>NC_142871.1:96525000-106525000 GCF_051225735.1 Oryctolagus cuniculus | reverse complement strand
GTCCGTTACTCAGGAAATGGCTTTGGAACCCACCTGGCTGCTGCACCAACCGAAAAAAATGGGTCTGCGGGCTGCTTGCCTCTAGCCTGCTTTCACCTGACTCCCGGGGTCTGTGTGGTGACTCCGCACCTCTTGCCCCCACCGCGCTCTTCCTCTCAGAATGAATCAACCTCAACATCTGGCAACCAACGTGACTGAGAGACGGCGTGTTGGACTCGGCAAGGTCCCCCCTTGATTTCAGCAAGTAGGTCCCTCGGTGTTTTGTGTGTTCTTTGGTTCTGTGAAGGTGAGCACAGAACCCCCTCCTACTTCCCTTTCCTTGTCCTTGTCCTCAGTTGAAGTGACCCCAGATTAGGCACACACCACCAAGAAGCGTAACGCCACTTTTTGGCTCCTCCTTTTATTTTTGGTTCACCTGGCGAATTCACATAAGGGACTGATCATCCCAGAGTTTGGAAACAAGTCGTCTTCCCTCTCTTGAGAGAGGTGACATTCCGGCGACACCATGTGGGCATACGGCCTTGACCTAACGAATCAAGGAAGTCCCCCACTAAGCACAGGACATACTTACGATCTGTTCATCTATCGTAGGGAACCCTCTGCATAATGCCATCAGCCACTGAGGTGCTAGGGATTTGTTTTGTTATGGCAGCAGTGTTGTGGGCATCTTTCCTTTAGCTATAGTTGGTGTGGCATGCCACTCTTAAGCACTCAAACATGAGAAAGATACCTCCCTCTCAGAAACGTACACAGATTTCCAAACATAGTGAATCTGTGAGTGATAAGAGCCTGTCACTCCAGGTCTCTGCTTCACAGGCAACAGTTGATGGCTTAGGGAGAGAGAGCTCAGACAGTGAAAATGACATGACAGCAGACAATGGAGCAATGCCTAGTCAGCCACCCCACAAATACCCATGGGATGAACTTAGATGACTTTGAGGCGATAATCCATGTGAGGTCGTCCCATCCACACCCAGTGAAGATCCCCACATTTGTGGCAGTCCCCGGGCACCCCAGGCTCTCAGGGAAGCTGCTAGACCCCATCCTACCTGCATGTTTGCAGTTAATATCAGAGCGGATGCTGAATTCAGGCCCTGGATTCCAACACCTTTAGAAAGGCTTCTGCTAACAAAGGGTCGAAGATATGCTAGTGTCTTTCCAGAGAATGTGGGACAACCCATTTGGGTACCAGCCAGAAACATCAAGCCTGCAACTTACAGTCAACCAGAACCAGCTGAACAGGACTGAGAGTCAGCCTTGTTAGCGGACATACCTGCTACCGATTGTCAAGCTGCTGCCCTATCATCCTGCCCTGAGGAATTGTCCATAGCCACATCTGCTACTGCATTATACCTCACTAACTCCGGTCAGCCACTCAAGTGGCCCACAGTCTGTGTATGGTCACACCATTCCTGATTACCATTGTTCCTCATTCCTACCCCCATCAGAACAAGCACTCCTGTGATCTACTGTTTTGAGGGCTGGTTAGTCAATGAAGGGTAAGATTCCCTGTGGGAACAACCTAAGACAAGCACAGCTGCATGAGGAGACCACATGGAAATTGGGTCAACAATGTTATGACCAAGGATCATGCCTCCTGTTGCTCAAAAATAAACAAAAAGGGGGAAATGTGGTGGAATGAGAAGGCCATACCAAAATGGCCACTGGAAAGCAAGTGTCAATTACCCAGGAAATGGCTTCAGAACCCACCTGGCAAAGGAGCTTGCCTGGCAACAGGCAATAATTGGTTGCTGCATAAACCACCCCTTGACCAGATTGGCTGCCTCGGCTATATAAGCTGCTGCACCAACTGAAAAAAAATGAGTCTGCAGGCTGCTTGTCTCTAGCCTGCTTTCACCCGACTCCCGGGGTCTGTGTGGTGACTCCATGCCTCTTGCCCCCACCGCGCTCTTCCTCTCAGAACGAATCAACCTCAACAACACCCTTGATGACTCTCCTTCTCTTTCTGTTATTCTGAATTCAAGTAAATAAATAAATCTTAAATAAGTACTTGCCATTCTCAATATATTGAATCTCCTTCCATCTATGTCTATGTCTATGCTTGTCTTTGAAAAAGCAAAGTGTTTAGTTTTATAAAAACAGATGGTAATGCATATATGATTTATGTATTCCTAATATTCATACAGACTTTTTCAGATACATTCTTAATTTTTAATTCTGTATTACATAAAGCTTTCTAACAGGAAATATAAATATAACTGCATTGCTGTTATAGTGTAATTTGAAGAAAGATCTCAGGACATCACATCAGTGATAAGCTCAATTTACTGCAAAGACCAATTATTAACTTTTGAATTTAACAATATAATAAAGTGTTTTAATAGCCTTTGTATAATGACGTATTGCATCTAAATGAATTCAGGCAGTTCTTTGCATGAAGGAGAAGTTTAATTTATATGCAATCAGAACATGCATTTTTAGTTTTGCAATTTTTTTACACTTGTCCAATAGAGGCCTCAAAGTCAATCAGTTAATGTCGTGATTCTGCAATGTGACAAAGAAATATGAATGTTGGATTAAAGAAAACCTCTTGTAATATAGGGCTCTATTTGTTTAGCTGATTAGAAGCATGGAAAACAGTGAAGGCAAAATTAATCTCTTACAACTAAGGTGGTGATATAGACAGAATCAATTTCAAGAGATACTTTTGACTCAATATAAACTGAAGAAAAAAGATACTAGCAAGGGAGGCTAACAGAATCTAGGAAAATTTGGTGTGCAATTAGTTAAATAAATGATGATAAATACTATCAGCTATTGATTAATTACTATAAGTCAGGCATTAAGTACATCTCATGTATTATCTGCTTTAGTCTCTACAATAGATTTATAATATTGGCATTGTTAATTCAAATTGATAAATGAGGAAATGAAGCATGAGCATATTTTTCCTAAGATCACTGCTAGCATTTACAGACTGCAGCTGAAATTGAGGTCCTTTTTTAGTAGTTAATTGCTTTAAATGTAGTATTCTATTTCTCTTCAAGGAGAAGAAATGTGATAGCTGAACTCCCTGTGCCGTGATGCTGGCCCCTAGTACCACCATTTTGAAGGCCAAAAATATATACAGAAAAATCCTAACTATATCTGTTGTTTATCTATATTAATAAATTTACTTAAGAATCTAATTGCTTCTCAAATATTTTCCAGGGAAATTTCATATCAAAGTTACTCATCTTACACAATCAATGATTTAAGTTCATTAAAATATTACTAAATATTAAAAATCATTATAATGTGTCTTAAGTCAAATAATTTATCCTAATCATATATGTAGTTGATTCATGGTCTCTTTGGAAAGATTTTATAACAAGAAGCAAGCAAACTAAAATTCAGACTTAATTAGAAAATATTAAATACCTATAACAGTATCAAAAACGTAGAAAGTGTTTAAAATATCAGAGTCACAGTAATAGTCAAGAAAGGCAAATATATATATATGCATATATATATATATATATATATATATTCAGTGACAGTAAAGTCAATAAAAAAAATCTGGAAGCTGGTGTTGTGATATAGTGAGTTAAACTGCCACCTGTTTAGTACATCAGCATTCCATATGAGTACTGGTTTGCATCACAGCTGCTCCATTCTAATCCAGCTCTGTGCTAATGTGTGTGGGAAGGCAATAGAAGATGGTCTATATACTTGGGCTCCTGTCACCCAGGTAGGAGACCTGGGTGAAGCTTGTGGCTCCTGGTTTTGTCCTGGCCCAGCTCTGTTCACAGTGGCCAACTGAGGGGTGAACCAGAAGATGGAAGGCCTCTCTCTGTGTCTTCTTTCTCTGTAACACTAGGTTTTAAATAAATCTTTTAAAAACATGTAATTATTTCAAGCACTCATCTAGAATATATGCTAAAGGCAAGAATTGGAGATTTCACTTTACCAGAAAACTGAAACTTTATTACTGGGAAGTAGATACATAATATAGTTTAGGGAAACACATATATAAAAATAAAAACAGAGTTTGAGATAAAATTAATTGAATTAAAAGCAATCTTCTATGAAGATTAGAACACAAGTCAAACAGGGCTCATTCTACAGGGTAAGGGTAAGTCAGATGTATTAGTAGACAGTGAAGCACCTACATTCCTGAAGATTCCCAAGGGCACAGAACTGATTTATTGTATTGAAATTTAACTTCAGAGCTCAGGCAGTCGGAGCAGATGGACAGTCATTTTGGCCCGAGAAAGCAGCGTGAGCAACTGGAGTCAAATAGGGCTGAATCTTGGCAAGTCTGGCCTGAAGCCAATCTCAGAATAATAGCCAACTACACTTTGAAATGAAAGCACATAGAGATAATAATTAGACTTCATGGCAATAGCCTGAACAAAAAGGGGTGTAGAATCCCATAGGAAAGGGCAAATTCTAAGTGTCAGGAATAAATTTGATACTTACATCTATTTACATAAATGGTCCCGTGATGGAAGATCTCTTTTTCTCTCTTTCAAAATATTAAAATACATGAATTAAAAATAAAAAAATTTAAGACAATCATATTTTGAATTCAAATACAATCATGTCTGAAATTACTCTGAAGACATTTCTTTTATTCAGTTACTTTTACTGAGGAAGAATGAGGCAAATGACCCTCAAATAATGATTGGTAGTATGGGAAGAGAACAAAAGAGAACAACTCTCTGAATAGCAGTATTAGAAATTTTGTATCATATTACTTTGTTCATCTGTCCATAGAACATAGCTTGCAGTATTAGAGTAAAAGTTATGAAAAAATCTTTAGATTTCCTACAAACAGATTTATTTTTCCTAAAGACTTTTAGAAGCACTGGTGAAATATTGATCAGCATCATACTTTTACATAACAAGATGCAAGAATAGTGCTTTTAATATACTTCTTCCTCAGAAGAGAGGTGCAAATATTGAGGTTTCTTTTACATTCAGATGGGAGCATATTTTCTAATGGAACAGGCATGGATAAATGGTTATAATTAAGACTATACTAGGAAGGGTAAGAAGGCAGGAAGGAGGTAAATGTTAGGAAGAGAGGTATGGAAGGAAGAAAGGGTAAATATTGAGACATTTTCAGTGTTATTCTATTTTTAAGGCACTTGCATTAACTTTCTATAAATTATTTCTTTGAAGCCAGCGTTGTGGCATAGTGAGCAAACTGCCTGCAACACCAGCATCACATGGGTGCCAGTTTGTGTACCAGCTGCTCCACTTCTAATCCAGCCCGCTACTGATAGCCTGGGAAAACAGGGGGGTTGTTCCAAGTGTCTGAGCCCCTGCCACCCACTTGGAGTCCTAAATGAAGCTCCTGGCTCACGGATTCTTGCAGCCAACTGGGGAGTGAACCAGTAGATGGAAGTTCTCTCTCTCTCTCTCTCAATCTAAATCTAAATCTAACTTCAAATAAATAAATCTTTAATAATTTTAAAAAATAAAAACGCCTTGATACTAGTCTAATTTTTCTGTTCCCATTTCTCACTAAACATGGCAAATACTAATGGATGCAGTTGTCTGGATTATGATAAATAGTAACCACCTATTTCCTGAAAAACTTATCTTTGAGAACACTTGACACTATTATGAGAAACGGAGTTTTGATAAGTAATGGAGGGAAAGCAAGGAAAAATATTTTATGACTTAATACCTATGGCTTTTTCTGCATCTTCTACGGCCTGATTTTTATGTTGATGTTTGTATTACATGCAGTTCTACAAAACGCTAGAACAATTCTAGTAAACTATGTGCAAAGGACATTAAATTAATTACTGTTCAAAATGCCATAAAGCAGAAGCAAACATTAAATTCAATCAAATCATTGAAGATTGTTTTTTCTATTACACAAAAGCTGCAAGATTAAATATTAAATGAAAATCAATTGCTTGTTTCTGTGCAAGGTTTTCCTCTGTATATAAAGTCCTCAGTACTCTGCATGCGTCAGGGGATTTTTTACTGCTAATGATTTAATAGGTCACTTCCTCTCTTACCAGATGCTTTTACATGATTCATACTATAAAGTGTTGCTTTGATTCTCATCAAATTTACATATCTCTAATTTATTGTATATTTTGGGATACCAGGTTTCACATAAACATATTTGAATTCTGTTCTTTTAAGGCCAAACTCCACTTAACTGTTTTTGTTATTTTTAACATTATATATTTTAAAATGAGCATGTGGAAAAATATAAAAAATATGGGCAGTACATAGATAATTCTGGAACCAAAATGATATTTATTTTAAAAATATATGTTATGAATCTCCACATCATTTTATTACTTAAATAAAACCTTTCTTTTCCCAGGATATATAATTTAATATATACATTCACAGTGAATGTACAGTTAAAACATGAAATCTCTTGTGAAACATAATTTTTCTATAAAGTTATATTAAGGTCTCTAAATGTCCTTGTCATTTTCTTTAACTGTTAGAATACTTAAGTTTCCATTAGTACTACACAGAGATGTCTATGCCTTCAAAAATGTTTAAATGAAACACTAAGAACTTAAGCAATGAGACAGCGGACTAAACCTTAAGTCTGGCCAATATTATCTCTCTTTCATTGATAAAATGGAGCCTTATATGGGAGGCTAGGAAAATATCTTCAGGGAAATACTTTTAGTAATGTAGATTTTAGATGTCCTGCCTCTTTCATTTAAAAAATTTTAATATTAAAGCTTCTTTAATATATTTATATTTTATCTGAAACAACTTCAGTTACATCTTTATAATCAACATTGGCAGGGAGATACAATATTCTAATTTATCATGAAGACACCCACCTCAATGAGACTAAGTTTGTTATCATTTGCTAGCTAATAGTCCAGCCCATTTTCAAACTCTCATCATTTTCAGTATTTTCATAATCTTGTAGAAGACTGATGTTTTTGTTATGCATTTAGGCACAGAATGGTTCAACTACAGTTTTGTACAAATTTAACAAAGACAGATACACTTATATATACAATATTATAGGTTATAAATGTCACAGAATTATCAATATTAGATTTTCTTCAACTAGATGTCAATTTCATGAGGAATGATTACATTTTTATTTACTATGCTTTGAGTCCATTTTCAGTTTATTATATCTATATCTATATATATCTATATCTATATAGTTTCCCATAGAAAATACTCAGTGTAAATAAAATGATATTTTGACCAAAATTGAGACTTTTCTCATAATCTGCTAATTTAATTTTTGATAATGCTAATATTTTTATTGTGTTATTCATAGCAGATATATTAGGCATGGTGTCTCATAGAAGCACATAAATACTTCCACTGCAACTTATATTACTGCAGTCTAATGTCATATATGAAACAATTTAAATATTTTTAAATGCCTTATTGTATGTCACTTGATTTGAAAATAATTAATATTCCGCTTTAAAAATATCAAAGATAATGGCCAGTGTTGTGGGTTGGCGCGTTAAGCCACTCACTGCTTATGAAGCGGGCATCTCCTATGAGCAACAATTTGAGTTCCAGATGTTCCACTTCCTATTCTCCATTTTAATGTGCCTGGGAAAGCAGAAGATGATAATTCACATACTTAGGCCCCTGCTACCCATGTGGGAGACCCAGATGAGTTTTGGGCTACTGGATTCAACCTGTCCCACCTGTGGTCAATGGGGCCATTTGAGGAGTGAACTAGAAGATGGCAGGTATCGCTCTCTCTCTCTTTCTGTGCTCCTCCTTCTCTCTGTGTAAATTTTCCTTTCAAGTAAATACATAAATCTTAATAAAAAAAAAAAAAACAAGGGTAACGCTCTGCTTTATTTGTTTTGGAAAATGTCACATTTTACTGTAATGTATACTTTGTAAATCCATGTAGTTTTGAGACACTGCTTTTGTGATAATTTTTCCCAGCATTAATAGGGAACTGATACAGTATTCCATTTTGATTTTATGAACAGTTGGCGATGTATTAATTACTTGGACAATAGTAAATGTGGCAAATCCTGTGACATATATGTGGCTTTAACCCTGTTATTCTGTTTGCCATGTAAACAAATGCATCTGTGGCAGTTTTTTCTCTTACAGATGTCCCAACCCCCTATTCTTAAGCAGACACTCTCTTTTGTAAGATGCCATGACTGAACAAAATCATAACATAAGTTCTGTATATTCCCAAAATGATGAAATATAAATCATTAAATAGGGTTGCTAGTGATGCCAAAAAGAAATTTTGGAAAATTGGAGTGTATTCTTCGTTGAAGGATTAAACCACTTGAGAGATAACATTACTTCATTTGTCTTTAGTAACACATTGAAAAATATATTCTTATATACATACCTTAATCAGTCTTTTATCTAACATTAATTAGATGATTAACAATGAATTGCTTTTCTTGACTAAGCTCCTCATCAATTTGTTAAAACATTGCACAGAATTTATATTAAACTTGACTGAATAGCTTATATAATTACTTTTATATTTTACATACCCAGTCAATATATTAGAAGGCAAAAACTGTCAATATTAAATTTATGAGCTTAACTGACTATTTTAGGAAGTTTAGTTCTTGATATGTAACTGACTTTTATTTAAATATTATTACGCATTGCCATAATATGTATGTATACATTGATATGATAAGAAGATGTTGACCTAATTCATTTATCATTTAAATTGTGTTTAGTGCCCTATGTATACCAGACACTGTATTAGTTGATATGAACAAACAACATGCAGTAGGATAATGTTCTTAGCACACAACATAGAAAAAGCAGAAATGCACATATGACAATTTACTGAAAACTATTGTAAATTTCATCACCAAAATTTTATGGTGGTGATGGCAATACTAAATATTACCAAAGATAATATTTACCAATTAGGAGAGTTATCAAATATCAGGAAGTTACGTGGTTTGAGTTCTGCTAAGTGTATGTATTATCCCAGTAACTGTTTTCTGTAACCTTATCACAGTGGTGTGAATTATGTCAAATAGAAAAAGTCACAAATATGAAGAGGAAAGCAAGGGGATTTGAAGAGAAAATGTGAGGTTTCAAAGCCTTAACTTTCATTACTTACAGCCTCAACTAACAGTTGATATACAGTTAATAAATATTTATTGTGATTAGTATTTCGTACAGAGGTCTTCTATTGTGTTGGGCAGGCAATGGGAAGTCATTGGAGTATTTAAGCCAAGGAGCAAACATAAATATTTTAATTAAATGCAGATTATCTTATCATGTTGTTTCATGTCACATTGCATTGAATTTTATTATGATGCATCATAGGGCATCAGGGACATAAATTACCAAACAGAGAAAGAAACAGCATAGGAGGGCAGCTGAGGTAAAAAAAAAAAAAAAAAAAAAAAAAGGAACAATGGCATGGGGAAGGCAGACAGGAATGACAGGAATGGCTGTTTGGCCGTGTCTAACTTTATTTTCAATTCAGATAAACAGCTGATACATGTGAGAGTCCCCTCAATGGTCAATAGTGAAAGCAGTTTAGTATATGGTGATGGTGAATTGTTATTCCTCAGATCAGAAGTAAACAAAAATTAGAATAAGGAAAAAAAAGAAAATCATTTCTGAAATATATATATAACTTCTTTTTTATATATTGTACTTAACTGATATTCTCTGTAAAAGTTCTGTTTTAAAGTCCTTAAATCCAAGGATTTGGGGAAAGGAGCAATATTATGTCACATTTAATCCCCTGGTTCCAGATTTAGTCCCCTGAACGCAATCCTTATTAATCGCTGTATTGTATTTGTAAGGCAACTAGATACTTCTAACCTCAGTGAAAGTACAAATGAATTGTTGTACTGATTAAATGAAGTAGTGTGGAACAACAGATAATCTTTGCAGGCACAAATTCACAGGCTACACATGTTGGAGCTACTCATTTCTGTGTGCTACGTGCATGCAATTCATTTTTCTCTAGAGTAAAATACATTTATTCACTTAGTTTATCAACAACAAAAGATAATGTAATTTTATAAAATTGTTTCATTCAGCAAATTATTTTTGAGTATTTTTATATGCACCAAACATTCATCACATAGAAAAGGCAGTAGAAACAGGGCAAAATAATTTACACTCATTATTGAATGTTTTGAAAGTTGATGTTAGATGGATGCTGGTTCAAGACCCTGCTGCTCTACTTCTGATCCAGCTCTCTGCTATGGTTTGGAAAAGCAGTGGAAGATGGCCCAAATGCTTGGGTCCCTTCACCCGTGTGGGAGACCTGGAAGAAGCTCTTGACTCCTGGCTTCGGATGGGCGCAGCTCCAGCCATTGCGGCAAATTGGGGAGTGAACGAGTGGGTGGGAGACCTCTCTCTCTCTGGCTCTGTTTTCTCTGTGTAACTCTGACTTTCAAATAAATAAATAAATCTTTAACAAAAAAAAAAAAAAAAGAAAGTGGATGTTAGAGAAACAACATGCAATGATACTTTTCAATGCACTCTAAGAAAGGTTTTATTGGAGATAGGGAAAGGAGGCTATGGAGATAGATGCTAAGACTAAGGAATGGATGTGCACAGCTAGGCAGTTAGGATGAACTCTGAATACAGCATGAGCCAATGAAAAATTAAAGCCAACAATCAGGGTGAAGTCAGTAGATGGAAAATAGCTGAGGAAATGTTACTGGCAAGTGGAATTCTGCCTAACCTGACCTAATAGAATTCTTAATGAAGCCATGCCAGAGGGATGAGATACCTGGGTGGAGAATGAAGATAGATAATGAGGTAGGGAATCAGATTTTAGGCATAATGAGATGTTAAGGAAAGGAAGGTTCATGCTAAACTGACATAGGAGGATTCTTGCTGTCATTATACGTTATAAAGAAGTACTCAGAAGGATCTAGGATAAGGTTCAGAAGAATGAATAAAGTTTGAAGAAACAGAGAACCTTTGTCATTAGTCTCTAGGAAGTACTTCCAGATTGTTATTTTAAGGAACCCCAAAATTCTACTTCTACAAAAGCAATAAATATACTGGCCATACTGTCATCATCAATTTTCTCGTCTCTGAAAACTAACCAAGGTCATTTACTATGGAATATATACTCTTTTTTTTTTTTTTTAATTTGAAAGTCAGAGTTACAGAGAGAAATAAGAAAAGAGAGAGAGAGAGAGAAATCTTCCATCTGATAGTTGATTCCCAAGATGGCTACAACAAGCAGGGCTGGAAATCCAAAAACCAAGAGCCAGGGGATTCTTCCAGGTTTCTCACATATGTGCAGGGGTCCAAGCACTTGGGCCATCTTCTACTCTTTTTCTTAGGCTATTGGCCAGAAGCTATATATGATGTGGAGCAGCTGGGACATGAACTGTTATCCACAGGAGCTGCTGGCATTGCAGGTGGTGGTATTACCCACTATGCCACAATGTAGGCCAAGAAAACATGTTTTAAAAAAGCAAATATTACAGAACATTAAACTCTGCTATCCCCTTCCTTCAGTTCCTAGCTCCATGTAGTCTTGGTAAAAACAAACTAGAAAAAAAAATAATAGCCTCCCATCACAGACATTATAAAAAACCAATAATTAAGCAACAATGAAGGAGGGAGAACAGATTTGGAGATCTCTCCAGAAGCCCAATCCAGGAGAATGATCAACATTTAACTTGTGTTACAGTTTTGGGTATATAATATTTTGTGGGATTGTTTTCAGAGATCATATTCACACATTGTTCAAGGTGAACCAGTGTTTCCAGGGAAATTGTTTAAAACAATCAGTGACAACTGACAGCTGGTAATAGTTTCATAGAGGAACTAGTGAGAGGCCAAACCAATGAGAGGCCCACATGGGACTTTGACAATCTGATACCTGTTCTTGGGAGTCTAAACGATCATAATATAGCTGTGGATCAGTGTATGCATAGAAATGACCTGCAATGGCCCTCATTTTCCACCTTTGGGATGACTTTGATACTCTGAATCTTGAGGAATTGAAGATTAGAAAAAGTTAGAAATTAGCTGCAACAATGCTTAAGATATGACCCAAAGCATACACAGAACCACTAAGGAAAAAACAGCAGGCACTGTTTCAAGGAATTCCAGAAAACCACTGCCCATTCATTACCTGGAAACTATAACCTGGCAAACTGAGCAGAAACATCAGTGGGTACTTGTAACAAAGAAGACAGAAGTCACAGGATTTAGAAATGTCACCAAATAAACTGCAACATCAGCAAAAATAACAACCCATATTTCTTCCCCCACTCCACAAATGACAGACTGAGTTCAATGCCATAGAGTCAGTGTTAAAATCTGCTATCTCAAGGGACACCAAGCAGTCCCATTGATACCAGAGGTAGAGAGGGCAGGTTATAAGACAGGTAGCATGAGTTCAGCACCCGTTGACTGTGGGTATTTTGGGCATATATGGTGGAACAAAGAAAATCACACATTGCAGCTTGGATCCTATGCAATTGCCTAGTTTTATTGCAGAAACTCAGAATTCCCTGCACACTCATCATGGGACACACGGCAAGGTAAGTCCACTCACTGAAAGATGCACACGCTTGGGTGGATGAAGTGTGTTGTCACACTGAGACCTCTGTGAACTGTGAATCAGCTAGTTCACCATAGAGAGAGGAAATAATATGGACCTGTAACATATCGGTTGTCTCTAACATCTTCGCCCCACTCACTGTAGCCAGAGGTACTCCATTACAAATACATTGGGGTGTCATTCTGGACTCTTGCCCAACATACAAAGAGGGGCCAGAGTCATTAACCCCTTCCAGCACACACTTGTGGAACTCAAACTTGAGTCCTGGGTGCTCCACCAAATTGCAGAGGCACAGATTCTCTAGGAGTACAGATTTAAAACAACAACAAGACAAAAAATCCAGTTAAGAAATAGGCTAATAAAAATGCAAAGACATTATCAATTGATGAAATACAAATCGTCAATAGACATATGCAAAGTTGCTCAGGATCACTAGCATCAGAGAAATGTAAATGAAAACCACAATGAAATTTCACCTCACCCCAGTTAGAATGGCTATCATGCAGACATCAAAAACAGTAAATACGGGCCGGCGCCGCGGCTCACTAGGCTAATCCTCCGCCTTGCGGCGCCAGCACACCAGGTTTTAGTCCCGGTTGGGGCGCCGGATTCTGTCCCGGTTGCCCCTCTTCCAGGCCAGCTCTCTGCTGTGGCCAGGGAGTGCAATGGAGGATGGCCCAGGTGCTTGGGCCCTGCACCCCAAGGGAGACCAGGAAAAGCACCTGGCTCCTGCCATCGGATCAGCGCGGTGCGCCGGCCGCAGCGCACCAGCTGTAGCGGCCACTGGAGGGTGAACCAACAGAAAAGGAAGACCTTTTTCTCTGTCTCTCTCTCTCACTCTCCACTATGCCTGTCAAAAAATAAAAAAAAAAAAAAAACAGTAAATACTGCTGAGGATGTGAGCAAAAAATTACCCTAATACACTGCTGGTGGGAATGTAAACTAATACAGCCATTATGGAAGGCAGTATTGAGATTCCTCAGAAATCAGAAAAAGATCTAGTGTATGCATCAGCTATCCCACTCCTGAAAATTTACCGAAATAAAATGAAATCAGCATATGAAAGAATTATCTGTACCCCCATGTTTATAGAAACTCAATTCGCAGAAGCTAAGATATGCGATCAGCCCAAATGTCCATCAACTGATGATTGGATAGTGAAAATGTGGCTTATATACATGAAGAAACACTACTAAGTCATACAAAATAATGAAATCCCATCTTTCACAACCAAATGGATACAACTGGAGAACATTGTGGTTAGGAAAATAAGCTAGAAAATAAATATCATGTTTTCTCTGATTTGTGGTAACTAATATACGGAGTACAAAAAAATAATGTGTATGAGTGAAATTGACTTCTTGAGATTTTATTATTGTTTCTAGTCCCTGAAGGAATTGTGATCTTTCTACTGACTACATGTTGAATTCTCTATTTGGTGGAGTATTGAGTTTGTGATTGTAAAGTAAACTGAAAATATGCCATTGCAAAAATTTAAAGACAGAGTAAGAAAGGAAGGAGAGTTGGAGGGTGAAAAGTATCATGCTCTTAAAATTGTATATATGTGAAATACCTGAAGGTTGTTTCCTTTATATAAATAAATAAATAAAAATAAAAAGAGTATTTGGAAAAGTTTCAGCATACAAAATCACCACATAAAAATCAATAGTGTTCTTATACACCAAAAACATTCTGGCTGAGAAAGATGTTATAAGATCAGTGCCATTCACAATAGCTACAAAAAAATTAATACTTGGGATAAATTTATCCAAGGCTGTAAAAGATCTATATAATACAAATTAAAGAACATTAATGTAAGACATAGGTGATAAAAAAATCTTCCATGTTCATGGATTGGAAGAATTAATATAATCAAAATGTTCATGCTACTAAAAGCCATTACAGATTCAAAGGGGTCTCAATCAAAATCCTAAAGATACTCTTTATAGAATTCACAAAAAATCCTAAAATTCATATGGAAACATAAGACCCCCTAATAGTCAAAACAATCTTAAGTAATTCAAATATATTGTAAAGTGGTTTCTATCCCTCTCTGTCTGCTTATGCACTCTTCTCTAGGGATGAATTGTGAACATAGTGAGACCAGCAGAAATTATACCGTCCTATAGTTTGCACATTTGTCTGTGCTCCTTTTCTCCATAAAGTAAGCAGATTAGTATCGTGTGCTGGATTTGATATACGAGAGACAAATCTTCAGCAAATCACTCCTGTTACAGACCTTTTGAAGCCCCAAAGTTATTGGGCAATCATTCATTCTTACAAGTGTTGAACTCTTAGACACAAACTTTCTCCCTTAGGTGGCTTGTCCCAATATCCAATTTGGAGTAACCAAGGTATTAGGAAGGCAGATGCAGTATCACTGGAACAAGTGAGCTAAGATGAGGGCTCATGACAGTTTCCACAAGCCCTTCTGAGATGCCATCTGCCCTGTAATGATTGGCTTGGAAGCTAAAGATGGGCCTATGGCATTTAGAACTCATTAGCGTTTGTATTAACAGGATGAGTCATGGAAAAGGCAAGGAAATTGATGAAGTGCCTGAGACAGTTGTGTGATCCTCCTCTGATCTACATATTTAGTCCTACAGCTTTGGGATGCTAGGAATCATTAATCATCTACATTAAACCTTGTTACAAAGTAGCTTCTACTGACATTGTTGAATAATTAACTCCCCTTGAATTTGCTGCTAATTACTATACACCAGAGGGTACCTAGTGGCAACTTTAGCTTCTTATTAAGCACAGTCCAGAGATGCTGACATTGCTTTGGTTTCCACTTGTACCACAAGCACTATTTGCTACTGGACTCTTGTTCCTATTTTTCCATTGAGGAAAGGATGGGTCATACTCACAGACATAATTAGGACACAGATAAGAAAAAGCTTCCAAGGGTATAAAACTTATCTAAAACAATCTAAATCTAGATATAAAACTTTCAAAAAGGGTAAAAATAATGATCCATCAACCAAAATTTTTATTAATAAATAATATTTAGTAAATCAGGCAATATCCTGTGTTACATATTCCCAAATATATTAAACCAAGTTATGAATTAAAATATCTACATACTTATAAAAAACTTTGTTTAATGTCAGATTTCTCTCTATTATCCCTTAATCACCTCACGCTCAGCTCACAGGAGCCAACTAGCAAAGATACATCCAAGAGAGAGGTTGTGTGATACACGTTCTGACTTTCTAAATCTCTTCTATCCACTTTGATTTTAGACTTTCATGAGTTGGAGCACAGTAACCATGAGGAGGCAGGTAGATGTGCAGTGCTTAGTTAACAGGTAGTTAACTAAGCAGGTTTCATATTATATGGTCTTGGGAACTATATAAATCTATTGCCTAGCTAGGACTGTTGTAAAGTGTCCCTCTGAAAACTGACACATGGAGGTCCTTCACCTCTTAAGATACTATGGTATTCTCCCTGGGTTATTTCCTAATGTGTGAGTATTTGCCCCTACAAGATATTTTAAAAAAAATCATTTATTTATTTGAAAGTAAGAGTTACAGAGAGTGGGGAAAACACACACACACACACATTCACACATACACAAACACATCTCCCATGTCCTGGTTCACACCAGGATGACCACAATGACCAGGGCTGAGCCAGATGGAAGCCAGGAACCAGTGGATTCATCCTGGTCTCCCACAAAGGTACAGGGATCCAAATAGTTGGGTCAATCTTTTGCTGCTTCGTGTAGGCTATTAGCAGTGAACTGGATCAGAAGTGGAGGAGCTGGACACAAACTGGCACCCATATGTGATGCTGGCATTAGGAGTGGCAGCTTTACCCACTAAATAACATCAGCCTCTAAAAAGTACTTGGAGCTTCTTTCTGGTGAAGTCTGTTCACCTTTGCGCTTAGAATTTGAGTCACATGCTGACTCTATCAGTTGTAAATACTCAGATTCATAGAAAACAGTTTTCTTAACAAAATCTGGATGTGTAGGATGATGCATACAGGTACCTAAAATGCAGTTCACCCCTCACCAGCTAACCATGTACCCCCTTGATGTGAAATCTGAAAGGTAGGTGCCAGCATTGCAGCCTGGTAGGCCAATTAGAGTCTGAGCTCTTATATGTCTTATGAAGCTCCCTGCTAATACACATGGGAAAGCAGTGGAAGGTGGCCCAAGTCTGGAGCCCTGTACCCTCCTGGCAGACCCAGTTGGATTTCTGGGCTCCTACCTTCAGCCTAGGTCAGCCCTATCTGTTGCAGGCATTTGGGGAATGAAGCAGCTAATTGAAAACATCTCCCTCTCTTTTTCTGTTACTCTTTCAAATAAATAAAATATATTTTTGTTTGTTTAATTAAGAAAATAACTAAAATTTGAAAGGTGAAGACACACACGAGTCTACCTGAAGTGACAAATTCTGATCTCTCCAAATGATTCTATTTATGTTTCCTTAACTCAGCTTATAATGAAGAAAGGAAAACCAAGTCATTACTCCTTATGAGGCACTGGAGTTCAGAGTACAACAGAAACAAACTACTATTCTCCATAGTACTTTTCTTTTTAGCCTTTTCCAGTGCCTCTTAAGTGTGGGTGTGAATGGATGCTTTTTCTGTCATTAACTTTTTGTAATTCCTTCAATGTGGCTTTAATTGGAATGCCACATCAATTGTTTTCAACCTCAGCTGAAACTGATATTACGAGTTTCTAAATATACTGCATTCTCTCCCTTCTTCTCAGTATATATGAGTGTGTGTTTTCCTAAATATAAAAATCCCCTTTATTGAAATACTAACACTTAAGTTTGTTAAATTAATGTCTTTACTCTCAGGTTCTTGGTACAGAATATAAAAATAAATGATCAAGATTTCTAGTGAAGTTCAGATGGCAACTTTACTCTTACTTTTCAAGAAACAGAAATGAGCAAAGTGTATGGAACAATGTTTTCAGGCAATAAAACACAAGATGACAAAAGATGATTCCTGAGAGAGGAGAAACAAAGGAGGCAAATGTCCCCAGATCACCTCCTAGCGCAAGATTCCATGTATCAAGCTCGGAGTGTGAACTCGGTGAAAAGCTGGTAGAATCTTGGTTTTCAGGGTATAGGGCTAGGAGTGAATATGGATCAAGGTTTCTTGAGATCATGGAGGGAGTATCAGAGAAGAGAGACATGCACAAAGAGAGAACCCTAGTTATCATCAAGGACTACCCCTCAAATTTTCAGCTGAGTACTGATGACTATATCTATGTCAGGAGATCACTCGAGGCTGTGGATCCCTGTCCACACTGACAAAAACAAAAGCAAAGAAAAAGCACTCAAGGCTCTGAAAGGGTCAGGAACTCTTCCAGCTTGGATGAAAACTTCACAGTTCACAGGTTATTCCAAAAGGTATTTTGCCTTAGCAGTAGGTAAAATTAGCAATAGAGTCCTGGATGGGCTTCACCTAACAAAGCATAAAATATGACCTGAAATAATTACATATTTTCAGCAGTCTTTACTGTGTCCTAAATAAAAGCTTAAGAATATTTTTAGTAAAATTTAAGAGGAGATGTAGTTAATTAAAAGAGTGGAATAGGATGGGTTGAACCAGTAAGAGTTAACAAAACAATCTGTAACGATGGTGTTTAGATGTCTTACCCCTTAGAAACTACTGATATGAACTGAATGTGATAAATTGTGCATTACCTGTTTTGTAGCTTTAAAATCGCTAATAAGTAAAACCACAACTCAAGAAATAGCATGTTAACATTGGGGGACTTAAGGACGATGATGTAGAAGACGCAAGAGACAGAAGTTGCTTGTTCTCTATGACAAGGTGGCCCCTCCACACTTCACTGTTCTCCGGCAGCTGGTGTGTTCTCTGCAGGTGCATGAACAGAGAGCGCAGTGAATCCCAGAGGTCTTGATTAGATTAGTGGTTGCTGCAATCTCTGACTGGCTAAATTTTGTAAGTCGAATTGTTCGAACTCCTCCCCATATATTCCCTCATTATTTGGCTAATTTTAGATATTATTTTTTACAGATTCTTCTTCCCTTTTTAAATATTTGCTTATTTACTCGAAAGAGTTAGGGTGGGGGAGAGAGAGAGAGAGAGAGAGAGAGAATATTTGTTGGTTTACTCCCCAATGACCACAATGGCCAGAAGCCTACTAGAACTCCACCTGCATATGCTATATAGGTTGCAGGCACCCAAGTACTTGGAACATATTTCACTGCTTTTCCAGGTATATTAGCAAGATCCTGGATCTGAAGTGGAGCACACAGATTGGAACTGGCATGTATATGGGATGCCAGCATCACAGATGGTGGTTAATACCCTGCAACACAAAGCAGATCCTTCCCCTCTGTTTTGAATAATCTGCTTACAATGTATCTGGTGATAATTTTCTTTGAATTTATCTTATTAAAAATTCACTGAATTTCTTTTTTCCTTTCAATATCAAAATGAGATGTTTATTTTTATAAAAATAATTAGTATTAAATATTACTACCAATAATTGTACATAATTATGGGCCACCGTATGATATTTCAAAAGAGGTATACAATATGTACTGACAAAATGACAGTAATCAGTATTTCCCCTTGCCTGACATTGCTTTATGATTGGTACTTTAATGTACATTTCTTCTCTTTGTTCAAAGAATGTTTAATTTTATATTGTGAACTATTGTTCTCTATTCTGTGAACACTAGGAATTTGTTCCTTTGATCTTCTATGACTTGGTACCCATATCCACACTCCCTTTAACCATATCCCCTATCCCTACCAGTCTCTAGCAGTCACTCTATGTTCAGATTGATGTGTTTTGTTTTTGGATCCCACACATGGCAAAAAACATGAAGTATTTGCTTTTCTGTGTCTGGTATATTTAACTGAACATGATGTCCTCCAGTTCCATCCACTTCACTGTGAATAGCATGATTTAATTATTTATTATTTTTTAATAGAAGCCTTTTTGTTTTTATTTACTTTTCACTGAACGTATTTTTTAAATTTATTTGACAGGTAGAGTTATAGACAGTGAGAGAGAGAGAGAGAGAGAAAGGTCTTCCTTCCATTGGTTCACTCCCCAAATGGCCAGCACTGTGCTGATCCGAAGCCAGGAGCCAGGTGCCTCTTCCTAGTATCCGACGCAGGTGCAGGGCCCAAGCACTTGGGTCATCCTCCACTGCCCTCCTGGGCCACAGCAGTGAGCTGGACTGGAAGAGGAGCAAATGGAACTAGAACTCGGTGCCCATATGGGATTCTGGGGCCACAGGCAGAGGATTAACCAAGTGAGCCACTGCACTGACCCCAGCATGATTTAATTCTTTTTATGGCTGAATAATAATCCGTTTTGTGTACAGACGATGTTTTCTTTATCAGTTCATCTGCTGGTGAGCACCATTGTTGATTCCATATTTTAGCAATCGAGAATAGTTCTGCAGTAAACCTGTTAGAGAAGATATCTCTTCAATATAATGATTTAATGCCTTTCAGGTCCATACCCAGTATTGGGTGTGTTAGGCCATATGGCAGTTCTGTTTCTAGGTTTTTAAGGAGTCCTCACAATGTTTTCCATAGTGACTGCACTAATTTACAGTTCCACCAGGAAGGTATCAGAGATTCCTCTCTCCACGTCCTCACCAGCATTTGCTACTTTCTGTCTTTTTGAAAATAGTCATTCTTAGAGGAATGAGGTGATACCTCATTGTGGCTTTGATTTGCATTTCCCTGGTGACTAGTGATATTGAGAATCTTTAAGTATATTTGTTAGCCATCTGTATTTCTTCTTTGAGAAATTTTTATTGATATACTTTTCCCATTCTTTAACATGATTGCTTGTTTTGTATTGTTGAGTTTTTTGAGCCTTCTATCTATTCTAGATATTAATTTTTATATGATAAATAGCTTGAAAATAATTTTCCCATGTTACCAAATGCCCCTACATTCTGTTAACAATTTCCTTTAATGTGCAGAAACTTTTAATTTTGATATAGTCCCAGTTACCTACTTTTGGCTGTGTTGCCTACTTTAGGGGGTCTTCTAAAAAAGTATTGACTATGCCAATATCTTGAAGTGTTTCCCCTATGTTTTCTTCACATAATTATATAAAACCATATAATGTTTAATATATGTATACATTGTATAATGTCTTAAAATGCATAAATGTCTTTAAAATTATATTACCAAATTTTTAGATTTCAGTACTATTATTTTAAATGCCTTTTATACACAGATCATTCAAGGGGTTCAATAACTTGGGGGTTAGATTTTTGGATAGGGTCTCACAGGCTCTGAGACTGAGTTAGTGTGTGTGTGTGTGTGTGTGTGTGTGTGTGATTTTTTAGATATATTTGTGTATTTGAAAGGTAGAGTGACATAGAAAGAGGAGGAGATAGATCCAGATAGAGAGAGATAGATATCGAGAGAGAAAGAGAAAGAGAGAGAGATTGAGAAAGATACAGAGATAGAGCTGGAGATAGGGAGATAGAGATGGGGGAGAAAGGGAGAGAGAGAGAGAGAGAAAGAAAGAGAGAGAGAGAGAGTCCTCCCACTCATTCCTTTACTCCCCACATGTCTGAAATAGCAAGGGCTGGGACAGGGCGAAGTTAAGAGCACAGAACTGCATCTGAGACTCCATATGTGTGTCAGGGACCAAAGTACTAAAGAAAGCATGGAGTAGCCAAGAGCAGAACAAGGTATTACAATATGGAATTGTGCTCCAAGCAGAAGCTTAACCCACTTACCCAAAATACCCATCCCTTTTGTTTTTATTTTTTAAAATGTTTGGATACACACACACACACACACACACACATGCACACACACGAGAGAGACACAGAGAGAGAGAGACAGAGAAAGAGAGACATCATCCACTAGTTCACTCAAAACTCAAAATAACTGCCACAATGGCCAGGAAGGGTTGCTGCAGCCATGATCCAGGAACTCAATGAGAGCTTATTCTTGGGTGTAAGACAGCTAGCTACTTGCTCCATCATCACTGCCTTAAGGCTTTCTATTTGCAGGGAGTTGGAATCAGAAGCTAAACACAGGAATTGATCTTGGATACTCTGATGAACGATGGCATCCTAAATGGAACCTTAACAACTAGTACAAATGCTCTCACATGGGTTAGATTACATTTTTTCCTCTTCTTTAGATAGAATTGTTTCAATTGTTCTGTCTTCAAATTCACTAACTCTTCTTCCTGTCATAACCAACCAGCTATGGAAGCATTATTTTTTTAATTGCCGGTGGTATATTTCTCAGTTCAAAAACTTATGTTAGTTTCATTTTGTACCTTATATTTTATCCACTGAGAATGCCTGCTATTTTGTCTTCAAATTTATTATTCATAAACTTATAGAGCATATCTTTTTTATTAAAGATTTATTTATTTATTTGAAAGGCAGAGTTACAGAGATGCAGAGGCAGAGACAAAGAGAGAGGAAGAGAGAAAGAGAGAGGTCTTCCATCCACTGGTTCACTCCCCAGATGGGGCAATGGCTGAAGCTGGATCAATCTGAAGACAGGAGCCAGGAGCTTCTTCTGGGTCTTCCACATGGCCCAAAACCTTGGGCCATCTTCTAGCTTTGCCAGGCCATACATAGAGCTGGATCAGAAGTGAAGGAACTGGGACTTGAACCGGTGCCCATATGTGATGCTGGCACTGCAGGCAGCGGCTTTACTCACTATGCCACAGTGTGAACCCCATTATAAGAAATTCTGTAGTGATTATTTTAAAGGTGCTACTTGGTAATTTCTCTATCTTGATTGGAATCGGTCATCTTTTACCTTACAAATTTGTTAGACTTTTTTCTTCCTCTTGGTGCATGAAGGACATTTGCATTTTGTTGTGCACATCTTAGTTATTAAAGACTTAATCCTGGTAAAAATCTCCTCAGAATGTTAACATTTGCTTTTACATTTTTATTTCCTAAGCAAGTGCCAAATTAACCACATATTCTCTTTCTTCTCCATTCACAGAGGTTTTAGTTCCAATTTGCTTGCAAAGCCTTTACTATACTGTTTAGTTTCTTATTCACATATGTCACTCAGTGTTGCATCCAGGATTTGGATGATGAATATATTATCGTTATGTCTCAGAACCTTTGTATATATTTCTCTGGGTATGTTCCATACATACTTTCTTGATATTAGCCCAGAATATTTCTTCTTGGATATTCCCAGTTCCTAGGACCCCAATCATATTTTTGGGCCATATATTCAATATTCTGTAAGAGTTCCAGCTTCCTATACTGTTGCACACTTCCACAAGAATTTTCCACATTCAATACTAAGTAGCTAGCAAAAAAAATGGCATAGAAGAGAAAAAAAGATAGTCTTTCTCATTATCTGCTCATTGGGTATCCTATTTCCTGTACTCAGAAAAAAGTCTTTCTCTTAAAGTATCAACTGCTCATATACCTCCCCACAACCACACAGCTTCAGTGCAGTGCCATAACTGAGGTTTGCATCATGATGGTGTCAGGAAAGAAAATACACACACACATATACTGTGTTCACACACACACTCACAAATGGTGACAAATCAGAGTTCTTCCCACACATTACAGCTGGAAGACAATTTCTTCCCCATTCCTATGGCCAGAAAGACAGGATCCTCTCCAAGGATTTCCTAATAACATATGCCCTGCCTTTCTGTTAGCCTGCTCTCCTGTCAGCAAAGGAATAAAGGAATAATGAAGAAAATATCCCAGGGAAATAATTGCTACTATTTTTGTTTTTTCAGATTTTAGCTTCCATCAAAAATTCTGACTGCTATTATTTCCTTTTCAGTGTCTGTAGGGTGCTCCTTTGTGTAGTTTTTCCTACATTTTAAGTTTGTAATCAGTGGGAAAGACAAGCTGGAGCAAGCTAACTGCATTTTCTCTAGAATTCAAAGTATCCAATTCTAGGTATTTATACAAGAGTAGTGAAGACCCATAACAATAAAATAGCTTGTAATTAAACTTGGAAACTTCATTCAAAATTATCACAAATTGGAAATATTCAAAGTCTGCATCAAATGCTCTAGGTATCACAAAATATAGAATATCTGCACATGGGGTTATTCTTCAACTTCTGAAAGGAATGAACTATTGGCATTTGCAAAAACGAGTGGACCTAAAAACTATTATGTTTATATAAAAGACAGACACATCAGTTATGTCTAGTCAACTTTGTTTATGTAATACTTTAAAAAGATAAAAATGTGGTGATGGGACATTGGTTACTAAGATTCACAAGGTGTAGGGATGGCTTTTTAAGAAGACATGCTAAAGAATATTTGGGAATGATAGAAATGGTTATTAGGAATATATTATTAGTGGTTATATGGCTTCATAAACTTGTCAAAACTCATAGTCTATATACCACAGATTGGTGAATTTTGTCATATGTCCATTTATATTCTAATAAGCTAAGCTGAAAATTATAATACAGATGCAATGTACCTTATAGGCTTTCATTGTATCTCTGGTTATATAAATATTATTTTACATCTTTTGGAAAAGAACAAAATTCCCTAAAACTACTTACATTCTTTGCATGAAGTATCTAATTCCTCCCACTTGTTCAATATGTTCACCACGGGAGTTGGACTCACCTGATGACTATTTCCTAAAAATCCAAAAGCTGATTAGACTTTTGTTCTGTGTGTTCAAGGGAAAAGCTCTGACTTGTGAGATACAACAATGAATATCATATCCCCAAATCCCACTGTGGACACCCTCTTAGGCCATCAACAAATTAGAATTTTGTTTCATGATGAATGTAATTTTTTTAAAAAAAGTACTCATTAGTAAGAGAAAACATGAATATATTGCTATTTTATTGGAAATCATCATCAGATGTCATCTTATACTTTGTTTTTAAATGCAACAATTAAGCATTTGTTTAATGAGAATATTAACTATATCTGAGCAACAATTTCAACAGGCAACAAAAACTCCATGTAGTTTCCCCATCAGAGCAAGACTACCTATTTCCCATGAATATCTCCTTAGAGCATTTACGTGATACATATTAGATATTTCTCATTCATACTTTATTTTCATCGCCAAGAAGAATAAATTGCAAAATAGCCATGCCTTGGGCAGAAATTTAAAATAATGGGCATTTGGGTTGGTTCCAGGTCTTAGCTATTGTGAATTGAGCTGCAATAAACATTAATGTGCAGACTGCTTTTTTGTTTGCCAATTTAATTTCCTTTGGGTAAATTCCAAGGAGTGGGATGGCTGGGTTGAATGGTAGGGTTATATTCAGGTTTCTGAGGAATCTCCAGACTGCCTTCCATAGTGGCTTACCCAGTTTGCATTCCCACCAACAGTGCGTTAGTGTCCCTTTTCCCCCACATCCTCTCCAGCATCTATTGTTGGTAGATTTCTGAATGTGAGCCATTCTAACTGGGGTGAGGTGGAACCTCATTGTGGTTTTGATTTGCATTTCCCTGATGGCTAGTGATCTTGAACATTTTTTCATGTGTCTGTTGGCCATTTGGATTTCCTCTTTTGAAAAATGTCTATTGATGTCCTTGGCCCATCTCTTAAGTGGGTTGTTTGTTTTGATGTTGTGGAGTTTCTTGATTTCTTTGTAGATTCAGGTTATCAACCCTTTATCAGTTGCATAGTTTGCAAATATATTTTCCCATTCTGTCGGTTGCCTCTTCACTTTCCTGACTGTTCCTTTGCAGTACAGAAACTTCTCAATTTGATGCAATCCCAATAGTTGATTTTGGCTTTGAGTGCCTGTGCTTCTGGGGTGTTTTCCAAGAAGTCATTGCCGGTACCTATATCTTGCAGGGTTTTTCCAATGCTCTCTAATAATTTGATGGTGTCAGGTCATAGATTTAAGTCTTTAATCCATCAACAGTAGACTGGATAAAGAAATTATGGGACATGTACTCTATAGAATACTATACAGCAGTCAAAAACAACGAAACCCAGTCATTTGCACCAAGATGGAGGAATTTGGAATACATCATGCTGAGTGAATTAAGCCAGTCCCAAAGGGACAAATATCATATGTTCTCCCTGATTGGCAACAACTAACTGAGCACCAACGGGGAAACTTGTTGAAGTGAAATGGACACTGTGAGAAACAGTGACTTGATCAGCTCTTGTCCTGACTGTTGATGTACAATGTAATACTTTATCCATTTTAGTATTTTTTTTTGTTCTAGTACCATTGGTTGAACTCTGTAATTAACACACACTTATTCTTAGGTGTTAACTGAAAAGTGATCCCTGTTAGGAATTTGGAAAACATTATGTTGAGTGAAATAAGCCAATTCCAAAGGGACAAATACCACTTGTTCTCCTTGATAGGTGACAACTAACTGAGCACCAAGAAGGAAACCTGTTAAAGTGAAATGAACACTATGAGAAATGGTGACTTGATCAGCCCTCACCCTGACTGTTGATGAGCAGCTTAATATGTTATCCCTCTTAATATTTTTTTGTTTGTTCTACTTAATACTTTTGGTTGAATACTGTAATCAATACACAATTCCTCTTAAGTGCTGAAACTTAATTCAAAAGCAATCACGGTTAAATATAAGAGTGGGAATAAGAGAGGGAAGAGATGTGCAATTCGGGACATGCTCAAGCTGACTTACCTCAAACAGTAGAGTTAGAA
This sequence comes from Oryctolagus cuniculus, assembly GCF_051225735.1. Classification (NCBI taxonomy): domain Eukaryota; kingdom Metazoa; phylum Chordata; class Mammalia; order Lagomorpha; family Leporidae; genus Oryctolagus; species Oryctolagus cuniculus. The sequence goes on along the minus strand of NC_142871.1, from coordinate 106,498,923 downwards.
ACATACCAGGGGATTCCAATTCAATCCCATCGAGGTGGCATGTACCAATGCCATCTCACTAGTCCCAGTGATCAATTTCTGTTCACAATTGATCATAATGATAGGACTAAGAACAAAAGGGATCACATAAACAAGAATGGTGTCTGCAAATACTAGCTGATAGAATGAAAAAGGGAGCGAATGATCCAACATGGGAAGTGAGATACACAGCAGACCCATAGAATGGCAAATGTCCTAACAGCACTCTGGCCTCATAATCGGCCCTTAAGCCATGCGGATCCGAATGAAAAGCCCATGAGACTATTTCAGGCATGGAAAGCCAAGACACTCTGGGGAAAAAAAAAAAAAAAACCTAAATGAAAGATCTCCACGAGTGAGATCCCAGTGGAAAGAACGGGTCATCAAAGAAGGAGGTACCTTTCTCTGAAGGGAGGAGAGAACTTCCACTTTGACCATGGCCTTGTCTAAACATTATCAGAGTCAGTGAACTCAGGGGGCTTCCATAGCCTTGGCAGCTCATGACAAGAGCCTAGGGTGATTACTGATGCCATAAACAAGAGTGTCAATTTGTTAAGTCAGCAACAGGAGTCACTGTGCACTTACTCCTCATGTAGGATCTTTGTCCTTAGTGTGCTGTACATTGAGACTTAATGCTATAACTAGTACTCAAACAGTATTTTTCACTTTATGTTTCTGTGTGGGAGCAAACTGTTGAAATCTTTACTTAATGTATGCTAAACTGATCTTCTGTATATAAAGAGAATCGAAAATGAATCTTGATATGAATGGAAGGGGAGAGGGAGTGGGAAAGGGGAGGGTTGCGGGTTGGAGGGACGTTATTGGGGGGAAGCCATTGTAATCCATATTCTGTACTTTGGAAATTTATATTTATTAAATAAAAGTTAAAAAAAATTAAAAAAAAGTTTCTAAAAAAAAGAAAAGAAATTTAAAATAACGAACACTACATAGATGTTTGTTGAAAATAGGGGCATGTGCTTTTTTTAAGATTTATTCGTTTATTTGAGAGTCAGAGTTACACAGAGAGAGAAGGAGAGGGAGAGAGAAAGAGAGAGAGAGACGGGTGGGAGGGGAGGAGCTTCCATCCGCTGGCTCACTCCCCAGGTGGCTTCAAGAGCTGGATCTGCACTGATCTGAAGCCAGGAGCCAGGAGCTTCTTCCGTGGGCTCAGGGGCCCAGGACGTGGGCCATCTTCTCCTGCTTTCCGAGGCCATAGTAGAGAGCTGGATCAGAAGTGGAGCAGCCGGGACTCGAATTGGCACCCATATGGGAAGCCAGTACAGCTATGCCACAGCACCAGCCCTGGGGCATATGCTTCTTAAGATGAATGACTAAATGTTCTAATAACCCTTAAGTTTTATGATACTCAATAATATAATTGAAGCACTAAAGAAAAAAAACAGAGAAAACATAAAATGAGAAGATATTTTCTATTATTTTCAGAATAATCTTGAAGATTTAAATGATTTTTTCTTCCTGCAATGCTAAACTGAAGTAGAGCCTGTCTCTTAAGTAATACATTTGGTCTCAAAGTAGTATTTGTCCTATTTCCAAAATAATAAGGGTAAAAACTCAGGAACTTTAAGTAAAGTTTAAAAATGAATGTTGATTAAACCATTATAATTTGTGCTTTCTTAGTTTGTATACCTGTGAATCATTTAAAAATAAGTACCTTAAAATCAGTATAAATTTTATCTAATAGCTAAATATTAGCTATCAACTAGTATGTCTACTAAAATACTTAAAGGTGTCACAGAAATTTTATCTCCAGTTCTTGGGCCATCATCTGCCCAATCTTAGATTATGCACATACCATCATTCCTGCATTTCAGCTTTGCAACTTGGACTGAAGATTCATCCTCTTTGGGAATGATTTCCTGTCTCTAAGTAGGTGAAGAGTAACTCCGCTAAGATAAGCAACCTGTTTACCAGACTCCTGCTGATGGAGAGGCACTATGGCTTATTGCTAAATATCATTACTAATAGTTACCAATGGAAGAAGTTCAGAAAAACATACTCTAGAAAATTCTTTCATAATATCTTCACATCTTTAAAAACAGCCCTCACAAAGGAGATTCACGAAGGGGATCTTTATTTCCATAGCTACTTTTTATGAGATCTGTCTCATTACTCTACCATAGGTAATCACTAGGAAATAAAAACAACTGTCATTCTCCCTTGGTTTTAGGGATTCTTAAGCTTTCACTCTGGAGCTTGCATCATTAATGCTTTGCTTTAATCTTCTGTTTTTGTCTTTAATTTCCTATTGGTAATATTATAAAATACTGTGATGGTGTCTTACTAAAATATATCTTATTTATATTTTTGTTTAATATGAACACTTACAAAATTATCTGATGAATTTCAAAATATATAATACTCTACTGTTAAATATAAGAACTATGCTAAATGTTGAATTTCTATTACCCGTTTTGAAAAAAACAAAAATTTATATCCTTTTGACCAATATCTACCCACATCCTCTTCCAACTAGCAACCACAATTCCATTCTCTGCTTCCATGATATGAGCATATCAGATTCATCATACTTGAAATACAGTTTTTGCTATTGTATGTCTGGCTTCTTTCACTTAGCTTAATGTCTTCTACCTTCATTCATGTTGTTACAAATTGCTAGATTTCTTTTTTTTTAAGGCCACATAGATGTTACATTTTACTTTACCCATTTGTCAAATGATAGGCACTTAACATTTTCAAAACTGCAATGTTCTTATGTTTTTATACTATCACATGAAATGGTTTTGTTTCAGAAAATATAAAGTAACTTTATAAAGTATCTCATTTTGTAATTTGAACTTTGATTTCATATGTGTCAACCTAAAAATTGTTTTGCTGCTTGCTTTAGAGAGTGGTGTGCCACAGCTCATTCTGCTATAGCAGATTGAAAACATATACATAAACTATCTAGATAAAATGCCAGCATATATGCAGGTTCAAAATTGCTAACCCAATCTAACTTTTTATTTACTATGTGAAACCTGACATATTCACAACATTTTAACCAAATTTGTGTCAAACGAAGTGAAATCCTCAGAAATGGGTGTATAAAATGTTTTCTGCCTGTGAAGCTAACATTGTATTCTCTTATTTACAAACTTTTCCTCTAATTATTGCCAGTGTTTTCCCTCCATATCAGGTCATTAACTTGACTTACTTCACAGTTTTGTGTTTACTTCTCAGTTACTCTTCATTGAACACTTCTTAAATGCATTCTATTTTCCTTATTGGAATTTGGCAAATTATCCTGTTAAGTGTTCTTTCAAAATGACCTTTAAAGGCCTCTGGTATATCAAGTTCTTCACTGTATTGATTTCATTATGCATTAGTGGAAACTACTATTGCAAACACATTAAAGCACTATTTTCGTTTCTAACTTTGCAGCTTGAGTTTTGGTATAATTGACAGCAGTATTTGTGACCTTTGGAGTTATACCAACTCTTAAAGTTTCCATGAGAACAGGCAATTGTTTCTTTGATCCATGGTTTGTTTTCTGTAAAGTATTTATTTTGTAAGTTAATAGTTTGGGTGAACTTTTTAAAACAGAGAAACTAAAAATATGTTGGCCACCATTGCCTTTTCTTTATTTCTCTCAGATCTTGATTTTCAATATGGGACAAACTTTTGGAATATTTCTATAGAATTATCACTAATCATAGTAACTACAGAGTGTTTTTCTGTTACATAAAAATGAGATTTTACATGAAAATGTCTCAAAAGTGAATATTGTATCAAAGATAAATAGATATTACTATTCAAAATATGAGTAGGGGGCCGTTCTGTGGTGTGCTTTGTATGTTAAACCTTTGCCAATGGTGCCAGCATCTCATATGGGCCCAGGTTCATGCCCCAGCTGCTCCTCTTCTGATCCAGCTCTCTGCCAATGGCCAAGGAAAGCAGTGGGAGATGGCCCAAGTGCTTGGGCCCCTGTATTCCTGAAAGAAGCTTCTGGCTGCTGGTCCAGCTCCGGCTGTTGTGGTCATTTGGGGAATTACCTAGTTAACTGGTTAACTAGTATATGAAAGTCAGAGTTTGTCTCTTCCTCTCTCTGTAACATTGCCCCTCAAATAAATAAATAACTATATCTTTAAAAAATGAGTAATCAAATAAATGAAATTTTTTCTGTATTTCAAATAGCCCTCTTTAAGAAAAAAAGGCAAAAGTAATTTACAGAATCAGCAGTTTATTACCAATAAAAATTTAAAAATGTAATGTGAAGAGTTTTGACTGTGAAAAAACAAGTGTTTTTGAATACCAGAAGAGCAGATTAAATTTGAATTAATTTTTGTATATATGTACATATATAAACATGTATACACATAGATATAATATGCATATAGAAGAAGTTTACAGATAACGCACTATCTGGAAGAACTCTGTGTGGATTCCAAGCTTATACCAACATAATATCTTATTTTTTAACAGGCAGAGTGGACAGTGAGAGAGAGAGAGAGAGAGAGAGAGAGAGAGAGAAAGGTCTTCCTTTGCTGTTGGTTCACCCTCTAATGACCTCTGCGGCCGGCGCACCGCGCTGATCCGATGGCAGGAGCCAGGTGCTTCTCCTGGTCTCCCACGGGGTGCAGGGCCCAAGCACTTGGGCCATCCTCCACTGCACTCCCTGGCCACAGCAGAGAGCTGGCCTGGAAGAGGGGCAACTGGGACAGAATCTGACGCCCTGACCGGGACTAGAACCCGGTGTGCTGGCGCCGCAAGGCGGAGGATTAGCCTAGTGAGCTGCAGCGCTGGCCTATAATATCATTTTTAATTCCACTTTCCATGAACATTTTGCATTACTTTCATATTTTCAAGATCTTTCAGTGAGTGTAATTTCTGATAGAGAGAAATAAATGACATAGTGATGTTCAATATCAAAAAAGCTGGTTATGTGAGGCAGGATATACAGCTATATTAAGGACTAATATGTTCTCCATGTTTCTTTCTGCATCTCTCTCTCAATAAATATACTAAGCAGTATAAAGAACATATAACATATAAATAAGTAAAATATTAAATTATAAGCCTACAGTACATATAATACCAATATATACTGACACTAATAAATGTGTATATATTGCCCATTATTAATTTGTAATTTTAGTTAACATTGCAATTTTCTAATTTAAAATGATTTAAAATTTTTTTACCAGTTTGTATCTGACATTTGATTTATATGTGTATAAAATGAAAACAAAATCACAGCAGCTCTAAATTCATTCACACATAACTGCAGAAGAGTTTATTTATTTTGTGTTTAAATAATCTTACTTCTAAAATTGCTGTGGTTTTCTCTAGAAGAAAACATAAGGACACAATTCAAGACACAAGAATAGGCAAGAATTTTTTGGTTCAGACTGCGAAGTCCCAGGAAACAAAAGCAGAAAAGAGAGAATTAGGATTAAACTAAAAAGCTGCTGCAAAACAAATAATCAATAGAGTAAAAATTACTCAGAGAATGGGAAAAATATTTGATAATTGTACATCTGAGAAGTAGATAATAACCAGAATATATAAGGACCTCAGATAACATGATAGCAATAGAACCAATGGTCCAATTTAAAATGGGCAACAGGGTGTGGGTACTTACCCTAATAACTAAGATGCCACACCTCAAATTAGAATGTGCAGGTTCAATTCCTACGCCTTACAAGCTTCTTCCTGATGCATTCTCTGGCAGACAACAGTGAAAGTTTGAGTAATTGAGTTCCTGTCTACCTGGGAAATCTGAATTGATGCTCTCAGCTTCAGCCCTCCCTGGCCAGGTCACATCTGTTGTGGTCATTTGTAGAGTAAGCCAGTTTATGATATTACTGTCCCCAGCTCTCTCATTGACTCTTTCTCTTACTTTATCTCTTTACCTCTCAAATAAATAAATTTTAAAGCATGTAATCAGATCAAAGCAGGGATTTCTCAAACAAAGATATACAAATGACCAACAAGTCCATGAAAAGATGTTGGCCAGCTTCATTAATCATCTGGGAAACTCAAATCAAAACCGTGGAGTATCACCTCACTTCAATTACATTGTCTATTAGCAAAAGATGAGAAAGTAACAAGTTTTGGCAAGGATGTGAAAAAAAGGGAATCCTTATATATTGCTTTTGGGAATCAGGTTTAGTACAGCAATTGTAGAAAAACTATTGATGTTCTTAAAAAAACTAAATGTCAAAGTAATAAATGGCCAAGAAATCCCACCACTGGGTGTATATCCAGGGAGTGGAATCAGTCTGCTGAGGAGACATCCGCACTGCCATGTTTATTGCAGCACTGTTCACAATAGCTAAAAAATTGAACCAACCTAAGTGTCCAAACACTGATGAATGGACAAAGCACTTGGGCTACAGATACACAAAAGAATGCTATTCAGCCGTATAAAAGAATGAAATATTGTGATATATAGCAACATGGATGGAGATGGAGAATACTATACATTAAGTAAAATAAGCCAGGCATCTTACTTAACATGAAATAAAAAAAAGAAGTTCATCCCACAGAATTATGAGTTTACTGGTGGTTGTTCGAGGTTTGGGAACACAGAGATGGGGTGAGGTTGATTAATGGGCACTAAATTATATAGGAGAAAAAGGTCCCAGTATTCTATTGCTCAATAGGGTGATTATAGATAGGGTAATTTGCTGTATATTTTGTTAAAAGATTCAAAAGAAGGAAGAATTTTGAATATTTTTACCATACATAAATGTAAAATATTTGATGATTGGCTATTACACCATGAATACATGTAATAAAACATCACATAGCACCATATAAAATATACGATTTTGTGGATCAGTTAATTACTTTTAATTCTTAAATTTGGAAAAACATTTATTTATTTATTTGAAAGGCAGAGTTATAGAGAAGCAGAGGCAGAAAGAGAGAGGTCTTCCATCTGCTGGTTTATTCCCCAGATGGCTGCAACAGCTGGAACTGTTATGATCTGAAGCAAGGAGCCAGGAGATTCTTCCAGGTCTCCCACATGGGTGCAGGGGCACAAGGACTTGGGCCATCTTTTATTGCTTTCCCAGGCCATAGCAGAGAGCTGGATTAGCCTGGACTCAAATCAGTGCCCATATGAGATGCTGACACTGAATGGCTTTACCTGCTACACCACAGCTCCAGCCCCCAGTTTATTTTTAAATTCTTAAATTTGGAAATGATTTTCTCTAGTTTAAATGCCTATATAAGGAAGATTATCCTTAGGATGAGAAGTTTCTCCAAACTAGGTCATATAATCTCTAATGTACCGTAATAGTGTTAGAAAAGCAAGTATATATTTATGTGAGGAAATATACAATAGCAACCCCGGATTGAAGGACAAGTATTTTAAGGAAAATATAGGTGGTAATCATTTTAAATCAAATATTAATTTTAATTTAATTTTAATGTACTTAGTTTATCAAAGACCACCCAGTTTTTTTAAAAAAATACACATTTATTATATAACTTAATTTGAAAAATTTAATATTTAGAAAAACATGAAAATAGTACAGAATTCATGTTAAAATATATAGTCAATAACTGATATGCTCCCTCCCATATCATTTAGCCTTTCAGATGCATTTAATGTTACACTCTTAGATTCATATAATAGATATCCCTTAGAATTTTCAAAACCAATGTTGAAGCCACAGTCCTATTTTCCAAGTATCTCTGGACCTTTTCTCAATATTTTTTATTTTTCAAAATTATAGTACAACACCATCAACCTAATTTAGACGCCCTTTTAAAGATTGCTTTGATAAAATATTTAAAGACATTTAAAGAAGCTTCTTAAGATAACTTGTTCTCTCAATATCCTGCTAATGGTATCTTTTCCTAAAGAAGTCAGTTGTTACCTATTTACTGGATCAAGTTGTATAAATACAAGTGTCATGTTTTTTCCCGAATTCTAAAGCCTGTCTGGTCACATGGCATGCTGCTGCCATGCCAACAAGCTAGCAAACATGTATTTTCAACTGACAACAAGCGCATCTTTCCTGCTGATTTCGCCTAAAGCTTTCCTGATTCATTTGACATTCACCCTACAAAGTATACAATTAAAAAGCAATGTAACAATTAAGGATTATATTTCTTTATAACCCCTCCAAACATATTCCAAAAGAAATGCATAGAAAATTTTCCATCCTAATATTTATAATTTTGAACTTGTTCATGTTCTGTAATTATTCCTGGGAGGGACAATGTGAGAACTGTTTACATGAGATGAATGGAACCATGCATTTATAAGTACATGCTCCGTTTCATTCAGAGTGCATTGCTTCTTAATTTACATCTTGCTTTAGGCCATGAAGATTACTCCTGCAATTTTTAAAGAGCCATTCTAAAATCTGTAGATTCATCTCCCAAGGCTCTTTTTTATTGTGTGATTTGAAAACCATTTGGTGGGCAGAAATTTCACATGCAGTTGTCAGATAAATTTCCCCCTTATCATATTTGGCTTATGGCAATATGGTGGTTTTAGAAGAAGAAAGCATGAATCCCATGACTTACTGTAATGGGACAGGAATACGTGAAGGTAGGAGACAAAGACTATAATTACATTTTTATGAGCAATCATGTAAATGTATTACCAAAAATGTCCTTTTAAATAGCACAGTCAAATGGAGAAAGGAGAAAAAGCGTCAGAAGCCAGACTAAAAAATCCTTTTATCTGACTTACACTTACAGACTGCTCTAACAAGCTGAAAACATCAGTTTTATGTGCCAGCCTAAAATGTACCTAATTAATTCAGGATTTCATTAACCAGAATCTTACTAGAAAAAAGTAAGTAAAACTTGGAGACTTGAGAAATGAATGTTGTTTCCAAATTAAATGGATAACTTACTTTAGAAGAAAATAATAATTAATATTTTCATTTTTGCATGTTTGTTGCTAAATTTCTCTTTTTGACAATTCAAAGTTATCAGCATTTTCTGAAAGGAATGTAGAAATTGTAGGAGAAAATTAATAGTCATTGTTCTCCTCTTATATGTATGGTCGTGTAATTGATTTTTTCAAAATATATGACTACATTCCAATGCAAAATATTGAACAATACTAAAGAAGTTGGTGGACACATTTTTCACATAATAGCTTTATATCTTTGGGAAAATTTCTTAAGCTCTCTGTATAAGATGAGATAATTAGAATAAACATGGCCAGAAGACTAACATTTTTGGAAATTTAGAATTTTGTTTCTAACCTATCACTAAGCAGTAAATGGACAATCTATAGAATTTGTTTTTCAAGTCAATTGACTTAAATGAATTGATCATAAAATAGGGGTTGCATATTTATTCTTTGACAATTAAATTGCTTTGATCAGCAGGTTGCCAGATTAGAAAAATACCTCTAATTGTATGACTTAGGGCCTGTTTCTTCTTGTTTTAAAGGTTTATTTATTTGAAAAGCAGAGTGATAGTTAGGGAGAGAGTGAGAAAGAGACAGATAAAGAGGGAGAGAGAGATCTTCCATTAGCTGGTTCACTCCCCAGATGCCTACAAAAGTCAGGACTGGGTGTTAGGTCACATCCAGGAGCCAGGAATTCCATGAAACTTGAGCCATCATCCTCAGCTTTCCCAGGCTCATTGGTAGGAAGCTGGAACAGAAGTGGAACAGTCAGGAATTGAACTAGCACTCCAATAGGAGACATGGACGTTACAAACAGTGGCTTATCCTGCTGGGCTAAAACCTTGTCCTCCCGTTCATAGAATCTCCTACATTGCAGAGTATTTTAGCTCACGAAGCTGGAGAAGAAGGAAATGTCCTATGTATCTTGAAGATGCTCTCAAGGCACCTAACATGACCTCTTCCTAACTCAGTTGTTGAATGCTGGTTTAGGTATATTTAATATTTATTGAAAACTTTCTTAGCTGTGTGGACATTTTCCTAATCAATTATATTTAGATTTCAATAGATATCAATTACATTTAAAATACTTTTATGTTAATTTCTGAACTCTTACAAATGGAATTACTGAAATCCAATCACTTTGAATCATTACCCTAGATTTGGGAAAATAATATGCTACTAAGGCTAATCTGAACTATTTGCTCATCATAAGTATGGATATGTCATACTTTTCAATTTATCCCAATATTTACATATAGTGAATAAGTAGTAGCTATTTAACATCACTTAAATACACAGTACTTTTGTCTGCATGCACTTGTTTCCTTCCTCCTGTATATATTTGTGGACAGCAGCCGTGGAAAAGTTTCAGGTAGGCTGATGAGGCCATCTGGGCAGTGAACCAGCGCATGCAAGATCTCTGTCTTTCCTGCTTCTCTCAGTAACTCTGCTTTTCAGATAAATAAATAAATAAATAAATAAATAAATAAATAAATCTTTTTAAAGATACTTGGACATGTATAACAAAATGTTTGCACCGAAATAAATACATTTTGGTTCAATGTTTCCACAAACTTTTTTACTTACCTTCATATGCATAGCACGTGGAATTCTTGTAATATAAGCAACAGAAGCTTAAGTTAACCAAAATTGTTCAGATACTGAAGATACGTAAGATACACACTCTGTTAGCATTATAACTGAAGAGAATTCTTAAAGGAATAACTAAGATATTTCATCTAGGCTGGAAGAAGAAAAATAATTACTTTCTCATAATTGCAGGCAATCAAACATGAGACAAAAATCTTGTTATGAGTATGAAAATTCTTACTATTAGATGGGCTGGAATAATTTCCTTGGGACATATGTTATATTAAAAGTAGTCGTAGTCCATTCTTAGACAAAGCCAACCTTTTTATTTATTCTTATTCCTCCCATAGACAAATACAAAGATTTCTTTGTCTTCAAATATTAATATATTGATCATATTGAGATTCTGGCAAATATTAATATGTATTATCTCTGACTGAATTTCACTTATGAACTTAAAAATCTATCGACCATTTCCCATTAGTCTTAGAATAAAATAAGCACTCGTATTTGTGTACTTTAGGCACTAGAATAATAGTTATTTTTAATTTTTCCAGATTCATGTCTATCACGCTTTCTCTTCTTTACTATATTAGGTATTTTTCCAGTCCTTAGAAAGTTCTTTTATAGTTGCTGCCTGTGGCCTTTGGACACACTGTCTCCTGGTTGTAAACTTTCTTTTTCTTTTTCCTCTTGGTTTCCTAGCTAAATCATATTTACTCGTTAGAGCATATCTTAAGTAAGTCTCTCCAGCTCAAAGACAGATGAAGTTTTATTTTACATTAATATTCAGCCCCTACTCTTTTCAAGAGTGAAATTATTTGATACTTACAGTAATTTACATTTGATTTGTTTTCAAAAATAACAAATGATTTTATGTGCTTTTATGAAATCCCAAACTCATTTCAGAATACTGTGTTTTTGGGGCCAGTGCTGTGGCGCAATGGGTTAATGCCCTGGCCTAAAGCGCCAGCATCCCATATGGGCGCCAGTTCAAGACCCGGCTGCTCCACTTCCCATCCAGCTCTCTGGTATGGCCTGGGATAGCAGTAGAAGATGGCTCAAGTCCTTGTGCCCCTGCACCCTTGTGAGAGACCTGGAAGAAGCTCCTTGCTCCTGGCTTCAGATCGGCACAGTTCCGACCGTTGCAGCCAATTAGGGAGTGAACCATCAGATGGAAGACTCTCTCTCTCTCTCTGCCTCTCCTCTCTCTGTGTAACTCTGACTGTCAAGTAAAATAAATAAATCTTAAAAAAAAAGAATACTGTGTTTTTAAGATCTTTAAATAGAGTAAATACAGTTAAGTCCAGTTCTGAAAGTTTCTTCCAAGCAATTTTTCATTTAATACATTTTTCTTTAAATATTGATGTCAGTGTTTATTTTTACCTCAGTTATAAGTACTATTCAGAATAATTCTAAAATATATGAATATTAACATTACTATTAAGTAGGCTTGAAATTACTTCATGATCTCTTTCGCTACTAATTTTTAACTCTTTAAATTTATAATGTATCTAAACAATCCAATATTTAGTACTTAAATCTTCCTCCTACCATCATAATAAATATTGACAGAGGACTTACTTAGGGCCAGATATAATCCCCTCAACAGTTTGGAAATAGGTGATGATAATGTCCTCAATTGAAAAATAAATAGGGGTGGGCATTGTGGCTCAGCAGATTAAAGCACCAGTTGTGATCCCACATCCCCTATGAATGCAAATTACTCCACACTAAGTTAGCTCCCTGCTGATGTGCTGGGGATGCAGCAGAGGATGGCTCAAGTACTTAAGTTCCTGCCGTGCACGTGGGAGACTCAGACAAAGCTCCAAGCTCCTAGCTTGGCCCAGCTGTTGCTTTGGAAGTCATTTGAAGAGTAAATCAGGGTTTGGCATTCTGAGATTGCAGATTAAGCTGCCGCTTGCATTGCCTGTATCCTTTATGGGCACCCAGTCTAGTCCTGGCTGCTCCGCTTCCCATCCAGCTCCCTGCTAATGCTCCTGGGAAAGCAGAGGAGTATGGTCCAAGTAATTGGGCTCCTGCAATCACATGGGAGACCCAGAAGAAGATCCTGGTTCTTGGCTTCGGATCGGCACAGCTGTAGCCTTTGCAGCCATTTGGGGAGTGAACCTGCGGATAGAAGACCTCTCTCTCTGTCTCTGCCTCCCTCTGTCTGTAATTCTGCCTTTCAAATAAATAAAATAAATCTTAAAAAGAGTAAACCAGAGAATGGGTGATCTCCCTCTCCCTCTACTCGCCTCCTTCTCTTTCTCCCTCTCTCTCACATTCTCTCCTTCTCTTATCTTTATCTTTCCCCTAATACCTCTGCCACTTGGCCTTTCAAATGGATATGTAATCAATTTATGTTTTTAATGAAATAAATTAATTAAATTGTATATAACCATAATCTCTTTAAGTATGGAACAGGCAATAGATGCAATCCTTCAGATGTAAATTGAGATACTGGTCTTTGTTTTTTTCAATTTTCGCTCTAATCATTAAATCATCCACTGAAGTATTTATTTTTATCATTTGCAATATATTGAAGACTCTTTAAATCAAAGCTTAATGATTACATTAAGAGTTTGTTGAGAATTATTAAAACATGGCATGATGAGAACTATTTGAATTTTTCCCTCCAGATTTACAAATATTTCTAGTATCTCACATAGATAAAAGTGTAGAATGGGACTCAGTTCTAGTTTATTCTTACTAAAATTAACCCTTTCAGGTGGAGCTGTTGGGAATTATCTTGCTTAAGATCAAAGGAATGTGACTCTGTGGATTCCATGCCTCTCCTTAAACAACGCTTGCCTGATAACCAAGACCTGGGCTGAGTGTTTCAGAATCCAGTTCTAGAACCTGAATGAAAATGGGTCTCTTCCCATTGTGTCCTCCACAGGGCAGATTACGCTGAGTATGTCCAACTGTAAGCCTGGGGACAGGGGCTGGGAGCAAACAGGTGGTTGTCACACTCTGTGAACATTTCTTGAATAGGCAGCTGCTGTGTTCATATCCATGCGCAGAAGACTCCTTATCCTGGGAGACAACCTGGCATACATGTGGAAGTAAGATGACCCAAGGCCAGGAGGAGCTGGTTCTCCATTTACTATCACATTATGTTGAGAGCAAGGATTCAAAGAATGTATCACACAAATCTTACCTTCCAGGTTATCATGATAATATGTCTGTCAATTTAGGATGATAAAACATATTCGGTTTATAATTTTTGGATACTAGACCTATGTTATATGTACTTCATATTATCATATTTTGGTTAGAATAGCAAAGAATTTTATTTTGCTTTTGTATTTCATTTTTAGAATTCCTACTTTTTTTCTTAAAGATTTATTTTATCTCTTTGAGATGCAGAGAGAGAAAGAGAGAGAGAGAGAGAGAGAGAGATAATATTAATCTCCTATCACTTGATTCACTGCCCAAATGCCCACCATGGTCAGGGCTGGTCCACAAAGAAGCTGGGAGCCCAGAACTCCTTCAGGGGTTCCCACATGAGGGGAGGGGCCCAAGTAGTTGGGTCATCTTCCACTACTTTCCCAGACACATTAGCATGAAAATGGATCAGAAGTCAAGCAGCCAGAACTGAGCCAGAGGTCCTATGGGATGCTCATGTAACAGGCAGTGACTTAACCCACTTTGCCACTCTGCTACCCCCCAGTTTTAGTTTTATTCCAGGTATAATTTAAACCTAACTTATTCACAGACTGATACTTTCTCTTTTGTTAAGTAATTCAAGGACCTCCCTGGATAATGGATAAATCCTAGTTCTGTCTGTGCAAGTATTATGGCCCAAATTGTTTCTACTGTAGGCATCCTCTTATATCTGCTTTGGATTTTAGCACTCTTACTTTCCAGAAATTTCTTAATGTCTATGAGTGTCAGTTGATTTCTCTAAAAGAATTAATTAATGTTCTCCTGCAACCCTTTGTCACTCTACACTGCTATGACTCTCAAGCCCCTTGTCAGCTTAAAACTCACCTTTTGGGGATACCCAGAAGGAAGCATCCCTCATAACATCTCATTCTATTCACTGAATTCAGCCTAGGACACAGACCTGTTACTGAGTGTTTTTCCGAGGGTGCATTTTCTCTGTTCCAGTCAGTATCTTTTTCAATCCAAAGAGAGAGATACATTAATTCTTTTCATGAGGGAAATATATATTTTCTGCTATATGTCTGAGCCAAAATCAAATCCCCTATAGAGTATCTCTGTGACTTTTCCTTATCATGAATTAGCTTTTCTCCATGAACAGTACCTAGAGGCAATATTGTTAAATCTTTTAATGACTAAATCATTTCAGATACTGATTTTCATGGAATTAAGTGTACCTCAGTTATGCAACACTATTTAGCACACAATGCTAAATAATATGAATATTGTGCATCTTTAGTAGATACATTTACTTTATAAACACTTCTGAATATTTTTTCTTTCTGCTAATCTGTGTGCTTATTTTTGTTTTCTCTTGAAAATAATGTCTGACTATAATCACAAAAGTGAGAAATTACTTTCTTTATCAAAAGACTATTTCACTATGTTAAAAACTATTTTGAGATTTTTTAAAAATCAACTTTTTAATGTCATTCTAAATATACTCACATTGTACACTGTCAATAAGAGTAGTTATCCTTTCCTCTTTCTCACTGCCATCTTTTTTTCTTAATAACAGCTTGAAATGTTATATTGAATAATGTATAATGTAGTTAAAACTATTATAACTGCATTAAATACCTACAAATATTTCAAACTATTATAAGATTGTACTAAATGTTAAAATAGCTCAATGTCTTATGTAAAATCATGCAGAGAGGTACAAATTTGTTATATAGGAAGTTCATTCCCTCTGAATTATGGTCTTTTTGTTTTTTACTTTTTCAACTCTTTCTTTAGAGGAACACTAATTGATATCTTTGTAAGTTAAAAATATGTTATGTAAAAAATTACAAAAAGAAAGGAAGGGGAAAGAAGGAAGTCAGAAAGAAGGAAAGAAAGAGACAGAAATGAAAGAGAAAGAAAGGAAGAGAGCGAGGGAATAGCATTACATTCTTTGAATTGTACCTAAAAACTACATTGAATATGTTCTTTTTGTATCACTATCACATTAACTTGAGAATTGATAATTGTGTTTTAGTAGTTATCATACATTTGATATGATCTTGAAAATCTAATATATTAAGAACTTACTTTTAAAAGTAAGTTCTAGATTTAGATGATGCATCTATCGTACACAATTATGTTGCAATTGATTCAGGAAATCATCTTGAAATCAGTTCACTTTGTTGACTTTGAAACTGTCATATCTTAATTTCTGTGACAGCTTAAGGTATCATTGAGCCCAAAGCAATGTACAAATTAAAGGAATACAGATTGATTTTTCAATCCCCTACTGTGTTAACAGACACTGTATGTATTAATTAAACCACATATAGCAATTTTTATTTTGAAAAAAATCCAAACTGATTTCCCAGTTTTTAATGTGGAAAAATTATATTAGAACCAAATGGTTTGTTTATTCAGTCAATGTAAAGCTTTTACAGCCTCTCCTTCTTGGTATTTAAAAGAAACAATGAAATTAAATTTCCATTTGAAGTATATCTAGCAAATAAAAATAAGGATTTAGTGATGGTCTGTTAAATTATTTTTCTATACTTTATATGTAAGAAATAAGTATTTCTTACTGTAAATCATTATACTTGAAATAATTATATGATGGCCACTATGGTCGGAGCTACGCCAATCCGAAGCCAGGAGCCAGGTGCTTCCTCCTGGTGTCCCATGGGGTGCAGGGGCTCAAGCACTTGGGCCATCCTCCACTGTCTTCCCAGGCCACAGCAGAGAGCTGGACTGAAAGAGGAGCACCTGGGACTAGAATCTGGTGCCTATATGGGATGCTGGAGCTGCAGGCAGAGGATTAACCAAGTGAGCCACAGTGCCAGCTCCATGATGGGATAATTTTTAATAAAGCTCTGGATGGAAAAAAATCTCATCAGCATCAATAGTCATTTTTACCATTTTATTAATAATAAATTGTATCCAAATAATAAAAAAATAATAGCACTATCAGGGAAAGTTGTGCAAATTGTTATAAACATATTTTATTCACTTATGGATGTAAATGACATAATTAGATTTAATTGATTAAAATACATGTAAATACTCATCTCCTGGACTCAATCTCCTTTTACTATTGTCATGTTCTCAGCATCTTCATCTGTCTCCTGCAGGTTCTAAATTAGAACTGCAGCATTGGGTCTAACTCTCCGATTAATTGCTTGTGTGATGAACGCAACTAAATTTTCTCTTAAAAATGAACATTTTTCTAAATAAGCTGTAATCCTAAAATTAACAATTTCAAATATTCAGCAGAGTTGTATTTCAGGTGGAGCTAAGTGTAAGGTGTGTTGCTGCCTTTGTTGTGAGTGGTTATTATTGCTCTCATCATTATTTTTATTTTAGACTCTTTTCAAAGTTTCATTTCTTTTTTTTTTTTTTGGTTTTTGTTTTGTTTTGTTTTGTTTGTTTGTATTAGTAGTAAGAATACTAGCAAAGGATAACAAAGAGCATATCCCTAACAGATTAAGTGAGCATGTAGGTAAAGAGCTGAGAGCCCGGTTTGCAGACTGGAGTTCTTATGGACGTTGGGTTTGGGCCCTCTTTTCTCTCTCCCTACATCATTTTTGGAAATTGCTGGGTAGAGGGCTTTCAGAGTGTACAATCCTTCACAGAATTTTCCTTGATGAATGGCAAATGAAATTAAAGTCTTTTATTAAAAACATAAATTAGTCTATAAAATGATGCCCATCTTCAAATGCTTAGAGAGTTTTAAATGAAAATAGTAGGTTATACATGTGTGCTTCAATTTTCCACATCACTTAGCTGATATAGCCAGCACTTTATTAGACATTCTGTTGTAGTCTTTGTCTATTAGAATCCAAGATTTTATTTGTCTACCATACATTTTAGCATGACAATTAATTTGGGTGCATTATGAATAACTAGAATCTTTTACATAAGAAAATCATCCATTTAATTGTCCAAGGTGATACTAACATTTACATCAGTCCAGGGGCTTCATCCAGTTACTTGGAGGAGGAGAATGTAGCCTAATCTTAAGGTAAATGCACAATATTTATATCTCTAAATAGCTTAACTGAGAAACTAATAATAAAAGATCCACAATATGGCAGATGCCCTAAACAGCACTCTGGCCTCAGAATCAGCCCTTAAGGCATGCAGATCCGGCTGAAAAGCCCATGAGACTATTTCAGGCATGGAAAGCCAAGACACTCTGGGGAAAAAAAATAACCTAAATGAAAGATCTCTGTGAGTGAGATCCCAGTGGAAAGAACGGGTCATCAAAGAAGGAGGTACCTTTCTCTGAAGGGAGGAGAGAACTTCCACTTTGACCATGGCCTTGTCTAAATATGATCAGAGTCGGTGAACTCAGGGGGCTTCCATAGCCTTGGCAGCTCATGACAAGAGCCTAGTTTGATTACCGATGCCATAAACAAGAGTGTCAATTTGTTAAGTCAACAACAGGAGTCACTGTGCACTTACTCCTCATGTAGGATCTCTGTCCTTAGTGTGCTGTACATTGAGATTTAATGCTATAACTAGTACTCAAACAGTATTTTTCACTTTATGTTTCTGTGTGGGAGCAAACTGTTGAAATCTTTGCTTAATGTATGCTAAACTGATCTTCTGTATATAAAGAGAATCGAAAATGAATCTTGATGTGAATGGAAGGGGAGAGGGAGTGGGAAAGGGGAGGGTAGTGGGTGGGAGGGAAGTTATGGGGGGGGGAAGCCATTGTAATCCATAAGCTGTACTTTGGAAATTTATATTCATTAAATAAAAGTTTAAAAAAAAAAAAGATCCACAATAAGGCATTTGACTCAGGAATTATTTTGTGTGAGATGTGTCAAAAAAAAAAAAAAAAGTAACATCATTCAAAGGAGACTTTTTATTCACACAAGGTCCAGAGAAGAAAACACATCTTGCTTTCAGATTCCCAATATGTATGTAATACAGAAGAATATGGGTTACCTTCCTCATCTGTGACGTTCCTGTAAAGCTGTGCCTGTCTTTGGTTGCACCGATGATAGAAATCACAGAGATGATAATGAAGGGTAATTTGTGAGCTGCCTTTGATGACAGTGTGAAAGTCTACTCAGAATAGAGGTTTGGAAAATTGTATCTCATCTATTATCTATTGCACTTGCTGGCTTCCTCCTTTTGCCCTCATTTTGATATGTTCTGGTAATGTATTCCTCCTGTCCCTTTCAGCTTCCTTTTAGTTAACACAGTTTAAATAACACTTGAAAATACAACCATTTATGTTTTCTGAAACAAATCTTTAGTGGCTTTCTGGCTGAAACTTCCTTTTCACCAAGGGAAATAATAGACAAATATTCAATTATGTAAATACCTAATGGATACTGTTTTTGTATTTTCTTTAGAAATAGCAAAAGTTACTCATCTTTTTTTTTTTTTTCTCACTTGACTGCTTTTCCATAGATACCAATATGTAGTGATCAATAACAGAGTGGTAGGAGAAGCTGCAAAACGTGCTCTTGCTTGTTTACAAATCACTGCATTAATTATAATTCCTGATATTATATCATTTGAATCATCTCTCTCATATGAGTGGAGGCTACTCTCTATGCATTATTCCCATTTTACCCATTTATTTTAATCTAAATTCACAATAATGTGATATTTAAACACAGCTTTAAAGATTTATTAATTTATGTGAAAAGCAGATTTATAGAGAGAGCAAGGGAGAGACAGACAGAGAGAAGAATCTTCCATTCTCTGGCATAATTCTCTGGCATACACTCCAGCTGGCCACAATGACGAAGGTTGACCCTGGCCGAAGTCAGCATCCAGAAGCTTCATCTTGGTCTCCCTTGTAGGTGGAAGGGGCCCGAACACTTGAGCCATTTTCCACTACTTTTCTCAGGCCATTAGAAAGAAGCTGGATTGGAAGTGGGGCAGCTAGGACATATGGGATGCCAGCATTTCAGGTTTGCAGCTTTACTTGCTGCACATCAACACTGCCCCCTAAATATAATTTTTAATTTAATATATATTCACTACTATTATATACACAAAAACTACACGTTATGTCTAATTTTGTGGAGATATATCAACCATAATCTCTTAACGTACTGGGTTTGAGAAAGTAATATAAGTATCAAACAGTAGAAATTAATTTTCTTAATTTCTAAACCAAATGTCCATTTATTTTCTTTCTAAATGAATTTAAAATTAAGGTAAAAGTACAGAAGACTATAATTGTCAACAACATCTCTTTCTTAATTGAAGTATGATTAACAAATACATATTTTATATATTTAAGGTGTACAATGTAATATTTGATATATGTATACATTATAAAGTAGTCCCTTAGCAAAACTAATTAAGTTACCCATTATGTTTTTACTCTTTTGTGGAGAGGAGACATTGATTATCTAATTTCTTTTTTTAATTTTTTTATTTTTTTTTTGACATGCAGAGTGGACAGTGAGAGAGAGAGAGAGACAGAGAGAAAGGTCTTCCTTTGCCTTTGGTTCACCCTCCAATGGCTGACTCGGCCAGCGCACCGTGCTGATCCGATGGCAGGAGGCAGGTACTTTTCCTGGTCTCCCATGGGGTGCAGGGCCCAAGCACTTGGGCCATCCTCCACTGCACTCCCTGGCCACAGCAGAGAGCTGGCCTGGAAGAGGGGCAACCGGGACAGAATCCGGCGCCCTGACTGGGACTAGAAACCAGGGTACTGGCGCCGCAGACAGAGGATTAGCTTAGTGAGCCACAGCGCCGGTCATTTAGTGTAGTTTTTCAACTCTTTCACCATATTTATTCCTAAATTTTTATTTTTGACTCTAATGCAAATTAGATTATTTCTGTGATATCTTTTTTTGGGTAATTTGTTGATACTGTATAGAAATGCTATAAATTTCTGTCCTGATATTGCATCCTGCAAATTTACTGAATTTGTGCACCAAGTAAAAAAGATTTTTGGTGAATTCTTCAGCATTCACTGTATACAAGATAATGTTCATCTGTAAACAGAAAATTTACTTATTTAATTCAGCATTGGATATCTTTTCTTTTTGTATTTTCACAACCTTATCTTTTTAAAAATTTATTTACTTGAAAGGAAGAGTGACAGAGAGAGAGACAGAGCCAGAGAGAGAAAGAGAGAAAGTGAGAAAACCTTCCATCCACTAGTTCATTTCCAAATGCCCCCAACAGCCAGGGCTGAACCAGGTCAAAATCAGGTGTCAGGAATTTCAGCCATGTTACCCTCGTGAGTGGCAGGACCCAAGTACTTGGATAGCCTCTGCTGCTTTCTGAGGCATGTTAGTAGGAGGCAAGATTGGAAGCAGAGCAGCCAGCACTCTAAGTGGCACTTCCATACGGGATGGCAGTGTGGTAAGCCATGACTTAGCCTGCTGCACCACAACACTGGCCAAACAACTTCATTTCTATTTGCTTATTGTTCAAGAAAATTTTGTTTTCTGATTGACACATAATTTTTACACATATTCATGAGGTTCAGTGTCATGTTTTGATTGATATATACATTGGATAATGATCGAATTAGTACAAGTGGCATATTTATCCCCTTAAAATTCTTGCATTTTTATGAGTAATACGTTTCTGAATCACCTTTTTTCTGTTATGAGATATGCAATGCATTATTATTGCTAATTGTTTATACCCTCCTGTGCTACAGAACAGAGCTTGTTCTTCCTATATTACTGTAATGATATCCATCTTACCCCTCGCCTCTAGTCTTCCCATTCTTGAGATTTTTTTTTGTTTATTACCTAATTACTCTAAATAAGACTTTCTGAATTATTTTGAATATAAATTAAGAGAATGTACATCTCTGTTCCATTATCCATTTTAGAGGAAAGGCTTCCAACGTCTCATCACTGAGCCTGATGGTAGCTCTAGGCTTTTCACAAATTGACTTTACTGTGTTAATAAGTTTCATTCGTTAGAAAAATAAAATGTTGATAAAGAAAGAAAGAATGTTGATTATTGTCAAATTCTTTTTCTGACTCTGTTGAGATAATCATTTTTGTTCTTGGTTCTGTTCAGGCTGTATATCACATTTATTGATTTTTGTATTTTGTCCAATGCTTGCATCACAGCAACCATTTGGTCACAGTGACCGTGATCTTTGTCATGTGGTGTTGAATTTAAAGAGATTTTATTTATTTATTTGAGAATTAGAGTTACAGACAGTGAGAGGAGAGAGAGAGAGAGAGAGAGAGAGTCTTCCATTCGCTAGATCACTCCCCAAATGTTCACAATGGCTGTAGCTTTGCCAATCCAAAGGCAAGAGCCAGGAGCTTCCTCCAAGTCTCCCACGTGGATTCAGGGGCCCAAGCACCTGGGCCATCTTCTACTGCTTTCGCAGGCCATAGCAGAGAGCTGAAAGAGGAGCAGCTGGCATTAAAACTGCACCTGTATGGGATGCCGGTAGCACAGGCAGAGACTTAACCCGCTCTGCCACAGTGCCGCCCTATGTGGTGCTGAATTTAGCATTCTGGTGTTTTGTGGAGGATTTGCACATCTATATTCACCAGGCATGTTGGTCTATAGGTTTCTTTTCCTGGCTTTGGCAACTGTGTATCTTGTTCCTTGTAGTAATTCATGTGTAAATGCAGGCAAAATTAAACTGTTAGGGCAGAATATTATACTATGATATAAAGTTGATTTATATAAATCAAGACAAGAATTTAGAAGTTCAGCTTAGGGAGTGATATGAAAAAAAAAAAAAAAGAAAAAGAAAAAAAGAAAAATCCCTCAGTTTTCAGAGTTCTCCAAAGCAAAAATAAAACCAAAGCAAACCTAAACAAACAAAACCAAACAAATAAAAATGTTTAAAGTCAATTACCTGTTATTAGTTAGTATGATTTTTAAGTTTTCTAATAAAGAAATGCTATGGGGGTTGGTGCTGTGGCAGAATGGGTAAAGCTGCCACCTGCAGTGCTGGCATCTCATATGGACGCCGGTTCAAGTCCAGGTTGCTCCACTTCCAATCTAGCTCTTTCCTAGTGCCTGAGAAAGAAGCAGAAGATGGTCCAAGTCCTTGGACACTGACACCCACCTGGCTCCTGGCTTCAGATTGGCACAGGCCCAGATGTTGTGGCCATCTAGGGAGTGAACGAGGCGGTGGGAGACTCTCTCTCTTTCTCTCTCTCTCCCTTTCTCTCTGCCTCTGCTTTTCAAATAAATAAATAAATATGTAAATAAATAAATAAATGTTTAAAAAAGAGAAAGAGATGCTATGGTTGATAACTCATAATGTTTCATGCAACATTTTAAGTACTTTATATTTGCAACTCGTTAATATAAACATACCAGAAAAAAAATAAGAATCTCAGGAATAAGAAGAATCTGCATCTTTGTGATCACTTAGATCTGGGATGAGCCTTTTTATAACCAAAGAACTGGACTGTATTTGTTTTGTTCTTAACCATGTCCTAGGCACCAGTCACCTAGTTCACTGCAAGTTGTTATAGTTACTTAATTAATTAATATCAAACCAGAATAACACATCATAATTCAGTACAGTAAATGAAATCTATAATAAATACCCAGATTTACAGAGAAAAATTTAAATTGAGGGTATTCTATTTAACTTCATCTTCAATTAGTTCCTATATTAAGTCATCCAAATTCCCAAGTTCCCCAACATGTGGATTATAATCTTCTTACCCAAGGACCAAGGCACATTTGTTAAGAAGAGTGCTACTGCAAAGCACTGGATGTGAAGAGCAATATTTGGGGAACAAAAAGTGAATACATTCATCAGACAGTGAAAATCAAAGAAAGATAAAATTTACTAAAGGTCTAACATATACCAGATCTTCTGTTAGATGCATTTAAATATGTTAATTATTTTTTCATTAAAACCATACAATGAGATGCAAATTATTATTCTACTTTCACATGTGACAAAATGATGATTTAGAAAAGTGAAGGTTTATGACACTAGTTAAATAGTGGGGTCTGATTCAAGCTCCTATGTGACTTCAAGTACAGAAGCAATTCAAATTTAACATTTTGCATTTGTTTAATGTTATATATTAATCTCAAAATTCTGCTTTTTTACAAACTTTTATAAATATTGAGCATGCTGAATCATCCATGAAATCAATATCTCCATCAAAAATCAGTTAGAAAACTCTGCTTCAGTATGATCTTTTCTTGAATCTTCATGTGATCTTTAAAGCAATTTTTACCTATTTTATTTCTGAATATGAACTTGTATCTTGTTTGTATAACTCTATATCATATGTCTGAAGTTGTGAATATTAATGGTAATTGTATGGTTATATGTAATACTTTATCATTTAATCATGGATACATTTCTTATCAACTATTTTGTTCTGCATGTTCTACACATAATAATTTGTTTTCTTTCTTTTCTTCTTTCTTCCTTCTGTTTTTCTGTATTTTTTATGGACTAAATATTCCAATGCTGCCATTTTGTTCATGCAAATTTTAAATTTTCATTGAATAGATTGTAGAACTTATTGTTTTAGTTCTCACATGTAAAGAGTTTGGAAGTCATCATTCCTATTTTAACTAGAAAAAAGCTGAATAAACTGAAAATCAATTTCTTTCTTTGGACTCTTGAGAGAACACAGTTTGCAGTGCAAACAACTACCCAGAAATTTGGAGACATAAATCCAGACAGTCACAGCTGAGATCTGCTTGCCTGAAGCAGAAACTACTGAACCATAAACGGGTAGAACTTTTAAATGAACATTTTAATAATTCCTGGAACCTAAATATGAGCTAGCTTAAGAATTAGAAGTCACCAGGGCCACAGTTTGAAATGGGCTTTAGACACCGGTGTTTTATTTTTTACCACTAGGGATCCTACCATATTTTTAAAGTAAACAGCCTCACAAAAATCCCCTCAAGGCTCTGGCAGGGATGAGGGAGGAGTAATCGTTATCAACATGCTCAAACACTCTCCATGACAAGACTGTGTCCTCAGGATTAAAAACTGTTATGAAAGCTTTATAAATCTTTTGGGAAAAAAAGAGTATTTTTCTGTTTACAGTCCCCTATAACTATCACGTATTCTCTAAGGGGGAAGTCACTTATGAAAGCACAACCAGAGATACAGGATCACTACAAAAATTACCTATAAAATTACAAAGTGCTACCTCTCCTGCACACCTTCCAACCACACGAGTAGCATTCTATCACAATAACAGCAGATCACAACTGAAGGAGGTAAGAGGCTCTAAATGTATCTGAGGAGAAATTCTCAGGGTCTCACACAGATTACACCAGAAAGAAAGAAACAAAAGAAATGTAAAGCCTCTGGGGACTTCAGCTATAGAAAATATTGCACACAGTCCAACCACTATACAACTTAATAAAGAACATCACAGAAAAGGTCTATTTGCTGCAGATGCCTTTATCAAATATGCCATGCCTAGTTTTAAACAAAGAAAAAATTAAAAGACATTCTCAAAGACAGGAAATGCACACTTAAAGAGACAAAGTAAGCGTCAGTACTAGCCTCAGTGATGACATAGATTTTGGGATTATGGAGCAGGGAATTTAAAGGAGCTGTCAGTAATATTATGGTGTTAATGAAGGCAGTAGACAACATGGAAGGAGAATGGGTAATATAACCAGAGATATAAGCACTCTGAGAAAAAATGAAAGGGAAATGACACAAATTAAAAACCTTATAACAGAAATGAAAAATGGCCTTTCACTGGCTTTTCAATTCACTGGACACAACACAAAGAAGGATCCATGTTTGAAGATATCACAACAGAATCTTCCCAAAATGAAATGCAAAAATAGAGACAGAAAACAGAAGGAATAAAATTGAATGAATGGATATGGAACAATTTTGAAAGACATTATAGAAAAAAAAAGAGATTGGAAGAGAAGAAATATTTTAATGTTGCTTAAAAATTTCCTGAAGTTAATGGCAGATAGCAAAGTACACAGGTGAGAGTGTCCAATGACATCAAGCAGGATGGACACTGTTAGTGAAAGGCAAAATACATTTTATGCAAATTCAATAAACTAACATTTATAGTGGGTTTGTTGCCAGAGAGCAAGGGCTGCCTGATGCCCATGTCCTTGACTTTGCTATGAGAAGAAATTTAGGAGCACATCTGAGAATAGTAGATACTAAGGGGCAAACATTTTTTAGAGAAGGCAAAGATACACAATCCACATATGGGGTGGGTCACACTTGCAGAGGAGTGGTCCCATTCCTGAACTGTTTAATATTATATGAGTTTAGTGAAAGGAGAGGTACTTTTTTAAAAAGCATTTAATAATTTGAAACCCAGAGTTAGAGAGAGAGGTAGAGGCAAACAGAGAGAGAGAGAGAGAGAGAGAGAGAGAGAGATGGAGAGAGAGTATCTTCTATCCCCTGGTTCACTCCCTAGATGGCTGCAATTAAGAGAGGAAATAAGAGAGGAAAGAGAAGAAAAGGTGGGACCATGGGTGGGAGGGTGGGTAGGATGGGAAGTATCACTGTGTTTCTAAATCTGTATACATAAAATACATGAAAATTATATACCTTAAAAATAAAAAAGAACTGTCTGGAAAACAATAAATATTAGCTATGATTAACAAGTTAGCCCCAACTATGAAAATTATTGAAAGAAAATGCTATCTGTTTACTCTTATCTTATGTTTTCCACTTACACTGTATTTAAATCAGTGATATGTTTGAAAGTGATGAATATTGCAAGAACTGAATTAATCAGAACCTAATGAATCTTAAATTCAGATGCCTATACTTGCTTCTCAGGTAAGCTACCAATAATTTGCAATTATTTCTCATGGTAACTGGCATTGAAAGGCAGTTAGAATTGTGTGTTTTCAATGAATTCTTTTTTCTGTTTTTTTTTTTTTTTAAGATTTATTTATTTATTTGAAAGGTAGAGTAACAGAGAAGCAGAGGCACAGAGAAAGAGAGAGAGAAGTCTTTCATCTTCTGGTTCACTCCCCAAATGGCTGTAACAGTCAGAGCTGCACCTATCCAAAGCCAGGAACCAAGAGCTTCTCCCAGGTCTCCTACATGGTTGCACAGGTCCAAGCACTTGGGCCATCTTCCACTGCTTTCCCAGGCCACAAGAGAGCTGGATCAGAAGTGGAGCAGCCTGGACTTGAACTTGTGCCCATATGGGATGTCAGCACTGCAGGTAGTGGCTTTACCTGCTACACCACAGCGCTTGCCCCAAGGGGTACATTTTAATACAGGGGAAGACAAGTGTTTTCTGAGAAGTAAGTGGAAGTGTCCTTGAATTTAGCTATTGTCCCTTTTTGCTCCTTATAAGGTCCTATTATGACAGCTGGTAGATTTGTCATTTGGCATGCTAATGTATGACAACGAGCATATAATGAACTGTAAATCAATCTAGACTCCCTAAACTGCTATGAGCCTAGTCAAATCATTCCCTCTCCCATCCCGCCCTTCATCAAGTTTCGTTTTCAATTACCTTCATATACTGAAGATCAACTTAGTATATACTAAGCAAGGATTTCAACAGGCTGCACTCACACAACCGCACAAGGTATAGGGTATTGTTCGACTAGTAGTGTTGTTATTAAGTTTCATAGTAGAACACATTAAGGACAGAGATCCTACGTGGGAGCATGAACCCAGTGATTCCCGTTGTTGATTTAACAATTGGCACTCTTATGACGCCAGCAATCACCTGAGACTCTTGCTACGAGCTGTCTAGGCTATGGAAGCCCCTTGAGTTCACCGACTCTGAACTTGTTTAGTCAAGGCCATATCACAGTGGAGGTTCCTTCCTCCCTTCAGAGAAAGGCGCCTCTCTCCTTGATGGCCTGTTCCTTCTGCTGGGGTCTTATTCACCAGGATCTTTCATTTAGATTGTTTTTTTGCCACAGTGTCATGGCTTTCCATGCCTGTGAGACTCTCATGGACCTTTTAGTCAGATCCGAATGTCCCAAGGGTTGATTCTGAGGCAGGAGTGCTGCCATTCTATGAGTCTGCTGTGTGTCCTGTTTCCCCCACAGGATCATTCTCTCCCTTTTAATTCTATCCTTTATTATTTGCTTACACTGGTCTTATTTGTGAAATCTCATCGACACATACCCTATCTTTTTGATCGGTTGTGTATTGATACTTATCACTTTAACAAGTGCGTTGGCATTGGTACCTGCCTCCTTGGTAAGATTGAGTTGAAATCCCATGGCACATTTCTAGTTCCACCATTGGAGGTAAGTCCGAGTGAGCATGTGCCAACCTATATATCTCCTCCCTCTCTTATTCCCACTCCTATGTTTAACAGAAATCACTTTTCTGTTAATTTTAAATGCCTAAGAATGATTGTGCATTGATTACAGAGTTTAACCAGTGGTCTTATGTAGAACAAACAGAGCAACAACAACAACAACAACAACAAAAATACTAAAAGGAATAAAATAGTAAGTTGTTCCTCAACAGTCTAGACAAGGGCTGATCATGTCATTGTCTCTCATAGTGACCATTTCACTTCAATGGGTATCATTTTAGATGTTCGTTTAGTTGCCATTGATCAGGGAGAAAATATGATATTTGTCCCTTTTGGACTGGCTTATTTCACTCAGCATGATGTTTTCCAGCTTCCTCCATTTTGTTGTAAATGCCCGGATTTCATTGTTTTTGACTGCTGTATAGTGTTCTATAGAGTACATATCCCATATCCTTTAACTCTTGAGATAATAGGGATTTTTATCTCCAGGTGGCTCAAGTGTTTTCTCTGCCTCCCTTTTTCATTCTTCTCTCAGGGAATTCTTCCCTTAAACTTAAGGGGTTGATGAGAGGCAAAGATCTGTCTTTTGTAACTTTGTTCAGTGCTGTGTATGAACTTGTTATCACTGCCAAGCCAATGAATAGAATTCTCTAGATACTGGATATAGAGATCCCAACTGTGGAGAAATTGAGTCAAGAGTTGGATCTAGCTTGGTTGTCATTGTTTTTGCATGATTAAGATCTTAATGTGGAATCAGGATCAAGATTTAACATGGGGCCAATGCTGTGATGTAGCAGGTAAAGCTGCCACCTGCAGAATGGCATCCATATGGACACAGGTTCAAGTCTCATCTACTACACTTCCAATCCTTCTCACTGCTATGGCCTGGGAAAGCAGTAGAAGATGGCCCGAGTCCTTGGACCCCTGCACCCATGTGGGAGACCCGGAAGAAGCTCCTGGCTCCTGGATTCAGATCGGCGCAGCTCCGGCTGTTGTGGCCATCTAGGGAGTGAACCAGAGGATGAAAGACCTCTCTCTCTGTCTCTGCCTCTCTCTGTAACTGTCTTTGATATAAACAAAATAAATTTTTTAAAAAAGTAATTTATTTTCCTCTTAGAAAAATACTTAAAAGAGGTAAAACTTATTTTAAAGTCAGAATTACACAGAGAGAGGAGAGGCAGAGAAAGTGAGGTCTCTCCTCCACTGGTTTACTCCCCATTTGGCCGCAAGAATACTTTAGGACAGTTGGATCATGTGGTCTTCTTAGGATTACCTTGCTTGCTACAAAGCACATGAGGTGCAAGAAGAGATGTTGCATTTAAGAAGTAGCAATGCAGGCACAGAGGAGAACAGAGTATATAACAGAGCATGTAACTCAGTTCCTAGAAGGGATCCTGATGTAGGGTTGACAGCTTCCTAGTAACAGTAGACTTGATGAAGGTGAAATCTTGTTTAACTGTATATAATCTAGACCGAGAACTCTGAAAATGGGGTATTAGTGGCAAATCCAACAGTTGGTCAAGTTTTTGCATTTAGCAATGATTTATGGAGAAGTAATCATGCTGTTAAATTATCCTCTGCAGGAAATAATGAAAATCTCCAGAAAAGTGGAAACATAAAACATAATACACATAGCATGATATTTCAAATATTATTTTTAAAAAGTTTTATTTATTTATTTGAAAGAAAGAGTTAAAGAAAGCAAGAGAGCTAAGTGAGAGGGAAAGCATTGCAGGCAGTGGCTTAACACCCTAAGCCACAATGCAGGCCTATAGATGCACATCTAAAGGAGGCCTGCATTGGAGCAGGTAATGTGTTGTTTCCATATTCTTAAACACCCGTTGTACCTGTCTCAAGCTAACAATATGGCTAACCATCTGGTTGGTGTCTTCCACATAATATTTCACAAGGGGTGATTTTAAGAAAGCCTCAGAGCTGTTCAAGAGGCTGAAATGTGATAGGTTTAACAACTTTTCATAAGTTTCTTGGCATGGTTTCCTAGAGTTGACTTTCAGATCTTATTTGTCCTCTACTTTTCCTGAAGATTTTCATATTCACAAAGAATGTGGCCTGTAGTTAGTTCCTTAGATATTTGTTCACTTATTTTATCAATAAAGGAAGAGCTATTCTTGGTTTGGGAGGTGTGTGGTATCCCAAAGTGTGGGATTATGCCTTTTAAAAGAACTTAGTCACATCTGTTGATTTTTCAGTTTAAGTTGGAAAGACATCTACCCACATGGTGGGGGTATCACGTTTTACATAAACTTTTTAGTTCAGAACTGTTTTATGTTTATAAAATAATAACTGTGAAGTAGTGCAAAGAGGTCCCATATATGCCACACCCATATTCCTCAATTATTAATTATATTATTTATTTTCCACAATCAATAAATTATACCCAGCTGCCCTTATTTTTTAATCTAAGCTCCTCCTACACTTTCACCCTTTCCATTCCCTAGGAATCACCATTATGTGAACAGACTGAAATTTTCTATAGCTGTCACATAAAAGCAAGTGCATTCAATATTTGTCTTTCTATCTCTGGCTTATTTCACCAATATACTATTATCTAGTTCCATTAATTTGCCTGCAAATGAACAGTATTTCATTGTTTTCTGGCTAAATAGTATTTCATGGTTTATATAGACCACATTTTCATTATACAGCCAGCTGATGATGGACACTCTTGGTTGAATTCATATTTTGGTTATTGTGAAGAGGGCTGCCACAAACATGGTGAAGCAGGTATGTCCTTAATACACTGATTCCATGTCTTTTGGATATATACCAAGTAGTGAAATTCTGGATCATATAGCAGTTCTATTTCTAGATTTTTAAGAAATATTCATAATGCTTTTCTACAGTGACTGTTATAATTTACATTTTCAAAACTACGTACAAGAGTTTTCCTTTCTCTACAACCTTAACATTGTTATCTACTTTTTATCTTTTTGATATTACTCATTCCAATAGAGATGTGGTGATTTCTCACTGATATTTTATCATTTCCCTAATAACTAGAGGTATTAAATAATTTTTCATATGTATAGTGGTGATTTGTATTTACTTTTCTGAGAAATACCTATTCAAGTCCTATGTTTATTTCTTAACAAGATTGCTTATTTTTTTGTCATTGAGTTTTTGAATTCCTAATGAATTCTGGAGATTAATCCTTTGTTGGATATATAGCTTGCAAACATTTTCTGCCAAGCTGCCAGATCATATATCCCATGAAGTTGTCTACAAAGATCAAGAGATATTTAAAGCCTCCAGCAGAGGGAATTTGAGAAGACTACTTGCTCTCTCTCTCTCTCTCTATGTCTTCTACAATTGTAGATATTAACTAAAGATAGTAAATTCAGTCTTCAGACAGAAATATTGAGTGGCAGGGATTTTGCTTCTATAACCTCTTTTAAGTTAATGACTGCATATCCTGACTTTCTAGATCTTTCACCTATGTAACTTCTTCCATCAGCAAACCATCCAGCATCAAGATTAAGTGAATCCTTTAGAGCAGGTCTGCTAGTGCATGTCTCATTCACAGTTTTTATGGGAAACTGTATTAATTCTCGATCATTTGCTGCAGACAAAAGGGCATCTGAATTAAAACTATGGCATATTTTGAAGAATACCTCAGGAGAGTCCAAAAACAAGGCCAGATGTCTTAAGAATAGAGCTCCAGTTAACAGTTAATAGCCTTTAGCTTGAAGGAGCCCTCTACTTGATGAGGGTTTAATACATTAACAGGTTGGACAAGAGTTAATTTTGATTCCTTTTTAACCAATATGGCTTTAACTGTTGTAGCCATTAGGTATTCTGGCCATTCAATTTGTTTAGATAGCTTGTCAGTGGTCAAGGTGTATACCCCAGTTTTTTTGAGTATGTCCATCTAGGGCTTGTCCCTTCCTTCCTACCACATATGGAGTGAGTGGTTTTTCCACACTGGGGAGTCTTAGAACAGAAACTTGTTTTAGCTTTTCTTCAAGTTCTTAGAATTGTCTATGGAATCTTCCAGTGCGTATCCTCCAGTCTCATCTAAGTGTTTTGCTATGAGCCCGAATCCAAGAAAACAGATTCAGCACAATCCAGCCATTTCTGGAATGTCCTGAGTTATCTTTCGGTTTAGGGTGGCAGAATTGAAGGAACTGACACCTTTCAGTCAGTTTGAAGGTCTGTTTTCCTGGAATAACTGTATATACTCATGTCAAGAGTCACACATTGTTCCTCAACAGAGATGGTCAAGTGATCATGGAAACCAGTGTGTATGTGGTAGAGGGCTTAGAGGGTGGGTAGGAGGAGTCTTAGGCTCTTTCAGTCTTCAGCAATCTTGACCATTATGATATGGACTGCTCCAGGCACATTATATTATTCTGGGAAATGTCTCCTCA
Source organism: Oryctolagus cuniculus (assembly GCF_051225735.1). Taxonomy (NCBI): domain Eukaryota; kingdom Metazoa; phylum Chordata; class Mammalia; order Lagomorpha; family Leporidae; genus Oryctolagus; species Oryctolagus cuniculus. Next base: position 106,466,785 of record NC_142871.1, on the reverse strand, counting down.
AGTAGACTTCTTGCTAGTATATAGTACAAGACCCTGGGGTTTTCTTTTTCCTCATAGGCAAGTACTGTTCTTTTTTCAATGACCCTAAAGCTTATAATGATAACACTTCCTATCAGAGGATGGTAGCTCTGATCTGAGTCATTTAGATCCCGTCCCTCCAAAAATGTCTTGACCTAAGTGTCCCTGAGGTGACAAGGAAGCTGCAAGAAGTATGGCCTTGAATCTTTCCCCCGAGCTCTATTTTCCTCCTCAGGCCTGTCTGTGTTAATGAAGACTCCAAAGACTCAATGGATACCCAAAAATATCTGTCTAGCCTGGGACTTAGGCCTATATTTGTGTATTTTCTAAGGAATTCAACTAATCAACATAGAAGAAAACCGGGTTTTCATTTAGGCCCAGAGTAACCTCCTTGAGTTTGCCATACAGTACTGGTTTTAGTATATATTTAATCATATCCTTTAAGAGGCATGTTATAAGGTAAATTACTATTCTCTAGATTAGGAGAGCTTTCTGACAGTTCCAATGAGATCAGTCATGGACATGATCATGATATCCACACTAAATACTTCGTGGTCTGCATGTACAATCCTGACATTTCATTGACACATGCTTTAGCAGCCCAAATATCTCGCTTTCCCTCCACTATGCAACAAGTAGATAGTACAACCTGCAGGCATCTCCAAGTCAAAATAAAGTCATAGTCACTTTAATAAGCTTCTCAATAAATTTTCTTAGGTCTTTGAAAATCACCCAAACTCTTCCTTTCATGAGGACAAGTCAGATATAAAGAAAGGTGTGTGAACCCTGATGGTGTCCCCATTTCGTTTGGGAATCTTTCTCAAAGAGATGAGGTTCCTTTAGGTTTTTTGGTATTGTGCTCCTAATGTTAGTGTTTGCTGGACTTGGAGCTTCCATAGTCCCAGCTGGGGAATCCTCATGTATGGATGAATAAAGGCCTCCCATAGTGAGAGAGGACATGATGAAACTGTTGGTATATTCTGGAGGAGCCGCCAGTTGACCATGGGTGGAACTTGGAGAGGATGAAGCATAGTTCTTTCTGTCTCAGAGGTTGGAGGTAAGGAGAAATGGGAAGGGCAGTCAGAGTGCCCTGTTGATGGGGAGTGGCATACAAGGAGAAGGAAAAGTACTTTCTTACCCCCTCAAAGGTCATGGGTTGAAGGAGAAATTAACGGAGTAAGTGGTTCTCCTAGGAGAAGGACAGGTAAAGAGGCATCTATGATATCAGGCTCCTGTCTAGAAGAGAGGAATCTGATGTGAGCCAGACAACATGTGCATTGTCTCTTCAGGTCAAGTCTTGACATAGGAACATAAAGGCCTGAATGTGTGAAACCTCTCCCTATTTTTCTACCTTACAACACAGATCTAATTGGAGGGTAATAATACAGTTATTGGAGTTATTTATCAGCCTCATCTCGTCCTCCAGCTTGCATTTTGGCCAACAATGTTGCAGAACAAGTAAGCCTCTTTTTCTTCAGAGTTTCTAACTTAAATGTGTCCCAGTTAGCCATGATGCACCCTAATAGAGAATCCTTACTGATGGAGTTCCTATGTTTTGCTTGAGCTCTGACTTGACATCGCAGTTCTTCTCAATTTGTCAAAGTCATGGTTACTCTTTTGTATCCAGCATTACAGGCCTCTCTGTCTTAACATGTCTGAAACAATAAGCACAGCCAGTTGCTGCAAGGAATGCAAAAGAGAAAGTGATATTTACATGTAAACAGGTTAGGGGCAAGAAGAGTTTGTGGACAAGAGCAGTTTGGCAACATCTGGAAATCACAACACAGAAAATATAAAGTGGCAGACCATGAGAGATGAGGACTAGTGGGGTCCAGATTCAAGAGAAAAATTACAAAACAAAACCAGCAAGAAGAATTGAGTGGACAGTGGTTATCTGCAATCCTTCAACCTACAATATCTGTTGAGGCTTAAGGATCAGATCAAAGAAGTGACAGAGAAAGAAAGAAAAGCAAGAAAGAGGAAGAAATAAGTCCTACTGTCCCAAAATAACACTAATGAGAGATACAAAGTGAGTGAAAAATATGGAAAAGTACCTAACATGGTCTGATTTGCCCTTTCCCACCCAGCAACCTGATTATGCTTCCTCCAGATGCCTTGTATTTGTTCTTGGGATGGAGTGTTTCTGACAAAATAATTTGAAACTTTATGTGACTCATCAAAATAGCCCCTGGTGCATATTTTGTGAGATTGGATCAATATATTTGGAAGAGTTAATGTTGCTAACCAGAATAATACCTTTTTGTCACATGCAAATAGGCAAGTAAGGACAGACTTTATTTGATGGTGCATATTGTCTGTATACCTGACTTGATTTTTATGTGTAAATTGTTCAGGTTTTAATACTGACACCGATGTCACAAATAGGAGAGAAGTGAAATGATTACGGAAGTATATAATCAATAAGTAATGAACAGAAATTATTTATTGGACAGTAAATCAATAGAAGCAGCTTGTGCCCATTTTCATATTGTCACACACATAACAGATAACTAGGCATAATCAATATAAAGCTAATTCCTATAGCCTTAAAGAAATGACTGATTTCATAAATATTTATGTGCTCAATATATCAACTTGGCATAAACTCCTTCTGAACAAGGTAGAAATGCCCTACGCTGTCCATTTCTGATAATTTCCTGTAGTCTATTTGTGGACACTTTCAAAATGCACTTTCTATTTTGTACTGTTTATAAGTACACTGGTATTCCTGTGAATACTTATTTATTTTGTATTTATATGTGTCAAACCATATATAAATATTACATTATTAAATATCAGAAAAGCATTCGGTTGTCAGCAGGCCTGCATGATAAAAAGTTATTCAGATTGGAAACGAATTATTTGGTATGAAAATTCAACTCTAGAAGATTATATAAAATGGAAAAAACAATAAAAACAGAAGTAAATATAAAATACATTTTCCTTTTTATTGATTTATTTGTATCAAGAAAATGGAATTACTTAATGAAAGGATAATAAAAATATACTTTCTACTTTATAAAAACATGACACTGACAGAACAAAGACTGGAAGATATCAGCAGAAGTACACTGATTTAAGATTTTCTTTTTGACAAAAAAAATGATAAGAGTATGATAGGTAATGGGGTGCAATAATAATTAAAATTAGATAATAATGTTAATTTGCATCATAATCATTAGATAAGCTACTGGAAAAGACAAGTTGATATATTTTGTATCCCATAGAAAGGAGAATTAAACAATTACTTCATTGATTGTTTTTTAAAAATTAATAATTCCAGAGTTAGAAAAGGAGTGAAAATTATATTTTCATTCTACAAATATTGATCCTTTTTTTAAAAGATTTGTTTATTTATTTTGAAATTCAGATTTAGCGAAAGAGATCTTCCATTCATTGTTTCACTCCCCAGGGCTGAGCAGGCAGAAGCCAGGAGCCAGGAACTTCGTCTGAGTCTCTCACATGGGCAGCAGGAACCCAAGGACTTGGACCATCTTCTGCTGCTTTGCTTAGCACATTAGCAGGGAGCTGGATGACAAGTGGAACAGCTGGGACTAAAATTTTTGCTCATATCTCCTGCCTGGTCACGCGCGGCAGCTTTACCCACAAAATCACAATAGTGGTCCAAAAATCCTTATACTCAGTGAAATTTGAATAGTTTAACCAACATTAAATGAATTATGATTATATTTGATCCCTAAACCATGTTGAAAAAGCATTTCAATTAAGATCATGACTGAAGTATAGCACAGGTTTTCACTGGATATGTATTACACTAAAAATATTTCTGCTGAAAAAATATTTTTAATTAAGAGTTTGGGGGCCGGCACTGTGACGCAGTGGATTAAAGCCCTGGCCTGAAGCACTGGCATCCCATATAGGTGCCGGTGCTAGTCCCGGCTGCTCCTCTTCTGATCCAGCTCTCTGCTATGGCCTGGGATAGCAGTACAAGATGACCCAAGTGCTTGGGCCCCTGCACCCATGTGGGAGACTGGAGGATGCTCCTGACTCCTGGCTTTGGATCGGTGCAGCTCCGACCTTTGCGACATTCTGGGTTATAAACCAGCAGATGGAAGACCACTCTCTCTGTCTCTACCTCTTTCTGTAACTCGTCTTTCAAATAAATAAAATAAATCTTTTTTTTTTAATAAGAGTTTGAAAGAAAATTGATTTGAGTACCAACTTATTTGGTTTTCCTTTTTATTTTTATCTTTTCTATTTCATGGTTTAAATTCAAATAGCAGCCATCTAATTTTGTTCTTTTCATTTTTATTAATGTAAAGAGAACAAATTTCATGTATTTCACAGGTACAATTCTAAGATAATAACTATATTTCATCCCCTCTCTCTCTCCCCAGTCCACAACTTCCCTCCTTGCTTTTATTAATTTTTGCATAGACATTATTTTAATCCACTCTGCAATCACAGGCTTGATTCTCCACTAACTATAATATTCAACAAGTAGAAAGTAGAAATTGAAGTAAGATCACATAACTACATGCCAGTGGAGAAGATAAAAAATTAGTTAGACAAAATCAGGCACCCCAAAATTAATAGAAAAAGATAAAATAAAAAAAAAAAAACATAGAAATAAAAGTAGAAAAGAAATAACAGGAATTCAAGCAAATCCAATCCCACAAATAATCACACCAAATATTAGTTGAGTAAGTCCCCAGAATTAATCAGAACTGATTAAAGATCCAACCCTGAGATATCATTAACTACTACATTTTACAATATAATGACACTGATAATATAAAAGTAAAAGAACACTCTTCTCTTCTGGCTCCTGGGAGTGATCTGTGTGGGGATATTTTTTGTGCTAAATTCCTTGGAACAATGACATCCCTTTCCATTGGTCCAGTGTTAATATCTTCAAAGGCAGAGCTATGAAGAGAGAGCAGAGAAAGCTGTTGTCATCTTTTATTGGTGGCGTCATGATTGGAGATTCAATAAAAGCACTTCAGGATCCAAAGGTGGGGAAAAACACTTTTGAGAAGTGTAGGAATTGCCTCTCTTATGGTAATCAATGATGGTGCCACTATTTTGAAAAAATAATGATGCTGGGGCCTGTGCCGTGGCTTAGCTGGTACAGCCATAGCCTGTAGTGCTGGCATCCCATATGGGCAACAGCTGAGCCCTGGCTGCTCCACCTCCGATCCAGCTCTCTGCTATGCCTGGGAAAGCAGTAGAAGATGACCCAAGGGCTTGGGCCCCTGAACCCGCATGGGAGACCTGGAAGAAGCTCCTGGCTCCTGGCTTCAGATCAGCTCAGTTCCAGCCATCGCGACCAATTGGGGAGTGAACCAGTGGATGGAAGATCTCTCTTTCTCTCTCTCTCTCTCTCTCTCTCTCTCTCTCTCTCCCCTCCTCCCATTCCCTTTCCCTCTCCCTCTCCTTCTTCCTCTTCCTCTCCCTCTCTCTCTCTCTGCAACTCTGACTTTCAAATAAATAAATAAATCGTAAAAAAATGATGATGCTGACAATTCAGCAGCTAAGTTTTAGTCCATATGCCAATGGTTCAAATGTTGAAGGTGGTGGCTGGCGCCGCGGCTCACTAGGCTAATCCTCCGCCTTGCGGTGCCAGCACACCGGGTTCTAGTCCCGGTCGGGGTGCCGGATTCTGTCCCGGTTGCCCCTCTTCCAGGGCAGCTCTCTGCTGTGGCCAGGAAGTGCAGTGGAGGATGGCCCAAGTGCTTGGGCCCTGCACCCCATGGGAGACCAGGAAAAGCACCTGGCTCCTGGCTCCTGCCATCGGATCAGCGTGGTGCGCCGGCCGCAGAGACCATTGGAGGGTGAACCAACGGCAAAAGGAAGACTTTTCTCTCTGTCTCTCTCTCTCACTGTCCACTCTGCCTGTCAAAAAAATAAATAAATAAATAAATAAAAAATAAATTAAAAAATAAAAAAAACAAATGTTGAAGGTGGTGATGGCACTAAATCTGTTACTGTCTTAGTAGCAGTAATGACCAAAATAACCATGTATATAACCATCATTGCAGATTGGAGTGAAGCCTCCAAAGCTGAGATGGAAGTTCTGTTGAGTTCTGCAGTTGATAATTGTTCTGAGGAAGTTACATTTTCAAGATTTAATGAAATCAGGGGTACAACATTATCTTCAAAACTTCTTACTCATTATAAAGATCAATTTACTATGCTAGTACAGAAGCTATTCTCAGACTGAAGGGCTCTGGTAATCTGGAGACAAGGTCCATCATAAAGAAGCTTGGAGAATGTCTGGCAGATTCCTATTTAGTTGAAGACCTTATGTAGGATTTAAAAAATAGAGTAAATCAGCCAAAGCCAATTGAAAATCATAAAATTCTTATTGCAAATACTGGAAGTATGCAAACAAAATAAAAATATTTGGTTCCAGGATATGGGTTGATACTATAGCAAAGGTTACAGAATTAGAACAGGCAGAAAAAGAGAAAAAAAGAAAGGTAAAGTTGAATGTATTCATAAACATGAAATAAATTGCTTTATTAACAGGTAATTGGTTAGTAATTATCCTGAATAGCACTTTGGTGCTGGAGTCATGGCTTTGAGGCATGCAGATTTTGCAGGGGTGGATCACCTATCTCTTGCCACTAGTGCTGAAATTGCCTCTACCTTTGATAAGTCAGATCTGTGAACTTGGAATTCATAAGTTTATTGAATTATATTCAATAATTCTAAGCTTGTGAAGCTTGGAAGTTACAAAGTTATATTCTCATGATTGGAGAAGACAGACTGGTTCACATTTCTGGGGTTGCCCTTGGTGAGACTTGAACCATTATTTTGTCTGGCACCACTCAACAAATTTTAGATGAAGTTGTAAGATTTTTGTATGATGCTCTTTGTGTTCTACCCAAACTATAAGAGATTCTAGAACAACTTATGGAGGACGCTGTTTTGAGGTGCTAGTGACTCATGCTGTGTCAAAGCTTATCAACAGAGCACCAAAGAGGCAGTTACAATGGAGTCTTATGTAGAGCCCTGAGAATATTGTCAACCATCATAACTGACAATGCAGGATATGACAATGTAGGATCTGGTGGCACAACTCTGAACAGCTCACAGTGAAGGCAATGTACCTGCTGGATTGAAGATATAGCAATTCTCAATATAATAGAAAGTTTTAAATGATGTGACAAATATTTGAGTGTAGCTGAAGTAGTGGAGTTGATTCTATGTGTGGCTAATATTATCAAATCCACACCAAGGAATTGTGTCCCCAGTCACCACCTCTGTTAATCATTCCCGGATGATTTTGACAACTGAACCAGTTTATAGGAGAAACATGTTTGAAAGACTCCAAGCTCATAAAGAAGACTATGGAATTGATGTGTATATAAACCCATTTCTTTCACTTTGGACACTTAGCTGAGCTCTTAACATGGGTCTAATTTATTTTCCCTTTCATTTTTCATATAATTCAGTTGTTTTAAAAGTTAATTTTTCATGCTATATATTTAAATAATATTTTGAAAAGTTAAAAAATAAAAATAAGAAAATATATGTAATAGAAGCTCTAGTTATAAGAAAGATAAAAAAGTAAGACTCATATTAGAAAAGTTACACTTAAATAGTATCTTTTTTGAGATAAAGGATATTTCATAGTTGTACAAACACCAATTTTTCAAAAAGACATAAAATGGTCAAAGTAGGCAAAGATAACAGAACTTCATTAATGTAAAACAAAAACTGACTGAAATACAGGAGTGAGTAGACAAGTCAAGATTTTAGCCTGGTTTTTTCAGCAATGAATAGAATTAGGGTATATAGAAAGTAGAAAATATCCATTTTCAAACATGACAATAATTATTTTTTTTATTTTTATTTTTTGACAGGCAGAGTGGACAGTGAGAGAGAGAGAGAGAGACAGAGAGAGAGGTCTTCCTTTGCCATTGGTTCACCCTCCAATGGCCGCCGTGGCCTGCGCACTATGGCCTGCGCACCACGCTGATCCGATGGCAGGAGCCAGGTACTTCTCCTGGTCTCCCATGGGGTGCAGGGCCCAAGCACTTGGGCCATCCTCCACTGCACTCCCTGGCCACAGCAGAGAGCTGACCTGGAAGAGGGGCAACCGGGACAGAATCCGGCGCCCCGACCGGGACTAGAACCCGGTGTGCCGGCGCTGACAATAATTATTACACTAGACTTCTGATCTGCTATAGCTAAAACATTAGAGAAATCTGAGAGTACTTCAAAAACTTTGGGGGAAAATGTAATTCAAACACAAATATATTTGGGTACCAACAGTTTGTGAAACTCATGCATACTTTTATCATAATAAGGATTTTTCATGAACTTTTTAGAGACCTCTCAGGCACAGAGAAAGGGAAATATCATTATATTCCTATAATTCTATCTATGAACTACACTGTACCTGTTCTGTTTGTATTAATATCACATTAACATGATAATTGATGAGAAACAACATAAGCAACATAAAATTAGCACTAAAATTAATATCTTTTGAGTTATATTTCTCATGTACTTTTTGAATTACCTTCCTATAAGAGGTAGCTTTCTTTGTTAGGGAAAACAGACAACGTAAGAAGGCAATCTCTGAGAAAAAGCTAACTCACAGATGGTCTTTGTATCACCTTGGGCCATTGCCTATGAACAGTTTCCTGAAATACAACTTTACCATTAGACTGAGCTAAGGAGACAGCTATCAGAATTTAAGACTGCAGAAGCGTTTAGAATCTGGAAGCTAGAGTGCTTAGAAAGAAAGCACAGTGAGACAGAGGAAGACAGTCTGAGGTTTTCCCTGAGATCTTAGTTGAGGCACAGGCTGTGTGATTCCAGGGCAAAACTATATGATTTTTCCAAACATCGGCTGCTATGAATTTGCAGAGAAACATGGAAGGCCATGATACTGAGAAATCATTTAGTACTGACCTTCCTAGAATATAGAATGTATTTTTAATGCCAAGTTATTCACATAATATTCAAAAATCTTTACTTGGGTATAATGTGTATCTCACAGAAAAGATAACTCTGGCCAGTCCCATACAGCTGGCAGCTCATGACAAGAGCCTAGGGTGATTACTGATGCCATAAACAAGAGTGTCAATTTGTTAAGTCAACAACAGGAGTCACTGTGCACTTACTCCTCATGTAGGATCTCTGCCCTTAGTGTGTTGTATATTGAAATTTAATGCTATAACTAGTACTCAAACAGTATTTTTCACTTTATGTTTCTGTGTGGGTGCAAACTGTTGAAATCTTTACTTAATATATGCTAAACTGATCTTCCGTATATAAAGAGAATTGAAAATGAATCAATGTGAATGGAAGGGGAGAGGGAGTGGGAAAGGGGAGGGTTGCGGGTGGGAGGGAAGTTATGGGGAGGAACCCATTGTAATCCATAAGCTGTACTTTGGAAATTTATATTCATCAAATAAAAGTCGAAAAAATAAAAAAATAAATAAATAAATAAATAAATAAATAAAATAAAGCTTTTAACAATTATTCTTAGGTGTTTAAATTTTAACTGAAAAGTGATCCCTGTTAGGAATTTGTAAAACATTATGCTGAGTGAAATAAGCCAATCCCAAAGGGAAAAATACCACTAGTTCCCCTTGATAGGTGACAACTAACTGAGCACCAAAAAGGAAACCTGTTAAAGTGAAATGAACACTATGAGAAACGGTGACTTGATCAGCCCTCACCCTGACTGTTGATGACTGTTGATGAGCAACTTGATATGTTATCCCTCTTAGTATTTTTTTTTTTTTATTTGTTCTGCTTAATACTTTTGGTTGAATACTGTAATCAATACACATTTCTTCTTAAGTGCTGAAACTTAACTGAAAAGTGATCGCTGTTAAATGTAGGAGAAAGAATAAGAGAGGGAAGAGATGTGCAATTTGGGACATGCTCAAGCTGACTTACCTCAAACGGTAGAGTTAGAAACATACCAGGGGATTCGAATTCAATCCCATCGAGGTGGCATGTACCAATGCCATCTCACTAGTCCCAGTGATCAATTTCTGTTCACAATTGATCATAATGATAGGACTAAGAACCAAAGGGATCACAGAAACAAGAATAGTGTCTGCAAATATTAGCTGATAGAATCAAAAAGGGAGAGAATGATCCAACATGGGAAGTGAGATACACAGCAGACCCATAGAATGGCAGATGTCCTAAACAGCACTCTGGCCTCAGAATCAGCCCTTAAGGCATGCAGATCCGGCTGAAATGCCCATGAGAGTATTTCAGGCATGGAAAGCCAAGACACTCTGGGGGGAAAAAAAACCTAAATGCAAGATCTCCACGAGTGAGATCCCAGTGGAAAGAACGGGTCATCAAAGAAGGAGGTACCTTTCTCTGAAGGGAGGAGAGAACTTCCACTTTGACCATGGCCTTGTCTAAAAATTATGAGTCAGTGAACTCAGGGAGCTTCCATAGCCCTGGCAGCTCATGACAAGAGCCTAGGGTGATTACTGAGGCCATAAACAAGAGTGTCAATTTGTTATGTCAACAACAGGGTCACTGTGCACTTACTCCTCATGTAGGGTCTCTGTCCTTAGTGTGCTGTACATTGTGATTTAATACTATAACTAGTACTCAAACAGTATTTTTCACTTTATGTTTCTGTGTGGGAGCAAACTGTTGAAATCTTTACTTAATGTATACTAAACTGATCTTCTGTATATAAAGAGAATTGAAAATGAATCTTGATGTGAATGGAAGGGGAGAGGAAGTGGATAAGGGGAGGGTTGCGGGTGGGAGGGTCGTCATGGGGAGGAAGCCATTGTAATCCATAAGCTGTACTTTGGAAATTTATATTCATTAAATAAAAGTTAAAAAAAAAAGAAAAAATAAAGCTTTTAAAGACACCCTTACATGTGTGGACTTCAAAATTTCTTGTACCAATATAAAATTACCTTTGAATTTATTCTTTTCAACTTTTTGAAATACACAACATATATAATAAATTAATGCACAATGTTTCTATTAATTTTTAAGTATATTTTTTGTCAAATGAGTAAATAAATAATAAAGTCAGTAAGTATTGGTGGATTTTTTTTTTAAAAAAAAGAAGCTTCAATAAGATAGGCAGGGAGGCAGCATTTTCAGGTTTAGACACCTCAAGTTAGATTTTATAGAGAACTCATGGAAACTTTCATCTATCCACCCTAAGGATTAAACCAAGTCTAAGATCAAGATAATCAGTCATTAATTTAACTGCTTGCTAGAAAAAACATCTACATTTCCACTGCAAAATTACAGAATAGTTCATCTTGTATGTCAAGTATTTGATTTAATAACTTGGTATTTATTAAAGCAATAATAAAATTTTTTCCCAAGTCAAGATAGAAAGCAGCCTTTGTACATTGATCCCCCCAAAACAAAGAAACTGGATTAAGTAATAGACTCTTTAAAATAGTTATCATAAATATGTTTAAAGGTATGTCTATTAATGAGTAAAATATATGTATTTTCAGTCCAAACAATAGGAGCTAAAAAGAATAATTATAAAAGGCAGAAGCTGAAAAGCTGAAATAGCAAAGTGTTTGAGGTATATAGATACAAATTATCTGAGAAAAGAACAAGGAATGTAGGAAATTCAGTAAAATGGTAGAGCATGTTTATTGTGTTTATGAAGTAGGATGCTGGAGAGTGGAGAAGATGGCAGCAAAAGGGGAGTAGGGATCGTGACGATGAAGTAAGTAGTGAAAGTGGAAATGAGAATTTTCAGGTCAGAGGACAGATATGGAGAGTGAGAATTAGGCATTGTGAAGTGTAATATAACCGAATATAAAATGACATGCAATTAATATTACATGTACTTTAAAAGGGGTTAGTGGTGTTTGTGTACAAAGGAGTAAAATTTACTTTCTAGTCAACGTAGGAAAAACTAAAATACTTTATTAATTAATTCAAACGTAGATGAATCTAATAAAAGCATTCTTTAGAAGTAAGTGAAAAAAATAGTCAAGAGAAATGTATGAGGATACTTCAAAAAGTGCATGGAAATGAGACTAAAAGATAATTTTACTTTGTAGCAAGAATTTTGAAATCTATGTATAGCTTTCTCGTAATAGTGAGTTTCCACTAATCTTTTAAAATTCCATGTTAGAGAGAGCTTGCTCAAGAGTGAAATAAAGAAAGTAGATGAAAAAATCCATTTCAATAATTAGACTAAATCTAAAAGAAATAAACACTTTTAGGAGTACTCCTCGTTATACTGGAAAAGAAAAGCAATATTCAAAGTTTTTGTACTGCCTCTAGAAACATGTAAGTTTAAAGTGCAAAGATTGGAAAAAAGAGTGATACTGCATAACCAGCACAAGAAAGATGACTTGGCTGTAGCAGTATCAAAAATAGTATGCCTCCAGTCAAGGAGTGCTATGACCCATGAAAAAGAAAATTCCATACTGATAAAAGAGGCAATTCCTCAGTGAAAAGAAGCAAATCTCATTTTGTAGGCATATAATAATAGTTTCATTAGACTTCAAGAAATCTTTTCAGAACCAACAGTAGAGTTAGAGAAATCTACAATCATTGTTGTTGCCTCTATTCTCTCAGTAATTACAAGAAAAAGACCTGCTGATATACTTAAATTATTATTAGTTTCTCATTTCTATGATAAAAAATAATACACAAAGTGGTTTCAAACAATACAAGTTTATTATCTTATAGCTCTGGAGGTCAGAAATCAAACAGGTATCATTGGGCTGCATCAGGTATCAGCAAGGTGTGGTTTTGTAAAAATGTCTCTCAATGAGTATACTTTTTACGTCCTTTATCAGAGTATACTTTTTACGTCCTTTATCAGGTCGTGGATACTGCCTGCTTTTCTAGTTTTGTTTATTTTAAGTTTTTGTTGTTTATTTTGTTTTGCTTTAGTTTTTTTTTTTTTTTTTCACTCCATCTTTTTTTTTAAGATTTTATTTATTTATTTGAGAGGTAGAGTTACAGACAGAGGCAAAGAGAGAGAGGTCTTCCATCCGCTGGTTCACTCCCCAGATGGTCACAATGCTCAGAGCTGTGCCGATCTGAAGCCAGGAGGCAGCAGCTTTTTCCGGGACTCCCACGCCGGTGCAGGGTTTTGAGCACTAGGGTCATCTTCTAGTGCTTTCCCAGGGCGTGGCAGAGAGCTGAATCAGAAGAGGAGCAACCCTGGGACACAAACCAGTGCCCATACGGGATGCTGGAGCCGCAGGCAGAGTCTTAGCCTCCCGCCATCTTCAAAGGCTGCAATAGCAGGTAGCTTGATAGTGGCTTTTGCCTCACCCTTTCACATTTAGAGACTCTTGACATCATATTGGGCCAATCTGATTGATCCACAATAATTTCCATTATTTAAAATCAGCTGACTAGCAACCTTAATTTCATTTACAACCTTAATTTTACAACCTTAATTTTCCCTTCCAGATAAGACAGCATGTTCATAGGTCCTTGGGATTAATTTTCCTTTCCAGATAAGACAACATGTTCATAGGTCCTTGGAATTAGCATGTGTGCATTATTGGGTGGCCACTATTCTGTACACCATACAATTACTCCTGGACAAAAATAAAGGAAAAAATGTTAAAACGACTAGCATAAAAGAATTCCTATATGTTTAAATCATAAATTATTAAACATGGTCATTTCTAATATAAATTGTCATGGTTTATTTGACTTCAGTCTCCTATTTGATAGATTTCTCCATCTTTACCTCATTGCCACCTCTCATTCAAGACCTGTCCTGACATGAGATAGAGACTGACCGCTAAGTTCATGTTGCCTGAGATTTTACCAGAAACAGCAAAAGTTGGTTTCTTGGACAAGATTTCTGTGTGTTTCATGCCTTAGTTCTTGCACTGGCATTCTATATGAGTTAGTCTGATTAAAATAGTTTAGACAAAAACTGATGTTTTTTGTCAAATGATGTAAATCAAATTCTCTTTCTTCCCACTGCCAATTTTCTGCTGACAACGAAGTTTCTAAATCAGAAACTTCAAACCAAAATTCTGCTTGGGGACAGTGCTATGGTATAGCGGGTAATGCCACCGCCTGCAGTGCTGACATCTCATATGGGCACTGGTTTGAGTCCCGGCTGCACCACTTATGATCCAGCTGTCTGCTATGGCCTGGGAAAGCAGTAGAAGATGCCCTAAGGACTTGGGCTCCTGCACCCATGTGGGAGACCATGAAGAAGTTCCTGGCTCCTGGTGCATCTCTGGCTGGCTGTTGTGGCCATTTGGGGAGTGAAAAAGTAGATGAAAGAGCTCTCCCTCTCTCTGTGTTTCTACCTCTCTGAAAGTCTGCCTTTCAATTAATTAAATAAATCTTTTTTTTTTTAAATTCTACTTTAGTATTTCCTATTTTGAAATGCAGTGGAGTTTTTGAGGTTTAAGAAGGATTGACGTGTGGCTCTGTTTCTGAAAATCTTGATAATTATCAAACCACCCTTATTTCCTGTGTGCTTACCAGATCATGTGTTAAATTCATATTCCCTAATACAGTTATTTACCATGCGATTATATTTTGGTCAACAATGGACAGTAATATACTGCAATGGTCCCGTAAGATCATAATGGAGCGTAAACGTTCCCCAACACCTCATAATGTTCTGGCTGTCAGGATGTTGTAGTGTCATCACAGGTATGTGGTGATACTGGTATGAGCAAATCTACTACATTGTCAGTCATATTCATCACATGTGATGAACAAATCTATTACACTGTCAATCATGTAAAAATATACTTTGGAGGGCCAGTGCTGTGGCACAGTAGGATAATCCTCCACTTGCAGCGCTGGCACCCCGATATGGGCACTGGTTCTAGTCCAGGCTGCCTCTCTTCCAATCCAGCTCTCTGCTATGGGCTGGGAAAGCAGTAGAAGGTGGCCCAAGCACTTAGGCCCCTGCACCAGTATGGGAGACCCGGAAGAAGCACCTGGCTCCTAGGTTTGGATCGGTGCAGATCCGGCCATCGTGGCCATCTGGGGAGTGAACCAACAAAAGGAAGACCTTTCTCTCTGTCTCTCCCTCTCACTGTCTGTAACTCTCCCTCTAAAAGAAGTAAAATATTTTTAAAAATATACTGTGTACAACTATGTGTAATGTATAATATTTGATAACAGTAATAAATGACTATGCTACTGTTTTATGTATTTGCTATATTATACTTTCCATTGCTTATTTAGAGAATACTTCTATTTAGAAAATGGGGAAATAGTCACTGTGAAATCGTATCTATGTTGTGCCAACAGCATGCTCATGCATATCTCTCATCTCATGCTCATCACATCTCTTGATGGTATCAATAGAGCACAAGTGTGATCTATTTATTCTATCTTGCTGTGTATCAGTACACTCTATGATGATAATACATGGAATTCACCCAATGAGGCCTTAATCAGGATATTTCTCTTATTAAGTAACACAGAACTGGATTTTGCTTATTATAAGTTCAAGTGGAATTTTTGTACCATTAATTTTCTTTTCTTTTCTCTCTCTCTCTCTTTTTTTTTTTTTTTTTTTTTGACAGGCACAGTTAGACAGTGAGAGAGAGAGACAGAAAGAAAGGTGTTCCTTCCGTTGGTTCACCCCCCAACGGCCGCTATGGCCAGCGCGCTGCGCCGATCTGAAGCCAGGAGCCAGGTGCTTCCTCCTGGTCTCCCATGTGGGTGTAGGGCCCAAGCACTTGGGCCATCCTCCACTGCCTTCCCAGGCCACAGCAGAGAGCTGGACTGGAAGAGGAGGAACCAGGACAGAATCTGGCGCCCCAACCTGGACTAGAACCCATGATGCCGGCGCCGCAGGCAGAGGATTAGCCAAGTCCACCATGTACCATTGATTTTCAACATTAACCCAAATATTACTGATCAAAATCTGTCACTAGAAAATAACTTCATCAACTCCCAACATCAAGCAGAGTGAACCAAAGTAAATAAATTTGTGTTGCTTATGACATACTCACTTCTTTATGCATGCCTCATTCCAGATCAGAGAGATGAAAAACGTTTATTTGCATCTTAAAATATGTATAATATTTGATAAAGCATACTTTATTTTGCCCTTGCAATGATCAATGCAAAAATGAAAAGAACATTAGATTTTTTTTATTAGCATTTGTTTCAATTTTATTTATTTGAAAGGAGAGAAACAGAGACAGGCAGATATATCCTCCAGCTGCTTCATTCCCAAATGCTAACAATGGTTAGGGTTTGTACAGGTGGAAGCTGGGAACTAAGAATCCAATATAGATGTCCCCTGTGGTTGATAGGATTCCCATTACTTGAGCCATCATCAGATCTTTAAGGGTCTGAATTATCAGGAATCTGCTGTCAGAAGTTGGAGTCAGGTATCAAACCCATTCTGAGATGGGTCACAGAGGTCTTAAGCAGCTTTTCAGCACTGTTCACTCATCTGCATCTCAAATGTGCTAGTAGTGGAGCTTGAGTTTAGTTATCGTTTCTTCAAATTACCGCCTTATAATGATTATTTGCTTTTGCATTTGTATAAATTTCTTATTCTTGGTGAGTAAGTAATTTTCTAGCCAACATTCCCTGTCCAATTCTAATCTATTTTCTGTTTAGACCTGTTTCTACTAATTTATTTAAAATATAGACACCTGACTCTGTTGCACCAAGGCCTCCAATCATGGTGAGAAATTTCAAATTGTAATACAAAGTACAAACTTATGACTCAGCATTTCTAATTCTTTACCAATATTCAAATAAGCCATTCATTCTATTTCTATTGCATAAATTGAAACTTGTGGTCAACTTTGTGTCATAACTTCTGAACAACTAATTTTTGGGAAAGCAAACAAAGCTTCAATTAAGAGAATTTGAGGATTTATATGTGGTAAAACCTTCCACTGAACACAAGTTGGAAAGAGATGACATAATTTGCTGTAGCATCCCACTGTTTATAGCTCAGAGTTGATTTACTTTAACATTTTCCAATACCAACTCCTTAAATTCAACTTGCTGTCAACTCTATTGCTTCCTGTTGTCCGACTTTCTTTATGCATCTGATGTGGGATAGACAGATAGTTAATTTAGTTCTGCTGAGTTGGAAGTCACTACAAGCCCCATATATAATTTTACCTTCCTACTTGTCAATCAAAACACCATTTTTCCTGAGATGGCTCTTTCATCTGGGACCAAGGGGGAACACCATGAAGGTATGGATATTGAGGCCATGGGATTGTTGAGGTGCTATATAATTCCCAGGTGGCTTCAAACCTGCCAAATACCCTGCTTCATAAAAAGGGTCAACAATTTGGAGGGGCTCTCTCTTGTTCTTCCAACCCAGACCATTCTGGGAGCTGGTACCAGGCATCCTCTCTGTCTTCCCTCCACTGCCCATCCCCTTCTTCGGGGTAATCTGGCCCACTGCCCACTCATGATGGGTATTTCTCTGTGTGGGGCAACCCATGTTTACATGGGTGGCTGTGTTCACTTTCTCACCTTTGAGTAAAATTTTGTTACCACTTTTTTTTTTTTTTTTTACCTTGTGCAAGTCTGTATTTCAAATGCTCATTTCCCATGAAGCAGGAGCCTGGGGTAGAAATTAATACATCCATGCCAATATGACATCCAATCTGAGCATCAACATTAATCACCAGAATTTTTTCTTGTGGAAATTGCTACTCCTTTGTCCCATTTTTTCTGTGTTTCAAAGCCTGGAGAAATTCTAGCACTCTATCTGTCTATCTGCCTACCTTCCCCATACCTACAGTTAGCTACTAATTTCCAATGGGAAATATCTTAAAATTTAAGAATTGATGTCAAAGTTATTTGCTTTTCATTCAGCTCTAAACACTTATCAGCCCTTCCTAAGTTTTCTTATACAATATAGGATCTGTATTTAAAAGCTCTTTCAGTACACTCTCTTTTATGTCAGAATTTATTGCTCTTTTCACCTTTGGAAGCCATTATGTGGGACTCTTCATATGATCATTATGCGTAATCTCTTTATTGCTAGTTTCCTTTTGAAATATAAATCTTAAAATTTCTCCCCCATTAGCTACCATTTTTATTCCTTTGATATTGGCATTTTCAAACTAGTATAAAATATGTTCCAATACTTCCATTAACAGTTATAATTTTGAATTTCATATGATTTCTCCCTGAACTTGGTTGACAGAGAACTTGTAGTTTTTTCTTTCTGATATAAGATTTCTATATCAATACAATTTATACTCTTCTACAACCTGTGTCACTTGCTAAAATCACCGGTGGCCTCTGTGTTTTAGCATTTGCTTCAAACAGCAGTTGATATAATTGCATGCTTTTTGTGTATTATCTTTTCTTTATTATTTCTTGATCCTTCACTGGATTTTTAGTCAATTATTTTTATTCATTCTCAAGAAAAAAAATCTTACAAATAAATTTTTGAGAATTTATCTTATAAATAATTCTTTTTTGTCTCTGAACTCTATTTTTATTGCTGTAAAAAATATTCCCAAGGAGTACAGAAGAATGAGAGCTTTAAGTCTGCACGCTCCAAGGCTAAACCAGTGCTCCCTGGGAAACGAGGAAGATTATGTCCATCTGGGATGTGGGTTTCACAGGAGACCACGACTTCAGCCCCAGTCTTGTATTAGTACTGCAGTTAGGAAGGAGGTGGTACGGGCTAAGGGCACCCAAGAGGATGAAGGAAGGGAGTTATTGTGGAACACCCACCCAGGCTTAAAAAAGTTAAATAAAAAGTTAAAGAGGATTATCAGTATCTTTGCCTTCTGCAATCCACAACAGCCCGCCCTTGCCCTGTGTTCATCTTTTGTTCAGCATGTTCAGAACTAATTATTGTTTCTTTGGCTCTCCTAATCAGTGCCAGACAGGTGTTCATTGCTCTCCAATGTGTGACACTGCTTGGCACAGACAACCAGAGGCTTGTCCCACACACTTTCAGCGTTTACCCAACAGGTTCCATTGGATCTCCCGGTAGAGCCTAATGCGTTACTCCCAGGCCAGCAGCTTGGGTTCCTCTTCAATCAACTGCTATAGGACATGTTGATGTTCACCTATCAGGCAGTTATGCACCTTTTCTGTGTCTTCTCCAGAAGACAGCAGCTGGATGATGTGCCCATGCTTGATTTCTATCACTTACTTCTTCTTATGTTTCTCCTTTATCTTAACCTCTGAGATATAGGAAACCTCTGTTTCCTGACTAGGATCCTCTGTTCCTAGTTCTCCCAATTGTTCATCTCCTTCAGCCTCTTGAACTGAGTTGTGTGTGAATCCAAGACAATATCTCCGAGCTTCTACTGAACCTGTCTCAGGTGCTCAAATCTCCATTCAGCCTCTGTGTCTGCCTCAGCCTCTCTAAGCTCCAGCAGCCTCTAATTCTGGTTGGTCTGGAACTACTGATAATGATTCACTTCTTCTACCTCTCAATTCATACCTTCTACATCAGTACCCTCACTAAAGACACCTGACCAGTGCCCTAGACGAGCAGGCAGTGGTGAGAGGAGATTGTCTTCTACTGAGGCTTCCTGCTATTGCTCACACAATTCCCGCTCTTGATGACTCTGAAGATTCACCCGGGCCTAGTGGCCTTGTTCATCTCGGCACTAGATTTGTCCTCATCTTAGTTGGCTTTTTAGATACATTTGTTCCCCATTTTCCTCACTTTTCTCTTTATTCTCTTGGCTGGCATTGGAGCTATGTTCCTGCCCTCCTTGCTCAGATATGTCCAAGGCTAAAGGCTGGGTTACTTAGGCTCCATCTTTTTTTCCCATTGCTCATAACTGGTCACAGTTGGAGCTGAGGAATCTGAATTTGGGTATGGAGGGTTCAATGGCAATGAATTTAACACTCAGGGCCAAATTAGCCTCCTGCAATTGTCACTGGAATGAGTAGCAGTCAGGGATTTCTGGTTGGTCCTGTTTCAATTCTTGCCCTTCTCTAAGATAATGCCCATCAGTTTCTAAGGTTGGGCAGACCATGCCCAGGACCACTGGTTACTTGCCCAGTGGGTTACTGAACAGCACATATCCAAATATGTAACAGCAGTACTCAGCCATCATAATCTGCTATTTCTCCAAATCACCTCCAGAGAAGAGAATGAGCTAGTAACATAAAGTCTTAAAGGCCATCTCTGATGGCCTCAAGTGCATCGCATAGTGGCGCCTTGGTGGTCAAGGTGAATTCAAGGGCAATTCAAAACTGTCCCTTGGATGACCATCCCTTTCATATGTTCAGCTCCATGCAGCAGCAGCTCCAGTGCAGTGCCTGGTGATAAATCTCCACCTAGGATGTCACCACCAGCCTCCCCATTGTGAGAAAAGTGGTAAGTGAGGAGTTGATGAAGTAGGTGCTCAGTGACTGGGTATGTCTGCATTTGGATCTAGACCTTCTAGGGGCAGTGTGTCATGCTCTCACATTTACAGGTAGCCACTGAAGCCCTCCATGAATATCTTGTCTCCCGGAAATGTCACTTGTGTTCATAGCTCTTCATGAGCAGCCACACTTGGGGTTGCTATGGGGCAGGCCTAGCACTTTGTTAAGCTTCTGACCCTATTACTTCTGGTTGATGAAGTCCATGAGCTCCTCTAGTCAGATATGACTCAACTTATCTTGGGTTTATTCCCAACTGAACCTTGTTGATGGCAAGGTGGAGGTACAACCTGTTCATCAGCCACACAAATTCAAACATTGCCAATGAAATTTTAGCTGCGTCACACAGACTTGAAGTCTAAGAACATAGTGTTCATTGAGTCTGGCAAAGCCACCGCCATCATCAGTTTTTCTCTAAGTGGGCAATGCAGCCAACAGTTAATGAACTTTTGCATTAAGAATTTTGGGCAGCTCCAGTGGCACATGGATAACCAGACTGGGGACCCATGTAGCCCCAACAGGAACCAATGGTGATGAAGTTTGCTCCACACTCCTGCTTGTCTGCTTCAGCCCTGCCCTCTGGTCTATGCTAGGTTGGCCGAACTTTGTGGGACTAGGCCAGCCTGTGTTTTACTTGTTATCCAATATCATTATTGATTATGTTCCATTATTTCATGTGTTCCTATATACTAAATTAATATCAAATTCTGATGTGTTTGATATTCATTGTTTTATACCAAGTTCCATAGCCTGGATGACTAGATATCTATGCCCTATAGACATCAAAGTCAGTATCTATATGTCTGAAGCTATAAACATTGCCTCCTTAAATCTACTTCTCCTATGATCTCTCTTTGTGAGCCACTATCACTTCAAATTTATCTAACTATTAATTAGGTCAGCATTCTTGAAATAGTAATTTTTGAAACTTCCATTTTTTACATTTATGAACTATCTTTTCTCACTATACATCTCTATTTTAAAATTTCATAGTTTCACTGAAATTAAGACAAAAATATCCTATTTAATCTTCAGTCTCACATTCAATAAATTCACACCATTGCCACAATGAATTCTGCAAAACCCAATGAAAATATTTCAGTAACTCAATGCTGTAATATTTCAGTACCTCAATGCTGTAACTCAATACTACATTTTTAATAGAAAAAGAAACAGTAGCAAATTTTTTAAATATAACTTTTCATTGATATCAGAAGTCACCAATCTAACATTTTTAGAATCAATGTTAAATATTGTAGAAATAATGAAAATTAAAACACTATATTGATTAATCCAGAGGTTGTAAGTGATATCTCAACATTTCAGTAGCTTAAACACTCACAATTTTCTTCCTAATATTAATTCAAAAATATATGCTTCTAATCTGTATTAAAAATTGTGCTTCTAAACATCCATTCAAAAACTCCAGGTGACGTTATCATCTTGGCTGCATGATTTCCAAGTCATTCTAAAAATCAACATTCAAGATGCAGACAGAAGAAAATAAGAATTGTGTCATATCCAGGCTTGAATTGCATCATTCCTCTTCAAATTTTAGGATTCTATCAATTTAAGAAATTTTGAAAAATGAGACCTAGCTTTGAGACCACCAAGGAGATAAGTATTAGATGATCAAGTAGTAAGCAGAAGGACGTCAAGCCGACCTTGTTACCAGTATAGTGGCTTTAACAGCTAAAGATAAGCTTTCTCATTATACATTCACATTTGGTCCAATTATCATCAATGAACTATAATAAAAAGTCTCCTGGAATTATTCTTAGCTAATCCTTCTTTCTTTCTATGTTAAATACTTTTGTGATATCTCAGTCTGCCACCGTTGTCTTAAAATTCTGAAGATAGGGCAAAAGAATTACCAATGTGTTGTGTATGATAATCCTTGTTCTTGGCTATTGTGGACAATAGGGAAGCGAACTGTGGACTGCAGATCTATCTCTGGCTGTGTCTGTCTCTATGTCCTATGCTCAGCTTTCAAATAAATAAAATAAAAACATGTTTTTCAAATAAAATAATCTATGCCTATGCAGACAAGTTATATAAGTTATATATTTAAGTTAGATCCTTATACTTAAAGTTTTATATTTTCATCTACCTTACCATTGATAGACATTAGAAGATATGTGTCAGGTTGTTTAAAAAATCATCAAGCATTGTCAAGAATTTATGTTTGTAAATTATTTCATATGTTTGTAAATTATTGTAAACATAATAATACCTCATCATTGTGAACCTTTAAATATAATATTTTATTGGCTTTCATAACTACTACTTGTTTATCTGGGAGTAGGGGTAAATAGCTTTTAATGTGACTACTTGAAATTTATTTGGTTACAGGAAACACAATTCCATTTTTCAGCCAGCATGAGAATTTCAGACGGGATGGATATTTCATAGCAGCTGGCTGTTGTGATTTTAGGTTCAATTTGCCTTGTAAATAACCTAGAAGGAACGCATCTTATTTTAGTCACCAGTTCTTTATCTCTAATTTGAAAGGCACCTGTTGATGATAGTGTCTGAATCTAAAAAGGCTCTTATGTGCAAATCAAGTATTTTCTCTTCTGTTGCATAATGTTCCTTTAGAGTTTGGCTCTCTCAGAGCTGTTTCCAGTTATTTAGTTTGTCTACTTTTAAATTAATAAAATGTTATTACTGTTTTTGTATATCCTATAATGTTTATCATTATAGTTTGAACTCTTAAAATAATTTTTATAATAGCTAGAGTGAGATTACCTGAGAACACAAAATTAATTCTAAGTTTTTAATCTACCCTCTCAATCCAGAATATCAAATGAAGTTTTTAATGTACACTTTCTCCATTTTTTAAGGTGTTGTCTAACATGGTCTTCAGTTAGACCCTATTATGGTGTCTAGAATAGTTATCAACATACCAGAATTTAAAAGAAATACACTAGCTTGCTGCTTATTAATCTTTACATGGATTATTTCCTTTCACTGTTTATGCATCTATGTAAGCAAATAAACTGGAAAGTAGATGTTTGGTTTTATTTCAATTGATCATAGTGGAATATATTCTGGTCCACTCCCCAGATGGCTGCAACAGCCAGAGCTGAGCCAAACCAAAGCCAGGAGCCAGGAGTCGCCATAAGGTCTCCTTTGCAGGTCAGGGGATCAAGCACCTGGGCCACCCTTGACTGCTTTCCCATGTGCACAACTAGGGAGCTGGATCAGAAGTGGAGCAGTTGGGTCTGGAAACAGAGCCTATATGGCACAATGCCGGTCCCAATAAAATTTATTTTATGCATGCTGGAAAGTGAATAAAATAAAATGGAAATCTGAACTCTGTTTTGAATAAATATTTAAGCCAATATATTTGGAAATTCATCAAAGTGTAGATTTGTCTTGCTAATTGTATTGTTAAATTGTTATCATATAATTGAGGGAAATCTAGTGAATCTAAATTCTCAACTGGTTTGCAAATATATAACACAAGATGAATCAAAAATGTGTGCCTATCACATGATTTTAATTAAATCATATTTTATGATCTTGTTTTCTTATATTTGAATGCTGGATATTAAAAAGTCATAATTCTTAAACGTGAAAAATTAAATGGCACTAATAATGTCTATCAAGACATTATTTTATCTCACTTAAGGGACTGAAAAGACTGACAATTTGAAATAGTAGTTGTTGTTTTTTGCTCAAAGATAACCAGAAGAAAATTCTTGGAATTTATTCACTTGTAAGACTGTTTGCTTCACAAATGGTGAGATTGTAGTAGCGTTTATGAAAAGATATAAACCACATAGTGAAAGCACATTTACTTCCGTAGAGCATGCAATGTGGAACAACATTATTATATAATTATGAATTTATAAAAATATTTATTTTATTTAAAGATGTATTTATTTATTTGAAAGGCAGAGTTATAGAGAGAGGAAGGGAGGACATCTCTGATTTATTACTCACATGGCTGCATTGGTTACAGTGATGGGGCTGGACCGGGCTGAAGCCAAGAGCCTGGAACCCCCTCCGAGTCTCTCACATGGATAGCAGTGGATGAAATACTTGGGCCTATTTTTGTTGCTTTCCTAGGTGCATTAGTAGGGAACTGGATTGGAAATGGAATAGCAAGGACCTGATACAGCCCATGTGGGATGCAGACATCACAGACAGTGCCTTCATCTGCTGTACCATGATGTTGATCCCTATTTGTTTACTTTTTCAAAGCTTCTTTTTTGTTTTTATTAAAATATGGTATGCATACCAAGAAATGTATGTAAGTACATAGATATAGATATATTTTTGTCATATGATGACTCTAATAAATATCATCCAAATTATGAACAAAGCAGTAATAATACTCCAAGAGTCCTCACTATTACCCCCTCTCCATTTCTTATTTTTAAATTATGCATAAAATAAAAGCATATTCTCATTTATATGGTATGATTTAGTTGAGCAATATTTATAACTATATACCAAATGATGTGACATTCAGTTTTTATACTATTTATATTAAGCACCACAAATAAGAGAAAACACATGATATTTTTCTTTTTGGGTCTGACTTATTTCACTTAGCATAATAATCTCTAGTTCTATAATTTTACTACAAAAGTCAAAATTTCATTTTTAAGCTGCTGAATAATATTTATTATTCATATTTGCTTTATTTTCTTATCTTTCATCCATTGATGGACACTTAGGTTGATTCCAGATCATGGCTATTATGAGTAGTGTTGCAGGGAACATGGGAGTGAAGGTGTCTCGTTGACATGTAGATTTCATTTCTATTGGATCTTTGTTCAGAAGTGAGATGACTGTATCATATGAGAAATATATTTCCTGTTTTTTTTTGGGGGGGGGAATCTCCATGCTGTTCTACATAACGGTGGACCCCGAAAATAAAAATAGCCAAAGTTAAACTAGACAAATAGGATTACATCAAGCTTAGAAGCTTCTGAACAGTGAAGGAAACAGTGTAGGGACAATCCAACAGAATGGGAGAAAGCATTTGTAAGTATATACTTTTACAAATGATTAATATTTGGAATATATATAAGGAAAGGAGCACACACACAAATATAAACAAAACAACAATAAAATACAATCCAGTTAAGAAATGTGTGAAAAAATGCTCAATATCAGTAGCCATTAGGGAAATGAAAATCTAAACCACAATGAGATATCATTTCTCTTCAGTCAGAATAGCTATTAACAAAAAGAAATAAACAATGACAAAGATAGGGAGCAAGGGTACCCTTACAGACCATTGCTGATATTTTTCTACTATCATGAAATTATATGTCCATAAGCTAAATCCCAAAGCTTTTTCAAATCTTGTAAAAATTGAAGGGAAATATACAAAGTTTCCCAACTACAGCAAACTATATATTTGCTGGTTTAACAGAATGCCGCATGAGAGAATGCATTTGAAATCAGCAAAAGTTTTACTCTTTTAAAGATATGAAAAGGCCACTGAGAGAACAATTTGAACTAAAGAGTAAATCCATAGTGTGACTAGTTTTATGGATATATCAGTTAATAAAAGCTTCCAAAATTCAAAATCCAGTGAGTCATCATTATGATGACTACTTTTAGCCAAGCTGGCATTCAAGATTAGTTATTTAAGAAAGACAACCATGCAAATTCGCACATTTGATTTATCTGCAAGCAGAAATCAGTAAATACTTGGAAACCCTGAAGAAAATTGTTGAAGGTTATTCTTACTCAGATGACCTTAAAATTGAAACATGGATTTGTAATCCTTTCCTTGCTGACATGGACAGCAAATCAATGAAGCAGACATTGCCAAAAATGACCTCATTGACTTAAGGACAAAGGGAATGATGCTTTGTGAATTTCACTCAACAACTCTTAGAGAATTGTATTGTTTCTTGACAAAGACTTATTCTCATTTGTCAGAGTGAACTATGTACAAGTTTTGATGCTTTTCTAAAGGCTTGTTAGATTGAGGATTCAGTCCTGAGTGCCATGAAAATTGGAAAACTGGAGATCAAATATAGGTATTGCTTCACAAAGTCTGCTCAGTAACTTAAAACTCTCTTTTAATGCAATCAAACACATTTTAATTGAAATGCATAAGCAAACATAAACTTGATTTTTTGATGTATGTCCATAAGTTCCCTTTTTATTTGAAGTGGAAGTAATATATAGACTAGTTAAACATATTCAAGCTCTTCCCTTGAAGGTTACCTGTAATACTTAGCCCTAAATGAAAGTTATACTTCACAAACTACTGTCTTGATCCTTTCTCAGGTAATGTCTGGCCATTTTATCAAACTCCACGTGTGGTCATGTAAGTGGGATGATCAGGTTCCAATTTCTCTCCCTAAGATATGTCTCTTTGAGAACATTGTTGCTTCATTGCAATTTAAAAATAAAAAGATAACTAACAAATAAGCAAGTCTTTGTTTTTCAAGGTTTACATAATTTGTCTATATGTCTTACATTGTTGCTCCCTTTTTTTATATCATCATTGTGATTATTTCTCTTCATCTCTTAATGACTTTGGTAACTGCTTCACAGCCCATATTTTCACTGATTTTTTTGTCTTTGTGAGTGATTCATTTAAAAGTCTGACTTTTTACTTTCTTAGTCTCATTTTTTAAACAATTACCTCACCCCACCCTATCTTTTTTTTTTTTTTTTTTTGGCCATAGCATGGACTTTACAACTAACCCAAACTCCTCTGTCATTGAATTTCAATTTCATAAACACCAATTCAAAATTTTCTTATATCCCCAACCCTTTTTATTTCTTTTTAATCTATGTAATAGTTTTATTTTTTGACATTTCACTTTTTATTTATAGTTGCTTTGTAACAGATTCAATATAGTTAAGGATAAAATTCTGAGAATATAATGATATTTCTTATGACCTCCCTCTCTCTGTCTTGCTCTCCCTTTCTCTTTTCCTTCTTTTGTTTTAGTTTTTGAGAGAACATATTTTAATTTTACATTAATGTCAAGAATGTCAAGGTCTTAATGCCTTGCCAAATAACAAGTTTAATAAGTAAAAAGCAAAAAGCTTTTTCTCCCTCTAGTTAAGTGAGAATATAAACACGAACTATAAACAATAACCAAGTGGAAAGATGGCCATTTCTCTTGTATACAGTAAATATTAAAGTAATCAGAGATCATTGAAATTACACTATTAAAATTTTAATCCTGGTTTGGCATAAGTACAAAACAAAGATTGATAAAACAATGTTTGTAGCAAAAATGATACCCACAGGTATTTCTTTTTTCTTTTTAAGTTTTAACTCTCACATATGAGAGAAAACATGTGGCATTTACTTTCTGTGTCTAGTTCATGTTATTCAACATGATGTCCTCAAGTCGCATCCATTTTGATACAGATGGTAGAATTTTGTTCTTTTTTATGGCTGAGTAATACTACATCACACACAGACAAACGTACACATAAACACATAAGCATGCAACTTTTTTTAACCATTCTTCTGATGATGTACACATTCATTGGTTCCATCTTTTGAATGTTGTGAACAGTGCTGATATACACATGGTGGTGCAGGTATCTCTTCAATACAGTATGTTCATGTAAAATATATATGCTCATGTATACCCAGTAGTGGGATTCATGGATCACATGGTAAGTCTATTTCTTTTCTTTTTTTTTTTTTTTTTCAGAAATCTCCATGCCATTTTCTACAATGGCTGCATTGATTTATAGTCCCATCAGCAGTATGTAAGTGTTCTCTTTTCTCCACATCTTTGCCAACATTTTTTAGTCTGTCTTTTAGATTTTTAAGCCATTCTGACACGGGTGAGGTTATATCTCACCATAGTTTTGATTTGCATTTCCCTATTGGCTAATGATGGAATCTTTTTAAAAATATATTTGTTGTCACTTTGTATTTCTTCTTTTGAGACCTATCTGTTGAGATCCTTTGTCCATTTCTTACCTGGATTTGTGGTTTTTTTGTTGTTCAGGTTTTAACTTGTTTAAGTTTGCTGATACATTCAGGGTGATAATCTTTTCTGGATAGCTAGCTCACAAATATTTTTGTTTTCTAATACTTTGAACATTTGGGAAGCAATTTTGTTCAACTGAATGAAATAAAATTAAGAATAAAATGAGGCAAGAATTCTTCATTACAACACATAGTACAAGATAGTTTAGCTAAAGAAAATTAAATCTCCAAAGCTGAAATTAAAGTAGTTTACATTTTGCATGTTCAAATAATTAATGTGATCCAGAATAGCTTTAAAATTAGTTATGATTATAGCTGTATACAAACATCTATGTATATATAATCAATAAGTTTATAAACACCTAAGCATTTACACCCAAATACACACATACCATAATTTGCAAATTTGTGAATATTTATCTCCATTGAATGTAAGGATATTAGATATTTATCTTGCTGGTTCTATTTCCCAGTTTTTAATACATAAATAATAGGGGAAATGATTTATATTTCTTTATAGCTATCACATCTGTATAATACATTCTGTCTGTAAAAGGTATTTAAAAATTGCTCACTAAATTTTAAAGCAATATATATTTTTCAGGTCCTACTTTGACTTTAAAGTGTGAGATTGTGAGCAATATCAGAATGAGGAAGGAGTTTAGTGAATACATAATTATTCTGACAAAAGAAGCTTGAGTGAAAGTAACAGTTGAAAGTGAAGAATGTTGATAGAGAATGAAATAAAGATAAGAGTCAAGAAGGAAAAAGAATCAATGCACTTGTCATGGTTTAAATTAAAGAGAAAATTCTTATGAAATTTCATATATATATTTATATAATAGAAAAATGTGCAAATTGTTGTCCATTCCAACTGGAATCTTAATCTCTAGATGACTGTCATGTTGATATGGCTAATTCTTGTAGGGGCTAAGCTGTGCCTTGCACTGTGCTGTGCACCTTCCTGGCCTTATTGACTAGATGCTAGTGACAACCCCCTCCAGAGGCTGTGACAAATAAGTAGGACTTTATCATTTCTAAATATCCCCTTTAGGGCAAAATCATCTCTGTTTTGACTCCATGATTAAGTTAACCACAATAAAGTATCGCGCATTCCTTAGTGGAATCTGAGTTCCATTTTTTGCTTTTCCTCTTGTGAACAGGAGGCCTAAATTTCCATTTCCATATTTTTCACATTCATTCAATTTCCATTATACTTTTGAGGCTCAAAAGAGGATTTATGGAAAAAATATAACACTGAATATGAGGAAAATAACATATGAAGCAATGAAAAAAAAAAAACCCGTAGACAGCTATTTATTTGTTTTATGAAAAAGAGTAGAGGAATGGCTAAAAGGAAAACAAAATCAATTATGTGACAGTGATGTAGTGTGCCCTCCTAACTCTAGAGGTGTGTTTACTTTTTTTTTATTTATTGTCTCATTTAGTATATACAATTTTTAGTTATTATTCTTTGTAAGGAAAAAATTTCATCATTTTCCATACTTTTTGAAATGGGAAGATTTGCGAACAGCATTCACAGCAAGCCCCCGAATTTGCATTATGTTCTGCGTTTGAGAGTCATTCTACGACTCTGCTCCTGTCATTTTGTTGTGTGATTGTACATTATGTGCTTCCTTAATCTATCTTCAGAATCTTCATTCCATATGCATTATGGGTTAGCTAATTTTAATCATTAGCTGAGATTCTGATTATATCTATAGGTGAATAAAAATATGTGCTGTAGGAAGGCAATGCTAGTCAGCTATTTGGGCATTTTAACAACTAAAATTTGAAGACTCAGTATGCCTCTACTGATTCTTTCACTTTGATTAGGGCCACTCACTGAGCTGAACAATTGAGATGGATTTTTGTTTAAATTTTTTCAGTTTACCTATTTCTTTTTCCCCAGCATGGAAATGTGCATTCCAGTAAATTTAGTAAATTTGCTTTTACTCTTCAACTTTATCTGACAACTGCAACATAGCTAGGATCCTGTGAGTACATGTGGAAAATACAGATTCTTGAGTGCCTGACAAAACAGAGCAAGGCAGATTTGCTTCAGCTGCTATCCAAAAATTATATCTGACGTTGTTACACACAATTCTCCCATTCAAAGATGACCTTAAATATAAACCCAAGTGTCAGCTTTGAAACTAGGTATCTTTTTCCTCACATATTTTGAGCAAAGAGACATAAATGTTCACCTCAATTATCAGATTATTTTGTATTCTGTTTGACTTACTATTCATTGAGTATTATATTTATAGACAGTCAAACGTATTTGAAAAATGCACGCATTAGTTATGGTCTTCTCACTTCATAAAGAAATAACACTTTAGGATGACAATATAACAGCTCTGAGGACTGACATTTTTCAGTCTGAACATTACAAATTTAGTGACTTACATTCTTTAATAATTTGTTGCACCTATTTAAAGCTGTGAATAGATCAAATATATTTATTATCTGCTGTCCTTCAAAAGCTACAAAATGGTATATTTCATTTTTACTAACAAGGAAAGGGCACTTCTCAACTGTTAAATAATGAATATAGCATATAAATAAAATGAAGTAATCCGGAGATAATTTTTATTTTAATTTATTTATTTGAGATTTGAGATGGAAGAGAGAGAGAGAGAGAGAGAGAGAGAGAGAGATCCTGCCCATTAGTTCCTCTCCAAAATGTCCACAATTCTCCTCCCCCCCCTCCCCTGCCCAGCTGGGTTGAATCCAAGAAGGATGAAAAAGGGGGTTGCGAAACAAATCTCAGGAACCCAATCCAGGTATCTCATAGGAATGGCAGGAACCCGTCCAGTTAAGCTATCATCAGGAGTCTACAATAGCAGGGATTTTTCATCAGGCACAGGAGCTAGTTGACACAAGGAACCCTGAAGGGATATGTGGATGTCCCTACTGACATCTTAGCTGCTAAGCTCAATGCATGCCTTAGTGGTAGTTTTGTTGTGTTAAAATTTATTTATTTACTTATTTGAATGGTACAGTCACACACACACACGCACATGCACACACACACACACACACAGAGAGAGAGGGAGAGAAGGAGAGAGGGAGAAAGAGAGAGATTACTTTTTCTGATTCATTCTCCAGATGCTCATAAGAGTGGCAGCGAGATCAGGCCAAAGCCAGTAGCCAGGAACTCTGTCCAGGTCTCCCACACATATAGCAGGGATCCAAGTACTTGGGCCATCATTAGCTGTCACTCGGGTCCAGACCAGAATCGTGAAGTAGCCAGGACTCCAACCAAACACTCTGATATGGAATGTGAATGTCCCAAGTGACAGCTTAACCCACAAAAATCTGCACACAGAAGTAATTCTGAAAGCATAAATGACAGAATTATTTAAGACAATTATAAAAAATTAATTTAGTTAGTATTAATAAAATATCCAAGGGATCATCCACTAAAATTTCACAATCCATTTCCTATATGAGTAGACTCGAAGAAGAGGCAGAGAGAGAGAGAGCTCCTCCATCCACTGTTTCACTCCCCAATTGGCTGCAGCAGACAGAGCTGCGCAGATCCGAAGCCAGGAGCCAGGAACTTCCTCCAGGTCTTCCCATGTGGGTTCGGGGGACCAAGGAATTGGGCCATCTTCTACTGCTTTCCCAGGCCATAGCAAAGAGCTGGATTGGAAGTGGAGCAGTCAGGTTACGAACTGGTCCCATATGGGATGCCAACACTGCAGACGGCAGCTTTACCCATTACACCACAGCGCCGGACTCAAGAAAACAAATTTTTCCATTTACCAATCATATTTAATTGTGATATGAATATTTAAGAAATTTAATGAAGTTATGAGTTTATTTAAAGGCCCAAGGACAACATGTGCATAATAAAATTAGCTAGTAATTTGAGAAATTTTCATAATTTCTTTTCAGTTAAGAACCTTACATACTTTGATTAGCATAAAATATGTAATTGCAAGAACTACATGAAGGAATGGATTTCAAATTTTGTTCTTTCTTAAGCATTGATGTGTCCCACTGCTAGTAGTTTCTCTTTTAACACTTGTTTTGATCTCTAATAGGTTTAATAGTAAAGATTGGAAACCAGCAGGTTACTCTTCTAATAAATTTAGTGAAATAATATGTCTTGAATGAAGAGTCCTGCATCTTTCACATGGTAATAGAAATGCAGGTAAATGTATTCCAACCTTGTTCTTTTATAAAATTGACATTACAGGGGTTAACGAAATCTCAGGTACTGTCACTTAAAACTAAAATTTAGATATAATGAAAAAGAATGTTGTGGGTGACCCTAGACCACAGCCGATTGCATTACTTAAATTTTCCACTGGGATAATGCTTAGAAAAAGCAAGACAGAGATAGCTCTCAAGATTTTATGATCATTTGAACTGAGTCTTGCAGTTTACACATGCATCCCAATTTTCTTGTTTGTGGTCTTTCTCAATTGCTAATTGTGTCATTTTTGAGATATTTGCTTCTCACCTTATGTTTGATCATATAAGAAGTTATAGTTCTTTCTTTATGCTCTCACAGTCTATCTATAAAAGTGTCTCCAGAATAAAAAACAAAATATTTGAAGGACTTTTCAGAATAACCAAATTATCAAAATAAATAAATAAATAAATAAAGGCAGGTATTGTGGCAAGGAGGATTAAGTTGCTACTTGGGACGCCGGCACCTCATATTGAAATATCTGGAAAAAAATGCCACTGCTTCCAGTCCAAACTTCCTGTTAATGTGCCCGGGAGTCACAGATGATGATCCCAGCATTTGGGACCCTGCCATCAGTGTGGGAGATGATGGAGTTTCTGGCTCCTGGCTGCAGCCTGACCCAGGCTTAACTGTTGCAGGTGTTTGGGGAAGTGAACCAGCAGAGAGAGAATCTGTCTCTCTCGCTTTAAATAAATGAATAAAACTTTGCAAAAGCCTTAAAAGGAAAAAATAGAAAATAGAAAACAAGAAGAAACATTAAGTGCGAATATTTTAAAATAAGTAGCTTTGGGGCATGCACTGTGGCATAGAAGGCTGTCTCTGCCTGTGGCGCTGGCATCCCATATGGGCACTGATTCGAGTCCTGGCTGCTCCACTTCTGATCCAGTTTTATGCTTATGGCCTGGGAAAAAAGTGGGAGATGGCTCAAGTGCTTTGGCCCCTGCACCTGTGTGGGAGACCCTGAAGAAAGTCCTGGTTCCTGGCTTTGGATCAGCTCAGCTCTGGCCATTGTAGCCATTTGGGAAGTGAACCAATAGATGGAAGAACTTCCTCTCTGTCTTTTCCTTTCTTTCTCTGTAACTCTACCTCACAAATAAATACATAAATACATAAATCATCTTTAAAAATAGCTTTTATTAATGGTGAAAAATTATTAACATAACACAGAACTGTTCATATTCACACATTAACAAGTATGTGTTGTTTGTGGTAAATCTTCAGATGGTTTGGTTATGATAATTAAGTTGTAGTAATGTAAGACATAAACATCAGGGAAGATTGACTGAAGGATATATGGAAACAGAATAAGTTACTTTTGCATGTATTCTACAAATCTAACAGTAGTTCAAAATAAAGAAAAAATGATGAGCTTCTGTGAGAGTAAAAGCTCTTGGCATACTAACGGAATGATTGTATACTTATACAAAAAACTTGAATGTTTCTTTCTTTCTTTTTTTTTTTTTTTTTTTTTCAGGCAGAGTGGACAGTGAGAGAGAGAGACAGAGAGAAAGGTCTTCCTTTGCCGTTGGTTCACCCTCCAATGGCCGCCGCGGCCGGCGCGCTTCAGCTGGCGGACCGCGCTGATCTGAAGGCGGGAGCCAGGTGCTTCTCCTGGTCTCCCATGGGGTGCAGGACCCAAGCACCTGGGCCATCCTCCACTGCACTCCCTGGCCACAGCAGAGAGCTGGCCTGGAAGAGGGGCAACCGCGACAGAATCTGGCACCCCGACCGGGACTAGAACCTGGTGTGCCGGCGCCGCTAGGCAGAGGATTAGCCTATTGAGCCACGGCGCCGGCCTTTGAATGTTTCTAATAACTGCCTACAAAATTGCATGAGGAATCAGTGACTACAGCTATATTAACAGAACATTATTACATGCTATGATTACAGAATGGAGAGTGGAAGCATAATGTTATTTATAATGTGACAGTTTTGTTATATATCTGTGTACTCACATACATGTTTATATATACATATATACAAACACAAACATGCATACACACCCCTAAATGGATGCATATATGTGAAGTTAGATACATAATATGTGAAGATAGATACATATAGATGATATGTTTTAGTTGACATAACCAAATGTGATATGTATATGAATGTATATGTATATATTGATGATTTTGCCATAATAAAATAAGAAGTGTACAGATAGGTAGATAGGTACATAGGTAGATAGACAGATAGCGTTGTATTGCCATAACAAAGTACTGCAGTCTGAAGACCTTAAAGACCAAAGATATATTATCAAAGGACTTGAAGGCTGTGAATAAGTTTGATTTCTGATGACAGTACTCATTCTGGGTTGCTGATAGCAGAATTTTTTGCTGTGTCTTCACATAACCTCGTGACTTTGGTTTTGTGTGTATCTACTGAAAGGAAGAGAGCTCTTTGCTGCACCTACTTCTTATAAATACATCCACTTCATTGGACTAAGGACCCAACGTTATAACTTCATTTAACTTTATTTACCTCTGTAGGGACCCTATCTCCAAACACAGACTTAACAGGAATTAAAACTTCCACATATCAATGTAAGGGATATAATTCATTCTGTCACTACACACACATTTACAGGCAAATGTATACAAAAAAATACAACTCTGTATTAGCTCACCAGACTGGTGAAATAATTCAATCTCAGACAGATTTGAAGATGTGTCTTTGGGTTGTAACCTACACTGTAGAAATCGTTTCAGCAGCACACATCACCTACCCCTTTTCAGTGTGCTGAGTTTCCCAGCATCCATATAGCCCATCAACTCATACTAGATGGCATCTGGGGCACAGATATCTAAGAGAGCCAGCAGGTTTTTGCTGTTGTGTGTTTTCTTGCCATATTCTGTCTGAAGATCAGGCTTTAAGTAAAGAGATGCTAGAAAGGGAAGATGCCCGTATGCATTATTCTGATTTTTGCCTAGAAATAGAAAGCTGCAAGATAGAAGAGGTCCTGGAACAAATGCAGTTCGGCAGCTTTGCTTTTAATGCCATCCTTCAAAAATGAGAGCAGAATGAAAATAGGCACAGAATCTCTAACGACTCCGAATTCCTCTCTAATCTGGAACTGCCAATTATTTAATGCATGAAAAATAATGACACTTTCACCCTAAGCTATTGCTATTATGGCTTTTCTGTTAAGTGTAACTGAATTTAAGCTTACATCATAAAAAGGGCAAAAATACAGGATCAAAGAGTGTGCAAAGCTGTAGTAAGGTATTCTCTTCTTATATGCTTCTCCACTTGAGGGGCCCATGTTTTAGCTCAGTCGGTTAAGTTGCAGCTTGTGGCTCTGGCACCCTATATCAGAGCGCCGTTTTGAGTTCTCAATGCTCTGCTTTGCATTCAGCTTCCTATTAAAGCACCTAAGAATGCCGAAGGAGAAGGCCCAGTACTTGGGTCCCGGCCACTTGTGCGGGAGACCAGATGGACTTCCTTGCTCTTGGTTTTGGTCTCACTGGCTCTGATTGCTCTGGGTAATTTGGGAGTGAACCAGCAGATAGAAGAGCGCTTTCCTCTCCTCTCTGTCAGTCTTATCTTTTGAATAAATAAATTATCTATTGCTTTAGAAATCTGCACTATTTTTACATTAATAAATACTGTACAGATTTATCTCTGAATACACTTTAAAAATAAATTCCAAACCACAAACTTGAGCTTATTTAACCATCTAAAGCTTGTCAACATTTTTTCAATGAATATTATTCAGTATCAGGTTAAGAGTAGATGAAAGCAAACCTTCAGTGATAACATTGTTTCAATTTATGATGTAACAATACTCATTCGTATTATACATCATATTATGGCTTTTATCACCTAACTTTGTATTTTATAGAAATCAAGATATTTCAAACTTTACTGGAACATATCATGACAAAAGAAACTTAATCTTTAGTACTGAGTATAGCTATTAGCATGCTACACTATAAAATCTAGGTGTAGATTAATTGTATTGTCACTGTTTTATATACAAAGGACAAAAAATCTTTTATGTAACTAAGAAGTCATTGTGCTGATTTCTAATTTCCCATCATACACAGTTCCAAAACAAAGCTTCAAAGGTGAATGTATGCGTCCCTGTGAAGACAAGAAAGATAAGGAAATTGTGGAGAATAGAGAAAAGGGGAGGGAAGCATTGGGTTCTCAGCTTTGCTCATCCAACATTTCAGTTAGATATAGAGTTTGAATCTTTTACTACTCTACATCTTCATTATTTTATGTTTCACGGACATATAATGGTGTGTTAAAATCAAGTACATTTGTGTATTTTGTATATAACTCTGAATTTCTTACACTTTCTGCTTAATATACTTTATTGCTCTGTTATCTGCCTCATAAAATTTTATGGCTATGATGTTATCTTCATATGTAGTATTTTATATCAATATAATATGATGTTTTCTGTCCCATTGAATGCATTTTCCTTAATTATACTTTGTCTTAAATTGAATTTGTTTGCATTCTTTCCTCTTCTTTGCCTATAAATCTATTTTTTATTTTAACTGACACATAAAAATTGCACACTTCTAAAGAGTAACATGATTTTCCAAATATGCATACACTGTGCAATGTACCATCATTGTAAACATAGCTGTCTCCTTAAACATTTAACATTTTTTTAATGTGACAACACTCTATATTCAAAATCCTTTCTTCTGGTGTATTTTTTTTTCTTTTTGAGAGGTATATACACATTATCATTAGCTATTTCCTACTTAATGTGAAATTCTTATTCATGGTTAATTATAACTTATGCATTGAAACTTACTTTGTTAGCTCATTTTAAATATGTTTTAAGAAATATATATTTGGTCAATATTTTGTTATAAATTTCGGTTATATCTAACTTTGTTTTTCAGTTTTGGGTGAGATATTGATTGTGTAGTTATAAATGACATGGTTGATAATATTTAGTATGTTTCACTTTAATTTTATTCTGCTTATCTGCTGTGTACTTTACATTCAATATAATATTGTTTATTTTTGCAAGGGGTTTCCTTTGCTATTTTTGTTTCTTGGCTAATAATGAAGTGATTTATTCACTATGTAGAAAGTAGACATTGTGTGGTGATTTCATCAGCTCTCTTTGAACACTATATATCTGAGTGTATTTTCCCATAAGCATTTGATTTAAATTACTATGTTCTTAGATATGTTAGAAGATGCATATTTCAACCTAATCTCATAATCTCTACTATTTGATTAAGGGTAATAGATGTTATGTATTGCTGTAAACAAAAATACTTGAATTTATTTCTAGCATTATAATTTATGCTTTGGTTTGCATTGCTTGCTTCCTATGCTTCATTTACTTTTCTGCGTGTTTTGGGTTATGGAGTGCTTTTACACCCATTCCTCTTATTAGTTTATACATTATCCTTTTAATTCCTCAGTTAATACTCTTAAACTTGTGTTAAAAATCTTAATCCATTCCTAGGGATTTCTGCATTCCTTCTCAGAGTGCCTTGTTCAATTCCTAGCCACAAATCTAGCTTTCTGCTATGGTACATCCTGGGAAGCATCAGATGATTACTTGAGTACTGGAGTACTGAGAGACTCTTATTGAGTTCTGGTTTCCAGCACCAGGTATTTTGGCATTTGGAAAGTGAATCAGAGGATGCAAAATCATTTCTCTCTCTGTCTCCATCTCCCTGTCTCTCTGTCTCTGTCTCTCTCTCTCTTTCTCTCTCCCTGTGTCTTTAAACAAATAAGATAGATATGTGAAAAGTCTTAATTAAAAAAATAATGCTAATAAATCTTTCTTTTCTCTTCCCTAACAATAGAAACATCATAGAAAGTTTGAGTCTGGCAACTTAAATGTTTGTTGTGACTCTGGTCTAGCTTTTTGTTTTGAATTTAAAAAAAAAATCTTTATTGAGAGCAGAGAGTTTTTGGTTACTTCAAAAACTCATGGAAAATGAATTAAAAGATAAATTTATTTTTATAAATTTATTTGATAAAATTTTGTTTGAGATCCATGTATAGATTTATCATGATAAGCACATTCATAGATTTTTTGAAGACTCCTGTATATTACATGATTAAAATTTAGGCAGGAAAATAGAAAAAAATGTTTGCAAAAAGAGTGACAAAACTTGTATGCAGACTCCATGTGAAATGCATGCAAGACAATAGCTAAGTGAAAATTTCTTTAAAATACAAGAAAATATTTGAAGATATATTTCACAAAAGGTACATTAAAAAGTGAGAAAAATGAATTAAAACTGCAAAGAGAGAGAATCTCATACCCAATAGATAGACTGTCCAAAATTAGTCTGAAAGCAGGTAATAGTAGTCAGAAAACAGAACTACTGAAATTAATCTTCATTGATGACAGACAGAAACAATACAAACATTTCTAAATAAAGCTTTGCACATTTTGAAAACTGAAATATGTGTTCAACCTATATTTCAGCACTTATACATCTACATAAGAGAGTAATTGAAAAAGTTTATGGAAAAGTGAAATTAAAAGATATTTCTTTTATGTAAAAAAACTGATATCTATGCACACTAGTTTCACTATGTGAATTATCCATATGCTTTTTGAAGAGAATTCATATTTACCAAGAAAGGGAATTTTATCTATCAAACTATTGGAAAATTCTCTGATACTTCAATAGAATGTTTTTCATATGAAAGTTACCATGTTGAGGAACATAAAGGCAGACCAAATAGAGTACATAATGTATACTTTCATTTGCATAAAAATTTAAATTGCATAAAAAATCTGAAACAGACACAGATTACCTGTCATTATTGCAAGCAGATCATTGGTTATATTTGGGCAGGGATGGGAGGCACAAAGGAACTTTCTAGAATGAGAGAAAAGTTTATATCTTATTTGTGGTAATGGTTGCAAGATATATACAAGTGTCATAATATTCAATACTCAAAATATTTTCATTTCACCATATTGTATTTAATTCTTTAAAACTGTGTCTGAAACAAAATATCTTTAAATTTTATGAGTCTATAGTCTATGACAATAATACTACATATTAATGAAATAATATATTATTTAATCTATTGAGTGAAATTATTTTGATAAAAATAGCGTGAATATTTGTTATCAAACAATATACACTAATAAGTATGGTGGTTTGCTCTTAGTGTGTTCAAATCAAAGCTTTATATCTTAACCTACTTGAGTATATCATTCTATCATTGTAAGAAATAGATAAATTCAGCAATTTACTTTAGAGATATTTTACAGAAACAGAAAATTAACTTGGAATAAGAAATGTAATATGATAAGGTTTTTTTAAATATTTATTTACTTCAGAGATAGAGACAGATAGAGAGATCTTCCATCCACTGGTTCACTCCCCAAATGGCTACAACAGCTGAAGCGTTGCCAATCTGAAGCCAGGAGCCAGGAGTTTCTTCTGGGTCTCCCATGTGGGTGCAGGGGCCCAAGTATTTGGGCCACAGCAGAGAGCTGGATTGGAAGAGGAGCAGCCAGGACTAGAACAAGCGCCCATTTGGGATGCAGGTACCACTGGCAGAGGATTAACCTAGTGTGCCACAGTGTCGGCCCCTAT
Organism: Oryctolagus cuniculus; assembly: GCF_051225735.1. Taxonomy (NCBI): domain Eukaryota; kingdom Metazoa; phylum Chordata; class Mammalia; order Lagomorpha; family Leporidae; genus Oryctolagus; species Oryctolagus cuniculus. The sequence goes on along the minus strand of NC_142871.1, from coordinate 106,426,791 downwards.
GATAAGTTTTTGATTTAATTATGTTAGCCTAGTAATCTAGGTAATATATGTCTTGATTTCACAAATTTACTGAAAATATGTTTTAAAATCATGTTTGTGTGTATGTTTAAATAATGATTATTTGTATTTTCTTTAAAGAAATTTGTTTCAGCTTCGTTTTTGTTGTACAAGATTGCTTTAGCTATTCGAGGTCTCCTGTGTCTCCATATAAATTTCAGCATCATTTTTTCTAGATCTGAGAAGAAGGTCTTCTGTATCTTGATTGTTATTGCATTGAATCTATAAATTGCATTTGGGAGAATGGACATTTTGATGATATTGATTCTTCCAATCCATGAGCATGGAAGATTTTTCCATTTCTTGGTATCCTCTTCTATTTCTTTCTTTAAGGTTTTGTAATTTTCATCATAGAGATCTTTAACGTCCTTGGTTAAGTTTATTCCAAGGTATTTGATTGTTTTTGTAGCTATTGTGAATGGGATTGATCTTAGAAGTTCTTCCCCAGTCGTGGCATTGCCTGTGTATACAAAGGCTGTTGATTTTTGTGCATTGATTTTATACCCTGCTACTTTGCCAAAATCTTCTATGAGTTCCAATAGTCTCTTAGTAGAGTTCTTTGGGTCCCCTAAATAAAGAATCATATCATCTGCAAAGAGGGATAGTTTGAGTTCTTCCTTCCCAATTTGTATCCCTTTAATTTCTTTTTCTTGCCTAATAGCTCTGGCTAGAACCTCCAGAACTATATTGAATAGCAGTGGTGAAAGTGGGCATCCCTGTCTGGTCCCAGATCTCAGTGGAAATGCTTCCACTTTTCCCCATTCAATAGGATGTTGGCTGTGGGTTTTTCATAGATTGCTTTGATTGTATTGAGGAATGTTCCTTCCAAACCCAGTTTACTTAGAGTTTTCATCATGAACGGGTGTTGTATTTTATCAAATGCTTTCTCTGCATCTATTGAGATAATCATATGGTTTTTCTTCTTCAGTCTGTTAATGTGGTGTGTCACATTGATTGTCTTGCGCACATTAAACCATCCCTGCATACCAGGGATAAATCCCACTTGGTCTGGGTGGATGATCTTTCTGATGTGTTGTTGCATTCTATTGGCAAGAATTTTATTGAGGATTTTTGCATCTATGTTCATCAGGGATATTGGTCTGTAATTCTCTTTCAATGCTGCATCTTTTTCCGGCTTACAGATTAAGGTGATGCTGGCTTCATAGAAAGAATTTGGGAGGATTCTCTCTTCTTCGATTGTTCTGAATAGTTTGAGAAGAAAGGGAGTCAGTTCTTCTTTAAATGTCTGGTAGAATTCAGCAGTGAATCCATCTGGTCCTGGGCTTTTCTTTGTTGGGAGGGCCTTTATTACTGTTTCACTTTCTGTCTCAGTTATGGGTCTGTTTAGGTTTTCCATGTCTTCCTGGTTCAATTTAGGTAGGTTCTGAATAGTTTGAGAAGAATTGGAGTTAGTTCTTCTTTAAATGTCTGGTAGAATTCAGCAGTGAATCCATCACAATACCAGATTTCAGGACATACTACAGGGCAGTTGTAATCAAAACAGCATGGTTCTGGTACAGAAACAGATGGATAGACCAATGGAACAGAATTGAAACACCAGAAATCAATCCAAACATCTACAGCCAACTCATATTTGATCAAGGGTCCAAAACCAATCCCTGGAGTAAGGACAGTCTATTCAATAAATGGTGCTGGGAAAATTGGATTTCCACGTGCAGAAGCATGAAGCAAGACCCCTACCTTACACCTTACACAAAAATCCACTCAACATGGATAAAGACTTAAATCTATGACTTGACACCATCAAATTATTAGAGAGCATTGGAAAAACCCTGCAAGACATAGGTACCAGCAAAGACTTCCTAGAAAAGACGGCAGACGCAAAGGCAGTCAAAGCCAAAATTAACATTTGGGATTGCATCAAATTGAGAAGTTTCTATACTGCAAAAGGAACAGTCAGGAAAGTGAAGAGACAACCGACAGAATGGGAAAATATATTTGCAAACTATGGAACAGATAAAGGGTTGATAACCTGAATCTACAAAGAAATCAAGAAACTCCACAACATCAAAACAAACAACCCACTTAAGAGATGGGCCAAGGACATCAATAGACATTTTTCAAAAGAGGAAATCCAAATGGCCAACAGACACATGAAAAAAATGTTCAAGATCACTAGCAATCAGGGAAATGCAAATCAAAACCACAATGAGGTTCCACCTCACCCCAGTTAGAATGGCTCACATTCAGAAATCTACCAACAATAGATGCTGGAGAGGATGTGGGGGAAAAGGGACACTAACCCACTGTTGGTGGGAATGCAAACTGGTTAAGCCACTATGGAAGTCAGTCTGGAGATTCCTCAGAAACCTGAATAGAAACCTACCATTCAACCCAGCCATCCCACTCCTTGGAATTTACCCAAAGGAAATTAAATTGGCAAACAAACAAGCTGTCTGCACATTAATGTTTATTGCAGCTCAATTCACAATAGCTAAGACCTGGAACCAACCCAAATGCCCTCAACAGTAGACTGGATAAAGAAATTATGGGATATGTACTCTATAGAATACTATACAGCAGTCAAAAACAATGAAACCCAGTCATTTGCAACAAGATGGAGGAATTTGGAAAACATCATGCTGAGTGAATTAAGCCAGTCCCAAAGGGACAAATATCATATGTTCTCCCTGATTGGCGACAACTAACTGAGCACCAAAGGGGAAACCTGTTGAAGTGAAATGGACACTATGAGAAACAGTGACTTGATCAGCTCTTGTCCTGACGATTGATGTACAATGTAATACTTTATCCATTTTAGTATTTTTTTTGTTCTAGTACCATTGGTTGAACTCTGTGATTAACACACAATTATTCTTAGGTGTTTAAATTTTAACTGAAAAGTGATCCCTGTTAGGAATTTGGAAAACATTCTGTTGAGTGAAATAAGCCAATCCCAAAGGGACAAATACCACTTGTTCTCCTTGATAGGTGACAACTAACTGAGCACCAAGAAGGAAACCTGTTAAAGTGAAATGAACACTATGAGAAACGGTGACTTGATCAGCCCTCACCCTGACTGTTGATGAGCAGCTTGATATGTTATCCCTCTTAGTATTTTTTTTGTGTTTGTTCTACTTAATACTTTTGGTTGAATACTGTAATCAATACACAATTCCTCTTAAGTGCTGAAATTTAACTGAAAAGTTATCCCTGTTAAATGTAAGAGTGGGAATAACAGAGGGAAGAGATGTGCAATTCGGGACATGCTCAAGCTGACTTACCTCAAAAGGTAGAGTTAGAAACATACCAGGGGATTCGAATTCAATCCCATTGAGGTGGCATGTACCAATGCCATCTCACTAGTCCCAGTGATCAATTTCTGTTCACAATTGATCATAATGATAGGAATAAGAACCAAAGGGATCACATAAACAAGACTAGTGTCTGCAAATACTAGCTGATAGAATCAAAAAGGGAGAGAATGATCCAACATGGGAAGTGAGATACACAGCAGACCCATAGAATGGCAAATGTCCTAACAGCACTCTGGCCTCATAATCAGCCCTTAAGGCATGCGGATCCGGCTGAAATGCCCATGAGAGTATTTCAGGCATGGAAAGCCAAGACACTTTGGGAAAAAAAAAAAACCTAAATGAAAGATCTCTGTAAGTGAGATCCCAGTGGAAAGAACGGGTCATCAAAGAAGGAGGTACCTTTCTCTGAAGGGAGGAGAGAACTTCCACTTTGACCATGGCCTTGTCCAAAAATGATCAGAGTCAGTGAACTCAGGGGCTTCCATAGCCTTGGCAGCTCATGACAAGAGCCTAGGGTGATTACTGATGCTATAAACAAGAGTGTCAATTTGTTAAGTCAACAACAGGAGTCACTGTGCACTTACTCCTCATGTAGGATCTTTGTCCTTAGTGTGCTGTACATTGAGATTTAATGCTATAACTAGTACTCAAACAGTATTTTTCACTTTATGTTTCTGTGTGGGAGCAAACTGTTGAAATCTTTACTTAATGTATGCTAAACTGATCTTCTGTATATAAAGAGAATCGAAAATGAATCTTGATGTGAATGGAAGGGGAGAGGGAGTGGATAAGGGGAGGGTGCGGGTAGGAGGGACGTTATGGGGGGGAAGCCATTGTAATCAATATTCTGTACTTTGGAAATTTATATTCATTAAATAAAAGTTAAAAAAAAAGAAATTTTTTTCCAGAATACACAGAATAGAAATATCTAACAGAAAACTATTGTTTAAAAATAATATAAAAAGATAGTCATTATGGCACCATAGTTAAGGAGATGTTAGGGATGCCTTCATTCCATGTCAGGGTCCTGAATTCAAAACCCTTCTCTGCCTCAGCTCTAGCTTCCTGCTGATGTGCATTTTGGGTGTTATTGGTGATAAGTCAAGTACCTGGATCGCTGTCACACACGTGAGAGACGTAGATGAAGTTCTGAACACTTGGCTTCTTCCTGATTTGCTCCTGGCTATTTAAGGCATTTGGAGAATGAATCAGTGGAGAAAAATTCTCTCTCTCTCTCTTACTATTTCTGCTACTCCTCCTCATCCTGCTCTTCACCCTCTGTCCATTCTGCCTTTCATATAGGCAAAGATAAATAAAACAAATAACAAAAAATGTGTGAATTCGACTTAATTGTATGAAAGGGCTTCAAGGTAAGAATGCATTGCTAGCCAAATAAAGCTAATCACAATCGCCTGGGGTGTGAACATTGCTAACAAAATATCTGTTATGTATGGGTTAGTCAAGTGTTTGATACATTTTGGTGGGATTCTCAAAATTATGATTTTTTTCAATACACCTGGTAGTGTTGTAACCATGCACTAATTCTGTTTCACAGAGTACAGCAGCTGAGGATTTGCCAGGGCAAACTGTCAAACAATAATCTTTTCTCTGAGAACTATCCTACTCATGAATGTGTTAAAGATATCAAGTTGTTTTCCAAATCAGCCTTTCATACTTGGATTATTTAAATGCCATTAAAGTTTTGACTCATGTAGGTAACATATTTCCTCCTTAAAAATTTAGTAAAAGGATATTTTAACAAATCATTCTCTTTTGTAATTTCTAGCAGTCTGTCAACTGAATTAAGAATTTTTTCTTGAATGCATTTATGAAAAACATATATAAAATATTGATTTCATTTTTGATTAATGAGTGCATAGCTAAGGAATATCATATTGTTGATTAACTTACAAATATATAATATATTGTGCAATATACTGAATTAACTACATCAATGGGGAAATAATAAATCTTAGCATTTAACATTATAAAAATATTTATCTGTGTTAACTTTAAGATGCGTTAATAAAACAGACTAGGTTGCAAAATAAAGCCTATTATTAGTCATTCTTTAACAATGAAATAGATTCATTATAGATTATACAGTCAGTCCTTAGAGAAGATTAATTATCATTTTCAATTATGGAAAAATGGCCAAATCATTAGCATTCTTGCCACTTTGTTTGTTGTAACATTAAGAAAACTCATAAAATGTGATTTCAAAACATTAAAGATTAGTTGAAAATATTTTTCACATGAACAAAAACCAAAGGTCATTATATAATGGGGAAGGCATATAGTGCAATCCAAATCAAAAATAGTTCTATTTACAGTATACAGACTAAAATAAATTGCCAGCTAGTTATTTATCTGTATGGGTGTATATGTGTATCTACCTGAGCTCTATTTCTGTTTTTGTGCATATAGTCAAAGCTACTGAAATTTTTGTTGTTGTTGTTGTTGTTTCAAAGAATTACTTAGTTACTTGAAAGAGCAACAGAAAGAAGAGATATTTTCCATTCACTGTCCCACGTGGGTGACAGAGGCCCAAACACTTGAGCCATCTTCTGCTGCTTTTCTCAGGCCATTCATTAGCAGGAGGCTGTATCAGAAGTGGAGCAGCCAGTGCATGAACCAGCACCCATATGGAATGCAGTGACATAGGTGGTGGCTTTACTTACTATGCCACAATACCAGTCCTGAAAATGTTATCTTACACACCACTTTAACAATACAAAATGTCCTGTAATTGTAGAGGTGCTATTATTGAATGCAAAAAAATGCACTTAAGTAACAATTATTGACAAATCCATGCATGTATTCAAGATACCTACAATAGCCACAAGTGTGGAACTAATGCATCAATGATGAATTTGATAGTGGGTGAAATTCAGCTGTATGCCTGTGAAATCTGCCTGGAGAAGTTTAGTATGTGAATATCTATCATTCACTGTAACTCACTTTCTTGCTTTTTGCATATTTCCAAAACTTAAGAGGAAATAAAGTGTCATGATTACATTATTTTATGCTAGTTATAGAAATAGATTACAATAAAAAATTTAAAAAGGTTGAAGGATAAACATGACTTCCATCCTTGTATATCTGTTGGAAAGCAACGCCTTTTATTGAATGGTGAAATATGCATCCTAAGAAAGTTTTTCAGATCAATATTGACATAGATTTGCCAAATAATAAAGTCTACCAATGTAATGATATTTTGGCATGGGCAGCATTCACACACACAAAAGTTTAATTTAAATAGAAAAAGGAAATCTCAGTGTCAAAATCTTTGGGATTTTCAAGTAGGAACAAAATTATTAATTCAATTATTTTCATTTATTTATTTTTTAAAAAATATTTATTTATCTATTTGAAAGCAGAGTCTGGCCAGTGCCGTGGCTCACTAGGCTAATCCTGCACCTGCAGCACCAGCACCCCAGGTTCTAGTCCCGGTTGGGGCGCCAGATTCTGTCCCGGTTGTTCCTCTTCCAGTTCAGCTCTCTGCTGTGGCCCCAGAGTGCAGTGGAGGATGGCCCAGGTCCTTGGGTCCTGCACCCGCATGGGAGAGCATGAAGAAGTACCTGGCTTTAACTTCAGATCGCCAGTCACAACGTGCCAGCCGTAGCGGCCACTTGGGGGGTGAACCAATGGAAAAAGGAAGACCTTTCTCTCTCTCTCTCTCTCTCTCTCTGCCTGTCCAAAAAAAAAGCAGAGTTATAGAGAAAGAAAAGGAGAGACAGAGTGGGAAAGAGAGAGCTCTTCCATCTGCTGGTTCAATCACTTGATGGCACAATGGCCAGGTCTGGGCCAGGCTGATCCAGGAGCCAGGAGCTACATTCAGATAGTCCTCATTGGCGGCAGGGGACCAGGCACTTAGACCATCTTCTGCTGCTTTCACAGGTTCATTGGCAGGGAACCGGATCACAGGGGAGCAGCCGGGACTTGAACAGGAGCCCATGGGAGATGCAAGTGCTGCCAATGGTGTATTAACCTGCTGCACCACAGCACTAACCCCTAATTCACTTATTTTAAAAACATATATATGCATGAAAAAAATTTCCTTTTAATAATATATCAATAATATCAAACATCAAATTTTACATCAAATCAAATAGAAGATTTCCTTATACTTTAAAAGTTTTGGGATGTCACACCATGTAATTTTTGTGTGTTTGTTTTGTTTCAGTCATAAAAATGGTACAAGTCTGTAATCAAGAGTGTTTTCCCCATCAGATACACTTCATGCATCCCAAAAATTTTCCCAGAAGAACTCCCAGTACTAAACATATGAAATGGAGCAAAACAGAAACACCAATCAAAATGTTTGTATTCTTTAGCAGTTTTCTGGTGATAACAGTATCCTCTTTCTTATTGCACTTGGTCTCTGAGGAAGCAAAAAGTGCTGTTTTTTCTGGTTTTCTGATCTACAGAAGGGTGTACAAAGTGCTGACAACTCTAGATGGTGGAAAGAGTAAATCTGCACTTCAAAATAAACCTTAAAGCCCGATAAGAAAAAAAGTGCTGAGTAAAGTATATTAATAGTTTGGCATTTCTTCTACACAATGATGTAAGATAGCTTGTACTTAAACACAGGGCAAGGAAAGTAGATTTCAACAGTCTTGATAGCAAGATGCTATAAATTATAATCTACCTATGACCTCTAGTAGTTCTAAAAATTAATTATAGTTTTCTAAATTAAGATACAGTAATGTATTCAAGATCTACAAGTAAACCCTAGAGATAATCAATCATAACCCATATAGAAGATAGGATAAACTGATATGAATTTGATTTGATTTGAAAATCATGCCAATTTATGACAGCGAACTTGCACTGTGGCTTAATAAATAAAGCCATCCCCTGAAGTGCCAGCATCCCATATGAGTGCCGGTTTGAGTCTCAGCTGCTCCACTTCTGATCCAGTTCTCTGATATGGCCTGGGAAAGCAGTGAAAGATGGGTCAAGTCCTTGGGTCCCTGCACCCACGTGGGAGACCCAGAAGAAGATCCTGGCTCATGGCTTCAATATGCACAGATTTGGCCATTGCAGCCATTTGGGGAGTGAACCAGCAGATGGGGGACCTCTCTATCTCTCTGCCTCTGAATCTCTATAACTCTGCCTTTCAAATAAATAAATGAATAAGTAAATAAATGTTTTTAAAAATGACAGCGAAGTTAACCCATAAAAGATGTTGTGTTTTGACTGCATTACCAACTAGCGATTTTCTAATTTCTCCCCCTGTCTCAGGACCTTGTAGTCTCTGAAATGAAAATATATTGAAATCAGAATTAACACAAGAATGGACCCAAAGTGTTCAAGTAAAAGGAAGAGTTATCTCTTTCTCACTTTAAGTCAAAACCTAAATATGAATATGCTCAGTGAGGAAAAGATGCTGCTTGCATATCAAATCATTGCTATAAAAATTGACAAAAAAAGAGAAATCACATTCATCTATTCTGCATCTCTTGCATATAATACCCTCCTAAGGTCTACACATGTAGATGAGGATTATTTCCATTTCTGAAATAATAACATAAAATACATTTTCAAAAATTATATAATTCAAATATTACTTTTCTACATTTCCTATTTAAATAAAGAATCTAAGAAAAATCAACAATATGTATATCATCTTTGGTGAAAATTTGGTGGGGAATTTTGCAATGAATGAAGAAGCCACTAATAAATCTATCAAGAATAGTGAACATAGAAGTTGTACGCCTCTAGATTGGATATCTACAAAGTACAAAATGGCATTTTTTATAAAATAATTATATTGTCCATTTCACTTTAAAAGGAAACCTGTTATGAAAGATCTCTGTGAAAAGAACAGGTCATCAATGAAGGAGGTACCTATCTCTGAAGGGAGGAGAGAACTTCCACTCTGACTACGACCTTGTCTAAATATGATCAGGGTCAATAAAATCAAAAGGCTTCCAATAGCCTTGGCAGCTCATGACAAGAGCCTAGGGTGATTACTGATTCCATAAACAAGAGTGTCAATTTGTTAAGTCAGCAAAAGGAGTCACTGCGCACTTACTCCTCATGTAGGATCTCTGTCCTTAATGTGCTGTACATTGTGATTTAATGCTATAACTAGTACTGAAACAGTATTTTTCACTCTGTGTTTCTATGTGGGTGCAAACTGTTGAAATCTCTACTTAATATATGCTAAAGTGATCTTCTGTATATAAAGAGAATTGAAAATGAATCTTGATGTGAATGGAAGAGGGGAGGGAGAGGGAAAGGGGAGGGTTGCGGGTGGGAGGGAAGTTATGGAGGGGGAAGCCATTGTACTCCATAAGCTGTACATTGGAAATTTACGTTCATTAAATAAAAGTTAAAAAAAGGAAACCTGTTAAAGTGAAATGAACCTTATGAGAAAGGGTGACTTGATCAGCCCTTACCCTGACTGTTGATGAACAACATAATACGATACCCCTCTTAGTATTCTTTTTCTTTGTTCTGATTAATACTTTTAGTTGAATTCTGTAATCAATACACAGTTATTCTTAAGTGTTGAAACTTAAATGAAAAGTGACTGCTGTTAAATATAAGAGTGGGAATAAGAGAGGGAAGAGATGTACAATTTGGGACACGCTCAGGCTGACTTACCCCAAACAGAAGAGTTACAAACATACCAGGGGATTCCAATTCAATCCCATTAAGGTAGCATGTACCAATGACATCTCACTAGTCCAAGTGATCAATTTCTGTTCACAATTGATCATACTGATAGGACTAAGAGTCAAAGGGATCACATAAACAAGACTAGTGTCTGCAAATACTAGCTGATAGAATAAAAAAGGGAGAGAACAATCCAACATGGGAAGCAGGATACACAGCAGACTCATAGAATGGTGAATGTCCTAAACAGCACTCTGGCCTCAGAATCAGCCCTTAAGGCATGTGGATCCAGCTGAAAAGCCCATGAGAAGCATGGAAAGCCAAGACACTCTGGCAAAAAAAAAAAAAATGACCTAAATGAAAGATCTCTGTGAGTGAGATCCCAGTGGAAAGAACAGGTCTCAAAGAAGGAGGTACCTTTCTCTAAAGGGAGGAGAGAACTTCCACTTTGACTACGACCTTGTCTAAATATGATCAGAGTCAGTGAACTCAGGGGCCTTCCATAACCTTAGCAGCTCATGACAAGAGCCTACGGTGATTACTGATGCCATAAACAAGAGTGTCAATTTGTTAAGTCAACAACAGGAGTCACTGTGCACTTACTCCTCATGTAGGATCTTTGTCCTTAGTGTGCTGTACATTGTGATTTAATGCTATAACTAGTACTCAAACAGTATTTTTCACTCTGTGTTTCTATGTGGGTGCAAACTGTTGAAACCTTTACTTAATATATGCTAAACTGATCTTCTGTATATAAAGAGAATTGAAAATGAATCTTGATGTGAATGGAAGGGGAGAGGGAGTGGATAAGGGGAGGGTTGCGGGTGGGAGGGAAGTTATGGGGGGTAAGCCATTGTACTCCATAAGCTGTACATTGGAAATTTATATTCATTAAATAAAAGTTAAAAAAGAAAAAGGAAAAAAATAATAATTATTTATATAAAAGATAGTGTGATGGAGGGTGGGGATAAAGAGACAGAGAAAAGAGAGCTCTTTCATCTTCTAGTTCACACTTCAAACAGAAATAACTGTCAGGCTGGACCCAGGGTGAAACCAAAGAAGCAGGGATTCCATCTGAGTCTCCAGCATAGATGTTAGGGGCCCAAGTATTTGAGTCATCCTCTGCTGATACACCAGGTGCATTATCAGGGCATTGGATTGGAAGCAGAGCATCGGGGACTTACATTCACATTCTAGTGTGGAATGTCAGTGTAACAAGCACTGACTTAAACTCCTGAGACACAGTGACATCTTAATGGAACTTAATTTGACTCAAACATCTGGATATAATGACCAACTTATAGGGAATAAATAAGATATATAAGAACAACTGAAACAGTATAATGGTACAGTCAACTCAAATCAACACATGAAAAAATTTAGAGGCTACATGATTGGTTTCTTTTTCACCATTTAACTAGAAGAGAAAGAAGGGTAGAGATATAATTGCTATAAAGTGAAGAGACTTGAGAAAAATGCTATAAAATGCTATATGTGGACATTGTTGAAATACTGATTCTTACTAAAAGAACATATTGATACATAGTTAGGGCAACTAAAGAAACTAGAAAACAATAGATGACATTAAAGAATTAATGATAATCTTATTGTTGCAGTAATTGAGTGATACTTACAAAAAAAGTATGATTCCTTGTTTAGAGTTGCATTTACTTTAGAATAATCTAGTCCAAACTAACAGACATGGTGAAAGGGAGCAGAACAGACAGCTCTCTGAGCAAGAAAGAGACAGACTCAAGACAGATAGAGGATGGCATAGACAGAAAGTATAAGAAAATGTGTTAAATGCATGAGACAAGATTAGCAACATATTGATAACTAATGAAGATTTATAAAGTGTGCAGGAGAATTCATTATTCTGTCCTCTCCTGTGCATGTTAGAAAATTAAAAAATGGCATAGAAGGAAGGAATGCAAACTGGTTAAGCCACTATGGAAGTCAGTCTGGAGATTCCTCAGAAACCTGAAGATAACCCTACTGTTCAACCCAGCCATCCCACTCCTTGGAATTTACCCAAAGGAAATTAAATTGGCAAGCAAACATGCTGTCTGCACATTAATGTTTATTGCAGCTCAATTCATAATAGCTAAGACCTGGAACCAACCAAGATGCCCATCAACAGTCGACTGGATAAAGAAATTATGGGACATGTACTCTAAAGAATACTATACAGCAGTCAAAAACAATGAAATTCAGTCATTTGCAACAAGATGGAGGAATTTGGAAAACATCATGCTGAGTGAATTAAGCCAGTCCCAAAGGGACAAATATCATATGTTCTCCCTGATTGGCGACAACTAACTGAGCACCAAAGGGGAAACCTGTTGAAGTGAAATGGACACTATGAGAAACAGTGACTTGATCAGCTCTTGTCCTTACGGTTGATGTACAATGTAATACTTTATCCATTTTAGTATTTCTTTTGTTCTGGTACCATTGGTTGAACTCTGTAATTAACACTCAGTTATTCTTAGGTGTTTAAATTTTAACTGAAAAGTGATCCCTGTTAAATATAAGAGTGGAAATAAGAGAGGGAGGAGATGTACAATTTGGGACACGCTCAATCAGACTTGCCCCAAATGGTGGAGTTAGAAATGTGACAGGGGATTCCAATACAATCCCATCAAGGTGGCATGTACCAATGCCATCTCACTAGTCCAAGTGATCAACTTCAGTTCACAATTGATCACACTGATAGGTCTAAGAGTCAAAGGGATCACATAAACAAGACTAGTGACTCCTAATACTAATGATTCCTAATACTAGTGACTCCTAATATTCAAAAAAAGGGAGAGAATGATCCAACATGGGAAGCGGGATACACAGCAGACTCATAGAATGGTGAATGTCCTAAATAGCACTCTGGCCTCAGAATCAGCCCATAAGGCATTCGCTTATGGATAAAGAGCCCATGAGTGTATTTTCAGCATGGAAAGCCAAGACACTCTGGAAAAAAAAAAAAAAAAAGACCTAAATGAAAGATCTCTGTGAGTGAGATCCCAGTGGAAAGAATGGGGCCATCAAAGAAGGAGGTACCTTTCTCTGAAGGGAGGAGAGAACTTCCACTTTGACTATGACCCTGTTAGAATAAGATCGAAGTTGGCATACTCAAAAGGCTTCCATAGCCTTGGCAACTCATGACAAGAGCCTAGGCAGATTACTTACGCCATAAACAAGAGTGTCAATTTGTTAAGTCAACAACAGGAGTCACTGTGCATTTACTTCTCATGTGGGATCTATCTGTCCTTAATGTGTTGTCCAATGTGAAGTAATGCTATAACTAGTACTGAAACAGTATTTTACACTTTGTGTTTCTGTGTGGGTGCAAACTGATGAAATCTTTACTTAATATATACTAAATCGATCTTCTGTACATAAAGATAATTGAAAATGAATCTTGATATGAATGGAATGGGAGAGGGAGTGGGAGATGGGAGGAGTGCGAGTGGGAGGGAAATTATGGGTGGGGGAAGCCATTGTAATCCATAAACTGTACTTTGGAAATTTATATTTTAAATAAAAAAATATACACATATGCATAAGGATATGTAATGCCTTTATGAATTGTGTTGGAAATTGAAAAAAAAATTCTCTATATTATACGTAGTAGAGAGAAGTTACAGTATAATGTCTTTTTGGGCCATATTTCTTCATGCCAGTTTAACACGTTATATATAAAACTATGTATGCCATGCTAAACCTAATAGCATGCTTTCTGATAATTAATATCCCATTATCTCACTGTCCGGTTTCATAACCATAGGGTTAAAATTAGAACACTTGAAGTTTGAGCCATGTTCAGAATCTGACTTCTTGCCTGTCAAATCTGAGTTTGCAATAGCATTACACTTCCAAATTTATATGAAATTCAGCTCCAATTTTTCATGTAATTCAAATGTTCAAGTAAGAATTGAGATTCAGGTATCCACATTAAGGTAATATACCAATGAATAAAATTGCCACTGAATTTTTTTGGGTAGAGTTTATTGAAAGATATGTGTGGAAGAAGCAAATACTTTTCCAGAAGAAAGTAATATTTGTGCATGCCATATAAGCATGTGAATAGATATAAATCTTGACTAAGTCTCAGTATTTCAGGGACTTCTTATTATACAAAAAAGCATGAACAGAGGTAATTGAACATATTTGCAGAGCAACAGCTTGAGAAATGCATAATAAAATTAATTGACATAAATGAAATACAAAGCTATGGGGGTGCAAACTGTTGAAATCCTTACTTAATGCATACTAAACTGATCCTCTGTAAAAAAAAAAAAAAAAAAGAAATTATCAATTCCCAACTTGACTCTCACTGGGATTAAACATGACAATAGGTCTGCTCTGATTTCATCATCATTTAAAAAAAATCATCTATTATTTTTCACTTTATGTTTCTGTGTGGGAGCAAACTGTTGAAATCCATACTTAATGTATACTAAGCTGATCTTCTGTATATTAAGATAATCGAAAATGAATCTTGATGTGAATGGAAGGGGAGAGGGAGTGGGAAAGGGGAGGGTTGTGGGTGGGAAGGACGGTATGGGGGGGAAGCCATTGTAATCCATAAGTCGTACTTTGGAAATTTATATTCATTAAATAAAAGTTTAAAAAAAAAAAGAAATACAAAGCTGCCTTGGCAACAATTTGATCATATTTTTGTTAGCTTGAATTACAATATAGAATATAACAATATATGAAAATGATAGTTCTTTTGCTTTTTCCCATCAAATTCAATGGTATTTTAGTCCTAGGAATTTTTCATAGATGAATCATTTTTCCATTAACCTACTTGTTACCACCCTACTCTTATGACCAAATATTTTGAGGCAGAAATCTTGAGCCTAATCACCCTTTTCAGTATAGATAGAAACATCTTTGGGCCCATTCTAGACATCATTTGGGTATTTGTGGATTTGCTTCCAAACATCAAAGTTAAGCAGCAGTGCAAATGCACTGCCAATGTAAATTCTTTGCTAACTACTGTGTTTAGACCACAACCAGTTAGGGAAGCTACATGTTTCTATTCACAGGCTCAGAGCATTGTATTTGCATATATGTCAAGTGGTACATACTCTGTCCTCATTTATATCCTATGACACAAACTATTCCAAAATCCCTCACAAAATGTGATTTTCATATTTGTGTAGCATATTGTATTCTATTATTTTCTTTTTCTGTGTGTGCTAATAAGTCTTGTTTCTCAACTTTTTAACCTCATCCCTCCCTCAGGACTTTTTCTTAGTATTTGGAGCAGCTAGGTCAGACTATGATAAATAATAATCCCCAAATCTCGGTGCCAAATACAACACAAAGTTATCTATTCCCTGATCAATCCACTGCTTGTCATAGAGAGCAAATAGAATGCTCATTACAGCCACTTAGGAAAAAGGCTGGTGGAACTACTTCCATCTCCAACAGTGTCTGTCACTGCTCCAAAGATATGAGAGGTCTTGGAGAGCTTCATATTGCTAACTGAATAGTTTGGCAGAAAGTGACACATAATATCTCACTGGTCACAACTTGTCAGGAAATGAAATCTTATCACATGTTAAAAAATGAAAAGTCTAAAAAAAGTCTACTATCTGGTAACAATCACTAAACATTACTATACCCATCTCTACAACACACACAGGTATACATTTACACAAATCAGACATCCAAACATTCTGACATTTTGGGCCATATTTAAAAAATCAATATTTACATGCCTTTTGTAGTCTCCAAGAATTATCTAGTTACATAAGAATATTTCATTAAACCTCTTAAATCACATATATATGACTATATTACTTTTTTGATTAGCATTAGCTAACACCATATAAAATGAAAAAAAATTATAACAAGACTATTGATTGTTAAGAGTTTCCATTCACTTAAAGACCACTTAATGACCACAGGGTAACACATTTAAGAGAAGAAATTATCATTATGTATCTTGGGATGAACGTTGAGGTCAAACAGCGCAGGCTTTAAATTTTCCAAATACCCTATGTATCACTTTTGAATCTATGTAACAAGGGGTTTGATTACTATGGGCTATTATATAATAACACTTTGAGTTAATTATTACTTGTCATTCACACTGCATGAAACACCCATATATCCACTGGAATATTGGATAGTCTTAAATCATTATCAAAGGTTCTCTTGTTCTGGCTAGTTTAAATTTAAGGCCTTTGTGTAAGCATTGACATAGCTGACTTTTCTTATTGTTCCAATATGAGGAGCACCATAATGATAAAATCTCTCTTAAGTCTAGGGATCTTTAACAGATCCATAACCAGAGAGATATATTATCTTTATTAATAAAAATAACTGGACGATCTAAAAATTCCAGAATGGAAAATGCACTAATAGATTGATTTTTAATATGAAAAGAATAAACTGGACACATAGGATGTTTCTAAAAAGATGCATGGTGACAACATGCCTCAACCATTACAAATATTCTTTTGGATTGGATTTGTCTCTTTTGTGAATTAGGTACTGCATATCACAGTGAATGACTAAGAAAGGCATAGAATTGACATTTATCACAGATTCTCCTTCTTGATATATTTGTGAATGTATTTACATCATTTTTCTCAGTTTCTCATCTACAATAGAGGCAAGGGGAACTTTTCCCTACACAGAGATAAGCCCTGGAGCTCATCTGTCAAGAAAGAACGCCATTACCCTAATTCTTGGGCTTGCATTCAGAACACAGCCTTTGGTGTGCCTACAGCTTTCTTTAGATGCTTTGGTCAGTCACCCTCCTGGGGCGACTTACATTTTTGAGACAAAGGCAAATGGTAAAGGAAATATTTTTTGTCCTTGTTTTAAAATTAAAAGAAAAATAAAGAATGATGGGACCTAGAACTTATTCCTATAGAATTATAATTCAACAATACCCTCTAAGGTATGATATTAACAAATGGTGAGTTAAGTTTTGAGGTAAAAGCAAACCATCAATGACTAAAAGCATTCCAACTTTACCACGTCGAGGACAAGATCAGAGGCCTTGCCCTTATACGATTTTGAATGATAATTTGCTTCTATCTATGTGTATGGAGTCCTTTGGGAACCATTTTTCTGAAAGCACAAAAGGTTCCAGTTTGTCATCCTTAAGTCACTTCTCCCTTAGCCTCTCTCCCCACACTGAGAGGTGGGAAGGTTTTTCTAGGAGTTTCAGTTTTCTTCCTGAAAAACAATTCCCATAGATTCAGTGATGTAGCCTGAATGTTAACACTTCTCTCAAGTGAAATAGTCAGAAGTTTATAGGTAAATAGACTTGGACTAGAGACCTGGCTTTGGCACTTCTACAAACCCCTATGGTCTATATTGGGAGAATTGAATATCCATCTCTTAGAGTTGTTATCTTGATCAATGACAAGATATGTAAAACATAAGCTTTTTTTATATGTACTTGAAAAAAATATTTGCTTTCTCTTTCACTGATCCTTTTTTGTTTCTGCCTGTTGACAAGTCTTAAAATGCAGAGTGAATCCCACTGTCAGTACTGTTTAATCCACATTGCCTTGCAAAACCTATTTTCTTCTTCCCCCACCCCCGCTGTCTTCCTTTATGATCATGGAGGGAATCTTAAATTAGAGGATATATGGCAATGCCTTTTAACAATCGTTTCTTCAAAAATAGGCTGAGAATTTAGTAGGATAACACAGAAACTATTTTATTATGTTCCTGAATTCAGGAATCTAAAATTCAGAGACAACATGGTAGAGGTGTTGAACTTTGGCCCAGTTACTTGGATAGAGTCACTCTGGTTCCTAGGTGTAAAGAGAGAGAATACATGTATCACATACATTAAATATATAATAGTGGTATGGTTATAGAGTAAATATAACAGACAACCTCCAGTTTGGAAGGGAACAGAAAGCATCTGGTTATCAGTTCTTAGCAGCTCAGTTGAGAGTGGGTTGCCAGTTTCTTGGTTAGAGCCCAATATTAGGAAATGATTTTTCTTGGCTCTATATTCTATGTTCCTGTTTTTTTTCTACTTATTCATACTTCAGTTTCTATGAAAAATACCCCTTTTCATAATGAAATAATTTTAGACTGCTTCCTTTTTGTAGAGATTTAGAGGTTCAAAGTCTTCTTTCACTTTGACTTCTCTCTGTGCCTTTAGTCAAAGCTGTTATTATTCCTCTAAAATTGTGTGCATTTCTTGTTTCATCAGTTTACATTCCACTCCAGTGTATACAACAAATATCCACAAATGTCTAAGGGATCTGCCTTCTCAAACTTGGACTTTAGAAGAAAGTGTTGGAACAAGGATTTTAATAATTTAGGACTCCTGTCTAACCCATAGGGTCAATGGGGCATGCTCTTAGATTCTTAGAGAATTTTTTGTTAAACTTAGACAACGCTTGAGTCATTGTTTTAAATCTTTCTGAAATCTTAACAGAGGGTCTTTTGGCCATATCCTAGATTCCCAGAGGTACTGTTTTGCTGAAAGTATTCTGGATTTCTTTGATATTTGTCATGAGGACTTCTATTGCTTTGAAAATATTTCTCTGCTTGGAAAAACTACTTCACCCCCATCTATTTTCTCTAAACTATTAACTGAAACAGGAAACAAGCTATGTTCTTTCCAAATTAATCTTTTTCCAAAGCTTATCATGAACAGCAAATAGAAACCAGGAAAAGTCCCTGTTTGAACAATTATATTTATTGGTTAGATGTTTATGTTCCACATTCCATTGATGACAGTGTTGTCAAAGTGTCTGCCACTGCATAGCAAACTGGAGTGAAGGGTGCTACTCTTAGGAAATAAGACTTGGGTAAGAGAGGAGAAGAAAGACATTTCCACAGCAGCGGATAATAAACATGAAAGAATTTCAGAGAGCTTAGGTTCTTCCTTTTGTGCGATAGGCAACATTCTGTTCCCCTGTTCCTTGGGTTCAGTTTTATTTTGATATTAATGTAACACATTAAGCTGCTTCAAATACCATACTGTAAGTTCTTCTTATATTTGAGTTTCCTCAAAAAATAAAAATGACTAATATTGTTATCATGAGTTATATTAGATCCTCAAAAAATACAAATGGTCAGTATTGCTATCACTAATTATATTTCCTAGCAAATTTAAATTAAAATTCCTTTTAAACTTTAAAGCTCTTTGAACCATAGTGTAAAAGCTGAGAGAAAAGATAAATCAAAAATATAGTGTGTAGGAATATTTATAGCAGGAAAACACACAGAAAAGAAAAAAAAAGTTTGGTTAAAAATTAAGAATTTAGAAAAACTGTATAGTTATTGGCTCCATATTAAACTGAGAGATATAAGAAAATGTACATTAAAAACAACTGAATTTTGAAAATAGAAATTATTTACCTGTTAAAGTACTAGATTAAGAAAATGACTGGAATACAGAAATGAGAATACAGTGAATTAAGGATGGAATATTTATCATGAAAATTGATAGGACTAAATGAAGCATTTTACTTCTTTAAAATTTTTATTTTCTTGGTGGTAAATTCAAACACTGAAGAGCAAAAAAGACAAGATCTCACAGGAAACTAGAAGTACCCAAACATTGAATTTTTCTCTGGTTGATGAAAACCAAGTAAGGATATAGTAATATAAAGGAATAATACTGGGTAAATATAAGGAATTATCATTAGGATATAGCATGTGAAGGGCCTATGTTTATTTTGCACTTTATCTCCATGTTTTTTTTCAACAAAATTTAGCAATAATTCCTTTATTGTTTAGAGAATATAGGATAATTAGGTGTAATTATTTACAATTATTTTATATTTAAAGGCAGTTTAATTTTTAAAAAAAATGTTTATTTATTTATTTGAGAGAGAGAGAGAGAGAGAGATTTAATCTGCTGGTTCATTCCTCAAATGACCATAATGGCCGGGGGTGGGTAGCTCTGAAGCAGGAGCTAGGAGCTTCGTCTAGGTTTCTTATGGGCCAACAGGGGCCCAAGCACTTGGCCATCATGCACTGCTTTCCCAAGCCATTCACAGAGAGCTGGACCAGAAGAGGAGCAGCCAGAACAGAAACTGACACATATTGGGAGTGCGGGTGCGTAGCCAGAGGCTTAACCTTTTATACCACAGAACCAGTCCCAAAGCAGTTTAACTTTTGAAAAGAGTTTTATGAAGTTCTGTGACAATGAAAACTGTAATCATTTACATTGGATAAGGTTTTAATTTTTATTTGAGTTTATTCCATATCTCATTTATTGTGAATTGTGCTGCAATAAACATGGGGATACAGATAGCTATTTCATATGGTGATTTATTTTGGTTTGGATAAATTCCCATGAGTAAGATTGCTGGATCATATGGTAGGTCTATATTCAGATTTCTGAGGTATCTCCATACTGATTTCCACAGTGGCTATACCACTTTACATTCCCACCAACAGTTGATTAGGGTACCTTTTCCCCCACATCCTCACCTGAATTTGTGATTTCTGAATGAGAGCCATTCTAACTGGAGTGGGGTGAAACCTCACTGTGATTTTGATTTGCATTTTTCTGATGGCTAGTGATCTTGAGCATTAATTCAAGGATCTGTTGCCCATTTGAATTTCTTCTCTTGGAAAAAATGCCTGTTCAAGTCCTTGTTTGCTTTGTGTTGTAGTCACAATAGTTAAGATATGAAATCAACCCAGATTTTGATCAACTGTTGACAGGAAAAAGAAATTGTTATGTATACCTAATGTAGTGTTACTTGGCTATTGAAAAAAAAAAATGAAATCATGAAATTTGCAACAAAATAGACACAACTAAAAAGCATTATACTTACTTAAATGAGCCAGTCCCCAAATGGCAGATAACATGTTTTCCCTGATCTAAGGTAACTAACAGAGCACCTAAAATATAATGTTTTGGAGAGAAATGGACATTTTGAAATTTGATGATTGTTTATATCCCTTGTCTCTTCTATTGAGGAATGGTATTTTGTTTGTTTGTTTTTTAATGTGCTATTTGTAATTTTTTTTCTTAGTGTAGGGTTAAGTTTATGATCATTAGGCAAACTGAAAGTAGATCTCTGTAAAAATTAAGAGTGGGAATGTAAGATGGAGGATGAAGAAAGGTTGGAGCATGGGCAGGAGAGAGGCTAGGGTGGAAAGTGCTACTTTGTTCCTAAATCTGTATATATATGAAATACATGAAACTTGTATAATGTAAATAAAATTTTTTAAAAAAAATATTTACAGCTGGAGCAGGCGTGCAGTCTCACAGTTAAAAGACCTGCATCCAAGATCAGAATACTTGGGTTAGATTCCTTGTGTCAGCTCCCAACTCCAGCTTCCTTATAATGCAGACCTTGAGAGGCAGCAGTGCTGACTCAAATATTTAGGTTCTTGCCACTGATGTGGGAGACTTGAAGACTCAGCTCCAAACTTTGATCTTAGTCCAGACCAAGTTGTTGTGGGTATTTCTCTCCCAATCCAATAACACATTAGAAAATAAAACTATATTATAAGAAAAATCAAACATATTTAATTAATTTGAAATGATTTTAGTCCATTTGGTCTATGAGCCTATCTTACCCTATTTAAAATTAGTATTTTCCTTCTTTGGAGTTCCTTCTTACCTTTTCAGAGTCTGGCAAATGACTCATAAATACAATAATACATTGAATAAATGGAGATCATAAGTTTAGAAATCACTATATCTACAAGAGATAATGCACATTGCAAAGATTTACATGTCCTCACTAATTGTAATAATGATCAATGAGCTTTAGCTAAAACTTGTTTTGATCTTCATGTGATAAAATATTCCTCTTAAATTTGCCAGCTGGTAGTACCCAACAGGAAATTGGAAATGCATATTTGATGAGTGAGTGGTTTAGACTGGAGATATAGATTTTAAAGATATTTTTATAAAGCTGAAATCTGGCACCCTGAGAGCAAATATTATTGCCATGGATTATAAATGAGAGAAGCTTGGCAAAAAGAAATGAGGACTGTTTATATTTGAGATATGAGATAAGAAGAGCATTTCTACTATGGATATTGAGCTGAGAAAGTGATTGAAATAAAGTGTAATTTTTGCAAAAAACATAAGTACTGTATAAATTCCAATGAATCGTAGAAATATTTACAACCAATATTAGTGGTCATATGATCTTGGTTATAATTATGCACTTACTCAGATATGCATTTTATTTTATCAATATATACTATAAGAATCAATATTAGACAGGGAATTTATTTTAGAGTTTTATGCAAAAGACATTCTACTCTGCTCCCCTAATACTTATATATTTATTTATTTAAATATTTATTTATTTAAGTGTTCATTGTGACATTTATAGATTGGTAAATGTATCTCACATTTATTTGTTTCCAATGCTGGGTATATTTCATTGTCTAAAATAAATTATTGAAAAAAGCAAAGATGGTGGAGTAGGGAGGAAGCTTACTGCTCTGGTGTAGGAGAGGATAGCTTAAAAAAGTGAAGAGAGTTCAGTCTCAGGGAAGAGTTGGGGAGAATGGCAGAGGAAATCCTCTGAAAATTAGAGAGACACAGTGGACCTACATTGAGAGCATGCACGCCTACAGCTCAGGACTCCATCAGCTGAGAGCTTCCACACCAGCATGGAAGAGTGAAGTGAGAGCTGACTGCAACAGCCCAAACCACTGGTCATAAAGCTACAAGAAGAGCCTAGAGAGAACCTGGCTTGGAGCTGTGTCGGGGATAGTGTACCTACCAAACTAGAGTGAATAAAAAAGGAGAGAAATATTTCTCTCTCTCCCCCATAACCCTACAACAGTGTCCTGTACCAAGTCGATAGAGTGGGTGTCCTTTTGGACATATGTAACAGCTGTGTCAGCTTGTGTCCACACCTAGGAATCAGCCACATAGAAACTCCTGACTCTGGTGTGGAGAGCTAACATGCGGCTGAGTACTCCTGACTATGGGAGGCTTGTGTGCTGGAAGTAAAAAGAGGAGAGGAGAGGAGAGGAGAGGAGAGGAGAGGAGAGGAGAGGAGAGGAGAGGAGAGGAGAGGAGAGAAAAGGCAAGGCAAGGCAAGGCAAGGCAAGGCAAGACTGAGGTTGAGCAGGAGGACTCACAGTGTGGCTCGGACTTTGGGCAGTCACTGTGGGAGACCACATGTTTAGTGCTTCCTGGTTACATGGTAAGGAACATTACTGGGGGATTTGAGCTTATACTGAAGACTACACAGATCCTTTATGTGGTCCTTGAGACAGAGCAGACGAATATTACACCCAATGGAGCTGCTGCTCAGGCACTGATCTTCTTCAAGCAGAGGAATTCAGCTGAGCAGAATACTCTCCCTTCTGATTAAAAAAGAGGATATTTACCAACCCAAATCTGGGTGTGTCACCTCAGACACACCCTTCACCCTGGAGGACTGAACAGAACTCCCTGGCCACACACAACACACACCTCTAGAAAATTACTGAAAGAGGGCACTCTGCATATATGCAAAAGCATAATAGAAAGATAAAAGCCAGCAGAGCAGAAACAACAAAGAAGAAACCAATGAGTATCTTCACAAATGCTGACTTAAAAACTCACCAATTCAAGAAAAAAAATTAAGAAAATAACATGACGATATCAAAAGAACACAGCACTTCAATACTAGATTGCGATGATGATGAGCTTGAAGAATACCAGAAATTAAAAACATTGATCATAATATTACATAGAAGTAATCAGAAGCAAATGCATGAGCAACTGAATACTGTACATGATATGAAAGAAAATTTCTCCCATGAAATTGAGATATTAAAGGTAAATCAAAATGAAATGAAGAATTTAATAGAACAAAGTAAAAATATAGTCAAAAGCCTCAACAGCAGAATTGGTGAAGTAGAAGAAAGAATATCTGACCTAGAAAAATAAGCACAAGAAATTATACAGTCAAGGCTAGAACAAGAAGAGGAAATTAGAAAAAATAAAAAACATTGTTGGTAATCTACAATATACTATCAAAAGACTCAACATACAGGTTCTAGGAGTTCCTGAAGGAGTAGAAATAGAATAAAGATTAGAAGGCCTTTTTAGTGAAACAATATCAGAAAAATTCCCTAATTTGAGAAAGAAAGGGACATCCAGCTACAGGAAGCTCATGGAAATCCTAATACACACAACCAGGAAAGATTTTCACTGTGACACATTGTAATCAAACTCACCACAGTAAAACATTAAAAAATATTCTAAAATCTACACTAGAGAAATGCCAGATTACTTTCAGAGGATCTCCAATTAGACTCACAGTAGACTTCCCATCAGAAAAACTGTAGACTACAAGAGAGTGGTGAGATATATTCCAAGACTTAAGAGAAAAGAACTGTCAACCTAGAATACCATATACTGCAAAGCTCTCATTTATGAATGAAACAACTGAAGATGAAAATGCAAAATACCAAAATTTGTGGGATAAAGCAAAAGCAGTGTTAAGAGAATAGTTAATAGCATTTGGTTCCTACATCAAGAAACTGGAAAGGCACCAAATAAATGAGCTTTCAATTCATCTCAAGGATCTAGAAAAACTACAGCAAACCAGACCCAAAACTAGTAGAAGAAAAGAAATAATGAAAATTAGAGAAGAAATCAACAAAATTGAATCAAAAAATACAAAAGATCAGCAAAAAGAAGAGCTGGTTTTTTGAAAAAATAAACAAAGTGACACACCATTGCCCCTACTAACCAAAAAAGGAGAGAGAAGTGCCAAATCAATAAAATTAGAGATAAAAAGGAAATGTAACAACAGACACCACAAAAATAAAAAGATTCATCAACCTTTACTACAAAGAGCTATATATATGTCAACAAACCGGGAAACCTAGTAGAATTTGAGAGATTCCTGGACACATACAATCGACCAAATTGAACCATGAAGACATAGAAAATCTAAATAGATCCATAACCAAGATGGAAATTGAATAATTAACAAAGACCCTACCAACAAAGAAATGCCCAGGACTGGGTGGTTTCACTTCTGAATTATAGACATTTAAAGAAGAAATAACTCTAATTCCTCTCAAGTTATTTAATACAATTGAAAGGGAGGGAATCCTCCCAAATTCTTTCTATGAAGGCAGTATCACCTTAATTCCTAAACCTTAGAAAGATGCAACAGAAAGAAAATTACAGACTAATTTCCCTGATGAACATAGATGTAAAAATTCTCAGCAAAATTCTAGCCAATCAAATCCATCAGCACATCAGAGAGATCAGCCACCCAGATGAAGTGGGATTTATCCCTTATTTGCATGGATGGTTCAAAATTCACAAATCAATTAATGTAACACATCACATTAACAAACTGCAGAACAAAAACCATATGATCATATCAGTAGATGATTATCTCAGTAGAGAAAACATTTGATAAATATAACACCCTTTCATGATGAAAACTCTAAGCAAATTAGGTATAGAAGGAACATTCCTCAACACAATCAAGGCAATTTATGACAAAACCATGGCCAATGACCTATTGAATGGGGAAAACTTGAAAGCATTTTCATTGAGATCTGGTACCAGAGAAGGATGCCTACTCTCACCATTGCTATTCAATATAGTCCTGGAAGTATTATCCAGAGCCAGTAAGCAAGAAAAAGAAATCAAAGGGATGCAAACTATCCCTATTTGCAGATGACATGATTCTATATATAGGGGATCCAAAAGACTCCACCAAGGGACTTTTGTAACTCACATTCAAAACGGATTAAAGATCTAAATCTATGTATGACACCATTAAATTATTAGAGAATATTGGGGAAACACTGCAGGACATTGGCATAAACAAATAATTCTTGGAAAAGACTCCAGAGTAACAAGCGATCCAGAGCCAAAATTAACAAATGGGTTACATCAAATTGAGATTTTTTTTGCACTTCAGAAGAAACACTCAGGAAAGTAAAGAGGCAGCTGACAGAATGGGAGAAAATTTTTGAAAATGCAGCCGATAAAGGATTAATAACCAGAATATAGAAAGAAATCAAGAAACTCCACAAAAACAAAACAAATAATCCAATTAAAAGCTTGGCAAAGGAATTAAATAGACATTTTTTCAAAAGAGGAAATCCAAATGGCCAACAGGCACATAAAACAAGTTATCAGAACCACTAGCCATCAAGAAAATGCAATACAAAACCACAATGGAGTCTCGCCACACCCCAGTTAGAATGGCTTTCATACAGAAATCACCAAGCAGCAAATGCTGGAGAGGATGTGGGGAAAAGGTACCCTAATCCACTGTTGGTGGGATTGTAGAGTGGTAAAGCCACTTTGGAGGACAGTATGGAGACATCTCAGAAACCTATATATAGATCTACCATTTGACCCAGCCATCCCACTCCTGGAAATTTGTCAAAAGAAAATGAAATCAGTAAATAAAAAGTTATATGCACTGCTGTGTTTATTGCAGCTGAATTCACAATAGCTAAGTTATGGAACCAACCTAAATGCCTGCCAACCAAAGACTAAGTAAAGGAATTATTGGATATATATACACTATGGACTACTACACAGTGATAAAAATATGAAATCCAGAAATTTGCAACCAATTGGATGAATCTGGAAAGCATCATACTTAGTGATATAAGCCACTCCCAAAGTAACCAATATCATATGTTCTCCCTGATCTCAAAGTAACCAATTCACTGCAGCACATTTTGTTTTAGGCACTCTATTCGTTCTCTCAGATCATGGAGAACATATGGTATTTTTCTCTTTGCTGTTAGTTAAGTATGATATTTTGTTTTTCCACATGCCTGAACAATTTTTGCATCTGCATCTACTATCTATTAACCATTCATAAAAGATTTTCATATGATGTCAATAATGATGAGAATCTAAGGAGTTCTTAATTCTTTTAACTCATCATTTGCCCATTCCCAGCATACCCTACATGTTAATTTGTATAGTTTTATAATAAGACTTAATAGCTAATAGAATAAGTCCCTCCATTTTGTTCTTCTTGTAAAATGACTTGATTTCTCAATTCTTTATTTTCTTTTTATAATTTAAAATTAAATTAGCAAGTTACATAAAAAGTTCTGTTGATTTTTTTCAACACAATTTAGTATAATTTAATATTAATATATAAGCAGCTGATATATTAATGATGGCTGTTCTTTCTACTCTTAAGCCCGTTATTTTTTTCTATTTACACCTTCTTTGAAGTTATTTGATAAAATTTTACAATTCTTTCCTTTAAACCTTTCACATATCCTCTCTCCCTCCCTCTCTCCCACTGTCCAGGTCAGAAATACTTTTCCACCCTCTGAAGGTATCTACAGAAGCCAAGAGGTATCAGAAGCCAAGTTTGGGTGCCATTTGAGTAGTGTTTCTGACAGTCTTCCTCTGATTAAGCCTCTTGATGTTGAGTCTGTCACTAAAGGTATATGGCCCCTAGGCTGTGTGTTTTCCTGGCTGCCAATGTTGCTGCCTAGTTTGCCATATTGGTACCTTGGTGAGGAGGTGACTCATATTTTGGTGGTCATGACAATGGACAAAAGCTGTTTCCTTTGGGAGTCAGAGAACATCTAAACACAATCCTTGGGTGAGCTTGATGCTCTCTGTTACTAGCAAGACTGCAGTGCCACACCTCATAAACAGCCAGGCCAGTCACAGTTTATTGTGTTCCATTTTTGGGAAATCTAGGCTGCTGGCTGCAAGACAGAACAGAACTTTCAGCGAGGATCTGTAATGTTATCTTCTCATGGACATACAAAATAAGTGCTAATACAGATTTGAGAGTCCCAGAGCTAGAACACTTAATAACCTGGACTTTAGATCTTTCAGTACCCACAAACAACTCTGTGACAGATAAAAATTGCCCTTATTCTCTCCATTAAGGGGCAAATATAAGGGTTTATAAGAAAGTGTTGCTCTGAGAGTATTTCAAAACTACATATAAGACACATAAGACATATTTATTGACAAAGCTAATAATCTCATAATTACTATTTTTAAAAGAAAGCAATATTTGTAGATATTTAAAAGGACAAATGAATTTCTATATTAAAATTCCTCTATTTTTAATATAGCATTTGCCTATTGTAAATCTCAATGCTCTATTTGGTCTTCATAGCTTTTAGCAATAATTGGGGAAAATATGAGATAATCTTTCTATCGTACTTTCCAAATGTAATGCCTTGCACTATAACCAAATCATAAAATGTATTACATTTCAAATCATGGATTCTATGTGAACTTTTTCTCATCCTCACTTTGAGGAACGTTTGAAAGATAGTAGCTATATAATCTTTACAACACTGAATCATTAATGCTAACCTGGAAAATGTAATAGAGAAATTTAGATTGAGTTAAGAAGAGAAATCTGAATGAAATGGAATATCTGATAAGGCAAAATAGTTGGTTTCATTATTCTGTTTTGTCATTGAATTTTCTAAATAATAGTGTTTGACTCATGGTCAAACAGAAATTTTAAGTTTTATTTAAAGGAATGTAGATAATTTTAAAAATAATTATATCCAGAATTGTTTATAAATTTACTCTTACATTAATAAGGATTTTTGTAACTGACCATAATCACATTTGAAATAAATTTCCAAGCACACCTAAACAATTTTTAATGTGTATTTAATATGTAAAAAGGAAGCAATAAGCTATTCTGCTTTATTTATTAAATTTTATTGTTTAATTTTTATTTTGTTTGAAGAGCGGAGAGACAGACAGAGGGGGAGAGAGAGAGATCTTATATCAGCCAATTGACTCCCCAAATAAACACAACAGGAAGAGGGAACTTAAAATGATTCTCCCACATAAGTTGCAGACACTCAAGCATGAAATCCATGGTCATCTGCCTCCCAAGATATGCATTAAAAGCAAGCTGGCATCAGAAGGAGAGCTGGTACTGGGGCACAGAGCTCTGATATGGGATGTGGGTATCAAAAGCAGAATCTTAATTACTGTGTTAACCATCTACCTCGTATTCTTCTTTTAAATGCTTTCAATATTTCATTGCTTCAAACATAATGCAGGCATTGTGTGCTGACATTTAGAGTTGTTTGAATTTAAATTTTATATTATCATAACAGTAATAATATTTTTGGAAAATAGGGAAACATGAAAAATTTTAGTATTCCATAACATATAAAATTTCATAAATAAAATTTGGTTGTATGTATCAGTACCAATTGAAAACATCTGTTAATATTCATCATGAACCTACAATATGATGAAAGTCTTCTGTATAATTTTAAGCATGAACGAATTAAATAAGTAAGTCTTGTTTCACATCCTTCCAATAATTTACTGGAATACCTTTAACAATTCTATCAACAACTCTGAACCTTCAGTGAAGAGAATACATGATCAAAATGCTCCTTATACTCTCTTCAACACACATGCTAATTCTTACTCTTAATGTAAATTTGTGTTTTGAAATACTTGTTGTCAATGGATAGAGAGAGTGAAGGGAGAAAGAAGAGGGCATGAAAGGAAGAGAGAAAGGAGAAGGGGAAGGAGTGGTAGGGAACGGGAAGAGGAGAGGGGGAAAGAGTGAGAATGGTAAGCAAGACAGGACTAAAAATGTGAAAAACATTGGTGGTATATGCACAGTCCTGTTACTCTGCCTGCCACCTAGATGAAAAACTCAGGCCTTACTGCGTCCATCATAGGCAGTAAGAGATGGAGGCTGACTGTAAGAACACAGTTGCTGCCCCATGACTAGGTCAAAGTTGATCTAAGACATTTGATTTATTGATAAGTATCCTAACAGAATTATGATCAGACTGCCAGCCTGTGGCACCTACACCCTCATAGGAGACCCAGAAGAAGCTCTTGACACCTGGCTTTGGATCAGCTCCTCTCTGGCCATTGAGGTCATTTGTGGAGTGAACCAGGGGATGGAAGACCTCTCTCTGACTTCAAGGGAGATTTGGATACAGCACTTTCACTGCATGCTCTTTCATCTGAAGAATGATAACTTGGCAAATATTTGAGAGTATGATACTCATCAAGACACATTTTATTATTTAGTAGGATGCATTTATCGACCATCCAAGAAACATGCATGCTCTTCTATTTGCTATGCCCATATGCTGATTAGGGAAGAGAATCAAAACCTCTTGGAATCATTTTAGGGTCATATTATTTTTTAGTTATCTGAAACACAGTGTTTCAGAGAGTCAGAGAAAGAGACGTCGTCCATCGCTGGTTCAGTTCCCAATTGGCCTCAATGTCCAGAGAGGAGCTGATCCAAAGCCAGGAGTTAGGAGCTTATTCTGGTTCTCCCATGGGGGTGCAGGGGCCCAAATATTTGGATAATCCTCTACTGCTTTCCCAGGCCATAGCAGAGACCTGGATCTGAAGTGAAGCAGCTGGGACTAGAATTGGTTCCCATATGGGATGCTGGCACTGCAGGCCAGGGCTTTAACTTGCTGTGCCATAGCGCTGGCACCATCCCTTGAAGATTAAAAGGGAGGTTTAGCTGCATTTTGGCTGTTAGCGTTCTCCTGTTAATGGGCATCCTGGTTGTTTCCAGTTGTGCCTATTAAAATAATGCTGTTCATGATCACTATTGTATACATCTTTATGAAAATATGATTTAACATATTTATCTACCATATGAATTATATGATAGATATATGTTCAATGTTTTAAGAAACTAACAATTTCCAAATCTATAGGACCATTCCATATTCGTGCCAATAGTGTTAAAGATTCAGTTGCTCTCTTCCCTATCATTGGATTGTCTTTTTAAGTTCTGAACATTAAGCAAATATGTCCTCATAATTTTATAATTTTAATATGTACTTATGATTTTAACTTATATTACACTAATACCTAATGATATAGAACATCTCTTCATGCATTTATTTTCCATATGTATATTTTCTCAGAGATGTATCTACTCAAATTTACTCCTTATTTGCATATATTTTTTTTTATTTAGTTTTGAGAATTAAGTATACATTCTGGATAGAAGTTTTTGTTGAATATATTGCAAATCTCTTGGTATGTGCTGGTTTTTCACTCTCTTGACAATGTCTTCAGAAGAGCAAAATTCTTAAAATATTATTTATTTAATTATATGAGAGGCAGAGGATAAGAATAAGAGACACACAGAGAGAAATACAGATACATAAGGAGAGTTGCATTCACTGGTTCACTCCCCAGATACCTACAACAGCTGGAAGTGGCCTGGGATTGATGCCTGGACATGGGAAGTCAATCCATGTCTCTCACATATGTAGCAAGGATCCAATTATTTAGCCATGACCACTATATTCTAGGACTTGTACTCGCAGGAAGCTGGATCCAGGAACCAGAGCCATGATGCAAACTCAGAGTCAAAGTTTTTAATTTTGATGGCTATTATTTTTATGAAACATGCTTTTGATGTTATAGCTAAATCTTCACCAAGGTAATAAGATTTTTTCCCTGTCTATTCTAATATTTTGTTTGTTTGTTTTAGGACTTACATTTACATCTGTGATCCATTTTTCAGATAACTTTTGTTTTGTTGTTGCAGATAGATTGAAATGCCTTTATATTTTTATCATACAAATATATTTTTGGTGCAGCATTTTGGTTTATACTTTGTTAAAAACCAGTTGTTTACATCTACACTAGTAGATTTCTGAACCAGAAAAAACATCAATAGCTGTTCCAGTAATTATTTTTGGTCATCTTGATGGCAATGTCACATTCCATTGTTTATGATAACTTTCTAAGTAATTAACTGAATCTTGAGCAAACTAAAAAGCATATTTTATCCAAATAGCATTATGATGGTGTACGGTGATACAGAATCTCTGTCATTTTGTGTATAAAGCTTTAAACACTTCTTAAACATCATTACACTGAGAAATATCTGAATTTCATAACTTTAAAACTTCTTGAAATTTATACTCAAGTAGTAAACACAGAGAATTTTTATTTGAAGTTTCAGACTCACAATTTCTGGAAAAACAGTGAGCAGTCTAATTTCTTATTTTATACTATTTCGTGTTTCTTTGTGCATCTCCCAGTTTAGTGGCCATAACTGCTTCCACTTGCAAGATTATGGTTATATGAGGAAGGTAATACCAAAAGGAACAATTTCTACATATTACTGATACAATAATAGGAAAATGATCTTTACAATTTATGAAGTAAAAATTCTACAATACTTACATTTAACTGCTTATTCTGCAAGTCTTTGAAATCATGTGTTAATTTAATCCAGATTACTCCATGAGAACATATTTAACCTTTTTGTTTGGGTGCGTTTTTAAAATTAATCTGGATATTTTCCAAGCAAAGCAAATGGACAAGCAACAGGGTAATGTTGTCAACATTGTGTCCCAGCAGAGAGACTAATGACTTTGAGCCAATGCCAAATGTGCTGCCTTGAAAACAGTTGGCTTTATGACAGATGAGAGAATAAAAATTAGTGATAGTCTGTTTTACATGACACTTTGGATTTTGAGTATATACTTAGTCATTTAAGTTATTGTTAAAATAAAAAAACTATAAAATTAAATATTCTCTATGTGTTTAGATGCTTTATAATTAACTCAATGAATTAGGTGCTATGGGTTAAATGAGATATGCATTAGTTTAGGTTAATAACTTGCAGATGTTTTCTTTATTTTGGACAGGCAGAGTGGACAGTGAAAGAGAGAGACAGAAAGGTCCTCCATTAGCTGTTGGTTCACCCTCCAATGGCCGCCGCGGCCAGGAGCCAGGTGCTTCCTCCTGGTTTCCCATAGGGTGCAGGACCCAAGATCCTCCACTGCACTCCTGGGCCACAGCAGAGAGCTGGCCTGGAAGAGGGGCAACTGGGACAGAATCCAGCGCCCCGACCGACCGGGACTAGAACCCGGTGTGCTGGCGCCGCAAGGCAGAGGATTAGCCTATTGAGCCGCGGCGCCAGCTTGCAGATGTTTTCAACTCTGAGATATTTATATATACAGTGATGGTTTCCATCTTAGTCTTTTTAGTATCTATAGTAGAATATCAGAGACAGGTTAATTTATAAGAAACAAAAATGGAATTCTCGTAGTTCTAGAAGCTTGGGAGTCCAAGATCAAGTGGTCAGGAGATTTGGTTTCTGCTGAGGACCAACTTCTTGGTTCAACATACGGCCATATGTTCCTGATAAACTCACTTATCAAAATGGGAAAATAAGTTTTCAGGGTCTTCATTTAAGAAATTCATTCCAATGATGTTCAAATCAGCTAAGCTGATGGATAAGGGTTTCAACATTGCTTTTTTATGGTGTAAAAAAATTCAATCCATAGCCACCTGCAAAACACTGTTAATAACAAAAAAGGTGGTATGTATTTTTGTCTGTTTTCAGTTACTCACTTTTTAGAACTTTCAGAGTCTTATTGAATTACGTTTGTAAAATAAACAAAATGTTAATGACAATGCATAAAAAACTTTATATTCGATTTAATATTATCTAGTATTAGATCCTAAAAACTTATTTGGTTACTTTAAAAAAGCTTGGCTGTTTTTAATTATTTATTCATTTATTTGATAGGCAGAGTGACAGACAGAGGGATAGGCAGAAGCATGTTCCATTTGCTAGTTCACACTCCAAATGCCAGGAGCCTAGAACTCTATCTGAGTCTCCCAGGTAAGTAGCAGGGACCCAGGCAGTTGAGTGATCTTCTGCTATTACCCAGGTTACAGTATCAAGAAGCTCCGTTAGAAGTGGAGCAGTCAGAACTTAGTCTGGCACTCCTATATGGGATGCAGGGATTCCAATAGTGACTTAAATTGCTGTGCCACAATGCCCACCCTGAGCTGGTCTTATTTCAGTGATACCTAATTAACTCTATAAATCCATTGATTATGAATATGTTTCATAGAATCACATTTTTCTATTTCTTTTTCTCTTTATCAGATTGAAAAATGTCATTATTACAATGTTTACAACAGATTTTGTATTCTGGTTATTTGTCATAGTGCAAAGTTAACATTGATTTTATTTTAAAATTTAGAATCTGATTACTCCTATCATTGTAAAATGTAAAAAAAAAAGAAATTCAACAACAAATTCTTTTATAAATTATATATTTTACATATATTTCAGCTTTCAATTTTCTTAACTCTGTGAAAATGGAATTGGTTTTATCTTATAAGAAAAATATCTCTGAGAAAATTTAATCATTTAAGCAATACCACACAATATAGAGATGCTAATTTCTTTAATAAGAATTTGGAAAAGTTGTCTTACATTTGACTTAACTAAAATTACATATACTCTTTCCATGAAAATCACATCAACTGAAAATAATTATACAATGAAGAACAAATTAATATTTTTCAAATCACTATAAAATTATGTGATATATATAAATAATATTTTTCAAATCACTACAAAATTATATGGTATATATGATGATGATAGATATTATTATAAATTTTAATATTCTGGAATCAAAACTTACACATTTTTCTCAATGTTTCATTCATATTTTCTGGTGCAGTAAATACAATTTAAAATTTCAACCCTCCCCTTTCCCACTCCCTCTCCCCTTCCATTCACATCAAGATTCATTTTCGATTATCTTAATATACAGAAGATCAGCTTAGTATACATTAAGTATGGATTTCAACAGTTTGCTCCCACACAGAAACATAAAGTGAAAAATAATAGATGATTTTTTTTAAATGATGATGAAATCAGAGCAGACCTATTGTCATGTTTAATCCCAGTGAGAGTCAAGTTGGGAATTGATAATTTCTTTCTTTTTTTTTTTTTTTTTTTTTAACAGAGGATCAGTTTAGTATGCATTAAGTAAGGATTTCAACAGTTTGCACCCCCATAGAAACACAAAGTGAAACATATTGTTTGAGTACTCGTTATAGCATTAAATCTCAATGTACAGCACATTAAGGACAGAGATCCTACATGAGGAGTAAGTGCACAGCGACTCCTGTTGTTGACTTTACCAATTGACACTCCTGTCTATGGCATCAGTAATCTCCCTATGCTCCAGTCATGAGTTTCCAAGGCTATGGAAGCCCTCTGAGCTCTCCGACTCTTATCTTATTTAGACAAGGTCATAGCCAAAGTGGAGGTTCTCTCCTCCCTTCAGAGAAAGGTACCTCCTTCTTTGAAGACCTGTTCTTTCCACTGGGATCTCACTCACAGAGATCTTTTGCCAGAGTGTCTTGGCTTTCCATGCCTGAAATACTCTCATGGGCTTTTCAGCCAGATCCGAATGCCTTTAGGGCTGATTCTGAGGCCAGAGTGCTATTTAGGACATCTGCCATTCTATGAGTCTGCTGAGTATCTCACTTCCCATGTTGGATCACTCTCCCCTTTATTTACTCCATCGGTTAGCGTTAGCAGGTACTAGACTTGTCTATGTGCTCCCTTTGACTCCCAGTCCCTCCACCATGACCAACTGTGAACTGAAATTGATCACCTGGAACAGTGAGATGGCATTGGTACATGCCACCTCGATGGGATTGAATTGGAATCCCCTGGTATGCTTCCAACTCCACCACTTGGGGCAAGTCAGCCTGAGCATGTCCCAAATTATACATCTCTTCCCTCTCCCATTCCCACTCCCATGTTCAACAGGGATCACATTTCAGTTAATTTTCAACACTTAAGAATAACTGTGCATCAATTACAGAACTAAACCAGTCATATTAAGTAGAACAGATAAAAAACTACTAAGAGGGATAATGTATTAAGTTGTTCATTAACAGTCAGGGCTATGCTGATCAAGCCACCATTTCCCATAGTGTCCACCTCACTCCAACAGGTTTCCCTCTTGGTGTTCAGTCAGTCGTCACCGATCAGGGAGAACATATGGTATTTGTCCCTTTGGGACTGGCTTATTTCACTCAGCATGATGTGTTCCAGATTCCTCCATGTTGTTGCAAATGACTGGATTTCGTTGTTTCTTACTGCGGTATAGTATTCTAAAGAGTACATATCCCATAATTTCTTTATCCAGTCTATCGTTGATGGGCATTTAGGTTGGTTCCAGGTCTTAGCTATTGTGAATTGAGCTGCAATAAACATTAGGGTGCAGACCTCTTTTTTGTTTGCCAATTTAAATTCCTTTGGGTAAATTCCAAGGAGTGGGATGGCTGGGTCGAACGGTAGGGTTATCTTCAGGTTTCTGAGGAATCTCCAGACTGACTTCCATAGTGGCTTGACCAGTTTGCATTCCCACCAACAGTGGGTTAGTGTCCCTTTTTCCCCACATCCTCGCCAGCATCTGTTGTTGGTAGATTTCTGCATGTGAGCCATTCTAACCGGGGTGAGGTGAAACCTCATTGTGGTTTTGATTTGCATTTCCCTGATTGCTAATGACCTTGAACATTTTTTCATGTGCCTGTTGGCCATTTGGATTTCCTCTTTTGAAAAATGTCTATTGAGGTCCTTGGCCCATCTCTTAAGTGGGTTGTTGGTTTTGTTTTTGTGGAGTTTCTTGATCTCTTTGTAGATTCTGGTTATTAACCCTTTGTCTGTTGCATAGTTTGCAAATATTTTTTCCCATTCTGTCGGTTGTCTTTTCACTCTCCTCACTGTTTCTTTTGCAGTACAGAAACTTCTCAATTTGATGCAATCCCAATAGTTGATTTTGGCTTTGACTGCCTGTGCCTCCCGGGTCTTTTCCAGAAATTCTTTGCCTGTGCCTATATCTTGAAGGGTTTCTCCAATGTTCTCTAGTAACTTGATGGTGTCAGGTCGTAGATTTAGGTCTTTAATCCATGTGGAGTGGATTTTTGTGTAAGGTGTAAGGTAGGGGTCTTGCTTCATGATTCTGCACGTGGAAATCCAATTTTCCCAGCACCATTTATTGAATAGACTGTCCTTGCTCCAGGAATTAGTTTTAGATCCTTGATCAAATATAAGTTGGCTGTAGATGTTTGGGTTGATTTCTGGTGTTTCAATTCTGTTCCATTGGTCTATCCATCTGTTTCTGTACCAGTACCATGCTGTTTTGATTACAACTGCCCTGTAGTATGTCCTGAAATCTGGTATTGTGATGCCTCCGGCTTTGTTTTTGTTGTACAAGATTGCTTTAGCTATTCGAGGTCTCTTGTGCCTCCATATAAATTTCAGCACCATTTTTTCCAGATCTGAGAAGAAGGTCTTCGGTATCTTGATTGGTATTGCATTGAATCTGTAAATTGCTTTTGGGAGAATGGACATTTTGATGATGTTGATTCTTCCAATCCATGAGCATGGCAGATTTTTCCATTTCTTGGTATCCTCTTCTATTTCTTTCTTTAAGGTTTTGTAATTTTCATCGTAGAGATCTTTAACGTCTTTGGTTAAGTTTATTCCAAGGTATTTGATTGTTTTTGTAGCTATTGTGAATGGGATTGATCTTAGAAGTTCTTCCTCAGCCATGGCATTGTCTGTGTATACAAAGGCTGTTGATTTTTGTGCATTGATTTTATATCCTGCTACTTTGCCAAACTCTTCTATGAGTTCCAATAGTCTCTTAGTAGAGTTCTTTGGGTCCTCTAAATAAAGAATCATGTCATCTGCAAAGAGGGATAGTTTGAGCTCTTCCTTCCCAATTTGTATCCCTTTAATTTCTTTTTCTTGCCTAATAGCTCTGGCTAGAACCTCCAGAACTATATTGAATAGCAGTGGTGAGAGTGGGCATCCCTGTCTGGTTCCAGATCTCAGTGGAAATGCTTCCAACTTTTCCCCATTCAATAGGATGTTGGCTGTGGGTTTTTCATAGATTGCTTTGATTGTATTGAGGAATGTTCCTTCCAAACCCAGTTTGCTTAGAGTTTTCATCATGAACGGGTGTTGTATTTTATCAAATGCTTTCTCGGCATCTATTGAGATAATCATATGGTTTTTCTTCTGCAGTCTATTAATGTGGTGTATCACATTGATTGTCTTGCGCACATTAAACCATCCCTGCATACCAGGGATGAATCCCACTTGGTCTGGGTGGATGATCTTTCTGATGTGTTGTTGCATTCTATTGGCGAGAATTTTATTGAGGATTTTTGCATTTATGTTCATCAGGGATATTGGTCTGTAATTCTCTTTCAATGCTGCATCTTTTTCCGGCTTAGGAATTAAGGTGATGCTGGCTTCATAGAAGGAATTTGGGAGGACTCCCTCTTCTTCGATTGTTCTGAATAGTTTGAGAAGAATTGGAGTTAGTTCTTCTTTAAATGTCTGGTAGAATTCAGCAGTGAATCCATCTGGTCCTGGGCTTTTCTTTGTTGGGAGGGCCTTTATTACTGTTTCAATTTCTGTCTCAGTTATGGGTCTGTTTAGGTTTTCGATGTCTTCCTGGTTCAATTTAGGCAGGTTGCATGTGTCCAGGAATCTATCCATTTCTGATAGGTTTCCCTGTTTGCTGGCATACAAGTCCTTGTAGTAATTTCTGATGATTCTTTTTATTTCTGTGGTGTCTGTTGTTACATTTCCTTTTTCATCTCTGATTTTATTGATTTGGGTCTTTTCTCTTCTTTTTTTAGTTAGTTGGGCCAATGGGGTGTCAATTTTGTTTATTTTTTCAAAAAACCAGCTCTTCGTTTGGCTGATTTTTTGTAATGTTTTTCTTGATTCAATCCTGTTGATTTCTTCTCTGATTTTAATTATTTCTCTTCTCCTACTAGATTTGGGTCTGGTTTGCTGTAGGTTTTCTAGATCCTTGAGGTGAATTGAAAGCTCATCTATTTGGTGTCTTTCCAATTTCTTGATGTAGGCACCTATTGATATAAACTTTCCTCTTAACACTGCTTTTGCTGTGTCCCATAAGTTTTGGTATGTCGTGCTGTTATCCTCATTTACTTCCAGAAAGTTTTTGATTTCTCTTTTGATTTCTTCTATGACCCATTGTTGATTCAGGAGCATGTTGTTCAATCTCCATGTGTTTGCGTATGCTCTAGGGATTCCTGAGTTGGTAATTTCCAACTTCATTCCTTTATGGTCTGAGAAGCTGCATGGTATGATTCTAATTCTTTTGAATTTGCTGAGACTCGCTTTATGGCCTAGTATGTGGTCAATCCTAGAGAAGCTTCCATGTACTGCTGAGAAGAATGTAAAATCTTTAGCTGTAGGATTGAAAGTTCTGTATACATCTGTGAGATCCATTTGGGCTATAGTGTCGTTTAAATCTACTGTATCCTTGTTGATCTTCTGACCGGATGATCTGTCTATTTCTGAGAGTGGAGTATTGAAGTCCCCCAGTACTATTGTATTGGGGTCTAAGTCTCCCTTTAAGTCCGTTAATAAATCTTTTAGATAAACTGGTGCCCTGTAGTTAGGTGCATATACATTGATAATTGTTATATCTTCCTGTTGAATTGATCCTTTAATCATGATATAGTGTCCCTCTTTGTCTCTCTTAACAGTTTTTGTGGTAAAGTTTATGTTGTCCGATATTAAGATGGCTACGCCTGCTCTTTTTTCATTTCTGTTGGCATGGTATATCTTTTTCCAGCCTTTCACTTTCAGTCTGTATGGATCTTTGTTGGAAAGATGTGTTTCTTGTAAGCAGCAAATAGATGGGTTTTGTTCCTTAACCTAATCAGCCAATCGGTGTCTTTTAACTGGACAGTTCAGGCCATTCACGTTCAAAGTGACTAATGATAAGTGGTAACTTTGCCCTGCCATTTGCCAAAGATAAGTTCTAATATATGCTTTGAATTCCCTGTGATCTTTTGCTGTGAGGTTTCCTTCCTTGGTTTCCTTCCTTTACCTTCTTTCATATTGATGACCGTGTTTCTGTGTTTCTGTGTGTAACACATCTTTAAGCATCTTTTGCAGGGCTGGACGAGTGGCAACAAATTCTTTCAATTTCTGTTTGCAATGAAAAGTCTTTATTTCACCTTCATTCACAAATGATAGCTTTGCAGGATATAATATTCTGGGCTGGCAGTTGTTCTCTCTTAGTACCTGGGCTATATCTCGCCATTCCCTCCTAGCTTTTAGAGTTTCTGATGAGAAGTCAGCTGTGAGTCTGATTGGAGATCCTCTGAGAGTAATCTGACGTTTCTCTCTTGCACATTTTAGGATCTTTTCTTTATGTTTCACTGTGGAGAGTTTAATTACAACGTGTCGTGGTGAGGATCTCTTTTGGTCGTGTTTATTAGGGGTTCTGTGGGCTTCCTGTACTAGGATTTCTCTGTCCTTCTCCAAACCTGGGAAATTTTCTGCTAATATCTCACTAAAAAGGCCTTCTAATCCTTTCTCCCTCTCCATGCCTTCAGGAACTCCTAGAACCCGAATGTTGGGTTTTTTAATAGTATCCTGAAGATTCCCGACAATATGTTTCAGATTTCTAATTTCCTCTTCTTTTCTTTGGTCTGACTGTATCCTTTCCTGTTCTCTGTCTTCTAAGTCCGATATTCTCTCTTCTACTTCACCCATTCTGTTTGTAAGGCTCTCTATTGTGTTTTTCATTTGATCTATTGAATTCTTCACTTCAGTCACTATCACAGTTTCCTGTTGTACTAGTTGTTTCGTTTCATTTTGATTCCTCCTTAATATTTCATTTTCACGAGAGAGATTTTCTATCTTGTCCATTAAGGATTTGTGTAGTTCCAGAATTTGTTTTTGAGAACTTCTTAATGTTCTTATCAATTTTTTGAGATCTGCTTCTTGCATTTCTTCTATGTCATCATCTTCATAATCTTGAATTGGGGTGCCTTTTTCATTTGAGGGCGTCATGGTGACTTCCTTGTTTTTATTACCTCGGTTTTTGCGTTTGTTATTTGGCATATTGGAGATATTTAGTTTCTTCACTGTGGTGCTTTTTCTTTTTATACTATGACTCTAGATTAAGTGGACTATCTGTTTTTGATGGAGCCTTAGGGCTTGAGATGGGTGTGGCCTGAGAGCTCTGTTTGGTGTGCCAAAGGTGACACTCCCAGGTTAGGCGTGGTAAATCTCTCTCTCTCTCTTTTTTTTTTGATTCAAAAGGGAAGTAATTCCGCACAGCTGAACGAAGTTGGAGGTAGTTGGCAGGCAAATGATATACCCACAGGAGCCAGAGATCAGAAGCTCTTTCCCAAGGACCACACAGGGAATCTGTTCGGCCCTCAGAGTGGGCTCAAATTCTCCTTCAGCCTCCCACTGGGTTGCCAAAGTTACGGAATTGTAGCGTCTCTGGAGAGTGCTCACGTGAATTCCGTGAGTTCTCTCCCCCACCGTCTCTTTTTTCACAGTCTCAGTTCAGTAGCACCACAAATTTACTAGCTCCTAATCTCCTGTTAATTCGCCCCGCCCAGAGTCAGGTTTTTCTGCTAGGCTCAGGGCCGGTGCAGACCTGAGGTCGCTCTGCTTATGACGTATGTCCAAGATGGTGCCTGCTCTTTGTCTTGCTCGCCCTTGAGAGGTGAGCGGAGAGAGAGAAACCCGTGTCCGTACTAGTCACCCTTTTTTCTCTCTCTCTCTCTCTTCCAGTTAGCCTTGTGAACTTCCCCCCCCGGGGGTCGTTCCCTCTAGTCTCCTCTCTCCGCTTGCCTGCCGGTGTCTCGGGCTATTGAGGTTCGGCTCACCTCGCGTTCCAGCGCTGGTGTGTTGAGTCTGCCGCTGATGTCCCGAACTGTGGGCTCCCACGCTCTCCACGCAGGTCCGCTGTGAGTCACGCGTTCCGGAAGAGTTTCTTCTGCTGTTTCCTCCCCTACTCTTCCTTGAACCTGCAGTATCTCCACTTTTATTAAACTATCTCTCTCCAGACTATCAGTGTGCTCCCTTCCTATTCCGCCATCTTGCCGGAAAATCCGAATATTCATTATTCTAATGAAGGAACTTGCTCTTTCAATTTTTGGGTTAACTTAAGATATAGAGAAAATGTATATTCCAAAACCTGCAAAATCTCAATTCTTAAATCAGTTATAAATTGAAAATTTAGGTTAAAAACCCAATTATGCGATTGGATAGATAATCTCAGGATGATATAAGACCATCTGGCTCTGGAAATTAGTAATAATAATAATAATAATAAAACTTAGGTCATTAAATCTCAAGATAGAAATGTAAGCTCTGCTACCCCACTTCCCAGCATTCTTCTGGTAACTAAGCCAGATTTTGTTTATATATTCTTAACATCATCAGTGAATCGAATTCACTCTGATGAAGGTGCTTTAATAGAATCCCTAGTAATGGAGAGGGGACTTGATCAAATTTATATCAGTGAAAGAGAAAAACATACTTTTTAGGAGTGTTTGTGAGTAGAAGCTCTCTTTATCTCTGATGTGTTTTTGTGAAAGAATTACTAGAAAGAAGTCACTACCATGACAGAAGAGGGGCGCTTGGCTATAATTAAGCTGATAATGTATAGATTGACACAGACATGAAAATGAAACAAATCCTTCCTCGTCTGATTGATTCTCTAATGTGAAACGAGAACTGGGCTCTGCAGTTATATAAATCAAAATATTCTATTTTTTTCTTCAAATGGGAAAGTAAAGGATTCAACATAAAAAATAAATTATTGGGGCCAGCATTACAACTCAATTTGTGACACCAGCACCCAATATGGGCACCAATTCTAGTTCTGGCTGTTCCGCTTCTGATCCAGCTCTCTGCTATTGGCCTGGGAAAGCAGGGAATGATGGCCCAAGTGCTTGAGACCTTGAACCTCCTGGCTCCTGGCTTCAGACTGGTCTGGCGAGGCCAAGGCAACTACAGCTGGCTGACAAGGTCACAGCAGAAGGTCTGTCTCAGCAAGGCGTGAGAACAACAGCTGTGGTCCTCTTGGTGGTTTTAGGTTTGTTGGGAATTACACTCTACATAAGAAAGCCAGAGCTTCCTGGTGGTCCTGCTAATGATTTCCGTATTCCTAATTTTAGGGAAAAATATTTAGTCTTATAATCCCCAAAATGTCCATTGCTGTGTAGAATTTTAATCAAGCAGAATGTTAGTTTAGGAGAAGGGGTTAATGCTTACGCAAGGTTGAGCTGTTTGTGGAAAAGAATTAAAAGGCAACAGGCTCCCTGGTATATACTTCCCACTAGAATAAAGATAAATATTATTAAAGCTTTAATTCAATATGTGTTACAAATAAAACATTGGTTAGGATGTCAAAACTGTGGAATAGATCAAAGTGAAACTTTAGATAGGTAAAATAAAGAAATTAAAGAGATATCAAAAGAACTGCAAAAGAAGGGATACATTTTAAAAGGGGCCTGCTTTGAACATTGGGGCTTCTAGTAAAGATTAGAATAGGAAAGTATTATTCTATATATATATATATATATGTATAGCTTGTGTAACCAAATTCTGCATAACTCGGCAGTACTCCAGGTTTTGACTTTTCTGGGCAGCCCCTTGTCTTGCACCTGACTGTGATAGTAACCCATGCTCTGTATATGCCCTTGAAAATCAAAGAAACTGTCACTAGATGAAAGTGGACAATAGACTTTTTTTTTAAGAACAAATAATTGTTATGTGACTTATGAAATAAAAATAAAGCCTGCTGCCTGCAAACCAGAGCAATGACATCAGCCTTGCTGTGAGTGTGTCTCTCATTTCTTCTTGAACTGACACCTCTCACACCTTGGGACCCCTGGCCTGGCTGGAGCTAGACCCTGGCACCTGTCTAGATCTGGCTGTTGTGGTCATTTGCAAAGTGAACCAGTGGATGGAAGACATATCTCTCTCTCTCTCTCTCTCTCTCTCTCATTGTCTTTCCATCTCTTTGTCTGTAATGCTGCCTCTCAAATAAATAAATAAGTATTTTTAAAAATAAATAAATCATCAACCTTAAAAGAATTTGCCTTAATTTAATCATTGACAGAATTGATGTTGATAAGCAAAGTGAGAACAAATTCTTATGTGTTTTCCTGTCTTCCACAAACAGCCAAGAAAGTCTAGACAATATAGATACTAAGGGATCCTTATTTTCCTTGTTGATATTAGATAGACAGGTGGTTTGTTTATACACCTCTCTGATGTTGGCCATGTTGATCTGTCCTCACTTGTTGATATAAATGCAGCAGGTTGTATTGACTGCAGCAAACCCCTTCTTGCTCTGCTGGCAGGTACTGTAAGGCGAAGTGATTTTCAATGACCATTTCTACAAAGGAGTCTAATGGTTGAGGTAGCTCAGTGTAGATGTCTCCAGTGCTTTGGAATGTCCATTCTAGTGACTGCAACAGGTTCTGTAGAGTCATCTCATGATAAAAGAATCCTCCCCAACAGTGACAGCAGCATTGTATGCTGTATCCTCAGCTACGTTTAGGTCACTGACCATTTTAGGTTGGCGGTGGATGGTGATGCTCCTTAAAATGACAGTATCTCTTGGGTTTAATGTAGTTAAGATGCAGCTCCTCTGAGAATTTTCTAGGTGAGAAACAAACATTATTGCTTTTCTTTCCACTGTCTCCCAAAGGGGGTGCATTTTTATGATGTCTATATTCAGGGCTGAGGTCTGATTTTCTGAGCAGGGAAAGCAGCAAGCATCTTGGACAGGACAAAAGCATACATTTACCTTTTTTTT
This sequence comes from Oryctolagus cuniculus, assembly GCF_051225735.1. NCBI lineage: Eukaryota > Metazoa > Chordata > Mammalia > Lagomorpha > Leporidae > Oryctolagus > Oryctolagus cuniculus. Next base: position 106,382,449 of record NC_142871.1, on the reverse strand, counting down.
TTCCTTTAGCCAGCTGCACCTTCAAAGACATGCACAAAGCTGTGTAGATGGGTCAATTCTGAAACTGTACCTTATTAACAGTGATTGACCCCAGGGCATAGAGCATCAGACCTTTATAAAAGTACAACATAAATGTGGTCCAAAACAAGTAAATTTATCTGAGTGTTTTAAACAAAGCTGTGAGCCAGATCTAATTAAAGTTAAAGTGGTCATTCAAACATTTTAAATTAAATATACAATACTGATTCTTTAGGTTTACATATAACGTCAACATATGCTTTGTTAAGACTGTTAAATACATCACAGAACAAAGAAGTGAAGAATCAGGCAATCTTGTTTTAGGGCCTTTTTAGACATAGAAGCTGATTTTAAATTTCCTTTTACTATCATTCATCCTAGCCTCCCACAACATTTAACTTCCACAAAGCTTTCACAATATACTTTTCCCTCATTTCACGAATTTCCTTTCTTAACTTTTCTCATCAAGAATTCTCATGCTTATAGTTTTTCCACAGCTTTTTTTGTACCCACTATTTCCTTTAATTCATATCCTGATACAGTCATTCAACATCCATGAATTACAAGGAGAAAAAAAAAAGTCTTTCATAGCATTTTAGCCCATAGTTGCTTTAGAGAAGCTTTTGTTTCTGATTTGTGAGGAAGATTTAACTCGAGAAAACAGAGTCAGCATTGGAAAGGTTTTTTCCTAAGGCCATAAACTGAGAAATGTTAACCAGGAAGTTAGACTTCCATGTGGGATCTCCCAAGACAGAGGGAACAAGCATTGATAACAAGAGTAAGAAGAAAAGAGTCATCAGAAAATGATTAGAGACAAAGATCAAATAAAGTCTAGTCATAGCACCATGTTTACTAGAGGTAAGCAGGTTAATATTAAGATTTAAAAAAAATCTAGAACCATAAGTGAAAAAACTGTTCTCAGATCAACTGCAGCTTGCCCTGGGAGCATGAGAATAGTGTTCTCATCTTTCATAAGAGATCTTTCCCTAGATGAAATGTTGGGCTTGCCAGTATAATCAAGAAGGCATGACTGAAAAAGCAATGTATCCTAATAGGGTGAAGCATCTAACTAGTGGCTTTCCTGAAAAGCCTCTCACAGTAATGCTAAGGGAAGAATGTTGGCCCATATTTGCAGGAAGGACAGATAAGGTAGCTCTAGTATCCAGGAGGAAAACAACTTCCTTCTCTTCAACAGCTAAGACCACCCAGGGCTCCTGATTGCTGATGGTCTAGGTGGTTGGAGCCAGTAGGACAAGCCTTGGGCCCTTTTTGTCCTATTGTGTGATTTGAGGAGGAAACCCAGCCCCACAGGCCTGGTTCCTCTCTCTGTCCCTCCCCCCAACCCTGTAATTCTTTCAAATGATCCCAATTGCAGGGTCACAAGAGTTTTTCTGATGGTGGGAATGTGGGTACTTTTTCTTGAAGTTTCCTATCTGACTATATGAAGTCACCACCAAAACTGTGGCCTTTTTTCCTTTTTCCTTTTTGGTCCCTTGTGTCTCATTGCTTGGTCTCTTCCTGGTCTTTATTGTAGAAGACCAAAGTGACAACAGCCTTCAGCACCTTTTCTAATATATTTTCAGGTCCAATACCTTGTTTGGGAAAATTCCTTCTAATATCTGATGCTGATTGAATACTCAACCTCTCCTTTAAGACTGAATGGGACCAGTATACACTGTGTGGCGGAATTCAGGGTATGTGGAAGCAGAGGGGCAGCTGGGTCCTGTAGGGTAACTGCTGGTAAAGTACCAGATCTACATTACAAAGCTCACAAAGTTCTGGCTTATATCACTGGGCAAAGAACTGCTTCAACATAAGGGATCTCAGATCATTTTTCTGCTCTGTGACAGAGAGGTCTAGTTGGAGGATGGAGTTGCAGTTAATACTTCCCTATGGAGAACAAGTATCTCCATCCTCTAGCTCATATCCTGGCCATGCAGTGCTGTTGAGAAAGACCACGTCTTTTTTTCTTCAAGATTTATAGATCAAAAGAATCTCAGTGCCTGAACAAGCACTCCATGGTAGTACAAGCTGAAGATGGCTTAAGAGTATAAGAAATATAGTTGTCCCTAAGTTTCTGCCTTTACTAACTTGAGCCATCCCTTAAATTCTTGGGTGTGGGAACATAATATCATGAGACCACATCAAAGTAGAGGTTGGCAGGTTTGAGTAGATTTGCTTACCTACTCTCAGTCACCCCTTGCCTGTGCTCTTGGAACTTACAGACCTTCCTGGGTGCAGGAGAAACTAGAGAACAGGAGTAGACATATCTGTGGCCCTTCCTCTTCCCTTCCTTCCTTTCCACGGAACCTGACTTTAAGTTGTTGGCCTATGAGTCTTTCTTGCCTTAAGTGTGTCGGTAATGGAGACAGCTTCTCTAGACTCTCTAGTTATGGTCTGTGTTAGACTCCTACAAACTGCAGTCTACAAAGATGTGATCAATATCGATGCCCAGGCTCCCATAGAGATAATTAGGAAGTCTACACATGAAGGGTACTTACAAAAGAGGCCCCTTCAGCTGGCGCCGTGGCTCACTAGGTTAATCCTCCACCTGCGGTGCCAGCGTCCTGAATTCTAGTCCCGGTTGGGGCGCCGGATTCTGTCCCGGTTGCTCCTCTTCCAATCCAGCTCTCTGCTGTGGCCTGGGAGGGTAGTGGAGGATGGCCCAAGTGCTTGGGCCCTGTACCTGCATGGGAGACCAGGAGGAAGTACTTGGCTTCCGGCTTCCCATCGGTGCAGCATGCCGGCTGTAGGGACCATTTGGGGCATGAACCAATGGAAGGAAGACAGGAGGAGACCTTTCTCTCTGTCTCTCTCTCTCTCTAAAAAAAAAAAAAAAAAAAAAAAAAAAAAAAAAAAAAAAAAAAAAAAAAAAAAGAGGTCCCTTCAACTAGACAATGTTAGAGAATGGAAAAGGAAGACAGTTAATCTCCTGCAGTTCTAAAGAGAGAAAAACAGTTTGGGGGCAATTCCTCCAAAGAACAATAGAAAAAGTGACTGAGGAGATTCCTCTAGAAACTATGACAATATAAATAAGAAGGGTGAGATAGGTCTTCAACTTGCTAATTTGCAGAAATAGCAATTTTAGGGTTTTAGTCTAGGTCCCAGATTATGTCTCATTCTGGGCCAGCTGCATCAATCTAAAAAGAAAGATGTTCCATGGGAAAGTGTTCTAGGGTGACAAAATACCATGAACAACATTGGGTATAGAGACTGGGCATTGGGGGTGACCAGAAGCCATGAGATAAAAGAGGCATGGAGACGGGAAGAATGTTTTCAGATCAGCTTCTTGGATAGGTGAGAAGATGAGCTGAAAAGTGGAGTGCAAGTTTCTGTTTGACAGCTTAATGGGTGCTTGGAGTCTAGTCATGGATCCTTCAGGTGATGGTGGGGAGTTGGCCTGTCCAAAGACCTTCAGTTACTGCATGACTTTATCCAGGTTTCACATATCCAGTAGATCTTGGGTCCTTTGTCCCTGGCTATCTTCCTGGAGTTACATTTATTTTTTTAACTTTTATTTAATAAATATAAATTTCTAAAGTACAGCTTATGGATTAAAATGGCTTCCCCCCCAATAACTTCCCTTCCACCCGCAACCCTCCCCTCTCCTACTCCCTCTCCCATTCCACCCATATCAAGATTCATTTTCAATTCTCTTTATATACAGAGGATCAATTTAGTATATATTAAGTAAATCTTTCAACAGTTTGCACCCACACAGATACACAAAGTATAAAGTACTGTTTGAGTACTAGTTATAGCATTAATTCACATTGAACAACACATTAAGGACGGAGATCCTACATGAGGAGTAAGTGCACAGTGACTCCTGTTGTTGACTTAACAAATTGACACTCTTGTTTATGGCATCAGTAATCTCCCTAGGCTCTTGTCATGAGTTGCCAAGTCTAAGGAAGCCTTTTGAGTTCGCCAACTGTGATCTTATTTAGACAAGGTCATAGTCAAAGTGGAAGTTCTCTCCTCCCTTCAGAGAAAGGTACCTCCTTCTTTGATGACCTGTTCTTTCCACTGGGATCTCACTCGCAGAGACCTTTCATTTAGGTCTTTTATTTTATTTTTTACCATTGTGTCTTGGTTTTCCATGCCTTAAATACTCTCATGGGCTTTTCAGCCAGATCCGCATGCGTTCAGGTCTGATTCTGAGGCCAGAGTGCTGTTTAGGATATCTGTGAGTCTGCTGTGTATCCCACATTCCATGTTGGATCATTCTCTCCCTTTTTAATTCTATCAGTATTAGCAGACACTAGTCTTGTTTGTGTGATCCCTTTGACTCTTAGACCTATCATTATGATCAATTGTGAACTGATATTGATCACTGGGACTAGTGAGATGGCATTGGTATATGCTACCTTGATGGGATTGAATTGGAATCCCCTGGCACATTTCTTACTCTACCATTTGGGGCAAGTCTGATTGAGCTTGTCCCAAATTGTACATCTCCTCTGTCTCTTATTCCCACTCTTATATTTAACAGAGATCACTTTTCAGTTAAATTTAAACACCTAAAAATAATTGAGTGTTAATTACAGAGTTCACAGAAACAGTGACTTGATCAGCCCTTGTACTGACTGTTGATGTACAACTTGATACTTTATCTCTTTTAGTATTTTTTTTCTACTTAATGCTATTGGTTGAACTCTGGGGTTACATTTAGCTATCCCCAGGAACATGTATTGGATCAAGGGATCACATCTCAAACAGGAAACCAGAGAGTACCTGGGTAAAGTAAGGCTCAGGTTTGCATTGCAGTCACATCCTGAATTTAACAGAGATACTACAAGATATTACAAGATAGTAATTTCCTTTGGGGGTATACCGTAAATTAACCTAAGCACCATATTTTCTCCATTTCTCAGCTTCCCTACTACTTTTCAGTATTATCACACTGACTACTAAGCTTCAACACATGAAACATTGAGAAACAAACCACATCCATACAATACATAGACTAAATAGGAAATTCATTGTCTTTTACTGGCTCTTTAAAATTCTTATTTGGGAGTTGTTATAACATCTGACATGGCATGCAGTTCAATGGGATTGTTGAAAATGATTTCTGAAGAAAGAAACTATTTATGATGCCTGGAAATGTTTGTAAAGGTAAACATCACATAAAGAAACATTTCATTACAACTATATATATATATATATATACACACACACACACATTTATTTGTTGCCTTATATATCTACATAGTTGACTAAAGATTTTATCAGTCCAAAATGACCTGATTTTAGGGGATAACATCTCTTAGCTTGACGAATGGAGCAAGTGCAAGAAATTTGACCTATTACACATACTCAGCATATGATATTTCTTCCATGTTATAAAATATTTAAACTTAATTCATCTGTTACATCTGTAAAATGTTTCCTTCTGGGAGTAGGTGGCAGTTTGCACCAGATTCTAATTAACTTAAAAAAATCCATTAAAGTCTTTAGTTCATCTGTTTTAGAATAAGGGGGTCAATAAAGAGTCAAGATTTTAAATTCAAATTAAATTAACTGTGCTCTGTGAGAAGATTTCTGTTCAAAACCTCTGACAAGATATGACAAAGCTTAACCTTCCTTGAATTATTCCCCTTCTGCTTGATATCTGTTTAAGGAACTTAACTTTTTTTTTACTCCTGATTACCTTTTTTTGATTACAACTATACAGTTGAGAAAGGAGATATATTTAAGAGTTTTGATGATAATTAGCATAATATTTTATATGTAAAGCACAGGAATCAAACTTTCCTTTTACTAAATTGTGTGTGTGTGTGTGAGAGAGAGAGAGAGAGAGAGAGAAAAGAGAAACTTTCATCTGCTTGCTCATTCCCCAAATGTCTACACTAGCATTTAGAGGACTGTGCCAGAGCTAAAGTTTGAGTCAAAAAAGCAGTTGAAGTTTCCCCATGTGTCAAAAACCTCATTACTTCAGTCATCACCACTAACTCCCACTCATGAAGCCTAGAGATGGAACTGGGAATTAAACCCTGGAACTCTAACATGGGACACAGATATTCTAACCACTGGGCTAAACACCTGCTCCCTTAAAGTAAATGCTTTTATAAATATACTGGTATTTGCTCACTTTCTTAATTTTCAGAAACTGAATACACATATCATTGATGTATGCATATATGTGAATTTTATATAAATGTTTATTCATATTCAGTATATTATTTAATACAAATATACAGTGCTAGTTAGAAATGAACACAAGGCCTGAATAGGCAGTTCACAAAAGAAGAAATACAAATGGCCAAAAAAATATGAAAGAATGCTCAATGTCACTAACCTATCAGAGAAATACAAAACACAACCAAATTTGTCTTCATCTCACTCCTGTTGGAATAGCTATTTTCAAAAAGAAAGAAAATAACAAATGCTTCCTCCACCTCCTCACTCCAGCTTCATGCTGATGTAGAGCCCATGGACAGCTATGACAGCTAAAGTAAGCATAGTCCTGTCACCAACATGGAATACTTATAATGAATTCCCAGAACTTAGCTTAAGCAGTTCAAGGTGTAAACCAATAGATAGGAACTCTCTCTCTCTCTTCCTCCCTTTCTCTCTCTCCCTCCCTCCCTCCCTCTATCTCCCACCCCTAATTCTCTATTTAAAATAAGTAAATCCAAAATCCTATAAAATATGGATAATTATTTATCTGATCTTACCATTAGTAAGACATTTAGAAATTGTAAATCAAAGAAAGTTCAGGAGTAGCATTGATTGGGAGTAGGGATGGTAAGAGCCATAGCTTGATAGATGTATTGCTCCAAAAATTCCAGAGAATATTTTATAAATAAAATAGTTATTACCCAAAGGAGTAGGTGTGTGTTTAGCATGGGATGCATACTGTGATATACACCATTAGGGGAAAGATGAATCAAATTTGGAGTGAATATGAAATGTCTCAAAGAAAAAGTTTCCAACCAAATTTTTAGGATATCTCGTGGGAGACTAAGACAGAGTTACTAATTTCTGGCTTCAGCTTGTCCAGGCTTCAGATATTTTGTGCATTTGGGGAACGAGCAGATGAAAGATTCTCTTATCTCTCTCTCTTTCTCTCTTTCTCTCCCTTCCTCCCTCCTTGTTTCCCTCCATCCCTCTCTTTCTGACTCTCCTCCCACCTTTCCATCTCTCCCTCTCATCTCTTCTTCCATCATTAGGTTAGGAAGACAAAAGTGTGAAGTAGAATCCACGTCACTTGCTTTCTATTCCTTTCTGAAGGTTGCTAAATATGTCATAGCAAATAACGACCCTTCATTTAAGGGGATAAGAGCAGTGGCACACAGTTCCTCTTTCAAAATCAGGTATTTAATTATAAAAAGACAAAAATAAACAATCTACATAAGATACCCAGATGACAATATGTGCCACAAAAACAAATCCATTTATATCATTTTATAATGTTCCTTTGTAAGGTACATATTCATATTTAGTCATGTATTTCAGTAAAATACTATATATATTTTGAAGTTCTCATTATCTTTTGAATTTGAGACATGAAATATTGAAACAAAGCAAATTGTTAAGAATATTATTAATAAACTATGCTGAACATCCTCCAAGGACTGTCACAATATTTAAAAATTATAGGCATAAATCACAAGACTATACAATTCTAAGTTACTAGACATTTAATAATCTTCATATCAATAAAAGCAGATTAATCTGAAAAATCCGATGGAAACAAGAAGAACCAGTTTAAAAATCTATGTTTTTCAGTTATTTCCCCTAAAAGCCTTGAGAGGCATCCCATTTTAACTGTAGTAGCAAGTATCAATTCTCCATTTTTTTTTGACAGGCAGAATGGACAGCAGTGAGAGAGAGAGAGACAGAGAGAAAGGTCTTCCTTTTCCGTTGGTTCACTCTCCAATGGCCACTGCGGCCGGCGCACTGAAGCGCACCACGCTGATCCGAAGGCAGGAGCCAGGTGCTTCTCCTGGTCTCCCATGCGGGTGCAGGGCCCAAGGACTTGGGCCATCCTCCAATGCATTCCCGGGCCACAGCAGAGAGCTGGACAGGTCCGGCGCCCCGACCAGGACTAGAACCCAGGGTGCTGGCGCCGCAGGCGGAGGATTAGCCTATTGAGCTGAGGCATTGGCCCAATTCTCCATTTTAACAGCAAATTACCCTTTCAAAGAAACGATAGCTTTTTTCTCTCTTTTTTTTAATTCTATCAGTTAGTATTAGCAGACACTAGTCTTGTTTATTTGATCCCTTTGACACTTAATTCTATCATTGTGATCAATTATGATCACTTTGACTAGTGAGATGGCATTGGTACATGCCACCTTGATAGGATCGAACTGGAATCCCCTGGCACGTTTCTAATTCTACCATTAGGGATAAGTCTGATTGAGCCTGTGCCGAACTGTATATCTCCTCCCTCTCTTATTCTCACTCTTATATTTAACGGGGATCACTTTTCAGTTAAATTTAAACACCTAAGAATAATTATTTGTTAATTAAAGAGTTCAACCAATGGTATTAAGTAGAACAAAAATATACTAAAAGGAATAAAACAGGACAAGGGCTGATCAAGTCATTGTTTCTCATGGTATCCATTTCACTTCAACAGGTTCCCTTTTAGGTGCTCAGTTAGTGTCGATGATCAGGGAGAACATATGATATTTGCCCCATTGGGACTGGCTTGTTTCACTCAGCCTGATGTATTACAGATTCCTCCATTTTGTTGCAAATAACTGGATTTCATTGTTTTTTATTTCTGTATTCCACAGTGTACATATCCCCTAATTTCTTTATCTAGTCTTCTGTTGATGTGCGTTTAGGTTGATTCCATGTCTTAGCTATTGTGAATTGAGCTGCAATAAACATTGAGGTGCAGACAGCCCTTTTATTTGCCAATTTAATTTCCTTCCAGTAAATTCAAAGGAGTGGGATGCCTGGGTTGTATGGTAGGGTTATATTCAGGCTTCTGAGGAATCTCCAGACTGCCTTCCATAGTGGCTTAACCAGTCTGCCTTCCCTCCAACAGTGCGTTAGTGTCCCTTTTTCCCCACATGCTCTCAAGCGTCTGTTGTTGGTAGATTTCTGTATGTAAGCCATTCTAACAGGGGTGAGGTGAAACCTCATTGTGGTTTTGATTACCATTTCCCTGATTGCTAGTGATCCTGAACATTTTTTCATGTGTCTGTTGGCCATTTGAATTTCCTCTTTTGAAAAATGTCTATTGAGGTCCTTGGCTCATCTCTTAAGTGGGTTGTTTGTTTTGTTGTGGAGTTTCTTGATCTCTTTGTAGATTTTGGTTATTAATCCTTTATCGCTTGCATAGTTTCCAAATACTTCTTTCCCATTCTGTTGGTTGCCTCTTCACTTTCTATCTGTTTCTTTTGCAGTACAGAACTTCTCAATAGAATTAAAAAGGAGAGAACAATCCAACATGGGAAGTGGGATACACAGCAGACTCATAGAATGGCAGATGTCCTAAACAGCACTCTGGCCTAAGAATCAGCCCTTAAGGCATTCAGATCCAGCTAAAAAGCCCATGAGACTATTTCAGGCATGGAAAGCCAAGACACTCTGGAAAAAAAAAATGAAATGACCTAAATGAAAGGTCTCTGTGAGTGAGATCCCACCAGAAAGAACGGGCCATCAAAGGAGGAGGTACCTTTCTCTGAAGGGAGGAGAGAACTTCCACTTTGACCATGGCCTTGTCTAAATATGATCAGAGTCAGTGAACTCAGGGGGCTTCTATAGCCTTGGCAGCTCATGACAAGAGCCTCGGGTGATTACTGATGTCATAAATAAGAGTGTCAATTGTTAAATCAACAGGAATCCCTGTGCACTTACTCCCCATGTATGATCTCTGTCCTTAATGTTTTATACTATGCGAAATGATAGTAAAACTAGTACTCAAACAGTACTTTATACTTTGTGTATCTGTGTGGGTGCAAACTGTTGAAATCTTTACTTAATATATACTAAATTGATCCTCTGCACATAAAGATAATTGAAAATGAATCTTGATGTGAATAGGATGGGAAGGGGAGAGGTAAATGGGATGGTTGTGGGTAGGAGGGAGGTTATGAGGGGAAAAGCCAATATAATCCAAAAGTTGTACTTTAGAAATTTATATTTATTAAATAATAATTAAAAAATAAGAAACAATAGCTTTAATGGAGATGGAATCAAATACTTCTGTTGGCTGAGATGGATCACTTGTTCAGAAACGCCTCTCAAAAATCATGGGCTCTATTTTCCTCTTTCTCAAACTCACTGTTTCTAATAAAATAGACATGTGCCTATGAATGAGTTAAATTTCCAACATAGTTGAGCAATAAAAGGCACCAAATAAAATAAAGCACTTAATATTTGAGAGAGTCCTTTACAGAGAAATAAACTGTAATTCAATTTCTTTAATTTCTTTAACTATTAAATATCTGTAAACGATTGTCAGAATTTAAAGGAATAGTTTCTTATGTTTCTTTTTTTAAAATGTTTTTAATAAATATAAATTTCTGTAGTACGACTTTTGGATTTTAGCGGTTTTGCCCCCCATAATCTCCCTCCCACCTGCAACCATCCTATCTCCTGCTCCCTCTCCCATCCCATTCACATTGTTATAAACATATAATAAATGGAAGGGCAATGCCAATTCTTCACTAAATTATTGTATGTAGTTTGAATGAAACAAGAGATTATTTGATTTAGAAAAAAGATTTTAAACATTTTATGATTTTTGCAAGCAAGCGTATTTTTTAACAAAACAGCAACAACAACAAAAATAACACAACTCCATTCACCCACAAACTTAATGCTGACTCTTGGTGGTTCCTATGTTTTTTTTTTTTTTTTTTTTTTTTTTTTTAATTTCCTTAATGGGCAATGTTTGTTTATAAGATGTACTTATTGAAAGGCGAAGTGACTAGTGGGTGCAGGTGAAGGAAGAAAGAATCTTCTATCCTTTGTTTCACTCTCAAAATGTCCATAACTGGTGGGGCTTGGGCCTGTCTGAACACAACATCTGGGTCTTCCACAAATGGCAGAAATCTCTGGTACTTGAGCCATTATCTATCGTTTCCAAAGTGAATTAGCTGGGAGATGGATTAGAAGCAGAGTAGCAGCACCCAAACTCCACTCAGATACAGGATGTGGGCATCTCAAGTGAAGGCTCAACTTGCTACACCACAATGAACATCCCTTGTGGTTCATTTTTTACAAAGTTTACGTGGCCCACAAAATTATATGAGGCAGCCTACTGATTTCCAGTCTTGAGAATTAAACCAAAGTTGTTGTAAATAATATATTTAATATTTAATTATATTGTTTTTCTAAAATAATTTCTAAATGTGGCTTTCTTTGCTTTTTTCTAGGAAGTGATGTAGTTTAAGATATACTTAACTTATGGCTATGAATTCTATTATATTATCTTTTAATATAAATATTCTGAATTGTATTCAGTGAGTATTTATCTTTCAAAATGAATGTTTTCATAAATTAAGAAAGCCTGAAATTTTTCCAATGCTAATGATTTTCTATGAGGGCAGATATTTTTAAAATAGGTATTTAATTTATTATTGACTGGAAGAAGAGTTTGTGTTTCTATATTACCAATATAAAGATTTATAAATATTGCTAAAAGATAAGTAAAATCATAAATAAAAATAATCATTTAGATGTTCTGACAGAAATAAACTTATATAATGATATGTAAAAAATACACATTTAGAAACATACCAGGGGATTCCAATTCAATCCCATCAAGGTGGCATGGACCAATGCCATCTCACTAGTCCAAGTGATCAATTTCAGTTCACAATTGATCATAATGAAAGGACTAAGAGTCAAAGGGAGCACATAAACAAGTCTAGTACCTGCTAACACTAACCGATAGAATAAATAAAGGGGAGAGTGATCCAACATGGGAAGTGAGATACTCAGCAGACTCATAGAATGACAGATGTCCTAAATAGCACTCTGGCCTCAGAATCAGCCCTAAAGGCATTCGCATCTGGCTGAAAAGCCCATGAGAGTATTTCAGGCATGGAAAGCCAAGACACTCTGGCAAAAGATCTCTGTGAGTGAGATCCCAGTGGAAAGAACAGGTCTTCAAAGAAGGAGGTACCTTTCTCTGAAGGGAGGAGAGAACCTCCACTTTGACTATGACCTTGTCTAAACAAGATAAGAGTCGGAGAACTCAGAGGGCTTCCATAGCCTTGGAAACTCATGACTGGAGCATAGGGAGATTACTGATGCCATAAACAGGAGTGTCAATTGGTAAAGTCAACAACAGGAGTCACTGTGCACTTACTCCTCATGTAGGATCTCTTTCCTTAATGTGCTGTGCATTGAGATTTAATGCTATAACGAGTACTCAAACAATATATTTCACTTTGGGTTTCTATGGGGGTGCAAACTGTTGAAATCTTTACTTAATGCATACTAAGCTGATCTTCTGTAAAAGAAAAAAAAAAAAGAAATTATCAATTCCCAACTTGACTCTCACTGGGATTAAGCATGGCAATAGGTCTGATCTGATTTCATCATCATTAAAAAAATTCATCTATTATTTTTCACTTTATGTTTCTGTGTGGGAGCAAACTGTTGAAATCCTTACTTAATGTATACTAAGCTGATCTTCTGTATATTAAGATAATCGAAAATGAATCTTGATGTGAATGGAAGGGGAGAGGGAGTGGGAAAGGGGAGGGTTGTGGGTGGGAGGGACGGTATGTGGGGGAAGCCATTGTAATCCATAAGTCGTACTTTGGAAATTTATATTCATTAAATAAAAGTTAAAAAAAATACACATTTTTAAATATATGCCTTTTGGATATCACTATATATATGGTTGTTTTATCTGTAAAGAAAACAAGGAGGAGTATATCTTGACATACTGAAGTTTTAAGGCCTTTAGTAGACATATGTTTGCTTTCTTTTTTTCTGCCTAGTGGAGTAATTCTATATCAGTTTATAAATTCTTAATTATCTTGTTACCGAATCCTAAAATGTTGCATATTAATGTGGAATTCGTGGTTTATCTTACTTGCTAGCTTATCATCACTCCACCACCAGATTCTGACTTTCAGTCAACATTACCTAACTGGAATAAACTCTTCATTCTCAAAAACAGCATTCTCAAGATATTAATTGTTTTAGTACAAGTAATCAGTATGCATTCTTATTTTTAAAAACTAAAATTAAAAAAAAAATCTAAGTATATGTGTCCTTTATTTGATCATAGTCTCTCACTTAAATAGTTCATCACACAAATTTATCTCTAAGACTCCTGTATGTATAAACATAGTTGAGTTCTGTAGATCTGAAGGATCAAATTAAAAATTCTTTCTGGTGAAACTCATGGCTTTCAAAATTTCCCCTCCTCTGAACCCATCCACCAGATCAGTAGTTTTCTCAATCTTTAGGCATCTCAGATACACCTTGAATGCTTGGGACAGCATAGCTGGCTGGTGTCCTTTCAGAGGTTATGTTTGAGAGGCCTACAATAGGAACTGACAATTAACTTTTCCTGCAAATTCCCAGACACTGATGGCCTTGAAACCACACTTTTAAAAGCATTACTATAAACAAATCGTGAGTTATAATCATTCCTTCTGATCATCATACATAACATTCCTTTGGTCTTAATTACTTCAGTATTTTAAATATATATTTTATGTATGTATTCCTTGTTTCTACTTATTCTTAAGTGTTAGAATTGCAGAACTGACATTTCAAATATCTCTTATGATTAGAATCATAAAGAGAATCATGCACAAGCTATACATATCAGCAAATAATTATGATTCTTATTTGGGCTAGGGATTTTTTAATTAGTTATAAACATTTTGTAAGCAAAATATAAACCCTCCAGCAACTTTACTTTGTTAATACCTTAAATCATGTTAAAATGACTATTAAAAATGTTTCCTGAAACATTTTACTTTATTCCAACACAAATGAGCCTTTTGTAGATAATTAATGGTAGATTTCCATTTTCTGTTTATATTGTAAAATTTAAGTTTTAACACTTCTTTGATGTGTAAATGCCCTAATATCCATGAAACTCCATGAGACCTGTAAAATCCTTTGGACATACAACTTCTTTTTCAAAGCAAAGGAATGATAAAAACAAGGAGAAAAAATTGAGTTCCTATGAACTATTTTTTCTTTTTTAGTTATTACTTTTGAGATAACATTTTTAATTTACATTATAGCCAAAGGTTTATTGTTTCCACTAAATAAAGAATTCAACATAAATTAAAAAGACCATAGGAACAGTAAAATAGGAATGAAGTATACATAATGATCAAAGGAAAAATATTCAACTTCACTCTTAAAGGTAAATTTAAAGTAGTTATAATGTCATTAAAACTATAGTCATATATAATTCCTATCAGTTTGTTTCATAAGTGTTTAAAACAAAATTTGAGAAAATGCTGTATTTGCAGTAAAACTGACAAACTCGGACATTTCTCTCTCTCTCTCTTTCTTTTTTTCTTTCTTGCATTTTTTTGTGCCCACATACAATAGAGAACATATAATATTTGTCTTTCTCTGTTTGGTTTATTTCACTCAAAAAGATATCTTCCAAATCCAACCATTTTGCTGCCAATTATAGAATTCCATTAAAAAGGCAGAGTTACAGAGAGACTTGGGTGGGGGAGAGAGATCTTCTACCCATAGGTTCACTCCCTAAATGGCCTAGTTCAGCCTGGACTGCTGTGGGTGAGGACCAAGCACTCTTGCCATCTTCTGTTGCTTTCTCAGGCACACTATCAGTGAGCTGGATCAGAAGAGAAGTAACTGGGTCTGAACTGGCACCCATACGGAATGCCAGCATCACAGGTGGTGGCTTAATGCCCTACACCACGTCTGTTCCAAAAATTTCATTCATTTTATAGTTAAATAATACTCCATTACATACACACACACATACACCCACAGCTATACCTTGTTTTCTTTGCCCATTCATCTGTTGATGGACACCTTGGTTGATTCTATATTTCAGCTCTTGTGAATAGTGCTGCTGTAAATATTGTGGAGTATGTTATCTCTTGGATACAATGAAGTCATTTATATACCCAGCAATGGTTTTGCTTGGTCATATGGCAGACCTATGTCTAGTTGTTTAAGAGAGTCCATACTGTTTCTCACAATGGCTGCAGTAACTTACGTTCCCACTAACAGTGTGTGAGTGCTCATTTTTTTCTACATCCTTGGCAGCATTCACTGCTTCCTGTGTTTTGCATGATACCATTGTGACAAGAGTGAGTGATATCTCATTGTTGTTTGGATTTGCATTCCTTGATGGCCTGTGATATTGGACATTTTTTCATATATTTGCTGGTTTGTATTTCTAATTTCGAGAATTTCCTGATGATGTCCTTTGCCCATTTCCTCACTGGATTATTCATTTTATTGGTGTTGACTTGTTTGATTTACTGGCATATTCTGGATATTAATCATTAGCTGGATAAAAATAGCATACAAATATTTTTTCCCATTCTTTTTATTTTCCATTCCTGTGTGGAAGTTTCTGAGTTTGATATAATCCCATTTGACACATAATTACAACATCTTGAAGGGTTTTTCCCTACATTTTCTTCCTGTAATTTTATTGTCTCTGCTCGTAAACTTAAGTATTTTACCCATTAACTATTTCAATGAATTATTTAAAAGGAAATACAAATTTTGAAAAATGCTTCCTCTATTTTAAAGGTCTAGATGGTACTTGAGATTTCAGTTAATGAACAATTCAAGAATTTAACTTTCTAAGACAAAGTAAAACAGTCTAATTAACATTACCTCCCAATCTCCATTGAAAGAATGGATGATCTGCGAGAAATCCATTAATCTTTGAGAGGCCAAGATTTATTTTCAGAGAATAAAATAGATATAGGGATTATTTCCTAATAAATTAGTGGTATTAATTAATTCTTAAAATTCAAAGAAAAACTGATAAATAATTTCATATTTTTAAAGATTAATCTCCCAAATAATGCATTTTTCTTATGGAAATATAGTTAGAATATGGAAAATATATTCTTCAACTGGAACATAAAAATTTGAATTCTGCAAATTGTGCAGCTTTGTGAAGGAAGTGGTTTAAGTTGATCCATACAAAAATGTGAGTAGTAACCAATGCCACATATTGTAATTATAAATTTAAAATGTATTTATACAACTACCACTGTTATTTGAATTCACTTGCGTAAATTTTGACAATTGGCATAAGTGTCCTATCTTATTCATGGTCTGAATTGCTTACTATATTGTTCATTAACATGTTAAAATAAAGAAAAAAATTAAAAGACTTTTCCTCTTGGGGAAGAACAGAATTCCTAATACATCCTTGAGATTCCAAGGTTCTCTTCTCTTGGTTATTCAATCAAACAATAATCTACGCTCTGCTATGAAGGAACTTTGTAGATACAACAATATGTAGTGATCCATCGGCATTAAACTTAAAAAGTGTTTAATAGATTATGCAGATGTGCTCAGTAAAATCACACATGCACATACAATTAGAAAGAATGAATAATTGAAGAAAGTACTCAGTAGTTCACCATTAAGTATGTATATAATTTTTATGCATTTTAGCATGTTATTAATTTTGAAAAATCATTTTTTGGGTCTTTGTGAAGAATGACTTTTAAAATACATCAAATATCTTGATGTATCTCATTTATCAAGGCAACTTTTAGGGTTTGGCTTTTTTAAAAAAATAAATTGTTTTACTTATTTCAAAGGCTTAGGTACAGAGAGAAGGGAGAGGCAGAGAGAGAGAGAAAGAGAGAGAGAGAGAGAGAGCTCTTCCATCCACTTATTTACTCCCCAAAGTGATGCAACAGCACAGCCTGGGCCAGACCAAGGCAGAGAGCCTGGAACTACTTCTGGGTCTCTCTCAAGGGTGGAGGTGGCCCAAGAATTTGTATCATTTCCTGCGGTTTATTCAGGTTAGCAGGAAGTTAGTTTGGTAGTAGAGCAGCTTAGACTCACATTGCCAGCCCTATGGGATGCTGGCATCACAGGAGTTGGTTTAATCTACTACGCTACAACACCAGTCCTGGTTTTGCTTTTTAATGCCTTGATATAGTGAATTACATTGATAGATTTAAAATTTGAATCCAGCCTATGAATTTCAGAATTAAGTCCTAATCTTCCATAATGTAATACCTTTTTAATATATCCCTAGATTTTATTTGTTGGTTGTATATTTAAATGTTGCATATGTATGTTTATAACATATACTGACAAGTAAATGGCTTCTACTTTCTAACTCTTGGAACATTTGCACATAATAGACAGGCATCATGATATGAGGGGGAAGAACTGAGGCCACTCGACCAACAACCTAAGTTGGACTCATAGCTGAAAGTTAGCACCAATATGCCAGGCATGGGAACAAATTTTCTAGGAAATAGGTTCTCCAACCTCAGACTAGCATTTACCGCTGATTCCACAAGGAGAAGATTTGTGAACCAAGTAAACTAGTATCTTAAGTCACTATATATTACAGTGTCTCTATTACACACCACTGGATAACTGGGTCATCTTACCATATTATCACTCTCTCTATTTTTTCTAAACAATAATATAATAATTTATTTTTTTAAGAAATGCATTTCAAGTGACAGGACTGAAGTTAAATAGGAGTGCATTGTCCACAATGATCAACAAAACTGTAAATGGGTTTACAGTACTATTTCTGCATAAAAGTTTTTAATACATTTATTAAATAGTTTAATACACTACTCTATGCTTTAAAAGACTCTCCTGGAATATGAAGTGTATTATATTGATATCTGATTATATCTTATCTTACTTCATAATTTTTCATCCTGAAAAGATATATCACATTACTTATTTACTTCTGTAGACATCTCCTTGATAGACTTGTGCCAGAATTAATTCAAGTGTTGTGTTTTATGCATGATTTGATTTTATTATGCTAAAAACCCATCATAAGTAAATGAAGAGAGATCATTATCATTTGAGCCATCAAAGCCTTGAAATACTGTATCCTATAGATACTTCATTATAGGCTATTTGCATTATTCATCTAAGTGCTTAGAATGACCTCCTTAACTAACTAATACCACAGAGGCTGAACTTTTGTTCCATTGCTCACATCAAAAGCATAAAATTCTGAGTTGTCTAAAGAGATTTCACAGAGTTCGAGAACTAACTGATATGATGCATCTCTTTTGGTAAATGACTTGGCTCGTGCATCTTTTAAATAGGTAAGGCCAATTAGGTAGAATTATAGATGGATTTAATATGCAAGTATAGATAAAGTTTGATTAAATAGATCTATAGGGTGGCACAGTATCTGGGTTTAAAACTCAGCAATTCTAAAGGTGACTCTGGGACTGGAAAAATCTAGTTCTCCAAGGGAATCAGCTTCCTCAGAGACAGTCTCTGGACACAACCATGAGAACACCGCTAGGGCCAGAAAGATAAGAACCATGTCAACAGAAACAAGAATCACTGGGAAAGTGTGACTCCAGTTTTCCTCAATCCAGGCTGACAATACAAAGTGTTCATGCAAGAAAGCAGCCTTTGTGACTATTCTGAGATGTGCCTGTTTTCTTTTTTGTATTTATGGAATAGGACATAGGAAGAGATGGAAGAATCTTGATGCATAAATTATGCCACTCATTTTATTTTTTTCATATGTGAAAAACTGAAGGATTACCTCTAAATGTGCCATATTGTACAGGTTTTCCACAATGTACTTGATTTATTTTGTCTACATAAGATAATCAGCCTATATTAAAAAAATTGAGTCTTTTGATACTATTTGATGTAATTGAGCATTTAACAATCAATGACACTCATGTTGACCTTGTAATACCACTAATATTCACATTTCATCAGGACCTTAGCATGTAGACCCTAATTCTAGATATGTAAAAATGAGATCTTACCAGAATAGACAGAGTAGATATATTGTAAGGCAACTATTGCTGTGTTTGCTTCTGTGATATCAAATTAGTCCCAAAGCAAGGTACTGAAATCTGGTGAATTTCAAACAAATTTTAGCAACATTAAATTGAATTGGGATTGTGTTGAAAAGATAGCTAGATTATGGAACACTGACATAAGAGAATCAGTGAAGATGGGAAATGTGTGAACATTAAATACCTTTATTACTCATTTTACATTTCATCAGGTTCCACATGGCATGAAAATATGTTGTCCTAGTCCACTTCCTTGAAACCACACCTGAACTGCCCCACTCTTCTTTGTTGTTATTTTGTAAAATCCACAGTCCCTGGGGATAGCTATCTTGTAAAGATTTCCATTTAATAATGGCATTAGGCAGAAACAGCACTCGTTTTTCTATGTTCAGTAGTGTGTTACTTCATAGGAATATTAATAATAAATTAGAATGTATGTACAAATCTAAGCCATTTTATTTTAAGACTTCATTCTTCAAAGTATAAAATTTCAGTCCTCATCTGCTTGACATTACAGGCACCAATTTTCACCCACAATATACTGAAAGTACATGTAGGTGGGAATATATAATTCTACTTTCAGAATCCTTACTTTAAATTCAATGAAGAAAGAGTTAGGCATTTTGCCTTTTGACTAAGATACCAACTGGGAGAGATGCATGCAGACCATACTGACACATGTGAGGTTGAGTTCTAGCTCTGCTCCTGATTCCAGCTTCCCAATAATGCAGCGGTGATGATGCAAGTAGTGGTGTACCTGCCACCCCTGTGGGAACTGGACTGTGGTTCCAGCTCCCAACTTCAGCTTGATCCACTGTTAGAGATATTTGGGGAATGAACCAGCAAATGACATTTTCTCCCCCCTCAAATAAATGATATAAGCAATTACAGCTGTTAAAAAAAAATCATGTCACTCGGTACAGACTTGTAGTGTAACAGTTTAAACTGCCACCTACCGCACTGGCATCCCATGTGGTTGCTGGATTGAAGGCTGACTTCTACACTTCTGATCCAGCTCCCTGCAAATGCACCTGGGAAAGAAGCAGAAGGTGGTCAAGCTCTTGGGCCCTTATATCCATGTGGGAGACCCAGATGAAGCTCCTAGCTTGCTCCTGTTTGCTGTCTTCATCCTGGGCCAGCCCTGGCTATTGCAACCATATGAAGAGTAAACCAATGGACAGAAGCTCTCTGTCTGTCTGCCTCTCTCTCTCTCTCTCTCTCTCTCTCTCTCTAATTCTATCTTTCAAATAAATAATGGGAAACAACAGATGCATTGAATTTTTCATGCTAGTAAAATGGTCAGCAAGTAACTAAGCCATGAACCTAGCTGGATTATCCTGATAATTTCTTCGGTTGTGATGCCAATTATGGTAACCACAACCACCTTACCTTTGGTGAAAGCCACCACTTCAACTGACCTGTGCCATTCCAGGTTTCAATGACTCCCATTACGTTTAAGCCTTTCACTTCATTGACTGAAGTTCATATTTTCAGCTATGATCAACAAAGAAATCACGGGGCTCTTCAATATGTTGAAGATCCCTTCACAAATTTATTCTTCAAAGCATTGGTGAAAGGTGGGCTGTCTTCTGGTGGCTTCCAGGATGGGAGAGGAGGATCTATAGGAGATAAGGATCTTCAGGGAAAACACAGATGATTTCAGGTCATTTATGCAGTGGTTGAGCTGAGGATTTAATAAATTGAGTTTGTTCTTTCATTTTTCTACTTTGTCCAGGAATGTTAGGAACAACCCACCAGTATCATTATAATAATTAGTTTTCTAAAAATATTCAAAAGCACATAGACATAATTACCCAGCTATTTGCTTCATGTGTATGGTTTACTAGGATAATTCATTGAAGATATTGCCAGATTATTCATTGAACTTTCAGTGCTCCTTGTATTCCTGGAAATGGGGTTAATGGCATCTTTAAATCCAATAGCATAAAACAGTCAAATCCAGAAATGTCAGGACAAGTTCAGAAAATTCATATCCTCCCAGAATCATCCTTGGCATCAAAATAGGTATTGAGTTCTCCAAAGGAAATATAAATATATAGAGGTAGACATAGATGGATAGTGATTTTTCTAAATTTTTGTTTCTTTGAGACAGAGAAAGAGAGCTCCAAAGCACTGATTCATTATTATTCAAATATCCTCAGTGGAGCCTGAAGGGGAGAATTCACTCCAGGTCTTCCATATGGATGTCAGGAACCCAATCATTTGAATCATCAGTGCTGCCTCCCCAAAGCTTTCCTAGCAGGAGCTGGAGCCAAGGATCAGTTCCAGGTATTCCAGTGTGGGATGAAGGCATCCTAACGGAGGTCATAACCACTGGCTCAGACACCAACGGCTACATATTTTTTTGCATGGAATTATCTCATGAAATTATGGAGGCCAAGAAGGCTTAAAGCCTGTGATCAGCAAGCTGGGAAACCAAGAGAGCTAACAGCATCATTCTTCATTAAATGTGAAAGCTTGGGATAAAGAAAGCTGATGATGCACATTACAAGTCAAATGAAAGGAATAGAGAGCTGGTGGTATGAATTCATCTCTGAGTTGGGAGAGAGATGATTCATAAACCAGCTCAAAATAGGTAAGCAAAGAGAATCTTGTCTTTAGACATGTGTTAATGAATTCATTCTTTGAATAAATGAGATGAGGGCAGTCCACAATGGAAAGCACAATTGGCTTTACTCAGACCATCAGTTCAAATGGTAATTTCATCCACAAACCTACCACAGATAAAAGCAGAATAATATCAGTAAAATACACAGCTATCCAATGGGAGAGTCAAGATGACACATAAAGCTGATCATCACATGAGCAAATGAAGAACTGCTGCCCAAAATAATTACTGTACCTGACATTACTTCTATTTCAAAGAGTGTTGAAGTATTCTGCAATATTAAGCTATACCTGAGATGAACTGTGAAAGAAAAAACAAGAACTAGCAAAACTTAGAGTTACATAAACTTTCTTCTAGTACTCAAAGTGGAGAAAAAAGTATCAGCATTGATGATGGTATCTGACAAAATTATATAGTAAAATATGGGACTGGTATTGTGGCACAGTGGGTTAAGCCTCCAACTGTAATGCCAGTATCACTTATGTAGGTGACAGCTCAAGGCCTGACTGCTCGGCTTCCAATCCAGTTCCCTGCTGATGTGCGTGGGAAGGCAGCAGAAGATGGCTCAGGTGCCTGGGCCTCTGCATCCATTTGGGAGATCAGTAAGAAGCTACAGGCTTCAGCCTGGCCTAGCCCTGAATGTCGCAGTCATTTGAAGAATGAACCAGCGGATGCAAAAATCTCTCTGTCCCTCTCTCCCCTTCTCTGTCTGTAACGCTGATTTTCAAATAAATAAATAGCAAAAATATATGTAGAAAAATAATAATTCAAAATTTAGAGTTTTTTTAAATATCCTTTATATAATATTATCTCAAGATTGAAACAAACATTTAATAAATTTCACCATATTATATGACAATGTTATCAAGTATTTTGTAAGATTACTATCTCCTTCTAGATCTCCATTTAAAAAACTGATATGGTATAGAATGATATTATTATGAATTGATTTTATAATATTGGAAAAATTCCAATATCATTCAGTAGTCTCATTTGGCTGCGTGAAAACTGTAATAATTTGAATATAATTTACGCTGTAGTCTCAAATCTAGAGCTACAAAGCTCTTCAGCTGACATCACTTTCAGTTCTTAATTTAAATCTAATGTGTATAAATTTCAAATTTTTAGTAAACATCACAGTTTAGGTATACAAACAAAAATCTTAGGATTACACACAAAAATATATGCAAAAGATTGTAACTTTAAATTGAAAAAATATATTTGGACTTAAAGGGAGACTTAGACTCCAATACAGTAGCACTGGGGGACTTCAATACTCCACTCTCAGAAATAAACATATCAACAGGACAGAAGATCAACAAGGAGACAGTAGATTTAAACGACACTACAGCCCAAATGGGTCTAACAGATATCTACAGAACTTTTCATCCTACACATAAAGCATTTACATTCTTCTCAGCAGTACAAGGAACCTTCTCTAGGATTGATCACATACTAGGTCATAAAGCAAGTCTCAGCAAATTTAAAAGAATTAGAATCATACCATGCAGCTTCTCAGACCATAAAGGAATGAAGTTGGAAATTAGCAACTCAGGAATCCCTAGAGCATACGCAAACACATGGAGATTGAACAACATGCTCCTGAGTGAACAATGGGTCATAGAAGAAATTAAAAGAGAAATCAATAACTTTCTGGAAGTAAATGAGGATAACAGCACAACATACCAAAACTTATGGGATACAGCAAAAGCAGTGTTAAGAGGAAAGTTTATATCAATAGGTGCCTACATCAAGAAATTGGAAAGGCACCAAATAGATGAGCTTTCAATCATCTCAAGGATCTAGAAAATCTGCAGCAAACCAGACCCAAATCTAGCAGGAGAATAGAAATAATTAAAATCAGAGAAGAAATCAACAGGAATGAATCCAAAAAAAATTACAAAAAATCAGCCAAACGAGGAACTGGTTTTTTAAAAATAAACAAAATTGACACCCCATTGGCCCAACTAACTAAAAAAATAAGAAGAGAAAAGACCCAAATCAATAAAATCAGAGATGAAAAAAGAAACGTAACAACAGACACCACAGAAATAAAAAGAATCATCAGAAATTACTACAAGGACTTGTATGCCAGCAAACAGGGAAACCTATCAGAAATGGATATATTCCTGGACATATGCAACCTACCTAAATTGAACCAGGAAGACATAGAAAACCTAAACAGACCCATAACTGAGACAGAAAGTGAAACAGTAATAAAGGCCCTCCCAACAAAGAAAAGCCCAGGACCAGATGGATTCACTGCTGAATTCTACCAGACATTTAAAGAAGAACTGAATCCATTTCTTCTCAAACTATTCAGTTTGATAAGTGGGCAGGATAACCTTGATCATCATACCACAGTATGTATAAATATAGAAGAGTACAATTTTAGTCAAGTGTGGTTTTTAATCCTTTCTCATTAACAAAAGGCATAATGGATCAATGAATCATAACTGAAAAGTGATCCCTGTTAAATATAAGAGTGGGAATAAGAGACGGAGGAGATGTACAGTTTGGCACATGCTCAATCGGACTTGACCCAAGTGGTGGAGTTAGAAACGTGCTAGGGGATTACAATACAATCCCATCAAGGTGGCATGTGCTAATGCCATCTCACTAGTCCAGGTGATCAACTTCAGTTCACAATTGATCACACTGATAGGTCTAAGAGTCAAAGGGATCACTTAAGCAAGACTAGTGTCTGCTAATACTAACTGATAGAATCAAAAAGGGAGAGAACGATCCATCATGGGATGCTGGATACACAGCAGACTCATAGAATGGCGGATGTCCTAAATAGCACTCTGGCCTCAGAATCAGCCCTTAAGGTATTCGGATATGGCTAAGGAGCCCATGAGAGTAATTTAAGCATGGAAAGCCAAGACACTCTGGGGAAAAAAATAAAGAAAACCTATAAGAAATATCTCTGCGAGTGAGATCCCAATGGAAAGAACGGGGCCATCAAAGAAGGAGGTACCTTTCTCTGAAGGGAGGAGAGAACTTCCACTTTGAGTATGACCCTGTTGGAATAAGATTGAAGTCTGCAAACTCAAAAGGCGTCCATAGCCTTGGCAACTCATGACCAGAGCCTAGGGAGATTATTGAATCCATAAACAAGAGTGTCAAATTGTTTATTCAACAACAGGAGTCACTGTGTACTTATTTCTCATGTGGGATCTGTCCTTAATGTGTTGTCCAATGTGAAGTAATGCTATAACTAGTACTGAAACAGTATTTTACACTTTGTGTTTCTGTGTGGGTGCAAACTGATGAAATCCTTAGTTAATATATACTGAGTTGATCTTCTGTATATAAAGATAATTGAAAATGAATCTTAATGTGAATGGAATGGGAGAGGGAGCGGGAGATGGGAGGGGTGTGAGTGGGAAGGAAATTATGGGGGGGGAGCCATTGTAATCTATAAACTGTACTTTGGAAATTTATATTTACTAAATAAAAACAAAAAGAAAAAAAAAAGACAAAATATATTTGGAATTTGGAAGGTTTGATTTAACTCTAGTGATGTAAATAAGTTTGGTGCAAGAAAGAATTTCTCATGCTTATTAGAAGAAATATCATGCACCTGCAGCCGCACTAAAAAAAGAGAAATGGAGAGCATACTCCTATTTTGGCATTATCATAATGGGCCACCAAAAACACAGGAATTATGAAATTATATACTCCACATTCTGGTGTACTTGCGATTTGCCAGATGAAGCCAAATGATTCATTGATCCATTATGCCTTTTGTTGATGAGAAAGGATTAAAAACCACACTTGACTAAAATTGTACTCTTCTATATTTATACATACTGTGGTATGATGATCAAGGTTATCCTGCCCACTTATCAATCATCAAATTTTTTTTAGATCTCTGTGTATAGTTAATTACATCTGCTTGACAGAAACAAGAAAATGAGGCTCTGTTCAGAGGAAGTAGTTGGGGTAGTGAAAAACAAATCTATAATGACATAGCTGAAGTAACTGAGGAGATATAAACAGCAGAAAAAAAAATTAAGTAGAGTTGTGTGGGGTGAAATATGTCCTCCAAATCTTTATGTTTAAATCCATATTCCAATAATCTTGGAATGCAAACATAGTTTGAAATAGGCTGCTAAAGTAATTACAAGAGCCAGCACTGTGGCACAGTGGGTAAAGCCGCTGCCTGCAATGCCAGCATCCCATATGGGTGCCGGTTCTAGACCTGGCTGCTCCTCTTCCAATCCAGCTCTCTGCTATGGCCTGGGAAAGCTGCAGCAGATGGCCCAAGTCCTTGGGTCCCTGCTTCAGCCTCTGGAATTGAGAGGAAGTAAATTTCTATTGTTTAAGCCAGCCAGTCTATGATAGTTTGCTATGGCAGCCTCAACAAATTAGCGAAGCAACACAGGGAGAGATAAGATAAAGCCATGAACTATTCAGAATGCTTTCCTATCAAAGAATATATATGCTAGTGATTTATTGAGAAAAAGATGAGAATCTAATCCTTGCAGAGGTAAATTTTATCAAAAGTACAAAATGGTTTGACAAGTTAATTTTGATGTGTGTGTGTGTTTGTATGTGTGTGTGTTTAATGAATGCCTGTGTTTCTGGTCTTTATGAAAAATAGTAAAAGAAGAGAAGAGAAGAAATGAATGGAGAAAGAGAGGAAGAAAGGAAAGAAGAAAGAAGCAAGGAAGGGAGGGAGATTGGGGGATAAATGAATGGAGTAGATAACATGATTCCAGTGAGTGTACTTATTCATAGATAGCTAAATGTTCTAAACAAATATCCTCAACAATGAGGTTATTAGAATAAATGTTTTTTACATTCCTATAGAACTAAAAATGTTATGAATTCATAATTTATTTTTAAGACTTATTTATTTAAGACATTTATTTATTTGAGAGGCAGAGATATAGGCAATGGCAGAGAGAAAAAGAGAGGTCTTCCACGCACTAGTTCATTCCCTAGATGGCCTCAACTGCCAGAGCTGCATTGATTGGAAGGCAGGAGCCAGGAGTTACCTTTCGGTCTCCCAGGTGAGTACAGGGTCCCAAGGACTTGACCAGCCTTCTACTGCTTTCCCAGGACATAGCAGAGAGCTGGATGGAAAGTTGAGTAGCCCAGACTCAAACTGGCGCCCACAGGGGATACCAGCACTGCAGGCAGCAGCTTTACCGGCTATGCCACAGAGCCATGCCCTGAATTTATAATTTCTATTGAAAAATAAGAGAACCTCAATATATTTTAAGGTTCCTTCATTTTATTAATAAACAATGAACTTATACATGACATACATAACATTTAAAATGAAAAAAAAGTAGTTCTAGTCTGATTAATTGCTTTTTAAAATAATCATGATCTCTACCCTCCCCAGGGTATACTTAGCTTAAGTGACATCTTTTATAATAAATTAGATGCTTCCTAGTTTGCATTAATAATCTTTAAGAATTAAATTCAATAGTTCTTTTTTCCTATTGCTTTGTTTTCTTTGGGGTAGATTATTTAAAAATGGGTTTAGCTCTGAAAAATTAAGACAATATCCATTACTTAGCACTCAATTCACATTCTTTTAAAACATTTCTTTCTCCCATAAAAAGATACACTTCTGAGATATTTTTAGTGAAGCATTTGGTTATTTTGTATTAAAAATTTACTTTGTTAATTTAGACTGGGTGTTTTTTTTGTTTTGTTTTGGATGTACATAATTAGTGTTTTTTGAAGAGATCTGCAAATTCACATTCAACCATGGGACAAAATTTTTATAATGCAATGATAATAACAATATTAATAAAATAAATCTAGGCAATGGTTTTTCTCTAAATAGCTCAATGAACCATGTCTCTAATGGGGTTTCTTTTTATTTTCTCATGACATTCTATTCAATACCGAGAAAGTTCTTATAATAAAGATACACATTACATACAGAATTGCCAGTTTGGTGAGACTTTGATTCTAATCAAAGATGGTGCCATGCAGGACTATGGGAAGCCACTTTATTGCTGTCTGAGTGCTGTGTAAGAGTGCCCTGGTGTGACCTCTGAGCTGACAGCTGCTTCTGCTTTGAATACCATGATTTTTACATTTAAGAAAAATCTGAAACCTAAAGGGGTTGAGTGACTTCTTCATTGTTATACCAAGATCCACCATTAGTTTTGGGAACCAAGATGCATACATTTCAAGCTTAATTATGATTTTTTTAAATTAATAATTTGGCATTACAGTATTTATAGTTCATTTAAGAGTTATTTCATGTATTTGAAAGAGTTACAGAAAAGGTAATGGGAGAGAGAGAGAGAGAGAGAGAGAGAGAGAGAGATCTTCCATCTGCTGTTTAATTCCCCAAATGACTGCAGTGGCCAGAGCTGAACTGATTCGAAGGCACGAGACAGGAGCTTCTTCCTACAAGGGAAGGTCTCTCACATGGCTGCAGAGGCCCAGGAACTTGGGTCATCCTCTGCTACTTTCTCAGGCACATTAGCAGGGAGCTGGGTTGGAAGTGAAGCAGCAAGAACTCAAACTGGTGCCCATATGGGATACTGGCGCAACAGGCCAGGCTTTAACCACTGTGCCATGGCACCAGCCCCAATGTCTGGATTATTTTTTAAGTATAGGCAAATTTTAAAAGAATGCTTATTCAATATATTGATTTTTAAAACCCTAGGTTTATCAGTGTGTTATAATTTGAAGCCTATAAATGAAAACACATCAAATAAATAATTAAATTATCTTTTTAAAATATCCTATCTTGACCTCATATTTTGAATTACTCCTTTCGGTTTTTCCATCATAACTTTCTTGAACTTAATAAGTTTTAATGTGATGCTTCTCCTTAGATGAATAAGTGTATTTCTACAGCACTAGCCTCAAGTTTGTATCATAAATAGGTCAGAATAATGAAATATATATGGAGCAATGAAAACTGGCAGTTTTTGAAAAATGAAGATTTAGTTTTCAATTGTAAATCCTGCTCAGTCTCAGTTCTGAAAAATATAGATAGCATTATATATAGTTGAAACCATTTTTGCCATCAATAGACTTTCTTTTCCAGATTTCACAAAAAACACAATCAAATTAAATAAACAGAAATATATTTCACATGAAAGATATGGAAGAAATTTTATTTATAATATATTAATAATAAATTTTATTTGACTATAATAATAATATACAATCTATTAACAAAGATAATTCAACTTAAATAATTCATTATTCAAACACATCATGTTATTTATATGTTACCTGTATTAAATATACTACATTAATTTTTTTAAGATTTATTATATTTATTTGAAAGGCAGAATGATAGAAAACCACAACATTGGACCCTATACCACATTTCTTTAACATTACATATTTAGTATTTTTCTCTATACCATCATATTCCAAAATTATATTCACAAATAATTCATATGAAACAAATAAATTATACTGCATGTATGTATCTTGTTTATATTCTAGGGTTGCTTTTCTCTCCATTATAATGAATATTTGAATAAAATTGCAATTGATATACCAAACAAATTGAAATACCAGTCAGTTGATGAGCAAATACCTCCAAGTTTCTTAAATCCCTGGGTTACTGTAGCCTTTCTATCTTCTATCTTAATGGAATCAATGTGTCAATCAAATGAAAAACAAAACATTTTTATTATTAATAATAGATATGAAACAAACGTAATTGGCAGGGATGGATCCAGATTTTGTGAAAATAAAACAATTATTGAGAACTGTTTTAGAGTAAAATGATTTAAAATTAGAACACTAAATTGATATTCAGAGTGCGAGTTTGGCACAGCAATTCAGACATCACTTAGGATGCTTACATCCCATTTTAGAATGCCTGGGTTCAAGTCCTGACTCCACATACAATTCCAGATACCTGCTGATGAACATTGTGGGAAGCACCAAGTGTCAGTTGAAGTAGTTGGATTCCTGCCATGCTCATGGGAGAACTGGACTGAATTCTGGGATCCTGACTTCTGCCTGGTTCCACCTTGGTTGTTGCAATCATTCGGGCAGTGAATCACTGAATAGATCTCTTGGCTTAACTCCCACTGCCTTTCAGTTAAAAATAAATAGATAAATTTAAAATATTAGTATAATTATTGAATATTTATTTCTAAGGGTGAACAGAGCTCATAAAAATTATTAGAATATTTCAAAGGAGAAAATATAAGCCTTTTATTTATGTTTAGATTTTTGAAATGCAGGATATTTCTTTTTGGATACAGACTGAATTCTAATATTTTGAAAGTATATATAAATTAATTCTAAATTAATTGCACATGGGCAGTTGCAATGATTTTTTAAATTAAAATTGAATTGTATTAAGATATTAAGACTAATTAAATTATTCAAAATATTTTGAATTCCTGGTGAATAGGTGTAGAAGTTTTGACATTCAAATCCTTATTTCTCTACTTACTTAAGGTATACTAAGCTGATCTTCTGTATATTAAGATAATCGAAAATGAATCTTGATGTGAATGGAAGGGGAGAGGGAGTGGGAAAGGGGAGGGTTGTGGGTGGGAGGGACGGTATGGGGGGGGAAGCCATTGTAACACATGAGTCGTACTTTGGAAATTTATATTCATTAAATAAAAGATTAAAAAAAAAAAACAAATCCTTATTTCTCTGAATTACTTTGATATCTCAGTGGCAGTCTGCATCTCAGTCTCTTCTTCAATAGCTCTACTTGAAAAAGATATGTTAGATGCTTTGCAAAATCAGTCTGATACTTGAATTTCATAATGTGTATAATTTTTATGCTATAAAGTTTCCTGTATGCAGTATAAATACTCTAATATAGAAAAACAATATGTACTCTAATACAGAAAGTATCAATTTTGTTTCAGGAAATTTCTATAAAAACGAAATGAAAATATACATTGAATTTTTGGTTATATTTGCTGTATTGCCAAGTACTATTCTAACAGAAAATAACTTGTTTCTTAAAAAAAAATATTTTTTTTTTATTTATTTGAGAAGTAGAGCTATAAACAGAGAGGGAGAAGTGAAGAGAATGGTTTTTCCATCTGCTGGTTCACTTACCAAATAGCCACAAAGCCTGGAGCCAGGCACATCCAAAGCCAGGAGCCAAGTACTTCTCCTAGGTCTCTCACGTGGGTGCAGGTGTCCAAGCATTTGGGGCATCTTCTGCTGCTTTTTCCCAAGCCATTAGCAGGGAGCAGGCTTGGAATTGGAGCAGGCAGTCTGGAACAAGCACCCACTTGTAATGCTGCATTGTAGGTGGTGGCTTTACCAGCTATGTCACAATGCTAGCCCCAATAAGTTCTTATAATGAGATTTAAGACACGTCCACATCATCATCCTATCTTTTGTCCTTTATTATGAGATGATGATGGTGAATGAGTTGTTCAGTGAATGGCAATGGAATTCTGGAAGCCGGCCTACAACTTGAATAAACGAACAGTAACTATTCATTGAAGTGACAGTGCATTGCATACATGTACTCCACTAAAAGTAAACTAAATATACCTCCCCAAATAGCCATATCCAAAAAACCTGAGATCCAGTCCAATTCTAAGGAGGAATTATTGAGAAAAACTGGTTGGAAAGAGAAAGTAATCTTGACAAGTTGAGGTTTTAGAGCATATGGTTAGGAGAACCTAACGTCACTTTCATGCCTTGAAAGTGGTCCTATAAAAATGAGAGTTACTGAATATTAACCATTCAGTAATGTTTTATAAACTCAACTCTGACAAATACAGCCTATACTTTACAGCATTTAGTGACTCTCTACTACTGACTATTACACTGGAGTGGGAAATTAGCAATACCACTACCCCACAACAGGATACCAGATGGATAATAAAGACATATGCGGCTGTTATTGTGTGACGTGTTCCAAGGTTTAAGGAAGAAACTCCATCCTAGTTCCTAAAATGTTTTTCATAGATGCATGCTAGCACGTATCGCATGGTTATATACACACACCATGCCACAAAGGATCAACGTAAGTGATAGATTTATCAGATGGATGACCTGTCAGAAGTGGATAGTCCTTGGTGTATAAATTATAAGACACATATCCCCAAATGGTGGAAACATGTAGGTTCATTCATTCTTTTACTTGTTTGGTGAACTAAAATTGCCATCCAATACTTAGCTCAAGCATTAACTAGTGTAAAAGGTTGGGGATGCTTCCTCTGCAGAAACAATTAAAGGCATTTTTACAATGCTTTCATCCCACCTCTGTGTACCTAACATGATGACAATTTTTGCTATGAATTTTAACTGTATTCAGGAATATTTTTCATTGTTATTTGCCCCTTCTTGGTGAGATTTCTGTCCTAATCATTTTGCATGCCCAACAATATGCACTATGTTTTTGCATTTGATGAATGCTTCTTAGATATAAGAATAAATGTTGGAGTAATAGGAATAACCAACATAATGACAAAAATTCATGAGCCATATCTGATGAACAGAAAGTTGATATTGACTGGTAAATATGAATATACACTTGAAGAGAAATTCATAAATTTAGGTTACAGTAATATTATATAGAGCCCTGAGTGTCAGAGAGAGTTTTTTATACTTAATGTGTTCAATAACAGAAAGTCTTTAGAGATACTTTAGTGGGAAAACAGCATACTTGAATCTTGACAAATGGTAATGTCATATGAACAGTTCATAGGCAGTGAAAAATTCAAAAATATCTTTCCTAAATGCAATTTATACTTCAGCAATTACCTATTACTACAAGTAAGAACTGATAGTGTTTAATTGAAAAACATGCAGAAATACTAAGGAAAAATAAGTATATTTCTGAGCAATGTGATGAAGTAATATGTACAGACATTGATGTTTTAGCATTAAGGAAGAAAAATTTGAGGCATTTCTGGTAGCTGTTTGTCCTCTAGAAAGTGGCATTAAGTTATTTGTAGAATGCACAGTGAGGTTGAGCAAATAGGCAAAGTCTGATGAGTTAAAAAGGAAAGATTAGCTCCTATGGGTTAGCAGAAATTAGAACAATGGCACAAAACTGATGGGTACTCAGTTTAGAAAACATACATTCTACACAGAACTGATGTCACTCTTTCTCATGCAATATACACTTACAATGCAATCAGGGAGCAAAAGAGAAAGCAGAGTATGCAGATAATTGTATTTTGAATAATGTTTTAACATGAACCCAAAAGCATGAGATTTGAAAAACAAAATGAAAATAAAGTGACAAGATAAAAATTGGAGACATGTAAAATGAACATATCAGGGGCTGGCGCTGTGGCATAGTGGGTAAAGCCACCACCTGCATTGCTGGCTTCCCATATGGGTACCAGTTGGAGTCCTGGCTGCTCCACTTCTAATACAGCTCTCTTCTATGGCCTGGCAAAGCAGTGTAAGATGGCCCAAGTCCTTGGGCCCCTGCACCTTCATGGGAGACCTGGAGGAAGCTCCTGGCTCCTGGTTTCAATTCGGCACAGCTTGGGCCATTGCAGCCAACTGGGGAGTGGACCAACAGATGGAAGACCTCTCTCTCCCTCCCTCCTTCTTTCTTTCTTTCTTTCTTTCTCTTTCTTTCTTTCTTTCTTTCTTTCTTTCTTTCTTTCTTTCTTTCTTTCTTTCTTTCTTTCTTTCTTTCTTTCTTCCTTCCTTCCTTCCTTCCTTCCTTTCTTCCTTTCTTCCTTTCTTCCTTTCTTCCTTTCTTCCTTTCTTCCTTTCTTCCTTTCTTCCTTTCTTCCTTTCTTCATTCATTTATTCATTTATTTGAGAGGCAGAGTTAACAACAGAGAAAGGGAGAGATGTAGAGAGAAACCTGTATCATCTGGTTCACTCCCCAAATGGCCACGATGGCCAGAGCTGGACCCATCTGATGCTAGGAGCCTGGAGCCTCTCCCAAGTCTCCCACATGCATGCAGAGGCACAAGCACATAGGCCATCTTTGCTGCTTTCCCAGGTCATAAACCGAGTGCTGGATCAGAAGTGGAGCAGCTGGGACATGAATCAGCACCCATATGGGATACTGACGCAGCAGGCAGAGGTTGAGCCTACTATACCACAGCACCGGCCTAACTTGTTTGTTCATTCTCCTTGTTGACATGAGGTAACATATGAGCCCACGACATCCTCAGATCCTGTCAAATCCCACATCATTTTCTACTCCTAGGATAGTTATGCCATGATTAATCTCATGAGTTGCTTGTGCAGTTTCCTTTTATCATCAAAGTTGGAGACCTGGAAGCACAGGAGCCATGTGGTTCCATCTATTTTCTTGGTTCCTGGCTTATTTTAGCAGTCTGATTTCTGTTTCTTGTCTTAGTTAATTTCCGTCTTATTCTGATCACATTATTTCTGATATTAGTTCTCTATACCAGAGATAGCAGCAATAATATATGTAAACACATATAATCGACTCAAAAAAGTGTGAAAGACCCAATCACTTAATAAACCATGAGTTTCTCTGGTTCTCTCATTGTAGCCTAAGACAATCCTCAGTGTTGGTTATTTCCATAGCAAGTATTATAGCAAAGTGAATTTATAGTTCTAGTAGGCATGTTGGAAACAGCATATCAAGGTGTCTGGAGAAGGCAGAGAATGAAAAATCTTTCCTATCTTGTTGAGAAATTCCCATATTAGACAAAATGGTCATTTATTTCTTGATTAAAATTATCTCCAAATGTATATAGTAGGAAATGACTTTTATTTCACATATATTATTTATGTGCATATGCTCACATTAAAAAGAATTTATAGTTTCACCTACTCTGTTGCATTTCAGCCCTATCCCACCAAAGAGAATAGAAGACAATCTTTGCTTTTTGGAACTAATTGACAGCCTCATGAGTAAAAAATTAGGATCATAAATAATATACTGTTATTTATATATTTATTCAGTAATATTATGTGGTTCATACAGTAAAGCAATGTTTTACACCTTGAAAATTAAAATAGAATGTTAAAGCTCTATAGAATTGCTAGTAAAAATTAGATGTTACCCTCAGATGGACAGAATTTTGTATACTTTTGCTAATTACAGGTTCATCCTTTATAAAATAAATATAGTAAATTCTATGTCGGTCAATGTGATAATAAATTATAGTAATGTACCTCAACTCACCTTTACAACAGTTATATGGGGACTGTATGTTAGAAGTCTTAATAATTGGTAACATTCTACTCTCAAACATGAAAGTAAACACATGCAAATTACAGTGATGTGGAACTGGTAACTAATGATTCAGGAAGACCTATCATATTTATTTTAAACAATTTCATTCTATTAATTAACAGCAACATATTTAACTTGAGGCAAATGAGTTGGCCCAGTCAGTCTCTCTACATATTTAACATTCTAATTATTTAAGCAAAAAAAAGTAGAACATATACTAGACACGTACTTTTCTATTTTTAGAATACACTGGAAAACTACATTGCAGTTCAGCCGCTGTGAGAGCACTCCAGCTGTGCTTCACATCGATGAACAGTTGCAGTCCAGACAGAAGAGGTTGCAGTAGCATCGAGGTCTGCTTGCAGTCTTCTGATGCTGCCATACTTTCTTTCTCAGACAGAGGTCCTCCTGTGTTTAAAGGTATGTATCATACTTTTGAAAGAAAGTGGTTTCTATAGATTCAAATTTATTTTACCAATTTTAGAGGAGCACGTGTTTTTTAAAAAAGATTTTTCTTCCATTGATCCTTGTAAGATGATGTTTTAGAAAAAATGCTGACTAGATGACAGGTTTTAAGAGATGCATAAACGACTTTGAATGCCGCCTTCATCCAGTATAATCTGTGCTCCTTTGAACGTATTATACAGTCTCTTCGAGCTTCAATTTTCTCATCTGTAAGACAGCATTAAGTGTCTCTTACCTCTCCTGATGCCAAACTGCCCATATTGCATTTACCTTTTGGTTCTCGTATTGTGTGCTACTGTCTACATGACTTGCCCTTGGTCCTCTGCTGAGCAGTGCCATCTGATATTTCAGGTGAACATCTTAGTCCCTGAAGAACATAATTTTAATATCATAGTCATCTCTGGTTCTGCGAATTATGAATCCTGAGCTGATCTATAGAGAGACTATAAAACCGATAATCTGATCAGGAAGTGGATATTTGTGATTTACTCCAAGGATGACTCTTCACAAGCTGAACTTACTGTACTGTGATAGAGGGTAACATATTTTTGAATTCAACATTTCAGTAAACCATTCAGAAATTACCATTTACCTCATTCTGCTAAGGAAAAGCAGGATGAATTAATCAAAATTAACTAAAAATTATAAAAATGTCCTTTATTTTTATAACTACACGTCATTTGTGTTTTTTTTCATATCAAAAGATGTTTATTTTGGTGAAAAAAATTTAAATCCATGCATAATTTTTTTTGCATTTTTTAAACTTTTATTTAATGAATATAAATTTCCAAAGTACAGCTTATGGATTACAATGGCTTTCCCCCCATAACGTCCCTCCCACCCGCAACACTCCCCTTTCCCACTCCCTCTCCCATTCCATTCACATCAAGATTCATTTTCGATTCTCTTTATATACAGAAGATCAGTTTAGCATACATTAAGTAAAGATTTCAACAGTTTGCTCCCACACAGAAACATAAAGTGAAAAATACTGTTTGAGTACTAGTTATAGCATTAAACCTCAATGTACAGCACACTAAGGACAGAGATCCTACATGAGGAGTAAGTGCACAGTGACTCCTGTTGTTGACTTAACAAATTAACACTCTTGTTTATGGCATCAGTAATCAACCTAGGCTCTTGTCATGAGCTGCCAAGGCGATGGAAGCCCCCTGAGTTCACTGACTCTGATCATATTTAGACAAGGCCATGGTCAAAGTGGAAGTTCTCTCCTCCCTTCAGAGAAAGGTACCTCCTTCTTTGATGACCTGTTCTTTCCACTGGGATCTCACTCGTGGAGATCTTTCATTTAGTTTTTTTTTTTTTTTTCCAGAGTGTCTTGGCTTTCCATGCCTGAAATACTCTCATGGGAATTTCAGCCGGATCCGCATGCCTTAAGGGCTGATTCTGAGGCCAGAGTGCTGTTTAGGACATCTGCCATTCTATGGGTCTGCTGAGTATCTCGCTTCCCATGTTGGATCATTCTCTCCCTTTTTGATTCTATCAGCTAGTATTTGCAGACCCTATTCTTGTTTATATGATACCTTTGGTTCTTAGTCTTATCATTATGATCAGTTGTGAACAGAAATTGATCACTGGGACTAGTGAGATGGCATTGGTACATGCCACCTTGATGGGATTGAATTTGAATCCCTTGTATGTTTCTAACTCTACCTTTTGAGGTAAGTCAGCTTGAGCATGTCCCAAATTGCACATCTCTTCCCTCTCTTATTCCCACTCTTATATTTAACAGTGATTACTTTTCAGTTAAGTTTCAGCACTTAAGAAGAATTGTGTATTGATTACACTATTCAACCAAAAGTATATAGTAGAACAAACAAACAAACAAAAATACTAAGAGGGATAACATATTAAGTTGCTCATCAAGAGTCAGGGTGAGGACTGATCAAGTCACTGTTTCTCATAGTGTTCATTTCACTTTAACAGGTTTCCTTTTTGGTGCTCAGTTAGTTGTCACCTATCAGGGAGAAAATATGGTATTTGTCCCTTTGGGATTGGCTTATTTCACTCAGCATAATGTTTTCCAATTTTCTAACAGGGATCACTTTTCAGTTAAAATTTAAACACCTAAGAATAATTGTGTGTTAATTACAGAGTTCAACCAATGATACTAGAACAAAAGAAATACTAAAATGGATAAAGTATTACATTGTACATCAACCGTAAGGACAAGAGCTGATCAAGTCACTGTTTCTCATAGTGTCCATTTCACTTCAACAGGTTTCCCCTTTGGTGCTCAGTCAGTTATCGCCGATCAGAGAGAACATATGATATTTGTCCCTTTGGGACTGGCTTAATTCACTCAGCATGATGTTTTCCAAATTCCTCCATCTTGTTGCAAATGATCGGGTTTCGTTGTTTTTGACTGCTGTATAGTATTCGATAGAGTACATGTCCCATAATTTCTTTATCCAGTCTTCTGTTGAGGGCATTTGGGTTGGTGCCAGGTCTTAGGTATTGTGAATTAAGCTGCAATAAACATTAAAGTGCAGACAGCTTGTTTGTTTGCCAATTTCATTTCTGTTGGATAAATTCCAAGGAGTGGGATGGCTGGGTTGAATGGTAGTCTGATATTCAGGTTTCTGAGGAATCTCCAGATTGACTTCCATAGTGGCTTAACCAATTTGCATTCCCACCAACAGTGGGTTAGTGTCCCTTTTTTTCCCCACATCCTCTCCAGCATCTATTGTTGGTAGATTTCTGAATATGAGTCATTCTAACTGGGGTGAGGTGAAACCTCATTGTGGCTTTGATTTGCATTTCCCTGATTGCTAGTGACCTTGAACATTTTTTCATGTGCCTGTTGCCCATTTGGATTTCCTCTTTTGAAAAATGTCTATTGAGGTCCTTGGCCCATCTCTTAAGTGGGTTGTTGGTTTTGAAGTTGTGGAGATTCTTGATTTCTTTGTAGATTCTGGTTATCAACCCTTTATCAGTTGCATAGTTTGCAAATATATTTTCCCATTTTGTCAGTTGTCTCTTCACTTTCCTGACTATTTCTTTTGCAGTACAGAAGGTTTTGGATCCTTGATCAAATATAAGTTGGCTGTAGAAGTTTGGATTGATTTCTGGTGTTTCAATTCTGTTCCATTGGTCTATCCATCTGTTTCTGTACCAGTACCATGCTGTTTTGATTACAACTGCCCTGTAGTATGTCCTGAAATCTGGTCTTGTGATGCCTCCAGCTTTGTTTTTGTTGTACAAGATTGCTTTAGCTATTTGAGGTCTCCTGTGTCTCCACATGAATTTCAGCATCATTTTTTCCAGATCTGAGAAGAATGTCTTCGGTTTCTTGATTGATATTGCATTGAATCTATAAATTGCTTTTGGGAGAATGGACGTTTTGGTGAAATTCATTCTTCCAATCCATGAGCATGGAAGATTTTCCCATTTTTTGATACTCTCTTTCCTTTCTTTCTTTTGGTTTTGTAATTTTCATTGTAGAGATTTTTAACGTCCTTGGTTAAGTTTATTCCAAGGTATTTGATTGTTTTTGTAGCTATTGTGAATGTGATTGATCTTAGCAGTTCTTCCCCAGTCGTGGCATTGCCTGTGTATACAAAGGCTGTTGATTTTTGTGCATTGGTTTTATATCCTGCTACTTTGCCAAAATCTTCTATGAGTTCCAATAATCTCTTAGTAGAGTTCTTTGGGTCCCCTAAATAAAGAATCATGTCATCTGCAAAGAGGAATAGTTTGAGTTCTTCCTTCCCAATTTGTATCCCTTTAATTTCTTTTTCTTACCTAATATCGCTGGCTAGATCTTCCAGAACTATATTGAATAGCAGTGGTGAGAGTGGGCATCCCTGTCTGATACCAGATCTCAGTGGAAATGCTTCCAACTTTTCCCCATTCAATAGGATGTTGGCTGTGGGTTTTTCATAGATTGCTTTGATTGTATTGAGGAATGTTCCTTCCATACCATGTTTGCTTAGAGTTTTCATCATGAACGGGTGTTGTATTTTATCAAATGCTTTCTCTGCGTCTATTGAGATAATCACATGGTTTTTCTTCTGCAGTCTGTTAATGTGGTGTATCACATTGATTGTTTTGTGCACATTGAACCATCCCTGCATACCAGGGATAAATCCCACTTGGTCTGGGTGGATGATCTTTCTGATGTGTTGTTGCATTCTATTGGCGAGAATTATATTGAGGATTTTTGCATCTATGTTCATTAGGGATATTGGTCTGTAATTCTCTTTCAATGCTGCATCTTTTTCTGGCTTACGGATTAAGGTGATGCTGGCTTCTTCGAAAGAATTTGGGAGGACTCCCTCTTCTTCGATTGTTCTGAATAGTTTGAGAAGAATTGGAGTTAGTTCTTCTTTAAATGTCTGGTAGAATTCAGCAGTGAATCCATCTGGTCCTGGGCTTTTCTTTGTTGGGAGGGCCTCTATTACTGTTTCACTTTCATTCTCAGTTATTGGTCTGTTTAGGTTTTCTATGTCTTCCTGGTTCAATTTAGGTAGGTTGCATGTGTCCAGGAATCTATTGATTTCTGATAGGTTTCCCTATTTGCTGGCATACAAGTCCTTGTAGTAATTTCTGATGATTCTTTTTATTTCTGTGGTGTCTGTTGTTATGTTTCCTTTTTCATCTCTGATTTTATTGATTTGGGTCTTTTCTTTTTTTAGTTAGTTGGGCCAATGGGGTGTCAATTTTGTTTATTTTTAAAAAACCCAGCTCTTCGCTTGGCTGATTTTTTGTAATTTTTTTTGGATTCATTCCTGTTGATTTCTTCTCTGATTTTAATTATTTCTCTTCCCCTACTAGATTTGGGTCTGGTTTGCTGTAGATTTTCTAGATCCTTGAGATGAATTGAAAGCTCATCTATTTGGTGCCTTTCCAATTTCTTGATGTAGGCACCTATTGATATAAACTTTCCTCTTAACACTGCTTTTGCTGTATCCCATAAGTTTTGGTATGTTGTGCTGTTATCCTCATTTACTTCCAGAAAATTTTTGATTTCTATTTTAACTTCTTCTATGACCCATTGTTCATTCAGGAGCATGTTGTTCAATCTCCATGTGTTTGCACATGCTCTAGGGATTCCTGAGTTGCTAATTTCCAGCTTCATTCCTTTATGGTCTGAGAAGCTGCATGGTATGATTCTAATTCTTTTGAATTTGCTGAGACTTGCTTTATGGCCTAGTATGTGATCAATCCTAGAGAAGGTTCCTTGTACTGCTGAGAAGAATGTAAAATCTTTAGCTGTAGGATTGAAAGTTCTGTAGATATCTGTTAGATCCATTTGGGCTATAGTGTCGTTTAAATCTACTGTATCCTTTTTGATCTTCTGTCTTGTTGATCTATTTCTGAGAGTGGAGTATTGAAGTCCTCCAGTACTATTGTATTGGGGTCTAAGTCTCCCTTTATGTCCCTTAACATATCTTTTAAATAAACCGGTGCCCTGTAATTAGGTGCATATACATTGATAATTGTTATATCTCCCTGTTGAATTGATCCCTTAATCATTGTATAGTGTCCCTCTTTGTCTCTCTTAACAGTTTTTGTGGTAAAGTTTAAGTTGTCTATATTAACATGGCTACGCCTGCTCTTTTTTCATTTCTGTTGGCATGGTATATCTTTTTCCAGCCTTTCACTTTCACTGTATGGATCTTTGTTAGAAAGATGTGTTTCTTGTAAGCAGCAAATAGATGGGTTTTGTTCCTTAACCGAATCAGTGAATCTGTGTCTTTTAACTGGATAGTTCAGGCCATTAATGTTCAATGTGACTAATGATAAGTGGTAACTTTGCCCTGCCATTTGCCAAAGATAAGTTCTAATATATGCTTTCAATTCCCTGTGATCTTTTGCTGTGAGGTTTCCTTCCTTTACCTTCTTTCATATTGATGGCCGTGTGTCTGTGTTTCTGTGTGCAACACATCTTTAAGCATCTTTTGCAGGGCTGGACGAGTGGCCACAAATTCTTTCAATTTCTGTTTGCTATGAAAAGTCTTTATTTCACCTTCATTCACAAATGAGAGCTTTGCAGGATAGAGTATTCTGGGCTGGCAGTTTTTCTGTTTTAGTACCTGGGCTATATCTCACCATTCCCTCCTAGCTTGTAGAGTTTCTGATGAGAGGTCAGCTGTGAGTCTGATTG
This sequence comes from Oryctolagus cuniculus, assembly GCF_051225735.1. NCBI lineage: Eukaryota > Metazoa > Chordata > Mammalia > Lagomorpha > Leporidae > Oryctolagus > Oryctolagus cuniculus. The sequence continues at coordinate 106,341,146 of NC_142871.1, read as the reverse complement.
GAGATCCTCTGAGAGTAATCTGACATTTCTCTCTTGAAACATTTTAGGATCTTTTCTTTATGTTTCACTGTGGAGAGTTTAATTACAACATGTCGTGGTGAGGATCTCTTTTGGTCGTGTTTATTAGGGGTTCTATGAGCTTCCTGTACTAGGATTTCTCTGTCCTTCTCCAAACCTGGTAAATTTTCTACTGATAACTCACTAAAAAGGCCTTCTAATCCTTTCTCCCTCTCCATGCCTTCAGGAACTCCTAGAACCCAAATGTTGGGTTTTTAATAGTATCCTGAAGATTCCCAACAATATTTTTTAGATTTCTAATTTCCTCTTCTTTTCTTTGGTCTGACTGTATCCTTTCCTGTTCTCTGTCTTCTAAGTCCGATATTCTCTCTTCTGCTTCACCCATTCTGTTTTTAAGGCTCTCTAATGTGTTTTTCATTTGATCTATTGAATTCTTCACTTCATTATGATTTCTCGTCATTATCACAGTTTCCTGTTGTATTAGTTGTTTCGTTTCATTTTGATTCCTCCTTAATATTTCATTTTCACGAGAGAGATTTTCTATCTTATCCGTTAAGGATTTCTGTAGTTCAAGAATTTATTTTTGAGAACTTCTTAATGTTCTTATCATAAATTTTTTGAAATCTGTATCTTGCATTTCTTCTATCTCATCATCTTCATAATCTTGAATTGGGGTGTCTTTTTCATTTGGGGGCGTCATAGTGACTTCCTTGTTTTTATTACCTCGGTTTTTGCGTTTGTTATTTAGCATATTGGAGATATTTGGTTTCTTCACTGTGGTGCTTTTTCTTGTTATACTATGACTCTAGATTAAGTGGACTGTCTGTTTTTGATGGTGCCTTAGAGGCTTGAGATGGGTGTGGCCTGAGAGCTCTGTTTGGTTCGCCAAAGGTGACACTCCCAGGTTACGCATGGTAGATCTCTCTCTCTCTCTCTCTCTCTCTCTTTCTTTTTTTGATTCAAAAGGGAAGTAATTCCGCACAGCTGAATGAAGTTGGAGGTAGTTAGCAGGCAAATGATATACCCACAGGAGCCAGAGATCGGAAGCTCTTTCCCAAGGACCACACAGGGAATCTGTTCGGCCCTCAGAGTGGGCTCAAATTCTCCTTCAGTCTCCCACTGGGTTGCCAAAGTTACGGAATTTTAGTGTCTCTGGGTAGTGCTCAAGTGAATTCCATGAGTTCTCTCCCCCACCGTCTCTTTTTTCATAGTCTCAGTTCAGTAGCACCACAAATTCACTAGGTCCTAATCTCCTGTTAATTCACCCCACCCAGAGTCAGGTTTTTCTGCTAGGCTCAGGGCCGGTGCAGACCTGAGGTCGTTCTGCTTATGACGTATGTCCAAGATGGCGCCTGCCCTTTGTCTTGCTTGCCTTTGAAAGGTGAGCAGAGAGAGAGAAACCCGTGTCCTTATCGGTCACTTTTTTTCTCTCTCTCTCTCTCTTCTAGTTAGCCTGGTGAACTTTTCCCCCTGGGGTTGTTCCCTCTAGTCTCCTCTTTCCGCTTGCCTGCTGGTGTCTCGGGCTATTGAGGTTCGGCTCACCTCGCGTTCCAGCGCTGGTGTGTTGAGTCTGCCGCTGGTGTCCTGAACTGTGGGCTCCCATGCTCTCCACGCAGGTCCACTGTGAATCAAGTGTCCCGGAAGAGTTTCTTCTGCTGTTTCTTCCCCTACTCTTCCTTGAACCTGCAGTATCTCCACTTTTATTAAACTGTCTCTCCCCGGACTATCAGTGTGCTCCCTTCCTATTCCACCATCTTGCTTGTGATTCCATGTCTTTTGAATTCATATTTTCTTCACAAAACAATCCACAGCAACCAATTGGATGTAGAAGCAGATATGAGGATTGAAGTGATTTCTATCACACAAAACACAGATTTTTTTTAAAAAAAAATTCTGATTTAATTTTGTTTTTATTAAAGTCTCTAAATTTATTTGATTTATTTGAAAAACAGACAGACAGACAGAGAAAGACAGGTAAGGAGAAATCTTCTATAGGCTGCTTCAATCCCCAAATGCCAACGGCAGCTTGAACAGAACCTGGCTAAAGCCAGGAGCAAGAATCTAAATCTGGGTCTCCCATGTAGGCAGCAGGAATTCAACTACTTGAGCCATCATCTGCTGTCTCCCAAAATGGTCATTAGTAGAAACATAGGATTGAGAACAGAGCTGGGACATGAACCTAGACACTCTCATATGAGATACAGGTATCTCGAACTGTACTAAATGCCTGTCCTGATTTAATTTTCTGTCCCGATTTAATTTTGACTATAGTCAATATAGAAAAAATCTAAAATCTCCTTGATATCCTCAATGATCCATAGCCATTTTAGGAATGTCTCAGATTTAAAATTTATGGGTATTATAAGCAAGTCTTAGAATCAAAAAGTTTAAGAACTTTTTTTCTATTGTATTCTTGTCTGTCTTTGCCTAAATGTTACACTCTTTACTAAGGAAACTTTAAAATAAATGTTCCATGAGGTAAGGTCAGTCCCGCCACTCCATTTTTCTTCTCTATTAGATTCTTGGGGAGTTGGGAGATAAGATAAAGAAAGTTTATGGCTTGAACAGTATTTGACTCTCCCTACTCATACAGATATTTAAGTCCTAAGTTAGAGACTCGATCTAATAAATGTCCCTAAGAAGTCAGCCTAGTAGACTCCTTAGCTCACCAGGGGCTTGCCTCTGGAAGGCAGTTCTTCTAAGAGGGTCAGTTAATTATACGGAATTCAGCCTAGATTGCCTTTCTGCATCGTAGATCAAAAAGTGGTTGCTCCTACGTAAAGACTACACCATTGTCTGCATCCACCAGACAGCAGGCTAAAGGAGTCATCAGATCTTGCATGTGGAACTTCACACTATTTGCATCTTCTGTGGCTCCTAACAAGTATTTTATTTAAATTTTTTAAAAAAGCTAATACAGACGTGACTTTTACCATCTATTTTAATAAGAATTATTTGATTTATATCTCCATATGTACAATTTTATTTATAAATTGAATAAAACATACATATTTATTTCCAAAGGGACAAATACCATATGTTCTCCCTGATAGGTGACAACTAAATGAACACCAAAAAGGAAACCTGTTAAAGTGAAATGAACACTATGAGAAACAGTGACTTGATCAGTCCTCACCCTGACTCTTGATGAGCAACTTAATATGTTATCCCTCTTAGTATTTTTGTTTGTTTGTTTGTTCTACTATATACTTTTGGTTGAATAGTGTAATCAATACACAATTCTTCTTAAGTGCTGAAACTTAACTGAAAAGTAATCACTGTTAAATATAAGAGTGGGAATAAGAGAGGGAAGAGATGTGCAATTTGGGACATGCTCAAGCTGACTTACCTCAAAAGGTAGAGTTAGAAACATACCAGGGGATTCGAATTCAATCCCATCAAGGTGGCATGTACCAATGCCATCTCACTAGTCCCAGTGATCAATTTCTGTTCACAATTGATCATAATGAAAGGACTAAGAGTCAAAGGTATCATATAAACAAGTATAGTGTCTGCAAATACTAGCTGATAGAATCAAAAAGGGAGAGAACGATCCAACATGGGAAGTGAGATACACAGCAGACCCATAGAATGGCAGATGTCCTAAACAGCACTCAGCACTCTGGCCTCAGAATCAGCCCTTAAGGCATGCAGATCCGGCTGAAATGCCCATGAGAGTATTTCAGGCATGGAAAGCCAAGACACTCTGGAAAAAAAAAAAAAAAACTAAATGAAAGATCTCCACGAGTGAGATCCCAGTGGAAAGAACAGGTCATCAAAGAAGGAGGTACCTTTCTCTGAAGGGAGGAGAGAACTTCCACTTTGACCATGGCCTTGTCTAAATATGATCAGAGTCAGTGAACTCAGGGGGCTTCCATCGCCTTGGCAGCTCATGACAAGAGCCCAGGTTGATTACTGATGCCATAAACAAGAGTGTTAATTTGTTAAGTCAACAACAGGAGTCACTGTGCACTTACTCCTCATGTAGGATCTCTGTCCTTAGTGTGCTGTACATTGAGGTTTAATGCTATAACTAGTACTCAAACAGTATTTTTCACTTTATGTTTCTGTGTGGGAGCAAACTGTTGAAATCTTTACTTAATGTATGCTAAACTGATCTTCTGTATATTAAGAGAATAAAAAATGAATCTTGATGTGAATGGAATGGGAGAGGGAGTGGGAAAGGGGAGTGTTGTGGGTGGGAGGGACCTTATGGGGGGGAAGCCATTGTAATCCATAAGCTGTACTTTGGAAATTTATATTCATTAAATGAAAGTTAAAAATAAAAAACATACATATTTAATTAATTAAAGTCATTAATATAATTGAAATAGTTTTAAAATAGAAAAGCTTGAAACATTTGCAAATTTCTATTTGAGATCCTTAAACTCATCAACACTAAAGTTTGGTCATGACTCAAGAAAAAATAAAGTAACAGTTTTAAAAAAATACTTTCCCGCAGGCGCCGCAGCTCACTAGGCTAATCCTCCACTTAGCGGCGCCGGCATACCGGGTTCTAGTCCTGGACAGGGCGCCGGATTCTGTCCTGCTGCCCCTCTTCCAGGACAGCTCTTTCTTGTGGCCAGGGAGTGCAGTGGAGGATGGCCCAAGTGCTTGGGCCCTGCACCCCATGGGAGACTAGGAGAAGCACCTGGCTCCTGCCATGAAATCAGTGCGGTGCGCTGACTGCAGCGTGCAGGCTGTGGTGGCCATTGGAGTGTGAACCAATGGCAAAAGGAAGACCTTTCTCTCTGTCTCTCTCTCTCACTGTCCACTCTGCCTGTCAAAAAAAAAATAAATAAAAAATACTTTCCCAAAATTACTGTATGTGTTTCTCTCTCCCTCTCTCTCTCTTTCTCTTTCTCTCTCTCAGCCCAGCTATAGTTAGTGAATTGTATGGATCTTTGTGAGTCACCTTTTTAATTAATTAATTAATTTTCAACTAGTATTACTCTTTTAATTTCATTCATTCCATTTGCTTGCTTAGAGTTCTTTGTTTCTTCTTTTAATTTATACTTTAAGTAAGAGTTTGTAGATTTGAGAATTGTTGCTTTTATTATATATATATATATATATATATATATAATTTCACATGACAATTTAACCCAAATATGATATTACTTACTAAGGGTTTAGAAGGTTTCCTGTTGTCTTTCTGTTACTGATTGCTACTTTGGTTACATTGTGGTCAGAGAAAGTTTAATATGTTTTAAATTCTTTTAAGTTTGCTAAGGTTTATTTTGTGACCAACAGTATCTCAATCTTGGTTTAGTGTCCCATGAGCGTATTAGAATATGCATTCTGGAGTTGGGTGGAGTGTCTAATGAACATCTATTATATACACTTGATTAATTAGATCCAACAGAATGATAGTGCAGTTAAGTTCTAGATATAAGATTTCTGTGTAGTTGTTCTATTTGATGAGAGTAGGAATTTAAATACTTTCCACTAAAACTGCCAATTTTTCTTTCATCTAAGTTTGAAGTTTATTCAAGAAATTAATCTATAAATCATGTAAAATATATCAACTCCAAAAGCAATAGCTTTGATCTTATTTTTAAACATTTCCAATGTTAATTTTAATAAAGACAATAATCTTTTATTTTAAACCTTTTTTTCTTTTTTCTTTCTTGCTTTCTTTTTTTTAACTTTTATTTAATGAATATAAATTTCCAAAGTACAGCTTATGGATTACAATGGCTTCCCCCCCATAATGTCCCTCCCACCCGCAACCCTCCCCTCTCCCACTCCCTCTCCCCTTCCATTCACATCAAGATTCATTTTCGATTCTCTTAATATACAGAACATCAGTTTAGCATACATTAAGTAAAGATTTCAACAGTTTGCTCCCACACAGAAACATAAAGTGAAAAATAATAGATGATTTTTTAAATGATGATGAAATCAGATCAGACCTATTGTCATGTTTAATCCCAGTGAGAGTCAAGTTGGGAATTGATAATTTCTTCTTCTTCTTTTTTTTTTTTTTTTACAGAAGATCAGTTTAGTATACATTAAGTAAAGCTTTCAACAGTTTGCACCCCCATAGAAACACAGAGTGAAATATACTGTTTGAGTACTAGTTATAGCATTAAACCTCAATGTACAGCACACTAAGGACAGAGATCCTACATGAGGAGTAAGTGCATAGTGACTCCTGTTGTTGACTTTACAAATTGACACTCTTGTTTATGGCCTCAGTAATCTCCACATGCTCCAGTCATGAGTTTCCAAGGCTATGGAAGCCCCTTGAGTTCTCCAACTCTTATCTTGTTTAGACAAGGTCATAGTCAAAGTGGAGGTTCTCTCCTCTCTTCAGAGAAAGGTAGCTCCTTCTTTGATGACCTGTTCTTTCCACTGGGATCTCACTCACAGAGATCTTTCATTTAGGTTTTTTCTTTTTTTTGCCTGAGTGTTTTGGCTTTCCATGCCTGAAATACTCTCATGGGTTTTCAGCCAGATCAGAATGCTTTTAGGGCTGATTCTGAGGCCAGAGTGCTGTTTAGGACATCTGCCATTCTATGAGTCTGCTGAGTATCTCGCTTCCCATGTTGGATCACTCTCCCCTTTATTTATTCTATCGGTTAATATTAGCAGGTACTAGACTTGTTTATGTGCTCCCTTTGACTCTTAGTCCTTTCACTATGATCAATTGTGAACAGAAATTGATCACTTGGACTAGTGAGATGGCATTGGTACAAGCCACCTTGATGGGATTGAATTGGAGTCCCCTCGTATGTTTCTTACTCTACCATTTGGGGCAAGTCAGCTTGAGCATGTCCCAAATTGTACATCTCTTCATTCTCTTATTCCCACTCTTATGTTTAACAGGGATCACATTTCAGTTAAATTTCAACACTTAAGAATAACTGTGTATTAATTACAGAATTAAACCAGTCATATTAAGTAGAGCAGACAAAAAAAAACTACTAAGAGGGATAATGTATTAAGTTGTTCATTAACAGTCAGGGCTATGCTGATCAAGTCACCGTTTCTCATAGTGTCCATTTCACTTCAACAGGTTTCCTTTTTGGTGTTCAGTCAGTTGTCACCGATCAGGGAGAACATATGGTATTTGTCCCTTTGGGACTGGCTTATTTCACTCAGCATGATGTGTTCCAGATTCCTCCATTTTGTTGCAAATAACTGGATTTCATTGTTTCTTACTGCTGTATAGTATTCTAAAGAGTACATATCCCATAATTTCTTTATCCAGTCTACCATTGAAGGGCATTTAGGTTGGTTCCAGGTCTTGGCTATTGTGAATTGTGCTGCAATAAACATTAGGGTGCAGACCACTTTTTTGTTTGCCAATTTAAATTCCTTTGGGTAAATTCCAAGGAGTGGGATGGCTGGGTCGAACAGTGGGGTTCTATTCAGGTTTCTGAGGAATCTCCAGACTGACTTCCATAGTGGCTTAACCAGTTTGCATCCCCACCAACAGTGGGTTAGTGTCCCTTTTTCCCCACATCCTCGCCAGCATCTGTTGTTGGTAGATATCTGTATGTGAGCCATTCTAACCGGGGTGAGGTAAAACCTCATTGTGGTTTTGATTTGCATTTCCCTGATTGCTAGTGACCTTGAACATTTTTTCATGTGCCTGTTGGCCATTTGGATTTCCTCTTTTGAAAAATGTCTATTGAGGTCCTTGGCCCATCTCTTAAGTGGGTTGTTGGTTTTGTTTTTGTGGAGTTTCTTGATCTCTTTGTAGATTCTGGTTATTAACCCTTTATCTGTTGCATAGTTTGCAAATATTTTTCCCATTCTGTCAGTTGTCTCTTCCCTCTCCTGACTGTTTCTTTTGCAGTACAGAAACTTCTCAATTTGATGCAATCTCAATAGTTGATTTTGGTTTTGACTGCCTGTGCTTCTCGGGTCTTTTCCAGAAATTCTTTGCCTGTGCCAATATCTTGAAGGGTTTCTCCAATGTTCCCTAATAACTTGATGGTGTCAGGTCGTAGATTTAGGTCTTTAATCCACGTTGAGTGGATTTTTGTGTAAGGTGTAAGGTAGGGGTCTTGCTTCATGATTCTGCATGTGGAAATCCAGTTTTCCCAGCATCATTTATTGAATAGACTGTCCTTGCTCCAGGAATTGGTTTTAGATCCTTGATCAAATATGAGTTGGCTGTAGATGTTTGGGTTGATTTCTGGTGTTTCAATTCTGTTCCATTGGTCTATCCATCTGTTTCTGTACCAGTACCATGCTGTTTTGATTACAACTGCCCTGTAGTATGTCCTGAAATTTGGTATTGTGATGCCTCCGGCTTTGTTTTTGTTGTACAAGATTGCTTTAGCTATTCGAGGTCTCTTGTGCCTCCATATGAATTTCAGCACCAATTTTTCTAGATCTGAGAAGAATGTCTTTGGTATCTTGATTGATATTGCATTGAATCTATAAATTGCTTTTGGGAGAATGGACATTTTGATGATGTTGATTCTTCCAATCCATGAGCATGGAAGATTTTTCCATTTTTTGGTATCCTCTTCTATTTCTTTCTTTAAGATTTTGTAATTTTCATCGTAGAGATCTTTAACGTCCTTGGTTAAGTTTATTCCAAGGTATTTGATTGTTTTTGTAGCTATTGTGAATGGGATTGATCTTAGAAGTTCTTTCTCAGCCATGGCATTGCTTGTGTATACAAAGGCTGTTGATTTTTGTGCATTGATTTTATATCCTGCCACTTTGTCAAACTCCTCTATGAGTTCCAATAGTCTCTTAGTAGAGTTCTTTGGATCCCCTAAGTACAGAATCATATCGTCTGCAAAGAGGGATATTTTGACTTCTTCCTTCTCAATTTGTATTCCTTTAATTTCTTTTTCTTGTCTGATGGTTCTGGCTAAAACTTCCAGAACTATGTTAAATAGAAGTTGTGAGAGTGGGCATCCCTGTCTGGTGCCAGATCTCAGTGGAAATGCTTCCAACTTTTCCCCATTCAATAGGATGCTGGCTGTGGGCTTTTCAAAAATTGCTTTGATTATATTGAGGAATGTTCCTTCTATACCCAATTTGCTTAGAGTTTTCATCATGAAAGGGTGTTGAATCTTATTGAATGCTTTCTCTGCATCAATTGAAATAATCATATGATTTTTCTTCTGCAGTCTCTTAATGTGGTGAATCACATTGATTGATTTGCGAATGTTGAACCATCCCTGCATACCAGGGATAAATCCCACTTGGTCTGGGTGGATGATTTTCCTGATGTGTTGTTATATTCTATTGGTGAGAATTTTATTTGCGTCTATGTTCATCAGGGATATTGGTCTGTAATTTTCTTTCAGTGCTGCATCTTTCTCTGGCTTACGGATTAAGGTGATTCTGGCTTCATAGAAAGAATTTGGGAGGACTCCCTCTTTTTCGATTGTTCTGAATAGTTTGAGAAGAAATGGAGTTAGTTCTTCTTTAAATGTCTGGTAGAATTCAGCAGTGAATCCATCTGGTCCTGGGCTTTTCTTTGTTGGGAAGGCCTTTATTACTGTTTCAATTTCTGTCTCAGTTAAGGCTCTGTTTAGGTTTTCTATGTCTTCCTGGTTCAATTTTGGTAGATTGCATGTGTCCAGGAATCTATCCATTTCTGATAGGTTTCCTTGTTTGCTGGCATACAAGTTCTTGTAGTAATTTCTGATGATTCTTTTTATTTCTGTGGTGTCTGTTGTTATGTTTCCTTTTTCATCTCTGATTTTGTTGATTTGTGTCTTTTCTCTTCTTTTTTTTAGTTAGTTGGGCCAATGGGGTGTCAATTTTGTTTAGTTTTTTAAAAACCCAGCTCTTCGCTTGGCTGATTTTTTGTAATGTTTTTTTGGATTCAATCCTGTTAATTTCTTCTCTGATTTTAATGATTTCTCTTCTCCTACTAGATTTGGGTCTGGTTTGCTGCAACTTTTCTAGGTCCTTGAGATGCGCTGAAAGCTAATTTATTTGGTGCCTTTCCAATTTCTTGATATAGGCCCCTATTGCTAGAAACTTGCCTCTCAATACTGCTTTTGCTGTATCCCATAAGTTTTGATATGTTGTGTTGTTATCCTCATTTACTTCCAGAAAGTTTCTGATTTCTCTTTTATTTCTTGAATGACTCAGTGTTCATTCAGGAGCATGTTGTTCAGTCTCCATGTGTTGCATACATTCTGGGGTTTCCTGAGTTGCTAATTTCCAGCTTCATTCCACTGTGGTCTGAGAAGCTGCATGGTATGATTCCAATTCTTTTAAATTTGCTGAGACTTGCTTTATGGCCTAGTATGTGATCAATCCTAGAGAAGGTTCCATGCACTGCTGAGAAGAATGTGAAGTCTGTAGATGTAGGGTTGAAAGTTCTGTAGATATCTGTTAGATCCATTTGCTCAATAGTGTCTGCTGTTTCCTTGTTGATCTTCTGTTTGTATGATCTATCTATTTCTGAGAGTGGAGTATTGAAGTCCCCCAGTACTATTGTATTGGAATCTAAGTCTCCCTTTAAGTCCCTTAACATATCTTTTAAATAGACCGGTACCCTGTAATTAGGTGCATATACATTGATAATTGTTATATCTTCCTGTTCAATTGAACCCTTAATCATTATATAGTGCCCCTCTTTGTCTCTCTTAACAGTTTTTGTATTAAAGTTTATTTTGTCTGATATTAATATGGCTACACCTGCTTTTTTTTGGTTTTTGTTGGCATGGAATATCTTTTTCCAACCTGTCGCTCCCCGTCTTCGTGGAGGAACAACACAGGACCCTGCGCTGTTCTTTCGTCTGCTCAGCCCTCCCTGGGTTTGCTGCTGGTTCTTCCCGGGTTGGCTACTGTCCCTTCCCGGGTTGGCTGCTGGTCCTTCCCGGGTTGGCTACCGTCCCTTCCACCTCCATGGAAGGGCGGTTCCTCCTGCCACATTCCCCACTTCCGCAGGGGAGCGGCACACCACCGGCCAGCTCTCTCGGGGGCTGCACAGGTGTTCCCCTTAGATGTTCCTGGTGCATGTTGTCTCTCTCCTCCTTTATAGTCCTCTTCCACCAATCCCAACTCTGCTACCCACACGCCGAGTACGCTGCTCTCCTCCAATCAGGAGTAAGTCCTACAGTTTATTGGTTGAACTGGAGGCAGCTGTGTAGAAGCTGTTTCTCCCTTCTCAGCGCCATATTGTGGGAGAGCAGATGCATAGAATAAGTCTTAATTCCAGTAACTTAGTCTAGTCTGAGTTGCTCCCAGTTGCTCCCCACACAACCTTTCACTTTCAGACTGCATGCATCTTTGTTAGAGAGATGTGTTTCTTGTAGGCAACAAATAGTTGGGTGTTGTTCCTTAAGCCAGTCAGCCAGTTTGTGTGTTTTAACTGGACAGTTCAGGCCATTCACGTTTAATGTGACTCTTGATACATAGTGACTTTGCCCTGCCATTTTCCCGGAGATATTTTCTAGTATATGCTTTGAGCTTCCTATGCTCTTTTACTGGTAGGTGTTCTTCCTTTCCCTTCTTTCATATTGATGGCCATGTTTCTGTGTTTCTGAGTGTAGCACATCTTAAAGTATCTTTTGCAGGGCCGGACGAGTGGCCACAAAGCCTTTCAATTTCTGTTTGCTATGAAAGGTCTTTATTTCACCTTCATTCACAAATGAGAGCTTAGCAGGATATAATATTCTGGGCTGACAATTTTTCTCTCTTAGCACCTGTGCTATGTCTCACCATTCCCTCCTAGCCTGTAGTGTTTCTGATGAGAAGTCTGCTGTGAGTCTGATTGGAGATTCTCTGAGAGTAATCTGACGTTTCTCTCTTGCACATTTTAGGATCTTTTCTTTATGTTTCACTGTGGTGAGTTTAATTACAACGTGTCGTGGTGAGGATCCCTTTTGGTCATGTTTACTGGGGTTCTATGAGCTTCCTGTACTAGGATGTCTCTGTCCTTCTCCAAACCCGGAATGTTCTCTGCTAGTATCTCACTAAAAAGGCCTTCTAATCCTTTCTCTCTCTCCATGCCTTCAGGAACTCCTAGAACCCGAATGTTGGGTTTTTAATAGTATCCTGTAGATTCCCAACAATATTTTTTAGATTTCTAATTTCCTCTTCTTTTCTTTGGTTTGACTGTATCCTTTCCTGTTCTCTGATATTCTCTCTTCTGCTTCACCCATTCTGTTTTTAAGGATCTCTAATGTGTTTGTCATTTGATCTATTGAGCTCTTCATTTCATTTTGATTTCTCTTCACTATCACACTTTCCTGCTCTACTAGTTTCTGCGTTTTGTTTTGATTCTTCCTTAAAATTTCATTTTCACGAGAGAGATTCTCAATCCTGTCCAATAAGGATTTCTGTAGTTCAAGGATTTGCTTTTGAAAACTTCTAAATGTTCTTATCATAAATTTTTTGAAATCTGTATCTTGCATTTCTTCTATCTCATCATCTTCATAATCTTGGCTTGGGGTGTTTTGTTTATTTGGAGGCATCATAATGTCATCGTTGTTCTTGTTCCCTTGATTTCTGTGTTTATTGCTTGGCATGGTTAATTGTTTCCCTCACTGTGATTTTTTTTTTTATACTATGTCCGTGTTAAGTGTACTGCCTGCTGATGGAGGAGCCTTGGAGGCTTGAGATGGGTGTGGCCCGAGAGCTCTGCTTGGTTCTTCAGGGTTACAGGTGTGCAAAGGTGACATCCTCAGGTTATGCGTGGTAAATCTCTCTTTATTTATTTATTCTTTTATTTATTTTATTTTATTTTATTTTAGTTTAGTTTAGTTTAGTTTTTGTTCAGGAGGTAAGTAATACTGCAAGGCTGAGCAGAATGGATGGTATTTAGCTTTGCTGGCTTCTACCCAAAGAGTCCTGTGGACTCCCACTGGGTTGACTAGGCTACTGAATTGTAGTCTTAACTCTCCCCTTTTATTATGTATATCCCAGCTCTTTGTCTCTTGCTTGCCTTTGCAAGGTTGGTGGAGAGTGGAACTTGTCAGTACCAGTATGCCCCCACCTTTTTATTTATTTATTTATTTATTTATTTTTCCTTCTCTCCTGTAGTCTGTTGGACTTTCCCACTTCAAAACCCGCGTCCCTCTAAAATTCTGTCCGCCGTTTCCCCACCAGTGTCTCCGGTTACTAAGCTCACCTCCACTTCCAGCGTCAATGTGTGGACTCGGAGCCCTGGGCGTCTCTCCTCTCCCCGCTGGTTTCTTTGTCACATAGACTCCCCTTCCAGCACTGGCACTCAGACTCTGCGGCTCCCGCGGTTCGACTTCCGCGTGGTGAGCGACCCTGCTCTCCCAGTAGGTCCTTTGAGTCACAGCAAATAGCTCCGGAAAAGTTTCCTCTGCAATTTTTTGCTGATCCTTTTTCTGAGGCTACGTTACTCCACTTTTATTAAACTTAATTTTCCCGGACTATCGGTGCACGCCCTCACTATTCTGCCATCTTGGCTCCACCCCTACACACTGTTCAAAACTTTTTCTTGAGTGGTTTTGTTTTGGAGCATTGAGATGCCTGCTTTGCATTTCCATTTTTGTTGTTATTGTGTTCATATACTGAAAGCTTGACTTTATGACATAGTTTAAATAGAATTGCTTCCTAGAAACAACCACTTTAATAATTTGCCCTCAGGAGCAAAAGTGCTGAAAAGGTCCTGTCCATGGCTGGAATGAGTACGTAAAATAATAAGCCAGCAATTTCAGAAGATTCTAAGATCATGACTACATTCTCTGACCCATTTTCTAGCCCTTTTGTTAAATGATCTTCTGTTTATATCTTGCCAAAAAGTTCATTGCTCAGATAACGAAATAAGCCCATAATGGGATTAAAACATAAACCATTTTGTGATTGACTTCCATATGAATTCTTACAGATTAACTGTAAATTAAAAATATTTTGCTTTACTCAGAAACTTGTGCAAATAGGTGTTGTGTACATCAAGTATTTATTAAAAAGACACAGAGACAAAATAAATGATCCAGGTTCATTTGTCATAGCACTCATGCATACATTAATCAGTTTTTAAAAGTTTAAATGAAATAAAATAAGAATGCATTCCTGAAAATGGCACGTTCTGGAAAATTAGATGTATATTACAAAAAGAAGTCAGTCATGACATTAGCTGAAAGGATTAATCATGCATTTATTAATAATGTATAAAACTTCTGTAGGATTGTAATGTGTTGACTTATGGCAGTGTAGGGGAGGAGGTGATGAGAGCTCACTCTCACTGGGAGAAGGCATATAGAGCAGTTAAAACAGTTGTCTCACACAGAGTAAGTCTCAATGGACCACTTTTACAGCTTCTCTCAAGGAATACATACTGATGATGATGGGGGAAAATTTGGAGACAAGTTTAGTTCTACTAGACAAAATAAACCTTAATAGAAAAACTATATATAATGTGATAATTTACTTTTATCAGAATATAAAACATACTATAAAGTTTATATACTGCAGCTTTTCCTAGACATTTTTGTCTAAAGAAAACTAAGATCATATTATTGGAATCCATAATCTTTATCAGATGTGTTCACAATAAGTCTGCTAGAAAATGCACTTGCCTTTGAATACAATGTAATTTTTTTAAGATTTATTATTTTATTTTAAAGGCAGAGCTACAGAATTCTAAAAAGTATTTAACTATGCATGTATTTATAATTAGCCAAGCTCTATAGCAAGGTCAGTATATTTTTTTAAAGATTTATTTATTTATTTGAGAGGCTGAATTACAAAGGCAGAGGCAGAGAGAGAGAGAGAAAGAGAGGTCTTCCAACTGCAGGTTCACTCCCCATATGGCCGCAACTACTAGAGCTGAGCAAACTGAAGCAAGAAGCCAGGAGCTTCTTCCGGGTCTGCCATGCAGATGCAGGGCCCACTGCTTTCCACTGCGTTCCCAGGCCATAGCAGAAAGCTTGATTAGTAGTAGAGCAGCCAGGACTTGAACCAGCGTCCGTATGGGATGTCAGCACTGCAGGCAACAGCTTTATCCACTATGCCACAGCACCAGCCCCTACAATGTAATTTTTAAAAATAATTTCCACTAATTGAAATACATATAGCTCCCTTCAGCAAATGTGAAAAATAAAAGGTCAGAGAAAATTTATATAAAGGTTCAACTTTGTTATTGTTTTCAAATTTCATGAAGAGAATAAAAGACAGGTAGATATGATTGATAATGTCATCTTTATCATCTCTTCAGATTTTTGTATCACTCATATCCCAAATAATGGTAAATTTGTGAAATAAAAAACAAAACTGTTGATAATTTGGCATCCATGAAACAAAAATTTGAATAATTGCGTACAACATATTTCCAAAGATTACTAGGATAAGATAGCTATAAAATTAACTGGCAAATATTATACAATGACAAAAATATAATTTTTCAACATTTTGAGGACTATGTACAAATTTTATCCTAATCCTTGTTAAGATGGATTTAAGCATTCTGTTTCTTGTCTTAATTTAGAACAATTTGTGTTTTTGAAAAATGTAAAGTGATTTTAGTCAATTACCATGTACTCTTTTTATAATTGTAATCATACCAAATTATGCAATTACAAAATATTACAAGTATCAGTAATCATATGCTGACAGCTTGTAATTATGTAATTAGCATGTGGACTTATAGAAGTATGATATCTAAAGTTGTCAAGAATATTTTAATATGATAATTAACTCTTTCCTAGAATCATGGATCTAATTGAATTATGTAGCATATATAAGAAAAAAAAATCAAAGGTTTATTCTAGAATAAGTAATTGTGGTCCCAAGGGAAAAAAAAAGAAAATTTGGTGATGGGTAATGTATGTTTAAAATGGTATGAAATGCCCACTTAACATCCCTACATATATTAAGAAATATTTCTTATATTGATATTATGAATAAAAGTTAAACTACATGTTTGAAATGATGGTTTTATCATCTATTAAATAACTCAAAATCATTGTGCTTTTAAATATCCATACAAATACAGTCATGGGCAATTTATTCCCCAAACTAAATTTTTAAAAATGCATGAAAACAATTTCTGGCTTAGAATGCATTTTATGTAGAGCAACCTAGTTTAATAGATAATTTAACAAACATTGTAAAAAATGTATTCAATAGTGAAAAAGATTATGAATTTTATGTAGACCTTTAAAGCAAAATAGGAAACTAGAAAGACGGGAATATATGAAATACATATTTGCTAACTAAACATTAAAATGCTGTGACCATGCTTCTAATATTCTGAGTCTCTGTACCATTGATTGAAAGTAAATCAATAGGCTGGCACCGTGGCTCACTAGGCTAATCCTCCGCCTTGCGGCGCCGGCACACCGGGTTCTAGTCCCGGTTGGGGCGCCGGATTCTGTCCCAGTTGCCCCTCTTCCAGGCCAGCTCTCTGCTGTGGCCAGGGAGTGCAGTGGAGGATGGCCCAAGTGCTTGGGCCCTGCACCCCATGGGAGACCAGGATAAGTAACTTGCTCCTGCCATCGGATCAGCGCGGTACGCCAGCCGCAGTGCGCTGGCCACGGCGGCCATTGGAGGGTGAACCAACGGCAAAGGAAGACCTTTCTCTCTGTCTCTCTCTCTCACTGTCCACTCTGCCTGTCGAAAAAAAAAAAAAAAGTAAATCAATGAATAAGTCATCAAAATTAAGCAAGACACATATTTGCTAAATAAAAATTAAAAGTTCTGACCCTACTTCTAACATTATAAGTATCTGTCCCATTGATTATGACTGAATCAATGAATAAATCATAAAACTTGATTATTTAAAGATGAAAAAATAAATAGAGAAGTAAATTGTAAAAGTGGGGTCAAAGTATAGAAATTGCAAACAAAGGGGTGCAATTCACCGTTTCATATATTTATCTTTCTACTCTACCTTGTGGTTGTGAATCTTAAAGAGCTGTGAAGCAAAGTAGAGCAATGAGCGGCTGAGTCTTGGATAGCAATCTTATCTTTGTGGACAGTTAAAAGGACTTGTTTGGGGGAACTTGAAAGCAGGATACCATAAGAGGACATTGTAGAGAAGAGTTTGCTGAAGAAAGGTATTTCCTAATTTTGTGTATGAACCATTATAAGATAATATACCAAGGCAAAAATGGGGATTGCTTTGTTAATGTAAAGCTAAGTCAGTGTTTGAAATTCTTGGGAAGTGAGATACACAGCAGACCCATAGAATGGCAGATGTCCTAAACAGCACTCTGGCCTCAGAATCAGCCCTTAAGGCATGCGGATCCGGCTGAAAAGCCCATGAGACTATTTCAGGCATGGAAAGCCAAGACACTATGGGGGGGGGGCACCTAAATGAAAGATCTCCGTAAGTGAGATCCCAGTGGAAAGAACGGGTCATCAAAGAAGGAGGTACCTTTCTCTGAAGGGAGGAGAGAACTTCCACTTTGACCATGGCCTTGTCTAAATATGATCAGAGTCAGTGAACTCAGGGGGCTTCCATAGCCTTGGCAGCTCATGACAAGAGCCTAGGGTGATTACTGAGGCCATCAACAAGAGTGTCAATTTGTTAAGTCAACAACAGGAGTCACTGTGCACTTACTCCTCATGTAGGATCTCTGTCCTTAGTGTGCTGTACATTGAGGTTTAATGCTATAACTAGTACTCAAACAGTATTTTTCACTTTATGTTTCTGTGTGGGAGCAAACTGTTGAAATCTTTACTTAATGTATGCTAAACTGATCTTCTGTATATAAAGAGAATCGAAAATGAATCTTGATGTGAATGGAAGGGGAGAGGGAGTGGGAAAGGGGAGGGTTGCGGATGGGAGGGACGTTATTGGGGGGAAGCCATTGTAATCCATAAGCTGTACTTTGGAAATTTATATTCATTAAATAAAAGTTAAAAAAAAAGCTAAGTCAGTGTTTGAAATTCTATCAAATATAGGAACAAATTAAAGAATAAATTGTTTGTGGTTGACAAAATTAAAAAACCTTCTTTAAAAAAAAATATTCAACCAGATAGAAATAGAAGGGAACAGCCTTAAAATATCATGTATATCTACAAAATCTGCATCTAATATAAAAATTAATACTGGGGACTGAAATTGTCGTATAGCAATTAAGTTGCCACTTGCAACACTGGCATCCCTTATGAGCACCAGTTCAAGTTCTAGCTGTTCCAGCTCTCTGCTAATTTGCCTAGGAAAGCAGGGGAAGATGGCCCATGTGCTTGGGTCACTGTTACCCTTGTGGGAGACTAGATGGAGATAGATCCAGTCTCCTGGCTTTAGCCTGACCCAACTCTGGTATTTGAGGTCATTGAGCAGTGAATCAGATGATGGAAGATCTCTGTCTCTCCATCTGTAATTCTGTATTAAATATATACATATATATACATATATATTAAATATTGAAAAATATAAAACCTCGCTACAATTGAAAACATGGTAATAATATCTACTCTCATCACTTCCATTTAATATCACACTGAGAATCTTAACATGTACAATGAAACAAGAAGCAAATATCCAGATCATTAAGGAAAACACACACACACACATACACACACATATATAGATATATTCACAGATATAATTACCTATGTAGATACTTCCAGTGAGTCAATAAAGGAACATCTATAGAAATAATAAATAGAGTAGGTGTGATACAAGGACTATACAAATTTGTTTTAATGATTCTTTATGCTAATAGTAAACAATTGAAATTGAATTTTTCTATTAAAGTTTACAATAGCACCAATAAAATGAGTTACATAAGTGTGAATTAAATATGCTAAGGAATTCTAAACTAAAAATGAAAAGTCATTTATAAAAGAGGTAAAAGATGATCAAATAAGTGGAGAAATGAATCATGCCAATGAATTAGAAGGTCCAGTAATGACATGATAGTCATTCTCAGAACATTTTTCTATATTGTCAAAAAGTTTGGCCATACATATGTAGATCCCTAAGCTGGATTCACACCTAAACTTTATTTAAAGATCAACTCAAATCCATGGCAGTAATAGCAACCTTTCACACACACACGAATATATGAACTTGAAATACCTTGTTTTTTGGTGTCATATATATTTACATATATAATAAAGTAGAACACTATAGGAGATCCATTAATTTTGTCATATAGGATTGACTAACAGAAGGTATAGAAGAAGAGTTATGGGGAAAAATGCAACTTTGAGGGAGAAATGTTAAATGCATGAACAGAAAATGCTTTAATAATGAAGTTGAGGCCGGCGCCGCGGCTCACTAGGCTAATCCTCCGCCTTGCGGCGCCGGCACACCGGGTTCTAGTCCCAGTTGGGGCGCCGGATTCTGTCCTGGTTGCCCCTCTTCCAGGCCAGCTCTCTGCTGTGGCCCGGGAGTGCAGTGGAGGATGGCCGAAGTGCTTGGGCCCTGCACCCCATGGGAGACCAGGATAAGTACCTGGCTCCTGCCATCGGATCAGCGCGGTGCACCGGCCGCAGCGTGGCGGCCACGGCGGCCATTGGAGGGTGAACCAACGGCAAAGGAAGACCTTTCTCTCTGTCTCTCTCTCTCACTGTCCACTCTGCCTGTCAATATTTTTTTTTAAAAAGTTCTTTAAAAAAATAAGTCTTCTTAGTACTAAATATGACATTGATTCTGGCCACAAACATTGCATGGTTTACAACAAAGCTATTCTTTTTTTTTTTTTTTTAATATTTTACTTATTTATTGGAAGGTAAAGAGAGAGAGAGATCCTCCATCTGCTAGTTCCCTCCTCAAATGGCTGCAGCAACCAGGGATGGGCCAGGCAAAAGCCAGGAGCCAAGAACTTCTCCCTGGTCTCCTATGTGGGAAGCAGGGACTCAAGCACTTGGACCATCTTCCACTGCTTACTAAGGCACATTAACAAGGAACTGGACTGAAAATAGAGCAGCCTGATTATGGGATGCAGGAGTCTCTGTGGCAGCTTGAGCTGCTACTTCACAACACAGGCACACAATGAAGCTATTCTGGAGAATCTTTGCAACTATATTACTGGGTTAAAACAAAGTAATAGAGATCATGTGAGAGAGTTTTATGGTAATAAATAAAAATAATATTGTTAAGCCCAGTTTCTCAGCTTTTTTGAAATATAAGTATCTAACTTGAATCTTCAGGAAATACTTGTATATTTATTACGTTTTTAACCAAAAGTTACATAACACCAATTTTTATTCTATGAAGTTTCTTTCAGGAGAAAATATATTTAGAAAAGTTTAGGTAATGTTAGGAAACTGGCGCAGTTGTAGCCAGGTGGCCGAATGGCCCAGCTACCTGAGCCAGGCTCCACCCCCATCCTAATGGGATTCACTGCTCCTGCTTCCCTGCCCGCCCTCAGGCAAAGTTTTAAAAGGGCCTGTTCCTGAACACGTGCTTTCTCTTGCCCCTTCTCTCCTGCTCTCTCTCTCAGTTCCTCTCTCCAGCCTTCTCCTCTGGTCTCTTGGCTCTTGGCCCTTCTCTCCTGCTCTCTCTCGGTTCTGCTCTCCTCTCTCCTCTTCTCTGCTCTACTCTCCTTGATAGCTCCTCCTCTCTCTGTTTCTCTCTTATATTCTCTTTCTCTCTTTTTCCTTCACCTCCCCTTCACTCCGGTCTGTAGGGTGTTCCCCAATAAACCCTTTCCCTTACTCCGGTGTCCGGTGTGCTTTGCAACGGCTAACATTAAGATATAACAGGTAACATAAGAAAAAGATTTCTAGCTTATAATAACCATGGAAAATGTGATATATCATTTGGAACTCTGAAATTAATTAACATGGATATTATCAGAATGCCATAGCTTAAGAATCAGATTTATAGGTTAAATAAAGTGAGTTATCGATAGTGTAATGAATGAATCAGTGGGATAATATATTTGCTGTCCAGTATCATAGCTAGCACTTTGTAGTAACACAATAAATACTTGTTCTTCCTGTATTTTACTCACCCTATGCTCTTTCCTGTAAAAAAAATATTATTTATGAGAGAGAGGGAGAGAGAAGTGGAGGATAAGGGAGAAAGAGAGAAAAAAAAACTATCTTCTAGTTCACTCAACAAATGGTCACAAATCAATTTAGATTTACAACATAGGGGTCAGGAATCCAAGTACTTGAACCAACAACTCTTTCCTCTTAAAGTGCATATTAGAAGGAAGCTGGAATCAAAAGGAGCTGAGAAAATGTAACTACAGATTCAAAATTAAAAGTAACAAATCTGCCCTTAATTTTTACATGCACAGTTGAATTCATGTCAAAGCATTTGAGAAAATGCCTCTATTTGGTATATGATTATATAAATTATGTGTGTGCTATATGCATATGTATGCATTTATACATACACATATCTGTGACTTTGTAACAGGGGCATTTCTGTGTATGATGCTGAAAGAACAAATGTTTAATATTTAGATTCTACAATAAGGAAATATAATGATTTTTAAATATTTCTAATAAAATTCTATGCAAATTAGGTTTTTTATAGTTACTATTCTTTTTTTCTTGGTGAAATATTTATATTATTTATTTATATGACAGAGGTACAGAGAAAGAATAAAAGAGAGAGAAAGAAAGAGAGAGAGAGAGAGAAATCTTTCATCTGCTGGTTCACTCTCCTAATGGCTGCAAGACCATGGCAGGGCCCAGCTAAAACTAGAAGCCAGGAACTCTATCAGGATCTCCCATGTGGATGGCCGAGGACCAATCACTTGGACCATCACATGCTGTGTTCCCAGGTGTATTCACAGGGATCTAGATGAGAGATGGAGCAGCCAGGACCATAACTGGCATCCATAGGGAATGCTGACTTTGCAGATGATGGCTTAACTTCTGTGCCAAAATGCCAGTCCCTAGAGTTGTTATTAATCTTAATAATATCAGGCAAAATTTATTTTGTGATTAAGTCTGCAGTTGTCTGTGCGTTTTCTGCTGTTTGTTGACAAATGCTAAAAAATGTTTTCATTCCACATAACAGTCTAAGTTGCGTAGGCAGTTTCTTTCACAACATTGTGAGTAAACACATCTTCAAATGTACATAAAGTATTTTCACATTAAAATAACTATTTTTGTTGCCCCCTGACCAGTCATCTAATTAATTTATGCTGTAAACTTACAAGCACTCCCCACTACTCAGCTTCGGAATTCAGCTGAATTATCAAATTCTGAGATGATTCTAATTACTTGGCTCCATTTCTGATAAGCCTACCATATTTGCAGTTGCTTTAGAAGTGCTAATCCACATATCCTCATTTCCAAAACTTTGGGATTCTAGTTACCCCAACACATTAATTTTCCCATCTTAAAAGTGGAGACTATTCAGAACATATTAAGTCAAAGGAACAATGCTATAAAAGAGGTCCATGTCTGAAGAGAGTTAGTTTGCAATAATCCAGTAAAATTTGAGATAACTGTCGACATTGATGGTCCCATGGAACAGTTTCCTTATCTGTATGGAATCTCTGTTAGACAACTACATCATAGTATTGTAGTTAAAGAGATAACCATCTTTGGTGTGATAATCGTGGTTAATTTACCCCTTTCTCATTTCTACTTAAATTTTGACCCTTTTCGGTTGTTTCCATTTAATGTAAGTTTGGTAATGATTCAGAAGATTTTTGTTTTGTTTAAAAATTTAAATTCCTCTTGGGTAAAGTATCATTGTCTATGTATCTAGACATCTTATGGGCTGTGGCCATTTGGAGAGTGAAACAGCAGATAGAATACCTTTCTCTCTATTTCCCTCTCCTGTCTAAAACGCTGCCTTTCAAATAAATAAATAAAATTTTTAAAAAATAAATTTAAAAAATTAACAGAATTGTTTCAGATAAATCTCACATCTAATACTGTTCTCAATTTCTTTCTGGTATTTTTTCCATATGTTATGGCTTGATGTTTGTTTGATTTTTTTTTTTTTAAGATTTTTATTTATTTATTTGAGAGGTAGAGTTAAAGACAGTGAGAGAGCGAGATAGAGAGAAAGGTCTTCTTTCCATTGGTTCACTCCCCAGATGGCTACAATGGTCAGAGCTGTGCCAATCCGAAGCCAGGAGCCAGGTGCTTCTTCCTGGTCTCCCATGTGGGCCATCCTCTACTGCTTTCCCGGACCACAGCCGAGAGGACAACCGGGACTAAAACCGGCGCCTGTAAGGGATGCCAGCACTGCAGGTGGAGGATTAACCAAGTGAGCTGGCCCTGAGCCATCTTCTGCTGCTTTCCCAGGCCATAGCAGAGAGCTGGATTGGAAGAGGGGCAGTCGGGACTAGAATCAGCACCTATATGGAATGCCGGAACCACAGGCAGGGGATTAACTTACTGTGCCAGGGTGCGACTGTTTGATCTTTAAAATATTATTGTACCTGGTTCAAACATGCAACATTATGGTTTTGATATATGTTTTCAGGTATGTATGAACAAATTAAAGCACCTAGTGTGGTTTAAATTCCTCAGTGTTATTTATTACATAAAAATATGAGTGTTCAACTATTGAGGAACAGTTTTGTTCATACAATTTGTTGAACTCTTTACTTAGTATAGAGTTAATCTTCTGTGTATAAAGTTAATTGAAAATAGATCTTAGTAAAAAATAAGACTGGAAATAGGAGAGGAAGGAGGCGGAGGGGTGGGAGTGTAGGGGGGAGAACAAGTAATGTGCGAAGAATCACTATGTTCCTAAAGCTGTATTTATGAAATGCATGAAGTTTATATTCCTTAAACAAAAGCTATCTTTGAGAAAAAAATATGAGTTTGTTGAGACTTGAGTTCTTTTCATATTGTATAATTGTGCTCCACTTTATCTAATGAAATCAATTAGTTCATTATTGTTTTACTTACTCCCTAGTAACAAGAAATATCAGCAATTCCAGTATGCTAACAACAGGTATAAGTCTATTCAATGATTTGTTTTCAATTTATTTGACAGGTAGAATTACAGACAGTGAGAGAGTGAGACAGAGAGAAAGGTCTTCCCTTTGTTGGTTCACTCCCCAAATGGCCCAATGGGTGGCACTATGCTGATCCAAAGCCAGGAGTCAGGTGCTTCTTCCTGGTCTCCCATGCGGGTGCAAGGGCTCAAGCACCTGGGCAATCCTCTCACTGCCTTCCCAGGCCACAGCAGAGAGATGGACTGGAAGAGGAACAACTGGGGCTAGAACTGGCGCTCATATGGGATTTTGGCACCACAGGCAGAGGATTAACCTAGTGTGCCACAGCGCTGACCCCTTGAAGATACACACTCAGATATATATTTATATGCATTTACATATAATATATATGTAATATATTATATATAATTATATTTTATATATAATTATATAATATATAATATATTTTATATGCATATATAAAGTACACACTCAGATATATATTTACCATAGAATTATTTTAAAGCCTCTGTTTTCCAAGAAATATAATAAGATAACTGCAAGAAATAAATTTCAGTGTATTCTACGTAAGTTTAAGATAATCAAGACACATAAACACATAAATATTTATCATATTATATGGACTGACATATAAAATGTACAGGTCCAACATTTTACAGAGCCAATAGATATAAAACTGGTAACAAGAAATTCAGCTGAATTCTGCCTACAAGGTAGACAAACATCTAGTTTCTTAAAAGGAAAAGATTTTGTAGAGAGTGAACAAATATTTCTTGGTGCTTGTGTTAGTACTATTATTGCTGGCATCTTTATTGAGCATATCTGAGAAAAGAAGATGGATTTGTTCTCAAATCTTGCATGATCAGAGGAATATGAAACAATAAAACAGTATATTTCATTCTCAGGCAAATGGTAAGTGATATTCTAAGTTCAGTCCGTAAAATGTTTGGTATATTTATGAAGCTGCTTTAGTAACTATTCTGTCACCTTTCTGCTGGCCTTTCCCAGGGCTTCCTTTTACCTTCCCCAGTCTTCGTTCACGCTGACCACCTCTTATGGTTCCTTATATGCAGAAGGCTTGATTTGAGTTCATTTTGATTTTTATTTTTCTGCACTTGTTATATTCAAAACACTACATAACGTGTTATAGAGTACACTAGAGTCTGAATGGACTGGATTAGATTGTAATCAGCTACCACTAATAATGAACTGACAGGTTGCAGATCAGAACCTCATTCTAAACTAGACTTTCTTGCTTTGTAAAATTTACAATGTTTTAAGTGATCTTTTCTAGTATTTAAACTCTGTATTTTAGACCTACATAGCAGAGAATTAATGGAAAATTTTGTTGTCTAATAGCAGGTTTCTTGGTTTTTAACTTGTTAGAAACAATGACTCTCAAGGACTTAATATCAGGCTTCAGGCCTTTGATTCCTTTAATTTTAATTTTTATCCTGTGCTATGTACTTCAAGATGTTTTACTCTGCTCTAATTGAAAAAAAAAAAAAGTTTTCTCCCAAGATGAATTCTAAAAAGCACTTGTCTACACATGTACTTATAATTAGCCAAGCTCTATAGCAAGATCAGTTTTTTTTTTCTTTAAGATTTATTTATTTATTTGAAAGGCCAAGCTACAGAGAGGCAGAGGCAGAGAGAGAAAGGTCTTCCATCTGCTGGTTCACTCCCCAGATGGAACAATGGCCAGAGCTGAGCTGATCTGAAGCAGGAGCCAGGAGCCAGGAGCTTCTTCAAGGTCTCTCACGTTGGTGTAGGGGCCCAAGGACTTGTGGATCTTCTTTTATTGCTTTCCTAAGCCATAGCAGAGAGCTGGATTGGAAGAGGAAAGTTGGGACTCAAACCAATGCCCAGATGAGATGCTGGCACTTCAGGCTACAACTTTATCCACTATGCTACAACACCAGTCCCATGAGGTCAGTTTTCATCGATTGAAATTAAATCCTTAATTTCCAGTTCCACAATGATCAAACATATGTTAGCCTTGTGTATTCCGTAGGTACACATCATTATAATCTACACTAGTTACTCATTTGCTCCAAGTTGAAATTTCTATAGCTGGATACTTAATTGTAGCAGGTTGAAGTTTCTACAGGCAATAACTTTTATAGTAGTGAAAAATGAATAGGTCAGTTTCATAAGAGATACTTTTAAAATATTTATGACCAAATTCCATGGCAATTATATGTTTTTAGCCCTTGTTTATACACCTTTGGAGCTGTAGTCTTTCTACTTTCTAACTTGTTGAATATTATGTCAGTGCTTAATAAGCCTGTGATTATAGTGGGAGTTGAAATTATGTTCTTGTAAAAATTTAAGAATAGAAAGTAGGAAAGAGAGTAATTGAGGTAGGGATAGAAGTATTATCTTAGAATTCCACCTATGAAATGCATGAAATCTGGGAATCTCGATGCAAGGATTATATGCCTAATTATCTCTCAGAGCTTACTAAACGTGTGCTGAATGAAAAATAAAAAGTGAGGAGCACAATATGCAGATGTACGGAACTCCTCAGGCCCCAGGCTGCTGTGCTCTATTTGCCAATTTAATAGAAATATGAGAGTGGCAGACGCTTCTGAGAGGACAGTCATTCCACCTCTAGGAAGACGGAATAATGGCCATGAGATAAAGCTGTAACTCCTCATTCAGAATGTTTCTTAAAAAGCAAAATCACAGCCCGTAACTAGTCCTAAAATGTTGGACATGGCATATATTTTTTTCTGCTTGGGATTATAAGGCTGCTGATCCTTCTGTGGCTCAGTCTCTGACAGTCAGAGAGATACGCTTTTGAAAAACAGAATAAATATAGCAGCATCATTGTCTTTGACTACTAGACCCTTTAAAGTCAACATTTCAGTGAATTCTATGACTGCCATTTTTAGCATAGAAAATAAAGGCCTCAGAAAATTTCTATAACCCAAACTATTTTGTGTAAAATTTTGTATCAAACTTGAGAATCAGCTACCTAAGTAAGAGTTTTAATATGACACAATCTATCCAAAATGTTTTATCATCATTAATAACCAGGGATCCTTCTATCACTAGACATTCCTTATGTATCGTGTTAATTTCCAAAACTCACAGAGCTACAAATTATGATTGTGATTGGATAGACTGTTTCCTTTTTTTCAATGCAACTGCTTGTGTTCTAATCGTATCAATTCAGGCAATATTTGTAAGGGTAACACTCTGCACTGGAAACATCAAGATTCGGATTAAGGAGCAGTAAGCACTGAATAGATCTAGCTCTTAAAATTGGTAATGAATATGCAAATTTCCCTTATTAATCACAGATATAACAGTGAAAAGAAAATAAATGAGGACTTTGTAAGATCCATATTTAAGACTTATACTCTACACATCACTGCTGTGATTATCCAGACTGACATAAATTCACAAAGGTAGCCTGATACACCAGAGACTATTTACCACACTGATTGTCTTTTTCATTGTCATCTAAGGAAGATCAGAGTTCTTAATGATGACAGATAAAGCCATAAAAAATACATATGATTAAAGAAGACTGAGCTATATAAAAATATTATTTCTCTACTATGGAAAGATATGTGTCTAGAATCATGTACTCAGGCTCTATTCTTTATTTGGCTTATTTTTATGATCCTGCGCAGGTCAGAAGGAAATGTAGAGAATGTACGAACATGAAGGTCATAATACTGGGGTTCTGCAGCACAATAAATTAAAAGGAAAAGCAAAGATGGAAACGATGCAAAACATCTGGCATCCTGTCGCCTGGATATTTTTATAACTTAACTGCCACACGTGCTTTTGTAGGACTGTGCCAGATGGACACTGCAATTATATACCATACTGAGTTACAGCTCTCGGAGGAGAACATTTGGATTCTTCCACTTACACCTTTTAGACGCTCAGGATAATAAAGGACTACAAAAAGCTGTCTCCATCTTATTTTTTTCTGTAATTGTTAACTACTTTATGTTTTAATGGATATTACTAAATTACCAGTTATTTATTTTTGTTGTTAATAAATTGATATTTATCAGAAAAGAATAATAGCTTGATTTTCCACAAATAGACATTTTGCAAGTGGAATGATTATTAAAAATATTTACATGTTTATTTTAATGACAGAGTGACAAAGAGAGAATATGAAATAGAGAGAAAGTGAGGGAGAGAAATCTCCAAACAATTGCTTCACTTCCCAAAAGGCTCCATCAGACAAGTCTGGATTGGAAGCACAGAAGCCTGGACTGGAACCAGAACATTGACATGGGAAGTCAGTATTGCAAGGCAGTTTAAATCTCTGTCTTAAATCAATTGCCTCAAGTAGACTGATGTATAACTCAGTCATGGAAGTATTTAGCAGGAAAAAAAAAAAAACTATTCATAAAAAAAATTTAAGGATTTGTTTATTAAGGCAGAGTTATAGAGAGGCAGAGGAAAAGAGTCCTCTATCCGCTAGTTCACTCCCCAATTGGCCACAACAACTGGAGCTGTGCCAATTCAAAGCCAGGAGCCAGAAGCTTCTTCCAGGTCTCCCGCTTGGGTCCAGGGGCCCAAACCCTTGGGCCATTTACTACTGCTTTCCCAGACTACAAAATAACTGAATTGGAAGTAGAGCAGTCCAGTATCCAGCCAGCATCCATGTGGGATGCCGGTACTGCTGAACGTGGCTTTACCCACTATTCAGAGTGCTAGTTCCCCCCACCAAATTCTCAATATACAAATTTCCATGGGCTTCTTGCCTTTACCTTGAAAAATTGTTGCCCTTATTCAATGGAGACAATGGTCCTATTTGCACAATAGCTCATCTTCCTACTGACAATGTCACCCTTCTTTGTTCATGTCTATAACTTTCTGAGTACTTGCCAACATGTTCCTCTTGTTCTGGATACTTTTTAATCTACCTAGCATATATAATTCACACTATTTTTTAAAAAAATAAACTAATAAGAAAAATAATTCACAACAAGAATTAACAACCAAGTAATGAAATTTAATTGTTTAATATACACATATAAGTATATTTCAAAAATTTCATGGAAAAATGGAATTTAAAGACACGTGTATTTGGGATCCAAAATTTGTTGTAACTACCTGCATAGTTTTTGTCTAATATGCATTTTCCCCAAGCTCTTTGATGATGCCTCTCATATTTTAAGGAGGCATAATTTTTTTTTTTACTTGTTAAAATTTGGCTACTGGACAATAGTATTTTAAATCTACACTAGCAAGAATCAGTAATGAGGAAAAAACTTAAACCAGGGAATTTATCTCAATAGTGGTACAGCCAGAAGTGGAGCTAAGTTGCCATTTAACAGCAAGGTTCATGAGTCTTCCACAATACCACACAAAAGAACTTATAATAAACATTTAATTAACAGGAGTCTTTGTTATTGCCTCTTTTGAAATTAAAATCTAAAGGTTGTTATCCTTCAGGTAAGTTTAAAAACTGTGAAATGGTCAATGTCTCAATGTTGTTCAGAGAAAAACTCATCAAAGCTAATTTTGCTTGTAAATTTGTTTTGAAAAAGGCTTGGTTTATTCTGTGTCACCTACAAATTTAAGAAAATCGAGTGTTATTTAATAAATCTAGATTTCAGTGGTGATTACATTGTCAAACATGGGAAAAATGAGTTTCTATAAACTAGTAGGAATATTTCATTTCAGTCACTCATATTTCACCCTTTTCACATATTTACTAAAGTATGCCTAATATTTTCCCATAAACAAAGAGCACATTCAAGTAAAAATGTGAAAGTAAAACAATGGTCATCTGTGAAACATTATACATCATTTCCAAAGACTAATATCACAATGCAAGAATCCCCATCTGGTCAACTAATAAGCTTTGGATGTAAGTAGAGAATTCAGGGTAGATTCTTCAACATCATCAATGGTAGTAAGGCACTCACTGTAGAAAAGCAGACTAGGAAGCTCAACAGCTTGTAACCACACCCTGGATAAGGCAGTTGATCATTAACAGTACAATTTCTGCTCCTTCCAGGTCAAAATATATTTGTATAGCATGAAGCTTATCCCAAAGGCTTAGCAATATTTTTAATTTTTTAAAGATTTATTTATTTGAATTGCACAGTTACAGAGAGAGAAGAAGAGACAGAAAGAGAAGGATTGTCCATCCACTGGTTACTCCCCAGATGGCCATAACAGCCAAAGCTGCGCCAGACTGAAGCCAGGAGCTAGGAGATTCATTTGTATATCCCATGTGGGTGCAAGGGCTGCTTAGGCACTTGGACCATTATCCACTGCTTTTCAGGCACTAACAGGCAACTGGAACAAAAATGAGGCAGCTGGGAAATGAACCAGCACTGATATAGTATATTGGTGCTGCAGACTGTAGCTTAACCTACTATGCCACAGTGCCAGCCCCATCTTTTTAACTTTTCACAGCTTGATTGGAGAGATTAAAAAGCATTTGAAGGCCAACACTTACTCAAACAACATCAAGAATATGAGATACCTAGAAGGACGATGCTAAACCACATGGGACAGACTCTTGAGTTCTTAGTCCATTAAGAAAAATCTCACAGATCTGTTTGGTTGTTGTATTTCAGCACAAGCTGTTATTTCCAGCAAAAGTACTGGAGAAAATGTGAGAACAATTTTATTATCTATTTAGTAGTTGCAGTTATTTCAAAATAAACTTTAAATACATGTGGTCATAATCACATTGAAATATGCTTCACTAGTATGACAAATATGTTTGTAAATAAATAATTATAACTTCACACTACAAACCTAGCAACAACAAAATAATTCATTTATGGAAGTACATTTTTATAGATTTTGTAGTTTCCACAAGGTAATAAAATGAAATAAATGCAAGATAAATTTTGAAATTTCTTACTAACCAAGGGAATATCATCTCTCTCTGTCTGGAATTGAACAAGAACCTTATTATAACAGCATATTTAAGTCAAAGGAACTATAATCCTTTTGGCAAAAAAAAATGACCTAAATGAAAGATCTCTGTGAGTGAGATCCCAGCAGAAAGAACGGGCCTATCAAAGAAGGAGGTACCTTTCTCTGAAGGGAGGAGAGAACTTCCACTTTGACTATGACCCTGTCTAAATAAGATCGGAGTTGGCAAACTCAAAAGGCTTCCATAGCCTTGGCAACTCATGACAGGAGCCTAGGGTGATTAATAACACCATAAACAATAGTGTCAATTGTTAAATCAACAACAGGAGTCACTGTGCACTTACTCCTCAAGTAGGCTCTCTATCTATAATGTGTAGTACTATGTGAATTAACGGCATAACTAGTACTCAAACAGGACTTTATACTTTGTGTTTCTGTGTGGGTGCAAACTGTTGAAATCTTTACTTAGTATTTACTAAATTGATCTGTATATAAAGATAATTGATAATGAATCTTGATGTGAATGGGATGGGAGAGGGAGCATGAGGGGATGGTTGCGTGTGGGAGGGAGGTTACGGGGTGTGGGGAGGGGGAAACCACTGTAATCCAAAAGCTGTACTTTGGAAATTTGTATTTATTAAATGAAAGTTTAAAAAAATCCTTTTTGCAAGATCCCCACCATAAATCAATTATTCTGAGGCATCTGGCATAAACAATGTTTACCAAGTTAGTTGCTGATGAGGATTTTTGAAATTTATAAAAGATTTTGTTTTTATTGCTTGCCATGCTTCAAGAAAAATAACATTTGTTTTTTCCATTTGTTGAAGAAATTGTGACTATATTCATATTTCTCTCCAGTGGTTTCATTTAGAAGTCTGTGTGTAGTTTCAATCAATTATTCATCTGGAAAAAGGAAAATAAAAGACTAAAGACAACTTCTCATTTCCCCAAAAATCTGTAAAATTGTGAGTTGATATGAACCATTCTGTATATGGAGCAATAACTGGTATTTAAATACTTGAACTCTGTAAGGTATATATATGTTATTATTTGCATGATTACAAGATTGGTAGATCAGTGATTTTGACAAGTAATCTAGTATGCTTAGGTTGCTTCAAATCAGTTTTGAATACAAGTGCTTTATTTCATGAGTAAGAAGAAGAAAACTTATGAAATTAATATAATTAATGTGATTATTTAAAATATTTATTTATTTATATTGAAAGCAGAGTGTCAGAGAGAGACATATCTTCCACCTGCTGGTTTACTTTCCAAATGCTGGCTATAGCCAGGGTTGGATCAGGCTGAAGTCAGGAGCAAGTTAGTCCATCTAATCTCTCATGTGAATGGTAGGTACCTAAGTATGTGGACCATCATCCACTATCTGAAGAATGAAATTAATTAGCATTGTGAATGCAAATGAGCTCCTGCATATATTTCAAAAATTGAAAAACTATTTACCTATAAAGTGGATTAAAAAGAAAGCCAAAAATTACAGTTGATCAATTCTTCAGAACTTGAAATTAACTGTTTTACATGAAACAATATTAAAAAAAAATAGTAAAGATTTAAAGTACACTCTCAGCACCCACACATACGGTCAATAGTATCAGATTTTGTGAGACAGTATGATACTATGGAATGAAATGGTTACAGACTCTTTGATGAGAGTAAAGAGATTTAAATGACCTGAAAAATCTGGGCGAAGAAACCCACTATATAAATTGAGTAAAGTTTTATGGAGGTTCACTTACTTCTGGTATTCAGGAACTAACTCTTTCTAATTTTAACTTGGAAATCAAAAGTAGAGTTTTCAGAGTACAGAATCTAATTTCGTGGTATTCTGTTTTTGGAGTTTTGAATAAACCTTATCACCTGAACGCAATGTAATGGAAGAGAGATTTGAGATCCAGCTCCCCGAATTTGTCTTCCAATAGCCTTGAGTAAATCAAATTCAGAGATTTTGTCCTGCAGATATTTTGAAATTTGCTGGGAGAGTTAGAAGTTGTAAGATCAATGTTTGAATGGAACAAGGAGGAGAGTAAAGGCTGAGAAAGTTGAAATTCACTTTCTTAGTAACTAGCACCAAAATGCATCACGTGTTCTTCACAGTTTTACTTCCATCTCCTTCTCATGGTCCAAATCTAGATATTTTGTTTTCTACTTTGGTAAAAGGACAATTTATTTTCCTCAGTGTATCTTTTTTTTTTTTAATTTTTATTTTTTGACAGGCAGAGTGGACAGTGAGAGAGAGAGACAGACAGAAAGGTCTTCCTTTGCCGTTGGTTCACCCTCCAATGGCCGCCGCGGCTGGCGCGCTGCGGCCGGCGCACTGCGCTGATCCGATGGCAGGAGCCAGGAGCAAGGTGCTTTTCCTGGTCTCCCATGGGGTGCAGGGCCCAAGCACCTGGGCCATCCTCCACTGCACTCCCTGGCCACAGCAGAGGGCTGGCCTGGAAGAGGGGCAACCGGGACAGAATCCGGCACCCCGACCGGGACTAGAACCCGGTGTGCCAGCGCCGCAAGGCGGAGGATTAGCCTAGTGAGCCGCGGTGCCGGCTCCTCAGTTGTATCTTAATACAGCCTTTTGTCTGTTTGTGACTTCATACAGCTGGGTGTGTCATAACTGATGTTTACTGCTATGTATGTATAATGCTAATATCCATTCTGATGTCATACAGAGGCCTGAGAAATCTTCATAACAAAATTTTTTTTTTGTCATTGTATTTCATTTATTTGAATTCCTTCAACCTGTGTTTAATACAGCCAGGATATTTTCAAATACTCCTTCTCTCTCTCTCTCTCTCTCTCTCTCTCTCTATATATATATATATATATATATATCCATCCATCCCAGGGCACAATTCATAATAATGGTCTATGAAATAAACTTAGTCCTTACATAGGTAAAATCAGTTTGAAAACTGCTTCCTTTCTAGTATTTGTATCTCTATATCAGAATGATAAATCAAGATGTGCTCTGTAAAAGTTAAAAACTCAAAAACAATATGCAAAGGAATTTCATGTTTGATAGCCATATCTTGCTTTGTTTACTGGTTCACATAAGTTATTGGTTCACATAAGTTGTTCCTTCTTGAGATATAAAGCTCTAAGGGGCAGGAGTCATTCCTGCTATATTCAACACTTGTTACTGGGCATCTAACTTTTTTTGTAGACATTCAATTTTTCTTGAACAATTGAAAATTTCACATTTTGTGATTTGTTTGTTGTTTTTAGTTCTTACTTATTACACTCCCATGGAACTGTGGTCTTTCTACTTTTTACTTGTTGAACATTGTAGTTAGTATTGCATTAAGCCTGTGCTTGCAGAGTGGATTGCAATTATGTTTCACAATAATTAGAGAAAGAAAGAAAGGAAGGAGGGGTGTAGAGGGAGGGACAAAGGAAGTATCGTTATTATCTTATAAGTGTATCTATGAAATGAATGAAATCTGTTCTTTTATTAATAAAAATTTAAAAATAAACAAAGACACAAAATTAAAATATTTCAATTTACTAGCATGTTAAGTATTAGCATCCATCTTAAGAATAACTGGATATGATAATTATACTCACAATGTGTGTACATGCACTTTTCATTCTTTGCCTAATGACTGCCTGACTAACTATGGGAATTTCAAATACTGCTTCACTAGGGATGTGAATACTTTTATTATGATACTCTTGCTGTCCATTTTCTCCTATTTATTACATATCTTCCTACATTCCATCTCTGTGTCATCTAGCATACACTATTCAGACAAGTGTATAATTTCAGCTTAATGCAATGAGGATATTTTTATGAGAATGTTTACAATGATAACTTGAGCCTCTCAGTTCAATTTACTCAGTTTTTTCTTAACAGCCTGAAAAGTCTTGAAAATTAAATAAAAATCATTATTAAATAAGAATTATTATTCTTTACTTCCTTCCCCATTATCTGTTCCTTATCTTTTTCCTGGGACTTACAAGTTTTTAAATATTGTATGCTTACAAATTGTACGTTCTCTTGAATCAAGTGATCTAAGTTATGCAACCAGGATACTACATGCTATGTTGTTTATAATCAAACACTTTTGAGAATGTTATGAATCAATTATAATAAATAAGCAGGGAAATAAACATAAGATGGTGATGTCTCAGTCTACGTTGTAGTATAAATTATATTTATAGGCTAATGAACAATTTGGACAATCTAGTTTAGGAATGTATCTATCTTCAAAAAATCCTAAATTTACTATTCCCTGTTTTTCTCATCTGTTACATAGAATCCTCAAAACATGTTTTGCTTTGCCACAATAAACATCCATCAGTTATATACTCTATTAGAATAAACTGTGGGAGAGACATTACATCTTCAACAGCACTTTGGCACTTAAGGAGATATGTATATAAATAATACACAGTTCTTTACAAAGAGCCATACAACACCAGCAGCTCGGAAAAAAATAGCGTCAATATGAGTTTCTGTGAGAGAATAAATAAAGTGTTAAGCATGGAGAATTGACTGATACTTTTGTAATAAATAAGGAGAACATTTCAGCTGACTTTGAAGAATGAGTAATATCTCTCTGGGTCTCTGTCTTTACAATTGGATGCATTTTTATTTTCATTGCAGTAGATTTTTTTTAATTTGTATATGTTAGTGTTCACTCTTTCAGCTGTGCAGTTGCGTGGATATGAAACTATTCTGATGGAATAAATTACATATCAGATAATTCAGTGAGGAAAACAGGACAATTAAATAATTTAAATTATACTTGATAAAGGAGAAGTTAAGGTGATGAGCAGTGAAAGTGATTGGGATAGTGAAGAAATCTTGAGATTTCTACACCGTCACTGCCCTGTTAGGCTGAAAAACCATTGAAGCACACTGCTATCAAAGCCTGGGGTGTCAAGATTATCCAACAGTAGCTGCGAATTCAGTGGTTCTAGCTCACAGGACCCAGAGCCTCAGAGGTGAAATAGAAGATTTAAGAAAAACAAGAATGGAAAGAGATAAAATGTTCAGCTTCTCCTTTTCTTTTTTCCTCTGAAGGCAGAGGTCTGGAGAGAGCTTTCCCTACTACCATATAGAATACTACAGTGCTAGCAGGGAGACCAAAGGTCATAATGAAAAGGATTTTAGCAAAGATAAGAGGATGTGGAAAAATGAT
The DNA here is from genome assembly GCF_051225735.1 of Oryctolagus cuniculus. Taxonomy (NCBI): domain Eukaryota; kingdom Metazoa; phylum Chordata; class Mammalia; order Lagomorpha; family Leporidae; genus Oryctolagus; species Oryctolagus cuniculus. Next base: position 106,305,349 of record NC_142871.1, on the reverse strand, counting down.
AAGTGCTTCCTCTTATCTAAAAAGAAATACCACTGATGGTGCAAATCCATCATTAATCTTTAATTCAATCCTTCCACATTTTTGATGTCATTTTTCCCATGCTATTTCTGAACTAGTTCTTATCCAAAGCTATGTGGATTCCATGAGAACATCAATCATAGCAACATTTCTTTTGGTCTTTAAGAATATGAGATCTGGGGCCAGTGTTGTGGTCTAGCTAGTAAAGCTGTTGCCATCCCATGTGGGCGCCAGTTCCAGGCCTGGATGCTCCACTTCGAATCCAGCTTCCTGCAAGTGAGTCTGGGAAAGCAGCAGAAGATGGCCAAAGAACTTGGGCCCTGCACCCATATGGGAGATCCAGAAGAAGTTCCTGGCTCCTGACTTCAATCTTGCCCAGCCTTGGCCATTGTGGTCATTTGGAGAGTAAACCATCAGATGAAGATCTCTCTCTCTCTCTCTCTCTCTCTCCTCCTCCCACTCCATAACTCTGCCTTTCAAATGAATAACACAAATCATTTTTTTAAAAAGAGAATGTCAGATAATATGGTATAGGGCTTAATAATTTATTCTTGATGTGCTTGTATATGGAATTTCAATGCTTTTCATTATTTTAGTTTATATCAGGAATTGTACAAGTAAGATTACTGAACTTCAGACACATTATTCCCTTGTCTAGAAAACAAAAAATCTTTGGAGGAGACAAGTGCAAATCTTCCCACGAATCTCCATAAGCTAATTCCTAACACACTCCTCCTGTGCTTTACAACATAGAGTAACATCCCAATTTAAGGTAAATAGTTTTCATATAATAGTTAGACACAACATCATGGTACCTGACCCCATCACTGTGACCAGGTGATCTTCCCTAAGATGATCAGAGAGAAATTCTTGGACAGCCACCATTAAAAAACTGTTAGAAATGATAGTACTATGTTTAAAAAATAATTGTTTGAAAAGAGGAAAGTGTTATATTACTTATGTACTAATTTATTCTAAGATCTAGATTGCTCTAATGGGAAAAAATAGCTTACCAGCTCTGTGCCATTTATCTATTTTATCAGATAATAAGGAAATGGAAATTGATATTATGTAGTGTCATCAATAAGAGTATAATGCAGTTGAGGAAATGAGAAAGAAACAAGTCAAACAAATGTAAAAAAATAAGTATCAGAAGACAGAGTCACTTAGTGACTGAGGTATCAAATACTATGATTATGGAGGAATTAATTTGGAAATGTAAACTGAAACCACAATATGTGATTTTTCTAAACTGAAAAGATGAAAACTTAACACAACAGGTAATATTGTTCAGAATATGGTATAACTAGAATATGGTATAACCATTCAATTTGCTGTCAGTTGTATTTAATTCTATAACTATCCCTTCTAAAGATAAACACACACACACATCTCTCTCTCTCTCTTTCTCTATCCATCTATGTAATCTATCTATCTATCCATACCTAAATAATGTCAATAATTCTTGTGTATTTACCCAAAGAAATAAAATATAAATCTGTGAAACATCTCAGAAAATAATGCCCATAAAATATTATTTGTAAAGCCTTACAGTAGAAATTAATTTAATTTTCATCATCAAAACCATGGAAAAACAAAAAACCTTTTTCATAAACTTATTGGTCATTGAAGCAACTTCTTTGGTGAAACGCCTGTTCATATTTGTCTACTTTTAATTGAAATTTTTTCATCTTATTGTTATTGAATTTTAAGATTTTTATACATTTTTTTTTGCTTTCAAACTTTTATTTAATGAATATAAATTTCCAAAGTACAGCTTATGGATTACAATGGCTTCCCCCCCATAACGTCCATCCCACCCGCATCCCTCCCCTTTCCCACTCCCTCTCCCCTTCCATTCACATCAAGATTCATTTTTGATTCTCTTTATATACAGAAGATCAGTTTAGCATACATTAAGTAAAGATTTCAACAGTTTGCTCCCACACAGAAACATAAAGTGAAAAATACTGTTTGAGTACTAGTTATAGCATTAAATCTCAATGTACAGCACACTAAGGACAAAGATTCTACCTGAGGAGTAAGTGCACAGTGACTCCTGTTGTTGACTTAACAAATTGACACTCTTGTTGATGGCATCAGTAATCACCCTAGGCTCTTGTCATGAGCTGCCAAGGCTATGGAAGCCCCCTGAGTTCACTGACTCTGATCATATTTAGACCAGGCCATGGTCAAAGTGGAAGTTCTCTCCTCCCTTCAAAGAAAGGTACCTCCTTCTTTGATGACCCATTCTTTACACTGGGATCTCACTCGCAGAGATCTTGGCTTTCCATGCCTGAAATAGTCTCATGGGCTTTTCATACTTTGCAAATAAAGGCCTTTTACAGATGTATTTACTAAAAATAAAATTTCAATGTATAACTTGCTACTCTGGTTTGATAACATTTCCTCTAAAATTCGTGTGTTGAAATCTAATTCCCCAATTCATTGTACTGGGAAGTGTGGCATTTTGCGAGGTGTTTACATCATGAGGGCTCCATCAGAAAGAGTAGATTCAGGCCGGCGCCACGGCTCACTAGGCTAATCCTCTGCCTAGTGGCGCCGGCACACCGGGTTCTAGTCCCGGTCGGGGCGCTGGATTCTGTCCCGATTGCCCCTCTTCCAGGCCAGCCCTCTGCTGTGGCCAGGGAGTGCAGTGGAGGATGGCCCAGGTGCTTGGGCCCTGCACCCCATGGGAGACCAGGAAAAGCACCTGGCTCCTGGCTCCTGCCATCGGATTAGCACGGTGCGCCGGCCGCAGCGCGCCAGCCGCGGTGGCCATTGGAGGGTGAACCAACGGCAAAGGAAGACCTTTCTCTCTGTCTCTCTCTCTCACTGTCCACTCTGCCTGTCAGAAAAAAAAAAAAAAAAGAAAGAGTAGATTTATACTAGTATAAAAGGCCCTTAGGGTAGTGGCTTCTTCTACTCTTCCACCTCTCCATGGGATGCAACAGTCAATGAACCACGTTGGAAGCAAAGAGATCATTGCCTAAGCTGACAGTGCCTTGATCTCTAACTTCCCAATCTCCGGAACTGCAAGTTAAATATCCATACTTTATAGATTCTCCACTCTCAGGCTTTTTATTACAGTAATGCCAAATGCACTACTATATTTGACAACTGAATATCCTGATGATGTTATTTAAGCAAGTTTTTAATTGTAAAGAATTCTAATGTATCAATTTATTTGCTGTATTTTATGTTTCATGCTTGAATACTTTGCCCAGTGAAAGGCAACTGAGGAGTTATTCTTTTTCTTCTACAAATATCTTTAAAGATTTATTTATTTATTTGAAAGGCAGAGATACAGAGAGGTAAAAGTGGGTGAGAGGGAGGGAAAGAGAGAGAGAGAGAGAGGTATTCCATCTGTTGGTTCATTCCCCAAATGTCTGCAATGGCCAAAGCTGCACCAACCCAAAACCAGGAGCCAGGAGATTCCTCCAGGTCTCCCACGTGCAGGGGCCCAAAGACTTGGGTTATCTTCTACTGTTTTACCAGGCCATAGAAGAGAATTAGATAGGAAGAGGAGCAGCCGGTACTCGAACCAGCACCCATATATGATGCCAGCACTGGAGGCGAAAGCTTTATCTGCTAAGCAACAGAGCCAGTCCCTTCTACAAATATTTCTGTGTCTTATACTTGAATTGTAGTGTATAGAACAAAGCAGAGAATTTACTTTAAATATTTATTTTTGAGAGACAGAGAAAGAAAAAGAGAGAGGGAGTTCTCCTCCACTACTCCACTCTCCAAATGCTTACAACAGCCAGGGCTAGAAGTTGTGAACGCCTTCCAAATCTGCCACCTGGCTGGCAGGAATCCAATTACTAGAACCAGCACCACTGCCTTCCAGAGTCTGTGTTCACAGAAAAACTGGATTCACGAACTGTAGCCAGGAACCTAGACCCAGGCCAAGGCTATGGAAGCCCCCTGAGTTCACTGACTCTGATCATTTTTTAGACCAGGCCATGGTCAAAGTGGAAGTTCTCTCCTCCCTTCAGAGAAAGGTACCTCCTTCTTTGATGACCCGTTCTTTCCACTGGGATCTCACTCGCGGAGATCTTTCATTTAGTTTTTTTGTTTGTTTGTTTTTTTTTTTTTTTTTTTTTTTTTTTTTTTTTTTTTTTTTTTTGCCAGTGTCTTGGCTTTCCATGCCTGAAATACTCTCATGGGCTTTTCAGCTGGATCCGCGTGCCTTATGGGCTGATTCTGAGGCCAGAGTGCTGTTTAGGACATCTGCCATTCTATGGGTCTGCTGTGTATCTCACTTCCCATGTTGGATCATTCTCTCCCTTTTTGATTCTATCAGCTAGCATTTGCAGACACTATTCTTGCTTATGTGATCCCTTTGACTCTTAGTCCTATCATTATGATCAATTGTGAACAGAAATTGATCACTGGGACTAGTGAGATGGCATTGGTACGTGCCACCTTGATGGGATTGAATTGGAATCCCCTGGTATGTTTCTAACTCTACCGTTTGGGGCAAGTCAGCTTGAGCATGTCCTGAATTGCACATCTCTTCCCTCTCTTATTACCACTCTTATATTTAACAGCAATCACTTTTCAGTTAAGTTTCAGCACTTAAGAAGAATTGTGTATTGATTACAGTATTCAACCAAAAGTATTAAGTAGAACAAACAAACAAAAATACTAAGAGGGATAACATATTAAGTTGTTCATCAACAGGACGAGGGCTGATCAAGTCACCGTTTCTCATAGTGTACATTTCACTTTAACAGGTTCCCTTTTTGGTGCTCAGTTAGTTGTCACCTATCAGGGAGAACATGTGGTATTTGTCCCTTTGGGATTGGCTTATTTCACTCAGCATCATGTTTTCCAAATTCCTAACAGGGATCACTTCTTAAGGGATAAACTTAATTCCCAACACCAATTTGAACTGAGACAGAGGGAATAGTAGCAATTCCTTGAAGTAGACTGTGATTAAAAAAATACTGTAATTTCTAACTTAAATATTTAAGTTTTAATATGAATTTTAATATTAGCTTATATATTTATTCAAGTTACCTATTTTTTTTTTTTACTGACATTACACTGCAACTATAAATAATCCTAGAAAGAATGAACATGTTGACATTGTTGAGTCAACCAAAACATGTTCATCCTTGTATCAGGTGCATCACACTATTATTCAGATCTTCTTTTTTTAATATTTATTTTATTTATTTGAAAGACAGAGTTACAGAGAGAGGTTGAGACAGAGAGAGAGAGGTCTTCCATCCACTGGTTCACTACTCAGATGGCCACAATGGCTGGAGCTGTGCCAATCTTCCAGGTCTCCCATATGGATGCAGAGGCCCAAGGACCTGGGTCATCTTCCACTGCTCTCCCAGGCCATAACAGAGAGCTGGATTGTAAGAGGAGCAGCCAGGACTAGAACCGGCGCCCATATGTGGTGCTGGAGCTTCAGATCAGGACTTTAACCAACTGTGCCACAGCCCTGGCCCCAGTTTATTATTTAGATCTTCTTTAACTTCTCTAAGAAATATGCTGTGACATTAATATACAGATACGGTACATTTTTTTTTTTTTTTCACAAAAACTGGATGTGTTTTAAAAGCTGCTGTTTTCACTTTATGGTTCATATGTAAATTATAGTAAGGTAATGATTTTGAAGTGTGCAGGCATATAGGTTAAAATCAATTAGGTTTGTGAGCTGGAAGACCACGCCTTTGCCACGCCCCTGTGTGTCCTTATCCCCCTACCTGGCCAGACCTGGGTGCCAACCAGCCAATCAGGTTAATTAACCACTCCCCTTTGGTAGTGGGTTAAAAGCCTGGGGCACAGTGTGCGCCGTCCCCGGCCCTTCTTCCCTGGCCTCTTGTCAGGAGGGGGCTTGCTGTAGCCCCGCACCTCCAGGGCGCGTGGCCTTGGGGCTATGTGCTCTAAGGCTTCCTGGCCCACATACAGGTCTAGATGCTCATCCACGTGGCTGGTTCCCGGTGCTCTGTATGAACCCCCATTCACCCCTCTCTCCTAAATAAAGTTCTCACTCTCCTATGCATCTTTCTCACCAAATAAAAGCTTAAAACGTACCGTGCTGCCTTGTTTATCTGTGCCGGTATTTAGAATTCTCTAAATATTAGGTAAGAACCCTCTTGGGCTTATTAATATCGAGGATTTAGTAATAAGCCTATGGTGAAATCATAAGGCACCCCAAATTTCAGTAGTACATGTGGCACCCTGGATAGCATTTCTAGGGAACATTAAGGGGCCATATTTCAGTGTAAATTTTAGGGGGTCTTGTCCGATTTCAATTTTGTATATTAACTTTATTTCTTGCTCCTTGACAACAATCATTTATTAATTTTAGCAATATTTATAGATCTCAAATAACATTCTTTTATAGTTGTTTAGTTGTTTATTTTACTTATTGGAAAGGCAGACAGACGGAGAATAGTCATCCATCTACTGTTTTACACCAAATTAAGAGCTTGGAATTTAATCTGTATCTCTCACATGGAGAACAGGGACCCAACTACTTCACCAATTGCTGCTGCATCAAGGTACACATGAGCAGGAGGCTAAAATTAGGAGCTGAGCCAACATAGGACTCATATTGAGCCATCAGGCATTCAAATATGGGGACATTCCAAGTCCTGTCTTAACCATTATGTCAAGCATCTGTCCCATCAAACAATATTCTTTGTAGGCATTCAAGTAATCTTTGAATGAAGATATCTAACTTTGTTCTTTCTCATTATTTTACCACATGTCTGTTCTTCCCTAGGACATTATCCTTTTCTGGAGTTTACTTCCTTAGTTTTTTTGTTTGGTTGGTTGTGTTTTTTTTTTTTTTTTTTTTTTTTTTTTTTTTTTTTTTTTTACAGGCAGAGTGGACAGTGAGAGAGAGATACAGAGAGAGAAAGGTCTTCCTTTGCCGTTGGTTCACTCCCCAGTGGCTGCTCTGGTGGTGTGCTGCAGCCAGCGCACTGCACTGATCTGAAGCCAGGAGCCAGGTACTTCTCCTGGTCTCCCATGCGGGTGCAGGACCCAAGGACTTGGGCCATCCTCCGCTGCACTCCCGGGCCACAGCAGAGAGCTGGACTGGAAGAGGGGCAACTGGGACAGAATCTGGCGCCCCGACTGGGACTAGAACCCAGTGTGCTGGCGCCGCAGGCGGAGAATTAGCCTAGTGAGCCACGGCGCTGGCCCTCTTCCTTAGTTTTTAATGATTTTTTAAATTTATTTATTCATTCATTCAGTCAGTCATTTAATTGGAGAGTTAGAGAGGGAGGGGAAGAGGGAGAGGGGGATAATAGGGAAATCTGGTTCACTTGCAATATGGCTGCCATGTTGAAAGAAGGAGGCTAGAATCCATTCAGGCCTCCCACTTGGTTCACCTTTCTTGGGCAATCTTCTCTTGCTTTCCAACACACAATAACAGAAAGCTAGATTGGCAGTGGGACAGCTGGGACTCCAATGGGTACTCATAAGTGATACTGGCATTTCAGGTGACAACTTAACCCCTTGTGCTACAAGACCAGCCCCTAATATAATTTTTTAAAGATTCTATATTTATTTATTTGAGAGGTAGAGTTACAAACACTGTGAGGGAGAGACAGAGAGAAAGGTCCTCCCTCCATTGGTTCACTCCCCAGATGGCCACAACAGCCAGAGCTGCGCTGATCTGAAGCCAGGAGCCTCCTTGCCCATGCAGGTATAGGGACCCAAGGATGGGCCATCCTCTACTGCTTTCCCAGGCCATAGCAGAGAGCTGGATTGGAAGAAGGGAAGCCAGGACTAGAACCGGCGCCCATATGGGATGCTGGTGCCCCAGGCAGAGGACTAACCCACTGCACCATAGAGCTGGCCTCAACCTCTAAAAGCCAATCTCCAGTTTTGTAGTTTATTAGGCTTGTTTTTAGCATTTCAGTCCGAGGAATATTTCCTTTTGTCACTTTCTTATCAGAGCAGAACCTCTATGTGTGCTTTTTCCACAGTTGGAGAATTATTTAAATAAATCCTTGTGATTAAGACCACATGCATCCAAAATATTCATATATTCACATCAGAGTCGCTGAAAAATACAACCATTTGACTTATAAATTTGTTAATATTAATGTAAGGATGAAATGATTTTTTAAGTGCAGCTTCCCTTTGTTTTATTTTTATTTATTTGATGTATCTGAGAAGCATAAAAATAGAGAGAGATTGAAAGAGGGGAAGAACTGACATTTGCTGGATACTCCACAAATGCTTCCAACAGCCAAAGGCATAAGTAGGTAAAACTATCCATGTTTCTCATGTGGGAGGCAGCGACAACTATTTGAGCCATCACCGGATGCCTCCCAGAATGCATTTTAGCAGGAAGCCAGAATAAGGAGCGGAGCCAGAGTCAAACTCAGGGACTCTAATATGGAATGTGGGTGTGACAAGTGATATCTTAACTTTTAGGCCAACCATCTGTACCACAACTTCCCTTTAGATGTAATTTATCATGATATTTTGCTGTAAGAAAAAGTCAAAAGTATAATGGAGAATTTGGGGTTTACCTAGAACATAGTGTTGGAAAGAGGGTCAGTCTCACCCTAACTTTCAATGAAGATAAATGAAGAAATATGCAAACAAACAACCGCGTTGAGATGAAAATGCACATTTATTAAAATAACTAAAACCAAAAAAAATTTGTCCATATTAAAAGCTTGCAAGGATACAGAATTAATGAAACTATTCTGTTTATACTTATAGGAATGTAGAATCTAATGTTACATTGGAAAACTGCAATTTTATTCAATATTAAAAATATAAGTATCATATAACAGAACAATTTATTTATCTGATGAAAATGTAAGATTTTACTCTTTCTAGAAATTTATAACTAAAATGATTATCACAGCTTTGTCAATAATCACCACAATCTGGAAAAAAAAGCATGAAAAAGGAAGGGGTTATTGATGCATGCCTCAACATGTGTTTTACTAAATGCTTGGTGACATACCCAAAAAAGCCACCTATTATATGATTCTATTTTAGTGACATTCTAAAATGGCAATGGATTTTTTTTGGACAGAATGAAGGAGTAGGGGCAGAATCTAAGTACAAATTGGATTCACAGAATTTTGCACCAACAAGAATGAACTGTAATATACATCTATACATACACACATGTATAATATGTGTATATATTATACAATATACAATATATATGCATAATATGTATATTGTGTATACAATAATGCACATGTAATATATAATATGCATATATATACATATGTATAATATGTGTATATATTTTACAATAATAAAATAAATGTGAACTAGTGAAAAATAAAATGAAGCAAGACTAGGAAGGAACAAACTCTATTCATACCCAGCCTCAGGTACATGCATAAAATATCAGTAGGAAGTGCACCACTTGATTTCTTAATCCAGACTCCTATTTTATCAGAATACATTTTTTAAAAGGACATTAAACAACTTACAAACTTTTTTGACATGATATAGCAAAACTGAAAATTGTGAAGGACTTTTACAGGGAACTCAGCCTGTTAGAGAAGGAGCTTTGAGTACGGCCATTTCATGGTGACTGCCATTGTTTCACAATGGAAAGTCTCATAATCTAGCATTATGACTCCTTGTGGAGACTTACGGGCTTCCCTATTCTGAATGAAACTATTATTTAAAGAATTAAATGGATAGAGCTTTAATTAAAAAAGATAAACTGATATAAAACAATCCAGCCACATTACTTTCCTTTTGTTCCCTTCCTTTGGATGATTCTGTGCTTAGTAAATGAACTCTGTAGTCCAATATCCTATTTGTATTTGGAAGGGATGACATTAGCCATGTGACTTCTTTTGTCCAATAGAGTGCCTGCAGTTAGGTCTTTGCTTCGTATTTTCTTTGGGGAAATCCAGTAATTTCTGGAAAGAATTATGTAGTAGCAAACTGAGTGGGGTTCCTTGCACACTACCTTTGTGACACATTTATTCCCATGTTCAAATTGAAACTGCTTGAAATCTGAATTTTAATTTTCTCCACTAGTGATTTTACATCTTTCTCCTCTTTCTTTCCAAATGCTCTTAAAATACTCACAAACATACATGAACTCACGTACATATACCAACAATATTTACCTTCAAACTCACTAACAATTTGGCTAACTTTAATGAAATTATTTCATATAATTTGTGGAATTTTTCATCTTATTTTTTTCCTTTTGTTTGTGGAAATAATTGATGAAGGAAATTGATTAGATATTGGCAAAATGCACAAGTTTAAAAGTAATTGATTAGATTGTATATAATAAAAGTATGTAATTAATAACCTTCAAGTTGAGAAAAATGTTTTACTGCAATGATTTCATCAATTAATTTTTAAAAAGGGTAGTTCTATTAACAAAATGTGAAAAAATTTTAGGAACTTTTTGATTTACATGGCTCTTGAATTATTCAAATCAATAATCACAGTGAAGTGTTAAAGTGAAAGAAAATGAGCACTTCAGAATGAAGGCAAAATGATAATTACCCTTAAGTGTCTTAGAGCTAAAGAAATTCCAGACTTATAATTGTGTGTTATTGCTTAAAACTTTCCTCCAGTTAGAAACAATAATGAAATAAAGGGAAAAATAAAAAGATAAACTTACAGAACCTGATATTAATCAATGGTTCTCTCTTTATCTCATTTATAAAATCTTGTTCAAGAATTTATTCTTCATGAAGCCTGTTTCAATTTTGTTTTAGGTTCAGCAAGCTCAAGATTTAACTTCAACTTCTTTCAGAGGATAGGATCTATTGGTTTGAATAAAGTCAGTCCTCTTTTGTAGCCTCATTTACTTTAGGAATGAGTAATGTTTCAACAAGTACAATTTTTTCTAATTCAATTTATTTTGATTCATGAACATAATATTTCGTTCATTCTGGTACTACCCAGTCAATACACTTTCATAACATGGGACATGATGAATAAAGGGGAAAAGCTGTAATACACATGATTACAACAAATGAAAGATGCTCTATAAAAAGAGACAAAAAAGGAATTATATTTTCTTTGCATTTTCACATGAAAAACAAACCTGTTAAATATGAGAGACACATTATCAATTTCTTTAACCTATGCACTTGTGTTTCACCAAATGTAGAGTATATATCCAAGCTCCCTCGAGTAGTTTCTCTTAATAGAATGCATGATTTATAGCTACTGTGCTTATTTGTATCACTTTGCCAACTGAGGATGACTTATTTCTTCTGGAAAAAATAATGCTGACTGCAAGTTTGTGCATATTTCATATTCTTTCAAATTCTGGGCAAAATATCGGGAGAAGGGCCTGAGTGCCATTTTGTACTTTATTATGAAGTATTTTTCACAGAATTCCCACCTTAGGCTGCTCAGTGTCTTTGGAAAGAAGAGGATTATTTAGATGTCACCAGGTTTCATTTTTACTCCCAAAGATAATTGAACCTTTGAAGACAATTTTATAATAATTAGAACAATAACCCTTACATTGTTATGAGGCTTAAAATTTTATGTTCATTTTAACAAGCATCTCTTTTTTATCAGAGGTAAATTTGACATCAAATGCTAACTTTCTTATGTTGAAGAAATAAATTTAAATACCATTTTATTCCTTTAAATTAAAATATTTCAGTAACAAAATCTGTGTTATAACTTGAATGTACTATGATGTGACTGACAGTGGTACTATCTGGGTTAGCACCTTGAACTAAAAGTGAAAAGAGTTGCACCTATTTTATTGCAAAACAGAGCATTTCATGTTTAGTGAAATAAGCCAGTCCCAAAAAGACAAACATCATACTTTTCTCTGATATGTGATACTCAATATAGAATTAAAAATTATAAAATGAAATTCACATCTTATGATTTGATTGTTGTTTTTAGCCCGTGTCTACTTATTCTTGTGGAACAGTGGTCTTTCTATCCTTTACTGGTTGAACATTATGCTTAATGGTGCGTTCAGCCTGTGATTATAAAGTCAATTGAAATTATGTTACAGCAAAAGCTAAAGGAATAAAAAAAAAGCAAATAAAGGGGGAGGGGAGAGGTTTGGTTATTTTCTTAGAATTGTGTGTATGAAATCTGTTCTCTTTGTATTAATAAAAAATAAAAACTAAAAAGAAAAACAAAGACAATTCAAACATATTGCACCATACTTTTATGATATGATTTATGAAGTAAAATCAGCAAGTATTAGTTCTGTCATGAGAGTATAAGCAAATTTTCACTAAGATTTTGAATTTGTAGTGAATAATCTATCTTTATTGTATGATATTCTCCTGTTCTTTTCCTTCCCTATGAAAGTTATTCATTGCTAGTGGCCTGTCACATGATTTTTTCCCTTGTTCTAACCAGGCGATATCTTTTCCCTTTTAGATTTTAGGACAATTTTGTTTATGTATGTTATCTACTTTCAGTTTAATGAGTTTGTCTTAAAAGAGCTTACAGCTTATCTGAAATATGAAGCTCTGCCACTTCCCAAATGGACATACCTATATATGGCTTCAAAAACCTATAGAAAATAGATATTAGAAGGCCTTTTTAGTGAGATATTAGCAGATTTTTTCCCAGGTTTGGAGAAGGACAGAGAAATCCTAGTACAGGAAGCTCATAGAATCCCTACTAAACACGACCAAAAGAGATCCTCACCACGACACGTTGTAATTAAACTCTCCACAGTGAAACATAAAGAAAAGATCCTAAAATGTGCAAGAGAGAAACATCAGATTACTCTCAGAGGATCTCCAATCAGACTCACAGCTGACATCTCATCAGAAACCCTACAAGCTAGGAGGGAATGGTGAGATATAGCCCAGGTACTAAGTGAGAAAAACTGCCAGCCCAGAATATTATATCCTGCTAAGCTATCATTTGTAAATGAAGGTGAAATAAAGACTTTTCATAGCAAACAGAAATTGAGAGAATTTGTCGCCACTCGTCCAGCCCTGCAAAATTGCTTAAAGATGTGTTGCACACAGAAACACAGAAACACGGTCATCAGTATGAAAGAAGGTAAAGGAAGGAAATCTCACAGCAAAAGATCACAGGGAATTCAAAGCATATAACTTATCTTTGGCAAATGGCAGGGCAAAGCTACTACTTACCAATAGTCATGATGAGCGTTAATGGCCTGAACTGTCCAGTTAAAAGACACCGATTGACTGATTGGCTTAAGGAACAAAACCCATCTATTTGCTGCTTACAAGAAACACATCTTTCCAACAAAGATGCTTACAGACTGAAAGTAAAAGGCTGGAAAAAGATATACCATGCCAACAGAAATGAAAAAAGAGCGGACGTAGGCATCTTAATATCAGACAACATAAACTTTACCACAAAAACTGTTAGGAGAGACAAAGAGGGACACAATACAATGATTAAGGGATCATTTCAACAGGAAGATACAACAATTATCAATGTATATGCACCTAATTACAGGGCACTGGTTTATTTAAAAGATTTGTTAACGGACTTATAGGGAGACTTATACCCCAATACAATAGTATTGGGGGACTTCAATACCCTGCTCTCAGAAAAAGACAGATCAATAGGACAGATGATCAACAAGGAGACAGTAGATTTAAATGAAACTATAGCCCAAATGGATCTAACAGATATCTACAGAATCTTACACATAAAGCATTTTCATTTTTCTCAGCAGTACATGGAAACTTCTCTAGGATTGACCACATACTAGGCTATAAAGCAAGTCTCAGTAAATTCAAAAGAATTAGAATCCTACCATGCAGCTTCTCAGACCATAAAGGAATGAAGTTGGAAATTAGCAACTCAGGAATCCCTAGAGCATACACAAACACATGTAGATTGAACAACATGCTTCTGAATGAACAATGGGTCATAGAAGAAGTTAAAATAGAAATCAAAAATTTTCTGGAAGTAAATGAGGATAACAGCACAACATACCAAAACTTATGGGACGCAGCAAAAGCACTGTTAAGAGGAAAGTTTATATCAATAGGTGCCTACATCAACAAATTGGAAAGGCACAAAATAGATGACTTTTCAATGTATCTCAAGGATCTAGCAAATCTGCAGCAAACCAGACCCAAATCTAGCAGGAGAAGAGAAATATTAAAAATCAGAGAAGAAATCAACAGGGTTGAATCCAAAAAAACATTACAAAAAATCAGCCAAGCGAGGAGCTGGTTTTTTAAAAAATAAACAAAATTGACACCCCATTGGCCCAACTAACTAAAAAAAGAAAAGACCCAAATCAATAAAATCAGAGAAATGAAAAAGGAAACGTAACAACAGACAAAACAGAAATAAAAAGAATCATCAGAAATTACTACAAGGAATTGTATGCCAGCAAACAAGGAAACCTATCAGAAATGGATAGATTCCTGGACACATGCAACCTACCTAAATTGAACCAGGAAGACATAGAAAACCTAAACAGACATATAACTGAGACAGAAAGTGAAACTGCAATAAAGGCCCTCCCAACAAAGAAAAGCCCAGGACCAGATGAATTCACTGCTGAATGCTACCAGACATTTAAAGAAGAACTGATTTCAGTTCTTCTTAAACTATTCAGAACAATCGAAGAAGAGGGAATCCTCCCAAATTCTTTCTATGAAGCCAGCATCACCTTAATTCCTAAGCCGGAAAAAGATGGAGCATTGAAAGAGAATTACAGACCAATATCCCTGATGAACATAGATGCCAACATCCTATTGAATGGGGAAAAGTTGGAAGCATTTCCACTGAGATCTGGTACCAGAAAGGGATGCCCACTCTCACCACTGCTATTCAATATAGTTCTGGAAGTTCTAGCCAGAGCTATTAGGCAAGAAAAAGAAATTAAAGGGATACAAATTGGGAAGGAAGAACTCAAACTATCCCTCTTTGCAGATGATATGATTCTTTATTTAGGGGACCCAAAGAACTCTACAAAGAGACTATTTGAACTCAAAGAAGAGTTTGGCAAAGTAGCAGGTTATAAAATCAATGCACAAAAATCAACAGCCTTTGTATACACAAGCAATGCCATGGCTGAGGAAGAACTTCTAAGATCAATCCCATTCACAATAGCCACAAAAACAATCAAATACCTTGGAATAAACTTAACCAAGGACGTTCAAGATCTCTGCGATGAAAATTACAACCTTAAAGAAAGAAATAGAAGAGGATACCAAGAAATGGAAAAATCTTCCATGCTTATGGATTGGAAGAACAACATCATCGAAATGTCCATTCTCCCAAAAGCAATTTACAGATTCAATGCAATACCAATCAAGATATCAAAGACCTTCTTTGCAGATCTGGAAAAAATTATGCTGAAATTCATATGGAGACACAGGAGACCTCGAATAGCTAAAGCAATCTTGTACAACAAAAACAAAGCTGGAGGCATCACAATACCAGATTTCAGGACATACTACAGGGCAGTTGTAATCAAAACAGCATGGTACTGGTACAGAAACAGATGGATAGACCAATGGAACAGAATTGAAACACCAGAAATCAATCCAAACATCTACAGCCAACTCATATTTGATCAAGGATCCAAAATCAATCCCTGGAGTAAGGACAGTCTATTCAATAAATGGTGCTGGGAAAATTGGACTTCCACATGCAGAATCATGAAGCAAGACCCCTACCTTTCATCTTACACAAAAATTCACTCAACATGTATTAAAGACTTAAATCTACGACCTGACACCTTCAAATTATTAGAGAGCATTGGAAAAACCCTGCAAGATATAGGTACCGGCAAAGACTTCCTAGAAAAGACGGCAGAAGCAAAGGCAGTCAAAGCCAAAATTAACATTTGGGATTGCATCAAATTGAGAAGTTTCTGTACTGCAAAAGAAACCGTCAGGAAAATGAAGAGCCAACAAACAGAATGGGAAAATATATTTGCAAACTATGCAACTGATAAAGGGTTGATAACCTGAATCTACAAAGAAATCAAGAAACTCCACAACACCAAAACAAACAACCCACTTAAGAGATGAGCCAAGGACCTCAACAGACATTTTTCAAAAGAGGAAATCCAAAGGGCCAACAGACACATGAAAAAATGTTCAAGATCACTAGCAATCAGGGAAATGCAAATCAAAACCACAATGAGGTTCCACCTCACACAGGTTAGAATGGCTCACATTCAGAAATCTACCAACAATAGATGCTGGAGAGGATGTGGGGAAAAAGGGACACTAACCCACTGTCGGTGGGAATGCAAACTGGTTAAGCCACTATGGAAGTCAGTCTGGAGATTCCTCAGAAACCTGAATAGAACCCTACCATACAACCCAGCCATACCACTCCTTGGAATTTACCCAGTGGAAATTAAATTGGCAAACAAACAAGCTGTCTGCACATTAATGTTTATTGCAGCTCAATTCCCAATAGCTAAGACCTGGAATCAACCCAGATGCCCATCAACAGTAGACTGGATAAAGAAATTATGGGACATGTACTCTATCGAATACTATACAGCAGTCAAAAAAAAAAAAAAAAACGAAACCAGGTCATTTGCAACAAGATGGAGGAATTTGGAAAACATCATGCTGAGTGAAATGAGCCTGTCCCAAAGGGACAAATATCATATGTTCTCCCTGATCGGCGACAACTAACTGAGCACCAAAGGGGAAACTTGTTGAAGTGAAATGGACACTATGAGAAACAGTGACTTGATCAGCTCTTGTCCTGACTGCTGATGTACAATGTAATACTTTATCCATTTTAGTATTTTTTTGTTCTACTTAATACCATTGGTTGAACTCTGTGATTAACACACAATTATTCTTAGGTGTTTAAATTTTAACTGAAAAGTGATCCCTGTTAGGAATTTGGAAAACATTATGCTGATTGAAATAAGCCAATCCCAAAGGGACAAATACCATATGTTCTCCCTGATAGGTGACAACTAACCGAGCACCAAAAAGGAAATCTGTTAATATGAAATGAACACTATGAGAAACGGTGACTTGATCAGCCCTTGCCCTGACTGTTGATGAACAACTTAATATGTTATCCATCTTAGTATTTTTTGTTTGTTCGTTCTACTTAATACTTTTGGTTGAATACTGTAATCAATACACAATTATTCTTAAGTGCTGAAACTTAACTGAAAAGTGATCACTGTTAAATATAAGAGTGGGAGCCGGCGCTGCAGCTCACTAGGCTAATCCTCTGCCTAGCGGCGCTGGCACACCCGGTTCTAGTCCCAGTCAGGGTGCCGGATTCTGTACTGGTTGCCCCTATTCCAGGCCAGCTCTCTGCTGTGGCCAGGGAGTGCAGTGGAGGATGGCCCAAGTGCTTGGGCCCTGCACCCCTTGGGAGACCAGGATAAGTACCTGGCTCCTGCCTTCGGATCAGTGTGATGTGCCGGCTGCAGTGCGCCGGCCGTGGCGGCCATTGGAGGGAGAACCAATGGCAAAGGAAGACCTTTCTCTCTGTCTCTCTCTCTCTCTCACTGTCTACTCTGCCTGTCAAAAAAATAAAAAAAAAAATGTTGAAAAAAATATGAGTGGGAATAAGAGAGGGAAGAGATGTGCAATTCAGGACATGCTCAAGCTGACTTACCTCAAACGGTAGAGTTAGAAACATACCAGGGGATTCCAGTTCAATCCCATCTAGGTGGCATGTACCAATGCCATCTCACTAGTCCCAATGATCAATTTCTGTTCACAATTGATCATAATGATAGGAATAAGAACCAAAGGGATCACAGAAACAAGAATAGTGTCTGCAAATACTAGCTGATAGAATTAAAAAAAGGGAGAGAACGATCCAACATGGGCAGTGAGATACAGAGCAGACCCATAGAATGGCAGATGCCCTAAACAGCACTCTGGCCTCAGAATCAGCCCTTAAGGCATGCGGAACCGACTGAAAAGCCCGTGAGAGTATTTCAGGCATGGAAAGCCAAGACACTCTGGCAAAAAAAAAAAAAAAAAAAAAGAAAAAAATGACCTAAATGAAAGATCTCTGCGAGTGAGATCCCAGTGGAAAGAATGGGTCATCAAAAGAAAGAGGCACGTTTTGTGGGGAGCAACTCAGACTAGACTAAGTTACTGGAATTAAGACTTATTCTATGCATCTGCTCTCCCACAATATGGTGCTGGGAGAGGAGGAAACAGCTTCTACACAGCTGCCTCCAGTTCAACCAATAAACAGCAGGACCTGCTCCTGATTGGAGGAGAGCAGCGTACTTGGCGTTGTGGGTAGCAGAGTTGGGATTGGTGGAAGAGGACTATAAAGGTGGAGACAGACAACATGCACCAGGAACATCAATCTGAAGGAACACCTGTGCAGCCCCCGAGAGAGCCGGCCGGCGGTGTGCCGCTCCCCTGCAGAAGTGGGGAAAGTGGCAGGGGGAACCGCTCTTCCACGGAGGTGGAAGGGACGGTAGCCAACCCGGGAAGAAGCAGCAGCAAACCCGGAGAGGGCCGAACAGACGAAAGAACAACGCAGGGTTTTGTGTCGTTCCTCCATGAAGAGGGGGAGCGACACCTTTCTCTGAAGGTAGGAGAGAACTTCCACTTTGACCATGGCCTTGTCTAAATATGATCAGAGTTGGTAAACTCATTGGGCTTCCATAGCCTTGGCAGCTCATGACAAGAGTCCAGGTTCATTACTGATGCCATAAACAAGAGTGTCAATTTGTTAAGTCAACAACAGGAGTCACTGTGCACTTACTCCTCATGTAGGATCTCTGTCCTTAGTGTGCTGTACATTGAGATTTAATGCTATAACTAGTACTCAAACAGTATTTTTCACTTTATGTTTCTGTGTGGGAGCAAACTGTTGAAATCTTTACTTCATGTATGCTAAACTTATCTTCTGTATATAAAGAGAAACGAAAATGAATCTTGATGTGAATGGAAGGGGAGAGGGAGTGGGAAAGGGGAGGGTTGCAGGTGGGAGTGACATTATGGGGGGGGGGAAGCCATTGTAATCCATATGTCGTACTTTGGAAATTTATATTCATTAAATAAAAGTTAAAAAAAAGCCACATTATTTTGTTATTGTTGTTGCTGATTTAAAAAAAAAATCATTTCATTCATTTTTTCATAATATCTATTTTCTTTTTTTTTATTTTTAACTTTTATTTAATGAATATAAATTTCCAAAGTACAGCTTATGGATTACAATGGCTTCCCCCCCATACCGTCCTTCCCATCCACAACCCTCCCCTTTCCCACTCCCTCTCGCATTCCATTCACATCAAGATTCATTTTCGATTATCTTAATATACAGAAGATCAGCTTAGTATACATTAAGTATGGATTTCAACAGTTTGCTCCAACACAGAAACATAAAGTGAAAAATAATAGATGATTTTTTTTTAAATGATGATGAAATCAGAGCAGACCTATTGTCATGTTTAATCCCAGTGAGAGTCAAGTTGGGAATTGATAATTTCTTTTTTTTTTTTTTTACAGAGGATCAGTTTAGTATGCATTAAGTAAGGATTTCAACAGTTTGCACCCCCATAGAAACACAAAGTGAAATATATTGTTTGAGTACTCGTTATAGCATTAGATCTCAATGTACAGCACATTAAGGATAGAGATCCTACATGAGGAGTAAGTGCACAGTGACTCCTGTTGTTGACTTTACCAATTGACACTCCTGTCTATGGCATCAGTAATCTCCCTATGCTCCAGTCATGAGTTTCCAAGGCTATGGAAGCCCTCTGAGTTCTCCGACTCTTATCTTGTTTAGACAAGGTCATAGTCAAAGTGGAGGTTCTCTCCTCCCTTCAGAGAAAGGTACCTCCTTCTTTGATGACCTGTTCTTTCCACTGGGATCTCACTCGCAGAGATCTTTTGCCAGAGTGTCTTTGCTTTCCATGCCTGAAATACTCTCATGAGCTTTTCAGCCAGATCCGAATACCTTTAGGGCTGATTCTGAGGCCAGAGTGCTATTTAGGACATCTGCCATTCTATGAGTCTGCTGAGTATCTCACTTCCCATGTTGGATCACTCTCCCCTTTATTTACTCCATCGGTTAGCGTTAGCAGGTACTAGACTTGTTTATGTGCTCCCTTTGACTCCCAGTCCCTCCACCATGACCAACTGTGAACTGAAATTGATCACCTGGAACAGTGAGATGGCATTGGTACATGCCACCTCGATGGGATTGAATTGGAATCCCCTGGTATGCTTCCAACTCCACCACTTGGGGCAAGTCAGCCTGAGCATGTCCCAAATTATACATCTCTTCCCTCTCCCATTCCCACTCCCATGTTCAACAGGGATCACATTTCAGTTAATTTTCAACACTTAAGAATAACTGTGCATCAGTTACAGAACTAAACCAGTCATATTAAGTAGAACAGATAAAAAAAAACTACTAAGAGGGATAATGTATTAAATTGTTCATTAACAGTCAGGGCTATGCTGATCAAGCCACCGTTTATGTGGCTTTTAATTCCATTTTTTCCACAAAATGTTTTAAGGAGGCTATTGCTTTGAAAAACGCTGAAGCTAGTGGCTGCAACACAGGCATCACATCTGGGACAGGTTCACTGCTCCTCTTCTCATCCAGCTCCCTGTTAATGAGCCTGGGAAAGCAGCACAAGGCCCCGGTGCTTGGGGCTCTGCATCCACGTGGAAGACCTGGTGGAAACTCCTGGCTCCTGGCCTGTCATTGTGACCAGCTCGGGAGTGAAACAGCAGAGGGGAGTTTTCTCTCTCTGTGTCTCCCTCTCTTGGTAACTCTGACATTAAAAATAAATAAATCATAAAAAAGTACATGCATATGTATCACCTCAGGTTGGAATAAGAAAACACCATAGGCTAGGTTGTTTATACAACATCAATTTCCATTTTGTTAGTCCTGAAGGCTGGAAGTGTGACCAACATGAGAGCGTGGTCAGGTTCTGGTTAGCCTTTCTTCTAAACTTTCATTTTTCTTACTGTGTCTTCACAATGTGGGGGAATTTGGAGAGAGAGAGAGAAAGGTCGAAAGAGAGTATATGCTGTTGTTTCTTTTTATATGGGAACTGATCTGATCATTAGAGCCCCATATTATGGTTGCTCTTCCAGATTAATTGAATTTTTTATTTCTTGTGATCATACGATCAGTGTTTAAGTATTCTTGTATCTGATTTTTTTAAAGATGTTTATATGTTTTTATTTGAAAGACAGAGCTAGAGCTAAAGAGAGAGAAAGAGAGTGAGTGAGCAAGAGAGGGAATGCTTCCATCTGATGGTTCACACCCTAAATGCCTGCAACTGTCAAGAATGGGCAAGGTTGAAGTCAGGAGCCAGGAACTCCATCCTGTCTCCCACACAGGTTGTACAGCCCAATTACTTGGATCATTTTATTTTACCTTCCCAGGCACATTAGGAGGTTGCTGGATAGGAAGCAGAACAGATGGAACTCAGATCAGTGCTGTGATATGAGATGTCCAATATTCTGTGTCCCAGTGCTGGCCCCTGGACTCTTGAATTTAATGCCTTTCTGCTTTGCTTAAAGGATTCTGTTTGAATATATGAATTCACCCTCTTGGGCTTGTAGTGCATGAGACAAATGACCCTGGTCTTCAGAATCTAAATGATACTTACTTGTTCCAAAATTATGGTTATTATTATTCTTCTACACTATTACTTGCACGAAAAATAAGACCTTCAGAATCATTGGCTTTATATGTAGCTGGAAAAAATATATATATATGGGGCCACTTGGGCAGTGAAACAGTGGTTGGAAGATCTCTCTGTCTCTGTCTCTCCGTTTCTGTAATTCTGTCGTTCAATAAAATAAATAAATCTTTTAAAAAACTATTTTAGAAAAATTATTCATGACACTTATTAATGGACATTAAAGGAGATTTTATTTAATGGGTCTGGCACAGTAGGTTTGGAAGTGAACTCCTTCAATAGAGTTTCTTACTAGGGAAGTGAGATATGGTTCCAGTTTTATTACAACAAGGAAAAGTGGTGGTGTACAGCCAAAGAACAGTGTGGGTACTAGTAAATGGAAAATAACCGAAAGGAAACAGTAAATCGGAGGGAAGTTTCTAGCTAAATATATACAAAGGATTTTGAACACATTCCGACTAATGAAATCAGATACTATCTGTGGAATGGTGGAGGCTGAGATACTTGATCAGAATGAGATGATCAGAAATGTAGGATGGGAGAAGGGTCCAGTTAAACTGGCTTAGCAGAATTCTTACTGAAATTGGATGTTACAAAGAAAAACATGAAGTTCCAAAAATCAGAGCCTATTTGGAGTGTTCAAGAAGCCTGGATAGAATTTAGTCAAGGAGAGAATCTTTACTAGTAATTCTAGCTTTCAAATTATCATGTCATAATTTGCAATATAATAGTATACATTGGCCAGTGCCATGGCTCACTAGACTAATCCTCCACCTGCGGTGCAGGCACCCTGGGTTCCAGTCCCGGCTGGGACACCGGATTCTGTCCCAGTTGCTCCTCTTCCAGTCCAGCTCTCTGCTGTGGCCCAGGAAGGCAGTGGAGGATGGCCCAAGTTCTTGGGCCCTGCACCCCATGGGAGACTAGGAGGAAGCACCTGGCTCCTGGCTTCAGATCAGCGCAGCTTGCCGACCATAGAAGCCATTTGGGGGGTGAACCAACTGAAGGAAGATCTGTCTCTCTGTCTTTCTCTCTCACTAACTCTGCCTGTCCAAAAAAAAAAAAAAAAAGTATACATTGGTATCATCTGTATTGTAGTCAAAATTATCTTTTATCTATATACCGTAAGTTTATATCTAATGCTTTACATGTAATGGTCCACAATTAAAATTATTGAATACATGAATTAATTTTTAGAATCTTGAAAATCAAATAACTCCTTAATAATCTTCCACAGTTAAAATAAAAGAAGTGGAAACTTAGTGTTATAAATTGCAAATTTGATATTGAAATTGCTTTACTTTCTGTTTCATTTTGTCTCTTTTACTTTTCAATTTTTGTTTTTGTTAATTTTATGTTATTAAAAGCACATTAATGTAATAAAATATTATTACCCCCATTAAAATGTATTATATGCCACATATAAATGACAACTAAAGGCAGACTTCTCAAGCAAACATCGGGTGACATTTAAAGATTCAGTGACAGTTTTGAATGGAGGCTCTAAAACAGTGCTACTTTTATATAATTGGTAGCATATGTGGAAGAAATTACTAATTAGATAATTGGAAGCATATGGAAGCAATTACTGTCAATCAAATTATACAGTGTTCCAGTAGGTAGAGTAATATTTTTAGTGAAGAAATGTCTGATACATATAGTCTCAATTTAATGATAAACTAATGAGAGAATTCTATGCTATTGTTTGAGTCACTCCAAAGAAGAGTGCTTAGAAGTAATCTATAACTTTAATTAAGGTCATGGCTTACAGTATGTGACAGCAGCCATGAATTGGCTCATCCAATTTGCTGTGTCTCATTAAGACATTCAAGGCTAGAGAATTGTGTAGACAGGTCACAACAAATCATACGAAGTGAATTGTTCAACCAGGTAGAATTCTATTGCACTGACATGGCCTGAGGCCAGGTTTATGTATCACAAGAAAAATGTCCATGATATAGTATATACAGTGTAACCTGGTTTTAACTGGATTGTCAGATGCATCGTGTTCTCTGGCAGCAATAGCTCATTAAGATCTATATCTAGAGAATAATGGTGCCCATACTTAACAATATATTATGGTTTCTATGGAAGCCCATAAATATAGCACTATCACTGTGGGAGAAGAATGTCTAGTTTTAGATCAGAAGATAGAACACCCTGCTTGCCACAAATTATCTCCATCAAAGACTGTGCAGATATGGAGACTTCATTGCTAAATGTTCTGGATCCAATTTCACCTTCAACAATGCATACTCAATATTCCCATAAACATTCCAACTCTGACAGAGGAGATGATCGACCATATATATATCTCTCTATATATAGATAGATATAGATATAGATATAGATATAGATATAGATATATGTGTGTGTGTATATGTATATACATATATATGTAAAGAGACTATACAAACTCAAAGAACACTTGGCTGCTGTTCTATTTTCAACAGCTGCATGAAATCTATTATTTCAATATTCCTTGTTGCCAAAATTAGAACTTGATTCCCTACTTGATATTCTTTCATCTTTTTTTCTAGTTCTCTTCTAATATTTACAACAACAATTTGGACTCATAGTCACTCGCAAAGACACATGACCAAACAAAAACATTATAAGCAATTTTTCATAAAATTAATGTAATATCTGTGTTGAAACCCATAAAACCAGATCTTCATGAGATCTGGTAAGATAGCCTTCCTTTGGGCCTAATAATGGCTTCTGATTCCCTGAAAAATCACATATAATAAGTAATAGAAAACTACGACTCTAGTATTGTAAAGAGCTTCGTCATCATCATTAATGTTACATGTTCATGTATATTGAAACACTGATAACTAATACATTTCACAAAAGCAATGATATTGATAATAAATAGGCTTTTAAAAAATCTGACACAGCTGCTTACACTATCATTGTATTCCATTATACCATAAACACCTACATATACAATTATATTTCAAAATGTATGCAACAAATATTTATGGAGCAAGTAATGAGTTGCAGGCAGTGTTCTAGGTCCTGTGTACATGGGATCAATATAACAGGCAGGAACAATTTGCTTTTTTTGGCAGATACAATCCAAAACAGGAAAAATGCCATAAGCAAAGTGAATAGATTACGTAACTGTTAAGAATGACGAAGAAGCAGTGAGAGGAGACAGGGAGAAATGCACAAATGGGATGGGGAGAACAGTATGCAATGATTCAAAGGAAGTGAAGCAGCAGGCCATACAGACACCTGGAAGAGCTTCCTTGGGAGCAATTAGCACAAATATAAATGCCCCAAGGTAGAAGTATGATGGCCATATTCTAAACAAGCTAGGAAACCATCATGACTATAGTACAACATGGGAAATAGAGAACTGGAAATAAGACTAAAGAGGTTATGAGAGTAGATTTCCCTATGGCCTTGAACATCATTTTAAGAATTAAAGTTTTACTGTGAGTAACATAGTAAGCCACAAGAAACATCTGAGGTGGAGTGAGATGACCTGACTACACTTGCTAAGAGCCAATGTGTCTTTCATATTCACACAAATGGAAGGGGAAGGATGGGAAGTAGAAGAAAAATTAGGATGATATTGCAAGCATCCAGGCAAGCAAGACATTATGGAATATGATTGGATTCTGGATTTATTTTGAAGGCAAACCTAAGAGAATATGATCCTGATTGAATGCAAGTATGACTTGTTAGAGTAGAGAAGAATGCAAAAAGCAACTTTGAATTTTAATAACCGAATAACTGAAATCATGGAATTGTCATATTGCTTTATGAAAAATCAGAAGAAGTACTGTTTGGCTGTTTTATGTTTTGTTTGACTTGGATGTTTCTTTGCTGGCTAATGGAAGATGGGATGTTAAATCGGGAAATATTAAATTTAAGCGAAGTCTGCAGTCTATTTCTATGGAGAGATGTAAAATAGGCAGTCATATGTTATAGAAAAGGGGACAGCAAATCTTTTCCTGTGTGGTAAGAAAATTTGACTTCTCTTTAACTCTCTCCTTCTCTTTTGCAGACAACCTGATATGAGTGATATTTGATGGTGTTACTAATGATGAAGTGACACTGTATTGACAGACAAAAGGTGAGACTGAAAATTTGAAACTGAAAATGTAACATTTCAAAATGGACAACAGTAGGGCACATGAAATAGCTAAATATGCCAAACCCAAACTATGGTGTTCATCATGGAGTGTCTCTTCTCAAACGCTTTTCAAACCAGCTTGTTCAGACTTTTTAATGTTTCCAAGATAGGACTAAGAACAAATTGAACTAAGAGCAACTCTGGGTGAATTCATTTTCTAAAGACATTTGTCTTGTGACTATTCTAGAAACATACTTGTTCCAGAAACTGAAATATCTACCTAGGCCATTGTAAGCCCAACTGAAGGCCTCGAAATCCTATAGGTATCCTCTCTTTTGCTGATCCTCAGCTGTTCACTTCGTTGTAGCAGACTCAGTAAGCTCAATATTATTAATTTCCTGTAAGCATATCAATGGTGCCTTTTGAACATGCAAGCAATGGTTTTTGTCAAGAGAAAGAGAAATTAAAGTATAATTGGAGGATGAGTGTTATTTTTTTTTCCTCTCTCTAATAATAATATTTTCTCATTTAATAGCTCTTCTCCTCCTAGTGGGGTATATAATTCTTATATATAACTCATACAAAGCCCCTATAAGTATACTATTTTCTTTATATTCCACCATGAAAGAAGAATAACGGTGATGCATGGGGAGAAAGGGAAAAGGAGAGAACAGGTAGATGGAAGGACTGGCCTTAGGTAAAAGCAGGATGTATTTATCTATAGTTAGTGTTTGCTCAGAAATGCTTGAGAAGCGTGAGTTGTTCTTTCATGTTAACTTAAATGCACTGAGTTTTGTTTAATTGTTCATTAAACAAATATTTATTTGGTACCTTCCAGGTGTTAGAAACAGCTTGATGTTCTGAGAACTGAAATGGGCAGCAGTGAGCAAAAACAGAACAAAAGTAACACTTCCTTAAAGGTGTTTGTTTTTTGAAAAGCTATGAAACTTGAAATAACAAATTGAAGAATAAGAATAGTCACTCCAATTTTCCTCCAATATCCTTAAAATATTACTTCACTGTAGCCTTTTGTCATTGTTAAAATTTCAGCATATTTGCTAGACAAGGAAGCAGGAAAGCAACAGCTGGAGTAACATTTATTTTTAAAGAGCTCTTTATTCAGCAGACAGAAAGGATCTTTTCTGGTAATCACTGTTTGCAAAGACCTGATGCAATGATGTCAGCAGAGATTTGGGCAGGAAGCCTGAATACTTCTGAATCCAGTGTAAGTTTTCCTGAGAATGGTCAGACAAAATCAATAGAAAGCCTCCACAGGTTTTCTCATGTCGTGTGGAAGACTGACTGACTTGGGAAATGCTATACTCAGTTACAATCCATTGCAGTGACTACATATGGCTTCTAATCGATGTTTTGTTTAAAAGCCAATTCAGCTTCTGTTACTTTAAATATGGTCAAGAGAACTTTATT
Source organism: Oryctolagus cuniculus (assembly GCF_051225735.1). NCBI lineage: Eukaryota > Metazoa > Chordata > Mammalia > Lagomorpha > Leporidae > Oryctolagus > Oryctolagus cuniculus. The sequence continues at coordinate 106,278,266 of NC_142871.1, read as the reverse complement.
GAAAACTGCCACTTGAGGTAACAGCCACAAATTTCCCAACAAAAAAATTCCCTCATTATTTGAGCCAGACTTGAATTTCTAAATCACCTCCGGGATCTAAGTAAGCATTTAATTCCAGAAAAATATAGGCTAAAAATATTTGTTGAGATCTCTTTATTTACAAGGAAAAAAAAAAAAAGAAAAAACGAAACCCTTCTCTACATACACTAAAGTATGGCATTCCCTCTCTGAATCTTCAATTCCACGCAATATTTTTCAGTACACGAATTTTTATCTCGAGTCCTTTGATGACTCTCATCCAGTTTCCTTCCTGCTCATTGTATTAAGTAAGTTTGCTTGTGATTCTATAGTTCCCATGATTGGATAGCAAATGTTCTATTTGAAAGTCTCTATTGAAAAGTTATAGAATCAGAATCGCTTGGAACTAGGATCCACACATCTTCATTTTAAAGTAACATCCTGGTAGTTAAAGTTTAAAAACCAAGACTCTGAGCTGGTCTCACCATTAGAAGAACCATATTTGGCTAAGAGACAATAAAGATACCTGCTGTAGGTGGTTGATCCTTAATTTGACTAATCTGGTAATTACGGAATGTTTGTATTGTGGTGGTGGTTTCACGTTTCTGTTTTCTGTAGGTATAACAGAATGTCTGAAGTTAGGTGATTTATAAACATAAGAGGCTTCTTTTGGCTCACAGTTCTGGAGTCTGCATTGTCAGCATCTTTGTTAAACCAGAACTCGTATGTGTTTGTGTGTGTGTGTGTGTGTGTGTGTGTGTGTGAATTATTTTTGTTTGTGTTTAGAAATGGCCAGGATCATTGTACCTGTAACTACAGAAATTTTGCAGAGAATGAGGCAGACCATTTCTAGCATTTTGTTCTTCCAATTATGCTCAGCTTAATGTATAGGACTCTTAGATTCCCTGCAGAAGGAGAAAAAATAGTAAAACATTGTTCTCAGGGAGGTAACAGAATAAAACTTACATATCAAAATATAGATGACACCGGTATAAACCTGAGACACTCTTCTCACTGCTTTGACCATCAAGGATATGATGAATGGTAGAGTGCTATCTTCATGATAATTACAAAATAATCTTGACTAATAAGAAATTATAAGGACATGATAATAAATGAAGATTACATTTGTCTCCATTGGACAAGACAGGTAAAATAAGTATTGTCAATTAACATGATACTTCATTCATTATGTGACTGCATTTTTGAGAATTAATAATGGATACATGAGCCATTAGAGATTTTGTAGGAAAGCAAAGTAAAACATCCTAAGGGAAAATGCAGGTAAAAAGGACAGTGGTTAGGTTATTGTAATGCACTAGCACAGATTTAGAAATCAATAATTAATTGACATTCCAGGAAGTATTCTCAAGGGGGCAATTCCAGAACTATAACAAAGCTTGTCCTCATGGCACAGGAACTGTCTTCTGCGAAAAATAAATGAAAGCAAAAACAGAAACATAGTAGAAATTTTGTAAACACAGAAAGACTTTATGTGGTTGCTTGAAATGCAGAATGGCTGGATTAAAAATTAGATGTCCCTTATTTTGAGTGACAAAGAGTTTCCAATTTGACAATAAGATTAAAAAAAGAACATAGACAGTAGATGCCTTTTCTTTTTGTTTAAGAGTTATTTTATTTCTTTGAAAGATGGAGCTAAAGAGAGAGGTAGAGCCAGAAGTGGCGGGGGGGGTCTTCCATTCCGCTGGCCTACTCTCCAAATGACCACAATGGCCAGAGCTGAGCTTTTCTGAAGCCAGGAGCCAGGAGCTAGGAGCCTCCTCTTTGTCTCCCATGGGAGTGCAGGGGTCCCAGGAGTTGGGCCATCTTCTACTGATTTCCCAGGTCATAGCAGAGAGCTGGATTGGAAGAGGAGGAGCTTGTACTTGAACCAGTACCTATATGGGATGCTGGTGCTGCATACTAAGGCTTTAATCATTGTGTCACAGCACCAACCCTAGTAGATATCTTTTCAAAAGGTTTCATTTTTCAAAAAATACCTTTTCTCAAATGTATTATCTAAAGGTGTGATTACAATGTGAAACTCTTGAGAAATAATTTATCTAAAAGACCTCAGACACTTTTAAACAATAAAATTATATCACTCCTGAATTTATATCCTGTTAATTTTTAATCAGTTATTAATATGTAAAGTACTTGTGGAATACTTACCATATAGCAGGCTTTGTATATCTCCTGGGATGCAAACTGAACATTAGTAAACATATTTACTTATAAAACTGCAATTCATTGGTGGAGAAATTTATTTAAAATAAGCAAACAAATGTACACTTTTCTTTCAAAAGAAACAAAATAGATGACATCGCTGGTTATGGGTATTATGTACATCAGAATGTTTCTCTCAGGAGGAGGTACATTTCTTTATGTTCTACATATTTATACAACTATGATGAACAAGTATATATTAAAGTCTTTCTAAAGACTGTTATTCTATATATTAATCTTTAACATACATAACAATAGCTTTTTCATTATGTAATATTTGAAAATAATTAAGAGGTTAAATCAAATAGTTTTAGAGTTGGCACAACTTTTGAACATGCCTTTTAAAAAATTTTACCATTTTTAATTCCTTAAAACCATTTAAGTCCACTTTTCTCAAGATCCTCACTGATGTTTTATATGCGTGTGTATATATATATATATTAGTAATTTTTTTTTTACTCTTTTACATGCTTATTGTGAAAATTTGTATTTGTATGTATGGAAATGTACTTCATAGAAATTGCTTATATTTCTTGATATTATTCAAATTTATTTTATGCCATAAATTTAAAATTCTGTTAGTGCCTATAGAATAACCATTTCTTATCTGTTTCTTGTGTTTAGAATACTATGTTTAATTTGTGATCATTTAAACTATCTACTTTTAGCATGGGACACTTTTCAGACTTGACATTATTTATTGCCAATAACAATAGTATTTGAAATTTCGACTCAGATTGAGAATGTTGGAAATTTTGTGTCACACTATGAGCTTAATAGCTTCCCAATTTTTCATATACTTTCTGATGTGATCAATGGTGATATTAATGAATATGAATTTTTGTGCCCATATTGCTGTTCACATGTCATTTGATTATTCTCTTTCTGAAAATTGCCAAAGCATAAAGGCTATTTTTATGGGAAGTGTATATAGGAAATAACACCCAGTGGATCTGTGATAAAAGAAAAGGCCTGTTCAAATGTCAAAGGAATGAGTACATGCACACTTAAATGTTTCCAGCTTAAGCTAAGAGATTTAAGGTATGCATCTGTCATTTCTTATAATTTCTTTGTTGAATTAAAATGTATTTACCTGACAAAATTTTTAGACTAAAAGAGGTATCTTGATGGGAGAGCTCAGAAGACTTTTAAAGTAATTTATGCTAATATTTCAAGACAGTGAATATGATTTTAATTTTATGATTATTATGGGAGGGACCAAATTGGAAAAAAATTGGCTATAAAAGACTGTGAAGACAATGTACATAAAATTTTGCAAAGAATAGAAGCAGTAACCATACCTTCATCTACTTCCAATTCATACAAGATCAGAATCTCAAAAAGGGGTGTTAAGAGTCACCACAGTACAGAGTGTTCAGGGAGTCAGACATGCTGTCATAAATTGGAGACCGGGAACGAGAAGCACTTATAGGGAATGGGGACAAAATAAAGATCATCATTATCTCACCTCCAGGTTGGATACTTCCCATTCTGGAGTTCTATCAGCCCACTCCAATGCACTCAAAGGGTTGATGAGAGGACACAACGTTTGTCTCCTACAGCAATGCTACCCAAAGGCAGTCCATGAAGCGAGTCATAAGGATAAGTAGGTAAACTGAACATAAAGATGAGCCATCTGGGAATGTTGTATCTAATAATAAGAAATAAAAGTAATATTAATGTAGACTTTTCCTTAGTTTTTCTTTCAATTTTCTAGTAATTTGCTTTTTAAATTTTATATAAAATGTGATCTGTGATCACTTAAAATAAAATCAAAGAAAAAAAATCTTAGTGTACCCTTCCTGCTCTGCCGTATCCTCTACCATCACCTGCAATGGAATCTGAGAAACACCCTCCTGGTCTATGAGGAACGGCTGCTGCCCATCTTCCAGCTGGAAGGCTGGAGGCTGGCTGGAACGGAAAAGAGAGTAAGAACAGGAGGCAGCAGGTGGACAGCCTTTGGGTTTTTCCAGGGTTGAGTGGAAGTAAAGGGGTTGATTCAACTCAGCTTTTTACAAGTGTACTGACAAAGAGGATGACGTCCTGCTGGGGTGGATGATGCCAGTGCCAGTATGAGGGCTTCTGCTGAATTGGTCATAAGTTAGGGAGGATATCACTGGCTTCAGGGGGCCCCGCAGTGCAGAGAAAAGAACGTGGAATGAAAGGACCTTAAATCTGGAGTCTCTTCATAGGTGATGTTTGCTAGGATTTTCACAAAAGCTTCCTGGATGATTCGTTGAGACCCTTGAGCAACAACTTGCTAAGACAGAAAAAGTCAGCAGTAGTGCTGGATGCTTAAAACATTTGTAGTTCATTTCCAAGTAAATAACCAATCATTAACCAAGGCAAATTCTTGTTAGAGCACTTCAAAGAAACAGTCCGCCCTCATGTAGTTGACGTTCTAGAGGTATAAATAGATGTTAGACACAAAAGTACATGATAAATGATTTATTGTCCTGGTAATTCTGTAGTGTAATTACTCATATTCCTCTTACGGTTTTGAATAATTCAAACTCAACATCAACATGATAAACAAATCAAATTTATTTTAGTGGAAGTATATTTGGGAACACGGCTTGAGCCTGTTTGCTACTACTTTACCCAAAGCGTAGATCAATCAGAAGGGAGAGGAGTTTGAAGTGAAGGAAAGGAACTAATGAGGATGACTCTCACGGTTTTGATTGCCTCACAAAATTTTGTGATTTTGCTGTAATACAAGCAGAATATTTAAAAAATCAACCGTGGACATGCAAGAGTTCAGAGGATAGCTCATTTGATCAGAAGCCAAGTCAATTTCTTTTTCTTTTAACTTCTTTAGAGCTGTGATATAATTATCTTTTTGAGTTAATTGATGAAATGCACAGATTGAGTTTTGATGATGTTCATACCCTCTGTTACACTGCTAACTCCTGAGAGAATTAAATGGAAAATGTGTTGGTGCTTTATTCTAATGTAATGATCTCAAGATACCAATGTCTTCGGCAGTACTTCCCAGTAGAATAAGCCAATTCTTTCCAAAAATCTTTGTTGAAACACTTCTGCAATGATTAACCACACATATTCATAAAATAACATCCTGTTAATTCATAATACATCTGCCCAAATCAATTGTCTGATCACTGCCAGGTTAGAAAAATAATAGAAATATGCATATGGTAGGTTCAAGCATTCTAACAAATACCAACACAAACATAAAATATGCAAATCATAGCTAGCCACCTAGCTCTTAAGGGAATTTTTGATCCTGGCACCCTAACACATAACTAGGCAACAACAACAATTATAATGCCTGTTAGATATGTATTTATGAGAAACTTAAGTTTTATTCAAATTATACCCATTTGCTTAGTGTAAAAATCACAACTCATATTTTATTTAATCTTTAATTAGTCTATTTAATGAATTTGGTCTAATCAGTTTGTCCCTCTGAACTTGTTTCTTCTAAAATGGATTTAATATACTAGATTATGCTTCAAATTGTCTTCTGTCAATAACCAAAGTGATTACTAGATAGAGAGGAAAGGGAATCCTGACCGTCAAACCACTAAGATTTCTCCTTTTATGGAAATTACAGTAGGTCTTAACTCACTTGGTGTGTCTTCAGTTTGGGAGACAAAATTCCTTTGAAAGATAGTTCTTTCTATAAAATATGCCAGATGGAAAGGAAGGAGATTAATATCATCAAGGAGGAGATTAACATTATCATATTATGTTTTTTTATTTTAGTTGAATTCTATGGAATTATACTTTATATAGGTTAAAGGAGGTTGAATCACATGGTCCACTTTACTTAAAGCATTACATTTATAGGCATGTCCCCACCTCCAACCCCAGAAGGTGTCTGTCCTTATTCTGTTTTTATTTAAGAAAATTGAATAAAATAAGTATTGGGGAAATGTTATCAGCTGCGGCTGTTTTTGATTACATGTTTACACTGACTTCAGTAAACAATAGGAGAAATATGAAGGGTAAGAATGAAAATAGGTTCAGGGCCTGTGCTGTGGCACAGTGGGGAAAGCCCCCAGCTGCAATGCCCACATCCCATATGGGCGCCTGGCTGCTCCACTTCCCATCTGGCTCTCTGCTATGCCTGGGAAAGCAGTAGAAGATGGCTCAAGTCCTTGGGCCCCTGCACCCATGGGAGACCCAGAAGAAGCTCGTGGCTCCTGGCTGTGGATCTGCACAGGTCCGGCCGTTGCAGCCAATTGAGGAGTGAAACAGCGGATGGAAGATCTCGCTCCCTCTCTCTCTCTCTCTGCCTCTCCTTCTCTCTCTGTGTAACTCTGAGCTTCAAATAATAAATAAATCTTTAAAAAAAGATAATAGGTTCAAGAATATATTATTGAGGTCTGAAAGTATGTGTGATTTTTATTAGAATACTAGGATATCTTTGAATGTTAAAAATCCATATTTGTTAGGACTTGGTGTTATTAAAATTGTGTTAATAGGAAATGTAAAGGATTTAGGATGAAGCACTTATAAAAGATATTTGTCATAATATTTTTTAAACATCTATTTATTTATTTGAAAGTCAGAGGTACACAGAGAGAGGAGAGGCAGAGAGAGAGAGAGAGAGAGAGAGAGAGAGAGAGAGAGATCTTCCATCCGATGGGTCACTCCCCAGATGGCCAAAATGGCCAGAGCTGCGCAGATTTGAAGCCAGGAGCCAGGAGCTTCCTCCTAGTCTCCCATGTGGGTGCAGATGCCCAAGGACTTGGAGCATCTTCTACTGCTTTCCCAGGCCATAGCAGAGAGCTGAATAAGAAGAGGAGCAGCCAGGTCTCAAACTGGCGCCCATATGGGATGCCGGTGCTTCAGGCCAGGGCGTTAACCTGCTGCACCACAGCACCTGCCCCATTTGTCATAATATTAACCACAAAATTCTCTATATACTCACAATGCTCTTTCTCTTAGATCCATGCTTCTTACATGGTTTCAAATATTTAGACTTAGTTGTAGTGAATGAATTGAATGTATAATTATTCTTAATTAATTTCTGAACAATACCAAATTTTCATATCTAAAATATTTAATTAGTTTTACTGGATAAAATCTGCTATATTAATGGAAGGAATGGGCAGCTGACATCAGAAGTGTCTTTAATTGGAATCAAACTCAGACAGAATTGAGATCAAAATCATTATTAAATAGAACACAAAAAATATGTAATTTTAAGTTAGAGATGGAGAGGCATCATATCTTATAAGCTAGTAAGAATTCTCTCTGAATCTACTGGGTAAAGAACACTCTATTGTCAGTCAAAGGATTCTTTGGCTTTTGATATTGCAGTTGCTGTCTTTATTAGTAGTTTAATCTGCAATATTAGATTTAGAATTCTGTAGATTTATTCCAAATATGGGCATTTGGCCTTACTCCCAAGACCATCAATGCCATTGGTTTTCATATATATATATGTGCTACCCATGGAAACTTACAAGACAGGTAATGTAATATAAAAATAACTATAGTATTTGCAACAGTGATGAAATCAATTGAGTTCCTGGTTTTTTTTTTTAAGATTTATTTATTTATTTGAAAGGCAGAGTTACAGAGAGGCAGAGGCAGAGAGAGAGAGAGAAAGTCTTCCATCCACTGATTCATTCCCCAAATGTTAGCAATGCCTGTAGCTGGACCGATCCAAAGCCAGAAGTCAGGAGCTTCTTCCACATCTCCCACATGGGTGCAGGGGCCCAAGGACTTGGGCCATTTCCTACTGCTTTTCTGGGCCACAGCAGACAGCTGGATTAGAAGTGGAGCTTCTGGGACTCAAACCAGTGCCCATACTAGCACTGCAGGTGGCGGCTTTACCCATTATGCCACATCGCCAGCCCCATGTCTTCTTTATTATACTGATACCGATTTGCTTATTAATAGTCCCCATGTTAATAAGCTGTGTGGATTCTTGCCATGAATTCAGAGAAGAATTGTGAATACTGGCTCAAATAGACCAGAAGACATGGTAAGTTTTTAAGCTTTTTATTCAGTGAGAGAAATGCCTAGAAGAATGAGGGCTCTAAGAGAGAAGGGGAAGTCTGGTTCCATACAGAGCCGAGAGCAGGCCAAAAGCCATGTGCAGGAAGCATTTGGTTCAGAGTAGTTAAAGCAGCTCATCACAGGCAGCAAAGGCAGAGAGTGCAGGCAGCCTGAAGGCCACATGCCCCGAAGGCGACGTGGGGTAACAAGGGCAACAAAGGCCCGTAATGGCGGGAAAAGGGCAAAAGGGGAAAAAAAGAGTCAGGCCCACCTCCAAAGGGAAATGGTTAATTAGTATGATTGACAGGTGGGTGTACAGGTGTGGTCAGGTAGGTGCATGAGATCACACAGGGACGTGGTGAAGGCATGGTCTTTCAGCTCACAAATCTAATCAATTGTATCCTATGTGCCTGCCTATATCGATACTACCTGTAAGGGAAAAGATGACAACTTAAAAATATACCCTGTTTCTTTAATCAGCCCTAAAGGCATTCCGATCTGGCTGAAAAGCCCATGAGAGTATTTCAGGCATGGGAAGCCAAGACACTCTGGAAAAAAAAAAAAAAAAAACACCTAAATGAAAGATCTCTGTGAGTGAGATCCCAGTGGAAAGAACAGGTCTTCAAAGAAGCAGCTACCTTTCTCTGAAGGGAGGAGAGAACCTCCAGTTTGACTATGACCTTGTCTAAACAAGATAAGAGTCGGAGAACTCAAAAGGCTTCCATAGCCTTGGAAACTCATGACTGGTGCATAGGGAGATTACTGATGCCATAAACAGGAGTGTCAATTTGTAAAGTCAACAACAGGAGTCACTGTGCACTTACTCCTCATGTAGGATCTCTGTCCTTAATGTGCTGTGCATTGAGGCTTAATGCTATAATGAGTACTCAAACAGTATATTTCACTTTGTGTTTCTATGGGGGTGCAAACTGTTGAAATCTTTACTTAATGTATACTAAACTGATCTTCTGTTAAAAAAAAAAGAAGAAGAAATTAGCAATTCCCAACTTGACTCTCGCCGGGATTAAACATGACAATAGGTCTGATCTGATTTCATCATCATTTAAAAAATCATCTATTATTTTTCACTTTATGTTTCTGTGTGGGAGCAAACTGTTGAAATCTTTACTTAATGTATGCTAAACTGATCTTCTGTATATAAAGAGAATTGAAAATGAATCCTCATGTGAATGGAAGGGGAGAGGGAATGGGAAAGGGGAGGGTTGCGGGTGGGAGGGACGTTATGCGGGGGAAGCCATTGTAATCCATAAGCCGTACTTTGGAAATTTATATTCATTAAATAAAAGTTAAAAACAACAACAACAACAACAACAACAAAAAATATACCCTGTTTCAAGAGACCAAGTCAATTACTCACTGAGATTCTTTATTTTTCCTTACCCTAGGAGCTACTTATTCTGACATTTACCTGCTACCTGTCAGGTCTTCATAATACTGGCCACTACATGGTTATACTGCTACTTCTTCTACAACGTGGCAGGCTGATTTGTTATTATTGGTCATTCTGCGTTGTTCACCACTCAAAGGGAACAATTGTCAAATCAATGGTTACAAATATCTAATAATATTCACCAAAAGAGAGACTGAATCTTTAAGTACAATGATCTTTTTTTTTTGTCATTGTCATTTTGAACCTGGAATAAATTCCACACTAGAAAACCTAACATCACCCAGTGTCATTTCTGACACCACTGATCTATGGTCTTATAATGGGACAAAAGATTCAATAACCTTGAGATCCTTAAAAAGAATCCCTTCACTTAGTGTGCCCCTCCAAATTTCACAAAGTTTTCCCTTTTCATTCATTGTCTGCCTTAAACCGCTAGTTTATTATTATTATTTTCCTGATCACTTCATATATATTAAAAAAATTCATTAGCACATCATGTCCTATGAACCCACCTTATTTTATGCAATAGCACTTATAATAATAACACATAATATGTATTTACTTTGAATTTATTTCTGAATTGCTTATTCCTAATCTTCCCCAATAGAATGCAAGCCCCAGGTTAACAGAGACATCCTCTGTTTGCAACAACATAGCTGCAGAACCTGATGTAGATCAGTGACAGGAGCACAGGGGTTCAATAAAGCAGGCAAGAGGAGAGAGTGGCCATCCTGACACGTGCCTCAAGCACTTTTCCTATGCTATGTTTCTATGCTGGAGTGAGAGTACCCTAGGACTAAACCCACACAGAGTTTGCTGATATTCTAGTTCTATGAAAGTGTCAGTCTTTTTTTCTCACATACTAAGTTCTCAAATAAAAATCACATTGGAATCCCTAAAACCTTGATGGAATAATATCAAATGAGCACACTCTTGCATTTTGGAATACTGTATTAAGTTGTTAAGTGCTCTTAATTCTGTTGACAGCTGTGTCTTTTGTAATTCAAAACATTTTGTAACGGAAGCCTTGAAAATAAATAAAAGATTGTTCAAGGTTTCAGTATGAAGATTTTCTGTTTGAAAATAGTTCTTTTTTCACAAACTATTTCATCATTTTTTCTGTCATATTTTATGACATGCTGTAACTGTAATAACATTTGTTGTTTCTGAGTTTACTTTTAGTATTGTTCTTTTCAATGATCTGAATAAATAGAGGAGGATAAAATACATTCATAAAAAGAATTCTTGTCATAAGTAATACTACATTTACCATATCGAAACATGTTTGGGGATTAATTCTGTCTGTTCTCATAACTTTCCCAGTGGAAATATTTTCAGTTGAATTGGGAAAAGCCAAACCTTTGAACTCTCAGGCAAATATTTATTTTGCCTCTGAGGAATCAAAGAATTTTTCCAAGCAAAAAGAGTCTAATTGAACTGTGTCATTAAAAACGTCGTGTTCCAAAAACAAACAAGGAAAAAAATGAAGTGAATCATTGGCCTGGTGCCACAGGATGAAGCTCAGATATTTCTATCCCAAGTAGAAATGTTCTGAATACAATCTCCCCTTTCTTTCATTTAGCTATGACAACCTATCATCTATATCAGGTGACAGTGTTCCAATGTAATCACTTGGAGATTGATTAATCATTTAAGGTTCTACAGTTAAAAGGAAAACATTTACTAAAGGTAATATAGAGCTTCGATGGTATTTTAGGACCTTGACCTGTCTTTTGAGTTTAAGAAATGACGCTGTCATATTTCTGGAGGATACAGCATCTGGTATGCAAGATAAAATGTTGTTTCTTTAATATGCCCCCAACCTCCAAAAAGCAGCTGATGAGGAGCTTGGATGTCTGCATGACAAGCTTAGGTATTTGCTTGCCTCTGTGAAAATTAAATTGTCACTCTGCCAAAGGCATGCAGAGAATATCCATTAGCAATTGATGTCATTATGTTTATGTGAAATTTGAATTTGCTCTTTGTACAAATCAAAATTGGTTATGTGGAAATAAGTATAGATCCATTATATTTGTACATATGAAACCTGAATTCTTAAAATTAATATACAGGTGAAGAATGAATGAAAACTATTTCAGATCATACTTGGTTCCACTCTTGAAGCTGTGATGTGCCAACTTTTTTTTCTTTCTTTTTTCTTTTTTTTTTTAAACAGGCAGAGTTAGACAGTGAGAGAGAGAGAGACAGAGAGAAAGGTCTTCCTTCCGTTGGTTCACCCCCCAGATGCCCGCTACAGCTGGCGTGCTGCGCTGATCCGAAGCCAGGAGCCAGGTGCTTCCTCCTGGTCTCCCATGCGGGTGCAGGGCCCAAGCACTTGGGCCATCCTGCACTGCCTTCCCGGGCCACAGCAGAGAGCTGGACTGGAAGAGGAGCAACCGGGACAGAATCCGACGCCCCAACCGGGACTAGAACCTGGGATTCCAGCGCCGCAGGCAGAGGATTAGCCTAGTGATCCGCGGTGCCGGCCCATGTGCCAACTTTTTAAAAATAACTAGGTGTTAATATCATTTGTTTTTATTTGAAAGGCAGAGAGATACCAAAATAGAAATACAGATAGAGATAGGGATAGATTAAGATAGAGTGAGAAAGATCTACAAAAGAGATCCCTAATGGCTGGTTCACTCTCTAAATGTCTGTAACAGTCAGAGTAGGTCCAAGCTGAAGTTGGGGCCCTGAATTTAATCCAGGTCTCCAATATGAGTGGCAGTGATCCAAGTATGTAAACCATTATGTGCTGCCTCCCAGGGTGAGCATTAGCAGGAAGCTGGATTGGAACTAGAGTAGCTGGGATTCAAACCCTTTCCTTTAATAGGCTGTGCAGATGTTCTGCATGGTGACATAACCACTGCATCACTGCACACTCCAATAACTGGGATTTGAATATGTGAAAATGCTCTGAATTATCGAGTTGTTACCAATGCTAATCTAAATCCATATAATAATAATAGTTTTAGAAGAATTAATCATAACAGTGGATTAAACTCAATGCATTTACACAAGATTTCATTTATTTATTTATTTATTTATTTATTTTGACAGGCAGAGTGGACAGTGAGAGAGAGAGACAGAGAGAAAGGTCTTCCTTTTGCCGTTGGTTCACCCTCCAATGGCCACCGTGGCCAGCGCGCTGCAGCCGGCGCATCGCGCTGATCTGATGGCAGGAGCCAGGAGCCAGGTGCTTCTCCTGGTCTCCCATGCGGGTGCAGGATCCAAGGACTTGGGCCATCCTCCACTGCACTCCCTGGCCACAGCAGAGAGCTGGCCTGGAAGAGGGGCAACCGGGACAGAATCCGGCGCCCTGACCGACCGGGACTAGAACCCGGTGTGCTGGCGCCACAAGGCAGAGGATTAGCCTATTGTGCCACAGTGCCAGCACAAGATTTCTTATTAGCACATTTCTTTAGAAAACTATATGCATATATGTACTACAATGTTACCACTTCCAAATTCCTATTTTTGCAATAAATATGAGCTATGTGTACTTAGTTTTTAACAGATTCAATGTGATTTGTAGATATAATTCTAAGAACATAATGATATCCCCTTTCTCTATCCATCTCTCCCTCCACCCTCTTCTTTCTGCCTTTCTTCCTATCTTTTCAGTTCGCTTGTTTTTTTTTTTTTTTTTAGATAGCATATTTTAAAATTACTTTAGAGTAAAAAGGCTTACTACTTCACCAAATGAAAAGTTTAACAAATAAAAAGCAAATAATACCATAGTTTAGTCGGAATATAGACCATGGCTACAAACAGTAATTTAAGGGAGAAATGATCAGTTTACCCATATACAGTAACAGATAATTAACACTATAGTAGTATACATTTTGACAAAGTCACAAAAACGAAATTCTAAATAACTGTATTTGGGGTAATACTTTCAACATGAATATATTTTATTCAATAGGATGTCTTCCATTGCACCATTTTGCTGCAAATGGTTGAATTTCATTTTTCATAGACGAATAATATTCCATTGTGTATATATACAACAATTTCTTTATCCATTCATCTGATGATGGACACATTAGTTTATTTAAAATTTTGGCTATTGTCAATGCATCCTGGTGCAGTTATCTTTTTGATGCATTGTGTTGAAGTCTTTTGGAATATACCTAGTACTGGGATTGCTGTATCATATGGCGAGTCTATTTCTAGTTTTTAAAGAGATATCCACACTGATTTCCCCAGTGGCTACATTAATTTACAATCCCACCAATGGTGTGTAAGTGTTCAGGTTTCTCCACATCCTCATCAGCATTTATATTCTCTGTGTTTTGGACTTTAGCCCTTCTGACAGGGATGAGGTGATTTCTCATTGTGGTTTTGATTTGCATTTCCTTGATGGCTAGTGATGTTGAGCATTTTTTCATACATTTGTCGGACATTTGTATTTCTTTTTTTGAGAATATTCTACTAACATCCTTCAGCCATCTCTCAATTGGATTGATTGTTTTTGTTGTTTTAAATTTCTGATATATTCCACATATTAATCCTTCGTCAGATAGATGGTTCACAAACTTTTTTATTCCCATTCTGTAGGATGTCTCTATACTCAACTAAGCATTTCTTTTGCTGTGCAAAAGTTTCTGAGTTTGATATACTCCCATTTTTTACTTTTGCTTTTGCTTCTTGTTCTACAGAGGTCTTTTCCAAGAAGTCATCCCCTACACCAATGTCTTGGAGTGTTTCCCTTGCATTTTCTTCCAGAAGCTTCATAGTGTCAGTTCTTAAATTTAGGTCTGATCCATCTTAAGTTGACTTTTGTATATGGTGAGAAGTATGGGTCTAATTTCCTTCTTCTCCATATATATGTAGTTTTTCCAGTACCATTTGTTGAGATTATTCTTACTCTTCTATATTGTCTGAGCACTTTTGTCAAAAGTCCATTGGCTGTATGTATGTGGATTAATTTCTGGGCTCTCTATTCTGGTCCATTGACCTATGTATCAGTTTTTATACCAGTACCAAGATGTTTTAAGTACTATAAGCTTAATAGTGTGCTTTCAAAGTAGTTATTCCGATGCCTCGAGATTGTTTTTTCTTGCCCAGGATGGCTTTGATTATTCAGGGTCTTCTGTGATTCTATATGAATTTTAGGACTGTTTTTTATAATACAATAAAGAATGCCATTTGCATTTTGATAGGGATTGTGTTGAATCTGTAGGTTACTTTAGGAAGTATAGACATTTTGGTGAAATTGATTCTTCTGATCCACGAGCTAGGAATTTGTTTTTCTTTTCTAATGTGTCTTTGATGATTTCTTTCAAAAATGTTTTATAATTTTCATTGTAGAGATCTTTCATTTCTTTCATTCAATTTATTTATTTATAAGTATTTGATTTGTTGTGGCTATTGTGAATGGGATTTCTTTCTTGATTTGTATCTGTGAGTTCATCATTAGCGTAAGAAACTTCTATCTTTTATGATTTGTTTTGAGGTTATTGAGTTTTGAGAGCTAGATCTGGAATAGGATAGAATCACTGGAGAAAACTAGCCAGCAATGAATACTCTCTCCAAAAGACATAAGATTCAAATTTAAATTCAGTATCATTAGAAATGTTGAAAATTACACAGTATTTAAATGTGTTACTAAATTTGTAGTTTTTATTCATAAAAACATTTGATAAATTTGAACTTTTTTAAGAATTGAAATGTTAGATATATTTTAAATGAGACCTGGCACTTACTTAATTTTCTACAGTTACACAGAGTTTTGAAAATATAGCTATATAGGGGCTGGTGCTGTGGCGTAGCAGGTTAAAGCCCTGGCCTGAAGCGCCAGCATCCCATATGGGCACCGGTTCTATCCCAGCTGCTCCTCTTCTGATCCAGCTCTCTGCTGTGGCCTGGGAAAGCAGTGGAAGATGGTCCAGGTCCTTGGGCCCCTGCACCCATGTGAGAGACCCAGAAGAAGCTCCTGGCTCCTGGCTTCAGATTGGTGCCGCTCCAGTCATTGCAGCCATCTGGGGAGTGAACTAATGGATGGAAGACCTCTTTTCTCTCTCTTTCTGCATCGCCTCTCTCTATGTAACTCTTTCAAATAAATAAAATAAAATCTTAAAAAACAAAATATAACTATATAAGTTAAAAGCATTCACTTATCTCTGTGAAGCTAAAATAATACACCTTAATTACCTAATTGTTGTATCCTGTCATACACCTGGGAACGTAGCAAATGATAGCTTCATGTACATGGTTCTGCACCACCCGGGTAGGAAACAAGATGGAGCTCCCTGCTCTTAGTTTTGGACTGGCCCAGCTGTGGCTGTTGTAAGTATTTGGGGAGCAGAGTAGCAGATGGATGATCCCTGGGTATCTCTCACTCACTCTTTGTCACTCTGCCTTTCAAATAAATAAGTAAATAAACAAACATTTTTTTAAAAAAATGAATACATTCAATAACATAATTTTTATCCAACCAATCCATAAGTATGCACTTGGAAAAAATCTGTTGCTATGTTTGAGAAAAGAAAATGCTCACATACAACTTTTATACTCTGATTTAAAGCATTTGCACTTTTCTTGAAATATTACCTTGTAAGCCAAAATTTCTTATTCTTGCACTCAGCTATAAGGTACAATATTTGGAAAGGTTAGCAAAATTCCATTAAGTCATTTTGACTTATCTAAGGGTGAACTTTAAGAAATTGGTCAGACAGTTTTAATACACTTGAAGAGTTGAAAAGCAGTTTTGTTTTTAAAGTTCACACTTGGCACATATTTAGTCTTCAGTGAAGAATTGGTGCCAGAATTTCTCAGGGCAAATGGAAGTACTTTAAGAGCAAGATTGAAATATCTGTTCCTTCTGTCTGATACCCAAGTTATAGCAATCCCTAGCTCACGTGAGAATAAAGGTGAAGGAATATTTTATTTCTGAATTATTAGTACCCTTAGGTGTTTTGGCCTCTTCTGATGTGCTTTCTCATACATTCACGTATTCTCTCTTGGGCACCCTGTTGAGTCCTTGCTGCTCCACTTCCCATTCAGCTCCTTGACAATGTGCCTGGGAAAGCAGAGGAATGTGGCCCAGGCACTTGAGCCCCTGCTCCCACATGAGAGATCCACAAGAAGCTCCTGGCTCCTGGCTTCAGATGGGCCCAGCTCCTACCACTATAGCCATTTAGGGAGTCAGCCAGTAGATGGAAGACAGCTCTATCTGTAATTCTGCCTCTCAAATAAATAAATAAATCTTAATAAATAAATGAAAAATAGTAAAATAATGTATACTACATACAACATTAAATATTAAAATATATTATTTAATATATTGTGGTAGCAATAAAGGAACAAATGCATTGGGTAATGTAACAAAATACAGAGCTCAGGGATCATCATGTGGTGCAGCATGTGAAGTCAGTGCTTAACAATGCTGGCATCTCAAAGCAGAATTCCTCATTTCTCTGTTTCCAATTCGGCTCCCTACCAATGCACCAAGGGAAGCAGCAGATGATGTTGCTTGATGTAGTTCTTGCCACCCAAGAACTCACTTTATGGTCTCCCCTACATACATCGCCCATCATTCTGTCTTGAAAATAAATAAATCTAAAATGAAATTTAAAAAATAACCCAAATACAGACTTATTGGGCATTGCCTAAAATCTCCATTACAATATGACGTTCCAGGAGTGTGTCTGCAGCTGCTGCAGTTAAGCCATGTAAGATCGTAAGATCAGACTACTGGCAGGGATAGGTCCGCTTTAGTTCCAGACATGTGGACAGTGCATGATCTCTATACTTTGCTTAAGATGCCCCTGTGTGTGGTCCACCCATGCCTGCATGACCTTTTCGCTGATTGGCTCCCCTGATGCGCATGTCTTTTTGTAAGCCTTATAAGCCTGTACACTTCCTCAGTAAACTAGTTCCTGCTTCGACAGAACTCACGGGTGCTTGCTGTGTTCTTGACCTGTCGACCTTACCTTTCCCATTCGCCTTGTTGGGGAGTGCTTGTACTGTTCCCTGCTGGTCAGGGGCTAGCCTCAGGCTTAAGACTCCAACACAGACTTACAGAATGTGTCCAATTGACTTTTAATAAAAAACAGAAATGATTTAATGGAGAAATGATAGTCTTGTCTTTTCTCTTTCTTTCTTTCTTTCTTTCTTTCTTTCTTTCTTTCTTTCTTTCTTTCTTTCTTTCTTTCTTTCTTTTGACAGGCAGAGTTAGACAGTGAGAGAGAGAGAGAAAGGTCTTCCTTCTGTTGGTTCATCCGCCAGATGGCCGCTACAGCAGGCGCGCTGTGCCAATCCGAAGCCAGGAGCCAGGTGCTTCCTCCTGGTCTCCCATGCGGGTGCAGGGCCCAAGCACTTGGGCCATCCTGCACTGCCTTCCCGGGCCACAGCAGAGAGCTGGACTGGAAGAGGAGCAACTGGGACAGAATCAGCGCCCCAACTGGGACTAGAACCCAGGGTGCCGGTGCCGCAGGTGGAGGATTAGTCTAGTGAGCCACAGCGCAGGCCAGAAATGATAGTATTTTCAACAACTGAAGCTGGAGGAACTGACAAGACTAAAATAGACCTAAATATCACATCTTTTACAAAAGTTGACTTAAAATTAATCATGAATTTAAATGAAAAATATAAAACTATCCAAATTTTAGGAAACATATTTAGGATTTAGAGGTATGCAAAGAGTTTTTAGAATTGACACAAAATACTCAATCCACAAAAGGAAATATTGATAAATTTAAATGAAGATTGAAGATAAATATTTTGTTTGATATATTTTAATGAAAAGATACAATCTAAATACTAAGAGAATATATGTGAAAAATAACCATGTATCTAGCAAAAGCTTGATATCATGGTAAACATAAAGAACTCTTAACAACCAAATAGTCCAATTACAAAATGGCCAAAAATTATGTATAGATGTTTCACTGAAGATGATATACAGTGCATACCTGTATAATAAGCACATGAAAAAATGTTCAATTTCATTGCCATAGAATAATGCAAATAAGCCACTAGTAGGCACTACTTCATATCTATTTAAATATAAGGGTATTTCTAGGGGCCAGTGCAGTGGCATATCAGGCAAAGCCTCCGCCTGCGGCACCAGCATCCTGTATGAGAGCCAGTCCATGTCCCGGGTGCTCTGCTCCATGCCAGCTCTCTGCTTATGGCCTCAGAAAGCAGTAGAAGATGGCACAAGCATTTGGACCCTTGCACTCTTGTGGGATACCAGGAGGAAGCTCCTGGCTCCTGGCTTCTGACTGACCCAGCTCTAGTTGTTGCAACCACTTGGAGAGTGAACCAGCCAATGGAAGACCTTTCTCTCTGTCTCTCCCTATGACTGTACTCTACTTCTCAAATAAATAAATAAATAAATCTTTATAAATTAAAGGATTTTTAAAAGATTGTGAGAAAATGGTATAGTAGATAATCATTTTGTAGCAAGAAAGTTCTAAATCTATGTTTTTACGTAAAATATTTCAATGAACTTTTTGTTAGCCTTTTATAGTGAAATTTATTTTTTAAAATGATAAATAACAAAGAACTGGAAGAAATTTGATCAATCTTACTGTTGAAGATGTAACGTCATATGGACTTTATGAAAGAGTTTGCAAGTTTCTTATAATAGTTTAATAAAATATTATTCTCTCCAGCTGTGGCTATCTTAAGCATCTGTCCTTGACAAATGAAAACTCTTTCCACATAAAAGCATGCCCACAAATATTCATAACAATAGCTTTATTTTTAATAGTTAAAAATTGTACATGGCACAGATTTCTTTCACTAGGTGAACGGTTAACCAAGCTGTAACATTCATACCAACAAAAACAAATGATGAACTATAATATAAACAAAAATGTCTGTTGTAAGTTAGGGAAACCCTGGTGAGTGAATACAGTCAATTCCAACACATTACACTGTGTTTTCACTTACATAAATGGCAATATTGAATGAAGAGATACGAAATTAACGGTTGTCTGAGTTGTGCTGGACATAAAATGACAGAGGTAGAACATGGTAGGTTGGGTTGTAAACAGTGACGAGAGGTATCCTTGTGTCATGGAACTAATGTATTAATACAGTAGTAATTACATGAACTTATGTGGTGATAATATTGCACAGACTAACACATAGTACACACAAAGGAGAACATGTCAATTTGTCAAAATCTAAATAAACTAATAACATTCTAGAAATATCAATTTTCTAGATCTGCTAATGATGTATTTGTACAAGACACTACCACTGGAGGAAACTGGATGAAGTGTACATAGGATTGCTGTATACTATTTCTTACAATTGGATATAAATGTGTCAAATTAAATATAAAATCAAGATATAGTATATCAATTCCCTAGTTTTTAAAACAAATTGGAAGTGAAAGCAGGACTTGAACCCAGACACTATGAGATGGGATTTTGACATCCCAAGAGATTTAACAACCACTGTTGTGGTTCACCCCAACTACCTAATTTTAACTGTCTGTTGCAAAGTGAGCTCTATTTGATTTCAATGTTTACAAATCTATAAAATTTATCAGATTGGTGACTAGACCAGAAGAACAAATATTTAATTGCAGTATTTCCAGATTCTGTTATACGATGACTTCATGATTTGAAGAAATAGAGGCAGAAGAAAGAGTAAATACACAGACATTATGTTTCTTTTTGGGCATAGCATTTTAACATCATGTGACAGAGGCTAGTAATAAAGCCAGAATTTATATTTCAGTTATTAGAGGTCAGAATGGTCACAATCCTCAATACTCATAAATATCAAAGAGACTTAAGTAACAGAAATTCACAGATGCAGAAAAATATAATTTTAAGATGAAGACAATCAAAGTAGACTAATATAAAACAGATTCTATATTAAAACAGGTTTATCTGCTTTTTCCAGCATATAGCTTCATATATATATATATATGAAAAGTATGTGACTATATTATATGTATATATATTATATATATTATCATCTGTATAATATCTTCATATATGTATACATATATATATCTTGCATGAAAGAAAGATTTTAGGTCAATATCAGAAGTGGGAAAAAGCCCCTTGTGTTCTTTTAATTGATTAGTTAGAATATCCTAATCAAATAGTCCCCTGTCCTATAAACCTACAAATCAATTGTTTATGATGTATGCTAATTTAATTGTAAGACCTATAATAAATTCAAGGGAAAAAATAGTGATCTAATTGCAAAACAATTTCTGTAATCTGACTTTGAAGTTTGACTGCTTTCAAATTCTCCCAGGCATATAACTTATTTATTGAGAAAACACAAATTGAGTTTACATTAGGTTAACCATTGGAAATGCTTGCTATTCTTTCAGTTTTGACATATAGAGATAGCAGTTTGCAATTGCTCAAACAAGTAGAATGTGCTAGGTAGTCTGCCAAATAATGGGTACATTAAGCCACAAAATCATGATTCTGTCCTCCTGAAACACACAATTTAGAGTGGAAATAGATATGTAAATAAATCTTAGTAACTACTTGCCAACTGCTTTATTCTCTTAGGTTTCGGAAAACTAAGCAGGACTTCATGATGAATTTTTTATTCATATACAACATTTAAAAATCTACTGTTACATTATTATTCTCAATGCCTTTAATCAAAAACATAGAAGTCTATTCATGCTACTTCCCTCAGAAGACCATATTGTACTGACTGTGGTCAAATAGGGATGTGCCCCTCACTACTTTTTCAAGCCTTAATAAGCAGGATCACTTTCAGGCAGCTTTGCTCATGCAAATTTGGGAGATCATCCACTGTTGCTCTTTTGTCACACTCAAACCATGCAATTATAAAAGATCTACAATTATATCCCAGATACAATATCTTACTTGCTTCATCTGCATTGCATTAACACAAGCTGCCAGAAGTCTTCCTTGGATCATTGTAATAGCCTTCCAATTCATCCCCCTGTCACCACCTTTACAATTATGCATCCTATTCTTCACAATACAGAATACTAGTATCACTTTCCTGTGTTACAACAATCCAACAGCTTCCTATAAAATCTAGACCAAAAAAAGCCAACACAGCCTACGCCCCTCCCTGCACTTTAGACATGGCTTCCTTGCTTCCTTGTCCTTTCTCAAATATAAACAGATTGTCCTTCTTGGGGATTTTACATATATTGTCCCCTCTGCTTGTGTTATTCTCTCAGACACATTTGCACATTTTCTTTCACTTTATTAGTTTTATTTTCAGAGTTACTTCCTTAAAGGATCTCCTCTGACTCCTTCCTCAATATTCCTTTCTGTTGTTCCATTTTACAGGAGTTGATGGACAACATAGAAGACTCCCGGTTTTATTTGAGTTTCCGATATACAATAAATATTTTTAGTATAATTAATACCCAAATATGTTATGATGGATTTGAATGACATGTAATCTATTTATACTAAGACAACAATGGTTTCCTGTAAATCAAATTTATATATATAAGTATCTTATATCTCATATATATTTATTTATATAGATATGAGTATTTTGTGTCTTTACTGGAAAAATTTGATATCTCTAATTGTCACATTTTCCCATAGACTTGCATCTTAGAAAACATCATATTATATATGTATGTGTTAGTTTAACATATACATTATATATTTGTCTGTTTCTTTTACTAGCTTGTGATATCCATGGCAGTAGGCAATTGATTTGTTTTGTTCACAGCAGATATTCTAAACCTAGAGTGGGAGTTATTGCATGATATGCTTTTTTTTGACAGGCACAGTTAGACAGTGAGAGGGAGAGAGACAGAGAGAAAGGTCTTCCTTTTGCCATTGGTTAATCCCAGAAGTGGCTGCTATGACCGGCCCCCTGTGATCCGAAGCCTGGAGCCAGGTGCTTCTCCTGGTCTTCCATGCAGGTGCAGGGCCCAAGCACTTGGGCCATCCTCCTCTGCACTCCTGGGCCACAACAGAGAGCTGGACTGCAAGAGGAGCAACCAGGACAGAATCCGGCACCCCGACTGGGACTAGAACCCGGTGTGCCAGTGCTGCAGGCAGAGGATTAGCCTAGTGAGCCGTGCCACTGGCCTTGGTATATTTGGTTAATATTTGTGGAGCTAATGTAGAAATCAATGTCTGTATGTGTGGAGTGTGTGTTTGTATGCATGTATATGCAAACATATATCTATTTCGTATTTGCATATACATATTCACATCTTGAATATATATATTGAAAATGAAACCAGAAATAGCATGTTTTTGAGCATAGAATAGACAGATTTACAAATGACTTACTGAGCCCTATGAAAACTAAAAGATGAGAAAATGTAATTTCAAAAGTTATTAAGAATCAAACATGTTAGAACATGTTAGGGAACTTCTTTAAGGATAATTTAAAATAAAATAATCAGCCTCAGAAGTTGAAGATGTTTAAGCAAATTGTTCAATTAGCAAATTTTGTTTTATCTACCCTAAGAAGTAACCCCTTCTACAATTTGAAAAAAATTATAATTTGATTGCAATTTTCTGTAAAAGTTTCACTTTTTATAATGGCTTTATATGTATAATGTATATGTGTATATTATGTCAGTATGTATATATTATGTATATACATACATGCATATTTTGGTAACCAACATAATTTTAAAGGCTATGTACCCTGCTCCTGCTTGGATGACTCTCCTTGCCAGGTGAAAATTAAACCACAAAGTGATCAAAGATTCCTCAGGTGCTGGCCTCATTCAGTGAAAGAGACTAGTGTAGATGAATTGGAACTGGTCCCTGAGTGATGGAAGAGGATGGGAAATATAAAAAAAAAATCAGGGTTGTGTTGAGTCTTGCCATTTCAATGGTTAAATTCTCAAAACTAATGTGTAATTTTGGAAAGTATACTAATGGTACATGGATATCATTAGTCTAGCAAACTGAATGGATTTAAAAGTGTTAATAAAGTTCCCCAAGCTCTAATATCATTTTAATACAAAAGAAATCTCTAAATGATTAACTTTGAAATAGACTTTGAACAATATTTGAATCTCAAGATTATTTTAAAATAGTCTGCACTATAATGATAATACTGCATGATTTCTCCACTTTTCCTTTCATTAAAAACCATCTGCTTTTAATTTAGGTACAGATATTTTAATGTGACTTCTGAAAGGGAAATATTATAAGTGCAAAATTATAAATTCTTCCAAAGTTTGATAAGTTGGGAAGCTAAAATCAAGCCTTAAATGGCAGATAGCTTACCCTCTGTTAACACATTCTTTTCTACATAGGGTTAAAAATATAATGGCACATACTTAAAGTTTCTGGTTTTGAAAGGATTTGTTCCTAGTCCTACTAGCTCAGGATGCAAGTCAGTTTTTAAATTAATATGAGTTAACAGAGTATTTATTCAAAAAATGAGAGAAGCAAACATTTGTATTTGCTCTCTGAGAAAGTTCAGTCTTTACTTTTATTTGCTAACCCTATGTGAAACTTGAATTAATCAACTATATTGAAGTGTTTACTTATTTTTACAATTATGGCTCTTGTATCTGTCATGGCTCTTATTCCTTTCCTGGTAAGTTATAGCAATGGAAATAATTGAAAACCATTTTTCGCTGACTAGTGGCATTTTAACAGGCACTGTGTGCAAGTATGTTTGTTATACACTAATTTTTAAAGCAGGTTTACTACATATTCCTCAAAAACTATTTTTCAGTGAACAACTTCAGTTTGATTTTTACATGAACATTGGGGGTAAAGGAATATCAAATATGGAGCTGGTCTTGTGGGTCTTATTGATTAAGTTGCTGCTTGCAAAACCAGTATCTCGTTTCACTGTGCCAGTTCCAGCCCAGCTCCCTGATAATGCACTTGGAAGGCCAAGAAAATGGCCCAATTATTTGGGCTCCTGGCATCTATGTGGAGACCAGGCTGGAGTTCCTGGTTCATGACTTTGTCCTAGCCAAACACAGGTTGTTGTGGGCATTTGGGGAGTGAACTTTTGGATGGAAGACATCTCTCTCTCTCTCTCTCTCTCTCTCTCTCTCTCTTTCTCTTTTAATCAACTTCTCTCTCTGACAGTCTACTTTTAACATAAATAAATTTTAATAGAATGAGTGAAGAGTAAAAGGATGAAATTCATTTGAGAGATTATATGAAGTTTAAGAGGCACAAGAAATGAAAGACAATCAGGTAAAGTTCATACTTACATCAAACAACAATCATATTTTAAGTTCTAGTTTCACAAACCAATCAATAATAAATATTAGAATTCAGTTCAAGATAATATCAAATCAATACAAACTATTTTCACTTGAAATATTGTTAGTATTGTTATTGTTATTCAACCTGAATGCCTAAATGAATGATTGCTTAAAAAGGCCCTGTTCCCATAAATCTAGACTGATTGAAATATATTTAAAAACAATAATTGACAAATTCTGTGTCCAGACTACAATGAATAGATGGTGCAGTTTCATGGTTTCAGCAAAATTAGTTGTCAAAAACAGACGTCTGAAGTATTGTAATCCTTCAGTAAGTAAATTGAAAGCATAAAACATTTTATTTATATTGTTTTCTTTGTTTTTCAGAAATTCTTTAATAATAAATATTGGCTATGTGGCCTGTCAAGACCAGGACAGCCATATAAAATATTGTTAAGTGATTAATATTTTATTTATTCAATAATAGTAATGGGATTATTTGTATAAACCTGAACTAAATCACTATTATATAAAGGTATGAAACTAACAGAATAATTTCATATATATATATATAATTTTTTACAGAAATATACACACCATCTTCCTTCATATACACAGACTAATAGGTCAGTTCAATTAATGTTGCTATTCACAATACATATGTAAATTACAGATGGTTAAAGATGTGCACTCAGCTGAGTGGTTAAGACCCTGATTAAGATGTCTGTGTCCCGTACCACAGTGCCTACACTGAAAGTCCAGCTCTAGCTACTAACTCCAGTCCCATCTGAAAGGCATAATGATGAATCAAGTGACTGCCTGCCACCCACATCAGAAATCCAGATTGAGTTCCCAACTACTGACTTCAGCCTGATCCCATGCCAGCCATTGAAGTCCTCTGGAGAGTGTGCCAGCATGACATATGACATCAAGTAAAGCCTCTGCCTGAGTCATCGGCATCACTTATGTGTGTTTGTTCAGTCCCCGCTGCTCTACGTCTAATCCAGCTCCCTGATGATGGTCTGGGAAAAGCAGCAGAGGATGGCCCAAGTTTTTTTGCCACTGCTACCCATGTGAGAGACCTGGAAGAAACTCCTAGATCCTGGTTTCTGCTTCACCCAGCATTGGCCACTGGGACCATCTGGGAGGTGAACCAGCAGTGGAAGATTGATCTCTCTCTCTCTCTAACTGACTTTCAAATAAATCTTTTTCAAAAATTTATTTATGAAATATCATTTTCTTGTGTACTGGTCTATGTACTTATTCAGAAATCAGTACAACATACTATTTTATTTATTGAGCTTAATACTATATTTCCATATCAGGTATAGCTTCTACTTAGTCACAATTCTTATTAAGAATGTTTGCTTGCTGATTTCTGTTTATTTTTTCCACACAAACAAGACAATCAACCTGTCTGGAAAAAAAGTATTAAAAGTTTGGAAATATATTATCTTTTACATCAGTCTAGGGAAAGTTAACAAATTAAGCTGTTGATTCTTCTAAATTTTTTTAATTTTATTTTTTAATTAGTTTTTAACAGATTCAATATGTTTTGTAGACATCATTTGTGCTACTTCTATTTTTGTATCCTTTAGGAAGTTTCTACTTGATGTTAATTGTTAAGTTAGCCTTTTTTCCTATGTGTTTTTCATAATGTTTTGTCTCTATTTTAAGCTTCATTTTTAATGTGTTTGATTATTTACAACTATTGATTCATAGATCCCATTAGTTTGTTTTAACACCTAAAACCCTGTAAAATATTTAGTTTGCAAATTTTGCTCAATAATAAATAGTCCCTATTTGTTTTTTAACCTTATTTTATAATCTGACTCACAGTGGTGTTTTTCTTTGTGCAGTTGATTTTGAGTGTGTTTCCATCAACAATATATTTTCTGTCTTCTGTACAGAAAGAATTATATTTTCCTTGTGATAATTTTTAATATTAGTCAATTTTCTTTAAGTTCCTATGCCACCATGATATTTTAAATACAAACACCAAATCAGTGTTAGAAATAGTTCTTTAGGGGCCAACGCTGTGGCATAGTGGGTAAAGCTGCTGCCTGCAGTGCTGGCATCCCATATGGGTGCTGGTTATGTCCCAGCTGCTCAGCTTCTGATCCAGCTCTCTGCTCTGGCCTGGGAAAGCAGTAGAAGATGGCTCAAGTCCTTGGGCCCCTGCACCACACGAGAGACCCAGAGGAAGCACTTGGCTCCTGGTTTTGGATCGGCTCAGCTCTGGCCATTGCAGCCATCTGGGGAGTGAACTAGCAGATGGAAGACCTCTCTCTCTCTCTGCCTCTGCCTCTCTGTAACTCTGCCTTTCAAATAAGTAAATAAATCTAAAAAGGAGTTCTTTAGTTACAAATTATGAAAAAAACTACTCTTCTAAATAGCTCTCAGATACACACATACAAGATTCCTCTTCTGTTACCTGTATGAGTTAACTTGTTTCTCCAAATTTTACCTTATGAGATAATATTTCAAGACATTTACCTACTGCAAGTGTTTGTTTGAACTGTCAAACTATTATATTAAAAGTTCCCATATTTCACATATTAAAACAAGAAATATGAGGTTACTTCAAATATTTTGGAAAGTGAAATTAAAATACAAGTTTATTTTGATAGAGAAATTTTGAAATTCATTTTAGTTTTCCTAATGCATAATTTTATGAACCTTTTGAAGATCTCTCATATGCATGGATATTAAAGTTTTTGCACCAAAATAAATTTGTATTGTAGTTTCACCTTCCACAAACTTTTTGAAAAACCTCAACATGTGACAAAATAATTAACAATTCAAATGCATGTTAGAAGTAATATGAATAACACACTGGCCCCTAAAATCACAGCAGCCAATTCACCAGCTTGTAAGTTTGTGGTCAACACTATGACATTCACACTTTCTTCATCATTTCCACTGAGAGAAAAATGAGGTCATAATTGTGATAGTCAGATGGAAAATCGAAGATACTCTAAGTTGCTCATCCTTTAAATTTTAAGTATTTTTAAAAAATTGCTGTGCATCTGAGTGGGAAAAACAGAGATAAAGTGAGGGAGAGAGTTTTCATCTCCTGGTTTACTTCCCAAATGGCCTTACAAGGGTAAAAACTCCCAACTAGAAACTCGATCCAGGTCCTGGATGCCATCCTGACATGGGTGGCAAGAACCCAATTACTTGATTTATTATTGTCATCTTCCAGGGTCTTAATTAGGTGGAAGCCAGGAGCCTAGAATTGAAGCCAGGTGTTCTCTTGTGGGAGAAAGGAATGCTAATTTGCAAATTAACCTATAGGCTAAACATCAGTGCCTCTTGGATGTTTTATTGGTGACTTCTGTGTTTCTGTTTAAAAAAAAAAAGAAAGAAAAATAAGAGAAAAGAATAGAAGCCTGAGGTTGGGTAGTTTATAGAGTATAAAGGTTTATTTAGCTCAAGATTCTGGTGGCTGGAGCTTCCAAAAAACAAGGACCTATCATTTTGGTAAGGGACCCCTGGCAGTACAAAATATGATATAGAAATGAGAGGGAACCAGCTGCATGCAGAAGGGGCTAAACATATGATGTGGCCTCATCAATATATAATAAGCCTCTCTCACAGGATCACGGGATGAAGAATGCAATATTACAAGAAATGCACGAATCTCATTTTTTTAAAAGATTTATTCTACTTATTTGAAAGAGTTACAGAGAGAAGTAGAGACAGAGAGAGAGGTCTTCCATCCACTGGTTCTCTCCTCAGATGGCTGCAATGGCTAGATGTGCCGATCCGAAGCTCGGAAAAAGGAGCTTCTTTTGGGTCTCTCACCTGGGTGCAGGGGCCCAGTGACTCAGGCCATCCTCCACTGCTTTCCCAGGCCGTAGCAGAGAGGTGGGTCAGAAGAGGAGCAGCCACATTCAGAAATCTACCAAAAATAGATGCTGGAGAGGATGTGGGGAAAAAGGGACACTAACCCACTGTTGGTGGGAATGCAAACTGGTTAAACCACTATGGAAGTCAGTCTGGAGATTCCTCAGAAACCTGAATATAACCCTACCATTCAACCCAGCCATACCACTCTTTGGAATTTACCCAAAGGAAATTAAATTGGCAAACAAAAAAGCTGTCTGCACCTAATGTTTATTGAGCTCAATTCACAATAGCTAAGACCTGGCACCAACCCAAATGCCCATCAACAGTAGACTGGATAAAGAAATTATGGGACATGTACTCTATAGAATACTATACAGCAGTCAAAAACAACGAAATACGGTCATTTGCAACAAGATGGAGGCATCTGGAAAACATTATGCTGAGTGAATTAAGCCAGTCCCAAAGGGACAAATATCATATGTTCTCCCTGATCGGCGACAACTAAGTGAGCACCAAAGGGGAAACCTTTTGAAGTGAAATGGACACTATGAGAAACAGTGACTTGATCAGCTCTTGTCCTGACAGTATATGTACAATGTAATACTTTATCCATTTTAGTATTTTTTTGTTCTAGTACTATTGGTTGAACTCTGTGATTAACACACAATTATTCTTAGGTGTTTAAATTTTAACTGAAAAGTGATCCCTGTTAAGAATTTGGAAAACATTATGTTGAGTGAAATAAGTCAGTCCCAAAGGGACAAATATCATATGTTCTCCCTGATCGGTGACAACTAACTGAGCACCAAAAAAGAAACCTATTAAAGTGAAATCAATACTATGAGAAACGGTGACTTGATCAGCCCTTGCCCTGACTGTTGATGAACAACTTAATATGTTATCCCTCTTAGTATTTTTTGTTTGTTTGTTCTACTTAATACTTTTGGTTGAATACTGTAATCAATACACAGTTATTCTGAAGTGCTGAAACTTAACTGAAAAGTGATCGTTGTTAAATATAAGAGAGGGAAGAGATGTGCAATTCAGGACATGCTCAAGCTGACTTACCCCAAACGGTAGAGTTAGAAACATACCAGGGGATTCCAATTCAATCCCATCAAGGTGGCATGTACCAATGCCATGTCACTAGTCCCAGTGATCAATTTCTGTTCACAATTGATCATAATGATAGGACTAAGAACCAAAGGGATCACATATACAAGACTAGTGTCTGAAAATACTAACCGATAGAATAAAAAAGTGAGAGAATGATCCAACATGGGAAGCGAGATACACAGCAGACTCATAGAGTGGCAGATGTCCTAAACAGCACTCTGGCCTCAGAATCAGCCCTTAAGGCATGCAGATCCAGCTGAAAAGCCCATGAGAGTATTTCAGGCATGGAAAGCCAAGACACCCTGGCAAAACAAAACAAAACAAAACAAAACAAAACAACAAAACAAAACAAAAACGACCTAAGTGAAAGATCTCTGCGAGTGAGATCCCAGTGGAAAGAACGGGTCATCAAAGAAGGAGGTACCTTTCTCTGATGGGAGGAGAGAACTTCCACTCTGACTACGACCTTGTCTAAATATGATCAGAGTTGGTGAACTCAAAAGGCTTCCATAGCCTTGGCAACTCATGACAAGAGCCTAGGGTGATTACTGAGGCCATAAACAAGAGTTTCAATTTGTTAAGTCAACAACAGGAGTCACTGTGCACTTACTCCTCATGTAGGATCTCTGTCCTTACTGTACTGTACATTGTGATTTAATGCTATAACTAGTTCTCAAACAGTATTGTTCACTTTGTGTTTCTATGTGGGTGCAAACTGTTGAAATCTTTACTTAATATATGCTAAACTGATATTCTGTATATAAAGATAATTGAAAATGAATCTTGATGTGAATGGAAGGGGAGAGGGAGTGGGAAAGGGGAGGGTTGCGGGAGGGAGGGACGTTATGGGGGGGGGTAGCCATTGCAATCCATAAGCTGTACTTTGGAAATTTATATTCATTAAATAAAAGTTAAAAAAAAAAAAAAAGAAGTGGAGCAGCTGGGACTAAAACAGGCGTCCAAATGGGATAGCGGTTCTTCAGGCCAGGGCTTGAACCCGCTGCGCCACAATGCCGGCTCTTGCCAAGAATCTCTTTACAAAGGCACTGCCCAGTAATTTAATTACTTTCCACTAGGTTCCAAGTCTTAAAGGTTAATACCTTTATTACTCTCCTGCAACTCTCCTGCACTGGACACCAAGCACATGAACATTTGGGCAACAACTCAACCACACCTGATCATAGCAGAATCTACTTCTTATTTCAGGAATGCCAAAGTCTTAGAATTCTTTTGGAGTTCATAGGCATTTTTATGACCAATTAGTCTCAACTACAATATGTTGTTTGTTTCCTTCCCAATGTCATCTGATTAGTTTGCATACACCTTCAGGAACTTTTGGCCCATTTAGACACAGAAGCAAACTGAAGCACAAGTCAGTACTGACAAGCGTAACTGGCACTGACTGGCCTGGTATCTCACTAATACCTGGAAAACAGCATCATCTGTGTTGTTGCAAGCAGACTTGCAATGATAATTTTATTATTTTATTTTACTTTATTTTATTTTACATGTAGATACATATAAATACAAATAATATATATTACATATACACATATGCATATAGATGCACATTTATGTGTGTCTTTGTATATGTATGAATTCCCTTAGGACGCAGAAACATTACTCATTGCTATCTAAGTGACAATATATATATCAGAATTCAAATAATGCTAGCTTCCAATACCTAAGGGCTCCACAAGTATTTTAGTTACATTGTTTAATCACTAAAATTATCATCATAAAAACAATATTTTTGTAAATGTATACATTTTCAATTCTTTAAATAGGAGAGTTACAAATTACTTAAATGCAAAAACTCTATATCTAATTAGCAATATATTTTGCTTTAGGTTTAACTGTATATTTCCAAACACTTCTTAAAAAAGGATTTATTTGTTTATTTTAGAGGCAGAGTTACAGTCAGAGAGAGGAAGAGATAGATAGAAAGGTCTTCCATCAGCTGGCTGCTGGCTCACTCCCCAAGTGGCCCTAAGGGCCTGAGCTAGGCCAATCTGAAGCCAGGAGCCAGGAGCTTCCTCTGGTCTCTCATGTGGGTATAGGGGCATAGGTTCCTTGGGCCAAATTCCACTGCTTTCCCAGGCCATGAGCAGAAAGCTGGATGGGAAGAGGAGCAGCCAGGACACAAACCAGCGCCCACAGGGAGTCCAGGTGCCGCAGGCAGAGGCTCAATGTACTACATCACAGCGCCTGCCCCCAAATACTTCTTAATCTGTATTTAGAAATTAGTTGTTTTTAGATGGCCCAGTTCCTTGGGCCCCTGCACCTTGCAGGAGCTCCTGGCTCCTGGCTTCGGATCAGCAGCTCCAGCCATTATGGCCATTTGGGGAGTGAACCAGTGGATGGAAGACCTTTCACTCTGTCTCTCCTTCTCACTGTCTGTAAGTCTACCTCTCAAATAAATATATAAAACCTTTAAAAAAAGAAATTAATTGTTTTGAACATTTTTATTAAAATACCTAATTAAATAGAAATGGATAAATATACATTAAGAATATAGTCAATGGTTGGTTCCTAGACAATATTACATAACTGGTTACACAGGCCATATCAATATTTAAACTGCAAAAACATCTGAAAGAAAAGCCCTAAAATTTAATATAAAAAGAAATGACTAAGGAAAATTAATAGTATAATTATGTTTACAATAAAAGATTATCTTTAATGTATTTAATATTTACTTTAACTTCAACTTCATGACTCAGCCTTTTTTATTTCAACTATTAAGGGAAATTTAAAATGGAGAGCACTAAATTGTTGAATATTAAATGTAAATTGACAATTTGAAAATGTGAATTAACAATATAGGTGATTAAGAATATATGAAATGGAATCTAAATAATTTTAATACAAAATAATTTTTAAATAGAATATTGGATTTTCCTTTTTATTTAATAACAAAGATGATGATTTCCTTGCAATAGAGTTAGATTCCATGATGCAGGTTAGAATAGACATTAAAATAATATGTCAGGCCGGCACCGCAGCTCACTAGGCTAATCCTCCACCTAGCGGCGCCGGCACACCGGGTTCTAGTCCCTGTAGGGGCACCAGATTCTGTCCCGGTTGCCCCTCTTCCAGGCCAGCTCTCTGCTGTGGCCAGGGAGTGCAGTGGAGGATGGCCCAAGTGCTTGAGCCCTGCACCCCATGGGAGACCAGGAGAAGCACCTGACTCCTGCCTTCGGATCAGCGCGGTGCGCTGGCCGCAGCGCACCAGCCGTGGCGGGCATTGGAGAGTGAATCAACAACAAAAGGAAGACCTTTCTCTCTGTCTCTCTCCCTCTCTCTCACTGTCCACTCTGCCTGTCAAAAAAATAAATAAATAATATGTCAAATTTTGTGATGCCAATTTTCTAACATGCCATAATGCATTGGATGAAGTCCAATGTTTTCAAAATGTCACCCTGGGTGCCTTGCTCACCTCAGAACATGAGTGTGTTGGCCTCTCCCAAGGGGTGACAGATGCTAAAGAAAATTTACCATCCATGTTCTATGCTGATTATGATTGGATAATTACGTGAGAAAGAAATTAGTACTTTTGCTTTTGCCAGTTACTTTTTGTGCTTAGTAATTAGCAAGACCTATATACTCATTATAGAACAACTTTCATCTTTATTAGATGTTGGCATTCAGTTCTCCAAAATTTTTGCTTAAATTATATTTTCATGAAAAAAATTAGACTTGCCATAATTTCACCTCTCCCTGGACTTCAAATTTATTTCCAGAAATGAAATTTTGTCAAAGTAATGAGTAGGATGGGGCCGGCGCTGTGGCACAGAGGGTTAGCTCCCTGCCCTGAAGTGCTGGCATCCCATATGGGCACCGGTTCGAGTCCCAGCTGCCCCACTTCTGATCCAGCTCTCTGCTATAGCCTAGGAAAGAAGTTGAAGATGGCCCAAGTTCTCGGGCCACTGCACCTGCATGGGAGACCCAGAAGAATCTCCTGACTCCTGGCTTCGGATCTGTGCAGTTCTGGCCATTATAGCCAATTGCGGAGTGAATCATCAAATGCAAGACCTCTCTCTCTCTCTCTCTGCCTCTCCTCTCTCTGTGTAACTCTGACTTTCAAATAAATAAATAAATCTAAAAAAAGAGTAGGAAATATTATTCATTTGTTTTTTTTAATTTCTATTCCATGATCATTAGTGATTTTGAGATAATTTGTATGTATAATACTCAGTTTCAGCATTCCTGTTAATATTTTTGTGAGGCTATTTTCTTGCCATTTCTATACTCCTTTTGAAAAACTTCTTATATATCACATTCTAGAATATTCATAAGTGCATACAGAGTTGATTTTTAATAATTTTAGTGGCAATTGTGCTCTGTAGATCGATCTTAGGCCATGAGTTTGAAAGACATTTTATTCCTCATGTTAAATAAGTACAAAAGCATTCTTATTTTTCAGTCTAGTGGCCGTTTGCTATCTTGAGATAAATTAACAGATTTTACAATAGCTAATAGACTTTACCTTTATATTATAAAGAATATTTAATCTTGGAATCAGGGGTTTTAAATAATTGTATATTAATATGCTGGATGATTATAATTTTCTGTGCTATTCTATCTTAAATGCACGCTGAGATAAGTGTTTTGCAAGCTTCATAAAATAAATTTATAATCTATATATTACTTTCTTAGCTAAAATATATATTTTTAATAGGAGGCTCAACTGTTCTTAAGTAAATATGTTTGTGTTAAATAATCAAGGCTTGGTGCCATGTAGTGAATGCTTATGTTTCTCAAAATTCATATGCTGAGAGCCTAACCTATTATGTGATGGTGTTAACAGTCTGTACCCATAGAAACTACTTTGATTTGAATGAGATCAAGATAGTTGAGCTCCTATGATGGTTTATTATCTTTACATTAATAATAAGAGATTAGGGCTCTTTTCTATCATGTATGAGTGCAAACCCAGATAAATGCTCTCACCAGGAATCAAAAAAACCTGAACCTTGATCTTGGATCTCTCAGCTTGCAGAACTATGCCCAGGATAGCAGTAGAGGACCGCCCAAGTCCTTGTGCCCCTCACCTGCATGGGAGACCCCAAAGAAGCTTTTGGCTTCTGGCTTCAAATCTGCACAGCTCCGGCTATTGTGGCCATTTGGGGAGTGAACCAGTGGATGGAAGATATCTCTCTCTCTCTCTCTCTATACCTTGGCCTCTGCCTCTTTGTAACTCTGCCTCAGGAAGATACTCCATAAACTTTTATTTTAATTTGTAAACTTGATGTCTACTTTAATTTCTAAAGTCTCCTAAATTACGATGTCATGAATAATTCTTTTCTCAGAATACACATAAGCTTTAAATTAGAATACATTAGAAAAGTAGATTATTACCATAAACATTTATTTACTTACTCCTTTAATGTCATTAGCAATGATAATAGGTTAATCTGTATACTCATACATTCACAAGGTCTAATATTTTGACACATCAGAAGGTATAAAAGACATTGCTGGAATGCAGCTTTTGCAAATAATTGTCTCTAGAATATGTAAATTATTTCCAAGTGCCTTTATATTACTTGTATTAAGATATTTACCTTCCAAACCTCAAGGAATCCTTAAGAAAATGTGAAAAGCAAGTAAGATAGGTATCACATTCAATTATTTTAGCACAACATAAAAACACACACACACATAAACACAAGGAAACTTTGGGAAGTGATGGGATATGTTTTGCTCCTTCATTATAGTGGGGCCATCATTGGTGCATACATATCTCCAGATTGACTAAAATATATAAATTAAACAAATACAGTTTCTTACATGTCAATCACACTTCAATAAAGCTTGAAAACAACAGTAATAAAGAACCTATATACTATAATTGAACTAATAAGTTATGGTATGTAAATAGAAAAATCCGAAAAGTGAATATGATGTGCGACCTTCTATCTAAAAGAGAAAGGGGCAGGTGAATACAGACACACAATACATATGCACACACAAAATCTTCTTCATTAAGTTCATGGAAAAGGCATATTATGAAAAAAATAATACATCGATTTCAAAATTTTTGCACCAAAATAAATATTTTTAGTTCCTTTTTTTTGTGTATTTGATCTCACAGCCTTACAAATTTTTACCTAGTTATACAACAAAATCAAATTAAAAGGCAATTCCTAGACTTTAATGATAAAAAAGAAAATGTGAAAATATTATTAGTTTACCAAAGTGTTTGAGTTTGTATGATATATGGATATGGTTATTTATTAAGAATGACTTCATAGAAATTGACCTTGTGGCACAGCAGGTTAAACTACTGCCAGCAATGCCACATCCCATGTGGTTGTCAGTTTGTGTTTCCACTGCTCCACCTCTGATCTAGTTCCGTTATAGCTTAGGAAGGCAATGTAAGATAGCCCAAGTGCCCAGACCTCTGCCACCAACATGGGAGACCCTGAAGAAGCTCCTGGCTCCTGTATTTAGCCTGGCCCAACCCTGGCCTTTGAAGCCACCTGAGGAGTGAACCAGCAGATGGAAGACCTCTATTTCTGTCTTTCCCTCTCTCTCTGTATTATAAATTTCAAATAAATGAAAAAATAATTTTAAAAAAGGAATTCAGAAATGGCACATCCTGTGTTTTAAATGAATTAGTGTAAATATTGCTTACAAAGCTTAATTGTAGACTCAGAACAGTTGTATATTAAAAGAGTGCTACTCATAAAGAAAGGAAAAAGTGAAACAGGTTTGTTACTCAAAGCTATTACAATGATTAAAAAATTCAATTTATCTTTTTGACAGAGCCTATTAATTTAATGTTACCATATACAAAAGAATGATCAGAAATTAGAAATTCATTTAAGCAACAACACTTTTTCAGGGCATTGTGAACTAAACATTCTAAGACATGTTACACTCTTTATTTGTAAAATCTTGCAATACTATATGAATCACAACTTTATCATTAAGGAAAAAGTATCTTGGCGAGATAAATTATAATTTATTTTATATAAAAATGAAATAAGAAAATTTTCCCTTTTTCATTTTTTGTTTTTGTGTTTGACTAACTAGACCAATGTAAGTATTTTATAGGCCTCTGTGTGTTTTATACACAATTACTCATAAATAATTACATTATTGTCTCCATTATTTATTAATATTTTGAAATATAGCTAATATAAACATTTAAAATTCTATTGTGAATCCATATAAATTGTAGGACTATTTTTTCTAATTCTCTAAAGGATGTCATTGGTGCTTTGATAGGAATTACATTGAATGTGTAACCTGCTTTAAGTGGTATAGACATTTTAATGATATTAAACTTCCGATCAAGAAGCAGTTTATATCCTTACTTTTTTTTTGAGTCCTTGTTGATTTTGTTATCAATGCTTTATAATTTTTATTATATAGTTCTTTCACTTTTTTGGTTACATTTATGCCTGAATGTTTGACTGTTTTGTTTATTCTGAATGAGATTTCTTTCTTGATTTCTCTTCCAGCAAGATAATTATTAGTATAAAAAATTTTGGTGTTTCTTGGATTTTGATATTCTGTCCTGTGACTTAGATTCACACAAGAATCCAAATAAGCATATCTGTTAAGTATATGTACATGTATGTACCTACCAACTTTGTAAATGCTTCTGGCATAAACCTTATCCAACTTAACCTATCTGTCAAACTCTTTTTACTTTGCTATAACTCAGTTAATTCACCATTTCCTCCTCAAAGCCTCAATTTCAAAACAGAGTTTCAGATGTATCAAGGCGTTTATTTTGCTAGGCATACATATTACTTGGCTCTAAGTTAACTATGTCTGACAAGAAGATAATATTGTTCAAGACAATCTTTTTTAAACTTATATAATAAATGTAAATTTCCAAAGTACAACTTTTGGATTATAGTGGCTTTTCCCCCATAACCTCCCTCCCACCCGCAACCACCCCATCTCCCACTCCCTCTCCCATCCCGTTCTTCATCAAGATTCATTTTCACTAATCTTTATATACAGAAGATCAACTTATTATATACTAAGATTTCAACAGTTTGCAGCCACACAGTTATACAAAGTATAAAGTACTGTTTGAGTAGTAGTTTTACTGTTAATTCACATAGTACAACACATTAAGGACAGAGATCCTACATGGGGAGTAGTTGCACAGTGACTCCTATTGTTGATTTAACAATTGACACTCTTATTCATGACATCAGTAATCACTTGAGGCTCTTGTCGTGAGCTGCCAAGGCTATGGAAGCCTCTTGAGTTCACCAACTCCGATCTTATTTAGACTAGATCATACTCAAAGTGGAAATTCTCTCCGGCTTCAAGAAAGGTACCTCCTTCTTTGATGGCCTGTTCTTTCTGCTGGGGTCTCACTCACAGAGATCTTTCATTTAGGTCATTTTTAATTTTTTTTCCACAGTATCTTGGCTTTCCATGTCTGAAATATTCTCATGGGATTTTTAGCTGGATCCGAATGACTTAAGGGCTAATTCTGAGGCCAGAGTGCTGTTTAGGACATCTGCCATTCTATGAGTGTCCTGTGTATCCTGGTTCCCATGTTGGATCGTTCTCTCCTTTTTAATTCTTTTTTTTTCTTTTTAATTCTATCAGTTAGTATTAGCAGATACTAGTCTTGTTTGTGTGATCCCTTTGACTCTTAATCCTATCATCATGATAAATTGTGAACTGAAACTGATCACTTTGACTAATGAGATGGCATTGGTACATGCCACCTTGATGGGACTGAATTGGAATCCCCTGGCACGTTTCTGGTTCTACCATTAGGATTAAGTTTGAGTGAGCATGTGCTAAACTGTACACCTCCTCCCTCTCTCATTCCCACTCATATTTAACAGGGATCACCTTTCAGTTAAATTAAACAACTAAGAATAATTTTGTGTTAATTAAAGAGTTCAACCAATGGTATTACGTAGAACAAAAAAATACTAAAAGGAACAACATAGTAAGTTGTTCCTCGACAGTCAGGACAAGGGCTGATCAAGTCATTGTTTCTCATAGTGTTCATTTCACTTTAACAGGTTTCCTTTTAGGTGCTCAGTTAGTTATCACAGACCAGAGAGAACATATGGTTATTGTCCCTTTGGGACTGGCTTATTTCACTCAGCATGTTTTCCAGATTCCTCCATTTTGTTGCAAATGAACAGATTTCACTTTTTTACTGCTGTATAGTATTCTATAGAGTGCATATCCCATAATTTCTTTATCCAGTCTCCTGTTGATGGACATTTAGGTTGATTCCATGTCTTAGCTATTGTGAATTGAGCTATAATAAATATTGAGGTGAAGACAGCTCTTTTATTTGCCAATTTAATTTCCTTTGGGTATATTCCAAGGATATATATAGTTGAGGTTTATGGCACACACTTTTATACTTGCAAAAGAAAAACCAAAACAACCCAAAAATCTTTAATGATACCAGCAAATTTACAGGTTTAATTTTCATTTAAAATGTGTATATTAGTGTCCCACAGAAACATGTGATGATTTAGAGAATAGGAATAATGAATTGATCCTAGACTCACACTATGAGGCACATTTTTAAATTTTAAATAATTAGCTTAACACCATTCATCTCAAATAGCAGAATCTTTTCTGTTCCAAAATATCATGAGTTTGTTTAACAGCTATTTTTTTTCAATTTTAAAATTCATCAAAGATTTAGTGGAAATATAAATAATTATGTCAATTATAATCTAGTAGATAAGAGGAAAATGAAGAATAAAGTAAACCAAAATATACAGGAAGTTTTTATTAAATAGGAAGTTAGAAGATTACAGAGGGAAATTAATGTCACCATAATGAAAAAAAGTTCCTTAATACACTGGGAAAAAAAAAATATATATATATATATGTGTGTGTGTGTGTGTGTGTGCGTTTGTGCGTGTAAAAGCATACTCCAACAAGAAAATTCCATTCTTTTTGGATCCAGAATTAGTATTCGGTTTATTAAGACTCTCAATTCAATGGGGAAAACTATTTAAAAATTATTTTGCTTTCCACCCAATAATTTTGCTTTAAGTGTGGCCTATCAATTTAACAATTCGAATCATTTCTCAGCATGCTAGATATTTTATTTAAGGAAAATCTAGTTTTTTGTAGTCCAGCTAAAACCTCTAATCTCATGTTCTCATGTTTTTTTCCCCCTGGAACCAGATATTTTTGGTGCTTCTTTGAGATTAGAAATTAAAAGGAGAAGGAAACAGGAATCTTCTTAAGTCCTTGGCTAACTCTAGTGGAGAAAGTATATTCCTGATTCTACTCTATCTTGAATCCATTTGCAGCTAATTTTCTATTCCTAAATGATGAACCCATTTAGAGGATCTACATAGTTTTCTAGGGTGCTATTTTTTTTTTATTTATCTGTTTGTTTATTTGAAATGGCAACAGAGAGAAAGAGATCTTCATCCACTGGTTCACTCCCCAAATGGCTAACAGTCAGGAGTGGACCAGACTAAGGTCAGGAGCCAGGAACTCATCTGGATCTCCCATACACATGCAGGGTACCACATATGGCCATCTTATGCTGGTTTCACAGGCACAGTAGCAGAGATCTGTAGAGGAAGTAGAGCAGCTGGAATTTGAAATGAGGCTGCAACATAGCATCCAGTTTTGTGGCTGGGAGCTTAAGCAGGTTTGCCACGATACCAGGCCAAGTTTGCTAGTATTATCTTTTTTTTTTTTTTTTTTTTTTTGTAACCCTTAATATTTGACTCAATCAAGCTAAGAGTTGTTATAATCCCAGTAATAGCACCTAACCTCAACCCTTTTTTTGCTAGAATCAGTAATTCCTCATGTTGCAAATAAATTGCATTTACACTTCTCCCATATTGTTATCCAAACATTGCAACCTTGTATAAAACCAGAGAAATATGGAAGCATTTCCTGAATTTTCCAAGGCTAGCATATACGATTGCCCGGTGTTTTCCACAGGCATTCTCTTTCACTGTCAGTTCTTTCCCCTCTGCTTTCAGCTGCTACCAAAAAACTCCTCACATCAAGAAACTCAATTCTAGGGGGAAGTAGCTCTCTGATTTGGACAACTTGCCAATTTCTCCAACTCTCTCTTATGGAAAAACCTCACTCCAATGGCATCAGCAATGCAGTTGGGCAGAACGTGCTAGTCAGTAGTCATTTGACAGGTTAACAAAATATTAGTTTTTCCATCCAACAGGAATTTCTAGTATCTACGTCTGATTTCTTGAAGCAATACATCTGAAATTTGGAGAGAAAATATTTAACATCCTAGAGGTTATATGTTGCAGATCCTCATATGCCCTAGCCTTTTCTTAAAACCTGAGAAGAAGGAAGTAGAACCGAATTAATGACTAAAGTCATAGAAAAAATGCATTTCTACTAAGTGACAAGATTGAAGCTGGTCTCTGACCCTCTCTTCATCCTGTGGGTGTACTCTGTTTTTAATAGGGTTCCCATTCAGTTACCACTCATTTATCTAGCTCTATCATTCATTTCAAAATTTCAATTTCTAGCTTATTACCTGTATTATAAATATCTAACTTACAATATGGATTGAAATCAAAGTGGAATGAAATCATGAATTTTGAAAATAGTGTTGGAAAGCTGGCCAAATACTTTATAAGGTTATTGAAATATCTTATGAAGAAAAAATCTACACAAATTTATATCTTATAAATTACTTATAATTGGTACACAAAATGTAAGAATGCTTCAACTCCCAATGCATCCTGTATTCTAAGAATTACAACACAAGTAAAATAACTGACTTCAATTTTAATTTATTTACCAAGATAACATGCTCTTTTTTAAACTATGTATATTCATATTTGAAAGGCAGAGATACAGAGACATATAGAGAAGGAGAGAGACAGAAAGAGCAAGGTAGAGAGAGATCTTGCATCTGCTGGTTCACTCCCCAAATGGCTACAATGACTAGGGCTGTGCCATGCTGAAGCCAGGAGCAAGGAGCGTCTTCCTGGTCTCCCACGTGGGTGCAGGGGCCCAAGGGCTTAGGCCATCCTCCACTGCCTTCCCAGGTGCATTATTAAGGAGCTGGATCAGAAGCAGAACAGCCATATGGGATGCCAGCCCTGCAGGCAGAAGCCCAGGCCTCCACACCACAGTACAGGCTTCAAGATAATATACTCTCTAGGATACACTGAATTTACAATGCCTATTAAAATTTTCACTTTCTATGTATCAGCTATGCAGGTCTCCAGGGTTATTTGTGCTTTTCAACAGATTATTTTAAAAAGTGAAAAAACTTATCTATTTTATAGTGAAACAAGTTTAATGTTGTGAAAAATCTCACTAATAATAGCTGAAATAATACACAAAGCTGGCTACCCAAAGTTTTAGTAGGACAATCAGAATTGGTAATATACTGAGGAAAATCTAAAAAAAAAAAATACAGAACTTAAATAGTTTCTTAATTGTTTTTAAATTATAATAAACTTAAAATAGTTTGCAATTGTATATGATGAATTTGATAATACTTTGTGCAAGTAGAAAGATTTGGTCTAGATAAAAGAGCAGTAAATTAATGTTTTTGGCTGTTTTAAACACTGAAATGTATGGTATATACATTAACTATTAATGTTTTCTAACTCTCGCTAATTCTTTTGAAGGTTTAATACATACCAAGATTTATTAATTCTTTATTTTAATTGACAGTTTTAATAAATGAATCATTAGTCCCACACATACATTGTAAGAGGGCTTACAGTATACTATATATTGGAAGCAATTTTAACTAGATTCATTCAAAATGAGTTTTTATTTTTATGATAATTTTCTTACAACACATGACAAGTCTTTATATAACAATTTTAATATTTTGAATAAAAGGAACAACTTATATCCCAGGGGGAAATTGAAAAAAAATATAATCTGGTATTAAATAGCTTATAATGAAGGCTCATTGAGTTTCTACTCCTACATTTGCTGGTTTACTAGTCTCTGTACACTTATTTAACAAAACTCTTACTTTCTGTTATGTCATATTTCTGGAAATGACAGTGATACCATGACAATAGAATCACTCTTTCTCAGAAGTATGTTTTGCTATTAATTGATAATTCTGAATGGTTGGCCCTGTATTTAATAAAAAGTGTGGAATGACAGCTGTTAGGACATAAATTCAGAATACGTAGTTTTCTCATAGTCATGCTTTTGATAGTATCTTCTGATAATATATAGGATAATATGTAGTCTTTCTACATGCAAGATAGTATTGCTTAGTGTTAAGTTTCTCAACCTTGCCATGATTGACATTTTGGGTCAGTTAATTCTTTGTTGGTAGGGAGACTGTTGACTCCATATATTGTAAGATATTTAATGGAATCCCAGACTTGCAACTCCTTGGTGTCCTAGGAACTCCCTTTCCCAGTTGTAATAACCAAAAAGTGTCTTCCCTCTGTAACAGACTTTCCATGGATAAACAGATTGTCTCCAGTTGACATCCACTAACCTGACATGCTGGAGAAGGATAATGGATAATATTTGAAGTAATGACATGCTTTTACAAAAGGACAGGGTATGAATGACAATTCAAAAATAATTGCTACAAATGCTATATTTTGAAAATGATACTAAATTAGTATTCAGCAAGGACAGTCTATTCAATAAATGGTGCTGGGAAAATTGGATTTCCACGTGCAGAATCATGAAGCAAGACCCCTACCTTACACCTTACACAAAAATCCACTCAACATGGATTAAAGACCTAAATCTACGACCTGACACCATCAAGTTACTAGAGAACATTGGAGAAACCCTTCAAGATATTGGCACAGGCAAAGAGTTTCTGGAAAAGACCCGGGAGGCACAGGCAGTCAAAGCCAAAATTAACTATTGGGATTGCATCAAATTGAGAAGTTTCTGTACTGCAAAAGAAACAGTCAGGAAAGTGAAGAGACAACCGTCAGAATGGGAAAAAATATTTGCAAACTATGCAACAGATAAAGGGTTAATAACCAGAATCTACAAAGAGATCAAGAAACTCCACAAAAACAAAACCAACAACCCAATTAAGAGATGGGCCAAGGACCTCAATAGACATTTTTCAAAAGAGGAAATCCAAATGGCCAACAGGCACAT
Source organism: Oryctolagus cuniculus (assembly GCF_051225735.1). Classification (NCBI taxonomy): domain Eukaryota; kingdom Metazoa; phylum Chordata; class Mammalia; order Lagomorpha; family Leporidae; genus Oryctolagus; species Oryctolagus cuniculus. The sequence continues at coordinate 106,234,470 of NC_142871.1, read as the reverse complement.
GAAAAAATGTTCAAGGTCATTAGCAATCAGAGAAATGCAAATCAAAACCACAATGAGGTTCCACCTCACCCCGGTTAGAATGGCTCACATTCAGAAATCAACCAACAACAGATGCTGGCGAGGATGTGGGGAAAAAGGGACACTAACCCACTGTTGGTGGGAATGCAAACTGGTCAAGCCACTATGGAAATCAGTTTGGAGATTCCTCAGAAACCTGAATATAACCCTACCGTTCGACCCAGCCATCCCACTCCTTGGAATTTACCCAAAGGAATTTAAATTGGCAAACAAAAAAGCGGTCTGCAGCCTAATGTTTATTGCAGCACAATTCACAATAGCTAAGACCTGGAACCAACCTAAATGCCCATCAACGGTAGACTGGATAAAGAAATTATGGGATATGTACTCTTTAGAATACTATACTGCAGTAAGAAACAACGAAATCCAGTCATTTGCAACAAAATGGAGGAATCTGGAACACATCATGCTGAGTGAAATAAGCCAGTCCCAAAGGGACAAATACCATATGTTCTCCCTGATCGGTGACAACTGACTGAACACCAAAAAGGAAACTTGTTGAAGTGAAAGGGACACTATGGGAAACGGTGACTTGATCAGCATAGCCCTGACTGTTAATGAACAACTTAATACATTATCCCTCTTAGTAGTTTTTTTGTCTGTTCTACTTAATGTGACTGATTTAATTCTGTAATTAATACACAGTTATTCTTAAGTGTTGAAATTTAACTGAAATGTGATCCCTGTTAAACATAAGAGTAGGAATAAGAGAGGGAAGAGATATATAATTTGGGACATGCTCAAGCTGACTTGCCCCAAATGGTAGAGTTAGAAACATACCAGGGGACTCCAATTTAATCCCATCAAGGTGGCATGTACCAATGCCATCTCACTGTTCCAGGTGATCAATTTCAGTTCGCAATTGATCATAATGAAAGGACTAAGAGTCAAAGGGAGCACATAAGCAAGTCTAGTACCTGCTAACACTAACCGATAGAATAAATAAAGGGGAGAGTGATCCAACATGGGAAGTGAGATACTCAGCAGACTCATAGAATGGCAGATGCCCTAAATAGCACTCTGGCCTCAGAATCAGCCCTAAAGGCATTCAGATCTGGCTGAAAAGCCCATGAGAGTATTTCAGGCATGGAAAGCCAAGACACTCTGGCAAAAGATCTTTGTGAGTGAGATCTCAGTGGAAAGAACAGGTCTTCAAAGAAGGAGGTACCTTTCTCTGAAGGGAGGAGAGAACCTCCACTTTGACTATGACCTTGTCTAAACAAGATAAGAGTCGGAGAACTCAAGGGGCTTCCATAGCCTTGGAAACTCATGACTGGAGCATAGGGAGATTACTGATGCCATAGACAGGAGTGTCAATTGGTAAAGTCAACAACAGGAGTCACTGTGCACTTACTCCTCATGTAGGATCTCTGTCCTTAATGTGCTGTGCATTGAGATTTAATGCTATAACGAGTACTCAAATAATATATTTCACTTTGTGTTTCTATGGGGGTGCAAACTGTTGAAATCTTTACTTAATGCATACTAAACTGATCCTCTGTTAAAAAAAAAAAAAAAAAGAAAAGAAAAGAAAAGAAAAGAAAAGAAAAGAAAAGAAAAGAAACTATCAACTCCCAACTTGACTCTCACTGGGATTAAACATGACAATAGGTCTGATCTGATTTCATCATCATTAAAAAAAATCATCTATTATTTTTCACTTTATGTTTCTGTGTGGGAGCAAACTGTTGAAATCCTTACTTAATGTATACTAAGCTGATCTTCTGTATATTAAGATAATCGAAAATGAATCTTGATGTGAATGGAAGGGGAGAGGGAGTGGGAAAGGGGAGGGTTGTGGGTGGGAGGGACGGTATGGGGGGGAAGCCATAGTAATCCATTATTCGTACTTTGGAAACGTATATTCATTAAATAAAAGTTAAAAAAAAAAAGAAATCAAAAATACTTCATGCTTTAGGCATATATTTTATTTTTTTCAAGATGTATTTATTTATTTATTTAAAAGTCAGAGTTACACAGAGAGAAAAGGAGAAGCAAAGTGAGAGAGAGAGGTCCTCCACCCACTGGTTCAGTCCCCAGCTGGCCACAATGGCTGGAACTGTGCTAATCCAAAACCAGCAGCCAGGAGCCTCATCCCAGTCTCTTATATGGGTTCAGGAGTCCAAAGACCTGGCGCAACCTCCTCTGATCACACAGGCCACAGCAGAGAGCTGGATGGAAATGGACCAGCCGAGACTCGAACCAGCTCCCATATGGGAAGTGGGCACCACAGGCAGCGGCTCTACCCTCTACACAACAGTGCCAGACACTAGGCATATGTTTTAAAACCTTATTAGTAATAGTATTAGTCATTAGGTATACAAAAAGTCAGAATCCATGGGTGTACTCCATATATCTAATTATATTTTGATTTTTCAAAATATGATTGACTCATATGGAGATAAATCTAAAAAAAATATGGACAGAGAAACTCTTAGATTTAAAATTATTTCTTCACTATTTCTCTGTTACTCATAGTTTTAGTACATGGTTATGTTTATAAACTATGCATCATTTTTCTGTCCTGGAAACAGCTTAATAATTTCAATTAAAAGAAATAATGGTATTTTTCTCTGATCTAATTGTTCTGGGCCTGCTGAACAAAACATTACATATTATTAGATTATTTGGAAAATTATCCATCCCTATACCTGTAAAAAAGTTTCTAACTCACAGATTTTCTTCCTCAGTCACTGAGAAAAATACTATTGTTCGATCTATATTTTATGAGTATATTTATAGTACCTAATTTAATTCTAAATAAAATCCACATTTTAAATATCTACAACCCCATCAAAAATGCCATAGAGGAAATAGATGATATAATTTCATAAAGACACAAAAACAATAACATGAAGACATGTCTCATTCACAGCTTTTCAGGGCCACTAATTCTCAACCCTAGTAGTGTATTGGAAACACCCGGGAGACTTTTAGAGCTACTCATGTCTCAGTGAACCAATTAAAACAGTCTCTCTCAGGGATTGATTTGGCTGTCTGTATCATTTCAGAATTCCCACTGATGCTCACGGCAGTCAATGTTGGAAACCAATTATCTAAGTTTTCAGTGTGGTTCAGGGACCCCTGAAGGTTCCTCTTATGCATTCATAGTTTACATAGGTAAAAACTATTTTTATGCTAATACTGAGATTTTATTTTCCCTCCTTACTCTCATTTTTCAGCAAGTTTGACTTTTCCAGTGTCTAAATCACACACCACAGCACAAGGAAATTTAATACCGAAGCAAGTGAAAAAAAAAAATCCAACTGACTTCTGTTAAGTCAAACATTAGAGATTAAAATGTAAAACTGCCACACTTCTCACTACATTTTATTTTGAAAAAATCTGATTTTTCCAAAAATATATCATTGATGAAATCAAACATGAACTTACTTCTTCTATTTCTATATGAAAATATTTTGTTTAGTGTAAATTTTTATCCTGATCAACATTGACAAATTTAACTTCATTAGAAAACATAGTACTTTTTGATTGTCAATACATTTCATGATTACAAATGTATTCTGAGAATATGATACTTAAAACCCACCAGCGTAAGCAACATATTTAAACCTAATCAAGGCATCATAAACCATGCAACATACTATAATCTAGTATTTCTTCTTGTTCTGCAGGATTTCTAGATAGTCATTTACTTAGCAACAGATCTATCACCTCCTTTCACTCCAATTGCTAATGAAGTTTCATGACACTAAGTCCTCCCTTTGATGCCACTACTGCCTACAGATTACTATTTCCCTTCATGTATAAAGGAGAATATTTTTCTAAGTAACTGACCTGCTCTAGCATTTTAGTATAATGTGGAAATTCTTTTCAGCATTAGTTGAACAGAGTAAGAATAAATGTAACCAAACCTTATTCATGGGTGGTAGATAAATAAATTTAAATGCCCCAAAATTGATTAAATGCAGTGCAAAACGTTGTATATTTTAGAGGTCATAAATACAAAATTTGTGTATAATTGAAGAGTGCAAACAGAAAAATAACCTTTTACTTTAGAGTCCATAATTTGAGAATAATAAATTTAATGCCATAGCATTTTGAACAGTAATGCTGTGGAATTGGTAGGGTTAATCAGATTTGTCTTCTGTCCTTAAATATTAATTAGAAAAATGTCCTTTATCACAGAAAATGCTTTTGTGAAAGTGAACTAAATGTGAAATTAGTTATAAATGTTTATTCGATTGTTTTATACTCATAATTTATCTATTTTATGCAATTATAACACTTCATTTCTGGATAACTATTTAATTGAGAAATATTCACTATGAAGTATTAATAGTTATTTTCTAGACTGCTTTTATTTAATTTGCACGTTCTAATTAATTTTCTTAGGTCATCTAATTAACTATTTTTATTTTATTTTAGAAATAGTTTTATGTAAGAAAATTACTGAAGCCGATTGTTGGCTACTGTTTGAAATTTCAGCCAGGATGTGACACTTTCTACTCATTTCTACAGATTGATGCTTTCTTGGTGCCTTAAAATGCTTTTAAAATTTTAAATGTAATTTTCCCATGCCATTTTATAATATTATATGTTTAAAATTGGATTCAAAGATAACTAAATTCTGAGTTTTAAAGTTATAATGTAATAACTACATATCTGGGAGCAAACCAAATTTTGAGGCACTAATTTAATAGAAAACTGAATTTGGCATCATTGTTAATAAGCACAGTTTCTACTGAAATAAATGATGCAGAAATTCCATTCATATTACAGAGTTTTAGAATGGTACAAATAATAGATAATGAGATTGCTGTCTAAAATATGTGTAGAAGTCATTCAATAAATTTATACTGAACAATCAATGTGATCTATGCTTAACTCTAAGCATCAGAGATTCAGAAATAAATAAAATCCTATTCTCCCTCTCCTTTTTCTCTCTGCCTGTATGATGGTGTTATCGAACCCTAAACATATAATACCAACTTCTCTTAGCTCTCAATGTTCTCAGTGCTTTGTGGTTATGGGTTTTTGTTTAGTTTTCATTTTTGGTTTTTGTTTTTACCTTGAGCAGGACAATGATTTCAATACCTTGTTAAGTGTAGTTGAGTCACTGTGGCTCATGAAAAAGAATAAAAATGGACCTGTCTTTGCTTTTGAACTTTTCCCTTGCTGGAAAAAATAATCACAATTGATTAACACTTTCTAACACATGGTATGCTCAGAACTTTCTGCCTATTTTGACTTTTTTTTACATGGAAGACTTTAAAAGCCAAAGACTAAATAAAACCACTTCTAAACATATTTTTAGCAATCTTACATAAAAAGATTTTAGAACAGAAGAAAAATAAAATGTGGGAAGATATATAGAGTCAAGATAGGTTTCAAAGAGCACATAGGATTTGACTTTAAACTTGTGCTCCAACTATCATTTAAACACAGTTTTTTATAATTCACTGTATTTATGGAGAAATGTTAGTTTATTTTTAAACTTCTGTCAACTTCTAACATTTTGAGTTTTTTTTTTTTTACCCTGACTTCGAAAACTGAAATTTCCTTTTTTTTTTTTTTAAGGAAAGCGGGATTATTAAACAAGAGATTAGTGTTTTATGGAGCAAAAATTGTGCCTGGAAAAACATCACTGGTATACTTTATAATAAGGCAGGACAAAGAAAATAAAATGAGGCTAAAGTTCTTGCAACAATCCTGAGTCACCAAGCTTATTCAGCATACAAATTCCCAACTGTGAAGTCACCTTTACAATCAGAAAATTGGGCATCTGGTTTACAAATTCACTCTCTAACCCATTAGTTAACTCAGAATGCTGTAACGAAATATCATAGACTATGTGGCTTACAAACAACAGAAGTTTTTTGCTTACAACTTTGGAGGATGGGAAGTCCGTTATCAAGACACCAACAGCTTCACCATGCTGAGGACTCGTGTCCTGTTCCATAGATGGATTCACAATGGCAAGGCTCAAGGGAGCTCTTGGATGACTCTTTTTAAGGGTATCACTATCAATATGGAAAGCGTCACCTTCATAATGTAATCACCACTCCAAGGCCTTGCCCCTAACATCAGCATCTTGGGAGGTTGGATTTTTGTATATAGATTTTAGAAGGACCCAGCTCCCATTGTCTGACATTATCTAAAGTCTTTATAATGTTCTTAAAGATGAGGTTACATCATAGTTTTCTAGTAGTTTATTTGTATCTTTTAATGGTAAAATCCTCATAGACAATCTAATCAACTGAGCCATTGACAATCTCTTTAACTGCTTTTCTGTTTGCTATGTTTATTTCCAGTGTTTATGTTTCCTCCAACCCATAGATGCATATGTGTTAAATAATAGTGCGTAAAGAGGAAAATCATTTAGAATTGGTCAGGCCACTTAGCATGGGTCAGATCAAGCAAAGTCTTGCAGGTCATGTTAAGGAGGTTTGGATATGTCAGGAGTATAGTGAGGAAACTCGTGGACAGTTTTGCATGAGAGTTACTTATCCTATTATCTAAACATCCACTTTTTATAAGTTGTTTCATAAATTAAGATTAATTTATAATATCAAATACATTTGCATTTCATCCCTAAATGGGAAGATACGTTTTGATACATTGATTTCATTATCTAATCAATTCTTCACACAGCCAACAAATCAATCATTCAAAAATGTAACTCTGACATGACTAATCTCTTCCCAATTCAAGTCTATCAGTAGCTTGTCTTTGCCTCTAGAATGAAGTCAATGCTCCCTTGCATGTTGATTTTTATGGATGTCATCAAATCCAAGTTATAGAAACCTAACATGAATTTAATTACGAGTAAATAATGATACTTATTGCTTTATTATTATGGTTTTTTATAATAATGATGATGATGTAAGGGAAAAACTATGTCAACTGTGCTTCTGATGCCACTCTTGCAGACTTTTGTTGTAAACTAGGGATCATGGGTATAGTTAGTTCATTCTCTCTTTCTCTCTCTTACACAGTCACATAAACACACACACACACAACAAAGATTATTCTATCCTATTTTCTCTATTCATATCCCCTATACTCATTCCATAGAACACCATGGCATATATCAAATCTCAGTTTGAATCGTTTTCTCCTCTGTGAAGCCTTCCTTATAGTTCCATGTGCTTGAATGGCCCTTCCACTAGCTTCCTCACTCTCATTGGGAACTGATGATCCACATTCTCATTGTCTTTCACTGAATCTGTTTCTCCAACTTTACATCCTTGGTTTGTAGAGGATAATAATATATTTTTGTCATTAAAATTTCATCATCTTGGGGCCTGAGTATGGCATAGCAGGGAAAGCTACCACCTGCAACACAGGTGTCCAATACATGTCAGGACTGCTCCATTTCTGATCCAGCTCCCTACTAGTGGCTTGGGAAAGGCAACGAAAGATGGTCTAAGTGTTGGGTCCCTGCCACCCACAATGGATATCTGCATGAAGTTCCTGGCTCCTGGCTTTGACCTTGCCCATGCCTGGATGTTGTGGTCATCAAGGAAGTGAACCATTGGGTTCAGGCCATGTGAGGACTTAATAGGAGTCTAGATAGAAAAACTGCCTGTCTACAAAAGGGATTAATCCAGAGTTAGTGAATGAAATCTCTAGGAAATATCTGCTAATGGGACCAGGAATCAAGTTCACAGGCATTGAGGAGACCTGGAGATTAAGGAAAGCATTTAGAGGAGCAGAAAGAGGCAGAACTCTTGATGAGATGTAGGGTAAAGGAAAAACTCATTGAGGTATGGAGCCCAGAGCCCGTGGCCTTGCTCCTGGCTGCCCCCAGGCTCACCGACAAATTAATCTCCAAGGAATGAAGAAAAGAATGGTTTTTGGCCAACACCTTAACAGACTATTGGGGTCTGGTGTCCAGTGAAGGCAATCCTTGAAAAATGCCAGAAAGTGGCCCTGGCCTGATTTTCAGTTACTCCCAGCCCTTTTCCCAGTCCCCGTGAAAAGAAGTTGAGTTGGACCAGAGTGGAGATGAAAAGTATGAAGAGTGAAACCTCTGCTTTATAGCTCTGGAAGACTCCAAAGCATCAGGTGTCTCGCTCCTTGCAGGAAAGCGTGTTTCTGGGCCAACACCATTTCAGCTAACGGGGTCTGGTACCCAGCCACGAGACTTCAGGAAACACTGGAGTGTGGTCCCAGCCAGAGTCTATCAATTGTCTCAAGGTCTTCTTCCAAGCCCATGTGAAGGGCTTATCAACACAAGAGGGAAAGGGGTGTTTCACAGCCAACTGCCCACGTGGGCTTGTCAGGGACTGGGGTCTCCTGAAGAGATTTTCAGAACACACCAGGAGTGCCCCAGCCAGGGTCATTCGGTTGTCTCAGGCCCTCTCCACGGTTCTTTCACGAAGGGCTGATCTACACCAGAGAAGAGAGGGGTTAGAATAGTCTCAGCTCCAGGGGAATGCTCTCGCCTCAATCAGCAAGCTTTGTCCCTGAGTCTTAATACTGACATCCCCACTAACCACATATAACAGAAGTATAAACATCTAGAACATAAATTGAAATGAGAATACATATGTTTACTCAAAACAAAATAACTATTTTGGCATAGTTCTGAAACACTGAAAATATTCAAATTTAATGTGTAATGATTATAGGAAACCATTGGTAGACCTAGTTATATCAGGACTACATCTCAAGTAGTTCTTCCATTTCACTAGGTTTGTTTGGGAGAAATGCAAAGTGAGCAATGATAATGAAAACATATGTGATATCCAGGAAAATAAGAAAGTCTGTTCCTTTGATCAGAAAAATAGGAATGAAGTATTAACCATTTCTACTTACTATAATGTTATAAGTTCTGAAAATTTTCTTAACTTAAAACCTAGGACAATGATACAGCCAGCTTCCTATGTGATTATCTACAAAAAATTTACAGAATATGCCTACTAAAATATACTCTCAAACAATAATATGCAAATATTTGTTATTTTAATTACACATATGTATAATTTTAATATATTACTAGGAACTCTTTCTCAGAGTTTTTTCAATTCTTAATCTGCATTCTTATCTTTCAATTAATAATAAAAATGATATGATATATTTCGTAATAATTATGAACAAAATAATGTTTTATACTTCATGCACACTGTCTCTAACATATAACAGAAGTTTAAACATCTGGAACATAAATTGAAATGAGAATACATACATTTACTCAAAACAAAATAATTGTGTCTGGCATAGCTCCCAATCACTGAAAATCCTCAAATTTACAGTAATAGTCTTGAGAGCCATTTTTGTTCTATTCAATTATTCCTCTTTACTGCGGTGATGCTTAACTGGTAACCAGGGATTAAATGGGTCTGATTATGACAGTCAAATAGGTATACTGGAAAAGAGAGTCAAAAACTTCCTTCTATTTCATTTTCCTAACACATTAGATAATTACTTACATCTATTCTATTGAGCAATCAGGCAAGTTTGCTGATTGATAATCAAATGCAAATCAAGTGCAAAAAACATAAGCATTTGCATTTGTTTTCAAAAACAAAGTCCTTTAAACACACAAACTATGTTTTGACCTATTAAAGATGGCAGTTTCCCTTCATCTTTTGCTCAATTGGCTGTCTCAGGAGAGTTTTTTTGGATCATTTAAATATCTGTTCTGAAGCCTCCTACCTACATGCTCTGGGAAAGCCATGCAACCCAACTTGACCATAATTTTGTTAGAGTAAAACATATGATATTATTGTATATTGTTATTTCTAACAAGAAAATAAAATACTATGAAATAAATTGTTAGGCAAATTCTAAAGTGACACATTAATTTACTACTAATATAATGTGCTTTGCTGCTTGTCTTTTTTTTAATAAAGTAAATTAAATCTTGGCATGCAAAATTTTCAAAGATCACAACAGACAGGTAAACAATGTCCTTGGATGTAATGTAATGACAATATTGTGGCTGTGAATTCTCTTTATAAACCTTGTTTAGAATGTGTTCTTAAAGAAATAATGACATATTACATCTAAAATTACAAGTACCTGTATCTTTATTACAGGACTTTCCTTCCATAAGTTACATAAATTTATACAGTACCTAAATTTGAAACAAATAATTAACCTTCAATCTTCACTATAATTATTTACTTTTAAAAAATATTTTATTTATTTGAAAAGAGTTACAGAGAGAAGTAGAGCCAGAGAGAGAGAAAGAAAGAGAGCTCTCCCATCCACTAATTCACTCCCCAGATGACCACAATGGCCAGAGCTGAGCTGGTCTAAAGCTAAGAACCAGGAACTTCTTCCAGGTCTCCTACTCAGGTGCAGGGACCCAAGGACTTGGGCCATCTTCTACTGCTCTCCCAGGCCTTAGAAGAGAGCTGGATCAGAAGTGGAGCATCCAGGACACGAATCAGCACCCATAAGGGATGCCGGCGCTTCAGGCTGGGGCTTTAACTTGCTGCACCACAGTGCTGGCCCCTAATTATTTATTTTCAATGGACAGCTATAAAAATCAGACCTCTGCTAACACTTGGGATATAGAAATTTTTAACAAATCATCACTCCCATTAACAATTACAACAAAATGAGTAAAGCCTCTACAATACAGTTTTTTCTAATTTATGTTTATTATCAAATAGCTGAGAGTATAAGGTAACCTAATTGAACTAAATTCAAGTAGAGGGCTGGGTGGGTGTTGGGTTGCATGTGGTAAGCCACTGATTAGGAATTTTGTAAATCATATCAGAGTGCCGATCTGAATCCAGCTCCTCCACTTCTGGTCCAGCTGTTCATTAATGTGTTCTTTGAGGCAGAAGATGATGTACTTTAGTCCTTGCCACCCATGAAGGGGGCTTGGATGGAGTTGCCAGCTGCTTGCTTTGTTATTGCCTGATGCTGGCTGTTGGAAACAGGAAGGAGTTGGGAAGTAAACCAAAAGGTGGAAGATCTTTCTCACTCTCGCTCTCTCTCTCTCTCAGAATCTATCCTACCCTCCTGCCTTTCCATTCTGCATCTCATATCAGAATCCTCTTTCAAGTCTCAGCTGATCCCCTTCTGATCCAGTTGTCTGTAATTGTGCCTGGATGAGTCAAGTAAATGGGTCTTTGCCATCTCTGTAGGAAACCCAGAAGAAGTTCCAGGCTCCTGACTTTGGCCTGGCCCAGTCCTGTGCATTAGAGATATTTGGAAATTGAATTATGAGATGGAAGATAGATCCCACCCAACTTTACCTTTCAAATAAATAAATAATATTTTTTAAAAGAGAACAAAGTATCCTTATAGACTTATCCAGCACTGGCAAAGTGATGAATAAAAGATAAAAAGGCTGTGCATGAGGTTAAGGAGAAACCAACCTAATTTTAACAAGCTTCTAACACTCTTGGAGAGGTTGGGTGCTGGGCAATGCCGGGCCACAAGGCGAATCTAAATGCAATCTGCCAACTCTCCTATGGCTGTTAGCTGTGCTCATGGAGATAGTGGATCACAAAGCCTTTGTGAGTCAAGAATGATGAGATAAGTCACCCAGAGTTACCCCCTGATTTTCACTAGGTGCAAATCTGCAGCCCTTTAACAGTTGGGAGCAGAACATAAAAAGAAAAATCTAGGCTGGATTGGTAAATAAAGAAACTATTTTCTTGACCATCAAAACTGGCACTTAGGCTTACACTCAGATTTCAAGCTGAACTAATGGGAAATTTTTGATACTGTCTTGAAAGTATTTGAAGTCAATGCCCAAAGTTAGTTTCCAAAAAGTCAAGTTCTAGTTCAACTACAGATTAAACAGACTGCCATCCTCCAAACTGGCATCTGGCAGGAAAAAGGCACTTGCCCTGTTTTTTGGAGTAAATGTTACTTACTCATCTATGGCTTTTTAAAACACAATATCTATTATTTGATTTTAAAAATCTAAAAATCACTGATGCAAGGAAATAAAATTTGGATTAATAAAGCTATGAAACATACATGAAAGGATCTAGTGGAAAAAGTGGACACCACTTGTGACCTCTCACTAGAGAGGTGAAAATTATAAAAGGAACCAAGAGGAAATGCTTGAAATATATGTGTACATATATTTCATGTGTGTATATCAATGCCCTGAGGAAAAAAAGTATTGATTGTTAGTAGTTTCTATAATCTAGAATCTCAGTCACTATGCCTCTATTACTGCCAGGAGAAAATTTACACTATTACTAAAAAAGTTTACCTGGTATAATCCAATTAATCAGATGGATACATCTATTGGTGGTGACTTCAAAAATTGTATAAAGAGTACCCAATTCAGTACTTCAGTGGTGACAATATGAGTGATTATAAATTTTCAAGCTCATCATGGTATATACATTTTATGTATGCAATATTTGTACATCATTTATACTTTAATAAAACCTTACAGCTATTTAGTTTGTTTCTCTTGGATGATTTCATAGTTATCAAAAACATCCTAGTAACTTGACTTTCCCATCAAGACAGAATGAGCTGAACAGAGACAAACAAATTGTCTAGTTTGTCTTTCAGTTATATTCCTCATAATAACTTAATAATTCAGCTTCCTGGCTTATGTATTCAGCTATTGTATGTCTGGTTGTTGAGTCAGTTCCCTTAAGACTGTTTGATTCTGGGTACATTGAGTTTATGAATTTGTATGTCTGCTTTGATTGACTCAAACTAAAATTGCCACCCCTAATCACTGTCTGAATGGCCAGCTGGTTTCTTCCTTAAGAGCTCCCTGAGCTTCTCTTTAATTTTGACATAAGGCAGGTTTGGAAGCAGAGGCTCAGTGATATGTTACCTCACTACCTCCTAACTTTCCTGGCTCAAGACAAATAAATTAGCTCAATCAAAGGAGGAGATTTCAGTGTTCAAAAGAGTAATAGGCTTAAGGAACTGACAGCAGATAGAAATGAGGGAAGGTATAAATATTAAAGATAAGGAAATGGAAGTGAGCCAAAAGCAGATAAAACATCAAAAGGCAGGGAAACATTGAAGAGTTTTAAGTCTAAGAGGCCCCATGCTCTATAGAAGGAAACAAAAGTGGTTATCAGGAGGCAGAAAGTTAGAGCTCAATCCAATGCGATAGTCACCAGGCTAGGTTCAGCAATAAGATGAAAAAGGAGCCAGGGTAGCTCACGGTCAATGTAGAAGAGTTACGTTAAAGAGAAGATAAGTAACAAGGATAAGGTTATATTATGTTAAGAATCATCTGAGTAAAAAAAAAAAAAATCAGGGAAAATGGTGTCAACTTCTGTGATTGATTTATTCCTATGTTTTTCCTGTACAAATCACTCATTGTTTGATTACCTGGTGATTACCCTTGTCCTGCAAGGCTCGCACTGCCGGGGTGATGGGGCAACTAGTTCAGGCAACAGTAATTCTATAGGATAAAGACAATATTGTGGCTGCTATGCTTCTCCAATCAGCTTGAAGGTCACATAGCCTACTTAGCCTTCGAGGTGGTCCTTATGGGTCTGGGGCACACCCGAGAACTGTTTAACTGATTGGCAATTACAAGGCGCTTCAACAGGGAGCAGGGGTGGGGGAAAAGTGCCTGGGGCTCCTGCCACCTGCCAGCAGTCAGGTCATAGGGTCCTTCTCGGAAGGCATGGTGTGCCATGCCCTCTTAACCTGCATGGGTTAGACAGGCAGTCTCCATAGCCAGGCACATGATCACCCACATTATTACCCACACACTTCACTGTTAAACACGAAGAAAGATACTAGAGTGAACAATATTCTTAGAATGTTATTGAATATTTGTTTGAATTACAAGAGGCAAAGAAAAAAAAAGTTCCACCATACCACTCAGACATAAAAAAATCTATAATATAAAGTTTTAGGGGAGAAATTCAAGGAGTATAACTTGGGACTTTTGAATGAAAGTACTTCAAAAAGGGCATACAGAAATGGCTACAACTTTAGTGATAGAAACTGGGTTCATCCTTGGAATCCTAGGGAACCTAGGATTATCCTACTATTATCCTTCACTGCCTAACTTTTGTTCCCTGTCAATCTGTTCTTAGCTCCTTCTACTCTTAAAGAAAATGTCTTGGAGCTGCCTCACCTTCCAACTCCAAGTTTGGAACATGGACTCTACAAGACCCTGAACCACAATCTTGTAGCAAGTTCTAACAAGTTACTTAAAAATATTGTTACTCAAAAAACTCTTTTTTTCTGCTGTGTCTTTCTCTCTCTTTTTGTCCACTTTTTGTATGAACTTTATCATTTTTTTCTTTTCTTGTTTTTCTGATCTGAAAGGACTTTCTGGGGAGTATCAAAACTCTGCTTTGAAGAACATAAAGCAACATCTCCGTACCTCAAAAACCCTCAAGAGTACATGGCTATTTCTGGCCCATGCAGCGGCTACTGAATTGTCACTGGTTCTGTAATGCACTGGCTGATTGTTTCTCTCCTGACATTGCTTTATCGACCTGCCCGCTTGATGGCGGCTTCCTCAGACTGCACATCTTTACAATGACCTGTCAGGCACAGTGAGACCTCTCTTATTATCAGTGAATTCAGTGCCTGCTGATTGTCACAATGCTAGATCTTCAGGAGGACAAGGTTTCTCTATAGTGGCCCAGTCTGACCTTCTTATCTGTGGATACCATGGTCAGTAGCCTCGCACCACGTCATGGAGGTTACTGAGCTGGGTTTGGCCCAGAACCAAAGTAGTGCCAGGATAATTAAAATTGATGAACAGTGTGAAGTGAAGAAAATAATTACATGGAAGATTTGGAGATCTTCAAAATAATCTTGGAACAAAGAAGTCATCAGAAAAACAGTACTGCCCAATACCTTTTAAATATTTAAAATACATACACAAATGGTGTGTAGAATAGAGGTAATATTATTGAACAAAGAAAATGCATGTCATTTGACACTTAAGAATGCTTGACAAGTTTGTGAACTGAACAATTCATGTAGCTTAAAAGTAAGAATTTGAAAAAGAAACAAAAGAAAACAGCAAGGAAAATAAATTTTAGCACAAAATGGTTTAGAGCTCTGCAAACTGGAATTCTTCATAGAAAAACTTAAGAAAATATTCTAGGCTGGTTATTTTTGTGTGTTTGTTTACCTTTAAACAACCATCACAGTAGTTCACATTTGAAAATTTGAATGAGTAAAAAATTCAAAGACATAGAGGAAAATAAACCTGCAGAGTCTGCTTTTCAGAACTCTGCAGGGAGGTGGAGAGAGACACAGCTGGTTGCAGCCTGTCTGGACTATAGGTCAGCAAGTGCACTGTCACCTGCCAAAGGTTGCCCCGACCCGCACAGTCCTTGCTCTCCTGGCTATATGCCTAGTATTTTTGGGGCAAGAAGTGGAATACAAGGGAACCTATGAGGAGTGTCTGGGAGCTGGGTTGAGACCTAGAGATTGTTCACGGATAGAAAGTGCAGGCTGGTCAGGATGAGTTTTCTGTGTCATACTAGTAGCCTTATTTGTACTATTCATAATTGAAATTAATGGGCAACTTACAATTATGAAAGAGAAAAATATGAGATTCTGGATCTCAGGGCTCGTACTGACATATAAACTTATTGTGAAACACTTGAAACACTAATGGAAGTCAGAGTTAGAGGATCCTAATGCATTAATGCTTATTTCTGATTTTGAAGGTTGTATTATTGTTATATAGAAAAATTACTTTGTTTTTAAGAAATTCATACTAAAATGTTTCAGGTTGGAACTTGAGGTCAATACTGTACTATCAGATGTTTAAGATAAGGAAAATAATTTGAATATAGCTTCTTTTACATACATTTAAGGTTGTTTACTTTTAATATAAATGTATTTGCATAAAAATAACAGGATTAAGTTGGAAAGAAAAAACAAATTCTAATGTCATAATCTGTCAAAAGGGGTAATCTTTGTGGTCCATTATAATTAATTTAATCTTTAAATGGGAGATTTTACTGAATTTAATGGGATCAAGTCTTTTTTTTTAATTGCTGCATTTAAAACCCACATTATTCTCCTGCCTCATCATTTACATTGAGGTTTACAGGTGTTCATGATAGTGCAGCCAGAGAAAATTTTTATTTGCTCATTTATTCAATTGTTTATTAATACCAAAATGCTGATCTCTGAGAAAAACAAGAAGCAAATGAGGAAAAAATAGAGACTGAGATCAAAATATTAAGACTTCAGGATTTGGTACAGGAGTGGTAACATTAAAGTAATAGCCTTTTAGGAAAAGATGCTTAATGAAATGAACTCTCACATGTGCTTTTGAAAAAAGGCTTCTATGTTTTATATGTTGTCTATAATTTGTAAAAGTCCTCTCCCTTCTTTAAATAGGCCTTGTGAAATATTTTCAGTTTATAGGGCAATGCTTACCTTCCTTCCTCCCTTGCTTTCTTCTTTCAGCCAGCCCACTGATTTTCTCTGTGAAGTGTGTTCAGTGCTGAAGATGTAAAGGTAAATATGACACAGTTGCTGTCATCAGGGATCATACAATCTTACTGAAAACGGGAGATTCACATACAGTTCTTTGTAATGGGTATAAGGAAGAATGAGACAAAATTGAGAGTGACTCATTCCACTTAAGAAGTGCAGGGGAGGGAGCAGCTGTGAAGAGGGTATAAGTATACTTAGTGAAAAAGATGAGGAAACTTTTTGAAGCAGATAAAAAGAAAAAAGAAAGAAAAACACAAAAAAGAAAAAAAGGGGGTGTGTAAGAGAATGTGTTCACGGAACAGCAAATAATTGATTTTCTTTAGAACAGAAGGTTCATGGGACCTGAAATAGGATGCAAGAAGCAAACAGGGGCACATGAAGGAGAGATTCGTATTCAGCTTTTAGAACTTCCAGATTCAATGAGAGGTTTTAAATATAGAAATATCATCATGCTGGCAGTGTTTGAAGGATTGGGGGAAGGTCTGCTAAGTCTGAGGTAAGTGTCATGTTTTTACAACCCAGGGAAAAGAAAAGTTCTGGCCTGAATGAAGGCCTTGTGGCTTTGTGTTCAAAACTAACTTTCTTTCTTTCTTTCTTTCTTTCTTTCTTTCTTTCTTTCTTTCTTTCTTTCTTTCTTTCTTTCTTTCTGGCAGAGTGGACAGTGAGAGAGAGAGAGAAACAGAGAGAAAGGTCTTCCTTTGCCGTTGGTTCACCCTCCAATGGCCGCTACGACTGGCACGCTGCGCCGATCCGAAGCCAGGAGCCAGTTGCTTCCTCCTGGTCTTCTATGTGGGTGCAGGGCCCAAGCACTTGGGCCATCCTCCACTGCCTTCCTGGACCACAGAGAGCGGGACTGGAAAAGGAGCAACCGGGACAGAATCTGGTGCCCCAACCGGGACTAGAACCCGGAGTACTGGCACCGCAGTCAGAGGATTAGCCTAGTGAGCTGCAGCTCCGGCCTGTGTTCAACACTTTCAAACATGAATAGCATCTTAGATTATTTCAATAATTACATATTCACTGAAATTATGGTAAAAAAAAATTAAGATCATTATTTCACCTTTAAAGAGAGAATGTTTGGGTCTGGAAACCCTGTATTTGCTGAGTTATTGATTATAAAGGAATTCAATTCTTTATTCCCAATTCTCAAAAAATAAAATAAAATACTTTATTTCACAAATGCAACATTCTTTTCAATATGTCATGTTCATCCAAGCTCTAATGTATTTTGTATGACAGTTTCCACTAGGGACATGCAAATCCACATATAACTGTAACATAGGTAATGTAACCTAACTTTTGATTTTAGGGAGACATAATAAATTAAATATACTGTAGTGAATATATATTTTCTATGGAAATTCTATGACAAATCCTTAGCTAGAGTCTACATACTTTGCAACAGATAATTTCATCCCAAGACAATGATTAGCCATGAGTGAACAAAGCCTCAAAATGTTAAAAATTTCTCTCTTCTTATTTGTAGTAAAACCTGGAAATGGGCAAGTGAAGAAGCATTTTCTTTAAGTATAAATTCAGCTTTCTTTATCTGAAATTTCAAATATTTTTAAATAAAATGTATACTTTTCAGTATAATTTATGAGGGAAAAGGAAGAAGATTCAGAAACAAATAGAAGACAGAGACGTGCACACACCATTACAGAGAGACAGAGAGAGATAGAGAGGATTCTTTCAGATCATGTTTATTGCTGTATAGTAAGTGGAAATTAAAATCTTATGGATGTTACATTGTGCTTAACTGTGCTGAACTAATCCACTGTTTAACTAATACACTCAAAGACCTAAAATGATGTATGATCATAAATGGGAAAGCTATTTAATCCAAAGAACGTTGATGTTGAAGGAACTTAAAAGAGTTCAACTCTTTTCCAAAACCAGAAAATATCCCGTGACATTCAGGAACAAAACTTGAACTCTTTCTTCTAGAAGAAGCCAATATAATAGTTTAGAAGGATAGATAGATAGGTACATAGATAGATGATAGACAGATATCCTGAAATTTAGTTGAAGCTATTTAAGCTTAACTTTTCATGAGCTTTCTAATATTTTATATATCATATGAAACTGAAAATTTCTCAAAATCCTCACACATGGAACAATTTTAAATTGAATTAAATCCACCTTCAAAATGTAAGGTTTGAAAATGTTAAAACCCATTATACATATGACTTTTTATGTTTATTTCTCTTTTCCAGATTGCTTTTGTTAATATTTAGCCAACTTGGACAATACTTCTCAAAAATGAGCGATGTGATGGCAATTTGGTGACTGCCTCTTGAAGTCAAAGTATGGAGATTTATCTGTTCTTGGCTATGAACAGGTCTCAGATTTTTTTTTTCTATTTTCACCTATTTAGAAGACAAGGTCAACTTTTCCCTCTTTTGAAACCTATTAAAACCATAACATATTAGTAAAATAATAGCAATGACTACAGTGATCACAAACACATATCATTTAGGGGAAGATTATTTTACTTAACGTAGAACTTTGTCAGAACAAGAACCTCACATTTGTCTAGTAGAATTTCATTTGGGTTTACAGTTTCAAAAGCTATTGGTTTTCATCAATTGACCCACAACTGACACCAGAGTACAATTCAGAAAGTGAAGTTTGAAATCAGTTCTTTCATAATAAAGGTACAAAAAGACTAATAATCCCTTGCATGTCATCATTATAAAACTTGCTTGCTGTTTGGTTCATAGTTTTGCAGCATTGCAAAATTCTTAGTCACTATCTCAGTTTTAGACTAAAAATATGCTTTAATATTCATTGCATTCTATCACAAAGGAGGGAGTGGCAAAATTAGAGAAAGGCTTAATGACAAGCATCAAAGAATATGTAGCACTTAATATGGTCTTTGCAATACATATGAAGATGATTAATATCAAAAAGTAAGGAGTTAACTATAATGAGAAACATCAGAGCAGGGAGGTTGTTCTTGAAATGTGGCTCATTGATTATTTGTTTCATGACTGCCTGGTGTGTTTGTAACATTTGAGGATTCTTTGGTCTTATGACCTATAGCAGATCTTCATAACCTGTATTTTCAAAAATAATTATTATATTCAACCATTTTTTTCACTTTAGTATAATACACATTAACTCTCATAAATATACAATTTTGTTCATTGTTTTAAATCCTAGCTGAGAACCCATTGAAATAATTCCAGGTTAAAAAATACAGTCTTTACACTTATGTGAGATTCTCTCTTGTTTGAGAACTGCTCAGAACAGAAATGCTGTCAGAAAAGACTACAATATCACATGTCTTCCTTTGTAATATTGACTGTATACACAAATCATAGAGAGCAGGACCTGACAAGGAGCTATTCTTTTCACTTGTGGATAATGGAACAAAGGAAAACAGAAACCATAGACCAATAGAAAAATAATAGACATTCCAGAAATAATTTTCAACACTTTTTATGATCTTTTGTCACATAAAGCAACTCATTAGAAAATGGGAAAACATAGTAATCCAAATTGCAAACAAACCCAAGTTACATATATGGCATTTTAGGAAATCATTTGAATAATGAAAAAAAAGACCTTTGATGGTCTCAATCAGTAAATATTTATGTATTCTGGAAGTATTTAGAAAGATAGGTTCAAGATAAGTCTGAAGATATTTTTAAGACAAATCAATTTTACTAAATCATTATAAAACAACTAATAGTAAAATATTGGTTTTTAATATTTGAACTGAATGATATAATTTTAAAACCACATTTGTATATCCACAGTGTCAATAACAAGGTAATTTATTTCATTTCATTTCATATTTCATTTTCATTCTATTCTTAAAAATGTTCTATTGCTTTCTGAAACAAATGAAGAGTGGTGAAGAACGTAGAATTGACTGACTGTTATTGACACTTCCAAGCCTTTTGCCCTCTCCAAACTTCATTTTCCATTTATAATGGAGGTAATAGTAGTATCTACTTCAGGTGCTTGTTAAATAAATTCGTGTATGTAATATGGTTGAAACATTGTCTTCCATTGCAGATGTCATATAGGTGTGTTCAGTGATTAAAGTCACTACAAATTTCATCAGTACAGCTATTCTAATTTATATTTTTGCAATATTTTCAAAATAAAAGAGTAAACACTCTTTTGCAAATAATAAACATATAAAGATGAAAAATATATTCATATTATCATCAAGAATATAAATGAGTAAACATGTTACAAGTGGTTTCATTTCATCCTGTTTTCTTTCTTGCTAATTGGACAAATCTTTTCATGTAATGTCTAATGAATGAAAGAAATGTGAAAACCTTTTCTCCATATGGTATTGCTACAGAACAACTTCTAGGAAGAGATTTGTTCAGTAATAGCACAGATGTTCCAATCTCTGTTTCCATGAGATGCCAAGAAATGTCTGCTGGGAACAAAACCGGGGGTAATTTGTGTAAATCATAGAACGTTAAGTGCATTATGTATTAAGCGTTTGTCTATTAGTGCTAGAAAAATAATGTCTTTTAAATTTCTGCATCCTGTTGTCTATCCCATTGCAAGAGAACTGGATTATGCTAATAAAAGACTAATGAGCAACTTAAATTCTGTGCCACACATCAACAAGAGATTTTACAAGATAAATGTTATCTGGCATTTAGTTTTCCCAGAGAAGCAGACTATTTGACTCTTTCTTCCTTTACTTGCTCTTGCATAATGCATATTGCTATTGCAGCTTAAAGCAGCCACATATTCTGCTGTGCTTGCCACATGGGCTACATTTATGTTGTAGCATTTGGCTATCAATTTAAATTAAATATTAAAATATTCAGAGTAATGGAATAATCAAACCTAACTCCTCTCATGAATAACTATATCTGTAAGTCTTTAACAGCAAATATATTGTGATAGAGCGGAGTGAAAGACAACCATATTTGATCATTAGGTAAACTAGAATGCTCACCATCTATCTTCTTAATACTCATATGCTTAGTCAATTGCTAAAGTCGCATAACTAATTACAACCAAATGCTCCCTGGGACTTTGAGACTATTACGTATTGTCCATAATTTAACTTTTCACCTTGTCATTCTATGAACTATATGATAATACGTTTCTTAAGTAACATGTCCTACAAATGCTATTCCATAAATATGCCATAGTGCTATAAAATTAACCATTTGTTGCCTCATTTGTTTTTTTTGTTGTTGTTGTTGTTGTTGGTTTTCCATTTCCAGTTCCAAGGCTACATAGAGCCTTCTATTCATCACTAGACTGTCTTATTCCTTACTGAAAGAAATTGCTTCTTGTGGAGGTCACCTGGGCACCTGCTAGTAAAGGAATCACTATTAATTGGAAAGTTTCTAATAGTAAAGAAGTCACTAGCGATTGGGACGCCCCTAGTGGCAGGAAAGTGCCTAGCTAGCGACAATCTATCTCATATCTCCCGGATCATAGTCACTGTCACGACAGTACGCAGCTTCAAGCTGCCCTTATTGCCTGCTGCTCCCTTGCAGCATATTGTAGCAGCAGCCAGCTAGCCCCTAGTTGTCCTGCCTGACTGTTGTTCCCTTGCTGTGCGTTAAAAAATCTAATTCTACTCTGACTGCTTTGGTGAATTCTTTCACCAACTGGGACAGCAGCCTCAATAGGTCACTTTCCACCACATTTTGGTGGCTTGTACAGGGACTTCTGATCACTGGGAGCCAACTCCCCTGTGTGGTACTATACAGCAGTCACTTATACAGGCAACACACTCTGTTGCCCCCTGATCATTTTTCCTTCTGCTCTAACTCTGGTGCTCAGAATATGGCTCCCCTGTGCAGGAAAAAAACTGACAATTATGGTCAGAGCAACGCTGATGAAATCACAAGGCCCCTGTCTGTGGATAACCAGTACACATTGTCCA
Source organism: Oryctolagus cuniculus (assembly GCF_051225735.1). Classification (NCBI taxonomy): domain Eukaryota; kingdom Metazoa; phylum Chordata; class Mammalia; order Lagomorpha; family Leporidae; genus Oryctolagus; species Oryctolagus cuniculus. Next base: position 106,212,161 of record NC_142871.1, on the reverse strand, counting down.
TAGGGTAAGGATTACATTACATCTTGTAGGTCAAAAGCTTACTAAATTACCCTCTGCTTTGGCTGAAAACACCATTTCTAATGATGATGCTTCAAGGGAGAGCATACTTTTTGCCCCTTTTATCTGGACCTGGATTGCCTGCCCAGTGTCCAAGACCATGCCTCTCCATGGGAACCACTGGGCCTTCTCTTAATCGCAGAAGCACCAAAGGTACCCTTCCGTCAGTGAGACGCCTCTGTGAAACGGGCATCCGCGTAAATGGAGTCACTCTGACAGGAAGCCACAGAAAGTGTTTGCCTGGGTTGCTCCTCTGTCGGGTCATTTCAAAGAATGGGACCATCACCTTCCATCCCTCCCAATTCATCACTTGGGTGCATCCTAAAAAACTGGGATCAATGTAATCCATAGATCCTGAAAAAAAGTGTCTTATTTTCTTTTGAAATATTGTCTGGCCTCAACTTAAACTTCCTGAATAAGGAGGTCTAGCCCTTGACTGAAACGCTTGGCTACAACACTTTCCTTCACTTTGATATCTTCTGTGACATCTTTCCAAGTGATCTGAGGTCCCTTATGGTAAAGGCTTCATGGCCTTATCACAAACTCCCCTTAGACTGGCTGAGATCATGTGACAATATACTAACTTAAAAAGGAAGGCCTTGCAATTCTGACTTCCCATTTTATTAGGCAGACCTCATGAAGCATCAGACAAAAACTTCAAAAAGTGGAGCAAGGACCATAGACTCCTATCCTCACTTTGCTGGACACAGCCTTCAGAGTTTTTAACAAGTAGGGTGAGGCCTTGGGGAGCAAACAGGAGACAGAGATGAGGGAAAGACAACAGGTCCAGTGCAGCGCAGCCGCCTTCATTAGTTCCCTATACACGCATGGGACAACAGAGCAGCCAACCAGTTACAGGACAAAGGCCTGCCATAATATCTCCTACTGGTTTCCCCTGCCCCTGACTAGAACACCTAAATCAGGAATGCAAATATCACCTCTGTGACCTTACCCAATTTATAAGCAACAGGGATGCTGGATGTGGAACTGCCCTTGTTCATGAGAGAATGTCATTTCACAACCAAGGATGCCAATCTCAAGTTCATGCAGGAAAATGGCAAATGCGCATGACTCTATTCCTTATCTATGAGGAGGGCAATGAAAGAGAGGAGAGCAGTTCCTGCCTTCTCAATCTATGGGGCCCAGGAACTACGCTAGCTCCTGTGTTTTCCTTCTCCATGGCTGGGTCTTGTCACCTTAGATATGACAGGTAATGAAATAGTGTTCTTAGGATCACAGGAGCCCCAAATGAGTCCTTTGTTACTTTTTTCTGGACCCACCTTTCATTCCTTGATACTCTTTACTGGCCTAAACAGCCAATGTAAGCCCAGATGCTTCACATGCCTTTTAATACATTCCTGGAGAAGTATCTTTATTCCCACCATTCTTATCCTGCCCAGCTGTTCCTTCCCAAGTGGCCTTTCAAAGATCTTTAGGCTGCCCTTCCAGTCACAGGCTGAAAGGCTAAAAAGGAACAGAAGTTATAAGGAACCATCTGGTACATTCTAAACTACTATGTGCAATGAACTTACATGGCTTCCCTTGTCAATTCCTGAGTTTTATCATTCTGACCTTTTGTCATCCCCAGTTTTGATTCTTCTATGAAATCATTTGCAATAAGATTCACATAGAAGACTCTTGCAAATGTTGTAAAATGACAGGTTTTTTACAGTATTAAAATCAATAAACTATAATAAAAGTTCCTAAATTCTGAAAAAAATACTGGGAAATCCACAAAATGGCTAATGAAGATTCTATAGGACAAGAATTAGTAACTTGAGATAAATGAATTATAAAAATCTGTGCATTTATATATCTTCTAGATTCATGAAAACGTTTCCCATGTAGTTTTCTTTTTTTCTTTTTTTTTTTTTTTAATTTTTTTGACAGGCAGAGCTAGACAGTGAGAGAGAGACAGAAAGAAAGGTCTTTCTTCTGTTGGTTGGTTTACCCCTCAAATGTTTGCTACAGCTGGCGCGCTGCGCCAATTTGAAGTCAGGAGACAGGTGCTTCCTCCTGGTCTCCCATGGGGTGCAGGGCCCGAGCACTTGGGCCATCCTCCACTGCCTTTCCGGGCCATAGCAGAAAGCTGGACTGGAAGAGGGGCAACCGGGACAGAATCCAGCACCCTGACCGGGACTAGAGCCCGGTGTGCTGGCGCCGCAAGGCGGAGGATTAGCCTAGTGAGCCACGGCGCCGTCCAATCCTGCAGAGATCTAAACACAGGACTCATAAAGCCAGTTGCTGCTTCAATAAATAACACCTTATAACCAGTATTTCTTGAGGGGTTTTGTTTTGGGATTGCCCAGGGTGGAGTAGGTAATTGCAGGCCTAGGGCAGAAAGTAATTGCCACCTGCATATTAATCCAAATATCATTGTTCCATATAACTTAAATAAATTTTGATATATAAGCTGCTTTAAATTTATTTATAAGAAGGGTAAAGATTTTCACAAGACTTAACATACATTTCTGCCTGGGTTTTCTGGTCAGGAAAACAAAGAATTCTGGTAAAGTTACAGTATTTCATTCTGTTGCCTGGACATTTTTTTTTTTTTTTTTGCAAAGTGAGTTATGTCTTAATTTAGATGTCTTAAAGATTATTCAAAATGTAAATTAAAAGAACAAGCAGATAGGAGAGAGAAATGCATGAGAATGTATATTTTTAGTGAAGAAGGTTAAGGAAATAAGGCCTGAATAAGGAAATGCATTGTATATAAAATATTTGTCATAAAGTAGAATAACTGGATTACTCTAGACCGGAAAGGAAAAGATATGACAAATAACTGGGGGAATATAAGAATGTTGTAGAAGGTTTGCAGAAGTCAAATATGTGAGATAAGGTTGGCTGAGATTGGTAAGAAATTACAGACCCTAGGCTTGCCTTCTTAACTCCCCATATGAAGAAGTTGACTTCCATCCCCTCTCCAGCCCCTAGTGATTTCTCTAATTCCCTCTCCTCTTTGGAACATGCTAATTCAGTTTATCTCCTCTGGAACACAGCAAATCCATTTCCAAATAGTAATGCATCTCCTTCAACATCAAATTCCTATAGACGAGGCTACCTACTGTCCCATGTGTAATGGAGGCAAACATTTCCAGAATGAATCATCCCCTCTTCCCTGCGACTTCATCACCTCCTGGATGTCTGCAGCCAGCACCTCGGAAGACTCCAAACACCTGGTGGATACACAGACTGAAGCAGCACAAATGCCATGGTCCTGTTCAGTGTGAAGTAGTTACAGAGGATACAATCTTCAGCCAAATGACAAAGATGTGCCACTATAAGGCCTCTCGAGAGAAATTGACCTGGGCACTTGGTATTATGGAAAGTGATAGTGATGGGAAAATCCAACATAATAAAGCAGTCACTAGCAATGAGGAAGTCCCTATAGGCAGAAAGCCTCTAGCTAGAAGCAAACTGCCTCAAACACAGCTCCCAGGTTTCAGTTTGGATTGCAACAGAAGTGAGCTTCTAGCTGTCCTGCCTTGTCACTGTGCCTTGGCAGCATTCAATAAATCCAACTCTGCTCACTCTGTCTGACTGCTCTGATGATTCTTTCGCCACCTTTGACACCAGCCTTAATTGGTTACTTCCTGAGACAGAATCCTTTTCTCATAATTTTTTAAATGAACAAACCTCTGAGGTACTTTTCTAGAAAAGTCTTTTATTTCTCAAACATCTTGCTTGGTAGATATAGTTGCTTAATCCATTTGACTTATTTAGGAAAGATCAATTAAAATTCTATTTAATAAATTTCTTCTTACTCAAATGAACCAGGAATCACACATTTACTGGTAAAAGGTGAAGTCTATGTTGTGTCTCTATAACACAATTTTCATTAAAATGTACATGCAAACTGTTGAAATCTTTACTTAATGTATGCTAAACTGATCTTCTGTATATAAAGAGAATCGAAAATGAATCTTGATGTGAATGGAAGGGGAGAGGGAGTGGGAAAGGGGAGGGTTACGGGTGGGAGGGACGTTATGGGGGGGAAGCCATTGTAATCCATATTCTGTACTTTGGAAATTTATATTCATTAAATAAAAGTTAAAAAAAATGTACATGAGAACTTCCATATTTTGAGTAAATAAAATATATTCAACAACTCACAGAAATTCTACTAATTTTTTTTGATGTTTTCTTATTGATTTTTTTCCACAGCATTCCTCTGGCTTTAGGACCTGAATTTGGAATTGATGAATTCCTATGGACTTCAAAGCAAATAACTTCAATTCTTCTCTAGGTGTCTCTAGTCCTTGTCTGTGACAATAGGTCAGGATTATTTAAACCGGTTCTGCAAGCATAAGTGTAGAAAAGAAGTTAACTTGGTTTGAAGACCCCAGGGAAGCCTTTCAGGTATTACAGGAAGAAATTCTCATCAATTTATTTCATTTCACAAATAACTATCATAACTACACCCCTTCACTCATATAGATGGATAGATAAATACATGGATATATATCTATATAAGAGAGAGAGAGAGAGGAAGGGAGGGAGGGAGGGAGGGAGAGAGAGAGAGAGAGAAAGAGAGAGAGAGAGAGAGAGAAACTTCTGATTTTAATTCCCAAATATCTTAATGCTATTTTTTGAAACCTAGTACCTACCCTGTTTTTTTTTTACTTTTATGAAGCTACATATTGAAATATATAAGTAGAGCGAATATTGGTTATTTCAGAGTCTGTGTTTTATTTATGTAAATGGCCTACCAGAATTTCCATACTTTATGTAACTATTAAGACACTGAAAATAAAAAATGATTTACACAATTTTCTCAATAATGTGAATAAAATCTTTCAATTATGTAGTCCCCAGTTAAAATAATTATTTGAAAGTAGGCATAAATAAATTAAGATGAGCAAAATTGTGGTTCGTTCATCTATTTATTAAGCAATACACTATTCTAAGATTAAATATTTCTTTGAATAATAATATGTATCATTAATTGCAGTATGAACCCCTCAACATTGAAATAGTCGTATGAAGATTTCAGTAAAATACTAAGTGATGAACACAAGATAATGATTAGTGATTAAAGCTGGTACCTTTATCAATTTAATTAATTATAAAAATTCCTAAATCAGAAAATAAATATGGATTAAATTATACTGAGATTGCATCCATTTTTGTTGTACTTGAGGATCTTTGATAGAGAATCTCTAGTTCAGAAACCAGTATTTTGAGCATCTTAGATTTATATAGTATGATTCAGTTTCAAAATTTAAAATAAATAGTCAAACTAAAAACATAAAGATAGTTTCATTTAGAAATATGATAATGGAGCAACCACAGAGTTAAGCATTACTCAAACTACAAAAATCTTCCATAGATAAAAATAAATTTCAGGGGGCTGGTGTTGTGGTGTATCTGGTAAAGCCTCCTGCAGTGCTGGCATCCCATATGGGTGCTGGTTCAAGTCCTAGCTGCTCCACTTCCAATCCAGCTCTCTGCTAAGGCCTGGGAAAGCAGTAGAAGATGGCCCAAGTCCTTGGGCCCCTGCATGCATGGGAGATCCAAAAGGAACTAAAGGCTCCAGGGTTGAGATCGGCTCAGCACCAGCCATTACGTCCATTTGGGAAGTGAACTAGTGGATGGAAGACACTTCTCTCTCTGTCTCTCTCTCTCTCTGTCTTTCTCCCTCTCTCTCTCTCTGCCTCTTCCTCTCTATAACACTGCATTTCAAATAAATAAATACATCTTTAAAAAAACAGGTTTTGGAATTCAGTACATATAAAAAACCATCCCTCCTTTATGAAAGCACAAAAACATGCAGAAGGTGCTGGGGATGGAAAATAGCCAATAAAAAAAGAACTAAAAAAGTCAGTGTTTTAAATAAAGAAGTTATTTGGTTGCTAAATTATGCCAGCATAGATTTTCACTATTAATTATTATAATAGTGGGGATGCAGGAATAAAAAAATAGAATAAAACAATATTATTTCTGAAAAACAAGATGGAAAATCTGTGTGTGTGTGGGTATATTGAATTACTAGGGCACTGATAATGTGCATGAGTGTGGGAGAAAGGAATATACAGATGTAAGGTTAACACAATATTGATGAAGAAATATGTCTCTTCAGTGTATCAGGAAAAAGGAAAGCAATATTCACTTTAATTTTACAAGTTTAAACAAAATCCTGGAAATAGTCATTGTTACGTTAAAGTTTAGGTCAGGCTCTTATATGACCTGTATACTGTCAATCATACACCACTAAAAATGCATGAGAACAGAGAACTTAATACAAAATATGAGGAAAGAAAGTGAATAAAGAAGAGTGTATACAGAATCATCATAACAGAACCAACCTGTGCTATTATTTCCACATTAAGATATGCTCTTAAGCCACAAAAGAGTTTTTGAAGCATGTTCATTGTGACGTCAGTTAGTCCTTCTTTTCTGGTACAGGTCCACATTTAACAACCACAGGAAATGATATCCCTATGTCCTTATCTGTGGGGAGCAACTGAGACTAGACTAAATTACTGGAACTAGGACTAATTCTATGCATCTGAGCTCCCACAATATGGCGCTGGGGAGGAGCAAACAACTTCTATGCAGCTGCCTCATCAGTTTGACTGATAAGCTGCAGGAGCTGATCCTGCTCCTGATTGGAGGAGGGCAGCATGCTCGGCGTGTGGGCAGCAGAGCATGGATTGGTGGAAGAGGACTATAAAGGAGGAGAGAAACAACATGCACCGGGGAACATCTGAGGAACATCTGAGCAGCCCCTGAGAGAGCCGGCCGGCGGTGTGCCGCTCCTCCGTGGAAGCGGGGAAAGCAGTTGGGGGGTGCCGCCCCTCCACGGAGGTGGGGGGCCGGCAGCTAACCCTGGACGGTGTCGTTCCTCCGCGAGTGAGGGAACGGAAGCTAACCTGGGAAGAGCCAGGCAGAAAGAACAGCGCAGGGTCCTGTGTCGTTCCTCCGCGAGAGGGGGAGCGACATAATGGTGCCGTGACTCGGATATGAAACCTAGGAGGGAAGAAGAGGGAAAAAGCGGGAAAATACTGGAGAGAGACTAGGGAAGAGCCTAGAGAAAAGCCGGACAGAAAAAGTGCTGGAAGAAGCTAGCAAAAGCCTAGGCATAGACTCGGATATGGACTACAGAGAGAAGCTAGTAGAAATCTAAGGTTGAAAGTGAAAGTGAAAACTAGAAGAAACATAGACTCAGATACGGACTATGGGGAGAAGCTAGGAGAAATTTAAGATTAAAAGCTAAAGTGGAAGCTAGAAAAAACTTAGACTCGGATAGGGACTGTGGGGAGAAGCTAGGAGAAATGAGAGAAATATTGTTGGAAGAAAGTTAGGAAAAGTACCGAGTAGAGAAAATTATAAGCTAGGGAAAGTGAAGCCGCGGGGGTAGGCTAGGTTGGGATTCGTCAAGTAGCCTGGGGAGCAAAAGGCGAAAAACTAAACTGGAAGCAGAGATGGGATTCGTCAGATTGGCCCGGGGAGCAAAGACAAAGACAAACTGAAAAGCGGAAACGTGAGCTAGGCCGTGATTCGCGGATGCCGCCAAGCGCAGAGAGAGCGTGCGGGTCATGAGCGGAGAGAGTGCATGGGGAGCGAGCAGATAGGAGAGCGCGGGGCTAGCTAGGAGGCCATGGGGCAGGCGTGAAAGGCGCGGAGACCACGGAGCCCGTGCAAAGCCGGGAAGCCGCGAAGATAAGAGAAGCACGGGCTGAAGCCGCACAGAGCCAGGAAGCCGCTGCAGTGCGGGGCACCGGGAAGCCACCTCGGGGCAGGTGCCAGGAAGCCGCGGGGATAAGAGAAACAGAAGTATAGACGTAAAATGAGAGAAATAGGAATGCTGGCAGATAGAAGTAAAATAAGAGAAATAGGAATGCCCGGAGATAGAGAAATAGAGAAAAATAAGGCCTCCCCACAACACGGCAATGAGAGAGCTCGGATTCGGTCTGCCTGATTAGTAAGGCGGTAAGCACCTGTGGGCAGCTTGAGCAGAGTATGTGCCGCAGGTCACCCAAGATAGGCACGTATCAACATCAATAAAAGTATCCCCACAACACGGCAATGAGAGGGCCTGGATTCGGTCTGCCTGATTAGTAAGGCGGTAAGCACCTGTGGGCAGCTCTAGCAGAGCAGAGCAGAGTATGCACCGCAGGGCACCGAACACAGGCACGCATCAGCACCTAAAAACCTCCCCACAACATGGCAATGAGAGGACCCAAATTCAGTTTGCCTGATTGGTAAGGCTGTAAGCACCTGTGGGCAACTCGAGCAGAACAGAGCAGAGTGTGCGCCGCGGGGCACCGAAGACAGGGGTGTATCAATGCCAAAGAATAGAAAGAAAGGGGGAACTGTGGGGAGCAACTGAGACTAGACTAAATTACTGAAACTAAGACTAATTCTATGCATCTGAGCTCCCACAATATGGTGCTGGGGAGGAGCAAACAACTTCTACACAGCTGCCTCATCAGTTTGACTGATAAGCTGCAGGAGCTGATCCTGCTCCTGATTGGAGGAGAGCAGCGGGCATGGATTGGTGGAAGAGGACTATAAAGGAGGAGAGAAACAACATGCACCGGGGAACATCTGAGGAACATCTGAGCAGCCCCTGAGAGAGCCGGCTGGCGGTGTGCCACTCCTCCACGGAAGCGGGGAAAGCAGTTGGGGGGGGCCGCCCCTCCGCAGAGGTGGGGGGCCGGCAGCTAACCCGGGACCGTGTCATTCCTCCGTGAGTGAGGGAACGGCAGCTAACCTGGGAAGAGCCGGGCAGAAAGAACAGCGCAGGGTCCAGTGTCGTTCCTCCGCGAATGGGGTAGCGACACTTATCCCTATATCTGATTCTACTTTGTTTATTGTCTTCTTGAACAGTAGGCTGTATCATTATTCACAGTAGGAAAGAAAACATTTATACAATGTTTTTCATATGATAAAAATACTAATCTCAAATGTAATGCTAAGAGATGAAATTTGGGAGCTAATTGGGTCATGAGTGTGGAAACTTCATGAAGAATTACTGCCAGTTAAAAATAGGTCCCAAGGGCTTCCTTGCCCCTTTTCCACATGAGGACGCTGAAAAAAATGGCTATGAGAAAGAAAGCATGCCCTCACTAGAAACTGAATCTCTGTGGACCTTGACCTAAGATTTCCTAGTCTCCAAAACAATGAAAATTTATTTTATTGTTTATAAGCCAACCAATTTATGTTATTTTTGCTTTAGCAATCAAAAAGAGTTCACATAACATTCATTTTTTTATTATGAGCTTTCAGGTATATAAGAAAATAATTTTGATGTAAATGTTAAAATGGAAGTCTATTAATAAATGTGGGAATTACTTAAGACGGCGGAGTAGGGAGGGTGCCTACTGCTCTAGTCTAGGAAAAGACAGTTTAAAAAAAGTGGAGAGAATGCATTCTCAGGGAGAAGTTAGGGAGACAATGGCAGAGGAACCCACCACGAAAATTAGAGGGACATTGTGGAACTATGTGGAAGGTAGGTCAACTCAAGATTCCAGCAGCGGAGAGCCTCTGCACCAGCTTTGGAGAGAGGTGAGACCAGTCTGCAGCAGCCCAAGCCATGGTAATAAAGCTGTGGGAAGAGCCTGGAGGTAATCCAGTTTGGAGACTTATGGGAAATAGTGTACCTGCCAAACTAGAGGAGAAAAAGGGGGGGGGGCATATGATTCTCTCTCCCTGATCACCCTGTAACGACTTCCTGTAACAAGCTGATAGAGAGTGGGCACCATTTTGGACATACACAACAGCTTGGCCAGTTTGTGTCCTCACCCTGTAATCAGCCAAGTGGAGAATCCTGATTCTTGCAGGGAGAACTGACAGAGGGCTGGGTGCCCATAACTATGGGAGGCTTGTGTGCTGGGGTTATGAAAACACTGAAGCTGTGTGGGAGGTCTCAAGGTGTGGCTGGGACTTTGGGCAGTCAGTATGGGAGGCTCCACATGCTCAGGATTCCCTGGTTCTCTGGTAAGGGAAATTACTGTGGAATCCGTGCATATACCAAGGATTGTACAGATCCTTTGTGTGATTCCTGTGCCAACATGGATGAATATTATAACCACTGGGGCTAACACCTAGGCACTAGACACATTTGAGGTTAGACGGTAAGCAGAGTCTATGTCAAAAGAGCAGAAAAAACCTTCTCTCTGATGAAAAAAAAATGCCACACCCAACTTGAAAGTCACCTTGGACACTCCCTTCACTCTGGAGCACTGAACAGAGCTCCATGGCCATACCTACCACACAACTCTAAGTATTCAATGAAAAGTAGAAAAGTAGACACTCCAGGAATCCACACAGGACTAGTCCAAAGTTAAAAGCCACCACAGCAAATAAACAAAGAAACCAAAGAGTATCTCCACAAATGCCAACTAATAAATGCACCAATTCAAGCAACAAGAATAAGGAAGACAACATGATGCCCCCAAAAGAACAAAACACTTCAATATTAGATTGTGAAGATGAAAAGATGGAAGAAATGCCAGAAAGATTTATTTATTTATTCATTTATTTATTTATTTTCTAGAGATTTTGTTTATTTGAGAGATAGATTTACAGACAAGGGAGAGGGAGAGACAGAGAAAGGTCCTCCTTCCATTGTTTCACTCCTTAGATGGCTGCAATGGCCAGAGCTGTGCCGATCTAAAGCCAGGAGCCAGGAGCTTCTTCCCAGGCTCCCACATAGATACAGGGGCCCAAGGACTTGGGTCATCTTCTACTGCTTTCCCAGGCCATAGAAGAGAGCTGGATGGGAAGAGGGGCAGCTGGGGCTAGAACTGGTGCACATTTAGAATGCCAGCACCTCAGGCAGAGGGTTAACCTATTGCACCATGGCACCGGCCCTGACAGAAAGGATTTAAAAAAATAATTTTTGTACTATGTGAATTAACAGTATAACTAGTACTCAAACTGTACTTTATACTTTGTGTTTCTATATGGGTGCAAACTGTTGAAATCTTTACTTAGTATATACTAAACTGATATTCTGTATATTAAGATAAGTGAAAATGAACCTTGATGAAGAATGGGATGGGAGAGGGAGTGAAAGATGGGATGGTTGCGGGTGGCAGGGTGGTTATGGGGGGAAAAAGCTGCTATAATCCAAAAGTTGTACTTTGGAAATTTATATTTATTAAATAAAAGTTAAAAAATAAATAAAATAATATAAATAAAAAAAGTAACATTACTTAGAAGTAATCAGAAGCAAATGCAAGAAGTAATGAAATCTGTACATGACATGAAAGAAAATTTCTCACATGAAATTGAGGTCTTAAAGAGAAATGAAAATGAAATGATGAAGAAATCATTAGAAAAAATAAAAAAATGCAATAGAAAGTCTTAACAACAGAATTTTTGAAGCAGAAGAAAGAATATCCAACTTAGAAGACAAATCACAGGATATGATACAGTTACACCAAAAATAAGAAGAGAAAATTAAAATACTAAGAAACACTGTTGGGAATCTACAGCATACCATCAAATGACCCAACAGACATTTTCTAGGAGTTCCTGAAGGCATAGAAAGAGACAATGGATTATAAAGCCTTTTTAGTAAAATAATAACAGAAAACTCCCCTAATTTGGAGAAAGAAAGGGACATCCATGTACAGGAAGCACATAGAACTGTTAATAGACATGAATAGAAAAGAGCTTCACCACAACACATAGTAATCAAACTTCACAGTAAAACATAAAGGAAACTTTCTAAAATGTGTACAAGAGAAACACCAGATTACTTTCAGAGGATCTCCAATTAGACTTACAGAAGACTTCTTATCAGAAACCCTACAGACTAGGAGAGAATGGCAAGATCTATTCCAAGATTTAAGGGAAAAAAATCTGTCAACACAGAATACTGTACCCTGCAAAGCTCTCATTTGTGAATGAAGGTAAAATAAAGACCTTCATTGCCAAACAGAAACTGAAAGAATTTTTCAACACCCATCCAGCCTTGCAAAAGATGATTAAGGACATGTTGCAGAAACACAGAAACACAGAAAAATGGTCTTCATTTTGAAAGAAGGCAAAGGCAGAAAATATTCCAGTAATGGTACAAAGAAAATGCAAAGTAAAAAATATGAGTATTTATGTAAAAATGGCAGGGCCAAGTCATTACTTATCAATAGTCACCTGGAATGTAAATGACTTCAAATCTCTAGTCAAATAACATAGATTGGCTGAATGGATTAAAAAACAAAACCCATCTATTTGTTGCCTACAAGAAATGCATCTCACCAACAAATATGCATGCATACCTGAAATTGAAAGGGTGGAAAAAATATCCCATGTTAACAGAAACTAAAATCAAGCTGGTGTAGCCAATCTAATATCAGACAAAATAGAATTTAACACAAAAGCTATTAAAAGAGACAAAGAAAGGCACTATGGGATGAGTAAGGGATCAGTTCAACTGGAAGATGTAACTATTATAAATATATATGCACCTAATTACAGGGCACCTGGATATTTAAAAGAAATGTTTAGGGATTCAAAGGGAGACTTAGACTCAAATAAAATAGTAATGGGCAACATCAACACGCTACTTTCATCAATGAACAGATAAACCAGACAGAAAATCATTAAGGAAACAACACAGTTAATCAACAATGAAGACCAAATGGACCTAACATGTCTACAGAACTTTCTCTTCTATTGCCACAGAATACACATTCCTCTCACCCCTGGATGGAACTTTCTCTAGGATTGACGACATGCAAGGACATAAATCAAGTCTCAACAAATTCAAAAAAATTGAAATTATAGCATTCATCTTCTCTGACAACAATGGAAGAAAACTAGAAATCAACAACTCAAGAATCTCAAGAACATATGCATATGTATGGAGAATGAACAAAATGTTCCTGAATGAATGGTGTGCCAATAAGAAATCAAAAAAAAAAAATTTGGAAACAAATGAAGACAACATATCAAAATTTACAGGCTACAGCAAAGGCAATGTTAAAAAGAAAGTATATAGCATTTGGTGCCTACATCAAGAAAATAGAAAGGCATCAAATAAATAAGCTATCATTGTATTCCAAGGATCTAGAAAAACAACAGCAAACCAAATCCAAAGTTAGGAGAAAATAAATAATTTAAATTAGAGAAGAAATAAACAAAATTGAAACAAAAAAAACACAATACAAAAGATCAGCAAAATGCAGTTGATTTTTCAAAAATAAATAAATAAATAAATAAATAAATAAATTGATACACCATTGGCCCAACTAACCAAAAAAAGAAAGAAGACCTAATTTAATAAAATTAGAGATGAAAAAGTAAATGTAACAACAGATATCACAACAATAAATAGAATAATCAGAATTTATTACAAAAAGCTTTGTGCTAAAAAATTGGGAAACCTAGAAGAAATGGATAGATTCCTGGACACATACAACCTATCTAAATTGAGCCATGAACATGAAAAACCTAAGCAGACCCATAACCAAGAAGGAAATTGAATCAGTAATAAGGACTATCCCCCCAAAAATGGCCAGGACCTGATGTCTTCATGGCTGAATTCTATCAGACATTGATAGAAGAAATGTCTCCAATTCTTCTCAAGCTATTCAAAACAATTGAAAACGAGGGAATTCTCCCAAATTCTTTCTATGAAGCCAGCATCACCATAATTCCTGAACCTGAAAAAGATGCAACAGAGAATGAGAACTACAAATCAATTTTCCTGATGAACATAGACTTAAAAATCCTCAACAAAATTCTAGCCAATCAAATCCAACAACATATCAGAAAGGTCATTTAACCAGACCAAGTGGGATTTATTTCTAGTATACAGAGATGGTCCAACATTCACAAATCAATCAATGTGATACATCACACTAACAAACTGCTGAACAGAAATCATATGATTATCTCAATAGATGAAGAGAAAATATTTGATAAAATACAACACCCTTTCATGATGAAAAAATAAGCAAATTGCATATAGAAGGAACATTCCTCAATACAATCAAGGCAATTTATGACAAAGCCACAGCCAATGTCCGATTGAATGGGGAGAAGTTGGAAACACTCCTGCTGAGATCTGGAACCAGACAAGGAATATGACTCTCACCATTGCTATTCAATATAGTCCTGAAAGATTTAGCCAGAGCCATTAGGCAAGAAAAATAAATCAAAGGGATAAAAACGTAACAGAATAGAGGCTAGCTCACTAGGCTAATCCTCTGCCTTGCAGCGCCGGCACACTGGGTTCTAGTCCCGGTCGGGGCACCAGATTTTGTCCCGGTTGCCCCTCTTCCAGGCAAGCTCTCTGCTGTGGCCCGGGAGTGCAGTGGAGGATGGCCCAAGTTCTTGGTCCCTGCACCCCATGGGAGACCAGGAAAAGTACCTGGCTCCTGCCATCGGATCAGTGCAGTGTGCCAGCCGCAGCGCGCCAGCCACAGCGGCCATTGAAGGGTGAACCAATGGCAAAGGAAGACCTTTCTCTCTGACTCTCTCTCTCACTGTCCACTCTGCCTGTCAAAAAATAAAAAAATAAAAAATTAAAAAAAATGTAACAGAATATAAATGCTAGAAGTCGAACCAAGTCTGGAACCAACTTATATTTGACAAAGGAGCTAAAACCAATCCGTGGAGCAAGGACGAGCTCTTCAATTAATGATGCTGAGAAAATTGAATTTCCTTATGCAAAAGCATGAAGCAAGACCTGTACCTTACATCTCACATAAGAACCCACTCAAAATGGATTAGAGACCTAAATTTAAGACCCAATACCATCAAATCATTAGAGAACATTGGGGAAAACCTGCAAGACATTGGCATAGGCAAAGAGTTCTTGTAAAAGAGCACTGGCAATTAAAGCCAAAATAACAAATGAATTACATCAAATTGAGGAGCTTCTGTACTGTAAAAGAAACACTGAGGAAAGTGAAGAGGCAACTAATAGAATGGGAGAAATTATTTGCAAACTATGCAACTGAGAAATGATTAATAACAAGAATATATATAAAAAACATCAAGAAATTCAACAACAAAACAAATAACTCAGTTAAGAAATGAGAAAAAGACCCTAGTATACAGTGTTACCGTTAAAAGTGGATAGTTGTTTATAGAGTATTGAATTTTTCTATACAACATTGTATCTCTCATTCACTTTATTAAAAGGCATTTGCAATTTGGATAAAAAATACTTGCAATCATAAATTCTACAAATGAGTGATGCTAATTATATAATTTTCTTAATCTTTTTTCTCTTCAATGAGTGATGTTTCTAGAATATTTAATGATAATTCTATTTAAAAATTTTCTTTTATATGATTTATTTATTTATTTGAAAGAGTTACACAGAAAGAGAAGGAGAGACAGAAAGAGAGAGAGGTCTTCCATCTGCTGTTTCGGCAACTGCCAGAGCTGCACCAATCTGAAGCCAAAAGAAAGGAGCTTCTTCTGGGTCTCCCATGCAGGTGCAGGGGCCCATGGACTAAGGCTACCTTCCACTGATTTCCCAGGCCATAGCAGAGAGCTGGATTGGAAGTGGAACAGCCCGGAAGTGGAGCATCCCATATGGGATGCCAGCACTGCAGGCGGTGGCTGTACCCTCTATGTCACAGTAGTGGCCCTTTAAGATGTTTCTATTACACGTGATTTTAAATGCATATGTCTATATGTTTAAATTAACTTTAAGTCCTTTCATCTACCTAAGTATTAAAAACAATAATTTCTACAATAAATATATTTTGGCTCTGGAACATATGTATTTAATAAAATGTGATGCAAAACTTTATAAAGAAAAATGAAATGATCATGCATATTAGACTATTTTAATTATGTAGTTTTTTTTCTTTTCTTTTTTTTTTTTTTTTTTGACAGGCAGAGTGGACAGTGAGAGAGAGAGACAGAGAGAAAGGTCTTCCGTTGCTGTTGGTTCACCGCGCTGATCTGATGGCAGGAGCCAGGTACTTATCCTGGTCTCTCATGCGGGTGCAGGGCCCAAGGACTTAGGCCATCCTCCACTGGACTCCCTGGCCACATCAGAGAGCTGGCCTGGAAGAGGGGCAACCGGGACAGAATCCGGTGCCCCGACTGGGACGAGAACCCGGTGTGCCGGCGCTGCAAGGCGGAGGATTAGCCTAGTGAGCCGCGGCGCCGGCCGGAATTATGTAGTTTTAAATTACAGCTTTATTTTGGACTTACTAATATTCACAAATTTAATTAAATTTTAAGACAATTTTTATGACTGAGAATCAGGTTTTTATTTCTTAATATTATTGTCTTGTGATTATTTTCATATTCTTCAAATAGCACTAAATTTTGCACTCTAGAATTTCCAAAAGTGGATTGCTTTTTAACCTTTTGTGTTTAGATTATAAAATGAAATAGCAAAAATATAAAGAAGAATATTTTGTGAGCTTTTTTGAATGTCAGAAACCTTTAGAAGTATCTCATTATAATAAGAACAACTCTGATACTGAAGAACTATTATTTTACCTCTATGAGTTTGAGGTGACTGTGGATGAGTGTAAAACAGGAATTAGCTCAGGGAATACAGAAGGGAGGTGACAGAGAAGATGATTCACAGGGACACTGAGTACAGGGTTTGAGCTTTTTCACCATAACCATAACCTACAGCATGACAGCAACTCCAACAACCTAAAACCTAGGGCACTGTATATTCATAAATGCTCTTATTTTAAATTGTATAGTAGTATTAGGGAAAACAGAAGGTGAAAACTTCTTAATAATGATCTCTAATATAGGTAATGTTGCTCTAAAATTTTATGAGAAGAATGTCAAATCTTAGATTTTTCACTCATTCTTGTCTCTCTCCCATTATTCAAAAGCCATCTTATCTTTGCTATTACTCCTCCTTTCTTCCTTGTCAATGTCCATCTTAATTCCCAAGCATGTTCTGCATTCCCACCCTGGTTCTTTATTACCTCTAATAACTAAATAAAAAGTATTTTACAAGATAGGACCTGTCTCAGAAGAAAGTGTTTAATATAATAGAGCAGAGTATTTATGAGCTAATCAAGTGCCATAACAATCATTAACAATTTGCTTCTAGCACTCTGGCTTAATCTTTCATTTTTTCAAGGGATTTCTTCATTTTCTCAGGGCAATTGAGCAAAACTGCTATTTTCATGGTTGAATCTGTATCTGCAGGATTCAAAACAATCCTTCATTTTTAAATTGGACACTAGACATGCAGAAATGATCTGTGGTTCTCATGTTTGGTTTAAGGCTGTTTCAAATCCTTTGGTTTTTATTCAATAGCTTATTCGAGCTTTTAGGTCCAATCTATATTGAACTATTCTCCAGGTTGCTGAAAATATATTTGTTTTGAATAAGCCATTGTTCATTAAAGTGTGCTGGAAAAAAGTTATAGATGTCTCTAGTTATATTTATTTATATTTGAGTCAGCAGCCAGAAAGTCATCTCTGAAATATTAGATTTTTTATTAGGATCATTCTCAGTTCTCAAATTGGCTTTGTAAAGCCAATAGTTGTGTATTTAATCTTATAAATATATCTTCATTTAAAAATAATCTTCATTTAAATGAAGATTTATTAACCAGATTGAGAATTATTGGATACTTTGTGAGGGATAATTAAGAAAGAGGAAGCATGATGTTATATATTTTTGAATAAAAAAGAGAAACCTATCATTAATTGCCAAAAATATAAAAATCTTTGTAGTATTTGTTAGCAGAGTATCTCTCTGTATGTTGCAATCTCTCTGTATGTTAGCAGGGTGTAGTCATATCTACAGTTTTAAGTTACATGTGTACATGGGAAATACCACGAAAGTTAAATTTCTAATTGTAAATGAAAATGTTCCATGATCAAAATATTTTAAAGATTTAGTTAATTATTTATATATTTGAAAGTCAGAGTTACAGCGAAGTAGAAGCAGAGAAAGAGCATGAGAGAGATCATGCACATGCAAGAGAGAGAGAAAGAGAGAGAGAGGAGAGAATCCTCCATCTGCTTGTTCATTTTCCAAATGACCACATAGCCAGGACTGGGCCAGATCAAAGCAGGATCCAGGGGTTTCAACCAAGTCCCCCAGTGGGGGACAGTGGCCCAAGGATTTGGGCTATCTTCCACTGCTTTCCCAGGCATATTAGCAGGGAGCTGGATCAAAAGTGGGGCAGCCAGGACTCGGATGAGTACCCAAATGGATGCTGGCACCGCAAGTGGTGGCTTTAGGCTCTATGCTACAGAGCAGGCCCTAATCAAAATATTTTTTGTGCATTATATATACCTATTATGCCTAGAAGTCATATAATGCTAATATGGGCCAACATATTTTTAATGTTAAAAAATGACATAGAGTACTCCTTTGATATTCTGGACTTCTCCAATTTTGCTTGTGTCTTGAGATAACTTTTATGCTTAAAATTATTAGTATACATTGTTTGGATCTACAACTACTGTGAGTCAGATCTGACCATTTTATCCATTGAAGCATCTCAGTTTCCAATTCACTCAAAACTATGGAGCAAATACATATGTGATAGAATAAATATAAAAATCTGAGCGAAATATAAAAGTGGAAAAAGTCATTGTAATCCATAAGTGGTATTTTGGAAATTTATATTCATTAAATAAAAGTTAAAAAAAAAGAAACAACATACTGTAAATAATTTAAAGGGCTATGGATTATGCAGATTTTCCCTTTGAAGATCCAAGATTCTTGACAACCAAGTGGAAAAGATAATCATATTTACTGTGCTTACTAGTCTCACCTATAAAAAGTTGAACTTTTCTTATAAGTGGACAAGTGATTTTGTGTTGTCAGTTTACATGTCACTCACTATTCTTTTAAAAATCAATACATTTAAAGCAGAGACCAACATTTACTTAAAGGGCTAAATAGAAAATATTTTCAACTTTGCAGGCCACCAGGTCCACAATAGTGATGACACACTCAAAAATACCTATTCACAGTATGCAAATCCATGAACATCACTGACCTTCAATACAATTTTCATAATGAATAAAGAGCTCATAGGCAAACTGCCTTTTGATATGCTGCTTAACAGGCATTTCAAAGTTCACTTCTATACTATTGTGATCTTGGGCTTTGTCTACGTTTTTAGTATCCATTATTTCACCTGATTTAATGCTTGATTGTGAAAACTTCTATCATGTCTTTTGCTTTGGGAATAATGCTGATAATGAATTGGACTGCAGTACGAAGGCTTAAATTACATTGGGACCCTGCTTTGTCTTCTGGATAAGCAGGTGATGTATTCAGAATCATTTCTTCTTGTGTTTTTATTGTCACATTTTAGTTTCCCTAAGCAACGCTTTTTTTTTTAGATGTACATTTGATAAAGAAATAATATTACCTGAAGGTTTTTTTTATTGCTAGGGATTGGAAAAGCTTTGATACTTGCTGTTGCTTTAACAGTGAGATAGAACTTATGATAAGCAAACATATTTTCCCTGCCTGCTCTGGTGTAATGCATCACTATATTTTCATGTTCATAGAGAGGCTGATTACTAGTCAAAAAGATTACAATCCAAAGCTTAGTTTTGTAATTAGCATGTTCAATTTAGTGATGTACATTTCTATTCTGACCTTTGATGTAAGGTCAGTGTAGATGCACTGAAAAATATTTTCTTATTTTATCTTCTTTAGGCTATGTTTGAACTGTTAAAAATTGACAAGCTTTAATTAATGTTTTCAGAATTGTCTTACATGTAGACAATGTACAAACATGTCTTTAGATTTATAATAATGATGCCAGTCATTGCAATAGTAAGGTTTAAGAAATTATTTCCATCTCTGAAATAGTAATTTTACTTTTGTCAAGCCACAATAACAATTGTATGTGTAAATAAATATGAGTTATTACATGGTTTTAATCATAAAGTTATAATTTTCAATAAGACTAATTAGAAAAATTATGAGTTTTTTATAACTTGCTTGTATTAAGCATTATACTAATAGACTAATAACGGCTATCACTTTGACCATTTGTCAGAATAATTCCTTTTCAATGTAATACATGCAAATTTAATTTTTCAGATCTTACCTTTCCACTGTGGTATTGTCTCATATTTTACTTAACCTGATGGCCAACAGAAATTGTCACCTTACTGCTACTTTCATAGTCAACAATGGTTATTTCTTTGACTGGCATTTTCCTTTACTGAGATTTCTATTAATAGAACTGAAACATCATATCCTATCTTTTCTAGGAGAAAAATATACTTTTTTTGAACATGAAAGCAAAGAACTTAGTTCTTTCCTCTCAGTTTATCCTATTATATATGTGATTAAAGCTTCTACACCAAGATCTCTTTTTAAAAATATTTATTTGTTTACTTATTTATTTTTAAAAGGCAAAGCAACAAAGAATTAGAGAGGGAGAGAAGGAACAGTAAGGAAGAGAGAGAAATCTTCCATCTAGTTCATTCTCTAAATTCCTGCAACAACTGCAGCTAAACCAGTTTGAAGCCAGGAGCCAACAAATCCATCTGGGTTTCCTACATGAGTGAGAGGGACAGAAGTCTTGGAACATCATTTGCTGTGGTGTCCTAAGTGGCAGCTTAATCTGGTGCACTACAAGGCTTACTCTGAAGGGGAGAGCTCTTGAGGAATAGTTGATCACATTAGCAACTTCAAACAAACTTGTTTATTTTTACATTCGTATGTGTATGTGTTTATTGTATGTGTATGTATGTATAGTGAAGCAATCGGTGGTAAAAGATTCCACCATGCTCATGTTTACAATATTTGTCATGATTTTCATTTCAGCCTTTTTAGATTTTAATTTCTTTTATTATTTATTTTAAAGATCTTTCTTTCTTTCTTTCTTTCTTTAAGAGTTGGAGTTACAGACAGGAAGAGGGAAAGACAGAGACGTCTTCCATTCACTGGTTCACCCCCCAAATGACTATAACACCTGGGACTGAGCCAATCCTTAGTCAGGAGCTTCTTCAAGGTTTCCCATGTGGGTTTAGAGGCCTAGGCACTTGGACTATATTCTACTTCTTTCCCAGGCCATAGCAGAAAAATGGATCAGAAGAGGAGCAGCCAGGACTTGAACTGGCACCCATACAGGATTCAGGTGGCAGCTTTATCTACTACACCATAGTTCCAGACACTTTCTTTCTTTCTATATACCTTCCTTCCTTCTTCTGCCCCCTTAACCTGTGATTCATCTTAGTTTTTAATATGAGAAAAATCTTAGCATATTTAACATACTGTAGATATTAAGCTGTAGAGAGCAATTGAAGAGATAACAGAGAAGAAATTAATGGTGGAAGACAATTCTTGAGGAGCAATGTTGTATGGGATTATGTACACATATGAGAATTTGGGACCAAAAACATCTTATTTTAATTGTGTTTAAGTAGAATCAATTATCTGTAGAATGGTGGGAAATTGAAGAAGTTTTAATTTTATTAACTATATTTCTCTTTGAATTGAAAGTATTGTAATGACTGAGACTGAGTAAGGAAAAGGGTAGTTGAATATTTAAAAATTGGGGATAAGCATTCTGGAACATCAAAGAAAAGGTTTTGATGAAGAAAAAATGATAAACTTGGTGGTGGTATTTATACATAAAGTTTTTGCAATGTATACTATGAATATGTAATTTTTTCAGCAGCACAGATTTATTTTCAGCCATAAATCAGGCACTATGCTAGGTACATGGGAGTATAAATAAACCACAAATCTAACATTACAGAATAGGAGGATTTTCATGAGGTGTATAAAGACACAGGAAAATGTACAGATAAAATATGTTTGAGAAACATTTAGGCAGAACGTGAAAAATATTTTGATGTCTTTTAGATTTGTGGGAATCAAAGGATAAAAGAAATCCAAGCAACTGAGATATCTGCTCCTCTCACTATGGTATTTTGTGTGTGTCTGTGGCGGAACGAGAAGGCCATGCCAAGATGGCTGCTGGCAGACAAGCATCAGTTATTAAGGAATGGCTTCAGAACCCACCTAGCAACAGAGCCTGCCTGGCAATAGGCTGAGATTGGCTAGGGAATAAACCACCCTTTGACCAGATTGGCTGCCTCGGCTATATAAGCTGCTGCACCAACTGAAATAAATGAGTCTACAGGCTGCTAGACTCTGGCCCATTTTCACCCAACTCCCAGGATCTGTGTGGTGACTCCATGCTTCTTTCCCCTACTGTGCTCTTCCTCTCATAATGAATCAACCTCAGGATCTGGTGCCCAACGTGACTGAGAGAGATACAGTGTGTTGGACTTGGCAAGGTCCCCCCTTGGTTCCTGCAAGTTGGCCCCTTGGCTTTTTGTTTGCTATTCAGTTCTGTGAGGGTGAGCACAGAATCCCTTCCTATGCTCCTTTCCTTGTCCTTGTTCTTGGTTGAAGTGACCCCAGATTAGGCATGCACCGCCCAGAAGCGTAATGCTGCTACTTAGCTCTTCCTTTTACTTTCTGTTCACCAGGCTAATTCACATAAGGAACTTATCATCCCAGAATTT
Source organism: Oryctolagus cuniculus (assembly GCF_051225735.1). Lineage (NCBI taxonomy): Eukaryota > Metazoa > Chordata > Mammalia > Lagomorpha > Leporidae > Oryctolagus > Oryctolagus cuniculus. Next base: position 106,189,683 of record NC_142871.1, on the reverse strand, counting down.
GGAACCAAGTCATCTTCCCTCACTCAAGAGAGGTGATGCTCTGGAGACACCATGTGGACATATGGCCTTGACTTAACAAATCAAGGAAGTCCCCCACTCAGCACTGGACATATGTATGATCTGATACACCACTGTCTGTTCATCTAATGTAGGGAAGACCCTGTAAAATGCCAACAGCTGCTAAGGTGCTACTGCTTTATTCCCCACTAGCTCTGGTCAGCCACTCAAACGGCCCACAGCCTGCATGCGGTCACACCATTCCTGATTACCATTGTTCCTCATTCCTACCCCATCTGAGCAAGCACTCCTGTGGTCTCCCATTTTGAAGGCTGGTTAGTCAACGATGGGTAAGATCCCCTGGGGGACAACCTAAGATAGGCACAGCTGCATGAGGAGACCACGTGGAAACAGGGTCAACAATTGTATGGCCAAGGATCATGCCTCCCATTGCTGAAAAATAAAAGATAAGGGGGAAACATGGTGGAATGAGAAGGCCATGCCAAGATGGCCAGTGGCAAGCAAGCAACAGTTACTCAGGAATGGCTCTGGAACCCACCTGGCAATGGAGCCTGCCTGGCAATAGTCTGTGATTGGATAGGGCATAAACTGGCCCTTGCCCCTTGCCTGGATTGGCTGCTACACCATAAGCTGCAATACCAACTGAAATAAATAAGTCTGCAGGCTGCTTGTCTCTGGCTCACTTTCACCTGACTCCCAGTATCTGTGTGGTGACTCCACGATTCTTGCCCCCACCATGCTCCTCCTCTCAGAACAAATCCACAGCAATTTGTGTTCTGCTTTGCACTACTATTTAGAATGATAGCCAGCTACTACTGGCTGGAGTGCTTCTAGCAGAAAGAAAAAGTGCTTCCAGAAAAAGAAGAAACTGGTAATTCCATATAGTTCTGTAATAAATGTTTTATTTTTCTTTTTGCAGGATGAAAATGTTTTTATTTTTATATTTTTATTTAAGGTACATAAGTTTTATGTATTTCATATGTTTCATACATACAGATTTAGAAACATAATGATACTTCCCACCCTACCCTCCATCTCACCTACACTCCTATATTTCCTCCTCTTTCTCCTATTCCCACTCTTAATTTTTCAAAGATCTATTTTCAGTTTACTTTATACTCATAAGATTAGCATTACACTAAGTAAAGGGTTCAACAAATAGTAGAGAGAAAAAAATACAGTGCCTCGATAGTAGGTAGCGGCTAGGGCTCTAAACAATCACTGAATCTCAAAATATCAATTTCAATCCAATCCATTACATTTTATGCACCCTATTAGTTACCATAGATCAGGGAAAACATATAGAATCTGTCTTTTGGGGACTGGCTTGTATTACTCATTGTAATGGTATCCACGCATATGGATTTTGTATCAAAAGACAGGATTTCATTGTTTTTTTTTATCACTGAGTACTGTTGCATAGTGCAGATATGTCCTAATTTCTTTATCCAGTCATAAGTTATGGGCATCTTGGTTGATTCCATATATTAGCTATTGTGAATTGAGCTTAAGTGAACATTGGTGGTACAGATAACTTGTCATCTGCTGATTTCATTTCCCTTGGATAAATTCCCAGGAATGGGATTGCTGGTTAATAAGGTAGATCAATTCTCATCTTTATTTTTCTTTAATATTTTATTTATTTATTTGGGAGGCAGAGTTACAGACACAGAGAGGTAGAGATAGAGAGAAATGTCTTCCATCCATTGGTTCATTTCCATCTGCTGGTTCATGTACCTCATGTAACCAAATGACCACAACAAATAGAGATGGGCCAATCTGAAGCCTGAATCCAAGAGCATCTTATAGATTTCCTAGGCAGGTACAGGGACCCAATCACTTAGGTCATATTCTACTACTTTCTCAGGCCATAGCAAAGAGCAGGATTGGAAGAGGAGTAGTTGGGACATGAACCAGAGCCCACACGGGATGCATGCACTGCTGGCAGAGGCCTAGCCTACTACACCACAACTCCAGCAGCTATTTTCAGCTTTCTGAGGTAGCTCCATACTGTCTTCCAAAGTGGCTGCACCAACTTACATTCCCACCAATAGTTCATGAGGGTGCCTTTTTCCCCACATCCTTACAAGCATTTATTTTTTGTTGATTTCTGTATGATACCATTGCAGCTAGGGTGAGATGAAACCTCATTGTGGTTTTGATTTGCATTTCTCTGATTGCTAGTGATCCTGAGCATTTTTGCTATGTGTCCATTGGCCAATTGAATTCCCTCTCTTGAAAAATGACTGTTCAGAATGGGAAAAAATATTTGCAAACTATGCAACAGATAAAGGGTTAATAACCAGAATCTACAAAGAGATCAAGAAACTCCACAAAAACAAAACCAACAACCCACTTAAGAGATGGGCCAAGGACCTCAATAGACATTTTTCAAAAGAGGAAATCCAAATGGCCAACAGACACATGAAAAAATGTTCAAGGTCATTAGCAATCAGGGAAATGCAAATCAAAACCACAATGAGGTTTCACCTCACCCCGGTTAGAATGGCTCACATGCAGAAATCTACCAACAACAGATGCTGGCGAGGATGTGGGGAAAAAGGGACACTAACCCACTGTTGGTGGGAATGCAAACTGGTCAAGCCACTATGGAAGTCAGTCTGGAGATTCCTCAGAAACCTGAAGATAACCCTACCGTTCGACCCAGCCATCCCACTCCTGGGAATTTACCCAAAGGAATTTAAATTGGCAAACAAACAAGCTGTCTGCACATTAATGTTTATTGCAGCTCAATTCACAATAGCTAAGACCTGGAACCAACCTAAATGCCCATCAACGATAGACTGGATAAAGAAATTATGGGATATGTACTCTTTAGAATACTATACCGCAGTAAGAAACAACGAAATCCAGTCATTTGCAACAAAATGGAGGAATCTGGAACACATCATGCTGAGTGAAATAAGCCAGTCCCAAAGGGACAAATACCAGATGTTCTCCCTGATCGGTGACGACTGACTGAACACCAAGAGGGAAACCTGTTGGAGTGAGGTGGACACTATGGGAAACAGTGGCTTGATCAGCATAGCCCTGACTGTTAATGAACAACTTAATACATTATCCCTCTTAGTAGTTTTTTTGGTCTGTTCTACTTAATATGACTGGTTTAGTTCTGTAATTGATGCACAGTTATTCTTAAGTGTTGAAAATTAACTGAAATGTGATCCCTGTTGAACATGGGAGTGGGAATGGGAGAGGGAAGAGATATATAATTTGGGACATGCTCAGGCTGACTTGCCCCAAGTGGTGGAGTTGGAAGCATACCAGGGGATTCCAACTCAATCCCATCGAGGTGGCATGTACCAATGCCATCTCACTGTTCCAGGTGATCAGTTTCAGTTCACAGTTGGTCATGGTGGAGGGACTGGGAGTCAAAGGGAGCACATAGACAAGTCTAGTACCTGCTAACGCTAACCGATGGAGTAAATAAAGGGGAGAGTGATCCAACATGGGAAGTGAGATACTCAGCAGACTCATAGAATGGCAGATGTCCTAAATAGCACTCTGGCCTCAGAATCAGCCCTAAAGGCATTCGGATCTGGCTGAAAAGCCCATGAGAGTATTTCAGGCATGGAAAGCCAAGACACTCTGGCAAAAGATCTCTGCGAGTGAGATCCCAGTGGAAAGAACAGGTCTTCAAAGAAGGAGGTACCTTTCTCTGAAGGGAGGAGAGAACCTCCACTTTGACTATGACCTTGTCTAAACAAGATAAGAGTCGGAGAACTCAGAGGGCTTCCATAGCCTTGGAAACTCATGACTGGAGCATAGGGAGATTACCGATGTCATAGACAGGAGTGTCAATTGGTAAAGTCAACAACAGGAGTCACTGTGCACTTACTCCTCATGTAGGATCTCTGTCCTTAATGTGCTGTGCATTGGGATTTAATGCTATAACGAGTACTCAAACAATATATTTCACTTTGTGTTTCTATGGGGGTGCAAAGTGTTGAAATCTTTACTTAATGCATACTAAACTGATCCTCTGTAAAAAAAAAAAAAAAAAAAAAAAAAAAAAAGAAAAGAAAAGAAATTATCAACTCCCAACTTGACTCTCACTGGGATTAAACATGACAATAAGTCTGATCTGATTTCATCATCATTTAAAAAAAATCATCTATTATTTTTCACTTTATGTTTCTGTGTGGGAGCAAACTGTTGAAATCCTTACTTAATGTATACTAAGCTGATCTTTTGTATATTAAGATAATTGAAAATGAATCATGATGTGAATGGAAGGGGAGAGGGAGTGGGAAAGGGGAGGGTTGTGGGTGGGAGGGACGGTATGGGGGGGAAGCCATTGTAATCCATAAATCGTGCTTTGGAAATTTATATTCATTAAATAAAAGTTAAAAAAAATGTAAAAAAAAATGACTTTTCAAAATTTTTGCCCATTTCTTAACTAAATTGTTTGTTTTATGGTGTAGAGGTTCTTGATATCTTCATAGATTTTGGATATTAACTCTTCATCAGTTGCATAGTTTCCAAATATTATCTCCCATTTTGTTGGTTGCCTCTTCACTTTGTTAAGTGTCTCTTTTGCAGTGCAGAAGCTTCTCAGCTTAATGTAATCCCATCTGTCAATTTTGGCTTTGATAGCCTGTGCATCTGTGTGTACAAATAAGTCTTTGTCTATGAAAAATTACCTCAATGTTCTCTAGTAATTTGATGGTGTTGGTTCATGGAGACATGTCCTTAATCAATTTGAGTGGATTTTTGTGTAAGGTAAAGAGGTCTTGTTTTACCATCTTCATGCAGAGATTCAGTTTCCCCAGCATAATTTTTTGAGGAGATACTTCTTGTACCAGGGATTGATTTTAGTTCCTTTGTCAAAGACCAGATGGTTGTAGATGTGTGGATTGATTTCTAGAGTTTTTATTCTATTTCATTGGTCTACATGTCTATTCTTTTTCTCTGAGTACCAGGCTTCTTTGATTATAACTATCCTATAGTATGTCTTGAAATCTGGCATTGTGATGCCCTTAGATATGCTTTTCTTGTATAAGTTTAATTTAGCTGTTTGGTGCCTCTAGTGTTTCCATATAAATTTTAGCACCATTTTTACACTATCTGAGAACATCATTGGTATTTTGACTGGGATTCCATTGAATCTATAAATTGCTTCCAGTACATGGACATTTTTATGATACTGATTCTTCCAATACATGAACATGGAAAATTTTTCCATTTTTTGTCTCCTTTTATTTCTTTTTTTCCATGCATTATAATTTTTATCATAGAGATCTTTGACTTCCTCAGATGAATGTATCCAACGTATATGTTTTGTAGCTATTGTGAAAGGGATTGATCTTAGGAGTTCTTCCACAGCCATGACAATGTCTGTGTATATAAGGCTATTCAGTTTTTGTGTTAATTTTGTATCCTGCCACTTTACCAGACTCTTTTATGAATTCTAATAGTGTCTTGGTGGAGTCCTTTGGTTTCTCTCTATATAGAATCATGTCATCTACAAATAGGGATAGTTTGACTTGATCTTTCGAATTTGCAACCTTTTGATTTCTTTTTCTTGCCTAATGGCTCTGGCTAAAACTTCAAGGACTATATTGCATAGCAATGGTGAGAGTAGGCATCCTTTTCTGTTTCTGGATTTTAGTGAGAATGCTTCCAACTTTTTCTCATTCAGCAAAATGCAGGTTGTGGATTTGTCATAAATTACTTTGCTTGTTTTGAGGAATGTTCCTTCTATACCCTATTTGCTATCTACAGAAGGAATAGGAATGCTGTGCATCATTGTGGATGTTGCATATGGACAGCATAAGCACAGAGTGAACACATGACCCCAGCAGCCGAGAGCCAGAAATAGTGCCAGCTTTGGAGAGTGTGGTGAAATCAGACTGCAGCAGCCCCTGCCACTGGTCACATAGCAGGAGGAAGAGCTTGCTATGAGTCTAGCCTGGAGCCCTGAGGGGATTAGGGTGACAGCTAACCCAGTGGAAAAAAGGGGGAAGCTTTCTCTCTCCCCACCCCCAACAGTGGTATCCTGCTGAGAGAGGGCAGGTGCCATTTGGGGCATAAGCAACAGCTACAGAAGTGCTTGTTCATGTGCCCAGCAATGAGCTGGGACAAGGAGCCAACTTGGCATCAGTAAAGCAGACGTACCTTAAGTTCAGCCAACAGTTCTGTGTGCACTTGTGTTCCAGATATTCTACCAGAGGGTAAAATCCATGTTACCATCTGACTTTGAGTCTGGCTGGGAGGATTGACAAGGGTCTTGGCACCCATGTCGGACTGTGAGATTCCCCAAACCTCTCAGCATACAACAGGCTCTGGGGCTCAAACCACCTTATGCGGAGCACTCACAGCTGGCTCTGGGAACATCTTTGCCTTTCTGTGGATCAGAGAGGTTAATGGGGCAAAGAAGATCCTATGCACACTGTGACTGTGGGGGCGTTTTTGCTGGGGCTGTGGGAACTCTGGGCTATACCAAAGCTAGGAGCCAGGAGCTTCATCCAGGTCCCCCAGATGGGTACTAGGTCTCAAGGACTGGAGCCATCTTCTGCTGCTTTCCCAGGCACATTAGCAGGGAGCTGAATGTGCAATGGTGCAGCTGGGAATAAAACCTATGCCCATATGAGATGCCAGATTCAAAGATGGTAACTTAACTCAGTAAGCCACAGTGTCAACTCTGATCAACAGAGTTTTGATAGATGGATTCTACTTCCTCCAATTTCTGTTAAATTGCCTCAATGTCCATGTCTCTCTAAAGAATTCCCCTTGGTAGAGTTTCATTCTGTCTCATGTCTGAGGAGTTTATTTTCAGAAATTTGAGATGAAAGGCAAAATATACCTTTGTCTCATTTTTTTCATGGTTATCTATTTCTACTGCCAAATAATTTTTCTCATGTATTTATACATACATCAAAACTTCCTTTAAGATTCTAATGGATTTCATTTATTTCTGATTCTTAATTAAGTTTCTAGACAACAAAACAGTCTCCTTCAAAGCTGTAACCGAAGCACAATATCTCCTACTGTCATTCACTTTTGTTGATTCACTTTCATTGATCTCGGTCTAGAGAACATGTGATCTCTATCATCTCTCTCTTTAAAACTGAAGATTTGGGCCGGCGCCATGGCTCAATAGGCTAATCCTCTACCTGTGGCGCCGGCACACCGGGTTCTAGTCTCAGTCAGGGCGCCAGATTCTGTCCCGGTTGCCCCTCTTCCAGGCCAGCTCTCTGCTATGGCCCAGGAGTGCAGTGGAGGATGGCCCAAGTCCTTGGGCCCGGCACCCGCATGGGAGACCAGGAGAAGTTCCTGGCTTCTGGCTTCAGATCAGCGCAGTGCGCTGGCCACAGCACACCGGCCGCGGCGGCCATTGGAGGGTGAACCAACGGCAAAAGTAAGACCTTTCTCTTTCTCTCTCTCTCTCTCTCACTGTCCACTCTGCCTGTCAAAAAAAAAAAAAAAAAAAAAACAACCTGAAGATTTGTATCACAAAAATATTTATTCATTTGTTCCATTACACATTAAGTAAATATTTATTTTAGATTTATTGTGTACCAGCAGTCTGTTAAAGCTTCTGTTAATGCTGTAGACAAAATACTTATTTTTTCTAAAAAAATTTTACTAGGAGTTTGTCAAAGAACATAGCTATTTTGCTAATTTTTTATGTTTTGTGAATGTTTGCAAAAGGACAATAGAAAGACATTTAGTCCAGCAGTTAAGTCGCCAATCATGATGTCCATATCCTCTAACTGAATCCATATATTCAAAGCCACTTTGATCGTGACTCAAGCTTCTCACAAATACAAATCCTAGGAGGCATGTGAAGGCTTAAGTATTTGAATCTCTGCCACCCACATGGGAGTTTTGAATTGAGAGCAAGGCTCTCATCTTCAGCATCCCTTGGCTTTTGGGGAATATACCAGCAGATGGATCTCTCTCTCTCTCTCTCTTTCCCTCCTTTCTCCTTTGTGTATCTCATTATCTTCAAATTAAGAACAGCAACAATACAGAAGGGCAATGTGCTGTGCTGATTAATCTTAAAAGAAGATCTAACATGCCCAGGAAGAATCTATTCGAAAATATACACCATTGCTTCTTTGTCAAAGTTGTAGTTTAAAATATTGAGCTTAATATGCTAAATCTCAGCCTTAAACTTATAATCTCTTTCATTTACACGTTTTCTTCTTTTACGTATAATTTGTATTTCTTTCATGTGTCTATTCAAACAAAAATATTCTGATAAAATTCTGTAGGAAATATGAAGTGTACAGAACTTCAACAAAACATTCTGAATTTTACTGTTGTTGCTACTAACAGATAAAACATCTTCTTTTTTATAGATAATCCAATCGATTTAAGGTCATTCGAGTCATGGGTCTATATTTCCTAGTGCAACATGTTAGAACCTGGCAATTTCATTTTTCATGCCAACATTTATTTTTTATTGTTTTGATGGTTGTGTAGGTGAAGGTGGGTGAAGGTGTTATATTAAGGTTTATCTTTGTACACATAATTGTTTGGTATAAATATCTATCTTATTCTCTTCTTGTATTCCTGCCCTTTCTCTCCTTTACCTCCTTTCTCTCTCCATTCAATGTTTAATGAGATTTTCAAAAACCATTAAAAATTCTGAGTGCTTTTATTGGGCCAAATATTATGCCAAGAATTAGAGAAAATATGATTAAAATGATAAGAATTAGAGCAAATATGATTAAAAATAAACATAGTCCTTGACCTATAGGAATTATAGCATTTACTTAAGGAAATGTAACAAACTACATCATAATCAACTAGGCATGCTAAGTTTTAAAAATTACGGAGCTCTTTCCTGGATCTATTAATTTAGTGCCACTGGAGGTGGAGTTGTATAATCTCTTTACTGAAAGTAATCTCAATTTATCTTAGTAACAGTGTAATGATTGTTTTAGTGGGAATTTGTTTGCTTTTAAAAATGTGTGACATGTTTTTCCACATATCTTGGTTTTTTATTTATTTATTTATTTATTTATTTATTTTTTGACAGGCAGAGTGGACAGTGAGAGAGAGAGAGACAGAGAGAAAGGTCTTACTTTTGCCGTTGGTTCACCCTCCGACGGCCACCGCGGCCGGTGCGCTGCGGCCCGCACATCACGCTGATCCGAAACCCGGAGCCAGGTGCTTCTCCTGGTCTCCCATGGGGTACAGGGCCCAAGCACCTGGGCCATCCTCCACTGCACTCCCTGGCCACAGCAGAGAGCTGGCCTGGAAGAGGGGCAACCGGGACAGAATCCGGCGCCCTGACCGGGTCTAGAACCACTTGTGCCGGTGCCGCAAGGCGGAGGATTAGCCTATTGAGCTGTGGCGTTGGCCCCACATATCTTGTTTTAAACTCACTTTTTATTCATTTTTACAAAATTATAATAATAAATAATAACAAGGGCAACAATTTTTAAGAAGCTTGCTGGGCTGGCAGAGTGGCTCAATAGGCTAATCAGGTGACCTTTTCCGGACAAGAGCCCATCATGAAAAAAGGGAAATCTGTCCAATTGACATCACCCTAGCACAGAGAGCTTCTAATAAAAAGTGACTGTGGTCCGGCACTTGGAGGCCTATGGTCTGGACCCGGGCTCCATAGCTGCCACCCTCCAGCAGCGCTGCCAGGCAAGCACCACCATCACTCCCACCCCTGGGGCCAAGGACAGCCTACAGGTGCAGATCCTGGAGAACCAGGTCCACCACCTGGGCCTGGTGCAGCTGGAAGAGTATCACCTCCCTCGAAAATACATCCAGGGCCTGGAAAAGGCCCCCAAAGCCGGCAAGAAGAAGTGAGTGACTTGTTCCATGAACGGATCCAATGCAATCCAACTCTGGGATGGTCATTTATATGAGTGTTTTCAACTTTTGCAAATCAAAAATGCGATTCTTTACAGAAATAAATTTTTATTCTGATATATTAAAAAAAAAAAAACTATAGGTCCTATTGTGGCTCAATAGGCTAATCCTCCACTGCAGTGCTGGCACACGAGGTTCTAGTCCCGGTTGGGGTGCCGGATTCTGTCCTGGTTGCCCCTCTTCCAGACCAGCTCTCTGCTGTGGCCCAGGAGCGCAGTGGAGGATGGCCCAAGTGCTTGGAGCCCTGCACCCCATGGAAGACCAGGAGAAGCACCTGGCTCCTGGCTTCAGATCAGCGCGGTGCGCCGGCCGCGTTGGCCATTGGAGGGTGAACCAATGGAAAAGGAAGACCTTTCTCTCTGTCTCTCTCTCTCTCACTGTCCACTCTGCCTGTCAAAAAACAAAAAAACAACAAAAAAAAAAACAATCAAAAAAAAGAAGCTTGGTAGACATTAGGAATTGCTCTACGATGTTTATATCTGTTAGCTCATTTTATTCTGCTAGCAATCTATGAGTTAAGAGCTATTTTCATTTCCATTTTAAAGATAAGAATTCTGATGTATCTAAAATTTACTCATAGAGTGGATACTTTAGAACAATGAAAAGTAGGTAAAATTTGTCTTAAGTTTTTACAATTCTTAGTACTCTTCATTTATTTTTATAGATCTAACTTTTTCGAGGGACTGAATTTTCCACTGTTGTACCTGCTTTAATTTACAAATCATAGTTTAGTTCTCTGGCAATGAACACTTGCAGCTCTTTTGTGTCTTGATCTGAGAATTAATATATCTTTCATTTTCTGGATTTAGAACCCTAAGTCAACAGTTTCTTTACTTTACTTTACTTTACTTTACTTTACTTTTTTTCCCTTCAGTATGTTGTAAATGTTACTTCACTGATTCCAGTTTGTTTACTTTCTATTAAGTTGTATGTAATTCTTTTCTTTCTAACACCACAATAGATATTATTTTCTGCAGGTTCCACAGCTGAAACTTGAAACTTCTATAGCATCACTGTTTTCTATTTCAATTATATTTACTGAAGAAATTTATGGCAGCTAAAGACTTCTGTATGTACTATTATTAATTGTTTTGATCATTATGCCCAAACATAAAAATCTGCACTTTACATGAACAGATAAAAGAGCACAGCTTAATTGCTCTGTGCCAGACAATTTTCCTATCAACAGAACTGAATCAATTGCTTACGTATTTTAACTTGTTACAAAAGGCCAGCCCTTTTCAACAGTGAGCAATCAGAGTAAGTAGTACAAGGTTTAAGTGTAAACAACAGAGAAAGTTGAATAATCTACGAGTAAATGAGGCGGGTAGCAGTGAGGGTCATTCAAGGTCATTAAAGAGTTCAGACAGAAGCTGTGCTTGGGAGGACATGATAAATGGCACATAAGGATTCAGAGGTAAGGGGTCAGAAGCACACAGTTAAGTGCTAAAATTAGTTATGTGGCTGACAACAGGTATTTTTTTTTTAAATATAAATCTCAAAAATCTGTGCATTTTACTGAGAAATATGCTGAAGGAGAATTGGTTTGATCTTAACAGGGGTGGGACCTAACAGGAAGCACTACATGAATGAATCACTGCGAAGCATTATTTGACTGAAATCTGAAAGGGACAATCCATTGTGTTAAGAGATCATAGTGCTTCATGAACCAAAACACAGTCTACTCACCTTAAAGTGTGATTAGTAAGGTTAGTTGATCCCTTAGTCATCCACATCCCATTACACCCCATTTAGTCACCTGCACCCCATTTCACCTTAATACAAACTCATTCTTTGTTTTTTGAGCACATGTGCCTTATTGCCTACAGTTTGCCTCTCATGCTTATTTCATGTATCACCTTACTTTTAATCATTAATTTATTCTTTCTCTTTGCTTTATACTAATATTTCACTTCTGAAGGAACCTAATCTCAGTCTAAACTACCTATGAAAACTAAAAGAAACCGTAGATGAAAAAAGAATTCTTCCAGTTTTTTTTTCCATTTTTACTCACAGAAATAAACAAATTATTTTACTTTTGAGTTACCTACCTGGAAATACAGGTGACCACATTGTTTGAAATTTTATGAGGATCCATTGGAAGGACTCATCAATTCAATAGGTGTTTGAGATTCAATGTTTTAAATCATCTAAACCTCAATTTTCACCATTTTTGAATAAAATGAATAAAATAGAGCTTCTATTATATTGAAGGACATATTATTGAAGGATATTATATTGAAGGATATAAGGTACTCTCTTTTGATAGCCAAGTTTAGGATAAGTTTTCTTAATGATGCTGAAGTAAAAAAGTCAATCAATGTTAATCCAATCTTCCGGGTTTATTCTGTTATCTAATCATATAATACCTAATCATAATCTAATCATAATCACTAGCAGAAGAAAAATGGGTACTTTAAAACATCTTTATCAGTTTGAGATCAGACAATCTCTATAATCCCGTTGAATATATGTTGCAATGCAGATTCCTGGAGACATAGCTGACTTCCATTCTTATAATTTTTATTGATGGAGTCTCATCATATGTATCATAACAGGCTTTCTACATAATTATTATTGCACTAAACTCTAAAACTTAATATCATACATTTTAAATTTCTTTACAATTATAAATATATGCTTTATTCTCTAGTGTTAGTATGCTTGGGACATTTTGATGCCTTGTAATTTAGATATATTATGAATTATGTGTGAAAATATTTTTGATAAAAACAAATGTCTTATCTAAATGTGTTACCAAAATTAGCATATTTATGGAAATCATGACTAGATAACTAAAGAGGGTAATATTTTTGGCACCAATAGCTGCTTGAATCCATAAATATATCAATTCAAAAGCTAACTTTTTAAAAACAGCAAATTGCCAATATATCATTTACTTTATCAATATAAAGGGAGTCAAATATCATTTATATTAATGTAGAAAGCATAATTTAGACAAAATAATTCTTTCAGACTCTCTTCAGCTCAATAAGCAACAAGAAGACTGTGAAAAGCTCTTAGACTTAGTAAAGGAGAAACATATCTTGAGACTCATTTGAAAGTTTCCAAATCAATATAACCCTGACATTTAAAAAATGTATATTTTAAATTAGACAATTATGAAATCCATGCTGCTAATTTACAAAAATTTACAGTTTTTATGATGCAAAATCATGTATGGAAAATAAAAATAACCTACAAAATTAAGGCAACTTAAAGTTTAAAATTTTACCTAATTTAGTAATCAGTAATCAGTAGCAACAGTGAATTCTGCTATGAAACAAAGTATATTATTATCTAGTAATTGGCCGTCAAATAACTATGTAATATTATGAACAATAAACTAAATATTAAATGCTCAGATTATAGGTAATATCAAAGCACAATAGGTGAAGAAACAAAATCTTAAGTGGGAATCACTTCCACAAGCATTTTTAAGATAATACATTTCATACATTTTGTATGTGCCTTGGCAACTGCCTTCATAATGAATTATGATGAAATCAGGACAGAGATATGATTAGATAACAGAATAAACCCGGAAGATTGGATTAGCATTGATTGACTTTTTTACTTCAGCAGCATTAAGAAAAATTATACAAAACTTGGCTATCAAAAGAGAGTACCTTATATCCTTCAATGACCTACTGAAGCTATGTTTAATAAGCATATCCAAGGATTAGCTAATGATTCAGGAGTAGGTAGACATATTTCACATTACAATTTGCTATTTGATTAGAACGTGGGTGGGTGTGAAGTTAAATGTTAGCTTGTAGAATAACAATAGAGCAGACAAAATAATCACTTTATTGCTCTTTATAAGGCATAGCAAGTCTTGAGTGTTATCGAAGGGCCCTTATTTTTATGCTTTTGTTTTTAAATTATTTTTTGAAATATAGTTTCTTAGCAAATTTTCTGAATACATTTAAAAAAACGATATTTTCTCTTTTGCAAGATTTATGGCTCTGCCCCAAATATTTTGTCATTGTAGCTTGAAGATGGTCATGAAAAAATAGAAATGGCTTTGCTCCAATACAACTTTTTAAGACAGTGTTAAGTGACCACTTATGGTCTATGGAGCAGGTATTTGCTGACCATTATGCTACCTAACACCTTATTCTGAAGTTCTCTTATAAGTGGATGTACCACCTTATTAGTTTGCTTATATTTTCATCCCATATTTATATTGAGTTACATTCTTAACTTAATAAATTAATACTGCTAGTAAAACAAAGTAAAATGATGAGAAAAGTAGATAAAAAGAGTCATTTTCCTTCCTATATTTTCAAGACAAACTGACCACATTACAGTCTTGCACAATGACTAGGTAACTTTGGGATATTTCAAGAAGTATTAGGACTTGCAAAATAACAAAAAAAAAAAAAAAAGTACCAGTGTGGTGATTTTAGGTAAGTTGTTGTGATAAATATCATGTAGTTTTTTATATTGTACATTCTTTTGCCAGATGTATTGAGATACAACTGAGAAATAAAATAGATGTATTCCAGGCACACAGTATAATGCTTGATATATGTGAATATTAAGAAATGATTAGCACCATTAAGTCAGTTAAAAAAAATCACTCCTCATATTTACCCTATGAGCTTGTGTAGGTGCTTATGGTGAGAATATTTACAATCTACTCTCTAGAGAAATTTCAAGTATAGATTAAATATTATTAACTATAGTAGCCATGTTGTACATTAAATAACCAGACTTTCTCATGTTATAAATGAAGGTTTGTATCCTCTTACTAGCACTTCTTATTTTCACACATCCTCCAGCCTCTGGGAACTACCAGCTCCTCTGTAGTTATAGAGTTCATTTTTAGATTCTATATGTAAGTGGGATCATCAGTATTTGTCCTTCTTTGTCTAATTTCATTTAGTACAATGGATTCAATTTGTATGTAGCTAATGTCAGATTTCATTTTTATGGCTTAATAATATTCCATTGTATACACACATATCTATGTATATACTAATAATTTATTACAACATACTTCGAATATATTTAAAAATTTAATACCTTTTGGATATTATAAAATGTAGCTATGTTTTCTCAACAATGTAACATTTTCATTGCACTTCCTAGTAAGTAAATACTGAAGTCTTCTTGATGAATAGCAAGCTTCTCATTTCACTTAAGTGCTAACAGTACATCAAAAATTTAGCTTCCTGAAATTTCCAGTTAAATAAGAGTATTAACATATTTTTTCAAGAAATGAAAAAATTATATCTGTGCTTTAGTGGATGATTAGTCGACCCAGAGACAGTCAGTGAGTAAACTGGAAATAAAGAAAAAGCTCAGGATTGGGGAAATTACACGCTATAAAGAAAGAGCAAATTTCTGCCATTGATTTAATGGAAGAGAAAAGGGCACTGGAAGGCAAGCAGAGAAATTAAAGGAGTTAGGAAGCAACAAATCATGCTTAGAAAAATTACGAGAATGGCTGGTGTGGAATAAGAAAAGCAGCAGAACTAAAGTCATCAGAATTTAGGATTTGGACACAATTGTTCAAAACTAGAGTTGTAGACTTACCTTTTGAATTTAATAGCTACCTCAGGGTGTTATTGAAAAAATGAAAGAGATTATTTGAATCTGGAAAAACATCGCATACTTCAAACACATTATTTTAGATGTGTTAAAATACTAGCTTAAATCATAGGCTGTAAAGTACTTAAAATGAAATTTCTGAGTGAAGAATTTATTGATCTAATGTTTGTTGAGATTGCAAAACACTGAACTTCTAAAGAAAATCAGAAAATATTTGCATGCTCTTTACATAAGAAATTAAATTAAATCAAGTTTATTCTATATTTCTACACTAAGGAATTCAACTAAGGTCTCTGTTCACTAACAAGGGAAATAGATAAGCTCTGAGAATCACAACCCAACGACTTTGAGTTAGAAATTGTGTAAGACTTAAAACTTACATGGCAGGGGAATCTGTTTACTCCCTCACTGTGGTATACTGTGTTTACAAGAGAAGATTAGGGAAAGTTACCACTCTTAGTAAAATATCTTGTTATAACTGATTCCCTAGAAGAGTTTTTTAAGCAATAAACACTGTAGATTTTCCTTTTTTTTAAGATTTATTTTATTTACTTGAAAGGCAGAGTTACAGAGAGAAGGAGAGGGAGACGCTCCAGAGAGAGAGAGAGAGAGAGAGAGAGGGAATCTTCCATCCTCTGGTTCACTCTCCAAATGGCTGCAATGGTTAGGACTGGGCTAGGATCATCATCCAGGTCCGCCATGTGGGTGTTGGAGCCCAGGGAGTTGGGCCATCCTTTGCTCCTTCCACAGCCACATTATCAGGGAGCTGGATAGGAAGTGGAACAGCTGGGACCTTGAACTAGTTCCCATAAGAGATGCTGACATTGCAGGCAGCAGCTTAACCCATTATGCCACAATGCTGACTCCTATAAATTTTCTTGAATTAAAAATAAAGAGAATTTTGATTAATTAGATATACAAATGTAAAAAATAACTGATAGATGAAATATTAAATAGCACTAATCAATTTTTGATATATATCACACAGGGTTTGCTATGGAAGTATAGCCAACATTTTCTTCCATCTGCTGGTTCACTCCTTAAATGGTGGGAATGGATCGGAAGTGGAGCAGCTGCAAATCGAACCAATGCCTCTATGAGATGCCAGGGCATTGGCACTGGCTTTACCTGCTCTGCCACAGCACCAGACCCATATCCAGCATTTTCTAACTTTTTTGCTTTATGCTTTTTGGATTTTATAATATAATTCAAGATTGAAGCACATTGTGAAACATGTACTTAAAAGGAAACATGAGAACAACATAAGCTGAGAAATGTGTCCCATTCAGAAATAAAATGAAAATGAAACAGAAAAAATATGGGTAGTTTTAATCTTTCTGCTTTATGTCTAAGGTCATATTTTTGTTAAATTTCAAATCAGGGTACACCTAAACCATAAATCTCTCTTGTCTAATAGGGAGTTTAGATGTACTCTAAGATCTTTCTACCATAAAAAATTCTTTTTAGTTCTTAGGGCAGACCAAGGACCCTCTTGACCACAGGTCCCTAGATTAGTTCACATCCTAATCTTTAGAACTTCAGAATATGTTCGTTAAATAGCAAAAGGGACTCCAGACATGTGATTCAAGGAGGTTGAGGTGGGAAAATTATGCTTGTTTACCCAAGTGGCCCATTCTAACTGTGCAGTCCTCAAAGGGGAGGAATTGACCTTGGCAGAGGTCAGGAGATCTATTTTGGAAGATGGAGGACAGCAAGGAATGGATGATCACTACACATGCTGGAGCCATTAAGTTGAGGTGATTTGTTATGGCATCAACAAAAATAATTAATCTATTTTCATATTTGCTTATTACTTCTCCCCTTCACAATCTCTGCATTGCTAACTGAAGCTGTCCAGTCACTTAACAGTGTCTTAATCTTTAATTACAGGAAACTGGCTCTGTGTGATTTGTTTTCACAAATGAATTTCATTGTTTCCCCTGATTTCCTATACACCCTATTATGGTCACATTGTATGTTTTAAAAGTTATAGAAAATTCTTTTAAAAATGACTTTTTTAATCTTTATTTGAGAGAGAGAGAGAGAGAGAGAGAGAAAAAGAGAGACACACTTTCTTCTGCTGGTTTGCTTCTCAAATGCTCACAACAGCCAAATGTGAGCCAGAATAAAGTTGGTAGCTTAGTGTTCATTCTAGGACTCCCAGACAGGTAGCAGTGATCAAACAATTTGAGTCATGGCAGTTGTCTCCCCTGGGGGCACATGAACAGGAAGCTGCAACTAATGGTGGAGCCAGAACTCAAACCCAGGCACTCTGCTAGGGGATGCAAATGTTCTAAGAGACATTTTAACCTCTATGATAATGCCTCAAAACTAAAAAATGTCTGAGAAAATAAAATACTCAACATGCCTGTCTCTACAATTAGTTCACAAACATCTACCAGCCAGGATTTCATCAGACATCCCATGCAGAACCACCGTTAATGATAAAGATTTAGCAAGAAAATACAGAAATTACATCTTTTACAGTTGAAAGGAGCAGTAAGATGTCTATGGAAATCTTTGCCAGTGAATTTACAGAAAGACAGTGAGGCTGTCAGTTAGAAAGAAAAGCTGGACATGAAAGGGGAGAGGAGGAACACACTGAAACCTACCAGTAGAAGCAGGAACTCCAACGTTGATAGAAAGGATGACCTGGGAAGAGGCTGCTGACATGTGTCACACAGAACATACATGCCACTCAGGTCATATAAAGGAACCAGACTATCATTATTTAGTTTGTAGTTACTTCAGGCCTTAACACCATAGAGAAACTACATGGGGGACAGTCTAATTGCAAGGAGCTTAACCTCTGTTGCTTCATTTAGTGTGAACTCATTGAGCAGCTTTGTATGGCCATGATCTTTTCCAGTTCTCCTCTTCGAAATAAATAAACCACCAAACAGGTGGACAGGATGATCATTACAATTCAAATTTGAAATCAGCTGATGCCATTTAAATATACACCAAGGCACAGTGGGTTAAGCTGTCATGTACAATACCAGCATCTCATACCAGAGTGCTGGTTGCAGTCCTGACTACTCCATTTTCTTCCCTTTTGCTTAAATATTTATGTATTTGAAAGGCAGAGTTACAGAGAGGCAGAGAGAGAGAGAGGTCTTCTATCTGCTGCCTCACGCCCCAAAAGCCGCAATGGCCAGAGCTGCGCCAAACTGAAGCCAGGAGCCAGGAGCTTCTTCTGGGTCTTCCACATGGGTTCAGGGGACCAAGAATTTGAGCCATCTTCTGCTGCTTTCCTAGGCCATAGCAGAGAGCTGGATCAAAAGTGGAGCAGCCTGGACTCAAATCAGCACCCACATGGATGTGGGCACTGCAGGCAGCAGCTTTACCCACTATGCCACAATGCAGGGCCCTGCTCCACTTTCTATCCAGCTTCAGAGGAAGATGGCCCAAGTACTTAGGTCCCTGCCTCCCATGAAGGAGATGAAAATGGAGTTCCAGGTTTTTAACTTTGGTCTGGTCTGCACCTGGCTACAACAGCCATTTATTGACTGAACCAGCGTTTGAAAGATCTCTCTCTCTCTCTGTCTTTTTCTCGCTCTTTGCTTGTCATATTACCTTTCAAATATATCAGTGAGTCTTTCAAAAAATAAAATAAAGTTTTACCAAAGTTTCTATTGTTGAGGTGATTACAAGTAGGAAAGTCAATGTGTAAGATGATATTTAAGTGATAACTAACAAGAATCCTTTATATTTAACTTTCAAAAGTTGTCATCACTGGGCCCATGTTGTGGCATAGCAAATAACACCACCATCGGCAGCATATGGGCACTAATTCGTGTCCTGGCTGCTCTACTTCCAAAACAGATCCTTTTGAACAGCCTGGGAGAGGAAGCAGAAGATGGCCCAAGTATTTAGATGCCTGCCAACCATGGAGATGACCTGAATGGACCTTGTGCTCCTGGCTTCAACCTGGCCCAGCTTTGGCCATTGTACTCATCTGGGTAGGGAACCAGAGGAAATAAGTGCTCTCTCTAGCTCTCCCCCCACACTGTCTTTCTTTCTCTCTCTCTCTCCCATCCCTTCTTTCTGTAAATGTGCCTTTTAGATAAATAAATAATTTTTAAAAATTATCACTGGAGTATTAATAAACACCGAAGTAGAAATAAAGTACTATGGGATTGCATGCTTTGATGTGAAGAAAATAAATAAGGACCTTGTAATTTAAACATATATGGAGATAGCAGACTCTGTTTAACCCGCTCATGATTTGTTTTCAAAATAAACATCAATATACAAAAAGGGGCCTGATGTGCATGTGTGTGTGTGTGTGTGTATGTGTGTGTGTGTGCTCGCGAACACATCTGTGGTTGTGGGTTTAGAAAAATACTCCTTTGGCATTTAGGTAAAAGGTCACAGATAGAGATACATACTGCCAGGTTCTGCATGGCTCTTCTATTGAAAAGTCAATGACATCTAGTACACAGATTTATTTTTCCCATTTCCTCTTCATGGACAAATAGAGGGCTTTGAAATTAGATGATCTGATTCACATTATCATTTCAGCCACTTTACTGGCTACGTGATCTGGAGCAAAATAATAAATCTCTGGTGGTCAGTTTTCTTGCCAGAAAATAATGATCAAATCACAGGCAATATTTTATCTAATACACTCATCAATTGAAAATAAGCCAGTATTGTATATGCCATTTAGAAAGAATTTCAAAATATGTTATAAATGTATTTAATGTGTATCCTCAATAAAATAGTATAGCATAAATATAGTTCTTGGTTAAAAAATGCATTCACTTCATTTTACCTCTGATAATATTTGCAATATAAGGCCGGCGCCGCGGCTCACTGGGCTAATCCTCCGCCTAGCGGCGCCGGCACACCGGGTTCTAGTCCCGGTTGGGGCGCCGGATTCTGTCCCGGTTGCCCCTCTTCCAGGCCAGCTCTCTGCTGTGGCCAGGGAGTGCAGTGGAGGATGGCCCAGGTGCTTGGGCCCTGCACCCCATGGGAGACCAGGAGAAGCACCTGGCTCCTGCCATCGGATCAGCGCGGTGCGCCGGCCGCAGCGCGCCGGCCGCGGCGGCCATTGGAGGGTGAACCAACGGCAAAAGGAAGACCTTTCTCTCTGTCTCTCTCTCTCACTGTCCACTCTGCCTGTCAAAAAATAAAAAAAAATAAAAAAAAAATATTTGCAATATAAAATTATATGGAAAAAAGGAAAGCAATAAACTAATAAATAAATCATCATCATCCAAAACTATTCTCATGCATATTTACATATCTACATATTCTATGCATATTTACCTTATTGTTATGATAACCATCATATCATAGTAGTCTAAATGTTACAATGAATATAACACATTTCCTCACTGTACAGCCTACAACATTGTTTTTTAAATTATACATTTATTAAATTCACATAAAATATACTTAGCATATATATTGGTAGTCACACTTTAGCTACTATAAGTAATATTACTATAAGGTTGTTCACTTTTTTAGCTTTTCTGCTTATTATATTATTTCCTGATAGTTTCATTGATACAGTAAAATTACTATATCAAGGCACAGAGGCAGTTGATTGCTCTGAAAATGTATAGCCATTTTGCCATAAATATTAAATTTATAATTATTACAAATAAAATAATTATATATTCATATTTAAATTGCAAAACATTTAATTTATTTGTTTTTGGTATTTCACAGATTTTTAAGTTATATAAGGTGAATATATTTTGTGTATTTCATATATACAGATTTAGAAGCATAGTGATACTTCCCACTCTCTTTTTCCTCCCACCCATGCTTTCAACCTCCCTCCTTCCTTTCTTATTCCTTCTTTTAATTTTTACAATGGCATACTCTCAGTGTATTGTCTAATCATAGGATGAATCCACCATTAAGTAAATAATTCAAGAAAAAGTAAGAATAAAATAAAAAACCCTGCTCTACAAGAAAAGAGACAAGAGCTGTAAACAATAATCAACTCTCAATATGGCGATTTCACTAATATATATTAAAATTTTTGATACTCTATTATTTACCACATATCAGGGAAAATGTATGGTGTTTGCTTTTTTGGACTGGCTTATTGCACTAAGTATAATGATTTCCAGTTGCATACATTTTGTTGCAAAATATAGGATTTCATCCTTTTTTATGGCTGATCAATATTGCTTAGTATACATCACATTTTCTTTATCCAGTCATTAGTTGATGCACCTCTGAGTTGATTCCATATCTTAGCGATTGTGAATTGAGATGCAATAAACATGAGGGTACAGATAATTATTTCATATGCTGATTTCCTTTTGTTTGAGTAAATTCCCAGCTGTGGGATATTTGGGTCATATGGTAAATCTATTTTCAGGTTTCTGAGGAATCTCCATACTGTCTTCCACAATGGCTGTACTAGTTTGCATTCCCACTAACAATGGATTAGGAAATTTTTCCCCACATCCTCACCAGCATTTACTATTTTTTACTATTTAATCATTTATTTATTTATTCATTTCTGTATGAGCCTTTCTAATTGGGATGAGCTGAAGCCTCACTGTGGTTTTGATTTGTGTTTCCCTGTTGGCTAGTGATCCTGAACATTTGTTCATGTGTCTTTTGACCATTTGAATTTCATCTTTCGAAAAAAGTGTGTTCAAGTCATTTGCCCATTACTTAATTGGATTGTTTGTTTTGTTGTTGAGTTAATTTTTTTTAAGATTTTATGTATTTATTTGAGAGGTAGAGTTAAAGAGAGAGAGAGGGAGACACAGAAAGGTCTTCCATGTGCTGGGCACATTTCAAATGGCCATAACTACCGGAGCTGGGACAACCCAAAGCCAGGAGCCAGCAGCTTCCTCCATATCTCCCATAGGCGTAGGCCATCCTCTACTGCTTTCCCAGGCCACAGCAGAGAGCTGGATGAGAAGAGGAGCCACCAGGACTAGAATTTGTGCCCACATGGAATGCTGGAGCAGCAGGCAGAGGATTAGACCACTAAGCCACAGCACCAGCCCTTGTTGTTGAATTTCTTGACGCTTTATAGGCTCTGGATATTAATCCTTTATCAGTTGTGTAGTTTGCAAATATTTTCTCCCATTCTGTCTGTTGCCTCTTCACTTTGTTGGGTGTTTCCTTTGCAGTGCAAAAGTTTCTTAGTTTGAGGTAATCTCATTTGTCTATTTCTGCTTTGATTTGTTTTACTACTGGGGTCTTTTCCAAGAAGTCTTTCCCTATGCCAGTGTCCTATGCCAATGTTTTCCTCTAGTAATTTGATGGAATCAATTCATTCACAGATTTAGATTTTCAATTCATTTTGGGTTGATTGGTGTATAAGGTATAAGGTAGGCAGTTTTGTTTCATACTTCTGCACACAGAGATCCAATTTTCCCATCCACATTTGTTGTCTTCCTTCCAGGCATTGATTTTAGTTCCTTTGTAAAAGATTACTTGGTTGTAGTAGTGTGAATTGATTTCTGGGGTTTCTATTCTGTTTTATTGGTCTATATGTCTATTTTTGTGCCTATACCCTGTTGTTTTGGTTATAAACACCTTGTAGTATGTCTTGAAATCTGGTATTTTGTTGCCTCTACCTTTGTTTTTCTTGTTTAAGATTGCTCTAGCTGTTTGGGGTCTCCTGTGTCTCCACAGGAATTTTAGAATCATGTTTTCTTGATTTGAGAAGAATGTCATTGGTATTTTACTTGGGATTGCATTGAATTTGTAAATTGCTTTCAATAGTATGGACAGTTTGATGATACTAATTCTTGCAATCCACAAACATGGACAATTTTTACATTTTTTGTGTGTGTCTTTTAGTTCTTTCTTTAATGTTTTGTCATTTTTCATTGTAGAGATCTTTTACCTCCTTGGTTAATTTTTTTCCAAGATATTTAATATTTTATAGCTATTATAAATTGAATGGATCTTACAAGTTCTTTTTCAGCCATGCCATTGTCTGTGTATAGAAAGGCAGTTGATTTTTGTGTGTTAATTTCATATCCTGCAACTTTACCAAACTCTTTTATGAGTTCTAAGTCTGTTAGTGGAGACTTTTGGTTACCCTATATAAAATCATGTCATCTGCAAATAGGGACAGTTTGACTTCTGCCTTCACAATTTGTGTTCCTTTGATTTTTTTTTTTTCTTGCCTAATGGCTCTGGCTAAAATTTTCTTGCTGATGGATCCAGCTCAAATTTCCAGGATTATTTTTTTGTAACAATTTAACACCTGCTCTAGAACCATGCATCCTTATTTTTCCACCATATTGAAAGAATTATGCAGTATTTTGGAAGTTGGTACTCCAACTTTGATGCAGTTTAATTTAGCTTTCTTTGATGAGTACCCAAGTTAGTTTTTTCTGCCATGCTTACTAGATATTTAGAAATCCTATTGCTTGGATTCCTTTTGTTTAGTAATGTAATTTACTCTGTGTGAAACTCTTATTTTTAGGTCAAATTTTGAATCTATTTTTTATGATGAACTTTCTTCATACATATCTAGGTTAGTTTTACCTGTGATTATGAATTCTGATACCTTTTGTTTGCTATTTATATTTTTTCAGAACACTTTTGAATTGTACCACTGATCATGCTTACAACACAAGAAAACAATTCAACTTTTTTCTCTAGTCTGAATTATATACTTGAATTTGTGACACTCTGAGTCATAGATCATTTAATCATAAAAAGGAAATATGTGTAGATTAAAAATAGGTTGGATTGGGTGGTGCCGTGGCTTACTAGGCTAATCTTCCGCCTTGCGGCGCCAGCACACCGGGTTTTGGCCCCATCGGGGCGCTGGATTCTGTCCCGGATGCCCTCTTCCAGGCCAGCTCTCTGCTGTGGCCAGGGAGTGCAGTGGAGGATGGCCCAGGTCCTTGGGCCCTGCACCCCATGGGAGACCAGGATAAGTACCTGGCTCCTGCCATCGGATCAGTGCAGTGCGCCGGCCGCAGCGTGCCGGCCGCGGCGGCCATTGGAGGGTGAACCAACGGTAAAAGGAAGACCTTTCTCTCTGTCTCTCTCTCTCTCACTGTCCACTCTACCTGTCAAAAAAAATAGGTTGGATTAAAGGTGCATAAATTATAATTCAAACTGGCAAAATCTATAAAGTGCAGAATGTAATCAGCCGAATATGCTGAATCCTGATACATGAATCCAATGTAAGAGCTGCTTTGCAGACACAAAACAATTGATTAAACATTTCACAAGCAGGTAGACTAACAGAAGAAAAATGCATAAGTTTTCTTGGTCAATGTAAATAAATTTATTTACAGGACAATCTGTATTTAGAACTTTTAAATTATTTTCACATAGTTTTTTAAATAAAGCAATAAGAATGTCTATGTAAATAGGTTGCTTAAGAAATACAGTGCACAAGTAGAAAATGCACATATGAAAGTATAGAAACTGAATTATTCTACTTATTTATGTTGTAATTTTAATTTTTGCTGAAACTCAGAGGTAACTATTGAAGAAACTAAGCATAATCAACTGTGCTTTTTGTTTTAAGTTTTATTGTGTTTGTTCCTCTCTACAATTAATATTTACTCAAATAACAATGAGCAATATTAGATATTTCTCCACTGTTATTAATCCTCTTTTTCTGGTATTTCTCATGGCCTCCTTCTGCTCCTTCTCCTCTTCTCCCTTTTTCCCATGCCCTTCCTCCTTTTTCTTCTTTCTACATATTAAATCACATCAGGAGGTTCAATTCATTCCAAGAGTAGATTTGGCTTCAAAATTTTCAGTTTCTTATTATAGCCCATATTTTTTTTTTTTTTGATAGGCAGAGTTTGACAGTGAGAGAGAGAGAGACAGAGAAAGATCTTCCTTCCGTTGGTTCACCTCCCAAATGGCCCCTACGGCCGGCACGGTGCGCAGATCCAAAGCCAGAAGCCAGGTACTTTCCCCTGGTCTCCCATGAGGGTGCAGGGCCCAAGGACCTGGGCCATCCTTCACTGCACTCCTGGGCCACAGCAGAGGGCTGGCCTGGAAGAGGGGCAACCAGGACAGAATCCGGCACCCCGACCGGGACTAGAACCCAATGTGCCGGCATTGCAGGCGGAGGATAAGCCTAGTGAGCCGCTGCGCCGGCCAGCGCATATTTTTCAATGACAAAAACATTGATCATAGAGTGCCCTCTTACATTTGAATGTGTATGTTTTTTTATTGCGAAAGGGAATTAAGGCACTCTGCACTATAGTACTCTGCCATATCTATTGACACTAGTGTATACCATGTGTTTGTAAAACCAAATCATCTAAGAAATAGCCAGTTTGCTTTCATGTGCCTAATATATCTAAGGCCACAGCTGATTTTCTTTAGTGTGTCTGAGTGTCATTAAACATTCTTAGGATGATTTGACAGAGACTGCTTATAAGTAGACTTAAAGAGCAAAACATTATGACATGATCTCATGGAACTGATGTTGTGTTTTACAACCCTTATATGGAGTTTGAATATGATTAGGGAATGTTTTCTCATTATAAATTTTAAATCTATCCAAATTAGAATGAATATTTTGAAAACTTCTGAAATATGTCTTAAATTTGGTAGCTCCGTTTTCTGATTTTTTAAAAAAAAATGTGTTTGAAGTAAGTATATATTTGTGTTATCCTACTTATCTCTTGAAGATAGTGATATGTACATTTTTAGCTGAGATGCAGATAAACATAAACAAAATATTCATGGTTGAAGTCATTACTGAGATAGACCTGAGTTTTGTGTTACTAAGGAATATATTCTCCTTGATTAGGGCTAGCACACATATTTGTGTATAATAAATTACTAAAAGCTCATTCAAATTAAAGGAAAAAAAATCCTGCATTAGAAATCTCAGTTTTCTAAAAAAAAAAGAAAGGTAAAATGAACAGGATAATTCAATATATGTGAAGTCATGCTTACTAATGGCTTTCCAAGATACATGTTTCCCTCACATTTGTGAAGAGTTTCTGTTTTCTTTATCGGTACTTTGAAAATAAAATGTTAAGAGATGATACTTTAAAGTTTTTATAAATGTGTTAAAAGATTTCAGTTGCATTGTAGAATGCAGATATATGCTAATACCCATTTGATCAAGTCTTGTAAATGAGCAACAGAAAATGGTAGATAGTGTCATTACTGTGATTGGATCACTGATATTACCTGCCAAAGACACGATGATTGAATTCAGATTCTTAGCTTTAAATGTTTTAAGTATAAATACCCTTTATTACATTTATTCAAATATCTTATTTAAGATCTTTTGCTGGGGCTGGTGCTGTGGCATAGTGTGTAAAACCGCCACCTGCAGTGCCAGCATCCCATATGGGCACCAGTGTGATTCCCAGCTACTCCACTTTCGTTCCAGCTCTACACTATGGACTGGGAAAGCATAGAGTATGGCCCAAGTGATTGGGCCCCTGCACCACGTGGGAGACCTGGAGGAAGCTCCTGGCTCCTGGCTTCAGATCGGCACAGCTCCAACCATTGAGGCCATTTGGGGAATGAACCAGCAGATGGAAGACTTTCCCTCTCTCTCTCTTTCTCTCTCTCTCTTTCTCTTTCTTTCTCTCTGCCTCTGCCTCTCTGTAACACTGCCTTTCAAATAAATAAAAGCCTTAAGAAAAAAAAAATCTGTTGCTATACTTCGGTTTTGCTCTATTTTGATTTGCTTTCCAATAATGTTCCTAAAATAAGGAGCTTCACAACAGAATAAATAATGCATACTTCTGATAACTATCTCAATGGTAAATTTAAAAAAAAAAATAGGCAATAGATGAAGCTGAAAAAGCAGTCATATGGGAGCAACTTTTATCTGATTTACTCATGGGCATCAATCCAAGTTTGTTGAACATGGACAAACATCACTGCAGACAAAATTTCTGATGTATATATGTGCCTTTCTTTCAACATGTTCTATTAATTTCCTTGAATTCTCTTTCCCCAGATGTCCAAAATTTTCAAAAACAAAGTTTATAATTATTTATGTATGCATATTTATTTGCTACCCTTATATAATGGCAGTAAATGACTCTCTTTGGTTTATCTGGTGCTGCATATGTGTGATCACAAATCCACTAGGTGTGTGTTGAATACATAAATAAATGGCTAATGGTATGTCTGAAAGCATACTTAATTTATTAAATTATGGTAATCAGAGATACAACTGTTATCTCCAAGGATTGCACTGAAATAACAATAAGAAGAGTGTTAGCCGGCGCCGTGGCTCAATAGGCTAATCCTCCACCTTGCGGCGCCGGCACACCGGGTTCTAGTCCCGGTTGGGGCGCCGGATTCTGTCCCGGTTGCCCCTCTTCCAGGCCAGCTCTCTGCTATGGCCAGGGAGTGCAGTGGAGGATGGCCCAGGTGCTTGGGCCCTGCACCCCATGGGAGACCAGGAAAAAGCACCTGGCTCCTGGCTCCTGCCAGGATCAGCGCGGTGCGCCGGCTGCAGCGGCGGCCATTGGAGGGTGAACCAGCGGCAAAGGAAGACCTTTCTCTCTCTGTCTCTCTCTCTCACTGTCCACTCTGCCTGTCAAAAAAAAAAAAAAAAAAAAAAAAAAAAAAAAAAAAAAAAAAAAAAAAAAAAAAAGAAGAGTGTTGATGAGTATATTTAATGTCTTCTAAACTTTTTTTTTTTTTTTTGATAGGCAGCGTGGACAGTGGGAGAGAGAGACAGAGAGAAAGGTCTTCCTTTAGCTGTTGGTTCACCCTCCAATGCCCGCCGCAGCCAGCGTGCTGCGGCCGGCGCATCGCGCTGATCCGATGGCAGGAGCCAGGTACTTCCTCCTGGTCTCCCATGGGGTGCAGGGCCCAGGGACCTGGGCCATCTTCCACTGCACTCCCAGGCCATAGCAGAGAGCTGGCCTGGAAGAGGGGCAACAGGGACAGAATCCGGCGCCCCACTGGGACTAAAACCCGGTGTGGTGTGCGGGTGATGCAAGCGGAGGATTAGCATACTGAGCCGCGGCACTGGCCTTCTTGTTCCTATTCTAACATACGACAAGGCTGTGAAATTGGCTAACATGATAAAAAAATAAAAAGTAAATTACCATTTGGAATTATATGAATAATGTAAATACAAAGCATGGCTCAAATTATTTAGAGAATGCATATTGTCTTAAGATCAGAAAGCTCAAAATGAAACTTAAAAGAAATGAAACAGTTGAATACATACTCAACAGGAAAGTTTTCACACTTTCAGTTATAAATGTACAAGTTGCTTTATCTTCAATGGGAAAATCAATCCCATGAAAACTTACTTGGTAAGAAATGGAGCATGACACTCCCTTATCTATTTATGCTTCATTCTTTGCCAATACCAATTAAGGATGACAAGACAGTAATGTGCTGTGCAAGAATTTTACGTCTTCTTCAAGTGCTAAGAAATCCAGTCAAATCTAAACCAAACTGTGTCTCATATATCATTTACATATTCACATATGTCTGCTGTGGACTAACTGGGCTTCTTAAATTGTGGTTTATATCGGGGGATGTATTCTTTTTCTGTCTTGGTAAAGCTGTTTACTTATTTAATTATTTGAAAGAGACAAAGAAAGGATTCCTATCCACTCTTTTACTCCCCAATTATAAAAAAAAATGGCTGCTCAGAGCCAAGGTAGACAAGGTTGGAATCAAAAGCCTGGAACTCAATCTAGTTCCCCATGTGTGTGACAGGAATTCAAATATTTGGAGACATCACTGCTGCCTCCCGGGGACTGCATTAGCAGAAAGCTGCAGACAGGAGCAGGAGCCAGGGATAAAACAGATACTCTGATATGAGATGCAGATATCCTAACTACTAGACTAAACACTTCCCATTGACTTTGCCTTAATGTTTCAGTACTATCATCCTTCTATGCTATCTGTTTCTTATTCCTCCAGCTCCAGGATGGGACGGAAGGATAAAAGTAAAAGAAAAATTCTCATTTCACAGTTGATGTTATAGGCTGGACCAATGTTCCCTATGTAATAAGCCCCGAATAGTCCCTTTCTCTTATAAGTTGACATTGTGGGTTCCTCTGATAGGATAAATCAATAACTGCACTCTTCCTTAAAGTGAGAAAAACACTCTGTGGGTATTGTTCTGTGATTGTCCTCCAATTGTTCTTGGAATAGCACAAGTCAAAAACAAAACAAAATTACACACACACACACACACACAAAACAGCATGTTTTCTCACGGTTGCCTCAGCGCATCACACAATGTTTATACTAAGTCTTTTGAATAGACTGTCTGGCTTCCTTCTCTAGTGTCCACCAAGGCCACTGTAAAATATGAAATTCTGAAAGGGAGGCATGCCTCTTTCAGAAGTCTCTTGACTTCTCTTTGATCTGGCATTCCTAGAAGCTCCCAGCAGATTCTCCGCTTTAGGCTTTTCCCAAGGGAAAGGCAGTCACACGTTCCTGTGGCTTCCACAATCCAGAGGACATAAATAACACTCTTGTACCTCTCCTAGCTACTCAGTCAGGGTAGTAAACATCACAGTCAGTCCAACTGTTTCTGTAGCACAGCACCAAGGAAATGGCAAAAACTCTGTCCCTTTCACTAGACACGTGCAACCTGAGAGTTACACTCTTGCAGCCTTACCCCATTCACCTTAATATGAAAGGGAAGCACCACTAACTTTGTGTCATGGCTAAGGACATTTTTGTTAGTATCCTGTAGAAGAGGATTCAGAGTTCTAGTGAACTCTCCTTACGTTTGAACTTTTTTTTTTTTCCCCCAGCTACTGTGTGATGGACTAAGAATCTAAGCACTACCCTGTGGATAATGTAGAGCACTAACAATTCTCATGAAAATGGATGGACTTTTACCATGCATTCTCTTCAGTTTGGGAACTTCTGAAGAAACTGAGAAAGTGGAAATTGCTCGTGGCAACCTTCTATGATTGAGGGACACAGAAAGGCTTATAATTAAGTACTGGCTTCAAACCCGCCCTTCTTCACTCCAGATTTCTTGCTATGCAATCAATTATTTAAATGTTACCATGGTTAGTTATTTTGACTTCTGGCTGCTACTCAAATATTATCTGTCATCTCACTATAAATAAAATTAAAATATATTTTCTTTACTATGAAGAATATTTTCCTTTTTAAATAATAGGCTTATTTTACTGAATTGAAAGTCAGAGTTACAGCAAGAGAGAGAGAGACAGAGAGAGAGAGAGAGATGAGACATCTTTCACTCAACAGTTGTGGTTGGGCCAGGAGACAGGAGCCTCTTCTTGACCTCCCTTATGGGTAGTAGCGGCCCAAGCACTTGAGATATCTTCCTCTGATTTCCCAGACACATTAGCTGGTAGCTGGATTGGAAGTAGAGCTTCCAACAGGACTTAAATAGGCACCATATGGGATGTAAGCAATGCAAGAGGAGATTTAACTAGCTATGCCACACTGTCAAACCCAATTTTGTTTTTATATCATAGTTTAATAACACATTTTGCTATAAAATTATAAATTAGCCAATTTTGTATCTCTGCAGATGTAAAATGTTAACCAGTGCTTACCATACTGTGGCTATGATCATACTGGCCGTGGCAGGGCAAATAAAAATGCTAAGATCAATTATTTTCTATACAAGCCCATGGATCCCCTGATTTACTTGAAAAGAAAGTTTACAAATGTCAAAATCAAATTGATTATCATGTTCTACACTACGTGACAGAGGCATTTACTACCACTGTCTATGTGTGCTTCTCAGTTCTCAGACCTTGTACAGCCAGGAATATGAAAACAGATCTTACCAATGAATGGAAGTGTTATCTCCTCTAGATCAACATCAGTGTGTGACCCCTTACAACCGTCTTCTGTTGCAGCAACCTTCATTCCATATGATCCTGATGATGTGATGATAAGATATAAGCTCACTGAATCCCTTAGTCGTCACTTGGGAGGAAACTACCCTCTAGAATTCCTGAATATGACATTCCTTTAGTGATGATATGAATTTTGATTCATCCATAAAGCCACTAAGATGTCAGATGTGTGCAAACTACAATAAAGCTAATCTAAAAAATTGAATGCTAACATTTGTGCAAAAGCTTGCAATATTATCATTTGCCTTCTACCTGGGGTATTCCATTATTTTACATCTTAAGTTTCTTTCAATATTTTCATATGTCTTTTTTTTTCCTTATTAAGAATCTCTAATATAAATTTTCAACATGCTCCTAAAATTAAATAGTGTATTTATCCCTCTTTTTAGCCCCTGGTCTCCACAGGAACTTTCAGTCTTCTGCTACAATTTGCACAAGCCATTCTTTAGGCTTACTATAAGCCATTTCCCTCATACTCAGATCTTTCTTCACTATGCTCATCTGTTAGAGCAGGAGTTTCATGGTGATTATAACTTCCTCCTCATATGCAATTAATATACTTCAGGAAAAATACAAAGGAGGTAATATATCTGGTTATTTATGTATCAGAAAAAATTTTATAGTTAATAGAGATTATCTACTTCTGTTATAGCACAGTAGATAATAATGTGATTATAATAATTTACCCACACTTAAATTCATTTTCTGTCTTCTTCCATGGTACATTTACTCTGATAAGATATATGAAATGTTCGCAGATAAATCTTATAAAGTACTTTTTCTCTTGGGTCCTTACATGTTTTTCTACAATGAATCTCTGATTAAAGAGAAGACCATGGGTTTTTCTAGCATACACATGAGATTCTGGAATCTTAGGCTCTTATTTCGGGTGAACTGATTAAAAGATGAGCCTGTGAATGTCCTTTTTGCAGGAGGAACCACATTTTCACAGAAACCCCAATTCTCTCTTTGCAGTTTTTTTTTTTTAAATAACCATCAGTTTTTTGGATGAGTTAAATGTAAGTAGCAGACTGCCATTCACTCTACACTGCAGCGCAGCAGAGTCTAGAAGGCAAGAAGCGGGCAGCTGTTGTAACTGCCGTGTCTACCTGAGCACAGTCTACCTGAGTCCTCAGTCAGATTGGCCGCCACATTGATGGCAGCACTTCCTGTTGCTGAATCATTTCTCACACCTTCTGCTTCTTTTCATCAATTAACAATTACTAGTCTCTAACATTCATGAATTTGTTGAAATTACTTATCTATTGTAATGGGAAGCAATGGATATATATTAGCATTCTAGTTTCCAATCTCTCCCCTGGAATACTCACATAGTAGGTATTTGATATCTTATGTTAAACTTATAACCGATTTATTGTATTATAAACTTAAATCATAGCAATGATAGCTTCAGCCCTATATTCTGTTAGATCATTTTCTTCAGTGGCTGCCTCCTAACTTGCAAACCAATTCCACATGTATTACCTTTTTTATTATTATCATGAATGAACCCTGCTTCCAGATAGGAACCCATCTATTCATTTTTTTTTTAATACATGCTGCAAAAATAAGTCCTCACATTTCATTTTCTCTAAAATATAAAAGTATATTTGTTGACTCATCTAAAAATATAATATGAATATTCCACCTTGCAGCAGGAGGTCTCTGCTCACAGCCATTTAGACCCTGGAGTTGCTTCAGCTTCAAGATATATTTTCTTTTGTCACCCTAGCATTCTTTATTCTAGACTTTAGAAGAAGAAATATAGGGAAGTTGTTTTGTGACAGACAGCCTTACAAATAACAACACATATTAGGCTTACATTCTTTTTTTTTTTTTTTTGACAGGCAGAGTGGACAGTGAGAGAGAGAGACAGAGAGAAAGGTCTTCCTTTGCGGTTGGTTCACCCTCCAATGGCCGCCGCGGCCGGCACGCTGCGGCCGTTGCACCGCGCTGATCCGATGGCAGGAGCCAGGAGCCAGGTGCTTTTCCTGGTCTCCCATGGGGTGCAGGGCCCAAGTACTTGGGCCGTCCTCCACTGCACTCCCTGGCCACAGCAGAGAGCTGGCCTGGAAGAGGGCAACCGGGACAGAATCAGGCGCCCCCACTGGGACTAGAACCCAGTGTGCTGGCGCCGCAAGGTGGAGGATTAGCCTAGTGAGCCGCAGCGCCGGCCAGGCTTACATTCTACTGACAAAGAACCAGCCATGTGGCCACATGGAACTTGTAGGCCAAAAAAAAAAAAATATGATTTCTGATTTGACATTTTCCCAGGAATCTTTCTTCAATATCTGAGGTAATTATTTTGCTGAAACACAATAAAAAATGTTTTGGTTTTAGCAGCTTTTTTTTTCATTTAAATTGTTATTATGATACTAAGGATACCTAAATGAGATGAATTTGGGGGTTCTGATCAAATTATCAATTACTTTAAGAATATTTAAAGTATTTAGAGGTATAATTTTACAGTGAAATTAAAATGTATTATATAATAGATGAATCTGGCTGAATTTGACAAAACATTGTCAAGGACTGAATTTTTCTCTAGGACAGGTGCTGGTGAACTATGGCCTGAAGTCCATGTCTTACCAAATGCCTGTTTCTCAGTTTTTTTAAACTTAGTCACACCATTCAGTTAAATATTGTCTGTGGCTGCTTTCACATTCAATGAAAGTGGGGTGATTGCAACAGAGACTTTGTTGCCAAAGCTGAAAATGTGTGCAGTAGGTGTCCTTTTGTTGTCAAAGTTTGTAAAAAATGCTTAAATAAGAATAAATAATACTTGTTGAATACTTGCTCTTGAGTGTTAAATGAGAAAGTGAAGATGTACATGACTAATGTAGTAGAATTAGGATGCAAATGAAGAAAACTGAAAGTGAACCCATGTCATTAGTCACATCCTAAGTCATAATATTTGATTCAGCAATACTTCCATTTTGTGAATTCCCTTGATTAAGCTGTTTGGAGGAATCTACTTTTCCGCTGTTTGTTTTGATTTCATTTGTTATATTTTCATTTTTCTATTATATCTTAATGTTACTGATGTTGCCTTATTGTTAGCCTTGCTGTTGTTATTTAGAATAACTTATTTTAACTGTTCATCTTAGCAACCAATGAGTTTTTCCAAGTTCACAAAGACAATGCTTTGGCACCACTCATATATGGAGTTAATGATCCTTCATATTAGCTACTTCCATGCATACATTTTGTTTGTCCTGACTTTATTGCTTAATGAATTATTTAGGTTCACACTATTGATGGAGAAATTATTGGTGGTTTTATTGTCATTGTCCAAAAAAGAAACTATTCAGTAATTCTTCCTCTGATGTAATTTCATAGTAAGTTATTTATATTGGCATGAGTATTTCAGTCATAAGAACAAGTCATCCAAGAAGTTTTCTGTTAATATGTTTTAAATAATAAAAGTGCTAATGAACTTAATGCTCTGTGAACTCTAATTTTCAGTTTATATAATTTACTCTCTGAATTATTTAGTGTAGCTTATAACAAGGAATGGTTTGCAAATGTTTAAGATCTCACATGAATACTCAATAATGTGAAAATATTATCTATGTAAACTGGCAAACAAGTCTTACAGTGAGAATGTAAATTCAATGAGAAAAATGACACAAAAGAACTCTTTTGTTCTGCAAATTACAGCCCCATTTTTTAGCTATTTCATTCTTAAAACTGTGTGCCAGAGACTGACAATTTTGTGGCATGTTTATACTCATTCTGGAACACCAGACTCTATCTTCAATAGGTTGGACTATTCTAATTTCCACTCATGGTTACAACATAATGAAATATTCAAACAATTTGCTTTTGAATATGTACTGTTTTTGACTAGGATACTTAGAGTAAACTTCCCTACTTATTAAATGTTGGGCTGTCATTTACTTTCACCAATGGAAACTGAGCATAAATAAAATGCACAGAGTTTTAATTTCAAGACATGCAGCTGATGTGAGTTGAGCTTCTGGTCTCTGAGGAAATACCTGTTATATGGTGCATTGCACCTTCACTCTGGATCATAGACTGAAAACACATGAAAAAACTAAAACCAATATTTGACCATTTTTTCACATCATTGCTGTTCTCTAAGAAGACTTTTTAGATATTATTTCCCTAATTATCTCCTCCTACCCACGGAATTTAATTCTAAAGTTATACTGTAGATTTATTTCTATCCTTTAGCCCTTTAGAATATTATAAACAGTTATAATACCTATTCCCCACATGCCAAGAATCATTTTTTGCCCTCTATGAGTTAATATCACTTACATTGTCAAGGCAAACTATGTACCCATAAACACAACAAAACCTAGGAGTTCACTTGGCCTTGCCAACACTAACAAAATCTTAGAAACTACAGCTAATCCATAGCCATACCACTCAGAAATCGTGATGTATTGTAAGCCACTGGGTTTTGAATTTGTTTGTTAAACTTCAATTTGGCAGGAAAGCCAACTAATATATTACTGTTCATTAAAACAATATTCATTAATTGAACAAATATTTGTTGAGAACCCATACAGCACTGGGAATGATGCAAGAAAGTAAATAATTTCAGTCTATCCATATGGAGTATATATATGTACAGAAACCAGGAATGCCAACTTCTTGTATAAGGAGTCACATGTACTTTATCAGCAAGTGGAACATTTTCCTAAATAACTAAATTTAATCCCTTTCTATATTAAGTGAGCACTTGGATATCTATGCAGCTTGTATCTATGAACCTATAGAAAGTTATGCCTGGTCTTTTTTTTCTTTTTTAAGAATTTTATTTATTTATTTGAGATGTAGAGTCACAGAAAGTGAGAGGGAGAGAGAGAGAGACATCTCTTCCATTCACTGGTTCACTCCCCAAATGGCCACAATGGCAGAAGCTAGGCTGATCTGATGCCAGGAGCTAGGAGTTCTTTCACAGTCTCCCAAGTGAGTGCAGGGGCCCAAGTGCTTGGGCCATCTTCTACTGCTTTTGTAGGCCATAGCAAAGAGCTGGATTGGGAGATGAGCAGCCCGGACTAGAGCTATCACCCATATGTGATGCCGGCTCCACAGACAGAGGATTGACCTACTGTGCCACAGTGCCAGCTCCAGTGCATGATCTTTGACATACTCATACCCTTAATATTTCTCAAATATGTGTGATTTACAATCTCTGCTACATTAACATAAGGTTGCTCATAAATTTAAACTGCCTAATTAACCCAAAATACCGTTTTGGTTCATGTGATGTAAATAAATCTGATACATAGTTTGTTTTAAATTTGTTGGTAGAAAGAAGCTAAAAATGTCCCATTGACATGTTTGTGCTTGGGTTTGCTGGCCAAACAAGTTGTTACACTTCTGTTAGATATTCAAAAAATATTTCCAACTACATGTACTCTAGCCTTAAAATTTATAGAAGGCATTGGACCTTTTGGTAAATGTTTTTGTAAACTGTTATGATAGTTAAATTTGCTTGCTAAATTTTCACTTGATATTGAATCACTAAGAGTAAGCAATCTGCGAGCCTGACTTGCTTCCTCATTTATCCTCTATTCTCTTCAAGCTGGAAGACTGATTCTATTCTAAGGGACTCTCCATCAGGATGTACCATTTGAATACCCAAACTTTATAAAAGGGATAGTTACTCTTTAATGACCAAATAACATAGCAAAAAATGAAAGTTTACATTATGATATGATTTTACAGCTAGATTTATTTGGCAATGGGCACAGTGAGCAGCCAAACCCTCCTTTTTTGAACCAAACTAAGGGAGAAACTAAAATTTTTACTAATTACTTCAAACGGTGTAGGCAGGTTGGATAATTTGGTCATCATGTTTGATCTTACTTGGAAGGACATAGCTTTCCACATGGGCATTGTCTTATCTTACAGGAAAACACACTGCCAGAACATGTCAGTGACCACAGATTTCTTGTGCAGAGCATCAGAGATTACAGATGGGACTGAGCACCCTCCGAATCTGTAAGCAGAAGTTGCTCAGCCTCTCTCCCCAGTCCTTAGCGCCTTGTGCCTGCAAGTGTTTGGCTGAGTAGTCTCTCCCTCTAGGTGCCATAATAAAGAGCTTTAAGGTGTGTACCTGAATCTTCTGTCTCCTTTGTTGAACCCCTGTTGGCTTCCTGGCCAGTTGCTAAAGATCTGGAAGTTTACCCTGAAAAGAGGTCTCATCCTGCTGATGGTTCTTTTGTCTTATTATGAGCAAGCTCCTTAAGGCAAACAAACAGGATTACAAATCTGGCCTTTTGATGTTTTTTCCCCCTTCCTTCTAACTGATTGTTAGTTTTTTCACAAAATTGTGCTTAAAAAGCTCTCCTTCCACCAGCTTCTTGGGTCTGCTGGAGCCCTGCTCCAGGCTGCTTCAGCAGGATGTTTCTGAATTTAATAAGTCTTGATTTTCTCTCTGCAATAAATAAATATAAAACTCTTACACTGCTGACAATGCTAACTATTCCATACTATGTCTAAATATCTTTGCCTTCTAAGTTCCCACTGCATGGTTGCTGACTAAATTTATTTGAATTACATAATTCATATTAATCCTCTGAAAATATACTTGACAACTTTAGGCTTTGTTATAAGCTTCAACCACATCACTTTTAATAAGTCACTTGTATTTGTATGGCAGAAGTGAAAATATTAAACCCATTCTTTTGATTTGTTTTCTGTTTCTTCTAAACTCTAATAATCTTAAGTGCAAACCTCTTGTCCAATTTATTTGTTTTTGCATTTTTAGTGCACATTCTCCTGCCTGAGAATAGATATTTCCTATATGTCCTGATAAATGACTGGATAGATAAGTCATTATAAATAGTATAGTATATCTTTCCTACATAGGAGACCACCTAAAATTCTAAACAAATGCAATTAAAACAACTCTATTTTATTTTTAGATCCTTCTTTTCACAATCATCTCCTACCTCTCCTTAATTATATGCTTATAGCAAATTTGGATTCAATAGTTGTACATTTTACTCTATACTAATGCTATTGAAGTCTGACATTAAAAATATAATTTATATATGTGTGTATGTGTTATACTATATATCACCTTTTATTAACCAGAATGAAAATTAAGGACAACTTTACCTTCATCTCCACAATGTTGTATATAACTTTCTCAATTCCTCATATTCAATAACCAAAGTTCAATGTATATAAATAAAAATGGTGCTGTGAATTTTCATGATGGAAACTGAGAACAAATCTGATCCTTTTGTTATTTCCAGTGCACTGGCTATAGCAATTGCTTCCAATATTCATAACTGCAGTAAATTTTTCAGTTTTATTCCTGATACCTTCTTAACTGCATGCAAGGAATGTATAAAACATACAAAACTTTCTTTTAGCAGTGAACTAGAATCACTCCAAAATTTGTTGAAGATACAATGTAACTATTTTGTACATTTCTTTAAAGGCTGTCATTTTCAGTTCTTTGTGTTAAAAATTTTCCCCTTGCTTTGGTACTAAGTCCGCTTACTCATGCATTACTTAAGTGTGATACTTTGGAAACAAGTGAATTTCTCACAGTAGGGAGCTCAGTTTTCCTAGTGTAAAGGATCCATTCTACTACACAAGCTTTGTGAAAAAAAAAAAAAAAAAAAAACCAAAAAAAAAAAATGACTTTTCTACAAGCTCAGAATATTTAACAAATAAAACATGAAGCTCATGAAGAACAGAGTACTGTCCTTTAGCTATTGACTTTAAAACTATTGTCTGGAGATATTGCCAGATTTTCGAGCCCTTTTGAAAGACAGCTCTGCAAATCTATCTTCCCCATACACTATTTCATTCCATTAAAACCATTGGCTCATTTAATTGCATTTCATTGTCATCCAATAAATCACAAATATAGTTATTGTTGTATTTTCAAACTACAGAGCAAAGACAGTTTTATTTGTATCTGCTAAAGTTCCATTTACCCTGGTAGTCACAAAAAATTATACTTTCTTTGGGATTACATACGTGTAGGTTGTGACCCACTCAATATATTCTAACAATTTTTTGCCTTCTTGTTAGTTACTATTCACGCTTAAATTTTTAAAGATTAAAAATAAAAACCATATTTGTGCTATATCATTTCAATGAGACCCCATCACTCTGAAAACTGATTAAATTCTAAAAGGAGATAAAGGACTTTAACTTTATGTGTGTTCCTTGCACAAAATCTCCCTGGGATCATCAACTCTGACAGTTTTACTAGGCTCCATTAACCATTAGTTAAATTAGCCATAACTTTTTAACATTATTGGTTAATTGCTCTGTGATTCCAAGGTAACACCAGAGTATACTAAAGCTACATACCAATACAATACAGTTTTACTTCACAATGTAATGCCACACTCTGTAAGTATCCACCAGTGACTGGCCTTCTGGGTGTCACAGAACTTCCCTGTGGAAGAGCTAGAAAAAAATTGGTGAAAATTCAATTATCAGTTTTATATAAACATACAAATATTATTTTAAGGGTTTATAAATAACATACTGAAATGAATTATTTTGAAAGTGTCCTATGTTTATCTATAGTAAAACAAGTTAAAATTGAACCAGAAATTAAACTCCTGAGAATGCAAGAAGAAGTTTGCACTCCATTTTTCATTTATGTTTCTCTTTACTCATTTTATCTACTACTAATTGCATTTATTTACTTTTTTATTTGGGAGACAGACTGACAGAGAGCTACCATCACTGGTCACTCCGAAAATCCCCACAATGTCTGTGGCTGGGTCAAGGCTAGGGTCAGGGCATGGGCCAGTGGTTAAGAACACAGTCCAGGTTTCGACATCAGTGGCATCACTGCTGCCTCCCAGAGTCTTCTTGGTAAGAACCTTGAAACAGGAATTAGAGTTGGAAAGCAAACCCAGGCATTCCAACCTGGGATCAAGTTTCCTAACTGCTAGACTAAGTGACTGGTCCCTATATAAACAATTATTAAAGCACACCATACTGTAGACATCCATTTGTTTTACTCAATTGCATTAATTATTCTTTTAGGAACATGGTTATAAATACAATTGACTATTTTAATATTTTACATGGGAAAATGTATGTTTCATCACATGTATCTACTAGATCTATTCAAGCGCTAAATCTACAAACAGAAAATAAGTAACCTAATAACATTTTTAAGATTTAAGTTCTTTTTTGTATCTTTATAATTTCTCAAACAATTTAATTCATTTCTTCTTTCATGAAACTAATCAACAAATATTTGTTATTTACTACATGGCAGAGAAATATCAAGTACTGGAAATAAATGACTAAATCAGATTTTTTTTAATCTCACAGAGAAGTGGGAGAAAATAATGAATATACACACCAATAAATTCTTCATTACTGACTGGTGCCATGAGAAAAAGAAAGATAAATATAACAGCAACTGCTAGAGGCACACTTAGGAGAGAAGCTTTTGGAAGTATGGGAAGGCTATGTTCTTATAGTTTCATTTGGTCAGAGACCTTCCTGAGACCTGATGACAAAGTCATATGCAAAATTGAGGAAGAAACTCCAATACAAGTGTAAGTGTTCTGAGACCTTGGTTTATTATGTTTCTTTTTTTTTTTTTAAATATTTATTAATTAACTTGAAGGCAGAGTTACAGAAAGGCAGAGGCAGAGAGACAGGGAGAGGGTGAGGTCTTCCATCTGCTGGTTCACTCTCCAGATGGCCTCAACAGCCGGAGCTGTACTAATCTGAAGCCGTGAGCCAGGAGCTTCCTCCAGGTTCTCCATGCAGGCGTAGGGGACCAAGGACTTGGGCCATCTTCCAGTGCTTTTCCAGGCCAAAGCAGAGAGCTGAATCAGAGGTGGAGCTGCTGGGACTGGAACTGGCACACACATGGGATGCCAGCACTATAGGCGATGGCTTTACCCGCTATTCCACAGTGCTGTCTCTTTATCAGTGGTTTTTATAAAAATTTTGAGGGTGGTGGGCTGAGTGGTGTGATGCAACAACTGAGGAAAACTGAGTAGAAGATGTGGTAAAAGGAGCCAGGAAAAGGCAAGCGGAGAGAGGAAGTATCTGTAAATATAGCCGAACTCCTTTTTCAAAGTGAGAAGTAGTCACCAAAGATTTTGAACATTTCATTTTGAAACAAATTCATTTTTATATTGAACCTGTAAAGTAGAATAAAATGTGCAAATATACAGTGTACTGAGGTTTCACTAAAGTTACCTTAAAATCATCATTCAGGGGCTGGTGCTGTGATGCCGCAGGTTAAGCTCCTGCTCATGACACTGGCATCCTTTATCAGAGTGACGGTTCTATTCCTGTTTATCCTGTTTCTGATCCAGCTTCCTGCTAATGGACCTTGGAAGGCAGTGAATGATGGACCAATGTACTTGAGCCCCTGCAACCTCTGTGGCAGATACAGTTCTTGGATTCTGACTTTGCCATGGCCCAACACTGGTTGTTGTAGGCATTTGAAGACCAAACCAGTGAATGGGAGATTTCTCTCTCTGTCACTCTCCGAATTTTCCATCACTCAGTCTCTCAAATAAATAAATTAATCTACAGAGAAAACAAAAATCATCATGCTATACTATCATTAAATCCAGACTTTATTTAGATTTTGTTATTTCTTTGCTAAAGTGCTTTTTCTGTTTCTGTATTCAATGCAGAATCCATTCATTTCTCAGTCTCCTCCAATCTGTGATCATTTGTCCTGCCTTCATTTTCATCCATGACCTTCATGTGCTTGATGAGTACTGGTCAGGTAATTTGTAGCATGCCATTCATTTTAGGTTTGTCTGATGTTCGCTCATTATTAGACTGAGGGTATGAATTCCAGGGGAAAATGTCAGGGAGACGATGTGCCCTTCTCAAAGCATCATACTGGGGGCACAGGCATCAACGTGAGTTATTAGTGGTTGCAATATTAACCTTGATTTTTAACAGATGATTGATATGACCCGGTCTATGTTTTAAACCAGTCTGTTGGCTGCTGATTTGAGAGCAGTTTGTGATTGAATAATGACATAGCAGGGTGACTTGTTAGAAAGCTTTTATAATAATCCATATACCAGTAGTTTGTGGTTTGTACAAGGTTTTGGGTAATAGAGGTAGGAAGTAGTTATATGGAATTCAGAATGAATTCTTCTTGTGTTCTTCAAGGAATAACAGTAGAATTTGCTGATGACCTACATGTGAGGAGACAAAAATAACAACTCTCATTTTACACCGAGTAACAGAAAGAATAATAGAGTTGTCATTCACTGAAGTGCGAAATCTTATAGGAGGAAGAATGAGAGTATGTCAGTGTCTAGGTGACATTCTTCTAGGGTTCATTCATCATGACTTTGGAATTTGTATATGGGGTGGAAATATTTTTTAGGAATTATTTACATATAAACAGAATTTTAAAAACATGAAATTATATGAGGTCACTAAATTGATGAATAAAGGGAAGAGGCCCAAGGACCAAAATTAAAAATATTCCACATGGGGCCCACATTGTGACATAGGGTGTTAAGCCACTGCCAGAGATCCATCTCCCTGCTAATGGCTTGAGAAAAGCCACAGAAGGCGGCTCAAGTGCTTGAGCTCTGCC
This sequence comes from Oryctolagus cuniculus, assembly GCF_051225735.1. Classification (NCBI taxonomy): domain Eukaryota; kingdom Metazoa; phylum Chordata; class Mammalia; order Lagomorpha; family Leporidae; genus Oryctolagus; species Oryctolagus cuniculus. The sequence continues at coordinate 106,146,915 of NC_142871.1, read as the reverse complement.
ACCCACATGGAGGATTTAGATGAAGCTCCTGACTCCTAATTTCAGCCTGGCTCAGCCTTGCCTTTGGAAGATCTCTCTTCTCTCTCTCTGTCTCTTTCGGTCTCTCTCTGTCACATCCTACATATCTTTGCCTTTCAAATAAAGTAAATAAATCTAAATAAATAAATAAATAGATAGATAGATAAAAATTACCATGATTCTAACAATAATCAGTTTATTTGACAGCTCAGAGGATACTTCAAAAATACACTGGAAAATTAGAATTCAAAAATAAATTTATTTGAATGTAAAAAAGAAATTTTGAAATCCATGCATATAAGGGTCTTTAAAAAGTCCATGGAACATAAGTATTATGGCAATGCGATTATATGCGACTTGTGTACTCAGACAATATTTCTCAAAGAACAAAAGAAATCCTTTTTTTTTCAAGAGGAAGACAGGCTCTATTTTACCCCTCCCTTGAAAACCTTTTGAGCTGCTTGGAAACTTCCTGACATGCATTTATTTTATTTTATACATAATTTTAAAAATATTAATTAAAATAGTAAATATTAGTAAAACAGATAATATGACTACCTCCACTTTAACACATATTTATTCTCTATAAACTCTGTTAAATTCTATTCAGATAAAGAAAATGTTTATATGTGTATATATTGGAATAGAACCCATTCATAAAAAGAATGAAATCATGTATTTCATAGCAAAAAGGATGCAGGTGGAGATCATTATAGCTAGTGAAATAAGCCAGTCCCAAATAGACAAATATATGTTTTCTCTGAATTGTGGTAACTAATATGTAGAGTACAAAAATGTAATGTATATTAGTGAAATTTGCATCTTGAGATTTAATTATTGTGTATAGCCCTTATCAATTATCCAGAGAAACAGTAACCTTTCTACTTACTACCTGCTGTATTCTTTATTTAGTGGAGGATTAAGCTTGTGATTATAAAGTAAATTGAAAGTTTCTGATCACAAAATTTAGAAGAAAAATAAGTGAGAAGGAGGAGGGAAAGTGAGTGGAGATGGGAAGTATCATTATATTCTTAAAACCATACATGTTAAATCCATGAATCTGTGTCCTTTATAAAAATAAATAAACAAGAAAAAAACATTACCTACTAGAGCAATAAAAATTTCATAATCTATCAAGATGCTGTCAATTCAGTAGAGAATTAAAAATTAAGTGGTTTAACCTTTTATTTTGTTTTGTTATCATCTCTGATTGGTTTTATATGTTGTATGAACTAATTATAATCCAAATTTGAATTGGTATTTCAGTAGGACACAATTTGTTTGACTATGTATCTCTATATTTACTCATATTTGTTAAATAAATATTAGAAGATATATAAAAAATCAAGAATTGCTTCTGTTAATAGAGAATATTACAGAAAAGAAAAATGTGTGTTCCAATCTTAAATATCAAAGGAGTTTTCAAAATATGATGGAACTTTTAAAGACTTCATGATTGCTAAGACCATCTGTCTTCCAAATCCAGGGCAAGCATGTTCATAGATTTGAAATAAAAATCATTAAAAAATATCTTGAGAATATACAAAAGAAAAATGGAGATTATCCAGATAGCAGATTTAGCATTATATGAGAATTTGTTATAAGTAAAACTTATAGGAATTAGAGATTTCAAAATTAGGGTGTTGCAATCCAAGGCACTCTGAAGTTTGAAAGCTATCAGTGTAGAGCAATCTATCACTACAGTTAGACATTAAGGTAACTCAGACAACAAAATCACCTGGATGTAAATGGGTTTGTATCACTAGGAATCTGTCACTTGAAATAATCCATTTTATATAGAACTACTAGGATTAATGTAGGCAATCCAAAGATTTGTCCTGTAACAATGAAATCACTTATACCTTCTTAGACTATTTTTCATGTTCAGCTTTCAGGGTACTTGCACTCCCAACAGCCTGCTGTTAACCCATAGCCTGCAAGAATTTGCGTCACTCTAGTTGGCAATGTAGAATAATTTACATTACTCAGCTTAACCAGAAACAGAAGGCCAAGGCATTTAAATGCTTCAGCTTTTGTCTTTCCTAAGGGTAGATATTCCGGAGAATAACCCATGAGTTCTCCATATCTCTATGGATTGAGACGGTCACCTTCCAGGAGACTTTGATTGGTGCTCCACCCCTGCCTGTTCTGTCCTTCCAGGTCCCAGTTCTCCTAAGAAAAAATCTTCTTATGTCTCTAATCACACAAGCCCTCATGTCAGAATCAATTTCTGTGGAACTCAAACAACAACAAAAAACCTGTACCCTTATCCCCATAGTTTTCTTTGACATGACTGATTTTCACTTACTGAAGTGTTTAGAGAATTCTCAAAAGTTTTTGCCATGAAAATGTATACTATCACTGTGTTTTAACTTTCCTTTGACACTTTCTAGAATAAACTTCACAGCTTTAGACACACACAAATCATTTCTTTTTTTAAAAAAAATTTTATTTAATGAATATAAATTTCCAAAGTACAGCTTATGGATTACAATGGCTTGCCCCCCATAAAGTCCCTCCCACCCGCAACCCTCCACTTTCCCACTCCCTCTCCCCTTCCATTCACATCAGTATTCATTTTCGATTCTCTTTATATACAGAAGATCAGTTTAGCGTACATTAAGTAAAGATTTCAACAGTTTGCTCCCACACAGAAACATAAAGTGAAAAATACTGTTTGAGTACTAGTTATAGCATTAAATCTCAATGTACAGCACACTAAGGACAAAGATCCTACATGAGAAGTAAGTGCACTCCTGTTGTTGACTTAACAAATTGACACTCTTGTTTATGGCATCAGTAATCACCCTAGGCTCTTGTCATGAGCTGCCAAGGCTATGGAAGCCCCCTGAGTTCACTGACTCTGATAGTTTTTAGACAAGGCCATAGTCAAAGTGGAAGTTCTCTCCTCCCTTCAGAGAAAGGTACCTCCTTCTTTGATGACCCGTTCTTTCCACTGGGATCTCACTCGTGGAGATCCTTCGTTTAGTTGTTGTTGTTGTTGTTGTTGTTGTTGTTGTTGTTTTTTGCCAGAGTCTTGGCTTTCCATGCCTGAAATACTCTCATGGGCTTTTCAGCCAGATCCGCATGCCTTAAGGGCTGATTATGAGGCCAGAGTGCTGTTTAGGACATCTGCCATTCTATGAGTCTGCTGTGTATCTCACTTCCCATGTTGGATCATTCTCTCCCTTTTTGATGCTATCAGCTAGTATTTGCAGACACTAGTCTTGTTTATGTGATCCCTTTGGTTCTTAGTCCTATCATTATGATCAATTGTGAACAGAAATTGATCACTGGGACTAGTGAGATGGCATTGGTACATGCCACCTTGATGGGATTGAATTCGAATCCCCTGGTATGTTTCTAACTCTACCGTTTGGGGCAAGTTAGCTTGAGCATGTCCTGAGTTGCACATCTCTTCCCTCTCTTATTCCCACTCTTATATTTAGCAGTGATCACTTTTCAGTTAAGTTTCAGCACTTAAGAAGAATTGTGTATTGATTACAGTATTCAACCAAAAGTATTAAGTAGAACAAACAAAAAAAAAATACTAAGAGGGATAACATATCAAGTTGCTCATCAACAGTCAGGGTGAGGGCTGATCAAGTCATCGTTTCTCATAGTGTTCATTTCACTTTAACAGGTTTCCTTTTTGGTGCTCAGCTAGCTGTTACCTATCAAGGAGAACAAGTGGTATCTGTCCCTTTGGGATTGGTTTATTACACTCAGCATAATGTTTTCCAAATTCCTAACGGATCACTTTTCATATGTTCCACATCCAGTTTCCTTCATCATTACCATTTCACATCCATATGATACATCTTTAACACTTAATGGACTGATACTGATATATTAACTAAGGAGGACTCCATTTTTCATCAAAGTTTAGTAATTTTTTAAATATTTATTTATTGACTTAAAAGTAGAGTTACAGAGATGCAGAAGCAGAGAGAGAGAGAGAGAGAGAGAGAGAGAGAGGGGTGCCTTCCCTCTGCTGGTTCACTCCCTAAATGGCCCCAATGGCCAGAACTGGGCATATCTAAAGCAGGAGACAAGAGCTTCTTCTGGGTCTCCCATGTGGTTGCAGTGGATCAACAACTTGGGCCATCTCCTACTGCTTTCCCAGGCCACAGCAGAGAGCTGGATCTGAAGTGGAGCAGCCAGGGCTTATACTGGAGTCCATATGGGATGCTGGCACTGCAGGCAGCTGCTTTATCCATTACGTCACAGTGCTGGCCCCAAATTATTCATTTTTCAAGACTCAGTTGATGCCCAATTTGTGTTTGTTTTGAGTCATTCACTTAATATTCAATTATTTGAAAAAAATTAAGCACTTAACACATACACAAAGAATTGGTCTCACAGTTGAGGAGAAGTAAACCATATATACCACATCTCAATTATTACAAATGTAGATTATAATGGGACAACTAAAATAAAAAACAAGTAAATGCATAAAAATTAAGTTTTATAGAGTAATAAGTGCTATCTAAAAATCAAACTGGAAACCCAAATAGTCTTAAAATAATTGGACAATCTTGGAAAAAATAATTGTAGAAATCTTTCTGTTGTAGTTTCGCTGGAGTATATGCTTGAATGATTAGCATGAGCTGAGCATAGAAAGATTTGACGAATGGAAAGTATAAACAGAATGAACAGAAATTCTAATAGGCAAAAAGTATATTTGATATATCTGGAAATAACAGAAAACTCAATTATGTCTAGAGGTCAAGGGGGAGAGTGTCAGCTGAACAGGGAATTTATACATAAGCAAATCGCATGGGGATGTCAGTTGAAAAACATAAAGAGTGTTGAATTTATTTTAAACCAGAAGTTCAATTATAAGAAAATAATAAGTATGCAGTGCAGTGCAGAATTGGACATGAAATGATTAACTTACAAAAATGTTATTCTGGAGAGTGACTTGGGTCATGGAAGGGTAGCGTGATTGTAGGAAAATGAGATGCACGCCCCGTGTATATCTTCTCAACTACATTTATCCCTTGTTTCTTACTGTAAATTTAGATATTTCTTCTTAGAATGAGTGCTATTTATCTATTGGAACTAAACCTAATCAATTTGCCCACAAAATGATAAAAAGGGTTTTGTATATAGTAGGTAGTAACTATTGAAAAAGTAATTAAAGATTTTTTTAAAAACCTAGGAGCTCCTTAACATCTACATAAACTGGTTTTAGTTTTAATGGCAGACGACTCAGAAGTAATATTCCTCATTATTTTCATATAATCAATTACTTTGTTTACAAATGAGGCATATAGTAAGAATTTAATAAATTCAGTGGATATTTGACACAATGCACTACTAAGATACAGGCCAACTGAAATCACTGGAAGGCAAGCTTGTAATACTAAATAAAAAGAACATATAGGAAAGTCAATTTAAAGAAAAAAAAAAAGTGAAGGAATTTCCCAACCCAATACAATGGAAAACTGAGTGAAAAACATTTAGCCTAGTCACAAAAGATACAGGCTAGAACCTTCTGATTTCCAATTTGAGCATTGCAAGTAAAATCCAGTCATTTTATATAATGCAAGTTGGAGAAAATGGAATCCCTCAATGGGTTTGTATGCCTGTGGCTAAGCATACTAGCTGTTTTTTTTTTTTTTTCATAGTATCTGAGCCCCTGGCTCTAATATAGCAGCTCCTTGACGGCCAGATGTCAGTTCAAATATGATCTCCACTGAGAAGTTTGCTTCAATCACCCAATTTAATTTATCCCCATTCCTATTCCATTTGCTACCCTAAAACCATGATATATCTTTTCTGTAAAATACTTGTCAAGATCTGATATCATATTATTACCTTTTGGATGATTTTTCTTATTTTATCGTATCAGAATATGATCTCTGTAAGAGTACTATGCAACTCTGCATCTTCAGTGTGTAGAACACTACCTGGAAATGGTAAGTGTTTATTGTTACTTGATTGCTTATCACTTTATTATTATTAAGTAATGTGTTAACATGTTGGTGTCTGGAGAATTTACAGGAATATGTACTATAAAGAAAACATTAGGCCAGCGCCGCAGCTCACTAGGCTAATCCTCTGCCTGCAGTGCCAGTACCTCGAGTTCTAATCCCAGTTGGGGCGCCGGTTCTGTCCCAGTTGCTCCTCTTCCAGTCCAGCTCTCTGCTGTGGCCCAGGAAGGCAGGGGAGGATGATGCAAGTGCTTGGGCCCTGCCCCCGCATGGGAGACCAGGAGGAAGCACCTGGCTCCTGCCTTCGCATTGGCGCAGTGCGCCAGCCATAGCAGCCATTTTGGGGGTGAACCAATGGAAAAAGGAATACCTTTCTCTCTCTCTCACTGTCTAACTGTGCCATCAAAATAAAGAAAGAAAGAAAGAACATTTACAGGGCACTCTTCAACTGCCTCTGCATGTCTGAAAGCCTCCTTCACTTTGAAAGAGGGAACAGACTTCTGTTGCATTCCATTGTTGCTAACCAGAATGTATGGAAGCTACATGCAGGGGGAGTTTTGTCCATGGTGACTATCAGCTACTTTTACAAAAATAGCCCTGTTAAAGCTGCTTATAACTAGATATTATGTTGGATTCCCTTTCAGTCATTTTTCCCCAATGACTTAAAACCTGATTCCTTAAGCATTTTCTACTTTACTTTTCAGCGATTTGATAATCTTGATAGATTTTCTTGTGCTGTCTCTGCTAGTTCAGCACATCATCTTTAAAATGTACATCTTAGAAGGAAACTAACATTCTGCAAATATCGGACAAAGAATAAAGATGATTGCATTGCATGAGGGATTCTTTATTTACAGTCTCATGTGCATCTCAGAGTCTTGATTGTGTTCTTTCTTTCACAATAGCTCTGCATTTTTATCTTAAATTAACGGATTAATAATTTATTGCTTTCTATTTTATACCTTAAATGTATTCACATTTAAAGTCGTAAGTGCTTTCATTTTCATGAAATGTTAGCATTACAAAGAATGGCATTGACTTATTTTATGTGACAAGTTAATAAATGGAATAAGTTGTAGTTGTACTACATACAGTTTTGATTTCAATTTTTTTCTATTTCTTTGAAAGGTGTAAGTTTATTTTCTAAACGTACAAAACCACTTCTCCTTTCTAGTTTATTCCATTTGAATTTTCATTTATATTCTTATGGTTGACCTGATATAATCAAAACAAAGAATACCAAGACTCAGTAAGCTACTAATTATCTTTTTCCCTCTGAGGTAGGTTACTTACATTATTCATAGAGCTGATCTTTTCATAAAGTATGAATTCTTCTAGACAGAATAATACATTAATAAGAAGATAGCCAGGCTTTAGTCCTTTTCCTCACATGATCTTCCAGGAAGATCATTATAATTTTTTTCCTAAAGTAAGACTTTGAGAATTAATGACACTCTTTGGAATTTAAAAGTATTTTTGAAATGTTTAAATATATATTATTCATTCATAGCCCTCATGTGAAGATATATCACTGGATAATTTCAGAATGCATAACCATGCTTCAGGGTACAATGGCATCTGATTTCTACCTTCTGAATTACTTGCAAGTGTCCCAGTTTCATAAACTAATCAGCTAATTTCTTCCCTTTTTCCCTATTAATCACATTCTGAGGGTATTATCTTATGAGCCTTTTAAGCAAACATTTTTCACAATATATTTCTCTAACAATTCTCCAAAGTTAATGTTAAAAATAATTTGAAATCTTATTTACAACTTTATATTCAACTATAACTCTATGGCTTTTTTATTGATACATAAGCATAAAATCATACTCAGAAACATTGATAAGCTCTGTTAACTTAAAGGTTTTTTGAACTATGTATAATCATAAATTAAGATTTCTCTTATGTCTGCCAAGTGAAAGAGGTCTTTGAGTTGGTTTTATTGAATTTTCTATGCTATCATTAATGTTATAAATATAGCATATTCTCAATCCAGACACCCCAATATGTTATACATTATTTTTAGTTTTTATAAATTATTCTTAATTCACATTAGTACATTAATTAATTAATTATTTTATATAAAATAAACAGAATAAGACATAAATGTATTAATGGTGAACTAGCTTAATTAAACAGATTTTCAATGTGCATGTACTTTAATCTATGTAAATAGGATTACACTATTTCTTAAAGTGAATAAAAACAGACTTATTTGATAAATCTATAGTGTGGCACACCATGCTTGTATTTTAAAATATTTTATTGAAATTTCTTTTCTCTTTGAAATCACCAATTTTTGCAATATATTCTTGTAACAAAAATGCCTATCAACTGTGATCTTTGCTCACAGAAGAAAACAACAGAGGAAATCAGTGTATGTTAGAAGAATAAAAACCTCAGAGAGCGCAAAATGGGGAACATTCTGCTTGTAAGGAATAATAGAAATGGGTTCTTATGAAATTTTAGAATCTCTACTTCATAGAAGCTTTTAGAATGATATTCATTCTCATGATTTTAATACGTTTACCACCGACCTGAGAAAAAAGATAACCGTTCATAATTTTATGAACTAGACATCTTCACTTGGGCTCTCCACACTAATGTAATACCAGAGGTTCTACTATTTTGGACATGTTTTAGGTAGTGCATGACATTTAGTGATCATTTGTTCTAATAATTTAAGATAAGGATAAATATGACCTAGAAGTCATTCTTTTTTAATTTCTTTTGAATGTTCCTTCATTCAGTCACTTTCCCCCAATGACTTAAAACCTGATTCCTTAAGTATTTTCTACTTTACTTTTCAGCGATTTGATAATCTTGATAGGTTTTCTTGTGCTGTCGATTACAAATTACGATTACAAATTGATTTTCTTGTGCTGTTGATTACGATTACAAATGAGAGACAAGAATGTTGACATCTAAATAATTTACCTGTTGGGATTTTTTCAGATAAGAAAAACTAATTAGATTTTTCCTCTATTTTTTCAACTGTCATGCCAAATGGTGTTGGAACTGTGTTATTAAACTCCAATCATCTTGTTCTGCCACCATACTACGATTGCTGTAGTGTCCGAACTGTGACTCTGGTAGAAGTTTTGCTCCCTTCTGTCTTTAATCCTTGATAGTTTCCTCAAATACAAGTCCAATAGATACAGTTCATTGCTGTTATAGTAAACTCAAGTTTCTGAGTTTATTAAGTTACCCGCTTGAAAAGAGTTTGACAAAAAATATATATTGTTTTCCCTCTAGTAGCAGTAGTGCCATGTTTCTTTTGTGTGAAATAGTTCTTTCAGCAAGTCTTAATGTATAATCCATATATGTAAGCTTAATTCAAACTGCCTATTTGCTAGAACTTAGAGTAATTTAGAAAAGAGACAGCTAAATTTTATATTAAATCATGTTTATGTTAACATTGAATAAAACATTTCATACATAGAAATTGTAATTAGTTATTAGAGTACATCATTTAGATTTAGACAGTATTATTTAAGCTTATTGCATCATGCCAAATATAAACAAGTATTAAAATTATTTAAATGGCAATTTTAAATATTTGGTTGATTATATTCAATACCTTTTCTTGCACATAGCAGTAAAATAGAAAAATATGGTCTTAAAAATTTAAACTGAGTTTACTTTTTATGAAATGGTATATAAATATGGAAGAAAACCTAATTTTAAACTGCAATGACCAGTAAATGAGTTCCAACCACAAATTAAAGAGAATAATTTTTTTGAATAATACAAGATATTTCGCATTCCTTTCCTTTAGGGCCTCACCTCAAAGTTGCATAAATGAAACATAAACTGCCCTGTAACATCTCTCTATGAAAGATAAATATTCGACTGTATTTATTTGTTTGTTGACCAATACAATAGATCAAAAATATAAACTGAGGCTGGTACATCCATATGGGCGCTGGTTCAAGTCCTAGTTTTCTGCTATGACCTGGGAAAGCAGTAGAAGATGGCTCAGATTCTTGGGTCCCTGCACCTACATGGGAGACCCGGAAGAAGCTCTGAGCTCCTGGCTTCAGATTGGCACAGCTCTGTCCCTTGGAGCCATCTGGGGAGTGAACCAGTGAATGAAAGACCTCTCTCTCTCTCTCTCTCTCTCTCTCTCTGCCTCTGCCTCTCTGTAACTCTGCCTTTCAAATAAACAAATAAATATTTAAAAAAAGATAAACTAAGTGAAAACTTAATAGTAAATTAAGCTATTAATTGGCCATGAACTTTATGAAATGAAATTCCAAATACAAAAAGAAATGGAAAATTACATAAGTAGGATTGAATTTTATTAGATGAATATTTCTTATGAAATGTGCTCAATATCAATCCCGTTTGTCTCTGAAATAAATGAGTCAAAAATTAATATTTAGACAAAGCTGTTTACCTTATTTTTCCAAATCCTTTATTCCCTTAAAAATCTACTACATAAACTTCTGTATTGGACAATATGATGTATCTACTAGCTGTAATTCACAAATGGTGCTCTCAGATATTCATGGTTCACTTCCAGCTGTAATTCTACTTCCAGGACCCGTGAGGAAAATCACCTTACCTGAAATGATGATCCCTTCCTAAGACAGCTTGTGTGAAATGAATGACTAATATCGAAGTATGAAAGTCCAACCCTCTTGCCTCAACTTGAGACAACTTTGAAGGGTCTTCCTTGCACCAGAGCCAACAAACTGTTCAACTGAAACTTGTGTGTCTGTGTTGCGTCCCTCCTTCTCCTCAAGCTCAGTGCTACTTCTTCCTGTCCTTTGCAGATATTTTATATCAATAGTATAATCTGCATGAACAGTAACGTCAATCTTATCTACTATTTCTGAGGAACTCAACCAAAAAATAGCCCTTTTGTGCAATCATTGTTGTACATTGTATTGCTTAATGATTTTCATATGTGTAATGCACAGAATGTATTTTTTGAATTGTCCCTGTTCCTTTATGGTGCAAGGTCTTTAGTGCTCTGAAATTATACATAGATGTCCTAATAGAAAATCTCTAGAGATTCAGTAGTTTATTATCATCATCATCTGAGGGATCTGCTGTTAAATATTTGAAAATCAATAAATTGAGACATTTAACACTTTGTTGAAATTAATAATCAGTATTGCTGAGGTACAGATAAAATATAATATTATGAGTTTTTAAAGTTTTTTGTTTATTTATTTGAGATGGATATAGATGAGAGATAGAGAGAGAGAGAGAGAGAGAGAGAGACAGAGGGAGAGAGAAAGTACACTCCTATCCTCTGATTCCCTCCTCAAATGCCTACAAAGGCTTGAACTGGGCTGGGAACAAAGCCAAGAGCCACATATTCAATGCAGGTCCCCATTTGGGTGGCAACAACTCATTACTGAAGCCATTACTGTTGCCTTTAGGGTCAACAGTAGCAGGAAACTAGAATAGGATTTAGTGCCAGGTATTGAACTCAAGACTTTTAAGTGGAACTTGAGTGTTCTAACTGGTGTAATAATGGCTAAGCAAAAGCTGATCCCCTAAATGTACTTCAATCATGGCTTCATTAACTAAATACATGAGATTGGATAAGTCATATCATTTATCCAGTTCTTAAATTTGTGTTTAAATCAACTAGTATTTTGAAATATGATAGTATAAATCTCCTCTCAAGAAAGATCAGATAGGTGGTGGATAATCCAGAAAAAAGTGACAAATATAAAATTAAAATCTACATGTTCAGCAACATGATATTTTGTGGAAATAATAAGAACACTTTTGCCAGCACAGTATTTGATAGATATTCTGTAACATAGCACCCTTGATCAAAACATCTGCCTCATGACAAAACTAATTCTCCAACATTCTGGTATCTAGCTTAGCTATGAGAGGAAATTTTCTTTGAGAGAAATTGGGATCTTGCAATTGATCCAGACTCTAAGAATCCATTGCACTTTGTCTAAAGATCTTCTATATTTTCTTGGCTAAAAAGAGTGCCAAAAACTAGGGAATGTGAAGCCACACAATGAAAGCAGCCGGGAAAATGTATCACTGTGTGAAAAAAGGCAACCTGCTAACCTGATTCACTACCATGTATAAAGTGTCAGTGCAGGAGACTCTTGCTACTGAACTACTGCCATTTTGTCCTGAAATAATGATTGATCCAGTAACAATCATTATGGAAATGTAGTCTGAAACAAATTGATTTCAAAATGCCACTATCTCAACACTTACTTCCCTTTAGATTAAACCTGGAGGAAGGCAATTATATGAAAAAAAAAAAAAAACCTCAACTCAAAAATAATTGTCAGGGCTGGGGCCATGGCGCAGTAGGTTGATCCTCCGCTGGTGGTTCTGGCATCCCATATGGGTGCCAGTTCAAGTCCTGGCTGCTCCTCTTCTAGTCCAGCTCTCTGCTATGGCCATTGACAGCAGTGGAGGATGGCCCAAGTCCTTGGGCCCCTGTAGTCACATGGAAGACCCGCAGGAAGCTCCTGGCTCCTGGCTTTGGATAGGCGTAGGTCCAACTGTTGCAACCATCTGGGGAGTGAACCAGCAGAGGGAGGACCTTTCTCTCTGTCTTTCCCTTTCACTGTGTGTAACTCTACCTCTCAAGTGAATAAATAAAATCTTTTTTTTTTAAAGTCTATTTCTAGTTTTCAAAGAAATTCAGTAATCTCCCTAGGCTCTAGTCATGAGTCTCCAAGGCTATGGAAGCCCCCTGAGTTCACCGACTCCGATCATATTTAGACAAGACCATGGTCAAAGTGGAAGTTTTCTCTTCCCTTCAGAGAAAGGTACCTCCTTCTTTGATGGCCCGTTCTTTCTACTGGGATCTCACTCGCAGAGATCTTTCATTTAGGTTTTTTTTTTTTTTCTTCCCCCCCAGAGTGTCTTGGCTTTCCATGCCTAAAATACTCTCATGGGCTCTTCAGCCAGATCCGAATGCCTTAAGGGCTGATTCTGAGGCCAGAGTGCTGTTTAGGACATCTGCCATTCTATGAGTCTGCTGTGTATCCCACTTCCCATGTTGGATCGTTTGCTCCCTTTTTTCATTCTATCAGTTAGTATTCACAGACACTAGTCTTGTTTGTGTGGTCACTTTGACTCTTAGACCTATCAGTGTGATCAGTTGTGAACAGAAATTGATCACTTGGACTAGTGAGATGGCATTGGTACATGCCACCTTGATGGGATTGAATTGGAATCCCCTGGCACATTTCTAACTCCACCATTTGGGGCAAGTCCGATTGAGCATGTCCCAAATTGTACATCTTCTCCCTCTCTTATTCCCACTTTTATATTTAACAGGGATCGCTTTTCAGTTAAATTTAAACACCTAAGAATAATTGTGTGTTAATTACAGAGTTCAACCAATAGTATTAGCTAGAACAAAAAAAAATACTAAAAGGGATAAAGTATTAAATTGTACATCAACAGTCAGGACAAGGGCTGATCAAGTCACTGTTTTCTCGTAGATCTCTGTCCTTAATGTGTTGTCCAATGTGAATTAATGCTATAACTAGTACTCAAACAGTATTTTACACTTTATGTTCTGTGTGGGTGCAAACTGATGAAATCTTTACTTCATATATATTAAATCGATCATCTGTATATAAAGATAATTGATAATGAATCGATGTGAATGGAATGGCAGAGGGAGTGGGAGATGGGAGGGGTGTGGGTGGGAGGGAAGTTATGGGGGGGGGAGCCATTATAATCCATAAACTGTACTTTGGAAATTTAAAAAAAAGAATAAATCTATTTCATGCATTGACTAATTCAAAATTAAAAAAAGAAATTCAGATACTATTGTCCACAGTGGCTACTCTAATTAATATCCTCATACACATTGTATAAAAGTTCCTCTTTCTCCACATCCTTGCCAGCATTTATTATTTTCTGTCTTTTGCATAGTAACCATTCTTACAGGGTGAGGTGATATCTCATGAGGATTTTAATTTGCATTTTTCCAGATGGCTAATGATGTTGAGCATTTTTTTCATATATTTATTGGTCATTTGTATTTCTTCTTCTGAGAACTGTCTAGGTATATCTTTTGTCTCTCTCATGCTCTCTCACTCTTTCATCTTTCTTCTTTCTTCCTTCCTTTTCCTTCGTTCTTTCTTTCTCTTTTTTTCTCTCTCCCCCTCTCTCCCCCTCTCTCTTTCTTTCTTTCTTTCTTTCTCTCTCTCTCTCTCTTCCTTCCTTCCTTCCTTCCTTCCTTCCTTCCTTCTTCCCTACCTCCCTCCCTCCCTCTCTCCCTCCCTTTCTTCCTTCATTCTCTCTCTCCCCTCTCCCTTTATCTTTGTTTCTCTCTCTCTCTCTTTCCTTCTTCCTTTCCTTTCCTTTCCTTTCCTTTCCTTTCCTTTCCTTTCCTTTCCTTTCCTTTCCTTTTTTATTTGTTTATTTGAAATGCAGAGTGATAGAGAGAAGTGAGACTCAGGCATCTTTCATCCACTTGTTCAACTCCTGAAATGGCCATATCAACCAGTGCTGAGTTAGTCTGAATCCAGGAGCCTGGAACTTTATCCAGTTGTCCCATGTGGCAAGCAGGAGGCACAGCAGAGACCTGGAACACTCAGGACTCAAACCAGCATCCACAGGAGGTAGCTTAACCCACTATCTCACAACACCAGCCTCCTTTGCTCATTTCATAACTAGATTGGTTATTTTAACTTGTTCAGTTTTTTGAGTTACTGAAATATTTTGGACATTAATCCTCTGTCAGATAAACGTCCTTGTCCATATTCCTGCCGAATTATAGTCCTTTTTACATTTTTGCATGTTGAACTGTTTATTTAGTGGAGCATTAAGCTTTCAACTATGATGTAAATTAAAATATCTTATCTCAAATATTCAGAATGGAAGAAAGGAAGGAAAGTAGAAATGAAGGGAAGAAGGTGGAAACCAAAAACATATCATTATATAATTTGAATTGTAACTATGAACGGTGTGGAATCTGTTCACTTTGTATTAATATCACATTGACATAAAAAAACATGACATGAAGGCTGGAAAGTTGTGAACAAAGGGAGCATTCGTCAGCAGTGACAAGGCTGATAATAAGAATCATTCAGGAAGAGCTCTGTAGTTTCAACTCTTCTTCTGAAACTATTGTGTAAGGCATTTTTCTCATTACAAATAAAACGTAACCACATCAATAATATAAAATGCTTTGGTTTTAAGTTGTAAGATTTTCCTAAATGTAAACTATTTTTGATATTAATGATATTAATCGCTTATGAAACATGGTTTGCCAATACTTTCCCATCAGTAGCTTGCCTTTTCACTCTACTGATAGTGTCTTCTGTGTACAAAAGGCTTTGCTTCATAGCTACTCTTCTAATTTCCTTTTATTGTCTTTGCAACATCAATGTTACACAAAAGAAATTATCCCCAGCCCCCCAAAGACATTTTCTTGTGTTTACTACTAGTATTTTTGTTTTATGTGTTATGTTTAAGTCTTTAATCCATTTGTTTTGAGTTAATATTGGCATGGGGTGAGATACAAGTTTCCATGTCCATTCTTGTTTATATGAATATTCTGTTTCCTGGGCAACTGGGACAGAATCCGACGCCCTGACCGGGACTAGAACCCGGTGTGCCGGCACCGCAAGGTGGAGGATTATTAGCCTAGTGAGCTGCGGCGCCGGCCATTTCCCAGCATCTT
This sequence comes from Oryctolagus cuniculus, assembly GCF_051225735.1. NCBI lineage: Eukaryota > Metazoa > Chordata > Mammalia > Lagomorpha > Leporidae > Oryctolagus > Oryctolagus cuniculus. The sequence goes on along the minus strand of NC_142871.1, from coordinate 106,131,312 downwards.
TTATTGAAGATAAGGCCCTATTACTGTTGTGTATTCTTTGCACCCTTGTGAAAAATTAGTTAGCCTTACATACATGGCTTTATTTTTAGGCTCTATAATCTAGGGTTTTGTTCTATTTTCACTTTTTTTTTCTTATTTTTTTTTATATTCTGTAAACAGCCTATTTCATTTTTTTGACTATGGATAACACATTTTCCTACATTATTTATGGAAATAACTACCCTTGTCCCACTGAATATTCTTGGCACTCTTGGAAAAACATTTGAGCTCACATATGAATTCTCTGTTCTATTTCATGGGTCTATATTTATATGTATGTCTTTGTAATAGTATCACATTATTTTGATAACTGCACATATTTTTGTGGGTTTTGTCTGTGCTTAAATTATTTCATTCTTTGTATTTTGTTCTGAGCAATGCACTGCTCTAATAACGTTTCCTGAATCTGCCTGAATGTGCAATTCTCCTTAAGAATGCTAGAAATGGCTTCCTAAACCACATCATTGAGGATTCTACTGTAATAGGTTTGTGGCGATGTTTGGAAATTTCAGCTTTTCTTTTCTATTCATAAAGTGATTCTAAACAGTTATACCTAAAAATTATTATTTAGAATAAAGGCAGTATACAAATGTTAATTCTCTTTTCTCCCTGTTTATTTAGACCATCATGTTGTACTATTATTTTGTATTTCATTAACTGTATCAGTATCATTTGTTAATAAAAATTTAGAATAATAAAAGAATAATTAAAAATAATCTGAGAAATACGTAATTTGAGAACAAGATGCTAATTCTTCACATCTATCACCCAATAATTTATTGCTACAGTCCTACTAGAGGCAAATCTAATACCTAGATCTTGAAACCATAAAAGAAATATGTTGATGTTTATCCTCATCATCACAATCTTTAACTAAATTGGGTAAACAACTAGATATACAATTGCATCACTATATTAACATACAATCATTGAATTCATTCAGTGTTCACACAACACTGTTTCTTCTATATTATTGCTTTTGGCCTGGAAAATAATTGTCATGTAAAATATTAATAAGGAAGGAATGAAGGAAGGATTATGAGAAAAGGAGAAATAAAGGAAAGGAGAAAAGGACACAAGAAAAAGGAAAATAAATCAAACTAAAGCAAAATAAAAGGAAAATAATTACCAACATGTGAGTGTAGAAATGTATTTAAAAATCCTGCTTTTTCTTGATAATATTCAAACAGCTGGGCACACACAGGTTAATATATGGAAAAGATAAGGAAAGAGCTGGCTGCTCCTTCAGCTGCCAAACACTTCTTAGGATTCTGGATAAGGTTTTAGCGATCTCTGTCTCTCATATTCTTTTCAGTTTCTAATGCGATGCACACCTGGACAGGTAGGCATTTGCGTTGATGAATCCTGATCTCCATGCAGTCACTGAGGCCCACATGTTTAGCCAGCAGTCAAAATACCCGCCAAGATGCCTGCATTCCATCTCAGAGTACCTGGGTTCAATCCCTGTCTCCAGTTCCTGACTCCATCCTCTTGCTAATGCAGACCTTCAGAGACAGTACTGAAGTTGGGTTCCTGACACCCAGGAGGGAGAAAGGGATTAAGTCCCAATTCCAGGCTTACTGTTGACATTTGAAGATGAACCCATGGAGGGAAAAATCTCTCTCTCATCTTTTCCTTTCAGGTAGAATAACAAAACAAGTGAAAATAAAATCACAGAGAATCTTGATTTTTTGCTGATTGGAGAAGCACAAACAAATGCAAATCCTCTCTTCTGCTTGGATTCTGTGATCTCTTTTTCTTATGCTTATTTGTAGTTCAGCAAAAGGTAAAATCTCATAGGTTCGATTTTTCCAGCTTTTTTTTTTTTTTGGTGTGTGCATGCTTATAAAATTTAAATTCAACTAATGTTGTGTTTAAACAAATTCAGTTAAAAAGCAATAAAAGACTACAGAAAGAAAAAAAAAGCAGTATTACTGGTTCAAAACAAATCTGAAGAAGAAAGGCACTGTGAAAACTATATTAAATCTTCCATACTACAATGTGATAAATTGCTTTTGCTATGCCCTTATAACATAAAAGGGTTAATTTGATTCTGCAGAAAATAAAGTTGATTGATTACAGGAAGCCAATTAAATCAAATCCATATTTTTTTAAAAAATAGACAAAGTTTGATATAATGAAAACAAAACAGCCAATTCAATCAGTGAAATATTTCAATATATTTGATGTGCATCATGAATCTAAAACTTTCAACCACTTGATACTTCTGTAACCAGGCATCCGAAAGTAAATTTATGGCAGGTGATTATAAAATTGCGTTATCAACATGCACAAAGCAGTTAGTTTTATGAAACCTGAAAAATTTCAGGTGTCAGCACTATTTATGAATTATTGACCTATGCCTGGGCATAAAATGAGGCAAATAAAATGATGAGAGGAAGAGAGTGCCCAAAATCCAGCTTGCAATACACCATCCAGTGTTTCCACTAATTCATTTTTCTTAAAACATTATACTATATATCACTCATTTTTTCTTATAAAATAATAACTTTGAAGTATGACAAATCCTATGAAGATTAAAAACTATGTACAATAGTCAGATGATGGTGTAGTGGTTAAGACAACACTTAGTTTGCCCACATCCTATTTTGGAGAACTTGGGGTCAGATCTGTTCCACTTTGGATTCAGCTTCCTGTTAATACACCATGGAGGGGCCCCTGCCTTGGCTCACTTTGTTAATCCTCCTCCTGAGGCACCAGCATCCCATATGGGCGCCAGGTTCTAGTCCTGGTTGCTCCTCTTCCAGTCCAGCTCTCTGCTGTGGCCCGGGAGGGCAGTGGAGGATGGCCCAAGTGCTTGGGCCCCTACACCTGCATGGGAGACCAGGAGGAAGCACCTGGCTCTTGGCTTTGGATTGGCGTAGATCTGGCTGTAGCAGCCATTTGGAGGAGTGAACCAATGGGAAAAGGAAGACCTTTCTCTCTGTCTCTCTCTCTCCCACTGTCTAACCCTATCTGTCAAATAAAAAATATATATACTATGGAATGAGCAATAGATGAGGACTCCAGTATATGGGTACCTGCCACCCTCACAGCACACTTGGTTGGAGTTCCCTGCAGCTGCTTCCAGCCTTGCCTAACAAAGGCAATATCAGATATTTAGGGAATAAACCAGCAGATGTAAAATCTCTTTGTCTTTCTGTCTCTGTTTCTAGCTCTGTCAGTCTTTCAAATAAATACAAATTGATAAACAAATTTTATAAATATTAAATTCATATTATTACAAATCAATAAATTGATAAATAAATTTTATAAATATTAAATTCATATTATTACAAATCCTGGTAATACCAATAACCCATACATTTTAATTTTGTTTACATATACAGAACATTTTTCATAACTATGTCGAATGTGACATAATTGTCTAAATGTGTGATAGGCATTGAGACTCAGTGTATTAAGCCACCTCTTGGGATGATTGCATCGCATATCAGAGTGATTGCTTTGAGTCCTAGCTACTCTGAGTTTCTGATTCAGCTTGAGTCCCTGTCATTTGTGTGGGAAGACCAGTTGGAGTTCTTGGATCTTGGCTTCAACCTACACTAACCTTTTCTGTTTTGGACTTTTGGAAGGTGAACCAGCAAATCTAAGAGATTCTTTCTCTCTCTCTCTCTCTCTCTCTCTCTCTCTCTCTCCTGTCAGTATACTCTTCAAATAAGTGAATATTTTTTAAAAATCTATTTTTTTAAATCTCTTAAATCAAGTTGTGAAAATATTTTTATTATTCAATAAGTAGTAGAAGTGTTTATAATTCATAGTCAGTTTTCACTTATTTGGGAACAAAACAGATTTTAATCTCTGATGTGATAAACACAGTTGTATTTGTTAAAATGAAATGACAAAACATTTCTGGCATCCTGGAGTACTACAGAATTATGCTTAGATGTTTCGCCAGATAATAGTGCCCCTTTTACTGAGAAATGTTTTGTTCTATATCCCTACCCTTTGCTTCCAAGATGAGGATGTTCCAAAAGTCCCATTTTGCTTATGGAACTCAGACTACCCTTGTTTTAATCAGGTGACGATAGTTGACCCAAATCAAAGATATTTCTTCTAGCAACGTGGAACTAAGTGTCAGAGCACTTCTTAGTCTCTGTTTATTACTAATTCTGAGGGTACACTGGGTGCAAGTGCTCTTATATAGCAATATCATGCTATTTATCTGCTTGGTTCCCTCCCCCGCAAAAAAATGGGTCAGTTCAGCACTGGTAGTAAAAAGAGACAAGCATTGTCATGATTATTTGAAATGGTACAAAGGAAAAACATTACAGACAAAATTTGAGGAGGGAGAGGGAAAGGGGAGGGTTGCGGGTGGGAGGGAAGTTATGGGGGGGGAAGCCATTGTAATCCATAAGCTGTACTTTGGAAATTTATATTCATTAAATAAAAGTTAAAAAAAAATGAAGAATTTTAATTAACTACATTTCGTTAGTTTCTAGCAGCAGGAGAAGAAATGGGCATTCCATAAGGGATGATGTGAATTTACTATACTGAATCTCTGATACTTATACATACAATACCTTGATAGGACATTGAGAAGAAGGAATGTGATTTTCAACATACATGACATAATTAAATCATTATGCATTCAAATTATCTGTAGATATGAAAAATATTAACTGTGCAACCACTGGACTATATTTTTATGGAAATTTTTATGCAACCTACTCAACGTAGAATCTTTCCTTGGGAGATCTACTTTCACATCAGTGAGTGTGTGCTGCAGCAACTATGTTGTCTGCATATAACAGTAATTCTAGCCACAGTAAATTAGGTGAGAAATAAATAAATCATTCATAAGTAATCATTAAGATTGTCTTTGAAAATTTGGAGTTCAGATTTAGAGGTGTTAAAAATTTTCCCCTATAAATTATTTGAACTGTAAACAAAAACTTGAGAGAATGGGGACGTAAAATACATAGTTTGTGTAAATTGATGTAGGAAATCTGGATGATTTCATAATTTATGGATATTTAATTAATTCTCTTTCTACACAGTGGTGGGTTTCTGTTCATAACAAAAGGCCTATTATTTAATTAAACTCTGATAAGTAATACGAAATTCTCATCTGTGGCTTGTACAAAGTTTTGTGTCCTCTTATTTCCTCACATCTTAGCTTTCTAGAGGAGAACATGGCAGGAGGAGTTACTTCAGGAAATTTCAGCACCAGCTGCCCTGCTCTTCAGGTCAGAAATGAGGAAGTCATTCCTTTTCTTCTAACACACTTCCAGTCAATCATAGAGCACCTTATTATTGTCGCCATACTCTCCTCTCCTCTACTTCTGCTTGAACTACTTCGGTCATCCCATCATAGTTACATTTGAAATACTGAAAGATGCTGTAGTAATTCTTTGTCCCCATTTTCTTTTATAAATGTAATTATTTCCATGTCACTCACTGACATAAAATTCATTGGCATAAAATTCTTCAACTTTTCCAAAATTGCCTTTATTATAAATTCTAAAGTAATGTAAGTACTACTTAACTTTCCAGCCACAATTTCTAGTTATATCCCATTAGCTCTTAATATTCTAGATCATAGTTTTATCACCCCATAAATATTGACATTTTGAACCAGATAGTTCTTTCATCGTGGGCAGTTGTCTTGTACATTAAAGGATATTTAAAGCAGTATTTCCGCCCTCTACTCATTAGAGATCATCAGCATTCCCCTGGTTGTGACAGAATGTCTTCAGACATTGCCAAACGTCCTGAGAGGTATAGTCACTGTGCTAAAGAACCGTTGCTCTATCACTTATGATTCAAAACAATGTTCTTTTTCTTTCTTCTTCAAGCCTTTTAAATTTTTTATGTCTTCATCTTGAGCTCCTGTTTATTTTTTCACTAACTTAATGTCACTTCTTCCCAATGTCATACACCAGATTCATTTATATTCACTTTTACTATACATTTATACCCCTCCCCAGTCACAGTATCAGTTTCTCCCATATCCCATGTTCTTGCTGACTATAAGGCCTTTGCCCATGATCTTTCAAATTTTTAATTACTCTACCTTTGTTTCGTTAACATCTGCTATCATAGCTTATATGACTTTTTCAGGAAAATACCCTTAGCACAACAGACTTCATCAGTGTACATCATAAATTATCTTCCTTTTATAAACATTGCTTAACTGATTTTGAACTTTTGTATTTATTTGTGTAATGAGATGGTTAATGTATTTCTCACCCACAGACCTGTGCTCTCAATGAAAGCAAGAACAATATTTTTTTTTCTCATTCTTTTTCTCTAACATATAGCACAGTCTGACACAGAAAGGACAGAAAATAAATTTGTTGAATAGAATGAGGAGCACTCCCTATAATTATAATTTTAATGAGTTTTGTGATTTTGCTTCCAATTTTGGTTGTAAACTACCTGAGATCTGATACTTTATTCTGATCTGAACTACTATTTTCAAAGTGCCTAAGTTATGAGTAATTTTTCAAGAGAATAAGTTTTTCTTAGAAATAACTCAGTTTCTTTTGAAAGTGGAAAATGCAGAAATAAAAGTTATCACAATTTTTAGATTGAAAAATGGGTGTCAATCATGTGCTAGACCACATTTTGTACATGCACATAATATTAGTGCAGTGTTAATTGTAGGGCAACATTAGAATTTTCTACATACAGTTAAATATTCCTTTTCTTATTTGCTTAACAACACCTCTCCATTACTCTTGTGATATGTCTTCAAAACATTTATACATCTACTAATAATTTGATTGCTCTTGTGAAATACCTTTCTTTTCTTATCTCTCACTCTTTGGGTTTCCTGTTCAGTCTTTTTTTTAAAGATTTATTTATTTATTTGAAAGTCAGAGTTACACAGAAAGAGGAGAGGCAGAGAGAGAGAGAGAGGTCCTCCATCCACTGATTCACTCCCCAAATGGCCGCAACGACTGGAGCTGCACCAATCCGGAGCCAGGAATCAGGAGCTTCTTCCAGGTCTCCCATGTGGGTGCAGGGGCCCAAGGACTCCGGCCATCCTCCACTGCTTTCCCAAGCCATAGCAGAGAGCTGGATCGGAAGTTGAGCAGCTGTGTCTTGAATCAGCGCCCATATGGGATACTGGCACTTCAGGTCAAGGCGTTAACCCATTGCACCACAGCACCAGCCACTCCTGTTCAGTCTTAACATAGCTTCACATTATATTTCTTCAATAATTCCTTTTGCAATAAATGGCTGTTATATTGATATCAAAACATTAACACATAATTCTAAGCATGTAACTTATGTTGTCGTTATTGGCATGTCCAAGAATTTAGAATTATACGTATAAACTTTACAGAAAATATTTTGAGATAATATCACTAATGTCTAGAGACAACTATTAATATACAACTATTTTCACAATGTAATAAGAAGCAGGGTGTTAACCACAGAAAATGAAAATGCTCACTATGGTATTCCTGGAAATTGCTAAGAGAAGAGAATAAATGTAAGTGTTGTCACTACAAAAAAAAAAGATAATTATGTTAGGTTATGTAGTTGCTGGTTAGCCAATTTAGCCATCTCACAATATCTACATATTTAAAATCATTCTGTTGTACATGATAAATATGTATGATTTTATTTGTCCAGTTAAATGAATAAATATCTTGGCAAAAAACAAACCAGAAATATTAGTAGGATATACATTTTGAAATTATAAAAAATGCCATGAACTGTTTCATTTAAAGTGTTAATAAGCCACTGTAAGCGTCAACTCAGCAACTCTCAATGAATGTTGACAAATATGTCATCTTTATCAGAAAGGTTTTAACTTATTAATAGAAAATATTAACATAATATTGACTTCAATGATAAGGAAAATACTATTCCAGTATGCTAATTAGTCCATTTCTGCTGTGTTGAATACTAAAAAGCAGAATTTACAAGACATGCTCATGATTTCTCACACACAACAAAGACTTCATGGATAAACATCTCCAACACCTAAGTATGCTGTGCTTGACAAGCTCATGTAGCCGTACCATTTCTAGAAAATAACTCATTATGTTTGGCAGGGTGAAACACTTCCTGCATAACTAACCATGAAAACTATGCAGGGCAGACACCGTAGGGTAAAGTATGTCTGAGAAAATCCTGTCGTCTAGGCTTCACAGAGCTAGGATAAAAATCTGTCTCACATCAACACTAAGTTTTTAAGAGGATGCTGTCTGCTTCAGCAAAAGCTATGCATGGATCACATCTTTTTTTATAAATCTTTTTATAGAAACTATTGAATAACATTAAATATAAAATAAATAGCAGTCCTAAAAAATATGTTTCCCAGACATCAAAAATGTCCTCCTTTAATTGATTTATTTTACAGCCTCCACACAAAAAAAAGATGAGTCACAAAATATAAGCTTCATTCTATAATATCATAGACATAAAAAGGAGGTTTTAAAGCATACAATCTTAATAAATGGGTTGCTGTTAATGGAAGGCAATGTTAAGCCATTCATTTCATCAAGTTCCATTTTTAAAGATAAACACATTTAACCAAAAAAACGCATTTTTATTTTCTGTGGCTTATTGATCTATACACATGGAAATTTTAATTTAAAGCAGTAATTTATAAACTAAGATTAATGAGTGAGTCATAAATATGTGATTATAAATGAAATTTCTTCTTTTTCTGATTTCTCCTGTATTTGAAAGGTCAAAAATACAAAGAATCACAACATGATGAAATTGAAATCTATAATTCTAACATAGAATTACTCAGTTATTAGCTATTTGGCTTTAGTACATCTCTTCGGTTTTCTCCCAATTAAGAAAATGGGGGTATTTTAATGAATTACTTCATACATCTATTCCAAACCTTTTTCTTTATGATTTTGAATCAAAATCTTCCTCAGATGAATAAATGGCAAGAAAGAATATTGTATCTGAGATGTTACTTTAAGGAATGAAAGGTATTGATTTTAGCTTAAGCAATACAGAATTCTTAGTATAAGTGTCCTTCCCACAAATCTGGATTAATTCTACACAAATTGCTCACATGGCTGCTTGTCTTAAAATCCAGAGCTTCTTTCTCTGCCTCCTTATTCATTTTCAGAGACAGACAACATCTTTAGTGGAATGCTGGATCATCCTAAAAGCAATGGCTTCATGCCTGATTTTATAAACCTTTCTTATTTTGTCTCTTCTCATTTGCTTTCCTTTTACATTTAGGAGTTGGTTGCATGCCACTCTAATTTAAACATGAAAATATTTGTTCCAGCTCAGAAACACTGTCCCTTTATCTCTTTCATTTTTTTCCTTTAAGCTTACTTCAACTCTTAAATTTCTGATTTCTACACTATTTTCACAGATATCTAAGCTGTGTTCATGCATAATTACAATTTCTTCCCTATATTTTACTTCTCTGCATTGGGGCTCTGCAATGATTTTTTTCTCTTCCATGTTTCTTTCAGATGTTTTCACAGTAAGCATCCGCGCATTTGGATCATGTTCCCCTTTCATTTGTTGCTCACTGATGTGCTTTCCCTGGACATTCATAGCTAGTGAAGCAACTGCCAATGTCTTTCAAATTTTCATTACTACTTTCTGAAAAGTAATCACGAAACTAATATATCTTAAATACAAGTTTATTTTCCCCTGAACTGAACTTCGTTCTTTCCCGTCTTCATATTTCATTAAATGATGCAACCAACTCCCTCACTGCTCAACACAAAATCTTAGCAGTCATTTATCACTTTCCTTTCCCTCATCACTCACACTCAAAACTACAGTGTCTAATTCTGAAAGAGATGTTAGCACCAACCACCTTCAGCTGTTTGCTCTCTACTCCCAAGTTTATTCTACTGCCTTCTCTTGCCCAGATCGAAACAGCTTAGTTTTGATTGCTTGTTTTTCCCTGTTCCAGTAGATTCTTATTGTGTCTGGGTTTACAATCAAATTCTTATTATGCCTGTGGGTTATATAAACTAGCTACTGCATATATCTCTGGACTCATCTCCTACAATTCCTCTTTTTTCAGCCATATGAGTTTCTGTATATTTAATTCATGCTGTTTTAGAAAATGTTTTAAACTTCACAATGTGGAGTCTCTAGTTGTAATGATTCTTGTTTCAGGAATGATCTATTTAAAAATTAAGGGTCTCTGTTTTGATACCTTCTCTGACTATCCATATTATCAAACACCATCCATACCTTGCTCCAAATAAGCATAATTATCAAATGCAAATTTATATTGTATTTAAAATCTGATAATTTCATTTATTTTTACTTATACCACTTCTGTGAGATGGAACACAAAATATGTTCAGCTTTACCTCTTTATTAATCACAGTATTGGAAGATTTTACCAATATATCCTAAAGATTCCATCAATAACTGTTGGAATTAATAGTGAGTACTGGATACAAAATCAATGCACAAAAATCAGTAGCAACAACAAAAAAATCAGTTAAAACAAAAGTTCTGAAAAGGAAATAAGATGAAAATCTCATATTCAATACCTAAAAAATAAGAATAAATTTAACAAGGTGAAACACGTGTAAAACAAAACCTACTAAATGCTAATAAAAGAGATTGAAGAAGATACAAATAATAGGAAGCATATTCTGTATCATTGGATTGGCAGAATTAGTACTCTAAAAATGTTCTGTACTTCCAGTGATCCACAGATCCCATGCAACTTCCATTAAATTCCACTGTTGATTTTCATAGAAATGGATTAAGCAACTCTAAATTCATATGGAACCATCACAAACATTCAAGGCATCATAAGCAAAAGGATCAAAGCTGGAGTCATCACACTATCTGATTTCAAGCTACTCTATAAATTGATGGTACTAAAACTATGCAGTACTGAGATAATAAACTCATCAACGGAACAAAATATGGAACACGGGCATGAACTTATGCATGTACAATTAACTTGCTGTTAACAATGGTACCACAAGTCTCTCATATATAAAGGACAAGGACAGTGTCCTCAATAAAGTTTGTTGGGAAACTGAGTATCTACATTCAGAATAATGAAATTAGATTCTCTTCTTACAAATATTAACTCACAAATATCAAATCAAGATATGTGAGCTTTTCTGATTTATATTTTATTTGAAAGTCAGAGTTAAGAGAGAAAGAGAGATAAACAGAGAAAGAGAGATCTTCCATCTGGTGGTAGTTCACTCCTCACAAGGCTGCAAAGCTGTGATTGGGCCTGGCCTAATCCAGGAGACTAGAGGGTCCACCAGGTCCCCCACATGAGTAGCAGGGGCCTACGCACTTGAGCCATCTGCTACTACTTTTATCAGGCCATTAGCAGGGAACTGGATGAGAAGTTGAGCAGCCAGGACATGAACCAGAGCCCACATGGTATGATAGCATTGCAGAAGGCCTCCACAATGCCAGTCTCAGGATAAGTAAAAATTTAACCCTAGTAGCTGACACTACAAAACTAGAATATAGAAGGAAAACCACATGTAATTGATTTTTTTTCTCACATTTGACACCAGTACTGTAGACAATAAAGGGAAAAATAAATAAAGAGTATAACATCAAAATAAAAGTTTTTTGAAAACAATTAAGAGACAAATTATTTTTGAGAGAAAAATTAAGAGGAAAAATGTTGTGAGCCTTGTATTTGATAAAAAGGTATAACCAAAATACAAAAATAAATAATTCTACAGAAAGAAAACAAATGATCCTACTAAAAAACTGGTTAGAGACCTGAATAGACATCTTTGAAAAGAATACATACAAATAGTCAGCACATATGTGACTGAAAATATCAGTATTACTAATCCTTAGAGAAATGTAAATTAAAACCATAGGGATATATTATTTCATACCTGTGTGAATAATGTTCATCACAAAAAAAAAATCAAACAATAGAAAGAGTGTGGAGTAAAGGGGACCACTGTTATGAATGTAAATCATCATAGGCAATGTGGAAAACTGTATGGAGGGATCTATGAAAACTAAAACTAGAGCCACCATATGATCTAGCGATCACAGTTCTGGGGCTGATTTCAGGAACCCTACCGAAACCAAAATCTGCAGATGCACAAGTCTCTCAGATAAAATGGTATAGTATCTACATATAACCTATGAACATCTCATTGGTATTTAAATCATCTCCAGGTTCATGAAAGCCACAAATACAATGTAAACTTTATGCAAATATTTATAGCTGTTCCATATTATTTAGGGAATTATAACAAAGAGAAAGTCTGTATATATTCAAAATTGATGAAATTTTTGAATATTTTCCATGGTTTGAATATTGTTCCAGATTCTGTAGATGCACAACAATCGGATATGTAGGGTGAAGTGTATTTGCCCCTCACCCCCAAAAAATAAATTAGTGTATGTAGGTAAGATATCTACACTTTCATTCTCATTGTATCAATATTCACAATGGTCTCATTTTTGACAAAAATGCCAAAAATACATTTTGAAGAAAGGACAGTCTTTTAAATAAATGATACTAAAAAACTGAATATGCATACATAGAAAAATAAGATTAAGATACCTCTCACCATAAACAAAGTGGGTTGATTTCTGCTTCTGCTTCTGGGTCCATTGATCTATGTATTGATTTTTATGCCAGGACCACGTTGTTTTAATTAGCAAAACTTTGTATTATGCTTTTAACTAAGGTGTTTTGATCTATTCAGTTTTTGTTGTTATTGTATGTTTGCTTTGTCTTTGCTCAAATCATGTTGGCTATTCTGAATCTTTTGTGGTCCTTTATAAATTTAAAATTGTGTTTTCTAACTCCGTTAAGAATGCCATTGGTGTTTTGATGAGAATTTCATTGAATATGTGAGTCTATTTAGGTAGTATGGACATTTCAACTAGCAAAGTGCTGCTATGTCACTCTTACCCCAGACACAAGTGATGCAATTTGGAGAAAGATGATTTTTACTTGGAGGAGGCAGACACAATTAAGTCAAGATCTTAGACTTGAAATTAAGTAACAAATCTGCTATGTTTAAACCTAGAACTGGATAGGTTCCCATATCCTCTGCCTCAAGGATTAGAAAAAGAAAATAAATTTAACAAACAGAAAATAAGTCCTTGAAGATTGAGTCTTGGATCCTCTTTAGCCAGATAACAGGGGACCAACCTTTTCCCAAACTCTAGCAGAAACTAGAGACAGACTTCAGTGGAAGATACAGCAGACTGATACACACAATTAGATAAAGGCAAAAATCCTCTATATCAAGACCAGATCTCACGATGTAGCTTCTAGATCTTTCCTGGCATTAGGCAGAGACTTGTAACCTACTGGGATGGTTTTATTCCAGTCTATGTCACTGCCAGCATTATGCAAACCAAACATACATTCTGAGACTCTGCAGCCCATAATGATCATGTGACTCAGAAACAAGCAGCTAAATGTCACCCTGAGAATCCAAGAGACTGCCTCCACAATCAGTCCCCCACATTGGGGCAGATAGTAAGGAGTAGCACAGGAAAGCGTGCTCACGGAATTTGCCTTGAAATTCAATGCCAATTTCACTGTGGTATATCAGACATCGGGTAGAAACCAGAGGCCCCTATTCGCAGGATAGTACTTGCAAACAAAACCTCTAGAATTGCTTAGGCATAAAGTAGAGTCTTATTCCCTGGTTGAACACAGAAATGTTTTGGCCACCTTGGCATGTATCCACAAGACAGGACAGAACCCTGCTGCGACAAGACTCAGGTACAATCCAGGCTTGTGTCATTCTGTTAGAACAAGGGACTACCTTCACTCCTGCTCTAAGTGTACTCAGATAGCAAGGAGTAAGACTCCAGGGACTGGAAAATAAGCCATTTAAGTGAGCACAGTTGTGTCTTCAAAGTGGTAAAACTATCAGTGGGCTGATAGTCACAGTCTCTGTCCCCAATCCAGTGTCTATAGATAGAAACATTGCAACTTCCCCAGTCCCAGATGGAAACCCATGACACTAGTCAATCGACATACCCAAGGCCAGTATGACATGTGGTTGGTTGAATGGCTTCAGGTCATAAATGCACCTGAACAGCAGATAGCCCATATAAAAGTGGCCCCTTTCTCTACCCTGTGTTTTACTGGATTGGGTAGGCTGATGGCTCCAGGTGTCATCCAGAATTATGGCACAAGTGGCCACAGGACAGCTTACACCATCTCTTCTGCCATATAACCCTATGGAGATAGTAGTTATCTGCTTAGGCAGATAGGAAGGGGACAAGACATTCCATAGAAACCTGATGTTGGCATTGTATAGACACATTCAGCATTGCCAGAGTTTCAATCAATGCTACTATCTATGATCAAAGACATACCTCTGTCAACATGGGTACCTGAGCAACCCCTCCAGAACTGTAGGCCAACATTTCAAATACAGTTGACTGAAGGCCAGTATCCTCATGAGCCCAGATTTTACCCCATAGCTGCTACCAAAGGCTACGTATTACTGCTGCTTCATGTCCTGACTGATGCTTTCATTAATTGCTATGGAAGAGGATAGAGGTCAACCATATTGTAGCATCAAACTGAATAAAAAACCAAAATAGCCTACCAAACTGATACATTAAGACCTATCTTCAGGGGCCTGGTGCCGTGGCACAATAGGGTAACCCTCTGCCTGCGACACCGGCATCCCATATGGGCGCCGGTTCTAGTCCTGGATGATCCTCTTCCCATTCAGCTCTATGCTGTGGCCTGGGAAAGCAGTGGAAGATGGCCCAACTCCTTGGGCCCCTGCACCCGCATGGGAGACTGGGAAGAGGCTCTTGGCTCCTGGCTTCAGATCAGCGCAGCTCCAGCAGTTGCGGCCCTTTGGGGAGTGAACCAATGGAAGGAAGACCTTTCTCTCTGTCTCTCCCTGCCACTGTTTGTAACTCTACCTCTCAAATAAATAAATAAAAACCTTTTAAAAAAAGACCTATCTTCAGTAAAAGCCTTTAACTCCAAAGCCACTTGTTCAACATAATATGACAGATTACAAAGCTATCAATATGTGAGATAGAAAATATGAAAATACAAGGCAGTACAGTAACCAAAGGAATAAAATATTTTAATAAAAGATTCCAAGGAAAAAGAAATTGATAAACCTGCCAGAGAATTAACAAATTACTATAAGAATGCTTAATAACATACAAGAGAATACAACCAAATAGTTAAACAGAAACAGGAAAATAATGCATGATACAAATGAGAAATAAGCTTTCACACAGAAATCAACAAACAATAAATGGTGGCAAGGATGTGAGAAAAAGTATCCTAATCTACTTTTGGTGGGAATGAAAACTAGTACAGCCATTGTGGAAGACAGCATGGAGATAACTCAGAAATCTGAAAGTAGATTTACCATATGACCCATTCATCCCATTCCTGGGATTTTAACCAAGCAAAATGAAATCAGAATATGAAAGAGTTGCCTGTACCCTTAAGTTTATTGCTTGTAGCCTAATTCACACTAGCTAAGATATGGAATCAACCCAGATGCCCATCAACTGATGACTGGATAAAGGAAATTGGTATGTATAAATTAAAGAATATTACTTTGCGATAAAAAAAAGAATGAAATCCCATCTGTTACCACAAATGAATGCACTGGAAACCATTATGCTTACTGAAATAAGCCAGTCCCCAAAAGGCAAATATCACATGCTTTCCCTGATCCGTACTAACTAATAGAGTGGAAAAATATAATGTAGATGAGTAAAATTGGTATTTTTGAGACTTGATTATTGCCTACAACCCTGTCTCTACAGTTGAGGAAAAGTGTTTTCATCTTCAAACTGTGTATGGAGCTCTTTATTTGGTGGAGGGTTAATATTATTATAAAATAAACTTAAAGAACTAACTGAGCACCAAAAAGGAAACCTGTTAAAGTGAAATGAACACTATGAGAAATGGTGACTTGATCAGCCCTCACCCTGAATGTTGATGAGCAACTTGATATGTTATCCCTCTTAGTATTTTTTTTTGGTTTGTTCTACTTAATACCTTTGGTTGAATACTGTAATCAGTACACAATTCTTCTTAAGTGATGAAACTTAACTGAAAAGTGATCGCTGTTAAATGTAAGAGTGGGAATAAGAGAGGGAAGAGATGTGCAATTCGGGACATGCTCAAGCTGACTTACCTCAAACAGTAGAGTTAGAAACATACCAGGGGATTCGAATTCAATCCCATCGAGGTGGCATGTACCAATGCCATCTCACTAGTCCCAGTGATCAATTTCTGTTCACAATTGATCATAATGATAGGACTAAGAACCAAAGGGATCACATAAACAAGACTAGTGTCTGCAAATACTAGCTGATAGAATCAAAAAGGGAGAGAATGATCCAACATGGGAAGTGAGATACACAGCAGACTCATAGAATGGCAGATGTCCTAACAGAACTCTGGCCTCAGAATCAGCCCAGAAGGTGTGCGGATCGGCTGAAAAGCCCATGAGAGTATTTCAGGCATGGAAAGCCAAGACACTCTGGGGAAAAAAAAAAAAAAAAAAAAAAAAAACACCTAAATGAAAGCTCTCCATGAGTGAGATCCCAGTGGAAAGAACGGGTCATCAAAGAAGGAGGTACCTGGAGGTACCTTTCTCTGAAGGGAAGAGAGAACTTCCACTTTGACCATGGCCTTGTCTAAATATGATCAGAGTCAGTGAACTCAGGGGGCTTCCATAGCCTTGGCAGCTCATGACAAGAGCCTAGGGTGATTACTGATGCCATAAACAAGAGTGTCAATTTGTTAAGTCAACAACAGGAGTCACTGTGCACTTACTCCTCATGTAGGATCTTTGTCCTTAGTGTGCTGTACATTGAGATTTAATGCTATAACTAGTACTCAAACAGTGTTTTTCACTTTATGTGTCTGTGTGGGAGCAAACTGTTGAAATATTTACTTAATGTATGCTAAACTGATCTTCTGCATATAAAGAGAATTGAAAATGAGTCTTGATGTGAATGGAAGGGGAGAGGGAGTGGGAAAGGGGAGGGTTGCGGGTGGGAGGGACATTATGGGGGGGAAGCCATTGTAATCCATAAGCTGTACTTTGGAAATTTATATTCCTTAAGTAAAAGTTTGAAAGCAAAAAAAAAAAAAAAATTTAAAAGAACGAATAAAAAAAGAAGAAGGGAGGGTGGGAGCATGGGTGGGACAGAGAGTAGCGTAGGAAGTATCCCTATGCTCTCAGATCTGTATATATGAAATGCAAGAAAATTGTTCTCCTTAAATAATTTTTTAAAATGTAAAAAAGATATAGATTGAATGAAACAAAAAAGATGAGATCAATGATATGCTCTCACAATGATCTCTTTACAGGTAAAGACATGCACAGACTGAAAGTGAAAGGACAGAAAAAATTTCTTCACAAAAAAGGAATTCATAAACAAGCAGGAGTAGCTGTATTGTCATTAAAAATATACCTTATTACAAAAACTGTAAAAAGTGATAAAAAAGAGTGTACGATGACTAAGGGATTAATTCAGCAAAAAAGATGACCCTAAGTTTGTATGCATCTAATGCTGGCACAACAAATTTTATAAAACAAACCTTTTCGGATCTAAACAGAGAGGTATGCTCCAACACAATAATAAAGGGGAACTTCAACATCCCACTTTCATCAATGGATACATTTTTCAGACAAAAATATAAAATGGAACATCAGAATTAGACTATGCTGCTGACAAAATGGCTCTAACATACATTATAAAACACTTCATCTGGCAACAGTAGCATATGTGTCTTTTTTATCAGCATATAGGTCATCCCCATGGATTGGCCACATGTCATGTCACAAAACAAGTCTCAACAATTTTTAAACATCAAAATCACACCCTGTATCTTTTTTACCACAATAGTTACAAATTGTAAAAAAAATAACAAAAGGAACTCCAGACCTTTTGCAGGTACATAATGGTGAAATTATATGCTCCTGATAGGAAATGGTTCATGAAGAACTCAAAAGGGAAAGAGGAGAACTTACTTGAACCTTGCAGACCATACTGACTTTGAGTCCTGCATTAGCAGGGTGCAGGATGCCCACATAACCCTGGGAAGGGAGAGTTCATTACCTGCTTCCCATCACCCTCACAAGGGCTCCTAGTGACAAGCAGGGAGGAGGCACCATCTTGATGAGGTAAATGCAGGCAGCTGCAGTTCGTGCACATACTAGTAGGGGATTTTGTCTGAGTGTTAAATCTGTAGTCCATACTGACTTTAGGTTCACGTGAAGGGTTGATAGCAGGGGAGGCACCTACTTGAGCCTGGGAGTCACTTCCCTCCCCTAACTGTATCACAGATGAGTATACTCAAACTGCCAAGGTGCACCATCAACAGGCAGCAGACTCTGGGAATGCCTCAGCTCTCTTGGTGGATGCAGCAGGCTCACAGGGTGGAGAACGGATCCCCTGTCTTCTGTAGCTTGGGAACCCTGAACATTATGACTATGGAAATTCTGTGACTACACAATAGAGTGTGGTGTAGAGCTGTGTCTCTTGTCAATCACTGTATCTGGTTTCAGAGGCTGAGTTCCCTTCATGCTGGGTGTTGAGTCACTGCAGAGCTTTCTGTGCCCACTCTGAGGTCCTCACAGATGTTTTGTGTGGTTAATGCACTGCATAAGTGGGATGAATAGCACTGTGGGCTAACCCCAGGGCATTGGTCACCTTGGCAGAGAGGAGGTGAGACGATGGTAACACCAACTGATATGATCATACCCTCGCACTGCTGATAATAGTGGAAATCTACCACGCCTGACTTTGGTTTCGCCCTGGACCTTTACACCACTCCTAAACACCGACTGCAGCTCCCTGGCCTCAACCAGCACAGATACCTGAATATCTGCTGAAGGAAGAGACACTCCACTAAGCCACAGAGGCACATTTCAAAGATAAAACCTATCAGAGGGAAAAATCAACAATCAGTTCCACAAGTGGCTATAAAGAAACAGAATAGGCCGGCGCCGCAGCTCACTAGGCTAATCCTCCTCCTGCGGCACCGGCACTCTGGCTTCTAGATTGGGGCACCAGATTCTGTCCAGGTCACTCCTCTTCCAGTCCAGCCCTCTGCTGTGGCCCAAGAGTGCAGTGGAGGATGGCCCAAGTGCTTGGGCCCTGCACCCTCATGGAAGACCACGAAGAAGCACCTGGCTCCTGGCTTTGAATCAGCGTGGTGCACGGGCCGCAGCGGCCATTGTGGAATGAACCAAGGGAAAAAGGAAGACCTTTCTCTCTGTCTCTCTCTCTCTCTCACTGTCTAATTCTGCTTGTGAAAAAAAAAAAATATATATATATATATGGAAATTAATGATTCTCCCAAAGGAACACAACAATTTTTCAATATTAGAATGTGAAGATGATGAAATTGATAAAATGCCTGAAAATAAATTCAAAAGAATGATCATAAGATTAATCAAAAACAATGGGAAACAATTTCATGAGTTAAAGAAATCCATACACGTCATGTATGAAAAATTTTGCTGAGAGATAGAGACATTGAAGAGAAATCAATCTCAACACTAGAAATGAAGAATTCAGTAAGTCAAGTAAAAAAATACAGTGGAAGACCTTAGCAACAGACTTCATGAGGGAGAAGAAAGAAAATCCAAGCTAGAAGATGAATCTCTGTAGATATTTCAGTCAGCCACCACCGAGAAGGAGGAGAAATTAGAAAAACTGTAAAAAATGTTTGAGATTTATGGATTACTATCATATGACCTAACATACAAGTCCTAAAATTTCCTAAAGTTATGGAAAGAGAGAATTTATTAGAAGGGCTATTTAGTGAAATAATAACAAAAAACTTCTCTATTTTGGTTAAAGAAAGGGACATCCAAGTACTGGAACTACATAGAACTTCTAATAGAAGTGAATAGAAAAGATCTGTACCCAAACACATTATAGTCAATTTTTTTACTGTAAAAGATAAGGAAAAGACTCTAAAATCTGCACAAGAGAAATCCCAGATTACAAAAAAAATGTATGTTAGGAAAATTGGTATTTGAGAATTGATTATTGTTTAAAGCCTTTGTCACTACTATTGTGGAACAGATTTTTTGCTCACTTTTTGTTTAATTTCTTACTTAGTGGATGGTTAATCTTATGATTATCAAGTACTTAAAAATTAATAGAAGGAATAAGAAAGTAAGTAAAAGAGAGAGTAGGAGCATAGGCAGGAGAGAGGGTAGAATGGGAAGTAACAGTATACTCCTAAATCTGAACATATGAAATACATGAAACTGTTCACCTTATATAAATAAAAATTATTTTAAAAAATGAAAAAAATCTATAATGTGCATGAGAGAAATGCCAGATTAACTTCAGGGAATCTCCAATTAGTGTGACAGCTGATTTCCCATCAGAAATCAGACAGGCTAAGAGAGACATAGTCCAAGACCTAGAAGAAAAATAAATACCAACTCAGAATACTATAACTGGAGAATATTATAATTCATGAAATAGGCCAGACCAGAAAGACAAATAACATGTTTTCTCTGATTTGTAGTAGCTAATAACAGAGCACAAAAAATGCAATGTATATGACTGAAATTAACATATTGGGATTTGATTATTGTTTATAGCACTTGTCTATGCTTCCGTAGAACAGTGGTCTTTCTATTTTCATCTTGTTTAATTATTTATTTACATGAAGATTAAGCCTGTGGTTATAAAGTAAATTGAAAAAGATAGAGGAGTAGGAAGGGAGTGAGGAAAGAATGGAAGGAAGTACCATTATGTTCTTAAAGTTTTACCTATGAAATACATGAAGTCTGTTCTTTTTATATTAATAAAATAACCTCTACAGACTCACTCAATAATATTAATCTATTACATTAAAGAGGCCCAGGTCAATCCACTGAATAATAAGCCACATAATCAGACAATTGGAGATGCCTACTCTGAGTTACTTTCTAACTTCCTAAGTGTGTGAGTATGTGTGTGTGTGAGAGTGTGCGTGCACACGTGTGTGTGTGTGTCAACACTCAGAAGTGCAATTTCCTTCTTTCTCTGTCTTTTTCCATAAGTATAATATTTACAGTCACCTAAAATAAAGATAATTTTCTGGAAGCCCCAGAGAAGTAAATTAAACCATGGCTTCCCCAGAAAAATTCTAGCTTTTATGTGCCTGGTTTTTATATTGCTCCTGAATAAATTCAATCACAGTAAAGCTCTGCCAGCAGTCCTTGATAATTAGTGGACTAAAAGAGGAAAGAGTTTTCTAGTAAATAAGTCAGAAAATGAAGACCTTAAATAAGTCAGGAAGGAAGTATGGTCTGAATTTTAGTTACTATTTTCCAGTGCTCTTCTCTCTCTTGGAGACAGTTTAGATGTCTTGACATTGCTTTGGATTTTAAATGATGAATGAAGATACTGTTTTCTACCGAGTAGCCAAAGGATAACTTGGTACAAATTCAGAACCCTTCCATCTTTGACAGAATCGCCTAAATAAATTACAAGTGTAAAATCTGTAAAAGAATTATTTATTCAGAATTTTTAACATCAGAGAATGTTTGACAAGTATTACCAAAAGGACTCAGTGAAGAAAAGGTGTTTCAACAAAGAGAATTGTTGATTTAGTGTAGCTGTGTGCTTAATCTATAGCATCCTGCCTGCTACTTAGTCTTTTTAGTTAAACATCAAAAAGCTTTTCTTTTCTCCCATCTTGAGAAGTACTTTAGATCTTAATTAACAAGGATTTTTCACTTTTAGTTATTACTAAATGATCTGGAAAGATCAAGAGAATACATTAAGGCCCCTTTTCTATCATATCAATGGACTTCCAATTCCCCTGAAAGTCATGTTTGCATATTCTGTGGGGACCAGTGTGATCATAGCCACATCAGGGACAGCATTTTCATTGCACATCAATAGTGGGATCTTTCAATGTCATCCACTGATGTTAAATATTTGGAGCATTTTTAGATACAACAGCTAAAATCTATAGAAATACTTTATCTAAATATTGACAATTAAATAAAATCATTAGAGTGTTACATTCATCCTGTAAGTGTGATTTACTTTATTCTGTTTAGCATAAAATTGGCAATTCTTAAAGTCTATCAACAAAGAAAAATACAAACTTTCTTGCTTCTATGATGAATTATCATTGCTACATCTACAGACTCCAAAATAAAACAAAGATCTGACTGATATCTGGCTAATATAATTCCAACAAATGTGTTATTTAACAGATGCATTTCTCAACCGCAAATCCAATTCACTGAGGCGCTTTCATAGACAAGTTGTCTGAAATTCATAGATCTAAATTTTTTAAGACAAGAAAAAGAATCAAGGAGATATTTCTTTGGGTTATCAAAAGCCATCCCATATGAAAAGACAATTGAGATTTGAAAAATCAGATGTTTTCCTACATATATTTATATGAACATAGAGGTACACTGATGGTGAATCTGAATGGATTGTCTTACATTATTTTATTTAAGCATGGAGCCAAAATTGAATTATATAATCTATAATTAAGTAAAGAAATTTGTAAAAATGACAAAAGCAGATTAAAAATTACACTAAACAACATAAATAAAACAGAAAGACTAGACTGAAAAACTTTGAAAGGAGAATAATATATAATGCTATAACTAGTACTGAAGCAGTATTTTTCACTTTATGTTTCTGTGTGGGAGCAAACTGTTGAAATCTTTACTTAATGTATGCTAAACTGATCTTCTGTATATAAAGAGAATAGAAAATGACTCTTGATGTGAATGGAAGGGGAGAGGGAGTGGGAAAGGGGAGGGTTGCAGGTGGGAGGGACGTTATGGTGGGGAAGCCATTGTAATCTATAAGCTGTACTTTGGAAATTTATATTCATTAAATAAAAGTTAAAAAAATAAAAATAAATGAGAACAGTTTATGCTATTTATCTAAAAAAACTAAATTATAGGCATTAATTATTCCCATATTTTATCATTGGTTATTTTAAAAAATTCTTTTTTTCTTTTTTTTTAAACTTTTATTTAGTAAATATAAATTTCCAAAGTACAGTTTATAAATTCATTGGCTTTTACCCCCCATAACTTCCCTCCCACCCACACCCCTCCCATATCCCGCTCCCTCTCCTATTCCATTCACATCAAGATTCATTTTCAATTATCTTTATATACAGAAGATCGATTCAGTATGTATTAAGTAAAGATTTCATCAGTTTGCACCCACACAGAACATAAAGTGTAAAATACTGTTTCAGTACTAGTTATAGCATTACTTCACATTGGACAACACATTAAGGACAGAGATCCCACATGAGGAGTAAGTACACAATGCCTCCTGTAGTTGACTTAAGAATTTGACATTCTTGTTTATGGTATCAGTAATCTCCCTAGGCTCTAGTTATGAGACTCCAAGGCTATGGAAGCCTTTTGAGTTCACTGACTTTGATCTTATTTAGACAAGGTCATAGCAGAGTGGAAGTTCTCTCCTTCCTTCATAGAAGGGTACCTCCTTCTTTGATGGCCTATTATTTCCACTGGGATCTCACTTGCAGAGATCTTGTATCTAGGTTTTGTTTTTTGTGGTTTTTTCTTTTTTTTTTTTTTTTTTTTTTTTTTTTTTTTTTTTTTTTGCCAGAGTATCATGGCTTTCCATGCCTGAAACACTCTCATGGGCTTTTCAGCCAGATCTGAATGCCTTAAGGGCTGATTCTGAGGCCAGAGTGCTGTTTAGGACATCTGCCATTCTATGAGTCTGCTGCTTTTATTTATTTGAAAAGGAGAATGTCAGAAAGAAAGAACTGTGAGATAGAGAGAGAGACAGATCAAGAGACAGAGAGATACCTTCCATCCATTAATTTCTTCTCAAAGTTCTTGCATTCAATAGGGATTGGTTAGGCCCAAAACCTGGAAGCCCAGCCTAGTCTCCTTCATGGGTGGCAAGCACATAAATGTATCAGCTATCACTTGTTGCCTCCAATGATGTATCAGCAGGAGGTTGTATCAGAAGCAAAGTGCTGAGACTAAAACCAGCACTTTGATATGGAATGTGGGCACTTCACATGGTGGCTTGACCAACTGTAACAAAAAGCATGATCCAGATATTTTTTAGTCTAAGGTTTATTCAATAAAATTTAAGAACTTATGAACTAAATGCATACTTGCCAAATTTCAATGCTTCATAAATAATGCTATTAATTTATTATTATGTCATTATTAGATAATTTGTAAAAATATAAACAGAAAGTGTAATATTTACATTTACCATAAACCTGTTAGGTTTATAAAATATACATTTATTTATTTGAGGATCAGGGAGAGAGGGTGAGGCAAATATATATATATATATAGAGAGAGAGAGAGAGAGAGAGCGCACTATTCTCTGCTGATTCACTGCCAAATAACCCCAGCTTCCAGGTCTAGTATGAGCTGAAGCTGAGAGTCAAAGACTTAATCCACGTCCCATAAAGGTGGTAAGGATACAAATATTTGTTCATTTTCAGAGCACATATTATGAGGAAGATGGAGTGGATTGGAGTCAGAACTCAAGCCCAGGCACTCCAATTAGGGATACAAAAATTCCATTTCCTAATGTATTTTTGTATTTTAAATGATTTACATGCTTTTACACACACACACACAAAAATTTACCAAAATGGAAACTGAATAGCATGCAAATATATTTTGCCTTAAAATTTTGGAAAATATTTTCATTTCATTTGCAAATACAATTACAACAATTTTAGAGTGCTTTTCATTGTTGAATCCAGTATATACTTTATAAATAAAATAAAGTTACTGAAAAGAATGCCTAACATATAGACATTTTTCCCATCAGTATATAAGCTCAAGCAGAAACATTTAAAGATATTTCAGCCCATCATCTTTACAATATACAATTATTTTATATAATGAATATCCAACTTTTCAAATAATAAGAATCCAGAAATATCAGTCAAAGATTCTAGACATATTTTCTCCATGCGGCTGACTGAAAAGTTCTTTCTCACAAGAAGGGTTATAGTTCAGTCAAATTCTTTGTATTGGCAATAGCTTTCTCTCTGGTGATGGGGCAAGAGGACAAGTCCTTTTTCCTTTTCCCAGTTCAATCATGAGGAATTTTATACTCTGTATTCAACACAGTTATTGTGTTCAGAAAAGTCAATAGGAAAAATGTCTTACAAAAAGCAGTGTCAGTGTTTTCTGGAGAATATAAAAAATGCCATTCATTTCCTGTGTGATATAAATGATGGTAAAAATTAAGACACCCTACTGATTGGTTCATGGTTCTGCTCTATAATGACAGACACAAAAAGTTGAAAACTACATTTGAAAAACCGAAATGTGTGTATATTACTGTCAAGAATGCAAAACTGCTTGGAGAAAGAAAAAATAACCAAAGAAAACTCTTTGTTCTAAATGCCATCAGTATGTTTAAATATGTTAGACATTACTACCATCATCAGCGCTAAATATCTCAATTGTTATTGATCTTGAAATTATACTAAAGCCTAATAATAAGAATTTTATTTCATGCCTCAAAATATTCAGTGTAAATGTTCAGATGTCATTCCAAAATGGCAGATTAGGAAATGGCATACTTTGTAGGGCTAAATAACAATAATAATAATAAAGTATAGGAAGTGCACTCTCAGGAGAATTAGAGAGAATACTGCATGGAAATTGTACAAAAGGAAGAGAACACTGTGGACCTGTGTGGAGGCAGTGGATGCTCCACAGAACTCCAGCACAACACAGGACTTCAACAGCAGAGAGCTGGAGCAGGCAGCAGCTAGGAGACAGAGGTGAGACCAGACTGCAGAAATCCATGGTGAGACAGTTGGAGGGAGAGCATGGCATTGAGTCCAGACTGGAATCCTAGATGCTACCAGTTACTAGTGGTTACTCATGGAGCCAGTGGAAGTAAATGGGGCACATTTATCTCACCTCAACCCCCCTCCCCCAGAACAGGGCCCACAACCTCTCTCAGAAAGGGAAGACACCCTTTTGAGTTTGGGCAGCAGTTGCAGAACCCTTTGTGTGTGTACACAGCAACTGGCTGAGACAGGACACCATGTTCTCAGCAGTCCTGAAGGCAGTGGCAAGGAGAGGGTAACATTTGACCAGTGGCTCTTGTATACACATGTGTTCCAGAGATTTCAGCAGAGGGAAAATTCTGCAGTCCTCACTAACTTTGAGCCTGGCTGGGAGGATTGGCAGGTGGCTGCACACTCATATAGGACTGTGAGGCACCTCTAGCCTCCAAGCATACCATAGGCTCCAGGCTCAAAGCGTCTAGGCAGAGTTGGCTTGGGGAACACCTGCCTCTCTTTTCCATGGACAGGTTGGTAAGACAGAATGGAACCTTTACACCTAGCAGTTGTGGGAGTTTGTGTGCTAAGACCATTGGGTCTCAGTGGTTACAAGAGAAGTTGTAGTGTGTAGCTGGGTCTCTGGGAAATCTCTGAGTGTGGCTCCACATGCTGAGAGCTCCTTGGTTGCTTAGGGTGGGTCATTGCAGCGGGAACCATGCTCAGAGTGAGGACTGTGTTGATCATCTGTTCAGTTCATATGGAGTCATGGGTGAGGGTTGAACCCACAGGGGACTAACACCTGGGCATTGCTCAGCAAGACAGGAGGTGAAGGGATGATCAAACCAGCAGAAGTGGCCATTTCCCCTCTTCTGTTAACCCAACCTTGCCCCATTTGGGTGTTACCATGGATACTTTCCCCACCCTGGAGCACAGACTAGAACTCCTTGGCCAAATCCAGCACACATCTCTTGGTATTCACTCAAAGTGCAGACATTCCACTAAGCCACAGACACATAGTTCAAAGATAAAAACTATTAGAGAAAAAAGCCCAACAAGTAATTCCACAAATGTATAAAAACACATGCAGAAATTTCAAGAAAAAAGAATAAGGAAGGCACCATGACCCACCCAAAGAAACATCACAACATTTTAATATTAGAATGTGAAGATAAAGAGATTGATGAAATGCCAGAAATGGAATTCAAAAGATTAATCATAGCATTACTCACAAGCAATTAGAAGCAAATCCAAGAACTAAAGAAAATCATACATGAGATGAATGAAAATTTTCTCATGAAATTGAGATTGTAAAGAGAAATAAAAAATGAAATATTGGAAATGAAGATTTCAATAGATCTGATTAAAAATTTGGTGGAGGGCTGGGCCTTGTAGAGTAGCAAGTAAAGCTGTTGCTTGCAGTGCTAGCATCCCATATTGGCACCCATTTGATTTCCAGCTATTCCATTTCTGATCCAGCTCTCCACAATGGCCTGAGAAAGCAGTAGAAGATGGCCCAAGTGCTTAGGCCTCTGCACCTCTGTGGGAGACCTGGAAGTAGCTCCTGGCTCCTGGTTCAGATCAGCACAGCTCTGGCCACTGCAGCCACTTGGGTAGGGAACCAGCGGATGGAAGGCTCTCTCTCTCTCTCTCTTTCTCTCTTTGACTGCCTGTAATTCTGCCTTCAAATAAATAAATAATTTTTAAAATATTTAAAAAAAATAAAAATGTGGTTTAAAGCTTTAACCACAGACTTGTTTAGGCAGAAGAAAGAATATCTGAGCTAGAAGACAAATCAGTGAAATCTTTGTCAGACCAAAAGAAAAAAAGAAATTAGAAAACTTAAAAAGAGTGTTGGAAATCTATGGGTCAACTGACCCAAGATATGGGTCTTAGGAATTCTTGAAGGTCTGGAAATGTAGAATGAACTAGAAGGCTTACTTATGAAATAATTACAGGCAACTTCCACAATTTAGACAAAGAAAGAGATGTCCAAGTACAAGAAGCACATAGAGCTCCATATAGATATGACCAGAAAGGAACTTCACCATGACACATTGTAGTCAAATTTTCAACAGTAAAATAAAGACAAGATTCTAAAACATGCACAAGAGAAACACCAAAATACATTCAGAGCATCTCCAATTATACTAATAGCTGATTTCTCATCATAAATCTTATAGACTAGGAATCAGTGGTGAGAATGGTGAGACATAGTCCAAGTCCTAAGAGATTACACATTCTTCGCATCAGCACATGGAACTTTCCCTAAGATAGACCATATGGTAGGCCATATAGCAAACCTCAGCAAATTGAAAAAAATCAAAATCATACCATGTGTCTTCTCTGACCACAATGGAATAAAGCTGGAAATCAACAACAAAAGAATCGCTAGGTCATAAGCAAACAAATGGAGACTGCACAACATGCCCCTAAAAAAGACAGTGGATCATAAAAGGAATCAAAAAAAGAAAAAGAAAAATTTCTGGAAGTGAAAGAAGACAATACATCATATCAATACTTATGGGATACAGCAAAAATCAGTGTTAACAGGGAAGTTTGCAGGAATTGGTGCCTTTTTTTCATGAAAATTTTGGAAAGGCACCAAATAAATGAACTACCAATGCATCTCAAAGATCTAGAAAAGCAACAAAACAACAACAACTGTCGCTCCCCGTCTTCGTGGAGGAACGACACAGGACCCTGCGCTGTTCTTTCGTCTGCTCGGCCCTCCCCAGGTTTGCTGCTGGTTCTTCCCGGGTTGGCTACTGACCCTTCCACCTCCGTGGAAGGGCGGTTCCCCCTGCCACATTCCCCACTTCCGCGGGGGAGCAGCACACCGCGGGCCGGCTCTCTCGGGGGCTGCACAGGTGTTCCCCTTAGATGTTCCTGGTGCATGTTGTCTCTCTCCTCCTTTATAGTCCTCTTCCGCCAATCCCAACTCGGCTGCCCACACGCTGAGTACACTGCTCTCCTCCAATCAGGAGCAGGATCAGCTCCTGGAGGTCATCACTCAAGTTGGCAAGAGGCAGCTGCGTAGAAGCTGTTTTCTCCTCTCCCAGCGCCATATTGTGGGAGAGCAGATGCATAGAATAAGTCTTAATTCCAGTAACTTAGTCTAGTCCGGGTTGCTCCCCACAGATCCCCCTTTCTTTTTATTTTTTGGCATTGATATGCGCCTGCCTTCGGAGCCCCGCGGCACACACTCTGCTCTGCTTGCTAGAGTTGCCCACAGGTGCTTACAAGTCCTATCAATCAGGGAAACCGAATCCGGTTCCTCTTTTCGCCATGTTGTGAGGAGGTTTTTAGGCGCTGATGCGTGCCTGTGTTCGGTGCCCTGCAGCGCATGCTCTATTCTGCTAGAACTGCCTGCAGGTGCTTATCGTCCTAATCAGGCAAACCAAATCCAAGCCCTCTCATTGCCGTCTTGTGGGGAGACTTATTGGTGTTGATTCGTGCCTATCTTCGGTGACCTGCAGCTCATACTCTGGTCGAGCTGCCTGCTGGTGCTTACCGCCTTACTAATCAGGCAGACCGAATCCAAGCCTTCTCATTGCGGTATTGTGGGGAGACTTATTGATGTTAATTCGTGCCTGTCTTCGGTGACCTGCGGCGCATAAGCTGCTAGCCGCCTGCAGGTGCTCACCACCTCTCTAATCAGGCAGACCGAATCCAAGCTCTCTCATTGCCATGTTGTGGGGAGGCCTTATTTTTCTCTTTCTCTATCTCCGGGCATTCCTATCTCTCCTATTTTACTTCTATCTACCAGCATTCCTATTTCTCTCATTTTACTTCTAAAACTTCTGTTTCTCTTATCCCTGTGGCTTCCTGTCGCCCGCCCCGAGGCTGCCTCTTGGCGGCTTCCCGGCTCTGAGCCGCTTCAGCCAGCTTCTCTCTTCTGCGTGGCTTTCCGGCTACGCACCCGCACCACGGCCTCGCGCCAGCCCCGCGTTCCCTATCCATTCACGCCCCGTGCTCTCTCTGCACGCGGCAGCTTCCGCGAGTCACACAGCCCCAGCTCACGTTTCCGCCACCACCGGCATTCAGTCCAAGTTCCCCGGGCTAACCTGGCGAATTCCAACCTGGCGGCCCACGTCTCTGCCTCTGGTTCCAGATTTTCGCCTTTTGCTCCCCGGGCTGACTTGAAGAATTCCAAGATGGCTTACATCTCCGCCTTGGCCTGCACTCGCGGCTTCATCCTCCCTAACATTTTTCTCTACCCGGTATGTTTCCCTAAGTTTTCTTCCAACAATATTCCTCCCTCATTTCTCCTAGCTTCTCCCCACAGTCCGTATCCAAGTCTAAGTTTCTTATAGGTTTCACTTTCACTTTCAACCTGCAGTCCGTATCTGAGTCTAAGTTTCTTCTTGCTTTCACTTTAAATCCTAACTTCTTTCCCACAGTCCGTATCCGAGTCTATGCCTAGGCTTTCGATAGCTTCTTCCAGCACCTTTTCTGTCCGGCTTTCCCCTAGGCTCTTTGCTAGTCTCTCTCTCCGGTATTTTCCACTTCTTCCTGTTTCTTCCCTCCTAAGTTTCCTATCCGAGTCACGGCACCATTATGTCGCTCCCCGTCTTCATGGAGGAACGACACAGGACCCTGCGCTGTTCTTTCGTCTGCTCGGCCCTCCCCGGGTTTGCTGCTGCTTCTTCCCGGGTTGGCTACTGTCTCTTCCACCTCCGTGGAAGGGCGGTTCCCCCTGCCACATTCCCCACTTCCGCAGGGGAGCGGCACACCGCCGGCCGGCTCTCTCGGGGGCTGCACAGGTGTTCCTTCAGATGTTCCCCTTAGATGTTCCTGGTGCATGCCGTCTCTCTCCTCTTTTATAGTCCTCCTCCGCCAATCCCAACTCGGCTGCCCACACGCCGAGTATGCTGCTCTCCTCCAATCAGGAGCAGGATCAGCTCCTGGAGGTCATCACTCAAGTTGGCAAGAGGCAGCTGCGTAGAAGCTGTTTTCTCCTCTCCCAGCGCCATATTGTGGGAGAGCAGATGCATAGAATAAGTCTTAATTCCAGTAACTTAGTCTAGTCCGGGTTGCTCCCCACAAACAACAAAAGCTCAAACTAGTAGGAAGAAAGAAATAATTAAATTTAGAGAAGAAATAAAATTCAAACAAAAAATTACCAAAGATCATTGAAATTAATTTTTTTTGAAAAGAGAAACAAAATTGATACACCATTAAGCAAATTAGGTACAGATGGAACAAGTCTGAACACAATCAAGGAAAATTATGACAAACACATTGCCAGCATTCTGTTGAATGGGGAAAACCTAGAAGCCTTCGACCTAGGATCCTAAGATCCAGAACCAGGTGAGGATGTCCACTCTCACCGTTGTTATTCAATATAGTCCTGGAATTTTTAGCCAGAGTCATTAGACAAGAAAAAGAAATCAAAGGGATAGAAAATGGAAAGGAGGAAGTCAAACTATTCCTATTTGTAGATGGCCTGATTTTATATATAGGGAATCCAAAAGACTCCACTGAGACATACCTGGAACTCATAAAAGAGTTTGGTAAATAGCAGGATATAAAATCCACTCATAATATCAATACCATGGCTGAAAAAGAACATTTAAGATCAATCCCACTCTCAATAGGCCCCAAAAGAATTGAATACCTTGGAATGAATTTAACCAAGGACACCAAAGATATCTAAAATGAAATTACAAAACATTAAAGAAAGAAAGAAGACACTAAAAATGGAAAAGTCTTGATATTCATGAATTAGAAGAATTAATATAATAAAAATGTCCATACTACCAAAAGCAATTTACAGATTCAATACGATAGCAACCACAATACCAACACTATTCTTCTCACGTCTAGAAAAAATACTGCTAAAATTCATATGGAATCACAAGAGACCCCAAATAATTAAAGCAATCTTATACAACAAAAACAAAGTTGCAGGCATCACAATACCAGTTTCCAAGATATACTACAGGGAAGTTGTCATCAAAACAGCCTGGTCCTGGAACAAAAACAGACTTGTAGACCAACAGAACAGAATAGAAACTCCAGAATTCTATCTACACATCTACAATCAACATATCTTCGACGAATTCCCGGAGCACAAACAGTGTCTTCAACAAATGGTGTTTTTGAAACTGGATCTCCACATGCAGAAGTATGAAGCAAGACCCCTGCCTTACAACTTAAAACAAAAATTCACTCAAAATGGATCAAAGACCTAGATATGTGAGATTTGATGATTATTTATAACCCCTTGTCTATTCTGTTGAGGAATGGTGTTTTTTTTTTTTCTTTATACTATTTGTTTACCTTTTGCTTTAGTGTAGAATTAACTTGATACCCATTAAGTAACTGAAAATAGATCTTTGTAAAAATTAAGGGTGGGAATCAGAGAGGGAGGAGGAAGAAGGGTTGGAGCATGGGCAGGAAGGAACGTAAAGTGGGAAGTGTCACTATGTATATATGAATTACATGAAATTTGCACAAATTAAATAAAATTTTTAAAAATTCAACACTCATGTCTGGAAAGCACCTGATTTTTAATCACCCTTTTTATTAGGAAACCTAGGTACCTAGAAGATTCTTTCTACTTTATTTTCTCTTCTATCTTGAATTGTATTAATAAAAATAATAAGTATATTTAAACTCTAATTTTGTGGTAATAATTTTCAACTAAAGTACATATTAAGATGTTCCACTTTGTATTTTATAAGGTGAAATTTTGGTATTCTTTAAAATCGTAATATTATTAAATTTTTTACATAAATGAGTTTTTCCATTTTATTTCACAGTGGTGTCACCAAATTTACTTCTAAATACATAGTGTATATATTTCAGTGCATTCAATTCAGTTGCATTTTCCATGGTAGGTGCAAAAAGAAAAATTCTCCTTTGGCAAATTATTCCTTTGAAGTAGATTGTAAAGTGATTTTAAATATTTACCCTATATTATTCCAAAAATTTTCACTTTGTGTGTTTAGTATACTAACCCACATTGTTATAAACAAAAATAACATGAATTCTATTTGTTTCTTAATTTATACCCATATAACCTTGTATACATCACTTACATTGAAAATTATGACACAATTGTATGACTTACCAAAGAGTGCCATTATAAGCTCATTCATTCTTCCAGGTATAGAGCTCCATTTTTTAACACAAATGTCAAGTATTTGCCCTTATTTACCTTGTGTCCACTAACAAAATTGGTCACACATGTGGGATTATCCCAAGCTTATGATTGTGGGATCCAAGGAACAAGAACAAAATAATTGGCAATGGCAGTTTGTTCAGGGTTTACCTGGTCTCAGGGAAAAACAAAAACAAAAACTACATCCTATTGGCATAGCAGAATTTCCTTGGCACTTAGCAAAATTGCACTGCTCACTCAAAAATCCAAACAATAAAGTGGTCACCTGGATCGTTTCATTCAACATGTTGTGAAATTGAGCAAGAGGTAACTTAAGGACAAGAAGTTCACCATCAAACAGTATTGGGGACTACCAAGGAAGAGTCTTGCTGGGATGGTGGAATAAATGAGCTGGATTTTGCTTTGTGAGACTAACAAAGGCAGAAATTGGTCCGAGAAAACTGTTACAGGGTGATCTGTTAGTGCGGTTTATTGTTCTTCCCTATTTCGCAAGTGTAACACCATTTTTATTCACTCTTACAGATCTCACAGGAAACTGATAGAATACATCTGAGGAGTCCACGTTTTAGATTGTCAGAGTTTTGCTTTAGTAGCAAGGCTAGCTAAGGGTGCTAGACAGTGGTACTTTCTGTGGGCCAGGGGGAATGTGTCCATAACCCAGCACTAAAAACCACTACAGGGTTATAGGCAATTATTAACAATCAATATCCAGAGACAGCACTTGAGGTGTATTCTCTCTCATTAGAAATTGAATTAATATAGGCCAATGGAAAAAAATTTTTAAAATACCATCTGGCTGCAATTTGTTCTGCGACTGGTGAAACTGGTTAGAAATTGGGGCTGTCAATTCAACACCATCCCATAGCTGGAGCTATTTTGCATAAAAGAAGAACAATTTGATATTATTGTATAAGTGTAGCATTTTAAAAGGCATGAAAGAAGCAGAGGCTCCCATAAATTGGAGTAAGCTGAGACACTGTAGGAATCAGAAGAAAATTAATTTACCTTCCTCGAAGGCCTAAAAAGAATGTCTCAGATGGTAGATTTCTTCCATCCCTTAAGCCCAGCAAAGTCAGTTTTTTCTAAACAATTATTTTGTATCAGAGTTATATCCATGGAAAAGGAAAAGGGGTGCCTTCCTGACCAGCATTTTCCAGGCTGCTGCAGGTAACCTGAAAGGATGACTGATCCTGGAGACAATGTGAAACAAGCAATATGCTGCCAGCTAAGATAGGGCCTAACCGATGTGCAAGTCAGAGGGACATTGGAAACAGGAGTGTCTGAGCCATCCCCAGAAAGAGAGGCTCAGGACACACCTGATCCCCTTGAACACCCATTGACTGAATAAGATTCACAGAGCTAGAGATCTGCATGGCTGACATTTCACAGTGTTTCAAGAGAAAAGTTGAGATCTCCCTGGAAGAGAGATGGCTTTCTTTTTTTTTTAAGATTTATTTTATTGATTTGAAAGGAAGTTACAGAGACAGAAAGAGAGAAGGAAAGATAAAGAGAGAGAGAGAGATCTTCCATCCTCTGGTTTACTCCCCAGATGACTGCAACGGCCAGGGTTGGCGGAGGCTGAATTCAGAAGCCAGAATCTTCATCCAGGTCTCCCACATGGGTGCAGGCACCAACCACTTGGGCCAGCCTCTGCTGCTTTCCCAGGCACATTAGCAGGGGGCTAGATAGGAAGTGGAGCAGCAGAGGCTCCAACTGGCATCACAGGCAGCAGCTTAACCCATTAATGCCACAATGCCTGTCCCATGTCTTTCTTTCTAAAACAGAACATAATAGCCTTCTGCTACGTGTTCCATCCTGAGTATACTGGCAGTTGGTCACCCACCTCTGCAAATTTATTTTCTCTGAATAAATTCGGTCTGGCTGTAATTAGTACACTGCGTCTTCTCTATTCTGTGTCTCTTTTCCTAAGATTTATGGTGCCCTGTGTGAGGAGGGTTTTTCTTTCTACTCTTCTCCAGCCTACCATTATCTTTCATTACTTCTCTTCTCTCAACCCAGATACTCTCCTCTCCACTACTGCCTCTGATCCTCTCCAACCCCACTCCTGTCCTGACTTTGTTGATTTATCCCTAACTACATTTCATTACCTCACAGACACTCCTATTCCCAAAGTCCCAGATTGGTTTATTGTTGGTAGTGCTATAGTGTTTCTTTTTTTTTTAAGATTTACTTATTTATTTATTTATTTGAAAGCGTTACACAGAGAGAGGAGAGGCGAAGAGAGAGAGAGAGAGAGAGAGAGAGGTCTTCCATCCAATGGTACACTCCACAGTTGGCCACAACAGCCGGAGCTGCATTGATCCGAAGCCAGGAGCCAGGAGCTTCTTCTGGGTCTCCCACACAGGTGCAGGGGCTCAAGGACTTGGCCATCTTCCAGTGCTTTCCCAGGCCATATCATAGAGCTGAATTGAAAGTGGAGCATCCGGGACTAAAACTGGCACCCATCTGCAATGCCTGTACTTCAGACCAGGGCATTAACCCACTGCACCACAGTGCTGACCCCAACTGCAGTGCTTCAAAATTCCCCTTTTCCCTTTGGATATGCACTAATGGAGGAGCATTATGATTATACCTCCTCTTCCCTGGATAAGGCTGAATTGTTAGCCTTGATTTGAGCCTTCACCTTAGTCAAAGCAAAGAGAGTTAATATATAGATATGGGAGTGGGAATGGGAGAGGGAAGAGATGTATAATTTGGGACATGCTCAGGCTGACTTGCCCCAAGTGGTGGAGTTGGAAGCATACCAGGGGATTCCAATTCAATCCCATCGAGGTGGCATGTACCAATGCCATCTCACTGTTCCAGGTGATCAATTTCAGTTCACAGTTGGTCATGGTGGAGGGACTGGGAGTCAAAGGGAGCACATAAACAAGTCTAGTACCTGCTAACACTAACCGATGGAGTAAATAAAGGGGAGAGTGATCCAACATGGGAAGTGAGATACTCAGCAGACTCATAGAATGGAAGATGTCCTAAATAGCACTCTGGCCTCAGAATCAGCCCTAAAGGCATTCGGATCTGGCTGAAAAGCTCATGAGAGTATTTCAGGCATGGAAAGCCAAGATACTCTGGCAAAAGATCTCTGTGAGTGAGATCCCAGTGGAAAG
Organism: Oryctolagus cuniculus; assembly: GCF_051225735.1. Taxonomy (NCBI): domain Eukaryota; kingdom Metazoa; phylum Chordata; class Mammalia; order Lagomorpha; family Leporidae; genus Oryctolagus; species Oryctolagus cuniculus. The sequence continues at coordinate 106,095,308 of NC_142871.1, read as the reverse complement.
AACAGGTCATCAAAGAAGGAGGTACCTTTCTCTGAAGGGAGGAGAGAACCTCCACTTTGACTATGACCTTGTCTAAACAAGATAAGAGTCAGAGAACTCAGAGGGCTTCCATAGCCTTGGAAACTCATGACTGGAGCATAGGGAGATTACTGATGCCATAAACAGGAGTGTCAATTGGTAAAGTCAACAACAGGAGTCACTGTGCACTTACTCCTCATGTAGGATCTCTATCCTCAATGTGCTGTACATTGAGATTTAATGCTATAACGAGTACTCAAACAATATATTTCACTTTGTGTTTCTATGGGGGTGCAAACTGTTGAAATCCTTACTTAATGCATACTAAACTGATCCTCTGTAAAAAAAAAAAAAAGAAAGAAAAAGAAATTATCAATTCCTAACTTGACTCTCACTGGGATTAAACATGACAATAGGTCTGCTCTGATTTCATCATCATTTAAAAAAATCATCTATTATTTTTCACTTTTTGTTTCTGTGTGGGAGCAAACTGTTGAAATCCATACTTAATGTATACTAAGCTGATCTTCTGTATATTAAGATAATCGAAAATGAATCTTGATGTGAATGGAAGGGGAGAGGGAGTGGGAAAGGGGAGGGTTGTGGGTGGGAGGGACGGTATGGGGGGGGAAGCCATTGTAATCCATAAGTCGTACTTTGGAAATTTATATTCATTAAATAAAAGTTAAAAAAATAAAAAAAAGAAAAAAAGAAAAAAAATATAGAGATTCCCAATATGCCTATAGTATCATCCATTCCAATGCCCAGATGTGGCAAGAAAGGGGCTTTCTAACAGCCCAAATGACCCCAACAACTAATGGCAAGCTGATTAAAGCTCTCCTTGATGCTGCCCAGCTGCCATCAAAAATTGCTATTATTCATTGCAAAAGGACACCAGGAAGGTAAACAACACCTATGTGAAGCTAAGAACAAGGCTGATCTGACAGCTAAAGCAGCAGTCATGGGGAGATGAGCCCATATTTTCTTTTTAACTTAGCTCCTATATATTCAGACTTAGAAATCTCTCAACAATAAGGGACATCTAGAAAGGATTCATGGTGATTTCTAGATGAAAACTAACACCCCCTTCTTTTCTCCAAGTTACCTTTCTAAAAAACCTCCATTCTCTCTATCACTCATACTCAAACTCTCTTCTTCATTTCCTGAGATATACCTATCTTCTGCCATATGAGAAACTCTGCATACCATATCTCAGCATGTAGCATCTGTCAAACAGCTAACCCCAGCTCTAATATTAGGTTACCCCTATTCCCCACTCAGAAGGCCGGTGGATCACTCCTGGGAGAGAACTGGCATCCTGACTTCACCCATATGCCACCAGTTATGTGAACGTGTTACCTTCTGGTGATGGTGGACACCTTCTAGGAGTGAGTGGAAGCTTTCACCACTACTAACAAAAGAGCTTCCATCATTTCCACTATATTATTAAATGATATTATCCCAAGATTTGGATTACCTGCTTCCATTCAGTCAGACAATGGACAGGAGTTTACCTCTCAAATTACTCAAATAGTATCTGCCTCTCTTCATATTTCATGGCACTTTCAGATTCCCTATCATCCTCCTTCTTCAGGTAAAGTAGAATGGATGAATGGAATTTTAAAACAGGTTCTAAATAAACTCTCTACCGAATTCTGAAGCTATTCCACCTCTCTCACTTTCGCTCTTCTTATTGAAATGCGCACTCACTTATGGACCTGTGCAGACATACATCTACCCAAACCACACTCTCTGCTTCCCAACTGTAGTCCTACCTTTCAACCTGGTGACTGGGTTTATCTAGGACAAATAAGGCTGTTCTAAAGCCAAAGTGGAGTGGGCCTTGCCAGGTGATATTGACTACCCCCACTGGTGCCAAACTCAAAGGGCACCCCTTCTTGGGTACATTTTACTAGTAACATCTCCTTCATATAAGTCTACTCCCACAGGACCCACCTCTCTCAGGTTGACATGCCAACAAAATGTATTCACAAGGTAACTCTACCTCATTTTGGCCATAGATTCCACCATGGGCAACATCTCTAGTATCTCCTTTTATCCTCATAGTCATAGTGCTCCTCTTTCTGCCATGTATAATTAACTAATTTCACAAAGATTCTTGCAGGAAAAAATAACTGCTATAGCGCAAACCTTCTCGCAGTAGTAACACAAGACTGCTCTTCTTCAATCAATCTGATCTCAAACATGGACCCTCATTCAAGTCTCGGCTCCATGTCTAAGCTCCATATCAGCAGGAAGTAGCCAGAGATAAAATGGCACCTCATCTACTCATCCATACTCAGGGTCAGGGTTGATGGAACAAAGGCATAAGCCTCAGCCATTCTCACTCATTTCCCAAAAGATAAACATTGGGATTTATTCCTTGCCCTTAAATCTCAGTTGGGTCTCGCACCCTATTGCCTTCATATCCCACCCCCCGTGGCCAACTGAAAGACCAGTTGCTAGAACACTTAAAAAGTCAGTTCCAGTAATTCCCCTCTGCCTATTGCCCCTACCCTCAACCCCAATTCCTAGCCTTCCTAAACTATAAAAAGGCTCGGCCCCTGGGGGTCAGGGCCTTTTGCTATGTGTTCCATCACGTGTAAGCTGGTATTTGGTCACCCACCCCTATGACTTTAATTTTTTCTGAATAAATTTGATCTGGCTGTAAAGTCAATTTAAAAATTATGTAATAGAAAAGGACTGAGAAAAGAATACAAAGAAATTTCTGGAATCTCCAAGCTGCAATGTACGTCCTAAAGTTTGGACTTGCTTGCTTCTACATGTCCCTAAAAGACCTATCACACTCTTAGTAAGGGACCTGCTAGATGTACTAGGCATTATTTTGTATTTCAGTCTGAGAAGAAGTGGAAGTCCCAAACAGCCAGGGTACAGTATTTTTGACTCTCCTCCATAAGGAAGCTAATAATCCTGGAACTATTCTAGAAGATATATTGGTTCAGTTTAATCCACTAGTAACAAGAGAGGTTCATACCAAACTGTAACTGTAAAACTAAAGCAAGCTGATCACTGGCAGAAGCCATAGAATACCATTTAAAGAAATGGTTGGAATCTTACCAGCTTGGGAAAAACTGTTCAGTCAAGGACTGATTGGATTTTATAGATCTCATTGTAGTATCCCTATAGTACCTATTTGAAGTTCCAGGTCTGTTGAATGTAGGCTTTTTTAAGACTTTAGGGATACAAGTGGAGCAATTCAAAGTATCTATCCTGTAGTACCTACCCTCTATACTCTGCTGGACCATTTTTAGAGAATACTAATTATTATTAAGACTAAAAGCGTTCATTCTTTTGCATTCTCTTATACTTTGGATGCCAAGAGCTATTTGGTTATTGGTGAGAAGATTCTAAAATTCACCAGAAACTACATAATTCTTGTGCTGTTCTATTACTAGGATTTCAAAATTTCATCAAAAATATTTAGGAAAAATTTTAGTAGAGGCCTGAGGAGGCTACAATTAAAGAACGAAACCATTTTACAACGTATGGATGAAATTCCCACTGCTGGCCCATCAAAAGTTTCTGATAACTCTGATAATGGTGCCAGGACACGGTTAGGATTTAAAATAACTGTTAGCAAGGAGGTGTAAGGTGTCAAAAGAAAAGGCAAAATTAAAAAAAAAAAAACTGTGAAACATCCAGTCTCTATTATATCTCAAGGATAATAGAGGCTCTTCCAAAATCAAAAATTGATAATCTGTAATTCGTATCTACCGAAGGCCAGGAAGCAATTATGAAGATTTAGGGAATAATCATCTTCTGCTGGCTCTGGTTACACAATTTTTAGCTAATAGCAAAATCCCTCTTTGCTGTTTTATAAGGAGAGGGAAGAGATGTCTTTGAATGGGAAAAACAATTTAATCAGGCCTTTGAAAAGTTAAATGGGAACTGCAAAATTTCACAACATTAAGAATACCTGATTTAGAACATCCAATCAGCCTGTATATGTATTAAAAATAGAGAATCATCATGGTGGTCATAACAGAAATGTTGGGATCAATAAAATAAATAATAGCTTATTTTTCTAAACATTTAAAATTGATGTCCTAAGATGGCTATTATGCTGTTGTGGTTGTAGCCACTTGTTTGCTGATTAGAGAAGTAGAAAGCTTAAAAAAACTTAAAGAAATGGTTGAAACTAAGAGTCTATCTCCAGTGACTTCTGCACAAAAAGCAAAAATAATAGACCTGACTGGAACACTATAGTAGTGGAAATAGAAAAGGTTTTAACAGTCTACACTGATTCCAGGTATGCCTTCACAGTGGTTCATGATTATGAAAGAAAGAAGCTCCTAAATGCTAACAATGAAATTAAATACACTGAAGGAATTCTTAGGCTTCTAAAAGTTGCATAAAAACCTAAAGAAATAGCTGTTGTGCACTGTAGAGGATACTAATAGGAGATTGGAAACTAATTAAAGGAAACAGCCTAGCAGATCCTGCCTCACAGCAGACAGATGAGACTCTCCAGCTACCTCTGATATCTTCCTTGCTTCTTTGTAGGTTTGAGACTAAGCACCCTCAGGGAGACCCACAGGGAGACTCTCAGGAAGACCAAATGATAGGGCTTTCAAAGGATCAATGTTTCAGGGGTAGGATGATGTAAAAAGAAAAAAATCAAAAACAGAACCTAGACAATGTTTTTATTAAGTGTACCTGTCATGTAGGAAGATACAAATTAGCCTGTGTAGGGGAAAAGAGCCTAAGGAAAATGAAGCACTTGTGCAGAGGAATGTAACAGTCTCAGAAGCTTGCTTTAGAAAGAGTCCAGTGTGGGGTAGGCGCCAAGGCTCACTTGGTTAATCCTCCACCTGTGGCGCCGGCATCCCATATGGGCATCAGGTTCTAGTTCCGGTTGCTCCTCTTCCAGTCCAGCTCTCTGCTGTGGCCCAGGAGGGTAGTGGAGGATGGCCCAAGTGCTTGGGCCCCTGCACCCACATGGGAGATCAGGAAGAAACACCTAACTCCTGGCTTCGGATCCGCACAGAGCCGGCCATGATGGCCATTTGGAGGAGTGAACCAATGGAAGGAAGACCTTTCTCTCTGTCTCTCACTGTCTATAACTCTACCTGTCAAATAAGTAAATAAATAAATAAATGACAAAGAAACAGTCCAGTGTGTTGCACAACGAAGTATTGCCCATCATTTAATAACTTTATATGGGGTCCCAGCTTTTCCCCCAAGAAAAGCACCCCAGGACAGTCCACTCTGCCCAGGGCCAAGTGAGGTACCTAGTTAGTTAACATCAGGTACTAAAACCTTGGGAGAAATTTCATACTGTTTCATATTGAGACAACCCTTTGTCTAGGAAAAGAGGGTGGTAGAGCAAAATACAAATAGCAGAAAGAAGCGGACCCACAACCTTATAAAGCCCAGTCTGAATATAGACTGGGCACTCTCAGATTCATCTGACAAGGTGTATGGTCATCCTTGCTTGCAACCTTTCCCCACCAACTCCAGGTACCAGCATGGTGGGCATTAAGGCCTAAATAGCTTGGATAGGGCCACCATTTTCTGCAAAGGGGTCAGGTACATGACTGTGGGAGAATCTGTTGGGTAGGACATCTGTGTCAGAGATAGAAGCAACCTGCTAGTCATGTATAAAATTCTGTGCACCTGTATCTTTAGTTACTTGGCAGCCATGGCCAGCTGTAGAAAAAGAGAAAAAAAATGGGTTTTTCTGTCCCCTCAAACTGGAAGGCTCAAGCAAGCAGGCAGAATTATTTTCAAAGGAAGACTGACAAAGACTCAGGTGAGAAAAACATTAAATATTTAGACATCGTCAGGTCAAATATGGATCAAAAGCAAGTGTCCAGCCAGAATGGAGAGTAGGTTCCAAAAAGAGATTTTGGGATGGTTCAAGCTGTGTTACTCAGTGAATATTAATACTAGATAAGTCTGAGAAAGCAGAATTTTGGATCAAATGATGAGATTTAGTAAATTAAAAGAAATCTTGATTTACATGGCAAGGACTATTTCTTCTGGGCCTTCTGGCTAAGAACAAGTGTACAAGGCAAGGACTAGTAAAATACTGGTTAAGTTTGGAAACCCATTACCCTTAAACTGTAGGCTACATGGTGAAAGCCCGGAATTCCAGGGAAGAACTTCTAGGGGAGATAAGTCTGGAATATATGTTTTCCCCCTTTGAATGGCAAGAATGCCTGCCACAACTTCTCCTTTATTCTCTTTCCATTGGGGAAACAATACTCATTACTGTGAAACTCAAAACTAGGATGGATTCTCAAAAAATGGTCAGTTTGAAACCCTGAGTTTAAAGAAGAAATAATTAATCTTTTATAATACAACCAGGCCACAATATAAATTAGGTGAACAGGAAACCTAGCCAGAAAATGAGGTTTTAATACATGATATCATTTCATGGCTAGATCTATTCTACCATGGCAATTTTTTTTTGACAGGCAGAGTGGACAGTGAGAGAGAGAGGCAGAGAGAAAGGTCTTCCTTTTCTGTTGGTTCACCCCACAATCGCCGCTGCGGCCAGCGCACCGTGCTGATCTGAAGGCAGGAGCCAGGCGTTTCTCCTGGTCTCCCATGTGGGTGCAGGGCCCAAGGACCTGGGCCATCCTCCACTGCACCCCTGGGACATAGCAGAGAGCTGGACTGGAAGAGGAGCAACCGGGACAGAATCCGACGCCCTGACTGGGACTAGAACCTGGTGTGCCAGCGCCGCAGGTGGAGGATTAGCCTAGTGAGCCGCGGCGCAGGCCATGGCAATGTTAAATTGACAGGCCTTTATGGTTTTAAAAGAAAATCATGAACTCTGTGAGACCTGTAAGCTGGCCCCAGCTATGCTAGTTTCTAACTTAATTAACTACCAAAAACTTCATTTTGAGGCAATTCCAAAAGAACTGCTATCACAAGAAAGTGCCCTTGTCAAAACCAAAGGCTTCTTACATCTATCCATCCCTTCATGACCAGGGAGCATTCCCTCTTGCTTGGAGAATCAGCCCACAGCCCAAGTATAGAAGACATTAGACCATATCCCCTACAGAAGGGGTGGGACAAGACAGACCTGTCATGGTACAAGTTCCCTTTAAAATCACACAAAAAAAGAGAAATGATACATTTCACTGAAAACACTAATAGATGGATAGATGTAAGGTATAAGATAACTGGCATATTTGACATATTTGTCCCTGGAGGGACATAGTTTCCTTTTAACCACTGGTGTATCTCATAGAAAAAAAAAAATAGTTACACAGCATGGCCACAATTATGCAAATGCCTTACATAGATAAAATGAAATGAATCTAATTGCAGAAAAGTTATATCACTGAAGAAAACAAAATGCTATTTTATCATCTGAAGGAAGATATAACATGGATCATATGTCAACTTGTATTCTGGAAGGATTCCAAGAAGCCAACAATAACACAGTCAAATAACTTTAACAAACTAATACAGTAAAATAACTTTAATAACCAGCAGCCATCAAGCAAGATCCCCTGGAAAACTCAGCTGTCCTTATATTAAGGCTTAAAGAAAACCTTGATTAATAGGCTGAATTACATCCTGACTCCTCTATAGAGAATACAGTGCTAAGAGAGAGATTTTTAGCTCAGGACACCCCTAATATTGGAAGGAAGTTTCAAAAATGTGGATGGGACTAAGCACCCCACCTTGGCTGACATTCTAATGGCTGCCTTTATGGTACATTTTGTAGGAGATGAGGAAGAAAAGTAGCAAGCTTGGCAAAAGGAGCTATGTAAGTATAAGTGGAAGGTCCAATTAATAGCTGCTTTACACAAGGATCTGCTATCAAAATTCCAGCAAGTACAGTCAATGTTCAAATAAACCTAATGTGCAAATCCAGGACTCGAGCTGCTGTTGTGACAGAAGCCAGCTTCTGAAGAAGTCAGGAACACTGTGCCAAACACCTAGTCACTGGAAGTGAAACTGTCTTGAGTCTCAGAGGACTCCTGGGTCAGAACCACAAAAGCTCTTGTCCCTAAGTTGAAGAAGCTTATCACTCTGCTCAGCTCCCAAGTTAACCATTGCTATTGAGATGATAGAACCCAGGTACATTGACAATGCTGCTGGTAGGGCTATGAATTTACTTTTAGACACGAAGCCTCCTATCATCTGCTAACTTGCTGTTCAGGCCAACTCCCCTCCCAGTCCAGCTGATTAATAGGAGTCAAAGGGATGCTTTCTTTAAAGAGAGTCACATATCATTTGTGTTAATTTGGATCAGACCATATTCTCCCATCAGTTCTTTGTGATGGCTGAATCTTCTACACGCCTACCAAGGAGAGATATTATAGGTCGACTAGGAACCCAGGTATCCTTCTTTATACATGAAGTCAGCCAAATGACTACCAAATGCCACATACCATCCCAGAACTTCCAGTACCCACATGAAGAGATAGATCTACAGGTTAACCTATAGGTATGCACCTTAAAAGCCCACCTGAAGATGGTCAATCTTGAAGATACATGGTTTCCCAAATCAATAAAAGTATATTATATAGCCAGAAGCTGGAGAGGACCAATAAGAAAGAAAAATGGAGAGTAGAAATTAAATCTTTGCAGGTTATTAATGAGGTAGTAATACCTATTTACCTGCCCTGTACCCAATTCCTACAGGAGCTTAGGAGAAATCCCTCCTATGACTAAGAGGTTTTTAATCCTATCTTTTTTTTTTTTTTTTTTTTGACAGGCAGAGTGGACAGTGAGAGAGAGAGAGAAAGGTCTTCCTTTTTGCCATTGGTTCACCCTCCAATGGCCTCTGCGGCCGGCGCACCGTGCTGATCCGAAGGCAAGAGCCAGGTGCTTCTCCTGGTCGCCCATGGGGTGCAGGGCCCAAGCACTTGGGCCATCCTCCACTGCACTCCCTGGCCACAGCAGAGAGCTGGCCTGGAAGAGGGGCAACCGGGACAGAATCCGACACCCCGACCGGGACTAGAACCCGGTGTGCCGGCGCCGCAAGGCAGAGGATTAGCTTATTGAGCCATGGCGCCGGCTTTAATCCTATCTTAAAGTGACTTTTTTCTGTTTCCTATTAGTTCTTATTTGCCTTTTTATATTTTAACAATCAGGACTTAAAACAACAGCTAGTGTGTACAATACTGCCACAGGGATTTAGAGATTCCCCCACCTATTTCAGCAGGCCCTTGTAGAGGATTAAACAACCTACCTCTTGGGAGGCAATGGAAAGATAATCCAATATGCAGATGACTTGACTATGTTATTCCACCTGAAACTGGTCTTTGGCCCTTAATTTGGACTCTTAAGTTCCTAATAGAACATGGCTACCAAGTATACAATTGGTAACCATATGTAGTCCACCAGGAAGTTAACTATTTTGGGCTTTCCTCATCCATGAGGAACAAAGACTATCCTTGAAGAGGATACAAGCCATGCAAGGAGTTCCTACTGCCTTAATTTTAAAATATCTCTGAGCATTTCTTGCACTGAAAGTATACTCTATATTATGGATCCAAAAGCATTGAGAAATATCAAAGCCAATATAACAGGCCCTCAAAGGCAAGCCATAACAGGGCCCCCTGTTTTGTAAAAGATGACAGAACACTTCTGCTGCTCAGTTAAAGGCTGCAGGGACTAGGGCCCCTGCAATAGAGATGCCAAACCTGGACAAATCTTACCAGTTATGTTATAGAGAGGTGAGGGATTGAATTAGGATTACTAACTCCAAGAACTGTTAGGATTCTTGTTGGCTACTTTTCCAAGAGTGGACATAATTCCACAGGAATGGCTTCATTACATATAGATAGTAGCAGCTGTTACCTTACTGGAGGAGGAAGCCTCCAAAATTACAGTAGGACAAGAATCATCCTTTATACTACACATCAAATAAATTCCCTACTAGAACAAAGGACTTTCACCAGCTGACAGATAGCGGAATATTAAAATACCATATATGGGCTAGCATTGTGGCAGAGTGGGCAGAGCTTTCTCTGTCTCTCTCTCTCTCTTTCTTCCCACCCCCCGCCCCTGTCTGTAACTCTGCCAACTAAATCTTTAAAAAAAGATACCAGTTCTTCATTCTCCTGGAACATCCTCAGATCAAAATAGCATGTTCCTCCACCTTCAGTCCACCTTCGCGCCAGTTCCATGCCTGTACTACATGTATCAATCTGGCCTATGCTAGCAGAAGGGACCTAAAAGACCAACCCTGGAGTAATGTAAACAAGCTTTTTTTCTCCCATTTTTAGGGCATGCAATAGTCACATCATGGTAAGATATTGAAACCTGTGCTCTGCCCCCAGGCCCTCTGCTCCATACTCACTGCCCTACTTTTGATGTTATAACTGGGCAAGGACAAAAACTCAAAATGTGCTTTCTTGGTCTTACATGCCCATTCAGGTATATAGAAAGAGAGCAGATATTTGATAGATACACCCCTACCAAAGTAGAAAGGGCCAACTAGACTCCAAAGAGAAATGTAGGAAACAATGAAAGTAAATAAACCCAAAGTGCCTATTACTTCTTGCTACTGCCCTGCTCAGAATTAGGACAGGGTCTACCTGCCCCCAGCTTTACCTAAGCTGCTTTGAAGGTCATTTTTGAAGGTGTTTCCTGCATTCAGACATCCTGGTAGATACAGAAACAAATGATGCTATCAAATATTTCATTTTCTTACCACAATTTCAAAAAGTATTCTAAGGTCTTGGGTTTAAACAGGCCGGTACAGCAACCTGTCCCATTGACATGAACCAGGATTCCAAGTCCTAATTACAACATGGAAGGAAGTCCCCACCCCCCCGTTCTAAATCACTCCTTTTTTGAAAAGGACCATATTGTGTCTTACTGTCCACACCGTCAACAATAAACATACCTGGCCATCACCAGGTGAATCCAGTAGACCACAATAAAACCTTGATGCTCTGAAAACCAGGAAGACTCTGGACAAAAGGAAACTTGTTTGACAAAATCCCTGGATTCACCAATGCTATAAAAGTAAGTAAGGATACCCTCCCACGGCCTTCCTTTTCTGTTCCTGCTAAAGTGCTTTCAACTCATACCCCTAGCTAATGGTTGATTCTTTATTATGCCATGTAATGCCACATTTGATTTAATAGCCAAAATTTACTATAACCTTTCTTGTTTGCTTGTTTAGAGGCTCATGCCTCCTCCAGAGAAAAAAGAGTCCAAACAATTTTTTTTATGTATTAGTAAATTTCTACTTGGCATCAGGGTGCACATGCATCAGTCAAAAAGGACAGCCTATCCTATCATGTTATGAAGTCTAATTATACAACAGTCAACCTAAAGGCTACTGCTCCAGTCTGCATCCATTTGACTGCATTTTCATGTGGATAGCCAATGGGACCCTTAAATAACTATTCCTATAACTTCACAGTTATTTTACACATAATTATCAGAAAATCTCCCTTAAGACACACTTGCTCCTCTCTTATCGTCATTCCTGCAAAGCATGTCTATGGCACAACGGCTCAATATACTGAGATATGTGGCCAGGAAAAGCCCTAGTTATATAGATACCTGGCTGTGATGGTCAACTTCTCCTGGGGCAGCATAGGCACAAATGAGTGTCCTCTTATTTATGATGGTGACAAAACAGCCCAGACTTATAAGAACAGACAAATAATGATTCCAACCATAACATCCCTTGTTTCAGTCTAATAACTGCAGCGTCACTGTCCTTACATATTTCTCCAAATGCACAATTAACCAAAAACTCCCATTTAGTATACATCACTTGTCCAGATGCCTTCTTCCTACAGAAAGTATATAGTTTGTATAACTTTCGCTTACCAATAATTACCTACTAACCGGATGGGGCTATGTACATTGGATTATTTATTATCTACTATTTCTGTTGCCAGTATCTCCACTCCATATTAATTCCCTTATACACCATTTCTTGAGTCTTCAAAAGAATTGCTTCCCTAATCCCAATCCTGGTTGGAATTAACACCCCAGCTGGGATAGCAAATGATGCCTCTGGCACAACTGGGGCAGTTTCTTCAAACAAGATCTTTGTTAACGTCTCCACCAAATCAGCTAGATCTATCACCCAGATCACAGCCTCTCTTCACCATCCAACTTCTGATCAGCTCTTTGATGGTGGTGGCCCTCCAAAGCAGGCAGGCTTTAGACATGTTAACTCTGCCCAAAGAGACATCTGCATCATGGTTATAGAAGAATGTTGTTTGTGGGTCAATCAAAATAGGCAGTATCAAAACCATAGCTGGCAATTATTGGAAAGGGTTTGGCAATTTTTCCCCTAATATCTGTTCTCAGAAATTGAAGACCATAAAACAAGGCTTCCTGCCTACCTTACCAGAGTATAAGAACAGATCTCTGGACCATACAATACAATCTTTTCCAAGGCCACCCTCAAGACCTATACAACAGATAGAAAGAGAATAATACCCATAATCATCTCTATGCCTATATGTCAGCTTGAACAAATTACAGAAGACTTTCACCCATTCTACCCCCTAATAATATGGTTACTTCTGAGTGGAAAATGTTAGATAGGAAGATAGAAATTATTTATGTGTGTGAAACAGACCTAAAACCAAAGTACTTTTGAATGGAATGTAGCAGCCTTCCTTGGAAGCTTAAACTGTTCATTAAAGATAACATTATCTAAACTTTGGCAAGAAACTGGTAAAAGCTAACCAAGGCTCTTAACCAAGGCTCCCAACCTATGCTTGAATGTAGTAAAAACAAAGTTAAAAGTTACCCCTTTTAAGCAGGAAGTAGAGGAGATTCTTGCCTAATATTGCTGGCCCCTTGACCTGCCCAGATATGGAAGCTGAGAAAGCTGTAGAAAATACGCTATGTTTAGGACAGTTAATGATTGCTCTCAACTACTAGGCAATTATGAACATGTGCTCACCTGAGATAATGCTCTTCTGAGACAAAATGGGTGATTGAATCTATTTAAAGTCTTTGAAATTGGAATCTTCCCTAGGTCAACTGAGTACAATCTGATCAGGACTCATTTTATTCTGCTAACTATTCATTCTTATTTTAAGTTATAAGATGCGACTGGAGGGTGCTGGCTAAGCCTCCTTCTACAGTGCTGGCATCCCATATGGGTGTAAGTTTGTGTCCCAGATGTTCCTCTTCTGATCCAGTTCTCTGATAATGGCCTAGGAAAGCACTGGAAAATTGCCGAACTGTTTGGTCCCCTTCACCTGCATGGGAGACCTGGAAGAATCTCATGGTTCCTGGCTATAGATTGGCTTGGCTCTGGATGTTGTAGCCATTTTGGGGAACAAAACAGCAGATGGAAGACCTTTCTCTCCATCTTGACCTCTCTCTGTCTGTAACTCTACCTCTCAAATAAATAAATAAAATCTTAAAAAAAAAAAAAAAAAAAGATGTGACTGGGGCCAACATTGTGGTGTAGTGGATTAAGCTACCACCTGAAACTCAATATGGGTACCTGTGCTAGTCCTGGCTGTTCTGCTACTGATCCAGCTTCCTGTTAATGCACCTGGTAAAGCAGCAAAGGAGGATCCAAGTGCTTGGGACCCTAAACCCACATGTGAGACCTGGATGAAGCTCCTGCTCCTGACTTTGGCCTAGCCCAGCTCGGTTATTGCAGCCATTTGTCTCCCCATCTCTCTCTCTCTCTCTCTCTCTCTCTCTCTCTCTCTCCGTCACTCTGACTTTCAAATAAATAAAATGAATCTTCAAAAACATGACTCCTTGAATTCACAAGACTTAAGTAAAAAAAATTCTGAACCTACCCTGAATCTTCCTAATAGTCACTCTTGGGAATGGTGTCAGACCAAAAACTATTTTTCAAAAGGAAGTAATATTGACTCTAAGACAGTTATACAGCCTCTGTGGGCTACTTCTGGTGAGACAAATCTTTTCTAAATCTTGCAGTGTGAGAGTCTCACTTCTTGATCCTGGGGAATGCTACATAAGGCTTTTAATGGGAAGTAGTTACAGAAGAAGGACCTTCCACCCAAACCCCTCAAGAATGAGGGGTGAAATGTCTAGTGCTTAAAGTGGGGAGTTGATTTATAACTCAGAATATACAACTAAGCAAAAGAGGGAAGCACTGGAACATAGGCAGTGATTTTTAAATTTTTAAACACAAATTATCTTCAGCATGTTTTTCAGAAAAGCTTGTCTTGGAATACATAGAGGGGGCTAGACCACAGCAATGAATGGAACATAGCTTTCTTATGCTATGTCCTAGGCAGTCCCCTAAGATTCCCTAACAAACTGCTATCCAGAAAGCAATATCTTTTGGGGAATAATACCTTCCTATTGACTGCTTTAGTTATCATGATTAAATAAAGCTTCCCTCTGAGCAATACTTGGTTGAGGTCGATTATTTTGCAATACCTCAAGTGAGGGAACTCTTTTGTCTGCTACAACTGAGACTCAGATATTGACAGAGATGGAGAACTAACTTTAAAACAGCTTTACCCAAGATGATTATGTAGTTAAATAAAAAAGGAAATTATTTTAAATACTTATGAAATATATAAAGCTTCCTCAAAAAGGTCATGGAAAATATAAGAGATAAATTTATTTTCATGAAACATTGTTTTGAAATTTATGCATATGTTTTGAATAATATATGTGTTAAATAAACTTTTCAGTTTAATGAGCACAGATATGAAAAATTGTCGTAACAGAATTATCTTATCTTGCAATAGCCTTTTCAATGTATTTTCTGAATATGATTTTATAGGAATGCACTTTATTTTCAGGCTAAAGTTAGCCTTCCAAAATACACAAGGGTTGTCACAAGAAGTGAGACTTCTAGGTCAGAGGCAGTAGACTTCATTACCCATGACATGGCAGGTAGCATGAGCTTCATGTTTTTGTCAGTGCTTCTTACCTCAAGTCCCATGGGTGTGAGGCAAAGTGGTCCAGGTTGTGTACACAGTAGAAGAATTCAAATCTGAAGAAACTCATATCTTCCTCATAAAGTGCAAACAAACTTGCAATACTTCTGTAGAAAAGAATAAGAAAGACAGCATAATAAAGCCAAAACAAACTGTAATATAAAGAATCCAGCAGAGAGCTGGATCGGAAGTAGAGCAGCTAGGTCTTGAACCGGTGCCCATATGGATGCCGGCACTTCAGGCCAGGGCATTAACCTGCTACACCACAGCAATGGCCCCAAATATAACACATCTTATCCACTTTGCAAATGACTATTTCTCACATCATTCTTACTTCCCACATCACACATGTAATAAATTAATATTTGGATAATCACCTTACTTGGCTTCATACTTTTCACTGCTTTGATTTTTCTTTTATCTATTATATGAATCATCTTACACTATATTTGTTAATAATTAAAATAAATTGTTGAAGCCAAATGATAAAAAGGAAGACATAATTTTTACATGCTGCCACTTATACTTACCAATTTCTTGTTTTTATTTTTTTAGATTTGTATTTCTAACATCATGCAATGGTATTATAACTAAACTTTATTAGAATTCTTACCTAATAAATGTATTAGTCTTATAGAGTTTTTGACATTAGTCTTATTGCATTTTTTCCCTTGCCTATACTATTCTGGGTGCTTTCTCTATCCAGTAATGTTGATTGAATACTGGAAATAATGATTCATAGAGCATAGAGATATTAGATTAAGTTATTGTCCTCTGAAGATTCTTATTCTTGGTTTTAATAGATGGCTATATTTTTATCCAATTGCTTTGGAAATCACAATCTTAGTCTTATGTTTTGTTAATGAAGATACCAGGAAAGCAATGTTTTCTTAAACCCTTTTGATTAGCAGGACTAACTCTAATGTCTTATTTCTCTTTGATATTTGAGATCATACCAATTGTACAGGAGTGATAGTGGAGTGATAGTTTCTTAAAATTTTATTACAGTGTGGAATATGAAATCACAGCATTAGTCTTTTCATATTCTTTCACTAAAACCTATTTATCATGTTTCATTTCAAATAAAACTTTTACTCATGTGTAATATTTTTCCATTGAAATATCAAATTATGTGGTCATTAATTATGTAATATTCTAATATTGCATTTTTGTTTTAAATTATGAGATTTTAATGCTAATTAAATTCTTAGAAATTATTAATATGCTAGGAAAATAGATCATATTTTTGTAATAGGTTTACTTTTTGAACTATAGTTATTGTGATAATTAATTGACAATATGTATTTCTTACTGAAAATTAATATGTAAAAGTATTATAGGTAGAAT
This sequence comes from Oryctolagus cuniculus, assembly GCF_051225735.1. Taxonomy (NCBI): domain Eukaryota; kingdom Metazoa; phylum Chordata; class Mammalia; order Lagomorpha; family Leporidae; genus Oryctolagus; species Oryctolagus cuniculus. The sequence goes on along the minus strand of NC_142871.1, from coordinate 106,079,091 downwards.
GTTTTAGAATTTATGTTAAGGAAAGCAAGAAAATTGCTTATTTAAATAAGGTATTGCATAATAAATTATTTATGTGTGCTTATGTCAATGTAGCTGCATCAAAGATCAAAAAATCTTGTAATCTTTGAGAATGAAGCGAAAAAGAAATACTTATGTATATTAAAGACCTTCTGCTAGTTAGTTGGTTACACCATGCTAAATACTTTGTAGTGTTACTCATATATCAGTGGAACAGTAGAAACAGGACATTTAAATAAATATAAGCAGAATATTAGACCTGAGCAGGACATCAGAGATGTTTCTGGCTAATCTTCTCATTTTGTCAATAAAAATCCTGAGTTATTTAGAATTCACTGATTTACTCAAGGTGTTAGCTTATTGATGATAGGTTTGTGACCAGAGTATGGATTCTGAATCTGTAAAAGGCATTACTTTACTTGCCACCCAAATTGAAGTTTTGGCGGGTTTCAATGACATTTTTGAAGGACATTTATTTATTTATTTTAAAGGCAGAGCTACAGCAAGAGAGAGGAAGAGATAGAAAGATCTTCCATCTGCTGGCTCACTCTCCAAATGACCTCAATGGCCAGGGCTTGACCAGTCCAAAGAAAGGAGCTCAGAATTCAGTCTTGGACTCTCCCATGAATGGCAGGGACCCAACCACTTAGATCATCTTCCCAGGAGCATTAGCATGGAGCCTGTTCAGAAGCAGAGCAGCTAGGACTCAGTCTGGTGCTCGGATATGGAACAGTCTTAAACTGTTTTGCCACAATGCCAGTTCTGGTTTCAATGAACTTGGAAAATAAGATGAGAGAACTTTAGTTAGGTAAATTTATAAGTGAATCACATTAAAAATGAGTGACACAAAATTATATCAATAAACATTTTATATTGACTGTATTTATGGTAATACTACCCATGAATCTATCATTTTATTTTATTCATAAACAATGTATGACTATAAAATATCTGATGAATCAGTGAGATTATTTAAGTAGTCTATAACAAGTTAATATAAAACTTGACCTATATTTTATTGACAATCTATTTTTATTAAATATAACATGGCATTTATTAAGTATAATATAAAAAACAAATAAGTCCCTGACTTCTGATGTTGTGTTTCTTGAGCTGGATGTGTCTGTTTGGGGTCCTTTGTCATTACATTGAAATACACAAAATTGAAGGAAAAATAGTACAGATTTGGAACACTGATTAAGTATGCACTGTTTTCTCGCACAAAATGACTCTGAATAAGATTAATGAAAGTCATATTTGAGGGAAAAACTGTATCATCTAAAAATAGACAGATAGAACAGTTCATTGTTTCTTCTGAATGCTACATAGTAATAGGATTCTGCCATGACATATTGGATTTCACTGGGCTTGATTTTATGGAGGAACTGAGCCAAATCCATTGCTCCCATTGTTTCATCACCAATCATGGGGAAAAATGAGATGGGCATTGCATGTGAAATGCTAAAATATATATTGTACTTCAGGTAAAGGGGGTAGGGGGGCTGTATACTGTGTGTGTGTGTGTATATATATTTTTTAAAAAAATGTTCAAAGTATGATCATAGTTAGTCATTGAAGCTCAAGAAAATCACTATGATGGTTGACTTGTAGATAGGTACATTAATGGAAAGGTGAAATGAATTGTAATAAATGATAACAGCAGAACCCAAGTCTTGAAATGAATATCAGGGAGTTTTTCTTCCCTTCAAGGCCCCCCTCCAAGCTGCTATGGTGCTGGAGGTCTTTGAATCTAATAAATCTTACTTAAAAAACAGGGTGGGGCGTCGCTGTGCCATAGCAGGTAAAGCTGCCGCTTGCATGTAGATATCCCATATGGGCACCAGTTCAAGTCTCGGCCACTCCACTTCCGATCCAGCTCTCTGCTATGGCCTGGGAAAGCAGTAGAAGATGGCCCAAGCCCTTGGGACCCTTACCCCATGTGGAAGACCTGGAAAAAACTTCTGACTCCTGGCTTCAGATCGGCATAGCTCCAGCCATTGTAGCCATCTGGATAGTGAACCAGAAGATGGAAGACTATCTCTCTCTCTCTCTCTCTCTCTCTCTCAGCCTCTGTGTAACTCTGCATTTCAAACAAACACATAAATCTTTTTTTAAAAAAATATTGTGATCGAAATTGGCTGTTGTTGAATTACAGACTCAAGAATTTTAGAAACAATGCAAGTCAGAGTGACAGGGAAAGTTCAAATAAGAAATCCATTGTTTATTTTTGAGTATGGAATATACAATAATGCTGACTCCAACTTCTTTTAAAGATTTATTAATTTATTTGAAAGGCTAAGTTACAAAAAGATGAGGAGAGACAGACCTTCCATCTGCTGGTTCACTCCCCAAATAGTTTCAACTGCCAGGACTGTGCCAGGCTGATGCCCAGAGCAAGGAGCTTCATTTTGGTCCCCTATGTGGGTGCAGGGGCCCAAGTATGTGGACTGTCCTCTGCTACTTTCTCAGGTGCATTAAAAGTAGCTAGATCAGAAGTGGAGCAGCTAAGACACAATTTCATACCCATATGGATACCAGCATCATGGAGGGCAGCTTAACTCACTACACCACAACGTAGGCCCTGACTCTCCAGTTTCTAAACAGCATTTTAAAATATAGGACAAGGAAGTAAAAATATTAGACATATTTATTATTTACTTATCCAGAGAAGCTAAAATAAATTTGAGGGTGATTTAATGAGAAAAATGCATTTCCATATGTGAAAAATGCAAACAAACAAAACACAAAAGTGAAAAAAAAAACCCAATTAGCTAAAAACCGATTTAGAAAATATACTCAAATAATAAAAAACAGGATAAATCTTAAAAAGAATAATATATCTATCATTGTATAGTTTTCATATTTCTGAAATGAAAAATATGAATAAAATCAAAAGAAATGAACATCATATAGTGTATGTAGCAAATGCAGATGTTAAATGCATTAACAGATCAAAAGGAAATATTTCCAGGCTAGAAAAATATACCAAAACATCAGAGAAAAATTCTTGTAAGAATTGGATTATTAATAAATTTATAAAGAAAGAATTAACATGAATAACATTAAGATCTTCTTCATTTCCCAAATGTCACTATTTAAAATTTATATTTTAGTAATGAAAACTTTGGTCAAATTGAAAGTTCAAAACTTTGGAAGGCATGACAGCATCTAAGAATTTGTCTTGAAAAATATGTTAATGTGAATGTCATAAATTATGTGGAAAATTTTGATCTGTAGCATTATTTCCTATAAACGGAAATTTGGAAATAATGCAAATAAGTGGAATACAAAAATCTATAATACAGTGCGTACTTTTGGTCAGAAATAGGACATGATCTTATATTTTACTTAATAGGACATTTTAAAGTATTTTCATGTAAAATTAAAATACTTAAATACAATAATGTGCAAAAAACAGAACGCTGGGACCAAAGTTGTAGCACAACACAAAAGCTACCACTTGTGATGTCTGCATTCCATATCAGGGCAGTTCATGTCCTGACATTTCTGCTTCATATCCGTCTTCCTGCTAATGTACCTAGGAAAGGAGCAGAAGATTGTCTATGTACTTGGGTCCCTGCAATATATGTTGTAGACTATGATGAAGTTCCTGGCTCCTAGTATTGATCTGACCCAAACTTAGCTACTGAGGACATTTGGAGAGTGAATCAATATGTGGGAGATGTCTTTCTGTTTGTCTTTCCCCACCCCCTGCCCTGTAACTCTTATTTCCAAATAAATAAATCTTTTTTTTCAATTTTTATTTAATAAATATAAATTTCCAAAGTACAACTTTGTACTTTGGATTCCCCCCCCCCGCCAAAGCCCTCATCCTACCCTCAACCATCCCAACCTCCACTCCCTCTCCTATCTCATTCTTCATCAAGATTCAATTTCAATTATCTTTATATACAGAAGATCAACATAGTATATACTAAGTAAAGATTTCAACAGGCTACACCCACACAGACACACAAAGTGTAGAGTACTGTTTGAGTAGTAGTTGTGTCATTAATTCGCATAGTACAACACATTGAGGACAGAGATCCTACATAGGGAATAGGTGCACAATGACTCCAGTTGTTGATTGAATAATTGACACTCTTATTTATGAAGTAAGTAATCACCCGAGGCTCTTGTCATGAGCTGCCATGGCTATGGAAGCCCCCTGAGTTCAAAAACTCTGATCTTACTTAGACAAAGGCCATAGTCAAAGTGAAAGTTCTCTCCTCCCTTCAGAGGAAGGTACCACCTTCTTTGATGGCCCGTACTTTCACTGGGATCTCACTCACAGAGATCTTTCATTTAGGTTTTGTTTTTTTTTTTTTTGCCATGGTATCTTGGCTTTCCATGCCTGAAAAACTCTCATGGGCTTTATATCCAGATCCAAATGCCTTAAGGGCTGATTCTGAGGCCAGAGTACTGTTTAGGACATCTGCCATTCTATGAGTCTACTGTGTATCCCACTTCCCATGTTGGATTGTTCTCTCCTTTTTAATTCTATCAGTTAGTATTAGCAGGCACTAGTCTTGTTTATGTGATCCCTTTGACACTTATCCTATCTTTGTGATCAATTATGAATGAAAACTGATCACTTTAAGATGGCATTGGTACATGCCACCTTGCTTGGATTGAATTGGAATCTCCTGGTACATTTCTAGCTCTACCATTAGGGGTAAGTCCGAGTGAGCAAGTGCCAACCTGTACCTTTCCTCCCTATCTTATTCCCACTTATATTTAATAGGGATCACTTTTCAGTTAAATTTAAACACCTAAGAATAATTGTGTGTTAATTAAAGAGTTCAACCAATGGTATTAAGTAGAACAAACAATACTAAAAGGAATAAAGTAGTAAGTTGTTCCTTGACAGTCATCTTCAAGAAATAGGATTAAGGCCATAAAATTTGTCTGAATCAATTCAAAAGGATTCAAGTCAGGGTCAACATTGTGGTGAAGTAGGTTAAACTGTCACTTTCCTTATTGGCCTTCCATGTAAGAGTATCAGTTCAAGTTCCAGCAGCTCTGCCTCTAATCCAGTTTCATGCCAATGTACCTGGAAAGTATGTGATGACAGCCCAACTGTTTGGTCCTCTGTTGTCATGTGTAAGACCCATATGAACTACTAGGTATTGGGCTTCAGCCTGGCCTTAGCCTGGCTTTTGTAGCCATGTAGGGCATATACCAGCAAATGGAGGATCTCTTTCTAGCTATCTATCTCTCATTTTCTCTCTGCTTTCAAATTAATAAATAATGTAAAATAATAAAATGATTCAAAGTATATAGTTTATTTTCTTATCAAAATGGAATTCAGTATTGAATTAATTAAAAAGAAATAGAGAACACAACTAAATAATTTGAAACAAAGTGCCACTCTTCTAAATAACTAATGGAAAAAACAAGAATTTCAAAAAAATGAGTATACCGAAATTAATGAAAATGAAAGCACAACATACAAAAATTTGCTTGATTCTGCTGAAGTAGTACTTGATGGGAATATTTAATGCATTTAATGAATTTATTAGGATATAAGAAAAGAATCACATAAATGCCTCCAAAGTGGTGAAGGGGATATGGAAGTGCAAGGAGAGAAAAAGAGCAGAGAGGGAAAAGGAGAAAGAGAGAAAAGAAATAGAGAGAGAGAGAGAGAGAGAGAGAGAGAGAGAGAGAGGCAGAGAGAATATATTTCTTATTTCAGAAATTAGAGAAGTGAAGTAACCATAGATCGATTCTTCAGATATTAAAAGAATGACGAATGAATAGTTTGGACAATGACATGATGTGACAATATAATATAAGTGGGAAAGTTCTTTAAAAAACACAAAGCAGAAACCAGTGTTGTGGCATAATGGTTAAAGCTGGTACCTACTATGCCTGCATTCCATATGGGCAGTGGTTTAGTTTGTGGCTCCTCCACTTCTGATCCAGCTCCCTGCTATTTCCTGATAAAGCAGCAGAAGATGATCCAGAAACTTTGGGTCCCTGCACTCATGTTGGAGACCCAGAAAAAACTCGTGGCTCATGGCTTTGGCCCGACCCAGCCCAGAACATTCCAGAAATTTGTATAATGAAACATTGGATGGAAGATATCTCCCTCCCTCCCGTCTCTCTGTCTCTCTTTCTCCCCACTCTGTAACTTTGCCTTTCAAACAAATAAATATTTAAAATATAGATAGATCTCTTCAACAAATAGTGCTTGGGAAACTGGATCTCCATGTGCAGAGGTATTAAACGAGACCCAAAACATACACCTTACACAAAAATCCACTCCAAATGGATCAGAGACATAAATCTATGACCTAATGCCATCAAATTAATAGAGTACATTAGGGAAACTCTGCAAGACATTAGGATAGGAAAAGACTTCTTGGAATACCCCAGAGGAATAGTCAATCAAAATGAGAATCAAAAAATGGGATTATATGAAGCTGAGAAGCTTCTGTACTGCAAAAGAAACACAAAGCAAAGTGAAAAAACAACTGACAGAACAGGAAAAATTATTTGAAAACTATGCAACTGATGAAGGGTTAACATTTAAAATCTATAAAAATCTCAATAAATTCAACAAGAACAAAAGAAGCAATCCAGTTATTAAATTGGCAAAGGACTGGAACAGGATTTTTACCACAGAGGTGATCAAAGGGCCCATAGACACTTGAGAAAATGCTCAGGATCACTAGCCATCAGGGAAATACAAATCAAAATCACAATCACACCACTCCAGTAAGAAAGGCTTTCATACAGAAATTAACATATTACAAATGCTAATGAGGATCTGAGGAATAGGGTAACCTAATCTACTGTTGGTGGGAATATAAACTGGTCCAGCCATTGTGGAAGACAGTGTGGAGAGATCTCAGAATGTTTAAAATAGACCTCCCATATGATCCAGCCATCCCATTCCTGGGAATTTACCCAAAATCAAATATATCAGCTTATGAGTTATCTTCCCCCATGTTCACTGCAGCACAATTCAAAATGGTTAATATATGGAATCAACCCAGATGTCCAATAACTCTTGACTGGATAAAAAAATTACTCTATGGAGTACTACTCAGCTGTAAAAATAAGATGAAATCCTGTCTTGCTACAAGATGAATGCAACTGGAAACCATCATACACTGTGAACTATGCCAGTCACAAAAAACAGATATCATATGATCTATCTGATCTGTGGAAATGGATAGATTACCTGAAATGAAATATATTGGCATGAAATAGACATTTTGAGTTTTGATGGTTGTTTATAGCCCTTGTCCCTTCTGTTGGAGAACGATGTTTTTTTCTTCATACAATATGTTGAACTTTTTACTTAGTGCAGGTTTAACTGTATGATCATTAAGTAAACTGATAATAGATCTTTGTAAAAATTAAGAGTGTACTGTGAGAAGGAGGAGGAGGAAGGTCTGTAGCATGGGCAGGAAGGACGGTAAGGGGGGAAGTGTCACTATGTTCCTATATCTGTATATGTGAAATACAGAATCTTGTATAACTTAAATAATTTTTTATAAAAAGAATGTTATACTGGGGCTGGTGCTGTGGTGTAGTGGGCTAAGCTTTTGCCTGTGGTGCTGGCATCCCATATGGGCACTGGTTTGTGTCTCAGCCATTCCTCTTCCAATCCAGATCTCAGCTTATTGTCTGGGAAGGAAATGGAAGATGGCCTGGGTGCTTGGGCCGCTGCACCCATGTGGGTGAACTGGAAGAAGCTTCTGGCTTCTGGCTTTGGATCAGTTCCACCATGGCCATTTTTTGCCATTTGGGGAATGAACCAGTGATGGAAGACCTTTCTCTTTGTTCCTCCCTCTTTGTCTGTAACTCTACCTCTCAAATAAATAACAACTTAAAAAAAAAAGAATGTCATAATGATAGGACTAAGAACCAAAGGGATCACATAAATAAGAATAGTGTCTGCAAATACTAGCTGATAGAATAAAAAAGGGAGAGAACGATCCAACATGGGAAGTGAGATACACAGCAGACCCATAGAATGGCAGAGGTCCTAAACAGCACTCTGGCCTCAGAATCAGCCCTTAAGGCATGCAGATCTGGCTGAAAAGCCCATGAGAGTATTTCAGGCATGGAAAGCCAAGACACTCTGGAAAATAAAAAAATAAAAAACTAAATGAAAGATATCTGCGAGTGAGATCCCAGTGGAAAGAATGGGACATCAAAGAAGGAGGTACCTTTCTGAAGGGAGGAGAGAACTTCCACTTTGACCATGGCCTTGTCTAAAAATTATCAGAGTCAGTGAACTCAGGGGGCTTCCATAGCCTTGGCAGCTCATGACAAGAGCCTAGGGTGATTACTGAGGCCATAAACAAGAGTGTCAATTTGTTAAGTCAACAACAGGAGTCACTGTGCACTTACTCCTCATGTAGGATCTCTGTCCTTAGTGTGCTGTACATTGAGATTTAATGCTATAACTAGTACTCAAATGGTATTTTTCACTTTATGTTTCTGTGTGGGAGCAAACTGTTGAAATCTTTACTTAATGTATGCTAAACTGATCTTCTGAATCTTGATGTGAATGGAAGGGGAGAGGGAGTGGGAAAGGGGAGGGTTGCGGGTGGGAGGATAGTTATGGGGGGGGAAGCCATTGTAATCCATAAGATGTACTTTGGAAATTTATATTCATTAAAGAAAAGTTAAAAATAAAAAAATGAAAAAAGTATGTCATACTACTGTAGTTTCTTTTTTTACCCCAGAAACCATTTATTTAATGTATACAAACATCTTGTATCTCATAAATTTGACTTTAAGAATGTAGTGATTCTTCCAGCCCTACCTGTTCTCCCACCCACCCTCCTACCCTTCTTCCTCCGCTTTCTCCTTTTCCCATTATTATTTTTACTAAGATCTGCTTTCAATTTAGTTTATACACATATGATTGACTCTACGCAAATAGCAATATTTTGACTTCCTGCTTCCCAATTTGTATCCTTTTTTTTCTTTCTTAATGGCTCTGTCTAAAATTTCCAGGCTTATATTGAATAGCAAAGGTGAGAGTGAACATCCTTGTCTGGATCCAGATCTTAGTGGGAAAATTTCCAACATTTCCCCATTAAATATGATGCTGTCCATGAATTTGTCATACATTGCATTGATTGTATTGATAAATATTCCTTCTATAGCCAATTTGCTTAAAATTTTTGTCATGAAAGAATGTTTATTTTATCAAATGCTTTCTCTGAATCTCTTGAGGTAATAATATGGTTTTTGTTCTTCAGTTTGTTAATGTGGTGCATCACATTGATTGATTTGCAAATGTTGAACAATCCCTGCATACCAGGGAGAAATCCCATTTGATCTAAGTGAATGATAAATTCTCAACAAAATGCTAGCAAGTCAAATACAACTACTACAGTTTCAATGTTATATGATTACTTTAAAAATCACTGTATATGACTGAAATGGTCATTTTCCATTCAATCATTGTTTATAGCTGCTACCTATATCCTCATTAAACTTTGCTTTTTATTTGTTAAACTTCTTATTTGGTGAATATTTAGATTTAATGTAATTTATATTATATATATGTATTATCTTAAAAATAAAAAAGAAGAAAGAAAAAAAGGAGAAAGAAGGGGATGAGGAGGTTGAGGGATGAAGAGAGAGAAGGAGGAGAGAAAGGAATATCATTATATTCTTAGAATTTTATCCACAAATTATTCTGAATCTGTTAAAAACACTAACTTTTGGGGCTGCTGCTGTGGTGCAGCGGGTTAACGCCCTGGCCTGAAGCATCAGCATCCCATATGGGTGCCAGTTCAAGACCTGTCTACTCAACTTCTGATCCAGCTCTCTGCTGTGACTTGGGAAAGAGTAAAGGATAACCCAAGTCCTTGGGCCCCTGCACCCGTGTGAGAGACCAGGAAGAAGCTCCTGGCTCCTGGCTTTGGATCTGCATAGTTCCAGCCATTGCAACCAATTGAGGAGTGAACCAACAGATGGAAGTCCTCTCTCTCTCTCTCTCTCTCTGTCTCTCCTCTCTGGGTAACTCTGACTTTTAAATAAATAAAAAAAATCTTAAAAAAAAACACTAACTTTTTAGAAAGTTAAAATAAGATTTGAAAAAAAAAATCTTTGACAAGAAAATGAACAAAATCCCAAACCCCAATCTTGATAACATGTTTAGTGAATTAATGCCAATTCTTATCCATAAGTATTGAAAATTAAGTACAGACTTCTCCATTAATTTAACAGTAGTTAAATACTTACCAATTTGGCTGGCGCCGTGGCTCACTTGGCTAATCCTCCACCTGTGGTGCCAGCACCCCAGGTTCTAGTCCCAGTTGCGGCTCTGGGTTCTGTCTCAGTGGCTCCTCTTCCAGTCTAGCTCTCTGCTGTGGCCCGGGAAGGCGATAGAGGATGGCCCATGTGCTTGGGCTCTGCACCTGCATGGGAGACCAGGAGGAAGCACCTGGCTCCTGGCTTTGAGTCGGCATAGTGCTGGCCATAGCGGCCATTTGGGGATTGAACCAACTAAAGGAACACCTTTCTCTCTGTCTCTGTCTCTGTCTCTCTCTCTCTCTCTCTCTCTCTCACTGTCTGACTCTGCCTGTCAAAAAAAAAAGTAAAAAGAAATACTTACCAATTCATTTCCAGGGACTGACTTTATCTTGGTACATAGAAGCAAAAATTTACAACAGAGCAAACTATGGGTCAACTCTAAATCTAGATACAACAACTTTTAACACAGTCTTAGGTAAATGGATTCAATAATAAATTAAAAGGATAATATATCATGATGATGACAGCTAGGATGCAAGGATAGTTTAACACTCAAAATCAATATTGGGACTGGCACTGTGGTGTAGCACGTAAAGCTGCCGCCTGTGGTGCTGGCATCCCAAATAGGTGCAGGTTCATGTCCTAGCTTTCCACTTCTGATCCAGCTCCCTGCTATGACCTGGGAAAGCAGTAGAAAATGGTGCAAATCTTTGGACCCCTGCACCCGTGTGGTAAGACCCAGAGGAAGCTTCTGGCTCCTGGCTCCTGGCTCCTGGTTATGTATTGGTGCAGCTCAGGCCATGGTAGCAAATTAGGGAGTGAAAGAGTGGTTGGAAGACCTCTCTCTTTCTTCCTCTCCTTCTCTCTCTCTGTAATCCTGACTTTCAAATAAATAAATAAATCTTTAAAATAAATCAATGCCACTCACCGTATTAGAAAACTAAAAATAATAATCTATTATGTTTATAGATGAAGATGAAACGTGAGAAAATTTAGTATTTTTCCTTATAAAATTGTTCAGTTAATTACAAATTGAATTAAATTTCTTGTAATGAATAAACATTAAAGAAAATATTATCATAATAGCAATGTTAGTTGTAAATCATGGAGTGTATCCTCACCAAGCTTAGAAAAAAATACAAAAATCTCTACTGCTTCTATAACTACTTGATATTGTACAGGGAGAACAGTCCCGTACAATGAGGCAAGAAAAAAAAAAGAAATTGTGATTTAGATTCAAAAAGAAGATTCATAAGTTCAGTATTCTATATCGATAATTTGTAGAGATCTACAAAATACCCACCAGAGCTAAGTAAGTGTAACAGTATTGGAAGATACAAGATAAATGTAGAGAAATAAACAGAAAATGAAATTATAAACACATTATTTACAACAGCAAAAGATAGGAAATACGCAAAACATTACAAAACACAGAATGCTGACCAGTGCAAACTACAAAATAGTGTCAATAAAAATCATTGACCTAAATAAATGTATAGATACACACTCTTCATGAGTCAGAAGAGGTAATATTTCTCTGTGCCAGTTCTTCAAAAGTAGATTTATACAATCAACCCTTTCAAATTAAATACCAGCAATATTTTTATAGAAATTATCAAGCTGATTATAAAATTCATATGGAAATGTGAAGTACCTAGGTTGGGAAAGCTAACAATGAAAAACCAGTGAAAATTCAGACAGCTTGCAGTGCCTGATATCAAACAAATAACAAATATACAGTGTAAGACTTTGGTACAGGTATGTGTATCAGTAAAACTGAAAGTCTATAAAATGAAATGCTCCTATTTTGACAATAGATTCAACAATGATGCAAAATTATCTCAGTGGAGAAAGGACAGTCTTTTCAAAAAATGATGCCCCAACAATTTCAAAAGTACATCCACCTGCAAAAGAAGAAAGAAAAAAACAACAAAAACCAAATCTTGTATTACATGACTTCACACACAAAATCCAATTCAAAATTGATCATAGAAATAAAAGTAAAACACAAATCTATAAACTTTTAGGGAGATAGATAGGAGGGAGCTTTTTAAGGTTAGAGAAACAAATATTAGATCAAAGTAATACCAAAATTTCAACCATAGTGAGAAAGTGGTAAAATAAACGTCATCAAAATTACAAATTGGTGCTGGTGTTGTGGCCCGACTGGTTAATTTGCCACCTGCAATCCTGGTATACCACGTTAGTCCTGGTTTGAGTTCCAGCCAGTCTGCTTTCAATCCAGCTCCCTTACAATATGCCTGGGGAAGCAGCAGAAAATAGTACTCGTTCTTGAGCATCTGCCACTTTGTGGGGGAACTGAGTGGAGTTCCAGGCTCTTGGCTTCTTTGTGGCCCAGTCTTTGTTATTGCAGACATTTTGGGATTGAAAGAGAAGATGGAAACTCTCTCTGCCTTTACAAATGATTGATAGGATAATTCATCAAATATCTGTTCTTATCTCTACATATTGTGCAGTTCAGTACACATATAAATAATTTACTAAATATGTAAAGAAAATAAGACTTTCAGGATCCAGTTTTCAATAAACTAATCTATGTATGAAATAAGTCCATTTATAAATAGGATTAATATTTCAAACAAATGAAACAAAAACATTTGCAATAATACTTCAAAAAAGGGAGCTAGATTTTTGGTTGAAATAATCAAGAATGAGTTCTAAAAGTGGAACATACCCAGGATAGATGATTTATAGGTTTGGAAATGCTAATAGACAAAGGATAAATAGAATGCCATTATGCTTGTTGGAAACTATCATAAACATTTATAGCGATGAATTATGTAATAATTTACGTGATTTCCTTTTCATTGCTTGAAAGCATAAATATCATTGTGAAACAGGAAAATATAAAACAATTATATAACATATGTAGATAAATAAGAAATCTAATAAAATGATAGAAAACTAATATAATTGGTCAAACATTTAATTAAATCTGTTAGTGTGTTTTCATATTAATTTTTTTTTTGACAGTCAGTGGACAGTGAGGAAGGTCTTCGTTTTTCTGTTGGTTCACCCTGCAATGGCCGCTGCGGCCAGCGTGCAGCGGCCGGCGCGCCGCACTGATCCAAAGGCAGGAGCCAGGTGTTTCTCCTGGTTTCCCATGGGGTGCAGGGCCCAAGCACTTGGGCCATCCTCCACTGCACTCCTGGGCCACAGCAGAGAGCTGGCCTGGAAGTGCAGCAACCAGGACAGAATCCGGTGCCCCGACCGGAACTGGAACCCGGTCTGCCAGCGCCGCAGACGGAGGATTAGCCTATTGAGCCCCGGTGCCGGCCCATATTAAATGTTTACATCCAATGAACACATATTGAAGAACATGCGTTTTGTCATAGCAGTTAAGATACTGCTTGGATGTTGATATCCACATTTGGTCACGTGGGTTTGAGTCTCAGCTCAGTTCTTGATGCCAACTTACATCTAATGTGAGCATTGGATGAAGCAGATGATAGTCCAAGTACCTGGATCTCTGACTTCGAGGTGGGAGACCCAGACAGAGTTCCTGGGTCCTGACTTCTACATGAATCAGCTCATGCCGTTAAAAGCATTTGGGAGTGAACCAGCAGATAGAAGACCTCCTCTCTGTCTCTCTCTTTCAAATAAATAAAATAATTTTTAAAAATTTATGTATTCTGAATATATTAGGAACTGAGAAATAGGTACCCAGAATATAATCAGAAATTTAAGACTATGAACTACAAAAGATACATTTATATAAGGCTTGGGGTAGGTCAAACCTTTCACCTCATGCAGGAGAATCATAGTAAATTATTTCCTAGAAATTATTTCCATGCAGTTCCAATGATAGGAAAGGTACACAGCACAGAATATAGTCCTGTGCTACCTGACAAGACTAGAAGAACATGCAAAATCTTAATTTTTTCACTGAGACTAAAAAACTGTGGAGCAGACTTTGGAGAAAAAATAGCATTGATTCAGTTCTAGTGCACTTGAGTTTCATGTGCTGTGGAACCTTCAAATAAGTGCCTACATTCAGCCATATAGTACATCATGAATTCCAGAGTTATCAACACACAAAAGTTAAGTGAAACCATGAGGTAACATAGAAGTGTATGAAAACCCTGAGAATAGTAAAAGTAAGATGAGAGATGGGACTCAACAGATGAATTTAGTAAAACAGACTAAATAAATGTGGTTAGAAGGATAGGAGAGAATGTGTTTTTCCAAAATATTACACAACTACAAATTATGTATAATGGTATGCTCTATGTACTTCTTAAAAATATAGAATTAATTGAATATTTTGACATATGTGTATTTATTTAAAATTATATCTATGGATATTTATTTATGACATTCAATGAATATAAACAAAAATATTGAGCTTTAGTAGAAACTAAAACTAATCTATTACTTGAAGTAAGATTTATGTTTAATTTGTTTTCAGTACAATCCTAAATGTTAAAAGTATTTTTCCAAAGGGAAAAATAGTAAAGATTTTCAAAATAAACAAAAAAGCTTTCATTTAAACCCATAGTTTTTTTGGCAAAATAAACAAGAGTGTCAATTTGTTAAGTCAACAACAGGAGTCACTGTGCATTTACTCCTCATATAGGATCTCTGTCCTTAATGTGCTGTACATTGTGATTTAATGCTATAACTAGTACTCAAACACTATTTTTCACTTTATGTTTCTGTGTGGGTGCAAACTGTTGAAATCTTTACTTAGTATATACTGAATTGATCTTCTGTATATAAAGAGAATTGAAAATGAATCTTGATGTGAATGGAAGGAGAGAGGGAGCGGGAGAGGGGAAGGTTGCAGGTGGGAGGGAAGTTATGGGGTGGAAAAGCCATTGTAATCCATAAGCTGTACTTTGGAAATTTATATTCATTAAATAAAAGTTAAAAAATGTAATATTTTGAATCATTAATCAAGCCATAGTTCACTTAGGTTTTTAGATGGAGATAATCATTATTGCATTTGATTTTTATAGTTATTTGTTGTTATCATTATGGTTACAATGCTATAAACGTATTTCAGAAATATGCTTCAGTGACTGAAATAAGAAGCTGATTTTTGAAAAATAACTGAATATCCCTAGAACATGCCACATTCTCTTTTATCCAGCAGGGATTTTAAAAAGGATTTTCATATAACAATTATTATCTGCTTCCTATTGATAGCTGCTCTATTTTATAAACAGAGTTTGTGATACCCCATATGACACCTTTTGTGCTTCTCTGGTTGATGAAAAAGAAATACTAAAGTGATTTAAATTAAATTTGAGGAAATAATGATTCAAAGTTTAAGTGCCTATATGCCAAGTTTCAGTAAAAAGCAAATAAAATAGCCAAGTGATAAATCATTCAAAAGGGGGATTTATGATGGAAAAACAATCCAACTTTAACTATACTTTCTCTGTGGGGCACTGCTCTATAGGACAGTTATAATAAATCATGCAACGAATGAATAGAAAGTAGAATCCTTTTAAGTTCCTAAGAATAAGCTCCTGAGACTCCTCTCTGACTCTGTGTACTTATGCATGCCCAGCTCTTATTTTCATTACAGATAATTCACACTGTATTGACTGAACAGTACTTACTCTATTCTGGCAGACAAATTAGACATCTGTCTATGATTTGGTGGATATTCATACCCTCTTTTCTGATATTAGTTTGGAATATTACATACAGTGCCAGTGTTCAGTACACCATGCTATAAGAAAACCTACCATAGGCAGCCACATTTAAAGAGTGTGAGATGATTCATATAGCAAGAAATGCCACGTACAAATTTATTTTAAAAGGAATGCTTTTTTATTTTTATTTTTTTAAATTTTTTGACAGGCAGAGTGGACAGTGAGAGAGAGAGAGAGACAGAAAGTTCTTCCTTTTTGATGTTGGTTACCCTCCAATGGCCGCCGCGGCCAGTGTGCAGCGGCCGGCGCACTGCGCTGATCTGATGGCAGGAACCACTTATTCTGGTCTCCCATGGGGTGCAGGGCCCAAGGACCTGGGCCATCCTCCACTGCACTCCCTGGCCACAGCAGAGAGCTGGCCTGGAAGAGGGGCAACCGGGACAGAATCCAGCACCCCGACTGGGACTAGAACACGGTGTGCCAGCGCTGCAAGGCGGAGGATTAGCCTAGTGAGCGGTGGTGCCAGGTCCCCCCCCCCTTTTTTTTAAGGAATGCTATTTTAAAAATATTTTTTCAAAACTTTATAGTTATTTTTATGGTTTTTAGAAATACTCTTCAATATTCATTGCAGCAAACATGATTTAGGATGGCTTTGCACATATTTAACTATTGCCAGTTTTTTTTTTTTTAGTTTTCTTATTTTTAACTTTTATTTAATGAATATAAATTTCCAAAGTACAGAATATGGATTATAATGGCTTCCCCCCCATAAAGTCCCTCCAAACCGCAACCCTCCCCTTTCCCACTCCCTCTCCACTTCCATTCACATCAAGATTCATTTTTGATTCTCTTTATATACAGAAGATCAGTTTCAGTATACATTAAGTAAAGATTTCAACAGTTTGCTCCCACACAGAAACATAAAGTGAAAAATACTGTTTGAGTACTAGTTATAGCATTAAATCTCAATGTACAGCACAATAAGGACAAAGATCCTACATGAGGAGTAAGTGCACAGTGACTCCTGTTGTTGAGTTAACAAATTGACACTCTTGTTTATGGCATCAGTAATCACCCTAGGCTCTTGTCATGAGTTGCCAAGGCTATGGAAGCCCCCTGAGTTCACCAACTCCGATCATATTTAGACAAGGCCATGGTCAAAGTGGAAGTTCTCTCCTCCCTTCAGAGAAAGGTACCTCCTTCTTTCATGACCCATTCTTTCCACTGGGATCTCACTCGCGGAGATCTTTCATTTAGGTTTTTTTTTTTTTTTTCCCCCCAGAGTGTCTTGGCTTTCCATGCCTGAAATAGTCTCATGGGCTTTTCAGCCGGATCCGCATGCCTTAAGGGCTGATTATGAGGCCAGAGTTCTGTTAGGACATCTGCCATTCTATGGGTCTGCTGTGTATCTCACTTCCCATGTTGGATCGTTCTCTCCCTTTTTGATTCTATCAGCTAGTATTTGAAGACACTATTCTTGTTTATGTGATCCCTTTGGTTCTTAGTCCTATCATTATGATCAATTGTGAACAGAAATTGATCACTGGAACTAGTGAGATGGCATTGGTACATGCCACCTCGATGGGATTGAATTCGAATCCCCTGGTATGTTTCTAACTCTACTGTTTGAGGTAAGTCAGCTTGAGCATGTCCCGAATTGCACATCTCTTCCCTCTCTTATTCCCACTCTTATATTTAACAGCAATCATTTTTCAGTTAAGTTTCAGCACTTAAGAAGAATTGTGTATTGATTACAGTATTCAACCAAAAGTATTAAGTAGAACAAACAAAAAAATACTAAGCGGGATAACATATTAAGCTGCTCATCAACAGTCAGGGTGAGGGCTGATCAAGTCACCGTTTCTCATATTGTTCATTTCACTTTAACAGGTTTCCTTTTTGGTGCTCAGTTAGTTGTCAGTTTTTCCACCTCTATTTTCATTAACCAAAAAGTTACAAGAGGAGTGAAGATACAAGGAGAAGAGAATATGCTAAATTTTTTAAATTTCATGAAAAATGGAATTGAAAGTTAAGTTTATTTTGTTGCCAAAATTTTAAAACCCATGTACTTTGCAAAGATGTGACAATACATTGGAAAAGTCATAAGGAAAACCTTTTATATTGTCTTTCAAATAAAAGAATCTTGATATTTTCTGGATAACAAGTTAACTAGATCAGATATAAACAGATTCTGGAAATGAAGACAAGAGACTAACGACAGGGAACAAACATTTTTAAATTCACATTGCTGAAATTCCCCCACAAGCTTTTCAGTTACTCCATGTTTTGCTCTATTCTGATAAGATTAAAGATACCTTGGAAAGAAAGCATCTTATCTATGTAGTACCTTGAATTTAGAAAACTATAAAAACTGGGCCATCTGCTTTTCGATTTACAGAGTCTTTTATTAGGTTCTAGGTATATATTTTTCCTGTGGAATAGTATCTTTATGTTAATTTATTTTAAATATGCAGGCAAAGAATGATTTTGCACTAATGTAGACTCTAATACATCTTTAAGCAAGTGGTATTTATGTTTATCCTTAAGCTGGTGAACAAAGGGCACAGCTTGTGAAAGAGTCATTTATTTCCTGAAAATAATGCTTCCTCCTACTTAAGAGGTCAGGAAAACACATCTACTGTGGCTGCCTGCATTGCCAAAGTTTGTACTACGTTAATAGGAAGTTTTAGAAGTTCTCCTGCTTGTGATTCTCTTCCAGTGTTTGTTCATGAACATTAGGACAAGAAGTGGAGAGAAAACTTAATTGTAGGAAGACAGTAACAACAGAGAAGAGAATTCATTATGATAAAGAGAAAATGCCACACCATTTCTCAACCTCAATATGTCTGTGACATTTAGCAAAGAACAGAATGTCGCAGGAGGGAGACAAAGGAACACTCCACACTGAGATCTTTGTTGTGTTGGGTTCCCTGACAGATGTGAGTAGATTCATGGGTAATTATGTATCCTTCAAATAACAAGACAAGATTTTATGTTTGACTTACAAGCCATATGATTAGAAAACACTGCCTCCTATATTTCCATGTGACTTAGTTGGTAAACAACATCCCAAACTTTTTTTGTTCTACTAATATTTATACATAAAGAAAATTAAAAGAAATACTCATGGCTAATTTCAATGTGCTACTTCACATAGCAAGACTTAGCTTTTGACTCAATGTCAACAGCTCACAGCAGGTGAAGTGGAAAAAGCAATGGACTGAGAAAAAGGAAGCTGGGTTTTCATCTTGCTGTTGCCACTAATTAGCTATCTGACCAAGAACATCTAAGTGTCTGTGGATTTGAATTTTCTCATCTGTAAAATGAAGCAGTTGTTAGTCTCTAAAGCCCATTCCTCTGCCAAAAATCTATATGAATTGCATTCTCTTTGCTAGCAGCCCAGATAGATTTATGTTGACCTATCTATGTCACTTTTCTGTTCTTTTTGTGAGTGTTGCTAAGCTCCAGTAGCCTTGACTGGCAATATTTATAGGTATTTTCTGTGTGACAGAGGTACTCAAAGTGATTTCTTAAAGGATCAAAATCACCACCACAGCAAATTAACCAAAGCCCCAATCAAAAACTCCCCTGGCGATAACTGTAATACCAATGGTTCCTTGGGGATGTGTCTAGAGATGTCTACTTGAGAATGAAATGCATACTCAGTGGAATAATAGCTTGGAATTTCAGTAACAAAAGGACAATATATATTCCCTTGATAGTAATTGACAAGTCATGCTGCTTCTTCAGTGGTATATTTATGACACGAATAGAAAAGATGGAAAAAGATGAGTGAATAAGGAGGTAAATCAGCACCTGTGGCCTTAAGAGTACTGTGCTTTCAAGAAACATGCAAAAATACATGCTCAGAGCATTACTTTAAAAAACAACCATGAAAACCCCAGAGAACATAATATAAGTGTGAATGTGTTTGTGCGTGTGTGTATGTTTGTAAATGATGAATGCATTATTGAGAACTGGGGAAGCTGTAATTGTCATTGATACTGCATTGACTTTGTAATTGCAATGTTTTATTTTAATCTCATCTCTTAACATCACTAGTTGTTCTGAGCTATTATATCTTATGGAAATGTTGATCTATTGTAGTTAAATTTTACAACATTTGTTTAGTTTGTGTGGTGTTTAACAATCTAGAAATAAAATAGTGAGTGACAAATATATTTGTTAAAAATGATTCTGAAATATGACACAAGTAATGAAAGTTGGGCCTTGATCTATTAGTCCATTTGTCTCTTGCATATTGTTTAGGAGACCAAAGTTATAAATTTGAAATCAATGCAGATTTTGTATTTTGTTACACAATTACTGCGTTTATTACTGTTGCTTTCAAAAGGTCTTTTCAAAAATATCCTTTCTTTTGGTTAAAGCGGACAATATGAGAGAATGTGGATAAATCAATAAACACTCATATAATTCATCATGCATGATAGGTTAACAATGAGTCAGTAGTGACGTGGAATTAAAATTTATACTCCTATAAGACTGAACGGAGCAGGTGGCCCAATCCTTCATCATCCATTGTCTGTGGGTCAAACAAAGCAATATTTCTTTTTCTCATCATTTCCTCACTACTTCTATTCTCGGGTCGCTGACATATAATTTGAATCATTTATCATTCTGAATTAAATTTGCCTTGAAAGATACTATTTTAACTCAGTCTATTTGCAGGTGAAATTACTGCGCTCTAGAGAGTTAACATGACTTCGTAGAATTAAACAGCTCATTAATGGTAGAGCAACATTGGGCTCTACCCCTATGTCTTCAAATGTAGTTGTTTGTTTTTCAGTTTTCAGATATTTGCTTTTTGGCCTTTTTATGGGTTAAAAAAATCAAGATCCATTATTTTTAGTGTAATTTTCTTTTGTTTTTCAAAATATTGAATTGATTTAAAAAGCTAAACTAATACCATTTTTATAAATTAGATTTTGTTAAGTGATAAAATCACCCAAGTGTGAAGAAGCTAGGATTTTCAGCAATTTGCAAAACAGAACAAATAGTTTAAAAACCTTCACCGGACAACCACAGCAAGTTCATATGTTGATATCCATCTGAGCCCACATGAAAAAGATAACACCTCAACATAGAATTACAAACACAAAATGTCCTCTTGTATGTGTCTGCCTCAATCTCCAAGAGAATCCTCTCCTGAGTTTTTAAGCAGGGAGCTTTAAAGACGAGAGTAAATTTTACAAACACAATATACCATAGAAAGAGAAGAGGAGGCCTGTTAAGGCACTGAGAAACGGTTAATGGCACATCTAAATCTTCCAGCATGCCATGCCTATCTATGTAAGGTTCACATTTCACTTTTTTATTTTTGTTAAATATTTATTTATCTATCTATTTATTTATTTGATGGGTAAGAGTTACAGGGAGGGAGCAACAAAGAGAAAAGTTTTCCTTTTGCTGGTCCACTCCCCATATGGCCACAATGGCTGGAGCTGGGCCAATCTGAAGCCAGGAGCCAGGAATCTTTTCCTAGTCTCTCATGCAGGTGCAGGGGCTCAAGGACTTGGACAGTCTTCCACTGCTTTCCCAGCCCATAGCAGAGAGCTAGATCAGAAGTGGAACAGAAGGGACTCAAACTGGCACCCATATGGGATGCTGACACCACAAGGGGCAGCTTTACCCACTATGCCACAGCAATGGCCCCAAGGTTCACATTTTAAAAAGACAGAGAAAATCCTGATATTGTAAATTTTTAAGTGAAAAAGTTAATGAAAACAACACATTAGATTTCATGAAGAGACACTACTGAACTCCCAAGAAACTGGCATTGGCCCTTAGTCAGTTTAGTACAATCTTGACTTTGGCAGTATGCTTCTCAGCACCTGTACCCAGAAAGTGAATAAATTTAAAATATGCTTTTATAACCCTTAGGTTAAACTCTCGGCTTTATTGATTGCCATGAAAGCAAATATGTTTTAAAGCTTGTTTGTGAGTTTATGATAAAGACTAAGCATATAATGATGTTTATTCTTAAATTTATTTCACTGTATTTTTAAATAATCTTACAGAAAAGTCAGAAAAGATAAAATGAAGTTTCAGTAGCATCAGAATAAATGAACTGATGCATCTGTTTTCATTATCAATGTGACTGGAATACCCCATGTGCCAGGACCCTTGCAGCAAAGGGACAAAGAAAGGCAGGCTGTGAATAAAGACAAAGACAAGAGATTATGGAAAAGGGGTGGGGAGAGGGAGCCTCTCTATCAAAGAGAAGGAACATCTCTTTGCCTCTCCAGCAGCATTGTGTCTTTCTGTGTCAGCAGGTGTATGTTCACATCAGCACAATTTCACCTATGTGGCAATATGCGCGAAGCTCTCTCTCATGAGGAGGAGAGGAACTTCTTGTGTGATAAGGAGACCCTTGTCTGTTATCTTGGAACAAGACATCAATGGCCTCTGTGGAGTGAGCCTTCCCATGACCTAAACCATGAGAGGACTGTTCCCAGTCTCTTTAGCCTTCCAAGCAATGCAAGCATGATGTTCTTTCTCTCTCTGCAAGAGATCGCCGAATTGGCACCTAGGTGGTTCCTGGCAGACCTAGATATAAAGGCCAGTAATTCAGCTGTACTTACTCTCAAGCCTGTTTATGCCAGGTGATTCATTAGAGCATTTTAATTGCATTTAGCATTACAGCATTTAATATAAATAGTAGTATACAAAGACAAAACAGATTTTGTACATAAAAATGTTTTATAAATGATAAAATAGGATCCAACTGAATTGTTACTTGCATACAATGAAATATTATTCAACTGAAAAAATGAAATTCTACCACTTGAAATAAAGTGGAAGCAACTGGAGGACATCATGCTGATTGAAATAAATTGGAAATATAAAGAAAAACACCAGATACTATCTTTTATATATGGAAGCTAAAATTAAAGAACAAAAAATGAAAAACAAAAAGAAAACAGAAATAAATGATTGTGTGTATGGGTATTGCTGCAAATATAGTTTTGTCAAACTTTGAAAAAATAGAGTGACATTGTATTCACATTGAAGAAAAACTCGTTATATTAGATATAATAATTCCTCTTATTGTAAACTAAAAGCATTAAAGATCACTTGCAAAAGTACAGAACCAGATTCATTGTTTAAAATATGAAAACTATTAAATAAGAAGAAAATAAAAACTTACTATGCAATCTAACTTGATTTCCTTTTTTTCAGTATGTATAAGATGGTTTTGAAGGAATACAGTCTATGAATTCATCATTATGTAGATCTAGGCATCCACAAATAACGTTCACTAAAATATAATTGAAAACCACACAGTCAGTGGTGCAATAAGTGAAAAACAGGAGACAGGATAACTGTCAGTTTCCAGTAGTCCATTTTGAGATTTAGGAATACATGAATAACAACTATAATAACAAATTGGAAACACTTTGACTGAATATAATAAAGCTGAAAACTTATTTAGATATATCTACATTTCAATATACTTGTCAAAATGGTATCAGCTGTGACATCCTCTTCTATATCCTCCTTCATTGGAAAGCTGTGCATATGGTCATACTAAAATAAAGGAGAAAATGTGCTCTCTTCATCTAATTATTTTATGCCCCAAAATATGATGGAGAAATCATGTGGAAGGCTCTAGAAGCCTGAAATGATTAACCGAGAATCCAGGGGGCAGATCCTATCAATATTTTAGTTATGGATTTTTAACACCCTGAAACATTTGCTCTGGGTCTGACAGTACAAATAGAAAATAGTGCAGAGCATCTAATTTGTGTCTGAACCCACTGAGATCACACCATTGTTTTGGTCGACTGGCTCTCAAGTTCTAATTCAGTTTGAGCCTGACTTTTGTCAGAAACCTGGGACAGAGAAGAAACTGGCATTGATGAGGTTCCTGGAGAGGTGAAAGGCTAGCTCACCACTGAGGATGAAAAGTCTGTGTAAATAACTTCTCAAATAAAACTTTCACACTATAAACACAATAGTTATCCTCAAAGTCACCATATACCATTTCTCCTTCTGACAGGCATATAAGTCAGTTCTATTTGTCAAATGTTCTAAAGGAATAACTATTCTCAAATATATTAAGCAGAAAATACTCAGAAATTGTAATTATGGATTTGTCTATTTCCTTTCTTCTATTTTACAAGGAATTATCTTTGCCAAACAATATAATATTATACATATTAGGGCAATTTCACAAAAAAGCTTTTAATATCAATATATGAATCAAGTTCCAAGAATGGAAATTAAATGTTTTAAATATGTTTATATTCCATAAGTTTGACTATGCTAACATGGCAAATAGGTGGTAGAACTTTCTATTAAAATCATTACACTACCTGCTTCCAGAAGACCCTAGCACTCTTGGGAATATAAGACATCCGAAAAACATCATGGAAGAAAAACGTTCATGTACTATACACACAGTGGACATTGAAAAGTTAAGAGAAAAAGCTTCAGGCTATTATAGCTGGATTGTTTGTAGGATGCATGCTGACAGTGTCATAAAACAGCTGACATAGAATCAGTTACTTCTGCCCAGTAGGGAACACTTTTTTCCAGGCAACCATTAAGCTGTTTTCTTCCCACAACTGTTAATGTTGATCCTTCTCACTACTGCCACAGAGCTGAGCATAGACAGGATGTGGAGCAGAGATGTAGTGCAAAAGAACAAATCTATTCATGTGTATCCAAGAACTGTTGGTGGAATGAAGAAACTGTTCTGCATGAAAGCAAACTAACATTTCTGCATTGCAAGGATCTTCTTGGTAGCAAACCAGGGAAAGCAGTAGCTAGAGATGTGAAGTATGTTTAATAAAGATGCTATTTTTAACCTTTGTGAAATTACAACAGCTGATTTCTAGCACAATTGCCTTACATAAAGTGAATATAATTAAAATCAACAATGCACAAAGAACTCCAAGAAATCATGAAAAATACCATATTGTTCAATACAATAGACAACTGCTATCAATTAACTATCCAGAAGAAAAGAATTGGTAGTGGAAGAGATGCATCCTGAAAGTGTCCAATGATTGGAGTAATTAGAAAAATAGGAAGAGGAAGGAAATACAGAACTCCATACTGATTAAATATAGTAACAATTAAAAAAGAAGGGAAAAACACATAGAAAATATTCAAAAGATTTTTAAATAAGGAAAGTCCCACACTCTGTTGAAAAAAGGGCAAACTAGTATAACAACTATGCAGTATCTAAAAGGATTCCAAATATTTTTAGTATGTAAATTAGCTTACAGTTCTAAAAATGCAACCTGGGTAAACTTTTACAAACATTCTACAGAAAGATTTTATAGGAATATTTATTGAATCATTCTTTGCAATAAAGAATACTGGAAAAATCCAGAACCCCATTTATTGGTATGTATATATATGAAGAGAAGTATATCGACATTATAAATTACAACCTAGAAGTCAAATGATTAAATATTATCCCTTTATGTAAATATGGAAATTAGAACATTTAGATAGATAGGATAATACAAATATTATATAACAATGTGTAACCTTAAGAAAAAAATCTTATAAAAATACTCTGTTTCATTAAATATATTAGTGATGTATTTTAGTTTTTTAAAGATTTATGTATTCATTGGAAAGTTAGGGCTAAAGAAACAGAGAGAGAGAGAGAGAGATCTTCCATAAACTGGTTTACTCCCCAGATGGCTTCAGGTCAAAGCCAGGAGCCAGGAGTTCCATCTGGGTCACCCGCATAGGTGACAGGGGCCCAAACACTTGGGCTGTCTTCTACTACTTTTCTCTGGTGATTAACAGATAGCTGGATCAGAAGCAGAGTAGCCAGGACCCAAACCAGTGTCCATAAGTGCAGCTTTGCCCAGTGTGCCACAATGCTGGCCCCAATGACGCATTTTGAAAAGAAGGCAGTGAAAATTAAGTACTTCTATTTTATTTTTCTATGTATCAAATATCTGAAGCTACCATAATAAATATATATTTCTATTCTGATTATGTGATTACTGGATTAATATTCTTTATATTTTTTATTTGTTTCAACTATGAAATATTTAGCATTATTTATTTAGAGTAAATGCTACACTTATTGAAGAATGATAAGGATTGGAAGATAATAGAGTGAAAGGGAAGATGTTTAAGGCATGCACATTAATGAAAGAAAGTATATGAAAGAAGAAGAGAGATTGTGTACATAATGAAACAGTTATCAGGGCATGAAAAATAGCATTTTCTCCCAAAATATTGAATGGGCAGTATACATTGTGAATTAGGAAACCAATGTCTTTGACTATTTCATAATCAATCTCCTAGTTCCACTCATGAACAGAACAGCTTTTACATGCTGTTGACCATTAACTATTAAAAATTTATAACTACAGATTTTAAATCTTTAATATGGAAATAAGGTTATAGAGTTACTAAAGAGGCATCTTAATCTAATTTTTTTTTCCAGGTGTAAGTTTACATTTATTGATCTTTACCAAAAAAATTTCCCCTAATTTTCTCCAACTTATTTTTTCCAACTTAATGTTTCATTTATTAATTTGGGAGATAATATATTTAATTTATATAATGGTCCTAAGCTGAATGACTTTAATAAAGAGTTCAACAAATATTTCATAATATCATATAGCACTATGAAAATTTATAAAAAGAAGCAGTTGTGATTATTTTTAATAAATAATATTTTAGTTAGCAATAATTTCTTCCAGAATAGCTGTTGTATAAAGTTTAAAAATTGATTCTCGTGTTTTAACTTCTTATCTGCCAGGGAAAATAAGCATGTATTGATATGAATTCATTATTTTATTAATAGTGATAATTGGTTTATAAAACAAATGTACAGTTTTATTTTCAATACTGATTCTGTTGCCATAGAGTTTAACCTTTCAAAATATTTTTGACTTAACCATCTTATAATTTGCCAAGAAAAAGCTTGTGCAGACAAGCAGCTATCATGAGAACTGTACAGCTTGAATAATCTACATTTCCCTATTAAACAGACGAGCGTTAAACCTTAAAAATTTTCAATTGCAAGCAGTAACAGCTACATTTTCAAGATGGTTAATCTAATTTTGATTTGATTTTTTTTTTAAATTACTTTTAATTAGTTTTAACAGATTCAATGTGCTTCATAGCTACAATTCTAGGAACATAATGAGAGGCTGGTGCTGTGGCATAGTGAGTTGGGCTGCTGCCTACAGCATACCAGCATTTCATATAGGGGCCAACTTCAATCCTGGCTGCTCCATTTCTGATTCAGCTCCCTGCTAATGTGTCTGTGAAAACAGTAGAAAATGGCCAAGTCCTTGGGTCCCTGCACCCGTGTGGGAGACCAGATGAAAATCCTGGACCCTGGCTTCAGATCTGTCCAGATCCAGCCATTGCTGCCATTTGGAGCATGAACCAGCAGATGAAAGATCTCTCTCTCTCTCTCTCTCTCTCTCTCTCTGTCTCTCCTTTTCTCTCTCTCTCTCTCTCTGTAACTCTGCCTGTCAAATAAAAATCTTAAAAAAAGAACATAATGATATAAACACATAATGATGGGGCTAGAACTGTGGCATAGCAGGTAAAACTGCCACCTGCAGTGGGGGCATCCCATAAGGGCGCCGGTTTGAGACCTGGCTGCTCCACTTCTGATCCAGCTCTCTGCTATGGCCTGGGAAAGCAGCAGAAGATGGCCCACGTCCTTGGACGCCTGCACCCACGTGGGAGACCCAGAAGAAGCTCCTGGCTCCTGGCTTTGGATCAGCGCAGCTCCAGGCTGCCTCTCCTTATCTTTCAAATAAAATAAATCTTAAAAAAAAATCACAGGATATTAAACACTAAAATTTTTATTACAATGAGAATGTATGAGTTTGTAAAAAGTGTCCATTTTCTATTTAATCTTTCAAATTATTTGTCCTATTCAATTTCTGTAATCATTTTTTAAATCCAATATAAAGAAGAATTTGAAACCATCTGAAACATAGCATGTATGCTATTGGTTGAATCAATAATATAAATTTGTGATATAAAATACACAATGCCAGTTTCATGATATTTCACTTTTTATTCACAAATTTTAAGGCTCAGTGTTGAGGAGTAAAAAAAGTTTTATGAATTACATTATATGTGTATTTGTCTTGGTGGAATAAGAAAAGATTTTCTATAGTCCCCTTTTTGTTATAACATTGTCAATAAGTAAATGACATTTATTTATGTTACATAAATCTTTGAAGAAAAGCAGCTGTATAAAATCACAGGCAATTTTATTTGACCAGTTGACTTTTTGAAGTCACCTATTATTTTTATAATATAATAAAATTTTAAAAAACACAACTGCAATAAAATGCTTATTTTGCTACAATGTTGGTCAACTCAAAATAGAGCAAGTCGTTAGGTAGGCAAGTGTGGAAATGACAAAATCATAGAAAATAAACTTGGTAGCTAAATATAGATGTAGAATATATTTTAGGAAATGTACTAGACAAGGCAGGATTAAAAATATTATGAGATATCACCAATACCAAGATTCATTTATAGACTACATGGGAAGTGACATTTTTAAGCCTTTGCTATTTGTTATTTGTTATTATTGTATTGTTAGTTCATCTTTTTCCATTTATTTTTCTATGAACATTCATATTCCCTATACTGGTTTTCTTATTTTTTTAGTGTTCTAGTAAATTGTTTTTGAACTAAGGGTATGACAATGATTTAGATACCCATATTTTGTCTGGAAATAAAATTTACCTTTGTGCTTTATTATTAATATTAGCATTATTATTATTTGTCAGAGAGTGTGATGAAAGAGAGAGAGAGAGATCTTCCATCTGCTATTGACCTCTCAATTGATCACAACAGGTAGGTCTCTGTCCAGCCTGGAACCAAGAGCCAGGATTAGAAGCAGAGAAGAGAGAAGCCAGGACTTGAATGGCATACCAACATGAGATGCCACCATTGTCAGTGGCAGCTTCACCAACTGTGACACAACATTGATCTTGGGTCATGACTGTCTTAACTGGAATCTTAACCACTAGATAAAATGCTAACCTGATTCTTAATGTTTACATCAAAATAAAACAAACAAAAATGGCAAAACTCTATTTTATTGACCACATATACAATCACTTAAATACTGAGTGTGAAATAGCTATGTCCATCTTTTCTTTTTTGTCTGTTTATTTTCCTTTTCTTTTAGCCATTTTATTAGTTAGTACTGTACATTCATTATTCAAGGAGAAAAACATAAAATAGACTCATGTAATTTTACCTTATTTTTATGGTAAATAATTTTCATGTGGCTGGGTAGGATAAGACTATTCAATTATTAATAATTATATTAATTTAAGTTTTGAGAGACAATTTTATGAAGTGCTGTAGGTTTAAGAAGTCTATAAATTTTCAGACTTGCAGACCTGTTTTACACACACACAGTATTCCTCTAAAAAATTGGTGTGAATGAGTAATTCCTCCTTTGAAGTCATAGCATGGTGTTTTTTTTTTTTTAAGCTTTTATCTATTTATTTGAAAGAGCTACAGGGGAGGGGCGGAGATACACAGAATCTAAGAGATATTCAATCCACTGGTTCAATCCCTAGATGACCTTTGCAGCCAGGGCTGAGCCAGACCTAAGCCAGGAGCTTCCACCAGATCTCCCACATGGGTGGCTAGTGTCCAAGCACTTATGCCATCCTCTTTTGCCCTCCCAGGTACATTAGTATGGGACTAGATCAGAAGTGGAGCAGCAGGGACACCAACTGGTGCCATATGACATGCTGGCATCATAAATGCAGCTCTGCCCTGATATGCCAAAACACCAGCCCATCATGGCATTTTTATTTAAAAAAAAATTATGTTACTCTTCCTAAAATTGATGACTTAACTTGGAATAAATTTTCAATCCAGTGGCTACCATGTGAAACAACAAAGACTATGACTTTACTCTGTCCAACAAGGGATATCCAACAAGGCATTTTTGAATGAATTTTTGAAGTAAATTCTCCTATCCAGAAAGTCTAACTGCTATATGGACAGAAGATAGCCGCGTCTCCTCGGCTAGTGTCACAGAGTTATCAGATTCCTGCAAGCTTAAGAACTTACCAGTTCTGGTACTGGAGCCACAAAGCATTTGCTACATATCTCCTATTCTTTTTTATCTTTTAAAAGAGCACATTCATCATAGGGAATCTCTGTGTGCCTTTTTGCAAATTTTAAGGACTTGGGTAATGACTTTAGACTGGAAAAAACAATCACTTGTAATCAGTCATATAATTATTGAACTGTTATGAAGCATTTTCTCTTTTATATGGGAGACCTCCTTTCTCTACACTCTGTTGTAAATATTGATCACTTAAGGCTAGGAGAAAAGTGTCACAGTAAGACTATCTTTTGCAGATTCACTTCATTTTCATGACTCACCTTGCATTGTTATTATTAATGCATAACTTTGGCCAATAGTTCATTTTTAAAGATGAATAGATTTTAGTTGCCTCTCAGATCTTCTGTTTACTAATGGTGAGATGAGAGCAACTGTTGCAATACCTCCAAATATCAGATTCTTCTTAGGAAAAAATGAATAATAAGACCAATTCACAGATATGCTCAAAGAAAATTACAGTGTCTGAAACAGTAACTATTTAATACAGGGTGGCAGTTGCTATTATTATTAATAGAAAGAATGAAAGCAACTAGAATTCTGATAGATCATATTACTGTGAGAACTGAAAAGGAAATCATAAGAAAGTAAGACAGACACGAATGACAGAAGAATTAACTTTTAGAGAGAGATAAACAGTTAGTACTAAATAAATTATTTTGAAGAATAATTATTCAACTATCAAAGTTCTTCTTCAAATGCATATAACTTATACTAGGGGCAGCAAATCAGTTAAATACACACACAACACCATTCTCCTCCTCAATGCTACTTGATTAGTTAGAAATACCAAAATAAAATATTTTCTTAAATCAGTTTGTCTCTGTAAGAATCTGAATACACCATAGGGGATCAGACTGAACCATCCATTCACTCTTGCCCTTGTCCCCTAGGGTTTCTAGTTATTTAGTCAAGAAAATCTACTATTCTGCTCTAAATTGTATACACCTGCCTTCAAATATGCCACCATCCCTTTTTCTCTCTCTCACTTTTCTATGTGTATTTACTTATTTGAAAGACACAGGAAAAGAGAAATGGAGGGAGGGAATTAAGGAGGGAGGAAGGGGCCGGGGGGGGGGGGGGACAGAGACAGAGACAGAGAGAGATACAGAGAATCTTCCCTCTTCTGATTCACTCCCGAAATGCCGCAACAGCCATGCCTGGATCAGGAGCCTGGGATTTCATGAGCCTACCCGACATGCGTGTCAGGGACTCAAGTACTTAAGCCTTCATCTGCTGCTTCCCAGGATGTACATTAGCAAGAAGATGAATTGGAAGTTATGTAACCAGAATTTAAACCTAGTTCTTCAATACTGCATGTGAGCATCCCAAGCAGCATTTTAACATGCTGCACCACACTGCCTACCCCATTCATTCATTTTCTATCTCTTAAGAATATTCTCCAGAAGATTCTTTGCTTTTGGCTCCTACTCAGTTATTAAAAGTTTCAGATATAACCTAATTTACAGCTTCAATCTTACTTTCCTTTTGATGCTAATTCCAATTTCTATTTCAGATTCAACCTGAGAAGATAGGAGACAATGAGATGCCATTTTCCCCAATGTTTTCTCAAACAGTGGATTATTGATGATGTATGTGTGAATATGAGTATTCCCCAGAAACCTATTAATATCTCTAAAGTTAGTATTTCCTTTTCTAAGTTTTGTCACTGCTTTCAATCTTGAGAATTACCTTGTTCTTCAATCTCAGCTAACTTCTGCAGTACCCACTTGAACCATATGAAACTTTCAGCCTTTTCATTCAAATGCTATGCACAATTACACTCTTTCTCTGTGAAGCTAAAACAAGTTTGTAAAAACAGGCAGTTAGTATTTGTACATGGAATACATGCAGTCATTCAAGTGTGTGAGGCAGCTCTATCAACATTTCAGTTGATGCAGTGTTGCAAATTTTTCTCTTAAAAATCCTTTGCACTTCACCCACATTCAGGAGAGAATCTATAATTAGAGAAGAGATGGTAAGCCATGGGGTTTTCTCTCTGTTCAAAAGATTTACAATACTAAGTTATAAGTTAATTTCATTTTGAATCCTAGACACCTGTATACTATTCACTGTAGAAGACCGTTTGAAGACTGTATGGGTGGAAACAAGATAGCTTGCCTTTCCAAAAAGTTCTGGAATATGAGCTGCAATTAAGTACAATAGAAATATTTCTATTCAATATTCTTTTACAATGGTAAACTCAACAAATTTTCTTGAAAATAAACGAATGCATTAATGAGTTTGAAAATATGATATCATACTCTAGTACTATCTGATGTTAATAACTCAAGAAACATTCATTGAACACATGTCCAGCAAGACAAGTGCCAGCTTTGTGCACAAGCCAAACATGTTTGCCATACTGTTAAAGCATAATACATGAGCCAAAATGTATGGCATACCATCACAATAGCTAGTAAACTTACAGCGTATAGTGATTATTTTCAAGAACAAGAATCCTGTGCTATAATTATAATTACTATGAATAGTCCATAGAGTAACACTATTCACAACATGATCTTTGGAACAAATTCATAAGTGAACTGTTGTCATTTTATCATAACTTACACTAAATTTAGGTAAACATTTAGAAACAATTTTATAGAACATGCTATGTCTGTTGAAATTAATAAAATTTATTTTTATTTATATATTTTAATTACTTTTATAGCTGTAAGTTTTTAAAAAAGCAATGTCATCATACAATAGTGTAGAAATTATGTTTTTTAAACAGTATCTTTTGCACAGTTTGTGAGCCATTGCAATAAATCCTTGCTAGTCAAAATGCAATGTTCAGATTAGTAATTTGATGTTACCTGGAAACTTGTTGGAATTTTAGAATCTGAAGTTCAATCCAAATGTATAGAGTAAGACTTTCTCTTTCACAATATCTCCAGGTAATCAATAAATATTAATTTTAGCAGATAATTGATGTATAATTTGTGCACATTAGACACTTAATTTGTGCAAGTTGGTAAGTTTCAACATATGTCTAGAACAGTGAAACCACCACCAAAATAAGCATTGTAAACAAATAACCCTCCAAAGTTTCCTTGTGCCCCTTTATAATTATATCATCCTACTTCTCACCTTCACTGCCCCATCTCATGGCTATCCCTACTGTACTTTCTGTCACTCTAGATTAATTGTAGATGCATGGATTAATTGGAAAGCAATTCCAAGTGGAATTATGCATTATTCATTCTCTTTTGTCTATTTTCATTCACTCAGTATAATTATTTTGTGATTTATATATGCCATTGCATATATTAATAGTACATTTGTTTTTATTGCTAAGTAGTTTTTTAAGAACACAGCACAGTTTATACATTTACTTGTTTTTGGCATTTGGCTGGTTCTCATTGGGCCCCTGCACCTATGTGGGAGACCCAGAAGAAGCTCCTGGATCCTGGCCTCTGGCTTCAGATCGGCGCAGCTCTGGCCTTTGAGGCCAGTTGGGGAGGGAACCAACGGAGGGAAGACCTCTCTCTCTCTCTGCCTCTCCTTTTTCTGTGTAACTCTGACTTTCAAATAAATAAATAAATCTTAAAAAAAATTGTTCCTAAGAGGCTTAAAAACTCAAAATCTAAGATGAATTACATAATTTGCTTCCCTGTCCTTCCCTCACTTTCATCAGGAAAGCCTGTGAAGCATAAATGAGTGTAAGTTGATAAGTAAATAGGTGTGCTCAGTGTGTGGCTTCCATATATCCATATCATATCTGCATATATAAACATCCATATATTTATACACACATATATACTCACATATACATGCATTTCAAATTTAATTATTTGATTAAAATCAACTTCATAGCACCTGTGGAGAGGGAATAAAATGACAGTATATCTATTTCCTTCAGCCTTTACTACTTGCATCTGATGAAGTTTTGTGTGTGTATGCATAGGTACAAGTGTGTGTGTGTGTGTGTGTGTGTGTGTGTGCGTATGATCTCGATTTGTTTTAAGATAACCTGCAAGAATTACTTTGACCTATTTCCTGAGAAAATGTCCAACTCCAGTTGTCAGTCATGGTGGTAGAAAGAGAGAAGGCACCTCCTTGACTTATTCTATTGTAGAAAATAGCCTGACATTTGGAAACAGATAGACCAGAATGCAAACCAGAGAATAAGCTATGGAAAAAAAACATGAAAAATCACATTACCAATTGAATATTGACTAACATTTATAGAAACTCTGTATACCAAGAAATCCTTATTTGTTGGGATTCTTTGTTTGCCACTTTGGAAAAATGCTGCAAGAGTAGTATCTGCAGTTTCAAGCTGAAGATGAACTACATGGATATAACATAATTGTCTTATTTCAAACTTGATATATTGCATTGTTTGCATCACTGCCCTTATTTTTTGGTATAATTACTACTAAGCATAGGTACACTATTAATATTCTTTCAAATCTGATCAAATTAATCCTGGCAATGTTCTCAGAAATAAAAAAAAATATGCAAATTATTTTAAAATTGTCTTGAGGTTAGCATTCAAGCAAGTTTAAAAATTTTTTCATTAAAAAAGTAAGATAACATTTTAAAAAGTTTTAGGGTGTGTCAATCATGTATTGAGTGTGTTAATGGTGCATATATAACGGCAAAACATTGCATTTTGCCAGTCCATTTATATAATTCAAAAACTCTTCTAAGAAAGAAAGGAGAAATTAAAACCTCTTATTTCTTTCCAAAACTTGTGTCTTCATATGTTTATTAAAATCATAACAAAAAACCTTATTTTAACTGAGTCTTTGAATTATCTTTAAAATTGTCAGTATTTTTTGGCTACAGTTTTGAATCTCTCTTCAGGATTCCACAAAGTTTGTAAAAATATCCTACATTTTCATGATCTAGTTCATTCTAAAAACAATATGCATAGTATTTATATTTTTCTTATACCTACATTTTAAAGAGTGATTATTGTGGTTTTGTAAATAAGATAGTTTATCTCTAAGTATTTTACTATTATTTCAGAGGATCTAAGTCGATTTTTTAAATATTTATTTATTTATTTGAATGTCAGAGAAAGAGGCGGTGACAGAGGGAGATCTGCTGGTTGACTCCCCAGATGGCTGCAATGTCCAGAAATAGGCCAGGCTGAAGCCAGGAGCCAGGAGCCAGGAGCTTTCTCCAGGTCTCCCACACGCATGCAGGACACAAAGCACTTGGGCTGTCATCCACTGCTTTCCCTGGCACATCAGCAGGGAGTTGGATCAGAAGCAGAGCAGCCAGGAATTGAATTGCCCCCGATATGGGCTCCTGATGCTGCAGACAGTGGCTTGAACCCCTGTGCCACAGCACTGCCCTCAGAGGGTGCAGGGGAGGGGGGTTATTGACACATATGTTAGCAGTTTTCTGTATTACCTTCCCAAAGCTAAATATTTCAAGTAATTACAAATTAGAATGCCTAGTCATAAATCTTCTGTTTTTAATATGCTATGCCTGTAAGCTAGGCTTTAGATATAAAATCTGAATATTCTTCCTTATTATTTCTTAACCTATGTATAAATACCTTGATTTAAGCTTGAACGAACATCTCTTCAATAAATTGCTACTAAAATATATTCATGTTTGATGATAAAAGTAAATCATTCTTAAGCTAATAACCATAGTAAAGAAGTATACTTGAGAAAATAAAGAGCTATCTCATCTTTTTTCTTTAAAGTTTGAATCAAAACTAAATGTCTTCTGAAATACTAGGCATTCTGCCAGAAGTCTGCAGGGGGTTTTCTTCAGTGAATATCACACTCAAATGACCAGTTTCTTATATAACATATTAAAGTTTCATCCTAAAATTAATTATATTAGCTCAATGAGTTTCCATGTGTTATTTTAATCTCTGACTTTTTTGTTAAAAATAAAGCATATATGTATGCATTTCCAAGTGGCTAATGAGCTCTCTGCAATTGTTTCACATAAATTGCCTTACTATGTACATAGAACCATGTTTATCAAGAAGAAATTATATTTCTAATTAAGAAATCCACATTAAGGCTGTCTGCCAGATATGAATTAGTCTTAGGGGCATTTTATAGAGATGTTGTGTGTGTCCATATCCTCACTAGCCAGGGAATTGTTTAACAAGGTGCTGGCAGGATTCCTTTCCTAAGAACAAGCAGATTAGTGCTCTGATTGTTTGTTTGTTTTTGGATGTTGTTAACAACTAAGGGGAGTATGTATTCACAACTTAGTCTCAAGATAATTCTAATCAAAAAAGTTCAAAAGCTATAATCAAGGGCAATGGTGCAAATCTACTGCGAATGGACATTCCAATCAGGCAGAACCATTACAGATTTTTTTGATGAGAAGATAAAACTACCTAAAAGGTGGCTAAATTGACTGTTTCCCACTATTTTACTCCTCAACTTTAAAAAAATACTTACAAATCCTGAAGATTTGGTTAAACCTGCATCCAAGAATCTAAAGGGAACTATAAAGATGAACATCTATCTTCAGAAGTTTATCCTAGTCATCTGCTATTGATACAGTTTTTTTTTTTAACTTTTATTTAATGAATATAAATTTCCAAAGTACAGCTTATGGATTACAATGGCTTCCCCCCCATAACGTCCCTCCCACCCACAACCCTCCCCTTTCCCACTCCCTCTCCCCTTCCATTCACATCAAGATTCATTTTCATTTCTCTTTATATACAGAAGATCAGTTTAGCATACATTAAGTAAAGATTTCAACAGTTTGCACCCACATAGAAACACAAAGTGAAAAATACTGTTTGAGTACTAATTATAGCATTAAATCTCAATGTACAGCACACTAAGGACAAAGATCCTAAGTGAGGAGTAAGTGCACAGTGACTCCTGTTGTTGACTTAACAAATTGACACTCTTGTTTATAGCATCAGTAATCACCCTAGGCTCTTGTCATGAGCTGCCAAGACTATGGAAGCCTTTTGAGTTCACCGACTCTGATCATATTTAGACCAGGCCATGGTCAAAGTGGAAGTTCTCTCCTCCCTTCAGAGAAAGGTACCTCCTTCTTTGATGACCCGTTCTTTCCACTGGGATCTCATTCGCGGAGATCTTTCGTTTAGGTTTTTTTTGTTTTTACCCCCAGAGTGTCTTGGCTTTCCAAGCCTTAAATAGTCTCATGGGCTTTTCAGCTGGATCTGAATGCCTTAAGGGCTGATTCTGAGGCCAGAGTTCTGTTAGGACATCTGCCATTCTATGGGTCTGCTGTGTATCTCACTTCCCATGTTGGATCATTCTCTCCCTTTTTGATTCTATCAGCTAGTATTTGCAGACACTATTCTTGTTTATGTGATCCCTTTGGTTCTTACTCCTATCATTATGATCAATTGTGAACAGAAATTGATCACTGGGACTAGTGAGATGGCATTGGTATATGCCACCTTGATGGGATTGAATTCGAATCCCCTGGTATGTTTCTAACTCTACCGGTTGAGGTAAGTCAGCTTGAGCATGTTCCGAATTGCACATCTCTTCCCTCTCTTATTCCCACTCTTATATTTAACAGCAATCACTTTTCAGTTAAGTTTCAGCACTTCAGAATAGTTGTGTATTGATTACAGTATTCAACCAAAAGTATTAAGTAGAACAAACAAAAAATTACTAAGAGGGATAACATATCAAGTTGCTCATCAACAGTCAGGGTGAGGGCTGATCAAGTCACCGTTTCTCATAGTGTTCATTTCACTTTAACAGGTTTCCTTTTTGGTGCTCAGTTAGTTGTCACCTATCAAGGAGAACAAGTGGTATTTGTCCCTTTGGGATTGGCTTATTTCACTCAGCATAATGTTTTCCAAATTCCTAACAGGGATCACTTTTCAGTTAAAATTTAAACACCTAAGAATAATTGTGTGTTAATTCCAGAGTTCAACCAATGGTACTAGAACAAAAAAATACTAAAATGGATAAATTATTACATTGTACATCAACCGTCAGGACAAGAGCTGATGAAGTCACTGTTTCTCATAGTGTCAATTTCATTTCAACAAGTTTCCCCTTTGGTTGATACAGTTTTTTACAATATAGTCATTTCATTCGCTTTTCCTACCCTAGTACCCCTACTGGATTCCAACCTAAATTATCTTAAATTATCCTTCAACACTCCACAGACAGGCAAATTTTAGAGTAGAAATATATTGAAAACGTTAAAGACTAAATAATAATTCAATGTGGAATCACTTATTTAGCTAGCTGACCAGGGGCATTAAGAGAAGAAGGAGGGTACCCAGAGAACTGGATGTGAAAGGGGACAAATGGATGAAACGAATCATCATGGGATCTGAAGGAAAATTTCACCAAATTTAAAACTGCTTGAAGTACCTGCAGCAAATTTAATGAGCAAATATCTTAAAAACAGACCGAAAGCAAATATCAATAGTGACCAATAAGCTTTTAGATCTATCTTTAATGTAAGTGAAAATATTCAATCTTTATTGAATCTTCATTGCATGATGAGAAGCATTGAGAACATCATATTACATCTTCTTTGATTAATTCAAATCATAAATAATCTTTCTTAATTCAATTTACATTTTAAAATACTTTAAATCATATAAAAGATGCATGTTAAGATTTGAGGGTAATATGTGTTTATATAAATGTACAACTACTTTAAATGTACTTTATGCTTAAATAAAATTTACATTCCTGTAAAATTCAGGGATTACTAATTAAAAGTCAATTTAAATTCCAAATTATCTTAAATCATTTATTTTCCTGTTTTGAAAATTACTTCTTGGATGATAGTCACAATATTGAGAAGAAAATGAGAAAGAAATTATCTGTTTTTATAAGCAATAAAATTAGCTATTATTTATTTTAATTAGCAGAATATATT
This sequence comes from Oryctolagus cuniculus, assembly GCF_051225735.1. Lineage (NCBI taxonomy): Eukaryota > Metazoa > Chordata > Mammalia > Lagomorpha > Leporidae > Oryctolagus > Oryctolagus cuniculus. Next base: position 106,040,262 of record NC_142871.1, on the reverse strand, counting down.
TAAATATTTACATATTTATTTGAGAGGCAGAGACAGAAGAAGATACAGAGGGAGAGAGAGAGATAAAGAGAGAGAGAGAGAGAAAGAGAGAGATCTTCCATCTGCTGATTCACACCCCAGATGGCCCCAATGGTCAGGGCTGAGCCAAGCCAAAGCCAGGAGCCAGGAGTTTCATTCCGGGTTTCCCACATGGGTGTCAGGAGTCCAAGTATTGGGCCATCTTCCATTGCTTCACCAGGCACATTAGCAGGGACTGGATCAGAAGTAGAGCATCTGGGACAGGAAACGGCATCCATAAGGATCCTGGCATCACAGGTGGCAGCTTGACCTCCTATGCCATGATGCTAACACAATACATTTTAAAACATAAAAAAGTAAAAATGATACGTAAAAATATGTTAATGCTTTAGCCTATTTTGTGCTGCTATGAGAAGCAATTGAAGACTGGGTAATTTATGAAGAGAAAGTATCTATTTCTCACAGTTCCAGAGAAGTCCAAGATCAAGGTGCTGGTGGGGTGATGTCTGATGAAGGATCCTCTTTGCTTCCAAGATGGCACCCTGAAGGCTGTGTCCTTCTCAAGGGAGGAATGGTGAGTCCTTACATGAAAGTAGGCATAAGGGCAAAAAGGGATAGACTTCCTCTAATAAGCCCTTTTAGAATTTTATAAATCTATTTATGAGAGCAACACAACCTTGATTCCTTAACACCTCCAAAAAAGCCCCAGCTCCCAACACTGTTACAATGAAACTCACTTTCAGTACATTTCACATCACAGCAATTGGTAGTGTGTGTGTGTGTGTGTGTGTGTGTGTGTGTGTGTGTGTGTTTGACAGGCAGAGTGGACAGTGAGAGAGAGAGACAGAGAGAAAGGTCTTCCTTTACCATTGGTTCACCCTCCAATGGCCGCTGCGACCAGCGCACCACACTGATCTGAAGCCGGGAGCCAGGTGCTTCCTTCTGGTCTCCCATGGGGTGCAGGGCCCAAGGATCTGGGCCACCCTCCACTGCACTCCCTGGCCGCAGCAGAGAGCTGGCCTGGAAGAGGGGCAACCGGGACAGAATCTGGCTCCCCAACCGGGAATAGAACCCTGTGTGCCGTTGTCGCAGGTGGAGGATTAGCCTATTGAGCCACGGCGCCGGCTGGTAGTGTGTTTTAACTTTCTACTCTATACTTAGTTATTTTCATCACATTTGACTTACTTTCCATTTTCTTTTTTTTTCAATAGTCCTTATGAATTTAATAAATGCCAGCGATCTTTATTATTAAAGCTCTTTGTTATATTAGCAAGTCTACATTTTATATTCTTTTGATCTTTGAATTAACTTATTCACACTCCTCCTCTCCATATTATATAAGAAGTCTTGCAAATGAACAACATACTCAGAATAAGAGATCTCTTAATAAATGCTTCTTTCGCTTACAGAATAAATGCCTGAGATTATAGTTCCTGAAGGCTAACATTTTTGCTTAACTATTGTGTTCAGTAGATTAACTGAAAAAAAGTACCATAACATAAATTTGTTAATAAAGTATGATACATTTACATGTTATCTAGCCCTACCACAGGATTTCTGAATTTTAGTGACTGGCAGTAATATCAACAGCAGTGCTGATAAATTTAGAAATCCTCCCCCCCAAACCCTTTTTGGGTTCTTTTACATTCAGCAATCAAAGTATAACTTACTCCAATTACTCTTTTCTTCATAGCATTCTTTCAGTTTCCCCCTTCTTATTTTCCTTCCAATGGATAAAATAATATAATTGTCTCTAGGATGGCTTATCTGTTATAATATTCATTGCTTACATACGTACATACATTTCTTCCAGCCATGACAAGAAGTGTATGCCAGCTGACTGCTTGTTATGTCCATATGCTGAAATCGTAGTTTCATCCAATCTTCAAGTTCTTCTAAGTTACAGTGCAATACTCCTTATTTATTATTTTTAAGTTAAGATCATTATTTCACAAAATTATTCAGATGAAGATACCTTGGGATAGGGTGGTGAGAAAGGTAAATTGACTACTTACTCAAAATGTGTATAAATAAATATATTTATAAATAAAAAGAGCAAATTTGTATTATAAAGATAACATTCTAAAATTAATTTTTTGACAGGCAGAGTGGACAGTGACAGAGACAGAGAGAAAGGTCTTCCTTTACCGTTGGTTCACCCTCCAATGGCCGCCGCGGCCAGCGTGCTTCAGCCAGCGCACCACGCTGATCTGAAGCCAGGAGCCAGGTGCCTCTCCTGGTCTCCCATGCAGATGCAGGGCCCAAGGACCTTGGCCACCCTCCACTGCACTCCCGGGCCACAGCAGAGTGCTGGACAAAAAGAGGAGAGACCAGGACAGATTCCGGCGCCCCGACCAGGCCTAGAACCCGGTGTGCCGGCGCCACAGGCAGAGGATTAGCCTATTGAGCCGCAGCGCCGGCCATATTCTAACATTAATTATAAAAGTCAGAAAGAAAGGAAGGGATTTCTCTTAAATAATTTGTTGAAATACTTTAACTCTCTTTCACTCAGGGAGTACAACTTGTGAATTACAATATATTTAAGTAGACTTAATCTGTTTTCCTTTATTAGTTACTTCTGTGGTTCTACAATATTTCCATTTAAAAAATGGCTCAATCTCTCTTCACGTATTACTTTGGGTGTTCATGTGTTCATAGATGTGTGTGCATGGGTAAATTGAGAAAATAAACCAATTTACCCAAAATATGATTCTTCCATATCAATACGGGAGAGAGAACACAGTTAATTATTAGATTAGTATTAGTAGATTTATATGCATGCTAATATTAGAATTATAATAAATATTGAGTTAGGATAAAATGCCGCATATTTCCTCAGCAAAGCCAGAGAAAGAGCAATAACTTCAACAAACAGAAGGGCTCCTTCTTATTGCAGTATTCCTAAAAGAAAACCCAAGATAAGTCTGGTGGTACTTATAGGTAATTTTGCTAGGATTTGGAGATATCTCTTCATTTTGAAAACTGGAGAACAGGCTTAATTTCAGAGAAATTTATTAGAATCTCTAAAGTTGGAATAAAATCTTAAATTTATTGTATCTCCAAGGAACACTCTACAAAATTGGAGAAAAAGAAAATATTTTACTCTTTTGGACCTTCATAAGTAGAGAAAATCATTTCAGGTACTGTTACAATATTTCCCATTGTTCTACAAGGTGTAAGCTCAGCAGACAAAATAAATTATTTGTTGTGCATTTTTCTCATTCTTGCCAAAATCTACCAACTCACTTCTGTGTTTTCTACCTTTAGAAGTTCTATTATTTCATCCCATGCAGCACTCTGTAGAATGGTCCCTTAATAAACATTGTTCAATAACTCACTAAAGAGATTCTCAAGGAAATGGTAGGAGAAAAGCTACTCCAAAAGCTTTAAGCTTAATATTAATTGACAGTAAATTACTGCCACATTAAAAATAACAAACAACATTTTTGAATATTTGATTCGTATATAAAACATCCTCAGATTGATGACAAAGATTAATTTGACACAATGAGCCTCCAACTCCTCATATACTAGATTAAAAGTCTACATTGCCCTTACTTTTAAGTCTCCAAGAGTAAATGTGTTTATCAAATACAATAAACATTAAACTGAACTCCTTCCTAAGAATATTGGACTAAAAAAATAATTCTATCCCCAAATTAAGTATTCCACTTTTATAACTTAATTAATATTATGGTACTTTAATTATAAATTTATTAAGTTCACTGATAACATGAACATCAATAGGCATTGGACTAAGAGCAGCTAGTGAAAATAAAATGAACTATGATCTTCTCTGCTATGAATAGTTGACATGAGATAATACAAATGCTGTAAGATTGTGGTTGTAAACCCCAATAGTACGTTAGCATAAGGTAGTTAGTACTTTTCTTTTTAGAAGGGAAAAATCATGTTAAGAAAAATCACTTTTCAGGGAATGGAAAAAGTAGGGTGAATGAATCAAGTTGCATGCTTCTATCATCAATTAGAGAAATATAATTGCTCTTTTGATCAGAGTTCTAGGTGACTGAGTTGACTGAAAAAAGTTGTCATGTATTTACAAATAGCACAAGTGTTATTTGTAAGAGGCGGTCTTTATATCTCGTGCTTGAAAGTATATCAACAAATTAGAGAAACAAATTAAAAACTCTGAAACTTGAAGCTGATCTCAAACTGTACATTTGTCATCAGATTCTTTCATTTTAGGTTGATGTTACCTTTATAAAAATAATATCCTGCTTGTTCTATTGAGGGCTATCATGAGTGATTTACTGCTTTATGTGATTACAGAAGATATTGGTCTGGGCTAATGCTTTATAGTAGTATATTTGGATGAAATATCTTACAAGGGATTGTAAAGGACTTCAACGGAAAAGGCAGTATAACTGCTGATTTGCTTAAAGTTTTCATGCCATTAAAAAAGTACTAAATAAATTTAGTCTACAAAGTATTGAGTTTTAAATTTATCTATTACAAACCTTTTCCTTAGGAAATTTTGTCAAAAATCATGATGTGTAAGTATTTGACACTTTTTTCTTTTCCCTTTGGGATTTTATGTCAGTTGACAGGATCATTAAGACTTTTTCCCCTTTAACAGTAACAGAATGAAGAATTTTATTTCTGGTGCTGTTGGGACAAACATTCAATTTATGGTGCAGTTGACCTTTCCTGCAAGAATTCAGTAGGAAAACATGTGCAGAACATTATGAAAACAATATATAAAAATTCCCTTTGAGGGTTCAACTTAAAAGTAAAAGTAGTGTAAATTGAGCATCCCAGAATCTGTGCACACTTGATTTCTTCTGGAGTAATTATAGTTAGAGTCCTAATTGTGTGACAGAACCTTGACTTTGTGGCACATATATGAATAGGTATTGTGCAAACTATATTTTCTATTCAAGCAAGTTGAAGCTGTGAGGGGGAAATAAAATTATAAAGCAAATTAACATAATTCAATGTGATAAGTGATACAGTAGTTGTACAAAACACCCTAAAAAGAATACTGAAAGGAAAAATGTACATGAATAAAATAAGAAATGATCATCTAAAGAGGCAGTGTTAGAAATGAGTTGCAGAAGATGAGTAAGGGCTTGTCAGACAAAGAATACTGAGGAGATAATAGATACCAGGAAAAGAAAAATGAACTTCACTCTCCTGTCTCTCTCTCTCTCTCTCTCTCTCTCACACACACACACACACAGAGAGAGAAAGAGAGAGAGAGAGAGAGAGAGACTCTCCTACACACAGAATCCAGAAATATGAATTATTTTATGAAGAGAGTGTTAGGAATGCTGAGCACCTAGTTCTCTTAGAGGGCCATGTTCTTTATCTCTAAGAGTTTCCCAACTGCACAGAAAAATTTAATGTAGAATTTTATGAGATCATCTAAGATGGATTTTTCAAGGTTTGGGGCTTTCGATGAATAAAATCTTATATCTCTCTCTATTTGCTCAGACCTGCAGATTTCACTGATCTACGAAGCCTTGGTGTTGGGGAGACACTTTTTGATTTGTATTGCTTTGTTTTGTTGTTTTTTAATTGATTATTGAATAAATGGCATTTACTTTATTCATTTTAACTTCAGAGTCAGAGATTCAGTATTGGCAAGATCATACTGATGAACCAAAAATAATATGCAAAGTTAAATAGTGGAAATCAATGAGAACCTCTACAAAAAATTTAACTCTATTGAATTTAGTAAAAGTGAACCGCTATATATCTTATAATCGCATGAAAAAACTGGCATTACAAGTAAATTATGTGAATTGTTGCTCTCTGGAATGTTTTGTAGCTTCAAAAAACAGTGAGTATACAATTATTATGCATGATTGATTTGCACAAGGAATATTTTCGTAATCTTGAAGGGGATCTTCGGTGCATGTTCAAGAATATGGCACCTTGGCATTTTGAATAAAGAAACAGTAAGTGTAGAAAAGACATAGTACTTTCCCTAAAGCAGATGTAAGATTCTCAAGTAAGGGATACTCTACCTTATGCCAGGAAAAGCACAATATCCTTATCATCTACAATACAAAATAACAGAGAGAGGAATAGTTTTTATTCCTCATTCATTAAAGGGCACAGGTGTGGAAGATTACAGTGGCAGGCACTTAAAGCACAACTTGAAAAATGCCAATTGTTAAAATGTCAACATTTTAGAGATAATTTGCAATAAAATTATAGCTGCATTAAGTGTTATCTACAATTACAAAATAGATGATGCATGCAGTCAGCTATTAAAATGCATTTCTCTTATAAATATTTTCAAATATATTTAATAGCAGAGTATGCAATCAGAGAAAATGGGTTTTTGTTTTAGAAACTGCACATTTTTCTTAATGATGGACTTACATTTTATTGTTTTCTGGAAGACTCCCACAAATCATTTATATTTAAATGCTGATTTAACATCATAATCACTTTTCTGCCCTCAAGAAACTTATAAACTACTAAGCTAATTCATCCCTGTTTAGTTATGGTTTTATAGGTTAAATTGCAGCTTTTATTTGACAAATTAAGTACTTGGGAATTTATTATTGGGTCTTATTTTTAATGCTGTGATTTCCTTGCACTTCTCCCCAGCTCATAAAAAAGATGAATAGTTTTGAGACTTGAAAAATAAGGTTGAAAAGTTAAAAGGGTTGTGTAATAATCGAGTGAAACTCAGAGTGTTGTTTTTATTCTAATCAGCATCCAGCTAATAAATAGATATAAGTAACAAGAAATACCTGTTTCTAACAAACATGATTGTTTGAGTATCCAGACATGAGTGAGATAATTAAACAATGGCAACTCTCCTGCTGGTGAACATTAGATAGAGAAGCCTATTGGGAATGTATACCTTTCCTCTTAGGTCTCAGTTAAATTCAAGAATAAAAGTGTTCAATTCAGATATGAACCTACAAGGGCATAAAACTATAAAAGGAAAGGAGAGAAGAGCATGGAAATTGAATAGACTTCTAAACATGGAGAAAAAAATGAAGTGAATTGATTTTCTTATCTTAGTGAAAAAGACTGAAAACTGATTGCTGCAAGAAGAAATCCAAAAAAGCATTTTTTTTTTTTACTGCAGAATCCTAGAAGGCTTAGAAAATTAACACAATCAAGAAGGTTTAAATTTCTATGGAATGGTGTTAGATGAGACCAAAAATACTTTTACTTCATTTGCAGAAAAATGGATGGAACTGGAGGAAATCATATTAAATGAAATAAGCCAGACACAGGAAGACAGATACCTAATGTTCTCCTCTATGTGGGAGCTAAAATATAATCCTCAATCTAAAACAGAATGTTGAATACTAGAGTCTGGGATGGTTGGGAGGATATAGGCAATTTGAACTAAAAAAGAGATAAAAGGGCCAGCATTGTGGCTTAGCAAGTAAAGCCTCCACCTGCAGTGCCAGCATCCCATATGGGCTCCAGTTCCAGTCCCGGCTGCTCCTCTTCCAGTCCAGCTCTCTGCCATGGCCTGGGATAGCAGTGGAAGATAGCCCAAGTGCTTGGGCCCTGCACCCATGTGGGAGACCTGGAAGCTCCTGGATCCTGGCTTCGGATTGGCACAGCTCCAGCCATTGCACCCATCTGGGGAGTAAACCAGCAGACGGAGGGCCTCTCTCTCTGTCTCTACCTCTCTCTGTAACTCTGTCTTTCAAATAAATAAAATAAATCTTAAAAAAATTAGACTTAAGAATACAGAACAACGTATGTATATATATATATATATATATACACACACACAAATATATGCATATATATATATATATATATATATATTTCTGGGGCCAACATTTTGATGCAGAAATTTAAACTGTTTCTTGCTGTGCCAATGTCCCATGATAGAGTGCTGCTTATATCCTGGATACTCCAGTTCTGATCCAGCTTCGTTCCAATGCACCTGGGCAGGCAGTGGGAAGTGATCCAAGTACTTGGGACCCTGTCACCAGTGCAGGAGATCGGGATGGTGTTCTTGGCTTGTCTGTGTTGTACCTGAGTGAGTACGAACAGAGGAGCACCACACATTGATAAAATTTGATGGTCTTTTATTGCTGGTAGTGGAGAACAGACTCATGCCCTAAAAAACTGCCAATGGCGAAACACAAAGCAGCAGAGTTTATAAAGACAAAAACCACAAGGAGGATGAGGGTCAGGGGAATACATGGTTACTAGGGTCAAGTTGACCTAAGGCCTATGTGAAACTAATATCAATTAAAATCTTGACAACAGACAAATTACAATCTTAATATTAATCTAGGTGTAGTTTATCTGTTTTAAGATTGGATGATCATGCTAGTGAGTTTCTACATTCTGTCAAGTGGAATGCAGTATACTGTTATTGCATGAATACTGTTACTCTCTTAGTTTTAGATCATAGTTTCAGACCAGAGTCTCAAGGTGGGGGTAAGGGGGTACTTTCTCAAGATGGAGTCTCAGGTGCTCTAAAATGGAGTCACTATTTTCAAGGTGTTACTTCATCTTAAGCATGGCCCAGACCAGTCTGCTGCAGCCATTTGGTGAGTGAACCCAAAGATTGATTTTCTCTCTCTCTGTCTCTCTCTTTCTCTCTCCCACTCTCTCTTCCCCAGTCTCGCCCTCCCTTGCTCTTTTAAATGAATAAATGAAAGAATACATACATACAGACAGACATTTCTAGGAATTTATTAGTAAAAAGCTTGGAAAAAGTACATTGAGATTTGTGAAAGATAATTCAATATATTTCTACTGTGGAATAAAATGCTCACATTAATTGATTAGAATCTTTCCTATTCAGCGAATAATGTTCCCAAAGATTTTATTCAATGATGAACAATGAGTGATGATCTTTACTTTAGCACCAGGTTTCATCCCATGGAAATTAAAGCTTCAAATGATGCATAGATCTCATGATCAACTCTTAGACTACTGTCAAAAATCATTCCCATTACAAAGATCTATTAATGGCTCTCCTCAGAAATAGTCTACATTTGATGATTAGTGTTACACTCATGTGGAAACATCTGTTTAGAAGTTAATTCAATACTCTAATCTTAATAAATAAACAAAAAGGTATTTAACTTAACTTGATTTTTAGAAAATGCTAAAGTTTTTCTCTTCCCGAAAAATAAGGTGCCATATATTTACCAACAAATCTGCTACAAAAACATAAAATTAGAGTCATTTGAACAGATAAAAACCTAATCAAGGTTGGAGAAAGGAAAAGACAGACAGAAGGAAATAGGGAAGGAAAGAAGGAAGGAAGGAAGGAATAAAGGAAGGAAGGAAGGAAGGAGAGAGAAATAAAGTTCCTGTGATCATTTCAAAACAACAATTTCATCTGACAAAGTTAAACTAGAGGGATTTTATTCAAGGAGACAAGGAGACAAAAAGAAAATGAGAGAGAGAAATGATGTCTTAACTCCACCCCATTCAAACAACTGACTGGAGAGCTTGTAAGAGTTGATCATGCTAGAAGAAAGAATATCAGACTTAGAAGACAGAGAACAGGAAAATATACAGTCAAACCAAAGAAAAAGAGGAAATTAGAAATCTAAAAAATATTGTCAGGAATCTACAGGATACTATTAAAAAAACCCAACATTCGGGTTCTAGGAGTTCCGGAAGGCATGGAGAGGGAGAAAGGATTAGAAGACCTTTTTAGTGAGAGACTAGCAGAAAATATCCCAGGTTTGGAGAAGGACAGAGACATCCTAGTACAGGAAGCTAAAACCCTAGTAAACATGACCAAAAGAGATCCTCAACACAACACATTGTAATTAAACTCACCACAGTGAAACATATAGAAAAGATCCTAAAATGTGCAAGAGAGAAACGTCAGATTACTCTCAGAGGATCTCCTATCAGACTCACAGCTGACCTCTCATCAGAAACCCTACAAGCTAGGAGGGAATGGCGAGATATAGCCCAGGTACTAAGAGAGAAAAACTGCCAGCCCAAATATTATAACCTGAAAAGCTCTCATTTGTGAATGAAGGTGAAATAAAGACCTTTCACAGCAAACAGAAATTGAAAGAATTTGTCGCCACTCATCCAGCCTTGCAAAAGATGTTTAAAGATGTGTCACACACAGAAACACAGAAACACGGTCATCAATATGAAAGAAGGTAAAGGAAGGAAACCTCACAACAAAAATCACAGGAAGTTCAAAATATATATTAGAAAATATCTTTGGCAAATGGCAGGGCAAAGTTACTACTTATGAAGTCACATTGAACGTTAATGGCCTGAATTGTCCAGTTAAAAGACATCGATTGGCTGATTGGGTTAAGGAACAAAACCCATCTATTTGCTGCTTACAAGAAACACATCTTTCCAACAAAGATGCATACAGACTGAAAGTGAAAGGCTGCAAAAAGACACACCATGCAAACAGAAATGAAAAAAAGAGCAGGTGTAGCCATCTTAATATCAGACAACATAAACTTTACCACAAAAATTGTTAGGAGAGACAAAGAGGGGCACTATATAATGATTAAGGGATCAATTCAACAGGAAGATATAACAATTATCAATGTATATGCACCTAATTACAGGCCACCAGTTTATTTAAAAGATTTGTTAAGGGACTTAAAGGGAGACTTAGACCCCAATACAATAGTACTGGGGGACTTCAATACTCCACTCTCAGAAATAGATCAACAGGACAGAAGATCAACATGGAGACAGTAGATTTAAACGACACTATAGCCCAAATGTATCGAGCAGATATCTATGGAACTTTTCATCCTACACATAAAGCATTTACATTCTTCTCAACAGTACATGGAACCTACTATAGGATTGACCACATACAATGCCATAAAGCAAGTCTCAGCAAATTCAAAAGAATTAGAATCATACGATGCGTCTTCTCAGATCATAGGGGAATGAAGTTGGAAATTAGCAACTCAGGAATCCCTAGAGCATATGCAAACACATGGAGATTGAACAACAAGCTCCTGAATGAGCACTGGGTCATAGAAGAAATTAAAAGAGAAATCAAAAAAAAAATCTGGAAGTAAATGAGGATAACAGAACAACATACCAAAACTTATGGTATGCAACAAAAGCAATGTTAAGAGGAAAGTTTATATCAATAGGGGCCTACATCAAGAAATTGGAAAGAAACCAAATAGATGAACTTTCAATTCATCTGAAGGATCTAGAAAATCTGCAGCAAACCAGACACAAATCTAGTAGGAGAAGAGAAATAATTAAAATCAGAGAAGAAATCAACAGGATTGTATCCAAAAAAGCATTACAAAAAATCAGCCAAACGAGGAGCTGGTTTTTTGAAAAAATAAACAAAATTGACACCCCATTGGCCCAACTAACTAAAAAAAAAAGAAGAGAAAAGACAAAAAACAATAAAATCAGAGATGAAAAAGGAAACGTAATAACAGACACCACAGAAATAAAAAGAATCATCAGAAATTACTACAAAGACTTGTATGCCAGCAAACAGGGAAACCTATCAGAAATGGATAGATTCCTGGATACATGCAACCTACCCAAATTGAACCAGGAAGACATAGAAAACCTAAACAGACCCATAACTGAGACAGAAATTGAATCAGTAATAAAGGCCCTCCCAACAAAGGAAAGCCCAGGACCAGATGGATTCACTGCTGAATTCTGCAAGACATTTAAAGAAGAACTAACTCCAATTCTTCTCAAACTATTCAGAACAATCACAAAAGAGGGAATCCTCCCAAATTCTTTCTATGAAGCCAGCATCACCTTAATTCCTAAGCCGGAAAAAGATGCAGCTTTGAAAGAGAATTACAGACCAATATCCCTGATGAACATAGATGCAAAAATCCTCAATAAAATTCTCGCCAACAGAATGCAACAACACATCAGAAAGATCATCCACCCAGACCAAGTGGGATTTATCCCTGGTATGCAGGCATGGTTCAATGTGTGCAAAACAATCAATGTGATACACCACATTAACAGACTGCAGAAGAAAAACCATATGATTATCTCAATAGACGCAGAGAAATCATTTATTAAAATGCAACACCCTTTCATGATGAAAACTCTAAGCAAACTGGGTACGGAAGGACCATTCCTCAATACAATCAAAGCAATCAATGAAAAACCCACGGTCAACTTCCTATTGAATGGGCAAAGCTGGAAGCATTTCCACTGAGATCTGGTACCAGACAGGGATGCCCACTCTCACTACTGCTATTCAATATAGTTCTGGAAGTTTTAGCCAGAGCTATTAGGCAAGAAAAAGAAATTAAAGGGATACAAATTGGGAAGGAAGAACTCAAATTATCCCTCTCTGCAGATGATATTACTCTTTACGTAAGGGACCCAAAGAACTCTACTAAGAGACTATTGGAACTCATATGTTCTCCCTGATTGGTGACAACTAACTGAGCACCAAAGGGGAAACCTGTTGAAGTGAAATGGACAGTATGAGAAACAGTGACGTGATCAGCTCTTGTCCTGACTGTTGATGTACAGTGTAATACTTTATCCATTTTAGTATTTTTTTTGTTCTAGTACTATTGGTTGAACTCTGTGATTAACACACAATTATTCTTAGGTGTTTAAATTTTAACTGAAAAATGATCCCTGTTAGGAATTTGGAAAACATTATGCTGAATGAAATAAGCCAATCCCAAAGGAACAAATATCATATATTTTCCCTGATCGGTGACAACTAACTGAGCACCAAAAAGGAATTCTTTTAATATGAAATGAAAACTATGAGAAACGGTGACTTGATCAGCCCTTGCCCTGACTGTTGATGAACAACTTAATACATTATCCCTCTTAGTATTTTGTTTATTTGTTCTACTTAATTCTTTTTGTTGAATACTGTAATCAATACACAGTTATTCTTAAGTGCTGAAACTTAACTGAAAAGTGATCGCTGTCAAATATAAGAGTGGGAATAAGAGAGGGAAGAGATGTGCAATTTGGGACATGCTCAAGCTGACTAGCCCCAAATAATAGAGTTAGAAATGTACAAGGGGATTCCAATTTAATCCCATCAAGGTGGCATGTACCAATGCCATCTCACTAGTCCCAGTGATCAATTTCTGTTCACAATTGATCATAATGATAGGACTAAGAACCAAAGGGATCACATAAACAAGACTAGTGTCTGCAAATACTAACCCATACAATAAAAAAGGGAGAGAACGATCCAATATGGGAAGTGAGATACGCAGCAGACTCATAGAATGGCAGATGTCCTAAACAGCACTCTGGCCTCAGAATAAGCCCTTAAGGCATGCAGATCCAGCTGAAAAGCCCATGAGACTATTTCAGGCATGGAAAGCCAAGACACTCTGGGGAAAAAAAAAAAAAAGAAGAAGACCTAAACGAAAGATCTCCACGAGTGAGATCTCAGTGAAAAGATCAGGTCATCAAAGAAGGAGGCGCTTTTCTCTAAAAGGAGGAGAGAACTTCCACTTTGACCATGGCCTTGTCTAAATATGATCAGAGTCGGTGAACTCAAAAGGCTTCCATAGCCTTGGCAGCTCATGACAAGAGCCTAGGGTGTTTACTGATGCCATGAACAAGAGTGTCAATTTGTTAAGTCAACAATAGGAGTCACTGTGCACTTACTTCTCATGTAGGATCTCTGTCCTTAGTGTGCTGTACATTGTGATTTAATGCTATAACTATTACTCAAACAGTATTGTTCACTTTGTGTTTCTATGTGGGTGCAAACTGTTGAAATCTTTACTTAATATATGCTAAACTGATCTTCTGTATATAAAGAGAATAGAAAATGAATCTTGATGTGAATGTAAGGGGAGAGTGAGTGGGAGAGGGCAGGTTTGCTGGTGGAAGCAAAGTTATGGGGGGGAGCCATTGGAATCCATAAGCTGTACTTTGGAAATTTATATTCATTAAATAAAAGATAAAAAAAAAAGAGTTGATCATGCTAGAGGTAAAGCAGACATCCTGAGCTCTCTGTGCTTGCTGAATGATACTATGTAAGGACCCAGGTGGACATGATGGCAGTCATCTTGTTTGCAACTGCCATCTTGTCATCCAAGAGACCCTAGAAGTCATCCTAAATCGTATGGGATAAACAAAGTGGTTAACATAATGACACTCAAGACAAGCTTCTATCCTTAATTTCCAAATAAATTATATTCTTAGGAACACTGGATTTTTCCTCTTCTTCCTTCAGTCACACAATAAACCCTACCTTAGTCAGCTGGTTCTTGTACATTTGGCTTTTCTGAAACAGTTCATTCCAAGGAATAGTAAACTCTCTTTTATAATCATTTTAGGAGACAATGAGGTAAGAAAGAGCCTACAACAGTTATGCCCCTCTCCCTGCACATACACACACAGAGTTTGAAATAGAAATCTTTCTTCTTTGATGATTACATTTCAAAGGAATGACTCCTATGTCCTTGAGAAAGATAATCATGGAGTGTAAGATTGTAAAGAGGCATTCAAAATAAACCTCAAAGGGGTACATGAAGAATTTCCAAGTTTTCTTAAGTAAATATCCAAGAAAACAGGACAAATTTATGTAGTTAATAGTTTATGAATTTTGCCAGGGAAAGGGTGGGATTTGAGTAAGAGGCCTAGAGGACTATATGAAGTTTAACCAAACTGAGGGAAATATTAAAGGACAAAAAGGTCATTCTTGAATCCCTGGGACAAATGTGTGGAGATTCTGGAAGTTAAAGAAGTTCGGTTTCTCTTGAGAAATGGAATACAACTGCTTCATATGAGATTAGGATGAGCTCTCTGCTTTATACAAGAGTTCTGGTTCAATCCTGCTTCATGTGGTGCTGGGCTAAATAAAATATAGACAAGTATTTGTTGCCATTTATTTCTGAGACAAGGAAGAACTCAAGGTAAAAGCAAACAATGAACTCAAGACTTGAAGACAACCATCTAGAATTCTCGAGCAGGATCCTTTCAAGGACACCTCGAGGAGAGACTCTAGATTTTTCATTATAGGACATTGTGAGTTGTGGAGAGAAGTCCAATAGGATACAATGACATAAAAATAAGTAAATAGAAAGTTAGAGAGAAACAATAAATATAAAAAGAACAAAAAAACCCCTACTCTTCGTAGTGTCTTAAACAATCTTTTCATATTATGAGAAGTGAAAAGACCAATGAATCTTCATACAGGGAAGACCTCTCTCTCACTCAAAACATACCCATCTATAAACTAAGGAACTGCAATTTGGATTCCCCAGAGAAGAATAATGAGTTTAGAAGTTTGGATACAGTAGTACAAAGAATCTTGAAGAGAATGTAACATGTAAGCACAGAAAAGAAATGAGTTAGATAGTAGTCCTACAGATATCTGTGAATGGAAATGAGGCAGAAGAGAAAACAATCACAAGGGGTTTGAAGACCAGCAAGGAGACACCCATGGAAACTGGGAAGCCATGAGATCAGAGATGCAATTAGACATCAATTTATGTAGCGTTTTAAGGACACTGGTTTAAGAGGAATCTTGAACAAGGATTTCATAATCTGACACATTTTAAAAGGTAAATTCTAGCTATTTGATTGAGACTACATTCAAAGCAAGCAAATGAAAATTTGGTGGCACTGAGGAGCTTAATTCATAAATCCAGGCAAGTGATGAAGGTGAATTAGACAACATTTATTAATAATGATAGCAGTGACAGTTTATCTGACTCATTACATTTTGAAGGTACATCAGAAGGTATTTAATACTGGATTTGATGTGAGAAAAGATAAGGATGTAGAATGATACAAGGATTTTGTTGAAGGAAAATTAGAGGAATATATTAATTTCAGAAATTGGCACTGCCAGCTGTAAATCCTATACACATCCCAAACTACGTACGTTTGCCAAGCCAGTAACTACTGAGCTAACCCACCAGGAATCCCTCCTATCCTATCACTTTCTTCGATGAGGAATAAATGATACTATATGTTTGGCCTGCACTAGTTTGCATATAAACTCTCAGAGCTAACTTTGGATCCCTGTTATTTCTTCACTTATATATAAATGAAGTTTCCTATCATTATTTCTCTCTTCTAATTGTGCTGTCAGCATGGTGTATTTATGATATTGTTTCTTCTAGGTTTTATTTAAATATTATTGAGGAAAAATTGGTGAGCAGTTTCAAATTTATCTGAATTTCTGTGGTGGAAAATTTAATTGAAGTCTTAGAGATGTAGGTTCAAGCATGTTAAGATCAAAAGGCCTATTTGATATCAAATAAAAAAAGATAGGTTAAAAATATAAAGGTGAATGCTAACTATGTTTTATGTGATAATAATACTATATATTGTATAAAATAAAATATACCTTAATATATTAAATATACTGTAAGCTGTAAAATATACTAGAATATATGTGTTTTAATTTATAAAAATTTGCAGCCATATAATGGAATTGAGGTCATGCATGATAGACATATGTAGAAGAGAGAAAGCAAATGTGACAGATTGATTCTAGGGACATTTTATCATGTTCATGTCAAAAAGATAAGGCAGAGGCTGGCGCCGTGGCTTACTTGGCTAATTCTACACCTGCGGCGCCAGCACCCTGGGTTCTAGTCCCAGTTGGGGTGCTGGGTACTAGTCCCAGTTGCTCCTCTTCCAGTCCAGCTCTCTGCTGCCGCCTGGGAGTGCAGTGGAGGATGACCCAAGTCCTCGGGCCCTGCACCCGCACGGGAGACCAGGAGGAAGCACCTGGCTCCTGGCTTTGGATTGACGCAGTATGCCGGCTGTAGCGACCACTTCAGGGGTGAACCAAAGGAAGGAAGACCTTTCTCTCTGTCTCTCTCTCTCTCTCTCTCTCTCTCACTGTTTAACTCTGCCTGTCAAAAAAAAAAAAAAAAAAAAAAAAAAGACAAGGCAGAATCATCCAAAGATACCAGGAGGGAATAGTCAGTTAAGCTTGGAGCAAAATCAGGAGAATGTGAAATCTTGAAAATACAGAAGCAAGTGTTTCTCTCTCTCTCTCTCTCTTTTAATTTATTTGACAGTAGAGTTATAGACAATGAGAGAGAGAGAGACAGAGACAAAGGTCTTCCTTCCATTGGTTCACTCCTCCAAATGGCCACCACGGAAGATGCTGTGTGGATCCGAAGCCACCAGCTAGGTGCTTCTTCCTGGTCTCCCATGCAGGTGCATTGGCCCAGACACTTGGGGGGCCATCTTCCACTGCCTTCCTGGGCCACAGCAGAGA
Source organism: Oryctolagus cuniculus (assembly GCF_051225735.1). Taxonomy (NCBI): domain Eukaryota; kingdom Metazoa; phylum Chordata; class Mammalia; order Lagomorpha; family Leporidae; genus Oryctolagus; species Oryctolagus cuniculus. The sequence goes on along the minus strand of NC_142871.1, from coordinate 106,023,098 downwards.
GCTGGATGGGAAGAGGAGAAACCGGGACTAGAACCTGGGGAGCAAGTGTTTCTAAGAGAAGGGAGCTACTAACTGTGTCAAATGCTGTTTGAGTTTTATCCTCAGTGAAATGAGAAGTGGGGTCATCAAGTGAGTGTGAAAATCAGGAAGGAGATATTGGAGGTTTGAAACAAGAAGAGAACTAATGAAGTAGTAGTTTAAGAGAATGCAAGAATTAATGGACTATGGAAATGTAGTAGATTAACAGGACACAAGAATGACTCTCCTGAGGTTTGCACTCCTGGATTTAAAGGTTGGCTATCTGTCTTTAGCAGCATTCGATTCTTGGAGTTTCATCTGGCAATTATTTAAAAATCAAAGCCAAAAAGTTTCCCCAAAATGAATTCCAGTGAAAATTACATCCTTCTAATGTATAAAACTGCATGAGATTAGTCAATATACAAAAAATAAGAATTCTCTTTATTTAGATTGCATACACGTATAGCACAATGTTGAGAACAATTTTAAAGAGAATATTAATATAATATTTGGATCTAAAATATTCTTTGTTTATCCTGTATCCCTGGTTATTAACTCTCTGACACCTTCAAGTGCTGATAAAATTGTTGTTCAAATCCTGGTTTGAAAGACACAGCATATAGCAAAACTTTAAAAAATAATAGTAAATGCCAGTGCATAGAAGTTTTGCTACAAACACAGTGTTTTGTCAAAAATTGTTTTAAATCTGTCAATCAAATTGAAACAAATTATATACTTCTATGATTTTGTGACCATTTTAAAATTTAATTTATATCAGTAAAATTGAACACATTTTCATTTGATTATAGTTTATACCTCTTGCCTATTTTCCTGCTAGACTGTGTTCTTTTTATTTGTTGAATACTTTATTTAGTAAACCATTTAGCCTTTGACTATAATGTAAATTACCAACATGTTATTAAAATATAAATTGAATATTCACTTGAAATAAAGAAGACAGTATGTTATACAAAGAGAGGTGCAGAGGAAAAAGACTTTCTTCTAATTAAGAGCATGTATCCATCTTCTAGAATTAGATAGTCAGTGTCATTTTTTAACTTCTAGGAAAGCTCTTGCTAAAAGAAATGTTCATAAAATTATCAAAGTATCGTTTATTTATAAAATAATTGCAAGTTCATGGCCTAACTCTCAAAGTCTGATTCTGAGAAGGTTGCAATCCACTGACTAGCAAAGAAGCAGATGCTATTATTTGTATTTTGTGGCCACAGTTTCATTTAAGCTATGAATAACCATTGTTAATTAATTGCAATGTATTTTCAAATCTTCTACAGAAACAGTGAATCGCATTCCACCTAGATGTCATTATAAACAGAATTAAATCTCTTCAAAATGCAGTTATCTTCTCACAAACTCATCCAAATACTTATTTTTTATATAAGTAAAAACTTTCATTCTTTAGAAGATTTAATTCGCATTAGAAGTTATCTAGTGAACTAGATCAGAAGTGAAGGAGCCAGGACTCAAACCTTTCACTGTTATATAGGATGTTTTTTTCCAACTAGCATCTTAATTGTTGTACCAAGTTCCTGCTACAAATTTTTGGTTTTTTAAGATAGAATTTTTTATCTTTCCCAAAAAGAAAAAATGTAGCAATAAAAATGCTTAGACTTTTTGTATTACAGAGCACTATAAAATCAGACTATTAACCAGCCAATTGAACTCTTTAATATTGCTGAGGATAAGAGACCATTATTAATAGGATAGATGTTCTGAGTGGCAAATCTGTTACCAGAAAAGACATGTAACTGTAAAAACACTTGCTAAGACATTCTGGATAATTCTGATCAGGAGACCCTCCCTACCAACAAAGTAATTTATTCCATCTAGGTTTTTATTAGAAAGATTTCTATAAAAAATGTAATGATTATCTATTATGACTTTAACTTATTGCATAGAATTTCTCTATAATCAGATAAAATGAAACTTCTAATTGGTGTAAAAAAATGTCTTCCTTAAACAGAAAAAAACTAAAATCCTGAGAGATTAGGAGCAGCTATAAGATCATATAATGGTCTCACATCAATGGTCTACTCTCAGAATAGGCTCTACAGTATATATGCATATCTAATGTATATGCCCATTATATAATATATACATATATATTTTGATATTTATTTATTTGAAAGGCAGAGTGACAGAAAGAGAGAGAGAGAGAGAAACAGAGAGACAGAGAGATCTTCCATTTACTGTTTCACTGGCAGAATGGCTAGGCTGGAGCAAAAAGGCATAGGTATTAAAAATATATGTCTTGGGCTGTACTAAGCAAATTAACAGTAAAACTACTACTCAAACAGTACTTTATACCTTGTGCTTCTGTGTGGGTTGAAACTGTTGAAATCTTAGTATATACCAAGTTGATCTTCTGTATATAAAGATAATTGAAAATGAATCTTGATGAAGAATGGGATGGGAGAAGGAGTGAGAGATGGGATGGTTGCGGGTGGGAGGGAAGTTATGGGGGAAAAGCCGCTATAATCCAAAAGTTGTACTTTCAAAATTTATATTTATTAAATAAATGTTATATATATATATATATATATATATTTGTGTGTGTGTGTGTGTGTGTGTTGGGGCCGGTGCTATGGTGCAGTGGGGTAAAGCCCTGGCCCAAAGCACTGTCATCCCATATGGGTGCCAGTTCTAGTCCTGGTTGTTCCTCTTCCAATCAAGCTCTCTGCTATGGCCTGAGAAAGCAGTAGAATATGTCCCAAGTGCTTGGGCCCCTGCACCCACATGGGAGACCCAGAATAAGCTCCTGGATCTTGGCTTCAGATAAGCCCAGCTCCAGCCATTGCAGCCATCTGGGTTGTGAACAAGTGGATGGAATACCTCTGTGTCTTTACCTCTCTCTCTAACTCTGTCTTTCAAATAAATAAATATTTAAGAAATATATATGTGTACATATGAATCATGTATGTGATGATAGAACATTTAAAATTTTGTTTATAATAAATATAATTAAATTTTAAATACCCCAAAAAGAATACGGCATCCAATTAACTAGAAACTTCAACTAATCATTCCAATTTTTCTCTTTGAAATAATGTTTTAATATGAAATCATATTTTATAGGATTCTTTTTTTATTTGACAGGCAGAGTGGACAGTGAGAGAGAGAGACATAGAGAAAGGTCTTCCTTTTGCCATTGGTTCACCCTCCAACAGCCACCACAGCCAGCGCACTGCAGCCAGCACATCGTGCTGATCCAAAGCCAGGAGCCAGGTGCTTCTCCTGGTCTCCCATGCGGGTGCAGGGCCCAAGGACTTGGGCCATCCTCTACTGCACTCCCGGGCCATAGCAGAGGGCTGGCCTGGAAGAGAGGCAACTGGGACAGAATCCGGCGTCCTGACCGGGACTAGAACCCAGTGTGCCAGTGCCACAGGGGGAGAATTAGCCTATTGAGCCACAGCGCTGGCCAGGCTTCTTTATTTGCAGAAACTTTTTATTTAAAGTATGCAAACTTCATGCATTTCATAAACACAACCTTAAGAACAGTGATTCTTCCCACTGAACCTGCTCTCCCTCTAGCACTTGCATACTTCTTCCTCCTCTTTCACCTATATTCAGTCTTATATTTTAGTAAGATCTATTTTCAATTAACTTTATAGACATATATTAACTCTATACTAAATAAAGGGTTCAATAAATAGTACTTTAAAAAAATGCTCCTCAACAGTTTTTTTTTTTATTTCTCTTCTGATTTTTTCAATGACTCACTGTTCATTCAAGAACGTGTAGTTCAGTCTCCATGTGTTTCTATGTGATTTAGAGATTCTTGAGTTGTTGATTTCCAGCTTCATTCCATTATGATCATAGAAAATGCATGGTATTATTTCTTTTTTTTTTGAATTTTCTGAGTTTTGCTTTATGGACTAATATATGGTCTATCTTAGAGAAAATTCCATGCACTAATGAGAAGACTGTGTATTCTGCAACTGTGTGGTGAAAAGTTCTGTAGATATCTGTTAGGTCCATTTGGTCTATAATGTCAATTAGCTTTGCCATTTCTTTTTCAATTTTCTGTCTGGTTGATCTGTCCATTAATTAGAGTGAGTGTTGAAGTCCTCTGTTACTATTGTATTGGAATTTTTTACTCCCCTTAGATACATTAACATTTCTTATAAAGAGCCAGGTACTCTGTAATTGGATGCATATACATTTATTATAGTCACATCTTCCTGTTGAATTTATCCCTTAATCATTACATAGTGCCCTTCTTTTTCTCTTTTAACAGTTTTTATGTTAAAGTCTATTTTGCCAGATATTGGGATGGCATCAATTGCCATTTTTTGTTTTCTAGTAGTATGGAGTATCTTCTTCCATCCTTTCACATTAAGTATGTGTATCCTTTTTGGTGAGATATGTTTCTTTTAGGCAGCAAATAGATGGGTCTGATGTTTTAATCCATTCATCCATTTTAATACATTCAAATCTTTTAACTGGAGAGTTGAGGCCATCTACATTCAAGGTGACTATTGATAAGTAATAACTTCACCCTGCTATTTTTCCATGAATATTACTATTGTTTATTTTGGATTTTCTTTGTACATTTACTGGGAAATGTTCTGCCTCCACCTTCTTTCATAGTGATGACCATGTTTCCTTAAGCATATTTTGTAAGGCTGGATAAGTGGTGAAAAATTCTTTTAATTTTGTTTGTTATGGAAGGCCTTTATTTCACAATGATTCATAGAAAGAGCTTTTTCAGGCAAGCGTATTCTGGGTTGACAGTTTTTTTCTCTTAAGACTTGGAATATATCTTGCCATTCTCTCAGGCTATAGGGTTTCTAATGAGAAGTCAGCTGTGAGTCTAATTGGAGATCTTCTGAAAGTAATCTGGCATTTCTGCCATGCACATTTTAGAATCTTTCCCTTATGTATTTTTTTTTTTTTTGACAAGCAGAGTGGACAGTGAGAGAGAGAGAGACAGAGAGAAAGGTTTTCCTTTTCCGTTGGTTCACCCCACAATGGCTGCTGTGGCCAGCATGATGTAGCTGGCGCACTGCGCTGATCCGAAGCTAGGAGCCAGGTGCTTCTCCTGGTCTCCCATGCAAGTGCAGGGCCCAAGGACTTGGGCCATCCTCCACTGCACTTCCGGGCCACAGCAGAGAGCTGGACTGGAAGAGGAGCAACTGGAACAGAATCTGACACCCTGACTGGGATTAGAACCGGGTGTGCTGGTGCTGCAGGTGGAGGATTAGCCTAGTGAGCCAAGGCGCCAGCTCTCCCTTATGTTTTACTGTGAAGAGTTTGACTACAATGTGTCGTGGTGAGGATCTTTTCTGGTCACGTTTATTAGAGGTTCTATGTGCCTCTTGTACTTGGAAACCCCTTTCCTTCTCCAAATTAGAGACGTTCTCTAGTCCATTCTCTCTTTCCAATCCTTCAGGAACTCCTAAGATGCATAGGTTGGGTCATTTGATAGAATCCCATAAATCTCCATCACTGTTATGTATTTTTCTAATTTCTTCTTTTTTTCAGTCTGACTGTAAAATTTCCAGATCTTTGTCTTCTAACTCAGATATTCTTTCTTTCGCCTCACTGAGTCTTTTGTTAAAGCCTTTCACTACATTTTTTATTTGATCTATTGAATTCTTCATTTCCAATATTTCTTTTTGATTTCTCTTTAAACTCTGAATTTCATGAGATAATGTTTCATTCAGGTCAGGTATGATTTTCTTTATTTCATGAATTTGCTTCTGATTACTTCTAAGTAATCCTATTATTACTTTTTGAATTACATTTCTAGCATTTCTTCAATCTTTTCATTTTCATATTACAGTATTGAAGTGTTGTTGTGTTCCTTTGAGGGCATCATGTTGTCTTCTTTATTCTGTTTTCTTGAATTGCTGCATTTATTTTTAGGCATTTGTGGAAATATTTTTCCCCCTGTGATGGCTTTTATCTTTGGACTATGCCTTTGTGGGTTAGTGGAGTGTCTGCTCTTTCAGTGAATAACCTGAGACATGTGCTGATTGTGTCCAGGGAGCTCTCTTCAGTGCTCCAGGTTAAGGGGAGTGTCCAAGGTGACATTCAAATTGTTCATGGTAAATCTCTCTCTCTCTTTTTTTAATCAGTGAGGAGGTTTAATACGCTCTATTGGCATAGTCCCATGCTCTCCTCCTCTTACTAGTAGACCAATGTCTGGGTGCTAGCTCCAGTTGGTACAATATTCATCTGCACTGCCACAAGAACCACACAAAGGTTCACGCAGCCCTCAGTGTGAGCAGTGACCCTCACCAGGGAATCAGGGAGCCCTGAGTATGTGGAGCTGCCCACAGTTGCTGCCCAAAGACCCAGTGACACCCTGGACCCTCACAAGCTGCCACAGTGTTTTCACAGTCCTAGCACGCAAAGTTCTCTCAATCATGAGCACCCAGCCCCCAGTCAATTCTCCCAGCCACACTCAGGTGTCTCTTCTCAGGTGGTTGCTGGGTTCAGCTATTACATATGTCTAAAATGGGGCTGGCCCCTTCTTAGCTAGTTACGGGACACCTGGTGCTGGGTGGATGGGGAGAGACAATGGTGCCCCCATTTTTTTCCCTCTAGGTTGGCCAGTATGCTATCCCCACAGGGCCCAATCCATACTCACACCAGGCTCTTCCTACAGCTTTATTGGCGGTGGCTTGGGCTGCTGTAGTCTGATCTCACTTCACTCTCCAAAGCTGATGCTGAGGCTCTCAGCTGCTTGGGTCCGGAAATATGCCTAACCACACCGTGGCCCACATAGAGCCACAGTGTCCCTCTAACTTGTGTGGAGTTTCCTCTGCATTTTCTCCCTAACTCTTTTCTGAGATTGCACTCTCTCTACTGTAACTGTCTTGACCTAGACTAGAGCAGTAGGTTCCCTCTCTATTCTGCCATCTTGGAAATCTTCTTTCATAGGCTTCTACCTTGCTATGTCTAAATTCCTAAATCTATTTTAGATTTTACAAGTAGGACTACTATTTAATTCACTAAAAAGAGATATTTTAATAGAAAAACAAAACTCATATATTCATGTAAACATGGAAGTCCTTTGCTTTCTGTGATTCAAAATGTTACACAATGCTGCAAAAATATAAATAATTATTTCTGACAAACAGAATTTTATTATGTTATGTAATTTATGGTTTAGAACTTTTAGAATAATAAGAGCCAAAAATAGTTATAGTTATTGAGATGAACATTAAGGAAATGGATGCATTTTATACGAGGAAGTTCAACTCAGAACTTTTGCATGTTCAAGAAAAGATTGGAAAAAGTCAGATTCATTGCAAAGGGAGAACCTTGAAAAATATTTCTTCTTTGCTGGAACATAAGCCACTGTGCAATATACATAGTAGCTGCTCCCACATGCTGTGACTCAGCTTACTGCTCAGAGCCAGGCAGCATTTACATGGCTTTGTCTCTATCTGGGAACTGGAGACAGCGTGCAGATGGATGAGGGGAGAGTCAAGTAGGGAGCACAAATGGCATATGAGCTGGAAGAAAAAGTAATAGCCTAAGCTGCAGAAAGGAAATGAAGGAATTCATTTTAAAAGTCCTCAATACACGCTTATTTTTCAAATTCTTTGCCCTTTTTGTACAGGTGTGTACAATGAGAATGTAAAATATGAACAAAATGGAAGCATAACACATCTGAAAGTTATACATAGTAGAGAATAAAACATTTTGTGTGTACATGAGAGTTTTAGAAAGTTGATGTGTCATTTTAAAAAATGCTGAACTTCCCTACCATTTTGTAGTAAACACATATTTAGGGAAACAAAGAGATCTTTTCAACTGTTTTGAGAGCAGAAGGTAACTGTAATCTTTATTGATATTTAGGTGTACAGTTTTAATCTTACATTTGCACTAGCATTACTAGCATTATAGCAGAAAACAGTAACTTCAAGAATACTCAATCAGGTCATTAACACAGTTTAATTTTCACAAACTTTAGATGAAGGGAAAAAATGGCAATAGTCTGAATAGGTTTTGATCCTACACTTATTTCAAAATGTAATGTAAAAATTGGTTTTTAGAAGTACCCTGTGAGTGACCCCATCCCACTGAACTGACGTTTACACAAAGCGTGGTACATTGCAAATGGACTCTGATGTTCTGTATTCTGGCTTTTAAACATAAAATTATATGTAGGGGGGGAATAGCCCTAGATTTTTAGTTTAGGGGGATGTTATATTATTTTTGTTATAGTTCTTTGTCTTCAAGTACTTTAATAGCAGTTCCATATACCAGAAGGGCTGTTATTTCCTAATCACATCACTCAGGAATTCTCCATTTGTTAGCTAACATTATTCTGTGAAGAATAGCATGTTTTCAAAACCAGAGAGCCACCACACTTCATCCTTTTAAAAATATAAATGTTAATCCTCTTATTTAAAGAACTTTAGTCTTTTCAGGGTAAAATGTTGGCATAGCAATCAATCCCTGTGGTCACTAATGAGCTGATTTTTTCTGTCCTCTTTCTAGGTTTTCTTTCCATTTTCCTCTACTCATTCTTTCCTTTTTCTTTTTTCTTTCTTTTTTTTATTTGTTGCTCAATTTTCACTTCTTTCTGTGTACTACCATACACCGACAGATTTTTATAAATTATGTATTTTACATTAAATCAAAAAATCACTCTATTTTATTTCTTAAAGTTTTTATTTATTTGAAAGAGAGTTACAAAGAGAGAGGAGAGATAAAGAGAGAGAGAGCTTCCATTTGCTTTTCACTCCCCAAAAGGCCACAACAGCTAGGCCTATTGTCTCTAAAGAATTTTTAATATCCACCAAAAAATGATAAGCAACCCAATTAAAACAGATATTGCTCCAAAAATATTTAAATGACTATGAAGCACATTAAAAATGATTGGCATCATTAGATATTAGGGAAATACAAAGCAAAATGACAATAATGTGCTATTTGACATCCTTAGAATGACTGCGCTTCACTAAAAAGCAAATAAGAAATCTTAGTTTGAGTACTTGGGTCCCTGCATGCAGGCTCCTGTCTTCAACCTGGGTGAGTCCTAGCTATTGTGGCCATTTTGGGAGTAAATCAGCAGATGGACAATAACTCTTTCTTTGTTTCTCTATCTTTCTCTCTTACCTTTTCACTCTCTGTTACTCTGCCATTCAAATAAATGAATAAACCTTGAAATTTATTTTATTTATTTTAAAGACAGAAGGCAAAATGACATGGATAGCTGAAATGAAAGAAATCTCTGGGATTCATCAATGTCCCATGGCTTCAAGGTTGGGCTTGGATGTTTCAGTGCATTTGAAAAATTTATTACCATCCTGCTTTGCATCTGTTTCCAACCTCAGGACCAACACAATCTTGCTTATTGCCAAACTATGCTGAACTATGTATTCTACCTATCCTTTTCATATAAAAGCCTGAGTTCTGCCTCACCTGGAGAACTATGGCTTTGGCTTCTAAATTCAACATCCTATCTCAAAATTTGTAAATCTATTCTGTACATGAGAAAGCCATCTACTTTTATAATAACATTGTGATTTGGGGTTCACAACAGGACAGAGTCTTCCTTTGTTTGCTTGAAACATACAAGTTTCTATGCATGATTTAGATGCCTTTCACTTGGAGGCCTTCCAGGGAATTCATTGTGCTGTATAGGATGAAAGTCATCTCCTTGAAGTTTCTAGAATACAAGAGACCATAGACATACTATTTAAGCTAAACATGTACATGTGCATTTCTAAACTGTGCTGTTTTAGGGATGGAGACAATACCCTGGATCACATGTTCAGGCTGCATCTACCCAGAATCTGTTACATTCAACTGCTTTATTAAAAAATATTTATCTATTTGAAAGGTAGAGTGGCACAGAGAAATGGAGACACACACACACACAGAGAGAGAGAGAGAGAGAGAGAGAGAGAGAATCTTCCAATCTTCCATCCACTGATTCACTCCCCAAATAGCCACAATGGCTGGATTTGGGTCAGATCAAAACCAAGAAACTGGAGCTACATTTGGTCCTCGAACGTGGGTGGCAGGGCCACAGGCACTTGTGTCATATTTGGCTGTCTTCCCAGACACATTAGATGTGAAATGGATTAGAAGCAGAGAATCAAGGACTTGAAATAACACTCTGCTATGGAATGGCAATGTTGCAGTTGGTGGCTTACCCTGACAGTGCTGTTTGGAAAGCATGATTTTGGCCCTCTTGCAACACACTTTATATAATAAAACATTAAAAATTGTTTTCCTTTATGAGTTTTACATTTTGAATTTTTTCTTATGATTTGTCTTACATTTTCTTTTTAAAATTTTCTTTGAGTGATACAAATTTCATGTATCTCAAATGTACAGATTTAGGAATATAATGATACTTCCTACCCTTCCTCTTCCTTCCTCTCCAATTCCTTTTCTTAATTTTTACAATGATCTACTTTAATTTTATTTTATACTCATAAGATCAACCCTTCACTAAGTAACAAGTTCAGTAAATGATACGAGGGAAAAAACATTGTTTCTCAACAGTAGAGTCAGGGCTGTAAAAAAATCATTGAATCTCAAAATTTCAATTTCTCTCCTATACATACATTTTAGGTACTCTATTAGTAAGCACATGTCAGGGAAAACATATGGCATGTGTCTTTTGGGGACTGGATTATTTCATTAAGTATAATGGTTTCCAGTTGCATTCATCTTGTTGGAAAAGACAGGATTTCATTTTATTATTACGCTGAGTAGTACCCCATAGTGTATATATCCCATCATTTCTTTATCCAGTTAACAGTTGATGGACATCTGGATTAATTTCATATCTTAGTTATTGTGAATTGTGCTGCAATGAATATGAGGGAACAGATAATTCTTTCATATGCTGATTTCTTTCAGTTTAGTTAAATTCACAAGAGTGGGATGGTGTTTCTTAAGTATCTCCATACTGTCTTCCACAATAGAAGTACCAGTTTACATTCCCACCAACAGTGGATTAGGGTACCTTTTTCCCCACATCATCACCAACATTTGCTGTTTGTTGATTTCTGTATGAGAGCCATTATAATTGGGTTGAGGTAGAATCACACTTTTTTTTTTAACTTTTATTTAGTAAATATAAATTTCCAAAGTATAGTTTATGGATTACAATGGCTTTCCCGCCCCATAACATCCCTCCCACCTGCAACCCTCCCATCTCCCTCTCCCTTTCCCATTCCATTCACATCAAGATTCACTTTCAATTATCTTTATATACAGAAGATCAATTTAGTATATATTAAGTAAAGATTTCATCAGTTTGCCCCCATACAGAACACAAAGTGCAAAATTGATTTGCATTTCCCTGATGGCTAGTTATTGATTTTTATTAAACAATATTTATGTTGTGAAAAATACATCCATTGACTAAGGAACTATTTGTTAGTTTGCTTTTCAACATAAATGTATTTTTTTAACTTTTATGTAAATGAATATAAATTTCCAAAGTACAGAATATGGATTACAATGGCTTCCCCTCCCATAACTTCCCTCCCACCCGCAACCTTCCCCTTTCCCACTCCCTCTCCCCTTCCATTCACATCAAGATTCATTTTCATTTCTCTTTATATACAGAAGATCAGTTTAGCATACATTAAGTAAAGATTTCAACAGTTTGTACCTACACAGAAACATAAAGTGAAAAATACTGTTTGAGTACTAGTTATAACATTAAATCACAATGTACAGCACATTAAAGACAGAGTACCTACATGAGGAGTAAGTGCACAGTGACTCCTGTTGTTGACTTAACAAACTGACACTCTTGTTTATGGCATCAGTAATCACCCTAGGCTCTTGTCATGAGTTGCCAAGGCTATGGAAGCCTTTTGAGTTCACCAACTCTGATCATATTTAGACAAGGTCGTAGTCAGAGTGGAAGTTCTCTCCTCCCTTCAGAGAAAGGTACCTCCTTCTTTGATGACCCATTCTTTCCACTGGGATCTCACTCGTGGAGATCTTGCATTTAGGTTTTTTGTTTTGTTTTGTTGTTTGTTTGTTTGTTTGTTTGCCAGAGTGTCTTGGCTTTCCATGCCTGAAATACTCTCATGGGCTTCTCAGCGGGATCTGAATGCCTTAAGGGCTGATTTTGAGGCCAGAGTGCTGTTTAGGACATCTGCAGTCTATGAGTCTGCTGTGTATCTCACATCCCATGTTGGATCGTTCTCTCCCTTTTTTATTCTATCAGCTAGTATTTGCAGACACTAGTCTTGTTTATGTGATCCCTTTGGTTCTTAGTCCTATCATTATGATCAATTGTGAACAGAAATTGATCACTGGGACTAGTGAGATGGCATTGGTATATGCCACCTTGATGGGATTGAATTGGAATCCCCTGGTATGTTTCTAACTCTACCGTTTGGGGTAAGTCAGCTTGAGTATGTTCCAAATTGCACATCTCTTCCCTTTCTTATTCCCACTCTTATATTTAACAACAATCACTTTTCAGTTAAGTTTCAACACTTAAGAATAACTGTGAATTGATTACAGTATTCAACCAAAAGTATTAAGTAGAACAAACAAAAAATACTAAGAGGGATAACGTATTAAATGTTAAAGTAAATAAAATACTGTGCAGCCAAATATTTTTCATAATATTGTTAAGCATATTTAAATGTTTCTGAATAATAACAGGAAAATGGTATTTAATTGTTAAGACAGTGAGTCTATCAGGGTTCCATCACAGAGGTAGGATCACCAGGAATGTTAATATTAAATTCATATAACAGGTTTGTAGTTACCCAAAAGTGGGAACTGATAATACAATTTGTGAACAGCTATTGCTTATGCTGAAGAACAAGATAATCTATCAATAAGGAAGGATGAATATGAAGTGTGGGAGGCTAAGAACAAACTCAAACTTGTGAAGACAAGCTGGAATATGTGTTGCTTTTATATAGCTGCTAGCTCTGATGATGAAACTGACATGCAAGAAAATTGGAGCACATGAGTGGCAGAAAACTGAAGATGAAGATCTAGCATTAGCTAAAAGAGCTGTGTGTCAGGTTGCTACACCAGTCCATCAGAGTGAGCCAGCACATCCACAGCACTACATAGGGGTTGCAACAGCACTGGTGCTGCCCTTTCTCTGTGAATCTATGGAATTAGGTAAATTAGTATCAGTTTAGCTCATTTGACTCAGTAGAGACCCAAAATGAATAGGACAGATATTGATCTAAGGAATTTATGAAATATTTTTATTATAAAAGTCTATCTGTATTCAGGAAAGAGCCATGAAATATATAACACTCATAAGTAGCTATATTAGTGCACTAATGTCAGGCAGTATAGTCTTGAAAATATTATTACATTGATAAATTATATTTCAGGAAAGAAAACTATGTGACTAAATGGATTTCTATATAACGTTAAGATCTGAACACTCTAGGTCCTCTTGGGTTCTCCCCTTGGTAATTTCTTCATAGCTTTACATGGCAATTCCTACACTGTCATATATAAACCATGTATAAACATTAATAACTTTTAGCCATAGAAATAATCAGGAACTTTCTAGGAGGGACATAAAATACATATTAGTACTAAGACAGGTGACAGTTTCATACTAGAAAAAAAATGACCCCACATTCTATCAAAATGACATACCTAATAGTATGGCAGCACTTTGTAAAGTCCATCACAAGAAATCAAAATCAAATTTTATTTTACTTTTTAAAGATTTATTTATTTAATTGAAAGTCAGAGATACAGAGAGAGAGGGAGAGACTGAGAAAAACAGAAAGAGCAAGAGGGAGCGAGCTAGAGAGAAAGAGATGCAGTGGCCAGGACCTGGGCCATGCTGAAGCCAAGAGCCAGGAACTCCATCTGAATTCCCATATGGGTGGCAGGGGAAAATATTTGGGCCATCTTCTGGTTCTTTTCCCAGGTCATTAGCTGGGAACTGGATTGGAAGTGGAGCAACCTAGGACATGTATTGCCTCCCATATGTGATGCTGGTGTGGCTATGCTATAATAATCTCCCATATCTTACATTTTTTTTTCATTTTTAAAAAACTTTTATTTAGTAAATATAATTTTCCAAAATACAGTTTATGGATTACAATGGCTTCCCCCCCCATAACTTCCCTCCCACCCGCACCCCTCCCAACTCCCACTCCCTCTCCCATTCCATTCACATCAAGATTCATTTTCAATTCTCTTTATATACAGAAGATCAATTTAGTATATATTAACTAAAGATTTCATCAGTTTGCACCCACACAGAACATGAAGTGTAAAATACTATTTCAGTACTAGATACAGCATTAATTCACATTGGACAACACATTAAGGACAGCGATCCCACATGAGGAGTAAGTACATAGTGACTCCTGTTGTTGAATTAACAATTTGACACTCTTGTTTATGGCATCAGTAATCACCCTAGGCTCTTGTCATGAGCTGCAAAGACTATGGAAGCCTCTTGAGTTTGCTGATTTAGATCTTATTTAGACAAGGCCATGGTCAAAGTGGAAGTTCTCTCCTCCCTTCAGAGAAAGGTACCTCCTTCTTTTATGGCCCATTCTTTCCACTGGGATCTCACTCGCGGAGATCTTTCATTTAGGTCCTTTTTTTTTTCCAGAGTGTCTTGGCTTTCCATGCCTAAAATACTCTCATGGGCTCTTCAGCCAGATCCAAATGCCTTAAGGGCTGATTCTGAGGCCAGAGTGCTGTTCAGGACAACTGCCATTCTATGAGTCTGCTGTGTATCCCACTTCCCATGTTGGATCGTTCTCTCCCTTTTTTATTCTATCAGTTAGTAATAGCAGACACTAGTCTTGTTTGTGTGATCCCTTTGACTCTTAGAACTATCAGTATGATATTTTATTGTGAACTGAAATTGATCACTTGGACTAGTGAGATGGCATTGGTACATGCAATCTTGATGGGATTGAATTGGAATCCCCTGGCACATTTCTAACTCCACCATTTTGGGCAAGTCTAAATATCTTTCATTTTTTTCAGACCCCATTTAATATCAATTAAGAACCAAAAATAATGTAATGATAATGTTTTATATTTTGGGTTTCATTAACACTAAAGCAAAAAGAAACTAGTTTTATATTTTCTTCCTTGACATATGAAAATGCTAGATAATACCATTAAACACTATGGACTTGAATAATAAATAAATCAAGCCAAACAAGTATATTATCAATTTAATTTATTTTGTGTTTTGTTAATTATGTAAATTTTGACCTACATATAATGAACTGTTATAAAAGTTACTTGGTATACAAAAAACTATGTTTTGTGTCTGAGAAATGTGGAATATTTAGTCAATCCTTCTTTGTGTTCTTTGTTTATTTCCATGTGTTTTGTTCAATACCAACTTCTTCCAACTTTATTAACTGGACCAGGGCTCAGCAAACTAAAAACCTAGGCTCATTTGGTTAATCATCTGCCTGCGATGCTGGCATCCCATATGGGTGCCAGGTTCTAGTCCCGGTTGTTCCTCTTCCAGTCCAGCTCTCTGCTGTGGCCCAGGAAGGCAGGGGAGGATGACGCAAGTGCTTGGGCCCTGCCCCCGCATGGGAGACCAGGAGGAAGCACTTGGCTCCTGGCTTCAGATCTGCAAAGCACAGGCTGTAGTGGCCATTTGGAGGGTAACCAATGGAAGGAAGACCTTTCTCTCTGTCTCTCTCTCTCCCACTGTCTATAACTCTATCAAATAAAAAATAAATTTAAAAAAAAAAACCTAAGGCAGAATACTCCCCAGACATGTTTTGGTATGAGCCACAAAAAACATGTAGTCTTTATTTTAAAGGTTGTGAAAAATATAGGCAAAGGATGGACAATAATGTGTCAAAAGGCCATATGTGGTTGACAAAACTTAAATTGTTTACTCCTTGGTTATTCACAGAAAATCTACAATGTCTTGGACTAGATTGTTAATTCTAAGATATCATCATTGATTGCTATTTGCTATGAAATACTTAGCACAGTTCATGTTTGATATATATTTAGTCAATAAACATTTGTTGATTTATGAAAAATCACAATATTCATGAGAATGCAGTGAATATTTCAAGCCTAACATGAATGCTTTAGCTTTCCATATCTTCTCACATGACAAATATATCAGTAAATTAGGTGAAAGGACTTGACTGGTAAATTGCAAGTATAGCTACTACTCTAACAAAAGTTATGCTTTCTTTTCCTTTATATAATGTTGTTTTGGAAAGTGGCTTCCAAGCCAAAGATTCTATATTCTAGTCAGATATGCTTTTTTCTAGGCAAACTTACATCTATGTGTGACCATGTGACCAGTTTCATGAGGCAGCTGAAGATTTGTTTTCTCCATTCTTCTTGCTGGATTCACAAAGCAATAAAAATATATCAACATACTTATTTACATGCATATAATACATGTCATAAACTATGTTTTAATTAAAAGTACAAAATTAAACATATATAGCATCACATGGGTCACATAATATAATAAAATTGTATTTTGATAATACAATAACATTTTCTCTGTATGCCTTCTAAAATATACTCTTTAATTTCCCTTAAGAACAGTAGTTATCTTGACTTTCATAGTAATTTTCTTCCCATGTATTAAAACATTTGTCTGCCTACATTCCTAAACAATATAATATACTTCTTGATGTCTTCTCATCTTCTTATAATGGATAAAATTACATTCTATGTGTTTGGCATCATCCCTTCAAAAAACTTTTTGAAACTCACTTGTGTTTATACTGCCAATATTTAATCATATCAACATCTTTCTCAACTGTTATTGAGAATTTTTTCCAGATTTTTTAAAAAGTAATTTTCTTTATTCATTTGAAAGTCAGAGTGACACAAAGAAAGAGAGTCAGAGAAAAAGAACTTCCATCCACGGGTACTGTCCTCGAATGTCCATTACAGTCAGAGCTGGACCAGGCTCAAGCCAGGAGCTAGGAACTCCATTCTGCTCTCCAATATGGGATGCAAGGACCCAAGTACCTGGGACATCTTCCACTGCTTTCCCAGGTGCGTTTTCATGGAGCTCGATTGGAAGTGGAACAGCTTGAATGGAACCAGAACTGATAAGGAATGCTGACAACACAAGTGGAAGCTTAACCTGACGCACAGTGACACTTGCCCTCCACTTTTATTTATGTAAATAATGATGATGAAAATAATACTTGCTGTGTCTCTTAGTTGAACATGTATGTGCATTATAGTTATCAAATTGTATATATATAAATATATAATTATATAATATGTATGTCTGTTGATATACCCCCTTCTCTCTATTTTTCTCTCTCTTTTTCTCTTTCTCACTGTGTGTGTGTGTGTGTGTATGTCTAAGACTGATCAAAGTTTAAGCTAATTGTTGTAGGTGGTGGAAGTTTATTGATAAGTGGATGTCCTGCTGTAGCGTCATCTGAGAATCCTTTGCAGCACACTTCAGTCAGGATAGTCTATGTTTTGTTGTACCTGAAAATGACTTCAGTATTTCAGTGACTAGAAACAACAGCTCCCTGCTAATGGCCTGAGAAAAGCAGAAGAGGATGTCCCAAGTGCTTGTGCCTCTGCCACACACAGGGGAGACAACATTTGAAACTCTTGGCTTCTGGCTTTGGCCTGACCCAGTGATGGCCATTGTGACCACCTAGGAAGTGAACCAACAGATGGAAGCTCTGTCATCTGTGTCTATCCCTTTCTCTGTAACTCTGACTTTCAAAACAAATAAATAAATCTTTAACAATATTCAAGGATGTATAATAGAAATGAAAATACAGGGGACTAGCATTGTGGGATAGTGGGTAACACTGTTGCCTGTTATGCCAGCATCACATATGGGTGCTGATTCAAGTCCAGACTTCTCCAGTTCTAATCAAATTCCCTGCTAGTAACCTGGGAAAAACAGTAGAAGATGCCCCAAGTGTTTGAGTCCCTGCCAACCACTTGGGAGACCTGGAAGAAGCTTCCTTCAGGCTTCAGCCTGTCCCACCCAGGCCACTGTGGCTATTTTGAGAGTGAACCAGCATGATGGAAGCGCATATTCTCTCTCTTTCTGTTTCTCTCTCTTTGTAAGTCTGACTTTCAAATAGATAAATAGATCTTAAAAAATACAGATTAAAAATACTAAGATCTATAAATATCTTATTGTTGTTTTTGAAATATCACAAATATAATTCTTAGAAATTAATAGAGACAAAAATGAACTTTAGATTGGAATTTTTTTCTGATATTTTACAAAGTTCAGAATTGCTGAACATCCTTTGAAACTATAGCTGACTCAGAATAAAACAAGTAAGCTTTAAAACAATGTGCTTATTTCAACAAAATTATTGACATATTATTACTGATTTAAATATAGATGGAACTCAAAATTTGCATAAAAATAATTGAAATTGATAAATACTTAGATAGAATTATAGAAAATTTTCTTTTAGATGACATAGTTTAAATGACAAAATGTAACTAACAGAGTTCCTCTCATAATGCATTTTAAGCAGTAAAAATGCCTGGGAATCTATTTTACCAATGAGTACAAAAAGTAAGTAAAAGTTGGAAGATACCATTTTGCTAGTAGTTTGGAAAAAAAAGTTTCAAAGAGAAATATTTACATAAAAATTTTTTGGTGTTTATATATAAAATGAGAAAACGAAATCATGAAGGAAATCTGAAGAGTCAACCAGAATTTTAAAGATATATTTCTGCTGCTTTAGTCTGGTGTGATGTGTTTCTCAAGTAGAATTTTTTCTGTATGATCTGCAAAAATATGAAAGTTAAAAAATCAGTGTAATTTGTCTCTTCTAATTTTGTATTTATTATTATATATAAAAACAAAAAAAGCAAATTGGAAATTTTTACTTAGTATAGAGTTTATCTTCTGTATATAAAAATTATTAAAGATGAATCTTAATTTAAAATTGTTTAGACATTAGGAGTTGAACTAACAAAAAGGGAAAAATATTAGGACCATGATTGGCTGCATGAAGCGCTGACATTGAAAGTGGTTTTGATGTTTATCAGTGATGTAGATTCCCTCTATTATAAATGTGCAGTGTGAATACCTGAATATTCAAGACACTTTTAAAATATTGATATATAATGTTCAGAGTTTTCAAAATTTTCTTTACCTTTACAAGAAAAGTCAATTTCACTCATTAAAGCTACCTTTCAATAACTAATTATGAAAATGTTGAATACATAAAACTTAATGAGGCACTAGCAAAATGTAAATGTATTTTATTGCTGGCCTAACACAGCACTATAAGCTTCACGCTTTAGAAAAGCACAAATTTATGGTTTTAGGGTTCTACAGGTCAGCGAGTTCTTATAGAAGGACAGAAATTTTCATGCGAGAGGTCTGTGTTTTTTCAGAAGGGTCTAGGAAGAAAGGCTGCTTTTCTGGTTGTTACGGGAATTTGGAGTTGGTGAGTTGGTTCTTTGTCTCACTAGGAAGAAGACAACAGACAAAGAAGGGGACAATGGAGTGGGGTTTGAGTAATGCAAGTGACAGTAGATTTTATTAAAAACCAGAGATTGCTGCTGGCCAGGAGGGGCCCCCAAAGGAAGGGGTCCTTCAAGGTTTGGGTGTTGGGAGATTAAGTAGGGAATGGGTGTCAGTTGACCATATTTGTGTGTATAGTCATCATTTTGTTGTTGTGTTCTAGTGCTGCTAGTTTTGTGTGAGTACTTTCTGTATGGTAATCTTTCCTTTATTTTTTGTTAAGAATTATTTTATGGACAAATGCATAGTGAGTTTTATAAGAGCCTCCACATAGTTTTAAAGACTGTATATTCTCTAAATTGTGGATGTAAATGATTAATATATTTCCATTAAGTTAACATTATCACATTTTATGGTTTAGGCTACATTCTTATTAGTTTTTGCATTTTGATCCATCAAGATTTGTGACATGTGTATATTAAAACGTTAGGGGACTGTGAATTCACAAATTTCTCCTTGTTAAAAATAAAATCAGTCTTTGCATAACCAATGATTTACCTATCCATTAAAAATTTGCAGTTAAGAGACTACTTGTGATATTCTCAGATCTCATTACATAATTTTTTTCCTTGTACATAAGTTTTTTTGGATGATATTTTTTACATTTTACTGGTATTGCATTTAGTAGACACATGATCTTTCTTAATGCCAATATAATATGTCACAGATGGATCGTGTATTATAATTCATCTCAAAACCATTCTTTTAAATACATCATATGATAGAAAATTGCCTCAAGTGTGTATGTGTTCAGCTGTAGCAAAAACAAATTTTACATACAGATCTGCCACTGGCAGCATCCCTGTTAGACTGTAGCATACAAGTTCCAAATTACTGGCATGGACACTTTTAGCACACTGCCAACTACATGGCCCCACAGTGCCTCATTATTTTTAAGCAATTAGAAAATTTAAGTTTGAGAAGGTATTTTGGGAGTAAAAAATGAATTCGACTAAATTAACTAAACAAACCCAGTACTAAATATATAATCAATTGGAAAGAAACAGATAGAGTGACAATGTTTAATTCAGTTACCTTTCTTTCTTCTTTCATTCTTTCCTCTCTCTCTCTCTCTCAATCCTACTAACAATTATGTTTATAATACATTCACATACATCATTACAATGTGAAATACAATATATTATGCCCACACTAAATATGAATACTTTGGGCCCTCATTGTGGAGTAACTGGTAAAGCTACTGCCTGTGACTCTGGCATCTTATATGGTCGCTGGTTTGAATCCGGTTGCTGCACTTCCAATCCAGTTCCCTGATAATGTGCCTGGGAAGCAGCAGAAGGTGGGCCCCTGCACCCATGTGGGAGACCTCGAAGAAGGTACTGGCTCCTGGTTTCCATCTAGCCCGGACCTAGCTGTTGTGACCATTTGGGGAGTGAACCAGCAGATGGAATCTCTCTTGCTCTCAGTCTCTAACTAGCTTTTGAATAATTAAAATAAATCTTATCTACCTATCTATCTATCTATGAATACTTTAATAGATACGGTTTCAAAAAACAAGTACTTCGTTATTCAGATCTTTATTACTTAAACTGAAACTTACCTTAAAGGAAGTTACTTACGAATGAAAACGGTTTACTTTTACTTAACATTATAAAGATTCATAACCCAAGACCTGGCTGTCCCATTGATTCAGTGAAGCTGAGGGATATTACAGTGGTGAACACATGGCTAGGTAGGAAACAGAGACAGCTGGGCCAAACTTGGTTTATGGAACCAATCCTCTGGAGAGAACTATCTTCTGAGGGCAAGCCCTCAATGACCTAAAGATCACCCACTAGGCTGCTTCCTAAACACCATGAACGGACCAAGTCCCAACCCTTAATCTATTAATGTTGATACGTTTATTCTTGATATGGGACTTTAGGAACCAAGCTCCCAACACAGGTGTCTTTAGAGAGCACTCAAACTACTTTCCAAGCTGTAACATGCATACAAAATCACTAACAGGAGGGCAAACTACAACAGTGCAAACAAGGGTATTCCTTATCCAGCATTGCATGGTGCAGTAAACATTTTCTCTGCTTCTTTCCTGCTTTATTTTTTGATTTTCATAAGCTGTGATTTTTTAGGTAACAGATGGGAGTCCTGTTATGTTAAGGAACTTAAGTCACTTATTACCCCCAGGAACTCATCACTGATTGTTAAGTGCACATACAAGTTTACTGCTTGAATATTTCTATTCTATGCAAAATCTGGCATAAAGGATTACAGGAAAATTTAGTTTCCCTTTTAACAAGTAGTGAACAGAATAATGCTATATTTCTTTGGTGCCACTTCATAATAAATTCCTTTTTTTTTTCATTTTGAAATATGTATTTATTTATTTGAAAGGCAGAGCTACGGAGAGGCAGAAGCAGAGAGAGGAGGGGGGAGGTCTTTCATCTTCTGGTTCACTCTCCAAATGGCTATAAAAGCCAGAGCTGGGATGATTCAAAACTGGATCAGAAGTGGAGCACCTGGGACTTGGACCGGTGCCCATATGGGATGCCAGCACTACAAGCAGCAAATTTACCTGCTAAGCCACAGCACTGGTTCTAATAAATTACTGCTGTGTGTGCTAATATCATTTGTAATCACAAATTATTGGATATGAGCTTTGAAACCAGTATTCTTTACTTAACACAGAATTATTTTTGGTGTTTAACTCCAACTGAAAATTGATCCCTGTTAAAAATAATGGTGGGAATAACAGAAAGAGGAGATGTACTGTTCAGCACTAAAATTCTACAATTTTTTTATTAACATAATGATAATTTGTTGTATTTTGGGTTTCATTAACACTGAAGAAAAAAACCTATTTTTATATTTTCTTCCTTGACATATTAAAATGCTAGATAATACCACTAAACACTATGGGCTTGAATAATAAATAAATCAAGTCAAACACGTATATTATCAATTTAATTTAGACTTACCCCAAAGGGTAAAGCTAAAAACCTGCCATGGGACTCTAAATCCCATTAAGTTGGCAGGTACCAATGCCTTCTTACTAGTTAAAGTTATCAGTTTAAGTTCATAAGTGATCATAAAGATAGGATTAAGTGTCAAAGGATCATAATAAGACCAAGTGTCTGCTAATAATAATAGATAGAATTAAAAAGGAGAGAACAATCCAACATGGGAAGCTGGATACACAGCAGACTCATAGAATTACAAATGCCCTAAACAACACTCTGGCCTCAGAATCAGCCCTTCAGGCATTCGGATCTGGCTAAAAAGCTCATGAGAGCATTTCAGGCACAGAAAGCCAAGACACTTCGGCAAAAAAATGACCTACATGAAAGATTTCTGTGAGTGGGATCCTGGTGGAAAGAAGGGGCCATCAAAGGAGGAGTTTTCTTTCTCTGAAGGGAGGGGAGAACTTCCACTTTGATTATGCCCTGTCTAAATAATGTCAGAGTTTATGGACTCAAGAGGCTTCCATAGCCTTGGCAGCTCATGACAAGAGTCTCGAGTGATTACTGACATCATAAATAAGAGTGTCAATTGTTAATTCAACAACAGGAGTCACTGTGTACTTGCTCCCCATGTAGGATCTCTGTCCTTAATGTGTTGTAGTATGAGAATTAACGGAAAAACTAGTCTTCAAACAGTACTTTATACTTTGTGTGTCTTAGTGGATGCAAACTGTTGGAAAATTTTACTTAGTATAGAGTTTATCTTCTGTACATAAAAATTATTAAAAATGAATCTTAATGAAGAATGGGATGGGAGAGGGAGTAGAAAGTGGGATGGTTTGGGGATGGGAGGGCAGGTATGTATGGAAGAACCACTACAATTCAAAAGTTCTATTTATGAAATATATCTTTATTAAATAAAAGCTTTCTATAAAAAAAGAAACCAGTATTCTGTGGATGTAGAATAGAATAATGACAAGTGCCTAGGTTATTCATTAAATTTATCAGGCATTGAAAGAAATTTTAGATCAACTGTTTTTGAATTTTATTAAATTATTAAATTAATCTATTCTTATTTGGCAATAAAATTTTATATATGTATATATTCAAAACACACTTCTTTGAAATACATTCATATTATGAAATGGCTAAATTGCACTTATATTCTTATAATGTTGCCTCACAGTTTTGTCATTTTTGTGGTGACAACAGTTGAAAACTATTTTCAGCAATTTTCTAGAATACAGTACAATTTTCACTAGCTATAGTCACCATGTAGACTATAGATCTTGTGAATTTATTGCTCCTGTCTAGCTGGGATATTGTTGATTCCATGTACCCTGCCTTCATCCTTTAGTAGCACCTATTCTACTCACTACTCCTGTGAGTTCAACTTTATTTAATATACACATAGGTGAGATCATATGGTATTTTTCCTCTGTGCCAGGATTTCTCCTTTCACATAGTGTTCTCCAGGTTCATTCATGTTGTCCTAAACAACAAAGTTTCCT
Organism: Oryctolagus cuniculus; assembly: GCF_051225735.1. Lineage (NCBI taxonomy): Eukaryota > Metazoa > Chordata > Mammalia > Lagomorpha > Leporidae > Oryctolagus > Oryctolagus cuniculus. The sequence goes on along the minus strand of NC_142871.1, from coordinate 105,999,204 downwards.
TTTGATTTATTGAAGGCAGAGTAGTATTTCATAATGTAAATACTGCATTGTCTTATCCATTTATTATGGGCAAGTAAATCTGTTCCAAGTTCTGTCTTACATAACACTACAATAATTGTGGCAGAATGGATATCATTTGAGATGTTTATTTTACTTTCTTTGAACATATACCTAGTATTGAGATTTCTGGATCATATGAATTCTATTAGTCTTTTGAAGGACCTCCATGCTTTTTAATAATGTCAGTACCTGTTCACATGGCCAGTGTTGAAATCTTCAGTAAAGGTCATCTGGCATGATCTGAACTTACACTGGCATCCTCAGGCAGACTAATCTGGCACCTGGACCCACAAGTTGATAGGCCTGGCACTCAGGTATGTAGGGTTAGGCCTGAAACCTGTATAAGATGTGTGGATCTGTTGATTGAGCATGAAGGAATGGCATGTAGCCTGTATTGGTGTTGTTTGGACTGAAGACGTCATCCACTAACATGTACCTAGCAATGGGTGGGTCTTGCACCTGAATCTTCAGGAGGCCAACCAGGAAAGGAAATGAGCCTGGAGCCCAGGTCCATGTGGGACCAGAACTGATGTGGGCGAGCTGACACTGGGATGGTCTTGGTACCTAGAACCATTAGATGAGCCAGGAACATGAGCCCATGGGGGCTGGTCTGCAGCTTGTATCATCAGTAAGGGTAGTCTTGTACCTCAAAACAGTTTGGTCTTGCACCTGTGTTTTCTGTTGTGAATTGGATCCTGGATCCTCTGAATCCTGGTGTCAGCAGAGTGATGGGTAGCCTGGATCCTAGCTGTGTGACAGCTAGTCAAAAATGTAGTATGGCAAATGCTGGCCTGCTGTCACTAGAGCTAAGCTAGATCTTGGGGTCTGTAGAGAACAGCTTGGAGTATGTGCCTGCTGGGGTACCTGGGGTAGCAAGCATGCACATTGTAAGCTAGAAACTAGTTTTGTAAGGACAGGTCTGAATCCTGGAGTTTCATGGGCATGCAGAGGACTTGGCTACACAGGTGCAGTCCTGGAGCATATATCCATAGGAATAAATTTAGCAATGAGGTTTACTGGGACAGAATGAAATCTGCTATATACTACAGCAAGAATTGACCCTGGGCCTTCTTGTAGATTGACGAGTGGTATCTGGATGGATGAGAATATGAGGACCAGCACAAGGCCCATGTCTGTAGGTAAACATCAGATGTTTTAGGCCAGAGGTACTTATCTGATGCCTAGAACTGTAGAAACCAGATTTGGACTGGAATATGCTTGAAGAGTGTTTTTGTAGAAGTCAACCTGAAGGCTGGGTCTGTGGATGACAACCTGAAGAATAAAGCTACAGGCATCAACCTGGTTGATTAATGCCTGTAATGGTGGAGACCAGACCAGTTGGGGGAAATAAGGAGGTTAAGACCAGTTAGATGAATGCGGTGGTGAGAAAGCTCTGAGACAAAATCTATAGCAATGTACTAGAGTCTTGGGCTGAGGCATCATGCTTGAGTCCAGTATGGGCCTGCAGGCTCAGTTCAGCCTGGCTGTGGAGTCATATGAACCTGTCCATTGCTAGATTTTGCTGAAAGTGGCATGGTTTGGGGTTAGCAAAGTCAGATGCTCACTTTCTTCCTCTAAGCAGAGTGTTATCTTTCTCCACACTATGTTTGAGACTTGGAGAAGCATGAGGTATGTCATGTAAAATTTTCCAACCTATCTTCTTTGAGAAATTTTTCCTTTCTCTGTATTACATTCAGGTGTTATAACCTCTCACCTGGCTTCTTTGCCTTGTACAAAGATATTTTTGTGTTGGATAGTTGTTTTAATTGAAATTCTAACATCTTGCTGATATATTTTCTCTACATTAAGTTTTTATTAAATAATAAATAGGTATTCTTAAATTTTAATCCATGATCAGGATTTGTAGATTATAGCCTTTCAATTTCTTGTCCAAAGGGCATATAACAAAGAACATAATAATTTTAAATATGGGATTCAGCTTTTATGCCAGTGCCTTGAGAAGTTTTTCTAAGTGATTTAAATACACCAGTGCAAAGGCAAAGAATAAGAATAATATATCAGTTCATTTAATCTTCAAAATGTTCTGAGATAGGGATTGTATTAACCAAAGAGAAAGCTGATGTGTGTGTATAAATTTATCACCATAATGTGTTTGTGTTATGATTGAACAATCATTCATTTTTTAAATATTTCAGAAGAGAAAGAGAGAGAGAAAGAGAGCTCCCATTTGTTGGCTCACTCCCCAAATGCTTGCAAGAGCCATGGTGGCCTGAAGTTAGGGTCACAAACTGACAATGCAATCGAGGTCTCCTACACAGGTCGTAGGAATCCAATTTATTTGAGCCATCACCCCTACCTCCTATGAGGAGTCAGGAGCTGGAGCCAGATTGGAACAGGCCAAATGTAGTCCCTTGAACCAATATTTAAATTCAGTACTTTTTTTTTTTTTAGGATTCTGAGATTTCAACAAAAATTGACATGATTTCCTGAGAAAGACTTTTAGTACAAAACAAGTGATATTTTCACTCCCAATACAATTCAGTGAATATACTATGAACAATGTATAGAAAACTGCAATAAGCCTCATTTTTAATGATTGCAAATTATTAATCTGCCACTGAAATTCAAATGTTCCAGAATTACTCATAAAGTGCTATATATATTTTCTTGTCAGCTTGAAGTCCATTTCATTATATTTATTTTTCTCTAGCTCAAAATGGGAAAGAAGAAAAAAATGGTGCAATAATTAGAAATTTTGGCATTTCTCAGTTTTTAACATATAAATAAATGTAATTTGCAATGAGAAGAGTCATGTAATTATAGAACCAAAATTATAGCTTTTCCTTTTAAGGGAAGACTAAGATATTAGTGAGCCCACCTGCAAGTTCTTGTTATCTAAATTTGTATATTTCTCTCATTGGAGAAAGAGAAAAGAAAATATATATGTGAACTGTATCACATTTAGGAAGACTCCAGTTTTCTACTAGTTTCCAATTTTAGAAATATCTAATAGAATCATGCAAATATACAAGGTAACTTTGACTTCATTGATAAAGTCCTCTATTTCTATGAGGTGATCGAATATGGATGTGACAGGATTTTATTAAGTACATTCTCCCTAGGGAGCAAATAGAATACAATTAGATTGATTTCCTATTATTTATTTCAATAATACTTTCATAACTGAATACTTTCCATGACATTTGTCATTGTGGTTAAATATTCCATACTTTCATCCCATTTGCTGGTGCATAAGTGGGCCCTCTATGTAAAGTGTGAATCGAATTATATGCTCCACTTTGATATTGAAAATTTGCTTCTGAACCCTTCCTATAATATTAACCTAATTTCTATGCTCAGCAAACTCTAAGTAGAGAAAATTTAATTTAGGCCTGGGGTTATGCATACTACTACATTGTCCAGGGCTCTGACATGACTTGGGGGAAGAAGAGATAGAGACAGGACAATTGTGCTAGAATCTGACAGTACAAAATTAATTACCTTTAAGGTCTTATTTAACTCTGGGATATAAATTTTTTAGATATACTGCAGGCTATTTTAATGCAGACTATTGGTTTTAATGGAATTATTTAAAAAAAAAAACAAATAGGTAGAAAGAGAATGCTGCATTATGTGGAATGAGTTACATTGACTAAATTTTCCATTCAGTTGTCATGACAACCCTCATATTTTCCATAATATGAAGACTATTAAGTAGTGAACTCGAAGTGCTTAAGAAAAAGATAGTAACTTTCAGAGAGAGATATTCCATTAGAACTCTTTGAAGGAACCATAGGATTATTGTGCTTCAAGAAACAACGTGTCAGTCTTACGCTATTCTTTTGGATCGCAAAGTGGGTGATAAAAGCAAAAATCACCCTGTAATATCAGGGTTCAATGATTTTTAAAAGATTTTATTTATTTATTTGAGAGGTAGAGTTACAGACAGTGAAAGGGAGAGACAGAGAGAGAGGTCTTCCATCCTTTGGTTCACTCTCCAAATAGCCACAATGACCCAGCTGGAGCTGGGTCAATCCGAAGCCAGGAGTCAGGAGCTTCGTCTGGGTCTCCCACATGGGTACAGGTGCCCGAGTGCTTGGTCCATCTTCCACTGCTTTCCCAGGCCATAACAGAGAGCTTCATCAGAAGACTAGACTAGAACCAGTGGCCATATGGAATGCCGGTGCCTCAGGCAGAGGATTAACCTACTGTGTCACAGAGCTGACCCAAATGATATTTTCTTTAAATGTCAGGTCTTTCATTGAGCAGCAAATGCTTGAGTCCTTTCTAAGGAATCTGTGGCAGCTGTTATCCAGCCTATCTCTCTACTACCCGAATTCACCACTTTTGCAAGGAACTTTCTTCAGAATAAAGAAATTCTTTAAGTTATTTATCTAGCTTCATCCACTGGTTCACTCCCCAGATGCACACAACAGACAAGACTGGGCCAGTTCATAGTCAGAATAGCCTACAACTCAGTCCAGGTCTTCCATGTGTGTGGCAGGGATCCAAAAACTTGACCTAACCTGCTATTTCTCAAGGTGCTCATTTTTATTAAAAATCTGGACTAGAAGTGTGGAGGCAGAACTCAAAACAAGGCACTTCAATATGAGATAAGGGCATTCACAGTGACTGTTTCAAAAACTACCCTAGTGTGAAGAAATTCTAAAAAACTAGGATACTTTCTCATAAACCAACTTCATTTTATCTTTCCCTGATATTTTTTCTTTTTTTTCCTACTTTAACACTAGCTCTCAACAACTGTATTCATACAAAAACTATAAAATTTGTCCAGCGCCACTGCTCACTAGGCTAATCCTCCGCCTTGCGGCGCCGTTCTAGTCCCGGTTGGGGTGCTGGATTCTGTCCCGGTTGCTCCTCTTCCAGGCCAGCTCTCTGCTGTGGCCAGGGAGTGCAGTGGAGGATGGCCCAAGTGCTTGGGCCCTGCACCCCATGGGAGACCAGGAGAAGCACCTGGCTCCTGCCATCAGATCAGCGTGGTGTGCCGGCCACAGCGTGCCGGCCTCTATGGCCATTTAAGGGTGAACCAACGGCAAAAAAAAAAAAAAAAAAAAAAAAAAGGAAGACCTTTCTCTCTGTCTCTCTCTCTCACAGTCCACTCTGCCTGTCAAAAAAAAAAAAAAAAAAAACTATAAAATTTGTCTCATCCTGATTCTTATGTTTATTTATTTATTTTAATTGAAAGGTTAGATAGACAGAATCAAAGACTTTTTCGTTCATTGGTTCACTCCGCAAATGCCTCCAACAACCAAAACTAGCCAGACCAAAACCAGAAGCCAGGAACTTCATCCAGGTCTCCTATATGGTTGGTAGGGACCCAAGCACTTGAACCTTGATCTGTTTTAAGTGGTAATGCAGTACAAGTGTTACCGGAGAAATTGCAGTGTTCTTGTCTTCGCGCAAGAAAGAATTCAGGCGTGATACAGAGTAGTGGGAGGTAAAAGTAGCAAAGTTTATTAGGGAAGGGACATCCGCAAGAACGGATGGGCACCTCTCCAGACAGGACCTGAGAGAGAGTGCCGGGTCTACATTCAGGCTGAGGGTTTTTAAAGAAGTGGGTCTTTGTCTTCACATGCTTCCTCCTGGAAAGAAAGACTTAATGGATCTAAATGTTAAGAAGCTTCTTCCTGTGGTAGGTCTGAAATAAAGGACTTTATGGATGCAAATGTTATCAGACAGGAGGAAGGGAGCAGGGTGTTTGAGATGCAGATACTGGGCTGCACCTGGGAGATGGTGGAAGATTTGTCAGGCTGAAGGGGTGGGGACCCCCACCTGGCAGGTTATCAGGTGGAAGGGGGCAGGGCAGGGCAGGATATGAATACCGGACTGCCCCTGAAACACCATCGGGATGACCTTGAGATGCAGCATATGCTGGACATAGATGTCTTCTCTTTGGGCCTTTATTTCACACACACGTAAGCTCATAACTGACTTTCCTACCTAACACAAGTAGACCTTTACATTAGCAAGGAATTAAATCAGAAGTGGAGCAGCCAAGAGTCAAACCAACACTCTGCTGTGGGATGCAGGTGTCTCAAGAAGGAGATTTACTCACTGCATCCACATTCCCATTGCCCCATCCTAATTTCTTTTTGTGAATGAGGCAATTTTCTTTGCCTGGGTCAGAATTGAGAGTACCATCCTTTTCATTGTTCTGTGTTTGATCAATTCATAAATGGTAAATGAGGAATTGCTTATAGATAGCAACCCCATGAATACTAAGACAGACTTGAATAAAAGAAGAGGTCTAATTGCAGTGCACCAAAACTTATAAATCCAATAATTTACTATGGAACCAAAGAACTTTTATCGGGGCTGGTGTTGTGTCACACTAGAAAAAGCCACATCCGGCGATGTAGAGTCCCAGCTGTTCCTCTTCTGATCCAGCTCCCAGTTAATGCACCTGGGAAAGCACCAGAAAAAAAGACCCAAGTGCTTGGAAAACCTGCATTTATATGGGAGACCTAGATGGAATCCCAAGTTCCTTATTTTGATCTGGCACAGCCCTGCCCATTGTGGGCATTTGAGGAGTCAATCAGTGGATGGAAGTTGTCTTTCTAAGTCTTTCCTCTCTCTGTAACTCTGACTTTCAAATAAATAAGTCTTTAATTTTTTACACGTACAAATCATGCAGTTTTTTTTTTTCTTAAAGTCTCCTGTTCTCATCTAGTCACCCAGTATTCAGAAGTCATAATATGCAACAGACTTGCCTACAAATTGACCAAAGTATAGCATAAGGCAAATGGATTCATTAATTGGATTTTTTTCACTAAGCATCAGTAGGTTACCATGTCTGGAATGGTCTTCATTTACCCCTAAGTTTACCCAACTTTCAACATCAATTCAGACAATATTTACTGACATTCAGCTATGTGTAACAACTACGCTAGAAGATAAGGGAACAAAGATGAATAAAATATATACATAGACACTTCAGCAAAATACATTAAATCCTTATTATATAGAGAACTCCATCATAGCACAGAGGAGAAACACTCAGACAAATTCAAAGACTTTTCCAGAACTGTGGAGTATAAAGCTAATTGCTTAAGTGGATAGAATTGATTCAAAATATGGAAGAAAAGCACTATAGGCAGAGTAAACTATAAGAATGTAAAATGTAGATATGTACAAAAACACAAAATACATGTGTGGAAATATAGAATATCAAGCCTTTTTAAAGAACAAATTCAGACAGGAGATAATAAAGACAAGTATATACCAAATCACAGTGAACCTTGAATTGTGTGCTACAAAACTTGTACTGATCTGGAGTAATGACCCATTGACCGAGTTGTAAGCATGTTCATGAAGGTGCTCTATACTGCCTTCTAGTATAAACTAAGTTTCCTTAATTATTTGAAAAAGTACCTGAAGGTAAAACCTTGATTTTAAACATAATAAGATCTAACACGGTTCAAAATACTTTAATGGAAAAAATTCCAAATAAAATGGTATAGTTTGAATATCATCTAGCCTTCCAAATGTGCAAACAGAAAAAATTTTATGTTAATGTTGAATGAATTAATTGTGATGATTAATGGAAACTTGATACATTTATGGTATCTAGAACAGGGCCCAATGGGAGTTCTCCAAGTCATTTGAAGGAATATGCTTAAAACCTAGTGCAATTAGAGGGTTGGTTATAAAGGCTGTTTTGAGCCCAGCTGCTTTCTTTCTCTCTTTTGTTCTTGCTCTCTCTGCTCCAAGGCTCACCATGTGATCCTTCCTCTCTTTGCATTTCAACATCTACTACATTTATCAGATGTGAGACCAGTGAGGCCACCCTATCTTGGATTGTGAACCATGAAAACTGTAGTCTGAAATTAATTTTATTTCTACCTAAGTAGTCTCTTTCAGATATAAAGTAATGAAAAACTGAGTAATAAAGTAAAATACTGAAATGATCCTATGTGATTAAGTATTTTATTGTGAGAAGTCATCTTATATAAAACAAATATTATGATCAACCAGTTATTTTGCCTTCAGATCCCAATCATTTTATGTTGGATAGGCTCTAAATGTGTATGTGTAATTACCTCAGTGCAAAACATCAGTCATTTTTAAATCTTTTAGGTGACAAGAATTTTGAATTTCATGGTTGAAAATTTTGGATTATCCAATTATTAAATTGTTTTTTAAAAATAACTGAAGATAAAACCTTAAAATCAGACTTCTAACAGAGCAGTTGTTTGCAAAATTTTAACCTCAAAGCATATAGCCTCCAGTGAGTTTACTCTGTTGACTCATTTTATGTGTCTGGGAACTAATTCATATCTACATGGAATTACAGTGTCATTATTCTTTTGTGACAATTCACACTCTAGGAGACAAAGCTATGTCCTGGCACAAGGTGAATGAGATTGCTGTTTAGTCAAAACAAGTCAGAACACATGGCAGAAAACAGACATCACTCATGAGCAATAAATTACAGCACATATTTGCTACTAAATCCTGAAAGAGTCCTTAATGGTGCACTTCAATAGCTGTGTTCACACAGAAAATAGATATGAATTTCAATATGCTAATTTATGGCCAATTAAGTCACCACAAAATGTAACTTATTGTGGGAAAATGCTAAGAACAAGATTCTGTCTTTATTACAGACAATTCATAATGGGGAGATCATCTACCATTTTAGTCTTGGTGAGCTGTGTTTCTAGATTTGTCAAATAAAGCATTTTATTTATCAAAATCAAGTACAACATTAGTTGTGCTATATACATGACCTTTTCTAAACATTACTTATTAAAAATATGACAGTGACTCTTCTTTGGCAGGTTTGAATCAGTTCATTTTGTTGTTTCATACGCAGAATTAATGAGGTCAAAAATTTGACTTCAAATTCCACAAAACACTAGTTAGCATCACAAAGAAGTTTTTTCCTAATGCAATAAATTGTACGGGCTGCAATCTTGATCAGCAGCATGTCAAATGTCTTCTTTTGCTAATAATGGAGACTTGGTAAAAATCAACTGGGCCCATTTATGAAAAAGAAAATAGATGGTCCAATTTTTTATTGAGGTCATTTCATCAAAATAATTTTCTGGATAAAAGAAAATGCATTTTTCAGGTGAAAGGAATATTTTATTTAGCTTTATTTTACTTATTTTCATATTATCATGTTGAAAACTAACATGTTTTCACTAAACCTTTACTCCATTATTTCTTATAGATCGTTGTGTGTAATTATTTTTATTTAAAATGTATTTCAGAAATAAAATATCAATATTTTATGAACTTTGTAGAATAGGCTATTGTAGAATTCTTGAATTACAAAATCTGAAAAACATTAATTGATTTGTAGCATATTCAGACATCTTTATTCTAACAATAATAGTTTATTCATCTTCCATAAAGAGACATTGCATGTATCTTTGAGATGGAAAAACATGATTCCAAAAATATAAATATTAAATGTGTACCTAGATTATATTCTCTTCCTTTAAAATTTTTACATGAAACTTACATTTTAAGAATCATTATAGTAGAGGCAGAGATTTGGGACAATTTCTTTTTTTTCTTTTAAAAAAAAAAAAGATTTATTTATTTGAGAGACAGAGTTACACAGTGATAGAGAGAAAGAAGAGAGACAGGGAGAGTGTGATCTTCTATCAGCTGTTTCACTCCCCATATGGCTGCAATGACTGGGGTTGGGCCCTAATGAAGGCAGGAGCTAGGAGTTTCCTGTGAGTCTCCCATATGGGTGCAGGGGCCCAAGCACTTGGCCAATCTCCTCCGGCAGCTTTCTCGGGCCCATTAGCAGAGAGGTACATTGGAAGTGGAGCAGCCGAGACTTGAACAGGTGCCCAGATGGGATGCAGGCACTGCAGACCACAACTTTAACTTATTGAGCTGCAGTGCTGGCGCCCGGTACAATTGTTAATATGTCACTTGGGATGACTGCATCCCATATCCTAGTACCTTGTTTTCAGTCAAGTTTACTGCTAATGTTCACCATGGGAGGCAGCAGACGATGGCTTAATTGCTCGAGTTTCTGCACCCAAATGGAAGACATGGATTAAGTTCTGTGCTCCTAGTTTAGACGTTGCCCAACAGGTACAGCTATTTGAGAAGTGACCAAGCAAACGCAAGTCCTCTTTCAATCTGTCTCCCTCTCTTTGCTTTTCAAATAATTTTTTTAAAAAAATTAAAAATCACCAGATTAAATATTTCTTTCATGAATATTATATATTAAATTTCATCTTCTAATTTTCCATAAAAGGAAATTGCTTGCAAAAGTGTATTTTGGCCTCTATGCTCTTTTTTTTAAGATTATTTATTTGAAAGTCAGAGTTACACAGAGAGAGAAGGAGAGGCAGAGAGAAAGATCTTCCATCCGCTGGTTCACTCTCTAAATGGCTGCAATGGCAGGAGCTGTGTCGATCAGAAGCCAGGAGCCAGGAGCTTCCTCTGGGTCTCCCACACTGCTGCAGGGGCCCAAGGACTTGGGCCATCTTCCTCTGCTTTCTCAGGCCATAACAGAAAGCTGGATTGGAAGTGGAGCAGCTGGGACTTGAATTGGCACCCATACGGAATGCCAGCACTGCAGGCAGCGGCTTTACCTGCTAAGCCACAACGCTGGACCCACTATGTCCTTTTAAAGGACAGATATTTTCCAACTATTATGCTTTTCATTATTATTATATATAACTATAAGATGTGTTAAAAATAAGAGATTATTGAACTAAGGGTAGGAAGGTGAAATTAAGTGTAACACAGACGTACATCCCTCTCTATAACTAAATTTTGTTTTTATAAATTATAATCTAGATACACTGATTCATTGAATCATTGTGTTTTTTTGTTATTTTTTTTTTTTTTTGACAGGCAGAGTGGACAGTGAGAGAGAGAGAGACAGAAAGGTCTTCCTTTTCCGTTGGTTCACCCTCCAATGGCCGCCGCGGCCGGTGCACTGCGGCCGGCACATCGCGCTGATCCGAAGCCAGGAGCCAGGTGCTTCTCCTGGTCTCCCATGGGGTGCAGGGCCCAAGCACTTGGGCCATCCTCCACTGCACTCCCGGGCCACAGCAGAGAGCTGGCCTGGAAGAGGGGCAACTGGGACAGAATCTGGCGCCCGGATCAGGACTAGAACCCAGTGTGCTGGCACCGCAGGTGGAGGATTAGCCTAGTGAGCCACAGTGCCGGCCCATTGAAGCATTGTTTAAATCTTCATTGTTATTTCTTTGAATAAACTCAACTCCTATTAGAGACACATAAGTTTAACGCTCTCAGACAGTGTATTGTTTCACCAAAGAAGGAATTACCTCTAAAAAGCCCACAAAGCATTCTCAAGAAACATCTACTGAGACTTATTTGAGGAGTAGGCAGACAGAGATGTTACTGTAATGGATCAGGTTGCTTGACTTGGATTCTGTGTACAAAGGATCTGTTTTGTCTTGAAGCAATCCTGTGTTCTTCACTTATACATTTTTTATACATTTCCAGAAGTGTGTCCTTAGAATTAATCAGTAGTCTTCTTTTCAGTAGCCTCTTTTCCTGCTTTTTAACATATCTCATTCTAATATCCAATCCGTAAGGAATTCTTCCTCCACTTACACGAAGTACACCTTTCCAGGAAAAGTCAATGTTTGTTCAACGCAACACATAAATTATGATTAAAATTTGACCACTTTGAAATTCATCCCACAATCCACTGGAAGTTATTGGGCTTGTGTCTCCTTGGTTTAAGCCATTTGTATTTTGTCCTGAATAAACCTCATAGTAAGCTTTATAGATCGGTTTATTTCTGTCAGTATATCTATTTTTTTAACTTTTATTTAATGAATATAGATTTCCAAAGTACAGCTTATGGATTACAATGGCTTCCCCCCCTCAGTGACTTCCCTCCCACCCGCAACCCTCCCCTTTCCCACTCTTTCTCCCCTTCCATTCATATCAAGATTCAATTTCAGTTTTCTTTATATACAGAAGATCAGTTTAGTATACATTAAGTAAAGATTTCAACAGTTTGCACCCCCATAGAAACACAAAGTGAAAAATACTGTTTGAGTACTCGTTATAGCATTAAGTCTCAATGTACAGCACATTAAGGACAGAGATCCTACATGAGGAGTAAGTGCACAGTGACTCCTGTTGACTTTACAAATTGACACTCTTGTTTATGGCATCAGTAATCTCCCTATGCTCCAGTCATGAGTTTCCAAGGCTATGGAAGCCTTTTGAGTTCCCCGACTCTTATCTTATTTAGACAAGGCCATGGTCAAAGTGGAAGTTCTCTCCTCCCTTCAGAGAAAGGTACCTCCTTCTTTGAAGACCTCTGTCAGTATATCTATAAGATATAAGAACATTTCTATTAATCTTCAAAGTTTATTCTCAAGGCCACCTAATACATTTTGAGAAATAAATTTTTCCCATTTTTGTAGACATATTTTTTTCATTTGAGAGTAAGAAGACAGGATAGAATGAAAAATTAACAAAAAATATAAAATATTTATTATAATTGTAATAGCAATAGCATCAACATGTAAGTCCTTCATTATGCCCTAAATGACTTGAAAATTGGAACGGAATGTATCATTTAGATTATCCTGGGTTCCATAAAGCTGGCATACACAAACATAATGATAACAAAATGTATACAAATTTGCAATGGCTTCAGACCAAAAATGTGTATTTCCCTCTTGCTTAAAATCTATTACTAGCCTGGATAACGAATTTAGGCATGCTTCTAGAGAGGTGACTTGAGCATGTCAGATCTCCTCAATCACATAGAGTAACTGTAACAAAGGAGCTTCTGTTATTACAGTGCATTGAGAATGAGATGCTTTGACAACGCTGCATTGTACCTGAGCTCTGTGATCATGGAAAACAAAGGAGATTGAAATCCTCCCCTATCACTTGTGTTTCATGAAACAGCTTGTTACAGGGAAATGCCTCCTTGTTCAACCCCACCAAAGATTTAAATATCACTTCATAAGACTCTGGAATGTTGGCCTCCATTATCCTGAGGCCAGGGCTCAGCCCCTTCCTTAAGGCACTAAGAAAAAAAGCTGGCCTCAGGGTGAAATATTCTCTGATCCACTGTACAAAAGTTATACCAATCTGGTACACCACCCTTCCTCACACTGTTTTCTTTCGGTTCTTTTTTGTTCCTTCTGTAAGATAAACAAATACACGTTTTTGTCTAACCTTTGGATTCTTGCAGATCTTATGGTCTAAATATTCTCCCCTTTTGCAAACGTCCCTCTGCTTCTATAGCAGTGATGCCTCTGCCTCCCCTTCTCCCAACCCAGCAATAATCCTCCTTAATTAAGTTCTCCATCCTGCTCCTGGATTTGTGTTTTAACTTGATGTCATCTCTGTGGGAAGTATTCCTACATAATTCTTCCCTGCTTACCTGTTGTTGGGGGGCAAGGCAGTACTGATAGTCATGACAGACCTCAAACTGAAGGAAACCTTATTCTCTATTTCCTCAAAAGGAGCAAATTCAAAACAAAATCCTGAACAGAGATTTTGAGAAGAGATGGAATATTCTCTTACTGTGACTCTCACAAGCATGTAATAACTTCCTAAATTAAAACTCACACTCGTTTTGGTCACAAGACTTTTTCATCCCTAATATCATGATATCATTTTGAGCATTACTTAGAATTATTTCAATTTTCTTTCTATTTGATGGTTATTTGTTATGTTACCCAGCATAGAATAATTGTACTCTAAATGTTAGCATTGAGCTATTCTGTTGATTGTAACTCCTAAATTTTATTTCATACTCTTTGAGAACGTAATTTTTCCAATAATATTTTCCAGACAGAAATCGAAGAGTAATATGATATAAATTTACTATTGTTAATGACTTACAAAATGCTTATTTTAAAAACACAGTAATATAGATGAGGAGTAAAGAAACTATGATTTCTCTCTTACAGACCAAATTATTTTGCACAGTCCATGAGTTAAGACTGTCTTTTTTGTTTTTTATATTTTTTAAATGTAGTGAAACAACAACCACCACAGGTGAAAAAAAATTGACAAATATAACATACATAACTATGTCATTCACAAAGGCAAAGATGTTATCTCTCTTGTTGATAACAGCAAAGTCTTGCTGACCTTGTTTTGGATGATTATATGACAATTATGAACAAAATTAAATCAATGATTGGATTCAAATTATTTTTATATTTAATGAAAAAGTTTACAAAAGATTAATAAGATGGCAAATATATTTAAAATAATAGCCATTCTTACATGTTTGGGTTAATTCATTTTTAGAGTGTGAGTTGGTATAAATGTTATATAAATTTTGTCTATATAAAAATGACTATTTTGTATGCATTATTCAAGTTGATAGTAGAAATATATAATCACTATACTAAGGTAATTAAATAAATGTAGACTATAATTTTTAAATACATATGTAGGATACCTTATTTGAACCTAAACATTTGTAAATAAATGTATGTAAAATGAATATATTGAAATTATGCTGTTTCTCAGCATCTTTGTCTTAACAACAAACCTCATTCTGTACATGACATAAACAAATTTACCATAGTTCAAGTTTAATAACTTTTGCCAGAGCTCAATTATGCCACTAGATGGAGCATTTAGCTCTGCTGAGAGCTCTTGAAAAAAAGCTCCTTTTTTTTATAATTGTTTTGTTTTTGCTTTTTTTTAAATAAGAAAACAGATTTAAAGGGGGAAATACATAAAATTTGTTTCAAAACCATTTTAACATTGTTATTATTTTGCAGTCAAAATTTATTTTCTAGGCTATGAAAAATTATTAAGCAAGTTGAGAAATCAGACTTTATCAAAAGGAAATTGTAATGATGTTCTAAGCTGATTTTTCAGTGATATGTGTTACAATACAAATATGATTTGATGAAATTTGGGGAATAAACACATATTGCTACTATGCTTTTAGGATTTATTTATTTATTTAAAAGCCTCTGTGTGTGAGGGGAGAGATAGAGAAAGAGGGGAAAAGAAAGAGAGAGAAGAGAGAGAGAGAGAGACTTTCCTTCTGCTTGTTTACTCTTCAAATGGCCACAACAGCCAGGGGAACTCCAACTCCTTTTCACAGGTGGGTGGCAGGAACTCAAGTACTTAAGCCGTTATCCACGGCTTCTCAGGCATGTTAGTGGGGAGCTGAACTTTAAGCAGAGAAGCCTGGATTCCTGGGACTCCAGCTGGCACTCAGATATTTGCCACAGGCATCCCAAATGGTGGCTAACCCACTGTTCCACAATGCGCACTCCTTACTGCCACTGTTACCCGTAGAAGCTGCACTTTTCAAAAATGACAAGGAAACATATCTGGGGGTTGGCACTAGTGAGAGAGACAAAGAGGAAGAAAAAGACTCTGTCGTGCATCAGTGAAAATAAAGTGTTAGTTGTATTGGCTCCAACACTGCATGGCTATGAAATAAGAATGATGTAGCAGAGGGTCCTTTCACATGCCTGGACTACAGGAGGTCAATCAAAGTGTCTGAGAGGCCTTAGTAGGAGGTCAGAGCCTGTTGACTTAAATCACAGGGTTGAACAAAATCACGTGGTGCATCATTTATCAGCCTCCATATTTAACCTATTTTCTTCAGTCTGAGGAATAATATACCTGTTCAGAAGAATAAACAGGTATCAAATTTCTAAATTCTGGCTTTTATCCAGGTTAATTTATGCGTCTCCAAACTTAAGCTTCACCAACTTCCTAAAACCCATCATTTAATTCCCATTCCAGTGTGCAGCTGTTTAAATGAGCTTGGAAGCAATTTTGCCACACGATGCTGATGTCAGTTAAATGTGGAGTATTAGCAGAATGGGAAAACATCAGATGAGAGTTTCTGCTGTGCTGATCAGCATTCTTCAAGTTCTAATGGATCTTATTGACAAGAGAAGCCCAGCTATTAGGTGAAATTGGTCTATGAAGTGAAATGCAGACCCCCTGACAACTTGAGGCTTGTATGTAGATGAGGGGAAGCATTTAAAGGAGAAAAGCAACTGAATTATTTCTCACTGGGAAATAAAAGCCAGTTAGATTGTGTGCAGAAGTACGTGCTGATTAGTTAGATGTATGTATTCATATACATTTGTATATACATACTTAATAGCAACATGTACATGATAACACATAGAATTTCATCCATCAACTTTAAAGAAAGAAAAGAAATATAGAGTGATAGAGAGCAACTATTCCAAACGAAAACATTTCAGACAAAGCAGGACGCAAAACTGCCAACTGTGAAATGACTACAAATGGTAGTTTATGTTGCAAAGTCCTAACCAACAAGGATTTCTAGTTTTAGAACAGCAGTTTATGACATGACTTGACCAAAATTAAATAATATTCAGACCAAAGGATGACGCTTGCTTCCATATTTATGTGTCGATTAAAAACACCATATTAAAAACAAACAGGCATTCACAAGGATTTACTCTCAAGGATTTATTGAAGCATTTTATTTTTAACATAAACTACATGTGGTGTTTAGAGTAGATATTTACAATAACATTAAAATTGTTGTTTAAGAAAAATTATATTAAGGAAAATATAATAATATCTTTTTACTGAACTTTGATGCTATTTTGTGATTTATTCTTCCCTGTGAATATTTATAAATGTTCTTAGCTGCTTCCAGGGCTGTTTCATTATGGGATTCATCAAGCTGAGAAGGTAGAAAAAGATGATGAACAAAGAAAAAAAAGTTTAAAATTAAAATTGTGTGAATAGTAGAAACCATTTAGGAAAAGACCAAGTAGAAATCATAGAGAGATAGATGTACTTAATGTAGATGAATATTAGAGGACTTCAAAAAGGTTGTTAAATAGCAACTAAAAGATAAATTTATTTTGGTAACAAGACACTTTGAGAAGGTGGCATTGTGCTGCAGCAGATTAGGCTACCATGTGTAGTTCCAGCATTCCACAAGGGCACTGGTTCCAGTCTCAGCTGCTCCACTTCCAATCCACCTTCCTACTAATGTGCCTAGGAAAGCAATGGAAGATAGTCCTAGTCAATGGACCCTGGCACCCACATGGGAGACCTGGATGAAACTCTCTACTCCTACTCCTGGCTTCAGCCTGGCCAGGCCCTGGTTGTTGTTGCCATTTGGGGAACGAGCCAGCTGATGGAAGATCTCCCTCTCTCATTCTCTTAAAACAAAAGAACACTTTGAGATTCATGCATTTTTCCACAGTATGCATGTTCCATAAGCTTTTTGAAGGCGCCTCTGATAAGTGCTCTAAAAAATCTTAGCCTTAGATACTGGGCATTTTACATTGCTTATGTGATGAAGATAAGGACATTTATTAACTTAACAGATTATAGTCAAATAAATTCAGCTCAATAATGAAACTTACAGTTTTACTTTGATGAGATAATTTCATTTAGACATTAGCATCAATTGTCCAATTTGAAAAAAAGTCTTTTTTATGCAATAATTACTGATACATTTTTTTAAAAAGCTAGCATTTTGATATCCAATGACCTCAGTTGAAAATGTTGTTTACTTCCTGGATACTTGATATATATAATCCCGCTAAAATTCCTGAGATCTAACCTTTTCAAATATAAAATAGAGATAATGATGCCATTTCACAAGTTTATGAGAATTGCACAATATGATGGATTATTTTGGACCACTCATTATCATTAATAATAGTTGTACTAGAATGCTAATAATTTATTTTTTTTAACTTTTTTTTTGACAGGCAGAGTTAGACAGTGAGAGAGAGAGAGAGACAGAGAGAGAGAGAGAGAAGTCTTCCTTTTTCTGTTCCTTCACCCCCCAAGTGCCCGCTACAGCTGGTGTGTTGCGGCTTGCGCAGTGTGCAGATCCAAAGCCAGGAGCCAGGTGCTTCCTCGTGGTCTCCCATGTGGGTGCAGGGCCCAAGCCCTTGGGCCATCCTCCACTGCCTTCCTGGGCCACAGCAGAGAGCTGGACTGGAAGAGGAGCAACCAGGACAGAATCCTGCGCCTAACTGGGACTAGAACCCGGGGTGCCGGCGCCATAGGCGGAGAATTAGCCTATTGAGCTGTGGTGCTGGCCAATAATTTATTTTAAAAATACTTTTATTCTCTGTACAGTATATATTAATTGGCTAAGACATCAAATGTTTCTATAATTTATAATAGATATATAATAAGAGAAGTGAAAATATTTAGATTTTCCACTGTATGTTAAGTGGTATAACTGGCTCTGATAATACAAAGATAGAAGCATTCACCATTTCACTAGAAAATAATTGGAAAAAACAATAGCATTGCATAATTAGTGTTCATAGCAGTTACTGAAAAGTAAGTACCAGAATCAAAATTATGATAAAGAGTCAGCAGCGGGTTAATCTGCTTATTGTCACGTTAGCATCCCATATCAGAGTGCGGGTGTGAGTCCTGAATGCTCTGCTTCTGATCCCGCTGCTGGTAATGCACCTACGAAGGGGGTAGATGTTGGCCCAAATGCTTGTGTCCCTGATCACCATGTAGATCACCTGGATGGAGATCCCAGCTCCTGGGTCTAACCTGGCCCAAACTGGCTATTGCAGGTACTTGCAGTGTGAAACAGCAAATGGAAGAGATACCTCTCTCTCTCTCTCTCTCTCTCTCTCTCCTTCTCTAGCAGTCTGCCTTTCAAGTAAATGAATAAGTATATAAATACATATTTAAAAGTAGTTATAACAATGAACAAATTCAACTACAATTCTGAGATTTGGCTTCCATTTCAAAATATGCATACACAAATGTGTTCCTAATAGACAAGACTAAATACACTGCTGTGTGACTTCTTTTTCTTCCAAACCCAAAGCCCATATGCAATATGTACTTCCTGCATTATGAGAATATGTCAAAAAGATTGTGAGAAAAGAAATTAAAAGATAAGTTCAGTTGGGTGTAAAATGTTGGAAATCTAAGCATATTTGTTTTCATAACACATTTTCCATGAACTTTTTGAAGACCATTCATATGAATTGATTTCAAAAATTTTTGCACCAAAATAAACTTATCTTTTAATTTTGTTTTTTCACTTTGAAGTACTCTTATTTGTATAGAAAGGATTAGCCTCATAGTATCACATGTATATATGTTATATGTTCTGCATATTATATATAATATTAAGATAAATTTATTCATTTATTTGAAAGGCAGATTGACAGAGATAATGATAGAGAAAGAAATTTTCTATCTGCAGGCTCACTCCCCAAATGGACACAATGCCTGGGCGAGACCAGGCCAACTCAGGAGCCTGGAATTCCATCTGGATCTCCCAAGTGAGCATCAGGGGGTGCAAGTACTCAGACCATCCTCTGGTGCTTCCCTTGGCACATTAGCAGGGAGTTGGATCAGAAGCCGGGATTTGAACCAGTGTTTGTATGGATATGGGAGGCTGACATTGCAAAAGGTACCTTAATCAACTGTGCCAAGATACCGTTCACTCACAGTATTATTATTTTTTTAAGATTCATTTTTTTAAGATTTATTTATTTGAAGGGCGTTTTATTGATACAGAGAGGGACAGACAGATACTCCATCCTCTGGTTCACTCTCCAAATGGCCACAATGGCTGGGTTTGGGCAGGGCTGAACCAGGAGTCAGGAGCTTCTTCCAGGTCTCCTAAGTGGGTGCAGTTGCCTAAGAACTTGGAGCATCCTCCACTGCTTTCTAAGCACTGTAGCAGTGATTTGGACCGGAAGTGGAGCAACCAGAACAGGAGTCACTGCTTAAATGAGATGCTGACGTTGCATCTAAACCAGCTATGCCTCAAGGTTAGCTCATCAGAATATTCTTTTAAAGATCTGGAAATAGATACAAAACACATATGATTTCAATCTTAGATCTATAGATCTACCTATCATTCATCACACAGTTGGTAAATTAATTCTAGAGTTCTTTTTGTGCTGTTAACATGTCATTTGATCATCACTGTTTTTGAATTCTCTATTATCATTATTGGTTTCATCAAATATTACTAAAACTGCACATCCAATAGCCAAATAAACTTGATAACTAGTATAATAATATGCCCTGTGGAGCTCTAATGAAACAACATAACACTTCTTTAGGTTCCCAGATAATGGATATTGTTACTAACATATCTGACATCACTAAACAACTAATGCACTCTTTTGTCTTTTCATATTTTTTAAACTTTCTCTTTGAAACACTGCTGAAAGGTATGCTTCAGAAATCAATCCACTGTGTTCTATCAGATAAAGATTCTTTTAAACAGTTTATTATTGACTTCTTTGCTGTAATTGTTTCTTTATAGCCATTACATTTGTTCATGTAAATACATATTTACGGAAACATCAAAAGCAGATTATTCAGCTTATTGGAGCGTGACAGTTCTAGAGGATTTACTGTGTGTTCATTGCAGCAATTCTCACCTAAAACTCTTAATTTATAAGTTCAGCATTTTTTAAAAATTTATTTATTTATTTGAAATGCAGAATTACAGGGAGTGGGAGAGGGGTGAGATAGAGAGATCTTTGAACTGCTCTTTCACTCCCCAAATGGCTGATCTGAAGCTAAGAGCCAGGAGCTTCTTCCTGGTCTCCATCATGGGTGGAGGTGCTGAGGACTTGGACAACCCTCCACTGCTTTCCCAGGTGCATTAGCAGGGAGCTGGATAGCAAGTGGAGCAGTGGAGACTCAAATTGGTTCTTTAAAGTATGCAGGCACTGCAGATGATGACTTTAGCCACTATGCCACAGCCCATGTAAATATCTATCATTCATTGTTTTTTCCTCATTATTTCAAAAGAAAGTCAACTCTGTGCGGAACTTTGTGTTAGACTTGTTTAAAAAAAGTTATAAGAACAAAATTTCTTATATAATGACATTTTCAAAAGGACATACTAATTTAAAAGCCTTTCTTTTAAGAAATACAAAATAATATTCAACAGCATGATGTGGGATGCACTTAATTTATCATTTTTGAAAAAGACATGTAATTTGGAGTAGGTGCTCTTGTATATCTTCTTGCTTAAATTTCTATAATTTAGTCTCAAAAATATACATGTAGCACTCAGTGAGGTAATTTTAAAATGTGTAATGCCAATGAATATCAATTATACTTACTGCACAATTTTAGTGTTAGGATGTTATTGGGATAGACAATTTCATTCTTCCTTTTCTCTGTAGGAAAAATTTTGGTACTAGGAGTGGCTAGTAGGTGGAGAGACGATGTTAAGATAGCTTTTGTTGTAGCTGGCACTGTGGAGTAGTGGGTAAAGCAGCTGCCTGCTGTGACGGCATCCCATATGGGCACCAGCTCGAGTCCCAGCTGCTCCACTTCTGATCCAGCTCTCTGCAATGGCCTGGGAAAGCAGTAGAAGATGGCCCAAGTCCTTGGGACCCTGTATCTGAATGAGAGACCCGGAAGAAGCTTCTGGTTCCTGGCTTTGGATTGGTGCATCTCTGGCCACTGCAGCCAATTGGGGAGTGAGCCAGCGGACGGAAGACCTCTCTCTCTCTCTCTCTCTCTCTCTCTGCCTCTCCTTCTCTCTGTGTGTAACTCTGAGTTTCAAATAAACAAATCTTTTAAAAAATATAGCTTTTGTCAAGATGCTAAGGTAGCTTTTGTTGTCTTGGTTACGTGTTATTTTTCCTATATATTCAAGATCATTAAGGGATATTTTTTAGAAGATAGATTAGATGAGCAAGAGAGGAACATTTAACTAGATACTTTAACAGTTTACTTTTATATGTTTGCTCCTTGCTTCCATCAATATATAAGTGTGTGTTTAACTGCAAAGTGAATATAAACAAGTTAACTCATTAAATTTATTCTTTTCAGAGTGAATGTTTTTAATTTCAATAATTAAAATTTTCAATGCCACGTGTTCATTTTCAGGTTTTTTAATGAATTCATCATCCATAAATTCAAAATAGCTGTATAGTATTCCATCCTGTAACAGAGCGCTCCCTCCTCACTGATATCACAGACTGCTGCAATACTCTCCTTCAGAGGACATGCATTTATTTTGCTTTCCTCTCTGTTAGTTCCATCTGTGACTACACTAAGTCCCCTCAAACAGTACTAAGTATTCTATTTTGAGTATCACATCAATAACCTATGGTTAGTCACAGCTCTTTTTCAAGCTTTTTATGCCAATATACAGAGATTATACATTTTTCTGACTCTAAGCATTTTGAGAGAAACAATGATACGAAACTACATACACATTCTAAGATTAGAAGAAATCACTTCAAGTATGAAATGTTAATTTTGGTTTTGAGGATATGGAAAATACACCTTGGCACAAATGTAAAGCACAGTTTAATAGTAATTATACAGCCTGACTACTTTGAGATGCCTTGGTTACATCATAATGTTATATATATATATATATATATATATATATATATATATATAACATGCTTGTGTGCATGTGAAATAGCTTTGAAGAAATTAAAGTTTTATATACATATATATATATATAACATGCTTGTGTGCATGTGAAATAGCTTTGAAGAAATTAAAGTTTTATTCATGTATAAATGGCATTTGAATTTTACACAAAACTCTTTTTCCTAACCTGATTGTAGTTCTTTATTAAAAAGCTAAAAACTTGAAGAAGATTGAGAAGCTTAGCATTTCTATTTTCAGTTTAACTAATTTTTAATTTAAATTTTCAATTTAAATTTTCAATTTAACTAAATTTTCAATTTAACTCATGTCAATTATATTTCATCATAACTCTAATTTGTCTTGAATGTTTATTAGCTAAATTACTAGAAGAAATGTAAGCTTAAATAGTAATCATCAATAACATTTAAAAATATCACAAATGTATATTTTCTCATGAAATACGTGTTAAGTATTAAAAGTAAAATTAAATCTATTGCTAGATATATGTGCATTCTTACAAATTTTAGTTGCTTTTATTACAAAACCCTTCTGTCTATGTTTTTTAACTGCTCTAGGGAATTTATGTTGCTTATTTGCAAAATACAAATCTCCATTTCATTCCTTTTTTGCTAGGGAACTTAATTTTGTGTTCAAGGAATATTTTTTAAGCAGGCTTGCATTATTTTCAAAAACTGGTTGTGTTGTTTGTGGGCAATGACTTTCCACTGGAAGCTTGAAATCAACAATGGAACACTTAAAATATACAGTTTTACAAATGCTACAAATTAGATTTTTTTCTGCCTGGGAAATCATTTGTTTGATCTTTACTTGTGTAACAAACACTGCAACTGAAGTTGAAATACAGTTGTTCCTACACTTGAGGTCACATATACAAAAGCATGTGATATTAAGTGCAAATTTATTGATGAATCAATACTAGAAAATATATATTTATATTAAGTAAACTATGTGGGAAATAGTCAGAAAACATATGAAGGTATTTTAGCATTTCTATAGAGGAACAGAATTCTGGCCTAGTGCTTAAGAAGTTTCTTGAGACAAGTGCTTCTATCTGAGTGCCTATGGCCAAGTCCCAGCTCTGTTCCTGCTATTTGCATCTAGGGAGATAGTAGGTCAATGTTCCAAGTTGTTGGATTCCTGCCACCCCTGTGAGACACCTGAGTTGAGTTCCCAGGTCTGGCTTCAGCCTAACCCAGTCCCAGCTATTGAATGAATCTGTGTAGAAAAATAGCAGATGGAGGATCTCTCTCTCTCTCTTTCTTCTGTCTTCTCTCTCATCTTTCTATCTCTGTCTCTCTCTTTCAAATAAACAAAATTTAGAAAAAGACTTCCATAGGAAATTGTGAGGTAAAACTTCAGCAAACTAAGCAATCTAATAGAATGGAGACTGAAAGAGACAATTCTTCAATGAGAAGATATTGCCCCCAAATTCTAATTTGTTTACCTACCCATGTAGGATGAAATATAATAATACAAAATTCAGTGTGTACAAGATGAAGAAATAATCATCTTTTTACAATCACCTCACATTCTCTAATCACATCTGAGTGAATGACTCCATAATATTTGTCCCTAACTCCTTCTCCTGGTCCAGAAACAAATTTCCTAAGAGTATCTTTCTGTCTTATGATTAAATTGTAATTACCAGCCACATAAAATCACACTGCTGATATTACTGAGTCAGAAATTCTGAGAGAACCATTTCTGATACAGCATCTGGTTTGTCAGTGCTTTGCTTCTGATTTTCCCAATGCTTTCTTGTCTGTAGCTTAGAGTTTAAGGTTGAGAGTACACGTAATCTGCTCCTTTCTATTGCTGAAGTATATTATTTCATTTACTACTCCCTTGAATTCAATATTTCAGCCAGGCTAAGCTACATGTTCTGTAGATTATAGGTTTTTGTTTTTTCTCTTCTAGGGCATGTTGTTTTCATTCCCACCTTCTCTATTCAGGTTCACCCTCGTATGAGCAAATCTGAATACATTGGCCTCCTAGATACTCATCATTTGCAGTCATTATTTACTTCTGTCTCAGAATGCTATGAATTTCTTAGGAACTTGTCCATTCATCTATCTTGCTTGCTGGCCTGTGATATCTTTAAGGGAAAAAAAATCATAGACTGATTGAATTTTATGGACAAGAATCTGGCACTCAGTAGCATTCAATAAATATTTGCTGAAAATGAATATCTTTGCTATGCCATTTATATTATTACTTACTGAATATCATCATAATAATTTATCCCTTCTCTTTAAACTCAATTATAACATGAGTCATATAGAAATGTTTATACTGAAACCAACAGCAGATAGTTAGATGAGTTTTTCTTTCAAATAACTCACATTGGTGTAGAAAAGGAAAAATGAACAAAATGGCAGGAGGTAGGTTTGGGGAAAGTTCATAATATTTTCTTAGTTATAAAGAGCAAATGTTCAGGGGCTGGCGCCATGGCTCACTTGGTTAATCCTTCACCTGTGGCACTGGCATCCCATATGGGCACCAGGTTCTAGTCGCGGTTGCTCCTCTTCCAGTCCAGCTCTGGAGGATGGTCCAAGTGCTTGGGCCCCTGCACCCACATGGGAAATCAGGAGGCAGCACCTGGCGTGGGCCCTGGCGGCCATTTGGGGGATGAACCAATGGAAGAAGACCTCTCTCTCTGTCTCTATCTCTCACTGTCTAACTCTATCTGTCAAAAAAAAAAAAAAAAAAAAAAAAGCAAATGTTCAAAGAATAGCAGCCATTCTTACATGTGATGTGTATTTCAATGTTATATGATACTGTTGTTTAGCCATATTTTCAAATTATTTCATCTGTTTTATTAGTCTACTAACTGAGATCCTATTTTTCAAATTTTTTATTTCTTTTATGTATTTGAGATGGACAGAGAAAGAAATCTTTCATCTGCTGATTACTCCACAAACACCCATAGTATCTGAGAGCAGGCTAGGCTGAAGCCAGAAGCTGATAACAAAATCCAATTCTCCCGTGGCAGGGGTGGGAACCCAGGCACATGAGCCACCACCTGCTTCCTCTTAGGGTGTGCAGTAGCAGGAAGCTGAATTCAGGAATGGAGAAGGAATAAACAGAAACATTTTGATGTGAGTTCCCCAAGCAGTATCTTAGCCCCCACACCAGAGGCAAGTCTCAGTCAGTGCGGTTTGATTCCATAAATACTTTTGGCGACATTCAAATATCATATTTTTATTTAAATATACAATAGGCCAAACCCTATTCCTTTTATGTCATAATTTAAAACACTTAAATTATTTTACTCAGGTAATTATTTTTAAATATATTAAATAGATTAAACTCTTTGATTTAACATTCACTTCTGGTTTACAAAATAAAACTGGAAAACTTTCTTATAAAAAAAGGAAGTTGTATCCAGTCCAATGTCTTAATAAAGTGAATCATAAATTATTGTAGAAATCTTTTTCTTGCCTGTCTTCCTATTATTCACAGCCTTAATAAAACCAAAATGAAAATCTGATGAAGACTGGAGCAATACAAGTTTTCTCCAGCAAAATAGTCAGTTACTCTCTTTTGAAACCTGTAGAGTCATGCAGCGCTAGAAATTGAGTGGTAATTTTCTGAAAGGAATACACCAATGCAAAGGTAAGAGAGGTGCAAAAATCAGGCAAAAATGACCAAAGATAAAAGCTTTCTTTTTCCTAGGATGAAAAATGTTTACTCTCATTCATCCAGTTCCTCGTTTCAGTCATTGATGCCCACATTTTCTGTGATTTGGTGTCTGTATTTCCACTTGTGCCAGGACTAGTCAAATACGTGTTTTATTGCTTACAATCAAATAGTTTCTGCCAATTTTATTTTTTTCTATTAGCATATTTTAAACTTAAGCTATCTTCATTTCTACCTTGTTATAATTTTTCTACTTTTATTTTTAATATACCTTTCATCAATTTCTGTCTTCTAGACATTTTTCTAACTCCCTTAAAATACAGACTATTATCATTCTTCTGGCAATGCTATAAAAGAGACACTTTTTTGGTTATTATTACAAATGAAGAAATATGTCACTGTGCTACATAGATTGCTGAAGATCACACAGTGGATACACCACAGAGTGAAGATTGAACTCCAGGCATCTGAAACCAATACCCTTTGCTTCTTCTATTTCTACTTGGAAGGACTTGAGGAGAGGCTATAAATACATTTGTTATTTAGACTAGCTTCTGTCTTTTGAAAATTTGCAAGACATAGCATAGCATGTATCCAAGCTTAGCTCAGGATCTGAGAGCAAAAACTCAGTAAACAGTGCAATCATGTTAGCTACAGCTAGTTTTAGGTGTCCTTTGAAATATAATTTTTGAAAATATTCAGATTCCAGATAATTAATAAGATTCTAAGAATATAATGATACTACCTGCCTATTTGTAAGACAGAAAAAGTAAAAATAAAGGTCTTAAGCAATACATTCTTCAAGGGATGTAAATAGTGATTAAAGTCTGAATAGTCACACCATGGAACTCCTAATTATATGAGATGGAATTTATATGGACTGACTCCGTAATGAGTAACAGAACTAATTTTGTACAACAAAGAATCAGGTAAAAAGTGAAAATGTCAATATTGGGTTTCCTTTTCAAAATGAGAAGCAAATATGTAGGTATTATCTGAGTCCAGGAAGTAAAAGTCTTCATCACAAAACATCAAGTTTTGTTTGTGGCTTCCAAAGGAATGGAATGAAGCATTCATGAGTATTGACTATGTATCAAATGTTCTTGGTCAGATTTTTCTCTGCAAGGATAGCAGAATGCCTAATTACTTGCTGCTAGAGGTAAAGTCATGAACTTGTCATGAATCCCACAACTACTGCATTAGTTTCCTTTTGCTGCTGTAACAAATTACCACAAACCTAGTGGCTCTGTCTAATATACATTTTTCTCTCATAGCATTGGAATTCAGAAATTGAAAATCAAACTAAAATTCACTCTGCTAAAGAACAAGTATTCCCAGGGCTGGTTCTTTCTTGAATCCCTAAGGACATAATTCATTCACTTGCCTTTTTCAGCCTCTGAATGCTACCGGTATTCCTTTGTTTCTGGTCCATCCTCAGAGGGGCATGTCAGTCTAATCAACATCACATCACCTTCTCTCTGACTCTTGCATTCCTTCCATAAAATTGTCTGTGATTATATAAGACATACTAAGAATATCTCCTATCTTAAGATTCTTGACTTAATTAATGTGCAAAGTCATTTTTGCTGTTAATAGGTTCCAGTGCTTATGACATGTACGTGTTTTGTGGGTTCTGTATTGAACCACAATGATGTACTCAGATTCTTTCACTCTTCATTATGCTTAGGAGCATTATTTCTATTATCCTTGAAGAGGATCCTTGTGAGCTGGAAGATCTGGTGGAGAAAAGATGACAAGGATGGGCCATATGGTGTGGTATGTTTCTTTTTAGACCTGGTTGACTGAGCTTCTATTGGGAATGGAGATGGAAAGGTTAAGAAATCCTGAGTAAACAGATTTGTCTCAAGGAAACCTATCAAGTTGTGAGTTCCTGTGTATCCCAATTCTCAGTTGGAATAGAGAGAACACTTTTTCCTCTGGCTTTGCTCATAATTCAGGCCTCTTCTGCTCACTGCGGAACAGTTAGGTATTATTTTCAAAATCTTGAGGGTCCATGATATGTTTTTTACAAAAATGTCAAAAAGCAAAACAACAGAAAAGATTTTTTTTTGAAAGGCAAAGTGGACAGTGAGAGAGAGACAGAGAGAAAGGTCTTCCTTTTGCCATTGGTTCACCCTCCAATGGCTGCTGCGGCCACCGCACTGCGCTGATCCGAAGGCAGGAGCCAGGTGCTTCTCCTGGTCTCCCATGTGAGTGCAGGGCCCAAGGACCTGGGTCATCCTCCACTGCACTCCTGGGCCACAGCAGAGAGCTGGACTGGAAGAGGAGCAACCGGGACAGAATCCGGTGCTCCGCCTGGGACTAGAACCCGGTGTGCTGGAGCCACAGGTGGAGGATTAGCCTAGTGAGCTGTGGCACTGGCCTGTAATCCCAGCTACTTGGGAGGCTGAGGCCCGAGGATTGCTTGAGTCCAGGAATTCTGGGCTGTCGTGTGCTATGCCGATCGGGTGTCTGTACTAAGTTCGGCATCAATATGGTGACCTCCTGGGAGTGGGGACCACCAGGTTGCCTAAGGAGGGGTGAAGCAGCCCAGGTCGGAAACAGAGCAGGTCAAAACTCCGGTGCTGATCACAAAAGATTTTTTAAACATCAGCCTTGAGCACTAGCTTGAAGTCAGTGTAGGAGCTAGCAGAAAGGAAGAAAAACAATAGCAAATGTTATGGAAGGATTTATTTTTTATTTTTTAATTTTTTTTATTTTATAGAAAACTTCATTTAATAAATATAAATTTCATAGGTACAACTTTTAGATTATAGCAGTTCTTCCCCCATACCTGCCCTCCCACCCCCAAGCCATCCCACCTCCTACTCCTCTCCATCCCATTTTTCATTGATTCATTTTAATTATCTTTATATACAGAAGATCAACTCTATACTAAATAAAGATATCAACAGTTTGTACCCACACAGACACACAACATATAAAGTACTGTTTGAAGACTAGTTGTTCCATTAATTCTCATACTACAACACAATAAGGACAGGGATCCTACATGGGGAGCAAGTGTACAGTGACTCCTATTATTTATTTAACAATTGACACTTTTATTTATGACTTCAGTGATCACCCGAGGCTCTTGTCATGAGCTGCCAAGGCTATGGAAATCTCCTGAGTCCACAAACTCCAGCATTATTAGACAGGGCCATAATTAAAGTGGAAATTCTCTCCTCCCTTCAGAGAAAGGTACCTCCTTCTTTGATGGCCCCTTCTTTCCACCAGGATCTCACTTACAGAGATCTTTCATGTAGGTCATTTTTTGCCACAATGTCTTGGCTTTCCATGCCTGGAATGCTCTAATGAGCTTTTTAGCCAGCTCTGAATGCCTTAAGGGCTGATTCTGAGGCCAGAGTGTTGTTTAGGGCATTTGTCATTCTATGAGTCTGCTGTGTATCCCGCTTCCCATGTTAGATTATTGGCTTCTTTTTAATTCTATCTATTATTATTAGCAGTCATTTGGTCTTATTTATGTGATCCCTTAGAGACTTAATCCTATCTTTATGATCACTTATGAACTTAAACTGATAACTTTAACTAGTAAGATGGCATTGGTACCTTCCAACTTAATGGGGTTTGGAGAACCATGAAAAGTTTTTAGCTTTACCCGTAGGGGTAAGTCTGAGGGAACATGTGCCAAATTGTGCACTTCCTCCCTCTCTTATTCTCACTCTTATTTTTAACAGGGGTCACTTTTCAGTTAATTTTAACACCTAAGAATAATTCTTGGTTAAATAAAGGGTTCAACCAATGGTATTAAATAGAAAAATAAAATACTAAAAAGAAAGAAATAATAAGCTGTTCCTCTGCAGTCAGAACAGGGGCTGATTAAGTCATTGCTTCTCATATTGTCAGTTTCACTTCTACAGATTTCCCTTTATGTTCTCAGTTAGTTGTCACCAATCAGGAAGAACATATGATATTTGTCCCTTTGGGACTGGCTTATTTCACTCAGCATGATATTTTCCATATCCTCCATTTTGTTTTAATGACCAGATTTCATTTTTTACCACTGTGTAGTATTCCATAGAGTACATATTCCATAATGTCTTTATCCAGTCTTCTGTTGATGGGCATTTAGGTTGACTCCATGTCTTAGCTATTGTGAATTGAGCTGCAATAAACATTGAGGTGCATATAGCTCTTTTATTTGTCTATTTAATTTCCCTCGGGTAAATTCTGAGGAGTGGGATGGCTGGATCTTATGATTGGGCTGTATTAAGATTTCTGAGGTATCTCCAAACTCTTCCATAGTGGCTTTACCAGTTTGCATTCCCACCAGCAGTGGATTAGTCTGACTTTTTCCCCACATCCTCGCCAGCATTTGTTCTTTGTTGATTTCTGCATGAAAGCCATTCTAAGGAAGGTGAGGTGAAACCTCATTGTGGTTTTGATTTGCATTTCCCTGATGACTCGTGATCCTGTACATTTTTTCATGTGTCTGTTGGCCATTTGGATTTCCTCTTTTGAAAAGTGAAAATTTGTGTCTTGGCCCGTCTCTTAAGTGGGTTGTTTGTTTTGTTGTGTATTTTTTTGATCTCTTTGTAGATTCTGTATATTAATCCTTTATCAGTTGCATAACTTGAAAATAATTTCTCCCATTCTGCCAGCTGCCTCTTCACTTTCCTGGCTGTTTCTTTTGCAATAGAGAAACTTCTCAATTTGATGTAATCCCATTTGTTAATTTTAGCTATGGCTGCCTGTGCCTCTGGGGTCTTTTTCAAGAAGTCTTTGCTGGCCGGCACCGTGGCTCAATAGGCATTAGCCTCCACCTAGTGGCACCAGCACACCAGGTTCTAGTCCTAGTCGGGGTGCCGGATTCTGTCCTCGTTGCCCTTCTTCCAGGCCAGCTCTCTGCTGTGGCCCGGGAGTGCAGTGGAGGATGGCCCAAGTGCTAGGGTCCTGCACCCCATGGGAGACCAGGAGAAGCACCTGGCTCCTGCCTTCAGATCAGCGCAGTGCGCTGGCTGTGGCGGCCATTGGAGGGTGAACCAACGGCAAAAGGAAGACCTTTCTCTCTGTCTCTCTCTCTCTCACTGTCCACTCTGCCCGTAAAAAATAAAAAAAAAAAAAAGTCTTTGTCCATGCTAATATCTTGCAGGGTTTCTCCAATGTTCTCCAATAATTTGGTGGTGTTGGGTTGTAGATTTAGATCTTTAATCTGTGTTGAGTGGATTTTTGTGTAAGGTGTAAGTTAGGGGTCTTTCTTCATACTTCTGCATGCGAAAATCCAGTTTTCCCAGCACCATTTGCTGAATGAACTGTCCTTGCTCCAGGAATTGGTTTTGGATCCTTGATCAAATATAAGTTGATTGTAGATGCTTTGATTAATTTCTGGTGTTTCTATATGGTTCCATTGGTCTATTCATCTGTTTCTGTACCAGTACGAGGCTGTTTTTATTATAACTGCCCTGTAGTATGTCTTGAAATCTGGTATTGTGATGCCTCCTGCTGTCTTTTTGTTGTATAAAATTGCTCTAGCTATTCGAGGTCTTCTGTGCCTCCATATGAATTTCAGCATCATTTTTTTCTAGATCTGAGAAGAATGTCTTTGGTGTTTTGATTGGTATCACATTGAATCTGTAAATTGCTTTTGGAAGAATGGGCATTTTGATGATATTAATTCTTCCAATCCAAAAACATGAAAGGTTTTTCCAATTTTTTTGTATCTTCTTCTATTTCTTTCTATTTTTAAAATTTTATTTATTTGACAGGTAGAGTTATAGACAGTGAGAGAGAGAGAGAGAGACAGAGGAAAGGTCTTCCTTCCATTGGTTCACTCCCCAAATGACCACTACAGCCGGAACTGTGCCGATCCGAAGTCAGGAGCCAGGTGCTTCTGCCAGGTCTCCCATGTGCATGCAGGGGCCCAAGCACTTGGGCCATCCTCCACTGCCTTCCTGGGCCATAGCAGAGAGCTGGACTGGAAGAGGAGCAGCCGGGACTAGAACTTGCACCCATATAGGATGCCGGCGCTGCAGGCGGAGGATTAACCAAGTGAGCCACGGCGCCACCCCCTCTATTTCTTTCTTTAAAGTTTTGTAATTCTCATACTAGAGATCTTTGACATCCTGGTTTAGTTTATTCCAAGCTGTTTGATTTTTTTTTTTCTTTTGTAGCTGTTATGAATGGGATTGATCTTAGAAGTTCTTTCTCAGCTGTGGCATTGGATGTGTATACAAAGGCTGTTGATTTTTGTGTATTGATTTTATTTCCTGCTACTTTACTAAACTCTTCTATTAGTTCCAGTAGTTCTTAGTGGAGTTCTTTGAATCACCTAAATAATGAATCATGTCGTCTGCAAATAGGGATCATTTGACTTCTACAGAAGATTTCAATTGGTGATTGTTTCCTGGCATGTGAAAAGCAAGCCCTTGCTGATGGTTTTAGCTACCTATTGATGCATTACAAATAATTTTACAATTAATTATTAAATGGAACAAACAATGGGGGTTGGCATTGTGGTGCAACAGACTAAGCCAACAAACATAATGCCTGTATCCTATGTGAGTTCTGGTTCGAGTCTGAGCTTCTCTGTTCTGATCCAGCTCCATGCTTACATGCCTGTGAAAGCAGCAAAAATTAGGTGAAGTGGTTGGGCCCTGACACTCATCTAGGGAACCTGGATA
Organism: Oryctolagus cuniculus; assembly: GCF_051225735.1. Classification (NCBI taxonomy): domain Eukaryota; kingdom Metazoa; phylum Chordata; class Mammalia; order Lagomorpha; family Leporidae; genus Oryctolagus; species Oryctolagus cuniculus. The sequence continues at coordinate 105,966,544 of NC_142871.1, read as the reverse complement.
ACGTTCCCAGCCCCTGGCTTCTACATGGCCCAATCCAGGCCATTGCAGTCATTTAGGAAGCAGATCTATGGATGGAATATGTCTCTCTCCCCACCCTATAACTGCCTTTCAAATAAATAAATAAATAAATAAATAAATATATTTTTAAAAAGTACGCACACTGTATTTTCTCTAATAGTTCTGATTCAACTGGATTCAGTGGAACTTTCTTCTGATCTCAAATACCTTAGCCACTTTCAGGCAATTCAGTTCTCAATTTACGGACATCTGGACTCTAAACTGACACACTGGAGTGATTGGAATTTTCTCCTTCTTCAAATAGCTTCAAGACCACAAAAGGTATGTTTCTTGGTACTTTATCCATATATATATATATATATATATATATATATATAATTTATCTGTTTGTGAGATAGTGTTTGTGAGACAGAGAAAGCAACAGAGAAACAGACCTTCAATTCACTGGTTCACTCGCCAAATGGCCACAACGGCCAGAGGAGGACTGATCAGATACCAAGAGCCATGAGCTTCCTCTAGATCTCCCACAAGCGTGTGGGGGCTCAAACACTTGGGCCATCTTGCACTGCTTTCTCAGGCCATAGCAGAGAGATGGATCAGAAGAGGAGCATCTGGGACACTAACTGGTGCCTATATGGGATGCCAGTGCCACAGGTGGAAGCTTAGGCTACTACACCACAGCACAGTTACCCTCCATATAATATGGCTAGTTAACATCTTGATCAGGTAGATAGGGACCTGAGGGCTCCCCTCCACATCATCTGGAGATGAGTCTCAGATGATCTGAGATGGATCATACAACCAGCTTCTGTGAAGGGTTTCCATGATAGAAACATCTGAATGCCTCCTCTGCATCTCTCCTGAACTAATCAGGTTCTGTTGACCCCCCATATTTGGCTTATGTTGGCTTATGCTGAATGCTTCATTTGCAACTCCCCTGACCAATCATAAGAAGTTCCCATTATACAGCCTAGAAAAACCTTCAGATAATCAGCTCCTGCTAGGTTTTCTTCCTCCAAGGACCCCTCCCAGCTGCTGGGAGCTTATTCTGTGTCTTTCAATAAATGACTTCTGCTTTATGCTCTCTTCCTTGTTCATATTCTTAACACTTCATGATCACAAGACATGAACCTAAGCAATTAGAACATTTCTTTGGGACTTCTTCTGGGAACATCACAACAGTAAGTAATGATGGACTATCTCTCTCTTTTTGGAGATTCTGAACTCCATTGATACTGTATCAGTGAAAAACACCTGGATACTGTCAACCAGTTAAAAGCAATTAGCGAAACTGTTGCTATTAAAGATTCAGAGGGCAGACTTTGTAGGGCAGACATGATTAATCTTCCTTTGCATTTTGTCACTGGGAATGTTGGACTTGTTCTGCTTCAGTTTCTGTTTACAGACATTCATCCAAAGCATGGGACTGGAGTAAGATCTTGAAATAATTGAAGGTTTCTGGACAGGATGGCTCCTCAGTGTTGCCTGAAGACTCCCTAATCAGATCCAGACTCCGATAACCCTTTTAGGTATTGGGCTGAGATCCAGGCTGATTACCCCTTCTCACTCCTTCCTGTTCACTACCCTTCACTCCTTCTCAAAGGTCAGGAAGGGTGGGGATTTTCTGCCAGCTACAGCTGGTCAGACAGGTTCCCCATCAAAGCTAGCAAGAGAGATGCTAAAATCCATTAACCCTTTTTAACCTAAGATTTTTTTCTCCCTTCTCTGCAGCTTACATTTTTTAAAGAATTTTTCCTCAGCTTGGCAACAGAATTATCTGATTTTCTACTTCTTCATTCCATGATGTATTTAACTTCCCTAATGAATGGGATCATATGTTGATGTCACTTGCTAGTGTTTTTAATGGAAATTTTTCTGTGCTGTTGTAACTGTCCTTGGTAAAATACTTATGCATTTTGGGAGAAAGTTTCATGTGTTTCCTAATGTTTTTATTGAGTCTCTATTGTTTAGGAAAACTGAGTCTTAAAGGAGTTAGAATTATTTGCCTATTTTTTAATTGTTTAAGTGAATACCATAACTCTGATGAGATTCAACCCACAGTTTTGATTAAAGTGCTAAGGTTAAATGGATTATAGAATGCATTGTAATGATGTAAAATGAAGTCCAATTTGTGTTGCACTTATTCAAAGGACTGGTGTTTTATGCTCCAGGGTCAGTGATACATGGTTCCAGAGCAGAGCCCTCCCTCATGGCTTTATACCAGACATAGGAAAGACTTAGAAGTCAGGGACACGGGATCAAGATTCTAGGGAAGCAAGGGAAGAGGTGGAGGTGCGGGTGAGATCATTTATTCCTGTTCGGCAACCTCTCTTGGCTGTGGACTTCAGGATGCTACGCCTGCAGAGCCAAGGAACTTGAGAGATACTTCAAGTGGCAGAGGCAGAAACTTAGGGATGATGCTTTGTTTCTTGTCCTCTTATTTCAGATGGATAATAAAATATCTTTAGTGTACACCCTTTTGAACTTTGAAGAAACAGAAGCTGATCTTTTATGGAACCATAACATAATACAAGCTGAAAGACAGAGAAACTTGAGCGTTAGAAAATTATTAACTATAACACTATCCTCCAACTAGACCTCTTCTGTTGCAGAGCAGAAAAATGGTCTGAGATCCCTTATCCCAAGCACATTTTGCCCTGCGAGATAAGCCAGACCTTTGTCTACTCTATAAGGTAGACAAAGATCTCTTAACAACAGTTAATCTCAATATCTGTATTAGTTTCTCATTAGGGTAGTTAGATTTTCTCTTTATCATTTTAGGACTTCCAGAGAAGAAAAAAACAAATGTTGCTAAATTTTAAACACTTAGGTTTAGAAGTCCAGAGCATTTCACTGGATACCTTCTATTTATAAATGAATCCAACAGACAGATGAGAATCAGTGAAGACCATGCAAGGGCATGAATACCAGGGGTTTCATTCAGGATTTTAGTGACAATTAAAAAAATAAGATGATTAACTGTTCAAGTTTGCTTGGCCCTGAAGGAATCTCCAAAATGTGCTACATCTGGAATATTTCTGGGGTAGGAAAAATGAGTTCACTATCCCAAAAATAAAGCAATCATTGCAATATTTTGTAAATGAGAAATATCATGTTTTAGTGTTATATGAAGATGGTATTGAGGCAAGTATGATTTGTGCTATATAGATTGTCCCATTTATTTATATATTAACAAACTATTTCAGTAGATTTTAGAAATGTGGACATAGAGGCTTAAAATTTTATATTTATTATTCACAATCAGCCAAACTCAGGTGAATGAGCTTGGATGTAAAATTCATACATTTTCTGCTATACTACTTTGCTTAGAAATCAATTGCACTAGATTGGGCTTGTATTACTCCTCGTCTCATTGAAGCTTTATGTTTTATTTGCTAGCTACTTTTTTCTTTCTGCAATGTGTAGTTTGGTTATTAAATTTTATTTATTTGAAATGGTGAGTGAGTAGAGAAAGAGAAGGAGAGGGAGGGAGGCTTCTATCCATTGATTCTCTCTTCAAATGGCCACAACAGCTGGATTCTGTCCACTGGTTCTCTCTCCAAATAGATACAATAGCTGGATCTCAACAGGCCAAAGATAGGAGCCTGAATTCCATCTGGGGCTCCTTAGCAGGTGGCAAGTGCCTAAGAACTTGAACCATCTTCTGTTGCTTTCCCAAGTACATTAGCTGAAAGGTGGATCAGAAGCAGTGTAGCCAGGACTCAAACTGGAATTTAAATATGGGTTGCTGGAATGACAACATGTCTGTTAACCATCTGTGTCACAGGGCCAACCCCACTAGCTATTTTTTATATAAGATAAACTGGGATGTATAACACTATATTGAGAGATCCTGAATGGGAGAAATCATGCTTATTTATCTTTGTGGTGACTATTGCAGACCTTATTATTTTATATCAGATTGATAAATATTTGAGTTATAAACTCATTGAACTTTTAAAAAAGTAGTCCCCTTGCACTCTTTAATTCTACACTACTGTTTCCAAATTTGTGAAATTCCATAGTCTTGGCTTAAATTTTCCAGAACTGTGTTACTTTTGTTAATTATTATGGACTTGGTGGCTCAAAATAACAGAAATGTATTTCTTAACAAATTTGAAAGTGAAGACCAAAAATATGGCATGGCCACATGCTCTCTAAGAGAATATAGCAACAAACTCTCCTTTGCCTCTTTCAGTTCCTAGTGACTGTTGGTCTTGTGTCCACATCACACCAATTTCTATCCTACTGGTGTTTTCTTTTGTGTGTCTGAACTAATTTTGCCATCTGCCTCCAGAACTGGTCATTGAATTCAGGACCTATCTATTTAATCCAATGTAACTTCTGTCTCTTAAAATCCTTAACTTAATCCTATCTTGTACTATACAGGGTAGTATTCATGGACTTTTGGGTCTTGATATAAAAATATGTTTTGGAGTCTACCATTAAGCTCATTAAAGATCTGTAGATGTTTGAACACACAAATAATCACATTAAAAATAAAATGTTTTAAATACTTTAAAAAATTAAAACAAAATAAAAAGCTGTTGAAAGCAAGTGATATTTTAACTCCAATTATTTTAATAACTGGTATTTTTAAATTCATATGACCAAAATATTTACTTTATCTTAACAAAAACTTGAAATGAATGGTTGAAGAAATTACTTTAAGTTTCTGTGAAAGAATATTGGAATTCACAAGTTCAAGATAAGAGCTGACAAACTCAGCTAGAGATCTAGTAACTCTTCAAGAAAACAAGTTTTAATGTCATAAACTGAAGTCAGCTAAAGAGCCAAAAGAAAGCATGTTTCTGGAAATGAGAAAGAAACATTGAGTCTTCCTCTTTGTGAAGAGGTGTGTGTGTGGTTGTGTGTGTGTGTGCATCTTACTGTCCTAGAAATTTGCATCATCCTAAGAAGGAGCATTGAGTTCATAAGGGGAAAGATAGTCATCAAAACATAAATATTATTACTGCAAAGATACCTAAAACCATCCTTGGACTCATGCCATAAATCACTGAATAACAAAATGTCTGTGTTTAGGGAACTTAGCACATATTTTACAAAATAACAGTTTGATTCTTATAAACTGTTTTCCACAAATATTTAGATTAATTAACATAAAATTCTGTTTATTAGTTTTCATTCTGTACTGAAAATACTAAATATATTTAATTAATAAATATGAACAATAATATGTTTCTTAATATATTAGCCACTACCAAAAATAGTTTGATGACGATTTCCAAGCACATTGAAGATAAAGTGCAATAAAAATGATTTAACTTTCCTTCTTCTTCTGTCGTGTTTTGAACCATAACCTTCCTTCCACTCTGAGTCTTTTCTCTTTGATACAAGGTGTCTTTGTAAATTGCATTTTAACACAGATGTCCAAAAGTGTCTATTATCCTTATCTTTGCAGATATCTTTTACACACCAGATGGTGCAAATGGCCCAGCATATATTTTGGAGATTAGTGTAACAGTGGTCTGCCAGAATGCTAACATTTTTGGCATTTTGTCAAATTATATCAATGACATGTTGGAAAAGCAACATGTTTTTCTTTATTTTCCAATCTTCTATTGTATATTAGTGAAATATGTTGTAAGTATTCAGTCTTCTACAAATAGGCCTCTGAAATCCTTTCTTCTGCTTATTTCTAAACCATCATCCTTAATTGTGTTTTTTTCTCCTTTATCTATTTCTGTCAGCCTCAAGTATACAGTGGATTAAAATTAGATTTTTTTAAGATTTATTTATTTCTTTGAAAGAGTTACATACAGAGAGAAGGAGAGGAACAGAGAGAAGGGGGGAAAGAGAGAGAGAGAAAGAAATGGAAAGAGAGATATCTTTCATTTGCTGGTTCACTCCCCAATTGGCTGCAATGGCCAGAGATGTGCCGATCCAAAGCCAGGAACCAGGAGCTTCTTCCAGGTCTCCCAGTTGCATGCAGGAACCCAAGCACTTGGGCTATCTTGAACCGTTTTCCTAGGCCATAGTAGAGAGCTGTTTCAGAAATGGAGCAGCTGGGACTCGAACCAGCAACCATATGAGATGCACTGCAGGTGGTGGCTTTACCCATTACTCCGCATCACTGTCCCCAGATATGTTTTTACTTGAGGTTAATTTTACTACATAGAAAATAGTAATTGAGATGTTCAATTTTTAGAATATTTTCTCAGTGCAAGTTTTTAGTGGATATATTTTTTAAAAAATAGACAAATGGAGAGAACTACAAAGCAGGTGAATTATCTTTCTAGCTATTATAAAAAAATAATTTAAAAGATTTCAAAAAGTAAAGTGAAAATTGTAACTTTTATTTAATTAGTTATTGATTGATTTATATGATTAGTTGATTTAAAAAGCAGAGAAACAGAGACAAAAAGACAAAGATAGATCTTCCATCTGCTAGTTCATACCTGAAATGCTTTAAACAGCCAGTGCTGCTGGGTGAGACCAAAGCCAAGGACCTGAAATAAATCTGTCTCCCACCGGGGTGACAGCAACCCAAATACATGAGCTATAACCTATTTCTTGTTCAGATGTGCCATGGTAGGAAGCCAGAATTTGAAGCAGTATCAGAACAAAAATCCAGGCACTCTGATGTGGGATGTGGATATCTCAAGCTGCATTATAACTACTGCACCAAACATCTCCCCCACAACTGTAAAGAATTTATTTAATCTATTTCTGTTTTTTTTTTTTTTACAAATAAAGATTTTGTTGCTACTTTGTTCTTAAGAATTAATTTAGTAGGGTGAAGTGACCTGTAAACCTAGCCACATTAGCCTTTCAACTCTGACAGCCCAGTGAGAAAGGGTTACTCAAAGAAAAAATCAGTGAAGCAAAGGCAGTTTCTCTCAGTTTGACCCTAGAAGAGAGAAACAAATTGATGTCATTGTTTGGGCAGAAGATTTGAATTAATTTTTTTTTTTTTTAATCTGGGGCCGGCACCGTAGCACAATGGGTTAATCCTCCACCTGTGGTGCCAGCATCCCCTATGGGTGCTGGTTCTAGTCCCGGCTGTTCCTCTTCCAATCCAGCTCTCTGCCATGGCCTGGGAAAGCAGTAAAAAAGATGGCTCAAATGCTTGGACCCCTGCACCCGCATGGGAGACCTGGAAGAAGCTCTTGGCTCCTGCCTTTGGATCAACACAGCTCCGGCCATTGGCCATTTGGGGACTGAACCAACAGAAGGAAGACCTTTCTCTCTGTCTCTCTCTCTCTCTCACTGTCTGTAACTCTTTCTCTCAAATAAAGAAATGAAATCTTTAAAAAATATTTTTATTGTTACAGCTTTTTACTACATGAAATAGGTATAACAGGGGTTTAATGCAGTGAACCTACCTAGGTTTACATAAATCAATGCCTCGGTGCTTTCTCATTGCTTTTTATATTTTCTCCTTCTTTTCTTCTTTATTGACCAAAGTGGCTTCACAATATAATGGAAAAAGGAAACATCCATAAAGCAGCCTGAGCCTGACGGGTTGATTCATGAGGGAAAAAAATCTTAATTGAAAAAAAAGTAAGAATTGGACTTGGGCATAGAATTTAACATATATATATATATATATATATATATATATATATAATTTAACATTTATGTATTCAGTTTTTGGAAAATGCACAATGAAATACTGTGGAGATTAGTCTCTGAATCCATAGACTGCAAAAAAAGCGTTCAGCCTTCAATAATGTGAATTTGTATCATTCAATGTATTAAGGACCAAAATGGCCAAGGAAGGATAAACATCTCCTATTCCTTAGTTGGAAAATCCATCTTCTACTCACAAATATCAGAGATGCGGGTATGTAGAACTCATTACCTCTACTGGCACCTCCAGCCTTCTTTTTCTCAAGCTTTTGTAGGGACTTGGAGCTATATCACAAACTCCGCTCATTCCCAGGTGTTAGGCTTGAGACTGAATTATCCCTCTAACTTTCTTGATTCGCTAGCTTGCAGGCAGCTTATTGTGATACTTTTCTGTAAATTATAGGTGTCTAGTCTCATAATAAATCTCTATTAATTAAGTTAGTATAGAGAACACTGAGTACACTGGAAATGATACAAGTTTAGCAGACTTCTCTGTTGGTCCCATGTCTTCACCATCACAGAATCCATATGTTGCCATGACTCAGTTGTCAGGGGCCCATGCTTCCTTCCCATGTGCTTTGCTTTGGCCATGTAGCTTGCTGTGGTCAGTTGAAGTTGTGTAGAAGTAGTATGCCAGTGCTGAGCCTAGACCATAGAAGTCGAATTGCTTACATTTTACCTTCAAGAAGATCATATCCTGACTAGCTCACTTACCCAAAGATGATGAGAAATACTTAGGGATGTCAAAGCAGTGAGACGTGAAACCTCAAAACTGCCACAGCAGCTGAGCAAAAAAAGAAAATGAAAAGAGAACGACTTGCAGGTGTTGGTTAAAACATTGTACAAGAAAATATGGTGAACCTTTTTTAAAAGTGAAGAGCATTCATTCAAATCTTTTATCACAAGTTCTAAAATAAAACTAGTTTGTCCAAGTGGAAGATTCTTTTTTAAAAATTATTTATTTATTTGAAAGAGTTGAGAGGAGAAGGGGAGGGGAGTAATGGGGAGGGGGAGAGAGAGGGAGAGGGAGAGAGAGAGAGAGAGGGAGAGAAATTCATCTTCCATCCACTGATTTACTCCCCAGATGTCCACAACAGCCAGGGCTGGGCCAGGCTGAAGCAAGGAGCCAGGGGCTTCTTCCAGGTTTCCCCTATGGGTGGGATGGGCCCGAATAATTGGGCCATCTGCTGCTGCTCTCCCAGGCCATCATCAGGGAGGTAGATTGGAAGTGGGGTAGCCAGGAATCAAACTGGCACCCAATAGGAATGCTGGCATCACAGGTGTGGCTTTACCTGCTTTGCCTCAATACTGGCCCCCAAGTGTGAGATTCTTGCCCACAGTAAGAATCAACTTTGCTTTTTTTTTTTTTTAAACAGGTAGAGTTATAGACAATAAGAAAGAGAGACAGAGAGAAAGGTCTTCCTTCCGTTGGTTCACTCCCCAAATGGCTGCCACGGCCGGTGCTGCGCCGATCTGAAGCCAGGAGCCTCTTCCTGGTCTCCCATGCGGGTGCAGAGGCCCAAGCACTTGGGCCATCCTCCACTGCCCTCCCGGGCCACAGCAGAGAGCTGGACTGGAAGAGGAGCAACCGGGACTAGAACCCAGTGCCCATATTAGATGCCGGCACCGCAGGCGGAGGATTAACCAAGTAAGCCAAGTCGCTGGCCTCAACTTTGCTCTTTATCAGATTTAGAGAAGAAAAGCAAATGTTTATCCTTGGCCAGTGTTTCACTGTGAATTGCAAGAGGGTCAAAATAAGTCATAGCACTTTCAATAGAGTAATAATCATTGCATTTCAAGTTAGTTAAGCTGAAAAAAAGGGAAATGAAGGTGCTGGGATCACTGTGAGATCTTGAAAATGAAATGACATCAAGAAAATACAAGACTTAAAACTTTCACAGAAAACTCTAGCAAGTGAGATAAAAGAGATTTATAAATGTGTAAAGTCTATAAATTTTGTATTTCTAGTTTTAATCATGGATGTATTTTATTTGCTTTTTCTTTGCTCAAGTTAGGAAATGTAAAACTGTGCGACAAGAAAAACAAAGGATTGATAATACGGTAAGAGTTCTGTCCTTACTGAGTGATTGTGTATATAACTATGGAGCAATCATTTTAAAACATGTGCCTTCTTATTCTTCAATTGTAAAATCAAAAAAAGTGTGCTAATAAATGCGTTGAGTCTATATAAAATATAAATATTTGGTGATTATAGGAAATATAACAAGGAATATTCTATGATCACTTCAGGAAATTTGGGGGTACAGAAAGGCATGAGAAATGTCAAAAAGCACATTGATGTTATTTACAAATAATGAATAAATATATTAAATATTCATAATTACGTGCATGTAATTTTTTGTAATAGCATCTCTAATATCAGAATTGACTACTATTAACTCATTTAATCCCCATATGGATTTGAAATTCATGCTATCTGTACGTACTGGATGAGGAAATGGTAATATTGAAAGTTTAAGTAGTTTTATTAGTGTTCAAAGCAGTTTTGCCAAGATTAAATGTGGGCAACCTTGCCCTAGATTCTAGAGGCTCAAGAATCTCTTAATCTCTGCAGTACAATAAATATAGTTGGCATAATAAATTAAATATAGTGTATACACTCTATGCCCTTTTAAATATTGCATTTTATATTGAAAAATCACCAATATCTATTAAAAGTCTGGGAAACATATAGTTTGCAATGATAGTACATATTTCATTCATTGAATATACATGATGTATTAAAATATTCTATTACTGAACATATAACTCACACTTTTTAACTCTGTAAAACACATATCAGTGGATATCAAAGATCATAGACTTTATGTTTTATCTACAAAAATGTATTGAGTAATACACTGGTAAGTTCACATAAGAATAAAATTTGTATACATATTTATGTGTTTATGGAAATATGAAAATAATGTAAAGAGGTGTAAAGACATGGATTAAAACAAATAAATTTTGGTATAAATTTGTGTCATAAATTTATTATTGCCTTTAGATAATCCTGAAGACAAATACTTTTACTACCACCTTTTCTACCTTAGCTATTAAGAGTTTATCTATAATAATTTTTACATTTATTTTTGTCAGTAATTTTCTCATTTATTGAGAATTTACAATGTAAACCACAAGTTGAACTGTGAACATAAATTATCTCATTTACTCTCACAACAATCTCAGTAGATGATAACTGTTACTAGTCATTTTATACTTAAGACATCCTGACACTGCATTGATATGTTCATACAATAGAAAAAATAAAAAAATCTTATCTTTTATTTTTTGCAGCTCTAATTAAAAATGCATTAAGACAAAATCAGTAGAAGATGAGCTTTAAAAAGCTGTCAGACGGCCAAATTTGGTAGAGGAGAGTTTAGTAACATGGGAGCCAGATAGAGTAACTCATTGCCTACTTGCATAGCAATGAGGGCATGAAACTATGTGGCAGCTTTGGAAATGATGATTAGCAAAATTACTGAGAAAAAATAAAGAACTGATGAAAACTGAGATATGGAAGTAATAGGAAAGAGAAATATGAAAGACATAAAGAAACAATAGAAGCAACAATGTTGATTCCAATGTACTGAGTTGAGTAGAATTGAACAATGATGTCAAGGAATATCACTTAGGAGAGTGAATTCCCAGAATAAAATATCTGGCTTACATGCCCATTGAATGCAATCCACTTTTCTATTTACCCTGTTCCTTTACCCATGCTAATTCTCCATAAATACATCAGCCTCAGGGAAAATCTTATGAATTCATATTGTGAAAACAATTTCAAATGTATTTTTAAATGTACTAATGTACTAATTGAGATCTACGTAAAATAATCATCCTATGCTTTATAAATAAATAGCTGGCAACATGAATTATATACATAATCTTGTTTTTATTAAGCTTACAATGAGTTCTTAAAGTATCAAATAATGTGTCAGATTGTATATGGACATTCTTTTTTTAAAAGATTTATTTATTTATTATTTGAAAGGCAGACAGAGAGAGAGAGAGAGAGAGAGAGAGAGGGAGAGAGAGAAAAAGAGAAAGGTCTTCCATCTGCTGGTTCATTCACCAAATGACTGCAATTGCCAGGGATGTTCCATGCCAAGAAGCCAGGAGCCAGGAGCTTCAGCCAGGTCTCCTATGTGCATGCATGGGCCAAAGGACTTGGGTCATCTTCCACTGCTTTCCCAAGCACATTAGCAAGGAGCTAGGTAGGAAGTGGAGCAGCCAGGACTCTAACCTGCACACATATGAGATGCTAGTGCCTGAGACAGAAGCTTAACCTATTATTCCACATTGCCAACCCCCTTCAATAATTTTTCTACTGTCTGAGTAGTGATTTGCTTCTTTGTAAGGACAGTCCTAACTTCATACTTCTCAACCCCGTTCTCTCGTGTCTATATAATTTGTAGTATATCACTGACCCTAAAATAAGAAACTGACTAATCACATTATTTTACCTGTGATTGTGAGTTGTATATGCTTATCAAAGGCAATAAATTCAGGGGATGATTGAGACCTGACATATTCTGTCTATATGAATGTATGGACTATGTTTCTTTACAAAAAGACTTTATTCATCAAGGCATGCTGCAAAAGGACTATATCCACCGAGTAAGATGGCCTTTTGCAAATATGCTTAAGGTTATTCTGGTGGTGGTGGTGGTGTGTGTATGTGTATGTGTATGTGTGTGTGTGTGTGTGTGTGTGTGTTTACATATTGGTATATACACCTATCCATACAGACATAAACATATTTCCATTTGCATGGAAGAAAGATGACAAAACAGGTAATGTACTTTTACTGTTCTGCATTGACTGTTTATAAGTACAGATACCAGTCTCCTTTATAATTTCAAACTGGATCACCAAGTGTATAAGTTCTGAAAATTCAGATCACATATCTAATATTACTACTTTGAACTGGACTTTCAATCTTACTACTCCTATAGTTTTACATATGTATGTACTTTGACCAAATGAAGCATTAACTCCTAAATTTAGTTATAGTATGTTAGTTTATTCAATCAAGAACACATTTTTTCTTTATTTTTCTGATTTATTCTATCCCACTTGGTTCCACATTGAGAAATGGAAAAGAAGGTTCTGTCTTATCTGATTGTTAAATCACACAGAAATGAAAGAGCATATTTCATACTGTTCTCCTTGCACATATACATGCCTCCAGTCTTGAAATAATTTGCTTGTATTTTGTGCTAAGCATGGAAATAGGAGCAAAAATCGTCTCAAGAATAACTAAAATTAGGATATTTGTTACTTTATAAGGAATTGAAGATTTTTAATGAAAATCTCTTCATTTTATTTCATCAAATGAAATCATATGTAATATGTTTGATCACTTATACTCATTTTTTGTGTTTTTAGGAAACAGTCACATAACAAACATTTTTAAATGCCATTAGTGTGATGATACTTTGACACCAAGTTTAAATCTATAGCTGACATACACAAAGCAACATCAATTCAGTAAATATAGTTATTATAAATAAATTCAACTGAGTATTAGATTCTGTGGGGAAAAATGCCTATTAAAAAGAAATTTTTATTTTTGACATTATAAAATATCAATTCCCATATTTAGTTTATGAAAATATAACAATGTGTGTTTATATAGCAGCAATTTTTAAATAACTATATTTTAAATATATGCCTTCTTTTTAAGTATTACATCATCATAAAGTGATTGCCTGTCTGTGACTTGATATTAACTGCTGATAAATTATCTGGATGAAAATATTTTATATTAAGTATAGACTATCCTTTTGTTTATTCTTAAGCTATGTTAGAGCCAATTATGTTCTAGCTCTAATTTCCAATATCATATTAAAACTATTATGAGACTTCATAAAGAGTTTCAAATCCTGTGAATCTAATTTCTTCCCTGTCAGCCACAACTGATATCTTTCACTTTTCTTTTGATAACAAAGATTATTTATTTCAGTTAACTGAATCTTAGCTAACCAACATGAACAATGATAATGCATCATTGATAATGTATTTCTTGTAAACAAAATCCTTCATTTAAATAAATGAGTTTGTTTTCTTGTTATTTCACTAGAGCTCTTAGATTCATTATTTACAAATCATAAATTTCTATGTAGAGTGCTAGGAACAATTTCTCACATGGGAGAATGTGATGAAATTGTTTTCTTTGAATTACTAACATGTTTTTTTTTTCTTTTATTTCTTTTTTTTCCAGTTTTCCAAATGTCTTAAGGTATTTTGTAAAAGATATAACTTAAAAATATAACCTCTGGAGAGAAAAAAGTTTAAAAATACTCTATTTTCAATGATATCAGGGGAGGGAAAATATATAAAATTAAATCTAGCATTTATCCTGTGAGGTTTAATAGAATTATCTCCCCTACAATTTGGGGCGGACAACTGTAAATAATTCATAATTGACCCTTTGACGTTTATGTCTGTATTGAGACAAACTGAAGACATACAGAATGTAAAAGTACCCGTATATGACACAGTTTCTTCTCAGGCCATGCGTGATGGCAGTTGTTGTTAGTAGGTGATTCCAGGACCCAACCTATTTTGCCATCGTAGAGAGTCATTATTCCATCAGCCACTTTATCGCCATATCTGGTTAGCTGTAGGGGAATACAGTCTTATTAGAAATAATATCCTTCACTAAAAGCTTTTGTCCAAAAGTGTCATGCTTTACCTTCATAGGTGAAGTTCATGTAAGAATTAGAAATGGAATAAACTCAAATGCCCAGATATAAAATTGTATATCTAGATCCAAACAAAATGTCATAAACAAGTATCTGGCTCTCTTGTAACTAGTCTCATGGTTTCAGATTTTCAGACATGTAAATGGTAGAAGTAAGCAATGAAAAGCAAAAGAAAAATTGAAAATTGGACTGTAGTTCCCTAAACAACTCAAATATTAAAATTGGATATTTGAATATTCATTTTAGAAGTAAAAGCCAATAGAGAATGAAAACACCTACATTAGAATACATCATAATAACAAAAAATCACAATTATTTTCAAAAACCAAATTATTTTCAAATATAAAAATATGTTAGCACTCATATATTCTGTTCATTCTGCATGCAGAAATGTTAATCTCAGTGTTTTCTACTGTGATGTTCTAAAGCTTCAAAGACCTGATTTTCTTCTGAAGTTTTCAGCATCAACTCACCTGGGTATTTTACCATTTTCAAATATTATCACAAACAGTTATTGAAATTGTCATTGCCTTTTGATGATTTTCAATGCTTTATGACTGTGCATTTTATTTCTACACCCAGATTTCCTCTGTACAGTATTTTGCTGTTAGCAGGAAACACTGTAAAATTGATCTTGAAAACTTCAGGTGCCCACATTGTGGCATAGCTGATAAAGCCACCACATGCCATGCAAGCATCCCATATGGGCAACAGTTCAATTCCAGACTAGTCCACTTCCAATCCAGCTTCCTACTAATGCTCCTGAAAAACAGGTGGAGGGTGGCTCAGGTGCCTTGCCCTTGAACCCATGTGAGAGACCTCCATGGAGCTCCTGGTTCCAGGCTTTGGACTGGCCCATCTCTGGCTGTTACAGCCATTTGGGGAGTGACCCAGCGCGTAGAAGTGTGGGGAGCAACTTGGACTAGACTAAGTTACTGGAATTAAGACTTATTCTATGCATCTGCTCTCCCACAATATGGCGCTGGGAGAGGAGGAAACAGCTTCTACACAGCTGCCTCCAGTTCAACCAATAAACAGCAGGACCTGCTCCTGATTGGAGGAGAGCAGCGTACTCGGCGTGTGGGTAGCAGAGTTGGGATTGGTGGAAGAGGACTATAAAGGAGGAGAGAGACAACATGCACCAGGAACATCTATGAGGAACACCTGTGCAGCCCCCGAGAGAGCTGGCCGGCGGTGTGCCGCTCCCCCGCGGAAGTGGGGAAAAGTGGCAGGGGGAACCGCCCTTCCACGGAGGTGGAAGGGACGGTAGCCAACCCGGGAAGAACCAGCAGCAAACCCGGGGAGGGCCGAGCAGACAAAAGAACAATGCAGGGTCCTGTGTCGTTCCTCCACGAAGAGGGGGAGCAACATAATGGTGCCGTGACTCGGATATGAAGCCTAGGCAGGGTTTAGTGTCACTCCTCCGTGAAGAGGGGGAGCGACATAATGGTGCCGTGACTCGGATAGGAAACCTAGGAGGGAAGAAACGGGAAGAAGTGGGAAAATACCAGAGAGAGAGACTAGGAAAGAGCCTAGGGGAAAGCCGGACGGAAAAGGTGCCGGAAGAAGCTATTGAAAGCCTAGGCATAGACTCGGATACGGACTGTGGGGAGAGGCCAGGAGAAATGAGAGGGGAATATTGTTGGAAGAAAAGTTAGGAAACATACCGGGTAGAGAAAAATGTTAGGGAAATTGAAACCGCGGGGGCAGGCCGAGGCGGAGACGTAAGCTACCTTGGGATTCGTCGAGTCAGCCAGGGGAATAAGGGGCGAAAATCTGGAACCAGAGGCGGAGGCTAGGTTGATTTCGCCAGGTTAGCCCGGGGAACTTAGATTGAATACCGGTGGCGGAAACGTGAGCTAGGCTGTGTGATTCGCGGAAGCCGCCGTGTGCAGAGAGAGCACGGGGTGTGAATAGATAGGGAACGTGGGGCTGGCGCGAAGGCTGTGGGGCTGGCGCGAAGGCTGTGGTGTGGTTGCGAAGGGCGTGGAGACTGCTGAGCGCGTGAAGCTGAGCCGCGCAGAGCTGGGAAGCTGCCGCAGGGTGGGCGCCGGGAAGCCGCGCAGAGCCGGGAAGCCGCGGGAAGTTTAGAAGTAAAATGAGAGAAATAGGAATGCTGGCAAATAGAAGTAAAATAGGAGAAATAGGAATGCCCGGAGGTAGAGAAATAGGGAAAATAAGGCCTCCCCACAACACGGCAATGAGAGAGCTTGGATTCGGTCTGCCTGATTAGTAAGACAATAAGCACCTGTGGGCGGCTGCAGGTCACCGAAGACAGGCACGTTATCAACACCAATAAGTCTCCCCACAATACGGCAATGAGAAGGCTTGGATTCGGTTTGCCTGACTGATAGGGCTTGTAAGCACCTGCAGGCAGTTCTAGCAGAGCAGAGCATGCGCTGCAGGGCACCGAACACAGGCATGCATCAGCGCCTAAAAACCTCCTCACAACATGGCGAAGAGAGGACCTGGATTCGGTTTGCCTGATTGATAGGGCTTGTAAGCACCTGTGGGCAACTCTAGCAAGCAGAGCAGAGTGTGTGCCGCGGGGCACAGAAGACAGGCATGTATCAACGCCAAAAAATAAAAAGAAAGGGGGATCTGTGGGGAGCAACTCGGACTAGACTAAGTTACTGGAATTAAGACTTATTCTATGCATCTGCTCTCCCACAATATGGCGCTGGGAGAGGAGGAAACAGCTTCTACACAGCTGCCTCCAGTTCAACCAATAAACAGCAGGACCTGCTCCTGATTGGGTAGCAGAGTTGGGATTGGTGGAAGAGGACTATAAAGGAGGAGAGAGACAACATGCACCAGGAACATCTATCTGAAGGAACACCTGTGCAGCCCCCGAGAGAGCTGGCCAGCGGTGTGCCGCTCCCCCGCAGAAGTGGGGAAAGTGGCAGGGGGAACTGCCCTTCCACGGAGGTGGAAGGGACGGTAGCCAACCCGGGAAGAACCAGCAGCAAACCCGGGAAGGGCCGAGCAGACGAAAGAACAGCGCAGGGTCCTGTGTCGTTCCTCCACGAAGACGGGGAGCGACATAGAAGAATTCTCTTTCTCTCTGTCTCTGTCTCTGTAATTCTTTCAAATAAAGAATCTCTAAAATATTTTGAATAATGTAAATAAATAAATAGGTGAACTTAAATAGCATTAAGACATTAGAAAATAATTCCTTGTATTAGCCAAATACTGACTACGTTTTATTCTCTTGGATATCAACTATACAGCCAATTATCCTGTGGTACATTATAAGGAATAAAAATTTTTTTACATATACTATTTCACAGGAAAAAAATAAAAATCACAGACTTTAATAAATATCTCTTTTTGAAATTGTGATATTATTAACAAGAGACACTTTCAGAGAGGCAGAGTTAACACAGAGAGAGGGAGAGAGAGAGAGAGAGAGAGAGAGAGAGAGATCCCCCATCCACTGGTTCACTCCCCAAATGGCTACGAAGGCCAGGGCTGGGGCAGGCTTAAGCCAGGAGCCAGGAGCTTCCTCTGCGTCTCACACATGGTTGCAGGGGCCCAAGCTATTGACCCATCTTCTTCTGCTTTTCTAGGCACGTTAACAGCAAGTTGGATCATAACTGGAGTACCTGGGACTAGAATTGGCACCTATATGGGATGCCGGCCCTACAGGTGGTTGCTTTATCCACTATGCCATAGTACCTGCCCCAGGAGATAATTTCTTAAATGAATGATTATGTAAGTACCAGTTTAGTTTATTTCCCTCAAAACACTAATATACAAGATGATTAAAATTTTGTTGATTACTATGAGTTAAACCAAAAATATATATTAAAAGCTAGGAAGGGAAGAAAGGAAGAAAAAAAGAAAATAAAGACCCTTTCAAAGCATCTCAACAAATTCTGAAGTGCCACCGGCTATGTATCTAAAAGCATCAAATAGTAATATTGCATGAAAGCTTTGGCTTGGTACATTTCTTTTTTTAATGAGAAAAATTTCAAAACTAATTTTGATACTGTGTAACACCAAGCACCAAAATCATGAGCAAAATCTTTGTTAGTTCCATTTAATGGGATCCCACATACTCTATACCACTTAAGGGCATAAGGAATGACGGAACTATTCAGAATCTTTCTAAATGAAACTATTAATTTAAAAGGCCTTTTCACATGTAAACACAATTAATTATAATGATCAGCATTATTTCTAAAAAATGAAATCAAAAGTAGAGATTCTCTTTTGACCTGTTCTTTCTCATTCTTATATATTGTGTTCTAACGCACAAATGAGAGAAGTTCCAAAGATAGCATCTTTAGATTCTCTTAGGGTCTCAGTCTTACCCATCCAGAATACTTGTTCCATTTCATGCATATCTGTAAACTTCCACCCTTTTCTGTTTAGAATTATTATCTTGAAGTTCTATATTCCCCTCAAGCGTTTATTGCAATTTCGGAAATATATTACAGAGTCTTCTTTCTGTGAATTTTTCTATTACCAAATTATTGATGATTTGATGTCTGGAAAATATCCTTTCGTTATTAAAAGACATCTGGTATCTAATAATGTCCCTGTACTGTATATTTTAAATAATTGTTCAATACAATTATGTAAGTAATTATAGTAATCAAATAGTATAATTAATCTCAAAAATTATAGCAAAAATCACATTGAAATCAGTTGAAAAAGTAGGTTTTTATAATTCATTTCTGAGATTATAATTTTGAAAATTTCAAGGGAGGAACATTTAGCTACAATTTTCATACATCTTATTATTTGCCATTAAAATGATATATGTTCACTTTTTTAAACTCTAAGTAAAAATACATATACATTTATAAATATGAGAAGCTCACCACACCCAACTCACACATATTATCCAGAAAAAAGCAGTAGCATGAGAAGGTGAGTATCATTCAGATATTTCTACTGTAAGGGCAAATATAAATTTAAAGTTAGAGTTTTAATTCTCCATATTGATAGTTTAAAAAAAAAAGACTCTTTCCATTCCTATTTCCTAGAGCATTTACTCTGGAAACCTATCTCAGTCTCTTTGATATGCAAATCTTCCTAAAAGCTCAACACCCTCTAGCTTGGTTAAAGACTCAAGAATGTCTCCCTTTTGATATATAACATCTAGCAAGATAAAGCCTCTGTGTTCCAGTTTCTGTGGGAGGACTGGACACTAACTTACATGGACGCCCAACTACAGGTTTCAAAACCATTTACCGCACAAGTATATAAGAAGTGAATTCTTTGAGGCCAATTAGCTAACCATGATAGTCATTAAAATTAACAGAAAAATTGAATGAGCTGAGTGTGAAAATGGTGCTGTAGAGTCCACTTAGTTGAGGATGAGTTACTGTTTATTCTGAGAACTGGCGTGCAATGGGTTGTGTCTGATCAGCTATATAACAGGATGATTTCTATGTGTCTTTGAAATCTCTTAGCAGATTGTAATTGTAATGGACTGCACATTCTGGTTTAATGCTTACTAAATAACGAAATTGTTCTCTTTCTCCACTACCTTTGGGAAGAGAGTTTGTTTTGAATTATTTTTTCTATGCAACAGCTTCTATTTCTTTGAGTAGTCTTATCTTACTCCTATTTTGATCAGTCATATTTTATAGGATTACTACCATTACTCCCCACTTTCACCTCATTCAAGTAAAAGGATCACTAAGTACTCTACTTTGAAATTCTTAAAAGACTTAAGTGCCTCTGGAGAGTTTCTAATGTATTTACTTTCCAGGTTTTTTTTTTTTTTTTTTTTCTCAGATTCACAAGGTTTTGCCAAGGACCTTAGCTTTTGCCTAGTCTTGTTTAGTGTGTTGATTTTGTTGAGGTTTATCTCTTTGAATCTTCTTTGAATTTCTTTCTTTCTTTTTTTTTTTTTTTTTGGTTAAGATTTTATTTATTTACTTGAAAGGTAGAGTTGCACACACACTGTTAGACCGTCACAAAACACACCAAATACCGGAGTAAGGGAAAGGGTTTATTGGGGAAAATCCAGCAGTCCAGAGGGAAGAGGAATTTTGTTTTGTTATTTTTTTTTCAATTTTTTATTATCAGGTAATGCTTGTACTTTTTTAGGAGGTATGGTTCAATATTTCAACACAGTATCTGTTTGATTACCCTTTACACATCTTTTTCTTTTAGACCAGTTCCTCCTTTCCAGATCTGTATACGATATACATTACATTACTGTGAACAGTAGTCACTTCATGGAGCTATGCAACACTAGAACTTGCTACTTCTACCTGACTCTATTTAGGTATCTATTATCAAACTCCCTCAGTCTTTTTCCACTCAATCTTCCCACTCTCCAGTAATTACTATTTAAAGTTCAGATTGACGGGTTTTCAACTGCCACATATGAAAAGCATAGAGAACCCCATAGACTCTGAAATTTGACTCAGTATTTTAGCATCTTTTCGTAAAATTTAATTATGAATCACCTCTTATTTTCTTCATTGAATCTATTTTCAGATACTAAATAGACAACAGAGACAATACTTCAAATGATATAAATGATAATCCTCAACAGAACAGAAAGCAATCACCACCAGGTGTACTGGGTGTTCATTTGTCTCTAAACTGCGCACTCTTAAATCCGTCTTTGCACCATATCATCCTGGTTCCTTGGTCCTGGGACAGGACTTCTGATCCACTGCAGACAAGGCATCATCCAGGAATCAGGAGCTTTTCTCTTGCTTGGCTTGGCCTCGCTAGATTCCAGTACTTGTTGCATATTTGGACTAATTCACGCTTACTTTATTCCTTTGAGAATAGTGATGGTGATACCTGATTCCTATATTGCTTCATTCTCTTCGTCGTCTTTTAGCCACACTTCTATTTTTGGTATGGTAATACTAGATTTTCTACCTATATTTCCTTCTAGAAATTCAATTAGAGACACAGAAATGGATTTGTCAGTAAATTACTTAGTGATAATGAAGCTTTGGACAATGCACCTATAGTAGGAGCCCTGCATTAGTAAATGTTCAGGTTGTTCTAGAGCAAAAGAAATAGAGGAGGTATAATCAGGTAGCATTGCTTTCAAGATTTCTGAAAGATTAGCCCAAAGTAATTTGAGATGGATAAGATTGTATTTATAAAATACACACTCTTGGCTTTATTTTCATTTTAAAATTTAAAAACATAGCAAATCTTGTATTTGTCATTTTATGTACTTTATTCAAAAATTATACCCTCAATTATCCCCAAACCTACATTTGGTTCATCTGCAATGTACTTAGGAAACATTTGACACTGCTTTTCAGTAAATGAAATATTTTTGAGATTTTCATTCTAATCTATACTATCAAGAATGACAATATGGAAAATTAATAATTAGATAATGTAAGTAACATTTTATTATTGGAATTAAATTTGAATTTTAGCTCCTATGTCTAGCTAAACCAATTTTGGAAAGTGGAAGTGCAGAGCTGATCATAGGTGAACTTCTTGGGGAATACTACACTAAGGGAGAAAGTGACATTTCAACACTTGTAAATACTAACAAAAATCTAGGAGGGCCAAGACTAGGGTCAAGGCCAATGAAACACTTGTATTGGGGGAAAATTTACAGATGCCTCAAAAATCTGTAACCTGAAAAATATTTTAGTCAGTATTTGTAAAATCCAAAATTGATATTAAAATCAGAGATGAACAAGATACCCAAAAGGTTCAGCATTTAAAATGTTTTGTTTTGTCTCAGTGTCCAATATGTTATAGAATGGCACATCTGTTTGTATTCTAACTCCAGCTGAAGCTCCTGAGTAGAAAATCACTTTCTACTTTCACTTTGTTCTAGGCATAGCAGACATATTTTGTTGGTCCTTGAGCATCTGAGGTATGCACACTCTCTTCACATTGAAGAGAACACCTACTCTTCTCAGATTTCCAAAACTGGGTTCATTTCTTACTGATTTTTCAGCTCATGTCAGCTTTCAGTGAGGTTTGCTATAATAAATATCTTAAAGTTAATTCTTAGTTTTTGGCTATCTTGATATTTAATACAATTGAAAATTTTATATCACTGTCTGCTTAATGTATGAGTTTTCTCCACCTTATGTGAATTTCAAGCAACAGTTCCCTCCTCTCTTTCATCTAAAGTTGAAAAGACCTGTCTTAAAATATTTGTAAATCCTAGCACTTTGATAAAGATCTAATGAGTGCTTATTAAGGATTAATATGTTGCACACCAAGCAGGAAATGAATAACTATACTTTAAATATTTATATTTGGCACCAGAAGGGAGATTTATAGTCTAGTCTTAATCTCAAGTACTCTTTTAGTACTCTTTTTTTTTTTTTTTTTTTTTGACAGGCAGAGTGGAAAGTGAGAGAGAGAGACAGAGAGAAAGGTCTTCCTTTGCCGTTGGTTCACCCCACAATGGCCGCTGCAGCTGATGCACCGCGCTGATCCGAAGCCAGGAGCCAGGTGCTTCCACTGGTCTCCCATGCGGGGGCAGGGCCCAAGCACTTGGGCCATCCTCCACTGTGTTTGCTATTCTGACTTTTACCAGTCATATCAGTTCAGACATTTTCTATTAGTTTGTATTTTATTTCACTGTCAAACCCTACTCAATAGCTTTCATCGGCAACATACCATTGAAGTCAATGTTGCATTTAAGTAGATATTGAATATTTGAAGGCTTGCAAAACATTTGTAGATCATCTATTCTATTTATGGAAAATGCTAAATTTAAATATTGAAGAAATTTTGATTTTATATTGAGTGGAAAGTAGAAGTATTTTTCATTTACAATCACTATTTCTAGTCATATTGTGTTTTCCTCAATGTACAGTTTTCTAGATATTTTAAAATAACTATTGCATAATGAGTATATTATAAGTTAGTTAAATGTTCTTTATTTAGAATATCTAGAATGATAAATGCAGGGATTGGTTACATGGCATGAAATGTTTGATTCTAAGAATTATGTATTTCTTATGAAACCATACATGTTTCTAGACTCAGAATATTTTGTATTTGGTATTCTTTTCAAAGTAAATTTTATTTAATTGACATTTTATCTCTAGCATTGTGAATATTGCCCACACACTGGACCGTGAGTCACTAATATTGATAAAACTAAAGCACATATAACCGCAACAATATTAACTAAAAAAACCACCTATGTGCCAGGCACCATCTAGTAGACATAGGCCAGAGACATGAACTACAATGAAGTGTGAAATTAAGTCACAGAGTAACTAGAACTCTTTCCCCTTTTTGCTCTCCAGGGTGTTGTGATAGTCCACAATGTAACTAAGGCTTTTGCAAGATTTTCATAGCAACATACTGTCTTTTTTTTTTGACAGGCAGAGTTAGACAGCGAGAGAAACAGAGTGAAAGGTCTTCCTTCTGTTGGTTTACCACCCAAATGGCCGCTACAGCCGGAGCTATGCTGATCCGAAGCCAGGAGCCAGGTGCTCCTCCTGGTCTCCCATGCAGGTGCAGGGCCCAAGCACTTGGGCCATCCTCCACTGCCTTCCCGGGACATAGCAGAGAGCTGGACTGGAAGACGGGCAGCCGGGACAGAATCTGGTGCCCTAACTGGGACTAGAACCCGGTGTGCCGGCGCCGCAAGCAGAGGATTAGCCTAGTGAGCCGTGGCGCCTGCCGTGGCATATTGTCTTTTAAAAACCACCTTTTTTAAAAAGTCTTATTTATTTATTTGAGAGGCAGAGTTACAGAGAGAGAGAGAATGAGGTAGAGAAAGGTCTTCCATCTGCTGGTTCACTCCCCAAATGGCTGCAATAGCCGGAGCTGTGCCAATCCGCAGCCAGGAGCCAGGAGCTTCCTCCAGGTCTCCCACGTGGGTGCAGGGGCCCAAGGAATTGGGCCATCTCTCACTGCTTTCCCAGGCCATAGCGGAGAGCTAGATGGAAAGTGGAGCAGCCGGGACTCAAACCAGCACCCTCACGTGATGCCGGCACTGCAGGCTGGGGCTTTAACCCACTGAGCACAGTGCCGGCCCTAAAAGCCAGTTTTCTAATCTATGCTCTTCAGAGGATCCTCTGCAATAGATATTTTATTGCACTAGTGCCATGAGTTATAATTGTAACCTGTCTTCTTACATAGATCTTCCTATGGACGTTTTGTACTGATGTTTTTTCTCTATTCCCTCTATTTTGAATAGGAAATTCATGAATTATGGATTTTCTCCACAATATTTTCCATTTGCTTGGTTCCCAGATTCCTAGGCACTGAATCTAAAACATTAATTGGAGGAGTGTTCATGTTTTGTAGAAATAAGAAGACATCAAGGCTAGTCAGTTTTCCTGAGGAGTTAGAGAAGACTTTAGAAAGATAAACGGCGATCAGTAACAGGAAAAACAGAACGGAAAAATAAAATACAGATCTGATTTTTTTTTTAGTTTTTATAGACTTTCCTTCATTTTCCAAAAGACTTATTTATTTATTTGAAAGGCAGAGTTACAGAGAAGGAGAGATGGAGAGGCATGGAGAAGATCATCCTTCTGCTGGTTCACTCCATAAATGTTTCCAGTGACCAGGACTTATCCAGCTCTAAACCAGGAGCCAGGAACTGGATCAATGTCTTCCACATGGATGCAAGGGCCTGAAAACTTATACTATCTCCTCCTGCTTTCCCGGGCCTATTAGCAGAAAGTTAAGTGGGAAGCATAACAGCTGGGAATCAAACTCGTGCTCATATGAAACACCAGCATTACAGGCTATGGCCCAACCCACGGAGCCACAATGCAAGCCTCAGCTTTCATGATTTTTGAGTCATAAGTTCCCTCCCTTCAATTGACAGCTGTTAAAAGAAATGCTCATGGTCATCTCTAACTTAGCTAAGCCTTCAGCTCTAGCTATTACTCCATCTTTGTTTTTGACTGTCAGCCCCAATGTTCTTAATGTCTTTTCCAAATCCCCATATTTCTTCTTCTCTGCTGTATTCTAACACATCCTTTACTCAGAGCCCGACCAAACAGAATATTAAATCAATAAGAAAGCATCACCATTCTCATCAGTGGTATCAGTGACTTTCACAGGATAGAGACCCTTAGGTCCATCAATATCACAATAATCTCTTATAGGACTTTCTGAATGTTTACCCTTCTTATCTTTAGCTTCACTTTCCTGGCCCTGAAACATGCCTACTGCATTTTCACCTTCTAATCATTTCTTGACCCAACATTATCATTGAGTCTAGTATTTCTCACAATTCCCAGAATTCTTAGTCTACAAGGGATATTCTACAAAAGCATTTCATGTAAACTAAAAACATTATCATAGTATTTAAGTTGGAAAATTAAATATAGTAATTTATAATGAAAAAAATCTTAGTAACTTAACTGATGAGGAAATTATTATTTGCAATCATTTTTCTTAAGATTTTCATCTCTATACTGTTGATAAATTTTCTAAAATATTAATCTGGTTTAATCTTTGGTATATTTCTTTGCTTACTCATTATATATAATAAATTGGAACATCCTAAGTTATAATCATCATTCATATGGAATTGCAGGAAGTATTTGGAAGATTTGTCAGGCAATTTAAAATGTTGGATTGAATATAAAATAAAAAAATTATGAAATGATTTCACACTTCCTAAGGAAAACTTATTTTACATTGCTTCCTGGAAATTAGAAATTAGAAATTTCAAATTCTGAAAAAAAAAAAAAAAACTTTGCAGTTTGCAACAACAAAAATATCCTGCTTAGCCTAACTGTAAAGTCAAGCCACTTTTATGCGAATTAAAACTGTCAAATATAATTAATATGGACCTAGTAGTAAATTCAGCATATTTTATTTATTAAAAAAAATATTTGAAGGGCAGTTATAGGAGGAGATAGAGGCAGAGATCTTCCATCCACTGGTTCACTCCCCAAATGGCCACAACAGGATCCAGGAATCAGGAGCTTCTTTTGGGTCTCTCACATGGGTGCAGGGGCCCAAGCACTTGGGCCAACTTCCGCTTCATTCCAGGTTAATTAACAAGGAGCAGGATTAGATGTGGAGCAGCAGGGACTCTAACCTGCACCCTGCAGGGTTTCCAGCCTTGAAGGTAGAGGTTAATTTGCTCCATACCAAAGCACCAGCCCTGTATATTTTAACAAAGTATGTGTGTACATTATTAGAAATTTGTAATTTGTAAATAAAAACATCAAATTTAACTATTAAAATAATCAGAGTCTGAGAAACTAGCAACAGAATTGTAAACATCTTTTAGTTCAATCCAAAATTGTCAAAGGTGGATTTCTGGCAACAGACTAGTCAGATTCACTTTGACCATGAATTATATCATAAATATCAGTCTAATATGAGATAACAGGGACTAAAATTTGGGTTGTAGAGATATTTTTATTCCTGAAATATCTTCCTTTGGACTTTGTTAGGCTTATATTTTGCTTTCTAAAAAATGTAATTGTTCACTCAAAATTGTTCTGCTCTCATAAGCTCAAGGTGTTTTATGTAGATATAGTCACGTTAGTCTAAAGTTTCAATTAGAATTTTAGAAAAGTTAAGTCAAACTAAAATTATGCATCTCCTATTGCACACATATTCAGTGTTCTAGCAGATGCTTAGTTGCTTCAAATCTAAAGGAAAGACTGTGTTGATAGTAGCAATTCAATGCCAGTTGGAGGTAAATAAAATTGTTATAGTTATTCAATTTACCAACTGACATTTCATCCATTTCCTGTTCAAACTATAAAGGAATCTCTAGTGTTAGGGAGCTATCAAATTCTGAATGATTATGTCATGCTACCAGCTTAGCCTTCCCAAGAAATTTTAAAATATGTTACCTAAAATTTTATATACAGGCATTTCTATTTCATTTAGAATATATATGCTGAGACATTTTAGTTCAAAACAATCTGATTTTAAAATTTCCCTTTTACCAGATTTATCAATGTTATACACTCTACTCAAATGTTATCAGCAAGGCATAAAATGAAATTTAAGATAAAATCAACAGCAGAAATATCTTAAACTCATAAGAGTACCTCCCCTTTTAACTGTTTACAAATTTCAATATGGAAAATTGTTATTAAAATGGTTTTCGTTGAATATTAGCCAAAAATCTGAAGAGATGTGCCTTGGACAAAAATTTGATCAAAATTATGATTTTGATATGCTATTCACCACTTAGTAAAAATCAAACAGCATTGTTGAGAACCTTCCTTTTACTATAATAAAACAGAATGCATATTATATTTTTATAAAAGAATTTCTGTGTGTATCAGTATTGCTTCAAATATAGTTTTGCAGACTTTATTTTATACCTTTTTGAAACCAATGCTTAAGAATGCTATAGTACTATAATTTTAATTATCTGTTATTGATTTAAAATTTACTTATATGGATGAAATGGTCATTTTTTCCATTCATTTATTGTTTCTAGTCATTGTCTATATTCCCACTAACCTAGGGTTTTGATTTTTTATGCCTTTTATTTGTTAAACTTATTCAGTGAATTATTAAGCCTTTTTACTATAATGTAAATTTAAAATATTTCTTCTAAAAAACTAAAAAAAGAGAAAGAAATGGAGAAGGATGGAAAGTAAGAGAGAGAGGGATAGGGAGGGAATATTGTTACATTCTTAGAGTTGTATCTAGACAGCACACTGATTCTGATAAAAACTAATAAAAATAACATCATTATTTATTTAAAAAGCAGAGAGAGGGAGGAGAGAAAGAGAGAGAGAGAGAGAGAGAGAGAGAGAGAGAGAGAGAGAGAATTTTCCTTCTGATGGTTCACTCCCTAAATCTCCACAACAGCCAGGGCAGGGCCAGGCTGAAGTCAGGAACCAGGAACTCCATCCTGTTCTCTCACTTGGGTGGCAGGGACCCAAGGACTTGGGCCATCAATGCAGCCCTCCCAGTCTCATTAGTAGGGAGCTGGATTGAAAGCAAAATATCTAGGACTCAACTATAAGATGTGGGTGAGGCAAGTAGCAGCTTAACTAGCTGAGCCACAATGCCAGCCCCATAGATGTCATTTTTTTAATGTGGATTTGCACATGAATAACCATCCTTGCTGTACTCATAAGTGGATTTCTATCAAAACTATCTCATCTTTTTTATTTAAGATATATTTATTTATTTGAAAGGCAGAGTTACAGAGATGCAGAGGCAGAGAGAGAAGGACAAGTTTTCCATTCACTGGTTCACTTCCCTAATGGCCTTAAAAGTCATAGTTGAGCCAATCCAAAGCCAGGAGCCAGGAGCTTCTACTGGATCTCCCACACAGGTGCAGGAGCCCAAGCACTTGGGCCACCATCCACTACTTTCCCAGGTCATAAGCAAAGAGCTAGATCTGAAGAGGAGCAGCCTGGACAGGAATGAAGTTCCTGCAGCACTGGCATTACCCGCTCGCTATACCACAACACTGGCCCCCTGTCTCATCTTTTCTGGTTTTGTCTCCACTGACCTTGACAACCAAAGTTAGAGTCATTTACGTACACTGACACACACATAGTTTACATGAAGAAATAAACTCATTATTTTAAAATTGGTTTCATCTTTGGTCCCAGGATAGCTAGCTATGATTGCTCTTTTAAAATATTTTTGATGTTGTGTTATGTTAATCAATATAATCTTTTGAGGAAATACTATAATAACTTTAACAGGTTATAAATAATAGTCAACATCACAGGAATACTGAAAAAGGAAATTTAAAGGAATATGTTCACAAAACAGATTTAAGCAAAGATTTTTAGGGCAATGCCAAAAAATCACCAATCAAAAAACACTATTCAGATTTATTCAGGATCAAATTTTATGCAACTCAGTAAACATCGTATAAAAATGAAATTGCTCAGCAACATGAGTTGCCTGGGGAAATTAGTTTTCAAATTGAAATCATGTAAATGACTAATAGAGAAATCAAAGGCAAAATCAAGTGTTGTGAAGGCAGTACTACTGGAATTCTCATAATTTTATGGAGAACTAGCAAAATTGTATAACCATCTTAGGAAACTATTAGTTTCTTACATAACTAAATATACACCTATTTTCTCCAGTTTTAGTCTTAAGTACTTAATAAGTATATATGAACACGTAATTTCAAACAAAAAAGACCTACATATGAAAACTTATACCAGCTTCACTTATAACAGAAAAAAAAACCTAAATGATCTAAATTTTCACTAACTACATAATGGGAAAGTTGGTATATTCAGTCTATTGAATTTTACTTGATAGGAGCCGGCGCTGTGGCTCACTGGGTTAATCCTCCACCTGCAGCACTGGCATCCCATATGGTCATCGGGTTCTAGCCCCGGTTGCTCCTTTTCCAGTCCAGCTTTCTGCTGTGGCCCGGGAAGGCAGTGGAGGATGGCCCAAGTGCTTGGGCCCCTGCACCTGCATGGGAGACCAGGAGGAAGCACCTGGCTCTTGGATTTGGATTAGCGTAGCTCCAGCCGTAGCGGCCATTTTGGGGGTGAACCAATAGAAGGAAGACCTTTCTCTGTCTCTCTCTCTCACTAACTCTGTCAAATTAAAAAAAAAAAAAAAAGAAGTTACTATTATTTAAATACATTAAAAAATAAAAATATAAAAAACTAATAAAAAAGAATAAAATAAATGAATTCTACTTGATAAAACAAATAATTAAGTACTGACAGAGCAATCTAGATGAATCTTAAAAATCTTATATTGAGTAAAAATGAAAAAAAAATTATGGAATTATTTCAATATAGGAATTTCTTTTTTTTTTTTTTTTTTTTTTTTTTTTTGACAGGCAGAGTGGACAGTGAGAGAGAGAGACAGAGAGAGAAAGGTCTTCCTTTGCCGTTGGTTCGCCCTCCAATGGCCGCCGCTGCAGCCGGCGCACCGCGCTGATCCTGGCAGGAGCCAGGAGCCAGGTGCTTTTCCTGGTCTCCCATGGGGTGCAGGGCCCAAGCACCTGGGCCATCCTCCACTGCACTCCCTGGCCATAGCAGAGAGCTGGCCTGGAAGAGGGGCAACCGGGACAGAATCCGGCGCCCCAACCGGGACTAGAACCCGGTGTGCCGGCGCCGCAAGGTGGAGGATTAGCCTATTGAGCCACGGCGCCGGCTTTCAATATAGGAATTTCTAAAGAACAGGCAAAACTAATTTATTGTGACAGAAATCAGAATTTTTTAAGGATTTATTTATTTATTTGAAAGGCAGAGTTACAGAGAGACAGACACTGAGAGAGAGACAGAGAGAGAGAGAAGAATTCCATCCTCTGGTTCACTTCCCAAATGACAGCAATGGCTGGAGCTGCGCCGATCCAAAGCCAGGAGCCAGGAGCATCCTTCAGGTCTCCCATTTGGTTGTAGGGGCCCAAGGACTTGGGCCATCTTCTACTGCTTTCCCAGGCCATTGCAGAAAACTGGATTGGAAGTGGAGCAGTCAGGACTCCAACAGATGCAAATCTGGAATGCTGGCACTGAAGGAGGAAGCTTTACCACTTAAGACACAGCACTGGCCCCAGAATTTTTTTAATACATTGGTAAAGCATAACATGAGTGGCTGGATGGAATTCTTTGGGGTTACTGAAATACTAGGTATCTTTTCTGACATTTTTTTTTTCTTTTAACACTTGATATACAATGCACATACCATAAATTTCTGTCTTCAAAAACATATTTTTTTGAGTATAATATATTTACAATATCACACAAACATACTCATTACCTAAATCTCTCATCCACTATAAAGTCTATTTCAGTTTCTATTTCTAGCCCTTGGAATCACTAAGTCTACATTCAGTCTCTATGAATTCCGTCATGGAGCTTATGTTTTAGTAAGGGACTTTACAGGGAGAGGTTCAGTAAATAAGCACCAAACTACACCGTTTGGTAGAAGGCATTGTGACAGTGATGGAAAAGAGAAGCAGAGCAGGGCATAAACCATCAGAACAGAGGAAGCAGAGTTGTGGTGGTCAATAGGTGGGTTAGGATCATTGTTTTTAAAGGTGACATCATAAGTCCAGACCTCAGGAAGGAGAAGTCATCACCATAATCCTTCAGAAATTATCTTGATTCTCATTTTTTGCTTGTGAATGGATTAAACATCCCTCATACTTGGTGGACATTTGAGTTTGGGGTCTTAAGAATAATGCTTCAATGGACATTTACATTCAAGATTGTGAATATATTTAGGAGTGGCTTTGTGGGGCACACGGAAAGTTAATAGATTTTAGAAAATTTTTCTTAACATTTTATAATCATATGAATTTATGATGCACATGTGATCATCTGACACATTTTTATAGTGTATTAGGATTAAATCCAGACTATTAGCATTTCTGGGTTATTGAACATTTATCATTTATTTTATGGGGAGTTTGAACTCTTTTAACTCTATAAAATGCACAATATATCGTTTTGACTGCAGTCATTCTACAGAACTATACAACACTGGAACTTATTTCTCCTTTGCAAGTCTATTTTGGTAGCTGTTTTCCATCTTGATTCAGATAGTGATTACATGAGTATGTACAATGTGAAAGATGTTCGGATTATGCACTTAAGATGTATTCATTTCAGTATATTGAATCTTTAAATTAATTTATTTGAAAAGCCCAGAAGCAGAAAGGGGGTGGAGAGAGAGAGGGAGAGAAAAAAGGAGGGAGAGAGAGAGATCAAGCTTCCACCGGCTAGTTCACTCTCCAAATGGCCACAGCAGCCAGGTCTAGGCCAAGTGGACGTCATCAGTCAGAAACTCTATTCTAATCTCCCACATGAATGGCAGGGACTCAAGTACTTGGGCCATCTGCCCAGGAACTTTAGCAGGAAGCTGGATCAGAAGTGGAACATCCAGGATCCAAGCATGACTTTAACCTGCTGTGCCATTTATTTCACCCTGATTTTTTAAAATACAATATAGTGAAAAGTAGGTGTGAAATAATTGCAAATCTAATAAAACCAATAACATCCAGACTCTTTACAAACTTTTAATATTTTTCTTCTTTGAATCCTCAAAAAAAATTTCAGATTATGTTTCTCAGTAATCTAGAATCTTGTTATATCATCTCATTAACTGCCTCTCTACTATAACTAAAATAGTGTAGGAGCTTTTAATTATGTTTAAATAAATGCTAAGTAAGTATATATTACTTGTTCATCATAGCTATATGTGTTATACACATATATAATTTATGGTTTCATCTTTTCAATAAAATTCTTTCATGTGAGATATGTGTTGTCAATTAAGAATATAACACACAGGGATGAGGTGTTTTTCCACAATATTTAAGCCACTATTTGGGATGCCTGCATCCCATATGAGAGTAGCTGTGTGGAAGTCCTGCTGCTCTTCAAATTCCAACTTCTTGTTAAGGCAGACTCCTTAGGCAGCAGGTGATGGCCCAGGTACTTGGCTCCCTCCTACCCAACTGAGAGACCCTGATTGAGTTCCCAGCACCCTAGCTTCCGCTAGGCTCACTCTAGCCCCAGTTGCTATTTGGGACTGAATCAGCACATGGGAGCTATCTCTTTCTCTGTGTAGCCTTTAAAAAAAAAGCAAATGAATAAAAATCTTTTTTGAAAGATGTAGCAGCGCAATAATGGAATCCAAATTCACAAAATTTTCAGTTGTTATAATTGTTAATTTAAAAATTTGTACAAATATTTTTGGTTAATATAAGCCATCTCCACTTAACTAAAATTTAGCTAAATTTAGCTTAGGACAATTTGTATGCAATCTTTATATCACATGAGCAATTGATAAGAGTTAAATAGTAATAAGATCATAGTGAATGAGCATTCTGCAAGTCATAAAAATAATAGAGTGCAATAAATTGTGGAAATATGTGATGCAAAGATTCAGCTGTTTTGTTTTCTCCTGAAGTTTTCAAAAGTCCTTAATTTCTCTTGACTGAATGCCATAACCATCAAATGTACACAAAGCCCATTTTTAATGAAATGTCCCTCTAGCCCAATGTGTACTCCATACCAGCACTGTTCTGTTCTCATTCAAGCACTTTCTGAGCAGTATGCATTTTATCTTTCATCTGTTTTTCCATGAATTTTATTATGACTTGTCTCATTTTAATCTTGCCAAAAAATTCTCTACTATGTGCCAAATTTAAAGGCCCATTTCAATGCCCTCATTTTAAATAGGCCACTTTCCAGTGTTAGTCACAGTTGTTGTGTATTTCCTTCTTGAAAATTGATTTTGTAGGACTATGTGGTGCCTCGCTCTTAGATTATCTCTCATCTAGTGGAAACAATTCTTTTGGGAATCCATAAAGCTGGCTTATATGCTCCTTTTCTGTACTCTCCAATAAATTCATACAACAATAACATACTGAATTATTGTATTTGCATTTTCATCTATTCTCCATTTGATTGTCAGGTCTATGAGGAAAAAAAATGTCTTATTCATCTTTTCCTTCCTAGTTCTTGACACTACTTTAATGCTTACTAAACATGTTCCTAATTTATAAATGAATATATGAAAACTAATAAACTAATAATATACATCAGTTTTTAACAGTTTTATTCCTTTAAAATTTATTTATTTATTTAAATAACAGAGTCAGAGAGAGCATGGAGGAGTGCAGGGGTTGGGAAGATAACGTCCATCTGCTAGTTTATTCTGCAAATGACCACAACAGCTCGATCTGAGGTAGGCAAAAGCCAGGAGCCAGAAACTCCATCCTGGTCCTCCACATGCGTGGAGGGGCTGTCTTCAACGGCTTTCCCATGTGCATTAACAAAAAATTGGATCTGAAACAGACTAGCCAGGACTTGGACCAGAACTCCACTGCTGTACCACAATCCTGACTCCAGTATATATCATTTTTAGTAGGGTTTAACTATAATAACTTGATAAAGGAGTGATTTTAGATCTGTAAAAGATTTCTTTTAGAGCTTACCGTTTTGTCTTGGTTTTTAAGAAAGCCATACAAGTGAAAATGAAAGTAACAGAGAAGGGGGACACTTACTTTTATTTTTTAATTAAAAATTTTAACAGATACATAAACATTGTACATATTTGTGGATACCCTGTGGTATTTTTATGTATGTATACATTGTATAATGTCCAATAAGGATAAATATATTTATCTTTTGATACATGTAATATTTCTTTTTGTTAACATTCAAAATTCTACCTTCCATTTTTATGGAAAATATACAGTACAATAATATTATCTATAGTCATCTTACTGGGTGAAGAGAATCCAGAACCTCATACTCATAAGTTTAGATTAGTGCCCATTATTCAAAAATTTTCCCAAATCTGCAAAGCATGAATTTGTAAAACAATAAAGAGAAATACAAAAAGCATATAGTTTCTAAAATAGTTATTTTATTTTTCTCCTGTGCAATGGTGAATTTTATGTGTCACCTTGGATAGGTTCATGCTACCCAGATATTTGGTAAATACAGGTATTTCTGTTAAATATTTTATTTTTAAAGGTTCTGGGACCTGTGCTTTGGTGTAGCTGGTAAAGCCATTACCTCTAGTGCCAGTATTCCATATGGGCTCTGGTTCAAGACCAGGCTGCTCCACTTATGATCAGCTCTCTGCTATGGTCTGGGAAAGCAGTACAAGATGGCCCAAGTGCTTGGTTCCCTGCACCCACATGAGAGACCTACAAGAATTTCCTGGATCCTGGCTTCAGATCAGTGCAGCTCTGGCCATTGCAGCCCTCTGGGAAGTGAACCAGCAGATGGAAGACTTCTCTCTCTCTCTGCTTCTCCTTCTCTCTGTGTAACTCAGACATTCAAATAAATAAATAAATATTTAAAAAGATTTTATTTATTTGAAAGGGAGAGTTAAGAGAGAAAGGGAGAGAGATACATGTAGAGAGATCTTCTATCTGCTGATTCACTACTCACATGGCCGCAACATTCAGGGCTGGGCCAGGCCGAAGCCAGGAGCCAGGAGCTTTTTCTGGGTCTCCTAAGTGAGTTTAGGGCCCAAGCACTTGTGCCATCTTCCACTGCTTTTCCAAGACACACTAGCAGGGAGCTGGATCAGAATTGGAGCAGCAGGGACTCAAACTGGTCCTCATATGAGATGCCAGTCTTGCAGGTTTGTGGCTTAAACCATTAATGCCACAGTGCTGGCCCCCAGTGAAAGTACTTTAAATATTATTTAACACCCAAATAAGAAGACATTGAATAAAGCAAATTACTTTCCATAATATGAGTGAAATTTATTTAATCACCACCCCCCAAATTTGGGACTAAGAGATCGAACACATCAGCCAATTTCTCTCTCTCTCTCTCTCTCTCTCTCTCTCTGTGTGTGTGTGTGTGTGTGTGTGTGTGAGATACTGAGTCTACGGAAAACCTTTACTGCTTAACTAAGCTTGAAAGTTTCTACTTATCCTGTTTGAAAGACATCAACTCTTTCTATAGTCATAAAACTAGGTTTACATGTAATTAAACTGGATTGTTAATGCTGAACATCTGAGTTTAGAACTATATGTCACACGTTTTTATATTTTTTAAATGATATCTGATAAATTGAAGAGAATGTGGCTTAAGAGAAAAACTTTATTCATTTCTAATAATATGAATGAGTGGGAAGGAGAAAAAGAATTTTGAGGGATTAGTGTTGTGGCACAGTGGGTTAATCCACCACCTGGGATGCCTACATCCTGTATCAGGTTGTCTTGTTTGAGTACAGGGTACATTGTGCTTCTGATTCATGCAATAGTGACCTTATTCAACTGAATTTTTTTACAACTATTATAATATTTTGGAAGCATCAAGACACTACATTGTTAGAAGATAATAGTTATAGAAATATAATATTTATCAATGAAAAATTTAATATTATCTTTACACTCCTTGGCAGCAAGAAAATATCTGGAAATCAGGTAATTTAGAGAAGTAATTCTTAGCACCCTCAAGTCCTGTATTGAAATTCACTTGAGTAATATAGCAACATAATAAAAAGAAAACAGAACCCTAATAAGCAACTTATTTTAAGAATAAAATATGCTTACTAGGTTAATAAAAAAGGTTTTTTAAAAAGGTCAATGAGTTGAGATAATAAGACAATAGTTAAATGATATGAGTGATTCAAAAGTAAATGGTAAATGACAATTTCAAATTAATCCAGTTTTAAAAGTTAGTTCTACAGGGTAGTGTTGTAGTAGTTAAGATGCCACCTGAGACAGCCACAAACCATCTGCGTGATTTGCTCCCAGTTCCAGCTTCCTGCAATTCCCTGTCCTGGAAGGCAAAGGGTTCAAGTAGTTGGGTCTCTGCCTCTGATTTTGGAGACCTGGGTTGATTTCCTGGTTCCTTGTTTTGACTTGTCCCATCCCTGGCTATTGCAGGCTTTTGAGGAGTAAATCAGCGGATTAAAGACCTCTTTCTCCCTCTCTTTCTCTTTCTCTCTTCCTCTCTCTCCTCCCTCCTCCATTTCAAATAAATGAAAATGAATATCTCTTAGACAGACCTCCAAAAAGTTTGTGAAAAATACATGTTATGAAAAAAACTATGTCTGCATTTCAAATTTATTTTGTATAAATTCCATTTTAATTCCTTTAAATTCCATTTTCCATTATCTTCCTGAAGTATCCCCATATACATCTATGCCATTCCACATACCTCATCTCCCTTATTTCTCTACTTCTTTGAATTAAGAATATTGGTTAGGTTTGTTTTGACATTTATTTCATAGATCATTAGGGATCCTTAGAAGATATATAAGATGGTTATTTCACGTGGAAAAATTAAACTGGGAATAGAATCAAGATTTCTCATAGATAAGGAGTTTAAGGACCTTTCCTTACATGAACATTAACTCTCTCTTTTTATGCAAAAGTATATAGATATTTAAAGGTAATTAACGAAACAGAGAGAGAGAAGAGGAAATGAAAATGAACAGTGTAGAAAAAGGGGATGGATTCTTACAACAGAGGACTTTTTTGACATTCTTCTTCTCTAATCTTTACTGCAGGGCTTCTGACTGCATTGAAGACATTTCCCAGGGTTCTTTTGACAGCTGACTTCCAGCTTACATTTTTTGGGTTGGGGGCGGGGCATGGGTGCGTTAGACTGGAAGAGAGGCTCCAGTTGGAGCAGCATTCAACTCTCTGTGTTGCTCAGATCCACTTGCCACCATATTTGGGCATGTCTTCTGCAGCATTCTGGTTTGTCTCATTTCCTGGAGAATTTACAAGAAAATGTTGGTTCATTGCAGCAACGTTCTTTCATAGTCATAGGGGAGCCGAAAAAGAAACACTGGCACAGCAATGATGAACACAACTTATGTATATCCCTATACCTGCTTACTGGTACCTTTCCATTTGACAATGGGTTGTCTGTAGACCTGCCTGGCTTTAATACAGAATGCACTGAAGGAAGAGCAGGCCCGGCCATTTGGTCATTTGATGTTATATGGACAAATGATCTGTTCATCACAGTCGAGTAACATTCCAGGATCTGCTTTCCATATGGAGTAAGGTCTTCAGTTCAGATGACATGGCCTTGCTTTATGACCCCAGCGTTTGGCATTGTGTTTTTCCCACTGGGATCTGCCATACATTCACATGGATTCTTTATATTATGGGTCCACAGAAGGTGGTCAATTTAGCCTGACAGATAAACAGACAACAACCCACTGAAGGGCTGGCGCGAATTCCAGCCCACCTAGACCCAACTAACTCCCTGCCTATTCACATCACATCATAGGACTCCGTGACCTATTAAGGGAGAAAGCAGTGGAAGCCTGGAAGTCACTATGTGCCACTCTGTATGTGGGGCAGCATCTATGGCAGTGACTGAATCGTCTACGTGGAACCTGGTTTCAACAGACATCCTCATCTTTTAGTTTCCTCTAGGTAACAATAGCTTTTGGACTCCGATTCAAATAGCTCTTTCTTTTGGGCCAAACTTTCTACTGGTAAAGGGTAACATATGGTTATGTGCTGCTGATTTCTGAGGGTTTTTTTTTCTTTTACTATTCGTTATTTGGATTATACATACCCCCATTACTTATGGAAGTATGTAAGTAGAATGTATGCCTTGAAACCTTTTTCTTAACATATTAACTGCATTTGTTTCCCAATTAGACTTTATCCATATGGTAATGCCTGGGTGCCATATACCCAGTATAAACATTTTGAGCATGCATCAAGTTAAATTACTTATGAAATAATATATAATCTGTTGAAGATATTATGCACATTAAAAAACACAGAAAAAAAGATATATCATGATTGCCTTACAATAATGAATTTGATTTAAGATTTGCTGTTTTCATGGTTTTCTAGGGAAATTATGCACTGAATCAGGCAAGTCTTTAAATGTAATTTAAAATAAACCTTTTCCAAGTTTCCACGAATATGTTCTATTAGAATCTTACATGGTTTTTCTAAACCTGGAGCTGTTAGTCTTGTCATGCAAATGATTTGTGATCTGGTTCTGGGCACTCCTCCATCTGGTTAGTTCATGACAAAAATCACAGTCTTATCACACTTTCATACATTCTAACACTTGTGGAACTCAATAAAGTGTATATCAATATGTGCAATACAGTTTGAGTTGTACTTCTATAGACAGCTATTTAAACGTGAATGCAGTACTCAACAAATTTCTTGGGGTGTATTGGATCTGTTATGTGCATATATGGGCTTTATAATTGACAACTATGTGTCTGTAAACATACTAAGTAGAATAAACAGTGTTTATTTCAATTTTTAAGTATTTGTGTTGTAG
The DNA here is from genome assembly GCF_051225735.1 of Oryctolagus cuniculus. Lineage (NCBI taxonomy): Eukaryota > Metazoa > Chordata > Mammalia > Lagomorpha > Leporidae > Oryctolagus > Oryctolagus cuniculus. The sequence goes on along the minus strand of NC_142871.1, from coordinate 105,927,603 downwards.
TTATTTACAAATGTGACCCTTTTTAATTTTTTTCCAAATTCTGAAGTCACACTCTTTGAATATTCAACTTAAGAAAAAATTTTGTTTTTGTTTTATGTGATAATAGAAAATTGTTCTTAATGTAATTCCTTATTTCCATGACTAAGGACTCACAAGGAAAGAATGACTAAAATTTATATTGAGAAATTTGTCTTGGCACTCAATTCATATCATAGACCTTGATAATCAAAGCCATAAATAGCTCATCATAGCGTTATTATATTTCTTAAAAAAAGAAGCAACCAGTTATGCTCACAGCTGAATTGAACAATGATTTTGATAATACTGTTCACTTCAGCTAGCCTGTTAGGTACTCCTCAGAGCTATGAAAAATAGTAGATAATTTTGTTCGTCTTGATTGGTTTTATCATTTTCCACCAAATATCTAGCGCTATCTAGTCAGGATATTCTGTTTGCACTAAATGCCCTTCCCTTTTCACTAATATGTTTGCTGTTTTTATATAAAATGGAATTATTTTAAAAAGATGCATATATAAATACCTTACATGATATTACATACCATTTACCTGAAAATTTTCACATATAAAAATCTATGCGATCAGTTGGACTAGTAAGAAATAGCTCCATCTAAATATCTTCCATTTTATCTCTTGTCATATTTCCTAATAACTACTTATAACTGGAATATAGTTGAACACATTTCTAAGACATTTTATTATGAATTATAACATTTTTAAGATTCATTTATTTATTTGAAAGTCAGAGTTATGCAGATAGATGAGGAGAGGCAGTGAACAATCTCTGGTTCACTCCCCAGTTGGCCGCAGTGGCTGGAGCTGCACCAATATGAAGCCAGGAGCCAGGAGCCAGAAGCTTCTTCTGGGTCTCCCATGCGGGTGCAGGGGTCCAAGTACTTGGGCCATTCTCCACTGCCTTCCCAGGCCATATCAGAGAGCTGGATTGGAAGTGGAGCAGCCAGGACTCAAATCAGAACCCATATTGGATCACGGTGCTGCAGGCGTTGGCTTAACCCGCTAGGCCACAGTGCCGGTCCCAATTATAACTTATTTCTATAAACTTCAACCAATTATTTTGAAGAGTTGGGGCCGTGGTATCATCTGATCAGAATCCAGCATCTTTACTGGCAAAATGCAACAGAGGAAGAAGGACCTGACAATGAAGTTTGAAAATGATTACAGTGGTCATTATCATAATAATGTGGTGGATATTATGTTTTTGTAAAACAATGATTCTGACATCTAAACTGTACTTTCATGAAATTCTTGTTTTTTTAAACATATTAGAGTAAAATGATAGACAAATAATTCTAATAAAATGAAATACACTATCAATATGAAGTTAAAACTTTACAACACCAGGGTGAAGTATTAATGTAAAACAGGATTTCCCCTCAAATATGAAAGTAATTATTCAGTTATGTAATAAACTGAAATTCATATCTTTAAATTTAAAACAATCTTTAAGGTCTCCTTTAAATCAATGAAGTATCAATCATGTGAAATATTTGCATATTCATTGCTAATTTGTCTAAATTATAAAAATTAATAGCTTTTTAAGAAAATAAACATAAATCATTATCTATTTAATATTACTCAAGAAACACTAAAATAAATACACCCTTAGTGTGCCAGAAAAAAAAATGATACAAGTAGGAAAATGTTTATATTTTTAAAGAGAATAAAAATGTTAATTTGTTTTAAGGTTTTGTGAAAGAAAATTCAATTTTAGATATAATTTGTTCCCTGCTATACAAATACTGCATCATATTTTCTGGTTTTACTTCAAATTTTCAAACATAAGGAAAATAAAGTTCACTAGAAACCCACTAGTGCTACAAAATGATCACATTGCATATTAAACTGATACATTTTTCACCTATTAAAATTACTTTTAAAAATATCTTCTTGAGGAAATATAAAAACAAGTTAATAAGTACGAAAAGTGAAATGATTTTTAAAAATTAGGATATACATGCAGGATATATATTTATTCATTAAAAAACCACATAACAGTGTTGGTTCATTCTAGACAGTAGATAAGCAGCAGTGAAAAACATAAAGTGCTTATTCTGAAAAGCTTTCTTTAATGAAGGGATAAGCAGGTATTAAATAATAAAATATCCATATGTAATATGCTCTGTAGTTACGCATGCATTAATAACATGAAACAAAAAAGAACAATAGAGAATTCTGAAGATAGGAAGGGGGACTCCTACTTTATAATAGAGGAAGTCTCTCTCAAAAAGTAAGCATGAGGCCGGCGTCATGGCTCACTTGGCTAATCCTCCGCCTGTGGCGCCGGCACTCCAGGTTCTAGTCCTGGTTGGGGCGCCGGGTACTAGTCCCGGTTGCTCCTCTTCCAGTCCAACCCTCTGCTGTGGCCTGGGAGGGCAGTGGAGGATGGCCCAAGTGCTAGTGCTTGGGTCCCTGCACCCGCATAGGAGACAGGGAGGAAGTACCTAGCTCCTGGCTTTGGATCGGCACAGCACCGGCCGCAGCAGCCATTAGGGAAGGAAGACCTTTCTCTCTGTCTCTCTCTCACTGTCTATAACTCTCTGTCTCTTTCTCTTTCACTGTCTAACTCTGCCTGGCAAAAAAAATAAAACTCAAAGTGGCCAATTTGGACCTATCACAAAAATCAAGAAGAAAAGCAATGGCTTGGAAATGTGTCACTGTGATTCTGACTTTATATTAATATTAGAAATATAAATATATAAGAATAACGTTAATTTTTATGTTCACATATTTCAGTATATGTATTGTTATTGATAGGAGCTTTCGCGTGAGGTTGTTATTTACTGATCCTGAGAGACTGGAACATTATTGTTTGAGTCTCAATTTATACAATTCTAATGGAACAGAATATGATTTTCAAATGTTTTAAAAGACATATAAAGAGCCGGCGCCGCGGCTCACTAGGCTAATCCTCCGCCTAGCGGCGCCGGCACACCGGGTTCTAGTCCCGGTTGGGGCGCCGGATTCTGTCCCGGTTGCCCCTCTTCCAGGCCAGCTCTCTGCTGTGGCCAGGAAGTGCAGTGGAGGATAGCCCAGGTGCTTGGGCCCTGCACCCCATGGGAGACCAGGAAAAGCACCTGGCTCCTGGCTCCTGCCATCAGATCAGTGCAGTGCGCCGGCCGCAGCGCGCCGGCCGCGGTGGCCATTGGAGGGTGAACCAACAGCAAAGGAAGACCTTTCTCTCTGTCTCTCTCTCTCACTGTCCACTTTGCCTGTCAAAAAAATAAATAAATAAAAAAAAGACATATAAAGAAGAAAACTTGAAAATAACTTTCTATTAAGAAAAAATATGTATATAAATTAAATTATGAGGCATAAATGTTTTTGTGTATTTGGAGATATATTTTATAACATCAATTATAAAATAATCATCATTTATAGTCATTGATAAATTTCAGCTAGGGGAGTTTATTTTATAATACATGAAAAAGCCAACAAATAAATTTAAAATAACTGCAGTAATTTTCTTTTACTTTTGAAAAATCTTCAACAGACCTGAAGTATCTGTAAATGCTTGCTTGAAATAAATAGGATATAATTTTGCTTTCTTTTGATTATTCCTTCAGAAACTCAATGTGGAAGGATTTGATTAAAATGTGTTATTTGTTGCTAAGTCAACATACATGTACAAGCCCACACAATCTCAATTTTGCTAAAAGTTTTAACAGATAATGGAAATAACATAAGCTTGTGGTTAGGGTTATGTTTAAATTTTCTTCCAGGATTAAAATATATTCACACTATTGTAACTTTCTTAATTTTAACACTATTTGAAAATGAGAATATTAAATACTTATGATAATTACTATCTTATACAAGTGATGCAAATGCTAGGGATAACACATAATATAAATTAGGCATATATCAAACACATAATACAGCTCAATTCAGATTCAATTTTAGTGTGCTAACTTTGTATTGTTATGCTTTGAGAAATACATATATAGCTGCAAGGACTACAAAAACAAAGTTTGTCATTAATATACTTCTTTTGGGAAACTCCATGTTTTTTAACATTATGGAAATAATATTCACCACATTTTTGTAAGCTGATTAGAAAATAATTTAGAGGATTTCAGATTTTCCTCTTCTCCAATATTGAAAGATAAAGAATGTACCATTTTCCTTAATACCATGTTGAGCTGAATCCTGTAGTACTTGATATCAGCAGTTGTTCAATAAATCATAAAGGAACAAATGAATTCAAATACTAATAAAAATCTGGGTGACTCTCTGAGATACGTGTAAAATATCTCTAAAGCAACATTAAATGCTTAACTTATGCAGCATGCATCACTGTCAGCTAAAAATTAAAATAATTCATTGTCTTTGTTTTCCTTTCTGCTTTGTGGAAGTGACCAGCAATATAAAGAATGCATTAGGCTTTTAGTTCTGCTTTTATTGTCCTAAATCATTTTATATGTTTGGTTTTAAATAGACTCAAGCCATGTTTCTTTTTGAAACAAAAATATAAAGAAAATGTTCTGAATTATTAAAGGGTCGCATACCATAACAATATATTATTGATAATTTATTTGATTTGGAAAGCATTTTTATAATGCCTTTCATTACATATTATCAAACTTCTATTTCTATATTTAAATTATTTCAAATTGACATCAAGCTAAACAGAAATTAAAATATTACTAATTTATTAAGCAAATTAAGAGTATGTCAGTTTGGTTTTCAAAATAAAAAATTGATTTGAAATACTTTAAATTTTTCTAAGCACTCAGGTGTTTTCTTTTTCTCATTCTTTTGCTATGTTTATATAACATACACACACATACACACATGCACACTATTTGGTCACTAAGCCCAGAATTAAAAATTGATTGTGTCTTCTGAGGTAACCAGCAGTTTCTGGCGATAGCTGGTATACAAGTATGACTAAGATTGCAACATGGTTAATAGAGCACCAAGTACATAGCATGTGCTCAGGGAGAAATTCACTACTCAGTTTCTATTCTATAGTGATGGCTTGAACATTTGCTTAAAAAAATGAAAGATCTCAGTATCATTCAAAACATTGAAATAGTTGTTGCTCATTACCTCTTTGAATATAATGAATATAATGAATAATGATAATAAGTTATTCAAAAGCAAGCTATATGTTTTTTTTTGTTTTTTTTGTTTTTTTTGTTTTGTTTTGTTTTGTTTACAGGTAGAGTGGACAGTGAGAGAGAGAGACAGAGAGAAAGGTCTTCCTTTGCCGTTGGTTCACCCTCCAATGGCCGCCGGGGCTGGCACGTTGTGGCCAGCGCACCGCGGTGATCCTAAAGCAAGAGTCAGGTGCTTCTCCTGGTCTCCCATGGGGTGCAGGACCCAAGCACTTGGGCCATCCTCCACTGCACTCCCTGGCCATAGCAGAGAGCTGGCCTGGAAGAGGGGCAACCGGGACAGAATCCGGCGCCCCGACCGGGAGTAGAACCTGGTGTGCTGGCACTAGGCGGAGGATTAGCCTATTGAGCCGCGGTGCCGGCCGCTATATGTGTTTTAATATAAAAACAGAATTAATGTACTTCATAGATACAATTTTAGGAATATAATGATACTTCCTTTCTTCCTTTCCTCCGACCCTCCCTCTTCCTTTCTTTTTTGTTCTGTGATAAAATATATTAAATTTTCTTAAAAGTCAAAGGCTTAAAGCTCCACAAAATCAGGAATTAAACAAGGAAAAAAAAAGAAAAACCACTGTTGAGCAGGATTATAGACGAAGGCTACAAACAATGATCATACCCAACAATTGAATATTTATTTGTTTGTTTATTTACTTATTTATCTATTTATTTGAAAGGTAGAGTGATAGAGAAGGGTACAGACAGAGATAAAGAGGTTTTCCATGCACTGGTTCATTCTCCAAATGGCCACTATATCTAAGGTTGGGTCAGGCAGAACCCAGGAGTCACGGATTCCACCCGAGTCTCTCTCATGGGTGGCAAACAGAACCTGGCATGATGTGGCCATGTGTAAAAACTGAAAACCATCATAAGAAGTTAGAAGAAGCAAAGAGTGGATTATCCTCTAGAACCTTCTTTACAAGGATGGCCCTTCTAACAGCTTAAGTTCAGTCCAGTAAAATGTATGGTGATCATCCGTTCCTAAAACTGTTAGAATAAATTTTTGTTGTTTTAAACAAACAAGTTGTGGAGATCAGTTGCCTTAGTCACAGGAAAATAACACGTTTGCCTAGCTCATCTCAAAGCTATGATCTTACAAAGTGTCTTGTACAATTAGCTGAGAGAAATGAAAAAAAAATGTGGATATTGAAGCGTGGATTTGGTTGGAAAATGAAAATGGTTAGTAGGTTGTATTACAGTTATGCTCAAGGGGTGATTATAATAGATAGAAGAAAGAGAAAATCTTGAGAGCTGTAAGTAAAACACTGTGTCATCCACTTTATGTGGAAAAAGTAGCCTAACTTTCAAATAAATAAATAAATCTTTAAAAAAATAAAATAGAAAATATACATACCAATACCTATGCAAAGGCCAATGGCTTATGCATCTGATCACGGATTATAGAAAGTGATCATTATTAATATTGGAAACATGAAGGTCTGTGTAGAGATATTCCAGTGAATATATGGGAATGAGCATGAGGTATGAAGATTTTTTGTAAGATTTATTCATTTGTTTCAAAGATGGGGTTACAGAGAGGGAGAGGCAGAGGCAATTTTTCAATTTTTCCATCCTCTGGTTCACTCCCCAAATTGTGCAATAGCCAGATCTGGCCAGGCAGATGCTTGGAGACAAGAGCTTCATCTACGTACAACATGGGTATAGGGACACAAGGAAGTAGGCCACCTTCCACTGCTTTCCCAGGTGCATTAGCAGGGAGCTGAGTTGGAAGTGGAGCAGCTGCCCATATAAGGATGCCAGTGCTGCAGGTGGTGACTTAACCCACTACGCCATAGCACCAAGCTCCAGAGATTTTTATCACATACTAATGCCTACCTGAACCTATCCACCATGGATCAGTTACTGAATAACCAAATGAACTAAATAACTCAATAACCAATGAATTAAATAACTGATTGCATCAACATGACATATAAAAAAACAAAGTAGTCCTGGTAGCAGATGGAGGCTACATGTGAGACCAGCAGCACACACTCTGACACGCAAACACCATCTTCCTGCTATATGTGAATGTGCCACTTGTAAACAAAAAGTAAGTGCCAGCCCTCCGGGATGGGACTATTGTTTGTTTGCTGAAAAAGCTACTTGTTCAAAAATCAACTACATTGGGACCATTCATTCTTTTAGGAGCTAATAGTTGTTTTTTTTTCTTTGTTTGCTTTTTGTTTTCTTCTTTCTTTTTATATAGAGATACTATTTCTCCATATGGAGTTCCTTTGCTTGCAAGCAGAGCCCAAGCCAACAGCTTTATCTGGAGGCTTGCAACATTTCTCATCCACAGACATGAAAAAACTCCTCCAAAAGAAAACAAAAACAAAAGCACATCCAGCCAAGGAAATATATCACATTAAAAAGAAAATGCAGAATAGGGTCCAATAGCCTTGAGTAAAGTGTAGATGGTATTTACTGGTAGCTATTATCCCCAGCATTTGCCAAAGGTGCACACACACACACAAACACACAGAGCACCAGAAAAGCATCCATCTGCATGAGTCACTTGGGCAACATCACTGTCAATGCTTAGCTTGTAGGCGTGATTTCAATGAAATGTCCAAAATGTGACATTTTAAGGGCTTTAAAACAGATCCTAGGAGTGCACAGCACAGGCAGAGGCTGCATATATAAATGTCTGAGAAGTCATGTAGGGAGGGAGGAAGAAGAGAGAGGGTGAGAGAGAGAGACACACAGAGAGAGACAGAGAGAGGGAAACTAGTAATATATTTAATGGAAATAAGTTGTGAGTCACTAGAAGTTTGCCAGAAAATTCATGATAGACAATTTACAGGAACTGATGGCAAAGGAAGGAGCCAGCATGTGAAGACGGACAGATGTCAATATGTTACTTTAACTTCTAAGTGACAGGAACCATTTGAGTGCAGTCTAGAACTGAAACTGTCAAGCTACATCTGAATTCAAAAATAAACAAACAAGTCAATATGAATTTTTATTTATTTACTTACTTAATTACTTATTTGGGAGGGAGAGAGAAGATGAGAAAGTGTTCCCATCCTTTGATTTATTCTACAAATGCCTGGATTAACCATGGCTAGGTCAGGCCAGTTCCAAGATCTGTGAGCTATAAACTCAATCCAAGTGTCCCATGCAGGTTTTAGGAGTCCAATTACTTTATCCATCACTGTTGTCTTCTACAATTTGCATTGCAGAAATTTGGAGTCAGGATCCAGAGCAGAGAATTGAAGCTGAACACTCTGATGTCAGATATTTCTTAACTGCTGGGCTAAATGCTACTGCTGAATACATGAAATTATAAGAATTCACTACACCAATGCAATAGGGTCTATTGAGCACATCACATACCACACTTCTAGAAGAAATATATAGCCTATTAATCTCAGCCCAACACAGAATAGGAGATACACTATGAAAAAGAGAGATACCATACTTCAGATGGCGTATATGCATTAAAGCAATAACTTGTAAATGATGTTCTACCCCAAGAAAAGAGTGAATGGTTCTAAAAAACAAGTGACAAGCATACAAGAACAAGGCAGGTTTCGTATAACATCACTCTGTCTAGGAGTCATGTATTTTCTGTCTATACAGATCTAGTCCTTCTTATTTGGTCTAAGTTCCAAAGTAGAAACACCATTCACAGGGAACACAATGACTATTCTATCATTTTACAAAGTTATGATAGCTACCATGACACTTTAAACTTCCATTTGTTGAACATCAGGGACAGAAACAGTCCCAGTTTTAGAAAGTCAGTCATCCTAGTCAGAAGTGAAATATAGGAGTCCTTTTACACAATGTAAGCAGATGAACACTGGGGGTAATACATAGAGAACCCAGTTAATAAATTTGTTATCTTTTGGCTTATTCTTGCTGCATTATAGATTTGAATGTATGTGTTCAGTAGTCGTTATTGAGAAAAAGGTATAATTTTTAGAGATTAGATCCTCAAGAATGAAAGTTGAATGTAATATCTAGGGCCCATTTTAGATAATATATTATTGATTCATTGTGGTGATATTTTCTTAATTGCAGTTTCTTAAAATATTATTTTACTCACTTTCTCTTTCTAAAGTGAATGTGTTGGTATGCTTCATGGTGCTCTGCAGGTCACTGAAACTCAGTTAATATTGCTTACCTTTGGGGCCAGTGCCATGGCTCACTTTGTTAATCCTCCACCCGCAATGCTGGTTGCTCCTCTTCTAGTCCAGCTCTGCTGTGGCCCAGGAGGGCAGTGGAGGATGGCCCAGGTGCTTGGGCTCCTGCACCTGCCTGGGCGGATCGGCACAGCGCCGGCTGTGGCGGCCATTTGGGGAGTGAACCAATGGGAGGAAGACCTTTCTCTCTCTCTCTCTCTCTCTCTCTCTCTCTCTCTTACTGCCTGTAACTCTACCTGTCAAATAAATAAAAAATATCACTTACCTTTTTTAAAGGAAGACTATATAACTCCAAGTGATATATCCTTGTGTTCTCTGATCTGTTCTTTCACCAAATTAAACCTATTGTAACTTCATAATGAAGCTTTGATTCCACTTATTGTATTTCCAACAACACCATTTATATTTGGTTCTCTATTTTTAAAACTTCTATTTTAAATTTATTTTTCATTTTGAAATATCATTCTCATTCTTTTCTGCCATTTGCTGTACATGGTTTCCTTTTGTTCTGCAAATATATTTGTAGTAGGTGATTTAAAACTATTTTCTGGTAAGTACAAAATGTAGGCTTCCTCAAATCCATCTCTAGAGAATATTTTCCTGTATATGGCCCTATTTTTACTCATACATCAATTTTCCCCATTATCTTAGCAAACATATTAAGTATAATAATGTGGCAACCATAGGTTTCAGGTTCACTCTTTTTGAGAGTTTTTTTCTGTTATTGTTACTGTTCTTGGTTTCTGGAATGATAATCCTGAATTAATTCCTTAAATTTGTATCATTTGTCATTCAGAGCTGTGGTGGTTTCAGTTTATTGAGCTTATCTGTCATAAAATGGTCACAGGGAGATTTTCTTAAATGTATCGAACCAGTAAGTCCCATGCCTTTACTGACGGTTTCTGCATGCGTCTGGGGCATTCCATGGGTGTTCTGGATGTTTACAAACCTACTCTGCCTTCCTTCTTACTTGCACGGTCTTAAGGTCGACCAAAGTTAGGAGATTAGGGTCTTCTCAAGTCTGCCTTGGAGATGCACACAGTTCTGTGTGTATCTGTGACATAATAGATTCCCAGAAATAAATTGGAGCTTTATAAACCCCCTGTGCACATCTGAGTTCAAGATTTTCCTTTTAAGATTTCTATTTTTTTGCCAACTTCTTGTTTGTTCCAGTTGATACCACCATCTCAGGACAAGGAGATTTCAACAGTTACTCATTGCATTCAGCAATCACCACCAGGATAGGGCAGTTTCCACTGGATGATCTTTGCGTCAGACCAAAGAAAGCCAAGCCCTAACTACCGGGCTAAATATCTACTCTTCTTTTACTTAATGTGGACTTACTAAAATAAAACTAATGTTACTTCTTTTTGAAAGAATTTGTCAAATTAGGTATACAAGATATTTCATGAGGCCTGTATTGAAAAATGGATTTTCACCCTGCACTTAAACATCTCCATAGTGATTGTGCATCTCACAATCATCATTTTGCCAATATATAGTCAAAATTCATTTGTCACCAACCTATATTCCTATAGATGGATCTAATAATGCTCTATAGTTTTCTATACTTATCTATATTTTTCTTTCCATTTTAGTTACACACAGCCAACCACAGTCAAAAACTATTAAATGGATTATTCCAGAATTGAAGAAGTCATAACTTTTATTTTTTAAATTTTATTTAAGTTATACAGGTTTCATGTATTTCATATATACAGATTTAGGAACATAGTGACACCCCCTCCTCCAACTCTCCCTACCGACAACACTCCAACCCTTCCTCCTCCTCTTTCTCACATTTCTACTCTTAATTTTTAAAAGATCTATTTTCAGTTTAATTAGTGATTATACAGTTTACCCTGCACTAATTAAAAGAGGTCAACAAATAGTCTGAAGAGAAAGGAAAAAAAAAAAAAAAAACAGTTCCTCAGCAGAAGAGACACGGGCTATAAAAAATCATCATATTTCAAAATGTCTATTTCATTCTAATACACTTCATTTCAGATATTCTATTAGTTACCTCAGATTAGGGAAAATATATGATATCTATCTTTTTGGGACTGTCTTATTCCACTAAATGTAGTGGTTTCCAGTTGTGTTCATCTAATTACAAAAGACAAGATTTCCTTTTTTATTTTTACAGCTGAGTAGTATCCTATAATGTATTTATAACATAATTTGTTTTTTTTTTAAGGTTTATTTATTTACTTGAAAGTCAGAGTTAGAAAGAGAAGGAGAGGCAGAGAGAGAGAGAGAGAGAGAGAGAGAGGAGGTTTTCCATCCACTAGTTCACTCCCCAAGTGGCTGCAATGGCTGGCACTGTGCTGATCTGGACCCAGGAGCCAGGAGCTTCCTCCGGGTCTCCCATGTAGGTACAGGGGCCCAAGCACTTGGGTCATCTTGTACCACTTTCACAAGCCATAGAGAGAGCTGGATCAGAAGTGAAGCAGCCAAGACTTGAACCAGCGCCCCTATGGGATGTGGACACTGCAAGTCAGTGACTTTTCCCTCTATGCCACAGTGCTGGCTCCCAAAATTTCTTTATCCAGTCAACAACTGATAGACACCTAGGTTGATTTATATTTTCGCTATTGTGAGTTGTGCTTCAATGAACATGGGAGTACAAATAACACTTTCATATGCTGGAGTGAGAGGGCTGGATATTATGGTAGTCTTATATTCAGATTCCTGAGGTATCTCCACACTATCTTCCACAGTGTCTGCACTGGTTTATATTCAAACCAAGGGTGGATTAGAGTAACTTTCCGCCCCCCTTCCTTGCCAGCATTTGTTGTTTGTTGATTTTTGTATGAGAGTAATTTTAACTGGAGTGAGGAGAAACCTCACTGTGGTTTTGATTTGCATTTCCCTGATGGCTAGTGATCTGGACCATTTTTTCATGTGTTTGTTGGCCATTTGAATTTCTTCTCTTGGAAAATGTCTTCTCAGGTCCTTTGCCCATTTCTTAACTAGGTTGTTTTTTAGATTTTCTTGAGTACTTTATGGATTCTGGGTGTTAACTCTTTATCAGTTGTATAGTTTGCAAATACTTTCTCCCATTTGCTTGGTCACCCTTCACTTTGCTGAGAATATCTTTTTCAGTAAGGAAGCTTCAAAGCTTGTCAGTTTTGGCTTTGATTACCTGTGCTTCTGCTGTCTGCTAAGAAGTCTCTGCTGATGGGAATGTCTTGAAGAGTTTCCCCAATGTTCTCTAGGAATTTGATGCTATCAGGTCGTAGATTTAGGTCTTTCATCAATTTTGAGTGGATATTTGTGAAAGGTGTGAGGTATGTCTCTATTTTAATACTTCTGCACCTGGAGATCCAGTTTCCCCAGCACCATTGGAGAAGAGACAGTCCTGGCTCCAGGGACTGGTTTTTAGCTTCTTTGTCAAAGTTAAGTTGGTTGTTGTTGTGTGGATTAATTTCTGGAGTTTCTATTCTGTAACACTGGTCTGGTATACAAGTCTGTTTTTATGCCAGTACCAAGTGTTTGGATTATAACTCTCCCATAATATGTCTTGAAATCAGGTATTGTGAGGCCTCCAGCTTTGTTTTTGTTGCATGAGTTTGCTTTAGCTCTCTGTGGTGTCTTGTGTATCCATATGAATTTTGGCATGATTTTTTCTAGATCTGTGTAAAATGATGTTTATATTTTAATCAGGATAGCATTAAATTTATAAATTGCTTTTGGTAATATAGACATTTTGATGATATTGATACTTCCAATTCATGAACATGGAAGTTTTTTTAAATTTTTTTAATGTCTTCTTCTATTTCTTTCTTTAGTGTTTTGTAATTTTCATTATAAATATCTTTGACATCCTTAATTAAATTTCTTACAAAGTATTTAATGCTTTTTGAAGCTATTATAAATAGGAATAGCTATTATATGAATATGATTTCTTCATGTTGATTTTATATCCTGCCACTTTACCAAACTCTTGTGAATTCCAGTAGTCTGTCAGGGGAGTCTTTTGGATCTCTTATATATACAAATCATGTCAGGTCCAGAACTGTGGCATAGCAGGTAAAGCCACCACCTGCAGTTGCTGGCATTCCCTATAGGTACCCGTTCAAGTCCTGGCTGCTCCAATTCCGATCCATTTCTCAGCTATGGCCTAGCAAAGCAGTGAAAGATAGCCAGGTCCTCGTGCCCCTGCACCCGCACTGGAGACCCAGAAGAATCTCCTGGCTACTGGCTCCTGGATCCTGACTTGGGATGACCCAGCTCTAGTTATTTCAGCCATTTGGGGACTGAACCAGTGGATGGAAGACCTCTCTCTGTCTGCATCTACCTATCTGTAACTATGTCTTTCAAATAAATAAATAAATCTTTTTAAAAAAGAATCATGTTGGCCAGTGCTGTGGCTCACTAGACTAATCCTCTGCCTACGGCCCTGGCACCCCAGGTTCTAGTCCCAGTTGGGGCTCCGGTTCTGTCCCGGTTGCTCCTCCTCCAGTCCAGCTCTCTGCTGTGGCCCGGGAAGGCAGTGGAGGATGGCCCAAGTGCTTGGGCCGTGCACCCACATGGGAGACCAGGAGGAAGCACCTGGCTCGCTGGGCATGGCAGCCATTTGGGGGGTGAACCAACAGAAGGAATACCTTTCTCTCTCTCTCATTATTTAACAATGCCTGTCAAAAAAAAAAAAAAAAAGAATCATGTTATCTGCAAATAGGGATAGTTTGATTTCCTCCTTTCCAATTTGTATCCAATTTGTAATCTTTATCTTGTATAATGGCTCTGGCTAAAACTTCCAGGACAATATTAAATAGCAATGGTAAGAATGGGCATTCTTGTCTGGTTGTGAATCTTAGGGGAAATGCTTCCAGCTTTTCTCCATTCAATAGGATTCTGGATGTGGATTTGTTATAATTTGCCTCTATTGTTTTGAGGAATATTCCTTCTACACTCAATTTGCTTGAGGATTTCAACATGAAAAGGTGTTGTATTTTATCAAATGCTTTCTTTCCATCTATGGGAAAACCATATGGATTTGTTCTTCAGTTTGTTAATAAGATGTAGCACATTGATTGATTTGTGAATGTTGAACCATCCCTGCATACCCGGGATATATCTCACTTGTCTGGGTGAATGATTTTTCTGATATGTATTTGGATTAGGTTATCTAATATTTTGTCAAGAATTTTTTCATCTATGTTCATCAGAGATATTGGTCTATTGTTCGCTTGTCTCTGTTGAATCTTTCTCTGGCTTAGGACTTAAGTGATGTAGACTTCATAAAAGGAGTTTGGGAGGATTCCCTCCCTTTCAATTGTTTGATTTGCTTCAAAATAATTGGATTTAGTTTCTCATTAAATGTATAGTAGAATTCAGCAATGAAGCTGCTTGATCTCTTGTTTTTCTTTGTTGGAAGGGTCCTTATTAATGATTCAATTTCCATCTTGTTTATTGCTTTGTTTAGGTTTTTAGGTCTTCATGATTCAATTTTTATAGATTGTATGTGTCTGGGAATCTAGCCATTTCTTCTAGGTTTCTCCGTTGGCATACAACTCTTTGTAGTAAGTCCTGATTATTCTTTTTATTCCTGTGGTATCTGTTGTTATATTTCCTTTTTGATCTCTGATTTTATTGATTTGGGTCTCCTCCCTATTTTTTTGAATATTTGGGCCAATGGTGTATCAATTTTGTTTATTTTTTCAGAAAATCATCTCTTCATTTCACAGATTTTTTTTATTATATTGTCTTATCAATATTGCTTATTTCTTCTAAAATTTTAATTGTTTCTTTTCTCCTACCAAGTTTGCACTTGGTTTCTTACTGTTTTTCTAGGTCCTAGAGATGCATTGATAGCTCATTTATTTGTTCCCTTGCAAATTTTCTTCATGCACCAATTTCTATAAACTTCCCTCTTAACACTGCTTTTGCTGGATTCTATAAGTTTTAATATGATGTATTGTCATAATTATGTTTCCAAAAGAATTTCGATTTCTCCTTTGATTTCTTTTTTTTTTTTTTTTTATTTTATTTTATTTTATTTTTTTTTTATTTTTTGACAGGCAGAGTGGACAGTGAGAGAGAGAGACAGAGAGAAAGGTCTTCCTTTTGCCGTTGGTTCACCCTCCAATGGCCGCTGCGGCCAGCGCACCGCGCTGATCCAATGGCAGGAGCCAGGAGCCAGGTGCTTCTCCTGGTCTCCCATGGGGTGCAGGGCCCAAGCACCTGGGCCATCCTCCACTGCACTCCCGGGCCACAGCAGAGGGCTGGCCTGGAAGAGGGGCAACCGGGACAGAATCCGGCGCCCCGACCGGGACTAGAACCCGGTGTGCCGGCGCCGCAAGGCGGAGGATTAGCCTAGTGAGCCGCGGCGCCGGCCCTCCTTTGATTTCTTTTATAACCCACTTTTCATTGAGAAGCTTGTTGTTCAGTCTGCATGTGTTTGTATATGATCTAGAGATTCTTGAATTGTTTATTTCCAGGTTCATTCCATTGTAATCAGAGTAGGTGTTTGGTTCTTAATTCAATTATATTGAATTTGCTTAGACTTGCTTTATGGCCTAGCATATGGTCAATCCTAGAGAAATTTCCATGCACTGATGAGAAGAATGTGTATTTTGGAACTGTGGGGTAAAAAGTTCTGTAGATATCAGTTAGGTCCAATTGTTCCATAGTAGCAACATAGTTACTATATAGCATAGTAACAACATAGATCTGTTGTTTCTTTGTTGATTTTCTGTGTAATTGATCTGTCCACTGATGAAAGCTGGGTGTTGAGTTTCCCCTTTACTATTTTATTGGAGTCTATGTCCCCCTTTAGATGTGTTAACATTTCTTTTAAATACCCAGATGCCCTGTATTTGGGTGCGTGTATGTTTATTATAGTCACATCTTCCTGTTGAATTGATCCTTTATTCATTACATAGTGCCTTTCTTTGTCTCTTTTAACAGTTTTTGTGTTAAAATCTATTTTTTTCTGATACTAGAATGGCAACACCTGCCCTTTTGTGCTTTCCATTAGCATGGAATAACTTTTTCTGTCCTTTTGCTTTCAGTTTGTGTGTATCATTGTTAGTAAATTGTGTTTTGTGTTTTTGCAGGCAGAAAATAGATGGGTCTTGTTGTTTAATCCATACAACCAGTCTGTATCTTTTAACTGGAGAGTTGAGGCTTTACATTCAAGGTGACTATTGATAAGTAAGAATTTGGCCCTGCCATTTTTCAATATTCCTATTGTCTACTTTGGATTTCTTTTGTAATTTTACTGCAGGATTTTCTGCCTTCACGTTCCTTAACCATGATTGCTATCTTTCTGTGTTTCTGTGTATAGCATCTTTAAACATATTTTGTGTCAGCTGGCAACAAATCCGTTCAGCTTCTGTTTCCTATGGAAGATATTTATTTCACTTTCATTCATAAATGAGAGCTTTTCAGGGTTTAGTATGCTAAGTTGGCAGTTATTATTTTTTCCTTTAAGACATGGACTATATATCACCATTCCATTATAGCCTGCAGGGTTTCTGATGAGAAGTCAGCTGTGAGTCTAATTGGAGATTCTCTTAAAGTCATCTGGTGTTTCTTTCGTGCACATTTTCGAATCTTTTCTTTATTTTTTACTGCAGAAAGTTTGGCTACAATGTGTCCTTGTGAAGGCCTTTTCTGGTCATGTCGATTAGGAATTCTACATGCTTCCTATGTTGGATGTCCCTTCTTTCTCCAAAATGAAAAAATTGTGTTATTATTTCACTAAATAGGATTTCTAGTCTATGCTCTCTTTCCACTCTTTCAGAAACTCCTACTATATGTACATTTGGTCCCATAACATAAATCTCTAACACAGTTTTTAAATTTTGTATTTTTCTTCTTGGAATTTTCTCTTTTTGGTCACGCTGTAAGATTTGATTTCCAAGGATTTTTCTTCTAGTTCAGATATGCTTTCTCTGCCTCACCAAGACTGCTGTTAAGGCTTCTCAGTGCATTTTTTTTTTTTCTTTTCAGCTCTGAGATTCTCAGTTATTCTGCATTTTTTTTTATTTTTTCTTTTTTTTAACTTTTATTTAATGAATAAAAATTTACAAAGTACGGCTTATGGATTACAATGCCCCCCCCATAACGTCCCTCCCACCTGCAACCCTCCCCTTTCCCACTCCCTCTCCCCTTCCATTCACATGAGGATTCATTTTCGATTCTCTTTATATGCAGAAGATCAGTTTAGCATACATTAAGTAAAGATTTCAACAGTTTGCTCCCACACAGAAACATAAAGTGAAAAATAATAGATGATTTTTTAAATGATGATGAAATCAGATCAGACCTATTGTCATGTTTAATCCCAGTGAGAGTCAAGTTGGGAATTGATAATTTCTTCTTTTTTTTACAGAAGATCAGTTTAGTATACATTAAGTAAAGATTTCAACAGTTTGCACCCACATAGAAACACAAAGTGAAAAATACTGTTTGAGTACTCGTTATAGCATTAAGTCTCAATGTACAGCACATTAAGGACAGAGATCCTACATGAGGAGTAAGTGCACAGTGACTCCTGTTGTTGACTTTACAAATTGACACTCCTGTTTATGGCATCAGTAATCTCCCTATGCACCAGTCATGAGTTTCCAAGGCTATGGAAGCCATCTGAGTTCTCTGACTCTTATCTTGTTTAGACAAGGTCATAGTTAACGTGGAGGTTCTCTCCTCCCTTCAGAGAAAGGTACCTCCTTCTTTGAAGACCTGTTCTTTCCACTGGGATCTCACTCGTTGAGATCTTTCATTTAGTTTTTTTTTTTTTTTTTTTTTTTTTTTTTTTTCCCAGAATGTCTTGGCTTTCCATGCCTGAAATACTCTCATGGGCTTTTCAGCCAGATCCGAATGTCTTTAGGGCTGATTCTGAGGCCAGAGTGCTGTTTAGGACATCCACCATTCTATTAGTCTGCTGAGTATCTTGCTTCCCATGTTGGATCACTCTCCCCTTTATTTATTCTATCTGTTAGTATTAGCAGGTACTAGACTTGTTTATGTGCTCCCTTTGACTCTTAGCCCTTTCATTATGGTCAATTGTGAACTGAAATTGATCACTCGGACTAGTGAGATGGCATTGGTACATGCCACCTTGATGGGATAAAATTGGAGTCCCCTGGTATGTTTCTAACTCTACCATTTGGGGCAAGTCAGCTTGAGCATGTTCCATGTTGTACATCTCTTCCCTCTTTTATTCCCACTCTTATGTTTAACAGGGATCACATTTCAGTTAAATTTCAACACTTAAGAATAACTGTGGATTAATTACAGAATTAAACCAGTCATATTAAGTAGAACAGACAAAAAAAAAAAAACTACTAAGAGGGATAATGTATTAAGTTGTTCATTAACAATCAGGGCTATGCTGATCAAGTCACCGTTTCTCATAGTGTCCATTTCACTTCAACAGGTTTCCTTTTTGGTGTTCAGTCAGTTGTCACAGATCAGGGAGAATATATGGTATTTGTCCCTTTGGGACTGGCTTATTTCACTCCGCATGATGTGTTCCAGATTCCTCCATTTTGTTGCGAATGACTGGATTTCGTTGTTTCTTACTGCAGTATAGTATTCTAAAGAGTACATATCCCATAATTTCTTTATCCAGTCTACCGTTGATGGGCATTTAGATTGGTTCCAGGTCTTGGCTATTGTGAATGGTGCTGCAATAAACATTAGGGTACAGACCGCATTTTTGTTTGCCAATTTAAATTCCTTTGGGTAAATTCCAAGGAGTGGGATGGCTGGGTCGAACGGTAGGGTTATATTCAGGTTTCTGAGGAATCTCCAGACTGACTTCCATAGGGGCTTGACCAGTTTACATTCCCACCAACAGTGGGTTAGTGTGCCTTTTACCCCACATGCTCGCCAGCATCTGTTGTTGGTAGATTTCTGTATGTGAGCCATTCTAACCGGGGTGAGGTGAAACCTCATTGTGGTTTTGATTTGCATTTCCCTGATTGCTAGTGACCTAGAACATTTTTTCATGTGCCTGTTGGCCATTTGGATTTCCTCTTTTGAAAAATGTCTATTGAGGTCCTTGGCCCATCTCTTAAGTGGGTTGTTGGTTTTGTTTTTGTGGAGTTTCTTGATCTCTTTGTAGATTCTGGTTATTAATCCTTTATCTGTTGCATAGTTTGCAAATATTTTTTCCCATTCTGTCGGTTGTCTCTTCACTCTCCTGACTGTTTCTTTTGCAGTACAGAAACTTTTCAATTTGATGCAATCCCAATAGTTGATTTTTGCTTTGACTGCCTGTGCCTCCTGGGTCTTTTCCAGAAATTCTTTGCCTGTGCCAATATCTTGAAGGGTTTCTACAATGTTCTCTAATAACTTGATGGTGTCAGGTCGTAGATTTAGGTCTTTAATCCATGTTGAGTTAATTTTTGTGTAAGGTGTAAGGTAGGGGTCTTGCTTCATGATTCTGCATGTGGAAATCCAATTTTCCCAGCACCATTTATTGAATAGACTGTCCTTGCTCCAGGAATTGGTTTTAGATCCTTGATCAAATTAAGTTGGCTGTAGATGTTTGGGTTGATTTCTGGTGTTTCAATTCTGTTCCATTGGTCTATCCATCTGTTTCTGTACCAATACCATGCTGTTTTGATTACAACTGCCCTGTAGTATGTCCTGAAATCTGGTATTGTGATGCCTCCGGCTTTGTTTTTGTTGTACAAGATTGCTTTAGCTATTCGAGGTCTCTTGTGCCTCCATATAAATTTCAGCATCATTTTTTCCAGATCTGAGAAGAAGGTCTTCGGTATCTTGATTGGTATTGCATTGAATCTATACATTGCTTTTGGTATAATGGACATTTTGATGATATTGATTCTTCCAATCCATGAGCATGGAAGATTTTTCCATTTCTTGGTATCCTCTTCTATTTCTTTCTTTAAGGTTTTGTAATTTTCATCGTAGAGATCTTTAACATCCTTGGTTAAGTTTATTCCAAGGTATTTGATTGTTTTTGTAGCTATTGTGAATGGGGTTGATCTTAGAAGTTTTTCCTCATCCATGGCATTGTCTGTGTATACAAAGGCTGTTGATTTTTGTGCATTGATTTTATACCCTGCTACTTTGCCAAACTCTTCTATGAGTTCCAATAGTCTCTTAGTAGAGTTCTTTGGGTCCCCTAAATAAAGAATCATATCATCTGCAAAGAGGGATAGTTTGAGTTCTTCCTTCCCAATTTGTATCCCTTTAATTTCTTTTTCTTGCCTAATAGCTCTGGCTAGAACCTCCAGAACTATATTGAATAGCAGTGGTGAGAGTGGGCATCCCTGTCTGGTACCAGATCTCAGTGGAAATGCTTCCAGCTTTGCCCATTCAATAGGATGTTGCTGTGGGTTTTTCATAGATTGCTTTGATTGTATTGAGGAATGATCCTTCCAAACCCAGTTTGCTTAGAGTTTTCATCATGAATGGGTGTTGTATTTTATCAAATGCTTTCTCGGCGTCTATTGAGATAATTCTGCAGTCTGTTAATGTGGTGTATCACATTGATTGTTTTGTGCACATTAAACCATCCCTGCATACCAGGGATAAATCCCACTTGGTCTGGGTGGATGATCTTTCTGATGTGTTGTTGCATTCTATCAGCAAGAATTTTATTGAGGATTTTTGCATCTATGTTCATCAGGGATATTGGTCTGTAATTCTCTTTCAATGCTGCATCTTTTTCCAGGTTAGGGATTAAGGTGATGCTGGCTTCATAGAAAGAATTTGGGAGGACTCCCTCTTTTTCGATTGTTCTGAATATTTTGAGAAGAATTGGAGTCAGTTCTTCTTTAAATGTCTTGTAGAATTCAGCAGTGAATCCATCTGGTTCTGGGCTTTTCTTTGTTGGGAGGTCCTTTATTACTGTTTCAATTTCTGTCTCAGTTATGGGTCTGTTTAGGTTTTCTATGTCTTCCTGGTTCAATTTAGGTAGGTTGCATGTGTCCAGGAATCTATCCATTTCTGATAGGTTTCCCTGTTTGCTGGTATACAAGTCCTTGTAGTAATTTCTGATGATTCTTTTTATTTCTGTGGTGTCTGCTGTTACCTTTCCTTTTTCATCTCTGATGTTATTGATTTGGGTCTTTTCTCTTCTTTTTTTAGTTAGTTGGGCCAATGGGGTGTCAATTTTGTTTATTTTTTCAAAAAACCAGCTCCTCATTTGGCTGATTTTTTGTAATGTTTTTTTGGATTCAATCCTGTTGATTTCTTCTCTGATCTTAATTATTTCTCTTCTCCTACTAGATTTGGGTCTGGTTTGCTGTAGGTTTTCTAGATCCTTGAGGTGAATTGAAAGCTCATCTATTTGGTGCCTTTCCAACTTCTTGATGCAGTAAGTAAGATCTTTGAAACTGAAAAAATAAAGTATTTCAGAGCACTCAGTTGTCACATAAAGAAGTTTTAGTGATACAATGGTCAATTTAATGTACTTAAGGATTTCTGTCTGATGTCTAAAGAGTATCAACTATCAAAGTCCCAGCTTTACCTTTTTTAAAAGATTTATTTATTTGAAAAGAATAGTTATTTATTTGGAAAGAATAGTTACAGAGAGATAAGGAGATGTAGAGGTAGAAGTATAGGTGGAAAGAGAGAGAGAGAGAATCTTCCATCCTCTGACTGACTCCCCAAATGGCCACCATGGTAGGTATGGACCAGGATGAAGCCAGGAGCCAGGAACTTCATCTCAGTCTCTTACAAGAGTGCAGGGGCCCAAAGGCTTGAGCATTCCTCCACAGGTGCATTAGCAGGGAGCTGGATCAGAAATGGAGAGCCAGGATATGAACAGCACCTGTATGGGATGCTGACATTGCAGGCAGTGGCTCCTCAGTTTTGCCAAAATGCAGGACCTTAACTTAATCTTGGTGAGTGTAAAATACTGTTTCACATTGCATATTAGAAACACTTCATGAGATAAGAAAGTATGGTAAAATAGTTTAATAGACACAATTATTCCCATTCTTTCTTTGTGATAATGAATGTCTTACCCAAACATTGGTGGTATATAGCATTTTCTTTTCTTTTTTCTTTTTTTTTTTTTTTTGACAGGCAGAGTTGACAGTGAGAGAGAGAGACAGAGAGAAAGGTCTTCCTTTGCCATTGGTTCACCCTCCAAAGGCCGCCATGGCTGGCACGCTGCGGCCAGCGCACCGCGCTGATCCGATGGCAGGAGCCAGGTACTTCTCCTGGTCTCCCATGGGGTGCAGGGCCCAAGCACTTGGGCCATCCTCCACTGCACTCCCTGGCCACAGCAGAGAGCTGGCCTGGAAGAGGGGCAACCGGGACAGAATCCGGTGCCCCAACCGGGACTAGAACCCGGTGTGCCGGTGCCGCAAGGCGGAGGATTAGCTTAGTGAGCCGCGGCGCCGGCCAAGATAATAAATTTTCATAAAAGCTATTGCTTGTAAAATTTTTTTCAAACATCCTATTTATCTCCTTTAATAATGCATTTGTTATTGTTACATTTTCAACATGAACTTCTGTAGCTATCCGTCTAGCAATTTGTTACACTTAAAATCACAGTGCAGGATGTGCTGTGTTCCTTTTAACCATTGCTTCTACATTGTTCTATTACTAATCTCAAAGTTATCTGAACTCTGTGATGATTTTTTGAGAAACATTTAATGAAGGTATAAGAAATTGTACATTTTGTGAGTTTCTTATGCTAAGCACATTTACACTTAAATGGAACTATTTCTGCATTTAACTTTTTTGAGGAATACTTTTTTTTCATTAAAAGGTTTTTCTTGTATTAGTGTCTTCTGAAAACTAAATGTCGCACTGGAGAAATGTGATATTAGCTGGCTGTCCTTTCCTTGACTGTATACTTGGCCCATGTTTTATTTCCTGATTCTTTGAAATTTAATTATATTATAACATTCTTGGGATTGATTTTCCTGTAGAATATTTCCCGTAAGACATAGAAGTCATATTTAAGCTTCAGATTCAAATCTTTCTTTACTTTAAACATTTTTTAAATCATGTACTTGTCATTTTTCTCCTAATTATTCTCTGTTTAATAACACAAAGAAAGTATTTGATAATGACTGTGTAGACTTTCCAATCTCAGTAATCTGTGTTATACTGTAGCTCATAATTTTTCTTATAATGGTTATATTGTCAGTGCATGATATTCAATCTTTCTTTTTTATTTAGTAAATATAAATTTCCACCATTTGGGGAAAGTCCGATTGAGCATGTCCCAAATTGTACATCTCCTCCCTCTCTTATTCCAACTCTTATATTTAACAGGGATCACTTTTCAGTTAGAATTTAAACACCTAAGAATAATTGTGTGTTAATTACAGAGTTCAACCAATAGTACTAGAACAAAAAAAAATACTAAAAGGGATAAAGTATTACATTGTACATCAACAGTCAGGACAAGAGCTGATCAAGTCACTGTTTCTCATAGTGTTCATTTCACTTCAACAGGTTTCCCCTTTGGTGCTCAGTTAGTTGTCACCAATCAGGGAGAACATATGATATTTGTCCCTTTGGGACTGGCTTAATTCACTCGGCATAATGTTTTCCAGATTCCTCCATCTTGTTGCAATTGACCAGATTTCATTGTTTTTGACTGCTGTATAGTATTCTATAGAGTACAGGTCCCATCATTTCTTTATCCAGTCTACTGTTGTGAATTGAGCTGCCATCTCACTCCTGAGAATTTTCCCTTAGCAACTGAAATTAACATATTTTGAAGAGTTATCTGTACTCCCATCTTTATTACATCTTGATTCACAATGTCTAAGATATGGAATCAACAAATATGTCCACTAACTATAGATTATATAAAGAAGTGTGGTATATATACACTACGGATTACTACCCAACCATAGAAAGAGTGAAATATTGTCTTTTGCATCAAAGTGGATGCAGTTGGAAACCATTACATTTAGTGAAATAGGCCAGGCCCATAAAGACAAATATCATATTTTTGCCTGTTTTTGGTACCTAATTAAGTACAAAATAATGTATTGTTTTTGAGAAAAATTGACTTGATTATTTGTATAGTCCTTGTCTCTACTCTTGTGTAACAGTGTTATTCTTACTGTTTGTTGAATTATTTTCTTAGTGGAGTGTTAAGCTTATGATCATAAAGTGAACTGAAAGTATGTCATTGTGGACACTGCCACAAGGCTAACTATAAAACCCTTGCAAACTTTTTCTCAAGAAGGCATATTCTTCAGGGAACTGTCCCTTCCCAATGTCTCCTTCACTTGTCACAAGCAAATAAAGCTTTCTTTTGAGCAACTCCTGCTTGAGACTGATTGTTTTGCAACACTACATGAAAACAGACCATGTGTGTTCACTAGGGGACTAAGAATTTATTCAACACTGTTTTTCATTCATTCACTAGGCAACAGAATTTTTTAATAGCCTGATGTGTTTTTAAAGTATTCCTGATGGTCAAACTTATCTGTGGTAATGATTGATCACAGCCTAAATAGCTATCATATTTTATATACTTCTGATGGTATTTTTTATACAGAATACACTCTACCACAGTTTACTCTAAGACCATTTTAAAATTGCAAACAGAATCTGACATACAAGTTCATACAGGTTCCACAAAGTTTCTCTCAGTCACCAAAATTACTACATTGTGCTATCTCCTCACAAAAAACTCCATTTTTTTCTTTTATTTATTTAATCTTTTTAGCTTTTCAATCAGTTTCTCACCATTCTCTGTTTGGGAATTCCATTGATTTTCAAACTGACAAAACACCAAGATGTTCTGTGGCTCACATGCTTGAAAATTACAGAAATAAATGAGTTGCTATAAATTTAATGTGGATTGCATGCTTCCCCCAAATTCACTGTTTAAAATACTAATCTTTCTGTAAGGGTTTTAGGAGATGGAAACAACAGGTGCTTGGGACATGAGGACACAGACCTCATGTGGGTGCCGGTTCCAGTCCCAGCTGCTCCACCTCCAATCCAGCTCTCTGCTATGGCCCGGGAAAGCAATATAAGATGGCCTAAGTCCTTGGGCCCCAGTATCCACACTGGAGACCTGGAAGAATCTCCTGGCTCCTGGCTTTGGATTGGCACAGCTCTGGCCATCTGAGGAGTAGACCAGCTGATGGAAGACCTCTCTCTCTCTCTCTCTCTCTCTGCCTCTTCTTCTCTCTTTGTGTAACTCTGACTTTCAAATAAATAAATCTTAAAAAAAGACAACTTTGTTGTGAGGTAGACAGGAGGCAAATAAAAAGGAGGAGCTGAGATCATCTGCCCCTCCTTGCAGTCCTATCTGCCTATAAAAACTCTCCCATTTCTGTGGCTGACATACCTACACTAGTGATGCACTCAGTGCCATGACATTTCTAAGACTAAAAAAAACAGAAAAACAACTAAAACAAGGAAACTGGTGGTACACACATCCTACCCCCACCACACTCTACCCCTTATAAGTATTCACCACCTCTTACTTCTCCAGTTCATGTAGCGATGAACCCAAACCTTGTAGAGGGAAGTTCTCTCTCTCTCTTTTTTTTTTTTTTTTTTTTTGACTCAGTTGGGAAGTAATTCCACACAGCTGAGTGGAATTGAGGGTAGCTGATGTATGAAATCTGGCCCCTGTGGGTATTTGTCTTCTCTACCCCTGGAACCACACAAAGAATTTATGCAGCCCTCAGTGTGGTCTCAAATTTCTCCACAGTCTCTCACCAGGATGCCAAGGTTACCAAGTTTATGTACTTGTGAGTTCTCTCTCCCCCCTCAGATTTTCACAGTCTCAGTTCGTTACCTCCACACTTTCACTAGGTCCTAACCTCCTGTTGTTTCTCCCCACCAGAGTCAGGTTTTTCTGCTTGGCTAATGGTGGGCGCCACTTTACATAGGTAAAATGGCACCTGCTCTTTGTCTTGCTTGGCTTTGTAAGGTGAGTGGAGAGAGAGGCTAATATCCGTGCCAGTTCCCCTTATTTACTTGTTTTTTTCTCTCCTGCAGTCAGCCTGGTGAACTTTCCCCAGTGGGACTTCAGGCCTCGTTCCCTCTAGGCTATTTCTGCCTTTCCCCGCCATTCTGCCTTTCCCCGCCAATGTCTCGGGTTACTGAGGTTTTTGTCTCACCTCCCCTTCCAGCGCTGGTATGCAGACTCTGTGGCTGGGCTTCCACGCGGTGGGTGACCTTGCTCTCCCCATAGGTCCTCTGTGTCACATTCACTAGGTCCAGAAGAGTTTCCTCTGCAATTTTTTCTTGAGCATTTTCCTGAGGCTACAGTAACTCCACTTTTATTAAACTATCTTTTCTCAGACTATCAGTGCGCACCCTCACTATTCCGCCATCTTGGCTCCACCCCTTAATCTGTATTTTTTTTAAAGATTTATCTATTTATTTGAGAAGTCAGAGTTACACATAGAGAAAAGGAAAGGCAGAGAGAGAGTGAGAGAGAGGTCTTCCATCAGCTGGTTCACTCCTCAGATGGCCACAGCTGCACCAATCCAAAGCCAGGAGCCAGGAGATTCTTCCAGGTCTCCAATGCAGATACTGGGGCCCAAGGACTTGGGCCATCTTACATTGCCTTCCTGGGCCAGAACAGAGAGCAGGATGGGAAGTGGAGCAGCCGGGACTCAAACCGGTGCTCATATGAGATGCCAGCACTGCAGGCAGCAGCTTTACCCACTACATCACAGTGCCGGCCCCTATAGTGTATTATTTATATAAGAAAATATGTCTTGCTTATATTATCACATTATCCCTTAACTTTCTATTATTTGTGTAAAATATGAGTATTTTAACTCACTAAATTGCTTTATTTAACTTACTTTTTTTTAAAGTTGACATTAATAATATTTTTATGAACTTAGTTGCTAGCATGGAATTTCCTAATCTTTCAGATAATTTGATTAGTTCTATCTTCAGACTTCAACCTTGGAAGTATTTCTAAGCACTTTCTTGAACCTACTTTTGAGGTTAAATCATTGTGTCATTAATATTTTAAAAAGACTAAATGGAATGAAATGTTCATAAAGTCCAGACATCTCTGTCACTGATATAATGCGGCAATGAGACAATTTCCCTCCTAAGAACCGGAAGATAGTTCTGTCTGTTCTGTGTTGGCTCATTTATCTCTGTTACACTGATGAATTCATTTTCATGACAATACTTGGTCTGAATAATGAAATGCTAGAAGAGTGTCTGATGGTCAAGATGGAATTTTAAAATTTGCTTTCCAATTATAGCTAAGCATCTTTTTGAGACTTCTTTTTGAGAAGATCAATCATTTTGGGCGAACAAAAATGGTTCCATGATATTTTTCAGCTAAATTACAAGTCATTTGAATAATACAATGTCTTTTAAAGCTTTATTAAACCAGTGTGAACTCCAAGTCATTATAGCTTCTTAAAAAGAAATACATAAAATACAAGAATGTATTTTTAACTTTTCCTTTGCTTGTAATTTGAATATACATTAGATAAATGTTTTATTGAGAAAAAGGTAACCTTTAAAAAACGAATCAACTTTTGCTTACTTGCTCCTTTCCACATATGTTCACTAGTTAAATAAGCTTATTGATCCTGTTCTTAGTCAGAAGTGAGATATATCCATGTTCCTGTATGGTTATTTAAAATAGTCTTCTTAAATGTTAACATGCTGGTGAAGTAGCTGAAGATTTTGGTGGAGCCTGTGACTTTGCATCTTAACAAACTCTGTCAATATCCATACTGACTAGTCAAAATCTGTAGTTGAGTTCTCTCCCTAAAACATTTAAATATGGGAATGTTTGGCAGTTAATCTGCATATAACCCTGACAAAAATAATGCATTAAACTATGTGAGAACTTACCATAAGTTTTATATGACAATCTCTGAAAAATTGGTTCTATTTTTGAGCTACCTTTAACAAATTTTGATCATGAATTTTAGTAGTAAATAAGATTAAACTGATTTCATAATAATTAAGTCAGTCACACTTATAGAGATTTTTATTGTGCCAGTGAATTTGATAAGTCTTCACATACATTTACTTCATTCTCAAAATAACTTATCAGTTAGGAAAAATAATTATTCCCATTTTGTATATGATGAAACTGAGACAGTGAGTAGTTATGTAACATGCCCAAGATCACAGAAATAAATCACAGATCTAGGATTGATACTGCAAAAAAAATCGCATCTATTTCAAAGTAGAAAAATATGAACGAATTATTCAATAAAGGAGGAAATGCAAGGGAAAAAGAAAGGATTTATAGAGATGATGCTTCAAAATTTATGTGGCTACTACAATCTTCTTCCAGCTGAAAAAAAGAACAGAGGAAACCTGAACAGATTTTCATTAAGTGTTGTCTCCATAGAACAGAAATTTCTCTAAACCCAAGACTAACCTCACAGTATGCTAGATATTGTTAAATTAGATACATAATCAAAATAAAATCGAATAAGTGATAAGAGGTTCAAATAAATGAATTGCTATAAAGAGGAACTAGACAAGGAAGCATTCTGAAAGCTTCCTCCAGTCTCACTAGGAAGAGCATGATGAGCTATGATGCAAGAAGAGTCTGGCAGTGTGTGTGAATATCCACTCCCTGTGCATGGACATTGCAATTGACAAATAGACCTATGATGGATTATTTGGCTCTTTTTTGCTAAAGTATTATATATAAAATATTATTTACTTTTATTTGATAGATTTTGTCTGTCCATTGTAGACTTGTAGAGCATGTAAAAAACACATTCCTGAGGGCTATGAGCTCAAAAGGTTCTTGTGGTTGCTGTCTTGAGATTTTTACTAATTTTGTCTTTGTCTTTGAGTTTCCTAAGTAGAGTCTGATGAGATTATGAAGCATGTCTCAATACTTGGTCTATTGGAACTATCTCCTGCCTGTGCTATGGGACCTGGTCTCACATGCATACTATCCTATATCCGTGCATCCAGGTACCTCAAGGTCTTTCCCACTCTGCCATGACTCACAGACTATTGTAACATTTCCCTGTATGCGGTGGGAGTGTAGGGTCATATTAGCACATCCCTTATCATTTTAAGAAGAAGCATGATATGGGCAGTATGCACCCTGGGTTGGAAGTCCATAGTGCATCTGGGGAGTGGCTAACACTTCCCTGGAGCAAAGCTCTCAGGGCCCTCTGGTTCTGCTCCTGAGCGTGTGCCTCTCTAGAGAATTAAACATCTTTGGGTGTTGTCTTCTGCAGGTATCGCTGTGTGTAGGAGTGCTGCAAAGGACAGCAATACAAGTTGCTTTGGGAGATCCTTTCTTCCTCCTTTCTAAGGAGTCTGGTTTTGCATTCCTCTCTTTGACTAGCTTGAAGCACACTCAGGGATGAATTGTGAAATAGGAATCATGCTAAGTATTTGACATTTTAGTTACACACTACTTAGACTATTAAATGAGAAATAAAACCACCATGATGAATGAAAAGAGAGGGCAAAGAAAAAATTCATATTATATATGTACTATTAGAAGCATGTTTTTCTCAATTTTTGCACAAAAGGCTCTGCATCATTATTTTACACTGTGCCTCACAATGTGTGTACCTCATCCTGCTTAATGTCCTTTATTTTCCTTACGCTGTTGGATGCAGGTTATAGATCACAGATTTACTGCTCCTGGTCTGACTCCATCATTTCTGTTTGGTTCCTTAATTTGGCATAAAGTTTTCTTCTAGGATTTGTTACTTCTAGTCTATCCACTCATTCACTCAAAAAAAAAAAAGTCTCAGTTGATTTGAAATATCATATTCCATTAATAGTTACAAAGACAATATTAAAATATTAAGGTGGTACTGAGATTTTAATAGATTAATAATCATGAGCAATAATCTCCACTAAAGAGCTCTTGTTCTGAATATTTACACTACTTTTATTTTTCATGGGTGGAAATTGAACGATAGAGCTTATGAGTCAAATTGTATTGAAAAATCCTCATTTCTTATTTAATATTACAAAAAAGCAAAGTTACTAGAATGGGATTTCTAATGATATTCTGAGTAGATAAGATAACCCAGAAGGAGATATTCTTGAACAGTGGTGAGAGTTGGTATTTGGAAGTAAAGCTTTACGTTTAAATGCAGGCTGTACATTTGCAACTGAAAGATTTTTGTGAGATTTGAAGCTACTCAAAAATCCATGTCCTCACCTATATAATAGGTGAGTGAGAGAACAGTGTTTTTCACATATTTGAAGAAGCAGTCACATGAATATTAACACTTTGGAAATAGCAGGAAACATGCAAATATTTGTCATTATTAATCGTAGTGTCTTAGTTCAGTGTTTCTTAAAATCATTGGAATATATTGAAAATTAGAATTACTTAATATATTCTCCTTTTTTTTTTTTTATTTTTCAAGTAGTGAGCCCAGAGGTCAAAATTTAAGTAACCCAGATTTTTTTCTGGTAACAATGCAGCATGAAAAACTATCTGACCATGCTCCTTTATAATTTTTTATTTAATATTGCATCCTTAACATTTTGTACACCATCACCATTCCTTTTCAGGTATTAGTATGCAATGAACCGCAATGAGGTTACAATTAATTTAGTCAGTTCTTCCATTCAGATATATGATTATTTTCAACTTTTCAACATTATAATCAAAATCATAATGAGCTTCTTAGGGCTACATTTTATGCAAACACAATTATTTATTCAGATTTTTTTCTTAAAGAGTTATTACAAAGCAATTACCAAGGATGACCACAGAAAAGTTCAGCATCAGCTGTTTTATTTTTATCTTTTAGTGGATGAAAAAGTCATTGAAGTCAAACTTAGCTAGTCCATAACATCTTAGAAATGAATTTCTCATGCTCATTCATATTTAAGTACTATATGACTGTTATTAGTTACTTAATTGAATTCACTACCAGTTATCAAGCAAAATTAAAAATTATTGGGATATTTAAAAAGTCAACTTTTTATGTTACAAATGGCAACTGGGTGAGCCAATTGAATAAACATTCATAATCTTGACAAATTTAATAAAATTAAATTCAATAAACTAATTTTAATATTTTCATGCAAGATATGAAATATTGCATGGATAGAAAGGAGCAGGAAAAATTAGTTTATAAGGCTCCAGTATTAACAATCTTCTATGAATGTCAAGATTGTGGTTCTATCACTTATTTGCTAAAACTTGGGTGAAATAAATCAGGATCATGATGAATAAACAAATGACAACTATTCTTGCTAACAACATCAGCACTATTGCCAAGATTGTTGAAAATAAATAAACCATGCATTTCTTAGTGTTTTTGCTCAATAAGCATATTTTAAAATCATTTCATGGTATGCCTCATCAAGCCACAGCTTCATTTCTTCTTGCATAATTTTGACAGAGCTGTTAGGAAAATCAATGCCTCAGAGTTGTGTTTGGATTTACTGCTGAATCCAATTATACTGTATTATCATAAAAAGCATCAAAGTGAAAATTATTGATGGTGCTTGTTTTGTGAGCATGCAACTGTTAACTCTAAATATAAATATTTTAATGGCACAATTTCTCACTATTATGGAAAAGAAAAAGAAATAAAATTTCTAATATGGAACAATAAACCATTTAAATTTAAACAAAATTCTGACTTAAAAACATGCAATGCTATTTTTTACACACTTCACAGACAAGAATACTTTGAGTGGCTATGATCAATAATACTTATCAAAAAGTATGAGCATCCTATTAGGCTAAGGAAATATCCTTTTAGGGGAGATTTTGTATTACAATGTTATGTGACTTAACCACACTCCTGATGTAACACAGAGCAAAGTATGTTACAGCCCATGGTCAAAGCTGGCCCTCCTACACAATTACTTACAGTCTATGCCTGTTTTGTTCCATGGAAGCAGAGCTGAGCAGTTGAGAAAAGACCATATGGCCAGCAAAGCATAAAATATGTACTATTAACCCTTTAAAAACAAAACAAAACAAAACAGAGCCAGAGCTGTGGCACAGTAGATTGACACTCCATTTGCATAAGCCAGCATCCCATATGGGCATAAGTTCATGTCCCAACAGCTCCTCTTCTTATACAACTCTCTGCTAACGGCCTAGGAAGACAGTGGATGGTAGCACAAATGCTTGGGACCCTGAACCCACATGGAAGACCAGGAGGGCAGAAGCTCCTGGCTCCTGGCTTCTGATCGGTCCAGCTCTGGCCATTGTGGCCATCTGGGGAGTGAACCAGCAAATGGAAGGTCTCTGTCTCTATCTCTCTCCCTCTATCTATAACTGTGCCTCCCAAATAAATAAATAAATCTTTAAAAAATGTAAAAAAAAAATCATGTGCTTGAATCTCAAATGATTAAATATGTTTTTAAATTTTAAAAGTATAAGGAAGCTTGAACCTTTAAAATGAACTTAAGTTTGTAAGTGGTATATAATTGAGACTTTGAAATTTTAAGTATAAAATTAATGAAGTGATACGTGTGTGTGTGCACAGTATTTGCAAAGTAAAATGAGCATATTTTCCATTACTGTTCATTATGATTCGTTTTAATTTTATTTAATTTTATTTATTTATTTTTTTTTGACAGGCAGAGTTAGAGAGAGAGAGAGAGAGAGAGAGAGAGACAGAGAGAAAGGTCTTCCTTTTTCCGTTGGTTCACCCCCCAAGTGGCTGCTATGGCCAGCGCATTGCAGTCAGCACGCTGTGCCTATCAGGAGCCAGGAGCCAGGTACTTCTTCCTTGTCTCCCATGCGGGTGCAGGGCCCAAGGACCTGGGCCATCCTTCACTGCACTCCCGGGCCACAGCAGAGAGCTGGACTGGAAGAGGAGCAACCAGGACAGAATCCGGCGCTCCAACGGGGACTAGAACCTGGGGTGGCAACGCCGCAGGCAGAAGATTAACCTAGTGAGCTGCGGTGCCATCTCATTATGATTCTTTATAGAATGGTTAACTCTTTACAATCCCCTGTTGTGTCTTCTCTCAGAAAGCCATATTTTAAAGAATGCAAAAATAACATACTTACTTGGATAAAATGGTGATAACAAAAGATAGAATTGGAAATAAAAGTCATGAACTCAAGGAACGGCTGGTTCATCAAATAGCTACTAGAATATCTGAGAATGAATATCTAGAGCTCTGCCATTTTTCCAAATCTAACTTTTCTAGCGCACAATTGTATTCCTTTATCTCACTTAGTTTCAATGATAGAATAGCAGATTCCTGTAGGGAAAATAGTACAGCGATATAAGAAAAAATAAGTTCATCCTGTATATTGTCACTGATTTTATTGGCATGAGGCAGAATAATTTCAGATTAAAAGAATGGAGACCAAAATAAATCCCATGTTCATGTGTAATATGAGGTTACTTCATAAAATTCATGAGCAGTGGTACTGAGCCCAGTGCTTAAGACACATGCATTACATATTAGTAAGTGTGAGTTTGATTCCTGATGCTGTCTCCTGATTACAGATTCCTGCTGCTGAAGTTCTTCAAAAGCAGCAGAAATAGCTTAAGTAGCTGGTTTGCTGCTATCCACCTGGGAGATCTGTACTGAGTTCTGGGCTACTGGCTAATGCCAGGCCCTCCCAGAGTTGTTTGCAGTCCTTTGGAGAGTCAACCTACAGACGAGAGGTCTTTTAGTCTGTCTCTTTTTCTCTCAGATTTAAAAAGACTGCATGGAAGATGGAAATAAAGATGAATTTATTTTGTTGTAAAACGTTTTTCAAATCTGTGCATATGCTTTTCATAACATGCATCATGAACTTTTTGAGGAACCTTCATATATTTGATGTATTATGTTTGATTTACTTCTCATTTTAAATAACCCTCAGAAAGTGTTAGCTGTATTTGGCTGAATTTTTTGAATTTTAGTTCTAGTGTAGCATGCTTTAACTTTTCCTCTGAGAAGCAATAACATTTATTAAGTGAGGGAAAATATGGTGAATTGCAAGTTCAGTCTTATCCCATGGTTTTAAATCAAATTCATTTTCTATGGTTTGCTTGGCTTATTTTTTCTGTTTGAGTTTATCATTAATCAGTTTTTCTAGATTCTTGGACACCAACTAAATGGAAAACATAAAGTGAACAGTCTTTACTAAATGTGTGATTTTAAGCTTTTCCTAGAGAAAAACAGTACATTTTTCCCTGAAAAAGAAAAACGAAGCACAAAGAGAGGTAAGCGGAACTGTCATTTTTATGGATTATAATAAGATTGTGTGAATTGTATATATGAACAAAATCTATGAATTTTTGAACCCCATATATATATATATGATATACACCCAAAAGTCAACTGACAATTGATAATTGCTTGCAAAATCAAAAATATCATATCATTCATCAGGTAACATGTTCATTACTTTCCATCATGAAGTTAAATACTTAACATCAAATTTAATGTTATTTTACCTCCTTTGTTACAAGAGCTTTATAAAGACTGTATAAAAGGAGCAATCATTGACCTTAAAGCCTATAACAACCTTGCTGATACTAATATTCCATGATTTCTACACGTAAGGTCACCTTTGATTTCTCATTTTTAAATACATAATTAATTTTGTAAGTTATAAACAGAAATATAATCACAGAACAGATGAATCCACAAGATGTTTTTCCTTTTTACTAAATGGTGGAAAGACTTGCATTCTCTCTAAAATTTTACATTTTCAAATATATAAAATCTACTTCATTGCAAATATATAAATATATATTTATATATAATATATAAAATATACATAAAGTCTACTTTATTTATTTGTCTTAATGAGTGATCAAAGTAGTCCAAATGGAAACATTATTGTATTTTAAACATTTTACAAGTATATTTTCTCATTATCATTGTAAAATCTTTGGGATCATCAGGAATAGAAAGACATGCATTGTTCCTGTTGTTGATACATTATTTTTGGTGTGGGCTTATATTATAAAAAGCAAAATCGCCAGTGCCATGGCTCACTAGGCTAATCCTCCGCCTGTGGCGCCAGCACCCCGGATTCTAGTCCCGGTTGCTCCTCTTCCAGTCCAGCTCTCTGCTGTGGCCCGGGAAGGCAGTGGAGGATAGCCCAAGTGCTTGGGCCCTGCACCTGCATGGGAGACCAGGAGGAAGCACCTGGCTCCTGGCTTCGGATTGGCGCAGTGCGTCGGCCATAGCAGCCATTTGGGGGGTGAACCAATGGAAGGAAGACCTTTCTCTCTGTCTCTCTCTCATTGTCTAACTCTGCCTGTCAAAAGAAATTAAAAATAAATAAATAAATAAAAGGCAAACTCATTAAATTAGTACAGGAGTGTTCATGTTCAAAGACCATTTAACTCATTTTAAAAATTATATCTGGGGGCCAACATTATGGCACAGCAGTTTAAGCCACTACTTGCAATGAATGCCAAGCATCACTTTTCTGAAGGTTAGTTCAAATCTCAGTGGCACTTCTTCCTATCCAACTCCCAACTAATGCACCTGGAAAAACAGCAGAAGATGTCCCAACTACTGAGGCCCCTGCCATCCATGTGGGAGAATAGATTGGAGTGCCTTGCTCCTAACTTTGACATAGTTTCTCTGTGCCTCCCACTCCCTGGCTCTCACTTTACCTGTCAAATAAATACAATTAAAAAAAAAAAAACTTCAAAAAGTCAGATTTGTTTTAATATCACAGCAACCCGTTGTTTATTAAATTTATAAAATTAGTGATTCCCTTAATTATTTAGTTTTTAAATTGAACAAGCCCAGAGCCTGTGCTGTGGCTTAGCAGGTGGAGCTGCCTCCTGCATTGCCAGCACCCCATATGGGCACCAGTTTGAGTACCAGCTGGGCTGCTCTACTTCTGATCCAGCTCTCTGCTGTGGCCTGGGAAAGCGGTATAGGGTGGCCCAAATCCTTGGGCCCCTGCATCTGTGTTGGAGACCCAGAGGAAGCTCCTGGCTCCTGGCCTCAGATAGTTGTAGCTCTGGCCATTGCAGCCATTTGGGGAGCAAACCAGCAGATGGAAGACCTCTCTCTCTCTCTGCCTCTGCCTCTCTGTAGCTCTGTCTTTCAAATAAAAGACAATGAATCTTTAAAAATAAATAAACAAATAAATGAATTGAACAAACTCAGAAAGGAAATATGAAGATCGCTTAAAAAACACAAGTAGGGCAATTACAAATTTTACTTCAATAGATATAACCCATTGAAGAAGAGTATATTTAGATCCTTACTTCCCTACCATATGAAACTTAAGACTATTCATTTGTTAATTTATGTTTGTATTTTGTTTAGGAAAGATGTAATTAAATCTCCTTAGAATGAATATGCAAAATCATTATTTTCTGACTTCTGGAAATTATTTCTCATAAATTAATTAAAATCATAGTATCTTCAGAAAAATAGTAACAATCTTTCATTTTCTTTTTAAAGTTATAACTGCAAACACAATAATTATATACCTATATACATCATATTGACACTATTATACTGTATTTCATAATTTATATAATTATATTAACAGTTGCTAAATATTATAACCAATGCAGATGTTAATTAAACTGAACATCTGAGAAACATAATTTTGAAAGTAAAAATAATTTAGTTTATTTTCTACATTGCTTTCATGTATACATTTGAAAAGATTCAAATCATAAGAGTTGATGAAATGGACTTGGAAAGGATAATGTAAGATTTTAATGTTTTTTGACAGGTTAATTGGCTACTGAAGTCATTATAAATCCACAAGAAACTTGAGATTCAAGAGTAGATGAGCTACTTTATGTTTCTATGCACATGAAAGCATTAAGGTTATAAGAAGTTATAAAGTTATGATTGCCAAAAATGAATTTGATAAGTGAACAGACATTATTATCATAAATGGTCAAAAGTCTGAATTAAATTGAACTAAAAACTGATTATCAATTTTCTGCTCAACTATTATTTGGCCAAGTATTGTCAGACATAAAATATGAGCAAATAATTTCTCTTTTCCAGAAATTTACAATTAGCATATTAAATATCCAAATCCAAAGCTAAGATGAAGGCAAAACAAAAACAAAACCTCTTTGGACTATGCATTTTATTTTGTCTTTTTT
The DNA here is from genome assembly GCF_051225735.1 of Oryctolagus cuniculus. Lineage (NCBI taxonomy): Eukaryota > Metazoa > Chordata > Mammalia > Lagomorpha > Leporidae > Oryctolagus > Oryctolagus cuniculus. The sequence continues at coordinate 105,890,368 of NC_142871.1, read as the reverse complement.
GAAACTGAAGTACTATCAATGTCAGAAGTATAACTCTCATCTTGGATCTTCATATTTTCTTTATGCCTTAATAACATAATATCAGTTTTACAGGACTGGTGCTGTGGCATAGTGGGTAAAGCCACCACCTGCAGTACTGGCATCCTATATGAGTGCCGGTTCTAGACCCGGCCGCTCTACTTCTGATCCAGCTCTCTGCTATGGCCTGGGAAAGCAGTACAAGTTGGCCCAAGTCCTTGGGCCCCTGCACCCACGTGGGAGACCCAGAAGAAGCTCTTGGCTCCTGGCTTCGGATCCGTGCCTCTCCAGCCTTTGTGGCCAATTGTGAAGTGAACCAGCGGATGGAAGACCTCTCTCTTTCTCTCTCTCTATCTCTCTCTCTCTCTCTCTCTCTCTCTCTGTGTGTGTGTGTAACTCTGAATTTCAAATAAATCTTTAAAAAAAAAAAAAGGAAACTGGAGCTGTCTCCACAGACAAATATATATTAGTGACAAAGCTGGACATATTTACAAAGTTTGCTCACCTTGTTTAAAAAAAAATCTTAGTATCACTTTTACATATTTCATTTTACTCAAGCTTTCAGGAAAACTTGTAAATAGTTTAATTGATTTTTCATTACAGGCTTATAGCTTAAAATATCTTTCTAAGAGACCATTTAAATATAACATTATAAATGCTGGCAAGTATATTTATGAAAACCTACAGAGAATTTTGAATATCTTTAAATCTTCACATTCATTCTCCTTTTTGAGGAATGTATTTTGTAATTTCAAAAACAGTACAATTGATTATTAATGACTAGAACCAAAATGTTATCCTGTGATTGAAATTTTTACCTGCTAGTTTTTATTTTAAAGATTCAGGTGGCAGATTGCATTTCAACATAAGGATTTTATGTACTTTATTCTTTATTTTATGTATTTAGTGATTATTACCATGCATTTAATGATCAAACAGGACTTTCAGTAATGATAAATAGTAGCATTATCTGTATAAATAAATTTACAAGACCAAACACATAATTGAGTGCAGTGTTTAAAGCAAACAAAATGTGCTGGACCCTAGGGATGGTGTTGATTCTGAAGAATGAAGTTTCACTGCTCAGTTCAAATAGCTTATAAGTGCTGAATTGACTCAAATACTTCTTTGCACCATCAGCATTTAGACAACTCAAATAGACAAGTTCATAGGGTTACGGAGGAGTCAAACTGAAATACTAATAGATATTTGAGGGCTTATATTATGAATTTTTAAAGATTTTTTATGTGTTTGTTCTAAGATTTATCTATTCTGACATTTTGGTAACCAACTTATAAGTTTAAAATATGTAATGTATTTAGCATTTGCTAAATAACCTTTCAAATATTAAGAAAAAAGTTAAGCTGAACCCTGCTTTACATATGTCAGATATTTATACCCTTATAATTATTTTCAGCTGTAGATAACATTTTGCCTCCTTTTATGCTTAATTTAAACTCAAAAATAATTGAGATTTCTAGTAAGAGAGGAGCCAGGATTTGACCAATATAGTCTGGCTTTGGAGGCTTCACTCTCAAGCTCCAACCCTTGATACCTCTTTACTGACCGGATGCAATAAGCAGAACTGAAGGGAAAAACTTCTGTGGTTTTGGTCAACTACTGGAGATTTTGCAAGCTCACTTACTGAAAAACACTTGGCTCTTCAGGGAATGCAAAGAGCAGAGCTGGCTTTTTATTAAAGATTCATAAATTTTACCAGCCCTGTGAATTTTGGTGACATTCTTTATAGGCCCATGTCCTCATCCATAGGGTAAGGACAATAACAGGACACTAAGTAGATTGCTGTAAAAATGGATTAGGCAAACCTGGAAGTCTTGGCATAATGTCAAATATTCAGTGTTAGTCATTTTCACAGAAGAGAGTGGAAAAAAAAGAAAGAGGGAGAATAACATATACATGATTTTAGAACTCATATCCCATTTTTACCTTTTTAAAATGTACTAAGTCTACCTATCTGTGAAGGACATCAAGCAGTTTAAGTCAGTAAGGCACAGACACTTTTTATTTTAGGTCACTGCAGTGGTCAGAAAGGAATGTAAAGTATTAGCAGTTTCCTGAAAGGCTATAGTGGCATGGTGTACTTACTGATCTTTAAGGAGTAAAGGAGGAATCATTCCTTCTTCATCTTCTGGTTATTTTTTTCTCCATTCCCTTCATTTTCAATGTTTCATTTCTTATTTTCCATTTACTCTTCTGATGATCTGCCAATGGTGTAGAGCCTCAGTGCTCCTAGATTTTTATTCTAAATGGAATATATCTGACATTTTGCACTCATTCAGACATGAGAACACTTTAGGGTTCTTTGTTTACCATAATTCTGCTTATGTTAGTTAAAGCAAGAACAAAATTACTCCTTGATCATTCACTTAAAAGTTGTCTAAAGTGCTCATTTCGGCAGCTAATTTACTGAAAAAGGGTTGCATAAAAACAATGCTTTCTATTCAGTTGTCAATGTAAGTATTTGGTTATAGTGTCATTTAAAATGTTTGCTTTTGTATTAATAGTTGTGCTTTTAGAAGAAAAAAGCATATGCAAAAAAACATAAGGAATTGAAACAATACAGATAATTCTGAGAACAAAACAAAATTTATTTTATTATTTTTAAATTTTTTTAAATTTTATTTAAGGTGTACAAATGTCACATATTCCACAGATACAGATTTAGGAACATAGTAATACATGCCACCCTACCTTCCCTCCTGGCCACACTGCAACACTTACAATGTTTCTTCATAATTTCTTATTTTAAATATAAGTAGACTTCATCAAATAACTAGGAGCATTTTGCTTATTTTCTCTGTGAATTTTCTTGTTTGATTGAATGTGAAGGAGTTGATGAACGTCATCCAGAATCAGTATCTTCCAGACCTTGCTGAAGTCGTAACCCCCAGATACTATTATCGTAATATCTTCTAGATAAAAGCACAAACATAATTTGACTGATTTTTATGTTTGCCCAGTTTTAAAAGTTATATTAATTATTTTTTAAAAAAATTATGTCCTAATATTTTTAAAGATTTATTTATCTATTTGAAAGTCAGAGTTACAGAGAGGCAGAGGCAGAGACAGAGAGAGAGAGAGAGAAAGGTATTCCATTCTCTGGTTCACTCCCCAAATGCTGGCAAAAGCCAGAGCTGAGCCAATGATCCAAAGCCAGGAGCCATCAGCTTCCTCCAGGTCTCCCAAGCAGGTGCAGGGACCCAAGCACTCAGACCATATCAGAGAGCTGGATAGAAAGTGGAGCAGCCGGGACTTAAACCATTGCCAATATGGGATGCTGCCACCACAGGTGACAGCTTTAGCCACTATGCCACAGTGCCAGTTTCCCAATATTTTTGTTGGATTGTAAGTTAGAAATATGATGAGCAATAGCTATATGTTAGGAAATTGAACAGGTGTCATAATTTCCAGATAAAAACCACATAATAAGAAAACTACTAGAGGAAAATCACTACAATTTTGCTCATAATCCACAAATAAATCAATAGTTGCTATATAACCAATTAGTTGTAGAATGTTGCCTCATAAATATTAATTTATCTTTTTGTATCAAACATATCATACCATGGCTGACATTTATGCAGAGTGAGTTAAGATGCTAACTGTGGCTGGCACCTCGGCTCACTAGGCTAATCCTCCGCCTGTGGCACTGGCATCCTATATGGGTGCCGGAGTCTGTCCTGGTTGCTCCTCTTCCAGTCCAACTCTCTGGTGTGGCCCAGGAAGGCAGTGGAGGATGTCCCAAGTGCTTGGGCACCTGCACCCCTGTGGGAGACCAGGAAGAAGCACCTGGCTCCTGGCTTCGGATCAGCGCAGCACACCGGCTGCAGCACGCTGGCCGTAGCGGCCATTTTGGGGGTGAAACAATGAAAGGAAGACCATTCTCTCTGTCTCTCTCTCACTGTCTAACTCTGCCCATTAAAAAAAAAAAAAAAAAGATGCTAACTGCAATGCTGGCATCCCATATGAATGCTGGTTAGAGTCCTGGCTGCTCGACTTCTGATCCAACTTTCTGTTAATGACCTTGGAAAAGTATTGGGAGATGGCCCAGCTGCTTGGGATTCTGCCATCCACATGGGGGACCTGGATGAACCTCCTGGCTCCTGCCTTTAGCCTGCCCCAACCTGGACCATTGCAACCATTAGGGAGTGACCCAGTGGATAGAAAAAACTAGGACCCCATCCAAGTCTCCAACACAGATGAAAGGGACCAAAGTACTTGCTTGAGTCATCCCATGCTGCATTCCAGGGTGCACATTAGCAGAAAACTCTTATTATGAGTACAGCCAGGACCCGAAGCCAGACTCTGATATGGATTGTGATGCAGCCCCTCCAAATGATATCTTAATTGTTACATCAGATACATGCCCCAAATTCTGAGCTAATCTGAACCAGTTGGGGGCAAGCAAGCAAATTATATCACTATAATTATTCGACTACCAGATTAGTGTCCCAGCGTAATTCATTCTTCCCTGAATCAGTATTCATAAACAAAAGGAAGAAAACAATAAGTAAAGAAATGAAGGTAGGAAGAGTGGGTAGAAGAACAAAAGGAGAGATAAAGACAATTAAGAAAGAGAGGAAGGAAGGAAGGACTGAATAGAGGGATGGAGGGAGGCAGGTGAAGGGAAGGAATGGAGGAAAGAAACAAAACAAGAGAAAGGAATAGTATGGAGTAGAAGGGAAATAGAGAATAAGTAAACACAATAGGTACTGTAATTTTCCTATGAAATAAAATCTTTATCATTGAAAAGTAAAAAAAAAAAGAAGATTCCCTAAAATGAGACTTTTAACAAGCTAGATTTCAAATTACATTGATAGTCTACCTATAATGGAGCAAATGGGTTTACACTGATTTTTATTCACTATTGCCTTTGTACATTTGGTACACCATACAAAAATGTCAAAATACCAAAACCCGGTTACTTTAAAAGTGTCCGTATGTTTCTCATATTTCTGGAGGCTTTGAAGTCCTAGACCAAGTTTACGGTGACTGGTAAGGGACCTCCTACTGTCTTGTAGATAACTATTTTCTTGCTATGTCCTCACATGTCAGAGTACATGAGAGAAAGAGAGCTCAAAGCACTTCTTTTTATTGACAAGTAGTAATTTCACATCGTGATGGGGTTTAGGGTGATATTTCAGCACATTTGCACATTGAACATTAGTTGAATTGGGATATTTTGTTATCTGCCATCTCACTTGTTATTTTTTTATGATGAGAATACTCAAAATGATCTCTTCCAGGAATTTTGAACTATATGACATTGTTCATGGTAATCACTCTGTGTAATCAGAGCACCAGAACATACTTCTCCAATCTGACGCTAACCTTGTGCTGGCTAACCAGTGTTTCCCCATGCTTCCTTTCTCTGGTAACCACTATTCTGCTTTCTGCTTCTGTGAGGTCAATGAAATGATTCTTATCATTACATGCTTGGCATATTTCAGTTAGTGCAATGATCTCCAGGTATATCCATGTTGCTATAAATCACACAATTTCATCCTTTTTTATGACTAAATGCTATTCCATTCCCCTTATATATCACAGCAACTGTCTTCTTATATGGGTACTTATCCTACAATGAGGATCCTACCTTCATGAACTCATTAAAACTTATTTACCTTAAAATGTCTACACCTCCAAATATTAGCCTATCATGAGTTGGGGCTTCAACATCTGCATTTGGAGGGAGAGGGTAGACATTTCTCAGTTATATAGTCATGGGATTATTACTTTTAAAACTCATATTGAAGGACCAGCATAGTGTCACAGAGAGTTAAGATGCTGCTTGGGATGATGTTCTCCTTTGTAAGAGCACCCATTTGAGTCCAGCTGCTCCATTTCTGATCCAGCTTCCTGCTAATATGACAGGGAAGGCCGTGGAAGATGACCCTAGCATCAGAGTCCCTGCCACCTATGTGGGAGAACCAAATAGAATTCCTGGCTCCTGGCTTCAACTGTGCCCACCCTTCTTGTCTGTTGTGGCTACTGTGAAGTGCACAAGCACGTAGAAAGCTCCCTCGTTTGTTCTCTCTCTCTCTCTCTCTCTCCACCTCACCCCCCCCCCATTAAAAATAAATAAATCAGATGGAGTTCATTGTTGCTCTCAATTGTAGAAGGTGAAAGCATCTGAGTAAAATAATCAAAATATAGGTTGGCACTGTAGTGCCAGCAGTTTGAGCCACTGCCTACGATGCCAGCATCACATATGAGCGTAGGCAAGTCCTGGCTGTTCTACTTCTGATCCAACTCCTTGCTAGCACACCTAGGAAAGCATCAGAAGATAGCCTAAATGTTTTTATCCCTGCACCCATATGTGATACCTTGATGGATTTCCAGGCTTCTGGTTTCTACCTGGTCCAGCCCTGGCATGGCAGTCTTTCGGCTGGTGAAACAGCAGATTGAAGATTCTCACTCTCTCTCTCTCTCATTCTCTCCCCCACGCCATGTCTCTCCTTCTCTCTCTCTCCCTCTCTGTCTCTCTCTCACTTTGTAACTCTGCCTTTCAAATAAATAAATGAATCTTCAAAAGAGTCAAAGTAATTCATTTGTATGGTTCATTGTTGGACAGCTTTTTTTAAAGCTTCTGTATTTCATTTGTTTTTATGATAGTTGAATTTTTAACTTCTCTTAAAAGCTCGTGCATTTTGATTAATAACTTATAGAGTATAAATATATAGCATTTCAGTTGAGATACATGAGTCATTTGTAAATATCTCACTTATGATGTACATAGTTTTTTTAAGATTTATTTATTTATTTGAAAGTTAAACAGAGAGAGAAGGAGAGGCAGAGAGAGAGAGAGAGAGAGAGTGAGAGAAAGAGGTCTTCCATCCACTGGCTCATTCCTTCGTTGGCCACAACAGCCAGAGCTGCGCCAAGCTGAAGCCACGAGCCAGGAGCTTCTTCCAGCTCTCCCAGGCAGGTGCAGGGTCCCAAGCACTTGGGCTATCTTCTACTGTTTTCCCAGGCATAACAGAGAGCTGAATCAGAAGTGGAGCAGCTGGGACTGGAACCGGCACCCATATCAGATGCTGACAGTGCAGGCAACAGCTTTACCTGCTATACAACAGTGTCAGCCCCATGTACATAGTATTTTTAAAGATTCAAATAAAAAATAACAATTCAGGCTGTCCTTGAAATTTTCAAAGACACACAGAAAGGTTTGAAGCACTCCTAATTACTTCTGAATAAAAAATATTACTGGCTATTTCAAATTGCATATAATTACCAACACTGCATTTGATTACCTACTATTAACCCAAATGTTTTAGACAGTTAAAGATCATTAGTTATAAAAATAATATTTGTCTCTATGTTAATTTTATTATTCAGCTTAGCAATGCATTTATAATATTACTTGTCTTCACAGATGAGCAAGAACATGTGCATTGTCAAAACAAATGGTGAACAACCAGACTTACCAGACTTATTTGACATGAGAAGTCTGGGTGACTGCCTAGGACCAGGGTCACTTTTTGAAAGAACAATTATCTAAAAAGGAAATAGTTTGAATTACCCTGTCAATTGTGTAATTCTTTTCTATTGAATATAAGAAGCTTAGATGTGGCAGTGAGCTCATATATTATATTATTTGAAGAGGATATCCTTTTAGAACATAATACACCTGTGACATTCTGCTGGATCAAACAGAGATCACTATTGTCCCGTGTTGAAGACAGTCCTTCCCTTTCATTGAATGAAAATGATTACTAAAAACTTGCTATTTATATCTGCTACTTACAGAAAGCCTCTATGATTTCATTTTACTTTCTTCAAACTCTGTATAATAGACAAGGTGGATACACTATTACCAGTTTATAGATAAAATCATGGCTGAGAGAGATTCTGGCATTTTCAAGATGTCATATCCAATCATTGAAAATTGAGACAGAACTCTGGCTTTTGAGTTTACTATTAATAACAACAATTTACTCCATGCCCTATTGGCAAATATTCCATTAATCATCTTGGTTTATTTTATGTTCTTTTGTTGTTGTTGTTCAAAAGAAGAGACAGAATTAAAACTCTTTTGCACAGACATTTTCTGTTATTAGACAACCATTCTCATAGTAACTCTTCAATGATGTTTTCCATGTGAACCTCACATTTTTCCTTTAATTATGTTGATATCCTGATGTTTCCTGTTTTCTCTTTCTTGATACCCCTTTCTGAGAGGTTACCAATACTTCAGTTTCTCTCACAGTATGGGTCAAGAAATACACACTATCTGACATGGCCAATACAGAATGGTTTTTACTGGCTTTTTGTGATGTTGGACACCTTTAATGAAAGCATGCCATTCACTGTATAAAATTCACCTGATCTTACTGTTTCATATTCAGCAGCAGATTTTAGAAGTCCTTTTGGTAAGTTGTAGAAGTAGACCAGTTCTTAGCAACTTTTGTACTTTCAGAACTTCTTTAAACCTAAAACATTTCATTTACATCTATCCTTGTTAAATGAGCTCCTTTTGAATTCTCCACATCAGTTTATTCTGTCACCCTTCTGAATCTTAATTTTGTCATCCATCATAGTATGTCTTTCTCTGCTTGCTGTCATCTACAAAATTGATAAATATGACTTCTTTATCTTGATCTAAATTGCTTTGAAATATAATTTGACAGAAAAAATGTGAATTTTAGACAAGAACCTTTAAACTTTGGTTTCCTCATTGTTAAAAATGCTAGTGCTGAGCCAGATTATCTCACTGGTCCTTTCTAATTCTAACATTCTATGACCAGAAAATGCTAGCTATATTGTGCTGAAAAAAAATTCTTTAGAACCTATATACTGCTTAAAATACCTAATAATTATTTCTTAAATAATTTTATCATTTATCATTACTTTTTAAATTTAATGTGTATGCAGAACTTTCTAAAGCTCATGAGAAAAGTATAGTTAAAAGATAGCTTTCATTCGGCACATTTTTTTTTTGAAAATGGAGCATAGGTATTTTACAATGTTCAGTTTCCAGGAATTTTTTGGAGGCTTTGTTTATACTTCAATTTTCTTTTTTTTTTTTTTTGTTATATTCCAATAAATTTCTTGAGTTGGAAAGAAAGGAATAAAGTCACAGCTAGCAAGAAATTATACCAAACATGCAGAATTTGCAGATAGACACTCTAGATTACTTAAGTACAATGTAATGGGGAAATTTGGTGTAACTGCTTGCAACTTTTAAGCTCCTTATACAACATAAAAATATTCTATTTTGAGTATTTATTTTCTTATTTTAAAGTCAGAGTTAGAGTTAGGGAAAGGGGGGAGAAAGAGAGTGTGGAAGATCTTCTATCTGCCAGTTCACTCCCCCGATGAACACAACAAGCCAGAACTGGACTAGACTGAAGTCAAGAGCCAGCAGTTTCTTCCAAGTCTTCGCTGTGGACTGTGGGACTCAAGTACTTGGGCCATTTCCTGCTGCTTTCCCCAGGCCATTAGCAGGGAGCTGAATAAGAAGTGGAGCTACCTGGACAGGAAGCAGCACCCAGGTGACAACTTTTCCAACTCTGCCACACCACCAGCCACTGAAAACTTATTTTTCCATGATATCTCAGAAATATATCATGTATTTGACACTTCTGTTTTATTTCTTACCTTCATTACAGGTAATTAAATGGACAGATTATTTGAAGAGATATTATTTAAAGTAATCACTAAAGGTTCACTTATTCAAAAAAAAAAGCTCAAATTTTAATCACTTCATAATCTAGCACTTTACTTGACACAGTTTTTTCTAAACAAGTTTTTCATGAAATCATGTATATATTTATCTAATGAAACATTTGTGTTGAAGTTACATATCTATTCATGTATTTCCTTAAAAGATAAGTGTAAGGACAAATTAAAACTTATTCTCAAAATTCCCTTTTTTTTCTTTTCTTGATTCATTTCATTTTTATTTCAATCTTAACTAATTTTTAACAGATTCAATGTGATAATATGATTTGTAATTTCAAGTCTAAGAGCATAATGATATTCCCATATTCTCATCCTCCCTCCCTTCCTCCTACTCTCTTTCCTTCTTCCTTTCTTTCTGTATTTTTTTAGTGTTTGAGATAATTTCTTTTTTTTTAAGATTTTCTATTTATTTGTGAGGCAGAGTTACAGATAGTGAGAGGGAGAGACAGAGACAGAGAGAAAGATCTTCCCGATGTTCATTCACTCTCCAAATGGCCGCAATGGCCAGAGCTGCACAGATCAAAAGCCAGGAGCCAGAAGCTTCTTCCGGGTCTCCCACGTGGGTGCAGGGGCCAATGACCCGGGCCATCTTCTACTGCTATCCCAGGCCACAGCAGAGAGCTGGATTGGAAGAGAGGTAGTCGGGACTAGAACCGGCACCCATATGGGATGCCGGTGCTGCAGGCGGAGGATTAACCTACTGTGCCAGGGCACCGGCCCCTGAGATAACATTTTAAAATTACATTTTGATTCACCACCTAATGGCCGCTGCAGCCAGTGCACCGCGCTGATCTGAAGCCAGGAGCCAGGTGCTTCTCCTGGGCTCCCATGGGGTGCAGGCCCAAGCACTTGGGCCATCCTTCGCTGCACTCGCGGGCCACAGCAGAGAGCTAGACTGCAAGAGGAGCAACTGGGACAGATTCTGGCACCCCGACTGGGACTAGAACCCGGTGTGCTGGTGCCACAGGAGAAGGATTAGCCTATTGAGCCACGGCAGCGCCGGCCAAAAAATGCATCATTCTTAAAACAATATATTGTACTGAAGAGTTGGTTATTTCCCTCTAATTTTTTTTAACTTTTATTTAATGAATATAAATTTCCAAAGTAAAGAATATGGATTACAATGACTTCCCCCCCATAACGTCCCTCCAACCCACAACCCTCCCCTTTCCCACTCCCTCTCCCCTTCCATTCACATCAAGATTCATTTTTGACTCTTTATATACAGAAGATCAGTTTAGCATACATTAAGTAAAGATTTCAACAGTTTGCTCCCACACAGAAACATAAAGTGAAAAATACTGTTTGAGTACTAGTTATAGCATTAGATCTCAATGTACAGCACACTAAGGACAAAGATCCTACATGAGGAGTAAGTGCACAGTGACTCCTGTTGTTGACTTAACAAACTGACACTCTTGTTTATGGCCTCAGTAATCACCCTAAGCTCTTGTCATGAGCTGCCAAAGCTATGGAAGCCCCCTGAGTTCACCGACTCTGATCATATTTAGACAAGGCCATGGTCAAATTGGAAGTTCTCTCCTCCCTTCAGAGAAAGGTACTTCCTTCTTTGATGACCCATTCTTTCCACTAGGATCTCACTCGTGGAGATCTTTCATTTAGTTTTTTTTTTTTTTTTTTTCCCCAGAGTGTCTTGGCTTTCCATGCCTGAAATACTCTCATGGGCATTTCAGCTGGATCTGCATGCCTTAAGGACTGATTCTGAGGCCAGAGTGCTGTTAGGACATTTGCCATTCTATGGGTCTGCTGTGTATCTCACTTCCCATGTTGGATCATTCTCTCCCTTTTTGATTCTAGCAGCTAGTATTTGCAGACACTATTCTTGTTTATGTGATCCCTTTGGTTCTTAGTCCTATCATTACGATCAATTGTGAACAGAAATTGATCACTGGGACTAGTGAGATGCCATTGGTACATGCCACCTTGATGGGATTGAATTGGAATCCCCTGGTATGTTTCTAACTCTACAGTTTGAGGTAAGTCAGCTTGAGCATGTCCCGAATTGCACATCTCTTCCCTCTCTTATTCCCACCCTTATATTTAACAGCGATCACTTTTCAGTTAAGTTTCAGCACTTAAGAAGAATTGTGTATAGATTACAGTATTCAACCAAAAGTATTAAGTAGAACAAACAAACAAAAATACTAAGAGGGATAACATATTAAGTTGCTCATCAACTGTCAGGGCGAGGGCTGATCAAGTCACCGTTTCTCCTAGTGTTCATTTCACTTTAACAGGTTTCCTTTTTGGTGCTCAGTTAGTTGTCACCTATCAAGGAGAACAATTGGTATTTGTCCCTTTGGGATTGGCTTATTTCACTCAGCATAATGTTTTCCAAATTCCTAACAGGGATCACTTTTCAGTTAAAATTTAAACACCTAAGAACAATTGTGTGTTAATTACAGAGTTCAACCAATGGTACTAGAACAAAAACATACTAAAATGTATAAAGTATTACATTGTACATCAACCGTCAGGACAAGAGCTGATCAAGTCATAACCAGAATCTACAAAGAAATCAAGAAATCTACAACATCAAAACAAACAACCCACTTAAGAGATGGGCCAAGAACCTCAATAGACATTTTTCAAAAGAGGAAATCCAAATGGAAAACAGACACATGAAAAAATGTTCAAGATAGCTAGCAATCAGGGAAATGCAAATCAAAGCCACAATGAGGTTTCTCTCACCCCAGTTAGAATGGCTCACATTCAGAAATCTACCAACAATAGATGCTGGCGAGGATGTGGGGAAAAAGGGACACTAACCCACTGTTGGTGGGAATGCAAAATGGTTAAGCCACTATGGAAGTCAGTCTGGAGATTCCTCAGAAACCTGAATATAACCCTACCATTCAACCCAGCCATACCACTCCTTGGAATTTACCCAAAGGAAATTAAATTGGCAAACAAAAAAGCAGTCTGCACATTAATGTTTATTGCAGCTCAATTCACAATAGCTAAGACCTGGAACCAACCCAAATGCCCATCAACAGTAGACTGGATAAAGAAATGATGGGACATGTACTCTATAGAATACTATACAGCAGTCAGAAACAACGAAACCCAGTTATTTGCAACAAGATGGAGGAATTTGGAAAACATCATGCTGAGTGAATTAAGCCAGTCCCAAAGGGAAAATATCGTATGTTCTCCCTGATTGGCGACAACTAACTGAGCACCAAAGGGGAAACTTGTTGAAGTGAAATGGACCCTATGAGAAACAGTGACTTGATCAGCTATTTCCCTCTTATTAAAGAAAGAGGATGGTTGCTAGTGATTTTCTTCACTACCCTATAATCCTGATTGAGATATATTGAAATGGTTTGTCATAGAAAACGGATAAATTATAACAAATTTTATTCTAAATGCACTGCTGAGCTTGCTTAAAAGGAAGGAAAATGTTCCAGGAGGAAAAAAAAAGCTACAGTTAGAACAATATGATAATTTTTAAGTCATAGTATCCTGATAAATAATTCATGTAACTTAGCTATTTAGAGATTAGCAGATTTTTCCAATGGACTAAAAGACTGCATCTGATAGCTTGTAAACTGGAGAATCTAGGAATCTGGGACTGTTGTTTAAATCCTGCATTCTATTGTGAAGTGGAGTGGTGGCTATTGTAACAAATTACTGGAGACTAATAACTAAAAACTTTATTTATTTAGAACTTTGCAGTTCTCCAAATCAGAAGTCTTAAATGAGTATAATTGGGATGAAATCCAGGGGTCAACAGGGCCACCGTTGCTCTGACATTGAAGAATCCATTCTCAGTCATTTTCAGTTTTTGGTGACTACTGGCAGTCTCTAGCTTGTGGCATACGATAGCTACATCTACTTGCCCAGCCACATTGCTTTCCTCTTGTGTGTGTGTGCGTGTGTGTGTGTGTGTCAAATCACCCTCTCTCTTTCCTTTATGTGCATGTATGATTAACTTTGGATTACATTTGGACAATCTGCAAAAATTTTCCAATCTCAGTATACTTAACCTAGTCATACCAATAAATACTCTTCTTTATTCCACACTCAGTAACATCCATGGATTCAAAGGATTAGGCCACAGGTGTCAGCTGATGATGGCTATTTACTACCATCCATGTACTGGGCCCTTAAAGGTGCATGTTCGTCTTCCAGAAGGGCAGTGAATGCACCTTACACCTGCATACTCAAAAGTCTCAACCCATTCGTTACAGCATCAACCAAAGTCCAAATTCCCATCCCCACCTTGTCAGCTTGGAAGTTCTAAATCTCATCACTAGTACAGAGAACTATGATCCATTCTGGAGAAAAAAATTCCTTCTCAAATGATCTGATATTAAAACCCATGATGGGACAAACATACTACAACACTATTACAATTCAAATGACATAGAAACCATGAAGAGGTCACTCCACTAAAGTAATTTAAAAAACCAGCAAACAAAATCCATTCAATTTCAAGACCATGAGGGTAACAATTCCCTTTAGGTCAAGGCCACATCCTCTGGACCCTTGACCCTGATATTAAAATGGTCCTTCTTTTTTTCCTAAAGATCGGTATATGGCCACAGTTGAGTAGCTTTATCAACTTGTTTCTGTTTGTGTGCATCTAGCAGCCTTCATTCGTTTTGTTCCTTCACTGTTTCTCTCAACTGTGGTTGCCCATGTTTCTGTTGATAGAATATTTTCTAAAGCTTGTGTTCATGCATTATGGGGTTTCACGAATTTAGAGAAAATTGTTCTCTAGAGATCTTTCATGGATAATCCCATCTGTATTCTTGGCTCCATGATCAATAGGCCTAATTTTTTCAGCACTAGGAAAATGTTGTCCAGTCACACACTTGACACTCTAACAACAAAAGCTTTCCAAACAGTCAATCTATTTAATTTTAACATCATTTTCAACCCATATAGGCAGAAAACATCAATTCATCAAGTGTCCATTCCTTCTTACCTAATAAATCTTATCTCAATTTATCTTCCCTCTCACATTTTACTGTAAGCAGTAAGAAGAAATTAGGTTGCATCTTCAACATTTCCCTTAATCATGTCAGAAGCTAAATATTGCTCATAAATTTTCCTTTCTACAAAATTGCAGAACAAAATTCAACAAAGTTTCTATCACTGTATAATAAGGATCACTTTTTAAAAGATTTTATTTATTTACCTGAAAGTCAGAGTTACTGAGAGGCAGAGGCAGGGAGAAAGAGAGGTCCTCCATCTGCTGGTTCACTCACAGATGGCCACAAGAGCCAAAGCTGTGCCTATCCAAAGCTGGGAGCCAGGAGCTTCTTCCACATCTCCCACGTGGATGCAGGGGCTCACGGATTTGGGCCATCTTCTAATACTTTCCTAGGTCATAGCAGAGAGCTGGATTGAAAGTGGAGCAGCCAGCCGGCGCCGCGGCTCACTAGGCTAATCCTCTGCCTTGTGGCACTGGCACACAGGGTTCTAGTCCCGGTCGGGGCGCCGCATTCTGTCCCGGTTACCCCTCTTCCAGGCCAGCTCTCTGCTGTGGCCCGGCAGTGCAGTGGAGTATGGCCCACGTGCTTGGGCCCTGCACCCCACAGGAGACCAGGATAAGTACCTGGCTCCTGCCATCGGATCAGCGCTGTGCGCCTGCCGCTGCACGCCGGCCGCGGCGGCCATTGGAGGGTGAACCAATGGCAAAGGAAGACCTTTCTCTCTGTCTCTCTCTCTCACTGTCCGCTCTGCCTGTCAAGAAAAAAAAAAATAAAAAAAGAAAGAAAGAAAAAGAAAGTGGAGCAGCCAGGACTTGAAACGCTAACTATATGGGATGCTGGCATGCAGGTGTCAGCTTTACCTGCTATGCCACAGTGCCTGTCCCAAGGATTACTTTTTTATCAGCTTCTTTTTTAATGTCTTTTATTTATTTAAAAGGCAGAATTAGAGAGAGAGAGCGAGAGAGAGCGAGCTTCCATCCTCTGGTTCACTCTTCAGATGGTTGCAATGGCAAGCTCTGGCCCAGGCTGAAGCCGGGCTTCAGGAGCTTCACCCGAGTCTCTCAAGTGGGATGCAGGGACAAGCACTTAGGCCGTCTTTGCTGCTTTCCCAGGCACACTAGCTGGATTGGAAGTGGAGCAGCTGGACTTGAAACTGGTACCAATATGCAATGCCAGCACCCTAGGTGGCGCCTTGATGTTATGCCACAATGCCGGCCCCTTCTTTGAGTTTCTGGTAACATATCCCTCTTTTCTTAACAGTTTTTACCTGAAATTCACATGTTTATGTTTCTATTATGGTACAGTCATAGGTATTCACTAATAGAGCACAGGCTTTAGCTACCAAATTATTTTGCTCACCATCCATCAACGTCAGAGTGTTTATCATTTTTATTTCTATCTTTCAAGGAAATATAGGCTTTAGAATTATGATTCTCAAAATTTTCCTAGGCTCAGGGCTAGCATTATGACACAGAGACATTTATGTGACACCAGTATTTCATTTCAGAGCACCAGTTTGAGTTCCACCTTCTCTGCATCTTATGCAACTCCCTGCTGATGCCCTTAGAAAATGAGAGGAAGATGGCTGAAGTAGTTCAGCACCTGCGAACCATGAAGGAGACAAGAATTGATTTCCTGGCTCCTGCCTCCAGTCTGGCCCAGCCCTGGCCATTATGGCCATTTGGGGAGTGAACTAGCAGATGAAGATATCTTTCTTTCTGTCTCTCCCTCTCTCCCTTTGTCACTTTGCCTGTCAAATAAATAAATAAAGGATTTTGTCCAGGCTCTAAAGTTTCCAAATTCCATATCCATGCTCAAAATTTTAGTATTTTACAGCAGCACTCTACTGTATAAAATGGTATACTCAGGCCGGCGCCTCGGCTCACTAGGGTAATCCTCTGCCTGCGGCGCCAGCACCCTGGGTTCTAGTCCCGGTTGGGGCGCCGGATTCTGTCCCGGTTGCCCCTCTTCCAGTCCAGCTCTCTGCTGTGGCCTGGGAAGGCAGTGGAGGATGGCCCAAGTGCTTGGGCTCTGCACCAGCATGGGAGACCAGGAGAAGCACCTGGCTCCTGGCTTCCGATCGGCACAGTGTGCCGGCTTCAGCATACCGGCCATAGCAGCCATTTGGGGAGTGAACCAATGGAAAAGGAAGACCTTTCTCTCTGTCTCTCTCTCACTGTCTAACTCTGCCTGTCAAAAAAAAAAAAAATGGTATACTCATTTTTGAGGCTACCACATAGAAATTTAATTTACCACATTTTAGAGACATAAATTCCAAAATTAATATCATAAGCTGAAATCAGTACATTGATAGGGCTCTCCCTGGAGGATCTGGGGAAGATTTGTTTCTGTTGTATTCCAGGTTTTGGGGGTGGCTGGCAGGCTTTGGCTTATAGCCAAATTATTCCAGTCTGTGCTTTGTTTGGTCACATTGCCCTCTCTCATCTCTGATATAAAATGTTCCATTGCCTAGGCTGGTGTTAAGCCACCATGTTCGACACTGGCATCCTACGTGGGTGCCAACTCCCTGATAACAGCCTAGGAAAATCAGTCAAAGATGACGCAAGTGTTTTGGTCCCTGCCACCCATGTGGGAGATCCAAATGAAGCTCCTGGCTCCTGAGTTTAGCCTGGCCCATGCCTGGCTATTGTGGTATCTGGAAATCATACCACTAGATCGAGGATCTCTCTCTCTCTCTCTCTCTCTCTCTCTCTCTCAATCTCAATCTCATTCTGATTTTCTAAATAAATAAGTAAATCTTTTTTTAAAAACAATGTTGTACTGCTTCCCTCATGTGACGTATTTGCATATCTGATACACCTGGATAATTCAAGAAAATTTCTCCATCTCAAGATCCATTATTTAATTGTATGCATAAAACTGCTTTCTTTGCCACATAAAATAAAAGTTACGTAATTTTGAGATTATAATTTGGATATCTTTTTTTTTTTGTGAGGAACTCTTAACTACCTACCAGATGCATTATCAAAGAAATAGACTTGGGAGGCCGGTGCTGTGATGCACTAGCTTACTCCTCTGTCTGTGGTGCTGGCATCCCCTATGGGTGCCGGGTTCTAGTCCCAGCTGCTCCTCTTCTAGTCGAGCTGTGTCCCAGGAGGGCAGTGGAGGAGCCCAGGTGTTTGGGCCCCTGCACCCGCATGGGAGACCAGGAGGAAGCACCTGGCTCCTGGCTTCGGATCTGCATAG
Source organism: Oryctolagus cuniculus (assembly GCF_051225735.1). Classification (NCBI taxonomy): domain Eukaryota; kingdom Metazoa; phylum Chordata; class Mammalia; order Lagomorpha; family Leporidae; genus Oryctolagus; species Oryctolagus cuniculus. The sequence goes on along the minus strand of NC_142871.1, from coordinate 105,872,474 downwards.
TTCCGGCCGTGGAGGCCATTTTGGGAGTGAACAAACGGAAAGAAGACCTTTCTCTCTTTTTCTTTGTCTCTCTCTCTCACTGTCTGTTACTCTACCTGTCAAATAAATAAATAAAATCTTAAAAAAAAAAAAAAGAAATAGACTCTGGTTGTGCCTCTTTATATGTGCAAGATAAGTTCATGTCTGAAACTCAGCATTTGAAAGACAGACTCCAATGAGCCCACAAATGTGGGCTCAGTCAAATACGATATTCTAATAAAAGTTATCGTATATGCAAAGAAGTAAGACCACATAAACATGAATCTGCTGAAATAAGAAAATAGATGTTGAAATTATCAAATGTAGAATGTGATTATACACTGTTTAAAAACAAGAGTCGAAATAAGAAATATAAAGCTGAAGTGATGTATAATGAATTGAATTTCTATACACAAAATGAAAATGAATTGAAAACAAAAAACTTTGGGGCCAGTGCTGTGGCTTAGCAGGTAAAGTTGTCACCTGCAGTGCCATCATCCCACATGGGTATCAGTTCAAGTCCTGGCTGCTCCTCTTCTGATCCAGCTCTCTGCTACAGCCTGGGAAAGCAGTAGAAGAGGCCCAAGTCCTTGGCCCCCTGCACCCGCTTAGGAGACCCAGAAGAAGCTCCTGGCTCCTGGCTCCTGGCTTCGGATTGGCTCAGCTTCCACCATTGCAACCAACTGGGGAGTGAACCAGCAGATGGAAAACCTCTCTCTCTCTCTCTCTTCACCTCTCCTCTCTCTGTGTAACTCCAACTTTCAAATAAAATAAATAAATCTTTTAAAAAAAGAATCTTTACGCTAACACCAGTCCCTGTATATTATTGTTAATGATAGTCATTCTAATGAGGGTGGAGAGAGGTTGTTCATTGGCTATGAGAAATAATTTCTGGAATTCTATCAGATTAAATCTATCTAAGATGATAAATATGTGAGGAAAAAATTTCCCTGAGGATGCATTAGAAAAGTCAGAATGAAACAATAAACCATGACCATTAACTGGAATTTTTAATATCATAAATGTACATTTTTTCTCTAATAAGGTTATATATTAAATGTCATGCTGATTGACTGGATGCTTTGGATTTGCCACTAGAATATAAAATTTGCCAGTTATAATTTGTCACTTAGAATTTAAAATTTACACATACATGCTAAGAACCAGAAACAAACATTTTTTAAAAATAATAATATAAAGAGGGACCTGCCATGTAGGTTATGTAGACCTGTTACCAAGTGTAAGATTGGTATAGCAATAGGCCAACAGAATGAGATATAATAGGGAGCACAGAAAAAAAGAATCTTAAACACATAGTTGTTCTTCATTAATCACAAGAGTTATATTTTACAACGTCACCTTAAACACCAAATTAGCTTAACAATGTATTCCGTTGTTCCTTTGGGAAATAGAGGAATAGGTTCCCAAGAGACTCTTTACAGCATTTCATCAGCCGATCAATATAGAACTTGTTTTATGTGTTTCTCTATTTATTTTGCTTTATTGGACATATACATCATTGTTTCATTAACACTGAATTCACAGCACCACTATTACTCACCACTGAACAAAGCTTACATAACATGTTTTTGGCATAAGGCATATAACATACGTCTTGCATTTAGGAGCACTAGAAAGGCCTTCAACACTATGCTGAGAAGCCATATTAAATGACAAATGTCATCATAAAAAAATACAAAGTGGAAAATGTGGTACCCCAAAAAAGACACTTATTTACCACAGAAGATATGAAACTGAAGACATCAGCTGGAAAAGTATGCATCAGAAATGCATTTTTCACTGCTCTGCATATGTCTACTGATGATTGCATTAACGTCAACAGTTTTGATTTGGTGGTTCCCAATAAATTTTACTTAAGTAGAAAATTTCCAAGTACAGATTTCCCAAATAATGAGGATCTACTCTTTATAGAGACTTACTTGATAAATCACTGAATGATTACTGAAATCTGTAACAAAAGCATTACACTGGGTGAAGGTCTTTGGAATGCATAAAAGCAAGAAACTATTAAACTCTAAATTGAATCAAATTACATAATCTTATAGTAATTTCTGGGCAAGTGTCATACAGAAATTTTACCTCGAGTATTTTCATGTAACAAATACATGAATATGTTTACAGTAACTTATTTTTAGAAAAAAATTCCAAAATGGCGGAATAGTGAGGACACACACTGATAGTCAGGGAAAAGATAGTTTAATAAAAGTGGAGTTACTGTAGCTTCAGGGAAAGGCTCAGGGAAAAATTGCAGAGGAAACTCTTCCAGATCTAGTGGATGTGACACAGAGGACCTACGGGGAGAGCAAGGACACTCACGGCTCGTGAGCCCAGCCACTGAGTCTACGCATCTGCACTGGAAGGGGAGGTGAGGAAATTCTCAGAAACCCAAGACATTGGCGGGGAAATGGCAGAAAGAGCCTAGAGGGAACAAGGCTTGAAGCCCCGCTGGGGAAAGTTCACCAGTCTAACTAGAGGAGAGAGGAAAAAAAAAAAGGGACCAGTACGGACAAGAGTCTCTCTCTCCACTCACCTTACAAAGCCAAGCAAGACAAAGAACAGGTGCCATTTCTGGCATACGTAAAAGCTGTGTGAACTCAGGGCTGTACCTGTCCTCAGCCAAGCAGAAAAACCTGACTCTGGGGCAGGGGGTGAAATAACAGGAGGTTAGAAGCTAGGGAATGTGTGGAGCTAATGAACAGAGATGGAGAAAAAAGAGACAGTGGGTGAGAGAACTCACGGAGTTCACATGAGTACTCTCCAGAGACATTAAAATTTGGTAACCTTGGCAACCCAGCAGGAGACTGCAGGAGAATTTGAACCCACACTGAGGGTAGCACAGATTCTTTGTCTGGTCCTTGGGAAAGAGCAAATGGATGTTATACCCACAGGAGCCAGAGATAGGAAGCTGACTACCTTCAATTCCACTCAGCTGTGTGGAATTACTTTCCTTATGAATCAAAAGAGAGAGAGAGATTTACCATGCCTAACCTGAGTGAATCACCTTTGGCACACCCTTAACCCTGAAGAAACAAACAGAGCTCTCTGGCCACACCCATCTCAAGCCTCTAAGGCTCTTTCAAAAGCAGACAGTCCACTTAATACAGTCATAGTATAATAAGAAAAAAACACCACAGCAAGGGAAGAAGAATCCAAAGAATATCTCAGCAATGCCAAGCAACAAACACAGAAACCCAGGAAACAAGAACAAGGAAGACATTATGATGCCCCCAAATGAACAAGACACCCAAAGCCAAGATTATGAAAATGATGAGATAGAAAAAATGAAAATATGGATTTTAAAAATTTATGATAAGAACATTTAGAAGTTTTCAAAAACAAATTCTTGAACTACAGAAATCCTTACTTGACAGGATAGAAAATCTCTTTCGTGAAAGTTAAATCTTAAGTAGGAATCAAAATGAAATGCAGAAATTAGTAGAACAGGAAAATGTTCTAGTGAAGAGAAATTAAAATGAAATCAAGAACTCAATAGATCAAATGACAAACACATGAGAGAACCTCAAAAACAGCGTCAATGAAGCTTAAGAGAGAATATTGGACTTAGAAGACAGAAAACAGCAAAATATACAGTTAAAACAAAGAAAAGAAGAGGAAATTAGAAATTTAAAATATATTGTTGGGAATCTACAGGACACTATTAAAAAAGCCAAAATTCGGGCTCTAGGAGTTCCTGAAGGCGTGGAGAGGGAGAAAGGATTAGAAGGCCTTTTTAGTGAGATACTAGCAGAGAACTTTCTGGGTTTGGAGAAGGACAGAGACATCCTAGTACAAGAAGCTCATAGAACCCCTAGTAAACATGACCAAAAGAGATCCTTACCACAACACGTTGTAATGAAACTCACCACAGTGAAACATAAAGATTCTAAAATGTGCCAGAGGGAAACGTCAGGTTACTCTCAGAGGATCTCCAATTTGACTCACAGCAGACTTCTCATCAGATACCCTACAGGCTAGGAGGGAATGGTGAGATGTAGCCCAAGTAGTAGGAGAAAAAAACTGCCAGCCCAGAATATTATTGCCTGAAAAGCTCTCATTTGTGAATGAAGGTGAAATAAAGACTTTTCATAGCAAACAGAAATTGAAAGAATTTGTTGCCACTCGTCCAGCCCTGCAAAAGATGCTTAAACATGTGTTACACACAGAAACACAGAAACACGGTCATCAGTATGAAAGAAGGTAAAGGAAGGAAAATTCACAGCAAAAGATCAAAGGGAATTCAAAACATATATTAGAAAATATTTTTGGGAAAATGGCAGGGCAAAGTTACTACTTATAAATAGTCACATTGAACGTGAATGGCCTCAACTCTCTAGTTAAAAGAAACATATTGGCTGAATGGGTTAAGGAGCAAAACCCATCTATTTGCTGCTTACAAGAAACACATCTTTCCAACAAAGATGCATACAGACGGAAAATGAAAGGCTGGAAAAAGATATACCATGCCAACAGAAATGAAAAAAGAGCAGGCGTAGCCATCTTAATATCAGACAAAATAAACTTTAACACAAAAATTGTCAAGAGAGACAGAGAGGGGCACTATATAATGACTAAGGGTTCAATTCAACAGAAGATGTAACGATTATCAATGTATATGTACCTAATTACAGGGCACCAGTTTATTTTAAAAGATACGTTAAGGGACTTAAAGTGAGATGTAGACTCCAATACAATAGTACTGGGGGACTTCAATACTCCACTCTCAGAAATAGACAGATAAACAGGACAGAAAATCAACAAGGACACAGTAGATTTAAACGACACTATAGCCCAAATGGATCTAAGAGATATCTACAGAACTTTTCATCCTACACATAGAGAATTTACATTATTCTCAGCAGTACATGGAACCTAGTCTTGGATTGACCACATACTAGGCCATAAAGCAAGTCTCAGCAAATTCAAAAGAATTAGAATCATATGATGCAGCTTCTCAGACCATAGGGGAATTAAGTTGGAATTTAGCAACCCACGAATCCCTAGAGCATATGCAAACACATGGAGATTGAACAACATGCTCCTGAATGAGCAGTGAGTCATAGAAGAAATCAAAATCTTTCTGGAAGTAAATGAGGATAACAATACAACATACCAAAACTAGTGGTATATAGCAAAAGCAGTGTTAAGAGTGAAGTTTATAGCAATAGGGGCCTACATTAAGAAAATGGAAAGGCACCAAATAGATGACCTTTCAAATCATCTCAAGGATCTAGAAAATCTGTAGCAAACCAGACCCAAATCTAGTAGGAGAAGAGAAATAATTAAAATCAGAGAAGAAATCAACAGGATTTAATAAAAAAATTACAAAAAATCAGCCAAACGAGGAGCTGGTTTTTTGAAAAAATAAACAAAATTGACACCCCAGGCCCAACTCACTAAAAAAAAGAAGAGAAATGACTCAAATCAATAAAATCAGAGAGGAAAAAGGAAACGTAACAACAGACATCACAGAAAAAAAAAAAGAATCATCAGAAATTACTACAAAGACTTGTATGCCAGCAAACAGGGAAATCTATCTGGACAAATGCAGCATCCCTAAATTGAACCAGGAAGACATAGAAAACCTAAGCAAACCCATAACTGAGTCAGAAATTGAAACAGTAATAAAGGACCTCCCAACAAAGGAAAGCCCGGGACCAGATGGATTCACTGCTAAATTCTACCAGACATTTAAATAAGAACTAACTCCAATTCTTCTCAAACTATTCAGAACAATCGAAGAAGAGGGAATCCTCCCAAATTCTTTCTATGAAGCCAGCATCACCTTAATTCCTAAGCAGGATTTAAAGGGATATAAATTGGCAAGGAAGAACTCAAACTATCCCTCTTTGCAGATGATATGATACTTTACTTAGGGGATCCAAAGAACTCTACTAAGAGACTATTGGAACTCATAGAAGAGTTTGGCAAAGTAGCAGGATATGAAACCAATGCACAAAAATCAACAGCCTTTGTATACACAGGAAATGCAATGGCTGAGAAAGAACTGCTAAGATCAATCCCATTCACAATAGCTACAAAAACAATCAAATACCTTGGAATAAACTTAACCAAGGATGTTAAAGATCTCTACGACGAAAATTACAAGATTTTAAAGAAATGATTAAAACAGGATTCCAAAAAATGGAAAAAAATCTTGCATGCTCATTGATTGGAAGAATCAATATAATCAAAATGTCCATTCTCCCAAAAGCAATTAATAGATTCGATGTGATACCAATCAAGATACCGAAGACCTTCTTCTTAGATCTGGAAAAAATGATGCTGACATTCATATGGAGACACAGGAGACCTCGAATAGCTTAAGTAATCTTGTACAACAAAAACAAAGCCAGAGGCATCACAATACCAGATTTCAGGAGATACTACAGGGCAGTTGTAATCAAAACAGCATGGTACTGGTACAGAAACAGATAGATAGACCAATGGAACAGAACTGAAACACCAGAAATCAATCCAAACATCTACAGCCAACTCATAGTTGATCAAGAATCCAATCCAATCCCTGGAGTAAGGACAGTCTATTCAATAAATGGTGCTGCGAAAATTGGATTTCCACATGCAGAAGCATGAAGCAAGACCCCTACCTTTCACCTTACACAAAAATCCGCTCAACATGGATTAGAGACCTAAATCTGTGACCCGACACCATCAAATTATTAGAGAGCATTGGAGACACCCTGCAGATATAGGTACTGGCAAAGACTTCTTGGAAAAGACTCCGGAAGAACAGGCACTCAAAGCTAAAGTTAATATTTGGGATTGCGTCAAATTGAGAAGTTTCTGTACTGCAAAAGAAACAGTCAGGAAAGTGAAGAGGCAACCGACAGAATGGGAAAAAATATTTGCAAACTATGCAACAGATAAAGAGTTAATAACCAGAATCTACAAAGTGATCAAGAAACTCCACAACGTCAAAACAAACAACACACTTAAGAGATGGGCCAAGGACCTCAATAGACATGTTTCTAAAGATGAAATCAAAATGACCAACAGGCACATGAAAAAATGTTCAAGGTCACTAGCAATCAGGGAAATGCAAATCAAAACCACAATGAGGTTTCACCTCACCCTGGTTAGAATGGCTCACATTCAGAAAACTACCAACAACAGATGCTGGAGAGGATGTGGGAAAAAGGGACACTAACTCACTGTTGGTGGGAATGTAAACTGGTATAGCCAGTATGGAAGTCAGTCTGGAGATTCCTCAGAAAACTGAATATCAGACTACCATTCAACCCAGCCCTCCCACTCCTTGGAATTTACCCAGTGGAAATGAAATTGGCAAACAAAAAAGCTGTCTGTACCTTAATGTTTATTGCAGCTCAATTCACAATAGCTAAGACCTGGAACCAACCCAAATGCCATCAACAGTAGCCTGGATAAAGAAATTATGGGACATGTACTCTATAGAATACTATACAGCAGTCAAAAACAATGAAATCTGGTCATTTGCAACAAAGTGGAGGAATCTGGAAAACATCATGCTGAGTGAATTAAGCCATTCGCAAAGGGACAAATATCATATGTTCTCCCCGAGCACCAAAAAGGAAACCTGTTGAAGTGAAAGGGACACTATGAGAAACAGTGACTTGATCAGCCTTTTTCCCAAGTGTTGATGTACAATCTAATCCTTTATCCCTTTTAGTATTTTTTTGTTTCACTTAATACCATTGACTGAACTCTGTAATTAACACACAATTATTCTTAGGTGTTTAAATTTAACTGAAATGGGATCTCTGTTAAATGTAAGAGTGGGAAAGAGAGGGAGAAGATGTACAATTTGGGACATGCTCAATCGGACTTGCCTTAAATGGTAGAGTTATAAACTTACCAGGGGTTCCAATTCAATCCCATCAAGGTGGCATGTGCCAATGCCATCTCACTAGTCAAAGTGATCAATTTCAGGTCACAATAGATCATAATGATAGTTCTAAGAGTCAAAGGGATCACATAAACAAGACTAGTGTCTGCTAACACTAAGTGATAGCATAAAAAAGGGAGACAATGATGCAACATGGGAAGTGTGATACACAGCAGACTCATAGAATGGCAGATGTCCTAAATAGCACTCTGGCCTCAGAATCAGCACTTAAGGCATGCGGATCCGGCTGAAAAGTCCACGAGAGCACGAGAGTATTTCAGGCATGGAAAGCCAAGACACTCTGTAAAAAAAAAAAAAAAAAAAAAAAAAAAACAAAAAAAAACAAAAACAAAAACAAAAAAAACCTAAATGAAAGTTCTCTGTGAGTGAGATCCCAGTGGAAAGAACAGGTCCTCAAAGAAGAAGGTACCTTTCTCTGAAGGGAGGAGAGAACTTCCACTTTGACTATGACCTTGTCTAAATATGATCAGAATCGGCGAACTCAAGAGGCTTCCATAGCCTTGGCAACTCATTACTAAATCAAGGGAGATTACTGACACCTTAAACAAGAATGTCAATTTGTTAAATCAACAACAGGAGTCACTGTGCACTTACTCCTCAATAGGATCTCTGTCCTTAATGTGCTGTTCAATGTGAATTAATGCTATAACTAGTACTCAAACAGTATTCTACACTTTATGTTTCTGTGTGGGTGCAAACTGATGAAATCTTTACTTAATATATACCAAACCGATCTTCTGTATATAAAGATAATTGAAAGTGAATCTTGATGTGAATGGAATGGGAGAGAGAGTGGGAGATGGGATGGTTGAGGGTGGGAGGGAAATTATGGTGGGGGGGAGTCATTGTTATCCATAAACTGTACTTTGGATTTTTATATTTACTAAATAAATTTTATATTTACTAAATAAATTTTATATTTACTAAATAAAAGTTAAAAAAAGACAAGTTAGGTAGAGTTTTTAAAACTTGAATTTCAACTCCAATAGTTTAAGACATTCCTGAATAGCTACCCATCTTGCTGTCACGTTTATTCTCTCCATTAAACCATGTAACGTGGCATTTCCCCATCCTGGGCACTCTCCCTCAGATTCTGTCCCATCTGTTCTGATGGATGCTCTACCTCATTAAACCTTGCTACCGTGCTTACAATAAAAAAAATTTAAAGTTTATCTCATGTATAAATAGAAAAACATACACATAAACTGAGCTGAGCTGTTTTGTGACAGGAGACTTGTCAGATATGGAAGTGAATGAAATATACTACAAACATCAATATCATGAAAATTATAGACATAAAACTGGGTAAGAAAATAATGAGAATACTTGACTTCCAAACTATTGAAACTTTCATAATACATCATTTGTAGAAATATGTATATATACAGAAATATGAAAACTTAAAGTACAGATATATACGAAAAGATAGCATATTGGAAAGAGGGGAAAACAAATACAAAACACAGACATGTGAATGCCTTCAGCATGCGGGGAGAGAATTATTTGATTGAATTAACAGGCTTGTTAATTTCAATAGTTTCATTCTTTGATTTTAAATTCTACTTCATGTAAATATTTTTACTATATTTCTTGAAACTTCAAAAAATTATTATATTATGTATATATATATATAATGCATCTAGTAAACAGAATTCAAAAAGTGGGATAAACTTGTATGTAATAATAATATTTCTGAAAATAATGAATATTTAAAGGAAGAAAATAATTGAAGCCTAATAACAGCAAAAAGATTAGAATTATTAAAAGCCATTCTGGAAATTATAAAGAGACAGATATCAATGATATTTCCCTGATAATATTTGAGCTTAGATGTTTATCTTTCTTTCAATGAGACATATCTGATTTGATGTCTCCTAATTTCAGAAGTCATTATTTAATATAAATTTACCAATGATATTTATGATTTATTAGATTGCTTAAGAGGATTATAAGTGGTGGTAAAATATTTTTTCAATGAACCTAAATGTGTTAAGCTAACTAATAAATTTATCCGCAGAAAATCATAGCTGGATATTCTACTTTTCATAAAATTTCTTTGGGTTTGGTATGAAAATTTTAGCAGATGTAATTGACATAACAATATCTGAAAAGTGTTCCTCTTCCTATGCTTTTTAAACTGAACAATCTTTCCCTGTAAATTGTTTTTCCCAGCATTTGAATCTTGTAACTTCTTTCTTCTGTACCATGGTATCTCTTCCTGTAAAGCTCTAATTACTCTTTCTCCATCCTCCTCCTATTATCTGTTGTTTCTCTCTCTCTCTCTCTCTCTCTCTCTCTCTCTCTCTTTCTCTGTGTGTGTGTGTGTGTCTCCTTCGTCTTCTTACTCAATGTAATTTCATTCATAAAATTTTTTCTTTAATGGCTGCCAATTTAATAGAATTTTTACGTGAACTTGGACTTTAGCTGAAATTCTTTTCTGGCACAAGTTTAATTATAATCACTTGTGAACTTTTTTTCTCTTGCTATATATCAAAAGTCTTGAAAGCAAAAACCATTTCTTTTTCATTTAATTCAGAGGTTACATAAATCAGTTAATGAAAACTCATTATTTGAATTGAATCTCAGTCCAAGTTTCAAATTGTTATCAAAATGACATGCTTTAATAAAAGCGATCACATGGACTCTATTTTCATTAAATTTTCCAAAGCATACATCTCCTAATATTTTTCAATATCTATCTATTTGTGTTGCTGTTACAAATACTTCTGTGGTTAGTGTTGCTTATTTGTGAGCACAGGCATGTACTGCACATACACACAGAGTCCTGCAACACTGGCATCCCATAAGGGCATAAGTTCGTGTCCATGTCCTGGCTACTTTGCTTCCCATTGAGTTCCCTGATAGTGGCCTGGGGAAAGCAGTGGAAAATGTTCCAAGTGTTTGGGCCCCTGCCATGTATGTAAGAGACCTTGATAAAGCTCCTGGCACCTGGCTTCAGCCTGGCCCTTCCCTGCCTATTTTGACTGTCTGGGAAATGAACCAGCAGATGGAAGGGCTCTCTGTGTCTTTCAAAATTAAACAAAACAAAACAAATTTTTTTAAGAATGGAATTAAAGATGTTTATTTTGATAAATTTTAAAATGATACATTATTTTTTCATAATATGAATTTTACATTAACATTTTGGGGGTTTATCTATCAAAGAAAGAAACATTCGTAATTGTGGGGAGCAACTCGGACTAGACTAAGTTACTGGAATTAAGACTTATTCTATGCATCTGCTCTCCCACAATATGGCGCTGGGAGAGGAGAAAACAGCTTCTACGCAGCTGCCTCTTGCCAACTTGAGTGATGACCTCCAGGAGCTGATCCTGCTCCTGATTGGAGGAGAGCAGCGTACTCGGCGTGTGGGCAGCCGAGTTGGGATTGGTGGAAGAGGGCTATAAAGGAGGAGAGAGACAACATGCACCAGGAACATCTAAGAGGAACATCTATCTGAAGGAACACCTGTGCAGCCCCCGAGAGAGCCGGCCGGCAGTGTGCCGCTCCCCTGTGGAAGTGGGGAAAGTGGCCAGGGGGAACCGCCCTTCCACGGAGGTGGAAGGGACAGTAGCCAACCCGGGAAGAAGCAGCAGCAAACCCGGGGAGGGCCGAGCAGATGAAAGAACAACGCAGGGTCCTGTGTCGTTCCTCCGCGAAGACGGGGAGCGACAGTAATATTTCATTTGTTTTTAGCTACAAAATGTGATAGACATACCTTTGTCTCAAATTGAGCCAGTGATTTTCTATTTCTAACATTTTGGCACTCTAGGTCAGGTTCATAACCACTGCTAAAGACTGAGCTCCAAGTTGTTGTGTAGTAGTAGCTTTACCATAATCTGGAGACAAGTCTCAGAGGACCTGAAAGACAACCAGCTTCCGTGACTGGAGACTTCTCAGTGCCTCAATGGCATCTCTCCTGAATCAGTCACTCTGCTGACTTTCTGATTGGTTTATATTGAACGCCTCATTTGTAGCTCTCTTGACCAATCCTGAAAACTTTCTCTTTTCCAGCCTTTCAAATCCCTAGACAATCATCCCTCAACAGTTTCTTCCTCCAGGGACCATTACCTGAAGCTTGAGAATTTCTCTGCTTCTTTCACTAAACTACTGCTGCTTTACACACTCTTCCTTGTCTGGAATTCTTCATGTTCTTGAGCCATGAACTTGAGCAATTAGAACACTGAAAAAATCTGCAACATTTCTGCGATGCTTGTCCAGGATAATCAGAAGGGAGAGTGAAAACAACAGCCTCTGCTTTTTTTTCCCTCCCAGATATTCTGAACTATCAATTAAAAATATCAGGACTCTGTCAGTTAACAGCAAGACTGGCGTCCAGTCTTAAATACTCGAAGGGCAGTATTGCTGGGGGAGACCTGATTAATCCCCCTGCATCTCGTGACACTGGGAATGTTGGTCTTGTTCTGCCTCAGTTTTCTTTCAGAGAAATTTATCTGATGTATAAAGCTTGGGTAAATTCTTGCAATAATGTAAGATTAATGGACAGGTTGGCTCCTCAGGGCTCCTGATCAGGTACAGATTCCGACTGTCCATCCATATATTGGACTAAAATCCGCATGCCTCACCCTCTTTCTTTCTACTCAGTACCTCTCGCCACTCAGACTCAAATGTCAGGAAGGGAGGGGAGGTGTCTCCTGCTACAGCTGGCCAGTTTCTGCAGCTAAGCTAGTAGCAGAGAAGTTTTAATCCGTTAATCATTTTGAACCTGATAGATTTTTCCCCTTTCTCTGCAGTTTGCATTTTGTTGATTACTTTTTCTTCAGGTCTTGACAACGGGACTATCTGATTTTCTACCTCCTTATTCCATGATGTATTTATCTGCCCTACTAATGAGACTATATGTTAATGTCATGTGCTAGTCCTTTAAATCAAGGATAATTGACCTAGAAAACCAGAATTTTACTCATCTCAGGGGAAAATTTCATGTGTTTTCTGGTATCTCTATTGATCATGATTGCTTGAGAGAACAGTCTTATAGAAGCTAGCACTATTTACTATTTTTAATTGAGTGATTACTGTAACTGATTATATCTGGGCCATGGCTTAAGTTAAAATGCTGAGATCAAATGAGTAACAAAAAGAATTGTAAGGTTCTAAAAGAATACCAAATGCATGTTGCGCTCATATATGTGCTTATGACCTGGGGTCCATAGTACATGCTTCCAGAATGGACTCATTCCATGTGGCTTTGCATACCAGGCAAGCAAAAGTTTTTGGGTCAAGGATATGAGGTCATGAAGCAAGGGAAGAAGTGCATGCACAGGTAAGAGCATCTATTATTGTAGCTGATTTCTCCCTACCATGTTTTCCCTGATGCTATGCTCCCACAGTCCAGCAACTTGATGGATGCCTGAAGTGGGCAGAGGCAGAAAATCAGGAATTCCTTTGTTTCTTGTCCTCTTATTTCAGATGGGTAACAAGCCCTCTTTGGGATGCACCCTTTTGGAGTACATTTTCTTTTTTTTCCTTTTTATTATTTAATAAATGTGAATTTACAAAGTGCAACTTTTGTATTATTGTGGCTCCTCCCCCCCAACCTCCCTCCCTCCCATGGCCCTCCACTCTCCACTCCCTCTCCTATCCCGCCCTTCATCAAGTTTCATTTTCAATTACCTTCATATACAGAAGATCAACTTAGTATATACTAAGCAGGGATTTCAACAGGCTGCCCTCACACAACCGTACAAGGTATAGGGTATTGTTTGACTAGTAGTGTTGTTTTTAAGTTTCATAGTAAAATACATAAAGGACAGAAATCCTACATGGGGAACCTGTACCCAGTGACTCCAGTTGTAGATTTAACAATTGGCACTCTTATTTATGGCGTCAGCAATCACTCATAGAATGGCAAACACCCAAAACAGCACTCCGGCCTCAGAATCAACCCTTGGGGCATTCGGATCTGGCTAAAAGGCCCATGAGAGTCTCACAGGTATGGAAAGCCACAACATGGTGGCAAAAACAATATAAATGAAAGATCCTGGTGAACAAGACCCCAGCAGAAGGAACAGGCCATCAAGGAGGGAGGCGCCTTTCTCCAAAGGGAGTTAGGAACCTCCACTGTGATAAGGCCTTGACTAAACAAGTTCAGAGTTGGTGAACTCAAGGGGCTTCCATAGCCTAGACAGCTCATGGCAAGAGCCTCAGGTGGAGTACATTTTCAAGCATTGGACTTCCTTTTATCTGCAAACCTTGAAAAAAGATGAGTCTTTGGACCACATGACATGGCCAGCATACAAACTGGAGGCAAGAAAGCCTTGGTCCATAGAGTGAAGTATTCACTGTACACCATGCTCCATCTAAACCTCTTCTGTTGCAGAACATGGAAATGATTTGAAATTGCTTATGTCCGTTCATTGTTTTTGTTCTACAAGATCATAAGATCTTTGAAAACTCTGTCAGGCAAACTTGGCACTTTTAGCAGCAGTTACCCTCAAGACCCCAGCTGTCCTGCTCCCTCCATCAGGTGGGGAGACTGCTGAAAAGTCTACATGGATCCCTTTACCTACTGCCCCTTGTCCCTTATGTCTGCTCCTGAACCTGTCAATCTAGCAAGATTGACATCCAACCAACAAATGTCTTTTACCTGTAGACGACGAGGCTCCTGGAGGGTTCAGTGGTGAAGTCTGCTTTTCTCTGCAGGATCTTACATAGAAAAAAGCAGACTTGAGAAGATTTTTAGATGACGCTGACAGATATAGTGAGACTTTCTAGAGTTTGTTCTAGGTCAAAAATCTTACCTGGGAAGAGGTATTATTTCTTCTAAATTAGACACAAATCAGGGATTGAAAATAATCTGTTCTATCAGCTACAGAAACATTTGTGAATGAAATTCCAGGGAGGCCAGCAACAGACAGATCCTATAGTCAAATAGGCTGTTCCTTTTTTTTTTTTTTTTTTTTTTTGACAGGTAGAGAAGACGGTGAGAGAGACAGAGAGAAAGGTCTTCCTTTGCCGTTGGTTCACCCCCCAATGGCCACTGCAGCCAGTGCACCACGCTGATCTAAGCCAGGAGCCAGGTGCTTCTCCTGGTCTCCCATGCGGGTGCAGAGCCCAAGGACTTGGGCCATCCTCCACTGCACGCCAGGGCCACAGCAGAGAGTTCGAATGGAAGAGGAGCAACCGGGACAGAATCCAGTGCCCCAAGCGGGACTAGAACCCGGAGTGCAAGCGCCACAGGCAGAGGATTAGCCTATTGAGCTGCGGCACCAGCCCCTTTGAGCCTTTAGAGGTTTCTTTGATTTGATAACACCCCCGTTCAGAAGATCAGGCTGCTATCCTCTTCTGAAATGGCACAGTGGGAAATCTCTAGAGGTTATAGTCACCAGCCCAGGGATAGCTTCATTCTGTAGTAGGAAAGATCTATCTTCCTTTTTCCTGCCAGTGGAAGGCACTTAAGAGTCTCCATCAAAATTTCCAGCTGAGAGGGGTAATATTTTTCAGCTAAACCAGTCCTATTTCTGGGAAAGGACCTCCTCATGGCTAGAAAACAGGGTGTGGGGTCCTGTGAGATTTTTCCTAGATATAATCCCTTAAAGCAGAGGCTTCATCTCCTCAGGTTGGAAAGAAAAGGAACTGGAAATATCCAGAGCTTCTTGCTGTGGAGAGACACTTTCGCTAACTGCGTGGTAGCCTTCATGCGTAGAACCGAGAACTCTATGGAAGTAGAAAACATGCTGATCTTGGAAATAGTCCCTTGGTTTGACTTCCTAGGAGCCCACATAGTGACCATGGCCCACCTTCAGTTCAAAAATCATCTCTAAGGCAGAAGATATACAAAATCACCTCCATTGTGGCTAGAGGCCCCAAATTATCAGGAAAGGTAGAAAAGACTAATGACATTCTCAAGACACACCTCAATAACCTATCTTGTAACTGCTTCCCCAGATTTCTTGCCTGCTCATAACTTTCAAGTATTTCATGAATATGCTCTCAAAGTTAAGTTTGAGCCATTTTGAAATGATATAATGGAATTCTTTACTTAATAATGATCTCCTAATGGACAATGAGATACCATATATGACCAGAACCATTACAACACATATCAAATTCCAACAGGCCTTTCAAAATCTCCTGGAGACAGAAAGAAGGAGATTGAGAGACATTAGTATAATCCAGGAGATTCAGTGTTCTATATGACGCTACTAACTCCTTCTCACTCTTTAGAGGAGGATTGGAAGGAACCCTTACTGTGATTCTTTCTACTCCCACTGCAGTAACTTTCCAGACTAGACTCTTGGACCCACCATCCTGAAGCATAAGCTTGGGTTTCCAATTCAACTTCAGATCTTATTCTGGAGGACAACTTCACCACCTCCAAGGAAGATGAACAATCCTGCCAAGCCATCAAAGGATTCAAAGTCATTTTATTTAAAAAAAAATGGTAGCAATTGTTATGTACACTCTTCCCCCCAGACTTCATCTCTGAATCCCATCATCCCTCAATACCATCATCATCAAGCTGCATTTATTTTGGGAATAACCTTGCTTTCAGGATGCTAATTTTTTTCATCTTATTGTTCATTTGCTTACCTCCACTAACTGTAAAGATGTCATGTGTTAGCTTTGTTGACTGTATGTAACACCTTGAAGGTTTACATGCATTCCATTTGTGTTGGTGGACATACATATTACAGCCCTCTCTTTAGAAGTACCAAAATGGGATACTCCATTTAAAGAATGCTTTCAGTTTATTGGTACCCCTATCCTGTAGATATCTGTTTTAACCTCACTCTTTTTGGCTCAGCAGAGTGGGAGACCATGATAAGACCCATTGAGACTCAACAAGCCTCTATTAGCTCTGAGTTCTATGACCTTGCAAAAATCACTGGGCAGTAGACATCATCACCATCCTCCAACAACACTGAACATGTACATTATCAAATGAATCATGTTGCTTTTGGATTAATACCTCTACCACGTGGAAGAAAATCTACAGGTTCTAAAAGATAATATCAGGCTCAGTGATAACCTATGAGAACAGGCAGGTTCAAGTCCTAGCTGGCTATAGTTGCTCTTGTCCTCTTTAGTACTCTTTAACATGAAGTTTTCACTTTATAACACCATTTTACATTTTTGTGTTTAGGCTAGGCCCTATATGCTCAATCTCCTTGTAAAGATTATCTATTCTTGTTTAGAAGCTATCAAACTCCACATAGTCCTACAGATGAAACCATTAATGCAAGGCTTTTACCAGGATCCATGTATAGATATTTGGAGAAGGAGCCATGACTGCTGATTCCATTGTCACATCTATTCAGTTCTAAGTAGAAGAGTTGTCATTGCTCATTTTCCCTGATGGCAATTAAGGTTACCTGTTCAGAGAGAGGATTTATAAAGAGCTAGATTCCTGCCGAAGCAGATAGATTCCAGAGGGGTGCCTCCCCACCATCTGGAGATGATGTTTGAAATACTTTAGAAAAATCCAAACAGTTGGCTTCTGTGAAGGGCTTCCTTAATTGAACACTTAATAATGCCTTATTTTCATTTCTCAAGAACTAATTAGGCTCTGCCAGTTCTCTAATTGGCTTATTTTTAGTGCTTCATTTGCATCAACCTGAACAAGCATGAGAACATCCTATGTTACAGTCTATAAAAACTCTTCAACTGGTCTATCTTCCTGGGACTCCTCCTGGATTCTTAGAGCTTTCTTTGCTTCTTTCAATAAATTGTTTTGCTTTACACACTTTTTCTTGTCCATGCTCGTAATTCTTCAAAGTCTTGAGACATGAAGTGAAGCAATTAGAACACCAAAAACATGCAATAATTTTATACAAAATTACATAATTATATTGATTATATGATTTTATACAAATACAAAATAAAATTTGACATATTTAAATATTTGATAATACTTTCTAAAACAACTCAGGTACAGAGCAATTAAAAATCCCAAAAAGGGTCAGTGTGTGGCATAGCAGTTTAAACCTTTGCCTGAGGCACTGGTATCTCATATGGGTGCTGGTTCCTGTCCCAGTTGTTCCTCTTCCAATCTGGCTCTTTGCTATGGTCTGGAAAAGCAGTAGTAGATGGCCCAAGTACTTGGGCCCTTACACCTATATAGGAGATCTGGAAGAAGCTCCTAGCTCTTGGCTTTGGATCAACTCAGTTCTGCTGTTGTAGCCATTTGGGGAGTGAACCAGCAGATGGAAAACCTTTCTCTGTGTCTCTCCCTCTTTCTATCTGTAACTCTACCACTGAAATAAATAAAAGCATTCTTAAAAAAAAATTAAAAATCTTCTATTTTGTGAAATACAAAGCTATCATGAAACCAATAACAATGAAATGAATGATCCAATAACGTATGAGGATAATGCATTAGGTACATTAGATATAGCTATCCATTTTACATTCTCATTCAAGCAAGCCCTTTGGAACTCCAATTTCTGTACATACTCCAGTGAAAGGTTCTACTTTGTCCTGTGATCACTGCCAAGTTCAAGCACTGTCACTGGGGACATTGAGTATTTTGGTAGGGTAAATGTTATATATTCATCACTGAATTTTTACTACAAAAATATGATTTTATATGACAGAAAATTCTACTAGGATAGAACAGAATTGGAGGATTTTAATCTCCATAGAAATCCTTCCTTTGGCATAGGATATTTTTCCTTAAATTAAATTTCAAAAATATGTATGTCTCAAAATGCCATTATTCATCAATAAAGAAGAAAGAAAAGATGAAAATGTAACCCTTTCCAAAAATATACATCACATTTTTAAATCTATTAAAAAGATTTACTTAACTTTTCCTTTTAAGGAAGAGAAAGAGTTTTCTAGGAAGTGAAATTAGTCCTTTATTTTTATATTTGCCCTAAACTGTTCTCTTGCATACATCAACAGTGTCCATTCATGGTCTTTCATGGCTATAGTTGAGAGATGTAGCAAGATGAATATATGATTTTGTTGGGTAAGAAATTATGTGATCACAATAAACTCTGGACTAATATATTAAACAATAATCTTTTTGCAAAATATTTTATTGTGGACCTTGTACAGTAGAGTTCTAATTCGGCAGCAGGCAGCACTCAAATAAAAATAAAGTTATTTTAGTAAACCTAAATTATTATAAAATTAACATATAAAAGGTATCAAATTTATTTACACTTAATTAATTTTTAAATATTTATTTGAAAGTTTACAAAGAGAGGGAGGGAGAGACAAAGAGAGATCTTCCATTCACTTATTCACTCCCCAAATGGTCACATGGGTTCAGGGACCCAAGCACTTGGACTATCTTTTGCTGCTTTCCTGAGCACATTAGCTGGAACTCGATTAGAAGTGGAGCAGCTGGAACTTGAACCAGCACCCATAAGATATGCTGGCACTTCAGGCTGCAGCTTAACCCACTATGCCTCAATATAATTTTTGGATAGTTCCCATACAAATAAACAATTATCTCAAATAAAATAAAAAGTGGGAGTATAAAGATGTGAATAATTCAACAAAATCCAAGACTTCACTGGGAAATAATGCTTTCTCTTGAGAATTATGCCATATATTTTAAAAATAAAGTATTTCATTTGTGATACTGTGCTTTTATATGACAGTGTGTATTATCAGAATTATTAAAGAAATACTAAATAAAGAAAAATGATCTCAAAAAATAAACTGGCAAAATATGTGAGTAGGTAAGTCACATGAGAAACACAATTGATTAAAATCATAGGAAATTAGGCCAGCGCCGCAGCTCACTAGGCTAATCCTCTGCCTTGCGGCGCCAGCACACTGCGTTCTGGTCCCGGTCAGGGTGCCGGATTCTGTCCTGGTTGCCCCTCTTCCAGGCCAGCTCTCTGCTGTGGCCCAGGAAGGCAGTGGAGGATGGCCCAAGTCCTTGGGCCCTGCACCCCATGGGAGACCAGGATAAGTACCTGGCTCCTGCCATCAAATCAGTGCGGTGCGCTGGCTGCTGCGCGCCAGCCGTGGCGGCCATTGGAGGGTGAACCAAAGGCAAAGGAAGACCTTTCTCTCTGTCTCTCTTCTCACTGTCCACTCTGTCAAAAAAAAAAAAAAATCATAGGAAATTATTCAACTCACAGAATAATTGGTATATTTTAATAAGATATAGTCTTTATTAGTCAAATAAAAAACATTAAAACATACAAACCTATGGTGATACACAAGTTAAGCTTCTACTCGGGATACCTGCATCCAGTAAAGGAGTGCCAGGGATGGTCTCCTTAATTGTGTAGATCTAAATTCCTAATAACTGCCAACCTGGGATACAGAAGATAATGATTAAAATACTTGGGTCCCTGCCACCCACGTGGGAGATGCTGATGGGGTTCCTGGCTTCTGGTTTGAGCCTTGCTCAGTCCCATCTTTGGCAGGCTTTGGGAGAATGAACTGGTAGTTGGAAGATTTCATTCTCTTCATCTTGGTTTCTCTGCCACTCTCTCTGTTCCTGTGTATTTCTTTTTCTACCTGTCTCTCTCTGTCTCTTTGTCTCAGTATCTCTTTGTGTTTCCTTCCCTCTGATACACACTATCTTTAAAGCAAATAAAAATAAAAATAAACATATTCAGTGATAACAACCTCTGAAGATGGGATACAAGAGCTTTAGTATGCAATAAGTGTTGTTTGAAATAGTCTACATTTTGGTATCTCTATTAATGTTTAAATTTAAACAAAATGGAATCACCATTGCAGCGTAGCAGGTAAAGCTGCCACCTGTGACACTGGCATCCCATATGGGTTTCAGTTTGAGTTGCAGGGGCTCCACTTCCCATCCAACTCCTTGTTAATGTGCATGGGAAAGCAGTGGAAGACGACTCAAGTACATGGGCTCTTGCTACCCACATGGGAAACCCAGGGGAAGAACCTAACTCCTAGCTCCTGGCTTCAGACCAACCCAGCTCTGGCCATTGTGGCCATTGGAAGAGTGAACCAGAGAATGGAAGATCTTTTTCTGTCTCTCCATCTCTCTTTCTCTCTCTGTAACTTTGCCTTTCAAATAAATAAATATTTAAAAATAAATAAGTAAATTTACATAAACGAAATTACTCATATCATTTAAAAATAGTAGCTTCCACTATGTGTGGAAAAAGAGAACTGTACATCATTGTAAAAATAGCAGTTTGACTTCTATCTTATTATTTTAATGCATAAATGTAACCAGGAAGCATTATTTTAAATAGAGCTTTAGAGTGAGCTGCCACCTTTCTCCCTCTTCTTCATCTTTTGATTTTGATTTTCCTTAGTTTTGGTTTTGAATTTTACAAAAGTTTCCATGCTGTACCTATTTTTTACAATAAAAATAAGTAAAAAATATCTTTGCCATAATGTACTTGGTATATTTAAACCATACCTGGTTGCTCAAAATGGAGGAATCTGGAACACATCATGCTGAGTGAATTAAGCCAGTCCCAAAGGGACAAATATCATATGTTCTCCTTGATAGGTGACAACTGAATGAACAACGAAAAGGAAACCTGTTGAAGTGAAATGGACACTATGAGAAACGGTGACTTGATCAGCATAGCCCTGACTGTTAATGAACAACTTAATACATTATCCCTCTTAGTATTTTTTTGTCTGTTCTACTTAATATGACTGGTTTAATTCTGTAATTAATACACAGTTATTCTTAAGTGTTGAAATTTAACTGAAATGTGATCCCTATTAAATATAAGAGTGGGAATAAGAGAGGGAAGAGATGTGCAATTCAGGACAAGCTCAAGCTGACTTGCTCCAAATGGTAGAGTTAGAAACATACCAGGGGATTCCAATTCAATCCCATCAAGGTGGCATGTACCAATGCCATCTCACTAGTCCAAGTGACCAATTTCAGTTCACAATTGATCATAATGAAAGGACTAAGAGTCAAAGGGATCACATAAACAAGTCTAGTGCCTGCTAATACTAACCGATAGAATAAATAAAGGGGAGAGCGATCCAACATGGGAAGTGAGATACTCAGCAGACCCATAGAATGGCAGATGTCCTAAACAG
The DNA here is from genome assembly GCF_051225735.1 of Oryctolagus cuniculus. Taxonomy (NCBI): domain Eukaryota; kingdom Metazoa; phylum Chordata; class Mammalia; order Lagomorpha; family Leporidae; genus Oryctolagus; species Oryctolagus cuniculus. The sequence continues at coordinate 105,850,558 of NC_142871.1, read as the reverse complement.
CACTCTGGCCTCAGAATCAGCCCTTAAGGCATGCGGATCCGGCTGAAAAGTCCATGAGAGTATTTCAGGCATGGAAAGCCAAGACACTCTGGCAAAAATAAATAAATAAATAAATAAATCACAAACCTAAATGAAAGTTCTCTGTGAGTGAGAACCCAGTGGAAAGAACAGGTCCTCAAAGAAGAAGGTACCTTTCTCTGAAGGGAGGAGAGAACTTCCACTTTGACTATGACCTTGTCTAAATAAGATAAGAGTCGGAGAACTCAAAAGGCTTCCATAGCCTTGGAAACTCATGACTGGAGCATAGGGAGATTACTTACTGATGCCATAAACAGGAGTGTCAATTTGTTAAGTCAACAACAGGAGTCACTGTGCACTTACTCCTCACGTAGGATCTCTGTCCTTAATGTGCTGTACATTGAGATTTAATGCTATAACGAGTACTCAAACAGTATTTTTCACTTTGTGTTTCTATGTGGGTGCAAACTGTTGAAATCTTTACTTAATGTATACCTAATTGATCTTCTGTATATTTAGAAAATTGAAAATGAATCTTGATATGAATGGAAGGGGAGAGAGAGTGGGAAAGGGGAGGGTTGCAGATGAGAGGGAAGTCATCGGGGGGTGGGGGGAAGCCAATGTTGTCCATAAGCTGTACTTTGGAAATCTATATTCATTAAATAAAAGTTAAAAAAAAATAAACCATACCTGGTTGCTGACAGATTCAAAACAAAACATCAAAGTATAATGTCTTTTTAAGAACATTTTGTCTCATTTTACTTTCAAAAATCAAAGAAGAGTTCCTCAAAATTTGTTCTACTTGATAATAGATGTTGGATTATACTATAATGCATGCATTCTTTTTCACAACAGAATATATCTTTATGAAATAAAAATATGGGGTTGGGTGTTGTAACATAGTGGGTTAATCCACTACTTGGGACACTCACATCCAATATTGTAGTGCCAGTTTGAGTTCTGGCTACTCCACTTCTGATTCGATTCCTGCCTAATGCAGATGGGAATACGACACTATTGCCCAAGTACTTGGTTCTCTGCCATCCATGTGGGAGAACCAGATGGATTTTCAGATTTCTGCCTGAGGCTGACCTAGTCTAGACTGTTGCTGGCATTTGAGAGTGAAATAGCAAATGGAAGATCTCTCTCTCTCTCCCTCTCCTTGTCATTCTGTCTTTCAAATAAATACATAAATCCTTTTAAGAAAAGAAAACAGGCTGGAAATGATTCCTAAATTTGTGGTATTTTACTACTTGTTTTGTGCCTATGAATTTCACTATAGATAGGTCAAGATATGTTGTAATTATATAGCTAGCTGAAATCAATAATCAAAATGTACATATAAGCTATTGTATTATTTCATGAAATATCAAATGCATTTATTTAAAAATTTATAGTTTACACTGTAAAATGTATATTATTTGGTGAACAATAATAAATGTTTATTATATTGAATTTGCATGCATAAAGTAAATCTGTACTAAAAGATGAATTATTTTATAAATATCTGCTTATCTGTTCAATACACAATTATTTATGATTCATTTATACATTCGTCAATAATAAATGATCTATGCATTAAACAAGATAATATGAGAAACAAATTTTTTGTTAGTTATTTCTACTAATTTTTTTATTTTTTTATTTTTTAAACTTTTATTTAATGAATATAAATTTCCAAAGTACAGAATATGGATTAAAATGGCTTCACCCCATAACGTCCCTCCCACCCACAACCTTCCCCTTTCCCACTCCCTCTCCCCTTCCATTCACATCAAGATTCATTTTTGATTCTCTTTATATACAGAAGATCAGTTTAGCATACATTAAGTAAAGATTTCAACAGTTTGCTCCCACACAGAAACATGAAGTGAAAAATACTGTTTGAGTACTAGTTATAGCATTAAATCTCAATGTACAGCAGACTAAGGACAAAGATCCTACATGAGGAGTAAGTGCACAGTGACTCCTATTGTTGACTTAACAAATTGACACTCTTGTTTATGGCCTCAGTAATCACCCTAGGCTCTTGTCATGAGCTGCCAAGGCTATGGAAGAACCCTGGGTTCACTGACTCTGATCATATTTAGACAAGGCCATGGTCAAAGTGGAAGTTCTCTCCTCCCTTCAGAGAAAGGTACCTCCTATTTGGTGACCCATTCTTTCCACTAGGATCTCACTCGTTGAGATCTTTCATTGAGTTTTTTTTTTTTTTTCCCCCAGAGTGTCTTGGTTTTCCATGCCTGAAATACTCTCATGGGCTTTTCAGCCGGATCCGCATGCCTTAAGGGCTGATTCTGAGGCCAGAGTGCTGTTTAGGACATCTGCCATTCTATGGGTCTGCTGTGTATCTCACTTCCCATGTTGGACCATTCTCTCCCTTTTTGATTCTATCAGCTAGTATTTGCAGACACTATTCTTGTTTATGTGATCCCTTTGATTCTTAGTTCTTTCATTATGATCAATTGTGAACAGAAATTGGTCACTTGGACTAGTGAGATGGCATTGGTACATGCCACCTTGATGGGATTGAATTGGAATTCCCTGGTATGTTTCTAACTCTACTGTTTGAGGTAAGTCAGCTTGAGCATGTCCTGTATTGCACATCTCTTCCCTCTCTTTTTCCCACTCTTATATTTAACAGTGATCACTTTTCAGTTAAGTTTCAGCACTTAAGAAGAATTGTGTATTGATTACAGTATTCAACCAAAAGTATTAAGTAGAATAAACAAAAAAAATACTAAGAGGGATAACATATTAACTTGCTCATCAACAGGCTGAGGGCTGATCAAGTCACTGTTTCTCCTAGTGTTCATTTCACTTTAAAAGGTTTCCTTTTTGGTGCTCAGTTAGTTGTCACCTATCAGGGAGAACAAGTGGTATTTGAGTTTGGCTTATTTCACTCAGAATAATGTTTTCCAAATACCTAACAGGGATCACTTTTCAGTTAAAATTTAAACACCTAAGAATAATTGTGTGTTAATTACAGAGTTCAACCAATGGTACTAGAGCTAAAAAAATAATACTAAAATGGATAAAGTACTACATTGTACATTGTACATCAACCGTCAGGACAAGAGCTGATCAAGTCACTGTTTCTCATAGTGTCCATTTCACTTCAACAGGTTTCCCCTTTGGTGCTCAGTTAGTTGTCGCCAACCAGGGAGATCATATGATATTTGTCCCTTTGGGACTGGCTTAATTCACTCAGCATGATGTTTTCCAATTCCTCCATCTTGTTGCAAATTACCAGATTTCATTGTTTTTGACTGCTGTATAGTATTCTATAGAGTACATGTCCCATAATTTCTTTATCCAGTCTACTGTTGATGGGCATTTGGGTTGGTTCCAGGTCTTAGCTATTGTGACTTCAGCTGCAATAAACATTAAGGTGCAGCCAACTTTTTTGTTTGCCAATTTAATTTCCACTGGGTAAATTCTAAGGAGTGGGATGGCTGGGTTGAATGGTAGGGTTATATTCAGGTTTCTGAGGAATCTCCAGACTGACTTCCATAGTGGCTTAACCAGTTTGCATTCCCACCAACAGTGGGTTAGTGTCCCTTTTTCCCCACATCCTCGCCAGCATCTATTGTTGGTAGATTTCTGCATGTGAGCCATTCTAACTGGGGTGAGAGAAACCTCATTGTGGTTTTGATTTGCATTTCCCTGATTGCTAGCGATCTTGAACATTTTTTCATGTGCCTGTTGGCCATTTGGATTTCCTCTTTTGAAAAATGTCTATTGAGGTCCTTGGCCCATCTCTTAAGTGGGTTGTTGGTTTTGTTTTTGTGGAGTTTCTTGATCTCTTTATCGATTCTGGTTATTAACCCTTTATCTGTTGCATAGTTTCCAAATATTTTTCCCATTCTGTTGGTTGCCTCTTCACTTTCCTGACTGTTTCTTTTGAAGTACAGAAACTTCTTAATTTGATGCAATCCCAAATGTTATTTTTGGCTTTGACTACCTGTGCTTCCGGGGTCTTTCCCAAGAAGTCATTGCCAGTACCTATATCTGCAGGATTTTTCCGATACTCTCTAATAATTATATGGTGTCAGGTCGTAGATTTAAGTCTTTAATTCATTTTGAGGGAATTTTTGAGTAATGTGAAAGGTAGGGGTCTTGCTTCATGATTCTGCACGTGGAAATCCAATTTTCGCAGCACCATTTATTGAATAGACTGTCCTTACTCCAGGGATTGGTTTTGGATCCTTGATCAAATATGATTTGGCTGTAGATGTTTGGATTGATTTCTGGTGTTTCAATTCTGTTGCATTGGTCTATCCATCTGTTTATGTACCAGTACCATGCTGTTTTGATTACAACTGCCCTGTAGTATGTCCTGAAATCTGGTCTTGTGATGCCTCCAGCTTTGTTTTTGTTGTACAAGGTTGCTGTAGCTATTCGAGGTCTCCTGTGTCTCCATATGAATTTCAGCATCATTTTTTCCAGATCTGAGAAGAATGTCTTCGGTGTCTTGATTGGTATTACATTGAATCTATACATTGCTTTTGGGAGAATGGACATTTTGAGGATATTGATTCTTCCAATCCATGAGCATGGAAAATTTTTCCATTGCTTTGTATCCTCTTCTATTTCTTTCTTTAAGGTTTTGTAATATTCATCATAGAGATCCTTAATGTCCTTGGTTAATTTTATTCCAAGGTATTTGATTGTTTTTGTAGCTATTGTGAATGGGATTGATCTTAGAAGTTCTTCCTCAGCCATGGCATTGTTTGTGTATACAAAGGCTGTTGATTTTTGTGCATTGATTTTATACCCTGCTACTTTGCCAAAATCTTCTATGAGTTCCAATAATCTCTTAGTAGAGTTCTTTGGGTCCCCCAAATAAAGAATCATATCATCTGCAAAGAGGGATAGTTTGAGTTCTTCCTTCCCAATTTGTATCCCTTTAATTTCTTTTTCTTGCCTAATAGCTCTGGCTAGAACCTCCAGAACTATATTGAATAGCGGTGGTGAGAGTGGGCATCCCTGTCTGGTACCAAATCTCAGTGGAAATCCTTCCAACTTTTCCCCATTTAATAGGATGTTGGCTGTGGGTTTTTCCTAGATTGCTTTGATTGGATTGAGGAATGTTCTTCCATACCCAGTTTGCTTAGAGTTTTCATCGTGAAAGGGTGTTGTATTTTATCAAATGCTTTCTCGGCATCTATTGAGATAATCATATGGTTTTTCTTCTGCAGTCTGTTAATGTGGTGTATCACATTGATTGTTTTGTGCACATTAAACCATCCCTGCATTCCAGGGATAAATCCCAGTTGGTCTGGGTGGATGATCTTTCTGATGTGTTGTTGCATCCTTTTGCCATTATTTTATTGAGGATTTTTGCATCTATGTTCATCAGGGATATTGGTCTGTAATTCTCTTTCAATGCTGCATCTTTTTCCGGCTTAGGAATTAAGGTGATGCTGGCTTCATAGAAAGAATTTGGGAGGACTCCCTCTTTTTCGATTGTTCTGAATAGTTTGAGAAGAATTGGAGTCAGTTCTTCTTTAAATGTCTGGTAGAATTCAGCAGTGAATCCATCTGGTCCTGGGCTTTGCTTTGTTGGGAGGGCCTTTATTACTGTTTCAATTTCTGTCTCAGTTATGGGTCTGTTTAGGTTTTCGATGTCTTCCTGGTTCAATTTAGGTAGGTTGCATGTGTCCAGGAATCTATCCATTTCTGATAGGTTTCCCTGTTTGCTGGCATACAAGTCCTTGTAGTAATTTCTGATGATTCTTTTTATTTCTGTGGTGTCTGTTGTTACGTTTCCTTTTTCATTTCTGATTTTATTGATTTGGGTCTTTTCTTTTTTTAGTTAGTTGGGCCAATGGGGTGTCAATTTTGTTTATTTTTTAAAAAACCAGCTCCTCGTTTGGCTGATTTTTTTTTTTTTTTTTTGGATTCAATCCTGTTGATTTTTTTTTCTGATTTTATTTATTTCTCTTCTCCTACTAGATTTGGGTCTGGTTTGCTGTAGATTTTCTAGATCCTTGAGGTGAATTGAAAGCTCATCTATTTGGTGCCTTTCCAATTTCTTGATGTAGGCACCTATTGATATGAACTTTCCTCTTAACACTGCTTTTGCTGCGTCCCATAAGTTTGGTATGTTGTGCTATTATCCTCATTTACTTCCAGAAAATTTTTGATTTCTCTTTTAATTTCTTCTATGACCCATTGTTCATTCAGGAGCATGTTGTTCAATCGCCATGTGTTTGCATATGCTCTAGGGATTCCTGAGTTGCTAATTTCCAACTTCATTCCCCTATGATCTGAGAAGACGCATCGTATGATTCTAATTCTTTTGAATTTGCTGATACTTGCTTTATGGCCTTGTATGTGATCAATCCTAGAGAAGGTTCCATGTACTGCTGAGAAAAATGTAATATCTTTAGCTGTAGGATTGAAAGTTCTGTAGATATCTGTTTGATCCATTTGGGCTATAGTGTCGTTTAAATCTGTATCCTTGTTGATCTTCTGTCCTGTTGATCTGTCTATTTCTGAGAGTGGAGTATTGAAGTCCCCAAGTACTACTGTATTGGGGTCTAAGTCTCCCTTTATGTCTCTTATCAAATCTTTTAGATAAACCGGTGCCCTGTAGTTAGGTGCATATACATTGATAATTGATATATCTTCCTGTTGAATTTATCCCTTAATCATTATATAGTGTCCCTCTTTGTCTCTCAACAGTTTTTGTGGTAAAGTTTATGTTGTCCGTTATTAAGATGGCTACGCCAGCTCTTTTTTCATTTCTGTTGGCAGCCTTTCACTTTCAGTCTGTATGCATCTTTGCTGGAAAGATGTGTTTCTTGTAAGCAGCAAATAGATGGGTTTTGTTCCTTAACCCAATCAGCCAATCGGTGTCTTTTAACTGGACAGTTCAGGCCATTAATGTTCCATGTGACCAATGATAAGTGGTAACTTTGCCCTGCCATTTGCCAAAGATAAGTTCTAATATATGCTTTGAATTCCTTGTGATCTTTTGCTGTGAGGTTTCCTTCCTTTACCTTCTTTCATTTATGACCGTGTTTCTGTGTTTCTGTGTGCAACTCATCTTTAAGCATCTTTTGCAGGGCTGGACGAGTGGCGACAAATTCTTTCAATTTCTGTTTGCTATGAAAAGTCTTTATTTCACCTTCATTCACAAATGATAGCTTTGCAGGATATAATATTCTGGGTTGGCAGTTTTTCTCTCTTAGTGCCTGGGCTATATCTCGCCATTCCCTCCTAGCTTGTAGGGTTTCTGATGAGAAGACTGTTGTGAGTCTGATTGAAGATCCTGTGAGAGTAATCTGACGTTTCTCTCTTGAAACATTTTAGGATCTTTTCTTTATGTTTCACTGTGGAGAGTTTAATTACAATGTGTTGTGGTGAGGATCTCTTTTGGTCGTGTTTATTAGGGGTTCTATGAGCTTCCTGTACTAGGATGTCTCTGTCCTTCTCCAAACCTGGGAAATTTTCTGCTAATATCTCACTAAAAAGGCCTTCTAATCCTTTCTCCCTCTCCATGCCTTCAGGAACTCCTAGAACCCGAATGTTGGGTTTTTCAATAGTATCCTGAAGATTCCTGACAATATGTTTTAGATTTCTAATTTCCTCTTCTTTTCTTTGGTCTGACTGTATCCTTTCCTTTTCTCTGTCTTCTAAGTCCGATATTCTCTCTTCTGCTTCACCCATTCTGTTTTTAAGGCTCTCTTATGTGTTTTTCATTTGATCTATTGAATTCTTCACTTCATTATGATTTGTCATCACTATCACAGTTTCCTGTTCTACCAGTTGTTTCATTTCATTTTGATTCCTCCTTAATATTTCATTTTTGTGAGAGAGATTTTCTATCTTGTCCATTAAGGATTTCTGTAGTTCAAGAATTTGTTTTTGAGAACTTCTTAATGTTCTTATCAATTTTTTGAGATCTGCTTCTTGCATTTCTTCTATCTCATCATCTTCATAATCTTGAATTGGGGTGTCTTTTTCATTTGAGGGCGTCACAGTGACTTCCTTGTTTTTATTATCTCGGTTTTTGCGTTTGTTATTTGGCATATTGGAGATATTTGGTTTCTTCACTGTGGTGCTTTTTCTTGTTATACTGTGACTCCAGATTAAGTGGACTGTCTGTTTTTGATGGAGCCTTAGGGCTTGAGATGGGTGTGGCCTGAGAGCTCTGTTTGGTGTGCCAAAGGTGACACTCCCAGGTTAGGCATGGTAAATCTCTCTCTCTTTCTTTCTTTTTTTGATTCAAAAGGGAAGTAATTCCACACAACTGAACGAAGTTGGAGGTAGTTAGCAGGCAAATGATACACCCACAGGAGCCAGAGATCGGAATCTTTTTCCCAAGGACCACACAGGGAATCTGGCCCTCAGAGTGGGCTCAAATTCTCCTTCAGTCTCCCACTGGGTTGCCAAAGTTACAGAATTGTAGTGTCTCTGGAGAGTACTCATGTGAATTCCGTGAGTTCTCTCCCCCACCGTCTCATTTTTCACAGTCTCAGTTCAGTAGCACCACAAATTTACTAGGTCCTAATCTCCTGTTAATTCGCCCCGCCCAGAGTCAGGTTTTTCTGCTAGGCTCAGGGCTGGTGCAGACCTGAGGTCGCTCTGCATATGACGTATGTCCAAGATGGCTCCTGCTCTTTGACTTGCTCGCCTTTTAGAGGTGAGCAGAGAGAGAGAAACCCATGTCCGTATTGGTCACTTTTTTTTTTTTCTCTCCCTCTTCCAGTTAGCCTGGTGAACTTTTTCCCCTGGGGTCGTTCCCTCTAGTCTCCTCTTTCCGCTTGCTTGCCGGTGTCTCAGGCTATTGAGGTTCGGCTCACCTTGCGTTCCAGCGCTGGTGTGTTGAGTCTGCCACTGGTGTCCTGAACTGTGGGCTCCCACACTCTCCACGCAGGTCCACTGTGAATCACTAGTTCGGGAAGAGTTTCCTCTGCTGTTTCTTCCCCTACTCTTCCTTGAACCTGCAGTATCTCCACTTTTATTAAACTGTCTCTCCCCAGACTATCAGTGTGCTCCCTTCCTATTCCACCATCTTGAGAAACTAATTTTTTAAGATTTACTTATTTATTTCAAGCTAAGTATTACAGAAAGAGGAGGAGAAATGGAGAAAGAGAGGGGGATCTTCATTTGTTGGCTCACTTCTCAAATGGCTGCAATGACCAGGCCTGAATCAGGCCAAACCCTGGAGCCAAGAGTTTCATCTGGGTTTCCCATGTGGGTGCAGGGGCCCAAGCAAATGAATCATCTTCCCCTGACTTTCCAGGTGCATTAGCAGGGATCTGGATCAGAGGCGGAGTAGCACCCTTATGGGATGCTGACACTGCAGACAGTCGCTTTCACTAAGCCACAGTATGGCCCCAAGAAACTGAATTTTAAGAATACAATTCATGATTCTAATTTTCAAAATGTATTTATTGAGTATGTACTATACTTCAGAGGCTTTACTAGCTTACAGATATGTAAAGCCTTTGTTGCATTGAAAATGGAGGAGGTGGCTGGCCCCCCGGCTCACTAGGCTATTCCTCTGCCTGTGGCGCTGGCACCCCGGGTTCTAGTCCTGGTTGGGGCACCAGATTCTGTCCCGGTTGCTCCTCTTCCAGTCCAGCTCTATGCTGTGGCCTGGGAAGGTTGTGGAGGATGGCCCAAGCCCTTGGGCCCTGCACCCGCATGGGAGACCAGGAGGAAGCACCTGGCTCCTGGCTTTGGATCGGCACAGTGTGCCGGGCATAGCAGCCATTTCAAGGGTGAACCAAAGGAAGGAAGACCTTTCTCTTTCTCTCTCTCTCTCTCTATCACTAACTCTGCCTGTCAAAAAAAAAAAAAAAATGGAGGAGGAGGGCCTGGTGCTATGGCATTTAGCAGGTAATACCACTGCCTGCAGTGTAGGCATCCCATTTGGATGCTGCTTTGAATCTTGGCAGCTCCACTTCTGATCCAACTCTCTGCTATGGCCTCAGAAGCAGTGGAAGATGTCTCAGGTCTTAGGACCCCTGCACCGGCATAGGCGACCCCGAAGAAGCTCCTGGCTCCTGGCTTCGGATCACCACAGTTCTGGCCATTGCGGCCATCTTGGGAGTGAACCAGCAGATGGAAGACCTCTCTCTCTCTCTGCCTCTGCCTCTCTGAAACTCTGTATTTCAAATAAATAAAATAAATCTTGAAAAGAAAAATAACGAAAATGGAGGAGGAAGAAAAGTGGGAGTATGGAAGGAGGGAGGTGGGGGGGAAGAAATATCATGTCCCCAAATCTGTATATATTAAATACATGAAGTTGTATTATTTTTAAAAAGTTAAATATCTATTTATGATGCAAAAAATTACTTCCCTCTGAAAAATTACCTCTCTATCTAAAAAAGATGCAGTTTAACATAACTGTTTTACTAAAGCACTGTTAAATTCAAGTAATTTTTTGACTCTACTTTGCTAAAGATAATTAATTATAGGGTATTTTTTTCAACCTGAGCCTTATATGTCAACTTAATTTTTATGAATATAGGAAGCTTAACCTATTATCTCTTTAAGTCTTAAAGAATAATTTATTATCAATAATGGTTTTAAAATAGATAATGATATAGGATGACTTGCTAAACTGCTTATTTTATATGCAAACTATTAATTTGTTCTCTGAATATGAATTAAGAACAAAATATCTCTAGTAAGTGCTTTCTGCTTAGCAGATAACACATTGCTGGCCACATCTTATGTACCACTAGTGAAATAGAGTCCATATTTCAAAACATGATAGATCTTTCTAAGCATGTGAAAAATATGTTTTAGCAGTATAATCATAAATCAAAGATACTTTATTTTAAAAGACATTTTGAAAACACACCTTAAAATAAGCATACATGAAATTCTTCATATATATAAATATATATGTATCTTAGTTTAGTTAAGTATTTTAGTTTACTGGAAGGCACATGATATATGTAATACTTGATATTACAATCTTTTCTCACCTAAACCATGTGTAGGAGGAATAAGTCAGTAATACTGTAACTTTTTTTTTTTTTTTAGAGGAGATAAAACTGTCTTGAGAGTACATACAAAATACTGGTAGGTCTAAGTTTTGTTTGGGAGCAGATTTTTGCAGCCAACTTTAAAAACCTGTAAATGAAATGGAAATTTAAAAACCCACAACTGTTAGAATCAAATTATAGAAGAAACTGAATTCAAACCAAAACTTTTAGAAGTGTAAGTTAAAATTATTTTGATGCTTTCTGAATATTAAAATCTGGCCAATGTTTTGATATTGCTTCTTTTTTTCGTGAGCATCCAAATCAAAGCTCTACTCCTGAATTTAACTCCTATCTGGTTTTCATGATTCTACTCTTTATTTCTTTATTTAAAATCCTCCTTTTCTCCTACAACTTAAAAAGTCATCTGTCTTCAACCTCTGTTCATTTCCGCCTTCTTCCACGACCTTTTCAAAAATGTCTTTAACTAAATACTTTTCATGGTCCAGCTTTTTTTGTTTGTTTGCTTGTTTTCCTAGATAGAACATGTTTACATATTTTTGTCTTTCTGATTATGGTAGATAATCTAACCCACGGGTTCATCTGAATATAGAGAAATCCATAGTCCTTGCACCAATTCTGTAATCTTACTTCTCTCTATCCTGTCTCTGATATGTAAAGAACCAGAGTGATTGACTAGTCTGTCATTCTCTTCTGGAGTTAATCTGATTCTGGAAAATAGAAGGAAAGACTTCAGCTCACCTACTGTAGAAATCGAAAAGATGTTTCATAGTCTCCTTGCTAGAGTATTACGTTAGACTTCTGGACTGCTTTTCATTCTGAAGATGATACGTATTTAATATAAGCATATAAAGAATATGTAAATGAAACAAAACATGTGTTCTTACAAACATGCTGGTATAAAATAGACTCTACTTATTATGTTAAGGTGGGGATATTATTCTGGACTATCCAAGGAAACCACATGTAATCACATGGGCCCCTAAAGCAAAAGTGGAAGGCAAAAAAGTCTATTAGGGATATTTCCCACTAGAAGACTGAGAGGTTGAAAGCTTTAAGGGGACTGACACTCCGAGTTGTTGAATGGAAACCCCATGGAATGAGTAGCAAGAAATATGGGCACTCTCTGTGAGCAAAGACTGACCATGACTGACAGCTTGAAAGGAAATGGAGTTTCATTCTCCAATTGCAAAGAGCTGAATTTGGCCTTTAACCAGAATGAACTTGGAAGATTCATCCACGTAGTCTCCACAGAGAAGCACAGCATTGCCAATATCTCAATTTCTGTCTTGTGAAATCTGGAGTTAAGGGAACTAGCTGAACACAGAAACCATGAGATAATAAGTGTATAATGTTTTAAGCTTCAATATTAGTGAGAATTTGTTGTAACAATAGAAAACTAAAACTAGTAATCATGCTAGTCTTTCCTTAAAAATGTTATGAGAAGCTATATTTTGAATTAAGTCTCAGATACATAAATTTTCTTTTACCTCAACACATGTTAAATAAAATTAAGAGCGGAGAAAGGGAGTAGCTAAGTGAGAATTAGACTGTCAGGGCTCCAGAGTCATCATTCCTATCAATTTTTAGCAAGCTGAGAACTATAATCAAAAACTTCCTATAAGTTCTGGATGGAAAAAAAAAAAAAAACAAAAGGAGGGGGAAGATCCATTTAGTTTGCAGAAAAGAGTAAAATGAGAGAGGGCCTGTATGCTGATAACAATCATAGATTGGTTTTAGACTAAACAGAACTTGGTAAATGAAAACATTTGATCCACAAAACAATAAAGGTTGATGAAAATTTCCAAGAAAAAGTTATGACAAATAATTCATCCACTATGTATGTTCCCCCTTTTCATTCATTATCTTAATTCTATCAGCCCTTACAGCATTTTCTGGAACAGTGTTTAACTGGATCACCAGGATGAATACCTTTATAATTTTGCAGTGTTTATGAGTCTTGCAATCCATGTGGTCAAAATCTTTGATACAATAGTGATAACTATGGTAGATGTCTATAAATTCCCCATAAGCCCAGATACACTAATCTATTATTTCTTCCTTTAGGAAATAATGATTGACTGCCTCTACTGTGAAAGACACTGTGATTGTCATCAGTGATATGGTGATAATAATGTAAATATTTTATTTATAATTTTTGAGTTTATAGTCAATAAATATGTAGAGGCATATTGAACAAGTAATAACAATTTTGAAGGAAAAGAATGGGGAAGAACCTATAGTTATTTTCACTAAATTGAATTTGAGAAGTAGAGTTAGAGACAGGGAGATGGAGAGACAGAAAGAACGGTCTTCCATCTTCTGGTTCACTTCTCAAATGGCTGCGACAGCCAGAGCTTAGCTATTTCAACGCCAGGGATCAGGAGCTTCTTCTGGATCTCTCACGTGGATTCAGGGACCCAAGCGCTTAGGCCATCTTCCACTGTTTTCCCAGGCCATTGCAGAGAGCTGGGTCAGAAGAAGAGCAGCCTGGACATGAACTGGCACCCATATGGGATGCCAGCATCACAGGTCGAGGCTTAGTCTACTACACCACAGTGCTGGCCCCACTAAATTAAATTTCTAGTGAACTAATTTACTGAGTTTAGTTAACAAATATATTTCCATCCCTAAAACACTTCAGGGACTCTCAGGGGTGGCTGTCTGGCCTAGCAATTATGATTCCCATGTCTCACATCAAAGCACCTTCTATCAATACTTAGCTCTGCCACTTGTTCCTACTTCCTGCAAATGCAAAAGTTAGGAGGCAGTAGTGATGGCTTGAATGTTTGGATTACTGTCACCCACGTGTGACATGGATTGAGTTCCCTGCTCCTGCATTCATTCTGGCCCAGCCCTAGCTGTTGCAGACCTTGGGGAGTGAACAAGTGAATGTGAGTGTTTTCTCTCTCTCTCTCTCTCTCTCTCTCTCTCTCTTTCTCTCTCTCCCTCTCCTTCTCTTTTTTCTATTTGTCTCTCACTTTCTGTTTCTCTTCTTCTCAAGCACATTTTTTTTAAAAGAAAGAAAAAAGAAAACTCTTCAAATTTCTTCAAGTTTTTGTGCAACTCATCCCAACTTTGCTATTAGTTTTCATCACATAATTACCAATGATGAACTTCAGTAGTGCTAAATCTATGTAGTCTTGCTTCAAACTTCTATTCACCCCAAGGCAACTTGAGACAGAGTTCAGATCACTACTCTTTTTCTTTCTTTCTTTCTTTCTTTTTTTTTTTTTTTTTTTCTTTCTTTCTTTTTGTTTGTTTGGACAGGCAGAGTAGACAGTAAGAGAAAGAGACAGAAAGAAAGGTCTTCCTTTTCCATTGGTTCACCCCCCAATGGCTGCTGTGGCCAGTGCACGTGCTGATCCGAAGCCAGGAGCCAGGTGCTTCTCCTGGTCTCCCAAGCGGGTACAGAGCCCAAGCACTTGGGCCATCCTCCACTGCAATCCTTGGCCACAGCAGAGAGCTGGACTGGAAGAGGAGCAATTGGGACAAAATCCGGTGCCCCAACCAGGCCTAGAACCCAGCGTGCCTGCGCCACAGGTGTAGGATTAGCCTATTGAATCGCGGTGCCGGCCCAGATCACTACTCTTAAGAAAACATTGACTAAACTCTTCAGATTTTATCATTTCCCTATTCTCTGTGCCTGGAGCTTACTGCACATAACTATGATATAGCATAGAGTATTATAAATAATTTTCTTTGTCTTCCTCAACCACAACATTAACTTATTCAAAGGTGTAGACTATATTTTATATCATTCCGACTCATTAACTCAGAATAATAAAACTACCAGATAAAGGTTATTAAAGAATTCTGAAAGTAAGAAAAAAGGGAAAACAGAGAAAAGTAACAGAGCAAGAGAAGAAGAAAAGAAGAATGGAGAGTGGAAAAGAAGAAAGGAAGAAAGGAAAGGAAAAAGGGAGAAAGAAATTTTAAAAAAGGGATGGGATTTGACATAATAATAATCTATGTGCTAATTCCCATGTCTTTCAAGGATTTATTTGTAAAATATCCTGACTGTGTTTTGAAAAAAAAAAGATCAGTTTATCCAATTTTACATGTGAATTTCACAAAGAAAAAAAATCTTAATATCATTAATAAACTATTTTTAAGATTGCTCTACTATTTAAGTGAATATTTCATCTCACTCATACATTGGCAATTTTTAGTTTTATCTTTCAAATTGTATTGACTGATAATTCTTTTTAATATTTATTTTATTTATTTGAAAGGCAGAGTTACAGAGAGAGAGAGAGAGAGAGAGAGAGAGAAAGAGGTCTTCCTTCTTCTGTTTTACTCTCCAGATAGCCACATTGGCCAGGTGCTGGGCCAGGCCGAAGCCAGGAGTCAGGAGTTTCATCTGGATCTCCCATGTGTGTGCAGGGGCCCAAGGATTTGGGCCATCTTCAGCTGCTTTCCCAGTCTACTTAGCTGGGAGCTGGACCAGAAGTGGAACAGCCAGGACTAGAACCTTCCCCCACTTGGGATGTTAGCGTTGCAGACAGAGGCTTTTCCCACTATGGCACAACACCTGACCCAAGTGATACTCATTTTTTTTTATTTTTTATTTTTATTTATTTATTTTTTTTGACAGGAAGAGTGGATAGTGAGAGAGAGAGACAGAGAGAAAGGTCTTCCTTTTGCCGTTGGTTCACCCTCCAATGGCCGCCACGGCCGGGCACACTACAGCCGGTGCACCGCGCTGATCCGATGGCAGGAGCCAGGTACTTCTCCTGGTCTCCCATGGGGTGCAGGGCCCAAGCACTTGGGCCATCCTCCACTGCACTCCCTGGCCACAGCAGAGAGCTGGCCTGGAAGAGGGGCAACCGGGACAGAATCCGGTGCCCTGACCAGGACTAGAACCTGGTGTGCCGGTGCTGCAAGGCGGAGGATTAGCCTAGTGAGCCGCGGCACCGGCCCATCAAGTGATACTTCTTAAAACCCAGGGTGAACTATGGTCATTCTTCCTAAATAAAAATACCAAATGTCCAAAGAAATTTTTTGCAGTATCATTGACATCACTTAAAATATCATCGCCAGCAATTTATTTAATTTAGAAAATTTTTTTAAAGATTTATTTCATTTATTTGAAAGAGTTACAGATAGAGGTAGAGACAGAGGGAGAGGTCTTCCACCCACTGGTTCATTCTGCAGATGGCTGCAATGGCTAGAGCTGCACCGATCCAAAGCCAGGAGCCAGGAGTTTCTTCTGGGTCTCCCACGTGGGTGCAGGGGCTCAAGGACTTGTGTCATCTTCCACTGCCTTCCCAGGCCACAGCAGAGAGCTGGATTGGAAGAGAGCAGCCAGGACTAGAACTGGTGCCCATATGGGATGCAGGCACTTCAGGCCAGGTCTTTAACCTGTTGTGCCACAGTGCCAGCCCCATCCAGCAATTTAAATAACTACAGATTGTAGTCTTTAAGAAATTTCATTTTTTAACTTTGGCCATTCACTAATTGGTAGAACAAGTACAAGCTGAGTAGAATAAACAACCTGGAGCAAGAGGACATGTCTTTGACCTCTAGGGATCTATTTCCATATAATTTCACCATTTGCGGTGACATTTTCTTGGATACCATGCTTTATGACTTCTAAATAATGATCACCTCAGAACATCTCATATTTGCCTGCAAATAGTATTCTGTTGCACTTCCCCTCCCTCATTCTATATCCTTTTTTTGATATTAAAAATGTTCAAAGGTGCAATTTGAAAATGAGATTGTCTACATACATCATCTCTGCCTTTATGAAGCAAAAAGTACACTCGGTTTTGTGCCCCATTGGCAGGTTAGGTTACAATATTTCATGTATTTCTTGGAGACTATTAAAGTCAAACATCACATACATCATTGATAAATCCCAGTATCTCTTCTCCTTCTCAGGTTGGAATGCACTTAGTGTAAAAGGAGCTTGTATATAAAAGAGAGTTCCCTTATATTGGAATAAATCAAAATGAATATATGTTTAGAGGGTGAAAATTATTTTATAGGAAATAAAATAAAATGACTAAAGACTAAAATATTCAGGTTGGCTTACTTTGTTGAGAATAATTAGAATTCTGTCTGCATATTTTATTTTTTCAAGGCATTACAAACTCATTTTCTTCATTCTGTGGTAGATAATTATTATGCATATTCCTGGTTCTAATTTTATTTTCCGAGAGGTTTTCTATCTCTATTGGGAAAATAAGAACACTTACAACATTCTTCTAAAAATTCTCCCACTGTTGATTTTCTGATGATCTCAAACCAATGAATATAATAAGAAATGAGTCAATATCTGACTCAATGCAATATATTCCTAATATGAATTCTGTATTTCTTCACATTTACTTTTGGTGAAAGAAAATAACCTTGGCTTGTATCTAGTTCTTAGTGCTTGAATTTTCATCTCTCCCACCTCAACCCACAGCATCCACTTCACATCAAACCCAATTCCATCTATATATCAGAGACAGGCTCTCAAGAGAATAAATTAAACAAAAAACTAGGATCACAATTGACCTAGTGTAGCAATGTGGCAATCTCTTGCTGGAATCCATACAGACTTTAAATCAAATAGTGACAACACAATGCCCCTGAGATAACTATTTAAGGAATGATCTGATTGAGAAGAAGAGTTCAATTATTGTGTTGGAAGTTGAACAGATAATGGGATTGACAATCTGAAACTTCAAAACTATTATCATGCTTATAATATAAACCACACTTTGAATTGTAAGGTTAATTTTATTGCAAGGTGATGCTTACTGAATTTGCAGGCAATAGAGGTGTAATTAGGAGAATAAGATCTTACTAGGAGGACCTCCATGATCCTGGACTTGGGAAATAATAATAATACCAGAATACAGATAGAAATTAAGGCAATTCCCACTGTGTATTTCCCTGTGATCAGAGAAAAAAGAAGCACATATTGAAAGAGTATGTGGGGGGCTGGCACTGTGGCGTAGTGAGTGGAGCCACTATCTGCAGTGCCAGCATCCCATATGGACACCGGTTCGATTCCCAGCTGCTCCACTTCCGATTCAGCTCTCTACTATGGCCTGGGAAATCTGTAGAAGATGTTCCAAGTCCTTGGGCCCCAGCACTGTCATGGGAGATCTCGAAGAAGCTCCTGGCTCCTGGCTTTGGATCAGGGCAGCTCTAGCAATTGCAGCCAATTGAGGAGTGAACCAGAGGATGGAAGACCTCTCTCTTTCTGTCTAGCTCCGACTTTCTAATAAATAAAAAAAATCTTTTTTAAAAAGAGAGAATATGGGGCATTTAACAAGGAATCAGTCAGATAGAACTTTGAAAAAACATGTGAAAGCCTTGAGAAGGTGACTAAGATGAAGAATTCATATCAGGATAAGATAAGTTTCATTCTATGTGAGAGTAGTGCTCAGAGGAATATGATTCAAACAAATTATCCCTCTAGGTATTATAAATAACAAGGAATAGTCACTTTTAAAAATTGGGCAGACTTGAGACTTTTCATTATTCATTATTTTTGCTACAGTGCTATAGTGAATGAGGTTTGTAAGTCTTTTGTTCTCCACTTCTAAAGACGTTTTTGCTCGATTGGGTTTAGCTATTTCTGAAATTAGTGTATACATCAGAAACATCACTTTCTGAAAACAGGAGATGATTTTGAATCTTGGTCCAAAAATACCTGTGATATAATGATACAATAATGTGTTAAATTACTTTTGTCGCTATTCCATTTTTTTTCTTTTTATTTATTAATCAGAAAGCTAGACTTTCTGATATCTTGCTCTGGATGATATTTTCAATGTGACAAGATGAAAAAAGAACACATTTCTCACTCTCCCTACATTTTGTAAAAATCTAAATCATATAAGTAGGAAAGTTTTAAGTTGGAGCCTAAAGATGAAAATTTAGGAATTTTGTGACACAAATGACAAACATTACCTTGTCTGTTTTCACTTAGCTTTAACTATAGTTTAGCATTTCTTTCAATTGCATGTGTAAAAACAAATTCAACAATACTGACAGTATTTAGAACTATGTCATTGATAGAAATCACATATATATTATATCGTATTACACTAGTTGCAGATATAAATATTTGAGTTGATTCTCAATACTTCAATTATCTTACTTATTCAATCCACCTCTATATCCATGATATTTATGGGTTAATGAAGATGCTCATATATTACAGTATCATAATTTTGCTTGTGATTTTTGATAATACCTTTCAATATAATTAATTTTCTTTTTTTAACTTTTATTTAATGAATATAAATTTCCAAAGTATAGAATATGGATTACAATGGCTTCCCCCCCATAAGGTCCCTCCCACCCACTACCCTCCCCTTTCACACTCCCTCTCCCCTTCCATTCACATCAAGATTCATTTTCGATTCTCTTTATATACAGAAGATCAGTTTAGCATACATTAAGTAAAGATTTCAACAGTTTGCTCCCACACAGAAACATAAAGTGAAAAATACTGTTTGAGTACTAGTTACAGCATTAAATCTCAATGTACAGCACACTAAGGACAAAGATCCTACATGAGGAGTAATTTTCTTTTTAAATGTGCACATAAGGCCAGCACCTCTGCTCAATAGGCTAATCCTCCACCTGTGGTGCCGGCACACCGGGTTCTAATCCTGGACAGGGTGCCAAATTCTGTTCCAGTTGCTCCTCTTCCAGTCCAGCTCTTTGCTGTGGCCCGGGAGTGCAGTGGAGGATGGCCCAAGTGCTTGGGCCCTACACCCACATGGGAGACCAGGAGAAGCACCTGGCTCCTGGCTTCAGATCAGCGCGGTGCTCCAGGTGCAGCACGCCGGCCGCAGCGGCCATTGAGGGGGTGAACCAAAAGTTGACTGAAACAAAAATTGTACAAAAATTTGGTAACGTTTCTGTATTTAAGAACTGAATTATAAATTGCTACCGATAAATATGTCATTAAATCTGGGTCTTTTGTACCATTATTGTCTTACTTTCTATGTTTGGTAATTTATACAAAGCTTTTTTAATTCAGCAAAAGCAAACTTTACTAAAATATGAGATTGCATGTAAAAACTCAAAACTTTTCAACTCATTTAGTTTCTGGAGTGTGTGTGCACTTTTGTTAAATGAGCAATTTATTCTTTCTATTAGAAGACATATGTTAGCCAAACTATTTGTTTTGCAGTAGATTAATGAATTCACTAGCTGTTTCATTCTTCACCCTACAGGAAAGACATATTCCTCTTTTTTCATCTGTGGTCATTTTCTACTGTGCAATAAATAAAAATCAAGAGTCTTATTTATCCCCCTCCCTCAGGTGCTCTGCATTGCTCTCCTAGAGTCAATATTACATTGAAGGAAGTGGCTGCTTAGTGCACTTACTCAGAATTTGCTTTCAGCTCTACCAATGAATGAATAAGACTTTAGTTCTTCAACTATTTGTTTTCCTTCCACACACAAGTTTATAAGAAATGCATTCTCATTTTTAGTTTGTTGTTTTCTTAAGTAAGATTTTGCCTTGCCTTTCAAAAATCTGGAGTATAAAATGTCTTCCAAAGTCATGGAAATATCAATCTAACAAACACTTTGCATGAGAAATATGCTCTTACTATCATAACTTTTCTGTTTGCTTATTTTTTTCCTGTTCAGCCACGAATTTTGTGCTTTCATAATTAGACAATAAAACCTAAAAAATTTTGATTATCATTTTTGGAACATACTAGTAAGTTTTGTATGAGATTACTGGATATATCTGCCAAATGTAATTATTTATCTCAAACCTCTTAGTCAAAGAAATTCATGTTATGTTATACTTGATAGGCTGGAAACCCTTGAATGCAGTAATGATTAGAGGAAAAGAAAATGGTGCCATTTTATGTAATCTCAGGAGTTAGCTGTTTTAGAAATGCCAACTTCATTTGCCTTTCAATTTATGTATTATAAAAGAAAAAGAAAGAATTGATAATACTGGATGGTATATTTTTATTTTATTTTATCAGACACCTACATTATGCATATTTGTAGGTACCATGTGATATCTCTGCATGTATATATTGTGTAATGTTCAAGTAAGGTAAACGTATATCTCTCACTGATTTAATTTTATTGGGAAAATATTCAAAATCTTTTCTTCTATTTTTCTTAGAGAAATAAACAATGTATTTTCAGTTATCTATGGTCACACTACTGTGCAATGCACACTAGAATTTTTAAATCCTCCCCAATTGTAATTTGGCATCTCTTAAATAATAGTTATTTATTCTTCCTTTCCTCCTAATCTCCTCAGCTTTAGAAACCTTCATTTTACTCTTAATTTTGGTGAGATTGATTTGATTAGGTTATGTACATGAGTGAAATCATGCAATTGGTGGAGAGTAAATTTTAATAGTAGAAGAAAAATGGAGTAGAATATTTTAATAGCATGTCTTTGGACATACACACTAAGGGTTATGAAATTTACTTATCTTAGAAAGTATAGAGCTAAATCACCCAGCACTCTTTTAATGTCAAGATTATTTCTGATTGACCTCACTAATCTTCATTTTGTTACTTTTTCCTCAATGAAAAATCAAAAGATTTGAAATTTGGAATTTTTAGTATGTGTCAAATAAGAAAGGTATAGAAAGAAAAGCTCGTAAAGTTAAGATGAACCCAGCCACATGCTTATCACTGAAAACTAAAATTTCTTCTGGGAAGTGACAGAGAATGGTCCAAATGGTGAAGTCATTACTTCTGGACGGTCATAGTTTTGCCAAAAAAGATCAACCGTTAAACAGACAGCCACAACAGGAGTTGTGTAATCTATCCTGCATGTTTGTATGAGACACTTGCTCTCTGGTACACATTACATTGTCCCCCTGCTGGCCAAGGAGGGGAAGCAATCAGAGCAGGTTTTGCAGCAGATGGGTAGATTCTGTAATTGTGGTTCATGGAGAGCTGCAAGTGCAACACTGGTAGAATGGCAGATGGGAAGAGAATGACAGGAATACCAGGAAGCCATGTGTATTTTCCTGAAATAATGGTATTTTGTTGTTCGCTTTGGCACATATGTAAGGGATACTGACCACTGTGATGAAATCCAAGTGTCTTTTACAGTATCTCAAAATCTATGAAGTATTTGATCAATGAATATTCCAAAAATTCAAGAAAGATGTGTCTTAAAAGACTGAGAGTATGTACCAAGTTTAAGTGTTCTAGAAAATTATTTTATTGGTGATGTAACATTTTATTTATTTAAAGTCATTATCTCAGCTGAATTTTGTAGACCAAGTTCAGTTATTTTTCAATACCAGAAAAACGAGGGAAGAGATACCTGCCAGTGTGCTTTACAAGATGCTAATGCAATCCACGGAGGACCCATTCTAATGACACTTGAGTTTTGAGGTTTATGAGATAATCTGAAGGGACTCTGCATAGGTGAGATCTCTTAAACAAGCACAATGTAGACAGAAATGACAGGAGTTTTCATTTAAAATTACCATATGTGATAAAATTCACATTCTTGAGTGTATTCCAATCCACGTTTACAATCCTAATGGCACAAGTTAGGGGCAGGGAGAGACAAGGAATTCTATATTTTAATGTTTGAGGATAAAAACCAAACATCAGAGCTGTGATATAGCAAAGTATATTGATTTAGATATGCAACAACTTGAAGACTAACATCCATATTTACAACCCCACCAAAACATTAACATTTAATTTCCATTTGACATATGTTTCATTCTGTATAAGAGTGTTTGATTAATTTAACAACATTTAAAAATATCATAAAAGGAGATCTTTGCAATAAATTCATCTTATCAGATTTACTACATTTAGAACTTTGTAGGACATCTGTCATTCAAGATACAACATGAAGTTAATATGACTAATGATGTTTCGGAAAATTAAAGAGATTCTTTAACTGCTGTTCACCGCAAAGTTTTCATAAGTCAGTTCTCTTTCAATCCTTCTGAAAGGTAACTATTAATATGTTGAAAATTCTCAATGTATGATTTGATTAAGAGGGCTCACCTGTTTATCTCTCTGATAAGTTTGCAAAATTTTCCAAAGTCCTGTCTTAATAATTAGTTACTTGCTCTTTAATTCTATCCATTCTACAGTTTTAGGCTAGCTATTCACTTTACAAAAAATTATATGTTACTATTCCAAGTTACTTTTTTAAAATTTTGTATATTTATTTCATGATATCTTTAATATATCTTCCCTTTAACCCTTTGGAAGACTCATTTTTATATGAGATTTTTATAGTTTTATTAATTTTGTTTTTTTAAACTTTTATTTGATAAATACAAATTTCCAAAGTACAACATTTCGACTATAGTGGCTTTTTCCCCCCATAACCTCGCTCCCACCCACAACCATCCCATCTCCACTACCTCTCCCATCCCAATCTTCATCAAGATTCATTTTCAATTATCTTTATAAACAGAAGATCTACTTAGTATTTACTAAGTAAAGATTTCAACAGTTTGCACTCACAGAGAAACACAAAGTGAAAAGTATTGTTTGAGTACTAGTTATAGCATTAATTCATTTATGTCATTTTTTTTTTTTTTTGCCACAGTGTCTTGGCTTTCCATGCCTGAGAAACTCAACATGCGATATTTTCTCAAAGTTCATTGAAAATTCATATATTAATAATACTGTGCATATATTCAAAGCATCTTCTCACTGAATAAACTTTCTATTTTAATTTCATTTTTCAATAGACTTGAAGTTGTGCTGTATACTCTGCCTACACAGTATTGAGGTTTCCTTTATTGTGTCTTTTACTGATGCTTATTTTTCTAGTATATATCTGAAGTTTTCTAATATATGTCCTTAACACAATCCATGGAAGTTTTCCGCAGATTATTTCTGGAATGGGAGTGAGGTTTTGTTTATCATGATTCCATTACAGAGCTAAGAAAGGTATCTTAATTTAGTAGTTTATTTCATGGTTTATATAAGAAAAAGTATTAAAAATTGTCTCAAGTAATGTCTCAAGCTCCATTCTATATGGCAACATTTGTCTTGACCCTAACCAAAAACCCACTAAATGTTCCTGGTCCACAGACCAAGTGTAAAATGAACACTTCTAGTTGCAACAGAAGTCCATAGATGTGCTCTTTAGATAGGTGCCCTTGTACACAGTATGAAAGTGAGGACAGGACTTCACTGAATGATTAGCATCTGTCAGTAGTTGTAAGTAAATATTCAAGCTTCACTTCCCTGTATTTGATTATATTGTGTGGGCCTGTTTTATACTTTTTCTTTTTGAAGCTGAATATATATTGCTTATCAGATTTTGAGTTTTCTTCTGCAATTTTATCAATTAATTAATGGATATTTGAAATGATAACAGACATTGCTTAAAATTATGGTTTAGAGACGTAATGTAAGAGAAGGAAATTTTTATGTAATGAAGGCTTTATTTTCCAATATCATTCTGTCATAACCAACTCAACAATTAGATCAATACATTACACTCAATTGCTATCTGTTTTTCTTTTTTTCCCAGTTACATGGGTGTTTAATTGGCAAATATAGCTTTATATACTTAATGTACACATTTTGATGTTCATATGAATCATGATATGATTTCCTTTACCAACTTATTATCATAGCCATCATTTCATACACTTAACTCCGTATGTGTGTTTGCAGTGAGAACATTAAACATCTACTCTCTTAACAAAATCCAAGTGCACAGTACAATATTATTAACTATACTTACCATGCTGTACACATTGCTTTTAAAATATTTTAAATAATTTCAAATTTATTCTAAAGGCAATGAACGTGAACAGTCACCAAGATTGACACAGAAATTTTGAAATATGACATATTTTTAAATAAACTACTTACATAGTTTGTCAAATTATGTTTCATTTAACCTTCAAAGTTCTAAGTGTTTCTGATGTAATGTCACATATGCTATGCATTCAGCAGATCTCCCTTCTACAGTAATGTAGACCTTACTTTATGAAGGAAATATCTGACCTGGATTCCTGTCTCTGGTATTTATTATCTGAGTGATTTTTAGCAAGTTACTTAACATTTGTATATCTTAATTTTCTTACCTGTAAAGTGAGTATTCACATGGTGCTTATTTTTTATCTCTTACAATACATGATTTCTCTCAGGATCTTGCATTGCACTTAATGCTATAGTTCTTTACACTCCTTTAATATAGAATAAATTCACTATCGTTTATTAGAAACCTGTGATACTGATTTTAATGGAAGTATCATATTTATTTCCTGATTAAATATACAGATATTTCATCTGCCCAGCAGAAGTACTTAAAAATTGTGAAATTAAAATTGCTATGAGTGCATTAGAATTGGGATTTTAACACTGTTACCAATTATGGCACCAGATCTAAAATAGAAAATACAAAATAAACCACGAATATCCTATTGTTGTAGAGGGTAATAATCTTGCATAAACAAATAGTAGAAAGATGATGTAAACACTGCTGATATTCATAATTTTGGCACCATATTTAAATCAAAAGAATAATCCTTGTATTAAATTTTGATGTTGTGTTAAAAAGAAAAACCTCAGTATTCCATATGAATGAGATAGAGTGCTGCAATGGGATACAGAAAGTATTTTTATTACATAAGTATGGCAAGTTATAAGTGTAGAAGCAATGATAAAAATAGGGAACCAATGTTGTGATGCTGTGGGTTAAGTTGCTGCCTGTGATTCCCAAATCCCACTTCTGAGTTCTGGTTCTAGTCCTGGCTGCTCCACTTCTGATGAATCTCCCTGTTAATGCACCTGAGAAAGCAGCAGTATATGGTCTAACTGCTTGGAGCATTGCCTCACATGTGGGGGATCTGGATGGAATTCCTGGTTCCTGGCTTTGGCCTGGTCCGGCTCTGGCAATTGTAATAATTTGGGGGGTAGAGCAGCAGATGGAAGATCTCTTTCATTCTGTCTCTCCCTCTTTCTCTCTCTGTCATTCTGCTAATGAAATGAAAATAAAATAAGTTCTAAATAGAGAAACGATAGAGATTGACAATTAGCATCCATCAGTGTAAACTTTGATTCAGTCAAAATACTCAAGTTATGCTAAAAACACTGTGGAAAGAGTTGCTTGAAAATATGGGTTCCAAATGATATCACATGGTCCCAATGTAATAATTTTCTTATTATTCATAAAAGGATAAAATATCACTGAAGTTAAAGAGATCAGATAAATACATCATTAGGCACATGATAAATGTAACATCACTAACATTGGCATAATGTAGTAAATGTTTCCATAATCTTCCTAGAGTATATCACACCACAAGAAGAGTAATTAGTATTATTTTATTACTAAGCTATTCATTATTCTTCTCCTCAAAGTAGGAATATGTTACAAACATTTTTCTTAGATAGTACAATATGCATAAATTAAATAAGATCAATATAATCCCCTTATTTAGCAACTTAATTGGGGTATACAGTATATAGAGAAAACTAAAAAAATTTCCGAGGATGTATAGGCTTTAATAAATAAAAACCATGAATTTTCATAAAGATGACTAAAATGATATATTTTAAGATAAACGTTAAATATTCAATTTTATCTCAATTAAATATCATTTTAATATGACAATGATTTTCAAAATCATATTTTCATAAGCAGGCATGCTGAAGTTGTGAGCTAGAGAGCTAGTTGTCAGAGTGCCTTTGCACTTATTTGTATCCATCTCTGATTTTCTGTTTTCCTGCCTTTTGCCAGCAAAGTAGAATCTGAAAAGGCTTCAGTGCCAGCAAGGTTTCTCCTGATATCCTCCAATAAATTTAAGTCACAACTGCAAGAAGATAGATCATATGAAAAGCCACTACTTCCTGGCAGTGATTTCAAGCCATTTTGACTACCACGGGGGTAGTATTTTCCTGTTCCAAACATGTGAGACCCTTTGAAGTGGCTTCCCTTTAGTACCAGAGGTTGTCTCAAAGCAGCTCCCTTAATACTTGCTTCAGAATCTTCAAAGCGATCCTATAGTTCCCCAAGTTACCTCTTCTTTCTTTGTCTATAAGAGTTTCAGCCATAATTGCCAAAATTAGAAAGCATTCAAGATGCCCCTAAATACATAAACTGATATGCACAGAAAATGGGATATTTTTGAACAATAAAAGGGTAAAAAAATGGCTGCCAGTTCATGTCTCTGCTTCTCCACGTCTGATCCAGCTCCCTGCTAATGGCGTGGGAAAAGCAACAGAAGATGTTTCGAGTACTTGAGCCCCTGCCACCCACATAGCAAATCTGGATGAATCTCCTAATATCTGGCTTTGGACTGGCACAGCCTTGGCTATTGGCAGCTATCTGGGAGTGAACCAGTGGATGAAAGGTATCTGTCCCTGTCTCTCTCTCTCCCTCTCTTTCTTTCTCTCTCCCCACCCCCTTTTTTTTACAGGCAGAGTGGACAGTGAGAGAGAGAGACAGAGAGAAAGGTCTTCCTTTTGCCGTTGGTTCACCCTCCAATGGCCGCCGCAGCCGGTGCGCTGCAGCCGGCGCACCACGCTGATCTGATGGCAGGAGCCAGGTAAGATTTATTTATTTATTTGAAAGGTGCAGTTAGAGAGAGCAGAGGCAGAGGCAGAGAGAGAGAGAGAGAAGTCTTCCATCTGCTGGTTCACTCGCCAAATGGCTGCAACAACCAGAGCCACACCTATCCGAAGCCAGGAGCCAGGAGCCAGGAGCTTCCTCTGGGTCTCCCACGTGGGTGCAGGGACCCAAGCACTTGAGCCATCTTCCGCTGCTTTCCCAGGCCACAGCAGAGAGCTGGATCAGAAGTGGAGCTTCTGACTCTTGAACCAGCTGCAAACAGCAACTCTACCTGCTATGTCACAGCACTGGCCCCTCTCACTCCCTTTCTTTCTTTAACTCTAACTTTAAAATAAATAAAATAATGTAAAAAAGAGAAGTGTCAGGTTCTCTCTTCTTATTTGAAATAATCTAAGTTTTGCTGTTTTTTGAATCTTTCTGGGCCTCCAAAAGACATCTTGAAATTTCTTCTCCAAAGTATTTGCAAACATAGGAGACTTTTCAGAGATTGGAGGCAGGAGGGTCTCATCCTCATGCATGAGATTAGTGTTCTTATAAAAGAGATCAGAGAGATACTATTCCTCTCCATCTCTTATGCTCTATGAGGACACAGCATTCATTCTACTCCACCACCTTCCATCAAATGAGGTTACATCAGGAAGGTATCACTTTGGGAGGAGAGAGCAAGTTTACCAGATACCGAATCAGCCACTGCTTTGATCACGAGCTTCCCTACCTTCAGAATTATAAGAAATATGCGTTGTTCTAAATTTACCATTCTAAGACATTGATTTGCCTTTTATTTTCTTGATCAATTAGTAAAATATCAGGTACTTGCATTGGTTATTATACGGTTCAATATGAAGACTGTAATAAAAACAATGCTAACAAATTGAAAACACTACTAATTTGTGTTTATGAGGCAAAATATTTCTTTAAAACATCTCCTATAATTTGCTTGGATGAAGTGCCTATACAAGGCCACACTATTGGATGTCAATTATTAGAATCTGTTCTTAACTATGATGGCTGCAAAATGTAGCAGACTGATTATTAATAGAATTATGAGAAGCATATTTTATATGAGCTCAACAAACTAGTTTTTTTTTCTGTTTATGATTAAGCTACCTTGAGTATTCTATTCCCAAGCTGCGAACATAGAAAAACAGAATTGTACCTCTGCTCTTGCAGCATTCTTTGACACACTGACCATCACTTGACACATTGACCATCATTATAGAGTGGGTGCTCATAGAGAACATGGACATAAAAATAACAGTAGGGTATCCACAGTGTTTCAAACCAGCAGTCAGATGGGGTATTTGTGAAAAACTGGATTCTGTAGATTGGTTATCAGTACTACTTTGTCTTCAGATAAATGGTAATGAAAGATCATGTCAACACAGCAGAACAGATAACTTATGATTGACTTTCAGCAATTAACTTTGGTAACGAACATGCTCAAGAACCTGGTCAATCTGAGATGTTGATCGAAACCAAAAGGATGAACTAAGAAGTGGAAGCACGTTTCAATTAGCAGCTAGAGATTCCTTTCAGGGTAAGGGAATAAGAACTACAGTGTCCATGAATGTATTTCTTTTTCATTATATACATATTTGTATTTGTTAACCTTTCCTTTTTGTTACCCTTCTCCCTGATATTACATTTATGGCTGCTGGCCTTCTGAGTCAGTCAGTTCATAAAGGTTAGGATATCAAATGAAATTGCCCTAGGGAGGCGTTGTGGTATAGCAGGTTAAGCCACTACCTGCAGTGCCTACATCTCATATGGGTAGCAGTTCCAGCTCTCACTGCTCTGCATCCAGTCAAGCTCCCTTCTAAGGTGCCTAGGAAAGCAGCATAGGATGGATGGAGCAAGTGCTTGGGTTCCTGCACTCACATGGGAGATTTGGAAGAAGCTCCTGGATTCGGCCTGGCCCAGCCCCAGCTGTTGTAGCAATTTGAGAGTGAATCAAGATCTGAAAGTTTCCCTCCTCCCTCTATTAATCTGTCTCTCTCTCTCTCTCTCTCTCTCTCCCCCTAAGTCTTCAGTCTTTCAAAATAAATAAAACAAATCTAAAAAAAATAAATGGGCCATAAAAGAATGAATATCACTAAGAGGTGAATATAGAACTTTGCCTCTTATATTTTGGAGAAGTTGAGAAAGTTTTTATTTAGAAGCAGAAGAGAAGTACAATATTAGGCAGAGGCAAGATGGTATTTTTTTTGTGATTGCTTGCAAGATAAATATAAATACAAAAGCACACATGAACAATGAGTAGCCACAGATAAAAACTCTGCTGGATATTTTCAGTCTTCTGAATTCTGCTCTGCACCTCGGAACCAAAATCCTGAAAATTAAATTTCTTCGAATCCATTTGAAATCAGATTTCTTGCTAGGTTCTGTCCCTGGAAGTATATGCACACAGATCTAGAGTTTTGCTTTCGGTTTTTAAATATTCTACTGAGAACCATACTTTTTGCTACTGTTGGTGTTAAGACCATTGGGAGCAACTACTGTAATCACTGCACTTGCAGCTTCTCTGTATGATTTATTCTATAAAAAATCCCTAGAAAAGTATCTGATTCACTGAAACACTATGCGTTAAGCAGAAGGCTCTAGCCAAGTCATCTGGCAAAGCAATTGAAGAGCAATCTAAGATAAAATTTGGGTTTTCTTAGTCTCTTTTTCTTGAAAGAATAATTTTATTCAAGTGATATATGTTTTATTGAAGAAAATATTCCTTGTTTATCAGGAATTCTCATCATTATAAATAAAAATATGTGACAACAGTAAGATTATCATGTTTGCTTTAAATTAGAAAATCAAAGTCCATAGACATTCGGGCACATTTTCAAGGTGGAACTGATTCAATGTTCACTTCTGTAAGAGCTCCATTTTCCCGATTTACAATCCAAGCTCCTTTCAAAAGTTACTAGTCACTTTTCAATGAAATGCAATCCACTCATTTCAATAAATAAATAATATATTAGTATATTTTGGCATTGGAATATCAGGTGGAAACAAGTTAGGGAATGTACCTTTTAAATTAATTGGAGAGGGAGAGTGTTTATTAACCTATTTTATAGGAAACACTGAGAAGCAAGAGTAATGTACTGGTAATTTTAATAATTATTTAATTAATTGGGAGACACAGAGAGAGAGAGAGAGAGAGAGAGAGAGAGCGCACACGCTGGTTTACTCCCCAGATGCTGAGGATAGGCTGGGCTGAAACCAGAGTCCAAAACTCAGTCTGGTCTTCCATGTTGGTGACAGGGACACAAGTACCTAACATCAACTTTCGCTTCCTAGGCGCAGATCAGCAGAAAGCTGGAATCAGAAGTAAAGCTTGGACTCAAACCCAAGCACTCTGATAGAGGAAGAGGCCTTCCAAGCAATGCCTTAATCACAGCATTAAAGACCCACTTTAACCCATGCTTTTCAATTTGATGTAAGTAGATTTTGTCTCATTAACTGAATATAAGCTACAATAAGGTTAAATGATTTTAAATTACTTAATGTTTTTAAATTTTAATCAAAAGTTTCCTAACTTACAGGAAACAATTTAACGTTTATAAAATAGGATTAATATGTTATGTTTTGTTTAAGAGATTTAAATGCATGGATGCATGGCCACCTGGAGTGGCCACCTAAAACATCTTTTTATAGATTTATTTATTTGAGAGGTAGTTTCAAAGAGGGAGAGGGAGAGACACACAGAGAGAGACAGAGAGACATAAAAATCTTTCATTAGCTGGTTCACTCAAATAGTTTCAGCAGCCAGTTCTAGGCACGGAGGAATTCAGGAGCCCAGAAATCCATCCCATCTCCCATGTAGGTTACAGTAGCCCAAATACCTGGGCCACCAGAGACAGAGCAGTTGGAATCCAGCCAGCATTCCGATAGCAGATGCATCTTTCATAAGCAGTGGCTAAACCATGTGAGCCACAATACACAGCAGCCTAAAACTGATATCTTTAAAAGGAACTGATGTTTAGAGAAACTGAATGGTATCATGCCCTCATAGTCAAATATTTGGCCTGTTACCACAACTTAGTAATGTCGAATAGACATCATTGATTTATCATTATTTATTTTATTTTATTTTTGACAGGCAGAGTGGACAGTAAGAGAGAGACAGAGAGACAGAGAGAAAGGTCTTCCTCTGCCATTGGTTCACCCTCCAATGGCCGCCACAGCCAGCACGCTGCAGCCAGCGCACCACGCTGATCCGATGGCATGAGCCAGGTACTTCTCCTGGTCTCCCATGGGGTGCAGGGCCCAAGCACTTGGGCCATCCTCCACTGCACTCCCTGGCCACAGCAGAGAGCTGGCCTGGAAGAGGGGCAACCGGGACAGAATCCGGCGCCCCAACCGGGACTAGAACCCGGTGTGCCGGCGCCGCAAGGCGGAGGATTAGCCTAGTGAGCTGCGGCGCCGACTCATTATTTATTTTATTAATAACTAAATATTTCATTTTTAAAAGTAGAAAGACTTGCTGAAAATTTTCAGTTTCAGAATATTTTGAGTCCCTTAAAACATAGACATAGCCCCAGAGCAAATATAGGCAGCTTTGCTTTATTACAAACATGGAAGCATTAAGGTTTCTACAAGACCACTGGTTTGCAATAAGCTCCTACACAAAGCCCAGCCAGCCAAGCAAAACAGAGTTATTCATGCTGAAGTTTCATGCCACCAAGTCAAATATGAAGAGTTTACCTGACATTCCAGGAAGTGACGAGGGAGGGATAATAGCCAAAGCCCCCGAGGCCAGTGTTAGGAAGTCCCCTTGCTTTAACTTTTACACTGAAAATGATTTTGAAACAACCAAACCTCTTTTTGATTCGGCTTCATTTCCTGCCTTGGAAGCCTACCTCCTCTGCTCAGCTCACTGGGATACTCATTTTTTTATAGAGTACATACTGCTTGACTCTAGAATTATCACTAAGAGACAGTTATTATTTTAAGCTAAATTTGTGGTAATTTTATCTTTTGACAGAATGAAAACAAAATAAGACAGTTTGTCACCAAGTCCACGTTTCGTTTGAATCCACAGCTAGTTTGCTGTCACGAGAGAAGACTCCACCAGAGTTGTATGCAAACATTAGATCTCAAATCATTTTCTCAGCAAGAAGGGAGGGAGAATAACTTATTCATTACTCATTTTTTAGTCTCCCACTGGTCGTAGTGCAAAGTGAGGTGCAATCAAATTTTGCTAGCAGCAGCATGGACGCTGGGTGAATTTACTGGTGTAAGCCCAGCTGGCAATGCAACAGAGATATTGCTCACGCTGTCTGAAGGCAGTACCAAAGCTCAAGAGCCTTTCTGTAGTAAAGATCCAACAATTCTCTTCATGGTCCAAGAAGGGTTACATACTTGGCTGTATTTAATGCAAAATGAAATGTGGGAACCTTCAAGCAAAACTTTTTACCCATTTCAAAGTGGCACAGAGGAATATTAAGCCAAACAAAGTGCCATTCTAGGCACAAAGTCCCTGGCAACTGCAAAGGTCAGATATACACACGCCAGCTCTGCCTTGGCCTACACAAAAGCATGGGTTCCAGAGGATCTTCCTGGAGGATCTTCAGTAGCACTGGCTAGAAAAGATCAGGAGAAATAGTTCCTAAAAGTAAAACAAAAACAAAAACAAACAAAAAACCAGCTAAGCATTACATATTGTGCAATTTTTATTTCTATATCAAAACTATGATTCCAATAGAAAAATGACAATTAATTCAAAGAGGTGCAGTTAACCTGGGGAGATATTATGATGTCCCCAAAGGGACAAATATCATATGTTCTCCCTGATCAGTGACAACTAACGGAGCACCAAAAAGGAAACCTGTTAAAGTGAAATGGACACTATGAGAAACAGTGACTTGATCAGCCCTTACCCTGAATATTGATGAACAGTTCAATACTTTATCCCTTTTAGTATTTTTTTGTTTGTTCTACTTAATACTATTGGTTGAATTCTGTAATTAATACACAGTTATTCTTAAGTATTGAAACTTAACTGAAAAGTGATCACTGTTAAATATAAGAGTGGGAATAAGAGAGGGAAGAGATGTACAACTTGGGACATGCTCAATCAGACTTGCCCCAAATGCTGGAGTTAGAAATGTGCCAGGGGATTCCAATTCAATCCCATCCAGGTGGCATGTACCAATGCCATCTCACTAGTCCAAGTGATCAATTGCTGTTCACAATTGATTATAACGATAGTTCTAAGAGTCAAAGGGATCACATAAACTAGACTAGTGTCTGCTAATACTAACTGATAGAATAAAAAAAAGGGAGAGAATGATCCAACATGGGAAGCGGGATACACAGCAGACTCATAGAGTGGCAGATGTCCTAAACAGCACTCTGGCCTCAGAATCAGTCCGTAAGTCATTCAGATCTGGCTAAAAAGCCCATTAGAGTATTTTAGGCATGGAAAGCCAAGACACTCTGGTAAAACAAAATGACCTAAATGAAAGTTTTCTGCAAGTGAGATCCCAGTGGAAAGAACAGGTCATCTAAGAAGGAGGTACCTTCTCTGAAGGGAGGAGAGAACTTCCACTTTGACTATGACCTTGTCTAAATGTGATCTTCCTTCCGTTGGTTCATTCCCCAAATGGCGAACTCAAAAGGCTTCCATAGCCTTGGCAACTCATGACAAGAGCCTAGGATGATGACTGATGCCATAAACAAGAGTGTCAATTTGTTAAGTCAACAACAGGAGTCACTGTGCACTTACTCCTCATGTAGGATCTCTGTCCTCAATGTGCTGTACATTGTGAATTAATGCTATAACTAGTACTCAAACATTATTATTCACTTTGTTTCTATGTGGGTGCAAACTGTTGAAATCTCTACTTAATATATACTAAATGGATCTGTATATAAAGAGAATTGAAAATGAATCTTGATGTGAATGGAAGGGCAGAGGTAGTGGGAGGAGGAGGGGTGCTGGAGGGAGGGAAGTTATGGGGGGGGGTGGAAAGCCACTGTAATCCGTAATCTGTACTTTGGAAATTTATATTCATTAAATAAAAGTTAAAAAAAGAGGTGCAGTTAATCTGGGCAAACATTATGATGGCACTAGCGGTCTGAAAATATTTTTTTGAAAGAAAGAACCTTTAAATTAGATAGAAATTGCTTATTTTTCACACAGCCACTATTAGTTCCTTAACTATTATTTCTTTAAAATATTCATTGTTGTTAATTTTTTTACTGAGTTGATCCTTGTAGTCATGAATCATTGACAATTATGACAAGGTAAGGGAGCATTTAACTTATTGGATTTCCAGGCAGCAAAGTCCTTTGCCTTTCTTCAAATTCATTTCTAAATTTGTCTGTGTCATATTTGAAGCATAGTACATTTCTGAGACAGTATTGGTAATGTGTAATGGGATTAAAACATGAAGGCCATTTGTCTTAAGGCTTATATATACCTGATTCAAATATTTATGTGATTTCTCCCCTATATCATGTAGCACATATTTTAGAAGACAGACTTAAATATACAATTTCTACCACTAACCTTGGGTGTCAGAAAAATAGCAGACTTGTTCATATTTTAACCCTGTTCAATATATCTGAAATATATGTCTAAGAGATTGGAAAGTGGCATTTTTTTAATATTTACCTTAAATAAATACATTGAATGCATTAACTTCAATAACATAGATGACAGTTAAATAAAATTTAACATGTGAATAATTTAATAAATAATATTTATAGGCATGATTTTTTACAAAAAATTTTTAATTTGAAATTCCACATATAATTTTTTAAATAACAGAGAAACTCACTCCAGTTTTGCATTGCTTTCACTGCTAGTTATTTGCTTCCCAATTTGATAGATTTACAATGGCTCTCTACTACTGCAAATACAATCCATAATGCCATCTCCTTTAACTAATTGCTATTTTTTAGTTTTGATTATAAAAGTTTCACAATTTATAATGCTTTCTTAGGTGTTTCTTCTTTTTTTTTTTTCTAGATCTTCCTTCTGTTGGTTCACTCCCCAAATGGCCGCCACAACTGGCACTGCGCCGATCTGAAGCCAGAAGCCAGGTGCTTCCTCCTGGTCTCCCATGCGGGTGGAGGGCTCATGGACTTGGGCCATCCTCCACTACCTTCCTGGGCCACAGCGGGGAACTGGACTGGAAGAGGAGCAACCGGGACAGAATCTGGTGCCTCAACCGGGACTAGAACCCGGGGTACCAGCGCCGCAGGCGGAGGATCAGCCAAGTGAGCTGTGGCGCTGGCCAGGTGTTTCTTCTTTTAAGAAATAATTCTCCAAGATATTTTATATAGTACTATAAATTATAATTATCTAAATTTGGGGTAAAACCTATATTCTTCATCAGAGAACAAAATAATATAAAAACTGCTTTATAATTTGAACAAGTTATCAACAAACATAAAATGTTTTAGAGCAAGAATTCAGCCATTGACAACTTAACTACAGTATTTACATTCAAATCTTTTCTTATTATTTCCCCAGAATTTAATATAATTTATTGACTAGACTCATTATCACACTTTAAGTTCTGTCAAGTTTTTTCTGGCTTGAACGAGTAGTTTAATGAAGATTTCAATGAATTTCTTAAATTGTTGATTAAAAGGCTGATGATATTCTCACCAGCTGTGTAAACACTTTTTAGCGATGGGAAAATAAAAAAAAATGGAATTCAAAGAATGATATTTTGTTTGTTTTGATTTGTTTGGGGAAGGAAAATAGAAGAAGAAAGTGGAAATTAATGGAGAATTCCAGGTATGAACATAGAAGCAATTATATATTTCTAGTCATCTAGGAAAATGACTACATGCTATGATCTGCATATCAGATATAAACAAATAAGACCCAATCTGTTTTTTATTACTGATAAATCTTTCAGCATTAAAAGCATACTAAAATTAATAAGAAAAACAGGCTGACAGCTTTAATTGTCTCCAGTAATTCTTCTGCATTTTTACTTCTACAAGATAGACTCATATTTATTTTCAAAGGATGTAGAACTGTTTCATGAAGCCTAAATCTTGAAGTTCAAATCTGAGGCTTGCAATACTGGCAACTCAGTGTTCACTCATGTTTCTTAATGCGTTTTGATCACATTGCTTCATTTTCCCTAAATTATGATGTCTGATATTTGAAATAGCTTGGGTTTTCGTATTGCTCTTGCCTGTGTGTTAAGTCCTTTGTCAAATTTTCTATGGAAAATAAAATCAGGGGAAAAGCGCAGTACATTATTGTGAAAATAAAAACCTTCTCATTGGAATTAAAATATTACATTGCATAAAACTTTCAAAAAATTATGTAATGAATTCAATATCTATAATAAAAAGACTTATTGAACACATACTCTATGGTAAGAACAGAAACAAAGATGCATACAATATGAGACCTATATTCAAGCAGTTAAGGAATTGGTGTCAGACAGCCTTATATTCATTCAAAATGCATGAAGTATTTTAATGAATATGGAGGCTGGGCCAGAGACATAACCTGAAAGGATAAAGAATAATATATAAAATCTCTTTTAAAATAAATAAAATTTATTAAAGATGATTGGATTCTTTGCCATTAATTGCCCATGAAGCAGTTGTTAATATAATAGCAACAATCAAATGTCAATGGTTCCTG
Organism: Oryctolagus cuniculus; assembly: GCF_051225735.1. Taxonomy (NCBI): domain Eukaryota; kingdom Metazoa; phylum Chordata; class Mammalia; order Lagomorpha; family Leporidae; genus Oryctolagus; species Oryctolagus cuniculus. Next base: position 105,813,435 of record NC_142871.1, on the reverse strand, counting down.
CTACATCTATTCATATATTGACTTTAGACTCCTGCAAAATCTTACCCAGTTATGTTAAACGTTAGTCTCATGTGTACACACAAAGAACGCTTACTGTTACAGTTCTCTTGCTCCAGTGCTTCATTTCAGTCTGCCATCTGGGGAATCTCAACCTTTCCACTGCACCTTTTTGCTGACTTCATAAACACTGATGACTACACAAAAGTGGTGCCTCTCCATGAACACAATGTTGGTGACTGTAAAAGCACCAGATTGTCACTGTGATTTTTGGCACACTCCATATGTTAAAGCTCTGCTGGGTTTGTTCAAAAGTAGACCAAGCATCATATTCCAACATATGGCAGCAAAGCAGAATGATCCAAAGGATGTCGTGTGATAAAGGACATTTCAGGTTCTGCCTTGAGCCCCTTCTCTGTGAGGCACAGTGTGGGTGTTAGCACTAGGCTTGGAATGTGACAAATGCAAATAATCACTCCCTTTTTTCATTACTGCTTCCAGCATACACACCTTTAAATTGCTATAGATTAGTATTAATAGAATAGATGGCTCATAGTTAATCTGTTGTGTACTTGAGCCTGAAATCCATCATTGCACTCAATCTTTGTTTACACTGCAAAATTAAGATAATTTAAAACTGATTAACAAATCAATGTTTTGCTTTAAATTGGTACTGATTCTTTTTATACCATATAGGATCGAATACTAATAATATGTTACTACAAGTGGAGAGTTTATTTTGACTACATGTAAAACCTAAACATAGAAATCAGGTCCTTCAAAGTTCAATATAGAGGCAGGCATTTGGCTCAGCAGTTAAGCTACTACCAAGAGACATACATTCCATGTCAGAATATCTGGGTTTGAGTCTTGTCTCTCTTTCCAATTCCAACTCATTACTAACACACACTTTAGAAAGAAGCAGGTGATTGTTCAATCAGTTAGGTCCCTGCCACACACACACACATGGGCAATTTTAAACTTCCAAGTCCCTACCTTCAGAGTGCTTCCACCATGAGTGTTGTACATTTTGGGGAGAATTCTCTCTTTCTCTCTCACTCCCCCCATTTCAAATAACAAGTTTTGCAAAGCTGGTTTAATTTATCAACCATAATAAATAAAAAGAAAGAAAATGACTCTACCTACATTTGAAAAGAAAGGGAAAAAAGGCTCAATGTAGATGAATAATCTTCAGATAATCTTGACAACAGTGGCTTCTTGTAAGATTGATATCCTCTAATATATCAATAAGTTCAGGTTTATTTTTTACCAAAAAGATAGCAGGTAAATAATTCAACTCTGAAAGGAAGGAGAATATGTGATATGTTAATCAGAGATGAGACTGATTAACATATCATTGTAGCTGACTCATAAAGGTCTATCTATAGTCTGCTAGATCAGAAGTGCATGAGAAATTTGAATAACAAAATAAAAAAATTGATAATTGAGATACCATAGGCTTTTGCTTCCTTTCTCTACATGGAATAGTTGTTTTAAGTCAAATTAGAATGTATTTCTTCCAACTAAGTACTAAAATATACCATGGTGCCCTTGTGAAGTAGGTTGAGGAATTTGAAGTGAATGGCATAGTTAAGGAAATTGATAGCTGTTTGAGGTACATAAGCAAAAAATAAGGTTGTTGTCAATGTGGAAAGTGATCTATAGTGGACAGTTCAAGTCCCTGCCTAAACTCTCTTAACCAAGCATTTTTATATGGCTCTCAATGAGAATAATAACTGTGTACAAAAGAATTTATGATTGCAGAGAAGTTCAATATATATTAGGCATAGAGAGGTAGAGAATCAGCATAAAAGAAATTCTTTATATGCAGGGGCAACTGGACAAACTGAATGAAAACCAATAAAATCATAGCACCATCTTTATTTCCAGTGCAGCGTAGACATGCTTCTAAACAGTCGGTTTAAAGCAAACCTTAAGGAATAATTAAATACAATATAAACCAGTAGAATAAATTGTTTGTCAGATACTGTGATGAGTTAGAAATATCTTTTGAGAATTAGTGTTCTCTCTTCTACTTAGATGCTAATAAATAATCGCAATTGGATCACCATAATCAAATCTGGATATTGGAATATGGGAAGAACTATTTTGCATTGAACTTGTCTTGGGTCCAGTGACAAAAATTTTAAGGAAAGGCAAGACAAATATATAAACAAAAAAGCTACTTTTAGTGACTCTATACATTACCATATATTCTTTTAAATATCATTTCATTTACATTTCACAAATGTCCTATAGGATAGCTAGTATATTGTTTATTGATAATAATCTCAGATATAGAAAATTTAGGTAACTGATCATGGTCACATTTTTGGTTGAGAGTTGAAGTCAAGTTGAACTTGTATCTACCTGGTTATTAGCAATTAGAACATTGACATTATTATGCTGCTCATTTGCTGTATGAAATAAAGGATGTTAAATGAGTCTCACATTAATCTAAATTTAATCAACATAATTGAATGCTTATCAGGTGCTGAGAATATTCTCTGCTTTGAAGAGTTCATGATATTGCCCTGGGTCCTGACTTCAAAATATGTAAATTCTAAAATAGGGGAAAGGTACTTTAATCCTACTCAATTCCCCTATTAAATATTTCATTTTGCTTGTTTATTTTGTTGCTGCTTGCTTTGCTTAAATTTGTCTCTCCTGCACCTATAAAGCCAGAATTGAAAATATGCATATATGTGAGGCAAAATTGGAATTGATTTGTGGAATGTTTTGCTTCAGACCCAGAGTTTGGAGTACCTCAAGAAAAGAGGCATGTGTATAAAAATGTGTAGTTGTCTAGCTGCTGACAATCATAAAAACTTTAGAAAACTCAGAAAAGCAGGATATTATTGTTTCTCACTTTTTTTTTTTTTTTGACAGGTAGAGTTAGAGAGAGAGACAGACAGACAAAGAGAAAGGTCTTCCTTCCTTTGGTTCACCCCCCAAAATGGCCGCTATGGCCAGCGTGCTGTGCTGATCCGAAGCCAGGAGCCCCATGCTTCTTCCTGGTCTCCCATGCAGCTGCAGGGCCCAAGCACTTGGGCCATCCTCCACTGCCTTCCTGGGCCACAGCAGAGAGCTGGACTCGAAGAGGAGCAACCGGGACAGAATCTGGTGCCCCAACTGGGACTAGAACCTGGGGTGCCGGCAAAGGAGGCGGAGGATTAGCCAAGTGAGCTGTGGCAGCAGCCTCTCATTGTTTTAATAACTGACGTGTACACAAGTAAAGGGGAAACAATATTCATCAGATTTGAGCTAGTCTGTCCATCAGCTCACTGCCTGTTCCTACAGTGAGGGGAGATTGAGAGGTAAAGTACGATATACATAACATCTTTGACATTCAAGTTCCATTCTCACATAATAAAAACTTTTATTTTCCTGATTTCCTTTTGATTATGTATGTGTATATAAATTGAGTTTTCCAATTACATGCACTGATAAAAGGTTTGAAAGGAGACACTTAGATGAGAGCAATACCCCTGTTGCTTTTTGCAATTTTCTGCTGATAAGCCAGGTTGCACAAATGTGGGCATTCCTGTTGCGCTATTCCTAAATCTGGACACCAGTGTGTGGGTGTTAAGGAAGCAGTTGATTTCCTGCCTCTAGCTTCCTGACCCCTGAACCATGGCTAGAGCAGCACATTCCTAAACTAGTGATTTCACTATTGGCTTCCTCATTCCTTCTCATCCTGTAAGAGTAATAATCCCTGACAGGTTTGTTATATGGTACTCTTGGAAATGTTTCGTAGACTTAATCAATCAGTCTTTCCTAGCATTGCCAACCATTTATATACATCCAACTCTGTTTAGCCATTTTCTGTCATAAATACTAGGGTAGTCTAGTTTCTTTCACAGAATATTACATGATAACAGTATTGATGTCATCTCCTCTAATGTCACAACTGAAAGGAATTTCTGTCTTCTGGACAGTCAAGAGGTTGTGAGAGAGGAAAAGACAGTCCACCTACAATGGCTATGCTACAAATGACATTAACAATTGAATGATACATAAGGGAAGAAGCTTTTCATCTTACCTGTGGGATCAGTAGGGGCTTTAGAGTGAACTTGATATTTGAACGTGGCATTGGAAATCAAAAGGGATTTTCTCAGGGTGACCTGTTGGAAGTAGGATATTTTAGCTTAAAGAAATAGCAGGATTAAATGCACAGGAAATTGATAATTTACAATGTGTTTAGGGAGGCATGAATCTGCTTGGGTTATTGAAGAACTGGAAAGACATGGATATTGTGAGGCATAACACTTGGCAGAATAATTGAGGTAATAATGCTAGGTGCTTTAATCTTATTCTAACATCAGATAAATGATTAAGGTTGAAGATACTTTTTTCCTGGAAAATATATTGGAATTTTTAGACAGCTCATTGCTTTCAAATAATCAAATATCTATGATGGTAAAGAACTACACCATTTCTGTGTGACTGCAGAGATAAATATATAAGCTACTAAGGAAAAAAATTCTAGGAATTAGATGTAGTAGGTTGAGAAATTTATCTCAAATTTTTCTTTTCTGTGATTGAATTATTTATTAATATCTCAACCATGTGTCCCTGCATACTTTTCCACATAAAAAATAGATGGTACATCTCTTTTTTTTAACTTTTATTTAATAAATATAAATTTCCAAAGTACAGATTATGGATTACTATGGCTTTTTTCCCCCATAACTTCCCTCTCACCAGCAACCCTCCCCTTTCCCACTCCCTCTCCCCTTCCATTCACATCAAGATTCATTTTCAATTCTCTTTATATGCAGAAGATCAGTTTAGTATATATTAAGTAAAGATTTCAACAGTTTGCACCCACACAGAACACAAAGTGTAAAGTACTATTTGAGTACTAGTTATAGCATTAATTCACATTGTACAACACATTAAGGACAGAGATCCTACATGAGGAGTAAGTGCACAGTGATTCCTGTCGTTGACTTAACAAATTGACACTCCTGTTTATGGCATCAGTAATCATCCTAGGCTCTTGTCATGAGTTGCCAAGGCTATGGAAGCCTTTTGAGTTCGCCGACTCTGATCATATTTAGACAAGGTCATAGTCAAAGTGGAAGTTCTCTCCTCCCTTCAGAGAAGGTACCTCCTTCTTAGATGACCTGTTCTTTCCACTGGGATCTCATTTGCAGAAAACTTTCATTTAGGTCATTTTTTTTTTTTACCAGAGTGTCTTGGCTTTCCATGCCTAAAATAATCTCATGGGCTTTTTAGCCAGATCTGAATGACTTACGGGCTGATTCTGAGGCCAGAGTGCTGTTTAGGACATCCGCCATTCTATGAGTCTGCTCTGTATCCTGCTTCCCATGTTGGATTGTTCTCTCCCTTTTTAATTCTATCAGTTGGTATTAGTAGACTCTAGTCTTGTTTATGTGATCCCTTTGACTCTTAGTCCACTTAATCTAGAGTCATGGTATAATAAGAAAAACCACCACAGCGAGGGAAAAAAAAAAAAGAAGAAGAAGTAACCAAAAAATATCTCCACCATGTCAAGCAACAAATGCAGAAACTGAGGAAGCAAGAACAAGGAAGACATTATGACGACCCCAAATGAACAAGACATCCCAACTCAAGATTATGAAAGGGAAAAATACCTCAATGGTGTTTACTATTGTTACTATTTTGACTTTCCTTTCAATAAAATTTATTTACAAGCTCTAATTCCCATTATAGCAAAAAAATAAAATAACCAAAAAAAAAAAACCAGCAATATTCTATAGAGGGCATAACTAAAATATCATTTTTAGGTAGGTTTCTGAAAACAGTAATGCCACTTTTGGATAGTAATAGTTTCATATTATATTGTAAAGATATGAATATTCTGATGTTATAAACAGTTTAACAAAACCGTTTCACTTTAACCAAAAATGCAAAATGAAATAGAACAAAAAAACAAAAAGCAAAAACTGTACTTTTGGTATGCTGAGTAAGAAACGGTTTTCTTCAATTTGTCATATTTTCATTAGAAATATTATAAATTTGGTTGATATACAAATCATATAAAAAATACAGGAAACTAGCAATCTGGCATACTAATGTCACCATCTGAAGAGCAGTGTCTGATATAGGTGCCAGTTTGATTGCTGGCTACTTTACTTCTGATCCAGCTCCCTACTAATGCACCTGGGAAAGCAGCAGCAGATGGCCCCAGTACTTGGGTCCCTGCACCCATGTTGGAGACCTGGAAGAAGCTCTTTGCTCCTTCCCTCAGATTGAGCCAGCTTTGGCCATTTTGGCAATTTGAAGAATGATCCAGGGGACGGAAGATCTCACTCTCTTTCTGTGTCTGTGTGTCTCTCTTTCTGTAACTCTTTCAGATAAATAAATATTTTTTTTAAAAAAAGAGTACATAGAAATACTTAATTTAATATTTCATAGACTTGTTACTACCTTGTCGCTAAGTTAAATAAATATTGTTTATCAGAATTAAGCACAAATAGATTCCATGCATATTGTTCAGATTGTGCAATCTATGTTGGGTAGTACAACACTATTTGTTCCTACTTTCTTTCATTTTTATTGACATTTTTATTTTGAAGATTATTTAATGTTTGTAGCTGAAACATAATGCATTTCTGAAAAGATATAAAAGAAAGAAAAAGTACAAAATGGAAACAAGAACATGAATGTGATAGTGTATCATTTACCTCTATATCTTGTTCTCAGAATTTTGTTTGACTTATCCTCACTGTGTGCTATTGCTGAGTAGACTCTGATATTGTCACTTATTCCTTAGTGTGTAAAGTAACTATAATAAATGCAAAGTATAGATGTATAACTAAAATACGGTTGTTATTTGCAAAAAGAACCTATTCCATATTAAATAATTGTTTATTTGTATCAATGCATTATATAAAAATAATTTTGTAATTTATTTAAAACAAGAGTTATAGTAGTTATTAAATCCAAATAAAGAATGCTAAAATGTCTCTAATAGCTCTTTTCTCAGATTTAGTCAATGGAATTTGTAAAGGTAAGTGCTCAGATAGTGACATCGTAAAATCTTTCTTGTATGTTTAATCTTTCATTTTCCCAGCATATTTGTGATACTGTAATACTTAAAAAAGATAAAATATATAATGGAAACAAAACTGTTCAAGAAAAAGCAATTATAGGTAGAAAAAACCCTGGATGTGTTATGTAAAGTGGTAACTCTATGAATGATAGAGAAAGTTAATTGAATACAATTGCCGATACATGCAATTAGGAACATAAATTGCCATTGCAACTATTTGCATATCTACCTTTTTCCTTCATTATGTTTCCTCTATACCCATTTTAACTTTTGTACTATGTGGTTAAAATAACAAACTACTCAGAATAAAATTTGAAGATTGGGAATTCATATGCCAAATTGCATAGAATGAAAAGGACTGTTGATCCTACACGGCTCCTGTTTATAAAGAATTTCAAGAATTTCCCTAGTTCTATAGAACATGTAACACTTAAATTCATTCATAGAAATACAATCATACACATTTAGAATGACCATACTATTAAAAAGCCATTAGTGATATGTCATTTTCTTGCAAATTGTATTCCACCAAAATTAATGACAATTCTGATATGATTTACTCCACATATATAGTTTAATTTTTGGTAGTATTGTTACTACAGAGAATGAAGGGAGGAACAATTTGTTATATACCGATGAATAATGGAACTTACTAAGAATAGCAAATACTTCTGTAGAACTTCCAGAATTCAAGTACCTTGCCTATATAGTCACATCAATAAATAGCATTTTAAAGAGAAAATTGAGGACAGTGCAATTTACCTAAGGAAACACATCAATTAAATCAGGAGCTTAAATTCTATTTCAGAACATCTAACCAGTCTGAACTATTAAAAATGGTGCTAAATAAAAGAAATGTGAAGGAAAATGTAAAAAGGGAGAGAATTCTGGTGGAAGGAACTTGAGATCAGATAGGAAGAAACTGTGAGAGGGAAAATCACAAAGTCTTTGGCTGTCAGATTACTCTATTCAACTTGAACTGTCAGGAAACTAAGAACAGTGATGTTTGCTTTCTCTTTGCATCTCCAGCAGCATTCCTGCAGGGTCATCCATTCAGAATCTCACACAGGGGAAATAGCTTGAGTAGCATAAGTGAGGCAGTGCAGGCTCTTCAACCACACATATCACACATATCACAAGCAGTAAAGCAAATGCATTCATTGTTAATGCAGGTAATTTTAACACCTTTGGTTTTCCTCTGATGGATGAGCGTAAGTCACTAACCTCTTCCAGAATGATTACCCTGCATAAAAGAACTGTAGTTTAGAGTTATTTTACTATGGAAAACAGCTTTTGCCATGGTCACTGTAGGTTTTATTTTTAAGATTAATCATTTTGAAGGTGAAAGATAAATGTGTTACATAGTACTTTCGAATAGTTCCCATAATGTGCAAAATTAACCAGTTGTGATACTTATTGATGCTATCAAAAACAAAACCTGGGATTGTCTTTATCATCCAAGGGATTACAAATAATCATACATTCTCTTTAGTTCTAGGCATCATGAGTCCAGAATGAGGGATAGAGCTTACCATAGCATTTAAATGCAGAAAAGGAGCAGTTCACTGCCAACACAGCTATTGTTGAATTTCCCAAATACATATATTTCGACAAATTAATTTATCTTAGTTGTTTCAGATTAAAAATGAAGATGTGACATTGGGTGAGAATTTCCTCCAGGCCAATTACATACATTATTTTGGAAGATACCTCTCCCATTGTTTGCAAAAATGACATAGTGGCATTGAAAAATAACTTCATCTAATGACAGGTTATATTAAATACAGTACTTTAATGGTTTAAAATTTAAAAAATCAATTTTAAACTTGTTTTATACTTTCACATTCATCTGAACTCCCACAATAGCTAGACTACATTATATAGTATTTTTTCTAAAGATTTATTCATTTACTTGAAAGTCTGAGTTACACACACAGAGAGAGAAGGAGAGGCAGAAGAGAGAGGTCTTCCAACTGCTGGTTCACTCGACAATTGGCCACAAGGGCCAGAGCTGCACCAATCGAAAACAAGAGCCAGGGGCTTCTTCTGAGTCTCCCACGTGGGTGCAAGAGTCCAAGGACTTGGGCCATCTTGTACTGCTTTCCCAGACCACAGCAGAGAGCTGATCAGAAGTAGAGCAGCCAGGACTTGAACCGGCTCCCATATGGGATGTTGGCACTGCAGGCGGTGGCTTTACTGCTATACCACAGAGAAATCCCCGTTATATAGATTTTTAACTTTTTTTTTTTAATTTTAAAGATTCACTTATCTATTTGAAAGGCAGAGTTATAGAGAGGCAGAGATATAAAAAGAGAGAGGTCCTCCATCCTCTTGTTCACTCCCGAAATAGCCACAACAGCTGGAACTGGGCCGATCAAAGCCACGAGCCATGAGGTTCTTGCTGGTCTCCCACGCGTGTGCAAGAGTCCAAGAACCTGGGCCATCCTCCACTGCGCTTCTAGGTTACAGCAGAGAGCCAGATGAGAAGAGGAGCAACCAGGACTCCAACCAGCTCCCACATAGGATGCTGGCACTGCAGGCCATGACCTCAATTTTTGCACCACAGTGCTGGCCCTGCATTATACATTTTTACCTTTATCAATCTATTCAACCTGTTTTCTACATTCTCTCTAGACACATCTGGGAGGGCCGCTTTTACTATGTGTGACACTTGGTGCATAACACTCAAGATGAGATCAAGGGAGTCAAGGAGGAGTATTTTAGGTTAGGCCAAGCAGGGCACAATGCTGTATTCATGGAGTAAAACATCATTGGCCCTTCCCTATTCCTCTTTAAAAGGTTTGTTGTAGTGACTGGGTTTTTTTTTTTTTTTCCCCCTCCGAGGAGCTCATAAAAATCTCTGTTGGCCCATCCTAGTAATTCAAGAGATATGCATAATCATGGTTAATGCCAATTTCTCACGAGAATCCAACCCAGGGCATGAAATAATACCATGAAGGGGATTTGGAAGGGCAAGAATGAGAGAGCTTGAAAGAAATACATGATCAAATACCTTGACAAATGGAAACATATGAATAATCACTAAATTAGTTGAGGTATTTTTGGTGAGGATGAAGTGGGCTGTGGTGCGATAGGTTAACAAGACATGAAGTTAGAGAAATATATAATGAGCAGATTTTGAGTAGCCTCTGTGGATATGTTCAGAACAGTCTTCTGAAAGTAAGAAATTGCATATGGGGGAATGGTGAGATATACTCTAGAAAGAAATCAGAAGTGCTACATATTTGATCAGAAAAAGACCAAGGTCACAAATAGCACATCTGAGCATGAAGTGTGAATCAGTTGAAGAACCTGAGTCATTTTTATAATTTCAGTGAGCAATGACAAATTCCTTAATTAATACAGAATTCGTGTGGGAGAGAGGTGCTATGACAAATAGTCAAGTGGAACTGGCAACAAATGATACATTATTGAAAGCAATTCCCCATCTATCATGTATCATAACACTTCCATTTTTCTATATGAAAATGCTGGCATTTTATTCTTAAAAGACACTAATTGGTGCCACCATTGTGGTGTAGCAGATAAAGCCTCTACATATCTTCACAGATATGCCAGAAGTGGCTCAGCGCATTAAAGCCCCTGCCTGCTGTTCCAGCATCCCATATTTGCACAGGTTCAAGTCCTGGCTGCTCCACTTCCAATCTGGCTCCCTCCTAATGTGTCTTGGAAAGCAGCAGAAAGTTACCTAAGTAATTGGGTCCCTGAACCCATGTGGGAGAACTAGAGGAGTTTCCTGGCTCCTGTCTTTGGATTGGACGAGCTCCTGCTGTTGTGGCCATTTTAGGAGTGAACCAGTAGATAGAAGATCTCTTTCTCTGTCTCTCTGTCTCTGTCTCTCTCTCTCTCTCTCTCCCTCTCTTTCTCTTTGTAACTCTCAGTTTCAAATAAATAAATATATTTTTAAAAACCCACCAATTTAAATAAAGGAAAAATAAACAAAGAACTCTCCTGTCTCTAATTTTGTTTTCAATCTACTTAATTTTCCTTCAGTTCTGAAAGAATTTTCTATTCCGACTGCTTGCGCATCCTCTCAATATTTTCTTTAAAACTCATTCACTCAATATTCAGTTTCCATTAAACTGAGCTTCGCAGATGCATTGATATTTTGGATCCCTTTCATCTCATTGAAAGGCTTCCTTCACTTGGCTTTGAGGAACCAACACTCTCCCAACTGTCCAGATACCACTGATCCTACGTTCTTCCCTTTGCATACTACTGTGTACTCATTTGCCAGAATTCTGATGTTGGAGTCCTCATGGCTTAGTCTTTACCCACGATAGTGTTTTTATCCAGGCTCTGGACCTTCCATGTCATCTCTAGCTAATATTACACAAATTCAAATCCATTCAGACGTCTCCCTTGAACTCAAATTTCTTGCTTCTATATTTAGCTGCCTCTTCTACATGTCAAAGCATCTAAAAATTAATATACCCAGAAAGAAAAATGCCAAGTTTCCTCTCCAACAACCTTCCCAGGCTCAGTTAGTCAGCCTCCCACACAGCCTCATCCAGTTATCACTTGATTTAGAACTAACCAACCTCTTCTGGAATGTAGACTCCAAAAGCCATAATTTTATTTTATTCACTGATGTATTCACAAAACCCAGAATAATGCTCGATTTCCTTTATGTCCTTAAAATGTTTAATTATAATGAGTATTTATCTTAAAATTTCTATCAATTAATAAAGGACAGCTTTATATATTTATTTAAATACCAGAATCTAAGTATTTCCTACCTATTGCCAAGGAAATAATTCCAGTCCAAGACACCATCATTTTATGGAAGATTATTGCAATCATATGCTTTCTCTACACTTTCTTCACAGTTCACATATTTTTAAATGTTGATTTATTTATTTTCATCTAGTTGAAAGGCAGAATCAAACACACACACACACACCCAGGGGAGACATGCATACACGCATAAACACACACACACACACACACAGAGAGAGAGAGAGAGAGCAAGAGACAGAGAGAAGGAGAGAGGGAGAGAGGGAGAGAGGGAGGGAGGGAGGGAGGGAGGGAGGGAGGGAGGGAGAGAGAGTGAGATCTTCCATCTGCTCATTCACACCTCAAATATCCACATAAGCAACAGCTGTTTCAGACTCAATCCAGGAGCCAGTGACTGCATCCAGGTCTCCCCCGTGGGTGGCAGGGTTCCAAGCACTTGAGCCATCATATGCTGCTTATAAGAATGCATTGGCGGTGGGAGGGGGGGGGAGGGCAATGCTGTGTCACAGTGAGTTAAAGCCCTGGCATGCAATGCAGACATCTAGGTCCATGCTAATGCACCTGGGAAAGCAGCAGAGGATGGTACAATCCCTGGGGCCTCTGCACCCATGTGGGAGACCCAGAAGAAGCTCCTGGCTCCTGGTTTTGGATAGGTTCAGGTTTGGCCATTGTAGCCATTGGGGAGTAAACCAGCAAATGGAAGACCTCTCTCTCTCTCTCTCTCTCTCTCTCTCTCTCTCAAATAAATAAAGTAAATAAAAAATGAATGCAGTAGCAGAAAGCTAGAATGGAGGTGGAAGACCAGGACCTGAAATAGGACTATGGAGTTCTGGGACCCCAAGCGGTGGCAAAACTCACTGCATCAAAACACCTGTCCCTACAGTTTATTTTTAATTCAGTAGCTAGAATGATGCTACTAAAACAAAACTGACTGCTCTGTCCAAGTTCCTCTGATTGCATAGCTTACCACTATGACCAACACTTTAGTACTTAAAACAAGTTCTCTTCATGATCTTTTTTTGAAATTTAGGGCAGGCATTATAGCATAGTGCATAAAGCCACTGCCTACAACCTCAGCATCCCATAGTGGCACTTATTAGTGCCCTGGTTGTTACACTTCTATCCAGCTCCTTGCTAATGTCCCAGGAAAGCAGCAGAAGATGGCCCAAGTGCTTGGGACCTTGCCACCCATGTGGGAGACCTGACTCCTGCCTTCAGCCTGACCTGTCACTTTCCATTGCAACAATCTGGTGAGTTAATCCAAGAATGGAGGAGCTCTCTGTGTCTTCTTCTGTGTCACTCTGACTTTCAAATGAATAAATAAATCTTTTATTTGAAAATGAGAGAGAGAGAGAGAGAGAGAGAGAGAGAGAGAGAGAGAGAGATTATAAGCTCCCATCCTCTATTTCACTCCCTAAATGCCCACAATAGCTGGGACTGGGCCTGGCAGAAACCGGGAGCCAAGAATTTAATCTGGGTCTCCTATATGGGTGGCAGGAACCCAGTACTTGGGCTGTTACCTGCTATCTTCTCAGTACATTAGCAGAAAGATGCATGAGATGTGGAGGGGATGGATTTCTGGTGTCAGATGTGGATGTTCCAAGCTGGGGCTTAACCCCCGCATGGCAATTCTGGCCTCTCTTTTTGAATTAATCTTTTACTTTCTTCTGCAACATGACTCAAGAATGAGCCATTCTTCCTCAAACATAAGGCCTATTTCTTTTTTTTTTTTTCCCCTTAAATAGCTGTTTATTGGCAGTGGGCTGGAAAGTGATGGAGTTAGCGTACACAGACAATACCACGCACCAAAGTCACGAGGGAGGCAAGAGTGGTGGGAAACACAGCCTGGAACCCCCAAGAAGGCTCCCTCTTCAAGAGCGAGTGTGTGTGTAGGGGGGCCGGTGCTGGAGCCTGGAGTGTTGAGGGGGCGGCATAAGGCCTATTTCTACCCTATGGCCTTTGTGCTCACTATTTCTTGTCTCTGGAATGTTCTCTCCTTAGATGTCTGTAGGGCTTCTTCCTTCAAATCTTAGGCCTTAATTTGAATTTATGAGTGGGTATATCATTGTCTATGCCATTCCAATCTGACACAATTTTCTTGCTTTGTATTTTTTCTTTGTCACTTATGATATCCAAATACATTTAATTTACTTAAAAAAATACTGGGGCCAGTGCTGTGGTGTAATGAGTTAAGCCATGGTCTGCAACATCAGCATACCACATTGGTGCTGGCTTAAGTCCTGGTTGCTCCACTTGTGACCCAGCTCCCTGCTAATATGGGGAAAACAGTGGAGGATGGCCCAAGTTTTTGGGCCCTGGCACCCACATGGGAGACCCAGACGAAGTCCCTGGCCCCTGGCTTAGGTCTGGCCAAACACTACTCATTTTGGGGGTGAACCAGCAGATGGAAGATTTCTCTCTGTCTCTTTCTCTCCATCTCTCTCTGTAACTCTGACTTTCAAATAAATAGGTAATTTAAAAAAAATGTCAATCATCTCCACTAAAATATAGGCTCCAGGAGAATATAAATTTTTATTTACTTAGTGATATCACTGGTACCAAGAATATTGCCTGAAACAAAATATTAATATGTACAGTATTCTTTAAGCTCAATTTTTAAATCATTTATTTATTTGAAAGAGTTACAGAGAGAGATCTTCCATCCACTGGTTCACTCCCCAAATGGATGAAATGGCCAGACCTGTGCCAATGTGAAACCAGGACCTTCTTTTGAGTCTCCCATGTGGGTACAGGGGCCCAAGGATTTGGTCCATCTTCTGCTGTTTTCCCAGGTACACCGGCAGGGAGCTGGATGGGAAGTAGAGCAGCTGAGACTTGTACCAACATCCATATGGGATGTTGGCACTGCAGGTGGCAACTTTACTTGCTACGCCACAGCCCTGGCCCCTAAGCTCAATTTCTTCCTTAGATTGCCTTGAGAATCATTTTTGATTTATTTCATTAGCCTTCTAACTGATATCTCTGGGGCCAGTGTTGTGGCACATCAGGTTAAGCTGCCTCTTAGGATACTGGTTTGAATTCTGGCTAGTCTTCTTCCAACCCAGTTCATTTTGCTAATGCACCTGGGAAGTCAGCTATAGATGGCAAAAGATCTAGGTCCCTGCCATCTATAAAAAATCCAAGAGAGGTTCCTTGTTCCTAGATTCTGCTTGGCAGAGATCTAGCCATTGCAGCCATTTAGTAGATGGGCCAATGGGTGAAAGATTCTCTCTCTCTCTTTCTCGCTCCCTTTTCCTTTTCCAAAAAATAAATCATCAAAAAATTATAACTGGTACCTCTGTTTCTAATCTGTATAGTCAAATGCCTACAAATAAATAATCTTTTTCAATTGTAATTTTTTCCACTTGTTCACCATCTCTTACCTCCTTTTACTTCTTATTTCCTTTGCTTCTCCAATCAACATCCAAATTTATGTTATTAATTATATTTTCATTTTTGTGAAAGAAAGAATAGAAACAAAAAGGGGATTTTTCCTGATTCATTGTTTGCTATATCCCTGTCTGTTAAAGATTGACTGATGAATAACTGTCCCTCAAAATAATTTATAGAATAAATAAATGATAGTAAAACCCCAACTATGCATATGGCTTACTTGATGTGATTATGGCATTTTTGAAATAAGACGCATCTCTATAAAATAACATGCATTTTAGAAGAGAAAACTTTTGAAATGATGCAAGTTTATTATAGTCTACTTAAAATAAATCAGTTTAGAGATAAAACATAAATTGGAAATAAAATGAATGCTTAAACATGATCATTTTGTTTTTCCTGAACATTGAAATTAAATTTGCAAATAAAGTATCACTTTTGAAAGTTTCACATCTTTGGCACATTACATCGGGAAATAATTGTGATGCAGCTATAATTTGTATCTTAGAGAGGATTCAGGATTGTGAATTGTTGAAAGATGAGATGATCAAAGATAGCTTAAAATAATATCATATTGATGAAAATATGCAAAGTGTGAAGTGATCTCAACATATTTTCATTTGTTTCAGTTGCTTGGCCTTCCATCCCCATAACAAATTAGATTTTGATCTCATATAAATCTCCATAAATTTGAAACCTATGAATTTAGTTATAAAGTTTTAAATGAATATATTTTAGTATATTTCTCATGGAGAACTACTTGTATTAAGATAAATTCTTTGGAATAAGATTGTCTAATTTAATGAAAATGTAATAACATTCTACTTCATCTTATGTGTAGTTAACTGGACTTCAAATTTATAACTAGGATCACTCTCTTTAAAAACCATGAGAAGAAATTCCAACAAGCAACAAAAGAGAATAAACAGCAGGCTTTGTCACTGTGGCATTAGTAACAATAAAGATAAATGGATATTTGACACCCTTAAGTTGGAACCTAAGATGTTACTCTAATAAAATGTATCCAGGTTGTAAAGTTCTTAATTTTCTGCTCAGGTATCCTCCTTGGACTTAGAGTGCCTGAAAATAATTCTGTGAAGATTTGATGAAGCATCTAAATATTTTGGCTAGTAACATAGATATGAAAAATTACTTTTTTCTGATTATAAATGTGAGAAGTGGTGAATGAAAAAGAACAGCCTCTTCCTATTATTCGTATTACCCTCAATATCTCAATTTTATTACCTCTTTTTCTCCCTCTTTACTATGCCAAAGATACAATGGAATTATTTATTATTGACACTATTAAAAATCAAAATGCTCTTGAGAAACCAATAAAATCACATTCTATCTCATTGACCAATTAATTGTACCATTATGAACTGAAAATGTCACACTAAGTTTTTGATTTTATAGTCTATTGACTTCTGGAAACTGAATTTGATAGCATTTTTCCAAGATCATTCCGAATAGTTCTATATTTTTGATTTCATGAACAGGTGCAGCCTCTCCAGTTACTCTTTCCACATCAGTTCAACCAAAATTAGCTCAGCCTCTATTGTTGTTCCTAGTGTTACAGCAACACCCAGGGAATCACAGCAGGATAATGGTTCTGCTTTATTGCTTTAACTCAATTGACAGCTTCCCCTTCCTGTGTGGCAAAAGAAAATACTGAATTTCTCTTTGAGTCCCCCAAGTTTGCCATTAACATAAATAGTATTTATCTGTTCGAAGACAAAATTTATTGAAAACAACATGGTAATCTTGTGTCTGATTCATCAAGAATTATTGCAGCTACATTACTAATGCCATGGTATTTTCTGTAGGGCATTCACCCAGATCGTCATGTACTTCCTGATCTTTATTAACTAGACAGCTTGTATTTATCTCTTGCATTTCCTTTATATAAAAGGAGGAGCACAGACTAGATATATGATTAAACAAAAGGATCTCAATTTACTTGCAATCCTTATATTTTCAACTATGCATTTCAAAATATAAATTAAATAAAGGAAAAGCGTAGCTCACAAACCTCCAAACAGATTATTGTAATTTTTTATCTATGTGTTATAACTTCAAAAGAGAGTAACTCCTTGGTTGGAATCTTGGACATACTCTTATGTTCCTTATAGACTGACCATATTTAAACTGTAAAGGATAAGGACCCGGGGTATTCCTTCCTTCCTTCGGAAGATAAGAAGTCTCATTTCTTTATTAGTGGAAGAATTTATATTTCCAAGTCTATATTCTGGAGTTCATCTTTCTTAATCTGTGAGTTTGTGAAATTATTTCTCATTCTCTCATCTGCTGGGTATTTTCATGAGAGAACAACCCCTAAAAGTTACTCACTCTAATTTGATAGCTATTATCTCTGGACAAAATGATTTGTTAATCTGCAGTATTTTATAATACAAAGATTTCTACAAAATTCAATGTTAATTTCTTTTAAATCAGGGTTCCATGAATCTACTTAATCACTGAAAGCTGTTAATTATTTTCATAGCACGTGTGATGTAAGGAACATTGGCAAACCACTATAAATCTCAGTAAGCTCTCTTTTGACCTATCAAGGAATAATGAAGGTTACTAGGTTCCAGTTTCTACTGTCCATAAACTAGATTCTTTTTGACAAACTATTTCCTCCTTGCTACTTGGTTACTTCCTGTTAGTGGAATTGCTCTATTTTATTCCCGTGTTCTGTTTTGCCTATCAGCTTAATGAGAGGAGATATGATACTGTAACTTCAGAACTGGAGACAATTGAAGAAGGCCTAGTGGTAGTGAGTAACTTCATCATTGATAACAGATGAACCACTTTAAAAAAAATGTCTTCTGAGAATCAAGAATGTTGACTCTGGCAATTTACAATTCTGTTGTAATTTCAGGAGTTTTATAATGAAAAGAAAAAAAATGTAATTAGAATGCTACTTTTATTTCTGTTCTCTGTTCCTCATTATTTGGCACCAAGAGCTATGCAGTGCTGCCAAGCTGTTGAATTTCAGATATTGCCAGTTCTGTTGGAACTGGTGCTGTACGTCCTTAGAATAAGGCTATTACAGCTCTTGACTACTTTTCACCATCTCTTCTTTTCTGTACTTAGCTCCCTAAGGGCTGTTCAATCAAGACTCAATAAAAATTGTTGAACTGTTCAGATTTTTATTGAGTGCCTTGATGCTCCATCCCCACAGGAGCCCACTGAAGAGAGGATTATACTTGTTATCATAAAGAGGCAAAGAGAATGCCAAGGACAAGGGAAGACATAAAACCAAAGGCTGAAATGTAATGTAATTGACCAATTCAGCAGCTAAAAAAGGAGGAAGATGAGCAAGACACCAAAAATAGAAGTAAGATAAGAATATTACATAAGGACTCAAATTGTGAACTGAAAACCTACTGCCTCTAATTCTTATTTACTCATTTTACTTTCAGATACAAATGTTGCCTATTAAATAGAATGGCTTTCTTCTTCCAGAGAGTGCACTCTATCTTGATATACAGGAATTCACTGAAGAATCATTGCAAACATATATAACTCTCCATTAATATAGATTCTCTTTTCACAGCAGAAGTTATTAAGGATAGTTGGAAGAATTTTTATTTTGCTGTATTTCTATATGAAAATATTAAGAAGTTATTTTAACAGATTTTGTAGAAAAATGTAAAATGTAGTAGTTATCTACTTCAAAAACTTTATATGTGATTAAAAAAAAAGGCCAGGTCATAATTTGGAGAACTTAATTAGGAGAACAAAGTGCCACAATCAATTGAGCTTCTCGTTGATAATTATTTCACTTGACCTGACCAAACTCTGTACTTGGAACAGCAGATAAAGACATGAATTCAAGCCAAACTCTGACTATATGAACTATATTTAAATCAATTGAATGAACTACAAGGGGATGCATAAACCTATTTGGAAAAATAAATTATATTTGTGTCAATAGAAACTAAAATGTGATGAGAGAAAGTGATCACTTGATTTTTAATGTCAAAAATAATATATTGAACAGTTATGTGAGGAAATATTGAGTTCTATATTTTATGGAATCTTCTCTTATGGTCTATAAGTTCTGTTGAAGTGAGCAATTAGAAGGTATTTCACAGAATTAATGAACCTTTGTTTATAAATTTTATACAGAATGTATTGGATACAGCATCTAGTGTAAAATGCAAAACAATCACTGGAATAATGTTTTAGGTAAAATAATTGTTAAACTTAATTCTCATATTTTACCAGTCATTTTGTATTAAAAATGTGATTTATTTGGCAAAAATGCGACTATTCATTGCAGATGTATTTACATTATTTGCTCATCATTCTTATAATAAGATCTTAGAACAGAAAACAATAAATTGAATAATCATCATTACCATGTACTCTGTTGTTTCTACACTCCAGTTGTGTCCATATTCACTTCACTAGCTGCTTGGAAAAATGACAGTTTTCAAACATTACTTAGTCCAATTATGTTACATTCTTGGATACAGTGTAAACATGTGAATATTTAGGAGCCTGTCTAATATGGAATCAACTTTGAGATGCAATATTCTAATTAATTTGTTCAAAAAATATAGAACCCAAGAATATCCTTAATAATTTAATTTTCTTGGACTCTTTTATTGATTAGCAGCCAGAAATAAAAAATTTTGAAAAACATATTTTAAAAATAATTTTATTTCAATTTTAATGAGTTTTAACAGATTCAATTGATATATAGATATAATTCTAAGAACATAATGATAGTCCTTTGCTCTCTGCCTCCTTCCCTCTCCTTCCCTCCTTCTTATCTCTTATTATTGGTGACTCTTTGTGCATAATGATATGAAACAGTTCATACACTATTAATGAAATGATAATTAGTTAAGCATATTATTAAAATGAAAATTTAATAAAAACAGAAGCATAATACTTCTATTAAAATACATTAATAAGGTTGAACACTTGACCTGGTGTTTAAGTTGTCCTATATCAGAGTGCCTGGATCTGATCCTAGCCCTGGATGTCAGTCAGTCTAGCTTCCTGATAATGCAGACCCTAGGATGCACAGATGAGCAGCTGGTGGCTCATATATTTGGGTTCCTACCACTTACACTTATTTTTTATTGCATTCTGGCCCCTTACTGGCACCTGGCCTCACTATAGTTGTGGGCATTTGAAGAGTTAACCAGCAGACGCCAGCTCTCTCTATCTCTATATTTTTATATCTTTGTCTTGGCTCACAAAAAAGTGATATTAAAAGATATATTTATTTAAAATGTTATTTTTTTATTTTTAAAGACATATTTATTTATTTGAAAATCAGAGTTACAAAGAGAGAGGGAGAGACAGAGTGATCTTCCATCCACTGGTTCAATCCTCAGATGGCCTCAACAGTTGGGGCTGGGCCAGGCTGAAGCCAGGAGCCAGGAGCTGCTTCTGGTTCTCCCACATGAGTACAGAGACCAAAGAACTTGGTCCACCTTCCACTGCTTTCTCAGGCCATTAGTAGAGAGCCAGATAGGAAGTGGATTAGACGGTACAAAAACAGGCACCCATAAGGGAAGCCACCCTTGCAGGTGTCAACTTTACCCACTAGGCCAATCATGCTAACCCCTTTTTATTTTTTAGGTTTATTTAACTGAGATTTATTAATTTGAATGTCAGAATTACAGGGAGAGAGGGAGAGATACATAGAGAGAATGTCAACATATGTTGAAATTTTATCAACATATCTTTAATATGCTTGAAAATTTATTTTTATACAGTTATGATGATAAATTATAAGCTTCATACAGATTTTAAATATAATGAAATTCAGTTTGTAAGCATAGGGGATATAAGAGAAATAAAACACTGAAAATCTATACATGAACTATCAAAATAATTTTTATCAGTATATAAACAATGGAACTTCATTAAGATGGTTTGAGGTTGAGAATATCTAGTGATTTCCTACAATGCTATAATATAAATGCATATGTATTATATCATTATCTCATTTACTCATTAAAATAATTTTGCGAATTAGGGGATAACTTCTTTATACTTCACCAATTATTCCAATTATGTTCTTGATAACAAAATGGCTCAGTCCAGTATAATCTGCTTTATTCAGTAGTAGCCTCTAGTTTTCTTGAATCTGGACATTTCTGCAGTCTTTCAACATCCACAGTCTTGGAGTCCTAGGTATTATATGTTGTGGCTTTGAAGAGCAAGCATCAGTTTGGGGTTATTTGATGTTTTCTCATTTTTAAACTCTGACACTAAAATTTTGGCAAAATATCCTACAAGTAATAGTGTATTCTTTTCATTGCATCCATTACATGATGATTAATTTAACTCTCCCCGTTACTACTGATAATACCATTGATCATTTAATGAAGGAGATGTCTGATGGCTTTCTACACTGTAACTATTTCCCCTTTTGTAATCAACAAGATTTTTGTGCAGAGACAACAGAAATATTTAACTTCATCAAATTTTAATATGTAAGTGTTAGTGGTTTTATTTTTTTAGTTGAATTCATTATTAATGCAATGATTTTGCCCTTTGTGATATCCATAAGAAAAAGATACTGAATCAGTGAGTTTGGGATATGTATAAGGAAAATTATACCTATTTTTAACTCTCAGTTGAATATTCTAGTTTAGAAAACATTTATTCCTCCTCCTCCCAGGCTTGGATTTAGTATATTATTGTAAAGCTAAACTTCCTTTTAGTATATTTAGTTTTTTGTTGTTTTATTTAGAAGTCTAATAATAAACAATTTGAGGGCTCTTTTACTCCAGTCACCACTGGATCTCTGTTTTAAGGTGCAATAATTTTATCACCATGAAACCCATCTGTGTGTCTTTCACAATGGTCCCTGTGGTCTTCACCTCTCTAAACTATCATTCAGGTGTGTTTTAGTAAAAAGTTCTCCCTGAATTCCTTGGCATGCTTGGATACTTCCAAGTAAGTAAGAAAATAAAGATAGAAGACAGAGAATTTGATTCAATTTATAATTATTGTTATTATCACAATTTTATAAGAATAGTTTTGATTAAGTTTTCATCCAGTCAGATGGTTATAAGTTTGTTTCTTGTCACCTATTATATTTAATGCATAGGAGTCACTGTTTCTGACCTAGTAAATACCAGTATAACAAAAAAAAACATTCAATTTTCAGAAATGTCCAAATTACTTAAAAAGGAAATGTACTCTAAACACAAGGACAAAAGCAAGAAAGTTATTAAGTGTTGAATCAGGAATATGCATAAAAGTCAATCAAAAATGCAAAAATCTCTGAGAACAATTTTCCAAACCAACTAATATTCCAAATATATTTCGGTTTAAGGATGAGGAGGAGGGGAAAATCTGGAGTCTATGGCAGGAAGAATGACATATATCTGGAAAAACCCACAGAATTTGAAATGGGAAGAACTTTTCAAGTCACCCTCAGGAAATCTCACTTACCACAGTGATTTTTATGAGGAAGCATAAGCAGGTCATATCCAAGCTCTGAGAAGGATACTCTGTAATATGGACATGGGTCTGGAGCAAGTCATGAGCCCAGTTGTATAGCTGAGGCTTAGTGGTGAACAGGAAAAACTGTGAGGTTAATGCTATTATCCATGTTGGATTTGGATGAGTAGAGTGGAGGGATTCTAGAGTTGTTTTGTAATGAGAATTTACAGAGCATGATGGTTAGATATGCCTGAGGAGGGGAAATAAGGAATACAAATGAGAAGACATAGTAATGCCTTGTTTCCTGCCTCAGCTATTGAGTGGCTGATTGTGCCTTTCACTCACATAAGCAGCAATACTAAAAGGGTAGATTTATAGGAGTCAGGGAGAGTTTATCTTTAAACGGGTTTTCCTGTAATTCCAGGGAGGCATTTCAATGCTAATAGTTCAATAGGTACTTTAAACCTACAAAACTGAAGCTTACTGGAAAGATTTGGGCTAGAAATACAGAATTGAGAGACACAAACAAGACAAGGAAAATGAAACGTCCCAGAGAGCACACATAGCGAGAAAGGAAAATAACTGTGATCAACGTAGGTGCTTGGAAGAGTCAGAGAGACAGATGTCACAAATGGGCCTGAGAGAAGCAAGTGAGACAGAAGAGCCCTGGAAGAGCACAACGTCGCGTTATTGAGGGCAAGGCACTTAGCTGAACACTTCAGACTTATCTCTGATGCTTAAAGCTCAGAGTAAAACGTTGCAATTTGTGCCATGGAAAACAATTCTGCGTGCATGCAATTTTTAGTGTAAACAGCTGTAGAAGGCTAAAGTTTAGAGAGATATAGAAATGGATATAGATATATAAAGAGATAGGGACAATACATAGTTTTCTTATTCAAGATAAATAGTACTGATATTATGGAGAATGGTGTAAAGTAGTTTCAGGATACCTTGAAGAATCAGATCAAATCCTTAAAGCTAATACTTTTTAGATTAACAGAAATTATTTTATTTATTCTGCTACTGTTTAGAACATTAGTTGTTTCCATTTTAATAGTATATTTTCAGTGGAAAAAATTCAAATGAATTGAAAATGTCTCCTTTCCTCTCTGTGTATGACATGACACAATAACAAAAAATGCTGTACATTTCTGAGCCATCATGACTGCCACATATTAAATCTCCCCTTTTTCTTTACACACACCCAAAAAAAGGGTCCCTTATTTCAAAAATAGTGTATTTCAAAAGTAAGGCTGAGTAGTTTGATATGTAAGCAGTTGTCTTACTAAGAAATTATAAATTATTGGCTTAATAATATATGCAATAGGCATTCACAAAATTCCAAGCTTCTTGTACATTTGATTATATATATGGACAGATGCTTTGCTGGAGCTGGTGAGTTAGAATATTGGTAAAGGGACCATAAGGTAAAGATCACACTTTTTACAGTCTAAGGAAAAAAAGGAAAGTTGCATAGCTTCCAAATGCAGTGTGGGTGTGGCAAAACTTAGACTTTAGCCCAGAAATTTCTTTTGGCCTCAATTCCACCAGAATTAAAAAAATAAATTTGTGCTTTTTTAAACTATATATCTGTGATGATTTGTTACAGCAGCAATAGGAAACTAAGACAAGGTCCTTATAACACTTAAAAAATGCGTGATACAACGTCTTAGTTAATAAAGTAAGAAAATCATTTTAATGTAACCTAAAATCCCTTGAGGAGAAGAATGATATGCCAAAGTATTTAACTAATGCTAATAAATAGTAGTACACAGTAGGTATTCGGTAAATTATTGATAAACTGAGAAGGATTTTGACAATTCTTTCATTGTGTCAACTAAGAAGAAATTATTTTAAAAAAAGAATCAGGCATTTGCTACTGTCAGTTGAACATGGCACTGAATTATACTTTGTTTGTTGGTATGTAGCTATAGATGTATGTAATTGCTAATAATTCATAGAAATTAATATTATGACATGAAATTAAAATGTTTTGGGGATGGTATGTGATTACATGAAAATGAACTATTGTTTAACCTAATTTCTGGTTTACTTGGTCTGCAGTAATATCCTATCTTTCAATGAGTCCCAAAGAAAGGCCAAATATACTACTGATATCTTTCTAATTTTTAAAATTTATTTATCTTCATTTAATTTGAAAAGCAGAGAGGTACATAGAGATTTTTCATCTAATGACTCAATCCTCAAATGCTTCCCAAAAACCAGGCAGGGCTGGGTCAGGCAGAAAAATGAATCTGCTATGTAGGAAGTAGGGACCCAAGTACTTGAGCCATTTACTGCTACCTCCCAGGGTGTACATTAGAAAGAAGTTGGAATTGGAAGCCTAGGCAAGACTTGAACAAGGAACTCTGATTTGAATGCAGGCAGGCTAAACATTATCTTTACTGCTATTGTTGACCTAGGTCTGTCTTAGGCCAAAAGTTATTGATATAAATGTAAATAGGTGATACAAATTTAAGTCTTATTCTTAGATAAATTATTTACTTGTTACACTCTGTCAATATGAAAATATAACACATTGAACTACTGTATTTATCACTGAAAAAGAGCAAATAATTAGGCATTTAAAGTCAAACAGCTCTTCACTCAATTGTGTTCTAAGCACGTAGTTGGTTCTGTAACTACCTAATTTTTAGACCCATTTTATCACCATATAGTGCAATAGGGCTTAGTCTACACAAAATGAAAGAAATACAATCCATTATTAAAACAGAGAGGTGAGGAAATTCTGCCTATGAATTTTGACCAGTAGGCGTGGATAAAATGGGGGAAATTCATATATGAACACTGTCTCTACCATTATTCTTCCACAGGTGATCAGATATTTCACATCCACATATTGTAAAAGAGTTTTGGAATAACCTTTTCCAATATAATTAAGAGACAGCTTGAGTTACTCATCTTACTCCAGTACATTTTGTTTTAGTGCAAATATTTTTGTGAGCCTCATAATAAATAGTGTTCTAATTGGAGAATTTTCATCCACTAAACAATTAAATCTGTATTCATAGTCTCCTATGTAGACAACTTTATCTGAGAGAATTCCCAGGGTGAAACATTAAGGAACATCTGTCATCTTTGCAGAACCTCATAAAACAAGGGGCGCTGCAAGTTTTAGCAAATAGATTATGCTACATAAAACACTATGAAAGTACCTTCATGCACTTAAACCTCATGTGGTAGATTTTACAGTCTTCTAGTATTAAGAGGTGGATAATATTATACTATAATCTGCATGATAAAATTTCAGAGTCTTTTCAGAAAAAATAAGTGTCTGGGGGAAACAATGGAAAATAGTAAAATTAAATATTTTTCATATATAAGAACATATTCAGTTATTAGAAAAAACTTTTTAAATTTTCATGAATGATTTGAATATTAAGGTACCAAAAGAACTTTATGGGAAACAAAATTTGTTGTGAACATTTTTAAAAACCATGCATTCTATTCACACTTTCCATTTTTATTAACCTTTGAAAAAACTCATTTATGCTTGATTTTTATAAAAATAATGATTGACAGCCATGAATTCTTTGGTTATTACATGTATAGTTCATTATTTTGCTAGTTGATATAGTGCAGTCATGATTTGTTAGGTTGATAGTGAATGGTAGAAGCCAGTATTTACTGTGTTCTTTCTAAATTTCAGACATAATGTTGCAATGTATTTAAGCCACATAAATGTCCCAGGAAGTAGGGTATTGGAATTCTCTTTATAAACAAAGCCAAAAGAAGTATATATCAAAAGAGATTTTTAAATTTTTAAAAATTTATATAAGGTTAACAGATTTGATGTGGGTATATATATATATGTATGTATATATATACACATACATATTTGGGTATATACATATATACATATATATATATATATATATACAGATTGAAGAGCATAGTTATATTTCATAACCTACTATCCTCCATTCCATCCTATGCTCACACACTCCCTCCTCCATCCTTCCTGTTTTTTTTTTTTCCTTTTGAAAGTTATAATGACATACTTTTGGTTAATTTTATTTTTAAATATATTTAAAGTAAACAAATTTCATAAGTACAGATTTAGGAATATAGTGAAACTTCATAGCCTAGCTGCCAACTGCTCACCCTTCCTCCTTCTTCTTCTCCTTCCTCCTCCCCCCCAATCCTCCTTCGACCTTCCTCTCCCATTCCCTCTCAATTTTTACACTAATCTACTTTCAATTTACTTTGTTCTCATAATATTAACTAGACACTAAGTAAATAGTTCAACAAACAGTAAGAAGAAAAAAAAAAAAAACACTGTTTCTCAATGGTAGAGACAAGGACGGTAAACAATCATCAAATCTCTAAATATCAACTTCACTCCTATACATGGCATTGTTGGTACTGTATTAGTTACCACAGATCAAGGAATACATATGGTATTTGTCTTTTGGGTATTGGCTTTTTTTCACTATATATAATGATTTTCAGTTGCGTCCATTTTGTAGCAAAAAACAAATGTTAATCCCCTTTTTAATAGCTGAATAGTATTCCATACTATATATAATATCACAATTTCTTTATCCAGTTATCAGTTGATAGACATTTAAGTTTATTCCATGTATTAGCTATTGTGAATTGAGCTGCAAGAAATGTGGGAGTACAAATAACACTTCCATATGCTGATTTTTATTTCCCTTGGGTAAATTCCCAGGATTGGGTAGACTGGGTTAGATGTAGATCAATTTTTAGCTTTCTGAGGTATCTCCATAATATCTTTCACAATGACTGTACTAGCTTACTATACCACCAATGGTAAAATAGGGTACCTTTTATCCCATGTCCTCATTAGCATTTGTTTGTTGATTTCTGTATGAGAACCATTCAAACTGGTGTGAGGTAAGACCTAATTGTGGTTTTTATTTGCATATCCCAGATAGCTAGTGATCCTGAGCACTTTTTTTGTGTGTCTGTTAGCCATTTGAATTTCCTCTCTTACAAAATGCCTGTTGAAGTCCTTTGTTCATTTCTTAATTGGATTGGTTGCTTCGATGTAGTTGAGTTTCTTTTAAGGATTGATTTATTTACTTGAAAGTCAGAGTTCACAGAGAGAGAAGGAAAGGCAGAGAGAGACAGAGAGAGAGAGGTCTCCCATCCCTGGTTCACTCTTCAGCTGGCCACATTGGCTGGAGCTGTGATCTGAAGCCAGGAGCCAGGTGTTTCTTCCAGGTCTCCCACATGGGTGCAGGGGCCTAAGGACTTGGGCCAACTTCTACTGCTTTCACAGGCCATACCAGAGACCTGGATTGGAAGTGGAGCAGTTGGGTCTCAAATCGATGCCCATATGAGATGCTGGCACTGCAGGAAGCAGCTTTACTCACTACACAATATTGCCAGCCCCTATGTAGTTGTTGAGCTCTTTGTAGATTCTGGATATTAATCATTTATCAGTTGCATAGTTTGCAGATACTTTCTCCCATTTTGTTGGTTGCCTCTTCACTTTGGTGAGTGTTTCTTTTGCAATGCAGAAGCTTCTCA
This sequence comes from Oryctolagus cuniculus, assembly GCF_051225735.1. Taxonomy (NCBI): domain Eukaryota; kingdom Metazoa; phylum Chordata; class Mammalia; order Lagomorpha; family Leporidae; genus Oryctolagus; species Oryctolagus cuniculus. The sequence continues at coordinate 105,785,300 of NC_142871.1, read as the reverse complement.
GCTTCATTGTAATTCCATTTGGCAGTTTTGCCTTTGCTTTTGTGATCTTTTCCAAGAAGGCTTTCCCCGGGCCAATGTCTTGCAGAGTTTCACTGATGTTGTCCTCTAGGAATTTGATGATATCAGGTCATAGATTAGATCCTTGATCTATTTTGAGTTTATTTTTGAATCAAGTGTAAGGTAGAGGTCTTTTGTACTTCTGCAAGCAAAGATCTGGTTTTTCCATTACCATTTGTTGAAGACTGCCCTTTCTCCAGGGATTTATTTAAGCTCCTTTGTAAAGATTAGTTGGTTGTAGCTGCATGAATTCATTTCTGGATTTTGCATTTTGTTCCATTGGTACATATGTATATTGTCCTTCCATTACCAGAATGTTTAGATTGTATATGACCTGGAGAATGTCTTTTTTTAAAAAAAAGATTTTATTTATTTATTTGACAGGCAGATTTACAGAGAGAGAGAGAGAGAGAAAGAGAGAGAGAAAGATCTTCTTTCCATTGGTTCACTCCCCAACTATCTGAAACAGCCATAGCTGTGCCCATCTGAAGCTAGGAGCCAGGTACTTCCTCCAGGTCTCCCATGTGGGTACAGAGGCCCAAGCACTTGGGCCATCCTCCACTGCTTTTCCAGGCCACAGCAGAGAGCTGGACTGGAAGAGGAGCAACCGGGACTAGAACCTGCACCCATATGGGATGCTGGCACCACAGGCAGAGGATTAACCTAGTGTGCCATGGTGCTTACCCCTGGAGTATATCTTGAAATCTGGTATTGTAATTCCACTGGCTTTGTTTTTGTTGCTGAAGATTGCTTTAGCTATTCAGGGTCGCTTTGTTTCCATATGAATTTTAGCACCTTTTCCCCATATCTGAGAAGAATATTGGTGATATTTGATGAAATCTCACTGCTTGTCTAAATTATTTTTGGTAGTATGGACATTTTGATATTAATTCTTCTAATCCACCAACATCAACAATTATTCCATTTTTGTGCCTTCTATTTCTTTCTTTAATGTTTTGTAATTTCCATTGTAGAGATTGTTCACCTCTTTAGTTAAATTTATTCCAGATATTTAAGTTTTTTTGTAGCTATTGTGATTTTGATTGATTTTAGAAGTTCTTTCTCAGCCATGACATTGTCTATGTATAAAAAGTCTACTGATTTTTTGTGTGCTAATTTTATATCCTGCAACTTTACAAAACCCTTTCATGAGTTCCAATAATCTCTCATTGGAATCATTTGTATCCCCTATCTCTAGAGTCATGACATCTGGAAATAGGGATAATTTGACTCTCTATGTCCAGTTTGTAGCTTTTGATTTATTTTTCTTGCCTAATCACTCTGTCTAAAACTTCCGGTGCTATATTGAATAGCAGTGGTGAAAGTGAGCATCATTTCTGGTTCTGGATCTTAGTGTAAATGTTTCCAACTTTTCCCCATTCACTATGATGCTGGTTGTGCATTTGTCATAAACTGTGTTGATCATAATTTCAGTTTGTTTTATAATCACGAATTTAACCTCCACTAAAGAAATAATCCAGTTATTTGTCAGCAGAAAAACCCACTGTTCCAAGAGAGATATATATTACATAAGTGATGTTATGGTGAGTTTGCCAATTTTGACATCCTGAAGGCTAGGTTTCAGGTGGAAATTTCTACAAGAGTTGATGTAGCAGTTTTTATTTTTTAAGATTTATTTACGCATTTGAAAGTCAGAGTTAGAGAGGCAGAGGCCGAGAGATTGTCCTACTTCAATTTCCGGCTCCCTCCCCAAATGGCCACAATGACTTCAGCTGAGCCAATCTGAAGCCAGGAGCTTCTTCATGGTCTCCCTGTGGGTCCAGGGACCCTAGCACTTGAGCCTTCTTCCACTGTTTTCCAGTAGCAGAGAGTTGGATCAGAACTGGAGCAGTTGGGGCTTGAACTGACTCCATATGAGATTCTAGCACTGGAGGCGGCAGCTTTACATGCTATGCCACAGTGCTGGCCCTGATGTGCTAGTCTTGACATAAAAGACAGTCTAAAGGCACAATTTTTTTCCTTTTTGCAAACCTTAGTCTTTTCACTTAACACTCACCAATGGATTGGATAAATTGCAGATACATAATAGATTGTAATCTGTTTTACCTAAAGTCTACTAATTTTGATGTTAATCACACATACAAAATATCCTGATAGCAAAATCCAGACTGCTGTTTGACCAAATACCTCAGCATCAAATTTAGTCAAGGTGAAATACAAAAAGAAGGATCACAGGGAAATCCTATTTCTATTTCAATCTCTAGAGGGATGAAATGAGACAAAGATAAATTATATGATTTTTCAAGATTATAAAATAAATAAAAGTGAGACTAAGGTCTCAAAACCATGCTATGAAATACCTGAAGATGTAGTAGTCAGAAGTTTCTTCATGGAAACACTTTCTGTCCTGCTGTGCCTTGGAAATGGAGGTGTCGGATAAAGGGGGAAATCATTTTCAGTTACATTCAGGTCTATGCCAGATACTGATAACCCTATCACTCTTCCTTGGGTAGCTGGCGTGTGGTAAATAAGGTCATGGGCAGAATGCCCAAGCCATTTAGGTCCTAAGTGCAACATTCTGAAAGACAATATTGACACCAAAGTTCTCTATCAGCTTCCCGGGTCATGGTCAGGACTGCATTGAGATATAATTTCTTTATCTGTCCAACAGTGGTTTTTTGTTCATTCTTTCCTTCACAGATATTGATTTTCCTCTAGCCCAAATAATATCTCAACATCTTTAACCAGAATACATTCAGGCCATCTTATCCTGAGCATGATTTCACAAACTACCACAGAGGTATCTTACATAACATACATTTGCAGTCCCTTTTCTGTAAAACTAAAAATTCATAGGCACCTATATAAGAATACATGAAAATTTCTGTGAATAATGCAATTACAAATTAAGTTTGATTTGTTTAGAAAAGGTCATAGTCAAAGTGGTGGTTCTCTCCTCCCTTCAGAGAAAGGTACCTCCTTCTTTGAAGACCTGTTCTTTCCACTGGGATCTCACTCACAGAGATCTTTCATTTAGGTGTGTTTTTTTTTTTTTTTTCCAGAGTGTCTTGGCTTTCCATGCCTAAAATACTCTCATGGGCTTTTCAGCCAGATCAGAATGCCTTTAGGGCTGATTCTAAGGCCAGAGTGCTGTTTAGGACATCCGCCATTCTATGAGTCTGCTGAGTATCTCACTTCCCATGTTGGATCACTCTCCCCTTTATTTATTCTATCGGTTAGTGTTAGCAGGTACTAGACTTCTTTATGTGCTCCCTTTGACTCTTAGTCCTTTCATTATGATCAATTGTGAACTGACATTGATCACTTGGACTAGTGAGATGGCATTGGTACATGCCACCTTGATGGGATTAAATTGGAGTCCCCTGGTATGTTTCTAACTCTACCATTTGGGGCAAGTCAGTTGAGCATGTCCCAAATTGTACATCTCTTCCCTCTCTTATTCCCACTCTTATGTTTAACAGGGATCACATTTCAGTTAAATTTCAACACTTAAGAATAACTGTGTATTAATTACAGAATTAAACCAGTCATATTAAGTAGAACAGACAAAAAAACTACTAAGAGGGATAATGTATTAAGTTGTTCATTAACAGTCAGGGCTATGCTGATCAAGTCACCGTTTCTCATAGTGTCCATTTCACTTCAACAGGTTTCCTTTTTGGTGTTCAGTCAGTTGTCACCGATCAGGGAGAACATATGGTATTTGTCCCTTTGGGACTGGCTTATTTCACTCACCATGATGTGTTCCAGATTCCTCCATTTTGTTGCAAATGACTGGATTTCATTGTTTCTTACTGCGGTATAGTATTCTAAAGAGTACATATCCCATAATTTCTTTATCCAGTCTACCGTTGATGGGCATTTAGGTTGGTTCCAGGTCTTGGCTATTGTGAATTGTGCTGCGATAAACATTAGGGTGCAGACCACTTTTTTGTTTGCCAATTTAAATTCCTTTGGGTAAATTCCAAGGAGTGGGATGGCTGGGTGGAAGGGTAGGGTTATATTCAGGTTTCTGAGGAATCTCCAGACTGACTTCGATAGTGGCTTAACCAGTTTGCATTCCCACCACAGTGGGTTAGTGTCCCTTTTTCCCCACATCCTCGCCAGCATCTGTTGTTGGTAGATTTCTGTATGTGAGCCATTCTAACTGGGGTGAGGTGAAACCTCATTGTGTTTTCGATTTGCATTTCCCTGATTCCTAGTGACCTTGAACATTTTTTCATGTCCCTGTTGGCCATTTGGATTTCCTCTTTTGAAAAATATCTATTGAAGTCCTTGGCCCATCTCTTAAGTGGGTTGGTTTGTTTTGTTTTTGTGGAGTTTCTTGATTTCTTTGTAGATTCTGTTTAACAACCCTTTATCTGTTGCATAGTTTCCAAATAATTTTTCCCATTCTGTTGGTTGTCTCTTCACTTTCCTGACTGTTTCTTTTGCAGTACAGAAGCTTCTCAATTTGATGCAATCCCAAATGTTAATTTTGGCTTTGACTGCCTGTGCCTCCCGGGTCTTTTCCAGAAATTCTTTGCCTGTGCCAATATCTTGAAGGGTTTCTCCAATGTTCTCTAATAACTTGATGGTGTCAGGTCGTAGATTTAGTTCTTTAATCCATGTTGAGTGGATTTTTGTGTAAGGTGTAAGGTAGGGGTCTTGCTTCATGCTTCTGCACATGGAAATCCAGTTTTCCCAGCACCATTTATTGAATAGACTGTCCTTGCTCCAGGAATTGGTTTTATATCCTTGATCAAATATAAGTTGGCTGTAGATGTTTGGGTTGATTTCACGATAAGAGTCAGAGAACTCAAGGGGCTTCCATAGCCTTGGAAACTCATGACTGGTGCATAGGGAGATTACTGATGCCATAAACAGGAGTGTCAATTGGTAAAGTCAACAACAGGAGTCACTGTGCACTTACTCCTCATGTAGGATCTCTGTCCTTAATGTGCTGCACATTGAGACTTAATGCTATAACGAGTACTCAAACAGTATATTTCACTTTGTGTTTCTATGTGGGTGCAAACTGTTGAAATCTTTACTTAATGTATACTAAACTGATCTTCCGTAAAAAAAAAAAAAAGAAATCATCAATAGGTCTGATATGATTTCATCATCATTTAAAAAATCATCTATTATTTTTCACTTTATGTTTCTGTGTGGGAGCAAACTGTTGAAAGCTTTACTTCATGTATGCTAAACTGATCTTCTGTATATAAAGAGAATCGAAAATGAATCCTCATGTGAATGGAAGGGGAGAGGGAGTGGGAAAGGGGAGGGTTGCGGGTGGGAGTGACGTTATGGGGGGGAAGCCATTGTAATCCATAAGCCGTACTTTGGAAATTTATATTCATTAACTAAAAGTTAAAAAAAAATCCTGCATAAAAAATAAGTTTAATTTGGAGCAAACTTTTTGAAATTCATATATACAAAGGACCTTTCAAAATTTTCATGCAAAATTCATAATATAAAACATTATCTGTGAATTTATAACTTTTTCATCAAAATAAGTTTCTTAATTTAGTTCTATTTTATGTGAACTTCTTAAAGTACTATCATATATATATATATAAAGTACTATCATATATAAAAATTAACAAACTTGGCAGAATGGTTTAGAGCTGCATAAAATAGATAATACCTTTGCAGATATTTTTCAAATGCTTATTTTATTTATTTGAGAGAGAGTTAGAAAAAGAGTTAGAGACAGAGAGAGAAGTCTTCCATCCACTGGTTCACTCCCCAAATGATTGCAACGGCTGGAGCTGAGAAGACCCGAAGACAGGAACAAGACCCGTGTGGATGTAGGATCCTGAGGACTTGGGCCATCCTCAGCTGCTTTCTCAGGCACATTAGCAGGGAGATGGATAGGAAGAGGAACAGCTGGGAGTGGAACTGGAGCCTATATGGGATGCAGGCACTGCAGGCCAGGACTTTAATCTGCTACACCACAGCACCAGCCCCATTGACAAATATTAAACCATACTGCTTGAATATTGTTATGGATGAAAAAGCAGCAGAGAATGATGACCTTAGATTTTATGCCATGAGGAAGAATTTCCATGAGGATAAGGCAGTCAGAAAAGCAAGATTTATTTAAATTAGAAACCTCCTTTCATAGTGATCAGGAAGGTAGGGAGATCCAAGAGCAGCAGATCCCTGAACAGCGAGGGTCTGAGTCTTTTAAGCACAATTTTTTGGGAAAAACAAACAAACAAACAAAATACATCAAAACAGCAGAAAACAAGCCGAAGGCAGCGACAAAACCCATCAAAAGTCCTGGTTTGTAATCTTGCCTGTGCTCTCTAACTTGCTCATGATAATAAACAAAAAACCATCAGAAGAGTGGGACCTTCACTCCCTTGCTAGTCTCTTAAGACTGGAAGCCCCCAAGGAGTGGAGGCACTTTGATCTTGCCAAAGATAACTTATGGGAAAAATAAGCATTTTGCACCCTCTTTAAAGGACTTCCCCTTTCCTCATTTTCCACTGGAACCAATCTAACTGCCTAGTGACCTATCTGACTCCTCACAATATCACCTGCACTTACAATGAAATGAATGCAACACTTATACCCAAGAAGATAAATGGAGAGTCAGAAAACCAATCTATGTCAGGTAGTTCACTTGTTTAAAATTAATACAAAGAAATAGTTACAAAGGTGTGAAGGGGATGTAAAACAAACAAAGGACTGTGAGGAGATTCAGACAATAGCAGCCTTAGAGAGCACCATGGATTATGGTGGTGATCTTGAAGCCTATTGAGAGGCCATATGGAGTTCTCTATAGACACTGTGTGGCTTTTCTGGCAAGAGATGCCAATGCGGAAACTGGCATTTTTGAGAAGAAACTTAAACCTGCAGAAAAGGAAGCATAAACCAGTGATGGGAACATATATCCTGGCTTTTTCCTTCTTGCCCTCTTTATTTCCACCCTTCTCACTCTTCTACCAGTATTTCTTGATTGTAAAGGAGTCTGACAAATATAACTGGAGAAACCAGTACCCTAAGAAGCTGTTCAGAACTAGAGGAAGAGGAAGAGCAAGGGACAGGGGCTATGAATAAAGAGAATAATGGCAAGCACATGACCGATCTGTTTCAAGAAATTAGTGACCAAGATTTTCACTGAAAAGATAACTAAGCTTTGTAGCATGCTAAGTTAGTCAGTTAATTTCAACCACTTTTTCAACTTTTATTTAATCAACATAAATTTCCAGAGTACAACTTTTGAATTATAGCAGCTTTTCCCCCCATAACCTCCCTCCCACGCGCAACCATCCCATCTCCCACTCCCTCTCCCATCCCATTCTTCATCAAGACTCATTTTTAATTATCTTTATATACAGTAGATCAACTAACACATTTCTTCATTTTGACCACAGGATCTGAAAACATAAAGTGCCTAGTTCTAACAGGAATTAAGGCATGTTATATATAGTCATTCATTAATCAAATTAGACCAGGAGCCCTTACCAAAGAAATCAAACATCAGTTGCTTTTATATTCAAATATACAAGAATCAAATTTATCTTGCAAGAAAGTAAGGGGAACAAGCAGGCATGTTACCTGAAATTTCATCATAACCAGGCAATTTGCATACTCATAGTACAGGTAAAAGGAAAGCAATGTTTTACATGCTTTGAAGTTAAAAGTTGCTACAGGAAGACTACATGGAGGGATGGATACTACTTGGGGAACATCTTGTTTTCACGTTTATTTTCACTTCAATGTGAGCTATAGACATCCCAATTTATATCTTAAACACTGGGCCAAACACACCATTACTTGATTAAAATTTTCATCTTGTCATATATTGCCTTTCTAACCTTGGTAAATATTATTTTTTACCATTCTCTGGATCTTAAGTTGGAAAAATTTCAAGTCTATTTCATCATGCCTTTTTTTTTTTTTGTAGAATTATCTTGTTCGTTTATTTGGAGGATATTTCCCCTTTTCTTCATTTTATTTGGTTCTCTGTTGGTTTCTGTTCAGCAAATAAGAAAACCACATTTCCCAGTCTAATCAGACTGTTTTTCATACTAATCAGCCAACCGAGGGATTCTAGTTGCCTCTCAAAGCTGTGTGTTTGTCCAAACCACCGACTGTGTTCTTAGTGGTGCCAGTGAGATTTGGGTGTGCCAAATCCAGTCAGTGCCCAAAGAAAAGTGAAACAGAAGCTGATTATCACAAATGTTATTGGAAACACTATATTACAAGTGTGTTTCAAGTTTCTTCAATCCCTAGGAAAGAGCTGAGAACTACAGTTTATGTCCAAGTCATTCTGCCCTAAGCCTGGGGAAGGATCAGTGGCAAGGACCAGCACACTCTAAAACACACCCTGACATACTCTGTCCCTGGGGTACAGCACCTGTAAGGATGCCCATGTGAAAATTATTTCCTTGTTCTCTTTGGACTAGTGAGAATTCCAGATGTCAAATGTCGGACTGCCAGCTCTTATCAAATCGTTGAGCTCTGAGATTTAGAAACCCAATCCTTGAGCAGGAACTATGAAAGTATGGGTGCTCCATGGCATAGAAATGCCACATAAGAGAATGAGGGGCCTTGGTTTCATCAGTGGAATGAAAATGCAGTGAAGTGCACCGCCTCTTAAACAGACTCCCACAGGTCTGCTTAATAGCTGCCCCGTTATCTCCCACCTACAGCTAGACAGAAGCAGTATTCTGAAGCCACATCGAGAAAAGTGTCCAGACAATGCCCTGCCAGGGAGAAATAAGTAGCTGTTGTTGTGTTTCATTTTTTTTTTTTTCCCTAATGTCTTTGGAAGGATTCTGAGGAGATAACTGCTGGAAATGCTTGTATGCCTCATCAAGACCACCTCTTCATGATCCAAGGAAACAAGTGAACACGGACTCCTTTCCACTTCAAGTAGGTGAATAAACACAGAACCGTTCTGAAGAAACCACCAAGGTTAAGACTACATGTGGGTGTTGGAGATTTCTTCTTCATGTTAAAGTTTGTTTGGAATAGAATTTGTGCAGACATGTGTCTCAACTTTTCCTACCATTTTGACATATTTTGCAGTAATCTCTCAACTAGTTCGATTTCTTTCTCAGATGGAATTCACCATATGCAGTACTTCACGTGTTATATCTGTGAGGGAATGGGAAATCAGGAGCTTCCTAGATCTCCATCTTGCTGATGTTATCAGTCTAGATTTATTGCTATTTGACAAAGTTAATTTAACTTCAATTCAATTTTATGTGTATATGCAGTTAATTGTGTGTTGAGATGCTTTCCCCATATCAAGAATGGAATCACAAAATCATAGATTTGTATCATGTAATGCTTAAAACAGAACTTCAATAAAGTATTTTTTAAGTATTTGACAAAATTATAATTCAAAAAATGAAATTAAAAGTATTGGTTTTTTTATTTATTTATTTGAGAGAGAGAGTTACAGACAGTGAGAGGGAAAGACAGAAAGGTATTCCTTCTATTGTTTCACTTCCCAAATGACAGCAATGGCCGGAGCTGTGCCAATCCGAAGCCAGGAGCCAGGAGCTTCTTCTGGGTCTCCCACGCGGGTGCAAGGGCCCAAGGACTTGGGTCATCCTCCACTGCTTTCCCAGGCTACAGCAGAAAGCTGGACTGGAAGAGGAGCAACCGGGACTAGAACTGGCGCCCATATGGGATGCCAGCGCCGCAGGCAGAGGATTAACCTACTGTGCCACAGAGCCGGCTCCAAATAGTATTTGTTTATTTCAAATGCAGAGTTACAGAGAAAATGAGAGAATAGAAAGAGAATGAAAGAAATTTTGTCACTGGTTCACTCACCAAATGACCACAATGGCCAGTGCTGGTTAGTCTGAAGCTGGGAGAAGCTGGTAGCCTGGAACTTTATCCAGGTCTCTCATGTGGGTGTAGGGTCCCAAAGACTTGGTCCATCTTCTGTTGTTTTACAAGGTACATTTGCAAGGAGCTGCATAAGAAGTGGGGCAACCTGAGACCTGACACTTGAACTGGAATCCTTGTGGTATAAAAACACCACAATGTCTTAACTCACTGTTCTACGTGTTGGCCCTCAAACATGAATTCTTAATCACAGTTATAGGACAAGGAATTTGAAAGACCAGATTTAAAACTCAGTTATCCTATCTCTGTATCAACTAAGAATTTGCTTACAAACCATCTGACTTACATTAAACATACAAATTTCCTTGAGACAACTTTTGTTTAGCCTGTAGACTTAAATTTATATAATTTTTCATTTGTAAAATGTATGGTAATATTTGCATGTTTTAAAATTTTATGCTAATTATGTTCTTTGTGTTACTTCATTGTTAACAATGCACAATCACAATTTAAACTATTTATCAAGTCAAATTTATAATCCTTGGTGTCCAGAGATTTTAATTGATTTAATGTTTCTATTAACTTGTCACAATGAAGAAGTTCACTAACAATAAATCAGGAATATTTTTGTGAAAATTGTTCTCTTTGAGAGAGGAAAAAACAAACATATTTCATAGTCCTTTTTGGTTTCTTTGAGATTTGCATAAAATGTTGATTATATCCAAATTCTTAAATGTTCCTGCTCCTTTTGATGTATCTTCTGAATCCCAGCTTGTATTTATAATACTAACGCATGGAGTATTGAATGCTCATTGTATTCACATATTTGTTCATAGTTTCATATCTCTTCCTTTCATGTCAGTTCAGTATTCTTTTCTGGAGAGAAATTTGATCTGTCATATTTGTTTTGCTACTGCTACTATTCTTCTGCAAATCATTTATTTAATTTATAGAATTTTTTTTTCAGAATCTCTCAACAAGATTTTCACCAGGTACTATTCTAAGAATTTACATACATTTATTAATTAAAGTCCTCCAACATACCCTTGAACTATGTACTTGTGTACTTTTGTTAGCGTATCTTGTGGATAAATAAAGTATGTATCATTAATAAGTGTTATGTCCAGATTGTATTCAATTCCCTAAAAGCACCTCAGTTGTTTTATTCTATTAAATTCATTGAAATCATTGAATTTATATCTATTGATATGAATTATTTATCTTTCTTGAGGTTTTAAATTTTATTTTTATGTGGAACATAATGCACTTTTGACTATAATCAGAAAGTTGGCATTTTCCTTCCAAAATTTCTCATCATTGCTGTTTAGTAGGCAATACTTTTTTTGATTAAAAGTAACTAAAAATTGATGTTCCCTGTTTATTTTCTCAATCTCTGGGAGGATGACCCCCTCATAAATGAACAGAAAAAAAATTACATGGTTTTATTATATTACAGTTCAAAGAAATGTTATCTTTCTGAAACTCACCCAAATATGCTTCATCATGATTTCACTATCATTTTATTGATTTAGAACCAGACAAAGACCATTGCCAAAATGTTAATCTTTAGAAATAAAAGTAATAAACTTTCAGGTTGAAGCTTGAACTTATTGCTGGAATTGTAGGAGTTTAGATAGCTACTGCAATCCTACCCTGACAAGGTGCTTATCCTGATGAGGATGTGCCATGGTGAGATTGAGACTGGGATTAGAAAAAAATGTTGATCTGAATGTAGAAATATGAATACTGGTGCCTGAGGAGGAGCATAATTAAAGTTTAAATAAAAGGTAACAAACCACAGTTCTATAGAAACAATAGGTTCTAGTGTTACATAGGACCCTGAAATGACCATAAATCACAGTCATATATCATATACGATACAAAACATTAGAGGAAAGATGCTGGTATGCTCCAGATAAGCAATGAAGGTGGAGAGGTATGGAGGTTGATTGTCTGATTGTCTGATTTCATCAGTTTATACCCCATGCCTCTTGTGAGTTATTGTGCTGTACCCCATCAAGGTTTACAAGTATAATATAATTATAATAATAATTTGGATGAAGAATTTGGGGGATCAATCTTAACATGTTTGTCTTTTATCATAAATGTATGCTTTTATTCCATTAGAATCATATGTTTCCTCATTTTGTTTATAAAGGGCTCATAAAATCGATAATAATAGTTCACTGAGATTTGAATCCTTGTACTATTTCATGACATATATGAGGAAACTTGAAAGCATTTACAGAAAAATAGAATCAAAAGGTAAGGCATATTTGTCATGAGCTGTTTGAAGATCCTTGTGTACACACAAACATGAATATGAGTATATGTATGTGTGTGTGTACCTGTACATGCATGCATTCCATATAAGCAGACAGGGAGAGATAGATGGAGTAAGGAAAGTATCTTTTGCAAGGCATATTTTCTGAATTTAATAGAGAAGTGTTTGTAAGTTTCTTTTTTGGTAAATCAAATTTTACCGAGTCTGTTTTTTCCAACTCATATTAAGATTTTTCCAATCTTATTTCAAATATAACTATGTAAACATCTTAAAATATTTTCTCTTTTTAAAGTCTTATTTATTTCAAGGTCAGAGTATCAAGAAAGGGAGATAGAGAAAATTTCCATCAGCTGGTTCATTCCCCAAATGGCCATCGTGCCTGGGGCTGGGCCAGACTCAAGCCAGGGACCAGGAGGAGTTTCATCTGGGTTTCCCAAGTGGGTGGCAGGGACCCAAGTATGTTGGACATCTTTCAGTGCTTTCACAGGCACGTTATCAGAGAGCTGGATCAGAAGTGGAGTGGCCAGCTCTCAAAGTGGCACTTATAGGATGCTGGTATTTCAGGTGGCAGATTTAGGCCACAACCAGGCCCCAAAATGTAAATTTAATATCATGATTTCTCTTCACATGAGATAATATTTAGAGTTTGATAGCATATTTGTAAATTCACCAAATGCTACTGACAGACACAGTTGTCATGTTCCACTCTTCAACTCAATTAAAGACTTCAGGAACTTGATGGTGTCTTCAAGAAATGGTGCTAGGTAAATTGGATTTACACATGCAGAGATATGAAACAATATCCCTATCTTATACCATGTACAAAAATCAATTCAAAATTTTTCAAGGATCTAAATCTGCAACTGATACCATCAAACCACAACAGAAAAACATAGAGGAAACTCTGCAAGACATTAACATAGACAAAGAATTATTCGAAAAGACCTCCAGAAGCACAGGCAATCAAAGCCAAATTAACAAATAAGATTACATCAAGTGAAGAAGTTTCTGCACTGCAAAGGAAACATTCATCAAGGTAAGGAGGCAACAGACAGAATGGAATAAAGTTTTTTGCAAACTATTAATATCTAGGATCTATAAAAAGCTAAAAAAAAAGACTCAATTACAGCAAAAGAACCAATCCAGTTAAGAAATGGGCAAAGGATATGCAAAGGCATTTTTTAAAAGATGAAACTCAAGAGCCATCAGACACATGTTAACATGCTCAGGATCACCAGCCATCAGAGAAATGCAAATACAAACCAAACTGAGGTTTGAAGTCACTCTTGTTAGAATGATTCTCATATGGAAATCAACAAACAATAAATGCTAGCCAGGATATAGGGAAAATTATTCTAATTCATTATTGGTAGGAATGTAAACTGGTAGAGCAATTGTGGAAAACAGTATATAGATACCTCAGAAAGCTGAAAATAGATTTACAGTAAACCCAGAAAGGTCACTCCTGGGAATTTACCCAAGGAAATGAAATCAGCATAATAAAGAGTTTTCTGTACCTCCATGTTTATTGCTGCTCAGTTCCCAAAAACTAAGATATAAAATCAACCCAGCTGTCCATCTACTGATGATTAGATAAAGAACATGTGGTATATATAGTTTATGGACAGCTACTCAATCATAAAAAATGAAATCCTGTCTTTTGCAACTAAATGGATTCAACTGGAAAAATCATGCTCAAATAAGCCAGTCTCAAAAAGAAAATATCATTTGTTTTCTCTGATGTGTGGCAGTTAATATATAATACAAAAATGCATATGAATGAAATGGATATCTTGTGATGTAATTGTCATTTGTAGCCTTTGTTTATACTCCTGTGCAGCTGTGGTCTTCCTACTTTTTACTTGTTGAATATTATGGTGAGTGGTAATTGAGCCTCTGATCCAGGAATGGATTAAAATTATGTTTTTAAAAAATAATGGGAAGAAAAGAAGGGATGGAAAGAGGAGGATTGGGGCAGGGAGCAATGGGGACAGAAAAATGGTTATATTTTTAGAACTGTATCTTTGAAATACATTCAATTTATTTTCTTAATATAAATGAAAAATATCTTAAATGAAAAATGGACATCCAGAATGTAACTGCAATAATGCACATTACTGAAGTCTCTGTTATCCTGATAAATCAGGAAGAAATAGAAGGTTCACTTTGGATAAAATGATAATCAGAGGGCAAGATGGATCCCAGAATATATTAAAAGAATTTCCCTAAAAAGAATATAGAAAATATGTGCTATACTCTGCTTAAAGTGTACATTTAGAACTCCAGATTCAGAGATCGTACAAAAGAATGTGTAGGAATGTCTGGCAGCAGAAGTGATTAGTTTGCCAAAGATTTCAATGTAAGGAAAATAGCAACATTTTTGATAGATTAAATATAAAGCCAACACATATGGGATCATTGCAGATATGTAAGTTTATCTTAATAACATAAAATATTTCTGAATATAGAACCAATTATGCCTCAAAACTAGTTACCTGAATTACTATCTTAAATAAACTTAAATATCAGAAAGGGTTAGAAAGACAGTAACTGAAGTCTAAAGAGAATATGAGTTATATTTTTGGACTCTTACAGGTTTAACTGACATAATTCTGACTTTAACACACTTAAGAAGAAAATTTATTTTTTAACTCGCTTAATTGGAAAGACTAAATATGTCCTTGTTTTTAGAAATATTGGATCTGTAAACCTCAAAAAATGCCAGTTAGCCTCTTTAGTCAACAATAAGATCTTTTTTTATAGTTGCCTTCATGTGAAATCAGTTTGCCAGTATTGTGAACATAAATAATGTTAGCAACTATATTTTATAGGCTTAGAAACTTTAGAAGAAAGGGAAGATTTTATTTTTCCCCTGAAATATTAATTCTGTGATGTAAGATAAATGTTCTTTATAAGGTCCCAACCTCTTTTTGTACTGAGGCCTGATGAGGAAGGGAATGACTTTAATATTCTATCAAAAAAGAATTTCAACTAATAAAAAAATTTAATAAATAAAACCTTAAATTTAAAAAAATCCCAAGGAAAATACATTTTTAAAAAGATGCATTTATTTATTTGAAAGACAGATTTACAAAGAGGTAGAGACACAGAGATCTATCTGCTGGCTCACTCCTCAAATAGCCACCATGGGAGCCAGAAGCTTCTTCCCATTCCCCTATTACGTGACAGGGGTCCAAGCAATTGAACCATCTTCCTTTGCAGGGAGCTAGATGGGAAATGGAGCAGCTGAGACTTGTACAGGTACTGTTAATCATTATGTTACATGAAATAAGGCAGACATAACAGGAAAAAATGAATTTTCTCTTATATGTGGAAGTTGAAGATTAGTCATCTGAATATAAAATAAATGATTATTAGAGGCTTGACAATTGGAGAAGTGGGGTTGGGGGGAAGTTAGATAATAGGTACCTACATGCAATCTGGTGAAGGTAATGGGTTCTGGTGTTCTGCAGCAAAATAGGAATGTGTTCTCAGGTTCAGTATATAGTATTGTATCCTGTATGAATAACTGGAAGAGAAGAGATTGTTAGCTGAATATACACAAAATGTAAGGATATAGAAAGGCTAATTATCTGTTATGATCTATTTATGCTATGTGTATGTGCTTAAGTATTGTGTTGTACCCTCTTTAATATTAAATGTTAAATAAAATTTTAAAAAATAATTAAAAATTAAAAAAAAAAGAAATTAGAGTGAGAGTTGTGGCATAGAAGATTAAGTTGATGTCTATGACTCTGGAATACCATATTGAAGAGCCGGTTCCAGTCCTGAATGCTCCACTTTGGATCCAGCTCTGTGCTAATGAGCTTGGGAAAGCCCCAGGTGTTGATCTGAGTACCTCGGTTTTTTTCACCCATTTGGTAGACCCAGATGACGTCACTGACTTGGTTTCATGTCGACTCATCCATGGCCATTGCAGCCATTTGGGGATGGAAGATGCTCTCTCTCTCTCTCTCTCTCTCTGTAAATGAATCAATTTAAGACAATATTTAAACTTTTTTAATGTATTTTATTTATTTGAATGAGATTTCCCAATCACTGCTCAAATGTTCATAATAGCCAGAGTGGGCAACTCAATCCAAGTGCCCCACATGAGTGCTGAGCACCAAACAGTTTGTGTACACCTTGTGTGTGCATTAGCAGGAAACTGGAGTCTGAAGCAGATCCAGGACTCTAACCCATGTACTCTGATATGGACATGGTCATTCCAAGCCATGTCTTAATCACTGGGCCAAATAGCTTTTTAAGATGTACTGTTTAAGAAAGTAGAATCATGTAGCAGCATTAATGAGTCAAATAAATATTTTAATAATATTATCTACATGTTTTTGAGAGCTCCGCCATCCTATTATACCATAAAAGACATATTCAATCATGATAAATTTTATTCTTACTGCACAGAGCCCAGATAATAAGAAATAGTATCAATTAACTCTCCTGTAAATGTTTCCAAAATGTGATTCCTGTGAGTGCAAAAGTAGTTATTCAAACTTTTTAGATATTACTTGGTTCATCATTAACATTAAATAATTTTAAAATGTGCTTGACCTTACAATACAGAATAACAATTTATTTAAATAGAATAAAATTGCAATTAGTATATTTAACGTTAAGAGATAGGCAATATGGGAAGAGGCTAAACATAACATCAAAATTTCAAAATGTATAGAGGAATGGAACAAAAATGTGGAGTGTTTTATTAGAGTGTCTTATCACTTTGAATTTTGTCTCTTTTACTACTGATACAATCATTGTTATTATCATCCCAAGATAGCATGTTACATAAATTTTTTGGTAAGCCTCAAAGTAGCTGCAAAACCAAATAGCTTATGGAAGAGACTTCATATATATCTTCTTGTTTAAAATGGTAACAGTATAAAAGCAAAAAGCTTAATGAAAATTGGATTAAATTCCTTAAGATGTGAATTAGATGTATATATTTAATTATTTGTCCTTTGGAAGAAATTGTATTAAAAACATTCTTGACACTTTTTTTGTTAGAATTCATTGCTCAGCTTGACAAATTTGCCATATTGAAATTAATAATTTAACAATTGCTGTGTTGGAAACATTTTGTTTGTCTTATATTTTGTTCATTTTACCTTCTAAATTACTATTTGCTGTATTAATTTAGTTCACAGTTATAGAGGAAATACATCATAAATTATTTCTCTTACCTATCATAATCCTTCAATTCCTGAGCAACATACATATATTTATGGATTGATGGAAAAAAATACTAACTGACCTTTTCATTCATAAGCTTTAAATGTTAAACTTTCTGCTGTCAACATTCTTCTTCAAAATTTATTTTCTATAAACTGTACATCTTTCCAGACCTAATTAGTGCATATGGTATATATTGAAATCAATATAATATAGAACCCTTGAATATAAATATATTGTTTTACCAAAGTACTTAGTATAAAGTGTGTGTATGTTTTTCTGTATGCTTTAATGTTTTCTGGACATTATAAAAGTAAACAAATTGCTACTTCTGAATGATAATATTTTATATCAACATTGTTAACTGCTCAGTGACAAAATCTAGACTGTATATATAAATGAATTCAGAATCACAATTTTATTTATATATTAGGAAATATGATATACAAAAACCTGGCAAACAGATCTTAATGAAACCAACTTCTATTCATTTTCTGAATTATTTATTAAAAAGTATATTCAACACATAGCAAATAATAAATGAACAAATCTGTAACAAGACAAAGTCCTGTTTTCAAGGCAGTTACTGGTTAATGAGAACAAAAAAAAATACAAATTCTCACCATTTGTATGAATTGAAGATTAGGTATATTAGCTTTACAAGGCCATGAAGGGCTGGCATTGTATCACAGTGTGCTCTGCCATTATTCATTACACCAACATTCCATATCAGACTTCCCATTTGAGTCCCAGCTGTCATGCTTCTGCACTTGATCTTAGCCAAAAGGCTGAGAAGCAATGATCCAGCTCCTTGCTAATTGCCTGGGAAGACAGCAGAAGATGGCCCACGTACTTAGGCCCCTGTGATCCATGTCTCTCTCCCTTCCTGTCTCTCTCTCTCTCTCTCTCTCTCTCTCTCTCTCTTACTCTATGCCTTTCTTCCTCTCAGTCACCCTTTCAAATAATTTTAAAATATAGCAATAAAAATGGAAGTGAAGAGCTTTACAAGGTTTGAAGAATAGGAAGCTCTCATTGATGAATTTTATTGTGTATGATTACATAAATTACCACTACTAATTCCATTCATAATGTAAAATAAAAAATATAAACATGCCACATAGTTAAGACACTGTGGCTTTTGTGTTGACTTTCATAGATAATTTCTTACATGGCACATTTGAATAAAAGGCAATTATAATTTATTTGTCAGCTTTCCCAGGCTTTGTGACTAAAGCCAAATTCATTACAGTATTTTAAGTGGCGTTGTATATTATGTGTATGAACTTATTGTCACTGATAAAAGTTATCATATTATTAACCTATTTGATACAAATAAATGTCTAATATCATGTCAATATTATACATACTACATAAAACAGGTATATGTCTAGAAAACTTCAGATTTTCAAACAACTAGATATAGAAAGTAAAAGACATCTGATAAGCCTCAAACTTTTGTACTTTAAAATGGTAACAATTTTTAGTCTAAACTACAAATATCAAATAGAAACTTTTATGTACCCAGTTTATTCAATTATGAAATCAGGTATCAATCACTGTTCCCATCTTTGTTAGAAACTTGGGAGAATTTTATGGTAATAATTGAATATGTAGAAACATTTAGAAAAGAATCAACACTTTACTCTAGAAAGAGCAAAATGATGAAAAAGACATAAGGGCCATCACTGGGTTTTATTATGAAAATTTTCTAAATTACATTTAATTAGTATCAGCAGAAGTCATTCCATTAATAAAATATGATATAGAAAAAGTAAAAATGTGATGTATCAGAGAGAGATGCATTAAAATGAATATGAAAATATAATGGTTCAAGCATAAGAAAATTCTCATTTTCACAATGAGAAGACTTTACAAAGCAACTTTTTTCAAGTTTGATCAAAGAATAACAATTTAAAATTGAACAGAAAACATTTAAGCATAGTTAATGTTACATGTAAGTATTTAAAATTACATATAAATCAGTATGCTTACAGATCCAACTGTTCTTTTTTTGATTTTTTTAAAATAATTAATCTATTAATGTGAAAGGCAGAGTGTCAGAGATGGAGATCTGCCATCCTCTAGTTCATGCCCCAGATGACTGTAACAACCAGGTCTGGGCCTGCTGAAGCCAAGAGCCAGATCTCCATCTGGGTCTCCTCTATTGGTGGCTGGGGCCCAAATACTTATGCCATCATCTGTTGCTTTTCCAGGCAGATTGGCAGGAAACTTGATCAACTTAACCCCCTGTGCCACAACACTGGCCCCAAGGTGTTTCTAATTCAAAGATTGATGAAGAGAATCTTCTTTCATATTTGTTGAGTGTAATAGAAAACATCATTGTCATATTTCAATATAGCCATTTTTGAGTCATCTAACTCAAAAATGTCATTTTACATAGCAAGTTATTCTCCATTCCCCTATTCTGATTATGATATAGCACCTCTTAAATTCATTAAAGATATGATTTTTGGATATTCAATTCCAATTGAAATGTAACAGCACATAATGTTAGGATAAGTATTAAAATTATTACTTATTCTGGAAACATACATATCTGATTTCCAAAATTTGTCAAATGCCAGCTTAATCATTGTAAATCTTTTTAAAGATTAAATAATTTTCTGTATGCACAAAACCAGAAACATACATATAACACACATTTTATTTGTCCATTCCCCCTTGGCAGACACTTAGGATATTTGTATCCAATATGTATCATGTTTTCTGTATCTAGTCACCAGCTAATGAACACTTAAATTGTTTCTAATTCCTAACTATTGTGAATAGTGCTGAAATGAACATTAGTGTACAGATATCTCTGACATATAAAAATACTAGGAATGTCCTAAAACACCACAAAATTGAACTTCTATATGATCTATAATGACCACTTATAGTTTATATCATGGAACTTATAACAAATATTTGAAGTTTTTTAATTAAAAAAAGGTGATATACAATTTTTCCAGGAATGATCTTTTGTAAAAAAAAAAAAAAAAAAAAAAAAAAAAAAAACCTGTTTTTATATTGTGTTTATATCATATGAATTAATCAATGTATCTCCATACAAAAATAACAATGATTTTAATCATGTTTTAATGTTAACTAAAATAATCCTTTATATCCAGGTTTTACAGTTAAGAAAGAACATTATTTTGTATTATACAAAATTACAAGGAAGTAATTAATTTGTCTTCATTTTTGCATCTAGGTGAAAAGAAGTCACAGTCCAGTGACATTACCATGGGCCATTTTGAATTTATGGTACAAATGTTTTTGTTGATCAAGTATATAGTGAGCAATAGATGTGTTTATTCATTTATATGGCATCCGGACAAAGTGAGCATTCTCCTCCCCATCCTCCAAAAGAGTAAGTACAGATTATGGTCCTTGACTTAAGAAGTGAGTTCCATGTACCTCAACAGAGAGCAGATAAACAACAAGGACAGTGTGTTCAGTAGATGACAAAACAATTAGTATATCTGCATGTATGTCTCATTTACACAATCTTAATAAGTCACTATCATCAAAATTTGAGGAACCTGGGACTTCTTGTTAAACCTGAAGAACTGACATAATTTGTTTTGTTTGAAATGCTCATGCAAAAGTGAGAAAAATGGCATAAACTGGATAAATAGATAAAAATATAATGCACAAAACACAGGAAGAGCCTGTTGAAGACAACAAGAAAAGTCACCACAATTTGGAAGATGAAATACAGAAGATAAATGCTAACATTATCAGGATGGAGTGCTAAAATGTGTTTGCAAGTGTAAGAATGTGCTAATGTGAAGGAAGGGAAGCCAATTGAAAATAGATTTTGAAAACTTCATGAAACAGAATCACCAGATACTTGGATTGTGACAAATGGGAATAAAAGCAGAGAATTGGTTGAAAATAAAATGCAGAGAGTATTTAGACTCTCACATCTCCCTCCAAACCATGCAGGCAGGCAACCATCTGTCTCCCACTGAAACAGGAGGATAGAGTTTTATTTTCTGCAAACTCTGAGATCAAGAGAGTTTCTAGACTCACAGACATTAGGGAAGGATTAAGTTCAGAGTATACTACTGAAGTTAAGGGAAATAAGTTAAAATCTGCATACTGACTGGTGGGATTTGAAGACCACTTCTCCAACTCATCTCCCAAAACAATAGCAATCATATTTAGAAATTTTAGACAGGATGTTAGATCATTCATCTCTAGAAAAACTGACCCAAGGCAGAAGATGTTTAATTTTATAGGAGGGTTTCTAACAAAACATACTGGATCCTGTCTATTCACCCATACTCTTTAGTTAAAGTTTTAGTTATCTTTTATTTGTGAGTCAATAAACAAGAACTATGCATTGGAGGAGACTCTGCAAGGTGAAACAAAATCAGAGGGAAATCAGAACAAATTTAGATGGCTCACAGAACAAAGAAAGAATAAAGTATAACTGCAGGGTCATTGTTTTGCATAGTGGTCAAGGTGTTTGCATCCCATATTGGGATTCCTGAGTGCTGGTCCCAGCTCTGGCTCCTGAGTCCAGCTCCTTATTAACACAGACTCTGATTGGTAGCAGGTGATGGCTCAAGTAGTCTGATCCCTGCCACTTATGGAGATTTGGGTTGAGTTCCTGGCTGCTAGCTTTGGCCCAGCACAGTTCCAGTCTTTGCAGACATTTGGGGAATGTCCTGTAGATGAGAGCTCCTGTGTCTGCATGTCTCTTTCTATTCTTCACAAATAATAATAATAATAAAAATTAAAAGAAAATAAAAATAACTACAAGTGAAAAATACTGTTTCAGTGAAAATAATCAGAAAGTCCTATTAAGTTTTTAAAAATAATATGATATAAAGGAATTCAGAGAGAATTTTGGAAAAAAAAAAGTTGAGCAGTTTTCCTATAAAATGGATGAAGCATATGAATTCCCGAGTTAAAGGGCCCACTGAACTCCCAGTACAATGAATTAAAAGGTGTTTCAGTGAGTCATCAAGACATTTCAGAGAACTGGGACTAAAGAGAAAGTTCAAAGGCTTTCAGGAATTCAGAAAAAAAAAAAAAAAACAACAAAAGAGAACTGAATTCAAATATAACCAGATATTTCAGCAGTAATGCTAGAAGTTAGAGAACAATAGACGAACTCTTTAAAATTCTGAGGAAGAATCATTTGCAGTGCAGAGTTTTATAATCAAATCCTAATGTGTTCAATTGCGCAGATAATTATGAATAACCCTAACCATAATATGACAAGTGGGATTTAAAAACTTAAATTCCATAAAATAGAAGTGCATAATATGGTAAGTATAAGCTTTTATAACTCTCTGTTTTAGATTTTGGCTATTTCTCCAAATCTTTTGATCCATGTTACATGTCAGTCACATGTGATCATCTGCTCTGGATAGAAAAGGCAATGAGGGTGATTACATGACCAGTGGTGGTTTAGACTGCCAGGACTGAAGGGGGTTCCAATAAATACAGGCTTAATTAAAGTCAGCTTCATCCATTTCCCAAGAGAAGCAGCAGAATAGGGACCTCAATAACTGCCATTTACCTCCCTTCACCTGAGAACAGTTGCTTGCCTTTTTCATATTCTGCCTACTTCACCTTCCTTTCCATTCAGCTTCTATGAGCCATAAGAACTGTAACGTGCCACACTTCAACTTCACATTGGTGATTATATTTCAACTTCAGTTTTGGCAGGGATATTTAAATTGGAGCAGCTATTGAGAATAACTCCCTATTCTCTAACTGCTACACCTACGAATGAAATTACTGTCTTGTTTGTCCAATTGAAAACTTGAAATAAAGCTAGAAATGATAATGGTTTTGATATAATGAGTAAAATGCTGATGTAGCAGGTCAAACAAAATATAAAGATGAAAGATTTTTTTTTTTTATTTTCCAATGTAGCTCTTAAGAAATTTAAAATTCATTGTGTAGTTCTAATTCATGTCCCATCTTCTGTTTCTACTGGACAGCACACTTCTTGAGGTGAGAATGGGGATAGAAAAGAAAAGTCAAGCAAAGAAAATGTGGGACATTATATATACAAGGACATACAAGTACCAAAAATCATATATCTGATTTTTCAATGAGGTCAGCTAGAGTAGAATTATAGATATTTTTATGTGAAAAGGGAAAGATACATATAGGTTAGATAATCAATTGGAAGTGATTGTAACACTTAGATTGAACAACAAAGATTTAAAGAGGGAAAGGGAAATACACTTCTCCAATTTAAAAAAAAAATGATGCTACATTTCATATGGAAACACAAGAGACCCTGAATAGTTCAATCAATCTTATACAACAAAAGCAAAGCTGGAGGTAAAACAATACCAGATTTTAAGACATACTCCAGGCAATTATAATCAAAAGAGCCTGGTACTAGCACAAAAAGAGATGGAGACAAATGGAACACAATAGAAGCCCCAGAAATCAATCCACACGTCTACAACCAACTTATCGTTGGCAAAGGAGCAAAAACAATCACTGGAGAAAGAAAAATTTCTTCAACCAGTGGTGCTAGGAAAATCAGATCTCTTCTTGCAGAAGTATGGAGCAAGACCCCTACCTGAAACTTTATACAAAACCAACTCAAAATGGATCAAGGATCTGAATGTATGGCACGATATCATCAAATTACTAGACGAGAACATTGGAGAAACTCTGCAATAATTTGCATATGTAAAAATTTCTTGGAAAATACCCTTGAAGCACAGGCAATCAAAACAAAAATAGACAAATAGAATTATAACAAGCTGAGCAACTTCAGTACTGCAATGGAAATACTCAACAAAGTGAAGAGGCAATTGACAAAATGTGTGAAAATATTTGCAAACTATGCAACTCATAAAGGGTTAATATCCAAAATCTAAAAAGAACTCAAGAAACTCAACAACAACAAACCAAAAAATCCCGTTAAGAAATGGGCAATGGGATCATCACTGTGGCTTAATGGGTTAAAGCCTATATGGGCACCAATTTGGGTGTCTGCTTAATGTGCCTGGGAAAGCAGAGGAGGATGGCCCAAGTCCTTGGGCCCTGGCACTCATGTGGGAGATTCAGAAGAAGATCCTGGCTCTTGGTTTCAGATCTGCTCAACTCCATCTGTTGCAGCTATTCCGCGAGTGAACCAAATCTCTGTCTTTACCTCTCTGTAACTGTCTTTCAAATAATAAATAAAATACTTTTAAAAAATGGGCAAAGTCTTTAAACAGGCATTTTTCCAAAGAAATTCAAATAGCTAACAGACACATGAAAAAAATGTTCAGGATCCCTAGCTATTAGGGGAATGCAAATCAAAATCACAGTAAGGTATCTCTTCAACCTTGTTAGACTGGATGTCCAACAAAAATCAAAAAGAAATGAGTGCTGGTGAGGATGTGGGGGAAAAAGTTAGCCTAATCCACAGCTGATGGGAATGTAAACTAGTACAGCTGTTGTGAAATACAGTGTGTAGATTCCTCAGAGATCTGAGGAATAAATCTGAAATTAAATCTAAAAATAAATCTACCATTTGACCCAGCAATCCCACTCCTGGGATATTACTCAAATGAAGTGAAATCAGGATATTTGAAAGAACTATCTGTACCCTCATATTAATTTAACTCAGTTAATAATAGCTCAGATATGGAATCGACCCAGATAGCCGTCAACTGATGACTTGATAAAGAAAATATGGTATATAAACACAATGGCATAATACTCAGCCATAAAAAAGAATGAAATCCTGCCTTTTGTAACAAAATGGATGCAACTGGAAAACATTATACTTAGTGAAATAATCCAGTCCCAAAAAGACAAATATCATAATTTCCCTGATCTGTATTAACTAATAGAGTAACAAAATGTAATATATATGAATAAAATGGACACGTTGAGATTTGATTATTGTTTATAGCCTTTGTCTCTACTGTTGAGCCACACTGCTTTTACTTTTTACTGTTTGTTGAATTCTTTTCTTAGTTTAGGGTTAAGTTTATGATTATAAAATAACATATATAATATAATTTAGAAAAAATAAAACAATGACTAAGAAAGGAAAGAGGAAGAAGGATGGGTGCATAGGCAGGAGGGAGGGTAGGATGGGAAGTTCACTCTACTCCTAAATCTGTATATATGAAATACATGAAATCTGCTCACCTTATATAACTATTTTGTTTTAAAAAATAGAGAAAAGGATCATTGTTTGTCATCAATAAATATTGAAAGAATATACAAAAAATGAGAAAGTGATATGCCAAATAATTAATAAAAAATATATTTTAAAGGGACCCCTTAAATAATGAGGTACCAGAGCAGAAGGTAACATAAAAAGAAACATGTGCAAGAAATATAAGGGCATACTATTTAGTTATAAGACTATTTGTTTCCAGGTTAGCAGAGTGGAAAAAAAATTACATATAAAATGTCTTTCTGGGCCCGGCACCGTGGCTCACTTGGCTAATATTCCGCCTGCAGCGCTGACATGCCATATGGGCACCAGGTTCTAGTCCTGGTTGCTCCACTTCCAGTCCAGCTCTCTGCTGTGGCCCGGGAAGGCAGTGGAGGATGGCCCAAATTCTTGGGCCCCTGCACCCACATAGGAGACCAGGAGGAGGCACCTGGCTCCTGGCTTCGGATCGGCTCAGCGACGGCCATAGCGGCCACTTGGGGGGTGAACCAACGGAAGGAAAACCTCTCCCTCTCTCTATGTCTATAACTCTACCTTTCAAATAAATAAATAAAAAAAAAACTCTAAAAAATCTTTGGAAAAGAGCAGAGAACATACAAAGGAGAAGAATACAAGCAATTGGGAGGAAGTGGTCCTAATAATTTGAAGTTACAATTATAAATATAAATTCTAGGAATAACATAGGGAAATTGGGAATGAGTACATGTTTAAAAAGGAATTGACTTTTCAATATATCGTGTAGTTTTCAATAAATTATAAATGAAAGAATCCAGAGTAATGATATTGAAGAAAAATTGGAAACTGTCAGGTGTGATATGAATTTTGGACCTACTCTGCAAAAATAACAATTGCAATTAGAAAAGTGTATTATTTTCCAAATAAATAAATGTGAAATCTAAGGGAGCATTAAATATAGATATACCATAATGTGGGCATCAAGTGGTCAATTTAATTCATATGCATTTTCATGATATTTTAGTCATATTACCATTACTATCAGCAATGTCTATAAAAAATTCCTAGTATTTTGAAATTTTAGATTCTCACACAATTATAAATCAAAGGAAGAAACCAAACTTTCAAGGAAATTCAGAATGACCATAGATTAGTGAACCAGATTGTGTAATGATTAATTTTTTTTTTTTTTTTTTTTTTTGGACAGGCAGAGTTAGACAGTGAGAGAGACAGAGAAAAAGGTCTTCCTTCTGTTGATTCACCCCCCAGATGGCCACTACGGCTGGAGCGCAGTGCTGATCCGAAGCCAGGAGCCAGATGCCTCCCCCTGGTCTCCCATGCAGGTGCAGGGCCTAAGCACTTGGGCCATCTTCCATCACCTTCCTGGGCACCAGCAGAGAGCTGGTCTGGAAGAGGAGCAACCTCGACAGAACCCAGCACCCCAACCGGGACTAGAACCCCGGGTGCCGGCACCTCAGGCAGAGAACTTGCCAAGTGAGCCGTGGCACCGGCCTAGTAAATGTCCTTTGATCAATCATTAATCATGTCGGCGCCACGGCTCACTAGGCTAATCTTCTGCCTACGGCACCTGGGAGACAAGGAGGAAGCACTTCGCTCCTGGCTTCGCATCGGCGCTGCGCTTCGGCTGTAGCGGCCATTTGGGGGGTGAACCAATGGAAAAAAGACCTTTCTCTCTGTCTCTCTCTGTCTCTCTCTCTCTCTCTCACTAACTCTGCCTGTCAAAAAAAAAAAAAAAAAAAAAAAAAGGACATTTACTAGTATTTGGGTAAAATGATTGGAATATGTTTGAAAGCTTCCTTTAAGTGAATTTCTGCATAGTTTAATATTTTGTTAATTTAATTTCTCTTATATTAAAATATGCATTATTTTAACTTTACTAAAATGTATAAAGACTAGGCATGCCTGAGTTATTAGGAACTACACAGAAAAGATAAGATATTAATTGAAATAAGAGACAAGGAGAAGAAAATTATTTTTAAGCATCTAGCAAGACAAGAAATTTTCATGTTACGTGGAAGAAGCCAAAGGTTTGATTTTCTAACACCACACTAAATAATACCATTTTTATGACTTTACTAATATTTGAAATACATGTCATTTAAATCATTTTTACAGAATCAGCATTTACTTGTCATTTAGAAGTTTTCTCACATCTATTTTTTCTTGAAATGCATATTCCACAGGCTCATTTGTTAGGTTTATCTTTCTTACCATGCCTAATTGAATGTAATAGGATGATTTGGCTCATTCTGTGCACAGTGTGGTCTCTGCAGGCATGCTTCTCAACACATTTTAGTATCCTGAAAGAAAACACTTTCACTTACAAGATAACTTTTAGATTAAAATGTAAACAGGTTAGTCTATTTCCTTACCTTGTTTAAAATCCCATGAGTCAGGAGACAGAAACTCTGAGGATCTAATAGGAACATCTTTTAAATAAGCACAATGAACTTCACATCACAAAGAGCAAAACCCCAAATGAATTTTTACTTTCTAATGGCCATACAGAGCTGTTTGTCATAGTCAGCTAATCCATTTTCATGTTTGGCTGCAGCAAAGGAGATAAAGAAGGACTCTTTGAAGGATATAGATGAATTTTAGCAGTATTCAATAATAAGGGGAAAGGACTAACTCAGAAAGTCAAACAGGATTAAAAATGAGTCAGAGTTTTATAAGTCTATCCATTTTTGGACTCTGCCACCAAGAGGTATTAAATTAATTATTAAACAATTAGGAAGTCATTTTTTTAAAAAAGATGTATTTATTTATTTGAAAGCAGAATAACACATGAGACAGGAAGGGAAGAAGGGAGGGAGGGAGGAAGGGAGAGAGAGAGAACGAGAGCGAGAGAGAGAGAGAGAGCTCTTCCTTTGGTTGTTTCAATCCTCTAATGACTGCTACATCCGGCATCTTGGGTAGAACCAAGCTGAAGCTGGGAGCCAGGAACTCCATACTGGTCTCCCATGGATGACAGGGACACTTGTACTTGGGCCAGCTTCTGCTGTCTTCCCTGGCATCTTAGCCAGGAGCTGGATTGGAAGTAGAGCACTGGAACTTGGACACTCCCACATGGAATGCCAACATTGTAAATGATGACTGAACCCACTATGCCACATCACTGGACCCAGAAATTATATATCTACATTTATGTTTATATATCTACATTTATGTTTGTATGTATATATATATATATATCATCTATATCTATATCTGTATCTACCTATATCTATGTGTATATAAATTATTCATTTAATAGAGAGAAGAAAGAATAAAGTAGAAGAGAGCTCCCATACACTTATTCACTCCTCATATGCTTGCAATGATCAGCTTTGGGCCAAGTCAAAGTTGGGAGCTGGGAGCACAATTCAGGTCTCAAGTGGATTGTAAGAACCCGATTATGCAGACCACCATCGTGCTTCTCAGCATCTGCTTTAGCATCATCTGGATTCAGGAACTGGAGCGAGTTATCAGACCCAGGTACTCCAATATGAAACATGGATGTCTTAACCACTAGATCAGAGTCACACTCACCAAATTTAATTTAAATGGAATGTATAAATAAAACATCATAAATGCTTACTACTAATCTAATGGCATAAATGTGATAATTAATTCTTAATTTTTACTGATAAAAGGAAAACTTGGAGTCACCCTAAAAGGTTTCCATTTCATTTGGAGAGTTTTAAATTTGTTATTACATAAATGTGTGTCTGTCTTTCAGTGGATATGCAAGACTTCCTCTGTGAATACCTAAGGTGAATTTGAAATACACATTAGTACAGCTAAAGAAAGAGAATTTTACATAAAACTTCAAATAGAACAGACTTACATTTAGAGGCAGAAGACAATGAAACAACATAGAAGAAAATAAATAATAAAATATTCAGCACAAAAATCATACAAATCCATGAGGATCTTTCAGTAAGCCATGTTTGGAGGCCCATTTTAGTCTATTTTGACAGTTCCATTTTTATTTTTTAGAAGATTTATTTATGTATTTATTTGAAAGTCAAGAGAGGGAAAGAGGGAAAGAGGGAGAGACACACATAAACACACATGTGAGAGAGAGAGAGGAAGAGAATCTCCCATCCACTGGTTCAGTCCCCAAACGGCCAAAAAAGCCAGGACTGGGACCAGGCCGAAACGAAGAGCCAGGATCTCCATTATAGTCTCCCGTATAGGAGGGGCTCAAATACTAGAACCATCTTCTGTTTCCCAGGTGCATTAACAGAGACCCAGATAGGAAGTAGAATAGATGATTTCAACCTGCCACTCAGATATGTTCCCAAGCAGTGGTTTAGAAGCGCCTGCTGACATTCGTATTTTTAGATGCTCAAGGTTAAAGTGAATCTTGATGAAAAGAGAATTAATACATGCCAAGATTACTTGAAAAAAATCATAACAAATTATTTATTGATGTATTTAACTGTAATGATCTTGATTGGAAAACATTTCCTAACAGTATTAAATTACCTTGTGATAAATAGTCTTGTGCTACTGACAAGTTGGAAATATTTAATAATGTCATTTTGTACTAACATTTAACATCTCTATATAAGGATTCACAGCATGCTAGTACCCCGCTTTAATCTTAAAAAATCTGAATTCTCTGGATCAGCCATGGCTATAATTTAAATTAATGTCAACCCAACCAATGGGCGAAGGAGTTGGTTCTCAAAATTTGACATGCATCAAATCACTTTGAAAGCTTACAAAAATACAAATTGTCAGAGTCTCATACATACAGATACTTAATCGGTAATGATGGGGAGTAGCATGAATATATGCCTTAGTAAAAATCTCCCACATGGTCCTGATGCAGCTTTTCTGGAAACAATGTTTTGAGGATGATTGCTTTAAGGCATAGAGTAAATATTATTTTTGAAAATATTTTGAAACAATCCATGAACAATTCAGTTCAGATTAGTTGTTCTTGATTTATATAGCTTGAGGCATTTTTGTAGTACATGATATTTCTCTTTTAGTATATTTGTGATCTAAATTATTCAAAATGAGTACAGAAATATGAGTATCTCCATTTTCAGGAGTACAAGTATAAGTCAAATTATAAGTCAGTAATTTGAGTATTACTCCCAAAATTTTATATAACTTATTAAACCTTTAGTATTTGAAGACATATAACATAAAAAATATTTTTGGAATCAAATTGTTTACATTTATTCATGTAATGCTGTATAAATGCCTGACTCTGTAAAATTTTAACACATTATATTGTCATTTACAACTAAATAGCCTTAGAAAAACTGTATGAACTTTTAAGGTTTCTTGTGTTTGTGTGCATGCGTGTGTGTGTGTGTACTTAATAAGACCAATGTTTCCCCACAATAAAGTGGGCAATTAATATAACTTCTGAAACAAACAGAATAGTGAGCTACACTCAATATAAAATCAATATTATAACTAATATTCTTCCTGTGGGGATATTAATGTCATAGGCGTGGTTTTAAATGAAGTCATAGCTGACACAATCTGATTTCAGTGATGGATAAAATGACAACCGACACTAAAGTATGATACCAGCCTTGGTTTGAAAATCTCAGCATTTAATAAAAATTATGTTCAGATATTACTTTATGAATTTTTCTTCAGGGTATTTATGTTTTTTCTTTTACTAACAAAACAATGCTAGTTTGAATTTTTATTGTTCCTCCAAGCATTATAACCTAAAGGAAAAGATGAATCAGTGGAACAGTACTCATATGGTCTAAATCACTTGTCAATATCAAGGAGTTAATAAGGAATTTAAATATATATTAGTAATCTCACACTATGTTTTAGGACATTTAGATAATAAATTTAGTAACTAAATATGTATACTTTCTGCCCAAGGTGAGATGGATTTAGTGACAATACACAAGTTAAATTTGTAGTATCATGTACACACACATACACCAGGCATATTCAATTATAGGGCAAACTGCAATTAGTTTGAAGATTAAATTCCTCAAAATCTCATGTTATATACATCATTGAAAATCAAAATATGTTGACACCAATGTGTATACTATTGAAGAAGTTCTGTAAGAATTTCTTCTATGACACTGGTGAGCCTCATTTGAAAGAAGTGTATTTTCTCCTCCTCCTAAAGATTGGCTGAACTTGATACCTACAATATCCAATAGAATGCAACAGAAAGTCCACTAATGGAACATGTAAGTTTAGAATTAGAAGACAGGACAACTTTCTTTCTGTCTGTTCTCTCTCTCTCCCTCTCTTTCTCTCTGTAATTCTCATTTTCATCCTTATCTTAATTGCTTCAAGGTTTTTTTTTTTTTTAAATATGTTCTTCTAAACTTCAGAGACACATATTAAAATAAATCTTTTAGCAGATCAATTTATTTTAATTATAATGTTTCTGATTATTTTATGAGGTTAGGCATATGTAATTATTTCTCTAAAAAACCAACTTTTGGAAGATATTGTTTCTTTACTTGCAGTAACTGCTGGTCCCCCCTGACTGGAAGTTTCCTTTTGTCTTAAAACATATAGTCAACAAAATAATTAAAAGTAGATGGCAATGTGGCAGGAAAAAGGAAGTAAAAGAATTTCAAATGGGAAAGTAAGAGGATCATCCACATGACATGATCTTATGAGTAGAGAATTCTATTGTGTGAGCATTTTGGCACTGTGGGTTAAGCCTGTCCTTGGAATGACCATATCCCTGGGTGCTTCTATTCTGATCCAGATTCCTGCTAATGCAATATGGGAGACAGGAGATGATGGCTTGAGTGCTTGGGACCCAGCCAACCATGCAGGGAAGTTATAATCAGAACAGCATGGTACTGGTACAGAAACAGATGGGTAGAACAATGGAACAGAATGGAAACACCAGAAATCAATCCAAACATCTACAGCCAACTTATATTTGATCAAGGATCTAAAACCAATTCCTGGAGCAAGGACAGTCTATTCAACAAATGGTGCTGGGAAAACTGTGTGATGGAATCAGAAGGCCATGCCAAGGTGGCCGCTGGCAAGCGAACGTCAGTTACTCAGGAATGGCTTTGAAACCCACTTGGCAATGGAGCCTGCCTGGCAACAGGCTGTGATTGAATAGCTTTGAATCCCACCTGGCAATGGTGCCTGCCTGGCAACAGGCTGTGACTGGTTGGGGCATAGACCTCCCCTTGACCAGATTGGCTGGTCTTGACTATATAAGATGTTGTACCAACTGATATAAACGAGTTTGCAGGCTGCTTGCCTCAAGCCCCCTTTCACCTGACTCCCAGGGTCTGTGTGGTGACTCTGCACATCTTGCCCCCACCACGCTCCTCCTCTCAGAAGCGAATCCACTGCAACATTGTTGAGAAATCAACTGCAACAAAACTGGATCTCCACTTGCAGAATCATGAAGCAAGACCCCTACTTTACACCTTACACAAAAATCCACTCAACATGGATTGAAGATCTAAATCTACGACTTGATACCATCAAATTACTAAAGAACATCGGAGAAACCCTGCAAGATATAGGCACAGGCAAGGACTTCTTGGAAAAGACCCTGGAGGCACAAGCAGTCAAAGCCAAAATTAACAAGATAGTACACACATACACACAGAGAGGTGGGAGGGAGGTCTATCATCCGATGGGTCACTCCTTAATTGTCTGCAATGGCCAGAGCTGGGCTGATTCGAAGCCAGGAGCCAATTTTATTTTTTCTAAATTCAGATGGGATTTCATGCTTTACTAGCATGTAATTGGATCTATAATACTCATCCATTAAGTATTCATGATGCTTTATTTGATTATTTGTATTTTTGTTGACTTATACTTTTAGCAACTCAGAGGAGATAAATACTTGTATTAGTATATCAAAAATATGTAATTATAGGTATATGTTAAAATATATAAGTTGTATATATTCTGAAACGATATATATTCTATTTTCTCTAAGAATTAAAGCTGCTATTGACATGTCTTTGTAACTTACTCCTGAGTAACTCTTTATTAATTTGTTGTTATTTATCTGTTTATAATTCTGTATTTTTCCCAGTTGCTTTTATTCTGTTGCTTATTTTTTGTCAAATGTAATATTTACTTATATTTATTCCCACTGGGTATCCTTTGAATATCTTTCCGAGTTAAAGAGTCATACCTCTCTTCATACTAAGAAAATTTCCGATAATATCGATCTCAATATTTCTTATTTGTTTTCCCCATAGTCTTTATGTTTAGAGCACCTATTAAATTGAATTTGCAACTTTCCTCACTTAATTCACTCAGTTTACCTCAGTTGTTGATGAATTTTTTGTTCTCCAAACTGATTTTCATTTTTATTCATGCTTCTTCCTGTTTCTATATTTGCATACTCACTTTTCACAATATTTCACCTTTTTGTGGGTATAATTATTTATTTTAAATTAGGAATATCTACACACTTGTAAAATACCCTTCTCACATTTCCTTACAAATGAAACTTTCTCTGGAATAGAATTTTCAATTTATTAACTAGTTTTTTTCTTCCCTCTAGATTTTAAGGTTTAACTTACAAATTCATTATTTCTGATTATTCATTTTTCCCTCTCTTTCCATCCGTACTTTTTGGTTTTGGTGACTTCATTGCTATCCTTCTCTTATCTCTTGCCCTTTCTGTGAAGATCTGTGGAAGGAAACATCAGATATTTCTGAGTTAATTGTAATGTATATATTGTATATATATACACAATATAATATATAATATAATTTACATATTGCTAAGTTAATTATAATATATATATAAGGATGAGACATAGTTGGTCCCCTAGGCATTACCTTGTGATCCCATCTTGGGGAACTGTCTATGATCTTTCGCACTACCTTAAGAAAGCCGTTACTCAACAGGAGCAGTGGTCTTAAGCAGTGGTCACATTTTGTAACTCCTTTGTTCATGCATTGAACCTGGGTCAAATCTTTCACGGTTAGTCTGCTTCTCATGCCTTCATATAAATTAAACTCCCATAGACCATTCCCTATTTCTCGTGGTAGCTTATACCTCTTCTTTCTACTTTATCAGTTTATTACGTTTAAGGTACACAAAGACAGAGTTTGTTTTGTTGTTGTTGTTTTTCTTTTGCTCAAGTGCTGATATATTTGAATTTCTCTGTAAATTTAATCTGTTGTTTTGATCAGTATTACAAATATGTTTGTGTACAGTTCTGCATGTGCGTGTGTGTTTTAAAAATAGAACTTTCTCTTTGAAGTGTGGAGATAGGCTATAAATATTATATTAAGGCAGCTAATTGCATAAGTGCTTTTGTCATCTTTGCTTTAGTGTTATACTGACTAAGAGACTACTGTAAAGGTTACTTAGTAGCTAAATCCATAAACGTGACACTGCCACAAAGATCTTTTTTAAGGTTAAGGATTCCAAATTTATTCAAATAGTAAGCGTACTAATTTGTGAAATTTGACTTCATTTGAGAAAACTCTTTTTAAATATGTCTCATGTATAGCACAGAATATTAAAAATTTCCTCAACATTTCAAGAGTAATAGAACAGCCTGAGAACTTGTTATTTTCTAATAAATTGTGCTAACACAGATTGCTCAACTGCAGTTTCTAACAGTATTATTTTAATGAGATTAGTGAGATTAAAGGTATTTAGCAATGCAAAGTATTTGTTGCTGCTTAAAAATGCACTATGTTTTTAAAGACAATAAAACAAAACTTTTTATAGTATCATATACATTTTGAGGTATTTTTCATATTATTGATCAATTACATCTGATAGATAAATCATTGATTAATACTAGTGATTATATATGTGTGTGTGTCTATAAGCATATACACATACACTGATGTGTGTGTGTGTGTGTGTGTGTGTGTGAGAGAAACAAACTTCTACCCCTAAGGATTCTGTACCATCTATACCCCATTTAAAACAGGTTTATAGAAATAATTATGTCCTTTAGCCTGAAGATGCAACTGATTTAACAGTCTGATTGCACAAATGTCCTTGTGGAGAACTGCCAAATTGAAAAATAAGAAAGGAGAACCTTGAAAGAGAAAAGAAAAAGAAAAGCAGAAATGTTCAAGGCTAGGAGAATATGTGAATAGTATCTACAAAAATATTTTATTATGCTACTATGTAAAAGTTGATATATCAATCAAAGCTACATATTATTCTCTTTCTTCCCTCTACATCTGAAACTTTGATTTAGTTTTATTTTCAAAAGTAATGTCATATTCATGAATCTTATTAAAATTAATTGTTATTTCATTTTTAAAGCAGACTTGTCAAAAATTGTGATTTCCAAACTGTCTAAACTTTTCTACTTACTATTTTTATGAAAGCAGACCATGAAAATAAGAATATAGCAAAAGATAAATCACTTTTAAATGAAATAAGCTATAATAACTAAAATCAAAAATTAGTTAAAATGATCTATTTTTATTCACCAGTTGTTTTATTTAAATGTCCAGAGTTACTATAAATTCTTCAGAGTAAATTATTTAGCATGAAATTTTTTCCATGAAAACATATAACTCTTGAAAATGAAAATATATTTATATTCTAATTAAGTCTTCATTACATAAATTTATTTTTATTTATTTATTTATTTTTGACAGATAGAGTTAGACAGTGAGAGAGAGAGAGAGTGAGAGAGAGAGAGAAAAGTCTTCCTTCTGTTGGTTCACCCCCCAAATGGCCGCTACAGCCGGAGGTAAGCTGATCTGAAGCCAGGATCAGGTGCTTCTTTCTGGTCTCCCATGAAGGTGCAGGGGCGCAAGCACTTTGGGCCATCCTCCACTGCCTTTCTGAGCCACAGCAGAGAGCTGGACTGGAAGAGGAGCAACCAGAAGTAGAACCTGGCGCCCATATGGGAATCTGGCTCCACAGGCGGAGGATTAACCTAGTAAGCCAAGGCACTGGCCCCATTCAATAAATTTGAATAAGTTAATTCAGTGGATGATTTGCCTCATCATTTAGAGACCCAATAAACTGTCATATCTTCAAAGGCAGCTCCCTTTTTAAATTAAATTTATTAATTTTATTTTTAAAGACATAATTTGTATGCATAGGTGGAATGTAATGTCCACCTAAATGTGATATGTAATCATGAACTTAGAATGATCATGTGCTTTTTAAATGATTTATATTTACTTCAGAGGCAAAGTGACAGGCAGAGAGAGGCAAAGACAGTGAGGGAGGTCTTCCATCTGCTGGTTCACTCCCCAATGGCCACAATGGCAGGAGCTGAACCAATCTGAAGCCAGGAGCCAGGAGCTTCTTCTGGGTCTCCCGCGTTGGAGCAGGGGCCCAAGTACATGGTCCATCTTCTACTGCTTTCCCAGGCCATCTCAGGTAGCTGAATTGGAGGAGGAGCAGCCAGGACATAAACCAGGACCCATAGGGGATGCTAACACCACTGGGGGAGGCTTATTCCACTCTGCCACAGCCGTGGCCTCCATCAGAGAATCCTTAAATTTCCTCTTCCCCTCTCTATTTTGCCACTTATTACCTAGGAACTTGGTAGATAATACACTCTACTCTCTAAACATATTTAAAATTGATTCCTCATCTTCATTCTCAATTTGTAAATGTCTCCTAAATGGGGTAAAGTTTTGAACATCTCTGATTTGTTAGCCCCCTCTGTCAAGACTCCTCAAAGATTTTACAATCTGATAATAGCATTTTCTAAATACCTTAAAAAACTATTTTCTTAATAATGAAATCGACTTTTGTTTAATTGTCATTGTTGAGTTTTCCCTAATATCCGTCTTCCTTAATATTAATTCATGTAACAAATATTCTGTAGTGCCTATCATTTTAGTTATGATTCTAAAAGCTTTACAAAAACCTACATATAAGTAGATATTATGATTTCTATTTAATAGCTGGGACATAAAGCAATAAGATAACTTGGCCAAGGTTCCAGTTACTGTGTGATGAAGTCTGTGTTTTAGTTGTTATTTATTTATCTAGTTTATCTAGCAGAAGGGAGCTGGAGAGTAAGGAAATGCTCCCATCAAATGGTTCACTCTTCAAATGCCCACAACAGCTCAGATTAGGCCAGGTCAAAGCCAGGAGCCAGGAATTCAATCCGGGTCTCTTACATGGATGGCAGGGATCCCACTGCTTGAGCCAGGGTGTTGCTTCCAGGGTATTAATAGAAGGCAGGAATCAGGAAAACAGTTGGAACTTGAACATAAAGTACTCTGATAAGAAATGCAGGAATCCCAAGTGGCATCTTAATAGCTGTGTCAAATGCATGGTGCCAAAGTCTGCATTTTAATCAGGTTACTTGATTCCGTAACTTCTGTTTCTGATCATTCATTTCTTGCCTTTTGTCTTGTTTTGATTTTTCTGCTTCCTGAAGAAATTAACCACCATGGAAAACCACAGTGATAGTATTCATTTTTCCCACTAGATCAGAGCTTTCATATTTACTTGTATCTTGATGTCTTCAAATATTTTATGCTCACTCCTTTTTTAAAATTATAGTTTGTTGTTGTTGAAAGGCAGAGTTATGAGGAGGGAGAGGCAGAGGCAGAGAGAGAGAGAGAGAGAGATATCTTCTATCCACTGGTTCACTCCCCACATCATGATGGCTGGAGCTGGCCCAGTCTGAAGCCAGGAGCCCGGAGCTTCCTTTGGGTCTCCTACGTGGGTGCAGGGGCCCAAGCACTTTGGCCATTTTCCAATGCTTTCCCAAGCACATTAGCAGGGAGCTGGATTAGAAGTGGAGCAGCTGAGACTCGATCCAGTGCCAATATGGGATGTTGACATGGCAGGTGGTGGCTTAACCCACTTAAGCCACAATGCCAGCCCCTAGGCTCACTCTTTGGAATACTGTGTGTGTGTGTGTATCTTTCTACATAGATACATTTCTAATACTATAATACAATTCCAACCAGGAATTATGTGATGTCTAAATTTCAAATGTTTTTCTCATTCCTTTCTAATCTACATACTTATGCTTAAAATAATAT
Organism: Oryctolagus cuniculus; assembly: GCF_051225735.1. Lineage (NCBI taxonomy): Eukaryota > Metazoa > Chordata > Mammalia > Lagomorpha > Leporidae > Oryctolagus > Oryctolagus cuniculus. Next base: position 105,746,916 of record NC_142871.1, on the reverse strand, counting down.
CAAGAGCCAATTTTCAGTTAACTTTATACTCGTAAGATTAACCCTACACTATGTAGAGAGAAAAAAATAAGAATGAGAAAGAGGGAGGAGGCAGAGAAGTGGGAGTATGAGTGAGAAGGTTAGGGGTGAATCACCATGTTCCCAAATTTGCATATATTATATATTAAAGTTGTATTATTTAAATAAATTTTTAAAATGACATTAAGTACATAAATCTGTATTTGAAAAACAAAACATGAAACAAAATATGCTTTCACTTTTTATTTCCAAGCACGTACATTGGTTTACATGTGTCTCAAAAAGGACCAAAGACCACATTCCAGCTGGGAAAAGTAAGAGTTTGACAAAGGATATAATTTACAAAATGTGGCCAGAGTAAAGCAAAAATAGATTTGTTAGCATATCGATTTATGCTGTTTCTTCGTAAAGGGGTTAGAGAAGAACAATGCTGTAGATCCAGGAAGGAGGGGCTTGCGGGATGACCTTTGACAGGCAGAAACTTTCAGCCTAATGCCACCCTACTGAGAAATGCTAAGAGAAATAAACTCTGCTCTCAACACCTTTCTTCCCATTGCTTTCTCCCAGGACTCTCATTGATAGACTCCACTAGAAATTCACAAAGCAAAGGCTCATTGATTGAGTCCAGATAAGTCAAAAGCTCCTGAGGAAGAAAGGCAAGTGGAAAGAATGTTGGATGGAATTGGAGGGGAAAGATGAAGACAATGACATTCTTTATTTCTTAAGAACTCACCAATATGGTAGCTTCAAAATAAACCCCTCTGAATTATTAAAATACCTAGGTCTGGTGAAGATTGATTATTGAAACAAACTGTCATGTTTGAAAGTTTATTGTGAAGAGTTCAAATCTTTGTGATTGCCATAAGTTAATCTACATTAAAACCAGATAACTAAAATTTATGCAAATACATCACATGAGTAGTGTAACATTTTTAAAATTTGTTTGCTATTTGCTTTCTCCAATCAGGAAACCAGGATTGCAAATCTGCACTTCTGTCATGTTTACACCTGCATGTCAGAGAATATGAATATCCAGTAGTATGGATATTTTTATGTCAAGCACTGAACAAAATGCACTGTGATAAATCAGTTCTGTTGATATGGCACACAAAACAACTAGTTAGATATTTTTAGCAGCCTATAATTATGAATGTCATTTAGCTCTGTTATAAATGTTTAGAGTAACCAAAGAATGAGAAATTAATGCCATTTTGGTTAATTTAAGCAAATGAAATAAAAAGTCCTCAGGATAGTAATTAAAAGTTTGGTGATTCCTGATTTCATTTCTTTCTTTTTAAACAGTGTAAATCGAATATTTGTTCTTAGTACACATGGTGCTTCCTATGTTCCTTTCAAACATAATGAAATTCTCTCCAGACTTGATACTTAATGTTCTTCCTTTTGAAGAGATTATTGAATTATTGTGTATACCAAGGAAATAAAAAATGAATGTTTTTAAAAAGTGCTAAGACTTTTTACAATGATACCTACTTTTGCAAATGACATCAATCAGGATATTTCTATTACAGGCATTATGTGAACCTGGAATTTGAACTATAATCTCACATATAAATAACTAAACATGTTGGATGAAATTTTATATGTATGGATGTACTATCAAAAACTGAAAGGAAGTAGCATTTTGTCTCAGGTTCTCTGTTTCTGCTGCAGATTCCTCCTAGCACCTGGAAAAATAGTGCTCTAGTACTTGGGTCCCTATCACCCATGTTGGAGACCAGGATGGAGTTCTTGGCTTCTGGCTTCAGCCTGGTCCAGCCTCAGCTCTCAGCCAGTTTGGGAGCAGAAGAGCGGATGGAAGATCTCTCTATGTTTTGTCCTGTCATGGCCACTCTTTCGTTAAAAAAAATAAATAAATCTTTTTTTTTTTGAAAACACTAAGTGATCCTCTGAATCTAAATGCAAAGTAAAATATCAAGAGGCAAGAAAACAGTCAAATTTATTTGTTTCAGGGAATATACCAAAATCTGTTGACCAGGTTGTTCCAACTTTCACCGTGTATGCAAAGGGTTGGAGAAAAATCTAAGGATTTACCCTAAGTTGAAGCCTAATAGAATCCTACATAAAACTGTTTCTATTTGTGGAAAAAGAGATAACTTGGAATAAACCTACCCCCGAGAAGGCAAAATTAAGAAAATTGTCTGAATTGAATTTGACTCTGACGGGAGGAAAAAACATTATCCTCTGAGAAATTACCAATATAGCCTAGGTCTCTTGCAGTTTTACAGCTCAGATTCACACAATTTGATATAAGAAAACTTTGTAATAGTATATTAAATGCATTCCTGAGTTAAGGGAGCCATGGCATACACTATTAAAAGTTAAAATAACCATTAAATTAGGCATTATTCCCAAATATAAAATAATGATAACTCACAATCAAGAATAAACAGATGTAGAGGGCCTGATGTGGCTAAATGGCCACAGTGAATCATCACAGTCAATGATTGTAACACTGGCTGCTCATATTGGAACACTGGTTCAAATCCCAACTATAAACTATCTTGTGGCCCAGCTTTCTGCTAATGTGCCAGGGAAGGCAACAGAAGAGGTCCCAAGCATTTGGGCCCATGATACCCACATGGAAGACCCAAGATGGGATTCTGGGTTCCTGACTTCACCCTGTCCCAGTCAAGGCTGGTGTGGCCATTTGGGAAGTAAACCAAAATATGAAAGATATATTTATCTCTCTAGTCCTCCCTCTCTGTCACTATTCCACTACGTGTGTGTGTGTGTGTGTGTGCATGCACATGTGCATATATGTGTATTAAGTAAGCAGATTCTGTGATAATAATATAGCACCAGAGGCATATAAAACAAAACATTAAATAGAATGATAAAAATAAATGTACCCACAATAAAACTATCAAACACTGTCAATAAAGTAAAATATATGAAATGAAACATCAACACTGAATAATTTTGGATGGATGTCCACTGAAGTTCTATTCTTTTGACAAGAAATTTCCTCTTGGCCTCTGACATGGACAATACTCAATGTTTATATATTGATATAACACATCAAGATAAAAGAGTATTCAAAGAAAGCTACATGTTGAAAGAGTAAAAAGGTATTAACTTTTAACGTATCAAATATTTTCTTTTCTTTTTAAAATGTTACAATCAGAGGTCTGGATTAACATTTAATCAAGATCACATGATGTTTAACCACATTGTAACATGGCTAATTTGAATATTTATCATAATTCCACCACACAAACATATTCTAATAATTACTAAATATTTATTCATGGCTTAATTGATCAATTATAATTAGGAGTCTGAACAATGGAAGAAGAAATCACCAGCAATCTGTGTGTGGAGTTATCTCTGTAGAGGAGTGGACAACATGACAGAAAGCTGGGGAGGTTGGACAAGGGCACTAAAGAATAGATAGCAGTGGACCTAGTGTTGAAAGATAACAGTTTAAGTTGCCAAATGCAGCAACAGCATCTCATACCAGAGTGCATTCTCGAGTTCTGGCTGTTCCACTTCCAATTCAGGTCCCTGGATTGACATTCCTTGATGAACATCCATCCAAAATGACCTTGATAAGGCAGCAGATGGTCCAAGTACGTGTGCTCCTACCACCTGTTCAGAAAACCAGTATGTCTGTTGTTCTTGGCTCATGACATCAGTAGTGTCCTTATCTGGTTGTTGTAGTCATTTGGGGAGTGAGCTGATGGATGTAAGATCAATAATGAATAAAGTATCTATATGAACAATGTTTTTGGTTTTTGTTGGTTTTTTTCTTCATATTATTTGTTGAACTCTTTACTTAGTGTAGGATTATTCTTATGAGTATAAAGTTAAGTTTGTAAAAAATAAGAATAAGAATAGGACAGGGAGGAGGAAGAAGGGTGGGAGTGTGGGTGGGAGGGAGGTGGGTGGGAAGAATCACTGTTCTTTGTATCTGACAAGGGATTAGTAGCCAGAATATGTCAACAATTCAAAAAACTCAACAACTAAAAACAGCCAGTCCAGTTAGTCAACAGCTTTAACAAACATTTCCCAAAAGAAGAAATATAAATAGCCAAGAAATATATGAAAAAATTCTCAACATCACTAGCCATCAAGGAAGTGCAAATCAAAATCAAATGAGATAGCACCTCTTCTCCACCAGAACAGCTATTATCCAAAACACAGGATAATAAATGTTAGTGAGAATATATAGAAAATAAAACACTTATACACTGTCAGAGGCATTGTAAATTAGTGCAGCCACTGTGGAAAACTGTATGGAGATTTCTTAAAATCTATAAATAGACCTGTTATATCCAGCATTCCCAGTACTGGATATGTATCCAATAGATATGAACATATTGTATTAAAGTGATATCGGCAACACCATATTTATAGCAGCACTGATCACAAGGTCAAAATATGGAATCAACCAAGGTGTCCATCATCAGAAGAATGGATAAAGAAAATGTGATATTCTTTTATATACACACATACAATGGAATATTATTCAGCTATAAAAAGAATGGAATTCTACCAATTTCATCAAAAGGAAAGTAATTGTAGGACAACATGTTGAGCAAAACAATCCAGACATAGAAGAAAACACCACATGATCTTCCTGATATGTGGGAGTTCAAATTAAAAGAAGAAAAAATAAAAAGAAAACAAAAGCAAACAAGAAAGGGATGATTATGTGTATCAGTATTGCTGTATATATATTTTTGTCAAATTTTTCTTATACCTTTTTCAAATAAATGACCAAAAGTATTATACTACTCTAATTTTTAATGATCTGTGATTATTTTAAAATTTACTGTATATGGGTGAAATGGTCATCTTTCCATTTGATTATTGTTTATGCCTTTGCCTATATTCCTGATGAGCTAGCATCGTTTTGCTTTTTCCTTGTTGATCTCTTTAATTAATGGAGTATTAAGTTGTTCACTATAATGTTAATTAAAAATATGCCATCTCAAAAGAAAGAAAGAAAGGGAGAGAGAGAGGGAGGGAGGGGGCAGGGAGAGAGGAAGGAAGGAAGGAAGGAAGGAAGGAAGGAAGGAAGGAAGGAAGGAAGGAAGGGAAAGAAAGAAAGAAAGAAAGAGAGAGAGAAAGAAGGAGAGAGAAAAAATAGAGAGAAAAAGAAAGAGAAAGAAAGAAAGAAAGAAAGAAAGAGAAAAAGAAAGAAAGAAAGAAAGAAAGAAAGAAAGAAAGAAAGAAAGAAAGAAAGAAAGAAAGAAAGAAAGAAAGAAAGAAAGGAATACAGAAAGGAAAAAGGAAAAGGAAGTGAAGAAAGTGGGACGCAAGGAGATGGTTGGGAGAGAGGAAGGGAATATCATATTCTTAGAATTATATCTATAAAATACATTGAATCTTTTCTCTTTGCATTAATACTACATTAACATGCAAAATATATGTCAGAAAAATAAACAGTTTAATACTTCTTGCTCTCAGGGTGTGGCAAATGGATGAAAACATTAGGACAACTTAAATTCACTCTACCCCTAAAAATAATGTTGGGTGAATATATCAGGAATGAAATTATATTTTCTAATTTTATACACCAATGATATCCAAACAAGATGAAGAACATGGTGGCTTACTAAGTTAATTACATTCTAAGAGACAGAAGACTTGAAAAATAGGATGAATCTTTTTATGTTGATATAATTGAGCAAAGTCTGCTAATATGCTTCCTAAATTTAGAACTTTTACTATCAGAGGTAAACCAATAGGAAGACATGACAAATGAACATTAATCTGAATCTTAGACATAATCATTGGACCCCCTTTTGAAAAAAGTTGTAACATTCACACTGTTATCCAAAGCACAAATGGATCAAAAACAATGAGTTTCATGAAAGTAGGAGTTTGCTTCTTTATTACTTTGCTTCTTTAATTTTTGATCATACATCTTATGTTTATAAAGTATCTGCAACTTAATAATAGTCAGATAATAATGTAATCGACCTTGAGGTAGAAAACTCAACAAAATTCCAGGGTAGTCAGTGACATCCTAATATCCAGAAGCTATTAATGTTAGAGTAGGTGGAAAAGCGGAATTGAGATTAGCTAGAATTGAAGTTACTAATCAGAGAAGCTTTAAGATGGAGAGATGTCTTGGATGATTCCAGGGAGTCTAATGTTATCAAACTCGTCTTGAAAAGTTGAAGAGAGAAATAGATCAGAGAAGGTGATATAACAATGGAAGAAAGGTCAGAATTTTGCAGTTTCAGAAGAGCCTGACCCACAATTGCTTTCTTTGAAGACACAGAAAATGGGCCAGAAATCAAACAATAGTAGTTGGAGAAGGACAGGAAATGATTTCTCTCATAGAAGCCTCCAGGCAGGAATGCAGCACCGCACTTTTGATATAGTTCAGTGAGGCCATATCCAGTTTCTGATCTCCAGAACCAGAAGATAATAAACTTGAATTATTTCAAGCAGCTAAATATGTGGTAATCAAGTGAATACTGTTCATAACAAGGACATCAGCGAACTTGTTGTTCTATTGCTTTCATGCTAGCAAGAGAAAGCAGAAAGACTACCGTGGTGGTCTAAATTAAAGTCAATCGAGCTGATTAAACCACTGCTACCTATTTAACATTTTGTGGTGGCAATAAAAAATTTAAGTACAGTCAGTTAAAAATATTTCTAAAGAATTAGGGAAGCAAAGAGGATCTGTATATATTAAAACACAAAGCAAATTCGACTGTCAAACTAGAATCCAGTATGACTTGAAGCAGTCACAATGAACATGGAGTTAGCAGCTGTAATCCTGAGGAGTTTGCGAGTGCACAGAGGGAAATGTGGAAGAATACAAACAGAATGAGTTTATAAACAATGGAGACCCCAAGGAGGGAGAACCAAGGCAGAGGCATCCACCTAATGATTCACGAATCTCTTACACACATCTCAGTCAGCTTTATCATTTGTATTCTCAACCCAGAGCCTTTTTGTTTGCTTTTACTCCCATCATCTATCACTTTTCTCAATAGCATCCTGTTCTGTGTGACATGCCTTTTCATTTCTTATCCTTTTTTAAAAAAAAAAAAAAAAAACTATTTTCACGACAAAATCCAGGACCATTTGTTACCATTTCACGACCAAATCCAGGACCATTTGTTACCTCACCTCTTTCTTTTGTATACATGCTTAGCCTTTAGTCACAGGACTGGTTGTAATCAGTTAAAAATATTACTATATTCCATACTGTTTCCCTATTATTAGTATCCCCTTCATGAAATGATTCCGTGTAGTACTTTTTGCATTTCATCTCCGGGTTCACTGTGTAGCTGATAGCATTAGAGAAAATATAAACTTAAGTGAAATTCATAAATGACAATTCAATATGTTTAATCCTCAAAGGAAGATAGTATGTAAAACTTCTTTTATTATTTTTATCAGTTGGCTGTTTTGTCAGATAACTTTCAAAAATGACAAAAAGTCTCTGAAACACAACTGGAATTATGCTTTCTGCCATTAAATTCATTGCCTGCAACGTCATTAGGTAAAAGTTAAATGATCTTATTCAAAGTAAAAAGGTTAATAGGTTAATCCTTCAACTAACTTCTAACACCTGAAAGCCACCAATGGATTAGAAACATTTCTTTCTTCCTTTTTTTTTTTTGACACGCAGAGTTAGACAGTGAGAGAGAGAGACAGAGAGAAAGGTTTTTGTTTTTCCATTGGTTCACCCCTCAAGTGGCCGCTATAGCCGGTGCTGCGCCAATCCGAAGCCAGGAGCCAGGTGCTTGCTCCTGGTCTCCCATGTGGGTGCAGGGCCCAAGCACTTGGGTCATCCTCTACTGCACTCCCAGGCCACAGCAGAGAGCTGGACTGGAAGAGGAGCAACCGGGACAGAATCTGGCACCCTGACCAGGAATAGAACCCAGGTGCCGCAGGCAGGCAAAGGATTAGCCTAGTGAGCCGCGTCGCCAGCCAATTTCTAATTCAGTAGAAAAGAATTATACTTTTTAAAACAAACCTACTAAGACATGTGTCTTTTAGCTGAATGATTAATATGGCTTCAACTAAATTTCTTATTGTTTCTTCTCCCTATAAATATTGGGATAGGTGAATGAAGCATACTTAACTTGAGACATAGCTTCTTTAAAAAAAAATTGTTATTTATTTTGTTGTTATAGGTTAGAGACACAAAGAGAAAGGGAGAGACAGAGAGGGAGTGAGAGACCTTTCATTCACTAATTCACTCCTCAAATGACCACCGTGGTCAGGGCTTGTGTAGGCTGAAGCTCGGAGCCTTGGTCTGCCACAAAGGTACCAGTGGCCCAAGTATTTGGGCTGTAATCTTCTGCTTTGTAAGGTGCATTAACATGAAATTGAATTGGAGGTTAAGCAACTGGGACTTGAACTGTCACTTATTTGGCAAGCTGCTTTTGCTTAAACCACTATACTACCATGCTGGATACAAGCACTCCTGGTTTGAAAAAAAAAATAATTTCTATATTAGTTAGAGAGAGAAATACAAAAATATCATTTCATATATTTGTATCACAATTCAATGAGTATAGAACCTATTGGAAATGGTTGTAGGGAGCTGAAAATTCTAATAATTCCTCTTTAAAAATTTCTATATGTACCACAAGAAAACTAAGTGTAAATATCAGGAGAAATTCTCAAAGACAAACAAAAATCCTGGGTATTTCATAGAGATAGTAGAAAATGCTGCTTTTCCAAAAACATGAATCTATCTTAAGGGGCACAAAAACCAAAGCCAGCTCCTTCCCAAAATAGTAATTGTAAAGTGTTTAAGAATTTTTTTCTTCTTTTCAGAGAAATTAGTTTAAAAACACATATTGATGTAATAATATTTTTGAGCCTTTCCGCTTTTTTCTGTTGCATTACACTTGTACTAAAACTTCCCCTGTCATAATGTTTCCAGCGAACAAAGAAAAGGAAATTATATGCTTGGGAACATGATAAATGTAAAAGCAATATTAAGTATTCTCTGTATGAGCAACATATATTTTCAAGTTTAGTTTTTCTGTATAAGAAATTAGAAAAACTTGTAATTGTCTCTGATTTTCATATTTATGTAACTTTTTTCAAAGATAAAGGACAAGTTATAATGGCTAATCTAAAATTATTTTGAAGATTTATATTGCACATTCATTGTGAACAGAAAGTGCTGTTTAGTCGAAAATGAAATCTTTATGTTGGTTACAACAGATCTGAGCACATACTGGATATTAAATGCATTTGAATTCTTTGCATTCCATTGAAAATCACCAGGTAACATATTAAATTGAGAATAATCTTAAAAAAATCATGTTTTGGGGGCTGGTGCTATGGCGTAAGGGGTAAAGCCACTGCCTGCAGTGCCAGCATGCCTGATGGGTGCTGGTTTGAGTCCTGGATGCTCCATTTCTGATCCATTTCTGTGCTATGGCCTGGGAAAGCAATAGAAGATGACTCAAGTCCTGAGTCCCATGTGGGAGATCTAGAAAAAGTTCCTGGCTCTGGGCTTTGGTTCGGCCCAGCTCCAACCATTGTGGCCGTTTAGGGAGTGAATCAGCAAATGGAAGGTCTCTTTCTCTCTCTCTCTCTCTCTGTCTGTCTCTCTGTTTCTCTGCCTCTCTGTAATTCTCATTTCAGATAAATAAATAAAGGTTTTTCTTAAAAAAATCATGTTGATCATGTTGTTCATCTTTCCCTATTATGATCAATAAAAATTTTAAAAAAATCTTTGAATATTTCCTAGGATTAGACTGGATTTTTTTTTTTTTTTTTTTTTTTTTTTTTTTTTTTTTTTTAGAAAGGATGTAGTGGTTTTGGTAGACTCAGTAACTAAATGTGACTTTATGCTTCTCTCCTCTGAGGAGAGGCGGAGTGTATTCAGTTGGTGAGATGAGTAGTAAAATGAATATTATTGTAAATATTGTCTATCACTTTAAAAATTGCTTCATCTAGGGCCAATTTTGTGGCGCAGTGGGTAAATGCCCTGGCCTGAATCACTGGTATCCCATATGGACGCCGGTTCGAGACCTGGGTGCTCCAATTCCTGTCCATCTCTCTGCTATGGCCCGGAAGAACAGTAGAAGATGGCCCAAGTCCTTGGGCCCCTGCACCCATGTGGGAGACCTGGAAGAGGCTCCTGGCTCCTGGCTTTGGACTGGCACAGCTCCAGCAGTTGCGGCCATCTGGGGAGTGAACCACTGGATGGAAGACTCTCTCTCTCTCTCTCTCTGCCTCTCCTCTTTCTGTGTAACTCTGACTTTCAAATAAATAAATATATCTTTAAAAAATTGCTTCATTCTTTTTCTAGGCACTTCATTTTCTGATTTCCTTTTTAGTTAGATGTCACCACGTAGCTGTAATATAGTCAATGGAATGTGATAAGGAAGAGATAGTGCTTTTTCTGGGCCCCTTCTATTATTTGATGCCAAAAAATTGTAGAAAACCTAGAAGCCACATATTGAAATTTGGAAAGTAGCAAAATATAGGAAGCCCTAATTCTGAATAAGCAATTGGAGGAAAGCTACATCTGGTTATGAACTGTATTAGTCCCCTGAGTTATAGGTTTTTATCTTCAATTGCAGTTTGTAATTACTCGAAATAATACAGAGAAATGCTTTATGGAAACACACACTTTCTGAGTATTTTATGATAAGCAAGTGTCAAGATAGGAATAAAAATGAATAAAGTGCTACAGAATGTTTGTAAATTTACTAATATGCCATCAATGCGTTTAGAAAGCTCACAGTGCTGGTTCTGAATGTAATCAGATGCAGTTACTGTTCATAAACATTCTCAGCTCAGTTTGTTTGTTTATAAACTGTCTTCTACAATTTTGAAATATAGCAAATTATAGAATAATATTAATTGCATGGTTTAAAATTTTGAATTAACACACATTACACTCAATATGATTTTTTGTATCTGTTAAATGTTAGTGCTTAAATCATTTATCTTCCAGTTTCATACTTCTAATTTCTTACATTCGTTCCAGTTTTCATTTTCTTTCTGTCTCTCCCTCAAAGAGATCACCTTTAAGAACACCTCTTGACATTGTAACAGTGTAGTTTAATATCTGGAACAACACTCAGGGGAAAATGCTCATAGCTTAAGGATAAAAGCTGAACTCATATTTTACAAACTGTGTTGGAAAACTATTTCTAATGCCTGGTTTTGGAACTCAACACCTATAAAGATGAAAGTTGCACCTTTGAAAAATTGACCCGATGTATGTCTCCTATGACTTTTGAACTTTAGTTTAACTTTTCTTTCATATATATGTTATAGAAAAAATCATCTGTTGGCAGGTTAGTGGATAGTATATATCAAATAAGTCATAATAAATAAATACAAATTCTTTTACTTAATATTACAGTTAAATGAAATCTCAATTCAGTAGGATATGCAGAGTTAAATAATGTCTACAGTATGTAAAAATTATATGTTTATTTTCAAATATTAGTATTTTCCCTCTCTTAAGAGAAGGCAACCCTTAAGTACTTTTAACAAAATTATTCATTTCTTTATTTTTTCAATCTTAGTTATGAAATTGGAGACTATCATTTCAGATTTTACATAATAGATTTAGTGATGTCTTTCGGGGGAGGTCATATTTGGAAACACATTTTTCAGATTTGAGGAATAATTTTAGCTTCCCCATTACTAGACTTCTATACAGGTTGGAATTTATTTCCCTCAGCTGAAGGCTGCGCACTCAAAGAGGAATCCTCCAGAAGAACACATCAGAGAATAGATAGCAAGCTAGACTTCCTGAGTGATTGTAATTTAATCTCTGGTGGTCACCCAAGCTAGATTGGAGGAACATCAACCAGGAATGGAAAGGGAGGATTTTATGTAGTGAAATATGTAGCCCTCTAAAGATACTTAAGGTTTGATTCCTGTTTCAAATTTTTGCCCCTTGGTGCTTTTTATATTATCATTCTCAAATATCTTTTTGGCTACTATATACAATTTTAATATTATCATTCTCAAGTGTATTTTGGCTACTATATACAATTTTAAAAAGCCAAAAAATAAGATCTGTGTTGATACTTCTGAATTTATTTCCAAACACTGAAAAAGCATCGTGATTATTTGAAAATGTGCTGAGACCTATAAAGCCACCTTTGACACTTTCCTCAGATTCCGAAAATATTCTCTGAGCAAATATTCTACCCTTATTATATAGATAAACAATTCAAAGCCATATAAAGTCACCTACTACAGCAGTTAATATTTGTATTCTTTTTTATTCATAAATTACCAGATTTGTGTTTATTGATTCCATGATATGTAAGTATAGTGATGAAAAACCAGATTTGATGAGAGAGAAAGAAGATGGCCAATAAATATTCATCAACCCAAAAAATGTATGGTTCTGAAGAGTGGTGCAAAGACTATGACTGAAATACTATTTACTCTTAGAGTGATGCCACCTGTCAGGGAAGTGAGGACTCACTGTATTCCTCTGACATCCCTCTTGTCCTTTCTGGGCCAGCACTGAAGCAGCAAAAACAACTGGACTGCAGTTATAGAAGTTTTGGGGAAGTGGAGTTTACAGACTAGCGAGGTAACAGAATTACACTTTGGAGATAAGACCAATTAAATCGTTTTGGATGTTGAGAAGTCAGAAAAAAGAAATCACTAAGGTATATTGATTTGTCCATTAATAGGTAAAGGGAATACTGGAGAAAATATTTGTGAGAAGGTCAGAGGTCATTAATATTTTCCTATTAGAGATTCTATCTTCCTGGTATTTTATGATAAAACTAAGTGGACATTGAAATTGCTATACAAATTAATATTTCTATTATCATGAGCTCAGGCAGAGTATAGTAATAAGAATAGGAAACGATTTGGTGGTATTCAAATGGAACTGTCATCAGGACCTGAGTAGTCCATCTGCAGAGAAACCACAAATAGGATGTAGGGGAAAGGCAGAGAAGAGGGAAAGAAAAGCTAAGGGTTGAGATCTAGAATAGCCTTGGAAGGCCCTGCCAGGGAACTCAGGAGGAGTGCTCATGTACAAAGAGAAAAAAGAGTGGAGTATGACGTGTTGGAATTCAACACAGTGCATTAGAAAATGCAGGAATCAGTAATCAAGAATGAGAATACTTATCAGTAAGTCGTTCAAATTCCATAACTGGGTATATACATAAAATACATGAATTCATTTTATCAAAGCAATAGCTGTTCCAAAATGCATGCAGAAGCACTCTTCACAATAGGCAGAATATGGAATCAGCTAAAGTGTCCATTATCAGAAGAATGGATTAAAAACGTCACACACACACACACACACGATAGAATACTATTCAGCTATAAAAAGAATGAAATTCCTGTACTTGCAGCAAAATGGGTGGAACTGGACCACATCATGTTGGATGAAACAAGCCAGACACAAAAAGACAAGTTCTATATATGTGAGAAGTAAAAAAAAAAAAAAAACACCTCAATCTGAACACAGATTGTTGATTACTAGAGGAATAACAACAACAACAACAACAAAACAACAACAAAAAAACAGGGAGGCACAGTCTGTTTCATTAGTTGTAACAAATATACTAATCTGAGATTTAAATGGGGAAATGCAATTAGACGTAAATGGGAATTCTTTTTATTACTAACTTACAATTATTGTTTTATAAATGTAAAACTAGTCTGAATTAAAATATTTCTAAAAAGCATTCAAATTAGTTATAAGAAAAATGAAAATATTATCTGAAGTGTCTATTTGCATATAAAATTTTATTGCAGAATATATGCATAAATATATCAATATAAAATTGCATTGCACAATATATCTTGATTATATTTTTTCCTGATGTAGTTCTTCTGGAGTCTGTATGAAAATGGAATACAATGGGTCAGTGCTGTGGTGCAGCAGGTTGAGCTGCAGCCTGTCATGCCGGCATTCCATCTGAACGCCACGTCAAGCCCCAGCTACTACACTTTAAATACAGCTCCTTGATGATGTAACCTGGGAAAGTGGCAGAGGATGGCCCAAGTACATGGGCAAGTGCCACCCATATGGGAAACACGGGTGGAGTCCAAGGTTCTTGGCTTCAGCCTGGCCCAGCTCCAGCCTTTGAGACCAGTTGAGAAGTGAACCAGCAGATGAAATTTCCATGGGTTAGCTTGTTTAGCTTGTTTGTAACTAAATGCCTTATAATAGACTAGCGATACAGATGTTACTTAAACTTTACGTATCTCACTCTCCTTATCTGTAAAATAATCAATTTAATATTACTTAATGTTCTAAAGTCATTGCCAAAATCAAATGTTAATATATATGTGATATTTTAAATTGTTATATATATATATATTTATTTACTTATTTCTTATTTTGAAAGCAATAGTGACATAGCGAGAAATAGGAAGAGAGAGAGATATTGTCCATCCACTGGTTCACTACACAAATGCTAGCAAAAGCCCAACTGGACCAGCCTGAAGCCCAGATCCAGGAATTTCATCTGAATCTTCCATGTAGTTGGCAGGGGCCCAAGTACTTAGGGTATCAAGTGCTGCCTCCCAAGGTGTTTATTATCAGGAAGCGGGATAAAGAGGAAACATGACTTGATCCCATACACTTCCATATGGGATAAGGGCAACACAAGTGGTGTGCAGTTTTCCAGGGAGGTTTGGAACCGTGAGTCAGAGGGTGGGCAAGGACCACTTACTGTCAGAGCAATAGTCAAGCTTTGTTAGTTTTACAAGGGCTTTTATACTCGCATAATCACAGCCTTCTTCTTCACCCAGGGGGTTAGTGCAAGATTAGTTCAAGGAAATATGTTTTCTATCAAAGGAGATAATATTCATATTTTGTATAATCTGAAGAAACAATCTATATTAAAAAGTTGGCCAAAATATTTGCCTTCAAGGACAGATATAGCCTGCAGTTGCATGAAAAGAGAGGGTGCAGTTTCCAGCCAAGGAATAATCTCAGACTAGTACATGATTCACGGTGACTTTTGTACCCATTCCTTGAAGTGTTCTTCAGGCTTCTCACGCTCATCTCAGATTCGACCTAGCCCGGCCTCCATAACGTGACAACTTAACATGCTTTGCCGCAATGCCTAACCTTTTGTAAAGATTCATTTACTGATTTTTAAAGATCTATTTATTTATTCATAGAGGTAGGCTTACAGAGATTTATTCATAGAGGTAGACTTAGAGAGAGAGAGAGAGAGAGAGAGAGAGAGAGAGAGAATCTTTCATGTGCTGGTTTACCTCCCAAATGGCTGCAACTGCTGGGGCACTACCAAACCAAAGTCAAGAGCCTGGAACTCCATCTAGGTCACCCACATGTCTGGCTGTAGCCTAAGCATATGGCTGTAGCCATTTTCTGATGCTTTCCCAGGGGCATAAGTTGGGAGCTGGATTGGAGGGGGGAGCATCATGTAGGGTCCTGGAATTGCAGGCAGCAGCTTAATGAGCCATAAGGACATCCCCTTATTCATTGATTTGAACAGTAGAATGACAAAAGAAGAAAAGACAAGACAGACAGATCAAAAGAGATTTCCATCCAGAGATTAACTTGCTAAATGTTTACAACAATCAGGATAGGGTTGGCTGAAGCCAGGAGCCAGGAAATTCATTTAAATCTTTCCCATGGGTAGCAAGAATGCAAGGTGCATTAGGAGGAAGTTTTATCAGAATCAGAGAATAGTCAGGACTCAAACCAAATACTCCAGTATGGGATATGGCAACTTAACCTACCGTGCTGCAATGCCTCCATCACATTTGGAATCTTAATAATAATACTTGGCATCTTGAATCAATCAATAAATACTATTATCAACAATTTCTTATGAAATAAATCAATAGGAAATTTGTATATATTAAATATAATTCACTTATATTTGTATTTGATACACTTGTATTGATACACTTATATTTGATAAAATCAATTGTCTTAAAGAGAATTGATTCAATAAATTTTAGAATTTAATTATAATTTAATGAATTCTTTATGAATTACGTGGTCCACACATCTGCATATACTCACCCATTATAATGAGTTTTTCAGCTCAAATTAAAAGTATTAGGTGTAAGGCTTTATGGATGAATATTTTGGGTAGCTGAACTTCTGGAAATGAAAATTAGATAAATGTTACTATGGTATATTCGGGTCTGGGGTCAGTTTTTCCTGTACTTTGAGACAGATCTGACTGGTGAAGTGCCTCGTACATGAGCTCCCCTCATTCTTGATATCATCACATATGCTCAGTTCTGCATGGTTTTCAAAGTCACCCATTTTTGGTCTCCCTGAGTATTCTCTTGCTTCCTTTATGACTTCTTTATTTGTCGTCGCACCCTTCTTCATAAAATGTTCATATATATTTATAGTTCATGTGCTCTACAATCAATTCTGCCAAGGAAAGTTAAAATTTCATTAATGATTAATGGAACGGTATATTTTTCCAAAGACAAAATTGAACATAAGGTAAAAAAAATTAGGGTACTTTATGCTTTGTAGAAGCTTCTCAGAATTAATTTGACAGTTGATTAAAGACTCAGTAAAGCCAATATTTTTACAATAGAAAAAGGGTAAAAGTCATGTAATTTTCATGCTAAATGATCAGTTGGAAGTGCAAACTAAGGTGGATTGGATTAAACTCTAAATGGTACACTTTTTTAATGAAGAAATACGTTCATTATGGATATAATCAACATAGTCAAGTTAATTACACTTAGTTTTCTAGTTCAAAAAATTGATTAGGCTTCCATTGACAGCCTGTTTTCATAAAGTGCATGGGCATTTCTTTTAAAATTGACAATATTAGTATGACTTGATTTTGGCTGATACACATACTGGGAATGCCTCTTGTCTTTTCCCTTATTTTATTTGTTTTTTTTTTGACTGATAAATACAGATCATATATGTTGATAAGTTATGTGGTGTTTCAATTTATGTCTTTGTATATATGATGAACTTTAGAGTTGGTTTAGCAATTGAAAGCTCCTCTGATTAAATTAGAGCTCTTCATTCAAATTAATATCTTTTATTATTAAAGCTTATTATGGCTTTAAAAATATTCTGCTATGATGACATGATTTCTCTAATGTTAGAATGACATAATTTTAATACATCAAAATTAAAAGAAAAATACTGAACTAAAAACATTTCCCAAATGTCCAAGAGATTAAAAATGAAACTTTTTATTAATAGATTTGACAATGAGATGAATTTCTAATACAGACAGCAGTATAGTAAAAGTCTCAAGCAAGTAAAATCCAAGAGAGGAATAGAAAATTTACATTGTTTAAAAATTTTAATAGATAATAATGAAAATAAAAGCAAAGACTAAGAGAATAAGTTAGAGAAAATTCATCAGGAAAGGCTATACCCAAATGACGAAAGTGGCTTTACCACTCTTTCTACCTTTCCAAACATGCCATTAAGATGTTCAGAAATATCCTGTTCCAAGATTAGGAAATAATTGAGCTAGAATTAGCTTTAAAATCCTGTTAAGCATGAACATATATCTACACTATATTTATATTAACTTTTATTGTTATATAGAACCAATATACACTGAGTAAAATGTAGATCCACCGTAGCAAGCATAGCCTATGAGTATTACATAAGTATTATGAATGAATAAATGACTTCCTATGGTCATCATTTCCATTTTTCTTACTTTCCAGACATTCTTTTCTGGTAATCACAGGGGAGATCAATTTTGTCTCTTTTATCATAGTGGCAATGTTCCTTTGCCCATCACCTGCAGATATTCATTAGCAACACCTGGATTTCCATGCTGAGCTGTTGACCAAAATAAGAGTTGTAACACAATGTTCTCAACTCTGACATTTTCTCAACAAGGACATGATATTAACCTCCCACACAATATAATAGTTCCACCCAATTTCCCAGAATGAGTTCTTAATTTAATTGGTCATTTGAAGTGCATCTATGTATAAAGAGAAATGCTGCTTTATTTGAAAAGAAGCAGCCACTTATAGATTAAACTTTCTACTGTCAAACAGAAATGTTAGAAGAATATTGATGGAACTAGAAAAGGTTAAGAAGGAAATGCTACTTTTAAAAAAGTTTGTTGAAAATACCAGTACAACTAAGTGTACAGAATTTAATAAGCTAGTTATGAGAGGAAGGGCATATAGCCTAGCGGTAAGACGCTGACTAGGACACCCACATCCCTCATCAGTGTGCCTGGGTTCAATACCCAGATTTGACTCCTGATTTCAGCTTCCTGTTAAGGTAGACCAGGGAGGCAGTAATTTTGTGTTCCTTTATCCAAATGAGAGTCCTGGGTTGAGTTTCCAGATCTCAGCCATGACCTGGATCAGTTCTAGCTATTGCATGTATTTGGAGAGTAAACCTGCAGATGGGTGCACTCTATCTCTCTCTCTCTGCTGCTCCCCCTTCCTCTCCCTGTCTTTCTGTCTCTCAAATACCTAAGTAACTATTTAAAAAATACATTTCAATGACTATATTTAGGGGTGAAATATGTGAAAGAATTTATCAGGAGCAAAATTGCAAAGAAATAGAACATTTTATTCGAAGAGTAGTTACAGCCTCTTCCACAGAAAATAACTATCCTAAAATGCTGCAATGCAATTGTATTATCCATTGTCATCCATGTCCTTTGAAGAAACAGAATATAACAAAACAAAACACTCTCAAAATCTAGCCATAAAGTGTTGACAGCGCCAGTATTTCTTTTACACAGCACAACAAGAAATATAAGACTTTTTCTCCAACTTTGGTTCTAATTTATAGGTTGAGATCTGTATATCAGAAAAATACTTCTGTTTTCATGGATGACTTAGGAATTGATTTTCAAAAGCACTCTTTCTTGTTCTTCTATTCTGATCTGATACATTCATATTTTAATTTTTATGTCTTGAAAATTGAATTTTATTTTTAATTAATCAATGTATTTATTTGAGTGACAGAGAAATGGGAAAGGGAGGGAGGGAGAGAGGGAGAGACAGAGAGCGAGAGAGAGAAAGCAAAAGTAAACTTTCCTTCTGGTGCATTCCTCAAATGCTCAAAAATAACAAAGGTGGGTTGAGACAAGGCCTGGAAGCAGGAACAGGGAACACAATTCAGGTATTTCATGTAGATGTCAAGAACTCAGTTACTTATGCTATTAATGTCACTGCCTTCGAGTTCTACAATGGCACAAAGTTGGAGCCTGGAACCAGAGCCTAAAACTGAAAGTAGGCACTCTAATATGGGATAATGCCATGCTAACTTGTAGGCTAAATGCCCACCTCCAAAGATTGCATTTTAATGTACAAATTGGAGTGCTTAATTCTTAATTTTTGTTCCACAAATTATTAGTGATATTAGATTATGCTGGTACTGTATATACTTTTATATGTATTAAGTACATAAACAATGAATCCAATCAATTTTGGGTTCTTAAATACTTGTCAATAATTTAAAATTAAAAGTTCTTAAAATTTAACTTAGCCAGTAACTAAAACTTGAATTTAACTTAGCCAATACCTAAAATTTAGCTCTAAACTGCAATTATTTAAGTCAAAAAGATAAAAACTGAATTTTGAAAATAAACTATCTGAAATAAAATTTCTTAAATGGAAATTCCTTAATCCAAGAAGTTGTGTTTCCCAAGAGTACTATTTTTTAATTGAATAGCTGTCATATTTTGAAAACCCAGTATCACACTAAAACCCTTTGTATTTTCATGACACTTTTTTATTAAGTAAAGAGAAGAAAGGAAAGGCTTTTCCCATGAAAAATAGTTTCATTGACAATTTGTCCTTGTTTTTCAATTCATTGCAGTGTGCTGCAGCCACTCTAGAAATGTTCAGACTTTTCAATTCTGATTACACAGCCCACTTGCCTTTAATTCTTGTTTCTGCATATGTCTTGCACATCAATGTACAGTTCCTGCTGATGTGTCCTGAAAATACAGGAAACTATGCAGGGAAGGGGACAGAGAAGTCAACGTCCCCACTTTTCATAGAAGATGCCATAGAAGATACTCAGTGTACCTAATAAATTCACACTGCAAAGTATTGTCTACAAACTATCACAAAGCATCGCATGTAATTCTCAGTAGGTATTGATGATATGTCATAATTAATATGATATGGTTGTCATTTATTTTCTGTTTATTCTGTTACAAGAGAGGAAAAGCAGTACCAATGAAATATTTCTGATCTTCCTAATTTAGATATAATTGAATCTTTTGAGCCTTTTTATTTAGTTTCTGAAGTTTTAGTCATTCTGCTTTTGTATATTCATTTAAATTTTTACAATAATTTAGTGTCTTTATAAATCAATCATTTGACTTGGTAGATAGGATTTCATCAAAAACATCTTGTAATTCCTATATGTATACATATATATAGATATATAATTAGCATATATATATGAATATTGGTACAATATCTCTGGGTTCTGATAACACCCAAAGAGCAAGTCTGATGCAGTATTTTTTTAAACACATTGCTTCCTCTCTTATAAAAAATCATTCTCTTTTTTTTGGTAAATCCTGAGACATTCTACAATGAAGTTTTATATTTTTGTTTCTAATAATGGATTTATTGTTATTGTAAATGTTGTAGTCTTATATAACTATTATTAAGAATATATAAAAGCAAGCAACAAATAGATTAAATAAATATTGGCAGATATGTTACCTTTAAAAATGGTGAAAAATAAATAAGCATTCAAGAACTTAAATTATGTATTAGAATTTAAAATAATTGCATAACTGTTTCTACATTATATTCCATCTGATACACACATATATTCATATATAATATTTTTCTGATAAGGAACATCTTTTTCTAATCTTTGAACACAGGTGAAAATTGCCCAGGACCATACTGTAAGATGGGAGAGGCAATCTAAAATGAATGCATCAGGAATAATAATAGCGTGGATAAATGAATTCTTAATATATTTTGCTTATATTTTTAATAGTAGTAAAAGCATCAAATTGAATCATACACATGAAACTTCCTTCTAGAGTCGTTCTTGCAGATTACACTGAACAAATGTCATGGTAGTGGAATTGGTTTGTGCAACTTTCAGCCTGTGCTGTTAAATGAAGGAGTACCTGCTGTTTCTTTCTCTTTTTTTTTTAAAGGACTGAAAAGTCAAAGCAGAGAGTGCTTCTTGTGATACCTTGGATCATGTTAAAAAGGGCTGGAAAGAAAGCATCAAAGAATTTGACTGCCTTACACATTGGTGAATGTGACCAACCAGCCGTGAAGTACTTATTTCTGGATTTTTAAAAAAGTAGAATAGATTTCTTTCTTTATAGCTACAGTTAATTGTGATTTTCTTTTCCATGAAATAAAATCTAATTCTAAAAAGTAAGAGTTAGGGGACTGACATTGTCGCATAGCGTGTGCTGGTTAACATCCCAGCTGCTTCACTTCTGATCCATCTCTCTGCTAATGGCCTGGGAAAAACAGTGGAAGATGGCCCAACTAGTTACCCACGCTGCCCCACATATACACACAGGAGAGCAAGAAGAAGCTGCTGGCCCCTGGCTTTGGCCTGGCTCAGCTTTGGCCATTGGAGACATTTGAGGAGTGAACCAGCAAATGGAAAATTTCTCTCTCTGTCTCGCTGTAATTCTGACTTTCAAATCAATAAGTAAATCTTTAAAGAAAGATGGCTTGACACCTCAAAGTTGTAGGTTGCCTTGGTAAATCTAAAAATCAGCACCAGCCAAGACAGCCATAATGCTTCTCTCAATTTGACTAATCTTTCCATATGTCCCTGACATCCCTTAGACCAGATATATTACTTCAGAACAATTTCAATTGTAGATTTCTCCATGCCCTTTTGAGCCGTAAATCTTCTACAAATCAGGAACTTCATTTTCAAGGACCTGGGGGTGTCCCTTTGACAGATTTTCCTCAAGAATGAAAGGATTTCTGTGCCCTAGTCTCTGTGAGAATACTGGAGCCTAACTTCGGTGAATGCCAATTAGCAAGCACAGGTGGCCTTGTCACCTTGACCAGCCTTATCAATTTATTCTGAAACTTTTCCATTAGCTCATCTCAGCTTTTGAAATCTCTTTTGTTTCTGGAAAGTTGAGTTCAATTTCTACACTATGTCAACCTTGGCTATTTAATTGATCTGGTGCACGTTTTTGATTATCTAACATTTAAATATCATAGGTTTGAAAGCTTCTGAGTCTATGATAGGAAAAACTGGTAAATTTCCATTAATGCTGTCTTTCAAAGTAAGATATAGCTA
Source organism: Oryctolagus cuniculus (assembly GCF_051225735.1). Lineage (NCBI taxonomy): Eukaryota > Metazoa > Chordata > Mammalia > Lagomorpha > Leporidae > Oryctolagus > Oryctolagus cuniculus. Next base: position 105,724,724 of record NC_142871.1, on the reverse strand, counting down.
AATCTGTACGGGATGTAGTAAGGAAAATTTAAAAAGTTGTTTGTAGTTGGCTAATTTTATCAGTTTTAAGCATAATGCTGGAAGAAAGAAAGTGATCTCAGGCTAGGTTTACTAATTGTAAGCAGATATTTTAAGCAGATATGGAAAGGAGTACAGCTTTGCAAATAAAAACTGTGACTGCAGCCCTCAATCAAACTGCATGTTAAAAATCTGTAGACTCTCAGGATTGAACATTCAACTGCTTTTCTACCTGGAACTCAAGCAGTTGTAAACAAAGAAGCTGAAGTGAAAGCCTTAGCTAGAAATTAAACTCTTCCCCAAAGACCAGGAATCCTCACTGAGAGACAGTTCAGAATGCCTTCTCATGTGAGCCCAAATACAGTAACCACTAGTTGGGGATACAGGGAAGTGACAGATTATGCATGTTTGCCTTGAAAGATTGAGAATCTGTATCTGGCTGAGATCTTTGGAAGGGTTACCTGTTTAGAAACCTAGCTGCAAGTAAGTAGTATGAACATTTGCAATATTTAAAATGATAGTATTGCCAAGAGTTTACAAACTATGACTGCAAATGTTAGACTGACTTGAAAGTATTTCATGGTCTTCTAAAATAAGCCATCAGTAGGAAATGTATTAGGAAAATCTTTTAGCCCAGAAAAACATACTGTCTAAAGCCACCTCAGGGGCCAGTATTCTGGCATAGCAGGTAAAACCCCACCTGCAATGCCTCCTTCCCATTATGGGCATCAATGTGAGTCCTAGTATTCCACTTCCTGTCCAGATCACTGCTAATGGCCTGGGAAAAGCAGTGGAAGATGGCTGAAGCATGTGGGCCTGTGTCATCCATGTGGGAGACATGGATGGATCTCTTGGCTTCTCCTGGCCCAGTGCTGACTATTGTGGCTATCTGGGGAATAAAACAGTGAATAGAAGATCTCTCTCTCTCTCTCTCTTGCTCTCTCTCTGTCTCTGTCTCTCCCTTTTTATCTGTAACTCTGGATTTCAAAGTAAATAAATAAAGAAAGAGTTACAGAGAGAGGTAGAGACACAGAAAGGTCTTCCATTCACTGGTTCCCTCCTCAAATGGCCCCAGTGGCTGGAACTGAGGCTATCTGAAGTCAGGAGCCAGAATATTCTTCTGGCATGGACCCAAAGACCAAGTCCTCTGCTGTTTTCCTAAAGTGCATTATCAGGAAGCTTGATTGGAAGCAGAACAACCAGGACTCCAGCACCCATATGGGATGCTGGTATCACAGGCGATGCTTTTACCCACTATGCCAGAGCACCAACCTTAAATAAATAAATAAATAACTTTAGCTGTGAGAAGTGTGGATAAGAATAGCCTTTGTCTATACTCTTGAAGAGCAGTGTTTTTTCCATTTACTACTTGTTGAATTCTTTATTTAGTGGAGGGTTAAACTTGTAATAATTAAAAAAGTGAAAGCATGTCTACGTAAAAATGGACAGAAAAGAAGGAGGGAGGGTGGGAGTGAGTGAGGGAGGGATGGTAGAATGGGAAGTATTATGTTCTTCAAACTGTAGATATGAAATACATGAAATGTATTCTTTTTTATATAAAAGCATTTTAAAAAAGAATGAATTTTCTAGGGGTTTATTTTGTGTGTCATGTAAGACGATGCAGAAGTGATTCTTCAGGGAGACTACAGCGAGGGTTTCAAAGAATGCTAACAAAGCCATCTATTTCCTTGTCATGGATAGCACCTTTGCAATTATGAGAAGTTCTTTGTTACTACTAGATATCTAATGGCTGTGTTTGACATTCCTTCACTTTCTAAAAAGAGATTGAAATACATCTATTCCTGCTTCATAATTTACATTAGGCATGTTGGTAGAATGGCCAATATCCAGATTCAGACTGACCTATGAGATAAATTACTTCATCAAATGGGATTTGATATTTGTCTCACTCAGAAAACTGGTGAGTACGTTCACCTAAAGGGAATAAGTGGAAATGGTTGTTCAGATGACTAACGAGGTCAACTGTAACAGAACCTGCTGGTTTTCACAGAATACCAATTTGCTACTTTATAGTAGCAATAAAATGCCTTGAATTTGAACTGGGTACATAGATACCTAGAACAGACTACATTTCCCATTTTCTAAAAGAGAGGTATGATCATTGATCTCAGTTCTGGTTAATTCGAATATAATTATAAGTGTTTGATTCTCTGGAAGTTTTCATTAAAGGGATTTGTGACACTTTACTTTTATTTCATTCTATTATCTTTGGTAAGAGTGTGGAAACAAAGATTAGATACTTAGAAACTATACTGGACAATAATTAGAAGGATCGTTTTTTAATTTTTTAAAAACTTATTTATTGGAAAGTTAGAGTTATACAGACAGAGGAGAGGCAGAGAGAGAGAGAGAGGTCTTCCCTCCGCTGATTCACTCCCCAATTGGCTGCAATGGCAGCGCTGTGCTGATCTGAAGCCAGGAGCCAGGAGCTTCTTCCTGGTCTTTCCACACAGGTGCAGGGGCCCAAGGTCTTGGGCCATCTTCCACTGCTTTCCCAGGCCATAGCAGAGAGCTGGATTGGAAGTGGAACAGTCGGGACAGGAAACAGAGTCCATATGGGATGTGAGCACTGCATGTGATTGCTTTACCTGCTATACCACAGCACAGGCCCCAGTCATATATATTTAATTATTTTAAATATTTGAGGTAATGTTTTTCTAATCTACATTAGAATCAAAAGCTTAATGCTACACTAAATAAAGAGTTCAATAAATAAATAAATAAACATAGGTCAGCAGGAATATAGGCAAAGGACTGTAAACAATGAAATATTTCAATTTCACTAACAAAGTAAGTTTTAAAATACTCATATATCATTAAAGCTATAATAGTATATAATTCTTAACTATTTTTTGGCAATAGGTAAGATAAAGTTTGACAAAACACTATATTTCTTGCAATACTTATACATACAGGCATTTCTTCCGATTTTTGTTTCTGCTTCTTTTCTTTAACTCCCACATCCTAGGTAGAAATGTATTTGTCCTTCTGTGTCCAGCTTATTTTACTCCACAAGATGCCTTCCAGTTCCAACCATTTTGATTCATATTATAGAATTTATTATTTTTATAGCTGAATGATATGCTATTTTAGCTGTACACATACTACATCTGATTACGGACTCCTTGACTGATTGTTTAACTATTATGAACAGTGCTACTGTGAACAAGGCAATTCAGGTATAAGCTGGATCTTTTACAATGGCTTACAAGGAAAATCTGCAAAGGAGACTGGATCTTTGGTTCTTTGCAGAGATTACAGCATTTTGAACACACACACATATACATATATATACACATATTTTCATATATCTGCATAAATGAAAGCCACTATTAATTGGAGAATTACATTATATTCAGCTGAATTTAATTTCCAATAATGATATCAATATCTCTTTTTTAGATACTTATTTATTATTTATTTGAAAGGCAAAGTTACAAAGAGAGGAAGAGAGAGAAGGAGTGACAGAGAGAGAAATTTCCCATCCACTGGTTCACTCCCCAAATGAACACAACAGAGCCAAGGCTTTCTTCTAGGTCTCCCATGTGGGTGTAGGGGCCCAAGTATTTGCTGCTTTTCCAGGCACATTAGCAGGGAGCTGGATTGGAAGAGAAGCAGCCAAGCCTTGAACCAGCTCTCCTAAAGGATGTGTTGCAGGCAGTAGTTTTATGTACTATACCACAATGCCGGCCCCTGCAATCAATATCTAAAATCCAGCTTCAGGTGTGATTATAAACACTAGAAATATATAAAAATTTTTATTTTATTCTAAATAAGACAGGAGTATCTACTCTGATATTTATCATTTAATATGGTGTTAAAAATTAGTGTATGGCTGGCGCTGTAGCTCACTTGGCTAATCCTCCGCATGCAGCTCCGGTACTCCGGGTTCAAGTCCCATTTGGGGCGCTGGATTCTGTCCCGGTTGCACCTCTTCCAGTCCAGCTCTCTGCTGTGGCCAGGGAGTGCAGTGGAGGATGGCCCAGGTGCTTGGGCCCTGCACCCACATGGGAGACCAGGAGGAAGCACCTGGCTCCTGCCTTTGGATCGGCGCAGTGTGCCGGCCATAGCTGCCATTTGGGGAGTGAACCAACGGAAGGAAGACCTTTCTCTCTGTCCCTCTCTCTCACTGTATAACTCTGCCCGTTAAAAAGAAAAAAAAAAATTAGTCAGTGTAGTCAGCTAGCAGTATAGGCCAAATAAAATGAAAGTATTGCAAACTGTGAGAAAAATGATATATGAAAATTGGTAGAAATTGAAAGAGAGGCAATTAAGATAATGGGTTGCAAATTAAAATATAAATATCAATAGTTTAATTTAATGATAACCACTGTAAGAATAAAATGAAAATTACCTTTTTAAAGTAGTAGACAGACCTTAATATACCTAAAATGTATTTTAATGAGTCAACAATGTCTTTGTGATATACATTCTTTATGAATTTCACATATAATTCATATGCATGCTAACAGTGAAATGAGAAAAAATAATAAAATGAAGTAGAAAACAATAATTATCCCACCCTCTAGTGAATTCCAGGAAAGGAAATTAATAGTAAATAGTGAAATTATTAATTAAAATAATTTTAAAAATCTATAAAAGATGATATACTTATAAAATTATAAAAATCTATAAAATATTTAAATAATAACGAGGATAAAAACATATGAGAAACACTTAAACTCAAAAATTAATTTGGCATATGTTGTGGGCTAAGATGGGACTTTGGGACTTGGTGCGATCTTCTCTAGAATGTTAAGAATGATAATCTCTGCAAAACTGGAATTTTGAAAAATCTGTTAGAACAACAATAACAGCAACTTATATTTAAGCTTGTAAGCCTTCTTTATTTTTGCTAATAGGAAAAGAAGAGTCGGTACACCTGACTCTTCAGTTATGATTGGCTTAATAAAACAAAATTATTTCACATAGCTTAAAATTTTGAGTTGACAGATGAGTGGATTCTCTCAGTTGCCTAGTAAACTTTCATATTAACAGAAAATTTGGGACTTACTTACTGCTTCAGCAAATTTAAATACTATTAATTACTTTGTAGAATATAAACTCAGCAAGACTTTTGAACATTAATACCAGTGCTAACAGACTGATCAAAAAGTCTTAGAATATGTATTTTAAGATATATAACTCTCTCTCTCTCTCTCTCTCTCTCTATATATATATATATATATATATATATATATAAAGATACATAACCATCATCATTTGTAGTGTCACTATTCACAGGAAAATACTTGTTTTCTTGAAAATTGCCTAAGGCTTGAGAAACATCTATCTTGAGAAAAAATTCTTTCAAAATCTGGAAGTCCCAATAGTAGTTTGAATTGCTAGTTAACAAAATTATAAAAGTAACTTCTGAACTTAATATATTTTATTTGATGTTCCAATTATTTATTCCACCTTAAAATGAATAAAGTACCTTTATGAGTAGCAGTCTTCCTTTAGATTTCAAACTTCCACTCATGTTTACCAAAGATGAACAATAAGGCAAGCTAGTGTTTCTTACTTCTCTAAACAAATCCCCACACTATTAGAAATTCCACAAAAATTAAAATGAGACCAGAGCTGTGGCATAGCAGGTAAAGCCGCCACCAGCAGTGCCAGCATCCCATTTGGGTGCGGTTCGAGTTCCAGCTGCTCCACTTCTGATCCAGCACTATCCTGTGGCCTGTGAAAACAGAGGAGGATGGCCCATGTCCTTGGGCCTGCAGTGGGAGACCTGGAGGAGGATCCTGGCTCCTGGTTTTGTATCTGCTCAGCTCCGCCCTTTGCTGCCAGTTGGGGAGTGAACAGCAAATGGAAGACCTCCCTCTCTCTCGGCTTTGCCTCTGCTTCTCTGTAACTCTTCCTTTCTTACAAATAAATAAATAAATCGTTTAAAAAATAACTAAAAGATGGATTTAATACTCAGGTATGTGTGCCTGGTCTTTAGGGATTGAAATATATTTCTGGATAAAATACTGCTTTCTTTCCTATTATGAAGTATGTTAGTTTAAAGTGATTTCCCTTCACATGTTCCTGTCATTGAAGCAAGAAGTTCCTTCCACATTACTTGGAAATGAAATAACATTATAATACCCTGAGTGAAACAAATTAACTCATGTAATTATTTCTCTTCATGTATTCTTATGAATAATGAGAACTTCTTATTTTCAATTATTATAGAGTATTGACTTTATATAAATATTTGTTTTCAGTAAATGAACTTTGAAACAATTGAAGTACATAATGAATATTTTTCACTAATAGCATATGGCTATTTAGTATTTTACTGCTCATTGGACATCCTTTTGATGAATGAAGCATTTAGTAAACTAAGCCTTTTACATAGGTGCTATTCCACCTAACTGCCTAAGAGTTAAAATGAAAATTATAGTTGGTGCTTGGGAATTTTTTGGGTATATTGGGATTTATGAGCTCTGTGTTAACAAAAATTGCAAAATAATTTGTGAACTTAAAACAAGTGCATAGTTTCCTTAAAAAATAAAAAAATAAAAACCTGCGGCTCCGGCATCCCATATGGGCACTGGTTCTAGTCCTGACTGCTCCTCTTCCAGTCTAGCTCTCTGCTGTGGCCCAGGAGGGCAGTGGAGGATGGCCCAAGTGCTTGGGTGCATGCACCTGCATGGGAGACCAGGAGAAGTACCTGGCTCCTGGCTTCAGCCTGTAGCGGCCATTTGGGGGGCTGAATCAACGGAAGAATGTCCTTTCTCTCTGTCTTTCTCTCTCACTATCTAACTCTATCTGTCAAATAAATAAGTAAAAAAAAGACAAAAAAAAAAAAAAAAAACAACCCTGAATAATCAAATCATCTGTATGCCAATGTGAAAACTATATCAAAAACCATATTTTGAAGTATTTTTCATTAGAACCTAATGTATTTGATCTGATCAAACTTTCTAAATTATTCTGGTCTTTTACACTTCTTTGTATTTCTTCCTTGGTCATTCTTTGGCTTTATAACAAATGATAGGGTTTGGTTTTTCCTCCTAATTCAGGCCTAAAAGTACAAAATTTCCATTCTGTTTCAGTGAAGCTGTGGAATGAATGAACATGAGGAACGAATTTCTCAAAATCGTATTTTCTCACCAGTATTCAAGGAATATCCTGATAGGTGATAATTTGTATTAAATATGTTTGTGAAATTTTTATTTTCCCTGTAACAGTTTTTTATTTGATCCTCCAATAACTACTTTTTTTCTAGGAATGTTACATTTGGCTTACTATCTTCTTAAAAATTATATTTGTCTCAGACCTTTGCAGCCTGCCTTTTCAGTAATGAGGAGAAAGTCAAATGTTGAGCAAACAGGAGTCAGTGAGTTAGAAAAACACCAAAGAATGAAACAATGATGCTTATGCAGATCTTTTCTTGCTCTAAAGTGCTATGAGCAAAAAGTGTGTTATAACTTCTGATTGGCCCACCCGCCAGTTTGACACTTGAAATTTAACTGCACAAATGAGGATGATACATCTTTTCTAATGGTGTTAGATTCCTGATATTTTCCAGAATGTTTAAAAGGCATAAAGATGATTTTGTGTAGATTGAGGCGCTAATAAAAAAATTAATTCCTTATTTCTAATCATGTCTATTACAAAACATTACTTTAAATCAAACAATATATGAAGGGAACAGAATTTTTTGTCTGAATATTGTGTAATTCAAGATAGTATAATTAAAATCCTCTTCTATTTGGCAATAATTATTGAGTAATTCTGTGGTTATGGTGGGGCTTTGCATTGGACATACTGCTGAATGATTTATAGAGAACCTCACTAATTTTTTGCAATGTTAATGGAAAGACAAATATTATTTAAATTCAATTAGTTGATAACAAAATGGATGTGTTTTGTTGCTATATTTCATTAAAATATTCTCTGTGATAAATCTTTCTAGGAAATTCCTATATTATAAAATATTTATTTATTCATTAGAAAATCAGAATTACTGAGAGGGGGTGGGGTGAGAGGAAGAGGGAGGGAGGGAGAGAGAGAAAATCTTTCATCTACTCGTTCACTTCCCAGATGGCTGCAATGGACAGGGCTGGGCCAGACAGAAGCCAGGAGTCAGAAGCTTCTTCTGGTCTCCCATGAGGGTGGCAGAGGCCCAAGCACGTCTGCTGCTTCTCCTAGGACATCAGCAGGGAGCTGGATAAAAGTGGAACAGACAGCATCCTAACCGGCACCCATGTAGGATGCCTGCTTTGCAAGCTGCAGCTTTCCCCACTATTCGACAGTGCTAGCCTTGAATATTCTTATGATAATAACTATGTAGGAAATACTTACCCAAGTGATGCTTAAACACAAAATCTTAAAAAATTTACAATTTTAAATACTTTATTAGTATCTACAACTATACTTCTCATTTTAACTCAAACACTCTGCTTTATGCTTTAATGTTATATAAAAATAAAGATAAATTATGAATTACCATTTTATCAGAGTAGTTCTTTTTGAACTGAGTTTGATAATTATTTAAAACAAAATATATTTGTTGGAATAGTAAGAGAAATGGACAACCTCTAGAACTTCAATTATCTATGACATATATATCTATCTTCTTTACATTGTTTAATTGGAGATTAAAATTTAAAATATTTAAGTATAAATATTATAGGGGATGGCACTTTGGTGCAGAGGGTTAACATATGGCCTGTAACGCCAGCATCCCATATGGGCGCCGTTTCAAGACCAGGCTGCTCCACTTCCCATCCAGCTCTTTTCTATGACCTGGGGAAGCAATAGAAGATGGCCTAAGTCCTTGGGCCCCTGCACCTGCTTGGGAGATGCAGAAGAAGCTCCCGATCCTGGCTTCAGATTGGCGCAGCTCCAGTGGTTGCAGCCAGTTGGGGAGTGAACCATCGGATGGAAGATTCTCTTTCTCTCTCTCTCTCTCTGCCTCTCCTCTCTCTGTGTAACTCTGTCTTTCACATAAATAAATAAATCTTTAAAATAAAGTATGAATATTATAAAAATGCTTAATTTATTCATTTCAACCCTCTTTTTCCATGTATTGGAAATGTCATATCTGAATAGGTTGCTATGTGTGTCTTCCAAAATTTTTAAATGCATGTGTCACCATGTTATTCCTACACAATAATAAATTATTTTATTAAAAACCTAAAATTATAATTTTTAATATTTTAATTTAAAAATATTTTGAATATATTTAATGTAATAGGCATAGCACATAATTGTTCTGATGAGTCATAATTTATTTAGGTCTTCTCTAGCATTTTCCTCATTTTTTTCCTTTTCAAATAGTGAATTCAAATGCTGAATTAAAAGATACATATGAGTTTAATTTTGTTTGTTATGACCATAGTACCCTCGAAAGTGTTGGAGTTTCTCTATCCAAACCACAATAGAAACTGCTTTCCTCTACTCTGGAAGTATTGAGTAGTGAAATTGCTAAATATTAAACATTTAAATCCTTTAACATTTAAACATGTAGTCTTTAATTTGTTTTCACTATAACATGGATATCTAAATATTATCTAAATTTATATTGCTTTAATTTTTAGTGAACTGAAAAACAATATTTTTTACACTTGAATTATTCTGTGAGTCACTGGTTTATATCTTGAACATTTTTGATAGGTTATTAGTTTCCAAGGGAATTTTATGAGTTACTGGGGTATTATTAGTACATTGCATTTTTGAAGTCATTTCTGTTTCAGCTACATTTGTGTTATTCTGCTATTTTATTTTGCCTTAAAGAGCTTTAAAATATTAAGTAATCATATATGACAGATTTCTGTTAGGAATCCTAAGCTTGAGTGCAGCAATAAAGAATTTTTAGTCATTATCCTAGAATTTAAAATGGCAATTATTTATGAGTTTTTTGTTTTGTATACACATTTAATTACCTTTTCAATATAAACTATAACCTAGGGAGTTTGTTGTAAATATGGAAACTAAAAACAGTTAAGAAATTATATTAATATTTTACTTTTCAATATGTGCTTCAAATAAGGGAATCTGAATAAAGTTTGTGACTTTGAGCCAAGATATATAAGAAAATTGTGACATTTAAATTTGCAGAATAATGATATATAATCATGAATAGTAGTAATATTTATCTTCATAGAATTAAATATAAAACCAATATTTTAATAATAACTTTCATTTTAGGTGAGTAGTAAACAAGGATGATATTGATATTAATGACAACTTAAGAAAGCAAGATCTTTATACCAATTTGTTTTTGTAGGAAATACAAATGGAAAGTCTTTTAATTCTTCAATCTCCTTGTTATTTGGACAATTTTAAGAAGTATACATCTTTCAAAAAATGAAACTTGCTAATGTTCTTTAAGGCAATACAGTTATAATTTTATGATGATTTTTTTTCTTCCAAAGAGAAGTTATTTTTATCTGTAGGTGGTGGTAGGGTGAGGACAGTTAAGTGGTGATATGTTACACAGAAAAATAAATCAGTGGAATTGAAACCAAGGACTCAAATATATATTCTCATAACCACATCCTTAGCAACATTATGTTTAATAACGAAAAGGTAGGAAAAAAGAAGTGTCCATCAGTAGATGAATGAAAAACAAGTCACACTCCATGCATAAAATGGCGTATTATTTACCCTATAAAAGAAAGGAAATTCTGACAGATGCTACTGAATTGATGAATTTCATACCTATGACATTATGCTGAGTGAACTGCGGCAGTCACAAAAAGGCAAAGACTTTGAAATAGCGTAATACGAGGAATTGAGTGTAGTCAAACTTACAGGCAGAAAACAGAATGGTGGTAGCCAGCGATAAGAGAGGAAGGAATGAGGAGCTGTTACAGATTGTGCAGAGTTTCAGTTTTGTAAGATGAAAAGGGCTCTGAAGATTGCACGGAAATGTGAATGCACATTATACTATCGCACCACATCCTAAAATATGGCAAAGATGATATTAATTGTAATGCACTACAATTAAAAATGTGTAAATGACACATTTTATATTATGGTATATTATACTTTTCTAAAAAATATGACATGGAATAAGATATATAAAAACAAGAAAAAGAAATGAAGACTCAGAAATTAATCTTGCTGAAATGAAGGAGGAGGATCAAGGAAGGGGGAGGGAGAGGGAGGGTGGGAAGTATGGTTATCATCTTAGAGATGTACCTGTGAAATAAATGAAATGTCTTCTCTTTATATATGCAAACTTTTCCTTTTTTTTGTTTTTTTTTTTTTTTAACTTTTGTTTAATGAATATAAATTTCCAAAGTACAGCTTATGGGTTACAATGGCTTCCCCCCCATAACGTCCCTCCAACCCGCAACCCTCCCCTTATCCACTCCCTCTCCGCTTCCATTCACATCAAGATTCATTTTCGATTCTCTTTATATACAGAAGATCAGTTTAGCATACATTAAGTAAAGATTTCAACAGTTTGCTCCCACAAGGAAACCTAAAGTGAAAAATACTGTTTGAGTACTAGTTATAGCATTAAATCTCAATGTACAGCACACTAAGGACAGAGATCCTACATGAGGAGTAAGTGCACAGTGACTCCTGTTGTTGACTTAACAAATTGACACTCTTGTTTATGGCATCAGTAATCACCCTAGGCTCTTGTCATGAGCTGCCAAGGCTATGGAAGCCCCCTGAATTCACCGACTCTGATCATATTTAGACAAGGCCATGGTCAAAGTGGAAGTTCTCTCCTCCCTTCAGAGAAAGGTACCTCCTTCTGTGATGACCCGTTCTTTCCACTGGGATCTCACTCGTGGAGATCTTTCATTTAGGTGGTTTTTTTTTTTTTTTTTCCCCAGAGGGTCTTGGCTTTCCATGCCTGAAATACTCTCATGGGCTTTTCAGCCGGATCTGCATGCCTTAAGGGCTGATTCTGAGGCCAGAGTGCTGTTTAGGACATCTGCCATTCTATGGGTCTGCTGTGTATCTCACTTCCCATGTTGGATCATTCTCTCCCTTTTTGATTCTATCAGCTAGTATTTGCAGACACTACTCTTGTTTATGTGATCCCTTTGGTTGTTAGTCCTATCATTATGATCAATTGTGAACTGAAATTGATCACTTGGAATAGTGAGATGGCATTGGTACATGCCACCTTGATAGGATCGAATTGGAATCCCCTGGTATGTTTCTAACTCTACCGTTTGAGATAAGTCAGCTTGAGCATGTCCCGAATTGCACATCTCTTCCTTCTCTTATTCCCACTCTTATATTTAACAGTGATCACTTTTCAGTTAAGTTTCAGCACTTAAGAAGAATTGTGTATTGATTACAGAATTCAACCAAAAGTATTAAGTAGAACAAACAAAAAAAAAATACTAAGAGGGATAACATATTAAGTTGTTCATCAACAGTCAGGGTGAGGGCTGATCAAGTCACCGTTTCTCCTAGTGTTCATTTCACTTTAACAGGTTCCCTTTTTGGTGCTCAGTTAGTTGTCACCTATCAAGGAGAACAAGTGGTATTTGTCCCTTTGGGATTGGCTTATTTCACTCAGCATAATGTTTTCCAAATTCCTAACAGGGATCACTTTTCAGTTAAAATTTAAACACCTAAGAATAATTGTGTGTTAAATACAGAGTTCAACCAATGGTACTAGAACAAAAAAAAATACTAAAATGGATAAAGTATTACATTGTGCATCAACCTCCATAGAGTACTATACAGCAGTCAAAAACAACGAAACCCGGTCATTTGCAACAAGATGGAGGAATTTGGAAAACATCATGCTGAGTGAATTAAGCCAGTCCCAAAGGGACAAATATCATATGTTCTCTCTGATCGACGACACCTAACTGAGCACCTAGGGGAAACACATTGAAGTGAAATGGACACTATGAGAAACAGTGACTTGATCAGCTCTTGTCCTGACGGTTGATGTACTTTTCTCTTTTTTAAGGTTATTTATTTGAAAGGCAGAATTACACACAGAGAGTGTAGGAGACCCAGAGAGAAAGAGCTACCATACTCTGGTTCACTCCCTAAATGGCTTGGCCCAGCTCTGGCAAAATCCAGGAGCCAGGAGCTTCTTCTGGATCTCCCAAGTGGTGCAGAGGCTCAAGGACTTGGGACATCTTCCACTGCTTTCCCAGATGTATTAGCAGGGAGCTGGATTGGCATTGAGGCAGTCAGAACTCAAATTGAAACCCATGTGCCATGCCAGCACTGCAGACAGAGACAAACCCACTGCGCCACAGCTTAGTCCCCAAGGAGCTTCTTCCTCATCTCCCACATGGTTGCAAGGCCCGAGGACTTGGGCCATTCTTAGTTGCTTTGCCAGTCACATTAGCAGAGAACTGGATCAGAAGTGCAGCAAAAAGTTCTAAAACCAGCACCTATATGGGACACTGGCACTGCCAATGAGAGCTAACCTGCTGTACCACAGTGCCGCAGGTTTTTTTTTCTATAAAAAATTAAATATATATATATATATACACACACACTAAATATAGTAGCATGAAAATAGATTCATCATTTACGATAGCACTTTGATATTTCAAAAGAAGCTGGGATGGTTGAAAATCTGTCAGTATGATTTTAAGGGATAAATCGGAAATAGAGAAATTTTTCACCAGGGCAAAAAGAAGAACATGACCAGAAAACATCAGAGAAGTATTTTTCCAAAGATTTTTCTTTGGAATTCCTAGAGTAACTGTAATTTACAGCTGATGATTCATAGTCCACTGTATCTTCCTCAAATTTCGGAATTTGTGCATGTGCATTAAGTCTGTTCCTTAACTTGTAAACACAATGAAATGACAATTACACAAATTATGTTTTCTAGATTCCTGTTGTTACTATCACGATGCTGAAGATGCATTAGCTGTGCCCCAGCCTCTGATGCGAATCTAGAATAACTTACTGTCTTGTCCCTTTAAAAAATCTAAAATAACACTAAAAATGGTAGCCTCAAGTGCTCAGTAAATTTCACATGTTGATTGATTTTATAACACATTTCTCATTTCTTCATATTAAGAAGAGTAGTTTTTTGATCCAAAATGTCTTCCCATTGGAATTTTATAAATGAAAGTACAAAAGTGACAATTTAAAATAGTATAAATATGTTTAGCATTTCTCTTAAATAGGCATCCTTTTAAAGTATATTGCATTCAGTTCTGCAAAGCTTGCTCTCCATGCTTTATAATTCAAGATTTTGTGGTCCTCTTAATTGATATAATCTTTTAGGCAGATATTTTTTCTAGGTTGCTGTTTTTTATATATATATATATATATATATATATACACACACACACACACACACACACTACAAATTATGCACTTAACAGAGAGCTTAATAAAATGTAATAGTTTTGGCAACTATTTCAAAAGATTACATTTCTTTAAGTAGCTTCTGCCTATTTTAACAAACATGAAAGTGATTTCAGTAATGCATCGAAGTATTTTTCAGATAATTTAGAGGATTTTATGATGACTGGTTTTTAAAAATAAGCAACATTATACCAAATAGTGTCAGAAGTTATACACCCTTAGAAAATGAAATTGTTTACTATAATAATGTCTAAAATATATTTTGAGATCATTTATTATGTAGATTATAAGGAATCAATTGTAATTACTTCAAAACTAATGAAACTTTATTGTTGCCTTACCTCTTTATTGAAAATGTCTTAAAATATTATTTCCCTCTAAGTGCTATATGAGACACAAATTATACATACAGTACTGGTGCTTTTCAGTTCAATAATTATATATTTTATTTGCTTCCCTTGTAAACTAATACTATAAATAACATTCAAATGATCATATAGATTAGTGGGAAGAATGTCCACTTTATCCTAAGGAAGAAGTTACAATTAACATAGTAGATAAATGGTATTTTGAACACTTCAGCAGCTCTCTTTATTTTTAATTTCACTTCCTGATAGAAAGTTGGAATTCATGTTGGCAGGCCCTGTAGCATGGTGCTAAAGGTTCACAAGTTTGATGGAATTAGACTGGAATAGAAATCTAATCTGTGATTCTGGGCAATAGATTCACATTCCGCTTGTTTTCATATTTATTAACTGGGGAATAGGAAATATGGTAGCAACTACACTGGAGATATCATTAAATTTTGAAAATTACATACCAAATAAAGAAAAACTGCTATTATATTTGAATTTGAAAATTTAATTATCTATAAGACATGATCAAATAACAATCTAACATTCATAACTTAAAAGAGTTAAACTTTCAGAGCATATTCTAATGAACTAATATTTAGTGTGAAAACTCATTCATTATTTTGAAATACATGTAAAGTAATTTTACTGCACTGAGATTTATGTGTACATATTACTCTACAATTTTTTTTTTGTTGTTAATTTAACTTGACCTCCTTTATAGAGACATTTCTGGGAAGGAAAATGAAGCTTTTTTCTCTTTTCTGTTTTTGAAATTGACAAAAATTAAATTTAATTTATACTTTATTTAAAGGCTATTTAACACAAGTTCAAGTAATCATGAATTATGAAATCAAACTACCATTCAACCAATCCACTGACTGATTCAACATGGTCAGTATGGATTTTTCCTGTATTTCTTATGTCTAGCAGTAATTACAATCAAGAGACTTAGACATTTTTATAAAGGCTGACAGAAGTGCTCACTTAAAAAACACTTGGCATCTGAGGATTTATGAATGCATGTGTTAACCCAAAAGGTAGTTCGGGCTGAAATAGATGACACTCAACTACTTCCTGTTAGATGTAAGAAAATGTGTTAATTGCATTTAATA
Source organism: Oryctolagus cuniculus (assembly GCF_051225735.1). Classification (NCBI taxonomy): domain Eukaryota; kingdom Metazoa; phylum Chordata; class Mammalia; order Lagomorpha; family Leporidae; genus Oryctolagus; species Oryctolagus cuniculus. The sequence continues at coordinate 105,708,952 of NC_142871.1, read as the reverse complement.
TAGTTTATTACACTGTAGTCAACATAGGCCATCTGTCTACAACAGCTGCCTCTCAGTGGTTTCAGCAAAGAAAATGAGCATATATATTTTAAGGGGAAGCAAGACTGAACAGAGCCAAACCATCTGCATTGAGATTGGGTTACATGACTATGTGGAAAATAAATTTTAAAAAAATTACACCAGTATGAATTTACTCCATATAAAGTTTTCTCCTGGTATAGGCAGTGACTTGTTGTTGCTGTTTTTGTTGTTGTTGTTGTTAGGAGTATATATTGATAAACCACTTAACTAAGAACTAACTGTGAGAGTTTATTGACCAAAGAAAGAAGTCAAAATGCATGTCTACACTAGTCCATTTTTGTATTGCCTGAACAAAGTACATGAAATAGGCTATTTTTGATCACATTTATTTAGCATAACAATAAGTAAACTATTTTTCTTAATATATAAGCAGAAATTAAAGTTTAAAAGACTTAAAAGTAGTATGGAGTGGAGGACCAGAATATCAGTTTCTGACAGAGGTCTAGAAATTTTGATGATGAAATGAGTTAAAGATACTTTTAGGAGTAAAAACAAAAGTTAACTCAATAAGTTGTTATCAATTCTGTGAGGTAGTTCAGCTCATTAAAAGCTATTGAGAAAGGCGTTGTGGTGTTGTAGGCTGCTACTTGGGACTCATTTTGGAGTACCTGGGATTGAACACTGTCTCAGCTTCCAAACTACATTCCAGATAATAAGCACCCTGGGAGGTATTAGATGATGGCTCAAGTACTTGGGTCCCTGTCATCCATGTGAGAGATACAGATGGAGAACTGGCCTCCTGGGTTTGACCTGGCCTAGCCCTGGATGCTACAGGCGTTTGAGGAATGATCCAGTGGTTGGATGATTGATCTTTCCTTCTTAGTTTTTTTTCTTTCTCTCTCTCTCTTTCTCCCTGTCTTCCTCTGTCTCCCTTTCTATCACTCTGCTGTTCAAATAAATAAAACCTTCTAAAAAGAGTTCAGTACAGTCTTCTAGTTAGACAAAAATTAATTGTAAATATTATATTTTTTTGGAAAAAACCATGGTCATTGTGTGTTGATGGTTATGTTCAAGCTAGAATCTAAAAGAAAAACATTAGGATTTCAATTCAGAATTTTTAAATGAAAAAAAATGGAGAGGCATGAAATTATGGAACGATCAAGATAATCATGAAAACATGCTACCACCTCAAAAATTCACAAATATCTTGAGATAAGGACTCAACTTTCCCTGAGTAAAGAAGTATTAACTAGTTTTCACTGAATTTAAAGCAATTTATTTGATTATAGTCAGCATAGCCTTATTTTAGAAGAAAGGTAATCTCAATAAGCAACTGATTTGTGTTGCTTTCTAAGAAAAGACACTAAGGAGCTAAAGATTATTAATTTTAATAAATACTTGCTAACTGCTTTTGTCATGTTGGCTTTTTGTAATGTGTGTATATGTGTGTATATATATACATATATATATATAATATACATATATCCCCATGAACAAAAAAGCAAACACAAATCCTTCCACCTAATAGTATTGTGTTCAAGAGGAGAGGAGACATAGATAAAACAAATGAATGAGCTAAATAAATAACATATTAGGTGATAATAAGCGCTACAGAGTAAATAAAGCTGCCAAGGTAGTGCAAAAGAGGGATTGCAACTTTAATGTAGCAAAGTCCTGAAGGAGATGAGGACACAAATCAGAAAGAGATGTGAATGAAGTTCAAGAAATGGCAAGGTCTTTGTATAATAAATTGTAAATGTGCCTTGATAGTAACTTTCCCTTGGTGAAACATAACCAAACTAGGAATACTAGTCAATTTATCAACATCAGTTCATTTTATGAGCTGAAATAGTGCATGGAATTTCAAATTGTTTGTCCAGATGGTGACCCAGAGCCTGTGCTATATCAGGTATTATTTTGTAATATTGTTACTCTTCTTGTTTGTACTCTGTCAATAAAATATTATGTATTACCTTGGATACTTATTTTGTTTGATTTTAAGGTACATATAAAAATAATTCAAGCTATGTGAAGTATTCCTGACTTTTTCTACCTTGTGTTAACTGAAATAAAACTGGCAGGGTTTCAGAAACAAAGACAAAAGTAACAAGAAATATAAGTTATTCACACATCCATTTATTCATTTTATCATATTTATTGAGCAACTGTCATTTGTCAGTGGTACGTTAAGTCTTGGAATAATGGTACTATATAAACAGATGTTATTTTGTCCTTAAAAAGGTTACCTTCTAGTAAGACATGCATTATACAAAAATTAACAAAAGAATATGAAAGAATGTTCTATGGAAGCATGCAGTGGTGATTCCTCTTGTCTGAGAAATCAAGGAAGCCTCTAGAAAATAATAAGCCATTAAAATATTTTATATAATATTATTTTTGTCTTAGGTAAAGATAAAATATGCCAAATAATGCTGATAGTGCCAATATTTCAAGTTCTGAGCATTAACTAAAATTTGGGCAGAGTACAAAGCATCTATAATTCTGACAAATCAGTTTGGTATAGTTGTGCAAATGAAAGCTTCATTAAAGCATTAGGGGACTAGAAGAGAGAAAATGGAGACTGATAATATATGTAATCCCTTTATGGAGTTTTGTTATGAATGGTGCTGAAATATGAGGCAGGAAGTGAAGGTAGTATTAAAAATGACTCATTTTTTAGGATTAGAGTTATATAGCATTTTCTATGTTTATGATCAAATTAAAAAATTAATGCACCATAGAGAATAGTCAATGACCCAACAGAATTCATCACATAAGTGAGAGGTAAAGAATTTAATACAGAGGTGGAAAGTTGGCATTAAGTAATAGCAAGATCTATTCCTCCACAAGGCAGAATATATGGTTCCAATACAGGTAGATTTGTATATATAGAGAACATCTCTTCTAATTTCTTTACCTTGCTCAGTGAATGCAAAAGGGAAGATTATCAGCTAAGCATGGCAATTGAAGACTGTGCCCTTGATTTAAAGACACTGAAAATGTGAAAAGTTGCTGAATTGAGCAACCCATAGTAAAAGTAATGATCATTAGTTTAAATTAAAACCTCCAGGCAGCCATGCCCCAGTACTGGATTACAGATGAAATATATATCGGGTTTGGATGAAACCAAATATCGGACTTTGATCAGTGAAATGATGAAAGAAGAAGGTTGCAAGAAGGTTGAGAGTAGATTCAAGAAAAGCTGTTATGAGTGTTGCATTCTGTTTTGTGCTGCTATAACATAATGCTACAGACTAGGAACTTTTCAAAGGGCAGAAATTTATTTCACATAGTTCTATAGGCAGGTCAAGTCCAAGGTCAAGGTATTTTAGGAGGCAGGCATTCTAGGAGGAATTTCTTGTAAATTTCTCTCAGGTGACAAAGGACAGGAAGAGAACAAACTTTTTTTATGAGGGTCCTAATCTACACATGAAGGAGAAGCTCTCAGGACCTAACCCACTCTCAGAAATCCCATCTTACAATGTCCTCAACGTGCTGATTTGGTTTCAACACGCAGTTTGGCCATATAGTCTATAGACTCTTACCTGTGTGAAGAGAAGAGTGAAGACATTTAGACTGCACAGGTGCAGCAGTGCCAATTGATAATGCAATTTCAGTGGTGATTAAGTGTTATAAGAGCCAAGACACCAAAGAGTCAATTACGAATTTAGGGGTGCTGTTTAGAGAAGAATTGAAATCGAGATTATGGTGAGAGGATTTTTGGTGCTGATAAGTGTTAGGTAATGATTAAGCAATTAGAGAATGGTCATTAAAGGAAAGGAGATTAATGGATTGTAAATCCAGAGTATCAGATTCATCATCTATACGCATTTTGAAATCATTGCAAATTATGATAGGACTAATGTTGCAGAAAAACTAAATGTGTCAGCCACAATCTATATGAACAGTTCTACATCTGTGGGCCAAAGTTCTTACACGTGTAATGCTTCATAATAGTTTCAGATAATTTTTCTTCAATATTGGCAAAAATTGTGTTCGCCATAAGGCATTTCCTGGACACATGTCTCAGTGGGTGTCACACAATCTCATATCCGACAAATAAATGCTATTTTTTTCTTAGAAAATGTTCAGGAAAATCACTTGATTATGTATTTTTCTCCATATGTAGAGGAAAAAATTGATGTGCTCTTTAAATTAAATAAATTTTTTGCAATATGATGCTGGTTTTGTCCTACCCATACAGAGTTCATCATTTGTTGGAAGTGTTGTAATTGCTAATTCTGGTGGAATGGGTAAGAGGGCCCAATAGTGCATTCATTTTCTTTAGATGAGACATAGCATTTGAGCCAACTGGCAGATACCTAGTGATCTTAAGAAGACCAAAGTGTCTTCCAGAATCCACAATTAATTCTCTAAGTTTTCCAAGTGATCATTTTAAAGGATGTATGAGAATCTGTAAACTTTACAACATTGAAACAGTGCGGTACTTATTTTACCCTAAACGTTTACAGTGTATTCATATCTCTACGGTAAGTGTTACATATCATGTTTTAAATCTGTTAATGGGAATTGCATTGTTATTTAAGAATCTTATTTCATAAAAGATTTTAATAGTTTACTGAAGTCCTACATAATGTATTATGTTAAGAAATCGTGGAGGAATGGATTTCATATCTATTCTCTAACTAGTCTCGGGATAAAGACAAGCAAACTGCTTTCTGTATGCTATTTTCCAGTTACATCTTAAAGGATATTTTTCCCTTAGATCCTCTAAGTATTGTGTAAGGCAAATATACAAGACCAAGACATTTTTTGTTCAGAATTGCCCTGACTACTTCCAAATGATATTTTGGCAATAAAAGAGGTTGCAATGAACCAAAAAAAATACATCTTTAATACAAGTAGTGAAATGGGATTAAATTTTAAAAAATGAGATACAATTTATGTTAAACTGAGTTTATAGATGATAAATCTGATATTCTGGCTTTAAAATCATTGATCTTTCCTCAAGTGAGCATTCTTTCATTACTTGGCCATAACCTAACTCTTTTCAGCACCAAAAGCCCTCTCATTATATTATCAATTTCAACTCTTTTCTCTAAGCACTGTCTCTAACTTTGCAACTTACCCTTTTTGGTATATTGACTCCCATAACATTTAGTCATCATCAAAGCAGCAGTTAGTGATCACTGCCATCCTAATGGGAAGTAGAATCTTTAATTAAATTTATATGAACAGAGTTTACTTTTTCAAGGGAATAAGTATTGATATTTTCTTGTCCTAGATAATTTCTTTTATTTTAAAATATTTATTTGTTTATTGGAAAATCAGAGTTAGAGAGAGAGGGATAGACAGAGAGATAGATCTTCCTTTTGCTGATTTACTCCCCAAATAGCTGCATTTGCCAGAGCTGGGTGAAACTGAAGTCAGGAACCTGGAACACCATCTAGGTCTCACACATGAGTGTCAGGAGCCCTAGAATTTGAGCCATCTTCAATTGCTTTCCCAGGTACGTTAGTGGGAACATTTAATTGTATTTTTCCACAAACATTTTGATGGATGAATACTAATGTTTTAATGGATAAATACTAAGAATAATTTTGTTATAACAATGACATTCACATGAAAAAAGATAAATTATATAAAGTCTGCAGATAACTTTCAACATCTACATTTATTTTTAAATTATTTTTATGGACATTCACATGAAAAAAGATAAATTATATAAAGTACACAGATAAGTTTCAACATCTACATTTATTTTTAAATGATTTTTATGACTAACTTCTCTTTAAGACTTCTTGCTCTGGAAAAGATACAGAAAATTTACCTTTGGATTTCATACAACACACGGTTGCCAATAGAGTCAGTGTGGCAACACCTCTTCGCTTTGCTCTTCTGTGGTGAACGCAGCTAAAGACAGTTGTGACTTCAGCCTGCTTGCCAACCTTACAGGGGCTGTCCATGAAGATTCTGTAGAAACAGATGAGGGGCAGATACCAGCTCTGGGGCAAGGGAGAACAAAGACTGCAACATGTTCCTGCCACAGGCAGACTCTGTGCAACAAGAGCAACAACCAGGCTCTCAGTGTGGATGCTGGGCACTGAGGCACCTGGAAACAACCAATCTGAAATGGAAACTCATCAGCACCTGCTGGCAGTTAGTGATGTTTATAAGCTTCCCACCCTTCCTCACTCTCTGTCCCTCTCCCACAGCTGACAGTGTTTGACTCAAGTGAGTATTATGCTTGGAAACTTGAGAACATAATTAGGAGGAAGCTAAATATCCCAGGATCAAGGAAACACCATATTGAGATCAGAAGTTACCTAGGTACTACAGCGTTCATAGTTAAGTTATATCATAAAATATCCAGATATTACTAAGTTTATCCAAAAGTATGTGATAAGTAAATTAAAACTTTAAGATTTTACAATAGTTATCAAACCATGGGTCCAGTACATAATTTTGGAATTATTTGTTAACAAAGACAAACATATTTTATGTTCATGTCCAATTCCTACCTGACTCAGGTTCCACATTCCAATTCTCCAATGCAAAACAATGTTTTTTAAAAATTCTTTTTGGCTAAGTGCTACTACTCTGATTTTGAGATCTGTTATATACTTTCTTTTTTTCTGTTTGTTAATTTTTCTGTTTTACAGTTTTCTGTTCATTATAATGTATGGATGAAGTTGATGTTTATAAGCAGCTGCTCTTTCATAGGACTCGCACATTTCATGTGCCTATGAATTCCCAAATTTTTGCTAAAATTGCTGATTCCCTTTCAATACATGTAGATGGGGCCTGATTTTTTCATTTCTATGAAGTTCCCTTGTTATATTTGTGTTGATATTGTCTTTGTTAGAAGGCTCCAGATCACAAATTAAAGAGAAAATTAGAATTTAGATTCACCTCCAAAACTCTTGTGTATTATGTTTGTGTGTGAATATGAAAGAGAGAGAGAGAAACAACTTGCTGGACTTTTCACAAATGAATTTGCTTTCAAATTCATTTCTGGAGTTATGAAAATCATCATCGTATAATTTACTATCTTTATTTTATATTTGTATTTTTATTTCATATTTTGATGTTTAAATGATATATTTAGGATATTTTTCTTGATTAGGGTTGCCAATGCATACATGTGTTATATATTTAAGCAACCTTTATTGTAGATTTTTATAAGATTTGCTGATAATAGAAAAAATCTAAAAGTGGAAGGGAGAGAGAGAGAGACTGTGGTGTACTAAATTGAATTGCAAAGCACAGAAGGATAGAGATGGGAAATATGGGGAGAGTTAATCATTATTTAGTTGCAGGTATGAAATAAACCACTGTTATATGTTCTTGGGTATATATTAAAACCTTAACTCAAAACCTGTCATGATTCCCCAGGTGCCACCTCATCTCACCTACAAACCCAATCAACCCATAAACATTTGCTCCTCCTGCTGCACTGCCCTCATATTTGAAAGCTCACACAATTTTTTTTGTTTTGTTTTTTGGTAATCCTTTTCCTTTTCTCTAGAGAAATGCAGGTTCAGTGTAAAGAGTTTTCACTATAAAATATTCTAGCTGTTTGATTGCAAGGGACATTTTTAACTGCTACCTAGCCTTGCTGTACTGAGATTCAGAAACTTTTCCAGAACCAGTGCTTGCTTTCTGACTATGATCTGTAATTTACCCATAACCCTTTATATTTCTGAAAATGAAATTCTAAGAGCTTTGATTTAATAATACATATTTCTGTTTTGTTATTTTTCTAAATTACTAGTTTCTTATTTCATTTTTTTAACTTTTATTTAATGAATATAAATTTCCAAAGTAGGGCTTATGAATTATAATGGCTTCCCCCCCATAACGTCCCTCCCACCCACAACCCTCCCCTTTCCCACTACCTCTCCCCTTCCATTCACATGAGGATTCATTTTTGATTCTCTTTATATACAGAAGATCAGTTTAGCATACATTAAGTAAAGATTTCAACAGTTTGCTCCCACACAGAAACAAAGTGAAAAATAATAGATGATTTTTTAACTGATGATGAAATCAGATCAGATCTATTGTCATGTTTAATCCCAGTGAGAGTCAAGTTGGGAATTGATAATTTCTTCTTTTTTTTTTTTACAGAAGATCAGTTTAGTATACATTAAGTAAAGATTTCAACAGTTTGCACCCCCATAGAAACACAAAGTGAAATATACTGTTTGAGTACTCGTTATAGCATTAAGTCTCAATGTAGAGCACATTAAGGACAGAGATCCTACATGAGGAGTAAGTGCACAGTGACTCCTGTTGTTGACTTTACAAATTGACACTCCTGTTTGTGGCATCAGTAATCTCCCTATGCACCAGTCATGAGTTTCCAAGGCTATGGAAGCCCCTTGAGTTCTCCGACTCTTATCTTGTTTAGACAAGGTCATAGTCAAGGTGGAGGTTCTCTCCTCCCTTCAGAGAAAGGTACCTCCTTCTTTGAAGACCTGTTCTTTCCACTGGGATCTCACTCATAGAGATCTTTCATTTAGGTGTTTTTTTTTTTTTTTTTTTTTTTTTTTTTTTTTTTTTTTTTTCACAGAGTGTCTTGGCTTTCCATGCCTGAAATACTCTCATGGGCTTTTCAGCCAGATCAGAATGCCTTAGGGGCTGATTCTGAGGCCAGAGTGCTGTTTAGGACATCTGCCATTCTATGGGTCTGCTGTGTATCTCACTTCCCATGTTGGATCATTCTCTCCCTTTTTTATTCTATCAGTTAGTATTTGCATACACTATTTTTGTTTATGTGATCCCTTTGGTTCTTAGTCCTTTCATTATGATCAATTGTGAACTGAAATTGATCACTTGGACTAGTGAGATGGCATTGGTACATGCCACCTTGATGGGATTAAACTGGAGTCCCCTGGTATGTTTCTAACTCTACCATTTGGGGCAAGACAGCTTGAGCATGTCCCAAATTGTACATCTCTTCCCTCTCTTATTCCCACTCTTATGTTTAACAGGGATCACATTTCAGTTAAATTTCAACACTTAAGAATAACTGTGTATTAATTACAGAATTAAACCAGTAGTATTAAGTAGAACAATTTTACTATATTTATTTAAAAACATCAGTAGACCAATGTCCAAAGATTTCTGCCTTTATTTCTTTTTGCCACTTTTGCTATGTATTTTATTATCTTATGTTTTCACAGACCATGCTGTCATATTCTATTTCAAAACAAAACCCCAGGCCGGCGCCGCGGCTCACGAGGCTGATCCTCTGCCTTGCGGCACCGGCACACCCGGTTCTACTCCCGGTAAGGGCACCGGATTCTGTCCCGGTTGCCCCTCTTCCAGGCCAGCTCTCTGCTGTGGCCCGGGAGTGCAGTGGAGGATGGCCCAAGTCCTTGGGCCCTGCACCCCATGGGAGACCAGGATAAGTACCTGGCTCCTGCCATCGGATCAGCGTGGTGCGCCGGCCGCGGCAGTCATTGGAGGGTGAACCAATGGCAAAGGAAGACCTGTCTCTCTGTCTCTCTCTCTCTCTCTGTCCACTCTGCCTGTCAAAAAAAAAATTAAAAAAAAAAAAAAAAACCTCACACTTCAATACCTACCTAAATGGGTATAAGACTCTTACAAGCCTTTATTTTCACAGGTGGGCTTTTCTTGGCTCCATATTATGCATTATTCATTTTTGTCTAAATTCATCAATAACAATTCTTTTTACATACCCCCCAAAATAAAATTCCTCTGAACTTTTACATTTTTCTTACCTGAGAATGTTTGTGAATTGTTTTTGTATCTGAATCAAGTTCTGCATAGGTTCACAAGTCTTGGGTCAAACTTTATTTCCTTGAGCATCAAGTGTTACTGCCAGGACTTCAGAAACTAGTCTGAGCTCTATTTTTAAGTTCCTTGATATTGATCTTATCTTTGAAAGATCTTTATGTTCAGTGGTTCTTAAACCACTGAATTGTTTAAACATGGAATTGTTTAAAAATGAATTCCTATATCTCACCTTGGAGGAAGCGTTGGTGGGCTTGAGGATCTTTTAGACAAGTTTTCATGTGATGATATCATTGCTAGTTGGGGACCACACTTTGAGCAAGCTTGCTTCACGTTATTTTCTTTTTTCTCACTGGAATTCAGTGAAATCTTAAAGAACTATCTCAGTGTGAAGTGTTTATTCACACCATGTCAGTTTCAAATGAATAAACTGATCCTTCTCTCAAGGAAAGTTTCTGTTGTTATCACAGAAAATAACATTTTCCATCAAATTTTTCCTTGGCATCCTCTGAGGTCAACTAATACTAACATATTTTCCTTATATTTTTATCCAATAGGCATATTGTCTTAAAAAAAAAAAAAAACAGCAAATCACTTTCCAGGGTATGTTTGCAGGAAGGAGGACACCATTTTCCTTCTGCTGTGGCATTTTTGTTCCTGTGAAATCAAATAAAAGACCCGACATGAACAAAACTTACTTGCAAGGTATAAGAACTAATATACAATGAATACGTAAGCATGAACTGAGTGAAAAAACACCCTCCTACCTCTAGGATAACCTTTGTGATCACATTTCTCTACACTTATCTGATATATGCTATTTTCTCCCATGTTTTGCTTTGAGATTTCCAACCTGAAATAGCATTCCTAAACAAAATAGTTATAGTTTACAGAATTTTAAGGTTTGTATAAATAAATGCATATGACATTTATTTTAGTTTTATTTCCTTTTAAATATTTTAAAAATAAAATTTCAAATATATTATGGCATTGACATTAATTAAAGTATATTAAATTTTATTATTTAAGGTACTAGGCTGTCTAAGCATTAAATTTCAGAATCCCAATATTTTAATAAAATATAAGTTAATTTCTTGCTTGTCTAAGATCTGAAAATGGATATTCTTGGTTGTGAATTGATTCTCTTCTAATCAGTTACTCATGAGCCCAGCTTCTTTTTCCATGAGTTTGACATCTATAATATATGGATCTAGTGTATGTGACTACATAAATATTCAACCATGGAGACTGTATGAGACAAACATGGAAATATATTACTTCACTTTCATTCACATTTGATTTACTGGTACATATTCAGACTGCTTTTCTACACTGTGTATCGTCTAGATATTTGACAAGAAGGGAAATTCAACTAGATAATCAGTTAATAGTCACTGGTCACTGACACAATTTATATTTTTTCTAGTCATTTGACTATTTCTTTTATGTATATTCAAATTGTCTTCCTCAAAATTATTCATAATGCAATTTTATTATCTTGCCAATCATGTCAATTAGAAAGTGATTTCCACTTTTTTATACAATTTCCTTATTATTTGGGCCTTTTTTGTTTCTTTCACAATATCACCAAAATGTTAACAGTGTATTTCTCATTTAAAAAAAAAAAAAAAAGTAAACCTTGGCTTACTGAGCTACCTGAACACACTTCTATATATGTAGCCATTTTTTCTCTTCCTTTCTTTCTCTTTCTATTTTCTTTCATGTTCTCTGTGTATAGATATGTGTGTGTCCTTGTGTAGGTGTGTGTCAGTGATTTACTCACTGGTCCACTGTGTTTGTTGTTCAAGACTGGTCCATTGTGTTGGTTTTTCAAGCCTTCCTTTAGAATTTTTTAACTTAAATATTTTACTTCTAAATTTATTGAAGAATATTGACAAATAAAAATTATATAAATATATCAGCATGATGCATTGATATTCAGGCCTTAGCTTTTATTAATAATATTGCAATGAACATGTGTCTACAGACATCTCTTAAAGATACTAATTTTATTTCTGGTATATATATACAGTTTTGAACTCTAAACTATGTGCACTTGAACAGACATCATTATTGCCTTAAAGCTTTCTCAATTAACAAATTATTTAATACATAAAAACTATTCAACATTGAATGTAAACCGTAAAACCAGCTGAAATTCACGTGATTTTATTCTGAAAACAAAGGATATCGAATATTTAAATATTTTAATAACTATAATATAAAGAGTTTCTGAAAAGTAAAATAAAAATCTTTTTGCCAGCATTGCCATTACTTTTTTTTTTTTTATGAATTGGCTGGTTTGATCTTAGCATGACTGCTAGATATTGGTGCCTATACTACTTTAAATATTGTATATTGTTTAATTTGTGAATGCTCTAAGAGAGATTTGACAAAGAATAAAGATCTATCTCTAAATCTTATATAAGTAAATAATTCAGCAGTTTTGGAAAAATGAATCTATTTTTTAAAATTATTTATTTATTTGAAAGGCAGAGTTACAGAGAGACAGTGAGATAGCGAGAGAGTGAGCAAAGTCTTCCATCGCTGGTTCACTCCCCAAAAGCACTTGGGCCATCTTTTACTGCTTTCCTAGGCCATAAACAGAGAGCTGGATTGGAAGTGCATCAGCTTGAACTCAAAATGGTGCCCATATGGGATGTCAGCGCTGCGATAAGAGGCATAGCTTGCTACACCACAGTCCCTGTCCCCAAATTTTAAAAGTCATCAAATACATTGCTGTTAATTGGTCAATTATCCTGGACAGAAGAATAACTTTTCTTGCCACATAATTTCTTAGAACCTACACTACCGAATCACCAGTTTCTTAGCACCTAACAAGTTAATAAAATATTAGGATGATTGTTACATCCTCTGGTGAGTTCTTTCTTATTGTTATAGTTTTCTTAAATCTTCAACTTCTAAGTGACTCAATGTTGAATACAGATAGCAGTCTAAATCTGTTTGTGCTGCTATAATGAAATACCCAAGGGGCTGGCATTGCAGCATAGTAGGTAAGTTTTCCTTGCAACACTGTCATCCCATGTCGGAGTCCTCATTTCAGTTCTGAAAGCTCCACTTCCAGTCCAGCTCCTGCTAATGTGCCTGGGAGAGCAACAGATGATAACCCCAGTCCTAAGACTCCTGCCACCCATATGGGAGACTGGCATGGAGTTCCTGGCACTTGAATTCGTCCCTAACCAGCTCTGGCTCTTGTGGCCATTTGGGTGGGTGAACCAGAGGATAGAAATAACTTTGTTTTCTCTTTCTTTCTCTCTGTCACTCTGCCTTTCAAATTAAATAAATCTTTAAAAATATTATTTAACAAAATGTCTGAGACTATATAATTGAAAAAGAAAAGAGATCCGTTTTTCACACTTCTGGAACCTGAGAAGTTCAAGATCAATTTCCTATCCAATGTCTTATAATTGATAATATTCTAATTAGTTTTTAAAGTCCCCATGTCTTTTTTTTCTTTTAAAGGTTTATTTCATTTGTTTGGAAGAGAGAGTTCCAGTGAGAGGTAGAGACACACAGAGAGAGGTCTTCCATTTACTGTTTCACTCCCCAAATGGCCAAACAGCCAGAGCTAAGCCTATCTTAAGCCAAGATCCGGGAGCCTCTTCCAGGCCTCCCATGTGGGTGTAGGAGTCCAAGGAATTAGACCATCCTCCACTACTTTCCCAAAAATATTAACAGGGAACTGCGTCAGAAGTGGAGCAGTTGGGACTCAAACCTGCGCACATAAGGGATGCTGGTGCCAAGGGCAGGGCTTTAACCTGCTGCACCACAGTGCTGGCCCCAAGGCCACATGTCTTAATATTGTTGCCCTGGGGACGACGTTTCAAAATATGAATTTATGGAGACACATTGAGACCAGTGGATCTCACTGCCACATGCCCACTTCTGCTATCAATTGGAGCATTTGGTCTGATGCCATGCTATATGAGATCCCCTGTCAGGAAATCAAACACTTTATAAACACTCTGAAAATGGTGATGCTAATCCCCTGAAAGTAGAAAAAGAAAATCCATGCCAAGAACATATGTTCATCCTAGTTAAGATATCAATGCTTACGTGTTCCAACTGGCTGATTGATTTATTTTGGTAAAATTCCTATAAAGGATATAAGGGGGTCTCTGCTGATGGCACTTTACATATCCAACAACTAGATCAACCTTGGTAAACAAGGTCCAAACCAAAAACTCTATGTGTGGTGTACAACCCTGCTACATTGGTTACTTCCTCCTTGTGACCATGGGATTAATACTGGAAACTAATTAGAAATGTTGAATGTTAGGTCATTCTATTTTCTTGATGGTTTAGTACTTCTTCCATGATGATACTTCATTAACAGACAGTACAATGATCCTGACATTTTTTGAACTCTGTACAGATGAATTTTCTCCAGATCCCTTTTTCCTTGAGATTACAATCTTTCTACGTTCAGGCATCTTACCAACCTGCAAGTTAATGTGTAAATATTCTTCCATATATTTCTAATCTTTCTTCTGGCCAGTTCTCTTTCCACAAATAGTGGGTAGTAACGAATATTATACAAAATTTGGACCTGAACAGCACTGTATCTTGTCATTTTCTTTCAATTTCACACATAGAAAGAATGTGATGCACCAGGCTTCTGTTTTTGGTTTGTTTGCATTCACTGAAACAAGCCAACTCTTGACCACGGAAGAGCTTTTTCCTCTTTAAGCAGCTGGTCAAAAAGGACATCTATCCCCTGGCATGTAAGTGTACAAATTCTTTTTTCTTTTTTCTTTTTTTTTTTATTTTTTGACAGGCAGAGTGGACAGTGAGAGAGAGACAGAGAGAAAGGTCTTCCTTTTGCCATTGGTTCACCCTCCAATGGCCACCACGGCCAGTGCGCTGCAAGCGACGCACCGCGCTGATCCGATGGCAGGAGCCAGGTACTTATCCTGGTCTCCCATTGGGTGCAAGGCCCAAGCACTTGGGCCATCCTCCACTGCACTCCCTGGCCACAGCAGAGAGCTGGCCTGGAAGAGGGGCAACTGGGACAGAATCCGGCACCCCGACCTGGACTAGAACCGGGTGTGCCGGTGGCTCAAGGCGGAGGATTAGCCTAGTGAGCCGCGGCGCTGAAGTGTACAAATTCAAGAGTGTCCAGCACATTTGTTCTAAGCTACCTGCTTTGAAGATTTTTCGTGAATTTAAGATATTTATTTTCAATCCTGAACATAATACACTTTTCAGAGATGAGTACCTGTTGAGTATCTGTCTTGGTGAGTTTGTCAGAATTTTGTTTATCAAAGGCCCACCTAGCTATATATTCACCTGATGTCTCATAGGCAGGTAGTTTTGCTCTGTTTTTTGAATTGACATAATTCTGATTTATTGGATTTGCCACATGATCCTCATTAAAAGCTGAAACTCACTAAAAACTGGCAACCTTCTCTATCACTGGGAAGAAACTTGAATTTGTAATGAGCTTCTTTGTCATGCTGCTCCCTGTTTGTCCACAACGATGTGTACTAATTTGATACATACAGTGTCCTCATACTGCTCCCAAATCCATCCATGGGAAAAAGTCAATTTATGAGTGTTCAGAAAGTACTTTGGTATCCACTCCCTTCTTTGTATCTTGAACTTCCTCTGTTTACCATGGTACTTCTCTCACTGTTATCCCTTGCTTTTTCCAAGATTCCAAACAGCACCTTAGCAATGTGCAAGTACAATTTTGGGGGTTCTTACCAGAGCATTAGACCCATATCAGACAGCAAGTCCATATCAATAAATTATTCCTTATGTAGTCAATATTCTACTCCTCCATCATTCAGCCTTTCAGAATCCAGCCCATAAATATTGTCCAGGTTCCTGTTGGTACATTTGGCTAGTTTTTGGAGTTCCTTTGAAGTATAGTCCCAATTCAGGGACTATGTCAGGTCCAGACATAGCTGAACATCTATATTCTGGCATACATATGCCACAGAATGTCAACAGGTATGGAGTACAAGGTGACATTGGGTGGGATAAGTCTGTTTAGAAGAGGGCAAATGCTACATAGATGTCATTTTGCATATCTTACCTAAACACTTGCAGTATCTGAGTGAATGGGTACCTGGTTGGTGGATCTGCGTGGTACACCATGGTTTCATCACAACATTTCCAACATATTCATTTATATTCCCTATAGATTTGCAAAATATATTCAATCTGTGATAAACACACACACACACACACATGCACACACAGACATGATTCCTAACCTTGAAAATAATCTAAGTCACAGAACTAACTGGGAGTATCTCAGACCACCTACTTTCCAGTTTCAATCCTTGTGATTTCTGATTTTATGATCTTCTGATGGGTTCCTTCTAATTCCTTCTAAAACAATCCTTCTATGTGCCCCAATTCTAAATCAAGGCTCCAAATGATTTTAGATCTAATACTTGGAGAAAACTTGAGCAAATCTACAGGCTAATATATATTGCAATGGCATTTTTAAACTCTTTTTTGTACATGCATGATTTCTCACTCCAAAATTAGAAAAACAGAGAGCTTGTGTAAAATTTGGGAAAACATCAAAGTAGAAAAGTTAAGAACATTTAGTACATGAAAGATTTTCTTGGACTCATCAGAATGTTGGAGTCTCAGAGTGTATGCCTTCAAAGAGTTACAACACATCCTTCCTTTTTTATTAAAGACATTTGCATGAACAGAAGACATTGTTTTTAGCAGTTTATAAGCGTCTGCTGTTTTTATGCTATCTGCAGGCTGTACTATCTTTTAATGTCAATGCAGTTGGTTGCCATAGAAATTATAATGATGTCACTCACTATTTAAGTCTAGAAATAAATAGGAGGAACAGATGGGCATTTTAGAATGAAAGGCAAGTTTTAATGCAAATTATCTTGAAAACAAACAACAGGTTAAAAATCACATGCAAAGAATAAAGCTACCTGTGCAACATTGACAATCAAGATGTGTCTCCGTAGTTAGCCATCTAAGTTGCTAGGTAGGAATCATAGTCACAAGAGCAGAAGGAATAGACAAAGTAATCTTACCTAACAAAGATTGAGGCAGAATCCTGTTGGGATTGGAACTGCATCGTGGTTACAATATATAGATATAAACATCTAGTAATTCCAAGCAGCGATGTAACTGAGACAGATCAGAGATGTAAATTTATCCTCAAAGTAGGAAGGGGTATGATGACAGTTTAAAAAATCAGTAATATGTGTGCAGATGTTTAGAAACATATTTAGCATTCAAGGACAAATAATTAAAATAGACACCTGTTGTGTCCAGGTCTAAAATTGCAATAAGAATTGTTTTCAAGATTCCCCTTTCCAGGCCAGTGCTGCAGTTTAGGGGGTAAAGCTACTGCCTGCAGTGTCAGCATCCCATATGGATGCCGGTTCGAGTCCTAGTTGCTCCACTTCTGATACAGCTCTCTTCTATGGCATAAAAAAGCAGCAGAAGTTGTTCCAAGTGCTTGGACCCTTGCACTGACACGAAAGACCCAGAAGAAGCTCCTGTGTCTTGTATTTGGATGGGCCCAGCTCTGACCATTGCAGCCATTTGGGGAGTAAACCAGTGGATGGAAGACCTTTCTGTCTGCAACTATTAATTCTCAAATGAAAATAAAGAAAATCTTTAAAAAAATTGGGGACATGGAAGGGATTCGTGGTTTTTCACATGACCCTTGAGGGTATATCTTGGTACACCTTGGAACGAATTTTACAAAAAAAAAAAAAAATGGACAACTATAATTGTGATGATCTGAAAAGGGTATTGTACTTAGAGACTCAGTCCATCAGAAATTTCATTCTTGGTCACCACCTCACAGAGGTATTATCCTTGTTAAGAAAAATCGTGAATAAGAAGAAATTTCTACAGTCTAAACAGCTGAGTTCTTGCATACAGTGACAGTGATGATGCAAGATTTAAGATGTTGTTCATCCCATGAAGCTTCTTAAAAACATTTTCCCAGGAAAGGAGAGCGGCCAGAATTTGTAGGCTGTTTGAGAATTTTATACATAGAAGACGATGGATCTGAGTGGATCGAGAGTTTGGCTGAGTACAATACAGATACACCATTAGGTTTCAAACAGCCATTCCTCTGTCTCCTGGTGTGCTGAAGGCTGATAGCTCACAGCTAATATGTTCGACAACAAATGCTGCTCCTTTAGAGGTTATAAAACCTTCCCAAGAGCACCTTAGGTCAAAGACATGCCATAGTATAAAGAATGAGCTCCCATTTCTGAAGGTGGGATAACTCTGAAGGACTCACATAGTTTCAAAGCTGTCCATGATGTTGGCTGAAGAATTTGTGCAATTGTGTTACAATTTAATCCCTTCCTCTGTATAATCCTTCTTTCTTTCGCTCACTTAGAGATGTTGATTCTGAGGGCATTCCCGTCCTATATTAAATGAACCTCCTACAGGGATTCTAGACAGCTCAGTCTAAGGAAAATGTTCATAAAGTTAGTCATTCGAGGTCTATGTCGTTATGCAGTTTTTCTTTCACTAAAAGCAAGTAAACTAACTCATGAGGTTCCTTATTTTAGATGAAAGAATAAATTATGTATCCTTCAATGAATAGGTCTTTCAGAGACCACATATATTTATCATTTATATATTATAAATATACTCAATTAATCTATACATATGGCATAAACTATATTCATATATTTTCCTTTGTGTGTTAAAATGAGAATGACTACAGACCAACAATAGTCTTTTGTCACAACATGAAACTTAAATCTACTAAGTAAAATACATACTTGTGAATCAATATTTTGCAAATTAATGTATAATTAATGTTTATTGTTAAAGATTTGTTTATTTATTTGAAAGTCATAGTTACAGAGAGAGATGGAGAGAGAGAGAGAGAGAGAGAGAGAGAGAACGAGATTCCATTCACTGGTTCACTTCCTAGATGGCCACAGTAACCAGGATTAGACCAGGCCAAGGGCAGGAGCCAGGAGCTTCTTGTGGGTCTTCCACGAGGGTGGCAGGGGCCCAAACACTTGAACCATCTTCTGTTGTGTTTTCCAGGCAATTTGCAGGAAGCTGGATCAGAAGTGGAGAAGTCAGGATATGAACTGGTGCCTGTATGTCATGCTGACGTCACAGGCAGTGACTTTAACCACTATGCCACAACACCAGCCCTTAATATATAAATTAAAATGGGGAAGCCATGATCAAAAATAAATTAATAGGGTCCCAGCATTGTGGCACAGTTGGTTAAGCCACTGTCCACAGTGCCAGCATTCTATAAGGGTGCTGCTTCACCTCAGGCTGTTCAACTTCCAGTCCAGTTCCTGGCTAATGCACTTAGGAAAGCAGTGGAGGATGGCTCAGGTCTTAGGGCCCTGCCATCCACGTAGAAGACTCAAATGAAGCTCTTGGCTCCTGGCTATGGCCTGGTCCAGCCCTGGCCCTCACTGCCATTTGGGGAGTGAACCAATGGTTGGAAGACCTCTATGTTTCTGTCTCTGTCTCTCTCTATAACTCTTTCAAATAAATATTATAAACCTTTAAAAAAAGTGATTAACATGATACTAATGTATGACACCCAAGAAGTTAAAATTTTTAAAATGATAATCACATCCACTTTTTGAACAGTCTTTCATTAGCATTTTAAAGAAATTCAGTTCATCCTTTCTTCTCATATTGGTGCAAGTATCAGCACTTTTCCTTCCAACAAAGGTCACGCCTCTATACATGTGGTTAACTGCTTGACTAAGAAAATAAATTAAACTTTGAAGATAGTAATTCAAACTTCAGTTTACTTGATAGGGGGAACTAATGAAAGGAAGTGAATCAGGACTTTGCAGCCGTGTGTCCTGTTTGCTTGCTGAGTCAAATCTATTTTGCTTTAAATATTCTGTCCCATTAAACAGCTTGTTTTCAACATAGTGGTAGACTTGTGATTGATGGATTTATACTATATAATTCTAGACAGCCTTATAATAGTTATTTTACTTTTCTTGCACTCACAAAATATTTTCCAGCAAAAATAATTATTGTATCATAGTTAGAATCAGTTAATAAATGTACTACATAGGTATTTATGATTTTTAAAATACATGTAATATAAATTATAATGTTAAAAATTTGCCGGCGCCGTGGCTCAATAGGCTAATCCTCCACCTTGCGGCGCCGGCACACCGGGTTCTAGTCCCGGTCGGGGCGCCGGATTCTGTCCCGGTTGCCCCTCTTCCAGGCCAGCTCTCTGCTATGGCCAGGGAGTACAGTGGAGGATGGCCCAGGTGCTTGGGCCCTGCACCCCATGGGAGACCAGGAAAAGCACCTGGATCCTGGCTCCTGCCATCGGGTCAGCGTGGTGCGCCGGCTGCAGCGGCGGCCATTGGAGGGTGAACCAACGGCAAAGGAAGACCTTTCTCTCTCTGTCTCTCTCTCTCACTGTCCACTCTGCCTGTCAAAAATTAAAAAAAAAAAAATTATCATTTCCTTTTTTAAAATCTTACTTGCCTTATATTTACAAGGTTGATTACAAATTATATTAGAGATACAATGAATTATAAAATTATTATAAAGTTTTCAGAGAAGCAATGGATATCTCATGTTCCTCCCTTAAAATAAAGCATTCCTTCCTTACATTTAAATTTAAAAAAAATTACTTGATAGGACATCCATACTAACATGTTCTTTGAACATAGAACTGTATTTTGTGTCTTTAATACATTTCATTTAGAGTGAATAAATATAATATACAAAGAGAAACTATAACAGTGGTGAGCATAATATTGACTAAATATCCAGATGTTTCTATAGGCATTTTTCCTTGCAAAATTTATTTAATTAACATGGCAAAAGCAAAACTTTAAAATTTGACTGGTTTCACTAAGGACTCTTATATTGTCATTAGGATTTTAAAAGGAAGGAATAAAATGAAATCATTTTTAAAAAGCTGAGGATAGGGACTGGCATTGTGTTGTAGCAGGTAAAGCCACCATCTGCAGGGCCGGCATCCCATATTGGCACCAGTCCTGGATGTTCCACTTCCAATCTAGCTTCTTGCTGATATACCTAGGAAAGCAGAACAATATGGCCCAAACGCTTGAACCCTACCCCCATGTGGGAGACCCAATGAAGATCCTGGTTCTCTCTCTCTCTCTCTCTCTCTCTCTAGCTATGCACTTCAAATAAATAAATAAATCTTAAAAAAAAAAAGTGAGGATGATGGCGGAGCTGGAAGTGCTAGAAATCTGTATTTGCATCCCCTCCTAGAAGCAATTGCATTGGCAGAATCCACTTGCTGTAACTCTTCTGGAACCCTGAACTGAGCATATTGAACATTTGCAGCTTCCAGTGGAAGTTCTAGATGGTAAATACAGTTTATCTAACCCAATATCTGCTCCTGGTAGCACAGCAGTTATGTGTCCCATAAAGTATGGAAATTTGTGCTACGGTCAATGATTTCTGATTCTGATCACAGAGGTGCAGAAAAGTCAGCATGAAACCATCATTACTGAACCTCTGCCACTGTCATGAGCCAGGCCCTCTCTAGACTGATAACTTACATGGAGTTACCAGACTGATACTATATTTCTATTTTTTTTTTTATTTTTAGGAGCCAAATAATGAAAGCTAAGTCATTCAAAGCTTCTGGATTTATGCCAAAATTGGAAAAAACTAGGATAGGCACAGAATCATTAAAAAGAACTCGTGAAGATCTTCAATTTTTACCACAAAATCATTCTTGGCATACCGTCTACAAAAATCAAAGAAAACAAAATAAAACTCTGGGAGAAGAGATAACTTGATTTACAGTTAGTACATTGTTAGATTTAATTGTCAGGTTTTTCAGAAAAAAATCATAAGGCAAATAAGGAAGAGGGGATATTAGTAATTTCTAGAAAAACAATATTATTTTGGGTTTCTCCCATATCTTTTTTTTTAACTTTTATGTAATAAATATAAATTTCCAAAGTACAGTTTATGGATTACAATGGCTTTCCCCCCACCCCATAACTTTCCTCCCATCTCCCATTCCCTCTCCCATTCCATTCACATCAAGATGCATTTTCAATTATCTTTATATACAGAAGATCAATTTAGCATATATTAAGTAAAGATTTCAACAGTTTGCACCCACACAGAAACACAAAATATAAAATACAGTTTGAGTACTAGTTATAGCATTAATTCACATTGTACAACGCATTAAGGACAGAGATCCTACATGGGGAATAAGTGCACAGTGACTCCTGTTGTTGACTTAACAAATTGACACTCTTGTTTATGATGTCAGTAATCACCCTAGGCTCTTGTCATGAGTTTCCAAGGCTATGGAAGCCTTTTGAGTTTGCTGACTCTGATCATATTTAGACAAGGTCTTAGTCAAAGTGGAAGTTCTCTCCTCCCTTCAGAGAAAGGTACCTCCTTCTTTGATGGCCCGTTTTTCCACTGGGATCTCACTTGCAGAGATCTTTCATTAATTATATATTAACAAAAACAATATATTAACAAAAACTGGCCCTGCAGATGATTGAGTAACAGATCTACTAGACAAAATCTGGAACACACTGTCTTAAGATTATTAAGGAACAAAAAGAAGCTGCACAGAAAGTTCTTTTAATGTTTTTTAAAAAATGTTTATCTTGTGGCCAGCATTGTGATGTAACAGGTAAGGCCGCTGCCTTTATGGGCATGGGCTCGTATCCTGGCTTCTCCACTTCTGATCCAGCTCCTTGCTAATGGCCTGGGCAAAGCAGCAGAAGATGGTCAAGTGTTTGGGCCTCTGCACCCATGTGGAGGATCCAAATGAAGGACCTGGTTCCTGTGTTTATCCTGGCCCAGTCCTTGCTGCTGCAGCCATATGGGTAGTGAACCAGCAAATGAAGATCTCTTTCTCTCTTTCTTTCTCTCTGTCTGCCCCTCTCTTTGTCTAACTCCGACTTTGAAATAAATAAATAAATCTTTAAACATGCATATCTAAAATGGAATATCCACAAGGAGTTAGAAAATCTAAAAGAACAAACAAAAAATTCTGAAGCTTAACATTATAAAACTTAAAACGCAAAAAAAAAAATGGCAGAGGGATTAAAAGTAGATTTGAGCAGCAAGAAGGAGTCAATGAATGTGAAGATGAGGCAAGGCTATCATCGTAACTTAGAGCAAGAAAAAAAAAAAAAAAGAAAGAAAAGAAGAGTAAATAGAGCCTTAAAGATTTGTGGACTCTTTCACGAAGACCAGGGAATGTGGAAGCCCCAGAGGGTAAAAGGGAAGACTGGGAAGAAAACATAATTAAAAAAATGGGTGAAAACTTTTAAAAATTGATGGCATTTTATAAACATGCAAGAAATTACATGGACTCCATGTAAGGTGAGTAACATGGTCATCAAAGCTTTAAAGACAGATAAAAGCAAGGAACCTTGAGAGTAGCGAAAGAGAAGTGACCTGCAAGAATCACCAGGAAGATTCACAACAGATGACTCAACAGAAGTGTAGGAGGGCAGAGGGCCCTAGGTTAATACATGGGAAATGGCAAACTTGTTTCTTTTAAAAAAAAGATTTATTTTTACACTTGAAAAGCAGTTTGGAGTGAAAGAGACACACACACCCATACACACACCCACTGAAAGAGAGAGAGAGAGAGAGATAGAAAGAGAGAAAGAGAGAGAGAGGAGAGAGACATCTTCCATCCCCTGATTTACTCATAAAATGACTGCGATGGCTGGGGCTGGGCTAGGAAGCTGGTGTCCTGGGACTTTACCTGCATGTCATATGTGGATGTCAGGGCCCCAAATGCTCGGGCCATCTTCTGCTGATTTCCCAGTCATGTTAATCGGGAGCTGGGTCAGAAACAGAGCAGCAGGTATTCAAACCAATTCTCTTGTGTGGGATGCAAGTGGTAGCTTAATTCACTGAACTACAATGTGTTAAAAAACAATTATTAATCTGAAAGCTGGTTTGATTGTAACTTTGGTTTATAACTAAAAATGTTATTTTCTATGTAGTTTCAAAACTAATGCATTTGGAAATATCAGTATTACAGGTTTTTGGACCCACAATGTAAAAAGATGTAATTTTGTAACATCAACAATTGAAAAATGTGGTGACAGAATTGTAAAGAAGCAAAGGATTTGTATGTTATTGAAGTAAGGTTTGCATAAATTCAACTTGCAATGCTATATCCTTAGAATATTAAAAATCATCTCTAAGCTAATCAAAAAGGAAATTGCTATAGAATATATACTACAATGAAAATTATAAAGGAATTTAACCATTTGTCTGCAAAGTATCATCTAAACACAAATGAAGAATGAATTCCATTAAATGAGGGACATAAAAGGATAAGACATACTGGGAACAAATAGAAAAGTGACAAACCCTCTTTTTTTTCAAACCTTACTTTACGTGTAGATGTACAATACTATGTAATCAAAAGACAGAGGTTAGTAGATGTCCAGAACAAAATGATCCAACAAAATGCTATTTTCAAGCTCCTCATTAAAGATCCAAACAAAACACAAATAGATTGAATGGGAAAGGTGGAAGAAAAACATTCTATGCCAATAACAACCAAAGAGAGTAAAAGTGGCTACACTAATATCAGACAAAATATACATTCCAGTCCCAGGTGCCCCTCATCTGATCCTGCTCTCTGCTGTGGCCTGGGAAAGCAGTGGAAGATGGTGCAAGTGCTTGGATCCTTGCACCCACATGGGAGACCTGGAAGAAGCTCCTGGCTCCTGGCTTCAGATGGGTGCAACTCCAGCCATTGCAGCCATCTGCGGAGTGAACCAAAGGAAGGAAGGCCTTTCTCTCTGCTCTTTCTCTCACTGTCTGTAACACTACCTCACAAATAAATAAATAAAATCTTTTAAAAAAGAAAATGTTTATACAGGCAATGATTAAAATATGTATTAATAAAGCTACTAGTCTGACAAATGATTAATATCTAGAAAATAACAGCAACCCAAAAAACTCTGCAACGAAACAAGAACCAATCTCATTAAAAAATGGATAAATGATGTCATCAGTTCTCAAAAGAAATTCAAATGGCTAATTCTTGTATGAAAAAAATGCTTAACATCCTCAGCTATTAGGGAAATGTTAATCAAAACAGTAATGACATATAAAATAAAACTGCCCTTTATTTCTGCAAAATTTCTGATTTATCACAATACAAACAAATTGAAAAAAAAGTTTTAAAAGATATATTTCTTGAGATTATTCTATATGAAAGAATTTAGAAGAGAAAACTTGAGTGCTTCATCAGATGTTTCCATAGAACGAAGAAAGGTTCTCATCTAATTCTTACTAGAAAAACTGGCTTATTTCGTGCATTCCTTTTTTCTCAAAAGATAGAATATTTCGTGCATTCCTTTTTTCTCAAAAGATAGAATATTTCCCTTGGATTGTGATGTGCTTTATCAGATGATGGAGCATATGCTCCCTGAGAATCCTCATACTAAAGTTTAAAAGAATTGCTTATCACCAAATCATTTATCCTGTGTTAGACATACCACTATTTGTTCATCAAATCTCATTAGAAGTTTCTCATTTCAGGACATGAAGATGACTCACTTTCATCCCATTTATACCTAAGTGGAGTTATTCTCAGCCACGGTCACCAGTGAGTAATATTGATGTTTTCCTTATTACCTCAATCAGGGAAGAGTTTCCTTCACAATTTTTAAGCTCCTTTTCCCTCTTCTGAATTAAAGAATATGAAAAGAACTCATGCTTCAGAGTCAATCTCAAAATGGTGACATAACTATCATACTGAAGCCTCATGTGATTATTTGTAACAAATGCTCACCCCAGTTTACACTGTATATACTAAGCATTTATCACATTAAGCTACAAAGACCCCCGGACTCCGGCCGGTGCCGTGGCTCACTAGGCTAATCCTCCGCCTTGCGGTGCCAGCACACCGGGTTCTAGTCCCGGTCGGGGTGCCAGATTCTGTCCCGGTTGCCCCTCTTCCAGGCCAGCTCTCTGCTGTGGCCAGGGAGTGCAGTGGAGGATGGCCCAAGTGCTTGGGCCCTGCACACCATAGGAGACCAGGAGAAGTACCTGGCTCCTGCCATTGGATCAGCGCAGTGCGCTGGGCGCAGCGCGCTGGCCGCGGTGGCCATTGGAGGGTGAACCAACGGCAAAGGAAGACCTTTCTCTCTGTCTCCCTCTCTCTCTCACTGTCCACTCTGCCTGTCAAAAATAAAAAAAATAAACAAAGACCCAAGGACTAAATATTGTTTTTCTCCATGCAAATCTGTCTTGATCAATGACATATAAGCCAAAAATGTACTGATGTTCAAAATTGATGCTTGAATAAGATTGAAATGGCAATAACAAGTATCATGAAGTACTACTACAGAAACCTTCACAGTCTTTTTCTCTCACCTTCATTCAACTAGATCTAATATTTGCTTTTACAGAAAGATTCAAGATATACATGGACAAGCACTGTCTTTTATATAGTCCATTATCTTCCAAAGGCAAATACCCTTGGCCTGAAATAGATGTATGGGAAAATGAGGTTTGGGAAATCTAGGGCTAACTCAAGGCCAGTTTCTGGAATATGAAAAGAAAAAAGAAAAGTGCAATATATCCAGCTACAAAAGTCCAAAATTTAAGATGTCAAGTTTTATGAGATATCCAAGCAAAGACATATTCCATTAATCTATTATTGTGTAACCTAAGTGGTACACTCTCATGCTAAACACACACACACACACACAAACAAAACCTCCACATTTTAAATATGTTATTTGTGGATTGTGGATTTTATTTTTTAAAGTTATTGTATACTCTGAATACCAATTCTTTGTCATTTTAATAATTTGCATTCTGTAGGCTGATCCTTCATCTGATGACTTTTATTCTGTGCACAATCTTCCTAGTCCCATTTGTTTACTTCTGAGTCTTCAACTACTTCACTGTAAAATTACAGTGAGAAAATGACCATAGATAATTCCAAAGTGAATGAATGAATGTAATTGTATTACAACAAACTTTTATTTACATAGAAGTGAATGAATTTGTTTCATGGCCCATAATTTCCCTACCTCCAGACTAGGTTTCTGTGTAATTCTACTAAGTAAAAGCAAGTTCAAATCATGGGTATACAAATTTTATACTTTGTGATGATTATTTTATTTTTTTAAAAATATATAATACTCTCATGTTTATTCAAAAAAAGTGGTTCAGTTTTATCCATTGATCCAAATGTTTCCAAATAATCGCCTAAATTAAAATGGGATTATTTAATAATCAGAAATCTGGAATGAATGACGACTGAACATGTTTGGAAAAAAACTGAAGATTGACAGACAAGTACAATAAATTGGCAGCCAGAGAAAAAGGTACAGGAAAAGAAAATCTGTCATACTGAGGACCCTTTAAATAGATGTCATTTCTTTCTCATTTAACCACGCCTGTGCACACTTTTCCATTAATTACATAGCAGAAATTCTTCTCTTAGAAATGCTCAGTCTAGCCCAAATTTCGATACATTTCACAATTAAGAGTGTACTGTGCATAATATATTCCTTTTATACAGTTAACAGCATTCCTAATGAGCTGTTAATGAGCTGTCAATTTCTAATATATGCTAAAGAGCTTGAGTAGTCACAAAGGAATTCTAAAAGCAGAAATATGTTACATTCCCAAAACATGATCAAATGAGTTATTCCATGATTTATAATTACTTTTAAGTTGTACTGATTTTTTTAGTCATCTCTCAATTAGCAGTAGTTTTTTAAGACAAAATTATGACAAGTATTTTACTTCACACAACATATTAAAAATTATTTCCAAAATCAATTATTATTTCAATTTTATTGAGTATTATTTATTTAGAAACTACTCTCTGCCAGATGATTCATTTTCAAAAGTTCTAACATTTTGGGGAATACCCTGAGATGTGCGATTATTTTAATAATGATAAGTGATACTATGTTAATACTTGAGATGGTAAACAATTCTCAGTTAATGGACTTTAAATAGGCATAGAAAATTACTTGAAACCTGTCAAATGGGATTTATTTTTCTAAATATGGAGTTGCAAACAAAATATGAATTTGACAATGAAAGAAAAAATACTATAAATTTTAAGCTGAACTTTGGAGCCAAGCAATTTAGGTACATGTAGTCTGAATGGAACAATTTCTTCAAAAAAGAAGCATCTTTATAATATTCACTTCCTAGTCTAATATAAAGAATTGAGGGAAGAGTGCAGTTAACAAGACAATATTTCTTCGACTGAGCACGTCATTAACTGCCCCAGATACCAAGTAGTGGCTCAATGAACTGCTCTTCTAATTTGTACATTCAAAACTGTAGAGAAAAAAACAACAGGGGAGAAATTATAGAGTTTTCAAGTGGGAGAATTTTCTAGAAGATAGTTAGCATTTCTACACTGCAAACCTGGATTTATAGGTGTATTTCCTTGACATATGTTTCACGAACTCACTTAAGATTAAACAATTTTTCCAGTAACCCACTGAAGAGGTTAATTTTCTGGGAAAGAGAATTTGTGAACAAAAGCCTGTAGGATAGCAAGACTAAGAGGGAGAAAAAAAGTTAAATCTGAACTGTAGAGCAACAGGAAGTACTAATTTATCTGCCTAGGGACTGGAAAGGGAAGAAAGCGACATAGAGCAACTCAAAGAGTATTTGCACATGATAAAAAGCATTTGCACTACTTCCATAAATAGAAAATCTGTGAGACATTACATAAGAAGCATACCAACCAAGACAGCTATGAAATGAGAACACCCCAAGGAAGAGAGCTGAAAGTGGAGGGGGGAAGAAAGGAAATATATGATAGCACCCCTGCTAATATGCACACTCCAAGGTGCTTGAGCTACAACATAGTGACCCCAAATGAAAAAAAATCAAAAACCTTGATTTTGATATGAATATAAAATTAAGGTAAATAGACTCAAGCTAGGACAATCATATCTTCTTATTGTATCTATAAATTTAATATTTTGTGTAAAAG
This sequence comes from Oryctolagus cuniculus, assembly GCF_051225735.1. NCBI lineage: Eukaryota > Metazoa > Chordata > Mammalia > Lagomorpha > Leporidae > Oryctolagus > Oryctolagus cuniculus. The sequence continues at coordinate 105,680,247 of NC_142871.1, read as the reverse complement.
AATGTATTCATGAAATGTATCTATTTATACAGTTTTGTAACATGGATGTTTTATTTGTAAAACTTCACATTGCAGCATTTAAAAATTGGGAAATTTCAAAGTAGTATTAATTAGGGCCAGCATTGTGGCACAGCAGGTTAACACCCTGGCCTGAATCGCTAGCATCCCATATGGGCACCAGTTCGGGACCCGGATGCTCTACTTTCGATCCAGCTCTCTACTATGGCCTGGGAAAGCAGTAGAAGATGTCTCAAGTGCTTGGGCAACTGCACCTGCGTGGGAGATCTGGAAGAAGCTCCTGGCTTCTGGCTTCAGATCGGCGCAGCTCTGGATGTTGAGGCCAACTGGGGAGTGAACCAGTGAATGGAAGACCTCTCTCTCTCTCGCTGTCTCTCTCTCTCTCTCTCTGCCTCTCCTTCTCTTTCTGTGTAACTTTTACTCCTAAATAAATAAATAAATCTTAAAAAAAGTAGTATTAACTTTATATAATATAATGGAATATATTATTAATTATATTAAGATACATAAAAAAGGAAACAAAAGGCTCTATTATGCTCCATTTTGTACATGAATAATTGAATTAATTCAGCCATACAATCTTTTTGTTTATAATTCAGACCAGCAGATTTAGATTAAGGTGGAATGTGTTATGGTACAAGCAAGCAAGGACTTTTCCATACAATTGTTCAGCACCATTGATTCAATCAACTAGAGTGCAGAATTTAAAAAAAAAAAAACTCCTCATAATTATATTGTATAAATTAAGAAATGGGAATTGTAGAGATAAATAAAACTAGAGGAATACTATTTGTTAAAAACACTATAATCTTCAGCTTAAAATAATGGATGGATTGAATTGAAGTGAAGTAAATTAAATGAGTCATTATATGAGAATAATTTTGAAGACATTATAAATTTCCATTAGTTGAATTCTAAGATTCTGTATTTATATTCTGTTATGGATTATCTTGAAAAACTACTACTAGTATTGTGATATTATATTTTGAATAGTTTCTTGTTCAAATATTCTTTTACCTTAGAAAATTAAACAGATATGCAAGACAGTCCTATTTGTCAGGTTTCATACTACCTATAATGACTCATTTTACCATTTTACTTATAATGACCATATTTTACCATAATTTTAGCTTCTATATTGGTTAAGTATTCTTATAAAATATGGATAAGACTGTCTTATAATTCAGCATAGCATACAGCTCAATGTAAATTTTAATGTATTTGTTCATGCAATGAACTTCTTAATGTATTGTATCATTCAAGAAGTTCAGTCATAAACATATTAAAAAGAATTATTTAAAATATTATTCCAATTCAAAAATCTGGATGCAAAGAATGCTGTATGGAACTACAGAAATATATTGAACAGATTGGATTCAAGACATCTTTGACTTCACTCTAAACCCATTGAAAATCTAGATGAAATCCGATAGAAAGTTTTAAATGCATGTTTTGTCTGTGTCACAACAAATGAATTTCCAACTGCGAGAGGAAAGAACAGCCTCATACAGAACAGGAAGGTATGCTACAAAGCTTTGGGGAATCTAGAAAAGGGGTGGTTTCCTGGGATACGGTTTTGGCTAATGAACAAGTTAGGATGCTGAGTTGAAAATGTCTTTTTGTTTAGAGCCATAACTATAAGGAAGAGCAAACAGGTTCAAGTAAGAGAGTTTAAAAATAAATTTACCCTTAGCCTCAAGATATGTTGAGTAAGTGGACCATTCAATGCTGGGAAGTGTGTGAGGTGAGAAGAGAGGCTGACAAAATGAGCAATTTGAGCTACAATATGTGCTGGCACGGGGTATACACACATTCGTTGTGTTATTTAGGTAACTGACATGAGAAGACTACACATACATTTAACTCATAGGAAAAAGGAGAATCTCATGGAAAAGAAATCTGCTGAAGCCTGCTTCACAATCAATTATAAAGCACACACACACAAAAGACAAAAGCTGTGAGAATCACCAGGTGCAACAAACATGAAAACTGACACTGAGAAGACAGATATATTAATATTAAATGTAACTAAAAATCTGTGTAGTATTCTATAGAGTACATGTCCCATAATTTCTTTATCCAGTCTACTTTTGATGGGCATTTAGGTTGTCCTTACTGTTGATGAACAACTTAATACTTTATCCCTTTTAGTATTTTTTTTTGTTCTACTTAATACTATTGGCTGAACTCTGTAATTAATACAAAATTATTCCTAGGTGTTGAAATTTAACTGAAAAGTGATCCCTGTTAAATATAAGAGTGGTAATAAGAGAGGGAAGAGATGTACAATTTGGGACATGCTCAATCGGACTTGCCCCAAATGGTAGATTTAGAAACATACCAGGGGATTCCAATTTAATCCCATCAAGTGGCATGTACCAATGCAATGTCACTAGTCCCAGTGATCAATTTCAGTTCACAACTGATCATACTGATAGTTCTAAGAGTCAAAGGGATCACATAAACAAGACTAGTGTCTGCAAATACTAGCTGATAGAATCAAAAAGGGAGAGAACAATCCAACATGGGAAGCAGGATACACAGCAGACTTATAGAATGGCAGATGTCCTAAATAGCACTCTGGCCTCAGAATCAGCTCTTAAGGCAGTCGGATCCAGCTGAAAAGCCCATGAGAGTATTTTAGGCATGGAAAGCCAAGACACTCTGGCAAAAAAACAAACAAACAAACAAACAAACAAACAAAAAAAAAACACCTATATGAAAGATCTCTGCGAGTGAGATCCCAGTGGAAAGAATGGCTCATCAAAGAAGGAGGTGCCTTTCTCTGAAGAGAGGAGGGAACTTCCACCTTGACTATGACCTTATCTAACTAAGATCGAAGTCAGCAAACTCTAAAGGCCTCCATAGCATTGGCAACTCATGACAAGAGCCTAGGGTGATTACTGACATAATAAACAAGAGTGTCAATTTGTTAAGTCGACAACAAGAGTCACTGTGCACTTATTCCCCACGTAGGATCTCTGTCCTTAATGGGTTGTACAATGTGAATTAATGGTATAACTAGTACGCAAACAGTATTTTACACTTTGTGTTTCTGTGTGGATGCAAACTGTTGAAATCTTTACTTAATATATGCTAAACTAATCATCTGTATATAAAGAGAATTGAAAATGCATCTTGATGTGAATGGAATGGGAGAGGGAACAGGAGAAGGGAGGGTTGCAGGTGGGAGGGAAGTTATGGGGGAGAAAAGCCATTGTATTACATAAGCTGTACTTTGGAAATTTGTGTTCATTAAATAAAAGTTAAAAAAAATCTGTGTATAAATGTGTTCAAATGATAAATTTAAAAAACAAATATTTCATTGTGGAAAAAAGCATGTGTTTGAAAAGAAAAACAAAACAAAAAGTCTCTAAATAATACTTTGACAATTTAAATAAATATTAAATTTTGATTCTGTAAGTTGTACAGAGAGCTTTAAAGAAAATCACCCAAGGAGGCGTAAAGTCAGCTTGTTACCATTAGCAAGATACTTAATTTCCATGTTTTTAGATCCAATATAATTATATCAATAAGGTATTAAGTACTGATATAGTTATGACATATAATAATTGTATAATGATATTAAAATTATTCTTATAAAATTATGCTGTAAAGATAAAAGGATGATAATGAAGGATAGAGCTAAGAAGTCCTGTATTAATGTAAAAAGGATCTCATTAACACACAACAAAAATCATTTGAATATCAAAGGATAGTGGAATATTTAATTGGTAAAAAAATTATTAAATTACATCAAATTTCTCCATTGTATCTAAATTTATTTTTTTAGATATACTAGTATCTATAGTTTTAAACAGGTAGGTCAACTTTTGTGTTTCCCACTCTTGGGAAAAATTTTAGACCAATTCATTAATTTGTCATCTGTATTTCATAATTCCATTACCTGAGGTGACTAGGGACCATTTCTTTGTTTATTGTTGCTAGTTCCTAATCATTTTTCTTATGTCTCCCTATGATTGCTTATCTTTTACTTCAAGCTGGACTCTATATTTGAAAAATTATACACAGAAAACAATTGAGCCCCTGGATATTACCTTCATTCACAGATGTTTTCTGTTTGTTCTTGCTCAGGTGCTTAGTGACACAGTAATTCTGGACCACTTTGGTGGGGAGAATTTATGTCTAGTTTGCCAGGGGTCAGCTTGATTTATGCAGCTTTTGCTGAAATCCTAAGGAATTGTTCATATTTTTCAAGATTTTTATTTTTAGAGGATAATTATGAAAAATTATAGCACTAAAATAAAGTCAGGATCACTTGGGTAAAGGAAGGAAATGCAAGCTTCAAAAATAGAATTTATGTAAATTATTTTAAGAGCTCTGGAGAGTTAAAATGAGAAGGACATGTTCACTTTCCTTAATTCTATGTTTCAGATGTAAAAGGAGGCTATGGACTATCTATTAGAATTAAATGTATATGTACTTTGCAACAGCAAATCTAAGACAGTTGTGAATCAAATAAATGCTTTGTTATAAATCATTCATTTAATGAGTATAAATTTCATGAGTGCATCTTTAGGAATACAGCGATTCTTCCCACCAAACCCACCCTCACTTCCTCCCTGCTTCCTTCTCTCTCTCCCATTTCAAGTCTCATTCTCCATTAAGATTCATTTTTAATTAACTTTATACACAGAAGATCAACTCTACACTAAGTAAAGATTTCAACTATTTGCACACATGCACACGCTAAATATTAAAAAAGAAAAACTGCTTGAGAACAAGTTTTACAGTTAAATCTCATAATATGTCTCATTTAGGCAGAGGTCCTGCATGGAGAGGGAGGGCACAGTGACTCCTGCTTTTAATTTAACAATTAACGCTGTTATGTATGAAGTCAGTGATCACCCCAGACTCTTGCAATGAGTTGCCTGGCCTATGCAATCAAATAAATGTTTGACACTACAATTTGCTTAATGTTGAATTATGTGAATAGCATGCATAACATTGCAAGTGTATTTATGGAATTAGAGAGCACTGGAAATGAAAGAGTTGACTGGATCTCTAACAGTAGAAAGGGTCTCTGATGTTTGAACTGGAAATAAGTAAGATAAATGAGAGCAACTGAAGATGAATTTAGACTCCTTGACAGTTGGACCTGTCGCTCCTCCCCTTAGCACTGAGGCTGCTAATGCTTTTCTTGAATACCTCAGATGACAAACTTAGCCCCAGGAGCTGAAGTTGATTCAACTCATACCTCTCCTGGGACTGGCTTCCTTTTATCAATTTCGTAGAGTCAGACCCTGGTACACTTAGGAATTGTGTGCTTTCATGCAGATTTACATTAACTCTCCATCTCTGTGTTTTGATTTCGGCTTCAAGTTCTAACAGGACATGTTGTCAGGCCATTCGAGTGACAAACTTATGCTGACAGGTTCCAAAGTCCAGGGAGTTCCTGACAATCTATATGGCACATGTATCAAAACGAGTAACAAAAATCTCATAGAACTACAATGTCTTGCCCCTGGATGAATTGCTCAGGCTCTAATGATCTTCAAAGACATCATATGTACAACATAAGAAAAAGGTACCAGATTTCTGTATAGTTTCAGTTTATACCTGCTGTCTGGAGAGGTTGCTGGTGAGATCTAAAAGATTCTCTAGGCCTAGGAAATGGAATTTTGCAAATTGACAATTTCCGTGAAGACCCATACAATCAGTGTAAAGATCAGTGTATCCTATGGAGGCTGTACAATGAAACAGTATCAAATAAATGATAGTGATGACATCTCCAGCAGTTTTTTTTTTTTTTTTGGGGGGGGGGAAAGTACATACTCTTCAGCAAGTAACTATTCTTACTTAGTATGTACTAAAGACCACATGTAATTAGCAATAAAGTTTGAAACTGTAATGATTTAAAATATTTATGTAACTTTATTTATAAAATAAGAGAGTTCCATTAATAGATAAATATACCCCACACAAATATTTTCTAATCAGATAAGATGGTAATCTTGAACTTAAGGCAAAAAATTTCATATTCTATCATATATAGCATAATGACAGTTCTATACAGTACTTAAACAGATATTCAAAAATATTTGTTTATGAATTAAAGAAGAAAAACCTTCACTGCAGTAAAAATTAAAAGATAACATCTTTCTCAAACATGAATTTGCCTATCTCACCCTACTTATCTTTTCCACTGATGCTTTGCTCTGTGTGTGTGTGTGTGTGTGTGTGATTTTTAAACATGAGAACATATTTCCTGTCTTGCATTCCTCACGTCATATTTGCTCTTTCCACCCACCGCAATCTGTTTTTCACTTTTAGATTCCACTCAAACATCCTGGTAAATATGTAAAACGGTCTTCCCCTGGCTATATGCAAAGGTCTCTGAGCTGTCTCATGTAAGTTCTGGATGTCCCTTTCACCCTGTGGATCACCCTCTGCTGGGGACAGTCTCTACATGTAGTTGTTCAGACAACACCAAATGTCTGCTTTCTCATCTCCTGGACATTTCTGCTCCATCATTTGTGTTTACTCCTCCTATGCCTGTTCTCTTAAGGTCGATGGCTTTCATCATTTTGTAATTCTCTTCTCTTCTTGCTCCACGATTATTTTTTCACTCCAATAGCTACCATTTAATTCCCCAAACTACAATTCCACTAAGCATTCCCCTGAAAGAATTCTGATTAAAATTATTCACTTCATTATCTCTCCTTCCTCTCAAACTTGCTCCTTCTTCTGTATTTCCAATCTTAGTCAATGATGCCTTCCTCTCCTGACAAGCAAATCTGAAAAAAGAGTAATCTTATTCTCACCTTTCTTTTATAACATACAATATTTGCTGATTTTACTTCCTTAACTTTTCTCACAGTCATCCTATATCCCTCAGAGAGAGAGAGAGAGAGAGAGAGAGAGAGAATGAGAGGGGTCTTCCACCCACTAGTTCACTCCCCAGATGGCTGCAGCAGCTGGAGCTGCGCCGATCCAAAACCAGGAGTCAGAAGCTTCCTCCAGGTCTCCCACGTGAGTGCAGGGGCCCACGGACTTGGGCCGCCTTCTACTGCTTTCCCAGGCCATAGCACCGTAGTAGAGAGCTGGATTGGAAATGGAGCAGCAGGGACTTGAACAGTGCCAATATATGATGCTGGCATAGCAGGCTGCAGCTTTACCTACTATGCCACAGCACCGGCCCCACGGTGGGCTCTTGGTTGAAAGAGTAACCTTCTATTTTACTTTTCTGGAGCTCACATTACAACTGCTAGTGGTAACACTGCAAGAGATAATGTGACTTTGAGAGTCTCTGACTGCAATATGAGAAGGCTCCCTGTAACTCATGTTTTCAAAGGGCTCAACTTTTCCTCCAGGACTCACAAGAATTTGTGACTGCCTACTTTATCTCATAGTTTTATTAAAAGTACTTATAGTTTCTTATCATATAGATTATTTTTCACAGGGCTGTCCCTTGATTTGTTAAGCTTTTGTGCAAAGAATGAGCACATCTTGCTCTCTTTTCTTAATTTTGTCATTTTAATGACACTTTTCCTATGAGATAGGAAACGACTTTTCTCATATTATTTTACATATGCATACATATGCTGCACTTTGGGGCTGAGTAATTTTTCATATTTAAAAGATCTTAGTTTTAAATGAAAAGTATACCTAAATTCTATGCAAATTAAATATGTAGGCATTAATCTCACCAATTATATCCAGACTGGTTGATTTCCAGATGTAGACCTACCATTCTTGTCTCTACCTGTTTCTTCTCATACAGTCAGTGCTGGATTCAATTCAAAAGTAGCTATACTTCTCAGTGTTACATTATGAAACATATACTTGGTATATGGGGCTGGCATTGTGGCACAGCAGTTTAAACTGCTGTTTGCAATGCCAGCATCCCATATCTGGAGTGCTGGTTCCAGTCTCATCTATGTTGTCTCCAATCCAGCTTCGTGTTAACACACTTGAGAAGACAGCAAATAATGGTTCAGGTACTTGTACCCCACCCATCCTGTAAGAGAAACAGAAGGAGTTCCTGGCTCCAGGCTATGGCCTGACCCAGATTTGACCATTGAAGCCATTTGGGGAAGATGAAAGAGGTCTCTCTCTGTCTCTCCCTTTCTCTCATGCTCTTTCAAACAAGCAAGCAAGCAAACAAATAAGCACTTTAAAACTCATCTGGATTTTGATACTTATTAAAAAAGGAATTTATTTTGTCTCATGACTTTAGAGGTTCACACTGAGGTTTAACATCAATTAATTTTGAGACTGGAAAAGGACTGTGGCCGGTGCTGTGGCACAGCAGGTTAACGCCCTGGCCTGAAGCTCCAGCATCCCATATGGGCGACGGTCTAGTCCCGGCCGCTCCTCTTCCCATCCAGTTCTCTGCTATGGCCTGGGATAGCAGTGGAGGATGGCCCAAGTCCATGGGCCCCTGCACCCGCATAGGAGACCTGGAAGAAGCTCCTGACTCCTGGCTTCGGATCGGTGCAGCTCCGGTCTTTGCGGCCATCTGGGGAGTGAACCAGCAGATGGAAGATCTCTCTGTCTCTACCTCTCTCTGTAACTGTCTTTAAAATAAATAAAATAAATCTTTAAAAAAAAGAGGTAGTTGGCAAAATGAAGAGAGAGGAAAGATCACTTGGTGAGTCAGGAAGCAAAGAGAGAAGTTAGGTTCAATTAAGTGTTACAACCAACCTTCTTGGAAGAACTACTTCCTGAGGGCATGCCTCTTTTGACCTTTAAATTTCCACTGGAACTAAGGTCTACACAGCATGATTGGCTCAAGGCTTTACTCTCCCAAGGCACCAAGAGAAGACTTTAAGGTTTAAACAACTTCATGAGTTGGGGAGTCAAATCTTAGTCAAACCATAGCATTAACACTTCTGTTTTCCTCCTGATGATTAGCTTAAAAAGTGTACTCTTGTAATCAGATATTTAGCCCAGCATATAAATAAAATAAAATATTTCCCATTTTGTTTTGCAAAATACACATGCTTGTACACAGACAGAGCCAATAGCAAATAATATGGCATAAGATTTGTTATAAATCTGGAAGAAAAAAGTAGTGTCATAGGTTTTACTCAATTAAATAAAACAAAGCCAACTCAACAATGCCTGGAAGATTTGGGTCATGACAAAGCATTCTATAGAGGGTTCTTTTTTTTCACTCTTAATGTTCCACATCAGATATCAAACAGTATCTATCTTATTTCACAAAGATACAAAGTAAAAGCCATTGAAATTTGACAACTCTAGAGTTTTACTGCTGAAACTAACACAAAAATTCACAGAACATCAAATTTTTTGAATACATTCAAAAATAAGATCAATCTGGCCTCATTTCTAAACATATGCCAAACAAAAAGACACTGTGTCATCACAAAAATAACCCAATGTTCTCATCTCTTAGTTCGCTGTCTTCTACTTCTTTACAAGTGACACATTCTGCACTGTTTATGTCTTCCACCATACCAATAAAATGGTTAAGGCTGATCTTCAAATTACTGAGAGCACCCAGTCTGGGATCCATTCTCACGCCTTTAACTGCACCACAAATCACGTAGGACAGCAAATACTACATCAAGTTCTTCCGAACTCTGTTATACTGAGATAATCCACAGTTCCTCGGGGATTGTCATATCCTTTATGAACAATTAATGAAACCCATTGTTCAGATTCTAGATATGTTCTCAGTGCTTTTGTTCATTGGGATTTATCATTTATATATGTTAAAAAGTAATGCTTATAATGTATGCTCTGATACAACTATACAGACTTAACTTTAAAATAGTCTTATGAAAAATTTTTGACTTCAATAGTATCAAATCTCATGACCTATTAGAATTACCTAGTAGTTACACTCTTAATTTATGCTTAGTGGGGCTGGATTATTGTCACCTTATGAACTATTCTTTGGTGATGCTTCGTATATGGAAAGAATTCAGAAACTGATCTAAAGAAAATGGCTGTAGGTTTGTTGCATGGTTACCTTCCAGAATGTGTATTTAGTTAATTACATATGGATTTAGTCCTGTACATTTCATGTTATCTTGCACTGAGATTCAAAGTTGTTACTGTTGGGCTCCCTCAATAAAGACAGAAATTCTCAAGCCTGTACAATTGCACAGTATCTTTTAAAGCAGTGTTTACATCCCGACTCTCTACCAGATTCCTTTGAAAGAATTGGCTTTTCTTCAATGTTTACTTTGAAATTCTGAAGGCAACTTTAATAGAATTACAAAACTGTCTCTCCATCTTAATCAATCTGTCTTTTCATTGTTGGCTGCATTATATCTGATCCCCACACTGGTGCATGGTACCCTTTAGGCTCAGGAAGGGCAATTTTATCCCAATTTATATGGAGTCATTTCCTGAAAATATTTCTCTTCCTGAATGGATTACTAATTTAACTCTCCTCTTCTCAGTCATTAAATATCTCCCAGTCCCAGCAACTCAAAGGCATTTCTGTTTAATGAGCTGATTCTTGATGAATTTTACTCTGTGGATGTTCTTCAGTTTACTGTTATTCAACGTATTTCAATAGCTTGCAGACTTTGGATGCTGACAAAGCAGTATAATCTCAGAGAAGAAGATCAGGGACTGAATATTTATTTATTTTTAGAATAAACATATATTTCATTAAAATATACTCTACTTGCTTTTGTTTTTATTAACACATTAAAATTCATAAATATTTTACCATAACTGAATTTACAAATAGTTAGAATCTTTATTTATATTTGACCATAAAACAGTCAACTTGAAATTAAAAATTGGACATATGGAAACCTGGCTCATTAGTTGAACTTCTGATTCAGTTGACTAGAAAGGGATACTATTTAATATATTCACAAATAAGATGCCTAGGTAAAAATTTTATATCCAAAAAACTTGCTTTGTAACTAAATACATTTATAAGGTGACATTAAACCAACCATGTGTTTTCAATTTAAAAAAATCTGCATTTTACTTGAAAATAATCAACAAATTCATTTTCCCTTGCTATGCTTTGATATTAGCATTTTTGAGTATTTCAAATAGAACCTATAAATTCTAATAATTCTTTGATCTTCTCTATGAACTGATAGAACCGAAGTAAATCTTTTGGAAGTTTATGTGTTGAAAATGAAGTATCCAACTTATCTGCAATGCAACAGCTCATTTCTCTCATCAAACAAGGACAATTTTGTAAGACCACAAATGGGAAATAATTAGATATGCATCTTAAGTCCTGATTTGGTTCCCTCAGATTTTGTTTTGTTTCATAATTTAAATAAAAAGCGTAAAGGTTATCCATTTGTCTTCAGTTACCAATATAACAAAGACTTCATTGAGGTGACTAAGTTTTCGTGACCCTCTGTTTTGGGGGATGTACTGAATGTCCGGCATTGTCACTGGCAAAAGCATCTTGGGTTTGATGGACTTTTGTTGAGCAATAAATTTGTGATTCATATTATTTTATCTTTTAATCCAATTTTCATGAAATTTTTAAAGTTCCCTTGCATACTATATTCTGTATTCTGAAATAATTGCTCCTATTTTCCTTCCATTGCTAAGTAAGTTGATTTTAATCTTACTACCATTACAGTTACTAATTTCTATTTCATTTCCAAATCATCCTTCTGAAATCTTCCGGATTGGGTATTTATCAGCACTCACAATGCTTCTTCTGATATCAAAATGTTGAGAATCAAGTCCTGACTCTACTTCTGATTCCAGGTTTTGGTTAATGCACACCCTAGGCGGCATCAGGGATCAGCCCAAGAACATGCATCATTGCTACCCACATAGAAGTCCACGACTGAGTTCCCACTCCCTGGCTTGGTGTAGCTCAGCCCACTGTGTTGTGGGCATTTGGAGAATGAACCAGAGGCCAATAGATCTCTCTCTCTCTTCTTCCTTTCCTTCACCAAATCCCTTTCCTTTTCCTCTTTCCTCTCACTTTCCCTCTCTCTTCCTTTTCATACTTCATAGAAATTTAAAAAATACAATCAACAAGGTACACGTCTATTTTTCCAGATCACTCTGCAACAGTCTCTGCCAATAGGAGGGCAATGAAGGAAAAATGAAAAGTCTGCACAAATAAAGGGAGACTTTCTGTTTTCTTGAGGTTGCTCCTACAAATATGAAAAATGTCCTTTCTTTCTTTATCTCTCTATAAATGTCTTACATGAGTTTATTATTTTATGTTTCATAAGATTATCCTAACCATACTCAGATATAGCATTTATATTTTCCTTTAACCATATAATAAGTTTGGCTATAACTTTATTCATTCTCTAATTTAATTACTACTTTCTTTTTATATTTCATAAATAAGACACAATATATTTAACAGATTCCTTATTACTAAAATTTCAAGTTTATTTGAGTACTTATTTTATAAGTTTTTATGTACATGAGATATTTATATACTGTATAAAAATTACTCTGTATCAGATAGCAAGCTGGGCTTTTTATAGGTATCATATCTGATATCATGACACAAAACTCTTGAGAAAAAATTACTATTTTTCCTTTTTGCTAATGGGAATCTTGAGATTGAGCTTAGATGGTTTACTTAAGTTCACAAATTGTTTGGCTTTCTTTAACATCAAAATTAAAATATTTTGATAAAATTTACATTAAGCAATTCTTTTTTCCCCCCCACAGGCAGAGTGGATAGTGAGAGAGAGAGACCAAGAGAAAGGTCTTCCTTTTTCCGTTGGTTCACCCCTCAATGGCCGCTATGGCCAGTGCACCACGCTGATCTGAAGCCAGGAGCCAGGTGCTTCTCCTGGTCTTCCTTGTGGGTGCAGGGCTGAAGCACTTGGGCCACAGCAGAGAGCTGGACTGGAAGAGGAGCAACTGAGACAGAATCCGGTGCCCTGACAGGGACTAGAACCCGGTGTGCCGGCGCCACAGGCAGAGGATTAGCATTTTGAGCCGCAGTGCCGGCCCAAGCAATTCTTACCCTCTGCTTTTTTGATGCCTGCTTTTTTAATAGTTTTATTCTCTAACTTCTATTTGTCATATTTCAGGGAAAGGCCCACAGTTGTATTTCAGTGTTGACACCTGTCTCTCTTTAGGAATAGATGGTTCACACAGGAGGATTTCATGTCTACAAATAGACCAGGAGTCTATAATGTAATTTTAAACAAATCGGTGAATTTTCTTTGGTAATGGCTAACTTGAGGTTGAACATATAAGTCATTCCCTACCAACAAGGCTTACCTAGAACTATTCTTGGATTTTCAAAGGAAACTTAAAAGTCAATTTGGATTTGAACCTGAGAGGGTATAAAGCTGGAGATGCTGCAGTCATCTTGGGACCATATGTAAACCAAGAATAAAATCAACACATGGAGCACTGCAGAGCTCAGCCAAGAGACAGAAGCAAAATGAACTCATTCAGATGATGCAGCTAACATCCAGAAATTAATCATTTCCAAGGTCAGTTATGCCTACCGAAAACTCCTGTTTTGCAAAAAGTTACTAACCATCAATTTTGATTGAGTTGATTCTCTGAGCCAATTGATAAATTAAATATTTTACTTGATGCTGCAATTTTTTTTTTCCACAGGCAGAGTGGAAAGTGAGAGAGACAGAGAGAAAGGTCTTCCCTTTTCCGTTGGTTCACCCCACAATGGCTGCGGTGGCCGGCACACCGCGCTGATCCTAAGCCAGAAGCCAGGTGCTTCTCCTGGTCTCCCATGCAGGTGCAGGGCCCAAGGACGTGGGCCATCCTCTACTGCCCTCCTGGGCCACAGCAGAGAGCTGGACTGGAAGAGGGGCAACCAGGACAGAATCCGGCGCCCCGACTGGGACTAGAACCCAGGGTGCTGGGGCCGCAGGCAGAGGATTAGCCTATTGAGTTGCAGCGCTGGCCCTGTTGTAGCAATTTTTTTTATATTTTTTTTATCTTTTATTTAATGAATATAAATTTCCAAAGTACGACTTACGGATTACAATGACTTCCCCCCCATACCGTCCCTCCCACCCACAACCCTCCCCTTTCCCACTCCCTCTCCCCTTCCATTCACATCAAGATTCATTTTCGATTATCTTAATATACAGAAGATCAGCTTAGTATACAAGCTGGTTTTTTGAAAAAATAAACAAAATTGACACCCCATTGGCCCAACTAACTAAAAAAAGAAGAGAAAAGACCCAAATCAATAAAATCAGCGATGAAAAAGGAAACGTAACAACAGACACCACGGAAATAAAAAGAATCATCAGAAATTACTACAAGGACCTGTATGCCAGCAAACAGGGAAACCTATCAGAAATGGATAGATTCCTGGACACATGCTGTTGTAGCAATTTTAACACTTAAAAGAATTACATGAGATGGATGTTGTTGTTTCCACTTACCAGATAAAGCAAATAAGTGCAGAGTTGTTTTTTTTAATAGAATTTGCAATATGTCACGATCCAGATAAGCGGTGGAGTCAAGATTAGCATTCAGTCAATCAGAATGTAGACTCACATTTCTCTCTGCTACTTTATTTAAAAATGTAGTTTGTAGTTCTTCCCTTAAATCAGAAATATTCTTACTAATACAATGAGGAATTATCAGTACCTTTTTAATAATTTATTGCTTGTGATGTTCTATTTCAATGCATCCTTACTTTTATGAGTCCACAACATAAAAAGAACCTTTGTATAGACTTTCTATATGGGTCATCTCCATTTTTTTTTGTTACTTTATTCATGATAGAGACTATGCTGTTTATTGGGACCAAATGGAAGTTAATATAAGACTGAGTCATATTCCTCTGGGCCAGTTGGTTTTAGGGATTAACATTCCTCGGTTATAATACAACTGTAATGATTAAAGACTCTCCTGGAATCAGCCCTTCACCAAATGAGCAAATAACCCGTTAAGTGGATAATGTAGCCACTAATGCTTAGGATGTGCTTGGTTCTAAAATATCATTGACCATGGTTCACAGTGATGTACTATTCTTTTCTTTTTAAGATTTTATTCATTGATTTGAGAAGAAGAGTTACAGATAATGAGAGGGAGAGACAGAGAGAAAGGTCTTCCATCAGCTGGCTCACTCCCCGAATGGCTGCAATGCCTGGAGCTAAGCTGATCTGAAGCCAGGAGTCAGGAGCCAGGAACTTCCACCGGGTCTCCCATGTGTGTGCAGGGCCCCAAGTGCTTGGGCCATCTTCTACTGCTTTCCCAGACCACAGCAGAGAGCTAAATTGGAAGAGGGGCAGCAGGGACTAGAACAGGCACCCTTATGGGATGGGCAAAGCATTAACCTACTGCACCACAGCACTGGCCCCAGTATACGATATATACAATATACTGTTCTAAAAAGAGTCATTTCCTTTAACTTTATTCTAATTTCACATTATTTAATAAAAGTTTTTAATTTTTATAAAGTGGATACTACATATTGAGAAAATGCTATTTTTGGTGGAAAATATAATGCAATAGCATTCTTTCATGACAAACTTCTTAATTATTTTCAAATATATTTATAGTAAAATTTGTAGCATGAACTCTTAATCTATGAAATAATAAAAGATGTATCTGTATAGAATTCAAGAATACATTTTCTCATGTGATAATAGTGTAATATAACTGCAATTTACTTTGCAAAAAAGGGATAGCATTGTCCTGACACAGTAATAAGACTCCATGCTTTTTGATGAGAACTATAAAAAGTTACATTACTCTGTTCTAAATTGAACCATTTAGAAAACCTGCCACTGCAAAATAGCACAATTTTTCTGTAAAAATTTAAGCTTTGTATATCCCAGGATACTATTATTAGAAACAATAAAATATACTATTGTAAGATCAACTAGGGTTGAGATGACTGTATTCTCATAAGTTAAAAAAGACAATCAGCATGATAATTAGAGCATGTTAATTACTCTCCACCAGTAACAAAAAAATGCAAATGATATACAGCAGGAAATTAACAGCAGTTACTGCTCAATATTGCATGACTTTTCCATTAAGAATAATATGAGAAGTTGTTAAATTATAGAAAATGAGAATAATGAGGTTAGAATATTAAAAAGCTTAGATTTCCGGTCTGGCTGTGGAGGAAATCATTAGGAATGATTCTGAGCAAATGTTACATTCCGCGTGGGTTCAGCAAGCTTGTAGAGTACAATGGGGAAATCTCTGTGTGTGCTTTTGTTTTTACATGATAGAACAAGACTTTGTATTCTGCCTTTACTAGAAACAGTTCAGTAACCTTTCTTAAATAATACATTTGCCAAAATCTTCTAACACCATTTTTTTAAAAACTTTGGACTGATGGAACAATGAGTATAATTTGCAAAAGTCCCAGAGCAATCTGAAGAGTTGAGGAAAAGTCTTTGTAATTATAAATTATTTTTTTAAAAGGAAAACCATTCTATGACTAAAATTTAGATAAACTATAAGTCTTCAAGACACTAAGGAATGTTAACTTCATCATTACTACAAAGAAACATTTAGACTTCTTTTTGAATATTTTAACATAAAAATAAACTGTATTATAATAGAACACCTAATTCATCATCAGCCCTACGTAATTATTCATGTCAAATGTGATACAAATAAAACAGGAGTAAACATTATAGAGTTTGATATTTAATATATATTTGAAATGCATAATAATAAGTGTTCTAAATTCTGTAGAGAACAATCTGTTCTCAAATAAATTATATCAATTTATCGACACCAATGGTGTATAATTTAGTACACTAGTACTAAATTTTCATGAACTGAAAACTAAAACAATTGTTACAGGAAGAGAGGATAGGATAGAAAAAACCCTGAGGACAGTGCCTCAGCTCATTAGGCTAATCCTCCACCTGTGGTGCCGGCACCCTGGGTTCTAGTCCGGGTTGGGGCGCTGGATTCTGTCCATGTTGCTCCTCTTTCAGTCCAGCTCTCTGCTGTGGCCCAGGAAGGCAGTGGACAATGACATGGGAGACCAGGAGGAAGCACCTGGTTCCTAGCTTCAGATAGGTACAGCACGCCCGCCGTAGCAGCCATTTGGGGGTTGAACCAACAGAAAAAGGAAGACCTCTCTCTCTGCCTCTTTCTCTCTCACTGTCTAACTCTGCCTGTCAAAAAAAAAAAAAAAAAAACCCTGAACATTTTGTGATATTTTAAAAAGAGAGAGAGAGAGAAAGAGAGAGAGGGAGAGGGAGAGGGAAAGGGAGAGAGAGAGAGACAGAGAGAGAGAAAGAGAAAGAGCTTTTATTCAGTTATTTACTCCCACCAGATGCCTGCAACAGCCAGGCCTGGGGCCAGACCAAAGCCAGAAGTCCAGGACTCAATATGTGTCTCCCAGTTTTGTGGCAAAAATCAAAATATATAAGTCATAATCTGCTGCACCTTAGCAGGAAGTTTGAGTTGGAAGCACAGTCAGAATTTGAAGGGGACAGGTCCCTCTGAATTGGAATGCATCTTTACTATACAAATACCCATCTCTAAGTTGCTTTCTTTGGTTTTAGTAATTTTTAACAAATGAGTAGATGTGTACATTCATTATGATTTGTGCTATAGCACCCGCACAGGATGTATAACGTTATGATTGCACTTTGTTTTGGTTGTACTCAGTTCAAGATCTTATATATATATATATTTTGAAGATTTTATTTATTTATTTGACAGGTAGAGTTACAGAGAGTGAGAGAGAGAGATAGAGAGAAAGGTCTTCTTTCCATCAGTTCACTCCCCAAATGGCTGCTATGGCCAGGAGCCAGGTGCTTCTTCCAGGTCTCCCATGCGGGTGCAAGGGGCCCAAGCACTTGGACCATCTTCTATTGCCCTCTCAGGCCACAGCAGAGAGCTGGACTGGAAGAGGAGCAACTGGGGCTAGCACCTGCATCCATATGGGATGCCGGCATCTCAGGCAAAGTATTAACCTAGTGTGCCATGGTGCCAGCCCCAGGATCTTATATTTTAATGTTTTCTAAAATTCCAATGTGAAATTAATAAGCAGTCACTATATTCCATATCACCTGTATCTGAGATCATAACTTAAGTAATACACGCAGTTTCAATGTTGAGTAGAGTTTGAAGTTTACCGTTTCATATCATCCAGAAACTCTAGTTCCTATATGAAAAGATTTTCCTTTGCTCAAACACAGCATATTTTTCTATTAAGGTATAGAGTTATTGACATAATCCTTTCCTTTGACTTATTTTACTCTTTTTGAAAATAATTATTTATTTCTATATTCATCTGAAAGAGGGTGGCAGAAGGAGTGGGGGAGACAGAGAGAAAGAGAGCACTTCCATCTGTTGTTTCACTCGTTAAATGGCTGCAGTCCTAGAACTGAGTCAGGCTGCAGTCAGGAGCCCAGAACTCCATCTGGATCTCCCTCATAGGTGGCAGGGGCCCAAGGACTTGGGCCATAATCCACTGCTTTCCAAGGCACATTAACAGCAAGGTGACTCAGAAGCAGAGCAGTCGGGACTCAAACCAACACTGTGATGTGGGGCGGCGTCATTGCAAGCAGTGGCTCCACCTCAATGTCAACTCCTTATTTTCCTCTTAATTTCTATCAACTTTGACCTGCCTTCATGGTTTCACTTGTGAAAAGGCATTTTAAGATCACGTACATAAGTACAAGCATCACTAAAACTATTCCACATCAAGCTTGTTGGCATAGATATGTACTGAGTAGCTAAATACAAGATGTTGCTAACCACGCATAAGCATGTGGAACCATCTTTCACATAACATCATTGCACTCCAGGCAGGCAAATTCTTCCCTTTGAAAATATCTTCAACACACTGAAAATGATCATTTCCTGGTAAATATATGTTTACTGCCTACAAAATTTTTCTTGTTGCTTCTACCATAGTAATTTTTAAAACATTTTCTCTAAGATCAATATCATTAAATTTTTATCCCATGCCAGCTTTTTCATTATAATATAAGCAAATAGGATCATGAGGTATTCAAATCCTCAATTTTTTATGCCTTCCACATTGTTTCATTAACACCCTGTGATATCACTTTTCTGAACACACAGGAAGCAGGAAAACAACTTTCCTTGGCCAGGAATTGGATAAAAAGTCATATGAACACTTTATTTATTTGAAAGGCAGAGTTCCAAAGAGGCAGAGGCAGAGATAAAGGGTTCTTCCATCCACTGGTTCTCTCCCCAAATGGCCACAATGGGTGGAGCCGGTCCAATCCAAAGCCAGGAGCCAGGAACTTCTTCTGAATCTCCCATAAGGGTATCAGCGCTCAAGTACTAGGCCCATCTTCTGCTGCTTTCCCAGGTGCATTAGCAAGAAGCTGGATTCAAATTGGCACCCATATGGGATTCCAGCCCTGCAGATGGCGGCTTTACCTGCTACACCACAGCATCGGTTCTGAACACTTTACTAATTGCTGCAAGTTCTGCCATATGGATCCCTCTTTCTATAACCTGCACATACTGTGATAACATCCAAAAATGTGACATATAGAGTTTATCAGGAGGTATTCTTATTATATTGAACATGGTATTATAACGATAGGGAGAGGGTCTATTATCTCATGTACATTCAAAAGGTGCAGTTCAAATAAAAAATTGATATAAAAGGAGCAAACATGCAACAAAAACAAGAAAAATTAAATGCTTAAAACCCATTTTTCATAATCTATAACTTCAAGTCTGTGGAATGGTTCTATATGTTGATAGGAAAAGTGTCAGATATTGAAGTTTGAATATATACATATGTACATTCAAATGATGCAAGTTTTAAGAGGATATAAAAATTCAAAAAGTGAATGATAAAATTAATTTCAGTAATGATAAGGGTTTTGTTCCTGTTTTATTACTCCAAATCGGATCTCTCTGTCTCACTGTGCTATCACTCAAATCATTAACATAAAAAGTCATCTTTATATAATAGTTTGCTGAGCTTTTTCACATACATCTTAACGATTAATTTCTTTAAGATGCTACAAGGAGCACAACTCTTTATGTATTACATGGGAGAAAATGATTGAACTTAAGAGGCTGTTCTATTCTAATGGACTGGCTCTAAAAATATTACTATCCCAGTCCCCGGATTCTTTCCACCACAATACAGAATTTGCAGAAAGGCAATATCTGACTTTTTACTTAATCGGGAAATAAAAATCCATCTATGCTGTGCTAGTCATATGGGATACTGTGAAGGGAAAACACAATAAAAAATAAGGCTTTCATCCTGATCATATTTTTTTTTATTTCATTGTTATCATTTTTTGCTTGGGAATACTAGGTAGCAACATTATAAAAGTGACCAAGAGTAACATAGATGTAGAGCACTGTGCATTAGTTTACCTTTCACAGGCTTACATTGATAAAGGCCTCTTAATTGTCATCACTCCCATCTTAAACACAACCCTAAGTTTATAGGCAATTTTTACTATTTTTTACGTAGGGCACTTTTCATCTCCCCTTTTATCAGCAAGAAAATCTCAATACATTTACCTCTGTTTACATAGATGTTTCTCATTTGTCCTTAAAGGCATAATTTATTGACCATATTATCTAAGAATTCACTGTTAGCTTTCCCAATCTGATTGCCCATTGTATTTCCTGATTTCCAAAATTTATGATTATTTTGGAAATGTTGTGCTTTACATCTTATCTTCTTACTTGTTTATATTTTACCATGTAATATTGTAAAACGAAAAGCCATATTTGTTCACAGTATTGGTGCCATGTCTGGCACTTGACAGGTACTTAGTAAATATTGATTATCCGGTTGAATGCCACTAGATTTCAAAGGTGTTATTTATTACAGTTAATACCTCAATCAAGCAATTATGACTGTAACCTTTTTCCTTTTTTCAACAGAAAATTTCATACCAAGTGCAGGCTTTTTGAAACACAATCTCTTGTAAAGGAGACAAATTTATCATTGTAAAGGAACCCCAAAGCATTTTAACACTAAGTCATATTGTATAAATGGAGATCTTCATCACAAACTATTCAATAAGTTTGTATCTTGGAAGCCATTGACATAGCCCATGTTATTTGTAAATTATGAAAGAGAGGGGGAATAATATGTATCAAAATAACAAGAGAGCTTACCACCTTACTTAAAAAAGGGAAAAATATGAAAATAAATTTCCTCCAAAATATAATAGAAGTAAATAATTGTGTGAAACCATGATCATACCTCATTAGAGGATTCTGATGTAAAATAAAAAGAGATGCAACAACATAGCAATCAAAATATGAAAGTAACAAGCAATTCTGAGGATGTGGAGAAAAGGAGCTCTCATTAATTCCTGGATTGCAAATTGGAAAAGTCACTTTGAATATCAATTTGATACATCCTCACAAAACTATAAATATTCTTATTATGTGATTCAACAGTCCTACACTTTGGTATTTATCAAATAAGTTGCAAACTCAGAGGTTCACTGAAAACTCATGTTGTAGTAATTATCATGCATTTGCTATGACCTTGAGAATCTAATGTATTGGTAAATTTATTAAATAAAAATAGAAACAGGAAGTTTGAGCCAGTAAGCAAAGAGATCAACACACAGATGATCATAAGCTCTGTTACTAATTTCCAAAACACAGAAGTAATCACCAGGTCCTTCTGTGAGTGGATAGACTAATCAAACATGAAATAACCTGACAGCAGAGTGTTACTCAGCACTAAAATTAACTACTAAGTCATGGAATAATGTGACAAAATCATAAATGTATATTGCTATATGCAATAGGCAGACATGAAAAGGCTGCATTCTATACAAATCCATGTACATGAAATTTAAGAAACATCAAAATGATAGTGACAGTAAAAAATCTGATTTTTAGATGTTGGTGGGGGATGAAAAGACGGAGCACAGGGAATTTTTTAGGGCAGTGAAACTATTCTGTACTTTTTTTTTTTTTTTGGACAGGCAGAGTGGACAGTGAGAGAGAGAGAGAGAGAGAGAGAGAAAGGTCTTCCTTTTCCGTTGCTTCACCCACCAATGGCTGCCGCGGCCAGCACACTGCGGCCGGACGGTGCACCTTGCTGACCCGAAGCTTCGGAGCCAGGTGCTTCTCCTGGTCTCCCATGCTGGTGCAGGGCCCAAGCACCTGGGCCATCCTCCACTGCACTCGCTGGCCACAGCAGAGAGCTGGACTGGAAGAGGGGCAACCGGGACAGAATCCAGAGCCCCGACTGGGACTAGAACACGGTGTGCCGGCACCACAGGCGGAGGATTAGCTTATTGAGCCATGGCACCGTCCATTATTCTGTATTTTTAATGGGAGACACATGTGAATAAACGTTTGCTAAAATCTATCCAATGGACAACACCAAGTGTGAATCCTAGAGTAAATGAAGGATTTGGGGAAATAATGGTACTCCAGTGTGGGTTTATCCATCCATTATAAAAATATACCACTCTGATACAGGATATGGAAGATGGGGAAGCTGTACATGTGCTATGGGTGCAAGTATACGGGGACTATTTGTATTTTACACTCAATTTTGTTGTAAATCTGAAATTTCTCTAAAAAGATTCTATTAAAATCTAAATAATCCTAAGAAGAACAAAAAAAAGAGAAAATATAATAAAAGTCAAGTGATTTTTCAACTAAATGAAAAATGTATCACCATCAAACAAGTTTGGTGTATTCAAATTAGAGATTTTTAAAAAGATCACCAAAAATTTTTTGAAACTTACATTTTTAAAAAACAGTGGATTCACACATCATACAAGGATGAAAGTATTAGTATTTCTCTTCTCATTTTGGTGCTTTCTGTTATGATTATCCACTATAAACATGCATATTTTTATAGTTTCAATAACTTCAATTTACCTAAATGTTGACAATAGAGAAAATACTTTTTTATATACAGAATATGTAAAGTCAATCAAATCAAGAAAAAAGAAAGTAGTGAAAGTAGGCAGAAGACTTTGAACAGACACTTTTCAAAAAATATAAGCATTATTATTATTATTTTTTTTTTGACAGGCAGAGTGGACAATGAGAGAGAGAGACAGAGAGAAAGGTCTTCCTTTGCCATTGGTTCACCCTCCAATGGCTGCTGTGGCGCAGGTCGCAGTGCGCGGATCTGAAGGCAGAAGCCAGGTGCTTCTCCTGGTCTCCCATGCGGGTGCAGGGCCCAAGCACCTGGGCCATCCTCCACTGCCTTCCTGGGCCATAGCAGAGAGCTGGCCTGGAAGAGGAGCAACCGGGACAGAATCCAGCGCCCCGACCGGGACAAGAACCCAGTGTGAAGGTGGAGGATTAGCCTACTGAGCCGCGGTGCTGGCCAAGATATAAGCATTATTAAAAAGAAGATCAATACTCATGATGGAAATATAAATTTAAATCAAAGTGTTAACCTACTTCGCACTCTCAAAAATGAACAAAATTTTAAAAATCAAGATTTACTGAGGATTTTGAACAACTGCAGCATACACATTGCTTTTGGAAATGAAAAGGCTATAACTTGTTTGGAAAACACTTTGGCCATTTTTCCGGAATTAAACTGTCAATGGAAACTAGGCACTTTTCTAGTTTATGGATTTATTGAGGGGAAAAAATTAAAGCTTATTTCTCTTATGCAATTTATAACTACTAATAGGAGTGAAGAGTTCATAAATACAAAGAATGAATGAATGGAGTATGTAAAAAGAAAATGACATAGAAATTATTCTTGCATTTTTATGATAGTGTAAAAATATAAATCCACATAAAAGAATGTTATTATCTGTGTTTTAATAATAGCAAAATTGGGGCCAGCACTGTGGCATAGCAGGTAAAGCTGCTGCCTGCAGTGCCGGGATCCCATATAGGTGCTGGTTCAAAACCCGGCTGCTCCTCCACTTCCAATCCAGCTCTCTGCTATGCCCTGGGAAGGCAGTGGAAGATGGCTCAAGATCTTGGGCTCCTGCACCCGTGTGGGAGACCTGGAAGAAGCTCCAGAAACCTTGTTTCGAATCCGCCCACTCCAGCCTTTGCAGCCAATTGGGGAGTGAACCAGTGGATGGAAGACCTCTCTCTCTCTCTCTCTCTCTTTGCCTCTCCATCTCTCTCTGTATAACTATTTCAGATAAATAATAAATAAATAAATCTTTCAAAAATAATAGCCAAAATTAAAAATAATATAGATTAGGGGCTGTCACTATGGCGTAGCAAGTAAAACCTTTGCCTGCAGTGCCAGCTACCCATATGGGTGCCGGTTCGTGTCCTGGCTGCTCCTCTTCCCATCCAGCTCTCTGCTATGGCCTGGGAAAGCAGTAGAAGATGACCCAAGTGCTTGGGCCTCTGCACCCACGTGGGAGACCTGGAAGAAGCTCTTGTCTCCTACCTGCAGATAGGCGCAGCTCCAGCTGGTGTAGCCATCTGTGGAGTCAATTATCAGATGGAAGACCTCTCTCTCTCTATCTCTACCTCTCTGTAACTCTGTCTTTCAAATAAATAAATGGAACTTTAAAAATTAATATTGTCTGAGTGCTTAGGCCCCTGCAACCCATGTGGGAGACCTGCAGGAAGCTCTGGACTCCTGGCTTTGGCCTGTCCCTGGCGTTTGCAGCCATTAGGGGAGGGAACTAGTGGATAGAAGATATCTTTCTCCCTCTCCTTCTCTCTCTCCCTCTCCTTCTGTAACTTTTTCAAATATATAAATAAATCTTTTGTTAAAAAAAGAACATTAATCAACAATTGACACTTAGAATAGTAAAATGAATATGTATACACATTTGTATATGTAAACATTCATATATATAGAAAACATATACATACATATATAACATATCAAAATATAAAAATAATTCATTTTTAACATTTATAATGTTCTAAGTAAGCCTAAACTAAGGCAGAGTGTTAGACCTGACAGTGATGTTTGAGTACAATACTGACTTGGAGAAACAAAGAAATGTTGATGAATAAATTACATATATTGTTTAAAATAACTCTTTTTTTAATCTAAGTTCTTACTCCTTAATTTGAAAAACGTAGTAACATTTGTGAGGAGTGTCCATATGTGTATTCTGAGTTGGCAAAAAAAAAGTATCTCCCTCTTTGTATCACATATGATTAGAAAATAAACTGACACCTGCTAGATGTTGTTTATTTATTTGTTAAAAAGATGAAATGAGAAATAGCTGCTATCTGTAAACATTTCAACATATTAGAAGGAATCCAGACCCATAATTACTCTCTTGCAAACAGAATACTGTTTCTAGACACTCATTTAACCAGAGTGAAGTAAATTGAGATGTCCCTAAAATTTCTTCTTGTCCTGCTTTCCAGTCACAATCTCCTAAAGTGTTAGATTCTTATTTCTAAAATCATGAATTATCACTTCAAAGGATAGATAGATGTATAGATAGATAGATATAGATATTCTTTAATTATTGCCTCAATCATATCATGCTTTTTATTTTGATGGCAGCTTATTAATATTGTTTCATGGAATATGACACCAATTTTAACTCCTAGACTTTTGCTGGTACAAAACTTCTAATACCATTCTAACTACTCTCATAATTTGAAGCTTCTGATTTCTCAAACCTGTTCTATCATCTTACAGATTCCATTATTGTACTTTGTTGTGTATATATGTGTATGTATATTATATACACACACATAAGATGTACAATCTTACATATAGGTAGATTTGTATGTGTGCATGTGACCATGTCATAAATCTACAGAAAATGCAGGGGAAAAAAAAGTTTATTTTGATCTAGAATTACTTGGGATTTCTGCATTGTTTTATCCATAATAGGCACCTTTTGAAGACTTTTTGAAGACATTTTAATGTGCATATATAGTACAATATATATATAGTACAATATATATGCACATCATATATAATATATATTATATTATATGTGTGCATGTGTATAATAAAATATATATTATATATAATACATTATATATACATTTCATATTTATGTGCCATTAGGCTCATGCCGAAACTTTTCCTTTTCATTTTTTACTGTCACAATCTTTTCTTCTCTATTGGCTAATTTATTCACTAACTGAAATCTCATGTATCTTTAAGTTTCACCTCCAATTGGAATATTTTTAGTGCTCCTGTCAATAAAAGCTCATCTCTTTTTCCCTTATGTCACATAGAGCCTTTAAAAGAATATCCATAGAATGGCATCACAACCCTACTAGAATTATAACTTTGATGTTGACTATAACCTGAGTAGATTTTGAGATCTATAAAGTTTGTGACCTTGTAAGTATTCATGAATTTATGTTTATATATAGCTAAATCAATTACTCTTTATATTTGTTCCATGCCATATGCATTGGAATATTTTTCTATATTTTCTGAAACTATGGAAACCTCAGTGTTATCCCAGCCTATTACTATCTCTGTAATAGCTGAGAAGCTAATGTAGACATCAGAATTGTAATCAACATTTCTGGTGATTATTTGACACACAACATGTTTAAAATCCTAGACAAGGGGCTCAGGTTGTGGAGCAGCATGTTAGTCTGCTGCCTGCAAACCTGGCATCCCATATGGGCACCAGTAAGTATCCTGGTGGCTCCAGTTCCAATCCAGCTCCCTGCCAACGCACCTGAAAAGGCAGCAGAGCATGGCCCAACTGATTTGACCCCTGCATCTATATGGCAAACCCAGATGGAACTCTAGATTTCTGGCTCAGGCATGGCCCAGCCCTTGCTGTTTTAGCCATTTGGGGAGTGAAACAGCAAATATAAGACCTCTTTCTCCTCCACTGTCTGTAGTTTTGCCTTTCAAATAGACAAATGTTTTTTAAAAACCATTCGTCAAGCCAATATCACATTTATGGTAAGTACCTAGCTGATAATCATGTTGTATCATCTCTTCAAAAATTTAAAATTTATTTTATTTAATTGAAAAGGCGAGGGAGGGAGAGAGGGAGAGAGGGAGAGAGGGAAAGAGGGAGAGAGAGAGAGAGAGAGAGGGAGAGAGGGAGAGACTGAGACTGCTGGTTCAGTCTCCAAATGGCCATAACAATTAGCACTGGGCCAGGCTATAGTCTAGAGCCAGGAATTGAATCTAGTTCTCCCACAAAGGTGCAAAGGCCCCGCTAATTGTGCCATCACTTATTGCCCCTCAGAATGCACGTTGCTAAGAATTTGGAATAGGGAACAAAGCCATATGTTGAAATCAAGCCCTCAGTTTTAGCATGTAGTTGTCCCAAACAGCATCTTAAAAGGCTATGTCACATGGTACCACTACACAATCATTTTATTAACTTTTAAATCACACTTAATACAAACAAAAAAATATTTGAATTGTATTTCAAATTTTAGTAACCGATACTTATAACATTTAGTATGTAACAGGTGTTTTCCTAGTTAGTGTGTATGGAATCTCACCATAACAATGTAAAATAATATAATGTTATTATTTTACAAGTGAAGAAAATGAGGCCGGTGCCACAGCTCACTTGGCTAATCCTCCACCTGCATCCATGGCACCCCAGGTTCTATTCCTGGTTGCTCCTCTTCCAGTCCAGCTCTCTGCTGTGGCCTGGGAGTGCAGAAGAGGACGGCCCAAATGGTTGGGCCCTGCACCCACATGGGAGACCAGTAGAAGCACCTGGCTACTGGCTTTGGATCGGCACAGTGCCAGCCGTAGTGGCCATTTTGGGGGTAAACCAACGGAAAAAGAAAGACCTTTCTCTCTGTCTCCCTCTCTCACTGTCTAACTGCCTGTCAAAAAAAAAAAAAAAAAAGAAGAAGAAAAATGAAATCAGAAAGGATAATAACTGAAATTTTTATCAAAGTTGCCAGGAAGCATACAAAACTCGAAGTATCAGTTGGTCACATAAAACACACACACAAACACACACACACATACACCCTGTTTAGTCATTTAGTGGATTCACAAATGAAAAACAATACTTCTTTACAACAGAAAACATACCGATACATATGCAATCCAACCTGCTAGTTTGTAAATTAGATGTTTCATGTAATCAATTTTCATAAAAGGCCAAACAGAGGTTCTGAGAAAATTGATATTTGTTAGGATTTGGCTCAAAGTACGTGTCACCCTTAATAGATTCTATATTCATAAACTAGAAAAAAATTCCAAAAAAAGTGGCCTTAGTCATACAAAAAGCAATTAATTTAGAACACTAAGTGGTAAACTTCATGCAAGATAGATTTCAATGTTTGATTCTGGATATGCAATATACTAAATTTCTATAGAAAGCATGTATACAGCAATAACCATGCTATTAAGGTGTTTGAATAAAGAATTTAATTCAAAGGCTGTTTTTTACTGCTGCTTGGTAATTATTTGTTGATAAAAATATAGTTAACTGGCTTGGAGTTGTTTTTTATCACATTCTAAAGGCGAGGCTTCTGTCACGAAAACTTTGTAACTCCTAGAACAAAGATTTTATTTAGAGAAGGAATATATCAAGACTTAGAAAGTTATTTGCCAATCTAGCCACACAGTTTTCATATCCATATCCTGGAGGGTTAGAAGGAGGTACCTTTCTTTGAAGGGAGGAGAGAACCTCCACTTTGACTATGACCTTGTCTAAACAAGATAAGAGTCGGAGAACTCAAGGGGCTTCCATAGCCTTGGAAACTCATGACTAGTGCATAGGGAGATTACTGATGCCATAAACAGGAGTGTCAATTTGTTAAGTCAACAACAGGAGTCACTGTGCTCTTACTCCTCATGTAGGATCTCTGTCCTTAGTGTGCTGTACATTGAGATTTAGTGCTATAACTAGTACTCAAACAGTATTTTTCACTTTGTGTTTCTATGGGGGTGCAAACTGTTGAAATCTTTACTTAATGTATACTAAACTGATCTTCTGTAAAAAAAAAAAAAAAAAAAAAAAAAGAAATTTTCAATTCCCAACTTGACTCTCACTGGGATTAAACATGACAATAGGTCTGATCTGATTTCATCATCATTTAAAAAATCATCTATTATTTTTCACTTTATGTTTCTGTGTGGGAGCAAACTGTTGAAATCTTTACTTAATGTATGCTAAACTGATCTTCTGTATATAAAGAGAATCGAATATGAATCCTCATGTGAATGGAAGGGGAAAGAGGAGGGTTGTGGGTGGGAGGGACGTTATGGGGGGGAAGCCATTGTAATCCATAAGCCGTACTTTGGAAATTTATATTCATGAAATAAAAGTGTAAAAAAAAAAAAAAAAAAAAGATGTTCTTTTGGGGCCAGTGCTGTGGTGTAGTGGCTAAAGCTACCACCTGCAGTGCCGGCATCCCAAATGGGTGCTGGTTTTAGTCCAGGCTGCCCCACTTCAATCCAGCTCTCTGCTATGGCCTAGAAAAGCAATAGAAGAAGGCCCATGTCCTTGGGCCCCTGCACTCATGTTGTAGACCCGGAAGAAGCTTCTGGCTCCTGGTTTCAGATTGGCACAACTCCAGCCATTGTAGCCATCTGGGGAGTTAACCAGCAGATGGAAGACCTCTCTCTCTCTCTCTCTCTCTCTCTGCTTCTGTAACTCTGCTTTTCAAATAAATAAGTAAATCTTAAAAAACAGACTAGCATCTTATCTTCAATTCAGATATGAAGACTAGCCTCATTCATTCATTCATTAAATAGGCTTTAATTAAAGAACTTCTCTATGCAGGCACCACTCTGGGTGCAGTTTGTAGTCTTGAATCACAATTTCAGAGTCTGTACTCTTAAAGGCAGATATTCCTGGGAGGATCATTGAGATATAATAGCATAATTAAAATAAACCTTGCTGTCTGGTGGAGCCAGAACAAAGAACTCATTAGATACATAAAGCAAGCTAACAGGCAAGGTCTATCACATTGAGACTCCATGACAGAAGACAATTTTCTGTCTCTGACCTTCCAATGTTAAGGCTGGCACACAGATTCAGAAGCAGAAGGAAGCCTGAATTCTCAGAGGACTGAAAAAAAAGGTCAGTTTTGTTTGAACTCTGTGGTCAAAGAAATACAGCTATCTCCCTCTGTGAAATATTTTATCATACTAGTTTTCTTAATACCAGGCAGGTTGGAGAAAAGGAAATGTCAGCACTAGAAAAGTTACTGCGGAATAAGGGCTGAACAGTGTGAATTCACATTTTCTCTATAGCCAATGAACATTTCCTTTGAAATTGAAGGAAACAAATGAAGATGGATACTAAGTTACACCTGTCAGAAGCCAATCTAATGTTAATTAAAGTCAACAAAATTTGTTGTCTGTTAATGATATCCATTATTCAGTTAAAGGAGATAACTGTGTAAACAGTGAGTCATCAAAGTATAGTCAAAGAACGAACTTTGAAAAATAAAACCCAAGTGAAAATGTTGATAACCTTTGGCATATATTTGGACATGGGCATTATGGGAACCACCAAAAATTATGCACAATTGTTTATTTATTTGAATTTGATATACACTTTTAACATCATAAAAGTATATATTTACATCAGAAAATCCACAGTACAAATATGAAGAGAAAGGATATAAACATAAAGAATATTCTACTTTAATTCTCTTAATTGAGGATGGAGACTTCAAATCAAGAATAGTTCTTCAAACCATGAACAAAAAATATTTTCTAATTTTTGTGTCCTTGATGATTTCTTTCATCAGTATTTCACAAATTTCACTGTAGCTATCTTTCACTAATTTGATTGTTTATTTATAAATATTTAAAATTTTTATGTATTATAAATAGAGTGTCTTCATTTTTCTTTCACTAAGATTATTATTTATGTATAAAATGCAATTTTTTATATTGATTTTGTATCCTGGAACTTCACTGAATTGTTTTATCAGTTCTAACAGTTTTTGGTTGAGGTTTAACTTTTTCCATGTATAAAATTATGTCATCTGCACACATGGATATCTTTATTTTTTCCTACCTAATTTTAGATCCCATTTATTTTATTCTCTTCTCCAACTGCTCTTGCCAATACTTACAATAGTATATCAAATAGAGTGGTGAAAGTGGACAACTTGGTCTTGTTCACAATCTGATGAGAAACACTGAAAATATTTTTCCTTAATTGTGACATTGATTGTTGCTTTTTTTTTTTTTTTTTTGACAGGCAGAGTGGACAGTGAGAGAGAGAGAGACAGAGAGAAAGGTCTTCCTTTGCCATTGGTTCACCCTCCAATGGCCGCCACTGTCAGTGCACTGCGGCTAGCGCACCGCGCTGATCTGATGGCAGGAGCCAGGTGCTTCTCCTGGTCTCCCATGGGGTGCAGGGCCCAAGGACTTGGGCCATCCTCTGCTGCACTCCCAGGCCACAGCAGAGAGCTGGCTGGAAGAGGGGCAACCGGGACATAATCCGGCGTCCCGACTGGGACTAGAACCCGGTGTGCCAGTGCTGCAAGGTGGAGGATTAGCCTACTGAGTTGTGGCGCTGGACGATTGTTGCTTCTTAATATACAGCCTCAACAATTTCCATGCATGATATTTCTGTACTTGATTTACTGAAAGTTTTTTTTTTTTTCATGAAGGGATATTGATTCTCATCAAATGTCTTTTCTGCCTCCTTAAAATGTCCATACTGCCTAAAACAATCTACAGGTTCAATGCAAAATACCAACAATATTTTTGCAGAATTAGGAAAAGCAATAATAAGATGAATGTGAAATCACAAGACAGAATAGTCAAAGCAACTCTGAGAAAAACATGACTAGGCTGTAGGCATCACATTACCTAATTTCAAAACAATTAAAAAAAATGTGGTAATGACATAAAAACTGGCAAATAGATCAATGGAACAGAGTGAAGAACCTGGATTTTTACCCACATACATACAGCTAACTGCTTTTTCACAAAGATGCCAAGAAAATACACAGGAGAAAGGATAGTCTTTTCAATAAATGGTACCAACAAAACTGGATATACATACACGAAAGAATGAATTTGGCTCCCTATTCTCACTTTATACGAAAATCAACTCGTGAGTGAAAGACCTAAACTTAAGACCTAACTATGAAGCTCCTAGAAGACAACAGGAGAAACTTTTAAAAAATGGTGTAGGCGCGGCCATTGGAGGGTGAACCAACGGCAAAGGAAGACCTTTCTCTCTCTGTCTCTCTCTCTCACTGTCCACTCTGCCTGTCAAAAAAAAAAAAAAATGGTGTAGGCTATGATTTTTAATAAGACTCCAAATGTGCAAGAAAAAAAAAAGCCAAACTAGAATAATGGGGTTATGTCAAACTCAGGAACTCAGGAACTTCTTCACAGCAAGGGAAATAATCAACAGAGTAAAGCGACATCAGACATAATCATGGATAATACATGCAAGCTACATCTATGTCAAAGGTTTAACATCCAGTATATATCAGCAATTCAAATGACTCAATAAAAAAAAGCCAGTTAAGAAATAGGTAAAGGACAATAACAATTCTTAAAATAAGAAATAAAAATGATCCATAAATATCTTTAAAAAGTTTTCTATATCACTAGCTATCAAGGAATTACAAATCAAAACCACAATGAGATATCTCTTCATTCTTCCTAGAATAGATATTATAAAAGTGCACAAAGTGACAAATGCTGGAAAAGTATACAGAAAAAGGAATATTTTTGTCGTTGGTCTAGATTACTACAGTCCTTATGGAGAATAGCATGGAGATTTATTTGAAAGCTTGAAATGAAACAGCCATATGATCCAGTAATTCTACTGCTTGTATATATCCAAAAAAAACATGAAATCATTGCTTCACAGAGATGCCTGCTCCACCACGTATGCTGTGTACTGTTCACAAAAGCCAAGATACGGAATCTACCAAAGTGCCCAGCATCAGATTAACAGAGAAATTGAGATGCATATATATACAACGGAATTATCAATTCAGCCATAAAAAAATGAAATCCTGTCATTTGCAGCTAATGAGTGTGATTGAGGACAGCATATTAAGTGAAATAACACAGAAAGACAAATACTGCATATTCTTCCTCATACGTGAATGCTAACAACAAAAAAAATACCTCAATCTGAACATGGATTGATTACCAGCAGTTGAAATGGATGGGGGACATAGAGGAAGTTTAGATAAATAAGGAAACAAGGAGAGTTCAGTGTGTTTAATTATGATTAATTTATCATAATACTATGAAGTGTTTGCAACCCAGGAGTGGTTTATTAATTTATAAAATGTAATAAGGAAAGATGTTAATAGAGGAAGTTGAGTGTGGGGTATATAACTCTTTGTACCATTTCACATTCTGTTGTTGCAAATTTAAAACTATTCTGAAATAAAAGTTTATTTATGAAAGAAAAAAGAGCAAAAAAGGATGAGGACTGCCAAGTATTTTTATGAGAAACAATGGAGATGCTTAGAATTCGGGAATGGGGAAAAATATGTATGGTTTGCAGAATAAAACAAGAAGTAGGTGTGAATTTGCTCAACTTCAAATGTTATCCTAAACAAAGAAAGAAGCCTTTTCTAGTAAAGATGGCACAGGATCTCTAGGACAAGAATTATTTCTAGCAACAAGAGACATGAACTACAGCTCTTCTGCTGACTTCAGGCAACAAATCCCATTTGGATAGTGCATTCAATATTGATGAATATGTTTTTCTTTCATTGAATAGCCTGCCTGCAATGTATATGTGGATCCTTAGTTAAGAAGAACCATTAAAAATTGAACTTGGAATCTAGGTCATAGTCAGATGAATCAATCATACACAGGGAAACAGAAACCTCTCTAGTTTACAAGGAAAAATATATAATTCTGTTTAATGAGTCAAAAGATCTCTAGGTGACTTTACAAATTGGTCAAGCAGATAAGCATGAATATATATTTTTCTACTCCTTAAATTTCAAGGCAATCACTATACAGCCTGAAGAAAACAAAGCTAAGTTGTTGTTTCATCTCTTTACTGCAAATAACACACTTACAGATTCAGATATAAATAAGGAACTAGAGAGAGAGAGATGAAAGTAATTGGTATAGGAGCTGTCAGCATGAGCTTCTGAGACTGCTTAACAAATCTGACTATTAAAGGCACTTGCATCAGAAAGCAGGTGACTTCTCTCACAAGCTCTCAGTTTTTGCAGGAATGCAGCTTCTTCTTGATGAAAATAAGATATAGATCCTGAGGAGGATTGGAGAGAGAATTATCTTTTATAGTTACCAATCTATTCCAAAGTTAATGTTGAAAACAAAAGGTAGAAAACAAAGTTCTTAACACAATTTTGAGTTAAAATGATAGAGGTGATGATAAGGGCAGAAACCTGAGCTAGGGAAAAGAAACAGCTATAAAGCTGCTGCCCAACCAACCACCACCATAAAATGATTTTGATTTAAGATAGAGGAAAGCTCATAGAACTAAAGACGATATGCTTTACAGGGGATGAAGTGAACAAAATAAAACTATGTAATTTTACAGTGCATTGTTATAATATCTATGAGCATTGTTGAAAAACAATGTACGTAAAAACATGATAGTGGGGCAGGTGCTACAGCTCAGAAGGTTAAACTGCCACCTGCAGCACAGGCATTCCACATGGGATGAAATGTCCAGGGCTGGAAAGGGCTGAATTCAAGAGCCAGCAACTGCATATTGGTCTTTCATCTTTGGCTGCTCTCCTAGGCACATTAGCAGGAAGTTGGATAAGAACCAGAGTAACCAGATCTTGAATTGACTCCGATATGGGATCTAGCATCACAAGCATTGGCTTAACATGCTACACCAAAATGCCATCCCTTGTAACAATTTCAAAAGGGATAGCATATTTTTAGATTATTTAGATTATTATTTACATAAATTACTTTTAGATTATAAAAATAAATTTAGGATCAGTAAAATTTCTTTAGATTAAAAATACAGAGTAGGAGCCAGTGTTATGGCATAGCAGGTAAAGCCACCGCCTGCAGTGCCAGCATCCCGTATGGACACTGGTTCAAGTCCCAGCTGCTCCACTTCCAATCCAGCTCTCTGCTATGGCCTGGGAAAACAGTGGAAGATGGCCCAAGTCCTTGGGTCCCTGCACCTGTGTGGAAGATCCAGAAGAAGCTCCTAGCTCCTGGCTTCAGATTGGCACAGCTCCGGCCATTGTGGCCAACTGAGGAGTGAACCAGCAGGTGGAAGACCTTTCTCTCTTTTTCTGGCTCTGCTTCTCTCTCTGTGTAACTCTGACTTTTAAGTAAATAAATAAATCTTTAAAAAAAAATACAGTTTAAGGGGTGGAGCCAAGATCGTGGAATAGCAAGGGCATGCACAATAGTCCAGGAAAATATAGTTTAATAAAAGTGGAGTTACTGTAGCCTCAGGAAAAGGCTCAGGAAAAAATTGCAGAGGAAACTCTTCAGGATCTAGGGGATGTGACACGGAGGACCTACGGGGAGAGCAAGGTCGCCCACCACGTGGAAGCCAAGCTGCGAGAGCAGGAGCTGAGCCGCAGAGCCTGCGTGCCAGTGCTGGAAGGGGAGGTGAGACAAAGACCTCAGTAACCCAAGACATTGGTGGGGAAAGGCAGAAAGAGCCTAGAGGGAATGAGGCCTGAAGCCCCACTGGGGAAAGTTCACCAGGCTGACTGGCAGAGAGAAAAAAATGAATAAATAAGGGGAACTGGCATGGACATTAGCCTCTCTCTCCATTCACCTTACAAAGCCAAGCAAGACAACGAGCAGGCACCATTTTACATATGTAAAGTGGCATCTGCCATTAGCCAAGCAGAAAAACCTGACTCTGGTGGGAGAAATAACAGGAGGTTATGACCTAGTGAAAGTGTGGAGCTAATGAACTGAGACTGTGAAAATCTGAGGGGGGGCAAGAGAAATCACAAGTATACAAACTCGGTAACCTTGGCAACCTGGTGAGAGACTGCAGAGAAATTTGAGACCACACTGAGGGCTGCATAAACTCTTTGTGTGGTCCCAGGGGTGGAGTAGACAAATACCCATATTTCATACATCAACTACCCTCAATTCCACTCAGCTGATTGGAATTACTTCCCAACTGAGTCAAAAAAATAAATAAATAAAAAGAGAGAGAGAGAGAGAGAGCCAGCAAGGGAGAGAACAATATGGGTGAGTCACCTTTGGCACACCCTTAACCCTGAAAAACCAAACAGAGCTCTCTGGCCACACCCATCACAGCCTCTAAGGATCCATCAAAAGCAGACAGTCCACTTAATCTAGAGTCAAAATATAACAAGAAAAAGCACCACAGAGAAGAACAAAAGAATATCTCCAATATGCCAAACAAACGCAGAAACTGAGGTAACAAGAACGAGGAAGACACCATGATGCCCCCAAATGAAAAAGACACCACAATTCAAGATAATGAAGATGATGAGATAGACACCATTTGGCTGATTGGGTTAAAGAACAAAACCCAACTATTTGCTGCTTACAAGAAACAATCTTTCCAACAAAGATACATACAGACTGAAAGTGAAAGGCTGGAAAAAGATATACCTTGCCAACAGAAATGAAAAAAGAGCAAGCGTAGCCATCTTAATATAGGACAACATAAACTTTACCATAAAACTTTTAGGAGAGACAAAGAGGGGCACTATATAATGACTAAGGGATCAATTCAACAGGAAGATATAATGATGATCAATGTAGATACACCTAAATACAGGGCACCGGTTTATTTAAAAAATTTGTTAAGGGACTTAAAGGGAGACTTAGACCCCAATACAATAGTACTGGGGGACTTCAATACTCCCCTCTCAGAAATAGATCAACAGGACAGAAGATCAACAAGGATACAGTAGATTTAAACGACACTATAGCCCAAATGGATCTAACAGATATCTACAGAACTTTTCATCCTACACATAAAGCATTTACATTCTTCTCAGCAGTACATGGAACCTTCTCTAGGATTGACCACATACTAGGCCATAAAGCAAGTCTCAGCAAAATCAAAAGAATTAGAATCATATGATGCAGCTTCTCTGACCATAAAGGAATGAAGTTGGAAATTAGCAACTCAGGAATCCCTAGAGCATATGCAAACACAGGGAGACTGAACAACATGCTCCTGAATGAACAATGGGTCATAGAAGAAATTAAAAGAGAAATCAAAAATTTTCTGGAAGTAAATGAGGATAACAGCACAACATACCAAACTTATGGGATACAGCAAAAGCAGTGTTAAGAGGAAATTTTATATCAATAGGTGCCTACATCAAGAAATTGGAAAGGCACCAAATAGATGAGCTTTCACTGCATCTCAAGGATCTAGAAAATCTGCAGCAAACCAGACCGAAATCTAGTAGGAGAAGAGAAATAATTAAAATCAGAGAAGAAATCAACAGGATTGTATCCAAAAAAATTACAAAAAATCAGCCAAACGAGGAGCTGGTTTTTTGAAAAAAATAAACAGAATTGATACTCCATTGGCCCAACTAACTAAAAAAAGAAAAGACACAAATCAATAAAATCAGAGATGAAAAAGGAAACATAACAGCAGACACCACAGAAATAAAAAGAATCATCAGAAACTACTACAAGGACTTGTATGCCAGCAAACAGGGAAACCTATCAGAAATGGATAGATTCCTGGACACATACAACCTACCTAAATTGAACCAGGAAGGCATAGAAAACCTAAACAGACCCATAACAGAGACAGAAATTGAAACAGTAATAAAGGCCCTCCCAACAAAGAAAAGCCCAGGACCAGATGGATTCACTGCTGAATTCTACCAGACATTTAAAGAAGAACTGACTCCAGTTCTTCTCAAACTATTCAGAACAATCGAAAAAGAGGGAATCCACCCAAATTCTTTCTGTGAAGCCAGCATCACCTTAATTCCTAAGGCGGAAAAAGATGCTGCATTAAAAGAGAATTACAGACCAATATCCCTGATGAACATAGATGCAAAAATCCTCAATAAAATTCTCGCCAATAGAATGCAACAACACATCATAAAGATATCCACCCAGACCAAGTGGGATTTATCCCTGGTATGCAGGGATGGTTCAATGTTCACAAAACAATCAATGTGATACACCACATTAACAGACTGCAGAAGAAAAACCATATGATTATCTCAATAGATGCCGAGAAAGCATTTGATAAAATACAACACCTTTCATAATGAAAACTCTAAGCAAACTGGGTATGGAAGGAACATTCCTCAATACAATCAAAGCCATTTATGAAAAACCCATGGCCAGCATCCTATTGAATGGGTAAAAGTTGGAAGCATTTCCACTGAGATCTGGTACCAGACAGGGATGCCCACTCTCACCACTGCTATTCAATATAGTTCTGGAAGTTTTAGCCAGAGCTATTAGGCAAGAAAAAGAAATTAAAGGGTTACAAATCGGGAAGGAAGAACTCAAAATACCCCTCTTTGCAGATGATATGATTCTTTATTTAGGGAATCCAAAGAACTCTACTAAGAGATATTGGAACTCACAGAAGAGTTTGGCAAAGTAGCAGGGTATAAAATCAATGCACAAAAATCAACAGCCTTTGTATACACAGGCAATGCCATGGCTGAAGAAAAACTGCTAAGATCAATCCCATTCACAATAGCTAAAAAAACAACCAAATACCTTGGAATAAACTTAACCAAGGACGATAAAGTTCCCTATGATTAAAATTACAAAACCTTAAAGAAAGAAATAGAAGAGGATACCAAGAAATGGAAAAATCTTCCATGCTCATGGATTGGAAGAATCAATATCATCAAAATGTCCATTCTCCCAAAAGCAGTGTATAGATTCAATGCAATACCAATCAAGATACCGAAGACCTTCTTCTCAGATCTAGAAAAAATGATGCTGAAATTCATATGGAGACACAGGAGACCTCAAATAGCTAAAGCAATCTTGTACAACAACAACAACAAAAAAGCCGGAGGCATCACAATACCAGATTTCAGGACATACTACAGGGCAGTTGTAATCAAAACAACATGGTACTGGCACAGAAACGGATGGATAGACCAATGGAACAGAATTGAAACATTAGAAATCAATCCTAACATCTACAGCCAACTCATATTTGAGCCAGGATCCAAAACCAATCCTTGGAGTAAGGACAGTCTATTCAATAAATGGTGCTGGGAAAATTGGATTTCCACGTGCAGAATCATGAAGCAAGACCACTACCTTTGACCTTACACAAAAATTCACGCAACATGGATTAAAAACTTAAATCTATGACCTGACACCATCAAATTATTAGAAAGCATTGGAGAAACCCTGCAAGATATAGGTACTGGCAAAGACTTCTTGGAAAAGACCCTAGAAGCACAGGCAGTCAAGGGCAAAATTAACATTTGGGATTGCATCAAATTGAGAAGTTTCTATACTCCAAAGGAAACAGTCAGGAAAGTGAAGAGACAACCGACAGAATGGGAAAAAATATTTGCAAACTATGCAACAGATAAAGGGTTGATAACCAAAATCTACAAAGAAATCAAGAAACTCCACAACATCAAAACCAACAACCCACTTAAGAGATGGGCCAAGGACCTCAATAGACATTTTTCAAAAGAGGAAGTCCAAATGGCCAACAGACACATGAAAAAATGTTCAGGGTCACTAGCAATCAGGGAAATGCAAATCAAAACCACAATGAGGTTTCACCTCACCCCAGTTAGAATGGCTCACATTCAAAAATCTACCAACAATAGATGCTGGTGAGGATGTGGGGAAAAAGGGACACTAACCCACTGTTGGTGGGAATGCAAACTGGTTAAGCCACTATGGAAGTCAGTCTGGAGATTCCTCAGAAACCTGAATATAACCCTACCATACAACCCAGCCATACCACTCCTTGGAATTCACCCAAAGGAAATTAAATTGGCAAACAAAAAAGCTGTCTGCACATTAATGTTTATTGTAGCTCAATTCATGATAGCTAAGACCTGGAACCAACCCAAATGCCCATCAACAGTAGACTGGATAAAGAAATTATGGGACATGTACTCTATAGAATACTATACAGCAGTCAAAAACAATGAAACCCCGTCATTTGGAGGAATCTGGAAAACATTATGCTGAATGAATTAAGCCATCCCCAAAGGGACAAATATCATATGTTCTCCCTGATTGGTGACAACTAACTGAGCACCACAGAGGAAACCTGTTGAAGTGAAATGGACACTATGAGAAACAGTGACTTGGTCAGCTCTTGGCCTGACGGTTGATGTACAATGTAATACTTTATCCATTTTAGTATTTTTTTTGTTCTAGTACTATTAGTTGAACTCTGTAATTAACACACAATTATTCTTAGGTGTTTAAATTTTAACTGAAAAGTGATCCCTGTTAGGAATCTGGAAAACATCATGCTGAGTGAAATAAGCCAGTCCCAAAGGGACAAATATCATATGTTCTCCCTGATCGGTGCCTCTATTCTTTACCATGTATGTTTTATTTTTTGCATTTTAAAAAATACTTCCCTTCCAAGTGTGTGGTCTTGCTTATTCAATTTCAAACACAGTGTTTGAAAGATGCCTACAGGATTTCTTATTTTTTTGACTTTGCATTACTTCTAGGTTACTTCAGCAGAATGGCGGAGTAAGAACCACTGAAAATCCACTCTTCAACAGTGGAAGACAGCTCTGTTAAACTTGTCATAACAGCATTTTTCAGGACTCTGAAAATTAATCAAAGATGTACAAATCAAAGGTTTGTAACAATATCTTTTTTTTTTATCAACAAGAGAAGTGTATCATTGTAAGAATAGTGAGTTTTATAGCAATTAAAATATCATCTTACTCAACCAAACCTATGGTGGTCTTTAAGACCAAATAGCCAACAAGATAAACCAGAAACATACTAGCCATGAAAACCAAAAACCCAGCAGTTATTGCAGGGAACAAATGGGGTTGGTCCTCCATAAATGACCTGTTTACATTACCTGACCTGCTTGACAGTTTCCTAGAAAACCTTTGCAGAATTTGTTTTTACTTGACCTTTCTTAGAATGTATTCAGTATGATCAGTTATTTCTCTTGTTATTTTTGAAAACATGAAATATCAATTATTTAACCTTGTAACTTGGTGAAGTTCTGATAAATGTTAGAGAAAGGAATAAAAGAAACCAAACAACAACAGCAAAATGAATATCTAGAGAAAGTAAATGGATATGGATATCTTCATAAAATACAAAAAATTTTCTAGTAATCTAGAAAATTGTATTAACTCCTTTGAGTATATATAGTAGTCAACAGAGAAGTGCCACTCATTGATCTGGTGAACACATTCTTTTCTATTCCCATCAGAAAAGGGGATTAAGACCAGTTTACATTCACATTTCATAAAAATAAGATGTATTTACAGTTTTAATTAGTTCTACTTTAATTATCTACATTTTGACTTGTTACAGACAGATCTAGAGTGTCTGCACATTTCTTAGAATATCATACCAATCCATGATATTGTAGATATCAGGTTTATTGGGTAGGATGACCAAGAGGTGGGTAGTTTGCTGGAGGCCTTCATAAGGCATGCTGCTCCAGAGGATGCAAAATAAACTCTATGAAGAAAGAGCCATGAACCTGGAACTCAATAAAATTGTGGGGTACAGTGTGGTCTGTCTTTTCCAGGGTAAATGAAAAATTTGTGCCTTCTACCTCCCTCCCCAAAAGTACCACAATGATTGTTTGTGCATTTTGATTTCTGTAGGCAATATAATACACATCAGGAATAATTCTCTGGATCACATGGTGAATGGTGTCAAATTGTGTCTACTTTGAGTAGTGCCCAAGTCAGGGAAGGAAATGCTCTACTCTGTAGTAAAATTGGGCTATTATAAAAGCATCCTTTAAACTTGGTGTTGGAGGTATTGTTAGTGAGGGACAATGAAGCACTGTGTAAGTGTGTGGCAAGTTTCAGTGAAAAAATTATAGTGTGGGTCCCCAATTTATGTAACATGATTTTGCTTCTCTAGGAGAAAATTGATAGACACTAAAGAAAAAAATCCTGGAAATTTTCTGAGCTTCAGTATAGAAAAAAATGCCTGATTCTAGGACACCAAGTGATCATCCAAATGGTACTATAAATTATGAGATAAATAACGCCAAATCTATTGAGTCATAAGATCAGGGAGGATAGTAGAAACCCATGCTAAGATAGAAGAGGTACATCAAGGATCAAACACGAGTAAGACCAGAGGGCAAATGTATATTGCACGATCAGAAAGTCTGGAGGCTTAGGTGATTCTACACTGTTGTGCCAGTATTCTCTCTGCTCATACTTTCAGCCATATTAGAGATTCTGTATCACCATTGAGTCAAGAATAAAACATTTTATTTATGAATTAGTTGGCTTATGTTATGAATACTTTCAAGAGCCAGATGATTGCTGCATTAAAATCTCAATCAGAAGTGATGGGGAAAGACACTGACAAAGGGAAATCCTCCAGAACTTTAGGTGATGAATATCATCTATACTGTAATGTATGGACTCGTGTACAAACAGAAATATGTAGATGTGTTGTCTAGACTCTGGACAGGGAATTAACGGAAAATCCAGATCAACAAAGTTTAAAGTAAAAATGTGGAAGAATACACGCAAGTAGGCAAAAGTGAGAGCAGTGAGCATGTATCACAGAATGGAAACTCGTCAACCCAGTTATCCAAGGTTCAGGCCAGTTGACAACAGATTGTCTCTACTTTGTTTGTATTTGGACTTTTGAAGAAAGTGGTTATAGTAGCAGACATGAGAGAGAAGCATGTTTGAAAAATCACAATTTTTATTATCAAAGTTATGATTTCTAATGCTTGAGACAGTGTTTGGTGAAGTAGTTTAAGCCACTGCTTGCAGCACTGGAATTCTATCTCAGATCAAGTCACAGCTTCACTACTTTTCATCTTGCTTTCTGCTAATGCACCTGCTAAGGCAGCAGAAAATGCCCAAAGTATTTGGGCCCTGCCACCTACATGAACGACTGGGATGGAATTCCTAGCTCCAGGGTTCAACCTGGCCCAGAACCTGCTATTGTAGCTATTTGGGGAGTGATCCAGTAAATGTAAGGTCCCTCCCTCTCTTTGTCTCTCTAGCTTTCCATCTCTATGTGTAACTCTGCCTTCCTAAAAAATGAATTAATTGTTCTTAAAAAATATTTCTACTACTACTTCCAGATCTCTATCGTACAAGCAACAAACACCAACATTATTCCCATGATGTCCCTCAACATCTCGAGGAGATCAATTCGGCCATAGGTTACAAGATCTCCAGTCAGAGCAGTAGTTTGCTTTCAGAGAATTTGGAAATCTTTTTGGGGTTAAATTTGTCTTTTCTCACACAAGTTATCACCAAATTCCAAGGTTTCAAAAATAATCGAACCATCAAAATGGGATCCTACTGAACTTTGTTTTAGATTAGCAAATCAACTTTATAGCAATGGAGATGCAGTACAAATTTGAAATTTGTTAGAAATTTGGTTGTGTAACTTCTGCACAACCCAGAATTTACAGGGCAGGCAGGGCTTTGGAGAGTTCTACAGAAGGCAATGCTGAAGCTCTAGCAAACATACTTCCAGTGCATGACACCAACCTAGAGGATGCAGTTTATTCAGTAATCAGGAACTTCTAGATGGTGGTGTTTTTTTTTTGTTTGTTTGTTTGTTTTTTGTTTGTTTCTTTTTAGTAAGAAGTATAAAACTGAAGACAAAGGTGTTCAGGGTTCTCTGGTAAAGTGCAATCAGTAAGAGATCTACCATTTATCTGGATGAATTCATTGTCCAGGTCAGCTCTTCCTGTCTTGTGACTGTCATTCCCAAATCACTCTATATTGATGTCTTCTGAGAATCTTGTGTTCTCAACTCTTCATTATTTCTACCAAAGGATATAATTGTGTTTCTCTCATTCTCTAAAAATCCTTAAAAACCCGAACCTTGTGCAGGAAATACAAATTGAGATTATTAGACCCAGGATGACTCAGAGTTAGCAGAACAGGAATCGT
This sequence comes from Oryctolagus cuniculus, assembly GCF_051225735.1. Taxonomy (NCBI): domain Eukaryota; kingdom Metazoa; phylum Chordata; class Mammalia; order Lagomorpha; family Leporidae; genus Oryctolagus; species Oryctolagus cuniculus. Next base: position 105,636,489 of record NC_142871.1, on the reverse strand, counting down.
CCAAATATAAATTTTATACATAATTGAAAAGTAGTTAACGAGACAGTTGCTTGCTTGACATTTTATTTAGTCACTTGCTGAATACTGCAAAAATTTAGGTATCACAAAAGTCTAAATTTAATCATTAAAGATGCTATATTTTGTACATCTACTACAATGTCACTATTATATTTAAAATATGCCAACTATGTCTAAGAATATGTACATATTAAATATTAAATTAGTTTATTTTATTTGAAAGGCAGAGATAAAGAGAAAAAGAGAGATAGATAGAAATAGAGAAACACCACCAAATTGCCACCCACCAGTTCACTCCCCATATACAGGGCTGGGCCAGGCCAAACCTGAGAACTACATTCTCAATCCAGGTCTCCTGTATGGGAGACATGGACTCAACTAACTACTTGAGCTATCTCACTTGCTACTTGCCAGTTTGTGTATTAGTAGAAAGCTGGAATGGGAAGCTGAGTAGGGACTCAAAACTAGGAAACTCTGATATGGGATATAGGTAGTTCAAGTGGCATCTTAACCACCAAGACAAATGCCTGCCTCTTCATACTAATTTTAAAATAATCTTCAAATAATGTCAATAGTAAATATTCTATTATTAAGTAGCTCAGAGAAAAGCAACCTCATTAAAATTTAGGGTCTTATTTTTCTAGAACCTATCGAAGGCAATGCAACTTAAGTATAATAATTAAATGTCATTACTTAACTTTGTAAATTGTATCTGAATTGGTTTTGGTTTTCCAGAGGTTTTACGTGGTCTGAAATGTAATATTTTCTTCTAGAGTCTGTCATTAGTTTAATTGACAAAAGAAATATGTACATATCTATACCTATATCATCTATATCTATATCTATATTTCTTTTTTGTTTCAATAGTTTACTGTGCAGGTTTTTTTCATGTTCCAAAGATTATTCCATTAATATTGAATTGACTTGTTCAAAATAAATCATTCATAAGAACAAATTTATTTCTTTTTCAGGTAATAAAGTAGGAATTTTGCAAAGAAGGCAAAAACAATTTTTTCTTGGTTCCTTAAATTCAGGTGATAGACTCCTTGTCTGTCTCTATAACAGAATCTTTGATTTAAAAAGGAAATTTTATTTGGTGTAGTGCTAAACGTTAGAATAAGATCTTACAGGGTTTCCATGGTAACATGCATGCATCACCTGTCTTGCTCACAGTTAAAAGCTGTTCCCTGATATCTTTCATATGTGTTCATATTTTAAAGCTTATATAACTTGGGCTAAATTTTGGTAACATTGTCAAATTCAGATCACTCAAAATCTAATAATTAAATCAATTGGCAGACATTTGCACACCTAAGAATCTATGAACTCATAGCAATAAGTGTGAAAAAACTTTGTAGTTGGTATCACTGCTGTTTAGCATCAGTAAAAATTTTCAGACTTTGTAGTGTTCTTCCATTTAATCCAGTCATTTTACTCTAAATTCTCCCACATACAGCTAGTAGAAACAATGGGATCTGTGGGAAAAGCTCACTTACAAGTGAATCAAAGTAATTTTGTTACTCTTGATATGGCTAATAATACTTCAATCAACCACCACTACTACTACTACTATAAATATATATTTAATAAATGCTGCCGGCGCCGTGGCTCACTAGGCTAATCCTCTGCCTTGTGGCGCTGGCACACCGGATTCTAGTCCCGGTTGGGGCGCCGGATTATGTCCTGGTTGCCTCTCTTCCAGCCAGCTCTCTATTGTGGCCAAGGAGTGCAGTGGAGGATGGCCCAAGTACTTGGGCCCTGAACCCATGGGAGACCAGGATAAGTACCTGGCTCCTGCCATCGGATCAGCGTGGTGCGCTGGCCGCAGCACACTGGCCATGGCGGCCATAGAGGGTGAACCAATGGCAAAGGAAGACTTTTCTCTCTGTCTCTCTCTCTCACTGTCCACTCTGCCTGTCAAAAAATAAATAAAATAAATAAATAAATAAAAATAAAAAATTAAATGCTTAATTGTGTGATGCACAATGCAAATCATTCAACATATTTATCATTAAAATAATCCTGTATGACAAAGAAAAAAATTAAGATTGCTGCTTCATGCTACTCTGGGAATCTAGAATTGAAAACAAGATCAGTTTCAAAAAGGATATTTTCAAGTTTCTGTTATGCTTCAAAGATGCTTATGGAAACTTTTGGGAAAGCAAAACATAAGAATTGAGTTAGGCACTAGGAATTGAAGAGTTCTCAACAATGCTATTATAAAATTAAGGCCAAAAGAAAATGCCATATGCAATTTAAGAAACCATGCCCTAGGTATTTCATTAGAACATATCTATAATTAGCTAATGATGAATATTGTGATAAAGCTGTAGAAAAGTAGGAATGAGTGTTTGCTGTAAAGTTTAAGACCCCTCATATATACTGAAGTGCCTGGGTTTGACTACTGGCTCCAGCTTCCAATCACAATCTGTTACAAACTGCAAGCTCTGTGAGGCAGCAGTTGATGGATCAAGTGACTGGCTCTCTGAAACGCTCATGGGACACCTGGATTGGGTTCCTGACTGTTACCTCTGGATCTGCCCAGCCTCAGCAATTGAGGGCATTTGAAGAGTGAATCAGAATTTGGGAATCTCTCTCTCTCTCTCTCTCTCTCTCTCTCTCTCCCTCTCTCTCTCTCCCATCTTTCCCTATCAAATACATAAAAATATAGAGTTGGAATCAAATAGTATATTGAGAACTTTTTCAGTATTGCATTTCATTATTTTAGTGTCTCCTTGGGAAACAAACAAAAAACCTGAAACTTACATCCACCATTCAAAAAGTACATGTGTCAGAAAATCATTTTCATAACAAACTTAAAATTTCAAGTTACAAAAGACTTCTTTCCCTACTTCATTTCCCTATGAAAGATTAACTTCTCTCATACAAATCTCTTGCAACAGATGCTGCACTGTTCTGTCCAATCCCCTTTTAAGGACAAACTCATCCCCTAGCTGGTAGGAAATCTGGCTGCTGAAGTGATTATAGCTCAGACTATCAGTTGGAATTGCATTTGTCAAAGGGATCTACATATCTTACAGTTACATTCCTGCAAGTAGTCCACCAGCATCCACTAACACAGGAATTCAAAGGCCAGCAGCATTACCTCAACTTTGGAAAAACTAGCTCAAAAGCACCCTGTATGATTGACTAAGGCCTCCTGTGCAGTCACATGATTAGTGAAATTCTTCTTCCCAATGTGGTTGCCTTCAATTCCTGAAAATTAGATCTCACCAGAAGACTTCTGTTTAACTTCTGTCTGCAATATTTTATCTCTAAATTATTATAGCTATGAATCTGGAAATGTCTTAGTTCTCTCCTGAAAGTATTAAAGTATTAAATGCTATTATATTAACTCATGTCCATTTCTTTAGTTACAGAGGAGACTCCCCAACCCTGTCTTTTTCACAGACTTTAATGTCCCAGGAACAAATCATGGTACCAAAAATGAGTTAAAATTATTTTTTCCTATTCATTTCAAGTTTTTTATTTTTGACTTTTCCATCCTGAAATGTGTTCCTAGTTATTTTAACTCAGATATTAACTTTTTAAGAAGAATAAATATTTGCATTTCCTTCCAAATTACCATAGGATCACGTACTAAGAAAACAGGGATGACTTGAACATATAAATGAATATGCAATGTTAATGTTTCATCTAAAATTCTCTTACATCATGTATTTTCATGGATTCTATTGTTCCAATTTATCTTTTTTTAAAGGTATCTTTAGTATTAAGTTCTTATTCTTCAAAACAATTTGGGTGAAAAAATTCAACTGCCCTAGAATTGCATCTATCATGTTATAAATAACCAATTAATGATACCAAGCAATGCATTCTAAATTGTAAATTTTTACACCACAATCTTACTTGAACCAATTTAACAGGAACTATTTCAGAGGTTCATGCAGCATCTATATTATCTTATATAACTGATCCCACATATCCCAGTTTTCACAATGGACTTTTATCATTGTAGTTTTCTTTTCTTTCTTTCTTTCTTTCTTTCTTTCTTTCTTTCTTTCTTTCTTTCTTTCTTTCTTTCTTTCTTTTTTTTGACAGGCAGAATGGAAAGTGAAAGAGAGAGACAGAGAGAAAGGTCTTCCTTTAGCGTTGGTTCACCCTCCAATGGCCGCCGCTGCCGGCACGCTGTGGCCGGCACACGGCGCTAATCCGAAGCCAGGAGCCAGGTGCTTCTCCTGGTCTCCCATGCGGATGCAGGGCCCAAGCACTTGGGCCATCCTCCACTGCACTCCAAGGCCACAGCAGAGAGCTGGCCTGGAAGAAGGGGAACTGGGACAGAATTTGGCGCCCTTACCAGGACTAGAACCCAGTGTGCCGGCACCGCAGGTGGAGGATTAGCCTATTGAGCCACAGCTGGCCTCATTGTAGTTTTCTACACATCGTTAATTGGTTTCCAAAAATACTGGTGCTAAATCTACAGGTCTCTATTCATGCACATATTTAGTACAAGTAGTACAAGAATTTCTTCTAACTCCAAACATTTTTTGAGAAATCTAAAATATCACCTAGGCTAAATCATACCATGCCTGATTTCTTGTTCTGTGCAAATTGCATTGAGACTATGGAGAAGATCCCTAGACTGATAACACTTGTGAATGATTTTGTAGAGAGAACCCAATATGCTTTAAAAGTGTCAAAAAGTATTTTAACAGAATTTTTAATTGGGGATTTCACTTTGAGTATATACATGACTAAAAACTTACATTGCATAGACCTTTATCTCACCCCAAATATTTTTTTAAACTTTTATTTAATGAATATAAATTTCCAAAGTACAGCTGATGGATTACAATGGCTGCCCCCCCATAACGTCCCTCCCACCCACAACCCTCCCCTTTCCCACTCCCTCTCCCCTTCCATTCACATCAAGATTCATTTTTGTTTCTCTTTATATACAGAAGATCAGTTTAGTATACATTAAGTAAAGATTTCAACAGTTTGCTCCCACACAGAAACATAAAGTGAAAAATACTGTTTGAGTACTAGTTATAGCATTAAATCACAATGTACAGCACACTAAGGACAAAGATCCTACATGAGGAGTAAGTGCACAGTGACTCCTGTTGTTGACTTAACAAATTGACACTCTTGTTTATGGCCTCAGTAATCACCCTAGGCTCTTGTCATGAGCTGCCAAGGCTATGGAAGCCCCCTGAGTTCACCGACTCTGATCATATTTAGACAAGGCCATGGTCAAAGTGGAAGTTCTCTCCTCCCTTCAGAGAAAGGTACCTACTTCTTTCATGACCCATTCTTTCCACTGGGATCTCACTCGTGGAGATCTTTCATTTAGGTTTTTTTTTTTTTTTTTTTTTCCCCAGAGTGTCTTGGCTTTCCATGCCTGAAATACTCTCATGGGCTTTTCAGCTGGATCTGCATGCCTTAAGGGCTGATTCTGAGGCCAGAGTGCTGTTTAGGACATCTGCCATTCTATGGGTCTGCTGTGTATCTCACTTCCCATGTTGGATCCTTCTCTCCCTTTTTCATTCTATCAGCTAGTATTTGCAGACACTATTCTTGTTTATGTGATCCCTTTGGTTCTTAGTCCTATCATTATGATCAATTGTGAACTGAAATTGATCACTGGGACTAGTGAGATGGCATTGGTACATGCCACCTTGATGGGATTGAATTGGAATCCCCCTGGTATGTTTCTAACTCTACCGTTTGAGGTAAGTCAGCTTGAGCATGCCTCGAATTGCACATCTCTTCCCTCTCTTATTCCCAAATATTTAAGATTAAATTAGTTGCTGCAGATTTGTTTGTTGGTCATCATAATCCTAGACTCGCAATCAGAGTCTTCATTTGGGTAGTGTAAATAGACTACCAGAAGATTCTCTCTTGTTACATTCTACCATAATTTACCCACCACACTCCTGGCCTCTTCAGAAAAAGACATATTATCCCACTCTGTATACAGTTAACAATCTAGAAATTCTTCACAAAATGTGGTTGTCTCATCTCGCAATCACTTCATTTCCACTGGTTCACGGCAGCTGGAATACAGCTTGCTTCAGCAGATTTTATTAGACTTCCCTATAGCAGTGTTTTCCTCTACTAAGACATTTCTGGGTAAAAACTGTGATTGTATATTATACTGCTGAGTGATCAAGCCCATGACTGTGCCTTATCCCCCAACGACTATTTCTGCAAAGGTACCTCATGGTGTATTCAAAGGTCAGAGACATGGATACTGATAATTCACTGAGGTTTTCATTCACTTAATAAATTATTTTTGCATAATACTATAAAGTTAAGAATATATATATATTTAAAATATATATATATATATTTTAAATGTTTTATTAAGGGAGGCATAGACATGGGGACTTCTTCACCTCTTCCTCACATTTGTCTTCTTCCCTCGATCAGATTCCCTCTCACTTCTTCCTAGCTCTTTCTCTCGCTCCTCTCCCCAAATCTCTATTTCCCCTCATGCACCTTCCTTATTAGCTTTGTTCTAAACACCTTCAAATTCTTAGCTTCATTCTCTTTCCACCTTGTACGTGCATTACTAATTTCACAAAGGCTCATGTTGTTCATTATATCCTCTGACAGCAAACACTTGGCAACTGAGCTATCTTTTCCAGATCCTTAGGAACCACAATTGCAAAGACAGTGTTGCTCATTTATCGAATCCCAATCTGATGCTTCTGTTTTTATTTCTGCTAGAAAATTTAAGATATTTTTGCTGCTTACTAGAAGGTCAGTGGGACTGAGGGAGTAGTTCAATTTATCAAAAAAATATGACACAGATGTACAAGAATGTGGGCACTTCAGCATGGACTGTCAGGAGACATAAATAAAAAACAAAATATTTATATATTCCTTATTTAATAATAAGATTGTTTTCTGGTGACGCCATTAAGTTTTTGAAAACAATAATAGCATATTTTAAAGTTCTATGCATTTATTGGCTCTTGATTCCTTGGGTAATTAATTGCTTATACCAATCCTACTGATTGCTATTGAAGAATTCATTTATTTCCAAGTAACCATGACTGTACTTCTAGTTATTAGTATTATTTTAAGATACATAATTAACAAAGAATCTATGTATTTAAGGTGTATTACATAAATTTACATGTGTATATATCATATAACAATTATTAAAATACAATTATACATCACCACCCATGCTCATCTCTTAACTGAAAATGTTACCTCTTGATCAACATTTCACTATATGCCCTCATCACTACCATTCTGCACTTTGCTTTCATAAGTTCGCATTTGTTATATATTGTTATATATATATATATATATTATATATAGTTATATATATATATATAATCAGAATTTGCCTTTTTTGCATGTGGACTATTTCACATAGCCTAATGTTCTCCCAGTTCATTAACATAGTCAAAACAGCAGGATTTCCTTTATTCATGGCTGAATGACGTTGTTCTGTGTTTGTGTGTGTGTGTGTGAGCTACTATTCCTTCATCCAAGAACACTTAGATTGCTTTCATATCTAATGATGTAATGAACATGGGCATGGATTAGTTCCTAAATTTACTATGTTCATTGACTATGGGTATATATTTGAGGGTGTGATTGTTGGGTCAAATAAGAGAAACATTTTCAATTTTTTGTTGGAACTACTACACTGGTTTTCATAGTAGCTATACCATGTTAACAATCTCACCAACAGTGTACAAGAATTCTATTTCTCCATACCTGACCAATATTTATATTTTATCTTATTAGTACTAATTGTTCTAACAAGTGTGAGTTTATATCTCAATGTGGTTTTAATTTGCAAATCTATGGTAATTAATGATGTTGAACATGCTGTCATTTACCCTCTATTCATTTGCATATCATATTCGGAAAGTGACTAACCATATCCTTTGCCCGTTATTTGCCTTTTTTGAAAATTTATATAAGGTGAATCAATTTCATAAACTTCATTCATACAGATTTAGAAGCATAGTGATACTACCCTCCCTCCAGCCCTACTCCCACCTTCCCTCTTCCTTTTTTTTTTTCTTTCAATTTTTACAAGGACATACTTTCAGTTTATTTTACAATAATAAGCTTAATACTCCACTAAGTAAAGAATTCAACAAATAGTAAAAAGAAAAAATACTACTCCTCAACTCTAGAGATAAGGCTAAACATTGCACAAAATATTCATAATGTAAAACAATGTACTCACTGCCAGTTAAAATAATTTTAATTTTGAATTATTCATATTTTTAATTTATTTGACAGGTAGAGTTATAGACAGTGAGAGAGAGAGAGAGAGACAGAGAGACAGAGAGAAAGGTCTTCCTTCCATTGGTTCACTCCCCAAATGGCTGCTATGGCCAGTGCTACGCTGATCCGAAGCCAGGAGCCAGGTGCTTCTTCCTGGTCTCCCATGAGGGTGCAGGGCCCAAGCACTTGGGCCATCCTCCACTGCCCTCCTGGGCCACAGCAGAGAGCTGAACTGGAAGAGGAGCAACTGGGACTAGAACCCTGCACCCATATGGGATGCCGGCTCCGCAGGAGGAAGATTAACCTAGTGAGTCACAGAGCCGGCCCAAATTATTCATATTTTAAAACAATTATTTTTCACGGTCAATTAAATTATAATTAACAAAAAACAAATTAACTTATTTAAGAGGTACAAAGATGAAATTTTCTAAGGTTTATAGAGTGCCTGTCACATAATTTAATAATTAAATGTTAACTGTACTTGCTACTACTTTCTAATGCAGGCCAAAAAAAAGGTTAAAATAAAGTTACTGATTAAATACTTTACAATTTGGGCAAATATATAAATAATATTCCAAAAGAAGCAGAGGTTGGCAAAATTTTATCCTAAATCTATATTGAAATACTTCCAGATGCTCTAGAATTATTCTTATACATAAAAAAAGAAGATTGGGGACTTTTGATGCTTGTATCCAAATTCAAATATGCAACATCAACATTTTACATTTATTCATTAAAAAGATGTTATAAACTATCATTTCTAACATGTAATTTGATTATTCTTCAAGTCATAGCTTTAGATTTTATTCAGTAATCCCAGAGATATCTCCTAAGACATCGTTCAGATGGTAACCCAATATTAGCATTTTAATATCTTTAACATAATAACTTGAGACTACACTATGCTATAGATAAATCAGACTTACTGATATATTTCATGTTCCTAGGTATACAGGGGGCAAGTGCTTAGGGGTAGCAAGTTAATCAAATACTGTCAAATTATATTCATTCCTGCACGAACTAAAATTATTCCAGTGACTTTTATTGATTGCATTCTAACTATGTAAATTACCACTGTACCTGAAATATTTTATTTACTTATTAACAGTTTTATCAATAAAAATGCTGAATCCAGCTTGAATATCAAACAAAAACTAAACTTTTGGATTTCTGAACAGATGTTTCTTGGTTACGTTTACTTTATTTTATTCTTTCTACTTGAAAGCTAAATAACATTATAATAACAAAAAAGGAATTAAGTAAACATGAAAAGGTAAACATACCAAATAAAAACCACCTGGAATATAGAAAATAAATCTCGACTATTAATAAACATGAAAAACCATTTTTTGCAGGCTTTTATATTTAAAGGAATTCATCTCTCCGTATTCCTTCTAAGCTCATGAATAATTGGGAAGCAACATAGAAGCATTGTGTGGTGCGAAGTCAGGGGGATAAGGATGCTCTGTGGGATAGAGTTCAATTACAGAGAAGCAGCAAGGAGCTTGGTGGAGAAGCGTAGGTGAAAAATAAAGATGCCAGACAGCTAAGCTCAGAGGTTGGTGTAAAGGGCATCAGCAGGAGTTAAAATGTCATTGCTCCAAGAAGTGGATTACCTAATGCCTAGGTAATAAAGAACATCCTTTAATTTAGTTACAGCAGTGGAAGGAACTGTGAGCAACTATCTATCCTACATTAAAATATATGTGTGTAATATATTTTCATATTTAAATATTTAAAAATATTTAAGATATTTAAAAACATCTAACATGTATTAAATATATGTGAGTATATATATGTGATAGAAGTATATATGTTAATATGATATACCTATATAGATATAGTTATTAATAAATTTTTCTTTAAAATATTTTTTTGACAGGCAGAGTTAGACAGTGAGAGAGACAGAGAGAAAGGTCATCCTTCCATTGGTTCACCCCCCAAATGGCTGTTACAGCCAGCGCGCTGTGCTGATCCAGAGTCAGGAGCCAGGTGCTTCCTCCTGGCCTCCCATGTGGGTGCAGGGCCCAAGCACTTGGGCCATCCTCCACTGCCTTCCCAGACCACAGCAGAGAGCTGGACTGGAAGAGGAGCAACCAGGACTAGAACCCAGGGTGCCAGCACCGCAGGTGGAGGATTAGCCTAGTGAGCCACGGTGCAAGCCAAAATTATTTTAAATATCATCCCCAGAAGAACATAAATTCTTTTGTATTTTAATCAAAAATGTACTTTGGTCATTTTTATTTATATTTTAGATGCTAAACATCATTAAACTATGCTTTATGATTCCTTTCTATTTACTTATTTTATACAAAAACATATTTTTAAAGATGCATTGAGAGTGATTCTTTTTTTTTTTTTTTTTTTGACAGGCAGAGTGGAGAGTGAGAGAGAGAGACAGAAAGAAAGGACTCCTTTGCCGTTGGTTCACCCTCCAATGGCCGCCGCAGCTGGCACGCTGTGACCAGCGCACCGCGCTGATCCGATGGCAGGAGCCAGGTGCTTCTCCTGGTCTCCCATGGGGTGCAGGGCCCAAGGACTTGGGCCGTCCTCCACTGCACTCCCGGGCCACAGCTTAGAGCTGTCCTGGAAGAGGGGCAACCGGGACAGAATTCGGTGCCCCGACCGGGACTAGAACCCGGTGTGCCGGCGCTGCAAGGCGGAGGATTAGCCTAGTGAGCCGCAGCGGCGCTGGCCGAGAGTGATTTTTACTTAACTTTATAGGATATCACGTATTGTCTAAGAATATATAGGCTTTTTGCATTAATAGTTTTCCTTTGAGAAACTACTGAATCATAGTATTTTCAAAAACAGATTTAGTTAAGTCAGAAATTCCCTTATTCTCTTTGTGTGTGAAACTAAAATGATGCTAGTTACAATTTCTGTGTTTTAGAAAAAGTGTGAAAATTTGATGGATTTGCTAAGATAGTGTATGTATGTTGCATTATCAATTCAAGGAAAAGAAATAATTATAATTTTATTGTTATGACTGCTATTATTTTTTAAAGATTTATTTTATTTATTTGAAAGTGTTGCAGAGAGAGGTAGAGACAGAGAGTGAGGTCTTCCATCCGCTGGTTCACTCTCTAGATGGCCACAACAGCCGGAACTGTGCCAATTGGAAGCCAGGAGCTAGGAGTTTCTTCCGGTCTCCCACATGGATGCAGGGGCCCAAGGACTTGGGCCATCTACTGCTTTCCCAGGCCATAGCAAAGAGCTAGATTGGAAGAGGAGCAGCCGGGACTTGAACCAGTGCCCAAATGGGATGCCAGCGTTTCAGACCAGGGCTTTAACCCGCTGCACCACAGCGACTGCTATTATTTTTATTATATTTCTTCTATTAATTCTGTTGCTGCTATAGTCATAATTTTGTTTTCAATTCTATTTTACTTTTTGGCAATGAGAATGTAATACTTGTATGCCTTTTCTACTTAAAAAATAGTGTTAGGGATATATCATAGGAATTAATATGACAATTATTGCCAAAAAAAATCAGAATGTGAGAAAGCACAAAATGAATTTAAAAGGTATTAAAAATAAAGTCTAACTAGAAGTAAAGGAAAAGTCAGAGGCAAACTCAAATCTTGAAGGGAGATTCAGCTATTAATAATTATGAAAACAAGCTTAATAAAAAGGGAAACTAGTCACAGTCTAAAAGATAAGTGCTTTATCAAAGGGGTATATACTTATTTATGAAAGCTCAACCAAATCATAGTTACTCCACAAATTCACCAATACTTTTTGGAAATTTTCTAGATCTCAATAAAATCAATTTCTCAGCTTACACATATTTTCTTATGCTCTTATTCTGGTTCTAAAATAAATCAGTGTTTTTTTTTTTTTAAATAACAATCACATCTTCAATTTCCCTGTGTAATTGGCCAAAACTTTTACTAAGCTTTGAAGTAGAAATAAATTTTTAAAATGATACAACAAATAGCAAAAACAAATCATTTAAAGTCCTGTAAGAGATTATAAATATCTCTTTGTTATTTAGCAAAAGTACAATGAGCATAGCCACATCAGCATACATATGGGTGGTACTTCATATCTTGGCTGCTCCACTTCTGATCCAGAGACTTGCAAATGCACCTGGGAGAGCAGCAGACGATGGACCAGATGTCTGGGCCCTTGCCACTGAAGTGAGAGGTCCAGGTAAAGTCCCTGATTCCTGACTCCCATCTCACCCAGCTCTGCCTTTCGCAGCTATCTGGAGGAGTGAAGGAGCAAATGCAAGACTTTCTCTCTCTCTCCCCCACCCCGTTTCTTTCTGTAACTCTTCAAATAAATAATTCTTTAAATAATTAACGTTTTCACTGTAAAAGTACTGGATTATCCTACAATAATTATGTCAATAAAATATCTGTATCTAAGGAGCAATACGAAATATTGATACATTTAACTTTAGATCAGTAAGGTTTTTATATTATTTTATTTTTCAATGGTAATTTCATACCACTTAACAGCAATCATCTTTTTAGTATTCTCTACTTGTATATTACATCTATATATTTCTTTTTTTAAAGACTTATTTTATTTATTTGAAATATATATTGAAGGCCAGCGCCGTGGCTCACTAGGCTAATCCTCCGCCTTGCGGTGCCGGCACACCGGGTTCTAGTCCCGATCAGGGTGCTGGATTCTGTCCCGGTTGCCCCTCTTCCAGGCCAGCTCTCTGCTGTGGCCAGGGAGTGCAGTGGAGGATGGCCCAAGTGCTTGGGCCCTGCACCCCATGGGAGACCAGGCTAAGCACCTGGCACCTGCCTTCCAATTAGCGCAGTGCACTGGCCGCAGCACGCTGGCCACAGCGTGCCGGGCGTGGCTGCCATTGGAGGGTGAACCAACGGCAAAGGAAGACCTTTCTCTCTATCTCTCTCTCTCACTGTCCACTCTGCCTGTCAAAAAAAAAAAAGAAATATATATATATAAATACATATATGTGTGTGTATATACATATATATACACACAGAGAGAGATCTTGCATCTACTGCTTCACTCCCCAAATGACTGCAATGGCCAGAGCTCAGCAGATCTCAAGCCAGGAGCCAGGAGCCAGGAGCCAGGAGCTCCTTCCAGGTCTCCCATGTTGAGTGCAGGGACCCAAGGACTGGGACCATGCTCTGCTGCTTTCAGAGGCCATAGCACAGCTGGATTGGAAGTGGAGCAACGGGACTAGAACGGACACCCATATGGGATGCTGGAGTTGTAAGCCAGGGCTTTCATACACTGTACCACTTGATTTTGAACTTCAAATATCTTATTTTTTATATCTTGCTTCTTTAAGTTTTTATCTCCAATCATAACTTTTTTTACTTTTATTTAATGAACATAAATTTCCAAAGTACAGCTTATAGATTACAATGGCTCTCCCCCCCATAACTTCACTCCCACCCACAACCCTCCCTTTTCCCGATCCCTCTGTAATTCCATTCACATCAAGATTCATTTTCAATTCTCTTTATATACAGAAGATCAGTTTAGCATATATTAAGTAAAGATTTCAACAGTTTGCACCCACATAGAAACACAAAGTGAAAAATACTGTTTGAGTACTAGTTATAGCATTAAATCTCAATGTACAGCACACTAAGGACAGAGATCCTACATGAGGAGTAAGTGCACAGTGACTCCTGTTGTTGACTTAACAAATTGACACTCTTGTTTATGGCATCAGGAATCACCCTAGGCTCTTGTCATGAGCTTCCAAGGCTATGGAAGCCCCCTGAGTTCACTGACTCTGATCATATTTAGACAAGGCCATGGTCGAAGTGGAAGTTCTCTCCTCCCTTCAGAGAAAGGTACCTCCTTCTTTGATGGCCCGTTCTTTCCACTGGGATCTCACTCGCAGAGATCTTTCATTTAGGTCATTTTTTTTTTTTTTCCCAGAGTGCCTTCGCTTTCCATGCCTGAAATACTTTTATGGGCTTTTCAGCCAGATCCGCATGCCTTAAGGCCTGATTCTGAGGCCAGAGTGCTGTTTAGGACATCTGCCATTCTATGGGTCTGCTGTGTATCTCGTTTCCCATGTTGGACCATTCTCTCCCTTTTTTATTCTATCAGCTAGTAATTGCAGACGCTACTCTTGTTTATGTGATCCTTTTGGCTCTTAGTCCTATCATTATGATCAATTGTGAACAGAAATTAATCACTTGGACTAGTGAGATGGCATTGGTACATGCCACCTTGATGGGATTGAATTGGAATCCCCTGGTATGTTTCTAACTCTACTGTTTGAGGTAAGTCAGCTTGAGCATGTCCCGAATTGCACATCTCTTCCCTCTCTTATTCCCACTCTTATATTTAACAGTGTTCACTTTTCAATTAATTTGCAACACTTAAGAATAAGTGTGTATTGATTACAGTATTCAACCAAAAGTATTAAGTAGAACAAACAAAAAAAAAAAATACTAAGAGGGATAACGTATTAAGTTGTTCATCAACAGTCAGGGCAAGGGATGATCAAGTCACCGCTTCTCATAGTGTTCATTTTACTTTAACAGGTTTCCTTTTTGGTGCTCGGTTAGTTGTCACTGATCAGGGAGAACATATGATATTTGTCCCTTTGGGACTGGCTTATTTCACTCAGCATAATGTTTTCCACATTCCTAACAGGGATCACTTTTCAGTTAAAATTTAAACACCTAAGAATAATTGTGTGTTAATTACAGAGTTCAACCAATAGTACTAGAACAAAAAAATACTAAAATGGATAAAGTATTACATTGTACATCAACTGTCAGGCCAAGAGCTGATCAAGTCACTGTTTCTCATAGTGCCCATTTCACTTCAACAGGTTTCCTCTTTGGTGCTCAGTTAGTTGTCACCGATCAGGGGGAACATATGATATTTGTCCCTTTGGGACTGGCTTAGTTCACTCAGCATGATGTTTTCCAGATTCCTCCAGCGTGTTGCAAATGACCGGGTTTCTTTGTTTTTGACTGCTGTATAGTATTCTATAGAGTACATGTCCCATCATTTCTTTATCCAGTCTACTGTTGATGGGCATTTGGGTTGGTTCCAGGTCTTAGCTATTGTGAATTGAGCTGCAATAAGCCTTAATGTGCAGACAGCTTGTTTGTTTGCCAATTTCATTTCCTTTGGGTAAATTCCATGGAGTGGTTTGGCTGGGTTGTATGGTAGGGCTATATTCAGGTTTCTGAGGAATCTCCAGACTGACTTCCATAGTGGCTTAACCAGTTTGCATTCCCACCAACAGTGGGTTAGTGTCCCTTTTTCCCCACATCCTCGCCAGCATCTATTGTTGGTAGATTTCTGAATGTGAGCCATTTTTAAATGCTCTGTATTATAATTTTTCATTTCCCATTATTCAATTTATCATTTTGTCTCCATTCATAGATAATTTTTTATTAATTATTGGTTTTAAATTTTACATTATGGTGCTAATATTTCCTTATTTTTAAGAGATTTTATTGTTTCAATTTCTGTTGTGTTTAAATTTTATTGTCCACAGTTAGATTTTATTTATTTTTAAATGTATTTCAAATCTTATGGATACGTTTTGAACATTTTAATTTATTCTTATTTTATGGTCTAGGTTAATTAATTCCTCTTTTTCCTTGATTGTTTAATTTTGTATGATTTGATCTTAGTTTTAAAAATTTGAAGAGTATCTATTGTATGGGAAATTATCAAAGACAGTCTGAAATTCAAATAACATCCATTAATATTCTAAGAAAAGCTTTTTTTTTTCCTCTGAGAAATACTAGGATAATTTTAAAAGTCTGCAAAATGGAATTAAATAAGTTTATTTGTAGTCAAAATAACAAAATCCATGTCTAGTTTTTAATTTTCCTTTTTTAAAAGATTTTTTTTGAAAGCTGGAGTTATAGATAGAGACAAAGGCAGAGAGAGAGATTTTCTATCTGGTTGTTCACTCCCCAAATGGCTACAACAGCCCGGGCTAGGTTTGGTCCAAACCAAGGACCAGGCACTGACTCAAAGTTTCCCACATGGATTCATGGCCCAAGTACTTGGGCCATCTTCTGCTACTTTCCCAGACACATTAGGAGGGAGCTGGATTGGAAGTGGAGCAGTGAGGGACTTGAATTGATGCCCAAATGGGATTCTGATGCTGCAGTTGCTCACTATGCTACAGTGCCAGCTCCCGTTTTTTTTTTAAATATTTTTTCACAAATTATTTGTGAAACCCCCAAAAATGGTTTTCAAATAAGTTTTGTACCCCATATACTTACCTTTTAATTTCATTTTACTCTGAACATTTTCAAGTACTTTTGTTTTATCCTAAAATATAATATATAAGGATAATGGGGCAAATGTGCAGAGGACAATTTTAGTAAGATAAAATATATGGGCTACTTTGGAATATCATGTTAACAAGCCTGGATTTTATCTTAGTTGTCATGTTTAACACTGGAAAGTTCTTTAAAACTGAATCACGTATCTGCTTTCTATATATTTTTTTCTTTTTGTAAACATATTTTCACTGTTAAAGACATTGAAGAAGAAAAATTTTAACAATAATGTATATGTTTAGGTGGTGCAATATGACATTTCAATGTCTAGAACAATTTTATAATCCTTATTTTTTTTTTTTTATTTTGGGGGAGAGAGAGAGAATATCTTCCATTCACTGATTTATCTTCCAAAATCCTGCAACAACCAGGATTTTGCCAGGTTGAAGCCAGGAACACCATTGTCAGTCCAGGTCTTCTATGTGGGTGGTAGGTATTCATATGTTTCAGCCATTGCCTATTGCATTGCAGGGGGGAACCTGGATTAAAAGTGGAGAAGCTAGTACTCAAGCTAAGTACCCCAGCATGGGATATGGTTGTTCAAGCAGTGCCCTAACCGAAGTTACTGCCCCAATGTGGCATTTTCATACATATATGTAACACATTCTAATCAAATCAGTGTAATTAACAATTCCCCTCTTTGTCATTGCTTTATGATGAGCATCTTGGAATTTCTCTCTTCTATTTTATCTAAAAATATATATTAGGTTATTGTGTACTGTAATCACCCCACTATGCTATGTAACATGAGGGTGCTTTTCCTTCCATTTAACTCTGATGTGTTACTAGTTCTCCAGCTCCCTCTATTTCCCCCAACATCCCCAACACCACTATGGTCTTTGGTAATTATATATATATATAATATATAATATATATATATATATATATATATATTCAGGATGACAAGGATGTTGGGACAACAAATGATTATTAGAACTAGGATAAAATTTTAGAGCAAATCAAGTGTGTAACTGTAAATGGTGTTCATATTGAATATAGGGAGGGAAATGAATGTTCATGTCTTGATTAGAGCCTCAACAATTGAAAGAATAATGGTGAACTTATCAGTTGAGTCAAACATTGGAAGAAGCAAGTTTGAGACAGAAAGTGGTTTATTCCTGAATGGGTAATATTTGCAGTACTTATTAGACATCCACATGGAGCCATTATAAAATGCTGGGTAAACACGGCTAGACTCAAAGACCAAGATGTAATCAATATGATACTTAAAATCATAAAAGTTAGGAATGTAGTTCAAGAATAACACATGGGGCCGGCGCTATAGCTCACTTTGTTAATCCTCCTCCTGGGGAGCTGGTATCACATATGGGCTCCATATGGGAGCCGGGTTCTAGTCCCGGTTGTTCCTCTTCCAGTCCAGCTCTCTGCTGTGGCCCAGGAGGGCAGTGGAGGTTGGCCCAGGTGTTTGGGCCCTGCACCCCATGGGAGACCAGGAAGAGGCTCCTGGCTCCTGACTTCGGATCAGCGTAGCACTGGCTGTAGCAGCCATTTCGGGAGTAAATCAGCAGAAGGAAGACCTTTCTCTCTGTCTCTCTCACTGTCTAAAACTCTACCTGTCAAATAAATAAATAAAAAAAAAGAATAACACATAAATTACTCCAATATTTAGAGAAAAGGGTGACAGCTTGCTTACTTTTAAGAAACAATGAAATAGATAATCTACAGAATAAAGCCTACATTACAATGGCCAAAAGGTCAACATAATAAAAAAAATGCTTAAATATCAATTAAAATGAGGATAGGCTTGTCCATCAGTTTGCAAAATTAAGATCTTATGATACAACGGTATATTACAGAAGTGTGGAGTTTCAGGGTCTGGATAAAAAAAAAGTCACACATGAAAACATAGATACTAAATATAAATAATTGTGTGTACATGCACACACACACGTATATATATAATAATTTTTAAAAAAGAATACTTCTATATGGAAAACATGGTAAATGATGCCTCCTCCTTCCCTCCCTCCATCTATTCCTTCCTTTGAAAGCCTCCCTATACTTGTCACACCTCAAGTCTATAAAAACTGTGAGTAATTATGGTTTTTTGTTCCTTTACAAAGTAAATAACAATAGCTATTTCACAACGTTGCTCATTTCCTTGACTATTATTCCACTATTTTTATTAACATTTATTTTTAGTTCCTTTTTTGCAAATGCAGTATTTACAAAACAGTTTCTTTGAATGAATTACACACATTTGGATTCACCATATTTTTCTTGTCTTGATAATTAGATAATTACATTAGACAGCCTTTTTCCTGCCTGAGAATATAAAATACCTCTAACAGGTTGTATATTTAGAGCTTTAAGGAAGTTATCAAGGCATCAGAAACTGTGCTCTGGAAGAATTAATTCAAATCATATTTAATTAATGGAAGATTTTATATACATATTTTGCACAGATAAAATTGAATTATAATATGGCAGAACTTAGCAGATTTCTGCAAGTTCTGATTGAGAGTAACCTTGAAATTTTGACTCTATGATATGCATTCAATGTTAATTATTCAAGAAAAAATTCACATAATTAAATTTGGAATTAATTTCATTATAAAGCAACCACTCTGCATAAAAAGGTTATAATTAATTCAAGATTTAAATTTATAGTTAACATATGGCAACCTAGGCAACACAATTGATCTGCAAATCAAATATTTTTGAAAGTATATGCAATCATTTATAACACTAAGTAAGTATTGATTAAGACTTTCGTCATATTGGAAGAATATATTGCTACATATATTTATGTATACTTATCAAAGATATGTTTATGCAAAAAACTTAAATATCCACATTCAATTCAACCTATGACTTTTCTGTTACTAAGTCCAAGATTTTTCAATAATATTGTATGTGTTTAAATATTGTTGAATATATTTAGCAGGTAAAATAAATTCCAAAAAACATTTACCTTAAATTTCTTTTGAAATTTGTTGAATGTTTGGAAAATATCTCATAATAATCTGAAAAAAATAACATTATTATTATTGCAACACAATGGATCACCTAGGAAATTTTATTCCCAAAAGGCACTACAAAACACACCAAACCCTGGAGTTAGAGGAAGAGTATGTTGCAGGGTGAGGGAAACTCAACAGGCTGGAGGGAGAGGGTGAGAGATGGTGAAGAGAGAGGGTTTGAGAGAGAGGTCAAGAGAGCACGTGTGCAGAAAGCAGGTCCTGTTAGTCTTGCAGAAGGAAGGGAAGTGAGAGCAGCACATCCTGTTGGGATGAGGATGGAGCTATCACTTATGGTTGTGCCATTTTGTAACATGCCTTCTAGCAAGCCTGGCTGGGCTTAGAACTAAAGCTTACTGTACAAGATGGCAGTGGGGGCCAGTGCCTAAGATGGTGCCCAGGGCTTAAGATGGCACCACAGATAAGACAGCACCACTTTACTAACACCAATAACTTCCAAGGTTCCTCCTTAACTATATTACTTATGTTGACGTCATGCAGAATTTTATCTTTTTTCTAAAACTTACTTTTTCTGCTTCCCTCATGTTCAATTCTATAATCATACCTATACACATACATATATATATATATATATATTTCTATCTGTGTATAATCTATCTGGATCTGTATCTCTATCCATATAGTGTTTGTGAATGGTTCTAGGAATTCTTAGAACTGTTATTACATTCAATCAGTTATTAAATGTAAGAATAATATATAGAGGCCGACATTGTGGCATAGCAATAAACCCACTGCCTGCAATGCCAGCATCCCCTATGAGTGCCAATTTGAGATCTGGCTGCTCCATTTCCAATCCAGATCCCTGCTAGTGTGTGTAGGAAGGCAGTGGAAGCTAGCCCAGGACCTTGGGCTCCTGTATCCATGTGGGAGACCTAGAAGTTGTTCCTGGCTCTTGGTTTTGGTCCAGCCCATCCTTGGCCATTGCGGCCATTTGGGGAGAGAACCAGCAGATGGAAAATAGCTCTTTTTCTTCCCTCCCCCCATAACAGTGCATTTCAATAAATAGAATAAATCTTAAAATGAATAAATATATAAAATCCATTTCATAAAAACTCAATGGATTAAATTATTTCATGTTTAGACATAGAAAAATAAAGAGTAATACTGAATGGATCTCTGAAAATGGTAATAAGTAGGAAATCTTTTTCAATTTTCATTTATATTTCAGTCCTTGCCACTAGAATAGATTAATGATGTGTTAATTCCTGTCTTTTATTAAATTTTGTCACAAGAAATGAAGCATTGGAATTTTTATGCCCTAAAGTTTTTAACAGTTAATGATCCTGATTCTCCCCATGCAAAATCAACTGCTAGAACAAATGTAAGATACATACAGCTCAAATGACTAAAATACTACAGTGTTTGTTAGATCCATTGGCTCAATTCTCTAGTGTTCCTGTCTGCAGTCATTTTTTCTAGTGCGATCTTTTTTTACCTTGTCTGTGGTCATTGCATTTTTGCCTGCTTAAAGGTATTTACAATGATTCATTTAATCAGTCATGTTCAGTGATTCTTTCAGCATTATAGAACTAATATTATTAGCCATATGATCAGTGTTACCATTCAAGGAAACTCCTGAATTTTAAAAATCTACCAATAATTTTTTGTTGAAACAGAGTTAAATCAATCACACCACTCTGTGGACTATTTTATTAAGTAATTAAGTATATATTTCTAGTTAGCATTGTTCACTTACCAAGAAAATCGGACAATTAACTGATACAGATACAAACCAAAGACCTACATGAATATAGCTACAGGCAATTTATTCAACACCAACTTATGTACTATCTTATTACATAATTCATTGTTAAAATATTTGGCCTCCCATTCACCTTCAAATAAACATTTCTGACAAAAGTGCTATTGGTGCAAAAAAGATTAAATGACACTAAAATTTTTAAAAGCAGTTTACCATAGTATTTATACTTACTTTGTCATTTGGTATATTAATGTTCTTTCAATATTATTTGTTCTGGAAATGCAAGATTTGACATACATATCATGACATTCTAAATTATTTATTATTTTATGTTTGAGTATATCCTTATGGTCTGAATAGATGAATATGTGCTTAGTTGATTGTAATTATTAAATTGATTCAAGTATACCAAGAATTTAAAAAGCAAGCATTATTGAAATTTTTCCACAATCAGGTCTATTGAAATAGTCAATCAAGACTTTAATGGCTTTTTACTTGCTTGATTTTTCAGGATTGCAGTGTGCATATATCAAAGTTTATCAAATAGTTGCTTTATCTTTTCCTACACTTTAGCTCTAACTTCACTCAGTATAATTGTAGTAATCTTCAAGACCTGAATTTTCAATACATTGCTTAACATCCTAAACTCTTTTTATTGGCTAATTAATCTTTTCTAATTGGGGTATAATATATATATACTTTTCAAACTTTCATTTAAATAAATTTTCATATCACTTTTATTAATTTATATTTAAATTATATTTTATATTTTAATCAACCTATTTAGGAACCAAATAGAGTAACACATTCAAAATGAAGTCCAGTAATATCTTAGGCAATACTTCAAAGAACTTATACAATAAAACCATTTGAGATAATTCATAAATATTGCATACCAGTAATACTCATCAAAATATACTTTATAGAGAATAGGTCATGAACATTATAAAAAGTCAAGATTGGTTTCATTTTTAACTCTGCCACATGTATTATTTATCACATTAGAAAGTTACTTGTAAACAAGCAGTCCTGAAACGTCTTAAAAGTTGTTGACTCCCTTTTTTATGTGACAGAAATCAAGACAGCATCTCCTCCAGTAATGAAAATCACTCAGCAGATTTCTTAACAAGTGAATGAGAAACACTTGCATTTTGTTCTTCTACCTCATGTAAAATTTCTTCTAACATCTTTGTTAGGGAATAGTATTCTTTTTTTTTCAAAGAAAATGTGCTTCTATTAATAACTGATATGACATTAAGATAAGGAAGTGTGTTATACAAGTCCAGGTTAATGCCTATATTGATAACCAGACACCTTAATATTTATACTGCCACTAATGTTTCTTCTTAGACTCTTTTCTCTGCTTGATTTATTTTCTCTATAGGCATAATAGTTTTGTAATTTGCCTTTTAAAGATATTTTAAACTAAATGTTGCTTTAAAATATTAGATTTGTAATTACACAACAGTTAGTAACCCTGTTAAATATGGAAAGGATATAGATAGGTTAGAACTACTTTGATATCCCTGGTGATGGTGTTGCAGGGGTCTCTATTTCTTGATGTTTTGATTTGTGTCTCATGATCAGGAATAATTAGAAATATGAAGAAAGAAGAGTGTGTAAAGCAGAAATAGTTTATCAAAAGAAGCTGAGAAAGCTCCCAGCAGCCAGGAAGAATCCCTGAAGAAGGGACCCATTGAGGCTGGTTTTCCAAGGAGTTTTATAGACTCTAAAAGGGAAAGTCCTCATGATTACTGCAGGAGAGGCCCTGAAAAGTGACTGTTTTGGTCAGTTAACTGAGTAAAAGCAGTCTCCAAACACACAAATCCTTTCCAGAAGTTGATTGTTTGACTTTTCTTAGCTCCTCCAAAACTCATCTCCAGAATGTCAAAGCCTTCTCTCCCCCAAACCCAGTTCCTAGAGACTTAGCTGGCACTCTATCAATCCCATCTCTGAAGAGCTAAACCTAACTGCTGTTAGGGAAAGGGGGGCGCAAAATCACTCCTCTGGCTACTTTGAGTTGGCATTGGTTAAATTGGGAAAACATTGAGTATCACTCCTCCAGAGTCCTGTCCAGGGATCCTTTTGAGAAAACTTCCATCCATGATTGAATCTGGTGGACCATCTGGAGTTTGATAGCCCATGGAAAATAAGAAAAAATCCATATAAGGAAGTTTAATATACAGGAACCAAACATAAATAGTATCACAATAAATGCAAAGAAGATCTAGAAAGGGATAAATACATGTCCAATGTTAGCGAGTCCTAAATAAGACAAGAGGCACTATAGCCAACTGAGCCTGCCTGTTTTCTAAAGTTATCTATATTATCTTTTAGAACCTGCAGATTTTCTTCCCCCAGATAGGAGATATTTATCAAAAGGTAATGTTTCATTGTTTTATTTATTTACAAGCATCTCATAAATACAACATTACGAACATAGAAGAACCCAAGAGTGATGCATCTTTTACAATAACTTAGACTTAATTATTGCTTAGAAGACATAAGAATATCCTCCACTTAATATCCTAAAACAAAATTATTCTTTGAGATCAAGTTTTACTATTAAGACTCATATTACAACTCTTTGAGGACCAAGGTCCTGTATGGGAAGTTAGTGCACAGTGACTCTTGCTGCTAATTTAACAATTAGCACTCCTATGTATGATGTCAGTGATCACCTGAGGCTATTGATGTGAGTTGCCTAGACCATGGCAGCCTTCTGAATCCATAAACTCCATCATTATTTACACAAGGCCATAAAAAAAATGGGAGTTCTCTGTTCCCTTCAGAGAAAAGTACATCCTTCTTTGATTGCTGCTTCTTTCCTCTGGGGTCTCCCCCCCACAGAGGTCCTTCATATAGGACTTTTTTTTTATCACATTGTCTTGGCGTTCCATGCTTGAAATGTCCTCATGGGCTTTTCAGCCAGACCAGAATGCCTTAAGGGCTGAATCTGATGTCAGAGTGTTATTTAAAGTGATTGTCATTCTATGAGTCTGCTGTATGGACTGCTTCCCATGTTGGAGCATTCACTCCTTTTTTAGTCTATTATTATAACCAAACACTTAATCCTATCTATATGATCACTTTAACACTTAAAATACCATTTTTTATCCCCCAAATTAAGGGAATTTAGAGTCACATGGAAAGTTGTAAAACTGTAACCCTAGAAGTAAGTCCATAGGAATGTATGAAGAACTGTACAGCTTTATATTTGCAAGCTTCATACACTTCATAATTGTAACTTTAGGAACATGGTGATTCTTCCCACCATGCCAGAAAAAATGAAGAGCTGTTTTTTTAAAAAAACATAAACAAAATTGATACATCATTGGCCCAACTAACCAAAAAAGAGAAAAAAGAGAGAGAGAAGACCCAAATTAACAAAATTAGAGATGAAGAAGGAAATATAACAATAGTCACCACAGAAATAAAAAAATCATCAGAAATTACTACAAGGAGCTGTATGCTAACAAACTGGGAAACCAAGAAATGGATAAGTTCTTGGACACATACAACAAACCTAAACTGAGCCATGAAGACATAGAAAACTAAACAGATTCATAGTCAAGATGGAAATTGTATCAGTAATAAAGACCCTACCCACAAAGAAAAGCCCTGGACTGGATAGCTTCACTGCTGAATTTTACCAGACATTTAAGGAAGAACTAACATGTTTCATTAAGCAATGTGTTTGTTCTGCCTTGTTTGGCCATGAGGATGTCTAGTGACTTATGATTTTGTGAAGCTGTTGAAACCAATGATTTGACAAGGGTTGTTGAATTGTGATGGGTCTTATCGAGGTATCACATCTCTGTTGAACCATAATAATAGGATTTAAGATAGATCTCTCTAAGTTGGAGATACTGACAAACCAAAAGAGTCCTCTATGAATGGGATATCCTATGACAGAGCGTTTAAAGAGGGATTTGGCATGGGCATGTTCCCCCAAATAAAGAGGATTTGTGTAAGCCCTCATTGTAAGCCCTCACTGTGTTACATACAGCCATCAGGGTTAAAGTCATGGTATCATACTGTTCAGGGGGGTGAGCAGGTGAACAATGAGATGAAAAGAACTAGCATCCTGAGTAAAAAGGCTTTTCCCAAAATAAATTCCACTAGATGACAGAATTGAGGGATGAAAGCTGGGGAGGAGTATGTGTAATATATTTATCTACCTCTTTATTTTTAATTTTTTTAAAAAAAGAGTTTGAGTTCTTTAGTGACTTGGCAGGAGTATTCATGTTCCAAGGAAATGTTAAAATCATCCACCATGATCAAATCTAAAGCTGTTTTGAAAAACCTGGCTTTTATTAGGAAACGGTAGATTTCTGGAATATAATCAGGAGACTTTCACTGCAATAGGCGTATAAATAATCATGGGATAGTGTCCCTCCTAACCCTCATCTAAGGAGAGTAGAGGTCAGTGCTGTGGGGTAGTGGATTAAGTCTCCAATTGTGGAACCAGAATTTCCTATCAATGTCATTTCATGTCCAGGTCACTCCTCTTCCAATACAGCTCTCTACTTCTGGTTTGGAAAACAATGGAGGATGAACTGGGTGCTTGGGCCCCCTGTTAGAAACCTGGAAGAAGTTCTTAGCTCCTGGCTTCATATTGGCTCAGCCCCAGCCATTGCAGCCATCAAGGGAGTGGACCAGTAGATGGAAGACTTCTCCCTCCATCTCTCTCTCTCTCTCTCTCTCTCTCTGTGGTGCTGTCTCTCAAATGGATAAATAAACCTAAAAAAAGAGTAAGAGTGATTTGGACAGGCCCGAATTTATGCTGAATCTACTGTGATATACTTAGGTCTTCACAATCCCTTGGGTTGTGTCTCTGGTAGATTCTGAGTAGTCTGTTAGAATCTGGCAAGTGCAGTTTTTTATTTCATCATGTATGAGGTCATATAGTCCATTAGGAGATCATTAAAAAGGCAAGGACTACAAAACAGCATTTCAAAAGGCTTAAAACCTAACTCTGAGGGGGTATTTCTAATACACACTAAGGCTATGGGGGCTGGCACTGTGGTGCAGTGGGTTAACGCCCTGGCCTGAAACGCCAGCATCCCATATGGGTGCCGGTTCTAGTCCCGGCTGCTCCACTTCTGATCCATCTCTCTGCTATGGCCTGGGAAAGCAGTATAAGATGGCCCAAGCCCTTGGGCCCCTGCACCCATGTGGGAGACCTGGAAGAAGCTCCTGGCTCCTGGCTTCGGATCGGCGCAGCTCCAGACGTTGCAGCCATCTGGGGAGTGAACCAGCAGATGGAAGACATTTCCCTCTGTCTCTACCTCTCTCTGTAACTCTCTTTCAAATAAAATAAAATAAATCTTTAAAAAAAATACACACTAAGGCTATTTGCAGGAGAGAGATCAAGTTTCCTAAGACAGCCTCTTACTGTGTCTTGAGGATGTCACTAGTCTTTTCTACCTTCTATGTTAATTGATGTCTCCAGGCACAATGAAGATGATGTTTTATACCTAGGACCTGAGAGACTCCCTGACATATTGTCCCTTTGAAGGAGCAGCCATTATGACTTTCTAAGCTCTTAAGTAGTACCTTTACTGATGGTGTGTGATAGGAGACCCATTTGCTGAGACTAAATGCCTTTCTTCTCAAATATCCACATATGCCCAGAGAATTAGATGGGCATACTTGAAATCACTGTAAATAATTATCATTTTATTTTTGATCGGATGAAGAACTCTTCTCAGAGCTACCAGCTCTGCCAACTGAGTGCTTATTCTAAGAGGAAGATAAGGTTTCTTGATGGTCTCATTTAAGGTGATTGTGTCATATCCATCCTGACCATTTCCTTGCTCAACAACAACAACAAAAAATGCCGTCTGTAAAGGAAAACCTATCCAGGTCCCCTAATTATTTAACGTTTTGGTCCCATCTGTCTGCATAAATCTGTAGAACTACCAGTTCACAGCCATATTTTGAGCTCTCCATTTCCTCTGGAAGAAAATTAATGATGTTAAGAGAGAAGCAAGTCTAGAACTGGATGGAAAGTTCCTCCAACAGTACTGCCCAGTATTTCAAAAGGTGATTATCAAACGGAGATTCCTGTTGAGGCTAGCAACCCTGTCACATTACGAAGGATGTACAATATTGGATATTTTCCCAAGGTTCGTTTGGTGGCTTCAGGGATAAGGAGCATGATAGCTGCAATCACGCAGGGGCAGACTGGCCGCCCTTTGACACTGGGTCAAATTCTTTGCTAACATGCTGTACAGGCTGCTTGCTGATCTGGTCCATTAAGATGGATCGACACCCCTGAAGTCAACTTTTTCTCTGTTATTTATAGATAGAAAACTCACTGGGAGTCTTAGAGCAGGGGCCTTGAGTAAGGCTCGTGGGGTCTCTGGGCCCCATATCATAATATAGGTCTGCTAGCCAGGTATCTTTTATCGGTTAGTAAAGATTGGTCTATTTCCCTACATCCAGGGATTCAGTGTCACCTAGAAAGCCTGTAAGGTATCTAAGTGTTTTAGGAAGTTGAAGGTTAGCTCTTGGTTTGATTCTGTCTTCTCCCAGTGAATGAGTTCCTTCAGAAAAGTTTAAGTCAATATACTTTAGAGTAGTCTGTTAGAGTTGGCCTTTATACTCTAAGACTTTGTAGACTCTTTTTGCCAAAAACTGAAGAAGAGCCTCACTGACCTCTTTGGAACCCTCTTCCATTCAAGTACTGATGAAGCTGCCATCTACACACTATAGGACAGTGCCCTGTTGATAGTAAAACTCTGACAGTTTTTGGACAAGACCTGTCCAAACAAGAGGGGACTATCTCAGAACCTCTGTGGGGTTAGTAGAGTGGGTCTTCAAAATCAAACAACATTGGAGTCAGGTTATACAGGTATACAAAATATCCTTTAAATATAAAACTGCAAATATTCAGTCCCTTCTAGAATTTGGTACAGTAAAGTAGGAACCACCATGTCACCCAGGGAGGGGAATCATGGCCTCATTAATGGGCCTCCATTCTCCATTTCGTGTTTGGATCCCTGGTATTGGAATGTTACAGGCACTCTTGCATGACTTTAAATTCCTTTTGACTTTAAGTTGTCTATTACGGCTTTTAACCCTTGTCATGTCTCTGGTTTTAAGGTGTATTATTTTTGATGGAGAAAAGAGGAGGTTTCCTTGAGATTAATTCAAACTGGTTGGGCAATTATTACACAACCAATCTTGTCCTGGGTTGCCCATACCTCTGGAATATCTGTCTCAATTAGAGGAGGGCATAAGGATTACCCTGGAGCCAGGAGGATGCCTGCCCTCAACTGGGCTAAGAGATCTCTTCCTAGAAGGGGTGCTGGATTATCTGGTTTGATCAGGAAGGCACATGTGAAAAACAAGCTGCCCCGGTTACAGCTTAGTGGGGTTGCTTGAGATATTTAAGGGCTTTCCCGAGTCACCTCTCAAGGTCATGTTAAAGGAAAAGCAGAAACCCAAACTTGAAAGGACAGAAAATGTGGCAGTAGTATCTAGGATGAGGTCAACTTAATTCCCTGCTGTTCCTGAATGCTGATGGTCTGGGTGGCATAAGCCTACAAGAAAAGCTCTGGGCCCCTTCAGTTCTTTTTGGTCATCCAAAGAAGGAAGCCTAGCCACAGAGGTCTTGCTCTGTGGAAGTAATCAATCTTCCACTGGTACCCACTGAAATTAGGACATGGCTGGAGGAATGTGGACATTTCTTCTTCTTTTTTTTTATTTATTTGACAAAGAGTTAGACAGTGAGAGAGACAGAAAGGTCTTCCTTCCGTTGGTTCACTCCCGAAATGGCCGCCCCGGGCAGCACTGAGACGATCTGAAGCCAGGAACCAGGTGCTTCTTCCTGGTCTCCCATGTGGGTGCAGGGCCCAATCACTTGGGCCATCCTCCACTGCCTTCCCGGGCCACAGCAGAGAGCTGGACTAGAAGAGGAGCAACCAGAACTAGAACCTAGTGCCCATATGGGATGTTGGTGCTGCAGGTGGAGGATTAACCAAGTGAGCCATGGGCGCCGGCAGGACATTTCTTCTTGAAGTACCCCACATGAGCACATTCATAACACTTCAGAGACCCCTGGAGACCCCTAAGTTGAAAAGAAATGCTGTCATTTCCATTCATCTCCAGAGTCATCTGGTGCCCTTTTAGGGTGCCTCTTCCTGAGGAATAGCCATTTTCCTGTAGGATATATCTGGTCCTGGCCTCTGATCAAGGGAGGATTTGAATCACGGAAAGTGCATCCTCAAAAGATCCTACAGCTTGGAGACCAGTCTGTTTTTCATCCTCATTAGAGTCTGGTTTAGGAGTAACATCATATCTTTCCAGGTGAGATCACGGACTTGGGACAAACTCTATAAGGCCTCAATACTTCTGTCAGGGTGACGCGAAAATCTTTCCATGTAACCTTTATTTGTCTAGGATTCTACGGAGAAATGGGGACATGAACATGAGGAGGGTTGCTGAACGCTCCAGGTGTCCTGCTGACTAACATGTAGTCCTGAGTTGGGGCAAGGGGTGAGATGAGGGAACAGAAGCACCATGTGGAGGGATCATTGCAGACTGTGTGCAGGCTCTGTGGCAGTTGTAGAGAGAGAGGCCACTGGGATCTTGAGGGTAACTGCTGTTAAACTTTTGGGTCCACTTTAAAGGGTGGGCAAAGTTTGACATATCACAGTGTAAGAAATGCTTGGAATACATGATCTCAGACCATTTCTCTGCTCTGTAACAAAAAGGTATAATTGGAGGGTGGTGCTGTAGTTACTACTTCCCTCTAGGAGCCAAGTCTCTCTGTCTTTCACCTTGTTTTTGGACATGCCATGGTGCAGAAAAAAAAAAAAAAAAACTTGGCATTTTCTTCAATATTTGGAGATCTAAAGAATCACAGTACCTAGCCGGCGCCGTGGCTCAATAGGCTAATCCTCCACCTTGCGGCGCCGGCACACCGGGTTCTAGTCCCGGTTGGGGCGCCGGATTCTGTCCCGGTTGCCCCTCTTCCAGGCCAGCTCTCTGCTATGGCCAGGGAGTGCAGTGGAGGATGGCCCAGGTGCTTGGGCCCTGCACCCCATGGGAGACCAGGAAAAGCACCTGGCTCCTGGCTCCTGCCAGGATCAGCGCGGTGCGCCGGCTGCAGCGGCGGCCATTGGAGGGTGAACCAACGGCAAAAAGGAAGACCTTTCTCTCTCTGTCTCTCTCTCTCACTGTCCACTCTGCCTGTCAAAAAAAAAAAAAAAAAAAAAAAAAAAAAAAAAAAAAAAAAAAAAAAAAAAAGAATCACAGTACCTGATGATGCACTCCAAAGGGGTGGATGCCGAAGACGGTTTATTGCCCCCTTAAATAAGAGGACAAGAATCAAAGGCATCCCTAATTTTCTGCAACTACACATTTGAGATGTCCCTCGAGTTTCTGTGCTATGCGAGCATAATGTCCTGAAGCCTACAGTAGGTATTTTTTGGAGAATCAGATTAGATGCTTTTACAATTACCTCTACCTATATAATTGGTTCGCTGGGATCATGACCTCATATTGTTGACCTCTGAGTTTCCCCCTGTCTGGTATGCCTGGATACGGGTCATAGTCTCCCTAGCCACAGGCTATACTAGGCTTTTAAAAACTAAGTTCTATAAATATGGCACAGATGTTTATATCCATGGCCCCACAGGGAGAGTGTAGGGATAGGTCCTCGCTGGAACCATGTCTCTGACTCTGGAAAACAAAATATCAAAATTTTATATAAGCTCAACATAAAACTGTCATCATGTTATTACCTTACAATGTGTTTTACAATCCACTTACCCTGAGCACTTCTAATAAAGTGGTGGGACAGATCTAATCTTAGTTATGCTAATCATTCAAACAATTAGAATAGGCAGATAATGGTAAGTCCTTTAAGGCTCAGTTCTCCCAAGCAATTGAGACTAAAGAAAACACATGAAATTTCCCCCCATGATGCATGAAATTCTCATTACCTAGGTCAGTTACAAAGCACAGAAACTCCTTGATTAAAAGGAATAGCACAAGACATCAACGTGCGATCCCATTCTTTAAGGAGTACAGAATCAAATAATCCTGATGAGAAGACTTGAAGAAAAAAGCCCTCAACAAAATGAAAACTGCAGAAAGGGGAGAAAACAAAATCTGTTGGTTTGAAAAGATTAATGGATTAAGGCCTCTGACTTGGTGGTTTAGTGAGGGAAACCTATCTGGCAATTGTAGCTGGAGGCATCCCCCCTGCCTTCCTGACATCTGAGACTTAACCAGCAGGGACAGTGAACATGAAGAAGAGAGAGAGTGAGGAGTTCAGATTTTATCCAATATCATAATGGGTAGACTGAGTCTGTATCTAATCAGGGAGACTTCAGGCAACACTGGGGAGCCACTGCAGTCAGTATTACTCCATTCATTACTCCAAGACCTTACATTCAGGCATTGTTGGATATCCATAAAAAAAAAAAAAAAAAAAAAAAAAAAAACACCTGAGGCAGAATAAAACCAACATTCTCGGTGCCAAAAGGCAGAAGAAAGTTAATGAGGTCTGCCCCACCAAGCCAGACTTCTGATTCTTTAAGACTGCCAGACACGAGGATCACTTTTATCTGGCTGAAAGAGTCCAAGTGTTTTTAACCAGTAGAGAGCTGTGGTGGAGAACAATGATCTGGAAAAAAATGAAAAACCAGGAGAGATCGTCCTTCTGATGATCCTTGATGATTCCACAGGAAATGTTATAGATTTCTCCTTTTTGTTGAATTTTTGAGATTTTACAGGTTTGGTTTTGTTTTGTTTTTTGTTTTTTGTTTTTTGACAGGCAGAGTAGACAGTGAGAGAGAGAGACAGAGAGAAAGGTCTTCCTTTTCCATTGGTTCACCCTCCAATGGCTGCTGTGGCTGGTGCGCTGCGGCTGGTGCGCTGCAGCCGGCACACTGCGCTTATTCGAAACCAGGTGCCAGGTGCTTCTCCTGGTCTCCCATGCGGGTGCAGGGCCCAAGGACTTGGGCCATCCTGTGCTGCACTCCCAGGCCACAGCAGAGAGCTGGACTGGAAGAGGAGCAACCGGGACAGAACCGGCGCCCCAACCGGGGCTAGAACCCGGTGTGCCAGCACCACAGGCAGAGTATTAGCCTATTGAGCCATGGGGCCAGCCCCATTCTCTACTTTTAACTCATGAATATAGTATTGCATATAAGTGACAAAAATTTTAATTCTGTGAATCTTACTATGCATCTTATTAACTATTTCCTTCACTTTCAATTGTTCTTAAAGTCTCTGAATTACTTAATTCAGTGTTATATATGCACTTCTATGAGAATTATAATCATATCCTGCACTTCCCATATTCTCATCTCATGTAATATGACGCAAGTAGTGATAACTATAACTAAATTGCAACTTGGTGATGCACGACA
Organism: Oryctolagus cuniculus; assembly: GCF_051225735.1. Lineage (NCBI taxonomy): Eukaryota > Metazoa > Chordata > Mammalia > Lagomorpha > Leporidae > Oryctolagus > Oryctolagus cuniculus. The sequence continues at coordinate 105,603,878 of NC_142871.1, read as the reverse complement.
TTAAATAAATGGTGTCAAAAACAAGCATATAATTATATATGTTGGTTCATGTTATGAATGAGAATAACTTTATATAATACAATTGTTAACATTTTAGGCTTACCTTAGATTGGAGGGTCAAGGAATGTCTCTGAGTATACCAACCCAAAATTTATAGTCACTAGAACTGGTTATGAGTAAAAGAACAATTTCACATTGTAACAAGATTTAATATTTCTGATGTCACAAGAATAGCTAGGGAAAGAGTAAACAGGATATCTGTGAGGAGGAGCTAGGTTTATCAGATGTTAAAACATAATATAATTGGCTGTAATTTAAAATTGCATGAATAGAGCAATCAATGGATGCAAACAGAAAATCCTGAAATAGAGCCAACATCACAAAAATACATAATATGTCAAAATGATCTTATCTCAAATCCTTGAGAAAAGATGAACTTTTGGAGATTACTAAATAATTTTCAGAGAATGTTAAAAATCTTCACATGACATACCAGAATAAACTCTAAATGGATAAATGATCTATATCTACCTATAAACATACATACACATATATCTCAACTGGAAGAGAGGAGTGGTGAATTCCTTTGGCCTGTTTCTAAGATTTATTTGAAATTCAGAATTTGAGAAAGAGAAAGAGAAACAGAGAGATATCTTCCACCCGCTGGTTCACCCCCCAGATGGCTGTAGTGAGCCAGTCTGGGCCAGGCTGAAGCCGGGAGGCAGGGACCTCATCCAGGTCTCCCACACTGAGGGGCAAGGACACAGGGACGTGGGGAATCTGCTGCTGCTTTCCCGGGCACATTAGCAGGGAGCTGGTTCACAACTTGAACAGTCGGGACAGCGCTGCAGAAGGCGGCACCACGGTGGCAGTCCCCATGTTGAATTCTTTATATTCTGGATATATAAAAAGGCTTCCTAACTATAACTAAAATTCAAATGCAATGAACATAAATTACTGATTTACTTAATGATCTAAAATTAAAAATTCAATGAATGAAATTTCCAGCAACATCCAATGACAAATAACAAACTATGTGCAACATGTATCACAAATACATTACTATCCTTCATATAGAAATATTTTTTTAAATTGAGATTAAAAAGTCCAAAAATCTTCTAAGAATGCATGAATGAGCAACCCACAAAAAAGCTATAAAATGGCCTTCAAATGTGTGAAATGAATTTGAACATCATTCATATGAGAGAAATAAAATTAAAGAGTATAGTTAAATTGCATATATCACCCATGAGATTTTCAAAACATCAGAAGCTTGACAATTGGCAAGAATGTAGGAAATCAGGCCCTCACTGAGTTTGCCTGAAGTAAACAACATTTTTACAATCATTTTGGACAAGGACTTGGCAATAGTTAACAAAACCATGCTGCATGTCTGTTCTTTCCATTTAATGTTTTATATTGAGATAAATTTCACATAATCTGAAATTATGCATTTGTAAGTCAACAATTCCATTGCATTTAATAAGCTCACAATGTGTACGACCCCTCTTTTATATCTAGTTCCAAATATTTTCAGCACTTCAACAGAAATTTCATAACCATTAAGCAGTAACGTGTTTCTCTCTCCCAGGCCCCTTGCCAGTCTCTAATCTTTCAGTCTCTATTCCTTTACCTGTTTTAGACAGGTGGAATCATGCCATGCTTATCCTGTTTTGTCTGGTTTATTTAATTTAATACCTTTCCCCATGTTCATCCATGTTATAGCAAGTACCAGAATTTCACTGCTTTTTAATGTATGAATAGTATTCTGATGTATAGATATACTTTAGTTTGTTTATCCACTCATCTGTTGGTGTCACTTTGTGTTTTTTTGTTGTTGTTGCTGTTGTTTTGTTTTGTTATAATCTTTGGCTATTGTGAATAGTGCTTTTATGAATAGTGTAAAAATAAGTATTACTTTGAGTTCCTGATTTTAACTCTTTTGTATATACTCAGAAGTAGAAGTTTTGAATCCAATGGTAACTCTGCTTTGCTAGTTGAGGAAATTGAGAAGGAGAGGTAGAGGCAGAGAGAGAGAGAGAGAGAGGTCTTCCATTTGATGGTTCACTCCCTAATTGACCGCAACGGCTGGAGCTGCGCCTACCTGAAGCCAGGAGCCAGGAGCTTCTTCCGGATCTCCCTTTTGGGTGCAGGGACCCAAGGACTTGAGCCATCTTCTACTGCTTTCCCAGGCCATAGCAGAGAGCTGGATCAGAAGTGGAACAGCAGGGACTCGAACCAGCACCCATTTGGGATGCTGGCACTGCAGGTGACGGCTTTACCCACTATGCCACAGTGCCAGCCCCAGAGGAACTTTCGGAATAATGCACACAGATTCCAATTTCACCTTACCTCCTTACCAATGCCTATTATTTTACATTGACTAATTTTTCTTTGGAGCCATTTTTGTATGTCTGAAGCATTATCTAATTATGGTTTTATTTACATTTCCCTAATGATTAGAAATATTCAGCATATTTTTATGGGCTGGTTGTTAATTTTAAGTTAAATCATTAATTAATAAACAGGCAAGTGGCTTGAATATATTTTTGAATATATGAATATAATTTGCAAATATGCTATAACAATATAAAAATACAGATGCCAAATTCAGTAAATTATTATTTCCATTGAAAAATATTTGAAAGTAATAATAAGACATCGGATAATTAGATTATGGTACATACACAATAGCAATATGCAGCTATAATAATTCAATATCAATGATACGAAATTATTTTGAGAAAACATTCATGTTGTCAGGTAAAAAGTTGTAAAAAAGGCTAAATATGAGGAATCTTCAAAAACTTCATGGAAAAAAAAATTTATGCATGAATTCAAAAAAACTTCCACAAAAATAAGCATCTGTATATTCAATTTCCTAAAACTTTTAAAATTACCTCTGGATGCATAGTTATTTGCTATATAACATGAAAAAAAAGTAACATAGCATGTGTATATATATATATATATATATACACATATATATGCACACACATACATATATATATATCTTTACAAAAGAAATAAAGGGGGATAAAATAGTTAGTAGTTTAGTTGGTTATCTACAATAGTTGAGAGATATGTGGTATGAGACTTTATTTCTGCTTCGATTATTATGAACATGTTCATATCTATGTATCAAACAAACATTTTGCTAAATAAATAATGTAAAGGAGAGATATGTATATATTAAAGCAAAGTTAAATCAATGTGCCCAGATATATCTGAAATTAGTACCGTTACCACATTTCAGAGAAGGAGAGAGAAAGGAAAAAGGAAGCGTGTTCGCTTAAGGAAATAATATTTGACAATCTACTGCATGTCTGTTATGGGAATGCAAATTACACTCAAATCTTCAATCCTTTCTAGGGATTTGAATTTTAAATCTTAAATAATGTGTATGCATTTATTGATACCATTGAGAGCCAAGATTCTCACTGAGGATGAGAGAAAATAAGTATGGAGTGGGAGTGGGCATTAGAAGCAGTGGGTAAGGCACCACTTGGAGCTCCCAGATCCCATATCAGAATGCTTGGGTTCAAGTTCCAATTCCACTTCTGGTTTTGGTTTCCTGCTGCTGCATATCTTGGAGGCAGCAGATGACCTATTAAATATGTGGTTTCTGCCTCTCCTATAGAAGAGCTGAATGCAGTTCCAAGCCCTTGGTTTTGGCCTAGCCCAGTCCCAGCTGATATAGGCATTTATGCAGATTGAATGATCTCTCTCTCTCTCTCTCTCTCTCTCCAATTCTTTCTCTTTCTCTCTCTCTTCTCTCTCTTTCTCCCTACCTTCTTTTTTCTTTCCATCCCTAATAAATAATAAAATTTTAAAAAGTAAGCGTGAAATGGAGTAAGAAGGAATAAACCATGTGGTAGTACATTGAAATCTGAGATATTACATTAAATTCATGGTTTCTAAGGTATGTGTATGCAAATTATTATGTATGCATATATATAGCATATTACATAAAAACTTTTGTGTAATTTAATGACTACATGTATGTTGCTATAAATGATATATATTTCTTTTTTTTTAACTTTTATTTAATGAATATAAATTTCCAAAGTACGGCCTATGGATTACAATGGCTTCCCCCCCATATCGTCTCTCCCACCCGCATCCCTCCCCTTTTCCACTCCCTCTCCCCTTCCATTCACATCAAGATTCATTTTCGATTCTCTTTATATACAGAAGATCAGTTTAGCATACATTAAGTAAAGATTTCAACAGTTTGCTCCCACACAATCATAAAGTGAAAAATAGTAGATGATTTTTTAAATGATGATGAAATCAGATCAGACCTATTGTCATGTTTAATCCCAGTGAGTGTCAAGTTGGGAATTGATAATTTCTTCTTTTTTTTTTTTTTTTTTTTTTTTTACAAAAGATCAGTTTAGTGTACATTAAGTAAAGATTTCAACAGTTTGCACCCCCATGGAAACACAAAGCGAAATATACTGTTTGAGTACTCATTATAGCATTAAGTCTCAATGTACAGCACATTAAGGACAGAGATCCTACATGAGGAGTAAGTGCACAGTGACTCCTGTTGTTGACTTTACAAATTGACACTCCTGTTTATGGCATCAGTAATCTCCCTATGCACCAGTCATGAGTTTCCAAGGCTATGGAAGCCTTTTGAGTTCACTGACTCTTATCTTGTTTAGACAAGGTCATATTCAAAGTGGAGGTTCTCTCCTCCCTTCAGAGAAAGGTACCTCCTTCTTTGAAGACCTGTTCTTTCCACTGGGATCTCACTCACAGAGATCTTTCATGTAGGGTTTTTTTTTTTGTTTGGTTTTTTTTTTTTTTTTTTTTTTTTTTTTTTTGCCAGAGTGTCTTGGCTTTCCATGCCTGAAATACTCTCGTGGGCTTTTCAGCCAGATCGGAATGCCTTTAGGGCTGATTCTGAGGCCAGAGTGCTGTTTAGGACATCCGCCATTCTATGTGTCTGCTGAGTATCTCGCTTCCCATGTTGGATCACTCTCCCCTTTATTTATTCTATCAGTTAGTATTAGCAGGTACTAGACTTGTTTATGTGCTCCCTTTGACTCTTAGTCCTTTCATTATGATCAATTGTGAACTGAAATTGATCACTTGGACTGATGAGATGGCATTGGTACATGCCACCTTGATGGGATTAAATTGGAGTCCCCTGGTATGTTTCTAACTCTACCATTTGGGGCAAGTCAGCTTGAGCATGTCCCAAATTGTACATCTCTTCCCTCTCTTATTCCCACTCTTATGTTTAACAGGGATCACATTTCAGTTAAATTTCAACACTTAAGAATAACTGTGTATTAATTACAGAATTAAACCAGTCATATTAAGTAGAACAGACAAAAAAACTACTAAGAGGGATAATGTATTAAGTTGTTCATTAACAGTCAGGGCTATGCTGATCAAGTCACCGTTTCCCATAGTGTCCATTCCACTTCAACAGGTTTCCTTTTTGGTGTTCAGTCAGTTGTCACCGATCAGGGAGAACATATGGTATTTGTCCCTTTGGGACTGGCTTATTTCACTCAGCATGATGTGTTCCAGATTCCTCCATTTTGTTGCAAATGACTGGATTTCGTTGTTTCTTACTGCGGTATAGTATTCTAAAGAGTACATATCCCATAATTTCTTTATCCAGTCTACCGTTGATGGGCATTTAGGTTGGTTCCAGGTCTTAGCTATTGTGAATTGAGCTGCAATAAACATTAGGGTGCAGACTGCTTTTTTGTTTGCCAATTTCATTTCTTTTGGGTAAATTCCAAGGAGTGGGATGGCTGGGTTGAATGGTAGGGTTATCTTCAGGTTTCTGAGGAATCTCCAGACTGACTTCCATAGTGGCTTGACCAGTTTGCATTCCCACCAACAGTGGGTTAGTGTCCCTTTTTCCCCACATCCTCTCCAGCATCTGTTGTTGGTAGATTTCTGCATGTGAGCCATTCTAACCGGGGTGAGGTGAAACCTCATTGTGGTTTTGATTTGCATTTCCCTGATTGCTAGTGACCTTGAACATTTTGAGGCCAACAGGCACATGGAATGATATATATTTCTATTAATGTATTTTATATACATGTATATGTAGACATTTATTTATAGCTCTGTCCCTGAAAAAGATCAAGATACAAAAACTTCTCAATAAAATGAGTATATCTAATGATATGGCATTGATAAATAACAGCACTCATCACTAATAAAAAGCAAAGATTCTATGAAAATACCCCTTATAAGGTCCATGTATGTATAACAAGAGTCTGGGATGTCTTATACCATAAAATTTTAAAATAATGTTATTTTAAAATAAAAGATATTCCTTCCAAATATAGGACAACTCAAGTAAAAATAACTCCCGACGTTAGTGAATTTAGAGGAGTTTAAATTAAAAATCCATTAGTCTGCACAGATAGCAAATCAATAAGTATGATTATACAGCTGAGGAATATATAAGAGCATGCCATATTTGAAAAATCAGCATTTTACAGCCATCATGCTGAAAGTGGATCAAACAAGAATCATCAACGTATACTACATATAGGGGGTAATTATTAGGAGGAACAAGGTACCTGCACATTGTTGAACTGTTTCCCTACAGGCTACTAACGGGTACAAGAAAAAATAAAAGGTCTGAAAATGATGATGGAATTAGAGAACACATTGAAAAGCTCATTAGAATTAATATTACCAGAAGGAAGAGATGGATATTTTGTGCCTACCTATGTGAAGGACAGAACACAGACAATTTTAGTCCAGCCAGAAATACATAATCTGATTATAATCATGAGGAAAAGTTAAACAAACCCAAACTGAAAAACAGATCTGTTTTTCAAAATCGATGTGAAAATAACTCTCTTCATAAGTGTTACTTTCATAAAAGACAAACAAATAATGTGAAAATATTCTGAATTTATAAAAGCATAAGTGATAAGGAAGTTAAAATGCAATACCTGTCTCAAGACTAAGTTTCATATTGGAAAGAAAAAAATGAATTACAAATTGCTTTATCACATCCTTTGCCCAAATTGGAATTTGGACATTAAATCAGATAATATGTATTAATCAATATTAAATTCACTGAATAAATAACAGTAGTATTTTTGTAGAAAAATATTGGTATTCTGAGAAATTTCATACTGATATATTTAGACAAAAATAGTCATGTATGCAACTTAACCTCATATATTGGGAGAGAGATACGGAATTCCACAGAGACAAAGAGCATAAATCATATAAATGTAAACAGTTAGTGAATGTCAGTAAAAAAGTATATTAGATATCCTTAGCACTATTTTAATTGCTTTCATTTTTATGTTAGAAATTGTGTACAAATAAAAAGTTTAAACAATTAAAACTGATGCATTTGTGACCACTTCTCCTCAACTTTAGGAAAAGTTAAGATAGATGGAACAAAGATGACTGACGGATGAATAACTATTAGAATATACATTAGAAATTTGACATTTTCATCCATACAAAATTCTGGTAAACCTCTTGCCTAAGCAGAATGTTTTAACCTAAGCAATCTGGTATCCCAGCAAACATGAAAAGGAGTTTGAAGAAAAGTTGTTTTAAAGGTAATAAAAATAAATTTCAATACAAATGTGTTGTGTATTTTAACAGGTTGTTTCTTTTTCCATATATCTGAATAACAAGAGACTAGAAAGTCTCAGAGCGCCATGTAAAAATCACCCTAAAATTTGAAAATTATCTGTAATGTAATGTGAGGGGATAATAAAGATGATTGGTAAAATATTAAACAGGAAGAATATATCTCAGGTGTAAAATAACAACTATAAATTGCTTAAAGAAGACACAATCAGCAGGATAGTCCCTCATGAAATCCAACACTACTTTGTGAGTTTAATACATTAAAAGATCTAATCAGTTATTAAGTGACCAAGCACTATCACAATAATTTTACATTCTAAAAACAATCCTCTAACTCCAAAAATGAATTAGCTTCTTTTTTGTAATAAAATTTAAAATAGATAAAAAGTATATTCCATACTTTGAAGACAAAAAGTCATAAGCAAAGTTACAGATTTGTTATATGTTATGTAATTTACTATTTACTTTTACACCAGTGTACTGGCTACACAACAAATATTTATTTCCATTTTATTCATTAAATAGGTGTTACAGGGTGAGTAGTGTTCTAGAACTGGTAAGGAACAGGTGCTCAACCATTGAAGTAAAAAGACTGAATAACCTCTGCAAATGTTTCAGTATGATTAGAAAACACAGAAATACACATGAGAGATTAGGCTTGCATGGAATCCAGTGAACATACCACAAAAGAACATTAGAGATACAGAACTGGGACTTTATCATGATCAGTGTCAGTAAGAATCTACTTATCCACCAAGACTAACTAATCAAGTATTATGTAGTCACCCAGTTCAGAACATTTCATTGCCCTCTTAGAGCTTATATTTATACTCTGGAGAATATATCAGACAAAAATGGGCAATGGAAAAATAATGGGAGTAAGTAAATTTTATAGTGGCTAAGTAAGAAATACAGCTCACTGGCTCCTCTTAATTATTTAAAGCGCATGTTTTTTTGTTAAATATCCTGGAGTTAAAGTAGTAAACAGGAGACTTACATCTTTTATATTCTGGTGTCTGATGGTCTGTTGTCGAAAGGGAAAACTTTTGAAAACAAACTGTATTTAGCCAGACAGTGCTATACATAGTTTACAGATGTTATCCTTTAACTTCACAAGATTTGCAATGGAAATATTATGTTTCTTATATTATAAACGAGCAAAAAATACATAGGTTAAATAATTTGCTTACAAATATGATGGAGCCAAGAGTTAAACTAAGAAGCATAGTTCTACTTACTGAGCCACTAGAAAGTTTTATTTCTGTAATAAGTAAATAGTGACTAGAGAAATAAAAGAGAATGTCACAGGGACACATCATCATATTGCTAAAATGAGAAACATAATGAACTTCCCTACAAAGACAGGTAGAGCCAGAGAGAGAATGAGAAAGAGAGAGGTCTTCCATCTGCTGGTTCACTCCTCAAATGACTGCAATGGTCAGAGCTGATCAGAAGCCAGGAGCCAGGAGCTTCTTCCAGGTCTCCCACATGGGTGCAGGGGCCCAAGGACCTGGGCAATCTTCTACTGCTCTCCCGGGCCATACCAGAGAGCTAAATCAGAAGTGGAGCAGCCAGGACTCAAACTGGCACCCATATGGGATGCAGGTGCTGCAGGCTTGGGCTTTAACCTGTTGTGCCACAGTGCCAGCCCCCGAGAATTTTAAAATAATGAATATTACCTTGTTTTGGGAAGAGTGCTCCAGGTTCAGAAAAGAACATATGAAAGTGTTACTGATATAGTAGAAACTCAGAAACAATGGACAAGATTTCAAACTCTGTCCTCAAAACCAGCACTAGGAAAAAACTGCAGCCTATGAGTCAAGTTCAGTCTTCTACATGTTTTCATAAACAAAGTTCCATGAACAGCCAGACACACTCATTGGTTTGTGCATTTTCTGTGACCTTTTATGCTATAGCATCAGGATCAAGCAGCTGTGACAAAGACCATATGGAGTGTAAACTGTGAACATTTATTACCTAACTGTTTACAGAAAAAGTTTCCTGACCCTTGCTATGTGCAAAAGAAAGAAAATCTAGAGTGTTAAACTGAAAATGGACAAGAAAAAATTGCATGGAATGGTATTGTTTTTGCAGCATGGAAAACAGACTGGATTTTTTAGACAAGGCTAAACCTGGATGACTCTGTGTATTTATAGTACCACAATTCATATTCCAGCTGCTAAAAGAAAACTGTAACTTATAATCGCCTCTTTGAATTCCTCATAATTGTTAACTGAAATCCTTCGTGTAAGGAGGATTGCTGCTAGTAATGTCAGTTTGCAATGTTCTGCTTGAGAAATGTCTCATGGGAGTCTGGAAATTGTAATAAATATGATTGTATTAATGAAAAAAAAAAGAAAACAGACTAGAGAGCAGGAAATTTAAAAGAATTAAGGAGGCTGAGGGCTGGTGCTGTGGCATAGTGGGTAAAGCGACCACCTGCAGTGCCGGCATCCTATATGGGTGCTCCTTCAAGTACTGGCTGCTCCACTTCTGACCCAGCTCTCTACTGTGGCCTGGAAAAGCAGGAGAGGATGGTCCAAGTCCTTGGGCCCCTGCACTCTGGTGGGAGACCTGAAAGAAGAAGCTCTTGGCTCCTGGCTTTGGATTGACACAGCTCCCACCATTCTCGCCATCTGAGGACTGAACCAGCGGATAGAAGACCTTTCTCTCTCTCTCTCTCTCCCTCTCTCTCTGCCTCTGCCTCTCTTTAACTCCATCTTTCAAATAAATAAATGAATAAACATATCTTTTTAAAAAAGAATTAAGGAAATTTTTTATGTCAGAAGTAAGGGAAGATGGCAACTTGGGGCATTAAGGGAAATGGAGAAAGAAATAATGAAAGTTGGCAGAATTGAAAGGTTTGATGGTTAACATATGTATATGGTGATAAAAATATTATTTGGGATGATTTAGGATTCTTGGTTTAAGCAGTGGATGGCAATTAGAATAAGAAAGTGGTAGAAGTGTAGTCAAAAACAAATTAGGATATTTAAACAGAGTTTCAAGGAGAGTTCTGATTGTATGATGTACTGGTTGTAGCACCTAAATGAGAGTTCAGGTTCTGTTTTTACAATGAGGCACAACTCAAAATACATTGTAGGTACCCAGCTACATGTCAAATATTAGCTCTACCTATTATGATTTATTCTTCTGATCAGCTGGCATTCCTGCTATTCAAACCAATGTTTTCATCCATATCTCTAACGTTTCAAATAGCCCACCACTTACATTGGATTATATGTGATTAGTTTAGTATTATACCTGTTCCTTTCTTTACTCTTGTGTTTCTTGGGTTATATATCCCATAACCTTATTCTAATGGAGTTAAGATAATGAGAAGTATACAAGCAAAACCCAGTGGTGTGGAGACTATCAGTCAGATGACAAACAGGACTGCCAACAGCTTCAAATCTACATATGCTAGGAATCACCAACTTAAGTGTTACAGGCACATGATGTCACAAGCAATTTGTCTTCAATTCTACATACTAAATATTTTTAGCTTCATACTTAATATTTTATTTAAATTTTTTTAAGTAACACATAAAATTGGATATATTTATAGCACATCATGTGATGCTTTGATGCATGTATACAATACATGATATACAGTGAGAATAAACATATATTTCTCTTCAAGCATTTAGCATTTCTTTGTTAATTAATTCTTTCTACTTATATAAAAAATTTATTAAAATAATGAAATCATTTTTATTTTAGTAGTTGGCTAAATACTCATAAAATTCAAAACCTCTACCACTATACAAAAATACATTTCTATAAGTGACATTATCTGCCTTCAAGAATAACAAATATATTAGAGAGAAATATATAAACTTCACAAAATTTCTTCATGGTAAAATATTCAAATTTTGTCTTCTTTAAAATATATATATATATATATTTATTTTACTTGAAACTCTGAGAGATAGAGAGAGAGAGAGAGAGAGAGGTCTTGCATACCCAAAAGGCCAGAGCTAGAAGCCTTGATTGAATCCAGGAACTTGGAACTCCATGCAGTTCTCCCACATGGGTTCCAGGTGTCCAGGCACTCAGGGCATCTTCCATTGCTTTCCCAGGCACATTACCATGGAGCTGGATATGAAGAGGAGCAGCCGGGACTCAAATGAACCTGTCATATGATATGCTTGCATCATAGTGAGTGGCTCAACACACTACATCACACTCCCAGCCACCAAATCTTATCTTTTAGGTTTATATTTGGTAGAGATATATACAGTACTTTAACACTTCTACAGCCACCCTTCTGTGCCACGAAACCTAAGAATTTCTTACTACTATCTAATTGTAACTTAGCATACATTATTCAGTCTTTGCCCATCTTTCTCTGCCCAAATTCTCCTCATTCTCTACTAACCAATACAGTGCTCTTAAATTTTAGGAGACCAACTATTTTGCACTCACATGAGTGAAACAATATGCATTTATCTTTCTATGTTTTTCTCATTTCACTTAACATAATAACATCTAGTCCCATTCATGTTGTGGCGAATAGCAAGATCTCATGCTTTTTAAGGCTCAGTGATGTTCCAGTGTGTAAATGTACCACATTTCCTTTACTCATCCATCAGTGCTTAGACAATTAGATTGTTTCCATTTCTTGGCTATTCTGAATACAGCTGCAAAAATTAGGAATGCCTCACCTATGTTATTCCAGGTCTTCAAAGTTATGTAATTTTGTAATTTTCTATAATGAATCTGTTCTTGCTCCTATTATCTTTTTATTTATTTATTTATTTGACAGGTAGAGTTACAGACAGTGAGAGAGAGAGAGAGAGAGAAAGGTCTTCCTTCTGTTGATTCACTCCCCAAATGGCTGCACAGCTGGCACTGTGCTGATCTGAAGCCAGGAACCGGTTGACTCCTCCTGGCCTCCCATGTGTGTGCAGGGGCCCAAGCACTTGGGCCATCCTCCACTGCCCACCTGGGCCACAGCAGAGAGCTGGACTGGAGGAGGAGCAACCGGGACCAGAACCCAGTGCCCATATGGGATGCTGGCGAGGCAGGAGGAGGATTAACCAAGTGAACCGTGGCGCCTGCCCCAGCCTACTATCTTTTTGTTTTCCTGTATCTAATGATGAAATAATTCATATGGTTACTATGTGACTATCAAATCTTAAACCAGATTCCTATCATTATTGAATAATTTCCTATAAAGCACATATCCCTTTTATAATTTGACTTTTTTTTTATAAACAGACTCTCCCTTGATCAAATTTACATTTCACATCCTAGGATCCTATACAAAAGATTTTTTCCGGTTTGCCTAAAAACAGAAACATTTTTCAATTTAGGCTTCTGGACAGTATTCACTAATTTCCCAGACTAATATTTAAATGTTAGCTCAAATTTTGAAATAATTATTATTCTTTATTAATTTTCACTTAATGATATTTTCACTGTCTTTTCAGGGTTTCCTCTATCATATCTGTATGATGTTTAGTCTTGCTGAGAAAAGATTTTTGGGATAAGAAATTATATGTGCTTCTCATGTACAACAAGAACTTCACAACTAAATCTATGGGTAATATAACATATAAGTAAAAGTTGATGTGGCCGGCGCCGCGGCTCAGTAGGCTAATCCTCCGCCTTGCGGCGCCGCCACACCGGATTCTGTCCCGGTTGCCCCTCTTCCAGGCCAGCTCTCTGCTGTGGCCAGGGAGTGCAGTGGAGGATGGCCCAAGTGCTTGGGCCCTGCACCCCATGGGAGACACGGATAAGTACCTGGCTCCTGCCATCGGATCAGCGCGGTGCGCGGGCTGCGGCGGCCACTGGAGAGTGAACCAATGGCAAAAGGAAGACCTTTCTCTCTGTCTCTCTCTCTCACTGTCCACTCTGCCTGTCAAAAAAAAAAAAAAAAAAACAAAAAAAGACAAAGGACATAAACTGAGACGGATTTAAAGCCTAGCCAAGAAAATTAATGAAAAAAAAAAAAAGTTGATGTGTCATTTGTGTAACTCCCTTAAGAAGTCAGAGTCAACCATAAGTATTTAAACATATGTTTTCATCATTCTGACTTACCTATCTTTTTATAACCAAGATCAGGTTTTTCCCAAATAGAAATCACATCTAGAAATAGATTCTATTTTCCCAGGTTTTTAGATATCAGATGATCCTCTTGAAGGAAAGAAAAGATGATGGAGAAAAGAAAAAGAACTTCTTAGGACAAAAATTCACTTTCAACATAAAATCTCTCCAGTAGGCTGCTTTATTGTTAGTGATAGCTTATATGAATCGACCACAAGGATATGTTGATAAAGTAAAATAGTGTTAGTGCAACACTGTATACTTATTTCAGTCTATCACTTCCTTAAGTCTCAACTCATGCCTGCTAATCTGTTTTCCATCAATTTAAAAATTTATTTGGTCAAAAGCTTGTTTTTGTCACACCAATTTTTCTTGTTTATACCTATTACCTAATAGAAAGTATTACATCATAAGGAGTAAACAAAGCCTGGTGTTTAAAAGCATGGCTGTGTACTCAGACTTTAGACATTTTACACATAACATGTGTTTTCTTGATCAAGTTATTTAATCTCTCAGTGACTCAGCAACACACAGTACAGTACTATATAACACCAGGGTAAAAAATGGTCCTTTTACCTAGCCTTGCAGAATAAAATAAAATCATATATGTGGAGCACATAGGAGTGTGCCATGCACATAGTACTTCAGAAAATCCAGCTTATTAAAGCAATTATGATTCTGAATATCATTGACTAATTATTTCCTGAAGCACAACTTTTGTACCAATTTTTCAAGTCCCAAATTTCTACCTCTTTTCAAAACCTACATAATCTGGTAGTATCCAATATATCAACATGATTTTCTATTTCTTGCCAAAGTAATCCTTTTATTCTAGTGAGATTTAGCTTGTTTCTGTGTATATATAAATATATATATTAACAACAAAGTAATAACTAATATATGAGAATTTATACTTTACAAATCTCTTTCTTATATACTATTTCTTTCAATCCTATACTATCCCCTTGAGCTAAGCAGCTTTATTCTTGTTTTTAATGGAAAAAAAAAAGAAGTTTAGGAATAGTGCCTTTCAAGCACAGAATTCTGAAAACAAAACTCAGATTTTTTTCTGTGTATTCTGTATACCTTGGCTTATTCTATTCTAATTACTTGGAATCTCTAATCAATATTATTCACATATCCATCGTAACCTGAAAGTTACCATTCAAAATATAATGCTTAATAGATGCTCTTAATTTATAATATTTTAATCTTTTTATATTTTGTATTTTTCTACATAATTGCTATTAATACTGTGAACTTCAGCATATTAACTTCTAAAACGATGAATTATCAGATCAAAATTCACTCTAGAAAGGTCAAAGTCAAGTTCAATGTTAATAACCCTTTTTTGATTTTATGTATCTTTTTATGTTATGTATTGAATATATGAAAACATTTATATTTGAAAATCTAAATATGAGGGAGAGAAATAATTTTCTCCTGCATGAATTCAAAATACAAATTTTTCTATTAATTTGAGGTCTACTTATATGGGTCTTTCAGGTTCATTGACTATACTGTAGCAGTGTAGTTTTGCAGTAAATGCACACATTCATGCACACACTTACATATACACATAAGCACAGATATATATCCACACATTAATATTAAAATATATTGTATATATAAGAAAATATGCAAATCTTTTCAGTACAAAATGAGTTGATTTTTAACACAATTTTTCAGTGAGGAAACTAAAAAATAGAGATTAACTTCTAAAATGACAAACATTAAATGATAGAGCTAGGATTAAATTCCAGGAATTTGTGTACTGAATCTTGCGTACTTCAATTCCATCTTGTTATTCTGCCTCCCTATGGTTCCTGGCAAATACCGAGTGGCATTACAATTTTGAGCCTTTTCATCTATCAATATCACTCATTCTATTTGTACGAAGCATAAAAATACTTTGTTCACTTGGATACTTTGTCAATAGATCTGCTTCCAATTTGGTACTATTAGAAAAATTTAAATATGTATTTTATATGCTTTATTGTGTGCATATATAGGCTTCTCTCTAGTGCATATCATAAAGTTGGAAGAGCCAGTCATCATCATCTGGTACATGCCAGTTGTCCCCCCAATTTGCCTATATTAATCGACAACCCCAGAACCAGTTTCTGGAGGGCTTTTGGGAAAGTTTTGATCCTTTACTCTAAAGCAGAAATAAAATCACAAAATATTATTTATTTTCAAACTATTTTTTAGATTTCAAGTCTATAGGCAAAAACCCAGTCTCCCTCAATCTAAAATGTGAATTGAAATTAGACCTGTTCCTCACAGAGTGACCAGTGCTTATAGGTGACATGATTATATGGAATATGTAACACAGAATTAGCACTCAATAGGAAGCTTTCTTTCTAGGCATGGTAAAAATTTAGGTTGCATAAGTTTGAAAACGATGTTGCTGCAGCTTGTATTATTTGCACATTGTATTTCATATTGTTAATGTGAAACAATTTTTGTTAAAGATGGAGAGGGTGGAAGAAAATTAAAGCTTAAAAAATAAATTAATTGCTGGCCGGCGCCGCAGCTCACTAGGCTAATCCTCTGCCTGTGGCACCGGCACACCGGGTTCTAGTCCTGGTCGGGGCGCTGGATTCTGTCCCGGTTGCCCCTCTTCCAGGCCAGCTCTCTGCTGTGGCCTGGGAGTGCAGTGGAGGATGGCCCAAGTGCTTGGGCCCTGCACCCCATGGGAGACCAGGATAAGTACCTGGCTCCTGCCATCGGATCAGCGGAGTGCGCCGGCCGCAGAGCGCCGGCCGCGGCAGCCATTGGAGGGTGAACCAATGGCAAAAGGAAGACCTTTCTCTCTGTCTCTCTCTCTCACTGTCCACTCTGCCTGTAAAAAAAAATAAATAAATAAAATAAAAAAGAACAAAAAAATAATTAATTGCTGGATTAAAATGGGGCTTCAGAATTTTGGATACACGATTAGCACTTTCCTAACAGGATTTGTCACTCTTTGATGGAAAAGGGACTTACCTTTAGAGTGATATGTTTTGTCTGACATTTGCTAAATTTTCTATGTCTCTTTTAGGTGGATACTTTTTAATATTTTCTTAATTTTTATTATTTACTAGCTGGTGCCTTATAAAACATTCACTGTTAGAAAAATTTTATTAGAGTGATTAACAGAATGAGATATATAATAGTACGAAAGTCATATTGATTTTATTTCAATAAATTGTAACAAAGTGTAGAAAACTCTAATTACAGACATTTATAATATATTTACTATGAATGTTTGTCCAGTTTAGAGTTGAAGATTAATGCATTTTTCAATGCAATTTCTTGCTTGTAAATTTCACAATACTATCCTACTAAAAAAGAAAAATATATTTCATGGAATAAATTCTTCAACCACTTCAACATACATTAGCATATTTTAAAAATTTTACTGAGCTCTTAATAATGAAACCACCTCTGAAAAGACAGATGAATACATTTTTCTTTTCATCATTTGAAACATTTAAATATTAAATGGTTAATGAATGATAGTTTTAGATAAGAAAACACTTAGGAATAAAAGCATTTATGACTTCTTAATGAGATGAAAACACAATTTGATTCCAGAAGTAGAAACTGGAAATGTTGAGATACTTTTCATTAGTAAAAAAGAATAATAATGTGTAAAATCATTTGCAGAAATAGGATCTGTATACCATTGGGTTGATTCATGAGGGGAAACGCATATCCTTGAAATACATTTCTCTTAATGAATTAAAAAACACACAATAAATTCCATCAACAGATTTAAGACAAACGTTGAAAGAATTGGCTAATACCTAAGACATTTTGATAATTTCATTTTTGAGACACTCAGTATATTTGATCTTCCTTTGCTCTTTTTGGCTCATTTGACCTATATATAACTTTAAACAGCTCCCCGGCTGACAGGCAGGCTCTCTCATCATATGGTAAATGGTAACACACTCCATTACACAGTAACTTTAAAATCACAGCCCCGCTGAGAAGCTGCTGTAAGAGTTTAACTGCTCTCCTGGCAGATATCAGACAATATCCAGATATATTAGCAAGGGAGACTTTATTGACCACAAAAGGATCTGGGAGGGAGTGAGAATCTTCTTTCAATTTTGTATAAAAACCTCTGGAAGTTCAAATCCTTAATCTATTTTTTTTTTATTGAATGTGTAAGTTAAAAAAATTCAAAACCTCCATATCAGATCAAAATCTGTCCCCAGATTTCATCTTGGTAACACTCCAGGTTTTATTTCTCATTCATATACTAAAGAAATAAAATACTATTTAAAGACTTATATTTATTAAAATCTGTTACTTGTTTAAATAACTGAGAGCAGATTTTTGTTTTTTAAGTGTTTGTACTTGTTTAAATGCTGAGTACAGATTTTTGGGGATTAGAAAATATATGTACTTCTCATGTGCAACAAAGACTTCACAATTAAATCATGGGTAAGATAACATATAAAGAAAAACTTGATTTGTCATTTGCATTATACCCTTATAGAGTCAGTCATAAGTATTTAAACACAAGATCAACAAAAGTAGCCATGGGTCTACGAGGACTACTGCCTGTGTCAAAATGCCCAAATAATATTTTGAATCATGCAGAGATCACCAGTGATGTGTTATTCCTTATTAGTGATCACATTCATTTAGTATGCCACATCAAAATATATAATTGTGTAGCAATGAAAAAGCCTGCAAGAACAGATTTGAGGAAATATTTATTGTATTTATTTATTGCTTTCTCATTCCTACTATTACAAAAAGGAAAAAAAATACTAACTGCAGCCACCAGTATGTTGGAACAATAATAATTCACTATACATGTGATTATATACCATCATTAGAATTATATAAATAATTTAATTGATTTACATTCTAAACATAACATATTTTCGAGGCATAATTTGGAAATAAATGAGTTAGCTAAGTGTGGGACTTTGAATCTGGAGAAAGACAATATAAATAAAGGCATAGATGAGTGGATTTATACAGAAAATTACTCTGAACTAGAACTGATGGTATTCAGTTGAATATCCCAGTAATAATATCATTATTATTCTTGTTACTCATTATTAATATCAGTAGCACAGAAAAGGAGGCAAGAACTTTCTCCTATGGTATATTAAGGATTTTTAGCATCTGGGCTTAGTTAAGATTTTTACATATAAAAGTAATAGAAAAAGTGGTCAATTTTGAAAAGTTAGAAAGTTTTGATTGAGGAAATAGCGCCAAATTGCCTTTCTTTCAAGTTGTGTGACTGCCTAGCATGAGGGAGGTGGCCATCACTCCACTGCATGTTCGTATTGGACTGTAAATCACAGGAAATGATAATGAGAAGAGCCACAAAGAGGGAGCAAATCAAAATTGCAATTGTTCTTCCAAAGAATAAGTTCCTTCACTTACACAAAAAGGAAAAAGCTAAAATTTTGACAAACTACCCTAAAAAGTCACAATTTATATATCCCTGATTGATTAATTCTCCTCTGATTATTTACCTTATTTTTTCCAATTTGCAATAAACAATAAAACGAAACACAAATAAATAAAATATTACTAAGAAGAGAAAAATTGTGCTTTAGTTTACAATTTAGTTAACCAATATGCAGATATCTAAATAATTGGATAACATAAAACATACGAATTTTTCTAACTTAATACTACCATGGACAACAAAAAGAAAACTATATGCTGATAACTCCTTATTTCTCTTGTGTCCAGTTGTTATGTACACCTTTCATCTGCCTAATAAAGAGAAGAAAGGTGCATGCTACATGTTTAAATCACCACTAAGCTGTGTGCCGCTGTTTTCACTAATACTATTGTAACAGCTACTGCTATTCTAAAGCAATAGCAATAGAGTAGGTAACATTTATAGCAATTGTATATTTTTGTGGACTACACAATGACTTTTCTTTTTTTAAAGATTTTATTTATTTATTTATTTGAAAGGCAGAGTTACAGAGAGGCAGAGGCAGAGAGAGAGAGGTCTTTCATCTACTCCTTTAATCCCCAAATGGCCACAACCGCCAGACCTGAGCCAATCCAAAGCCAGGAGCCAGGAGCTTCTTCCAGGTCTCCCACACAGGTGCACCTTGGGCCATCTTCCATTGCTTTTACAGATCACAGCAGAGAGCTGGATCAGAAGAGGAACAGCCAGGACAAGAACTGGTGCCCATATGAGATGCCGGCATGGCAGGCAGAGGCTTAGCTTTCTATGCCACTGCACAGGCCCCCACAAATACTTTTCAATACACGTATAAAATGTGTGCTGATCGAAGCAGTGTAATCATCTTTTCCCAGTATCTGATATTACTTTATCATTGAGGATTGGAGCTTCTTTCTTCAATTTGTTCAATTTATAATAGGTCACCGTGAAGCATATTCTTCCCAGTACACTGTGTGCACTAGTAACTTACTTCTTCATAGTGACAGCGATTTGGTACCCATTGTAAAAGCCCTTCTATACTCCCTACTCCTCCCGGTCTCTGTTAATCAACCTTTCATATCCAGATTGAATGATTTTTAGCTTCCACATATGAGGAAGAAATGCATTCTCTGCCTTTCTGTATCTGACTTATTTTACCTAACATGCTTTCTATTTCCAACCACCTTGCTATAGATGACAGGATTTCATTTCTTCTTTATGGCTGAATATTCAATTACACAATTGTAAAATGTTTTTAAGATTTATTTAATTGAAAATTAGAATTACAGAGAAAGGAAGACAGAGAGAGAGAATGAGAGAGAGAAATTGAGAGAGAAAGATTCCATCTACTGATTCACTCCCCGAATGACTATAATAGCCATGGGCTGAGCCAGGCCAAATCAGAAGCCCATTACATTTGCGTGTCCCATGTGGGCAGAAGGAGCACAAGCACTTGGGTCAACTTCCACTGCTTCTCTAGGTGCATTAACAGGAAGCTGGATCTGAAAAGGCGCAGCCTGGCCTCAAACCTGCACTCATTATGGACGCCAGTGATGTAGGCAGCACTCTGACCTGCTGTGCCACGACACCAGCCCCAGAGGTCATTTTCCTTATTCATGTATCTGCTTATGGATATCTTAGTTGACTCCATTTTTGGCTATTGCAAATAGTGTTGGATTGACTGTGGTGGAGCAGGTATCTTCTTGACAAAATAATTTCACGTCTTTTGGATATATATCTCAAACCAGGATTGCTGGGTCATGTGACAGTTCTATATCTAGATTTTAAGAAATCTCCATATTATTTACCATAGTGGCTGGGCTAATTTACATTTCCACCAACAGCGTATAGGAAATTTCCTTTCTGTACATCCTCATCAGAATTTGTGACTGTCTTTTTTTATGACAACCATTGTAAAAAGATTGAAGTGGAATTTCACTGTGGTTGTGATTTGTATTTCTCTAATGGCTGGGTATATTGAGCACTTTTTTCATATATTTGTTAACTATTGTATTCCTTCTTTGAAGAACTCTCTATTTGGTCTTTTGCATACTTGTTAACTGTATTTTTTATTTATTTATTTATTTATTATTTCTAAAGATTTTATTTATTTATTTATTTGAAAGTGAGAGTTAAATAAAGAGAAAAGGAGAGGCAGAGAGAGCTACAATGGCAGGTGCTGTGCCGATACAAAGACAGGAGTCAGGAGCTTGGTATCCCACATGGGTGCCAGGACCCAAGGACCTGGACCATCTCCCACTGCTTTCCCAGGCCATAGCAGAGACCTGGATCAGAAGTGGAGCAGTTGGGACTCGAACCGGCACCCAGATCAGATGCCGACATTGCAGGCAGCCGCTTCACCTGCTACGCCACAGCGCTGGCCCCAGGATTGGTTGTTTTTGCTGTAGTCTTTGTTGAGTTTTTTGAGTTCTTGCTGTATTCTAGATAATAATCTTTTTTCAGGTAAGTATCCTACAGATATTTTCTGTCATTCACTTGGATGTCTCTTTACTGTATTGACTATATCTTTAGCTGTGCAGAAACTTCTGAGTTTGAGATAATCCCATTTGACTAGTTTTGTTTTTGTGGCTTGCACTTTTGGGGTCTTTTGCAAAAAATCATTGCCTGTAGCAATGTCTTGAACTGTTTTCTTTTAGCCTTGTTATAGTTTTGAGTCTAGCATTTAGGTATCTGATTCATCATGGATTGACTTTTGCATTTGGTAAGCGGTAAAGATCCAGTTTTATTTTTCTCCAAATGTATATCCAGTTTTGCCAGCACCATTTATTGGAAAAGCTGGCTTTTCTCCAACGTTGGTTCTTGACACATGTGTAAAAAAATCAGTTGACTGAACATACATAAATATATTTCTTGGTTCTGTATTCTGTTCCTTTGATCTATGTGTTGGTTTTTATGACAGTATCATGATATTTTAATTACCGTAGCCTTGTAGCAACAATTTTTTAAATATTTTATTTAATTATTTGAGAATTAGAATTACATAGAGAGAGAAGGAGAGACACACACACAGAGAGAGGTGTTCCATCCACTGGTTCACTCCACAGTTGGCCGCAATGGCAGGAGCTAGCCTGATACAAAGCCAGGAGCCAGGAGCTGCTTCCAGGTCTCCCATATGGGAAGAAGGCCCCAAGGACTTAGACCATCTTCCACTGCTTTCCCAGGCCATAGCAAAGTAGGAAGTGGAGGAGCCAGGACTTGAACCGGCACCCATCTGGGATGCCAGCACTGCAGGTGGTGGCTTTACCCACTATATGCCATGGTGCGGGCCCCTGTACAGATAAATTTTAAAGTCAGGTATTGTGATGCTTTCAGATTCCTTTTTTTTTTTTTTTTTTTTTTGCCTAGGATTGCATTGACTATCATGGGTATTTTGTAATTCCACATGAATTTTAAGATTTTTTCTATCTAATTATATGAAGAATGTTATTGGAATTTTGAGAGGTATTGAATGTGTATCTTGCTTTAGATAGTGTGGATATTTGGACAGTCCATGAACAAGCATTATAGGGTTGTATAATTTTCTTTGTAAACACCTTTAACTTTTTTGGGTAAATGTATTCCTAATAGTTACTGTATTTATAAAGCTACTATAAATGTTATAGTTTTATTGAAGTCCTTATCAGGATAGTAATTATTGGTGTATAAAATGTTATATTTTGCCCTATGTGACTACACTGATTGGTTTACCTGCTCAAAATATTTTGGCAGAGTGTTTAAGCTTTTCCATGTACAAAGTCATGTCATCTTCAAAAATGGATGTTTTATTGCTTCAAAGCCTTTTGGCTAAGATAAAGTGCAAAAATGGATAGTTTTACTTCTTTTACAGTTTGATGTATTTTATTTCATTTTCTGACCTAATTAATTGCTCTTGCTAATTCTTTCAAGACTATAATGAAGTGATCAGTATTTGAGAACTGTTTGTATCATTACCTCATGATTTTTGTTTCATAATTTTAAAATTACTCTGTAATATTTTTTAAAAAGATTCCTTAAATTAAAAAAGGGGAAACTTGTTGAAGTGAAATGGACACTATGAGAAACAGTGACTTGATCAGCTCTTGTCCTGACGGCTGATGTACAATGTAATACTTTATCCATTTTAGTATTTTTTTTTGTTCTAGTACCATTGGTTGAACTCTGTAATTAACACACAATTATTCTTAGGTGCTTAAATTTTAACTGAAAAGTGATCCCTGTTAGGAATTTGGAAAACATTATGCTGAGTGAAATAAGCCAATCCCAAAGGGACAAATACCACTTGTTCTCCTTGATAGGTGACAACTAACTGAGCACCAAAAAGGAAACCTGTTAAAGTGTAATGAACACTAGGAGAAACGGTGACTTGATCAGCCCTCACCCTGACTGTTGATGAGCAACTTAAGAGGGTATCCCTCTCTTAGTATTTTTTGTGTTTGTTCTACATGATACTTTTGGTTGAATACTGTAATCAATACACAATCCTTCTTAAGTGCTGAAACTTAACTGAAAAGTGATCACTGTTAAATATAAGAGTGGGAATAAGAGAGGGAAGAGATGTGCAATTCGGGACATGCTCAAGCTGACTTACCTCAAACGGTAGAGTTAGAAACATACCAGGGGATACCAATTCAATCCCATCAAGGTGGCATGTACCAATGCCATCTCACTAGTCCCAGTGATCAATTTCTGTTCACAATTGATCATAATGATAGGACTAAGAACCAAAGGGATCACATAAACAAGAATAGTGCTGCAAATACTAGCTGATAGAATCAAAAAGGGAGAGAATGAGCCAACATGGGAAGTGAGATTCACAGCAGACCCATAGAATGGCAGATGTCCTAAACAGCACTCTGGCCTTAGAATCAGCCCTTAAGGCATGCGGATCCGGCTGAAATGCCCATGAGAGTATTTCAGACATGGAAAGCCAGGACACTCTGGGGAAAAACAAACAAACAAACAAAAACCTATATGAAAGATCTCCGCGAGTGAGATCCCTGTGGAAAGAACAGGTCATCAAAGAAGGAGGTACCTTTCTCTGAAGGGAGGAGAGAACTTCCACTTTGACCATGGCCTTGTCTAAATATGATCAGAGTCAGTGAACTCAGGGGCCTTCCATAGCCTTGGCAGCTCATGACAAGAGCCTAGGGTGATTACTGAGGCCATAAACAAGAGTGTCAATTTGTTAAGTCAACAACAGGAGTCACTGTGCACTTACTCCTCATGTAGGATCTTTGTCCTTAGTGTGCTGTACATTGAGATTTAATGCTATAACTAGTACTCAAACAGTATTTTTCACTTTATGTTTCTGTGTGGGAGCAAACTGTTGAAATCTTTACTTAATGTATGCTAAACTGATCTTCTGTATATAAAGAGAATTGAAAATGAATCATGATGTGAATGGAAGGGGAGAGGGAGTGTGAAAGGGGAGGGTTGCGGGTGGGAGGGACGTTATGTGGGTGAAGCCATTGTAACCCATAAGCTGTACTTTGGAAATTTATATTCATTAAATAAAAGTTAAAAATATTAAAAAAGGAAAAAAAAACAATTAAATAATAAATCAAAGATCTTAATAGATAATGCACCGATGATATACAGATGGCAAATAAGCACAAGACCGGATACCACACATCACATGTCACCAGGGAAAGGGCAATAGAAACAGCAGTGGATATCATTACACGTATATCAAAATAACCCAGCCTAGAAAAACGATAACCCCAAGAGTTTTGAGCATGTTGACATGTTCAAGAATTCTATTGCTTAGTGGATCAGAAATGCTATAGTTATTTTGAAAGACAATTTGCTGGTTTCTTGCAAAATAAAACATACTTACATGATACAATAAAATATCTCATCTCATTGGCATTTTCCTGATTGAATTGAAAACTAAATTCCCACAAAACTTACATACAAATGTTTATAGCAACTTTATCCATAATTCCTCAAATTTGAAAGCAATCAAGATGCACTTCAGTCCGTGAAAGGATAATTAAACTGTGGTGTTTCCAGGTAAGAGGATATGGTTCTGTTTTTAAACTAAGTGAACTGTTAATCCATGAAAGTACATGGAGGGACCTAAAGCATCTATTTATTAAGTACAAGAAGTCAGTCTAAAATACTGCATTATTTCAACTATATGACACTCAGGAAGAGGTAAAAACATAGAAATATTAAATTGATCTATAATTCTCAGTATTAAAGAAGGATATCAGGATAAGTGGGCAGAGCACAGAGAATATTTATGTTAGTAAAACTATCTGTGGAATATCCCAATGGTGGATAGATATCAGAAATAATTATCCTAACCCACAGAACGTACACCACCAAATATGAACTGTATTGTAATCCGTGGACTTTGGATAAATTTAAAAAATCTATTCACAGTAGCATTAAAATAAACAATACACTTGAAGTACATAGAACCAAAGTAATTAAAGACTTGCATACTGCAAACCACAAAATATTGATTAAATGTGGGGAATATAACTAAATGGAAAATCATTCTGTGTTCAATGGTTGGAGGAATTATTATAATAAATGTCCACACTATTGAAAAAATTAAAGATTAAAGATCTAAGAATGCTATTCCCATCAAAATTCCAAAGGACTATTTTTTTTCTACACTTCATTTAAAGCCATAAGACACCAAAAGCCAAAGCAATCTTGAAAACAAACAAGAAAGCTGGAAGTATCTCATGTCATGATTGCAGATATATTACAAATCTCCATTAACTAAAACTGTTATAATAATAATAGGCCAGTTAAAACAATTGAGAGCAGAGAGGGTGGAATCTGTGTGTGTGTGTGTTTGTGTGTGTATCTTCCTCTTTACAGCTTCCCACTGATGCACACCATGGGAGCTAGCAGTAATGGTGAATTATTCAGGTCCCTGCCACCCACACGGGAGGCCCAGATTGAGTTCCAGTTTGCCCTAGCTCTAGCTGCTATAGTCATCTGGGCCATGAATCAGAGGATAGGATATCTATCTGCTTGTTCCAACTCTCTCTGTCTTATTGTCCTGTCTCTGCCTCCCCCCCACCCCTTCAAAGATATAAAATAACATTTTCTCCCAAAAATAAATACATAAAAGATAAGGAATTTAAAAGATACAAAAACACTCACTGGGGATCAGGCAGGCATTTTGGCACAAGGGGTTAAGCTGCCCTGGATCACCTGCACCCCATATCACAGTGCCTGTTCAAGTTCCTGCTATTCTGTGCTTCTGATCCAGCTTCCTGCTAATGTGCTTGAGACTGATAGTCTAGTGCTTGAGCTCCTGCTACCCACTAGAAAGATATGAGTGGAGCTCTTGGCCCCTACCTTCACCGTGGCTTACCCATGGCTATGGCAGACATTTGAGGGGTGAACCAGTGGATACATGATCTCTCTCTCTGTGTTTCTCTCTTTCTCCCCCTCTCATATCTCCCTCTTTCTCTGTCAGTCTGTCATTTACATGAAATAGAAAAATTTTTATGAAACATTTTTAAAAATTAAAAAGAAATATTTGTCACTGGGGTCAGATCAACCTCAGAAAAAACTATACTGGAGAAACAAGATAGCCATACACAAACAAACACATATGGACCATTACCTTATAACATGTGGAATAGCAACTCAGTCTGGATGAAATATTTAACTGTAAGACCTGTGACTATAGAATGTACAAGAAAATATAGGCAAAAAACTTCATGAACTTGGACTTGGCACAGGCTATAAAATCAAAAACAGGGGGCCGGCATTGTGGTGCAGCGGGTTAATGCCCTGGCCTGAAGCTCTGGCATCCCATATGTGTGCCGGTTCTAGTCCCGGCTGCTCCACTTCTGATCCAGCTCTCTGCTATGACCTGGGAAAGCAGTAGAAGATGACCCAATTCTTTGGGCCCCTGCACCTGTGTGGGAGACCCGGAGGAAGCTGCTGGCTCCTGGCTTCGAATCAGCACAGCTCTGGCCTTGTGACCATCTAGGGAGTGAACAATCGGATGGAAGACCTCAATCTCTCTCTCTCTCTCTCTCTCTCTCTCTTTCTCTCTCTGTATAACTCTGAATTTCAAATAAATAAATAAATCTTAAAAAAATCAAAAACAGACAAGGGGAGCTGCATTACACATGAAACCATTTCAAAAGAAAGAATACATAAAACTAAAAAGTAACAAATGAGGGGCCAGCACCATGGCTCACTTGGTTAATCCTCCACCTGCAGTGCCAGCATCCCATATGGGCGCCATTTCTAGTCCCAGTTGCTCCTCTTCCAGTCCAGCTCTCTGCTGTGGCCTGGGAAGGCAGTGGAGGATGGCCCAAGTGCTTGGGCCCTGCACCCACATGAGAGACCAGGAAGAAACACCTGACTCCTGGCTTTGGATTGGTGCAGTGCCATTTGGGTAGTGAAACAACAGAAGGAAGACCTTGCTCTTTGTCTCTCTCTCTCTCACTGTCTATAACTCTACCTGTCAAATAAAAAAAGTAACAAATTGAATGGGAGAAAATATTTAGCTATGTATATGATAAGGAGTTAATATGTAAACTATAAGAAATTTCACAATAGTAAATTACAATTAAATTAACTTTTAAAACAGGCAAAATATTTGAATAGACATTTCTTAAATATATATATATATATATACACACACACACACACACACACTAATAGCCAACAGGTATGTGAGAAGGTGCTCACTATTACTAACCAGTGAAATGCAAATCAAAACCACAATGGATATCACATCATTCCTTTCAAAATGGCTATTATCAAAAAACATAAGATAGCAAGTGTTGACAAGGATGTAAACAAGCTGAAATCCTGTACACTGTTGGTGGGATTGTAAAATGGGACAACCAGTATACAGTTAGTGTTTAAAAGAAACTCCAAGGTGGGCATTCAGCCTATGGTTGAGAGTCTTGTTAAGGGCCTGTCTTCTATGTCATTCGGATCTGGAATGCAGTGGTGATGGTGCGTGTGACTGGGTTCCTGCTGCTCACTGAAAGGAGCTGGATTGAATTCCTCACTCCTGGACATGGCAAGGATCAGTCTTTTGAGTGAGCCTACATATGGGAGCTTTCTCTCAGTCTTTCTCTCTTTCTTTCTTTCTTTCTTTCTTTCTTTCTTTCTTTCTTTCTTTCTTTCTTTCTTTCTTTCTTTCTTTCTTTCCTTCTCCCCAACCCCTGCTCCCAACCAACAACAAAAAATCAACTTGATGATAGGGAATGCACTCCTGGATATGTATACAAAATGATTTAAAGTACAATCTCAATGTAATATTTACACCCCCACACTGATTACAGAATAATTCCCAATAGTGAAGATATGGAAACAGCTTAAATGCTCAATATGGAAAGAATGAGCAACAACAAGAGCAAAAAAAGTTGAAGTGAGAAAGTCTTCAACAAACTCATATAAAATGTATATTGTTAAAAACTTGTGTTTGAGTGTCATTTTGCTTTTAATTATTTAATTTGTGTCTAAGAGAGGTATATAAACAGAAAAAGAAACAGAGAAAAGAGAGAGGAGGGAAAGAGAACACTCCCATTCAATGGTTTACTCCCAAAATGCCAAGAATTCAGGGACTGGACCTAGGTCAGACCCAGGTTCCAAGAATGCAATGGAGGTCTCCCACATGGGTGGCAAGAAGACCATTACTTGAATAAACATTGCTGCATGCCAGGGTGCATATTCTTGGGAACCTGGAGTCACAATTGGTTTCATGACTACTAGGTCACATGCTTGTCCTTGTGCATGGATGTCAATTTTTTTACTTCCCAAAAATTATCTTTTAATTTCATTTCCCCAGACTTTTTGAAGTATTCCTGGATATGCAATAATGAAATTTTTTAGGCATTAAATAGAGAATCCTGTAATAAGCAACAATAGAGATAAACTTTGAAGATAGTATGCTCACTGAAACGAGCCCATTGCAGAAGGATCAATACTGCATAATTCCACTTATCCAAAACATGCAAAAATATCAAAGTTATAGAAATAGAATACTAATTGTCAATAAATCGTGGGGTGAACTGTTGAATGGCTTTAAAGTATCAGGTATACAAGATGAGTATTTTAGTTAGATTTGGTGTACAACATATTGTTTACAGAAAATAATAATGTATTTTGAACATAAAAATGTGTTAACAGGGGTAAATCTCAATTTAAGTCTTCTTAAATGTGTGTATCACACAAAAGTAATGACAAGAAATGAAACACAGATGCAAAAAAAAAAAAAAACAGCTTTGGAAGACGATAGATAAATGTCCAAAGTCATCAATTATATTATTAATTATATTTAACTTTCTGTATATTAAATGTGCTTCAGTAAAATTGTTAATAAAAATAACTAACAGAAAATTGAGCTAACATATTATGGCCAAAAAGCACAGCAAATGTTAAATTAAAAAATACTATCTAAATATCGAAAGAAGAGTCACCAACTAGAGAAGGTATTTGTAATGCATATTGTTAAAATAATTACAATCAAGGATATATGAAAATTCTTGACCTGTCAGTAAGAAAAAGGTAAAAATTATGGTGAAAGCTGTAAGAGAATAAGGAGGATGTTCATATATTGATTATATTTAAAGATGTCCTACCTCTAAAATAATCATAAAGAAAACTAAGATACATTTCACAGTAAATAATCTGACTAGGGACTTTAAATTTTTCCGTGGTAAAGCCATCTACTTAATTCTGCTAAAGTGAGGAATTTTCCAGGTTTATTTGATCCTAGAACTGGAAAAGAAAATAGTTTAAATTTGTTTGCTAAATGGTAAATTGGGTTTCTGAAAGGGAAAAAAAAAAAAAACTAAGCTTTTTGTAATGCTTATGACTTAGCTGCTTTGTAAAGAACTTTGTCATTGCAGATAAATTACTTCATTAAAACAAGCCTGCATAGGTAAGAAGAGCAGCCTACTTGAAATTAATAGGAAAATTGTAAATTATATTTTTATTATTTTGAAAAATTAGTCACTTTAAAAGGTCCTAAGAGGCCTCACAGTGCACACTTTGTTTACTTATTCTAACACAAGATGATTTTAATGTAGTTCAGGGAATTTTTAATAAATTTATAAATAGAATGTACCATTTCACTATTTAATTTATATACTTCTATTTTAAAAAGTTATTGTACAGCCCACAGAAAACTAATTTATATATTTGCATTTATGTAAATCCAGTGTGCGTAGGAAGAACTGGTTGTTCTGTTTTTCTAAGAAATATCCAATTATGCAGAGTTGCGGTGACTAAAAATAACATCCTGAAGAGAAAGTCAGAGTATCTTGGTCCTTGTTGAAATTACACCAAACACCTCTCAGCTATAGAAAGAGCTGGAATAATATGTGTGGTCTTCAATAGATTTGATCTCCAGTTCATTACAAAAATATCTCATAAACTCAGACTAGGAATGTCAAAACAATCATTCCTGTGGATAAAATATCTGGAATGTGTCTGAACATAATGAGTATCTTTTATGTTTAAACGGTGTGCCATTGCTGGTAGATACCAGGAATATTTCTTAATATGTACAAAATGGGCAAATATAAAGAAAAAAACAAGTCAATAATTGAATAATTGATTGCTTGGGGCTTGGGGCTGGTGGGGATGAGGAGAGGATGGATGAGAGTAAGAGAAGTGGGACATGGCTGTTAATGGTTATCGAGTTTTTTTTTTTTTTTTTTTTTTTTCTCTTGAGGGGGGTGTTGGGTGGTGAAATGGTCTAAAACTGTTCGAAGTAATGGTAGTACATCTGTGAGAATATTAATAACCTTTAAAAAGGTTCCTTTTAATAGATGAATTGTACGATATGTGATTTTGTCTCAATAAAGCTGTCAAAAAATCATTTAAAGTGGTGAGTGGTGACATTTGGCCTAACAGTTAAAACACGGCCTGGGAGGCCTGCAAATCATTTTGTAAAGCTTCTATTTCAGTCCAGCCTCTGCTCCCAATTCCAGCTTCATATTAGTGCACACACTAGAAAGCAGAAATTATGGCCCCAGTGGTCGGGTCCCTATCACACATGTGGAAGTCCTGGAATTGGCTTCCCAGCTCCTGGATTAGCTTTGTCCAGGCCTGGTTGTAACAGAGATTGAGTAGAGTGTAACAGCAGATGGAGAATATCTCTCTCTCTCTCTCTCTCTGTCTCTCTCTCTCTCTTTCTCTCTCCCTTATTCCCTTTCAAATACATTCTTTTTTTTCTTAGGTTTTTTTTTTTTTTTTGATTTTTATTTGATTATTTGACAGGCAGAATTACAGAAAGTGAGAGAGAGAGATGGAGACAAAGTTCTTCCTTCCATTGGTTCACCCCCCAAATGGCCGCTATAGCTGGAGCTACGCCAATCTGAAGCCAGGAGCCAGGTGCTTCCCCCTGGTCTCCCATGTGGGTGCAGGGCCCAAACACTTGGGCCATCCTCCACTGCCTTCCAGAGAGCTGGACTGAAAGATGAGCAACCGGGACTAGAACCCGGCCCCCATATGGGATGCCGGCGCTGCAGGCGGAGGATTAACCAAGTGATCCATGGTGCCTGCCCCTCAAATACAATTTCAAAATGTAAAATCCATCAAGAAATGAATGATACAGTAAAGATCTACAGTACTCAAAATCCAAAATCCCAGGAAGTATAAGAATGAAACTAGATGACCTCTTCAAGGACAGATGAAAATAAATTGAATCCCACCCTCCTGTTAAAGCCTAGCTAAATGGAGTTGGCGATCTGAAGAGTATGAGTGAACTGGATGTAAATCCGGCTTCACCAATGCTCCAAGATTGATTTTCAGGTTTCCAGGAAAGTTTCAGAGCCTAGACTGATGAACACATAAACTATTTCCAAAGAATAATGACTTTGACATTGTAAGAGGAAACAAAAATTAAGTAAATAAATATACAGTTTTAAAAATATACTGATGATTCACACATTTATTTCATATGACTCATGGTATAACTATAACATATATCCCTCAAAAACAAAACAACAATATTTGTTAAAGAAAAGCACATTTACCAACATTAAAGTCAAATGAAATATGTTATTGGTTAAATATTTAAAACAACACAAAAAATTTCCTGATACTCATTTATGTCTGTAATTATTCAGCCAAGTCTTTAATAATATGTATAGCAGTACATACTCAGTAAGCTCAGAACAATTTTTGATGAATGGAAATTTATTATCCTATTTACATCATACTTCTTACATTGAAACATATAAATAGTTCAACCATAATATTTTCACAAATAATCTCTTTTTACCTCCATTTATAAATGGAGGTAAATTCATAAATTTATTTCCTCAATAAAACCTTTTTCAAGTGAAAATGTATGAGTGATACCTCTTTGTTCCATTATTGAATGTGTCAGTTTGATTCACAGATTCTTAGTCCTTATTGATTTGAATCCACAATTATTGCAAGCCTATTTGAAATCATTCAGAATAAATACTGAATTTTTTTATTTGCTTTCAAACTTTTATTTAATAAATATAAATTTCCAAAGTACAGCTTATGGATTACAATGGCTTCACCCACATAACGTCCCTCCCACCCACAACCCTCCCCTTTCCCACTCCCTCTCCCCTTCCATTCACATCAAGATTCATTTTCAATTCTCTTTATATACAGAAGATCAGTTTAGCATACATTAAGTAAAGATTTCAACAGTTTGCTCCCACACAGAAACATAAAGTGAAAAATACTGTTTCAGTACTAGTTATAGCATTAGATCTCAATGTACAGCACACTAAGGACAAAGATCCTACATGAGGAGTAAGTGCACAGTGACTCCTGTTGTTGACTTAACAAATTGACACTCTTATTTATGGCATCAGTAATCACCCTAGGCTCTTGTCATGAGCTGCCAAGGCTATGGAAACCCCCTGAGTTCACTGACTCTGATCATATTTAGACAAGGCCATGGTCAAAGTGGAAGTTCTCTCCTCCCTTCAGAGAAAGGTACCTCCTTCTTTGATGACCTGATCTTTCCAATGGGATCTCACTCGCAGAGATCTTTCATTTAGGTTTTTTTTTTTTTTTCCCCAGAGTGTCTTGGCTTTCCATGCCTGAAATATTCTCTTGGGTTTTCAGCCGGATCTGCATGCTTTTTGGGCTGATTCTGAGGCCAGAGTGCTGTTTAGGACATCTGCCATTCTATGGGTCTGCTGTGAATCTCACTTCCCATGTTGGATCATTCTCTCCCTTTTTGATTCTATCAGCTAGTATTTACAGACACTATTCTTGTTTCTGTGATCCCTTTGGATCGTAGTCCTATCACTATGATCAATTGTGAACAAAAATTGATCACTAGGACTAGTGAGATGGCATTGGTACATGCCACCTTGATGGGATTGAATTGGAATCCCCTGGTATGTTTCTAACTCTACCGTTTGAGGTAAGTCAGCTTAAGCATGTCCCGAATTGCACATCTCTTCCCTCTCTTATTCCCACTCTTACATTTAACAGCAATCACTTTTCAGTTAAGTTTCAGCACTTAAGAAGAATTGTGTATTGATTATAGTATTCAACCAAAAGTATTAAGTAGAACAAACAAAAAAAAATGCTAAGAAGGATAACATATCAAGTTGCTCATCAACAGTCAGGGTGAGGGCTGATGAAGTCACCGTTTCTCCTAGTGTTCATTTCACTTTACCAGGTTTCCTTTTTGGTGCTCAGTTAGTTGTCACCTATCAAGGAGAACAAGTGGTATTTGTCCCTTTGTGACTGGCTTGTTTCACTCAGCATAATGTTTTCCAAATTCCTAACAGGGATCACTTTTCAGTTAAAATTTAAACACCTAAGAATAATTGTGTGTTAATTACAGAGTTCAACCAATAGTACTAGAACAAAAAAAAAATACTAAAATGGATAAAGTATTACATTGTACATCAACCGTCAGGACAAGAGCTGAACAAGTCACTGTTTCTCATAGTGCCCATTTCACTTCAACAGGTTTCCCCCTTTGTGCTCAGTTAGCAGTCACCGATCAGGGAGAACATATGATATTTGTCCCTTTGGAACTGGCTCAATTCACTCAGCATGATGTTTTCCAAATTCCTCCGTCTTGTTGCAAATGACCGGGTTTCGTTGTTTGACTGCTGTATAGTATTATAAAGAGTATATGTCCCATAATTTCTTTATCCAGTCTACTGTTGATGGGCTTTTGGGTTGGTTCCAGGTCTTAGCTATTGTGAATTGAGCTGCAATAAACATTAATGTGCAGACAGCTTTTTTGTTTGCCAATTTCATTTCCTTTGGGTAAAATCCAAGGAGTGGGATGGCTGGGTTGAATGGTAGGGCTATATTCAGGTTTCTGAGGAATCTCCAGACTGACTTCCATAGTGGCTTAACCAGTTTGCATTCCCACGAACAGTGGGTTAGTGTCCCTTTTTCCCCACATCCTCGCCAGCATCTGTTGTTGGTAGATTTCTGCATGTGAGCCATTCTAACCCGGGTGAGGTGAAACCTCATTGTGGTTTTGATTTACATTTCCCTGATTGCTAGTGATCTTGAACATTTTTTCACGTGCCTGTTGGCTCTTTGGATTTCCTCTTTTGAAAAATGTCTATTGAGGTCCTTGGCCCATCTTTTAAGTGGTTGTTTGTTTTGTTTTTGTGGAGTTTCTTGATCTCTTTGTAGATTCTGGTTATTAACCCTTTATCTGTTGCATAGTTTGTAAATGTTTTTTCCCATTCTGTTGGTTGTCTCTTCACATTCCTGACTGTTTTTTTTTTTTTCTTTTTTTTTGCAGTACAGAAACTTCTCAATTTGATGCAATCCCAAATGTCAATTTTGGCTTTGACTGCCTGTGCTTCTGGGGTGTTTTCCAAGAAGTCTTTGTCAGTACCTATATCTTGCAGGGTTTTTCCAATGCTCTCTAATAATTTGATGGTGTCAGGTCAAAGATTTAAGTCTTTAATCCATGTTGCGTGAATTTTTGTGTAAGGTGAAAGGTAGGGTTCTTGCTTCATGAATCTGCACGTGGAAATCCAATTACCCAGCACCATTTATTGAATAGACTGTCCTTACTCCAGGGATTGGTTTTGGATCCTTGATCAAATATAAATTGGCTGTAGATGTTTGGATTGATTTCTGGTGTTTCAATTCTGTTCCATTGGTCTATCCATCTGTTTCTGCACCAGTACCATGCTGAGTTTTTTTTTTTTTTTTTTTTTTTTTTTTTTTTTTTGACAGGCAGAGTGGACAGTGAGAGAGAGAGACAGAGAGAAAGGTCTTCCTTTGCCGTTGGTTCACCCTCCAATGGCCGCCGCGGCCGGCGTGCTGCGGCCGGCGCACCACGCTGATCTGATTTCAGGAGCCAGGAGCCAGGTACTTTTCCTGGTCTCCCATGGGGTGCAGGGCCCAAGCACCTGGGCCATCCTTCACTGCACTCCCTGGCCACAGCAGAGAGCTGGCCTGGAAGAGGGGCAACCGGGACAGAATCCGGCGCCCCAACCGGGACTAGAACCCGGTGTGCCGGCACCGCTAGGCGGATGATTAGCATAGTGAGCCGCAGCGCAGGGCGTACCATGCTGTTTTGATTACAGCTGCCCTGTAGTATGTCCTGAAACCTTGTATTGTGATGCCTCCAGCTTTGTTTTTGTTGTACAAGATTGCTTTAGCTATTCGAGGTCTCCTCTGTCTCCATATGAATTTCAGCATCATTTTTTCCAGATCTGAGAAGAAGGGCTTCGGTATCTTGATTGGTATTGCATTGAATATATAAACTGCTTTTGGGAGAATGGACATTTTGATGATATTGATTCTTCCAATCCATGAGCATGGAAGATTTTTCGATTTCTTGGTAACCTCTTCTATTTCTTTCTTTATGGTTTTGTAATTTTCATCTTAGAGACCTTGAACATCCTTGGTTAAGTTTATTCCAAGGTATTTGATTGTTTTTGTAGCTATTGTGAATGAGATTGATCTTAGAAGTTCTACCTCAGCCATGGCATTGCCTGTGTATACAAAGGCTGTTGATTTTTGTGCATTGATTTTATACCCTGCTACTTTGCCAAAATCTTCTATGAGTTCCAATATCTCTTAGTAGAGTTCTTTGGATTCCCTAAATAAAGAAACATATCATCTGCAAAGAAGGATAGTTTGAGTTCTTCCTTCCCAATTTGTATCCCTTTAATTTCTTTTTCTTGCCTAATAGCTCTGGCTAGAACCTCCAGAACTATATTGAATAGCAGTGGTGAGAGTGGGCATCCCTGTCTGGTACCAGATCTCAGTGGAAATGCTTCCAGCTTTTCCCCATTCAATAGGATGTTGGCTGTGGGTTTTTCATAGATTGCTTATATTGTATTGAGGAATGTTCCTTCCAAACTCACTTTGCTTAGAGTTTTCATCATGAAAGGGTGTTGTATTTTATCAAATGCCTTCTCGGCACCTATTGAAATAATCATATGGTTTTTCTTCTGCAGTCTGTTAATGTGGTGTATCACATTGATTGTCTTGCGCACATTAAACCATCCCTGCATACTAGGGATAAATCCCACTTGGTCTGGGTGGATGATCTTTCTGATGTGTTGTTGCATTCTATTGGCGAGAATTTTATTGAGGATTTTTGCATCTATGCTCATCAGGGATATTGGTCTGTAATTCTCTTTCAATGCTGCATCTTTTTCTGGCTTAGGAATTAAGGTGATGCTGGCTTCATAGAAAGAATTTGGGAGGACTCCCTATTTTTCGATTGCTCTGAATAGTTTGAGAAGAATTGGAGTCAGTTCTTCTTTAAATGTCTGGTAGAATTCAGCAGTGAATCCATCTGGTCCTGGGCTTTTCTTTGTTGGGAGGGCCTTTATTACTGTTTCAATTTCTGTCTCAGTTATGGGTCTGTTTAGGTTTTCGATGTCTTCCTGGTTCAATTTAGGTAGGTTGCAAGTGTCCAGGAATCTATCCATTTCTGATAGATTTCCCTGTTTGCTGGCATACAAGTCCTTGTAGTAATTTCTGATGATTCTTTTTATTTCTGTAGTGTCTGTTGTTACGTTTCCTTTTTCATCTCTGATTTTATTGATTTGGGTCTTTTCTTTTTTTAGTTAGTTGGGCCAGTGGGGTGTCAATTTTGTTTATTTTTTTCAAAAAACCAGCTCCTCGTTTGGCTGATTTTTTGTAATGTTTTTTTGGATACAATCCTGTTGATTTCTTCTCTGATTTTAATTATTTCTCTTCTCCTACTAGATTTCGGTCTGGTTTGCTGTAGGTTTTCTAGATACTTGAGGTGAATTGAAAGCTCATCTCTTTGGTGCCTTTCCAATTTCTTGATGTAGGCACCTATTGATATAAACTTTCCTCTTAACACTGCTTTTGCTGTGTCACACAAGTTTTGGTAGGTTGTGCTGTTATCTTCATTTACTTCCAGAAAAATTTTGAGTTCTCTTTTAATTTCTTCTATGACCCATTGTTCATTCAGGAGCATATTGTTCATTCTCCGTGTTTTTGTATATGCTCTAGGGATTCCTGAGTTGCTAATTTCCATCTTCATTCATTTATGGTCTGAGAAGCTGCATGGTATGATTCTAATTCTTTTGAATTTGCTGAGACTTGCTTTATGGCCTACTATGTGGTCAATCCCAGAGAAGGTTCCATGTACTGCTGAGAAGAATGTAAAATCTTTAGCTGTAGGATTGAGAGTTCTGTATATATCTGTAAGATCCATTTGGGCTATAGTGTCGTTTGAATCTACTGTATCCTTGTTGATCTTCTGTCCTGTTGATCTGTCTATTTCTGAGAGTGGAGTATTGAAGTCCCCCAGTACTATTGTATTGGGGTCTAAGTCTCCCTTTAAGTCCCTTAACAAATCTTTTAGATAAACCGGTGCTCTGTAGTTAGGTGCATATACATTGATAATTGTTATATCTTCCTGTTGAATTGATCCCTTAATCATTATATAGTGTCCCTCTTTGTCTCTCGTAACAGTTTTTGTGGTAAAGTTTATGTTGTCTGATATTAAGATGGCTACGCCCGCTCTTTCTTCATTTCTGTTGGCATGGTATATCTTTTTCCAGCCTTTCACTTTCAGTCTGTATGGATCTTTGTTGGAAAGATGTGTTTCTTGAAAGCAGCAAATAGTTGGGTTTTGTTCCTTAACCCAATCAGCCAATCGGTGTCTTTTAACTGGACAGTTCAGGCCATTAACGTTCAATGTGACTAATGATAAGTGGTAACTTTTCCCTGCCATTTGCCAAAGATAAGTTCTAATATATACTTTGAATTCCCTGTGATCTTTTGCTGTGAGGTTTCCTTCCTTTACCTTCTTTCATATTGATGACCGTGTTTCTGTGTTTCTGTGTGCAAGACATCTTTAAGCATCTTTTGCATGGCTGGACGAGAGGCGACTAATTCTTTCAATTTCTGTTTGGTATGAAAAGTCT
The DNA here is from genome assembly GCF_051225735.1 of Oryctolagus cuniculus. Lineage (NCBI taxonomy): Eukaryota > Metazoa > Chordata > Mammalia > Lagomorpha > Leporidae > Oryctolagus > Oryctolagus cuniculus. The sequence goes on along the minus strand of NC_142871.1, from coordinate 105,565,457 downwards.
TTATTTCACCTTCATTCACAAATGAGAGCTTGGCAGGATATAATATTCTGGGCTGGCAGTTTTTCTCTCTTAGTACCTGGTCTATATCTCGCCATTCCCTCCTAGCTTGTAGGGTTTCTGATGAGAAGTCAGCTGTGAGTCTGATTGGAGATCCTCTGAGAGTAATCTGACATTTCTCTCTTGCACATTTTAGGATCTTTTCTTTATGTTTCACTGTGGAGAGTTTAATTACAATGTGTCATGGTGAGGATCTCTTTTGGTCGTGTTTATTAGGGGTTCTATGAGCTTCCTTTACTAGGATGTCTCTGTCCTTCTCCAAACCTAGGAAATTTTCTGCTAATATCTCACTAAAAAGGCCTTCTAATCGTTTCTCCCTCTCCATGCCTTCAGGAACTCCTAGAACCCAAATGTTGGGTTTTTTAATAGTATCCTGTAGATACCCCACAATATTTTTTAGATTTCTAATTTCCTCTTATTTTCTTTGGTTTGACTGTATCCTTTCCTGTTCTGTGTCTTCTAAGTCCGATATTCTCTCTTCTGCTTCACCCATTCTGTTTTTAAGGATCTCTAATGTGTTTGTCATTTGATCTATTGAATTCTTCACTTCATTATGATTTCTTGTCACTATCACAGTTTCATGTTCTACTAGTTGCTTCATTTAATTTTGATTCCTCCTTAATATTTCATTTTCACAAGAGAGATTTTCTATCTTGTCCATTTCTGTAGTTCAAGAATTTGTTTTTGAGAACTTCTTAATGTTCTTATCTTTTTTTGAGATCTGCTTCTTGCATTTCCTCTATCTCATCATCTTCATAATCTTGAATTGTGATGTCTTTTTCATTTGGGGGCATCATAGTGACTTCCTTGTTTTTATTACCTCAGTTTTTGCGTTTGTTATTTGGCATATTGGAGATATTTGGTTTCTTCACTGTGGTGCTTTTTCTTGTTATACTATGACTCTAGATTAAGTGGACTGTCTGTTTTTGATGGAGCCTTAGAGGCTTGAGATGGGTGTGACCTGAGAGATCTGTTTGGTGTGCCAAAGGTGACACTCCCAGGTTAGGCATGGTAGATCTCTCTCTCTTTCTTTCTTTTTTTGATTCAAAAGGGAAGTAATTCTGCACAGCTGAACGAAGTTGGTGGTAGTTAGCAGGCAAATGATATACCCACAGGAGCCAGAGATTGGAAGCTCTTTCCCAAGGACCACACAGGGAATCTGTTAGGCCCTCAGAGTGGGCTCAAATTCTCCTTCAGTCTCCCACTGGGTTGCCAAAGTTATGGAATTGTAGCATCTCTGGAGAGTACTCACGTCAATTCTGTGAGTTCTCTCCCACACCGTCTCTTTTTTCACAGTCTCAGTTCATTAGCACCACACATTCACTAGGTCCTAATCTCCTGTTAATTCACCCCGCCCAGAGTCAGGTTTTTCTGCTAGGCTCAGGGCCAGTGCAGACCTGAGGTCGCTCTGCTTATGACGTATGTCCAAGATGGTGCCTGCTCTTTGTCTTGCTCGCCTTTGAGAGGTGAGCGGAGAGAGAGAAACCTGTGTCTGTATCGGTCACTTTTTTTTTTTTTTCTCTCTCTCTCTCTCTTCTAGTTAGCCTGGTGAGCTTTTCCCCCCGGGGTCGTTCCCTCTAGTCTCCTCTTTCCGCTTGCCTGCCGGTGTCTCGGGCTATTGAGGTTCGGCTCACCTTGGGTTCCAGCGCTGGTGTGTTGAGTCTGTCACTGGTGTCCCGAACTGTGGGCTCCCATGCTCTCCACGCAGGTCCACTGTGAATCACTCATTCCGGAAGAGTTTCTTCTGCAGTTTCTTCCCCTACTCTTCCTTGAACCTGCAGTATCTCCACTTTTATTAAGCTGTCTCTCCCCGGACTATCAGTGTGCTCCCTTCCTATTCCGCCATCTTGCCCAATACTGAATTTTTTAAAAGTTTGTATTTATTTGTTTGTTGTTTTTATTTAAAAAACAGAGCATCATGCTTATATGAAAGATGGAGAAAGAGAAAGAGTCAGAGAGATCCACATGCTGGATCACTCTACAGTTGTCTGCAATAGCCAGGACTTGGAGGTCAGTTCCAAGCAAGTCATCTGGAACTCAATCTGGGTCTCCCAAGTTTGGAAAAGAACCCAAATCTTTGAGCCATCATTTGTTGCTTCCCAGTCTTTGCATTAGTGGGCCACTGGAATTAAAACATGGTGGGAATCTGATACAAGCACTTGGATTTGGGATGTGAATGTCACTACTAGCATTTGAACAGCTGTACCTAATGCCCTCCAGATTAAATTTTGTATACCATTTGTTTCCTCATCATTTTAAAGATTTTATTTTATTCATTTGAGAGGCAGAATTACTGACTGAGAGGGAAAGACAGAGAGAAACATTTTCTATCCACTGCTTTACTCCCCAATTGGCTGCAAATGCTGGAGCTGAGAGGATCTGAAGCCAGGAGCCAGGAGCTTCTTCAGGATCTCCATTGTGGGCGTGGGGGCCCAAGGATTTGAGCCATCTTCCACTGCTTTCCCAGGCACAATAGGAGGGAGCTAGATCAGAAGTGGAGCAACCGGGATTTGAACAAGCACTCATGGGAGATGCAGGTGCCGCAGGTAGAGGCTTAACACACTATGCCACAATGCCAGCCCCAAGCTCTCATCTTTTAAGTTTAATCTGCTCCCTGCTTTTACAGGGAGAATTTTAGTGTTCATGGTTACAAATTTTAAGGGCATTTTATGTCTGCATTCCTTAATAAGAACTTTTTTTCATAATACACCACCAGAATTTTATTTTCATTATTTGTGGGGAAAAAAAGATACTTTTCTTCTTGGTGTTGATTTTTTTAAAAAAATTATTATTTACTTGAAAGGCAGACTTACAGAGAGAGAAAGAGAAGAGAGAAAGAGAGAGCTCTTCCATCAGCTGGTTCACTTCCTAAACGGATGCAACAGAGCTCAGTTTATCTGAAGCCAAAGGCCCAAGTACTTGGACCACTTCCACTGCTTTCCCAGGTGTATTAGCAGGGAGCTGGTTTGGATGTGGAACATCCTGAAAAATATGGGATGCAAGCACCACAGGTGGTCGTTTTACCCACTATGCCACTGTGCTGGCGCTGGTGTAGAAGTCGTAGAACACATATTTACATTTTGTGGTCTAATTAGACATGAACAGACTACAAATATAGCAGAGGTAGGCATTGTGGCATAGCAGGTAAAGCCGCCACCTGTGACGCCAGCATCCCAAGTGTGCAATGGTTTGAGACCCAGCTGCTCCACTTCTGATCCAGCTCTCAGTTAACGGCCTGGGAAAGCCAAGGAGGACAGCACATGTGCTTGAGATCCTGCACACATATGGGAGACCCAGAAGGAGCTCCTCTCTCCTGGCTTTGGCCTAACTGAGCACCAGTCATTGCAGTCATCTCGGGAGTGAAGTTTGCCTTCACCAAATTTCCCCTATTAACATCTTCTATGAGTATAATTGTCTCTATTAATAAGCTACACCCAGTTTCCCCTATTTTCAAAATAAAACACTTTCATCACCCCCATACTTCCCAAACTCTAGTAATCAACATTCTGATTTCAGATTGAGTTTCATTTTTTTTTAAAATTTAGCTCCAACATATAAAGGATGACACATGCTAGCCATCTTTCTGTGTTCAGGTTATTTCATTAACATGATATCCTTCATTTTGTTGCAAATGACAGGGTTTTATTTTTTAATGCTACAGTATAAACATTGAGTTATAGAATATTTGTACAATGTTTATTTTCCAGTATGCCTATTAGCTATGACTTCAAAATGCTATTCTAACATCATATCAATTATCAAGAGTAATTTTATGAAGTTATTTTTTCAGTCACCAAACTGGGACAGGGAGGAGGTTGCTGTCCTTTTACCACAAATGAAAGACCTCCTTCTGCCAGGAAAACTAATTAGGCACACAGTGTCTGCCTGATTACTTGGCTCAAGCATGACTGCACTGCCTCAAAGGGACCTCTGTGACTGAAGCATTTTTACCAACATGTGGTTTCATATTTCATTAAAGTGTAAAGAAGAGACATATGGAGTCAAACCTCAAAATAAGACACTGCATTGTTCCCAATCATTATCTGATAAAGGAATTCTTGGATGTGCTTCTAATAGTGCTTTAAAAACTACACTAAAGTAATCACCCATGAATTCATCTAAACCTTTGTTCTTTCTGTTAGGTTTGGAACATGAGTATGATTCTTGAGGATAATATTTACATAAGCACTTCACACGCATTGCTGCATTGCTGTTAAACAAAGCTTTGAACTAAATCTCACCTATCAACTTAGAAGTGTTTTTGTCTAGTTTCATAGATTTAATCTCTGAGTCAATATAATGATCATCAATTCTTCTCCATAGACAGGTTGACAGAATTGAGGAACACAGCAGGTGTCAAGTGCTGGGAAACTGTAGCTACTAATAAAATTTAGTTTCACCTGTAGTTGTTGATAATTGTCCTAAAACCAGTTCTTCACACTTGAATTTCTATCCTCTCAATCAGTGTTGTGAAATGTAGTTGTTCAATTTATTTATTCATATTTTTATAAAGTTCATTTATTAACTAGTCACCTTCTACCTTCTCATTGTTTTCGTTGTCTTTTTTTTTTTTTTTTTTTTTGACAGGCAGAGTGGACAGTGAGAGAGACAGAGAGAAAGGTCTTCCTTTGCCATTGGTTCACCCTCCAATGGCCGCTGCGGTCAGCGAGATGCGGCCGGTGCACCGCGCTTATCCGGAGCCAAGAGCCAGGTGCTTCTGGTCTCCCATGGGGTGCAGGGCCCAAAGCGCTTGGGCCATCCTCCACTGCAGTCTCGGGCCAAGGCAGAGAGCTGGACAGGAAGAGGAGCGACCGGGACAGAATCCAGCGCCCCGACCGGGACTAGAACCCGGTGTGCCGGCGCCACAGGCGGAGGATTAGCCTAGTGAGCCACGGCACCGGCCTTCTTTTTTTTCATCTCTTGCAAATTTACCCTTACTGGTGTAAGAGTTCTTCTGAAAGATAACATCGAAACAGTGAATAATTTTAGTCAGGTCTGTCATTTAACTGCTGAATTCCAGTGGTTTATCATCTATTTTTTAAGATGTATTTTATTCATTTGAAAGGGAGTCACTCAAAAGAAATTCCTGTCTCCTTTCCAGGAGCCCCACAGAAATTCCTGCATTGGAGCAGGACCAACTAAGCCTTATGGACCCAGCTGGGTTCAACAGGGCAGTAGCAACTCCAGAGTCCAGGCCCACAGAGCACTGTGTTGGACAGTAGGGGCAGGAAAGCTGGACTAGAAATCCCTCCAGGACACTGAAAATAAGGGGGTCCACTACATGAGAACTGAGAATTACCCTCTTCCCCTCCCCCCCGCCTCCTCTCCTTTACCGTTTAAAATTCACAGATAGAGGCTGAGTTCCCATGCACCTGCCCAGTCTGAGTGCAGGGCTCTGAGTTCCCCACACACTGAGGGCAGATCTCCACAAGTTGGAGGGCACACACAGAGCGAGTCAGTTCTCTAGACGCTGCACAGCCTGGGTGAGTGAAGTGTGCTGCCACTGTGACGTCACTGTGAGCTGTGAATCAACCAGTTCACATTGGCACAGAGAAAAGCTGGGGAGTAAGGGAAAGGATTTATTGGGGAAAACCCAGTAGGCCAGAGGGAAGGGGCGCGGAAGGAAAAAGAAAGAGAAGGAGAGCGTGAGAGAGAGACAGAGGTCAGGAGACAGAAAGAAAGAGAGGAGAGAGAGAGAGAGAAGAGAGGAGGAGAGCAAAGAGAAGAGAAGACAGGAGCCCAGAGAAAGAGGGAGAGGAAAGAGGGGAGCGAGAGAGGAGTGCAGAAAGTAAGAGAGCCACCTGTTCAGGAACAAGTCCTTTTAAAACTTTGCCAGGGGGCAGGCAGGGAAATAGGAGCAGCGAATCCCATTAGGGGTGGTTGGGCCATATGACCACCTGGCTTCCAGCAATGGCGGTGGGGGCTAGGGCCTAGGATAGTGTCAGGGTGTAGATCATGCCATAGATAAGACTGTGCCATTTTCCTAACACTAGCCATCAGGGAAGTGGAAATAAAAACCACAATGAGCTGTCCTCTTTCCCTAGTTAGAATAGATAATACCCCCCCCCCAAAAAAAAGACAAAAACAAAAACACACAAAATGCAAATTCTGGTGAAACTGTGTAGAAAGAGATACCCCAATATACGGTTAGTGGGAATTAAAATTGGTGTAACTTTTTTGGAAAACAATATAGAGATTCGTTAGAAAACTGAAAACAGATTTATCATATGACCCAGATATCCCACTCCTGGAAAAATATCCAAAGGTAATGAAATCAGCATGTGAAAGAGATAGCAACACTCCCATGTTTATGGCAGCACAATTCAAAATAACGAAGATAAGGAGTCAGTCTACTTGTCTATCAGTTGATGATTGGATGAAGAAAAAAAAGCCATAAAACAAATGAAATCATGACTTTTTGAACAAAATGGATATAATTGGAGTTCTCCATGGTGAGTGAAATAAGCCACACACAGAAAGACAAATGTCAAATATTTTCTCTTATTTTGTGAAAGTTAATATATATTGTATAAAAACTGTGTGGATGTTGTATCATTTGGAATATAGCTATAAGCATTGCTTCAGAAAAACATATCATGTACATGACAATATGCGCTGGCTTTTTCACATTATGATCATTGTCATGCACCCCTAAATTTGTGATTTTCATATCTGTATTTTTAAGAAAATAGAGTATATATGTGCATGTATATAATGTCTACATTTGACACAATGTGGCAAACTGCTAATTATTAAATTTAAAATGAAAATAGGCATAAAAATTGTTTTTTCATTATTGGAGATTTGAGTTGCAAGTTTAAACTGTATCAGTTACTTTTTTTTGCGTTTTTTTCAGTGTAAAGCTGACTGAACAGGATTATATGATTATCTGTTTATTAAAATCATAAAACTTTGTTTCAAACTTTAAACATTTTATCAGGTTCAATGAAAGTGATCAGGATGGAATATTTCAGAGAAAATATTTTCAGGAAATTCTGAAATACTACTATTGTTACAGCATAATTCTAAGGACAGAAAAAGATATTGTAGGATTCTTAGGGGGTTACCTTGTTATCATGATTGATCTGGCAATAATTTTAGGACTAATTTTATATGGAACAAAGAGCACATAATGTTTTAAGTACAAAATGTATTCATAGCTCAATTCCCCCTGGTTAAGAAGCATCTACTTGCATAAGGGTTTCCAAGTCATCCATTTCATTGCAAAAGATAGGATTTCATTCCTTTTTATGGCTGAGCAGTATTCTGTAACCATTATACTTAATGAAATAAGCCAAAATGAAAAAAATATCATAAGTTTTCTTTGATATGTGAGAGTTTATAGAATACAAAAAATGTCTAGGAATAAAATGGCCATCTGTGATTAGACTGTATTTAGACTTTGTTTTACTCCTGTGCACCTGTGGTCTTTCTACTTCTTACTTTTTGAATATTATAATTCATGATGCGTTAAACCTGAGATTATAGAGGGGATTTAGTTATATTTTAGCAAAAATTAAAGAAAAAAAATAAAGGAAGGAAGAAGGGGGATTAAAGGAGGGAGAGAGAAGTATGATTATCTTTTTAGAACTGAAATTATAAAATACATAAAATCTGTTCACTTTTTTTTTTTAAGATTTATTTATTTGAAAGTCAGAGTTATACTGAGAGAGAAGGAGTGGCAGAGAGAGAGAGAGTTCTTCCATCTGCTGTTTGACTTCCCAGTTGGTTGCATTGGCTGGAGCTGTGCTGATCCAAAGCCAGGAGCCAGGAGCTTCTGGGTCTCCCACGTGGGTGCAGGGGCCCAAGGGCTTGGGCCATCTTCCTCTGCTTTCCCAGGCCATAGCAGAGAGCTGGATCAGAAGTAGAGTAGCTAGCTGGGTCTCAAACAGGTGCAAGTATGGGATGCTGGCACTGCAGTCAGGGCTTTAACCCTCAAATATTATCCTTATGAGTGCAAAGTTCAGAAATATTTCCATGTGTACTTCCAAACTCAAACTCTATTATAATTTATTTTTGATTATCTGATTTTTCCTTTCTTTTCCTGTTGCAGCAATGTCTAAGTAATTTGAGTTATCAAGTAGCTTTTTCTTTTTAATTTCAGAAAATAGCAAATATTTAAAATAGGATTGCTATGGGTCACAGCTGTAGAATAATAGAGTGATTTCCATTGGTTATATAATCCTGTAGTTTTGCAATAAAAGAGAATCTTAATGCAAAATAGAAAAAGTAATACAATCTTCGTTTTTCCTACAAAATACATCCAACAAATTTGCCATTTAAGTCATATTTTAAAACAAAAACTATTTAATTTTCAATCTTCCCCCAAATTGTTTCTTACATACAATTCTATCATATTCCAGGATACAAATACACTTAAGTTAATTACAAACAGAAGTGTTACATTGATTGAGAAGTATTGGAGGCATTCTGACCCATGGGAGGTGATAAATTTCAGTACACAGTACACCACTTATGTGTGCAGCCATGTGGTACAGAATTTTGTGTTACACCTCATTTTGTTTATTATCCTTACTAGCAATTGTTTGGATATGATAAACAGCTAATTAATTTAATTTTCAGTGAAGATGATATGAGGAAATATTTTTTCTGGTCAGCAAGACTGAATTTAATTCTTCAAAATCATTAAAAATTAGATGCACCTAGTGTGTTTTATGTACTTATCAGAAGAAAGTGTATTTAAACGATATATGGTTGATTATCTTTGAGGCACTAATGAACTGCAGCAGATTTTATAAATGCATATAATAATTTAAAGCATGTAGTAAAAAAGTCTGCCTGTCATTCTGCAGAGATATAATGTGAATATAATGGAACCTTGAAAATTATATCATTGGTTCTTATATATGTATCAGTGGTACTATAAAATGGATCATACAATAATTTAAAGAACTTGGGTGCTCAGATCACTATGCCATGAAAACAAAAATAAATTATAAAGATATAAGATAAACACTCACAGAGGTGTTGTGATACAATGTGTGTGGGTTAAGATGCCGCTTGCAATGCCAGCATCCCATATCAGCATGCCAGTTCAAGCTCCAGCTCCTATACTTCCATTCCATTCCATCTCCCTGGTATTGCACCTGGGAAAGCAGAAGATAGGCCAAGTACTTGGGTCCTTGCCACACATGTGGAAGTCTCAGGTAGCATACCAGGTTCCTGGATTAGGTCTGAGCCAGTCCTAGATAGTGTAACCATTCGGGCTGTGAATCAGAGGGTGGACAATTTCTCTCTCTTCTCTTCTCTCCATCCCATCATATTGCTTTCAAATAAATAGCTGCATCTTTAAAAAGTAAATAAATATTCACACACTTTTGTTGTACTGGAGCCCACACAAAAATATTTAAGGCAAAAATATTTAAAATGGTAATGACATTAAAATGGCAATGACATAAAATTAATATTCAGTGAGGAAAGAGGTACAGAAGCATAAAGAAGCAAATATTATCTTTGACATGTCTTGGTTACTGTCATGGAAAAGAGTCCCAGAAACACGGGGTACAGAGGTAGCCTTGGGAGGTTGCCTGCCACAGCTAATGAATGTGTAACTTACTTCTGAGGAGACTGCTGCATCAGTGGGCACTCATCGCCTCTAAGTATATGCACAGGACGTTTCAATCAGTCTCCTTTTCATACTCTAGCTGTTTGGGATGTCAGCCTGCATAAGATAAGAACCTGAAGCTACCCTTCTCCTGAGCAAATTAGACCCTGCATTTTCAATTTGTAGGTGAAATTTGATACAGCATTAGAAAACTAAGTATTGAATTGGTAGTCTATAATTGATTGATGTGAAACATTCATTCCTGCAATTCTTACAGAGCGAAATATACATCAAGCTATTGGAAATGACACTTTGTTATATAGCATTTCTTAGTCACGAGTAAGAAAGGATGAAGAGAGGAAAGAACAATGGTTTGAAACATGAGAAAAGACTAAGGTGTGCCTATGATATAATTTATTTTTAAACCACAACTGACACACTGCCCCTTCTTTTGGTGAAGTCAAATATTAGGAAAATTTCCCTTCTAGCAGTGTCTTATACAGTGAGTACGTGATTATAATGCAAGAAGATGGCAGAGTGGAGGAATGAAAAGCTCAGATTCTTTAGCCAGATAGTCTGTAGCCAAATTACAAAGCTATAATTTATTAGCTATGGGATGTTTGATAAAATCAATATAGTGGCTGCACTTCAGTGTTCTCTTTTGAAAAATCACAGTGCATTAATACGCACTTAAATATTAAATTAAATGCTACTGAAAAGTGCTTAGAATATGATGAAAATTCAAATGGTGCATACTTGCCTTGCTGCTCTTTTAGTTTTTCCATATCTTCATAAAACAAAGGTTATATTTCTCATATGTATTTCTATATATTTAATAGTACCTAGAAAAACATTTAGTTATTATTTTTAAAAATATTAGTTATTAAATTGCATGGTTACTATCCTGTTACCTTTGTAGATGTTTCTTTTATCTTAGAATACTTTGTAAAAACGCAAAAAACACTGTTTCTCTTACATAACCCCTATCTGTAACTACAGCACACACACTTACATACACAAAGGATCTTATTGATCATTTTATATTTTTGATGAGACTTTCTTTTCTATTGCTAATTTAGATGCAACTCTTTCTTAAGTTTTTGTCTTCTTAAAAATCTTAGCAATTATTCTTCCTCAATATTCAACTTCACCAATAGCTGTTTTTTTCTACAAATTTAAATGAAAGTAAGAATAGGATGAAAAACCCAAGAGTTGAGGAAAACAATTTGGAAAACAGCAAAACAATTCTGACAGACACAAAATAATTGATGGTCTAGCCGTAACTGGATAGCTAATTTCAGGAAGAATTGTGAAATTTTATAAAAAATTCCCTGGGGGCTTGCACTGTGGTGTAGTGATTTAAGCTACCCTCTGCAACACAAGCATCCCATATGAGTGCCGGGTTGCGTCTGGGCTGTTCCACATCTGATCCAGCTCTCTGTAAATGTGCCTGAGAAAGCAGCAGAGGATGGCCCAAGTCCTTGTGCTCCTGCACCCACATGGGAGACCTGGAAGAAGCTCCTGGATCCTGGTTTTGGCCTGGCCCAGCCCTTGCCCATGTGGCCATTTGGGGCATGAAACAGCAGATGAAAGACCTCTCTTGCTGTCTCTCCCTCTCTATCTGTAATTCTTAGTTCAACTAAATAAATAAATCTTCAAAAAAAAAAAAAACTTTCCCTCTTTTATGCTTCATTGGAGGTATTTATTTATCTAATTGTGTTATGCGATATGCATAATATTAGAAAGTACAAGTGTTCTCTTATATGGTAATACATTTTTTTTTATTTTTGAAGCACAGATAAGTTCAATATTAATTAGTCCTAATTAGCAGTTAAACAAAAATCTTATTTTGATAGTAGATTCCAAAACCAATGTTTTCTTTATACTGCCTTATGGTCAGTGTTAGGAAGCTATTTTGACTTACATATCAGAGACATTTCATTTGGATGATGCAGAATAAATAGATTAATAAAAATAGAAGTCCTGTAGTTTTCTGATTTATTATTATTAAAAGTTTTATTAAACTTTTATGGACAATGGCAAAAAGTTATTTAATTATATATTTGACTAAGTTCCCACAATTATGTTTCCTGGAGCGCTGATCTGGAGCCTCAAGTACATCTTAGTTCAAGTATTCATGTGAAGAACATTACTAATAAGATCCACTACTTTACAAAGTATCTGAAGAGCATGTCACCTCCTTCAATGTTAAAATGACAGGTGAAATCTATGGGCATGACTTTAGCTATAAATATAGAATTTCTGCTATCCAATTACTCCAGAGAGATTATAAAAATATACATTATTTTTCAACTCTTGTTTAAAAGTGGCAGATTTTTTTAACTTTTATTTAATAAATATCAATTTCCAAAGTACAACTTTTGGATTACAGTGGCTTCCCCCCCCATGACTTCCCACCCACCTGCAACCCTTCCATCTCCCACTCCCTCTCCCATTCCATTCTCATCAAGATTCATTTTCTATTATCTTTATATACAGAAGATCAATTTAGTATATATTAAGTAAAGATTTCAACAGTTTGCACCCACACAGAAACACAAAGTGTAAAGTACTGTTTGAGTACTAGTTATACCATTAATTCACATAGTACAACACATTAAGGACAGAGATCCTACATGGGGAGTAAAGTGCACAGTGACTCCTGTTGTTGATTTAACAATTGACACTCTTGTTTATGGCGTCAGTAATCACCCGAGGCTCTTGTCATGAGTTGCCAAGGCTATGGAAGCCTCTTGAGTTTGCCAACTCCAATCTTATTTAGACAAGGTCATAATCAAAGTGGAAGTTCTCTCCTCCCTTCAGAGAAAGGTACTTCCTTCTTTGATGGCCCATTCTTTCCACTGGGATCATAGAGATCTTTCATTTAGGTCTTTTTATTTTTTCGACAGTGTCTTGGCTTTCCATGCCTAAAATACTCTCATGGGCTCTTCAGCTAGATCTGAATGCCTTAAGGGCTGATTCTGAGGCCAGAGTGCTGTTTAGGACATCTGAAAAGTGGCAGATTTTTATAGAATATATTCTGTATGTGCAGTCCGTGATCATTCTGCTGCATTTTACAACATATAATTGGATTCAATAGGCTCATCATGATTATCAGAGGCCTTTACATATGGTAAAATCATTTTGCTTTGGCAGAGCTACTTTTCACATATATTAATTCATATTTACTCATATGTTTCTTTATGAAATCTTTTGTTTAAAAAGTTCAACAAAATCTGCATATTTATTGACTTAAAGTATATAATGGGAAATATAATCTTAAACCATCTTATCAATATATTAGAAGACAGCAATCAGTAGTATATGATGAATTAGCTCTTAATTTAAATATAACAAGCAGAAATGGGTATTTACCTGACGGGATAAGTTGCCATCAGCATATTCCCACAACCCATATCAGAGTACCTGGTTTTGAGTCTCAGACTCTCTCCAAATGTCAGCTTCCAGCTAATGCACACACCCTTAGAGACACAGTGATGGCTCAAGTAATTGAATTCTTGCTGCCAACATTGGAGATATGAATTGAGTTCTGGCTCCTGGTTCTGACTCAACTCAATCTCAGTCATTGTTTGAATTTGGAGAGGGAGCCAGTGAAAGGCAGCGCGTTCTCTCTCTCTCTCTCTCTTTCTCAATCTGTATGTGTGTGTGTCTATGCGTCTCAAATAAATATATAAGTGACAGAAAAAGAAATATTTTATTTTGTGAGTCAGCCCCCATAAAATACAAATATGAAGCAGTGTGAGGATCTGATAGTAGTATAACCAAGACATAATGATAAACAGATTTTATTATTTTTAACAAATTTATTTTTCATTTCTTGGAAGGCAGATCAACAGAAAGAGGTGAAATAGAGAGGTCTTCCACCTGCTGTATCATTTTCCAAATGGTTGCAGCAGCCAGGTTTGCACCAGGATGAAGGTAGGACCAGAATCCCAACCCTAGTCTCCAACATGGACGGAGGGCAAGAATAAAGCGCAGTCTATATTTCATCTTCTTCCCAAGCACATTAGCAGCAATTTGAATAGGAAGCAAATCACCTGGCACTCTAACCTCTGCTCTGACATAAAATGCATAGAGTTGTTTGTAATGACTTAACACACTGAGCCACAATACCATCCTCTAGATTTTATTCTTACTCCTCACAGTTTGGGCAATGCCAGGATGCATTTGCGTAGTGCTAATGGAGTCAATCTGGGTTACCATGTTAGGCTATGTGACAAATTAGTATAGTTGTGATCATCTATTACTTTCTTAAACATTCGTTTCTGTAAAAGTGCAGAGAAGCCATGCAGTTAATACAGAAACAACATCTGTGTCATAGTTCCCTGATAATTAGTAATTGACCATAGGTAATTATACAACAAAAGTCAGCTCTTCTGAGACTGTTTTTGAGGGGGTGGGAAGAGAAGAGGGAGAGAGACTCAATTTCTTGACAATGACGGACATGCAAGCCTCTATAATTGTCAATGATAATTCCTCTGCTATCAGAAGATGGTATGCCGTAGAAAAGAATGAAACAAGAAAAGCAGAGCCAAGTATGAAGAGAGACTTCTCAGGTAGCCCATGAGAGTCTGGTTTCAGTCGAAGCAGACATCAGGTGCATATCTGCTGTATTTTACCCACTTGAGATGAAGCAGAGGAGTGCCACATACTGATAAAATTTGACAATCCTTTATTGCCAATCATTAAGAGCAGGTTCATGCCCTAAAGAATCCTCAACCCAGAAGCTCAAAGAAGCATGGTTTATAAAGGCGAAAAATACAAGGAGGGGAGGGGAATGCATGGTTTTTGGATCAAGTTGACCTAAAGCATATGTGAAACTAATGTCAATTATAATCTTGACATTACCAATTACAATCTTGACATTAGTCCAGGTACTGACCGAAATCATATGTGGAACTTACACAAATTACAATCTTGACATTAGTCTAGGTGAAGCCTATCTATTTTAAGCTGATGTGATCATGCCAGGGGATTTCTATGTTCTAACAAGCAGAATGTAGTGAGCTGCTGTTGTCTTAGTTTTTAGACCGAAGTCTCACTGTGGGAGGTGCTTTTTCTTTTTCAAGATGGAGTCTTGTCAATCTATTAAATGGAGTCCCTACTGTCAGGATGTCACTTCAACTGGAATTATTTTAATTGACATTTTATTATCTAAAAGAAAAAAAAGCTAATATTAGAAGAAACTTGTGTTTTGTGAATAGGAGAAACTCAGTTTGTGCATAATGAATACATGAGTATATAAGCATAGAAAGATAATAAGGGAGCTAAAAGAAGCAGTATCACACAGAGCCTGAAGAGATTCATCTTAGTCTCAAACTGAGAGTTGTCAGTTCCACTTGGGAAAAAAGCCACAAAATACCTTATATATGCAAAATCTCATGTCCCAGTAAAAATTCCTGGGCTCTGTAGTCTAAAAAATTTGTTTGAGGGTTTTGAATTTAACATTTACTAGACATATAAACTTTTAAAATTATTTCACTTTAGGGGCCCATCACTGTGGTACAGCAGCTTAAGCTGCCACCTGTAATGCCAGCATCCCACAGGGGCACCCATTGGAGACCCAGCTGCTCCATCTCCAATCCAGCTCCCTGATGATTCACCTGGGAAAGCAGGGGAAGATGACCCTAGTGCTTGGGTTTCTGCACTCACTTGGGAGACCCAGGGGAATCTCCGGGCTCCTGACTTCAGCCTGGTTTATCCCAGACCATTGGGGTCATTTGGGTCATGAGCCAGCAGATGGAAGATATCCACCCCCCATAACTCTGCCTTTCATAAAATAATTATTTCATGCCTTTCATAAAAATTATTTAAAGATTTTTGTTTTACTCATATGTAAAATGGGATAAGAAAAGTAACTCATAATTGAGGGTGATTATTATTTGATAATGAATCTAAAGCAATTATCATGGTACCTAAATCTTACTAGTAGGTCAATAACTTTTATTTTTATTATCATAATAAATACCAAAGTATCATTTTTACTTTATATACTGTAAATTCTGCAAAATTAAAAAGCTTATTTAATATAAATACATTTTTAACAGATTTAACATTTAAAATTAATCATTCAATGAATACCTTCATACTGACATATTTCTAATTGCTGCGGGTATTTTAAAATTATACATTAAAATTCAAATTTGTTTATTCATTCACTTTATCAACGCATTCAACAAACCAATAAACATTGATTGACAGAGAAGAAACTACTTAGGCCATCACCTGCTGCCTACCAAGGTGGATATTATCAGAAATCTGGAATTGGAAAGAGTGCTAAGACTTGATCCTAGACATTCCATTATGGGATGCCAGCATCCCAAATTGCATCTTAACCAGCACATGAAACGTAACACCCAGGTGACTTTATTTATCAAAAAAGCAGTAGTACTGAATTGGTCATGGCTCAAAGAAAATAACCAAAGGATGTTATATATGTTCATATTGAGAGATATTCATTTCAAGGGCTTGTGTCACGTGACAATTCCCAAATCCATAGGGTAAGCTAGCAGGCTAGAAATTGAGGTAAGAGTTTATACTGAATCTTGCATCTGAAATCCATGAGAAGACTGGGAACTTGATTTTTGTGTATTTGTTTGTCTTTGTTGTCATTAAAATTTCTGGGTTAGATTTCTTCCTCCAGAAACTTCAGCTGTTACTCTCAAAACTCTCAACTGGTTTGATGAGGAACACCAACATAATAAAACTACAATGTGATCAACTCAAAGCCTATTGCTTTGAATGTTAATAATATAAAAGTATCCCTTCAGAAAAACATCTGACCAAGCAAGCGATACCTATTCAAGTTAAGAAATGCAATTTAACCATAATAAGCACTCAACTACCAAATATTTTATATGAATGTAATTGAGATTCTATATATGAAAAAATTATACTTAATACATTCTTTAAGGTCCACAATCAAATCTGCAAATTGATAAAACAAATCTATGTATGACCTTTCAGTGTGAATGTGAAAATTAAAATGAGAATACATATGTATTTTGTTTATAAATAAACTATTTGATATATATGCATTTGCATTTTATACAGATTAAAAAAGCATTTCAGGTACAAAAGGCAATGCTTATGAAAAACACATGTTTTCTGGTAACACTCATCAACTTCCAAGGTTAATTTAACATTTTTTAAAGAAATTAAAATATTTATTTATTTGAAAAGCAAAATTACAGAGAGAGAGAAGGAGACAGAACAAAGAGAGACAGAGAAAGAGAGGCAGAGACGCAATCTGATTTGGGACGCAAATGTCTTAACTGGCGTTATAACCAATAAGCCAAATGCTGGCACTTGACTCTGTGTTTTGTTTTTGTTTTGTTTTGTTTTGTTTTGTTTTTATTTGACAGATAGAGTTAGACAGTGAGAGACAGAGAGATAGGTCTTCCTTCCATTGGTTCACTCCCCAAATGGCCGCAATGGCCAGAGCTATGCTGATCCGAAGCCAGGAGCCAGGTGCCTCTTCCTGGTCTCCCATGCAGGTGCAGGGGTCCAAGCACTTGGGCCATCCTCCACTGCCCTCCCGGGCCACAGCAGAGAGCTGGACTGGAAGAGGAGCAGTCAGGACTAGAACCCGGCGCCCATATGGGATGCCGGCCCCATAAGCGGAGGATTAACCTAGTGCACCATGGCACCAGCCCCTGACTCTGTGTTTTTAATAACATATGTCTTTCCCCTAAATGGTTTCTAAACCAAAGCTTTTTATTTTTTGGCATTTTTTTGTTTGGTTGTTTTATCCACTCAAAATAGTTGGCAAACCATTATTTTTTTCCAGGAATCCTTCCGGACTTTAGAGTCATCTAAATGAAGTACTACTCCTACTTCATGCCGTGCTTTAATCTATTTTCAAAAACTATGTTCTTTTAAGGGTTACTGAATGCTTAGGGGCCAGTTTTGTGGCATAGAAGGTAAAGCCACCGAATGACGCCAGCATCCATATGGGCACCAGTTTGTGACCTGACTGTTCTACCTCTGATGCAGCTCCCTGCTAATGTACCTGGGAAAAGCAGCAGAAGATCATCCAAGTGCTTGGGCCCCTGCACCCATGTGGGAGACCTGGATGAAACTCCTGGATCCTGGCTTTGGTCTGGTCCAGCTCCAGCCATTGCAAGCATCTGAAGAGTGAACGAGCAGATGGAAGATCTCCCTTTGTCTCTCACTCTGTGTCCATAATTCTGACTTTAAAATAAAAAATGTCTTTAAAATTAATTAAAAAATTAATATTTGAAGAATTAGTGTCAAAACTGGAGATACTAAGTTACATGGGAAAATGATCAATTGAATCTTCCGTTAGCAGATGCAGATATATAATTTACTATTATTGATCATATACACGAAATAATATATTTGTATCAGATCATCAGGGTTTTATAGGCATTGCTATGCCACAAACTATGTCCACGTAAATTCATATTCTGAAGGCTGAGTGTTCAATATGGTATTTGGAAATGGGACTATTGGGATTGATTAGTATTAGATGAGACCATGAGGATGGAGTCCTAATAAGAATAGTGCCCTTATGAGACTAGAGATCTTGTTTTGCTTTACCACATGCACTGAAGTGAGGCCATGTAAGGATACAGTCAGAAGGAAGTTGCCTAGAATTCCAAGGGGTAGGCCCTCACTTGACAATGTTTCTGCTTTGCATCTTGGTTTTAGACTTCCAATTTCTAGAACTGTGAGAAATCAATTCATGATGTTTAAGCCTCCCGGTCTATAGTATTTATTTATAGCAGCCTAACCTAAGATATTTATGCAATATAGTCCTACCTTATCTACAGAAAAACAAAATAATAAAACATATTTTTAAAGATTTATTTTATTTATTTGAAAGGCAGAGTTATAGAGAGAGGTAGAGACAGAGAGAGAGGTCTTCCATCCACTGGTTCACCCCCACATGGCCACAATGGCCAGAGCTGCACCGATCTGAAGCCAGGAGCCAGGAGCTTGTTCCGGGTCTCCCACGTGGTGCAGGGGCCCAAGGACTTGGACCATCTTCTACTGCTTTTCCAGGCCACAGCAGAGAGCTGGATCAGAAGAGAAGCAGCTGGGACTAGAATTGGCACCCGTGTGGGATACTGGCGCTTAAGGCCAGGGCATTAACCTGCTGTGCCACAGTGCAGGCCCCTAAAATATATTTATTTTACAAATGTCCTGGATAACTTCTCTTCACAGAAAAAAACACTGATTATATTCCATAGAACTCAAATTGACTAATCACCTATGTAAGCATGCATCAAATGCATTGACTCCAGGAAATTGTTGTATATTTATAATTACCCTGAATGATGAATGGTCTGGGTGTTTAGATATTTTTATTTTTGTATTTCAAAAATAATTTTGTGTTGGTATATTAATGACTGGATTTCTTTGTTATTCCTCCCATTGAAAAATGCAGTTTTATGGCCTCCCCCCTTTAAAAACTGGGTTGAAAGTTTGAGTGTTTTACTTACCAAAAGCTGGTAGAGGCGACCATGCAACAGTGCTAGGACTTGCCCTGGTATAGGTTAGCAAATTTCGATTTTGCATTTTTTCTAGTACCTTTGCTGTCATGTAAGAAAATTGGTCACCCTGGCTACCGAACTCTAAAAGCCCACACGGAGAGCAGTAGGCCTGAGAATCCCATGATAGCCTTCCCATAGTCCCTGATAGGCCCAGCACTCCAGTAATCCTAAACCAAATGATAGAACATTCTGCATCTTCCGGCCAAGACCAGTACCCACCTAAGGTTACATTATTTGTATTGAAGCAATGTCTATCAATCTAAACTCATTGTCCTAAAGTTTTGTGAGAGATCTAAAAATTGATGTTATCCTTTGTCACCTTTTTTGGAATTTGGTATTTAAAAAAAGTACTTATTTTAACTACTTGAGAGGCAAGACTTCCAATTGTTTCAAACAAGAGACCATTAATTTGGCTGCTACTGTCTCCAAAGAAAAGAATCATGACAGGTTCAAAAGGAATAAAATTCATTAAATAAAAATAAATTAATTGTTATTTTATTGATAATACAGTGTTTTCTTCAGTTCTATAATCCTCAACTAAAAGTCTGTTACTATCATGACTTCAATAGCATATTCTAATATTTAAACAAACAACAATAAGCAATATAAATATCAGTAAATTTTATCAAACACAATTTAAACTAAAAAACTTTTCTGATGAATTTAATATGCATGTCTTTGTTGGCCAAATGCTCTATTTTACCAAGTCCTCATTTTCATTGTGATTTATTGAAAATGAGTTGTATGATAAATATGGAAAATATGTTTGAAATTATAACAGGCTTAGAAATCCACTGAAAATTATTCATAAACAATAAATTTTGTAATTTGTTCTAATTCTTTCCTCAAATGCTATACATAAAAGTGAACTATTTATCTCTCACACTAAAACTGATTTTACTCCTTGATTCTTTATTATAATTAATGCCACAATATGAAACAAAGCATTTAATTTATGACTATAATTGAGATTCCATATAAGAAATATTATACTTATTACATTCTTTTTTTTTCTTTCTTTTTTTTTTTTTTTTTTTTTTTTGACAGGCAGAGTTAGGCAGTGAGAGAGAGAGAGAGAGAGAGAGAGAGAAAGGTCTTCCCTTTTCCGTTGTATCACCTCCCAAATGCCTGCCATGGCCGGCACTGCGCCAATCCAAAGCCAGGAGTCAGGTGCTTCCCCCCCCCGCTCCGCCCCCGGTCTCCCATGCAGGTGCAGGGCCCAAGCACTTTGGCCATCCTCCACTGTCTTCCTGGGCCACAGCAGAGAGCTGGACTGGAAGAGGAGCAACCGGGACAGAACTGGCACCACAATTGGGACTAGAACCTGGGGGTGCTGACGCCGCAGACATAGGATTAGCCTAGTAAGCTGTGGCACCAGCCAATACGTATTACATTTTTTGAGGTCCACGTTCAAATCTGCAAATTGCTAAATAAAAATGTATATATGACCTTTCAGTGCGAATGTGAAACTTAAAATGAGAATACATATGTATTTGTATTTATATATAAACTATTATATATATGTATTTGCATTTATATACAGATTAAAAAACATTTCACGTACATAAGGGTGTGCTTATTAAAAACATGTTTTCTGGTAACACTCATCAATCTCTTTTTTTTAACGTTTATTTAATGAATATAAATTTTCAAAGTACAGCTTATGTATTACAATGGCTTCCCCCCCACAACTTCCCTCCCACCCGCAACCCTCCCCTTTCCCGCTCCCTCTCCCCTTCCATTCACATCAAGATTCATTTTTGATTCTCTTTATATACAGAAGATCAGTTTAGCATACATTAAGTAAAGATTTCAACAGTTTGCTCCCACATAGAAACACAAAGTGAAAAATACTGTTTGAGTACAACTTATAGCATTAAATCACAATGTACAGCACACTAAGGACAAAGATCCTACATGAGGAGTAAGTGCACAGTGACTCCTGTTGTTGACTTAACAAATTGACACTCTTGTTTATGCCATCAGTAATCACCATAGGCTCTTGTCATCAGTTGCCAAGGCTATGGAAGCCTTTTGAGTTCACTGACTCTGATCATATTTAGACAAGGCCATGGTCAAAGTGGAAGTTCTCTCCTCCCTTCAGAGAAAGGTACCTCCTTCTTTGATGACCTGATCTTTCCACTGGGATCTCACTCACAGAGATCTTTCATTTAGGGTTTTGGGTTTGTGTGTGTGTGTGTGTGTGTGTGTGTGTTTGTTTTTTGTTTTTTTGCCAGAGTGTCCTGGCTTTCCATGCCTGAAATACTCTCATTGGCTTTTCAGCTGGATCTGCATGCCTTAAGGGCTGATTCTGAGGCCAGAGTGCTGTTTAGGACATCTGCCATTCTATGGGTCTGCTGTGTATCTCGTTTCCCATGTTGGACCGTTCGCTCCTTTTTTTATTCTATCAGGTAGTATTTGCAGACACTACTCTTGTTTATATGATCCCTTTGGTTCTTAGTCCTATCATTATGATCACTTGTGAACAGAAATTGATCACTGGGACTAGTGATCTCATCACTCATCAATTTCTAAGGTTAATTTAACTTTTTTTTTAAAAAATTAAAATATTTATTTATTTGAAAGACAGAGGTACAGAGAGAGAGGAGGAGGAGACAGAAAGAGAGATACAAAGCAAGAGAGACAGAGAGAGAGAGAGGGAAAATGTTATCTCCCATTAGCTGGTTCACTCTCCAACTAGCCACAAATACCAGGGTTTGATAAGGCCAAATACAGGAGCCTGGGACTCCATCTGGGTCATAAACTCCCAATTACATGGGCCATCTTCAGCTGCTTTCCCAGGCACATCAGCAGGAATCAAGATTGGTGGAGGAACAGCTGGGACCAGAACCAGCACTCACATGGGGTGGTAGCATCACAGGCTGCAACTTAACTTGCTTTTCCATGATTCTGGCCCCTAAAGTATTTCTTGTTGCAGGAATTCAACATTAACCTAACTATGAAATTTTGATATTTGGAAACAAGCAATCAATTATTTTTCTGTTCTTTATTCTTCTTTTACTTCCTTTCTCCTTAAATTCTACCTCTGTATTATTTTCTTCTCCCACTTTTTCTGAATGA
The DNA here is from genome assembly GCF_051225735.1 of Oryctolagus cuniculus. Lineage (NCBI taxonomy): Eukaryota > Metazoa > Chordata > Mammalia > Lagomorpha > Leporidae > Oryctolagus > Oryctolagus cuniculus. The sequence continues at coordinate 105,543,215 of NC_142871.1, read as the reverse complement.
ATATAGGCTGAGAGGATTTTGTAATCTCTGTGCATTCTCTTCAGTCACCCAAAATATTTTCCAACCACTACACAAACCAGCTGTTGCCAAAGCTTCAAAGACCTGTCCATTTTTCCTTTCAAATTTTATTTATTTTATAAATTGTATTTCTGAGGACACTTTGAAGTATTAACCTAAATTCAGTAATCCATTCTTTCTATTACCTTTAAGTCAGTAAATTGATAATAATGAGACACTTCTTATTTTTCCTATGAAATATCAGATTGGGTCATTTGTCTCAAGCCATTTCATATTTTGTCTTTGCTTATGACTACAAATTGAAGGTATCTCCTCCTCTTCTGCATGTCTCTGCAATTATTTGCAAGTGTTAGTGTATTCAGTCATCTTTATTTTTCACTTATTCTCAAGGACTTTGTGTTCATTTTCTTTTGCTGTACAACAAATTAGCACAGCCTTAGTGTCTTGCAATAAAATAAATTTACTCTTTCACTATTTTTGTAGATGAGTTGTTTGGGTCTGGTTTATTGAATTCTCCATGTAGCATCTCAGAAGGTGACAATAAATATGTCAACCACTCTGTGAACTCATTTGAGGCTCAGGGTCTTCCTCCAAGCCTTTTGACAAGATGCATTTCCTTATGCTGTAGGGTTGACGTCGTGTTTCTGTTAGTTCTCAGTTAAGGAACACTCTCTGCTCCTAGAGTCAACATCATTCCTTGCTACATAACCCCCATTGACAGTACACAGGATGAATGTTTTCTTCAAGGGCAACAAGAATGTGCTGGTATGAATTGATTTTTTTTTCAGGGATCCTTTGCTTAGGTCAGTTCCATCAATGATAAAAATTCATTAATTTAGAATCAACTGACTACTAATGAATTAATGGGAATTGTGTCCTGTGATATTTTCAGGACTAGTCTGCATTGAAAGTGAAAGAATAACAGAATGTACATAGAAAACAGAGTGGGAATCTTATGGACGGTCTAATCGCTTTGCCTGACACAGACTGCTATTGACATATGTCATGATTTTTTCTATATTCACAAGTGTAATTCTTATCTACCTATAATTTTCTAAAACATAGAAAATAAAAGTGAATTGGTGTGATCTTAGACTCCATTGAGTAGATTTTCTTCAACATGCATCTATATTCTTTATTCTATGCTAATTAATTATATAGAAATATTTATATATAAGCACATTAAGATTACATTTACAAAAAATTCACATAGTATGAAAAATTAAAACTCAAAATATTGCTTTCTATCTATCTTTCAAGCAATTAGCTTCTTTGTTTTAATTTATTTGACAGGTAGAGTTATAGACAGTGAGAGAAAGAGAGAGAAAGAGAGAGAGAGAGAGAGAGACAGAGAGAGACAGAGAGAGAAAGGTCTCCCTTCCATTGGTTCACTCCCCAAATGGCCACTATGGCCAGAGCTGCGCCAATCCGAAGTCAGAGGCCAGGAGATTCCTCCTGGTCTCCCATATGGGTGCAGGGGCCCAAGCATGGGGGCCATCCTCCACTGCCCTCCTGGGCCACAGCAGAGAGCTGGACTGGAAGAGGAGCAATGGGGACTAGAACCTGTCACCCATATGGGATGCCAGCACCCCAAGGCAGAGGATTAACCAAGTGAGCCATGACGCTGGTCCTTGAATTAGCTTTTTATGGCATGAGTTTTTATATTTTAAAATATGTTCCAGTATATCAGCTACCAATTTTCTCATCACAGTCTTATCCCATACTGTTGCTCCATCAATGGCAAACTAATTTTTACTTTCTACTATATACTGTATTTGAAACACTGACGGCTACTAAGCTCCAAACCTTCTGTCTCCCTCCAAAAAAAAAAAAAAAAAATTCTATCTAGATAAAATGCAGATCTCAAAATTTCTGTTTATGAACTATCATTCATTTATCATACCTAAGACATAAAGGCAATAAAGGATGAATCACAAATTAGAGAAAATAATTTGTGCTACAAAAATTATGTTGCTTCTTGAATATCCTATGTAGTTATCCATTAAGTAGTTAATGACATTGAAAACAAATATTGTATTTTTTTAAATTTTCATCTTATTTATAAGGCAGAGGAACAGAATGAGGGCAGAGATGGAAACAATTTAAAAATTTAGTAGAAAATTCAATTTGGGACTCTTTTGTGAATGCTGGGGACCCAAGTCCATGAGCCATCTTCTGCTGTCAACCAGGGTATGAATAGAAGAAAGTTGGAGTTAAAAGTGTAGTCAGGTTTTGAACCCATGTATTCTAATATGAATTGTGTCCATCCCAAACTGCATTTTAACCATTGTGCTAAACACCTGCCTTGAAAAGGTATTTTACAGAGGCTCTTCTTTTTATTTTGCACTAAATTCTATTTTGTTCTATTTTCTCCTTTTATTGAGCTATAATGCAATGTACCTTGATTGGTTAGTTAATTATGAAAAGGATATTTTACACTTATTTTCCCTAGAGTTATTGTATCTTGTTTATTATTATTAATATTGTAGGCCTATATGGGGAAATTCCTAATTTTAACACATCCAATAGATAATACACAATTCTTGTTTATTGCTATTCATCAGTAATGTAGTAATAGGTATATTCTTTGAATGGCATTGCAAAGAGAAGAGTATTTATGATGTACTCTTGAGAGCAGTCAGGGATACATTTAGAATCTGTTAAGATATTTTGTTTATTCTTGTACAATATTATGGAGACATTTCAGCAAACATAACTATAATTTGATTTCATCCAAATTCTTTTAAAATATTTATTTATTTATTTGAAAGGCAGATTTATAGAGAGAGATAGAGGGAGAGACAGAGAGAAATCTTCCATCTACTGGTTCACTTCCCAAATGGTTGCACTGGGGCTGTGTAAGGCCAAATCCAAGACCTAGGAGCTTCACACAGGTCTCCCATGTATGTGCAGGGTCCCAAGTACATGGATCATCCTCCACTGCCTTCCCTGTGGATAATGGGAATCTGGAAAGAAGTAGAGCAGCCTGAAGTTGTACAGATGTCTAAATGGGTCACCAACCCTACAGCAGCTGGCTTAACCCATTATACCATTGGCTCCAGCTCCATCATCCAAAATGTTGGTGCTGATGAACTTGGACATTGCTGAAGAAAAGGTTGAGAACTGATATTTCAAAGCTTGGACAGTTCTTCACATTGCTCCTTTACCTTTTATTGGTATAAGCAATAATTTTAATCTATAGGAAAATTAGTTCATAATTAAGAAATACGCAATTTTGGGGTCCAGCACTTTGATGCAAAGGGTTAAGCTCTGCCTGCTGCACTGACATCCCACATGAATATCCAGGCTGCTCCACTTCAATCTAGCTCCCTGCTAGTGTTCCTAGGTGGGCAGTGGAAGATGGTCCAAATATTTGGGCTCCCACTCCCACATGAGAGAGCCGGAGAAAGCCCTTGGCTTTGGCTTTGCCTGGCCCTGACCATTGCTGCCATTTGGGGAGGGAGCCAATGGATGGAAGATTTCTCTTATTCTCTCCCTCTGTAACTCTGCCTTTCAAATAAATAAATAAATCTTAAAAAAAAAAAAAAAAGAAATGCACAATTCTGAAATAAAAATCATTGAAATAGCTTCCATCACCCTTTCTCATAAACAACAACAGCAAGGTAATGAAAAAGGCAGAAATGTTCAAGATATATGAGTAGAAATGAGAAGGTTAGGTTGTAACGCTAGCCTTGCTAAGAAGGTACAAGATAGCTTATTGTAACCTTTTCTAAAGGCATCGCCTCAGGGTTTGCAATTCTTTTGTTATCACAAGCAGATTTATCACAATGGTCACCTTCATGCTTTCCCCAAAGGAATTAAGTGCCTTTGTTTTGCAGAGGTCTGTATTTCTAGATCTAGTTTTATTTCACTCTGAATCTGATTTGTATAAACATCTCATGTGGAATTATTGCAATTATTAGAATTGCTTTGCCTTTTACAAGTGTATCACTTTAATACAAATGAAAAGATGCACAAAAAGCGAATTCGGGAATGTTACTACGATGCCTATTTTTTTGCTGCCAACTGATGAAAGTTAAAAGCCCTCTACAATCGATGATGGATATGTTTTCAATGGTGATTTCAACAGCAGACAGAGACCTTCACCTGTGAGCTGGCTGCTAGATTTGGTTTGCAAATACAGCATGTGATGCAGTCTCTCTTTAAGTCCACAGAAAAAGTAGTTTTGGAAAGAGTCTTTGGTCAAATTTTGCTAAGTATTAATTGAGACAAATATTACAATAAATAAAGGCACTGAATTTGTAAACCCTGTTTGGTTGAACTTTTTAAAAGTAATGTTTATGCTCTTTCTATCTAGTGAAGTTATTGGTCCTTACCATATTTTTAGAGAAGTAAAAATAAGTAAGGTAAGATGTTTTTAGAGTTTTTGCATTTTCTAAAGTTATGTAATATTTTTGATATTACTATAATACAAGAGTATCTTAATTTTCTAATATTTTACTTTCAAGTTTTAGCTATATATAAGTAAGACTGATGAGGAAAAAAAATAGGGCTTGAATTGCTATTTTTCTACTAATTTATAAAAGAATTGGAAATATCTTAATCACTTTCTGTGTTCTCATATTGTTTAAGTAATAGAAATAATCTATTATTCAAACTCAGATGTAAAAGTATCTGGAATGTATCTATTTTTTGAAATTTTTATTTTTCATTTTAATTTATTTTTAAATGGTTGTCTTCTTTCAGAAATTCTATGAAATGAATTTGTAATTTAATATTTTCCTGGAAAATCATTTATATCATTGCTTTTGAAAATTGAATGTCATTGGCCGGCGCCTTGGCTCACTAGGCTAATCCTCCGCCTTGCAGCGCCAGCACACTGGGTTCTAGTCCCGGTTGCCCCTCTTCCAGGCCAGCTCTCTGCTGTGGCCCGGGAGTGCAGTGGAGGATGGCCCAAGTCCTTGGGCCCTGCACCCCATGGGAGACCAGGAGAAGCACCTGGCTCCTAGCTTCGGATCAGCGTGGTGCACCAGCTGCAGTGGCCATTGGAGGGTGAACCAACGGTAAAAGGAAGACCTTTCTCTCTCTCTCTCACTGTCCACTCTGGCAGTCAAAAAAAAAAAAAAAGGAAAATTGAATGTCATAGAACTCTAAATATTATCTTAATATTTTACTATTAATATCTCAACATTTTACATTCATCAAATCTTTGTATGTCATGTGACACATTTGTAAAGTTTTTTTTTTTTTTTTCATTGTTAGATTTTTCAAGAGCTTTTGGAAAGCATGCTCATTAAATAAATAAATAGCCTTACTTTTTCCATATTATAAAAAGTGGATTTATTTTTAACTATTTAATTCAATGTTGTTCCAATGAGCATTTCTATTTACTTTCTATTTTCATAAGTTAAATATTTTAATTTTTTCCTTATGATAATAAGATTTTACTTTATGTATTTACTTCCTATAGAGATTCTACTTTGTATGATGCATTTTGTCACTGGATATAAATTATTACTACACTCATTTTCTACATACCTTTTATACCTGCTTTATCTGGTGTTATGATTTAGTATTTCTTCTAACTTAGTTCTAAAGTTATAGATTTGTTTAAGCCATTGTTAACAATTAATATATTTTATTAATCCAAATGTAACTTAAATTTTTCTTCATATTGCCTTAAGTATCATTGAATATTATATTATTTTGCTTTAGAATGCACTGACAATTGGGCTTGTATTGTGTGTGGCTTACAATACAATCAAGTTTGAGAAATATTCTCTACTGTACATGTGTGTGTTTACAAGAGAGGGGGACAGAGTCAGAAGGAAAGTGACAGTCTATGTATTTGTGCATTCTTGGGAGGTGTTGCAGAGGAAAGAAAAATAGCAGAATTCAATTGAATACTTTAAAAATGAATTCTAATATTTTAAAAATCGCACCATAAAATTTTGAACTTTTACAATATCCTTTAAACTTTTAATTTCACAACAGCTCAATACTTTAGACCTATTAATAATTCAATTTTACTGACGAGTATAGTGGGACATTGAAAAAAATTTTGGCACTACTTGGAACAATGATGATACTCCTTCCACTTAGAAAGATAGTTTCTTTTTTTAATAGGATAAACTTATTTATTGAATGTGTAGGGAGTATTCAGAAAGAGCATATGCCATTTCCAATTACACATAAATCACACTAATGGCTCTAAGTTTCTATTTCAGTAGGGTCATGAAAGAGAATGTGTCAGTCAGATGAACCGAAACAACTCATAATGTGATTCTGTATCTGGAAATTTTAAGATAGTTCTGGATTGATATATGTTCATTTAAAATTTCAGAAGATAGTAGATCTTGGTGGTTATCACCATTTTTAAATTAGTTAAATAAATGTTCAAAGTTTGTATTTCTTTCCTATCTGTCTTTTCCTTTCTAAAAATATGTTACTAATGGCTAGTGTTGAGGCATAGAGGGTTAAGCCCCTACCTGCGATGCCAGCATCCCATACAGACACCTTTTCAAGTCTGGGCTGCTCTACTTCCAGTCCAGCTCCCTGCTAATGGGCCTGGGAAAGCAGTGAAAGATGATCCAAATGCGTTTGTCCTTGTACCCATGTGAGGAACTCGAAGAAGCTCCAAGCTCCTGGCTTTGGCCTAGCCTAGCCCCAGTTATTTTGGCCGTTTGGCAGCAGATGAAAGATTCTCTCAATCTCTCTCTCTTTCTCTCTCTCTGGTGTGTGTATGTGTCTCCCTTTCTCTCTGTAACTCTACCTTTCAAATAAATTAAATATTTATATATACATATTCATTACTTAATAAAAAAGAGTGAAATCTTGTTATTTGCACCAAAATCAATGAAACTGGAGAGCATTATGTTAAGTGAAATAAGCTTGACGCAGAAAACCAACAGGGTATGTTCTCCCTCGTGTGGAGGCTGAAAAGTCAATCTGAGACAACATCTTTTCTAAGTGTTTTCACTAGTAGAGTATGGGAAAGTGATTAGGTAGTACTTGCACAGGCCTTTATGAGGATTGTCAGTTTCCACTGCCGTCATCTCAGAGCCCAGGGGTGCTACATGTCAGATGTCATATCATGGCACCTTGACATTGCCATGTAGTTTGGTGGTCTCCACTAGGCAAGGAGAGAATCATTGAAAAGAAAAAGAGAAATGGAGAAACAGAAGAAAAACAGAGAGGCAGGAGAGAGGGAGAGAGAGAGGCTTGATCAGTCCTTAGTAGTTCCAGCTCTCAGACACTGAAGTCCTTCCAGCTGTGGCCATTAGCTTCATGGAAGAAGGATGACCCATCAGTGCTCAGTCTTACAAAATGTGAAAATAAATCGTTGACTTACATCATTGTGTTTGTTTTGCAACAGTAAACAGAATACTGATCTTTTTTATTTCTAGCTCATGATTTGGAAGATATGTATATCCTGTATTTGTTTGTAATTATAATTTTTATTTTTATTTTTTTTTAACTTTTATTTAATGCATATAATTTTCCAAAGTACGACTTATGGATTACAATGGCTTCCCCCCCATACCGTCCCTCCCACCCACAACCCTCCCCTTTCCCACTCCCTCTCCCCTTCCATTCACATCAAGATTCATTTTCGATTATCTTAATATACAGAAGATCAGCTTAGTATACGTTAAGTATGGATTTCAACAGTTTGCTCCCACACAGAAACATAAAGTGAAAAATAATAGATGATTTTTTTTAAATGATGATGAAATCAGAGCAGACCTATTGTCATGTTTAATCCCAGTGAGAGTCAAGTTGGGAATTGATAATTTCTTTTTTTTTTTTTTTTTTTTTACAGAGGATCAGTTTAGTATGCATTAAGTAAGGATTTCAACAGTTTGCACCCCCATAGAAACACAAAGTGAAATATATTGTTTGAGTACTCGTTATAGCATTAAATCTCAATGTACAGCACATTAAGGATAGAGATCCTACATGAGGAATAAGTGCACAGTGACTCCTGTTGTTGACTTTACCAATTGACACTCCTATCTATGGCATCAGTAATCTCCCTATGCTCCAGTCATGAGTTTCCAAGGCTATGGAAGCCCTCTGAGTTCTCCGACTCTTATCTTGTTTAGACAAGGTCATAGTCAAAGTGGAGGTTCTCTCCTCCCTTCAGAGAAAGGTACCTCCTTCTTTGATGACCTGTTCTTTCCACTGGGATCTCACTCGCAGAGATCTTTTGCCAGAGTGTCTTGGCTTTCCATGCCTGAAATACTCTCATGAGCTTTTCAGCCAGCTCCGAATGCCTTTAGGGCTGATTCTGAGGCCAGAGTGCTATTTAGGACATCTGCCATTCTATGAGTCTGCTGAGTATCTCACTTCCCATGTTGGATCACTCTCCCCTTTATTTACTCCATCAGTTAGCTTTAGCAGGTACTAGACTTGTCTATGTGCTCCCTTTGACTCCCAGTCCCTCCACCATGACCAACTGTGAACTGAAACTGATCACCTGGAACAGTGAGATGGCATTGGTACATGCCACCTCGATGGGATTGAATTGGAATCCCCTGGTATGCTTCCAACTCCACCACTTGGGGCAAGTCAGCCTGAGCATGTCCCAAATTATACATCTCTTCCCTCTCCCATTCCCACCACCATGTTCAACAGGGATCACATTTCAGTTAATTTTCAACACTTAAGAATAACTGTGCATCAATTACAGATCTAAACCAGTCATATTAAGTAGAACAGATAAAAAAACTACTAAGAGGGATAATGTATTAAGTTGTTCATTAACAGTCAGGGCTATGCTGATCAAGCCACCATTTCCCATAGTGTCCACCTCACTCCAACAGGTTTCCCTCTTGGTGTTCAGTCAGTCGTCACCGATCAGGGAGAACATATGGTATTTGTCCCTTTGGGACTGGCTTATTTCACTCAGCATGATGTGTTCCAGATTCCTCCATTTTGTTGCAAATGACTGGATTTCGTTGTTTCTTAAGGCTGTATAGTATTCTAAAGAGTACATATCCCATAATTTCTTTATCCAGTCTATCGTTGATGGGCATTTAGGTTGGTTCCAGGTCTTAGCTATTGTGAATTGAGCTGCAATAAACATTAGGGTGCAGACCTCTTTTTTGTTTGCCAATTTAAATTCCTTTGGGTAAATTCCAAGGAGTGGGATGGCTGGGTCGAACGGTAGGGTTATCTTCAGGTTTCTGAGGAATCTCCAGACTGACTTCCATAGTGGCTTGACCAGCTTGCATTCCCACCAACAGTGGGTTAGTGTCCCTTTTTCCCCACATCCTCGCCAGCATCTGTTGTTGGTAGATTTCTGCATGTGAGCCATTCTAACCGGGGTGAGGTGGAACCTCATTGTGGTTTTGATTTGCATTTCCCTGATTGCTAATGACCTTGAACATTTTTTCATGTGCCTGTTGGCCATTTGGATTTCCTCTTTTGAAAAATGTCTATTGAGGTCCTTGGCCCATCTCTTAAGTGGGTTGTTTGTTTTGTTTTTGTGGAGTTTCTTGATCTCTTTGTAGATTCTGGTTATTAACCCTTTATCTGTTGCATAGTTTGCAAATATTTTTTCCCATTCTGTCGGTTGTCTCTTCACTCTCCTGACTGTTTCTTTTGCAGTACAGAAACTTCTCAATTTGATGCAATCCCAATAGTTGATTTTGGCTTTGACTGCCTGTGCCTCCCGGGTCTATTCCAGAAATTCTTTGCCTGTGCCAATATCTTGAAGGGTTTCTCCAATGTTCTCTAGTAACTTGATGGTGTCAGGTCGTAGATTTAGGTCTTTAATCCATGTTGAGTGGATTTTTGTGTAAGGTGTAAGGTAGGGGTCTTGCTTCATGATTCTGCATGTGGAAATCCTATTTTCCCAGCACCATTTATTGAATAGACTGTCCTTGCTCCAGGAATTAGTTTTAGATCCTTCATCAAATATAAGTTGGCTGTAGATGTTTGGGTTGATTTCTGGTGTTTCAATTCTGTTCCATTGGTCTATCCATCTGTTTCTGTACCAGTACCATGCTGTTTTAATTACAACTGCCCTGTAGTATGTCCTGAAATCTGGTATTGTGAAGCCTCCGGCTTTGTTTTTATTGTACAAGATTGCTTTAGCTATTCGAGGTCTCTTGTGCCTCCATATAAATTTCAGCACCATTTTTTCCAGATCTGAGAAGAAGGTCTTCGGTATCTTGATTGGTATTGCATTGAATCTGTAAATTGCTTTTGGGAGAATGGACATTTTGATGATATTGATTCTTCCAATCCATGAGCATGGAAGATTTTTCCATTTCTTGGTATCCTCTTCTATTTCTTTCTTTAAGGTTTTGTAATTTTCATCGTAGAGATCTTGAACGTCTTTGGTTAAGTTTATTCCAAGGTATTTGATTGTTTTTGTAGCTATTGTGAATGGGATTGATCTTAGAAGTTCTTCCTCAGCCATGGCATTGTCTGTGTATACAAAGGCTGTTGATTTTTGTGCATTGATTTTATACCCTGCTACTTTGCCAAACTCTTCTATGAGTTCCAATAGTCTCTTAGTAGAGTTCTTTGGGTCCCCTAAATACAGAATCATGTCATCTGCAAAGAGGGATAGTTTGAGTTCTTCCTTCCCAATTTGTATCCCTTTAATTTCTTTTTCTTGCCTAATAGCTCTGGCTAGAACCTCCAGAACTATATTGAATAGCAGTGGTGAGAGTGGGCATCCCTGTCTGGTTCCAGATCGCAGTGGAAATGCTTCCAACTTTTCCCCATTCAATAGGATGTTGGCTGTGGGTTTTTCATAGATTGCTTTGATTGTATTGAGGAATGTTCCTTCCAAACCCAGTTTGCTTAGAGTTTTCATCATGAAAGGGTGTTGTATTTTATCAAATGCTTTCTCGGCATCTATTGAAATAATCATATGGTTTTTCTTCTGCAGTCTGTTAATGTGGTGTATCACATTGATTGTCTTGCACACATTAAACCATCCCTGCATACCAGGGATAAATCCCACTTGGTCTGGGTGGATGATCTTTCTGATGTGTTGTTGCATTCTATTGGCGAGAATTTTATTGAGGATTTTTGCATCTATGTTCATCAGGGATATTGGTCTGTAATTCTCTTTCAGTGCTGCATCTTTCTCTGGCTTAGGAATTAAGGTGATGCTGGCTTCATAGAAAGAATTTGGGAGGACTCCCTCTTCTTCGATTGTTCTGAATAGTTTGAGAAGAATTGGAGTTAGTTCTTCTTTAAACGTCTGGTAGAATTCAGCAGTGAATCCATCTGGTCCTGGGCTTTTCTTTGTTGGGAGGGCCTTTATTACTGTTTCAATTTCTGTCTCAGTTATGGGTCTGTTTAGGTTTTCGATGTCTTCCTGGTTCAATTTAGGTAGGTTGCAAGTGTCCAGGAATCTATCCATTTCTGATAGATTTCCCTGTTTGCTGGCATACAAGTCCTTGTAGTAATTTCTGATGATTCTTTTTATTTCTGTAGTGTCTGTTGTTACGTTTCCTTTTTCATCTCTGATTTTATTGATTTGGGTCTTTTCTTTTTTTAGTTAGTTGGGCCAGTGGGGTGTCAATTTTGTTTATTTTTTTCAAAAAACAAGCTCTTCGTTTGGCTGATTTTTTGTAATGTTTTTCTTGATTCAATCCTGTTGATTTCTTCTCTGATTTTAATTATTTCTCTTCTCCTACTAGATTTGGGTCTGATTTGCTGTAGGTTTTCTAGATCCTTGAGGTGAATTGAAAGCTCATCTATTTGGTGTCTTTCCAATTTCTTGATGTAGGCACCTATTGATATAAACTTTCCTCTTAACACTGCTTTTGCTGCGTCCCATAAGTTTTGGTATGTTGTGCTGTTATCCTCATTTACTTCCAGAAAGTTTTTGATTTCTCTTTTGATTTCTTCTATGACCCATTGTTCATTCAGGAGCATGTTGTTCAATCTCCATGTGTTTGCGTATGCTCTAGGGATTCCTGAGTTACTAATTTCCAACTTCATTCCTTTATGGTCTGAGAAGCTGCATGGTATGATTCTAATTCTTTTGAATTTGTTGAGACTTGCTTTATGGCCTAGTATGTGGTCAATCCTAGAGAAGCTTCCATGTACTGCTGAGAAGAATGTAAAATCTTTAGCTGTAGGATTGAAAGTTCTGTATATATCTGTTAGATCCATTTGGGCTATAGTGTCGATTAAATCTACTGTATCCTTGTTGATCTTCTGACCGGATGATCTGTCTACTTCTGAGAGTGGAGTATTGAAGTCCCCCAGTACTACTGTATTGGGGTCTAAGTCTCCCTGTAAGTCCGTTAATAAATCTTTTAGATAAACTGGTGCCCTGTAGTTAGGTGCATATACATTGATAATTGTTATATCTTCCTGTTGAATTGATCCCTTAATCATGATATAGTGTCCCTCTTTGTCTCTCGTAACAGCTTTTGTGGTAAAGTTTATGTTGTCAGATATTAAGATGGCTACGCCCGCTCTTTTTTCATTTCTGTTGGCATGGTATATCTTTTTCCAGCCTTTCACTTTCAGTCTGTATGGATCTTTGTTGGAAAGATGTGTTTCTTGTAAGCAGCATATAGATGGGTTTTGTTCCTTAACCCAATCAGCCAATCTGTGTCTTTTAACTGGACAGTTCAGGCCATTCACGTTCAAAGTGACTAATGATAAGTGGTAACTTTGCCCTGCCATTTGCCAAAGATAAGTTCTAATATATGCTTTGAATTCCCTGTGATCTTTTGCTGTGAGCTTTCCTTCCTTGGTTTCCTTCCTTTACCTTCTTTCATATTGATGACCGTGTTTCTGTGTTTCTGTGTGTAACACATCTTTAAGCATCTTTTGCAGGGCTGGACGAGTGGCAACAAATTCTTTCAATTTCTTTTTGCAATGAAAAGTCTTTATTTCACCTTCATTCACAAATGATAGCTTTGCAGGATATAATATTCTGGGCTGGCAGTTGTTCTCTCTTAGTACCTGGGCTATATCTCGCCATTCCTTCCTAGCTTTTAGAGTTTCTGATGAGAAGTCAGCTGTGAGTCTGATTGGAGATCCTCTGAGAGTAATCTGACGTTTCTCTCTTGCACATTTTAGGATCTTTTCTTTATGTTTCACTGTGGAGAGTTTAATTACAACGTGTCGTGGTGAGGATCTCTTTTGGTCGTGTTTATTAGGGGTTCTGTGGGCTTCCTGTACTAGGATTTCTCTGTCCTTCTCCAAACCTGGGAAATTTTCTGCTAATATCTCACTAAAAAGGCCTTCTAATCCTTTCTCCCTCTCCATGCCTTCAGGAACTCCTAGAACCCGAATGTTGGGTTTTTTAATAGTATCCTGAAGATTCCCGACAATATGTTTCAGATTTCTAATTTCCTCTTCTTTTCTTTGGTCTGACTGTATCCTTTCCTGTTCTCTGTCTTCTAAGGCCGATATTCTCTCTTCTGCTTCACCCATTCTGTTTGTAAGGCTCTCTATTGTGTTTTTCATTTGATCTATTGAATTCTTCACTTCAGTCACTATCACAGTTTCCTGTTGTACTAGTTGTTTCGTTTCATTTTGATTCCTCCTTAATATTTCATTTTCACGAGAGAGATTTTCTATCTTGTCCATTAAGGATTTGTGTAGTTCCAGAATTTGTTTTTGAGAACTTCTTAATGTTCTTATCAATTTTTTGAGATCTGCTTCTTGCATTTCTTCTATGTCATCATCTTCATAATCTTGAATTGGGGTGTCTTTTTCATTTGAGGGCGTCATGGTGACTTCCTTGTTTTTATTACCTCGGTTTTTGCGTTTGTTATTTGGCATATTGGAGATATTTGGTTTCTTCACTGTGGTGCTTTTTCTTGTTATACTATAACTCTAGATTAAGTGGACTATCTGTTTTTGATGGAGCCTTAGGGCTTGAAATGGGTGTGGCCTGAGAGCTCTGTTTGGTGTGCCAAAGGTGGCACTCCCAGGTTAGGCGTGATAAATCTCTCTCTCTCTCTTTTTTTTTTTTTTTTTTTTCAAAAGGGAAGTAATTCCGCGCAGCTGAACGAAGTTGGAGGTAGTTAGCAGGCAAATGATATACCCACAGGAGCCAGATATCGGAAGCTCTTTCCCAAGATCCCCACAGGGAATCTGTTCTGCCCTCAGAGTGGGCTCAAATTCTCCTTCAGCCTCCCATTGGGTTGCCAAAGTTACGGAATTGTAGCGTCTCTGGAGAGTGCTCACGTGAATTCCGTGAGTTCTCTCCCCCACCGTCTCTTTTTTCACAGTCTCAGTTCAGTAGCACCACAAATTTACTAGGTCCTAATCTCCTGTTAATTCGCCCCGCCCAGAGTCAGGTTTTTCTGCTAGGCTCAGGGCTGGTGCAGACCTGAGGTCGCTCTGCTTATGACGTATGTCCAAGATGGTGCCTGCTCTTTGTATTGCTCGCCCTAGAGAGGTGAGCAGAGAGAGAGAAACCCGTGTCCGTACTAGTCACCCTTTTTTTTTTTTCTCTCTCTCTCTCTCTCTTCCAGTTAGCCTTGTGAACTTCCCCCCCCCGGGGGTCGTTCCCTCTAGTCTCCTCTTTCCACTTGCCTGCCGGTGTCTCGGGCTATTGAGGTTCGGCTCACCTCGCGTTCCAGCGCTGGTGTGTTGAGTCTGCCGCTGATGTCCCGAACTGTGGGCTCCCACGCTCTCCACGCAGGTCCGCTGTGAGTCACGCGTTCCGGAAGAGTTTCTTCTGCTGTTTCCTCCCCTACTCTTCCTTGAACCTGCAGTATCTCCACTTTTATTAAACTATCTCTCCCCAGACTATCAGTGTGCTCCCTTCCTATTCCGCCATCTTGCCGGACCTCTCTAATTATAATTTTTATTTTAACAAGAATATCCAACATAATTTATGGAGTTATCCTTATTTATAATGTTTATAAATATAAATATAAAATGAGAATATTAGCAACAAAAGACAGTATAATTTCATGCCTTCAGACATGTATTTATTTTGATTTTTTTTCCAATTTTCTAATTGAAAAAAGTACTCACCTTAAAAATTCCTGTGTAAAAACTAACACTTAAATTTAATTTTATCTTTCAATCAATTCATTATAATAGGCTTTACATGTTTTATGTGTTTGTATTGTTTTTATTCACATTAGCTATAGTATCATATAAAATCCTCATATCCCTAAAATAGCATTTGTGTTCTTATTGACTTGTATATACAATAGTCTGAGATTCTAATCCTTTAAGAAAGAATACATTTTGTGTCAGTATCTGTTGGTAGTTAGTGTAAAGAGAGTCATTTGCCATGTATCTAATTCTTACTCCTTACTTGTTTCATATTTAAGGCAGTGATTTTTAAATGTGGATAAGAAAAAAGAAAAATTACAAGTATGGTTAAATGTAATGAGTTTTTTTGTTATTTTTTCTTTAACTTTTCCTAAGAAATCCGGTCACTGTATTTTAATATTTTCAGTTCCCCACTTATCAGCTTTCTTATTTGGTAATATCACATAAGAAGGAATACTTCCCTTAAAGTAACAACCATGATTTTTTTTTTCATTTTCTTTTTTTTGCACATATTTCACCTATTTACTAACGTTCTCTTAATTCTAAGGCCAAATAAATTTTCTTCACTTGTTTTCTATTTTAATCACTGCAATTTATGCCTTGGAGAAACAGTTGTTCCACGTAGTTTCTAAGTCACTATGTAGAGCTTTCTCTCCATACAACTCTGTAACATACCCTTCGATTTCCTGAAAATACACATTTAAATTAGACTGAAATTTCTACTTTTTCTTGGAACAATAGTACTTTTTAATAGTTATGATAATGTTTGTCTTAGTTCAGGCATACAGAATGAAGTCCATACTTCAGTAATAATGGTTGACAACAAATTCGTGTTGAAATTGCTTCTGTTTAAGATTAGTATGGGTCCTAACCCAAATCTCTGAGGAGATAGAGGTGAGAAAAGAATTTTTTAAATATATACTTTAGAGCTTTTTATCACACCAAAGAGAGACTGAACTAAGGAGAGAGGGGAAGGGGGGGAGCTGGAAATGGAAGCAGACTCATCGCGGCAGGGAGTTTTGCCTTCTGTCTAGTGTGCTTTTTAGCATCTGGTGTGGTGGCCAGAAGTTAGACTCCTCAGGGTCCCTGGTATTTGCCTGGAACATCTGACCTCCATAAGAGCCAACCATAGCATATTCCCTGATTTTGCCTGGCAGAGCCTTCTGTTCCAAGAGGCCTCCAAGTGCAAGCCAAGAAAAAGCATTGCCAAATGTACTTTCCTCATCTTGGCTTAAAGCAACAGGAACGCTTCCCCAGTGGCATTGCCAAAGCTGAAAATTCATTCCTAGTTGCCCCATGGTTCATCTTATTGAATACAAATGGCATTCAGCCGGGATCTGGCCCAGTGTGCCTTCCACATAGGGAGTGAGTCACAGATTTGTCATTATGTTAATATGTTCCCTTACACTGCACTTAGAAAACACTTATTTGATATTTTTAAGATAGAGAGCAAACCCTCAATTTAAAATGGTGATTTCAGTTTCTATGTTTGCATTTCATTAGACATGTTAATTGGAGGCGGGGTAACACAGGGCTTGTGAACAACTAGTTTGAGGCAAATGTTGAGGTTATCATCTCAACATGCCTATCAATTCCCCATTTAAAACAAACAAAAAATTCTTCCAGAAATATTAGTTATTCAAAACTTTAAGTCATCTACTAGTTGTAAATTAAAAAAATACATAGACATAATATTATCTCTCTACAAATTCTTTCTGATAGAAGAAACCTGTAATATGAATTAGTAGCACATAAGTTTTTATATTGAAAAAGGTATTAAAAAAGTCTCTGGTCTGGCATATGGTGTTTTGGTAAAGCCGCTGTCTGCTGTGCCAGCATCCCATATGGGTGCCGATTCAAATCCTGGCTGCTCCACTTCTGATTCAGCTCTCTGCTATGGCCTGGGAAAGCAGTAAAAGATGACCCAGGTGCTTGGGACCCTGCACCTGCATGGGAGACCCAGAAGAAGCTCCTGGCTCCTGGTTTCGGATCAGCCCAGCTCCGGCCTTTGCAGCCAATTGGCGAGGGGACCTGCTGATGGAAGACTTCTTTCTCTCTCTGCCTCTCCTTCTCTCTCTGTGTATCTCTGACTTTCATAATAAATAAATAAATCTTAAAAAAAAGTCTCACTTAATGTCTGGAAACTTCATTTAATTCTTCAATTAATTAATTATTTTTAATTAAATGCATTTAATCAAACTGCATTTAATTCTTCATTATTTCCAATGCTCCATTAAAGTCTGACCCCCAAATATCACTGACAAAATGAGTAAATTAATCACTTTTCTGATTGGCAAGGTATAGTCACTAATACTGTTTTCAAGTGATAGAAATAGATGGAAATATAACTAGAAGTTTCTGAAACAGAGAGAAAGCACACACACACAAACATACAAACACAAATGTATAACCAAGCACTTATCTGCTTGCAGGAGAGCTGAATCCAAAGGATTAAGTGTGGACTCATTTATACCTGCTGAATAAGCTTTGAAAAGTGCTATAGCCTACAGCTTATAAAGCGTGTGATAGTGCAGTGTTAGCTGTCCTTATGAGTAGCATCACCGATCAGTAACACATTATTTCATGCCACTTCTGAAAATTCCTTTGTTTATGTAAAAAGCATGTAACAGAATACATCATTAAATTATATAATACATTGGTCACCCATAAGATATCGCATAATGATTGGGCCACCAGGAAGTGAAAGATAAATAAGATCTTTTCTTTGTCCTTCAACCTATCTCTTGTACAAAAACTAAAACAGAGTGTTAGTAATACCTAATTAGTAAGGATGCTATATATTCAGAAATGAAATTAATACTATATGCTTTTGCTATTATCCATATAAAATATATTTTACTTGGAATATATATTGTAAAATTGTTGGCACACGATTTCTCCTTCATTAAAAAAAGACTGCTAACACAGAGACTCACTTGAAACCTGTGATGATGGAAGGTTATAGGGTTTTGGAAGGCTAAAGAAAAATTAAAGTACAGTTTTATGTTTTTAGTAGCTGTATCCTTATAGATCAGAAATAATAGCTATGTCTAATGAAAGTTTGCACTATGTCAACCTTATAAAATGGTGCTTTAATTGGATTGGAACTCTTCCCTGAAGACTTTTGAGGTTCTGGATTTGAATTCAATAAATACTGCCTTTGACAGCAGGAACCATCAACTCCAAAAACCTAAATTCCAGCTATTTCATAATCAGACTTGGCTCATGATCTTGTATCCACTTATTGTCAAAAGCTGAGCTGGAGAGAAATGAGTTTCCAGATACCATGATGATTAATTAAAACACGGAGGTGGCGCCAGCACTGTGGCTTAGTGGATAAAGCCGCCGCCTGCAGGGCCAGAATCCCATATAGGCGCCAGTTTGAGTCCTGGCTGCTCCACTTCCTCTGCTATGGCTTGAGAAAGCAGTACAAGATGGCCCAAGTCCTTGGGCACCTGCACCCACAAGGGAGACCTGGAAGAAGCTCCTGGTTTCAGATCAGCACAGCTTCGGCTGTTGCAGCCATCTGGGGAGTGAACCAATAGATGGAAGACCTGTCTCTCCCTCTCTCTCTCTCTCTCTCTCTCTCTCTCTCTCTCCCTCACTCTCTCTCTCTGCCTCTGTCTCTCTGTAACTCTGCCTTTCAAATAAATCTTTAAAAAAAAAAAAAAAACACTGAGACAACAATTAAAATAACAATTAAAAAAATAACAATTAAGATTTTACTAATTACAATAGTATTAGCAAGATTACAAAAAGAAGGTATAAGCACCCTTAACTGTCCAATTTTCCTTCATGGACATGTACTAGGTAAAACCCAAATGGATCTGCACAAATGAGTAAAGCTATTCGTTCCCAGGAGAACCTTGAATGGAAGATCCCCTCCATTTCATGCACCTATACTTACAGGAGGAGCAGCAGGAAGGCTGAGTAGAGAAGTACTGAGTACTGAGTGAGAGTGAAGAAAATAATCAAGTCACTGCTGCCTCCCGCATTGTAAGGTCTTAATAGAGCCAACTGAAGAAGGCCTAGACAAGGGGCCCCCAGAGGTAGTCGTAGCCTCTGAATGAAGGAGACACCTGGCACAGCAATGTAGATATCAACATGCCAGGCCAAGGGAGACAATGCTTCATTTCAATTCTTATTTTGAGATCTTATTTTGAAATTAATATTCTTGGGACCGACCTTGTGGCACAGTCACTGCCTGAGATGCTGGCATCCCATATGGGCTGCAGTTCAAGTTCTGACTGCCCACTGCTCAGTCATCTCTCTGTAATGTAACTAGAAAAGCAGCAGAAGTTGGCTCACATGCTTGGAACCCTGCCACGCACATGTATGACGTGAATGAAGCTTCTGGCTCCTGGCTTTGTCCTGGCCCAGCAGAGCTGCTGCTCCTATTTGAGGAATGAACCAGAAGGTGGAAGATTGATCTCTCTCTCTCTCTCTCTCTCTCTCTCTCTCTTTCTATTTCTCTTTCATCTCTCTCTCTCTTTCATATCTCTCTCCCTTTCACTCTCTCGTACTCTTTCATATCTCTCTCATCTCTCTTTCTCTCTCTCTCTCTTTCATCTCTCTGTAACTCTTCCTTTCAAATAAAAATAAATAAATAAAACTTTAGGAAAGAGTAGCTTCTCTGATGTAGTTACAGGCACTCCTGCTTTCTGTTATGATTTACATAGAATATTTTTTTGTATATCTTCACACTCAGCTATGTCTGTCCTTGAATTTCAAATCAATCTGTTACAGACAACATTTATTTACATTGTTATCCATTCAGGGCCCCTGACCTCCTGGTGGGAGTCCTGGATGGAATTATTGGTTCCTGGCTTCCGCATGGCCAAACCAAACCCATTGTGGCCATCAAGGGAGTGACTAGTGGATGGAAGATCTCTGTCTCTGTAACTATACTTTTGAATAAATAAATCTTTAAAAAGCAAATTAATATTATTTTATGAAAAATACTGGGACAAGTATAGTGGGGCATTAGTAGAGACTGCTATACTCTAGCTGTGCACCGAGATAATGTGGAAAGGACGACTTTCCTCCATGAGGTCTGCCAGGCGACGCTTGTAACTGGGTAAGATAAAGCTTGAAATGCCATACACACATTTAGCCTGAAGTCAGATGCCTTGCTTATTTAAGGAATAGTCCAAATATAATTTTTATCCCTTTTCAGGGGATAATCAGTGTAAATCTTGAAGATTTGATTAATTGGTGTGTCCTTCAGTGCTATCTATACATCTGATATGTCAGAAATAAATGTCAATTTTTTATTTTTTTAAATTTATTTTCATCTACTTGAGGCAGATTTGAGTGTGGCACTCTACAATCATGACTCACTCCCTCAATGCTTGCAAAATACAGAGTTGAATAAATCATTGAGAGCATTAAGTAAAAAGTTCCTTGTACAAATATGTATTTTCCCATCTCATGTAGTCAGTACTGTCTCTTATTATCATATTCAGAAACATTTGAGTGTACACATATGTCTGTATAAAATGCCATATGATGTATGTAATAGTTTGGATATGTTTCCTATCATCTAGAAAATTAAAATTTTAGACATATGTTTTATAGTTGAATAAAGACAATTTGCCAAGAAAATTTTACAACTATTTATCTCAGAAAATGTGCAAGAAAGATGAATATCTTACATAAACTATTTTCTATATGCCAAATTTAGTCTTCCCAGTGTTTAATTTGTATACTAAATGAAGCACAGAAAGTAATGATACATGATTACATCGTGTTTCTTCACATTAAAATATGAACTATAATTTAACAAACAAAACCAATATACTGTAAACAAGAGTCAACTTTAAGTATCAAAACTGTTACATAACAAAATAACATTGTATGTCAGTGAATTTTAAAAAGATTTTAAAAAAAGGTTTTAAAAAAGGTTTATTTTAAAATCATAATAATTTAGGTTATAAATAATGTTAAACTTTTGAGAATTGTTTATTTATTTATTTATTTGAAAGGCAGAATTACAGAGAGAGAGAGAGGGAGGGAGGGAGAGATATTTCATCTACTGGTTCACTTCCCAAATGCCTACTATGGCTTGAACAAGAAGATGCATCAAATAAATGAGCTATCAATGCATCTCAAGAACCTAAAAACCAAAAATAATATAAATCAAAATTAGTAGGAAGAAAGAAATAATTAAAATTTTAGAAATAAACCAAATTTAAACAAAAAATAAAAAACAGTGCAATTAAGCGCTTGCATTTTGAAAAAATAAACAAAATTGATATACCATTGGCCTAACTAACCAAAAAAAGGGAGAAGACACACATCAATAAAATCAGAGATGAAAAAGTAAATATAATAACGTATACCACAGAAATAAACTCTACTGTTTGAGGTAAGTCATCTTGAGCATGTCCCGAATTGCACATCTCTTCCCTCTCTTATTCCCACTCTTATATTTAATAGCGATCACTACTGAATCATGTTGTGTGCTAATTTTACTTTTCTTGTGTCATATAATTTTGATTGCTTCTTCAATTACTTGAATTAATATGTTTTAAGTCTATGTTTACTTAGTTTTTACATATTTATCAGGTTATCTATAACATCCTCCTTTAGTTGTTTTGATACATTTTGAATTCTTTTAAAGCATTATGTTTTCTAAACACTTTTTTGAAAATTGTATCTCCTGGAAAGATCTGCAGTTCTAAAATTTGAACATCTGCTGCAAAGCTCTCTTGCTGAGTTCTCCTTGGCCAAAATGAACTCCCTTCTCTTCATTTGTACTTTGATCCTCTGTTCACTGGATCCCATGGTTTCATCTTTGTTAATTTCTTTCCAATTATGTGCTAAGTAGTTCTTTGTATGAAGTAGTTCCAAGAAGCTATAAGTGTAGGGAACAAAATATCTGAAGATTGTTTACAAAGAAGATTTTTAATTATTAATTGGTGCATACAGTATTCTGGATTGTGTGTAGTATTCTTTCTGGGACATATTTTATCTTTGAATTTTAAAGATACTTGACCATGACTTGTTGGCCTCCTGTACTATAAGTGAAAAACATTGTGTCTCTCAAACCTATATGTGGGCTTTGCTTCAGGTAATAAAATAAAACAGGAAGACAGTCACTGGTCACTTGTGGAGAGGCAAGAAACTGTAGGGAAATATCTTCTACAGGCATGGCTGCAATCAGAGTCAAAGCTGAGATGTGATGCAAAACACAGAATCAAGTGATGTATGGATGAAAAATAAAGAACATATCATAAAATTTCTGAATACTGTACAAAAATACTCAAAATGTGCATTTTGAATGGATTTAAATATGTTTATTTTCAGCAAAATTTTTTTTTCTGGAATCTCATATAAATGAGAGGTCTTGAAAAGTTTGTGCAAAGTATTTATTACAAAAAACAAACCCAGGTATGGATTTCAGAAAATTTTTTTCACCTAAATAAATTTACCACTTAAGTCCATTTTTCACCAACTTTTTGTGAAGATGATACAAAGAAATTTGCCTTAAGACAAAACGTAAGTTATATATAGTGTAAACAGTGAGGATGTTGCAATCTTTTCTTAAAGCAATGGTGGAGGCCAAGCTAATGGCCAGAAATCCTGTGAGTTAGAACACTTGGCTATCTTCTTCAACAGATCCCCTGAAATAGAAAAGGCTGAAGCTAATGTACAAATGCTTGATGTTCCCTTTTAAGTGAAATATTCTAGATGACATTGCACATGCTTCTCAGAAAATCACAATGATATTGAGATGTGTGTGTTATGGCAATAATTACACATTCTTATCTTGAATCTTCTTACATTCTGTTAGCAATTTCCCTGCTCTCTCATTCCCTCTCCCATGAATTATCATCCAAATAAAGTAATTGGAGCCAATTCCTTTTTCATGCTTAGCTTTCCGATAGAACAAAACAAGCAAAACAAAAAAAAAATTGTTTAACTCAGTGTATTTTACTTGAAAATAAATGGGTACTTTTATATCACAATGAAATATCCATAATTCTGAAAAATATTATTTGATTACTTATTTGAAGATTCTGATACTTCTATTTTCTCTCCCTTTAAAAATTAACTTCATTTACAAGTCAGGTCTCACTAACTCATTATTTATTGTCAATCTGCTTTTCCCAATTTTGCCTCCCTTTGATTTCTTGCACCCTCTGTTTCTGAATTAATGTATTATTTTAAGAATGACAGACACATTCAGTTGTAATAAACAAAGAATCCCATACCTTTAGGCAGTTTCACATAATGGTGATTTCTGAAAAGCTTTGGGTAGTATATGATAACCAATAAGATATTAGAAATAATATGACTATGTTAAAGAATGAAATGGAATGTCTGTTACCACACGGAGTCTAAGTTGCTGGTGTATAACCTACTCCCTAACATCTCACTCCAATTCTTTAGCTATTGGAAATTACTAATATATTTTCCATGTCTATAATTTTTTTTCATTTTAATGATCTCACATAGAATTACACAGTATGTACTTTTGATATTGGCTTTCTACCCAGTGTAATTTTCTAGATATTTATCCAAATTGTTGTATATTAATAGCATATTTTTTCTATTGAAGTTCTTTTTAAAGCAAGGAATGACATTTGCTTTTTTTTTTTCACTGCTAAGAACACAGCTCAGCTTCTAGAGAAATAGATATATACTTTTGTTTTACTATGACAATTTAAGAAGTTAAATGGTGGAGTTGGCACTGTGGCACAGTGGGTTAAAGCCCTGGCTTGAAGCGCCAGCATCCCATATGGACACCAGTTCAAGTCCCGACTACTCTTCTTCCAAACCAGCTCACTGCTATACTCTGGGAAAGCAGTAGAAGACGGCCCAAGTCCTTGGGCCCCTGCACCCATGTGGGAGACCCAGAGGAAGCTCCTGGCTCCTGGCTTTGGATCGGTGCAGCCCCAGCCATTGCAGCCATCTGGGGAGTGAACCAGCAGATGGAAGACCTCTCTTTATCTCTCTACCTCTCTCTCTGTAACTCTGTCTTTCAAATAAATAAAATAAATCTTTAAAAAAAAGAAGTTCAATGGTTACTCCAGCAAATAACTTTTTGATTCAGCCAGTATTTTAAATTTTTAGGTGATTTCTCCATATATGCTAGAGTGATCTATTGGTAACATTATGATTATTTATTTCTTCATGATTTTCTTAAGAGTTTCTCGATGTTTGCCAGGATCTTAGGGTACTTTTTAAAGGATATTTGACATTGCAATGTTATAAATTCTTGCAATATTAAATGGTGTTATTCTGTGTAGAACAATCTGTAATTTCTTAGCGAAATTGACACTTCAAAGTAAATCTTGATATTCAAATTAAGACACATTGTTCTTTCATTTCATGTCCTCTTTTTCAATTAAATATCCTCTGCATTTTTAGTTGTTATAACAGAAGAATATTTTAAGTATTGTACTTTTCATAATTTTACAGTCTATTTGGCATTATGAAGTTATGTGTATTAGTGTCATAATTTTTCCTTATTCAATTTTGATTTATCTTTTTGTACTATTTTTCCAAGAGTTTGCTATTGAAGCATCTCTGTTTTTCTCCATCAAACTTCCTATTTTGTTTTTGAAGGTGGAATCTGTATTTCAATTTTCTGAAGATCATTTTTTATTCCAATTGTGCCTTCTTGCATAAAAATCAAGAGCAAGTTCAGTGATGCTTTCACTTGCTTAGAATTTATAATAAGAATCTTTCAAACTTCAGCTACCTAAGAAGTTCTCTATTAGATGTAATAAAATGGAAGTTTGACAATTCCTTCTTGGCAGAATGTTGGAGATTAAAAGACCTCAATGCTCTGTCGCGTGAGTTACAAAAAAGGATTAAAATTTCTCAATAGCAATCAGAAGCAAACCCATGAACTAAAGAAAACCATACAGGACATGAATGAAAATTCCTATGAAACTGAGGTTTTAAAGTGAAATCAAAATGAAATACTAGAAATGAAAATTCAGTACATTAAAAAAATGTGGTGGAAAGACTTAATAACAGACTTGATGAGGCAGAAGAGAGGCTACCTGAAATAAAAGACAAATCTTTGGAAATATTCCAGTCAGATAAGAAAAATAATTAGAAACTTAAGAAAATGTGTTGGATAATTATGGGATACTACCAAACATCCTAATATATGGGTCTTGGGAGTTCCTGAAGGTGTGAAAAGAGAGAATGGACTAGAAGACCTGTTTAGTGAAATAATTACAGAAAATTTCTGTAATTTTAGAGAAAGAAAGGAACACCCAAGTACAGGAAGTACATAGAACTCTAATAGACATGACCAGAAAAGATCATCACAATAACACATTATAGTAAAACTTCCTACAGTAAAACATAAAGAAAAGATTCTAAAATGTGACTCACAGCTGACTTCTCATCAGAAACACTACAAGGTAGGAGAGAATGGTGAAACATAGTCCAAGTCTTAGAGAAAAAAAAAACAAAACAAAACTTTTAACCCAGAGTAGTATAATCTGCAAAGCTCGCATTTATGAATGAAGATGAAACAAAGACCTTCCATAACACACATATATCGAATGATTTTGTCACAACTCATCTAGCCTTACAAAATATGTTTAAGGATTTTTTATACAGAGAAACATAGAGAGATATTCATCATTATGAAATAATGTGAAATCAGAAAATCCTCCAGTAAAAGTACAAAAGAAATCCATGGTAAATAATAGGAATAGTTATAGACAGATGGCAGGACAACATCATTACTTATCAGTAGTCACATTGAATGTAAAAGCCCTCACCCTCCAGTTAAAAGCTACAAACTGGCTGAAAGGATTAAAAAACAAGACCCATCTGCTTGTGGCCTACAAGAAATACGTCTCACCAACAAAGATACATGCAGGATGAAACTAACAGAATGGAAAAATACACCCCACGCTAATGGAAAGCAAAAAAGACCAGGTGTAACTATTCTAATATCAGACAAAATAGACTTTAACAAAAAATTGTTAAAAAGAGATGAATAAGGCAACTACATAATGATAAAGAGATCAACTCAACAGGATTATGTGACTAAAATAAATAAATATATATATATATATATCTCAAATTACTAGGCAAATAGCTATTTAGAAGAAGTGTTGATAGATCTAAAGGGAAATGGCCAGTGCCGCGGCTCACTTGGCTAATCCTCCGCCTGTGGCACTGGCACCCCGGGTTCTAGTCCCGGTTGGGGTGCCAGATTCTGTCCCGGTTGCTCTTCTTCCAGTCCAGCTCTTTGCTGTGGCCGGGGAAGGCAGTGGAGTATAGCCCAAGTGCTTGGGTCCCTGCACCCGCATGGGAGACAAAGAAGCAGCACCTGGCTCCTGGCTTCAGATCAGCGCAGCGAGCTGGGCCGCTACACATTGGCTGTAGTGGCCATTTTGGGGGTGAACCGATGGAAAAGGAAGACCTTTCTCTCTGTCTCTCTCACTGTCTAACTATGCCTATCAAAAAAAAAAAAAAAAAGATCTAAAGGGAGATATATATTCCAATACATTAATACTGGGAGACATCAACATCTCATTATCTTCCTTGGACAGATCAATCAGACAGAAAATCAACGAAGAAACAACAGAAATAATTGATACTATGGACCAAATGGACCTAACATGTCTACAGAACATTTCACCTCACAGTTGCAGAATATACATTCTTCTAATCAGTGCACGTGTATCCCTAAGATACACTATATGCTAGGACATGAATCAAGTCTCAGCAAATTCAAAAAAATCAAAATCTACCATGCATCTTCTCTGACCAAAATGAAATAAAGCTGCAAATCACCAACTCAAGAATCTCTAGAACATATGCAAACTGAGGAGACTGACTAGCATGCTGCAGAATAAACAGTGGGTAATAGAAGAAACCGTAAGTGAAATAAAAATTTCTGGACTTGAATGAAGACAACAAAAGATCACCTTAAAACTTATGGGATACAGCAAAAGCAATGTTAAGAGGGAAGTTTATAGCAGTTGGTACCTACATCAAGAAACTAAAAGTTACCAAATAAATGAGTGATCAGTGAATCTCAAGAAGCCAGAAAAACAACAACCAAACTAAAAACTTGTAAGATAAAATAAATTTTAAAAAATAGATATGAAATAGAGAAAATTGAAACAAAGATAAAGTATTAGAATAATGACAGCTTTTTTTTGAAAAAGTAAACAAAATTGATTAACCATTGGTCCAACACACCAAAACAAGAGGCAGAAAATCACAATCAATAAAATCAGAGATGAAAAACTAAATGTTTCAACTGATACCACAAAAAGAAAAATAGTCATCAGGAATTACTACAAAGAGCTGGATGCCAACAAAACAATTGGAAAATTTAAAAGAAATGGATAGATTTCTTGCAACATACAATCTACCAAAATTGAGTCATGAAGACATAGGAAACCTAAACAGATCAATAACCAAGATGGAAATTGAATGAGTAATAAAGACCCTCCCAACAAAGAAAAGCCAGGAATCTGATGGTTCCCATGCTAAATTCTACCAGACATTTAAAGAACTAATTCCAATTTTTCTCAAGCTATTCAAGACAATTTGAATCCTTCCAAACTCCTTAAATGAAGCCCGCATTAAATTAATTCTTAAACAACAGTGAAAGACAGCTATATACCAATATCCCTAATGAACATAAATGCAAAAATTCACAACAAAATACTAGCTGATTGAATCAAACACCACATCAGAAAGATCATACACACAGACCAAATATGATTTATCCCTGGTATGCAGAGATGGTTCAACATTCACAAACCAATAAATGTGATATACCACATTAACAAACTAAAGAACAAAATCATATGGTTATCTCAATAGATGTAGAGAAAGCATTTGATAGACTACAAGATCCTTTCATGGAATGAAATCCTTAAGGAAATTGGGTATGTATGGAAGGAATACTCCTCAACACAATAAAGATAATTGATGAAAAACCCACCAACAGCATCTTATTGAATGGGGAAAAGCTGGAAGCTTTTTTCCTTAAGAATCAGAACCAGACAAGGATACCCACTTTCAATATTGTTTTTAATACAGTTCTAGAAATTTTAGCACACACATTGGATAAGAAAAAAAAAAAATCAAAGGGCTATGAACTGGAAAGGAGGAAGTCAAATAAACCCTATTTACAGATGATATGACTTTATATATAGGGATCCAAAAGACTCATCTAAGAGACTATTAGAACTCATAAAAGACTTTGGTAGACTGATAGGATATTAAAAAAAAAAAAACAGAAAAATCAATAGACTTTGTACACACAGACAATTCCTTGCGTGAGAAAGAACATTTAAGAAAAATCCCATTCACGATAGCTACAAAAAGAATTAAACCCCTTGGAATAAATTTCATCAAGGATTTCAAAGATCTCTATGATGAAATTACAAAACATGAAAGAGACAAAAATTTGAAAATATTAATTTCTTTTGGATTGCAAGAATGTATATCATCAGAATGTCCATACTACTGAAAGCAATTACAGATTCAATGCAGTCTCAATTAAATACCATCTGTATTCTTCTCAATATAGAAAAATGATGCTAAAGTTCATATGGAAACACAAGAGACCCCAAATAGCTAAAGCTATGCTATAAAAAAAAAAAGAAAAACAAAACCAGAGGCTTCACAATACCAGATTTCAAGACATACTACAGGGCAGTTATAATCAAAACAGCCTGGTACTGGCACAAAATTAAACATGTTGACCAATGGAACAGAATAGAAAATCCAGAAATCATCCACACATCTATAAACAACTTACATTTGACAAAGGAGTTAAATTAGTTTCTGGAACAAGGACAGTCTCTTCAAAAAAATGGTGCTGGGGTAACTGTATATCCATATGCAGAAGTATGAAAGTAGGCCCCTACCTATACCTTTAACAAAAATCCACTCAAAATGCATCAAAGACGTAAATCTATATCTTGATACAACCAAATTACTAGAGAACGTTTGGGAAAATGTACAAGACATAGACATAGGCAGAGATGTCATGGGAAACACCCCAGAAGCACAGGCAATCAAAGCCAAAATTGACAAATGAGATTACATCAGCTGAGAAGCTTCGGCACCACAAATGAAGCACTCAGTAAAGTCAAAAGACACTGACTTAAGGAGACAAAATATTTGTAAACTACACAACTGACCAAGGGCTAATATTCAAAATCTATAAAAACTCAAGAAATTCAACAACAACAAAACAAACAATTCAGTTTAGAAATGGTCAAAGGATTTGAACAGGCATTTTTTCAAGAAAGGAGAACCAAATGGCCTGCAGATACTTGAATAAATGCTCAAGATCATTAGCCGTCAGGGGAATGAGATTTTACCTCACTTCAGTTAGAATGGCTGTCATACAGAAATCAACAGACAACAAACTCTGGTGAGAAAGTGGGGAAAAAGCTACCCCAGGCCGGCGCAATGGCTCAATAGGCTAATATTCCACCTGCAGTGCTGGCACACAGGGTTCTAGTCCCGGTCAGAGCACAAGATTCTGTCCCGGTTGCCCCTCTGCCAGGCCAGCTTTCTGCTATGGCCCGGGAAGGCAGTGAAGGGTGGCCCAAGTGCTTGGGCCCTGCACCTGCAAGGGAGACCAGGGGAAGCACCTGGCTCCTGGCTTTAGATCAGCGTGGTACGCCGGCCGTAGCACACTGGCCGCAGCAGCCATTGGAGGGTAAACCAACGGTAAAGGAAGACCTTTCTCTCTGTCTTTCTCTCTCTCACTGTCCACTCTGCCTGTCAAAAAAAAAAAAAAAAACAAACAAACAAACAAACAAAAAAACTACCCCAATCCTCTGCTAGTGGGAATTTAAACTGATGTAGCCACTGTGGAAGACACTATAGACATACCTCAGAAATCTGAATATAGACCTACCATATGATCCAGTCATCCCATACCTGGAAATTTACTCAAACCAAAAGAAATTAACATATGAAAGAGTTAGCTGTACTGCCATGTTCATTGCATGACAATTCACAATTGCTAAGATATGGAAGCAACACAAATGCTTACCAACTGTATCCTGGATAAAGAAATTCTGGGGGCTTGTACTATGGCACAGAGGGTTAAGGCCCCAGCCTGCAACATCAGCATCTCCTATGGGCATCGGTTCAAGTCCCAGTTGCTTTGCTTCTGATCAAGCTCCCTTCTAATGTGCCTGGGAAAGTAGCAGAGGATGACCCAAGTCCTTGGACCCCTGTACCCATGTGGGATACCTAGAAGAAGCTCCTGGCTTTTGGCTTTGGACCAGCTCAACTCTGGCCATTGTGGCCATTTGGGGAGTGAACCAATGGATGGGAGACTTCTCTCCCTCTACCTGACACTAACTCTCTGTAACTCTGTGTTTTGAATAAATAAAACAAATCTTTAAAAAAATAAATTATGATATATATACACTGTGTTGTAGAATCAGCCATTAAAAAATTGAAATCCTGTATTTTGCTACAAATGCACACAATTGTAAACCATTGTACTTCAATAAATTAGCCAGTGCCCAAATGACAGATACTATATGTTTTCCCTGATTTTAGGTGACTAATAGAGAACATTAAATGTAATGAATTGGAGAAAAATGGACATTTTGAGGATTCAATGATTGTTTAGAACCCTTGTCTTTTCTGTTGAAGAACAGTGTTTTTTTTATTATACTATTTGTTGAACTCATTTACTTAGTGTAGGGTTAACTTTATGATCATTACGTAGGTTGAAAATAGACTTTTGTAAAAATTAAGAGTGGAAGAAAGAGGAATAAGAAATGTTGAAGTATGGGTGGGAGGGAAGGCATGCTGTGAAGTATCATTATGTTCCTAAATCTGTATATGGAAAATACATGAAACTTGTATAACTTAAATAAAATTTTAAAAAGAAACTTACATTGCTATTGGTCATTGAAAATACAATGCTCATACTTATGTATACTATTTGATAATGAAAACAAATAACTCTTCTACTGGCTTATGTATTTATTATGCTGTATTAAAATTTTCATGGTTACTTGAGGATATATTACTTATTTAAAAAGTTTACTGTAAAACAATATGCCTTGTTACATTGGCAGCAGCCACATACTTCTTGTATTTACCAGTCTTTTTTGATTACATCAAGTGACTATGGTTAGTGATTGAACTACAAATTTAGATTAGTGTAAATACATTATGAAGTTCACACAACAACACATCACTGAAATTACTTAAGGATTAATATTTCAGATCATATCCCCATTGACTTATGACTTATGGTTGCACATGTTATGAAAGAGTTGTCTTAACACTAAAAGAAGCATAAATATGACCAAACAAGTACATGAATGTTTAGGATAAAAAAACAGTTTTACTCTAATTTGAAGAGAAAATTTATAAATAACTCAACCCAATTTTTATATTCCTGACCATCTTCTTTTGGGAAAACAATATAAAAAAAGAAAAACTAAACAGGCAATGGCCGGAAAGATTTTCTTTATAATTTTATTTGCATGACTGTACCTTCTGTTTCATAAAATGCTTCTAAAGATACATGTGAAATGTCTGTTGAGAACCCATTGTTGCATTAACTTATGGTGGAGGAACACTTTACTTCTGTTTATAAAGTATTTCACTATTAAGTGCAGTTAAAGAAAGGGAAAAAAATGTATTGGAGGGAAACTACAATGGAGGAAAAGTTGTCTAGTTACAGTCTCCATATCTTTCAGATTACTTTGGAAATTTCTTTTATATTTTATTCACTGTTTAAGTATGTTTTTTATTTGTCCTAGGCATAGTGTATTATCTAATTCAAGGACATGGGGAGATTTAAGAAAGCTTCCTTTTCATAAATATGAATAGGCTATTACTTTATTAAGCTTTCTGTCTGTACTTCTGTAAATTCTGTCTTAAACTGAATACTGATTAAGTAAGATGATCCTAATTTAGATGTATAACATACTAACTGTATTCTACTCTCATGTGATAAAGATTCAAATATGCTTTTTTCTCTTAAATATTTTGGGCTTCAAAATGTTATAACCAGTTGAATGGCAACACCAAGACCACTTCTAAAAGAATATGTGTCTCAATCATATACCATGACATAGAGGGAGCAAAGACGATTGAATAAGAAGCTCAATGAACCCCTCTTTGCAGAGATACAAATGCGGGTAGTTGTAATTACATGAAGTCACCTTCACAAAGCTATGGAAGCCAGGTGGGAGAACACAGTGCCTCATCTTGTTATAATCATAAGCAGATTCATATTGAACAAAGAAAGAAAGAAAGAGTTGCCTGGGTCCTAGCTCTAAGGAAGGAGATGTGGAAAGACACCTCCACATTGAAATATGAGTTTTAGTAATATTACTTCCAGAAATTAGAAACACTCTGATTTGGTGTCCAGGTGGGCTATGATCTATCTGATGCCGAGGTGGGTTTGATGCCAATTCTGATGTGCTGACCTGATGGCTGGGGTATAAGACTGCTCAACCAGGACCGTGAAACCACTGCATGCTGAAGCATGCCCAGACACTCTGTCTTCAGACACTGGCTTGGGAGCAGGTACCATTAGGATCTGCTCAATACTGGATTTTCTCAGCTTGGCTCAGTGTCCCAAACCATCCTCTGATTTCTTTTTTGTCTTTTTGTCATCCCAAGTTTTTATGAGGAATGAAATAGTCAGCTCTTCACCTGCTCGGGCAGGCCATGCATGAGGCACACCTCGGTTTCACAGTCGCAAGGTCCTATATGATATTGGTAGTGCGCTCCTGGACAAAACAAGCCCATCTCATCACCATGCAGTTCACCTGACAAGGGAGCAAGTCCAGAGATTGTATACAGGCTTTAGACTAGGGATGAAAACTACTAGGATCTGGACAGCATTGGGCTTTCCTAACCCAGCACTATTTTCTAAGACAGAGTCCTGGTGCCACTTGCTGTCTTCTCATGATTGAAGGAAGGTGATATTGGCAACCCCCTGTCTGCCGAGATTGATATGAGTCTGCTTATGTCTGGATCTCACAATCTTTTGACCTCACAAATCCCAGTGAATTTCATCTAAAGGAAATCCCAAAACAATTTGAAGGACTGAGATTGTAACTAGACCGAAGTTCCTCTGTGTATGTACTGTCAAACTTACCTCAAATGAAGTCAAAGTTTCAGGATGATAGGGACATACAGATATATGAGTGCAATCCAACAGAGTGCGTGTCTCTACAAAAGTGGGGCAAGTCTAGAGGCTCTGTCTGTAAGCACAAGCTGGGGGGTAGAGGGCTTGGGCTTTATCAGATTCTGGGTTTGGTGTAGTGGTTGGAGGAGGTGTGGGGGAGTCCTCCTGACTGTGGATGTTCCAGTCACTCCATAGGTAAGGGATGGTGGGCTACGCCACATTAGAAATTTTCCCAGTAACCATTGGACTGAAATTCAGTTTGCTCCCCCTCTCCATGCACAGGTCTACCAGGTGTGTGCAAGAGCCCAAGGACAAGGGCCATCTTCCACTGCCTAGGCACATTAGCAGGGATCTGGATCAGAAGTTGGGCAACCTGGATTTGAACTGGTGCCCATACAGGATTCCAGCACTGCAGATGGTGGCTGTACCTGCTACACCCAAGCACTGGACCCCTCAAATCATTCTTGAACTCTAAAACTCAAATGCTTGTACTTTTCATGTATGCCATATTTCCTGTAAGCTTTATTCATTGGTTTTTACTCTTTTTTTTCTTTTTTCCATCTGTGTAATTTAAATGCCTGCTCTCAAGCTTACTGATTCTTTCTTCTGTTATGCTTTCTATCACATTTTAAATTTCATTTATTGTGTTTTTCAGTTGAAGGATTTTTGCTTGATTTAATGACTTCTTCCTATGAAATCTCTGTTAAAATATTGAATCATTTATGTTGTCTTGAATTTTGTTCAGTTTAGCTGAAACAACCATTTTGAAACTTTTGTCTGAGCATTTAGAAAATGTAATTCCTAGATAGTTTCTGGCTCCTTAGTTTGCTCTTCAGGTCAGGCCATCAGTTCCTAGAGGTTCCTGATGCTTGTTAGTCAGCACATCAGAATTGGGCGTCAAACCCACCTCGGCACCAGATAGATCATAGCCCACCTGGACACCAAATCAGAGTGTTTCTAATTTCTGGAAGTAATATTACTAAAACTCATATTTCAATATACATACAATCTCATATTCTTTTGCCTTTATTATGTTTGACAACAACCTGTGACTTTTTTTTTCCAACCTATGCCTTCTTAAACATTTGAATTTTCTCATCTTTGTTCCAGTGCTGATCAGTCCAAATGAGGCTTTGAATTACTTTCAATAGGGCGATCTCCCTACTATTGGTCAAGGTGTCAGTTTTTTCCTATGTGCATAGTTCATTCTCTAGACAACGATCTATTATCTGGAGAAGTGCTGTATGTCTGCAGTAGTATTCAAAATGAGTGAATACTAGAGCTGCTAAAAGCTTTCCAGTGAAGAAGTTTGTTTAACTTTCTTAAATGTGAATTTTAAAACTATTTTGAAAACTTCTTTGGAGCCTTAGTACCTGAAGTGCTTAGGATGCAGTTAAGTCTGCAGCATCACAGACCAGGAGAGCAAAGATATTTGTGCAATAATCTCGAAACAACCAGAAAACTAATGCTATAGGGAAGACTGATTTAAGAATAACTTGAGACTTTTTAACTTGTACAGCTGAGAAAAATATGAGGAAAAATAGACATCTGAAAAATTATTTTTATTAAGTTGATTCCTGTGAAATAGAAGAAACAATATATCCACAAGAAGTACACATCTCATGATCTTGAACTACTATTTAGAAACATGATTAAAGTATTACAATTAAAAGCTGGGGAAAAGAAACGATGACCATAACAAAGATCCAATTTTGTTCATGCCTTTCAATCACATGGTGAATTAGGTAAAATAAATATGTATAAATGAGTAATACAATTGAATTGCAAACATTTGATATAATAAAGAATAAAAGCTTTATTCATTATTACTCAAAATAAAAAAAATCAAAAGTAGGTGATAAAATGTTGTTATAACCAAGCATTTTCACCTAGAGAAAGGCAAACATGTTCTGATATTTCTTCTCAATTTAAACATAATATGACTAAGCAGGAATAAATTGAACATATCTTTTATATATCATGGTCACCATAGTTAAATAAAATATATTATATTCTTGAAAATTACAAACAGATATTTAAGTATTCTTACCCAAAAGAAAGTACATAAGGTAATGCATATGCTTATTATTGTTATTAGGCATTCAATAAAGTGACATGTTTCAAGACAAGTTTTACACTGCAAATTCATACAATTTTTATTTGTTAGGAAAAATATTCAATGTAAGTCAAGTGTCTTTCCTGGAACCCATTTCACTCTACCTCTCTCTTATATAGTCTTCCATGCTGCACCAGTACTTTCTTCTCTCTGGTCCCTTCCTAATTTGAGCCAAGGCTTTACTGTTACTCTAACTGGTCATAAAGACTTAATTGTAATCAAATTGCTATACACAGTGTAAGCCTCATATAAACACAGTACAAACACTGTTATGATATTTGAAAGATTCCTCAGTTATCAGGGTTGTATATTATTCAATCTATTTGACTCAGGCATTGAAGACTGATGTTAAATCAAATCTCTAGGGGCCAGTGCTGTTATGTAGTAGGTTAAGCCCCCACCTGCAGCTTAGCATCCCATAAGGCTGTTGGTTCCTGTCCTGACTTCTCCATTACTGAACCAGCTCTCTGCTAATGGTCTGGGAAAGCAGTGGAAGATGGCCCAAATGCTTGGAACCCTGCACTCACATGGGAGACCCAGAAGAAGATCCTGGCTCCTGGCTCCAGATCAGCTCCAGCCTTTGCAGTCATTTGAGTAGTGAACTAGTGAATGGAAGACCTCTCTCTCTCTCTCTCTCTCTCTCTCTCTAACTTTGCTTCTCAAATAAATAAATCTTTAAAAAACACAAAACTCTAACATAAAAAGTATTTTTAATATTTTTATCTCAAATGACTTAGCTAGGATTGGTTTGTTGAATTACTTTCTAGTGAGATATCAAGGAAGGATACAAAGTGAAACCATGTCAGCAAAGTGAGACACTGAGGAGAAAAAAGATCATTAAGATTAACTCAAAGACCCTGAAAACCTCATCCAGGTGTATGGATAGAGTGGCCTTTAAACTCTGAGAGTGGTGGAATAAATAAACAAATAAATATGATTAATAAAAATGAGTAAAATGAGTTTTCATGTGAAGATTCTGAGTGATCCTATTATAAACATGCTGCATGATTGTATATGCCAGTTTACTTTTCACTTTATATATGAAATGAGTAAGATGTATACATCAAGTTTGATATTGATGTATATACAACTTTTCTAGATATATTTTCTATATAAAGTATGAGATTTGAATAGAACAATTACGAAAAATGTATGTAATTCTTCATTTATTCATTAACACAGTAACTGATTAATCATTTCCTGAGAGTTTACCGTAGTCAAGAAACTATTTTAAACATGTAGGATGAAAGAAGAGTAAGTTTAGACTCTGTTTCTCAGACCCTGATAATCAGCTGTGGGAGCCTGACAGATAATTTCTTCCCATTGAAGCAAAAGTAGCAAGAAACCATTAATATCATGAAAATTGAAGAGAATCAAAAGTTACTTAAGAGACCTATGATCTACATGGTAATTTTTAACACCGATTGTGCTATGGATGTGGTTCTCCATTAATATAAACATCAGATTGTATCCTTTTATACTATTAAGATATTTCAGTAGTCAAGCTACCAATACTATTAATATGTAATGGTTGCAAGACATGCATATAAAATTAAAATAAGGCAATCCAAGCCTTTTTCATAGAATGTGCAAACAAGAAATTCAGTAGATTTTTGCATTCATTGCAAATGAAAAAAAAGTGTTAAAAGGTGATAAAAATTCTAATATAATACATTAAAACATTAACTGCAGATGATATTTTCATGACGATCTGATACTATGTAACAGATTATTAACCACCCCTTTTAAATGAAATTTACTGATTGACCTGTCAAAACACATTTTAAATATTTAGTGCTGAAATTTAATGCATAGCCCTGTTAGAAAAATTAAAGTCATGTCCAAATAGTTCCCTATTAAAATTTCAAAAGCAGAAGGGAGTAAAAATAGTGTCAAATTGTTTTTGAAGTGTAACTGTTAAGATGAGTGAAATCTTGATAAAATCAAGAATGGACAATGAATAGAGATGAATCAAGAAAGATCTACTTATTCTACTTCATTTGGCAGCTAAAAATCAAAATACAACCAAATGTATTAAGATTCGGTGCAAGGATCCTTCTGTTTTTAGTAATGACATTTGTGAAAGCAGTTATGCATATTCATTACCTAAAACTTGTCTTTCTTCTTTTATATGTTCAAACAGTGAGTGAAAATACCGTCAGTCAAATTTAGAATCTTCATTATAGAAGGGTCAAATGTAGGTATGCAATTGCCTAAAGGCCTTCGTATTTCTGTAGAAAGAATTAAAGAACACAATTTTTAACTGAGTTAGAAAATATACTAATTTGCAAAGTACTGGTTGCAAGATTAAAAGGTAATCAGCTTTACTTTATCATAGTTTCATAATATTTTACTTCCCCAGTACTATCTTTGCATTAATTTAATCAGTTGAAATTTGAAGCTTTCTCTGAGTACTGTTTTAATTGACTCATACACATATTTTTTGAATAGAGTGAAAATATTCTTGTCTTTCTTAGACTAATCTGTCATGTGTTTTCTTTAATGGGGACTCTATAATGTTAACAAACTTCAACTGTCAAAATGCTTTGAGGAAATACAGAAGCATATAGGTCTTTTGTATGACACTTTAAAAGCTCACTTGGCTTACAAATTGTGTTCCATATATCTCTTTTTTCTACTTCTTTTTTTAAAAATATTTATTTATTTGAAAGTCAGAGTTACACAGAGAGAAGCAGAGGCAGAGAGAGAAATAGATCTGTCACCCGCTGGTACACTCCCCAATTGGCCACAATGGCTGGAGCTACACCGATCTGAAGCCAGGAGCCAGAAGCTTCCTCCGTGTCTCTGACTCGGGTGCAGGGACCCAAAGACATCGGCCATCCTCTACTGCCTTCCCAGGCCACAGCAGAGAGCTGGATTGGAAGTGGAGCAGCCAGGATTAGAACCGGCGCCGATATGGGATTCCAGCACAGCAGCTGGCAGCTTTGCCCACTATGCCACAGCAGCAGCCCTCTAGTTGTTTTAATGAACTCTTGTTCAAACTCAGTTTCATCATGGCCTGCTTCTCTCTGTGTGTCTTTTTAAATGAAAGGACTTGACATTGTCTAGGCAGATCTAACTGACCATGTCAAATCAGCTGGCTTAATATTAACATGATTCTAGAAACAAACTCTAA
This sequence comes from Oryctolagus cuniculus, assembly GCF_051225735.1. NCBI lineage: Eukaryota > Metazoa > Chordata > Mammalia > Lagomorpha > Leporidae > Oryctolagus > Oryctolagus cuniculus. Next base: position 105,504,848 of record NC_142871.1, on the reverse strand, counting down.
CTTGTATGTAAAATAGTTGTAATTTTAGGTCTCTATATGTGGAGTTTGTGACACTCATTTATCTTTGCTTCTTTGTGATATTTTTTGTAATTTTAGGTTTCTGGCTTTGTTGCAAATAATATCTTCAATATAAATGATGAACGGATACATACAAGGAGGTCTTCAAAAAGTTCTTGGATATTGTATATTATAAAAAAAAAAAAAACTGTAGGAGTTTCAAAAATGTTGCCCCAGGAATATTTTTTTAAATTCCATTTCCCAAAAATTTTTACAAGTGCCCTTGTAAAAATTTACCACATCAAAAATAGTAGATTTTATTAAGTACCAGTGGATTCTACACTCTCAAAACAATATATTTCATAGGCTAGAGACAAAGAACACTAAACTCATAATTTTTTAAATGAGGATATATGTGCTTTGTGCTATTTCTTTGTTCATGTCTTCAAAGTTGACTCTAGATTAATCTGTTTATGAAAGCACATAATAGTGGCCGTGGACATTCAGCACCTCAGTTAAGATTCAACTTGATAGGACTGCATACATATCAGAATGCCCGGATTTGAGTCCTGGATCCAGTTTCTACTCAGATTCCTCATAATAGGAAATCTGGGAGGCTGCCAGTGATATCTCCAGTAGCTGGGTCCCTGACACCCACATGGGAAATCCAAATTAAGTTCCCGGCTTCTGGCTTTGGCCTGGAACAGCCTTGGATGTTGTGGGCATTTGGAGAATGAATTAGTAAATGGAAGATCTCTCTCTCTCTCTCTCTCTCTCTCTTTCTCTCTCTCAAATAAGTAAAATTTAAAAGATTAAAAATTATGTACAGTAAACTCTGGCTACTAAGTGTAAGCAATTATCATTTTAGCATAAGTATTTGTGTATGTAATTAGTCAAGTATTTAAAACTATAAATAATCCTTACTGATATAATAGAATAATGTGAAAATGAATCCTGACTCATCTGAAACTAAGTATAAAGGGAACTGGGCTTGTAATGATCCGTGTGCTTCACACTGATGATTGAATATCATGTTTGGTTTCAGTGTTGATCCTCACTGCTGAACATTCAGTATTGATAATACATTAAGTCCATAATCAGCTCAGAGTTCCTCTGCAAGTTGTGGTTTGAATGTGAGCCTACAGATTAATCATTCACTCACTTATTGCCTGTTCTTTCCTCTGTCACTCGGCAATAAATAACCCAGTAATTCTTTTCACTCAGAAACTTTAATAGTCAAATATAAATGGGCTATATTTGCCAAGTTCTTTTGTTATATGAATCTAGGAAGCAAGCAGTTCTTCAATGACACTGTTATACTAATTATACAAAAGTGCAATTAAATCATTTGTTAAGGAAAATATGGAGGTAGAATGAAACTTCTAAATAATGATACACATCTTTAAATCATAGTGAAGTTGCTTTATTTTTTAATTTCATATTCAGCTGAGTAGATATACCTAAAATGTAACTCTCTCTCTCTCTCTCTCTCTCTCTCTATATATATATATATATATATACACACATATATATGTATATTCATAGTGCTTATTATTATTTTTCTGGAGGCTGAGAAATAAAATCGGGTCTTTTATTATGATCACATTAAAATGTTATTGTTTTAAGCCTATCCAGAATCAATTCACTTCAGTATTATTTTTAGGATTTATTTCTTTTGAAAGTCAGAGTTACAGTGGGGAGAGATGAGGGAGAGAGAAAGGGAGAAAGATCTTCCACCTGCTGGTTCATAGCTCATATGGCCATTACAATGCTCAGAGTTGGGCCAGGCCAAAGCCAGGGGCCAGGAGCTTCCTCCAAGTCTCTCACATGGGTGGCAGGAGCCCAAACATATGTTCCATCTTCCAGTGCTTTTCCCAGACCTTAATTAGGGAGTTAGATTGACACTTGGTTTTTCATAATTTCACATTTAATGCTAATGACTTTCTTTGACAGCCTTCTGAATTTAAGAAGAAGATTCTCAATTTGACATATAGTTAGCTCCTGGAAGTAGGTGTTTGGCCTAACAGAAAGAGACCCACACCCTACATCAGGGTGCCTGGGTTCAGTCTCCAGCTCCAGCTCCTGATACCAGCTTCCTGTTCTTGCAAACCATGGGAAACAGCAGTGATCGCTCAAGGAGTTGAGTACTTGCAACCTGTATTGAAGACCTGAGTTGAGTTCCTGACTCCCAGCTTCAGCCTAAGCTCAAAGATGGTTGTTGTACCCATCTGGGAGGTGAACCAGTGGCTAGGAGCATGTGCACTCTCTCTCTTTTTTCTCTCTGTATCTCTCAATTAAACAGATAAACATATTTTAAAGTGATGTAGTAAGCTCTTTGCTCAGGGTGCGTGTATTCGTGTGTGAGTGTGTATATATTTCCCTGTGCTTGAATGTAAAATATATAACAGCAATATGAGCAAGAATTCTATATGCTAAATATGCAATGTATATATATATACATATTTATATACACACATACACAATGAAATAACTTTTATTTGAATAAATAAGTAAATGTAATCACCTTCATACCATATAATTCACTGAAGATCATAAATAAATAATTGAAGTTTTTATGAAGCATGCATAATATTTATAAGATGATTAGGAAGAGGCAGATAGAGCGAGAGAAAGGCCTTCCACCCACTGGTTCACTTCCCAATTGGCTGTAATGGCCAGAGCTGTGCTTATCCGAAGCCAGGAGCCAGGAGCTTCTTCCACACGGGTACATGGGCCCAAGCACTGGGGCTATCTTCTACTGCTTTCCTAGGCCATAACAGAGTGCTGAATCAGAAGTGGAGCAGCCAGGTTTTGAATGGGCACCTATATGGGATGCTGGCACTGCTTTACCCGCTGCGCCACAGCACCGGCCCTAGTGATCAATTCTAAATAAAAAGAATACTATCAGAATGGAAGAATAATCTAAACTGAAGCTTTCCAGAAGTGTCTGAGGTTTATCAGGTTTGAGCATTTGGAGGATGAATTGGAAAGAAGTTTGCAGAAAAGCAAAAAGACAGAAACATCAAATAAAAACAGGAATGATCTTTAAAAAAAGAAAGGCACAAAAATGCAGAAAATACGTTGTATCTCATTGAGAAGGTGTATGAGAATGTAGCTTCAGTTTAAGCTGCATAAAATACATGGGAAAGAGATATGAATGTTAAAGCAGAGCTAAAACAAAGAGAACACAATCAGTCTATGTTTGAGACCACTGTTAACTTATATACACATTCAAATAGTTTAAGCCTCATACATTCAATGAATGGGGACCTTTGGTATGTGTTAAAGGGGGCAGTTAAGTGCTTTTGGGATTACTTCAGTTACTTAAAGGAGAATGTGGTACCGCAGCACATTCACATTTTGCTACAACTTACAGGTGAAAAATGCTGTCAAATATTAGAGAATAACCAAAATTTGCAACATTGACATGGAAAGCCTTGACATTTGTACACCTCAGAAGGAAAGAAAAATGAGTCTGTCACAGTATAAAGGAAATGCAGTATTGATTTTTCTTTTTAATTTAATTTCTTTTAAATTTAATTTAACTTTATTGTTTTATATACTTTTTCATTATTTACAAAGGAACAAGTTAAGCAATTTGTGTATGTTAACTCTGTTTAATAAAAATGTGAGTAAAAACAATGTCTCTTAAAATGTTTCCTGATATCAAATGAGAAGCTATCAATGCTAAAAGCAGTTTTTCTAGTAACATCTTCTGAGAATAGTAAAATCATAAGAAAATGTATGCACATGCATGTTCATATTCCATACATACCCATGGATACAATAGATTGAGCCCAATGAGTGAGTCACTTTGTCAATTTATGAAAGCTGAAAAGTGAGTGGAAGCTGAGACTATGAGGAATCAATCCTCTGTAGACCAAATCTATTTCTGAAGAGAGTTACTAAATGAAGGTAGTTTAAATTCTTTTCAAAAGAGTGCTTTACAGAATATTATGAATACATGTTGTTCAGTTTTATCCCACATTATATACATATCTCCATTAATTAACACACACTAACCAGTTCTAAGTTGCAGGTTTATGAGGAGAAAAATATACTATAAACCATGTTCTGCTTGTTTTACTGTAACCTAATAATGGCCAAGAAAATTTCCAAAGAATAGAAACACAAGTTCCAATTTCTGGGAGAATGCTTTCTTTTTAAATATAGATCTATACTATTTATCTGTCAATTGTATAAATGTATTTTGGAAGTCTCTTGTTACTTGGGAAGTTATATATAAATATTTCATAAATTCCAGAGAGGGGGAACAGGACATGTGTGTGTTTGCATTTGAATGGGTGAAACAGGAGGAAGGGGACACACAGAGGATGACCATCGTTACTGGCATCTCAACGACCTCGAATAACCAATGTGATCTTGTCCACCAGAAGACTGTTCTAAAGCAGAAGTACATGGTGAAGGGAATGCATGAGCCAACAGGCTTTCTGCTGCTGCCTGTAAGCACAAGGACTCAGAAATGTGCAGCAGGAGCAGGATGCAGCAAACAAAAGTATGGATTCAAGAAACTTGTTGATTTGGTGTCCCACCATCTTGCCCTTTTGCCTGTGTGCCTGGAGCCAATCCCACAGGCACTAGGGAGTGCCAGCTGCCTGGTACCCATTTTCTGGATAATCCTCAGAAAAAAAATCTCTGTAATTAATACACAGTTATTCTTAAGTGTTGAAAATTAACTGAAATGTGATCCCTGTTAAACATAAGAGTGGGGATAAGAGAGGGAAGAGATGTGTAATTTGGGACATGCTCAATCTGACTTACCCCAAATGGTTGAGTTAGAAACATACCAGGGGATTCCAATTCAATCCCATCAAGGTGGCATGTACCAATGCCATCTCACTAGTCCAAGTGATCAATTTCAGTTCACAATTGATCATAATGAAAGGACTAAGAGTCAAAGGGAGCACATAAACAAGTCTAGTACCTGCTAACACTAACCGATGGAATAAAGGGGAGAGTGATCCAACATGGGAAGTGAGATACTCAGCAGACTCACAGAATGGCAGATGTCCTAAATAGCACTCTGGCCTCAGTATCAGCCCTAAAGGCATTCCAATCTGGCTGAAAAGCCCATGAGAGTATTTCAGGCATGGAAAGCCAAGACACTGGCAAAAGATCTCTGTGAGTGAGATCCCAGTGGAAAGAACAGGTCTTCAAAGAAGGAGGTACCTTTCTCTGAAGGGAGGAGAGAACCTCCACTTCGACTATGACCTTGTCTAAACAAGATAAGAATCGGAGAACTCAGAGGGCTTCCAAAGCCTTGGAAACTCATGACTGGAGCATAGGGAGATTACTGATGCCATAGACAGGAGTGTCAATTGGTAAAGTCAACAACAGGAGTCACTGTGCACTTACTCCTCATGTAGGATCTCTGTCCTTAAAGTGCTGTGCATTGAGATTTAATGCTATAACGAGTACTCAAACAATATATTTCACTTTGTGTTTCTATGGAGGTGCAAACTGTTGAAATCTTTACTTAATGTATACTAAACTGATCCTCTGTAAAAAAAAAAAAAAAAAGAAAAGAAAAGAAATTATCAACTCCCAACTTGACTCTCACTGGGATTAAACATGACAATAGGTCTGATCTGATTTCATCAGCATTTAAAAAAAAATCATCTATTATTTTTCACTTTATGTTTCTGTGTGGGAACAAACTGTTGAAATCCTTACTTAATGTATTCTAAGATTATCTTCTGTATATTAAGATAATCGAAAATGAATCTTGATGTGAATGGAAGGGGAGAGGGAGTGGGAAAGGGGAGGGTTGTGGGTGGGAGGGACGGTATGTGGGGGAAGCCATTGTAATCCATAAATCGTACTTTGGAAATTTATATTCATTAAATAAAAGTTAAAAAAAAATCTCATAATTAATTCAGAGAATAGCAAAAGCAAGCAACATGGGCTTTATTGAGAAAATGGAAGTGCACCCTCCTGATGGCTCGCCTAGAAGAGTTGCCTCATCCTTAACTGAGTTTAACATTATATGGATTATTTGATTAAAAGGAGATACAGTCTCAAAAGAGGGAAGCATATTCATTTTTTTTTCTTGGAAGTAGGTGGAGATTATTAGGAACCAATCTACTGTCCATTTTTGCTCCTTATATGCCCCATGTTTCCTGTCATGGTAACTGGTAGGTATTTCATTTAACATGTAAATATATTACAGTAAGCTAAAAGTCAACCCAGGTCAGTTTTGTTTCCTAAACTACAATGAGCCTGGTCAAGGTAGGGCATGTTTTTTATCTCCTTAGCCAGAACGGGATCAAATCCACATCCTGTAGTACTTAAATAACAGGAACTACCCTCAGGGGGCACAGCCACTTCCACTACCTCCTTGTCTCACAGCCATGTTCTGTCAACAACAGTGCTCTCAGATCCAGGCCAGTGGCTTCTTTTTTGTCCTGGGTCTGCAGCAGGTGCCTTTTTTGAGATGGTTATCATTCCCCAGTGTGGGTTTTTTTTTTGTGTTTTTTTTTATTATTATTATTATTATTATGTCAGGCATAACCCAAAGCATCAAGGCTATCTTTTTTTTGTCCAAATAAACAGATAAATTAATTAAATTAAATAGGCAAAATACACAAAAGCGACTAAAACAGTATTTTTTATTATTTCAATTACAAATTATAGCCTTTAAAATTTGAAGGAATTTTGTAGGTTTTATTTGTAGCCTAACTTTTGATGCATTACATTGATGCATTTTTTATCTCAGTTGTGCTTAGACATATAAAAGTTTATTTTTTAAAGATTTATTTATTTATTTGAAAGAGTTAGAGAAGGAGAGGCAGAGAGAGAGAGAGAGAGAGAGAAGGAGGTCTTCCTTCCACTGGTTCATTCTCCAGTTGGTTGCAATGGCTGGAGCTGGGCCAATCCAAAGCCAGGAGTCAGGAGCTTTCTCTGGGTCTTCCATGTGGGTACAGGGGCCCAAAGACTTGGGCCATCTTCTATTGCTTTCCCAGGCCATAGTAGAGAGCTGGATTGGAAGAGGAGCAGCCAGCACTCGAACTGGTGTCCACATAGGATACTAGCACTGCAGGAGGTGGCCTTACCTGCTAGGCCACAGCACCTGCCCCGGAAAGATTATTAAAGCTGGTATAATCTGATTCTTTCCAAAGAGAAAGACTATCTCATTTCCTCAATGTACTATACTTCCCAACTCCAACCTGAGGTCAGGAGGCTGCCTGACCCCTTGAGACAGCAGGTTGGCAATCATACATGTTGATACAAATCAAATGATTTTGATTTCCAGTTCTGACTTGCAAACTTCCTATTAAGCTTATGAAGCGTGCTGTCAAGCTTCCTTTTCTTTTTTTTAATAATTCAAAGCTGAGTTTATTCTTACTGCAATAAGGCAAAACAGTTCCTCTACAGAGTCCTAGTGTCAGGTGGGTGTCAGGAGGTCTGGTTTATGACAAGTCTTTCATAGCTTAGGGGACTTGGGATGTAGGGATAAGGAGAGTATGGGAAGGGTTTGTTAATTGGGACTGGGTGTAAACATCATGATTAAGATAGCTGGGGTAAAGGCTTTTTTTTTTCACCTAGAAACCTTGTATTCAAGGTATACAAACTTCGTGCATTTCATAAATGCAGCTTTATGAACAGTGATCTCCCCACTCTCCTACTTGCTCTCCCACCCTTCTTCCTCCAACCTTCTTTTTTAAGTTGTGCAAATGTAACTCTAAAGAAACAAAAGCAGGAATCAGAGAGGAAAGAATACCAGCTTGGGAAAGGTAGATTTGGAAAAGATTTGGTAGATCAGGAATTTTGGCATTACCAAAACTGCCATCTACACAATTACTGGGTCTTTGCTACCCCAGAGTATTTTTCAAACTGCCCAAAATTTACTGGAAAAAGACAAAGGGCTAGTTGTTTTGTATATTGAACACAATCCATTCCACAGACATTCATTTACCATCATTTCATGAAATACACTTTTGTTGAATGTGAAATCTAGCAATCATCATGATCAAAAGACTTAAAATCTAGTAGGCAGATACATTGACACTTCAAATAGGATAAATTACCTAAGAGAAAGTAAATAACAATAACAACATTAATCATTGTTTTACTGAGCATATTTTATCAAAAATGTATGTTATCTTGATTTTGATATCTAGATATATAAGCGTATTGGTCAGTTAAGTCAGCAAATAAGATTATTAAAGTTCTCCCAAAGAGAATGATAATATATGTGAGTTGAGAGCCTTGTTGCTCCACTTCCAATCCAGCTCTCTGCTATGGCCTGGGAAAGCAGTAGAAGATGGCCCAAATGCTTAATCCCTGCACCCGCGTGAGAGACCTGGAAGAAGTTCCTGGCTCCTGGCTTTGGATCAGCGCAGCTCCAGCCATTGCAGCCAATAGGGGAGTGAACCATCAAATGAAAGACCTCTCTCTCTCTCTCTCTCTCTGTGCCTCTCCTCTATCTGTGTAACTCTTTCAAATAAATAAATAAATCTTTAAAAAACAAAAATATTGCATCTCAAAAATTTCAGTGCAAAATCTACACACTGAGAATCACACATTTTACTCCAGACTTATCTGTTCTAGGTTTTGGTTAAGTTGTGGTTGCGGTATTCTTCATTCCATCATGAAAGATTTTCAGAAGCTTCTATTTTTCTGACGTCATCCCACACTGCACTCATTTGTGAAACATGTATCTAGCTAATTCATGACCCCATTTTCCCTGATTTTTACATATTGAATTTTCAAGAGAGTAGACCTCCTAATGATTTTGCATAGATGAATTATTTTATTTTGATGCTCAATTATAAAATAATTCTGCAGGGACAGAAACTTGGCAGGAGTAACCATATTTTTTCTTGACACCTTTTATTGCAAGTGCAGTTGCATCTTTTGATCAATACATTTCTTTGAAACTTATAAAAATTATTTCACTTGTCATAATGACCATTTGCAATTTCTCATTATGAATTTCTTTAGTTCACATTGGTACATAAAAGATTTGTATTACTGGAGCAAAACTGCAGATTTTGTCCTTAGATTTAACTATTTTATTCTACTGGATTGCACAGGATAGACTCTTAGTACGTTCTCCATTTGTCTATATTTAATAGCATTTTTTCCTACCTTAAGTCATATAAAGTCCACTTACAAAATCCTCTACTTCTTCCACGGTCTTGCTAAGCTCAAGTAACTATTTTGATATCTAGGATTGCCAAAGACTAAATGCACGTTCAAGAATAAGGATTTTGTGACCAATATCAACATCATGTGGAAAGTATGATTTCAGTGATATGATACTGGGCAATTTACTAATATGAATTTTTTCATGTGGCTTACAAATGGCTATAAGTTCTTAATTGATGTGTTTGTATGATGCAAGTATTTATTCCAAACCATTTTTAAAAGATTTATTTATTTTTTTGCTTATTTGAAAGTCATAGTTAGAGAAAGAGAGAGAGAGAGAGAGGGAGATCATCCATCTACTGGTTCACTCCCTAGACAGTAGGAGCAACAGCCAGGACTGGGCCAGGCCCAAGCTAGGAGCCAGATGCTTCTTCCAGGCCTCTCATATAGGTGGCAGAGGCTCAAACACTTGGGCCATCTTTTGCTGCTTTTCGCAAGCCATTAGCAGAGAACTGGATTAGAAGTGCAGTAGCCAGAACATGAAGCAGCACCCATATACGATGCTGGTGTCACAGATGGCAGCTTTAGCTGCTATGCCACAACACTGGCCTATTACTTCTAAATATTTAAAGCAATCTATGCTTAATATAACATAAAATATAGGTGACTTGTTTTGGTGAATAAAACCTTATTTTTTTCAAGTAATGGTAAAGATTATTACTAAAAATATATGAAATGTACTATATTACTAAAATACATGAAATACATCTAATCAAATACTGACACTGCAATAATGGTGATCATATAATCGTTTCAGAAGTGGACTCCTTTGAGGGAATGAGTTGAAAAATATGTTATGTAATTTTGAAATGTTTATTGGACATCAAACTGACTATATAATTAATTTGTGTTGGAAATATTTTAGCAAAAATTATTTTAATAAAAACACATTTGCAATAAAATATTCATGGCATATGTCTGTAAATAATTCATATCTATATGATATTAAAACCAATATTAATCACTAATAAAAATAATTCAAAATTGACTAGACTTCACAAATGACCTATGAATGAGTATCAACAATGGAAAAGTGTTACCTAAATTAGAAAAAATTTTAATCCCAGAATAGGATAACAATGTATAATTAACTAATTTTTTAAAATTTAAAACATAAACTTTGATAATTCCAAATAGTGGTAAGGATATGTACCAATTGAAACCCATACATGTTTGAAGAATCCTGATGGAAGTATAAAACTGTCCAATCAATTTGGGTACAAGTTAGTAAAGCATTTCAAGAAATAGCTTCCAGATGAGTCAATGACATCTTAAAAAATGTTCACGTTATGTTTTTTCAAAGTTTTCCCAAGCTGAAATTAACCAAATGTCTATCTACAAGACTATGGAATAAAATAGAAACAAATACAAAACTTTAGCATATTCATACTCAACAGTATTCCATGAATACTACTCATCTAACTATATTTTACCTATGTTAAAATTAATGGATCTCAAAATTTTCATTTTGGAGGAAAGAGGCCAGATATCATAGAATCCACACTATATGATTCCTTCATATGAAAGTCAGTTACAAACCAAAATGCCAACATAATGGGTGTGTTAAGAAGAGGTGAGTACTGAGTAGAAAGAGACAAGATATACTATTCTGGGAGTAGTAGAAATGTTTTTTTTTTTTCTTTCAGAATTTCCTTTATTTTTTTTAAAACTTTTATTTAATGAATATAAATTTCCAAAGTACAGCTTATGGATTACAATGGCTTCCTCCCCCATAATTTCCCTCCCAACCGCAACCCTCCCCTTTCCTGCTCCCTCTCCCCTTCCATTCATATCAAGAATCATTTTCAATTCTCTTTATCTACAGAAGATCAGTTTAGCATATATTCAGTAAAGGTTTCAACAGTTTACACCCACATAGAAACACAAAGTGAAAAATACTGTTTGAGTACTAGTTATAGCATTAAATCTCAATGTACAGCACATTAAGGACAGAGATCCTACATGAGGAGTAAGTGCACAGTGACTCCTGTTGTTGACTTAACAAATTGACACTCTTGTTTATGGCATCAGTAATCTCCCTAGGCTCTTGTCATGAGTTGCCAAGGCTATGGAAGTCTTTTGAGTTTACCGACTCTGATCATATTTAGACAAGGCCATGGTCAAAGTGGAAGTTCTCTCCTCCCTTCAGAGAAAGGTACCTCCTTCTTTGAAGACCTGTTCTTTCCATTGGGATCTCACTCGCAGAGATCTCCATTTAGGTTTTTTTTTTTTTTTCCCCCCCAGAGTGTCTGGGCTTTCCATGCCTGAAATACTCTCATGGGCTTTTCAGCCGGATCCGCATGCCTTTAGGGCTGATACTGAGGCCAGAGTGCTGTTTAGGACATCCGGCATTCTATGAGTCTGCTGTGTATCTCACTTCCCATGTTGGATCATTCTCTCCCTTTTTGATTCTATCAGCTAGTATTTGCAGACACTATTCTTGTTTATGTGATCCCTTTGGTTCTTAGTCCTATCATTATGATCAGTTGTGAACAGGAATTGATCACTGGGACTAGTGAGATGGCATTGGTACATGCCACCTCGATGGGATTGAATTGGAATCCCCTGGTATGTTTCTAACTCTACCATTTGGGGCAAGTCATCTTGAGTGTGTCCCGAATTGCACATCTCTTCCCTCTTTTATTCCCACTCTTATATTTAACAGCGATCACTTTTCAATTAAGTTTCACCACTTAAGAATAACTGTACATTGATTACAGAATTCAACCAAAAGTATTAAATAGAACAAACAAACAAAAATACTAAGACGGATAAAGTATTAAGTTGTTCATCAACAGGCAGGGCAAGGCTGAACAAGTTGCTGTTTCTCATAGTGTCCATTTCCCTTCACAGGTTTCCCCTTTGGTGCTCAGGTAGTTGTCGCCGATCAGGGAGAACATATGGTATTTGTACATTTTGGATTCGCTTAAATCATGCAGCATAATGTTTTTCAGATTCCTCCACCTTGTTGCAAATATTTTTGGCTGCCGAATTGTATTATATAGATTACATGTCCCATAATTTCTTTACCCAGTCTTCTGTTGATGGGCATTTGGGTTGGTTCCAGGTCTTAGCTATTGTGACTTGAGCTACAATAAACATTAATGTGCAGACAGCTTGTTTGTTTGCCATTTTCATTTCCTTTGGGTAAATTCCAAGGAGTGGGATGGCTGGGTTGTATGGTAGGGTTATATTCAGGTTTCTGAGGAATCTCCAGACTGACTTCTACAGTGGCTTAACCAGTTTGCATACCCACCAACAGTGGGTTAGTGTCCCTTTTTCCCCACATCCTCTCCAGCATCTATTGTTGGTAGATTTCTGAATATGAGCCATTCTAACCGGGGTGAGGTGAAACCTCATTGTGGTTTTGATTTGCATTTCCCTGATGGCTAGTGATCTTGAAGATTTTTTCATGTGTCTGTTGGCCCTTTGGATTTCCTCTTTTGAAAAATGTCTATTGAGGTCCTTGGCCCATCTCTTAAGTGGGTTGTTTGTTTTGATGTTGTGGAGTTTCCTGATTTCTTTGTAGATTCTGGTTATCAACACTTTATCTGTTGCATAGTTCGCAAATATTTTTTCCCATTCTGTCGGTTACCTCTTCACTTTCCTGACTGTATCTTTTGAAGTTCAGAAACTTCTCAATTTGATGCAATCCCAAATGTTAATTATGGCTTTGCCTTCCTGTGCTTCTGAGGTCTTTTCCAAGAAGTCTTTGCCAGTACCTATATCTTGCAGGGTTTCTCCAGTGCTCTCTAATAATTTGAAGGTGTCAGGTCTTAGGTTTAAGTCTTTAATCCATGTTGAGTGAATTTTTGTGTAAGGTGAAAGGTAGGGGTCTTGCTTCATGATTCTGCACGTGGAAATCATTTTTCCCAGCACCATTTATTGAATAGACTGTCCTTACTCCAGGGATTGGTTTTGGATCCTTGATCAAATAAAAGTTGGCTGTAGATGTTAGGATTGATTTCTGGTGTTTCAATTCTGTTCCATTGGACTATCCATCTGTTTCTGTACCAGTACCATGCTGTTTTGATTACAACTGCCCTGTATATGTCCTGAAATCTGGTATTGTGATGCCTCTGGCTTTGTTTTTGTTGTACAAGATTGCTTTAGCTATTTGAGGTCTCCTGTCTCTCCATATGAATTTCAGCACCATTTTTTCCAGATCTGAGAAGAAGGTCTTCGGTATCTTGATTGGTATTGCATTGAATCTATACACTGCTTTTGGGAGAATGGACATTTTGATGATGTTGATTCTTCCAATCCATGAGCATGGAAGATTTTTCCATTTCTTGGTATCCTCTTCTATTTCTTTCTTTAAGGTTTTGTAATTTTCATCGCAGAGATCTTGAACGTCCTTGGTTAAGTTTATGCCAAGGTATTTGATTGTTTTTGTAGCTATTGTGAATGGGATTGATCTTAGAAGTTCTTCCTCAGACATGGCATTGCCTGTGTATACAAAGGCTGTTGATTTTTGTGCATAGATTTTATATCCTGCTACTTTTCCGAACTCTTCTATGAGTTCCAATAGTCTAGTAGAGTTCTTTTGATCCCCTAAATAAAGAATCATGTCATCTGCAAAGAAGGATAGTTTGAGTTCTTCCTACCCTATTTGTATCCCTTTAATTTCTTTTTCTTGCCTAATAGCTAAGGCTAAAACTTCCAGAAATATATTGAATAGCAGTGGTGTAGTGGGCATCCCTGTCTGGTCCCAGATCTCAGTGGAAATGCTTCCAACTTTTCCCCATTCAATAGGATGTTGGCTGTGGGTTTCTCATAAATTGCTTTGATTGCATTGAGGAATGTTCCTTCCATACCCAGTTTGCTTAGAGTTTTCATCATGAAAGGGTGTTGTATTTTATCAAATGCTTTCTCGGCATCTATTGAGATAATCATATGGTTTTTCTTCTTCAGTCTGTTAATGTGGTGAATCACATTGATTGTTTTGCGCACATTAAACCATCCCTGCATACCAGGGATAAATACCACTTGGTCTGGGTGGATGATCTTTCTGATGTTTTGTTGCATTCTATTGGCCAGAATTTTATGGAGGATTTTTGCATCTATGTTCATCAGGGATATTGGTCCGTAATTCTCCTTCAATGCTGCATCTTTTTCTGGCTTAGGAATTAAGGTGATGCTGGCTTCATAGAAAGAATTTGGGAGGATTCCCTCTTCTTCGATTGTTCTGAATAGTTTGAGAAGAATTGGAGTCAGTTCTTTAAATGTCTGGTAGAGTTCAGGAGTTAATCCATCTGGTCCTGGATTTTTCTTTGTTGGGAGGGCCTTTATTACTGTTTCAATTTCTTCTGAGTTATGAGTCTGTTTAGGTTTTCTATGTCTTCCTGGTTCAATTTAGGTAGGTTGCATGTGTCTAGGAATCTATCCATTTCTGATAGATTTCCCTGTTCGTGGGCATACAAGTCCTTGTAGCAATTTCTGACGATTCTTTTTATTTCTGTGGTGTCTATTGTGACATTTCGTTTTTCATCTCTGATCTTATTGATTTGGGTCTTTTGTCTTCTTTTTTTTAGTTAGTTGGGCCAATGTCAATTTTGTTTATTTTTTCAAAGAAACAGCTCTTCGTTTGGCTGATTTCTTGTAATTTTTTTTGATTCAATCCTGTTGATTTCTTCTCTGATTTTAATTATTTCTCTTCTCCTACTAGATTTGGGTCTGGATTGCTGCAGATTTTCTAGATCCTTGAGATGAATTGAAAGCTCATCTATTTGGTGCTTTTCCAACTTCTTGATGTAGGCACCTATTGATATAAACTTTCCTCTTAACACTGCTTTTGCTGTATACCATGAGTTTCGGTATGTTGTGCTGTTATCCTCATTTACTTCCAGAAAATTTTTGATTTCTCTTTTAATTTCTTCTATGACCCATTGTTCATTCAGGAGCATATTGTTCAGTCTCCATGTGTTTGCGTATGCTCTAGGGATTCCTGAGTTGCTAATTTCCAACTTCATTCTTTTATGGTATGAGAATCTGCATTGTATGATTCTAATTCTTTTGAATTTGCTGAGACTTGCTTTATGGCCTAGTATGCGGTCAATCCTAGAGAAAATTCCATGTACTGCTGAGAAGAATGTAAATGCTTTCTGTGTAGGATGAACAGTTCTGTAGATATCTGTTAGAACCATTTGGGCTATAGTGTCGTTTAAATCTACTGTCTCCTTGTTGATCTTCTGTCCTATTGATCTGTCTATTTCTGAGAGCAGATTATTGAAGTCCCCCAGTACTATTGTATTGGGGTCTAAGTCTCCCTTTAAGTCCCTTAACAAATCTTTTAAATAAACTGCTGTCCCGTAATTAGGTGCATATACATTGATAATCATTATATCTTCCTGTTGAATTGATCATTTAATCATTATATAGTGCCCCTCTTCATCTCTCCTAACAGTTTTTGTGGTAAAGTTTATGTTGTCCGATATTAAGATGGCTACTGTGGGGAGCAACTCAGACTAGACTAAGTTACTGGAATTAAGACTTATTATATGCATCTGCTCTCCCACAATATGGCGCTGGGAGAGGAGTAAAAACAACTTTTACACAGCTGCCTCCAGTTCAACCAGTAACCTGCAGGAGCTGATACCGCTCCTGATTGGAGGAGAGCAGCGTGCTCGGCGTGTGGGTAGCAGAGTTGGGGTTGGTGGAAGAGGACTATAAAGGAGGAGAGAGACAACATGCATCAGGAACATCTAAGAGGAACACCTGAGAAACATCTGAGCAGCCCCCAAGAGAGCCAGCCGGCGGTGTGCCGCTCCCCGACGGAAGTGGGGAAAGTGGCAGGGGGGCCCTCCCTTCCACGGAGGTGGAGGGACGGTAGCCAACCCAGGAAGAACCAGCAGCAAACACAGGAAGAGCCGAGCAGACAAAAGAACAGCGCAGGGTCCTGTGTCGTTCCTCCACGAAGAGGGGGAGCGACATAATGCTGCCGTGACTCGGATATGAAGCCTAGGCAGGGTTTAGTGTCATTCCTCCGGAAGAGGGGGAGCGACAGCTACGCCCAATCTTTTTTCATTTCTGTTGGCATGGTATATCATTTTCTAGCCTTTCAGTTTCAGTCTGTATGGATCTGTTGGAAAGATGTGTTTCTTGTAAGCAGCAAATAGCCAATCAGCCAATCTGTGTCTTTTAACTGGACAGTTCAGGCCATTAACGTTCAATGTGACTATTGATAAGTAGTAACTTTGCCCTGCCATTTGCCAAAGATATTTTCTAATATATGTTTTGAACTTCCTGTGATCTTTTGCTGTGAGGTTTCCTTCCTTTAACTTCTTTCATACTGATGACCGTGTTTCTGTGTTTCTGTGTGTAACACATCTTTAAGCATCTTTTGCAGGGCTGGACGAGTGGCGACAAATTCTTTCAATTTCTGTTTGCTGTGAAAGGTCTTTATTTCATCTTCATTCACAAATGAGAGCTTTGCAGGGTATAATATTCAGGGCTGGCAGTGTTTCTCTCTTAGTACCTGGGCTATATCTCGCCATTCCATCCTAGCTTGTAGGGTTTCTGGTGAGAAGTCAGCTGTGAGTCTAATTAGAGATCCTCTGAGAGTAATCTGATATTTCTCTCTTGCACATTTTAGGATCTTTTCTTTCTGTTTCACTGTGGAGAGTTTAATTACAACGTTGTCATGGTGAGGATCTCTTTTGGTCGTGTTTATTAGAGGTTCTATGAGCTTCCTGTACTGGGATGTCTCTGTCCTTCTCCAAACCTAGGAAATTTTCTGCTAATATATCACTAAAAAGGCCTTCTAATCCTTTCTCCCTGTCCATGCCTTCAGGAACTCCTAGAAACCGAATGTTGTTTTTTTTTAATAGTATCCTGTAGATACCCCACAATATTTTTTTAGATTTCTAATTTCCTCTTCTTTTCTTTGATTGACTGTATCCTTTCCTGTTCTCTGTTTTCTAAGTCTGATATTCTCTCTTCTGCTTCACCCATTCTGCTTTTAAGGCTCTCTAATGTGTTTGTCATTTGATCTATTGAGTTCTTCATTTCATTATGATTTCTTGTCAATATCACAATTTCATGTTCTACTAGTTGCTTCATTTCATTTTGATTCCTCCTTAATATTTCATTTTCACAAGAGAGATTTTCTATCTTGTCCATTAAGGATTTCTGCCGTTCAAGAATTTGTTTTTGAGAACTTCTTAATGTTCTTATCAATTTTTTGAGATCTGCTTCTTGCATTTCTTCTATCTCATCATCTTCATAATCTTGACTTGGGATATCTTTTTCATTTGGGGGCATCATAGTGTCTTCCTTGTTCTTGTTACCTCGGTTTCTGCATTTGTTTGGCATTGTGGAGATATTCTTTGATGTCTTTGCTGTGGTGCTTTTTCTCATTATGCTATGACTCTAGATTAAGTGGACTGTCCTCTTATGCTGGATCCTTAAAGGCTGTGATTGGTGTGGCCAGAGAGCTCTGTTTGGTTCTTCAGAGTTAAGGTTGTGCCAAAGGTGACTCTCCCAGATTGTCTCTTGCTCGCTCGCTTTTTTTTTTTTTTTTTTTGACTCAGTTGGGATGTAATTCCACACAGCTGAGTGGAATTGAGGGTATTTGATGTAGGAAATCTGGCCCCTGTGGGTATTAGTCTGCTCTACCACTGGGACCACACAAAGAGTTTATGCAGCCCTCAGTGTGGTCTCAAATTTCTCAGCAGTCTCTCACCGGGTTGCCAAGGTTACTGAGTTTGTGTACTCTGTGAGTTCTCTTGCACCCCCCTCAGATTTTCACATTGTGAGTTTGTTAGCTGCACACTTTCGCTCTCTCTCGGTTTTTTTTTTTTTTTTTTTTTTGACAGGCAGAGTGGACAGTGAGGGAGAGAGACAGAGAGATGGTCTTCCTTTGCTGTTGGTTCACCTTACAATGGCCGCCACGGCCGGCACGCTGTGGCCGGCGCACTGTGCTGATCCGATGGCAGGAGCCAGGTACTTCTCCTGGTCTCCCATGGAGTGCAGGGCCCAAGCACTTGGGCCATCCTCCACTGCACACCCTGGGCACAGCAGAGAGCTGGCCTGGAAGAGGGGCAACTGGGACAGAATCCGGTGCCCCGACCGGGACTAGAACCCGGTGTGCTGGCGCCGCAAGGTGGAGGATTAGCCTAGTGAGCCGTGGCGCGGGCTAAGCTCCACACTTTCATTAGGTCCTAACCTCCTGTTATTTCTCCCCACCAGAGTCAGGATTTTCTGCTTGGCTAATGGCGGGCGCCGCTTTACATATGTAAAATGGCACCTGCTCTTCGTCTTGCTCAGCTTTGTAAGGTGAGTGGAGAGAGAGGCTAATGTCTGTGCTGGTTCCCCTTATTTGTTCATTTTTTTCTCTCCTCTAGTTAGCCTGGTGAACTTTCCCCAATGGGGCTTCATGCTTTGTTCCCTGTAGGCTCTTTCTGCCTTTCCTTGCCAATGTCTTGGGTTACCGAGGTTTTTGTCTCACCTCCCATTCCAGCGCTGGCGCGCTGACTCTGCAGCTCGGCTTCTGCATCTCGGCTTCTGCGGCTTGTCTCCCGCGGCTTGGCTTCCAAGTGGTGGGCGACCTTGCTCTCTGTAGGTCCTCCGTGTCACATCCACTAGATCCGGAAGAGTTTCCTCTGAAATTTATTCCTGAGCCTTTTCCTGAGGCTACAGTAACTCCACTTTTATTAAACTATCTTTTCCCAGACAATCAGTGCACGCCCTCACTATTCCACCATCTTGGCTCCGCCCCAGAAATGTTTTTCATATTAATCTCCATAGTAATTACTTGGTGTATATATGTACAATTTAATCGAACTTAACACTAATATTGCTTTGCAATAATATATATAAATAATTTAATATACAACTTAATTTGAACTTCTATATGTTACAATAGTCTACATTTTATCCATTACTAAAACATTGTTTAAACAGTAATGTATATTAAAGAAAGATTTTTACATTAACTGTATAAATATTCAAAAGGATGATAAATAAAATAATTCTTCATTCATTTTAGCCATGAGTTCCTAAGCCAAGGTTTCCTTATGAAGAATTCAAGATTCACCCTGCTTTGATGTCTCTGCTATGTTCAGTCTGATTTAGTCCCCTTTCACTAAAGTACAGTAATTCGAATGATTGACCATGGATCCTTTTGGCAAATGAATGAAGGAATTATTTCAATATATACTTATCCTTCCTTCAATGAGCCCAACTCATTCTTTAGTCAATGGGTTATTTGTCAGGAAATTGCCTGACATCTGGTAAATGAGTAGACATGCTGAATTTTTATTGAAATGCTTCCCCCTCCTGTATTCTAAAGCCCCTTCCCCAGTCTGTGCCCTGCATTTCATTTTTAATGTGATCTCTTTTCCCCAACACCATGTCCAGCATATTCCCAGCTAGATTATGATGTCATTTAAACAATAATTTACCTGAAAGTCAAATTCCTAAAGGTTGTACCCATTTTCTTGCAAAAGGAAGAACTCCTTAGTATCTTCTATCACAGCAAAGGTGCTAACCCCTATGAAGGCAAAGGAGAACACCACCAAATGCTCAGCAGAGCCAACATGGTCAGGGACAACCATTCATAACTCAGTACCACATGTTTAACACGCCTAGATTTTCCCAAAAGGGGCCCAACAAGCATGAGAATTCCTTCCAATAAGCTTGAAAGTATATTTAGAATTATAAAGCTCTCCCATGTTCCTAGGCTACTGCTTAACTATTGCCCATCCTTTTACTATAGGAGAAAACAATCTTGCTATGGCCCTCTGACTGCTACCTGATTGTAAGGCCCTTGAGCTCTCATTAGCTTTGTGTGACATTACTAGTCAACCTTACTATTTCTGCAGGCATTCTTTCTGCATATCTTTCAATTTCCTGAATTGTCATACCTGAACTATCAATTTTATGAATCATTTATAAAGAAAAATGTCTTACCAAGTGGGTTGACTCTGATTATTATCATTTGGATTATTTTTTCATTTTCTGGATTATACATCTTCAATTTTATTTCGCTCTCATCCACATTATAAAATTGTCCACATCAAAATAGAAAGACTATCAAATATTTTTCACAGTTTCAGAATTTCTGGAGGAAAATTTGAAAATCAAATCTTAGGCAGTCATATTTTTGCTTTGTTTTGGCTTTGCTTTTACAATTAAAATATTAATTTATTTTATTTATTTGAAGGCACACACACACACAGAGGACCCAGACAGAGACTATGTGTGTGTGTACGTGCGTGCGAGAGAGAGAGAGGTAGAGAGAGAGAGTTTGAGAGAAAGAGAGACATCTTCCACCAGCTGCTACACTTCCTAAATACCTGCAACAGATAGGGCTGAGTGGGGCTGAAGGCAGAAACCAGGAACTCAGTTTTAGTCTGCCATATGGACAATAGAGACCTAACTGGTTGAACCATCATCTGCTGCCTCTTAAGAGTATGCATTATAAAAAGCTGGAATCAAGAGAAGAACTAGGATTTGAACCTAAGCACTCTGCAATATGAAGCAAGCACCTCATGCTGTTTCTTAATCTGTACACCATATGTCTTCCTCTGGTCTTGCTTTGTAAGAATAAATTTCAATAACTTCTTGTTAGCAAATGTTCATTTCATTAAATATATTTCAATAAAATATTGCAAAACATTTTTTTTTTTATTTTAGGGGAGTATGCCATGTTCAAATATTTTGATTAGAAGGCTCCAATTTTTTTTTTTGTTTTTAACTAAACCCTGGAACATAATTTAATTAAAATTTTAATTACTATTTTAGATCACTTAGTAAATTTTAAAAGCACTATTCAAAGTTACAAAAATTTTTGAAATTCAATTAATGTTGGGCAGTCAAAACAGAGTGCATTTTGGAGATGATGAGTATGTTTTGACAATCTGAACACTATTTATTTTTAATATAATTTTCAACTATTTGTGTGCCATACTCAAGACCAACTACATTTCTGGCCTCAAAGTACTTTTCCAAAATTCATATTCATTATATTCATACGGTCAACAAAAAATAAATAATATTATCCTCAATTCTGGGTGGTTTTTCTGAGTCAGTTATTATATGTACAACAGTGTTAGGTGTTTACTAATGAACTTTCAAAGTTTTGCTTGACTATATGAATTTGACGTAAAATTAAAACTAGATCTTCTCTTGACTGTCTTTATCTTCCAAAAATGATAAAAACAAATATTAGACTGCTTGACAGTCCCAAAAATTAAATATTTTTCATTATTTTTGTTTGTTTATTTTGTTTCACTTCCATAATATTTTATTTATTTATATTCACTTCTAGTTTCCAAGTCAAGTTACAGATTAAAGTAATTGTATCGTTCAATATCTCTTACTTATTTAGAAATATCCAAAGAACAATGTGTATTTTATTTCCCAATGGATATTTAATCGACCTCACTGTAGAGATTGACTGGAAAATAGCTTTTTACTTTAATATCTCCATCTTTCTTTCCTGCTTATGAGAAATGATTTTCTTATCAATCAATTCACTAGTCTCAGTTAACAAATAGAATTCACATTCTGCTGGATGAGTAACTAAATAATAACTTGTCAAGGGAAGAAATGGTCATAAACAAATCTCTACATTCTGTAAAGAAACCAATTCACAAATTTTAGATCAATTTCTTCTGGGCCCATGGCTCTGTACCTGCTTAACTGTAGTAATCTGGGGTCTTTCTTTTCCAGGCAGAGTTTCAGAAGTTACACTTCTGTGGGTTGGCCTTGGAAGCCTGACATCACCAAGGATTCCATCAGAGGTGCCAAAGATGGGTTTCTGAACTGAGAGTCTTCCATGATAATGCATAGAGAAGTAGAGAGAACGACAAGTTACAAGGCCTGGAGTATCAAGATTTACCTAATTTCTTGCTTTGGAAACAAACTAACACTCAGTAAATATGCTTTGGCTACCAATATTATAACTACTTCAAACTTTGTCAAGTCACGTCATATTTATGAAGAGATTGATCAGGACCTTACACAGGATACACCTTTCTAACATAAACTTAGCATTGCTTTTCTCGGTTCAGGTATTGTGAACGTATATTGTCATTTTGAATATAGGGAGAAAATATCTTGGAAATGAGCAAAGGTTTCTGGCCCCTTTCTGGTGAGGGCTGTGACTTTTAAGGAAACTCTAGCAGGTGTGAAATAGACCACTGTGCCAAACAGTGAAAGGGTGAGGCTGGGGAGAGTGATGACTATGGGATGGGGGGGAAAGGTTGATAAATCAGGTAGCATTTGCATAAACCTCTTCTTACCTCAGCTTAGTAAAAGACACAAGAAAGAAGAATTCAGTGTATGAATTAGAACAATTCAAGGCCTGAGGAATCTTATTTATTTTTACAATCATGCATCAAACAGAAACAGGCCTTATAATCACAAAATAAATTGAATATTGAAAAATAATTAAAGTTATGTTTCTTTACACAAATACATTTTATGACTGTTTTATATATTTACTCACACTCCTTAAATTCTAAAATACCATAGATTGCAAAATACTTCAGGAATTTATTAACTATTGAATTAAATGTGATATGATTCATAATATGCATTCCAAATTCATAAACACTAAAATGTGAAAAGGAGAATATATAAAATTAAATAAATATGTTATTGCTTTAACATAAATCCTTAAAGGGAAATTTATCTTTTTTTTTTTTTTTTTTGACAGGAAGAGTTAGACTGAGAGAGAGAGAGAGACAGAGAGAAAGGTCTTCCTTCCATTGGTTCACACCCCAAATGACCGCTGCAGCCGGCGCACTACGCCAATCCGAAGCCAGGAGCCAGGTACTTCCTCCTGGTCTCCCATGTGGGTGCAGGGTCCAAGCACTTTGGCCCTCCTCCACTGCCTTCCCGGGCCACAGCAGAGAGTTGGACTGGAAGAGGAGCGACTGGGACAGAATCTGGTACCCCAACCAGGACTAGAAACTGGAGTGCCGGCGCCGCAGGAGGAGGATTAGCCTAGTGAGCCACGGCACCAGCCAGGGAATTTATCTTTTAAAAAACTCTTATTATCATCATCATTATTACCCTCATCAAGATAGGGGAAGCTACAGAAATACTCTCATTAAAGCTGAAGTTTTATAGTAAATATATTTAGCAAGATTTGTATCTGTCAATTGCTGTTTCTTGAAACACTTTAAGAATAGGTTATTTTAAAACCATGTTAAAGAACAATGGAAGGTTTTCTCTGTGTTTAACAACTACTGAACTGGATTCGCCACTTCATCAATCATTTATTCAAATTTTGATTAAGCAAAGTATGTAATAAAGATTATTAGGTTGTTATGTTGTTTCACCAATTCATTCATATACTTTACTTCATATATGAATGAACCAAGACTTAGAGGTTTCAAAAAAACTTGTACAAGAATCAGCTATGTTATCAACTATGTTAAAACTTAATTTAAAATCCAACTCATTTTTTAACTTGTGTCTTTCATTTATCTATGTCAATCATAAGTGATACTAATTCTATTATACTTCACCATATTTCCTATCATGTTTCTTTTTTCCTTACAAACAAAATTCAAATCAGCAACAAATCTATTCACCAAAGGGGTTATGTTCATATACTTTCTGAAGTTAGTGTCTCATTATATAATAAAAGATGGCAATGCAACTTGTATTGTAATGACATAAGTATCTAATACTTATCACTGAAATGAATGAAAAGAAATTCTTTGCCAGAGATTTGAACCAACACATAAAATTTAGCTTCTAAAAACTTGTTAATCAGAGCAATTATAGTAATATTCACTTTTTTATTTTACACAAATTTCAGGTGGAAGAAAAGGTTAACTGATAACAGGGTTTGAGTTAAGTAAAAAAATATAAATGGGGGCCAGTGGCTATGAAGATTAACTCTTCCCCTGCAGTGCTAGCATCCTATATGGGCGCCGTTTTGAGTCCCTGCTGCTTCACTTCCAATCCGGCTCCCTAATAATGTGCCTGGGAAAACAGCGGAAGATAACTCAAGTGCTTAGGTGTCTGCTTGCAAGTGGGAGACCTGGAAGAAACTCCTGGCTCCTGGCTTCAGCCTGGTCCCAAACTGGCTGGTGTGGCTATTTCAGAAGTGAACCAGAGGACAAAAGAGCACTCACACTCCTTCTCTCTCTGTATATCTGACTTCCAAATAAACAAATAAAATTGTAAAATAAATATAAATTAAAAAGTTTAAAAATGAGTTGGATTTTAAATTAAGTTTTAACATAGTTGATCAATTCGACATCTCTTCAGTAATGGTGGAATATTGGAAGTCATGTGAATTAAACATTACCATATGTCTTTCATCAGATTCTTCATCTGTGTTAAATTTGACATAGCTAACCTCCATCAAAAATAGTCTTTTAAACTCTGCTTAGTTAAGGTTAACAAACATATCACAGCACTCAAGACACCTACTCACTTGTACTTATCACACATCACAATCACCTATGTTTTCATGCTGAAAAGTTTAATAATCTTGTTAGATTTATTTTAGTTATAAAATATTGTTTCATTGAAAACTTTTACCTTCAAGTACCTTGAGCATTTTAAAATCCACTCGCATTTATTTAAATCATGTCTATTAGCTCTAAATAGCTTTCCATTATTGAAAAGTGCTAAGAAGGTAGACTTTAAGTGATCTCATCCCTGGAAAAAAAATAGGTGAATGAGGTAAGAGCTATGTGAATTAGATCCATGAGGCATTCTACACTCTATATTCTAAAACATAACCATATACAAAATAAATATATACATATTATTTTTATTTGTCAATTAAAATGCCCAAAATCTCAATTATTTTTTAATTATTGTGTGACTTGTCCTTGCTTCTAATTACTCTACATAAGTTTTATTCCATTTCTTAATTTCTGAGAATTGTAAAAATCTATTATTTCCTTGCCTGGTGAATTTTTAATGTATGTGTGGCAAAAACTCTTACCCAGTTATGCCACTGAAAGCTGGGCTTTATCTCTGCTTCTCTTAGAACCATCAATAGGGATTTTCATTGCTATCAAAATGGGGAGGAATCCAGTTAACAGAATCCATAACAGAGCTCTGCATTTTAGAACCTCTCCCTGCGCAAGCCTGGTTACTTAGCCTGGTTGTGCAAAAGTAGACCCTGACACACAGGGCTGTGGTGTTATTTCATGAATATAATGAATTCCAGAAAGCTGAATTGAGAAACAAGTGGAGTGTAACCGCTTTCATAATTTTATGAGGTATCTGTGCTAATATAACTGACCATTCTTGCATACAAGCCTCTTCATTCCATTACCTTCTTTGTACTGATCACCTCCCCACTATGTGTCAATAATCTTTTTTGTTCTGTCATCTCCACGATAAGTTCCAGGATTACGAAAATGGGATCCAGAATTGTTGGGCCTTGTAAACAGAGCCCAAAACAAGAGTATTAGTATCTGTTTTTATCAAAGCCATCTGGAGCACTTATGTTTAGTCACTTCAGATACATTTCAAATTCTACACAGCACATGTGATATTTTTATTGGGTTGCACTATAGATTCTGTCAACTACTTTTAACTTAAAAATCACAATTGTAAGTGATTTATTTTCATCATATATTTTCAAATCACACTATATTCAACTGTCTTATTATTAATGCTATCATATCTTATATCATGAGTTTAGAATCTTAACTCTCCTTGGGGCTGGTGTTGTGGTATACCAGGTAACACCATGGTCTGTGATGCCAGCATCCATATGGTTGCCAGTTCATGTCCTGGCTTCTCTACTACTGATCCAACTCTCCTACTAATGGCCTGGGAAAAGCAGCGTAATATGACACAAGTGTTTGGGCCCTTGATATCCATGTGGGAGACCTATTTGGAGCTTCTAGCTCCTGGCTTACTCCTGGCTCATTGCTAGCCATTGTGACCATCTGAAAAGTGAACCAGCAAATAGATGATCTCTCTTACTCTCAATGCTCTGCCTCTCACTCTGTAAATCTGACTTTCAAAATAAATAAATAAATCTTTTATAAAAGAATCTGAACTTTCCCCAATAATTTGAAACTTTTAGGATTCTCCAAAATTCATATACTTCACAATCTATACCTGATTGAGTGATCAATAACTACACCTTTAATAGGTGCTGTTTCTTTATTGTCCCATAGCTCAACAAACTTCAACACTGAATTGCTTTATTCAACCAGCAGATTTCAATAGCCTACTCTGGGCCTGATAACAAGTAAGGATTCTGTGGCTGATAAAATAGGTGAGATTTCTTCTTCTACTGTAGTTTATAATCTAGTGAATGGAAATAATGAGTTAATATACAAGTAAATAAATGAATACATGAAACTTATCAGATGATGGCACCACTATGTAATACCTGCAAGAGGAAGAGAGACTGTAGAATTTCTTGCTTCTGGCAAGAACTCTGCTAATTCAACCAGTCTCTTTCAGCACAGCTTACTGCTGAAACTGTGTTTATACAGGGTTGGCTACTTGTGTGGAGTTCAATAGTGGAGGTTTTTATGCATATGACAGAGGCAATATCGTTTGGTCAAGCATTGCATCCAGATCACTCAAATGAGGTGGCTGTTTACTGTCTGCCACTCAAAGTTGAAATTATTAAACATACTACATCCCCAGTTGTATTTCCGAGGCAATGGGTTGATTGGCTAGGTTATAGGCATGCTTAGTGAGGGGTGTATATTTATCAAAACATTTAAAGTTTTTGACAATGATAAGACTGAATGATGCAGTGGAGTCTACCATAAATAATGTACATAGAGTATCATTTATAAGGATGGGAAATTTGAATTGTGCCTTGAATAACCATTCCCTATTCCTGATCTCACTGATGGAAAAAAAGTAATTTACAAGTTTTTTTTTTTTCATTAAAAAACTTCAAATATAAATCTATAATTTATATTTTCCTGCTGAGTTCCCTTTCATTTTCCTTATTGGGTATCCTAATATAAACCACTAGTGTTCTTCACACACATTTGATAAATTATATCCTGAAAAAAAGAAAGCAGTTTTGAAGTTGTTGAAATTTTTACTTTTGGAATTTTTCCTTTAAGAAAAGTAGTATAAATTAATGAAAAAGCTTTGCAATAAACTTAGGAAAGTGAGGAGCGTTGAAATGTGAGATTCATTAACTTCACCGTGAGTCTGTGTAGGCCTCTAATACAAGTTAATGCCTTGCATTCTATTTCACAAAAGTGAAAGAAAAGGAGAGGAGAGGAGAGGAGAGGAGAGGAGGGGAGGGGAGGGGAGGGGAGGGGAGAGGAGAAGAGAGGAGAGGAGAGAAGAGAAGAGAAGAGAAGAGAAGAGAAGAGAAGAGAAGAGAAGAGAAGAGAAGAGAAGAAGGAGGAAGCCAGAGTGCTATTTAAGACATCTGCCGGGCCGGCGCTGTGGCGCACTAGGCTAATCCTCCACCTGCGGCGCCGGTACACCGGGTTCTAGTCCCAGTCGGGGCACCGGATCTGGCCCGGTTGCCCCTCTTCCAGGCCAGCTCTCTGCTGTGGCCAGGGAGTGCAGTGGAGGATGGCCCAAGTGCTTGGGCCCTGCACCCCATGGGAGACCAGGATAAGCACCTGGCTCTTGGCTTCGGATCAGCGCGGTGCGCTGGCCGCAGCACGCCAGCGGCAGCGGCCATTGGAGGGTGAACCAATGGAAAAGAAAGACCTTGCACTCTCTCTCTCTCTCTCCAATAGATGAGATGGCATTGGTACATGCCACCTTGATGGGATTCTATTGGAATCCCCTGGCACGTTTCTAACTCCACCATTTGGGGCAAGTCCGATTGAGCATGTCCCAAATTGTATATCTCCTCCCTCTCTTATTCCCACTCTTATATTTAACAGGGATCACTTTCAGTTAAAATTTAAACACCTAAGAATAATTTTGTATTAATTACTGGCCTCAGAATCAGCCCCTAAGGCATTTGGACATGGCTAAAGAGCCCATGAGAGTATTTTAGGCATGGAAAGCCAAGACACTAGGAAAAAAAAGAAAAAAAAAAAGAAGAAGACCTAAATGAAAGATCTCCACGAGTGAGATCCCAGTGGAAAGAATGGGGCCATCAAAGAAGGAGGTATCTATCAAAGAAGGAGGTATCTTTCTCTGAGGGAGGAGAGAACTTCCACCTTGACTATGATCTTGTCTAACTATGATCAGAGTCGATGAACTCAAAAGGCTTCCATAGCCTTGGAAACTCATGACTAGAGCCTAGGGAGATTACTGACGCCATAAACAAGAGTGTCAAACTGTTAAGTCAACAACAGGAGTCACTGTGTACTTACTTCTCATGTGGGATCTGTCCTTAATGTGTTGTCCAATGTGAAGTAATGCTATAACTAGTACTGACACAGTATTTTACACTTTGTGTTTCTGTGTGGGTGCAAACTGATGAAATCTTTACTTAATATATACTAAATCGATGTTCTGTATATAAAGATAATTGAAAATGAATCTTGATGTGAATGGAATGGGAGAGGGAGCGGGAGATGGGAGGGGTGGGAGTGGGAGGAAAATCATGGTGGGGAAAAGCCATTGTAATCCGTAAACTGTACTTTGGAAATTTATATTTACTAAATAAAAAAAGAAAAGAAAAGAAGGAGGAAGGAAGAAATGAAGAAAGAAGAAAAATTACAAGATTATTTCAAAGGAAATATGTGTTTTCTACAATGTACTTTCATTTATATTTCAAACCATTGTAGTTTTATATACCATCTAATAGAACTGCCAAGAAACTGTTATTTACAAAAGCCAATTGAAACATCTAAGTTATCATTAAGCTACCTTTTTCAGCATCAAAATTTATATCTTCACCAGTAGAAAATATTTCCTTTGAAAGTGTAATTGGGGTCATATTTAACCTAGAATTTTCCAAAGTCAGATGCTTGAAAAGAAAGGAGGATTTCTGAACAAAACTTGTTTATAAAAATGGACTATAGCTTTTCTTTTCTTTTTTTTTCTTTCTCTCTCTCTCTCTCTCTCTTTTTTTTTCTTTTTCTTTTTTTTTTTTTTTTTTACAGGCAGAGTTAGACAGTGAGAGAGAGAGACAGAGAGAAAGGTTTTCCTCTCGTTGGTTCACCCCCTAAATGGCCACTACGGCTGGCGGGCTGTGCCCATCCGAAGCCAGGAGTCAGGTACTTCCTCCTGGTCTCCCACGCGGGTGCAGGGCCCTAGGACCTGGGCCATCCTCCACTGCCCTCCCAGGCCACAGCAGAGAGCTGGACTGGAAGAGGAGCAACTGGGACAGAACCGGCGCTCCAACTGGGACTAGAACCCGGGGTGGCAGTGCCGCAGGTGGAGGATTAGCATAGTGGCCTCAGAATTAGCCCTTAATTAGCCCTTAAGGCATTTGGATCTGGCTGAAGAGCCCATGAGAGTATTTCAGGCATAGAAAGCCATGACACTCAGAGAAAAACAACAACAACAACAACAACAACACCTAAATGAAAGATCTCTGCGAGTGAGATCCCAGTAGAAAGAACTGGCCATCAAAGGAGGTACCTTTCTCTGAAGGGAGGAAAGAACTTCCACTTTGATGATGGCCTTGTCTAAATAAGATCAGAGTCAGTGAACTCAAAATGCTTCCATTGCCTTAGCAACTCGTGACAAGATTCTAGGGTGATTACAGATGCCATAAACAAGAGTGTCAAATTGTTAAGTCAACAACAGGTGTCACTGTGTACTTACTCCTTATATGGGATCTGTCCTTAATGTGTTGTACAATGTGAATTAATGCTATAACCAGTACTCAAAGAGTATTTTACACTTTGTGTTTCTGTGTGGGTGCAAACTGTTGAAATCTTTACTTAATATATACTAAATCGATGTTCTGTATATAAAGATAATTGAAAATGAATCTTGATGTGAATGGAATGGGAGAGGGAGCAGGAGAGGGGAGGGTTGCAGGAGGGAGGGAAGTTATGGGGGGAGCCATTGTAATCCATAAACTGTACTTTGGAAATTTATATTTATTAAATAAAAATTAAAAAAATAAAAATGGACTATAAGCAAGAATCTGATTTTGGAAAACCAAAATGATGGTGTATTAAACACAGTGGCAAACTGTGGTAGTGAAATTGGTAAATAAAAACTGAATTTTTTTTTATAGTCACTGTTGTGTTAAGACTACTCAGCAGTCAGTTGGAATCATCAATGTGTACTTTGTTGTTTATTCTCTTCTGTGATATCACCTCTGCTGGCATATATGTTCATTTGCAATCCTGCTCTTCACTTTTTTTTAAAGATTTATTTATTTATTTATTATTTGAAAGGCAGTCACAGAGAGGCAGATGCAGGGATGCAGAGAGAGAGAGAGAGAGAGAGAACTTCCATCCACTGGTTTACTACCCAAGTGGCCCCAATGACTGGAGGTGGGCCGATATAAAGCCAGGACCCAGGAGATGCTTTCAGGTCTGCCCCGTGGGTGCAGGGGCCCAAGAACTTGGGTCATCTTCCACTCCTGTCCCAGGCTGTGGCAGACAGCTGGATCAGAAGTGGCGCAGCCAGGACTTGAACCAGCACCCATGCAGGTAGTGGCTTTACCCATTATGCCACAGCATCAGTTCCCTTTTTTTTTTTTTTTTCTTTAAAGATCTATTTGTTTTTATTTGAAAGTCAGAGTTGCAGAGAGAGAAGAGAGACACAGAGAGAGAGAGAGCTTCCATTTGCTGGTTCACTCCCCAGACAGCCACGACATCCAGACCACTTCCACAGGTTGGCAGAGGCCCAAGAACCTGGGCCATTTTCTGCTGTTATTCCCCAGGCCACTCTCAGGGAGCTGGATTGGAATGGAGCAGCTGGGCCTCAAACCTAGGCTCATATGGGATGCCAGCATTGTAGGTGGTAGTTCAACCTGCTACTCCAATTTTCCAGCCCCTGTTTCTGGTTTCTGATAGCACTGTTACAAAGTTGTCAGATCTATTATCTATCTATCTATCTATCTATCTATCTATCTATCTATCTATCTAACATCAGATCTATTACTGATCACCTTTCTTAAACACATCCTCTTTGATGACACTGTTACCCTTACATATTCCTTGTGCTTCCAAGAATCTTTGTGTAATATGTATTCTCAGAATTCTTTAATTTTGTTTCTCCACTATTCAATCTTTACTTAACCTTTAATATGAATACTAAGTGCCCTATTATCTAAGCTTTCCTTACTGACATGCTGCAATGATATAACATGACTAGCATTTATCTCTCTTTCATTTCCTGTATTATATTGCATTGTTTATTCATATATGTATATATATATACACACACACATAATCTCCAGTTTTGATCTCACTATAATAGAGAGTAGCTCTTATTTACATGTATATCTTGAATATTTTGTCCCTTGCTTGCTCAGTACATCACAGTTGCTCAAATATTATCTACTGAATACATCCAGGGTATGATGTTTATTTCATATACACCTATCTGCATGCTTGTTTTAGTATCACTCTTGAGCACTATGAGGACAGAGGTCACTGATTTTTATATAACTTCTAAAAAAATCATGTCTTATAACTAAATGCATAATACCATAACAATACAGAAAATGAATTGAGTTAAATGAGATGCCAGGATTTATTTCTCATATTTGTTTGTTTTCTAATAATGCCATTGAAGTTAATTTAAAGGCGTAATTAGGGATAGAATGAGAAAGAACTTTTTAAGATATATGACATCATGACTTAATATTGGTAATATTTGTCTCCACAATAAGTTAACTCAGAATATTTGTGGTAATTTACATATGAATAGGTAAAGGACACTAGACTATAATGAGGAGAGTGTTGTTTTTTTTTTTTTTTCTAAAGCATTATATCTTTTCACTTGACAAGTCACTCAAAAAAAAAAAAAATTCCACTAAGGAGATTTTGAATAACTGTTATATTCTTTTACATTCTAATGCTCCTAAATTTTGTTGTGAATATATGTTAGTCAAATGTATTGTGAACATACAAAGCTTTGTAACAATAAATTATATTTCTATTTAGGCTCAGTTTTTGTGAATTCATTTAGTAAATTTTGACACGTAATACAGTGAGAAGTGTAGTTTTTAAATTTCAAAGAGCACATTATAGTAAGTATTATAAAGAATGAAATTTTTTAAGTACAAAGACCACAAGTCAAACAAAATCAAATTCTCCATTCTTTCATTATAGGTTTCTTACTATGCGCAATTTACTTAAATGCATTGTGTTTCAAAATAATCCTTAATAACAAACAATTGCATTTATGATACAGAGTGTATTAGCAACTTCTCATTTGTCATATGAAAACAATGGATTCCAGCAGATAGTTTCTATAAAATAACGTTCAGAAATATGAAGCAAATGACAGCATGTGGTCTTAATTGTCTCCAGGAATTGAATTAAGTTGAATTATTAGATCATATGCTGTACCTATAAGAAATATGCCCTCGTGGGGCTGGTGCCGTGGCTCACTTGGTTAATCTTCCGCCTGCAGTGCCGGCATCCCATATGGGCTCCGGGTTCTAGTCCCAGCTGCTCCTCTTCCAGTCCAGCTCTCTGCTGTGGCCCGGGAGGGCAGTGGAGGATGGCCCAAGTGCTTGGGCCCCTGCACCCACATGGGAGACCACGAGGAAGCACCTGGCTCCTGACTTCAGATCAGTGTAGCTCCAGCCATGGCAGCCATTTGGGGGGTGAACCAACAGAAGGAAGGCTTTTCTCTCTGTCTCTCTCTCTCTCCCTGTCTAGTTCCATCTGTCAAATAAATAAATAAAATCTTTTAAAAAAGAAATATACCTCAAGAACTTTACTAATACAAAGATTGCTATGAGGAAACCATTAAACAATATACTACTTAGTGTGTCTCTAGACTATAGAGCTAATGCTGATCTCTTCATAAATATTCTCCCTTGGGAATTTTTTAAATGCTTGCAAAATTAGGTTCTGTGTTTCCTTTCTGAAACTGCATTTGGCACAGGGAAGAGGGGTCTGAGCATCTTTACAATTATTCCCAAACATGTCCTTCCAGAAAACTGAATAATCATATATTCTGAACTTTCCCTGCTGACTGGCTGATTGTCCCCTCTTTCAACATTCTTCCATTTGTGCTTTGAATGTATAAATATACATACCCACAAATACTATAGGATATTTATCACTTCACATTTTGTTTTTGATCTTTTCTTTCTTTTTTAAACTTTTATTTAGTAAATATAATTTTCCAAAGTACAGTTTATGGATTACAATGGCTTCTCCCCCCCCATAACTTCCCTCCCACTAGCACCCCACCCATCTCCTGCTCCCTCTCCCATTCTATTCACATCAAGATTCATTTTCAAATATTTTTATTTACAGGACATCAATTTAGTATATATTAAGTAAAGATTTCATCAGTTTGCACCCACACAGAAACACAAAGTGTAAAATACTGTTTCAGTACTAGTTATAGCAGTACTTCACATTGGACAACACATTAAGGACAGATCCCACATGAGAAGTAAGTACACAGTGACTCCTGTTGTTGACTTAACAATTTGACACTCTTGTTTATGGCTTCAGTAATCTCCCTAGGCTCTAGTCATGAGTTTCCAAGGCAATGGAAGCCTTTCGAGTTCACTGACTTAGATCTTATTTAGACAAGGTCATGGTCAAAGTGGAAGTTCTCTGCTCCCTTCAGAGAAAGATACCTCCTTCTTTGAAGGCCCCGTTCTTTCTACTGGGATCTCACTCATGGAGATCTTTCATTTAGGTCCTCTTTTAATCCATTGCTCTATTTTTTTTTTAATTTTCAATTTGCAAATGACTGAATTTGCTTCTAAAGATATTTTTCTGTGGCCTAGAAAGAGTATGCGAAGGTCTAGTATGACTAATAAACCAAAATATATGTGGTAAGAGTGGACATTCCAATGTGGAGAGTAGTGTAAATGCATACAAATGAAAGGAGACTGACACAGTCATGGAAAAAATCCCACAGCTTGAACGAGAAAATCATCATGTCTGCTTGCATAGATAGTGTCGTGAAAAACTTTACTCCAGAAGAGATGGTAGGGTTCCAGGCAAACTGAAATTTAAAATCACTCCTAGGAATAGAGAAGTCCATTATAATATGTATATATATAAACAGTAGGATGTGAGAAGGAAGGATCAATTAAGCTTGTGACTAGAAGGTTACGAATGCCAGTATCACTATACTGAAATAATAGGATGTAGATCCGTAAAGAAAAAATAAGAGTTTCTCTTTGGAGCAAGCTAATTTCACCACTTTTTGTGCAGTGCTAACAGATTAATCATCATTCAGTTATTCTGGTTGTATAAAAAAATGCACAAACTCTTTTTAGAGTTCTTTAAAAAATATTAGTTCACCAACTCATTTAGTCTATTAAAGTCTCCTTTTGATTACTCTTTTCTATTTTAAGCAGTGGTTTAAACATTGTAGCCTAGTCTATATTGTTCGTGCTGTGCTATTTTCTAATCTACAAATTCAGTGTTTTGAATGTCAGTGCTCTGCACAGACTATAAGTTCTTAGTACTTATAACTATTTGTGATATAAGAAAGCATAAAATTCATTTCAAGCAAATAGTATTAAGTACTAAGAACTTAGATTTGGAACAGCAACTCATTGCTATGGCCTGGGAAAGCAGTAAAAGACGGATCAAGATCTTGGGAGACCCAGAAGAAGCTCCTGGCTCCTGGCTTCAGATCAGCCCAGCTCCATTTGTTGTGGCCATTTGAGGAGTAAATCAGTGGATGGAAGACCTCTCTCTCTCTCTCTCTCTCTCTCTCTGCCTCTGCTTCTCTGTAACTTTGCCTTTCAAATAAATATATAAATCTTTAAAAAAATTAATGAAAAATATAATTAAAAGATCATTTTAAAAATTGATGTGAAACCATCACAAACTATATAAAGGAATTCTGTTTTCTTTTATGATTAAAACTATAGCTATTTAATAATGCAGCTTTAAAAAAGATTTATTTATTTGAGATGCAGAGTTAGAGACAGAGAGGTCTTCCAACCACTGGTTCACTCTCCAAATGGCTGCAGGAGCAAGGAACTTCCTCTGGGTCTCCTATGTGTGTACAGGGGCCTAAGCACTTGTGCTCTCTTCCACTGCCATCTGAGACCATTACCAGAGAGCAGATTCAGAACAGGAGCAGCCAGAACACAAACCAGCGCCCATATGGGATAAACACACCTTAGGCAAAGGCTTAACTCACTATGTCACAGTGCTGGGCACGATAACACAACTCTTAAGAAGATGTACCACAAACTCCTAGCTAAATATCTAAGTCCTTTGAACTTACAATGCAGAGCACAGATTCATTTAATATGGAAATTAAGAGGAAATAATGCAAGTATATCCATCTATTGTCTTTGTGTTTTCCTAGTAAAACAATGAAGTCAATTATATTAAGCTTGTTATTTTGATGTTTATTAACAGCCAGTAATCTCCTGTCTTTGACTCAGGCCAGTGACATCTTTCTATACAATCCTGTTAACATTCCTGTAAATGTTCAAGTCTTTGTGTTTTTTAAAGATTTATTTATTTATTTGAAAGGCCAAGTTACAGAAAAGAAGAGGCAGAGAGAGAGAGAGAGGTAGAGAGGTCTTCAATCTGTTAGTTCACTCCCCAAATGGCTGCAATGGCCATAGCTGAGCCAATCCAAAGCCAGGAGCCAGGAGCTTCTTCCAGGTCTCCCACCTGGTGCAGGGGCCCAAGGACTTGGGCCATATTCTACTGCTTTCCCAGGTCAAAAAGAGAGTTGGTTTGGAAGTGGAGCAACCAGGACTTGGACCAGTGTCCATATGGGATGCTGGCAACACAGTTGGTGGCTGTATTTCTATGCCACAGTGCTGGCCCCAAAGGTTCAACTCTATATTCAAAATCTCACCTTCAACGCAATTCACATGCAAATTTCAGAGAGAAATATACATATCTATTCCTCTCAAGTTCTTAAATTTCTTAACTGAAAATGCTCTCAATATGCAAATAAAATAAAAAATACTTAATTTAGTGAATATTTCCATGAAACAACTTTAGAGCAATGAACAGAGTAAATGGCTATTGCCTCTGTTCACACCCCTCTCCTCAAACACCTGTACTCTGTGAATGGGAAGAACATAAGTTGAGTGTTCATCTCTACTCAGGCTTATACATCGCAACGTTTACTTCAGTATGAACCAATGTGTCTCCAGACATTTCCCTGTATATCCATAAAATATAGAAAGCATTTACCTCTGATACAATTGTTCTCCTTTCAGAAGAAATAGTTGTATGAAGACATTAAATTGATAAAGAGACAGTAAATGATTTTAAGAAATAGTTCATGAGTAAGCATTTAAAGATTTTGCAATTTTAAGAAAGTTGGGAGAAAATTTGTGGAAGTACATGCTCCTTAGATTATCTAAAGTCTGCAAATTATTAACAGAATCTATATAGAACAGTAAAGAAAAAAGGAAAATTGTGATATATAATATGTAGTATATATTAAATATATCTTTGTCTATAATGGATATGAAATGCGTATATGCACATAAATTGATATATAATTTGTGTATTTACTATTAAAAGAAGGTGAAAAATCTTGAACACTTATACAGTGATCTGGGGTTGTGCAACAATACAATTAATATGGAACATTTTCAGAAATCTACAGCAATGTTTCACAAAGCATTTTCAAAAACATACAGGGAGTATGATTGATCAACCTAGTTAAAGAGGCCATAGACAATCTTTGCATTTCTCATACAAATTTCTCTAAGTCTGGAATCATATCAAAATAAGTTAGAAGAACAATGGCAAGGGTTAGCTTTGTGGCTCAGTGGGTTAAGCTGTGGCCTGCTGTGCCAGAATCCCATATGAGTACTGGTTTGATTTCCAGCTGTTCTGCTTCTGATTTCAGCTCCTTGCTACTGGATGTGGGAAAGCAGCAGCAGATTTTCTCAGTACTTGGGCACCTGCCAACCAAGTGAGAGACCTAGATGGAGTTCTAGGTCCCTGGATGGGCTGTTGCAGCTGTTTGGGGAGTGAGTCAGCAGATAAAAGATATTCCACTCTGTCTCTTCCTCTCTGTAACTGCCTTTCAAATAAATAAATACATTTTACCAAAAAGAAAAAAGATCAAGAAGAATGATAGAAGAATGAAACCATGAAAACAACTTTGATCAGTAGTTATATCTTTTCTGTTCCCTCCTTTGTTACTTAGCTTTCTCCATATTTTATTAGTCATTCTGTGACCCCAGCTGACTTCAGAGTATTATATTAGGTACCTGACATGCACAACTTTAGAGCCTCCTCCCTCCACTCATTTCTAGGTCCATGTGGGTTCTATGTGAATGTACTTTATGCAGGATCTGACATTATGTTACCATCAGCCTCAGGGCTTCTCAGCTGACACTCCTAGGTCCCACTTCCATTCATGAGGAACCTAGAGATGCTGCAGAGTCAGTTCACTGTGCGACAAATGTTTTCTATTGGAAGATGTCAGCCTGAGGCAGATTTTATATAGCTCAGGGCATGGGTATGCTTCCACTGATCAAGAAGTCAGTTGTACTTAATAATGACCATATAACAACACAGTTATGTAAAGTTTTCTTTTTTCAATGTTGTCCAGGTTACAAAACTTACTAGATTTCAATAATTCAATAGCACAGAGCATGAGTAGAGGTTACAGAAATATTTAAAAATTATTTAGAAGAGTACAGGTGTGTAAATTAGCAACTTGTAAAGGGCAAGAAGGGAGCATTGGACCTATTCTTAAGAAGCAACAAATTCACTTTAGCTGTGCTTATTGTTAACATATCAGACTATTGTTGCAAAAACTTCAGATTGTTCCAGAGAAAATCTCAATCTCAGAAATTTAGAATTTGTTTTTAAACATTCCAACTTTTCAATGCTGGTTTGATTATTTAATTATTCATTTAATTAAGAAACATTCTGCTAACAAGATCAAATCTACACATCTGATCTAGCCTTTAATCATCAAGTGTGAACTCAGGTTTAAGTGAAGGTGTAATAAGGAATTAATGGAAGATAGAACAGAATCAGCAGTTAGGATCCGTTACAAAGGGAGATGACATGCAAGCACTTACTTCTTTCAGAGTTAGCATATATCCTTTACAGTTTGGAAATTATTATTTACAAATAAATTATGTCTTGAAATTGAGTGAAACAAAGAAAAGAGGAATAAAATCTTAGTTGTGGTTGAAACAGGTGTTCATACAATACAAGCATAAAGGGACAGCCTTTTGTGTAACAAGTTAAGCCACCTCTTGCAAGCTGTATCCCATATCAGAAAGCCTGTTCAAGCCCTGGCTGGCCCATTTCTTATCCAGCTCCCTATTAATGTAGCTTGGATACCAGTGGAAGATGGCCCAAGTACATAGGCACCTCCCACCCTCATGGAAGACCCAGAAGGAATTCCAGGCTCATGGCTTCAGCCTTGCCCCTACTTGCCCACTGTGGCCATTTGGGGAGAGAATAAGCAGATGGAAGATATAACTTTTTTTTAAGTTTATTTTATTTTATTTTTATTTGAAAGAAAGAGTTACAGAGAGGTCTTCCATTCGCTGGTTCACTCCCCAGATGGCCGCAATGGCCAGAGCTGCACCGATCTGAAGCCAGGAGCTAAGAGCTTCCTCCAGGTCTCTCACTTGGATGCAGGGGCCCAAGGACTTGGGCCATCCCCCACTGACCTCCCAGGACACATCAGAAAGCTGGATCAGAAGAGGAGCAGCTGGGACTAGAACCGGAGCCCATATTGGATGCCGACGCTTCAGGCCAGGGCTTTAACCTGCTGCACCATAACGCCAGCTCCTGAAAGATGTATCTTTCTCCCTTCCTTTCTCTTTCTCTCTCTCTCTCCCTTCCTTCTTCCCTCCCTCCCTTTCTCTCTGCTTTTCAAATAAAATAAATCTTTTAAAAAACTCAATATACTGGGGGGTGAACCAACGGAAGGAAGACCTTTCTCTCTGTCTCTCTCTCTCACTGTCTATAACTCTCTCTCTCTGTCTCTCTCTCTCAAAAAAAAAAAAAAAAACAAAACTCAATATAGTGCACGCATTTGAAATAGTAATTGAATAAATTATTATTAAATTATGAATATAAAGCAGCAGTCAAAATGATAATATATTTCCCAATGAGTTTAAAGCACTATCATAAATACGGAAATATGCATTTGGCACAACATCTATTATCTGTCTATTTATCTATCAATCATCATCTGTCCTTTGAGAAATACTGAGTCAAGAACTAGAATAGAAATTCTCAGTCAGTAATGTACTCTTTGTGTCAATGCTTAATCATAATGAGTTTGACTCTTTGCTGTAAGGAATATTTGATAATTTAAATACTTACAGAGCTCAAAGAGATCCATGCTTTGTTTAAGTAGTAATATAATGGCTCAGACATGGGCCTTCTATCATAAAAGTAGAATCCTATAATTGCCTCTTGGATCTATATTTTGCTTTATGATTATAATGACTAGAGCATACTGGTCTATGACAATAAAAGACCTGTTGTGATACTACTGATGTTTGAAGAAAAGTGAATGCATGTGATGATTATTAGTTATTTAATTTGACTACAATGAAAGAAATATTGAATAAATATGCTTTTAAAAACTACTCTATTTCCCATAATTACATGTAAAATAAGTAAAACATATTTAGAGACACTAAATTGTGAAAGAAATGAAAATTTGAACGTAAATAGACAACAGAATTAATACCAGATGCAAGTTGAAGATAAAGGGATTGGAAGGGTTCGGATCATGGTGCGTAGGTTAAGCTGCTGCTTACACCACCCACATCCTGTGCCTGAATGTCTGTGAATCTGGGCTGCTCCACTTCCAATTCAAGTTCCTGTGAATGTGACTCGTTAAGTTGGTGGATGATGGCCCAAGTGTTTGTGTCCGTCCTTTCCACCCATGTGGGAGACCTGATGGAGTACTCGGCTACTGGATTCAGCATAGCACACCTGGGCTGTTGTGTTCATCCTCGGAATGAAACAAGAGATGGAATATTCTCTCTCTCTCTCCCTCTCTCTTTCTATCCCTCTCTCTTTCTCTGTCACTCTCTCATTCAAATAAATTTCAAAAATATTTTTAAAAAGATAAATGGAATGAAAGCCTGTAAACTCCTAGTAAATCAAGCCCTTGTGTCCCAATATAGGAAACGGGAATCCAACAGTTTTGTTGACAACTAGGCCAAATGACTACCCATATTATTTGTAAAAAAGATAATCGTTGGATATTTCATAATATTATTATGTCCAATTAGTGTCTAATGGTAAGTGAGTATCTGTTTTCAGTTTGAGGAAGGAGCTGAATGCCTAACTTGAACTCTTTCTGAGGAAATGAATTATTATATTTTTGTGGTGTGAGTGGAAGTGTGCATAGAAATAGAAAAAGAAAGGAAAAGGAAAAAATGTAGATAGAGGAAGAGAAGCCAAAAGAAAGCTGAAGCTCCTTGGATACAGGTTCAAAATTAGAGTTATTCTAATTGTGGCACAGAAAGACAACACAGGATCTCACTGAAGTAATGATTCTGAAAATGTTGATCTCATGTAAGTAGAGAGTAGACTAGTGATTACTATAGGCCAGGTGGTTAGGAAGGAGTAGGAGGGAGAGACATTGATCAAAAGATGAAAAATCACAGTGAGAGAAGAGGAATAAATTTCAGGAGTACAGAAAGATGTCTATAGTTAATAATGAATTGTATTTAGCAAAATGTAAAGAATGAAAGAACAAATGTTAAGTTGGCTTTCACCACTATGTGGGGAGATTCATCTGTTGATGAGCTTGCTTTAACCACCCACTATGTAAATATACTTTGAAACATCAAGATGAACATGATAAAAAAATACCATATTATCCATTTAAAAAATTAAAGGACTCCAAAGTACTGCCTTGAGCTCTATATTTGATCTCTGCCCATAAAATCTCAAAACACAGCAAACTTCCTAAGCTTCCTTTTCTCATCATAGTGCTACTCTTTCTTAATGAATCCCAGATGAAATAAATATAATAAATTATTTGTAAGTAATGATATATTGTAAATTGAGAATTTTATTATAATTCTGTTAAATGATACAGAATAAAATTTTCTGAGAGACAGAGGGAAAGAGAAACATAAGAAGCTCTCAGAGAAATTTAACACTCATCCATAGAGTTTACTTAAGTGCATTATTCTTAAAGAAAAGTAATTTATCTGGAATTCTATCATTAGGAGATGTATTCACAAACATCTGAGCTTTTTTTTTTACCATGCTTTGAGAGGCTCTCAAATATTAGAGTGTATAGGAATAAGTATGCTGTGAGCATCACATTGGGTAGCCTTCTTGAGTGAGAATAGAGAATGAATATCTAGTGCAAGAAGTTTTTATGATTCCAACTTCTTAATAGATACTTATATTGTCATGAATATTTTACAACGTCAGCGATTCAATGTCATCTATATTACTATTTCTTCAACATAGCATATGCCATACCCCTGCTACTCTGAGCTTCATTCTAAAATGTCTAATGAAATATTCATTCAGTTTCACATTTTAGAAAAGATCACAGTAGGTAACCTTAACATAAAATACATTGAGTTTTATAAAGTTTCTGTTGTACTTCAAGGATCTCCAATTCATTATGAGATAAGTCTAAATGGGCCACGGATCTGGGCAGGCAATGTAATATCCTTCAGGTGCCCCACATTCATTCATGAACATTAAACGTCCACATAGACTAAGACTCTTCTTGGCACCTGGAAGAGCCAGAATGGTATAATAAAAAGGATAAGATTTAATATTGAATCACATTACATCAGTCATCAAATTGGGTCTTGGCTTTTATGAGTGGCGTGGATTTGAGCAATTAGCTTAACTACTCAGCACACCAATATCTTCACTGTTAAATGAGAATATTCACACTCTCCTTTCACATATTTTGGAAAAATCAATCCATTCTTTAAAAAAGACATACTTATTTACCTTGAAAGGCAGAGTTACACACATGGGGAGGAGGGAGAGAAAGAGAGAGAGAGAGAGAATGGAGAGAGATAGAGAGAAAGAGAATCTTTTATCCACTGGGTCACTCCCCAAATGACTCAATGGCTGGGGCTGGACCTAACTGAAGCCGGGAACAGGAGCTTCTTTTTGAGTCTCCCAAAGGGGCTCAGGCACTTGAGCCATCTTCCACTGCTTTCCCAGGCACACTAGCAAGGGGTGCCAATGGAAGTGCAGCAACCTTGACTCACACCTTAGGCAGTGGCTTAACCATCACATCACATAACATCACATCACAGTGCTGGCCCCCTAATCCATTGTTTTTAGCAGCAAATATTGTCTACACAATTAGTATACTTATTATTCCCTGTGCACTATTCTAAGAATTAGGAACACAACACATAGAGGCACTGACTTCAGTATGCATATGTATATGAGGATACTTCAAAATGTTCAAGTAACATGGAATAAATTTTGGTTGAAGAAAATTTGCTAATCTTTGCATAGTTGTTTTTGTAATATGCTCCTAACATGACTCTGAAGATCTCTCATGTGCATGGATTTCAATTATTTACACCAAAATAAACTTATCTTTTAATTCCATTTTCCACTGACTTCTTGAAGTATTTTGGTATTCCAGTGGAAGAAATGAAAAATAAGTAAATATATCCATAAGTTTATATGAGCTATTGACAAATACTATGAAAAATAATTGCTAGCACAACAGTGGTGATAGGAGATTCTATTCAAATAGAGTACTTAATAATATTATCACAATGAAGCACTATGATTAAAATTCCTAACATTGCTAAGTTCTGAAATAGGAGTAATTTTATCACCAGAAATTATAAACATTCTGAAAAATAAGAAGTCGAATATTTACAAATACCTGACTAGTTGAAAGTAAGGTATTTGATCTTTTAACCCAATGCTAAGATATAAAATGTTTAACTTGTTAAGAAACATTCAGCAATTATAAGGGCTAATAAGGGCAAAGTTTTATCTCAATATTCTTGTTGTGCCATTGCCAAGCACAACAGTTAATCTTTTTTAAAGATCTATTTATTTATTTGAAAGGCAGAGTAACAGAAAGAAAGGGAGACATGAGGTAGGGAGATCTACCATACACTGATTCACTCCTCTAATGGATGCAATGGCCAGGGCTGAGCCAGCCAGAAGCCAGGAGCCTGGAACTCCTCCTGGTTTCAGACATGGGTGCAGGAGCTCGAGGACTTTGACCATCTTTTGCTGCTATGCCAGGTGCATTAGGAGGGAACTGGATTGGTATTGGAGTGGTGGGCACTTGAACTGGCACCAAAATGCGATAATGGCATTGCAGGTGGCAGCTTAACCTGTTCTGCCACAATTCTGACCCATAATAGTTATTCTTAATAATTCATCTATAGTTTTATTATTGATAAGTATTTTTAATTTTCAGAGAAACTAAAATTTAAAAATTTAAAAAGTATTGGTATTTAAATAACAAATTAAAATGAAGCAAATTGCTGTTATATAAATTTGTACAAAATGATCTAGAAGATTTTTGGATATATAATTAAAATATGAAATATGTCTATCTAGAAAGGTTAATAAATATGGCAAGTCATTTGAAATTAAGAAGTATGAAAAAATTATATTTCTTAAACTAAATTTGGTAGGT
Organism: Oryctolagus cuniculus; assembly: GCF_051225735.1. Classification (NCBI taxonomy): domain Eukaryota; kingdom Metazoa; phylum Chordata; class Mammalia; order Lagomorpha; family Leporidae; genus Oryctolagus; species Oryctolagus cuniculus. Next base: position 105,461,099 of record NC_142871.1, on the reverse strand, counting down.
GGTAATACTGCTTGACAATGTGAGTACGTTCTGGGAAATGCATTGTTAGATGATTTTGTCATTGTGAAAAACATCATAAAGTACATCATAAAGTCTTTACTGATATGTCCTTCTGCAAACAATAATTCTCCTTTCCACAATCGCAGCAGTTCGGGAGGGCATCTGTGAACGGGAACGAGAATGCCCATGGAGAAGTCAGGGGCACTCTCGCTCCTGTAGTGCATTGTTGTTATGTGCTTGCTACACGCATGAAGTTCCTAGGGGTTCTCATTGTGCCAAAGCACAAATGATTTCAACTTATATCCTTAAGTATTAAAGTCGATTCAGGTGTAACTCCTAGAATAGGAAAGTTTCAACCATATTGAAGATTTGGCTGTGGCAAATAATTTTCCTCCACAATCAGCTTGTCTAGAGTTTCCAAAAGTTCCTCAAAAGCCTTTGGGTCAGCATCTGCAGTCTCATTGTTCACATAATGTACTGAATACTGAGTCTTGACTCACTTAAACCACTCATTCCTAGATGTAAATGTAAGGTAGTAGTAAAGTATAGCCCCTTATTTCATATCACAAAACAATGTTTTGCCCTGTCTATGGTTGCCACAGTGTTGAGAGAAACACAATTCTGTTTCTGGTTGTCAATCCAGTTAATTAAAAGTTTCTCCACATTGGTGGACAATCAGAACACTGGTTAACACGCCACTTAGGAAACCCAGATTCCATATCAGAGGGCCTAGGTTTGAGCTGCAGCTCCACCTCTAATTCCAGATTCTTGTTGGGTCCTTGTAATCCACATGTAGCTCCAGATAGAGCGCTGGACTCTCACTCGGTTGGCCTTTCTCCAGCTCTTGCAGGCACTGGGGGAATGAATCAGGGGACAGAAGACTTCTCTCTGTCTGTCTCTGTCTCTCTTCCTTTCAAATACAAATAAAACACTAAGTATTTTTAAGTTTCTCTGTTTATACAGACCCTTTCAAAAAATTCTTGGCCTTATTTCCTTCAGTGAATCAAATTATCTAAGAATTTCTATCACTTTTTTTCTTCAAATTGTTAGCTCTGATAGAATGGGACATGCCTAGTTGGCAAGAAATAACCATCACTGATTTTCCTTTTATTTTCTTGTTTTATGATTTATTTATTTACTTGTAAGGCAGAGTTACAGAGAGGCAGAGGCAGAGAGAGAAAGGTCTTCCATCCACTGGTTCACTCTCCAAATGGCTACAATAGCTGGAGCTGGGCCAATCTGAAGCCAGAAGCCAGGAACTTCTTCCCAGTCTCCCACATGGGCACATGAACCCAAGCACTTGGACCATCTTCTACTGCTTTTCTAGGCCATAGCAGAGAGATGAATTTGGAGTGGAGTAGCCACTACTCAAACCAATGCCCATATTGGATGACACACTGCAGGTGGCGGCTTTACCCGCTATGGCAAGCGCTGGCCCCTCATCACTGATTTTCAATTTTTGTGATCATTAATCACTTTTCATCATGTTTCCAGGTAAGTCATTCCATGTGGTCTCTTAATGACAGCATTAGCAGTGGATTTTTCATGTTTAGCAGCCATGATGGAAAAAACAAAAAATCGGGCAGGCGCTGCGGCTCACTTGGCTAATCCTCCGCCTGTGGCACCGGCACCCCGGATTCTAATTCCGATTGGGGTGCCAGATTCTGTCACGATTGCTCCTCTTCCAGTCCAGTTCTGTGCTGCGGCCCTGGAAGGCAGTGGAGGATGGCCCAAGTGCTTAAGCACCTGCACCCGCATAGGAGATCAGGAGGAAGCACCTGGTTCCTGGCTTCGGATCGGCGCAGCACACTGGCCATAGCGGCCATTTGGGGTGTGAACCAATGGAAGGAAGACCTTTCTCTCTGTCTCTCTCTCTCTCTCTTTCTCACTAACTCTGCCTGTCAAAAAAAAACAAAAAATCTAGTTTAAATCAAGCACAGGAGAAATAAGACAAGCAGGAGACTCAATAAACAAGGTATGTATAAACTGTTGCCACAGTTATGTAGTTACTGTTTTACAGTAAACAAAATATATAAATAGAAGGAACATACTCTAAAATAATGCTCAGAGTAGAGCATTATGGAGCAGAGAATTAAAGTTGCCGCTGGGAGACTCACATCCCATATTGGAGTGTCTGTTCAACTCCTGAAGCCTCTGCTTCCATTCCAGGTTTCAGTTCATGAATCCTGGAATGCAAGAGAGAATGGCTTGAGAGTTTTGGCCCTTGCCATCCTGTGAGAGGCCTGGACAACCTTTCCAGCTATCGGCCTAGGCATGGTCCAACTCTAGCTCTTATGGGCATTCGGGAAGCAAAAATAAGAATAATATGAAAATATGAAAGTTTGTGACAAGTTTGTCTCTCACATATAGTTTCCCTTCTATTTGTTAGTTTATCAATTTTGGAAGCGACAAGATTATGATTCCAGAAAATCAATTTCAAGGTAAAAGCAGATGAAAATTACTGGGCAATGAATACGTACTTCAAATAGTAGACTCACATTCTTAAAATAATTTAAAATCCCTATGATTTAAGTACTGTTTGATATATAAGAAAATTGGGATGTTCTGAAACTGACATTTCAGTATAGTGGATGGCATGATAGCTTAATTTGACAGTATAAATCTCCAAAATTTTTGTAGCAATGAAAGAAGCCACTTTTTCCTATTGCTACTTTATCTTTTTGAAACATATATAAAACATTATTATGTAATATTTATGTGCTTATTTTTGTTTTTAAAATATCCTAACAGGATTTCATTATGTTAATTAATTATTTCAATGAATTTGTTTCTTCATTCCCTCTCTTCTTTATTTAAAAAAAATTATTTATTTAATTGAAAGACCGAGTGACAGAGAAAAAGAGAGATAGATTTTCCACCTGTTATTCAGTCCCCCAACGACCTCAACAGCCAGGAGCTAGGAAATGCATTCAGGTTTTCCACATGGGTGGAAGGGGGCCAGGTAATTGGGCCATGTTTCCCTGCCTTCCCAGGTGCATTAGCAGGAAATTGGATCAGAATCAGAATAACTGGGTCTTGAGCCTACATTATGATGTGGGATGCCAGCTTCAAAAGCTGTGGCTTTACTTGCTGCATCACAATACTGGTCCCCACGTAATAGATGAATATGTGCATAAATGATTTTTTTTACAAAGCCTACTAATGAACATGATACAAATTCCAGTATTCATGTTTACATTTCTTTCATATGTTGAAGAGACAGTTACACTTCCTATTTTCCATTGTTACATACAATACACATACAATCTAATACATACTTACAATTCTATGTTTCTGAGAAATATAACTGAAAATAGGGACCAGTGCTGTGGCATAACTGGTAAAACACCCACCTGCTATGCCTGCATCCCATCTGGGCACCAGTTATAGACCTGGATGTTTCACTTCTGATCAAGCTCCTTGCTAATGCAGCTGGGAGAGCAGCTGAGGATGGTCCAAATACCTGGACCCCTGCACCCACATAGGAGACCCAGATGAAGCTCCTGACCCTTTGAGGACTGGGCCATTGAATGGAAGATATCTGTCTCTTTGTTTCTTTCTCTTCCTCTCTCTCTCTCTCTGTCTCTCTCTCTCTCTCTTTCTCTCTTCCTCTAATTCTACCTTTCAAATAAAAGAAATCAATCTTTAAAAATCTTTAAAAGGGGCTGGTGCCGTGGTGCACTAGGTTAATCCTCCGCCTACAGGGCCAGCATCCCATATGGGCGCCGGGTTCTAGTCCTGACTGCTCCTCTTCCAGTCCAGCTCTCTGCTGTGGCCCGGGAGGGCAGTGGAGGATGGCCCAAGTGCTTGGCCCCTGCAACCACATGGGAGACTAGGAAGAAGCTCCTGGCTCCTGGCTTCGGATCAGCATAGTTCCGGCTGTAGCGGCCATTTGGGGAGTGAACCAACAGAAGGAAGACATTTCTTTCTCTCTCTCTCTCACTGTCTGTAGCTCTACCTGTCAAATAAATAAGAAATCCTAAAATTTCTTTTTAAAAAATCTTTTTAAAAAGTAACTGAAAATAAACTCTCCAGTGCAGAAAATATCTCCCCAAAGATAGTAAAGACAAAACAAAACAAAAATTTTACTATTCAATAAGCTTTAAAGTAAAATGTCATCCAAATGATGTAGGCAGGCAACTAGGATAAATTTGATTAGATTTGTGAGCTGGAGCACCAGGCCTTTGCCCTACCCTCTGTGTGATTCTATGCCCCTACCTGACCACACCTGTATGCCCACCTGCCATTCAGGCTACATAACCACTCCCCTTTGGAAGTGGATAAAAGGTCTGAAACAAGGTGGGATGGGCCCTTTTTTCTTCCTTGTTCTTTTTTTTTTTTTTTTCATGATTATGGACATTTGTTGCCCTTGTTGTTCCACGCCAAGGGGCACGTGGCCTTTGGGCAATCACTTTGCTGCCCATGATGAGCTGCTTGTAACTGCTCATAACCAAACGCTTACTGCACGTGGTTTTTGGCCTACTCTCTGCTCAGTATGGATCTAGATTTCCCTTTCTCTCTTAGAGATAGCCCTCACTCTCCTATGCATTTCTCTCACTGAATAAAAAGCTTAAAAACCTACATGTCTTCTGGTCTATTTGAGCCAGTATTCAGAATTCTCTGAATTTATGGCAAGAACCCACACAGCTTATTAATATGGGAAACATTAATAAGCAAATTGGTATCAAAAACAAGAGATCTGCTAAGAATTTGAACATATGAAGAACTATCAGCCTTTCTTTTAGCTAAACAGATGCATGAATGTTCTTATGATAAACAAGAATTAGTGTTCAAGTGAGACGTCTTACTTGCTACCATGTTCATACATACTTATGTATATGGAATATATGTATACATATATTCCAGATTACCCTGGAAATTGGATTGACCACCAGAGTTAGCTTGCAAAGAAGAAAAATAAACTTCTCTTATCTTAATAATAAAAGCTACTTCCACAATCTGGAGCAAGCTGCTCATCAAAGTTAGACTCCAGGCTTCCCACAGGAACTGGGAGATAGGGTAATGTCTCCTCGGTATTTACAATTCAAAGAGATGGTTCCTGAGCCCTTGAGAAAGGTTTCCCTGGGCCATAAAGCTGAGAAGAGTGCCTTCTGGTTTTTACAAAGGACTTATATACATTTCAAAGAGAGGAGAAAGGATTTAAACCTGCAACTGTTCTAAAGTAGGTGCTCTAAGAAAAGAGAGGGAGGAATGAATGCTTTATTTTCAGAAAAGGGAATTCAGCCTAATATTTTATGTTTTAGGTTTCTTTACAATCTCAACACATAATAAGTTGCACAGTATCATAATGTGAGGAAGTATTAAAGAAATAACATATTTGAAAATTGTTGCTAGAAAATGTTGAAGTTTATATCAAGGATTTTCTGAACCACAGATTCTTAAGACTATTCTGATCCCAATATTAAAACTGTCATTTTTGGCATAGAATAGAACCATATCCTTATTTATTTAATTATTTATTTATTTTACCAAATAATGAACTTAAGAAATTTTAAACCCTACTTTAAAATTGCTAATATTTTTGATATCTCATGGAAACCATTTTGTAGTCCTGTTTCCTTATAGACTCAGATAAAAATTTTCTTTGTAATTTCTTTTTGGTTCCAAGAAATCAAGAAATAATATAATATACCAAACACCAGAGTAAGGTAAAGGGTTTATTGGGGAAAACCCAGCAGACCGGAGGGAAGGGGCGAAGAAGGGAAAAGAGAAGGAGAGTGTAAGAGAGACAGACAGAGAGGAGAGAAGAGAAGAGAGAGAACAGAGAGGAGCCTAGAGAGAGAGAGAGATAGGAGAGAGAGGAGCAAGAGAGAAGCCAAGAGAGAGCAGAGAGAGTGAGAGCTAGCGAGGGAGCGAGAGAGCAAGAGAGGGAGAGAGAGCCACCTGTTCAGGAACAGGTTCTTTTAAAACTTTGCTTAAGGGTGAGCAGGGAAGCAGGAGCAGCGAATCCCATTAGGATGGGGGTGGAGCTTAACAATGGTGGTTGGGCCATGTAGCCACCTGGCTTTCAGCAATGGCAGCAGGGGCTAGGGCCGAGGATATAGATCAGGGTAAGATTGCGCCGTAGATAAGACTGCACCATTTTCCTAATGATTATAAATATTGACATTCTGAAACCGTAGTATAATATGTGCTTATGTGTGTGTGTGATGGATGGAAAATATGTGTCACTTCATAAGGAGAATATGAAATATATTGCATGTATAATGTCTAAGAAAAAAATAGAACATGATGGTACACAAATGTTACTGAAGCTGTAAGACTTTTGAAGGGAAAATGCAAAACTTACATTCATCTCCAATGAACAGCTAGGAAGATAAGTTAAGGGACTGAATATGGAAGGAAGTAGTAGTTTTCTTAATATTTATGGAGATAAGACATTAAAAATTTATAGTTTTGTTAGGTAGGAAGTCAGATATGAGCTTATGTGTGTGTAACAGGCCATATGTCCAGCTTATGCATCTGCATCTCAAAGTCATCCTGACAATGTTTCAGGGACAGCCCGGTATTCACATTCTGCCCTGCCCCCTTCTATCTGACAACCTGCCAGGTAGGGGTCCCCACCCCTTCTGCCTGACAAATCTTCCACAATTTCCCAGATGTAGCCCAGTATATGCATTTCAAACACACTGCTCTGGATCCCCATTCTCTAGGGGTCCTGCTCACCCTTCCTCTAAACCCAGGATGGCCAGCTAGCCTCCCTCCTGTCTGATACCTTCAAGGGAAAACTCAGATAGGAGCTTGTTAATATTTACATCCATAAAATCCTTTGTTTCGGGAGGAGATGTGTGAAGACAGAGACCCATCTCCTTAAAACCCCCCAGCCTCAACCGGACTGTGCGCTCAGCCCTCTGCCTCTCTACTGAGCCACCTGCCTGGCCTGGTCAGGTGTAATCTCTCTACTCAACCATGAAACCTGCCCCCCCAAAGTCCTAGCAACTGGGCACTCTCAGGTCCTGTCTGGAGAGGTGCCCATCTGTTCTTACGGATGTCCCTACCCTAATAAACTTTGCTACCTTTTATTTTCCACTACTCTGTCTCAAACCTGAATTCTTTCTTGTGCAAAGACAAGAACCCTGCCATTCTCCGGTAACAGGTTGAGAGCTAAGAAGTCAAGGACATATGCTCTAGGGATTCCTGAGTTGCTAATTTCCAACTTCATTCCTTTATGTTCTGAGAAGCTGCATGGTATGATTCTAATTCTTTTGAATTTGCTGAGACTTGCTTTATGGCCTAGTATGTGGTCAATCCTAGAGAAGGTTCCATGTACTGCTGAGAAGAATGTAAAAGCTTTAGCTGTAGGATTGAAAGTTCTGTATATATCTGTTAGATCCATTTGGGCTATAGTGTCATTTAAATCTACTGTCTCCTTGTTGATCTTCTGTCCTGTTGATCTGTCTATTTCTGAGAGTGGAGTATTGAAGTCCCCCAGTACTATTGTATTGGGGTCTAAGTCTCCCTTTAAGTCCCTTAACAAATCTTTTAGATAAACTGGTGCCCTGTAGTTAGGTGCATATACATTGATAATTGTTATATCTTCCTGTTGAATTGATCCCTTAATCATTATATAGGGTCCCTCTTTGTCTTAACAGTTTTTGAGGTAAAGTTTATGTTGTCTGATATTAAGATGGCTACGCCCGCTCTTTTTTCATTTCTGTTGGCATGGTATATCTTTTTCCAGCCTTTCACTTTCAGTCTGTATGCATCTTTGTTGGAAAGATGTGTTTCTTGTAAGCAGCAAATAGATGGGTTTTGTTCCTTAACCTAATCAGCCAATCGGTGTCTTTAACTGGACAGTTCAGGCCATTCACGTTCAATGTGACTATTGATAAGTGGTAACTGTGCCCTGCCATTTGCCAAAGATAAGTTCTAATATATGCTTTGAATTCGCTGTGATCTTTTGCTGTGAGGTTTCCTTCCTTTACCTTCTTTCATATTGATGACCGTATTTCTGTGTTTCTGTGTGCAACACATCTTTAAGCAACTTTTGCAGGGCTGGATGAGTGGCGACAAATTCTTTCAATTTCTGTTTGCTGTGAAAAGTCTTTATTTCACCTTCATTCACAAATGATAGCTTTACAGGGTATAATATTCTGGGCTGGCAGTTGTTCTCTCTCAGTACCTGGGCTATATCTCGCCATTCCCTCCTAGCTTGTGGGGTTTCTGATGAGAAGTCAGCTGTGAGTCCGATTGGAGATCCTCTGAGAGTAATCTGACGTTTCTCTCTTGCACATTTTAGGATCTTTTCTTTATGTTTCACTGTGGAGAGTTTAATTACAATGTGTCGTGGTGAGGATCTCTTTTGTTCATGTTTATTAGGGGTTCTATGAGCTTCCTGTACTAGGATGTCTCTGTCCTTCTCCAAACCTGGGAAATTTTCTGCTAGTCTTTCATGAAAAAGGCCTTCTAATCTTTTCTCCCTCTCCATGCCTTCAGGAACTCCTAGAACCCGAATGTTGGTTTTTTTAACAGTATCCTGAAGATTCCCGACAATATGTTTTAGATTCCTAATTTCCTCTTCTTTTCTTTGGTCTGACTGTACCATTTCCTCTTCTTTTCTTTGGTCTGACTGTACCCTTTCCTGTTCTCTGTTTTTTAAGTCTGATATTCTCTCTTCTGCTTCACCCATTCTTTTTGTAAGGCTCTCTAATGTGTTTTTCATTTGATCTATTGAATTCTTCACTTCATTATGATGTCTCATCACTATCACAGTTTCCTGTTGTACTAGTTGTTTCATTTCATTTTGATTCCTCCTTAATATTTCATTTTCATGAGAGAGATTTTCTATCTTGTCCATTAAGGATTTCTGTAGTTCAAGAATTTGTTTTTGAGAACTTGTTAATGTTCTTATTAATTTTTTGAGATCTGCTTCTTGCATTTCTTCTATCTCATCATCTTCATAATCTTGATTTGGGGTGTCTTTTTCATTTGGGGGCGTCATAGTGACTTCCTTGTTTTTATTATCTTGGTTTTTGCGTTTGTTATTTGGCATATTGGAGATATTTGTTTTCTTCACTGTGGTGCTTTTTCTTGTTATACTATGACTCTAGATTACGAGAGCTGTCTGTTTTTGATGGAGCCTTAGTGGCTTGAGATGGGGTGGCCTGAGAGCTCTGTTTGGTGTGCCAAAGGTGACACTCCCAGGTTAGGCGTGGTAGATCTCTCTCTCTCTCTCTTTCTTTCTTTCTTTGATTCAAAAGGCAAGTAATTCAGCACAGCTAAACGAAGTTGGAGGTAGTTATCAGGCAAATGATATACCCACAGGAGCCAGAGATCAGAAGCTCTTTCCCAAGGACCACACAGGGAATCTGTTCTGCCCTCAGAGTGGGCTCAAATTCTCCTTCAGTCTCCCACTGGGTTGCCAAAGTTACAGAATTGTAGCGTCTCTGGAGAGTACTCACGTGAATTCCGTGAGTTCTCTCCCCCACCGTCTCTTTTTTCACAGTCTCAGTTCAGTAGCACCACAAATTTACTAGGTCCTAATCTCCTGTTAATTCACCCCGCCCAGACTCAGGTTTTTCTGCTAGGCTCAGGGCCGGTGCAGACCTGAGGTCACTCTGCTTATGATGTATGTCCAAGATGGCGCCTGCTATTTGTCTTGCTCACCTTTGAGAGGTGAGCAGAGAGAGAGAAACCCGTGTCCGTATCAGTCACTTTTTTCTCTCTCTCTTTCTCTTCTAGATAGCCTGGTGAGCTTTTCCCCCCGGGGTTGTTCCCTCTAGTCTCCTCTTTCTGCTTGCCTGCCGGTGTCTCGGGCTATTGAGGTTTGGCTCACCTTGCGTTCCAGCGCTGGTGTGTTGAGTCTGCCGCTGGTGTCCCGAACTGTGGGCTCCCATGCTCTCCACGCAGGTCCACTGTGTCATAGCAGAAATTAAAAGAGAAATGAAAAATTTTCTGGAAGTAAATGAGGATAACAGCACAACATACCAAAACTTATGGGACACAGCAAAAGCAGTTTTAAGAGGAAAGTTTATATCAATAGGTGCCTACATCAAGAAATTGGAAAGGCACCAAATAGATGAGCTTTCAATTCACCTCAAGGATTTAGAAAACCTACAGCAAACCAGACCCAAATCTAGTAAGAGAAGAGAAATAATTAAAATCAGAAGAAATCAACAGGATTGAATAAAAAAAATTACAAAAAATCAGCCAAATGAGGAGCTGGTTTTTTGAAAAAATAAACAAAATTGACACCCCATTGGCCCAACTAACTAAAAAAAGAAGAGAAAAGACCCAAATCAATAAAATCAGAGATGAAAAAGGAAACGTAACAACAGAAATAAAAACACCACAGAAATAAAAAGAATCATCAGAAAGTACTACAAGGAATTGTATGCCAGCAAACAGGGAAACCTATCAGAAATGGATAGATTCCTGGACACATGCAACCTACCTAAATTGAACCAGGAAGACATCGAAAACCTAAACAGACCCATAACTGAGACAGAAATTGAAACAGTAATAAAGGCCCTCCCAACAAAGAAAAGTCCAGGACCAGATGGATTCACTGCTGAATTCTACAAGACATTTAAAGAAGAACTGACTCCAATTCTTCTCAAACTATTCAGAACAATCGAAAAAGAGGGAGTCCTCCCAAATTCTTTCTATGAAGCCAGAATCACCTTAATTCCTAAGCCAGAAAAAGATGCAGCATTGAAGGAGAATTACGGACCACTATCCCTGATGAACATAGACGCAAAAATCCTCAATAAAATTCTGGGCAATAGAATGCAACAACACATCAGAAAGATCATCCACCCATACCAAGTGGGATTTATCCCTGGTATGCAGGGATGGATTAATGTGGGCAGAACAATCAATGTGATACACCACATTAACAGACTGCAGAAGAAAAACCATATGATTATCTCAATAGACGCCGAGAAAGCATTTGATAAAATACAACACCCTTTCATGATGAAAACTCTAAGCAAACTGGGTTTGGAAGGAACATTCCTCAATACAATCCAAGCAATCTATGAAAAACCCACAGCCAACATTCTATTGGATGGGAAAAGTTGGAAGCATTTCCACTGAGATCCGGTATCAGACAGGGATGCCCACTCTCACCACTGCTATTCAATATATTCCTGGAAGTTCTAGCCAGAGCTATTAGGCAAGAAAAAGAAATTAAAGGGCTACAAATTGGGAAGGAAGAACTCAAACTATCCCTCTTTGCAGATTATATGATTCTTTATTTAGGGGACCCAAAGAACTCTACTAGGAGACTATTGGAACTCATAGAAGATTTTGGCAAAGTAGCAGGGTATAAAATCAATGCACAAAAATCAACAGCCTTTGTATACACAGGCAATGCCATGGCTGAGGAAAAACTTCTAAGATCAATCCCACTCACAATAGCTACAAAAACAATCAAATACTTGGAATAAACTTAACCAAGGACGTTCAAGACCTCTATGATGAAAATTACAAAACCTTAAAGAAAGAAATAGAAGAGGATACCAAGAAATGGAAAAATCTTCCATGCTCATGGATTGGAAGAATCAATATCATCAAAATGTCCATTCTCCCAAAAGCAGTGTATAGATTCACTGCAATACCAATCAAGATACCGAAGACCTTCTTCTCAGAGCTGGAAAAAATGATGCTGAAATTCATATGGAGACACAGGAGATCTCGAATAGCTAAAGCAATCTTGTACAACAAAAACGAAGCTGGAGGCATCACAATACCAGATTTCAGAACATACTACAGGGCAGTTGTAATCAAAACAGCATGGTACTGGTACAGAAACAGATGGATAGACCAATGGAATAGAATTGAAACACCAGAAATCAATCCAAACATCTACAGACAACTCATATTTGATCAAGGATCCAAAACCAATCCCTGGAGTAAGGACAGTCTATTCAATAAATGGTGCTGGGTAAATTGGATTTCCACGTGCAGAATCATGAAGCAAGACCCCTACCTTTCACCTTACACAAAAATTCACTCAACATGGTTTAAAGACTTAAATCTACGACCTGACACCATGAAATTATTAGAGAGCATTGGAAAAACCCTGCAAGATATAGGTACCGGCAAAGACTTCTTGGAAAAGACCTCAGAAGCACAGGCAGTATAAGTCAAAATTAACATTTGGGATTGCATCAAATTGAGAAGTTTCTGTACTGCAAAAGAAACAGTCAGGAAAGTGAAGAGACAACCGACAGAATGGGAAAATATATTTGCAAACTATGCAACTGATAAAGAGTTGATAACCAGAATCTCAAAGAAATCAAGAAACTCCACAAGATCAAAACAAACAACCCACTTAAGAGATGGGCCAAGGACCTCAATAGACATTTTTCAAAAGAGGAAATCCAAATGGCCAACAGACACATGAAAAAATGTTCAAGATCACTTGCAATCAGGGAAATGCAAATCAAAACCACAATGAGGTTTCACCTCACCCCAGTTAGAATGGCTCACATTCAGAAATCTACCAACAATAGATGCTGGAGAGGATATGGGGAAAAAGGGATACTAACCCACTGTTGGTGGGAATGCAAACTGGTTAAGCCACTATGGAAGTCAGTTTGGAGATTCCTCAGAAACCTGAATATAAACCTACCATTCAACCCAGCCATCCCACTCCTTGGAATTTACCCAAAGGAAATTAAATTGGCAAACAAACAAGCTGTCTGCAATTTAATGTTTATTGCAGCCCAATTCACAATAGCTAAGACCTTGAACCAACCCAAATGCCCATCAACAGTAGACTCGATAAAGAAATTATGGGACATGTACTCTATAGAATACTATACAGCAGTCAAAACAATGAAACCCAGTCATTTGCAACAAGATGGAGGAATTTGGAAAACATCATGCTGAGTGAATTAAGCCAGTTCCAAAGGGACAAATATCATATGTTCTCCCTGATCAGCGACTACTAACTGAGCACCAAGGGAGAATCTTGTTGAAATGAAATGGACACTATGAGAAATAGTGACTTGATCAGCTCTTGTCCTGACGGTTGATGTACAATGTAATTCATTATCCATTTTAGTATTTTTTTTGTTCTAGTACCATTGATTGAACTCTGTAATTAACACACATTTATTCTTAGGTGTTTAAATTTTAAGTGAAAAAGTGATCCCTGTTAGGAATTTGAAAAACATTATGCTGAGTGAAATAAGCCAATCCCAAAGGGACAAATACCACTTGTTCTACCTGATAGGTGACAACTAACTGAGCACCAAAAAGGAAACCTGTTAAAGTGAAATGAACAGAATGAAAAACGGTGACTTGATCAGCCCTCACCCTGACTGTTGATGAGCAACTTAATATGTTATCCCTCTTAGTAGTTTTTTTTGTTTGTTCTACTTAATACTTTTGGTTGAATACTGTAATCAATACACAATTCTTCTTAAGTGCTGAAACTTAACTGAAAAGTGATCACTGTTAAATATAAGAGTGGGAATAAGAGAGGCAAGAGATGTGCAATTCGGGACATGCTCAAGCTGACTTACCTCAAATGGTAGAGTTAGAAACATACCAGGGGATTCCAATTCAATCCCATCAAGGTGGCATGTACCAATGCCATCTCACTAGTCCCAGTGACCAATTTCTGTTCACAATTGATAACGATAGGACTAAGAACCAAAGGGATCACAGAAACAAGAATAGTGTCTGCAAATACTAGCTGATAGAATAAAAAAGGGAGAGAATGATCCAACATGGGAAGTGAGAAACACAGCAGACTCATAGAATGGCAGATGTCCTAAACAGCACTCTGGCCTCAGAATCAACCCTTAAGGCATAAACCCTGAGGCCATAAACAAGAGTGTCAATTTGTTAAGTCAACAACAGGAGTCACTGTGCACTTACTCCTCATGTAGGGTCTTTGTCCTTAGTGTGCTGTACATTGAGAATTAATGCTATAACTAGTACTCAAACAGTATTTTTCACTTTATGTGTGGGAGCAAACTGTTGAAATCTTTACTTAATGTATGCTAAACTGATCTTCTGTATATAAAGAGAAACGAAAATGAATCTTGATATGAATAGAAGGGGAGAGGGAGTGGGAAAGGGAAGGGTTGCGGGTTGGAGGGACGTTATGGGGTGGAAGCCATTGTAATCCATAAGCTGTACTTTGGAAATTTATATTCATTAAATAAAAGTTTAAAAAAAAAAGTCAAGGATGGTACATTTTATACATTATAAAAATTAAAGCAGCAGAAGATAGTCCAAGTGCTAGGGCCCTGCCACATAGGTATGAGACCCTGATGACGCTCTTGCCTCTTGAGTTTTTCTTGGCCCAGCCCTGGATTTTATGGCCATTTCAGGAATAAACCAGCAGTTGGAAGAACTCTCTCTCTCTTTTTCTCTTTCTCCCTCCCTCCCCACCTTTGCATTTCAAATAAATGTGAAAAAATCTTTAAATTGCCCCATTTTTTTAAACTGTCCATCAATAGACAGCACATAAAATATGATATACATAAATTGTAAAAACAGTATTAGGGAAACTGTTGCTTGAGAAGCAAAAGGTCCATGTCTTTGCACAAGAAAGAATTCAGGCGTGAGATGAGTAGTGGAAAGCAAAATAGCAAGGTTTATTAGGATAGGGACATCCGTAAGAACAGATGGGCACCTCTCCAGACAGAATTTGAGAGAGAGTGCCTAGTTCACATTTAGGCTGGGGTTTTTAAGGGGATGGGTCTTGCCTTCCCTCACCATCTCCTTCTCCAGGAACAATGGACTTGTTGGATGTAAATGCAAAAAAATTCCCTTCTGAGTTTTCCCCATTGAAATTACCAGACAGGGGAAGCCTGACTGGCATAGCCCCACCTTAGAGGAAGGATGCTTATCAGGTAGAAGGGGCAGGACCCCCTGGAAGGTCATCAGGATCCTGGAAGGACTTTTGAAATGCAGATACTGGGCTGCACTTGGAAGGTTATCAGGATGACTTTGAGATGGGGATGCTGGACCCCTGTAGATGTCAATTTCTTAGGCCTTTGTAACACACACATAAGCTCATTTCTGACTTCCTACCTAATAGAAACTAGTGGTTATTGTGCAAATTTCTATAAGAGTTTGAAATTTTAGAATAGTCTATAATTTTAGGAAAAGTGCTTAATGATAAATATTTAATTCTTTTAATCTCACTCAATATAAACCTGACAAAATATTTATCCTCCCATATTTTTGCCATATTTTGCCACATTTCTTCATAGATGATTACTTGAGAAAGCAAATATCCAACATGTTTATTTGCTTCCCTATCTCTTTTTAACAATTTACTTTTACCTCAATGTATAGTTCAAATAATGGTTGACAGATCACCAATTACAAAAAAGAATATGGGTATCTGAATTTTATGTGAAATGCCTAATTTCTGTTTTTTTTTTTTTTTTTTTTTTTTTTTATCCCAGACTCATTTATTTGAAAGGCAGAGAGAGAGAGGAAGAAGAAAGAGAGAGAAAATCTTTCATTTGCTGGTTCACGACCCAAAGGTCTGCAGCAGTCATGGGCAGGGCAGGGAGGTGGGCTACTTGGGGCGGGGGTAGTTCTGGTTCTGGCCAAAGCCAGGAGCCTGGAACTCTGCATCAGTTTCCCACATGGATGGCAGGGCCCAAGTACTTGGTCAATCTTCCGCTGCTTTCCCAGTCACATTAGCAGGGGCCTCAAATGGAATTGGAGCAGCTACATCTTGAACTACCACTCATATGGGATGCCAGCATTGCAGGTGTCAGGTTAACCTACTGTGCAATGATGCCTGATTTTTTAAGGTCATAAACTCACTTAAATAGTATGTTGGTCAATAAACCATGTATTCAAGTCACAAACTTGTCCTCATTTGGTAAGTTCAGGCAAGAGAATATCATGACCCATATTACGGTAAGAAGTAACAAAGAGAAGTGCTAGTTTGTGCAAGAATATGAAACCAGTGCATGCATTTGTGACTAAGAGGAAGTTAGAAATGAATGTTCTAACCAAAGGGGCAGGCATTGCGGTACAGTGGGCTAAGCCATCATTTGGGATGACTGTATCATCAATCAGAATGCTGGTTTGAGTTCCGGCTACTTGTGCATTCAGTACAGCTTCCTGCTAATGTGCATGGGAGGCAGCAAATGATGGCCCAAGTACATGTGTTCCCGCCATGCATGTGGGAGAGCTGGGTGGAGTTGCTGGCTCCTACCCTCAGTCTGCTCTACACCTTATTGTGGCAGACATTTTGAGAGAGAATCAGGAATTGTAAGGTATTCTTTGTCTCTTCCTCTCTCTGTCACTCTGCCTTTCAAATAAACAAATACTTATAAAAATAAGAATAATTTTACCAAGTTTCTTTATTAAGTAACACTTCTAAATGGCTTTAAAATGTATCCTCAGAAAATAAGTTGTGCTAACTTTATTTCAAGAAAAGTATGCAAAGCAGAGAATACAGATGGAACACCCTGGACTCCCACACATAGGTGAAACAGTGGGAAGGATGAGATCTTCTGAGGAAATTCTGCCAACCGATCACTGCAGGTCACAGATGGAGAGGCTGGGGAAAGTAAAAACCCACAAAAACATTATCAGAGAAACTACCATCAATGAAATGAATGTCAGGGTTGATTGTTCTCAGTGGAGCAGTGTAAAACTTCAATATACATAGATTTGATAAAATAGACCATTTATAACTTTGTTAACTATAGTGTATCAACTGAGAAGTTAATTGGAAGAAGTCAGATTTGGGAGTAACTAAATATTTTAGTTTGTTTATCGTTAGATTTTGATTGCTTTGTTTGCCTGATTTAACTTTGTAGATCTCTGATATGAAGACTTTTTAATGGAAAGAGGAATTGCAGAGTCATTTCCAAAAGAGAAAAGGGGACTCTTGATGAAGTTATAGGTCAAGGTGAGTTAAGATCCCTCATGCTACCTTTGCACTGTAACTGTTAACATGCAAACCATTACCAGTCAGAACAGCATTTATGGGCTAGGCCTGGTTCCCTGAATACAAAGGGCTTTTTGTAACATTAACAGGAAAAGAAAATAGGTGCTAGCTCTCTTAGAGTTAAAATAACATATACAAGATTTGTTGTGGGAATTTTCAATATGATTTTTTAAAGATTTATTTATCTGAAAGAGTTACAGAGAGAGAGAGAGAGAAAGGTCTTCCATCCTCTGATTCATTCCCAAGATGGCTACAATGGCCAGAGCTGCACCAATCTGAAGCCAGGAGCCAGGGTCCTCCTCTGAGTCTTCCACATGGGTGCAAGGGCCCAAGCACTTGAACCATCTTCTACTGCTTTCCCAGGCCATAGCAGAGAGCTAGATTGGAAGTGGAGCAGCTGAGTCTCGAACCAGCCCCCATATGGGATGCCAACACTGCAGGCAATGGATTTACCTGCTACACCATAGCGCCAGCATCTCAATATGAATTTAATCTAAGAAAATGTATATAATGGGCTAAAATGTGAAGCATAAATTAGCTATCTTATGTAATATAATTAATGATGAATATTTCAATATTCATATTTTATGCAGGTTTTACCATTACTGTGTATGGAAAAACTATTTTAAAATTTCCAGAGCTGGTACCATGGAGTAGAAGGCTGTGCCTGCTCCTGCAGTACTGGAATTCCATATGGGTCTGGGTTTAAGTACTGGCTACTCCACTTCTAATCCAGCTCCCTGATAATGCACCTGGGAAAACAGTGGAAGATTGCCCAATTGCTTGGGCCCCTGCACTCACATGGGACACCTGGAAGAATCTGCTGGCTCTTAGCTTTGGCCTGGCCCAGCCCTACCCATTGTTGTCACTGGGGAGTGAACCAGCAGGTTGGATGGAAGATTTGGAAGATATTTCTCTCTCTCTCTCTCTCTCTCTCTCTCTCTCTCTCTCTCTCCTTCTCTTGTTGAATCTCTGCCTTTCAAATAAATAAATAAATCTTAAAAAAACATTTCCACCCCTATGAATGTTGTCTTTTTTCTCCAAGTACCCCTTATCTTTTGATTTCAATACTGCATTGGTTTTGTGAAGAACTTACAGAATTTAGTTACTCAACACTCTTTGATTCCTTTTATTATCTTCAATGGGAGTGATTATTATTTATGTCAAATCTGAAGCTCACGCTTCGGTACATAAAATATGTCCATGAATCTTTATTCTGAATTGGTTTCTTTCATTTATATTATTATCCTGTCAGTTTTATTCAGCTGAAAATAATGATTCCAACTGAAAACACACAACTTGTGAACGCATTTTTTTTTACATTTTAGGTACATTTCAGTATCACAGTTTAGGAAACTAATTTAATAAGTCTTATGAATACTCATTGGATACATCTTAAAGTTGCCTTTGCACTTTGAAAGGATTCACAAGGCACATGCCTGTCAAACAAATTTCCTTTTGTGACAACAGAATAGGTTTTGTCCAGAGCAAGAAAGAGCAAATATAATTCCTATAATTCATCCTGACTTAAGAAAGCCATCTTTTCTTCTAAATGGCACATTTTTCCTTCCCTGACAGTGCTGAACATAGTTTAGATATTGTTATTGTTGTGTAGGTATTTTCTGTTAAAGAGCTTACATACTGAGTAGAAATTTGCAATTTAGTATTGATAAAATAAATGCTTTGTGGTTCTTTCTAATCTTGCCTATTACAACTTCTTTAGCAATGACTTAAAAACATAGAACTCTGGCCGGTGCTGCGGCTCACTAGGCTAATCCTCCGCCTGTGGCGCCAGCCGCAGCGCGCTGGCCATAGCGGCCATTTGGGGGTGAACCAATGGAAAAAGGAAGACCTTTCTCTCTGTCTCACTCTCTCACTGTCTAACTCTGTGTGTCAAAAAAAAAAAAAAAAAAAAAAACATAGAATTTTGAGATTTAAAATTCTGTCATTGCCTAAAAATTTAGATATTGGAAAATAGCATTGGGATGATAAACGATTTTAAGAAATTTTAATAATAACATCAGTGCAATGTTAGATTGAGTAGTCATTGTGTCCTCTGCATCAGTGACATCTAAGCTGAGATGTAAATCAAAGAAAAGTTGTGCAAGTGTCTGATCCAAGAGCATCCCAAGAGGAAACCGCAGAAACCAAGGACCTGGGACAGGAGTATGTTTTGCATATGAAGAGCAAGCAGGTTGAAGTATTAAGCATAGGGTGACATAAGCCAAACTGAGAGGATATCAATTTAGAAATGTCAGGCCCTATTGTCCATGACAACTAACATGCAATGTGAACATTTGAATTTGAATTTAAGTGCACTGTGAAGTAATTTAAGGAATATAATCAAGGTTTTGTTATGATCTGACATAATTTTGACAACATTTTGCCGTTCTGTGGAAAATGGATTTCTCTCTCTCTCTCTTTTTTTTTTTTTTTTTTTTTTTGACAGAGTGGACAGTGAGAGAGAGAGAGAGAGAAAGGTCTTCCTTTTGCCTTTGGCTCACCCTCCAATGACCGCCGCAGCCAGAATGCTGCGGTTGGCGCACCACGCTGATCCAAAGCCAGGAGCCAGGTGCTTCTCCTGGTCTCCCATGGGGTGCAGGGCCCAAGCACTTGGGCCATCCTCCACTGCACTCCCGGGCCACAGCAGAGAGCTGGCCTGGAAGAGGGGCAACCGGGACAGAATCCGGCGCCCTGATCGGGACTAGAACCCTGTGTGCCGGCGCCGCAGGCAGAGGATTAGCCTAGTGAGCCTCGGTGCCGGCTTGGATTTTTTCAAGAGGGATCCTGTAGACTTTTCAGGAGGTGTTTGCCAGAGTTTGGGTGATGGAAGTGAATGGTGAAGAGATAAATGAAAGCAGCTGGAGATCATGGCATTGTGTTGGTAGAGCTGAAACCATATGCTAATTGATTGGTTAAGACTTGAACAAGGTAAGTCAGAGATGATTCCACATATTTTGGCTGGAGAATAGTATAAGTGTTGTGGCTGTTTTATTATTAGTCTCATGTTGATCTCATAAAGAAATAAAGTTAGAAATTTATTTTTTGCATTAAATTATAAAAACATTTCTTTTAATTTTTACTAGGATTTTGAGCTCTAGAAAGGATTTGTGTTATTATTACTTAGTTGATTAATCATTTATATGAGAGAACGAAGGATGGAGGGAGAGAGAAAGAGAGAGAGTGTCTGCTAGTTCACACTCCCTGAAGCCCCCAATAGCCAGGATAGGGTGGGGGCTGAAGATGGGAAGCAGGAATATAATGCGGATTTCCCATATTTGTGGCAGGAACCCAATTACCTGAACCATCATTACTGCTTCCAGGGTCTGTAATAGTAGAGAGCTGGAATAAGTAACCAGAGCCAAAAATAAAACCAAGATACTCAAATGTGGGATACCGGTATCTTACTCACTAGGTTAAATGTGGATGAATCGCAGAAACAAAAGTCTGAGTCTGAAGCAATCAAACAAAAAGACAAGATGAACCTATGGTGTTAGAAATCAGGTTTGTTGGAGAGAGATTCTGATAGGAGGCTGAGGTCACTCTCTTTTTGAATTTGGGAGTCTGGTAACTCTGGAGAATTTGTCCACTTTGTAAATATGCATCAAGTTGTATAATCATGATTTGCTTATTTTTCTGGATGTATATTATGCTCAATCGTTTCCAGCACTGTTACTGTTACCAGTGCCACTTTGATTTCTTATCTGTACTTCCTCAAAAGCCACCAGGTTCCTTGTTTTCCTCCTGTACAAATCCCCTGGATTATGTGTTCTCAGTTAGCACAATAAATTGTTCCCTTGGCTACCAGTCTAATCATGTTTCAAAATTTCTTACCATGGCTACTAATCACCTCTTCAATTTCAGTTCTTTGTGTTCTTTTCTGCAGTCTCCTTCGTACAGTAAAATCTGCTTCCTCATGTTGTTTTGCTGCAACAAGCAAAATCATGTTCAGTGTCTCACACCTACTGCTCCCTTTTATTGAAATACTCTGCCTCCTAAAGGCTTGATGGTCCTGTTTCTCATTCCAAATAGTCCTCTTCCTAAATACCATCTTCCAAGAGGCCTTCTCTGATCTGTTCATCTAAAATAACACCACAGTTCTCTTTATCCTTTACCTTGCTTCAGTTTTCTTCATAATATCTATGAGTACTTCACTTATTTGTGTTTTATGTTGCTTTCTATCCTTCCGTGTCTGTTAGAATGGACTAAGCCTACTTTGTTGTGTTCAGTACAAAATCCAGATTATATTGAAGATTGACAGTCATATATGCCCATCATTCGACTTTACTTAGTATACCGGTTGGCTGAATATGTGCAGAATACAGAGTTTTACTGTACTGTCATTGTTGCTATTGTTTGTATGCAGAGGGAGATACTTGTAATTTTTCTGGGGATGAATGCTTTCTACCTCGTGACCGAAGTCAATAGCTCTTGAACAAAGAAAGAATAAGTTTAAGGAAGAATCATAAGAAACACACACAAAGGCAGGTGATAAGAAAAACTTCTCTGCAAGTTTTTTATAAAAAAATTCTAAGTCATTCATATATAAAATAAACCGGTATATTAGAATAAACTTGAATCTTGTATTTCTAATGGTATAAACTGAACACACACACACACACACACTCATATATATAGTCATTGTGCTTACAGAAACTTTCTAAAATTATTTATTTCTTTGTTTACTTATTTATTTATTTGAAAAAATGACAGGCAGAGAGGTATAAACAGAGAGAGAAAGAGATCTTACATCCATTGTTTTTTTTCTTCAAACAGTTACTGCAGATATCAGCATGGAACTCCATCTGGGTCTCCCTCATGGATGGTTGGGGCCCAGGTACTTGGGCCATCTTTTGCAATCCATTAGCAAAGAAAGCAATTGGAATTGGAAGAGCCAGTATTTGAACTGGTGTTCATATGAGATGCTGGCATTGCCAGTGGTAATTTAACCTACTATGCCACAACTCTGCCCCTAATGAGGCATTTAAGATTATGTATTTAGTCCTAATATCTCCAAGCCAGATCAATGGGGTTCTTACTGCAATTCCTATTCCTTAATTTAAAAGGTCTAATAGCTTCCTATTGAAGAATTTTTTTTTAAATTTTTTTAAATTTTTAAAATTCTAATGTTCTTTCTAGCTCTTCAAAGTAAGATATGAGGCCATCTTACAATTTTGATATCTGAAGGATACTATCATTTTAATTAAATATTTTAATATTTAAGTATTTCAGCTTTCTCCACAATTTAAGAATGATTCCCTTAAAAGATAATATTTCTAAATGCTTCTGACACAGGTAATCTATTAATTTCTCAAATTGATATTGATCTTCCTATAACACCAACATACAGCATTTTATTTTATTATCCTCACATATATTATTTTTGACCTTCTGTACATGTATTTTAAAGATTTTTTTTTATTTGAAAGGCAAAGTTAGAGAGAGAGAGCAAGAGAGAGAGAGAGAGAGAGAGAGAGAATCTTTCATTGCTGGTTCATTTCCCAAATGGCTGAAAGGGACAGAGCTGGTCCTGTGCAAAGCCAGGAGCTGAGCTTTTTCCAGATCCCCCACATAGGTGCAGGGATCCAAGCACTTGGGCCATCTTCACTGCTTCCCTGGGCACATTACTTGGGAGCTGCATCAGAAGTGGAGCATCATGTCTGAAACCATAACCTGCAATTAATGCTGGCATCGTGTGCGGCAGTTCAACACATTGCGCCACAACATTGTCCCCTTTAAATATATTTTTATCAGATACTATTATATCATAGCATAAGATTCTTAAAGATTTGATAATATATCCCCGTATATTATACTGTGATGTAAGATAATACATTTCATCTCTACTGTACTTGCTGTCTCAATGTGTACAGGCTAGTTATTTAGGAAATATTTGTTTAAAGAATATTTGTCTAAGTTGAATTTCTTGTGAACTCAATTATGTCTAGGTTAAATATGTAACTTGTATTAAGTTCATATAAATAACCATGACTTATACGTATGAATATTTTTCTCCTTTTCTACTTCTTATTCATTTATTTTAAGAAGACCACTACATTTTCATTAAACTTGGAAATTTTGCTAAATCCAGTGAACCATATACTACAGAAATATTAAACGTTGTTGATATGTAGATATTTTCTATCATAGTTAAAGACAAACAAGGATTCAATATCATTAGCCAATAGCTGTATATCAAATTCCAAAAAATAGAGTGAAACCAAATATTCTATCTCTATTGAAGTGGTGAGTACACACACGCAAAGTGTCCACTAAAATTGGAATAAATAAATATCTTTGCTTACAACTACAATAATAAAAATTTAATAGGTACTTTGCATTAAAATAAAGAGGGGAGTTACCTTTCTTCTGATACTATGAGAAACATTGAAACTTGCTGTCATCAGTCATTTTATATAAAATAGTTTTCATTAACTTAAAGTTTCACAAAATAAACCATTTAAACTTGTAATGATCAATGAAATTACTAAGTAAGTATAATTCAGAATATTTAAAGTACAGATCAAATGCTATTATTAATTATGAATGAAATACTAGAAAGAATACAAGTTTTCTTAAAAAAAATAAAACAAATATGATGAAGCCATTTGGTGAGTAAACCAGCAAATGGAAGACGTCTCTCCCTACTCTACTCTATAACTCTGTCTTACAATAAAATAAAATAAATATTTAAAAAAATCAAATATGGAAGCAAAGTCATCTTTAATCACATAAAGTTATTGTTGAAAATAAAACATATAAACAGAAATCAGACACTCTACAAAGTGGGATTATGTTATTATTATTACAATAACTGTCTGTTACTAATATTGTATAAGGTATGTTTGGAGAATTTCAGCAATTCTTAATAAGACACATAGAAAACATATATCACTAAATACTGAGTCCACTTCAAGGAAATAGAGGCTTCTGATGAACTATCAAGCTTGTCTTTTTCCAGTAGAAGTTGATATATGGTTAAATAAATAAGGAAGACACTTTCTTGCTCCAATTCTAATATATTTAGTAAACAATAAACTTAACCAAAATGTCATGCTAGCCGGCGCCGTGGCTCAATAGGCTAATCCTCCACCTTGCGGCGCCGGCACACCGGGTTCTAGTCCCGGTCAGGGCGCCGGATTCTGTCCCGGTTGCCCCTCTTCCAGGCCAGCTCTCTGCTATGGCCAGGGAGTGCAGTGGAGGATGGCCCAGGTGCTTGGGCCCTGCACCCCATGGGAGACCAGGAAAAGCACCTGGATCCTGGCTCCTGCCATCGGATCAGCGCGGTGCGCCGGCTGCAGCGGTGGCCATTGGAGGGTGAACCAACGGCAAAGGAAGACCTTTCTCTCTCTCTCTCTCACACTGTGCACTCTGCCTGTCAAAAAAAAAAAAAAAAATGTCATGCTAAAGTCACCAAAACATGATTTTCTGTGCCAAAGAATTGGTTCCCCATGTTTCTCCAAATGACTACTTAGTAATTAATGGTATAGTCAATCAGTTCCTTGTAGTTAAAAATTATCTGGTAAACATAATTAAAATATTTATATTTTAGGCTGGCACCATGGCTCACTTGGCTAATTCTCTGCGTGTGGTGCCGGCACCCCAGGTTCTAGTCCCAGTTGGGGTGCCGGATTCTGTCCTGGTTGCTCCTCTTCCAGTCCAGCTCTCTGCTGGGGCCTGGGAAGGCAGCAGAGAATGGCCCAAGCTCTTGGGTCTCTGTACCCACATAGGAGACCAGGAGAAGCACCTGCCTCCTGGCTTCGGATCAGCACAGCGTGCCGGCCGCAGTGGCCATTTTGGAGTGACCCAACAGAAGGAAGACCTTTCTGTCTCTCTCTCTGTCTAACTCTGCCTGTCAAAAAAACTTTATATTTTACAATATTTAAGGTATAATTCATGTTGTAAAACATTGTACTAAAATATTAGCTTATTTAATATCTAGTTATATATTTAATTTTTATATCTATTTGATTTTATCTGTTCATAACTAATTGATGGAATTAATACTCATTGTGACTTCCTTTTTGATTCCCTTCTTTTTTTCTTACCTTTTCATTCTTCCTTTCCATAAACATGTCATGTTTTGGAGAACCAACTTTTATGCAGAAATTGCCTTTTCTCACTCCATATGCCAGTGTTTTCTGAGATGTGGAGCTTTAAAAGCAGAGATAATTATCTGTGACGCCATGATGTTTCTGCAGCATTCTTGTATGTAAAACATACTGATTTTGTAGTAGAAGATACACTTACACACAAAACTGTGCAAAGCCAGAAATTTAAGATATGTAAACTTACTCAAATAGTAAAATTACCTTGGGAAATTAGATAATTTGGATTTTAATTGTACATCTTAATATGTATCCACATTAAGTATAAATATATACATATACATACACTTAATATATATATGCATACACATTTTGATCAGCATGATCTTTCACCTTGAGTTACCTTTGTAACATTTGAAAGTAACCAATCATTTTGATTATTATTATTATTTTAATAAAATATGATGCACTTTTATGCAAATACTAAAAATGTTCTCAGTGTATAGTAGGGTTTCATTCCCAAAATTAGTATACTTCAATTGTATACCCTAAATACTAGAGATGGGAAAATATCTATTATAACCCCAAGGTGGTTTTCAAAATACAACATTGTTTAACTGATAACAAGCTTAGATTTCTGCCTTGCCTGCCAGAAAGTTCAGAAATCAATTTACTCATGAAACAGAGTAATAAACCATACAGATAGCTTTCATATCTAAGGCTTCTTTTTGTGTGAGTGAATTAGGATGTCTTTATGTTTCAGTCTTAACAATTTGAATAGTTTCTATTGCAAGATAATTCAAATTTGATAAAATATGAACCAGATTTTAATAATCAAATATGTGATCTAGTTAAATTATGATGTTATTTATAGCTGTAAATGTCTCTTGAGTTCTTATAGTATTGTCTTGCTAAGTAACAGTAAGCAGTATTTTCACCTGTCAAACTCTTAATGTTAATTCAGTTATAAACTAATATTTGTGCATAGTTTAAAGATTAAACAAATTTATGACACAAAAGACTGATAAATGTGCTGTCTTCTACCATGTGATATAAATGTTATATGTAGGCTTTTCAATTATTATGCCAAAAATGAGCTTGACTGATTTCCAATACACACTATTTCTAATGTATTGGAGAAATATACTTATAGAGCAAGAAATGACTCCCAAATCGAAGAAGAGACAATGCCTTCAGATAGAGAAGTAATGAACATGTACTTACTTTGGAAGACACAACTAGATAACAGCAAGGAACGTTTAGTTCGAAGAGTGGACAAATTGCTTAAGACAGTATGGATTGAAAAGACGGTGTAAAAATTGGAGGAGATCTTCACTAGATACAGAAAATATCTGTGGGACTTCTAAAAAGTGTCTTTTATGATATAGGACCTTGGGGAGAAGAAGAGCAACAATTCAGGAGGGGCAGTAAAGAATACACAAATATTTCTCTGCTAATTATACTATGGAACAAAAGCTTTAGATCGTGATGAGCCATGCACTAGCACTGCTGACATAAAGATATGGATGAATACACATTGCAGTTGATGGCAAGAACCATGTAGAAGTAAAAACCAAACTCTTGGAAGAGGATCAGTATACGCCTTGACAACATGACTAAAACCACAAAAAAATACAGAATAGAGAAGGTCACACCTCCATAACCTAAGTACACGGTGTAGGTCTAAAACCGAGGCAGAAAAACAGAATGTGTACAACCACTGCCTATTTCTTTCCTACCTTCCATTACCACACTAAGAGTGCTCAAATAATAAGTGAAAACAGAATACTGGCAATTACCAGAATCTGGTACTTCCTCAAGAAAAAGCTTTACAAGAAACGAAGACTTTTATGCACTTTGGGTAACCATAACAAAACTAAATTTAAATACCCCAACCAGATTAACATTAACTTCCCTACTAATGGTCTAAACAAAGGATAAATGTCCTTACTTCCAAGCATAAAGCCTATTTTGTCCATATCCTACTTTTCTATGTATATTGTATTTTAAACAAAGTATTCAGAGCTACAGGAAACAGTAAAAATCACAGTTCTAGAAGAAAATGAAATAATCGGTGTAGATCCAGACACAACACAGATTTTTTAAAAAAATATTCTTATTTATTTTTTTTTTTTTTTGGACAAGCAGAATTAGACAGTGAGAGAGAGAGAGAGAGAGACAGGGAGAAAGGGTGTTCCTTCCATTGGTTCACCCCCAAAAGGCCTCTACGGCCGGCGCGCTGTGCCAATCCGAAGCCAGGAGGCAGGTGCTTCTCCTAATCTCCCTTGCGGGTGCAAGGCCCAAGAACTTGGGCCATCCTCCACTGCCTTCCCAGGTCCCAGCAGAGAGCTGGATTGGAAGAGGAGCAACCGGGACAGAATCTGGCACCCCAACTGGGATTAGAACCTGGAGTGCCGGTGACACAGGCAGAGGATTAGCCAAATGAGCCATGGCGCCAGCCTAAATTATTTCATTTATTTGAAAGTCAGAGTTACACAGAGATAGTAGAGGCAAAGAGAGAGAGAGACAGTTCTTTCGATCTGAAGTCAGGGGCCAGGAGCTTCTTCTGGGTCTCCCACATGGGTGCAGGGGCCCAAGGACTTGGGCCATCTTATACTACTTTCCCTGGCCATAGCAGAGAGTTGGATCAGAAGAGGAGCAGCTGGGACTAGAACCGGCGCCGATATGGGATGCTGGCACTTCAGGCCAGGGCTTTAACCCACTGCATCACAGCGCAGGCCACAGATTTGCTTTGAAAACAAATATGGTTCATTTATAAAGAGCTCTAACATAAAAGGTAGACAACATTCAAGAGCAAATAAACACCCTCAGCAGATATATAGTAAACATAAGAAAAAAGAAACAAATGCCAGAAATGAAAAACACAATAGACAGAAGAATGATTTTGGTTGGATAATCAATAGAATAAATACAACAGAAAAAAAAAATAAGCAAACTTGAAAATAGGTCACTAGCAGTTACCCAAATTGAAACACAAATGGTAAAAAAAGAACATGCATACAAGAGTTATGAAACAATATTATATCTCTTATCATGTGGTTAATTGGAGTCTCAAGTGAAGAAGGGAAAGAGAATGAAGCAAACTTACTGAAAGATGTCAAACCACAGATTGTTGAAACTCAGAAAATAATAAACAGGATAAATATCCCATCACCAAACAAAAGGAAACACACATATACAGAAAACTTGCCTAAGGATGTAACATAATATATTTATATTTCTGAAAATCAAAGACAGAGAAAACTTTGAAGACAGGCAAAGAGAAGACAGAATATCAACAGATGGCAAGAATAATTATAGTCATCTTTTCCATTCAAAAATATTGCAAGGAATAAGATAATGTAATGTCATCTTCAAAATGCTGAAAGAAAAATAAGCTGTCAATCCACATTTCTATAACCAGTGACGTTTTCTTCAAAAGAAATAAAAATTAAGCTTTTGAAAACAAGTAGAAATTGATAAATGTATTGTTACATGACTTAAAACACAGGAAATATTACAGGTTTTTATTCTGGCATAAGGAATGTGTAAGCCAGACACTTGGGTCTATGCAATGAAGTGTAAAGTTTTGGAAATAGAATGCATGACTTTAAAGTCAAATGTCTTCTCTGTTAAAATTATCTTAATTGTTCTAAAGATATTTAACTACTTACAGCAAAAACAGTAGCAATTTTTTTTTTTTTTTTTGACAGGCAGAGTTGTCAGTGAGAGAGAGAGACAGAGAGAAAGGTCTTCCTTTGCCGTTGGTTCACCCCCCAATAGCCACTGTGGCTGGTGCAGCACGCCGATCGGAAGCCAGGAGCCAGGTGCTTCTTCCTGGTCTCCCATGCGGGTTCAGGGCCCAAGGACCTGGGCCATCCTCCACTGCACTCCCGGGCCACAGCAGAGAGCTGGACTGGAAGAGCAGCAACTAGGACAGAATCCGGCGCCCCAACCAGGACTAGAATCCGTGGCACAAGCCAGTAACAGTGTTTTGAGTTATGTATTACAAATAAGAGAAATGTATAAGAAATATGCACCTGGGATAGGATAGAAGTATTGAGGATATTATATAATTAAGTCACTATTTTACATATAAAGTAATTTGAGATTGTTTCAAAGTAGATTCATATTACATATGAATTAGTATTACATACTAATTTGTACTCTAAACTCTCAGAAAGCCATTGAAAATGTTAAAGTGGTGATATCAATAATTAGTTAATAGAATAGAAAAATTACATATGTTTTAAAATCCAAAGAAAACAGACAAATATGGATAAACGAAACATGGAAAAATAGAAAATAGCTCAAAATATCATGACTTCTAATCCAACTATATTAATAATACTTTTAAATGTGAATGGCCCAAAAGACTAATGGAACTAATCATTCAGTCACAAATTGTCAACTCTCTCTAATATGATATCCATCATTTATCCCAAATGACTAAACACTAATTTGTTCATTTAGGTTAAGAACTCACTAATTTCAGTTGATAGATAATGATTGGACAAAATTGCCACTGGTAACCTTGATTCCCTTGACTCATCTTAATAATGAGATATAAAGGAATGCTTGCTGGATTCAGTTGCCCATAGCAAAAACAAAATCAAAACCACAGTCAAAATCCTTCTACTGTTCCTTGATCTCGGTGGCTAGAATATCTACATGTGGGATATAGCTGAACTAAATCTGTCGTGGTTTTTTATCTTTGTTCTGTTTGCCTGGAAAAGTGCCTAGAGATTTGTTCAGAGTGGACATTTGAGGCAGTGATTAAGCTGTTGTTTGGTACACCTGCATCCCATATCTGAGCATGTGTGCTGGAGTCCTGGCTCTGCTTTGCACTCTGGCTCTGTGTCAATGTGCAACAGGTGAAGGCTTAAGTATTTGAGTCCCTGCCACCTATGTAGGAGACCTAGATTGAATGTGCAGCTTCTGGTTTCAGCATAGCACAGTCTTGGTTGTTAGGCATTTTGGGAGTGAATTAACAGATGATTCCCTCTCTCTTCTCTTTCTTTCTCTCTCTCTCTCTCTCTCTCTCTCTCTCTCTGTGTGTGTGTGTGTGTGTGTGCCTGTAAAATAAATAAGTAAATACTTAGAAACCGTTTTTGAGAAGTGTGGTAGTAGGAGATTGACACTAACTTCACCATAAATCTTAGGGGATTACTCCTGGTACACTAATGAAATGATTTCTATCAACTATATTTATGGGAAAAAAAAAAAAACACAGTTTTGAGTATCCAGTGTTTCTCATGCTAAATTTGTTCTAAAATCTACAAAATACTCAATGACCAAATGAGAAAACTGAGTATCAGAGAAGTTAGGAAAATTACCTAAGGAAACACAAATAGTGCAATAGAATTATCTCCCCTCCACACCTGTCCATCATACTTTTTCCCTTGGATTCACAAATCCTAGTTAATAAAATAATATTTTAAGAATCTTTGGAGTGGGATGTTAGCATAAAGGTTAAGATGCTGTTTGGGACATTTACATCTCCTTATCAGAGTGCCTGGGTTCAAGTCCTAGCTCTACTTTTGATTCCAGCTTCCTGCCAATGCACACCCTAGGTGGCAGCAGGTGATATCAGGTGCTCACATCCCTACCACCTTTGTGGGAGACCTGAATTGAGTTCCCTACTTCTGGCTTCAGCTTGGCCAAGCTGTGGACTTTGCAGATATTTGGGGAGTGATCTGGGGGGTTGTATTTCTCTTTGCCTCTCAATAAATAAATACATTTTTAATGAAAGCTTTTAAAAAAAAGATTTATTTATTTGAAAGTATTTTTTTATTTAAAAGTTTGAAAGGCAGCATTTGAGAGAGAGTGAGAGAGAGAAAGAGACTTTCATCCACTGTCTCACTCCCAAAATAGCCACAATGACCAAGTGGGCCAGCCCGAAGCCAGAAGCCTGGAACTCCACCTGACTCTCCTCTATGGGTAGTAGGGCCTGAAGCACTTGGACCATATCCTTTGCTTTTCAAGGAATATTAACAGAAAACTAGATTGGAACTGCAGCAACCAGGAATTGCGCCGGAATTCATCTGGGATGCTAATGTTGCAGGCCTCAGCTTAACAGGCTGTGCAAAAATGCTGGTACCAAAAAATAAATATTTTTAAAAGTAATGTATCTTAATCATATTTCCATAGGGACAAACTCTGCACTGCAATAAAGAGATATTCTAAATTTTTAAACTACTTTTTTGAGGAAGCATATGTTTAGAAAGCTAAAATCCAGATATGATCCATGATGTAGTGAAAAATCAGAGTTCAGCTCTGTCACTTTTTTAACTTTTTGCTTATTATTCTTATTGATTTTTACCTTTAGCGTTATTAAATAACCTGTGCCAAAAAATGACATCTGAAGTTAAATTTCAGTAATTTACAAACTGTTTCAATTCTGTTGAACCTGCCAAAGTAGCTTAACTGTAGTAAGAAGTTTTAAATGCAGGCATTTAAAGGAAACTTATCCTTTTAATCAGGATTATAGACTCAGAAAAAAAAAAAAAGATCTGATTCCTCAGACCTTTTCTTGATTCCACTACTATAATCCCTGATTTGATAACTTCTAGGGAAGTATGTATACTTACATCCCTCCTAGATTGGATTCAGTGGTTTTGATTTGCATCATTTGATTCATGAAATTTATTATAATTAAGTCTTTAAAATTACATATGATATCACATGTATGCAACTGAAAATATCGTCCACATTTTCCCAGCTTCTAAGATGAGACAATCACAAATATAACTATACCAAATGTTCTGCTTTATCCTTCCTCAATCTCTGTTTCCTCATATGTAACAATGAGACTGACATATCTTCTTTCAGGAGCTTGGATAAGGAAGAACTATTGTGGGAAAATGATATTTTTACAGCCTTTCCAATTTCTGAAGCTTTTGAATATTATTCCTTGTGTGATATGGGGAATTACTATATGTAAAATTCTATTTTTCATATATACATACATATGTTGATACCATAAAAATACATACTCCTATAATTACATTCACTTTCTTAGATAATTTTCTAGTGATACATAAAGATCTGTCATAGCACTATGACTCTTCTGAAAACTCAATAAAGCTCTTTTTTCTTAGAAAACACGAAGGATTATGATGTAATACAACAATGCATAATTATATATTTTTCTTTCAAACAGCAAATTAAGAATAAAAATGATTTTCAACACTATGTAGCAACTTTTGCGTTGTGTAAAAAAGGGATATCAAATTAAGAATACATTATGTGATAATAAAATGGATGTGTTATGGGCATTATCATAAATCTTAAATAAGTGGCCTGTGTTTATATAAAGTTTCAAACAATGTGAGTCAATCAAATCCTTAGAGCATATTGAGAGAGTAATGTTGCTTAGTTTACAATTATTACTGAGTCCGAACTGGGAAAACAGTCACTTGTACAATAACAACTATATGGAACACTAATAATCTGATTTCCATTTTACAGTATTTTCACATCTAATATAATATTTAATCTCAAAAATCCACTCATATTTATTAGTTAACTTGAGTTTGCAGACATTCTTCTTTGGTCATAGTATAATGATGCTTACATGATTTTTCATGACTATGGGATACATGCCCCAAATAATGCAATTTTTTAAAACCTTAACTTTGTGCTTTATGTGTATACACACACACACACACACGCACAAACACATATATAAGAACACATGTATTATTTTAATATATTACTGGAATTCTCCAAATATTTTTGATAAATGCTCATTTACACAAGGGATAATTGACTATAACCTATGTTAGAATAGGAGTAAAACTAGAATTTTATTTTTTAACTAAAATGGAATGTCATAATTTGGGTTACAAAAGCAGTCATTGAGAAAATTATACAGGTTCATGATTTCTATTTTGTATGCATGATAAGGGATCAGAAAAGGGAAATTTAAAAAGGCTATCTCTTCAAAATTGTGTTAAATAATTGCTTACTGACATGGGAAACTTAAGACATTGTATGAGATTGTACTGTACAACATACTCATAATTGTTCCATAAAATAAGGGAGTTGATATTGATCCTTCATGCCTAGAAAGTAACTGGCTGAAATTTGCTCATTGAGTATTAAATTCTTGTACTTTGCCTGCCTTCACTTGGAAGAACAAAAATGTTACTACTGGGCCAAGCAAAGATAAATGGAAACCTATGTGTTTGCTAATGCCATCTCATGCACTCTTAGCTCCATTTCACCCCATATTAAAACAGCAATATCTTCTCACTGATTTTATAAATTGATGTCTGATCATAATTTGTAATAAAAATGATTACGAATGATATACTTCCCCTAGCCATTTTGTGTGATCTTTTAATTTTATCCATCCTAGGCTTTGATGATTTAACTAATTTATGTCTGTACAGGAATTATTATTTACAACCAATTTTCTCCTCCAACAAATGGTGTTCAGAAGCATACGTACTGAAAAAACATATTTTCTTGCCATTGTCTTTCAGAGTCATTACCAATTGGAGTTATATAGTCATAGTTATTCCTGTTCATTCCAAACCACAGTACCGATATGACCCTTCTAAAATTGTTTCCTTTCTCTATGTGCTGAAATAAGGAATTGCCTGTAAGGTCATAAGTATTTGCTGAAGGAAATACATCAGTAAAACACAAGTTGGTAATGTGGGACTTGGGGCAGAGGCTCATACTTTCTGAACCTGCTTAAGTCAACTCTTTAAGAGTAGCAATTCCATCATAAATTGGATCAGCACTGCACTTCTCAGATTGAGAATACAATACTACTCAGTTCTTAACGGCTTTTCAAACCATGTATCACTTTATGCCCCATAGTGGGAGTTTGAGTTTTGGCTAATAGCATGTTAAAATCTACTTTTGAACAAGTAATAATTCTTTGTTACAGGAATCACAGGGTTTGTGCCATAGCTTTTGCATCTGGGGCTTTCCAAAGACTTTATCCAGAGTCCTTTATCTACCAGAAATATGAGTTTAGCCAGTAAGCCTGCCAAATCATTTTAATGGAGAAGCCAGACAGGATTACTGCATCATGAATGAGATGCAGTACCCTTGCTTGCTCAAAGTCCACTTAAAACTGACAGTTCTGTAAGGCAGGCATCTGGCATGTAGTTAAGACCTTGCTTAAAACAACTACATCTCATATCAAAGTACTTGTGTTCAAGTCACCACTGGATTTCTGATTTTAGCTTTCTGTTTGCTGGCACTCTGGAATGCAGCAAATGATGTCTCAATATGTGGGTTCCTCCCACCTTCGTGGGAGACCTAGAATGAGTCCCCAAATCCTGACTTTGCCCTAGACAAGCCTGAGCTATTGCAGACATCTGGGGAGTAAAACAATCAGTTAAAGGTTTCTCTTTCTCTTTATTTCTTTCTGCCTTTCAAAAATATAAAATAAAATAATTTTAAAACCATACTCTAATTCAACATATAAACAAACTACAGTATTGCCTGTAAGGGTGCTATGTGTTTTCTTAAACATATGTAAAGTACAACCAAGGGCATGGTTATCGTCTTGATGGTAGAATGTTCTTTATTTTGAAGAGTACATTCCCATATGTTCTGGGATACTGAACCATCGATGGGACCTTGCTAAAAGACAAAACTGTAAATCGTTACTGCTACAAATCTCAGTTGAATAACAACAGCTTATATTCTTCCTTACTTATGGAAAACAAGTGATCAAATTCCTGCTATCAGTATCACTATCAGTATTACTATCAGTATTATTATAGTGGTATTTTATTATACTAGTTCTAGGGACTGTACTGATTTCTTCCAGTAAAGATAATGCAACTTAGAGGCTACAATTGGAGAAAACACTTGACTAACATATACACATTTGTGTTTTTTGGGAGGTCCATATCTGTGAATGAAATGTATGTGTGACTGGAAAGTTTTATGAGTCATTAAAATTGTTTAGATTGCTCTGCAACATTTCTTCTTGTCCAATACCATGGGGTGAGAAAAGGGTACCATTGTTAGGATATTCCAAGTATTTTTCTCAATGACTGTGAGGATTTTCTGCTATTCACATTGAAGTTCTCACCAGTATTTTTATTTTACCATATAAACCCTATGATTTTCTTATTGAAAAACTATTTTTCCTGGCCATAGCAGCACTTTATTCTAGCAAAAACTACACACATTCATTAGTCAGGGACACAGTTTGCTTTTGATTCTCATTGCAACAATGACTCCCACCCTGCCCCTTTTTGTTAACATGTCACTACCCAGCATCTGATGTTCTGGAATCCTATTACCACTATAAGTATTGATAGATGTATCTCACACCATCAGTTCTGAGCTGCAGAGTAAAGTCTCTGAGATTCTCAAGGATGTTGATGCCCTTCTCATGAGCTTAGCCTTGGTCCCTATAATGGGTGAAGCTCCCACTAAGCCCTCTCAAGAAATTTAGATTGTGCCCCTAAGCAGGTTCTGTACTTTGACTTGATTAAATAATTGTCATTTCTCTAGGTGTTTTGAACCTGTCCTAATGCTCTCTCAAAACATGACTACAATGGCTATAGATATCATTATACCAGAATTTCAAGAAAACATTTCAGAAGTGTGTTACAGCAAGATCCAAGATATCTTTCCAGAATAATACATCATCAGTCATGGGAAGTGCCCCATACCAATAAGTTAGCTAGTAACAGCCTTGCATTTTACCCAACCCCATAGTTCAATCCTCTTAACATCTTCTCTCATACATATTCTCTTAATTACTATATACTGCACTCAAAATCTGGTCTTCCCATTCATTTTACCCATTGTCCTTGACTACTTTTGAACTACAATGACAGAATCAAGTCACTGTGATAGAAACAAAAATGTGACCAATGCCTACAGTTGTAAATTTCTACCTCTTTACAGAAAATTTGTCAATTGCTAGTTTAGAAATAATGTTTTAAGGAAAAGGCCATCTTGAGTAGAAGGCTTCTCTTGAGGACCAT
Source organism: Oryctolagus cuniculus (assembly GCF_051225735.1). Taxonomy (NCBI): domain Eukaryota; kingdom Metazoa; phylum Chordata; class Mammalia; order Lagomorpha; family Leporidae; genus Oryctolagus; species Oryctolagus cuniculus. Next base: position 105,425,175 of record NC_142871.1, on the reverse strand, counting down.
TTGCTTAAGTTGAGATGATTTTAGAGTTTCAAGTCATTCTCATTTAGCAGGGTCTAAAACAATTTCTGATAGCCTTGAATATGCCAGGGGCCCATGGTATAAAATGACTAAAAATCTTAATTGTGTAATTGGGACACTTAAAATACATTGAAAAAAACTTGAAACTGCAGGTTCATTTGAACCTTTGAGTGTGATATTAAACATTAATTCATCATTAAAGGTTAGTGTTGTACAAACTGGTTTCATTTTTTTTATAAAGGTTTATTTATTTGAAAGTCAGAGTTACACAGACAGAGGAGACATAGAGAGAGAGAGAGAGAGAGGTCTTCCATCCAATGGTTTACTCCCCTGTTGGCTGTAATGCCCAGAGCTGTGTTGGTCCAAAACCAGGAGCCAGAAGCCAGGAGCTTCCTCTGGGTCTCCCACATGGGTGCATGGGCCCAAGGATTTGGGCCATCTTTCACTACTTTCCTAGGCCATAGCAGAGAGCTGGATTGGAAGTGGAGCAACTGGGTCTTGAACCGGCACCCATAGGGATACCGGTGCCGCAGGCGGAGAATTAGCCAAGTGAGCCACGATACTGGCCCCTCTCATTCTCTTTTTCCGTCTGAATCTCTGTAACTCGAACTCTGAAATAAATAAATAAATCTAAAAAAAAGATCTCATTCTTTCTGTATCTTTTTCTCTATCACTGTGCCTTTCAAATATGCAAAGCAAATCTTAAAAAGAATTCTATCATGTAAAGACATTTTTAAAACATGTATTTTTATATTCATTTCTGACTTCAAACACTTCAATTTTTTGAGTTTTTATGATACTTACAATATTTATGATTGATTGTTCCATTTTTTCATAGTTGGTTTTGTTCTTTGGAATTTTTAAGTCTTAAAACTAAATGTGCTTTCCTCCCATTTTCATTGAAACCTAATCACTACACAAAAACTGCATATGAGGGTATTTCAAAAAGTAGCTGAAAAAAGGATTAAAAGATAAGTTTATATTGGTGCAAAAACTTGAAATTAATACTTATTAAGTGTCTTGAAAAAGCACGTGGAAAATATGTATTATAAAGAAAGCTACAGAAATTTCAAAAATTTCTTGCACTGAAATCAGCCATCTTTTGACTTCATTTTTCAAAAACTTCTTTTTAAAATATTTTATTTATATGAGTTGAACAAGTTTCATATATTTTATAAATACAGGTCTAAGAGCAAAATGATACTTACATTCTATCTTCCAACACACACTTTCCCACTATTCCTCCTCTTTCCTTTCTTATTTCTCTTTTAATTTTTACAATGACATACTTTTAGTTTATTTTAAAATCACAGACTTAACCCTCCACCAAATAAATAACTCAACAAGTAGTAAGTAGAAAAATCACTGTCACTCAGGAGTATAAACAAGGCTGTAAAAAATAAGCAAATCTCAAAAGTTTATTTTTTTTCCTTTTGGGGAGTCATATTCCTTGTTCATGTTTCTTGTATTTCTGCAATTATTTTTAGGCATTTATGGAAATTCTTGTTGGTTTTCTCCATTGACAGCTTTTCTGTTAAAGCGTGTCTCTGCTGTGTAGTGGTTTCTGCTCCTTCAATGGCTATCCAGAGTCATGTGCTGGGTGGGGCCAGGGAGCTCTGATCAGGGCAGCACCCAAGTTGGGCATGGCAGATTTCCTCTAGTGTCAGCAGAGGGGAGGATGTGATGGTGCCAGCTGGTGTAATCAGAACCTTACATCTTCTCTTCCAAGGTGATCAATGCCCAGGGTTAGCCTACATTGGGTGAATCCCCAACCACACAGATGCACAAATAACACAAAGGGTCAGAGTAGTCCTCATTGTGAGCCAAGAACCTCTGCAATGACCCCCTCCAGGACACCAGGGAACTCTGAGCCTCTGAGACAAGACACCATGATGCCCATTGTTTTGGGATGCATGATTCTATACCATCAAAATGTCCATACTACTGAAAGTGATTACAGATTCACTGCAATCTCAATCAAATATCATCTATGTTCTTCCCAGATCTAGAAAAATGATGCTAAAATTTGTATGGAAACACAAGAGACCCCAAATAGCTAGAAGCAATGTTATACATCAAAAACAGAGCCAGAGGTATCACAATACCAGATGTTGTGTTTTCACAAACTGTAAAATTAAATTTGACCAGTACGTTATGTTCAATGATATTCTATGTATCTCTTACAAGCCTATTGCTAATGTAGAGTAGTATTCAACATGAACAATTTGATATCTTTAAAGTGTCTGTTTGGCATATGGGGTTCAATGCCACTTGGAATGTGATTTCCTTAAATACACATGCCTATGAAAGCCTTATACTCTCTAGAGTCCCTGGGTTATATGAGATCATTGGACCCTGTGCTTCTCTTCACATTATAATATGTATACTTGGAAACGTTTTGACAGCCTTAATTTCTTGTGATTAACACCACCAAAAATCTTTTTAGTTGATAAATAATCCAAGTTGATAATTATCTGATTTTTCTTTTATCTATTCACATAGTAAGTTATAAAAATGTGTTTTTTAATATTAAATAATTATTATATTCCTAGAAAATCTCATCGTATCACACACAGACACACACACACACATATATATATATATATAAAATCTCATGTGCCAATATCTTATTTTTCACAAATATATGTGTATGTGTATTTATATGTGCACATATATATGTATGTATGTATATATATATAGAGAGAGAGAGAGAGGGAGGAGAGGAGAGGAGAAACTAAAATTTTAAAATAATAGGATAAGAATTCTGTTCTTTTTGTTTAGATGTAAAACATGATGCTGCCTATCTGTAAAGTACTATATTTGTCAGCTTGAAGTGTTAATGCTATAATTTTTTGGAAATGAATTTGGGAATTATCTTCCTTTTTGTTTTCTCTACATCTATTTGTGAAATATCATAACTGAAGGTTTTATGGAATTGTCCTAAAATAAACTGATCTTACTACTTTCCCACAAAGTTGTATTCTTGGATAACAAAGTCAATTTTTTTTTCAATGAAAATTAGCCCTCTTTTAGCTTTCAATCTCTATGGGCTACAAGTTGTATTTTTTCAGGACTTATTATCCAACAGTATTTTGCCTGGGTTATTGCAGAATTGCAGTAGCCTCATATTTGCTATTTTAACACAAATTCCTTCCCCTTTTAACACTGAGTTTTTCTTGAAGTTACCCTACTACTGTTCCAACATTTTTGTGGAGCATGTGGACTGGAGCACTCATACTGGTCTGTTTATATCATAAATTTTTAAATAAACAAAGGTCAAAACCAGAGTTAATGGGAGTTTATCACAATATCATAATTGGGTTGAGACTTGTGGGGAGTTGGACAAGTGGATAGTGTTTGAATGTGGTAATGATACAAATTATACACACATATGCCAGATTTTTATAGATTGATTGTAAAAATATATCAACTCCTGTAACTCATTGTGTGGTCATCACTCCTTTGCAAGGGTCCTATCAGCACCTCTCATCAAAAAGTGGAGTTTGCTTCTATAGCCCTTCAACATGGGTGGGCACAGGAGTTGATTTAGCATGCAAAATATCACAGAAGTAAAATACGTGTTTCTGAGGCAGAGTTTGACCTCAAATTACATGAAGATCCCAAAAAACATTTTCTTTCCTTTTTTCCTCTATTATTTTTTTTTTACTTTCAATTAACTTTATACATATAACGATTAATTCTATACTAAGTAAAGAGTTCAACAAACAGTATAAAAAAACTGTTCCTCAACAGTCTAGGCAAGCATTGTCCAAAATCATTGCATCTCAAACTGTTAATTTCACTTCTAAATATTACATTTTAGGGGCTCTATTAGGTATCACAGAACAGGGAGAACACATAGTATTTGCCACTTTGAGAATGGCCTATGATGATTTCCAGTTCCATCCATTGTGTTGCAAACAACAGGTTTTAATTATTTTTTTTACCACTGTGTAGTATTTCATGGTGTACATATGCCATAATTTTTTTGATTCTGTCTTTAGTTGATGGACATTTGGGTTGATTCTATATCATAGCTATTGTAAAATCCAAAGGATCTGACAATGTTTCTTGTTGTATTCAAGAATCAAACCACCATCTTATGGAGAGAATCACATGGAACAGAACAGCAGGAGGCTTTTAAAAGATCAGAGCTTCAGTCATACAGCTGTAATAAACCAAATTCTGACAACAACCAGTGAACCACGAAGAGGAGGCTGTGTTTCAAATTAGATCACAGATCTAGTCAATACCTGTACTTTAGTCTGGTGAAACCCTCAGCAGAAGACCTTCTAATCTGTGTCCAGACTCTTAGACCATGGAAGCTATAATATAATAACATTGTGTTATTTTAAATTACTCTTCTGGGCCAATTTTATGTTTCAATAGAATATTGTTATTTTGACATATCAGCATTTATCCAAGTATGCTACAACATTAAACCCAGAGTAAAAATCTCAAGGCAATAAAGTAACAGGAAAGAAAATATGGCACACTTTTAAATAAAATATTAATCACAATGATTAAAATGGCCTAGTTTTTTTAAACATCAAAATTTAAGAAATTGACTTAGTAGCATCATTTCTAAAGCACATTGTCTGTATGTCTGTCTATCTATCTACCTATCTATCTATCTTTCTAATGTATTACTAATCAGCAGCAGCATTGAGTTGCTATCTGTACAACCAAATGCCTGACACTAAGAAGAAATGTGAATGACAGACATAAGTTTTGCTCTATAGGATGTGGTAGAAATTCAAAAAACCACAATAATAATTAAACAGAAGTTTTTTTTTTAAACAAATGTATTTATATGATTATAAGATAGGTGAAAGCAGATAAATAATGATAGAATTTAAACCCAAACACTTGGGAGACCCATAAGAAACTCTGGGCTCCTGGCTTTACTGATGCAGCCATTTGAGGAATGAACCAAAGGATGGAAGTTTTCTCTCCCTCCCTCTCTCCCTTTCCCTCTCACTCTTTCTCATTCTCACTCTCATTCTCACTCTGTTGCTCTGTCTTTAAAATAAAAAATCTTGGGGCCGATGCTGTGGCGCAGCGGGTCAAAACCCCGGCCTGAAGTGCCGGCATCCCATATGGGTGCTGGTTCTAGTTCCGGATGCCCCTCTTCCAATCCAGCTCTCTGCTATGGCCTGGGAAAGCAGTACAAGATGGCCCAAGTCTTTGGATGCCTGCACCCATGTGGGAAACCCGGAAGAAACTCCAGGCTCCTACCTTCGATCGATCGGCGCAGCTCCGGCAGTTGAGGCCACCTGAGGAGTGAACCAGCAGATGGAAGACCTCTCTCTCTCTCTGCCTCTCTGTAACTCTTTCAAATAAATAAAATAAATATTTAAAAAATAAATAGTCTTAAAAAAAGGAATAATTTTGAATGTGAAAACCATAAATAAGACTTTTTCATGAAAAAAAAGTAATTTCTCTAGTTTATTTTAGAAACTTGACACCTATTCTTGAATTAAAAAAAAAAACCTTCTTGAATTAAAAAGAGAAATGAAAATAATTCTTATCTGAAAATTGTACATTTGGTTGTAATTGTGTTTATGCAATGTAACACTTTTCACATGAACGAACAAATAACAAACACACATTGATTAAAATAGCAAAAATAACATTATTGATTAAACAACTCTATGTACGCAGAAATAAAAAAAGTATAAAATGTGAAACAAAATTGCTAAAAAAATTAGTGATAAGAATATGAATGAATTCAGTGGCCATACATTTTCAGCCATGATCATTTCAGAAAGCAATCAAACATTGTCTTATTATGTACAATTGATACCAATTGCCAGGATATCAGCAATCCCCCATGGCAGTAAAATGGTCAAAGCTATTCTCTTCCTTATCCCAAAATCTGTCAAGAGCATTCATGCAACTGGCCATTTCATATATGGAACAACTGCTAAGCTGCGTGGAAAATTAAAACTGATGAAAGTTTTGTAAAATACCGTTGTACAAAGCTAAAAGTGAGCTCAATTTGGAATTTGGGATGATTTAATACTGGTATGGGTACACTAAGGCTACCCAAAACTTGTGCACATGTTTAAACTCTGATGTGTTAACAATAAGGGAATTAAGTGTGCAGACTTGATCTAATTATGGTATCTGAGAGCTGGGGCTCTAGGGAGGCCTCTAGGTCATTGGGGCCTTAGAGGATTGATCTTGCAAGAGGATTGATTATCATTTGAGTTTGAGATTGGCTAGCTTCTCTCAGGGATTCCTGCCTTACTACATAATTGTCTCTCTACACCTTCTGTGAGAAACCTCCTCACATGCTGTACTATGTGGCCACCTGAACAGCAAGCTCCAAGTATAAATTTTGCAAAGAGTTCCTCTGAGTATTTTAGTTAAAGTAAATCAGAACTAACCAAACTACAGGGCCTACCTTGTATGTGTGAAGTGGGAAATAAAGTTACAAGAATGAGACAAAATGCAAGAAAAATGAGATTTGAGACAATCAGCTTTAACATGTAACCCAAGAGTTAAGTCTTAAAGTCTTAAAGACTAAGAAAAATAAAGATACATCAATTAAATCATAAATTGATATAATGAATTATAAAGTTATCTAGAAGAAAAAAAAACACACAAAGTAAAATCACAAGTATAGTTTAAAGTAGAGGATTTTAGAGAAATCCAGTTAGTGCTAGCAATGGTTTTCTCAAAAGCCATGAGCATTATCTGGTAGAGTAATTTAATACTCTCAATCAAATAATTAATAATAAAGACAAAACAGAAGTAGAAAGAAACAGACAAATCACAATCCAAAATCCTCATTCTATGAAGGCAAATTATTAGTGACCATAAGGACAGCTATAAGGAGAATTGTCGCTCCCCCTCTTCGTGGAGGAACGACACAGGACCCTGCGCTGTTCTTTCGTCTGCTCGGCCTTCCCCGGGTTTGCTGCTGGTTCTTCCCGGGTTGGCTACTATCCCTTCCACCTCCGTGGAAGGGCAGTTCCCCCTGGCCGCATTCCCCACTTCCGCAGGGGAGCGGCACACCGCCGGCCGGCTCTCTCGGGGGCTGCACGGGTTTCCTTAGATGTTCCCCATAGATGTTCCTGGTGCATGCCGTCTCTCTCCTCCTTTATAGTCCTCCTCCGCCAATCCTAACTCGGCTGCCCACACGCCGAGCACGCCGCTCTCCTCCAATCAGGAGCAAGTCCTACAGTTTATCAGTTGAACTGGAGGCAGCTGTGCGGAAGCTGTTTACTTCTCTCCCAACGCCACATTGTGGGAGAGCAGATGCATAGAATAAGTCTTAATTCGAGTAACTTAGTCTAGTCCGGATTGCTCCCCACAGAGAATAATTGAAAGGTAGTGTATCCAGACAGACTGAAATAAATACAGACTACTTTCATGAGCATAGAAGGAAAATGTGTCTTGGAAGATATAAGAAGGCATTAAATACAAACAAGTGTAAATTCTGAAAGAGAAATTTATTATATCAAAAATTAAGTTATATGTAATAAAATTATTTTATGGAGGAAATGAAAATTTATTGTTTAGCACATCCATGGAGAAAATATTAGTATTCATAAGATGTTAAGAGTTTTTAGTATAGTTGTTTGGTCTAAAGGTTAAGATGCCACTTGAGATTCCCATGTTCCATATTGGAGTAACTGGATTGGTGTTCGCATTGTACTCCTGATTCCAGATTCCTGGTAGTATACATCTTGGGAGGCAACTGGTGATGACTGAAGTGGTTGGATCCCTGCCACTCACATGAGGGATACTGATTAAGTTTTGGTAACTGAACTGGGCCTTGGCCTAACCCTCTCAACTGTAGGGAGTATGTAAGGAATGAACTATCAGATGGTAAATCAATCTCTCTCTCTTGTCTCCCCCCATCCACCCACCCAGCTATACACACAGAATTTTGAAAAAAATAAAAATTTAAAACTATTTCTTACTATTAAATTTTTTTCTTTGTTTGCTATGATTTTAAGATAAAACTTAAACCTTCCTTCAAATAACTAGCAGAAGATGATATAAAAAGACAAACTTAGAGGTGAGAGACATCTGGAAAAAGAAATAAAGCAATTTAGTTAATCCACAGCCATAGAGATATTTCAACCATGTATTTCCCCCTACAATCTAACCTAAAATATATGTCCTTAGAATTTGCCCACTATAAGTATCCTTTGTACAAATGAAGACCCACTCATGTTCTCCAAAAAGTGAAACACAAAATTCAGTCACTCTAATTCTCTTAGCAATGTTAATTTCTCTAGCTAGTTGATTCAAGACCTCACAAGATTATTGTTTACCTAAAGACTAGGTTGTAGTATTAAACATCAACAAAACATAACACAAATACAAATATATACTGGTAGAAGACTGAAGAAGGGAGATTTTTTTAAACTACACACACACACACACACACATACACATACACACATATACACACAATAGTTGCAATATGACCAGGAATCAAACATACGTAGTACATGTAGTCTTTATTCCTAAAATGTGGTCATTTTAATATTTATAATTTTATTTTCTATCATATCATCTAGCATTCTTTTTATGCTCACCCAACACTTAGAAAATCAAAACTCTTATCCAAGTAGAATAAATAGATCTCTTATCTCTGAAGAATTGATTTTTGTTCAGTTGCTGTAATCATTTATCGCATTTCTCAAAACATCTCCATTTGAGCACTGTGGAAACCACTCCCTTTCCATGTATGTCGTCAACCTTCAGTTGAAGAACCTGATGATGAAATAGATTCAGGTTCCATTTTAACTTTGTAGTTACAGTGTCAATTATTGGATCTAATTTCTAACTGTATTAATTTGGAATTTTAAAAAAAAGTATCTTTAAACTCAACAAAGAATCTCTTGTTGCAGCTATTTAAAACCTTAGTTTTTTTTTTTTTCCTGAAAATAACCCACATCAATAATAAAATCTAAAAACCATTACATACATCGGTGTCCATATCTTTTGTAGAAGTTATGTGTTTGTCAGAACTTCGTTTTCAAAGCAGTGTTACCCATTGTTCATGAACTCTGTCACTGAGGCTTGTGCTCGCACGACCAATTACCTAATAAGAATCCAATACTACAAAATTGCAAGCTCCACTGCCAATCTTTTTTTTGCTATTGCAACTCTAAGTGTTGAAATTTTCACTGTTATTTCCCCTTCTACTACTTTTGCTATCACTGTTTTCCTATCAATTGTTGTCACCACAGTGTTGTTGCTGCCCTCTCTAATGCTATTTCCAGCAGTACTACCGTGACTGCTGGAGGTATCAATGCTGTTGCAGAGGTTGTAGGTGGAAGAAGAGGCACAAATGAACAATTACATTTTCCTCCCTGCAACCTTGCAATTTTCTTCCAGTGATTCCTACAGAAGAAGCGAACAGGAAGTCAATTTGCAAGAAAATCCAGAGAAAGAGTTTGCTTTATTACCTGCTGGGAGAGAGACAAAGATCCAAGTCTGAAACTGAGAAGACAACAGATACCATACAGCATGTACTAAAATGAGATTTGTTTTGTCTTTCAAAATATTTATTTATTTGAAAGGCAGAGCTGTGCCAGGCCATAGTCAGAAGTCAGGCATGTCATCCTGGTTTCCCACAGGGGTGACAGGGGCCTGAATACTTAGGCCATTTTCTTCTGCTTTTCTGGGTGCATAACCAAAAGCTGTAGCAGAAGCTGGGTAGCCAGGATTTAAACCAGCGCTCAGATATGGTATTCTGACATTTCAAGCAATGGATCATCCTGGCGTGCCATATCCGAGATATATAGGATTTATCTGAGATATAAAGGATAAGATTTAGTGGAAGTTATAGTAGTAAACAAATGTAATACATACATTTTATGGTGAAATCAATAAAGTTTTTTGATAGGTGAGGTAGAGGTTAGAGGGGGAAATTGTTTTCTTTATGATTCTGATTAACATCTCTTGGTTGAGAAACTGTGAGGGGCAAAATGATACTCTCACCATATGTCCACATCCTAATCCTGTGACTATGCTATGTTATATAGAGAGTGATCTTCCAACCACCGGTTCACTCCCTGAATGCCGTAACAGTCAGCAGTGGGACAAGGGGAAATCAGGAGCCAGGAACTCCATACGGACCTCCCACCTGGGTGGCAGGGAGCCAAGTACATCATCCATCATCTCGTGCCTCTTGGGATGTTCAGCAGCAGGGAGCTGGATCTGAAGCAGGCAGCACTTAATCCCAGGCACTCAAGTGTGGGGTTGATGTCCACAAGCATCAGGTTAACCTACCTCACCACCTAATAGTGCTTGGAGAAGTATAGTTGCTAATGGAATGAAAGTATTCATCTGATATTTAGATAGTGGAATTTTCCTGTGTTATCTGATTGGGCCCAACTTATTCACAAAAGCTCCTTAAAACATGAATGTAGAGACAGAAGCATCAATGGCAGAGTGATGCTCGGAAGATAGAAGGGGGCCATGAGCCAGAGTGTGGAAGTCACAAACTGGAAAGCACAAGAACACAGTTTCTTCACTAGAACCTTACAGCCCTGAGAATACCTTGATTTTAGCCTTTGAAAACTATCCCAGACTCTGACTTCCAGAATTGTAAGATAATAAAATTATGGTGTTTAAACTGATGAGATTGTGTCACTTGTTAAGGCAGCAATAGTAAATTAATACAGGTATCATATATGGAAATATGTAAGATGAATAGGAAAAGACTGATTTTTTATTATAAATTTGACAAAATTTATGAAGGTTGATGCTCTGGAGGAGTGGGGCATGAAAGGAGAGACAGGGGTGGAGAGAGAGAGAGAGGTAATGTAGAGAAGCAGGTGGCGATAGACTGGAGGAACTGAGGTTTGCCAGTCCTAGCCTGCCCAGATATGCTGTGCAGGTGCGCCTTGCTCTGGCTGCTCAAACCAGCCCCCATTCTCTGCACCACCTAAATCACCTCTTCGCACTCCTCCCAAACTCTATCCTGTGAATGACTCAAACCCTCACCCATTTCGATGTAGTGGAAATGACAAGTTTTGTGATTTTGCCATTTAGACTCTATGCCAGTTGGAATGATCTAATATGGTTATGGACTGTGTCCCTGTGATGACCTGTTGTCATTAAGGTAAAATTACCATTCAGGACACTCTCACTCCATCATACAGCTGAGGATGTGGCGCTTCCAAGGTTTTCAAAACAAGTCACAAAAATGAGTGACACTCAAACTGTAAAACCTATATTCAATTAAACCCCACTGAGACACCACCTCTTGTGACTCTTAATCATATAAAAAGACAGCCCAGAAACTTGTTGATAACAGCTCATTCTCTCTCCAGCTTGTCCATATTCATTCTTGAGTTTTTGCTTTAAATAAATATTACTGCTGTGCTGATTTTTTTTTTTTTTTTTTTTTTTTTTTTTTTTTTTTTTTTTTTTACAGGCAGAGTGGACAGTGAAAGAGAAAAGTCTTCCTTTGCCATTGGTTCACCCCCCAATGGCTGCTGTGGCTCATGCACCATGCTGATCCGAAGCCAGGAGCTTCCCCTGGTCTCCCATGTGGGTGCAGGGCCCAAAAAATTGGGCCATCCTCCACTGCACTCCCGGGCCATAGCAGAGAGCTGACCAAGAAGAGGAGCAACTGGGACAGAATCCGGCGCCCCGACCAGGACTAGAACCTGGTGTGCCGGTGCCGCAGGTGGAGGATTAGCCTGTTGAGCTGAGGCACAGGCGAGCTGTGCTTATCTTTACCCACGTCTCATTCTTGAATCATTCTTGTATGGAGACAAGAACCTGGCCCAAGTCTAGCCAGGGATCACCAACAACAAAGGAAGCAATTTTTAAAAGATTTAAAAGTACATAAATTTGTCCTAATGTGTAGCTCTTATTTGAAATCCTATTAAAGACAGACAGACAAACAGATAAAATGGGAAATTTGAACACCGCCTATTGCTTCATTAAATTGAGAATTTATTTGTTTACACTCCTGTGAAATTATGATCTTCCTACTTTTTTACTTGCTGAATATTATAGTTAGTAGTGAATTAAGCCCGTAATTATAAAGTGAATTGAAAGCATGTCCTTGAAAAATTAAAGAAAAAAATAAAAAGGAAGAAAGTAGGGAGGGGGATTGAGGGAGAGAGGGAAGTGTGATTGTTTTCTTAGAACTGTACCTATGAAATACATGAAATCTGTTCTCTTTATACTAATAAAAATAAAAAGCAAAAAAAACATGACAATAAACACATTATGAATTAAAATCTTGTAAAGTTTTTACAATGCTAAAGCATAGCAGTTAACATGCTGATTTCACTATGATATGTTAATTAAGTAGCCCAGATAAAGGAGAGACATGAAAAAATTAATTCTTCTAGTGAATAGATGATATTGTGGAAAAGGTTACAAAATAAATCCTATAAATGTTACTTAAATATTTACAAGTAAAATTTTATGATAGAAGTACTGCAATAAGTATCCAAAGAGATAATTTTATTATTCTCTTCTTTGTGGCAATTTACAGATTCATTTAATAGATTGTTTAATTATTTGGTAGGATGTTTTTGTGGTGGATTAGTCCTCTAGTATCGGAATATTAAACTCACTCTGATCTTAGCATTGAGCAGCTACTTATTAATGTAATGTTATGAATCTTTTAACCTTTAATTTACTCAGGTAAATTAATATCCCATAAGTTTATTAAGACAAATTTATCCCATAAATGTATCAGGACAACGTTTACTGAAAAAAACTTTTTTTTTTTTTTTTTTGACATGCAGAGTGGACAGTGAGAGAGAGAGAGAGACAGAGAGAAAGGTCTTCCTTTCCCGTTGATTCACCCTCCAATGGAGGCCGCGACCGGCGCGCTGTGGCCAGCGCACCGCGCTGATCCGAAGGCAGGAGCCAGGTGCTTCTCCTGGTCTCCCATGGGGTGCAGGGCTCAAGCACTTGGGCCATCCTCCACTGCACTACCTGGCCACAGCAGAGAGCTGACCTGGAAGAGGGGCAACCGGGACAGAATCCGGAGCCCCTACCGGGACTAGAACCTGGTGTGCCGGCGCCGCAAGGTGGAGGATTAGCCTAGTGAGCTGCGGCGCCGGCCTGAAAAAAATTTTTATATCAATTTTTTATGTTCTAAGAATAATTATAACGAAAGAGATTTCAACATGCCAATTATATTTTCTGAGTTTTAGAAAAGTGTGTGTCATATTGTTGAAATTATGTATCTGATAATATATTAATATCTAAATCATATAAATTACACTAATGAAACTAATTATAAAAATATTCCAATTCAAATATGGTAAAAGATCTGCATATACATATTTTAAACAAAGATAAACCAATGATGCATAAGCAATGAGAAAACACATTCCATCATCAGACATTAGAACAATTTAAATTAAAATCACAATGATGACATTTTATTTCCACTAGAATAAAACATCAACAACAATTCTTAGCAGTGATGTGTAGAAAATATTGCACTCATACACTGCTTTTGGGAATGCAAAATACTTTTGCTACTTTGGTAAACAATATAATGGTATCTCTAATAATTACTTTTAGAGTTATTTTATTGCCCAAAAATTTCATGTTTGATACTTGTTCTGATCTAAGGAAAACTTTATCTCCCTTATTGCATTTGTTCTTTTCTTTTCTGAAAACTAACTGACCCACTGTTTAAACTCCATTAAGCCAAAAAATCATCATTAAGCCCACAAATCTCCCAAAAGCCATTTTTTGTATTTCTTGGGAGTGCCCTTAGGTTTGAACTTCTGTATGTTCTGTTGCAAATGGAATCAACTGGAATTTTTAATACACTTTCTTGAGTAGATGTTTCTTCATTTGCTATCTCCTCCTTGGGACAGTTTCAAGATATTTTAATGCTTGTATTTTTAAATGTTTATTTTTAAAAAATTTATTTGACTGGCTGGTATTATGGCATAGCAGGTTGAGTTGCCAACTTTGACACTAGATTTCCATATGTTCACTGTTTCATTCCTGTCTGCTGCTCTACCAATCCAGCTCCCTGCTAATTCACCTTGGAAAAATAGGCCAAGTGCTTGGGCCCCTGCCACCCATGTAAGAGATCCAGATGGAGTTCTAGGCTCTGGTATTCAGCCTGCCCCAGCACCAGCCATCTGGATAGCCAACAGGTAGATGGAAGATCTCTCTCTCTCTCTCCCTTTCTCTCTCTCCCTCCCTCCCTCCCTCCCTCCCTCTCTGTAACACTTTCTTTGAAATAAATAAGACACATCTATAAACAAATTTAAAAAAAAAACTAAAAAAAATACATGAAATGGAGGGAAAGAGAAAATGCCTGTTATTTAAAAATAACATTCCGGGCAAGTACTGTGGCATAGCAGGTAAAACCGCTGTCTGCAGCCTGGCATCCCACAGTGGCGCTGGTTGAAGACCCGGCTTCTCCACTTCCAACCCATCTCTCTGCTATGGCCTGGGAAAGCAGTCGAAGATGGCTCAAGTTCTTAGGCCTCTGCAACCACATGGGAGACCCAGAAGGGTATCCTGGCTCCTGTCTGGATTAGTGCAACTCTGGCCATTGTGGTCATCTGGGGAGTGAACCAACAGATGGAAGACCTCTCTCTCTATCTCACCTTCTCTCTCTATGTAATTCAGACTTTCAAGTAAACAAATAAATCTTTAAAAAATTAATTTTTATTAGTTTCATTGCTGAGCAGATCAGCAGAGATTTCCCTGCTTATCTTTGGCCAATCCTAAAATCTTTGTCATTTTAACATAAATTCCCTAATACAAAGGATAAATATGGAAATGAAAACAGGCTTCCCACTTATATCATCCCAAATTAATTTGGCCCATTTACACTAATAAACTAAAATGACAATATTTTTTATATTGTATATCATATAATATATGAATATTTATTATATATAATATATATCATATAAACATATATGATATATATCATGTGAACATTCATACATGATAGCTTAGCATTGTTGATGGCCTATAAAAAAGATTTATGAATAAATATTTGAAAACATGAAGAAGTTATTTGGGTAAAACATGGGAAAATGGCTTAGAAGGAACTAGAGATTCTTTCTCTACTTGCTGTATGAAAATATTGTGCACGCGGGGTAGGCTCTGTAGCGCAGCAGGTTAAAGCCCTGGCCTGAAGCACCAGCATCCTATTTGGGCGCTGGTTCTAGTCCCGGCTGCTCCTCTTCTGATCCAGCTCTCTGCTATGGCCTGGGAAAGCAGTGGAAGATGGCCCAAGTCCTTGGGCCCCTGCACCCATGTGGGAGACCCGGAAGAAGCTCCTGGCTCCTGGCTTCCGATCAGCTCAGCTCCGGCTGTGGCAGCCATCTGGGGAGTGAACCAGCAGATTTAAGATTTGTCTCTCTGCCTCTACCTCTCTCTCTAACTCTGTCTTCAAATAAATAAATTAAATCTATAGAAAAAGAAAATGTGCACACAATGATATCATTTGAGTGATTTGACTTGATATCATATACCCTTTATTTTTAAGGGCAATTTTATAGGATATGTGACACCTCACTTTAGCATCTTCCCCAAGGGATCTGGATACCCATTTCTGGAAATATTGAAAGGAGACGACTTGAATTGGAAGCTTGTATCAAATACTAAAGCACCCAGACTCACACATGTGTATAGAAACATATTTAGGCTGTGTTGCAGTTGTATGTGACAATGTGTCTGCACATGGGTAATACTAAACATTAATTCATTAGAATCAGCTCAAGAAAAAAATCAGATGGCTCCTCAACCCAATAAAAATAAGTCTTCCTCTTTTCTCAGACACTATTATTATTTCATCAGAAATAAGAAATTTACAATAAGATCTCAAGCTATCTCTCTAAATCAACTCTAATTTCTTATCTGTCTTATTGAACCAAGGGCATTATAGTCCTGAAACATACATAATTACCATTTCCAATTTGATATTGGACTATCATCAACAACATTACAACCATAATCAGAGATTTATGTATTAAAATATACTTTTTTTTAACAAGCCTCTTGGTGGAAAGCATCATTTATTTTTATTTGTTTTAAAGTTTTATTTAATTATTTGAAAGTCACAGTTGCAGAGAGAGAGACAGAAATTCCATCTGTTGGTTAATTCCCCAAATGGCCACAGTGACCAGCACCAGGCTAGGGCTATTCCAGAGGCTTCTTCCAGGTCTTCCACTTGGGTGCAGGGATCCAAGAAACTGGGCCATCTTGGGCTACTTTCCCAGGCACATTAGCAGGGAACTGGATCACAAGTGGAGCAGCTGGGACAGAGACAGGAACTGGCACCCATATCAGATGTTGACAACACAGGCAGTAGTAACTTGGTATGCAATAATGCTGCTCCCTAAAATCTATTCTTAAAAACAATTCAGAGATTAAACAAGTAAGGATTAAACAAGTAAGGATTTATTACAAAATATCCTAATTGAATTGATTGTGAAGAATGGATTGGCAATGGAGGGATACATCAATGGATAATATAAATAAAAAATAAAATATTGTAATAGTTCAAACTCTTCCATAAATAATGATAATTTGCCATCAACTGCAAATTGTCCTCCTGATAGCTCTGTTTAAGTTACTAAATTTCAATATGTTCATAATCTAATTTGTTGGAAAAAAAATAAGTAAAATAGTATCTGACAAAAATTAGAAAAAGTTCTTGCTAGGTATCTCATTTTAGCTTATATTTCCAGATATTCTATTCACTTCATTCAAATTCCCAGTAGCCCAATAATTACAAATTTAATTAATGCAAATTTAACCAAAATTTTATAATTTATGAGTGGTTGTTAAATGTAATATTTAATGTTAAAAGTTTTTTTTTCTTTGATTCTAAGACCTTCTTATAAAAAGAGCCCTTTGTTCATAGGTGTTTTGTCTTCCAAAATCACATATGGATTTTTGAAGAGAAAACAAACTTGTCAATAACTTACCAGTGAGGAATTATTTTTACTCGCTTTTTTCTAAAATGTTTAGTTTTTAAAGTTTTACCAACCCGCTGTGCTTGTAGTAACTGCCAATTGTGTGAGCTATTGCTGGCATTCTCCATCTTCCAGCTAAGAGACACATTGCACAAGGAAAGGTGACTTTGAAAAGAGTTATATCTTGGTCCAACGATCATATGAGTTCTATATAGAGCTGAAGATACTATCAGAATAAACAGGACTTACCTGTATAAAGCATAATTAACCTTCTTAAATGACAGTATTTGAGATCAAAATGCTCACATTCTCCATTGTTCACTTGGTAGAAATATAAATTATTTTAGAGGCTGCCAGAACAAAATGAAAATACACATTACTATCGATATATAATGAAAATAGTTGGAAATTCTATTTAAGGTCTTAAAATGTTATATTATTCATCTAATCTGTCATATATCATTGAAGTATGTTGAAAATAATTGAAAGCATTTTGTAGATGAATTTAGAAAATACCCCCCTTGGCTCACCTGACTTAGCTATGTTTTAAAAACTAAGGAGTTTAAAAATAAGGAAGATATGGATAAAATGAAACAAGTATTTTGAAATATATAAATTAACTTTAAATTATTTTAAATTATAATACTGTCATATTCTTTGTTTAGTGTTATAAAAATATTTATTTGAAAGTCAAAATGACAGAGATCTTTCCCGAAGGAACAGGGACATCCTGAGATGGGCTAGTCCGAAGCCAGGAACACAGAACTCATTCCAGGTCTCTCACATGGGTGGTAGACACACAACCACGTGAGTCATCATCTGCTGTTTTTCATCCGCATTAACAGAAAGCTGGAATTGGGGGCTGAGCTTCTGTCTTAACCACTGCATCATATGCATTAAAGATCAAAAAGTAAAATATATGTTTTAAAGTTGATGTAAGCCAGTATCATTGAAATATTAATATAGATTTTGAATTACATACATACATTTGATCATGAGTCATAATAATGGTGTCACAGAAAAATAAAAGATACATCAATAATAGTATACATAATTTAATAGGCATTTCAAAAAGTCATATTCTTACCTATCCCTGAACTGAAATTACTGATGAAATTTCTGTTGAACATAAATGTTACAAAATACTCAAAGTCTATATGTGTTTATCAGTAATTGACTTAGGTAATAGCTATCAATATTTGAGATAAAATAAAAACTCATGCACAGAGATGAATTTTAATGCATTTTTCTTGATAATGTGCTGAATAACAATATTTGTGACTGAATTAATTTTTTCTGTGCCAGAAATTTCTCCACAAGGTTTTTTTTTTTTTTTTTTTTTTTTTTTTCCAGTTTTTACTTTCCTACCCACTTGTTTCTTCTCTTTCTGGTACTCAGTTTTCTGTATTTAAGCTTTTGAACTTTTTCTGTTTCTCATCCTTTATTTCTGTGTAGCCATCTGTATACGTGCTCCTGCCTTACACAGTACAATTCCTTAATCTCCTTTTTGTGTTAGCCACTATTAAATGCATCTTTGAATTCTTATTTCAATGATTGGGTTTTTCTTGATAGAATTGTCTTTTAAATAAATAACTTAGATACAGTTTTTCTTTTTTTAGACACTTTACCCCAGTATAAGAGTGTCCAAAGTAGTGGTAGAGATGGTTTGTTTAGAGAGACAGGTAGGTCCAAAGTGATTATCAACTCTCCCCAAGTGGACTGACTTTATTTGGGACAGAATTCAGATAAGTTGAAGTCTAAAGACACTATTGATAGTAAAAGAGGTGTCCGTTCTACACATGCAAGAGAAAATGGGTTATTATCTTACAGGAGAAAAATAAAGTGCAGAAATAAAGGGAATCAGGGCAATAGAATGTTAAAAGATTCCTGCTGAGATCAGAATAAGGCTCAATGACTACCTGTTACGAATTAAATCAGTCTCCTCAAATTTCATATATTTAAATGCTAACATTCAACATTATGTTTCTTGGAGAGGTAGTTTTCAGGAGGTAATTATGTCATATGGGAGCAGATCCCACCATGTGAAGCTACAGCAAAAATACAAGGATCTGCCAACTAGAAGGTGAGCCCTCTCCAGATACTATCTGCTGATGACAACTTGATCTTAGATTTACCAGGCTCCAGAACTGTACAATATAAATATATGATTTTTCAGTCATCGTGTGTATGGCGACTTTTTTTTTTTTTTTTTTTTTGAGAGAGAGGTGGAGTTCCAGAGAGAGGGAGAGACAGAGAGACAGGTCTTCCATCCACTGGTTCACTCCCCAGATGGTCACAAATGCTGGAGCTGGGGCTATCTAAAGTCTGGAGTCAGGAGTTTTTTCTGGGTCTGCTATGTGGGTACAGGAGCCCAAGCACGTGGACCATCTTCCACTGCTTTCCCAGGCCACAGGAGAAGCCTGTATGGGAAGAGGAGCAGTGGATATGCAAACTGGCACCCATGAGGGATCTGGTGCACAGGCAGAGGCTTAGCCAGGGCCAGCCCTACGGCAACTCTTTAAATAGAAGCCTGAACCAAAACACTCCCTTGGCAAATAGCTCTATATTTATTGTATCAGACAATGGAGCTACTTACATTACAAAAAGTTGTCAAAAAGAATATATACACAGGGCCTTCACCATGGCTCACTTGGTTAATCCTCCATCTACGGTGCCGGCACCTCATATGGGTGCTGGGTTCTAGTCCTGGTTGCTCCTATTCCAAGTCCAGCTCTCTGCTGTGGCCCGGAAGTGCAGTGGAGGATGGCCCAAGTGCTTGGGCCCTGCACCCCATGGGAGACCAGGAGGAAGCACCTGGCTCCTGGCTTCGGATCAGTGCAGCGCTGGCAGTGGTGGCCATTAGGGGAGTGAACCAATGGAAGGAAGACCTTCTCTCTGTCTCTCTCACTGTCTACAACTTTACCTGTCAAATAAAAAAAAAGAATATATACATATACCTATATATATGAAATCATGCATAAATGGGTATTATCTGCATATTCTATAATAAAATAAGTGAATAAATAATAATTTTATTGAAATCTGAAGATACATATTAAAAGAACCATTTCTTTAAAAAACCTAAATAGGATAAACAAATAAAAAGCAGAGTAATCAGCAAGCAGTTATTGGAGGCTAATTACTAGGTTCAATATCAACACAGGCAAATCAGTAAAAAGTGTAACAGGTTGATTAGGGAAAGAATCAAAGAGAATCTTTAGAGTACCACTGCTATCCTGTGTTAATTGTGACTACGTTAGACAGGAGAGGGCTGAAGAAGTTAAGATTGACGGACCTAAAGAGAAAATACATAAAATGTTTCTTTAAATATTACGAAGTCCATCGTTTTTTCTCCTTAATTGTAAATAAAGACAAAATACATCGACAAAGTAATAATTTGAAAAGAAAATGCTAGCCTGAAAAAAGATGTTACAAGAAGCAAATCTGAATAAGATGAAATGAACTGTTTATCAGGAACATGTTAGAAAAAGGCTGATTGACAAGCTGCCACAGATATTATAAAGAGGACATATTTATGAAATGAAAATCAACACTAAGTCTCCAGGATCCTTCTTAGTGTCACTGTCTAAGATGTTATCTTTCAAGCACCTTTTTGTAGCTATATCTATTCTGGTAAATGAGGGAATTTAACTAGTGTATTATAATACCAGAATATTATGAAAAAGAATGTATTCATTTACACTTCTAAAAGAACAGATAAGATGGACAATGCTGTGGAATGGGATGAAACAGTTGGAAATGTTCATACATTCATATAACTTATAACACACATTTATGTGTGCCCATATGCATACATGTGTGTATTTTAAATATATGCATATATGTGTGTTATCATATATGTGTGCATATACATATTTCATTTTCTTTATTTTTTTTTTGACAGGCAGAGTGGACAGTGAGAGAGACAGAGAGAAAGGTCTTCCTTTTTCCGTTGGTTCACCCCACAGTGGCCACTGCGGCTGGCTGCACAGCGCTGATCCCGAAGCCAGGAACCACGTGCTTCCTGGTTCCAGGAACCAGGCGGGTGCAGGGCCCAAGCACTTGGGCCATCCTTCACTGCCTTCTGCGGCCACAGCAGAGAGTTGGTCTAGAAGAGGAGCAACCGGGACAGAATCCGGCGCCCCGACCAGGACTAGAACCCGGGGTGCTGGTGCCGCAGGCGGAGGATTAGCCTAGTAGCCGTGGTGCCAGCCCTATATTTCATTTTCATTCACATCGTCCAACCATATTAATAAAAATATAAATCTTTAGCTACTTCAATATAGCTTCAAGTATTCAACTCTAAAATCTTAACTAAAACATTTAACTTAAAATGAATAACCTATTAAAAATAAGCCAACTTTCTACATGAATTGTAATGGTCATTGCTGTTTTCATTCTCTTTTTTAATCCCCATGGATGCCTTAAAATACCTTAGTCACTTTATCAGGTGCCTTTAGGCTAGTAGTAGAATGGTGAAGATAATTGTAATCAATGATCTTATGAAATGAAATTGAAAGTCTTTATTTTTATAGGAGATGGAGAGAGTTCTTTCTTCTGTGGGTTTTTACAATGTTGATGAACAATTCTTAACTGCTTTTCCGTCCTGAAATAGTTCTAAGTTTTACAAAATAGAAATAATGCTTTGCATCATTCCTATGGATATTGCCCAGAGAGGTTACACAAGATAAACACAATTCCCGTGGTTAGGGTATGCCCAGTTACCTTTGGAACCAAGGACTCTATAAAGTTAGGGGAAAGTTGGTTTCAATAGTTTCTACTTTCTTTTCCATGTTTCTATGAATTGATGACCATTTGGAGCTATCTACTCCACCATTCTGCTGACACTACCATCTCCCTCCAGTTATTTTAATTCTACTTATGTTTATGTATGTGTGTGTATTTGAATTCCCCATATTTGGTTAAATTTACTTGTCCAAATAAATCTGAGCATTTTCTTCTGTACCACAGTGTATCACTTTTTTATTTTTTCTCATATTTAATAATTTTTAGCACCAAATGTGATTAGGTGGTAGAAAGAAATCAAAATAAAACAAAATTTTGATTCATGATTTGATTCATGCCAACTTATGTGAACACGTATTTCCTCCAAGACATTTTGAGGAATAAACTTTTCTTCCTCCTGCCAAAGAAAGCTTTTTTTTTTTTTTTAAGGAGTTCAGATTTCTTAAGTAAAATTTTAGGAATACAGTGATTCTTCTCACCAAACATGTACCTATTGTTTTTCACATGAAAATACTAAATGACAGGATTTACTTACTTATTTTTTTTTAATTTTATTAATTTATTGAAACGCAGAGCTACGGGGAGAGAGAGAGAAAGAGAGAGAGAGAGGAAGAGATTTCTCCCACCTGCTGGTTTGCTCACCAAATGACAGCAACAGCCTCCAGGAGCTTGGAATTCTGTCTGTGTCACTGTGGGTACAGGGACCCAAGTACTTGAGTCATCTTCCACTGTTTCCCCAGGAAAATTAGTAAGGAGATAGATCAGAAGTAGAGCAGTAAGGACTTGAAGCAGCACTCATATGGGATACCAGTGTACATACAGCAGGCTATCCCATGCACTAAAACACCAACCCCTATTTATTTATTTATTTTATTTTTTTTAACTTTTATTTAATGAATATAAATTTCCAAAGTACAGCTTATGGATTACAATGGCTTCCCCTCTATAACGTCCCTCCAACCCGCAACCCTCCCCTTTCCCACTCCATCTCCCCTTCCATTCACATCATGATTAATTTTCAATTCTCTTTATATACAGAAGATCAGTTTAGCATACATTGAGTAAAGATCTCAACAGTTTGCTCCCACACAGAAACATCAAGTGAAAAATACTGCTTGAGTACTAGTTATAGCATTAATTCTCAATATACAGCACACTAAGGACAAAGATCCTACATGAGGAGTAAGTGTACTGTGACTCCTGTTGTTGACTTAACAAATTGACACTCTTGTTTATGGCCTCAGTAATCACCCTAGGCTCTTGTCTTGAGCTGCCAAGGCTATAGAAGCCCCCTGAGTTCACTGACTCTGATCACATTTAGACAAGGTCATGGTCAAAGTGGAAGTTCTTTCCTCCCTTCAGAGAAAGGTACCTCCTTCTTTGAAGACCTGTTCTTTCCACTGGGATCTCACTCATGGAGATCTTTCATTTAGGGCATTTAGTTTTTTTTTTTTTTTTTTTTTTTTCCCCAGAGTGTCTTGGCTTTCCATGCCTGAAATACTCTCATGGGCTTTTCAGCCGGATCTGCATGCCTTAAGGGCTGATTCTGAGGCCAGAGTGCTGTTTAGGACATCTGCCATTCTATGGGTCTGCTGTGTATCTCACTTCCCATGTTGGATCATTCTCTCCCTTTTTGATTCTATCAGCTAGTATTTGCAGACACTATTCTTGTTTATGTGATCCCTTTGGTTTAGTCCTATCATTATGATCAATTTTGAACAGAAATTGATCACTTGGACTAGTGAGATGGCATTGGTACATGCCACCTTGATGGGATTGAATTGGAATCCCCTGGTATGTTTCTAACTCTACCATTTGAGGTAAGTCAGCTTGAGCATGTCCCAAATTGCACATCTCTTCCCTCTCTTATTCCCACTCTTATATTTAACAGTGAGCACTTCTCAGTTAAGTTTCATCACTTAAGAAGAATTGTGTATTGATTATAGTATTCAACCAAAAGTATTAAGTAGAACAAACAAAAAAATACTAAGAGCAACATATCAAGTTGCTCATCAACAGTCAGGGTGAGGGGGCTGATCAAGTCACCGTTTCTCATAGTGTTCATTTTACTTTAACAGGTTTCCTTTTGATTTATTTATTTAGTTGAAAAGCAGAGTGAGCAAGGGGAGGGCAGAGATAGAAAGAAACCTCCCATCTGCTGATTCACTCCCCAAATGGCTGCAATGGCCCACGCTGGGCCAGGCTGAAGCCAAGAGTCTAGAACTTGATCTGGGTCTAACATAGAGTCGTAGAGGCCCAAGCATTCAGACAATCATCCACTGCTTTCCCAGATACATTAGCAAGGAATTGGATTGGAATTGCAGCAGCTGAGTCTTGTACCAGTGTTCATATGGAAAGCTGGATTCACAGGCAGCGTCTTAGCATTCTATGCCACCAGTTTGATTTATTTTAATGTCTTTATAATTAATTCTAAGTATTCTGAGTTTTAGAAAAACATACTTCACAATTATCTTCTCATTTTCCAAGAATATTTTCTCACTATATCTATGAGTCTGTGATAAAGCAAAAATAC
The DNA here is from genome assembly GCF_051225735.1 of Oryctolagus cuniculus. Taxonomy (NCBI): domain Eukaryota; kingdom Metazoa; phylum Chordata; class Mammalia; order Lagomorpha; family Leporidae; genus Oryctolagus; species Oryctolagus cuniculus. The sequence goes on along the minus strand of NC_142871.1, from coordinate 105,400,971 downwards.
CTAATGGGATGGAACTATTAATTTATGTACATTTCAAAAAATAATTATTTAAAACTTAATTAATTAATTAGAGAGACAAAGACAGAGACACAGTTATCTCCCATCTTGCTGGTTCACTCTCCAAACTCCTGCAACTGCCAGAGTTGGCCAGACTTAAGTCAGAAGTCTGGAACTCAACATGAGTCTCTCATTTGGGTAACAGGGACCCAAATACTAGGATCATCATTTCTGTCTCTCAGATTCTCTATCACCAGGAAATTAGTCAGGATTTGTAGTCAAGAATGGAACTCAAATACTCTATGTATTTAGGGTATCCTAAATAGCATCTGAACTACTAGGCTAAATCCTGGTTCCAAGAAAGAGAAAATTTGTAAGTGTTATATCATCACAGAATGCACATTTTGTTGCTGAGAAATACATATAGGTGGGCAGAAATTTACATTTTAATAATTCAGTTAAAATATATTTCATATCTTATTCAATACTATTATCTTAAAACATTTCAGATTTGAGAGATTTATTGAAATCCATTAATGATGATCCAGTTTTGTATCTTGACAAAACATTACAAAATTTTACATATTGACACAAAAATTTGCCTAAGTCCAGATATAAGTGACAGGATTATTTAGTCCTGATGTTTTAATGTCTAGTGGTTAATCTGAAATTCATAACAAATTTGATCAATCTAAAATTCTATATGACTTACACTTTCAAATTATGATAACTGGTTAAAATATGTGTCTGCATTGAAAGAATATGTATCTGCTTGAGGATATATAAGGGATAAAAAGCACTTTCTGTCTTTTTTTAAAAAATTTTATTTAAAGTATACAAATTACATGTGTCTCCTATATGCATATTCAGGAACATTGTGATATTTTCCACCCTACCCTCCCTCCCACCCACTCTTCAACCCTTCCTCCTCCTCCCTCTCCTAGTCCCATTCTTATTCTTTACAAATATCTATTTTCAGTTAACTGTATACTCATAAGATTAATCCTACACTAAGTAAAGAGTTCAACAAATAGCATGAAGAAAAAAAAAAAAACACTGAACCTCAACAGTCATGACAAGGGCTGTTAAGATCATTACATCTCAAAATGTGAATTTCACTCCTATAGATTACCTTTTAGGTATTCTAATAGTTACCACAGATCAGGGATAACGTGGTATTTGTCTTTTTGTGACTGGATTATTTGTTTAAGTATATATATTATTAAAGAATTAAGTGCATTTTAATTACAGTAAATGTAAGAGTTACAGATCAAATATATTCTACCACTTTTGTTACAAAAGAACAATTGAGGTCAAAAAATGAGAATGCAGTCAATCAAGTTAATTAAGTCAAAGACTTAGCAGATAGAAAATGTGAGCAAGGACAACCTGTTTTAACAGCGAAAGGAGAATTTTGTGATAAAGCATCCACACGTAACCTGTACTTCAGTAGTTCTAAAGATTCAGTACTCAGATCATTAAAAAAAAATCCACCCATTTTCAATTTAATGAGCTCTTCCAGAGTTACAAGTAATTACTTTCATTCTCATTATTCCTCATACAGTTTAGGGCTTTCTGTCAGTTAAAAAATCTAGGGCGATGTTAAACATAAAACCACAAGTGCCTGTTTGATTTTGAATACTATATATGTCTTTCAGGTAGTTTACATTATTTCGTTCATTCATTTTTCAATAATTCAACAATTAAAAATCCAGTTTGATAGCTATTCCAGTACTATGTATCTTTTCTCTAACCCTTGTCTATTTAAAACTTTAAATTTATCTGTTCAGTGAAAAATATTAGCAAATTTAGATGAGTGAAAATAAAAATTATATTTTAAAAATTAAATAGAATTATAAATAATTCAACTTTTCAAACATAAGAACAGTTAACATTTTGCTATATAATCTTCATATTTTTATCTATACATGAAAGCACTTTAGATGCAAATGTAAATTTTGTTACAGATAAATGTAAAAGTTAGAACTTTAGGGTAAAAGGAAGAAAAAAAAGTTTTTAAAAAAACTTCTAAAATTAACATTGTATTAAAATACAGTATACATACTAAGAAATGCACATATGCATACAGATGAGCTTTTTTATCCTTTCATCTCATTCATAACCAACACCCAAATTATGAACAAAACAGCACTAGTACCCCACGAGTCCCCACTACCCCCTCAATTCTTTTTTCAGTGTGGTAAAAAATAGTATACTGTCATTTACATGGTATTATTTGTGAAGCAATATCCATATACCAAATAATATGAAATCCACCCCATACTTATACTCTAATATATTAACCACCACAAGTAATATAAGGTATCTGATATTTATCTTTTGGTTCTGGCTTATTTCAATTAGTCTAATGATCTCCAGTTGCATTTTTCTGTGGCAAGTGACAGGATTTCATTTTTTACATGGATGAGTAGTAAAAGCTGTATGTTGAAGTAGAAATTTGTGAGAATTGGATGGCGAACCATCAGAAGTATGATCTCTCTTTTTCTCTGCATTTAAATCTAAATAAATAAAATCTGAATCCATGTTTTTAATATTTGACTATTTACAATTTTCAAGCCTATTCTATTCTATTCGCTTTCTTTTTTATTTATTTTATTTTATTTTTTATTTTTTATTTTTTATTTTTTTCATCAGGCAGAGTGGACAGTGAGAGAGACAGACAGAAAGGTCTTCCTTTGCCATTGGTTCACCCTCCAATGGCCACCACGGCTGGTGCGCTGCGGCCAGCGCACCACGCTGATCTGATGGCAGGAGCCAGGTACTTATCCTGGTCTCCCATGGGGTGCAGGGCCCAAGCACTTGGGCCACCCTCCACTGCACTCCCTGGCCACAGCAGAGAGCTGGCCTGGAAGAGGGGCAAAGCAGGACAGAATCCAGCGCCCCGACCGGGACTAGAACCCGGTGTGCCGGCGCCGCAAGGTGGAGGATTAACCTAGTGAGTCATGGCATCTAGTCTAGTTAATGGACATCTGCATTGTTTCCACATCTTAGCTACTGTAAATTCACCAGAAACAAACATGTGGGTACAGACCACTATTTCATATGATGATTTCATTTCCTTTGGATAAATTCCCAGGAGTGGGATGGCTAGCTGATATGGTAGGTCTGTATTCAGCTTTTTGAAATACTGTCTTCCACAGTGGTTGTACCGGTTTACATTCCCACCAACAATGGATTAGGGGACATTTCTCCCACATCCCTGCCAGCATTTATTGTTTGTAGATTTCTGTATGAGAGCCATTCTAATTGTGAGGTTAATCCTCATTGTGGTTTTTATTTGCATTTTCCTGTGGCTACCAATCCTGAACATTTTTTCATGTGTCTATTGGCTATTTGAATTTCATCTCTTAAAAAAATGTCTGTTCAGATACTTTGCCCATTTCTTGACTAGATTGTTTTGTAGTTGCTGAATTTCTTGATTTCTTTATAGATTTTGGAGGTTAATCTTTTATCGGTAGCATAGTTTACAAATATTTTCTCCCATTCTTTCAGTTGCCTCTTCAATTTGTTGAGTGTATCTTTTGCAGTACAGAAGCTTCTCAGTTTGATGTAATGTCAGTTGTTAATTTAGAATTGATTGCCTGTGCCTCTGGGGTATTTTCCAAGAAGTATTTCCCTATTCCAATGTCTTGTAGGGTATCTCAAATATTCTCTAGTAATTTAATGGTATCATGTTGTGGATTTAGGTCCTTGATCCATTTTGAGTGGATTTTTGTTTAAAGTAGGGTCATGTTTCATACTTCCACATGTGGAGATCCAGTTTTCCAAAAAAAAAAAAAAAAAAAAAAAATTTGTTGAATATCGTGTTGTCTCTTTTGTCAAGATAGATTGATTGTAGATGCATGGATTAATTTCTGGAGTTTGTAGGCTGCTCCATTGGTCTATGTCTGCTTTTGTGACAGTACCAGAATGTTTTGATTATACTGCCCTATAGAATGTCTTGAGGTCTGATATTGTGATAACTCTGTCTTTACTTTTATTGTTTAACATAGTTTTAGCTATTTGGGGTTTTACTGTGTTTCCATATAAATTTCAGCATTGTTTTATCTAGACCTGAGAATGTTGTTGGTATTTTGATTGGGATCACATTAAATTATACCTTCTTTTTGGGAGCATAGATATTTTGATGATGTTGATTCTTCCAATCCATGAACAAGGAAGAGTTTTTCACTTTTTTATGTCTTCTTCTATTTCTTTCCTTAAGGTTTTGAAATATTTATCATTGAGATCATTGATTAAATTTATTGCAGGATATTTATATTTCTGTAGCTTTTATTAATGGGATTGATCTTCAAAGTTCTTTTTCAGCTCTGGCATTGTCAGAGTTTATAAAGGTTACTGATTTTTTGTGTTGATTTTATATCCTGCTACTTTACCAAACTCTTTTTTTTAACTTTTATTTAATGAATATAAATTTCCAAAGTACAGAATATGGATTACAATGGCTTCCCCCCCATAACGTCCCTCCAACCCGCAACTCTCCCCTTATCCACTCCCTCTCCCCTTCCATTCACATCAAGATTCATTTTCGATTCTCTTTATATACAGAAGATCAGTTTAGCATACATTAAGTAAAGATTTCAACAGTTTGCTCCCACACAGAAACATAAAGTGAAAAATACTGTTTCAGTACTAGTTATAGCATTAGATCTCAATGTACAGCACACTAAGGACAAAGATCCTACATGAGGAGTAATTAATTAAAAAATGTTTTTACACTTAATCTTTCTATATTTTTTAACTTTTATTTAATGAATATAAATTTCCAAAGTACAGCTTATGGATTACAATGGCTTCCCCCCATAACGTCCCTCCCACCCGCAACTCTCCCCCTTCCATTCACATCAAGATTCATTTTCAATTCTCTTTATATACAGAAGATCAGTTTAGCATACATTAAGTAAAGATTTCAACAGTTTGCTCCCACACAGAAACATAAAGTGAAAAATACTGTTTGAGTACTAGTTATAGCATTAAATCTCAATGTACAGCACACTAAGGACAAAGAGCCTACATGAGGAGTAAGTGCACAGGGACTCCTGTTGTTGACTTAACAAATTGACACTCTTGTTTATGGCATCAGTAATCACCCTAGGCTCTTGTCATGAGCTCTTTTATAGGAGGGCCAATAGTCATTTAGTGTATTATTTTTGAGAATCATGTAATAAGCAAAAAGAGATAATTTGACCACTTCCTTCCCCATTTCTATACCTTTGATTTATTTTTCTTGCCTGGTCACTCTGGCTAAAACTTCCAGGACTATATTAAATAGGAATGGTGAAACTGAGAATCCTTGTCTGGTTCCAGATCTCAATGGGGATGCCTCCAATTATTCCCCATTTAGTAGGATTATGGTTGTAGGTTTGTTTTAAATTGCTTTGATTATGTGAAGGAATATTCCTTCCATACCGAGCTTGCATAAAGTTCTCATCATAAATGGGTGTTGACTTTTGTCAAATGTTTTCTTTGTATCTGTTGAGATAATCATATGGTTTTGGGTTTTCAGTTTGTTAATATGATGTATCACATTTATTGTCTTTTGGATGTTAAAATACTCCTGCACACCAGGGATAAATCTCACTTGGTCTGGGTGAGTGATCTTTCTGATATGTTGTTGGATTAAACTGGCTAGTATTTTGTTGAGGATTTTTGCATCCATATTCATCAGGGATATTGGTCTGTAGCTCTCTTTTTCTATTGTATCTTTCTCAGGTTTAAGAATTAAGGTGATGCAGGTTTCAAAAAGAAATTTGGGAGAATACCCTCCTTTTCAACTTTTTTGAATAGCTTGAGAAGTATTGGAATTAGTTTTTCTTTAAATGTCTGGCAGAATTCAGCAGTAAAGCCATTGGTCCTTGACTTTTTGTTGTTGTTATTGTTGGATGGGTCATTATTAGTAATTCAAACCTTGTCTTGGTTATTGGTCTATCACTGTTCTATGAATTCACGATTCAATATAGGTAGGTTGTATTTGTCCAGGAATCTATCCATTACTTCTAGGTTTCCTGCCAAATAGTTGCTTATTAATAGTTACCTTGAATGTAAGTGACCTCAAGTCTCTAATTAAAAGATATAGACTGGGGGCCAGTGCTGTGGTGCAGTAGGTTAATCCTCTGCCTGCAGCACCAGCATCCCATATGGGCACTGGTTCTAGACCTGGCTTCTCCTCTTCCAGTCCAGCTCTCTCCTATGGCCCTGGAAAGCAGTATAAGATGGACTGAGTTGTTGGGCTCCTGCACCCATGTAGGAGACCCGGAAGAAGCTCCTGGCTCCTGGTTTTGGATCAATGCAGCTCTCAAAATAAATAAATAAAATCATAAAAAAGATATAGACTGACTGAATGGGTTGAAAAACAATACGATCTATTTTCTACCTAGGAGAAACACATCTCATCAACAAGGGTACACATAGACTGAAAGTGAAAGGATGGAAAAAGATATTCCATGCTAATGGATAGCAAAAAATCTCAGGTGTAGCCATCCTAATATCAAACAAAATAGACTTTAACACAAAAACTGTTAAAAGAGACAGAGGAGGAACCTTGTAATGATTAAGGGATCAATACAGAAAGATGTGACTATAATAAATATGTATGCACCCAATTACAGGGTGCCTGCCTATTTAAAAGAACTGTTAACTGACCTAAAGGGAGACATATGTGGGGAGCAGCTCGGACTAGACTAAGTTACTGGAATTAAGACTTATTCTATGCATCTGCTCTCCTATGTGGGGAGCAGCTCGGACTAGACTAAGTTACTGGAATTAAGACTTATTCTATGCATCTGCTCTCCTACAATATGGCGCTGGGAGAGGAGAAAACAGCTTCTACCCAGCTGCCTCCAGTTCAATCAATAAACTGTAGGACTTGCTCCTGATTGGAGGAGAGCGGCGTGCTCGGCGTGTGGGCAGCCGAGTTGGGATTGGCAGAGGAGGACTATAAAGGAGGATAGAGACGGCATGCACCAGGAACATCTACGGGGAACATCTAAGGGGAACATCTAAGGGGAACACCTGTGCAGCCCCCGAGAGAGCTGGCCGGTGGTGTGCCGCTCCCCTGCGGAAGTGGGGAAAGCGGCCAGGGGGAACTGCCCTTCCACGGAGGTGGAAAGGATAGTAGCCAACCCGCGAAGAACCAGCAGCAAACCCGGGGAGGGCCGAGCAGACGAAAGAACAGCGCAGGGTCCTGTGTCGTTCCTCCACGAAGAGGGGGAGCGACAACATAGACTCCAATACAATAGTAACTGGAGACTTTCAATATCCTACTTTAATCAATGGATAGATCAACCAGATATAAAATCAATAAACAGCATAGCTAATTGACAGAACTTTTTACTCTACCTTGGCAGAAAACACATTCTTCTCAAAAACCCTTTTAACCTTCTCTAGGGTAGACCATTTACTAGGACATAAAACAAGTCTCAGGAAATTAAAAAAAAAATCAAAATCATACTATGCACTTTCTCTGATTACAGTGAATTGAAGCTTGAAACCAACAACTCAAGAATTTCAATAACATATGCAAATAAATAGAGACTGAATAACATGCTCCTAAATGAACGGTAGGTCATAGAAGAAATCAAAAGAGAACTCAAAAGTTTCTGGAAATGAATGAAGATGACAAAATATCACATCAAAACTTAAGGAATACAGAAAAAATCAGTGTTAATAGGGATGTTTAAGCAATTAATACCTACAACAAGTAACTGGAAAGTAACCAAATAAATGAGTTGTCAATGCATCTCAAGGACCGATTAAAAAATAGCAAACCAGATGAGATTGGGCGCGTTCAGGGTGGTATGGCCATAGACATCTTCCTTAACTAGAATTAAGGAAGAATAAGTGTTGTGAATATATAAAAAGCTAAGCAAAAAAAAAAAAAAAAAAAAAAAAAAAAAAAAAAAAAAAAAAAAAAAACAGGGCAACTAATAACTCCAGGAGAAACAAAAGGTTACCCAAGAGGGGAAATATAGTCATTAAGTCCTACAGGGAACTGCTGGGAATAATATTTACTTTGTTAAACTCCTATAAACTCTAAGTATTGACTTAGCCAAATGTTGTAACAGAGCCGAGAGGATTGGGGAAGTATGACATATTTGTATATGGAGGTACAGATGGTATTTGAGAACTAAATGCTTATGTTCCACAGGGAAAGTTGAGTTGCCTCTCGAGAGTGAGAATTGGGTATGTGGAACAAGGCGGCTGGGGACTTCCACTTTGTATTATAAACTTGGCAGTCCTATTTCATTATTGTACTTTGGCAAAAATAAAAATAGTTAATAAAAATATGGACCCAGCATTTGTAGTGCTGAGAGAATCTTAAAAAAAAAGAAATAGACAAAATTGAAACAAAAAATAGGAAAGATCAATGAAATTTAGAGTTGATTTTTTTTAAAAAAATAAACAAAATTGGCACACCACTGGCCCAACTAACCAAAGAGAGAGAGAGAGAGAGAGAGAGAGAGAGAGAAGATTCAAATCAGTAAAATTAGAGCTGATAAAGGAAATGTAAAAACAGATACCACAGAAATAAAAAGTATCATCAAGCATTATTTCACTTTTCATTCTTTGGCATAGAGAGAATAATGTGCTCATATACATGCTTTTACATAACTAAATAAATAATCATTTTTGTTTTTAGTACATTTTTTTCTATAATAGCATTGACTGACTCTGCATAATATTATACAATTTTTTTTCTTGAACTCACCCACCTCTCCCAGATATAGTAATCCAATCAAAAGGCAAGAGTACCTGAATATGTTGATAAACAAACACATAGGCTAACGAAAATGTAGGTTTATACTCTAGAAGAAGCAGTATCCTTACAATATTGTTTTATTCCTGCATGTGTATTCACAAAACTACTTTCAAATCTATGTTTTTTTTTCTTCTTCCCGCCAACAGGTAGTTAGCAGAAAACAAACTGTTTAGTGGATCTAAGTCCTACTTGTACATATTTGTGGTTTCTCTTACGAAATTGATTCTTTATTAAACCTGGATTTTTCCACATTCCTTATGATACTGGCATTAACTAAATCTTGGAAATCTTAGGTTTGAGGATGAGTTAGCACAAACACAGGGGTATTTAGTATTCACAGGAATTGGAAGAACAGCTGTTATGAACTTAGGAGCTTCTGACTCACTTCAACTTCAGAATCAGAGCTTACCTTGATATCCACATCTATTCCATGGAGATGGAACTCATGAAGGAGTTCTGTTTATTTCATCCTTCCCTTAAAGAGCTTCTGTCTCCCTCAGATAGAGACATTATGCATTGTGGATTTTATTTTTGTATCACCATATGCCTCATCAATTGTATTTTCTTCTGTATCTTACCAGGACTAGATCTGGAGACAATAAAAAAGAATTATATAAATTTGAGTTATTCAGGTCTCCCATGTGGAAATCACTAACCAGTAAATTAACATACATAAGGGAATACACAACAAAAAATTGAGAGAGCTAAATCCAAGTCCCATGTTATTATTTGAAACTATTAATTTGTCTATTCTCACACCTGTCTCTCATTGGATATATCAATTAGAAATGCTGAAGAACTGCCTTGACTTGTGAGCAGATTGGTTTCTTAATAGAACCAAAGCTCAGATTCACTTTAATTTATAGAATACATTTTCAAAAATATTGAAAGTATTTCTTACACATAAATGTAGTATATCTTTAGAGAACATGTGTTGCATTAATTAATTAAGGATATTTTTCCTTAGAAAATATAATGGGTTAGATTTAAAAGTTTGGATAAGAAAACTTGTATCTTCAACAATTTGTAAATTATTTCTAATCTGTTTTCTTTCATGGTTTCAATAGTAATGAAAGTGATAACTAAATTACATCATTGTAACTCATTAAATTACATGAGTAGAATTTTTTATGTTTAAAATGTTAGGATGTAAGACTACAAGCATAACTGAAAGACTAAGTATTACATTCTTGTATGTTGAAACAGTCCACAATCTATGTGTAGGGGTTGCTGTACATTTGCCAATAGTCTCCTGCAACTTTCAAGTGAAAATGGGAGTAGCTTCTCACTCTAATGCCTTTAATAAATCACTTGTAGTCTCTCCTGTATGTAATTAAGTATCAAAGTCTTCCTAGAAGAAAGGACTGTATTCATTTAATATACTCTTATTAATAATTCATATATTTAACATGTTCTATAGGCTTAATGCATCCAATAATAATTATTAAGAAAATATGAATACCTGCTTCATGGATAAGTCAGGAAAAATAACAAATAATAAAATAAAAATACCTCAATAGAATGAGGCATTGATGAGGTGCAACAGGATAAACCACTGATTTGGATACATGCATCCCATATTGGGGTAGGTGATATTGAATCCCATCTCCATGTCATGCTAACATACCTTGAGACACAGCAGATGATGGCTCAAGTACTTGGGTACCTGCAAGTACCCAAGTACTTGAGACATACACATATGAGACATCTGTTTTGAGTTTAGAGTTTATGGCTCCTACTTTCATCCTGGCCCACACCAGGCTGTTGTAGGCATTTGGAGTGTGAATCAGTATACAGAAATAATCTCTCTCTCTCTCTCTCTCTCTCTCTCTCTCTCTTGTCTTTCAAAGAAATATAAATTTTAAAAGAAATTTTTTTAAACTCAAATGCTTAAAAAAAAAAAGAAAAATCTAGGAATAGAAGAATTCAGTGGTGAATTCTACCACATAGGTAAAGAATTTACACTGATCCTTTCTAAACTCTTCCAAACAAGATAACAGGAACAAAGGCTTCCTAAATTGTTCCATGAGTCCATTATCCTAAAATCAAAGCCAGATGAAGCCACCACAAGAAAATCACATCGCAGTAATATGTCTTATGAATATAGATAAACAAATTTTCAACAACATACTAGCAAGTCAAATCCTACAGCACATGGAACCAACAGAGTTGTACATTGTCAGATGAAAGGATAAAGACAAGAGGCTTCCAAGATGAGATTCCCCAATTCCAAGATCTTGGAATAGGGAGAGAGCTTACTGCTCTAGGCTAGAGAAAGATAGCTTAAAAACAAAGTGAAGAGAAGGCAATCTCAGGGAAGTGTTAAGGAATGAACTGCAGTGGAAACTCCCCAGAAGGAAGAGAGATGCTGTGGCTATACATGCAGAGTGTGGATAAGCAGCAGGACAGACACAGCACAGACCCCAGCAGCAAGAGCCCTAACACCAGCTTTGGATATCGCGATGAGTCCAGAATGCAGCAGCCCAAGCCACTGGCGAGATAGCTGCTGGGAGAGTTTGGCATGAGTGCTGCCTGGAGCCCTGTGGGAGACAGTGTACCTGCCAATTTAGGGGGGAATAAAAAGGGCACATTTTTCTCTCCCCATCCTCCTGAAAATGGTGCTCTGAAACTGGCTGGGAGTGTCATTTAGACATATGTAACACTGTGCCAGCTTGTGACTGTGTGCCCACCAGAAAGCAGGGAGGAGACAGCTGAATCTGGCTGGGAGGATTGAAAGGGGTCTAGGCACCCGCATAGTACTGTGAGGTGCCCACAGCCTCCCAGCATGTTACAGGATCTGAGGCTGAGGCTGAGGCTGCCTTGGCGGAGTACTCACAGGCAGTTGGCTCTGGGAATGTCTCTGCTTCCTTGTGGATGGGATGGGCGGAGTGTATCCTCAGTGTCCTGTGACTGTGGGAGATTTATGTGCTGGGACTGCGGAAACACTAACGCTATAAGAGAGGGTGCAGGGTGTAGCTGGGTCTTTGGGCAATTGCTGTGGGTAGCTTGACACTGATGCACTGGGATCCATGCTCACACTGAGGACTGCGCAGAGCTTTTGTGAGGTTCTGATGACAGCAGGGATGAATTTCGCACCCACTGGGGCTAGGACCTGGGGAATTGGTCACCTTGGTGGAGAGAAGATGAGTGTGAACCTATGCCAACAGAGCTAATCAAACTCTTCCCTCTGATTAAAAAAAAAAAAAAGTGATATCCCACACCCAAGTTGTGTGTCACCTTGGATACTCCCCCCATACCTGAGAACTGAACAGAGCTCCCTGGCCACACCCAGCAGGTACCTCTGGGTATTCATTGAGAGAGAAGATACTCCATCAACCCACAGAGGCATAGTCCAAAGGTAAAAGCCATTAGAGGAATAAAATCCAACAAGTATCTCCACAAATGTGTAAAAAATAAATGCAGAAATACAGGAAACAAGAATAAGGAAGAAACAGGATGCCCCCAAAGCAACACACACAAAAAAACTTTAATATTAGAATGTGAAGATGAAGAAATTAATGAAATGCTGGAAACAGAATTCAAAGGATTAGTCATAGGATTACTCAGAAGCAATCAGAAGCAACCCCACAATTAAAGAAATCAATACACAACATGAATGAAAAGTTTTTCCATGAAAAACCAAAATGAAAATATTAGAAATAAAAAAATTCAATAGATCAAATGAAAATGTGGAAAACCTTAACAGACTTGGTAAAGCAGAAGATAGAATATCCACACACATTAGAAGACAAATCTCTGGAAATTTTACAGTTAGGTTAAAAAAAAAGAAGAGGTAAGAAAAATTGAAAACAGTGTTGGAGATTTATGGGATATCATCAAACAACACACATGTAGGTCATAGGAGTCCCTGAAGCATGGAAAGTGAGAATAAATGAGAAGGCCTATTTAGCGAAATAATTACAGAAAATTTCCTCAATTTGGAGAAAGAAACTGTCATCCACGTGCAGAAAGCACATCGAATGCTTAAATTCATAATTCAGTGCACCCCTTACACCTATATTACCCTTAAAAATTTCTAAAGATTGCCATTAGAGGAGAAATAAATTCTCCCAGACTCCTGCATTCTAAATATAACACAAGAAATCCTACTGAAAAATAAATTTAAGAAATCAAGTCATACGTCTATCCAGTTATGTAGATGGCAGTTCAGAAGATGGTGGGGAGGATTCCAAGATATTAGCATATCAATCTGACATAATCACCTTGTGTAGTCAACATCCAGATATACCCTTCTATCTAAATTTCTCTTTCAGTTAAGTAGTAGCTACTATATCATCTTCTTCCGTACCTTATGGATATAGCTTTTTTATTAATTAATAGGACTTATCCTCTCCCCCAAATGGAGAACCAATCATCTATCATTTGCTTCCTTTTCCAGACAAATGAACTTCTACTCTTTGATGCCTACCTGTAATTAAAGATTAAATTATGAAGTGAATCTAATTACAACACAATATATAAATAATAAAAGACATGTGGAAAATGTTATTGGTTCTTTTTTTTTCAAAAAAATCTATATAATCAAACAAGAGAAAATTTAAAACACAATTATCATAACATATCCAGTTATGAAGCAGTATCTGATAATTATGGCCTTGTTTCAAAACTCATAGCAGACTTGCATGAATCTGAGCTAACATTTCATTATACATTTCAATAAGTCATAGATATATACCTGATGTAATGACTCAAATACTCATTTCTGAGTTCTTATTAATTTTGCCTAAATTGGGTCCTATTTATTTGCTGCTGAATTTTGCTATTGAACATGGAAATACAGAGAACAAATTTCCCTGACTCTCAGAAAGTTACTGACTTCTTAACATACCCCTCCTTTCTGTAAACTTCGGCATCAGTTCAGTATCAATCATTGATATTATTGGATTACAGTTATTGCTGTATTGATAGTATAAGATCCAAAAATAGAGAAGTGGATGTGGGAATTTTTATCCCAACAGAAACATGGGTGTGCTGTACAGGAGGTGTTCTTAGAATTAAAACTAAAATGCAAGCTCTTTGTACAGGAGGCAATATACATGCATGCATGCATACACAACACATAGTTTCTTAGAAGTAATACATAATGGATTCACTTCTTCCACTCTGAATTCCTTGATTCATCTGTGCTGGCTGATACAGAATGCCACAATATATCAGATGCTGTATCAGAGTACATTTCAACTTGCCCCAGCTTGTGTCATCACTGAGCCTTCATTAGACCACTTCACCAGTCTACCTGGCCAATTACGTCTGGATGGAGCTACACACTGATGGAATGGCAAGTGTCAACAATGCGAACTTTTTCTCATGTTCTCACTTTTGTGTTTTTATAAAATGAGATTCACAGTCAACAACAAAGCTGTTTAGGATATCAAAATAGTGAATCTTGCATTTAGTGATTTGCTAAATGGCTGTAAAGGCAGAAGTGTTGTTGGAAAGAGAAGAAAATCTTTATGTGGATTAATTGTACTATCAAATGAAAAATAAACATTAATTCAGCATATCTAATGCAATTAATTTGCTGCCAGGTGGCTTGACAGTTAGGAACTAGTTCCACATTAGATATAACTTTGATCTGCACTATTGGCATATAGAAGGATCATCACCATTACTCACAACAGTTACGGTAAGATAAAGCCCATACATTGAAATCCATGCTTAAGCATAATTTTTATTGAATCCATTGAGTAATCATTAAAATACCCCAGGAAACAGTCTGGAAAACATTAATAGAGATGATTATTTTGTTTACCTGATTATTAATAAAAATCTCATCTGCCATTGTGAGGCTCCTGTCTTCGGATCTGGGTAGTTCCAGCCGTTGCAGCCATTTGGGGAGTGAACCACAGACAGAAGACCTTTCTCTCTGTCTCTCCCTCTCACTGTCTGTAACTCTAACTCTCAAATAAATAAATAAAATCTTAAAAAAAAAAAAAAGAAATAACCAACTGGAAATAAGACCACATTTTTTCTTTGTTTTATTAATTTTTCATAGAGAAAAAGTGTGTGACTACATGCAAACATGGACAAAGTTTCTGAGGTTTTATATTTGAAGTTCTTCATCTAGATTAATAAAGGTTGTATAGTTTTGCAGCTCAAGTACAATGCCAAAAATTTCTATGGTATTCCAAGTGTGTAGCAGACAGATCAACATAAATGTGTTTCTGATATTGGAAAAGGCATCCATTATAACTTCTCTCTTTTTTAATGTCAGAGAGACAGAGAGAGCAAGAGAGAGAGCTAGAGTTTCTTCTATTTAACATGTCAGAGTAAAATGTATAGAAATTTTATAGCCTGTCAGAGTAAAATTCATAGAATTAAAGAGGGGAACTTTTGTAGTTTCATTATTACCTCATATTTGTGTAAATTATATCATGCAGAATTTCTATTGAAAAAATATTGTGACAATATATTACATTCCAAGTGAAGATGATTGAGTTTAGAGAGTGTGCCATATGTAGACATTTCCTGAGCGAAAAAAAAAAGCACATTTTTGTTCTTTAAGTCAAAAGCTCTTTTTCTGAAAGAATTTGTTAGGGTGGGGGTGAGAAAGTATGCTTCAAAGTTTGAATTAATTTTGTCCCAAATTTAGGTTTCTTTAACATTGTTAAAGTCTGACTGTGCTTTTTCCTCCATGTCACTGTTATTCAGTCACCATAGCTACAAGTAAAATTGAATATTCCTGCCTAGATTTAAAGCATTGCTGGTCCTTATATTAAAAGAATGAGCTGCATAGATTTTTTTTCTGGCTTTGGTAGAGCTCTTTTTATAAGAACAAGATTGACATAAATAAACTTTTTCAAACATCTTAAAAAGCTTAAATAATGTTAGCGACTTCACTGTGAGAACACGGAATCTAGCTCACTTTTTGTTGTTGTTTTCTTAGAAATTAAAGAAAGTTACCACTGAAAAAATCTGATAGAGTAAAAACCATGGTTATGGGTGAGAATTCTGTACAAGGTTGTGAGGGGTAGCCATCCAGGTTTGCATATCCATTTGCTCTGTTATGCTTGATCAATTTTCCATCATCTGCAGTATGACAATAACTACATGCCTGCTCTAACGCTGCCTTGAGTATGAAAAAATTAATATATATTAAGAAAACTGCAATACATCAAAACTTAACAATGTTAGATCATAATATTATGAGAAATTGTCACATTAAATATAATTTTATATAGATACAAAAGTCAAGTCTTAGTAAAGATTCAAATCACTGCCTCAGACATGCCTTTTATTTTGTACAAAAAAAAAAATTTCAGGTAAACTAGATGATATGTCCTTCAAACTAAGGTCAAAAGAAAAGCACACCTACTTCAGAGCTGCATTTATATGCAAAATCTGTACCTTTAGTGATTTTTGTGTGGAAGATCAAAACAAGTATGTTTTAAACTAGATAAATGACATTTTATGAAATCACAAAATGTGCCTTTAAACAGAATAATGACTCTAACGCATTTTAATTAGCTATATGGCAAATTAACAGATGTACAAAACTAAGCTTGCATAATTTATCTACTAACAATAGTGATGGTCCTTTTTTAAGAGCTTATAACACTGTCTACATTTACAGTCTTGATACATCATTGATTTCTAGACTAACAATTTACAACAGAGTTCTTAAAACAATGCCATATTGAGAATATCAGCAAAACATTGTCCTTATTCAATGCATATATATATCATATACAAACATTATTTCTCAAAATGATGTTTGGGTGTGTCAAAAATATGTCAAAATTTGGGAGTTTTCCTATACACATGAGTCACAATCCTTACCAGAGTCAAAAATGTCAGAATATGTTTCATCTTTTCTCAAGAAAGCATTTTAATTCACAAGGCTGTGTGGCATATTAGCTTAAGAATCACACTCTGGAGGAAGACTGCTAGCAATTAAATCTTGTTTCTAGTTCTTCGTGGCTCTTCGACCTTGGAAAACTTATTAAACCTTACTGAGGCTCTGTTTTTTTCATGTTTGATGTTAGATAAACAAAATGATGTTCCTTGAATTGCTGTCAGTAAAAGGAAAGAAATGTGTAGATTTGTGCTTCTCCTCAGTTAATTATAATTACGCTATGTGAAATAACCCAGAGGCAGAAAGACAAATACCACATTTTATCTTACTTTTGTTAGTTGGTAATCAGAGTATAAAAAGTGTATGGATGTCATGTCATTAGTCCATAGTCATAAATATTGCTTCATTGAATCATAAAATGTACATGATAGTATACCCTTCTTTCATCATGTTATGAACATTGACATGAAGTTACATTTTATATTTTATATATTAATATATATTTCCCAGAAAAGCATAATGTATACATATGTATGTGTGCGTGTATATATATATATATATATATATACACATACATAGGTGTAATGGCTGCATATAGAGTGAATGTGGCAAAATTTAAAAAAAAATGTTAAATTTTAAACCTAGAAAATAAGTTTCTAAAATAGGCACTTAGTTTTAAATTTATTCAATCAATGAAGTAAGAAACTAAGTACTACTACATCTATAATGGTTCACTTTATTTATTTATTTATTTATTTATTTATTTATTTCAAAGCCAGAGTGACAAAGACAGGGAGAGACAGATCAAGATCTTCCATCTGCTGGTTCATTCCTCAAATGGCCAAAATAGCCAAGGTTGTGCCAGGACAAAGCCAAGAACCAGGAACTCTGTCTCAGTCTCCAATGTGGGTAATAGAGACCTAGTACTTAGGCCATCATCCATTGCCATCCCAGGCACATTAGCAGGAAACTGGAGTGGAAACTGAGCAGCTGAATTTGAAGCAGCGCTCTGATATGGATGTAGGTATCACAAGTGGAAGCTCAACCTTATGTACCACACCAGCCCCAGTATTTTTATATTGTTTTGCCAAATGAAACAAAAAGGAATATTTTTTCTATTGGTGTATTTTATTAAGATATTATTATGTATTAAGTGGTTCATCAACAGTCAGGGCAAGAGCTGATCAAGTCACTGTTTCTCATAGTGTCCATTTCACTTCAACAGGTTTCCCCTTTGGTGTTCAGTTAGTTGTCGCCAATCAGGGAGAACATATGATATTTGTCCCTTTGGGACTGGCTTAGTTCACTCAGCATGATGTTTTCCAGATTCCTCCATTTTGTTGCAAATAACCAGATTTCATTTTTTATGACTGCTGTATAGTATTCTATAGAGTACATGTCCCATAATTTCTTTATCCAGTCTTCTATTGATGGACATTTAGGTTGATTCCAGGTCTTAGCTATTGTGAATTGAGCTGCAATAAACATTGAGGTGCAGACAGCTTTTTTGTTGGCCAACTGAATTTCCTTTGGGTAAATTCCAAGGAGTGGGATGGCTGGGTTGTATGGTAGCATTATATTCAGGTTTCTGAGGAATCTCCAAACTGACTTCCATAGCGGCTTAAACAGTTTGCATTCCCACTAACAGTGGGTTAGAGTCCCTTTAACCCACATCCTCGACAGCATCTGTTGTTGGTAGATTTCTATATGTGAGACACTCTAACTGGGGTAAGGTGAAACCTCATTGTGGTTTTGATTTGCATTTCCCTGAAGGCTAGTGATCTTGAACATTTTTTCATGTGTCTGTTGGCCATTTGGATTTCCTCTTTTGAAAAATGTCTATTGAGGTCCTTGGCCCATTTCTTAAGTGGGTTGTTTGCTTTGTGGTTGTGGAGTTTCTTGATCCCTTAAATATTCTAGTTATTAACCCTTTATCTGTAGCATAGTTTGCAAATATTTTTTTTCCCATTCTGTCTGTTGCCTCTTCACTTTCCTGACTGTTTCTTTTGCAGTACAGAAACTTCTCAATTTGATGCAATCCCAATAGTTGATTTTGGCTTTGACTCCCTGTGCCTCTGGGGTCTTTTCCAAGATGTCTTTACCTGTGCCTATATCTTGCAGGGTTTCTCTGATGTTCTGTAATAATTTGATGGTGTCTTGTCTTAGATTTAGATTATTAATCCATGTTGAGTGGATTTTTGTGTAAGGTGAAAGGTAGGGGTCTTGCTTCATGATTCTGCACATGGGAATCCAGTTTTCCCAGCACCATTTATTGAATAGACCATCCTTTCTCCAGGAATTGGTTTTAGATCCTTAATCAAATATAAGTTGGCCCTAAATGTTTGGGTTGATTTCTGGTGTTTCAATTCTGTTCCATTGGTCTATCCATCTGTTTCTGTACCAGTACCATGCTGTTTTGATTACAACTGCCCTGTAGTATGTCCTGGAATCTGGTATTGTGATGCCTCCGGCTTTGTTTTTGTTGTACAAGATTGCTTTCGCTATTCGAGGTCTCCTGTGTCTCCATATGAATTTCAGCACCATTTTTTCCAGATCTGAGAAGAAGGTCTTCGGTATCTTGATTGGTATTGCAGTGAATCTATACATTGCCTTTAGGAGAATGGACATTTTGATGATATTGATTCTCCAATCCATGAGCATGGGAGATTTTTCCATTTTTTGGTATCCTCTTCTATTTCTTTCTTTAGGATTTTGGAATTCTCATCATAGAGATCTTTAATGTCCTTGGTTAAGTTTATTCCAGGTTATTTGTTTTCGTGGCTATTGTGAATGAGATTGATCTTAGCAGATCTTTCTCAGCCATGACATTGCATGTGTATACAAAGGCTGTTGATTTTTGTGCATTGGTTTTATATCCTGCTACCTTGCCAAACACTTCTCTGAGTTCCAATAGTCTTTTAGTAGAGTTCTTTGGATCCTCTAAGTAAAGAATCATATCATCTGCAAAGAGGGATAGTTTGAGTTCTTCCTTCCCAATTTGTATCCCTTTAATTTCTTTTTCTTGTCTGATGGCTCTGGCTAAAACTTCCAGAACTATATTGAATAGCAGTGGTGAGAGTGGGCATCCCTGTCTGGTACCAGATCTCAGTGGAAATGCTTCCAACTTTTCCCCATTCAATAGGATGTTGGCCGTGGGTTTTTCATAGATTGCTTTGATTGTATTGAGGAATGTTCCTTCCAAACCCAGTTTGCTTAGAGTTTTCATCATGAAAGGGTGTTGAATTTTATGGAATGCTTTCTCTGCATCTATTGAGATAATCATATGGTTTTTCTTCTGCAGTCTGTTAATGTGGTGTATCACGTTGATTGATTTGCGAACACTGAACCATCCCTGCATACCAGGGATAAATCCCACTTGGTCTTGGTGAATGATTTTTCTGATGTGTTGTTGTATTCTATTGGCCAGAATTTTATTGAGGATTTTTGCATCTATGTTCATCAGGGATATTGGTCTGTAATTCTCTTTCAATGCTGCATCTTTCTCCAGCTTAGGGATTAAAGTGATGCTGGCTTCATAGAAAGAATTTGGGAGGATTCCCTCTTTTTCAATTGTTCTGAATAGTTTGAGAAGAATTGGAGTTAGTTCTTTTTAAATGTCTGGTAGAATTCAGCAGTGAATCCATCTGGTTCTGGGCTTTTCTTTGTTGGGAGGGCCTTTATTATTGTTTCAATTTCTGTCTCAGTTATGGGTCTGTTTAGGTTTTCTATGTCTTCCTGGTTCAATTTAGGTAGGTTGCATGTGTCCAGGAATCTATCCATTTCTGATAGGTTTCGCTGTTTGCTGGCATACAAGTCCTTGTAGTAATTTCTGATGATTCTTTTTATTTCTGTGGTGTCTGTTGTTATGTTTCCTTTTTCATCGCTGATTTTATTGATTTGGGTCTTTTCTTTTTTTTAATTAGTTGGGCCAGTGGTGCGTCAATTTTATTCTTTTTTTTTTTTTTTCAAAAAAAACCAGGTCTTCGCTTGGCTGATTTTTTGTAATGTCTTTTTTTTTTTTTTTTTTGGATTCAATCCTATTGATTTCTACTCTGATTTTAAAAATTTCTCTTCTCCTACTAGATTTTTGTCTGGTTTGCTGCAGTTTCTCCAGATCCTTGAGATGCATTGAAAGCTCATTTATTTGGTGTCTTTCCAATTTCTTGATGTAGGAACCTATTGCTATAAACTTTCCTCTCAATACTGCTTTTGCCGTGTCCCATAAGTTTTGATATGTTGTGTTGTTATCCTCATTTTGAGATATCCATTGTTGCATATTTGTTATACACACCTGTGCACAAACAACATATATATATATATACATATATATATGTTCAATGATGGTATGTAAAATATATTGTATGAATAAACTATACACGACTGCAAAATTTCTTTGAACCAAAATAAACTTATCTTTAGTTCCACTTTTCTATGAACTTTTTAATGTGCATTTGTAAGATTAATATGATCTATATTCCTAATATGTGCTATGGTACAAAAGTACAATAAGTGCATGAAATTGAACTGACCTAACTGGGAGCACAACAGGCATTGTCTCATTTCAGATCTGTGTTTCCTGACTTTGTCTCAAATCAATGCTTCTAAAATGACAAGTTGCTGGGATGCTCTCATGGCTAGCGAGGCACATCCTTCAGAGAAGGATTTTACTAATGAAAGTCAAAAGCTATTCTTTTACTTTTATCTTTCTTCTCCACAAAGGTAATTATGTCATGGAAATGGAAAGTAATGAATTAGGAATAATAAAGAAAGCCCTGTAAGACCTAGTGACTAGTAATGCTAACTTTAGAAATATATTTGCCAAAGAATGCAAAAATGCTTCAAACTCCATTGTCTGAAAGAAGAAATTCTACATAGAAAATTTTCCTAAATATCAATAACACATAGACCCCAAATTAGTGTTTACTGGGATGCTTTCCCCAGTGGGAAATGTAGAGTGTGGGCCAGAGCTTTGGCTCACTTGGTTAATCCTCTGCCTGCGGCTCTGGCATCCCATTTGGGCGCTGGGTTCTAGTCCCGATTGCTCCTCTTCCAGTCCAGCTCTCTGCTGTGGCACAGGAAGGCAGTGGTGGATGGCCCAAGTGCTTCAGCACCTGCTCCTGCATGGGAGACCAGGAGGAAGCACCTGGCTCCTGGCTTTTCATCAGCACAGCACCGGCCATGGCGAGCATTTGGGGGGTGAACCAATGGAAGGAAGACATTTCACTCTGTCTCTCTCTCTCTCACTGTCTAACTCTGTCTGTCAAATAAAAAAGACAGGATGGATACATCATATGTAGGCTGGAATCCACAAAGGAATAAAACTTGTTTCAATTTTTATTGTTTCTTCATGTTGATACCTAGGGCTTTTCTGTGATTTCCAGGGCCTTTAGTCATAGAACTAAGAAGCTGAAGCAGGATTTAGAAGGTAGAGCAGGCACTGCCTCAGCCACTACCTCCAGCCAACATGGTAAGTCAATAGGTTAACAGCAACGTTTATGAGTTACAAAGTGGCAGTTGTTTTCCTTTGCCCTCCAAATATTCTTACAATCCGTCATGCAGGGAATCCATGAAAATGTAGGTCAGCCTTCACATCAACACTTTTTAGAGTTATTATCTACTCCTCTCCTCTCTATGTGGGGCGAATCACTGTCCTTGGATTCTGATATATTTTTTACTTTGTCCACAGAGATGAAATAGATTTGATAATATAGTGACATTTGTTTATGTTTCTTGATGTAGGGAAAATAACCTATACAAATGTATTTCATTTTTGAATTATTAATTAATTAATTTGCATTATATTTGAATAGGAGAGACACAGAGAGAAAAGAAGATAGACCTTCTGCTGATTTATGTCTCAAATGCCCACAACAGCCAAAGCTGATCCAGGTCAAAGCTAGGAGCCAGAACTCAACCCAGGTTTCCCACATGGGTGGCAAGGACCCAGTTAGTAAGCCATTATCTGCTACCTTTTGTGTACACATTGGTTGGAATCTGGAATTGGAAATTGAGCCTGTATCAAATGTATGGCAGTCTGATATGGACACAGATGTTTCAAGCAATAGCTCAACTGCTGCATCAAACACCCTCCCTAACCTCTATACATTTTCAAAATGAAGGCAGTGACAAAGAAAAGAAAAGAATACTTGATTAACTCAGTATGTCTTTCAGTGATTTTCCCAAACTCTACACTGACAGGCAGATAACTAAAAAAACCATTTTTCTCTCACACCTAAGTGGAATTCATCAATATATTTTATGTCAGTAATAAAGTTTCCAATTGTATCTGTATATGAGAAATATTTTATTTCTTAACTTATAAATTGAGAGGAGAGGGAGGCTTTATTGTATTTGATTTTATAATAGATATATGAATATTTGAGTGTTTATATGCGATAAACCAAAATATAATTACATTTATTTTAAAATAGCATTATTTTGAAATTTCTATTTTTCTTTTCTGAGCAATTTTGCAATAAGAAATTTGTTCGATTATATCTACTTAGCCACATGTTTCTAGCCATGATATCTAGGGGATGGTTTAATTAAAGTCTTTGTGAAAATGTTAAAAACATAACAATGATTTGAAAATACCTCACACTCTGAAACAACTGTACAAAGTGCACTGTGCCAGTTTTATGTACATATCAGGTTGCATATTTATAAATTTTTCATTCCTATAAATAAATTTCCGATGATATCCACTGTTTATGGACAAGAGTTGTTGATGATTATAGTGACAGATAATTATGGTGTTACAGTATTGGAATATGTGCTTCAAAAACTAAGATCTAGGCAGACCATAAACTCACAAGGAAGTTTGTTCGCTTCCTCAGCATAATGCTCTGGGCCATAGAAGAAAACTATTAGAGACTATGGTATTAAAGTGTCAGTGAAAAGGCACACCCATCTTGCTTTTCTGAAACCCAAGAATTATGATGAGCCCAAGGTACCCTGGGTTTCCAACAGCTTAAAAAGAATCTGTTTTCTACTAACCACCCAAAGTCCTAAGACATAATCCATTTGATGACTTTCTGATTTTAATTTCAAAATCAAGGTAGTAGTGTGAGTTAAGTAGCCAAACAGTCCAAATAATTTTAGAAAGTTACACACACACACACACACACACAATTTCTTTACTTAATGGAAATAGCTATATTAGTAAAATCATGCAATTCTCTTTAATGAGAATCTGTTTCCAGTCTTATATAATAAACAAATATATTTGGAATATGCTTAGTTAATAGAATAGGTAGATAGATGATAGATCAATATAAAGATAATAGTTACACATACATACCTGTCACATGAGAGCAAAAGTACAATATGATTTGGAAGACCTGGTAGAAGATATGTTTAAAAGAGGTAGACTTAGGATAAATTTTTGTAATTAGTGAATGTAGAATCAACATAAATGAAATCATGAAAACATGAGCTTGTTAGCAAGAACATATCAGAAAAGTGGCTATGCATGGAACTCCATTTCCCTAACAAATCCATTGTAATTGCAGAAAGATAGGTCAGCATTGGCAGATGATATGTCAATAACTGCTCATTTTCTTTTTTTAAAAAACATGTACTTATTTTTATTTAAAAGTAAGATTTACACAAAGAGAGAAGGAGAGGCAGAAAGAGAGAGTTTGTGCATTCTTTCATCCACTGGTTCATTCCCCATTTGGCTGCAATCGCTGGAGCTGTGCTGATCTGAAACCAGGAGCCAGGAGCTTCTTCTGAGTTCTCTATGTGGGTGCAGGGGCCCAAGGACTTGGGCCATCTTCCTCTGCTTTCCCAGGCCATAGCATAGAGCTGGCTTGAAAGTGGTACGACTGGGACTCAAACCAGTGTCCATATGGGATGCCGGCACTGCAGGCAGTGGTTTTTACCCGTTAAGCCACACTGTCGGCTGATGCCCATTTTGAAAATACAGAAATTATGGGAAGGCAAATACTCCAGAATGGATGTGGATTTGTCTGTTGTAGACCAAATGCAACCATTCTATTTCCAGATGATACATATTTTACATTATAGATATATTGATCCATGGTTGCAAGTGACAATAAATGGTATCAGTATCTCTTTGGAAACAGTGAATACCCAAAGACATCAGCATGATATTCCTGAATGGTTTTTCCTCATCAATGGAAATCCAGAATTTATTCTGATTCTGCTTTCCCCTAAAACAATTGATGTTCAAGTCTTCCTTTCATTTGTGAATATTGTGTCAAACTTTTAATTTATTACAATAATTGTTAACATGTTTCCCACAACTTCATTCAATTGTTTAATATAAAACAAAGATATTGGTATTAAAATGATCATGGCAGATTCAAAACAAAATAACCGAGATATGTACATTTGGTTATTGTATTTTTTAATCTGTATTCTGTTTTTTTTTTATTTTTTTAACTTTTATTTAGTAAATATAAATTTCCAAAGTAGAGTTTATGGATTACAATGGCTCCCCCCCATAAATTCCCTCTCACTCCCACCCCTCTCATCTCCCACTCCCTCTCCCATTCCATTCACATCAAAATTCATTTGCAATTATCTTTACATATAGAATGGTTGTATAGTTACAATGGTTGTATAGTTAACCCTACACTAAGTAAAAGAGTTCAACAAATAGTATGGCGAGAACGAAACACAGCATTGTTCTTTAGTGGAAGAGAAAAGGGCTAAAAACAATCAGCTAATCTCAAAATTTCTATTTCACTAAAATACATTTCATAAAATACATTTCAGGTACTCTATTAATTACTTAGATCAGGGAAAACACATGATATCTGTGTTTTAGGGACTGGCTTATTTAATTAAGTTCAATGTTTTCCAGTTATATCCATCATGTTGCAAAAGACAGGATTTCATTTTTTAAAAAACTGCTTAGTACTCCACAGCATATATATACCATAACTTCTTTACCCAGTCAATAGATGATGGACATCTGGGTTGACTCCATATTTTGGTTATTGCAAATTGTGCTGCAATGAACATGGGTGTACATAAAACTCTTTTAGGCGATGATCAAATTTGTTGGCATACAGCTGTTTGTAGTAACTTCTGGTGATTCTTTTTATTTCTTTGGTGTCTGTTGTTACATTTCCATTTTAATCTCTGATTTTATTGATTTGGTTCTTCTCCCTCTTTTTTAAGTTAGTAAGCCAAAGATGTATCAATTTTGCTTATTGTTTTAAAAAAATCAGCTCTTCATTTCACTGATCTTTTGTTTGCTTTTTGGTTTCAATTTTGTTTATTTCTTCTGTAATAAATTATTTCTTTCTATTTCTACTTTTGGGGTTTGCTTTTTTGTTGATTTTCTGGGTCCCTTGAATGCATTGATAGCTCATTTATTTGATACCTTTACAATTTCTTCATGTTGCCGCAGATTGCCATAAATATCTGCTTAACATTGCTTCTGCTGCATCCTATATGTTTTGATATACTTGTCATCCTCATTTGTTTCTAGAAAATTTTTCTTTCTCTTATGTTTTCTTCTATGTCCCACTGTTCATTCAGTAGTGTGTTGTTCAGTCTCCATGTGTTTGCATATGATCTAGAGATTCTTGAGTTGTTGATTTTCAGTTTCATTCCATTGTGGTCAGAGAAGATGCATGGTATGATTTTGATTTTTTTTAATTTACTGGGACTTGCTTTATGTCTTAGCATGTGGTCTATCATAGATAAAGTTTCATGCACTGATGAGAACATTGTGTATTCTGCAATTCCAGAGTGAAAGTTCTGTAGATATCAGTTAGGTCTATGTGACCCATAGTGTTGAATCGTTCTGTATTTTCTGTGGATTTTTTTCTCTCTAGTTGATTTGTCCATTGATGAAAGTGGCATGCTAAAGTACCCCATGAGTGTTATACTGTATTGGATTCTATGTTTCCCTTTAGATCCATTATCATTTTTTTAAATAGCCAGGTACCCTGTAGTTGGTTGCGTATACATTGATTATAGTCACATCTTCCTGTTGAGTTGATCTCTTAATCATTGCATACTGTCCTTCTTCATCTCTTTTAACAGTTTTTTTTATTAAAGTCTATTTTGGCTGATACTAGGATGGATACACCTGACATATTTTGCTATCAATTAGTATGGAATATCTTTTCCCATCCTTGCGTATTTCTGTGTGGTAAGGTGTGTTTCTCGTAGGCAGAAAGTATATGGGTTTTGTTTTTTAATCCATTCCACTAGTCTGTATATTTTATGTAGAGAGTTGAGGGTAATTACATTCAAAGTGACTATTGATAAGCGACCACTTGGCCATGTCATTTTTCTGTAAATATTCCTTTTGTTTATTTGGATTTATTTTGCTCTTTTCTGGGATTTCTGCCTTCACATCCTTTCATAATAATCGCTATATTTCTGTGTTTCAATGTGTTGCATGTTCTTAAGATCTTTTGTAAGACTAAATGAATGGTGGCAAATCTTTCAATTTCTGTTTATTATGAGATCTTTATTTTCCCTTCATTCATAAATGATAGCTTTGCAGACTACAGTATCCTAGATTGACAGTTTGATTTTTCTTTTAAGACTTGGACTATATCTAGCCATTCTTTTCTTGACTGTAGGGTTTCTGATGAGAAGTCATCTGTGAGTCTAATTGGAGATCCTCTGAAAGTAATCTGGTGTTTCTCTTGTGCACATTTACCATCTTTTTCTTTGTGTTTTATTGTTGAAAGTTTGACTACAACATGTCATGTTGAAGATCTTTTCTGGTCATGTCTGTTAGGAGTTCTATATGCTTCCTCTACTTGGACATCCCTTTCTTTCTCCAAATTGGGGAATTTTTCTGCAGTTGTTTTACTAAACAGGTCTTCTAGTCCATTGCCTCTTTCCACACTTTAAGAACTCCTGGGACTTATATGCTGGGTCATTTGATAGTATCTCATCAAACTCCAACACTGTTTTTACTATCTTTTTTTTTTTTTATTTTGTCTGACTGTAAGATTTCAAAGATTGTTTTCTAATATGAATATTCCATCTTCTGTCTCTCCAAGTTTGCTATTAAGGCTTTCTTCCACATTTTTTATTTGATTTACTGAATTCTTCATTTCTAACATTTTATATTAATTTCTCTTTAAAATCTCAATTTCATGAGAAAATTTTCATTCATGCCCCGTATTTTTGTTTATTTCATGGATTTGCTCCTGATTGCTTTTGAGTAATCCAATGATTAATTTTTTAATTATGCTTCTCGCTTTTACTCGATCTCTTCATCTTCATATTCTAATAATGAAATGATGCATGTTCCTTTTGGTATGGTCATGGTGTCTTCCTTATTCTTGTTTCTTGAACTTCTTTGTTTTGAGGCATTTGTGGAATTGATTTTTTTTTTCTTCTGATGGCTTTTATTTTTGATCCATGCCTCTGTGGCTTGGTGGAATTTCTGCACTTTCAGTGAATACCATGAAGCATGTGGTGGGTATGGCCAGGGAGCTCTGGTCAGTGTTCCAGGGTGGGATAAGTGTCCAAGGTAACACCCAAGTTGTGTGTGGTAGATCTCAATGCCCAGGTGTTAGCCTCCAGTGTATTCCATGCCACCATACAATCTGCACAAATGATCTGTGTATTCCTCACTATGAGCACAGTTCCCACTGCAGTGAACTGCTTATAGGCCATGAAGGAGCTCTGAGCATGTGGAGCCACACCCAGTGATAGCCCAGAGATCTAGCTACACCCTGCACCTTCTCATGTCACCATCAAGTCCCCTCGGTCTCAGCACACAAGGCTCCCGCAGTGACTGGGTGCAGAGATTTCTCACTGCTCTGCCAGCCTACCCAGTCAACAGAGAGGTATTGTTCCCTGAGGAAGCTCCACATAGGCCTCTTGATCCTGGGAGGCTATGGGCACCTCATAGTCCTTTGTGGTTGCCCCGCCACCTCCCAGGCAAGTTCCTAGTCAATGGGGACTGCAGATCGTTCCCTCCACTAGAATCTCTGGATCAGGTACATACTCAAGAGTCACTGGTCAAATGTTGCTCTCTCCCTGCCACTGCTGCTGGTACTGCCAAGAAGATGGTGAAGAGTTAAAATTGTATATGTGCGGGTGTAAAAAGTTAAGCTTAAGCTTACAGGTTTAAACCTTCCTGGTACAGCTGTGAAAATAAGACAGAGTGAAGTAGCACCTTGACAGTAGGGACTCCATTTTGGAGCACTTGAGACTCCATTCTGAGAAAGCACCCCCCCCCCCGTGAGACTCTGGTCTGAAACTATGATCTCAAATAGTTGGACAATAGCAGTGCACTACATCACGCTTGGCAGAGCACAAAAACCCCCTAGCATGACTGCTCAAGCTTAAAAGTAGAAAGGTTGCACCTGGGTTACCTGGGCTAATAATAAAGATGTGATTTGTCTGTGTCTTACATTAATGTCAAGTCCTAATTGCTAATTGTAAGATTGTAACTGGTATTGTCAAGATTATAATGAATATTAATTTAACTTAGGTTTTAGGTTATATTGACCCCAGTAACCATATGCTCTCTTTTGATTTTATGTACTCTCTTTTGATCTTAGCAACTGTGTATAGCAACCGTGCATGGCAACCGTGTATTCCCCCCTTCCCGGTTTTGCGGTTTTTTGCCTTTATAAACCCTAACCTTTGGTTATTCGGGGCTGCTCTGCTCATGATGATCAGACAGCCCCAGCATGCTGGATAATCAATAAAGCTTCCCCTTGCTGGTTGCATGAGAGAAAAGTCTCTTGGAGTCGTTCCTCAGGCGGTGGGCTTTTTCGGAATCTAACAATGGCATTTTTCTCAACTAGATGCTGGGTATGCACAAAAAGTTTTCTGCAGCTCCCACCCAAACCAAAAGGGAGAGTTCCTTTTCTCATCCAAGCAATGGGCATTGTTGTGGGGAAGTTTGTGTGAGGTAAGTGTCTCCTCTCTACTTCACTGGGTCCGCGGGTAACTGCTACGCACAGGGCTCCAGGGAAGACTCAGACTACATTGTTCTGCCAGCTAAATCACCACAGGTTTCTGCAGTCCAGTCTTAGATCTGTCTCCAAGCTGTTGCCCATTACATCTCTTGGCTGCTACAGCTGTGTGTTGTGTTCATGTTTGGGCTTCGTGTCCACATCCTCCGCAGAGGTCCACAGCATTTCTCTCCCTCTTGTAGGATTTCCAGCACAGTTTTCTCTCTAATTCTCCCTGAGAGTGCACTTCCTAGACTTTTTTTTTATTGTTTATCCCCCATCTAATGCAGTATGTCATTTCCTAATCCACCATCTTGTAATCTCTCGGTTATTCCATTAAGATGTGACAAAAGATAGGAAACAAGTGAAAGGTAATGTGGTACAGTGTTTTTAACCTTGTGTATACTCCTGAGGAATAGTGGTCTTTCCACTTAGTACTTGTGGAATTATTTATTTAATGGAGTATTAAATTTGTGACTATAAAGTAAATTGAAAGTATGTCATCACAAAAATTAAAAGTAAAATAAGAAATGAAGAAGGACAGGGAATTGTGGGAAGTATCATTATGTTCTTTTAAATGTATTGATTATATACATGAAATCTCTTTCCCTTGCACAAATAAACAAATTTTTATTTATGCTCTCACTTCTCCGCTACCTATATCCTATCAGGAGTCTTGGAACCCTACCTAAAATCATGAATTGTATTTTCATCTAGACCTTACATTTAAGAAAGAAAGCCTCCTGTCAGAATTTTGGAGAATTCATGAGATTGTAACAGTTTCATATTTTTTAAGTCCATCTGTAACCATATTTTATAGTTATTTTTAAAATTTGTTTTGTCTGTGGGTTTTTCACTTTTAAAGATGGATTTCTGATTGTGTGTCTATACATATATCCATAAATTTTCTGCAGGTAGACATATATAATTATAACATGTCAGAGTTGCTTTCAAAGAGGTGAATCATGATAACATCTTAATTTAGGATCAATGGTTTCCATCTATGAGATAAAAGAAACAGAGTAGAAGAGACAAAGTTGGATGGATGACAATACAGATTGTAGTGCAGATGGTAAGAATTGTCTCTATTTGAAATATATTAAGGTCAAAAAAATCAGTGTAGTTAGTGAAAGAAGATAAAAAAGAAAAGAACACTATCCTTAACTTTTCTACCTTGCATAACTGGGCTGGTGGGGAACTTTATTCAAAAATTTCAAGAGGGAGACTTTACAATAGCAGGAACATTCTTCCTGTCACGGAGGTGACAATATCCAGAAGAAAATAGATACATTCAGTCATGTGGCAGATCTGCTTCTAATTCTCTTGATTATCTTTCATGTTGTATAATCAAGAACAAACAGCAGCCGTCGCCGTGGCTCACTAGGCTAATCCTCCGCCTTGCGGCACCAGCACACCGGGTTCTAGTCCCGGTCAGGGTGCCAGATTCTGTCCCGGTTGCCCCTCTTCCAGGCCAGCTCTCTGCTATGGCCCGGGAGTGAAGTGGAGGATGGCCCAAGTGCTTGGGCCCTGCACCCCATGGGAGACCAGGAGAAGCACCTGGCTCCTGGCTTCGGATCAGCGCAATGTGCTGGCTGCAGTGCGCCGGCCGCGGCGGCCATTGGAGGGTGAACCAACGGCAAAAGGAAGACCTTTCTCCCTGTCTCTCTTTCTCACTGTCCACTCTGCCTGTCAAAAAATAAAAATAAAAAAACAAACAAAAAAAAACAAAACAGAACACAACAAAACAAAACAAAACAAAAAACAAACAGCATGGAAATGAAGAGATGGGAAGGAGAATGATGAGTGAATTATTAAAAGGTTTCATCATTTAGTTTTGTTCAATAGAGGACTCTGTAAACACTGAAGAAGAAACAGTATTATCAAATTTAATTATTTTCAAAATACATTTGATCAGTTTTTTCCAAATTCTATTGAAAAAAATTGACAACTAAAATTTTTTTTCTAGCAATAAAGTATTATCAACTACAGTCACTATGACATGCATGGATGCTAATTATCCTTTATATCTGAACCTTTGAATCCTTTTATCAACATTTTCCACTCCTCACATCTCCAACCTCTGGCATCCACCATTCTACTCTTACTAGATCAACACGTTCTTTTAACTTTTTTAACATTCTACATATAAGAGAGCTCATATAGTATCTGTTCTTTTACCTATGGCTTATTTCACTTAGTATACTCTTCGAGATTTATCTAAATTGTCTCAAATGGCAAGATTTCCTACTTTTTAAATACTGAATAACATCAAACTGTGAATCTCATATTTTCTTTATATATTAATTTGTTGATGGGGACTTCAGTTGTTTAAATATCTTGATAATTGGAATAACCAATGAATA
The DNA here is from genome assembly GCF_051225735.1 of Oryctolagus cuniculus. Taxonomy (NCBI): domain Eukaryota; kingdom Metazoa; phylum Chordata; class Mammalia; order Lagomorpha; family Leporidae; genus Oryctolagus; species Oryctolagus cuniculus. The sequence continues at coordinate 105,369,102 of NC_142871.1, read as the reverse complement.
TGATGATATGATGTTGCTTTCTCTTTGAGGAACTGAATTCACTTTCTTTGAACACATGCCTAAGTGTGACTGTTGGGTCATATGGTAGTTCTATTTCTATTTTTGAGGAACCTCCATACTGTTTTGCCTGAGGGCCATTCCAATTTCCATTCCTACCAAAGGTACAAAAGGACTCTTTTATCTTCATAGCAACATCAATATTTACTATATTTTGTCTTTTTTTCAATAATAGCCTTGGGTAAAATTTTTGAGGAGAAAAAAGAAAAACAGAATTCAGAGGTTAAATTAAATCTCACTGGTCCCTGAATTTGAGATAATTTTGGTTTCCTCTGTATTTGTGATATAAACATTCAAATCTGGCTCACAAGGTATGTATCTCAAACGGTAACCTTTAAATTTTGGTAACAGCTGCATTAAGTACAGTCTCCGTCCTACATGTCAGCTTAATGTGTGGAATATTGCCATTTTTATTGCTTTCTAAATTTGTCATCTCTTAAATTGTTAAGTCTCACAACACATTGGGGATTATATGCGACGAAAGCATGTTTCAGAATTAGAAGTAACTTTGAATAAAGAGTCTAAATTTCTCCTCTTCAAATATATTGCTTAAATATATTTAAGCAGTTATTTACTTCACTTACGGTATGTGCACCCTTGATGAACTCAACTAAATAAGTGTCCAAATTTCTAGTATCTCACATGCAGTAAAACAATTCAATTTGTTTGAAACAGACCTCTTATACTGAGCTATAAATCTACCCTTGGGCTGTTTGGCACCATTTTCATCTTTTCAAAAGTGACATCTCTTCATCATGTCTCTAAATGCCTTTTCTGATGTTTCTAAAAAGTGACAAAAGATTACAATGATAACATAAATTCTCACTCTTCTTCTATCTTCTAGCTCCCTTTTTGTGGCTCAATGATAGTTGAAATAAAGAAAACTTTAAAAAAAAAGTCCCAAAGACATTTTGTTTTCTCCATGGTACAGTAGATAGAACGTCTGAGTCATTTAGAGCTAGTTTTTGGGAACAAGATGTGACAGAATAAAATATGCAAGCTTTCTTAAATAAGCAAAGTGTAAGGAGAAAGGTTGATGGAAACAGAAAGAAAATATTTGTTGGAGAATTTTGAAGGAATGTAGATAGGAAAAAAGATGTTTGTCAATCTGACAGCCTAATACTAATACTTAAGAAGCTGAATTCATTGCTAGCAGGATAAGATAATGACAGAGAAGCCAGTCATTCTTATTTGAATACCTGTTCTAATATTATCTATTTGTCATCTTAGAAAGCTATTTAATTTCTTCTTGTCTCAGTTTCATACACTATGAAAAGAAGATTGTGATAGTACTTTTCTCATAGAAGTTTTGTGTGAGGTGTCAATGTAAGCAAACATTTAAAGCAAAAACATAATGTATAATAATAGTAAATAATCTTTAGTGACTAGTCCTTCTGGCTGACTTTTCCTGTTATGTAAACACGGCTACTAAAAAATATAATACAGATCCAGGTACTTGTACATGCCATCAACCCCTTCTCCCTTCTCTTTGTTTCTTATAAATGTTGACATCTACAGCCAACTTACATTTGATCAAGTATCTAAAATCAATTCCTGGAGCAAGGACAGTCTGTTCAACAAATGGTGCTGGGAAAACTGGATTTCCACGTGCAGAAGTATGAAGCAAGCCACCTACCTTATACAAAAAATCCACTCAACATGGATTAAAGATCTAAATCTATGACCAATTCTAAATCTAAATCTACATCAAATTATTATAGAACATCAGAGAAACCCTGCAAGATATAGGCACAGGTAAAGACATCTTGGAAAAGACCCCAGAGGCACAGGCAGTCAAAGCCAAAATTAGCTATTGGGATTGCACCAAATTGAGAAGTTTCTGTACTGCAAAAGAAACAGTCAGGAAAGTTAAGAGGCAACAGACAGAATGGGAAAAAAATATTTGCAAACTATGCTACAGATAAAGGGTTAATAACTAGAATATATAAGGGATCAAGAAACTCCACAACCACAAAACAAACAACCCACTTAAGAGATGGGCCAAGGACCTCAATAGACATTTTTCAAAAGAGGAAATCCAAATGGCCAACAGACACATGAAAAAATATTCAAGATCACTAGCCTTCAGGGACAAGCAAATCAAAACCACAATGAGGTTTCACCTCACCCCAGTTAGAGTGGCTCACATACAGAAATCTACCAACAACAGATGCTGGCGAGGATATGGGGAAAAAGGGACTCTAACCCACTGTTGGTGGTAATGCAAACTGGTTAAGCCACTATGGAAGTCAGTTTGGAGATTCCTCAGAAACCTGAATATAATGCTACCATATAACCCAGCCATCCCACTCCTTGGAATTTACCCAAAGGAAATTCAATTGGCAAATAAAAGAGCTGTCTGCACCTCAATGTTTATTGCAGCTCAATTCACAATAGCTAAGACCTGAAATCAACCTAAATGCCCATCAATAGTAGACTGGATAAAGAAATTATGGTATATGTACTCTATAGAACAATATACAGCAGTAAAAACAAATAAAATCCTGTCATTTGCAACAAAATGGAAAGCATCATGTTGAGTGAGATAGCCAGTCCCAAAGGGACAAATATCATATGTTCTCCCTGATCATTGACAACTACCTGAACACCTAAAAGGAAACCTGTAAAAGTGAAATGGACACTATCAGAAACAATTTATCAATCCTTGTCCTGACTGTCGAGGAACAACTTACTATTTTATTCCTTTCAGTATTTTTTGTTCTACTTAATACCATCGGTTGAACTCTTTAATTAACACACAATTATTCTTAAACCTTTAAAATTAGATGAAAAGTGATACCTATTAAATATCAGAGTAGGGATAAGAGAGAGAGCACGTGCTCTTTCTGACTTACCCCTAATGGTAGAACTAGAACGTGTCCGGGGATTCCAATTCAATCCCATCAAGGTGGCATGTATGAATGACATCTCACGAATCAAAGTGATCTGTTTAGGTTCATAATTGATCAAAAAGATAGGATTAAGTGTTAAAGGGATTACATAAATAAGACCAGTGTCTGCAAATAATAATTTATAGAATTAAAAAAGAGAGAATGATCCTACTTGGGAAGCAGGATACACAGCAGACTCATAGAATGGCAGATGTCCTAAACAGCACTCTGGCCTCAGAATCAGTGCTTAAGGTATTTGAACCTGGCTAAAAAGCCCATGAGAATTTCTCAGGCATGGAAAGCCAAGACACTGTGGTAAAGAAATGACCTAAATGAAATATCTGTGAGTGAGATCCCAGTGGAAAGAATGGGCCATCAAAGAAGGAGGTACCTTCTCTGAAGGGAGGAGAGAACTTCCACTTTGACTATGGCCTTGTCTAAATAAGATCAGAGTTTGTGAACTGAAGAGGCTTCCATAGCCTTGGCAGCTCATGACAAGAGCCTTGGGTGATTACTGACGTCATAAATATGAGTTTCAATAGTTAAATCAAAAATGGGAGTACACCTGCTCCCCCTGTAGGATCTCTGTCCTTATTGTGTTGTACTATGAGAATTAACTGTGAAACTACTACTCAAACAGTACTCTGTATTTTGTCTGTCTGTGTGGGTGCAAACTGTTGAAATCTTTACTTAGTATATACTAACTTGAACTTCTCTATATAAAATAATTGAAAATTCAATTATAAAAATAATTGAAAATTGATGAAGAATGTGATGGGAGTGGGAGTGGGAGATGGGATGGTTGCGGGTGGGAGGGAGGTTTGGGTTGAAAAGCTGTTATAATCCAAAGTTGTACTTTGGAAATTTATATTGATTAAATAAAAGTTGAAAAATATTAATGTGGATCTAGATAACTTAATATTGGTAGTTGATGTTAGTACTACTGCAAAGTTTTTGACATAAAATATATTTTATATAGCATAAATGTATCATTCTAACTAAAGAAACCTCTATAGATATCCAATAACTGTTCATCTTAAGGAAATTAGTAAACAAAATTGCTGAAAAGTGCTGTGCAATATTTCAGCATGCTAATTGTACACTGACATGGGGTATGTTTGTTTTCCAAGTATAATATTTGCTAAAGATTTTTTTACTCTCTGATTTTTATTGTAAATAAAATAATACAATAGTATTTAAAATAATTAGAAATTACATTTTATATATAGAAAACATAAAACATCATGATCTAATATTTGTTTTTCAGTTAAAAATTTACAAAATTTTTATCAGTGTAGTCTCAAATGGAAAATTCCTGAACTAATACAAACATAAATGTTCATTGAATATTAAAGCTTAAAATACCAAGTTGTCACTAATAAATTAGATCTCATACAGATAAAATGCTTTCGTGCTTTGATATCTTTTGGAAACATATTCAGTTTTGTGCCTCATTAAGAAGCATATTTTTCCAAGACAGATTAATCTTCCTCCAAGTACAAAATCTATCACCATTTAAAGAGAGAAAATGAGTGCTTTTAAATTCTGCTGATTGCTCTCCTGAAATTCCTCACATCATTGAAACCTATTTTTTTGAAATGTGTTCTTACATAAAAGTTGAGTATATCAGCTTCCTAATAGCAAATACCTCACATACTGAATTTTTCACTTTAAAGTGGGTATGGAGTTATTACAAACAAATAACATAAATCAGAAGATATGTTTCATTTGTATAATGAGACGTACTCTGCATTTTGAAAATGTATCACCACACTTTCAATTACAAGGAATTTGAGAAATAACTGTAATAGAAATAAGTTGTTGTTGGAATCATTGAATGGTGTACTCAGTGTAAGAGCTTTTCCATTGTAACAACTCTTCCTGAGCTTCCTGGAGCTTTATATAATGTTCATATAAGTTGCATATTTGCATGGTATACTTGTTTACAGAATAGTTTGGGGTGGATACAAATCATAAACACAATGAAGCTATGGGGTAATACATGTATATATTTCTGATCGTACTTTCATTTAGGTATTTATTTTATAGAACAGTTAAACAACTAGAATACACACTATGTTATGACTGAAAATAGCGAAACTACAAGTTAAATCATCAAAAGACAAATAACTAACAATTGGAATTGGATTGATGAAAATATCAACATTTTTTTTTGCTCAGGTACCCATGCACATTTATTCAAAATATTTTAGAAAAATAATTTACATTTTCTTTGGGGGATAAGTTGTAGTCAGGGTTTCGAAGCCAGGAAGCTTTTTATGCTAGGTTTAGGTAAAATTGATCTTGACACAGATTTCATTCAAGCTTACTTTCAGGGCACAGTAGAGTGCCAGCTTTGCTTAAAGAAATCTCGGTACTTTGAGGTGTCTAGTTTTGGAGTGCTACATAAATCAGAGGATTTCTAAAAAATATCTTTGTATCAATAAAAAAATCTCCTCCCTTGAATAAAATTAAGATGCCAGGAAACTATGATGTGTCTTTTACTTCACCCCCAGAACAAGAAGTAATTTCTGACAGAATTTTCTTTCAAGTGTGGTACTTGGTTTGATATCCATTTTGTCTTAGTCACATTAAACAATTCAAGTAGAGTATCTTGCTAGGAGATATACTCATCCAGAAAATGTTAAAAACTTATCTAGGCAACAGATTGCTGGCTTTATTTGAAAAATCATCTAGGAAAGTCCTAACTTTTGATTGAATCATTTGTAGGGGCTGGCAACATGTAAACTTCTAAAATCTATTTTGGGCTCATAGGTGTTTCTTTTTTGGAAGTGAAAATGAGATTTACTAAAAGCAGCATTTCCTTTATAAAATGAAGTTTTTTTCTTTCTTTTTTATTTCATTTTTCTAACAATTTGTCTTTATCTCAATGGTATCCTACATATCATTTTGCAAAGAAACCAGAATGAGCTTTCCTGATTTTCCCATTTCCAAATATTTTAATATTGTTTATTTTCAAAAAGCCTCTAACCATTATACATATATTATATGATCAATTTAATACTGTGATATGTGAGCATACATGTGTATTTGTTTTTGAGTGACTATGAGAAGATTTTTTTGGAAAGTGCAATTGATTCTTGGCCTTAAAGTTGTAGCTTTTTATAAGTTTTAAGTCAATCACAAAGCAAAACTTAAACATAAACTTAACCAAAAATAATAGCCAGTGAATCAAAGTATACCACTGGAAAAAGTCACTTAACAGAGAACAAAGATTGAAAGGAAACAGACAGAAAGAACTACAATAGAAATACACTGTCAAAACAATAGTACTAAGACCTTAACTATTAATGATTATTTTAAATAACAATGGACTAAATTATCCTATTAAAATTTATATAGTGACTAAAAGAATTAGAAAAAGGACATACCTGTATGTTGCTTAGGAGAAAATCACTTTATCTCTAAGGATACAAATAGTCTGAAAGTGAAAGAATGGAATGAGATAGTCCACTAAAACGGAATCCAAAAGAAATCATGAATAGTCATATTTCTAACAGGCAACATTGGTTTTAAATAGAAAGCAGTAAAAAGAAACCAAGAAAGTCATGATACAGTGAAATAAGCCAGTCTCAAATAGACAGATGTCATATGTTTTTCCTGATCCGAGGTAACTAATAGAGTACCTAATTTGCACTGTATTGGAGTGAAATGAGCATTTTGAGATTTGATGATTGCTTTCAGCCCTGTCTCTTCCATTAAGGAACATTTTTTTTTCTCTTTTCTTCATTCTATTTGTTAAACTTTGTTGTGGGGTTAACTATACAATCATTAAGTAAACTGAAAACAGATCTTTGTAAAAATTAAGAGAGGGAATGAGTAAGGGAGGATGAAGAAGAGTTGGACTATCAGTGGGAGGAAGGGTATGGGGAGAAGTATCATTATATTCCTAAATCTGTGTATATGAAATGCATGAAACTTGTATAACTTAAATATTTTTTAAAAAGAGAATTCAATCTGTCAAGAGGAAATAATACTTAAAATATGGAGGCATACAATGTTGGAGCACCCATATATGTAAAGCAAATATCAATAAACCAGGACAGATTATGGGATAATAATAGTAGGAAAATTTAACAATGGACACATTGTCGAAACAGAAAATCAACAAAGAGATAGCAGATTTAAATTGCACACCAGATCAATTGGACCTAACAGACATTTATAAAATTTACCCTCCCAAGAGACTGAATATGCATTCTTCTCAACAGCATACGGAACAGTTTCCAGGATATATCATCTGATGGGCCACTAGCAAGATTCCACAGATTTAAAGAATAGAAATCATAATGAGCATCATTTCTTACAACAAACAATAAAACTAGAGGGTGATGAGAAAAACTTTATAAGCCACAAATACAAGGAAATTAAGCTAGTCCTGAATAACCTATTGATCGAGAAATCAAACAGCAAATTTAAAAAAAAATTCTTAAAATCATTAAAAATCAAAACATAGCATACCAAAAATTATAGGATACATAAAAAGCAGTACTAAGAAGGAAGTTTACAGCACTTAATTCCAGCATCAAAAAATCAGAAAGGTCTCAGATGACCAATTTCTTTCTTATCCTCACAGAACTAGAAAAACAAGTCAATCCAAAATCGCTAGAGAGAAATAAGTTATAAAACCTATAGCACAAATACATGATCTAGAGACTGAAACACAATACAAAAAACAAAATGGAAAGAAAAGCTGGTTCTTTGAGATGATATAGAAAATTGATGAACCCTATGCTGGATGAACCAAGAAAAAGTGCAAGAACTATCAAATGCATAGGATTAGAAATGAGACATTTGATAAAATTTGCCATCCATTCATGGTTTTTCCCACTCAGTCAGTATACATTTATTGAACAAACAGTATGTTCCCAGTACTCTTCTAGGCATTGGGGATTTAAAGCCTGACCAAATTAGATATAGAGGGGACATATCTCAACATAATAAAGGAAACTTATAAAACTTAAGACAAAACAACAGCTAGGAAAAGTTGAAAGTTTCTCTCTAGTGTCTGGAACAAGGAAAGGATGCCAAATAGTACCACTTTTATTCAAGATAGTACAGCAGCTCCAAAATACAGCAATCAAGTAAGAGAAAGAAAAGGAATCCAAACTGGAAAGGAAGAAAGCAAACTCAGTTTATAATGACATAATCTTATACATAGAAAACACCAAGGGCTCCACCATAAATATTTTACAACTAGTGAACAGATTTAGCAAAGTTTTAGCATAAAAATGCAATGTTCACATATCAGTAGTGAAAAACGAATCAACAAAGTAATTCTGTTTCTAACAGCTAAAAAATACAATAAAATAAATTGTAATATTTTTAACCAAAGGAGTCAGAGATCTCTACAATGGAAACTATAAATCATTGCTTAAAGAAATTGAAGAGGACACAGAGAACAGAAAAAATATTCCATGTTCATAAAATGGAAGAATCAATATTGTTAAAATTTTCATACTACTCAAAATGATTTTTGGATTCAATGCTATTCCCATCAAAATTTCAAAGACATTTTTCTCAGAAGTAGAAAAAGAAGTACTAAAATTTGTGTGTGACCACAAAAGACCACGAACAGCCAGAATGATCTTGAACACAAACTACAATACAGGAAACATTCCACCACAAGTCTATAGTATATATTCATGAAGCAGTACTCTTGTTTGACAGAGACTTGGCTATATTTTCCTCAAAATGTACTCTCCCTCAATTGCAAATGTATTTAGTGTAATGTAGTGCAGTGTAGTGTAGTGTAATGTAGTGGTTTTGTTGTCTGTCCATGAGTGTCTCTCCAAATCATTCCAGTACAACAGACCACAAGTATGTCATCTGACTCCTATGCCATTTTTAATAGTTTTACCACAAGACCTGTCCCAGGTAGGGAATGAGTCTCTGGTAAACTCTATCCACATGAGATTTCTATATGTACCTGTCTGGAAGTCTGGATGGGCCAACATTCCAGAGATATATTTTTGGGTAAAACACAGGATTTCTTCAGATTGTTCTGGTGACTAAAGTCTAGACAATCTTCCTGGGATTGATTCTGTGCCGGTATTTATTATTTGCTTTTGTTTCTTGAATTGATTTCCTTCTGCTCTCTTATTGGTTGCTACTGTTTTAATAAATCCAAGCTAGATTGGAGCAAAAGAATATATTATAAAACTACAATAATTAAAACAACATGTACATAAAAAAATCCATAGACCAATGGAACAGAATAGAGACCCTAGAAGTAAACTCATATATCTACCACTAATTAATCTCCGAAAAAGATGCTAAGAACATGCATTAAAATATAGAGTTTTCAATAAACAGTTCTGGGAACATTGGATATCCACATACAGAAGAATGCAACTAGATTTGAATGTCTCACCATTTATTTTAAAAACCTCATAATAGATTAAATAATTGAATGTGATGCCTGAAATGTTGAGACTATGATTTAAAAAAGGTAGGTTAAAAATACTTCAGGACATTTTAAAAGGCATCAATTTTTCTAGATAAAACCTTTAAGTCACAGGAAATAAAACCAAAAATAAACAATTAGGAATGCATTAAACTAAAAATATTTTTGCACAATCACGGAGAAAATCAAAAGAGCCATGAGACAACCTACACAATGGTGGAAAATATTTTAGCACTGCATATCTGCCAATGAGTTAATATCAAGAGTATACAAAGACCTCAGACAACTCAATAGAAAAAAACACACAAACAATTCAACTTAAGAAAAATGGTCAATGAATCTAAACAGACATTTCTCAAAGGAAAACATACAAATAATCAACACATACATAAAAATGCTCAACATCACTATTCATCACAAAAATCTGAATCAAAACTACAGTGAGATATTACTTCATCTCAGTAAAACTGACTTTTATCAAGAAGACAAAAGATAACAAGTATAGGCCAGGATTTGGAGAAAAAGGAGGCATTTGAACAATGTTGAGCATGTAAATAAGTGCAGACATTTTTGAAACAATATGGAGGATCCTCATAAAATTAAAAATAATCATCCATATACATTTCTTCAGCAACTAAGATTTGCTTTGGGCAAAAAAAAAAAAAAAATAGAAAAAGGAAAAACAACTTTGAAACCAGACATAGGAGAAACTGATATTAGAGTACTCTGGAGAATTAGGTCACACATGGAATAATCCTTTCAGCAATCACTAGACAAGGGTTTTGCAGGCAAAGAATCAATGGAAATGAAGTGGCTGCCACCACTTAAAAATCTCCATCTCTGGTCCTGTGGTAGAATGACTACTTATTTCTGACACCAGAGTTATTCTTAGAGGTATTTTTATTACTTGTGTTTGAATTCATCATACTAAGAAGAAGTTAGAACAGAATATGCCACCTTTGAGTTTAAGTTCAACATGGTTTAATATAAATATATATATATATATAATGTAAATATAACTCAGTTGTATTTGACATATTTGAACTTCCAGACCACTGGTAACTCCTTTTACAATTGTCATGTTTTACTGTCTGTGACAGCTTCCCCTTGCTTTCCTTCATTGTTTCATTTTTTTGTGTCTCCCATACATTGACGTTCTAGTGGCAAGACTTAGAAAATAATGTTCCTAGGTAAGGCTTTCTTTACCAGAAATTTGTAGATACTCCATAAACTGATTATCCTGAGCACCCGATTTTTTCTTTCTTTCTTTCTGTCTTAGATTTATTTGTTTGAAAGGCATAGTTACAGAGAAAGAGGGAGAGATAGGGAGATAGCTGCCATCCCTGTATACTCCACAAATGGCCACAACTGCTGGGAATAGGTCAGGAGTCCAGAATTCCATCTGGTCTCCCATGTGAGTAGCAGGGTCCCAAGCACTCTGGCCATCTTCTACTGCTTGCCTGGACACATAAACAGGGATCTCAATCAGAGATAAAGTAGCCAGGACACAAATTGGCACTCATGTGGGATGCTGGTGTCACAGGGGGCAACTTAACTCAGGGAGCTACAATGCTGGTCCCCAGAAATATATTTCTGATTGTTAATTACTTAATAAATTCTAAATGATGCCTCAAAATAAATTTCTTTTTCACATGTAAATCTCTTATAGTCCACACTTAAATTATTAAAGATATTATCTAATTTCAAATGCAATGATCTGGAAATCACTCAAATTACTTGTCCTTCCATTTTCACATTCATATTTTAAAGAAACACTGTATCTCTTTACCCTAATTATTCCCAATCTATTAACTTTCCTTATCTTCCATCAATATCTCATCCAAAATTTTCATTTCACGAAAGAACAATTTGAAAGATTCACCCTATAGGAATTGTTTCAATCCTCTGTTCTCACCATGAACTCTCCTATTATTGGCTCTTTTAACAAAATGTCTCCTACCTATAATTTTCTTATTTTCTGTCTTTCATGTAATGAATCCTTTTTAATCTACATCTCATCTCAATAATCTAATTCCCTCTTTTCTGAAACACTTTTCTAATTAAACATTTTGATTTTTGTTTGAATGATTATCTTGTATAAATATATATATATATTACACTAAAACTACAGTATTTTTATATATGACCTGATGTACACAAATTATGAATTGTTATTGTAATCCATATTTAGATCAGTTTAATCATTATCAAACATAATCAATGCAAACATATAAATCTTTTAGGCATTATAGGATTATAAATTTTAATTCATCGACCACATATCTACTGATCTTTTTTCTTATAGGGGGGTTTTCTAGCCTACCATGGATACATCAGTGAACATAAGCAATGTATTCTAAGCGTCAATTTTAGTAATAATGGGCAGTCAGTAAATACAAGATACACATACATTTTCTAATTTTTGGAGTAAGAAAATTTTTGGAGCAAGTAAGAGCAAGAGAAACTGCTTCTTGCGTGTGTTCAGATCATAATGATCAGGAAATCCTTCCTTGTAAGGTGATATTTGGGCAAAGATTAAAGATGTTGGGATGAACAACATGAGCATCTGAGAAAGTTCCTCTTGGGCAAAAGAAACATAAAACACAAAGGCCCTAAAAGAGTTCAGGAGAAAATTTAACTGCTTATGTGCTTTACTTTTAATTTTCAGTAGCCATTTTCATGTGATTTTCACTCAATCTAGATATCTTTCACTGTGGTCAAAAAATGTGGTTTGTGTTGTTTCTTTGTGTGTGTTTGAAATCATCTCAATTTACTCATTTTTATAATGTTTCTACTTTTCCAAATCTTAATGAACATCTGGATTCACAGTTATTTTTGTTACATGGTATGATAGTCTCTGTTCTGTGTTTATGAAATTGTATGTTTTGTCTATGCTATAATAGTGGATATACTTTGTTATACACTTGTTAAATCCTTTAGGATGGTACAACACAAAATTAACCCTAATATAAACTGAGTACCTTGGTTAACAATAAAACATATTCATATGTACTCACCATAATAACAAATGTACCCCACCAAACCAATGTGCTAATAAAAGGAAATTTGTGGGGTGGAGTCAATAGTAACTCCAGACTTTCTTTTTTTTCAAGATTTATTTTTTATTTAAGAGGCATAGCCACAGACAGAGAGAAGGAGAGACAAAGAGAAGTCTTCCATTCACTGGTTCAAACCCCAGATGGCTCTAATGGCCAGAGCTGGGCGCATCTGAAGCCAGGAGCCAGGAGCTTCATCCTGGTCTCCCATGTTGGTGCAGGGGCCAAATCACTTGGGACATTTTCTACTGCTTTTCTAGGCCATCAGCAGGGAGCCAAATCTAAACTGGAGCAACTAGGACAGGAAGTGGCATTCAGATGGGATTCTGGCACTTCAGGTGGAGGCTTAACCTCAGGGCCTGTCCCCATTGCATATTTTAATTCAATTTTTCTTAAACGTGTTCTAAGAGGTATAATGCATTAATTTAAATAATAAGACACTGTTAAATTAAAAATAAGAGTGTATGTTTATTTTTTTAAAAAATTTTTTTAACTATTATTTAGTGAATATAAATTTCCAAAGTACAGAATATGGATTACAATGGCTTCCCCCACTTAGCGTCCCTCCCACCCACAACCCTCTCCTTATCCACTCCCTCTCCCCTTCCATTCACATCAAGATTCATTTTCATTTCTCTTTATATACAGAAGATCAGTTTAGCATACATTAAGTAAAGATTTCAACAGTTTGCTCCCACACAGAAACATAAAGTGAAAAATACTGTTTGAGTATTAGTTATAGCATTAAATTTCAATGTACAGCACACTAAGGACAAAGATCCTACATGAGGAGTAAGTGCACAGTGACTCCTGTTGTTGACTTAACAAATTGACACTCTTGTTTATGGCATCAGTAATCACCCTAGGCTCTTGTCATGAGCTGCCAAGGCTATGGAAGCCCCCTGAGTTCACTGACACTGATCATATTTAGACAAGGCCATGGTCAAAGTGGAAGTTCTCTCCTCCCTTCAGAGAAAGGAACCTCCTTCTTTGATGACCCATTCTTTCCACTGGGATCTCACTCGCGGAGATCTTTCATTTAGGTTTTTTTTTCCCCCCAGAGTGTCTTGGCTTTCCATGCCTGAAATACTCTCATGGGCATTTCAGCTGCATCCACATGCCTTAAGGGCTGATTCTGAGGCTGTTAGGACATCCACCATTCTATGGGTCTGCTGAGTATCTCACTTCCCATGTTGGATCATTCTCTCCCTTTTTGATTCTATCAGCTAGTATTTGCAGACACTATTCTTGTTTATGTGATCCCTTTGGTTCTTAGTCCTATCATTATGATCAATTGTGAACAGAAATTGATCACTGGGACTAGTGAGATGGCATTGGTACATGGCACCTTGATGGGATTGAATTGGAATCCCCTGGTATGTTCCTAACTCCACCGTTTGAGGCAAGTCAGCTTGAGCATGTCCCGAATTGCACATCTCTTCCCTCTCTTATTCCCACTCTTATATTTAACAGTGATCACTTTTCAGTTAAGTTTCAGCACTTAAGAATAATTGTGTATTGATTACAGTATTCAACCAAAAGTATAAAGTAGAACAAACAAAAAAAATACTAAGAGGGATAACATATTAAGCTGCTCATCAACAGTCAGAGTGAGGGCTGATCAAGTCACCGTTTCTCATAGTGTTCATTTCACTTTAACAGGTTTCCTTTTTGGTGCTCAGTTAGTTGTCACCTATCAAGGAGAACAAGTGGTATTTGTCGCTTTGGAATTGGCTTATTTCACTCAACATAATATTTTCCAAATTCCTAACAGGGATCACTTTTCAGTTAAAATTTAAACACCTAAGAACAATTGTGTGTTAATTACAGAGTTCAACCAATGGTACTAGAACACAAAAAAACTACTAAAATGGATAAAGTATTACATTGTACATCAACCGTCAGGACAAGAGCTGATCAAGTCACGGTTTCTCACAGTGTCCATCTCACTTCAACAAGTTTCCCATTTGATGCTCAGTTAGTTGTCGCCAATCAGGGAGAATATATGATATTTGAAACAGTCAGGAAAGTGAAGAGACAATCGACAGAATGGGAAAATATATTTGCAAACTATGCAACTGATAAGGGGTTGATAACCAGAATCTACAAAGAAATCAAGAAACTCCACAACATCAAAACAAACAACCCACTTAAGAGATGGGCCAAGGACCTCAATAGCCATTTTTCAAAAGAGGAAATCCAAATGGCCAACAGACACATGAAAAAATGTTCAAGATCACTAGAAATCAGGGAAATGCAAATCAAAACCACAATGAGGTTCCACCTCACCCCAGTTAGAATGGCTCACATTCAGAAATCTACCAACAATAGATGCTGGAGAGGATGTGGGGAAAAAGGGACACTAACCCACTGTTGGTGGGAATGCAAATTGGTTAAGCCACTATGGAAGTCAGTTTGGAGATTCCTCAGAAACCTGAATATAACCCTACCATTCAACCCAGCCAAACCACTCCTTGGAATTTACCCAAAGGGGGCAAACAAAAAAGCTGTCTGCACCTCAATGTTTATTGCAGCTCAAGTCACAATAGCTAAGATCTGGAACCAACCTAAATGCCCATCAACAGTAGACTGGATAAAGAAATTATGGGACATGTACTCTATAGGATACTATACAGCAGTCAAAATCAACGAAACCCAGTCATTTGCAACAAGATGGAGGAATTTGGAAAACATCCTGCTGAGTGAATTAAGCCAGTCCCAAAAGGACAAATATCATATGTATGTTTATTTTTATTTATTTCTACTTTTAAAAACATTTGTTTAATTGAAAGGCAGAATGAAAGAGAGAGAGAGAGCGAGAGAGAGAGAGAGAAACTTCCATCTACTCATTCACTGCCCAAATGGCTACAACAGCTCCACAGTCTGGAAGAAACATGAACGAGTCTTTACCTTTCTTGAGATTTTATGAGTAAAATACACTGAACAACCAATACTATAATATGAACAGATCATGTTTCTGTTATCATTCAGATTTTGTTTTTAATTGAAGTATTCAATCATCTTTTTCTTTACTGATATGCATTTATATGTTATTTTTTCAAATTATGCAAGATATATATGTTCTTAGAAGTTCCTACATTTGTTTAACTTATCCTTCTTAATTTTTGGTTTTCTTTCATCTTATGCTGGTCTATCCTTTAATAGTTTTGGATGGCTTTAAAATCTTTTAATTTATTCCTCTGAGCAAGTTGTATAACTTATTGCCTAGTCTTCAGAAACTAAATGTTGTTATTAATAATTTAGATTATTAATACTATTTTGGATAGCCATTAATAGATTGTTCTTTTTCTTTTCTTTTTTTTATAGGCAGAGTGTACAGTGAGAGAGTGAGAGAGACAGAGAGAAAGGTCTTCTTTTGCCATTGCCGTTGGTTCACCCTCCAATGGCCTCCGCGGCCGGCGCACCGTGCTGATCCGAAGCCAGGAGCCAGGTGCTTCTCCTGGTCTCCCATGGGGTGCAGGGTCCAAGCACTTGGGCCATCCTCCACTGCACTCCTGGGCCACAGCACAGAGCTGGCTTGGAAGAGGGGCAACCGGGACAAAATCTGGCACCCCGACCAGTACTAGAACCCAGTGTGCCGGCGCCACAGGCGGAGGATTAGCCTAGTGAGCCACGGCGCCGGCCAATAGATTCTTCTTAATCTTTAAGTTTTGGAAAGTTTAAAAGCCCTTCTTTATGTAACATTTGCAATCATATCAAAGTATTTTGTTTTTTTGTGAATTCAAGAGTATGCCAAAAAGTTGGTTGGAAAAAGGAATTAACATATAATTTTATTTTGACAAAGTATTTTGAAATCTCCCTTCATATAATAATAGAAGGAGACTGGAAGTTGATTTTATTCAAGAAGAAAATAATTATGGAAGAATTAGAGATATTTTTATGGGATGTGCCTGGAAGTACTCACACCACTTCCACTCATGCATTCATGTTTTACTGTAAATTAGAGAGCCGTACATGATTGTAAAGGGTATGAGAAGCATAATATTTGGAAGTTAATTTTTGGTAACAATCATGAATTTTTACATGGAGAAGTATAATTTATTTGTGGACAGCTATATTTATTCAGCAATTTTTATTTGGTTTATAAGTTGGCAATACTCTATGAAAAAAGGTCTTGGTAAATTAGGTAAGCAAATAGTTTCTCATAGGTGTTTTGTGGAAGTAAATCTTTTACCTAATTTTCCTAGTAGTATATTTTCCCAGTACCGCCTTATTTCTGTATTCCCACTTTCTACAAGAGTACAAAATGTAAAGTCCTGTGTTACATAAACATTGACAATGACACTCACAAAGCTATTCACATCTCTTAAGTGGAATATAAATCATCCTGTCTGCTTATTTCTGCTTAACACTTCTATCATTGCCCCTACACTTTACGTTCTTTTCTGATCTCATCCTCAGATATCACTACCATTTTGCAGCATAAAAAAGATACAGGAAGGCACAATGGTTTGTCTGAACTGAATGAGGTTGTTTTCTAAGAAAGGTATTGCTGTAAAGGCCTTGAAAGAATGTGCAGTACCTTTTGGAGAGCACTGTTTACTGTGTAAACACTAGATATTTTAGGTCCTTTTCCCTCGAACAAGAAGATCTGTGTTTCATTGTTAAATAGCTATTCTCTGAGTTTTGATCCTATTAAAATGATTCCAAACTCCACAACATATTAAAATTCAATATTGAGTAACATAAGTATACTATAAGGCATTTTACTGTTGCACACATACAAGTTTCTCTGTTGTAAATGAAAAAGGTTGTGTTTCTCTTTCTCTGCTATCATGATCTAGAAATTTGTTTGCTTGTTTTTATGATTACAAGACCCAAAACTCTGATTAAAATTTGTTAAAGGAAATTGAAAAAGTATATTCTAAACAGAAAATATGAAGAACAAAATTCTGAATGTATGAGACAGCAGTGTACATGTGAAACTAAACAACTCATATTTGTTGCAAGTTGTGTATATATATTTGTGCAATTCTTATTTTAATATACATGGAGATATATATATATATACATGAAAGATATGTACAATAGATACGTAAGATAGATATAGATAGGGATGTAGACACAATGATAATGTATCACACTTAGCTTCATATCTCAGTTTTGGCTTTTCCCAGCTCTGTTTACTAAGACAAGTTAGTAAAGTTTCATAAGCCCAGTTTTCCTTATGAGTAAATTGGGAATAATAATGCCAAACTCAAAGCATTATTATAAGAAGTAAAATAGCTGGTGATAGTTAAAGTTATAGTTGTAGTTTAGCATATAAAGAACTTAGCACCAGCATAGTAGCTGGTACATAGTTAGGCACAAAATAATTATCAGCTCTAAAAATATCAACAATAATAGTGTCATATAACTAAATAAAAGTAAATTGTTATAACAAGTATGTTGGAAATTGCATGCATTTATTACATTTTAAGAGAAAGTAGATATTTTTCATACATTTACTAGAGTTGTTATGCAATTTTCATATGCAGTTCTAATAACATTTTCAATATTTATAGACATGAATTGAACATAGGTGGAATTAATAAAAACATTAATTTTTGAGCTTCCAGAAAGGTGCTTTTAAAGCTGTATGTTGCATTTGACTGAATCTATAATAGGGTAATTCTGTTTTCTAGTTTTCCTAAGTTGTACATGCTTTGGCATATTTTGATCTCTGCTTCATGGCAGAAGTCCACTAGCAACACAAAAGTCTAGTCTGCAAATAAAAATAGGGCTGGAATATGAAGATAAGTAAACAGTATGAATTAATTGCTTGAATTCTCTATATCATTAATACACTCAACCAATGTTTTCTGTTTAAATAGACAAATAGATATCCTATAGCAATTTGTAATTCTATCAGGCATTTAGTAGATAGATAATGCAGGTTTATTCTTTTTTTAAAGACTTATTTAATAAATATAAATTTCCAAAGGAAAACTTATGAATTATAGCAGCTTTTTCCCCCATAACCTCCCTCACACCTGGAACCATCCCATCTCCCACTCCTGCTCCCATGACTTTCTTCAAGATTCATTTTCAATTATCTTTATATATACAAGATCAACTTAGTATATACTAAATAAAAGATTTCAACAGTTTGCACCCACACTGGTACACAAAGTATAAAGCATTGTTTGAGCAGTAGTTTTACCATTAATTCACATAATACAACACATTAAGGACAGAGATCCTACATGGCGAGTAGGTGCACAGTGACTCCAGTTGTTGATTTAACAATTGTCACTCTTATTTATGATGCTAGTAATCACCCGAGGCTCTTGTCATGAGTTGCCAAGGCTATGGAAGCCTCTTGTGTTCACAAACTCCAATCTTATTTAGACAAGGCCATAGTCAAAGTGGAACTTCTCTCCTCCCTTCAGAGAAAGGTACCTCCTTCTTCGATGGCCTGTTCTTTCCGCTGGGATCTCATTCACAGAGATCTTTCATTTAGGTCATTTTTTTTTTTTTTGCCACAGTGCCTTGGCTTCCCACGCCTGAGAAACTCTCATGGGCTTTTTAGCCAGATCTAAATGCCTTAAGGTCTGATTCTGAGGCCAGAGTGCTGTTTAGGACATTTGCCATTCTATGAGTCTGCTGTGTATCCCAATTCCCATGTTGAGACATTTTCTCCCTTTTAATTCTAGCAGTTATTATTAGCAGACACTAGTTTTGTTTATGTGATCCCTTTGACATATTATTATGATCAATTATGAAGGTAAACTGATCACATTGACTAATAAGTTGGCATTGGTACATGCCACCTTGATGGGACTAAATCGGAATCCCCTGACAGGTTTCTAGCTCTACTATTAGGGGTAAGTCCGAGTGAGCATGTGCCAAACTGTACATCTCTTCCCTCTCTTATCCTGACTCTTATATTTAATAGGGATCACTTTTCAGTTAATTTTAAATGACTAAGAATAGCTGTGTGTTAAATAATTCCACCAAAGGTATTAAGTAGAACAAAAAATACTGAAAGGAATAAAATAGTAAGTTGTTCCTCGACAGTCAGGACAAGGATTGATCAAGACATTGTTTCTCATAGTGTCCATTTCACTTTTACAGGTTTCCTTTTAGGCTCTCAGTTATTTTCCCTTTGGGACTGGCTATCTCACTCAACATGATGCTTTCCAGATTCCTCCATTTTGTTGCAAATGACAGGATTTCATATTTTTTTACTGTTGTATAGTATGCTATAGAGTATATATCCCATAATTTCTTTATCCAGTCTTCTGTTGATGGGCATTTAGGTTGATTTTAGGTCTTAGTTATTATGAATTGAGCTGCAATAAACATTGAGGTGCAGACAGCTTTTTTGTTTGCCAACTGAATTTCCTTTGGGTAAATTCCAAGGAGTGGGATAGCTGGATTGTATGGTAGGGCTATATTCAGCTTTCTGAGGAATCTCCAAACTGACTTCCACAGTGGCTTGACCAGTTTGCATTCCCACCAATAGTGGATTAGTGTGCCTTTTTCCCTACATCCTTGCCAGCATCTGTTGTTGGTTGATTTCAGTATGTAAGTCTTTCTAACTGGGGTGAGATGAAACCTCATGGTGATTTTTATTTGCATTTCCCTGATGGCTGGTGATCCTGAACATTTTTTCATGTGTCTGTTGTCTATTTGGACTTCCTCTTTTGAAAAATGTCTTTTGAGGTCCTTGGTCTATCTCTTAAGTGGGTTGTTTGTTTTGTGTTTGTGGAGTTTCTTGATCTCTTTGATATTCTAATTTTTAATCCTTTACCAGTTGCATAATTGGCAAATATTTTTTTCCCATTCTGTCGGTTGCCTCTTCACTTTCCTGAGTGTTTCTTTTGTAGTACTGAAACTTCTCAATTTGATATAATCACCATTGTTCATTTTGGCGTTGACTGCCTGTGCCTCTGAGGTTTTTTTCCAAGGGGATTCCAATTCAATCCCATCGAGGTGGCATGTACCAATGCCATCTCACTGTTCCAGGTGATCAGTTTCAGTTCACAGTTTTTCATGGTGAAGGGACTGGGAGTCAAAGGGAGCACATAGACAAGTCTAGTACCTGCTAACGCTAACTGATGGAGTAAATAAAGGGGAGAGTGATCCAACATGGGAAGTGAGATACTCAGCAGACTCATAGAATGGCAGATGTCCTAAATAGCACTCTGGCCTCAGAATCAGCCCTAAAGGCATTCGGAGCTGGCTGAAAAGCTCATGAGAGTATTTCAGGCATGGAAAGCCAAGACACTCTGGCAAAAGATCTCTGTGAGTGAGATCCCAGTGGAAAGAACAGGTCATCAAAGAGGGAGGTACCTTTCTCTGAAGGGAGGAGAGAACCTCCACTTTGACTATGACCTTGTCTAAACAAGATAAGAGTCGGAGAACTCAGAGGGCTTCCATAGCCTTGGAAACTCATGACTGGAGCATAGGGAGATTACTGATGCCATAGACAGGAGTGTCAATTGGTAAAGTCAACAACAGGAGTCACTGTGCACTTACTCCTCATGTAGGATCTCTATCCTTAATGTGCTGTGCATTGAGATTTAATGCTATAACAAGTACTCAAACAATATATTTCACTTTGTGTTTCTGTGGGGGTGCAAACTGTTGAAATCCTTACTTAATGCATACTAAACTGATCCTCTGTAAAAAAAAAAAAAAAGAAATTATCAATTCCCAACTTGACTCTCACTGGGATTAAACATGACAATAGGTCTGCTCTGATTTCATCATCATTTAAAAAAATCATCTATTATTTTTCACTTTATGTTTCTGTGTGGGAGCAAACTGTTGAAATCCATACTTAATGTATACTAAGCTGATCTTCTGTATATTAAGATAATCGAAAATGAATCTTGATGTGAATGGAAGGGGAGAGGGAGTGGGAAAGGGGAGGGTTGTGGGTGGGAGGGACGGTATGGGGGGGAAGCCATTGTAATCCATAAGCTGTACTTTGGAAATTTATATGCATTAAATAAAAGTTTAAAAAAAAAAACCAACATACAAATAAAATCAAAAAAAAAAAAAGAAAGTTTTCTAGATGGATTTTGTGTTTTCACTTATGTATTTGTTGGTTAATGCTATATAATTTAAGGGAAATTCAATAAGTTTTAGCTATTAAGAATTTTCAATTGATATATTCAAACTTTTCAAATGAGATCATTCAAAATAACCAATACATAGAAACCACCATCCTGGAAAGTTACTCAAACGAAATGAAATCATCACTGAAAGAGTTCTTTGTATTCCCATAGTTTTTACAGCTGAATTCACAATATCTAAGATATGATATCAAGCCAGATGTCCGTCAACTGATGACTGGATAAAGGAAATGTGGTATGGAATACACTATGGAATACTACCCAGCAATAAAAAAGAATGAAATTCTGTCTTTGCAACAAAATGGATGCAATTGGAAACCATTTGCTTAGTAAAATAAGCCATTCTCAAAAAGGCAAATATATGTTTTCTTTGATATGTGGCAGTTAATATAGAATACCAAGAGATGTAGAGGAATGAAACAGACATCTTGTGATATGATTGTATTGGTTATACTCCTGTGGAATTGTAGTCTTCCTACTTTTTACTTCTTGAATATTAATACCGGGGTTAGAGGTGAATTCAGAGTGTAGATTAAACTTATGTCTTTGCAAAACAAACAGAAAGAAAAAGAAACCACCTACATCTTTGCCAATGGACAAGTTGACAAATAAGTTGTTGTAAACTCAGACACATGCATAAACACTCACTCAGAAACATACCCTGCAGTGGAATGTCATTCATTATTCAAAACTAAAGAGATATTTCATGTTTGTGACAACAGGGGTGAACCCAGAGGGCATTTTAAGTAAAGCAAGTCTGACCAAGAAGAAAAATACAACATGATCTCATATTATGTGAAACAAAACAGTCAACCATATAGGAATAGAATACAACAGTGGTAAAAGGAGATAGGAGGCAGAGGGAGTACATAAAGAGATGTATATCAAAAGATAAAAGTAGCAAATATGTAGTAAAACAAGTTTGAAATTCTAATGCACAATGCCAAAAGTGTAGATAAAAAGTTGTACCATATTTGGGATTCCCACTAAAAGAGATTTTAATTCCACTTGAACAAAAACAAAAATTATGTCAGGTGATAGATATATTCACTAGCTTCATAAACACTTTACTATCTATAACCTATAACATCATGTTGTATACCTTGATATATACAATAATACTTATCTCAAAAGTAAGTAGAAAAATCTAAAGAACTTATTCACTCATTCATATATTCCATTTTGTAGAGTTAGATCAATAAACTGATCTAAATTCTACTTCATAATAGTATTTAGGATGGATATATTTCCTTCTAGTTCATAGCCAAGTTTATTTCTATCACAGTTTGTCCATTCATCCAACAAAACCACCAT
The DNA here is from genome assembly GCF_051225735.1 of Oryctolagus cuniculus. NCBI lineage: Eukaryota > Metazoa > Chordata > Mammalia > Lagomorpha > Leporidae > Oryctolagus > Oryctolagus cuniculus. The sequence goes on along the minus strand of NC_142871.1, from coordinate 105,346,271 downwards.
AATGATGAACATATAAATACTTATTATGTAGAAGATAAGCTAAAATATTGTGATTTATAATCATTCCAATGTATGGCCCAAGTTACCTATTCCACAGCATCAAACATATTTCATTTTAGGGCCTAAATTTTCAATTTCAGTGTATCTATGTCTACTTTGTCATTAATAAGATGAACTTACTTATAAGTGTTTTATAAGTTAAAATGACATAGTCTGGATAGCAAAGGTGAAAGAGATATGTGAAGGTATTTTGTTAGTCAGAATAGGTCTAGAATATTTATCTACAATTCAATGGCTAACCCCAACACAATGCATTGTCTGTCCAGGCTACATGTTCAAACCAAGTTAGTAGGGTTTTACTGTATGCAGTCAGGTAGAGCACAAGAGAAAATGCATATTATATGCATTTGTCATGATAGGCATTCAGTATTTGTTTTTTGAAAGAAGAGATGAGTGGCCTGCACTTCAGCATAGCTGATAAAGCCGCTGCCTCCAGTGCTGGCATCCCATATAGGCACCTGGCCCAGGAAAGCACTACAAGATGGCCCACATGCTTGGGCCCTTGCACCCATGTGGGAGACCCAGAAGAGGCTCGTGGCTCCTTACTTTAGATCGGCTTAGCTCCAGCCATTGTGGTTAACTGGGGAGTGAACCAGCGGATGGAAGACCTCTCTCATTCTCTCTCTTTGCCTCTACTTTTCTCTCTGTGTAACTCTGACTTTCAAAAAAATAAATAAATAAATCTTTAAAAAAAGAAAAATAGATGAATGATTTATTTAAGATCAAGTATAATAATATGAATAGTTTAAAATATAAAAACCTTATTGGAATGGGAAAGAGTAGGTAGAACTGCATTAGGTCACGAAATTACTAATACATTTAGGATTTAAAAATTTAAAAATTTTCATATAATATTTACTGATTAAATATTTATTAATTGATCATGCATATTCAAAAATGTTATCATAAAGGAGATGAGTGAGGATTTGAAATTGGGAGGGCAATTGGTGTAGCACTTAATTTGATGCTTGGGACATTTGCATTATATTGGAGTATCTGAGTTTGATCTGACCCTGTTTCTGATTCAGCTTCCTGCAACTATGCACCCTGGGAGGCAGCAGGTGATGATTCAAGCGCTTGGATCCTTGTAACCAACATGGTAGAATTGGATTGAGTTCTGAACTCCTGGCTACAGGGATAAGGTATTGGGGGAATGATTGAACATATGGAATCTCTCTCTCTCTCTCTGCTTCTCTCTGTCTCTGTCCCTTCCTCTCTCTGTTTTTCAATAAAATGAGATTGCTTTTTACAAAACAACGTGAAAATATATGATAGTCATCAGTAATGTCACATGCATATGAAGAGGAACTCAAAGCAAAATAAAATACAAAGATATTAAAAATATTTAAAATGACATCTCTGGAAGAAGTTTGCTTCAAAAGTCAGAGAAACAGAGAAAGAGTTAGAAAGATAAACATGGAAGAGCAGATGGAATTGAGAGTTCCCACCCATTGATTCACTTCTTGAATGTTCTCCACAACTGATATTAGGCTAGGCCAAATAGGAGAGTGAGGAACTCTGTCCTTAACTGAGGGAAGGAATTTTATTAATTAGACACCACTGCTGCCTCCCAGGGTCTACATAATCAGTAGCCTGGAGTCAGGGGGCAGGGATGGGAATCAAATCCTGGTCCTCTTATATGGGAGACAGGCATCTTGACCAGTGTGTTAATCACTAGGCCAAACATCTGCTCCTGGGGAAGATTTTGTATCTTGACTCTAATAGAACAAATATTTTTGAAATTGCAATGCTAATATTACATTTTTATGGTAAGGTGTTGATTTCTAAAAAGTGATATATATATATATTACAATTCTAAATGTGCATGTCTAAATTTAAACTTTAATAAAATATATTATTTAGGCTACTGAATAAATTCTCTCTAAATTTTTAAAATATAATTTTGAAAGATAAAAAAAGAGAGATGTTCCGTTTTCTGGTTCAATTCTTAAACTCTCACAATATTCAAGGATGTTCCAGGCCAAAGCCAGTAGCTGGTAATTCAATCCTGTCTACCAAATCACATTCAGGCCATATGGGCCCATTTACTTGGGCCATCACATGCTGCCTAAGGGAGTTATAATGGGGAATGATGCCAGAATTCTAACCAGGCATTCCAATATGGGATGTGGTCATCCTTAAGCAGATGTTAATCCCTGAACCAAATGTCCACTTTTGTGGATGAAATTGTTAATGAGAAAATCAGAACTAAATACCCAACATTTCTGCTAGATTAAAATTCTTTGAAAAGTTAGCCTTGTCTTTTTAAATGCAACGTCAGGTACTTTGCAAAAGGAACATTTCAGTTACTGGGTGGAAAAGGTTACATAGTCCAATGGGGGGAAAATCAAAAACAGAAATTACACTACCAACAAGAAATGCAGATTGAGAATTTGATTAGTTTCTTGGTGGAAATTACATAGCAACACTTCCCTGAGCATTTTCTATAAAATGGCATATCCAATTAACATATCCTTCCTGGTGCTGTAGATTTATCGCACTTGTTTCCTAAGATCATTTTAACTCATAAATGTTAAGTCTCATTATAAAGCAACTTTTGCTTGACTGTGGTTTTAGACCAGAAACAATGTGTCGTTTACCTTAATTATTGACTAGTAAAGTAATGTATAACTCAGTTGATATAAAAAATAAATCTCATATTTCAATAATACTGTTTCAGTTTAAAGACTATTAGCTTTCCTAACACTGCACAAAAAATACCCTAGAATCTGGAAAATGACCTATCAATATTTCTTTTGTGAATAGTTGATAAGAACCTATTAGTGTCACCAATGAGCTCTTCTTTTTCTGTGACATGCATAGAGATCCCTTAAGCCTCATAATTTCACTATATCTGTTCTTCCTTAGTTGACTGAAAAATGAAAATGATTCCTGGGTGAATCCACAAATGTTCCCTAAACTATAAAATGACACTATAAATGCTATTATTATACAACAATAATAGTTTGCCTTTAACTTCTAATTGTCTGAAGTGCAGTTTCACAAACACTTTTAAGATCATCATTCACTAAAAAGCCAAGAATTAAGCACCCAGTACAAGCCTAGCATGGTAGAGTTATTTCTTTAAATTGTAATGTTTCATTACAGAAAATGGAAATAACATGATTTATTACTTAAGGGATAGTATTTGCATTGCAATCCTGATATTGGTTATAATGAGAACATTGCAAGTAAAATAAAAAAAAAAATGTAACTTATAAAACATAACAACTTAGTGCTGCATTTGAGCCATTGACTGTTTGGTGAAAAGATTGTCCTCATTCCCTTTGAAGGTCTTTATATTTACATATTGAAATCACATAAACAAAATGAAGGCTAAGGTCAAAATGACTGAGAGCAAAAAGATACTCCTGAGAATATAGAAAGAAGGAAATGACAAATCATCCAGGGTTTTCCAGTTTCCATCAACTGGTCTAAATTTTTTTGATTCAACAAATAACACAAAAATTAAAATGACTATAAAATTATTAATGTCCACAGGAAAAGAGTAGTTTTGATCCTATGAATCTGAAAGGATATGTAGCAACATATTATCTTTCACTGAAACAATTACTTCAAGATTTCTTAGGAAACAACAATAGTCTAATAATTACAGCATGGCAGGTATGGGACTCTTGCAAAGCTGAATAAGAAATTTTATACACCTAATGGGAGCTTAGGTACTTGATTAAAAATTTTTCAGTATAGTACTTAAAGATATAATAGTATACTTTTTTATTTATTTATTTATTTATTTAACTTTTATTTAATGAATATAAATTTCCAAAGTACAGCTTATGGATTACAATGGCTTCCCCCCATAACGTCCCTCCCACCTGCAACCCTCCCCTTTCCCACAACCTCTCCCCTTCCTTTCACATCAAGATTCATTTTCGATTCTCTTTATATACAGAAGATCAGTTTAGCATACATTAAGTAAAGATTTCAACAGTTTGCTCCCACACAGAAACATAAAGTGAAAAATACTGTTTGAGTACTAGTTATAGCATTAAATCTCAATGTACAGCACTGTAAGGACAAAGATCCTACATGAGGAGTAAGTGCACAGTGACTCCTGTTGTTGAGTTAACAAATTGACACTCTTGTTTATGGCATCAGTAATCACCCTAGGCTCTTGTCATGAGTTACCAAGGCTATGGAAGCCCCTGAGTTCACCGACTCTGATCATATTTAGACAAAGTCATGGTCAAAGTGGAAGTTCTCTCCTCCCTTCAGAGAAAGGTACCTCCTTCTTTGAAGACCCATTCTTTCCACTGGGATCTCACTCGTGGAGATCTTTCATTTAGGTTTTTTGTTTTCCCCCAGAGTGTCTTGGCTTTCCATGCCTACAATACTCTCATAGGCATTTCAGCCGGATCTGCATGCCTTAAGGGCTGATTCTGAGGCCAGAGTGCTGTTAGGACATCTGCCATTCTATGGGTCTGCTGTGTATCTCACTTCCCATGTTGGGTCGTTCTCTCCCTTTTTTTATTCTATCAGATAGTATACTTTTATAAGGAAATATGGGCTATCAGAGAGTGGGTACATTTTGTTTATGAGGACTTCATGAAATAATTTGTTTGAACTGGTTTGAATAACTAATTTTTTTAACTTTTATTTAATGAATATAAATTTCCAAAGTACAGCTTATAGATTACAATGGCTTCCCCCCATATCGTCTCTCCCACCCGCATCCCTCCCCTTTCCCGTTCCCTCTCCCCTTCGATTCACATGAGGATTCATTTTCGATTCTCTTTATATACAGAAGATCAGTTTAGCATACATTAAGTAAAGATTTCAACAGTTTGTTCCCACACAGAAACATAAAGTGAAAAATACTAGATGATTTTTTAAATGATGATGAAATCAGATCAGACCTATTGTCATGTTTAATCCCAGTGAGAGTCAAGTTGGGAATTGCTAATTTCTTTTTTTTTTTTTTTTTACAGAAGATCAGTTTAGCATACATTAAGTAAAGATTTCAACACTTTGCACCCCCATAGAAACGCAAAGTGAAATATATTGTTTGAGTACTCATTATAGCATTAAGTCTCAATGTACAGCACATTAAGGACAGAGATCCTACATGAGGAGTAAGTGCACAGTGACTCCTGTTGTTGACTTTACAAATTGACACTCCTGTTTATGGCATCAGTAATCTCCCTATGCACCAGTCATGAGTTTCCAAGGCTATGGAAGCCTTCTGAGTTCACCGACTCTTATCTTGTTTAGACAAGGTCATATTCAAAGTGGAGGTTCTCTTCTCCTCCCTTCAGAGAAAGGTACCTCCTTCTTTGAAGACCTGTTCTTTCCACTGGGATCTCACTCACAGAGATCTTTCATTTAGGGTTTTTTTTTTTTTTTTTTTTTTTTTTTTTCCCCAGAGTGTCTTGGCTTTCCATGCCTGAAATACTCTCATGGGCTTTTCAGCCAGATCGGAATGCCTTTAGGGCTGATTCTGAGGCCAGAGTGCTGTTTAGGACATCCACCATTCTATGAGTCTGCTGAGTATCTCGCTTCCCATGTTGGATCACTCTCCCCTTTATTTATTCTATCAGTTAGTATTAGCAGGTACTAGACTTGTTTATGTGCTTCCTTTGACTCTTAGTTCTTTCATTATGATCAATTGTGAACTGAAATTGATCACTTGGAATAGTGAGATTGCATTGGTACATGCCACCTTGATGGGATTAAATTGGAGTCCCCTGGTATGTTTCTAACTCTACCATTTGGGGCAAGTCAGCTTGAGCATGTCCCAAATTGTACATCTCTTCCCTCTCTTATTCCTACTCTTATGTTTAACAGGGATCACATTTCAGTTAAATTTCAACACTTAAGAATAACTGTGTTAATTACAGAATTAAACCAGTCATATTAAGTAGAACAGACAAAAAAAACTACTAAGAGGGATAATGTATTAAGTTGTTCATTAACAGTCAGGGCTATGCTGATCAAGTCACTGTTTCTCATAGTGTCCATTTCACTTCAACAGGTTTCCTTTTTGGTGTTCAGTCAGTTGTCACCGATCAGGGAGAACATATGGTATTTGTCCCTTTGGGACTGGCTTATTTCACTCAGCATGATGTGTTCCAGATTCCTCCATTTTGTTGCAAATGACTGGATTTCGTTGTTTCTTACTGCGGTATAGTATTCTAAAGAGTACATGTCCCATAATTTCTTTATCCAGTCTACCGTTGATGGGCATTTAGGTTGGTTCCAGGTCTTAGCTATTGTGAATTGAGCTGCAATAAACATTAGGGTGCAGACCGCTTTTTTGTTTGCCAATTTAAACTCCTTTAGGTAAATCCCAAGGAGTGGGATGGCTGGGTCGAACGGTAGGGTTATCTTCAGGTTTCTGAGGAATCTCCAGACTGACTTCCATAGTGGCTTGACCAGTTTGCATTCCCACCAACAGAGGGTTAGTGTCCCTTTTTCCCCACATCCTCTCCAGCATCTGTTGTTGGTAGATTTCTGCATGTGAGCCATTCTAACCGGGGTGAGGTGAAACCTCATTGTGGTTTTGATTTGCATTTCCCTGATTGCTAATGACCCTGAACATTTTTTCATGTGCCTGTTGGCCATTTGGATTTCCTCTTTTGAAAAATGTCTATTGAGGTCCTTGGCCCATCTCTTAAGTGGGTTGTAGTTGAATAACTAAAATTGTTAAATGGGACATTTATTACAGGTGATGGGCCTCCTTAACCAGCTGGATGAAAATTGCTTGGGGAAAAAACAGGAAAAAATATTTAGGTGGAGGTGACTGTGAGCATGGGGAACTTTTTTTTTTTTTTTTTTTTTTTTTTGTATTTCGAGTAGTTTAAATTTAATTAATTTTTTTTAAATTTTTTTTTTGACAGGCAGAGTGGACAGTGTGAGAGAGAGACAGAGAGAAAGGTCTTCCTTTGCCGTTGGTTCACCCTCCAATGGCCGCCGCGGCCAGCGCGCTGCGGCCAGTGCACTGCACTGATCCGATGGCAGGAGCCAGGTTCTTATCCTGGTCTCCCATGGGGTGCAGGGCCCAAGCACTTGGGCCATCCTCCACTGCACTCCCTGGCCACAGCAGAGAGCTGGCCTGGAAGAGGGGCAACCAGGACAGAATCCGGCACCTGGACCGGAACTAGAACCCGGTGTGCCGGCGCCGCAGGCGGAGGATTAGCCTAGTGAGCCACGGCGCCTGCCAATTTCATTTATTTTTACTATTTGGAAGGAGAGTGAGCGAATACTTCCATGTACTGATTTATACCCCAAATACTCACTAGTGTTAGATCTGGGTCAGGCAGATGCCAGGAACAGAGTATTCAATCTAGTCTCACACATGGGTAACATGGATCCAAGTACTTGAGCTATCACCTGCCATCTCTTAGGGTGCATACTAGCCGGGAGCTAGACGGATCACAGAGTGGGGATTTAGACACCGTTTTCATGCTAGGGGATATGAGTATGTCACCTACTGATCCAAATGCCTGCCCTGGAACAACTCTAAAATGCATCAGTGAGCCAGAATAAATTGTTTCCTTATGGGAAACTGAAATGTGGAGAATAAGCAGAGATTTTAAACAGAGCAAAGAAAACACCTTTCAGGCTGATTTGTCTGTATTGACAACAAGGTACTCTAGGTTTTCATTATCTCATGGAATTTGAAATCTAATGGAATTTGAAACTCCAGGCATGATCAAAAGAATAGTTCATAGACAATCCTGCTCATATCTTGCTGTGTTACTGATGAGCCAAATATACACCCTCCTACCTTCATTCAACCAGGAAACACTAGGAAGAATGACTTTCTTGGACCTTAATACTGGACAAAAAAGGAAATACATTTTGCTGTTTCCTCATAAAAAAGAGAAGAAGAATGAGAAATGGTCATTTAGCCTAGTGATGGAGACACCCATGTTCAGTATTAGAGTAGAGCAAATGTGTTTCCTGCCTCTGGATCCTCATTCAAGATTCCCTATTTTGCATCCTTGGAACCAGCATGTGATGGCTCAAGTAATTAGTTCCTGCCACCCATTTGGGAGCCCCAGATTGAGTTCCTGGCTCTCTGGGTTGGGTTTGGCCTTGGCTCTGTCATGGCCACTGATGTATTTTGGAAGTCAATCAGAGTCAATCCAGCAAATAGGAGTCAGTCTCTCTCTCCCTCCTTCTCTCTCTCTCTCTCTCCTTCTCTCTTTCTCTCTCTCTCCTTCACTCAAATAAATTCAAAAACAGAAAATATTTGAAACCAATAAATACCTCTTTACTCCTTCTCTTGGGGCTGGCTTTCACTCTAATTGGATCAGCACATAGAACCACAAAAATCCAGACAGCACAAATGGCCTGATGACAGAGCCATTATGAAAAAACAAAGCTATTCTTATTCATCAAAAATCCCATGTATCCTCTGGATTTTTTTTTTCTAATTACCCAGACACTCAGGGACACCAGAAATAATGAATAGATAGAGGAGAGAAATGAGTAATCCATTTGAGTTTCAGTCAAGATTTATTTTTTTCACAGAATAAGCTGATTTACAATTGTAATTTACAATATAGTCTTTATCACTTAATTTGAATTAAATTATTATTGAGTACATACTATAAAGTTATTTTTAAAGTTTTTATTCATATAAAGAGAATAAATTTCCTGCATTCCATAGGTACAATTCCAAGACAAGTACACTTCCCTCTATCCCCTGTTCCTCCTCTCTCTCTCTTCATCAGTTCTTGGAAAGACATAATTTTAACTCACTCAATGTGCACAGACTTAATTTATACTAACCACAATATTCAACAAGTAAAATAAGAAGATCACAGTTCCACAGGAGTATGAACAGGGGCTAAAAATGAGACTCATATCCAAAAATGTCCATTTCATTCTTAAAATTTTTTGTATTCTATATTAAATATCACACATCAGAGATATTATTTGTCATTTTGAGAATGGCTTATGTCACATAATGGCTTTCAGTTGGCTCCATTTTGTTGTAAAAGGCAGGATTTCATTCTTTTTATGGCTGAGTAGTATCCCATTGTGTATGTATGCGTGTGTGTGTGTGTGTCTATGTGTGTATATATATATATATATATATCCATTAGCTGATGACTGGATAGAGAAAATTTGATCACATTTTCTCTATCAGCTAAAGGACGTTTGGGTTAGCTCTTATGAATTTAGTTTGGTTGCAATAAATATGGGGGTGCAAATAACTCATCCATAAGTAGATTTCATTTTGTTTGTTTAAATTTCCAGGAGTGGAATGGCTGGGTTATATGGTAAATCTATTTTCAGATCTCTGGGGAATTTCCATACTGTCTTCTATAATGGTTGTAATAGTTTACATTCCTACCACCAGTGGATTAAAATAGTTTCCCCCTACATTCTTGCAAACATATGCTGTTTGGTGATTTCTCTATGAAAGCCATTCTAACCAGGTAAGATGAAACCTCATTCTGCTTTTTATTTGCATTTTTATGATGGTTGGTGATCCTGAAAATTTTTTTTCATGTGTCTGTTGGCCATTTGTATTTCATCCTTTGAAAATGAATTAGCTGCTGGTTATCAGTGCAATTTACAGCATAGTCTTTATCACTTGATTTGAATTAAAGTGAATCCACAATGAGATTATTTTATTTAGTAAGTTCAGTAAAGCTTCACAGGGTTGAGGCCTGCATTGTGGTACAGTATGTTGAATCACTACCACTTGCAATGCCAGCAACCCATATCAGAGTGCTGTTTCTAGTCCTGGTTGCTCCATTTCCAAACCAACTCTCTGCTAATGTGCCTGGGAAGGCATCAGATGATGGGGCCCACGCACTGGGTTTCTGCCATTCACTTGAGAGACCTGATTGGAGTTCCAGTCTCCTGGATTTGGCCTGGACAAGCCATTTGGAGTAACTAGCAGATGGACAAACTGTCTCTCTCTCTCTCTCTCTTCCTCTTCCTCTTTCTCTTTCTCTCTCTTTTTCTTTTTATCCCACATACATTAAGATATAGTTTTTACATGAAAACCTTTTAGTGTGCTTTTCCCTCTTAGAATTCCACTCACCACCAACCTGCACTAACTCGATCTTTATGAAAGTAAATTCTCTTCATCCTAAAGATGTCCATACAAGTAATCATTTTTCTGCTAATCAATCACCTTCCAGGTAAGTGAGTATCTGTCTCCTCCTTATTTCTCTTTAATTGATTGTGCATTTAGAAATACGTATTTGCCTGTTTGATTGATTAGATTACAGAGAGCATTTAAGCCATTTTCCATGTTTCTGTTGTCTGTAACAGACTCACTTCATATACACATAACAAATACATTGAAAGGTAAAGGAAGGAGTAATGTATTCTTTAAAATTAATAACAAGAGAGGATGGCATTGTGGCATACAGTGTAAAGCTGCCACCTGTGATGCCAGCATCCAATATGGACATCAGTTAAAGTCCTAGATATTCCACTTCTGATCTGTCTCCTTGCTAATAGCCTGGGAAAAGAATCAGAATGTGGTCCAAGTGTTTAGGCCCCTGCCACCCATGTGGGAGACCTGGAAGAAGCTCTTCGCTCCTGGCTTCAGCCAGGTCCAACACAGCCATTGCATCCATTTGAGAAATGAACCAGACATTGGAAGATCTCCTTCACTATATATAACTATGATTTTCAAATAAATAAAGTATATCTTTCAAAAATAGTAGCCAGAAAACAATCAGTTAAGTACAATAAAACAAGAGAAATAGATTTTAAATCAACCATATTCTAAAAGACAAAGAATGATCATGTATAGTGATAGAAGCAACAGTTCAGCAAGACATTGTTTTTTTTGATATATACATGTACTAAGCATCAGAGCTCAAATATTAATGAAGTAAATTTGACAAAATTGAAGGGAGAAGCAGATCTGCAATAACAATCGGATACTTCAATATGTTTTATTAATGGAGAGAGTAGCATAAGTCCTAGGCACCACCTGAGATACACACAAGCCCCATTGGAGTGCCTGGGTTTAAGTCCTGGCTCCATCTCCAATTCCATTTTACTATATTTTGCACCCTGGGAAGCAGCATGTGATTGAGCAAGTAGTTGGGTCCTTGCCACCCACATGAGAGACTCAGATTAAGTTCTAAATTCTTAGCTTCAACCTGACTACACCATTTGTTTTATGCATTTGGGGAAATCAACCGATAGAGGGAAGAACTCTCCCTGTATATTTCAGTTTATTTCAGTTTCTCTGCCTTTCAAACAACAAAATATTACAGAAGGGATACAACAAACAAAATATCAGCAATAAAATAAAAAAAACTGTAAACAGAATGAAGCAATTAAAACTAACATTTATACAGAGCACTATACCACATAACAGCAAAGTTCACATTTTTCTCAAATTCACATGGAACCTTCTCTAAGATACACAATAATGTTGCCCATGAAAACAAGTCCCAATAAATCTTTAAAAATTGAATTTGGGGAGCATTTTGCACAGTGGTTAAGACATCATTTGGAATTCCCACATCCCATATTAGAGTGTTTGGGTTCAAATTCTACTTTCCTTTCAATTCAGTTTCTCTCCAGTATGCACCATGGGAAGCAGCAGACAATGTTCCAAATACCCATGTCTTGCCACTCACATGGTAGATTACAGTTGGGTCCGTATGTATGCCTTTCTATATAAATTTAAGTTACATAATAAAGGGAATTGAAAGGAACACATATATGGTGACTCGACAAGGAATATTTTGTTGTATTTACCACAAAATTGCTATATTTACTAAGTTTGTAGTTTGAATTTGAGTTCATCGTTAATTTGAAATCTGATAAAATTTGTAAAATATTTTCTGCACAGATGTTTTTATTTGCACTGAATATTTTCCATAAAAGCATATCTTGTTATCATTCATTCAGTTTATTTCCTAACATACGTGGTTTAACAGGATTATGAGTACCTGATAAGCTAGAGCATATTTTGCTTTAATTCTTATATTAAGGACTCAGAATCAACCCATTTATGTTCTCTTTTTATGCTTTCTTTGAAACTTACCGAGTATATTTATACTGTTCAGTAGCACTTGTGATAATGTGGTTGTCTTTAAGATTCTATATGCCTATCCCACCTGTAATAAAAATGTAATGAGTTCTTATTCCCATGCAAAGGGTTTTAATCAATAGTATAAGAGATTATTTAAACCAACCTGTGTGATCTGGTAGGGACCCCCATGTCCTAGGGAAAATGCTGGTCATGAACTACTCTATAGTTCTATGATGCCTCCTACCTGTGCTGCTGCTGGGAAGAAATTTAAGCCCCCAAATGACTGAAATAAGCAAAAATGTATACTTTTCTTTCTTTGGACTCATATTATTCTTTTTTTAACTTTTATTTAATGAATATAAATTTCCAAAGTACAGCTTATGGATTACAATGGTTTCACCCATAACATCCCTCCCACTCGCAAACCTCCCCTTTCCCACAACCTCTCCCCTTCCATTCACATCAAGATTCATTTTTGATTCTCTTTATATACAGAAGATCAGTTTAGCATACATTAAGTAAAGATTTCAACAGTTTGCTCCCACACAGAAACATAAAGTGAAAAATACGGCTTGAGTACTAGTTATAGCATTAAATCTCAATGTACAGCACACTAAGGACAAAGATCCTACATGAGGAGTAAGTGCACAGTGACTCTTGTTGTTGACTTAACAAATTGACACTCTTGTTTATGGCCTCAGTAATCACCCTAGGCTCTTGTCATGAGCTGCCAAGGCTATGGAAGCACCCTGAGTTCACTGATCATATTTAGACAAGGCCATGGTCAAAGTGGAAGTTCTCTCCTCCCTTCAGAGAAAGGTACCTCCTTCTCTTATGTAAATTTGGAAATATAGTGAAAAGTGCTCCTGTATCCATCCTTAATCACTCAATATCCCCTAATATTAATATAATACATAACCCCAGAACACCCTTATCAACATAAAAAAATAGCAATATATAGTACAGTTGGCACATGCTCAATCGGACTTGCTCCAAACGGTAGAGTTAGAAACGTGCCAGGAGATTCCAATTCAATCGCAACAAGGTGGCATGTACCAATGCCATCTCACTAATGAAAGTGGTCATTTTCAGCTCACAATTGATCATAATGATAGGATTAAGAGTCAAAGGTATCACATAAACAAGACTAGTGTCTGCTAATACTAACTGATAAAATTAAAAAGGAGAGAATGATCCAATATGAGAAGCGGGATACACAGCAGACTCATGGAATGGCAGATGTCCTAAACAGCACTCTGGCCTCAGAATCAGCCCTTAAGGCATTCAGATCTGGCTAAAAAGCCCATGAGCGTATTTCAGGCATGGAAAGCCAAGACACTGTGACAGAAAAAAGACCTAAATGAAAGATCTCTGTGAGTGAGATTGCAGTGGAAAGAACTGGCCATCAAAGAAGGAGGTACCTTTCTCTGAAGGGAGGAGAGAACTTCTACTTTGACTATGGCCTTGTCTAAATAAGACCGGAGTTGGTGAACTCAAAATGCTTCCATAGCCTTGGCAGCTCATGACAAGAGCCTAGTGTGATTACTGACGCCATAAACAAGAGTGTCAATTGTTAAGTCAACAACAAGAGTCACTGTGCACTGATCCCCATGTAGGATCTCTGTTCTTAATGTGTTTTACAATGTGAATTAATGCTATAACTAGTACTCAAACAGTACTTTCACTTTATGTTTCTGTGTGGGTGCAAACTGTTGAAATCTTTACTTAATATATACTAAACTGATCTTCTGTATATAAAGATAATTGATAATGAATCTTGATGTGAATGGGATGGGAAAGGGAGATGGGAGGGTTGCAGGTAGGAGGGAAGCTATGGGGGAAAAAACACTGTAATCCAAAATCTGTACTTTGGAAAATTATATTTATTAAATAAAAGTTAAAAAATACATTTATCAATAGAGAAAAAGATAGAATTGTGAGCATTCTTCACCGATCTACAAAAATTATCCTGAAATTTATTTTGGAAACACAATCTTTAAAAATAAGAACGAAGTGTGAGGTATCAAAGTACTAGATTTCAAGACATAGTCCAGGGCTTTAAGAAACAAAAATTTTTGGCACTGGCACAAAAATACACATGTACACCAATGGAACAGAATAGATTCCCTGGAAATTAATTCATGCATCTACAAACAAGTAATCTTTGACAAACAAGTTAACACCACTCCCTGGAGAATGGACAGTTTCTTCAACAAATGGTGTTATGAAAACTGGATCGCTGCATACAGAAGTAAGAAATAGGACACTCTACCTTATACTCAACAATTAACTGGAATTGTGGCATAGTGGATAAAGCCACTGGTTTTCATCCAGTGTGAGCACTCATTCATATACCTACAATCCATAATCCATTTCCTAAACAGTACCCTGCTATTGGCATGGGAATGCAGTGGATGATTGCCAAAGTGTTTGCCACTCAGGTGCAATTCTTGGATGAACTTCTGGCTTCTGGTTTTTCCCTGGCCCAGTGCTGCATGTTGCAACCCTCTGGGAAGCGAACCATCAAATTTTGCTCTATCTCTCTCTCTTTCTCTCTCTCTCTCCTTTTTTGTCTGTCTCTCCCCTTCTTTGGCTGTAACTCTGACTTTCAAAATAAATAAATAAATCTTTAAAAAAAAACCCTTTAATTTCTTTTTCTTGCCTAATAGCTCTGGCTAAAACTTCCAGAACTATATTGAATAGCAGTGGTGAGAGTGGGCATCCCTGTCTGGTACCAGATCTCAGTGGAAATGCTTCCAACTTTTCCCCATTCAATAGGATGTTGGCTGTGGGTTTTTCATAGATTGCTTTGATTGTATTGAGGAATGTTCCTTCCAAACCCAGTTTGCTTAGAGTTTTCATCATGAACGGGTGTTGTATTATATCAAATGCTTTCTCGGTGTCTATTGAGATAACCATATGGTTTTTCTTCTGCAGTCTGTTAATGTGGTGTATCGCATTGATTGTTTTGCGCACATTAAACCATCCTTGCCTACCAGGGATAAATCCCACTTGGTCTGGGTGGATGATCTTTCTGATGTGTTGTTGCATTCTATTGGTGAGAATTTTATTGAGGATTTTTGCATCTATGTTCATCAGGGATATTGGTCTGTAATTCTCTTTCAATGCTGCATCTTTTTCCTGCTTAGGAATTAAGGTGATGCTGGCTTCATAGAAAGAATTTGGGAGGACTCCCTCTTTTTCGATTGTTCTGAATAGTTTGAGAAGAATTGCAGTCAGTTCTTCTTTAAATGTCTGGTAGAATTCAGCAGTGAATCCATCTGGTCCTGGGCTTTTCTGTTAAAAAAAAAAAAAAAGAAGAAATTAGCAATTCCCAACTTGACTCTCACTGGGATTAAACATGACAATAGGTCTGATCTGATTTCATCATCATTTTAAAAATCATCTATTATTTTTCACTTTATGTTTCTGTGTGGGAACAAACTGTTGAAATCTTTACTTAATGTATGCTAAACTGATCTTCTGTATATAAAGAGAATCGAAAATGAATCCTCATGTGAATGGAAGGGGAGAGGGTGTGGGAAAGGGGAGGGTTGTGGGTGGGAGGGACTTTATGGGGGGGAAGCCATTGTAATCCATAAGCCGTACTTTGGAAATTTATATTCATTAAATAAAAGTTAAAAAAAAAAAAAAACAAGGATCTAAGCCTAAGACATGAAATCATGTGTTACTAAAGGACAACAGAGGAAATAATGCAAGGCATTGGTATATGAAAAGAATTCTTCGGTAAGACCCCAGAAGCACAGGCAATAAAAGCAAAAATATATGAGTTCATATCAAGCTTAGAAGCGTCTGTACAACAAACAAAACGTTCAACAAAGGAAGAGGTATCTGACAAAACTGACAGTTTGGGAGAAAATATTTGTCAAATATGCATCAGATAAAAGATTAGTATGCAGAATATATAAGGAATTCAAGGAGATCAATAGCAACAAAACAAACAATCCAGTTAAGAAATGGGCAAAGAACATGAACAGGAATTTTTCAAAGGAGGAATTCAATTGGCCAAGACATACATGAAAAAATCTCAGGATCACTGGTTATCAGAGAAATGCAAATAAAAACCACAATGAGGTTTCCCTATCATCCCAAAATCAGAAAATAGCAACTATTGGTGATGATATATGGAAAAGGGTGTCCTAATATTCTGTTGGTGGGTAAAAACTAATACAATCACTATAGAAAATAGTGCACAGATTACTCAGAAATCTGAAAATTATCTACAAGATGACCTAAGCACCAAACATCTGTAAATATACTCAAAAGAAATGAAATCGGCATATGAAGCAGTTACTTGTGCCACATGTTTATAGAAGCTCAATTTACAAGAGCTAAGCTATGGAATCAACCTAGTTGTCCATCAACTGATGACTGTTGAAAATGTTGTACATATACACCATGGAATACTACTCGGCCCTAAAGAATGAAATCCTGTGGTTTGCAACCATATGGATGCAAATGGAGACCATTACACTTGGTGAAATAAATGAAGATAAAAAAAAAAATAGCACATGATTTCTCTGATTTGTGTTAGTTAATATATAGAGAGCACAAAAATAAAAACCTTAATATATATATATGAGTGAAATTGATATCATGTGATTTGCTTATTTTTATATATCTTTTCTATATTCCTGTTGTACATAGTAATATTTCTATTATTTACTTGTTGAACTTTTAATGTAGGGTAACATTAAGCCTGTGTTTATAATGTAATTTAACAATGTGCTGGGGGCCGGCACTGTGGCATATTGGGTAAAGCCACCACCTGTAGTACCAGCATCTCATATGGTCACCAGTTCAAGTCCTGCCTGCTTCACTTCTGATCCAGCTCTCTGCTATGGACTGGGAAAGCAGTGGAAGATGGCACAAGTTATTGGGCCCCTGCACTCATGTGGGATACCTGGAGGAGGCTCCTGGCTTCTGGCTTCAGATCAGCACAGCTCCAACCGTTGTGGCCATCTGGGAGTCATTAGATAGAAATCCTCTCTCTCTCTCTCTCTCTCTCTCTCTCTTTCTGCTTCTGCCTCTCTGTGTCTCTGACTTTCAAATAAATAAATAAATAAGTCATCTTAAAAATGTGTTAACCTAAAGATTAAAAAGAAAAATGAGGGAGGGAGTAGGAAAGAAGTAAAATTACATTAGAATTGCATCTATGAACTACTCAAAATCTATTATCTTTACAATAAAATTTATAAATTATATAAACTTGGAAGTGGAAATAGAAAAATAAATACTTTGACATAGAAAAAATCACATTATCTTCTAGTAGCTAAAATGTAAGCTTTATTTGAATTTTTCCATTTAAATCATTTTCTTTTCCAGAATCTAAACAAAGACATCATGTTGGAGTTAATTGTAATGTCTCCATTATTTATTGTTTGCTGAGAATGTTTTTCATCATCAATTTATATAGAATTTTAAAAGACTTTTATGCATTTGATTGATATGACCACAGAAGTCATTTTATCTTTAAAATAATGCAGCAAATTAATTGATTTTGGAATGTTGGAGTGATGCAGTATTGCATTCTGGAATCAACTTATTTTGGCTTTATGGGTTATTTATCTTTACATTGCTTGATTTGATTGAGTTGCTAGTACATATTAAAGATGTTTTTATCTGTAGTCATGAAGTATGTATGTGTATTGCTTTCTTTCCTTTTGATATCTGTTTTCTTTTATGTTATTATTGGCATTACAAAATAATAATTTGGCAGTTTTCATTCTAGTTTTGGAGGAATTTGGTAGAACATTTGTTATTTCATTTTCTTTTTTAAACAAGGTCTACTTTATCTATCTGGAAGACACAGTTACAGAAAGACACACACACACAGATCCCCCATCCTCTGGCCCACTCCCCAAATAGCTTTAATGGCTGAAGCTGGGCCAGGCCAAAGCCAGAAGTCAGGGGCTTCATCCAGCTCCCACATGTGAATGCAGGTCCCAAGGACTTGAGCCATCCTTTGCTGCTCTCCAGGCTCATCAGATGTAAAACAGCAGGGACTCGAACCAGCTACCATACGGACCGCTGATGTAACAGTTGGCATCTTTACCCACTATGCCACAATGCCAGCCCCATGGTCATTTCATTCTTAAAGAGTTGATTGCATTCACCAGTGATGTATTCTGGGCTTGGAGATTCCCCATGAAAACATTTTAACTGCAGGTGTAATTTCTCTAATAGGCATACAGCTTTTCATGTTATCAATATCAAATCCATATTCTAGACAAGAAGCAGATAAGGAACAAGAAAGAAAGAATGTGTCTCATTTACCTGTGTCAATTTTATGAGCATTCTCAGAAATCCAAGCCAGCAAATTAAGTTTCTGTTTTATTTAGATGTTAGTTTCATAATTGCATTTAACAGCAATGGACTCTGGGAAATGTAATCATTTATCTGGACAATTGCCACAAAAAATATTTGTTATTTTACTAATGATAAAGGAAGGGGTAACAATTCAGAAGCAACTAGAATATCTTTCCCCTCAGTAACACAGTGGTTGAGACAAGACAGAGTACCACGTTTGGCACAGAGAACCTGAGGTACCAGTGGGTCAATTTTGATTTGATGTTCAGAAAATATTTGAAATAATAAACAGGAACATGAGCTTCAGATGAAAATAGCTTTGGAAATCACAACTGCATGATGTTTTATGAAAATGGATGTGAAATTCCACGAAGAAAATCAAGCCTGAGACAATATAGGTAGTTCACATTTTTTCTTAAGCAAACAAAACTATGAAAAAAACATAGTAATAATTAAATTCTATTACATATTAAATTGAATTCAATTAGAAATTTCTTATGAGTCCTGAATCATGAGAGGTTATCAGTTATAGTGGATGATTGTTCATGTAAATAATGAATAGATCCTACTTTTTAGGTTCTCATTTATACAGTAGAAAAATGTGATGTGGAAAGTTGGACTGCTAATTTTTATTCTCTTTTTATGCACACTATTATGGAATTGAATGATGATTTGGTGAGGATTTCTTTTTTATTAATTTTCCGATGTGCTCTGTAGGGTCCATAAATTTTTATTTTACTGTTATTTTTCTCCTCTTATTTTATCTGGAAATGATTTTATTTTAATATTTATCTCCCAGTAAGATTTAATTTATTGTGTTTCTTCAATTTTCTATATTGCATGTTCTCTTTTCATTCTTTATTCTTTTTAGGAACTAAATCCAATTTTACAGTCAATTATAACATATGTATTTCCTATATTTAGAATCAGTACTATTTTACATTCACTTTTGATATGATATATATTTTGTTATTTTGGGAGCTTTTTACCTGTACTATTTGTATTGTATTTTCCAACACATCCTAATCTGGTTTAATCGGGTACAGGGATATCTTTCATAACAGGGTACTTCCAGAAAGTCATGGAAAAATGAAATTGAAAAATAGGTTTATTTTGGAAAACATTTCTGAAATTCATGGATACTCAGACCACAACATCCATTTTCCACAAATTCTTGTTTGTGTTTTGAAATATTTAATCAATCATTTATTTTGAAGGAATAAGAGACTGAGAGAGATAGAGACAGAGATAGAAATAGAGATGAGATTGTGAAAGAGAGAGTGATAGAGATAAAGATGGAGATGGAAAGGGATAGAGATAGAGAGAGAAATTCTATCTGCTAGTTCACAAACACTCAACAGCTAGGACTGTGCCAGGCCAAAGTAAGGAGCCAACCAAGACTCTGAGGGAAAAAAGGAGAGAAGACAGAGACACCACTGTAGCTGCCATGGACAGCACAGCCAGCTGATGTCTGGGAGCTGCCATCTTGTCATGCCAAGGTAGGAAGAAATTCTTGTGCACCCACAGCTTGCAATTTTAGCTGAGAGGGAATTCCATAGTCACCCACTGACTTTAACTTAAGCCTGGATTGCTGACTAGGGTCTGAGCAATTGCTGGATATGGAACAAGGAAACAGTCTTGCTTCCTTCGCCTCCTCCAGTCCCATAGAACACTATACTTGTCAGAAAAATGTTTCCCAGTGCACTTCTGTTCTTCTACCAACTAGGAGATGTAATGATAATGTGCCTGGCAAAAGACATCCCCAGCATCCTGCAACTGTGGGAGCTTTGTTGCATTAGCCTCAGCACTACTCTAACTCACTGCACATGATCAAGGGAGATTAGCCTAAACTGCTGGAGGCTAACACCAGAAGTCCATAAAAAATTCTGCTCCCAGAATCTGGATAATGACCTCACTATACCCTGCAACACCAGGACTGTAACAATTTGTTCTAAATTTCTTGTTGCCACTGGAACATACCTGGTGGATGTAGAAAAGAACCTACCTGCATTCCTTCTCTCTGAACTCATAACTTCCATAGTAAAATCTCCTATAAACCTTATAGACACCCTATAGGCTTGGAACAGGGCTCAGTTCACATCCTCTAATACTAGGACAAGAGCAGTTGATATTAAAAGCCACAGAACCAATTAGACTATCCTAGCGAGACCTAAGAGTCTATCTGTATCAAACAAAAATTGGCGCCATAAGCCCTGGCATCACTCAGGTTTGCCAGTAGAACAAGGAGGCAGCCAACCTTGTCTCCCATGGGATCAAGAACAAGGCCTTGGCTATTACAGTGGCTAGGGAGACTCATCCCAAACTTTCAGAGGGCCAAAGCTACATAGCCAAATAAACAGTATTCATCTCAAAACCACACTTGTATCCCCACAAACTGCAGCAGACTATTATACTGTGTCACTTATAGACACAGCTGATATTGATTAAGACAAAATAAATCGCTTAGAGAATACACTTGTAGATTTACCTAGAACCAAAAACAAAGCAATGGGCAAAGTTACATGCCAAATAAACTCTATTACAACAAACTCTACTCCATAATAAAGAGGTGAATACACCAGATGGGCAGGTGCAAATGCATGAAGACAGGAGACATAAAGTAGCAAGGCAGCATAAAGACACCAAAATAACACAATACTCCTCCGGAATTAGATCCTGAACTGAAGGAAATCCAAGAAATTACAGATATAGAGTCTGACACTGGCATAGTAGGTTAAGCCTCTTCTTGAAGCTCCAGCATCCCATGTGAATGCAGATGTGAGACCCAGCTGCTCCACTTCCAGTTCAGCTCCCTGTTGATATTCTGGGCAAGCCGTGGAAGATGGCCCAAGTGATTGGTCTTCTGCACCTGCATGGAAGACTAGGAATAAATGCCTGAGTTCTGGCTTCAAATCATTCCATCTCTGGCCATTGTGGCCATTTGAGAAGTGAATCATCAGATAGAAGACCTCTCTCTCTCTCTCTCTCTCTCTCTGTGTGTGTGTGTGTGTGTGTGTCTCCATTTCTCTGTTTGTAACTCTACCTTTCACATAAATAAATAAATCTTAAAAAATAATTTAAAAAGATTGTAAGGAAATTCTATGAGATGTAAGATAATATAGATAGACAGATTAAGGAAATGAGGAAATCAATGAGTGACATGAATAAAAATATTACTAGGGAGACAGAATTCATTACAAATTCCAAATAGAAATTTTGGCAACAAAATTTTGAATCAGTGAAGTGAAAAATATATATATAAGAATGAAAGTAGATCTATATAAAATTCAACTCAGTATGGATCAATGACCTACATTTAAGACATGAGACTATGAGGTTGCTGGAAGAAAACATAGTGGAAACACTCCAAGACATTGGTGTAGGGGATGACTTCTTAGACCGGAGCCACAAAACAAGGCAACAAAGCAAAACTAAACAAATGGGACTGTATCAAACTCAGAAGCTTTTGCACAATAAAGGAAATAACATATCCACTTGAATGTGAAAAAAATATTTGCAAACCACCTATCTGACCAAGGATTATACATGGGCAAAACACTCCAATAGACAGTTATCAAAAGCAGAAATACAAATGACCAACAAATATACAAAAACAAAAATGCTCAACATCACTAGCCATCAGGGAAATGCAAATCAAAACCACAATCAATACATACAGAGTGAAATTGAAAGGATGAAAAAACATAGTCCATGCTAGCAGAAACCAAAAAAAGAGCTGGTGTTGCCATCCTAATAACAGGAAAATAGACTTTAACATAACAACTGTTGAAATAGATGAAGAAGGACATGATGTAATGATTAAGGGATCAAGCCAACAGGAAGATGTGACTATGATAAATGTGTGTGCACCCAATTACCGGGCTCCTGGCTACTTAAAAATGTTAATAGACCTAAAGGGAGACATAGACTTCAAGACAATAGTGACAAGAGATGTCAATACCCCACTTTCAGCAATGGATAGCAAACATCCTATTGAATGGAGCAAAGCTGATAGCATTCTCCCTAAGATCCTGACCTAGATGCCCACTTTTCATCATTGCTATTTCATATAATCCTAGAAGTTTTAGCTAGAGCCAAGAAAAAGAAAACAAAGGTATACACATTAGAAAAGAGGAACTCAAACTATCTTTATTTTCAGATAGCATGATCATATAAACAGGATATCAAAAAAAAACTCCACTGATAGTCTATTGGAACTCATAAAAGAATTGGGTAAAGTGGCAGGATATAAAATCAACACAGAAAAATAATTACACAGACAATGCCATGCCTGAGAGAGTAATGTAATATCAGTACCATTCACAATAGCTCCAAAAATAATCAAATACTTTGAATAAATTTAACCAAGGATGTCAAAGATCTCTAGGATGAAAATTACAAAATACTAATGAGAGAAATAGGGGACCAGCACTGTGGCATAGCAGGTGAAAGCATCACCTGCAGTGCCAGCATCCCATATAGGCTCCAGTTCATGTCCTGGTTGGTCCACTTCTAATACAGCTCTCTGTGGTGGCCTGGGAAAGCAGTGGAGTATGTCCCAAGTCCTTGGGTCCTACCCACTATTTGGGAGAGTTGGAAGAAGCTCCAGGCTCCTGCCTTCAGATGGGTGCAGCTGTGGCCATTGTGGCCACCTGGAAAGTGAACCAGTGAATGGAAGACCCATTTCTTTCTGTCTCTGCCTCTGGCTCTCAGTAACTCTGCCTTTCAAATAAATAAAAATAAATCTTTAAAAAAGAAGAGAGAAACAGAATAGACATTTAAAAATGGAAAAACCTTCCATGTTTATGGATTGGAACAATCATCAAATGCCCATATATCAGAAAGCAATTTATAGATTCAACATGATCTCAATCAACATACCAATAACATTCTTCATAGATTTAGAGAAAACAGTGCTGAAATTCATATGGAAATAAAAGAGACCCTGAATAGCTAAAGCAATCTTATACAACAAAAACAAAGCTGGAGCCATCACAATATCTCATTTCAAGACATACTACAGGGCAGTTACAATCAAAACAACCTGCTACTGGCATAAAAACAGATATGTAGACCACTGAGCAGAATAGAAACTCCAGAAATCAATCCATGGATCTATAGCCAACTTACATTTGATGAAGGAGATAAAATCAATTGATGGAGCAGAGACAGTCTCTTTAACACATGGTGCTGGAAAAACTGGGTCTCCACATGCAGAATTTGAAATTAGACCCTTATCTTAGACTCTGCGCAAAAATCCACTCAAAATGGATCAAGGACCTAAATCTATGAGCCAACACCATTAAATTATTAGAGAACATGGGAAGAAACCTACAAAACTTTGGCTTAGACAAAGCGTCATGGAAAATACACCAGAAGCAAAAGCAATCAAAGCCAAAATAGATAAACAGGATTACATCAAGCTGAGAAGCTTCTGCACTGCAAAGGAAGCACTCATCAAAGGGAAGAGGCAGCCAACAGAATGGGAGAAAATATTTGCAAACTGTGCAACTGATAAAAGGTTAACATCCAGAGTAAATAAAGATATCAAGAAATTCAACAACAACATAACAATCCAATAAAGAAATGGGCAAAGGACATAAACAGGGATTTCTCAAGAGAGGAAATTCAACTGGCCAGCAGACATTTATAAAAATGCTCAGGTTCACTAGCCCTCAGGGAAATGCAAATCAAAAGTACATGAGGTTCCACCTCCCTCATTAGAATGGATAGCATGCAGAAATCAACAAACATATTCTTGCAAGGATGTGGAGAAAAATGTACTCTGATCCACTGCTGGTGTGAATGTTAACAGGTGCACTGTGGAAGACAGTATGGAAATATCTCAGAAACCTGAATATAGACCTGCGATATGATCCAGCCATCCCAATCCTGGGAATTTACCCAATCCAAAAGATATCAATACATGAAAGATATATCTGTACCCCCATGTGCATTGCAGCAAAATTCACAATAGCTAAATTATGGAATCAACCCAGATGTCCATCAACTAGTGATTGTATAAAGAATTATCGTGTATATACACTTTGGAGTACCACTCAGCTGTAAAAGAAAAAAAAATGAAATAATGTGTTTTGCAACAAGATGGCCAATATTGGAAACCATTATACTTAGTGGAATAAGCCAGTCTTCAAAAGACAAATATATGTTTCCCCTAATCTAATGCAAGCAATAGAATAATTGAGATATAATGTATTTGAGTGAAATAATCATTTGGAAAATGGATAATTATTTATAGCCTTTGCCTCTTTCATTGAGGAACAATCATTTGTTTAGTTTAGTTTTGTTTTGTTTTCTTTCCATTCATATTATTAGCAGAACTCATCTAATTAGAGTAGGGCTAATTATAAGATCACTAAGTAAACTGATAATAGAATATCACAAAAATTAAGCATGGGAAACTGGTAGGAGGGATAGGGTTGGAATGTGGGTAGGGTGAGGAGAAACCCCACTTGTTACTAAATATGTACATATGAAATACATGAAACTTATATAATTTAAATAAAAACACAAAAATTTTACTATTTATGGGTAAAATACTCACTTTCCATTAAATTATTGTTTATAGCTACTTTCTATATAATCACTAACTTGGGTCCTTTTGCTTTAGTGATGTTATATTTCTTCTTCATTGAAATATTAAGGCTTTTTGCCCTAATGTAATTTCAAAATATGTTATCTCAGAAACTAAAACAAAAGAAATAAAGGGAGACTGAAAGGAGTAAGAGGGAGTGAGGGTGAGAGAGTGAGGACGAAAGAGAAAATCATTATGGTCTTAGAACTGTATCTCCAAATTACGTTGAATCTATTAAAAACTAATTAAACTTAAAAATCAGTTTAAAAGAAAGCATTTACTGATTTTTGTATTTAATTGTTTTCATTTGAAAGACAGAGAGGGATCTTTCTTCCTTTCTTTCACTCATCAAAGGCCCATTATAGCTGTGGTTGAGTCAGGCCATGGTTTGGAGGCTGTAACTGAATTAGCTTTGGCCTCCTAGGGTGCAAATTAGCAGAAATGAATAACTTGATCTGAGATTTGAACTCAGCTATTCTAATATGAGATGCAGATGTCCCACTTGGAATCCTAAATTCAGCACCAAATAGCTGCTTCAGAATTCTGTTTTGTTACCAGAGAGATTTCAGGGTAAATGCCAGCATTTTGTAAGTCATCAAAAGAGAATGTTGTGTTTCTACCTTTCAGTATTCAGTCTTTGTATTTTTTCTTTCCTTCTTTTTCTTACTCAAATCCACTAATAATGTATCTCTGTTTTCTGTTGCTATAGAATGGGCCACCACTACTCTAGGTTGGTTGAATATAACACACTTGGGATTCAAATATAACTTATATCATCTCTATACCAATTCTCCTATGATTATTCTCATTCAATGACATTTTCAAAGACACAATTCTCTAACATTCTGAAATGTTGGATTCTCTGGCATTAAGAAACTTGCATATTCTTGGATTTCTCTACTGTGGGATCTTACCAGAGGAAAACAAAATATTTAATTTTGAGTCAAGTATCACACATTGAACTATGAAGCACATTAAGCAAATTGTTTTACCTATACTGGCTTAGTTACTTTTGAATTCTTCTTGTCTTTTCCTTCAATGCTATTTTTAATTAATTATAATCCTAACAGTAGGGTATCAGTAAAAAGTAGAGATAAGTACATGTAGTTCATCTGCCAGCTTTAATAACAATTATGAATAGATATGGTTTTCTTCCTTATTACTTTTTTCTCCATCAGTTCCATATAAAGCATCAGTTAGGAAGTAGTGGGTTCATTGCCACAAAAAATGAGAACGGTGGTCAAAAAGTCTCATTCTGTCTTTTAAATGTACTACAGTATGTCCTAATATAATTGTATTTCTGAATTATAATTTTTCAACATAAATTGTTTGCAATATATTCCATTAGCTTTGATTTTATTAAAATGTGTAATGCTGATATTACTATTTCTTCCATGCAAGAAATAATATAATTTCCAAGACTATGATGGAGAAAGAAGAAGAGCCAGACTCATAAGGAGTATGTGAAAAAGCTATTGTTCTTTGAGGAAGTATGTCTGTTCTTAATCTTGCTTAAGCCTAGTTGTCAGTGGACTGCAATCTTGAGAAAATACACTGAAATCCAAGAGTGGTGAAGATTTTGCTTTCTAATTCTTTACTAGCATCTAGAAACTTTCAGAATTTTGCAGAATTTCCCAACACCAATCTTCTATGACAACAGTGAAATATTATACATGTGTATATGTAACAGAAGGAGTAAAAGTTTGAGACAAACCTGAAAAATCTCATATTAACCTAGAGCTGGATAAAGAAAAAAACTGACTATTTCTCTTTCACTGTAAAATATGGATGAGTAGTTGGAAGGAAGTTGCAGGTCCTGATGGTGTCTTAGCTGCATGGATTCAGCACCCAGAGACTGGATGGAGGCATAGTCATGTGTGTAGATCCTGGTGTAGATGAAAGAGAACCACCAGAATCAGTTGTCAAGATTCAGCCATTTCCCAAGTAGGCAGGGCCACTGATGATTGGATAAATAGTATAAAGGAAATATCCAAAAATTTAGATATTATCCTCAAAAGGAAGTAATTTAAAAATCCTATATTAACCAAATTCGAGCCAGTACAGGATAATAAAAAATTAGTATATTTAACTTTCCTTGACTACATTAAGTTAATTGGTATTTTACAAAACTGATATTGTTATCAGATAGTTATCATATTTCCATAATTTCAAACTTTTAATTTATGAAATATTGTAACTGTTACATGTCATATTAGGGGAATCAAAGTATGGGGAGATAAAATCTGGTAGAATATGGAGATAAAGAAAAAGGTGGGTGTTATAAGCACATCATTAAATAGAAGACAGAAATGTGGACATGAGGGTGTAATGGTTAATTTTATATGCGAATTTGAAGAGTGATTTTGAGGGAGATTATCTGTGAATTGTGAATTCGAACAGATTGCCTTTTTTTTTTTTTTTTTTTTTTTTTTGACAGGCAGAGTGGACAGTGAGAGAGACAGAGAGAAAGGTCTTCCTTTGCCGTTGGTTCACCCTCCAATGGCCGCCGTGGCCAGCACGCTGCGGCCGGCACACCACGCTGATCCAAAGGCAGGAGCCAGGTGCTTCTCCTGGTCTCCCATGGGGTGCAGGGCCCAAGCACTTGGGCCATCCTCCACTGCACTCCCGGGCCACAGCAGAGAGCTGGCCTGGAAGAGGGGCAACCGGGACAGAATCCGGCGCCCCGACCGGGACTAGAACCCGGTATGCCGGCGCCGCAAGGCGGAGGATTAGCCTAGTGAGCCGCGGCGCTGGCCCAGATTGCCTTTTTTAATGTGGGCAGACCTCAGGCCATCAGGTGAACTGGTAAATAGAACAAAAAGACTAGTCTTCCTGAGAAAAGGGGGTTTCTCTAGAGGATTGCCTTTCATATGTAACTGGAACATTGACCTCTTGGATTTCTAGGCAGCCTTCCTTTAAAATATAACCCCATCATCTAATTTCTAGGATCTGGAGCTTGCCAGCCAATACTGCAGATTGCCAGCTTCCATAATTACAGGAACCATTCTCTTATTGCATCTTTATTACTATCTCTCTTGCAGTCTTTCTGTCCTATGGTCCTTTGGATAACATTGACTCACACAGAACCCCCCCCACCCAACTGTAGGGAGTGTTTCCAACACCAGCAGCGGATACCTGAAACCACTTACAGTACCAAACCCTATATACACTGTATTTTTGCCTACACTTACACACAAATGTAATGTATTTTCCGTCTTCAGGAAACAGTTGTCAGCCAATGTGGCCATACATTTTTCAGTTTAAGGGGTTATTAAAAAACAGCATGAGCCTCTTTTTTCTTTATGATTTTACACATAGTATACTTCTTATCTTTTCATAGGACTTAGTAGTACTACCATATAAACAAATACGTATTCGTTTATTTAATTGAAAATTATTGCCTTTTAATTTAAACATTTCGTGGCTTCTCCTTAGCATATCCAATTTCCTAGCATTGCAATTTTGTAGTTTTGGATCAATTTTTACAATTAATATTCCTTGAATAAAGCACAGACATAACCAAAATGGCTGCTAAGTAACTAATGAGTACCCTGTGTATATGACATGGATAGCGTATAAAAGAGGACGGTTCATGTCCTTGGTGGGATGGAGTGGGACTACATGAGACTTCATCATGCCACTGAAAATGACATGCAACATAAACTTATGATTTGTTTGCTTGTGGAACTGTCCATGGAATATTTCTGGCTATAATTGGCCATGGATAACTAAAGCTATGGAAGATAGAACTGTGGAAAAGAGGGTACTGTCATAAACAGACTAATTCAATTTTTTTAATTTAACTAAAGACAGATTAATATCACTTGTTACTATATTTATTATTTTAAAGTTTATTAATAATTAACATACATAATTTCAAAATGTTTAGATAAATCCGTATGTAATTTTCATGAAACTCTTTGACACAGCTGTATCTTCCCATAAAACAGCCCTAGAAATCTCTGTCAAAAACCAATTTAGGGTAGAATGATCATCTGAATAACCCAATACGACATTTCCTGTGTTCTCATAGGGATGATTTCATTTGGCAAAAAGATTTATGCTGACTCTAAGAACACAAGGCAGATGACAGGTGCTGCCAATAACAGGCATGGATACTACTTAGCTAACAAATAAGGACTCAGAAAAGACCTTTTCTAGGTACACAATTTCTGCTCTACAGAGCAAGAAAACAACATATAAATACAATTTTGCCTCACATCAAAAATATTTTTGAGAAAAATTAAACTTTTTGTATTGTATAACAATAAAGTATTTGCAGATTCTGAATGTTTAAAAATAGGTTATACAAATAGTATAATTCTCTTACACTGTGAAGCATGGCACATGTTAGAGTCTTGTTTTCAGTGCATAACAGCTGTTATAAATAATACTCATTTATGTATGACAAGATGAAGATGCAAGCAGAACACAATTTGTCTCACAAATACATGGACATTTCTAAGAACATCAAATTTCAGAAGCTTTCCACATACAGTATACAATTCATGTTTAAAGTAACATATTTCTCATCAATAGAATTGCAACTGTCTCTGAATAAATGCACAGAAAGAATCTAAAATGAGATTCACTAAAGATATGCAATAAAAATAAACTCATTTTTTTTGGCTTTCTTCTTGAGCCTTATACAGTGACCCAAAACTTTAACAAATGCAGAGTAAATACTTGAAGACAAAGTTTCTTTGCTCAGATTTCTCATAAACACGTGAAGCTTCACTGCTGCCTGTCGTCTACTCTACTCTCATTTTCCCTTCTTACACCCATTAAGGAAGGTGGTTCTTAGGAATAATTTAAACATTCCAAATGTAAATAAAAGGGAAATTCGATCATTATGTTTTCTTCCTTTTTTTCTGTTTCTTTCTTTAAGATTAGTCAATTCAGTTGATTTCTAGGAATACACAAGAAACTACTTAAATGAGTTTCCTAAGAAAACACATTTGCATTCGGTTTGTTTCCTCCACTTTAAAATCATTGTCCTTCCTGGAAAACCCCATTTGCACTACTATTTTCTTGTACAGGCACTTGATGACCTATGGAAGTCAAATCATCAAGGGGCTGGCCAAAGACAAAAGAACACTCCCTTTCTATGTTTAATTCATGACCTTCCCTGGGTGGAAATACATACTCTTGTTTTTGCTTGAGTGTAGTTCACTAAGGTGGTACTGCCTTTCTTTGTTGAGAAAAGCTATGTTTCTGGTGTTTGGAGTACTCAAAAAATAAATGCAGTTTGGGATTTGGGAAAATCTGGAGCTTAAATGTTTCACCTTACCCCATTCATATACACCCACAGCCATAACGCCACTCTGAAATGCTTAATCTTATTGAGAAATCTTCTTATTGAGAAAATGTGTGTAGGCCTTCTGTGTTTTAGCCATGGACTGTATTCAAAGAGAAAACATAAAATTCAGTACATATAATGTATATCAATGGTCAATAAAATGTATTTATGTTGTGTTCCTATGAGACTTTTCCTTTTGAAATTCTAAGCTCATGAAGATATATAGAATGTCTGTCATTTTCAAGCATATATAGCCAGCATGAGAAAAGGGATCTCCACAGGGTAGACAACGAATAAGTTTATTGATTGACTGACTGAATGAGTATCTGCTCTCACTTATACAAATTATACCCATTATGGGGGCAGCGGTGTGGCATAGCGAGTTAAGCTGCCGCCTGCGGTGCCGGCATCCAATATGGGTGATGGTTTGAGACCCGACTGCTCCACTTTTGATCCAGCTCTCTGGTATGGCTTGGGAAAGCAGTGGAAGATGGGCCAAGTTCTTGGGCCCCTGCACTCGCATGGGAGATCCAGAAGAGGATCCTGGTTCCTGGATTCCGATTGACACAGCTCCAGCCTTTGTGGCCTATTAGGGGTGTACTAGCAGATGGAAGACCTCTCTCTCTCTCTCTCTCTCTCTGCCTTTCCTTCTCTTTCTGTGTAACTCTGACTTTCAAATAAACAAATAAATCTTTGAAAAAAATACCTATTCCACTTTCTTATTCATGAATTTAAAACATTTATTTATTTATTCATAATAATAAATATAATTTTGTTTGTGTGTGTGTGTGAGAGAGAGAGAGAGAGAGAGAATCTTCCATCTGCTGGTTCACTGCTGAAATGCTGGCAACACCTGTGTATTGAGATTGCTGTGAATGCCTAATGTATAATTTGATCATTCTTCTGATCACAATTCCTTTTCCTACATATTCCATTTATATTTGAAAAAGACCTTTATGTGTGCTACTTTTAGGTAGATGTTTTTCACAGATTTTCCAGACACATAATTGTTCATGCTTCCCTGCTTTGCATTTGAAAGTACCTGTGTTTTGTCTCCTCATTAACACTGTGCAGAGTAGTGAACATCCATTTTGCATAGATAACATCAGAATAAATAAAATGTTGTTACTTTAAGCTGCTGAGTACTTGCATGATTTATGCTTTTTTTAAAGATTTATTCATTTATTTGAGTTACACACAGAGAGAAGGAGAGTCAGAAAGAGAGAGAGAGAGAGAGAGAGTGTGAGAGAGAGAGGTCTTCCAGCCATTGTTCACTCCCCAACTGGCCACCATGGCTGGAACTGAACTGATCCGAAGACAGGAGCCAAGACCCTCTTCTGGGTCTCCCAAGGGCTTGGGCCGTCTTCTACTGCTTTACCAGGCCATAGCAGAGCCGGATAGGAAGTGGAGCAGCAAGGTCTCGAACCGGCACCCATATAGGATGCTGGCACTGCAGGCGGTGGCTTTACCTGCTATGCCACAATGCCTGCCCAATAATCATTTATTCTTGTAATACAACACTAAAGAGCAAATCATGATGAAGTCTTTCTTGATCTCTTCTCCGCTTATATTCTGACAGCATTTCTCCCTCTCACTTTGTTTACCTGTGTGTTACTTTATACTTCCTTTATGCCTTTGGTCACTCAACAAGCATCTTACATAAATATCTAGGTATTACCATGAAACATTAATAAAAGGTATTTTCCTCAGTCCCTGAAAAAAGACACTTCCCATCTTCTAAGGGAAATAAAGGCATTAATAAAGTTGAAAGTTTACAATAAAGATACTAAGAGTGGTTGCAACTTGTAGCATTCTGTCCCTATTATTACCCATATACATTATTCTCATAGTATCCAGTCCTCAACTTTTATACCCAGTACATGTTCTCACTCTCATGGCTTTTGTCCTTTCTCAGCTACGGACTCCCTAGAAAAACATGATTTATTTAGGATGAGATAAAATAGTAAGTTCTCTAAAGACAGGATAGATTATCCCATACAATTTTTACCAAAGCTAATTGCACTGTAGTACTTTCTCACACTGGACATAGATTTTGCAGCATAAAGACCTGAAGATGGCTTAAAAATATCAGTAGGGATGTATACATTTTGAGGATGAATAGGGTTCATTCCAAAGCAGAGGAAGGAGAAAGAAGAAACCGTGATTTTTGTGTTGTGATAAACAATTGGATCAAACATTAGTCTTCCTTTTGAGTATTTTGATATGAGTGTCAACTAAAATCTTCTCTGTGTGTATCTAAGTACATGTGTGTGTGTACCTCTGCACACGTTTGATTGGATTTTGTCACTGAAAAATGGAAGGCTTCCCTAAAGGAGAAACCTATCTGTTGAATGATTAGAATGGGGCAAGAATGTGAAGAACTGTAGGAAGAGAGATCTGACATAAAAAATATCCTGCAGGCTATAAAGGCTTGGCTTTAATAAGGAACTGAATAGGGATGTCAATGAGATTGGACTACAGTGAGTTGGAGTGGCAATAATAAGAAGTGAAGTTGGAGAATTAGGCAGAATGAGGTTAGTCAGCTTGTTGATCATGGAAATAAGTGTAGGTTTTATTTTAAGAGCAATGAAACCCACTAAAGGATTTAAGCAGGAAAATAGAAGATTTGATTTATATTCTTTAGAGAGTTATTTTCTGCAGAGGCTGAATGAATAAGTGATGAGCATGGGTTGGCATCTGGCACAAGAGTTAAGCAGCCAAAAGGGACACCTGACATCCATATCAAAGGGGTTGGGTTCACATCTCAGTTTTGCTCTTCCTTTCAGTTTTGTTATATTGTATGGCTTAGGATGCAGCAGGTGAGGACTCATGTAGTCAGGTCCCTACAACCTGTGTGTGACACTTAGATTGAATTCTTGGCCCTGGTTTCAGCCTGAACAACCTTGGCTATTTTGGGGATTTAGAGAATGAAAACAGATGGAGGATCCTTCTATATCTCTCTATATTTCTCTTTCTGTATCTCTTCTAGTCAAATAAACTAAATAATTTTTAAAAACATAGATGAGCAAAGTAAAGAGGGATATTTCTATATTAGTCTTTTGGAAGCAGATTTTGGCTTGAACTAGTAGGAAGTTTTGCAGTAAAGATGCTCAGTATTTCTGGAATGCCTTTACATGAACGTCCCCTTTATAACTCCTCTTTATCTTTCAAGTCTCAACATGAAGACAGCATTGTAGAAGAGACTGAATTATCAAAAGAGAATAGATTTGAGAACAGTATATTCTAATTGTGACCTCAGTCTCTATAAAGCCAGTTGGTGTTTGTTTTTTTTTTTTTTCTGTCAATGTGAAAATCATTTACCAACAGAATTACTGGAGAAATCATTAAGTATACATTTAAAATACTTATTTACCACTAATAATGGCTTTGAACTATTAATAAGAAAATAAACATTTTTGGTAACATTAATAAGATTAATAAGATTTGTGATTCTTACTGCAGTGACATTGAATTGAACCATCTTCATTTTCTTCAATTCCATGAGGCCATCTTGTGCCCAATATCAGTCAAACTGAATCAGAAAAACAGTAAGTAAGAACTGGGTAGAATGAACTGCTGGAAGGATGGATGAAACATGGTTAAAGAAAAATACTTACTCATGCAATAAGAATGTCACAATAGGGAAGAAAGCTGGAATGTTCTTTACCATTTATTCAATTAGTTTAGATATTACTCTTTGTGGCAAAAATAAGATTTAGAGTGGTTGAAAACATGACAAATAAAAAAAAGCAAAAAAAAGGATAGTCTGACTATATTACTTTGAGGACATTTACCCATACTTTTTCTAGAAAGACCTTACTAATATTAACAAGTTTGAAGAGAAGTGGGACAGCTTGAGAGGGCAAATGGGTGAGGAACAGAGTAATATAGTAATCAGTAAAGTGGGCTGCCTCTTATCAGGCATCATAAGTTAATTTTAAAAAATATTAAAATATTAAATATTAATTTAAATATTAAATTTACTATTAAAATATTAAATGACAAAAAGTCAGAAGTTTGCCGTGAAAAACAAGAATACTGTTAGACACCAATATTTCAATTCTTCCCTAAAGCTAGTCCTATAATTCTGTGTGTCATTTCATAGCTCCCATGACCAAGTCTTTTCCTATAACAGCTCCAGCCTAGGAGCACGGAGTGGAGTTCTGATCTTCCTTAACTGGGCTCCTATTTGGGCAAAGTGTATATGTATTAGAGTCCGTCAAGATCAGCTTCTGATCTCAGGCAGTTACAGTCTGGGAGTCACAATCTCTGACTTGCGGTCCAGAGAAAGAGGCAGATGGCCAAGGATGAGCTCTAGGATGCCTAGAGGACAACTGCTGCCTACAGAGAACAATGGCCACCTGGAAGATGGCTGTGTACACCTGGAAGATGGTTGTGTACACCTGGAAGATGGCTGTTTACACCTGGAGGATGGCTGTGTACAACAGGAGGATGGCTATGTGCACCTGGAAGATGGCTGTTTACACCTAGAGGATGGCTGTGTACACCTGGAAGATGGTTGTGTACACCTGGAAGATGGCTGTTTACACCTGGAGGATGGCTGTGTACAACAGGAGGATGGCTATGTGCACCTCGAAGATGGCTTTGTACACCTGGAGTATGGCTGTGTACACCTGGAGGATGGCTATGTGCACCTGGAAGATGGCTATATGCACCTGGAAGATGGCTATGTACACCTGGAAGATGGCTGTTTACACCTGGAGGATGGCTGTGTACACCTGGAGGATGGCTATGTGCACCTGCAGGAATGCTGTGTACACCTGGAGGATGGTTGTGCAAACCTGGAGGGTGGCTGCTTACACCTGGCGGACAGCTGTGTACACCTGGAGGATGGCTGTGTATGCCTGGAGATATGCTGCTTACACCTGGAGAACAACTATGTACACCAGGAGGATGACTACACAGCTAGAGGAGATCCTTCACACTGATAGTCTTCCCATCCACAATATCTGTATGATTACAAATTACTAATTTGTTTTATTACAAAGTAACAAAATTTTTTTCTCAAAAGCAGAGATTTGAGTGATAAATTGTATGATTTCCAGGAAAAGGAGGGGAAAAGACAAATGAAACATAACTATACCACTGTCAAATTTCACATAGAAAATCCATTTTTAATTCACTGAATTTTCAATGAAATTAGTATAAATGGGTTCCCGTCTGCTGAACTAAGGGATAAATGAAAAATAAAAGGTAAATTATAATATAATAACAAATATTTTAAGTGTTTACAATAATTTTGAAGTAGAAGAAAAAATCTAAAATACATAAATGATTTTTAAATAATTCAACAAATCAAGATTGCAAAATTGGTGACCAAAGAATGCTAAGATTAAGTCAAGAGATTAAGAAATAGAGTCAAAATGAGGGAAACATGGGACCTGAATGAAGGCAATGGTCAGGAACTGAATAGGAAGACATGGATATGTTTTATGAAACTGTTGGTTATCTAGGGGCAGAATGATGACTATAAATTTTGTATTGGGGTTTATTTACAGCAAAAATAGTGACCTTGATTATCTACATGCTTCTTTAATTTTGGTACCTTGCATCTGGATATAGACCTTCATTTCTAGTAGTGATTGAGACTTAGGTGTATAGATTTCAGGAACAAGGAATAGAGAAAAGCACCTTAATCTTGCAACAAATCAAGATCACTGAGGCAATTACATAGTTGCAGTAGAACACTCAGGGCACTTTTGAATCTGTTGGGAGACTTATTCTGTTTTCCATAAAAAAACCTAATTAAGTAAGTAATACACTTTTTCTACCTCCTTGGCACATGTGTAGCTATGTTAATCTGAACATCCAAGCCGATTTTAGTTAGGGAAACTCACCCCACTTCTGTAAGTTTGCCACAACACTTCATGATTGTTGATAAAAACAGTCTTGAGTGTCTAGTATTATAATCCCTCCTACACCCCAAATCGACCCCAGCCAGTCACAGGAGAATGGGCCTGGAATCTAGAAAACTTCCTTACATTGAGATAAAGCATCCATGAAGCCATGTCAGGTTTATCATCTTGTACAAGGATATTTCCCTGTTTAAGTACCAATGAATATTTATTCTGCTTCAGTGTGTGCCTCAACAGCTATAAAGCAAGGCTGTAGCTTTTGGTATTTCAGGCTCCGTGGGGAGAGGAGTCAGGGTTCTTCCTCTGCTGAAGAGAGGGATGCACACAGGCAAACTGTCCTGCATTAGTTGCAAAATGATGCTTTCTAGCTGTGGAGAACCGTCTCACATGATTGAAACAGATTTGCTCCGTGTCTTCTCCATGTAAGTAAAGCACTAATTCATCTAAGTACTGCATGGACTCTGTTGTGACTCCAATTGAAGGGTGTGGTGACAGAAGTGTTAGAGTCCTCACTTGGGATTAGTAACCAGTGCATGGTGTTCTACTAGGTGATAATCGCTTACACAGTAAAACAGCAAAAATAGCTACTTATCCACTCAGTTTAAAAGATTTCTACTATGAAGAGATAGAGTGATTCTCTCTTTAGCTCAAATTAGTTTATTCTTATGTTCTCATGATTATTACAAATGGATTCATTTTTATTTTTTTACAATGAGAAAACATTTTGCTGAAACTTCCCAAGGGGGGAGATCAGATTTTAAAAGCACCTTTCTGACATACAGACTTCCTTGATGTCAATTTTATAGCTTTAGGAATAATACATTTGTTATAATATTCTGGTAACATTTGCTCCAATGTAAATGTGGGAAGCTTACAAAATACATAAGAGATGAAATAATGTCTGAAAGGAAGGTTGAAGTTCAAAATGCATAAAATATTTTTCATGGTAAATAGAATACTTAATAACAGCATATAAAGCTTCTAACACTTGGAGCATTTGCAGTTAGCATAATATCAGTAAACATTGTTTAGCGCTTAATGTATGTCAATACACACACACAAAAAGAAAATTTTGTTAAAATGCTTCTAAGAAGAAATAATCTGTTCTTGTGAGAAACTGCCTTTATAATTTGATTTTCATTTTGGTACAATGCATGCCCTTTTATTTTTCTCTCTATCTAGATAATGTTTCCTTCATCAGGCCCAAAACAAAATTTCAGAGCTAGATCTATAAAGGAGCAATAACAGGCCATGGAAGGCAAGGAGAAGAAGCAAGGATTAACTTTTGAGTTTTTTTCATTGTTTATAAGAGAATAGTCAATTGACCAACTGGAGTAATCAGATAATCAGCGGGTATCCCTGCCCTTTAGACAAGTCAGTTAAAATCCAATCCAGTCTTGTATTATCCAGGGATGTCTGACTCTGGGTGAGAGACACTGTGTGTCTCATTTGACCTATCTGAATCCAGCCAATGCCAAGAAACCAAGTGCCAAAGCCAATTCAGCTTGTATGAATTCCCTCACAAAACTATAGGTTTGAATCACATAACATTGTCATTTCTCAAAATAAAACTGTAAAAAAACCTAAATAATTTTAAGCATATCATTATTATCTTTTGTTTGAGGGAATAAAAGTCATTGATATTTTTTAGATTTTATAAGCCTTCATTGTAATTTTAACTCTTCATTTGGAGGCTTATATAAACAAAATTAGTTTTGTACATTAACAAAATTTTTATACAGTAAATAATCAAATAAATTAATAACTTCAATTATGTTTATATAAAAATTATTTCTATTTATTGAAATTTTATAATGCTTATTGGGGATGTTAAGGAAGACTATATCTTTTTATAGACTTTTATTTATTATTTTAATTTTATGTACTGTTAAACAATCAAATAATATTAAACAGAATTTTCTCAGTGATGCCATTGAGCACTTTTCTAGTTTGAGTTTTATATCAGAAAACTGCTACCAGATTAAATTTAAATAAAAATCATTGCAAGGCAGATTTAAATTGAAATGGGCATCACAAGGAATGAGGAAATTGGGAGCCAGTGATGTGGAACAGCAGGTAAAGGAGCTGCCTGAGAGGCTGACATCCCATATGGGCAAAAATACATTTCCTGGATGCACCACTTCCAATCCATCTCCCTGCTAAAGGCTTGGGAAAGGTAGTAGAAGATGGCCCAAGTGCCAGGGCCCAGTCATCCACCAGGGAGACTTGAGTGAAGCTCCTGGCTCCTGTCTTTGCTTGGCCCAGCCTCTGCAATTGCAACCATCTGGGGAGTAAACTAGTTGATGGAAGGTCTCTTTCTCTCTCTCTCTCCGTCTCCCTTTCCCTCTTCCTCTCTCTCTCTCTTTCCCTCTTCCTCTTCTTCTTCCTCTCCCTCTCCCTCTCTCTGTCTCTCTCTTTCTTGATCTTGCCCCCCTCCAACTCCACCTTTCAAATAAATTAATTAATTAAAACAAGAAAAAGGGAGATTCATATTTGGAAAATCTTGATTTTTTTGTGGCCTGTTGTAAAATTTATACTTTTGGCTGGTGTCGTGGCTCACTAGGCTCATCGTAGTTCTAGTTCTAGTCCTGGTTGGGGTGCCGGATTCTGTCCTGGTTGCTCCTCTTCCAGTCCAGCTCTCTGCTGTGGCCCGGGAGTGCAGTAGAAGTTGGCCCAGGTCCTTGGGCCCTGCACCCACATGGGAGACCAGGAGGAAGCACCTGGCTCCTGGCTTCGGATTGGCGCATTGCGCCAGCCGCAGCACACCAGCCGTAGCGGCCACTTGGAGGGTGAACCAACGGAAAAAGGAAGACCTTTCTCTCTGTCTCTCTCTCTCTCTCTCACTGTCTAACTCTGCCTGTCCAAAAACAAAAACAAAAAAGAAAAATTTATACTTTGCATTCTTTTGTAAAATTAACTTTAAAATTACAGAATAATCATGGAGTTTGAGTCTTGGAAACAGATGGACACATATTTGAAACATTCTGTATCTTTTAAATGTGTCTTATGGTTTTCACAAAAATACTGACCTTTGCAACAGATAATAAAATGTCATTAAACCGGGGAAGACATTTGATGCAGTTGATAAGAAGGGACACTGTTTAGAACTCCCACGTTCCTGTATTGAAGTGCCTTGGTTTGAGTCCTAGCTCAGCTTCTGATTCCAGCGACCCATTAATGTGCACTCTGGGAGGCAGTAGGGGATGGATCCAGTACTTGGGTCTCTGGAATCCACATGGGAGATGAAGATTGAGTACCGTGCTCCTGGATCAGCTAGCCTAGCCCTAGCTGTTGTGAGCATTTCAGAAGTTAATTAGTACATCAAAGATCTCTCTTTTTATCTGTCTCTCTTACAAATAAAATTAAAATAAATAAAAATTTTAAAACATCTGCATCTAATTTATTAGAAAACTTTTTTATACTTTTTAAAGGATTTTATTTGGGAGATTGAGAGACAGACATAGATGGATAAAGTTCCAAACCATGGGTCACTCCTCAATTTCTCATAATGGTGTGGGCTAAGCCAGGATCAGAGCCAGCAACCAGGACCTCAGTTAAGGTCTCTTGTGTGAGTGGCAGGGTCCCCACTACTTGAGCCATTGCTTGTTGCCCTCCAGAGTGCACATGAATAGGAAGCTGGAATCAGAGGTGCAGCCAGTACTTCTACCAAGTCACTCTGTATGAGCTGTTAATGTCTCAATCAGCTGCTTCCCACTGGGCAAAATTCCTGATGCTGTTCTTAAAGTTTTCAAAAGTATTTCCTGTTAGCAGATTTAAGACACGCTTTTAATGATAATTGAAATATATATGAGATATTGATTTTTTACATGTTGGTATTTATATAACACTGTCTTCCATTTCAGTCAAACAGAATTTATATATATATATATATATATATATGAAAAAATAAGATGATTATTGTCCCCCCTAACTATTTGAAGGGAAGAGGGATACGGCAATAAAACATCCTTACTAAATGCCATTCTCCGATCACCTATCCTGACTTAAAGCTTTTTAGAATTAATTTGCCAATTAATGATCTGTTCTCTGTTTCAAAAAGTCATTTTAATAAGATGTAGTTGGGCCAGAGCTGTGGCATTGAGAGTTAAAGCCCTGGCCTGAAGTGCCGGCATCCCATATGGGCACCGCTTCGAGATCTGGCTGCTCCATTTCCAATCCAGCTCTCTGCTATGGCCTGGGAAAGCAGTAGAAGATGGCCCAAGTCCTTCGGCCCCTGCAACCATATGGGAAACCTGGAAGAAGCTCCAGGCTCCTGGCTTCAGTTCAGCGCAGTTCCAGCCATCGCGGCCAATTGGGGAGTGAACCATTGGATGGAAGACCCCTCTCTCTCTCTCTGTTACTCTCTTTCTGCCTCTCTGTGTAACTCTGACTTTCAAATAACTAAATAAATCTTTAAAAAAAAAAAAGAAGATGTAGCCAAATCTCTCAATGGAGAGCTTGTTCATATCTTCAAATTTAAGAAGTTTGAACTAAAAACCTGATGTCTTTGTATAACAGAAGAAAAAGTGCTATAAAATGTTCAAAGTTGTAATCGGCAATATGCAAAATGAATATAGTACCAACGAAAGGAAATTTAAATTAGCACAAAAGCAAACAAATCTGAA
Source organism: Oryctolagus cuniculus (assembly GCF_051225735.1). Lineage (NCBI taxonomy): Eukaryota > Metazoa > Chordata > Mammalia > Lagomorpha > Leporidae > Oryctolagus > Oryctolagus cuniculus. Next base: position 105,305,500 of record NC_142871.1, on the reverse strand, counting down.
ATATTTAGGAATATATATACATATATACATATTTAAGATTTATTTATTTATTTGAAAGTCAGAGTTAGACAGAGAGAGAAGGAAAGTTAGAGAGAGAGAGAGAGAGAGAGAGAGAGAGAGGTCTTCCATCTGCTGGTTCACTCCCCAATCGGCTGCAAAGGCCAGAGCTGGATGGTAAGTGGAGCAGCCAGGCCTTGAACTGACACCTATATGGGAATGCGGCACTGCAGACAGTGGCTTTACTAGCTATGCCACAGTGCTGGCCCCAGGAATATATACTAAAATGTGCAAGACTAATACACTAAAAAGAACAAAGCATTGATGACAGAAATTAGAGAACAAAGATCACAAAACTCATTATTTTTAGCTGTAATGGCAGGCATTGTTGTACAGAGGGTTAATTCACTGCTTGGACACCAGTACCCCATATTGGAGTACCAGTTCAAGCACCAGCTTCTCCACTTTCAAGCCAGCTTCCTGCTAAGGCATCCTGAGAGGCAACAGGTGATGACTCAAGTGCTTGAGTTCCTGCCACCAGTGAGGGAGACTTGAATGGTGTGCTTGGCTCCTAGGTTTGGCCAGACCCAGTCTTCCAGTCTTGGCTGTGACAGACACTTGAGGAATGAAACAACTGGAAGATATTTTCTCTCTCTCTCTCTCACCCATTCTGTCACTCTACCTTTCAAGTACATCTAAATAATAAACAATTAAAATTTATTTTTAAATGCTGGTTCCCCAAAGATTGGTATAGATATTATTTTTTTAAAAAATCACCTAATTAAAAGCAGGCATATTGGGGATAAATATATAAGTTGATTGTAGAATTAATTGAAAATGTAAAGTGTGCATAATGTATATTTACATTTATATAAGTTATAGAAAATGTAAACTCATATATAGTGAGAGCGAGTGAGCGAGCATATCAATGATTGCCTGTGGTGAGAGAATGAGGATGGGACAACAGGTGGCTGTAGGTGGGGGACATAAGGAAACTTTGGGAGATTATGGTGACTTGTGTTGGTGTTTTGCTTCTGAGTAGACAAACAAGTAAAAAATAAAACATGAAAAACAAAATAGATACAAGTACTCCTATATTTTTATATATATATATATGCATCAAAATGAAGTTTGTGTAGTTTATCTAATATCAGCTAATCCTTAGTAAAATTTTTATATGAATAATAAATCTATAATGAAGGAATTTTCTCTATCTAATTGCCAAAGTTTTTATAAAATTTGAACCAACAGGTTTGGTGATTTCATTGGGAAATAAAGCCCTAAGATTTCATGTAGTTGTATGAATTCCTATGAACTCTACTGAGTTCAAACTAGTTACGTATTTGAAATATATGGCTTTTCAGTTACAGTATTTTTTTCAGCAGTATGGCTGTGTAACAGGATATTAAAATTAAATTGAACCTCTTTTCATGTCAGCTTTGAATGAGTTTTCAAAGACCAGGACACTACATTTGCCAACTACTTCCATATCTCAAAACTAAACATTAAACTGCCAGAATACAGACATTTAAAAAAATAATAAAATAAAATCCATTTCAGCAACAGTAACCTCACTTATCTTGTGGGTATGAGTTGGAGTAAAAGGTTTGGAAGGTACTAAATTACTAGATGCTGCATTATAAGTGAAGTGAATGCACACAAACATCTTGAGATGTGTCCATTGCCATTGTGTGTATGTAGGATGTGCAGTTTATATTTGTAAGAAGCAGTTTTGAGGCCCACGTTAATGGCTGGCAGGATGCTTTTTCAGTAGATAAGTGAAGGGGTTTTGTAGTAGCAATCTCTACTTGATCCTACGGCAAGCATAGGGCTTACTGGATTTTCTACGGCCCTACTCAAACTCACTGTATTTTAAAAGAAGATTGAACAGGAGAAGGGCGAAAATCAAAACCAACATCTAAAATCAGCAAAGTAAAAAATCAGCAAAATGATCTCATGATATTTTCATTACCTGACACTTAATATCGTTTTATTAAAGTCCATATGAAATAAATATTTAGCATCTCTGCCAGGCTTACACGTGTTATTAGAGGAAAATGGTGCGGTTTTGATGTAAAAGAAACACAATGACCTTAAAAATTGAAGTTGATTAAATAAAATAGAAATAGACATACAACAATAACCATAGACAAACCAAATACAAACATGAAAGACAATTCATGGTAAGCCATTTCAAATCAGACAGTTGATATTTCTATATTCAATCTGATGCTTTGTTAAAGACATTCTTAATTTCCTTCTAGCTATTGAAATGTTTATTTTTTTCAGAGGTTTATGACCTCAGGATAATCTTTAATGCTAAGGATATGTAAGAAAACTCGATTTTTTTTTTTTTTTTACCCTAAGAATGGAGAAGGAATTGAAGTTGAAATTTAGTCAGTACCTTTTAGGAAAGAAAAAGTAACTTGATTCTTTGCAAAATTTCCATTGTGTTCTCTTGCCAACTTCTCAAGGGAGCCTATGGATGGAGTGGTTCCCTGATTATGCACGGCTTTGACTTTTACTCTTCCTCAAGTTTTGTCTGGGTGTTGTGCTAGGAAGAAACAAATCATAGTTTTATTATCTATAAGAAATGGGTAAACCACTGAGGATGTCAGTGTGTTTTAGGAATGTATATTATTATAACAAAATTATATTTTTCCTTATTCGTTGGCAGCAAGAAGTTAGTGGACTTCCTCCTTTCTCTCTATGTTCTAACGTTTCTCCATCAGAATCATTCTTGGCATATCTGTGATATCGATTCATAATGCAAGGCAAGGAGACCCAGAATGCGTTCACTTGTTCCTCACTAACATCCTTAAGGCCCATCTGTCTTGAAGCCCTGGTTATTTTAAGTTTAAAGAATTTCTACTAGTTGTTCAGGAAAATGCAAGCATTAGTGAAATTGGAAACATTTTAGACATCTCAATGGGAATAAAGTAGCAAGATGTCAAGGTAAAGTCTTAAATTGTTATCTCACAAATTTTCAAATTTTCTTCTCTAAATGTTTTTCAATAGCCAACATATTCATAAAATAAAGATTTAAAAAGACAAAGTCATAAAAAGCTAAAAAATATTATGAACATTTATACTAGTGGCAGAATAAGGAAACAAATTTATAGACTACACGTTGTAAATTTTTTTTAAAGATTTATTTATTTGAAAGTCAGACTTACACAGAGAGAGAGGCAGAGAGAGAGAGAGGTCTTCCATCTGATGGTTCACTCCCCAGATGGCCACAATGGACGGAGGTGCGCAGATCCGAAGCCAGGAGCCAGGAGCCAGGAGCCAGGAGCCAGGAGCCAGGAGCCAGGAGCTTCTTCTGGGTCTCCCAGGCAGGTGAGGTGCCCAAGGGCTTGGGCCATCTTCTACTGCTTTCTCAGGCCATAGCAGAGAGCTGAATCAGAAGTGGAGCAGCCTGGTCTTGAACCAGTGCCCATATGGGATGCTGACACTTCAGGCCAGGGCGTTAACCCGCTGCACCACAGTGCCAGCCCCTACACGTTGTACATTAAAATCATAAAATTAGTTTATAAAATTAATTGCTTGAAAATATTCCTTTATATTTAAATACATAGGATTTATATGTTGTATATTATATATTCTTTTTTTTTTTTTTTTTTTTTTACAGGCAGAGTGGACAGTGAGAGAGAGAGACAGAGAGAAAGGTCTTTCTTTGCCGTTGGTTCACCCTCCAATGGCCGCCGTGGCCCGGCGCGCTGAGGCTGGCACACCGCGCTGATCCAAAGCCAGGAGCCAGGTGCTCATCCTGGTCTCCCATGGGGTGCAGGGCCCAAGCACTTGGGCCATCCTCCACTGCCCTCCCGGGCCATAGCAGAGAGCTGGCCTGGAAGAGGGGCAACCAGGACAGAATCCGGCGCCCCGACTGGGACTAGAACCCGGTGTGCTGGTGCCGCTAGGCAGAGGATTAGCCTATTGTGCTGCGGCTCTGGCCTATATGTTGTATATTATATATTCTATATATCTATCATATACACAATAATGAGGTTTATTCACTCAACATTTGCCAAAACTTGTTGGGTACTTAATAGATTTCATAATGTGATTTTATTAACACAGAATTGGACAACATTCTTGTATAAAAACAAGCACACTTTCAGTCTTTAGGGAATTATAATATGAATAACTAGGAAAATAATGCTACACAATAAAACTGTATAATTGGTAAATAATAGAAGTAGAGACTTTTTTAAAGATTTATTTTAATTTATTTGAAAGGCAAAATGACACACACACACAGAGAGAGAGAGAGAGAAAGAATCTTCCATGCTCTGGTTCACTTACTAAATGACCTAAACAGCAGGGCAGGACCAGGCTGAAGTCAGGACACCACAACTCCTTTCAGGACTCCTAAATGAGTGGCAGGGACTCAGGCACTTGGGCCATCTTCTGTTGCTTTCTTTGTTGCATTAACAGAGGCTGGATTATAAGAGAAGCAGTTGGGACCCAGAACTTAAAACAGTTCTCAGATATAGGATGCTGGCATCAGGGACATCAGCTTAATCCGTTGTGCCACAATGCCAGCCCTTTACAGAATTTTTAAAGGTATGTTTTAAATATTGAGCACAATAACTTAAAAAAAAATCTATACCCACCAGTAATCCAATTGGGAATTTTTGGTGGGTAATAACCATCCGTGATAAGTGTAATTTAAAGCTAATGTATGTTTTATCCATGGTTTATTGAATAATAAACTGTTGTATGATTGAAAGAAGTTTGAAATGGTTTGTTGGAAAAATATTTTTCAGTTCTCAAAGCTGGCTTCTGATTGCTGCTCAAATCAAAGAACAGATTTCATAGTTGTTAATCAGGTATCTCTCTAAAACTAGACTTAGAAATAGAGTAAGCAGTCTTACATACTGTTGAATGGATATAAACAGAGCTGTTCATATACACAAAACACTGGAAGGTTCACCAAGTGAAATTGAAATATCAACTTATTTTGGTATATAAAACTTCAATATTCAGTCATAGTTTTTTTTTAATACTGCTTATTTCCATGAGATGTTTGTAAATGTTTCACACATTATACCTAACATCCACCCATATTATACTACATTTGTCTAAATAGCCCAAAGAAGATCTCTTGTATAATTTCTTATTTCTGTAAAAATGCAATTGACTTTCAAACATTCTTTAACCAGTTTTTCAAAATATTTATATAATGTATCACATTTCTAAAGCATCTATAGAGCAGTGGTCCTAATACGTTCTATATGTAACACTAGAATATTAATGAGGAATAGCGAATCTATATATAAATCAAGTGTTCTTGGGAAATAATTTGCTTTTAAATAAGCATTGCAGAATAGAGCTCAGAGATGTAGAATGGACTTTACTGAGATCAGAGTATATTTCAATGAACTTGTAAATTGCCTATTATGTATCAGATTTTCACTTTTTCCAGCTTAGTGACATTGAATGATCTTCAAAAGTGGACAGATAAACATTTGTGAATGTCCATCTGTATCTTAACAATTGCAACTAAAGAGCCATGGTGAATGCATTTCAGTTAACCGGGCATTTTACATGTGTTAGCCAATATGTTTGTATACAGGATCCATGGATCAGATGGGTCATTTTTTGCAAAATTTTTGACAAATGTGATTGACTTCATTCCACTCCAGTAGACCCTGAATAGCTGATGACACCCTTTATACCAAATTTCAACCCACACAATAAGAATGACTCAATTGATTTCAAAATAGGATGTTAACAATTATCTTTCATACAGTTTATATGAACATACCAAATCATCATAGCTGAAAGCAGCTATGTATTATTACTATTTTTTCCATTTAATGACAGAGGATATTTTAGGCATTATTTTTTCTCCTGTAATGCATAATCATTGTCTCTAGAATTTTATTCGACCTGTCTCAGGGAGTTGATAAAGTTTTTTTATTTTTAATTTCATGAAAATATTTGCTTACCAGAAAATAACAATTTCTAAATGACTCTTAAAATGAACACAGCAAAATAATCAGTAAGAACATCTCTACTATAGCTGTTAATGGGATTATTCTATTATTTTATGGAAAAGGCTGACCTAGGCTCTCCTCCTGTGATCATCTAACAGTTTTTCTAATGAGTATTCCAAAAGCAGATTTACCATAATCTGCTGCATAGATTTGTAGCTGTTACCTACTTAATGAATGGGTGTGAGAGAAATAAAATACTTTAACTTACCTTGAAAGACATTCCTTTTGAAATGCTGGCCTCATTCTCCAATTTATGCTATAGAGCCCAAACCTTGGAGGAACTGGAGCTAAAAGACTCCAATCCTGTCTGCCGCTTCCAGAATTCTGTTCTGGCATTGAACTGCTGATTTACACCAACAAATGGGAGTTGATTGTTCTTTCTTTGGGAAGAGAACAAATCTTATGACTAGAAACTTTACCATTGCTGAATACACCCGGGTAACACATACATGTGTCACACTTCCCAAAGCAAACAAACGCTGGTAGTTGATATGATCTGACCCTGTGCTTTATGCCTATAAACAGAGAAAATAATCCTAGCATCTCCACAGGAACTAATAAGATTTCCCTCTGCTTTTCACATCCCATTGCCTGACTTAATGGTCATAAACTGGGAGTACTATCATTTAGTTTGTATAATTCTGCACTGATACTTGTATTTAGAATTAGACATTTCACATAAAATAATCTATGCATATTATAAGTAGATATTCCAGTTAAATATATATTTTCAGTTTTAAAAATTCTGTTCTATCACTTAAATGGCCCTCAATACTGCACAGCATTTTACATAATGAACTGAAGGATCCTGATGACTGAAATTATGCAGATCTGCTAAATTTCAGGAATTTGGCAAGTGTATTTTAAGATCCAGGCTGATAAGGGCATGATACTCATATGTGGATGCATTCTTATTTGACAATGTGTTATTTCTATAGCAGAACCATGAGTGAAATAACTGAATTGCAACTATCTAAATAGGGGTCAGTGATTGATATGAATCTTTAATTATGCATTTGGTTTTGTAAATAATTCATTTGAATTGATATTATGCAAGAATTCTTGACAATTTCAATCTATAGTTGATTTTGTATTAATTATTTTCTTGTTTGACTTTCAAATAACATAGTGATCATCTCCTGTTGGAAATGATCAAATAACAATATATTATATTCACAAAACTTCCCTCTGTAGTAGAAAACCTGGAGCTATGTAATTTGAGAATTTCTATATGATAAAAAAGATATTACAAAAATCTTAACAGAAAAAAGTTGAACTTTTCAATGCTAATTTCTCAACACTATAGTAATTTAGCTTTTTAACCAAATTTGATTGATTTGAGTATATTCTGTATGCTATTTTTTATTTTTTTATTTTTTTTAACTTTTATTTAATGAATATAAATTCCCAAAGTACAGCTTATGGATTACAATGGCTTCCCCCCCATAACATCCCTCCCACCCGCAACCCTCCCCTTTCCAACTCCCTCTCCCCTTCCATTCTTATTCTGTATGCTATTTTTTTAAAGTCAGGTTATAAGAATGTATGTACAGTATAATTCATTTCCTTTAGGTGTGATATACTATAAATTTTGACAGGGGCCAGCGCTGTAGCATATACGGCTAAGCATCTGCCTGTGGCACCTGTGTCCTATATGGACACTGGTTCATATTCCTACTGCTCCACTCTGATTGAGCTCTCTTTTTATGGCCTGTGAAAGCAGTGGAAGATGGCCCTAGTGCTGGGGCCACTGCACCTGCAGGAGAAACCTGAAAGAAGTTCCTGGCTCCTGGCTTTGGATAGTCCCAGCTCCGGTTGTTGCAGCTATTTGGGGAGTGAACCAGTAAGTGGAAGATATATCTCACTGTCTCTCCCTCTGTCTGTAACTCTGTTTCTCAAATAAATAAATAAAATCTTTAAAAACAGTTTTGGTGAACACTTATATAATTACCATCATAAGCAAAAGAAAGGAATATCTCAATATTCCAAAATTTACCTGTGATCCTTTGCAGTAAATCCTATTACTTGAACTCTGACCTACCAATCACTAATCTGTTTTCTTTCATATGATTTTTATGTTCCATACAGCTTTAAAATGATGATAAAGTATGCATTTTTTTAGTTTGACTTTTCTCTAACAATAATGAATTTAAGTTTAATCTAGGATCACTAGTTTATTTCTGTGACTTATTGAGTAGTATTTCAAAGTGTGAATACATGCTGTTGGTTTATCTCTTCACTTACATGGACTTAAAATGTTACAAGTTTTTGGCATTTATAAATAAAACTATGATAAACATTCACATATAGGATTGTATGTGGGCATGCATATTAATACATATTTGACTAGTATAAGTGATGATGTTGCAACACATGGTAAGAACATATTTAATGTTTAATAAGTTGACAACATGTTCATATGATGTTGAATTCCCTCTAGCTATTATGAGAATGCCATTTGTTTCTGTCTATAAAACTCCTAGACATTCAACTCTCAACAGCTCTCTTCTTAAGGGACCACTTTCTATGCAGCCAGGAAATTTTCTCTTTGCTTTTGCCTTCTCTGCTTTTCTTTTTTTCAATAAATTACTTCTGCTTTGCACACTCTCCCTTGTCCAAGCCTCTCATTCTTCATGGATGTGCAACATGAAACTCATGGAAACAAAGAGTTTAATAACTGCAGACCCATGAAATGCTTCCTGGGGGCTGTTTTCAGAATCATCACAAGGGTGAGTAAAGATGGATTGTATCTGCTTATTTTTTGAGATGCTTATTCTTATCTTCTATCAATTAAAAACTCTTTATTTTGTCAAACAGTTAAAGTGATTAGTATGGCTGCTGGTCTTAAGGACTCAGAGGGTAGGCTTTCTGTGGTAGACCTGATTTGTCTCCTCTGCCTTTTGGCTCTGGAAATGTTAGTCTTGTTCTGCCTGAATTTCCTTTCATGGAAATTCATCCAATGCATGAGACTGGAATGAGGTCTTAGAGTAATTGAAGACTTTTAGCCAAAGCAGTAATCCAGTGCTCCTGAAGCTTCCCTGATCAGAGCCAGACCCCAACTGTCCTTCAGAGTATTGGACCAACATCAGCACTCCTTACTCTCCTTCCTGCCCATCCTCACTCAGTCTCAAATGTCAGAAAGGGAAGTGGGAGATCTCTAACTATAGCTGGCTGACCTGTCAGGTTTCCCTACCAAAGGTAGCTGAGAGGCCTTAATTCATTAACCCTTTTCAACATGATAGATATTTTTTTCTCCTTTCTGTGCAGCTGACCTTTCGTTCATGATTTTTTTTTTTCCTTTGGCTCTTAGCAACAAGATTATCTGATTCTCTATTGCTTTGGGAGAACAGAGTCTTAGAGGAGTTAGTATTTCTTTCTTTTCTTTTCATCTTTATTATTTTTTAAAATTTTTCTCCAGAAACCTTTTATTTAAGGAATACAAACTTCATACTTTTCATAATTACAACTTTAAGAACATGGTGATTCTTCCCATCATACCCACCCTCCCTTCCACTCTCCTGCCCCTCTTCTTTCTCTTACTTCCATTCTTAATTTTTACTGATTGATTTTCAATTACTTTTATACATATATAATTAACTCTATGTTAAGTAAAGAGTTCAACAAATAGTATGGAAAAAACAACTTCCTCAAAAGTTGAAACAAGGGTCATTCAAAGTGTCAATTTCACTTCTGTACATTACCTTTTAGGTGCTCTATTAGTTATCACATGTCAGGGAAAATATATGGTATTTGTCTTTTTGAGACTGGCTTATTTCACTAATGTGATGTTTTCCAATTTCATCCATTTTGTTGCAAATGACAGGATTTCATTTTTTAAATTTTTATTGCTGTGTAATATTCCATGGTGTACATATATCATAGTTTCTATATCAGTCTTCAGTTGATAGGCATTTTGGTTGATTCCATATCTTACCTATTGTGAACTGAGCTGCAATAAATATGGGGGTGCATATAAATCTTTCACATGCTGATTTCATTTCCTTTGGGTAAATTCCCAGGAGTGGGATGGCTAGGTCATATGGTAAGTTTATATTCAGACTTCTGAGGTACAGCTATGCTGTCTTCCATAGTGGCTTTACCAGTTTACATTCTCACCAACAGTGGATTAGGGTAATTTTTCCCCACATCCTAGCCAGCATTTGTTGTTTGTTGATTTCTGTATGAAAGCCATTCTAATGCGGGTGAGGTGAAACCTCATTGTGGTTTTGATTTGCATATACCTGATAGCTGGTGATCATGAGAATTTTTTTCATGTGTCTGAGGCCATTTGGATTTCCTCTTTTGAAAAATGCCTTTTGAAGTGCTTTGCGCATTTCTTAACTGGGTCGTATTTTACCTTCTTTCTCTCATGTACATTTTCCTGGTTTAGGAATTAAAGTGATGTTGGTTTTATAGTAGGAGTTTAGGAGGATTTCCTCCCTTTCAATTGTTTGAATAGCTTGAGAAAATTGAAATTAGTTCTTCTTTAATGTCTTGTAGAATTCAGTAGTGAAGTGATCCAGTCCTGAGATTTTCTTTGTTTGGGAGAGTCTTTATTACTGATTCAATTTCTGTCTTAGTGATTGTCTGTTTAAGTTTCTTTGGTCTTTATTACTCAATTTAGGTAGGTTGTATGTGTCTAAGAATCTCCATTTTTTAGGCTTCTGGGTTTGTTGGCATATAGCTCTTTGTACTAATTCCTGATTTTATTTTTATTATTGTGGTGTCTGTTTTTATATTTTGTTTTTCATCTCTGATTATTTGACTTGGGTATTCTCTCTTCTTTTTTTGGTTAGTTGGGCCAGTGGTGTATCAATTTAGTTTATTTTTTGAAACAACCAGCTCTTTGTTTTGTTGATTTTATGTATAATTTTTTTATTTCAATTTTGTCTATTTCTTCTGTAATTTTGATCATTTCTTTTCTCCTACTAGTTTTGGGTTTGATTTGCTGTTGCTTTTTCTAGGTCCTTGAGAAGCATTGATAGCTCATTTATTTGGTGCCTTTCCAATTTCTTGATGTGGACACCAATTGCTATAAATGTTCCTCTTACCACTGTTTTTGCTGTATCCCATACATTTTTATATATTGTATTGTTATCTTCATTTGTCTCTAGAAATTTTTTAATTTTTCTTTTGATTTCTTAAGTGATACACCATTCATTTAGGAGCATGTTTTTCAGTCTCCATGTGTTTGCATATGTTCTAGAGATTCTTGAGTTGATTTCCCAATGCATTCCACTGTGGTCTGAGAAGATGCATGGCATGAATTGACTTTTTTGAATTTGTTGAGACTTGTTTTATGTCCTAGCATAACATGTGATCAATCCAAGATAAAGTCCCATGTACTAGTGAGAAGAATGTATATTCTGTGACTGTAAGATGGAAAGGTCTGTGCGTATCTGTTAGATCCATTTGGTCTATAGTGTCGATTAACTCTGCTGTTTCCTTGCTGATTTTCTGTCTGGTTGTTTTTCCATTGCTGAAAGTGGGGTATTGAAATCCCCAATTACTATTGTATTGGTGTCTATGTCTCCCTTTAGGTCCCTTAGCATTTCTTTTAAATAGCCATGTGCCTTGTAATTAGGTACATATACATTTATAATAGTCACATCTTCCTGTTCAATTGATCCCTTAATCATTATATAGTGCCCTTCTTTATCTCTTTCATCAGTTTTTGTGTTAAAGTCTATCTTGTCTGATGCTAGGATGGTTACACCAGCTCTTTTTTAATTTCTGCTATCATGGAATATCTGCTTATTTTTAATTGTTTTATTACCATAACTCTGATTAGATTTTCACCAATAGCTTTGGTTAAAATTTGTAGGTTAAATGGATTTTTTTTTTTTTTTGACAGTCAGAGTGGACAGTGACAGAGAGAGCCAGAGAGAAAGGTCTTCCTTTATCCGTTGATTCACCCCACAATGGCCGCCACAGCCAGTGCACTGCGGCCGGCTCGCACCACCCTGATCCGAAGCCAGGAGCCAGGTGCTTCCTCCTGGTCTCCCATGCGGGTGCAGGGCCCAAGCACTTGGGCCATCCTCCTCTGCACTCCCAGGCCACAGCACAGAGCTAGACCAGAAGAGGAGCAACCAGGACAAAATCTGGTGCCCTAACCAGGACTAGAACCGGGTGTGCCGGCGCCGCAGGCAGGGGATCAGCCCATTGCCCCATGGTGCCTGCCCAGCTTAAATGGATTTTTACTACTTTTTGAACAAATGGCTCAAAGCTTGAAAATTCTTCAGATTTCATGCTTTAAACTGAGTTGTTTAACCTGGAGGCTTCCAGTTGTATCCCTGGAATTCCAAAAGATATGCCTCTTAATTGAGTGTGATAACAAACTATTTGAATTAATTTAAAATGGTGCTGAACTTATGTTGTGCTTATGTAAAGGTCAGATATTTTATGTTCTTGGATCAGTGGGACATGGTTCCCAGAGCAGACCCATCCCCTATGGCTTATTTGTCCTGCAGGTTGTTGGTTGTGTGATGTTGGAGGATAGCAGGAATGTATGCTCTCTTTCCTCTACTCAGTGTCCAACTAGTACCCAGTTGGCACTGAGACAGACAGCAGGCTGCCCTCTGCCCTGTATTCTCATTTATTCTCACAACCCTCAGCAGCCTAATGCTTCCTAGCACTAATGGTTAAAATTCCAGAAAGATATTTCAGTTAGTGTAGCAGTCAGGCCAATGCACCTATGGGGATTCCGCACCCCAGGGTAGGGCACCCACATCAAAGACAGGGAACAGCCCACAGACATGAGACAGGAGAATGCATGTCATTCTTTCTGTGCAGCCACAGTTGGCTAAAAAGCATAAAAGGATAAAAGATGTTTTTTTCTGCCCAATTGACAGACTCAGAAAATAGGACAGATTCTTTAAAGGCAGACTGAAAGAGGCACAGGGAAGTTGAACACGAAATAACTAGGTATGGCCAGATTAACTATGAATCGAAAAGAGAGGTCCAGATTATCAGCAGGGTGAAAAATATGAGCTCAGGAAGCTTATGTAACAATTAGGCCAAGTTATGTGGTGTAAGACATGTACGTCTAGACTACAAAATATAATTCTGAGGAGTATCATCTACTAGCAGCTCCAGGAAACTGACTTTCAGATATGGGAATATGCTGGCTTGATGTGGGCAGGATGTCTTCAGCAAGGACTAGAGGAAAGATGGAGAAACAGAAGGGAGGATCAGAGTTAGGCAATGGTAAAAGTGACTATTGCAAACTTAACTCTCCTCAATCATGAGTGCCAGGTCATACATGCACCCATTATGCATAGAACCAAGTCTCGTAGGGAATTAAAGGCAACACTTTTGTTCTCTGACTTCTCTCTACTATAGGCTCCAGGATGCTATGCTCCCACAGCCCAGAAAGTTGAGGGTTACAAGTGGCTAAAAGCAGAGACTTAGGTATGCCCTTGATTTTTCTTCTGCTTAGAAGGATAAAACCATCCTTTGGAGTGTTTCCTTGGGCATTGGCATTCTTTTGACCTTCAGACCTTAAAGAAAAACAAACATTTTTACCTACTGAAAAATTCCGGTTTAGAAATCCACGAGCTCAAACACAGCCTATTTGCATGTATGAGAAAAAGGCTAAGCCCTTAAACTGCTTCAAAATGCCCATGATAGACCAAAATTTAAAGGGGAACCCCTCCACCTTCTGAGAAAGATTATGGGAGGCATTAGTCAAATATACTTCCATATATCCCGATTTGATAGAAGGATATGGGATCTTGAAGAATAAATCCATTCTTCAGTCAACTTCAGATATTAAGAGAAATCTTCAAATTAGGCTAGTGGGTCTGAGAGTACCTTGGAAAAATTCCTGATGGTCACTTCTTCAATCTGTTATAATTGAGAGCAGGAGAAGCCTCAATAATTTGAGAGAAGGGAAAAGAAAAAGTTGTAGTTCTGGTAGCAGCCTTATGGCCATACTAAAGTGAGGTTCCCCAGAAGTCTCCAAGGAACTGTGGCTGTGGCCTCATGGAGCATTTCTAGAAAGAATGAAAGAATGCCCATATTCCCATCACCAGATAAACCCCCCACAATCCTGTCCTATTTGCAACAGGCCTCTGGGTCAATCCTTCTTGCTTGGATTATTTACAGGACTGAAGGGGCCCAAAGTTTTTCCTACAGGCACCTACCGCTATGACCTTCAGCATTCAGTGACCCTGGTGGTCCTAACAGTCAAATGGAAGGAGTTTGATTTCCTCTTAAACACTGGAGCCACATTTTTCTGTCCTCTGAAATCTGGGTTCCTGGCTTCCTTTAATATGCATATGAGAGGTGTCTCAAGAAAGCTTTTGGTTAGATATTGCACAGAGAGCATGTATTTTTTTTATACAAGCCTTCCTGATGAAACAGGAGAGTACAACACTTCTTTTTGGGTGAGATCTCTTAACCCAGATGGGAACCACCATCCACACAGCTGCAGGGAAATCCTAAAGACTTCTGCTAATTGATACAGATATTAATCCAGAGGTTTGGGCAATCAATAGAAAAATTCAGCAAACAATAGCTGCCCAAAATATGGGTTCACTTTACAGAACCACCTTTTTTCCCTTTAAAAGCAATATTCTTTAAAGCCTGAGAAACAACAAGGATTAAAAAACATAATAGACAACTTAAAGTTAGGGGGCTGTGAAAGCCATGCAAAAGTCCCTGTTACAGTTACACTCTAAGAATTTGACGAAGTGGAGAAAAAATACCAGATAAAGACAAGGAAGCAGCCAAATAAATAGGAAGGGAACTAAGAAAATATTGCTTAACTAAACTCAAGGAAGGAAAGAACGTTAAGAAAGGAAGTCCCAATTATGTTGAAAACTATTGATAAATCGAGATAAATGAAAAATACATGTTTAGTTTCTATGTACACATTCTTAATTGATATAATTTTTTAAAAATGTGGTGATATAGAGTTCAGTGAACATGATGTTTGAGATAAACCTAGTTTTAAATCCCAAAACACATATGAGTACTTTTTGGGACAGACACATATGCGTCTTGTCAACTACCCATGGCCCATCTGCCTGAACTGTGATCACTTGGAGGACAGTCAACGACAGGCAGATTTAGAGTGAACATGTTGCAAAAGTGTTAACACATTGTGGTGAAACATTGGTGACCCAGTGGTGATGAGATGAGTTGAGTTGATTTCTCGCATTGTTGGTGATCTTGAACCTGATGAGTGATGACAATATTCTTGACTTCTTTATTGACACAGATGAAAACATCAATGGAATCTATATCCACATATCTGTGATCAACAATCTGCACATAAATTGAGTCAGAGATGAAGATTAAGGAAATTACAATTCCAAAAAACAATCTAATATATATTGATATGAACATTGCATATATTTGAAAACCTAGATGCAGGATTACAAAACTGATCAAACAAATTAATTGCATTGCTGATGACAGACTCTGAGTGGTTATGAAAATTTAAGTGTTGTGATGACCTAAAAATGGCAACTACAAAGAAAAAAGATTGCTGAGTGTTGATATTGCTTTTTTAAAAAGATTTATTTATTTTATTTGAAAGAGTTACACAGAGAGAGGAGAGAGACAGAGTGAGAGAGAGAGAGAGAGGTCTTCCATCCGCAGTGAGCAGAGAGCTGCATCAGCAGTGGAGCAGCAGGGACTCGCACAGGTGCCCATATGGGATGTCAGCACTGCAAGCAGTGGCTTTACCGGCTACACCACAGTGCCGGCCCCAAGTGTTGATATTTCTAAGAGAGATAAACATTTTTTTCTTGAAGTCAAAGGCAAATCTGTGTGCCTAGTCTGTGCTGATGAATTAGCAACAGTTACAAAAACCAATCTGGAGCACAGCTCAAAACACGCGCAACTCAACGAACTGGGAGACCAAATGAGTCTGAATAAAATGAATGCTCTTCTACAGAATTTGGAATCACAGCAAGACACTTTCACTGGGCCTTGTGGTAACAGAGATAATATTATTCAGACTATCTGTGTAGTGAGCAAACTAATCATAAAGAAGCTGAGGCCTCATGTAGAGAGAAAGTTTGTGAAAGGGTACATGGTTAGCACTGTACCAAGTAAATTTTTTCAGAATGTTAGTTTGCATAGAAGACCTGTCTCAGATGAGATTATAGACTTGGCATAAGACGTTAAAAAACACTGAAGCATTCTGTAGAGGACTTCTAGTTTTTTCATCTCTGGCTTATGCTGAGACAACAGACATGACAAATTCTGCCCAACTGGCTGTTTTCATTCATGGGATAACTGCACAGTTTGACACATGAGAAGAACTGCTGTTGCTGGAAGCCATACATGTCAGTACAAGAGGTGACTTGTTTGAGAGACATTTTTTTTTTCAATGAAAAGGCTTGAGCTAACATTTGGAAAAGTTAACTGGAGCTCCATTCATTGTTGATTCGCAGTTGTCAAGAAAAAACTGAACCAGCTCAGTCTTGCTCCAATTTTCTTGATTATGTGCCACTTTATCACATACTAAGAAAATATCTAGGCACAATCATTTTGGCAGATATGGAAGATGTAAAAGTCTCCATTTTAAGGAGTTACTGAATGCACTGAGTAGCATTGTGAAGTAAGGTGGCTGAGTCATGGAACACGCTCAGGACATTGTACAAACAGTAGGATGAAGTCAAGCAGTGCATGGAGATGAAGAGAAAAATCCGTAAGGGAACTGAATGATAGCAAGTGGCTGTGTCATCTGGCATTCATGGTGGATGTTACCACGTACTTCTCAGAGCTGAACATCAACTGACAGGGCCCCACCTAGCTTCTCAGCTCCATGCTCTCAAACAAGAAATCATCTGATGCTCAACTGAGGCTGTGGAAAGTGTGACTTGAAAGGAAAAACACCGCATTTCCTCAATCTAGGACAAAGATTCATGATAATTAAATATGCTGATGAATGAGAAAAGCTAATTAAGACATTCAACGAACATTCAAGGATGTGAGAAGTAAATAAATGGAACTGAACATCTTTGATGCACCACTCAATGCGGTTCTAGCTGATATGCCTCATAATATACAAACTTAAAGCATTCAACTGCAATGCAATTTTGAGTGGAAAGCCAGGTACAACAACCTCCCTTTGAATCTATTAACACTTATTTTATAAAACTAGGTGCCCTATTGTTGGGTGCATATACATTTATGGTAGTAATATGTGCTTCATGAATTGATATCCGTAATCATTACATAGTGATTTCCTTTGTGTCTTCCAACAGTTTTTGTCATAAAGTCCATTTCACCTGATCAGAGTATAGCTATCACTGCTTCTTTTCTATTTCCACTTGCCTGGAATATCTCTTTTCATCCTTTTACTTTCAGTGTGTGTGTGTATGTGTTTATTTCTTTCTGCATTTCAAAATAATAATTCCTTCAAAATATTTTTAATCAACAAACTTTTAGAAATATGGATTATCTCTTGAATATTAAATCAAAAGTACACATTAATATATTCTGATAAAATAGAAAAACGATGATATTCATTAAATCTAAAATGTGACATCAAAAGGACTATTAAAAAGAGAAAAAAAAAAAACAATAAAATAAAAGGTAGAGAAAGAGCTATTCATGAAATAGGTAATAGCTGGGTGATAAAGTTGTTTTTATTATTAATGACAAAATACTTTGATTTGTTCATAAATTTTCATAAACACTATGTTAATAAAAGTCTAATCAAGTATTGTGCAGACAGTTCTGGTAATTTCTCCTTCAAATAATGGAAATATTAATGTGGTATGTCTTCTGGTGGTTCAAGGCTTTGAAATTTATTACGTTATTCTCTTTAGTATATCTAAAAGAATATTAAAGTCTAACATCTTATACAGCTATACAGAGCTCTAGCAGAATGATCACATACCTGGGAAATTTTTTTATCTTTCATATAGTAAGGAAACATGATATGAATTGATGAGTTAATAGTCCCTGCAAATTTGAAACTTGGCCATATTATTTGTGAATTGAATGCTGTTCCTTCTTTATTATAGGTCATAGTGGATATGAAGCATGTGGTGAGAAATTCCTCAGAGAATAATGGACTCACTATTATATATATGAAATCTATCACTGTAACTGTATAGTATATACTTTCAAAGTTTTAGAAAATGGCAAGATCAAATGGAATAGCTTAGATCTAAAGTGGATACTAAAACCTCCCTTGCCACATAGCATTAAAGTTTAATTTCTTTGGTCAAAATAATCAGCATTTGCACAAAATGTTGAATTTATAATTGCTTGTTAATATTTCTTTCTGCCACCTGATAACTATTTTAAAACAAATCGAACATAGAAAAATTTGTAAGAAGAAAATGAAGATAGCTATAAATGTCTAAAATATAATGAAAAGTGTAAATGATGAAAAACTGTAATCAAAGATACTCAAGCCATGTCCATTATTAATAAGAAATTATTTAAACATATCTTAACATCACTTATCATTACCTATCTGCTGAAGTTTACAAGGACAATATTTATTCATTTGCCATCTTTGAATTTGGCATTTTGCCTAGAAATTACAGAGAAAAGTTGATTTACTTCACAACTATCAATTTTTATATATGCAAGAAACATCAGATATTAATTAATTGTCACACAACATATATTACATTGAACTCGATTGCTGTGAAGATGTGGGGTCACTTAAAATTTGCGGACCCAAAATGTTACTCAGTTTGGAAATACCAGCTTTGGAAAGTCTATTAAAGTTTTTAAAAAGTAGTTTTCTTTCATAAATTCCATTTGTGTCTATCTATAGGCTTCCTATAATAATAATAAAGAAAATTTGTTATTGAGTCTATGGAAACTAATTTAACTCACTCAGCTATTTTAGAAAATAATGCGTATTTCACAATTTTTTTGTATTAGAATTTCTTTTTAATTCAAAAATTATGAAAAATTGATGAAAGTGCTCAGAAAATACGCACAAATCTTTTAGATTTTACATAAATTGAACTGAACCACCTGTAATTCATAAATTACCATGTATAATAGCAATTACATTTGTATTATAAATTCATATGCTTTTACATAGTTAATTTGCACTTCCCAATTAGTCTTCCAAATAGTAGTCTCCAGGTACTACCATTTCATAGCATTTTCTATAAAAGCACATGAAATATTCTGAAATTACGCAGTAGAATATACTAGAAAATCTGGAAAGCAAATGTTCACAAAGAATATCAGTAACAAAAGTATAATTTTAGAGGCCACGCTGTGTCACAGCTAAACTGCTGCCTGCAATGCTGGAATCCCATATGGGTGCCTGTTTGAGTTCCGGCTGTTCCATTTCCCATCCAGGTCCCTAATAATGTGCCTGGGAAAGCAGAGGAGAATGTCCCAAGTCCTTGGCCCCTGCCACACTCATGGGAGACTCAGATGAAATTCCTGACAACTAGCTTCATCCTGGCCCAGCCCAGTCTTATGCAGCTATTTGGGGAGTGAACCAGCAGATGGAAGCTCTCTCTCTCTCTCTCAGTCTATCTCCTGCCCTCAATCTCTCTGTAGCTCTTTCAAATAAATAAATAAATTGTCTACACAAATAAAGAGTTGCATAAATATGCACTTCTAATAACAAACGTTTGATTTTTACAGAAATGGGTGCTAAAAATACAAAATGACTGATAGAAATAGATGAAAGTGCAGCTAATAAAACAGGTCTGATAATAGTGGTTGAAAATTGAATATACTCAGAAGAGGTTAGTTTATAGATATAGTTTATTGAATATTTATTTGAAAGGTAGAAAGATGAAGAGAGAATTAAAGAGAATAAAACATACCTTAAATCAGCTGGTTAACTCCCCAAATGATCCCAATGCTAGGGACTGGGCCAAAGTAAAGCCAGGAATCTGAAACTCCATCCATATCTCCCACATGGGTGCCAAGGGGCCCAAGCACTTGGGACATTTTTTACTGCTTTCTCAAGTTTATTAAAAAGAACTGGATTTGAAGAGAAAGAGCCAGGACTTGAATGAGCTCTCTGGTATTAGATGTCAGCATTGCAGGTGTCAACTTAAACCACACTGCCATAACACTGTGCCCCTTACCCCTCAGAATATTTTCAAATAGTCCTGTAATTTATAGACCTAAGCATGTGTGAATTTAAGATATAACTGTATGTACTTACTCCTCATGTAGGATCTCTGTCCTTAATGTGTTGTCCAATGTGAATTAATGCTATAACTAGTACTGAAACAGTATTAGGTTCTGTGTGGGTGCAAACTGATGAAATCTTTACTTAATATATACTAAATTGATCTTCTGTGTATAAAGAGCATTGAAAATGAATCTTGATGTGAATGGAATGGGAGAGGGAGCAGGAAATGGGAGGGAAGTTATGTGGGGGGGAAAAAAACCATTGTAATCCATAAGCTGTACTTTGAAAATTTATATTTACTAAATAAAAGCTAAAAAAATGAAAAAAAATCTGCTTTAATATATTTAATTTAAACTACTTTAAGAATAGATGTCCACTTATAATTTTGAGGTAAATACATTGTATCATATTGTATAAAAAATAAAACCTGTACTAACATGTTTAGAGCAGCACTGTTCATAATAGCCAACATATGGAATCAACCAAAGTGGCCATAATGAGATGAATGGATAAAGAAAATGTGATATATATATATATATATATATATATGAGTATATGTGTACAATAGAATATAATTCAGCTATAAAAAAGTTTAAATCCTATTATTTGTATCAAAATGGATATACCTGAAGACATTATGTTAGGCAAAATAAGCCAGACACAGAAGGACAAATACTGCATGTTCTCCATTTTATGTGGGAGCAATAGTTTAAAAATTCAAAAAACAGGAGAGGGCAAGAAGGTGAATAGTAAGGGAGCAAATTGACAGTTTAGGAAAAGACAGTTTCATAAAAGTGGAGATACTGCAGTTCCAAGGAAGAGTTAGGCAAGAAACAGCAGAGAAAACTCTTCTAGAACTGCTAGTTCACGGTGGACCTACATGGAGGGCATGGCCGCACACAACTCATGACCCCAGCTGTGGAATCTACACATCAGCACTGGAAAGGGAGGTGAGCCGAAACCTCAGTAGCCAGAGACACCTGTGGGAAAGCAGAAGGAGGAGCCTAGAGGGAACGAGGCTTGAGGCCTCGTGGGGGGAAAGTTCACCAGGCTAACTAGAGGAGAGAGGAAAAAAAAAAGGGACCAGTACAGACATGAGTCTCTCTCTCCACTCACCTTTCAAGGATGAGCAAGACAAAGAGCAGGCACCATTTTGGACATACGTAGGGGCTACGCCTGCCATTAGCCAAGCAGAAAAACCTGATTCAGGGTGGGGGGGGTGGGTCAAATAACAGGAGGTTGGGACCTGGTGAATGTATGGAGCTAATAAACTGAGACTGAAGGTGTGGGAGAGAATTCACAGAGACGTGAGTGTGCTCAGGAGACATGGGAGATGGCAGAGAAATCTGATCTTACACTGAGGACTGCATAAATCATTTGTGTGGTCCTTGGGAAAGAGCAGACTAATATTATAACCACAGTTGCCAGAGATCAGAAATTGATTGCCAGCTAGTGCTGTAGCTCAATAGGCTGATCCTCTGCCGGTGGTGCTGCACACCAGGTTCTAGTCCCTGTCGGGGCACCAGATTCTGTCCCGGTTGCCCCTCTTCCAGGCCAGCTCTCTGCTGTGACCAGGAGTACAGTGGAGGATGGCCCAAGTGCTTGCGCCCTGCACCCCATGGGAGACCAGGAGAAGCACCTGGCTCCTGTCTTCGGATCAGCGCAGTGTGCTGGTCACAGTGCGTTGGCCGAGACAGCCGTTAGAGGGTGAACCAACGGCAAAGGAAGACCTTTCTCTCTGTATCTCTCTCTCACTGTCCACTCTGCCTGTCAAAAAAAAAAAAAAAAAAAAAAAAAAAGAAATTGACTGCCTTCAGTTCCTCTCAGCTGTGTGGAAGTACTTCCCTTTCAAATCAAAAAAAAAAAAAAAAAAAAAAAAAAAAAAAAAAAAAAAAAAGAGAGAGAGAGAGAAAGAGAGAGAGAGAGATTTACCATGCCTAACCTGGATGTGTCACATTTGGCACAATCTTAACCCTGAAGAACCAAACAGAGCTCTCTGGCCACACCCATCAGAAGCCTCTAAGGATCCATCAAAAGCAGACAGTCCACTTAATACAGTCATAGTATAATGAGAAAGACACCACAGTGAGAGAAAAGGAAATCAAAGAATATCTCCACAATGCCAAGCAACAAACACAGAAACCGAGGAAACAAGAACAAGGAAGACATTATGATGCCCCCAAATGAACAAGACACCCAAGCCAAGATTATGAAGATGATGAGATAGAAGAAATGCAAGATACGGAATTCAAAAATTTATGATAAAAACATTTAGAAGTTCTCAAAAACAAATTCTTGAACTACAAAAATCCTCATTGGACAGGATAGAAAATCTATCTTGTGAAAATGAAATCTTAAGGAGGAATCAAAATAAAATTCAGAAACTAATAGAACATGAAACTGTGATAGTGAAGAGAAATCAAAATGAAATGAAGAATTCAATAGATCAAATGACAAACACATTAGAGAGCCTTAAAAACAGGGTCAGTGAAGCAGAAGAGACAATATTGGACTTAGAAGACAGTGCACAGGAATGTATACAGTCAAACCAAAGAAAAGAAGAGGAAATTAGAAATCTAAAAAATATTGTTGGGAATCTAAAGGATACTATTGAAAAACCCAACATTCGGGTTCTAGGAGTTCCTGAAGGCATGGAGAGAGAGAAGGATTAGACGGCCTTTTTAGTGAGATACTAGCAGAGAACTTCCCAGGTTTGGAGAAGGACAGAGACATCCTAGTACAGGATGTTCAAAGAACCCCCAACAAACATGACCAAAAGAGATCCTCACCACGACACGTGGTAATTAAACTTACCACAGT
The DNA here is from genome assembly GCF_051225735.1 of Oryctolagus cuniculus. Taxonomy (NCBI): domain Eukaryota; kingdom Metazoa; phylum Chordata; class Mammalia; order Lagomorpha; family Leporidae; genus Oryctolagus; species Oryctolagus cuniculus. Next base: position 105,282,589 of record NC_142871.1, on the reverse strand, counting down.
GAAACATAAAGAAAAGATCCTAAAATATGCAAGAGAGAAACGTCAGATTACTCTCAGAGGATCTCCAATTAGACTCACAGTTGACTTCTCAGCAGAAACCCTACAAGCTAAGAGGGGATGGCGAAATATAGCCCAGGTACTAAGAGAGAAAAACTGCCAGCCCAGAATATTATATCCTGCAAAGCTATCATTTGTGAATGAAGGTGAAATAAAGACCTTTCACAGCAAACAGAAAATAGTACTCTGGCCTCAGAATCAGCCCTTAAGGCATCCAGATCTGGCTGAAGAGCCCATGAGGGTATTTTAGGCATGGAAAACCAAGACACCGTGGCAAAAAAAAAAAAAAAAAAAAAAAAAAAAAAAAAAAGCCTTAGTGAAAGATCTCTGTGAGTGAGATCCCAGCGGAAAGAACGGGCCATCAAATAGGAGGTATCTTTCTCTGAAGGGAGGAGAGAACTTGCACTTTGACTATGACCTTGTCAAATTAGGTCAGAGTCAGCGAACTCAAAACACTTCCATAGCCTTGGTAACTCATGACAAGAGCCTAGGGAGATTACTGACACCATAAACAAGAGTGTCAATTTGTTAAATCAACAACAGGAGTCACTGTGCACTTACTCCACATGTAGGATCTCCGCCCTTAATGTATTGTCCAATGTGAATTCATTCCATAACTAGTACTCAAACAGTATTTTACACTTTATGTTTCTGTGTGGGTGCAAACTGATGAAATGTTTACTTAATATATACTAAATCGATCTTCTGTGTATAAAGAGTATTGAAAATGAATCTTGATGTGAATGGAATGGGAGAGGGAGCGGGAAAGGGAAGGGTTGCAGGCGGGAGGGAAGTTATGGGGTCGAAAAGCCATTGTAATCCATAAACTGTATTTTGGAAATTTATATTTGCTAAATAAAAGTTAAAAAAATTCAAAAAACAAAAAAAGATCAAAAAATTCCTATATGTATTCTTATTACTGCAAATTAGTTTTGTTCAATTTGGTTTGTATCATTACAAACAAATGGTTAAGAATGATATACTACTGTATTTTAATGATCTGTTATAATTGTTAAATTAATGCAAATGAGTTAAACTGACATCTTTTCATTTTATTTCTGTTTTTAGCACTTACCCACATGCTAGTTGAACAATATTCTTCCTATTTTTCACATGTTGGGATTTTATTTAGTGGAACATTAAAGGTTTGACAGTAATGCAAATAAAATATATTATCTTGAAACAGCATGAAAGAGAGAGAGAAGAATGGAAAGAAACAAAGAAGGAAATAAAGAAAAATAAAGGAAAGAAGGAAGCAAGGAAAGAAAGAAGGAAGAAATAAAGAGAGATAGAGAGAAAAGAAAGAAATGTAAAGAGAAGGAAACAAAGAAAAAAGAAAGGAAGGAAACAAGCAGGTGTGAAGGAAGAAGGAAAATATTATATTTTTAAAATTATGACCATGAACTATATTAAATCTGTTCTATTTGTATTAAATTGATAAGTAACTGGAGAAAAATTAAAAGTTAAAAAGAACCCTGTATCTTTCGCTGTACAAAACACTAAAATCCGTTGTCCTGATTCCAAGATGGCAGATTAGGGAGCAACATGCTGAGCTGGGCTAAGGATAAACAGTATGAGTAAAGTGTAGGTAGCACACTCTGAAGGGAGAATTGGAGAGAAAATCGCACTGGAAATCCTATGGGAGAAGGAGAACACAAGGGACTGTTGTGCAGAGTGCGGACCTGCAGCAGGAACACAATCACAGCTGCAATATTCGAGAGCCAGAGCAGGCGACAATTTGAAGACAGAGGTAAGACCAGACTACAGAAACCCATGGTGATAGAGCTGAATGGAGAGCAGGATGTGAGTCTGAACTGTAGCTCTGCGGGCTAAAAGTCGATAGGAATTGCCCACAGACCTAATGGAAGTAGAAGAGGAACTTTGGTTTGCCCCATTTTCACTAGAACAGCACCTGCTGTCCAGCTGCACAGGGCAGGACCATTCTGGGTTTGTGCAGCAGCTGCAGAAGTCTTTGTGTGCACATACTGCAGCTGGTTGAGATGGGACACCTTCTCAGCAGTGCTGGTGGCAGTAGCAGTCAGGGTGCAACCTTTGGCCAATGGATCCTGTGTGCTCATGTGAGCCAGAAATTCCAGCACAGGGAACAATTGGCACTCCCCACTGACTTTGAGCATGGCTATTAGGTATCTGGGCATCCATGTGGGATGGAGGCTCACCCGCAGTCCCTCAGGATCAAGACACCTAGTTGCAGCTGTCTCAGGGAACATGTGCTTCTTTATTGACTGGACATGCTGTCAGGACAGGGAGAAACCTCTGGACCTGGTGACTGTGGGAACTTGAGTGCTGAGGCCATGGAGACTCAGTGCTTACAAGAGAAGGTACAGGGTGTAGCTGGGTATTAAGAGCTACCACACCCACACAACATGGGGATTGCCCTGGGTATTTGCCCCACACTGCAGCACTGATGAGAGCTCCCTGGCCAACCCACCACACACTTCTTGGTATTCACTGAAAGTGCAGACATTTCACTAAGCCACAGAGGATTAACTCAAAGTTAGAAGATATCAGAGGAAGAAAAAAAAAAAAACAAAAACAAACAAACAAAAAAAAAACAAAATTCAACTCCACATACCTCTAAAAACAAACACAGAAATTCAAAAAACAAGAATAAGGAAGACACCATGACACCCCAAAAGAATACAAGATTTCAGTATTATAATGTGAAGATGAAGAGATTGGGGAAATGCCAGAAATGGAGTTCAAAAAATTAATGATAGGATTCCTCAAAAGCAATCAGAAGCAGATCCACAAATTAAAGAAAATCATACTTGACATGAATGAAATTTTCCACATGAAATTGACATTTTTAAAGAGAAATCAAATGAAATATTAGAAATGAAGTATTCAATAGATCAAATGAAAAATGTGGTGGAAAATTTTAAAGGAGGTGCTGGCACTGTGGTGTAATGAGTAGAGGTGCTGCCTGCAGTGCCAGCATTCCAAATGAGTGTGGATCCACATCCCAGTAGTTCTGCTTCTGATCCAGCTCTCTGATCTGTCCTGGGAAAGCAGTAGAAGATGGTCCAAGTCCTTGGGCCCCTGAACCCATGTGGGAGACCCAGAAGAATCTCCTGGCTCCTGGTTTCAGATTGTTACAGCTCTGGCCATTTCAGTTAATTGGGGAGTGAGCCAGTGGATGGATGACCTTTCTCTCTCTGTCTCTGTCTCTCTCTCTCTCTCACTCTGTCTGCCTTTCCTTCCCTCTCTGTGCAACTTTGACTTTCAAATAAATAAATAAATCTTTAAAAAATATTTAAAGGAGAATTGGTGAGGCAGAATAAATAATATCCAAATTAGAAGACACATCTTTGGAAATCTTACTGTCAGACAGAAAACTAAATAAATAATAGAAAACTTAAAAACAGTGTTGGAGATTTATAGGATATTATCAAAAGACTGAACATACATGTCTTAGAAGTTCCTGAAGGTATGGAAATGGAGAATGGACTAGAAGGCATATTTACTAAAAATAATAGCAGAAAACTGCCACAATTTGGAGAAAGGGAAGTCCAAATTGAGGAAGCACATAGAAGTCCTAACAGACAAGATCAGAAAAGATCTTCACTATGACACATTGTATTCAAAGTTTCCACAGTAAAATGTAAAGAAAAGATTATAAACTTTGCATGAGAGAAATGCCAGATTACTTTCTAAGGATCTGCAATTAGAATTACTGCTGGCTTCTCATCAGAAAAAGAGAAGTTTAGAAGGGAATGGTGAGATACAATCCAAGTCTTAAAAGAAAAAAATCTGTCAACCTAGAATACTGTACTCTGCAAAGCTCTCATTTATAAATGAAAATGAAATAAAGATCTTCTATAATAAACCCAAAATGAAAGAATTTGTTGCCACTTGTCCAGCTTTACAAAAGATGCTTCAGTATGTGCTACTCACAGAAAGACAGAAAGATAGCCACCATTATGAAAGGATGAGAAGGCACAAAATGACCAAGTAAAAATAAATAAGAAATTCAAACTAAACAGTAGGAATAGCCATGGAAAAATGACAGGGCCAAATTGTTACTTATCAACAGTCACCTTGAATGTAAATGGTCTCAACCCTCTAGTTAAAGATACACACTGACAGAATGGATTGAAAAACAACACACATCTCTTTGAAGCATACAAGAAACATATCTCACCAACAAAGATACATGCAGAGTGAAATTGAAAAGATGGAAAAAGATATTCCATGCTAAGTAAAACCAAAAGAGAGCTGATGTCGCCATCATAATATCAGAAAAAACAGATTTGAACATAAAAACTGTTAAAAAGACAAAGAATGCCACTCTCTAATGATTAAGAGATCAATTGAACAGGAAATTTATATTCATTAAAAAAAATTGAAAAAAAAAGAAATTGATAGATTCCTAGACACATACATACAATATGCAACATTGATTCCTGAAGACATATAAAATTTAACAGACCAATAACCAAAGACAAAGGTTGAATCAGTAATAAAGACCCTACCAACAACGAAAAGCCAGTACTGGATGACTTCACTGCTGAATTTTAGCAGACATTTAAAGAAAACTAACTCCAAATATTCTCAAGATATTCAAAACAATTGAAAGTCTTCATTACCTTAATTACTGAGCATAAAAAGATGCAACAGAGAAAACAGTTATATAGACCAATGTTCCTAATGAATATAAATGCAAAAATACTCAAAAATATATTAGCTAATAGAATCAAGCAGCACCTAAGAAAGATCATGCACCAGGAACAAGTGGAATTTATCCCTGATATTCAAGGATGGTTCAACATTCAAAAATCAATAAACGTGATACATCAGATTAACAAATTGGAGAACAAAAACTATTTATTTGTCTCAATAGTTGCAGAGAAAGCATTTGATAAAACACAACATTCTTTCATTATGAAAATCTTAAGTAAATTGGGTATAGAAGGAATATTCTTCAATAAAATCAAGGCAATTAATGAGAAAACCATGTCCAGCATCCTGCTGAATTAGGATTAGCTGAAAGCATTCCCTTAAGATCCAGAAGAAGACTAGAATGTCCATCTCACCACTGCTATTTAATATCTCCTGGAAGTTTCAGCCAGAGACATTAGGCAAGAGAAATAAACCAAAGGGATACAAAATGGAAAGGTAGAAATAAAATTATCCCTATTTACAGATGGCCTGATCCTATATAAACAGATTGCATAAGACTCCACTGAGAGACTATTGGAATTCAAATAAGAGCTTGGTAAAGTGGCAAGGTATAAAATCAACACAGAAAAATCAATAGCCTTTGTACACACAGACCTTGTTATGGCTGAGAAAGAACTTTTTAGACAAGTTCCCTTCAATAGCTCCAAAAAGAAGCAAATACCTTGGAATAAATTTAACCTAGGATCTCAAAAATGTCTATGATGAAAATTACAATATACTAATGAAAGAATAGACGAAGATATTAGAAAATGTAAAACACCTTCATGTTCACAGATTGGAAGAATCAATGCCATCAAAATGTCCCTACTATCAGAAAGAAGTTATAGACTCATTGTGATCCCAATCAAATTTCTATGACATTCTTCACAGACCTAGAAAAAAAAAAGATGCTAACATATATAGAAACACAAGAAACCCCAAAAGCTAAAGCGATCTTATAAAACAAAAGCACAGCCAGAGGCATTGCAATACCTGATTTCAAGACAAACTACAGTGCAGTTATATCAAAACAATGTTACTATACAAAAACATACTTGTAGACCAATGGAACAGAATAGAATCCATGCGTCTACAACCACCTTATCTTTGACAAAGGAGCAGAAATTAATCCCTGGAGCAAGGACAGTCTCTTCAACAAATGGTGCTGGGGAAACTGGATCTCCCTGTGAAAAACTATGAAACTAGACCCCTACCTTGCACCTTACACAAAAATCTAATCAAAATGGATCAAAGACTTAAATTTTCAACCCAATAACACCAAATTATTAGAGAACATTGGGGAAACTGCAAAACATTGGCATAGGCAAAGACTTCTTTTTTTTAAACTTTTATTTAATGAATATAAATTTCCAAAGTACAGCTTATGGATTACAATGGCTTCCCCCCCATAACGTCCCTCCCACCCGCAACCCTCCCCTTTCCCACACCCTCTCTCCTTCCATTCACATCAAGATTCATTTTTGATTTTCTTTATATACAGAAGATCAGTTTAGCATACATTAAGTAAAGATTTCAACAGTTTGCTCCCACACAGAAACATAAAGTGAAAAATACTGTTTGAGTATTAGTTATAGCATTAAATTTCAATGTACAGCACACTAAGGACAAAGATCCTACATGAGGAGTAAGTGCACAGTGACTCCTGTTGTTGACTTAACAAATTGACACTCTTGTTTATGGCATCAGTAATCACCCTAGGCTCTTGTCATGAGCTGCCAAGGCTATGGAAGCCCCCTGAGTTCACTGACTCTGATAATATTTAGACAAGGCCATGGTCAAAGTGGAAGTTCTCTCCTCCCTTCAGAGAAAGGTACCTCCTTCGGCAAAGACTTCTTAGAAAAGACACAAGAGGCACAGACAATGCTAAAGTTGACAAATGGGATTACATCAAAGTGAGAAACTTCTGCACTGCAAACAAAACACTCTGTGAAGTGAAGAGGTAATCAACAGAATGGGAGAATATATTTGCAAACTATGCAACTGATAAAGGGTTAACATCCAGAATCTATAAACAGCTTAAGAAATTCAACAACAACAAAACAATCCAGTTAAGAAAATAGCAAATGACTTGAACAAGCATTTTTCAAGGAGGAACTTCAAATGGACAATAGACACCTGTGAAAATGCTCAGGATCACCAGCCATCCGGGAAATGTAAATCAAAGGCACAATGAGGTTTCACCTCACTCCAGTTAGAATGCCTCTCATACAGAAATCAACAAACACAAATGCTAGTGAGGATGTGGGGAAAAAAGTTACGCTGGTCCACTGTTGGTGGGAATGTAAACTTGTGCAACCACTGTGGAAGACAGAGTAGAAATATCTCAGAAATCTGAATATAGACCTACCATATGATCCAGCCATCCCACTCTGTTAATTTACTCAAACCAAAAGAAATCCCCATATGAAAGAGTTATCTGTACCCCCATGTTCATTGTAGCACAATTCACAATACCTAAGATATGGAATCAACTCAGATGTCCATCATCTGTTGAATGGATGAAGAAATTATGGTATATACACAATATGGATTTCTACTCAGTTGTTAAAAAAAATGAAATCCTGTCTTTTGCAACATGATGGATGCAGGTGGATACCATTATAGTTAGTGAAATAAGCCAGTCCCCAAAATAGATATATTATATTTTTCCTGATCCAAAATGGCTAATAGAGTACCTGAAATGTAATTTATTAGAATGAAATCGCTATTTTAGATTCAATGATTGTTTACATCCCTTGTCTCTTCCATTAAAGAAGTGTCATGTTTTGGTTATTTTGTTTGTGTGTTTTACTTTTTTTCCCTTCATATTATTTGTTGAACTCTTTTACTTAGAATAGGGTTAACTATATAATCATTAAGTATCCTGAAAATAGATCTCTGTAAAAATTAAAAGTGGGAATCTGAGAGATAGGTGCAAGAAGGGTAGGAGGATGAGCGAGGTGGGGGGAGGTGCCACTATGTTCCTGAATCTGTATATATAAAATATATGGAACTTTTATAACTTGAATAAAATTTTAAAAAGATCAGTTGTTCTTAATTATAGTAATAATTACAAAAAGTTGGAATGAATCATTTATTGATATATATACAAAAATTGTGCTCATCACAATGATAAAATGTCTGGTTAGAAAATATTCTGATGCAAAATTGGCAACCAAACTCCAAGAATCAGTTAAGGCATCTGTATATGACAGAGAATAAAATTGTAACCAAGAGAGTGAGTAGCAGAAAATATTTATATTAAAGGAACTTGGAGACATATGTCCTGACATTGAAACCACAAAGGATAAATTTCGGAAGCTAATCCAAATGACTCTAACAATCTTCTAATGAAGGCAAAGAAGTGAAGCTCTCCATATATAGAAACATATACTATGAAAAGAAGACAAACCTTACTTAAATTCCTTATCATATATTTTATAAAGCAATAAAGCAATTGATTACTGGCATTTGTTATGTTTAAAATTATAGTGTGCTAAAATATTATTTTTACTTCCTTTTAAAATTTTCTTTATATTTAATTACTATTTTATCAAAAAACAATGTTGAAGATTTCTATTTTTTAAATTATGATGTTTCAAAAAATTTCTAACGTTCTTCTAAAACTTCTAAATTTCACAGAGCAAATCATAACTTTTCAGTTGCTTTCTTTTTTTTTTACGTCACTTTGCACTGTTTCAGCTTTGCATACTCCCATCCTATTATGAAAAAAGAAAAGCATAAATAATTTGGTTATATTCATAAAATAATAAAACAAATGAGAAAATTTAACTTTTTACTTTCTATATATCAAAAGAATGCTAAAAGTATTGTATTTGAACTTAAACTCTTTGACATTTATATGTTTCATTTCTTTTTGTTTTAGTGTTAAAATTATGAGATATAAAAAATTACTGTTAAGCATGATTTTGGATTGTAAAATTAGTATGAAAGATGGAAAATATCTTTAAATTTAAAATATTAAATATGAAGGTTAATTTCTTAAATATTTTATTTTACATAATTAATAATAAAATATAATTTAGCCAAGGACAATATAGAGATTTAAAAATAGTTATATGTAAGTATTTCTTCCTTATGTAAGTATGAAGTCTACATCAATTATGTATTTATATATAATATGTATAAACATGAAAAATTAGGTAATAATATATTTTAACATAGTGCATTTATTTGCATCTCTCAAGGGAAAAAACATCAACAGAGACTCACTAAGGAAGCCAAAAGTGTATGTGATGCCTACCATATACTATGTTCACCCTGCCTGATTGCAACATTGTTGTTGGCTTACAAAAATATCCTTTTTATGTTTTTATTCAGGTTATTGGACTACTAAGAGATTTGGTATAGTAAAGTTTGATTGATTCCTTTGAGTGATTTTTAATTTTAATAGAGGATACTTTTTTAAAGGAGGTAAGTTTTGAAACCAAGATTGACCCTTCTTGGGAGCGAACCAGTGGATAGAAGATTCTCTCTCTCTCTCTCTCTTTTTCTCTGCCTCTCTGTAACTCTGCCTTTCAAATGAAATAAATAAATCTTAAAGAAAAAAAAAAAAAGATTGACCCTGCTAAAACAATGTTTAATTTTGAGAATATCTATCCACAGTTTAGGAAGAAAGTTGAATTTAAATCTTAATCTCTGTAAGTTTATATGTTCTCTGGAATTATGCTATTTCTTGTGCCTGATATAAAAAAAAAAAAAAGAAAAAATATGTCTTTTGAAAAGTACGATTTACAAGGTAGTAAAACTTCCAGAAGTGGTTTACAAGCACAATAATAGTATGGTATCATGATTATTCTTGCTTCTATGTCCAAGGTAAATGAAATCTTATTTGAATTGGGGTGCATAGGAGGATGAGAGTTTTCATGTAGGGAGAAAGCAATATTTTATTTATCTGTTTTGGTTCAGTTAACTACTTCTTTATTCAGCAGGGGTACATCTCTAAGTTTTATCCACAATGTTTAATGCAGTATTATGGGATTCAATGATAATTTTAAAACATATACAAGTATACAATAGAGAAATGAGACAACTTGAGTGGTTGTCAAGATATGCTACTTTTATAAAACCCTATGATACTATTAGTTCTGCAGTATATGCAGGCATAAAATCACAAGCAGAGAAAGACATTTTATCCCACATCAAGCTACAGAGTTGAGTATTGAGGGGACAAGATTTGTATTAAAATGACTCACTCCACAACATATATAACATTTTTGATACAGTCATTTTAACACATACTCTTCATTTATTGCCCATGACACCTAGCACTCCTTCCCAGATAAATGTCTGTGTACTAGAAGAAGCTACTGTACCCTCAGGGCACTGCACATTCATCCTTTCCAATTTCACCCACAGGCTTGCTTTTCCATCCATTTCATACCAGAAAATATATTTATTTAAAAAGGAAAAAATAGACAAACACAAATGAAGACCCACAAACAAATGCTGCTACCTGCTGTTTGAGGTAAATTTGGCGCCTAGTACTGACTATATCCGCACTAGACTAAGTTTTGTCTTTACTGTAATACAAAGATATACAGCGTGGGTGGAAAGTAAGTTTTGATTCCTAATTTAGACTGGTTATGTGTTTAATCTTAATGTCTTTTGTATCACTCTACCGTTCACATAGTTTTTCCCTGTACTTGTAATAACATATAATGATTTCATTTAAGATTGACTTTAAGATTGTAGCAGTTATAATACATTTCAAGAAAATAGAGAATAAAATAACTTTTCAAAAATATGATAATTCAAGGATCACAAAGCACTTGAAGTTAGCATAAAATCTGAACTTGCTGCATGAATTTCTATGTTAACTATGAGCAATTCTATCCTAATTATTTTCCTTTTGTTTAAAAGGTAAATCTCAATATAACAGACATATATTTACTTTTATTTTTCAGCCCAATGAGAGTACATTCTCTCCTTTTAAATTCTATTATTTTGAGCAGACACTTGATCTTATTTATGTGATCCCTTTGACAATTAATCCTATGTACATGATTAATTAAACACATAATATAATCACTTTAACACATAAAATGGCATTATTACCACCCAGCTTAATGTGATTTGGAGTCACATGGCAAGTTTTTAGCTTTACCCTTAGAAGAAGGTCCATGGGAATGTATGCAGAACTATATAGCTCCTCCATCTCTTATTCCCACTTTTATTTTCTACTGGGATCTATTTTCAATTGACTTGATACACATATGATTAATTCTTCGTTAAGTAAAGAGTTCAGGTGCTGGTCCAGCGGTATAGTAGGTAGAGCTGCTGCCTGCAGTGGTAGCATCCGACAAGGGCACAGGTTTGAGTCCTGGCTGCTCCACTTCCAATCCAGCTCTCTGTTATGACCCGGGAAAGGAGTAGAACATGGCCCAATTCCTTGGGCCCCTGTACCCATGTGGGAAACCTGGAAGAATCTCCTGGCTCCTGGCTTCAGATTGGCGCATCTCCAGCCACTGCGGCCATCTGGGGAGTGAACCAGGGGATGGAAGACTTTCTCTTTCTCTCTCGCTCCCTCTCTCTCTCTCTCTCTCTCTCTGCCTCTGACTCTTTGTAACCCTGCCTTTCAAATAAATAAATAAATAAATCTTAAAAAAAGTGAAGAGTTCAACCAATGTTTTTAGTAGGAAAAATAATACAATAAAACAAAACAAAATAAAATATAATAATAAAATAAAAAAAAACTTTCTCAACAGTCAAGACAATGCTGTTCAAGTCATTGCTTCTCAAACTGTCAGTTCACTTCAGGTTTCCTTTTAGGTGTTCTCTTAGTTATCCCACATCAGGGAGAACATGTAGTATTTGTCCATTTGGGACTGGCTTATTTCACTATGCATGATGTTTTCTCGATTCACCCATTTTGTTGCAAATGACCAGATTTCATTTTTTACCATTGTGTAGTATTCTATAGAGTAAGTAACTAAGTATTCTATAGAGTAAGTAGGTATACTTTCTTTATTCAGGCTTCAGTTGACAGGCATTTAATTGATTTCATGTCTTAGCTATTGTGAATTGAGCTGTATTGAACATGGGATTGCAGACAACTCTTTGCTTATTTTATTTCCCTTGGGTAAATTCCCAGAAGTGGGATGGTGGGATAGTATGATAGGACTATATTCAGATTTATGAAGTATCTTCTTACTGTCTTCCATAATAGTTTTATCAGTTTACATTCCCACCAACAGTGGATTAGAGTACTATTTTCCACACACCCTGCAGCCAGCATTTGTTGATTTCTGCATAACAGCCATTCTAACTGGGGTGGGGTGAAATCTCATTGTGGTTTTGATTTGTATTTCCCTGACAGCTAGTGATCCTGAGCATTTTTTAATGTGTCTGTTGGTTTTTTGGATTCCCTCTTTTGAAAAACACCTGTTCAAGTGCTTTGAGCATTTCTACACAGGGCTGTTTGTTTTGTTATTGTGGAGTCTCTTGATGTCTCTATATATTCTGGTTATTAACCCTTTATCAGTTGCATGGCTTGCAAATAATTTCTACCTATCTGTTGCCTAGTCACTTTCCTGAGAGTTTCTTTTGCAATACTGGAGCTTCTCAATTTGATGTAATCCCATTTGTTAATTTTGACTTTTGTTGCCTGTGCCTCTAAGGGCCTTTTCCAGGAATTCTTTTTATGTGCCAATGTCTTGCAGGATTCCCCAATGCTTTCAAATAATTTGATGGTATCAGATCATAGATTTAGGTCTTTAATCCATTTTGTATGGATTTTTGTCGAAGGTGTCGAAGGTGTAAGGTAGGGGTCCTGCTTCATACCTCTGCTTGTGGAAATCCTGTTTTTCCAACACCATTTGTTGAAGGACTGTCCTTGCTCCAGGGATTGGCTTCAGCTTCTTGGTCAAATACAAGTTGGTTATAGATGCTTGGATTGATTTTTGGAATTTCTATTCTGTTTCATTGTTCTATCCATCTGTTTTTGTAACAGTAAAAGGCTGTTTCGATTATCACTGCCTTATAGTATATCTTGAAATCTGGTATTGTGATACTTCTGGCTTTGCTTTTATTATATAAGATTGCTTTAGCTATTCAGTGTCTCCTGTGTTTTCAAATTAATTTTGGCACCATTTTCTTTAGATCTGAGATAAATATCTTTGGTATTTTGATTGGTATTGTTCTTTCTGAAGAATGAACATTTTGATAATATTGATTCTTCCAATCCATGAACATGGAATTTTTTTTTCCATTTTTGTGTATTTCTTTCTTTCTTTAATGTTTTGTGATTCTCATTACAGAGATCTATGACATACTTGGCCACATTTATTCCAAAGTATTTAATATTTTGTAGATATTGTGAATAGGATTGACCTTAAAATTTCAATCTCAGTCAATGTTTTGTTTATGTATATAAAGGCTGTAGTTTTCTGTGTGTTGATTTTATATCCTGCTATTTTACCAAAATCTTCGATGAGTTCCAAAAGTCTCTTCATGCAGTCTTTTGAATCCCCTATATATAGACTCATATCATCTGCAAATAGGGATAGTTTGAATTCCTCCTTCCCAATTTGAATCTCCTTGATTTTTTTTTCTTGCCCCATGGCTCTCACTAAAAATTCCAGGGCTACATTGAATAGCATTGCTGAGAGTGGGCATCCTTGTCTTGTTCTGGATCTCAGTGGGAATGCTTCCAACATTTTCTCATTAAATATAATGATTGCTGAGTGTTTGTCAAAATTGCCTTTATCATGTTGGGGAAAGTTACTTCTAAACACAACTTGGTTAGAGTTTTCATCATGAAAGCATGTTATATTTTGTCAAATACTTTATCTGCATCAATTGAGATAACCATATGCTTTTTGTTTTTCAGTTTGTTAATGTGATTTATCACATTGATTGATGCAAATGTTGAACCATCCCAGCATACCAGGGATAAATCCCACCTAGTCTGGGTGGATGATCTTTCTGATATGTTGTTGGATTCAGTTGGCAAGAATTTTGTTGAGGATTTTTGGGTCTATGTTTATTAGGTAATTGGCCTGTAGTTCTCTTTGGAAAAGTTCTTCTTTAAGTCTGGTAGAATTCAGCAGTGAAGCCATCCTGTTCCTGACTTTTCTTCGTTGGAAGTGTCTTTATTACTGATTCAATTTCTTTCCTGGTTAGGGGTCTGTTTAGGTTTTCTATGTCTTCATAGCTCAGTTTTGGTAGGTTATATGTGTCCAGAAATCTCTCCATTTCTTCTAGGTTTCCCAATTTGCTGCATAAAGCTCTTTGTAGTGGTTTCTGATGATTCTTTTTATTTCTGTTGTTACATTTCCATTACCATCTTTAAGTTTACTGATTTGAGTCTTCTCTCTACTCTTTTTGGTTAGTTGGGCCAAGGATGTTTCAATTTTGTTAATTTTTTCAAAAAACTAGATCTTAGTTTTGCTGATTTTATATTTTTTTGTTTCAGTTCTGTTGATTTCTTCTCTAACACTTATTATTTCTTTTCTTCTACTGGTTTTGGGTTTGATTTGCTGCTGTTTTTCTAGATCCTTGAGTTGCATAGAAAGATCAGTTATTTGGTACCTTCCCAATTTCTTGATGTAGGCACCAATTGCTATAAACTTTCCTCTTAACACTGCTTTTGCTGTATCCCATAGGTTTTCATTTGTTGTACTGTCGCCTTCATTTGTGTTCAGAAATTTTTTTTATTTTTCTTTTGATTTCTTCTATATACCCACTGTTCATTTAGGAGTGTGTTGTTCAGTCCCCATGTGTTTGTGTATGTTCTGGAGATTTCTGAGTTGCTAATTTCTAACTTCATTGCATAGTAGTACAAGGAGATGCATGATAGGATTTTGATTTTTTTTGAATTTGCCGAGACTTGCTTTATGGTCTTGCAAGTGGTCAATCCTAGTGAAAGTTGCATGCACTTGTGTGAAAAAATGTGAATTCTGTGGCTGTGGTGTGGAAGGCTCTGTAGATATCTGCTAGGTCTATTTTGTCTATGGTGTTGATTGACTGATTTTTTTCTTGTTCATTTTCTGCCTGGTTGATCTGTCCATTGTTGAAAGTGTGCTGTTCAAGTCCCTGATTACTATTGTATTTGAATCTGTATCCCTTTAAATCCATTAACATTTATTGTAAATATCCAGGTGCCTTGGTGCATATATCACATGCATACACATTTATAATAGTCACATCTTCCTGTTGAATTGATCATTTAATCATTATGTAGTGTCCTTCTTTGTCTTTTAAACTAGTTTTTGTGTTAAAGTCTATTTTGTCTGATATTAAGATGGCCACACAAACTCTATTTAAAGCTTTCTTTTAGCATGGATTATCTTTTTTCCATCTTTCACTTTCAGTCTAATAGCATCTTTGTTGGTAAAATATATTTCTTGTAGGTAGCAAATAGATGGGTTTTATTTTTAATCCATTCAGTCTATGTCTTTTAACTGGGGAGTTGAGACCAATTACATTCAGGGTGACTATTGTTAACTATCAACTTTGCCCTGCCATGTTTCTGTAAATAGTCCTGCTTTTGTATTTTGTATTTCCTTTGTACTTTTGCTGGGTCATTTTATGTGTTCATCTTCTTTCATAGTGATATCCTTATTTCTGTGTTTCTGTGTGTAGCACATCCTTGAGCATCTCTTGCAGGATTGCATGAGTAGTTATAAATTCTTTCAATTTGTGTTTGTTTTGGAAGATCCTTATTTCTCCTTTATTTATAAATGAGAGCTTTGTAGGGTACAGTATTCTGGTTTTACAGTTTTTTTTTCTCTTAGGACTTGAAATATATATTGCCATGCTCTTCTTGCCTATAGAGTTTCTGATGAGAAGTCTGCAGCGAGTCTAATTGGATTTCCTCTAAATGTGATTTGGTGCACATTTTAAGATTTTTTTTATTTTTTACTGTGGAGAGTTTTACTACAATGTGCATATTGAAGCTTTTTTCTGGTTGTGTCTATTAGGAGTCCTGTGTACTTCTTGTAATTGGATGCCTCTTTCTTTCTTCAGATTTGGGAAGTTCCCCATTATTATTTCATTAATAAGGCCTTCTAATCATTTTTCTCTTTCTAAATCTTCCAGAATTCTTAGTATCCATATGTTGGGTCATTTGATTGAGTCTTGTAGATCTCCAATTCTAATTTCTAATTTCTTCTTTTATTTATTTTTATATTCTGTTGTTACTGTTTCCATTGCATTTTATTTGATCTATTAAATTCTTTATTTCAAATATTTCGTTCTGACTTCTCTTTAATATCTCAATTTCTTGGGAGAGCTTTTCATTTAGATTGTGAATTTGCTTCTGAGTGCTTCTAAGTAATCTGATGATTACTTTTCTGAATTCTTTTTCTGCATATCCTCAATCTCCTTTTCTTCACCTTCTATTATTGTAGAGGTATAGTGTTCCTTTGGGGAGCTCATAGTGCCTTCCTTATTCTTATTTATGTTCTTTGTTTTTCAGCATTTGTGTATTTTTTTTTTTTTTTGGTTTGGAGCTTTTCTATTTAATTTGTGTCTGTGCTTGTGGTGAGATTTCCCTCTTCTATGAACTGCTATGTGTCTGTGCATTGCAAGTGGAAGCACACAGTCCCATTCCCTGTAGTCCAGCTCATTTCTTAATCGTGATGTGGGTGAGGACGAGCCCTGGTGCACTAAGCTCCTCCTACTGGGCTCCAGCTGGCTTCTCACTGGTGAATGAAATGAACTCTAGTTTTTGATATTCAGGACTTCTTGTTGTACAGCTTGTGTGGTGGGAGGAAACTACTCTGAAATATGGTCCTTGTTCTCAAGTGAAGTTTGTGGTGAGGTGGCTCCCACAACTGATGGACATGTACCCATGAGGTAAATGTGATAGCCCCCTGCTTATGTTTAAATATGTAAACAATATGGTTTCTTCCAGCCAGATGCAGGTCCGGTATGGGGTAAGGGGGATGTAGATGGACAGGGGCATGTCTGGCCTTTCCATTTGTTCCTCTATACCTTCTCTTTCTTCCCACATGAAGCTTCAAATGCAGTTCACGAAGCTCCCCTTCCTGCTGTTCTCTACAGCTCCATGGATTCACAATTTCCCATCTAAAATTGTATGCTTGGGAATGGTGCCAGCCTCCTTGTTCTGTATCTCTGCTGCACCTCCACTGCACCTCCACAGCTTCCCGTTCCTAGTGCTCCTTCAGTGTGGACCTGCCGAGTCTCTGTTGGACTCCTGGACTTCCCTGTTTGAATTTCCCATGGCTCTACATCCAGCTTGTATCTTCTTTCCTTTTTAACTGCCTATTTTGCCCCCTTGTGACTTGGATTGTCCTGTTGCTATATGCCATCCTAGGCTCTCATTCAATGCCTTTTGTTTTTTAAAAAGCAAATGTTGGCCGGCGCCTCGGCTCACTAGGCTAATCCTGTGCCTTGCGGCACCGACACACCAGGTTCTAGTCCCGGTCGGGGCACCGGATTTTGTCCCGGTTGCCCCTCTTCCAGGCCAGCTCTCTGCTGTGGCCAGGGAGTGCAGTGGAGTATGGCCCAAGTGCTTGGGCCCTGCACCCCATGGGAGACCAGGAGAAGCACCTGGCTACTGCCATCAGATCAGTGCGGTGTGCCAGCTGCAGCGCGCCGGCCACGGCGGCCACTGGAGGGTGAACCAACGGCAAAAGGAAGACCTTTCTCTCTGTCTCTCTTTCTCACTGTCCACTCTGCCTGTCAAAAAAAAAAAAAAAAGCAAGTGTTATATGTGATTAGTCAGCCCCAAAAGTCCAGGATGGGTGGAGGGATGATGGTCTATCTTCTATATCTGCTTCCAGCTGACATGGGGTGATGAGTCACTCTCCTCTGGTATGTAGCAACATCTCAGGTTGCAATCTCCCAGGTAGGAATCTGAGTATAACCTCATAGTAGCATTTGATTGACTGACTACCTGGTTGGTGAAGGCTTTGGTTCTTTCTGTTATCACCTCCTGTAAACACTTAAACAAAATAGTATAAAAGCCAGGGTAAGAATAGCAGCCAATTGTTCCAGAAGTGGCATTAACCAATGGTGAGGGGACTCCATAGGGAGGAAGAGAGGAGAGACTGTCTGGACCCTAGGGCAGACTGTTTAATAGACAGGCAATTTGTTGGAGATTGTTAACATTTTATTCTTTTGCTCTACCTGGCCGAATTGATTAACATAGTAACAACATGATTCTCCCAGAAAACCAAAAATTCCCCTTATTCAGCTGTTATAAGGTCCAGAGCTCATTTGTTTTTAACACATCTTCCAGTGAGGTGATCTTATTTTGAAGGCCTCAAATGGTGTCAGCCAATGTTTCAGTGGAACTGGTGACCTCCTCTCATAGTTGCTGGAGTTGCTCTTGGAACCAGTTAATGGACATAACATTGCAGTTCCCAAGACCACCACTGTAGAGAGGGAAGCTGTGAAGCTGACTCCATCTAAGACTGAGAGAAAGATTGCTCATTTCTTGTGGGTAGAGGGATTAGTCTGAGTATATGTATTGTTAGATGGAGGAGATGATCACCAATACACAGACCTGGAGTAGAACTGTTGATACAAGTGTATATGAAGTTCCAAGTGGGCTAGAGAAGGAAGCTGTGGAAGTAACAGTTATATTAATAAAACAGGGGATGTTATGTGGCAAAAGCCTGTTAGGTTGTTCTGTTATGGTGGTGGTCCAACATGTTGCATCCTATCCTCCAGAATGCAGAGGAAGATGACTGATGACTCTCTGAGGATTGTGGGAGCAGGAGTTTGTAGAAGCGGAAACATTAGTGAGCCACAATGGCTGTTCCCAAAGGGGAGCACATGTAAAAAATTGCTGTTGGTAAAGGGCCAAGGGTAAAGTAGAATTGAGAAGTTGATAAATTTGGGTGAGAGACAAATTGATGAGTTGTAACCATGTTAAGAGAGATTTGGTCTGGTTAATTAGCTGGGACAGATGTTTAGAGGAATCCTTTACCATGTCAACCACCTCATTCATGAGAGTTGTCGGGAGCTGAGTGTAGACCCTGATAAGTTTTATGATTCTGTTAGGATCTTGCATGTTAGAGCCCATAAACAAAGTGACAGATCCCTTGATTCCATCTTGCTGGACCTGAAGATAGGGATCAGTTAAGGCCACCACAAAACACACCAAACACCAAAATTAAAGGAAAGCTTTATTGTCAGGTGGAGGAAACCAAACAGGTCAGAGGAAGAGGATTAGAGGGCAAAAAGGGAGAGGGGTCCAAAGAGAGTTCAAGAGAGCATGTGTTGGAAGCAGTTCCTGTTATATCTTTGCAGGGAGTAGGGAAGTGGGAGTGGAGCTGACGCTTGTGGTTGGGGCGTTTGGTCACCTGTTATCTAGTAGAAGACTGAAGCTTACTGTGCAAGATGGCACCTGGGGGGCCAGAGCCTGAGATGGTGCTCAGGGCTTAACATGGTGCCAGAGATAAGATGGCACCATTTTACTAACACTTAATTCATGTAACTGTTTCTGTTTGGTTTTGAGTAATTTTAAATCACCATTTTGAATTCCTTTTTAGACATTTTATCAATCTCCTCATCTTCACAGTTGACTATTGAAGTACTATTGCTTTTCATATGGTGAGTTACATTGTCTTATTTATTCATTTTTATTTACTTCTACATTGTTTTACATTTGGAGGAACACTTGTTTACTTTGCATCTGTGGAAACTCTGGTTCTTAAGAATGTGCCTCTGTGGCTTTATGGAATGCCTGCAGCTTATAGCAGATATCCAGAGGTGTATAGGATAGGAAGCAGTCCAGAATTATACCCAAGTTGAGTGTTGTAGGGGATTGTTGGGGAGGGGGGATTGTTGCACCCACCAGCATGTTAACAGTCTCAATCGTTCTCTGAACTCCATATTGTGAGCTTACTGTGCCTGTGCCTCCCACCCACACTGATGTACAAATTTCACAAAGGGTCTATGCAGTCTGGGTATGTGGGGTCTGCATAACAGAGTCATGAGGTAGAGGTTTGCCTCAGTCACAGCATGCAGAGAATGAGCTCTCTACTTTGTGAACCCCCCTGTTTCTCAGGTGAGCCATCTATCCCTGGAGCTTCTACCTGCCCTACAGAGGGCTATTGGTGCTCATCTTCAGCAAGCTGAGTTGAGTGCTTTGGCGCTAGGAGGGGAGGGAAGCAACATTCCCTCACATCTCATAGATAAGTTTGTACTCTGCCTCTTGTCAACTCTCCAGACCAGATGCAAAGTCAATGGGGACCATAAAATTCTCTGTCAGACAAATTTTACCAGTAGCATGTGGGATGATGGAGCCTCCTCTCAATTAGCTCTAGAAAAATGGTGTCTCCCTTCTGGCCACCAGCCACAAGAGTCACTGGTAATATCCTCTTAGCTGCTGAATGTTAGTACATCGATTTTACAGTTCTGAAGAGCCTCTCTTATCTTCTGTTTGCATTCCACTGAAAAATTATCTCCAACTGTCCCCTGGGAATGTGGTCCCATCCCTGCTCTTCTTGTATCTTCCCCTGGTCAAAACCAGCATGTCTTTTTCCTATTCAACCATTTTGGTTCCAATCATATTGTTCTATTTTCCTATGCACATATGTTTACTTCTGAAAATATGGAAATCTGTGCAATAGTTTTGTGTATTTGCCTATATTGAAGTATTAAAATAAGTTAAAGAAATTATCAGAAAGAAAGTGCATATATGATGCTGGTAGTGTGATGTAGAAAAGATGATATGAAATAGGAATGATTACTTACAAAAATTACTTTTTTTGTAAGGATTGGGAAGTTTAAAAACTGTATTTAAATTTAAGACTAGCAATTTAAGGATTTATTGCTTCTGGGCCATTTGGCTAAGATCAAGTGTGATTTAAGGATTTAGACATATTCAAATTGAACCAAGAAAAATATTTAATGGTTTTATTTGTACATAGAATGTTAATTGTTTTAACATAGATATGTGCTAGTAAATAATCCTTAGTAGAAAAGTGTAATAAATGATTAATGTACCTTTATAAATTTTGAATTTATTTGCTGTGTTTTTAAGTTACAAATATATTTTCATATATATATTCATTATAGAAATAAAGTTGCAGAAACTTTAATTTTTATCTTTATACTGATACCTTCAAGGAAATGAGTGACAATGATTAAAAGCATGAAAAATAAAATATTATATAAGGATATACACTATGTTATAATGCCTTTTAAATGTAATAGCACAGATTTTTTATGCTCCTACATAATATATTTTTGTTTGTCTTTATTCTAAGATATTCAATGAAGCATAGAACTGAACTTTTTATTGTACTTTTCTAGAGTGCATAACACATATAATAGGCATTTCTTAAATCTACCATTGTCATATGCACCTGTGAGGCAAAAGCAATTGTCCCAGTACTTTGAAAAGGCAAATGTTTTGAGAAAAAAAAAAAAAGAAAAAGAAGCAATAACTTTGTGTCCATTTTCTCAAGCAAAACATTTATTTTCCTTTCCTGTTGGGTAAGGTAAAATATACCATCAAATTTTTTGGATAAATTCAAATTCATTTCATCCAATATTAAAGTTTATTCAGATCCCTTATATTGATTTAAAGTGTCACAGAGAAAGCTTTGATTTTATATTTAGATTTTCCTATTCCTTTGTCCATTTTTTCTCTTGTAAAGTTTAAATGTAAGTTTTTTCTTCTTATTTTATGAGAATATTAACATGCTATAGTTAATAAAAGCATAAAAGAAATCGTCTTCTTTATAGCAAATGTACATTTTGACTTACCATATGGCTACAACACCCCTCAGTTGCTAATCTGCCATTTCAGTAGTAATCAACACAATCAGGATCTTGCACATGGAAAACCACATAGCACTATACTCAAAAAACACATTTCTATGATTATACCACAGAAGAAAATGAGTTCAAATTCTCAGCAGATTAGAAAACCATCTATTAGCATATGCTCCTATAATGTTTAATGAATCTGAAGAAGGCTGAGATTACCAGTAAATGACAAATGGCAGAGGTTTATCACGATTGCCTTTGCCTCTCTCATCTTGGAGCTTGCAGGTATCCTGCTTCCCTTTCTTCCATTTCCTGATTGTGAGAGGTTGGATGCTTAAAAATGAATAATAAATTGTGAAACTTCAGTGAAGGCATGTAAAGCAAGTGATAAATTGTCATTTATGAAAGTCACATAAAGTAAAATATAGATTTGCTGCTTGTATAGAACAGATTTTTGTTTTTCTTTTCATACTACTTGAACTTTTACTTAACATAGAGTTAATCATATGTGTACAAAGTTAAATGAAAATATATCTTAGTAAAAAATAAGTGTGGGAATAAGAAAAGGGTGAGGAAGAGATGTGGGAGTGAGGGTGAGAGGAGGGTGGCACAGTGGGAAGAATCACCATGTTCCTCAAGTTGTAAGTTTGAAATGTATGAAACTGGTAACTGTAAAGCTGTATAATTTGGCATACATTCTTATGGTCTTACTTCTAAGGGTACAGTTTAAAAACCTGGTATGGGACAACAAATCCCCATAATCTGGAGGTGAAACATTTTAAGTCTTAAAATGATCATAGGGATAGGAATAAGTGTTACAGTACTTATATAGATAGGAGTAAGTGTTAAAATGATTGTACAAATAGGATTAAGTGTTTGGTAATAATAATAGATAGAATTAAAAAGGAGAGAATGCTTCGACATGGGAAGCAGTCCATACAGCAGAAAGACAAACAGAAAGACTCACAGAAAGACAATTGCTTAAAGCAGCACTCTAACCTCAGAATCAGCCCGCAAGGCATTCTGGTCTGCCTGAAAAGCCCACAAGAACATTTCAGGCGTAGAAAATCAAGACACTGGGGAAAAAATTGGCCTACTTGAAGGACCTCTGTGAGTGAGAACTCAGTGGAAAGAACTGGTCATCAAGAAGGGTGTACTTTTCTCTGAAGGGAGGAGAGAATTGCCACTTTGCTTATGACCTTGTCTAAATAATGAAGGAATTTGTGGACTCAAAAGGTTTCCATAGCCTAGGCAGCTCATGTCAAGAGCCTTGGGTGATCACTGAAAATCATATATAAAAGTGTTGTTAAATTAACAACAGGAGTCACTGTGCACTAACTTCCCATGCAGGACCTCTGTCCTCAAAAAGTTGTATTATGAGAGCTAATAGTAAAACTTATTCTCAAAGATTTACTTCATTTTAGTGTATTAAATAGAGGATATTCTTGTGTCTCATAAGTTTCAGATAAGCCTAAGGGCCCAATGCCATTGCTTATTTCCTTAAGTGCTTCTTCAATTAATGATAAAACTTGTTCTCAAAAAAAGCAAGTATATCATCACAAAAATTAAAAGAAAAAGAAGAAAAGAAGTAGGAGGAAGGGTGGGAGTGAGGGGTGATGGGGTGGGAAGTACCATTATGTTCTTAAAACTGTATGTGATTAATCCTCTGCCTGCGGCACCGGCACACCGGGTTCTAGTCCCGGTTGGGGTGCCAGTTCTGTCCTGGTTGCTCCTTTTCCAATCCAGCTCTCTGCTGTGTCCCAGAAAGGCAGTGGAAGATGGCCCAAGTGCTTGGGCCTGCACCTGCGTGGGAGACCAGGAGGAAGCACCTGGCTCCTGGCTTTAGATTGGTGTAGCGCGCCAGCCACAGTGCACCGGCAGTGGCGGCCATTTGGGGGGTGAACCAACGGAAAAGGAAGATCTTTCTCTCTATCTCTTTCACTGTCTAATCTGCCCGTCCAAAACAATAATAATAATAACTGTATGTGTGAGATACATGAAATTGGTTCCATTTATATAAATTTAAAAAGTGCATATAACCTGAAAAAAAAAAAGAAACAAAACACCATGTTTAAAGAATCACAATTTTGCTGTATCATATTGTAATTATTTTGAAAACTTGTTTTTTAATGTGTGTTCCTGGATATGATATGCTACTCTTGAATTAAAAAATCTTTATATATCCATGGATATTTTTTCTTTCGTGTTGGACTCTGCAACATATTCTTTGTGGCAGTCTTTAGGGCAGAGCATAAGTTATGTGGCCAGATACTCAGGACTGTTAACTGCCTTTTAATGTTCAGCTTCAATCATTACCATCATAAGTCTTTAATTCTAAGCAAATGGTTTATTTATTAATCCCACTGCACACATCAGATTTTATCTGTAATTATCCCTTTTTCCCAAGTCTTGTCAACTATAATTCCTTATAATGGAACACATGTAGTTTGATTTTTTATGAAAAATAAATCAAAACACAACTACAATTATATTGATAGAAGGAGTTGTGTTCTATGCCTTATTTATTTGAGAGAAAGAGTGTGCTCACATCTACTGATTCACTCCCTAAATGCCTATATAATGACTGGAATTGGGCCAAGCCAACTCCTGGAGCAAGGAACTCAATCCAGGTCTCCCATGTGTTTAACTGGAACCGGATTACTTGGGCCATCCTTCCCAGAGTCTGCATTACTAAGAAGCTGCAATCAAAAGATGTAGGCATTCTGATATAGTTATCCTAAATGAAGTCTTAACTGCTACAGATAAAGCACCTGTCCATATCTTTCCGTATTCGTAGTACCTTGCATGGTGTTCAAATATAAATGGCACTAATCATTTTCAATTGTGGTAACAGATATAGTATGATTATATTGAAAACTTGCTTTCATAATATACAAAACTATTTTACATTCTCAACATAATTATAACACATTAAGTACCTAAATTTACTGGATTTCAAAGGCCAAACCCAGAAACCTGTAAAACTCTCCAGTCTTTCAGGAGCATGAATCAGAAATCAAATCCAAGTATGC
The DNA here is from genome assembly GCF_051225735.1 of Oryctolagus cuniculus. Lineage (NCBI taxonomy): Eukaryota > Metazoa > Chordata > Mammalia > Lagomorpha > Leporidae > Oryctolagus > Oryctolagus cuniculus. The sequence goes on along the minus strand of NC_142871.1, from coordinate 105,258,107 downwards.
AAATATGGGATGTGTGCATCTTCACCACTATAGGCTAAACACTTGCTTCCCTATGAAACACTTTGGATAATTATCCAAAATGCTTCTAGAGCAAGTTATTTAATATATAATGAACCTACTTCTTATGGCACCAGTTTCTTTAGTATTATAATGACCAAATTAACCATTTCAAAGAGGAACTGAATAAAAGGCAAAAATATACTATACACAAAACAGACTGGGAAAATTCAATTATAGCTTTCATCAGATTGTAAACAGCTATTATATTAATTCTCTTTGTTTTTTTTTAATGACACAAACACTTTTTTTAACTTTTATTTGATGAATATAAATTTCCAAAGTACAGAATATGGATTACAATGGCTTCCCCCCCTTAACGTACCTCCCACCCGCAACCCTCCTCTTTCCCGCTCCCTCTCCCTTTCCATTCACATCAAGATTCATTTTCGATTCTCTTTATATACAGAAGATCAGTTTAGCATACATTAAGTAAAGATTTCAACAGTTTGTACCCACACAGAAACATAAAGTGAAAAATACTGTTTGAGTACTAGTTATAGCATTAAATCTTAATGTACAGCACACTAAGGACAAAGATCCTACATGAGGAGTAAGTGCACAGTGACTCCTGTTGTTGACTTAACAAATTGACACTCTTGTTTATGGCCTCAGTAATCACCCTAGGCTCTTGTCATGAGCTGCCAAGGCTATGGAAGAACCCTGTAATGACACAAACACTTTCAATGTATAAAATACTGTAAAAATGATACACTAATAGGGAGGACACTTATTCCTGGACTGGACTGCTCAGTTTGCATATATATATAAAGTTATTGTACACCATGAAAATACTGGTTTTTAAGCTTTGTTGTGCTAAACGACCCTTTATAATAATACTTTAATTTTCTCTTCTGGATTATTTTAAAATAGTTTTTTAAATAGGCTATCTGATTGTTCATTGGAAGGGAAATCAAAAGGTTAGATTAAGTCTAAGTCTATTGCTTAAAAATATGGTACTACGCATGAATATACTTAATGCTTAATATTGTTCAAATAAGTATAGTTATTTTTAGTTAACTAATGAATATTCAGAAGGTAAGTGATACTAGTTAGGGTTTGTCAAGATCCAATTACCTGGGCCAGCAGTGTGGCTTAGTAGGTTAAGCCTTTGCCTGAGGCACTGGCATCTCATGTGAGTGAGGGTTCATGTCCAGGCTGCTCCTCTTCCGATCCAGCTCTCTGCTTATGGTCTGGGAAAGCTGTAGAAGATGGCTCAAGTACTTGGGCTCCTTCATATACATGGGAGACCCAGTTAATGCTCCTGTCTCCTGGCTTCAGATTTGTCTAGCTCCAATTGTTGCAGCCATTTGCAGAGTAAATCAGCAGATGGAAGACCTTTATCTTGGTCTCTCCCCCCTCTGTCTATAACTCTACCTCTCAAATAAAATATTTTTGTAAAAAATCCAATTATTGCTGTGTTAGACTAACTAGTATATTTTAGTGTTTGTGCTTGTCAGCTTTAAGTGCTTTTCTGTTTATTTTTATAGATATTTTACTTTATTCATAGTATTTTATATTTTAACTATATTATTGTTATTTCATTTCAATATCTTCTATATAATAAGAGGTTTAATATATGTGAGGAATTGAAATATCAAAGAGGTTAGAGGACTTGCTGTATAATCTTATCTATGTGAAAAATATCACATTGTGCTAGGTATTCTAAAACTGAATCTGGGTTAATTATGTTGTTATTATAAACCTGGAAGAAGTGATATGGGAAAAGATAACCTAAATCATTAAAAAAGTGAGTAAAAGAGCTAATTAAAATTCATTTTGAACGTACCATTTGTTTAGAATTACATCATTTATTTCTCAAAAATGATGTACATCTTACTCCGTTACTAAAGTTTGAGGTGATGCAATTGTGATTCACAGATACCAATTTAACTTACTTCATTATCATAAATCATGGGAAGGAATGATGTATATAGAAGTTTCATTGATTCTAACACTTCAGTATAAGTTCAGCCTGTGAAAATAGAATACAGGTATTGAAACATAGAATACAGGTATTGAAACATAAACAACATATACTGCTGGAAACCGCTCAAAATGTTTTTTAACAAAAAGAATAAATGTTGGGAAAAATAGAAGAGAAAGATTATAGTTAAAGGTAGTTACCCTCCATTTCTGGCTCAAAAAACTGATAGTTCCAATGGAATTAATCACAATATATTTGTAGTTTTATTAAAGTATTTTTGTTGTGTATATTTATGAAATACAATGTGATGCTACAAGACACACATGTATATAGCAATGTGATTAGCATGGAAGAACAAATTAAAATATATATTACCTCAAATAATCCCTATTCTTCTCCCTTGTAACAAAAGCAACTGTAATCTAAACTTGGTAGAACTTCGAATACACTATACTCTCATTGACTGCAGTCTTTATGGTATACATTTGATTTTTAGACTTGTTCATTCTAATTGATATTTTGTGTCCTTTGATCTACATCTCCCAATAACCAAACCCAGACCCTGGGAACCACTATTCTATCTTCTATCTCTATATATTTGATAATTAACCATCTTTCAATTTTTTATATCCCATTTATATGTGAAATCATGAAATGCTTTATTTATTTATTTATTTATTTATTTATTTATTTATTTTTGGTGTCTGGCTTTTACACGTTAAATAATATCCTCTACTTTGACCCATGTGGTGAGAAATGGCTGGATCTCTTTCGTGTTTAAGACTGAATAATAGTGCTGTGGTATAGTGGGAAAAGCCACAGCCTGCAGTGCTGGCATCCCATGTGGGTGCTGGTTCAAGTCTCAACTGCTCCACTTCTGATCCAGCTCTCTGCTATGGCCTGGAAAATCAGCAGAAGATGGCCCTAGTCCTTGGACCCCTGCACCTGTGTGGCAGATCTGGGGGAAGCTCCTGGCTCCTGGCTTTGGATCTGCCAAGCTCTGGTGACTATAATCCAGTAAATGAGATACATTCATTGTATGAGTTTGTGCTTTAATATTTTCTGTGTATCTTTTTTCTGTTTTCCTCATATAGAATTACCATTTGTCATCTTAGAACACAGCATCTACTCCAGCCTCTGTTCTTCTCCATGTTCTATGTGTGCTCTGTAAGCAGGATCCTACCTTAGTTAGCATCAAATTAATGTGAAAAATCATATTTTTCCATAATCTAATTTTGACATTTGATAAGGGTGAGTGCTATGAAATAATTAGAAGCTTATAGAAATTAAATCTAAAAAAATCTATAGTCAAACATATATCTAGAGATTTTTATAACTGATAGACTTCGTTTTTAGTGTAGATTGTATAATAACTTGTTATTTGCCATTTACAAAGTAAAGTGTTTTCATGCCTTTCACAGTTGTTAAATGGTGTACAGTTTTTCAAATAGTCAGCCATATAGGATTTTATACTAGATTTTTTTTAGAATTGTCCCTAATAGAGAATTGTCAGTTCATTATACTCCAGGTACATACTGGAACATGGATTCCATTTACTTAAATCAATGCACAGGTTTTAAGAATATATGATTTTAAATGCATCAGAATAAATAGTTTCTTGTTGCTTGTCACATGGTTTTTAGTGACATCTCCAACCTATAAATTGAATAGTTCCCAAAGGCAATACACAAGATATAATATCACTTTCTATGTTCTTTTTAATAATGGCATAGTTTTTTTTTTTCATTTTTTAATTGGAAATAATGATAAAGAATGGTTCATGGGGTTGGGTGTATTCACACTTCAGATTTTATGTTTCCTTCATTGATTCAATCTTTTATCATTCTGCAAAACCCTTCATTATCTCTATGAGCATTCATTTCTCTGATCTAACTGTATTCTCTGATCTAACTAGTATTAATATGACCATTCCAGATTTATCTTGAATATTGTTTGTACACTATGGTGTTTGTCATCTTACACTTAATGCAGAATTATTATGTACAATGCCCTTTATATTGAATTTCTTTATTTACATAATTAATATTTGTTGAAATATAATTCACATACACAATTTTTTAAAAATTTATATAATTCAGGATTTTTAGTTTATTCACCAAGTTGCACAACCAACACCACTCAAATTTCATACAACTTCATAATGCTGAAATAAACATAAATACTGAAATAAAAATAAACATAATACTGAAATAAATAGCAATCACTCCTGTTTTTGTTGCTCAAGTTCCAATGAGATACTGATCAAATATCTATCTGCATGATCTTCTTACTCTGAGCATTTTATACAAATAAAACTATATAATGTGTGGATTTCTATTCCAGCCTTATTTACTTAACATACTACTTTCAAATATATCCCATAGAAGAACATGCATCAATATTTCATTCCTTTTTATGATCAAAAATTTTATCATTACATGGATATCCCACCTTCTGTTTATCTATTTACCTAGTGTTGGATATCATTTTGCCTAGTGTCCATAATATTGCCTTTTTTTTTAATTCCACAGTCCTTTATTGCTGGTGGTTGAGAGCAGGCTGATGCCCTAAAGAACTCTCGATCCCGAAGCTCAAAACAACAGTTTATGAAGGCAAAAACCACAAGGAGGGGAGGGGGAACACATGGTTACTAGGGTCAAGCTGACCTAAACCATATGTGAAACTAATATCAACTACAATCTTAACAGTACCAATTACAATCTTGACATTAGTCCAGGTACTGATCTAAATCATACACGGGGCATAGATAAATTACATTAGCATTAATCCAGGTGCAACCTGTCTGTTTTAAGTTTCAGCAATCATACTAAGGGATTTTCTATATTTTGCCAAACAAGATGTAGTGTACTGTTATGGTCTTAGTATTAAATCATAATTAGTTTCTGACTATAGTTTCACAGTAGGGGGAGTGCATTCTTAAGGAGGAATCTTGGGTACTCTAAAATGGATTCCCTACTATCAGGGTGTCACTTCAATATGGAATGCTGTGGTTGCAGGTGGTAGCCTCAATGCGGGCCTAGCAAAAGCACTGTTAACGAGAGACTGGCTAAGAACTCAGTTCTCTACTTAAAGAAGGGTTAAATATACTTAACATTTGAAATGAAGTTTATGAAATATTTGATTTATAGTTGTTAGGTGATTGCACTTTTATTTTTTTAAATTTTAATTTATATGAAGTGAACAAATTTCATGTATTTCATATATACGGATTTAAGAGTGCAATGATAACTTCCCACCCTACCCTCCTGCCCACACTCACTCCCTTCCTCCTCCTTGGGTGATTGCATTTTTAAAATAACATTTGAGGGGCTGGTGCGGTGGTGCAGTGGGTCAAAGCCCTGACCTGAAGCACTGGCATCCAATATGGGAACCAGTTCTAGTCCTGGCTGCTCCTCTTCTGATCCAGCTCTCTGCCATGGCCTGGGAAAGCAGCCAAAGATGGCCCAAATCCCTGGGCCCCTGCACCCACGTGGGAGACTCAGAAGAAGCTACTGGCTCCTGGCCCCGGACTGGCGTAGCTCTGGCCATTATGGCCATCTGGGGAGTGAACCAGCGGATGGAAGACCTCCCTCTCTGTCTCTACCTCTCCCTGCAACTCTGCCCCTCATTGCTTTGATATCTAAATTCTTCATATTTCATTATTCAATGAAAATCAAAATGCAATATATAAAAACCTGTTGGGGGTGGTTGGTGCTGTGACATAGCAAGTAAAGCTGCTACCTACAGTGCTGGCAAACCATATGGGCTCCTGTTCATGTCCTGACTGCTACACTTTCAATCCAGCTCCCTGCCAAAGTGCCTATGAAACAGTAGAAGATGGCTCAAATTCTTGAGACCCTTACCTACGTGGGAGATCTAGAAGCAGCTTCTGGCTCCTGGCTTTTTGGCGTGGTCATCTGTGGAGTGAATCAGCAGTTGGAAGAACACTCTCTGTATCTTTCTGATTTTTTCCCTCTCTCTGTACTTCTGATTTTCAAATAAATAAATATATCTTCAAAAAATCCTGTAAATTCAGAAATTAATTTAAAATAATTATACATGAAATGAATGAAAAAGAAAAATGAAGAATTTTAAAGAATTTTAAATGAATACTGCTTTATCTCACAATAGTCATGGCAACTCTTATTCCAGAAGGATATTTTTGTTACATATAGAATGTTGAAGTTAACTTTTTTGCTTTTTTTGTTCTGGTCTTTTTTTTTTAATTGAACCATTGGAATTCAATTGAATCATTAATCCCTTTATTTACTTTTTCTGTTGTTTTCAAGACTTTTGGTTGGCTGTAAGCCAATTTATCAGGTATTAACTAGGCATAGTTTTGTTGTTGTTGTTGTTTACTATCACTTGGGATTGATGAGATACTTGAATCTGTAAATTTATGTCTGCCATTAATTTGTAGTATTCAGGGATATTACTTTGAAAGATACATTTCAACTCTTTCAACATACTAATTTTTTCTCTTATTTTTTCCCCCTGAGATTTTTTTATTTGAAATACAGAAAGAAGTGAAGTGAGAGAGAGAGAAAAAGAGAAAGAGAGAGACAGAATGTACCATCTGCTAGTTTATTCCCTGGATGAACATAGTGGTTGGCCACTCTGAAATCCAGAGCCAGGAGCTTTAGCTGAATCTTCCACATGGATTCAGAGACCCAAGAACTTCCGCCATCTTCTGTTGCTTTTCCCAGGCCATTAGTAGGGAGACTGATTAGAAATGGAGTGCCCAGGACTCCAAATGGTTTCCATATGGGATGCTGGTGTCACAGGCTGCATCTTAACTAGCTATGTTAACATGATGGCTCCTGTTGTCTTATTCTTGAACTCTGTTACATTAGAATTGTGATATAAACTTAACAAGTCTTTTTGATTCTATTCATCAATTTTTATCTTTTTTCCTGTATCTTTACCTCAATTAGAAAAATTATTTACATCTTGGGACGTCATTATTATTTCTAGCTCTTGTCTATATCACTGCTGAAAGTGGTATTTCTATTTATTAGTTATTGCATTCTTTATTTAATGGAGCATTGAGTCTGTAATTATAAAGCAAAATAAAACATATGTTATTGTGGAAAATAAAAATAGAAAGAAAGGAAGAAGGAGGGAGGAAGGGATGGAAGAAAGTAACAGTATGATCTTAGAATTTATTTATGAACTACATGAAATCTGTCCTCCTTATGTTAATTAAAAGAAATTAAAAAGAAAAAGTATACATATTTCAATTTTTTGTTTTTATTTCTGTCACTTCTTTTTTGCAGCTGAGCTCATTTTGTAGGGTATTTTATTATGACCATTGTATTGTAGAGTTCACTAACTTCCAAATTCATTCATCCACTTTTTTCTCATTAGGAATACTTCTTTCCATTTATTTCAAGAATACTTACATTCATAGAACATAGTTTGATTATAATTTAGCTGACCTAAAGTATTTTTCCTATAATTCCAATTGTGAGTCATCTTGGAGCTAGCATATGTTGATTTCCTTTGCTTTTGAGGATTAGTAGTGTTTGCTAAGTTCTTTCTCTGTTGATTAATTTTGCATTACATTCTTGATATTTTGAATACTATCTTGTAAATTCTACAAACATGGTGCAGTCCATTTTTTGTAATCTGTTGGCGTATTTTGTCAGCAATCAAGCCTGTTACTAACTGACATCAATGATTCACCTTCCGTGCCTGGCAGTTCCAATCTCAGCTCAGTATTTAAAATTTTTGTTATGCTGCTTTTGTCTCTACTGCTAATGTTCCAATCTTCTTGAGTCCAAAAATGAAGCATGCTTTAGATATCAGTTCTTTTCTAAATCTGCTTTGAATCAGTTCCATATAGATGCCACTTGGGAATCAATCTACTACTTGGGCCAGTTGAACAGTCAGTTCAGCCCTTAGTTCCTTTACTATGATGCTTTGGATTCCACACAAGTACTCTCAATATCCACCAGGACTCTCTGGCTTATTAGAGCCTTTTTCCTAATTCCTCAGTACCAAAGCAAAATGGATACCTCCTTATTTTAGTCATCTGCCTAATTCCACAGCTCTGAGAATAAGTAATGCTCTTAGGGCAAACTTTCCATAGAAATGGAGGTGGGAATGGAAAACTTCTGCTATTGTCAGTTGAAGTTGTAATTTCTTTTTAATTATTAAAGTATTTTGGTTATGTTTGAGGATTCTTCTGTAGTCACTCTTTGCATATTTCATAGAGCTGTTGGTTGTGCTTTGTGAGGGAATGTGGAATGTTGATTTAACACTTGTCAAAAACAGTGATACCCCATTCATGTTTTAGAGAGATAATATTATTTCACTTCATAATCTTGGTTTCTCACTCCTATGTGAAATAATATATGAATGATAATTTCAAAATTAATGGAATAATTAATCTGATAAACATAACTATTATGATATATAGCATCATGCATTTGATTTTCTGCATTCCTTTATGTTTCTGGCTTTATTCATTCATATGCAATAATTTTAACCTCATTTCTATATTTCACATGTACTTTTCTTAAAATATGTTCATTTATTTATTTGAAAGATAGAGCAACAAAGACAGAGGGAGAGGGAGAAAAATAGGGAGAGATGTTCCTTCCCCTGGTCCACTGCCCAAATGACCACAACATTTGGACAAGGCTGGGGGTAGGAGTCAAGAACTCCATCCAGGTTTCCCACATGGGTGGCAGGGACCCAAGTACTTAGGTCACCTGCTGCTGCCTTCCCAGCGATATGAACTGGCAGCAAAATCTACAGCCCAGTAGCCACAACAAAAACCAGGACTTGATATGCGGTACCAGGGTCACAAGCAATGGAATAACTTGCTGCATCTTAACACTGCACACAGGTATCTAGATATTGTATTTTGTTATACATTGAAATATTATATATGATGAATGTGAATCTACTGTAAGTAGGTTAAATTATGTACAAAATTATGCAGTAAATAAGAGATTATTTTAGTTAATTCACTCTTAGGGATGAGATAAAATAGTTATGAAATTAATATTCAATGGTATTATAATTTTAAAATGCACTATAAGATTTATATTACTAGAACAAAACAAACTTAGTTTATATTTAAATATAATTTCCAAATTGAAAATAATTAGTTGGAATGATGACAAATATTTATGATCTTTTTTTTTTTCAATATTTTTAAATTTTATTTATTTTTAAAGATTTATTTTTTTTAAACTTTTATTTAATGCATATAATTTTCCAAAGTACGACTTATGGATTATAATGGCTTCCCCCCCATACCGTCCCTCCCACCCACAACCCTCCCCTTTCCCACTCCCTCTCCCCTTCCATTCACATCATGATTCATTTTCGATTATCTTAATATACAGAAGATCAGCTTAGTATACATTAAGTATGGATTTCAACAGTTTGCTCCCACACAGAAACATAAAGTGAAAAATAATAGATGATTTTTTTAAATGATGATGAAATCAGAGCAGACCTATTGTCATGTTTAATCCCAGTGAGAGTCAAGTTGGGAATTGATAATTTCTTTTTTTTTTTTTTTTTTTTTTTTTTTTTTTTTTTTTTTACAGAGGATCAGTTTAGTATGCATTAAGTAAGGATTTCAACAGTTTGCACCCCCATAGAAACACAAAGTGAAATATATTGTTTGAGTACTCGTTATAGCATTAAATCTCAATGTACAGCACATTAAGGATAGAGATCCTACATGAGGAGTAAGTGCACAGTGACTCCTGTTGTTGACTTTACCAATTGACACTCCTGTCTATGGCATCAGTAATCTCCCTATGCTCCAGTCATGAGTTTCCAAGGCTATGGAAGCCCTCTGAGTTCTCCGACTCTTATCTTGTTTAGACAAGGTCATAGTCAAAGTGGAGGTTCTCTCCTCCCTTCAGAGAAAGGTACCTCCTTCTTTGATGACCTGTTCTTTCCACTGGGATCTCACTCGCAGAGATCTTTTGCCAGAGTGTCTTGGCTTTCCATGCCTGAAATACTCTCATGAGCTTTTCAGCCAGATCCGAATGCCTTTAGGGCTGATTCTGAGGCCAGAGTGCTATTTAGGACATCTGCCATTCTATGAGTCTGCTGAGTATCTCACTTCCCATGTTGGATCACTCTCCCCTTTATTTACTCCATCGGTTAGCGTTAGCAGGTACTAGACTTGTTTATGTGTTCCCTTTGACTCCCAGTCCCTTCACCATGACCAACTGTGAACTGAAACTGATCACCTGGAACAGTGAGATGGCATTGGTACATGACACCTCGATGGGATTGAATTGGAATCCCCTGGTATGCTTCCAACTCCACCACTTGGGGCAAGTCAGCCTGAGCATGTCCCAAATTATACATCTCTTCCCTCTCCCATTCCCACCACCATGTTCAACAGGGATCACATTTCAGTTAATTTTCAACACTTAAGAATAACTGTGCATCAATAACAGATCTAAACCAGTCATATTAAGTAGAACAGATCTTTTTTTTTATTCTCAAAGAATTATTTGTTTATTTATTTATTTTTGTGTATTTACATATTTATTATAAAAGGCAGAGTGATACAGAAAGAAGGAGACGAAGTGAGAGAGAGAGACTCCATTTGCTGGATCAGTCACAAAAGGAGCCACGGACTCAATCCTGATGTTCCAAATGGGTGGCAGGGGTCCCGGTATTTGAGGCATCCTCTGCTACTCTCTTAGGTGCATTAGGAAAAAAAATGCATTATAAGTGGAGCAGCTGGGACTCAAACCAGCAGTCCAATACAAGATGCCAGTGTCACAAGCAGCAACTTTACATAAAGTGTTACAACATGAGACCCAAGATTCACTATTATTAAATCATTCCTCTCCCCACCTTAACCTTTAGAATCAATCAATTTCTAATTCAAAGCAGGCCAATAGGTTTTTTGTTAACTGACAAATTAATTTTGAGTTCATATGGAAGTGCAAAGGATTTAGGTGAGCCAAATAATTCTGAAAAAGAATAGAATCAGACTGATTTCAAAAATTATTATAAATATATACTAATTGTAAAGAAAATAAAAATATAAAAAATAGAATAATTCTAACAGAGTGGTAATGATATAAAGAACATGACATATGTCAATGGAACACAATAGAGAATTCAGAAATAGATGCACACATGAACAAGCAGTTATTTTTGACTAATGCACAATAACAATGCAGTGAAGACATGCAGTATTAAAATGCATGTATTGACATACATGTAATTAAAATACAGTATTAATATGCAGTAATAAAATGATTACATATTTATATTGAAACAATGAAATTGCATTCATACATAACATCTTTTACAACAGTGAATGCCAAATGTATAATAAATCCAAATTTTTAGCTGAGAACAATAATAAAACCGCTAGAACAAAGCATGGAATAAGATATTTTGACTTCCCTCTAGGAAAGATCCATTAGATATGACAGAAAAATAAAAATCTATAATTGAAAAAAGACAAATTAAGTATAATGAAAATTTAAAACCTGATCAAAAGACATTATTTTTCAATTAATTTTCATTTAAGTTTCTTTATTTTCTCTTCATTGCTTTGTAATTATTTTTAAACATAGAAATATTTTATGTAAGATGTACAAACTTCATGAATTTCATATACACAAGTTTAGTAACATAGTGATTTTTCCCACACTCTAACCCTTCTTCCTCCAAGTCAAGTTAAAATATCCTCGCAAAAATGCTTGATATCTATCTATCTATCTATCTATGGGTATCTATAATATAAAGAACTCTTAAAGCACAACGCATTAGAAGCAATCTAATTCTAAAATGATAAAACATTTTTAAAAAATGGTTCACCACACAGAAGATGTACAAATGACAAGTAAGCACATGGGAAGGTGCTCAAAATCACTAGTTATTTTGGAAATGAATATTAACCACATAATATTATTTCTAACATAATGCCTAGCAGAATGGACTAATGTTTTTAAAATAGACAATATTTTGTATTTGTGAAGATACTTAGAAAGTGAAATTCTCATATGATGTTGGTGAGAATTGGTAATGGCTCCAGTATTTTGGAAAATTATTGGCAGTTTCTTGATTAGCGAATATGAGGACGTACAAGGACACTTTTTCTGGGTGATGGAATGTTAAGTAACTTGCTCATGATGATGGTTTCACATATGTAGACATATCATAAAAGGTACCAAATTGTGCATTTTATAAATATGACTTTTTTTTTTTTTTTTTTTTTTTTTTTTGACAGGCAGAGTGGACAGTGAGAGAGAGAGACAGAGAGAAAGGTCTTCCTTTTGCCGTTGGTTCACCCTCCAATGGCCGCCGCTGCAGCCGGCGCACCGCGCTGATCCTGGCAGGAGCCAGGAGCCAGGTGCTTTTCCTGGTCTCCCATGGGGTGCAGGGCCCAAGCACCTGGGCCATCCTCCACTGCACTCCCTGGCCATAGCAGAGAGCTGGCCTGGAAGAGGGGCAACCGGGACAGAATCCAGCGCCCCAACCGGGACTAGAACCCGGTGTGCCGGCGCCGCAAGGTGGAGGATTAGCCTATTGAGCCACGGCGCCGGCTCCTAATATGACTTTTATTACATAGAAATCATACTTACATAAAGATAAGGGGGAAAACTATGATGTGGCGACAAACATCAAAGACTGTGGCTGGAATATAGAAAGAAGAATATTTTATATATATCACTTGTCACATCAATAAAGTTAAGAATCTTGATCCTTTAGCCTTTCTCTTATACCATTTTATATATATATATATGATCTTTAGCTTAAAGTTTAAATACACCTGCTCAATTGATTTAAAAATATGGAAAAATCCTTGTGTGAATGAATTGTTTTGTTGATTGTATTCATCATAAGTCAGTTTATATGTTATTTTATTTTCATTTCCTTTTATGTCTCATCTAACTCAAGTATTGAAATTCTGAGTAGTGATAATCAGGGTAAAGCTAAATTTTATGATTCAGTTATATTCTCATAAAAAAAAACCCACATTATATGAATTTCAAATTTAATTGTTCCCTTAACAGTCATAATGTTCTCTTAAACAAGCAATTTTCCCCATCCCAAAATCTTTAATTTCCCAAAATTGTAACTGAATTAACATGAGCATTTGTCTGATATGAGTAAAAATGTTACTTTCTTGGGTTAAGTTCCTACTATTTGAATTTTTCTATATTATAATGCTTTGCAAACTATTAAGAATAAAAATATTTGGTTTTGAAAATATTACATAAAACCAAATTACCATATTTGAATCAAAAATTATATCATGTAATACTATTGCACTAAGCCTTTAATTTTTGAAATCATCAAACACTTAAGATTATTATGAAAACCTGTGCAATGATGCAGTTTGGTAAGAGAAAGAGTTTGGTAAGAGAAAGATGGTCCTCAGTGATACATTCAAGATGAAATTTCATTTTTACAGCATATACGTTATATGCCTTTATATTCTATTATCATTTGTGTTAATTATGTATTTTCTCTTGTATTATTGAAACCAAGGTAACTTCATATAACGTTTTATTAAGTGTCAAAAAATTAATGTTTAATTTTTCATAAAATGGCTTTATTTTCTTCAATGATTAATAAGAATTATACAATTGATTAATGCCATTCAACCATCCCTGATAGGCGATTTCTATTTATACTAGAGAAATCCATGTCATAAGAGATATTTTAAGATAACATAATTACAGAATTAAACCTGTAATTATGTTATCTTAAAATATCTCAATAACATTTATTCTTAAGTGTTGAAAATTAACTGAAATGTGATCCCTGTCAAACATAAGAGTGGGAATAAGAGAGGGAAGAGATGTATAATTTGGGACATGCTCAAGCTGACTTGCCCCAAATGGTAGAGTTAGAAACATACCAGGGGATTCCAATTCAATCCCATCAAGGTGGCATGTACCAATGCCATCTCACTATTCCAAGTGATCAATTTCAGTTCACAATTGATCATAATGAAAGGACTAAGAGTCAAAGGGAGCACATAAACAAGTCTAGTATCTGCTAACACTAACCGATAGAATAAATAAAGGGGAGAGTGATCCAACATGGGAAGTGAGATACTCAGCAGACTCATAGAATGGCAGATGTCCTAAATAGCACTCTGGCCTCAGAATCAGCTCTAAAGGCATTCGGATCTGGCTGAAAAGCCCATGAGAGTATTTCAGGCATGGAAAGCCAAGACACTCTGGCAAAAGATCTCTGTGAGTGAGATCCCAGTGGAAAGAACAGGTCTTCAAAGAAGGAGGTACCTTTCTCTGAAGGGAGGAGAGAACCTCCACTTTGACTATGACCTTGTCTAAACAAGATAAGAGTCAGAGAACTCAGAGGGCTTCCATAGCCTTGGAAACTCATGACTGGAGCATAGGGAGATTACTGATGCCATAGACAGGAGTGTCAATTGGTAAAGTCAACAACAGGAGTCACTGTGCACTTACTCCTCATGTAGGATCTCTGTCCTTAATGTGCTGTGCATTGAGATTGAATGCTATAACGAGTACTCAAACAATATATTTCACTTTGTGTTTCTATGGGGGTGCAAACTGTTGAAATCTTTACTTAATGCATACTAAACTGATCCTCTGTAAAAAAAAAAAAAAAAAAAAAAAAAGAAAAAAAAAAAAAAAAAGAAATTATCAACTCCCAACTTGACTCTCACTGGGATTAAACATGACAATAGGTCTGATCTGATTTCATCATCATTTAAAAAAAATCATCTATTATTTTTCACTTTATGTTTCTGTGTGGGAGCAAACTGTTGAAATCCTTACTTAATGTATACTAAGCTGATCTTCTGTATATTAAGAGAATCGAAAATGAATCTTGATGTGAATGGAAGGGGAGAGGGAGTGGGAAAGGGGAGGGTTGTGGGTGGGAGGGACGGTATTGGGGGGGAAGCCATTGTAATCCATAAGTCGTACTTTGGAAATTTATATTCATTAAATAAAAGTTAAAAAAAAGATAACATAATTAAAACCTCTGGTAGCAGATCATTGTAAAAATTAAAAAGGAATTAGGAAGAAGGAAGAAGGGTGGGAGCATGGGTGGGATCGATGGTAGGGTGAAATACATTAAATTTGTTCACCTTAAAATTCTTAAAAAAAATAAACAAAAAAGAGAGCAAACAAAACAAAAAATCCTATATTGTAAACTGCTCTGAACTGATATTTAACATAATCTGTTCACATTTTAGAGTCATGATAAGTAAATCACCTATTAGCAGCATAGACTATTCTTAATTGTTACCTGCATTTAAAAAATATATTTTAAAGGAAAAATATACTAGCTGTTAATAGTGTCACGCAAAATAGTAAAGAAAAAAATCGCAGCAACTCCAAAATCCCCAAAAGAGAAGATCAATTTTTCTCTTTGTATTGAAATCACATTTTCCCACGTGGTCAATTGCACTTGTCATCTGCTATTTTGGAAAATGTACAGGATTTAATAGATGAGGTATATCAAACTAACTACATTGGGAATGTACCAGCTATCAATATGGCTTCAACCCAAAATTATCATTTGGGAAAAGCAGATTCCAAAATGTAGACAGTTTACTATTAGTCTGATATAATGATTATAAGTTCCACCATCTGTTACACATTTTACTATTAATTGTGATTTGCTTTCCCTAAAAATGCACATTTCCTTTTTGACATAAAAAGTATGATATATCGCCACATTCATTGTGTGGTAGTGACACCAGAGCATAGGTGCGTGATTATCCTAAAAACTAATTACATATAAACTCAAAAATAGTGACGGCATGTCAATTCATTCATTTAAAATTTTACATGGAATATAATATCTTTTAATCTTCTTGTGTTCCTATTTATAAATAATAAAAATTGAAATCAAATAGGAAAAATAAAACATTCTGCTACAACTTTATAATTATTGATAGCATATTCTGTGGCAGAGTGATCATGTTTACCATTTAAGTTTAACTTGCTAATTTGTTTATATAGTACGTGATGATAAATTGGCTGTCTCAATTATTTTTTTGAAATTCTTTTCAAAAAGTTGAAAAATTTTCATCATCTTGCTATTTAATAGAAAAACTAATCAGTTAATAATTCTGCATTCCAATTATATTCCAATTGTGTTGCCAAACATTATTATGGTTTTTATAACTTGAAAATAAAAGAATAGACTCATAAAATCATTTGATTTGTCTTCCAGAACAAAATGAGAATCTTTATGTTAATCTAAGATGTCATAGTCTCTATAGGAAAAGTCTTAAAAAATATCTATATAAGTTCATACTAACCTACCTATAATTAAAGAACTAAGTTCAAAAGTTGTTGATTAAAAGTTGTTTAAAATTCTGTTATCTATTTTTATTACCGTTGGTATATTTTACCGTATTGGCACAAAGAAAACATACTTGCATCCATAGATTTCTTTTACATTTTGTAAAATATTACTTGGCTTAGTTCTTTCAATTTCCAAACACAGATCATCTAAATCTGAGTTACTTGTGTTAATATGTATTTCAATGTTTTTCATTTATAAAATCATTTTGAGTACTTTCGTTGGTTACAAACATAAATATCTTAAATAAAATTCTAGGTCTCATAAATAGAGATAAAGGCTAATTAGGTGAATTGTCACATGATTTCAGTATTATTTCTCCCAAGTTTTAATTCACATGGATGTCATTTAGGTTGTAATACAGGGAACTTTCATTTGTGCATTATACTAACATACTGTTTTTGATAACTCTTTTGGGAAATTCTGTCAGGCCCCCTGGAAAAGATCCCAAATTTGTGAACATCTGTCATACAATGTACTCCAACAATAATTATTTGGGAGATGTTCAACTAATTCAAAATAGCATCTTTCTACATTTATGGAAATAAATATCTACAAGTTATTTCTAAAATGATGAATGGAAATGAAAATCAAAAATTAAAATGAATTATGAAACAACTAAAACCTGCATATTGAAAGCACTTATTTGTTTACCCAGATGCCAAGGTTTTGGATTATATTTTTTTTTAAAGATCTATTTATTTATTTGAAAGGCAGAGTTACAGAGAGGCAGAGACAGAGAGAGAGAGAGAAAGAGAGAGAGAGAGATCTTCCATCTGCTGGTTCACTTCCAAAATGGCTGCAGTGGCCAGAGCTGGGTTGAAACAAAGCCAGGAGCCAGGAGCTTCTTTCAGGTTTTCTATGAGGGTGTAGGGGCCCAAGGACTTGGGCTATCTTCTACTGCTTTCCTAGGCCATAGCAGAGAGCTGTATTGGAAGTGGAGCAGCTGGGACTAGAATAGGCACTCATATGGGATGCAGGCACTGCAGGTGGCAGCTTTACCCACTATGCCACAGCGCCATCTCCTATATTGGGCTTTTAGAGTAATGTTACAAGAAATGAATCTCCAATTTGGACTGGATTCTGTCAGATATTTTGGTAGAGAAATAGGGTATAAAGACTATGATGATTTATATAATATTCCTATACTATGAACCTTCTATTATGGAAGCATAAGAAAATGACACATTAATACATATTGTTACATTGAAAGCTATATATTGATGATATAAATAAGTGGTTTGCAAAATAACGGAGCACAATATGAAATTCCTCCAAGGACAATCACTTTAATAAGTCACTGTATGATCTGTATGACTCAGAATAACTGGAAAGATTAATGAGGTTGTATAGCCACAATGAAGGCCAATGCTGTTTTCAGAAGTTATATATATCTACTATCAAATTCACACAAAGATCTCATGAGGAAAGAATTATATAACTTTTAGCAATAAATAAGTTGAAGTTCAATGAGGTTAATGAAGTCTCTGTGTATTATGGAAAATAAAAGGAGTTCTATTTTTGTATTTCATAGGTATGTTAAATATTGAAATGATTTATGTATGAATAATTGATAAATTCAGAGTAGGATTATGTTTGAAGAATCTGAAAATCCTGTACATAACTTCTTTTTGGAGTTGCAAAAGTTTGAGATGTTATATTATTTGCAAAATAACAGGCTATCTTTCCAACATCATAGTTTATTGGCTTAAGTTATAAAATACTTTGTTGTGGACAAAAGGACATCTTACTACTCACATTAAGAAGAGTAGTCATTTTGTTGGTTCTTTGAATATCAATTTTATAGTGCTATAGTTAAGTGTTAACCAATACACACATATTCAGCAGAATATGCTGTAATAAAGAAATCTTTATATTGGGAAGCCCAATATTATATGTGATTTTGCTAGCAAACATTACCAAACAGTCATAGAGGTATTAAGTTAGTGTCCAGGTCATTGTATAAATCTGTAACAGTCAAAGACACTAACTCTATTTCCATGGATGAGTGTTTCTAAATGGTTTTATAAATATAGTCCAGAAAAACAAGTCTGCTAATGTGTTTATAAGGAAGTGTCCAACAATGTGACCAAGAGTTTTCATTGGGAACTTATGTCTATAATCATCTTGGATGAATGATAATGCATGAGTAAATGTTAGTGTTACTCCCAAGTTATCAACAGATGAAGCAAATAGTAGCTGAAATAACAATAATATAATAGTTTACTAATATGATGAATTATCAAATTATATAATATGATAGAGATAACATTTTAAAGACTTATGTAGTTATGATAAGAAAATATTTAAAATCACTTTAACAAAAATTGTTTAACTGGGGTTGATTCTTTTAAGATTTATTTGAAAGGCACATTTATAAAGGGAGAGAAAGGGAGAAGCAATGAGAGAGAGAAAAAAAATCTTCCATCTAATGGTTCACTCTCCAAATGGCCGCAGTGACCAAGGACGAGCCAGCCTGAATCCAGGGATCAGGAACTTTATCCACATCTCCAACATCAGTACAGGGGCCCAAGGCTTTGGCATCTTCAGTTGCTTTCCCAGGCACATTAGAAGGGAGCTAGATTGGAAGAGGAGCAGCCAGGACTTGAATAGATGCTCATATGTGATGTTGGCATCACAGGTAAAAGCTTTACCTGATATGCCACAGTGCTGGCCTCAGGGCTGATACTTTTAGAATATAATATGCTGGCCACACCCAACACACCCTGGGAACAGGTGAGAATGTGCAGGCCCACGGAGATACAAGCATGGATGAGTGGGGAAGCAAAGCAAAGCAAACTGACCAGTGCTTGGTGCTGTAAGGGGGAGGAAAGTGTGATTCTGGGGCATGAACAGAGAGACTGAACACGCACAATCCCTTGGTTTCTCTCCCCCCCACCCCCAGCAACAACAACCAGAGCTGCAGTGGGCAGAGAGCAGCCATTTTATTTGTTTACATTCTGGAGTGCAGGAGAGCTTTTGCCTCCCATATGCGAACTTCAGTGGTGGGAGCCACCCCACCCAGGAACAAGGATCACAGCAGTCAGAATGACTCCCCCAGGGGGCACATGATGGGGAGGGCTGAGCAATGGAGGCCCAGGCACTTTTGGGTGAACAAAGGAATAGGGAGACCAGTCACTGTGGGTGGGGCTTAGTACCTCAAAGCCCAGGTACCAGCTTACTCAAGTACCAGCCCTCCTCAGCTACCAGAAATAAGCAAAGCTCTAGAAGGTGGAGCTGCTTGCATACACTGGCAATCGGCACAGACCCACAGCAGCACATAGCAGAGGGAAATCAACTTAGAAATTAAACCAAAAAGAAACCAAATGGAAATGCTGAAAAACAAAGGAAAAATCATGAATAAGAATATGGAAGAACCTATGAACTCACCAATGGAGCAATCTAAACCTTCAATAATAGAGGCTGAAGAAGAATTTGAAGTCATGCCAGAAAAGGAATTCATAAAATTAATAATCAGATTACTTAGAAGCAATGAGAAATAGATTCAAGATTTGAATGAAAAGCAAACCTAAGTAAAAGAGATTCTAAAGAGAAGCCAGAATGAAATACTAGAAATGAAAAATTCAATTGACCAAATAAAAAATGTCATGGAATCACTCAGAAAATGAACAGATGAAATAGAAGAGCAAATATCAGAACTCAAAGACAAAATTCCAGAAATAATAAAGTCAGATCAAACACAAGAAGAAGTTAGAAAATTAAAATCACAGTTAGAGACTTACAAGATTCAAGCATTTTCATGTCTAGATAATAGGAATCTCAAGGGTGTGGAAAGAAAGAACAGATTAGAAGGCCTTCTTAATGAAATAATATCAGAAAACTTCCATCATAGGCAGGTTAAAAGAAACATGTAAATACAACAAATACACAGGAGTCCTAAAAAAATCAGAAAAGAAATTCACCATGAAACACTGTGGCAACACTCAGCACAGTGAAACACAAAGAACAAATCCTAAAATGTGCCAGAGAGAAACAATAAATCACATTCAGAGGTAATCCAATAAGACTCACCCCGGACTTCTCTTCGCAAACTGTACAGGCAAGGAGACAATGGCACAATATATTCCAAGTTTTAAAAGAAAAAGGCTGCCAATCAAGAATACTGTACCCTTCTAAGCTATCCTTTATGAATGAAAGGGAAATAAAGATTTTCCATGACAAACAGAAACTGAGAGAATTTGTATCTTCGAGTCCAGTCCTACAACACTGGCTCAAGGATGCGCTGCATGCAGAAACACAGAAACAGGAACTTTGCTACAAAACAAGACTAATGTAGAAAATGACCCAATAAATACAAATACCAAAATAAATAATCAGCTCTACTTAAGGAAACATGGTAGGAAAAGGACAGTATTTAACAATAGTCACACTGAATGTGAATGGTCTCAACTCTACAGTCAAAAGACACAGATGCTTGTGCCATGGCTCAAAAGGCTAATCCTCCACCTGCGGCACCAGCACACCTTAAACCATACACAAAAATCCACTCAACATGGATTAAATTAATCGAGAGCATAGGGGAAACTCTTCAAAACATTGGAACAGGCAAAGAATTCCTGGAAAAAAACCCAGAGGCACAGGTATTCAAAGCCAAAATGAACAAATGGGATTACCTCAAATTGTGAAATTTCTTTACAGCAAAAGAAACTGTCAGGAAAGGGAAGAGGCAACCGACAGAATGGGAGAAATTATTTGCAAACTACACAACTGATAAAGGATACATAATCAGAATCTATAAAATTATGAAGAAACTCGACAGTAACAAAATAAACAACCCAATAAAAACATGGGCCAAGGTCCTTAACAGGCATTTTTCAAAAGAGGAAGTCCAAGTGGCCAACAGACACAAGAAAAAATGCTCAGGATCTCTAGTCATCAGGGAAATGCAAATTAAAACCACAATGAGCTTTCACCTTACCCATTTACAGTGGCACTCATACAGAAATCAATAAAAAAAAAAAGAAATCAACAAAAAACAAATGTTGGAGAGGATGTGGGGAAAGGGCACCTTAACCAACTGTTGGTGGGAATGTAAACTGGTAAAGCCACTGTGGAGAACAGTATGGAGTTTCCTCAAAAAACAGAATATAGACCTACCACATCACCCAGCCATTCCACTTCTCAGAATTTACCCAAGGGAAATAAAATCAGTAAACAAAAGGAACAATCTGCAACTCCTTGTTTATTGCAGCTCAATTCACAATAGCTAACACATGGAAGCAACCTAAATGTCTATCAACGGAAGACTGGATAAAGAAATTGTGGGACAGCAGACCCATAGAATGGCAGATGTCCTAAACAGCACTCTCGCCTCAGAATCAGCCCTTAAGGCACGTGGATCTGGCTGAAAAGCCCATGAGAGTATTTCAGGCATGGAAAATCAAAACACTCTGGGGAAAAAAAAAAAAAAAAAAAAAAAAAAAAAAAAAAAAAAAAAAAAAAAAAAAAAAAACCTAAATGAAAAATCTCTGCAAGTGAGATCCCAGTGGAAAGAACAGGTCATCAAAGAAGGAGGTACCTTTCTCTGAAGGGAGGAGAGAACTTCCACTTTGACCATGACCTTGTCCAAATATGATCAGAGTCGGTGAACTAAAAAGGCTTCTATAGTGTGGGGAGCAACTGAGACTAGACTAAGTTACTGGAATTAAGACTTATTCTATGCATCTGCTCTCCCACAATATGACGCTGAGAGGGAGCAGGCAACCTCTACGCAGCTGCCTCATCAGTTTGACTGATAAGCTGCAGGAGCTGATCCTGCTCCTGATTGGAGGAGAGCAGCGTGCTCGGTGTGTGGGTAGCAGAGCATGGATTGGTGGAAGAGGACTATAAAGGAGGAGAGAGACAACATGCACCAGGAACACCTGAGGAACATCTGAGCAGCCCCTGAGAGAGCAGGCAGGCGGTGTGCCACTCCTCCGCAGAAGCGGGGAAAGCGGCGGGGGGGTGCCACCCATCCGCAGAGGTGGGGGGCCGGCAGCTAACCCGGGACAGCGTCGTTCCTCTGTGAGTGAGGGAATGGCAGAAAACCCGGGAAGAGCCAGGCAGAAAGAACAGCGCAGGGTCCAGTGTCGTTCCTCCGCGAATGGGGGAGCGACACTATAGCCTTGGCAACTCATGACAAGAGCCTAGGGTGATTACTGACGCCATAAACAAGAGTGTCAATTTGTTAAGTCAACAACAGGAGTCACTGTGCACTTACTCCTCATGTAGGATCTCAGTCCTTAATGTGCTGTACATTGTGATTTAATGCTACAACTAGTACTCAAACAGTATTTTTCACTTTGTGTTTCTGTGTGGAAGCAAACTGTTGAAATCTTTACTTAATATATGCTAAACTGATCTTCTGTATATAAAGAGAATTGAAAATGAATCTTGATGTGAATGGAAGGGGGAGAGTTGCGGGTGGGAGGGACGTTATGGGGGGAAGCCATTGTAATCCATAAGCTGTACTTTGGAAATTTATATTCATTAAATAAAAGTTAAAAAAAAAAAGAAATTTTGGGATATGTACTCTATGGAATACTACACAGCGGTAAAAAATGGAAGCCCTTTGCAACAAAATGAAGCAAGCTGGAAAACCTCATACTTAGTGAAATTACCCAGTCCCAAAGAGACAAACACCAGATGTTTTCCCCTGATTTTGGAGGATTAGTAGAGCAGCTAAAATGAAAGCCTTAGAAGCACAATTGTCAGTTTTAGAATCAATGTCTTCAAGAATCCTTGACCTGATTGTCGAGAGACAGCTTTTTGTTTTGTTTTGTTGGTTTTTTTCTCTGTTTTCTTTCTTTCTCTCTCACTTCTCTACTTCACACTGTATGCTGAACTCTCTATGTAAAACAAAATTAATTATATGTATTTTAAGGCAATTAGAAAAAGATCCCAGTTAGAAATAAGAGAAGGAATGAGAGATGGAGGAGGTACTCTAAAACTGTAAAGCAGTCTATTTCTGCATACAGGCCTATAGACTTACCTCTCAGAGTACAGCCTAAGAACTAGTCATGGGGCTCCATACCCATAAGAATCCATGGCATAAATGCTATCTTCAATGATCATATTAAATGCTAAAGGCAACAGAGAGACTGGTCTAAGTTTTAAAAATGTCAATATAAATAACATCAAGTACCCAGTAAAAATAATAGAATTGAAAAGGAAGGAAGGACCAACATGGGAAGCAGTTCACACAACAGACTCCTAGAATGACTTTCACAGTAAATAACACTCTGACCTCAGATCAACCCACAAGGCTTCCTGGTCAGGCTGAAAGGCTTGCGAGAGCATTTCAGACATGGAAAGACCAGACTCTGTGAGAAACAACAACAACAACATCCTACACGGAGGATCCCTGTGAGACCTCAGAGGAAAGGAAGGGTCATCAAAGAAGGAGACACTCTTCTCTGAAGGGAGACGAGAACAACCACTTTGCTTATGGCCGTGTCCAAATACCGACAGAGCCTATGATCACAAAAGGTTTCCATAGCCCTGGCAGCCCATGAGGAGAGCCTCGGATAATCATTGACGTCATAAAAAAGAGTGCGAATTGTTAAAGGAACAACAGTAGTCACTGTGCACTTGCTCCCCACGTAGGACCTCTGCCCCTATTGAATTGTAATATGAGAATCAACTACAAATTCTCTCCTCACACTGTATTCTATATGTTTTGTGTGGGCCTGGGGGCAGGTTGTTGAAGTATATGATTAGCATAGAGTTGGTCCTCTGTATATAAAGAAATACTAAAAATGATTCATAATGAAGAAAGAGATGGGAGAGGAAATGGGAGGTGGGATGGGAGCAGTGGGGGAGGGTATGGGGGGAAGAACCACTGTATTCCTAAAGTTATATCTATGTAAAAATGTATTCATTAAATAAAATTGAAATATAATGAAAAAAAGAATATAATATGCTGAATATCCTGACTCAAGGTAACCTTCATGGGTAAAGTAAAGTAAGGGATAACAGGGTGAGGTCTACTTTAATATCAACAGGACCCTACGCAGGGAAAACCATGAAGAGGTTATTTTATGACATATGGAAAAGGTAGTTCCAGTCTGCTGAGAGAACCCCAGGCCGTGGGTCAGTCATCATAGCTAAGGAAAGGTCCTTGAAGACAACTGCATTTTTGGTTTCCATATCTAGGAAAGATGCTTTAAAAATGAATACATCCACAGTTGTTTCACATTAAGTGATAGAAATTATTGCTGGGGCTGGCGTCGTGGCTCACTAGGTTAATCCTCCGCCTGCAGCGCTGGCATCCCATATGGGTGCCTGTTCTAATCCCAGTTTCTCCTCTTCCAGTCCAGCTCTCTGCTGTGGAAACTGAAATTTGCTTATTTTCTCTATTTACTTATTTGAAAGATGCATATATAAAGAGAAATGGAGAGAAAGAGAGATAGAGACACCTTCCATCCACTGGTTCCCTCCTGAAAATCCTTCAACAAGAAGATGAGGGTAGGCTGAATTTCAATAACTGTTTTGTAACAAACTACACATGGAGCTTAAAATAAAATCTTTATGAACAATACAATTGCAAAAAGATATATTTTCCTGGACTGCTTTTGGAAAGGTAAACATATATTAAGTTTCTGAAAACTAATTTTTCAGTACAACACATATTTAAAGCCCTAAACATGCTCAAACTCTGTAGCTAATTATTCATTTCCCAGGGATTGATATTCCTGTGATCTCAGTACGATCCTAATAAGAACATGCTAATTATGTGAGCAAAATGGAGCCCTTTCTGCTTTTCATCTATGTTGTTTCTGGATCATCAATTCCAGTGATGAGTGGGTCATTTATCATGCTAATCTGTTCAGGTTGTGCAGAGAGAAGTGGTTGATATTGGTGAATTATTGTCTATTCTGAAGAATAAGGTTCTAGGCAAGGTTTTACAAGATTTGGCTGCAAGAGTAAATAAATGTGACCTCAACAGACAACTCCCTAGGGTACTCTGAGGTACTGTTAGTACAGGAATAAAGGACACCAAGATCAAAAGAGAAAGAATGGTGGTGTATCTAAATGTTTCATGAAATAAGAGAGGCAATTCAAGGCAAAGTCAGAACAAAATTTAGCTTAAGCATCTGGAAGAGTGTACCATTTTTCTGGTATACGTTAATATCTTTTGCATTAAGGACTAACTGCTACATTTAAAGAAAATGCCATCTCTCTTTCTGTTACCTATTAGCTTGTTCTCTCCATCTTTCTAACATGGCTCTCTCCCCTCCTCCTCCTCCTCCTTCTACTTTCTGTCTCTGCCTCTCTGTCACACACACACACACACACACACACACACTTACACACACACCCAATTCACATTATCCATGGTTTCTAAATTTGCAGTTTACCTACTTGATAACATTTGTTTGCAACCCCCAAATTGATTTCCTGAAATTTTTGTGTTCATTCAGAGACATGAGAATAATGGAAAAAAAATTGAGTTGACCTATTATGCAGGGTTACAGATGTTACTGAGCAAGGCCATGATCTATTTTCTTGTTTCAATTCTCATACATTAAGAAAAAATGTCCATTTTACAGTCAATTTAATTTAAACTCTGACATATATTTGTATTTTCTGTTGTTGATTTTGCTATTTTAAATGACTCCCAAACATAGTTTGGGTATGCTTTACAATGTTTCTAAGCACATGGAAACTGTGAGATTGCTGAGAAAGTATGCTTGTTAGATAACCTGCGTGAGATAATATGGTACTGCTAGCCATGAGAAGGCTCATTGCTCATGAATTACCAAATCATATTAAATAAGATGTCCTTAAAAATAAAAACAGGTAAAACAAAGTAAACTTGTATATTGATCATTGATGAAAATGTTAGAATTAGACTTAATTATCACCAGGAACAATTTTTCTTCAGTCACTAATTCACATTCACATGACTTTGTAGAAGGTAATCACAGTGGATAAGAATAGGCCAAATGGTAAACAGATAGATATAAAGATAGATATAGATAAATTGATGCATGGATAGAAAGATGATTGATATATAGACAGATAGAAAAATATACTAATATATATTTATGGAATTTGACTTTTTACCTATAATTCTTCATACATGTATATAAAATAGAATAATAATTTCAAAGAAAATTTTATAGTATGGAAAGAGTTTATGTGTTAATTGTGTAAATAATGTCACAAAGCATATATATTTGAAATGTGATTGTCATTGTGACATTATTAAGAGTTGGGCCTTTAAAGGTGATTAAACCAATTGGACCCTCTGCTCAGGAATGGAGTAGGTCTTTAAAAAGACATACTTATCCTCTTTTTTCACCACACTGTACAGGTTTATTTGTACATTTTCCCTTCTGCATTCTGCTCTGGGATGGCATAGTAGTAAGCATCTCCTTGATCTTAATCTTCCCTTACCACCATAACCATAAGCCAATATATTTACGTTCATTATTAATTGCACAGTGTGTGGTATTTTAATACAAAACATACTAAGACAATCATGAGATATAAACAAAAACAAAAAAGGAAGAAAAGTCACAGCCTTATATTAGACTATAAAATGCAGCGCATTACTAAAATAATAACTATTTATATATATGCATTTATTATACTGTCTATTGCTATTTAGAATTTTTACAAATATGACTTTGAGAAGAAGAAAGAGAAAATCTTGTGCTCTCTTGTATATGATATACATTTTCTCCAGGGCATTCTAAGGAACAGAATCAAAGTTTAAGCCAGTGTTAACCAAGGGTTAAGGTAACACCACGTCCTGGTTCTAGAAGGAAACAAGCAGACATAAAGGGATTTCTTTTAAGCAAGGAGATGTGAAAAGAGAGTAAAGCTTTCAAGTTTAAGAATTACTTCTTTGAGTCATCTTTGATTGAAGCTGGAGAGTGTTAGAGAGACTGCAGTTGCATTAAAAGTAGTGACTCAGATATGGCAAAGTATATACTCAGGGGAAATGGAAATAGTAATAAGAGGGTACTTCAAAAGTTTGTGGGAAAATGGAATGCAAAAATAATTTTGCTTTGATGCAGTTTTTTTTGCAACCCCTGCACACCTGTTTTCATAATATACAATTTTGAAGAGTACACGCTGTGGCACAGTGGGTTAAGCCACTGCTTGATACACCTACGTTTCGTGACTGAGTTCCTGGGTTGAAATTCTGCCTCTGCTTCAAATCCTGGTGCCAGCTAACATTCACTATGGCAGAAGGCAGGTGATGGTGAAATTGTTTGGTTGTCTGCCATTCACCTGTGACACCAAGATGGATTTTCCAGCTCCTGGCTTCAGATAACTTCCCTTGGAGATCAGTAATGTGTGTCGGCGTGTGAATATATTAAATCCATACCCTTTGGAGGGTGGAGGGGTAACAATTCTTTGGTAACTCCTCTCACAACTATATAGAGAATTATTTTATATAGTTTTGGAATCAGATGGTTTTGGATTAATGAATTTTACACTTACTATTTGTTGTAATTAGACATTTAAATTTGCTGCCATTCAATTTCTTTCACATGTAAAATCATGAAGTGAATTGTCTCCCTGTCTGAATGGTTTCCATTGTTTCTTATTGTGTTATCATGTGTCTTCAGCTAATGTGTAAATGTTGTATTTTACTTACAAAATTAATAAAACTTAGTTGTTTCACAGTTATAAACTTATTTTGTAAATGCTTTATTTTTATTTTTTATTTTTTTAACTTTTATTTAGTAAATATAAATTTCCAAAGTACAGTTTACGGAATACAGTGGCTTTTCCTCCCCCCATGACTTCCCTCCAACTCACAACCCTCCCATCTCCCACTCCCTCTCCCATTCCATTTACATCAAGATTCATTTTCAATTATCTTTATATACAGAAGATCGATTTAGTATATATTAAGTAAAGATTTCAACAGTTTGCACCCACACAGAAACATAAAGTGTAAAATACTGTTTCAGTACTAGTTATAGAATGAATTCACATTGGAAAATACATTAAGGACAGAGATCCCACATAAGGAGTAGGTACACAGTGACTGCTGTTGTTGACTTAACAAATTGACACTCTTGTTTATGGCGTCAGTAATCTCCCTAGGTTCTAGTCACGACTTGCCAAGGCTATGGAAGCCTTTTGAGTTCGCTGACTTCGATCTTATTCAGACAAGGTGATAGTCAAAATGGAAGTTCTCTCCTCCCTTCAGAGAAAGGTACCTCCATCTTTGATGACACATTCTTTCCGCTGGGATCTCACTGGGATCTCACTCACAGAGATCTTTCATGTAGTTGTTGTTGTTGTTGTTGTTTTTTGCCAGAGTGTCTTGGCTTTCCATGCCTAAAATACCCTCATGGGCTCTTCAGCCAGATCTGAAGGCCCTAAGGGCTGAATCTGAGGCCAGAGTGCTGGTTAGGACATCTGCCATTCTGTGAGTCTGCTGTGTATCTCGCTTCCCATGTTGGAATGTTCTCTCCCTTTTTGATTCTATCAGTTATTATTAGCAGACACTAGTCTTGTTTGTGTGATCCCTTTGACTCTTAGACCTACCAGTGTGATCAATTGTGAACTGAAATTGATCACTTGGACTAGTGAGACGACATTGGTACATGCAGCCTTGATGGGATTGTATTGGAATCCCCTGGCACATTTCTAACTCCACCATTTGGGGCAAGTCCGATTGAGCATGTTCCAAATTGTACATCTCCTCCCTCTCTTATACCCACTCATATTTAACAGGGATCACTTTTCAGTTAAATTAAACACCTAAGAATAATTGTGTGTTAATTACAGAGTTCAACCAATAATATTAACTAGAACAAAAAATACTAAAAGGGATAAAGTATTAAATTGTACATAAACAGTCAGGACAAGGGCTGATCAAGTTATTTTTATTTTTTAGAATAAACCTTTAAACTGTTTGAGTACCGTGAGGAATAATGCTACTAGGCTAATACAAATGACTTGACATAGCAAAAATTAATATAAAAGGAGAATCAGAGAAGTTTGAATAGTAGCAAATCTTAAGTTCAGAAAATATAATTGGTGTTGCGGGGGTATATTCTTTCCTGAAAAACCATTACTTTGAAAAAAATGGATTCTAGTCACTGTGAAATAGTGATGCACTCAATTAAATTATCTGGAAGAATTTATAAATCTGTGGCTTAACAATTTGAACAATGAAATATTGATTAATCACTAAAACAATGTGAATAACTGGATTTAAAATGACATTCAAAAACAAAAGTTATGAGTTCACCTTGTCTATCAGTTTTTATAGCATTCATAAAAATATTCTGAGTATAAAATAAATTCAACAAATATTAATTGACTATAATGAATTTTATGAAACACCTAATTCAAGTAATTGGGGTTAAGACCTTGCCTGAAGCAATTCATTTTCATACTATAAATATGGAACTATTTCTCACTGAAGATATCGAATTTTCCTTGTAATGTCTGAGAAAAAGTTTACAATAATATTTTCAAATTGCTGAGCATGAAATTTTGACTGATAAGTTTGTAATTATTTTATTTTATTTCATTTATTTATTTATTTATTGGCAGGCAGAGTGGACAGTGAGAGAGAGTCAGAGAGAAAGGTCTTCCTTTGCCGTTGGTTCATTCTCCAACAGCAGCTGCGACCAGAGCTCTGCGGCTAGCGCATCCTGCTGATCCAAAGGCAGGAGCCAGGTGCTTCTCCTGGTCTCCCATGTGGGTGCAGGGCCCAAGGACATGGGCCATCCTCCACTGCACACCTGGGCCACAGCAGAGAGCTGGCCTGGAAGAGGGGCAACTGGGACACAATCCGGCACCCCGACTGGAACTAGAACCCGGTGTGCCAGCGCCGCAGGCGGAGGATTAGCCTATTGAGCCGTGGCACCGGCAATTATTTTATATCAATATTTCAGTTCAAAGATGAACTCCAGACATTATTTGAAGAAGTTACATATGAAGCAAAATTGAGGTCAGTAAACAAAGAAGAAATGAATTTGTTTAAATAAAACTAATTGTGTAGGCTGAAAAGCTTGAAGGTATTAGACACATTTGATTTTAAATGTAGTTATAATTGAACATAAATTTCAACTGTAAACTACCTGGAAGCATGTACAAGACAATAGAAACATAAAAAATATATCTCACAGTGGAGAAAAGAAATCCTATCCATATATATATATATATATATATGCCTGGACAATATTTGAGTGATTGTCTCCACTTAATATTTTTTAAAGATTTATTTATTTATTTAAAAGGCAAAATTACAAAGAGAAGGAGGGAGAGAGAGAGAGAGAGAGAGAGAGAGAGAGAGATATGTTTTCCATCTAATGATTCATTCCCCAGATGGCTGAAATGGCCAAGGCTGGGCCAGGCCAAAGCCAGGAGCCTGGAACTCCATCCAAGTCTCTCATATGGGTGGCAGGGACATGGGTGGCACGGGCCCAAGAACTTGGGTCTTCTTCCACCACATTTCATGGAACATTACCTGGCAGTTCATGTTTCATTACCATGGGATGCTCATGTTTCAGGCAGCAACCTAACCCACTATGACATCATGCTGGCCTCTCTACTTAAATAATTTGAATGAATAGTTTTAGAATATACATTATTGATGTTTCATGTTAATAATTTACCCAAGCCTCATGTAAATATCAATAAACCCATGCTAATAGGACAGCCATGATTGACATTTTATGATTTTTCAATCTGTAAAAATGAAAATTGTGGTCAGTGCTGAGTTGCAGCAGGTTAAAACCTTATCTACAGTGTTGGTATTCCAAATGCTCCATTTTCAATTCAACTTCCTACTAGTGTGCCTGGAAAGGTTTCTGTCTTGCCCAGCCCCTGGCCATTGCGACCATTTGGGGAGTGAACCAGTGGATGGAAGATTCTCTCTCTCTCTCTCTCTCTCTCTCTCTCTCTCTCTCTCTTTGTCTCTCTGTATTTCTGCCTTTCAAATACATAAATGAATCTTTAAAAAATGATAGTTAAATAGAACAAATCTTTTCACATTATATAAAGAACCAAGTAGACAATATCTTAACATGGTTAATTACTTATCATAAAGATTTTCAAATGAAGAAGCCCTAACTCTTTCCTCATTTCTTACAAGTACTGGATTCAACAAGGGATAGAGTTACACTAATATTATTATAGTTGTGCCAATTTATTTTTTTACATAGATATTCAGTGACCATTAAGAAGAGAAATTAATGTGGATCAAAGTTATAAAGTATTATCAAATCCAATGAACAGATACACTGTATTTAGCATGTTAGGTTTAAATGCACCATTTAGCTATATGCTTCTTTTGATAGGTTAATTACAAAAATCCACACATTTTTACCTTTTTCCTCTATCACATACTTTACAATATGCCATTGCCTCCTTCCACTCATAATATGCAGTCTGCTTAATCCCCCTAAGTATAGATTGCCTTTTCTTGGTTTACTTGTATAATAGAATGAAGCAAAACTGTTATTACACCTGTTCTGAAACGTCAAAAGTTTTATTATTTTATAGTATATTTTAGTTATAGGTGTCTTAAAATCATAAAGATTTTTAATTTTATTCCTTCTTATCTAAAATGTCGAACTCGGTCATGGCAAAATCTACATGTAAAGGAAGAAAAACAAAGCATGGGTCTTTTCCTTTGTATTATTACCTGCTATAATCTAGTGATTCATATTTATTTTAACTATCATACAAATATGTGACTATTTTGGATTATATTTAGGCTGAAGATTTAAGTACTAATATCCACATCCATGTACTGTGTTTTAATAAATGGAACTTATGTTTTCTATTGTCATTTTCCAAAATTTCCTAGGAAAAGCATTCCATGGCCATTGTTAAGAATGCTTTCTTTTCTCACAGCCAAACATATTTACTCTTCGAGTGGAACTCTACCTATCCTTGTGCTGTAACATATTTCCTATTCACCATCTTAGAAAAATGCTCAGATCTGTTAACCTGTTGAAGACAGAAACCTGTGAACTACTTTCAGATTCAGAAACCCAGCAATCTGAACTGTAATGTGCAATAAAATCTTCCTTACAATGGCAAAAATTTACACATGAGAATTTTAAAATATGTACTCTATATTTATTATAAAAATAAATTATATTTTGAAAACATGATTATTCATGTTATTAGCTATTAATAATCTGATAAAGATGGCAGTATCTACAAAATAATTATAATTATTTATTTTCCTTTGCACAATTCATTTTATATTTCCATGCTATAGAAAGCCCCAGGAATAGTCAAATCTTTCAGTTTTATTTATTTGAGAGGCAGATAGCGTGTGTGTTGCTATTTAGTAGTTCAATACCCAATTGCCAGCAATAGCTGGGAGAGGCCAGACCTAGAGCCAGGAGCCTGGAATGAAACCCAGATCTTTTATATGAGTCAGGGAAACTCAATTATTGGAGCCATCACCTCTTGTCTCCCAGAATGTGCAGTAGCAGAAAGTTAGAGTAAGGAGCAGAGCCAGGAATGAAACCCAGGTGTTTCAATGTGAGACATGGACATGGACATCTCAGCTTTTAGGCCAAATATCTGTCCCACCAAAATATTTTTGAAGGTGATATAACATTTCAAAAAGAATAGAGGCATGCATTTGACTTAGTAGTAAAATGCCACATCCCATCTCTGAGTACCTGCATTCAGTTTCTGGTCTTCTGGTTCTTTTCATTAATTTGGCTTTCTGTTAATGCAAACTCTGAAGACCTGGGCTGAGTTCTTGCTTTCTGGCTTGGGATATCCCTGCTGCAGCCGTTGCAGGCATTTGGGAAGTAAACCAACAGATTGGAGATCTCTCACTCTCTCTCTCTCCCCCCTCCCTCCCTCCTTCCCTCCCTATCAAATAAATAACATTTTTAAAAGAAAGAAACATTCTTCCAAGAAACCTTAACATGAAAGAATTTAAACTTAATGATATGATCATTTGAGCATCTGTGATTATAATATGGTCATTCGAGCATATGTGATATGTCTTCCTCTAAGACTTATTGTCCTTACTGAAGGTTTATTTTTCTTACTGTAAGATTTATTTTTCTTATTGAAAGCAAGCTACAGTAATGGCAGACCATTGTGATACATTACAAGAATGCATGTATTCAAAGCTGGGCTTACATCTTTATCAAAGCATCTATACTTCTAATTTCACACTACTATGATGGGTTACACTCTTGAGTTTTAACCAAAAGCCTGACTTTCCCTACATGGTTGATTTGAGTTTCAATTTTTATCCAGTTTTTAAAATTTAAATAGAGTTTTTCCAAATCTTTCATGCAGAATTTTATGAGAAATATATGACTAAGAGTAGTATGGAATAATTGTATGAGTAACTTTAATGTTACATAATTTGGGGATATGCTTACCTAGTTTAAGCAAGCTATTGATTTATATTTGGTTCCACAGGCAGTAAGACAGTATGAACAAGAATAAGAGATGGATATGAAGTCAGGAAGAGGAAACAACTAATTCTTGTGAGGATTTGTGAGGATAACCTAGAGTCTACAAGATGTACTTGAACCCATATTGATCCCTCCACATGCCATACTTCCAACTTGAATGATACACAGAGTGACTAACAGGAAAAGTTGGTAACCTGTACCAACTGTACATGCAGCAAAATATGTGACAGATCCAATAAATGGACATGCTGAAATAGGCTATCCAGCAACCTTCAAAGGAATTGTAGGAGAGGTTGCTCCCTTATAACAAACAGTGAGAGAACAAATCTATGATAAAGAGAATCAGAAGAACCAGTGTCCAATGCTCCATTTCTATTTTCCTAATATTTTCGTCTTCCAATGGTTTAGAAACCTTCTTTCTGTATCACTCAAATACTTCTCAAATGGTCATACCACACCTTCTAAGCTAATCCTAAAATTAACTTCTTCCAAACAAACAATGCAATGTTCAAATTAACTCTATTTCTCTACAAAATGTAGTTTCTCAGTCTTGGCACCATTGACATTTTAGGACAGATAAAATTTTTTGTGGGTGCTGTGTCCTATGCATTCTGGGATATTTAGCTGTATGTCTGTCCTATAGCCATCAGATGACTTAGTATATCCTCCCTGTTTAACATGATCAGAAGTGTCTGCTGTTGCTATCAAATGTCTACTGTGAGAAAAATTGTCCCAAGAACTGCTAATCTAGGTAAAAATTATCAAGTGTATCATTATCTTTATGCAAATATCAAAAACCCTTACTATGGCTATATAACACATTGCCTGCCTGTATTTTCTGCCTCAATCGCATATAGACACTTGAGTTGACCATAATCTAAGTTAACACTTACATTCTGTACTTTTCCAGGATGAAGCAAGATCTTTCTCTTCTCAGAAACTTTGAGCATGTTAGAATTTCTAAACATTCCTGTTGCCCCAACTTTACAAACAGTCATTCTTCCAGTCCCAAATTAAATGTTATGTATTTATGAAAAACACCTAGGAATACACAAAATAGAATATTCTTTGCTGAAGATTTTAATTCGATCTCTACATGTGTTTTGGAAAGTAAGTCACTATACTAACTGAATTATAAGTAACGATACTAATTGTTTCTGTCCTCATGATCTATTGACATTAGCTGCAAAAGAGCAGGGATGATGCGTTTCTTTTATTCCTGGATCTTGGCACACTGTTAGCATGAAATAATTAATTATTGGGTAAATGAATGAAAAATATTCAGTTGAGAAAACACCTGCACTAAAGTGACAAAACATCTCAAATAATTTCTGGAAACAGACAAAATATTACTTATAAACTGGTTTCTTTCTCATCGGAGATGAATCATTTATGACTCAATCCTTGATGCTTGAATTACATCTTGGCCTCAGTGACATTTTTCATTGAAGTCCTTCATTGCCAGAATGGTTATCAATTCAGTAACTAAGGCAAGTTCAACAATTCTCTACTTTATGGGAAATATCTTGTGGCAAGAATATCACAGATCAGTTTTTAAAATACTAGCATTTTAGTATTTTATAGCATTTCCAATGAAAATTTCATTCCCCCACCTCTCTATCTCAGGTCAACAAACTTATTTAAATGTCTATGATGCCATGGTTCCTTTGATACTCTGATTTCTCTATGTGTTACTCAAGCTGGGAGATTATTCATTGCATATTGGTCTCTAGACAGTTTAACATTTCTTGACTTGCTCTCTTAGATAACTATATTTTAATTTTGAAGCAACCTGCTACTTCAGAACAGAGATTGTAGAGTGCATCTGTAAAAATTGCTTTCCCATCTTTCTCAGTGGTACTCTACAGCCTGAATAACTGTGTGGCATAAGTGCAGCTTA
Organism: Oryctolagus cuniculus; assembly: GCF_051225735.1. NCBI lineage: Eukaryota > Metazoa > Chordata > Mammalia > Lagomorpha > Leporidae > Oryctolagus > Oryctolagus cuniculus. The sequence goes on along the minus strand of NC_142871.1, from coordinate 105,222,520 downwards.
GTGTGAAACCACCTGTTAGTGTTTTTTGTAACCAAAACGCAGCAATGGAGCTACTTAGCCACAGTTAAAACGTACTTCTAGTACGGTAACAGCAATTATTCTGTCACTTGCTGATGGAACAGCAGGCGGCAAAGGCAAGGCAGCTGTTAATTGTATTCCCAAGACACAGGCCTTGGAATCATTCATGTGCATATGAGATACATCAAATGAAATCTCTGTAAAATCATGGAGAAATAAAGAATCATTTTTGCTCTAGACTTAATTGTAAAGTATGTTGTTCTGAGGAAAGGAATTAAACCTTACATGTTTCCATGAAAATCAAACCACTAGGAAAATATACTAAACCATTGAAATAGTAGACAAGCTATATTATAACTTCAAACAATAAGTTTATAAAAAAAGAAATAATGTGAATATGACATTCCATGCTGGGGCAGGAACTCTACTTCTTACCAGGCTCTTAGTTAAAAAAGTATAATGATGGGAAGCTACCTTTCCTTTGCTCTAAGTGAATCAGAGTATGTCCTAGATCAAATTGCTTACTTTTTCTCCTTGACCATTCTATTGTAAGGGGATTATCTCAAGACTCTGCTAATTCACAGAGCTAAGTAAGTATTACTGTGTTTAAGCTCTTAATCCTGTTCTATTAAAACATTTTTTCCAAATTCAGTAACTTGACATTTTCTTGAATAAGCAACAGTTCTTCTTTCCTGTCAAAAATCCCCTTTCTCTTCATCTTTCAGTATGTAAGCTCTACTTTCCAAACTTAGTAGGAGGTCATCTCTCATATATTTGCATTGTCTCCAAAAATTTTAAAAAAATGGATTGTGTAAGAATTTCATGAAATGCACATCTATGTCTTGCTCTCCAGAGAAAGATATTCAAAATGAATGTATCAAAATTCTTGTCCAAATTACTCTCCGTGAAAACCCTGCCTCTTACGTCAACTTCATGCTTTGATACATAAAGCAGAGCCAAGCTAAGCAAAAAACCAGAAATATTTCTTTCTCTTTCTAAATAATTAACCTAGTGTATTTTGTATTTAAGTTTTTGGGGAAAGGATCAGTGATACTGCTGGTTAAAGTATGTTGGCAACCAAGAGAATTCCCTCTCCTCAAACTCTACCACATCATAGGTAATTTAGAAGAAACTTCTAGACTACTGGTGATTGTATACTGTGAAGAATCTTACCTGAAGCCCTCTTGCTTACCTTGAAGGGCTTTGGTTTGGTACAAAGAGATCCGTACTGTTGGACAACCACTTGCTCCATGAAATTTAGTTCTAAAAATTTCCTTGTGACATATTTCTACAAATTTTAACATTTTTTTCATTCACATTTTAGGACGAACATATAAAGGAATCAGTATCAAGAAGAAAGTGGCATGCTTTAAATTGTTATTTTTTTAATTTATTCATTCATAAATCCTACTTAACAAACTAAATTTCCAAATCCTTTCTTAAAATAGATTATTTCCCTCAGTCCCTGTGGTTAATGGTGAAGACATTCCCCAGTATATGAAAGAGACTCCTGGATCTTCTTGGTCAAAGTCTGGATAAGATGCATATACAGTCATCCATACTTGTGATCATACAATTGAACAGCTGCAACTTCACCTGAAGCTCCTTAGTACCTTCATCTATTGAACTCTTGGCTTTGACATTGCAGTGCATAGAGCACCTGCCAGGTGCTTCTTGAAGTTACTGATGCCCAGCACCTGGGTTTCAGAGGGACATGTAGTCAGCACTCAATGCACTTAAGAATCTGCTGCATGGAAGCTGCAGTTCTGTCAATGCACCTTCTGGATTCTCTCTCTCTCTCTCTCTCTCTCTCTCTCTTTTTCTCTCTCTCTCTCTCAAGATCTTAAGATCTTTAACTTCTTCATGCATTTCTTCACCCATATGGTGATCCCATACTGTGTCACCTGTTTCATTCATGTTTCAAAGGTAATTAATTACATGGGGCCGGCACTGTGGCACAGTGAGTTAAAGCCCTGGCCTGAAGCACTGGCGTCCCATATGGGTGCCGGTTCTAGTCCCGCTATTCCTCTTCTGATCCAGCTCTCTGCTATGGCCTGGGATAGCAGTAGAAGATGGCCCAAGTCCTTGGGCTCCTGCACTCATGTGGGAAACCTGGAAGAAGCTCCTGGCTCCTAGCTCCAGCCGTTGTGGCCATTTGAGGAGTGTACCAGCTTATGGAAGACCTCTTTCTCTGTCTCTACCTCTCCCTGTAACTCTGCCTCTCAAATAAATAAAATAAATCTTTAAAAAAGTAATAAAACATATTTTCCGCTAGTAAAATACTTAAGAACAAGTCAAACTGATCATCTAGGTTCACTAGTATAATACTAAAATTCCATTTTTTCTTTATTTTTAGAAGTGGTTGCTACCATAAAAAGTGGTTATAAAATGATTAAATCACATAATACATTTTATATGTGTGATATTTGATATAGAATGATCTTTCTATGAAAATTTCTCTGAATATAAGGGAATCACACAAAACCAATGAGTTTGTAAATTGCACACTTACTTTTCTCCTCTATATCACCTCCACCATCTTACTGATTTTCAAAACTCTGAAGGACATATTTCCATTTTCTCATTCATCAATTTGCCCATCTACTCAAGAAATAGTTCTAAAACTCTGGGTGTTGTATTCATGAATAAACCTTACATGTTGTATTTGTTCTATATTCCATTTGGGTGGATGGATGACCTAATCTTATATTCTCTCTGATAGATGTAGGCTAGTTCCTTACTAAAATTTGTGAAGCCCCCAGAATTGAGATATACTTTATGGCCACGATGTTCCCAACCACTGCATAAGATCTCTTAAATTATTCTGAAGGAAATTGAAGGAACACCGACTGAAAACAGCACTATTATGAAGCTAAATATTCAAAACAAAGCACAGAGTTACTGGAAATCATCAAAGTGCACACATAATGATTCTTTAGCCTTATGAAATCTGTGCACATTGGCTTCACTGCGATTGTCAGTTTCTTCGTGTCTATGCCTGAGAGTTTCCTGTGCTGCTGTAGCCAACTTTTCACACATGCATCATATTGAAGTACTTGGAACTAATGCACAGATTTAGCTTTCAACTGATTTGACAGGAGCTATTGTTTAAAGATCCCCAATCAACTGCCTGTCAGTGGCATAGCTCTGTGGCAGAATTTGTTAATTTTCAGGAACCCTCAACTGCTGTCTTGATAACACACAATATATACATGATATATATCTATACATCATATTAGTTCCTTTGTTTTGCCTTGTTTTCCTACAGCCCTATTGTTTTATCATCACTTGGAAACTACTTTAACTGGAATCATTGTCCATGGGTCTGTTTCTGGGGCATTCAAGTGAAGATGATAGTGATACAGTTTTTACAGTTCAGAATTTAGAACTTGAATACATTCATGGAAGAAATGGTTTGAAATTGTTAGGAAATAATTTGATAACTTCAGAGTGGAAGTGTCTGCTCATGCCATTTCATTTTTACTTACTGAGGTATAGAAATAGCTTCAACTCTGCCAATTCTAAATATGAATTACAATGATGCATATCTAAATCTTTCTATATTGGGAAAGTTACCTTGTCAATCATTTGATCACAAGTCTTTAATGTCACTTTTTGTGTTTTCATCAAGAATGTATGCTGTTTTACTTTTTCTATAGAAATAAGTGGAGGAATATATATATATATACATACATACATATATATATATTTTTATTTTTTGCAAATTTTCAAAATGAAATCTTGAGCTTGACTTTTCTTCTTGCTGTCATAAGAGGTGCTGAAATACAGTTGCTCCAGAAAGTAACTGACAAAGGCTGAGATAATATTTACTTTCAAACTGGAAATTTACACATTATAATGTGTGGAGCTTTACAACATAAAAAAAAATCAGGATTTCAGGAACTGTATCATTATGGTAAATGGATTTTCTTTGTTAAAATTATGTGTGTGTAGTTAGAAGTTTCAGAAGTTTTAAGCTATAAATTATTAGAAAAGAGAGGGCACAGATTTTTTTCCCACTGCCTCATTCTTCATTTAACAGAGAAAGAATTTGACTGAGTGAATTTAATAAACATCCCAAAGGAACATGATATTCCCAGTCTTCAAAGTATTTTAAAAATGATATTGATATATCTTTAATCCCAATGCTATAATTATTATTTTTATTCTATTTAATTTCTGGCTGCTCTTTTAGGATTTACTCAATTATCCTCACAATCTATCTGTTAGATCAAAGAATTTTTGCTTCATAAATGTCTCAAGTTCAGCAATATACTGTGACATTTTTTAATTCATCAATGCATCACAATTCAGCCATCACCATGCAGAGAAAATTACTTCAATTAAAAGTTCTTGAATTCCTTTTCCCCTGCCTCTCCCCAGTCCATGCTCTTTCTCTCTTACACACACGTACACACACATACACACACATTCCAATTTTCAGCATGGCCCTTGTTTTGTCCCATTGATGACCTCTCTGCCTCTAACTCTCTGTAATTCTCTGCCTTTCAAATAAATAAATAAATCTTTTTAAAAGGATCGACTTGCAGAAAGAGAGAGGGAGAAACATAAAGAAAGGTCTTCTTTATGCTGGTACACTCACCAAATTGCTGCAACAGCTGGAGTTGGGCAGATCCAAAGCCAGGAGCCACAAGCTTCTTCCAGGACTGCCATGTAGGTACAAGGCCCAAGCACTTGGGTCATCCTCCACTGCCTTCTCAGTTCATAGCAGAGAGCTGGATCTAAAGTGGAGCAGCCAGGACTAGAACTAGCCTCCATATGGGATGCTGTCACTGCAGGCAGAGGCTTAGCCCACTACGCCACATCGCCAGCCCCCCAATTCTTTTTGCATCTAGTTTTGTTTGTTTGTTTGTTTTAACCTATTGGTCTTTAGAGTCTGTAGTGCCCAGTATGTCCAATTAGCACATGAGATTTAGGGTACCCAAACTGTATAATCTATGGCATACACGCAATCCTTTTCCTTGCGCATCACTGAGGATCATCACGCTCTGTGATTGGCCAATTATTACATCAGTATTTTTTTGCTCACTTTCTTTTGAGAGTCCATAACTATAAGACCAAAATTAACACACACATTGAAATTTATCTCAACCCTTAAGCTTATTTTTATTAACGCAGCAGTTCTGCTAAGTACCTGATTTTAAGTGGGAAATATTTCCAATTTGTAAAATATTAACCTCCTTCTGATAACATTTATGCTGTGCAAAAATATAAATGGTTTTCAACCTTATTCTTTATTTCAGACACATGAATTCACCACCAAGAAAAGTGATTACATATTAGATGAAATGAAGTGGAGAGTTTCGCAAAGAAAAACTGGCACACTCTGTTACATTAGGATAATGATGTCACTTATAAATGCAACACAGGTAGGTACAACGGGCATGAGAAAAGTCAGTGGTCATTATGGATTGACCTTGTCAGCAAAGATTTTCCTGGCCCATAGAGGGGCCGATGGATGCTGAGGAAGAACTCAAATAGTTCTCTGGGATCTGATAGCTTCTGACCACATTTCCTCCAGTCATTGATTCTGATTACACATAGATAGGAACTGAAATTCCGAGTGGTAAAGACCCTATACAAAAAGTCAAATCATAGATACTGACACAAACATCTCAGTGGCACCTAATCATTCAGGTAGGATTTAACTCTTCTCACTGAAGCTAACAAAAGTTCACCTTGGGCTATTATATACTACAACTTCTGCAAAAAGTATTGAAATAATTTAAAAAAAAAAGGATAGAGAGGAGGGTCTTCCATATCAGAAATATGCACATGAGAAATACTCATTTACAGAAAAAATACATATTAGATTTACAGCATTTTTACAAATGTGTATTGAAAAAGGCCTGTCACGGTCATGGGCTGCTATAACAAAATTCATGTATTAGGTAGCTTATGAATAACATATATTTATTTGTTTCAGTTCTGTAGCTGGAAATGTGAGTCTTTATATAACATAGAACTTGCACTATTGTCTTCCTCCAAGTTTTTTTCCTCTATGTTACACTAAATACTTGGATAGTGACTTTCCAATATAGCCCCATTGTAGCATACCTTTAAACAGGGATTTTAAATTTAGTTGTATACTTTACAAGCAGAGAACTATTTGATATAAAAAGACCCACAGTTGAAAATCTCTTTAGGTCTCACCATGATGCAGAAGAAGTATATAAAATTGGATGCAGGATAGAAAAATATAAAATTTTTAAAAAGGAAAAGAAGCAAAAATTGAATCCTGGAGCCTGTCCAGTTAGGAACACACTAAGATCTGTCTGAGCAGCTGGCCTTCCTCTCCCTAGCTTTGTGGTAACGCTGGTCGAACAGCTCAGACCGAGAGCAGGTACATGCTGTAGAGCAGCAGGAGGTATTAAGGGCACAGTTCTGATCCAAAGGTAATTTTGTTGTGTAGGACCGAGACTTCTCAGAAAGTTCAGTAGGATTAAGGTGTTTTCAGGGCTTGGCAATAGGGTTTTTTATCTTGTATAGGCCTGCATGCAATTTATGAGTGACATTCCAGTGGCTGTTCCCAATCTGATGGTTCTTCGTTGAGAAGAATCATAAACCTAAATCCAAGTGACTTCATGCTCCATTAGCCCTTCCCTGTCCCACTGGGGAACTCAGCATGCATTTGCTGTTCAAAGGCCTTTGTGAGCTTTTCATCGAGTTTCTTCAGTTCTGAGCCATCTCAATTCTGTAGCCTTGAGCACAAACGCCTGTGTGAGTCTGACCACCAATCTCAGGAAGACTAGTTTAGTAAGGCCTTAATTAGTACCAGCTAAAAAGATTTTTTGTCATTATTTTTGGTACTGCTACATTTCTCCTTCAACATTTTTGGAAAGATGTTGTCTACCAGGGCTCCTATTCATTCCTTTCCAAGAAAAGACAATCCTTTCCACACCATCTGGAAAAGAAACTAGCTGCTGACATTCTTCAAAAGCAAGGCCCTCGTGGTTACAAAGTAGGAAAAGAAACTTCATTGTCCTCATATCTGTTGCAGTAGCAGAGAGGTACTTCGTTAAATTTCTGTAAAGAAGATCAATTTGATTTTCCTATTATTAGCATATGCTTGATGTGTAAAGACTTTTTCTTCTGATAGAGGATATTGCATGACTCCTTAATTAACCACTATGCATTCAGCGTACTCACTGTGACAAGCTATTGTATTGACCTATTTGGACAACAGCGGTTACTTTACTTTTTTCTGCCTCCCCGTGGTCATGAGTAAGTTGCAAAACTTTGGCTGAATACCAGATAATCTTGTAATGTTGTGCATTATTAAGTTATGACAATAAATGGGAACAGACTTGCTTTGTTTTAATCCTCTTGTGAATACTACTTTGCCTGGACAACTTGATGGCACACTTGGCTGGTGACTGAGGAGTTTATTCACAAAATTGGATCAAGATAATTCTTTTTTTTTTTTTTTCCCATTGCAATCCTCAGTGTGAAGTGTTAGGCTGTTCACTTTGCTTATGTTTCTTTGGAATCCCCTCAGAGTCTTACCTTTGTCACTGTCTTTGACCTTGATCACGACTGTGTACCTCTATTTTTATATGCCCTTCCTTTAATTTCTTTACTCACTTATTCACTGATAAATTCTACTCTTTGATATATCCCTTCCCTTCACTATCTACTTTCAATGTTCTTACCCATTCTAGTGGTTTTGACTATCATTTACATGGATGGATTACATATCAACATTTTAAGCCTTGACTCCGTATAAATTTTAGTTCCATAATTGCAACTTCTTAATGGAAAAACTTACTTGAATGTAAGTAATCTCTCAAATAAGTGACAACCAAAATGATAGATATTCCTTCAACATAATCTTATTCACCAAAGTTTTTTTTTTTTTGATGTACAAATATAGTCAGATTTCCCTTTTGCATTTATCTTTCCAAGGACTTTGTTTTTTTCCTTGAAAATAACCTTGATAATTCTTCCCATTAATAATTTCAAAGCTTCATGATAAAATGTTGTGAACACATGTGAAGTTTTGGATTCTCAATCAAAAATACATGTTCAGTCTTTTTTTCCCCCCACAGGCAGAGTGGACAGTGAAAGATAGACAGAGTGAAAGGTCTTCCTTTTGCCTTTGGTTCACCCTCCAATGGCCGCTTTGGCCAGAGCGCTGCGGTTGGCGCACTGAGCTGATCCGAAGTCAGGAGCCAGGTGCTTCCTCCTGGTCTCCCATGCGGGTGCAGGGCCCAAGGACTTGGGCCACCCTCCACTGCACTCCTGGGCCACACAGAGAGCTGGACTGGACGGGGGCAACCGGGACAGAATCCAGCGCCCCTACTGACCGGGACTAGAACCCGGTGTGCCAGCGCCGCAGGCGGAGGATTAGCCTATTGAGCTGTGGCAATGGCCTACATGTTCATTCTTAATCCTACATACACACAGTTCCAATAATATACATGTTCCAGTGCTGCAAAATGCTTTTCATTCTAGTTATAAGGTCCCAATTTTCACTTTTAAGTTTTTTTATTTTTAAATCAAACATTCCAAGCATCATAGTTAAAATCGATTAATAATAGTATTTTAATATTCCATACACTTATTCCTTATTTTATATTCTTCTTTTATGTAATAATATTTCTAACTGCCAAATTCTTCTATCTGTTAAGGTCAACCCCTACCACAACTCTAGCCACATTTTATTCCCCGCCATCATCTGCCTTCTATATTGATTCAAAGGACATTTTCTTCCATTATTATTGTCATTAATATGAGGAGTTTTGAAAAACTTTGTTTTAGTCTTTTTTCTTCTAAGTAATCTAAAAAGTGATCTGTACCTGAGCCGCAGCTATGAAAATATTATACAGAAAGTGTTGGTGTGAGTGAAGACAAAGGTTAGGTTACCAAGTTCAATTTCAGACTTTCTACTACCACATAGTGATATAGTTTTTTAAAGGTCTTCAATAAAAATTTAATATGAAAAATTCTCAATACATTTTGGAAATGCTGCTTTTTTTGCCTAAAGAATATTACTAATGTAGATTATCAAGACTCTGAGAAGCCATACAACAGGGAAATCTTTACAGCCTGGTATAACCCAGAATGCTGGGGTATGCTAAATGTATTTGGTAACATGGTTTCATTTCATTATACAAATACACATATTTCATGGACTTAGTATTTCATACTATTCCCCTGAGGAAGAGCCAATAAAGAATAATTTAAGAATAAACTTAAGAAGAATTTTTAGTATTTTATTTTGGACTTTAAGATGCAGCATCACCTTTCCTGAAATTGACAGCTTACACAATTCAATTTCTGGTTCCCATATCAACCCCCTTAGCCTTCAGGTAAAAAGCATGCAGATATTCAACATTGCTGATGATGCCGATCTGTTGCATAGTTTTTAAGTGACACACATCCATATTCCTGCTTTTAAAAGATTTATTTATTTATTTGAAAGTCAGAGTTACACAGAGAAAGGAGAGAGAGAGAGAGATTTTCTATCCGCTGGTTCACTCCTCAATTGGCCACAACTGCAGGAGCTGCACCAATCCGAAGCCAGGAGTCAGGAGCTTCTTCTGGGTATCCTATGCAGGTGTAGGGGCCCAAGGACTTGGGTCATCTTCTACTGCTTGCCCAGGCCATAGCAGAGACTAGATCAGAAGTGGAGCAGCCAGGTCTCTAACCTGCGCCCATATGGGATGCCAGGACTGCAGGTGGCAGCTTTACATGATACACCACATCTCTGGCCCCACACATCCTCATTCTTTCCTGGAAAGAATTTAAAACTGCCATATTTCCATTTCTTTAGTGAACATTTACAAAATTAAAAACAAGTTCCTCTGCTGGTATTCTCATACACTCTAGTATCTGTTAGTAGATGTATAAATGCATGCAAGCCTGTTTTCTAAAACGTGCAATACCTACTAAAACTATGCATACCTCATGAAATATCAATACTCTATTAGATATATTATTGGGCCAGTGCTATGGCATAGAAGGTTAAGCCTCCTCAGCAGTTTCTGCATCCCTTATGGGTGCTGGTCCAATCCTAACTGTTTCATTTCTGATCAAGCTCCCTGCTAATGTGATTGGGAAATCAGAGGAAGATAACCTAAGTACTTGGGTCCCTGCACACATTGTGGGAGACAGAAGAATCTCTTGGCTCCTGGTTTTTGCCTGGGCTTGCCTCCACAATTGTGGTCATTTTGAGGAAAGAACAAATGGATGGAAGATTCTCCCTCTCTCTCCCCTTCTCTCTCTCTCTCCTTCTCTCTGTATCTCTGCCTTTCAAATAAATAAATAAATTTTTAAATATTTATATATATATTTTCTCAAGGCAATTAAAATAATTATAATCCCAATTTAAAAGACTAAACTTTTTGTTAAATATATTAAAGATGAATACTGAATTTTCATCAGTAGCAGCATAGATAAAAATTGAGTATTTTATTGCACTGAAGATGAATTAACTATTGTCTCATGAGCCAATATGATGATGCTCACACATGATGTTACAAAATATGAAACAAAGAAAATACACTATAGTTATTTTTATGTAAATTATACAAACAGATGAAAGTACTCCATGGTGACAAGGACCAAACAGCGACTATCTTTGGAAGGCATTTCATGAAAGCCATGTGAAAGGGTTTTGGATGATAGAACTGTCCTGTTTTCATCTGATTGGTGGTTGCACACATATATTCATTTATATTAAAAATGGGTGGGGGTGGTGTTGTGGTGCAATAGATTAGGCTATTGCTTGGGGACCCCAAATCCCTCGTGGCAGAACCTGGAATCAAGTTCCACCTGTGTTTCCCATCCAGATTCCTATCTGTACACAACCTGGGAGGCTGATGATGATGACTCAAACACTTGGTTGCCTACCACGCATTTGCAATGTGCAGATGGAATTCCTGGTTCCTGTCCTCAGTCTGGCCCACGTCCAGATATTGTGGGCATTTGGGGACTGAAAGAGCAGAAGGAAAACCTTTCTCTCTCTCTTGTTTGCTCATTGTTTCAAATAAATTACCTTTAAAAACATGGATTGAATAGTCATTATTAGTGCACATTATTATATATAAGCTATACCAGAGCAAAAAAAAAAAAAAAACTGGTTATCTGATTATTACAATGCAAATGCTTATTGGGTATATTCTATGTGACTGGTACAAAGCTAAGTATTATGATCAAAAAAAGCAAACAATCTCTCCTCTCCAAGAGATAGAGGTGAGGCCATGAATGATATAAATTTATTGATTTCTCCTTTTGTGACAACACCTGAGCAAGAACTGACAAACAATTCCTCACACTATCTGTTATATTTGGTCATAGTTCTTTGGTAGGGAATTCTGCTCAGAGTTGCCAAGTTATTGACCAAAGAATTAGGGCTGGGTTATATTTCAAATTTTTCTTACTCCCGAAGCCCTATATTTTCATTGTATTCTACTGTTTTTCTGCAGGTGTATTTTAACCTTAATTATAGTGATTTTATTTATTATTATAATTATAAGTAATTATAATTATAATTAGTAATTTCACATGGCTTGGTTAGCCACTGCAAATAAGGAAGAGGCTCTTTCATAGTTTCCTTTGTATTTCTATTGTCCCGTATAGTGTTCAACTTAGAATGATCACTCAATACTTCCTGATCAATAAATGGATGAATATAATCCTCTAAAGCAGTTCAAGGTAAATGTTGTATAAACCATTATATTAATATTTCACTAATTTTCAGTATTTTACTGTAAATTCTTTTACAGTAATTATTTCATTTTAATTCACTTTTATATTATGTGTTATGCTGAAAAACATTAAAATGAATTTAGTTGAACATATATGAAGATCATATTAGAATAATACTCATTAAGCAAATATTTTCATGAAAAGATTGTTATATTTTGAGAAAGTACTGAATATCTCCTTAGTTCATTCAAATTTATTGTTTAAAATATTGGATTTTCAGAAATATATATTCTTATCCTATCTCATATGGAAATAATTTTTCTTTCCAATTTATAATGGCAATTGGAATCAAGTTGTCAGAGAAATTAACATAAACAGCAAAGAGGGTTAGAAAACTATATTTTAAATAGAAAAGATACATTTTCTTTACTTAAGAACAAGTAATTGTTGCTATTATGATGCTGTGATCCACGTGACAGTGAAAATGTATTTTTGGTGAAGACCAACCATGGTATGAATGTGGAAATATGTACCTAGCAAAAAAATTTCATGCATTCAATTACAAATACCTATCTCCATGGTCTTCTAATATATGCATTGTCATTAGTTAATTGTTTCATCCCAAATTTGATTTAATTTAAGAGTTTTCTAATAAAGCATCATGTACATTTATTCATTTGAGAAACAGAAAGGTGGAGACAGAAAAAGATGGAGAGAGAGAGAAATTCTATTCGTTGGTTTACTTCTCAAAATCCTCCAACATCTAGTTTTGAGCCAGGCTGATGTAAAAAGCTTGGACCTCAATCCAGGACTCACAAATATGTGCCTGAAACCCGATATTTTGTTATCACCTGATGCCTAGCAGAATGTAGATTAACATGAAGCTGGAATCAAAAACAGATTCAAGTGGCTTTTTTTTTTTTAAAAGGTATTATATTTTTTATAAAATTCTTTTAACATAAGGGTTTATTTTTGTTTTAGATTCAACAGTTTTTAACATTTTGCCATATCCACTACATAAATAACAATATATACTTCTTTCCTAACATTACAGTCAGTGGCATGAATCCCTCACTTTGTGATATTAATATCTGCTTTCTAGAAAAACTATACATCTGTGTATTTATATAATGTCTACACGTGCAGTGTAGTGTAAGTGGCTTCTTAATCACCAGGCAAAATGCTTGCCCCTGTATGTATTTAAAGTGGATAATTAGATGGATTTGACATATGTTTAACCTAAGCAAGGAATAACTCAATCAAGACATATTTTTCTCATAATCAAAATGTAAATTCTTTGATGCCTCTATACTCTGTTCCTAGGCAACCACTGATTGTCTTTCTGTCACTGCAGAATAATGTATATTTTGAAGAAATTTATATAAATTATATAAATTAGATTGCAGTATGTATACATTTTGTCTAGATATTTCACTCATCAAAATAATTTAATACTCACCCACATTTTTACATGCATCAATTATTCATTACTTTTATTGATGACTATTATTATATATGTAATATATACATATATACATATATTATATATTATATATTATATAACATATATATTATGTATTATAATATGTGTACATAATTATAATGTATGTACGTATTACATATGTAATCTTATAATTATATAAGATTTATATATTAATAATATAAGATTAAATTATGATTGTATATCTGTATGTTTATTAATTAAACATGATTATATTATATATATATTTCATTATGTATTAATTATGTATGATTATATATTTTCTATATTTTCTGTTATTAATATATATGATTTTATATAAATATGACTATATTATAATTATATATTCATGAATCCATTATATAAAGATAGAATAATATATCTAGTCACTTGTTAATGAAATTTAGTCTATTTCTGGTTTTAATTATCACAAATAAAGTTGTCATGAACAATTTTTGTGCATATTAAATTTTTTTAAGAATTCAAATTGAGGGGCAGACACTGTGCTGCAGCAGGTTAATGCCCTGGCCTGAAGTGCCAGCATTCCATGTGGGCACAAGTTCAAGTGCTGGCTGCTCCACTTCCAATCCAGCTCTCTGATATGGCCTGGGAAAGCAGAAGAAGATGGCCCAAGTCCTTGGGCCCCTGCACCCACATGGGAGACCTGGAAGAATCTCCTGGCTCCTGGATTCGGATCATCACAGCTCCAACTGTTGTGGTCAACTGGGGAGTGAGCCATTGGATGGAAGACCTCTGACTCTCTCTCTGCCTCTCCTCTATGTTTAATTCTGTCTTTCAAATAAATAAATAAATCTTTAAAAAAGGATTCAAAATTAAATAGTATATTTTTATTGTATAGCATTTTAAGATTTCTGAAAAATAAAGTAAAATATATGTTCATTTGAACAATAATAAAATAATTTTCCTGTTTTGGTAGGCACTAAAGGATTTCAGCAGACAAAAGTCAGACATATGTGTTCTTTCGATGTTTTTAAATTTCTTATCATTTTCAGAGCAAATACCCCTTATGAGAATGTACTCTGAAAGCTAAGAATGGACCAGGAATCAAGATTTCCTTTTCTTATTCTCATTGACAAAAAAATCTTTAGTAAAAGGAAGGATCTATCTTCTTTCCTCCTGGGCTTGAAAACAACTTGAAGATTTCAATCAAACTTTCCAAATATGAAGGGATAAGACTTTTGAACTAGCCCAGAGGTTATTTTCAGGAAAGCATTCCTGGATCCACCATTCCCAAGTGAAGATACTAACTTCAGATTTGATCCTGGAGGACAACTTCAGCAGCTTCAAGGCAGATGAATAATCCCGGCAAGCCACAGAAATACTCAAACTTCTCTTTAAATAATGACAAGAAAGCTGGATACACCACAATACCAGACTCCAATACATGCTGCAGGGTTGTTATAATCAAAACAGCCTGGTACTGGCACAAACATAGATATGTGGACCAATGCAACAGAATAGGAAACCCAGAAATTAATGCATGTATCTATAACAAGCTAATCTCTGTTAAATGAACTAAACTCACACCATGAAGAAAATATCAGTCTCTTCAAAAATTGATGTTGATAAAATTGGGTCTCCATTTGCAGCAGTATGAATCAAGACTTTTACCTTATACCCTATACAAAAATCAACACACAATGGATCAAGGATCTAATCTTAAAACATGAAACCTTCAGCGTACTGAGGAAAACAAAGGGGAAATGTTGCAAGAAATTGGTATAGGCAACGACTTCTAGGATAAGATCCTAGAAGCACAGGAATTACACAAAAATATACAAATACACATCAAGATAAGAAACATCTGCACAGCAAAGGAAACATTCAACAAAGTGAGAGTATCCCAACAGACTGAATAGGAGAAAATATTTGGAAATTTTTTGGAATTTGGAAGTTATTCATCTAATAAAGGATTAATATGCAGAACTTATAAAGTGCTCAAGAAATTCAACAACAACAAAACAATAATTTTGTTAGACAAAGGCAAAGTATATTGAGACATATTTTTCCAGAAATGAATTATAAATGGCCAATAGACACATTAAGAAATACTCAAGATCATTCCTGTGGGGGAAACAGGACACACAGCAGACTCATAGAATGGCAGCACTCCTGCCTCAGAATTAACCCTTGGGACATTCACATCTGGCTAAAAGGTCCATGAGAGTCTCACAGGCATGGAAAGCCATGACACAGTGGCAAAAAACAATCTAAATGAAAGATCCTGGTGAACAAGACCCCAGCAGAAGGAACAGGCCATCAAGGAGAGAGGCGCCTTTCTCTGAAGGGAGGAAGGAACCTCCACTGTGATACGGCCTTGACTAAACAAGTTCAGAGTCGGTGAACTCAAGGGGCTTCCATAGCCTAGACAGCTCATAGCAAGAGTCTCGGGTGATTGCTGACGTCATAAATAAGAGTGCCAATTGTTAATCAACAACGGGAGTCACTGGGTACATGCTCCCCACGTAGGATCTCTGTCCTTAATGTGTTTTACTATGAAACTTAAAAAACAACACTATTAATTGAATAATACCCTATACCTTGTGTGGTTGTGTGAGTGCAGCCTGTTGAAATCCTCGCTTAGTATATACTAAGTTGATCTTCAATATACGAAGGTAATTGAAAATGAAACTTGATGAAGGGCAGGATGGGAGAGGGAGTGGGAGAGGGGAGGGCCACGGGAGGGAGGGAGGTTTGGGGGGGGAAGCCACAACAATACAAAAGTTTCACTTTGTAAATTCACATTTATTAAATAAAAAAAAACTATATAACAAACAAAAAAAAAGAAAAAAAAGAACTTAATACTTTACCCTTTTAGTATTTTTTATGTTCTACTTAAAACTATTGGTTGAACTCTGTAATTAATACACAATTACTCTTAGTTGTTTAATTAATGCTATAATTAGTACTCAAATAGTATTTTACACTTTGTGTTTCTATGTGGGTGTAAACTGTAGAAATCTTTACTTAATATATGCTAAATTGATCTTCTGTATATAAAGATAATTGTAAATTAATCTTGATGTGAATGGAAGGGGCGAGGAAGTGGGAGAGGGGAATGTTGTGGGTGGGAGGGAAGTTATGTGGGGGAAGCTATTGTAATTCATAAGCTGTACTTTGGAAATTTATGTTCATTAAATAAAATAAAATATATATAAAAAAGAAATGCTCAAGATCATTAACCATTAGGGAAATGAAGATAAAACAACAATGAGGTTTTAACTCACCCCAGTTAGAATGCTTAACATCCAAAAGTCAAAGAATAACAAATGCTAGTGAGGATGTGGAGAAAAAGTTACTCTCATACACTGATGGGAATGTAAACTGGTAGAGCCACTATGGAAGACAGTACAGAGATTCCTCAGAAATCTAAAAACAAATCTATCATATGACCCAGCCAACACACTCATTGGACATACCCAAAGGAAATAAAATTAGCATAAGAAAGAGTTGCCTGTACTCCCATATTCATAGCAGTTCAATTCATAATAGGTAAGCATAGAATCAATCTAGATATCTGATTAAATAAAATGTGGTATAAATACATGATGGAATACTACTCAGTAATAAAAAAGAATGAAATCCTGTTTTTTGCAAGAAAAATGATGTAATTGGTGGCTACTTTGAATCATGAAATAAACCAAATCCAAAAAGACAAATATCACATGTTTTCTTTGATTGGTGGTACCTAATCTTTAGAGAAGAAAAAAATTATACAATTGAAATTGACATCTTGGGATTTGATTATGGTTTATAGTCCCTGTCTATATTCCTTCTGAATCTTGTCCTTTATAATTACTACTTGTTAAACTATTTATTGGAGTATTGAGTTTGCAATTACAAAGTAAATTGAAAACAATTTATTGAAAAAAATTAAAAGAAAGAAAGGAAGGGGCAGGTGGGTGGGAGGAAAGTATCATCTTATTCTTAGAATTGTATCTATGGGTGGCCAGCATTGTGGCATTGTGGGTAGATCTGCCACCTGCAATGCTGGAATCCCATATGGGCTCCAGTTCCAGTATGACTGCTCCACTTCAATTCCAGCGCCCTGCTAATGTGCCTCGGAAAGCAGTGTAGGATGTCCCAAGTACATGGGCCCCTATACACACATGTGAGCCCCAGAAGAAATTTCTGGCTCCTGGCCTCAGTCTGGCCCAGCCATGGCTATGGTGGCTATTTGGAGAGTAACCCAGTGAATGGAAGATATATCTCTCACTCTATCCCTCTCCCTCTCCCCCCAGTTTCTTTATAACTTTGCCTTTAAAATAAATTCAATAAATATTAAAAAATAAAAAAAAAAGAATTGTACCTAAAATGACATGAAATCCATTCACTTCATACTAATTTAGAAATAAATCAAATGATGGTAAGTAAATCTGCTATGCAAAATCCTCCCCAAATTCCATCCTTCAATTCCATGAAGCTACAGTTTTATTGGGAATATTCTTGCTATGCAGGGGACTAGTTCATTCCATCTTATGTTACATCTGGTTATCTCTGCTAACAATATGGATCCTTGGCTTGATATTATTTGGCTTTAAGCCTTTGACTTTATCAGCAAAGTGAAGGGTTACCAAGGTCCCTTTATGTTGGGGCACATGCTCATGAAAATTCCCTTACTTTCATGCACAGCTTGTCTTTTGTATAGAGGCTTTCAAACTCCAGATGATCTTACAGATGGAACAATTGATGTTGCCCTCTACTAAGGCCCATTGGACAGTGCATTGGAGTATGGACCCTGACTACTGTCTACAACACAACCCCTCAGCAGCTCAAGGACACACACAGTTTGTTGCCCCTTCTCCCTAACAGCAGTTAAGTTTACCCCTTTAGAGGGAAGATAGAGAGCTAAACCACTGGATAGGTGGGTGGGGATCAGGGGACCCCTCTTTCACCATCTGGAAATGAGTTTGGAGGGTCTAAGATAAGTCAAGCAGAAAGCTACTTTGAAGGATATTTATGTCAAATGCTAATCCTTGTAACCAAGGTTTTTCTGTGCTATTGCACATGAAACAGGTAATGAGAATTTGATGCATCTTGGGGGAAAAGGTTATGTGTTTTAGGTTAACTTTCATTCAATTAACCAATCAAAATTATTCTTCTCCCATACCAATCATGTGAATCTCCCCTTTTACAATCTTTAAAAACCCCTAGACAATTGGCCCTTGATAGTTCTCTTCCTCAGGGATATCTCTTCTGGCTGTGAGGGTTTTTTTGTGTTTGTTTTTGTTTTCCTTTTCCTGAATCCTTTCAATAAACTACTACTTCTGTTTTATCCACTCTTTCTTGTCCACTGCTCCTTATTCTTCATAGCTATGAGACATGAGCCTGGTGGAGAAAAAAATTATGATAACAAGAGACTCCTGCAACACTGTCATTGGTTTCTCCAGTTTTTTTTTCCTAAACTGTACATATACAACTTTTATTTCTTTGTGATTAATAAATATTGGAAATAAATATTTTTCTGGTAGTTATAATAAAAATGAGGCATTTGACTGACATAATTTCTTCCTCTTCCACCATGTAGATGATTCAAGAAATCAAACAATGTAAAGGAATTATAGGAAGATTGTCTTTATTATGTTTCATCCCCTGATGTTTTCTTAATAAAAGGGCATTTGTTAAGGAAATCAGAAAAAAGTATGATTGTAATTTACTAAAACAATTGCGTTCATTGGATACCATGCTCCTAAGTTTCAAGTCAATAGAGACTCAATCTGTTGAGCATGTATAAGAAACAAAATGAATCTTGACATTTTTATAACTACCCTAACAGCAGAGCTTTCTGATTTTGGACTATGCTGTTAGGAAGTACACTTTTATACATAGTACTGTTAATTATGCTTTGGCTTTGAAGATGATTTGCCGTAACATGCATTGCCCCAATTTAATTTTTATGTTGAACCTTAAGATTCAATCACCTCCACTAGATTTGATGACATGAGCAATTAATAATCATTATTCACTTTCTTCTTAAATTTGCAAGAAGTTTTTGTTGCAGTCATTTCTCTGGTGTTTCAATGAATATTTGCCCTCCTTTCTGTGCCCCAGCATCTACTTTCTCTAATCCTGGCATATAAGAAATATACATTCCCCCAATTGAAATAAATCATTATTTTAACTTTTGAGCTTTTGATCATTGGCCTTTGGGTCTCATTACTTAGGGTGCTGAATATTAGTGTCAGCACTATGATTTTCATGTTTGTTTCTTTTGAGAACATTTTGTTCCACAGGTGAATTTTGCTTGGTTTAAAACTGAATGACTTTCTCTTGATCTCTGAATACAGGTTTAAAAATAGAGGAACATCTGGTTTTAGAGTGGAGAAGATCCAGGATTATGTCAAAACAAATGTATAATTGTTAATTGTACTTTTACCATTGGAGGGAGAAATTTACAAATATAAATTTTACTTAATTAATTTAAATTAATCACAGATCTTTATAGAATAAACATTTTCTTCAATTTTGCATGAAAATACTTGCAATAGGTTATTGAGAAGGCATTTTATCTTAGCACAAATTTTGCATGCCAACTTTGCCTATATATGTTAGTATACTTCAAAATTCAAATAAAATATGCATATTCAAAATTGGCTATATAATATTTGTTGGGTTCCAAACATAAACAACTGTTTTTAAAAACAAAAACAAATAAAAGAAATCTGGTTTCGCTATCATGGATAAGTGAAGGAATTTAGAATATCCAAAAATTCTCATTGGTGCACTGAATGTGAGTGGGATATTTGTTGAGGAAAAGGGTTGAATTAAGGGTGACTCATAATCGTTATCTTCAGTATGAGCTGATTAAATATAATCGAAGAATTATTTTCAAGTGATTTAATGTAAAATGCACATGCATACTGATTAAAATGTGTACAAGGAAAAAATGAGTCAACATTAAATATGCTGTAGGAGTTTCCTAAAAACACAAAATCAGATGGGATCTAGGACACCAATGTGCATACACACATATTTCTTCAAATAATAAAACAAAAATATGGATAACAGCTATTTTACATGTAACATATTTAAACTATATATCCATGAAATTTTCAGTATTATTCTACCTGGCTTTAGTTAGGTTTTGGCACATATAACATTTACTTCTGTGTGTTAAATTGGGAATTCTTAATGTGAGATCATTAAATTTCATAATCTGCATTTCAAATCCCACTATTTCTATATAACTAAGCTGGAATTTGTCCTTTAAGACATAGACATATAGAAACATTTCAGCATAATAATGTACCACATTATGTTTCCCATTCAGCTTCTATTGCAAAGTTATAAAACCAACATTACTTGAAGCTTTTAATTTCAACTGGCCAAATTTTAAAAAGCAATTATAATAATTGATATAATAAAATATATAAATGATAACTGAAATTTTGCTCAAAGGATATAAGGGAGGTTAAGCTGCAGCTTGGCACACCCACATCACCCGTCAGAGTGCCGCTTTGAGTCCTAGCTTCTCCACTTTCATGGCAACATTCTGTTAATGTACATGAGAAGGCAGCAGATGATGACTGTAGTACTTAACTCATTGCCACCCACATGGGAGAGCCAGGTGGTGTTCTGGACTCCTAGCTTCAGCTTGGCTCAGCCCTATGGCTGTCCTGTACGCTTGGGAGGTGACCCTGAAGATAAAAGATCTCTCTTACTCTCTCTCTTCCTTTCTGATTTTACACTGCAGTTCAAATGTACAAATCTTTTTAAAAGGGATATAAGAAGGGCATTGCATATGTTATAATGAGAATCTTACACTAACTGGATAATTAGTCTAATTGTGCATGGTAACTCCTATGTTATGTGGTATTATTGCATAATAAAACTCTCACTGTTTATTAAAGGTGTTTTGTTATTTGAAAGAGAATCTTTTTAAGCCTAATTGAAACTAAGTCATTTAGGAAGTGAATACATTAGGAGGATTGATTCACCTGAAAATACATTTGGGTTTTTGTAATAGGGAACTGTATTTTTTAAGGTTCTGTATATTGTTTCCTTCTTAAGAATACACATAGGAACTGGCATTGTGGCACAGTGGGTAAAACTGCTTACTGAGACATCATCTCCCACATGGGCCCCAGTTCATGTCCTCACTGCTCTACTTCAAATCCAGCTCCCTGATAACGGCCCAGGTATTTGGAACACTGTCACCTATGTGGAAAACCCAGATAAAGCTCCTGGCTCTCAACTTTGCCCTGGCCCAGCCATGATCATTGCAGTCATCTGAGGAGTGAACCTGCAGACAGATCTCTCTTTCTGCCTCTCCATCTCTCTCTCTCTCTGTAACTCTGATTTTCAAAAAATTAAAAGTAAAACTTTTAGGGAAAGATATGCATATAACTTGAAATTATGATACTCTACTCTATGTTCCATATGACAGAAATGTTGAAGATACAATCTTATAGTAATATATTCAGCTGGATATATCATAATTTTCCAATAAGATTTAATTTTGAAGATAAAAGTAATTATTTTTTCATGTAATTAATTTTTGCATAAATATTTTAGCTAAATTTGAAATTGTATTTCTTTGAGAATAGGGAAATTTTAGTTCTATGATAGTTGATGATATCCTACAAAGAAAATTAATTACTTTTTTTTTTATAATTTTTCCTCTATTTGATAGAATCTTTTATAAATCTAATCTGATATATACTCCACCTTTTTTAAGTTGATAAACATGACTTTCTATATGAAGGAAATGTACATATTGCATGTTTTAATAAATTCAACTTAAATTTACAAAAACATTACATTATAGGGTGAGTGTAAATTTTATATCTATATATCTAACTATATCTATATCTATATTTATATCTATATCTATATATAATTTTTATGTTCTGGAAATATTTTCTGTGACCTCTAGATAATGGCAGTATTGTCACACTGCTTCTGTTGATAAAACCCCTGATATTTCTTATTATTGGGGATAATAATAGCATGGATACAAGCATATATACTTGTAGATGAAAATATTGACTTCAAATTCAGACAAATTTTTTTTCAGACAAAAAAAAACCCTCAAGAATAACTTTTCTCCTTTGAAATAATCAAGGAGGGGCTAGATCTGTGGTGTAGTGGGTAAAGCTGCTGCCTGCAGTGCCAACATCCCATATCGCACTGGTTCGAGTCCTGGCTGCTCCGCTTCCAAACCAGCTCTCTGCTCTGGCCTGGGACAGCAGTAGAAGATGGCACAAGTCCTTGGGCCCCTGTACCAGCGTGGGAGACCTGGAGGAGGCTCCTGGCTCCTGGTTTCAGATTGGCACAGTTCTGGACGTTGTGGACATTTGGGGAGTGAACCAGCAGATGGAAGACCTCTTTCCCTCTGACTCTCCTTCTCTCTGTGTAACTCTGAGTTTCAAATAAATAAATAAATCTTTTAAAAAAAATCAAGGATATAATTTCCTTTTAACCTTCCTCCCTTCTTTCATTCTTTCTTTCTTGTGTACATTAGTCATACCCATCCATATTTGTTCATATCACATTTAACAAATGGTGTAAAATAGCATTTATGAAGTCTTCTCTAAAGTTCCATTATTTTGATTTTGACAAGCATCAGTCTTTGTTGAGGGATATAAGATAGTCGCATCTCCCATCACATTAGGCTAGTTTCTGTGTTTAATTTTCATGAATCCAACTCAAATATTACCTTCTTACACATTCTATTCTCACTAACCTTCCCATGTTCTGACATAGGGAGATTTTTTTTTTCTTCATTGGACTTCCACATCATTTTTCCCCATAGAAATCAATGTAAAGCAGCAATTACTTGTTCACAGAACTGTCTCTTCCAATAGTTGAAATATTTCTTAAATAAGGAGCATATGCTATTTCTTCTGATTATTCCCAGGACCCTGTCAATGTTTATTGACTACACATGAACATTAAATTGTTTGCAATCATAACTAGAAGGAGCATGGCAATTTGCAGACCTAATTATAGCTGATCCTTACTACAAAGGCAAGCAGATTTAACGAAATTCATAAAATTAATCGTACTGTTTTTCAGAATATTATTAGGAGCCACATAGAAACCTTCAAAGTTCTCCTGACAAAACAGCAAAATTTATTATACAGTTTGCTGCCTAGTAAGCAAAGCCACATTAGAAAATATGAATGCAAGTGTCTGTCTCATTTCATCATTTCAAATGAACTATCACTTTGCATTTTAAATCTGCATCCATCAAGTAATGCAATAATGATAAACACGTGGAATATGAACATGAGAACTAATCAGTATATCTTTTTCAAAGAAACAAATCATTTTAATTTGTAACATTTCAACATGCTCAATAAAAACAGGACAATATAATAATGAAACATGAAACTACTATGCGTAATGTTCAATTGCTACAATTTGTTGTCAGAAGTCATATTTCTAGAATCATAACATGGTAATGCCAAAAAGAACATTAAATTTACTAGTCTTTTTTATGTTTGTAAATACTTTGTGAGGCTGCTACATTGGATATTTTATGTTGATTGAAAAGTATATATTATGTGCAGATGCATATTAGCATTCACACAAAATTCACTCCTGCCCAAATATTATGCAGGCACTTCAAACTGATATATTATTATGTAATATGTTTAGAAAAACCCCCCTCAAAGGAACTTCAGCAATTCCTTTCACAATTCTGTAATTACTTTACAGGACTGCAATCACTATTGATATTGTGTATTTGAAAACTGAGGAATCAGGATCCATGAAGAGGCAGACATCAGCCTTAAAAATTGTACACCTCATAAAAGATAAAAGAAATTTATTATCTAGCGGCACCCTTACTCTATAAATTGCAGTCTACAAAATTTATGAAGCTAGAAATTATAAAGAAGTGTCAATACCTTTGAGCATAAATGAACTGTCTGAACCATCTACAAAAATTAGATACTTCTAAAATAGTCAATTGTGCTTGTGCACTCAAGAAAAATGGTGGAACAAGTATGCAAACAAACAAGACTCACTAAATTCTAACACAAGCAAGCAAAACTGTAAAACATTAAAGTTAAAGTGGGATCTTCTCTTGCATCTTTATTCATCTTTTAGCATACAGATAAGTTTATTAAAGATTGGCCTATTTTAAATATCTTCATTACTTTATCCCAAATACTTTATAACCAAATCTGCCTTTGTCCATTAAGATTCCCCTAGAGATACTTGTGTTACTGACCACCTTGGTCCTTATCCATGAACTCTTTCCCATCATTTTCCTTTGCTACTTTTTCTGATGCAGGAGCATTGTTAATTCCTTCAGTTGAAGTAATCCTGGCTTCTGTGTCATTAGTGGATCCCCTTTTAGATTGTTTTGACTTCCAGTCATCTGCTTGCCTCTTTGACACAAGAATCCACAGAATTCACTCAAAGATCAGACCAGGAAGTACATTACTCTATTCTCACAACTGTAAGGTCTGATTACATAACAATCAGGAAACAAACAGAATCATATAAAGGAAGAAATTTTCAGCAACAGAAAATACAAAAATTTTATAAGGAAAAACAAAATCTTTATATTTTTCTTTTTTTCATTATTTCTTTTTTTTAACTGAGAACATAAAAAACATAGAAAACCTAAACAGACCCATAACTGAGACAAAAATTGAAACAGTAATAAAGGCCCTCCCAACAAAGAAAGCCCAGGACCAGATGGATTCACTGCTGAATTCCACCAGACATTTAAAGAAGTACTATCTCCAATTCTTCTCGAACTATTCAGAACAATCAAAAAAGAGGGAGTCCTCCCAAATTCTTTCTATGAAGCCAGCATCACCTTAATCCCTAAGCTGGAGAAAGTTGCAGCATTGAAATAAAATTACAGACCAATATCCCTGATGAACATAGACGCAAAAATCCTCAATAAAATTCTAGCCAATAGAATGCAACAACACATCAGAAAGATCATCCACCCAGACCAAGTGGCTTTTATCTGTCATATGCCAGGATTGTTCAATGTTCGCAAATCAATCAATATGATACACCACATTAACAAGCTGCAAGAAAAACCATATGATTATCTCAGTAGATGCAGAGAAAGCATTCGATAAAATACAACACCCTTTCATAATGAAAACTCTAAGCAAATTGGGGATAGAAGGAACATTCTCAATACAATCAAAGCAATTTATGAAAAACCCATGGCCAGCATCCTATTGAATGGGGAAAAGTTGGAAGCATTTCCACTGAGATCTGGTACCAGACATGGATGCCCACTCTCACCACTGCTATTTAATATAGTTCTGGAAGCTTTAGCCAGAGCCATTAGGCAAGAAAAAGTAATTAAATGGATACAAATTTGGAAGGAAGAAGTCAAACTATCCCTCTTTGCAGTTGATATTTTTCTTAAAAACAGTTTTGGAAAAAAAAAAAAAAAGAATTACAAGGAAACATCTTGAAGGAATGAAAACAGTCTCTTCATGGAATTAAATACCTAACCATTACATTAAAGTATGTCTTTCATTGAACAAAATTTTGAATATTGTGGGATTGGAAGAAGAAAACATTTTTAATTTCACCCAGCTGCTTTGTTACCAGTTCCCTTTTCATTCTAAGCACACTCCAGTGAAAGACACTCATAGCTTCAAAAAAACAAATAGGAGTGAGCTTTTGGCCTAGCAGTTAAAGCACTGATTAAGGTATCTGCATCCCATGTTGCAGTTCTTGGATTTGATAACAAATTGCCAGCTCCTGATTCTAGCTGCTAATCCACACCCTGGCAGGCAGCCACTGATGGTCGAAGTGGTTGGATCCCTGCCACCCACATAGGGAGACTGGTTTGAGTTTCTGCCTCCCCACATTTGTCCAAATTTGCTTATTTAACAGAGCACATCCTCACTGTTTTGAAAATTGCTTATTTGCTGATGAGAGTCTGAAAATAGTCTCTAAATTACTTAAGCAAGGGATTGTGTATATGTCTTATTTTCTTGGTGACTTGCACAAAGGCATTTCTTAGTTCCTCATACAAGGATATGTCACGAATTTCGTTGCAAAACAGAATTAAAATGTGTTAAGTTAGAAACAAAAGTGGAGATCCATGGTGCAGTGGGTTGTGGCACAGTGGGTTAAGCCTCGGTTTGAGATGTCTGCATCCCATATCAGAGTGCTTGTTTGAGTCCTCACTACTCCACTTCTAATTTGGCTTCCTGTAAATGAATTCTGGGGGGTAGAAGTTGATAGTGCAAGTGCTTGGGTCCTTGTGACTCACACTGGGGACTTGGGTGGAGTTCTATGTCCCTAGCTGATCCAGCTACTGCTTTTGTTTCTGCAGTCATTTTGGTGAGTGAACCAGCCCAGGAAGCAGATGGAAGATTCTCTCCATCATTCTGGCTTTCAAATAAGTAAATAAATACTTTAAAATCATTACACATAATTATTTTACTTAGGTTCTTTAAAATATAGATTTAAGACAGAAATGCAACTGATTTTCTTTAGGCATCAAAGAAAGGAAGGAGCACAATGAATCCTGGTGACCAATAATCACCATTGTGGGCTCAGTATACTGTTGCATATCAGGTGTACTTAGTATCTGGATGGATAGGCAATGCATAAAAGCTGTAATTTCCTGTGTCCCTGTACTCTCTGATATGTAAATGCAAGAATAGTCAATATTGTATAGGTGTTTTACACAGAATGCTTGTGTCACTACCCTGACTATCCCTATGTTGAAGCTCTCTTCCCCAACATTCTGGTATTTGAAGGCGGGGCTTTGGATGTTATTACATATGGATAAGGTCATTAGCATGGGTCATGATGGAATTTGTGTCCTTGTAAGAAGAGCATGAACTTACAAGGACACAAATTCCATCACAGATAAATAAATAAATCTTAAGAAAAAATAATAGAGCATGAACTCTCTTTGTCTCTGTCTCTCTCTCTCTCTCCTTTTCTGACAGCCCCTTCTTTCTGCCCTGCCTTCCAAACATATGCCAGTATGTGAGGGCAAACCTGGAAGGTGGCCCTCTTTTAGCCAGAAAGAGTATCCTTAACAAGATTCAAATTGCTATCTCATTAGACTTGGTTTCCCAACTTCCAGAACACTGAGGCACTAATTCTTGCTCCTTAAGCCATCAAGTCAATAATATTTTGTTATAATAACCTGAGCTGACAGGAATAGGGAGGTTTACTGCATGTGGAATTATAGTGACAGCAAAGCCCTTGGCTCTTTGGGAACCAGTTTACATTAGTCATAAACCACAATCCAATGATTAGAGAATGAAAGGAGGAGTGCACTGCAGTAAAATTCATTTAAAGTCATTACAATTATAAGATTAAGATACATATAATAGAAAACTACCCAGGAAGATGCATCACATGAACTTTCTGAGCTGTATGAGAGTAAGACAGAAGTTCGCTGTGTATGGAACCATTTGGGGAAGTTACTATAGAAGTAATAATATACAACGCTCCAAAAATATTTTTGGTGATTTAAGATTATTATTATATGTAAATCTTAAACAATAAACTAGTAGTGAAGTATATAAAAGGGAAATGCACAGTTGTATAGGGATTTTCACAAATTTTATGGTTTAAAATTTTACTGTTCTATCACAGGGATGTATTGTAAGATTGTCCATATAATGTATTTATTTCTGTATAGACATGCTATTTATTCTTTGAGTGTACTATAAACAGAAGATTGAATGTATAAGGCTCAAATCCTCATGATAAATTATTTTGGAATTTTCACTGGCAAAATTATTAGATGAAACAGAATGATATAAGTTATGTAAGTCTATGGTCCAGGAAGAAGAGTCCATCCCTGGAAGTGAGATATCCTGAAGGCAGAGCAAGGGGTCTTGGGAGTTAAATATAGGTGTATGGTAACCTAGGAGTGTTAGAACTGCTTGAACACAGTAGTTGGGTGAGGGTGAATAAACCTGCCTGTCAAGTGGAATTACTTTAGTATGTGGGGATTTAGTATGTGCAAGATGTGACTCTGGCTTCTGATTTGATCCTAATAAATGATCTGACTCCAATTCAGGAGTATCATGTCCTGCTATTCATATGTAATAGGAAAGTGTGATAGACTAATGTGTTGCAATTGTATTACAACATCAAACCATCTGCAATTTATGATTGTACTTATGATCTAGGATCTCCTTCCATGGTAGTTATTTCCTTATTCATTTAACAATATCTATCTATGTATATTTTTGTGTACTCATTCAAGAAATATCTCAAACTTATATTATATACAGGATGGAGTTTAGATACTGCTTTAGACATGGTCTTTAGGATCTAGAAATATGTTAAGTATCAATATATAAATATTTAAAATAGTACAGTTAAGTAAATATTACAGGCAAAACATTAGTTAATTGCTACTGGATGTTCAATATGTAATGGTTATTTACAGTGTTTTTTAAATTTTTAATAATTTATTTTAATTAACCCTCAATAATTACACCATGGAGTACAGTGTGATAATTCAATACATGTATACAATGTGTAATGATCAAACATATGGTTAGCAATATCAGCTCTGAACATTTATTATTTATTTATGTTTGGAGCCTACAAACTACTCTCTTATAATTATTTATAAAACATATAGTAAGTCATAACAATGTCAAGTAAAATTTTGATGGAAGCTACAGATATGATAACTCAACTTCTTATCCAAAATATTACTAGTGAGGTTTTCTCTACAAGGGATCCAAGAAAACTATAAATTCCATGGTCTAACTTTCATTGTGGTTAAATTTCTGTGTGATTTAGGTGCTATTATTAAGATTTACTCACACAAGGCTTACACTCAAACTGGACTAAATGAAAAAAAATAATAAATGTATGAGAAATCTATTTTGCTGACTTAGATATTGGCAGAACTGTGTGGTTCTGTGGTCTTTGGTTTCATGAAGTCATGGATTTCTGCATTAGCAATGGTAACTGCCATATTACTTCGTTGAGCCAGTATAGCTAACCTCTGACTCATGTGTCCATGCATTGATAAGTAATTACTACAATTTAAGCAGAGGCAATGTAACTTGGGAGGAAGAAAGCTGTTTTAGGAACATTGTCTAAAATCTATGTCAACCCTTCCAAATATGCTTTCAGAAAACAGTCAGGGAAGAATTTTATTTGCATCCAAGCCACTTTTGTTAGTAACCAAAGCAAAACCAACATAAATATTTTATTACTTTGAAGCCAGTAACAAAACACATAAGATTCTAGAAGAACCAACATTTAACATAGAGAAATGAACAATTTTCTACTGTAACATATCAAGGTTTCCTTAAGAATAATGATACAATAGAATATACCTATCATTTAGACATATAGCCATGGTTGAAAAATGACGATTTAAAAAATATGTATGATTTTGGCATTAGGGATAAATATTTGAAAGAAAAAATAGAAGACATAGAGATAAAATACCCTTATGGATTATAATTTGTGTAGCTATATCCAAAACCAAAACCAAAACTTTTGACCATTTGCGAGGCATACTATAATATTCACTACTAGCACAGAGCAATCAACTAATGATATCTTTTACTTGGTCACATTTTAAACTTCAACTTTTTACAAGGTTAATTTGCTCAACCAATGATAGTATTAATCACATAGCATATTTTGAGCACATTGATTTTTTTTTTTTTTATTTTTAAGAGAAAGGGTTTATTGCAGAAAACCCAGCAGACCAGAGGGAAGGGGCAAAGAAAGAAAAAGAGGGAGAAGTAGAGTGTAAGAGAGAGAGACAGAGCCAGAGACAAAGGTCAGGAGAAGGAGGGGAAGAAGGAGAGAGAGAGAGAGGAGAGGAGCAAGAAGGAGAGAAGAGCAGAGAGAGAACAGAGAGAAGAGAGAGTGAGCAAGAGAGAGCGAGATGAGAGAAAGGAGAGAGGTGGTGGGAGAGAGAGAGAGGAGATGGAGAGAAGGAGAGAGAGTGAGCAAGAGAGAGCAGAGAGCAGGAGAGAAGAGAGAGCCACGTGTTCAGGAACAGGTCTTTTTAAAACTTTCCAGAGGGTGGGGAGGGAAGCAGGAACAGTGAATCCCATTAGGATGGGGATAGAGCTGACATTAGTGGTTGGGCCATGTGGCCACCTGGCTTCCAGCAATGGTGGCAGGAGCTAGAGCCTATGATGGTGTCAGCATGTAGATCATGTTATAGATAAAACTGCACCATTTTCCTAATACTCCCCACCTTTTTTTTTTTTTTTTTTTTTTTTTTTTTTTTTTTATAAAGCAGGAGTTGTATGGGATTACATTAATCCCAAAAGTCCAGGAGGGGTAGAGGGACGATGATATGTTTTTGGAGCTACTTCCTGCTCATATTGGGTGACGAGGTACTCTTCGCTGGCATGGAGCGATGTCTCAAGCCACTGTCTCCTGGGTGGGAAGCCGAGTATATCCCAGTAGCAGCATTTGGTTGACAGACTGGTTGCTGAAGGCCTTGGCTTGTTCCATTATCAACTACTGCAAACACTTAAACAGACACTGTAGTATAAAAGACAGGGTGAGAATAGCAACCAATGATCCTAAGAGTGGCATTAACCAGGTAATGAGAGGATTTCATAGAGGAGAGGAAATGAGGGGGTGTCTCTGGACCCTAGTGAGGACAGCTTGATGGACATGGGTTAAAGCTGATCCCAACCAAGACCAGGAGAAAGGCCACTCAACTTTTGCAGGTAGAGGGTTTTGTCTATAGAGAAATTCTGAACAATCATACAACATTAAGTGGCGGAGAGGACCATCAATATCCACAGGTTGGGAGTAGAGCCATTATATTAGAGTAGAGGCTATGATTACAAATGAATAAGGCCCAAGTGGGCTAGATACAATGGACAGAGTCATTATTAGGGGACCTTAAGAAAGGTGCTGTCTAAGCCAAGAATAAGTTCTCAGATTGAGAGGCAAATAGAAACTGATAGAAGGGGCATGATTTTTCTTTTTAATTAAAAGGCAAAGTGAATAAATATTTTAAAAAGGATGTGAAAGTTATGATTTAAAATTGTATTCATGTACCAATGCCATCTCACTAGTCCAAGTGATCAATTTCTGTTCACAATTGATCATACTGGTAGGTCTAAGAGTCAAAGGGATCACGTAAACAAGACTAGAGTCTGCTAATAATAGCTGATAGAAAAAAAAAATCACGAGAACAATCCAACATGGGAAGCAGAATATACAGCAGACTCATAGAATGGCAGATGTCCTAAACAGCACTCTGGCCTCAGAATCAGTCCTTAAAGCATTCAGAGGTGGCTGAAGAGCCCATGAGAGTATTTCAGGCATGGAAAGCCAAGACACTCTGGAAAAAAAAAAAAAAAAAAGAGGACCTAAATGAAAATCTCTGTAAGTGAGATCCCAGTAGAAAGAATGGGCCATCAATGAAGGAGGTACCTTTCTCTGAAGGGAGGAGAGAACATCCACTTTGACTATGACCTTGTCTAAATAAGGTTGAAGTCATCGAACTCCAAAGGCTTCCGTAGCCTTGGCAACTCACGACAAGAGCCTAGGGAGATTACTGACACCATAAACAAGAGTGTCAATTTGTTAAGTCAACAACAGGAGTCACTGTGCACTTACTCCTCATGTAGGATCTCTGTCCTTAATGTGTTGTTCAATGTGAAGTAATGCTATAACTAGTACTGAAACAGTATTTTACACTTTATGTTTCTGTGTGGGTGCAAACTGTTGAAATCTTTACTTAATATATACTAAATTGATCTTCTGTATATAAAGATAACTGAAAATGAATCTTGATGTGAATGGAATGGGAGAGGGAGCAGGAGATGGGAGGGGTGCGGGTGGGAGGGAAGTTATGGGGGCAAAAAAGCCATTGTAATCCATAAGCTGTACTTTGGAAATTTATATTTACTAAATAAAAGTTAGAAAAAAGACATAAAGCAAAAAAAAATTGTATTTATTTGTTTATTTATTTTTATTTGAAAGTCAGAGACAAAAATATCTTCCATCTGCTGATTCACTCCTCAAATGCCCACAGTAGCTAGGGCTAGACCAGTCAAGTCTGGAATCTGGAAACTCATTCTGAGTTCTCACACAGGTGAGAGGAACCCAAGCAGTTGAACCCAAGTGGCTCTCTCCTAAGGTTTGCATGAGCAAGAATCTGAAATCAGGAGTAAAGCTGTGACTCAAATCCAGGCACCCTACATGTGGTACAGATTTTTCCAAGTTGTGTCTTCACTGCTGTTTGAAATATCCACACCAGAAGTGATGACTTAAAAAAATGACTCTAACAGCTTTGGCTGTTTTACTTGTATTGCTTTTCTTTAAGGATCAGATTAATGAAAATAATTACTTTGCATATATACAGTTAAAATAACATTACTTTGTAATATGCAATGTTATGCATAAAATAGTGCTTACTTCAGTTATCATCTCTTCTTTTTAACTTTTGGAAGCATTAACTGTCAGACATTGAGCAAACTGTCTAACCTCTCTAGGACACAGTCACATTTCTCAACTCTAAAATGAAGAACTGCATAAACTTAATCCTGCTATAGTCTTACAGCTCTTGGAGGAACTACAGAAAGCAGGTAAGAGAATATGATATAAAGTTACAGACTTGAATGAATCTGTTAACTGGGAAATTGCCAGTGATGTGGTTTTGTAGTTTTTTCAGGTAATTACACATTATCATCTTCATCCACAAATGGAGGATACAATGCTGACCTCATAACACTATTATGGAAATTAAATGAGAATATATGCTCCTCACATACATGTCTGCATTGATTTAAACATCCAATAGATGCCAAATATTTTAATAATGTAACACAATTTTTGAAATTGCATAATTGTATAATAGTTATAATTTTATAAACAAATGCACTTTATAAAACAAAATTATGTCGTATTATTGTCATAGTTTTTACACAAAAATTCATTAATGTGTAATATTGTATGAAATGTGTTTATCATATCAACAGAATTAAAGATGGAGGTACAATAAAAGGCCTTTATGAACATAAATTTTTAAAAATTACCAATGAAAATGCATCACATTTATTTATCTATTTATTTTTTTGACAGGCAGAGTTAGACAGTGAGAGAGAGAGAGACAGAGAGAAAGGTCTTCCTTCTGTTGGTTCACTCCCCAAATGGCTGATTTGGTCAGCGATGTGCCAATCCGAACCCAGGATCCAGGTGCTTCTTCCTGGTCTCCCATGGGGTGCAGGGCCCAAGCACTTGGGCCATCCTCCACTGCACTCCCTGGCCACAGCAGGGAGCTGGACTGGAAGAGGAGCAGCCGGGACTAGAACCAGTGCTGGTATGGGATGCCAGTGTTCCAGGGGGAGGATTAACCAAGGGAGCCACGACGCCGGACCCCGAAAATGTTCAAATGCATTTAAACAACTGCATATTATAGTATTATAGTATACAAAAGTTAAAAAAAATTATATTATAACATGGGAAAGAAAATAGGGAGACTAAAGTAATTTATTGAATGTCTATTCTTGTTTATTTTTATTTTAGAGCTTCATTTTCTATTTCTCATTTTCCAAATAATGCTTGTTCTTACTAAAATAATGAGTAATTACTAAATTAAAATGATTTTCTAATTTTGATGAAGTCCTGCCCCAAATATGATAAAATGTATATTGCAAGTAGTTAGCATTTATATTAAGGGTCACTTGATAATCCCACAGTTTCATATGATAAAATTGAAATCAGAGTTTCTCAATTATTTGCTTAGAGTGTGAAAGAAGATGATGAAATCAAATGAATCATACCTGACACACAAATTGGAAACCATCCTAGGCTATAAAGACTTCCCGGGGAAAATTCAGCCATTGTCTCATTCAGTGATACAAGTTATGTCAAGTAGCATCTCGTACAAGAGGTCTCAGAAGGAGAACATAGACAATTTAGTTAGCTGAACATATATTGCAATTTTTAGGACAATCTCAGGAGTACATACCTCATTTGCCAATATAATATTAATAGCACAGCATTCACTCTACAAAGTATGCTGTCTTGGCTATAAAATTATATAATCGCTATATTCATAGCCTATACAATGCTTATTCATTCTTCATGAATATTGAAAGACACTTTATCCTCCACAATGAGAATCTCTGCTTCGTTGTTGTGAGATTATTTTGTATTATTTGACACCTACTATTTCTTCTCAAATATACTTTCTGAGTACATACTGTGATTTCCACACTAAGCTTTTAAATCTATGTCTTATATATAGAATGCTATTTTAGATAATTTCTTCCTTTCATAACTAGCTCCCAAGAGTTTTTCCTCTTTTGTGTATATTCTTTTCTGTGTTTTCCAGAGCTACTTTCTATCTAACACAATAATATGAAGTATACCTTCTAAATACCTGCAGTATAAATGAAAGGAAAACTTTTATATAAATTTAGAAATTTAATTTATTCATGCTTTTCTTCCCAGTAGGTAATTGATTGCTGCTCATGCACAATTTTTATTGAACTAGATTTAGGTGGAAATTCACTTTGTTGCTTAATACAATTAAATGCATTTCCATTTGTAAACATTATTTAAATGATAGTTGTGAACATATTTTTTTTATTGTCACTCAGCCAGTGATTAGAAACTGACAATGAAAAAGACATATTTGTTCCCATTTATTTGAGACATGTATAATATTCAACTGAAAAATTTAAGGAAACAAAAAGAATATAATTTTCTGTGTGGTTAAGGAGAATAAGCATCTAAGAAAGCCTAGACTCACTAAACTACAGAGGATATTTTTATAGATTTATTTATGTGAGAGGGAGATTGAGGAAGAGAAAGAGAAAGGCAAACAGAGAGCAGAGAAAAAGAGACAAATCATTCATGTACTTGCTCACTTCCCAAATGTCTGCAACAGCCAGGTCTGGTCCATGCAAAAACGAGGAGCCAGGAAATCCAGCTGTTTGCTTCTCAGAAACCCTAGTACTTGAGACATTATCGATTGCTTTCCAGATACGTTAGCAGGAAGCTGGATCAGAAGCAGAGGTGAAGTTGGTCCCAGGCTCTCCAATGTGGTGTGTGGACATCCTGAGCACCAACTTAACCAGCTGCACCACAATGTCCACCCATACATTTTATAGGTAGCAGGAAGCCATGAGAGACTTCAGTTCATGGAATGGTAATCTTAATTGGATAGTAGAGGAGCAAAGAGCAAGTCTACATCAAAGAAAACTATCTGGGAAGCTGGCATAGGAAACCATTAAAGTAATAAATGACAAGATGGGTTAGCAGAACAAATTAGAATCTGGAAAATCTTTACATGGGCAAAAAGCCTGTTTGTCCCTGAGGTGCATTTCCCCTGGTCCAGAAACTCAAATTATGTCATAAAAACATCAATAAATGAGGGGTTGAAGACAGAAATAAGTCGTGAGTCCATTCCACTCAATTATTGATAAAAACCAGTAAAGAGGCAGTAGGTCTGGAATTTGTACCTGATTTATTTCATCTGAATTAAACCTAATTAAAGTTATTGCTCTGTAACTGCTCAAATCTATGACAAATCTGCAAAATTAGGCCTGTGAACCAGAGAAAAAAAGAACTTACAGACATTAAAACAATAACCAAATAAGTGAAGAAAATGAAAGAAGAATTAATACACTTCAACAACATATTTCCTCAAAAAATCTGTCTGGAATAATTAGTTATCCTGTAAAGGTAAAAACGATGGAGATATGATATAGTAAGTTTAATAACAATGACAATGTAACTAATTATTATAAAATGCAAAATATGAAATAACTCCCATTAATAAGTAAAAATTTTTCAAGAAAATGTTCTTACTATAGGTGAAGACATTATGTACTTAATAGAAAAAAAGAAACTGAAAAGAATGGAAATAAAAAGAACTGATACAATAGTAAAAGAAAATTCAGTCCATCAAGGTGATGCTTCAGGTTAGCATGTTAAATGAAAGGAGGTGAGAAAAACACAGAAAGAAAAGGAGTTGAAGAGACAAAAGAAAGAAAGACAAAGAAAGAAAAAGGGAGGGAAAGATTACAGCAGGTCTTATGATAACAGCAAAACAAAGAAATCCAGATAAAACAAAAAGTAGCATTTTTATGAGGAATTTTTGAAAAGTCTAAAGATACGATGTTGTTTCTGTAAGATTATGTGTGAGGAAAAATGTTACCTCTCACTACTTCTGTGCAACATCTAACTGAAGTTTCTACCAGTGCAGTTAAGACAAAGCAAAACTTACATTGGCAAATAAGATGTTAAAATGTTTTTGTTTGGAAAGGACATGATCATCCATGTGGAAACCCACACAGTCTGGAAGAAACCTAATGGAAATAAGGAACGGGTATGCTATGTTTTCAGGATAAAAAAGGTCAACATACAAAAATGAATTGGTTTAATTTACACTGACAAGTTGGGAAATGATATTAAAGTATCATCTATAGTACAAAAACATTAAAATGCCTAGGGATAAATTTAATATATACTCTCTAAATTATTCAGTGAACATTACACAGAATTCCTAAAAGAAATGAGAGAAGAAAAGAACAATGACAGGTAAGACAGTACTTTTTAACACTTGTGGAAATATAAAATAAAAGTTTTTATTTATTTATTATTAGTTGGAGAAAACCCTTGTACACAAAGGGTCTTCCAAAATAAACAGAAAATGAAAATTATGTAAAATTTATGCATGGATTTAAAAAATTACACCAAAATAAATATTTCTTTTAATGTGAATTTTTTGAAGTACCCTCATATTGTTACTGATCAGAAGTCACTGTTTTTAAGATACTCACTATCTCTTAATTGATACATAGATTGAATATAATTCCCGTCAAAAATCTCAAGAGCATTTTTTGTATACAGTTCAGAGAAGCTTTTAACATTAAAGTGAAAATTTACATGGCTTAGAAGAGCCAATCATTCTGAAAGACAATAATTAAGCAATAATATACTGTTATTACATAAAAGTGATATACTAAAACAGGGTTTTCTTGGCAAAAGCAAAGTAGAAATCAATAACAAGGATAAGGGAGCCAGTAGTACACTCTCAGTGATATATTTAAATTATTGTAATAAGAAAACCATGCATTTATCCCTCAGGGGAAAAAAAAAAAACATTGCTGTCATCCTTGTAACAACAACAATAAACCCCAGCAACAATATAGCAATAATATACAGACAATCGTTAAATTCACAATTTTTTTGAAACCCATTAGAAATCTGTGATCACATGACAGCCAGAGGAACACAAATAAAAAGAAAGACCAACAACTCCAAGGAAAGTCTTCTTACCTGAAACATAAACCAGTGGTCATAAATAAGAATTCACTTAAAATATTAATGACTTGCTAATGGGCATTTGCTGATGAGTTTGTGAACCAGTGGAGGCTACTACAAACAACCCACACAGGCTGTTCTCTCCGCAGATGTTATGGCACACTCCCAAAGAGACTGTAGGAAGTGTTGAGAAGGCATCTTTCATGTGGATACTTTATGTTGTGTAGAACAACTACTGTAAAGTCAACAAAAATCCACAAACATTTTAGAAAGAAGTCAGCATTGCCTTGAAAACCAAAGATACTATGCAACTAAAAAAACGCCAGTATTGCTTTGGAATACATACGCAAAATGCTCAACAAAATCCTAGCCAATCGATTGTACAATACATAGCAAAGATAATGGACTGTGCATGGAATTTTTTCAAGGAATATCAAGTTGGTTCAATATTCAAAATTCAATCTAAATCATAATCCATCAGACTAAAGAAGAAAAAAGACAAATGCTCAAAAATATAGAGAAAAATTGTTTTACAACATTTCACAAACTTAAACTGAAAATGTAAGGAACTGCCCTTAAACTAATGAAAGATATTTTTTTTTTTTTTATTTACGATTTTCCAATAGAAACGCCAATGTCTGGCCAGTCCTTAGAATTCAACTTTCCCAATTATAAAATTTATAGGCAATCCTCACAAATTTTGACAGCCTGGTTTGCAAAATAAAATCTCTACATCAAAAAAAACATACAAAG
This sequence comes from Oryctolagus cuniculus, assembly GCF_051225735.1. Lineage (NCBI taxonomy): Eukaryota > Metazoa > Chordata > Mammalia > Lagomorpha > Leporidae > Oryctolagus > Oryctolagus cuniculus. The sequence continues at coordinate 105,184,383 of NC_142871.1, read as the reverse complement.
CAGTGAAAAATTAAGTGATTTCCTTACAAACTACCTCTGCCCTTCAACTTCATGTTACCCAATGTAATAAAAAATAAAAAGATAAAAAATACACAGTGTGTATAAGGAAACAAAGTGTTTTTATATTTGAAAAGAGCTACATAAATATCACAAAGAATTCTTAAATAACACTAGTTGAGCTAGCATGGAAGACATGAGTTCAAACAAAACTGAAATCAACCACAAACTCAATGCTAACTCCTTTTTAGATTTTTTTTTTTTATTTGACAAGTAGAGTTATAGACAGTGAGAAAGAAAGAGAGACAGAGAGAAAGGTCTTCCTTCAGTTGGTTCACCCCCAAAATGTCCACTACAGCTGGTGAGCTGCGCTGATCCAAAGCCAGGAGCCAGGTGCTTCCTCCTGGTCTCCCATGCGGGTGCAGGAGCCCAAGCACTTGGGCCATCGTTCACTGCCTTCTGGGGCCACAGCAGAGAGCTGGACTGGAAAAGGAGTAACTGGGACAGAACTGGCGCCCCAACTGGGACTAGAATCCGGGGTACTGGTGCCACAGGCGGAGGATTAGCCAAGTGAGCCGCGGCGCGGGCCCTACTAGCTCCTTTTTAAAAAGATTTATGTGTTTGTTTATTTCACTTGTTTATTCATTTGAAGGCAGAGAAACAGAGAGAGATAGAAAGAGAGACAGAGACAGTAAGGGAGAGGAGGAAGAGAGTTAGAGCACGAGAGAGAGAGAGAGAGAGAGAGAGAGAGAGAATTTATCTGCCGGTGTTGTCATCAACTGATCTCAACATCCAGGACTGGACCAGGCCTAAACTAGGAGCTAGTAATTGCATCCACGTCTCCCGCGTGAGTGGCAGAGGCCTAGACGCATTAGCCGCTGAGCATTGCCTCCTTAGGTGCGTTAGCAGGGAGCTTGTCAGAAGAAGCAGTGCCGCCAGGACTCCGGTCAGCACCCTCAGTTAGAATGCCAGCATCTCTAGAGGTGACTTCACCCACTGTGCTGCAATGCTGGCCCCCAAATGCTACTGCTGTGTGCTAGCACTGAAAAACCAAAGATTTTATATGTGTTTATAGTGTACATACACGCATATAGTATATAAATATATTATTTAATTGTCAATAAAATTGAAACAAATATAAATATTAAAGTATTTCAATGTTTATGTGTATAAAACTATAAGAACTAATGAAAGAAATGAAAACTATACAAGAAACAGAGAAATATATCATGTGCAAAGATGGAAGCCTACATATTGGGAAATGTCAAAAAACTACAACATTTAAAATAATTCTGAAAATGAAGAAAAGCTCTGAAAAGGTAAGAGAAGTCAGAAAACTCCTAGCATCTCATCTCCAGTGGTGATGGACAGCAGTGGTAGTGAATAGTGCTGCACCACAGAAAAAGGGAATAAACAACTCAGAAACAAACTTACATATGCACGGTCAATGTAGTTTAAACAAATTGCAAGATTCAGAGGAAAAACAACATTTTTTATAATAGTGATAGCACAATTGTAGGTGTTTAGTTAATTAAATACACATAGGTGGTTATCAACATTGGTGTATACATAGCTACCTAAAAATGTAGGGATTCAAAATTCCTTTAAACCTAAATATAACAGATGAATTTTAAAATTTTTAGAGAAAATGGCACTGGAAAGTCATTCTATACCTTAAATTAGGTAAAAGGTTTTCTGATACAATACCACCTTGGAAAAAAAATAGTACAATAATCGGTATTGCCAAAACAAGAATTTATTTTTCAACATACCACTTAGAGAACAAGAAAACAAATGAAAGAGTGGGTTAAAATTGATAGAAAAACATATTGCTATTAAACAAAATAATTAATCAAGGCAATTTATTTTTAAACATTTTTGAACATGCAAAACATTTAGTTTAGCTTCAGTACAGACTTTTTAAAAAATTTTTTTTTTTTTTAAGATTTACTGATGTGAAAGGTGGAGCTACAGAGAGAGGAGGAAGAGAGAGAGCACGCGAGAGAGAAAAACTTTCATCTGCTGGTTCATTCCTCAAATGGCCTTAAAGACTGGAGATAGGCCAGGATGAAGATCTTCCATCTGCTGGTTCACTCCCCAAATGCCTCAGAGGCCAGAACTAGGACGATCCAAAGCCAGGAGCTAGGAACTTTTTCCAGGTCACCCACGTGAGTACAGAGGCCCGATCACCTGAGCCATCCTTTTCTGCTTTCCCAGGCCATTAGCAGGGGCTAGAGCAGCAGAGGAGCAACCGAGACTTGAACTAGCATCCATAAGGGATGCTGACCCAGCAGGTGGTGGCTTTACCCACTATGTCATCAAAGAAATTTGAAACAAATAAGAAATTTAAAGTGAGTAAAAGCATATGTTAAATATCAATTATTAGGTGCCATGGCCTCTGGTCCTCTGCCTGCAGCACCGGAATTTTAGTTAAAGAAAAAAAGAAAATTCCTTCTTCTTCTTCTTCTTCTTCTTTTTTTTTTTTTTTTTTTTTTTTTTTTTTTTTTTTTTTTTACAAGCAGAGTGGACAGTGAGAGAGAGAGAGAGAGAGAGAGAAAGGTCTTCCTTTTCCGTTGGTTCACCCCTCAATGGTCGCTCCTCTTCCAGGCCAGCTCTCTGCTGTGGCCAGGGAGGGCAATTGAAGATGGCCCAAATGCTTGGGCCCCTGCACCTGCATGGGAGACCAGGAGGAAGCACCTGGCTCCTGGCTTCAGATAGGTGTACCTCCAGCCGTAACATCCATTTGGGGGGGTGAACCAACGGAGGGAGCACCTTTGTTTCTGTCTCTCTCTCTCACTGTCTATCTGTCAAATAAAAAAAAATATATATATCAATTATCAGAGCCAGATCTGTGGTAGAGTAGTTTAGTCTTCCACCTGTGAAGCCAGCATCCCACATGGGCTCTGCTTATAGCCCTGGCTGCTCTTCTTCCAAACCATCTCTCTGCTTTGGAAAGCAGTAACAGTTTCCCACATGCTTGGGCCACTGTGGCGGGGGCCCAGAGGAGGCTCCCGGCTCCTGGCTTTGGATCAACCAGCTCTGAGTCATTGAGGCCATTTGGGGAGTGAACCAGAGAATGGAAGACCTTTCTCAGTGTCTCTCCCTCTCACTGTCTGTAATTCTACCTCTCAAATAAGTAAATAAAATCTTTAAAGAATATCCATGGCTCAATAGGCTAATCCTCTGCCTGTTGCACTGGCACCCCAGGTTCTAGTCCCGTTTGGGGCACCGGATTCTGTCCTGGTTGCTCCTCTTCCAGCTTCTGCTGTGGCCCAGGGGTGCAGTGGAGGATGGCCCAGGTCCTTGGGCCCTGCACCCTCATGGGAGACCAGGCGGAAGCACCTGGCTTCTGGCTTTGGATCAGTGCAGCGCGCTGGCTACAACACGCCAGCTGTAGCAGCCACTTGGGTGGTGAACCAATGGAAAAAGGAAGACCTTTCTCCCTGTCTCTCTCTGTCTCTCTCACTGTCTAACTCTGCCTGTAAAATTTTTTTTTTTAGTTAAAGAAAAAAAGAAAATTCCTTCTTCTTTTTTTTTTTTTTTTTTTTTTTTTTTCAAGCAGAGTGGACAGTGAGAGAGAGAGAGAGAGAGAGAAAGGTCTTCCTTTTCCGTTGGTTCACCCCTCAATGGCCGCTGCGGCCTGACAACCTCACTGATCTGAAGCCAGGAGCCAGGTGCTTCTCCTGGTCTCCCATACGGGTGCTGGGCCCAAGCACTTGGGCCATCCTCTACTGCACTCCCAGGCCACAGGAGAGAGCTGGACTGGAAGAGGAACAACTGGGACAGAATCTGCCACCCTGACCGGGCCTAGAACCCTGTGTGCTGGCACCACAGGGAGAGGATTAGCCTATTGAGAAATCATTATCACACAAAAATGTGAAAGGAAACCAAAATGGCATACCATTAACCATTCACTAAAATATCTAAATAGAAATGTTGGTCCATATGTAGAATATTTCTGAAAAAAAAAGTTTTGGCTGTTTTCTACAAATAAATGTAGCCTTTGTAAGGCAGCAATTCATCTTCTATCATTTTACTCAAAGATAAGGAAAATGTAGGTGTGTCCACACACACACACACAGTTTTATGAACATATGCTTCACAATTTAGTTCAGAATAGCCCAAAGAGGAAATAAGTCATATGCCTATTAACTGGTGAATTATTAACAATGTTGCATTCTAGACAAATGATAAACCTCCACTGGGTGATTAAGATGATGAACTACTTACAGATACACAAAAATATGGATTGTTCTCAAAAATGTTATGCTGTTTTAAAGAAGCCAGCTCCCTCCCATATGTTCCTCAAAAAAGTTGTATATTTATTTTATGATTCCATGTATATGAAATTCTAGAAAACACAAAATTGAAGTGATTTCAAGCTGATCAATGATTGCCAGAAGCTCAGTGTGGGAGAAGTGTGACCTCATACAGGATATACATTATTAATTTGGAAGAATAAAATGATATGTACCTCATTTGTGTTTCTTTATGTGATTGGCTCTATTTGCCAAAATTTAGCAAAGTATAGAATTAAAATGTTTGAAAGGCATTTTATGTAACCTATTCATTTATTATGTCCTTTGGATGAAAGTTTTACTTTTGTGGCACAGTGATATGTAGTGCTTTTGATACTAATAAGCAAATTTGAATAAAATGAAAATCATGGTTATCAAAGAGACTATGGGATCTATAAGTACCCAGATAAATTATGGTCAGTGGTGAGAGCTGGCAAGACAGATATAAGTCTGGAAGAATTCCAAACATAATAATTCACTTACCTTTATTTTTCACTGCATACCTTTCCACCCAAAACTACTGAGCCAGTTATAACGCCAGCAGGGCCAAAATCACTGGTAGAAGTCTGGGATTTAGCATGTTATTGTTGAGCTTAATAACTCTGGGCTTAAACAAAAAAGTGAAAGTTACTACTGTTCAGTAATGACAACAACCTGAACATGAGAAATAACATAACAGAAAGTGTGTTTACGTTTATCAAACTTGCACATCATTTCATAGGATGATGAGCAAACTGCACATATTTCATTGACTCTGAATGTTTTTTCTCTTTAAACTACAGATACATAAAATTTCTTTCTCAGTTGAAAGAAAACTAGCAATTAACTTCAGTCTAAACTGTTCTTCTATATATATATATATATATATATATGATATTTCACTTGTAATATAGATTTGTGAAGCAAGCAAAGAATACAAGGAAATAGGGAAAGGTCACAATGAGTGAATATTATTAAAACACCTTGTGTATCATTTCTGCATTAACTAGTTAGAATAGCTAAAAGGTATTTAAATTAATACATTCAAGGATTTATGTTTAACATAGAAGAAATAAGGACTTCACCTGACAATCAAGTATTCTAAAAAAAAAGTAGAAATTATGTAATTGGGCCGGTGCCGCAGCTCACTTAGCTAATCCTCCACCTGCAGCACCCCGGGTTCTAGTCCCGGTTGGGGCGCCGGATTCTGTCTCGGTTGCTCCTCTTCCAGTCCAGCTCTCTGCTATGGCCCGGGAAGGCAGTGGAAGATGACCCAAGTGCTTGGTCCCTGCACCCGCATGGGAGACCAGGAGAAGCACCTGGCTCCTGGCTTCAGATCGGCGCAGCACGCCAGCCATAGCGGCCATTGGGGAGTGAACCAATGGAAGGAAGACTTTTCTAACTGTCTCTCTCTCTCACTGTCTAACTCCTCTGCCTGTCAAAAAAAATTTTTTTAAAAAAGAAATTATATAATTGGAAAATACAATACCTGAAACTAAAAACACACTGGACAAGTTTAGGAGCAAGTGAATTTTTCAAAGAAAAGAAAAGATTATGTTACCAGAAAATAAATGAATGGCATTAACAAAAATAAACACCTTGGAAAAATGACATAAAATTAACCTGAACTGTGCCTTGGTGATATCTGGAAATCTTTAGGCAGATATACCTATCTAGTGTTCCATAAGACGGGGGTGGGGGGGGGGGAAGAATGGTGTAGAAAATACCTGTGGAGATTTATTGTCCAAGACACTACTCAAATTTAATATCAATACCCACATCCAAGAAACTCAGTGAATCCGAAAAGGAATACACTCAAGGAAACCTACATTTAGGTACATGGAAATCAAGCTGATCAAATCATAAATGAGGAACAATGCTAAAAGCAAAAGAGAAAATAGACATACCATCCACAGGAGAAGAGTGATAAGTTTGATATTTGTCAAATGACCAAATTAGCATGGGTCAGATAACAATGGGAACAACCACATTTTAATATTAACAGGAAGGAGACACTAAGTATTTAGAATTCAATATCCAGCAGAAATTATTATTACTCAAAATAAGGGAAATGTTAGATAAAGGCATTTCCAGTTGAAAAGTATCTGCAAGTATTCAAAACCTGCAGACTTGCATGATGAGAAATGTTAAAAGAAATTTCTCATCACTTTGTACTTTATTTTTACATATTATGATGTTCATTATTTTGACAAATGAGGTTATGCTTCATTTAATTTTTAAAAACTGCTTAAAATTTTATGTATTTGAGAAGTTTGGGGGTTGGAGGAAGAGAGAAAGAGAGAGCAAGCATGCCTATCTGAAATTCACTATCAGCAGACCCCATGATAGTGGGGTCTGGGTCAAAATGAAACTGGGAGCCAGGCAGATAAAGTAGGTCTCCCATGCATGCCAGGGACCTGATGAACTGAGCCATACTGGAAATAATAATGCCATTTCCAAGTATTGGCATTAGCACAGTGCTGGATTGGGAGTGTAGTCAGCCTTTGAATCCAGATACACCAATATGAGATGTGAGTATGTTAACGAGGATCTTTGCTAGGCCTAACTCCTGCCTGATATTTCGTGTTTTTCTTCTTTTTACTTTTATTTTTTAAAGATTTATTTATTTATTTTAAAGTCAGAGTTATACAGAGAGAGAATTAGAGGCAGAGAGAGAGAGACAGAGAGAAAGAGAGAGAGCTTCTATCTGCTGATTCACTCCCCAGTTGGCCCAACAGCCAGAGCTGAGCCAATCTGAAACCAGGAGCCAGGAGTTTCTTACAGATCTTTCATATGGGCACAGGGGCTCAAGGACTTGGGCCATCTTCTATTGTTTTCCCAGGCCATAGCGGAGAGCCGGATCGGAAGTGGAGCAGCATAGACTCGAACTGTTTCATGCCCGGAATGCCTACACAGCCATGTCTAGGCCAGGGTGATGCCAGGAGTCAAGATTTCTGATCTATCTCCCATGTTACTGGCATAAACCTAAGTATAAGGCCATTATCTGCTGCCTCCCAGGCTTGTTAGCAGCCAGCTTGTTCAGAAATACAGGGCAGCCAAGATTCTAATGAGGCACTGTGACATTGGAAATCAGTGGCAGACAAACCTGATGTTGCCCATCATCCACCAGGTGATTTTTTTCCTTGGTTTTTGGAGCTTCCAAATCATGGAAAAAAATTATCAAAATAAAGCCCAGCTACATGATTTCAAAACATTATTTTAGCACTCCAGATATCACTGACTACTCCTCTATTAATTAAAGAATCCAGAATGACTGTGTTTAATTATTCACAAAATTTTCTGTATTTCTAAATTAAAGGAAAATAACTGTCACAACAATGAGTGCTGATACTAAATATCCATTGCAATAAAATGTGATTAATCCATTTTCAAACTCTTTTTAACCCTTTTCATACTGTTTCCATGTGTTGATTCAGGCACATAATGTTTTAGGTACAACATGTGATATTTACATTTTACAAATTATGTTTGCTATGCTCATAAACAAGTAGAAACAAAAATAAATATTTAATCCTAATTAATTCTGCATAATTGTTTATACAGTATTACAAATTCAAATTTTTAATCACAAAGGTTTGGGTTATAAATTACACAAAAGTACACTGAATAACTAGATTTTATCCACCCTCAATTTTCTTTCTTTAGAATAATTGAATTCTTCTGGAGAAGTTGACTATTAGTATGCCTTTGTCAGGAAATTGTTTAAGCTGCTATGGAATTGACTCTTTGGGAAATCAGCAGAGGAAAGAATCTTTGGACACAAACAGCCTCCTTTCATTCTTAAGTAAGTATTGAATGATTATAAAATTTCCCTTCAATTTTGCTTCTATTTTCATCTTTTATTTATGTTGACTGAATAGTGCCTGATACCATTAAGAGCAACAGGTTAGTATTGGTTCCCAGCTCCTAATTCTTAAGCAGTCAGGGAAATACTTAACATAGTTTTAGAGGGGGAGAGAGATGAAGTCTAGCTTGATAATCATGTCCATTCACTCGTTTATTCAAAACAATTATTCTGTTCTAAATGCTAAAGATAAAGCAGTGAACACTATGTTTATGTGTTTATTCAGCTTCTACTCTTTTGTGAGAGAAAAGTAAACTTCACAAGAAATGAATACATATTTAATAGATAGGTATAAAGTATGCAATGAAAAATGCATAATGAATGACTAGAGAAATGATCTAGGGTGGAGGGGCTTTACAATTGCATCTTTTATTAGAGATTAAACAATACAAAGGTCTGCATATCAACAAATGCCAAAGTTTTGGGGAGGAAATAAATTTGGCTTTGAAGTAGTTGAGTGTAAAGGGGAGAGCACCAGAGAGATGATATTACCAACAGCACAGAGGCCCTTGTGATAGAGGCCATTAAAGCAGTTGAGCATCAGGATATCATAATTAGGGCTATCTTTTAAAACTGTCATGTTATTTATTATTTTGGAAATAATTCTAGAAGACTGAAATCAAAACAGGAGACTACTTAGGATACCCCCAACTACATAGGGGTCTGCAATGACTACTGCAGTGGTCCAGAGAATGTGTGATGGTAATTTTTAGGCAGAGATTCTTTAAGAGTGATGTGATGAGCTTCTGTACTGTACTGTAACTCATTTAAGTCCTACCAGAAACCCACAGGGGCCAAAATAATAAATAACTCAGGATAAGGGCAACCAGCGTCTGGGCACCAGAATGGGAAATGATTGCACAGATTGGAAAAATAGTGGTGAGAGTTGACTAGACACGGGACGTTTTTTAATGATGCCAACAGAAGGTTCTGAGGGTTTAAAAACAGAACACTAAGATGACTCCAGGACTGGGACCTTAAGAAATTCTGAATAGGAAGCATCCATTAATGAGCTGAGAACATGGAGAAAGGCAGATTGGGCAGCCAGGATGGGGCAAATGCAGAGCTCTACTTTGGACAAGTAATGCTGAGGTTCTTATTAGACATTCAAGTGGATATTTAAAATAGTTGGACATGTAGCTCAAGGGCAGTAGCTATTTTACTTTTGAAATCATAAGCATATGAATGTTATTTGAAACCTTGGGACTGGATAAGATCAACCTGGGTTTTTTACAGATTAAATGATTCTAAATCCTGGCTGTACTTTTGAATTACCAGGGATATTATAAATGACACCTATGCCAGGTCCTGGGGGTTTCTGATTTAACTGAGCTGCATGTAAAGTTTGGTCAGTTGAATTTTATAACCACAGTAAATTCTGAGGTGCGGCCACTGGATTCAGGTGAAACTCACTGGCGTAGATGGGAAAGAAAGGAAATCTGAAAACTGACTCCTGAGGCATTTTAATATAGACACACTGTGAGAAAAGGAAATGACGTTTAACCTGTATGCACTTGACAACTGAAGGAAGTGCTTCCAGAAGGAGGGAGAGTTTCTTCATCAGACTTATCTGCAAACAGAGTCAGCAGAGTGCTGAAAAGTTTACCTTCCAGGCAGGGAGAAGGGAGTGAAGAGAAAATTGCCATTCCCTGTGGGCAATTGGGAGCAGAGGATGCCATTGCTTTAAGTTGTGAGGAACTCCTCCTTTATCCCTATGGAAGCAGAAGAGCTCAGAGAACAGGACACTGTTGCTTTGGGAAATGATGGAGTAGGAAAAGTGACTCAGCAGTGCATTGTACAAAGTTTCCAGTTAGAGAGAATTGCCGTGCAGAGACAAAATATAGTAATGATGCAAAAAGCCTTATATTGTTTATATTGTAGAATAGTAAGATACGAGGCCAGAAATGTGGAATGCTAAAACTGGAAATCCCTGATATTCCAGGGGGCAAGCCCAAGAGGTTTGGGATTTATCACATGGCAATCGGGAATCACTGAAAGTGTAAATATTTTTAATCAATGCATTGTTGAATGAATTTTTTTTTGACAGGCAGAGGAGTTAGACAGTGAGAAAGAGAGACAGAGAGAAAGGTCTTCCTTCCGTTGGTTCACCCCCAAAATGGCTGCTACGGCCAGCACGCTGTGCCGATCTGAAGCCAGGAGCCAGGTGCTTCTCTTGGTCTCCCATGCAGGTGCAGGGCCCAAGCACTTGAGCCATCCTCCACTGCACTTCCGGGCCACAGCAGAGAGCTGGAGTGGAAGAGGAGCAACCAGTAAGAATCCGGCGCCCCAACCGGATCTAGAACCCAGGATGCCAGTGCCGCAGGCGGAAAATTAGCCAAGTGAGCTGCGGCGCTAGCCTGTTGAACAAATTTTAAAATATGAAGGGGAAAAAACTCTTTACATTAGCCTTTCAAATTTTACAGAAACTTTTTATTCATCAGATAATATATCTTGTAAATTTTTTATGATTTCATGAACACCTCTCTACCAATGAACATAAATCATTACTATTTTAATTTGCACTTATTTGCTTTATTTAACTTTAGATATTACTTCTCATGTTTAGTGGGTGACTGGATAACTTCAGAAAATCATCCAAACTCCTTTCACTGGGGTGTGTATTTGGTGCAGTGGTTAAGCCTCCACATGGAAGATCATCCCCCATCAGAGAGCCTGTTTGAGCCCTAGCTTCACTCCCCATTCCAGCATCCTGGTAATGCACAATATATGAGGTAGCAGGTGATGATCCAAGTGTCTGCTCCCTTCCACCCATGTAGAAGAACTAAATTGCATTGTTGGCTCCTAGCTTCAACCTGGCCAAGCCCTGGTCTTTGAGAGGTTTGGGGGAGTGAATCAGTGCATGGGAAATCTCTCTTTCTGTCTTTTAAACAATACATACACGCAAAATAGTTTTAAAATTTCTCTTTCATATTGTTTCTAACTTGGAGCACTGTTTAAATGTTAATATTTTAATGTCAAAATTAGTATCTTCTAGTGTCATGTCTTTATTTTCATATTTTCACACTCACAATGTGTATTACTAAATAGAGGGGGCTGAGAGAGTCCGGGGGCAGAAAGAAGAAAGAGAAAGAGAGAGACTCATTTTAAGGATTTTCTCTGTCTAGTGTGCATCTCAGATGATAAGCTCTCTCCAGGATTTGGCATAAAGCAGAGAAGACTGTCTTACCTAAGGTCCTCAGGATTAACCCACATGCCATGACTGGTCAATGCAAAGGTATGAAGCCAGATTATCTGTCCTCAAGTTGAAATACTTCTGAAGGTCCATCATAGTCACAGAGCTTCCTGAGGTATCGTAACTGTGATGCTGTTTTTCTCTCTATGCGGGATCCTACACACCTCATTCTTCTAGGTGTTGATACCAAGAACAAGCCTTCAGGTAACATCTTGAACACAGATCTCCTTCACACAACCTGATTCCCCAAGAAACACAACCTAGAAAATTGTGTGTGTATGTGTGTGTGTGTGTGTGTGTGTTTCTCTTCTTTATCTTCTCTGAGAAATCATATTTGTCAAATTAATATCTTTTCTGAAAATTTTCTTAAAAGGAGTTAAAAAGTATATTATATAGTTTTCCAAGGTTTTGGGGGATGCCTTGCTGGACATACTGTAAATTGGAATTAGCATAAGTCTTTTTTCTAGACCTTAATCTATGTGATAGACTTTTGCATATGTTTTTACTGTTATTGTTATTATTTACTTATAATATATTGTTTGATGATACACATCCACACTGCAATGTTAAATCTGCAGTATCTATTCCTGCAGGTGACTTTGAAAGCTGTCTCCAGTGGTCCCTCAAAAAATAGAAGTGAGAAACAAAATGATTTCATTGAAACTGTACATTGATGTAGGAAAATGATAATGTTGAAATGCATGATCTTCATAATATGAATATTCACATTTCTTGTTTGGTTTATTTCTAAGTAGCTTGTTTTTTACCCTTGATGCTAATATATAAGGGGATCTGTTGTGCTTATTTTGTTCCATTGTTATAAAAGGCAAGTTATTGAGTCCTTGTGTTGGTTCAAAAATTCAACTGCTTCTTGAGGTGCAGTTCAACAAATGGGTCAACAAATGAATTTGGCAATAACAACTTTCTTACTCTTTTTCTCAAGGATGAATTTTCTTGATGTATTGTTCATTATACTAGATATCACTTCCATTACATTGTTATGTGATATAATTTTGTTGTCATATATTACAAATATATAAAGTTTTTTCTTTATTAAGGTGATAATGCATCCAGTATTGCACTTAAAATTCCAGGGAATAGGAAAAATAAACTTTAAGTTACTTGGAATATGAAATGCTATTTTAAACAAATAATACATTTGCTTGCCTAAAATATTTTGAAATAAAAATTGGTTGTATGTCATATTTAATGCTTTGTGACAGATCATATAAGACAAGGAAAATATAATAAGTTCATATGATGGCTCAAGCAGAACTAAGAAAATGGATTTCTGTGTATATTACAATGGTCAGCATGCACAGTTCATTGTTTTTATGAGAATTAAATTGGCCTGTGTAAATCATATTGGTTGCTAGTGAGATAAAAATAAGTTTGGTGTTAAAGTATAATGAATCTAATCCCTGAATCCATTCCCAGTATATCCCCTGAATATTTTTCCTCCTTTGGAATATGCAAATGCAAGCATTGACGATTATTCAGGTAAATCTTTGTTTTAAAAACTACGAGTGAAAAAAAATGAGTTAATTTTTCTCTTTCCTCTAAGAAATACACATTATCTTTCAGGGAAAGAAGTTGATATTTACTTTGTGTGTATTTGATTTATCTTTTTCTGTCATTCAAGATTATACCAAGGGTGCAATTTCCTCTGTGCCACTGGAAACCATAGAAAACCACTCTGAAAAATGTCACACCAAATTTTGACCCCATGCCCTTCTTACATAAGGGGCTTTCATATTAATGGTTTCTTTTCTTTCCTTCTGCTAAGTGAATGAAATCTTTACAATTTATACAAACGTTTCAAAAGGTTGAAATAACTCCCACTTAGATCCAAAAAACTGTGATCCTCTGAAGAGTTAATAGGAGACTTAAGTGGTCTGCTTCCTTCTGAATTCAGTTGCATGTGCCTCAGAATTATGGAATAAGGAGAGCTGGAAAGCAATTATCAAATGCATTGTTTCTCCCTTTCCGTACTCATTTCCTATAAGCAATGGCAGAAGATAGGATAATTTATTCTGATTACTTTCATTTAGTTCTTTTTCTGAGCCAACACATTTAAATCAATAGAATGTGTTTAAATAAACTAATAAATCTCACATACAATCTACAGAAAAGAAACTTTCTGAAATTTATAAAACTAGAAGTTTCATAATGGAATCCAATTATTTTGGAAAATTACAAATAATGTTTGTATTTCTAAAGCCCACACAAACTTCTTATCCAACTTACATTTACACATTGTCAGTCTTTCTTTGAACTTGTATTATGAGAAGAATGATTCTAGATGTATAGCATTCTCTGCCCTCAATTCTGAATTAAAACCAAAGACAGCTAGTTTTAAAACATAATAAAAGAAAAAGAAGTATCATGGACAAGCATCCTAAAATCACTGACCTGGGAAATATTTATTACAGATCTTCTCTGTAGCCTATGCTATACTTAAACCTGTGAAGAAAAGGAATCTAGACCATATGAATTTTGCACTTAATATAGTCAGGCATAGCCATAAGTGCCTTTTATTGTGATTTATTTAGTGAATCTTTATAATACTGTTGGGGCATTGGTAAAATTATAATAAATAACGACAGTAACACTTATAATATGGATCCAAGTCTGGATAACAGTGTTTATGTTCCTGAAAGACCCATGTATTGAAGGCTTGATCCCCAAAGTCTCAAGTTAATAATTAATGAATTAAAGTTTATGGTTTGATAATGGATTTATATTAATGGTTATTGCATCAGCTATGCAAACTTGATCTAATTATGGCATCCAGGAAATGAGCCTAACAGGAGGCATTTAGGCCTTCAGAAGCATACCTTTACAAAGTAGTTCTCAAGAGACAGATGGTTATAAATTCTGAGTTAGCCTAGGTGAACTCCTTGCTTCCTGGCTCACCTTATGAACTGTCATAGGCTGCCTCAACTCTCACTTTGTGCCAGACTAACTTGGTCGCCTATCATGAATTGTGAATCTCCAAACCATAATCTGAAATAAACTTTATTTCTGCCTCAGTATCTGATTTCAGATGTTTATTATGACCAAAATCTGACATATAAGGGCAGTATGTAGAAAAACAGTCATAAGTGATAAGATAGCCTTCCAAAAATGCCAAAACGTGCATTTCTGATGCATTGCAAACAAGGTGAAGAGATAATGTGGAAAATGTAGGCAATACTAAGATTACCAATAAGGTTTTGAAAACTCTACTGTCTCCACCTCAGTGGTTGTACAGTAACAGTTTTCCTGAAAGTATAGTGTTGTTCAGAATCTCTTTTTCATTTTTATCATGAAATTCTTCATTTCATAAAATAGGACAGCGTATGTTATCAGCTTGCCTCTTATACTTATTGAAACTTGGTTGAGTGTGTTTGTGTGTGAGTGTGTTAGAGGGAAAAATCAGGAAATAATAAGTGTACATTTACATGTTTGTGTTTATATTCAAACACACATATATACAACTTTCTTCTACTGCTTCAACTGAGAAGTCTTCTATCAAATCTTGGAATGGCAAAATAGATAATGCATCCTCTGTTTATAGGGGTGGAGACAGAGAAGAGTTTTTAGTGAGATTTTGTTAAAACTTCTGATAATGACAACATGTTTTCTGAAGTAACTTATGACGGTTAGGGTTTAAGATATTTCCCCACTACTCATCTTCTAATAAACAGACAAAATAGTTTAAAGAGTTGCAAACAAACACACGCGCACACACACACACATACACAGAGAGAGAGAGAGAGAAAGAGGCAGAGAGAAAGAGGGTGAGTGAAAAATGACCAAATACACTCAGGTTAAACAGAAATAATTGTGGCTGAGGCTCCACAAGGCTTGAAGTAAGTGCATCACAACTCCTCAATCCCCTTGATTAACTCTGATTAAGTTAATGAGAAAGACTGATGATAGGCAGTGGGAAAAAAAAGCTAATAGCAATGTTCGGAGTCAAACGAGTCTTTTTGTAAATCTCAGCTTTGTATTAGCTAGAGTTACTTATCTACTCTGAGTTTACTTTCTCATTTTTATGAGAACATTGAGTTGTTTTGAGGTTTAAATAATATAATGTAAGTAAAATGCTAAGCAGATTGCCTGGCACATAATGAGGGTTCAATAAATGATGGTGATTATGACTTTCAGTGAGCTTACAAAACAGCCTTGCTGATAGGTTTGAAGATCATTAATAGCTAAAGAGCCATACTCCAAGTTAACAATCAGGTGGCTCTGAGTATCAGATGATGCAATTGCATTTAAAATATTTCACTTAGGATCTGGCTTTTTATACATCCTTTTCTTCTATGAGACAGTGCTTTGACTATATCCATGTTTGGAGGGAAAATAGGCATATCATTTTTATACAATTCTGTCACAGCTGGTATTATAACCAATGTTGCGAGTCAGTGGAAACAACATTCCTATTCTGAGTTCACATATCAACTGGATTCAAGAAAGACCATTAAATAATTTTCATGGATTATTTTAATAATGCAACATGAGGCATAAAAGCATTTGGTACTCTTGAATTCTAAGTTTGGAAGAAAACCTATTCCTTTCTGGTTTATTCCATTCTAAAATATTTATTCTATAGCAGTTAAATGTAAATTCATTAGTATTTACATTGATGTCTTATTTAAACCAGCCTTTATTCTTTGCTTGGTAGTTCTGTCCTTTGATGATCTGAGGTTAATTCTGTTCTGATTTCAAAGCCTAGCAAATTCTCTGAGAGGAATGATATTCCTTGTGCTGGCTGTAAACTCCTTCCTGTAGTGAAAGTTTGTCTCCTATGTGGTGAGACTGCAAGAAATTTCCTTCTGATTTCCTGAACAGTCAGTTTCTTGGTCTCCTGCAACTCCATAAATGTCAGTGGATGTCCTGGAGTAAAAATCAACTATGTTTTTGAGGCTTTCCTAGCCTCCAGGCTGTCTTGCCAGCTCCGTATAGCTGTGCAAACTCTGTTGTTTGCTTTCTATCCAGTAGAGTGTCTTTGCTTGAGACAAGCGTGACAACCAACATATGTTTAGAACCAGCTAAATATTACAAGGGCAAAAGTGGCTTGAACCATGGATCAACCACTAAGGACTCATCCCTCTACAGAAATGTCGCTTACAGTTCCAATATTTCCAGTTCACTGTTTGTAAAATTCTGGTTTTGTAATTCCTTTTGAAGGAAAGTATTAGTCAACTCTGAATGACCATTTTCTACCTTGAGTTAGCAGTTTTATATCAACTCAAAAATTCATATGCGAATTTATAAAATTATGCAAGAAAATAACCATTTAATAGTATAGTTATTTTTATGAAAACCAGCATAATAAACTTTTGTGAGTTTAGGTTAATGTTCCCTGCAAAAGGGATCAAGATTTGTGATCTCAGTCTTATTTAGACATTTTTTTATTTGTCCCTTTTTTAAGATAAGTCAATCAGTCAGTTATTTGGCATGGTGGGCTAGCTGATGCTCAGGCAACCTGCATCCCATATGAGAGTGTGTGGGTTTACAATCCATAAATGTATATGTCCATCGTGTGAACCAGTGGAACGGGGAGGCTCCCTATCCATCTGGTTGTCTCTCTTTCTTTTAGATTTTCAGAATAAATCAGTGAAACAAAACAAACAAAGATGCTGGGGACATTTGAAAATGAATAAAATATGTCACTTTATAATGATCTAGAATTTTATTAATTTGTGTTTTCTCTATAAAAGGCAAATACTATAGAAAATAGCCATAATGAAAACTGCAATTGTTTTGAAGAAAATCTAATAGATTTTTAAAATTTTATTACTAGAATTGAGCAAATATGTAGTCCATATTTTATTTATTTCTATTACATGGACTTCACATTAGAAGTATGGCAAAATCATTAGAGAATAATCAATGTATAATAATTTAATGAAAGTGGGATACAATGATAAAAGTAATATTGTATTCAACATCATCTAGTTTAGGTCTGATAACGTATCATTTTACCCATTAAACACATAGACTTCTTACTCTGCCCGTGTTCAGACTTTAAGAAAATAATTATCTCTTCACTTACCTCATTTTGGATGCAGCATAGTAGCAAAGTTTCCTTAAAATACCACTGGCAATCCTTCAAGTCCATTGTCTTTATTATTATCATAACTACAGGAAGAATGAATTAAGTAAAGTTATGTTAGACTCAAAGGGTCATGTATTTTTAGATCTACTTCTTTCTTCTCTTTCTTTACATATGAAAATATAATTTTTATTTTTTTACATAAACTCCCTATTCCTTTCAAGAAAAATTCTGATTGTGTATTCTAACATTCTACTTTATTATCTCCAATGTTTCAAGAACTCATCATGAAATGCAAGTGGAAAACCAAAATGAATTAATAATAATTTTGAAAAATTAGACTATGGCACAAGGTAATTATTCTGCTACCAGAAAAGCAGGCAGATACAATATCAAAGAATCATAGAAAAGTTAGTAAAAATGATATAATTAAAGCATCTCTAAAAGTAGCAGAAACATGAAGATTAAGAATCTTTAGGACTTTTCATGCTATTTTTTGTATCTTTAATATTTCCACTTTTGAGGGTTGCATCAAGTGCATTAGACTAGGGAAATGAAATTAAAAGTTGTATGTAAATTTAATTTCCTCATAATAAAATTAATTTTAAAGCATTTAAAAACATAAAACTTGATAAGTGTTTCTCATGGTATCCAATTCTGTTTTTACCAGTCATAATATTTTGCAAAAACCTTTTTTAAAACACTGCATTTTCAGTCTAGAATTTGTTGAAACAGTGTTGAGGACGAAATTTTTTAAAGTACATTGAACAAGAAGTATTAAGATTCACCTCCTTAAATGAAAATAGAACAAATTCTTTACAATGACCAGTTTTAACTAACAGCACTAAAGGATTCTTTACCAAATATTCCTCAATTTTGTTATTCTTCTGCTGCATTTCTTACTAGTCTTCTTTCCAGTTTGTAGAAGATTCACCAGGTAACCATGAAGATTATACTTGGCTGCTTAGTTTGAAAAATCATGTTTGGATGCCAAGGGAAACAATCCAGAAATTATACACCTCTAGTTTTCCTCTAATGTAAACCTTCTCTGATGGCGGAAAGAAATGAATGTTGGCTGTGAAGTACATTAGGGCCATTGATCACAAAAATAGGAAAGAAATCTTAGGGGGTGTGAGGTAAATTCTGACAGAAGATGTTGCAATCTTTATTGTTAACCACAGGGTTGTCCATATGCAAAAGACCACCAATAGAAACTGGCCTTGTTGTTCAAAGGATTTGAAGAAGACAAACAATAAGATAGAATATGACAAAGCTGAGATAGAAATAATACTTTCAGATTCATCAGAGAGTGGTCTCACCAGATACTAAATAATTATTTTTCAAATACACTAAATAATTAATAAAAATAATAAAGTACTTACTTCATCATCTGAGTCAGCTTTAATGCTGCTGGAAGAGCAAACTGCATCCCTCCTGGGTGTCACTTGTGGTAATGACTCTTCTGCCCTCTTCTAATTCTTCCTGCTCTTTCTCCCTTGATTGTGATTCAGAAATCCTGCAAAAGAGGTCTCTAAAGACAAAGGTGAGAACAGAATGAACGATTATCATTAATTAGCCTGTTGACATGACATCCTATTTATTTATCACAATCAACTGAACGTAAGGGGATCTTCTGATGCCATAGGTAGATGGGATACAATTGAAAATAAACCATTTCATTGTGTTCATATTTCAATAAATTGGATTGTTGTGTCTTGTCACAACAAAGCTCCCACACGGCTTACTTGGTTTTTTATGTAGCAAAGTAAGTGGAGAGTAAGTTGAGCAGGAATTTTTCCACAGAAGTTTGATTCATGTAATGTGTGTACTTTTCGTCTTTTAGAAGCTGCAGCTAACTTCAAGTAATCAATGCATATGATGAGGAACAGTTATATTTTCTAAAATTATAAGAATTTGAAAAATTGGAAATCAATCTACTGAGGAAATGAAAATGATAAATGAGCACTTGAGTAATCCAAATGATAAAAAATAGCGTTATATTTTCTCAGCAGGCCATCAACTTAAATATGTTCAGTAAAATATTAGCCTAAAATAGAAAGTTACACAAAATGATAAATTAAACTCATTTATTAAAGAGGCAATTTTATTTATTAATAACTTTATGATCTTACATTGAAAATAATAGGATTTCAAGATTTTATTTTCACATAAATCTTTGATATTTTTTGCTTAAAATCTGAAGTAAAACCTGCTTTGTCTGCTTAAATTAGATCTAAAGACTATAAAAGAAAACATGAGTTTTCTGAAAAACAACCTGCTTAATGACAGCAAATCAGAATGAGATATATGGTCATAACAAAATGCATCAGCAATATTGTGGGACAGAAGAAATCATACATTGCAAAGCATCTTGTATTCACAGACTGTATCCTACAGTATCAAACTTCCGTATTGCTTGCTTTTGCCTTTCTTCCCTTAGTCCTGGCCAACATCAGCTTTTGGTAAGTGACCCTATTAATTCCAGATATTTTTATTCTGACCAATAAAATTCAGTATTTTGGAACCTCAACCATCAGCAACAGGATTCTTATAAGTGAATGAAGTTGCTCCTAAATGTGTCTTCATAGATTGAAACACCAGCCTGCTTGCTTAGTTCTCATATTTTGTTTAGGGGATGACCTTTGATGGTACCCTACTGCGGAATCTGGGAAGAAATTAACTGCTGCAGTGAACTTTCAAGGTATGGTTGTGGAAAGAAAATAATTAAAGATA
This sequence comes from Oryctolagus cuniculus, assembly GCF_051225735.1. Taxonomy (NCBI): domain Eukaryota; kingdom Metazoa; phylum Chordata; class Mammalia; order Lagomorpha; family Leporidae; genus Oryctolagus; species Oryctolagus cuniculus. Next base: position 105,164,272 of record NC_142871.1, on the reverse strand, counting down.
TGGAAAAGCTAATGGAAGCATTTCCCTGAGAATCCAGATATAGGTTGGTAACTAACACTTACCTCAAGATTCTTCACTTGGAAATGTTCAAAGAGGGCCTAAACATGAAAATAATAATGACTTCATATGAAGTTCTAAATTGTAACAATATAGAAAAGGAAATAAATTTTATATAAATCAACAAAATAGGGATTAATTTTGATAACATTATAGCAGTACAAATTTCAATATATATCTACATCTGAGAATACATGTTATTAATATATATTAATTGATATTTTATTTTATTTAGTTTTAGTATTCTCTTGCTGGTCCTTTATGCATGTTTCTTATATATCCCTTATAGAATCAAGTATGGTTTCCAAACATCCCTGAAACAGTGTCAAGGTCCTCCTATCTTCCTTTGATTAAGGATGGCACCTCACAATCCTGACGGATAATGCTCGTGTTTACAAATGTAAAAGTACCTTAACTCAGTAACTAGGAGATTGAGGGTATTTGTCATTCAAAATAGTAAATGTACAACCCCAATAACCTAATATGTTACCCACACTGCACAGTGACTCTGGAGAAATTGCATTCACTTATAGGAAAATTCCCTGGAGTGCCTGAATGGACTTCAGAAGGTGAATGGAAAATGTATATTATGAAAGAAAATATGATCTCCCTCGCAGAGATGTTTTGCCAGAGTGTCTTGGCTTTCCACGCCCGAAATACTCTCATGGGCCTTTCAGCCAGATCGGAATGCCTCTAGGGCTGACTCTGAGGCCAGAGCGCTATTTAGGACATCTGCCATTCCATGAGTCTGCTGAGCATCTCACTTCCCATGTTGGATCACTCTCCCCTTTATTTATTCCATCGGTTAGTGTTAGCAGGTACTAGACTTGTTCATGTGCTCCCTTTGACTCTTAGTCCTTTCATCATGATCAATTGTGAACTGAAATTGATCACTTGGAATAGTGAGATGGAGATCCCAGTGGAAAGAACAGGTCTTCAAAGAAAGAGGCGCCTTTCCAGCCCTCTGCTGTGGCCAGGGAGTGCAGTGGAGGATGGCCCAGGTGCTTGGGCCCTGCACCCCATGGGAGACCAGGAAAAGCACCTGGCTCCTGGCTCCTGCCATCGGATCAGCGCGGTGCGCCGGCCGCAGCGCGCCAGCCGCGGCGGCCATTGGAGGGTGAACCAACGGCAAAGGAAGACCTTTCTCTCTGTCTCTCTCTCTCACTGTCCACTCTGCCTGTAAAAAAAAAAAAAAAAAAAAAAAAAAAAAAAAGAAAGAGGTGCCTTTCTCTGAAGGGAGGAGAGAGCCTCCACTTTGACTATGACCTTGTCTAAACAAGATGGGAATCGGAGAACTCAGGGGGCTTCCATGGCCTTGGAAACTCATGACTGGAGCATAGGGGGACTGCTGATGCCATAGACAGGAGTGTCAATTGGTAGGGTCAACGGCAGGAGTCACTGTGCACTTACTCCTCATGTGGGATCTCTGTCCTTAATGTGCTGTGTATTGAGATTTAATGCTATAACGAGTACTCAAACAATATGTTTCGCTTTGTGTTTCTATGGGGGTGCAAACTGTTGAAATCTTTACTTAATGTATACTTAACTGATCCTCTGTAAAAAAAAAAAAAAAAAAAAGAAAGAAAAGAAAAAAAAAAAAGAAGTTGTCAACTCCCAACTTGACTCTCACTGGGATTGAACATGACAATGGGTCTGATCTGATTTCATCTTCATTGAAAAAAAAATCATCTGTTGTTTTTCACTTTATGTTTCTGTGTGAGAGCAGACTGTTGAAATCCTTACTTAATGTATGCTAGCCTGATCTTCTGTATATTAAGATAATCGAAGATGAGTCTTGATGTGAGTGGAGGGGGAGAGGGGGTGGGAGAGGGGAGGGTGGTGGGTGGGAGGGACGGTATGTGGGGGAGGCCACTGTAATCCATGAATCGTACTTTGGAAATTTGTATTCATTAAATAAAAGTTAAAAAAAAAGAAAAAAAATATGAATGAATATCAAAGAATTTTGCACCAAAATAATATTCTATGAAAGTCATGGTGTAGAAGGTTTAGTGGCCTCTTTGGACTTTAGCGTCCTATATGGTGACTGTTTGAGTCTCAGCATCTTCACTTCTGATCCAGCTCCCTGTTAAAGTGCCTGGGAAAGTAGTGCAAGATGGCTCAAGTACTCCCTGAGCCCAGTTGGGAGTTACAGCTCCTGGCTTCAGCTTGGCCGGCTGTTCTGGTCATCTAGGGACTGAACCAGAGGATGGAAGTTCACTCTCCCTCCATGCCACTCCTTCTCTGCCTGTAACGCTACATTTCAAATAAATAAATACATGTTAATTTTTTCCACAAAATATTTCAATTATTCTCACGTTGTTTACTAATTCTAAGGAGTTTTGCAATTGTGATATGTTATACAGAGGAGCAAATTTTTATTGTCATTTCTTCCTATCCCACCTGGCTTAGTTTGTTTATATACTAGTCACATAAAATTTTCTGCTATTTTCCAAACATACTTTGGATATTCAGTACAGCATATGCTTAATGTTCCCACTTTGAAGATATTTAATCTATCTCTTGTTTAGATTGCTGGTAATCTTTCAAAGAGAAGTGCTACCTGTTCTCATGTATCTGAGTTCCAGAAAAATCATCTATCCCTCATTAAATCATATTTATTTATATATTTAAATACATTATATTATATTGTAATTATATGGACAGTGAGATCTAAAAAGGCAGATGTTTTGCTTCACTAATTCACACGATATAAAATGAAACACATAAAACTGTACATTGACCAATATTTATTAGGCATTGTGCATTACTCAAGAAATCTAAAGAAACTATTATTCAGATTTTAGTTTATTATTTGATTTATTTATTTCATAATTTAACACAAATTCACATAACTATTGCTATTCAGAGGGTATAAAATTACATTACTAGGACCTGAAACCCAGCTCCAAATTTAGTGACTTTTGTATTCTTAGAATGTTACTACTATGACTCTACAACCACTTCTCATCCTTTAAATGAAGACAGTTAATAGTATTTACTAGACTGAACTGCAGAGAAGATTCAACAATTTTATTTATGTAAATATCTCAATACAATACTTTGTAGAAAAATCAAACTAATTATATTAATTATTTTGCTATTATTTTTCAGAATAATTAATTTTCATACTAGCAGTGAGGTGTTCTCCCTGGTAAGTTTCAATATATGATTGAAAACCATCTGCTGTGTCTGCTGTAGTTTTAGTTCAGTAAAATAGCAAGAGAAGCTTTGTGATTATCTGGGCAGTCATAGCCACAAGACTTAGAGCTACTGTTAAAACCACTTATATTCTATATCAATATCATCCTAGTTGCAACAGAAGAGCTAATATGAAATTAAAGTGTGACCTGTAATTTTAAGAATGGCTATAACGTGTTCTTTATTAGAAAGTATAATCCTTATCCCATTTAATTTATCCCTAATTTGCTAATGTTTGTAGTAGAGTTTATCTTTCTTGAAAATAATTGATTCTGTACTTTATTCTGCTATGCTTCCTGTGATAACACTCCCTGTGTAGTGCAACAAATCTCCAAATTTATTTTGAATAAAAGTATAGCCTCTAGGTTCAACCTTGCCTCATTTCCCTTAGCATTTCTACTTGGTATAATTTTATGATGACTGTTCATGACTATAATTTCACAGTATTTATTAAAATGAAAATAGCCCTCAAGATACAAGCACAGTGAAATAAAATGTGAAAAGTAATTTTTGTTGCATTAAACGAAACTAGAATGAAAATTATTTCCATAATAATTTTAAGAAATAGCAAGTTTCCTTATAATTGGTAATATAAACCATTTAAGCAATTAAATTTGTTAAAAATGAAATGTCAATTGTCATGTACTTTTAGATATAAATGTAAATTTACATATACAATTATGTATATTTAGATACATACGTATAAACACAAGTAAATATCCCACAAATAAAAGAATGTACTTTCAGAAAAACATAAACTATATACAATTTTTAAAAGATTTATTTATTTATTTATCTGAAAGTGTGAGTTACACAGAGAGAGAAGGAGAGGCACAGAGAGAGAGAGAGAGAGAGAAAGGTCTTCCTTCCCCTGGTTCACTCCCCAGTTGACCACAGTGGCCGAGCTGAGCCATTCCATATCCAGGAGCCAGGAGCTTCTTCTAGGTCTCCCACATGGTTACTGGGGCCCAAGGACCTGGGTCATCTTCTACTGGTTTCCAAGGCCATAGCAGAGAGCTGGATCGGAAGTGGAGCAGCTGAGACTAGAACCAGTGCCCATACGGGATGCCAGCACTGCAGGCGGCAGCTTTACCTGCTATGCCACAACACTGGCACCTCAAATATACAATTTATCTCCAGAAAATTTGCCTAAAAATTGTGCCATAATATAATTATTTTCATGCAGAAAGAAATAAAACTGATTAAATCATTTTATGATAGAAATAGAAAGGTGAGTTCACATGAACATTGACATATATTTGATTTTACTTTTGTATGATGAATAAAATAACTGTATACATAAAATATATGACACCGCCACCATCAGAACTGGGTTATGATAGATTTAGAGTGTTGCAAGGGCATTTTTTTCATGCAAGAAGTAATAAAATACCAAACAATAATAAATGCTACTACTACTAATAATAAATTCTCTTGAAGCACAAATTCATGGTAGACTAATTAAAGTCATATATGCACATAATAATCTATATAATATCTTTTATGGAACTAATAAAAGTATATGCAATTAACAAAACAAAGATGGGAACACTACAATAACTGAAACAGCATACAAAAACATTAATAAAGCTATAAAGATGTGGCATTGCTATCTAGATATTCCAACTATTTATTTAAACCTAAGTGGATGAAGTAATCCAGTTATAAGATTGTGTTAACCAAAGTAGACGCTAAAAGAAAATGAACTATAAGTTATGTCACAGACACACATGATCTCCCTTGGCCCCCAGCTCCAGTCTTCTTGTGACTTTGTGTGAGTTAATGCTATGTGTCCTCCATCCCAGAGTGGGATCATCACTATTACCCAGTTAGAACAATTAGATTCTTCTTCTTATTATTATTTTGACTGGCAGAGTTAGATAATGAGAGAGAGAGAGAGAGAAAGGTCTTCCTTTACCATTGGTTCACCCCCCAAATTGCCGCTATGGCCAGCACACCATGCTAATCTGAAGCCAGGAGCCAGGTGCTTCCTTCTGGTCTCCCATGCGGGTGCAGGGCCCAAGCACTTGGGCCATCCTCCACTGCCCTCCCGGGCCACAGCAGAGAGCTGGACTGGAAGAGGAGCAACCGGGACAGAATCTGGCGCCCCAACCGGAACTAGAACCCGGGGTGCAGCCGTTGCAGGCGGAGGATTAGCCTAGTGAGCCACAGTGCCAGGCCAACAATTAGATTTTTTTAATGCTGATAGAAGTCACTCACTCATGACATTGCATTTACTCTGTAAATCAGCATCAATCTAGCAGACTCTACAGACTTCCTGCTGGCTTGATGAAGTAAGCAACCATGTTATTAAAGCCAGTATAACAAGGATTTATGGCCAGCTTCAAGGAATCCAAAGTGGCCTCAAGGCTCTGATTTTGCTTCCAGATTGGAACCAGGAAGACTCTGAAGCCCTCAGACCCACAACCACAAGGAAAGGCATTGTTTCAAAAACACGTATGTACTGGAATTTCTTCCCACTTGACTCTTCAGTTTGGGACACACTGCATTATAAATCTTGGCAATAGCTTCATGAGACTTAAACAGAAAAGCCAGCTGTGCCGTGCTTAGACTTTGACTCACATAAATTTTGAGATTCTAAATAGATGATAAACTTGTTATAATTTGTTAGACATTGAAAGAAAATTATATATACTACCTACAAAATAAAAATCCCTAAGTGTAAAAATGCAGAAAGTGTATAAACACAAATATGAAGAAATACATTTCAATAAACACAAATCCAAAACCATATTGTGTCAAGAGGACTTTAACACAAGAAGAATATGAGTTATAAAGGGATATAGCATAATGAGAAAAGGGTTATTACAAAGAGTGATGGAATAGTCTTAAATTTTCTACCTAATTACCCAGCCTCAATATTTTTAGCAGACACTAAAAGCAGTAATAATCAAATTCCTGATTTAATGTAAGTAGTTATTATCTAAAGTTATTTTAGTTACATATATAAAATAAGATGTATATTTAATTATTGAATGTTTAAAAAATAAATATGACTTAGCTGATATATATATAGATCAACTGAAAGTAACACCTGAAGCTTGCAAAATCTTTAATGTGCACATCGTTTTGGCAAAATTTGCATGTTGAGCACTGTTACACATGCAAACATGTTTTATAAATTATATGTTATATGATATTAAAATAAAATTGAGGGATGGGCATTTGATTCAACACGTTAGACACTACTTGGCACATTGGCATCATAAGTGGGGGTGTCAGAGTTCAAGTCACAATTCTTCTATCCGTTGCAGCACCCTTCTAAGGAGAAGAGGAAGTGATGAATCAATGAATTGGGTCCTTCCAACCCCTGTTGGACACGTGGATTATGTTCATGTCCCCTGATTTCAGCCTTGCCCAATCCTCATTGGTGCAGGCATCTGGGAGTCAACCAGCAGGTGGAGATGTCTCTCTATCACTCTGCTCTATTTTTTTTTTTTTTTTAAGATATATTTATTTGAAAGAGTTACGGACAGGGAAAGAAAGAAACAAAGAGAAAAGAGATCCTTTATCTCTTCTGGTTCATCCCTTAAATGACTAATATGGACCAGCTGGGCCAGGCTAAAACCAAGAGCCGGGAACACCTTCTGGCTATCCCATGTGGATGCAAGGACCAAAGTACTTGGGCCATTTTTGACTACTTTCCAAAGTACTTTAACAGAGAGAAAAATCAAAAGCAAAGCAGCTGTGACATGAACTGGGGATACCATGTTGTAGGCAGTGGCTTAACCTGTTGTGCCAAAATGCCAGCCCCTTCATTCTATTTTCCTATACCTAAATCAAATATCTGTTGTAATGGAACATCGACATGAGTGTTTTTTTCTTCAAATACTTACCTTATTTATAGAAGACTGGTTACTGCCACAATGGCATTCACTTTCTACTAAGTCTAAAAAATAATTTAAAAACCAAATCACATCATCATAAAATTTAAAAATTTAAATTTAAAATTCCCAAGTTCAAAATTTTCCAAAATATTTTGATTGTAATACACATAATTTTTTTCATTTTTTAAACTTGTATTTAATAAATATAAATTTCCAGTGTACAGTTATGGATTACAATAGCTTTTCCCTCCAATAACTTCCCTCCCACCCACAACCCTCCCCTCTCCCGCTCCCTCTCCCATTCCATTTGCATCAAGATTCATTTTCAATTATCTTTATATAAAAAAGATCAATTTAGTATATATTAAGTACAGATTTCATCAGTTTGCACCCACACAAAACATAAAGTGTAAAATACTGTTTGAGTACAAGTTACAGCATTAATTCACATTGAACAACACATTAAGGACAGAGATCCTACATGAGGAGTAAGCGCACAGTGACTCCTGTTGTTGACTTAACAAATTAACACTCTTGTTTATGGTGTCAGTAATCTCCCTAGGCTCTTGTCATGAGTTGCCAAGGTTATGGAAGCCTTTGGAGTTCGCTGACTTCAACCTTATTTAGACAAGGTCATAGTCAAAGTGGAAGTTCTCTCCTCCCTTCAGAGAAAGGTACCTCCTTCTTTGATGGCCTGTTCTTTCCACTGGGATATCACTCACAGAGATCTTTCATTTAGGTGTTTTTTTGTTTTTTTTTTTGTTGTTGTTGTTTTTTTTTTTTTTTTTTTTGCCAGAGAGTCTTGTCTTTCCATGCCTAAAATACTCTCATGAGCTTTTCAGCCAGATCTGAATGCCTTAAAGACTGATTCTGAGGCCAGAGTGCTGTTTAGGACATCTGCCATTCTATGAGTCTGCTGTGTATCCCACTTCCCATGTTGGATCATTCTCTCCCTTTTTAATTCTATCAGTATTAGCATACACTAGTTTTGTTTATGTGATCCCTTTGGCTCTTAGTCCTATCATTACGATCAATTGTGAACAGAAATTGATCACTGGGACTAGTGAGATGGCATTGGTACATGCCTCCTTGATGGGATTGAATTGGAATCCCTTGGCATGTTTCTAACTCTACCATTTGGGGCAAGTCAGAATGCACATACTTAATCTATTCTATTATTCAACATATATATTCAACATATAATCTATTATTCAATATATATATTCAATGTCAACCCAGTAGCAAAGACCATTCTAACAATTTGCAGTAAGAAGGTGAACAAAGCAGATCTCTTAACTCAGGAAGCTTACATTCTACATAAAATTGAGAACAGAATAAAACTTCAGGGGATTTTGCACTGTTCATAATTTTTACTCTCTAGTATGTCTATTATGATGAAGGGATTTTTCAAAAAGTCATGAAATAATTTGAGTTTAGTAATTACACTTCATTTCTTTTTAAAAATTATTTATTTAAAGGAGACAATCAGATGCATTTTATGTATGTAGCTTTAAGAGCCTAATGATACTTCCAAACCTACCTTCCCTTCCTCCCTCATTCCTACCCTTGTTTGAATACAGGAGGAATGATAATGCTGCTCATTCTGGGTTTTCTGTTCTTTTGTTGTTGTTGTTTAGATTACATGTTGAAAACATTTAATAAAACTCAGCATCTAATGAAAAAAACCTTACTATCAGTGAAAACAAGTAGAAAGTAACTTCTTCAATCTGATCAAGATTAAAAGAAACCTACAAAAACCAACACTACTAATACAGAATCATTGAAAGCTTTTCCCTGGACGTAAGCCTACACCCAGATGCCACCAGTGTTTCTTTTCAACTTTCTTTTTTTTTTAACTTTTATTTAATGAATATAAATTTCCAAAGTACAGCTTATGGATTACAATGGCTTCCACCCCATAACGTCCCTCCCACCCACAACCCTCCCCTTTCCCACTCCCTCTCCCCTTCCATTCACATCAAGATTCATTTTCGATTCTCTTTATATACAGAAGATCAGTTTAGCATACATTAAGTAAAGATTTCAACAGTTTGCTCCCACACAGAAACATAAAGTTAAAAATACTGTTTGAGTACTAGTTATAGCATTAATCTCAATGTACAGCACACTAAGGACACTATCATATGTAATTTGGGCTTAGAAATTTAAGAATAAGAGGAATACTTCCCTCAGACTATACCCCCTCTTTTCTAAAGGGATGCATGTCAGTCATAAAATTATGTGTCTGAGAGGTGAAAGATGTCCACTTGAAACCCTTGACAAACTTATACTACAAAAACTAAGCTGGAAACATCACAATACCAGACTTCCAAGCATATTAGAGGGAAGTTATCATTAAAAAAGCCTGGTACTGGCACAAGAACAGACATGCAGAAAAATGGAACTAAATATAAGCTCCAGAAATTGATCCACCCATCTTTGACAAAGGAGCTGAAATCAATCCCTGTAGCAAGGACAATCTCTTCAACAAATGGTTCTTGGAAAACTGGATTTCCACATGCAAAAATATGAAACCAGATTTCTATCTTAGACAAAAAGTCTACTCAAAATTGGTAAGAAAATAAATCTATGGCCCGATAGCATCAAATCATTAGAAAACATTGGTGAAACTATGCAAGACATTGATATAGGTAAAGACTTCTTGGAAAAGACTCCTGAAGCACAGGCAATGAAAACCAAAATTGACATACAGGATTACATCAAACTGAGAAGCTTCTGTACTGCAAATGAAAACTCAGCAAAGTGAAGAGACAATTGACAGAATGGGAGGAAATATTTGTAAACTATGCGACTGATAAATGGTAATGCCAAGAAATGCTAAAGAGCTTAATAAATTCAGCAACAACAAAACGATCTAGTAAGGAAATGAACAAAGGTCTACAATAGGAATTTTTCAAAAGAAAAAACTCAATAGACATGCAGGATCACTAGCCATTTGGGAAATGCAAATCAAAACCACAATGAGGTTTCACCTCACCCCAGTCAGAATTGCTGTCATACAGAATAAATAAACAGAAAATGCAGCAGAAGATGTGGGGGAAAATGTACCCTAATCCACTGTTGGTGGGAATGTAAACTGGTGCAGCCATTGTGGAAGACAGTATGGAGATATCTCAGAAATCTTAACATAGACCTACCAAAAGACCCAGCCACTCCACTCCTGGGGATTTATGCAAAGGAAATGAAATCTGCATATGGAACAGTTTCTGTATCCCCATGTTCATTGCAGCTCATGTCACAATAGTTATGATATAGAATCTGCATTGTTGTCCCTCAACTGTTGACCAGGTTAGGAAGTACTACTTAGTTATAAAAAAGAATGAAATCCTGTCTTTTGCAACAAGATGTTCGCAACTGGAAATCATTGTACTTAGTGAAATAAGCCAGTCCCAAAAAGACAGATACCGTGTGTTTTCACTGAGCCAAGGTAACTAATGGAGTACTAAAATATAATGTTTTGGAGTGCAATGAACACTTTGAGATTCAATTATTATTTACAGTACTCCCATCTTCCTTTGTGGAACAGTGTTTGCTTTCTTCATAACATCTGTTGAAGTCTTTTAGTTAGTGTAGGGATAACCTTATGACTAATGAGTAAACTGAAAATAGATTGTTGTAAAAATCAAAAGTGGGTATAGGAGAGGGAAGAGAAAGAAGGGTTCGAGAATGGGCAGGTGGGAGGTTAGGGTGAGAAGTATCAATGCGTTCCTAAATCTGTACATATGAAATATATGAAAACTGTTAACTTACATAAAATTAAAAAAAAAAGAAATCCTCATCTGTCTGAGTGAAATGGAAAGAGGTATTAAACTGGAGCCACAAATATCACTTGTTAATCAAAGTATGAGTACTGTAACTAATATATAGACAAAGATACAGAGGAACAATGTTATTTAGTGACCAAATGGTCAAATGCATGCATTTCACCAAGGAGGGAGCAGAGTCCCAGAAAATGACTGGCCTGCAGTTGCAAACTACTTTGAACAGAAGCCGCATCTCTAGATTCCCCTCTGTAAGTGCTGAGTAATGAGGGCTAGTCATTTTACCATATCTACTTTTTAACTGAAGGATATTTCTTAGAATGTATACATATATTATCACATCATCCTAGCTTTCCATTTATCATTACCATATTTTTTTCTTTTTCCTATACAATCTTCTATCTTTGCACTCTTGCCTTCTTTTGATTTTTAACTTCTGCAGAGGTCACTCACAGATACCAGCTTCTTATCTTTGTATGTATGTGTGTGTGTGTGTAAAAAAGTAAGATGGCTATTTTTAAAATATTTTATTTTTATTTATTTGACAGGCAGAGTTACAGACAATGAGAGAGCGAGACAGAGAGAAAGGTCTTCCTTCCATTGGTTCACTCCCCAGATGGCTGCAACAGCCGGAGCTATGCTGCTCTGAAGCCAGGAGCCACGTGATTCTTTCTGGTCTCCCATTCGGATGCAGGGGTCCAAGCACTTAGGCCATCCTCCACTGCTATCTCAGGCCACAGCAGAGAGCTCGACTGGAAGAGAAGCAACCGGGACTAGAATCCGCACCCACATGGGATGCCAGCACCATAGGCAGAAGATTAACCTAGTATGCCATGGTGCTGGCCCCAAGATGGCTATTTTTAAGATATATTTCATTTGAAAGGCAGCTTACAGGGAGAGGGAGAGAGAAAGAAAGAAAGAGAAAGAAAAAATAAGGGATGGAGGCAGGGAGGAAGGAAGGAAGTAAAGAAGGAGGGAGAAATGAAGGGAGAGAGAGAAGGAAGGGAAAGAAGGAGACAGGAAGGGAGAGAGAGAGGAAGGAAGGAAGGAAGGAAGGAAGGAAGGAAGGAAGAAGGAAGGAAGGAAGGAAGGAGGAAGGAAGGAAGGAAGGAAGAAGGAAGGAAGGAAGGAAGGAAGGAAGGAAGAAGGAAGGAAGGAAGGAAGGAAGGAAGGAAGAAGGAAGGAAGGAAGGAAGGAAGGCGGAAGGAAGGAAGGAAGGAAGGAAGGAAGAAGGAAGGAAGGAAGGAAGAAGGAAGGAAGGAAGAAGGAAGGAAGGCGGAAGGAAGGAAGGAAGGAAGGAGGAAGAAGGAAGGAAGGAAGAGGGAAGGAAGGAAGGAGGAAGGAAGGAAGGAAGGAAGGAAGGAAGAAGGAAGGGAGGAAGGAAGGAAGGAAGGAAGGAAGGAAGGAAGGAAAGAAGGAAGGAAGGAAGGAAGGAAGGAAGGAAGGAAGGAAGGAAGAAGGAAGTAAGAGGGAAGGAAGGAAGGAAGGAAGGAAGGAAGGAAGGAAGAATAGACATCTTCCATCTGATGGTTAACTCCCCAAATGAGCATTTAGGTCAGGACTGTGCCAGGCTGAAACCAAGGGCTTGGAACACTGTCTGGTTCTCCCACAAGGGTGATAGGTTCAAAGTGCTTGGGCCTAGGTACTTGGGTCATCATCAACTGCTTTCCCAGGTACATTAGCAGTGAGCTGGATCAAAAGTGGAGCATCCAGGACTTGAACTGAAGCTCTTTTGGGATGCCAGGATCATAAGGAGTGATTAAACTAGGTGGTTTAACCATGTGGATGGGGCAAAGATGGCTCTTTCTGGTTGTATTATTTTACGTGGAAATGTAAATAACTTTGAAAATATAGATTTAGTTGTTAAACACATTCTCAAACTCACTTAGCTAGGAAAAAAATAGGAGAAAATGCCAAATCATTATCATTTTACCTTAGGTAAGTAAAAGTTGAAGGTCATGTCTGTCTGTTCCACTCCAATACATTACATTTCAAGTACACTATTGGTGCCGGAGCCACAGGCGGAGAATTTACCAAGTAAGCCATGGCACCGGCTCCCCTTTGTTTTCTTTCACTTGCCTAATGGCTCTGGTTAAAATTTCCAGTATTCTGTAAGTGAGCATCCTTGTCTACTTCTGAATCTTAGGAGGAATGCTTCCAGCTTTTATTTTTAAAACATTAGTTCAGTAAGAGAATCAAAGTCATATTCAGAAACCATATTAAATACAGGAAATCTGCTCTATAGCTACTTTTTCAACTAGTTAGCCCATTTTTTCTGATCACCCTTCCATGTAATTTGCAATAGTATTCCACAAAACTCATATTCTTTTAAAAACAGGTTGAAAAATATTGTAATGTTCTTTCATTATTTCTGTATAATTATAGTTTCCACATTTCTGTATAATTATGAACTTAGATTAAAATCTAGCAAACTTTCTTGGTTAGTTTATGAATACCAGCAATAACTATTCTAGACTACAATTCTACATGCAGACTGTAGCATTGTCTATTACATATAAAGTATCTACTCTTCAAGTGTTTGCTGAAGGAATTCTTGAATGAAGAGTAGAATGAAGTGTATGAATAAGATAATTGTCAAGATAAAATTTGTCCAAATAATTTCATTCCTGTTCTGAAATGCTAAATATGTCAAATTTATTTAAACAATCAATAATTTTATTAACGATATTCAATTAAGTCCCTACTGTGTGTTTCAGTTTTAAACAAAATACTGGTGGGGAAAATGCCATGTATTAAGTAAAATTAGGAATCTGTTCAGAAAATGGACTACTCTATACTATACATTTCTGCATAATACCTGCTGTCAACTAAATAGTGTACCTTTAATATGCATATTTAAAAGTCCCATTCCCCCAGTGTCTGCCATCCCCCAATATATCCCCCAAGGTATTAAGAGATGGGGACTTTGGAAGGTAATTAGGTTTAGATGAAATCATAATGGTAAGATCCTCATGAATGTAAATACTGTACATGCAAGAAGAAACCAAACCTCTATCTCTCCTCTTCCATCCCCTGCCCCTTCTCTCCTCTCCCTCTCCTTCTTATTACCATGTGGACACAGCAAGAAGGCAGCCCATGCACAATCCATGAAGAAGAAAAAGGCCTTAACTAAGAACAGAATCTGTTAACACCTTAATCTTGGACTTTCTTGCCTTCAGAACCATGAAAAGCCAAATGTTTGCTGTTGAATCACCCAGACTGTTTTGTCATAGCAGCCGAAGTAGACTAATAACATATGTATTAATTTTAAGAATCTTCTTAACTAATATATTCAAATTATTATTTAATAAGTATCTTCAACTATTACCAGAGTAAGTCTTTTCCCTTGCATGCCTACATTGTGTCACATAGATAGATCACTCACATTAACTTATTTCCCTTAGAATCATTACTGTGTTTGTTGTTTTCATGATGTTATAATGGAAACACAATTCTTAATAAACAGATTTGTTTGCATGTATTCCAGTCAGTCACATAAATATTAAATCTTTAAGATTTATTTATTTTTATTTAAAAGGCAGGATTATAGAGAAAGAGGGAGGGAGAAAGAAGAAAGAGCAATTGATCTCCATTCACTGGTTCACTCCCCCAAATGACCTCAACAGGCAGGGCTGGACCAGGCTGAAGCCAGGAGCCAAGAGCTTTATCTCGTCTTGCATGTGGTTGGCAGGCGCCCAACTACTTGAGCCATTTTCTGCTTTTTTCCCAGGCCCCTTAGCAGAGAGCTGATTTGGAAGTACAACAGCTGGAACATGAACCAGCACCCAAATGTGATGCCAGCATACCAGACATCAGCTCAACTCATTATACCACAACACTGGTCCCACAAATTAAATCTTACATAGAATCTAGCAAAATTGTTATTTTTGTTTTCTGTGTATCCTGTATTAGGGATTCTCATTTTTGACTTTGGAGTCTCCACAAAATGACAAAAAAAAAAAAAAAAAAAAAAAAAAGAGTAAGCCTATGTTTAAAATGAAGAGCAGCGGAAATAGTTTATGTGACAAATCATTCATTATTTTTTTACACTTAGTATTGACTACAAGCTGGATGCTTTTCTCATTTTGGAGATACAATGGCAAGCATGCAAACCTTCATGGTTTCTCATCTGTTTCAAAATAAAGTGCACCCTATATATATTTTTACATTGAAGTTAATTTTTTGAGGTAAGACCTCTAAATTAAATTAAAGGAGTTGGAATAGGAGCTTGCTTGCTCCATCTACTTCACACATCGACCTGGTATTGCAGTATCTCTGGGAACAGTGGACCCGCTCAGGGGAATTAAAAAAAAAAAAAAAAAAAGAAAAAAAAATGAAGATTTTATGTGGGCCCTAATCAAATTTAACCAGTGTTTCTAAAAGAAGAGAAAATTTGGACACACAAGGAGACACCAGGGATGTGCACACAGAAAGGAAAGACAATTTGAAGAAAAGGTACTGCCACCCCCAAAATGTTAGGGAACAATAAAGTTACTTATAGTAAGAAATGTTCCCTCTGTATTAACTATTCAATTTGAAATGGCAGTTTTTTATACTAATCTGTTTTAAGTAATCTATCCTTTGAGAGTATTTTTAAAAATTATTTATTTACTTATTTGAGAGGCACAGAGACAAACAGGGATGAGAGAAAGAGAGAGAGATGCCATTCATTGGATTATTGCCCAAACGGTCACAAAAGGCACAGAAATGCTCCAGGCCAAAGTTAGGAACCCATCAGTAGAACCGTCACTCCATACTTCCTAGGTTATATATTAATTGGAAGCTAGAACCAGCAGCAGAGACAGAGCTTTGATAAAGGAACTTCCATATTGACTGCAAACATCCCAAGTGACGTTTTAACCACTAGGCCAAACATCTATCTTGAGATTACTTTTAATCTAGGTTTTGGATTATCTTGCCCTTTCTGATTAGCTCTTAGTAATTATAATCCACTCATTATTTCTTAATTAGATTCATTAATGACTAGAGGTAGTTTATAAAAAATATTTATGTCATAATTCCAAAGGCATTAATAGATACCTCTGTTACAAATAAGAATTTGTTAACCAGTATAAATTAAATGTCACCAGTGTATGTCATATTAGTGGTAGTAGCATAGGGATACTTCCCTAGAAATAACATTATCTAGTTTCCTAAGGATTAGAAAAGCTGAAACTGCAATTATTCTAATGATTTGTAATAACAAAATGATTCAAATATTTAATTAAAATTACATTAATCACAGATACTCAGGGTTTGTTCTTTATGAAGTCACCACAGGAAGTCCTTGAAGGACTTAGTGAAAAGAAAGGCAGCATTGCATTTCTGTTTGAAAAGGCTAAACTGGAAGAGGTGTGGAGAACAGCTCAGACTAGGATTTGGTCTGTTGTCCTTCCAAATAATAATAGTTTGAAAGCATAATAAGAGAGAAATTCAGAAAGTTCGTGGAAAGTAGAAGTAAATTATATTTATTACAGAGCAAATGAATTGAAATTTATGCTTATGTGGGGTGTTCAAAAATGCATTAGAAAATGTATATTATGTAAAAGCTATGCATGGAATTTTAAACTTTTTGAAACCTCAAGAAACCTTTCTTTTAGTACAGATTTCCATTAACTTTTTGAAGTGCCTTTGTGTATCATGCTAAAATCAGATATTCAATATCAAGTAAATGTAGAGAAAATTTCAGTGCTTAAAATTAAAACTAAATGTGGTAAAGTGTTGAATATGTTGACGATACTATTGTATCAACTTGATCTTTGTCATCCTGTGTATTTCCCTCAGTACACAAGTGGTTATCTTAAAGTAGACACTGTCAGCCACTACATGGGTTGATGACAGCAATATTCCCAGTCTTTTTATTTAATAAAAAATCCCATTTTTTTTTACTTTTATTTAGTAAATATAAATTTCCAAAGTACAGTTTATGGATTACGATGGCTTTTCCTCCCCATAACTTCCCCCCCACCCACAACCCTCCCATCTCCTGCTCCCTCTCCCATTCCATTCACATCTGTTGAAATCTTTACTTAATGTATGCTAAACTGATCTTCTGTATATAAAGAGAATCGAAAATGAATCATGATGTGAATGGAAGGGGAGAGGGAGTGGGAAAGGGGAGGGTTGCGGGTGGGAGGGACGTTATGGGGGGGAAGCCATTGTAATCCATAAGCTGTACTTTGGAAATTTATATTCATTAAATAAAAGTTAAAAAAAGATTCATTTTCAATTCTCTTTATATACAGAAGATCAATTTAGTATATATTAAGTACAGATTTCATCAGTTTGCACCCACACAAAACATAAAGTGTAAAATACTCTTTGAGTACAAGTGATAGCATTAATTCACATTGAACAACACATTAAGGACAGAGATCCTACATGAGGAGTAAGTGCACAGTGACTCCTGTTGTTGACTTAACAAATTGACACTCTAGTTTATGGCCTCAGTAATCTCCCTAGGCTCTTGTCATGAGTTGCCAAGGCTATGGAAGCCTTTTGAGTTCCTCGACTTTGATCTTATTTAGACAAGGCCAAAGTCAAAGTGGAAGTTCTCTCCTCCCTTCAGAGAAAGGTACCTCCTTCTTTGATGGCCCATTCTTTCCACTGGGGTCTCACTCACAGAGATATTGCATTTAGGTTTTTTTTTTTTTTTTTTTTTTTTTTTTTTTTTTTTTTTTTTTGCCAGAGTGTCTTGGATTTGTGTTCTTGCTTCCCTGTAGCTGTGCTGCTTTGATGCTCCTTTTTGCGTTGAGTTGATTTGTCTTAATTTTGCTGAGGGATAGTAGCAAAGTTACACAAGCCAAGATGTGAGAATAAGTTTCAGGTGAGTCTTGCCCTCTACCTCATCTCCTGTGAACAAATCCACACCAGACTATTGGATGATGAAATGTTTGGCCCAGTTATTTTCCTGTCTCCAAAAGGATCTCACAGTGAGTCCACTGCTGGAGTGTTCAGGTCCCAGGTGCCTTGAGGCGGTCTCCATTCAGCAGAGTTCCAGAGTTGGGTTCATGTCAACAGAATCCATAGGTATACGATCAATAACAATTAATTGCTTAACATGTAAATGTCCAAGTTCATATTAGTGCAGATATATACGAATGAACAATTTTAAAATTCTATCACCCTTGATTCCTTACAGATGGACATAGCTAAGTGCCTCAGGTCTTACCTTTTGAGAAATAAGTAAAATAATTGGTGAGACATCCAGAAAGGTTGTTGTTTTTCTAATGTAAAGGGTTATGTCATCTTAGTGTATCTGATTTCTTTTTGCTTGGAATATATATGACATGCCCAGAGATGAACTAAAATCTCATAAATAATGAAATGCTGTGTGTTTTTGGATAGAAGAGCTGAGAATTTGACAAAGATATATCTTTGTAATACCTATGGTTAAGAATGACATACTATTGTTGTTTTGATGAGCTGTGATCATTTTTAAAATTTACTATATAAGAGTGAGTGGACATTTTTCTCTTGATTACTGTTTGTAATCTTTGCCTATATTCCCATTGAGCTATAGCCTTTTTGCTATTTACTTCCTAAACTCTCTATTTGGTAGAGTATTAAACCTTTGATTATTACACATAAAAATATGTTATCTCCAGGCAAGGTGTTGCGGCACAGCGGTTTATGCCACTGCCTTCAATGGCCTCATCCCATAAGAGCCCGGTTTTGTGTCCTGGTTGCTCGGCTTCCAGTCCAGTTCCCTACTAGTATGCCTAGGAGAGTGGAGAAGGGTGTTCCAGTACCTGGTCTCCTACAACCCACTTGACAAGCCTGGATAGAGTTTGAGCCTCCTGGCATTGGCTTTGCCCAATCCCAGGCATTGCACCATTTGAGGAATGAACCAAAAGGTGGAAAACACCCTTCAACATGCCCCCTGTAACTTTCAAATAAATAAATAAAATCTTTAAAAATGTTATCATAAATGCAGAAAAAAGGAAAGAAGAAAGGGGAAAGGAGGAAGAAGGGAAGGTAGAGAAGGAGGATGAAAGTATCATTTTTTTGTGTTTTATCTAGGAACAACATCGAATCTGTTCTCTTTGTATTAACATCACATTAATATGAGAATTTTTAAAAAATTAAAAATAAATAAAGATGCAAGTGACAAAAAAGAGCTGGGAATTAGAAGTTTGAATTTATGATGATCCAGCAGCTGCATTTAACCTAAAAGTGCCTACATTTTGAGTATACTTTTTACATGACAAAAGTAGCTTACTACTGCTTTAAATCATTATGTATTGTTTCTGAAAATGCAGTACAATATTCCTACCTGGTATAAATAACACAATTCTTAGATTAGAAAATGAAACTTAAGAAGATGTAACAATATTTCCATAATACTTGCTTAAAAATTAGAGTACACTTCAATTCTAGAAATATGTATTGAAAACATATTGTAGGTCCATATGTTTAACATACCAAAAAATGCTAAAATTTGAACCCAAAGAGTCAGATTAGATAACACATCTCTGCAATACAGTTCTATGCATGTTCTTTGATATAGCTCACCGCAGAACCTTCAAAACATTGATGTGTATTGAAACCTCTGAAAGCACATTTTGTTTTAGAGCATTCACTAAGATCATGCTATGAAAAATTCAATCAGGGAATGTTTGCTTGGAGGTCCATTGGACAATTAGCAGGAAAACTACTCAGAATAGTATTGCTTTCTTTCAGTTGGTAGGAATTCAGTGCCTTAACAAATGAGAAAACCATGGGTGGCCATAGAGGTAAAAAGAAACTTTTAAAAGAATAGAATTTACGGTACTTCTCAGATGTGAAAAGATTGGAAAGAGTGGACACCTGTGGTGCCATGTTTAGGAATGAAATCAAATGAGATTACCAGGAGGAATGGGATGTGCTCTGTTAGAGTAGGTTGACTTTGAGTTGCCTGTGTTAACACACATGTGGTGAATGTGCAATAAAAGGAGTTGGATATACAGAAGAGAAATGCAGATCTTAATTAATAACTGTTAACAATTCAGTACTGAATTGACACTGATTGGTACAAACTACAGGTAAGTAAAAGCTTTATATAAGTACTAGATATGAAGAATAGCTGCAAAAAATCACACTGAACATTTTAGAAAAGAATTAAGAACAAATAGGGGAAAGAAGGAGGAGAGGAAGAAACGGACTAATGAATGAAGTACGAAGAAGTACACTCTACAAAGAAGGAGAATGTGAAAGCTGACCTGAAAGAAGTAATAACAGAAAGAACAGGAAAGGAATTAAAAAAATGGTAACTAACACAAGAAAAATTGACAATAGAGAATATTTGTTCTCACATGTACCCAATAGAGAGTATGTACCAGAAACAGAGAAAGTAAAATAATTAATCATCAGTCATCAAATATTAATGGCCATTGCCTTTTGGCAGATACTTTTCTAGTACTAATGGGTATAATGGTGAAGAAAAATAAAAAAACCCCTCTTCAGCTTGTGTTTTAGATAAATCAAGAATCTACATACTATGTGGACACATATGTGTTCTGAAAATAAATAATAAAACAAGAAAATTATGGCAAGCTTCTTAGTATTTTCAAATCCAGTAGACAACAATTTGTTTTGGGGTAGGCTATGAAACAAAAAATGTATCACTATCTGTGGAATACAATTCCACGAGTAGTGATAGTAACCTTGTACATTCTGCAATCAAGGGAAAGGTGAAATTGTAGGAAAACACTCCATGTTATATTTTCCCCTAAATGTTCATTATATTTTCAATACAGACTCACACTGAAATAAATGTAGATACTAGAGTTGAAGTTGGTACTTTGAGAGAAAAAAATTGTAATGTATATGAGTGAAATAGACATCTTGAGAGTTGATTTTTTTTTCTTTTAAAGGTTTATTTTTTATTTATTTGAAAGAGTCACAGAGAGAAGTAGAGGCAGAGAGAGAGGTCTTCCATCTGCTGGTTCACTACCCAAGTGGCTGCAATGGCTGGAGATGAGTCCATCCGAAGCCAAGAGCCAGGAGACTTGTCCGTGTCTCCCACATGGGTGCAGGGGCCCAAGGACTCAGGCCACCTTCCACTGCTTACGCAGGCCACAGCAGAGAACAGGATCAGAAGTGGAGCAGCCAGGACTCAAACCAGCACCCATATGGGATGGCAGCACTGTGGGCAGAAGCCTCACCTGCTACATCACAGTGCCAGCCCCAATTTGATTGTTTATAGCCCTTGTCTATAATCTTGAGGAAAAGTGATCTTTCTACGTATGACTTGTTGAATTCTTTACATAGTAAAGTATTAAATTTGTGACAATAGAGTAAATTGAATATATGACCTCACAAAAATGAAAAGGAAAATAAGGAAGGGAGGAAGATGGATGGTGGGGGGAGAGTGGATTGTATCATTATATTCTTAAAACTATATATGGGAAATATGCAAAAGGTGTTCTCTATATAAATTAATAAATAAAACAAAGAATTGATCATAAATGATTAAATTCAACAAATATTTACAGACCATATTATATAATATGTATTCTAAGGTACGTGTGTGTGTGTGTATACAAAACCAATAAAACTCCCTTTTCTCATTAATTTTAGACTTCAGTCGAAAGATAAAAAAATAGTAAATAAATACATGTTATTTTAGAAGGATATATGTGCTATGAAAAAACAGAGCAGAAAAAGAATCATTTGACTTGGCTGTGAAAGTTATGACAAAATAATAGCAGTATGTTGAAATTATAGAGTAGTTAGGATGTGCATAATTAAGAAATTAACACATGAGCACTGGCTTCTGATCAGTGTAGGTCCAACTGACGTGGCCAGTCGGGGAGTGAACCAGCAGATGGAAGATCTCTCTCTCTCTGCCTCTCCTCTTTCTGTGTAGATCTGACTTTCAAATAAGAAATAAATCTTTAAAAAAATTAGCATTATGATCAATTGTGAACAGAAATTGATCACTGGGACTAGTGAGATGGCATTGGTACATGTCACCTTGATGGGATTGAATTGGAATCCCCTGGTATGTTTCTAACTCTACTGTTTGAGGTAAGTCAGCTTGAGCATGTCTCGAATTGCACATCTCTTCCCTCTCTTATTTCCACTCTTATATTTAACAGCGATCACTTTTCTGTTCACAATTGATCATAATGATAGGACTAAGAACCAAAGGGATCACATAAACAAGACTAGTGTCTGCAAATACTAGCTGATAGAATAAAAAAGGGAGAGAATGATCCAACATGGGAAGTGAGATACACAGCAGACCCATAGAATGGCAGATGTCCTAAACAGCACTCTGGCCTCAGAATCAGCCCTTAAGGCATGCGGATCCGGCTGAAATGCCCATGAGAGTATTTCAGGCATGGAAAGCCAAGACACTCTGGGGAAAAAAAAAAAAAAAACCTAAATGAAAGATCTCCGCGAGTGAGACCCCAGTGGAAAGAATGGGTCATCAAAGAAGGAGGTACCTTTCTTTGAAGGGAGGAGAGAACTTCCACTTTGACCATGGCCTTGTCTAAATATGATCAGAGTCAGTGAACTCAGGGGGCTTCCATAGCCTTGGAAGCTCATGACAAGAGCCTAGGGTGATTACTGATGCCATAAACAAGAGTGTCAATTTGTTAAGTCAACCACAGGAGTCACTGTGCACTTACTCCTCATGTAGGATCTTTGTCCTTACAGTGCTGTACATTGAGATTTAATGCTATAACTAGTACTCAAACAGTATTTTTCACTTTATGTTTCTGTGTGGGAGCAAACTGTTGAAATCTTTACTTAATGTATGCTAAACTGATCTTCTGTATATAAAGAGAATCGAAAATGAATCTTGATGTGAATGGAATGGGAGAGGGAGTGGGAAAGGGGAGGGTTGCGGGTGGGAGGGACATTATGGGGGGGAAGCCATTGTAATCTATAAGCTGTACTTTGGAAATTTATATTCATTAAATAAAAGTTAAAAAGAATAGCAAAGACTTGAAGGTACAAGTGAGCATCCAGAAAAAAACAGCAAACAAAGTTATTGACCAATTTAAAACCGTAATAGAATGCCAAGAGAGAGAGTATGTGAGGCAGAATACGTGTCAGGGAGAGCAGAACATGGAATAAAAATTAAGCAAAATGAATAAACAAGGGGCCAATGCTGTCGCATAGTGGGTAAAGCCTCCACCTGCAGTGCTGGCATGCATGGGCACTGGTTTGAGTCCCGCATGCTCCATTTATGATCCAGCTCTCTGCTATGGCCTGGGAAAGCAGTAGAAGATGGCCCAAGTGCTTGGGCACCTGTGCCGGTGTAGGAGATCTGGGGGAATCTCCTGGCTCCTGGCTTCAGATAGGTGCAGCTTCGGCCCTCGCAACCATTTGGAGAGTGAACCAGAGAATGGACCCTGTCTCTCTGCCTCTGCCTCTCTGCAACTCTGCCTTTCAAATAAATAAATAAATCTTCAAACAAAAAAATGAATAGACAAGTGATTTTTCTTAATAAAATACTTGCAATAATTGAAAATTTTTAATAACCATGAAAAGTTCAATGCATAAATAATAAAATAGCAAACATTTCAGAAAATAACTGAATATAGATGAATGAGCCTATTGTTGAAGAAGTAAATTGGCTAACAAAAATATTAATCTCTCTGATGATGAGAATGAGGGAAGAAGTAATCATAAAATAAGTACAACTATGAATTTTTGTATTTTGTACTCATCAATGCATAAGTCTTGTGCTTCTTATATTGTACATATAGTTAAGTAGCTTTGTTTTTTTTTTAAGCTACTAGGAATGTAATTGTTTGCTTAACTTTATTTTTTGAAATGTTAATTACAAATACATGTAATTGACTACACAAGAACAAAAAATTTGAACCACTTACACCATAAGGGCACAGTTGAAGAATAATTGGTGGCATGGAGAAAAATACCTAATAATTTATGTTCCAGAAAATAGACAAATTTTTTAACCATGGCACCTGGATCTAAGAGTCAAGACACAGACATGATGACACTGCAGTCAAGAGCTATTGGTGAGTCTTCTTTATGCTAGGTTGTGAAAAAACTAGTTGATATTTTTATTTAATTGGTCGATGGGATAAAGTTAAAGAGCCAAAATGTGTACTTGTTTTTTTCATAATACTTAAGGAAGCCCATCATCTGTGTAACATTTCAAAATTTGGGACCAAAACTGTAGAAAATTTTCCTTCAATTCTGTGGAACTTTCCTGAAATTCCATAAAATTGCAAAGCAAAAAATCCACTGCAGTGGCAAATCTCAGATTTTATACATTATATGTGATTTATACTCTGTTCCTTCCTAGGAAACTCTGTGTCTTACTAATACATGTTAGGTATCTGTAATTTCCTGATTTGTAGAAACTGTCAGCATGATTACACTAATACAGGAGGCTAGTATGACATTCTCATAAAACTTGACATAGTCAAGTTCCTTGATGCCTACCTTGTAGATAGCAAAGCAAAGATGAGATACCCTCTAAGTTATGATAAAAATATCTTTGTTACAAGACAGTAGACTTCTTGCTTTCATTATAAATAGAGTGAAAAATTAATAGCAGCAAAGGCATGATCAGGAAAAGTGAATAATAGAACAGAGCAGTAGCTCTGCATTGGCTAGTATAAACAAATAAAACAAACAGCTTCCAAATACCAATGACTTTACAAGATAGAGAGTTATTCCTGGCATGCAAATGATACTTTTTTCTTATTTTTAAGATTTATTTATTTATCTGAAAGTCAGTTACAGAGATAGAGGGAGAAAGAGAAAAAGAGAGAGAGAGAGAGATCTTAATCCACTGGCTCACTCCCCAATTTGCTGCAATGGCCAGGGCTGAGCCATGCCAAAGCAAGAGTTTCATCCAGTCTCACACTCAGGTGGACAGGGCCCCAAATACTTGGGCCACTTTCCATTACTTTCACAGGCCGTTATCAGGGAGCAGGAAGTAGAGCAGCCAGGACAGGGCCCAGCACCCCTGTGAGATACCAGCATTACAGGTGGCAGCTTAATCCACTTTGCCACAATATAGTGGGTAGATTTTCAAGATGACTATTTTCCAATTGGCATACTCCAGAATCCAGAATTATTCCATCACACGGCTCTACCATTTTGGAGTATGTTATATCCAGTCATGCAAGCAAAGGAAAATGTATGAAAGAGTAATGTAAGTGTATCATAGGTTTTGTTCATTTTTTTTGTTTGCTTTTAGTAAAGCTTAAATTATACTTCTCCATACAATTGAGTAGAAGTTACCATTATGGTCATACCTGGATGAAGGTGCTAAGCAATCTTCCCATATGCACTGAAGGAAAGAAACATGATTTAAAGTGATGTATTATTTTTCTTAGCCACATGCTCTCATTAGGATAAAATATGATTAAGTATATGATAGACACATGTGATTTTTCTTTTTTTTTTTTTTTTTTTTTTTTTTTTTTGACAGGCAGAGTGGACAATGAGAGAGAGACAGAGAGAAAGGTCTTCCTTTTGCCGTTGGTTCACCCTCCAATGGCCACCGTGGCCGGTGCACTGCGGCCGGCACACCGCGCTGATCCGATGGCAGGAGCCAGGTACTTCTCCTCGTCTCCCTTGGGGTGCAGGGCCCAAGTACTTGGGCCATCCTTTACTGCACTCCCAGGCCACAGCAGAGAGCTGGCCTGGAAGAGGGTCAACCGGGACAGAATCCAGCGCCCCGACTGGGACTAGAACCCAGTGTGCTGGCGCCGCAAGGCGGAGGATTAGCCTAGTGAGTCGGGGCGCCGGCCTGACACATGTGATTTTTCTAAACTGTTCTATTAGAGCATTGACTAG
Organism: Oryctolagus cuniculus; assembly: GCF_051225735.1. Taxonomy (NCBI): domain Eukaryota; kingdom Metazoa; phylum Chordata; class Mammalia; order Lagomorpha; family Leporidae; genus Oryctolagus; species Oryctolagus cuniculus. The sequence goes on along the minus strand of NC_142871.1, from coordinate 105,138,612 downwards.
AGGCATAATAGATACCAATGTTTTAAGTTGCTGATGGTTGAATATCTCAGAAATTCTTTATGGCTGTTGAGTATTTTTTGAAAAAGAGGGTGAACATCACTAGCTATCATCTGACCTTTACCGTAAAAATCACCCATAGATCAACCACAGGTCAAAAGCTACGTTAATGATTTTGCCAATTGAAGTATATTGCTTTTAAACTCTGAACTATCTGAAAAAGAAACTACCAAAATAATTCGAGTTTACCTGTATCAATAATGTATCATTGTGTAAAGTCTATCAATCTCTTTTGTTTACATTTTTAACTGATACATAAATAGTATTATGGGGTAACCTATAATGTTTAATACATGTGTACACTGTGTAATGTCCAAATCAAGTCAAAAATATTTTTTTTTAATTTTATTTATTTGAGAAGCAGAGTTACAGAGGGAGAGGGAGAGACAGAGAGAAAGGACTTCCTTCCATTGGTTCAGTCCTCAAATGGCTGCAAAGGCCAGAGCTGCACCCATCCAAAGCCAGGAGTCAGGTGCTTCTTCCCAGTCTCCCTTGCGAGTGCAGGGGTCCAAGGATTTGGGCCATCTTCTACCACTTTCCCAGGCCACAGCAGAGAGCTGGATTGAAAGAGGAGCAGCTGGGACTGGAACCTGTGCCCATATGGGATGCTGCACCACAGGTGGAGGATTAACCTACTATGCCATGGCGCTGGCCACAAAGGAAACAGATTTATGTGAACATTTCGCACTTTCATGAAAACATTTAAAATCCTTTCTTCTAGCTTTTTCAAGTGTGTGTGTGTGTGTGATGCTATGTATAATGTGCCAGAACTTCAACTTCAATTATCTTTGTATATGCCTAAGTTCTACTCATTCCTGCAGAAAACACTGTTGTTTTGGATTTCCAAGAATCACAGCTAGATAGACCAAGTGTCAAGTAATTCTAAACAAATCTGTGTTTTCCTTTTCCTCTAAAGCTCAGTTATTTAAGATCGCTGTTTCCTTGGGGAAACTGCTATGAAATGATCATGATGTGACATAGGGTTTCTCAGAAGAGTTTGTTCCCTTCAGGAAATGATTTTGAATTGTGGAAAACTAAGATACATGAATTGAGAAAAGCATTGTGACTTACTGTATCATCAGGTCTTTATTAACTAAGTTGCGTAATAAAAAAACAGCAGTAACAGCAAGAATACCATTAATAAAAGCAGCTATTAATTTGATAGAGTGAATAATTCCTTGCAGTGGTCTAAGAGGAGTTTCTTTCCTATGGGTTTATGATTAATTGCATTCTCTTGATTATTTCTATGGTGCAGCCATTCTTGGAGATTATATTATTTCATCTGTTCTTATGCCAATTATTATCTTTTTTAAAGATGGATTTATTTTTTCCTGAAACTCAAAGTTAAAGAGAGAGAGAGAGAGGGAGAGAGAAAGAGAGTGAGAAAAAATCTTCCATGTGCTGTTTAACTCTCCAAATGGCTGCAATGGCTGGGGCAGGGCCAAGCTGAAGCCAAGAGCCAGGAGCTTCTTCCAGGTTTCCCATTGCATGTAGGGGCCCAAGTTCTTGGGCCATCCCCTGCTGCTTTCCCAGGTGAATTGGCAGGGGATTTTATCAGAAGTGGAGTAGCTGGGACAAGAATCAGTACCCATATGGAATGCTGGTGTCTCAGGCAGCAGCTTAACCCAAAACACCACAAAGTTGGTCCCTGTACCCATCATGTTAACCATGTCAAATTTGATTCTTCTTAAAATTATGTTTGTTATACTTGGACATTGAGATTTATAATCCAACCAGCCACACTAAAATAAGAATCCATTTTATTTGGAACTTCCTATCATACCATTGAGCATTAAAGATTTGGTGAAGGAAGTAAATTAGATTCTAGCTAATCTCAGAAAATAAAACAATGCAAGTTTCTTCAATTTTTTTGCTAAAATATATCCAATGTTTCAGATTTATTTCTGAATCCAGAATCTAATATCTTTGAATCCCAGTATCTTCAAATACGATGTGAATATTTATTGTCCCTGAGGCAGTGAATTTGTATGAAGTTTAAGTAGAAAACAGTCAGCTACAGAATTATAGAATATTTAATATGTACAACTAGAGGGGTAAATTCAATTCAATCTAACATCAGCTTCTTTCTTCAGTTAATATCCTCAAAATTCATTACTGAAAGCAGTCTGTAAGATGTTAAAACACTTTAATAAGTTTCTGATAAATGCAGATTAGATTCTTTAAAATATGCCTTATAAACTAAGAGAAACTTGAATTCAGTTATTTTCTAACTCACTAAGCCAGTATTCTGGCACTGACTTCTCAGTGATTCCAATCCAACAGTACAAGAAGTATGATGTATTTCTATGCAATTCTAAGATTCTGTGACTGGTGGTGAGAATTAAAGAATTTGAGTGTTCAGTTCTCCTTCTGTATTAAATTTAGTATGCAGACTTTTTATTTCTCTCTGTAGAATTTCTCATCATTTTTGATTTTTCTGTATATTGGTTTCCTAATCCCTCAGATATTTCCTTAAAGTAGAGACACAGTTATATGTGACTTAATTAGTTACTATTAGATGTTATTTTTATCTCCCAGAAAAATCAATGAAATTGCCTGCACATTTGCCTAGAGTCAACTCTAAAGTAAATTAAAAGTTGTTACCACAAACCCTAGGGCATAGCCCATTTTGTATCTTTCCCTGTAAAATGGTTACAGACAATCAAATTGAGATTGGTTAACATGTGCACAATAAAAGGATGCAATAAATCTTTGAGGCAGTTAACCCAATATAAAGAAAAAAATGAAGAAATTTACTGCAGAAAGAATAAGAAGGGGTTTAGATCCTGGTAGTAATAATGTAACTAATTAATTTATTTTCTGAGATTCACTAGCATGTATTTCCTTTACTTCCCTCACCAAATCTCTAAAGAGGATATTTAAAGAAATACACTGATTATCAAAATTCCTGCCATGAATTGTAAAATAGGAAGTTTCAAATGAAATAGGCCCACTTTTCATCACGTTCTACTTAAAATTCAAATTCCTTCACAAAACTGAAAAAGATTGGGAAGGAAAGGAACATCAATTGACTGTGGAGTTAAAAGTCTGAGCAATGTTGGGACTGCTGCTGCGGATCAGTGGATAAAGCCACTGCCAGCATCCCTGGCATTCTGTTTGGGCGCCAGTTCTTAGTCCCAGCTGCTCCACTTACCATCCAGCTCTCTGCGAATGTCCTTGGAAAGGTAGCCAAAGACAGCCCAGGTTCTTGGTCTTCTGACACCCATGTGGGAGACCTGGATGATGTTTCTGGCTCCTGGCTTTGGCCTGGCTCAGTCCCAGCTGTTTTGGTCATCTGGAGAGTCTGGGGAGTGAACCAATGTATGGAAGATCTCTCTCTCTCTTTCTCCCTCCCTGTCTCTGTCTCTTCCTCTCTGTAACTGACTTTCAAGAAAATATAAAAATATATTTCAAAAAACCTTAGGCAATGGAATAAAGATAGCTACCAACAGAAATTTGGTGTCATTTCACTGGAAAAAGCAACTTATTTTTCATAGCTTCTTAAATATTTAAAATACCTGAAAGAAATAATGAAATTATAGATAATAAAACTTTAGAACTAAATTTATAACAGAAGGAAAATGATTGATTGGAAGGCATTAAAAAACACCCAGGATTCAGAGGAAAAAGGAATGCTTGTGTTGATAGGCACTTAGTATAAGGAATGGAAACAAATATACAAAATCCAGAATCTATTCGCAAATAAATTCCTCAATATCTTGATGAAAAATTATAAATGGAGCAATAATGCCTATTTTGATAATTTTCCACAAATGATGGACATTTATTCCATATGAAATACTAATATTTCTACCAGTGTTAAGGACCCATGACTTCAGGGTACACATTCCATTCATGAGTAACCCTTTTTCACATATTATAAAAACCATGTGTGTATGTGAGTGTGTAAAACATCAGCATTGACATTTGAATATAATACATTTAAACTCTACTCATGTTAAAATGCAACTTAAATTAAATTAAAATGTTAAAGGCATTTCAAAATAATGTTTAGTTGTATTAATGGAGAAGAAAATAAACTGCACAGCAGTCTGAAGTGTTCACATATACTTATGGCCATGTTTGCAGCTGCTTTATGAGACATGCAGAATTTTAACTTAGTGAAGAAATATTAGAATATTCAAATAAAGGTATTGTTGACAAACCAACCAGTCACTTCAGATATCCACCTAAAACAAAAAACGTATTTCATGTGAAATAGGTGTTATAAAGTAAAAATGCATACATGAATGAATAAAAAATAAATATGTGAATTTTTTAAACATTTACCTATTTAACTTAAAGATAGAGTTATAGACAGAGATAAGGAGAGGAAGAGAAAAAGGTCTTCCATCTCAGGTTCACTCACCAAATCGACTCAATGGCTGGAACTGGGCCCATCCGAAGCCATGAGCCAGGAGCTTCTTTTGGGTCTTCAACACTGGTGCAGGTGTCTAAGCACTTGGGCCATTTTCCATAGATTACCCAGGCCATAAGCAGAAAGCTGGATAAACAGCAGCCAGGACGCAGAATGGCATCCATAGGGGATGCCATCACAACATGCTAAGCCTTAGCCCGCTATGCTACTGTGCCAGCCCCCATGATATGTTTTTCTTTAATGATATTTAATTATACCATAAAAATCCTGAAAATAAAAAGATTTATTACATAGCTGTAATTGAGACCAGCTTAAGTATCATTATATATGCAGATATAGGTTTAGGTGTATAGATATCTCACAGTGAAGAAAAGTAGTAACGAAAAAATAGAGAGGAATATCAATACTTCACTTTCATCAATCAATAGATCACCTCGAACAAAAATCCACACACACACAAAAAAAAAAACACAGAGTTAAACTACACTGAAGACTAAATGCACCTAACAGGCATGTATATAACATTCCATTCAACAATTGAAGAGTACACATTATTTTCACCAGTACATGGAACCTGCTCAACTATGGATCATACATTAGGGCACAAATTAAGCCTAAGATAAAAGTTAAATATGTAAAAAAATTTACATCATCCCATGTATTTTTTCTGAATTAAAAAAGGATAACATCAGAACTCTGCAGCAAAAGACATTTTAAAAATTATACAGATACCTGGAGACTAATATTTTTTAAATGAAGAGTGAACTGTTTATAGAGATAGTGTGACATTAAATAAAAATCAGAAGCAGGAAAGAAACCAAACATCCAGCCCGACAATGCATCTCAATGATCCAGAAAAAAAAAAGAATACACCAAATGCAAATTCAGAAGAAGAAATGAAATTATAAAAATCAAAACATAATGAAGTGAAGCAAAGAAAACATTACAGAAGATTAACAAAATGAAGAATTATATATTTTGATAGTAAATGGATACAATTTTAGTTAGACTTGGAAAATTAATAAAATCAGAGATGAAAAATGAATAATTACATCTGATATGACATAAAAAGATAAAAGATCATTGGAAATTATAAATAACTATGCGGCAAAATGTTACATCTTCCACCCAAACAAAGGGATCCATTCCTGTAAGCATATAACCTGAAGAAATTAAAGAAGGAAGACACAAAGAACCTGGACCAGTAGAAAGTGATGAGATTGAATCTAAAATTAAAAGTCTCCTAACAGGGAAATGAAGGGAAAAGAAACATAGGATTATTTCAATAGATGCCGAAAAAACATCTGACAAAGTCCAGCATCCATTCATGGTAAAAATTTGCAACAAATTAGGTATAGAAGGGGCATGTATGACAAACATAATCAACATCATATCCGATTAGGAAGAGTTGAAAGAATTTTGTCTATGGTATGAAACCAAGACACAGACAAGGATGTGCACCCTGATTACTCTTATTCAGTGTATACTAGAAGTTTTAACCAGAGAAATTAGGCAAAATAAAGAAGCAAAATGTATCAAATAGGATAGAAAAATGTCAAACTTTACTTGTTCACAGGTAAAACTTTACTTGTTCACATTTTATATGAAATGATTCTATAATGATTCACCCAACACGCCACACCAATGACCTAATAGCACAAAATGTATACCTATCAACTAATATTTTAGTCTTGACTCTTCTATAATCAGAAGGGTACTAACCATGATATCTTGATTTTTTTCTCCAATGTATCCATTACCTAATCACAGTATAGTTATTCATATGCCCTCTTTTTCTCTTTGTTTTCCCTTCTGACAATGAAATTCTACACTTTCAGATGGGGAAGACTATTATTCTCATTTCTGGTTACTGAAGTGATACTACACATTAGGTTACTAAATTACTTTTAATGAATGTATAGCTGAATAAGCCCATAAAATAAAAGAGGTTATTAATATTAATTGAAGGAAAACACAACAAACAAGTAAAATATTTACATGTATGATTTGAAATGGAATCAAAGACAGAGTCAAAAAAGCAAATATATATGATATGTTGAAATAGGAAGGAAATAAAATGAGAGAAATCAATTCAGACTATTTTATTTTCTTGGAAAACTGTACAGGAATAGGAGTTCAAAATAAGGATGAGTAGGTTTTGAATCAGATGGGGTGCTAGAACTTATGTTAGCAAATAGTTTAAATGAAATATAGCATATGTCAGAAAAGTTATTAGCTGTATAGCTCCATAACTTTTATAACTTGAACACAATTTAGGACTTCCATATATTTTTAAAAAGATTTGTTTATTTATTTGAGAGGAAGAGTTACGGAGAGAGAAGGAGTGATGGAGAGAGATGGAGAAATAGACATAAATATTTTCTGTTTGCTGGATTATTACCTAAACAAATGCAATGTCCAGGGCTGGACCAGATCAAAGCTAGGAGCCAGAAGATTCTTCAGGTCTCCCACGAGGGGCCCAATAATTAGATCATCTTCCACTGCTTTCCCAAGACCATTATTAAGGAGCTAGATTGGAAGTGGAGAAGCCAGAAATCATCTTTATATAATATATATTAAATTGATGTTCTGTATATAAAGAGAATTGAAAATGAATCTTGATGTGAATGGAATGGGAGAGGGAGCGGGAGATGGGAGGGATGGGGGTGGAAGGGGAGTTATGGGGGGCGGGGAAAGCCACTGCAATCCAAAAGCTGTACCTTGGAAATTTATATTTATTAAATAAAAGTTAAAATAAAAAGTAACACCCATATGGGTTTCCAGAGTAGCAGGTGGCAGCTTAACTTTTATGCCACAATGACAGCCCTTACATTTTTTAAAACTGTGAGAAAATATCATTCTTATCTTAGCAGTGACAAAAAATAGAGCATCTATAAAAACAAAATTCTTTGAGGCCTGCAGAAATCTGAGTTCATAAGTCAATGAGATAAACTAAATTTCATTGACTGAGAAGATTGTTTGGAATGTATTAGACACATGTGTGCTTTCACCTGTGGCTGATCTTTGAAGGAGGAGTCTGCTGGCATCAAGTGATTAAAACTATAGTAACACATTTTAATAAATTATTAAATATCAATTTGTGTCCAAGACATGGAGGAGCCTTGTCTTCTCTGTGAGAAATGTTGAGGCAGGGCAGGAACCAAAAAGAGCCAGCCCTCCCCCCCATCTCACTTCTACTCCTTTCATTATGGAAGGACGTGGAAATAAAATCAAGCCACTTTGGAGACTTTTCCCTTACAAGAAGCAAAGACCTTCTTGTGTTATGGTAGGTGTGTTAAACTCTGTCCCGAGGTACTGTATATTGCTTTCTGTGAACTCATAAAAGGAAAGCCATCATCCACTTGGCAAGAAAGAAGAAGCATTTCCAGACTAAAGACTCTGCAGTCAGACATCTGAGCAAACGTTTTCATGCTTAAGAAAATGTCAAGAAACTGTCTCATACTCCAATCTCATAAGGACACCAGTCGGAATTTTCTATCATAGGTAGTGTTGGGAAATGCATGCTGACAAATTCTACCCCTAATGCACAGGCTCATTGGGTGTGTCTAGGACAGAGATTGAACCAGGAAATCAAGGACCTTATGAATCTTCTACAAATGCATGCTGAAAAGCAAGCCACAGCAATCTACCATTGGGGGTATAGGAAGGACCCAGAGTGAAGCTGTTGTCTTTGGGGCAAGCATAAAGAACTGCTAAGAACAGGCAAAGTTCTTTTAAGCACCCCATTCTTCCATGATCTGCAGATAGCCACAGTACTTCACTTAGAGTGACTCAAACTTGGGTGCTTTGAAAGCAACTATGCCAATTAAAACACCCAAACTCAGCTTCATTATTGAATATATTGAATCGTAAAATGACCTGACAAGATAAATGGAGTGTCTATTAAAATATTATTCAACTTAGTGTTGACTCTTCAGTATAAAATATCAAATATTCATCAAAATAATGAAGCCACCCAGGAAAGCAAGGGGGAGATCAAGCTTGCAGAATTAAACCACAAGGTATTCTATAAGTTAGAGCTTTCATATACATTTTACAGTAATTGTGATTAATTTGTTAAAATATGCAATTTTTAAAAATGGACAATTATGCAATGTGGATATACCTATGTGAATAGAATTACAATCATGACATAATATTACCAGAAATGTGTAGACATTTCTTCTAACTCCCAGTTACTATCATTGCAATGTTCAACATTCTTGACATATCAGCAGAAAATGGTTTTTGCAATTTATATGAATAGGTACACATTATGACATATTTCATATCTGGATTTCTTTGCTATATCAATAGTAGTAATATATTTTCTGGTTTTGCAAATAACAATGGTTTTTCTGTACTTTTTCAAAGAGAAGAGGATAGAGATGACAGAGATAAGGGAGAATGGGAAGTCATGTAAAGTTTTAAGTTTGTTAATCACAAAAATAGCTTGTGATTAACAAGCTAATTGAAAACAGAGTGAGGGCTAGCAATTCATAGAGGCATTGCAAAAAGAAGTTAAATCTGGGGTAACTCATTCACTCAAGAACCAATTTAACATCTATTTCCGAAATGTTTAGAGTCAAAATTGTTTTCAAACACAAACAAAAATTTTGGAGACAAAATATAATATTCATTCTTTATTTCTTTTAAACTGTTCTGCTAGTGGTGTTTTTGCTAGACAGACTAAATAATAAGGCCTCAGTATATTGTGAGTTCTTAACATAGACACTTTGTGATGTCTGGTATCCACGGTGTAAATGAAGCCATTTAAGTAATCATGTTCAGACAGTATAGAAAATTAAGGTCAGGGCCAGCGCTGTGGCACAACAGGTTATAGCCCTGGCCTGAAGCACCAGCATCTCATATGGGCGCCGTTTCTAGTCCTGGCTGTTCCTCTTCCGATCTAGCTCTCTACCATAGCCTGGGAAAGCAGTAGAAGATAGCCCAAGACCTTGGGCCCCTGCACCCATGTGGGAGACCTTTAAGAAGCTCCTGGCTCCTGGCTTCAGATCAGTGCAGCTGCAGCTGTTGTGGCCATCTAGGGAGTTAATCAGCTGATGAAAAACCTCTTTCTCTGCCTCTACTTCTCTCTCTAACTCTGTCCTTCAAATAAATAAAAATAAATCTTCTTTTAAAAAAAAGAAAATTAAGGTCAAAGATAGATTAGGTTGGAGCCATAGCGGGCATTCATTTCCACAAGGGAAAATGAGCCCATGAATTCTGATTATTTATAACAACAACAACAAAAAAAGCAAGATACATAGTGGCTGTATTAGAGTTCTTCAGAAAACCAGAACCAATAGAAAGTGTGTGTATTTGTATATTGAGAGTGAAAGGTTAAATTGTGAGGAACTGACTCATGCAAATGGAGACTGGCAAGTCTAAAACCTGCACTTAGTGTCTGATGGTCTTCTTTTAAAAAATATATTTATTTGTTTAATTGAAAGAGTTACAGAAAGAGAGGAGAGCCAGGGAGAAAGAAATCTTAAATCCACTGATTCATTCCCCAAATGGCCTCAGCAGAAGCCAGGATCCAGGAGCTTCTTCCAGGTCTCTCACATGAGTGCAGGGACCCAAGACTTGGACTATCCTCTGCTGCTTTCCCAGGATATTAGCAGAGCTGGATAGGAGGCAGAGCAGCCAGGATGCAAAAGGGTGCCCATGTAGGATGCTGTCACTGCAGATGGTTGCTTATTCCATTGCACCACAGCACCAGCCCCTGCTGGCCTTCTAAAGAGAATCCCTTCCCCTGCAGAATTTGTTCTTGCAGCAAAGGGAAGGTCAATGCAGGCCTTTATCTGATGGAAGGCCAATCCACAGTGTGCATGCTATCAGCTTCACTCAAATCCCACAATTTAATTGCAAATCATATACAAAATCTCCTTTCCAGAAATATCCAGAATATCATAATGTCCAGCTATCTAGATGGGCATGGTGGCTAACCAAACTGACATGCAAAATTAATATCATGAAGGTTAAATTGTCAAATGCTTGAGAAGTACAAATTATGTGAGAACTAGAACTCTTCTGGATTTTAATCTATTGATTATGTACACTTACACATATGCATATAAACTCACACACAAATCTTATTTAATTGCTTCAGATCCACCTTGATACTTCTCAGCTCCCTTTTCCTCTTCTCTGAGGGCCTTATATTCTCTTGGCCTTCATTAGCGCTTGTATCTCTATCATTGTTTAATTTAGTTACTTGCCTTCTGACTCACAGAGGGAGAGCATTTGAATTCTGCATCACATAACCCATAAATTGTTCAGTTGTTAAAACTGTACCACCGCTTTATTCTCATATCTATTTATATTCTCCTCTTCATTTCTAATTGTCATTAATTATTTCCCTATAGGGCCTAATTATTTCTAATCTAAAGTATGGAAGTAGCATAATAAGCAGGACCACCACTTACTCTGTCTTCTCTTTGTTATCTGTTTATGGTAAGGCCTAGCTGAATCTAGTGGAATAAATTTCCAGATATGCTGCCTCCCTGCTAAATAATTTCATACCACTAATTATTTACCCTATAAACTCCTTTATCATTCAAAATATCACCCCAACTATGTTATACTATGTACCATATCATTGTACTGCTTTTTGTCAATTTATATTTTGATATATTCAGTTTATCACTAAAGAAATACTAATGCTTTTTTTGCTTTATTTTTATTTTATTTTTAGCCTAGAAACCTTTTATTTTATTTACATACATTTCATATACACAAATTTAGGAATATAGTGATTTTTCCCACTTTACTCTCTTCTGCCACACTCCTACCCTTCTTGTTCCTCCCTCTCTTATTCTCTTTCTTATTTTTTATGAAGATCTATTTTCAATTAACTTTATACACATAAGATTGATATTGCTGAAACTATCTTTCAATCCAGTTAGGTTACATTTATATTCCCTTGCATTTTCTAAAGACTTAATCATATTTGCCAATAATATTGCATAGTACTTTTTTATATTTTCAGTAGTTTTCAATAGCTCTGGTTATAAGACTAGTTCTAAGATGTTAAGTAAAGTGTTGAATGGAAGCTGTATTTTGCATGCTTGTCTTGTGCCCCACTTTAACTTAACTATATCAATATAGCTAACATTGACTATACCAACATTTTATACCTCTACCATTTGGTTGAGATATAACTTTCTATTCCTAATTTTAAATTTATTTTGCAATTTTTTTGGGAGGGAGTGGCAAGATGGCGGAATAGGAAGGGAGCACACTGATAGTCCAGGGAGAGACAGTTTAATAAAAGCAGAGATACTGCAGGTTCAAGGAAGAGAGGGGGAAGAAACAGCAGAAGAAACACTTCCAGAACGAGTGATTCACAGTGGACCTACGTGGAGAGCGTGGGAGCCCACAGTTCGGGACACCAGCGGCAGACTCAACACACCAGCACTAGAACGCGAGGTGAGCCGAACCTCAATAGCCCGAGACACCGGCAGGCAAGTGGAAAGAGGAGACTAGAGGGAATGACCCCGGGGGGAAAAGTTCACCAGGCTAACTAGAAGAGAGAGAGAGAGAGAGAGAGAGAGAGAAAAAAAGTGACTGATACGGACACGGGTTTCTCTCTCTCCACTCACCTCTCATAGGCGAGCAAGACAAAGAGCAGGCGCCATCTTGGATATACGTCATAAGCAGAGTGACCTCAGGTCTGCACGGGCCCTGAGCCTAGCAGAAAAACCTGACTCTGGGCGGGGCGAATTAACAGGAGATTAGGACCTAGTGAATTTGTGGTGCTACTGAACTGAGACTGTGAAAAAAGAGACGGTGAGGTGGAGAACTCACGGAATTCACATGAGTACTCTCCAGAGACGTTACAATTCTGTAACTTTGGCAACCCAGTGGGAGACTGAAGGAGAATTTGAGCCCACTCTGAAGGCAGAGCAGATTCCCTGTGTGGTCCTTGGGAAAGAGCTTCCGATCTCTGGCTCCTGTGGTATATCATTTGCCTGCTAACTACCTCCAACTTCGTTCAGCTGTGCGGAATTACTTCCCTTTTGAATCAAAAAAAAGAAAGAAAGAGAGAGAGAGAGATCTACCATGCTTAACCTGGGAGTGTCACCTTTGGCACACCAAACAGAGCTCTCAGGCCACACCCATCTCAAGCCTCTAAGGCTCCATCAAAAAAAGACAGTCCATTTAATCTAGAGTCATAGTATAACAAGAAAAAGCACCACAGTGAAGAAAACAAATATCTCCAATATGCCAAATAACAAATGCAAAAACCGAGGTAATAAAAACAAGGAAGTCACTATGACTTCCCCAAATGAAAAAGACACCCCAATTCAAGATTATGAAGATGATGAGATAGAAGAAATGCAAGCAGCAGATCTCAAAAAATTGATAAGAACATTAAGAAGTTCTCAAAAACAAATTCTTGAACTACAGAAATCCTTAATGGACAAGATAGAAAATCTCTCTCGTGAAAATGAAATATTAAGGAGGAATCAAAATGAAATGAAACAACTAGTACAACAGGAAACTGTGATAGTGACGAGAAAACATAATGAAATGAAGAACTCAATAGATCAAATGACTAACACACTAGAGAGCCTTAAAAACAGAATGGGTGAAGCAGAAGAGAGAATATCGGACTTAGAAGACAGAGAACAGGAAAGGATACAGTCAGACCAAAGAAAAGAAGAGGAAATTAGAAATCTAAAACATATTGTCGGGAATCTTCAGGATACTATTAAAAAACCCAACATTCGGGTTCTAGGAGTTCCTGAAGGCATGGAGAGGGAGAAAGGATTAGAAGGCCTTTTTCGTGAGATATTAGCAGAAAATTTCCCAGGTTTGGAGAAGGACAGAGACATCCTAGTACAGGAAGCTCATAGAACCCCTAATAAACACGACCAAAAGAGATCCTCACCACGACACGTTGTAATTAAACTCTCCACAGGGAAACATAAAGAAAAGATCCTAAAATGTGCAAGAGAGAAATGTCAGATTACTCTCAGATGATCTCCAATCAGACTCACAGCTGACTTCTCATCAGAAGCCCTACAAGCTAGGAGGGAATGGTGAGATATAGCCCAGGTACTAAGAGAGAAAAAAATGCCAGCCCAGAATATTATATCCTGCAAAGCTCTCATTCGTGAATGAAGGTGAAATAAAGACTTTTCATAGCAAACAGAAATTGAAAGAATTTGTCGCCAATCATCCAGCCCTGCAAAAGATGCTTAAAGATGTGTTGCACACAGAAACACAGACACAGGGTCATCAGTATGAAAGAAGGTAAAGGAAGGAAACCTCACAGCAAAAGATCACAGGGAATTCAAAGTATATATTAGAACTTATCATTGGCAAATGGCAGGGCAAAGTTACCACTTATCATTAGTCACATTGAACGTTAATGGCCTGAACTGTCCAGTTAAAAGACACAGATTGGATGATTGGGTTAAGGAACAAAACCCATCTATTTGCTGCTTACAAGAAACACATCTTTCCAACAAAGATCCATACAGACTGAAAGTGAAAGGCTGGAAAAAGATACACCATGCCAACAGAAATGATAAAAGAGCAGGCATAGCCATCTTAATATCGGACAACATAAACTTTACCACAAAAACTCTTAAGAGAGACAAAGAGGGACACTATATAATGATTAAGGGATCAATTCGACAGGAAGATATAACAATTATCAATGTATATGCACCTAACTACAGGGCACCGGTTTATCTAAAAATTTTGTTAAGGGATTTAAAGGGAGACTTAGACCCCAATACAATAGTACTGGGGGACTTCAATACTCCACTCTCAGAAATAGACAGATCAACAGGACAGAAAATCAACAAGGATACAGTAGATTTAAACAACTCTATAGCTCAAATGGATCTAACAGATATCTACAGAACTTTTCATCCTACACATAAAGCATTTACATTCTTCTCAGCAGTGCATGGAACCTTCTCTAGGATTGACCACATACTAGGCCATAAAGCAAGTCTCAGCAAATTCAAAAGAATTAGAATCATACGATGCAGCTTCTCAGATCATAGAGGAATGAAGTTGGAAATTAGCAACTCAGGAATCCCTAGAGCATACAAAAACACATGGAGATGGAACAACATGCTCCTGAATGAACAATGGGTCATAGAAGAAATTAAAAGAGAAATCAAAAATTTTCTGGAAGTGAATAAGAATAACAGCACAACATACCAACACTTATGGGATGCAGCAAAAGCAGTGTTAAGAGGAAAGTTTATATCAATAGGTGCCTACATCAAGAAATTGGAAAGGCACCAAATAGATGAGCTTTCAATTCACCTCAAGGATCTAGAAAACCTACAGCAAACCAGACCCAAATCTAGTAGGAGAAGAGAAATAATTAAAATCAGAGAAGAAATCAACAGGATTGAATCCAAAAAAAATTACAAAAAATCAGCCAAACGAGGAGCTGTTTTTTTGAAAAAATAAACAAAATTGACACCCCATTGGCCCAACTAACTAAAAAAAGAAAAGACCCAAATCAATAAAATCAGAGATGAAAAATGAAACGTAACAACAGACACCACAGAAATAAAAAGAATCATCAGAAATTACTACATGGACTTGTATGCCAGCAAACAGGGAAACCTATCAGAAATGGATAGATTCCTGGACACATGCAACCTACCTAAATTGAACCAGGAAGACATAGAAAACCTAAACAGACCCATAACTGAGACAGAAATTGAAACAGTAATAAAGGCCCTCCCAACAAAGAAAAGCCCAGGACCAGATGGATTCACTGCTGAATTCTACCAGACATTTAAAGAAGAACTAATCCCATTTCTTCTCTACTATTCAGAACAATCCAAAAAGAGGGAATCCTCCCAAATTCTTTCTATGAAGCCAGCATCACCTTAATTCCTAAGCCGGAAAAAGATGCAGCATTGAATGAGAATTACAGACCAATATTCCTGATGAACATAGATGCAAAAATCCTCAATAAAATTCTCGCCAATAGAATGCAACAACACATCAGAAAGATCATCCACCCAGACCAAGTAGGATTTATCCCTGGTATGCAGGGATGGTTTAATGTGTGCAAAATCAATGTGATACACCACATTAACAGACCACAGAAGAAAAACCATATGATTATCTCAATAGATGCCGAGAAAGCATTCGATAAAATACAACACCCTTTCATGATGAAAACTCTAAGCAAACTGGGTTTGGAAGGAACATTCCTCAATACAATCAAAGCAATTTATGAAAAACCCACAGCCAACATCCTATTGAATGGGGAAAAGCTGGAAGCATTTCCACTGAGATCTGGTACCAGACAGGGATGCCCACTCTCACCACTGCTATTCAATTTGTTCTGGAAGTTCTAGCCAGAGCTATTGGGCAAGAAAAAGAAATTAAAGGGATACAAATTGGGAAGGAAGAACTCAAACTATCCCTCTTTGCAGATGATATGATTCTTTATTTAGGGGACCCAAAGAACTCTACTAAGAGACTATTGGAATGCATAGAAGAGTTTGGCAAAGTAGCAGGGTATACAATCAATGCACAAAAATCGACAGCCTTTGTATACACAGACAATGCCATGGCTGAGGAAGAACTTCTAAGATCAATCCCATTCACAATAGCTACAAAAACAATCAAATACCTTGGAATAAATTATTGAAATCTTAAAGGCTGTTCTCTTTTTGGTATAAATTATTTCTTTTTTTGTATCTGTTGAAATTTCTCTAATAACTCTTTCAAAAACAGGATCTGTTTTTTATGTTTTATTAAAAATCTCTTATTTATATTGAGAAACAACATTGAGTTTTTCCAAAGCATTAGTGATTTTTTAAACTAATTAATTAAATTTTAGTAGGCAAAATATCCATGTTATACATACACCAAAAAAAAGTTTCCTTTAAACTTAACCTCCCACATATCTATTGGTACCACTGTGGTGTATTTTTGTGAACCTTTCAAAGATTGTTTTCAATATTTATGTTGTCAGCAGTAAATATAGAAGCTCCTTCTCTCTCTTATTGGTAAAGTACTTATATACACTATTTCACTAGATTTTTCACTTAATGCTATGAAGTTGGAAGTTTTTCTTAATTAGTATATAGAAAAGAGTATCATACTTTTGTGAGGAGTAGTTTTACCTGTGCATTATTTTACTATTTAAGATTATTATAAATTCCTGTTTAGTTATAGAGTATAACAGCGGATGCTCTTTTAGGTAGGTATATATCCCTGATTCTTTTTCTCCAAATGTCATTTTTTCAGAGTATAATAACATAACAAATGGGAAATTGGCATTGACACTATCTGCCAACTGTACTCAGATATTAGCAGATTTACACACACTCATTTATGTGTGTGCTTTGACGGATAATTAATTCTCTGAAAGTCATCATATACATGATTTTCACCAGTGCTGAAACGAGACTGAACTATCGGAGTCTACACTATCTGATATGTTTTCTTGTGACCTATACAATTTTCTACTCTTTTTTTTTAATTTTCTAATCTTTTCACCTTCAATCTTTCTATATAATTCTATAGCCATGCATTGCATAAGAACACTTTGATCACAAAAGAAGCAAGATGGTGTCCCAACAAGAATTATAATGGAGCTGATAAATCCTGATCACCTAGTGATGCTGTCAACATTGAATGTTGCCGTGAAATGCATCACCCAAATGTTTGTGTGCATGTAGGTGCAATCAAATCTACTGTGCTTTCAGTTGTGTTAATTACAGCACATGAAATTATCTACCATATGCTAATTAGTAATGATAATAAATGACTATGTCACTGATTTTCAGTTTTTTATACTATACATTTATTGTTAGTTTAGAGGTGCTCCTTCTACTTACAAAAATAAGTATTTTCCTTAAAAAATATCTTGTATTATCCAACAGTGTATTCAGACATCCTCTTTACTACATCTCTTGATTGATTGTTTTTGCGTGAATTTTACCTCTGTTAATTTATTTATATTGACCTCTAAGCAAAAAAAAAAATCCCCTGATAATATCTACAGTAAGAGGTCATTTAGCCTAGATGTACAGAAGCCTGTACCATCTAGGTTTGTGTAAGTATGCTCAACAATGTTCACCCAACATTGAAATCACCTAATGACACATTTCTCAGAATGTATCTTCAGCATGAAGTCACAAATGTTAGTAATAAATGAGATTTTAATGACAAAATAGGAGCCATATTTATTTAATCCATTCCACTAAGGTCTGCTTTTCATCTGACATACACATATGTAGGTGATTCATATTTAATATCATTACTGTTATGTTAACATTTAACTCTCCCATATTTTTCTATATAATCCTTATAGTTGAAATTCATATTCCTTTCTCTGGTCATTCTGTGTGTTATGTGAACACTTGTTTTAGAGTTCAATTTTGATTTTTCCCACTTGTATGACTTGTTTAAGCAATGGATTTGCAGCAGAAGTGATGGTCTGGGAATTCCAAGTCTGAAATATAGAAATTCTTACATTTTCATCTGGGTTTGTATGCATAGCTGATCTTGGAATGAACACTCTAAGGGAAATTTATTGCTGGTAGAAATTCAAAGTGATCCAGTAGCTTAAGAAAAAAATAAGCATTTATCATACAGATAGAAAATTAAGATATTTATCCAAATTAAATGAAATCATAAGTTTTCAAACTTTTGTAAATATGGATTTTCATGACTTTATTATTAATTTTAAAATTGTAAAAAAGCAAATGTGCATCCACTCATGAATGGATACACGCGTATATAAATACATGCATTACATTTAAGATATGCAACAATATAGGCAAATCTCAAACACATCTTAATGAAAGAAATCAAATACAAAATATCATATCTTAGGTGTTTCTACTTATATTGCACTCTTGAAATGAGTGCAATTATGACAGAAAGCATTGATTATGGAAGAAAATTGACAATACAAGGCCATAAAGGAATTTTAGAGTAAGGAACTGTTCTAAATTTTATTGTAATGATTACAAAATTCTTCAATCTTGGGACTGGCGCTGCGGAGTGACAGGTAAAGTCGCTGCCTGCAGTGCTAGCATCCCATATGGGCGCTGGTTCAAGTCCCAGCTGCTCCACCTCTGATCCAGCATTCTGCTATGGCCTGGGAAAGCAGAAGATGGCCCAAGTCCTAGGGCCCCTGCACCTGTGTGGGAGACTCAGAAGAAGCTCCTGGTTCCTGGCTCAGATCAGCGTAGTTCAGGATGTTGCTCTTATCTGGGGAGTGAACCAGTGGATGAAAGACCCTGCACCTCGCTTGCTCTCTCTCTGCCTCTACCTCTCTATAACTCTGCCATCCAAATAAATAAGTAAATCTTTAAACAAAATCTTCAACCTATATGTTAAAATGAAGGAAAATTATGGGTGTAAAAGCTTGAGTTTTTACTTTCTCTTCCCCTTTATTGAGACTTTCTAAGGTTTGGATGTTGATGTCTCCCCAAAATTCCTATGTTGAAATCTGAACCCTCAAAGTGATAATATTAAGACATTTGGGGGTGATTCTGGGATCACTTAACTTCGATTAAAGACTACTTAGCTAGCCCCTTTCACAATGTGAAAACCCTCGGTGAGAATATGTCTTTCACAAAAAAAGTTAAGGAACCCTACCCAGACACTGAATATGCCAGGGCTTTGTCTTGGACTCCATGCCCTACAGAGATGTGAGAAATAAATATTTGTGGTTTGTAAGCTACCCAGCTTGTGAGATTTTGTTAGGACATCCTGAATGGATTGAGACAGGCCTGAAACTTTAGCCAGTATACTGACAGGAATATATAACCTCAGAAACCCAATTTTACAATTGTATCAAGTGGAAAAAGGGCAAGAGACTTAAACGATTTAATTTAGTTTTTTTCGTGTCCTGGGAAAGCAGTGGAGGATGGGTCAAGTGCTTGTGCCCCTGTGCCCATGTGGAAGATCTGGAGTAGGCTCCAGGCTCCTGGCTTCCGATTGGCCCAGCTCCAAGCCATTAACAGCCATTTGGGGAGTGAGCCAGTGGAAAGATATTCTCTCTCTCTCTCTCTCTCTCTCTCTCTCTTTCTCTGTCTCTCTCTCTCTCTCTCCCCCTCTCCCTGTCTGTTACTCTGCCTCTCAAATAAATAAATATATCTTGAAAATAAAAAAAAAGAAAACACAGTATCCACTAACACATACCTTAAACATTTAAAAATAATTAAAATATGTTTATTTTAGTACAAATTTTTGAAATCTGTACATAGATTTTTAACAATAGGCATCTTCTGCAAGCAATGTTCTGATTGGTAGACTGTTTAGCCTCTGTTTTTCTATCTGAGTATAAGTTTGTGCAAAAGCATATATTTTAACAAGGAAACAATAGCTCAAGTTTCAGTTTCTAATATAATTCTTCACTAAATGAAAACAGAGATCCTTGGAGAAATAGAACAAATGACTATTTCAGCTCTACTTCCTTGGCTGTGTTTCTCTCTCAGAGGAAAAAAGAAAAAGAAAAAAAAATAGATCTTCCCTGATACTAACTCGGTGGACTGGAGATACTTCTTTTCCTTTTTCCTTCCAGAAAGTGAAAATTTCTTTTGTAGTTTTAGTTGCTATCACTACCACTGACTATAATTCTCACTTGCCCAGGGGACACTGCCACAAATGGTGAGATGTGCAGAAAGAGAAACAAAATAGTGATACTTACAACCAACTCATATTGGTTGCTTCTCTGACATTTACCTCTCTATTCAAATCAGCTTACTTTGGTTCTATTTTTCAGTGTTCAGGTAGTTTTCCAGAATCTGAATTGTAATCAGCCATACAGATATAGGCTTCACTTGGTTCTCCCTTCTTCTCTAGTTGACTTATTGTAATGTAAATATATAAGCATTAATATTAGATTACCATATTAAAGAAGTTAATTTGAAAAAACAGTTTGTTATATATGAATATTAACATTCCAGCATTATAAACTATGAAAATGAATCGAAGAATAAAATTTATTGTATAAATTGTATGCAAATTTTTTCCATCTCTTATTTTAAAAACCCTTAAGTAAATCTTTTTGTGATTCTAAACACCTGCCATCAACAACTTTACATAATGCAGTAACATAAAGGATTGTAGGCAGAAACTGGACATTTTTTATTCACTATTTTTCTTTTTCTTCAATTCTCATGTGTTCCAGTAAGTTTGTGAAAGATAAACTAAATGCTCTATTTCATTACTTTAAATTCAACATTAGTGTGCCTTTGTTTTGATGTTGCTTATTCTGTCCAATTTAAAGAGATTTGATGGTAAAAGGAGCTTTATTGTAATCATATGGCTGATAGAGTGTGAATAAATTATATGATTTCAAACAGAAGTTGAATTAGCTCTTTTAAAACCTGCAGATACATTTGGTTATCATTAACTCCAGTCTTACTTGTGCTTATGTAAATCTAAACTTAAAAAGTATAATTCCTTCTTTTAGTTAATCTGAAACTTTAAGAGAGCTTTTATTAAAAAGCAAAACTATTGCTTTAGATTTCATTTTTTAGAAGTAATAAATCATATGAACAGCATTTTATCACCCTGAAAAATTCTCAATAGAAACAGGGAAACCTATAAAGTTGAATATGCATATGAAGGAATAAATTTGTTTTCTTAAAATAATATTAAAAAGAAATATACTTACCTAGTGAAATTTTATGCAACATTTTGTGCTAAAACTCTATAATTGTCAAATAACATTATCATACAAATCATTTTATATAAAGAAAATAATTTTTAAATATTATTCAAAAAAAGACAATTTTTGTGTCTGCACAAGCATGAATACTTTTATGAAAAAAATCCTAATTGAGTTTTAACTAATATTTATACCACATCAAACTTGGCATACAAGAAAGTAAATATTTCTTGCTAGAACCCCAGAAGTAAAGACATTTTAATGATTCATGGATCATTTTCCTTTTATGCAAATTAAAAATAAAGTTTTTGAATGTGATCCTCAAATCAGGGTACCACATTCTATATAATATAAAGTGTTATATGAAATTTATATAAATTTATTTATATAAAAATAAAAATAAGCCGGCGCGGCGGCTCACTAGGCTAATCCTCTGCCTTGCGGCGCCACCACACCGGGATCTAGTCCCGGTCGGGGCACCGGATTCTGTCCCGGTTGCCCCTCTTCTAGGCCAGCTCTCTGCTGTGGCCCGGGAGTGCAGTGGAGGATGGCCCAAGTGCTTGGGCCCTGCACCCCATGGGAGACCAGGAGAAGCACCTGGCTCCTGCCATCCGATCAGCATGGTGCGCAGGCCACAGTGCACTGGCCACGGCAGCCATTGGAGGGTGAACCAACGGCAAAGGAAGACCTTTCTCTCTGTCTCTCTCTCTCACTGTCCACTCTGCCTGTCAAAAAAATATATATATAAAAAAGTCAGTCCTGAGATTGTCTTAAAGAAATAATGCTCAGAACCTTGACTTTCACATTCCCTCTTTTTTTAAAACATATTTGCCTAAGGACATACCTGTGAGAGAGAAGTGTTTTTTCTCATTATTAACATCAAACATCTGCTTTTTTTTTTTTTTTTTTGAAGATTTATTTATTTGTTTGAAAATTGAGAGTTAGAGACAGGCAGAGTCAGAGAGAGAGATTTCCCATCTACTGGCTCATTCCTCAAATGCCTGCAACTAGCAGGATGGGAGTGGACTGAAACCAGGAGTCAGGAACTCCATCACCATAAAAACTTAAATGTTTGAGGAAATAGATGTGTTTACTCCAACCAGGGACTTCCTTGCTCATCACCCGTAACACCGCTTAGTTTACCTTCTGCATCTGATGTTGTTACCTGTGCTGTCTCCACTTCTTGATGAAGTGACATTACTAAAAGAAAAATTTTGAAACTCATTCATAAGAGGGCTCTTCTGTAAGTTAAAGGAAAATGTATGTTATTTACAAAAAAAAAAAAACAAACAGTGGAGCCAGTGTAATGGTATAGCAGATAAAGCTGCTGCTTGACATACCAGCAACATATATGGGCACTGGTTCATATCCTGGCTACTCCACTTGATATCCAGCTCCCTGCTAATGGCCTGGAAAAAACTGTAGAAGATGATCTATGTGTTTGGGCCTCTGCCACCATACGGAAGAAGGATGAAACTCCTGCCTCCTGGTGTTGGCCTGACCCAGCCATAGCCATTAAGGTCAATGGCAAGTAAACCAGCAGATGGAAGATATCTCTCTCTCTCAAATCCGCCTTTCAAATAATCTTTTTTAAAAAAAAAAAAAAGATTTCAAAATGTTTGCAATAAAATAAGCTTATAATTTAACTCAATTTTTCTTTTCTTTTTTAAAATATGTATTTATTTTATTTGAAAGGCAGAGTTACAGAAAGAGGAAGAGAAAGAGAGCTCTTCTATTAACTGTTTCACTCCCCAAATGGCTGCAATGGCAAAGGCTCAAGTACTTGGGCTATCTTCTGCTACTCTCCTGAGGGATTAGCAGGGAGTTAGAATGGGGCAACTGGGACTCCAACCAATGCCCAAATGGGATGCCAGATTTGCAGGTAATGGCTTAACCCACTATGCCATAATCCCAGTTCCCTTAATTCAATTTTAAATGAAATTTTAAGTACTCACATATAGGTACATCACCCATATACAAATAATAATAACTGGTTTTTCTCTTTTTAAATCTTTATTAACATAAACAGAACAGATTTCATGTATTTCATAGATACAATTCTAAGAAAATAACCATACTTACCTCCCTACCTCAATCCCTACTACTTCCTTCAATTGTTTTTTCCTTTAATTTTTGCAATAATTTTCAATTTACGTTATAATCACATGCTTAATGCACCTCTAGTCATAATGTTCAACAAGTAAAAGGTAGAAATACCATTGTTCTACAGGGGTATAGACAGGGGCTAAAACTAATAGTTAAATCATAAGATGTCACTGATTCTTATATTTTTATATTCTTTATTAACTACCAGAGAAAACATATGGTGTTTGTCTTTTTTAGACTAATTTTTTTCAGTTGTACTGATTTTATTGCAAAAGACAGGATTTCATTCTGTTTTATGGCTGAGAAGCATTCCATTCTGTGTGTTTCTCTATCCATAATAACAACTCTAGAGGAGTGTATTAAGACAGTTTTCAATTTATGGTTTGACTTACAATTCTTGTGTTTTTACTTTAATTTATTGCTATAAAGGAGTAAATTTCATATGTTTCATATGTATGCCTTAAAGACATATTTTTATTTCAAAATACTACAAAGTCATCAGTAGAAACAATATGTTGAATTTTGATATTTTCCCATGAAAATGTTTTAGAGTATAACTTTCTCATTATGTTGGACGGATAAAAAGACTTGCAGCTCCTGATCAGCAAAAAAAAATATGAGTTTAAGCAACCAATACTCTATGATGCACAGCATTGTCAGTGTTTTGTTATAACACATTGTTATAAAATAGGCTTTATGCTAGATCATTTTGCCCAGCTATAGGAAAATGTGAATGTTTCTAACATTTTCAAGGCTGCTTAGACCAAGGTATTTTGTTCAATAGCTTAGGTATATTAATTCCATTTCAACTTATGATGGATTTATTGAGAGGTAATTTCATGAAATAGAAAAGAAATTATATTATATGAACATTAATAATTTAAAATAGTTTGGGACAATATTTCATTGACATTCAGTTATATTAAATATCATTTATTAATTCAACAATTTTTAATTATATATGTTAATTCAAAATAATACTTCCTATTTTCAAAATATAAGATGTTATTTGCTACTTTAAGAGAGGATATTATTTTTTTGTCCATTCTATTATCAAATACATTTTAACAAATCAAAAACTAATTTCTAGACCTAAAATGTATAGGTTTACTCTTCTAGAGCTTTTTGGTTAAACTTTATAAGTAAGTTTTATAAGTAAGTGTTTTCTTTTTTGTAACTGTTAATCAACATTTCTCTTTTTTCCTTTGTCTGCTTCAAGTACATTTTTTTTTTTTTTTGACAGGCAGAGTGGACAGTGAGAGAGTCAGAGAGAAAGGTCTTCCTTTGCTGTTGGTTCACCCTCCAATGGCCGCCGCAGCTGGCGTGCTGTGGCGGGTGCACCGCACTGATCCGAAGGCAGGAGCCAGGTGCTTCTCCTGGTCTCCCATGGGGTGCAGGGCCCAAGCACTTGGGCCATCCTCCACTGCACTCCCGGGCCACAGCAGAGAGCTGGCCTGGAAGAGGGGCAACCGGGACAGAATCCGGAGCTCTGACCAGGACTAGAACCCGGTGTGCGGGCGCCGCTAGGCGGAGGATTAGCCTATTGAGCCGTGGTGCCGGCTTCAAGTACATTTTTATGCCATATGAGCCTTGATTTAATCTTTATGATTTTCACTTCATAAGCTAAACCAAGGTAAGTGTTGAATTCACAATAAATCATGTTTATTTTCTTGAATGTGTAAATGTTTCAGTGAATGGATGGCAGTTCAAAGAGCATGGATATATTCTGACATTTTGAAGCAACTTCTGTTTAAACAAAAAATAACAGAGACAATGTCATTACATTTTAAAGTTTACTAACTGTATTATTAACTAATATATCTGTTATCATACAATATAACAGAACTTTGTATACCTCAACATTTCCTCACCTCAGTTGCTTTTCTATAGGTAAAGTTAACTCTATTTCTACCTATCATCTTTAAACTAGTTCTCAATAGTAAAGAAAACTATCAGTATTTAGCAACAGGCTTTTAGTTTTTTTTTTTCACAAGAGTTTTATCAAACCCTTGAAATTCTTTAAGATTCAAATATTTTAATTGCTTTCCAACTGTCTTTCTTGAGCCCATTAGTTTTTCTTTAGCTCTTGGGAATTACAAGTTAGCTGCCAGCATCTGTCCCTAAATTATTTGGTAAATGCAGAAGCAACATTAAAATTACTTATAGTCCATTCTTAGTGCAATTGTAATTACAGGCACCTGTACTTTTTCAGATAACATACATTCTATATGTTTCTACTGTATTCACATGTAAATCTTATATCTAGTCCATTAAAAATGATCACTCCTTTCTATGTTACTCAACCAAAAGACTGAGTTTCCAATTATTTGTAGTATAAAATTAATGTTGCAGTTTTTGTACAATTAATTTGGTTTTTCAGATGCATAATACCTTTCATGTAAATTCAAGATAATTTGTGACTTAAAATTATATAATTTAAAATCTCAAAACCTTATTTGTCTCCATGAATGTCTGGCAAATAATTTGTCATGATAAAAACTAAATATGAACATCTCTCTCTACAATTTGTTGTATATGTAAGAGAATTAAAGCTGTGTGAAGAGTTCATAGTCATGCTATTGCCAAGTGATGAAACAGGGCTTAAATTACTTCTGAGTTAATAAATCAAAGTAAACCCTTGATTGGTTTCACTCTTCTCATTGCTTCTATTCCAATTCAAGGGTTTTCTTGTCTATTTTCAAAGGAATATCAAATTATAAAATAAAAACTCAGATCGTAATGCTGGACAATTATTATAAAATACTGCAATTCTCTATGTTCCCATAGTGTCATAAAGCTCCTCACAACAGAGC
The DNA here is from genome assembly GCF_051225735.1 of Oryctolagus cuniculus. Lineage (NCBI taxonomy): Eukaryota > Metazoa > Chordata > Mammalia > Lagomorpha > Leporidae > Oryctolagus > Oryctolagus cuniculus. The sequence continues at coordinate 105,112,628 of NC_142871.1, read as the reverse complement.
CTTTGTATTTTGTGAATAGTAGTTAATGCAGGGAAATGGCTTCAAGCTGAGCATAGGACATCACATCAATGATAAACTGCTGTTTATTCATGCAGATGTCTCTTAGAAGTCACCTTATCTGTTTTCATCAGAAATACATATACATGTGTACATGTATCTATAAATGTGTACATGCATGTGTGTGTATTAACTAAAATCTGTTCTCTTTAATATAACTGTAGCAACTACTGTACATAGCCCAGTAGATGCAGTCAGTTTGTAAGTCCAGTCTCTTTTCCTCTGAGTATATGACAGATAAACAAAAAATAGTCCGTAGGACACTGCATTTCTTCTTTGTTTAATTTTTTGAAGATTTATTCATGTGAAAGGCAGAGTTTCAGAGAGGGAGGGAGAGAGAGAGAGAAAAAGAGAGAGAGAGAGAAAGGGAATTTTCCATGTTCTATTTCACTTCCCAAATGATTGCAAGGGCCAGGCTGAAGCTAATAACCAGGAGATTCATCTGGGTCTCCCACGTGGGTGCAGGGGCCCAAGTTCTTGAGCCATTCTGCTGCTTTCCTAGGTGTATTAGCAATGAGTTGGAGCAGAAGTGGAACAGCCAGGACTTGAACATACACATAGGAGATGTCAGCACTGCATGCAGTGACCTAAACCACTACACCACCATGCCGGGCCTGAGTTTACTCTAAAAGTTAATGGATGGGGGGCAGTGTTGTGTGTTAAGGTGCCACTTGGGATGCCCACATCCCATATTGCATTTCTTGGTTCAAGTCATCGCTGCTCTGCTTCTGGTCCAGTTCCCTGTTTATGTGCCTAGGAAGCAGCGGAGGATGTCTTAAGTACCTGAGTTCCTGCCACCCACATGGGACAACCAGGTTTGAGCTCTTACCTCCCACCCTTAGACTGAGCAAGCCCTGACTGTGTGGTCGCTCGGGAAGTAAGCTGTGCTCTAAACAAAAGTATTTGCATACACATACACTTAAAAAGTGGCAGGGGACAGTTTATTCTCTTTCCTTTAATGACACAGTATCCACATAAACTACACAGAATTCTTCTGCTTCTCTCTTTTCCCCTGTTTATATAGTTATTTATTTCATTGATTATTCATTTATATCAGTAAGAATTCTTGGATATTGACTTTATATTTTGGATTATAGCCCATTACTTCACCATTGTTCTCTCTCACATTGACCTACTCTAGACCATTGGGAAAGCCCACAGCTGATTCCTGTGCCTTTTTGGCATATTTTCATCCACATAGTTAATTTTCTCCTCATCCCTCATATCTTCCCTGCCCCACCTCCCTTTCCTTGGTTTTACTTTCTTACTTTCTGAAACTGTAAGATGTCTCAGGTTTATCTTTTATGTGTCCTGTCCCAGAGCTTGGTTTGCCATCCTCCAACGATTTCTGGTTCCTTTTATTAGACAATGGTATTGTAAACCAGAACGTGTGACTAGGTGTGCTTATTTCCATTTTTCCCTCTTGGCTTCTTCTGCTGACAGATGAAGGAATTATGTCTATATTATTTTCTCAATATGATATATCTATAAATACTACCATGAGTAATCATTTATGTCTTTTAAAGTAATTATGAACTCAAACTATAATCCATTACTACGTGGACCACTCTAGATTATCTCATAGTTTATCTTTTTTATTTGTTTATTTGAAAGACAGAGAAGCAGAGGAGGAGGAGGGAGGAGAAGGGAGAGGAGAGAGAGAGTGAGAGAGAGAGAGAGAGAGATCTTATTCTGCTGCTTCACTTCTCAAGTGACTGCAAGGGTCAGGCTGTGTCAGGCTGAAGGGGAGTGCCAGGAACTTCATCTGAGTCTCCCACATGAATTCAGGTGGCCAAGCAGTTGAATAATCTTTTGTTTCTTCCCCAGCGGCATTAGCAGAAAGCTGGATAGGAAATCCAGTAGCTGATACTTGAACTGGTTCCCATAGGGAGGTTAATGTTGCAGGCAGTGGCTTTACACACTACATCACAATACTGACCCCTCATTGCTTATCTGTAAACTCGCACTCAAACAGTGAAAAACCAGGTTCCCAATATCTACCATCCATTTAGCTAATTTTTAGTTCTATTACACTAAAAAAGAAATGTCAGCATTATTAATCTGAACTCTGTGGAAAACAACTTTCTTAACTGTGTTAAACTGAAATGTGTTTGGCCTGAACTTTTCTCTGGACTTAGATGATAAAGTTTGACCCAAAGCATACTGAATTATATCCTTACTTGACCTTTAAGCAAACTGAAACCTAATTTTAGGTCATATGTACACTTGTAACCAGGCAAATGAGTTTCAACCCTCAGAGCAACTAAATCTCCAGGTAATCAGGGTGAATACTACCAAAATAAGACCCTATAAATTGCCAACTATATTGTTTCTGTAGGTCATTTCCTTCTCTCTGACTAATATAACATGTATGTGTGGTAGGGTGGAGTATTCTTAACAATGTTTGGTTTGGGATGCTTCATGGTTCTAGAACTTGTATCATGCTCCAGCAAACTTTATTAAATTAAACTGTTCTATATTCCTTTAGCAATGGCAATGGAACGTTTTTGTGCAGTTCTTTGGCTTTAGTCTAACAAGCTCCACTTGCATCCAGAGTTCATTCATTCAGCAACTTTTCTCACCACTTTCAATGAGTTTCTTCTATAAATTTTTAATAAGATGGATTCCTTTGTCATAGTATGCTTCGCATCCCTTTCATTTATTTGCTTTGTTTTGTTCTCTTTGCTTTCTACCCTCTCTGGTTTCAAGTGAACATTCCCTGTGGTTCTGTTTTCCCTTCTCTCTTAGTATAACAATTCTCCCATTTTTAAAAATTTTCCCAAGAGTTTGCAATATATATTTAATACCAACCTAATCCCATATTTATTCAATACTTCAAGGCTTCATGGGTAGCTTGTCTTTGTAACAGACCTTTCCCAATTATTCCTTCCATTCCTTATAACACTGCTGCCATTTATTTCACAAGTTTAAATATTCTATCATATTTTTTCCTTTTTATCTGTGAATTTCAGCTTTACAGATCTATTGATGCCTCTTCACACTCATGGTTTCTTTCCTTAATGATGTCCAATCTGATGATGAGTCCATCTATAATGTTCCTTATTTCTGTTAGAATATGGTTTTCAATATCTGGAATTTTCTTTGGAATATATTTTTAGGGTTTCCATTTATCTTGTTACCTTATATATATTTAGGAACAGATATTATTCAAATTTTACATCAGAGTCTTTGCCATATTAATTGTCGTTACTTCAATTATTATTATAATAATTCCAAAATGCCCATCAAATATGAGACTGCTGTTATGCTTTCCTTGTCTCTTAAGGCATTATAGTTTGCCGTTTAGTGCACTTCATAAATTATTGTTGAAAGCCACACATGCTATATTTAGTAAAGGAATACAAGGCTAAATAAAACTTGGAAATGAGAAGTTGCCATCAGTCATAGTGCTGGGTTTTTTAACTCTCAGTTTCATCAATGCTGCACATCCAGCAATTAGTCAATCACAGTTAAGTGTCCCTACTCCCCTTGTCTCCAGCAGCAGGATTCTGCTCCTGCTACACTGCACATCTTCATGTCCTTTTGACGTTCCACTTTTCAGGGTTGTAGTTTTCTCTATGTATTCAGTCCTCTGATCTAAGGAAAATATCTGATTTTCAATTTGTTCATATTTTTAGTACAAAAATGAGAATTATGACTACCAATCTCTTTATTTTTACTTTTTACTGGAAATTGAAAGTTCTTTAAAAAAATATATGAGGGCCAGTGGTCTGGTGGAGCAGGTTATGCCACCACTTGCACAATTATATAAAATATTAGAATTCTGGATGGAGACCTAGATGTTCCACTTAGTATTTTAAATATTTATTTATTTGAAAGGAAGAGTCACAGAAAGAGTGAAGGAAAAACAGATTTTTCATCTGTGGTTTCACTCTCCAAATGGCTATAATAATTGGGGCTGGGCCAAGCCAAAGCCAGGAGCTGAGAGTTTCTTCTGGGTCTCCCACATGCGTGGTTAGGGCCCTTGGATTTGGTCACATTCCAGTGGTTTTCCTTAGAATTTTCAGGGATATGGATCGGAAATGGAGCAGCTGGGACACGAACTGGTGCCTGTATGGGATACTGGCACTGCTGGCAGAGGATGTATTCACTTTTTCAGCACTGGCCCCGATGCTCCACCTCCAATAGAGTTCCATGCTAACATACCTTTGAAGGCAGCAGAAGATAATCTAAGTACTTAGATTTAAGTGGGAAAACTAGATCAAGTTTCTGGTTCCTGGCTTCTTCATCCTGGTCCAGCCTTAGCTATTGCAGGCTACTGGGCAGTGAACCAGGAGATGGAAAATTCTCTCTTTCTCTTTCCCTCTCTATCTTTTTTCTCTGTTTCTCCGTCTCTGTCACTTTGCTTTTCACATAAATAAATAAATAAATAATAAATCTTTTGTGAAATATGAATTTGAATTATAATTTGGGGTCATTTGCCTTACAGCCTGAAGACCTTGCTTTGAGATTTCTTGTAAGAGGCTCACTCATGATGAATTACCTGTTTTTGTTTGCGTGAGAGTTTTGTATATGCTTTCATGCTTTTAAAGATAATTTTATTAGATGGTTGATTCTGAGTCTAGGATTTTCTCCTTCAGAACTTTGAGTTTACTATTTCACTACTTTCTATGTTGTGTTGTTCCTGATAGGTTAGCTGTTCATATTATTAGGGTTACAACGAGAATGATTGCTTGTTTATCTCTTACTGCTTTCAAGAATCTCTCCAGGATAGGAGATCCAAAAGGTTGAGTAGATGGAGGCATACTGACTTCATCTTCCTTAGGATACAAAGAAAAAAAAAATAGAAAGAAAGAAGGACCACATTTCCACAGGTCTGAATGACATAGATTTTCAGTGTAAAAGTGATAAGACAGAAGTCTCGAAGGGAAAGTGAGGAGAGAGGACAGATGTGTGGCAGAGGCTGGCCATGTGGTGTAGCAAGCTGCCAGCTGGGAGTTACCATCTTCCCCGATTAACATAAAAACATAGAGAACCTGCTAGTAAGTGCCCCAAGCAGATTCACTCAGATTAAAAATTCTACAAGGCATATTGTAGTCAAATTGTCAAAAGTAAAGCACCAGTACAAAAGCCTAAAGATAGTAAGAGAAAAACTTCAAGTTACATAAAGAAAACCAGTTAAACTAATAGCCAAATTCTCTTGTCTTTCACAACAAAATGGGTGCATCTGGAGCCCATCACACTAAGTGAAATAAGCCAGGTCTAAAAACACTATTATCATGTAGTCTATCATTTGTATTTACTAATATATAGAGTACAAAAGAGTGATATAAATGAATGAAACAAATTTTGAGATTCAATTATTGTTTATAGCCCTTGTCTGTACTTCTGAGGAATATTGGATTTTCTACTCACTGTTTGTTGAAAACTTTATTCAATGGAGGATTCAGCTTGTGCTTATGAAGTAACTTGAAAGTATGTCATCACGAAAATTAAAAGAAAAAGAAGTAAGGGAGGAAGAGAGAGGGTAGGAGCAAGGAAATGTGGGAGGTTAGGGTGGAAAGTACCATTATATTCTTAAAAGTGTATATATGAGTGGCCGGCGCTGTGGTTCAATTGGTTATTCCTCCTCTTGCAGCACAGGCATCTCATATGGGTGTCCTTTCTAGTTCCGGTTACACCTCTTCCAGTCTAGCTCTCTGCTGTGGACCGGGAAAGCAGTGGAGGATGGCCCAAGTGCTTGGGCCCTGCACCCCATGGGAGACCAGGAGAAGCACCTGGCTCCTGCCATCAGATCGGTGCAGCTCTGGCCATAGCAGCCATTTGGGGAGGGACCCAACAGAAGGAAGACTTTTCTCTCTGTCCTTCACTGCCTATAATTCTACCTGTCAAATTAAAAAACTGTATATATGAAATACATGCAATTTATTCCCTTTTTGTAAATAAAATAAATTAAATACTTGATAATAAATCAAATATTTAGGGGCTGGCGTTGTGGTACAGCTGGTTAAAGCCCTGGCCTGAAGTGCTGGCATCCCATATGGATGCCGGTTCTAATCCCGGCTGCTCCACTTCTGATCCAGCTCTCTGTTATGGCCAGGGAAAACAATGGAAGATGGCCCTAGTCCTCGGGCCCCTGCACCCACGTGGGAGACCCGAAAAAGCACCTGACTCCTGGCTTCGTATCAGTGCAGCTCTAGCCCTTGCGGCCATCTGGGGAGTGAACCAGCAGATGGAAGACCTCTCTCTCTGTCTCTACCTCTCTCTGTAATTCTGGCTTTCAAATAAATAAAAATAAATCTTTAAAAATATTTAAAAATAAAATTGTATTTTGAGATTAATTTGCATTTATATTATTAAATCTTATACCCATTTTCATTACGTATAGTAGCCCAGAATATAAATAAACCACAATATAAAATAAAAAAGTTATACTATTAGAGTTTTAATGACCTGTTATTATCTTATTACTTTATATGTGTATTTGATATATAATGTTTACACATGAAGTGAATATGGCAAAATGTAAAATACTGCCAAATATCTCTGCATTCACAGAAAACTTCTTTACACTTTTCTGTATCATATGAAATATTCTAAAATAAAAAATAATAATTTTAACCAGCAATATTTGTTTTACTGTAGAATAGCCCACAGAACACCTCTTACCGCCCTTCTATAAGTCAATTTACATATTCATATTATCCTTTGAGTAAATTTATTCTATCTGGTAGCTATTATTCCCATTTGTGTCACCATCCTGTACAGGATATTTGAAAATATTTTTATCTCATTTTTATGCATCATCTAGTCCCATCCAAATCAATCTCTAGATAACATAATAAAATGTATTAGTGTGAAGCAATAGGAATCATAATTCATTGCCAATAAAAATGTAAAATAATACAAATGGTTTGCAAGACAGTTTAGTGGTTTCCTACAAACTAAATATATTCTTGGCATATTATTCAGCATTCACACACCTTGGTATTGATTCAAAGGAGTTGAAAATTTAAGTCCATAGAAGTTTCTCAGGAATATTATAACTGCTTTATTCATAATGATGGAGAGATAGACTCCCAGCTAGGTGGAGTGGGACTGGCAGCGGGTTGTTTGCCGGGGGGGCACCCCACTCTCTGGAGATGGGTCTCAGAAAACATGAGACAGTCAAGTGGTGGACTTGTCTGAAGGATGCTGACACTATTCGCCTAAAGTTCCTTCCCTTTGCTCACTTCCTGGTCGAACCTCCTCATTCCTTGTAGATGAAATAAGGAGAAAGAGAAGTGCAGATTCCTAAAACACTTTTAGGGAACTTGCTTGGGATCATTGCAAGGCTAAGTATAGACGCATTTCCTCTGCTTCTTTTTCAGAGATTCTGACCTTGACCATAGTCTCTATCAATTGAAAACTTCAGGATTCTCTCAGCCATTTAAAAGCAATTAGCCAAGACACTGTGACAAAATATGTCCTGCATGAAGGACCTCTGAGGGTGAGACTCCAGTGGAAAGAAGAAGGATGTACTTTTCTCTGAAGGGAGGAGGGAACTTCCACTTCGCTTATGGCCTTGTCTAAACATTGATGGGGTTTGTGGATTCAAAAGGCTTCCCTGGCCTAGACACTTCATGTCAAGAGTCTCAGGTGGTCACTGAACAGGAGTCACTGTGCACCAGCTTTCCATGAAATACCTCTGCCCTCAAAGAGTTGTATTATGAGAGTTAACAGTAAAACTTGCTCTCAAAGATTGATTTCATTTCAGTGAATTAATTAGAGGATATTCTTATGTCTCATAGGTTTAAGTTATGCCTAATGTCCAACTCCATTGTTTGTTTTCTTAGGTGCTTCCTTAATTAATGATAAAACTTATTCTCAAGGACTTACTTTATTTTTTAATATATTAAATGTAGGATATTCTTATGTCTCATAAGTTACAGTTATGTCTAAGTGCTCAGAAATGATGTATCATTCTTGGGTGCTTCTTTAAATTTAATTAATTTTCTTAAAAAATTGAAGTTAACTTCGAGATGCAATGATTTTGAACCAAAGTCCTTGTCTGGACTGTTCAGGAACATTTTTTAAATGTAAATTGCTTTTTTTTAAGATTTTATTTATTTATTTTACAGGTAGAGTTACAGACAGTGATAGACAGAGAAAAAGGTCCTCCCTCTATTGGTTCATCCCAGAAATGGCCGCAATGGCTGAAGCTGTGCCGATCCGAAGCCAGAAGTCATGTGTCTCTTCCTGATCTCCCATGTGGGTGCAGGGGCCCAAGCATTTGGGCCATCTTCCACTGCTATCCCAGGCCACAGCAGAGAGCTGTACTGGAAGAGGAGCAACCGGGGCTAGAATCCAGCAACCACATGGGATGCCGGTGCTGCAGGCATAGGATTAACCCAGTGCACCAGGGTGCCGGCTCCTAAATGCAAGTTGTTGTACTCTTTATTTAATACAGAGTTGGTCTTCTGTGTATAAAGTTAATTGACAATAGATCTTAGTAAAGAATAGGACTGCGAGTGGGAGAGAGAGGAGGAAGAAGGGTGGGAGTGTTGGTGGAAGGGTGGGTATGGTGGGAAGAATCACTGTATTTCTTCTCTGTTACTCTGCCCTTCAAATAAATTAATAAATCCTTAAAAATAAATAAAATAAAATAAATGCATTTGAAGGTTATAATATGGTGTCAAACCTATGCTTTTTTATATATATGCCTAATGTTTTATGCTTTGGCATCCATGAAAGTGTACCCATCTTGTACAGCTTTATATCAGGGAGCTTGTCCTACATCTTATGTTGGTTACATGATGATGGGGGTGGCAGAAATGTATGCTCCCCCCTCCTTTTCTATAACAAGAGCCCAGTTGGCACCGACAAGGAAGAAGGAGCTGCCCTTTTACCACCACCCCTGCTTTGATCCTTGCTTCTTACTTGCAACCTTGTCCTGCCCAGCACATACTGGCATCTAAGGATTAAAATCCCCAGGGAGTATATCACACATCTGTGTATGAGCTAATGTGATGTATCCATGGATATTCTTGACTCCTAAGGAGTACACTCACATCACGGACAGGGAAATGCCCAGCAAACATGAAATAGTCACATGCACACATCATTTTGGTGTTTTTGTCCTGCCCTTGTCAGCAAGCAGATTCTTGAAAGTGAGACAGTCAAAGCTAAACATTTAATAGTCAGGCATTGCCAGATCAAAAAATGTATCAAAAAGGAGGTCCAGACAGAAGGAGGGGGTGAAATTAAGCTTCAGGTAAGGGCTACTACTCCTTCTTAATCATCCTTGATCATGAGTGCCAGGAAGTGCAAGTACCCATGATCTGCAGAACAATAGTCAAAGGATCATCTGTGAAGGGGTAGAGGCATGAGTAAAAGCATCGACTCCTGTTTTCCACCCTTTACCTTCTGAGGAAATTGTGCTCTTATGGCCAAGGAACTTGAGGGATGCCTCAAGTGGGCAGAGGTAAAAATTGAGTGATGCCTTTGTTTCTTGTCCTCTCATTTTAGATGGGTAATAAGTCATCTTTGGCATGCCCCTCATCCAGCCTTTTTAAGTGCATTCTCAAGGAACTGGAACTCCTTTTACTGAAAATTTAGAAGAAAAAAAGCACTGTTCTTTTTTTCTGCACTACAGCATGGCCAGGATACAGCTTGGAAAGTAGAGACTTGGTCCCCAGAAGAATACATTAAATATACCATCATCCAACAGGGAAATGCTCTGAGATATTTTATGTACAAGCATTTTTTGTACTGTGAGATGTCAAAACTTTGCCTGTATGGTAGACCCAGCTCTTTTAGCAACAATCCTCAAGACCCTAGCTGCCTTCCCTCTACAAGCTGCAGAGCCTGCCATACAGTCTACAACGATCTCACCATCTACGACTCCTGTTACCCCATGCCCTTCACCCCCCAACCTGGGACTATCTCTTTGAAAGCAGAACATACAACTGCTAATTATAATTTTAACAAATTCAGGAGTTCTCAAAAGGTTCAGGGGTCCTAGTCATGCCTAGGTCCCCTTTTCCTTGCAGGATCTTAAACAAATAAATGGGACTTGGGAAGATTTTTCACATAACCCTGCAGAAGAATGGAAATGGCTACATTTCATTGCTTGTGTCTTGGAGGGATTGAGGAGGACCAGGATTCTAAACTTTTGCAAGCTAACCATGATACACAAAGATCTGGATGAGAAACCTCCAACCTTCCTAGAGATATTGAGGGAGGTATTAGTCAAGTATATTTCCTTGTCCAACAATTCAATAGAAGGACAGGCAATCTTAAATAAGTTCATTACTCAATCACTCTCAGAAATGAGAAGAAAGTTTCAAATACTGGCTATCGGATCTAGGAGTATATTAGAAAACCTCCTGAAAATCACCACTTTGGTCTTTTATAATCTAGAGCAGGAGAAGAGTCCACATATCTCTGTTAGTGGCCTTACTACCACATGAACCTGAGAGTACCCAGGGGTCTGGCTATGGCTGAGATCAGATGAGATATTTCAAGAAGAATTTTTTACATTCTTACTGCCAGAGAAAATTCCTCATGGATCTGTCATATTTGCAAAGGGAATCATTGGAGGGTTGATTGCTTTGAGACCAAGGCCTCTGGTATCAGGCCCTCTTCCTTGGATGACCCAACAGAGCTGAAGATATCCAGAGCTTCTCTTATAGCCTCATACAATCCAGGCCATCAGCACTCCAAGAGTCCTTGGGTGGTCCCAACTTTACAATGAAGGAAGATGACTTCCTCCTAGCTGCTGGAGTTACCTTTTCTATCCTCTCAAATGCAGGTCTCTACTCTTTCCTTAGTAGGACCCTGAGGGGCATACCAGGAAAGTCTTTAGTTAGATAGTTCACCTGGACCCTAAGACATAACTGGGGTAACTTGATTATTACACATGCATTCCTTTTCATATTGGAGTATACAACACCACTTCTAGGGAGAGATCTCAGCCCAGTTGGGTAACACCATCCCCATGGCTCCAGAGCAATCTTTATGTCTTCCTTTAATTAAAATAATTTAATCCAGAGGTCTGGGAAACCAAGGGAAAGATTCACTAAAAAAATGTCCAACAAAATGGGTTCATGAAAGGACCCCTCTATTTTCCCCATCAAAGATAATATCAATTAAACTGTATGCCCAATAATAGTTAAAAGCCATAGCAGGCATATTAAAGTCACAGGAAATTTTAAAGCAATATAATAGTTCCGTAACACTCAAATTCTGGTAATCATGGGAAGCCCGTTGTTTCTACTGAGTGATAAAAGATATCCAGGTGCCAAGGGACCTATATTTGAAATGGTGCCCAGAGGCCCACAGGCACTTATCCAACTTAAATAGGCCTACTCAAAGTCCTGGCTTTTTTTTTTTAATTTTTTTTTTGACAGGCAGAGTGGACAGTGAGAGAGAGAGAGAGAGAGAGAGAGAGACAGAAAGGTCTTCCTTTTGCCGTTGGTTCACCCTCCAATGGCCGCCACAGCCGGCGCGCTGCGGCCAGCACACAGCTCTGATCCGATGGCAGGAGCCAGGAGCCAGGTGCTTTTCCTGGTCTCCCATGGGGTGCAGGGCCCAAGCACTTGGGCCATCCTCCACTGCACTCCCTGGCCATAGTAGAAAGCTGGCCTGGAAGAGGGGCAACCGGGACAGAATCCGGCGCCCCGACCGGGACTAGAACCCGGTGTGCCGGCGCCGCTAGGAGGAGGATTAGCCTAGTGAGCCGCGGCACCGGCCCAAAGTCCTGGCTTTAACCATCTCAAATGAGCAAATTCTTCAATCTATATGTAACAGAGAAAAGGTTTGTGTTAGGTGTGTTGTGTCAGCTTGTAGATGAGCTCAGCAGCCTTTAAGATATCTTAGCAAATGGCTTGACATGGTGGTCAAAGTGTGGCCAGCCTGCTTATGAATGTTGGCAGGTATCACATTCCTAATACCTGAAGCCATCAAACTGGCCCTGGAGCAAGATCTAATAGTGTAAATATCCCTAATGTGATGGAGTTGCAAGCCTCAAATGCAAGTCTTTGGCTAACAGGCAATCACCTTTTAACATACCAGTCATACTAAGAGAGGACTCTGCAATCCAGATCAATATTTTTTCCTCTAATAATCCTGGTATTTTCCTCCATGCAAGGATGGAGAGCCCGGAACAAGTCTGTGAACAGGTGGTTCTACAGACCCATGCAACCAGAGGACCTGGAGGAGACCATTTGTGAGAGGACACAGCTAGAATCTCATTACAAAGGGATTTCCTTTGTTAATAAGGAATCTACCAGGCTGGATATGTCACGGCCATCTTTTATGAGACTGTCAAGAGCTCTCATCTTATTCTTGACATGAGTCCTCAATTGACAGAGCTGTTGGCTCTGAAAAGAGTCCTCATCTCATGCTGGGTAAGGATAAAATGTTAAATATTTAAACTGATTCCAAGTGTAAGTACCTAGCTCTCCTTGCTCATGCAACTATGTGGAAAGAAAGCACTTCTTCACCACAAATGGATCCTTTATCAGGTACCATCAGGAAACCTAGATTTTTATCTTTGGTGTTCTTTCCCCAAGGAGAGGCATTATGCACCATAAAGGATACAAAAAGGGGGCTGATAAAACTGCTGAATTAAACCGACTGGTAAATTGGGAGGCCAAATAAACAGTCAAACAGATTCTCCTTTGATGCTTCAGAGGCCCCTTTGATTTGGGAAAACCCTCTGCAAGAAGTCAGGCCACAACACCCCTCTGAAGAGAAACAATGGGTATGTTTTAGCATTTATAGCCTGCTCCCAGTAGCTGGCTTCCTCTGAAAAAAGAAGGATCCACTTCCTTTCTCCTTCCAGTTGGAGACACTTAAAACTCTATAAAGCTTTTCAAGTGGGTAAAGATAAGAATTTTCAACTGGTCCAGAGGGTATTTACGGGAAAGTTCCTCCTGAGGATTATAAAAACATGCTGTGGGGTCCTGTGCATTTTGTCAGGAATAGCTCCTTAAATCAGAGACTTCCTCACCCTGAGTACAGAGAAAAGAACAGACTTCAGGGTAGTCCTGGCAACTAGATTTTATCTCATACCTAAAATAAGAACTATCGGGTAGTTCTTGGTATGGTAGACACCTTCACTAATTGAGTGGAAGCCTGCTTCTGTAGAACTGAGAAGACTTCTGAGGTTGTAAAGGTGCTGATCTCTGAAACAGGCCCCTTGATTTGGATTTCCTAAGAGCTTACAGAGTTCCAATGGCCCAAGGGAACTGTCACTCAGGGAGACTGTAAGGTGCTATGTTTATAATATTTTCTCCTTTGTGTCTGGAAACCCTAATCATCAGAGAAGGTAATGACTAATGACATCCTCAAAAGACACCTCAAGAAGCTACCTCAGGAAACTCATCTTTCTTGGGTCTCTCTGCTGCCCATAGCTTTAATGCATTTCAGAAATCCATACTAAAAAGTAGTGTTTGAGCCCTTTTGAAATGCTGTACAGTTGTTTCCTTACTAGTGATCCAATGAACAATATGACATTGTACATGATCAGATCCATCACAAGACTTGTCATATTCCAATAGACATTGAATATCTCATGAAGACCCAGCACAGAATATGGGTAAACATTAAGTATACCCCAAGAGACAGTGTTAGCACTCTCCATGGGTAGAGAAGGGTTGGAAGGGCACTGCATTGTGAATCATTTGACTCCAATTGTGGTTAAAGTGACTACATTAGACTTCTGGATCCACAATTCCTAAGTAAAAGTCTGGGTTCCTAGACCAACTCCAGTCAATCCTGGAGGACAACTATGAGCAACTCCATGCAAGATGAGTATATCTACCATGACACTGAAGGACTGAAACTTCTTTATATTAAAAAAAAAGTAAATCTGTTATGCACACTGCTCCCCAATCTTCATAGCTCAATCCTGTCACCCCTCAACCCCATCATCAAGCTGTAGCTATTTTATAGCCTTGATACTCGAAGTGCTAGTTCTTTACAGCTTATTTTTTACCTGCTAAGCCCCACTAACGGTATGGTGCCATGGCTTAAACCCTGTTGACTATATGCAACACAGGCTCAAGGCTTAACTGGCCACAGTCCCTCGTGTCCTCTTTAGGACTCTAACATTTGGACATGATTTTTTCCCTTTGTAGTCCTTCTTTGCATTTTTGTCACACTGTTTATATTTGAGCTCTGTATACTCAACCTTCTGTAAAGCTTTTGTCTTCTTCTATAGAAGCTTTCAGTTTCCAGATGGTCCTACAGATGGAGCCACAAAGGCAGGCCTATTACCAGGGATTCCTGAGCAGAGGTCTGGAGGAGGATTCCTGACTGCTCTCTTCAACATCTCACCTCTCCAGCTTGAACTCTGCAGAGAAGTCATCACCACTTCTTAATGGTAGTTAGGGTTATCTCTTCATAGGGTGTATATATATATATATATATATATATATATATATATAAAGAGAGAGAGAGAGAGACTCCTCCCTAAATAGACAGGGGCCAGGGAGCTTTCCCCACCATCTGGAGATGAGTCTCAGAGAATCTGAGAAAAGTCAATCAGCTTTTGTGAATGATGTTGACTCAATCAGCCTAAACAACCTCCTATAGTTTGCTCACTCTTCATTGTCCATGCTCCTCATTCTTGGTGGACACCAGACAAAGAACCTGGTGGACAGAAAGAGAACCACAGACTTCTACAATAATAATAGCCAATATGTGGAGGGTAATAAGATGCCCTTCTGTAGGTGAATATAATAAATGTAATAAATGCACTGTATTTGTAAGGATATTGATAATAGGCAGAATATTGATAATGGGGAGAATATATGTGTGTGGAGACAGAGAGTATACAATAAAGTCCATGTACCTCCTGCGCAATTTTGGTGTAGAATTAAAATGTCTCTAAAAAATGAAAATTTGAGCTAGTGTTGTGGTATAGCAGATTAAGCCATCACCTGTGACACAGGCACCACACACTGAAGGATTGGTTTTGGTCACAGTTGTTCTACTGTCAATCCAGCTTGAGAGTTTATGTGTGTAGGAAGGCAGTGGATAATGACCCAAGTGCTTGGGTCCCTGCAACCCATTTGGGCTAATAGATTTGACCTGGCCCAGCCCAGGACATTGCAGCCATTTGTGGAATGAACCGGTGAATATAAGATCTATTTTGCTTTGTCTCTTCACCTCTCTGACACTCTACCTTTCAAACAAATAAATAAATTCTAAAAAGTTCAAGACCATTAAAAAAAAACATTCTTTATCTATTAATTTATTTCAAATGTCACATTTAAATTTACCTGCAAAGACTCGATCTATTAGAATAAACTTTGTGTTGTAAAATTTAAAAATGAGAATCAACATTGAAATAACTTACTTGCTTGAAGATAAGCTCTTTATTGAATTCCTTTTTTTTCTTGAGATCAGTAAACTCAACCTAACAGGACATATGAGATGATTACTGAGCAGATTTCTATATATTTGGACCATCTGATCTTTCATCTTATTAATCTTTCTTTTCTCTAGTGATCTCCTTTTATTTTCCCTAACTAATTATAACTTCTTTATCTCACAGAAAATACATCTAATTTTGGTGCTTATCTCAGGTGATATGAGAGCATCATTTGCTTTCTTTGTATTATAATATATTAATCTGTGGTCTTAACTACCCACCTTACTAGAAAATTAGGTCCATGGGAGTATATACATTTCTTATCATCATTCCCAGATTAAAGGAAGAGAGATTTTAACAAGTATTTATGTTTACAAACTGTGCCTTCGCACTAAGTCCCAGAAGATAAATACAGTTAAATTCACGCCCATAATATTAATAAGTGATTTCAGTCAGCTTCAGAATTTACATGCTTAGTGACCTAGTTAACTCTTGTTTTTCTTATTTTAAGTTTACTAATGAAATTCTAATGGGAGCAGTATTAAAATAAAAATTAAACCTTAAACTGAACTGAATTCAGTCTGTTTTTTGGCTTTCCAAGTTTGAGAGAACAAGTAAAATTATTTCAGAGTACTTAGTGGCACCTCCATTTGAATTGGACTTGAACTATGACTTGAATTCTCATGGGTACAAATTAATGATTGTGATGGTAATCTTATCTAAATAATTGATATCATTTTCCAAATAATTAGTTTAGGAGACAATGTAACAAATATTATTTTTCTTTCTTTTTTTTTTTTTTTTTTTTTTTTTTGACAGGCAGAGTGGACAGTGAGAGAGAGAGACAGAGAGAAAGGTCTTCCTTTGCCGTTGGTTCACCCTCCAATGGCCGCCGCTGCAGCCGGCGCACCGCGCTGATCCGATGGCAGGAGCCAGGAGCCAGGTGCTTCTCCTGGTCTCCCATGGGGTGCAGGGCCCAAGCACCTGGGCCATCCTCCACTGCACTCCCTGGCCACAGCAGAGAGCTGGCCTGGAAGAGGGGCAACCGGGACAGAATCCAGCGCCCCGACCGGGACTAGAACCCGGTGTGCCGGCGCCGCAAGGTGGAGGATTAGCCTATTGAGCCACGGCGCCGGCCTATCTTTCTTTTTTTTTTTATAAAGACTTATTTTACTCATTTGAAAGGCGTAGTTACAGAGAGAGAGAATTGGAGACAGCAAGAGAGACTTTCTATCCACTGGTGAACAACCTAATGCCTGCAGTGGGCAGGGCAGTGCCAGATCTAAGCCAGATCTAGGAGCTTCTTTTATGTCCCCCACATGGATGCAGGGACCCAAGCACTTGGGCCATCCTCCACTGCTTTCCCAAGAACATTAGCAGGAAACTAGATCAGCAAGCAGTGGAGCAGCCAGGACTCGAACCAGCACCCAGAACATATGGGATGCTGGTGACACAGGCCGTGGCTTTATCTGCTATGCCACAACAACAGCCCCAGACAAAATATTTTCTTTGTCTTTGTCTTTTTTTTTTTTTTTTTTTTTTTTTTTTTTTTTGACAGGCAGAGTGGACAGTGAGAGAGAGACAGAGAGAAAAGTCTTCCTTTGCCATTGGTTCATCCCCAGTGGCCGCTGCGGCCAGCGCACCACGCTGATCCGAAGGCAGGAGCCAGGTGCTTCTCCTGGTCTCCCATGCGGATGTAGGGCCCAAGTACTTGGGCCATCCTCCACTGCACTCCCAGGCCATAGCAGAGAGCTGGCCTGGAAGAGGGGCAACCGGGACAGAATCCAGCACCCCGACCGGGACTAGAACCCGGAGTGCCAGCACCACAGGCGGAGGATTAGCCTATTGAGCTATGGTGGCGCCTATGACAAAATATTTTCTATAAACTTCTACTACTTGGTATAATAATGCATTTACTTGTGAACATTTTACAAAGTGGTGAAAATATTCACATCACACATAAAAATGTTTGGGTTTGAGACTTCACTCAACTCCTCATATATATGAAAAAGCGATCAAACAAGGCAACTGATCTTTTCATTTATTTGTCCTTACATGGTGTTTTGTGCCTACCAGCTACTGTTTTCAAATTATTTATAAGTGTATGCTTTATATAATACATTATTAAGAGCTATAATCAGCCTGCTGCGTGATGAAGCACTGTAACTTCTTATTTCTATCTGACTGAGTTTTAGTACTCGTTATTCAACCTCTTATTATCTCCTTTTACCCTCCACAGCTTCTAGTAATCACTATTCTAAGTTCACATGAGAGAGAACATATGGGATCTCTGTTTCTGTGTATGTCTTATTTCATTTAATGTAATGACCTCTACATTCACCCATTTTATTGAACATGTTATATTTTCATTTTGTATGTGCATATTGGTGATAGTTGGATAAAGAAAATATGATATATTTACACAATGAAATGTTATTCACTCTTCTACACCTTGTTAAATTATGTTTGATAAATTTCTTCAGATAATACTTATTTCTAATAGTATCCATTATTGTGTTCATTTGTTCTTTACCATCCATACATTATCCCATATACTTTTCCAAAAACTGGTAAAATATTAGTGAATAAGTTGGATATGGCCCTTCTCCCACAAAGAACATATTTTAGGATAAAAGAAATATACAAAAAAGTGGTAATTAAAGTAATTAAAGTAAATTCTCAAAATAAAATACATTTAAATAAATTTTTAGTTTTAGTTTTCCTAGTGTTTAACAGATTCAATATAGATCATAGATAAAATACTAGGAATATCATGATATTCCCTTCCTGCCTCTCTTCCTCCCATCCCTCCTTTTAACACCCTAAACAGCACTCTGGCCTCTGAATCAGCCCTAAAGGCATTCGGATCTGGCTGAAAAGCCCGTGAGAGTATTTCAGGCATGGAAAGCCAAGACACTATGGCAAAAAACAACAACAACAACAAAAAAAAAACAAAACAAAAAAAACAAACCTAAATGAAAGATCTCTGTGAGTGAGATCCCAGTGGAAAGAACAGGTCTCCAAAGAAGGAGGTACCTTTCTCTGAAGGGAGGAGAGAACCTCCACTTTGACTATGACCTTGTCTAAACAAGATAAGAGTCGGAGAACTCAAAGGGCTTCCATAGCCTTGGAAACTCATGACTGGAGCATAGGGAGATTACTGATGCCATAAACAGGAGTGTCAATTTGTAAAGTCAACAACAGGAGTCACTGTGCACTTACTCCTCATGTAGGATCTCTGTCCTTAATGTGCTGTACATTGAGACTTAATGCTATAACGAGTACTCAAACAGTATATTTCACTTTGTGTTTCTATGGGGGTGCAAACTGTTGAAATCTTTACTTAATGTATACTAAACTGATCTTCTGTAAAAAAAAAAAAAAAAAAAAAAAAAAAAAAAAGAAGAAATTATCAATTCCCAACTTGACTCTCACTGGGATTAAACATGACAATAGGTCTGATCTGATTTCATCATCATTTAAAAAATCATCTATTATTTTTCACTTTATGTTTCTGTGTGGGAGCAAACTGTTGAAATCTTTACTTAATGTATACCTAACTGATCTTCTGTATATAAAGAGAATCGAAAATGAATCTTGATGTGAATGGAAGGGGAGAGGGAGTGGGAAAGGGGAGGGTTGCAGGTGGGAGGGACGTTATGGGGGGGAAGCCATTGTAATCCATAAGCTGTACTTTGGAAATTTATATTCATTAAATGAAAGTTAAAAAAAAGGAAAGGAAAGTAAGAAGACATGAAAAGAGACAGTGAGATTATTGTTACACTTAAAAATTTCTGCATATGTCTTGTCATTGAGATAATTTTTTGAATTTAATATTATTTTAAATAAATTATGCAACTAATACAATAATTACCCATTTCTTTAAATTCAATATGTCAAAATATTATGCTAAACTAGCTCTATTTTTGCTTGCTAGGTAACAATAATAGATTAAAGAATAAAAACTTTTCATCATCTAGCTAGGATACTTACACTAAACAACATTGATCAGTCAAGACAGCAATAGAAGAAAATTAGTTTTGATCTCTACTCATAACTTTAAGAACTAATATATAACTTTATTATTGCAATTCTCGGCTGGGCAGATTTTGCATTTGTGCAATTCATTTGATTTAAGCTCCAGTTGCCAAGCATGTCATTCCAAATTACATAACTCTAAATCCTTTATTCCCTATCTATGTGCTTTTAAATTCACTTACATGTTTCTGATATGCTTTTGAAATGGTTCTGAAAAAGGCTACATTCATTAATATATTAATGTTATTCTTGAGTACCACAGTTACTTTAAGCGCTTCACACAATAAGATTGCCTTTAATTAAAATAAAATCTTATTGACCCTTTGTTGCAAATGATGACAAAATTTACAGCCAGGCAGTGAAGAGAATAATATTGATAATTTTCATGTTTTCAAATAAAATGAGAGTCATTGAAAGCAATTTATCTTTCTCTGTACAGAATTGACTTCCTACTAAAATAGTTTACGGAATTAATGCTCATAATGTTTGTGGCACTAGCCAAAGAAACAGTGTAGCAGGAGTAAAGAAATCATTTGTTGAATAAAATTCACACTTCAAAATCTACTGGAACTGCTTCAGGCCTGGAGAACTCTCAAGATTTGAATACTCTTTTTTATCACAACAAAATGGGATTTCCTGGAGAATGGACACTCTGCTCTAATGATTATAAATATTGATTTACAGCCATACACATTTTTGCCTTTTAACCTTGCAGCTTCTACCAGCAAGAAAATTTAAATGGAAGGCTTATATTTTAGATATATTTTGATAAAAATCTATAAATAATTATAACAGCAGATCAGGTTATTGGCGTCTCTACAAAGAAAAATGTCTTCTTAGCTGTTTACTGTTGAAATTTAGGAATAGTTACTTTTCACTAACTGAAGGCAATGTTGAAGAGGAAATAAATTTTAACATTTCAAACATTTCCAGTGGGTAACAGGCTGATCAGCAATTATTTGTTATATAAAATTTTCCAGAAGAAAATCTATCTTTATTTCCACGTTTGACATGCACTAAAAATAACATTGCCTTCTGGACACAGGAATTTGGAAAAAGTCACACATAACTGTTTTGGAACAATCCTATCTTGATTTTTAATTATATTGTTTTTGTCAAATGATTTTACTTTGCATATCATGGTAATTAATAGTAAACAAGCATTTTAACTGTTGCGAAGATGATATTGACAATACTGACCTTCATATGATCTAAATCATATGATTTAAATCAAAATTTAGCAAAATCCTCAATTTATTTAAATGTGTCAACACGTCTATCAAAATTTGATGCAGTTTTTATAGAATGATGCCAACTTTATCATTGAGAGCATTACCTTTTATATTTATCCAGCAAAGAGGTCAAATCAATCTGGCAGGGCACTACTAGTTATTATTCTGATCACATTTGTATTTTATTTCCTTTTTTAATTTATTTGTCTCAGAAAAAAAAAAAAAGGAAATACTTCCTACAGTCTTGTGTCAATCACTGCACAAGGCAGAGGGTGATAGTGTATTATAGTGGGGGAGATAAATGCTTAATTATGTAATTATAGTACAAATATGGCTCATTATTAAAAGAGTGAAAAATTGATATAATTCTCTATTATAGGAGACTATGTGGAATCAATATGGTTTAAGACATGTATTACTAGATTTGAAGACTTAAATGAAGTAGTGCCTTAATAATGAGTTGCACTTTAAATGGAAAAAGAATGTGGCAATGATTTTATTAAATGACTAATGTATATAACATAAATTTTCATTGCTGCTTATAGACAGAAGAAGGGGAGTTCAGAAACATGTCCAGTATGTTGGAACGTCCATCTGTGAAGATACCTGTACTAGCAATTAAACTGAGACCATTGATGAAGTATATTATTTTGATGTTACATATGTTGAACTTTAAGTGTTCGGTCATTCAAGTGAGGGGACCAAGATGGTAGCCACATATTCATGCATAACGCTTACAATGGAAATACTTTGTGGAAGTGAATAAAGTAAATAATTAATTATAGAAAATTTAATAGCATTTTACAGTATGTATTGATCATAATTGTTTGATCTCCCCTGTTGATGGAATTTTTTTCTTCTTTTTAAAAGTAGAAGAGATATATGCATGGAGGAATGTTGTGTTTTACCAAATTAAAATAATCATATACATCAAAACAGTGCTTAATTTTAACAGCTATACAATTCATCACCAAGTTGAAATGACATTTTGATTCAGTCTTCACAGTTTCAATAAATGAGCAAAGTCAATGGTGCCAGCATTGTGGCACAGCTGATTGATCTATATCAGAGCACTGGAGCCAGTCTTGGTTGTTCTGCTTCAGACCTAGCTCCTTGCTGATGTGCCTGGGAAGGCAGCAGATGATGACCCAAATGCCTGGGTCCCTGCTTCCCATGAGGGAGGCCTGAATGGAGTTCCTGGCCCTTGGCTTCTGTCTGCTTAGACCCAGCTGTTGCAGCTATTTCTAGAGTAAATCAGCAGATGGAAGACTTCTCTCTCTATCTCACTGCTCACTGTCACACTGCTTTTCAACTAAATAAATGAATAAAATTTAAAAATAAAAATAATGAAAACATAAAAATATTAATAAGCATGTTATATCTAAGTTCATTTATTTATGTAAAAGTAATCCAGAAAAGTAACTTTTTCAATCAGACAATATTATAGGGAGATAAACTTCCTGTATTAATAACAGTAAATAATACTCCCAGCAACATGTGAAAGTGACTAATTCTGCATAATTTCAACATGATAGCTGTTAAAGTTATTTGAGCAACTTAGTACTAAACGTTTTACACAGAAATAGAAAACACATGCCAGATACCTTTATTCAGCTTTGACTGAAAATATACTTGAAATTCTAATAAACACAAGTTTCAGTGGTGCTTCCAGATATAATTTTACCAGAAAGATTATTAGTAAAGACAACTTGTTTAAATTGATATTTTTAATACCAACTTACGGCATTAACAGTAAAAAAGATTGTTACAAGAATAAATGCTTGAATTTAATTTTATTTATATATATTTCCTATCTTACTACAAATGACATTCACAGATCATTTGTTTGCCAGGATTTTCTGTGAACTCTGCAAGGGGTTTATTGTAATCTATTTTGAAATGTAATTGTTACATTAAAATAGAATTACTAAAATAGTTATTTACATGTTTATTGTGTAAAACTATATGTATGCATTGAACTATTTAGGAGAAAATTGAATTATCTATAAATTGTTATATGAAACCCACTAGTAATGACTTTTCTGATCATTTATAATAACCTAATCACCATAAAATTATGTATACCTTTAGGGTAGGAAATATTATTTGCTTACTTATTTTTTGTTACATTTATGTAAGACAAAAATAAAGTATTGTTGGACTAAAATCATTTTAACATAAATTATCATTTTAAAAGTACTGTATGTGAGACAATATTTGCCTGCCAGTTTTTATTGCTTATTTTCATTTGTTTCTAATAAGAATTGTTTATTTAAGATTCTGCCTATATTTTCTTTAAGATTTTTCTTGTAGAGATCATTTTGTACTGTTTTATTCATGTTATATACCATAAGCAATTCCTTTGGAGTATATTTTATCTCTTGAGTTTAGTTTGGTCTTCTTCCATAGGGAGAAAATGATGAATAACATTTTATGGCTTTTGCATTTCCTGTCTTCCTTAAGCAAGATTTCACTGGATACTATTATTTAAATTCTTAATTTTTCTAATATTTTGTTTTTTATTAACTGTATAGAAAATGCAACAGAAATCACATACTATGCACAGGGTATTATAGTTTAAGTATGCTATATCTTCACCAAATTTTATGTTGAGATTTAATTCCTCTGTGTGGCAAGATTAGGAGACAGGGCTAATGGGAAATAATAGATGGTTGGTGTGCAGTCCTCATAGAAAGGTTAATGGCACTTCAGGACTGGGTTATCCATCACTGGGCTGGACGGTGCGCTGAGAGAGTGAGGATTTGTAAAGTGAGCCTAGTGCCATCCCTCAGTCTTTCTCCTATACAAGGGCTCCGCCCCTTGCAGGTGCCCACTCCTGCTTCCGCTTCTCTGTAATGCACAGGGGAGCATGAGGAACATAAGCTGGTGCCACACTCTAGGATGCCTCCACCTCCAAAACCATGACACAAACCAGACTTCTTCCTTTGTAAATTATCCAGCCTCAGATATTTTGTTACAGCCACGGAAAATTGAGCCACAAAGTGAGAGTACACAATGGATTTTTTTTCCCACAATTTCATCAATTATGCTTAAGTTGGTTGAATGCTATTTACCACTGATAATCCATCTATTCTCCAATCTGTTGGCTTATTTCAGTTATAATGTCAATTCATTTAGTTATACAATAACCTTATTTTGATTTTAGTGTTGTATTTTCTTTTTCAAGCTCAATTGATATTCTCCAAAATGTATTGCTCCTTTTGAACTTATGAATCATTTTTGGCATTTCCAAGAAAGCTTTGGGGACTTATAATTGCAATTTTGGTGAATTTCTATATTAATTTGACAGGGCTGATATTTTTATATTGCCTTAAAATCCAGCAAAAGTACATTCCTCCACATAAAATACAGATGTATTTATTTAATTTAATAATTTTATAAATGTATAGGCAGTATACAATCTCTTTATAATTTTTCCTAGGCATTTTATAATTTTGCCACTATTATAAATGGATTTTATAATTGTTTCTGGTATAAAACAGAATGCTTACCATATGCTATTTCCTTGTTTCCCAGAATTGGCTACTTGATCATAAAATTGAGGTCAAGGACACAGAAATTACTTGACATTCTGAATAAAATCCATTCATAAGGAGGCTGTGCTCTTTAGGTTTTAAGAAAAGTATAGGAACAGTCTTTGTTTTCCAAAACAAAGCCATCACCATCCTTCCAGACTTAGTTAAATGATAAGCAAAATGATGGACACCTGTCTATTCTAATTTTAGTCATTGTGTCTTCATTATCTTTTCAATTACAAATTCACTTTGGCTAGAAGAATTTTTTTTACCATGTTCAACTTGTGTTCTATGTTCATTTGAAGTTATAATTGGAAATGACTACTAAATTTACTTTTGAGAGATTTTTGTATATTTAAGCAAAAAGAAAGATTTCTTGAGGTAAAACATTAAACTCAGAAAGAAAGAGCTGTTTCATGCACATTAGGATCTGTTAAGGCAGTTAGGTAGATATTACCCTATGTGTGTAAGAGGGGCCCAAAAAATGAGAAATTTTAAAGAAAATGAATTTATGTGCAATGGAAAGAAGAAACAAGTCCTGAAAACAGGATCCAGCCTGTCTCCCTTAGCCCAAGATGCACTTGCTTGTCTTTATGAAACAGAATTCACTGAATTGAGGGAGTGATAAGCTGGTTCTTGTAGAATGGAGTTCTTTGCTGCTCCAATAGGAAAGAATCCTGATGGCCAGTACTGTCTGCAGGGGTTTCTTTAGGGGAATTTCACATCCATAATTCCCCCAGTCATCTTTCCCAAAAGAGCGAGGAAGGGAGAAGAAATGGGGGACCCATGCTCATGTCCATAAAACCCCAGTCTGAATGCAGACTGCAGTCCCAGTCCTTTACTGAGATGCCCACCAGGCCTATCAGGTGTAGGGACTTCTCTCTCTTCACTTTTTTCAATAAACTATGCTAAAATCTGCTTCTCGCTTGCTCATCAGCTACATTCTTCGTCTATAGAACGAGTTCCCAGAGTTCAAATCAGTGGTAACAAAACTGACTTGTGTTCATTTATGACTTCCCCAATTTTTTTTTTTTTTTTTTTTGACAGGCAGAGTGGACAGTGAGAGAGAGAGACAGAGAGAAAGGTCTTCCTTTGCCGTTGGTTCACCCTCCAATGGCCACCACGGCTGCCGCGCTGCGGCCGGCACACCACGCTGATCCGATGGCAGGAGCCAGGTGCTTCTCCTGGTCTCCCATGGGGTGCAGGGCCCAAGGACTTGGGCCATCCTCCACTGCACTCCCGGGCCACAGCAGAGAGCTGGCCTGGAAGAGGGGCAACCGGGACAGAATCCGGCGCCCCGACCAGGACTAGAACCCGGTGTGGCGGCGCCGCAAGGCGGAGGATTAGCCTAGTGAGCCGCGGCGCCAGCCAGACTTCCCAAAATTGATATATTGAAGTACTAACCCCCAATTACTCAGAATGTGACTATATGTGAAATCAGCCTTTGAAGACTGATTAACTTAAAATGGTTGGACACGAATTCCTGTCCTGACTGCTTCCCCTCTGATCCAGCTCTCTGCTGTGGCCTGGGAAAGCAGCGGAAAATGGCCCAAGTCCTTAGGCCTCTGCACCCACGTGGGAGACCTGGAAGAAGTGCCTGCCTCCTGGTTTCTGATCACTTCAGCTTTGTCATTGCAGCCATTTGGGGAGTGACTAGACTGACAAAAGACATTGCTCTCTCTCTCTCTCTCTGTGTGTGTGTGTGTTGCTTGGCCTCTCTAATAAATAAATAAAAACTCTTTTAAAAATAAGTTTAAATGGGTCATTAAAGTGAATCTGAATGAAAAATGTCTGAAGCTCTGCTGAGAAAGCTGATTAGGGCACAGAAACACAAACAGAAGACCACAGGAAGACACAGGGACAGAACAAAGATGAGTTAGCCAAAGAGGCCTCAGAAGAGACAATCACTGCTGACACTCTGGTCTCTGGCTTCTAGTATTCACAAACCATTTGAAGAAAGAGGGTGAAAGAGATCTTCCAGGTATTTGTTCACTCCCCTAAATGGCTGTTCTCTCTCCTGGAACCCCATCCCAGTCTCCTACCTGAGTGACAGGGACCCAGGCAGTTGGGTCATCTTCTACTGCTTTCTCAAGCATACCAACAGAGCAGGGTAGGAAGCAGCACAGCTGGTACTGGAATGGGTGCTGTGATATAGGATATCAACCTCACAGGCAGTGGCTTAATCCACTGTGCCAAATACTAGTCCCTAATCTTCAGAATTTTGTGAAAATAAATATCTATTAGTTGTCACCCATTCTGTGGCAGTTTGTTGTGTCAACTCTAACAAACTAACACAATATAGTGTCTGTGTTTATACTGAGATGTGGATGCTATCATGTATACTTTTTTCATTTATTGTTCTTTAAGTAAAATAATTTATAATGGAATAAAGGTCAAAGTTATACAAAAATAAATGTAGCAAAAGAAATTCTACTAGCCATAAACAGTGCTTATGTCTATAATGCTTTGATTATTTAAAAGTGTTTGCTTTACATTCTCTGGATATTTTATGCAAGGTAAACACTCTGAAAATCATGCCACCACATAAGCCATGATAACACATCTGACCTTTTCTGTCCTGAATTCTAACCTACCAAGACTGAACACTGAAAAAACACGGTTCTATAAAATAATAAAAAAATTTACATGTCCTCATCAAACCTCGATACAACAGAAAAGCAAAGGGATTTACGTCTTTTATGGGGGATTTCTGCAATTTTTCTGTAACTTTTTCTTTTTCTTCTTTGAAAATAGCACCAACTCCCTTTTCTCTCTCAAAATGGCCATCCTTGCTAAGCTGATGCGCCCCAATTACCCTTAAGTAGCCATTTTTCTTCATATTCTCTCCATACTACTAAGACAATTGCTTTTCATTTCTCAAGCTAGTAATTTAGAAGAAGGAAATATATGACCTAAAGGATATGAAAGCAGAAGTAAAAAGCCCTGACTTCTAGTGTTGGCTTTTCTTTTTTAATAATGGTACATTCAAGACCTGTTTCATTTATGAAAAGAAAATCAAATTAACTGATTGACCTTATTTCTATAATTTACTTAATGAGAAGTTAAAAAAAAAATCACAACTTTGAAAAACATGGGTTATACTTTGAAAACTATAATAGAAATCCTGGGAAGATAGCAGCAACTAATTCTGAAGATAACAGCTACAAGCTAACATTATTACTTACATTTTCTTTTTAAAATACATGGCAAAGAGTTTCTCTTTTTCATCTTGTCCTCTTAACCGGGTCTAACACTGTGGTTAGCACATTGTAATTGCCCAATAAATATTTGCAGAATTAAATTGAAATTTTTATCACTTTAAATGTTTCTTCTTGACACATTCTGGTCAGTGATGAGTTTAATAAACTGAACATTACTTCAAGTATAAATGTGGTACAAGATGTTTCAAATTTGACATATTTATGCATTCTTTCTAGAGTTGTGTTAACTGTAGTATAAAGTTTTAAAAAACAATTCATCATGTGACTTTTGAAAGAACATGTTGATCATTCAAATACAACTAAATCAAGACTGTTCCAGTACAGCATTAAAGTGGATCACAAGGATCAAAAAGCAGTGTGTTACAATACTGTCAAGTGAAAATCAATGATTATATTCACAGGAAACTTTAAATGCAAAGGTAGTTTGTCCTTTTAATTAGAAGCATTCAGAATTCAAAGTATACTTTAAAAACTCGTCAAATCATAGGCGATGGCTTAGCTGTTCAGATATAAGTAGATTTCTAACAGGAAATAACTTGCCAAGGAATGTGATTCCATGCATTTAATTTAATTTAAACCTTCTTTATTAATTGATTTCTAGAATTTATATTAAGGATGTACACTTCACCTAAGAGTTAAGATGTTACAGCTCATGTCCCGTATCAGAGTATCTGGACTCAGTATCCCAACTCCAGCTTCCTGCTAACACGGACGTAGAAGAACTGGGTTCATGTCCTCGCTCTTGCCTTTGGCCCAGCGCAGGCCAGGTGGTTGTGAACATTTGAGAAATGAACCAGTGCATAAGATCTCTCTCCCTGCCCTTTCCCCTCTCTTTCTCTCTCTCTCTCTCTCTCTTTTTCTCTCTCTCTCTGCTTTGCATAAATCAATCAATCAATAAATACATATTTGGTTTAAAGACACAGTCATTCATATAAAATAGATAGACCAAAGAAATGTGTGGGTATGGCTATTTTGAATGTCTATACTTTTATATTAAATAAGGAAGGAACTCATCCTACCTTATTTATCAGTTTTGCCGAAAGTGATGAAGTTTAGGCAAACACATGAATTTTTATCTATTTTAGCAATGATTCTCAAACAGCAGGAGGAGCTTATCCAAGATTATCTCATACAGATCAGTTAGAGATTTTTTTTTTTCTTTGAATTATACAAATGTGTCCTCCACCCCATTAGGGAAAAAAATTGAAACACAGGGCAATCTTTTAAAACCGACACTGGGCTTGAAGCCTACAATAGCTGTGATGGAGTATTTCTCTGAGTCTGTTGCTCTTTCATGTCTGCCTCATTCTCTCGTTTCTCTCAACCAGCTTCCTCTGCTTACGGATCTCACTTTTGTCCTGCTATGACCCCATTCCTGATTCATCTTTGCCACCTGTATAGCTCATACACATTCCCCGCCGGTGGTAAGCTTCTCTAATTGCTTAGTTCACATTGTCAATAGATACATTCTAATGAGTTTATTTTCTTATATGTTTTAGGTTATCAGAATGCCTATGGATTATTGCTTCAGGGTTAGGTCTGTGTCATGAGAGTGGTTTCAATGGAACCCGAAATGTATGCCTCTTCCACAGAATTTGGACAGGGTGCATTCCACAACCTACCTCTGCCACAGTTCAAGTACACATGCTGTGTTGGAGCAGCAGATTCTTACTGAGTGCCTACTACATATAATATACTCTGTTTCGTGATGAGTAAATGTAGTTACTATGACAAATAAAGGTCTCTACTATGACAAGAATGCAATATAATTATGCTAAACAACTATCTAGAAACATTGATAGTGATAGAAAATAATATACGCAAATTAGGTATGTGTGTGCATAATACATAGCCAAAATACATAATTTGATGACTGATTTAAAACTTCAGTGGTAAAAAAGTTGTTACATGGGCACTTTGTAGTAAGAGCACTGAAGGCAGAAAATTCAGGCTGAAACTTTATTAATCAGAAACGGTTGAAGGATTTTATTCAGAGTGGCTGATGAAGCAAAGGCTCTGACAAGTATCTAAAATGCATCCCTTTTGTGCAGGCTTTCCCTTTGTATAACTGAAATGACAAAAGAAATCTCATGAATTGTTCACTCAACTAATAAACGTGTGGCTCATGATTTTTTCCCTCTGCAAACATCATGTATTCCTTAATAAGGATTCTATACCATGCTTGTTGCTTGATCATACTTATTCAGCACAGCACCATAAACACCAAGTTCACATAGAATAAATATTTTAAATAATTTCTGATTTCTTAATTTAACACAGATTTAAAAATACCCTTAAAATATACAATGTTTAGAAATTTTTCTTCTTCTTTTATATTTTGATGCTTTATCAATAATATTCATATAAAACTCTAACTCAAAAGTCCAATCACTTGTAATGTGTCTAACATCCCGTAACAAATAAGCCTAGTACTTTCATATGATAATATATATGAAGGAAACTGTGGTGTATTTCCCGTCACTTCAATAACATTGGTTATATAATATTTTTTCAAAGGATATTGCCTTGAATTTTAAATGTAAATCATTTTTCTTCCATGAGATATTTTACATTTGGTGATATTCAATAATAAGTCACATTTGAAAAATGAGAAATAACATCCATATGTTTCAGCCTGAGAAAAACTTTTTTGTTACCAATTTCATAAACTAGGTTTGATTAATAAAGCCATCTTTTTTATTTGTTTCTCTAGCTACAATTTTAGAACATGAAGTGTATATAGATGTTTTTCTTATTCCTCTGATGTTGCCAATTTAATGATATCATTGTTTGTTTAGCTTTGAAAATTACTTTTTCCTTAGAATAAATATTGAAATATGAAACACTGATGTCACTGTATAGCAAAAAATGAAGCACAGTGGATCTGGGAAGCAGTCCAAAGTGCTTCAAAGTGACTTTTGTGCCAAGCTAAGCCTTTTCACCTGAAGCCATCAGTTCTGAATAATAATAAAAAATATCATCTTTGAAGATAATTCAGGTACATTATGAAATGATTAAACTCTTATGCATACAATTGAATATGCCACTGCAGTTTTATCAACACCAAAAAAATAAAAAAAAAAAAAATCATTCCACCACTGCCTGGATGAGCAGGGATTTAGGGCCCCATCTGGGTACTTTGCAAATTGTCAGAGAGTATTTCTGCTTCTCTGCTTGTGCCTGGAATCATGCTGCATAAAAGAAATGGAAAATTGAGGCAAGAGTGCTGAAATTCTGAGAGCCTTGATTTTTATTCTGTGAAGAATTATTTGAAAAGGCTAAGAACTGAAATTATGAAGTATAAGTTAGTATTCTTTAAATTGATTCTATGCTAAAGACTAGTTGATTGCAATCACTGACAATGTCTACTTAATTTGATCACACAGTAAAAATAATGATTCAAAATGGAAAAATTCAAATTAAAACATAGCATAGAAAAATAAGATTTATTCATCTCTGAATATATGTGCATACAATAAGTAAAACTGTATTCAAAATATATCAAGCAGCTTGTTGATTTTGTGTGTGTTTACTTCTTTTTTGAAGATTATTTATTTGTGTTTACTTCTTTTTTTAAGATTATTTATTTGAAAGTCAGAGCTACATGGAGAGAGAAGCAGAGGCAGAGAGAGAGAGAGAGAGAGGTCTTCTGTCCGCTGGTTCACTCCCAAGATGGTTGCAACAGCCGGAACTGTGCCGATACAAAGCCTGAAATGCCATCTTTTTTAAGGATATTTTACTTCATTCCACAGATAAACATCTGTTTTATTAGTTCCTTTGGCAAGTTTAACATTTAAAATCCTACCGTCTCTCCCATAGGAACTTCAGAGCCATCAGTTACTATACTGTCTTTGTGAGTTTTCTGTGATATTCCCTCCCTTCTTGTAGGCTCTTTCGAGTCTCTCCAGTTAAACTGAAATGCTTAGTAATTATTAACTTCTGGGAAGAATTAGCAATGTCTTTCTACATTGGCACTGAATTTTATAATTGTATCCTGGTGACTAAAAACCAATAAAAGTCAAATTGTACCTTAAGGATTTACTAAGTGAAGGAAGCACTTAATGAAAATCTTGAGAAAAATGTTTTTACAGGCTTGTCATTAAAATGAGAATCCCGTGGATAAATACTGTTCTTGTCAAAATCATGTATCAGGATGTTGATATACATAATAATTAATTGTGTTTTCAGAGGCAGGCCACATCAGAGTGGTACAATCAATACCTCTTGATTTTTCCCTTCATATTTACAAATAAAACATGTCCTGATAAACTTAGATAGCTGTTAGAGTTTTGACCAATTACAGTTTTCTGCACTGAGTTAACAGTGAGTACAGTGTTATGTGGATATGGGAGTCAGGTATGCTCTTGCATGGCTTCCATAAAGAGCAGGTGGGAATTCTGAAACACCTCCCATTATTTTTTTTATTTTTTTTATTTTTAATTTTTTGACAGGCAGAGTGGACAGTGAGAGAGAGAGACAGAGAGAAAGGTCTTCCTTTGCCATTGGTTCACCCTCCAATGGTCGCCACGGCTGGCATGCTGCAGCTGGTGCACCAGGCTGATCCGAAGGCAGGAGCCAAGTGCTACTCCTGGTCTCCCATGGGGTGCAGGGCCCAAGCACTTGGGCCATCCTCCACTGCACTCCCTGGCCACAGCAGAGAGCTGGCCTGGAAGAGGGGCAACCGGGACAGAATCTGGTGCCCTGACCGGGACTAGAACCCGGTGTGCCGGCGCCGCAAGGCGGAGGATTAGCCTAGTGAGCCGCGGCGCCGGCCAACCTCTGCCATTATTATAATAGCTCCTTTCCTAGGAATTATGAACCATAGTGTGCTTACTTTTATGTAGAATTGTCTTGCTTGTCATTCTTTTTTTTTTTTTTTTTTCCAAGATTTTATTGGGGGCTAGCGCTGTGGCGCAGCAGCTTAAAGCCCTGGCTTGAAGTGCTAGCATCCCATATGGGCGCCAGTTGGAGACCCGGCCACTCTACTTCAGATCCAGTTTGCTGCTATGGCCTGGGAAAGCAGTAAAAGATGGCCCACGTCCTTAGGCTCCTGCACCCACATGGGAGACCCAGAAGCTCCTGGCTCCTGGCTTCGGATCGGTGCAGCTTCAGCTGTTGTGGCCAACTGGGGAGTGAACCAGCAGATGGAAGACCTCTCTCTCTCTCTGCCTCTCATATCTCTGTGTAACTCTGACTTTCAAATAAAAAATAAATCTTAAAAAAAAACTAAAGATTTTATTTATTTATTTATTTATTTGAGAGGTAGAGTTACAGACAGTGCGTGGGAGAGACAGAGAGATGAGTCTTCCATCTGCTGGTTTATTCCCCAGATGGCCTCAAAGGCCTGAGCTGGGCTGATCCAAAGACAGGAGGCAAGAGCTTCTTCCAGGTCTCCCATGTGGGTGCAGGGACCCAAGTGCTTGGGCCATCTTCTACTGCTTTCTTAGGCCATAGCAGAGAGCTGGGCAGGAAGAGGAGCAACCAGGATTAGAACTAGTGCCCACATGGGATGCCTGTGCTGCAGGCAGAGAATTAACCTACTGCACCATGGCACCAGACCCCACTTGTTATTTTTAAATCTGATATATTTGAAGGGATAAGAAATACTGGATATGTTAACATATTCGGATATGTTAAGATATTCAAACATATAAAACAGATCAAGAAAAAAAAACAAGTTGACTGTAGAACTTTATCTCCACAGAACAAGATCAGTGAGCTATAAATAAAACAAGCAATTAGAAACTCCTTCCATTGAAGACAGCCTGGAGATTAATAAAATGTTTTAAGATTTATTTATTTATACGACAGGCAGAGATAAAGAGAGAGGAGTAAAAAAGAGAGAAAGAGATCTTCCATCCTCTGGTTCACTCCCCAAATGGCCAAAAGGGCCGGGGCTGGGCCAGGCCAAAGCCAGAAGCCAGGACTATCTTCCTGGTCTCTCACACTAGTGCAGGGGCCTAAGCACTTCAGCCATCTTCCACTGCTTTCCCAGGTGCATTGGCAGGGAGCTGTATTGGAAGTGGTGCAACGAGAACTCCAATTGGTGCCCATATGGGATACCAGCACTGCAGGCAGAGGTTTAACCATCTATGCCACAGAGTCATCCCTAAAACGATTATTAAAATAATCCATGAATGAGTTAGTTAATAAGATATGATAAAGATTTTAAAATAATGCAATTTTTAAAAAATTATATTTGAAAATGAGTGTTCATAAAAATTCATAATATATAGAAGGTTAGAGAACCTACAGGAAGTACAGACATATTCTAACCAAATAATTCAAATATTTGAAATATATTTGAAAATAGTATTGTAATATTCTCTTCCTGCCTCCTTATATCTCTGTTATTATGTATGTGTGAACACAGGGGTACTTCCAAAAGTTCATGGAAAACAGAATTCAAAAATGTTTGTTTTGGTGCAAAACACTGTGAAATGCATATGTACCTCTTTCCAATACAGATTGTTATGTGCTCATTGAAGAACTCTCATATGCATTGATTTCAAGTTCTTTTTAATCAATATAAAATTATTTTGAGTTTCATCTTCCACCAGTTTTTGGATGAGCCTTGTAGATTTGAGTGCATGTATACAAAATAAGGATTTCACATATAGGAGTGTATTTGTATTACTAGCAAGATAATGTGTATTAGTTGTATCATAAAGTTCAATTATTCCAGTTTGACAGTTCATGTTGTTCTAGTTTATCTTCCGCTTCTTTTTCCCCTTTATAAATTAATCTTTCCTGAACATCCTTGTGCAGCTAGGCATTGATTCTGCTGTTGTTTGTATTGCTGTAAGATAGACTTCCGAAAGTTTGAAGTATGAATAAATGGTGCATTATACTTATACCAAAGTATAATTTGAATAACTATTGCTAAGCTACCCTTTAAAATATGTCTTATTTCCTAAGAAATAGGGAATATTTTGTATAGCTCATCTGTGAAAGCTGAATATCTTTATGACTTGCATCATAGTGATATCAAGATTTTTTTCAATGATGATGAATAGATATAACATGTCCAACATGCTGTTTTTAAAACAGTTTAAGGTACACTTTGTCAGTAGTAGATATCATCACTTAGAAGTAGATATGAACTCACAATCATATTAAATTCTCAAAGCAATAAATTTGAGCCATGCTTTCTCTAACTACAAACACTAAAGGATTCCGAGGCAATCTTACTTTGTAAGTTGCTTTTATATTTAGTGATGGCTCTGAAGTGAAGTACACGTGTTTATCTTTTATTCATTGAAATCTCAAAAACTTCAGGTATTTGGATCTTGACTACTCAAGGGGAAGGAAACAAAATGTTTAATGTGAAATGCAAGTTCTTATATAAGTAAATCTTTGCAAGAAAGAAAAAGTATTTATTCTGTTTTTCTCAGTTTATATTTTTAGTAGTAAAGTCACCCAAAAATGTAGCTCTATTAATATCAAATGTTTTGTCATGTGCAATACAGAAAAATTATTAAACTATTTTCAGCTGTTTTTAGGAATCTCATCTTTGTCTTGTTTCTATTTTAAAATGATTTATTTTGCCATAAATGAAATGCTGTAAATTATTGCAAAACATTTAGGAAAAGAATCTGGCTAACTGCTTTGAATTACAGCACTAGCCAAGGAAAAATTGAATGCTTGACAGGTTTTAAAAAAGTGGATATTTTTTAAATATATATTTTATACTTAGAATAGAAACATTTTGATTCTCTCTGAGTAATAGAGCACTGGTGTTCTCTTTTTGAAATTTTATTTAACTTATACAAGTTTCATGTGTTTCATATATACAGATTTAGGAACATAGTGTTACTTCCCACCATACCTTCCCTCCCACCCACAGCCCATATTCCAACCTTTCTTCCTCCTCCCTCTCCCATTCCTAATTTTTTGTGAAGATCTACTTCCCTTTTACTTAATGATCATAAAGTTAACCCTACACTAAGTAAAAGAGTTCAACAAAAAGGATGAAGAGAAAAAAAAAAAACACTGTACAGATCAACAGCATCTGGAAACTATGTACAACTGCACATTTTTTATCAGAAGGCATTAAACACACAAAATCAAAACTACAGGAAGACCTCCATTAATCATTAATTTAATAATTCTTCCAGATGTTTTTCTTTAATTTTCAAGAATCACCATTCTGCTCAGGCACTGTGGGTTAAGTCACCGCTTTGGACAGTCACCTCCCATAACACAGTGTCTGATTCAAGTCACAGCTGCTCTTTTTCTAATGTATCTTTCTGCTAATGTACAACCCTGGGTGCAGCAAGTAATGTTGCAGGTGTCTGAGTCTCTGCCAACCCTGTGGAGAATTCAGGTAGGGTTCTGGAATCCCTGCTGTTTCAAGCATTTGTGAGAGAACAAACAGACTGAAGACCTCTCTCTCTGTCTCTCTCTCTCTCTCTCCCTCTATCTCTCTCACTCTCTCTCACTCCCTCATGCTCTAGTTATCAATAAATTATAAAGAAATATTATTTTTAAAAAAAGAACCACCAATCTGCAACTCATTGGGATCTACAATAGGTCTAGCATTTAGGGATTTTACATATGTATGGATAAATAATTCATACTCATTTTAAGTAGGTTATTAGTTAACTTGAGACCCTGTAACACACTAGATCAGGTAGATTAAACACTAGATGTTGTTTCTCACAGTTCTGGACTGGGAAGTGTAAGATAAGGATCTTAGCCCTGTAGAGTTTGATAGGGATCTCTTCTTGTTTTAGATATTGTTGCCTTCTTGGTGTATCCTTACATTACGGAAGAGCGAGATCTTTTCCTATAAGGAGACTGAACCCATCATAAGGACCTCACAATCATCTAAACCTAATTACTTCCAAAGTCTCCACCTCGAAATATCATTATATTAGGCAGTAAGTCTTTAACATATCAACTGTAGGGGGAACATAAACACAGTATATAGCAAGTTCTTAATTTACATGACCACTTAACAAGATGTGTTAGAAACTTCTGTTTATCATGAATGATGAACTTAATCAAAACCACTGGAAGAGAGATCAATAAAGCATTAGATTCTTATGGAAAAATATGATAAGTTTGAACGCAAAAGAAATAAATATTTGAGATACTGAAAAATGTAAATTAATCTTATGGGTATAGAATTTCTAAAGGTATTTAATGGAATTAGGGTAATAAAAACCCTGATATGTCTTTCTCTAAAGAACCAACATAATTTGCTTTATTTATAACTTATGTAAGTGGCAGTTAAGATTCTGGTTCTGCTCCTCTTTATTTATTTCAACATGACTCAGATATCCATGTGTGAGATCTTTTTCTTTGTTTCCAATAAAACCTTTATTTACAACTTACTAAATCTATAACAATTAAGTACTTGGCAATGATTTTAACCTGCCTACTTCTAATTTCTCATAAACACATATAGCAGATAATAAAAACATCCTTACAGAGAATTTGAAATATTTATGAGGTAATACAATCACATTAAGCACACTGTAACTGAAAAAATCTTCCCTTTTCTTTATCTCCCTGAAAAACTCTAATTAAAGAGTTAGATGATAGATGGATAGATGTAGATCTTTATACACATACCCAGACACACACACACACACACACACACACACACATATATATATATACATGGTGAACATAAAAAGCATATTAAACTAAATAATAACTTTCTTATTTGTAGGAGATGTAAACATTCAAAACCAATGGAAAATTAAAAAAATAAACACACTGAAGTTTGCTAAGTTTCATTAGGTTTCACTGTACAGACATACTAAGTGTTAAGCAGGACAAGATATAGTAGAGAGGTATGATTCAACAAGCAAAACCATTCAACCTCAATTGTTGTATCAATACATTTTCATGAAAATTTCTCAAAATGATTTTTGGAAGTTATTAGATGCAATCATTAAAACTAACTATATATTGTTAAATATTTTTCAGAGAATCAAAAAGTGCTATGATGCTGTAAGTTAACATTTCATATGAAATAATAATGAGCAATATTCAAAAAGAATGATAAATGCTAAAAAATTATACCAGATAATATATTTTGTGCAAAACTTTTAAAACATAATTCATAAGATATGGAGCTATTTTAACATTTTTATAATGTCTTTTAATGTATTTTTATGTCTTTAAATCAAATTTATATTTATTACTGGGTCATGAGAATAGTGAAATTAGTTTTTTATGTTAGACTACATTAAGTCAAATAGCAATTCTATGAGCTTATATAATGAAGCAACTAAAAAAGGACTATTTTTTAAATATTTGGCTTAATTCAAAATAATATAAAAAATGTAAAGGAAGGACCTGGGAGAGATGAGATAAGCAGACGGTAAAAAGAAAGTAGCGGTGCAGATTCACATGGCGATGAAGATGCTTCTTGCTAGGGAATGCCTGGCTTTGCTCCTAGCTCCATTCCAGATTCCCACTTCCTTGTAATATATCCTGGTAGGCTGCAGTGATGCACAAATGTACTGCCTGGACTGGCCTTCCCATTTCTGGCTTTGGTCTAACCAGGGCTGGTTGTTGCAGGCATTTGAGGAGTGTGTGAAAGAATGGAAATTTATTTCTCTCATTCTCTCCCACCTTCTATTCTTTTCATTTAAATAAAGTAAATAAAATATTTAAAAGGTATTAAAAGTAAAATGGTAAATATGCATTGAATGTTAATGAAATAATAAAAATCAGAATTTGTAAAATACCATAAAAAGATATAAGCCCAAATATGATCCTCACAAGAGGTAAGAATTAATATGAAAATACAGACAGTATCCATCTCAAAGGATATATATGCCATTCAATGAAAACATAACCAAAAGAAAACTGAGGAATGGAAAGCAAGTATATCTGAAATAAAGAACCATTTCATAATGAAACCTACAAATTTGCAATTTGTTTGCATCTAATGATATATTATGAAAAATACATAAATATTGATATAAAATTGAACACAAATTAAGAACATAACAATGTATATATATAATAAAATGTCATATAATAGTCCACACATTTTTATAGCATTACATATCTAGTACATGTTTTTAAAAAATGTAAAAGATAGTTATATACATAGAAGCTCAAAGACTGTGACACAAATGTTATACATATTAGAAGACAGATAATCTATTTTAAAAATGTGCAAAATTTAAACATCAGTCAAGTGTTCAGTCAAAAGTTTTATGAAAATCTTGATATCCTCACTAATTATTAGTAAGAGATAAAACAATAAGAGTATCAGTAAACAGCCATCACAATCTCTAAAATTACCAACCAATAGCATCAAGTGTTAGCAAGGATATTAAACAAAAGTAATACACATAAACTGCTTCTAGGAGTCAAATATCAATGAAACATATTTTCAAAATTATTAAAAGTGAAAGCATGCATTTTCTATTATCCAGAGATTTCAAATATTTTTGTACTCCAAAAAAGCATACTTTTTACACCAAAAAGGTGAACTAGTCACATCCAAAAAGAAACTGAAGTAATCCAAGTTTTCATCAATAATAGGATACATATACAAGTTTTGGTATACTTACACAATGAAATAACAAACAGCAATAGGAATAAACTGTGCTAGTCATTAAACTGAATGAATTTTAAACACAATGTTCAGCAAATGATTCAAAAGTACAAAATAAAGCATGTATATTATAGGTATATATTATTTACATTATTAATATATACAAAAAGGTAAAAGAATTTATGTTGATAACATCAGAATAGTACATACTCTATAGAGGGAAGACTCGGGAAAATGAGAAATTTTTGCTGTACTACTGACTACAATTATTTATTTGTTCTTTTTTTGGAGGAATTCATATTTTAAAACTCCACAAGCTTTATTACTTTGTGTATACCTTGTTATGTACCTGGTATATTTCTATATGCTTTAGGATTTTCCAGAAATTCTATCATGACAAGATTCACATATCATAAAGACCCATCATCCTGATCATTAATACTCCGATGGACTGAATCACAACAATTAAAACTCTGGTCCCTTTCACTCCCTCACAAATCTCCCATCATTCAAATAATTACTAAACTTTGAAATTTCCAGTTCCACTATGTGCCCTGAGTTGTCCATTTGTACTCATTTCCACTTCTTCCACCAATAAGACAAATAAAATATCATAGTTTATCTTCTACAATTCCATAATAGCCCCTGTCTACGTGTTTCAGTTGTTAAACACCTAGAATTTATTCTTCACATTGAACTTACACTTCACTTAAAATATCCAGTGGCTTCATATCTGTCTTATAAATAAAATTTTATAACTCTATATGGCTAGCCAACTGTCTATCTTATATAATTTTCTGCTACTTTCCCCGTCACACATAACTTCCTGTTCCACTGGCCTTTCAATTATTAGCAAATCCATCATGACTCAGGCTCTTTGCTCTTGCTTTTCCTCCATCTGAAATGTGTCTATTTTCCTCAGAGAATTTCACATAGCGTGCTCTTCAGTTGACTTCCATCTCTAACTTCCCCTCCTCTTAAGGCCTTTACTTACTTAATGCTAATGATTCTCTCTTCTCAAAAGCAGGTATTACAATCTGAGTCCTTAATCTTTGTTGACATAATCTCTTTCATGTATTTGTCATCTGTGAACAATATCAGGTAAAATTTATTTGGGGTTTAGGGTAATAGTGGCTTAAAAAAATGGTTTAAACGTGACTTGGGTTTATTTTCCAGAAACATAGCAAAAAGTGCCAAGGTAAGAAAGTAATCCAAATCTACTTTTGTAACTCCCATGAACCATTTCAGTATGGTCTCTTTGGGAATTGTTTTAATTTGGGACATGAGGCCAAAGATAAATGAGAAGGGTTTGCAGGACGGATCATGCAGTTAAATCAGCTCCCAAGGAGAAGGCTTCCCAGAACTTCTACACAGCATTCCTCTTCCACATTACTCGACAGAATATAGTCATGTTTCTACAACAAGGTGGCTAAGAAAGGTTGTTCCAGCTGGGCACATTAGCACTCCGAGTAAAACCAAGGTTACAAAGTCAAGAAATAGATACTCAAATTTTTTTCTAGGTCCACATATTCAGCTTTCAAAAATTCTATTCTCAATTTTGTCCTAAGTATAAGACACACATCATCAGCTCTCCAAGAGAAATAAATGTGATTTCTCTACCAAATTAAGGATTTAACTTCCTCTCTGTAAAATTGAGGTTCTTGGAATAAAATTTAATATTCTCAAGGTTCAAATATCAGTCTGCTGATATTATAATTTAAAAAGACAAGATATTTTCCTTACCATATACTATACCATACACCATCTACTATATATAATATGTAATACTATATGTGAGATGTAGTACTATATATAATATGTAATATGTATATATCATAATCTGTAATTTATAACATGTAATAGAATATTTCAAATAAAATATCCATTAGAAAACAGGAGAAATAAAATTTCTTAGAAACATAAGGGAATTTCATATAATTCATGAAAAAATAGAATTATAGATAAGTTATTTGAGTGCCAGAATTTTGAAATTCATGCAGAGGTTTTCATAAAGTGCATTTTTGTGAATTTATTAAAGATTGCTCATGTATGCATTTTAAATGTTTTGAACTAAAATAAACTTATCTTTTTATTTTGAAATTCCCATGAACTATTTGAAGCTTCTTCATATTGATACTAGGTAATATTTCAGCCCTGCTGTGGAACATACCCCTTGCTGTTTCCTCTAACAGCTGCTTTTTTTTTCCGAGATTCGAGATAGTTGATGCACCTTGACTTTCACATCTTGCAGATTCTTCCTGGAACTTCATCTTTTTTTTTTAAATTTTTTTTATTTATTTGAAAGATAGAGTTACAGAGAGAGAGACAGACAGAGAGAAGTCTTCCATCTGCTGGTTCACTACCCAGATGGCTACAATGGCAGGAGCCGCACCAATCCTAAGCCAGGAGCCAGGAGCCAGGAGCATCCTCTAGGTATCCCACGTGGATGCAGGGGCCCAAAGAATTGGGCCATCTTCCACAGCTTTCCCAGGGCATAGCATAGAGCTGGATCGGAAGAGTAGCAGCCGGGGCTAGAACCAGCGCCCACATGGGATGCTGGTCCTTCAGGCCAGGCCTTTAAGCTGGTGCATCACAGCGCCTGCCCCGAACTTCATCTTTTAAGATTAGGAAGTGGACAGTAAAAGTAAAAACAGTCTTAAGGTCTGTACCGCATTAGCAATAGAGTTCTTGATGATGAGCTCCAAGGCATTCTAAGCATTATCTAATAATTTAATATGTACAAGTAGGTACAGTTCAGGATTTGGGGTCCTTGGATATTGTTCTGTAAAAAACATAGAGCCTTCTGGTTTATCTTCTTGCAGATAATCCCAAAGCTAATGACTTCCTCTAGATGTAATTTGTAAGCATAGAGTCAATAATATTTGAATTGCAGGCTTCTAGGCACCATCTACACCCCGTTTTCTCACCATAATGAGTTCACTGAAACCACCAGATAAGTCCTCTTCTCCAGGAGACTCATTGCATTTACCAAAAGGCTTATTTCACTTGCATGGTAGCTGTTAGTTTCATCCTCTGCTTAGTTTGTATGCCTCAGTCCTCCTCAGTTTTCATGCATTGGACCTGTTACAGTTTTAATTTGGCACTTACAAAATGCCTTCACTCACTTCTCCTCCATCACTGCTTTCAGATTAGCTCCCTTGCTTTAATTTTCCTTATTGAATTTTGCTAAAAGTGACAGGGGCCAGCACATCCCCACATGCAGATTCTCCTTCTCTTTCCATTTGTCACAGAAATTTTTAACACTTGGCTAGAGTAACCAACACAAAGATGATGCAGAATCAGATAAATTGTAACTAGACAGTACTTTATCAGTCCTAAAACATGAAGTAATTAAAATTCCTCAACTTTTAGGTGCACATGTGTGCTAGTATTTAAAATACTGGCGAAATTGCTCACATTCAACATCAAAAGTGCCTAGAGTCAATACCCAGCTCTGCCTCCTGACTTGAGCTTCCTGCAGATACAAATCCTAGGAGGCCAAAGTGATGGTTCAAGAAATTGGGCTCCTGCCACCCACATGGACAACCTGGATTGCATTCCTGACTCCTGGCTTCCATTTTATCCAGGAGCCATTGTGGGCATTTTGGCAAAGTGAACTAGCCAATATGAGTCTCTCTTTCACTCTCTCTCTGTGTGTGTGTGTGTGTGTGTGTGTATGTCCCTCTGCTATCCTCCCAAATAAATGAATAAAATATTGAAAAACATTTGTCACCCTCTGCTCAAAACCACAGCCATCCTGTAAATTCTAGTTCAATTGTCCACTATGGAATCTATTAGATTGTTGGCTGGGATTTTCAGGTATACACTGAAATCCACTGTAAAAATTTTAAATGGTAAACCCAACACTCACACACACACACACACACACACACACATCTGTACTTAGCTCACTTGCTATCACAAGTATCAGGAGCTAAAGTGATCCTCATCTTTTTTGCTTGTTTATTTTAGAAGACTCAAATTATACATCAGGGGTGATGAGTTAAGACAATGGTTGAGACTTTCACATTTTGGAGCACTTGCTTGGTTTCCTAGCTACTCTGTACTTCCAATACAGCTTCTAGTTTATGCACCTGTGAGGCAACGGATGATGGCTCAAGCATTTGGTTTCTGTCAGCCACATGCCAGACCTAGATTGAGTTTCAGGCTCCTGGTTGCATCCTAGCTTAGCCCCACAATTGTTGTGTGCATTTGGGAGTGGACAAGTGTATAGAATATCTCTCCCCATCTCTCAGTCCTTCTGTCTTTCAAATAAATAAATAAATAAATAATCTTTAAAAGCACATACACACTATAGAACCTATCTATCCAATGAGCTTGCTACATATCATATATATACATATATACGTACACACATATGTACATATGGAAAAAATATAGGTATATGTAGGTGCAAATACATAAAATTATTATACATGTACTATGACAATATAGATACATACTATGGGAAAGTATAAAACTTCGAAATCATGACCATGTCTAGCTGTGAATAAAATATTCTAATAAAATGGTGTCTACATATACTAGGATGTGCACTGGAAGATAAATTTATTTGTGAATGCTTAATATCCAATTACTAGAAGATTGTGTAGTATAAAATATATTACCGAATGAATGGCTCAGGCATTTGGCTCAACACTTAAAGTCACCAATTGAGATGCTTATATTCAATATGGAGTGCCTGGTTGGAGTCACAGCTC
This sequence comes from Oryctolagus cuniculus, assembly GCF_051225735.1. Taxonomy (NCBI): domain Eukaryota; kingdom Metazoa; phylum Chordata; class Mammalia; order Lagomorpha; family Leporidae; genus Oryctolagus; species Oryctolagus cuniculus. The sequence continues at coordinate 105,068,974 of NC_142871.1, read as the reverse complement.
CTCCGATTCTGATCCAGTTGCCTGCCAATGTGCATTCTGGGAGACAGCAAGTGATGTCTCAATTTCTTCTCATGTTCTTGGAACACTTGGAATGACTCCCAGGCTTCTGGTTGCAGCCTGGTCCAGCTCTGATTATTGTGAGACTTTGGGGAGTGAATCAGTGGTTGATTCTCCCTCCATCTGTTTCTTTTCTCTTTAACTTTTAAATAAAATTGAAATAAATAGCAAAATAAAAATCCAATAAATATTGCTGAAGGAATACATGTGGCAATGAATGTATATTTTACTCATCTCTTCAATTATGGTCTTATGATTTTAATTTTTCTTCTCATGGGCCCTTTTGCTTGGTGTAATGATTTGAATTGGAATTTTAAGTAAGTTTTTTTACAAAGATAAAGTTGGACAACTTATCATGGATAGAGAGGCTATAGATGCTTGATTCCAGGTTAAAAGGTTGAGAAGCCATGAGTGAAAGATTAAATTTAATGTGGCTTTATAAACCTACTAGAAGAAGTGCACTACAAGATAAAGAAATTTATCTAACTTGTTCACTAATTTCTACCTATGACAACGTTAGGATCTAATGAGGCATTTTTTTTTAAAGAGAGGGACAGATGGAGAGAAAGAGATCTTCCATCTACTGGTTCACACCCCAAAATGGCTTTGAAGGTCAAGCATGGGCCAGGACAAAGCCTGGAGACAGGAACTCCATCTGAGTTTCTCCATGTAGGTACCAGGTGTCCAAGTACTTGAGACACGTTCTGTGGTCTTCCCAAGTACATTAACAAGGATCTAGATTGAAAGCAATGCAGCCAGGACTAGAAATGGCGCATTAATGTGGGATGCCAGCATTGAATGAGGCAGCTTAAATTGCTGTGACATGGGGCCAGTTCTGTGGCATAGTGGGTAAATCCACCATCAGCATCCCTTTTGGGGGTAGGTTCAAGTCCTGGCTGCTCCACTAATGATCCAGCTCCTGCTATGGCCTGGGAAAGCAGCAGAAGATGGCCCAAGTCCTTGGATCCCTGCATTCACGTGGGAGACCTGGAAGAGGCTCTTCATTCCTGGCTTTGGATCAGCCCAGCTGTGCCCTTGAAACCATTTGGGGAGGGACCAGAAGATGGAAGATTCTCTCTCTCATCTTCTGCTTCTGCCTCTCTATAACTCTACCTTTCAAATAAATTAATTAATTAAAAAAAATTTTACACTTAATCTTTCTATATTTTTTTAACTTTTATTTAATGAATATAAATTTCCAAAGTACAGCTTATGGATTACAATGGCTTCCCCCCATAATGTCTCTCCCACCTGCAACCCTCCCCTTTCCCACTCCCTCTCCCCTTCCATTCACATCAAGATTCATTTTTGAGTCTCTTTATATACAGAAGATCAGTTTAGCATACATTAAGTAAAGATTTCAACAGTTTGCTCCCACACAGAAACATAAAGTGAAAAATACTGCTTGAGTACTAGTTATAGCATTAAATCTCAATGTACAGCACACTAAAGACAAAGATCCTACATGAGGAGTAAGTGCACAGTGACTCCTGTTGTTGACTTAACAAATTGACACTCTTGTTTATGGCCTCAGTAATCACCCTAGGCTCTTGTCATGAGCTGCCAAGGCTATGGAAGCCCGCTGAGTTCACTGACTCTGATCATATTTAGACAAGGCCATGGTCAAAGTGGAAGTTCTCTCCTCCCTTCAGAGAAAGGTACCTCCTTCTTTGATGACCCGTTCTTTCCACTGGGATCTCACTCACGGAGATCTTTCATTTAGGTTTTTTTTTTTTTTTTTCCCCCAGAGTGTCTTGGCTTTCCATGCCTGAAATACTCTCATGGGCTTTTCAGCCGGATCCACATGCCTTAAGGGCTGATTCTGAGGCCAGAGTGCTGTTTAGGACATCTGCCATTCTATGGGTCTGCTGTGTATCTCACTTCCCATGTTGGATCATTCTCTCCCTTTTTTATTCTATCAGCTAGTATTTGCAGACACTATTCTTGTTTATGTGATCCCTTTGGTTCTTAGTCCTATCATTATGATCAATTGTGAACAGAAATTGATCACTGGGACTAGTGAGATGGCATTGGTACATGCCACCTTGATGGGATTGAATTGGAATCCCCTGGTATGTTTCTAACTCTACCGTTTGAGGTATGTCAGCTTGAGCATGTCCCGAAATTCTGTGACACTATGCTTGCCCCAGTAATTTTTTATATGAATCCAAGCTTAGGATCATAAATTATTTTTTGAATCATATATAGGCATTATGCACAAATCAATGGAAACTAATATCTTAATTATTGAGATTACTGTTATCATATTTTGTATACTCTCATAACAAGGTAAATTTTGTGAGTAATATTAATTAATAGGTAATAATAAACATTATATAAAATTAGATTTCCCCTTATATTCACTAAAATATTTTTCATTATTCTCTAGTAATTATTATTTTTATCCAGGATTCCTTTTTGGTATTCTAGGATAAAACAGAATATATTTGTTTTGAAAAGAAAGGCTCAAGACACTAAGAACATAAATGCATTGTCAAGATTATAAAATATAGAGAAATAAAGTTTTATCTGGGCTATACTAATCACTTGCTTTTAGATATTAGAGTGAACAGATTAAATATAATGAAAAATGTGTGCTTTAAGTTTATAAATCTATCATTTGGTAAAAAAAAAAGATGTCTACAATTTCTGATTATGGTTATTCAATTGTAAGAGAAAAATTAAATACATCAGTTGCATAATTTTCCCTGAGGCTTATTCTGATCATCAAAGGGTAAATTTATGTTCACTAGGAATGCAATCACACCACAGTGCCCATTAAAAATAATGGAAATTGCTCATCTAATTTACCATTGGCCACATGGAAAATTTTCCCCACAGGGGTCATGAAAGACATCAAACTTGTCATGGGCTAGAAACTCCTGTAATACACTGCTTTTCAAGAGTTTTGGCATCTGAAACAATCATATTTTTAAAATAATTATAATACAAAACTGCCCAAAATAAAATGTCATACTGATAAAAAGGAAGAGAAGCAGGATCTGAAACAATGAACAACTCAAAAAGGAGGTAATACATGTTCAAACCTGGGGTTGAAAAGAGATATAACATTGCTGAAACAAATTACCAATACCATTTATTTTATGATTTCCTTGGCTGAAACTTTCCAAGGAAACAGTGGGATGTCTACAATGGAAATATTGTAAGACATCTTCCGTACAGACAAGGACTGGACTATTTTTAACAATTGAGGCATCGCTTCTTGGCCTTTTGGTTAAGATCAAGTGGAGTACCTGTTCTTATCAGTTTCATATCTGATACCTCCTCTATCCGAGGACAATATATTAAATGGATTTTTGGAGCAGGGAGTTGGAATAGAAACTTGCTCTGTCTGGAAAAATACTGGGTCCTTGCGTGGACCTGGTATTCCAGTACCTCCGGGGACTGTGCACCCTCCCCTCACAAAAACAACAATTGATGCAATATGTTATCTTTTCTAAAGAATCTAATTTAAAACAAAATCTCAATAGTCTGTATATTTAATCTTAAAATTCATCTATCACAATTGAATGTTTTATATTTTCTAATATAGTTAATATGAAGTGATAAAAACAAGAGTTTCAATTAGTTATCATCATCTGGAGGTGAGTTAAAATTTAAAATAACTACAGGCAGTTTCCCCTCAAACTTCTCTTAACTTTTCTTGTTTCCTAACTTTGCTTCTGAATTGTGAGCTAGTATGTTTAGAGCAAAATTGTGTATATTTTTACCTCATATCATGTGTTTTATAGTTTCAAAATTTAAAAAGAACAATTTGTTTCAGTTTTCAGACCTCTAAGTTCTTAAATGTGATGTGATATAATTAAAGGTGAGACTATCTGGGTTAGAATGAATGAAAGATTTTGTTGTGATTATTTTGTTGTGATTATTTTTTAAATTAAAGCAATTTTTATTACTTGAGAAAATAAAACTCTTTTAATAACAATTATGATCTCTCTCTCTTTTTGTTATAAGGTAGAAAAATTTAAATTGGGGGAATTGGGGAGCTTCCCAGATTCAATAGCATAGTTTTTGTTTGTTTATTTTAAGATTTATTTATTTATCTGAAAAGCATAGTTACAGGGAGAAAAGGAGAAAGAGAGAGAGAGAGACTGATTTTCTAATCCCTGGTTCATCCCCCAAATAGCCACAATGTCCAGTGCTGGGCCAAGCTAAAGCCAGGAGCCTGAAATTTGTTCAGCGTCTCACACGTGGATGCAGGGGCCCAAGTACTCAGCCCATGTTGCACAGCTTTCCCAGGCACATTATCAGAGAGCTGCACTAGAAGTGGAGCAGCTGTGACTCAAACCGGCACCCATTTTGTTTGTATATACAGCAGGCAGAGGTTTAACCCTCTATGCCCAATCACTGGCCCCCAAATGCATGTTTTAAAGGAAACAATTGTCAATAAAATGATTCTGTGTGTTCGATGTTTTCATTGGTGCTGTCCACTTGTGTGTCTTTTTCTAATCATGCATAGAATTTAAATGCATTTTTAAGTTTTAGGGAGAATATGAATTTTATTGAAGGGGTTAAGAATTTTTAGTAAATGTGGAGTCTTCTAAAGCTCATGGAAAATGCATTTTACAAAAAAAAAAACTAACTATGGATATAAACACAGGTCAATGTCACTATGCAGATATAGATTAAATGAGATATATTGGGTATCTTTGAAAATTATTTGCTTTTAATTGTCTGTGCATGGTAAGGTATGGGTCTGAAGAAAATTTTGTAATGCTAAACATCACCACATATTTAATCACCATAACCCCTAACCTTCTAATTTGCCATGAAATGGAAAATACATCAACCAATAGTTTGATTTATAATACAACTGGAGCTCAGAATGAGAGCTGGAGTATTTCTTAACATCAGAGATTCTGTGGATCTGCTGAAGTGGTTTTCACACAGCGTGCACTTCCATGAGTCCTGTTGTCTACCAAAAGGTCTAAGGTGATAGACTTCTGGCTTGGAGTCTCTATCACGCTGTACATTACGTGATATCCAAGCAAATGCTCTAAAAACAAAATCTCTTTTAAATCAGTAAGCTTGTTAGACTGAAATATCACTCCAGTTTCTCAAATGTTCACAATTACCATAGAGGAGGCTGGCAGGTATATCAACAATACTCCTTTATCACATGCGACTTCATATTCACCTACAGAAGTCTGCTGGGTCTGCAATGAAACCTTACGATGTAAATAAAGTTGACATTTGCAGATGTGAACAAGCAACCTGAAGGAGTTCCATCTCCCAAACTTGTACACCTAACTGAAGAGTGGAAATTGAATTGCAAGCCAGACTTTTGGTAGATTAGGATTTTCATTTTTAAAACTGCATTTTTTTTTCACAATTAATTCTTGGGGAAATAGATTGCATGGTGAGATCACATGTTACATGAGTGAGTATTCTATGCCCATTAGAATTTGCCCCATTAGAATCCATTTATTTAACTCAACTTTTTTGCTTGGATAGAAAATTTTCCAAAAAGCGCAGGGTAGTTTTCACTTTTCCCTTAACAAAGGACACTATGCAGAATGTAGTCATTTTCCTGATGATTCATCGCCATCATTCAGTATCTTCATTCCTGTTCTGTGCTGAAATCCACAGCACATTTCTGCAAATGCTTGGAAGTTTCTGAACCTCTCAATGTCATGCTGTCAGCTGTCACTTCTCAATACTGTCAGAAAGCCTTTTTCTATCATGCTTCACCACGTCCTCCTACATCTGGTTTGTTGCTTCTAATCAAGCTGCAATTTATAACCTTCTATAAACTAGGAAAAAGGATCACCTGACTTTTTAAGACTTACAGGCCAAATAGAGATCAAAATGGAAGCCTGATAACTTGCCTTAATTCTCGGAGCCTGTAGTTCCTTTCATGTTGTTCAGGTGCTTTATATACTTTATGTTACACTGTCTTCCAGTGTGTAAGGTGATGACATGGGATTGCTTAGTGGCATAGCAGTTTAAGCCTATACCTTAGACTCCAGCAAATCTATGGGCACCAGTTTGAGACCCAGGTGCTCCACCTCTGATCCAGCTTCCTGCTGATAAACATGGGAGGGCAGCAGAAGATGGCATAAATTCTTGGGCCTCTGAATCCCTATGGAAAACCTGTGGGAAACTTCTGGCTCCTGGCTTTGCTGTGACCAAGCCCCAGCTGATGCAGCCATCTGGGGAGTGGGCCAGCAGATGGAGGGTTTCTCTCCTCTGTCTCTCCTCCCCTCTCTGTAGCTCTGCCCTTCTGATAAATTTAAAAATATAAATTAAAAAAACAGTGAAATGTGCCCTAGAGGTATAGAGAGATTATTTATGGTGTACTTCATACAATGTGTCTGAAAGCATACAGTAGGTTTTTTTTTTAATTTAAATTTTTTTATTAACAATAAAGGTATGGGCCGGTGCCACGGCTCACTAGGCTAATCCTCCGCCTTGCGGCGCTGGCACACCTGGTTCTAGTCCCGGTTGGGACGCCGGATTCTGCCATGGTTGCCCTTCTTCCAGGCCAGCTCTCTGCTGTGGCCAGGGAGTGCAGTGGAGGATGGCCCAAGTGCTTGGGCCCTGCACCCCATGGGAGACCAGGAGAAGTACCTGGCTCCTGCCATCAGATCAGCGCAGTGCGCCGGCCGCAGCGCGCCAGCCACAGTGGCCATTGGAGGGTGAACCAATGGCAAAGGAAGACCTTTCTCTCTGTCTCTCTCTCTCACTGTCCACTCTGCCTGTCAAAAAAGAAAAATTAAAAAAAAAAAAAACAATAAAGGTATGTATTTATTGGCTACAATGTCACTTTTCTTTTCTTAACTTTTATTTAATAAATATAAATTTCCAAAGTACAGCTTTTGGATTATAATGGCTTTTTCCCCCCATAACCTCCCTCCCACTCGCAACCATCCCATCTCCTGCTCCCTCTCCCATCCGATTCACATCAAGATTCATTTTCAATTATCTTTATTTACAAAAGATCAATTTAGTATATATTAAGTAAAGATTTCAACAGTTCGCACCCACACAAAACACAAAGGGTAAAGTACTGTTTGAGTACTAGTTATAACATTAATTCACATACTATAACATATTAAGGACAGAGATCCTACATGGGGAGTAAGTGCACAGTGACTCCTGTTGTTGACTTAACGATTGACACTCTTATTTATGGCATCAGTAATCACCCTTGGTTCTTGTCATGAGTTGCCAAGGCTATGGAAGCCTTTTGAGTTCGCCAGCTCCGATCTTAATTAGACAAGGTCATAGTCAAAGTGCAATACATTTATCACCATGTACTGATTAAATCAGAGTAATCAAAATTTTCCATTCTTTGACATTATTTTATGATTGGAGAGTTGGGCCATCATTCTGGTATTTGTTCTTAAAATATAGATTAGCTTTTCAGCACCAACATTTGTGAAAATATTTCACATTTTTATTGTTAATGGTTATGTTGAGGACTATAAGGTAAAGGATTTTATATTTAATCCACCAATTAATGAAGCATGATTTCATTGACTCCATCTCCTGGAATTTAAAATAGATACAACACCTCTTAGCTGTCTTTGTTTTTGTTTTGTGTTCAGCAAATTCCCTAGACCCAGTTCATGTTTATTTACATGTGACATGTGACTCGGGACCCTTTAACTGCTTCTGTTTGACCAGCAAGAGAGTAAGGTGTTGCCTTTATTACCACCTTCACTTGACTAGATCTTCTCAAATGTGAACAAGCACAGGAACAATCTGGGTTCCTGGGAAACTGCCTGTACTCATGCCCTAAGTAGAGGAGGGAGCAGGCATTCTGCACTTCTAAAATGTCCCCTGGTAATGTCAATGGTTTTGGTCCACAGACCAATTTTTAGCTGCAAGAGTAGAAATGCTACATTCCTGCACTAATGTTTTATTAGCCATACTGGAGAAGATTAGGCACTCTACTATGGAATAAATGTATTCAAAATTGTGTAATTGACTCTGATTCTATACTTCACTCAATACAAGGATGTGTGGGTGCTTTGTAAGACATCTTTCTCTTCAATGATAGGTTATGTTGTTTTAAAAAACATTTCATATGAAAACCCTGGCATGATTTAAGGAATCATATATACTCAGTGACAAGAATTAAAAGAGAAAAATGATACAATTATTTTCATTGAAATAATTTGTTATGTTCCTCTTAGGAATGATATTGCAAATGTTTTATTTTGCTACTTTTATAACATTTGCAATTAGATTCTATATTTGTGAAATCAAAACAAAACAAAGCTCTCTTATTGTGCTTTATTGACAACTGAAAGCACTCAAAGATACCTGTGGATGGTATCCCTGCCCTCAGTTCATAGCCTTTGGACTATTAATGGTAGGACCAGGACCTAGTAATGAGATTTCCCCATTCTGTGATCTTTGCCCCCAGACAGCTTATGTGCCAGGAAAATACAAATGTCTTCATAAAACTGTTAAGAATTCAAACTTAGAGCTAACACCATGGCATAGCAAGTAAAGCTGTTGCCTGTGACAGGGACATCTCATATGGGTTGCACCTGAGAACACAGCACAGGATGGCCCAAGTCCTTGGGCCCCTCACCTGCGTGGGAGACACTGAAGAAGCACCTGGATCCTGACTTTGACCTGACTGATATGGCCATTTGGGGAGGGTGAACCAGTGGAACAAAGATTGGTCTCTCTCTCTCCCCCTCTCTGTTGCTTTCTCTATAGCTCTTTCAAATAAATAAACCTTAAACAAGTAAAATAAATCAAAGCCACTGCAGCCTCCAAAAGTATCTAATTTACTCCTATCATGTTTCTAACTTGAAAGAATGCACCAGAGTATTTCATCACTCAGTTAACAATTATTGAGCTTTTATGCACACGTTGAACTCTGTAAGCATCTTAAAGAACAAAAAAAGGGGTAAGAATTAGATAAGTTGAGTTGGCTAGTTAAAACAAGATAGAAAACATAAATGGTCTATAAAGAAAGCACTGTGAAGTCAGCAGAGGGCAAAAGAAAAAGAATATTCCTATGTAACATTGTGAAAAAAAGATATCATGAAGCAGAATCTATCTGTTCTGTCTCTAAAAAGTATGAAGAATACATTTCTTAAATTGAGAAATTAAAATTCTGAGTTGAGAAATGCCATGAAAAAATGTTACAGAAGCATAGGAGTCCATGCAGGCTTCAAGAAACAATGGTAGAGTCTAGATTGTATGATACTAGAATATAATGATATGATAATTCCCTACTTTACAAGCTGAAAGGGCAAGAGGAGGATGTTGCAATTAACTAAAATAGGGAACAAAGGAGAAGAACAAGTGACGGAAAGAAAAGAATGACTCATAGTTCCCATTATGCTGAATAAGATAATTATTTCTTATTTTCTTTTCAGCCCCAGTCAATTTATGCACATTTCCATGACTATATGGCTATATCTAAAATGTGCATCTCTGATGAGTGCCATTTTCTTCCATCTTAAAACAACAAATGTAGTTAAAAACATAGCTAAAATAAACACCCAAAAGGCTCTTTTCCTTTGAATAGAAAATTGTAATCTTTTATTGAGAGTACTGTAACTTTATTTTTCACTCATATTTTTGTCAACTAGTCTACACAAACACTGAAAAGAAGAGTCAACATATAATTATATTTTATACAGTGTGTACATTTCTACAATTTAATCATCAAATTATCTGAAAATTCAGGTAGAAAGTTATGTTTTTACTTTTTAAATTTTGAATATAAAAATGTGGCAGCTGGTAGGAGGCTAAGCCTGCGCTTGTGGCACCAGCATCCCATATGGCACTGGTTTGTGTCTCAGCTGCTCCACTTCCAATCCAACTCTCTGCTGTGGCCTGGGAAAGCAGTAGAAGAAGGCTCAAGCCCTTGGGCCCCTGTACCCACATGGGAGACCAGGAAGAAGCCCCTGGCTCCTGGATTCTAATCAGGTCATCTCTGTTATTGCAGTCATTTGGGGAGTGAATCAGTAGACAGAAGACTTTTCTCTCTGTCTTTCCCTCTCTTTCTGTAACTAAAACTCTCAAATACATAAATAAATCTTAAAAAATAGCAACTGTAATAAACGTATAAATATTAGGTAATCAAATACCCCCTTTATTTAAAAAATGTTATTATTGTAGAAATTAAAAAGAAAACATTGAATAAATAATTAGAACAAAAACATTGGTAGAGTTTGGTAGAATTCATAAATCTTTTAATGCCTTATTTGTCTTAAATATTAAATTGGTTAATTACATCTGCCACAATGTCATTATAGTCCTTAGGTATATTTGCTTTTAGTTAATCCATAGCTGATTTTTCAATGCTTATCAGTATAGGGACAGAAATGCTTCAACCATACGAACCATATGAACATTCCAAGTAATAATCATGTTCAAAATGATAAAGAAAAGACAAGTATTTTAGAACTAATGTGGACATCTCTTTTAGAATTTATTTAAGGCAGCATTTCAGAGAGAAGGTGATATACAGAAAGAGATCTGCTGGTTCCCTTTCCAAATGGAAAGAAAGGCCAGGAATGGGCCAGGTCAAAGCCAGGACTGGGTGTCCCACTTTGGTGGCAGGGGACCAAGCATTTGTATCATTTTCTGCTGCTTTCCCTGGCACATTTACAGGGAACTGTATCAGAAGCGGAGGATCTGGAACTCATACCAGCACTTGTAAGTTCTAGGGGTGGTAAATTAACCTGCTGTGCCAAAATGCTGGCCCCCTTTATTCCTTTCTTCAATACAAAAATAATAACTTTACTATAATGACATTTTAGATATTACTGTTTAAATTGTTATTACCCTTGGGCCGGCACCGCGGCTCAGCAGGCTAATCCTCCGCCTTGCGGCGCCGGCACACCGGGTTCTAGTCCCGGTCAGGGTGCCGGATTCTGTCCCGGTTGCCCCTCTTCCAGGCCAGCTCTCTGCTGTGGCCAGGGAGTGCAGTGGAGAATGGCCCAAGCACTTGGGCCCTGCACCCCATGGTAGACCAGGAGAAGCACCTGGCCCCTGCCCTTGGATCAGTGTGGTGCGCCGGCTGCAGCATGCCAGCCGTGGCGGCCATTGGAGGGTGAACTAATGGCAAAGGAAGACCTTTCTCTCTGTCTCTCTCTCTCACTGTCCACTCTGCCTGTCAGAAAAAAAAAAAATTGTTATTACCCTTGCTGGAGAATCTATTGCATTGTTTTTGTCATTTGCTACTAAATTATGTTCTGAGAGGTTACAAATGTTGAAAAATTTTCTTGCATTATTAATTTATTAATTTTAAGCTATTCCTATGTGCAAGCCTTTTCTTCAATGGTTAAAAATTAAGTTTAACCCATTACTACAAATAATTAAACAAATTATTTGATACAACATATTCAAATTTTATAACATATAAAATATATCAAAGTCAAATATGTGTACTTTAGAATTTAAATACATATCTATGTACATAAATGGACATGCTTAGAACTGAAGCATTTTCAATCCATAATTGGCTGCTAATAAAAGTACTAATGATTAAAATAAAATGATTACCACTAGGCAGGCTTTGATGCGTAGTTGGTAAAGCTGCAACCTGTAATCCTTGCATCCTATATGGGTGCCTTTTTGAGACTCGGATACTCCATTTTTGATCGAGCTCCTTGCTAATGTGCCTGGGAAAAGCAGCAGAGGATGGCCCAAATGCTTGGGCTCCTGCACCCACGTGGGAGACCCAGAAGAAGCTCCTGATTCCTGGCTTCAGATTGGCTCAGCTCTGACCTTTAGAGATTTCTTGAAACTATTTGCATTAGTCATCATATAGAAAGATTGTTCACAAAGATGGCTAGATAGGATTTTTTTAACTTTTATTTAATAAATATAAATTTCCAAAGTACAACTTTTGGATTATAGCGGCTCCCCCCCCCCCATAACCTCTCTCCCACCCGCAATCATCCCATCTCCTGCTCCCTCTCCCATCCCATTCACATTTTCAATTATCTTTATATACAAAAGATCAATTTAGTATATACTAAGTAAAGATTTCAACAGTTTGTAGCCACACATACAAAGTATAAAGTACTGTTTGAGTACTAGTTGTACCGTTAATTCACATAGTACAACACATTGAGGACAGAGATCCTACATGGGGAGTAAGTGCACAGTGACTCCTGTTGTTGACTTAACAATTGACACTCTTATTTATGGAGTCAGTAATCACCCTTGGTTCTTGTCAAGAGTTGCCAAGGCTATGGAAGCCTCTTGAGTTCATCAACTCTCTCCTTTTTAATTATATCAGTTAGTATTAGGAGACACTAGTCTTGTTTATGTGATCCCTTTGACTCTTAATCCTATCATTATGAAAAATTGTGAACTGAAACTGATCACTTTGATTAGTGAGATGGCATTGGTACATGCCACCTTGTTGGGACTGAATTGGAATCCCCTTGCACGTTTCTAATTCTACTGTTTGGGGCAAGTCCGACTGAGCATGTGCCGAACTGTACATCTCCTCCCTCTCATATTCCCACTCATGTTTAACAGGGATCACTTTTCAGTTAAATTTAAACACCTAAGATTAGGATGTTGATGACAGTCTGGAATAAAAACCTCATAGACCAAAATTCAGAGGGACATGTTCCAGTTTCATTGGCTTTAATTTTTGGAGTTTTAGAGAAGACTTTAATAATGATATAAGGCAGTCATAAGTAAGAGTCCTTGTGAAAATCCATTTAGAAGTGAGAATTATGTGACACAGAACTTAGCATCATAATTTTCTGAATGAGGTTCACAACTCAACAATTATAAAATCCAATTGATAATAGATTTAGCCTAGATTAAAATACACGGCATCTGTCAAAATATTCCCCATAATATGTAATTAAATATGTTGTACTGCAACAAGTTTGTTTTATGTAGAACTTGGCTAATGACACTTTAAACTAGATTATTTTACCTCAAAATAACAAAGCCAAAGATATAATAGCAAAAATTTCCTAATAAAATAAGGCATGGATTTTCTTTCAAATTGAAGATAGAAAATTACAATAGAGATCTCTCTGAAGATCAAGCTGGATCACATTGTTTCAAACAATTATGAAAGCTCTCTATAGAGAAAAAAAATGTATTTAAATTAAATGTCGTAGGTTGAAAAATCAGAACATGGCTATTCTTTGAAAATTGAAAAGAAAAAGAATAATAACTTGAAAGCAATATCTAAGGAATAGAAAACAGCACTTTGTTAATCCCAAGGAGCCAAATGGAGTGGGAAGTAGGGAGAAAGGCAGTGAATTTGAAAGGATTTTTACATTTTTCAAGAAGGAGTCAAAAGTAGGTTAGTTCTAAATAACGCTAAGCCTAACTTTTGGTTCTTGAAGATATTCTTTTATGAAATGTTGCATCACTTTTTTTTTTTTTTTGATGAGACAAAAGATTGGACTTTGTGGACAATATGAAAATCATCTATGTGGGGCCCAGAGCTGCAGTGTAGCAAGCTAAGCTTCTGCCTGTGGCATCCCATTAGGGCACTGGTCTTTGTCCTGGCTGTTCCTCTCCTGTTCCAGCTATGTACTATGGCCTGGGAAGCACTAGAAGATGGCCCAAGTCCTTGGGTCCCTGCACCCATGTGGGAGACCTGAAGGAAGCTCCTGGTTCCTGACTTCAGATCGGCTCAGCTCTGGCCATTGTGGCCATTTGGGAAATGAACCAGAAGATGGAAGACTTTTTTCTCTGCCTCTCCCTCTGTCTACCTGGAACTCTGCCTCTCAAATAAATAAATAAATATCCTTTTAAAAAAATCAGTGCAGGAATTTAGAATCAATTCATGAGTATTTTGAATAGTTCTTGGCTTCTTATAGCATAACATACACAGAATAAGAATAATGTATGTATCTTGGCAGATTGTCATACTCCTTTTTTAAGTTTGGACTAGTTTCCAACATTTCATCCTTTGAGCTTTCAATGTCATAAAAATCCCAGAGTGTTCCTTTATTGTCAAAGTTTTGCAAGCAATACTTCCTCTGAAACAGTTTTATCCTTTTCATCATGACCACTTTCTTCATTTATGTCAATACATTCACCTTGAATAAGTTCCTGTGGCTACATATCTAGTTCTTCAACTGCAGACAATGTCAACACTTCCAACATCAGTGCTCATGTAACTCCATTTATATGTGACTAAAATTTTATTTCCAGTTCTTGAACGTTTTGTCTCCAGTGTACTTTCACCTCTGTAGGTCAATTAACTCTTTGATTACCTATCTTCATAATACTTCATGAGTGCATCAATTGAAAACGTGAAGGCAACACAACTATAAGCTTTTATATCTGTGAACTGATTAAATGTAGCCAATCACTGACAAACTTGGAAGGGAGTGATGTTATTTGTTACTGATCACGAGATGAATTATTAACATAGTAATCAGTGTATTAAACAGTGAAAAGCCATCTTTGCCTCTTATTAAAACCAAGTTATTGAAGGACAGGCATTTTTTAACTAAACAATTGGAAATGGAATTCACAATATCCAAACCATGCAAAGCAAATAGCATATTTTATTAGAGCAAGAATATTTGTATTTCCTGAATAATTTTGTAATCATCTTACTATTGTCTGAGGGAATATCCTTCAAGAAGTTGAATTAAGTGTAAAAAAAGTCAGAAAAGGCTTGTTAGTGTGAGTTCCTAAGGATCCATATTAAGCATTGATGACATTGTGGAGTTGTCTGGTTAATTTCATGTGCTGTTCATATTGTTCTCCCATTGTTCCTTTTGTTTTGAAGGAGTTATTTGGATGATCCCTTTAGCAAATTATAGCAATATTAAATTGCCCAAATCTAATTGAAATATATCTTATAAATATTGATTAAATAAGTTTACATCTATCTATATTTTCAAGAGTTTGGATCATGGTCAGTTTTGTGATTATATTAACAAAATTATAATTTAACTTTTACAATTCTACTTTAAAATTTACAACTGACCAGTTTGGTCTCTATAAAAATCTATTAAAAAAACTCATGGGGATGATTTTGAAGACTTTGAATATAACAAAACAAGGTCACAAGTCTCAATGAAGTAGGGTAAACAATAAGCAAGGCGCCACAGTATATACATAAATAAAACATTTCTAAACATATTATGCTAATTTAGTGTAGTGTGTATACATACAGGCACATGTGGCATTCCCTTTCAAAAGCAAACCAGAATAAATTTAGTAGAGGAACAGAAGAGAGAAAATGTTTAATTTGTAAAAACATTGAGGGTTTCCGGTCTTCTATTAATCTTTTTTATTCAATAAATCATGTATTTCTTTTTTAAGGTTTATTTATTTATTTTAAAGTCAGAGTTACAGAGAGAAAGGGAGAGCCAGGGAGAGAAGAGAGCTGGAGAGATCTTCCATTCTCAGTTTCACTCCCCACATGGCTGCAATAGCCTGGGCTGTGCCGGGCTTAAACCAGGAACCAGGCGCGCCATCCAGATACATCTTTCATGTGGGTGACAGAGGCTCAAGCAGCTGGGTCATCTTCTGCTGCCTTTCCCAGGCCATTAGCAGGGAACTGTATCAGAAGTAGAACAACTGGAATTTGAACCAGTGCCCAAATGAGATGCCAGCATCACACCACTTTACCTGTTATGCCACAATACCAGCCCTTCTTTTTTTAAACCCTAAATTTCTGGTACTAATAAATGAGTATATTTAATAGCTATGCTTGGTAGTATACCTTTTAAATCCTATTCAGATGAGACTTATTTTTTCTGGACTTATTCAATTTGATCAAATGCATGGTATCAATAGTAACAAAAAAAAAAAAAAACTAATACTAAGATAATACTTATTTTGTGCCCCAACTATAATGAGAACTTTAAACATATTGTCACATATTGTCATTGTTCTTTACAAAAACTCTAAAATAAATTATTGGCTTGTATTGACAGGTGAATTACCCTAAAGAGTAAAGCTAAGTAACTTGTCTAAAGTCATATAGTTAAGTAGCAGAGTCAAAAGTTGATCTGCTTTCAAGATCTGAGCATTTCAATTTGTTTCCATAAGGTCTTCATGCCAATCAGTACCTTTCTCTCCACTGTTAGCATGGAAACCAGATGAATAGTGAGTCTATGTTTATGGCCACCTCTGAGCTTTTCCATCCTAATCACCACACAGCTGAGTATATGTCTGGTTATTAGCAGACGACTGAATTACTGCTGAGTAAAAGAATAAAAAGCACAAATGAACACACTGATATTACTTGGAGCAAAGTGCAAATCAATAAAATAAAAATGGACCATTGATTTTGCATATTATTCTTTGCTGGAGATATCTTTATTTACTTTTTTATTTATTCTATTGGTTCTCAATCAGGTTTAAAGTGTTTTGAGTATTTCCAGAATGTATGGCTGATCTCTGCAACATATAGAATTATTCTCATTTTTCAACTATAAAGTGCTCCTTGCTCAGCTTCCTAACATTGAGTTGTCTATGTATCTCCCTCTTAGCGGGATTGTCAGGATGAGACAAACTCAACCAAAGGAGAGCCAAAATGCTGAGTGAACTTATTTTAGATACAGAATTTTTTTTTTTTTTTACTGTAAGTAAATCCCAAGCAATTTTCAGGATATATGTATTCTTTAAAAATTGTCTGCTAACCAAAAATATTAATTTGAATGACTTAAATTTTACCTGACAACTGTACTACTCAGTTCAACATAAATTTAGGAAGTACATCAGAAAAGAAAGTCAACCAGAATCTAAATGTAGATGAGATGCCAGTCACTCTCTCCCAAATCTGTAAGTCACAAATATGTGCCCTTGAATCGTGGCTCCACTGAGCCTTGCTTCACCTGCAAGGAGGAGGCTTTCAGATGTGCTTCTCCTCAACCCCAGAGGAAAGAAACACGTTAAGGAGATAGTTTAAATAGCTAGGAATACAAGGCAGCTTATATTTTCTGAGTATTTCAAATAGAAATTAACTCACTGAATTTGACATAATTTCCCATTACACAATTATTATTGTTAATAATCTTTAATCATGTGATACTGTTTTACCCATGATCACAGCAGTGGTTATTGAGAATTAAAGAATATAAGGTAAAGCAGTGACTCCTCTTATACTGTCAGAGTGATCATCAGTTTATGCCCTTTAAACAATTATTTTTTTACAATTTTTCAGGAATTTAATATAAACATTTTTTCCTCAAATTCAGTCACAGTGGAGAAGTTAATATTTTAATATTTGCCTGAAAAAGGTTTTTTCTGGCACATAAAATATTACTGCATAATTAGTGAAGAAATCTATACCAGCAAAGATATAGTAATTGTTCAATTACTGTAAATTACAGCATGTTTCATAAAAGGTAATTTTCTTCACTATGGAATACACTTTTTGCCCTTAAAATGATTTCTGACTTTTACTCTGTTATCAATACATTCATGAAAATTAATTGTTCCACCAGATGTCTACATGGTGGCAAATGAGAAGCCCACAGGAAGTAACCTTTAAATTAACACACTATCAATAAGCTCCAAATTTCATTTAAAAACTCGAAATTTATCTGAAAACTATCAAAAAGGGAACTATACATGTCTTAGAACATTTGAACTGGATTAAAGCTATTAATGACATCATAAATATATAACTAAGCATGTTATGTGATATTTTATTACAACCAACATATTTTAATGAATTATTTCAATAAATATCAGTAGAGATGTTTCCATGTGGCAGATATCATGCTAAATGCTGTAGAAGACAAAAAAAGAATTGAAACTCTACATTGAAGGGCATAAAATCAATGCAGGTTTTACAGATAATATTGGCAAGTTGTTTTTTTTTTTTTTACCATCTAATCTTTTTTTTTTGGGGGGGGGTTATACATGTTTAAACAAAAAAATCAATCATTACATAGCTCAGACAGTGGTATAAACAATTGATACAAGTTAAGTGATTTTTTTTAACAGGAATAGGATTTTATTTATTTATTTATTTATTTATTTTTGGACCAGATCCAATCCCATTTTCCCCAAGGCCCTCCCCAGACTACTTTGTGCGGATCTGGCAAGTTTTAAAGATAATATTGACAATTTCTCCTTGGAAATGAAAGTAAAATTAATAATTTTAGTTAAAAAAACAAAAAAATTAATCAATTATTATGGAACAATAAAGCTTTCTTCCAGTTTGCCTCTGCTCTAAAGTGACTGGTAACAAGTTTAAGAATAAATAGAATTATATATACTATTAATATTAATTATTATAATTATTTAATTATACTTATTATATTATTATATTACTAATATAATAATATAATATTAAGCCATTGTAATCCATAAGCTGTACTTTGGAAATTTATATTCATTAAATAAAAGTTAAAAAAATAAAAATAAAAAAGAAAGAAACTTAGGTGGTTCCTTTCTAAAGGGAAATGATTTCTATATTTATCCAGAATATTCTGGGTTATGTTATATGGCTTTTGTTCATAAAACAAAGATATCTCTTACTCATCTATCTTCTATCCTTACATATCACAAACGATTGTGCTTGTGTTTGTGCACTGTATGTGTTGGAAAGCATATCCCTAAGGCCAAGTCCATGAGAAACACGAAAGGTCAATGTATATCACTCCTCTCTCTCATCTACTTACTATTAATCAAAAGCCAAATATGCTACACTAATATACACATAGTATAGTAATATTGCAGAAATTTTTACTTAGTTACTGGGTTCTCTGTATTGGCATACTCCTACCAGTGAGTTAATTTGGTCTTTCAGTTTGGCTCTAAACTTAGCAGGAACATTAGAAGAAAGGTGCTGCAATTCAACTTTTCCACAATGGAAAGGATGTCCTTTGGTCAGGTAGTAATTAGGAAGAAACATGTGTGGGAGGAATAGTATTGTGGTGTAGCAGGTTGGGCTTCTACCTTTGGCTCTGGCATCCCATATGGATGCAGGTCTGAGATCCGGTTGCTCCACTTCTAATTCAGCTCCCTGCTAATGCTCCTGGGAAAGCAGTGGAAGATGGCCCAAGTACTTGGACCCCTGTACCCATGAGGGAGACCTGGAAGAGGCTCTAGACTCCTTGCTTCAGCATGGCTCAGCCTTGCTGTTGGAACCATCTATGAAGTGTGCCAGCAGATGGAAGATCTCTCTATCTTTCCTTCTTTCTCTATAATTCTGCCTTTCAAATAAAAAAAAAAGAAGAAGAAATATAAAAAAGAAAAGAAAAAATGAAGAGGGAAAAGCACTAACTCTTATTGTCAAGATTGGATAACTTTAAGTAAGAGAATTAGTTTTTCATTTTCTTGATTTGTGCCCTAAGGAAAAAAGAAAAAAATCATCATGGCCATTTCAATTGATAAGCTTCATTTTTTTACCAGGGTATTCAGAAGACAAGGAAAAACATTTTGATATGAATACAACTTCTAGTTTCCCACTTAACACTTGATATAAGGACATAAATATTCATACTTCAGAAATTAAAGTAATGGGCTTTGACAATTCACCTAATATTCTGTTACTGTATAGCAATCTGAAACTTTACATAAACATTTTAACACTGATTTTAAAAATCATCAACTGCATCGGTATGTAACAAAATATATTTTAAAATAATGTAAACATTTGTAATGCTACATGAAAATTGAGGATATATGAACTATTTTTGAAAAGAAATCAAAAATTAAATCAATATATGTGCTCTGCTATATAAACAGATCAAAGTAGGTGTCATGTATAGAATACTAACTTTTCTTAATCATGTTTCTATTAAAAGGCTTTCTTAAATACAATGAAGCTAGGATATAGTTAGGTGATGCATGATGAAGATGAATAGATGATAGATAAAAGATAAAAGAGATTAAAGATGAAAGATAGATGTAGGAATAAAACTGTTTCCATGCTATTAAAGAACCAAACTATATAGGTTTCATATTTTTTGAGACAACACACTGCGTACATGCTAATCACTAGTTCATCTACTGACATTCTTTGCAAAAATTACTAGTCCAATGTGTGAAAAACACATCATTATACTTACCTGTCCACATACATGTAAGCAATGATAGCCAAGGCATGTGACTGATCCTAACCAAAGAAATGATGAGTTTCAAATGTGAGTAGAAGGAACAAAAAGCAGGTGAATATCATCCCATCGTTTCTGTTAGTCTATTAAGGTGACTTTGGAAGGCACATGATGGGCTGAGCTAACCATATGGTGGAAATTTTGTGGGTCTTTGTTTCTTTAAAGACACATAGCCCTGAAGAGTTACTCAATTCATATACGACAAGAATAAACCTTTGCATTACAATGTTAC
Source organism: Oryctolagus cuniculus (assembly GCF_051225735.1). NCBI lineage: Eukaryota > Metazoa > Chordata > Mammalia > Lagomorpha > Leporidae > Oryctolagus > Oryctolagus cuniculus. Next base: position 105,048,667 of record NC_142871.1, on the reverse strand, counting down.
TAAAGTTTAATGGTCTGTCCATTTCTTCAGTATATCCCATTATTCTAACTAATAAAATCACTCTTTTCTACAGGATTAAGAAATGCACTTTAAAATAGAGGGAGATATAATTTATCATATTTCCTCTTAGAATGGTATGTTTTCAATTTCCTTCCTCCAAATATTTACTTTTCTGTGTCATAATTTTGTTTTTGTTATATTATGAATGCTACATAAGGTATTACCATTTTTAATTTTAAAAGTAAATTATTATTTAGAATAAGTGAAAGTGAGAAACCAATGGGTGTCTCTTTTACCATTTACAGAGCTCTCCATTTCTTTATGTAGATTCATATCTGGTATTATATTTTTCCCCAAAAGGGGTTTGTTTAATTATGAATGCTCTGATTTTGGTTATCTGAAAGTATGTTCATTAGATTTTTTTTGGCTTCTATTTTAAAAAGACATATTTTTCTGTATGTAAAATTCTTGCATGACTATTTTAATTGGTTTTAGTAGAAAAAGATGATATAGATCACTATCTTTTGCTTTCTGTAGATTCTGAGCAGAGGTTGGCATAATTCTTACCTTTGTTCTTTTATAAGTAAAATGCCTTTTTCTTGAATTTGTGCTTATATGTCTTTCATCATTTTTGCAAAATTCCCAATATTCTCTGTTGTAATATTATTTTTGTTATCATCTCTATTTTCCTTTTCTTGAATTCCAATGGTCTGGTTGTTAGATATGCTCACATTTAGAATAATCACTGTCTAGTTTTCTTGTGGCAGAATTCATCTGGTTGTTTTTGTCAATCTTTTTTTCCTTTCCACGTGTTTCACTCTTCAACAATCGTTATCATCCCATCTCTCAGACTACCCATTATTTCCTCAGTTGTGTTAAGCCTATTGATGAGTCCATTGAGATGAATTTTCATCTCTTACAGTGTATTTTACTTTATTTCTAGAATATTTAGTTGGCTCTATCTCATAGCAGTTTTATTATTTCTTGTAATTTTATTATAATCTCTAACTGCATATGAATGTGTGCATGTGTGTGCACATACATGGGTGTGTGTGTGTGTGTATTTGCATGTAATCTGCTGCTTTCTTTTTTCCATGCATTTTTGTCTCTTTTTCTGTTGCCAGGTCTTCGGGGTCTAAAATAGCACCTGGAACACTTAAGACAGTGTGAAACCCTGCTGAACTGATTAATGGAAGCTTCAGATATTTGAAAATATCATATGCTTCAATCTATAAAGACTAAGTTTTTCACCTACAATATCAACTTTATAGACTCAAAGAATACAAGCAATTGAAACTTAGCATTCATATTTTTCCTAATTGTTAATTGATCCTTTATTTGTGTGAGTTCTATGTGCTTACTTTAATGAGAAAAAAAAAAACTAATAATGTTTTAACTTGTAAACACACAGAAGAAAATGTCATACATTTAACTACTACCACAAGGGGTCCTCAGAAAGATTACATTCCATGGAAATGCACTTTGAAGAATACTTCTAGAAGAGAAAGTTTACTATCCCTTTCTTCCTTGTCAATACGTGATAATATACTGCACCAAAAACGATAGAACAGTGTGGAAATTCAGGGAGCAGAAAGAAGAGAAAAGAAGAAAACTGAGAATACCAGTTTAAGTGAATCAAAGGTGATCAGTTCTCTGGGTCCCCAACACTCTCAAAATAGGCTGCTGAATTCACATAAGTTCCATGTAATGACGTGCCTGATGCTGATAATGGGGTGAGATATTGAGTTGCTAGAAAGACTAGGAGGAGGGGAAGAGCTGATACTTGAAGATGCAGGGACAACCATCAAGAAACATTACAATAAAGAAGAGGCTCAGATACTGTAAGACGCCCTGCAAGCTCCCGAGTAGCTTTGAAGGCTGTCAAAACTGCATTGGCCTTTAATGGGTGGTCACGTGCAGATTCATCAAGATCCCAGGCAGCAGGGAGCTCCTCAGCTGACATTTGACTTAAGATTACAGAGGAAATGGTGGCCAACGGAGCTCAGAAGCTGCAACTGCACCTCTTGCAAAAGAGTCAGCAGAAACTCTAAAAAACAAATGCAGAGATGCATAAAGAAGCCTAATCTTTAAAGAGTTTAATAGGGCTTCGAAAATAATAAATCCAGGGGACCTACCTGCTGATCCCTTAATACAATATGTGTGAAGTAAAATATAGAAATTCAGTTTCACAGCTGTTGGCGAGGAAAACCATTGCTTATCTACGCTATAGAAATTAACCATAATCCCATAAGGAGTATAATGGTGTGGCATTGAACCTATTTTGCAAAAAATAGTAATCAGTGGTCAGCCTATCCTTGTGAACCCCCTTTCAGGGTATGATTGATTTGATGATGTTGGTCCTCTGACAGAATGCTCTTAACTGAAATCAAGCCAGGTCTGCAAATGCTGTTTCTGGTAAAAGCTGATATGTGTCCATGTTTCTTACTGATAATTGTGCTGTCAGTTCATAATAAAAATATTCATTTCATATTTCCATTTCAATCTAAAATTAGGGATCAAATATCATACAAAATATTACTGAATCACCTGAAGACAGAACAGAGAACACTCTTAAATAGTTGTGCCTGTTTTGTTTTATCTTTTTTCCCTCTATTTACAGTGTGTTGCATATAGATACAGCTTCATAATCAGGGATTCATTCTTTTTCTACTATTTTTGTACTGAATTTATAGATGCAATTTTTCTTTACTATGGGTTTCACAAGAGCATTAACTTCTTGCAGGCTGTTATTTAGTAGTATCAGGGAGCCAAATCATTCTCAGTTAAATTTCCAGTAGAGGTAATCCTCTCTCATTTATCTGACTAGTAAATTGGAAAGAAAAAAAATCTTATTACCTAACAGCATGAAGATTAAGTGTAATGAAAATTTGCCAGACATTTGTATAAAGTGACAAATGTTGGTTTTCAGATGTTTGGTTCCCATTAACTTTAATATAAATTACTTGAGACAAATGGCAACATTTGGCATGTTTATCACTGCAAATTGAGGATTTTGGCGTGTCTTTACTCTGGAATATTTCATATACTTTGGTTAGGACAAAAGAGGCTCTGTTTACTCCATAAATTTTCCATTTCTAATAGTTGAATTTCTGTTTTCTTTTTAATACTGGACTAAGTAGTCTACTTATATTTTATTCTTAAGTCTAAGATTTGAGGGCAAAACATTAAATAGTATTATTTCAGCTTTTATATTGCATCCAGCTTTTAATTATTTTTAAGCAAGAAGAGTAAACGAAGTAAAAAGAGGTTAATAACTGATTGTGTTCTATTATCTGTCATAGAAACTTTGAAATATATGCTACTATCCTGCATGCTACAATAATTATACTTCCATATGCTGGAAAATATTTTCATGTTCATGTATAATTACCAGAACACTGAAGTACAAATGGCTATATATTTTAGTTGACATACATTTGAAATAGAATCTAGTATCTACGTGAAGGATTGCATGAGTAGTCGTTTTAAATAAATGTAAGGGCAGGAGTTTGGCGCCATGGTTACGATGCCTTTTGTGACACCAATAGCCTATATAAGAGTGCCTGGGTTTGAGTTCAGCTCTCCATCAGACCCCAGCTTCCTACTAATGCATACCCTAGGAAGCAGCGGGTGTTGTTTGGGTACTTGCATCCCAACCAACTACTTGAGAGGCATGGATTCAGTTTCGAGCTACTGGCTTCAGCCCTGAAAACTGTAGGCAATTGGAGAGCGAAGTAGCAGATGGAAAACTCTTTGTCTATGTCTGTTTCTTTCTATGTGTCATTCTGCCTTTCCAATATATTTTAGAAATAGAAAATAATTTAATAAATTTATTAAATTGTTTATAAATTATAATAAGCTGATGATTTTATTATAAAAATCCGAATAAAATAAAATCTGGTCTAGAATTTTATATGAATTAAAATTGCAGCAATGACTTTTCTGATGCCTATAAAATTCCATTTAATTATTTTTTGGTTTTTAATTAGTTTTTGGTTGAAAAAATTGTATATATTTAAGGTGTACAATATGATACTTTGATGTAAACAGGACATATTGTCAAATGGATAGATTAAACTAATGAAGATATGCATTGCCTTATTAAAGAAACTTTTAAATTAAGAATTTAATGAGGGGCCGGTTATGGTTAATCACATATAGGCACTGGGTTCTGGTCCCCGTTGCTCCTCTTCCAGTCCAGCTCTCTGCTGTGGCTCGGGAGTGCAGTGGAGGATGTCCCAAGTGCTTGGGCCCTGCACCTGCATGCGAGACCTGGAGAAGCACCTGGCTCCTGGCTTTGGATCGGTGCAGCGCCAGCAGTGGTGGCCATTTGGGGAGTGAACCAGCTGAAGGAAGACCTTTCTCTCTGTTTCTCTCTCTCTCACTGTCTATATCTATGTGTCGAATTAAAAAAAAAAAAAATTAATGATACAAAATCCAATGAAACATAATAAATGTTGCCTTAAATATTTTATGGAATATGGGTATATATAAATACCCAAATGGATACAGTTATAGTACTGAATAAAATCATTGTTCATTAGTGAATCTAGAGATCCAAAATATTCTTCCCTTTTCTAGAAAATCTTATTTTATCACTGTGGTTGTATATTCTCTGATTCTTGTTTGCATACCATTATGACCTAAATATCCATTTTTGGGGGTTTACAGTTGAAGGATTAAATTCATTGATTTTTTTTGTTTGTTTTATTTTTTTTAAACTTTTATTTAATGAATATAAATTTCCAAAGTACGACTTATGGATTACAATGGCTTCCCCCCCATACCGTCCTTCCCACCCACAACCCTCCCCTTTCCCACTCCCTCTTCCCTTCCATTCACATCAAGATTCATTTTCGATTATCTTAATATACAGAAGATCAGCTTAGTATACATTAAGTATGGATTTCAACAGTTTGCCTCCATTGATTATGATTGTTACTTGACCCAGATAAATCTGCATTGTTGAATGCACATGTTTCTTGTTATTTTACTTCAGAGATGCCATTCCTTATTTCAAAGGTTCTAGATATCTGTTTTGCCAACAATTTTTAGACAGATGTGTCTAGATAGACAATTACTCTTGAACTCCTGGTGCAGAGCTTTCTCTTCATGCCTGGTTTCTTTTGTGACTGTACAGTAAGTGTCAAACGAGTTCTATGTGCTTTGGGAATTAAGAATATGAGGTTGAAATGGTCCCTGCAAAAGTGTCAACGGCATCATCGGTTATTATTGGCATTGCTCCATTCATCAAGAATATTCTACGGTTTGAGAAACTTGGAATTTTAGTTCACGCCAATCAACATGTGTGTATTTGGACGATATTATAATGTAGGTATGAGAACTACACTTATTCACACATTTCGACTTCCACGACAAGTAGCTCGTAACTAGAAACCATGATGACTGAATATATGTCCAATCATTTCTTTAAATCTTATTTTTTTCTGAAGCACGAAAAACAAGTAATCTCAAGTTCAATAAACTAAGGGCCTATTAAATGACATAGCAACTCAAATCCAACAAAATTATGCATTCCAGAAACAGCAGGAGAAACAAATCTAAAGTTTGTGTTTAAATTGACAGTGTTACAGTTGGAAAAAATGCTCTTTATGGCTCACTATCTATAGAAATTCCTAGGGAAGAATAATTTCATAGTTCAGAATCAGTTCTAAATGCTCTAAAAACAAGAACAAAATTGGGGGAAAAATGTATATTTTAGTCTCCAGTTCTCTCCTGACATAATGTTGCCGGCATGTTGCCATGTCCAGAATGTCAATAGGCCAGTCATGGCCTCAAAGCCTTCTGCAGGAAAAGTGTCATTTCTTTGTATTTTGAACAAATAGATTTCTAACTGTATAATAGAAGCCAGTGGGAAAATAAGATTTTCCTTACAGCTAACTTTTCTGGAAAATCTCTATTCGTTAAAGGAAAAGACTAAAAAATCACACTGAGTATAAAGCACACAGGCACGGTTATAGGTAGCAGCTGCAGGCCTTAAAAATGGCAGCTTCCACAAGAAACGGCAATTTGAAAGGCAGAGCGAGTCACATTTCAAACATTTACCTGCAACTTACATCCACACATGAGTAAGTAGCCCAACAGCTGCAGTGGCAGCAGAGCCTGAAACATAAAGGACCCTCACAGAGATTGTGATGAACAGAGTCAGGCAGCATGGTCTCCTTTCATGTGGGAAACCAGCATGTTTCGCTCTGCCATATTTGTAGTGGTTTTGGTGTCCGTTCAGGATCCCTTCAAAGGCTCCAAGAGTTCTCTTCATTTCTTCGTCCATTACAGTTCTCCCATCAAACGATCCTGCATAGCTGAAGCCCAAAGGAAGCTGAGTCCTCATATCAAGATTAACGTGCTCTCATTCACAAAGTGAAACTCTGGGGCAGACTTTGAAATAGTCATCGAGGAGTTATTACATGCTGACACTGGTGCCCTGGAGTCATGCGCTCAGGGGGAAATCCAGTTGGTGTTTGATTGTTTCAGAAATGACACAGAGCTCTGAGAAAGAGACAGGGGTTGTGTATCAACTCATTCTAGGCACGTCAGACCGGCAGCCATGAATCTGATACAATGGCACTCAGCAAAACGGTAAAGAGGGAACTTTGACCTCTCATGAGGATTTTACTAGAATATATTATATTATATAATAAGGCAATATAATTCAAATGTTTGGAAGATGATAGAATTACTAGGAACCCCCACCCCACTCCACTTAACAGATATTTCAGATCCATTTACCCAATGGTCCTTACAACAGCAACCAAAAAGCACCATTTGACTGGTGAAGATGTGTTTCAGGACAGTGATCTTAAAAGATAGGATTCACGAAACTATTAAAGCATACAGCAAATACATTTTTTAATAGTCTACAAGGTTGTCAGATGAAGGGCTTTGAGTTAAAGTCCTGTTAAGGCGGAGGCTGGTAACAGCATTGGCTGAGAGAAACATTTAGATGCTGTGATCTGCAATAGCACAGCTGAGTTCAATTTGAGCAGAAGAAATGTGTTCTCTGCAGGGTGAGCTAGCCACAAGCTGGGCTGGGTTCTTTCAGCAGAGGTAACAGGCTTGACTGAAGGATGGACTTAATGTGCAAAGTGGGTAGTGTGCTGATGAGAGATGGAACTGTTTAGCCAGCTCATTCCTCAGCAGAATAATATAGTTTTAGAAGAAACATTACTTCAATTTGGAATAGAAGGGAAAGTATTAGTGTTTGCTGTGTTCTCACATGGTTGATATTGAGTCTCTGCCTCCCTCTCCCACTCAGTCCTGCCTCTTACAGGCTTTATTGGCAATAATGAAAATTAACAATAAAATCCAAATTATCATGATTGTGGACATCTTCAGCATTTGTGATATGCTCAATTTTACTCTACCGTCTTATAAATAAATCAATGAATAAGTGAATGGATAGATGAATTAATGAATGGAACAAATGAAAACCCCCTCAAGATGCTGATATACCTGCTCACCTGCTCTCAGTTTCAAAGAGTGAACTGAAAGTTATGAGATGTGCACTGCGAGGAAACAACTAATGTTTCCTTCCCAGAGGTATCCAGACAAGGAAGTTCCATGCAACAAATGCTAAATCAATAAGCCCTAACTCATGTGCATAATTTTATTGTCCCATTTTGTGCATCCTTCTATTGAATTTATCCTCATATTAGGCAAAGTCATACTGAAATTTTTGTGTACTTCCACAAGAATATTCTATATATTCATGCAACATCCCGTTAACATTTTCGTCAGTGTATTATAACCATGGATTCCTTTGTTCTCTTTCCACTAGTACAAAAGCATTCAAAGGTCAGAAATTATGTATCGTTGGATTCCTACCAGCTAATATTTTACCTATCACATAGAAGGTATGCAATAAATGTTTGTTGAGCAAAATCGAAAGGCAAATCTAAGCATAAATGGAGAATAGCTTGATTAAGAGCTGGGAGTTTCCGTGTGGAATTTTTTCTCATTGACAAGCAGAGCCATGGGCAGTACCACTTAATTAATCAGTATAGATTTATTGCTGTGCATGGTCTACAGATACTAGCATCAGGCTGAGCCCCAGGTGCAGGGCAATGACTTGGCATATTTCCTCCTGCTCCCATGTTAACCCATCATCTTTCTTATCCAGAAAGGGAGACTAATAAATTATAACAGTAATGACAGCTACTTCTGCCCAATGCTGAGCATGTCATAAGTTGTTACATCACTGCTATATTGAAAAAAGAACTCCATAGTTTTCAAATCTCACAAAATATGACCTTTCTTTTATGTATTACATTTTTGTAAGCAGAGCTGTGCTTATTGTGGAAAGAAATATGATTTGAGAGTCTCCAAAACAAAATCTGGTATCAAAATCGCTTACTCATTGACCCTGTCTAAAACTGCACCTGAATATTCAAGTTAGATTAGGGAAATGAAGTTTAAGTGCAAGTGATATAGGAAAGAGCTAATGATTTGAGGCATTATCAGTCCCACCTTTCTAAGCTTAAATTAGAAACCAAGACATATGGGGTTGAAAGGAATGTTAGAGATGACAGAACTTCCGTACAGACAAGTTAAGTAATTTTTTTTCAAAGTCACACAATATTGAGGGAGAAAAAAGACCAAAATTCCCATATTTCAGTACTAATAAGGGAAGGCTTATCAACCAATCCAGGAGTAGGATAAGAAACATGGTATAATTCTCAAGGTCAGTGGCTCTCTTATTACCTGTATGATGTGAAGTTTTTGAGCCCCAGTTTTTTCACATATATCATAAAAATATTTATAAAAGTTAAAAAACATATTTTATATGAATGAAGTTTGTCAACAGGAAAGCACTTATATATATATACACACACATATATATAGGATATAGTAATTTCTGAAACAAGATGATATGAAAACCAATTGTTATTCAATTAGCGCTTCCAATGCTTTCCTTCATTGTAGATTATAGCCTCTTATTAATTTGTAAGCAATTTCATCATAAACATGAATTCCTGAGACTTGGTAAATACTTAGTGTTACTGAGCCATATATATTTCTTCTGTTAAAATTAATTATAATATTTTTTACCTTCCATATGATTGTTAAAATTTAAATGATTTTGGATACATGAACCTGCTTAAGATGATGCCAATACATGGTAAAGATTAGGCAAAAATTACTCCTCTTCCTTTTCCATTTCCTTCCTTTGATTTTTGCAATAATGGCTATTGATTTTCAAAGTGGTGCTAGTCTCAGGTTCTCTTTGACTTTTCAGAGTGATTGTGTACACTTGAGTGCAGGAAGCAGTTCTCCAATTTCATGAGTATTTGGTATATAGGGTCAGACTCCATCCACAGAAAATACTAATCAATCAGAAGTGTCTTAAGCAGTAAAGAAAAAGTGCAGCATGTACTTAACAACTCAGATGATTAAAGATAGAAGTTTGAATAAGGGAAATAAGAAAAGACAAATCAAACAAGGAAAAGAAGCTAAGGAATTACTAAAGATAAATCTCAGAGCTCGTCTTAACTTATATTTTGACCTATATTTTGCTCTGTTTATAAAATAAATCTAAACTATATTCTTATTGGATCCATACATAGGGACGCAAAATGGAGACTATGAGTCAGATAAATTACACTAGCACTTAACACTAAGAATAAACCATGAAGTCTCAGGGGCCTGACAGAATCTTTGCTTCTGAATAACACATAATCCAATTTTGATATTTTTGATTGGGCAACTTTCCAAAAAGTGATGACTCAGAAGAGTTTGTTGTTGTGTATGACACAGCTCTCTCTCAGAGGAGAGGAACAAATAGCAAAGGATATCACAGCATCTTCTGCTGCACATTACCTGGCTAATCACCTGTCAGGATACATGGAAGTTGAGAAACATCTTCCTGTTATCCACAGAGACAATCAAGCTATGCAAGGAAAAGCATAACATTTGGTCCAGCAGAGACTGCCCTCCCTGTAACTAAAGTAGGTGCTCTCCTAGGAGAAGGGTGACAGTGTCTAGTTGCAAAAGTCCTGGGAAGTGTGAAAGCTCTTATGTAGCCTACAAGAAAGAGAACAGGAAATGCACAGTGTTTCCCAACCAGAACAGTAAATACAGCAGCTACTTTCCTCTTGTGAAAAAGCTAGCTACCGAAGAGATCATGAGGGAAGAAAGACATAAGTAAGTGCACTTCCACTAGCTGTGAAGAAGGAGGAATTGCATTGGGACAGGAAGCCATCAGTGTGTTACAATAAAGCAAAACTAAATTATTTGGTATTCATGATCAAACTGTGGTACTTCATGCTTGATGCATGTGATTCATGCTATGTCACTTGCTTGGAATGTTCTATATGTGGCTGACTGGGAAATATCTAATCTTTCTTTTAAATCTAGTTCAGTTATAATAGCCTCTGTTAAGATTCATTGATAATATTCCTCCCCAAAATACAAAATGCATTTACCAGTTATACCATTCACATCCTACTGCCTTATTTCTTTGGTTAACTGTTCCTTATTGTCAGCTCTGAGCAAACAAGTTGAATATAGATTTTTTTCTTCTTTGAACTTTAACAACTAGCAGAAGGTATGGCATGTGGCAGATACACAATAAATAACTATTTCGCTTTTAAATTTGACTCAGTGTAGTAGCCAGATTATTGATTACCATTCTCTGTCAATTCACAACGACTTTTCGAGAAAATAAATCTCTTGTGTTAATTTTGATGATTAGGTGATGTGTTAGTAGTTAGTCCTCTCGTAGTTAGTATTAGAAGAAAAGAGAGTATTATTGCAGTAAATAAGTGGTTAGAAGATTAGGCAATGACTAAGTTAAGGTAAATTTAGAAAATGTAACTTTCAATTGAATTGTAAATTTCATGACTGCATCAACAACAGCAAAGACAGAAATATTCATTGTAGCACATTCCATAAGGCTCTTTGAAATAATAAATTATGATTGGCAACTAGCCCTCCCCCTTTTTGTGACAATTTTGGATTTTTTTCTTCTCAGATCTTAAATTGTTTAGATTTATTTTTATTTTAAACACTTTTGATAATACCTAAAAGCCCCAAATCTTGAGGAAGTGTTTCCAAATTCCTGAGAAATGACGATTTACTGAGAAACAGCTGAATTAGAAATACACACAGAATTTTGTTTACCTTCCCGTTTGATACTGCGCAAATTATGAATAATGAATCTTTTAAGTAAGTAGTTTAATTTTCTCTTGTTTAGTTGAAGACACTAATATTTTATTTGACTACAGCATCACTCTACTGTTTATAGTCACATAGTTTGAGCATGAAGAGTGATTTATGTTTTTAAAGATTGATTTATTTGTCCTGGCTTCAGATCGGCAGGCCATGGCGGCCTTTTGGGGAGTGAGCTGGTGGAGGGGGATCTTTCTTTCTATCTCTATCTTTCTCACTGTCTAACTCTATCTGTCAAAAAAAAAAAAAAAAAAAAGGTTTATTTATTTGAAAGGCAGAGTGAGGGGTGGGGGTGGGGGATCTTCCATCTGCTAGTTGAATCCCCAAATGGGCTACAAAGCCCAGGGATGGTCCAGGCTAAAGCCAGGAGCTAAGAGCTTCAACTGGGTCTCCTATGTGGGTGGCAGGGGCCCAAGGACCTGGGCTATCTTCTTCTGCTTTCCTAGGTGCATTTACAGAAAGCTGGATTGGAAGAGGAGCAGCCAGTATTCGTACTCAAACTGGCACCTGTATGGGATGCCAACACTTGAGGTGGTGGCTTATCCTATTGTGCCACAGTGCTGGCCTCACCATACTGCACATTTTTTTCATTTTTTAAATTTATTTTTTATTTAGTAAATATAAATTTTCAAAGTACAGTTAATGGATTACAATGGCTTCCCCCCCCATAATTTCCCTCCCACTCACACCCCTCCCATCTCCCACTCCCTCTCCCATTCGATTCACATCAAGATTCATTTTCAATTCTCTTTATATACAGAAGATCAATTCAGTATATATTAAGTAAAGATTTGATCAGTTTGCACCCACACAGAAACACAAAGTGTAAAATACTGTTTCAGTACTAGTTATAGCATTACTTCACATTGGACAACCCACTAAGGACAGATCCCGCATGAGAAGTAAGTACACAGTGACTCCTGTTGTTGACTTAACAATTTGACACTGGTCAAAGCTGAGGTCCCCTCAGGTGTGGATCGATGCCGGCACCCAGATCTTCTTCTCCTATGCCATCGGCCTGGGGGCCCTCACGGCCCTGGGCAGCTGCAACCGCTTCAACAACAACTGCTACAAGGACGCCATCATCCTTGCGCTCATCAACAGTGGGACCAGCTTCTTTGCTGGCTTCGTGGTCTTCTTCATCCTGGGCTTCCTGGCCACAGAGCAGGGCGTGCACATCTCCAAGGTAGCAGAATCAGGGTCCGGCCTGGCCTTCATCGCCTATCCTCGGGCTGTCACGCTGATGCTGTGGCTCCACTCTGGGCAGCCCTGTTCTTCTTCATGCTGCTGCTGCTCGGCCTGGACAGCCAGTTTGTAGGTGTGGAAGGCTTCATCACCGGCCTCCTCGACGCCCTCCCGGCCTCCTACTACTTCCGTTTCCAAAGGGCGATCTCTGGCGCACTGCTGTGCCCTGTGCTTTGTCATTGACCTTTCCATGGTGACAGATGGCGGGATGTGTGTCTTCCAGCTGTTTGACTACTACTCGGCCAGCGGCACCACCTTGCTCTGGCAGGCCTTTTGGGAGTGTGTAGCGGTGGCCTGGGTGTACGGAGCCGACCGCTTCATGGACGACATTGCGTGTATGATCGGATACCGACCTTGCCCCTGGATGAAATGGTACTGGTCCTTCTTCACCCCGCTGGGTCTGTCTGCATGGGCATCTTCATCTTCAACATCTTGTACTACAAGCCTCTGGTCTACAACAAAACCTATGTGTACCCGTGGTGGGGCAAGGCCATTTGCACTCTCCTCCATGCTGTGTGTGCCGCTCCACCTCCTGGGCTGCCTCCTCAGGGCCAAGGGAACCATGGCTGAGCGCTGGCAGCACCTGACTCAGCCTGTCTGGGGCCTCCACCACTTGGAGTACAGAGCTCAGGATGCAGACGTCAGGGGCCTGACCACCCTGACCCCAGTGTTCAGAGCAGCAAGGTCGTCCTGGTGGAGTGTCATGTGACAGGCACTCCAGCTCGCATCACCAGCTCACCCTCTGGTAGCCATAGCAGCCCCTGCTTTAGCCCCCACCCCGCCCCACCCCTCCAAGGGGCTTGCCTTTCCCTCATAGTTTGGGGTCTGCCTGGGGCGGGGGAGGGGAGGAAGCACCATGAGTGCTAAAGTAACTTTTTCCATTTTTAATAAAACGCCAAAAATATAAAAAAAAAAAAGCCATACTGCACATTTTTAAACTCCCTTAGCTACAGACAGTTTTCTGACTGTTGTCCAGCCAATGGTAGTGATAACTTTTTATCCAAGATCACTGCTTTTGGAGGAGTAAACTCTGGGAGTTTCTGGAATTTCTTACCTCACACAAACGCAAAATATAACTCAAGGTCACATGTCTCCACACATACTAATGCCATAATAAAAAGCCTCCCAGAAATACTTCTTGATCTCCTTGGATTTATAAGCCTTTTTGATAGTGTCTAGGGGACACATTTCATGTCTCAAAAAATACTAGGCTAGACTGTTGAATTAAGACTCAATAAGATTTTCACCTTCTTTATTGGCTACAGACTTCAGGCCTCATAAAGCATCATAATGACTTATTTAAACAAGTTCAATTTTAATTAAATAAAATGATTCATTTATTTCATCAAATACCAAGGAAGAATTATAATAACATTCCAACTCCATTTTTGATTTGTTAGTGCTGACATTGTCTAAGCACAAACCTTTTCCTATTTTGGACATCTGGACAAGCTGATAAAAAAGCCCATTCTAGGGAAAGGCTTTGGCCTAGTAGCTAAGATCCTACCTGAGATGACTGCATCCCATATTGGAGGGTCTTGGTTCCAAGTTTGAACTCTGCTCCAGATTCCAACTTATTCCTACTGAGCACCCAAACGGGCAGTGGTGATAGCTCAAGTGTTTGGGCCCCTACCACCCAAGTAGGAGACTTGCATTTGAGTTCCAGATCTGCCATTGACCATTAAGTGCATTTGAAGAGTAATCCAGTGGATAGGATCTCTCTCTCTCTCTCTCTCTCTCTCTCTCTCTCCCCACCCCCCCGCACCTCCCTCTTCTTCTCTCCCTGTTCTTGTCTTCTGTATCTCTTTTTCTCCCAAACATTCTCCCTTTCAAATACACTTCAATGCATTTTTAAAAGAAAACATGCGCTTTATTTGTTGGTGCTAATAGTAGGTTGTAACTACACAAGCCCTGGCTAGCCTCCCATTTCCACCCCCAAACAGTAAAACTCAGAACCCTCACCTTTACCATCGTAAGAATTGTAAAATGCATGTTTCCTATGGCTCCATCAGTTCCCCTTTCCCATCTTCTCCTGGGGGGAGGGGTTATTTATCTCATGAATTCTTTACTTTCAATTACTGATGTTAGATTTCAAGGTCCATTAGGCACCACCCTTTTGTTTGGCTTTATGCTGTTCATTGTGGTGTCACAAAAACAAAATAATGCCTAAGGATTGAGTTCAGAAGGTGCTGAACAAATTTCTTCTGAGCATATCACTCACAATTATGTTAACTTTTCAATAAAATCAATTTACTTAATGCCTATGTAAGCAAAGTGGAGGCCGCTACCAAATTGAGCAGCAGCTTACACCATCCATCCTTCTGCTCCTAAGGTATTATTCCAGAATTGTCAATTTTCTGTACTGACAATTACAGGGTAAATACGCAGGCTGCTTACTTACATGTGAATCAGATCCTGTCTTCATAGTACCCATCCAAATTCTCATGTATTTTGTTCTAATGATAAAGATTTTACCCTTATCTCATTGAAATTCTCAATTGTTAGCTCATCACAATTTTTTACACTTTTTTCTTAATTTGGTGACATTTCTAAAATTAAATAGCATTTAAAAATGTGTTTAAACAAATATAATCCCTTGATTTTGAAACTAGTTTTTACTAATAACTTCAAACTAAAATCATTAATATTATAGATTTATGCTGTATGACATTATGCCAATTCAAAATAAGTTTATTTTAAAAATAATTCCATAATATATATTATTGTTTTCAATTGTCATTTCAAACACAGAAAACTTTAAAAATTTTAACCCCATACAAGTGAATTCAAATGTTTTCTTTATAATCAGGAATTTCATTTGAACACAACAATTTGTGTCCTTGGAAAATCACAAATGTTAATCAATAATTAGTAGCTCTCTAAAACTAAGGATCAAAACACAATTAGGAGATTCATATCTATGATTTTGAGAATACCTATCCACTTTGCTGTATTTTAAATTGTATTAACTTTCCCAAATTTTGGTTCTATTTTTGAAGCAGCATGGAAAGTTAAATCTGAAATCTGATTTTGAAAATTGCATTAACATATCATCTCTTCTAACTACAAATGTCATGTACTCCAAGAATGAATATATCACTTATTTTATAATGACTTTCTTCCTTCTAGCCTTAATCATTGAGTTCAATTCTTCTATATCTGTTCTTTAATTTTAATTTTATATATTTGT
The DNA here is from genome assembly GCF_051225735.1 of Oryctolagus cuniculus. Classification (NCBI taxonomy): domain Eukaryota; kingdom Metazoa; phylum Chordata; class Mammalia; order Lagomorpha; family Leporidae; genus Oryctolagus; species Oryctolagus cuniculus. Next base: position 105,033,045 of record NC_142871.1, on the reverse strand, counting down.
TTTATTTCAAAGGCAAGGAGAGAGAAAAAATCTTCCATCTACTGGTTCACTCCTCAAATGCCTGCAAAAGCCAAAAAAATTTATATGGGTCCCCCTCATGGATGTCAAGGACCCAAATAATTTTGCTGTCATCTGCTTCCCAGGATGAGCATTGATGGGAAACTGTAATCAAAGCAGAGCTGAGAATCAGACATAGGCACTCCAGCATGTGATGAAGGTATCACAAGCAATATTTTTGTCAGTGTGCCAAATTACTGGACCATATGCATTTCTTTTTAAATTAGGAGAACACTCTGCCATATACAATAACAACCAGAGTATAATCCAATTGTCTAAATACTGGTCACAAAAGGCTTCCATAGCCTTGGCAATTTGTGGCAAGAGCCTCGGGTGATCAGTGACGTCATAAATAAGAGTGTCAATTGTTAAATCAATAACATAAGTCATTGTGCATTACTCCCCATGTAGGACCTCCGTCCTTACTGAGTTTTACCATGAGAATTAACTGCAAAACTTCTTCTCCCCAGTGCCGCGGCTCACTAGGCTAATCCTCCGCCTTGCGGCGCCGGCACACCGGGTTCTAGTCCCGGTCGAGGCACCGGATTCTGTCCTGGTTGCCCCTCTTCCAGGCCAGCTCTCTGCTGTGGCCAGGGAGTGCAGTGGAGGATGGCCCAAGTCCTTGGGCCCTGCACCCCATGGGAGACCAGGATAAGCACCTGGCTCCTGCCATTGGTTCAGCGCGGTGCACCGGCCGCAGCACGCTGGCCGCGGCGGCCATTGGAGGGTGAACCAACGGCAAAGGAAGACCTTTCTCTCTGTCTCTCTCTCTCACTGTCCACTCTACCTGTCAAAAAAACAAAACAAAACAAAACAAACAAACAAAAAAAACACTTGTTCTCAAACAGTACTTTATACGTTGTGTGTGTGCAAACTGTTGAAATCTTTACTTGGTATAGACTTGTTCTGCTGTATATAAAGTTAATTAAAAATGAATCTTGGGGCCAGCGTTGTGGTGTAACAAGTACAGCTGCCGCCTGCAGTGCCGGCATCCCATATGGACGCTGGGTTCAAGTCCCAGCTACTCCACTTCTGATCCAGCTCTCTGCCATGGCCTGGGAAAGCAGTAGAAGATGGCCCAAGTCCTTGGGCCTCTGCACCTGCATGGGAGACTCAGAAGAGGCTCCTGGATCTTGGCTTCGGATTGGTGCAGCTCTGGCAATTGCGGCGGATTGGGGAGTGAACCAGAGGATGGAAGAACTCTCTCTCTCTCTCTCTCTCTCTCTCTCTCTCTCCCCCTCTCTCTCTTTCTCTGTCTCTCTTTCTCTCTGCCTCTCCTTCTCTCTGTGTGTATCCATGATTTTCAAATAAATAAATATATCTTTAAAAAATGAATCAATGAAGATAGGATGGTAGAGGGAGTACGAGGTGGGATGGGAGAGGGTTTGGAAGGGTGGATATGGAGGGAAAAACCACTATATTCCTAATGTTGTACCTATGGAATCTGCATTCATTAAATAAAAGCTTTTAAAAAATAAAAAATAATAAAAATAAAACAAGCCATAAATAGAATATACAACAAGTTAAGCTATGACTTGGGAGGCCCACATTCCATACTGGAGCACTGGTTGAAGTGCTCACTACTCCGCTTCTGATCCAATTCCCCGCTAATGCAACTGGGAAGCAATAGACAGTGACTCACTTATTTAATTCTTGCTATGTACATGGGCGTCCTGGATAGAGTTCCCAGCTCCTCATTTCAGCCTGGCCCAGTCCTGGATATTGCAAGCAGCTGGGGAGTGAACCAGTGGATGGAAGTTCCCCCCCCCCCCCAGTCTTCACCTAGATGAAAATAAATAAGCATTTAATAAGAAAGAAACAAACAGCACTCTTCAAATTTTTGTTCCATCACTGATCAGGGTAAATACTTAAATCTTCAAGCTGTATATTCATAAAATCACAGTAATGAACACGGTCTATGCAAATATTGAGAGAATATGTGCTTTTAAAATGTATTTGGTAAAATGTATTTAAACCATATGTTAGTAAAATGGCACAGTCTTATCTATGGCTTATCCTAGGCTCTAGCCCCTGCCACAAGTGCTGGAAGCCAGGTAGTCTCATGGCCCAACCACTGGTGCCAAGCTCCATCCCCTTCCTAATGGGATTCGCTGCTCCTACTTCCCTGCCTGACCCCAGGCAAAGCTTAAAAGCACCTGTTCCTGAACATGTGGCTGTCTGTTTCTCTCACCTGTCTCCTCATCTCTCTCTCTCTCTCTCTGGATCTCTGGAGCTCTCTCTTCTGTTCTCCTTCTCCCTCTTTTCCTTTTTCACCCCTACCCTCCCATCTGTCAGGTTTCCTCCAATAAACTCTTTCCTTTATTCCAGTGTTTGGTGTGTTTTGTGGCATTGTGTTACTATTTTACACTGAAGTAAATATTTTTAAAAGTTTTATTTATTTATTTGAAAGAATTACACAGAGAAAGAAGGAGAGGCAGAGAGAGAGAGAGGTCTTCCATCCTCTGGTTCACTCCCCAATTGGCCGCAATGCCATGAGCTGTCCTATCCGAAGCCAGGATCCAGAAGCTTCCTCCCAGTCTCCCATGTGGGCACAGGGGCCCAAGGGCTTAGACCATCCTCCAGCGGAGAGCTGGATCAGAAATGGAACAGCTGGGACTGGAACCAATGTCCATATGGGATCCAGCATTTTGAAGGCAGTGGCTTTACCCGCTATATCACTGCACTGGCCCCTGCAGTAAATATTTAATACATGGTATCTATTGTGCAGATATTTATTTTAGGGTTGTGGAGTAGTTTCCATTTTTATAAAAGTTATCCCCAATTACTTAATGATGAAAATCAAGAATAAAAATTCATGAAAGCGCAATGAAATGCATGAGTCACTGCAAGAAGCAACCTGACTTGGGGTTGGTGCTGTGGCATAGCAGATAAAGACACTACCTGCAGCACCGGTACACCTCTTTTAGTTCTCGGTGCTCCACTTCCAATCAGCTCCCTGAAAATACACCTGGGGAAACAGCAAAGGTTGGCCCAAGTGTTTGGGCCCCTTCACCCACAGAGGAGACCTGTAAGAAGTATCTGGCTCCTCGCTTTGATCTGGCCCAGCCCTGGCTTTTGCAGCCATTTGGGTGGTGAACTAGTGGATGGAAGACTTCTGTGTGTGTGTGTGTCTGCTTTTCCCTCTCTGTAATTCCACTTTTCTAATAAATAAATAAAGAAAGAAACAAATTGACTTAAGACATATCAAGGGTGTTATCACCTATAGGGGATTTGCTAGCATTATTGCCAATTCTAAAACATGACTATTCTAAAGGATCAAGAGCAGACTTCTGTACCAAAGACAAAGTTATTTCTCCAAGTTCATGAAACTAGTGCACAAAATCAATAACCCAACTCAAATCAATTTACAAAAAGAACTGAAACTAGAGTGAAATTGAAATGCTCAGGTAGGAAACACTTCCTTCACTCAGGTAGGTCTTATGGCAAACCGTTGTGTACCAAGTGAGCATAAAATCAGACCAGACAATTTATAACCAATTATTTGTCAAGAAGTGTGCTATATGTAAGTTAAAAATTCAGAAATGCAGTATCTTTACACTGAGATGATTTTCTACAGTGATTTCTATCAATGAAATTTTCTTGCCAATGACTCTGAAATAATTTAGCCATTGAATACTATTTCCTTTCCTGCATGCATCATTTAGATAAAGATTTCAAATACATATCAGTAATAGTCTCAATTTTGTATCTTCCTGAAACTGCCTAACTGTTGTTGTGTCAGTCACATTCCACATATTTTTAATGGTTTTTTGGTTTTGGACAAGTCTTGCTGTCACCAACTCTTTGTAGAATTGATTTTATATTTTTGCTTAGATTTCTCACATACTAAGCCCACAAATTCAACTTCACGAAAGACTAGGTTTCCATTTTTGCAATAAATAGAATATCAAACAGAGGTCATTGCCAACATTTTCATTGTTTTCAAAAAGTAAAACAACAGAAGATTAAAAAAAAAAACAGGAAAATGAAATAGCCTTTTTGCCTAAATAAGCTTATAATAAACTTTTAGCTTGAAGATGGTTAGATAATCTCAATTGAGCAAGAGTGCTGGCAAGAGGGATGGGACAGGGAGAGAGTAGTTTGTTTTTTTTTTTTTAAGATTTATTTATTTGAAAGTCAGAGTTACACAGAGAAAGAAGAAGAGGCAAAGAGAGACGGGTCTTCCATCCGCTGGTTCACTCCCCAATTGGTCACAACAGCTGGCGCTGCGCCAGAGCTGTGCCAATCTGAAACCAGGATCCAGGAGCTTCTTCTGGGTCTCCCACATGGGTGCAGGGGCCCAAGGACTTGAGCCATCTTCTACTGCTTTTCCAGGCCATAGTGAAGAACTGGATCGGAAGTGGAGCAGCCAGGACTAGAACAACCACCCACACACCCATATGAGATGCCAGCATTGAAGGCAGTGCCTTAACCACTATGCCACAGCGCTGGCCCCAGAGAGTAGTGTTTCATCTAAACTGAGAAATAAAGAAGATGCCTATGTGATTATTTTACAATGCATAAAATTTAAGTAGAACTAAATTGTATGCAGTGCAATATCATGCCCAATAATGTATAGTATGTATTGACATATGTGGGATGTTAAGATTTCATTATTGAGTTTATATTTATTACAGAAAAGCTTTATGTGCAATATAGAATTCCAAGAGCCATGCTTGGATACCCCAATATTCCCAGTCTTATTTGAAATGTCTTGTTTGAAATTATGTAATTCATGTCTGTTTTTTAAAATCCATTATGTCACAAACTCACGACTTTATTTTATTTTTAAAGAACTAACTTATCAAGGAGTGTGACATAAAACAAACATATTTTTACTGTCACAAATGTGACCTTAAAGTCAACTTTGATAGCCTGCTCTTTGCTCCATTTATGGTATACAGCATACTGCTAAAGTTATCTTAAATTTTTGAACTCTCGGCATATAACATTCTTTTATTTCTTTCTGCATTGAGTAGCAGGAAAGGATGCCCTCCAGTTTTCAATGACCAATATCATTCCACTGTTGCCTCAGCAAGAGTTTTATGTAAAAGTTGTTGCACAGCTGATCACCCATCTCCCTCAGAGTCAATTATTTTTAAATTTTCAATCAGGACTTAGGCCTTGTCACTGCACCAAAGGGAGTTTCATTAGGGTTTATAATGACTTGTTACTTGTGCTGAGACTTCTCAGGCAGCTTTGACTCTGCTTGATCTATTGTTGAATTTGATTTTATAGATCACTGAGGACTACACAACTACTTCTATTACCATTTGTAATGTTTGAATTCTAATCTAACTTGCATTTGCCCCCAAATTATGTTGGACATATGTATTAACTTGCCATTTGTTCCTCTTGGGGCTTGAAATGTCAATCCTATTTAGACTATACAATGAAAGCCATTTTCTAAATAGATATATTTACAATGACTAAGTTAGTATTGCTTAGTAGATAGAATTGATGCTTCTTGCCTTTAATCTCCTTGCTATGTGTTGGACCACTGCCTACACTTTGCCTGATTGGTAAATAAATAGTTTTTGTTTTCATAGTAAAATCCTAGAGGTTATGTTATATCACACTTTTGCGATTCACCTTAATGTAAAACATCTGTTTCTTAATCTACTCTCAATCACCAAAGGCATAAAGAATATCGTTAAGTTTCTGCTGCTTTCTGAGTCATTAGCTGATTGATGAAACTAGTTATGTATAACTATAAGGATTGCCTTGCAGCAATAAATATAGTACTGAAGGCAGTCAACATAATGAAAAAAATTAGAAAATACAATACCTGGTGCCACAAGAGCTCACTATCAAATTCCCATATCATAAGGTTGATATTCCTCCTTTTCTTTTCCTTTCCTATATATTTTCTTTTTCTGTCTTTTTTTATTCTTTTTACTCTACTGGATACTCAAAGGAGTAACAAAGCCATTCATCAATTTTGCATAATTATAATTTTCAGAGTGTTCATATAGACAAAATTATGGAACTCTTCAGCAAAGATAATTTTCTAAACTTCCAAACTTTGACCCTTTATTTCTATTTACTAGAATTTTTCCCATGACCCTCTCAGACTAGGAAGGGCAAAATAAGCTAAAATTGTACTTAAAAGAATGGCTTATGAAGCTTAACATTATCTGGTACCTGACTATGAATCCAGCTCTTCTGCTTCCCATTACTTTCTGAATATTCTGGCAAAACTCAACTCGCTATAGCTCCAAAAATAGTATGTATTATTACTCTTTTACATTCTACTGATGTTTAAAAGTGTGAAATCTTCAGATGAGTTCTAATTGTAATAGCACACAGGATGTATATTCAATTGCAGAAAGTCCTACAGGTATTTTAGTTAAGGCAATACAAATCAGACCCCTATAGAAAGAGATCACATTTTTTATGCTGGGAACATTCAATATCCTCTATTAGCTATTTAGAAATAATTAATTTTTCAACCATAAATATCCTACTGTGCTATGGAATATTAAATTGCATTTCCTATCCAACTTCACTCTTGTACTCAATAACCATTCTCTTCTCCACATCTTTCCCAGGCCCTGATAACCACTATTCTACTCTCCTCTTTCAAATTTACATTACTTTCCACATGAAAGCAAGAAAATATAGAATTTATCATTCTTTGTCTTACTTATTTCACTTAACATAATTTCTTCCAGATCCATTCATGTCGCTGCAATTTTTTTCTTTTAATAGCTAAAGAACAATCCACTGTGTATAGATATTATGTTGTTTTTATCCATTCATCCAGTGATGGACACAAGTTGATCCCACATCTTTGTTATTTGGAGTAATGCTACATAAGATGCAATTGCTGATGCATCTTCATCACAGTGATTTCATTTCCTTCAGATATGTACCTAACATAGAGATTGCTAGATAATATCCCACCTCAATTTCTAGTTTTTTTTTTTTTTTAGGAAGCCCCATATTATTTTCCATAATCATTGTACTATTATACATTCCCAAGAGTAAATGAGAGTTCAAATTCTGCATGTCCTCACCGATATTTGTTATATATTTTCTTGTTGATAATAATCATTCTAAATAAGGTAATATGCTACATCGTGGTACTTTTGATTTGCATATCCTTTGTTACTAGTTATAATTCATATTTTTTACATACTTTTTTTTTTTGGACAGGTAGAGTGGACAGTGAGAGAGAGAGAGTCAGAAAGAAAGGTCTTCCTTTGCTGTTGGTTCACCCCACAATGGCCACTGTGGCCGGCGCACTGCGGCCAGCGCACTGCGCTGATCCGAAGCCAGGAGCCAGGTGCCTCTCCTGGTCTCCCATGCGGGTGCAGGGCCCAAGCACTTGGGCCATCCTCCACTGCACTCCCGTGCCACAGCAGAGAGCTGGCCTGGAAGAGGAGCAACCGGGACAGAATCCGGTGCCCCGACCGGGACTAGAACCTGGTTTGCCAGCGTCGCAGGTGGAGGATAAGCCTATTGAGCCACGGCGCCGGCCCATATACTTTTTAATATATTCTTTTGGACATATCTAGTCAAATCATTTCTCATGTTTTTAAAGATGTATTTTATTCATTTAAAAGAGTTATGGAAAGAGAGAGAGAGAGACAGAGAGAGAGAGACAGAGACAGAGAAAGTCTTCCATTTGCTGGTTCACTCCCCAAATGGCTACAACACCAGGAGATGAGCCAAACCGAAGCAAGGAGCAAGGAAATTCTTCAGGGTCTCTCATGTGAGTGCAAGGGCCCAAGGACTTAGGCCATTTTGTGCTGCATTCCCAGGTGCATCAGAAAGGTGCTGGATCATAAGTGGAGCAACCAGTTTTCAAACTGGTGAACATAGGGGATGCCAGTGCTGCAGACTGGGGCTTTAACCCACTGTGTCACATCTCTAGCCCTGTAATTTCTCAGTTTTAAATCAGATTATTTGCTTTTGTTTGATTGAACCAATGAGTTCCTTATATATGTAGTCTGAAAATTTTTCAGATGAAAACAGTGTGCAAATATTTTTCTGTTATTCTGAAGGCTGTATTTTCATTCTGTTAATTGTTTCTTTTGCTGTATAGAAATTTTTTGGCTTCATGTGATGCTATTTGTCAATTTTTGCTGGTAATAGGGGATTTTCTATTAAACTCTTGCCAGTTACTCTAGACTCATAAGACTACCTGAAAAGCAATAAGGATACAACAAAAATCAATTTTCAAGACATTTCCATAAGTTAAAGTCAGTGTGTTCATAGATTCCGTACACACAGTTGTTTTCCCTTGTCTATTCTTTTCAAGCAGTACCCCCATCATGGCTCTGTATACATCACAATCTCGTGATTTACCCATAACCTATTGGCTGCTGCTTTCAAATTAAGTAGGCTGTTAACATAGTTGCATGGTGAAGAGTTTGTATGCCTATTTCACTGGCCTCTTTGATATATCATGTCACTAGTTTTCTATCCCATTTCAATTCAAAAATTTTAGGGAAGGGGTTGGCGCTAGGATGCAACGGATTAAAGCTGTGGCCTGAAGTGCCAGTATCCCATATGGGCACCTGTTCTAGTCCCAGCTGCTCCTCTTCTGATCCAGCTCTCTGCTTTGGCCTGGGAAAGCAGTGGAGGACTGAACAAGTGCTTGGGCACCTGCACCCATGTGGGAGACCTGGAAGAAGAGACTGGCTCCTGGCTTTGGATCGGCTCAGCTCCATCCATTGTGGCCATCTGGGGAGTGAACCAGCGGATGGAGGACCTCTCTCTCTGTCTCAACTTCTCTCTGTAACTCTATCTTTCAAATAAATAAAATAAATCTTAAAAAAAAATTTAGGGTAGAAGTGGAATGGGATATGCATAATATCCCTTATAAATGAAGTCTGTATATTCCTTTCTTCCTTTGAAAGTTTTAAGAGAAGTAAACATTCTCTAACACCTCATCCTTACAGAATTAAATATAAACTGAAATTGCTAATGTCCAAGTTTACATAATATATCAGTGTTCTCCAGTGAAACAGAATCAACACGATACAAACACACCGGCAGTCGTGTGTGTGTGAGTGTGTACGACTTATAAAGATTTTAGTTGTTTAACTACGGAGGCTAAGAGGTTCCGTGATCTATAGTAAGACAGCTAGAAACACAGGAGAGACAACAATGTAAGCTCCAGTACAAAAGCAGACAGGCTAAAGACTCAAACAGAGCTGATGTCTCAGTCTGAGTGCAAACACAGGAAAAGGATGATATCCTAACTGAAGCAATCAGGCAAGATAAATACTCTCTTTTGTTCTATCTAAGCCTTCAACATTGTACCCACAGCAAGGAGAGGAACCTACTGTCTCATTCTACCGATTTAAATGTTAATCTCATTCCTAAAATACCCTTATAAGCACATTAAAAATAATGTTTGACCAAATTTGGGGGCATTTCCTGGCTCAGTCAAGGAGACACTTAAACATAACTACTATGAATACAAATACAGTTTTGTTCACAAAAGAATGTTTGTTCTAGTTGCAGTTAAAAATGGCAAATGCTTCAGGGCGGGCACAGAAGGTTAATCCTCCATCTGAGGCACCAGTAACCCATATGGGCGCCTGTTCTAGTCCCAGCTGCTCCTCTTCCAATCCAGCTCTCTGCCATGGCCTGGGAAAGCAGTAGAAGATGGCCCAAGTCCTTGGGCCCCTGCACCCATGTGAGAGACCCAGAAGACACTCCTGGCTCCTGGCTCCTGATTTTGTATTGGCGCAGCTACGACTGTTGCGGCCATTTGGGGATCTCATTCTCACTGTCTGTAACTCTACCTCTCAAATAAATAAATAAAATATTTTAAAAATTAAAAAATGGCAAATGCTTAAAGACAGCATGGAAAATTTCCAATTATAATGGCAAGCAAATCATTCATAGATTGGTAGGTAAATAGAATATAAGAAGACGCACTTACATATTTATCTATATACACATGACTTCTCTTATAGTCTATCTTTCAGTTAGGACAAATATGTGTGTGTGTGTGTGTGTATACCAACATTTGAAAAAGTCATAGACAAATAAGCAAAATTTGATATTTCTTCTCCATTTAAGAAAGTTAGATGTATGGTGATCCAAATTATGTATTTCTGTGTTTATTTCATGATAAATTCACCATCATTATTGCCCTTAAGTCTATCTGTTGATTATTTTAAATTTTGATTTTGAGTGATAAATGTGTTTTATTCTATTAAGAAATTAGTAACCTAAAATCTGGAGAGAATTTGGAAAACTAATACCATATTGACATATTGATTGTAAAACCAAGTGGATTTTTCTTCTATTTTCCTTTGGACTCATATATCTTGCTTAGAGATATCAAGCAAGCCACTTATGGGATATTATAACTTACATTCTGAATTTTATATAGTCTGAATGTCACTCTATTGTGCTCTTTTCACAGAAAAAGGTATTTACACTATAGCTTATTTTCTCGCTGGGAGAGGTTTTGATTTCAGTGTGATGCTCTGCATGTTTTCTACACACACTTCAGAATCAGAACATGTTAACATTTTTTTTTGACAGGCAGAGTGGACAGTGAGAGAGAGAGAGAGAGACAGAGAGAAAGGTCTTCCTTTGCCGTTGGTTCACCCTCCAATGGCCACCGCGGCCGGTGTGCTGTGGCCAGCACACAGCGCTGATCCGAAACCAGGAACCAGGTGCTTCTCCTGGTCTCCTATGAGGTGCAGGGCCCAAGCACTTGGGTCATCCTCCACTGCACTCCCTGGCCACAGCAGAGAGCTGGCCTGGAAGAGGGGCAACAGGGACAGAATCTGGCGCCCCGACTGGGACTAGAACCCGGTGTGCCGGCGCCACAGGCGGAGGATTAGCCTAGTGAGCCGCGGCGGCGGCCAACATCTATGTTAAAACACGATTTCACATGGGAAAGTCACATTTGTGTTCTTCCCACACTTTGGAAGCAAAGCACAACATGCTATTTTATATTTCTAAAATTAGTAAGCTATGAAGTATTTCAATGAAACATATCCACTAAAAGTAAGTACTTGAAGGTGTGTTATCACCTGGTATTCACACCGCTTTTCTTTCCTCAATGATCAGAGATTCTGAAGTGACAGTCTCTTAACCTGCTGCAATTTGTTGTCAAAGTCATACCTTACATAAGCTAACATACTTCCTTACATTTTCTCTGGAAATATTATCATTTCTACCTAATCATCACTGAAACAATAAATCTTCCAATGCTACAGAGCTAAGAACAGGATGGAAATAGGCTTGCTGAAATAATGCCATACTCCTGTATGACAAATTCTACTCTCTATGAAATACAGTTTTTCTTTTTTAAAGTCAGACATATTGTAAATTACAGCTACCTATATTGATGGATACCTTGTGAAATTTGGGTGATTATATCAATTTAATGTTTCACATATTAATGAATTAATACCAATATATTACATGGTACGATTGAGATTATGTGAATTTTAAGTATTACTGCTCAAAGAACATTTTCTTGATAAGACATATTCAGTTTCATTCCCACTGTCTGACAGTTATGAATGATTTCCAGGCCAGAGTGACTAAAAAGACTCTAATATATTTTAAAATTAATTAATTCTATTCTAATATATTGGTACAAGAAATTTACACTCAGTGCAAAATTAATGTATGAAAAGATTTTTTCCCAGAAACCTTTTATTTAAGGTATACAATATTCACGCATTTCATAAATACACATTTAGGAACATAATGATCCTTTCAACCCTACATGCCAACCCACCTGCAAACCCACCCTTCTTCCTCCTCCCTCTCCTATTCCCATCTTATTTCTTACTAAGATCTATTTTCAATTAACTTTATACGTGTAAGATTAACTCTACACTAAAGAGTTCAACACATAGTATTAAAAAAAATTGTTCCTAAACAATTGAAATAAAGGCTGTTCAAATCATCACGCCTCAAATTTGCCTTTTAGGTGCTCTATTAGTTACCACAGATCAGGAAGAACATATGGTATTTGTCCTTTTGGGAGTCTTATTTCACTAAGTATGATGTTTTCCAGTTTCATCCATTTTGTTGCAAATGACAGGATTTTTTTTTAATTTTTATTGCTATGTAGTATTCCATGGTGTATATATCTCATAATTTATTTATCCAGTCTTCAGTTGATGGGCATTTGGGTTGAGACCATATCTTATATATTGTGAAGTGAGCTGCAAAAACATGAGGGTACAGATAACTATAACTCTCATCCAGATTTCATTTTCCTTGGGTAAATTCCCAGGAGTGCGATGGCTGGATCATATGGTAGTTCAATATTCAGATTTCTGAAGTATCTCCATACCGTCTTCCACAGTTGCTGTATAGATCTGTATTCCCACCAAAAGTAGATTAGAGTACCTCATTCCCCACATCCTCGCCACCATTTGTTGTTTGTGGATTTCTGTATGAAAATCATCCTAACAGCAGTAAGGTGAAACACATTGTGGTTTTGATTTGTATTTCCCTAACAGCTAGGGATCCTGAGCATATTTTCGTGTGTGTGATGGCCATTTGTATTTCCTCTTTGAAAACTGCCTGTTTAAGTCCTTTGCCCATTTTTTTAACTGAACTGCTTGGGTTTGTGGTTTTTTTTTTTTTTTTTTTTTGAGTTTCTTGATCTCTTTCTATAGTCTGGTTATTAATCCTTTATCAGTTGCAAAGTTTGAAAAGAATTTCTTCCAATCTGTCAGTTGCTTTCTCACTTTGCCGAGTGTTTCTTTTGCTGTACAGAAACTTCTCACTTCATTGTAATTCCATTTGTCAATTTTGGTTTTGATTTCTTGTGACTCTGGGATCTTTTCCAAGGACTCTTTTCCTATGCCAATGCCTTGCAGAGTTTCCCCAATGTTCTCTAATAATTTGATGGTATTGGATACTAGAGTTATGTCTTTGATCTGTTTTGAATAGATTTTTATGTAAAGTGTAAGGTCGGAATCTTCCTTCATATTTCTGTATGTGGAGATCCAGTTTTCGCAGCACCATTTGTTGAAGAGACTGCCCTTGCTCCAGGGATTGGTTGTAGTTCCGTTGTCAAAGATAAGTTAGTTCTATATGGGTGGGTTTATTTCTGGAGTTTCTATTCTGTTCCATTGGTCTAATTTGTCTATTTATTTATTTATTTTGCAAGCACCATGCTGTTTGATTATAACTGAAACTCATGTGGAGGACACAGATAAAACTCCTGGCTTCTGCTGGGCCCAGCTCTAGCTGTTAGAGTCTTCTTGAGGGTGAACCAGTAAATAGATCTCTCTCTTTCTCTCACTGCCTTACTCTCTCTCTGTAACTCTGCCCTTGAAAAAAAATTAATAAATCTTTAAAACAACAACAAAAATGGAATTAAAAGGGATAAACTACCAAATTATGTTTACATCACAGAGAAAATTTTGAAATGTGCTACTAAAAACATACCATGCACTCAGAATCCTTAAAAAAATGGCAATCATTTTCACTCTCTACTTTCAGTAAGGCTCTGCTAGTGTTTATTAACCCATCAAATCTGGGAATTCTTGTAATGGCCCTCTGTAACACCTAAGATAGAAATGGATTAAGAAGGAGTGTTTTATTTCTCTCTGTCTCTCTCTATCACTGTCTATAACTCTACCGGTCAAATATAAAAAATAAAAGTAAGAGTGCTTTAAAAATACTGGTTTGGCTCCCCCAGTTGTCCACTTAGTATTATGTATGTAACTTTAAGTCAACACTACTTTACCTCACAGAAAACTGAGCTGCAAATGTTCTGCAAAATAATTCACCTGGACATTGAAAATATGAACATTAAATCTAAATACTACATTGTATAATCATAAGCAATTAATAATTTGTGTTATATAAGTAATTTTTGCTTCTCTCTCTGCCTCCTAGCTCACCATGCTTCACACAACTTCTCCAACATAAACAGCTACCATCAGATGCCGGACTAATAGAGTCACCCAGTCCTGAACCGAAAACCTCTAAACTGTAATCCAAATTCAAGTTTTTCCTTCCCAAGAAACTCTCTTTGGGTATTTTCATGAAAATATCTCAAAGTTGATCATTGTAGGTGTTACATACATCTTTTTTAATGAAAGTATTCTACAATGAAGGGATGGATTCTTCAGGAGTTATTTTTTTTTTTTTATTTTTTGAAATGTCTTTGATATTGTTTCCAGCTCCAATTCATTCAATACTCCATTTGACTACATCAATCCCCATAATATTGATTGCTTTTCATTTCCAGCACTTTTGTTTTTTTTTTTTGACAGGCAAAGTGGACAGTGTGAGAGAGAGACAGAGAGAAAGGTCTTCCTTTTTCCGTTGGTTCACCCCTCAGTGGCCTCTGCGGCCGGCAGAGGATTGAGCTGCGGCGCCGGCCTTTCCTGTGCTTTCTAGATTATTTTATTCTGATTGTAATGAAACCTACATTGTCTAACACAATACTTGTTATATGATGTGAGGTCAATTCATTATTGAATAAATAGAGAGCTGTAGAAAATATTTTTAATGTCCACACACATTTTGACATATATGTGTGTAGCATTTATATGAGGGTACTTAAAAATTGGTGAGACAAGGGAATTAGATACATTCATTTGAAGGCAAAAACTTGGAAGCCATACATAGTCATAATATGTACTTTCTGTGAAATTTTTCATGACCTTTCACTAACAAAATATTATGCAAAGAAAATTGGTCTTAAACACACATAGACATATGTCTTAGAAAATTATTTTATTATAATGATGAACTAATTATTGACACACAAATGTTTATAAAGTATATGTAGAAAGGTCTTTCAGGAAGTTTATGGAAAATGAAATGAAAAAATAGATTGTTTTGGTGCAAAAATATATAAATCCCTGTATAGCTTTTTCATAAATAAGCACTTTCAATTAAATTTCAAAGACTCCTTATATACATGAATTCATAATACTCACATAGTTCTCTCTTTGACTTTTAGCTACATCTAATATTCACCTATATTATTTTCCTCCAAATAGCATCAGATTACTGACTGGCACTCTCTTTCCAGATGGTCAAATGCTTGGTAGATTTGATGTGACACGTCACATAAAAAGCTCATGAAACTGAAGTGGCATTGGCCTAGTATAATGCTTTTATAATCATCATACACCTGGCACATAGCACAGAACATCTCTGCCAACAGATTAGCACCTAATATTTCTACCATCCAAGTTCAGCTCCACAATTAAACTCTTTAATCCTCCATAATTTATGCTGATGCCTGACTTCACACATTTCATGTGATTGGATTTTTTCAGAAAAAAATTAAACAAAATGGAAAAAAGTAAAATAAGTAATAGCAATAATCCACACAACTGGTATATAGTAAACATGTTATAGATACAGTGTGTAGTAGCATCTTCAATAAAATGAATACACTCTTTTAAAAATAAATTAGAAAAAGATACGTGGGATTTTACAGGATGTGAAATGTAGCTAACCCACTTTGAATTCTTATTGTAAAAGCTGTGAGGACATTTGTAAGATAGCCACATTTTAGTAACCTATACCTTTTGTGAGATTAAATCTGTCTGCTGGGAATATTCGTGCATGGATAGAATGAAGAATACTGCAAACTTTTGGTGAGAAACAAGCTATCTTTATTAAAGTATTTATCATTTTTACAGCTAGACTTGGTATTAATATTTCAACAAACAATACCAGTAAGCCTTCTCTTCTCTTTGTTGACTTTAGTTAAGCACTGTCAGCAGTAGGCTGTTTAGAACAGCTTGGCCTGTTCAAGCAGAATAATTCATTTTAGTTTTTTTTTCTTTTTAAATAAGCTCACTTTTAATATTCAATAGGAGAATGCCAAAGTAGAAACACAAACTTAGTCTGAAGGACGTAAAACTTGAGAGATATGATTGACAGTGTTCATTTCCAGCTATGTGAACACATTCAAATCTGAGGAGGGAACATTTTTTGACAAATTGTAAACAAGTGCAGAAACTGAGCTCAGAGATTGAACAAAATGTAAGAAGAAAGAGATTAAAATTCAGAAAGACTAATATTTTGGATTTAGTGAATGCTGCAGTATCTCATGATTTTAACCTAAATGCCATCTGAAGCTATGGATAAACTTATAGGTGAAAAAAAAATCAGAGTGAGGATTTGATAAAATTGGCTTAAATGGACTATTCTAAATGAATTCAGTGTTACAGTAAGTATGTTTCAAAGCTTTATCTGTTTTAATGGTTGGTTTGCAACTACATAGTTGATTAAGTGGTCAAAATCACTAAAAAAAAAAAAAAACAAGTTTAAAATTTCTTACACAATTATTTCCTTGGTTCACTACTAACAATGTGAATGGAAGATGAAAGAATGCCATTACTTTTAATTAATCATCAAAATGCTAAATGCTATGTTTGTGGAAATTAAGAAAATATCTTAAAATAAAGCCTCCACATTATTTTCTAATAGAAAGTACACATTATTTGAAATTATGCCATTGATATAATTGACCTTAATTTGTATAATGTTCTTTATATTGAGTGAGTGATTGGAAGATGATTCTTTGGCATCATGAGCCCTTCTAATCTTACAAATGTACCAGAAAGCAGCACATAGAGACCATCTGTTACAGAAGTGGGCCATAATCACTTACATGATCTTGGCTCAGTCAAATATCTTAAGCCAGAGGTAGTAGTAGAAAAGAATTTCTTTTAAAAGAACACATTCCTAGGTTGCTTAAATTATTTTCAGAATGTTTTAATAAATTTATAATTTGATATATATGTTCAAAATATTTATACAACTCTGTTACCAAAAAGTAAATATAATAAAAACCATGAAATTCCTCAAAGAATACTGCCCAATTCTTCCTTTTGTAAATTGTAATCATTACCCTAATATTGATATATCCTGTTCTGTCTTAGCAGTATTTATCTCAGTAGTTAAACCACTGCTTGGCATGCCCCCGTTTCATAACAGAGTGCTTGTGTTCAATTCCTGGTTTCACTCTTTGTTCTAACTTCTTGCTAACGAACCCTGTAGTATGCATCAGTTGGTAGCTCAAGTATTTGGGTCTTTCTACCCAACTGAGAGACCTTTGTTGAGTTCTTGGATCTTGGCTTTGAACTAGCCCTGTATTGGCTATTTTAATCATTTAGAAACTGAACCAGCAGGTAGTAGATCTCTCTCTCTCTCTCTCTCTCTCTCTCTCTCTCTCTTTCATTTTCTCTTTCTAATAAATAAAAATAAATAAAAATTTAAAATAAAATCACACAAAGTTGATCAATTTTAACTTTATACAAAAGAACATATATAGCATATGCTATTTTGTATCTGGTTAGTATTTGCAAGATCCATCCAATTTCTTCTGATAGCAATAGATTTCCAAATTAATTATTATACAGAATTACAATTAAAAGGTATTGTGGGGCCAGCGCCGCAGCTCAATAGGCTAATCCTCTGCCTGCAGCACCAGCATACTGGATTCTAGTACCGGTTGGGGTGCCAGGTTCTGTCCCGGTTGCCCCTATTCCAGTCCAGCTCTCTGCTGTGATCCGGGAGTGCAGTGGAGGATGGCCCAAGTGCTTGGGCCCTGCACCCACATGGGAGACCAAGAGAAGCACCTGGCTCGTGGCTTCGGATCAGCACAGTGCGCCGGCCACAGCGTGCTGGCCGCAGCAGCCATTGAGGAGTGAACCAACGGAAAAGGAAGACCTTTCTCTCTGTCTTTCTCTCTCACTGTCCACTCTGTCAAATAAAAAAGGTATTGTGGGTGTTTTCTTAGTGTTTAGGTTAATATAAATGATGCAACTACAAATAATTTCACAGTTTTAGTGCAAATATACGTATATTTATACTGGATGTCTACTTAAGAACAGAAGTGCTATATTGCATTGTAGGGACCAACTCAATTTCTGTAAGCACGAAGGGCTTTCAAAAATTCATGGAAAATCCACGTTAGGAAAAATCCATGAATTTCAGTAATAAGCCCATCTTCAGCTCTATTAATTTCATAAATTATTTTAGCATATTCTCCTACTATAAAGTAACTACACCAGGAGTTATATCAATTTACTCTCCACCAGCCTTCTGTGAGGGTTCCATTTTCTAAAATATCTTATGGCACTTAGTAGTATATATTTTAGGTCATCACAGTAGGTAAGTGGTTACATGTCTTGGTGGCCTCAATTCATACTTCATTGGTGGATATATTTTAGGATATTTTATATATTTATATAATATATATATATTTATATAATATCCTACATCATACATTGTTAGAGTCCAAATCTTTTGTCCATATTTCTATTGTATCATTTGATACTTTCTAATTGACTTGCAGAAAATGCTCCTGTCTTTTATATTCAGTAGACGATACTTCCTTTAGTTATATGAGTTGAAAATACTTTATTTCGATACATGGCTTGGCTCCTCATACTTTCAAAGGTACACAGCTAGAACTTGGTTCCACGTCATTCTAAGTATATCTAATCTTAAATGAAAGTTTGTCATTTTAGTGGAGTTCTTTTTATTATGATTCCAATATTCTAGTGCTCATTGGATCCTACATAACAAATCTTTCCCAACACTGAAGAAAGAAGACAACAAACTTTTTAAAATCTTTTTTATAAAAAAATCATCCTCAAAATTCCAATTTTGGATTTTTATTTCAATCTCTAAGTATAAACATAAGCCTCCTGATCATTTATAATGTATCAAAATATTATTTTATTGAAAGATAATATTTGTATTGAAAGATGATTCTGCATCAATTTTTTTGTTTTATTTGACAGGCAGAGTTAGGCAGTGAGAGAGAGAAAGAGACAGAGAGACAGAGTGAAAGGTCTTCCTTCTGTTGGTTCACCCCCGAAATAGCCGCTGCGGCCGGCGTACTGCGCTGATCTGAAGCCAGGATCCAGGTGTTTCGTCCTGGTATCCCATGCAGGTGCAGGGCCCAAGCACTTGGGCCATCCTCCACTGCCTTCCTGGGCCACAGCAGAGAGCTAGACTGGAAGAGGAGCAACCGGGACAGAATCTGGGGTGCTGGTGCCACAGGCGGAGGATTAGCCTAGTTAGCCGAGGCACCAGCCAATTATTTTCAAATACATAGTAATCTATAGAGATATGCATTAAATTATCCAGTTTTGACAACACCGTTTGTTGAAGAGATTGTAGTTGCTCCACTGTATGGTCTGAGCACTTTCAACAAAAAAAATCACTTGGCTGTATACATGTGGATTACTTTCTGAGCTCTCTAACCCACCCCATTGATCTATGTATCCATTTTTACACTAGTACCATACTGTCTTAATTAATTTAGTCTTGTAGTATGCTTTGAAGTCAGGTATTGTGATACTTCCAGCTTAATTTTTCTTGTACAAGGTCACTTTGGCTATTCTGGATCTTTTGTGACTCCATATGAATTTTATAATTGCTGCTTCTAATTCTGTAAAGAATGTCATTGGTATTTTCATAGGGATTGCATTAAATTTATAGATGGTTTTGGCTAGTATAGACATTTTGATGATATTGATTCTTCTGATCAATGAGTAAGGAATATCATTCAATTTTTTGTGTCTTTGGTGATTTCTTTCATCAATGTTTGCTGATTTTCTTTGTAGAGATATTTCAATTCTTTGGATAAATGTATTCCTAATTTTTTGTGGCTATTGTGAATGGATTTCTATCTTGATTTCTCTTTCTGTGATTTCATCCTTAACATAAAAAACTACTGTTTTGTATGTGAATTTTGTAATCTGAAATTTTATGAATTGGCTTATCAATTCTAACATCTTATTGGTGAAATGCTTAGGTTTTTCCATGTACAACGTCATATCATCTACAAAGACTTTGCCTTTTCCAGTCTTGATACTCTTTATTTCTTTTTCCTCCTCATTGCTCTTGGTAAAACTTCCAGTGCTATATTGAATAAGAGTGGTGAAAGTGGACATCCTGGTCTTATTCCAGATCTGAGGGAAAATATTTTCAGCTTATTGCCATTCAGTAAAATATTGGTTTGTCATATAAGATCTTTCTAATACTGTGGAATGTTCCTTCTATTCCCTATTTTGGTTTTTTTTTTTTTTTTTAATCATGAATGGGTGTTGAATCTTAACAAATGTTTTCTCTGCATCTATTGAGATGATCATATGGTTTTTGCTCTTCATTCTATTGATATAATTTCTGACATTTATTGCTTTGTGAATGTTGAACCACCCTTGCTTTCTGGGATAAATCCTACTTGGTCATGATGTACAATCTTTTAGATGTGGTTTGGATTTAATTTGCTCGTATTTTGTTGAGAATCTTTGCAGCTATGTTCAAAAGTAAACTCAAGATGGATCAAAGACTTAAATCTAAGACCTGATACCATGAAGTTTTTGGAAGAAAATGTAGAGGAAACACTCGAAGACATTGGTGTAAAGGATGACTTATTGGTGAAGACCCCCAAAGTACAGGCAAACAAAACCAAATTGAAACAAAAGGAACTATATCAAATTCAGAAGTTTTTGGATAGCAAAGGAAATGATTGATAGAATGAAGAGACATCGAACAGAATGAGAAAATATATTTGCAAACTGACTATACGACAAAATATTAATATCCTGAATATATCAGCAACTTAAAAACAAAAATTAATAAGTCCATTTGAGAAATTGGCAAAGGAATTGAATAGACAATTATGAAAAGGAGAAATAGGAAAGGCCAACAAATATATGAAAAAAAAAAAACTTCTCATCATTAGCCATCAGGGACATGCAAGCCAAAACCACAATGAGTTATCATCTTATCCCTGTCAGAATGACTAAAATCCAAAACATGGGAAGTAAAAAATGCTGATGAAAATGAGGGATAAAGGGAACAACTCATACGCTATTGGTGGTAATGTAAATTTATGCAGCAATTGTGGAAAACAAGTGTGGAGACTTCTTCAAAAAATTAGAAATAGACCTGCCATATGATCCTGCAATCCCACTGCTGGGTATATACTCAAAAGACTTGAACACAATGTATCAAAGAGATAAATACCACCATGTTTATAGTAGCACTGTTCACAATTTGGGAACAACTAAGGTGTCTATCATCAGATGAATAGAGAAAGAAAATGTATAATGTATGAATATATATATACACAAAATGGAATATTATTCAGTTCTTAAAAAAGGAACAAAACTCTACCATTTGCAGCAAAACAAATGCAACTTGAGGACATGATGTTGAGTCAAATAAGCCAGACACAGAAGGACACATACCACATGATCTCTTTTACATGTGGGAGCTAAAATTAAAAAAAAAAAAAAAGAAAACATGAAATGGCAGGAAAGAAATGTCTGTGTGCATCATTATATATAATATAAATATAAAATATAATTTTACAAAACAGAAAGAGACAGAGAGTTTTCCATCCAAAGTTTCACTCCTCAAGTGCTTGAATCAGTCATGGTAGGGCTAGGTTAAAGGCAGAAGAAAGTAACTTTATCTGGGGACCTCATGTGGGTAGCAGGGCCCCAAGTTCTTGAGCTATCACCAACTGCCTCCCAAACCCAGGCACTCTACTGTTGGTTGCAGGCTTCTCAGCATCACTGTTCTAGTTCTTCATGGTGTCAAGTTAGGTTACTGTTTTGAGATCTTTCTCCTTTTATAATGTAGATGTTTACAGGAACAAACTTCTCTCAAAACACGACTTCAGCTGAATACACTTCGTGTGATCTGTTTTCTCTTTCATTTTCTATTTCCCATTCTGATTTCTTCTTTGATTCATCAGTTTTTTAAAACATATTAATTTCCACATATTTTTCAATATTCTACTGTTCCATCTGTTATTGCTTTTTAAGTTTTATTCCATTGTAGAAAGACAAGATTTTTTTATATTTATACTTTAAAATTTATTAAGCATGCTTTAGAGCTTTGAGTATGGTCTTACCTGTAGAACATTCCATGTGCAATTGAGAAACATTAACACTATGCTGTTTTTTTGTATGGAGTGTACTGTTAGATTGAGTGAATGTATAATGCTGTACAAATCTTTTATTTTTGATCTTCTTCCTAGAAATTCTGGTCTCTTTTTTGTCAGTGAATGAGTATCAAGGGGCAGTGATAAGTTAAGATGCTGCTTGGGACACCTGCATCCCATACTAAGGGGGCTGACTTGAGTGCCAGCTCTACTTCTGATTCTAGCTGCCTGCTAATGAACATAACGAGCAGCATCAGGAAGAGACTGAAGTGTCTGAGTCACTGTGACCCATGTGGGAAAGCAAAATTGAGTTCCAGTTTGCTGACTGTGGTCTGATCCAATCCTTACTGTTGTAGGCATTTAGGGAACGAATCAAACAACCCACTGAAGTAGAAAGTAGATTAAGAAAGTGATCATGCAACTTAACATACCATACTTGACTTTTTATCCCGTTCCTTTCTCTCTCGCTTTCTCTGTTTCTTGTCTTTCAAATAAAATGAAAATAAATTAAAAAATAAAACAATGAGTATTGATGTTTCCAGTTATTGTAGAACTGCTTATATCGTCCTTTAATTCTATCAATATTTGTTTTGTATAGTGATAAGTTCTATTTTTATGTATGAATATATTTATAATCATTGTATCAATTTCTGTATATTAACTCTTATCAGTGTGTAATGTCCACTGCTCCTTACTATATTTTGATTTCTTAAAGACTATTCTGCCTGATGCTGATATAGCTACTCTATTTCTTCTTTGGCTCTATTTCATGTTTTCATGAAATATATTTTCCATCCATTCACTTTATATATAATTGTATCTTTCCATCGAGATGAGTCTCTAGTAGGTAGTATATCATTGGAACATGATTTTTGTTTACTCTGAAAATTTCTGCATTTTAATTGGAAAATTTAGTCCATTTGTATGTAAAGATATTCTGCTTTACCTTCAGAATTTTCTACCTAGATTTATTTCAACACACTGACTATGATTGACTACGATGTTTCAAATGTGATTTTCTGTGCATAGATTGCACTTTTGATATTTTTGCACTTTTTTTTAAAAAAAAGAACATTTGAAAAGCAGACATACAGAGGAGGAGGAGAAGGGAGAAACACACACACACACACACACAGAGAGAGAGAGAGAGAGAGAGAAACAGAGAAACTTCCATTTGCTGTTTCACTCCCCAAATGGCCCCAATGTCTTGGACTGGTCCAGGGTGGTGCCAGGAACCAGGAATTTCTTCTGGAGCTCCCACATGGGTGCAGGGGCCCAAGGACTTGGGCCATCCTCCACTGCTTTCCCACATGCAAAAGCTGGGAGCTGAATCAGAAGTGGTACCGCCTGGATTCACATCAGTGCCCATATGGGATGCTGGCACTGCAGACCATGGCTAAAGCTGTACAAAATTCCGCCTTGAAATTCTGATGTTTAACTTCATAGTATCACTAGGTTGGTTGAAATTATTCTGTTATTTTCCTATCTATTGTCTATCTATTATCTATCTGTTTATCTATCTATCCATCCATCCATATGAGACCTAACTACAGTGGAGTTTGAATTGCTTGTGTCATTCAAGAGTTGGAGTATTTTTGGGTTTCCTGAAAAACTGAATTCCATCGCTATGCTTCTTTACCAACAAGTGGGATATCCTGATAATATACATATGATATATGAACTTTCATGGGAGAAATTAAAAATATTCCTAATGCTCCAGCCCAAATCCACACGTATTCTGCTTTCATTTTATAGTCACTATTCTGTCAGTAGAATCTCAGTCCCATTCTTAGGAGGGACATGGCACTCTTACTTTTTTTTTAAACTATTTGGAAGCAATGCTGCTGAGAATTTTGATGGGTTGATTGAATATTAAGTTCCTGAACAGAACAAAAAGCATGGGGATTTGCAGGAGGGAGTGCAGGGTGTTGTGGTGTAGCAGGTAAAGCAGTATCCTGTGGCACTAGCATCCGTATGGACACTGGTTCAAGTCCCAGTTGCTCCATTTCCAATGAAGCTTCCTGTTAATGCCCCTGGGAAAAGCAATGAAATATTGCCTAAGTACTTGGGTGCCTTCCACCCACATGGGAAACCCTGATAAAGCTCCTGGACCCTGGCCTTAGACTGACTCAGCCCTGGCTATAGCCATCTAGGGAGTGAATCAGCAGATGGAAGATCTTTCTTTCTCTCCCTCTCTCTCATTCTCTCTCTCTCTCTCTCTCTCTCTCTCTCTCTCTCTCTGTAACTCTTTCAAATAAGTGAATGCATCTTTTTTGTTTTTTTTTTTTTTGTTTTTTGTTTTTTGTTTTTTTTTTTTTTTTTTTTTTTTTTTTTTTTTTTTGACAGGCAGAGTGGACAGCGAGAGAGAGACAGAGGGAAAGGTCTTCCTTTTGCCATTGGTTCACCCTCCAATGGCCGCCACGGCCGGCGCACTGCGGCCGGCGCACCGCACTCATCTGAAGCCAGGAGCCAGGTGCTTCTCCTGGTCTCCCATGCTGGTGCAGAGCCCAAGCACTTGGGCCATCCTCCGCTGCACTCCCTGGCCACAGCAGAGAGCTGGCCTGGAAGAGGGGCAACCGGGACAGAATCTGGCACCCCGACCGGGACTAGAACCCAATGTGCTGGCGTCGCAAGGCGGAGGATTAGCCTAGTGAGCTGCGGTGCCAGCCAGTGAATTTATCTTTTTTAAAAGGCATTTGGGCAGAATTATAGTGATTAAAAAAAGAGGTGAATAACACATAAGTTGATGATCAAGAATTCTCTTGACTATTATGGCATCTACTAATCAAGAAGGGAGATGGGCAAAGAGGTGAGATGGCATTAACTGAGATGTAAACTTCATCACTGTAAGCTGAGGTTTCTACATTTTTAGTATAAAATGTACATGCATATTAAATGATGGAATTTATTTCATAAATATATTCATAATAAGGACAGAATTTTAGTGGCACACAAAGGTACTAGAAAAAGTTCATGGACATTGAATTAAAAGATAAGTTTATTTTGATAACAACAGTTTTTGAAATCCATGCATACCAGAGTTCTTCACAAAGTTCATGGGAAAGGCATATTAGGTGACCCAGTGGGTTAAGCCACCAATTGCAATGCCAGCATCCCCTATTGAGGTGCTGGTTGGAGTGCTTGCTGCTCTTGTTCTGATACAGTTCCTTGCTAACATGCCTGGGTAGGTAACAGAAGATGCCTCAGGTATTTGAGACAATATCCTGTTCACCAATGTTGGAGACCTGAGGGAGTTCTGGACGCCTGGCTTCAGCCTGATTCAGGCCCAGCCCAGCCATTGCACCCATTTTGGGAGAGAATCTGGAAACGTCTTTACTTCTCTCTCTCTCTCTCTCTCTCTCTCTCTTGCCTTTCCCTCTGTCACTCTGATTTTCAAATAAATATATATGTCATACTATGAAAAATCCATACATAAGTTTAATCCAAATAAATTTATCTTTGAAATCCATTTTCTAGGAACTTTTTGACTTATCATATTTCCATGCAAGTTATTGAGGTGTTTTTCATGGCACTATTGAAGAGCATTCAGTGAATAATTAAAGGAGTAAGTTCTTCTGAAAATCTATGATAATAATTTAAAATTATCATCAATATCATACATATCATATCATTGTTTAATATATAAATTATAGGATACCATAGTGTGTGGTGTATTAATTACTTCCTATTATCAAATTTGGTGTTTTTTTTGCCAAATTCTAAATATTTATTGCTGCAGGATTTTACTTTTCAATCTTTCTTTTCAAGTGAACTTGGTCTGTATTACTGTTCCTCTTATAGAATGTTCTTTTGTTCCTCTTACAGAAGCATTATAAATGCCTTTGAATGCCTTAGGAAACTCATCATGTCCAATTCTTGAAGTAGATTTATGCCCAAATTGGGAAGCAGATTGTTTTCCTTGAACTGCCTACCTTTGGGATCTTAGTTTAATTGGAAATTTCTATTATGGCCTAAAATCCCCACTTGGGAAAATCCTGAGCTATCTTGCATGGAACTCTTTCTGAAAAAAAATGCCCTGGACATGAACAGTTTTTTCTTAATTCTAGAATTAAGGAAAATTATATGAGAGACAGTACAGAGAATATATAGTTGACCTCTTGGGTAACTTTCTTTATATTAAGTGATCTGTGGACACTGATATGTTTTGATTAGTCTCCATAATTAACACCACTTGCATTTCTCAATGGAATGTATATGGTAATACAACATATATGTTTAAGTGAATATATTCTCTCTCGTGTTAGAATTACAAATGATTGATATGCTTATCAGAAAATGAAATCAAATTTTAGAATCTTCTGGAACTATTTTCCTCATAGACTAAAAGCTTTCAAGTTGTACTGCTTTAGTTGTAAAAAATGTTTTTATGAAGATAAAAGAAAAAGCAGCAACGAATTATTTGTGTTTAATCATATAAAAATTAGAATTCTGTGATTCATTAAGCAAACAAACTTTTTACCTCCTCTATCTCCAGCATGCAATATGCACTGAAAGATGAGTCTTAATGCAGATGAGTACTATTTATTCTTATTTGTCTGGTTTTCTTCATGTAAATATCATTATTAGCAGACAAAGTACTTTAAAAGCTGTAATTAAACCTATTGTTTACGAGATTTAAATCTGCTTTTATGAATGGAAATTATAAATGGAGATAGAATTTAAAAATGCATCTCCTTACTTTAATTGACTGAGGAAAAACTTACATGTATCATGAGCAAAGTTGAGCATTTGCTACTTTTAACCTTCCTGCATGTTCTACGTGGAGACAAGAGGAATAAAATTTGAACAGGAAACAGTAATTGGGATACTACAGCACTTAGTGTCTAAGTAAAGCATTGCACTTAAAAAGCTGAATTTTAATTATAAATAAAACAACTCATTATAATATTGTTTGTTTCCAAGTAAATGTGAATGCTAGGTGACTAATATACCCTTTAACTAGATTTGCTGCATAATCTTGAATTTTAAAGCTGACTATACTTTACCAATAATAACATAAACTCTTAGACACATTACTGCCTCCCTAACCTTCTACATACTGCTCACAAACAGCATTCTATTCTGGCACCATGAGGCTATGCACCGCAGATATAACCAGAGGTTACCTAATCATGAGGAAAAAGATGATGGAATAGAGGAACAAAACTCTGGGTAACATGAATTTTAATATAAAAAAGTCTATGTTGATGAGTGAGTCTGTCTCTCACACAGCCTAGAGAGAACCAGATTCTGCAAACTTAGTGTAATAGATATCTCTTGGATATTTGTCTATCCTGACAGAAGTTGTCCTTGTTTCCTCTCATAGTAGAACTTCTTTTCCCTATTGAGAAATCATTTTGGGCAAGCTTTGAATCATGTCCTTACAAACTTATTGCTTTAACATGGTAATGAATATCTGAGAGAATTTCAAAAATCTAATGGAAAATGAAATTAAAATGTTTAATTTTGTGCTAATTATTTTTGAAATTCACGCATAGTTTAATAATGTAAACTTTTTGAGGTCCCAATAATGGCCCCTTTATGCATTTTCTTTAGCACTCTATTTCTTTTTTTTTAATTTTTATTTAATGAATATAAATTTCCAAACTCTATTTCTATGATACCTTTGACACCATGAGTTTGGCGGGGATGAATTAGAGAATACAGGGAAGAAAGAAGGGGGTTAAGGAGCTGATGTCTTTCATTCATTGCAAAATAATAACAGCATATTTTATTAGTGGTGATGCTGTGAACAAAAGACAAAAACAGCTTAGTTGACTACCTACTCTGGCTTTGAATGGCTTAGGGCAATTCTCAGCTATTGAATGCATTAAATATAAGAGGGTGAAGTTTATCTGAAAGGAGTGATGGTATGTGAATAGCTGTGTGTGTGTTTGAATATCTTTGTGTGCATGTGAATTATCTATTGGAAAACTAATCAAAGGCAACTTTGATTTTATGTATTTGCTTGGAAGGCAAAGTGTGTAAGAGAGAGAGAGAGAGAGGTCTTCCATCCACCGGTTCACCCCCTCCCTATTGGCCACAGCAGTGGGGGGTGCACTCATCCAAAGCCAGGAGCCAAGAGGTTCTTCTGGGTCTCCCATGCAGGTGCAGGAGCCCAAGGACTTGGGCCATCTTCTACGGCTTTCCCAGGCCATAGCAGAGAGCTGGATCGGAAGAGGAGCAGCAGGTACTCAAACTGGCACCCATATGGGATGCCAGCACTGCAGGCAGCGGCCTTACTTGCCACACCACAGCACCGGCCCCAAAGCACTTTCATTTTTAAATATTCTGTATTTCTACACTGTGAATTCTTTTTAAAATTATCCATTCATACATTCATTTGAAAGGCAGAGAAGAGAGGGAGAGAAACAGATTCCATCCATTGGTTTACTATCCAAATGGCCACAACAGCCAGAGTAAGGGGCTAAGCTAAAGCAAGGAGACTGGAACTCCAATCAGTTCCCTCACATAGATAGCAAGGGCCCAAGTACTTAGAACATCATTTGATGCCTTACCATGTACGTTTGCAGGGAGCTGGATAGGAAGCATAGAGTAGTGGGATTCCAAAAAGCACTGTGGTATGGATGCCAGTGTTGCAAGTGGCCACTTAACTGACTTCTTTATCACAGGATAAAATCTTATAACAGCTATGCAATGATTGGTGCCTGTATCCAATTTATCTCTGTGTCAGGTAATGAGAGGATGAACACTGCCAATAGAGTTGCAAAAGAATTTTGAGTCACTGAGTTAGAGAAGCAAAATCTGAAAGAAAGATATAAAGAAATATGCAGCCTGGAAATAGTGACAGTGATGTGAAATGTTTCCTTCTTCGTTTAATATTATTTCTTTTATTACTCCATTCCTTTTATTGCTTTACCTTAATCTTTTCCTTAACTTCTTACCTTCAGTTTCTCATCATCTTTACTTTTGCAACTTTTATCTCTTTGATAATCAGGCTTCTTTTTTATTGTCCCAATTGATTCTTCACTCTCACTTCTTAAATTGTTAACTTTTTTTTTTTTTTTTTTGACAGGTAGAGTTAGACAGTGAGAGACAGAAAGACAGAGAGAAAGGTCTTCCTTTCAAAGGAAGTTGGTTCACCCGCCCAGTGGCCGCTACAGCCTGCGCGTTGTGGCCGGCACGCTGCCCAGATCCGAAGCCAGGAGCCAGGTGCTTCCTCCTGGTCTCCCATGCAGGTGCAGGGCCCAAGCACTTGGGCTATCCTCCACTGCCTTCCCGGACCAGAGCAGAGAGCTGGACTGGAAGAGGAGCAACCGGGGCAGGACCGGCACACCAACCGGGACTAGAACCCTGGGCACCAGTGCCGCAGGCGGAGGATTAGCCTAGTGAGCCGCGGCACCGGCCAAATTGTTAACTTTTAAGGAAAATGTAATTGAATAAAGTGTAGAATCTAAAGTAAAAATATGTTTTTCAAGCAGAGACCCCTATTGTTTATCTAATTTCCTTTTTTTAACTCTTTATTTTTAGAATGTATACAATAGATCATTACTTAAAAATGAATTATTTATGTGTTTAAGTGAAAATGAATACAATCATTTGGATCTCACAACTGAAATGATATGTTAGATTTGAAAAAGTCACCCACTCCTTTTTAAATTTCTGTTTACTTTTTAAAAACGTCTATAAATGGCTCAAATTTCATGTATTTCATATACAGTCTTAAGAGCATAATGATACTTTTAACTCTACCCACCTTCCTCCCTCACTTCTAGCATCCCTCCTTCTTCTTAATTTCTTTTAATTTGTATAATGACAAACTTTCAATTTTCTTTATAATTACAAGCTTTATCTCCCACTAAAGAATTCATCAAGTAATAAGTAGAAAATCCACTGTTCCTCTAGAATATAGACAATGGCTATAAACAATGATCAAATTTCAGAATGTCGATTTCACACATACATTCTAATCCTTTAGTGAGAAAATAAGAGACTATATATTCATTATTTTCAATGTTTGAAGCAAGCAATCCGTGTGTGTGTGTGTGTGTGTGTGTGTGTTTGTGAATTATGGAGAGATTTTCAAGGGCTTGTCCCCTGTGAGTATATGATATACAGAAGGTGAGCAGACTGAGACAGAGGGAAGATTTGATATGGTTTTGAGACCAAAGCCTGTCTAGGGGCCTTTGGGAGAATCTCAGGATTTTTCTCTTAAGGTAGCAAAAAGACAGTAATAATAAGGTCACACTTTCATTCAGCTTGAAAACAACATCTTTTATTTTTAAAGATTTATTTATTTACTTGTGAGGCTGAGTTATAGACAAGGAGAGGGAAAGACAAGGAGAGAGGTCTTCAATCCGCTGGTTCATTCCCCAAATGGCCACATGGCCTGAGCTAGACCAATCTGAAGCCAGCAACCAAGAGCCAGGAGCTTCTTCTGGGTCTCCCACCTGGGTGCAGGGGCTCAAGCACTTGGCCCTTCTTCCACTGCTTTCCCAGGCCATCATCAGGGAGCTGGATTGGAAGTGGAGCAGCTGGTACTTGAACTGGCACCCATATTGGATGCCTGCACTGAAGACTGATGCTTAACATTGTATGCCACAATGCTGTCCCTCAAAAAAAAAAAAAATCTTGCTTTCAATTCAAAACACATTATCTCCACCCCCAGTAAAGGATGTGAAGAGGATGTGAGTCCTGATGCAAAACACTAAAAAGATTTAAAAAAATGCAAAACAATAAATCTAACATTCAAAGTAAAAAACTAATTATGTTGTAGCTATGGTAACAAGTATCACCAGACTACTTTTAACTTCATGAAATTAATCAACTAAAGCTTGCCTTAGTAAAATTGTTTTCAAGCCAAAGAGCCAGTATCGACACCTTGCTTCTGAATATCAACCGATCTGCAACATAACCATTCCAGGGCACATACCTCCAAGTACGAATCAATCAGCAGCAGTCTCAGCCAAATAACCAGACTTTTTACAGATGATGTCAACCCTTTCACATCTCTGCCAAACATTCGCGCTTGCTAATCTGAATACAGTATTAGCAGTCTGCTATGCTTGGAGAGATTATACCTGATCATCTGGACTCACTTGAAAACATCTTCAATTTTGTTTTTGAAAGATTTTCCCCATATATTATGTGGGCATCTTTTGATTCTTTAAGAGTGAAAGGAGATTGTAGTCTTAAGGCATGCACATCTTGATTTAGGGCAAATAACTTCTTTAATTTTTTTTCATTAATTAAAAGTGTTGTACCAGATAATTTTTAAGTTTAACTAAAGTACATTATATTATTGGGCACATGTATATGATACTGAAATTCCATGTAATGAGAAAATGTAAGAATCAAACAAGTATTATACATTCTACATATTAAATACATTTCAAAATTAGCCATATTTGTAGTTCAATTTACAGATTGGTACCCAAGGAAAAGGAAAACCCTAAGGACAGAATACTGATTGACTATACTAATGAAAATTATTATTCTTGTTTAATTTTCTACTTAATAGTTTACTTTCAGGAAACATTACTTGTTGATATTAAGAAAAATGTTTCACAAGTGTTATAAAAGAAACCTGAAAAATTTATTTGTATTTCCCATTCTCTTTCATTGTATCAGATACTAGTAAGAGTACCAAAGTAGTTTATTAAACCACTTTTAATCTTACTTTCTACTTTGGGAAAAATCAAATGAGAGTATGTGTGAATTAATTGGAGATTAAATGGGAATACATATTGGTTCATACTCAAAATATAACAAAAAGGGTCTCCATTCTTCTCTATAACCACTGGTACTATATTTATAAGTCGGATTTACTATTTTTAGTATATGAGTTTTCACCCATTATTTAGTCATTCATCTAATTATCATGTTCATTATTTCAATATATGATATGCTTATACAAAGGGAACAGGTCCAGCAAAGTAACATTATTGAATTGAATCTGTGCTAAAACTGTATCCCACATATCTATTTTAGGACAGAAATGACAGAGATGGATTCAGCAACATCAACCTTTCTGTTTTACTTTAGATCAATATAATATATCATCATTCATAAATGATTACTTCCAATCATTTAACTACAAGCAAAGTAAAACTGCTATTTAGCTTTGATATAAGATGAGAAATAGATGCTGAAATATTGACTACTAATTATATATTAGCAAGCATTGGATAATATTATTCAAAAATTTATATGTATTTAGAATATTAGACAATAATAATAAATGTATATATGTAGGAACATTGAGATCTTCAAATTTATTCCTTTTGTTTTTTTAAGATTTTTTTAATTCATTTGAGAGGTAGAGTTACAGAGAGAGAGAGACAGAGGGAAAGGCCTTCCATCCACTGGTTCACTCTTCAAATGGCTGCTAGAGCTGGAGCTGAGCCAAACCAAAGCCAGGAGCTTCTTCTGTGCCTACCACGTGGGTACAGGGGGTCCAAGCACTTGAATTGTCTTCCACTGCTTATCTAGGCCACAAGAAAAAAGCTGGAATGAAAGAGGAGCAACCTTGACAGGAACCAGTGCCCATATGGAATGTTGATGCCTCAGGCAGAGGTGTAACCTACTATAGGACAGCATAGACCATTTATATTTAATTTTAAAGAATTGTATCACTATTTTAAATTTTATTTAAAAGGCATAGAGAGAGGGTAGAGGGAGAGGAATAGGGAAAGAGAGAGGCAGAAGGAGAGGAGGAGGGAGAAGCAGAAGGAGAATTGGGGGAGAGAGAGAGAGAGAGAGATTCAGATAGAAATCTTCCATCTGCTCGTTCACTCCCCTATGCCTTCAACAGCCAGGGATGGGCCAGTCTCAGACTCAGTCTGAGTCTCCACATGGCTGACAGGGACTGGACTACTTGAGAATCATCTGTTGCTTCCTGGGGTGTGTGTATTCAAAGAGCTGCATCAGACAAAGAAGGTGGGACTTGAAATAAGTACTCTGATACAGATGCAGGAATCCCACGCAGCAACTAAGCCATGGTGCCAAATACTGTCCAACTTCAGAAAAGTTCAAACTCTCTATCTTTGGGAAATATGAGTATTGACAGAGGAAGCAAGGGTAGAGAAAGCTTTTACTTTAGAGCAAGGATAGCAAATCTGCAGCTGTGACACAGACCATTGGAACTAGTACTTTGCCTTTAAAATATATTCACTTTTCCTTACATCACATTTGGCAAATTTCTCTCTTATAAACTGAAAGAAGCAAATGAATACAGATACTTATCCCATCACTTTCAAATAATAAATATTTATGAGACTACCTAAGGGAATAAGCACAAGAGAAGTTCAAAACTCAGTGATAATAGAGGAGTCCTTCAAAAATTTGATAGCTTCTGCAGGAAAATGATGTTTCTGGACATTGAGATGTAAAACCAAAGGGCCAGTCAATGTTGGGATATTTACTGGGTTAAGGAATGGTCAACTAAGATAGTGATGGCAGGGGTGAAGGGGCATTTAACTCTGGAAAAAGCTAAACTGAAATAATAAATTTGTTATTGTAGTTTTTCTCATTTGTCATCCTCTCTACATCCTCTAAGGAGAGAATGTAAAAGATATAAATAGAAACAAGAAAGAACTTGAGTCCTTTTCTCTTCCTGTGGTGCTTGAAAAAATAAATACAAATGACATTGTGAACAGATCTCCTCCAAGCTCCAATAGCAATCACAGCTGATATCACAAGGCAGTGTTTTTAAAACTTAACAGAATGTCAATTATCTATTATACATTTAAGATAGGCCTAAAATTTTCTGAATTTAATGAACCCAACTAATTTAAGAAGTGCAGAAAAAAGGCCAGAGCTGTACTTAGGAGTACTAAGATCTAAGTACTATGATCTTAGAAGTTCATTCTCAGCTACAGAATTGTCTTGCTATACAAAGTTTATTGATTTTATTAGTTAATTTTATATCCTGCCACTTTACCAAGATTTTTATGAGTTTAAATAGTATCTCATTGGAGTCTTTTGGATTTCCTATATGTAGAAACATGTAATCTGCAAATAGAGATAGTTCGACTTCCTCCTTCCCAATTTGTATCCTTTGATTCATTTTTCTTGCCTAACGTCTCTGGCTAAAATTTCCAGGACACATTGAATAACAATGGTAATACTAGAAATCCTTGTCTAATTCTAGTTCTTATTGGGAATGCTTCCAACTTTTCCCCATTCAGTAGAGTGCTGGCTGTGGGTTTGTCAAAAATTGCCTTAATTTTGTTGATGAATGTTCCTTTTAGACCCAGAATATTTAAGGTTTTCTTCATGGACACATACAACCTACAAAAATTGAGCCATGAATACAGAGAAACTAAAACAGACAAATAATCAAGATGGAAATTGAATTAGTAATAAAGACTGTCCCAACAAAGAAAAGCCCAGGACTGGACAGCTTCACTGCTGAATTCTACCAGACATGTAAAGAAGAACTAACTCCAATTCTTCTCAAGTTATTTGAAACAATTTAAAGGGAGGGAAACCTCTAAAACTCTTTTTATGAAGCCTGCATCACCTTAATTCCTAAACTCAAAAAAAGAAACAACAGAGAAAGAGAACTACAGACCAATTTTCCTGATGAACATAGATGCAAAAATCCTCACAAAATACTAGCAAATCAGAGAGAGCGGCAAGATGGTAGAATAGGAAGGGAGCACACTGATAGTCCAGGAAGGGACAGTTTAATAAAAGTGGAGATACTCAGTTTCAAGGAAGAGTAGGGAAAGAAACAGCAGAGGAAACTCTTCCCGAACTAGTGATTCGCAATGGACCTGTGTGGAGGGCGTGGGAGCCCATGGCTTGGGACACCAGTGGCAAAATCAACACACCAGCACTGGAACGCGAGGTGAGCCCAACCTCAATAGCCCGAGACACCAGTGGGAAAGCAGAAAGAGGAGACTAGAGGGAATGAGGCTTGAAACCCCGTGGGGAAAAGTTCACCAGGCTAACTAGAAGAGAGAGGAAAAAAAAAGTGACTGGTATGGACATGAGTTTCTCCCTCTCCGCTCACCTCTCAAAGGCGAGCAAGACAAAGAGCAGGCGCCATTTTGGACATACTTCTTAAGCAGCGTGACCTCAGGACTGCACCTGCCCTCAGCCCAGCAGACAAACCTGCCTGGGTGGTGGTGGGGTGGTGGTGAGATAACAGGAGATCAGGACCTAGTGAATGTGTGGTGCTAATGAACTGAGACTGTGAAAAAAGAGACGGTGGGGGAGAGAATTCATGGAATTCACGTGGGTACTCTCCAGAGATGCTACAGTTTGGTAACCTTGGCAACCCAGTGGGAGACTGCAGGAGAATTTGAGCCCACACTGACGGCAGAACAGATTCCTTGTGTGGTCCTTGGGAAAGAGCTTCTGATCTCTGGCTACTGTGGGTATATCATTCGCCTGCTAACTACCTTCAATTCCACTCATCTGTGGAGAATTACTTCCCTTCCAAAAAAGAAAGAGAGATTTACCATGCCTAACCAGGGAGTGTCACCTTTGGCACACCCTTAACCCTGAGGAACCAAACAGAGCTCTCAGGCGACACCCAACTCAAGCCTCTAAGGCTCCATCAAAAGCAGACAGTCCAATTAATACAGTCATAGTGTAACAAGAAAAAAACACCACAGCGAGGGAAAGAGAATCCAAAGAACATCTCCACAATGCCAAGCAACAAACACAGAAACCGAGGAAACAAGAACAAGGAAGACATTATGGCACCCCCAAATGAACAAACGCCCCAAGCCAAGATTATGAAGATGATGAGATAGAAGAAATGCAAGATACGGATTTCAAAAAATTTATGATCACAACATTTTGAAGTTTTCAAAAACAAATGCTTGAGCTATGGAAATCCTTACTGGACAGGATAGAAAATCTCCTTGGAGAAAATGAAATCTTAATCTCCTTGGAGAAAATGAAATCTTAAGGAGGAATCAAAATGAAATGCAGAAACTAGTTTAACAGGAAAGTGTGATAGTGAAGAGAAAACATAATGAAATGAAGAACTCAATAGATCAAATGACAAACACATTAGAGGGCCTTAAAAACAGAATGGGTGAAGCAGAAGATAGAATATCAGACTTAGAAGACAGAGCACAGAAAAGTGTACAGTTAAACCAAGGAAAAGAAGAGGAAATTAGAAATCTAAAAAATATTGTCGGGAATCTACAGGATACTAGTAAAAAAAAAACCAACATTCGGGTTCTAGGAGTTCCTGAAGGCATGGAGAGGGAGAAAGGATTAGAAGGCCTTTTTAGTGAGATACTTGCAGAAAATTTCCTAGGTTTGGAGAAGGATAGAGACATCCTAGTACAGGAAGCTCATAGAACCCCTAGTAAACATGACCAAAAGAGATCCTCAACACGACACGTTATAATCAAACTCAGCACAGTGAAACACAAAGAAAAGATTCTAAAATGTGCAAGAGAGAAACATCAGATTACTCTCAGATGATCTCCAATTAGAATCACAGCAGACTTCTCATCAGAAAACCTACAAGCTAGAAGGGAATAGCGAGACATAGTCCAGGTACTAAGAGAGAAAAACTGCCAGCCCAGAATATTATATCCTGCAAAGCTATCATTTGTGAATGAAGGTGAAATAAAGACCTTTCACAGCAAACAAATTGAAAGAATGTGTCGCCACTTGTCCAGCCCTGCAAAAGATGCTTAAAGATATGTTACACACAGAAACACAGAAACAAGGCCATCAATACAAAAGAAGGTAAAGGAAGGAAACCTCACAGCAAAAGATCACAGGAATTTCAAAGCATATATTAGAAAACATCTTTGGGAAATGACAGGGCAAAGTTACTACTTATCAATAGTCACATTGAACGTTAATGTCCTGAACTGTCCAGTTAAAAGACATCGATTGGCTGAATGGATTAAGGAACAAAACCCATCTATTTGCTGCATACAAGAAACACATATTTCCAACAAAGATGCATGCAGACTGAAAGTGAAAGGCTGGAAAAAGATATACCATGCCAAAGAAATGAAAAAAGAGCGGGCGTAGCCATCTTAATATCAAACAAAAAAGACTTTAACACAAAAATTGTTAAGAGAGACAAAGAGGGGCACTGCATAATGATTAAGGGTTCAATTCAACAGGAAGATATAATGATTATCAATGTATATGCACCTAATTACAGGGCACCAGTTTATTTAAAAGATCTGTTAATGGACTTAAAGGGAGATTTAGACTCTAATAAAATAGTGCAGGGAGACTTCAATACTCCACTGTCAGAAATAGAGAGGTCATCTGGACAGAAGGTCAACAAGGAGACAGTAGATTTAAAGGACACTATAGTCCAAATGGATCTAACAGATATCTACAGAACTTTTCATCCTACACATAAAGCATTTACATTCTTCTCAGCAGTACATGCAAATTTCTCTAGGATTGACCACTTACTAGTCCATAAAGCAAGTCTCAGCAAATTCAAAATAATTAGAATCATATGATGCAGCTTCTCAGATCATAGAGTGTGGGGAGCAACTCGGACTAGACTTTTACTGGAATTAAGACTTACTCTATGCATCTGCTCTCCCACAATATGGTGCTGGGAGAGAAGGAAACAGCTTCTACTCAGCTGCCTCCAGTTCAACCAATAAACAGCAGGACCTGCTCCTGATTAGAGGAGAGCAGCGTACTCCGTGTGTGGGTAGCAGAGTTGGGATTGGTGGAAGAGGACTATAAAGGAGGAGAGAGACAACATGAACCAGGAACATCTATGAGGAACATCTGAGCAGCCCCCGAGAGAGCCGGCAGGCGGTGTGCCGCTCCCCCGCGGAAGTGGGGAAAGTGGCAGGGGGAACCGCCCTTCCACGAAGATGGAAGGGTCGGTAGCCAACCCGGGAAAAACCAGCTGCAAACCCAGGGAGGGCCGAGCAGACAAAAGAACAGCTCAGGGTCCTGTGTCGTTCCTCCACAAAGACGGGGAGCGACATAATGGTGCCGTGACTAGGATATGAAGCCTAGGCAGGGTTTAGTGTCGTTCCTCCACGAAGAGGGGGAGCGACAAGAGAGGAATGAAGTTAGAAATTAGCCACTCAGGAATCCCTAGAGCATATGCAAACACATGGAGATTGAACAACATGTTCCTGAATGAGCAATGGCTCATAGAAGAAATCAAAGAGAAATCAAAAACTTTCTGGAAGTAAATGAGGATAACAGCACAACATACCAAAACTTATGGGATACAGCAAAAGCAGTGTTGAGAGGAAAGTTTATAGCAATAGGTGCCTACATCAAGAAATTGGTTAGGCACAAAATAGATGATCTTTCAGTGCATCTCAAGGATCTAGAAAATCTGCAGCAAACCAGACCCAAATCTAGTAGGAGAAGAGAAATAATTAAAATTAGAGATGAAATCGACAGAATTTTATCCAAAAAGCATTACAAAAAATCAACCAACGAGGAGCTGGTTTTTTGAATAAAATTGACACCCCTTTGGCCCAACTAACTAAAAAAGAAAAGACCCAAATCAATAAAATCAGAGATGAAAAAGGAAACATAACAATAGACACCACAGAAATAAAAAGAATCATCAGAAATTACTACAAGGACTTGTATGCCAGCAAACAGGGAAATCTATCAGACATGGATAGATTCCTGGACACTTGCAATCTACCTAAATTGAACCAGGAAGACATAGAAAACCTAAACAGAACCATAACTGAGACAGAAATTGAAACAGTAATAAAGGCCCTCCCAACAAAGAAAAGCCCAGGACCAGATGGATTCACTGCTGAATTCTACCAGACATTTAAAGAAGAACTAACTCCAGTTCTTTTCAAACTATTCAGAACAATCGAAAAAGAGGGAATCCTCCCACATTCTTTCTATGAAGCCAGCATCATCTTAATTCCTAAGCCAGAAATAGATGCAGCATTGAAAGAGAATTACAGACCAATATCCTTGATGAACATAGAGGCAAAAATCCTCAATAAACTTCTGGCCAGTAGAATGCAACAACACATCAGAAAGATCATCCACCCAGACCAAGTGGGTTTCATCCCTGGTATGCAGGGATGGTTCAATGTTTTCAAAACAATTAATGTGATACACCACATTAACAGACTGCAGAAGAAAAACCATAGGATTATCTCAATAGACGCCGAGAAAGCAATTGATAAAATACAACACCCTTTCATGATGAAAACTCTAAGCAGATTGGGTATGGAAGGAACATTCCTCAATACAATCAAAGCAATTTCTTAAAAACCCATGGCCAATATCCTATTGAATGGGGAAAAGTTGGAAGCATTTCCACTGAGATCTGGTACCAGACAGGGATGCCCACTCTCACCACTGCTATTCAATATAGTTATGGAAGTTTTAGCCAGAGCTATTAGGCAAGTAAAAGAAATAAAAGGGATACATATTGAGAAGGAAGAAGTAAAACTATCCCCCTTTGCAGATGATATGATTCTTTATTTAGAGGATCTAAAGAACTCTACTAAGAGACTATTGAAACTCATAGAAGAGTTTGGCAAAGTAGCAGGTTATAACATCAATGCACAAAAACCAACAGCCTTTGTATACACAGACAATGCCAGGGCTGAGGAAGAACTTCTAAGATCAATCCCATTCACAATACCTACAAAAACAATCAAATACCTTGGAATAAACTTCATCAAGGACATTAAAGATCTCTACAATGAAAATTACAAAACCTTAAAGAAAGAAATAGAAGAGGATACCAAAAAATGGGAAACAAATTCCATGCTCATGGTTTGGAAGAATCAATATCATCAAAATGTCCATTCTCCTAAAAGTAATTCTCCCAAAAAATTCAATGCAATACCAATCAAGATACCGAAGACCTTCTTCTCATGTCTGGAAAAAATGATGCTGAAATTCATATGGAGACACAGGAGACCTCGAATAGCTAAAGCAATCTTGTACAACAAAAACAAAGCCGGAGGCATCACAATACCAGATTTCAGGACATACTACAGGGCAGTTGTTGTCAAAAGAGCATGGTACTTGTACAGAAACAGATGGATAGACCAATGGAACAGAATTGAAACACCAGAAATCAACCCAAACATCTACAGCCAACTTATATTTGATCAAAGAGCCAAAACCAAGCCCTGGAGTAAGGACAGTCTATTCAATTAATGGTGCTGGGAAAGTTGGATTTCCAAGTGCAGAATCATGAAACAAGACCCCTACCTTTCACCTTACACAAAAATTCACTCAACGTGGATTAAAGACTTAAATCTACGACCCGACACCATCAAATTATTACAGAACATTGGAGAAACCCTGCAAGATATAGGTACTGGCAAAGACTTCTTGGAAAAGACCTCAGAAGCACAGGCAGTCAAAGCCAAAATTAACATTTGGGATTGCATCAAATTGAGAAGTTTCTGTACTGCAAAAGAAACAGTCAGGAAAGTGAAGAGGCAACCCACAGAATGGGAAAATATATTTGCAAACTATGCAACTGATAAAGGGTTGATAACCAGAATCTACAAAGAATTCAAGAAACTCCACAACATCAAAACAATAAACCCTCATGGGCTCTTCAGCCATATCCAAATGCCTTAAGGGCTGATTCTGAGGCCAGAGTGCTGTTTAGCACATCAGGAATTCTACGAGTCTGCTGTGTATCCCCCTTCCCATGTTTGATTGTTCTCTCCCTTTTTGACTCTATCAGTTAGTATTAGCAGACACTAGTCTTGTTTGTGTGATCCCTTTGATTCTTAGACCTATCAGTGTGATGAATTTTGAACTGAAATT
Organism: Oryctolagus cuniculus; assembly: GCF_051225735.1. NCBI lineage: Eukaryota > Metazoa > Chordata > Mammalia > Lagomorpha > Leporidae > Oryctolagus > Oryctolagus cuniculus. Next base: position 104,992,385 of record NC_142871.1, on the reverse strand, counting down.
GATCACCGGGACTAGTGAGATGGCATTGGTACATGCCACCTTGATTGGATTGTATTGGAATCCCCTGGCACGTTTCTAACTCCACCTTTGTATTTTAGTCATGGAATGTCAAGACACTCTGGAAAAAAAAAAAGGAGACCTAAATGAAAGATCTCTGTGAGTGAGATCCCAGTGGAAAGAATGGGGCCATCAAAGAAGGAAGTACCTTTCTCTGAAGGGAGGAGAGAACTTCCACTTTGACTATGACCTTTTCTAAATAAGATCAGAGTTGGCAAACTCAAAAAGCTTCCATAGCCTTGGCAACTCATGACTACAGCCTAGGGAGAATACTGACACCATAAACAAGAGAGTCAAATTACTGTCAACAACAGGAGTCACTGTGTACTTACCTCTCATGTGGGATCTGTCTTTAATGTGTTGTCCAATGTGAAGTAATGCTATAACTAGTACTGAAACAGTATTTTACACTTTGTGTTCTGTGTGGGTACAAACTGATGAAATCTTTACTTAATATATACTAAACCAATCTTCTGTATATAAAGATAATTGAAAATGAATCTTGATGTGAATGGAATGGGAGAGGGAGCGAGAGATGTGAGGGGTGCGAGTGGGAGGGAAATTATGGGGGGGTGAGCCATTGTAATCCATAAACTGTACTTAGGAAAATTATATTTAATAAATAAAAGTTAAAAAAAGAAAATCATATTATATCTCAAATTACAAAAATATTGACAATTTCTATTCCAGAGTTGATCAATAGTTTTATTTTTTCTTCAAATAATCTTCCCTTTTTCTTCAGTGTTTTTTTTTAAAGATTTATTTATTTTACTTAAAAGTTAGTTACACAGAGAGAGAAGGAGAGGCAGAAAGAGAGAGGTCTTCCATCCACTGCTTCACCCCAATTGGCCACAATGGACAGAGTTGAGCAGATTTGAAGCCAGGATTTGAGCAGATTTGAGCAGATTTGAAGCCAAGAGCCAGTAGCTTCTTCCCGGTCTCCCACACAGGTGCAGGGGCCCAAGGACTTGGGGCATCTTCCACTGCTTTCCCAGGCCACAGCAGAGAGCTGGATCACAAGTGGAGCAGCTGGGACTAGAACCAGCACTCTCATGGGATGCTGACACTACAGGAGTTGGCTTAACCAGATGCCACAGTGCAGGCCCCCTTCTTCAGTGTTTTGTCAACAACAAGTACTCCCACATACTGTCTTGCCTGGCAGACTTCATTATTAAAACATGACTTATTTAATTCATTTGAAAGGTAGAGCAACATAGAGTGAGACTCAAGAGAGAAAGATCTTCCATCTGCTGCTTCACTCCCTAAATGGCTGCAACAGCCAGCGGTGGAACAGACCTAAGCCATGAGCCTGAAATTCCATCTGATTCTCCCACATGGATGGCAAATTCCCAAGTGCTTGAATTATCTTCCACTGCTTTCCCAGGCTTGTTAGCAAAGGGCTGCTTTGGAAGCAGAGCCACTGCGATTCAGACTTATGATTCAGTATGTGAGGCCTGCACACTTGCAAGCCTGCTGTACCACAATGTCTGCCCCAGCAGACTTCTTTCCCCATTACTTGATGAGATAGGAGACATTTCAGAGCATACCACAGAAAAAGAATTATTTCTGTCTGAGGTTCAGAACTGATATTATTGTTCTATGCCTGCATCTTAAACCCCCAGTGATAGATTTGACTATTTGATAGACAACTATCAAAGAATTATTGGCCGGCGCCACGGATCAATAGGCTAATACTCCGCCTGCGGCACTGGCACCCTAGGTTCTAGTCCTGGTCAGGGCACCGGATTCTGTCCCGGTTGCCTCTCTTCCAGTCCAGCTCTCTGCTGTGGCTCGGGAGGGCACTGGAGGATGGCCCAAGTGCTTGGGCCCTGCACCTGCATGAGAGACCAGGGGAAGCACCTGGCTCCTGACTTCAGATCAGCATGGTGCGCCGGCCGCAGCGGCCACTGGGGGTTGAACCAACGGAAAAAGGAAGACTTTTCTCTCTGTCTCTCTCTCACACTGTCCACTCTGCCTGTCCAAAAAAAAAAAATATATATATATATTATTCATAAAAGTGTAGGTGGTGGTTTTTATCTACAGACGAATGAAGCCTGTGATCCTCCTGATTACTCCAGCTATACTGAAACAAGGAGAACAGAGAAATAAAATATGTAAAATAGGATTCATTATAAACTTAAAAAAGGGAACTTACAGTAACAGCAGTCCACAAAATTCTTTTAGCAGTTTATTATTTTAATTAAAATTAGTTTACATCTCTTTACATATCAAAATTAATATATCTCTTTACATATTAAAATTGATTAACAGTAATTAGTCATACTTATGGAGTACAGTGTGATATTTCAACATACGTATATAATGTGCACTGATTGAATCAGGGTTATTGTTTCCCAGTCTTCGTCATTACCTTGTGATTGGAAGCTTCAAGGTGCTCTCTTCTCTTTGTTAAGAAAACATGTGATGGTTATTGTGAATTAGAGTCACCCCGCAGTGACTTTCCCGTCCTACCTAGGTGTGTCTGTGTGTGTATATATATTTATTCATCCACTGTTGGACACTTGATTGAGTTATTTCTTGCTATACGCTTGTTTCTGTTTCTTTCATATTTTGAGTATAGTTCCCTTAGAAGATGTATGTAAAATTTGCAAATATTTTATTCCATTCCACACATTATTACAGAATTTCTTGAATACTTCCTTTGATGGGATGAAGATCTAAGGTTGATGTAATTTCATTTTCAATTTACCTTTTTCTTGCTTTTATTATCTCAATAGTCATCCAAATCAATTACAAGAAAATTTATTTTTATGTTTTCTTTAATTGTTTCTGTCATTTCTGGTCTTATGCTTAAGATTCTTTTTTTTTTTTAACTTTTATTTAATAAATATAAATTTCCAAAGTACAGCTTTTGGATTACAGTGGCTTTCCCCCTCCATAAACTCTCTCCCACCAGGAACCCTCCCATCTCCTGTTCCCTCTCCCATCCCATTTCACATCAAGATTCATTTTCAATTATCTTCATATAGAGAATATCAATTTAGCATATATTAAGTGAAGATTTTTTTGTAGAAATAATTTATTTAAACTTTTATTTAGTAAATATAATTTTCCGAAGTACCGCTTATGGATTACAATGGCTTTTTCCCCCCTATAACTTCCCTCCCACTCACACCCCTCCCATCTCCCGCTCCCTCTCCCATTCCATTCACATCAAGATTCATTTTCAATTATCTTTATATAAAGAAGATCAGTTTAGCATATATTAAGTAAAGATTTCATCAGTTTGCACCCACACAGAAACACAAAGTGTAAAATACTGTTTCAGCACTAGTTATAGCATTAATTCACATTGGACAACACATTAAGGACAGAGATACCACATGAGGAGTAAGTACACAGTGACTCCTTTTGTTGACAACAATTTGACACTCTTGTTTATGGCGTCAGTAATCTCCCTACGCTCTAGTCATGAGTTGCCAAGGCTGTGGAAGCCCCCTGAGTTCACTGACTTAGCTCTTATTAAGACAAGGTCATAGTCAAAGTGGAAGTTCTCTCCTCCCTTCAGAGAAAGGTACCTCCTTCTTTGATGGCCAGTTCTTTCTACTGGGAACTCACTCGCAGAGATCTTTCATTTAGGTCTTTTTTTTTTTTTTTTTTTTTTTTTTTTTTTTTTTTTTTTTCCCAGAGTGTCTTGGCTTTCCATGCCTAAAATACTCTCATGGGCTCTTCAGCCATATCTGAATGCCTTAAGGCCTGATTCTGAGATCAGAGTGCTGTTTTGGACATATGCCATTCTATGAGTCTGCTGTGCTTATACTTAAGAATCTGATCCATTTATGAGAGAGAGAGAATGTGTGTGTGTTTTTTTTGAAGAAGTCATTAAATTTAATTATTTTGCAATTAGAAATCTTGTAATTCATTTTCACATCATTTGTTCATGATTCATGAGAACGCTATTTAAACATTTTAGTTCTTAGCATCTTAGCAAATTAATTAAATATAAATTCATAAATTTATACTTAGACTCTCTTTTTGTTTCCTTTGACCCATATCTCTGATTTTATGCAAGCACCATGCTATTTTGATTATATAGTTGTGGTATTTTTGAAATCTTTGTCTTTATTTTATTTTATTTATTTTTTTTGCTCAAGATTGCATTGGCTATTTGTGGTCTTTGTTAAATTATGTTTTCTAAATTTAGAGTTTGTTTTTTTCTGTTTCTGTGAAAAATGTCATTGGATTTTTTATAGGAATTGCATTGAATCTGCAGATTATGTTGGACATCAAGATTATTTATGATTGTTATTTTTTCCAATATCATAACCACAGAGCATATTTCCACAAAGTTGTGTGTTCTGTTTCTTTCAGCAATGTCACTTAATTTTCCATGTAAAGATTTTTCAGCACCTTAGGAAATTATATTACTATATATTTTACTTTATGAAGCTAGTGTAAATAATATTGTTCTCTTAATTCTTTGACAAACACACAAACACCCACATACACATGCACACTGCAATATTATTCATTTTTAAAAGAAAAAAAATTGTGATTGGCAACAGCAGGTATGAACCTGGAGGGATTTTATTAAGGGTAATAAACCAGAGACAGAAATACCAATCCTGCATGATATCACTTTTATGTGTAATCTAAAAAAGTTGTCATGGGAGCAAAGAGTAAAATAATGGCATTGGGTTCTCTGAAGGCAGAAATAGAATGATGTTAATCAAAGGGTAAAAAGTCTCAGACAGGATAAATAAGTTCTGGAGATAAATGTGCAGTATGGTGAGTATAGTTAATAATAAAATATACCTGCAAGTTTCATACAGCAGATATTAAATGTTCTTATCACAAGAATATGATAAGTATGTGAGATGATGGATATGTTAATCAGCACAATTTAATCATCTTACAATGTATACATATGTAAATCAAATCATAAACTTTTAAATCAAGAATACATACAAATTTTATTTTTCTTTTACCTTAAAAACAGAAATAAAAATACACCAATAAAATCTTGAATTAAAACCAAAATAATTAAAATAAAATGATAAGACAAAATCAGAAACAGCAGAATATAATAATAGATAAATCATTATAGGAAATCATTGAAATTTGTGATAAAAATTTGGTTAATCAAAAGGAGGTTGGTGGGAAGGAACACACTACTGACACACTATATAACTTGAATGGTCTTACAAACATATTGGGAAATAACTAGGCCACAAAAAGGCATAGAGTGTGACTGTATTTGTATGAAATTTTAAAACAAAAAAAAATGGATCTATGGTTATAGAAACCAGACCAGTGTCTGCCTTTCAAGAGAGAGATGTGCATGGATGAAGCCTGGGGGGTAGTATAGCAGACAGAAATATTCAATATATTTAATTCATGTGTAGGTTTAGATTGGTGGTATTTTTCAAAACTCATCAAATTATACCTTCACTAAGTGTGCATTTTTATTATTGAATTACATGCCAATTAATAACAATTTGATATGACCAGTTAAATTACTGGAGTGATTCAGTTCCGTTCACTGATTGATTTGGCTTCTAGTAGGTGCTCAGAAATAGACGGATCTCTTCCAGAGAACTGAGTCATGGTAAGGATTAAACGCAGACTTATTTAGAGCTACTATAATCTGCTCATAAAAGTTTACCTCTTTGATATTGGCAACTCTCCAAACCAAGATGAGTTTACTATATCTCTTTGGAAACAGAGCTCTCCAATTGTACTTTCCAGCTGCTCCATGGAAACCACAAAACAATCTAATCTGTTTGTCAACACTCATCTTCATTTCATCCTCCTCTCCATGTGTTGTATTTAAATTGTCAAAACATCTGTCGTTTCTAATTTCATGCACTCATTTAATGACGCTATTGTGCAATTAATTTATTTTTTTAATTTCAATTTTCTTAGAAATCTTAATGGTAAGAGCCAGTAAGATATTAGTCACATTAAATTTATTCCCAATCTAAGGGAATCTGGCTACGCTTCCAAATTCTATAGTCTAAGTAACATTTTTTTTTTTTTTTTTGAGAGGCAGAGTGGACAGTGAGAGAGAGAGACAGAGAGAAAGGTCTTCCTTTGCCGTTGGTTCACCCTCCAATGGCCACCTTAGCTGGCGCACTGTGGCTGGTGCACCGCACTGATCCGATGGCAGGAGCCAGGTGCTTCTCCTGGTCTCCCATGGGGTGCAGGGCCCAAGCACTTGGGCCATCCTCCACTGCACTCCCTGGCCACAGCAGAGGGCTGGCCTGGAAGAGGGGCAACCGGGACAGAATCTGGCGCCCCAACCGGGACTAGATCCCGGTGTGCCGGCGCCGCAAGGCGGAGGATTAGCCTAGTGAGCCGTGGCACCAGCCTTTGAGAAACAGTTTTAAAATTAATGCATCACCCAACCTCCTATGAGTATTGCAAATGATAAAATATGCTTGCCCAGCAATATTTAACACATTTCAAACTGATAGTAACTTCATATGAAGATAGTAATGCAAACAGTTCTCCAGGTTAAAGTCAGAGTTGGCAACATAGAGACAATAAATTATTTGTTAATAAATGATAGTTCTTTGTCATGATTCATAAATCATCCTTATAAACAGTAAAATCATTTTTCTGTAATATTTTAAACCTTTCAAATATCACTTCACATGATCTCATTTGGCTCTCATAACAATGTGTAGTGTAAGGTTTTATGTAGCACTGTCTTCTTCTGAGGAGTAAGCAAAGCACCTTGGAACTTTAATGCACCATGCATCAGTTAAGTGGAAAATAACAGCTCATTCAGATAGCTTACTTATGATCCAGTTTGCCATAAACTCAGTTAACCACTTCACCCTCCTTTCTGTCAGATATAATTGGATCCAACTTTATCCAGTGGATATACACATTGTTTAATCCGTTGCTAGATTCTCACCCTTCACAGAACTAACGTTATATCTCCATTTTATGGGTTTACTTTTTTCATATTTAATCTTTAGAAGGCTTCTAAACTTCAAGAAATATCCTAGAAAAATCATCTTCAAAATTCATGAATACCTCTGCTCTATGAGCTTTTGTTCACTGTAGTTATCTTTTGAAGATTTCTTTGTTTTTATTTGAAAGACAAGGTTACAGAGAGGCAGAGAGAGATCTTCCATCTGCAGATTCACTCCCCAAATGGCTGCAATGAACTAGGCCAAAGCCAGGATCCAGGAGCCTTATCTGGGTCTCCCATGTAAGTAGCATGGGCCCAGACACTTGGGCCACCTTCTGCTGCTTTCCCAGGCAAATTAGCAAGGGCTGTATCAGAAGTGAAGCAGCCAAAACATGAATTAGTGCCATATGGGATGCTGGCTTCACAGACTGCAACTTAACCAGCTACGCCACAGCACTGGCCTGTTACTGTAATTACTGATGGCTCAGTACCAACCTCTTCTGGAAAGCTTTCGTCAGGACTCCAGCCCAAACTGACCACTCCTCTCTTGAAGACACCACTGTTGGTTTTTAATTTAGTCATGTTTATTTGTGCTTGATATGTATGAAAACCAATGTTACACTTTTAGTATTTCATGAATGATTTCCTCTTTAGTTTTTAAGATTTTTTTTATGTATTTGAAAGACAGAATGACAGAAGGAGAGGGAGAGAGAGAGAGAGACGAAGATAACTTAAATCCACTGGTTCACTCCACAAATGGCCACAATAGCCAGTGCTGGGCCAGGCTGAGGCCAGAAGCCCAGAACTCCTTCTGGTTCTCCCATATGGGTGGCAGGGGAACAAGTACTTGGGCCATCTTCTACTGTTTTCTGAGGCACATTGGCAGGGAGCTGGATCAGAAGCAAAGCAGCAGAGACTCCGGTTGGCCCTCTGATATGGGATGCCATTGCCAAAGGCAGCAGCTTAACATGCTGCGCCATAGAGTTGGCCCCATGAATGATGTACTTTTTAAACAATTGAAATAAGAACACATTGAACTAGACTTTAAATTTGTGAATCATACATTGCATAGCCCAAAAGTATAACTTTCTAACTGTTCAGCTCTGCCCTGTTTTCTTGTTCTTTCCTGTGGTCAATCATGGAGTTCATGAGAGAAATCTGACCACAATGGGTCAGTACAACTAGTGAGAAATTTTTCTTTAGTTTGATAAAAATCACATAGCTTCATTCTTGAATGACGAATGGGTGGGGAATAGGCTAGACGTCCTCTCTGAGAACCAGAATCTGACTTTGCAAAGGAAATGTAAATTATTGTTGAGACAATAAAATGATTAGCCAGTCGGAAGCAGGCCTATTTTCCTTGCACAGTGGGATGGAAGGACTGAAAGATTAAAGCATTAAGAATTTTGAAGAGAAATTGCAAAGACTTTATAAATCAGATGCACAGAAATAAAACACAATGATTTCTCTTTATGCTCTTTGTTCTAGTTCTCCTTGCCTTTCCTATTGCCTGTGTTCTGTCCCTCGTCCATCTTGGAAAAGCAAATTTTCTAGGCACGAATTCTTTTTTCCAATCAAGTTCTGCGTCTGCTGTCTGGTGAGCTAGTAAGTAGGACAGTTCTACCAGTTCTGTATCTGATTAAATTCAAAGCTCAGAGGCTTACTTTCAGAAATTGATAAATCCCAGATCTCATAGAGAGTACGTCACTGCACCTTTAAGACTAAATAGACTGCCCTTTGACGGCAGCATCCTGTCCCTCCTTCACACTTACAGATTCCCTTTGCTTCCAAGGGACACTGTGCCCAGCCCGCCTCCTTTTCCTGCAGTTTATTATCTCCATCCTCGCCTAGCCAATGTGAATGCAAAGGTCAGCAGTCTTGATTCTACTTCCTTAAGCAGCGTTGTCTCCCCATCCGCTAGATACACTGAACCTCGCACTATCACCTCTGTCTCAGTCCAGCTGTCGAATTTGCTTCTTATACAACCGAGCACATTGGGAGAAAAAAATAAAGCCATCTCACTTTTTGGATCGATAAAATGTAGAGTTTTCAGTCCCAGCTTGATTGCCTGTGCCACTCTGCAGACCTATCCTTTGTTTGTTTGTTTATTTTTCATATTCCCCTTATTTCCCTGAGGACCTACTGCAAACTTGCATTGCTTTACTCAAGCGCCTTCTCTGTACCCATACCGTTTGGTTCCCTGAGCAGCAGAGGCAGGGCATCATCTCTCATTTTTCCAGAGGAAAACTGAGGATCTAACTAATTCCCCTCAACTGTAACAATTGATATCTAAATCTTCTTGTCTGTTCACTGCTTTCATTTATTATGAAGATATACAGTGTGTGTATGCACAAATGCATGCACATGGGTAATATGTACATTTTTAGATTTATCAGGACATTAAGGAATATATGCAAAGGATCTCTTTCTCTTTGTAATTCATGTTAACTGCTTTTTAAATCAAATTCAGGATCACCTTTACTTGAACTCAAATCTACACAAGGAATGAGCACTAGCATTTTGTGTATTTTTTTTTCTTTTTTAATTAACATAAAGAGAACAGATTTAGTGTACTTCATAGCTACAGTTCTAAGAATATAATTACACTGGACACACTTTGACTATGTGTAAAATATGTATCTTCCTCGCTGTCTTCCAGAGCAAACATTAACTTAATGTGGCCCTTCAAACTCTACTATAATTTTTATGTACTTTCCACTGTATTTTCTTATTCAAGCTTGAATTAAAAAATACTAGGAAGATATATAGAAGGTGTCCTTGGAGCCTGTGGATTTCTTGAATCTGAATGCAACATTTTAAGGTATGCAACTTTTTGGAAATAAGTTATGTTAAGATTTACCTTATATGCATTAAATTAAGGTTAACAAAAATATACACTTGTGTAATCAAAACACAGTCAACATATAGAGCACATTCACCAGTTTAAAAAATTCCTTTTTAGTCATCTCAATACTTGACCTCAGATAACCACAACTACATTTTTGGTCATTATAGCTCAGTTTTGGCTGTTGTGTGTAAGTGGGACATACAATGTGTATGCATTCACCTCTAGTTTCTATTTCTCAGAATAAGGCTTTTGAGATTTCATTCTGTTGCTGTATCAATAATCCCTTCCATTTTACTGTTGAGTAGTATTCTCCTGTATGGATGTGTACATTGTGACATTTTGTAGAGAATATGGTCATGGCTTTTTCATCAGACTCTTAAAAAGGTAGGTTATCTGAAAGTGTAACAATTACTTCTCTAAGAAGCTCATGTTCCATCTCCAGGAGATGTCTGTTATGAATCAGTAATAAAATGATGTCTTCTGTTAAGTGCACTGTGCCAGATACTAGAGTTTTAATTGGCAATAACAGATTGTAAAAACAATTGAACTACACATCTATTTGTCTCATTTTCCATTTTTCTCTCATGTACCTTTAACTTCTTTATCTCACTTGAGATAAAGTTTTTCATTTGGGAGATCCTTCCATTCTCCAAACTTTGAAAGTTCAATTTCAGTAAAAGTAAGGCCAGGAATCAGGTTCATAGAGTGGAGCATGTTTCTTAAGACTGTCTTTATTAAACTACTGGAATAAACAGTTAAAACCAGGCTGGCATTGTGGCTTGGCATGTTAAGCCTCTGCCTGTGATGCCAGCATCCCATATTATGGATGAAGATTCTCTCTCTCTCTCTCTCTTTCTCTCTCTCTCTCTCTCTGTGTGTGTCTGCCTTTTTAGCTCTGCTTTCAACTAAATAAACAACAAATCTTAAAAAGAAAAAGAAAATAAAAAATTAGTAAAAATTATGCTTGGAAACTCCTGTTGTAGTCGTTTAGCATATCAGTGATTGAAATATAAAAGGAATTTAAGTCCAACAGATCAATTTTCTACTAGAGCATTCTCTTCAGTAAACATATCTTATATGGGAAAATGTTTTACAAAATACTAATGGATAATATACCTAAGGAGATAGTTTAAATGAGGATTTGGATTGTTTTCAATGGATCTTTTATCTTTATTTCTATGTCTGTGTTATTATTAGAATTAATTTTATTAATACTAGGTCAGTTACCCCCCAAAGTCTTTCTTGCTTCACTTTTGATTCTGAAATATTTATTGATTAAAATTTCTATTTTCTACGCTAAATTGAGTAATCTATAATTTGAAATGAAACGGAAGTCATCACCCCATATAGGCAGCTACCAAAGATAATGTTGTACAAAGCATGAAAAATGAAATACTTGGATACTTCCAGATCAGTTTTTGCAGTATGATGAAATGATGTGCAAATTAAAGAAAAAATCAAGCTGTGGATATTATTGAATTATTGAAGTATCTGATACAGCTTCTTTTGTTGTTAAAAGCCAGTGTTCTCCTGTTTTTGAAAGAGTGTGTTTCTTTCACTTGTAAAGAAATATTCTTACTGGGGTCTTTTTTGTTCACAGCACTTTCAGGATATTATAATTCTTAAAGAACAGTAAGAATAACAATTTTATTAATATAAAATATTTGAATGCTACTTCACTTAGTAAACATTGGATTGTAAAAAAATAATAATACCAATCATAAACATTCAAAATGAATTACAGTTAAAATTTAGAAATATCTCCTGATTTTTCTTACTTTTTAATTCATGATGCGTTGTTATTCAGATAAACACAAAATACTCCCTTTAATATTTAGATAATCTCTCAATATTTTAATCAATTAATTTTACATGCAAACAATAATCCCTCAGTCTGTTTATCTCTATTACACTCTTTTTATTCAATCATAGGTGTCCATACACTATGCATTTTTATCTTTTTAATGATTTATTTATTTATTCGAAAGTCAGAGCTACACAGAGAAGGAGATGCAGAGAGAGATAGAGGTCTTCCATCCTCTGGTTCACTCTCCAATTGGCTGCAATGGCCTGAGCTATGCCGATCTGAATCCAGGAGCCAGGAGCTTATTCCTGGTCTCCCACCTGGGTGTAGGTGCCCAAGGAATTAGGCCATCTTGTACTGCTTTCCCAGGCCATAGCAGAGAGCTGGATCAAAAGTGGAGCAGCTGGGACTCGAATTGGCGCCCATATGGGTTGCCGGCACTGCACACAGCAGCTTTACCAACTATGCCACAGCACCAGCCCCATGCTATGCTTTTTTAATTACTAATATTTTTTATCACCATTATCTTTTCCTGATTTAGATGGTTAAGAAGGAATGCTTAAATATATAATGGGACACTAAATAAAATTAGATATTGTCTCCATTTTTATGGGAATTCAAACTTAGGAACAATAGGTGACACTTTCCTCGCTAATAAATTCTTGCTAAGGGATTGAATAGTTATTTAGTTGCCACCCCTAAGTGGTATACAGGGTAAAGCAGTAAAGGGATTTGAGGAAGGAGTGATTGAAATACAGAAGGAAGTTGCGTATGTGCTATGTTTCCTCCACCATCTTGCATGTTATGATTTCAATGCAACTGACAGATTTACAGCTACTCATCTATCATCTAGGTCTCTTGATTTTTAAGCAGCACAGATACTGAATCTGGAAACCTTCAGAAAATATCTAAAGGCAAAAAGACAGTTGAGTCTGGTCCTGATGTTGGAATTATGATCAAAGTGCACTTCTAGACTTTGACTGGGTTAAATATGTACATGATAGGGGGCTGTCGTAGAGAGCAATCTTGAAGGGAAATGCCCAAAAACTCTGCAATTCAAGAAGTGTGACTTCAGAAATATATTGGTAAGCTGTCCCAGTGGACATAGAATTTGAGGAGGGAATTCTAAACCATGCACCACCATCCATTTAGGGAGCAGTATGTAGAAAATTATTCATCCACAAATTAACAGCTGAACTGTTCTGTGTGTTTTCAGGCAGTATATGAAATACTGCCAGAAAGAGAAATTCCAAAATCTAGGATAAGATATCATAAGCTATATAAAACTTTACCATTTTTCTTTAATATTCATCCACTTCCCACACTGTCATCTGTTAAGTGTTTAGCCTTGCATGAGCTCGTGTGAGGAGGGAAAAGTATTAAATTGAATAAAAGGTAAAATTGTTGAAATTAGATAAAAATCAATTGTTTCTTAATATCTAAATATGATCAAAAAGGAATTCTGGAATTTGCATAAAAATGTCCAAGATAGGAAGATTTGACAGAATCTTTTAAAGCTAGTGATTAAAAAAAGAAGCTTTCTTCATTATGGCCTGCCAAGTCTGATCCATTCAATAATTTGATCATTAATAGAACAAGACTTGTATAGAGTCATGAAACTTGTTTAACTAATAAGCAGCCCAACATCCAAGATTCTATACTCACTGTAATAGGAACTATGATTCAAGCTGTATGACTTAGAGAAGAATTTTAAATAAAGTTTAACAGCAGAATGTATCCAGATGTGATCAGAAACATAAGCAGTTGGTGGAGTCACAGGGAAAAGTTATAAGTATTCCAATGTATTGATATTGTGAAGATAGTTTGGAGCAAGGGTTGGGAAGGTTTCAGAAGTAGAATAAGAATACATTCTCATTCTCACTCTATCAAGAAACTGCACCCAACTCGCCAAGGCAGAGAAAACCTACCAGCCTATGTCAGGCAGGCAGCTGGCTCAAGGTGTGCTGCAACTCTCTCCTTGTACAGGGAGGCTGATGGGGCTGAGAGTGAATCCCCTGCTTCCCATGACTGTGGGAACACTGCACTCTGTGGGAATCCTGTGGCTGTGTGATGGGGCGAGGGCTGAGGCTGGATCTTTGGACAGTCATTGTTCTGGCTACAGAAGCTCAGAATTCCCTGAGTGCTTGGAGGGCTCCATGCTCACATTGTGGAATAGACAGATTGTTTGCACAGTTTATGCGCTTGAGTAGATGGGGTGTGCAGGCTCTGTGGGCAGTTGGCTCACCTCGGCAGAAAGAGACTGGCTGTGAACATGGTACCCAGAATGAGTATACACTCCCCCATGCTGATGGTACAGATCTATCATGCCCGACTTGGGGCACTCTGGACTCTTGCCCAAACTCCTAAGAATTTTCACAGATTTGCTCTATACAGTTTTTATTTTAGAATGGACCTATTTAAATATTCTCTGTGTTTGCTTGTATGTATGTGAGTGTGGTAGGGAACAGGGTTGTTAATGTATTTATTTGACCATTGTTAGTCTATTGTGAAAGATCATAAATTCCATTAGGCCAAGAGTAGTAATATTGTGGTTGTTATGGTTCATTTGCATATTTCTTGTATTTATTTATTTATTTGAAAGCCAGAGTTACAGAGAGAAAAAGGAGAGACAGAGAGTTACAAAGAGAGATCTTCCAACCCTGGTTCACTCCCCCAAATGGCTGCAACAACCAGGGTTGGGCCAAGTTTTAGCCAGGAGCCAGCTGCTTCTTTTGGATCTTCCATGTGGATGCAGGAGTGTAAGGACTTGGACCATCTTCTAACTGTTTTCCTAGGTCCATAAACAGGGTGCTGGAACATAAGTGGAGCAACAGGGACTCAAACCAATGTCCATATGGAATGCCTGCATCACAGGCAGTGGCATTACCCACTATGGCACAATATCTACATCTATTATTGCTTTTTTAAAAAAAATATTTTTCGTTAGAGTCGCTCATGTAATGTGGGTGCTCATCCAATATTTGTTGCAAAGATGAATGAAAGATAACATGGACATGAGGTAGTAGGAGAAGTAGATAGCGTGAACTCATGATTTTGATATCCTGAATTCTAGGTCAAAATATTAAGACCACATAAATGATTTGATAATTTTAAAATGTAAAGTATTTCCAATGAAATCAATATATTGAAATTAATTTTGTCCATGATATTGACAGTCACTTTTCAAGTCACTGGGAAAATTAAATAATTAAGAGATGTTTAGATATTAGACTGAACACTAAATACATCAAATAGAAATGTATTACATTGAGGTCAAAAGAACTTTTAAAAAGTTAGCATGGAAAAGTACAAGAATTGGAAGCCCTAGCTTTTAGAACCATTTTAACAATACATAAATGAGTCACTAGTCACTCTCATCTACTCTGAAGTGAGCAACTCAAACACATGAATGCTATAATTTTAAAGTTTTATAGGTCATCCAAAATCAATACCTGTGAAAAATGGTTAAGGAAATTGAATATGTTTTGTCAGATTTCTTTCCTAACTACTTTCAAATATAACAGAAAACACCTATGGACAAAAGAGTAAATAATTTTATTAAATAAGTCTATACAAAATTATTTAGCAAAATATTTAAAATAGAATGATATCAGTATGTTTTGGGTTCTAGCTAGAGATGAATTGGATTATTAAAGATAGATAATATCTATAAAAGAATAGACCCAAATGAAAAGCAAATGTAAGATATGATGATAAAAATGATGTGATAATTAATAAGAAACAAAATCTAATAGATAGTGATCATATTTTGAAGGTTCCAAGAAATAAGTAGACATTTATACCTATAATAAATAAGCACATTGAAATTTGAGTTAAGCTATAACACTCATCATATATTATCCTGATAATGAATTTTGCTCAAAACTTTGTTTTGAGCCGGCGCCGTGGCTCAATAGGCTAATCCTCCACCTTGCGGCGCCGGCACACCGGGTTCTAGTCCCGGTTGGGGCGCCGGATTCTGTCCCGGTTGCCCCTCTTCCAGGCCAGCTCTCTGCTATGGCCAGGGAGTGCAGTGGAGGATGGCCCAGGTGCTTGGGCCCTGCACCCCATGGGAGACCAGGAAAAGCACCTGGCTCCTGGCTCCTGCCAGGATCAGCGCGGTGCGCCGGCTGCAGCGGCGGCCATTGGAGAGTGAACCAACGGCAAAAGGAAGACCTTTCTCTCTCTGTCTCTCTCTCTCACTGTCCACTCTGCCTGTCAAAAAAAAAAAAAAAAAAAAAAAAGCTTTGTTTTGTGAAGTTTTCCATAACTACTTTCACTGTTGAATAAGCAACTTCAGTCAAAATACATCTATCATAATACTATGCTAAACTTTTTATTAAATAAGATAATGGAAACTTCTATGCCATTCAAATAAATTTATTCATGTGATTGGCATTGGGAGATAAGCAGAACATTTTTGTTGGTGAATGAGTAAATGAATGAATATTTTGGAAAACCATAAATATGAAGAGTAAATGACTATTACTCCTTAATTCAAGCATATATGTCCCTTTTTTGCAGTTAAAAGCCAATAGTCTAGTTTGAGTGTGGACAGTTTAGAATCCACGGCATCACAGAAACCATTACTCCAGCAAGGCCTTTAAATTTCCTACAAAATTATTTAGAAACACTATATATTTCCAGCTACAGTTGGATTTACAGAATGGTGGTCTTACTCTCAAAAAGAAAAATGGAGATTGTGGCACTGTATTGGCACTGAAACATACTGTGGATATGTTATCTATTTTCCTCTACATCTCTTCCTAAATATATATATATATATATATATATATATGGCAATGTGATTACATCAAGCTAAAAACTTATGCACAGCAAAAGAAAAAACTCAACAATGTGAAGAGGCAACTGACAGAATGATAGAAAATAGTTGCAAACTATGCATCTGTTAAAGGATTAATATCCAGGATATATAAGGAGCTCAAGAAACTCAACAACAGCAAAACAAATAATCCAGTTAAGAAATGGGCAAAATACATGAACAGGCATTTTTCAAAGGATGAAATTCAAATGGCCAACAGACACATAAAAAATGCACAGGATCACTCATCATCAGGGAAATGCAAATCAAAACCACAAATGACCTTATCTCATTATTATCAAAAAAAAAAAAATTAAACCAGGTTCCAAAAGACAAATATCCTATGCTTTCTCTAATATGTGTTAGTTAATATAGAATACAAAAAAATACAAGAATGAAACTGATATCTTATGGTTGATTATTGTTTTTTTAAGGTTTATTTATTTTCTTGAAAGTTGGAGTTACACAGAGAGAAGTAGAGTTAGAGAGAGAGAGAGAGAGACAGAGAGGTCTTCCATCTGCTGGTTCACTCCCCAGATGGCTGCAATTAATGGAGCTGCACCAATCCGAAGCCAGGAGCCAGGAGCTTCCTCCAGGTCTCCCACACAGGCGCAAGGGTCCAAGGTCTTGGGCCATCTTCCACTGCTTTCCCAGGCCATAGAAGGTATCATAGAAGTGGAGCAGCCGAGATTCAAACTGTCGCCCATATGAGATGCCAGCAGTACAGGTGGTGGCTTTACCCACTACACCACAGCGACAGCCCCATGGTTGATTATTGTATGTAACCCTTGTCTATTTTACTGTGGAAAAGCAGTCTGTCTATTTTTCACTTATTAATAACATCATGGCTAGTGATTTATTAAGGCTGTGATTCTAAAGTGAAAAAAACATGTTAGTTCAAAAATCAAAGGAAAAAAGAAAGGAAGGGACAATTGAGAGAGGAAGGAATGGAAAGAAGGACGATTATTTCCTTAGAATTATATCTATGACATACATGAAATCTGTTCTCTTTATGTTAATAAAAATTTTAAAAATAAATAAGAACTACTAGAATAATTTTATTTACTTGCCTTTTATATATTTTTTGTCTATACACTGCATTATATAACAGTGTTCCTCGTTGTAATGCCAAGACATAATTATGTCACTTTGGCAATGCATTTTTATGGTGGAAAATCTTTGGGGTCCCATCTCCAAATTTTGGAGGTGGTGAATTAATGACAATCTATTCTGGTCTTGAGGACACCATAGACTTTCAATAGCTCTTAAATCTATTGGTGAGAGAATAAAAGCTTTAGAAATGGGAATGTGTGAGAGAATAAGAATCATTAAGCAATATGAAAAGCTTATTTCTTATTTCAGCTGCACAAATTTCTTGGTATATTCCTCAAAATTTCTCATTTTACACATGCAAGAAAGTTAACAGTTTTTTTTTTATCCAAAGCAGGAAGTAATGTAACACATTATATATTTAGTTTTACATCTATACAGGCACTATGCTTTTATTCTCTTAAAAGTGGTTACCACAAAAATTGCCTAGGAATAATTTTGGAGAAAAGTGTGAGTGACCTACATTTAGAAAACTTCAAAACAAAGCTGACAGTTCTGAAAGGAAGTTAAGATGTGGTTGTTTGGCCTAGCAATTAAAGTTTAAGACTGCATGGTCTCCTTTGAACCCTGTTGGAACACCAGCATATCTTATCTGATTTTCTGAGATCAAGTACTGGCTCCACTCCTGATTCCACCTTTCTGCTGACACATACTCTGGGAAGCAGCAGGTAATATCTAAAGTCATTTGGTCCCTAATACTCATGTGACAGACTGGAGTGAGTTCCTTGCTCCTGACTGTTGTAGGTATTTGATGATTAAATGTGCAAATTAAGACCTCTCTCTCCACCTCCAATACCCCCATGTATATGTGTATGCCTCTAAATTAAATGAGTAGACAAGTACATAAAAATGTGTAGAAATGTACAATGATATTACATAAAATTAGAAAAATCATTGAATCTATCTTGAATAAAATGGAGACATACAATACAATTTATCATTTCTTTCTGACCATGTTAAAAATGATGCCAGTGTTCTTCTGAAAATCAATTGAAAAATATGTTTTTTTTTTTGAAAAGAAGTAGTGATAGAGAATTTGTATAAATTTGGAATTTGTATGAATAATGATGAAGGACAAAAGTGAATGAATGAATGTATGGCTCCTTTAACTCCAAGATTTCTTTTAATCAAACAGTATAATACCTCCATGAATTTACATCAGGAAGCTCCAGGAATGTGCCTTTTTTAAGTGCATTTTTCTAAATTGTCTACTATCTACAAGGAAT
The DNA here is from genome assembly GCF_051225735.1 of Oryctolagus cuniculus. Lineage (NCBI taxonomy): Eukaryota > Metazoa > Chordata > Mammalia > Lagomorpha > Leporidae > Oryctolagus > Oryctolagus cuniculus. The sequence continues at coordinate 104,973,635 of NC_142871.1, read as the reverse complement.
AGGCCAGAGTGGATCCTCCAGAGAATGCCTATGTAACACTTCAATACATATATGAACTTTAAAATTTCATTTGTCTCTTATAGCCTCAATGTTGCCTTTACCATATCAATCTACCTATTACTCAAACATGTTCTCAGTATAGATTTATTATGTCCCTATTTGTCAGTGTTTTATTCAAAATCATTAAATATATTTCTAACCACCGTCTTTTTTTAAGGGAAAAGCTTTATTGGGGGAAACCCGACAGACCAGAGGGAAAGGAAAAAGAAGGGAAAAGAAAGAGAAGAGTTTAAGAAGGAGAGCGCAAGAGAGAAAAAGAGAAAGATCAAGAGACAGAGAGAGAGAGAGAGATCTAGAGAGCCACGTGTTCAAGAATAGGTCTGGTTAACCTTTGCTGAGGGGTGGGCAGGAAAGTAGGAGCAGCAAAGACCATTAGGATGGAGGTGGAGCTGACACCGGTGGTTGGGCCATGTGGTCACCTGGCTTCCAGCCACCATGGCAGGGGCTAGAGCTTAGGCTGGAGTCTGGGGTATAGATTGCACCACAGATAAAACTGTGCTATTTTACTAATATTCCCCCATGTTTGTTTTTTTTTTCTTTTTTATTTATTTATTTATTTATTTATTTATTTTTTTGGACAGGCAGAGTGGACAGTGAGAGAGAGAGACAGAGAGAAAGGTTTTCCTTTTTCTGTTGATTCACCCCCCAATTGATGCTATGGCTGGCGCACCAGGCTGATCTGAAGCCAGGAGCCAGGTGCTTCTTCCTGGTCTCTCATGCGGGTGCAGGACCCAAGCACTTGTGCCATCCTCCACTGCACTCCCAGGCCACAGCAGAGAGCTGGATTGGAAGAGGAGCAACCAGGACAGAATCCAGCGCCCTGACTGGGACTAGAACCCAGTGTGCCAGCACTGCAGGCTGAGGATTAGCCTAGTGAGCTGTGGCGCCGCCCCCCCCATGTTGTTTTTTATAAAGCAGAAGTTGAATGGGATTACATTAGCCCCAAAAGTCCAGGAGGGGTAGAGGGACAATGATCTGTCTTTAGAGCTACTTCCTGATGACATGGGGTGACAAGGTACTCTGCTGGCATGGAGCAATGTCTGAAGCAGCTGTCTGCTAGGTGGGGAGCCAAGTAAAACCCTGTAGCAGCACTTGGTTGACTGCCTGGTAGGTAAAGACCTTGTCTAACCACAGTCTTATTTAATTATAATTTCAGTTTCAAATTTATTTCCTTGAAAGCCACAAATAAAACATTAACTAAGGCCGGCGCCGTGGCTCAATAGGCTAATCCTCCACCTTGCGGCGCCGGCACACCGGGTTCTAGTCCCGGTCGGGGCACCGGATTCTGTCCCGGTTGCCCCTCTTGCAGGCCAGCTCTCTGCTGTGGCCAGGGAGTGCAGTGGAGGATGGCCCAAGTACTTGGGCCCTGCACCCCATGGGAGACCAGGAGAAGCACCTGGCCCCTGCCTTCGGATCAGCATGGTGCACCGGCTGTAGTGTGCCCGGCCGTGGCGGCCATTGGAGGGTGAACCAACGGCAAAAGGAAGACCTTTCTCTCTGTCTCTCTCTCTCTCTGTCCACTCGGCCTGTTAAAAAAAAAAAATTAACTAAGTCTTCCTTTCTTATTTTGATATTTTAGGTGATAAAATCATGCTATGTGACAAGGATAGAAACCAGACAGAGTATCCTCAGAGGTGACTAATGCATTTCTCAAAACATAAAGTAGAAGCCTTAATAAACAGATCTGGTTTTGTACTAACTTCCCTTCTGCATTTTGATTATTTTTATGGTTATTTTTTGAGCCCATTAAACCATGAAAAATCATATAAAACCAGAACAATAAGTTAATATCCAAACAGGGACAACTATGAAAAATAAAAAGAATAAATTTGTAGGAAAAGAGTGTTTAGTTAAATAAAATTATTAGAATAGGAGAGGTGGAAAATCTAATTTGTCCACTTTTATTTTCACCTCAGCTGACTGTATTATTAGTCTGCCTTCTAAAGGAGAAAATTTCCAGTACTTAACTCACCTGCTCTTAGTCATCTTCCCAATCTCAACAGCTTTTGCTGTCCCATCCAGCACATTTCTATTTCTCATTGCTATTTCATTACAGGAAAGATATCTCTATACATTAAATTGACAAGTATGGTTGTCTACATTAAATTGTAATTCTTAAATGATATTTAGACTCTTTGTAAATGCAATTCTAAAAAAAAAAAGTAGCTCAGGTTCTTGTTTTCCTGGTATATATTTTTTAATGAAACAAATAAGCAAACACATAAAATTTCAGTACTAACATTTGTCCTTCTTAACCTTCCTGCCTGAGTACTAGATTGCTTACAACTTGTGTGAATAATTTCTTCACAGGAATCCTGTAATCAACATGCAATTATAAATACAATGAAAACAGCTATGTCTGTATTCTTATTAAAATGTTTTGATTTTTTTTTAAATTTACACATCTTATTTTTTAAAAAGAAGAGAGAGAAGCATGAAAATGAACATTTTTTAAAACCGTGCCTTGGAGCAGGTAATGTGGCACAGTGAGTTAAGCTGTACTGGAATACCTGCATCCAATCTCGAAGTTTCAGTTTGCTCCCTGGTTAATCAGATTGTGATCTGGCTTTATTTCTAATGCAGTTGTGAAGGCAGCAAATGATAACCCAAGTCCCTCCGCCTAATTGAGTATTTGGGGAGTGAGCCAAGAAGAGGGTCAATATGGAACTTTCTTAGTACCCTGCCTACTAAATAAACATGTACTTTTTAAAATATATATATATTTTAACCTGATATTTAGTTCTTTAACTTGGAATTTTAATGTCTGACAGTGTAGTTCAAAGTATAAAATATTAACTTACCTTCAAATTTACCATAAAATTTTAAGAAGATCGTTATGTAACTGGTCCTTAGAAAACTATCTATAGGAATTCTAGAAAATAAAATCAATAAGCAAATTTTTTCAGTAGCAGGATGATTAACCTAAATTATCAATATTATTGACTTTCTTCAAAGTGTTAATTGTTTTCCTCTAGATATAACCTAACTAGCTCAGTTAGTTTGGAAATATAATATAAAATATTTGATCTTATTTTTATAGAAATTAGGTTCATTTATGGATAATAACATCAATGAGCAGGCACTGCAGAACACACAAAACCAAAGACACAACATGTTTTCCTGTGTCATGTATTTAATTAAGGTTATGACCATCAGCATATGTAAATTAGCATGAGCAAACAGGCAAATGAGCAAAATGAAATATATGTATACACACCTACATTTGGGAAACTTTAAATAAAACAAATTTTCAAGATAAACTATATAGTGTTACTGTTCTTTTCCTCATATGAATTTCTTTTCCATATTTTAAACTTATCTACAAGTCACAGTTCATTCTGAAATGTCTGAAGTTGTGTGTGTCTCCAAACGTTCCTATTTTAAAAATCTAAAGTAAAACTGGGTTTTGTGTATATCCACCCTTAAATTACATCTACAAAGTATGTAATATGTATATTTTTTCCTATCTACATGCCTTAAAATATAAATCCTCTTCTAAAACAGGTGTTTATGGGCTGGCGCCATGGCGCAGAAGGTTAATCCTCCGCCTGAGGCGCCAGTATCCCATATAGGCACCAGTTCTAGTCCCTGTTGCTTCTCTTCCAATCCAACTCTCTGCTATGACCTGGGAAAGCAGTGGAAGATGGCCCAAGTCCTTGGATCCCTGCACCCACATGGGAGACCCAGAAGAAACTCCTGGCTCCTGGCTCCTGGCTTCGGATCAGCTCAGCTCCGGCCTTTGCGGCCACCTGGGGAGTAACCAATGGAAGGAAGACCTTTCTCTCTGTCTCTCCCTCTCACTGTCTGTAACTTTACCTCTCAAATAAATAAAATCTTTTAAAAAAATAAAACAGGTGTTTAAGCTATGCTGTAAGTTCCATCAGATAGTCTAATTTTGTTTTAACTTTTGGGAACCTTAGCACAAGAAGGTGTGATTTACAAATAACATAAGAAGTGTTTTACAAGGTTTATTCATAGCAGGGTAAATGCCCTGTGTTTGTCCACTTTTCATTCCTTTAACACAGATGCCTTCTGAGAAGAGCCTGTTTGGAAAAGAGAAGGTTTATTTCAATAGAGGTTATTGAATCTGGCAGCCCCATACTCCTGTCTCTAGTGTGGGTTGTTTTGGTAGTGATTACATGAAGGACCAGGAAGGAGAAGAGAAAATAGGCTGAACTTGTTCCAAAATAATCAAACCTCTCCAGAGAACCAACCTCTGAGCATATGGGTCCAAAGACCCAAAGACTTCCCACTGTCCACATCTCAGAGAGACCAAATTAGGTTAACTATCCACCCTTAATCAATCAACCAATAACAAGAAAACATTGGAGTCTAAGAAGCTGCATGAGTGTTTGGGAGAAAATACTGTTTTACCCACAACAGGAAACTAAACACCAGCAGGAAGGTACAATTTACAAATAATCACATTTATTCGTGCATGGTAAACATCTACTAAATGTAGCCTGGCATAGTGCTTGTAAGAAACAGTGCTGGGAGCCGGCGCCGTGGCTCAATACGCTAATCCTCCGCCTGCGGCGCCAGCAAACCAGGTTCTTGTCCCGGTCGGGGTGCCGGATTCTGTCCCAGTTGCCCCTCTTCCAGGCCAGCTCCCTGCTATGGCCAGGGAGTGCAGTGGAGGATGGCCCAAGTGCTTGGGCCCTGCACCTGCATGGGAGACCAGGAGGAGCACCTGGCTCCTGGCTTCGGACCAGCGCGGTGCGAACCAACGGAAAAAAAGGAAGACCTTTCTCTCTGTCTCTCTTTCTCATTGTCCACTCTGCCTGTCAAGAAAAAAAAGAAGAAACAGTGCTGGGGCCGGCACTGTGGCATAGCGGGTAAAGCTACTGCCTCCAGTGCCAACATCCCCTATGGGCACTTTTTTGAGTCCCGGCTCCTCTTCCAGTCCAGCTCTCTTCCATGGCCTGGGAACACAGTAGAGGATGGCCCAAGTCCTTGGGCCCCCGCACCTGCATGGGAGACCCAGAAGAAGCTCCTGGCTTTATATTATCACAGCTCAGGCAGTTGGGCCAATTGAGGAGTGAGCCAGTGGATGGAAGACCTCTCTCTCTCTCTGCCCCTCCTTCTCTCTCTGTGTAACTCAACTTTCAAATAAATAAATAAACCTTTAAAAAAAGAAAAGAAACAGTGCTATAAGATTCTTTTCTGAATATTTTCATAAAGAACAGTGGAGAATGTGAGATTTTGATATAAGCAAGATGAGCTGAAAGCAAGGTATAATGATTATGCAAAAGCTAGTGTCATCAATAGAGTCAAATCTGTAGAGAAAACTCATTGTACAGTTAAGAAGTTATTGGAACTCTCAAAAAAGCAGAAGAATATTGAAAAGGAGAAAGTTTCATTGACCTCTCATCGAATCCACCCTAAATAGTCCTGTGAGACCCTCATGGTCTTGATGCCTGTGAGCTTACAAGTATGCCTAATGATATTCAATCCACTGAAGTAGGTTTAATGGATTTTAGCTTTTTTTTTGAAGCTGTAAGAGCTATGAAAATAAGATGACTACCAAAGATCTCTTCCAAATTGCTTCTCTTTACAGCCACTGGAACCCTAAGGACCACTTTTGTTGCAGCAGCAACAAAATAATCGAATGTGTCTAGAGAAAATATCAGTTCATAAATGCCTAAAGACTCTATGAAAATAGGAAAGCTGACGGTAATAGTAAATATTCCCAATTTTGCTGTTATTGCCTTCCTATCTCTGTTGTTCCTTCTCTTCACTCCTCAGTTTATGCTGCCTGAAATTCAACTTCAGACATTAATTTGTAACAGGAGCCATCAGTTTAATGTTTCTAAGTATATTAACTGAGTTGTAACGCAGTAAATTGTGCTTCAGGGGCCATTCTAACCCCCATCTTTAGAACTAATACATAGATGGCTAGCTAAAAATATACATTCTTTACAGCTAGGCAAGACTTGGTCTAAGTTCCAACCCTTGAGATTTGATCTGAAGGGATGTGTGAAATCCTTGGGCCTTGTGCCTTAACAAGGATGCTTCACTCCTTCACTCAAAGTAAGAATTCAGTCCCAGTGAGCCAGCTTCACGAATGTGAATGACGGAAATAAGGAACTACAGGTGGATAACATAAGGGAAATAGTTTCTATAACCTCATGAATGACCAATGCTGAAGCTTTCAACTCTGAACTTCTAGAAGAAAAAGAAATAAGCTTCATTTGTCTTGACCCACTATATTGTGGGATGACTCTGTGAAAAATCCAGTATTTTCTTTGTCTATTTGTTCTAATTATTTGCTCACTAAGTACAATTTTACATTGGCCAATTAAATAAACTTTAAGTGAAATAACTTATATTACCATGTACTATTTTAACTTTTATTTAATGAATATAAATTTCCAAAGTAAGCTTATGGATTACAATGGCTTCCCCACCCCCATAACTTCCCTCCCACCCACATCCCTCCCCTTTCCCGCTCTCTCTCCCCTTCCATTCACATCAAGATTCATGTTCAATTCTCTTTATATACAGAAGATCAATTCAGTATATATTAAGTAAAGATTTCAACAGTTTGCACCCACACAGAAACACAAAGTGAAAAATACTGTTTGAGTACTAGTTATAGCATTAAATCTCAATGTACAGCACATTAAGGACAGAGATCCTACATGAGGAATAAGTGCACAGTGACTCCTGTGGTTGACTTAACAAATTGACACTCTTGTTTATGACATCAGTAATCACCCTAGGCTCTTGTGATGAGTTGCCAAGGCTATGGAAGCCTTTTGAGTTCACCGGCTCTGATCATATTTAGACAAGGTAATAGTCAAAGTGGAAGTTCTCTCCTCCCTTCAGAGAAAGGTACCTCCTTCTTTGATGACCTGTTCTTTCTACTGGGATCTCACTCGCGGAGATCTTTCATTTAGGTCTTTTTTTTTTTTTTTTTTCAGAGTGTCTTGGCTTTCCATGCCTGAAATACTCTCATGGGCTTTTCAGCCAGATTCGAATGCCTTAAGGGCTGATTCTGAGGCCAGAGTGCTGTTTAGGACATCTGCCATTCTATGAGTCTGCTGTGTATCCCACTTCCCATGTTGGATCATTCTCTCCCTTCTTTATTCTATAGGTTAGTATTTTCAGACACCAGTATAGTTTATATGATGCCGTTGACTCTTAGTTCTATCATTATGATCAATTGTGAACAGAAATTGATCACTTGAACTAGTGAGATGGCATTCGTACACACCACCTTGATGGGATTGATTTGGAATCCTCTAGTATGTTTCTAAATCTACCGTTTGGGGCAAGTCAGTTTGAGCATGTCCCAAATTGTACATCTCTTCCCTCTCTTATTCCCACTCTTATATTTAACATGGATCATTTTTCAGTTAAGTATCAACACTTAAGAATAACTGTGTATTAATTACAGAATTCAACCAATATTAAGTAGAACAAACAAACAAACAAAATACTAGGAGGGATAAAGTATTAAGTTGTTCATCAACAGTCAGGGCAAGGGCTGATCAAGTCACCATTTCTCATAATGTCCATTTCACTTCAACAAGTTCCCTTTTTGGTACACAGTTAGTTGTCACCTATCAGGGAGAACATATGATATTTGTCCCTTTGGGACTAGCTTATTACACTCAGCATGATGTTTCCCAGATTCCTCCATTTTGTTGCAAATGACTGGATTTCATTTTTTTTTTTACTGCTGTATAGTATTCTGTAGAGTACATATCTCATACTTTCTTTATCCAGTCTACTCTTGATGGGCATTTAGGTTGATTCCAGGTCTTAGCTATTGTGAATTAAGCTTCAATAAACATTAAGGTGCAGACTGCTTTTTTGTTTCCATTTTACTTTCCTTTGGGTAAATTTCAAGGAGTGGGATGGCTGGGTTGAATGGTAGGGTTATATTCAGGTTTCTGAGGAATCTCCAGACTGACTTCCATAATGGCTTTTCCAGTTTGCCTTCCCAACAACAGTGGATTAGTGTGCCTTTTTCCCCACATCCTCACCAGCATCTATTGTTGGTAGATTTCTGAATGTGAGCCATTCTCACCGGGGTGAGGTGAAACCTCATTGTGATTTTGATTTGCATTTCCCTGATTGCTAGGGAACTTGAACATTTTTTCATGTGTCTCTTGGCCCTTTGGATTTCCTCTTTTGAAAAATGTCTATTGAGGTCCTTGGCCCATCTCTTAAGTGGGTTGTTTGTTTTGTTGTTGTGGAGTTTCTTGATCTCTTTGTAGATTCTGGTTATTGATCCTTTATCTGTTGCATAGTTTGGAAATATTTTTTCCCATTCTGTCGGTTGCTTCCTCACTCGTCTGACTGTTTCTTTTGAAGTACAGAAACTTCTCAATTTGATGCAGTCCCAAATGTTAATTTTGGCGTTGATTGCCTGCACCTCTAGGGTCTTTTCCATGAAGTCTTTGCCAGTGCCAATATCTTGCAGGGTTGCTCCAATATTCTCTAATTATTTGATGGTGTCAGGTGGTAGATTTAGGTCTTTAATTCATGCTGAGTGGATCTTTGTGTAAGGTGTAAGGTAGGGGTCTTGTTTCATGATTCTGCACGTGGAAATCCAGTTTTCCCAGCACCATTTATTGAATAGACTGTCCTTACTCCAGGGATTGGTTTTGGATCCTTGATCAAATATAAGTTGGCTGTAGATGTTTGGGTTGATTTCTGGTGTTTCTATTCTGTTCCATTGGTCTATCCATCTGTTTCTGTACCAGTACCATGCTGTTTTGACAACAACTGCCCTGTAGTATGTCCTGAAATCTGGTATTGTGATGCCTCCAGCTTTGTTTTTGTTGTACAAGATTGCTTTAGCTATTCGAGGTCTCTTGTGCCTCCATATGAACTTCAGCATCATTTTTTCTAGACCTGAGAAGAAGGTCTTTGGTATCTTGATTGGTATCGCATTGAATCTATAAATTGCTTTTGGGAAAATGGACATTTTGATGATGTTGATTCTTCCAATCCATGAGCATGGAAGATTTTTTACATTTTTTGGTATCCTCTTCTATTTTTTTCTTTAAGATTTTGTAATTTTCATCGTAGAGATCTTTATCATCCTTGGTTAAGTTTATTCCAAGGTATTTGATTGTTTTTGTAGCTATTGTGAATGGGATTGATCTTAGCAGTTCTTCCTCAGCCGTGGCATTGCCTGTGTATACAAAGGCTGTTGGTTTTGTGCATTGATTTTATATCCTGCTACTTTGCCAAACTCTTCTATGAGTTCCAATAGTCTCTTAGTAGAGTTCTTTGGATCCTCTAAATAAAGAATCACATTGTCTGCCAAGAGAGATAGTTTGACTTCTTCCTTCCCAATTTGTATCCCTTTAATTTCTTTTTCTTGCCTGATGGCTCTGGCTAAGACTTCCAGAACTATGTTAAATAGCAGTGGTGAGAGTGGGCATCCTTGTCTGGTGCCAGATCTCAGTGGAAATGCTTCCAACTTTTCCCCATTCAATAGGATATTGGCCATGGGTTTTTCATGAATTGCTTTGATTATATTGAGGAATGTTCCTTCCATACCCAATTTGCTTAGAGTTTTCATCATGAAAGGGTGTTGTATTTTATCAAATGATTTCTCTGCATCTATTGAGATAATCATATGGTTTTTCTTCTGCAGTTTGTTTAAGTGGTGTATCACATTGATTGATTTGCAAACATTGAACCATCCCTGCATACCAGGGATAAATCCCACTTGGTCTGGGTGGGATGATCTTTCTGATGTGTTGTTGCATTTTATTGGCCAGAAGTTTATTGAGGATTTTTGCATTTATGTTCATCAGGGATATTGGTCTGTAATTCTCTTTCAATGCTGCATCTTTCTCTGGCTTAGGAATTAAGGTGATGTTGGCTTCATAGAAAGAATGTGGGAGGATTCCCTCTTTTTCGATTGTTCTGAATAGTTAGAGAAGAACTGGAGTTAGTTCTTCTTTAAACGTCTGGTAGAATTCAGCAGTGAATCCATCTGGTCCTGGGCTTTTCTTTGTTGGGAGGGCCTTTATTATTGTTTCAATTTCTGTCTTAGTTATGGGTCTATTTAGGTTTTCTATGTCTTCATGATTCAACATAGGTAGATTGCATGTGTCCAGTAATCTATCCATTACTGATAGATTTTCCTGTTTGCTGGAATACAAGTCCTTGTAGTAATTTTTGATGATTCCTTTTATTTCTGTGGTGTCTGTTGTTACATTTCCTTTTTCATCTCTGATTTTATTGATTTGGGTCTTTTCTCTTCTTTTTTTAGTTAGTTGAGCCAATGGTGTGTCAATTTTATTCATTTTTTCAAAAAAAACCAGCTCTTCGCTTGGCTGATTTTTTGTAATTTTTTTTTTATTCAATCCTGTTGATTTTTTCTCTGATTTTAATTATTTCTCTTCTCCTAATAGATTTGTTGCAGTTTTTGGTTTGCTGCAGTTTTTCATATTCTCCACATATGATTGATTTTAGGGCTTAAATTCATGGAGACTCACAAAATCAGGTGATAGGTACAGACAGGTTAAGACATACTTTGCCCTTGAATTGGCTCATTTTTTTCTTCATTTTTATAATTCCATATGTAAAGTGGAGATAATAATATTGTTTTCATAATGATTCTCATTTCAGAATATGAAATATTTCAAATAGAAAATATGATGTAATGATTTTTTTTATTTCACAGGCAGAGTTAGACAGTGAGAGAGAGAGAGAGACAGAGAGAAAGGTCTTCCTTCCACTGGTTCACCTTCCAAATGACCGCCACAGCCAGCGCTGCACTGATCTGAAGCCAGGAGCCAGGTGCTTCTCCTGGTCTCCCATGAGGGTGCAAGGGCCCAAGCACTTGGGCCATCCTCCACTGCCCTCCCGGGCCACAGCAGAGAGCTGGACTGGAAGAGGAGCAACCGGGACTAGAACCTGGTGCCCATATGGGATGCTGGCACCGCAGGCAGAGGATTAACCAAGTGAGCCACAGCACCGGCCCCAATATGATGTAACGATTAACACATGTATTAAGAATCTGTCGGCTGGCGCCGCGGCTCACTAGGCTAATCCTCCGCCTAGCGGCGCCGGCACACCGGGTTCTAGTCCCAGTTGGGGCGCCGGATTCTGTCCCGGTTGCCCCTCTTCCAGGCCAGCTCTCTGCTGTGGCCCGGGAGTGCAGTGGAGGATGGCCCAGGTGCTTGGGCCCTGCACCCCATGGGAGACCAGGAGAAGCACCTGGCTCCTGGCTCCTGCCATCGGATCAGCGCGGTGCGCTGGCCGCAGCGCGCCGGCCGCGGCGGCCATTGGAGGGTGAACCAACGGCAAAAGGAAGACCTTTCTCTCTGTCTCTCTCTCTCACTGTCCACTCTGCCTGTAAAAAAAAAAAAAAAAAAAAGAATCTGTCAATGTCTGTGTCTGATATATATACAATACATGACTGTGTATATATGGTAGTATATTTTATATACTTATATGTAATTTCCACATTTAAAATAATATTTATGTATTCTGTTAGCAAGGACTCGACCTCTTCTATCTCAAAGATGACTAGAAAAATATTATATATGTATAAAACATAAATATGTATAAATATAATTTTACTCTGTAGCCAGAAATTCAAGGATAGTATATAATATTGGAATTTTAGAATTTTACATGGAATTAATAAAATTTAATTTATAAAACAACGTAAGAGGGGCCTATGCTGTGACATATAGCTTAAGCCTCTGCCTGTAGCACCGTTATCTTACATGGACACTGGTTGGAGTTCTGGCTGCTCCACTTCTGATCCAGCTCTCTGCTATGGTCTGGGAAAACAGTGGAAGATGGCCCAAGTCCTTGAGCCCTGCACCTGTGTGGGATGGAAGACCTCTCTCTCTCTCTCTCTCTCTCTGTAACTCAGATAAATAAATATTTTTAAAAATGTAAGAGTAAATTATGTTAAGCAGAACAAAATAGCATTTCTAGGTATCTGAGAAAGGAACACAAAGATATTAATAATACCAGCTTGCATTATGTGAATTATCATATTACTTTCTCAGATTTGTTTTTAAGCAAAGGAACATAAGCAGACGAAAGACATTTTTTCTTATGACAAATAGAATAGCAATGGATTTTAGTTTTTCAAGACATTTATATGTTAAATAATAGTTTAAAAACTATGTTTTCCTTTGACTTATTGTAGAGTTCATTATGTATTAGAAAACTTATGGTAATATATTTTATAAAATAAGAATATAGGCAATCTTACTTTGAAGAGCATGTACATATTTATCTGTTTATACTGACTTGTTTAAATGCTATCATTTTCAAAGAAATAAAAAATACTAAATGAGTGTATTCGTATACAATGGTGTCTACAGATTGATCTAGAAAATCCAAGTAATTGAAGTTTAAGTAAAGCATTTGATTAATGCATGTGATGAATGATAGAGTAAAATGAGAAATCCTCCAATTAATATTTGATTTTATGAGTTTTATTTGTTAAACTTTGCAGAAAAAGCAAGGCCTGGAACTGCATTGTGGTGTAATGGATAAAGTCCTGCCTGCAATGCTGACATCCCATATGGGTGCCGGTTTGCTTCCTGCTTCCTGGCTGCTCCATTTTTGATCCAGCAGAGGTTGCCCCAAGTGCTTGAGCACCTGTTACCCACATGGGGGAATCTCTCTCCTTTCTCTCTCACTCTCTCTCTTTCTCTATGTCTCTCCCTCCTTCTCTGTAACTCTGATATTCAAATAAATAAATAAATCTTTTTATAAACAGAAAAAAAGCAAGGCATTCAATATACCTAGTGTCAAACAATTAAGGTAGCAATTTGTTTTATTAAAGATTTATTTATTTATTTGAAAGGCAGAGTTACTTAGAGGCAGAGGCAGAGAGAAAGGAAAGTCTTCTATCTGGTGATTCACCCCCAAAATGGCTGCAATGGCCGGAGCTGGGCCAATCCAAAGCCAGGAGCAAGGAGCTCTTTCTGAGTCTCCCACGTGGCTGCTGGTGCCCAAGGACTTGGGCCATCTTCTACTGCTTTACCAGGCCATAGCAGAGAGCTGGATCTGAATTGGAGCAGACAGGACTTGAACCAGCGGCCATATGAGATGCTGGCACCACAGGCGACATCTTTACCCGTTATACCACATCAAGGGCCTCAAGATAGCAATTCTATATTTGACTCATAAACACTCTTTTAAAAAAATAAACATTAATTTACTTTGAATGTCAGAGTTACAGAGAGAGAGGGAGAGACAGAGAACTTCCATTTGTTGGTTCATGCTCCAGATGGCTGCAACAGCCAGGGCTGGATCAAGCTGAAGTCAGAACCAGCAGCTTCATTTGGGTCACTCAGCAAAGAGCTGGATAGGAACTGGAGCAGCCGAGACTTAAACAGGCTCCCATGTGGGATGCTGACATCCAAGGCTATGGCTTTCCCACCATGCAACAATACTGACCACTTAAATACATTCTGATTGGGTGCCTAGAATGATTCAAATATTTCAGTTTATGTATTAATATGGGAAATTTTTGACATTAAAGTGTTTGCCTTATAATAGGATGCAAAAAAAAATTGTTTGCTTTAAATTAAGCTGGGGTGAGTGCTTGGCACAGTGGTTAAGTCACTGTTTGGGATATCCACTCCGAAACTCATCTATTGCTGATCAAGCTTCCTGCTAATACACATACTGGAAGACAAGCGACAGTGATTTAAGTACTTGAGTTCCTACCACTCGTGTGGAGACGTGGATGGAGTTCGGGCCTCTGGCTTCAGCCTAGCCCATTCTTGGCTGTTTTCTGCTGTGTGTGTTTAAGGAGTGAATCAGCAGATGGAATAATTCTCTTCTCTTCCTTTCAAATTAAATTGAAATAAATAAATAATTTTATAATAAGCCAATATAAAACATTTGCTGAAATTTTAGAAAATGATACTGTTCAAAGGCAGCACGTTGTAATCAGTGTACAACAAATCATAAATTCACATTTGCACGGGAGTATCCATGAGATACACATTTTGGTCACTAAACGTGTGGTATATTATCTTATTGAGCCTTTTCACTCTTACCAATCTCTAATTCATATTATAGGATGCATAAAGTAATAAATGAGGGGTGAATTTTGGGGCCACTAATTAAAGGAGATTCCCCTGTCCAGAGTACCAGGGTTAAATACTCAGCTCCAACTCCTGACATTAGCTTCCTGCTAATGCAGACCTTGGGAGATAGTGGTGGTGACTCAAGTAATGGGTTCCTGTCACCTACACTGGAAGCAGTTTGTGACATGGGCCATGGTATTACAGGAGTTGGGTAGTGAAGCAGCAGATCGGCACTCTCTCTTTATCTCTGTCTCCCTCTTGCTGTCTCTCCAACATTCAAAATGTGCTTAAATTGTTAATAAAACATAAAATATGTAAAAAGTTAATATATGCACATTTATTTATCTACAGGTTAGTTTTGTGTTGTATTCAAAATCCAAGATGAAAGAATTTGTAGCATAGTATTCACAGTTATTATTTTAACTTAAAATTCCTTTATGTACTGAGGATTTTGTAGTTCACATCATGAAGTCTATTGAACAGGACATAAAATAAAAACATCCTATGTGGAGAATTTAACCATGCTGTAAATAAAATTGTAGGAAAATTACAGTTAGGATACAAAATATGGAACATCTGAAAAAATGAAACACCTTTCTGAACAGAGTTTGACATCTCTCTTTACTCTTCATTTGCAGAAAATGTAGTTGAAAATTTCTTTTAAATTCAGTTTAAAATAATTCTATGTATGTGTGTGTCATATACATATATGACATATATATATATATACGTGTGTGTGTGTGTGTGTATGTGTACAAAATAATGGTTGCACCTCAGTTTCCATGAGAGATTGATTCCAGGACACCCAAGGACACAAAAAATCTACAGCTGCTTATTTTATTTTTAATTAAATGCCTATTTGCATATAATGTATTCCTTTCCTTTTGTATATTTTAAATCATATCTAGATGATTCAAATACATAGATACTTAAAGGCAATCTAAATTCTATGTAAGTAGTTGTTATATCATTTGGGGAATAGTAACAAGAAAAATGTCTGTATATGTTCCATACAGGTGCCAATTTCTTTCTGAATGTTTTCAATCTGTAGTTGGTGGAGTCCACAGATGTTAAACTCACTGATGGGAAGCATTGACTGGATACACACACACATGCACACACACATATTGAAAGAAAGAAGCATATATACATATATATATATATATATATATTCCTTCTTTCTTCATAATATGCATATTCCCTGATATATGCTAGGCATTCTATATGTCATCTCATCAAATCTTTAAGTAACCTCTTCATCTAAGTACAATTAGTATCCATTTTATGCAAGTGAGAATAAAGGACCTCAGGAAGATGTAAAACTATGATAAAGTCACACAACTTCTAAATGTCAAAAAATTGAAATAACCAAAGCTGTATTTTGAAATATTTCAGAATAAAATTATCACTAAGACTAGCGTGGCTAGTGGAAAATACATCAGTTTTAGCGGCACAGGGGCCCTAATTTTGGTCCCTGGCTAAAATTATTCAATGGTTCACATATGTGTTCTTTCAGACTAGAGAGATAACATCTTAGGCCATATTTTTCATCTTCTTTTAAAATCATATTTAAGGTATACAAATTTCATGTATTTCATATATACAGATTTAGGAACATAATGATACTTCCCAACCTATCCTCCCTCCCACCCACGCTCCCACACTTCTTCCTTCTCTCCTATTCCCATTCTTATTTTTCACAAAGATCTATTTTCAGTTAACATTATACTCATGAGATTAACCCTACACTAACTAAAGAGTTCAACAAATAATCTGAAGAAACAAACAACAACAAAAAAACACTGTTCCTCAACAGTAGAACAAGGATTGCTGAAAAATGTCGCATCTCAAAGTGCAAAAGAAGTTATAACTATCCAACTCTTATGATTATTAGAATCACCAATATATAAGAATTTCTTACCATGTGATTTTATATCAATAAACAGCAGATGTCATAATCATTTGTATTACTATATGATTATCCTTAACTGGTATAGTATAATATCTGCTAACTTTTTAAAATGAAATGATATACACTAACTCACCTCTATGAACATTTGAATATATATGTTGTTCTTAGAAAATAAGTCTGATCATTTTGAATTATGTACTAATTTGATCTATTTGAACATTAATATTATACAAAATTTAGAAAATTATTTCAAATTAATCTGGCAAATGATTTCTAAACAGCCCTATGTCTGGTGGGAAATTGTAAAACATTTAATTTTGGCCTTTATTATTGAAGAAATAATTGACACAAGAAGTTATTTAAAAATTCCTGACATTGTTTACTACATTAATTTTAATCAGAAATATGATTTTGCATAGATAAAAAACTTGTTCAAACTTAGGTAAGTCATTTAATATTGATAGCAATGTCAGTATTTTCAAGAATATGCTTCTAAATTCAATCTAATAAAATAAATATGACCAGAAATTCATTTTAGAGGCCTGTATAAATAAACATATACCCTTCATAGCTGCAGCATTCATTCTGAAATGAATTCATGATATTTCTTAAGGTGTTCTATTCAAATATGAAAGAGACAATCTAACAGGTTAAAACTAATTCTTCTGTGTCATCTGGTACAATTTTAAAGATGTAGTTGTCAAAGTTAATTCAGAAAACTCATTATAAGAATAGTTACCACAGTGCTATGTCCATTTGTCACTGTAGATTGTATTTAGAAAGAAATAGAATTGTGTCAATTGAATACAAATGAGAAGATTATAGACAAAAGAGTTTTCATGCAATATGAAGACATAGAGCCAAAATTCATATTTCGATATTCTGTGTTTATGAAACTTCAGAGAGTCTAAATGATTACATTTACTTCAAAAATACAAGTACAGTCTCTATTCATGTAGTTCTTTTATATGCATTTTCTAAAATTAGACACAATATTCCTATTTTTTCAAGAAGACATTATAATATCAATTATTGGAGCAGTGTATGTATGAATTAAATATATTGACTAATTACAGTTATTGTGCAACAGATTTTTAAGATATATGGTACATTCAAAGCATATCATCTGTGATTTCACATATTCAAAATTCACATTTTTTCAAATTTTCGGTTTGTACATCAAATGTATGTGCCAATTTTGCATTTAAATAGTACAGAACAAAGTAACTAGGTGAGATTATTTTTAAAAACTTCATAAATTTCAGACACCTGATATATTTTCCTTTTAAGCAGTCACTATGTATTCCCTGACAGAGAACAGATGAAAAAAGTGACTCTCCTGTGGACACTTTCTAGATTCTCCTGTGAGACATAGAATCGAATTATGCTGTAGTTTGCGTCTTGACAGATCTGGTCTGTGTGCCATCATTATGATATTGCTCTCTGTAAACCACCAGTTCAGTAACATAATTTGCGTCACTAATGTTTGCCTATTTCTGTTAATTCACAATAAATGTGAGGGTGATGGTGTGTTTCAGGGAGAATTCACTATGACAATGTCTGGCAATAACCTACGCAAATTTAAAACATGAGTTTAGATGAATCCTCATTTAATGAATTCATGATTTTTTAAAATATCAACTGCAAATACTTTGCTTTACAAATGCCTTCTTGCACAAAGCTGTCCAATTTTGATTGCAATAGGTTCAATTCTCTTCTATTTTTTAAAATTTTATTGCATGTTTTTGAAAAGCAGAGAGCTGGAGAGAGAAAGAGAGATAAAGGGAGAGAGAGAGAGAGAAAGAGAGAGAGAGAGTGAGAGAGATGTCCCATCTATTGCTTCACTCCCACAATACTTAAAACAGCTGAAGCTGGGAGTCAAGAACTCAGTCTGGATCTCCTTGTTGGTGGCAGATGCCCAGCTATTAGGGCAATCAGTGATAAACCCAGGGTGCACATTAGCAGGAAGCTGGAATTGTGGATCTGCGCTGAGAGCTGAACTCAGACTTGCTGATCTGGGATGCAGGTGCCCAAATGCAGTTTGCACTGCTGTTGTCAAATGCCCACCTCTCCTCTTTCTTTCTCATTATTGTATATCTTTGCTTAGTTCAATTTTATTATTTATTCTATATTTTCTTTCACTTTTGTAACTACAATATTATATTCAGATGATTTTAAATGGCTGAATTTCATTTTTTTCCAAAAGAAAAACTAAGTGACATTGTTTGTGAATTTATCAGAAATAATTTACAAAATGAAAAAAATAATTTGGTAGCATCCTATGTCTGAAATAACTTAGTAAGATCTATAGTAAACGTAACCCTCAGGCATGCAGAGATTTTTGCCTGCTCTTATCACTGTTGAATCCTCAATGCCCTCAGACTATTGCCTAAAATATATTCTAGTAGGGAATCAATCAATGAATCCATAGTGAGTGAATTGTGAAGTGGATTCATGAAGTATCTATGTTAATACCAGTTTGTGACCAGATTCTGTAATTCAGTATTTCCACTAAACTGTGCTAGTCAAACCATATCTTTTCTTTGGATAGCATTTTTAACTTAACACACCTAGGAAAAGTGGAAAGGGGAGTTATTGAGACTATGCAAATGAAGAAAAAAAATATATATATAAATAACATATTGAGATCATCAAGAAAACCTGAGTATTAAAATTCAACATGAGACAAAGTAAAAGTAAACTTACTCTGTGTGTTGTGATTGTTGGACAAATGCATTAAAGATGCAGAAATAGATTACATATCAAGAACGAAACTTCCAGGACCAGCACTGTGACATAATAGGTTAAGCTGCACCTGCAGTGCCAGCATCCCTTGTGGGCACAGGTTCTAGTCCCAGTTGGCCCACTTCTGATACAGCTCCTTACTAATGCATTAGGAAGGTAGCAGAAAATGACTCAAATGCTTGGGCCTCTGCACCCACGTGGGAGACCCTGAGAAAGCCCCTAGCTTGTGGCTTCAGATCAGCCCAGCTCCAGCCACTGTGACAATTTGGAGAGTGAACCAGCAGGTGGAAGACATCTCTCTCTGCCTCTGCCTCTCCCTCTCTGTTTTCAAATAAACAAATATATATATATATATATATATATATATATATATATTTAAACAAAGGACCATCAATAACTAAAAACTAAAAGAAAATATCTATTATTTCATCAGTTCATGTTAGCTTAGCAATGTGACTTTTGGTGCAACAAGGTCACTGTTAGTATAAATGAGCTCCTCTACTGTACAGAATTCATAATGTGTTGGGCTTTAACTTTATAAAATGGAATATGCCTGTAACATATGACAGTCATTAAAATCTTTCACTTTTACTGCAGGACGTTGAATTTTAAAATATAAAATAATGACCCAAAATACTCACCTTAAATTACACAAGTGAATATTTTAATCAATTATTGTGAATACCAAGGAACTAATTCTGGCTACTCCAGTGGCCTTCAAGTTTTCTTGAGTAAATGGTACTACAAATGATGAATCACTCATTTTTTAAAGGTCAACAGTAAAATAAAGATTCTATTACTTTCTAATAAATTGTTTCTAGAGTCTATTTAAAATAGAATAGATTTTTCCTAGATATTTTATTTTTTTAGAGAGAATCAAATCTCAGCTGATTTTAAAGAGCAATGATCTAGTAGATTACTGGAGTACATATGATACCTTGCATCACTTTCCATCTTTGCCACCCAGTGATTAGGAGCCTTCTGATTAGGAAGTGTTTGTAAAATCTGTGTAACTCAATATTAGTATTCATAAATTTAAACAATGTATTTTCCATAACATTAAATTATCTTTGCTAGATTAAAAAGTCTTGTTTAATTTTATGATACTTCTAAGTTTTCGTTACAGTTTTTTACTTGAATTTCTCTTTATGAATGTAGCAGAATATTTACACTTAAACTATTGAAATAATCAATGCATACATAAATGGATATAGATAAGTTTCATTTTTTTCAATAAAGTTCATGAAATCTTGGATTTTTTAAAGACTTATTTATTTATTTGAAAGGCAGAGTTATAGAAAAACAGAAGCAGAAGCAAAGGCAGAGAGAGAGATCTTCCATCTTCTGGTTCTCTCCTCAAGTGACTGCAAAGATAGGTTGAGCCAGACCAAAGTGAGGAGCCAGGAGCTTCATACAAGTCTTGCATGTGGGTATAGGGGCCCCAGCACTTGAGCTATCTTCCATTGCCATCCCAGTAACATTAGCTTGACTGGAAGTGGAGAAGCTAGGACTCGAATTGGTACCCACATGGGATGCCAGTGCTGCAGGCAGTGGCTTTACCCTCTAAGCCACAATGCTGGCCTGAGAATGTGCCTTTATATCTGTAATGTGTTATATGATTGTTTAGTTGAGTCATTACCACTGTTTGACTTCTATTTCCCTTAGATGTTAATATGTATGTTGGAGGATTTAATTTGAGGCTATACACACACTATTTCTTTTCAAGGTTTCACTTTCTAATTTTAGCATCTATCAGTGGATTTTGTCGTCAAGGATTACTTTTTTTATTTTTCTTTTTGACAGGCAGAGTGGATAGTGAGAGAGAGAGAGAGAGAAAGGTCTTCCTTTTCTGTTGGTTCACCCCACAATGGCCGCTGCAGCCGGCACACTGACAGAGAGCTGGACTGGAAGAGGGGCAACCAGGACAAAATCTGGTGCCCCAACCAGGACTAGAACCCGGTGTGCTGGCGCTGCAGGCAGAGGATTAGCCTATTGAGCCGTGGCTGGCCAAGGATTACTCTTATATTATTGCCTGTTGGGGCTCCGCACCTTACAATTTTTTTTTCAGATTTATTTATTTATTTGAAAGGCAGAGTTACAAAGAGGCAGAGGCAGAGGAAGCAGAGAGAGAGAGGTCTTCCAACCTCTGGTTCGCTCCCCAAATGTCCACAACAGCTGGAGCTGAGCTGATCTGAAGCCAGCAGCCTGGAGCTTACTTAAGGAAAATTCATATTACGAACAAACTGTGCAAACATTTCAAAATTTTTAAACCAAAATAAATTTTTAAAGATTTATTAATTTATTTGAAAGTGACAATGATAGAGTGAAAATTAGAGCAAGAGAGATAACTTCCATCACCTGGTTCACTCGTCAGATGGCCATGATGGCCATGTCTGGTGCAGATTGAAGCTGGGCACCAGGAGCGCCATCCTGGTCACCAAGAAAGGTAGCAGTGTCTCAAGTACCTGGGCCGTCCTCTGCTACCTTGCATTGTAAGTAGCAGCTAAGCCACCAAGCCACAATACCAGCCCCCCATATAAAAATTTAATTTCAGTTTTTCAAAAATGTTTTGAACTATCCTTACATGCGAAGTATTGAAGACTTGTTCAACATAAAAGATGATTATTGCTGACATCATATCGAAAATTTGAAAATTCTATATAAAAATATTGGTAATATTGAATTTTAATCCACATAATCAAATAATAATCAACAATCTATGTTGATATACATAAATAATAATAAAATGCATCTAAATGATATGAAATAATAATATACATAAATAATAAATTATACAAATAAAAAAATGAATAAATGTGAAACAGGATCAGCTCATCCATACATCAAAAATAAGAAAGTAAGGAAAACTTGGAGCCAACACTGTGGCATAGTGGGTAAAGCCAACACCTGAAGTGCTGGCATCCTGTATGGGTGCTGGTTCAAGTCCCGGCTGCTCCACTTCTTATCTTCTATCCACCTCTTCTGGAACTTTCATATTTATGTAATAATTCCCTTTAGTTTATGGTTAATACTTCCAGATACAGTCTGAATGTTTGTTTCCCTCCAAAATTTTTATGTGCTTGGGTCCCTGCACCTGCATGGGAGACCAGAAGGAAGCACCTGGCTCCTGGCTTCGGATCTGCGTAGTTCCGGCAGTGGCGGCCATTTAGGGGGTGAACCAATGGAAAGGAAGACCTTTCTCTCTGTGTCTCTCTCTTACTACTTATGACTCTACCTGTCAAAGAAAAAGAAAAATTCCGGCCGGCACCGCGGCTCAATAGGCTAATCCTCTGCTTGCAGTGCCGGCACACTGGGTTCTAGTCCCAGTTGGGGCACCAGATTCTGTCCCGGTTGCCCCTCTTCCAGTCCAGCTCTCTGCTGTGGCCCAAGTCCTTGGGCCCTGCACCCGCATGGGAGACCAGGAGAAGCACCTGGCTCCTGGCTTCAGATCAGCGTGGCACACTGGCTGCAACGCGCTGGCCACAGCAGCCATTGGAGGGTGAACCAATAGAAAAAGGAAGACCTTTCTCTGTCTGTCTCTCTCACTGTCCACTCTGCCTGTCCAAAAAAAAAAAAAAAAAAATTCAACACATGAATTTCAAAAATGTTTTGCATGAATGTATGTAAATGGATAGATTGTCCATTTGACTCTAAGACAGTGACTACTAGAGCATGGGAAGGGAGAGAAGATGATGGTAATTTTAACTAGATATAACTTTTTTAACTTCTGCATATGAGAAAAATTGTGTGGTATTTGCCTTTTTGAATCTGGCTTATTTCACCAAACATAAGAATCTCCAATTCCACTCATTGTTATAAACATTAGGATTCCATTCGATTTTATGCCTGAGTAATAAATCATTATATGTAAGCCATATTTTAAAAAATCATTTCACCCATTTATGGTTACCTAGGTTGATCCCGTATCTTCACTATTATGAATAATACTGCAATAAATTTGGGAGCACAATTCTTTCATATGTTGCTTTTATTCCCTTTGGCTACAATTTCAGAAGTGAATATCTGGGTCATATGGAATGTCTATTTTTATGTTTTTGTAGAACCTCCATATTGTTCTCCATAAGACTATACTAATTTGTATTCCTGCCAACAGTGTATAAAGCTTGCTTTTTCTCCACATCTAGGCCAACATTTGTTATGTTTGTCTTTTTTATAACAGTTACCTTTAACTATAGTAAAATGATACCTCATTGTGCATTTTCTTGATGTATAGGGATACTAAGCATGTTTTCATGAATTTATTTTTTGGCTATTTGATTCTATTTCTTTGAAAAACGTCTGTTTGAATCTATTATCCACTCGTTAACTGTATTATTTGCTTTTTTGTTCTTTTTAAATTCTTTCAGTCCCTTATGCATTCTGGATACTAACCATTAATAGATGCATGACTTTCAAACATTTTCTCCCATTCAGTCAGCTATCTCTTCACTGATAGTTTTTTCCTTTGCTCGGTGGAATCTATTTAGTTTGATGAAATCTAATTTATTTATTTACTTATATCTTACTTTTATTGCCTGTGCTTTTCATTCTTATTTACAAAATTGTTGACTAAGTCAATGTCTTAAAGTGCTACTCCTATGTGTTCTTCTAGTAGTTTCATAGTTTCAGGTTTTACCTTTAGAGCTTTGCTTCATTTTGAATTGATTTTTTTTTTAATTGGATGAGAGGTAAAGGTCCTGTTTTAAACTTCTCCCTGTGGAAATCTAGTTTTCCCAGCACCATTTATCGAAAAGACTTTTCCTTCCCCATAGAGTATGTCTGACAACTTTGTAAAAGTAAGTGAACTGTAGCTATGTGGATTTATTTCCAGGATTTCTACGTTGCTTCCTTGGCCTACGTGTCTATTTTTATACTAAGTGTTATGCTATTCTGGTTACAATATACCTCTCTAGTATGTGTTCACACCTTACCTTGTGATGCCTCCAGCTTTGTTTTACTGTTCAAGAATATTCTGGCTCTTTGAGGTATTTGTTTTGCCATATAATTTTATATTTTTTTCTAATACTGTGAAGAATAACATTGGTGTTTTGAGGGTGAGATTGCATTGAATTTGTAAATCACTTAAGGTTGTAAAGGCATTTAAGTAATAATACTTCCAATCCATGAACATGGGAGGTCTTTCCATGTTTTACTTATGTCTTTCACTAGTGCTTGTAATTTTCATTGTGGAGTTTTTTCCAATCCTTGGCTACCTTTGTACCAAAGTAATTCTGAGGCTATTGTGAACAGGATTGTGATTGTAAATTCTTTCCTAGTGAATTTGTTGTTGGTATATAAATATGCTAATGATTTTTGAATTTTGATATTTTATCCTACAACTTTGGTGAATTCATTTATCAGTTCCAACTGCCTTTTGCTCTCAGTTTCTTCCCTGGGTTTGTCCTATTTAGCCTTTATGGTATGATGGTATGTCCCCTACTTATCTTACTTATTTAAAGTTTTTATCATTAATGATGCATTTATGAATTTTTTCTATAGGTTTTCTGGTATTTGTGATTTTTATCCTTTATATTGTTGATTTGATGTATTATGCTTATTAATTTTCATATGTAAATCCCAGTTAGTCAAGGTGAAAAACCTTTATGATGTATGATTATAGTTGATTTGCTAGTATTTTGATGAATTTTTGTATTCATATTCATAAGGGATTTTGGTCTGGTTTTTGTTGTTATTTTGTTTGTTATTGTGCCCTTGTTGACTGGCCATGTAAAACAAATTTTACAATGTTTTTGTAAACAAAAACTTCCTATCAGTTTTTGGGAATATTGTTGATAAGAATTGGTGCTAGTACCTCAAAATTTTTATCATGTTCAGTCATGGAGACATCTGGTTCTGGGATATTCTTTGTTGTGATGCTCTTTATTACTGCTTCAGTCTCATTACTAGTTATTGATCTATTCAGGTTTTCTATTGTCAGATTTTTCTATAAGCACTTCATGCTTAAATATGCATATAAAGAAAATTGTTTTTCTTAAAAAAGATTCAAATTTAAAGCATTTCCAAATCACCATTTCTTATTTCATACATTTGTGACTTTTCATTTTTTACTTCGCCACATTAGCTTAAATTTTTGCTCTAATTTTCTGTTCTCATGCATTTTAAATATCTCCCAGGTAAGGTGGTTAGTGTTAGTAAAACAGTGCCATCTTGTCTGGGGCACCATTTCAAGTCCAGGACGCCATCTTAAGCTCTGGCCCCATCACTATCTTGTACAATAAGCTTTGATCCTAAGCCCAGCCTGGCATACTGGAAATCAAGTGACGAAATGGCCCAACCGCAAGCATCAGCTCCACCACCTAATGGTATTGCTGCCTCACCTCTGCAGAGCTATATAAGCCCTTTCTCCTAGTATAGTCTACAGTTCTCTCATGTCTGGGGAGGCAGCCTGTCCAGTAACCCCACGTACTCCTGACAATCAACCTCTCCCATACTCCTGTGTTCAGTGTGTTTTGTGGTGGCCTTTCAGATGGGACACTATAAAAACCCTTCCTTAATAGTTGTAGTAGAGAATGGGGCAAACATTTCACTGTTTTTGTTATTTCTTTCAGCTGATTTACCTGAATCATCTTTGAAGCCCAAGCCTTGAAATTCAAAACACAGATCCTACTTTCTTCTGTCTCTCTCCTCCATCATTACATATCAATTCACGTCAAATAGACAAATTTTAATTTTATTTCTTCTCAGCATATTGTCTGTCTACCATGGAGTGCTACGCCCTCCCAATTAATTTGATGTATATAGGGGAGATCCTGAAACAGAAAAACAAATCTAGGAGCTGAGATTTCATAATAAGTTTTGAAAGGCAGGGTGATTATTAACTTTCTCTACTTATATTTTTTTAAGATTCATTAATTTAATTTGAATATCAGAGTTACAGAGAAAGAAGGAGAGACGGAGAGCGAGTGAGCGATCTGCCCTGTGCTGGTAGACTCTGCAGATGGCTGTAATGGCAGTGTGGGACCAGGGCTATACCAGGAGCCAGGAGCTTTATCTGGGTTTCTCACATGGGTGGCGACTTCTGCTGATTTATCAAACTATTCGCAGGGAGCTGGATCTAAAGTGGAGCAGCCCGGATAGGAATCATTGCCCCTGTGGGATGTTGCCATTGTATGAGGTGGCTTTACCCTCTAAACCACATTGCTGGCCCCAGCTCTCTGTATTCTTCATATAGTTTACCATTTTATTGTCTTGTAAAAAAGGTCACATAGTTGCCCTATCCTTTCCATAGCAGAAAACATTCCTCCTTTGGAGTTGGAAGCCATCACAGATTCCGATTTAAGTAGAATTTAGAATGTATTTGGGGGCTGGCACTGTGGCGTAGTAAGTCTGCCACCTGCAGTGTCGACATCCCACGTTAGCACTGATTCCAGTCCTGGGTGCTCCACTTTTGATCCAGCTCTCTGCTATGGACTGGGAGGGCAGTGGAAGATGGCACAAGTTCTTGGGCCGCTGCACCCTCATGGGAGACCCAGAAAAGGCTCCTGGCTTTGGATCGGCCCAGCTCTGGCAGTGGTGGCCAACTGGGGAGTCAACCAGCGAATGGAAGACCTCTCTCTGCCTCTCCTCTCTCTGTGTAACACTGACTTTCAAATAAATGAATAAATCTTTAAAAATAGAATGCACTTGGTTAATAGTGGTAAATTATGTGAAACGAAAGGCCACCACAAAGCACACTAAACACAGGAGTAAGGGAAAAGGTTTATTATCGAGTGGGGGAAACCCAATAGGCTCCCTCCCCATGCACACGAGAACCGCAGCCTGTACTGGGAGAATGGGTCTTATATAGCTTTGCAGAGGTAAGAAAGTGGGTGCGGCAAATCTCAGGTGGAGCTGACGCTTGTGATTGGGCTATTGGGTCACCTGATTTCTAGTAAGCCATGTTGGGCAGAGGAAGATGGCACCATTTCACTAACATTATGGCTATTGTTCATCTGCATTTTCTCTTCCCTGAGTTTCCTAGTCACATATTTGCTTCTATTATTTTGTTTTCATACCAGCATTTTTAACTTTTTCTTCCAATATTCTGAAAACAATCTTCTTGAAGTTTCCTAATCAGAATTCATTTTTAATTTTTAATAATCTAGTTTTTGCATAGTATATTTTCCCAATCTTTTCATTTGTACCTTCTTGATTTCCTATTTTGTTTACAGAGCTTCATCACTAAGTCTCAAAATGTTCTCCCTTAAATTATTTTTGTAGCATTTTATTCAATTCAATTTTTCAGAGCACTTTTATCTAGGTCATAGCAAAGTTAAGTCCTCCACACATGCATAGTTTAATTTTTATATTTATGTGTTAATCAATCACATTATTCATGTATATTTACTTAGGTAAGGGTTTGTCAATAATGCAAATAGGTTACATTAATTGTTGTGACTAGACATATGAACCTGGTATAAATTGTTCTACGTTAATACAACCAAAAGTACAGAAGATAATGAAAGTTGGCTTCACAGGGTAGAGGCAGATATTGATATCTTAAAAGCAGTTTGCTCTCTGCTGTTGTTCATTCCCTAAAGCAACACATTCCATAGGAGGGGCCTGTCAGATAAGAGTATAAAATTTTTGCTAAGTTATCTTTGTATTCTCAGGTTTAAATTATCATTTCAAAGGAACTGAACAAACAATGTTTGAGCTTTCATAAGAAGGTATTTATAAACATTGAGCTTTTTTATTTATAAAACAAACTCTGCATGTGTAGTCACTTGGGGCAGGGTAAAAGTAGAATCAATTTCCTGATGTTCTTGCGTATCATTCTGTCTATGGGTTTTCAGTGTCCAGGAAAGCCAGTCTCTCCACAGTTCATCCCAGGATGAATTTAAGTAATGAAATTGGACTAAGAACAAAGATCACAAATCTGTTTATTCTTGCTGTTGATGGAAACCACTGTGACAGTCTACCACATGTCTTTTTGTAGTCAGATACAAACAACTGGTTACCATTGGTAGATGTGAGACTTCTTAGACATTTTCTATCACTTAGAACAAGTAAGTATCATAATGGCTTGTCTTCAGTTACTTATACTCATTATTATAATTTACATCTTAAATTGTCTCAGAGTGGTCAATGAGAGGCAGTTCTGTCTTCTCTGCCACTAGCTGAAACAGACATCTATAGGACTGTTTGCTTTCTTGCAGAAAGATATCCTAGGCACATCTTTAGCCCTGCTAGTAAAACAAAATCACTGTATCCAAGGAATCATTTTGTGGAGAAAGATACCAAAGGCCAAAATCTGGTCATAATTTCTGATGTTTCTTGATGCATTTTGGAAGTGTAGCACAGTGATGCTGGAATTTCTAGACTTTTGTGGAAGCCAAAATTTACCATTTTTAAAATCTGAATTTCCTATTTTAATTTTTTCTTGCTTAAGTAAAACTGTACTTGACTTCACATATAGGCAAAAAGACCATTTGGCAAGTTACTTACTATCTCGATTTTCTATACCTGTATCTAATCTTTATACTTTGATTTCTTCATGTGTTAAATGGGGATAATAATGGCACCTATGTAATAAAGTTGTCTTAGGAACAATTACTTAAATATTTGGGAACTTTGAAAAGTTCTCACACATGGAGAGTATTCAATTAGTGCTATTTAAGAGAATCAAAATGAAAGCAATTTCAGCCTCCTCACCAAATTTTGTATAGTACTCTCTCTATATTACCACGTCAAACATATCTATGCATTATAATGTTGCTACAAAATATGCAGGTCTTTATTTTTCTCTTGTTTGGTCCTTAGCTCAGTATCCAAGTAGTGCAGTTTCAGTTCATCTTTCTTGCTGTCTACACTTAAATAGCAACTACTGAAAAGAAAAAGAAAAAAAAAAATCTGAAGTAACTAGGACACGGAGTATATCAGACATAGAATCCACATCCAATTTGTCTGTGCTGTAATACGAAGAAACAGAAGAGATGATAACAACCTCTGAAGTTTTATGTATAACTGTTTTTAAAAGCGTCAGTAACCTAGGTGGCATTGTTTATCTTTTATCATGGGACATTTTAGAGCTGAATTTAAATCACTTACATGTTTTTAGATAAACACCAAATAAATACCGACATTCCCTTTTTTGTTTCCTGGCCTACTCTGATCTGTCCATCTATCAAAATTTTCAATTCCGCTGAGGGAAAGTGATTGGCTTGATGCAGAAAAACATTATAATAAATGCAGACTTTAGTAAGACTTCTCAGGCTTCATTCACAGGAAAAAATTATAAATACAATGGTCCTTGGGGGGTACTTTTGTTTATATAGAAGTTTGGATACTTTTATAATGGATATATTTTACTTCTAGGATATTGAGTCCTTGTAGAATACTTTCAAATATCAAATTTCCCAAACTATAAATTTTCTAACCTTTAAATTCTTTGCCCTTACACATAAGGTTGTTATATGATCAGATATATTGTTTTTCCTTATAAATGGAAATAATTATCAGTTTATTTACTGAAGCATCCCAGGAGGTATACTGCCTGCCAACGACTTAGGTCTCAGTTGTTACACAGACTGATAGAAGTACCTTAGCCCACAGAAGTCTAATTATTCTCTCTCTCTCTTTCTCTGCACCTTTCCTCATCTACTCCCACTCTTTCCTGTCTCACACTTTTCTCCTTACTTTTCTTCTCCTTTTAGATTAGGCACTGTGATGAATTGACACTCTACATTCTAGAATGCTTTGTAGTTAAAACAAGCCAACTTATCTAAAATCATTGCCTATGTAAATAATATCCTTATTCATGATTTTTACCCAGGAAAAATAAGAAAATGCATACCAAGTACAGATGAACTCTTCCAGGGTTACAGCTAGAAGAAATACATTACAGATTTTTCTTTATCATGGAATATGTAACTTCATCCAAAGCAGGACTGTGATTATACAAAAGCTTCTGAAAAAAGCATATTTGGAAATAGATATTCTGGCAACCTCAAATAGGAAATCAATCACATGTTTAAAAGGCCAATAATTAGTAAACACCCTTAAGTGTGCCTCCTTTTTTTGATATTTGGGTGCTTAAATCTGTTTATTATTTTTTATGCTATTGCCCTTTGTTTATTTTTTCTGTTTCCAGTTTTGTGGGTTATATGAGCAGTTTTTAAAATGTTACTTGGATTTTCTGTGATGTTTTGCAGTGTATCCCTTTGTATGGATATATCACAAGCTAATGATGCTTGAATACAGCATAAAAATGGCTTCACTCTTCACCATTCGTTATGCAATTGTCATTAACTGTTCTACTAACATTCCAAGTTGCTCTCCGTACACCTACAATCTGAAGCATAATTTAGGAAACACAAAGAAAGGATGGCCACTTAATTTTAAAAGACTAAGGAATAATTTGCATTTTCTTTTTGTTTCGATAGATTATTTTAGCTGATCTTTGAAAATATGCTTGTTTTGTGAGTCTCTCACTAAATTGGGGTTATCAGCACTACAGCAGCCAGCAACTCTGCCCTAATGGGATATTAACTGGAGCTGGAGACCAGTGTTTACAGCATGTCTGTGGGGAGCAACTCGGACTAGACTAAGTTACTGGAATTAAGACTTATTCTATGCATCTGCTCTCCCACAATATGGCGCTGGGAGAGGAGGAAACAGCTTCTACACAGCTGCCTCCAGTTCAACCAATAAACTGTAGGACCTGCTCCTGATTAGAGGAGAGCAGCGTACTAGGCGTGTGGGTAGCAGAGCTGGGATTGGTGGAGGAGGACTATAAAGGAGGAGAGAGACAACATGCACCAGGAACATCTATGAGGAACACCTGAGCAGCCCCCGAGAGAGCCGGCCGGCGGTGTGCCGCTCCCCCGCGGAAGTGGGGAAAGTGGCAGGGGGAACCGCCCTTCCACGGAGGTGGAAGGGTCAGTAGCCAACCCGGGAAGAACCAGCAGCAGCAAACCCGGGGAGGGCCGAGCAGACAAAAGAACAGCGCAGGGTCCTGTGTCGTTCCTCCACGAAGATGGGGAGCGACAATGTCTTTCATGGGAGGCTTCTTCTGAGTTGCAGACAGTCTAATGGCTAGTTGTCTAATCTGGAACAGGACAGACATTCCTGTGGAGAACTTATTTATACTGCAAGTTGCCTTTCTGGCTCATATCTGACTGGTGTTCAGTTTATGTCTGCTTGACCACCACTTAGACTCTGGGATCCTGACCTTGACTTCTCCCCTGTACCCCTAGGAAATCTTCCCCTGAGGCAGCCCCTGGTGCTTTAGATGGAAATTACAAATTCAATAAAGCACTACAACAGGAAACAAGTCTGATCCACTCACTTATAGATCCTGGACATGGATGAGGTAAGGATTCAGGAGTGTATCTTCCACCCACAAGTCACGGGAAGCAGGAATAAAGAGTCAAGCAGAGAGAGAAGAAAGTGTGCTAGGTAGCAATAATATATAAGAACATAGAGTGCAGGTCACTTTAAGTTTCCAGTAAGTTTCCTGAATGGGCTGTTTAAAGGAAGTGATAAAAAAAACTGACAACAAGTCTGCTAGGCTTCTAATAGCAAATCTCTAGCCACCTGCATGAACCATATAGGTGTAATGTATAACTGAAAATTCTCTCTAGGGCAACTGCATCCCCCTTCGGGCATGAAAAAAAAAAAAACAAAAACAAAAACAAAAAGAAACTTGCATTCAAAATGGAGACTGACACAACATTAAATGCAGTACAAGGTCCAGTGGTGACAAATTATTTCTCTTTTTTTTCATCTGAGAATGTTTGGTTTCTCCTTCCTTCCTGGAGTGTTTTTTCACTGCAAGGGGAGTTCATGATCAAGTTATTTTCTTGCAGCATTTGAAATATGTTGTTACTTATTTCTTGCTTTCATAGTTTCCCATGAGAAATCTGCTAGCATTCAAACTGTTTTCTCCTTATAAATCAGGTATCACTTCTTTCTCAGTGCAGGTACTATATTTGTTTTCAATTTTCAGAAGTTTGACTATGATGTTCTAAACTAGATTTTTTTGGGTTTATCTTATTTGGAATTGGATCATCTTGAATATGTAGGTGTATATCTTTTGTAAAATTTAAGAAAATTTCACTATTATGTCTTTAAGTATCTTTTCAATCCCACTTCTCTCTGAAACTTCATTGCTTGCATTCTGAGATGTTTAACCAGTCTTATTCTTCAACTTCTCTAGTTGTCTGGTTCACTGGTTCACTCTTCAAATGCCAGCAATAGCCAGTGGTGTTCAAGGGCAAAACCAGAAGCCCTGAACTCAATACAGAGCTTCCCCGTGGATGGCAGGGACTCAAATACTTGAGTCATCATTTGCTGCATCCCAAGGTGTGCAGTATAAAGCCGGATCAGAAGCATAATAGCTGGAACTCAGACCAGGCATTCCAATTTGGAACTATAAACTTAACTTCTGTGCCAGATGACCACTCCTGTTTTCTTTTTATTCAAGTTTTCCTTTATAATTTCCATAACCTTGTCCTTTAAGTTATGCTAATAAAAATCTGCAAAAAAAAATCACCAGGTGTAACTATATCCATTAACCTTTATATTCTTCACTTTAAATATATAATTTTTTTTTTGACAGGCAGAGTGGACAGTGAGAGAGAGGGAGAGAGACAGAAAGGTCTTCCTTTTTGCCTTTGGTTCACCCTCCAATGGCCGCCGTGGCCAGCGCGCTACAGCCGGTGCATCGCGCTGATCCAAAGCCAGGAGCCAGGTGCTTCTCCTGGTCTCCCATGCGGGTGCAGGGCCCAAGGACTTTGGCCATCCTCCACTGCACTCCTGGACCATAGCAGAGAGCTGGCCTGGAAGAGGGGCAACCGGGAAAGAATCTGGCGCCCGGACCGGGACTAGAACCTGGTGTGCCGGCGCCGCAAGGCAGAGGATTAGCCTAGTGAGCCTCGGTGCCGGCCACGATAAAATATTTTTCTTAAGAATAAAAGGGGAGTGTGAAGAGCTCAGCCAAGCTAGAGAAAGCTGTGTTGGTGGATATAAGAGTGGTCAGGTAAGACAACACAGAATTTATCACTTACCACAGTAGTAAATAAGCAAGAGACTGAACCAAAGTAAACGTTGGCTTCCCCTTCCCATTTTTCCCCAAGGAACAATGCCTTTCATTTCCCAGGGGAGGAGAGGAGTAGAAGTGAAAAAGTACTAAATACTAACTCAGCATGAAGAAAAACCTCCAAGTTCCGCTACCTAACTTCCCACCCCTCCCCAGCAGAAGCACATGAGATAGGGCTGAGGCCTCATTTTTTAAAAATGCATGAAAATTGATGCTCTGGGGGGGACATGCAGACATGCATAGCTGCATGGCCAGAATCCTTAACCACGGCCCCCTCAGAGACGGCAATGCACCGATCTGATGTGGATAAATCAGTATTTCCCCACGAGTCCTGCCAGGTGAAGCACCGTTAATTGCCTGTGGTCATGAATGAAAAGTCACATAGAAAATTTAGTAAGAGGCCAAGCTCCTCAGAAACTTTTAAAGCTTAAGTACTTTTTAGCGTTTTAACATATTTTAACATTTATATATTTAATTTTGAATAAAATAAAATAATGAAAATTAAACATATAAAATAAATTTAATATAGCTCAAATTTATCACTAAGACAATAATAGTATAAGTTCTTGCTACAATTTTGTGAAACAGCCTACACAATATATCAGTAGTTTACAATAACAAGGAATTATTTTCGCAACTCTGATTTATAGAAAGATTGTGTTTGATAGAAAAATGCTCAGCTTGGCAGCTATAGTTTAAGCAGCCAGAGGGTTTGGTTCTATTCTAAGATAGGCATCATGTCAATTAAAAGCATTTTAAACATTATAGGAAAGAGAAACTGGGCACCTATAGCATGTTTTTCTTTTTTTCTTTTATTTTTTTTTCATCCTAAGTTATCTGAAGAAAAAGCAAATTAAACCATACAAGCAATTTGAAGCCTTTGTTCAGTTTGTGCTTGCTGACACTCATTGGCCTGATGCAAACCAAACGGTACAGACTGAAGATCCACACGGCAGTGTGTGTGTGCTCATATGCAAATTATGGATGTTATGGGGGGGAAGCCATTGTAATCCATAAGCTGTACTTTGGAAATTTATATTCATTAAATAAAAGTTTAAAAAAAAAGAAGTTAAAAAAAAAGATAAAGAAGATAATGGTTATTTGTCACTCCCTGTCTTCGTGGAGGAACGACACAGGACCCTGCGCTGTTCTTTTGTCTGCTCAGCCCTTCCCGGGTTTGCTGCTGGTCCTTCCCGGGTTGGCTACCGACCCTTCCACCTCCGTGGAAGGGCGGTTCCCCCTGCCACTTTCCCCACTTCCGCGGGGGAGCGGCACACCGCCGGCCGGCTCTCTCGGGGGCTGCTCAGGTGTTCCTTCAGATAGATGTTCCTGGTGCATGTTGTCTCTCTCCTCCTTTATAGTCCTCTTCCACCAATCCCAACTCTGCTACCCACACGCCGAGTACGCTGCTCTCCTCTAATCAGGAGCAGGTCCTGCTGTTTATTGGTTGAACTGGAGGCAGCTGCGTAGAAGCTGTTTCCTCCTCTCCCAGCGCCATATTGTGGGAGAGCAGATGCATAGAATAAGTCTTAATTCCAGTAACTTAGTCTAGTCCGAGTTGCTCCACACAGTTATTATAGAATGTTTTTGATCTTTTCTAAACATCAAACACTGTGTCTTTTAATACTTCATAGATTATGAAATATAGAGTTGCATGGACTTTATTATTTATCTGTTACAGTTAGCAAATTACCATACATTCAGGACATTAAAACAACACACATTCATTATCTCACAGTTTCTATAGATGAGAAATATAGATATGGCTTAGGTGGAGCCTCTACTCAGGATTTCACAAGGCTCTCATCAAGGGGTTACTTGAAAGGCAGAGAGAGAGGTCTTCCATCTGCTGTTCTCTCCCACAGTGGCCACAACAGCTGGACCTGAGCCAATAGGAAGCCAGGAGCCAGGAGCATCTTCCTGGTCTCCCTCGCAGTTATAGGGGCCCAAGCACTCAGGTCATCTTCTACTGTCTTTCCTGTAACTGGATTGGAAGTGGAGCAGCTATGACTTGAACCAATGGCCAAATGGGATGCGGGTACTATAGGTAGATGCTTAACCTACTATACCACAGCGTCAGCACCTGAATTTACTTTCCTAATGGAGCTTGTGACTCTTCAAAACTCCATGTAGGTGTTGATAGAATTCAGTCTCTTGTAGAAACAAAGCTTCCATTTCTTCTCAGGACATACCTTGGCATTTTCCTTAGCGTCTTACTTTGTGGCTGTACCACAATCCTCTCCCAGGCTCTTTCACAACGTGGCAGCTCATTACCTCGAGGAAAGAAAGAACTAAACCTCAGAGAAGAGGCAGTCTGTTTTCCAGACTTTCACTCAGTTGACTCAGGCCCACTCAGCATTATCTCAGTTTGATAAACTCAGAGCCAAGCATTTTGAGGCTTTAATTACATCAACTTTATGGAATGCCATCCGGTTTTATATGACTAATATTGATTTAGGGGAGAAATCAATGTGTGTTGGGTTATAACTGCAGCATATTATTAAGAAACAATAAACCTCTATGTCTCAGTCAAGCTTACTCCAAAAAAAAAAAAAAAAAAAAAAGAGTGTGAAACAAGTTTCTACAGAGTTGGTTTTAAGAGTTGGTGATTAAGATAAACAGGAAATTTTAGTGTGAACTACGAATTTTTTTAAAGTTCTGATCTAATTTTAGTTAATTTAATTTAATAAGCCACAATCATAAGAAATGCTATTTCATGTCACAGCACTCTATTATTTATAAAGATTATCAGGAAATTTCTAGATAGATTGGACTATAAATTTATTGTTACCTTTGGTTTTGCTTCTTTGGTTTGGGGTTTTTCACTTGAATAGTAGATTTCCTGCTGTCTTTTAAATAACAGATGAACAGGATATGTCTATCTGTATTCCTGTTACTTTGGGCAGTCTCTGGTACATGGAGTATATGCTGGACAAATATTGGTTAAGTCAATACACTGATGTTACTGCATTACTCTTAATCTTTGTAACAACATTGCTGGTTAGCTTATAAAAATGACGAAAATAAACTTACACAATTTTAGACAATTGATTTGATGTTTCCCAGTATAAACATTACATGTATAAAGTTGCTAAAAAAAGTAAAAAGACAAAGAGGACTGAAAAATACATTATCATCAATACAAAATGAGTTGTTGGCGCTAACTAAATTAAATTTTATTTGAAACATCTTTTTTTATTTCATAACAGTTTGGTCTCCAAGTAATACTGTGAAGATAATATGGAAAGTTTGGTTTATGAACTTTATGCTGTGTCTCCTCCAAAATCCAAATGTTGAAACTGTGTCTCCTAATGTGATGGCATTAGGTGATACAGTCTTAGGAGATAAATATGATTAGACAAGGTCATTTGAGATTAATATCTTGTTAAGAGTAGCAAGAGATATCGCTGCCTTTCTCTGCCATGCCAGGACACAAGAAGAGTACCTTCACTCCTTATACGACTTTTTTTTTTTTTTTTTTTTTTTTTTTTTTTTTTTGACAGGCAGAGTGGACAGTGAGAGAGAGAGACAGAGAGAGAAAGGTCTTCCTTTTGCCGTTGATTCACCCTCCAATGGCCGCCGCTGCAGCCGGCGCACCGCGCTGATCCGATGGCAGGAGCCAGGATCCAGGTGCTTTTCCTGGTCTCCCATGGGGTGCAGGGCCCAAGCACCTGGGCCATCCTCCACTGCACTCCCTGGCCATAGCAGAGAGCTGGCCTGGAAGAGGGGCAACCGGGACAGAATCCGGCGCCCCGACCAGGACTAGAACCCGGTGTGCCGGCGCCGCAAGGTGGAGGATTAGCCTATTGAGCCACGGCGCCGGCCGACTTCTTGATAATGTACCTGGAAGGCAGTAGATGAAGGCTCAAGTGCTTGAGTCTCTGCCATCAACATGGAAAGCCTGGAAGGTGTTCTGGCTTCAGGAATAGGCCTGACTTATTTTAGGTTATTACAAGCCTTTGAGGAATGAACCACGAGTAGAAGATTCATTTTCTGTCTCTTTCACTTTCTCTGTCTGTCTCTTTCTCTTTTCCCCTCTCTTTAGCATTTTGCCTTTCAAATAAACTAATTAAACTGAACTAAATTACAATAAGACTGCCATCTAACAACCAGGAAGTAAACCTTCACCAGACACTGAACCTGTGGGTACCTTCATCTGGAACTTCCGGGATTCCAGAACTATGCGAAATGAAAATTTGTCACGTAATATATTCAGTTAATGGTATTTCGTCACAACTGCCCAAACTATCCAAAACAGTTTCTACATGCCCCACACTCGGTTTCTTGTATTATTATCCAACATTATTACGGAAAATTGGTTAGTGTAATGAAACAATGTTGACACATTATCGTATCTGAAGTTATGATTTTATTTATATTTCCTTTTGTTCTTAAGCTGAAGTCATTTTTCTGTTTCAGAATTCCATGCAGGATATCATTTTATACTTAATTGTCATGTCTCCTTCAGCTCATCTTGGCTTCTATATTTTCTCAGACATTCTTATGTTTTGATGACCTTGATGGTTTGAAGGACTACTACAGGTATTCTCTAGAATATCCCAGAGTGATACTGTTGTGCTACAAAGTCCTAAGAATTTCCCTAACTTGAAAAATTTCCGATATTTGCCCTGTTAGAGTGCCATTTCTACCACATTATGTCATGGGTACAAACCGTCAATGTGACTCTCACATAAATCCTCACCGTTGGCTCTAATTGTGGTTATCTGGCTGAGATGGCTTTCATGAAGTTTCTCCACCATGACATTACTCTTTCCCCACGATGTGCTCTGAGAGAAAAGTGAGTATTCACAGCCCACATTTAAAGAGAGCATAGTAAGGCTCCACCTTATTGATGACAGAATTTCTGTATAAATTATTTGAAAACTTTCTGTGTAGGAGATGTGTATATTTTCATCATGCATTTATTTTTTCAATCATTAATTTATAAGAATAAGAATTTATGGTTTCTTGTATTGTACTTTATTGAATAATTCATTACTAGTTTATTTATACTAATGCTCAAATTGCTCCAGCTTTGATCATATAAAGTTGTTTAAATTGGTTAAATTTAATAATTCTGATATGCAACCATTATCATAGTTTTTTATGTTTTATATGTATTTATTAAAACCAACCATTTCCTAATTTCTGTCACTACACAATGCCCCAGGTGAAATTTTTTTTTCCAAGAGCCGTGGTTGCTTTTATTGGACAATGGTATTTAGGCACAAAGATCTGGGTGGTAAGTGTGTTAATTTCTAGAGAATTGTCATTGCTTATTGTCCTCTCTGCTAAAAGTGTCAGAAAATCCAATCAGGTTCTTGCTGATTAGCCTGGGAGGGAGCAGATAATGACCCAAGTAATTGATTTGCTGCCACCCACGTGGGAGAGAATTCCCAGCTCCTAGCTTCAGCCTAAATTAACCTCTGGCACTTGAAAGTGTTTGAGAAATGAATCAGAGGATGGAAAACCTCTCTCCCTCTCCTCTGTTTCTCTCTGTCTCCCTCTCTCTCCTTCTCTTGGTAGCACTCATTTTCAAATAAAATAAATAAATCGTTAAAAGAAAAACTGTAGATCAAGCAGGAAAAATTAATATATTTGCATTGTTGACCCTTCCAATTCAAAGGTAACAAGTGTTTCTCCATTTATATATTATTATTTATTCCATCAGTTTCATATTTTTATATAGAATTTCAAATATTTCTTAAATTTCTACTTATTTAATTTCGGTGGTGCTGTTCCAAATGGTATGTTTTTTCAAGTTCCAATTATTTATTGATGTGATTTGTATCTATTAATCATGTTTCTGATGATATTACTATAATAACTTATTAGTTCCAGGTATATATCTATTAATTATGTGGAATTTTCTGCATGAACAATTGTGTCTATACATTGTTGGTGGGAATGTTATTTACTGAAGTCACTATGGAAAACAGTATGGAGATTTCTAAAAAAAAAATTAGAAATAGACTTTACATATAATCTAACAATCCCACTATCGGGTATATACCAAATGGACATGAACATGTTTTATTACAGAAACCTGTACCCCCATGTTTACTGAAACCCCATTCACAGTAGCTAAGGTATGGAGTCAACCCAGATGTCCATCAACTAAAGACTATATAAAGAAATTACGGCATATGTACACCTTGCAACACTACACGGTCGTAAAAAAATTAAATCCTGGCTTTTGTGATAAAATGGATGAAACTGAAAAACATTATATACTTAGTGAAATCAGTCCCCAAAATACAAATACTATATGTTCTCCCTGATGTGTGGTAACTAATAGAGTGCCTAAAAGGTAATCTATAGAAGTGAAATTGACAATTTTGTGTTGAGATGACTTTCAACAATCTGTGTTGACTATTGAGCAACATTTTTTTGGTTCATACTATTTTTTGAATTCCTTGCTTAGTGTAGAGTTAATCTTACAAGTATAAAGATAATTGAAAATAGATCTTATAAAAAGTAAGAAGAAAAGGAAGAGGAAGAAG
Source organism: Oryctolagus cuniculus (assembly GCF_051225735.1). Taxonomy (NCBI): domain Eukaryota; kingdom Metazoa; phylum Chordata; class Mammalia; order Lagomorpha; family Leporidae; genus Oryctolagus; species Oryctolagus cuniculus. Next base: position 104,934,335 of record NC_142871.1, on the reverse strand, counting down.
GTTGGGGTATGGATGCGGTGGGAAGAACCATTTTGCTCCTAAATTTGTATATTTTAAATGCATGAAGTTTGCATACCTGAAATAAAAGATTTATAGGTTAAAAAATGCATCATCATGTTTACAGCAAAGCAGTTCACAATAGATAAAATATGGAATTAAACAAGCTGTCTAGCATCAAATGAATGGATAAAGTTTTGTATATATTTTACACAAGCACACATAATGGAATGCTATTCAACTGTAAAAATGAATACAATTCTGGGGCCAGTGATGTGGCATAGCGGGTAAAGCTGCCGCCTACAGTGCTGGCATCCCATAAGGTTGCTGCTTTGAGACCAGGCTGCTCCACTTCCCGTCTAGCTCTCTGATAATGGCCTAGGAAAGCAGTAGAAGATGGCAGAAGTCCTTGGGTCTCTGCACCCATGTGGGAACGTGGAAGACTCGGAAGAAGCTCCTGGCTCTTGGCTTCAGATCGGCGCAGTTCCAGCCGTTGCAGGCATTTGGGGAGTGAAACAGCAGATGAAAGACTTTTCAACCTCTCTCTCTTTCTCTCTCTCTCTAACTCTTTCAAATAAAATAAATAAATCTTTTAACAGATGAATACAATTCTATCATTTGATTTAATTTTTTTGCAACTAGAGGACATCATGTTGAATGAAATTTGCTGGACACAGAAAGAAAAATATAGCATGTTCTCCCACATATACGAGAGCTAAAATTTTTAAAAAGTCGATAAACAAAGCAAGAAACAATAAGAACTTCCTGTATTTACCAGTTTTTCTGCAAATACATTTTGTCATACATTGTGTTAAGTATTTTTCAAATTGTTTAGAATGATACAGTGCTATAGTTTTAATGATCAGTGACTATTTTAAAATTTACTATATACAAGTGAAATTTTAAAAAAATCATGTCATCTGTAAATAACATAATAAACATTTTTATTTCCTGACTACAATATGTATAATTTAAAAATATTTTTTCTTATTCCAGTGTTACACATAGGGCATTAAACATGATACTTGAAAGAGGACATTATACCTTTTTTCTGAACATAACTGGGTAAGTGCCTAGTCTCTTACAATTAAATATGATATTAGCTACTAGCTGTAGATTTTTGTTGGTATTGTTATCAAATTGAGAAATTCAAATCTATTTTTAGTTTTTTTAGTGTTTTCACATAAATACATGTTGGAATGTCTGTCTCATTCTGTCTCGAGTAATATTAAACCTTCTCTTTTCTTCAGTCTTTGATGTAGTTAATTACTTTAAATGATTTTTGAATGTTGAAAGAGGCTGTGTAACTTAAATATCTGTTAATTATTTTTATGGACTGTTGGGTTCCACATGTTACAGGTTCTTTAGAAGTTTCTGTTCCTGGAGAAGGCATTGTGATAATACCATGATAAGCTAGCACTTGAGATGCCCACATACCATATCAGAGTGCTGGTTTGAATTTCTGCTACTCTGCTTCAAATCCAGCTCCCTACTACTGCACTGAGAAGGCAGGAGAGCTTAGCCCAAATACTAGGATCCCTGAACCTCTGTGGGAGATCCAGATGGAGTTCTGGGCTTCTAATTTGGGCCTGGCTTAGCCATTATTGTTACAGGTTTTAGGGTCTAGGAAGTGTCTTTTTTTTTGCTGAAAAAAAGACAAGAAAATATGTATTCTGATTTTATTGAATGAAATGTATTACAAAAATAATCAGATCAGTTTAACTGATAGTGCTTTTCAGGTTAATCATGTCTTTTTGCAATTATTTCTTCTGTTCTCTCTTTGTTGTTCTCTTTTCTCTCTCTCTGGTGTTCCAATTATGCATATGTCACATATTTTGTGTGTGCCACAATATTTTTGAATTTTATACTCTAAAGCACTTTTTTGTTTGCCATTTTTATTATATTTTATTTTTTAAAGATTTATTTATTTATTTGAAAGGCAGAGATACAGAGAGAGAAGGAGGGAGATAAACAGAGAGAGAGAAAGAAAGAGAGAGAGCGAGAGCGAGAGAGAGAGAGAGAGAATCTTTCATCATCTGGTACACTCCACAAATGGCTGTAATGGTTGGGGCTGGGGCTGGACCTGGCCTAAGCCAGGACCAAGGGGCTTCCTCTGGGTCTCCCATGTGGGTGCAGGGGCCCAAGCCCTTGGGTCATCCTCTGCTGCTTTCCCAGGCACATTAGCAGGAAGCTGGATCTGAAGTGGGAAAGCTTTGACTCAATCAGTGCCCATATGGGATGGCTGTGCTACAGAAAGAGGCTTAACATTTTACTCCACAGTTCTGACCCCTCCTTTACTAAATTTACATTTCGTTTAGGGAGGTTTCTATGACCTATGTTCCAGTAATCTCATTTTTTTTTTTTCTGGACCTGTGTTCAGAATGCTGTGTAATCCATTGTAGGGATTTTTTTTTCTGTTAAATTGTTTGTGATAACTCACATTTCCTTCTGATTCTTTTTTAGATTTTCCATCTCTCTGCTTTCATGACCCATCTGTTCTTGCATATTTCCTGTTTTTTTTCCATGAAAATTCTTAATATATGAACAGTTATTTTAAATGCCCTGATATTCCAATGTCTGCATCATATCTGAGCCTTGTTCTGATACTTGTTTTTCTTCTTCTTCAAGCTGAGTTGTTTCTTGTCTTTTAGCATGTTTTGCATTTTTGTAAGCCATGCATCTTACATCAGACAAACAGATACTGAAGAAAGTAGGCTTCTAGTGTGAGAACGTGTGACAACGTGAGTAGGATTTGGTCTGTATTTATTGTTCACTATCGTTGCTGGGATCAGGGAATTCAAATTTTTACTGGAATTATTTTGCCTCACTTTCTGACTTTTGTATTCTGTAAGTACTACTCCTCAGAGAATCTGAATCTCTTCTTCCAGACGTAATCCACTGTTAAACTGCAACCCTTTTCAGTTAGTGGTAAAGTGTGAGAGAATTTTTAATTATGTAATTAAGTCAATATTTAATAGCTCCAAACCTGTGGATCTTCAAGTGTTTTTTTTTTTTTTTTTTTTTCTGATAGAATACCATTTTTCTCTCTCTTAAATGAAGACAAACAGTAGAAGGGGCTGCACCTGGGATGTGGCTCTAGTAGTCTTTTCCCATGGAAACTGGCCTTTCTGATGAAAAATGTTCTGCAAGTGTTTTATGATGATTATTCTCCCTTTCCTGCTGCCAGGGACAGAAGGAGATCTTTCTTGGAGCTTCCCCATGTGAACTTGGTGGAATTTTTGGATGTTAAATCTATGAAAGTTCTGGGCTCTCCCAAGACTGTAGCCTCCAGTAATTTCTCACTCTCATGCCAGGCTACTCTTAGCTTCCAGAAATTCATCAAATTACCATTTAAGTGTTTCTGCAAGTTTTTTCCATCAACTTTTCTACAAGTAAGGAGATCTCGTTGTAACTGCATCCAAGTTCAACTCACTTCTCAGATTCTGGATGGAAATTTATTTGCAATTAATTATTTCATGGATCTAAAAAAGGCACTCATATTTGCTATGTTTAGCTTTTTCAGTTTGTTTATTTAAAGAGCAGAAGTGTTGACTTCCAAGCTCTTTATATGCCAGAATTTAAAATGGAAGTTAATGTTTGATTCATTTAATGGAAACAAAAACATAAACAAATACTATGCTCAAATCCTCAGAGAATAATTTATGCAATTAAAATGATAAAAAAATTAACTTCAAGAATTTGCAAATGTCTGTTTAGTACATGATGTGCTCGGTATTTTATTCTAAATATTATAAACAATGCAAAATATATTCCTATGTTTTACATAAAGTTTATTGCATTTTATGAAGATATACCACAAGTAATTAAAATTAAGTAAACTATGCTCTACAATGCCTGTTTATGTTTATAAATATGTATATGTATTTATTTATACATCAATACCTAAACACTAATGAAGGAATTCCAAAAAGTTTGTGAAAAATGTAATTGGAAGTTAAAGCTTATTGTAGTGCAAAAAGTTTGAAATTGGTATGGTTGTCTCACGATACATATTTTCCATGAACATTTTGAATATATATATATGTGTGTGTGTGTGTGTGTGTGTGTTTGTGTGCATGTGTTATATGTATGTATTGCCTCCAATCCCCCTAGAATTTGATGGGAATTATTATAGAGATGCTTTGAATTGATGATTCCCTTCTCTGCTGTTAAAATCTAGCATTTACAGAAAAAAATCATTGGAATTAAGGAAATATTCATATTTATCTTCATTCATTACATTCAAACTTGATCAGTTTAATTTATAATTAGGCAAGTTAATTTACAAAATAAAGAAAGAGAGTAGACAAAATAGTAATATGTAAGTTAATTTGAATAGATTGTTTTTACTTTAATTGAAAATAACCTGTTATTGAAAAATTAGAAGTTTATTAACACGTTGATTCTCTGTTATCTTCTGCATAACAGTATACAATATACGGATCGAGACTTAGTAAAATTTCAATATTTTTAGTTTTAATTGGTACCTTGTATCAGCATGAATGACCTCCCAATGCTTTTTGCACTTTGCAAAATTGTATGATAATCATGGGCCTGTAAATGAGTGAAAGTTCTTCCAAGATTTATAAGTTCATGACCTGCTATTGTTCCTTTCAAGCTACTTTGACCTTCTTGTCTCATCATTCATTCAATAAAATGAATTCTTTCTTTATCATGGTTGCTAAGACTTCGTGTTTAGAAAACCAGTGACCTTTTCTCCCACAATAGCAGTGTTTTCACATGTCTAGCCTTCTTAAAACTAAAAGTGGTTGAGTTTTTTGCATCATTTCTTAACTGTAGGAAGTGAGAAGCATCAACAAGTAGTGCCATACCCAGTTTGGAATTTTAGCAAGTTGTATAAAAGCTCAGAATGTACTTGAATTTTGTTTTGTAAGTTATATCAAATAAAATGTCTTTCACTGTCTCAGAGGGCATCATCCATAAATGCACACTTCATATCCCAAGAGGATGTTCTCTGGGTCTCCCAAAGACTATTGTTACTCTTCAGACTTGCAGTATGGATGATTGTTCTACAGCATTATTTGTGAGTGTGTATGCTTTGCTTTTCTTGTTCTTCATGTCAGAAAACAACATTCTTAATGTTTTTATAACTTCTTTATCTTCCAGACCAAGATTTCTCTTAATGTCTAATTATTTATTTTCATCTACCTGAAAGGCAGAGAGAGCATGAGAGACAGACACAAAAAGATCTTCCATCTGTTGATTCACTCTCCAAATGTCTGCCATAGTCAGTACTTGGCCACGCCCAAATCTGCAGCCAAGAACTGCATCCACATCTCCTAGGAGAATGTCAAGGGCCCTCCTATAATGCATTAGCAGAAAGTTCAATCAGGAGTGAAAAATCTGGGACTGTAACTGGCATGCTCCTACCAGGTGCAGGAATCTCAAACAGTGGCTTAACCCACTGCACACAGTGCCCACCGCAGACCAGAATTTTTATAAGAATTGTGTGTGGGTCAGATAGTAGAATGGTAGTATGTTGTTCTTTGCTTCTTCTTCTTCTGGCAATATTTCTTTCAGGTTCTAATGACGTAAGAAGGATACTGTCTTGAAATGTGTTCCTCTTAATTACAGACATGACTTGCAATCATCTTGCCTATTTTGGTTGACATATGCAATAGGGCTATCTTGTTCCACATTGGTAGAAATTCTGAAAATGTTTATAGGAATATAAAGAAATAAAACAAATTTAACATACTACTCTTACAAATAGTATATCAGAATTTGTTTAATTACAATTACAGTAGCCCCTCCTTATCTTCAATTTTGCCTTCTGAAATTTCAGTTACAACTAGTCTTTGATATTAATATTCCAAAGTATCAAAAGGAAAATTTCAGAAATAAACAAGTTGTAAGATTTAAATTGTATGCTTAAATCTTGTACCTTTTTTGCTCCATTATGCCCAGATATGAATCGCTCCTTTGACATGAAGCATATCTAAGATATGTATATATCCCATTACCTTCTTGCTAGTAAATTAGCAGTAGCCTCAGTTATCAGGTTGACTGTCCCAGAATGACTTGTGTTCAAGTAGCCTTTATGAATAGCCTGACATTACATCACAGTATCTACAGCATCCACCTCACTTCAATTTATCATATTGGCATTGTATTATTTCATGCCATTTTAAGAGCAAAAAGAGTAGGTATAATATAACATACTTTGATAGAAAGAAACCACATTCACAAAACATTCATTACTCTATGTTGTTACAAATGTTCTATTTTATCAATACTATTTTTCTCTTATTTTGACTAATGTATAAATTAAACATTATTGTAGATATGTATGCATAGGAAACAATACATTACATATGGGTTTTGGTACTAACTATGTTTTCAGGCATTCACAAAGAATCTTTTTTTAAGATTTATTTATTTGAAGGGCATAGACACACAGAGAGAGAGAATGATTCAGAGAGAGAGAATCTTCCATCCCTGATTCACTCCCCAAATGGTCGCAATGGCCAGAGTTGGGCCAGGCTGAAGCCAGGAGCCAAGAGCTTCCTCCTGGTCTCCCATGAGGGTAGCAGAAGACTCAGGATTTAGGCCATCTTTCGCTGCTTTCCCATGGGCATAGGCAGGGAGCTGGATCAGAAGTGGAGCAGCAGGGACTCAAACCAGAGCCCATATGCGATGCCAGCAGCTTAACTTTCTGTGCCACAGCACCAACCCCCAACAAGAACCTTGAAATGTATTCCCCAAAGATCAGAGATTACTATAATAATAATTTCAGTCAAATTGAAAGAGAGAAACAACGTCCAGGATATTGCAACATGCATTAAAGTAAACTTTGGAAAACATTCTGTAATTTTGTTTTAGAAACGTCATTTTTTTAACTTATTTTTAATCCCCAAGGTAATCCAAACTTTTGATGAAGTGAGCTAATCCAGGTTAAAGTTGTTCTTTAGTTGGACTAAACTTGGTGTTAAACTTTTTTTAGGTGACTCAGTGCTCAGAAAATATGCACACAGAAAAATGGGCAGTAACTATAAATGTGTCTTTTCAAAAAAAAAAAAAAAGAATATGCTTTGAACCTAATAGTAACAGTAACAGTGAACACTTAATGAGATTCTGTTGCATGAAAAAAAAAAATTCTCAGGGCTGGCCTTGTGGTACAGCTGCTGCCTGTGATGCTGGCATACCATTGAGGCACAGATTCATTTCCCAGCCTTTCCACTTCCAATCCAACTCCCCGCCAATGTCCTGAGAAAAGCACCAGAAGAAGGGCTAAGTATTTGGGCCCCTACAACCCATGTGGGAGATCCAGATGGGGCTCCTGGCTCCTGGCTTTGGCCTGGCCCAGCCCTGTCTGTTGCAAGAATGGACCAGCAGATGGAAGATCTCTCTGTCTTTTGCTCTCTCTCTCTCTCTCTCTCTCTCTATATATATATATATATGTATATATATTTACACACACACACATACGTATGTATGTGTGTATATATATATATACACACACATATATCTGACTGTGAAATAAATGAATATATCTTTTTTAAAAAGAGAAAAAAAATACTTCAATAAACTACTTTACATAATTAATACTAACATTAGCCCCATCTCATGGATATGAAGTCAGAAGGTTTCCTATATCCTTCTCAATTTTTCAAATGCAGGTAAATGCAGAATACAGCTTAAACTCACTTATTTGCACTTGAGTGCCTTAAAGTAATATTCCCACATAATTGTTTATAGCGCTATGTGTGAAATATTATGGTAAGGACTTAATTTTCATTGTTTCACATGGCTTTTTGACTAAAAACAATTGAGACTTTATTTTCCCAAATACAAAGACAAGAAAACCCAAGTTCAGGAGAGTTAAATAAATTGTAGCAGACAAAACCCAGAAGTCATTAGCACATTAGGAATTTGAATCTAGTTTTTAATCCAGCATCTATCGTATTAACACTTTAGTTATTGTCTTTACAGAATTTGACCTGTGTTCCACTTAGGCATATCTATAACACAATTGTTTTAGCCCTCAAATATGACAGCTCAAATTTCCCAATAGTACAGTAACCCAATTATGTTTTAGTGTAATTTTTAAGCTCTCTGTTGAAGCTGAGTGTTCTAAAATGTATATTTAAATATTTACCTTTATTTTAATTTTATTATTCTCAATAAGATGATTGTGGTAAAATATATATATATATATAGTATTGTTATTATTTTACTTATTATTTTGTAGGAGTAGTATATTTACATTAGTATTCTAATGTGATAATTTTCAAATGATGTAAAGTAAAAATAGTATTTATTAATAAATCATGAATATAAATAAGTATAAATACTTGTTTTAACATGTACAGTGGTTCAAAAAAGTTGTTGTAAGCATTAATATACTGGTTTTTTTGGATGGGAAGAGTTAGACAGTAAGAGAGAGAGAGACAGAGAGAAAGGTCTTCCTTCCATTGGTTCACCCCCAAATGGCTGCTATGGCCAGCGTGCTGCACCAATCTGAAGCCAGGAGCCAGGTGCTTCCTCCTCATCTCCCATGCGGGTGCAGGGCCTAAGCACTTGGGCCATCCGCCATTGCCTTCTCAGGCCACAGCAGAGAGCTGGAATGGAAGAGGAGCAACCGGGACAGAATCTGGCGCCGCAACCGGGACAAGAACCCGGGGTACCGGTGCCACAGGCGTAGGGTTAGCCTACTGAGCCACGATGCCTGCCAGCATTAATATAATTTTGAAAGGTCAACTGTTTTTTGTTTGTCCTCTAAAATGAAGCCTGTCCTTGTACAATAAGTACACAATAAGTGTTAGTGATTAAAAATAATGAATGATGTTCATGGATTTAATTGTGCTGGAATGGCACAAGCTAGGAATAGGCTTGTCAAATGAGAATGCAATACGTTGAAGTGTTACTGATTATAGTTTCCAGAGAAAGAACATTTTATACATCATATATATTATTACTAGCAACACTTTTTATTACCTGTGTGTCAAATAAATGGAAAGTTTCATCTGAGAAGATGTTGATGTGAATATATGCTACATTCACACTACATTCTGTTGCAATTTACAGTAAAGATAGCCTTTGGATGTGAGAATCAGGGCAAGTGTTAAAGCAGAAGAATGTTCTGACAATAGAATTACAAGATGGAATTTATATTCCATATCCACTTCATGTAGCTATTGATTATTTGAAAGATATTCTTTCTAACGCAGTCCTGGGATCCAACTTGTCTTCTTTGTATTGCTTTTGAAGTAGTTCTTTCTCAAGTGGCAAAATACCACCTAGGAAATCAATGAGGGTAACATAGACTATTGAGACTTGTACCACCATACTGGTTTACTTATGCCTTGTCACTGATACATTTATGAATATTAGATATTGAGAATGCTAATTCTAAATGCCAAATGGTTTTCTGTAATATTCTGACCAGGTGGAAAATACACAGCATTCGTCTATACATCCACATACTCAAAAAAAAATCTGTTAAAAGTTTTTGAGTCCTTATGATAGTGTGAATCTTATCAGCTTCATTTTGGAATGGATATTAAAATCCAGAACCAAATACACAGCATCCTATAGAATGAAAACATTGGGCTTGAGATATCAGAATATGTGTTGTCACCGGCAATTTAGGCAATGCTTATGTTGACTAGGACTTGACAATGAGACAATGGTGATGTTCGAAGCAGAGGAACATCGATTAGCATGAAGGTCCTGCAAGCAACCTCTCTAAACCCTGATGTCTATTCTGAAATTGTGGAAATGAGGCTATTTATACCAAATTCTCATGTTAAAGATCAAACAAGTTAATGAGTGAGAAGCACATATAGTCCAGAGAATAGTAGACAGATAATCAATAAATTCAGTTATTATAAATATTATTATCATCATTATTATTATTTATATCTTTAGGAAAACTGTAAAACTGTTCTTGACCAAATGAAACCCTTGGATTATGTTAATTGACTGGTGTAGCCTAATAGGTGCCATAACCATCATTTATATGCACTTTTCTTTGTACATAATTGTTAAATGTTGATTTTTGAATCACTTTTCAACTTCTTTCATATTCTGTCAATTAATTATTGGAAAGAAATATCCAGTCTATACACATCTATCCATTCCCACTGCCCTGGCATACCAGTACAATCCAAATTATCTCTTACTTGGAAAGAAGCAATGATCACCTAATAAACAAAAAGAAAGACTTATAATATTTAAATTATAAAACTTATTGAGGTACCCCCTACATAAAACTCTTTAAGCGGCTGAAATTGTGGTGTAGTAGCTAAAGCTGCCATCTGCGATGCTAACACCCCATAGGTGCACCAGTTGGAGTCCTGGTTGCTCCAGTTCCTATCCAGCTCCCTGTTAATGCACCTGTGAAAGCAGCAGAAGTTGGCCCAGGTGCTTGGGCCCTTTCACCCACGTGGGAGAACTGGAAGAAGCTTCCGGCTCCTGGCTTCAACCTGGCTCTGCCCTAGCCATTGTAGCTACTTGTGGAATGAGCCAGAAAATGGAAGATCTCTGTGTGTCTCCCTCTGTCTCTGTAACTCTGATCTTCAAAGTAAATAAATAAATCTAAAAAATTAGAATTGTTTTTAAATTGATATAATTTATTTAAAAAATAAAACCTTCACTAATGCACAAAAAAAAAAAAAAAAAAAACAACCCTCTAAGTTCTTTCTGTTTTTTTCCTACCTCTGTAGCCTTATCTGGAAAGAAAGTGCCCCCTTCAGGTATATTTCCCAGGCCCACTCTCTTAGGCATGGGTATATATAACCCATGATGCTACCTTCAACTAAATTTGTAAGCTTTTAGCCAAATCACTCACTCAAAGAAACCTTCCCTAATTCTAATCTAAATCAAGCTCACTTGCATTCCTTCCATATTTCTCCCTTTGGAATCAAGCTGCTGTTTCTTTCTACCTATAGCTTTTATATACATATGCATACATAATATATATACACATATGTATAAACATATATACATATATGTGTGTATATAATTTTATGTTTATTAGTTTATATACATAAATATGTATATTATATATAATGTTATGTGTTTTCTAGTTTTTTTCATGCCTCATTCACCATAAGACTCATTTCTGTAAAAGACAAAAGATATAATTTGTTTTGTTCTTCACTAGAGTTACCAGGCTTAGCAAGCCCATGAAGTCATTAGGCACTCATTGCATAGTTCTTACCTGAATAAATGATTGGATTCACGTATTCCTTAGAAGTACGTGTTCCATGCTGACTTACTAGATACTTATTCAAAACTCAGTAGTTTAATTTTTTTTTTATTTTTTTTGTTCTCTTTTGGAAGAAAATGTAGCACAAAACCACTGTTACTATTTTAATAAAAAGCAAGAAAGCTTGCAGAATTTTCAGACTATCAGCTTTTATGGTCTCCTTTGGGCAATATTCTTAGAGGTTGGCAGCATAAAATTGGTTTAGCACTCAAGTCTTCTTTCTATAATTTTTTTTCCTATGGATAAATCAGCAGGTCTGAATAACTCTCTCCTTTAGCATGTACTGGGAGACAAGTATTCCAATTACTACAGGGGCTTTTGAGACATTAAGTGAGGCAATTCAAGCAATCACTACAAAAATCCACTTTTGATTTCATTGCACTTTAATTTTAAGCTTTGAACGTTTTGCTTCTTACTTTCCTTCTCTCTTTTTTGGTTATATATATATATATATATATTTTTTTTTTTTTTTGACAGGCAGAGTGGACAGTGAGAGAGAAAGAGACAGAAAAAGGTCTTCCTTTTCCATTAGTTCACCCCCCAATGGCCACTGCAGCCGGCACACTGCGCTGATCTGAAGCCAGGAGCCAAGTGCTTCTCCTGGTCTCCCATGCGGGTGCAGGGCCCAAGCACATCCTCCACTGCACTCCTGGGCCACAGCAGAGAGCTGGCCTGGAAGAGGAGCAACTGGGACTGAATCCTGCGCCCTGACTGGGACTAGAACCCGGTGTGCCGGTACCGCAGGCAGATGATTAGCCTATTGAGCTGTGGCGTCGGCCAACTTGTATTTTCATCAATTCTTTTTTTTTTTTTAAATTATTTTATTTATTTGAAAGGCAGAGTTACAGAAAGAAATAGAGAGACACAGAGCAGGATCCTTCATCTCTTGTTTCACTCCTTAAATGGCCATAATGGCTAGGGCTGGGAGGGGCCAAAACCAAGAGCCAGGAGCTTCTTCTAAGTCTCCCACTGGGGTACAGGTACCAAAGCACTTGGGCTGTCCCCTGCTGCTTTCCCCAGGGCATTAGCAGGGAGTGGAGCACTTGGAACTCGAACCAGCACTATTGTGTGCTTCCAATTTTGCAGACAGCTGCTTAACTCTATATCACTACACGGGCCCCAATACTCTTCACTTCTTAAAATTTAACTATATATGTTTTCAAGGTAAGGTAAAATTATTACTGATTTCTCTGTGATTTTTGCCAATGAATACATGATAAATTCAGAATCGCTATTGTGATACATCAAAAAGTTCATGGAAAATGGAGTCAGGCAATAAGCTTTTCCTACTGCAAAAAAGATTTTGAAATTCATGCAGATTTTTGTTAGCACACACTTTTCATGAACTTTTTAGAGTCCCATTGTACAGCTGCCATGGAATAAGAGTTGACTATAGATCCCTAACTTCTAAGATAATTAAGTGAAGCATATGCCAGGTATTTGTACACACTGTTTCATCCAACCCTGAAATACTCACAGTTGTGGTATATTATTATTTACATTTACAGATGAAAAAAGTAACACTTAATATTTAATTGTCTTGTTCAATAGGCTCAAATTTTGTGGAGACAAAAATTGAAATGGGTTATGCCTACTCTTTGAATGATATACTACTGAACACTATACTATAAGTTAATCTCATCCTCCATAAAATAATAATTCATATCCCTTAATTTTAGATGTGCTTACATATAATGAGATCATAAATATCACATGTATCTGTCAATGTTAAATTTATGGCAGAAATAGTAAATTCGGGGGCCAGCACTGTGACTCAGCAGGTAAAGCCTGCAGTGACAGAAACCCAAATGGGTGCTTATTTGTGTCCCAGCTGCTCCACTTGTGATCCTTCTCCCTGTTAATGAGTCCGTGAAAACGGCAGAATATGGACCAAGTCCTTGGGTACCTGCACCTCCATAGGAGATGTGCAAGAAGCTCCTGGCTCAGGGCTTCTTCCTGGCCCAACGTCTCTCTCCCTCTCTCTCCTTCATTCTCTCTCTATATATTTGCCTTTCAAATAAATAAATAAAATCATTTTAAAAATTGTTTTGAAAAGAAAGTTCACCTATACAAACAGTGAGAGAAGTTTAGATTAAGATAAAGGATCGGAATATGCAGTACACTGGAGATACTACAAGGAACTCAAATGTAGGAACTACTGCTTTCATACAGAGCTGCAGATCTAATAATAATGATAGGATTTCTGATAAAAAATGGAAGTTCAAATTTTCAGATGTAGTACTATACATTTTCAATGAATGAAAGTATATTCTGGCATTCCGTTTTGCAAACAACATAGCTCTGGGCCAATTTTGTATTATAGTTAAAATCTGTTCTACTACACTGTCTTATGGAGACTATTTGCTGGTTGGCTTTTAAATCCATTTGGTGGTGTAGGGAATGAATACAGACTATAAGGATGGATAGGGTTGTCTGAGGTAAAATAGTACCTCTTTGGGAGGAACCCAAAGACCTTTGAATAAAAAGCAAAGAGATAATTAAAAGAAAGCCTTTTATATAGCATACCTAATTCCTTCCCTTATAATAGAAGCAATTCTGTCTTTATCTACAGCATTGCTTCCTAAAGCCCCAAGGAACACATCTCTGAGCTTGTGTGAGTATTGAACCTTATCATTGGCATGCAAAACCGTTAGCCTTTGGCAAAAAAGGAAAGAGTGAGAATTAAATCTCTAAAATAGCTTCAATTATAGCAGCAGGATTAGTACATAGTATTTCTCTCTGAGTTCTAACATGGATTTAAGATCTATTGCTTTTTTTCCATGAAGTTTTAAAGTCCCTCTCTCTTTCCAGAAGAGAACAGCATTATCCTTAATTAAAACTCCTGTGAGAGCATTAAGGTCTGGGGTTCAGATTATATAGTTTGAGTCTCTTCGTTCAAGCTCTTCCTTTCAAGATTCTAATTTTGTTTCAGGGTTGGTGAGTTGAGGGGCAATGAAATTAATTTAGTTTCAACAAGTGGTTGGATAGATTTTTATATAGTTATAATTATACCTCTTTAATTAGCTATACTGAGATTCAGATTTTGTTATGTAAGTAACAATAGAACAAGTTCATTGAAAAGGTATGGAACTATTTAAAAAGGCTGTTATTAAATAAGTGTCTCATGGAATTACATTAGTTGATCTGTAAACACTGAGTACCTCAATGTAACTCAAATTATAATAATTCATTCAAGGTTAGAAAATATTTTGTATGAAAACAAGTGCTAGCATCTTATCATAGAGTTGCATAGGTATCAAAATCCAGGTCACTTGTGTTCTAATCATTGAGCAAATCACTTAATATCTCACCCAACGCAAACTTCCCTTTTAAAAAGAAAATTTGAATTTGACTACTATGGAGTCCTCTTGAGTCTTATAATTCTGCCTAATTTAGTCCCATTTTCGTGAGACAAATGCTGTAGCTTTATTGTGAGTGCCAATACTTTTATTAAGGAGAGTAAAGCCATTCTAGAGAATCATTACTTTCTGGAGCCCTAAGTCATGAATATGCTTGGTGTGGTACTATCTAAGCAAAATATCATAACCTTGGCTTAGGGCTGTCTTTCCCTCTAAACTATTGTCATTTTCTATTTATTTGTTTTTAAATTGATTGATAAAAGTATATATATATATATATTGATTATGTATGATATGTTATTTTAAAATATATATGAATATATCCATTGGGGAATGGCTAAATATAGCTAATTAACATACACATTAACTCCCAGAGATGTCATTTTTATGTTGAGTATGCTCAAGATCCATGCTCTTAGCATTTTTTCAAAAACACAATATATTATATAAACTATATTCACTTTGCTGCACAACAGATCCCCTGAACATATTCCTCCTATCTAACTGTCATTTTGTATCCTTTGAACAAAAATTTACCAACTCCCTCTCCCAATCACCACAGCCTTTCATAAATTCCATTTCATTTTCTACTTCTGTAAGAATAGAATGAACAGACAACCTGTGGGATGGTATTAAACATTTGCAAACCATACATCTGATAAAATACAAATCTTCAAAATGTATAATGAACTAAAAACAGCTCAACAGCAAGAAAACCAACATTCAGATTTAATTTTTTTTATTTTTATTTTTAAATATTTATTTATTTATTTGAAAGTCAGAGTTACACAGAGAGAGGAGAGGCAGAGAGACAGAGAGGTCTTCTATCTGATGGTTCACTTCCCAATTGGCCACAACAGCCGGAACTGCGCCGATCCAAGGACAGGAGCCAGGAGCTTCTTCTGGGTCTCCCACACATGGGTGCAGGGGTCCAAGGACTTGGGCCCTCTTCTGCTTTCCCAGGCCATAGTAGGGAGCTGGACTGGAAGTGGAGCACCCAGGTCTCAAACCAGCGCCCATATGGGATGCCAGCACTTCAAGCCAGGGCATTAACCTGCTGAGCCACAGCACCTGCCCCAACGACCAGATTTTAAAAGGAGAAAAATGTCTGAATAAGCATTTCTCAAAAGATATAGAGATAGCAGACAATTATATGAAAAAATTGCTCAACATAAGTAGTCACCAGAAACATGCAACTGAAAACCACAAAGAGATACCACCTCATGCATGTCAGAATGATTGTTATCAATAAAATACAAGAAACATGTCTTTGAAGACATCAGTAAAGGGACTCTGGTATACAATGTGGAATGTAAATGAGTACAATCATCACGGAAAACTCTAGAGTTTCCCCCCCAAAATTAAAAAGAACTGCATGTAATCCAGCATTCTCACTACTAGATATGTACCTAAAGAAATGTAAATGAATATATGAGGGATCAAGTCTGTAGAGTATCAGGTAAGGCCACTGCCTGTGGCACTGATATCCCATTTGGGTGCTGGTTCAAGCTCCAGCTGCTCCACTTCTAATCCAAATTCTTGCTAATGTTCTTGGGAAAGCAGCAGAGGATGATCCAAGTGCTTGGATCCCTGCACCTTTGTGGGAGGCTCAGAAGAAGCCCCTGGCTCCTGATTTTGGCTTGGCCCATCCCCAGCCCTTGTGGCCATTTGGCGATTGAGTCAGTGGTTGCAAGATGTCTCCCTCTGTCTTTGCCTCTCTATCTCTGTAGTACTGCCTTTAAAATATATAAATAAATCTTTAAAAAAAAGAACAAGTCGGGCAGGCGCCGAGGCTCACTAGGCTAATCCTCCACCTTGCGGCACCGGCACACCGGGTTCTAGTCCCGGTCGGGGCACCGGATTCTGTCCTGGTTGCCCCTCTTCCAGGCCAGCTCTCTGCTGTGGCCAGGGAGTGCAGTGGAGGATGGCCCAAGTCCTTGGGCCCTGCACCCCATGGGAGACCAGGAGAAGCACCTGGCTCCTGCCTTCGGATCAGCGTGGTGCGCCGGCCGCAGCGTGCTGGCCGTGGCGGCCATTGGAGGGTGAACCAACAGCAAAGGAAGACCTTTCTCTCTGTCTCTCTCTCTCACTGTCCACTCTGCCTGTCAAAAAATAAAAATTAAAAAATTAAAAAAATAAAAAAAAGAACAAGTCAGAGAGATATCTGTACTCCCAAGTTAATGCAGCAAGAAAGTGAGAGAAAAAGAGAGAGCTCCAGCTCCTGGTTCACTCTTCTAATGGCTGCAACAACCAGAACTGTACCAGGTTGATGCCAGGGGTTAGAAATTCCATCCAAGTCTTCCAAATGGGTGGCAGGGCTCAAATATTATTGTCATCTTCCACTGGCTTCCCAGGCACATTAGCAAGAATGCTGGATTAGAAGCAGATCAGCTAAGATTTGAACTGGTGCTCTTGAAACGGAATGCTGGAGTTGTTAGTGGTAGCTTAACCAGATGGGCCACAAAACCAGACCCTGTTTATATATTCTCTATGTCTGCTTTATCATTAAAACAGTTGAATTTTTGCTACAGGGATCATATTTCCCACAAAGCATAAAATATTTGTAATCTGACCTTTTCCAAATCAAGTTTGACAACTTTGTTCTAGGTCAATAAGCACTTCTGAGTGTTTAAGTACTTCAGGTACCTTGCTAAAAGTTAAACTCTTAAATATAACCAATTCCACACATTATAAGCCCATTTATTATTTATCTTTTTGCTCACAGTAATTCTCTCATTTGTATACATATCTTCTTCTCTCCTCTCTACACTATAATAATCTCTAAGAATAATTTCAATTCCTTATATATATTCTAGTTACCTTATTCTTCAATACATTTATGGCTCTTATAGTTCATGATTCTCGAATATTTAGTTTAAGCAAACATATAAAAGAGCACACTATACATAGTAGGGATCGATTTATCTTTTTCCACTCATAATTTTATCATTGATATGGGGGCTAGTGTTAGAACAAAATGAGTTGGAATAAATGGTGAATAAAATGGAAATGTATCAATCCATTCCGATGTTTGATCATGATTTTATTTTGTTTTTTAATTGTTTCCAAACGGCAAGGAATTGATTCTTGCAAATTACTCATTTTCTGAATTATGTCGATGACTATGATATCAAACCAATCTTAAAAGTATATGTAAGAGGAGGACATTATTAACATATGAGTCCAAACTCTTTCCTGCATGCTTATTCCCTCTCAAGTTAAACAGGATCGAGGAAGCAAGGTGAATTCAGCACCATATTGATTCTCTAGAATAATAAGAAAAATATCTTTCCTAGGTTCTGTGCACTGCAAGCATGTTGCTTGTAGTCCTTCATTGATTTAAAGAGCTGAGTGCAGACAGTGTGTCAAAACTAAATTTTTCAGACCATTTACATCCCTACAATGAGTATCATTGGGGAAAAAAAAAAGAGTGCATTTATCCCAATAGAGTATCAGATTGAGGTATGAGAATATAAGCAATGCACACATTGGTAGACACTAAGAGAGGAATATTTGTGAAAGCTTCCATTTACAGTTTTTTAAAAATACAAGAAGCTGTATTATTTTAAAAATGATTTCTCCCCATAGATTTGAGTTTGGAAAAGAACATGTAACAGAAGCCGGAAAATTATGTTTCATCAGCATTAAAGTTGGGATGCTGGGATTTGGACCTTGTTGATAGTACTTAACTGCACAAGGGAGGGTTTTCATCATAGCTTCCTGAATGTTGTAGCTATGTTATAAGGACTAAAATGTGATGTTTTATTAGCTAATAATTTGTTGAAATACTAACAGAAAGACAAAGCAATATTATAAGGATCATGTTGAATTGGGAATTATCTACTCTCATCGTCCTGGGAATGCATAGTTGGGGACTATGTGTTTCAGAGAAGAAAACAGAATTATATACCAAAATGCAAACTAATTATGAAGTTGGGAAAGGGGGCGATGTGAACTTATTGTTTTATTTATTTTTTATTTTTTTAGCCTGCACTTTAAGACACCTGGCTTTGAATAAAATAGGCATCATTCTGGGAAGATGAGGATGTCAGTGGTAGGCATTTCTTTCAAAGCTCCAGCTCTTTTCTATTAACCGAGCTCTGGTATACAATCTGGTGAATCATGCACCTGTGATCAAGGTTTTAAACAGGACTTAGAATGAATTAAACAGAATTTCAGAAAATATGTTATATATGCTAAAAGGAACTGAGCTGCAGTATATAACTTAACACAAAAATGATGGGGAATAGCTGAGAGGTAGAGAAAACACATTACTTTTATCCATTCATCTATTGAGTGACAGTATGATTCCACACCTTGGCTATTACATTCTCTCTATGTCTCCATTACTTTTCCTTTAAAATACATAAATATTAAAAAATAAAAAGGGGTCGGCGCTGTGGCGCAGCGGGATAACGCCCTGGCCTGTAGTGCCAGCATCCCATATGAGTGCGGGTTCTAGTCCCGGCTGCTCCTCTACCGACCCAGCTCTCTGCTATTGCCTGGGAAAGCAGTGGAAGATGGCCCAGGTCCTTGGGCCCCTTGACTCATGTGGGGCACCCAGAAGAAGCTCCTGGCTCCTGGCTTCAGATCGGCTCAGCTCCTGCAGTTGCGGCCATCTGGGGATTGAATCATCGGACAGAAGAACTCTCTCTCTCTCTCTGCTTCTCCTCTCTCTGTATAACTCTGACTTTCAAATAAATGAATAAATCTTTAAAAATAATAAAGAAAATACATAAACAAAAATAATGGCTGTATTCCAATAAAGTTTTATTATAGACACTGACATTTGAATTTCATATCATTTTAACATATCATAGATTCTGAGTATTCTGTCTTTTTCTCACCCATTTACGCACTGTAGTTAGATTATAGATGCTGTTGTTCATCACTCTGAATTACAACATTAATGTACAGGAGAGAGTGTTTTTTTACAACTTTTTTTTTCACTCATAGAAAGCCCTATTGTGTTTAGAGGAGGGTAACCAATGGAGGGCCATGTCTGTTTAATAGAATGATGTGTTGTGGAGATATATACCAAATGTAGAGGATAAAAATATATAGATATACTCTATACCATTTTTATATTCTGCAGCATTTTTCTTTTGGTAATATTGAAATATTCTAAAGTTTAGTTCCCTCATTCCCTCTCCTCTGTTCCCCAGACCTATAGTTTCTTTGTATCTGCATATTTAGTGCAAGTTCAAATGTTATAAAAGTAACTCAACATTAGCTAGATAGATGTATTTAACAAATCCAACAGGAAACAAGCAGAGCCAAATTAGCAAGCTTTTTGTAGTAAAGTGTTATTTCAATATATTAAATAACATAGTTTTGCTCTCTAATTACTTTGCATATGTAATTTTCTATCCAAGTTTCACTTAAAGGCTTTTTTTAAGTTTTTTTAACTTTTTTTAAAGTTTTTAAACTTTTTTAACTCCCTCCCATCCGCAACCATCCCATCTCCCATTCCCTCTCCCATGCCATTCTTCATCAAGATTCGTTTTCAATTATCTTTATATACAGAAGATCAACTTAGTATATATTAAATAAAGATTTCAACATGCTGCACCCACAAAGACACACAAAGCACAGAATAATGTTTGGGTAGTAGTTTTACTGTTAATTCGCATAGTACAACACATTAAGGACAAAGGTCTTACATGGGGAGTAGGTGCACAGTGACTCCCATTGTTGATTTAACAATTAACACTCTTATTTATGACATCAGTAATCACCTGAGGTTTTTGTCATGATCTGCCAAGGCTATGGAAGCCTCTTGAGTTCACAAACTCAGATCGTGTTTAGACAAGGCCATAGTCAAAGTGTAAGTTCTCTCCTCCCTTCAGAGAAAGGTATTTCCTTCGTTGAAGGCCTGTTCTTCCCGCTGGGATCTCATCTCATTCACAGAGATTTTTCATTTAGGTTATTTTTTTTTTTCACAGTGTCTTGGCTTTCCATGTCTGTAAAACTCTCACGGGCTTTTTAGCCAGATCTGAATGCCTTAATGCTGATTCTGAGGCCAGAGTGCTGTTTAGGACATTTGCCATTCTATGAGTCTGCTGCATATCCTGCTTCCCATGTAGGATCATTCTCTCCTTTTTAATTCTATCGATTATTATTTGCAGACACTATTCTTATTTGTGTGATCCCTTTGACACTTAATCCTATCTTTTTGATCAATTATGAACTTAAACTGATCACTTTAACAAGTAAGATGGCAATGCTACATGACATCTTGATGGGATTGAATTGGAATCCCCTGGCACATTTCTAGCTCTACCATTAGGGGTAAGTCCAAGTGAGCATGTACCAAACTTTTTTGTTATTATTACTTATTAGAGAGACATAGAGATAGAGACAGAACTGCCACCAGCAGACTCACTCCGTAAATAATTGCAATGGAAGCGGCTGGGCCAAGACCATAGACAGGAACAGAACAACATCTAGATATTCCATGATGGTGGCAGGGCTCCAGCCATTTGAACCATCATCACAGCCTCCCAAGTTCTGCACTGAAAGGCACCTAGAAAAAAATTCAAATCCAGGAATCAAACTCAGGCATAGGAGTCTTAACCATAAGCTAAATGGCCACTCCAAGTCTAATTATTTTTAATGTATAAGTGCATATTTAGACTAACTGCACTATTAATTTTACTTAGTAGGCTCAACACAATATATTCATTTGTTCCTACTAGAGTATCTTCTTCACTCTTTTTCTGGCTTATCCGTACTTCATTCCTGATTTATTTTGTCCACGTGATAGCTTAAACATTTTATGAGGAAGGAAGTCATTTTTAGCTAATTGAAGTCACTCCAAGCACACGTTTTTTTTAAAAAATAACTTTATCATATAGATTTCTTTACACACTGGAACAATGGAGCAAAACCTGACAACTGTCCTTTCTCTGAAAGAGTATTGAAGTTGCAAATTTGGCTAAGTAATCAAGCAAGATGAATGGTTGAAGAAAATTCAAAACACACATCCCTGGTTAGGAATCTCTTCTATTCTTTATGAATGAAGATTGCATCATATAAGGTTGCAGCGATTTCATAATTGATTTCATGATTTCAATATAATCTTAAAACTATAGTACTTAATAGTATTTCTGATTTTGCAGTAGTAGGGAAAATTGAAGAATTAATGCTAATAAAAATATCTTTCCTCGATTACCAATACTTATAGAAAGAAATGCTTATGACCCAGATTCATGAATATAGAGATTCAATCTTTCTAATATTTTGATTAGAATAAATAATAACTTAGTAAGCAAATCCTATGGAGTAAATGCAATTTCTCAAATTCAATCAATATTGTAGCTTTAGCAAAACAGCTGTTATCAACCTACCAAATATTTTTAGAAACATAAAACTACTCTGGTATACAGTAATATTTTCTGTATATGAAATCATAAATATGAGTATTAAGCAGAGAAAATTTTGGAGCAGTTTTCCTAATCATAATGATTCGCTTCACTGTATACTACATGTATTATGTAAAGAGACTACCTTAGTTCATCCAGGAAGCTAGAAGACAGTAATTCTGAGCAGTTTATAAAAATTAAATTTATTTCTTAGTATTTTGGAAGATATAAATTCCATGATCAAGAGGACAGCTGGTTTGATGTCTGATTAGGGCCCACTTTCTGGTTCACACATAGGGCTCTCTTGCTTTGTAATAACCTGATGAAAGGGAAGAATTCTGGCCTCTTCCATTTATAAGGGCACTAATCCTATTCCTGAGTACTTCACCCTCATCACATAAGTAGTTACCAAAGGCTCTATCTCCCACTATACTCTATAATAGATCCCAACATATAAATATGAGTTGTGGGACACAAATATTTGGAACAAAGAACAGAGTTTTTTTTATTATATAATATAATTTAGGTTCTATAGTCCCAAAATATAATCCATGAAGTTCTAAGTATGCTATGAAGATCTCTTCTTGTTTAAGTGTAATCAAGATTATACTTGAAGTGTAATCCTGATTCAGAATTATCTGCAAATCTTTTGTGAAAATGTATTGTATCTTATATGTACGAATTTTATTAGCCTAATAGATGAGATATTAAAAACTTTGTTTTAAATAAATGTGCAGGGTGATTTGGGGAACCAATGGCACTGTGAATTAATTGTTTTATTCCTTGCTTATCACCTTGCTTTTGCTTATAATTGCCTATACCTTCTGACAGAAAGAGAAGATAATGCTTTGATTTGTTTCACTAATTGCACACTTATCACAAGAATTCTCGGGCTTTGCCTCAAATAATAGGCATATTTGCAACTTTGAAAAATTACTGTACTTGGACCAACATTCAAAATCATAATTTCTTGCTTTTAGAGCCTGGGCATCAATATTTTTTAAAAAGCTCTCCAAAGATGAGTGACAAGAGTAAGATGGAAGGCCAGGAGGTCTCATCACTCATCCTCCCACAAGAACGATGAACAAAGAGCTACCTACCTATGAAAATAGCTCTGGGAGAGTTCCTGAGTGAAATGAAGATGCTTCAGCAATCCAGCTGAGCACAGAAAATGAGAACAGCCTGCCCCAATAGCATCAAAAACATTTTACCCAATTCACTCCATCACCCAGTTCAGTACAACTTGGCTTCAAGAGAGACCTGTGATTCAGAGTAGGAAAACCCCCAAAATTCTTGAGCACTGATTGTGGGTGCCTACAGATTTTGCTACTGAGGACTCAAGAAGTCTTTTTCAACGCAGGCCAGAATACAGGGCTTCCTGGAACCCAGGAAACTGTTGTCCTTCAGGACCAGAGCCACTGCTGCCACCCACTAAGCATCCTTGCTGGGCACCAAGCTCTGGACTCCAGGACTACAGCCTCTGTATACATACATGCATATGCCCCGGACATGATGCCACTAGTACTATTCACTTGTACTCTCTTCTATTAATATCCTCTTGAAAGTATTTTACCCTATTGGGAAAAGGAGAGTAAGTGAGACCTTTTGATTTCAACCACCAAGACACAAATAAACCCATATCCCTCACCACCAAATGAACATTGCAGCCTTGGCTACCAAGGCACCCCACCCCCATAATCTTCATCAACACTGACCCCAGGTAACAGAGCTACATGACATCTCCCCTGTAGCAGCAATACCACCCACTCCTCAGGGCTGGAATATTTTTGTGCTTCTAACAGCTAGAGCAATCAAAACCCAAACAGCTAGCATCCTCACACTCCTTCACTGGTCTTTCCCCACAAATACCAGTCTATAAACTGTGAAACTGCTCCTTCATATGTTCAGAGCTCAACATACATTGAATGTATTATGAGAGCTGTAGTAAACATAGTAGACAATATGCAAGGATAAATAGGTAATGGAAACAAAGAAATGTAGAGATCAGAACAAATCTATAACCTAACAGTTAAGATTCTTGCATACCATATAGGTGTACCTGGTTTGATTCCTGGCTCCTGAATCCAGCTTCCTAACAATGCACACACCAGGAGTGATCGTTCAAGTAATCGGATTCCAGGTACTCGTGTGGAAACACGATAATTTCCTAACAACTGACTCCAAAGAAATGGGAAACTGTGAATTATATGACCATTCAAATTAATTGGTTTAGTAAGGTTCAGAAGGCTACAAGAGAACACAGATAGGACATTCAACAAATTGGTAAAAGGATATATGAAGAAAAGAAGCAGCTCAGTAAAGAGGTAAAAATCATTTTAAAATTCTGGAGTTGAAGAATACAATGAATTTTTTTAAGATTCCAGTGAGAGCATTAATAGCTGACTAATCAAGCAGAAGAACAAATCTGTGAATTTAAAGACAGGTCACTTGAAATTGTCCAGAGGAAAGAAATGCATAAAATAATTAAAATAAAGCTTTAAAAAGTGTATAAAATTTACAAGACATTCTCAAGGACTCAATATGGGTGCTGAAGATGAGAAAAGACCATAAGCTGATATAAAGACATAACAGGGGGCAACCAGCTGGGTTGCTCAGCTGGTTGTGGCGTAGTGTGTAAAGCCATTTCTTGCAGCACCAGCATCCCATATGGACACTGGTTTAAGATCTGGCTGCTCCACTTCCGATCCAGCTCTCTTTTGTGGCCCAGGAAATCAGTAGAAGATGGCCCAAGTGCTTGGGCCCCTGTACCCACGTGGGAGACCCAGGAGAAGCTCCTGGCTCCTGGCTTTAGATCAGCTCAGCTCTGGCCTTTGCAGCCATCTGGGGAGTGAACCAGTGGATGGAAGACCTCTCTCTCTCTCTCTCTCTCTCTCACTCTCTTTCTCTCTCACTCACTCTCAGCTTCTGCCTCTCTAACTCTGTCTTTCAAATAAATAAATAAATAAATAAAATAAATAAAATAAATAATGGATTGAAATTTGTCAAAATTTTGAATAGAACGACTGCACCCAACTGTAGGTATTAAACAAGGGACACATTTAATATTTAAAGAAATATATAAGCTGAAAGTGAAAGGATGGAAAATAGGGGTGGACATCATGGCATAGGGGGTTAAGCTTCCACTTGGAGCTCCTGCATCCAATTGCAGAGTGCGTGAGATTGGATTCCAGTTTCTCTGTTTCTGATTCAGCTTCCTGCTTGTGCACCTAGGAGGCTTCAGACAATGTCCAAAGTTCCTGCCACTCACATGAAAGACACATATGGAGTTTATGGCTCTTGGCTTTGGCCTGGCTCAGCCCCAGTTGTGGTGAGTTTCTGAAGAGTGAAGCGGTTAGTGGAAGAGCACTCTCTCTCTCTCTCTCTTCCTTTCAAATAAATAAAATACATATTTTTAATTAGGAAGAAAATGGATCATAAGAGAATACTATGAACAATGGTAATACATAAATTGGGTAATCTAAAAGAAATAGATAAATACATAGAAACAAACAACCTACAAAAGAATGAATCATGAATAATCAGAAAATATGAATAGACCAAGACATGCTAAACAGGGTTGTTCCCCTGGTAGCGCAACTGCAGTTGAGATGTGGTAGAACCTTGAGGAAATAGGGCCTTGGGTCACTGGGGCATGCTCTAAGAAGTTGGTTCTCATGACCATGTTATAAAGCCTGTGCTGGATTCAGCCTTCCTGGCTTGTCATGTATCCATTTTGCATATATATGTTCCACCATCCACTATGGCTCCGAACTCCTTGCTAGAGCCAGTCTGTACCAAATTTGGACTTTGAACCACCAAAGCTGTAAGCAAATAAAACTTTCTTTACTTCATAAGTAGCTCATCTCAAGCATTCCATTTTAGTGACTAATACACAATGATTCTTCTGTCCTCTGAAGAGAGGAGCAACTTGATTCAATCCCCCATACCTTGGGGTCATCTGTATAAATCCATTCTCTACTTGAATGAGTTCTCCAGTAACCCTTTCACTATTTTTATTATATCACACCTTCTCCTCTGTGCTTTTTTTTATAACATTCCATGAGAATGGAGAGTCATGACACTTATTTTATAAAGTAACATAAATAGGTCATTGAATGGAGTTCCATCTTGTAATATTTTTGATATTAGGAATATTATTTGTATGTTTTTTTTCTCTCCCCAAATGTGCTAAGCCTATGTCGGCCATTCAGCTTTCTGACAAGAAGATAACAACCATGATGGACCAGAGACTCCTGATAACGTGATTTAACCAAAACTCAATAAGTTTTTATAGTTCTCATTCAGATATAAGATACAGCCAAAAGCAAAAAAAGAAAATAAACATTTCTCTTTTTTACTTATTTTTATCTTAATTTTGATAACATTTTAAATTTACATTATAGTCAAAGGCTGAAGTCTCCACTAAGAAATGAGTTCAGCAAATAAACAACAAAAAGACTTAGCTGAGCAGTAAGAGAGTTAAGGGTTATTTAAAGAAGAAGAAAAAAAAACTCTGTCTTGACATCTTGAGCTTTTATACTTACAGAGAAATAAGTCACCCTAGAGTTTTATTCATAAGCGTAGAAGCCTGTGGTCACATTTTCATCCACCCAGCCAGACTGAGCTGCTATGTGTTAGCATCTATTTGCTTACTTCATTTATCCACTCCATTGGCCCTGCAACTTGTGGGTGATAGGGTAGATGGATATCTTTAGGACTTCATTTCACTAGTATGGTATTCTTGTAGCTTGTCCATATGTTCGTCCACACTGCCTACTGGCAAAGGACTTTCCCCTGATTTTTCACCCCTCCTTTGTCTATTGCCTCAATCATAGACTCAAGCCTTTTATTATAGCTAAACTCTCAGTGCAGAATATTAAAAATCAGAATTCAGGGGTAGGCATTTGGTGGAACAGTTAAATATCATTAGGGACATCCACGTACCATATTTGAATGCTTCGACTGAAGTCCTAGATTTGCTTCCGAACCAGCTCCCTGCTAATGTGTGCCTTAAAAAGTAGGTGATGATGATGGCTCAAACACTTGGGTCCTTACCATTCACATGGAAGAACCAGGTTAAATTTAGAGCTTTTTGTTTCAACCTGCTTCTTCCTTGGCTGTTCCATGTGAAGGTCCACATGCATCAAGCATATGGGCCACTGGCTCCAATAGAGGCATATGTAGCCAATACCGGTTTTCCTCTGTGGATGCATAATTAACCAATATCATTCTTTGTTTGGTTCCTGATTGGCTCACCATTTATTGAAAGACTCCCTGCCAGAATTAAGAACCACCATCCTTAATCGAACAGCAAGTTCAGACCAAAAAATAAAAAGTAGGCTACACCAGGTCAATAGGTTATTGAATATTAGTGTAATAGAAACATGAATATGAGGCAGTCATGTATATGAAAAAAGATTAGGTAAATTTCCACTTACTCAATGTGCCTTGCCTATATTATTATATCATAAAAAGAAAGGAAAACAAAGATAGAGAGAAAGAGGAGATGGGAGGGAGTTATTAATGTCATGTTGAGTCATATGATAGTGAAATCATGGTTAAAAAAACCTTGAGGTAAAGGGAATGGGAAAATGTTAGTCATATGGTATAAAGATTCAGCAATGGAATATGAATAAGTTATTCAGAGAATATGTATAAAATATGATTATATATCATAAAGTTGTATTGCATACCCAAATTTGCTAAAGAGAGATATTAAGTGTACTCACTGTAATAAGAAAAAAGAAGAAAATGGTAACTGTGAGGTGATACATAAATTATAATTATTTAATATGTAGATATGTCAAATTTTATATCAGAAATGCACACAAGTTTAATTTCCAGTTACAAAGATTGTAATTTACAACATTGTCATAAACTCTAGTGAGGGGCACTTTGCCCTAGCAAGTAAATCACTAATTTCAGATCCAGTGTGTCTGGGTTCAAGTCTGGGATCTGAATCCCAGTTTCAGCTTCTTGCAAGTGCAGATCCTAGGAGGCAGCAGCAGGTGTTGACTTACATTGTTTGGTCTTGACACCCATGTGAATGACCTGGGTTGGGTTCCCAACTCCTGCCTTCATCCTGGCCATTGCAGGCATTTGGAGAGTGAAGCAGTAGATAGGAGCTCTGTCTCTGTCCCTGTTACTCTCTGTCTCTCTGCCTCAAATAAATAAATCTTTAAAAAATTAGACCATGTTTCCAAATTACAATTCATACTATTTTCTAAAATTTCAATTTTAAGAAGTCAATATCTCAATATCAAATTAAGTGTTCAATCGATTTTAGAGTAGAGCAACTCCTGATTCTGGCACTTGCCTCCTTTGCTGGAGTGACCTACACTTCCCTAACCATCAAAACTATGGAAGTTTGCAGTTTCTGGAGTTAACCAGCCTATTTGAATCTAACGCATTTTGACCATCTTTTCCTTTCTACAGGGTATGTCCAATTGCCCAATTAAAACTGCATAAATACTACATTTTCAAGGAAACTTTCCCAAATTCTCACATGAACAAATGAATGAACATATTCATTTGTTACTAGTTTGTCTTAATGTGTATTGCTGTGCTAAATAAGTTATTTTCAAACTGTGATGCACACACAATTTGAAAGATGGAACGGGGGCCTGCGCTGTGGCGTAGTGGATAAAGCCGCCGCCTGCAGTGCCGGCATCTCATATGGGCACTGGTTTTAGTCCCGGCTGCTCCACTTCCTATTCAGCTCTCTGCTATGGTCTGGGAAAGCAGTAGAGGATGGCCCAAGTCCTTGGGCCCCTGTACCTGCATGGGAGACCCAGAGAAAGCTCCTACCTCCTGGCTTTGGATCAGTGCAGCTCAGGCATTGGGGCCAATTTGGGAGTGAACCAGAGGATAGAAGACCTTTGTCTCTCTCTCTCTCTCCCCCCCCCCATTTTCCCTCTCTCTCTCTCTCTCTCTTTCTCCTTCTCTCTCCCTTTCTCTCTGTCTCCCTGCCTCTCCTTCTCTCTGTGTAACTCTGACTTTCAAATAAATAAATAAATCTAAAAAATAAAAAGATGAATGGTGCAGAGCTCTACAGTGTCAAAGTGTAGGACAGAGAAGATGCTTAGTTGGCATCTCTCACATAATTTCACCTTCACTTCAAAAACAGTAAATCTCTGTTTAATTAATTTGTTAATTGGGGTTCCAGACTTCTGCTTTCAAGACTGCTAGAGTAGTCTTCATTAGCTTCCTAATTTGGCATGATATACAAAACCATGCCATTTAGACAGTGGGCAACACATGGTACAAGACCAAGAGATAAAATGAGAAGACTATGTCTATTCCAGCTCAGTTCCTGGAGATAATTTCTAAGCTGCAAGACTGAGATAGGGAATACTTATAAAACTTGGTAGACTGAATAATAAGAGACATAGATTGGAAAGCAAGGAGGTTAAGTGAGCTATAATTTTCAGCAAAGACTATGAAAAAAATGAATCAGCGGAGAAAGTGAAAGAGAGGAAGAGTGACAGAGTGAGAGAGTCAGAAATCAAGCATGAGGAAGACACACACACACACACACACACACAGAGTGAGAGCAAGAGCGAGAGAGATATTCAGATACCCACAAAAGGAATTTCTCAATTCTTTACATGCACGAGAGAGAAAAATAAAGAATATTGGATTGTAGAATGAAATGGTTGAAACCAATTGAATAAACAGTTCCAAGAATTCACATATAAATGCCAGGAAATTTATTGTAACAGTTTTACCATTTTACAGGTAACTTCACTTTATGGCATAATAGCTGTTTTACTTTGTTTCATTTGTGAACGCTGGAATGATTTATGAATTATACATAAGTAATGAGTGGCAAAATTGAAATTATAAAAATTTCTGAGTCCAAGCCAAGACACTCTGGCAAAAAAAAAAAAAAAAAAAAAAAAAAAAAAAAAAAACACCTAAATGAAAGATCTCTGTGAGTGAGATCCCAGTGGAAAGAACAGGTCTTCAAAGAAGGAGGTACCTTTCTCTGAAGGGAGGAGAGAACCTCCACTTTGACTATGACCTTGTCTAAACAAGATAAGAGTCGGAGAACTCAAGGGGCTTCCATAGCCTTGGAAACTCATGACTGGTGCATAGGGAGATTACTGATGCCATAAACAGGAGTGTCAATTGGTAAAGTCAACAACAGGAGTCACTGTGCACTTACTCCTCATGTAGGATCTCTGTCCTTAATGTGCTCTACATTGAGACTTAATGCTATAACGAGTACTCAAACAGTATATTTCACTTTGTGTTTCTATAGGGGTGCAAACTGTTGAAATCTTTACTTAATGTATACTAAACTGATCTTCTGTCAAAAAAAAAAAAAAAGAAGAAGAAGAAGAAGAAATTAGCAATTCCCAACTTGACTCTCACTGGGATTAAACATGACAATAGGTCTGATCTGATTTCATCATCATTTAAAAATTCATCTATTATTTTTCACTTTATGTTTCTGTGTGGGAGCAAACTGTTGAAATCTTTACTTAATGTATGCTAAGCTGAGCTTCTGTAGATAAAGAGAATCAAAAATGAATCTTGATGTGAATGGAAGGGGAGAGGGAGTGGGAGAGGGGAGGGTTGCGGGTGGGAGGGACGTTATGGGGAAGAAGCCATTGTAATCCATATTCTGTACTTTGGAAATTTATATTCATTAAATAAAAGTTAAAAAAAAAAAGATTGCAGCTTTTCTGCAAGATCTGGTTCCAATATCAATATCTCCTCTGAAATTTCCTCAGTGTCACTGGACTCAATAAAATCCTTCTGTCCTCAAAAAAAAAAAAAAAATTTTTTTTCTGAGTCCAAGTCTTTTACCTGTGTGACTACATTTTTTTAAGATTTATTTATTTATTTGGAAGGCAGAGTTACAGAGAGGCAGAGACAGTGAGAGAGAGAGAGAGAGAGATCTTCCATCTGCTGGTTTAATTCCCAGATGGTTGCAAAGATCAGAGCTGTGCTGATCCAAAGCCAGGAGCCAGGAGCTTCTTCCGGGTCTCCCACGTGGGTGCAGGGGCCCTAGGACTTGGACCATCCTCTACTGCTTTCCCAGGCCATAGCAGAGAGTTATATTAGAAGTGGAGCAGCCTGGACTGGAACCAGTGCCCACATGGGATGCTGGTGCTGTAGGCGGTGGCTTTACCCGCTATGCCACAGCACCGGCCCCTGCATTGTTAATATCTTATAATATAAAACTCTCCCCATATTGGAAAATTAAGAGAGTCTGTCAACAAGAATGGGCTCTAAATCTCAACTCTCCTATGCATTTATTCTTTTGCTATGAGAAAATTCTCTAAAATTCTCTGGGCCTCACTTATGATAGGAATAGAATAAGGTTACATTAGATAATCTGCAAAGTACCTTCCAAATTTAAACTCCTTTGATAGCACAGGCTTACTGTAGGAAGAGTGAAGAGAACTTGTTCAATGATGCAGGAAGAGATGAAAAAAGAAGGCTTTATTAACTAACCTAGTCTGAGTTAATAGCTCCTTTTTTATTCTGCCATGGTCATTGGTACATACTCTATTATTGAATGCACTATATTATATTGCAATTAGTTGATATAAATGCATTTCCCATTAGTTTAATTTAGCCATCCTCAAATTCCAAAGCAGTATATTTCACATGTTAAACAAATATAATTTTATTTTTCCATTAAAATGAATTCAAAAATTAATAAAAGTAAATTGGACCCTGGGAGATGGAGAGAGAAGGAATCTTCAATCATCTTAGCAGAGACTTGTTTTGTTAATTACTTTCAGTCCACTACCCAGAACAATACTGTACATATAGCAGGAATAAATTAGGTATGCTGAGTGAACCACAGATATTAGTGCTTGGGGCCCGTGTAATACAGTCAATTATTCCTAGGACAAAATTTCACCAAGAATGCTAGGAAAGTATACGCACATTTAGTAATAAGCAACACAAATGTTAAGATCACAGATCAATAATCTATTTTATCCTGAAGTGTATTTTTTCATAGGATGTTGCTTCATCATTACATCAACAATATCATAATCTAGTAATATTAAGTTATGTATTTATGCAAAATTACAAAGTCATATGGATGATGGCTTTGTCTCCTAAATGCATCTGTGAAAAAGCAAGATACATTGTGGCATTGCCGGTTAAGCCACCACCTGTGATGCTGGAACCCCATATGGGTACCCGTTCATGTCCTGGTTGATCCTCTTCATATCCAGCTACCTACTAATGGCCTAGGAAAACAGCAAATGATGTCCCAAGTGACTGGGCCCCTGTCAACCATGTAGGAGACCTGGATGAAGCTCCTGACTGGATTCAGACTGGCATAAACCTGGCCATTGCAATGATTTGGTGAGTGAAATAGAAGACAGAAGATTTTCTCTCTCCCTCTCTCTCTCGTCTCTTCCTCTCTCTGTGTAACTCTGACTTCCAAATAAATAAATCTTTTTTTTAAAAAGTCATATGCCAAAGCTACAGGTGCACTGGATTTCAAAAGATTCTGAAGTGATACAATTCAGAGCAGAATATGTTTTGAGGGTAAATATACCCATTAGAAGGTACAGGGAGTAGATTTTAATGTGATGAGAAAACCTAACTGCAGCAGGATAATTTGTGCCTAGTATAGTCTTAGGCATACAGAGAGCTTGTATCTTTTACTTGTCTTTTGTCTACATTGTCTTGTCATATCAGTTTGTTCCTTTGTCCCTGAACAGCAAGTAGAGAGATTTGGCCAGTGCACTCTAGTATTGAAACAGAAAAATTGGAACTGGCACTGTGGCTTAACCAGCAAAGCTACCACCTGCAGTGCCGGCATCCCATATGGGCGCCGGTTTGAGTCCTGGCTGCTCCACTCCCAACCCAGCTCACTGCTATTGCCTGGGAAAGCAGTAGAGGATGGCCCAAGACCTTGTACTCCTATGCCCTCATGGGAGACCTGAAAGAGGCTCCTGGCCCCTGGCTTTGGATCAGCGCAGCTCCAGCGGTTACAGTCAATTGGGGAGTGAACCAGAGGATGGAAGACTTCTCTCTCTCTCTCTCTCTCTCTCTCTCTCTCTCTCTCTCCCCCTGCCTCTCCTTCTCTCTGCGTGTAACTCTGACTTTCAAATAAATAAATAAATCTTAAAAACAAAAATAATGACTTGGCTAGCACTGTGGCTCAGCAGGTTAACATCCTGACCTGAATCACCGGCATCCCATATGTGTGCCAGTTTTAGTTGCGGCTGCTCCTCTTCTGATCCAGCTCTCTGCTATGTCCTAGGAAAGCAGTGGAAGATGGCCCAAGTCCTTGGGCCCCTGCACCCACTTGGGAGATATGGAAGAAGCTCCTGGCTCCTGGCTCCGGATTGGCATTGCTCCAGCCATTGTGGCCAATTAGGGAGTGAAACAGCAGATGGAAGACCTCTCTCTCTCTCTCTGCCTCTCCTCTCTCTGTGTAACTTTGACTTTCAAATAAATAAATAAATCTTTAAAGAAAAAATAATGACTTAGTGGACACAAATAACACACAGTATTTCGAAAGGACCTAGAAAGCCAAATTTAAGGAAAGTCGATTATCATCATTTGTAGTTTCCAAACTTGTGAATTTACCAACTCAATAGTTTATTCGTAACACCATAACTACTCCTCAAACTTTCACAATTATTCATGAATTTGCAAGGAGCGGCAAAAAACTTGAACTGCCTAACTATCAAATAATTGGTTGAGCTCCAATGAGTTAAACAAAACACGAACAAGTATCTTTTACATTAAATATAGTGCCATGTGTTGTTTCTTCTTGATGTTTCTGCATTTTTGTGTGTATGAAGGCATGTGATTTTGCTGTTTAAATGTTGAGCACAATGCTGAAACGCTGCCTGGTATTCCTAAGAACAAGAAAGCTGTGGTATATCTCACAGAAAAAAATGTTTGCTAAATCAGCTTTGTTCAGGCATGAGTTATAGTGTTATCAGCTTTATGTTCGGTGCATCAGCCATATATATTAAATATGATGTCTTTAGAAAGAAACATATGAGAAGGATATGTATTGATTTGTTGACAAAAAAATCATGACAAAATGTCCACAAGAGCCTAGTTCTGTATTTTCCTTGAGAGCACTTTTCAACATTCCTAATGCATTATTTTAATTGCTTTACACAGCATAACAACTGAACAAGAATCAAAATATACACAGATATACATACATACGCATATATGCATATGTATATAAATGTATGTATATATTTATATATGTATGTATGTGTGTATATGTATGTGTGTAATTATATATATAATATATATATATATACAATTTCACAACAATATTGCATACTTTTCCAAGGAAGCACAAGTCTTCATTACTATTGATCTTGACACTTCTGATATGCCGCTGATACTTCTGATACACCTCCCTAGATTCAGAACATCTGGGAAAACTGCTCTATGATGTCAAATGCTTTTGACATCAATCTATCCAGACTCTCTGAATCCTTGTTGTAACTTGAAACATCACCTAGATGTGCATTTTGGGTGAAACCTAAGCAATATAATATATATAAAACTTTTCCTTAATAAAAATTTCAAAAATACACAGCAATACAGAGATTAGTAGCAAAAATATTCATGTGCACATTACAGATTTAAAAATTACAGGTGCATCATCCATCTTGATTCTTCTATGATCTATACAATTTTATCCTTCCAAGAATAATATTGAAATCTGTCCCAAGGTTTATTTTTTTGTAAATAACAAATGTCTTTAAGGTTAAAATTTCTTCCACCTAAAAAAATAACATTTTTAAAGTTCATTTATTTATTTGAAAGTCAGAGTTACACAGAGAGAGAAGGAGAGGCAGAGAGAGAGAGAGAGAGAGAGAGAGAGATCTTTCATACACTGGCTCACTCCCCAGATGTCTGCAATGGCAGGAACTGTGCCGATTCAAAGCCAGGAGCCAGGAGCTTCCTCTGGGTGTTCCCAGGCAGGTGCAGGGTCCCAAAGACTTGGGCCATCTTCCACTGCTCTCCCAGGCCATAGCAAAGAGCTGGATTGGAAGTGGAGCAGCCAGATCTTAAACCAGTGCCCATGTGGGATGCCGGCACTTCAGGCGGCGGCTTTATCCACTATACCACAGTGCCAGCCCCAAAAAATAACATTTAATTTTTTTTTATTTTCAGTTTTATTAATATATATAGAATATGTTTCGTGTATGTCATAGATATAATTCTATTTTTTTTTCTTTTTTTGACAGGCAGAGTGGACAGTGAGAGAGAGAGACAGAGGGAAAGGTCTTCCTTTGCTGTTGGTTCACCCTCCAATGGCCGCCGCAGCCGGCGCACCGCGCTGATCCGGTGGCAGGAGCCAGGTACTTATCCTGGTCTCCCATGGGGTGCAGGGCCCAAGCACTTGGGCCATCCTCCACTGCACTCGCGGGCCACAGCAGAGAGCTGGCCTGGAAGAGGGGCAACTGGGACAGAATCCGTCACCCCGAACGGGACTAGAACCCGGTGTGCCGGCACCGCAAGGCAGAGGATTAGCCTAGTGAGCCGCGGTGCCGGCCATAGATATAATTCTAAGATGATAAGCACATTTTCCTCTTGCCTTGTTTCCTCTCAAGCCACTCCTTCCTCTCTTTCTTTTATTCTTTAATTTTTGCAAAAACATAATTCAATTTACTTTCTAATCATAGACGTAATGTACCACTAACTACAATATTCAATAAGCAAAAATTAGGAAAAATATCCAGTGTTCATATTAGCCCAATGACTTCATCAATTATTGTTATTAACATTACTTTGTCTTCATTTGGATCTGGATCAAAATATCCTCATATTGCAATTGATTAATTTCTCCTGAATTTCTTTTGACCTCTAGCTCCATATTCCCTACACTATGTTTGTTAAAAACACAAGATTATGTTTTAAAGATTTATTGATTCATTTGAAAGGCAGAGTGACAGAAAGAAAGACACACATACACACACGCAGAGAGAGAGAGAGAGAGAGAGAGAGAGCATGCTTCCATCCAGAGGTTTACTCCACAAACAGCGGCAATACCATGGCTAGGCAGGCATAAAACCAGAAGCTAGGAACTCCATCCGGGTTTCTCACATGGGTAACAGGTTCACAAGTATTCAGGGCAGCTTCCCTTCCTTCTTAGGCACATTACCAGAAAGCTGGATCAGAAGCAGAATAGATAAGACTTGAACAAACATTCTGATATAGAATGACAGCTTAGCAAGTCGCAGCTTAACCCATCGTGCCATAAAGCCAGCTCCAAAACACAGGATTACTACACTAAGAGATATAATTTTGTCTGAATTTTGATTCGTTGATTACCTGGTATCATTCCTCTGCAACTTTAACTTCTTGTAGTGTAGTTATTGCATATAATATTTTGATTGGATATATGCTATACAAGAATTTAGTACATAAGATGCATTGAGAACCTCTAATAAAATCAACATAATAAAACATCTCTTCTATTGTGATATTAATGGCCATAGGTGAGTATAGACTTAAATATTTTTTCTTTTATTAAAGTCTGAAATATTGTGATGTCAGGCAAATTAGACACGAATGACTGGGGAGGGCCCATAACATCGTTCTCCAGGGATGAAATCATGGACCCTGCTTCCCACCAGGACCCACGTAAAATTGCCCACTGTACACTTTAACTTCTGGTTATGTATGTGGATAATACAAGAGCTCCGCCAAACCAGAAATGTGATTTATAGCCACATGTGCAGGGAGACCAAGGCATGCAGCTCCCAAATGTTAATCACAAATGCCAATTATGAGTGTGATGGTAGCATTACCAATAAATGCCCCTCTTACTTCAGGGATAAAAGTCCCAAACCAGAACAAAAAGTTTTCCATGTGCTCTCTTAACTGCCCTGTTCCTCTCTTGCAATGTACTTTAATAAACTTCTCTTTATTATCCCTACTTACATCTCTCTGACCTAAAATTCATTGCTCAGTTGGCAAAAGTAATTGAGGCCTGCCAGTTGCTGCCAATGAGAATGACACTTTAATTCTGTATTTCATTCTTTATTAGCTGACACTTTTTTTTATAAATAGTGGTTTCTCTTTATCAAGTATTTTTTTACAGGGATAGAAAATTCTTGATTGTTTTCCTTTAGTAATTATATTTTAAAATTATTTTGTTTTTAATAGCCTCTAAAGGTGATTTTTAGCTGTAATTTTAAAATATTGTAGACTGATTAATTTAAATATCTTTGATGTGTTTCACTCCAATTAAATTTGTTTATATGGATGAGCAGTAAGTCAAGTTATAGCCTCTTTAAGTGACCTCTTGAGCCTTTTTGATAATACTTCAATAGCCTGATAGCTTATTTGTCTTCTAGATTGACATAACATCCCAAGCTCCCTTCGTGTATTTCCCATGCCAGTTCTAACACAAGCTGCCTCTCACAGAAGTTATTTTTTTTCTCCTAGGAGTAATTGATATTTATACAATATATTAGCTAGATGTTACTATGGCTATCTTTGTTTTAGGCCTTTAAGTTTACAAATTAGCACCATACCTTGTTGTAAGTAAAAAAAAAAAAAAAAAAAAAAAAAAGAAAAGAAACAAATAATTAAACTCTACAGGCTGGAAGAGTCAAGGAAACAGATTTTTCCCTAAAGCATTAGGGGGAGCACAATTCTGCTACTGGTATGATCTTGGCCCACAGTTCCGATTTCAGACTTCTAGTCACAACTATAAGAGAATACATGTGTACGTTTTAAATCACTATTTTTTTTAAAAGATTTATTCTATTTATTTGAAAAGCAGAGTGGCAGAAAGAGGGGGACAGAGATCTTCCATCCACTGGTTCACTCCTTACCTGGCCACAAGGACTGTGACTGGGTCAGGCCAAAGGAGCCTGGATCTCCAGCCCAGTCTCTTACATACATGGTAGGGTCCCAAGAACTATGCCAATCCCTAGCATTTAATTACAGAAGATTACCCTCCATAATGTGGGGGTACGCATCCCATCTGTTGAAAGTCTTAAATTCTCTGACAGTGAAGGAAGTCAGCTTCCATACAACCTTTGATTACAGCTGTAATATTAATTTTTTCCTAAGTATTCTCTGTGCTGGCCTGCCCTGCAGATTACGGATGACCAGTCCCTACAATAGCCGGGCAAATTCCTCCCATTTTCTCCATCTCTGTCTTGGTATGTCTCTTTTATGTCCTTCTGTCTCTCTAATATGATCTTCTTACAGACACACACACACACAGCACTTACTGTGAGGAAATGTTACTAAAACAGCTGGTAATTTTTTTTCTTTCCATTTTCTTCTTTTTGAAATGAAGATGCATATAATTGTTACTCTATTCCAGATAACTTGATTTTTAGTTTCAGTGTCTCATATAAATAGAGATTTTAACCCAAGATGGTTCATATTCAAAGTCTCACCTCTATCTGATTTA
Source organism: Oryctolagus cuniculus (assembly GCF_051225735.1). NCBI lineage: Eukaryota > Metazoa > Chordata > Mammalia > Lagomorpha > Leporidae > Oryctolagus > Oryctolagus cuniculus. Next base: position 104,895,986 of record NC_142871.1, on the reverse strand, counting down.
TATGATGTAGTTAAGATTTGAATCTCTCAAAATAAAGTATTAAGTGAAATTTTGGATTTCAAGTTGGTACTCTCTTGGAAATGATCAGATGGGTAAAATTTTTCCCATATAGTTTAAATGAGAATCTTTGGGGTCAGAAGACAGATAGATTTTGGTACCCTATAAAATTATTCTTGAAAATCTTGAGATCCTACTCCAAGGAGCCCAATGAATGTTACATATAATATCAAGGATCTTGCATATATGATTACAAGATGTGGAATTTATCTGGGATTACCTGAATGACCATATGGATAATCAAAAGTTTGAGTTAAGAGTAAGCAGACAGAGATTTGACATAGAAAAAGGCAATATGACCACCGAAATAAGCGAACAAAAGCCAAGGGATGCAACTCAACAAGCTTAGAATAAAAGGAAAGTGGAACTTTGGGAGTGTGCTCATAACAACACCTTGATTTGGTCTAGTGAAGCTGACTTCAGACTTATGTCATCCAGACACCGAGAGAATAACATTTTCAGATACCAAAATTATGGTTTTTGCAAAAGGCATAGGAAACTAATGCATATTGTATTCCTTTTTCTTCTATGTCAAAGATTTCAGTTCCCAAGGTACATTTACAAAAGTACCCCTTTGCTTTATCTCGCTGTATCTCACAATATTTATGTAACAATCTTAGAATAACAACAGCAAGGGGCTTACCTGGTGGCTTAATAGAAGAAGCCACTGCCTGCAATGCTGGCATCCCATTTGAGTATCAATTGGTCTCCCACATGCTCCACTTCCAATCCACCTGCCTGCTAGTATACCTGTGAAACAGCAGAAAATAACTGAAGTGTTTGTGCCCTGGCCACACATGTGGGAAATCTCTGGGCTTCTGGCTTTGGCCTGGGTCAGCCCTAGCCATTGTGGCCATCTGGGGAGTGAACCAGTGGATGGAAGATTTCTCTCTCTCCATCTCTCTGTAATTTTGTTTTTAAATAAATAACATTAAATTTTAAAAAGCCATCAAAACTATCCCAATAACGTGATGACTTAAAATAACTTAAGAAATTGAATGATTTGGGCCAGAATTGTGCCGATCCGAAGCAGGGGCCACATGATTCTTCCTGGTCTCCCTCGCGGGTACAGGGGCCCTAACACTTGGGCCATCTCCTACTGCTATCCCGGGCCACAGCAGAGAGCTGGATTGGAAGAGGAACAGCCAGAACTAGAACCGGTGCCCATATGGGATGCCTGCACCGCAGGTGGAGGACTAACCTACTGCACCATGACCCAGCCCCAGAAAAAACTTTTTAACTAAAGGATTACTGCATTTCAGAGACAAAATGAAACTTAATATAACAATACATTGAATTATATTTTAACCCTTCCTTTCTATAAATAAATAGGAACTTAATATGAATACTCCACCCTAACTTTTCTAAACATTGTAATCTAAATTCCTTTGGTAGTAGTATTTTTTGTAGTATTTTGAGATATTTCTTATTCATTTTTGCACTGCATAATATGGCATTATATGGACATTCTGTTGTATGTTCCATCAATTCTTAACTGGTTTCTTCCTATGATTTTACTCATAAATTGCACATTTGACTTTATGGATTTTTTCTAGTGTGTTTTTTTGGACAGTGATATTGCCGGGTCAAAATATATATCTTTATGTAATTTTACTAGATACTGTCGAATTATCCTTCTGGTTGAATTATTTGAAATTCACTCCCACAATTTGTAAAATGACTTGTATCCCCACAGTCTTTTTTTTTTTTTTTTTTTTTTTTTTTTACAGGCAGAGTGAACAGAGAGAGAGACAGAAAGAAAGGTCTTCCTTTGCCGTTGGTTCACCCTCCAATGGCCGCCGCGGCCGGTGCGCTGCGGCCGGCGCACCGCGCTGATCCGATGGCAGGAGCCAGGTGCTTTTCCTGGTCTCCCATGGGGTGCAGGGCCCAAGCACCTGGGCCATCCTCCACTGAACTCCCTGGCCACAGCAGAGGGCTGGCCTGGAAGAGGGGCAACCGGGACAGAATTCGGCGCCCCGATCCGGACTAGAACCCGGTGTGCCAGCGCCGCTAGGCGGAGGATTAGCCTAGTGAGCCGCGGCGCCGGCCAATCCCCACAGTCTTAACAGCTAAATGTGTGGTGAAAATTTTTGGATTTGTCTACCTGTAACATGTAAAATTCAGTCCCCAGTGTAGTTGGAATTCATATTGCTCTGAAAGCTGCCGAGTGTCTTTTTATATGGGAAGGAAATTTGCATGTCTTCTTCCTCTTACTGTCTTCAGGTTTCCTATCTCCTTTTTCATAAGGCCTTTTTTCTCATAATTTCCTTTTCCAATTCTAGATGCTTTTGTATATTATGGATATTTATCCTTGGTCCCTTAAATGAATGAATATAAATTTTCTCAGGGCATATTTAACTGTCCAAAGTTCAGTTGCATGAGAATCAAATTTACTAGTGTTTTCTATTCGTTGATCTTGATTTTAAATCATTAGAAGAAATAATTTGCCCCACTTCCAGTTATGCATTCACTTATACTTTTATATGTGAAAATTTTACCTTTTTGATTGAAATTTCTGATCAATTTGGATATGCTTTTGGGTAGATTTTAAGAAATGAGTTCAGTTATATGGCTACATTAGCCCTGAGTGTTATTTCCACTTGATCCATAAATCTCAAGGGCAGATATGAATTACTTTACAACATTGATTTTAGTAGAATGTATTCATATCATGGAAATCCAAGCACAGACAGCCATCACTAACCAAATGTGTGGATTGTTAATGCATCATGATCTACAAAGATAGGGAATGGTTGGTAGCTGGTTCAGGGACTGCAGAAGCCACTCACCTGCTTGGCAAGTTCATCTCGCTTGTCAGGATAGTTCTGGACAAGTGTCTGGGCAAATCTAATGCTAAGTGAATAATGTCACAATGCTCAAGACTAGATGAAAGAATAAAATATTCCATTCACAGAACTTGAAGTTGTCTCATATATAGGATGGAATTCTGCTAGTAAGATGATTATTACTAACAGTCTTACTCAAGGTTATTATATTTTTGTCTCTCACAAAGAAATCCAGAGTAAGTCAGTCCAGGAGAGTTCCTTCTTTCCAAAGAGTTGTTCCTGGTGAAAGACTTTCCTACTTGAGGTTACCTCACTGTCAAACAATGCTTTCTGAAGACTCAACTATCATTTCTGGAGTCAAGGAAATGAGAAAAAAGAGGACGTAAGATGAATAAGGGAATTTCTAGCTAACATAAGACCCCTTTCAAAAGTGTTCTCAGAAGATTTAAACATTACTCACTTACATTCCATTCACCTATCTAGTGGCAAAGAAAGCTAAAAAATACAGGTGTATGTGTGTGTATGTGTGTGTGTGTGTGTGTTTTAAGCTGACACATTGCTATATGAAATAAGATTTGTATGCTGTTACTAAGGAAGGGGAAGAGAATGGGTATGGAATAGGCAGCTGTCCTTCCCTGCCACAGGATTAGACTATACTTATTATCTGTCTTATTGCCTCTTTCTAAAGAAGATAAACCATTTGTAATACTTGCAAGTTAAATTTTGAAGATGTCACTTTAACACCTTTTATTGTATTTTGTTGCCTAACTACAAGATTCATTATTATTTAACCATCTTTAGAACCTCAAACAGAATAAAGAGAATAAAATCATTTATTGTTTGAATGACCGGACACTCATCTGGAAAAAAATAGAAATGTACTATTCAATATTTATATGAGTATAAATCCTTTGTTTGCTTGTGTTCCAGCATATTTAAGTATTCTTCTGCTTTTTGTTTAGTAAATCAGTACAGCAACCATGTGAAGTTTAACACCCAGGCAGATGATGATGAATGTGGTCATTCTTTTCAAATAGGGCACTGTTTGCTCTGTGGAAAGAAGATATATTACCAGGGTGGTATAGATATTTCTGCAACATCATGTAACCACACTCCATTAGAAATGATTACCACTAGAATGCTGCATGATCTGAATTGGTTCATATTTCTTTAAGTCACAAGGGCAAGGAAGAGACCAGTGGTCAGGACAGTATGACCCAGTCTACTGCTCTGCCTGACCTGTGTCAGGAATAATCTCAATCAAATCTGTAACCACCATCATGTTAGCCAGGGCACTTCTAACTGTGGTGACTTGTTAAAGAACTGGGACTAAAAATAACAACCGTCCATCAGTGTCAATGCATGAAAAATTGAATTTCATCAGAATTTGAAAGAACTGTGGACTAGACTAATGTGAGAGAGTAAAGTCAGTCTTGTGATTGTAATTTGTTCCCTCAATTGCAATAAGTTGGAAGCCTTCTGACTAATATTTTACCAATTTACCAGCTCAGAAGGAAGATGATAAAGGAATAGTTTTCAAATATTCATGAATATCTGATTATGCACAATGATTACTTTGATATTATTGCAGTTTGAAATTATTTACCACTGAGAATTCTTTTCATTTAAAAAAATTATTTCTTTTTTTTTTTTTTGAAAGTCAGAGTTAAAGGGAAAGAGAGAGAAAGGAAAGAGAAAGAAAAAGCAGGAGACAGAGAGATAAGAACTTCCACTAGCTGGTTCACTCCACAAAAGGCCACAAAGGCCAGGAGTCAGGAACACCTTTCGAGGCTCCAACATGAGTGGCAGGGGCCCAAGTATTTGTTCCATCTTCTGCTGCTTTCCCAGACACATTAATAGGAAGCTGGATTAGAATTGGAACAGCTGAGACTCAAACAGGTGCCCATGTGAGATGCCGGTGCTGCAAGCAGCAGTTTTACCTGCTACACCATAGCCTTGGCCCCAACAATTTTCTTGGCATTTTGTATAAACTAAAGAGCAGTGCACTCTTAAATATTTTCTTATTTCATGGAAGCTTAGTAAATACTGCCTAAAACATTCAAACCATTAATTTATTTAAGAATCCATACCCCTTACTGGTAAATCTAATTGTTTTAAAATATATATTTAATTTGCAAATTATATGTATTTCATATATACAGATTCAGGAACATAGTGATACTTTCCACCCTACCCTGGTTCCTGCTCACACTCCCACCCTTCTATCTCCTCCCTCTCCTACCCTCATTCTTATTCTTTCTTAAAGATCTATTTTCAGTTATCTTTATATTCATAAGGTAAACCCTACAGTAAAGAGTTCAAAAATAGTATGAAGAAAGAAAAAAACACAGTTAATGAGTAATTGAGACAAGGGGTGTTCAAAATCATCTTACCTCTAAGTCAGTTTAACTCCAATAGATTACCTTTATGTACTCTATTGGTTAATTCAGATCAGGGAGAACATATGGTATTTGTCTCTTTGGGATTGGCTTATTTCTCTAAGTATAATTGTTTCCAGTCACATCCATTTTGTTGCAAAATGGATGTATACAGCTGTGTACTATCCCACAGTGTGTGTGTGTGTGTATATATATATATATATACCATAATTTCTTTATCTGATCTTCAGTTTATGGACATCTGGATTGATTCCATATCTTAGCTAGTGTAAATTGAGCTGCAATAAACATGGGAATGCAGATCACATTTTCATATGCTGATTTCATTTCCATTGGGTAAATTCCTAGGAGTGGCATGACTGGATCATATGGAAGGTCTATATTAAGATTTCTGAAGTATCTCCATGTTGTCTTCCACAGTGGTAGCACCACTTTACATTCCCACCAACAAGATAGGGTAACTTTTTTCCCACACCCTTGCCAGGATTTGTTGTTTGTTGATTTCTGTATGAAAGCCATTCTGACAGGGTTGAGGCAAAACCACATTTTGGTTTTGATTTGTGTTGCCCTGATAGCTAGTGATTCTGAGCATTTTTTTCAAGTGTCTGGTGGCCATTAGAATTTCTTCTCTTAAAAAATGCCTGGTCAAGTTTTTTGCCCATTTCTTAACTGGGTAGCTGGCTTTATTGTTATTGAGTTTCTTTCTTTCCCCAGAAATCTTTTATTTAAGCAATAAAAACTTCATGTACAAGCCAGCGCCGCGGCTCACTAGGCTAATCCTCCGTCTTGTGGCGCCGGCACACTGGGTTCTAGCCCCGGTCGGGGCACCGGATTCTGTCCCGGTTGCCCTTCTTCCAGGCCAGCTCTCTGCTGTGGCCCGGGAGTGCAGTGGAGGATGGCCCAAGTGCTTGGGCCCTGCACCCCACGGGAGACCAGGATAAGTACCTGGCTCCTGCCATCGGATCAGCGCGGTGTGCCGGCCGCAGCGCGCTGGCCGCGGCAGCCATTGGAGGGTGAACCAACGACAAAGGAAGACCTTTCTCTCTGTCTCTCTCTCTCACTGTCCACTCTGCCTGTCAGAAAAATAAAATAAAATAAAAACCTTCATGTATCTCATACAACATCAGGAATATAGTGATTCTTGCTACCATATCTGCCCTCCCAGCCACACTCCCACTCCTTTTCTTCCTCACTATCCTATTTACATTTTTATTTTTTACTAAGATCAATTTTCAACAAACTTTATACACATTTGATTAACTTTATAATAAGTTAAGAGTTCAACAAATGTATGGAAAAATATTTCCTAAACAGTAGAGACAAGAACTGTTCAGTAATTGCATCCCAAAGTACTAATTTTACTTCTATAAATTACCTTTCAGGTGCTCTATTAGTTATCATAGATCAAGGAGAACATATGGTATTTGTCTTTATAGGACTGGCTTATGTCACTCATTACAATGTTTTCCAGTTTCATCCATTTTGTTGCAAACAAAAGAATTTCTTTTTTACTGCTGTGTAGTATTCCATGGTGTACATACCCCATAATTTCTTTATCTAGTCTTACGTTGATGGGCATTTGGGTTGATTCTGTTTCTTAGCTATTGTGAATTGAACTGCAATAAACACAGGGGTACAGATAACTCTTTAATATGCCGATTTCATTTCCTTTGGGTAAATTCCCAGAAGTGGGATGGCTGTGTCATATGGTAGGTCTATATTCATATTTCTGAGGAATCTATATACTATCTTCCACAGTGGCTTTATCATTTTACATTCCCACCCATGATGGATTAGAGTAACATTCCCCCACTGCCACACATCTTCACCAGCATTTGTTATTTGTTGATTTGTGTATGAAAGCCAATCTAATGGTAGTGAGTAAAACCTCACTGTGGTTTTGATTTGCATTTCCCTGACTTCTTGTGATCCTGAACACTTATTCATATTTCTGTTGACCATTTAGATTTCCTCTTTTGAAAAATGTCTGTTTAAGTCCTTTGCCCATTTCTTAACTTGGTTATTTGTTTTGTTGTTGTTGAGTTTCTTGATCTCTCTCTATATATTCTGGTATTAATCCTTTATCAGTTGTACAGTTTGAAAATAATTTCTCCCATTCCATCAGTTGCCTCTTCACTTTGCTCAGTGTTTCTTTTGCAGTGCAGAAGCTTCTCAATTTGATGTAATCCCATTTGTCAATTTCAGCTTTAAATACCTGTGCCTCTGGGGTCTTTTCCAGGAACTGTTTGCCTATGCCAATGTCTTGCAGGGTTTCTTAAATGCTTCCTAATCATTTGATGATATCATGTCATATATTTAGGTCTTTGATCCGTTTGGAGTGTATTTTTGTGTAAGGTTATGATAGGGGTCTTGCTTCATACTTCTTCATGTGGAGATAAAGTTTTCCCAGCACTATTTGTTGAAGAGATGGCCTTTGCTCAAGGGATTGATTTTAGCACCTTTGTCAAAATCATCTGTAGATGTATGGGTTGATTTCTGGCATTTCTATTCTGTTCCACTGGTCTATCTACCCGTTTTTGTACCAGTATCAGGCTGTTTTGATTATCACTGCCCTGAAGTATGTTTTGAAATCTGGTATTATGAAGCTTCGAGCTTTGTTTTTCTTGTATAAGATCACTTTAGATATCCAGGTCTTCTGTGTTCTATATGAATTTCAGCATCAATTTTTCTAGATCTGTGAAGAATGCCCTTGGTATTTTTATTGGTATTGCATTGAATCTGTAAATTGCTTTCAGAAGAATGGACATTTTGATGATATTTGTTCTTCCAATTCATGAGCATAGAAGGTTTTTCCATTTTTTGCCTTCTATTTCTTTCTTTAATGTTTTGTAATTCTCATTTTAGAGATCCTTGACATTCTTGGCTAAATTAATTCCAAGGTATTTGATTTGGTTTTTGTAGCCATTGTAGATGGAATTGATCTTAGAAGTTTTTCCTCAGCCATAGCATTTTTTGTGTGGATAAAGGGTATTTATTTTGTCTGTTGATTCTATATTCTGCCACTTTACCAAACTCTTCTATGAGTTCCAATAGTCTCCTAGTGGAGCCATTAGATTCCCTAAATATAGAAGCATGTCATCTGCAAATAGGCATTGTTTGACTTCTTCCTTCCAAATTTGTATGCCTTTTGTTACTTTATCTTGCTTAATGGCTCTCTTTAATATTTCCAGAGTGGGCATCTTTGTCTGGTTCCAGATCTCAGTGGTAATGATTCCAAATTTTCTTGCCATGAGTTTGTCATAAATTGCTTTGATTGTGTTGAGGAATGTTCCTTCTATAAATAATTTTGTTAAAGTTTTCATCATGAAAGGGTATTATGGCCAGTGCCGTGGCTCAATAGGCTAATCTTCCGCCTTGCGGTGCTGGCACTCCGGGTTCTAGTCCCAGTCGGGGCGCCAGATTCTGTCCCGGTTGCCCCTCTTCCAGGCAGCTCTCTGCTGTGGCCAGGGAAGGCAGTGGAGGATGGCCCAAGTGCTTGGGCCCTGCACCCCATGGGAGACCAGGAGGAAGCACCTGGCTCCTGCCTTCGGATCAGCGCGGTGTGCTGGTTGCAGCGCGCCAGCAGCAGCAGCCATTGGAGGGTGAACCAACAGCAAAGGAAGACCTTTCTCTCTGTCTCTCTCTCTCACTGTCCACTCTGCCTGTCAAAAAAAAAATGAGTATTTTATTTTATCAAATGCTTATTCTGCATGTATTGAGATAATCATATGGGTTTTGTTCTTCAATTTGCTAATATGATACATCACAATGATTTGTGAATGTTGAACCATCCTTGCATATCAAGGATAAATCTTATTTGTTTCAAGTGAAACATAGCAAAAACAAAGCATCACAATATCAAATTTCAAGACATACTACAGGAAAGGTATTATCAAAACACCCTGGTACTTTTACCAAAATGTAGTTGAATAGGGAATAATAGAAACTCCAGAAATTAATCCATGCATCAAACAACCAACTAATCTTTGACAAAGTAATCAAAAATGATCCCTGGATAAAGGGCACTCTTCATCAAATTATTCTGTGAAAACTAGATCTCCGTGTGCAGAAATATGAAACAACACCCTTACCTTATCATCTTAAACTCCACTCAAAATAGATCAAAAACCTTAATCTATGAACTGAAGCCATGAAATTACTAGAGAACTTTGGGGAAACTCTATAATAGTTTGGAATAATCAAATACTTATAAATTTAATCTGAGAATAGAATAGAAGAATGCTCAAATGTGTCCCCAGGGTCTTCCAATTGGATTCATAGCAGTGATGGGAGGTCATCTTTTCCTTTAGATCATCTTTTTCCTTTCTGATTAAGTTTCCTGTGTGATACACTAATTGATGACCAAGGGGCTCTGAAGTCCCCAATGATAACTGAACATTTATATGTATTTTCAATTATATCAGATTTTTGATTTGTGTGTTTTGATATTCTAATTTTATGTGGACACACTTTTAGGATTATTCTACTTACTGGAAAATAATTGCCAGGGCCAGCGCTTTGGCATAGCGGGTAAAGCTGCCGCCTGCTGTGCCAGCATCCCATATGGGCGCCAGTTTGAGTCCTGGCTGCTCCACTTCTGATCCAGCTCTTTTCTATGGCCTGGGAAAGCAGTAGAAGATGGCCTAAGTCCTTGGTACCCACGGGGGAGACCCAGAAAGTGCTCCTGGCTTTGGATCGGCACAGCTCTGGCCATTGTGGCCAACTGGTGAGTGAACCAGCGAATGGAAGACCTCTCTCTCTCTGCTTCGCCTTTTCTCTCTGTGTAACTCTGACTTTCAAGTAAAATAAATAAATCTTAAAAAATAATTGCCTTTATTATTATTTAATGTTTATCTTTACCCTTTCTTGTTTAAAAGTCAGCTTTATAGAAAATTAATGAAAATATTTATGTTTTCTTTGGTTAATGTTAGTATAGTATACCTTTCTTCATTCCTCTACTTAAAACCTGTCTGAGTCTTTTTATGTCAAGAGATTTTCTGGCAGGCAGCATATGGTTGGATCTCTTAGTTTTGTCCAGTTTGACAATTTCTGTCATTTTATTAGATGTATATACCACTCACATTTATAGTGATTATTGACATAATAGGCTGAAATACATTCTCTTTTTTTGTCCAGTTCATTGCTTCTGACTTTTGATTTTTTTTAGTATTTTTTCCTCTGGTTTTAATGAATGGATGTGCATGCTGGTAATGGGATGTTTCCTTTAGACTTCATAGGATGACAAAGCAATACGTGTGTGTGTGTGTACTCATGTGTGCACACACACACTCTATAAATACTTCTATATGAAACTGTTGATTCCAATATTAAGTTCCCAATGAGCTATCCAAATATAATCCATTAAATATGGATCATTATCTCCTCTACCCTCTGCATTTCTGTAAATTTCCACTCCAACAATGAGAAAACAGCTCACAGTATTCATGCTCTTTTCCTTAATTTTTCAATTCAGGTATATATTTATACTAAGATAACATCTTATTATTGTTATGATTCTTTGAGATAATAGATTTTTAACAGATTTATTTATTTATTTGAAAGGCAATTTACAGAGAAGGAGAGAGGGGGTGGGAGAAAAAAGAAGGGAGGAGAGAGAGGGGGAGAGAGAGAGAGAGAGAGAGAGAGACTTCCATCCGCTGATTCACTCCTCAAATGGCCACATGGCTGAAGCTGGAACTTTCAAGGGCCAGAAGCCAAGAGTTTCTTCCAGGTCTCCCACGATGGAGACTTGAGCCATCTTCCATTGTTTTCCCAGGCACATAGCAGGGTGATGGATCAGAAATGGAGCAGTCGCAAGCTGCTATGCCACAGCACAGACCTTGAGAAAATAGACTTTATTTGACATTATAGGCAAAGAATTAGTTGGCTCCACTAAATAAACAGTTCAACAAATGAAAACTGGAAAGTCCATAGTGCAGGAGGAAAATAGGCATGGGTCATACACAATAATAAAAAGAAAATATGTTAAATTTCAGTCATATAAAGTAAATTTTAAAAGTCATAAATCATTAAAACTATAGTGATATATTAATTTGTATCTATTTTTGAACAAACATAAAATAAAAGATTAACTCATATGTTTACTGAAAAGCATTTTACCACGCAATGTCCTTCTGGGCTTTTAATCTTGCCTTTGGTCTTACAATCTCCATTCATTTCCCAAAATATTTAAATCTGTACTGTTTCTCCACCTCCTTCAGTGAGATTTTTTCATATATTTCTAATATAAATTCCCTTGTCATAATTTGCATTATTACCTTGCATCACATAACTGCTTAATGATTTTTTCAAATTTTGCTTTGATGAAGCTTCTCTTTTTGAGTTGTGTGAGTACAGTTTTTGCAGTGCCTTAAAAATTCCCTGTACTTGACCTTTTATCAGCCTTTGGGAATCAGTGTATCCTTTTATTGTCCTCTTATTTCTCCTTTTTCCAGAATAAAATGCAGATGGAATTATGCAGCATATAGCTTGTCAGATTGGCTACTAGGCTGTCAAGTCTCAACCTTGTCTTCTTTTTTTCTGCGTGTCTGAGATTACTGAAAACTGTTCCCTTTTGTGGATGTGCTACAGTTTGTCATTTAACCTTATTAAATTAAAAAGGAGTTATTTGTATCTTCTGGATTTTGGCAATTATGAACAAAGTTACCACATATACACACCCTGCAGTTAATTTTTATTGTAGCCATTTTTAACTTCATTTAGTGATGGCATTGGTGTATGATTATTAGATCATATGGTAATCCTACATTTACTTTGCTTGAAACTGTCATACTGATTTTTAAAGTGGTTGTACTGTTTTGACTACCCGCTAGCAATGAATGAGAGTTTATGTTTGCCTGTATATGCCTCAGCATTTGGTACTGCTATTCTTTTTTAGCCCTCTATGTTTAGCCATGATTGTTTTAATTTGTTATCTGCTGATTACAAATTACATCATTCCACATGTTTTGTTGCCAACTCTACATATGCACAAGTTAGGTGTTTTCTCCAGTGGACTGAGATTTGTGGCTCATTTTTATCTGTTACTGCTTATATTTGAGTTATTGGTATATTTTGGAAATATTTTCTTTTCGTCTGTGGTTTATCTGTTCTATGTCCTTGAGATAGTCTTTTACTGAGCAAAAGTGTTACATTTTAATGAATACCGATTTACCACTTTTTTTTGTCTTGAGTAGTGTTTTTGTATTGTTCTGGCATCTTGTTACTAGAAGTTTTTGCTTTTCCTAAATGTTCATTACTTAACTTTAACAACTGGATCTATAAATTCAATTATTTTTAGTGAAGAGTGTAAAGGGCATTAGATCTGCATAGAGATTAACTTTTGACACATATATGTTCAATTATTGCACACTATTTGTATAAAAGCTATTATTTTTCCATTGAAATTCCATTGCTCCTTTGTCCATGATCAGTTGACTGCATTTGAATGATGATCCTTCTCTCCATGCTATTGGTCTTTCCAGAACTTTATAGTAAATATTGAGTGCATATGGTATTAAACTTCCAATTTTTTATTCTGACTACGAAGGGTCATTTGGGTTTGCATATGAACTTTAAAATAAACTAAGTTTGTTAGTAAGTATAATTAATTTCTGGAATTTTCCTTGGAATTAGGTTGAATCTATAGATAAAATTGAGATCAAATGACGCTTTGGAGAATACAGTCTTGCAATGTATGAATACATGATCCATTTATGTAAGTATTCTTTAAGTAGTTTGAAAAGAACTTCATCATGTGAAAACATAAGTACATATTTTTAAATTGCCATTGGAAATGGTAATATGTATGTTCAAATTGTTCATTGCTCTTATGTTAAAACTATTGATTTTCTGTCACTTATTTGTGGGATTTTTTTGTAAAATCTTTGGGCCTTTTTACACAGAAAAGCCTCTCATTGCATGCAAGAGTCCTCTTATTTATTTTATCCAGTGGGCAAACTTTATTTCTATTTCATTGCATTATTTAGGATTAACAGAATGTTATTGAATAGGATTATGAGAATACTTTTTACAATTTCATCTTATTATTTTAGTGTACAATTGACTATTGTTGACTGTACAATGTTATACAACATGTTTTTGAAAGATATTTCTTTTGTTTAGCTGAAACTTTATGCTAATTAGCAACCCCCGTGACTTTGCCATGACCCTAGCAAACACCAGTCTTCACTTGTGTTAGTGTGTGTTTGTTTGTGTGTGTGTGTGTTTAAATATTTTTTCTTGTGCTCCTATTGTTAGTTGCATGACACTGTAATTCATGATTCCAGTGTCTCCTTTTGGGCTCCTTGAATAACAATACCTTTTCAAAAATAAATTCTTCTCCTAGAACTGTCCCTCTCTCTCTCAGTCACAGATTTTGTTTGTTAAATAATTTGTTCAGCTATTTTTTTTTCATTTTGTGCAATAACATTAACTTACTAAGCCCATTATGTTTAGCAATACCTTTTAGCCAGCGCCGCGGCTCAACAGGCTAATCCTCCGCCTAGCGGTGCTGGCACACAAGGTTCTAGTCCTGGTCGGGGCGCCGGATTCTGTCCCGGTTGCCCCTCTTCCAGTCCAGCTCTCTGCTATAGCCAGGGAGTGCAGTGGAGGATGGCCCAAGTGCTTGGGCCCTGACCCCATGGGAGACCAGGAGAAGCACCTGGCTCCTGTCTTCAGATCAGCGCAGTGTGCCAGCCGCAGCGCGCTGCCGTGGCGGCCATTGGAGGGTGAACCGACGGCAAAGGAAGACCTTTCTCTCTGTCTCTGTCTCTGTCTCTCTCTCTCTCTCACTGTTCACTCTGTCAAAAAAAAAAAAAAAAAAAAAAAACGTTTGGCTGGCGCCGCACCTCACTAGGCTAATCCTCCACCTGCAGTGCCAGCATCCCAGGTTCTAGTCCCGGTGAGGGCGCCGGTTCTGTCCCAGTTGCTCCTCTTTCAGTCCAGCTCTCTGCTGTGACCCAGGAGTGCAGTGAGGATGGTCCAGGTCCTTGAGCCCTGTACCTGCATGGGAGACCCAGAGAAAGCTCCTAGCTCCTGGCTTTGGATGGTGGTTGCTTTGTTGGATAGAAAGTGAAATTCTCTGCTCTGGGTACATTTAATTTCTTTTGGAAAAAGAAAAAATATTACGTTATGGTTTATTGACATTTTTATTATAAGTTAGAGATAGAGATGGGTAGTTTAATTGCTTTACGTAATTAATCTCCATGGTTTTCAACCTCACGAGTTACCTCTAAAAATCCCAGTGTTTCCAAATCCTAAGCCTTTCCAAGTCAGGATTACTGACTTGTGCTCTGTGCTCTGAAGCAACCTGTTCAAGTACTCTAACCTATGGCTTTTGCTAAGCTAGTTTAACGGTTAACTTTCTCCCATTTTCATTTAGTATTCTCAGAATCTGTTGAAATCTTTTTGCATTTTTCCTTTTCCAGTTTTTTCACTATATTAAAACTATTTTTTTCTGTGACCTCTGAACCTTTATATCCCCCTCTCACCAAAGGACACTCTGCTTCTGTGCCTCGACACCTCAGAACTTTTGTGTCTTTGGTCAGCCATTACTGTGCTGCCCACGATGCTGCGCGTGGCAGTCTTCTGCATGGTTTGCATGGAGTTCCTGCCTTCCAGCGTGTGGCTCCTCCCTGTCTTCCAGCAGAAGCTGGTAGGTGGCGATTTCAGCCTCCAAACTTGTTGCTCAGCAGAGCTTCCTACTCCTGGGTCTTCCACTGTGCTTCTGACCTGGTCTGTGCCAGCTCTGACACCAGGTGCTGCAGAACCCGATTGAGCTGTTCCATCTGCATGGTGTGGCGGGCCTCGGTGTCCCTAATGCTGTTCCCCAGACTGACCCAGGTCGATCTCCCAGGACTGGCACTTGTATAGCAACTCCTTGAGCATCGCCTCCGCAGCGCTAATGGCTGACGGCGAGGTGGTTATTGCATGCGTTCCTCGGTCTGCTGGGACCAGTACTTGTCCAGCTCCAAGGCATTCTTCTGCCTGAGTCTTGTATTTTCTATTTTTGCAAAATCACTTAAAGATATGTTAGAGAAAAGGCTACAGATAAAAATATGTATTGAATAGGCTTTATGAAATCCCCATCTAAAATATTTCAACTAAAAAAAAACTCATAAAAGGTACTTTAAGGTTTATTAAAAGTTACCTATTATTTATATTCTCACATTTGACTGCCCAACAAATAGAAAACTGAAAGCCCTTGAAGCCTAAATTAGTATTCTGTAACTACATTGACTTAAAAAATGGGCAAGAACATATTGATTATCTATTAATAGTTACGTATTTAAATTATATGACTCTTTAAAAGATTTAGTTACTTGAAGCTCAGAGTTAGAGAGAGAAAGAGAGAGAGAGGGAAAGAGAGAGAGAGAGACAGAGATCTGCCATCTACTGGTTCACTCCCCAGATGGCAGCAATGGTCATGGCTGAACCAGTCACGAGCCAAGAGCCAGATGTTTCATTAAGATCTCACTCATGAGTCACAGGTGCCCAAGTACTTTGGCCATCTCTACAGGCCATCGTAGGGAGATGATTTGGAAGTGGAGCTGCCAGGACATGCACTGGCTTCTATAATCGATGCAAGCATTGCAGGCAGCAGCTTTACACTCTATGCCATAAAGTCAACCCCAAGTGAGTATTTTTTTAAATGGTGATCTGTATTTTTCCAAGTATTAAAAAAAAAGATGCAGAAATGTCTGTTAAAGCTATCACTTCAGAAATGCAATATTTTCATCATGAATACAGATGATTTAAAGTCCTATAATGATGATTAAAAAACATAGTGAAACATCTTGCACATAATCTTTTCCCTGGATTTATACAGACTTCAATTTGGTGTTGAGAACTAATTGCATAGCAAAGTTATTAAATGACCACACTCACAATAGCTGTCATATGTCCTTTATTATGCATAGTTGGTTGGCAGTGATGGACTGAAACTAGACTATCTAATTCTCTTAATTAGATTTTTGAAATGGCCACAACTCTCTTGACAAATACTTAATCATGAAAGTCAGATTTATACCAATTGTTGTAGCTCAATTCAAGTTTTAATACTGAGGTGTCCACTGGAAACCACAAGCAGCACATCTGGAGGCACAGAACATCTGGTTTAAAATGTTTGTTCAGCTATTTTTTTTTCATTATTGATATGTTTACTCAGCCAAGGAAATCTGAAAACAATATCGATAGGTGCAAAACACCATAAAGAAACAGATATTTCCCCTATATTAGATATATTATTAAAGTCAATACAAATAACAGAAAGGATAACTTACTGAAAAGAAATTTGAAAGAAAATAGTTAAAACTTAATGGACTATCCTAAAATTGAAAGACATTTATTTCATTTTTGTTCATATTTTATAAATACAATAGCTACAATTTATTCCACAATTTCAACATTTTGTTTGCTATAGCTAGAAATTCTAAATCACAATTGTTTTGAAGCAACAAAATTGTAAGAAAAACTGATAAGCAAAGTCTGAAAAATTTCTAAAATACTGAAATAAGATTTAGAAAAGGATGAATGAATCTTCAATGCTGATTCTAAGTATTACAAAATTTAAAGCATCAATTTATTTAAAAATGTCTAATTGCCATAAATGATAGAAAAAGCAATTATTTTTATATAATATTGCTGTCTTTTGCTCCAGAGATGCTATTTGAAATTAGGAAAAAATCATCACTTTAGTTTCAGACATAAATTCAGGTTCTACCAGCTTCTCTATAAAATGCTCTAAGATATTATCATGAGAATAAATTTAGTGATGTATTTTAGAAACTATAAGATAAAACCTTAATGTTTGATAATCTTATATAGCCTCAGATTGTTCAACTTAATATAAACTTAAAATAAACTAATTTATTTTGTATAATCATTTTTTTCCTAATGCTAAAATTGAAGAATTTAGCACATGATAGTTAAGTCTCCAAGGATAAATTTAATTTTTTTCATTTGCAAACCAGAGATTTTTCTATAATTGTTTCCACATCAAGATGATGAGAAGATAATGAGGAAAAAGAAAGAGTTCATCTGAAAATTATAGGGAGAAAATAGTAGACAACTGCCAAGATCATGTCTCATCACTACTTCAAGTGTGACATTCATCCTCTCCTTTCAGTACATTCTATATTCTAGGAATTGCAAAAGATTAAAAAAAACTTTTATTTTATTAAAATTTATTTGAAAGAGAGAGTTACAGACAGAGGGAGAGGTAGAAAGAGAGGTTTACCATCTGCTGGTTCATTCCCCAAATGGCCACAACACTCAGGGCTGAGCCAAACTGAAGCCAGAAACCAGGTGCTTCTTCCAGTTCTCCCACATGATTGCAGGGGCCCAAGGATTTGGGCCATCATCTGCTGCTTTCCCAGGCACATTGGTAGGGAGCGGGATCAGAAGTGGAGTAGCTGGGACTCAAACTAGTGCCCATAAAATGTGTTGGGGCTTCAGGCCAGGGCTTTCACCCATTATGCCATAGCGCCAGCCTGGAATTGTGAAATATTCTGCAATATCCAAATTCACCATAAACTATTCTATACATAGTTGCAAATTTCTTCACTTTGGGAATACCTATTCATAGCTTGCCATTTAGCAGACAATTTATTCCTTTATGACTGAATCGTGCCATCCCTAAACATCACCAGAAGCAAGATTGGTGATTTTCGTACATGATCATTTCAAAGCTATGATGACACTCAAAGTATCACTTGGGTATTTGCTTCAGGAAATGTTGCCTTGTGGCTATTCTAAAGTTAGCATTTGAGAAAAAATTTCCCTGAAGTCAAAACTGCTCTAGAAATCACTGAACTGTAGCCTGAAATTCAAGATTGCTGAATAGTGAAAAGCCACACTTACCTCAAAGAAAGACACACACACACACACACACAGAGAGAGAGAGAGAGAGAGAGAGAGAGAGAGAGAGGAGAGAAAGAGAGAGAAACACCAAAAAAACAAAGAATGGACCACATTCCCTGGGGACAGACTAAGAGAAATTTTCAGTGGAGAGGTGATAGAACAGGAACTCCATGGGACAGTGAAGAAAGAGGAAAAACACACAGCTTCAATTGGGCTGGCGGCCCCCAGACCCTGTATCTACACAGCCAACTTCCAGCTGGGAAATGCCATCTTCCCAAGTCCTACTAGGAAGAAGTTGCTGTGTCACCATCAGCAGCAGCTTTAATTGAGGGAGAATTCCACAGTCCCCTGCTAACTTCAGCTCTTGGCTGGACAGAGATTAGCTACATGGCTATGTTAAGACAGCTGAATTTGGCAATTTAGGATGGTGAAAAAAGGGAGGGATGCGATGTGGATTCTCCTTTCAGAGAGAAGTAGTGCTTAGACTCCAGTCTAGGTTCCACTGCTACCAGAAGCAATCAGAGGCAGGGTCAGGGTAGCTTATAGGATGGAGAGTAGATGCCATGCATTCTCCAGTTGTGGTAGTTTTGGGCATAAGACTCAGAGATATGCCCACTCACTTACATGACCCAAGATGGATTCTCTTCCAATTCTTGGGTGTACAATGGGCAGCAGCACATAAAAACCATCCATATCCAACCTCAGAAAGTTCCCTCTGCACCTCCTAGCTCACTGTGTTGGGAGACCTGGCCTCAAATCCCATCATCACCCTTGCATGGCATGTGAGAATTGGGGGCAGTTCCATCTATGCAGTGTAGAACAAAGATTGTTGATATTGGTAATAGAATATTTGGGTTAATATGCACTCATTTGTTGTATCTGAAGTGCTTTATCTGCATCACTCTGCTTTGGGTGTTACAGGCTTCAGAACAATTTGCATGCTCCCAGCAAGATTTGAGGAAGTATAAGTCCACATCACACAATCCAAGAGCTATAACTATTGGAGGCACAAGCCCCAGTATCACACAGGCTTGCCAATGTGCAAAGGAGAAAATGTCCCCAATCCCTAGTGTAACTGACAGCAGACTCTGGGGACAGAATATACACATCCTAGGAAGCCTGCACCCAGCTCAAAGTCACACTTCTACCCCTATGAACTGCTGCAGACCAGAACACTGTGTCTATAGACACAGTAGACGTTGATTGAAGCAAAAGAGATCACTCAGCAGTAACATTTCTGGGCTCAAATATAACCAAATCAAAAGCAATAAACCAAGTGATTACCTGCATTCTAACTAAACCATAAACTCTTATCAAATAAGGAAGAAGGGAATATTATACCAGATTTACAGAAATTAATGTAAGGACACAGGAAGCATGAAGAAACAAGGTAGCATTACATCTTCAGAAAAACACAATAGTTATCCAGAAATAGGTCCTAATCTGTAGGAAATATATGAAATACTAGAAACAGAATTTTAAATAATAGTTGTAAGGAAACTCAATGTGGTATTAGAGAATACTATAGACATAGAATACTGTGGGTGATTCTGTGCCTGGCTGGGAGACTGCCTGCCTAGCACTTGCAGGAGGTTAAGAGGGTATGGCACAGCATACCTCCCAGGAAGGATTCTATGACCGGAGTGCTGGCAGGTGGTAGGAGCCCCAGGCACATTTCCCCAATTCCAGCCTCCTGTGGAAGGGCCTTGTAATTGCCAATCAGGTAAACATCTCCTAGGTATGGCCCAGACTTCTAAGGACCACCTGGAAGGCTATGTAGGCTACATGACCTTCAAGCTGATTGGAGAGGCATAGTGGTGCCAATATCAGCTTTATCTCATAGAAATAGTGTTGTCCTGAATTAGCTATTCTCCCCCTCTGTCTGCCCTTTAAAAACTTATTCTTGATTGTTAATAAACAGACATGTTCATCAAAGCTGTCTCCAGTGCTTCTTGTCCAAGAATGCCGTCACCCCACTATCCTAACAGTGTATGCCTCACAGGACACGCCCGCAAGCTAAAATAAATGAAGACATCAATAGGAGACCTCGATGAAAAATTCGCCAAAGAGATAGAAATCATTAAGAAGAACTAAATTCATTTAGGAGATGAAGATTTCAGTCAATGAAATTGAAAATATTACTGAGAGCTTCAAGAGCAGGATAGATCAAGAAGAGGAAAAGACTTTTCAAATAACACACACAAAAATACAGGGAAATAATTAAAAAAGAATGTAAAAAACCTACACTATACTATAAAGTATTACAAGGTATTATTAAGCAAACAAATATTTGCATCATAGGGATTTCTGCAAGAGAAAAGAAGGAAACGGGCATTGAGAATCTACTAAATGAAACAGTAGTTGGATGCTTGCCAAGATTTGAAGGAAACAAGGCTGTGCAGATAAAAGAGCTCAAAGTATATCAAGCCAAAAAATCTTCCTCAAGGCATATAACTATTGTCAAAAGTTAAGAACAAGGATAGAATCATATACATTAATAGAAAAACATCAAATTACACTTAAAGTTAAACCATTAAGTGAACAACAGGCTGCTAACCAGAAATCCTAGAGGCCAGAAGAGAATGGGATGATACATTCCAGGAAAAGAAAGAAAGAAGAGAGAGAGGAAGGGAGGAAGGGAGGAAGGGAGGGAGGGAGGGAGGAAGGGAGGAAGGAAGGAAGGAAGGAAGGGAGGGAGGGAGGGAGGGAGGGAGGAAGGAAGGAAGGAAGGGAGGGAGGGAGGGAGGGAGGGAGGAAGGATGGAAGGAAGGAAGGAAGGAAGAAAAATAAAAGAAAGAAAGGAAGAAAGGAGAAACCTTTCAAACCAGGACTATTATATCCAGCAAAGTTATTTGTTGGAAGTACAGTAGAAATAAGGCACCTCCCAGATAAGCAAAAGCACAAAATTCAGCACAACTGGAGCAAGTCTTACCAGAGAATCAGAAGGGAGTCCTACATTTGAAGTAAAAACCATTAAAACACAAGACAATACCAAGTTCACTAACAGAGCAGGTATAATCAATATCAATCAACAAAATGAAGTTTTAATTCTTACATTAGCTGAACAGATAGAAAACCAAGATCCCAGTATATTCTGCCTACAAGACACTCACTTTATGAATAACGATACACAAAGAGTGAAATTGCATGAGTGCAAAAATATACACTAAGAAAATGGAAACCAAAATAAGAAAGAATAGCTATATTCATATCAGAAAGAGCAGACTTCAAATCAACAACTGTAAAAAGAAAGAACATTATATGTTGATAAAAGGATTGATTAAGCACAAAGATATGTCAATCATACATATATAAGCATATATGTGTGTGTATGCCTCCATCCATTTAAAAAGATTGAATTCATGTCATTTGTATTCTCAGAACATAAGGAAAAAAAAAAACTAGAAGTCAAAAGAAGAAAAATAGAATATTGACAAATGCATGGAAACTCAACAACATGCCTCTGGATGACCAATGGGTCATTGAAGAAGTTAAAAAAGAAATAAAATCTTTCCTGAAATAAATGAAAATGAAAATACAGCATATCAAAACCTGTGGGATACAGCCAAAGCAGTATTAAAAGGGAAATTTATAGCATTGAGTACTTACATTGAACAAAAGAGAAATGTATCAAATAAATTATCTAATGATGCATCTTGAAGACCCAAATCCAAATTAGCAGAAGGCAAGAAATTATAAAGATTAGGGCCTGTGCCGTGGCTCACTAGGCTAATCCTTGACTTGCAGCGCTGGCACCCTGGGTTCTAGTCATAAATGGTGTTGGCAAAACTGGATGCATTTATGTAGTAGAATCTCTACTTCTTACAGTAAGGCTTTTTGGATGTTTCAAAAACATACCACCGTGTAAGTGCTAACAATATGATAATACAGAACATATCCCTCACATTCGACAACTTCAGGTACTCTTGTTTTAGACCACCACTCAAAACACAACCATTTAAAAGCATCTTTCTAGTTTCTACCCCTATAGTTCTGTTTGTAACACAATTTAATGTATGTTGATATTTAGTATAGTTTCTTTAATTTATTATAGCCCATTTGTTATCTCCTGCATCACTTTTTTTCCTCCTTTTATCTTTATTTTGTTGTTACTGTTATTGTTGTTGAAAGGTATTAGATTATAAGAATTATCATTTTATTTAAATAAACAACTTGGTGTGGGGTGACTAGGTCACCATAGTAAGTTTATGGAGAGAGATTTGATTTAACATTTTAAGAAATTTAAATTTGAAAAATTAACATTTTTAAAAAGGCAATTCTTTTAAATATCTGGTTTGTGGCATGAAAAGCGTTTGGAAATTGATGTAACTGTTTTCCAACAATAAAAAAATTAAAAAAACAAAATTCCTTTATCTACTTGAAGTCACATAATAAATTTCTTTTAAATAGCTCAGTATGCATGGTAGCACTTTTCCAGTGGAGAATCTTGATATACGTGTTATCTTAGCCATGTGTGCTGAGACTTGTCAATTGATATGATGTGACAAAAATGATACTTTTCTTCTATGATGTTTCGTAATATTCATTATGTGGTATAACATATAGTTCTTGGAGACTTACAAATGACAGATTTGAATGTACTGAAAATGTGAGAATGCAAGAAAGATTTCCCTGGGAAACAAAAATGAAGAAAACATAAATGATTGCCAATTGAACCATTAGCAAATACCAACAGTTATAAACAATTTCTCTGGAGTAAGAAATTCCCCAATCTGTGGTAATTAATATACAGAGCATAAAAATATAACATTTATGAGTGAAATTGACATTTTGAGATTTGATTATTGTTTATAGCCCTTGTCTATACTCTTGAGGAACAATGGTTTTTGCTACTTACTGCTTGTTAAATTCTTTATTTGTGGAGTGATAGCTCATTATTGTAAAATAAACCAAAATTATGTCATTGTAAAAATTTAAAAATAAGAGTTGAAAGAAAAGGAAGGCTGGGAGCATGGGCAGGAGGGATGATAAGATGGGAAGTATTATTATGCTCTTAAATATCTATTTATGAGATACATTAAATTTGTTCATCTTACATAATTAAAAATTAAATTAAAAAGAAATTAAACTGATTTTATATAAGACATAAAAGTTATTTATCAATTTATATGTTACCCTCTTTAAGGCAAAATTTATTCATTTGTTTTATTTTAAACTGATATATATGAATTATTCATATTTATGGAGTTCTAGGTGATGTTTTGATATATGTATATTATGTTTAATTTTTTTTGTTAATAGAGTACTGCAAAGAAGTTTGTTGTGAATGGGCCTCTTTAAAAAATGTCTGCACTTTGCCTGGTTTCAGAAGCTACTGCTAGAGAGGGATATTTTGTACATGAGAAGCCCTACAGCCATGTGAGGAGCTTCTTCCCCATGAGATGTTTCATTCCCCAAGACAGTTGTTATTTCTTCCAGCTATTCAATCACCAGTGCATTTAAAACAAACAGCTGTCTCTGAGTATGTAAGCCCTACAGCATTTAAGCAAAAACCTGTATACAAGTACCAGGTGAGAGGTTTACTTAAAGAAAGTAGTACAAACCCCAGTATAGATATCCATTTTAAATGTAGCAACCACACCACAGCCACAGTGAAATGTGAATTCATTTATTCCCTTGACCTTCTGTCTACTTGTTCTTTTAATTTTGTTTTTATTTCTTCTTTTCTTACTGATATTTTACTTTTTTATGGTTAATATTTATTCATTGAGGATCTATTCCAAGTACTGTGGCTAATTTAATTTAGTATTCTCTCTTCTCTCTTTTTGTCTTTCTCTCTGTGTATGTGTGTCTCTGGAGGGCTAATTTGTATATTTTTATTTTATGTATTTGAAAAGTAGAGTGACAAAGACAGTTTAATCCGCAACAAATTTTTTTAAGCTCTACCTATGAAAAACACGAAATCTGCTCTCTTCTTATTAATTAAAAAAGAAAAAGAAGAAGAAGAAAAAAGACCTGGGATACCCAGGAGGAAGCTAGGAGCCTTGAACTTCATCTTGGTCTCCCGTGTGGGTGTCAGGGTCACAAGCACTTAGGTCACCTTCCATGCTTTCCTGGGCACATTAACAGCTAACTTTCTAACTGCCACTTGTACATGGTGGGCCACAATTTCAACTCCCGTCCACCCCGCCTAGGAGAGAAATTTAAAATTTTACTGAGGTTATGATTTGGTTTAGAGATTAAGATTCTGATTATGATGCCGAATCGCTTATTGGAGTACTTGGATTCAGTCCTAATTCTAGCCCTAACTCAAGTTTTCTACTAATGCAGACATTGGGAAGCAGAGGGAGCAGCAATTCCTGCTTATATTCCTATTTTCTGCTCGGCACTGAATTACATGTTTGAAAGTAATTAGTATCATCCATTGCATTCAGAAAATTATTGGACCACGGATTTGTGGAATGACTGTTTTCTCTAATGGATAACTACTGGAGCCTATACAGTACAGTGGAGAGAATTAGATTTAGAAAATCTAACTTTTGCTTCTCAGCCCATTAGTTTTGAGATGAATGTCACTTGGAAAGCTACAAAATATTCATTTTCAAATATAGTGAATAGCTACTACCTGGCAGATATAGCACAGTACTAGAGATACAAAGATAAGCAGGAGATAATCTCCTACTCCCTTATCTTCTCCCTGGGAGAGGGATAAACTACACACTATAGCACAGTGCACAAAATATGTAATATGAGGATCTTGTAAGGCTAAAATTTGTGGTTATTTTTTATCTTATTCTAATTCCCATTGAGGTGGGCATTATAAAGCTTTTGCTGGTGTTTTTTAATAAACGAGTGAAAAAAAAAGTGTTATTTTCAAGTTTCATCATAGTGAATGAATCACTGATAGATCCTGGTTGAAGGAAACCTGATGATAAATCTGCTTAAAAGTGAATACCATGTTCCCAAGTTAAGAAGACATTCCAGGAAAGGAAACAATATCAGCAAATTCCCGGAGGCCTGAGACTTGAGCATGTGTCAAAGGAGAGGGAAAGAACAGTCACTTTACGAGATAATATAATCCCTGACAAAAAATAGTGGGATGTAAATGAAGCCAGAAAATAGCAAGTTTGAACTAAACAGTAAAGAATTTTATGTTCCAGGCTAAATAAATTTTATTTCATTAAAGCTTAAAATACATGCTATTTTATTCTTAAATTATTCTTGTTTTCACCTCAAAATGTGAATAATGTGAAATGTTTTGCCTACTTTACAAGATGGGGTACAGTGTGGAAGAATTAATTTCAATACATTTAAGAAATATAATTTAAATATTGGGAGTTTAATTTAAGGCATTAAGTTAAAATAATGAGTTAAGACATCTTTTAATATTGAGAATAAAATTATAGGGTGCTAATATATAAAGGAGGACAACATGGCATGGAGATATGGTGTGAGAGATTAATTGAATAATTCTATTATTATTCAGCACAATGTTTAATGTATTTTAGAAACCTCCATCTTTTTAGCAATAAAGAACTCAGTGTTTGTATTAATGGAAGAAAGGGCAAGTGCTGCAAGTTTCTCCCAATAGTTCAGTTTGTCAAAGTTTAATCTGTTATTTAACATTTCTGATTATTCCAATGTTTAATTAATGGTCTGCTAACTGTCTCAGAGTGAATCAAAGTCCATGGTGTTGTGTGTTTTTATTCATGTCATGGAATGCATCAGAGGGATAGTCTCTTTAGATAAAGCAAATAAGTGTTGAAAGCTAAATGTTTTCAAATTAATTCCAAGTTAATCTGATAGAATTTAGATTCAAATCATTTGATAGCCCTTTATTATGCAAATTAATTTGATTTTTTAATTCTCCTATGATATCGACTTGTTCCATGTGAAGCAGATGTCCTTGACATGTAAAATATTAGCACTAAATACTACTAATTGATAACCTGTAGTACTGTAAAAGATATATCCTCTGTATCATAATCTTAAGATATTTGTTCATGATATGTAATATTTGTTACAATCGTATGCAGTGTTTAAGACAGATTTGACACCTAGTCTTGAGGCTGGCTATCTGAGTGTTTGGGTCAATTATTTTAGTATATTTGAGTGCCATCTTACCTTTTTTTGCAAATTTTAAATAACTATCTAAACAAGCCATATTAGGTATTAAGCAATAAAGATAGATTACTGAAAGATATAACACCCAATAAATGCTCAGTAAAGTGTAGCCATTAATGCACCATAGTATCTAAAACCTGATAGAATATTATTAAACATTTCCTTAGATTTTTATTTTTCTAATTATATTAGTTAGAATTATCTATAAATGTAGTCTTATTGAAGTCTTTTGGAACTCTAGAGAGTATTATATTCCCTATTAATATACCAAATAAATTTATAGATAGATAGATAATACACACACATATACATATATCTACACTTTAACATATATATAAATATTTTCCAAATAATGTTTTCAATATTCTTGAAAGGACTGTATGTTTAGGTGATGTTGAATCTCACTACTCACAGAATAATCTGTGAGAGAAAAAAATAATTGTAGCTTTATTCAACTCTCTCCTCAAAATTCACTTTACCTACTGTATATAATGGCAGTCTGGTGCAATTTCCTTATCCCAAACTGCCTTTAATTTTCTTCTCAATATTGATAAACCTATTACTTGAAATATTATTGGATATATGATTGCTTATTTATGCCTCTTAGCATAATCATAAAAGATATATTTTGTGAGAAAGCATTTATGGCTCCCTTGTTCATTATCACAAACATCAGTTAACACAATATGACCCACATACAGTAGAATCCAAACGTTGAAATATTAACACTTAACTCATCATAATTAATAATTTAAAGAAAATGAAATAAATACACAGCTAAATGGGTTTAGATGAAATCAGAGATTTTTTTAATATTTATTTATTTGTTTGAAATTTATAGTTACAGATAGAAAAGGAGAGTCAGAGAGACAGATCGATTCGCTGGTTTACTCGCCAGATGGTTGTAATAGCCAGGGCTGCGCCAGGCCAAAGCCAGAAGCCCAGAGTTTCAAGTGGGCCTCCTACACAGGTGGCAGGGGCCCAAGCACTTTGGCATTTTCAGCTGCTTTCTCAGGTTCATTATCAAGGAGGTATATTGGAAGTAGAGCAACAGGGACATGAACCAGCATCCACATGGGATGATGGCATCACAGGTAGTGGCTTTACTTGCCAGACCACAACACTGGCCCCTAAAATCAGTTTTGAATTGTCTCTATTTTAAGTTCTTTATGAGTCAGTGATAAAGATATAAAATTTAGTGTTTATAATGTTGAATTTGAGATGGTAGAAATACATCTTTTGATAACTCTCATAGAATGATAGAGATGAAACTGAGAAAAGAGGGAGGAAATGTCTTGAATTATTCCTAATATAAAAAATAGAAAGTGGGGGCAGGTGTTTGACACAGTGGTTAAAACCACATCCTGTATTGGAACGTCTGCCTTTGAACCCCAGTTCTTTTTACTTCAGATGCAACTTCATGATAATGAACACCTGTGGAGCCAGTGGATGGTGGCTCAAGTTCCTGGGTCCCTGTCACCTTGCTGAGATATCAGGATCAAGCTCCAGCCTTCTAAGGCCTTCCTGGCCCAGCCCTACCTATTGCAGATATTTGGGGGAGTGAATCAGCAGTTGGAAATCTCTTTTTGTCTGTCTCCCTGTCTTTATCTGAATCTCTATTTCCTTGTCCCTCCACCTTTAAGATAAATAAATACATTTTAAAGAATAGGAAGAGAAATGGTGCCAAGAGTCCTTGGGGTCATACATAAACCATGCATCCTAATGCATTTAGGTTTAAGGAGTTCAATGGATTTTTGATATTAATCAATAAGAATTTTTTGAATCTGTATCACTGCCCTTAACTATCGGCAGTAATATAGTAATCCACCTCTAAATTGCTGTTATTCTCATCCCAGATAACTCAGGGTTACTATGAAAAGCAGAGTTATAAAACTCAACATAATTTAAAGTCTTTTTGAAATAAAAAAATTAATGCATTTTTTCTTCTCCCCCATTTTACAATGCAGTTGTAGTGACTGCTATGAAATGTAAGTTTGAAGTGTTAATTCTATAATCTTATAGATCTAGGGATTTAAACAGTTATCATAGCAAACTGACATGGTCATAGGAAAAATATAATTCAGTCTTTTACCCACTGTTTACTCAAAAGATAAGTTTTATGAGTGTGCTATCACACTAACTGAAGTTGATTAAAAAAGATTCAGTGCCTCTTTTTAAAAAACAGGACTTCCATAATAATTGATGCAAGAGAGACCCCTAGCAGCATCTGAACATGCTGAATTCTTAAATCAATAATATTGGCTTCAGTTCCTAGTAACAGGTGTATCTGCATTGATTAATATTTTTGACACCAAGAAAAGAAAGTATTACACAAAGGGCAATTGCCCTGACTTTTCCAAATATTCATGAAATGATGTAATGTTTGCAAAAAATACAGTCATAGTGCTTCACTTATTCACTGTGTAATGCCCAGTCAAGCCAAATGGACGGAGTCATAGGTAGCAATAAATCACAGTGTGTGAGTTAGTTAGGATAAAATAATACTGTCTGAGGACTTCAATCTTGAAAACCAAGAATCCCTGACAATTGCTTGCTCTTGACACAGATTTACAAAAAGAAACTACACACAAAATAGTGTACCAAACAGAACCTCCCTCAGTTTAGAATAGCACATGATTCCTCAGTCCCATCAATAAACCCTGAGCTGTCATTGATTGCAGTTGGCAGAACTGGGTTGTGAATTTTCTGGTTAGCCATTATGAAACTTCTCCAGATTTACTCATCAAAGGTACAAAAAGTGATTCCAAGGCAAAAGGCACCAAGGAGAAGGAAAGCAATGACAGAGATCGAAGCATCAATCAAACCCATTTCTCAGAGCTCCCCCAAAATGAGGTCTCTTCTCAAACATAAAGAGCAACCTGGAGAAGTTTCATCCATTCTATATTCACAAGTTTAATTTACCACTAATCAACCAAGTCAAAAGTAGGAAGACCTTAGTTCTACAGGGATATAAACAAGGGCTGGAAACAACAATCATATCCCAAAGTGACCATCTCATTCTTACACACTTTTTGAATTCTATATTAACTGTCACATATCAGAGAAAAATATTTATCTTTTTGAGACAGGCTTATTCCATTAAGCATACCGTTTTTGTATGACTGAGTAGTACTCCATGCTCTATATATACAATATTTTTTTTTTTTATCCAGTCATTGGCTGATGGACATCGGGTTGATTCCATATCTTAGCTATTGTGGATTGAGCTGCAATAAACGCGAGGGCACAAACAACTCCTTCATATACTGATTTCATTTTGTTTGGGTAAATTCCCAGGAATGAGATGGTAGGTCTATTTTCAGGTCTCTGAGGAATCTCCATACTATCTTCCATAATGGTTGCACTAGTTTACATTCCACCAACAGTGGATTGGGATACCTTTTTCCTCACATCCTTGCCAGTATTTGTTATTTCTTGATTTTTGGATGATAGCCATTCTAACTGGGGTGAGAGGAAATCTTATTGTGGTTTTTATTTGCATCCCCCTGATGCCTAGTGATCCTGAGCATTTTTAAGTTAAATTAAATGAAATTTAGTTTTCTACTTTACATCTTGATTTATGTGAAGCCATTTGTTTATCCAAGCTCACTGTGTAAATATGTAACATAGAAACTCATGATACCCACTATACAAAGTGATTCAAATTTGTCCCCACCCCATAAATTTTAACAGTGAAGATCTCTCATAATTTCAAATGAACCCAATGTTTCTACAGTGAAATTAATGTTATAACACTAGCTTCTACCACTTTTTCTAGTTTCCCCTTTCATCCCTTCCAACCTCAGAAGGAGGTTCATGTTATCTCTTAGGGAATTTCAAAATCCAAGGATAAATAAATCTATCACCTGATCAGATTACCCTCTTTCTATTGACTGCAAGCTGAAAACAACTGAATAGTTGCAGAATTTTTAATTTATTTGCTGAGTGTAGCCTTAGTATTCCTCTCTTTCATATAAAAATATGTGATTATGCTTAGATAGGTTTGTAAACATATAAGCATACAATAGGAACTTTAAAATATGCCCCTATATATAAGATAGGTATACCTATATGTACCTATCTCTCTATATATAGTGTATATATATATGTATTTACAGATACATATATATTTTTAGATATCTTCCTTAAATTATATCTATATAATGATAGAAAAATAATACAAGTGTATAGTTGTGTAATTTTCCTGTTTATTGTCTATCTCAGTTTCTTGACTGCAACCCCAAAGTTAAACTGATAGCATTTATAAAAATCAACGCTCCATAAAAACTTTCTCTATGTCTCATTCACCTGTTATTTTTTCATTATTCTCTATCTCCAATGTTGCCCCCAAGCTGTGTTTCTCAACCCTGGCAAAACTTATTTCCAAAAACTCTATCAATTTTAGACCTTTATGTCCTACCTTCATGAAGACCTATTTTTTTTTACCACAATTGATGAAAGCTTGTGATCTGCCTTTAGCATTTGAAAATAGTTGCTCATATTGCTAACATGTCTAAGCCTGTGCTCTCAAAGACCCAGTATATCTCTGGTCAGGAGAATGTCCTCATCACCAGGTATCTCCTTCTTTTAGTTGCACTCATTATTTCCAGTGATACCAAGATTCTTCTCTTTAGACTCTCACCTAGATAACTTTGCAATTCCAATATCAAAATTAATTGAACTTATTATCCTTCTTTGCTTCAGCTTTAGGGTTTCATTTCTCTCTGCCTTCCACTTCCCAATATATCTAAGCTGAAATTCCAGAAGTTGTTTTTCTCTCCACCTTTTTTTATTTAATTGATCTTATTGTCCTGCCATGTGGAACAGATTGAGGACAATTTATGGTGAATCATGTTCTAAGTTATTATTGCAAGGATTTGGGCATTTTAACCACTGAACAGAATATATTTTGTAACTTCCTAGCTGATCTTAAAGTAGATGAGGAAAGAATCCTTGAGATTTACTTAGTTTTACCTGAGAGTGAGGGAAGATTTTACCCATTAAATAAATTTCAAAATTTTAAATGAAAGGTGAGATTAAATTTCATTCAGACCAGATATTCAAGAGGTTATTATACAAGCTGCTTTCAAAGATAAGGGGACATATGTTGTTAAAATTTCCCTGAAAGAGTTTTATGAATATACAAAAAAAATAACATACCCACTCCACCTGCCCAGACCTACACACACACACACACACACACACACACCAGGACACAAGGGTGTATGTGGTGTCAGTCATCTGCATACCGCCCTTGTAATAACAATACATTTTCAAAGAGTGTAGGTACATGTAATTTGAAGGTCATTTCCTATTTCTTGCCAATTGAGGACATTTTACATATTAGATGTAGGGAGATATATTTGTCAAACATATATTTTACTTTTCTGGTAATTAATGCATTTCATAGAAGTAGAAAGGGAAGCATAATGTAAATGATCTGTTTATCTAAAATGCTTCGAGAGTAACAGGCACAGACTCAAGAAAACCAAATTTCAGGCCATAATCCTAATGAGTAGATAAAGATGTATCAGCATGATCCAGGAACCTCTGGGCATCCAGCAAATTGGCCATATGCTAATTTCACTCTCAGAGCCATTTCCAGAAGCGAAAATGTACTTGGACTGGGAAATACTTGCACTGTACTCTCACAAGCCTGGTTAATCTGTGTTTTCTAGACATCTGGAGACACAGTGAATCAGACCCAGGAGGACTTTCTGCACTCCTAGTAAATAGGAATTCCCATTTTGTAACTTACAGATTATCAAGGCAGATAACAAATCTTTATAACTGTTTTTTTCTACTGTCACGCACTTCATTTTTACAAAAGTCCACATCAGTATTAAAAACTTACTATGTGAAAACCTCAAATTCATTACTTTTCTTAACTGTTGACTGTGTCACAAATTATGTGCTTTCCAAAATAAACTCACAGTTGGTTATTCCATGAATTGTTTTTTCCTATGTCAAAATTTATTTTCACATTTGATATCGAAGGGAGAAGATAGAGGCTTGATGACTGGATCTAGAATATATTTGTTCTTATTACGCTATTTGAACACACTATCAGTACAAAAAAGGGTATATAAGAGACAAAACAGACTGTCTTTATGGAGCCACAAATAAGCAAGCACACATGACTGTGAATGATCTAATAGAAGTACAAGTAGGAGGGTTCAACGAAACAGGCTGAAATGCAGAGGACGATGTGGGAGTCTAAGAAAGGCATCTCAGTCTGTGGGGATTTAGAATTAGCCTTTAAAGATTGTACATAAGTGTAGGGAGAGTAGATAATAGGAAGGATTATGTGGAAAGAGGTATTTCACCACCATCAAAAGCATGAAACTCAACAACAAGAAAACAACAAATCCTGTTAAGCTATGGGCAATGGGGCCAGTGCTGTGGTACAGTGGGTTAAAGCCCCAGCCTACAACAACAGCATCCCATATGGGCACTGGTTCAAGTCCTGGCTGCTCCACTTCCAATCCAGCTCCCTGTTAATGTGCCTGGGAAAGCAGCAGAGGATGGCCCAAGTCTTTGACCTCTGCACTCACATGGGAGACCTGGAAGAAGTTCCTGGTTCTCTGTTTTCAGCTCCAGGCATTGTACCATTTGGGGAGTGAAACACCAGATGGAATACCTCTTTCTCTCTCTCTGTCTCTATATCTCTATGTAACTCTTTCAAATAAATAAATGGGTAAAGGACTAAATATACTGTTCTCAAAAAATAAATACAAATGACTAACAGATGTATGAAAAAATGTTGAATATCACTAGCCATCAGGAACCACAATTAGATATAATTTTATCCCTATCAGAATGACTATTATAAAAAAAAAGATGTGAAGTAGCAAATTTGGCAAGGATGGGGAGAAAGTAGAACTCTTTTTTTAAAGATTTATTTATTTGAAAGGTGGAGTTACAGAGAGAGAGAGAGAGGGAGAGATTTTCCATCCACAGGTTCACTCACTGAATATCAGCAAGGGCGGGAACTGCGCAGGTCCGAAGTCAGGAGCCTGGAGCTTCCTCAAGGTCTCCCACAGTGGTGAAGGGGCCGAAGCCCTTGGACCATCTTCTATTGCTTCCCTAGGTACATTAGCATGGAACTGGATCAGAAGTGGAGCAGCCGGGACACAAACCAGTGCCCATATAGGATGCCAGCACTGCAGGTGGTGGCTTCACCCACTATGGCATAGCACCAGGCTGAAAGCAGAATTCTTATACACTATATATGGTAGTACAAATTAATGCAGTTATGGTGGAAAATGATATGGAAATTTATTTTAAAAACTAGTAGAAACTCTATATGATATAGCCATCTCACTACTGGGTACAAACCCAAAAGAAACGAACACAGTGTATCAGACACTTGCTCCACCATGTTTGCAGCCCTGTTCACACAGCTGATTTATGGAATGAACCTTTGTCTGTCATCATATGAATGGATTAAAAAAGTGGCATATATCCAAAATGGAATACTACCTAGCCTTAAAAAAAGAATGAGATCCTTCCACTTGCAGCAAAATAGGTGGGACTGGAGGGTTTGATGTTAAGTGAAATAAGAGATCTAGAAAGACAAATACTGCGTGTTCTACATGGTGTGTGGGTGCTAAAAAATCTATACACTATGTTCATTACTAGAATCTGGCAAGAGTTTGGATGGAGTCTGGCTGTGGTTCATTAACTAACAAATATACTAATGTGAGATGTTAATGCTAGGAAAATTGCTATGATGTATAGATCATGACAAATATTTCATACTAATTTAAGATGTCAACAATAGAAAATATGGGTATTTGGTATATGGAAAGTAAATTTATGTTCTGAAGTAATTTTTTTCTTAAAAACATCTATTTATTTATTTGAAAGTCAGAGTTACAGAGATACACACACACACACACACACAGAGAGAGAGAGAGAGAGGGAGGGAGGGAGGGAGGGAGGGAGGGAGATCTATCCATTTTTTTACTTCCCAGATGGCTGCAATGGCCAGCACTGGTCCAGGCCAGGAACCAGGAGTTTCATCTAGGTCTCCCACATGGGTGGGAGGAACTCAAACTCTTGAGCCATATTCTGCAGTTTTTCCCAGGTCATTAGCAGGGAGTTGGATCAGAAGTGGAGCAGCCAAGAACATCCATATATGATGCTGGCACCGTAGACAGCAGCTTTTCATGCTATGCCATAACACTGGCCCTATTTTATTTGTTTTAAAGCATGAAATCTAACTTGCATGTTGGGACTATGTTCCGAATATTTGTGCCTCCCTGGAAATTCATGGTGTTGAAATTTACACCAGTGTGATGGTATTGAGATGCAGGGCTTTCATGAAGTGAATAGGTCATGAAGAAAGAGCCTTCATAAGTGGGATTAGACTCATACAATAGGCTACAGAAATCTGCCTTCTACCATTCAGCCTATGAGAATAGGGCAATAAAGTGTCATTTGTAAATCAGAAGCAGGCCTTCTCTACATATTAAATGCAAGCAACTTCATGTTGAAATTCTCAGTATCTTCAGCTGTGAAAAATAAACATCTGCTGATTCTAAGGCATTTAGTTGATGACATTTTGATGGAGCAGCCCAAATGGACTGAGACACTTCCACTATTAAAGGCATGTTGCTCCTCTTGTCGGTCTGAACAGGTAAGTTGATGCAATAGGAGTCTAGCAATGATTTGACTCTTATTTCATTCTATAATTTTGAGATATTTCTAGGCCTATGGAGGTTTATTCAGTCTGGGAGCAGTCAAGGGTTGAAAATGAATTAAGTCTTGTGCCCCGGAGTTCAATTATGATCCCCCAGGGTGTCCTTGGAGGTGTCTTGGAAAAGTTTTAACATAGATGCAATCTGGAGGAGCACACAGGGCCTGGAGGACTACACTCTAGAGTCATCCGTCAATCAGTCTCTATTTCCCAGTGGCTGATTGCAGAAGGAAAAAAAGTTATTTCACATCCTTAGGGGGCTATCTTCTGAAACATCATTGCTGTTAAACGTCGGATTCTTTTATGCTAACGAGGAGAAAAGACACTAAGCCTACCGAAAATCAGAAACTGACTCCCTGAAAACTATGTTTCTAACTCTATACCATAAGAGAATAGTTAA
Organism: Oryctolagus cuniculus; assembly: GCF_051225735.1. NCBI lineage: Eukaryota > Metazoa > Chordata > Mammalia > Lagomorpha > Leporidae > Oryctolagus > Oryctolagus cuniculus. The sequence goes on along the minus strand of NC_142871.1, from coordinate 104,860,697 downwards.
TATTTACTCTGCCAATGTCTGGTTTCTTTTCCGTTTTGATTACTCCCCTGGCACCATAGCTTCTTAGTCCCAATGCACATTTATCTTACAGAATCATCACTGAATTTGTTTATTTTCTCTTGTAAGAAAATAGATTTAGAAATTTTCTCTCCAATCAAATATTTCATTTGAGTTTTTCTATTTGAAAAAAGCCATTTCCTTTTGTTGCTAAGCTTTGTATTTTTCATAATTTTTATGTTCAACAAACGCAAATGTAAAACTGCATGTTACCCTTTTCAGAATTCATTTCAATCTACAAAACTTCACCTTGACTCTATTTGGTACAAGTAATAGAATAATGTTTATTAGTTAAGCAGTAGGGGATGAAATAGATCAGTCTCATTTTATTTCTTGAAATTTATAAAATACACTAACAGAATTAAAAATTGGGCAATTCATGGTACTGATGCATTTTTATAAATGGAAGAATTATTTTTTAATTTATGTACTAAGTGAACTAGTGTATTCTTTTTTTCTTTACTTCCTTGCTTTTTTTCTTTCTCCTTTCCTTCCTCTCACCCTCCCTTCAGCCTATACTTTCTTCTTCCTTCTTTTCACACTTTTATAAGTAATCCATTTTTGCTATGCTATTGTTTGATCACTTGAATGTGATTTGGAGATCTCTTAAGATTTTTCTCCAAGAATGTAAACTTTCTTCAAATGTTGCCTTTTCCTATAGCCATGAAATGCAAAGTTAAGAAAAGGTAAAATTTATTTTAAAATCAGATCAAATATATATATATATATATATTTAAAACTTTGATATGATTGGAATAGCTTAGTTCATAAAATATATATTATCTTTCCAAAACAAATTTTTAAATTGCTTTAAATTGGAATTACAAAATATATTTTAGCAATGGGAAGATACATCTCTGCAACAATATAAAAACATACTTCAATTTTCATATAGGTGCATATGTGAACAAATAATCTGTATAGCTAGTATTAGCAGATACTAGTGCATAAGATGTCCTTTAACATGGAGAAAGGCACTTTAGAAATAGTTGAAAATGGCATATATGTGATCATATATTTAAAAACATGTCATTTTAGCTTTTTGGAACTTTATTGACAATATTTGAAGAAAAGTAAAAGCTTTACTGACATAATAACTTCTAATATATTTTAAATTGGAACAAAACAAAAATATACTTCACAACTCCCCTTTCCATGCAATAAAAATAGGTTGGAATATGTACATATGATCCAATCAATTTTAAACACACTTGAATGGAGGATAAACATTCAATGATGCCTACACAAGTCTTCATAAAACACACAAGGGGGAACTAACCTGTCCAGAAGAAGGAAGTGAGAAGGCTTCTGCAGTGCACTTTCACCTAATTTCTTCTCGATCCTATAACACTGCTCTTTCATCATGTTTGAAAAGCCAAAGGAAAGTTCCTGTTTACATGTCTTCAGGGACCCAAAATATCTTGGGTGACTACATTTTACTAAAGCTTAAAGATGAACCCTAAAAATTATTTTTCTTGTTTTCTTTTCATATCTTTAACTCATTATTGCCAAAATGAGATATTGTAGAATGAAAATTAAAAAATAGCAATTGTCACTGACTTTGGATAAATAATTGAGATGGATCTGTATCCCAAAATTCCCTGTTTGAGGATAATAGTAAGTTGAATTTCTGACTCAAAGTTATTTATGATAATTAAATAAAGATACAGTAATTTAGACATAGCCTTGCATCCCACAGAGTTTCAATTCTATCTATAAATGCCAGTTCATCCATCACATTACCAAAAGAAAGGAAACAGAGGAATATAGTCTGTAATGGGGATAGGGAGAATGTCCAGTTTTCCTCAGATATATTGTCAAAAAATAAAAAAAAAAATAAAATAAAAAAAAAAAAATATGTCAACATACCTACATGGACACCTGGATGAATCTCCTGAGTCCTGGCTTCAGCCTGCTTTAGCCCTGGCTGGTGAGGCCACTTTAAGACTGAACCAACAGAAGGAAGATCTCTGTCTCTCCCTCTTCCTGCTCTTTCTCTGTAACTCTGACTTTCAAATAAATAAATAAATCTTAAAAAACAATTCCAGCACAATTGAAGATAAAATTTATCTCGATGTGTTACATTCTGACATCAAAGTAGTAAACCAGGGTAGGTACATTTTGTATCATGGCAAAGGATCCTTAAGAAAATGGTTAGCTTCTCATGGGATGCAGATGGACACTTGCATATTAATGGTCTTTGATAAATCTAAAGCAGATGGATATTAATCATAATCAGAAATACTTATTAAATAAATACTTAAATCTCAACTGATTTCCTGTTTAGGCATATCTAACTTTAATTATTCCAAATTTTCCCGGAGATTCTCAAAAAGTATATGTCATTTTCCTTCCAGTTGATTAGAAGTCACAAGAGGCTGGTGGTGTTATTATTGTATGTATTTCACAAAAAATGATGAAAATATTAATATATCAGGGATAAAATTGTATCAGAGCTAGCTGAGGTCATTCAATGTAAAACATAATAAATTTGAGAAATGTTTATTGCATGTCCAGTAAATTTCTTCAAGAAAAGCTTTTGAAGAATTATAAAAAACTTTAAGATGTTCCAGGAATCAATAAAAAGACTAGCCAAAAGTCTATTGTAGGACAAAGCTAAAGATCACCATCTCTAAATTATAACAACATTGAAAGAAATGATATAAATATCTCATCTAAACTTTTGTTCATGGTTGTGTAGATGTTAAAAAGTGTTAAAAATAATTTGTGTAATGAACCACTGGATGTAATTCTGTCTTTCAAATAAATCTTTAAAAAAAGTTTCAGTCATTTACATGAATCCCCCAAATTATTGAACAGAATATGTACTCTTCAGAAAAAGAGATTTCTATTACCCTAGAATAGCCCCACTGAAATTTCATATTTACAAGGCCACAAATGTACATTTTAAGAAAATCTTAAATTGTTTAAAACAGTACCTAGAAGAGATAAGATATTGGATATGTTTGTAGAATCTCACACCTGACTTTGGAGTTCAACCCCCACTTTTTTTTTTTTTTTTTTTTTTACGACAAGCTGTTTTATTTAACAAAGAAACAGGGGGAGGTGTTCTGTGATCAGGATTATTCCATCAGGGCCTTCAGTGGCCAGCTGTTGATTTTGTCCTTTTCAAAGATGGGAGCAATGACTTGCATGCCTGACACTGCATCCTGGCCCACAGCATTCAGTATGACTTTGGAGATGGTTTAAACAAGTGTTATAAATATTTGAAGGGATCCCAGAAGGAATCACACATCCCGTGTATTTGTTTAGCACAGGTGCCAGCAGCAAAATGTCATTGGTCATCGTGGGGCAGTAGATGAGGTCTCCAGACTAGAAGTGCCTAAAGGTCTGCAGGTCCTTCTCAGCAATGCCTGGCTCAGTGGAGTAGGGGCCAAACTGCTTCTCATACACGACTTTGGCCACCATACTCTTCAGTATATAAGGCTTGATCTGCCGACCTTCATTCAACCCATGGATTTCAATGAGAACTTGAGGCAATGTACACATGTGTGGACATTGGTGATGAGCCCAGACAGAACAATTTATAGCCAGTCTCCATGGAAAGACCTTCTAGAAATCTGCTATTACCATCTGAGCCTGGATCCTGAAGTGAGTGTGTGCACTGATGGGCACACTGTTCTTCCTTTTCATGGCCATGATATTCCTCCACTTTAGGACATAAAATACATGGTTGTGGAACACTGGGACTCTCCATTTTCCACTGCAGTTAGAGGAAAACAGTTCTGAACTTTGTATTGATGTTGTCATAAGATACTCCAGAGGTTCAGTCTTATTGTAAATCTGCATGACTAAGGATCACATCCTTGAGTCTTATTGAGGGATTTTTTTCACCTCAAAAATGACATGACCAGATTATAGGAAAATGGACTGATATAGCAGGTGCAATGAGAACAGAGGTATCTTACCTAAGGCTTTTCTGGGTGTGCGCACCTCAAGCCATCTGCTGGTTTTAACTATGAAAAACCTGATATCATGGAAGCATGACAAAAGACAGCCTTCATTTTTTTTTACTACATAATATAATGCTTTGGCTATTCAATATCGGTTCTGCTGAAATGCAAAAGCCTGCAGACCAGATCTATTCAATTTGTATCCACATTTCAATAAGGTCTAGAGTTGATGCACGTTTGAAGCACTGATATAGTGATAAAGAGATTGCACAGTGACTCCCAACTGGTTGATTTTATGTGTTCTTTTCACCTAATAGATGGATGGCTTTAGGCTTAACACTTCTGTTCCTTGTTTTCTTCATCTCAATAGTGGATAAAATAATAGGACAAGCTCCTTAGAGAGAAAATGGAGACAGGATAAGTTGATTCATTCAATGCTCATAGAGTGGACCAAGAGTATAATAAATGCTGTAACTATGCTTGGTATTGCCATTAGTATCCTTATTTAGGTTGGGGGCATGGGTTCTTTTATTTCAGGAAGAGTAAAAGAGAATGTGAATGTCTAGGGTTCTCAGGATCGACTTAAGGTGGCAATGTTGATGAAGAAGGAGTCTTCTCTCACTTTCTACCTTGGGACTGGAGTTGCTGTGATTTGGAATACTGATATGCATTTTTTTCTCACTGATTCAAATGAAAAAGTAAGTGTATGTAACATCCATCCTCCATTTCCAAACATCACAATCATTCTTTATGATTAATTTATAAAAAGATGAAAACCTAGTAAATAAAATATTGGCAGAAAAAATAAAACATTTGATGTTGTACCATAAGAACTAATTATTTTTTGACTGGCAACTGGTTTATTACATAGAACTGTTTTATGTTTATTGCTGTGCTTGTGAATAGGAACACATTTTAAAGCATCACTTTTGTGTAGTAGGTATCAAGAACTTTGATTTACACACAAATTCTCATTAAACTCAGAAATGTATGTCCCAATGTTATGTGTGTTTCTTCTGAATAATCCAAACCTTAATGGATGCACTACATGTATCCCCATAATCTGTGTTTACAATATGTTTAGCTATGGATCAGGATTTGACATTTAGAAAAATTTTAAGATTTATTTAATGTTTTTATTTGAAAGGTGGAGTTGGAGAGAGAGAGAGAGAGAGAGAAAGAGAGGTCTCCCATCCACTGGTTCACTCCCCAGATGGCCGCAATGGCCGGAGCTGAGCGGATCCAAAGTCAGGAGCCAGTAGCTTTCTCCAAATTTCCCATGTGGGTTCAGAGTCCAAGGACTTGGGCCAACCGCTACTGCTTTCCCAGGCACATTAGCAAGGAGTTGGATTTGAAGTAGAGCAGTCAGTAAGTTAACTGGTGCCCATATGGGATGCCAGCTTTGCAGGCTGGGGATTTAACCCTATGTACCACAGCATGGGCCCATGACTTCTAGAAATTTTGCTTCTACTATCTTATATTTTGATATTATTCTCTGAATTCTAGCAAATCAGGTTTTTAAAAATCAAAATAATCCAAATATTTTCATAAGTGTCATATGCAATTACAATTGTGAGTGTTCAGAGTTAATTTTACAAAGGGATCGTTGAAAGATGTAGACATTTGGGGCCTGTCCACTTGAGTTGTATTTACTGACTTCAGTTTTCTAGGGCTATTTTACTGAGCACTGATATATGAGAACAATGAGATGAAATGTTTGAATACAGATTCTTTTATATTCTCTATCTTTGCTTGATTTGAGGCCTAACAAGAAAACATATTTCAAGAGATGTTTTAATTATATATGTGCAAGTACTTCATCTTATTTTCACCATAAGATTCATTTAAAACTTTATCCAAAATTTTATGGATCAAACAATAAGGAAATATGTCAATTTTTCATGAAAAATAAATAAAAAGTTAGATGAGTAATCAAATATGGATTTACTTAAGGTCATTGTTTAGAAAGAAAGTACTTTGATTCATAGTGCTATAAAACTGTTTTAAACAGAGCACAGTGATCTGACAAGTAAATAAGATGGCCAGATTCATCAATTCTTAAGAAAATGTTAAATTGATTTGAATTCTGTAATGAAATAAATTTAAATACAGTTTGCACTTATGAATGTAAAACTACTGAATATGCACAGAAAAAAATTGGTTGTTTAGGAAAAATGTGCATTGAAATAATAAAATAGTAAGTGCAAGAAGTGTGAAGATTAAAATTCAAAAGTTTAAAATATTACTGAATTAGGAATGCTACTTTTTCCAGAACAAAGAAAATAAATTTACTGTAACTACTGAGTATGTCATAAAATATCATTAGAAATATAAATGCACTTGTATATCAGGTAATGTGAATCCAGTCTTCAAGAAAATACCAACAGGTCTTGACTTTGAGAAGAGTAAGGTTTTGGGTTTTTGTACATTCACATAGATAGCCATTTTTCTAATTTCATTGAACATAGGCATAATGAAAATTGACAATAACTCAAAAATGTATATGGTAGTAGAAAATGTAAATTTGCTTGACAATAGTAATCATTTCAGTATACATCTATTTATATGTCTCTATATAGGACATCTTAAACATATACAATAAGCATAAAATATACAATTTGACATTTTAATTGAAAGATAATTGTCTTCACATGTTAATAGGAACATTTTCAGAAATAGTGATTGAGTATATTTATTATGATATTTTAAAAGCTATTTATTTATTTGAAAGGCAGAGTGTGAGAGACAGAGGACGAGAAATAGAGATTAATCTTCCATCCACTGGTTTACTCTTAAAAGGCCACAAATGCTGAATGGGCTGGGCCAAAACCATGAGACAAGAACTCTAACATGGGTGACAGGGCCCTAGTAGTTGTGCTGTCTTCTGCTGCCTTCCCAGGCTCATTAGCAGGAAGCTGGACTGGAAGCAGAGCACTGGGAACTCGAACTGGCACTCTGAGATGGGATATATGATAGCAGCATTACAAGCAATAGCTTAACCAACTGCATCACAGCACTGGCTCTTGCTACAACATATTTTCTAAGTTGCTTATCAGCATAAGAACTATGGAAAGGGGCACTTTAGGACTTAACCAATCCTGAATTACTAAATCAAAAAAGTTATTAAAACTGAAAATGTTTGGGAATTTTATTAACAACTACATATTTTTATAAAACATACCATTCTCCTACCCCCAAATAATTAACAATGTAAACAAATTACCTAAAAGGCACAATTAAGTATTTTACCAGAAAAACATTTTGAATGGACTGTGTATTGCCTCCAGTTTCCATTTATGGTATATTGAACTACATAGCTAGAATTTCAGTTATCATTTCTAAAGATCCTAAATCCTTAGGAAATTTGACAATTTCGTAAAAAAAGTATGCAAAGATAGGGAACAATGTTGTGATGCAGCAATTTGAATTGCCACTTGTGAACCAAAATCTCATATTAGAGTGTCAGTTGGACTCCTGGGTGCTCTGCTTCCTACCCAGCTTCCTGCTAATGTGCCTGGAAAGCAGTGGAAGGTGGCCCATTACCCATGTATGATATATTGATGGGGTTCCTGGCTCCTAGATTTGGCCTGGTCCACTCCTGGCCATTGCAGTCATTTGGGGGGTGAACTAGCAGATAAAAGACCTCTCTGTTGTCCACTCTCATTCTCTGTCTTCCTCTCTCTTTTTGTCACTCTGCCTTTCTAACAAATAAAATATTTTAAATGTTTTATTTAAATATATTTAAATATTTAAAAATACAAAGACAAAAGCTTATTCAGTAACTAAAATATTTCTACATAAATATTTTATACTTATTTCAAATTGAATTGTATATTTTTAAAGAATGGAACTTATTTTAAGATCACATAATTTTTTTAAAGATTTTGCATTTATTTATTTCAGACGTAGAGTTACAGACAGTGAGAGGGAGAAGCAGAGAGAAAGGTCTTCCATCCATTGGTTCACTCCCCAGTGGCCGCAATGGCTGGAGTTGCACCGATCCAAAGCCAGGAGGCAGGTGCTACTTCCCGGTCTCCCATGTGGGTGCAGGGACCCAAGGACTTGGGCCATCTTCTACTGTTTTCCCAGGCCACATCAGAGAGCTGGATTGGAAGAGGAGCAACCAGGACTAGAACCAGCATCCATATGGGATGTCAGCACTGTAGGCAGAGGATTAACCTACTGCGCCACAGCACAGGCCCCAAGGTTATATAATTGTATTTATTAAGCATGATTTAGTTATACATGATTAACAATTGTTATACATATTCACATGACTACATTCTACATTCACTTACTTATAGGTTCTGTACATAGGAACTTGGGATATTACCCAGAAAATGGATTAGAATGATGAAGAATGACAGGAGCAGCCAGAACATGAACCAGCACCCATATGCCTGCACTGCACGCTGAGGCTTAGCCCACTATACCACAGTGCCGGCCTCATTCATAACAGTTTTTACAATTTTAAAATCTAAACTATATTAATTAGCTATAGTGAGAAAATCTAGACAGACTTGCTAAAAGTTGCTATTACTGCAGTTTAATGAATACATTAAGAAAAATATTAAACTGCAATAACAGTAGTCAGTATTTTAGTAAAGGGATTGAGGGAGTAAATAAGTGTAGAAACAAATATCTGGGAGTAGACACCTCAGATAAAAGAAGCAGTATGTTTCATGGGTCTTGAGGAAGGAGCTGTCTTTGGTGCAGGAGTGGTAAAGTTGGGGTGGAGGCAGCAAAACACAGATGGGGAGGGATTAAACCAGAGAAGTAACCAGGGCCAGGTCCCTCTGAGGACTTGCATGCTAGTCTGTTATGCGGAAGGCCACATGCTTTACTTAGTCTAATGTTTTAGATGACACTCTGTCCATGAAGAGACAAAGGGGACTGAAGGGACAGAGTAATAGAGACAGAAGCATCAGATCAGAGGGAACTGCCGGAATTCAAGATATGCACACAGCTCCCTCCTGGGTGACAGTGCTGAAGGTGGTGAGATGGGGTCAGACAGGCGATATCAACTAAAAGCAGCAACAAGAAAACTCAATGATGGATGGAACATGTTCAGTCCACTAGGATTACGAAGAGTAACTTTAAGCCAATAATTATAATCATTTTAGGTCCACCTTTTTTGGCATAGGTTTACAAAAGCAACTATCATTTAGAGTGCTCCTGCTAAAATGACACACTACTTATAATTCTATAATGGATAAAAATAGCTGAAGTGCCATATGACAGCTGCCTCCCCAGTAAGCAATGTGAAGATAATCCACACAGCAGGTTTATAACAATAATAAGAAAATTACACCAAATAAATTGAAAATAGGGACATATGGATTACAACTTTAAAACTAATTCTTGTTATTAAGACACCTAATTTTCTATAGCTTCTCTTTTTATAGCCATTCTAGTTTATTTTACTCTGCATGATATTTTAGCCTTCCACTAGGGTCTTCCCATGTCTCTTATGGGAAAGATGTAAATATAGTTATTTCTTAAATTTCCTTACTTAATGAGTGTTTCTGTTTTTATGGCTTATATCAGTTTTACCTATCAGACAAATTTCATTTTAAAATCCCTCTCCCATAATTTCCTCTCATAAAATGGACCATAGAGCTGCATTTGTTTATTTAACACCTTGAAAATACAGCTTTACTATTGAGCTCACTGTTTTATTTTTTGAAACCTAATAAGTTTTACACAATATTAGAAACTAATCTTTATGCAATAAATTCCCTTAAAACTTCCACTTGGACTAGAATATATATGTTTCCTTTAAATTAATAATTCCACACCATCAAGCACCTCAAATATCATCTCCTATCACCCCTTAAGATCAAAGGCTTGGGAAAATTTATCAGACAAAAATATTTGCAAAAGAAATGCAGCTAGTTAGTTCACTGACTACCACCCTGTGCTGGCCCAGTGCAAAGGCCCATCTTATGGATGACAACCCTCAGTTGTTGCTATGCAACCGCCCACCCCTCTATGCTGCCCAGCCCTCTATGCTGATACACTACAGCTGGCTAGTTGACTACCACCTGTGCTAATACAATGAATTTGTCTGGCTCGCTGATGCCCACTCTGTGCTAACACAATTAAACTGGCCATCTCACCAGCTACTACCCTCTGGTGACGCAATACAGCTGGTCAGTTCACAGACTACTACCCTGTGCTGACCCAATCCACTGTGTCACAGAGGATATCGCAGGGCTTCCGAAATGCTCAGCGAGACTCAACATTGTCATTCATCCTGATTCCCTCAATAAACACCTGTTGCTCTCTCCTTTCCCCAGTAATATCTGTACCCATAAAATAAATGCTTAGATATGTGCTTATTTGTCTGCTTTGTAGCTCCCCATAAGTAGTTTCGGAGTTTCTTTTGTTGCATTTGACAAAACAGTTATTCATTGATCAGGAGTAGAAAGAAGGGATGGGGGCAGCAGGACACCTAGTGTTACATAAGGTTTCACTCACATAGGCACAATTTCACCCACCTTACTTCTGTCTACCTTTGGGCACCTCTAGCTGTCAGCTGCCTCCTATAATTTTCTTTTCATTCTGCTTAATCCCAAACAGTTGGGAGTATTTTGTTGTGTCATGTCATCCGGTGTAAATTCCTGGAAGATCCACAAAGCAAAGCAATTAGGGTCCTCATGTGTATACAATGATTTTTTAGAAATATGAGAAAGTAATATTTTTATCACCAAAAGCCTATTATAAGACATAAATAGTCTGAACCCCTAAAGACCCCGGCAGACACTTTTTAAGGCATAATTAACTAAGCAAATCCTAAAATATCATACAACAATTCTAAACAAAGAAAGAAGTGAAAGATGCAAACAATCCCCTTAGGGGCCAGAACATCTTTTGAAGCCAAGAATTTTGTTAGTCTCTACAGGTGGACTATTTCTGCAACTGATTTAAAATAATTAGAATTGACACAAAAACATATTCACAAGCAAAAACTCATTCTTTAGTATAGTTTCCAGTGTCACAGTAGCCAACACAGCATTTCAGGTTTGTTGGGAGGGATTGGGAGAGCATGGAATATTTTATCAAAAATATTTTAAGAATCACATTTCAAATTATATTCTCTATTTTACCAAAATTTAATGATTGAAAATAATAATGTTTATCTATATTTTAAGGTGCACATTTTCTTGACTTCTTAATAGATCATTCTCTCTGGCTTTGCTTGTTGTCAGCATAGCATCAATAGAAACTGAGTAATGAAATGATGTACTTGGACATCTTGGCACATGAGAAAGCCACAATTTCCTCCATGGTAATATGGATTTTTAAAATTTTCAACACCAAATATGTGAGTAAGGGGAACAGACAATGAGAAAGAAAATGAGAAAAAATGCAAAAGACAGAAGAGACTTGGGAACAAATAAAATGATAGATTGGGGGGAATAATAACAAAGACAAATTAACTAAAATAAAAGGCATGTGTTTATGTTTGAGGACATGAATTATTTTCTATAGACTAAATGGACTTTATGGATTATGTACATCACCAAGAGTAAATCTAGGGAAGTATCCAAGAGCACATGTAATCATTCCACAATGTTTCTGAATATGGAAGTGAAACTCTGGAGCGTCATGAACACCATTTCAAGATTGGTACAGCCAATCCTGACCGCTGTGTCATTTGAATCTATGCTTTTGGAATCCCAAAAAAGCACTACTTTAAAAGAGCTTCTGGAGCCGGCGCCGCGGCTCACTAGGCTAATCCTCCGCCTAGCGGCGCCGGCTCACCGGGTTCTAGTCCCGGTTGGGGCGCCGGATTCTGTCCCGGTTGCCCTTCTTCCAGGTCAGCTCTCTGCTGTGGCCAGGGAGTGCAGTGGAGGATGGCCCAGGTGCTTGGGCCCTGCACCCCATGGGAGACCAGGAAAAGCACCTGGCTCCTGGCTCCTGCCATCGGATCAGCGCGGTGCGCCGGCCGCCGCGCACCGACCACGGCGGCCATTGGAGGGTGAACCAACGGCAAAGGAAGACCTTTCTCTCTGTCTCTCTCTCTCACTGTCCACTCTGCCTGTCAAAAAAAAATAATAATAAAAGAGCTTCTGCATTTTTAAGTCACCCAGATCAATAAAAGACATTTAGAAATAATTCCTGGAGCTAGATTATACGTGGCTTCCACATATTCTGGAATCAGCTTGTTATGACAAAAATGCTCTCTTTAAAAGGAAACAAATGTACTTTATTATCTCTGTTTTTTCTTAATCTACTGTGTATGACCCTATCTATATTGCTGGCAAGTACAAAACATATATTTACTGCACTCTATCTCTTTGATTTCATTACAATTATTTTGGAAAAACATCTTAACAGTAGATGGAATGATGCTGTGTAAAATAACTGAAAAAATTCAGTTTTCTGTCTTTTACAGACTGTTTCCAAATCATTTAAATATATACAGACCTTCAATGTTACTACAGAAAGCTCAAATTGCTTTGATTTAAAATGTCATCATGAAGAAAAAAGTCAGAATTCATAATCCATGAGGCCCATGCACATACAAGCTAATCACATTCAGTCCTTTTGAGGTCAGAATTCATATCTGAGTCTGAATCAATATTAATATTCCTTTTTGGCACTTGGCAGATGAAAAATGTTTTCTGAAAAAGGAAGAGCTTCTATTGCTTTTATTAAGTAGTAGTTAGTTGGCTGCTCTTTGCTTCAATTTAAAAAGATAGTATGGAAACGGTTGTGCTTATAGTCTCCTAGTGTGTAAGGAATGCACTTGAGAAATTATATTATAACTTTATGGGTTTCGATGACTTCACAATAACAGTATTTTTGTTCAATTCAATATGCTTCTTCCTTAGAAATCTAAACATGGGAAAGTATGCTGTCGCACAAGTCTTTATAAAAACCCCATTAAGTCCAGATAGATTCATAGTTGATAAGTCCTAGAAGCATCCTTATTGTTCACCAAAGCATAGATTGATTCAAACTTCTATGAAAATGGGAGTACATGAATCACTCTTCCTAAGCTCAGAAATATATCTTCCTTCTTAATATGCCTGAATTTTCCCATTCCCCCATTGAGAAATCATCACAGGGTCCTGTGGCAGCAGGGTCAATTATATAGTTAATAGTCCTGCCAGTTTCAACATACGCGTCTTTCAATTCACCAATCAGTTTTCTTTCCCTCTCCAAATAGTGTACTATTTTGCCACTGAAAGGAGAGCCTGAGAAAGTGAGGAATACCACATAATTATTTTTCCCATCTTCTAAAGCTACAGATCATTTCAGCTGACACACATTTAAAAGCATCGACAATATGTCAGTGGATTAAAAAAATCCAAGAAGCATTTTAGAGCAATCAAATATTTCTTGTTCTGCATTAAACTATATACTACATTCGTTTCCTAAACCTCTTCACTTATGGCTAATTGGAGAGCATGCAGTTATTTAGGTATTATTTATATAGCCCAGGAAGTTCAGAACTGCCACCACAGTCGTCCCATTTAGAGTGGAAAGAATACATCACTATTTCACAAATAAATGAAACCTCATCATTTGAGCGACAGATCTACATTTCATGAACTAACACACTTCAAATATCACTTGAAAAGACATTCTTTAAACATAAAATGAAGTTTTCTTTTTGTCTGTTAAACATCAATAAAAACTAAAAATTAATAGATTGTGTAGTTAAGAACTTTTAGAATCAAAATCGTTTTCTTCTTTTAGATTTTTCTCCTGTATTTTAAACTCCAAAGAAAACAAAAACTAAACAATCCTGTCTTTTCTTATCACTTGCTAAAATTTTGCTTATATATTAATCAAATAGCTTTACTCATCTAAGAATCCTGTGCCCCTTACGTTTCCAGCTACTTTAATCTTCAGAAAAAAAAAAGTCAGAAAGCTTTTGGTGTTATTCTACTCTATTGTTTGTGACTGCATTTCATTCATATTTAGTTTTTTACCTTCAGCTTAAAGTTCTACCCCCTGCCCTAATTTTCCAATTTCTATCCAAGTCCTTAATAACAGAATACTATTGTAAGACACTAACATTTTGAAGACTTCTGTATTTGTTTAAAAGCAGAGCAATGGAGGAGGAAGGAGAGAGAGGAGATTTTTCATCTGCTGGTTTACTCCCCAAATGGCTGCCACAGCTAAAGTTGGGGCAAGCTGATGTCAATAGCCAGGAACTCCATCTGGGTTTCTCATATGAGTGGCAGTGGCGCAAGCACTTGAGTGGTCCTCCACTTCCTTTTCAATCCAGTATGGAGTTGGATTGGAAGCAGAGCAGCCAATATCCACACCTGCACTCCATATGGGTTGCCAGAGTCACAAAAGGTAGCCTTACCTGCTACACCACAATGTCAGCCCAAGACAGTGTTTTTATTTTTTGTATTCAGATCTGTTTTATTTATCTGCAAAGCAAAGATACAGAGAAGGAGAGATACACAGGGAGAAAAAGGACTCCCATCCACTGGTTCACTCCCTAAATGGCCATGATGGCTGGGGTTGGGCCAGACTGAAACCGGGAGCCAGGAGCCAGGAACTCCATCCAGTCCTGCTATGTGGGTGCAAAGGTCCAAGCATTTGGGCCATCTTCCACTGCTTTCTCAGGTGCATTATCAAGGAACTGGATTGGATGAGAAACAGACAGTTCCAATATGGGATGCTGGCATTGCAGGTGGTGGCTTAACCTGCTGGGCCACAAAAGTGGCCCCAACAGTACTTTTTGATAGATTCATTATAACATTTTTGTTTTTCACATCAATAGTATATATCTGGGCCTTACAACATGTCTGTATCCCAATATAAACTGAATTCACAGTCCTAAAAGAAATCATTTGGGGAAACATACCTGGGAGTTATACAACATATGCTTTTCAGTGTGTGTGTGTGTGTCTGTGTGTGTAAATTCAGGTTTGTTTATGTAGTGAAAGAGCAGAAACACACTGAGTAAGTCTATCTAATAGAGCCTCTGTGTTGTTATCATTGAAGACAAAAGCTGTCAAAAAGCAACCACTGTAAAGATGCAGGCTGCTCTCTGCTCAGTGATGTAAGTAGAACTATTTTGGACAGAGAGGCCAATAACAGACAATAGAACAGCAAGCATTAAGTGGTGAGGCAATTAATTTCTCAGATGCTAATTCAATGTCACAAAGAGAAAAAGGAAGAAAAACTAGAGAGCTAAAACAATCTTATAAACATTGTGTACATGATAGATTAATGAAAAGGAGGAAGTGAAAAGAAGAAATAAATTTTCTATTTGTCTAATGTGGTTTGGTTGGAAAACTGTAGCATTGTAAAATCGCTTTTATTGTTTATTTTATTTTTAAATACTTCCTATTCAAATCAATAATTCATCTTCACTTCAGCCATTATGCTGAGATAAAAAACATTGCAAGAATAGAGATTGTTCAAGATTTATATTTCTTTACAAGCTAAATCAGTAGCTATTTAAGTGTTTCTAATTCAACACTGTAAGAGAAAAGGAAATTAAATAGCAGAGTAATTCCCTACAATGTGTTTTGAGGGAAGTGACTTAAGAAAAGTGAGTAACTTTTCTTTTTTCTTAAAAATATTGATTTAATTGAATGTCGAGTTACAGAGAGAGAGAGAGAGAAGGGAGAGAATAGAGAGAAAGAGAGCGAGCCAGGAGCTTCCTCTGGGTCTCCTTTGTGGGTGCAGGGATCCAAGGACATGAGCCATCTAGTGCTGCTTTCCCAGGTGCATTAGCGCGGAGCTGGTTCGGAAGTGGAGCAGCTGAAACTCGTCAGTGACCATATGGGAGTGCAGGTGATGAGAACCACTTTTCAAGGTAGACCTCCTTCACCACATTGAGAAACACCACATGACTGGCTTGCAGGGAACCCCACATTTCTTTTCAGTATCCTGTTACCACATAGGCTTCAGGAGTTATTTACCAATTTATTTTTATTAAAATAATGGTAAGTTTATCACTTTTTTGAGTCCAGAAGCAACTATTTCTATATTCCAAAGAAGAAGTTCAAGTTGTCTTAAGAGCACAGCAAGTAAGTTCAGAAGGTAACTGCTCACCCTTTCTGAGTGTCACCATGTTTAAATTCTCCTACTGCACCAACTTTCCTGCCTCCAGGACCACTAAAAGTTGAGTTAAGTTTATAAGAATAATTAGAATTATCACCTCTTGACTTTTATTTCTGTAAAACAAGAAAGAAAATAGAGTGAAATGATCATTTGAAAAGGGACAAAATATGCAGTATAGACAAATATTATATTTAAATGGATGCAAGAAATGACTGAGCCTATACCAGTTGAATTTACATTCCCTACTTTCATCAAAGATCTTTCTTCCCACTTCCTCAAATTCTTCCCATTGTTTTCGGCAAAAATAGGCTGTCACAACTGAGTTCTAGCTGCTCCATATATAAACCTTATGCATGTAATAATAAGGGAATAGCAGAGGGAGTAATTCCAATTCATTCGTCTTGTCCATTAAATGCTTTCAAATGTTTCTTTTATTAGTCTTTCTGAGATTCTGTGTAATGACAATAGTCATTAAAAAACAAGTGAAACAGGGGCCAGCGCTGCAGCATAGCAGGTAAACTGCAACTTGCAGTGCTGGCAACCCATATGGGCTCGACTTCAAGTCCTGGTTATTCCACTTCCAATCCAGCTCTCTGCTATGTCCTGGGAAAGCAGGAGAAGATGGCTCAAGTCCTTGGGCCCCTGCACCCACGTGGGAGACCCGTAGGAAGCTCCTGGCTCCTGGCTTTGGATTGGCGCAGCGCTGGCCACTGTGGCTAATTGGAGAGTGAACCAGCTGATGGAAGATCTCTCTTTCTGTCTCCCTCTCTATCTCTCTGTCTCTCTCTGACTCTTCTTTCTCTGTGTGACTCTGGCTTTCAAATAAATAAATAAATCTTTAAAAAAAAAAACTAGTTAAACAAAACTATAAACCAATTCAGAGAATTCCATTCAGAGAATCACAAAATATTCTGATACTTTGAACTTAATATTTTTTTTTCTTTTTTTTTCTTTTTTTTTTTTTTTTATCTTTTATTTAATGAATATAAATTTCCAAAGTACGTCTCATGGGTTACAATGGCTTTCCCCCCCATACCGTCCCTCCCACCCACCACCCTCCCCTTTCCCACTCCCTCTCCCCTTCCATTCACATCAAGATTCATTTTCGATTATCTTAGTATACAGAAGATCAGCTTAGTATACCTTAAGTAAGGATTTCAACAGTTTGTTCCCACACAGAAACATAAAGTGGAAAATAATAGATGATTTTTTTTTTTTAAATGATGATGAAATCAGATCAGACCTATTGTCATGTTTAATCCCAGTGAGAGTCAAGTTGGGAATTGATAGTTTCTTTCTTTTTTTTTTTTTTTTTTTTTTTTAACAGAAGATCAGTTTAGTGTACATTAAGTAAAGATTTCAACAGTTTGCACCCCCATAGAAACACAAAGTGAAATATATTGTTTGAGTATTCGTTATAGCATTAAGCCTCAGTGTACAGCACATTAAGGACAGAGATCCTACGTGAGGAGTAAGTGCACAGTGACTCCTGTTGTTGACTTTACAAATTGACACTCCTGTTTATGGCATCAGTAATCTCCCTATGCACCAGTCATGAGTTTCCAAGGCTATGGAAGCCCCTTGAGTTCTCCGACTCTTATCTTGTTTAGACAAGGTCATAGTCAAAGTGGAGGTTCTCTCCTCCCTTCAGAGAAAGGCACCTCCCTCTTTGAAGACCTGCTTTGAACTTAATATACTCAACTATTTTTGTGTCATTTTGCACAGATTCTGTAAATAGCCTTTGAAATACAGAAGGTGAGTTGAACGTTTATGAACTATACAGCTAGCACTATTGATATTCATTTTGCTAATGAAGTAAAAATATTTAATTGTTTATGCTTCTGGTTGTAAGTGTGAGAAGTTAGTATCCTATTGAATCCTCTCATTTCAAAGCTTAAAACAATTTATTTCATAATGTTACCTGAATGTACATGATTTGTCAATGTGTATGCTATCCTGAGGCCATGCTCTTCAACTATAAAATTAAATTGTTTAATTTGGAAGGGCTTCACAGTTCTAAGGATGATTTTTAAAACATACAGATAAAAATGTGGTCAAGATTCTCTAACTGAAATGAAAACATTTACAAGAGCTAATATTGATTGCCATGTGGGAGCAAAGTTCACTATGTTAAATAAAATAATTTTATCTCAGCCATGTATTCAGAAAGTAGAAGAAAATACCAACTTTATTCTAATGCAAATGTGTATGTAACCATTACAGTTTAAGAGAAGAGATCATATAGTGCTGATAGTGAATTGCAATAATATCTAAAAGAACCATAACCTTGTTATTTTATTTTATTATATTGTCCCATTAGTACCCACCTCAGGCAAGTAAAACACTTCAGCTGTAGTTTCATGCCTCATCACACAGCAAAGGTGCTTTCCTAGTAGACCATAAAAATATCCATGCCATGTTTATCTTAAGAATTTATTTGCAATATATGTGTTTTTCTCTGACATGTAGTCACTTTTGGAAGAGCTATTAATTAAAGTGACCATAAATGATCCAACTGCCGCTAGAAGAAATCTAACAAATAAAAGCATTTTTTCCCAAACACTGCATCTGTTCTTGATTTGTTCATTCTTTTCAGTAGTTCCAGGCTCATTATTCTGGCTATATATCTCCATAATCAACTTGAAATTAATATACATCTCAGACATTTATTCCTACCGTGGTTGACATTTAATTAATTCCTTCTTTAAGTAACTTATAGTTAGATATATTAATGTCTTATTTTATGCATTAATAACCTTATGAAATAATCTCATTCTAATACTAGCTTACTATTCTGTGAATTAAATAACACCATATGTAAAATAATATTTCAGAATACTTCTGGAATATATTAAAAGTTTAAAATAACATAATTATCTTTTGTTTATTATTAACCATATTGAATCAATGCCATTTACGAAAGGGTTGAATTGATTTTCTACCATCCACAGGTGTGGTTTTCTTTCTATTTTTTTCAGAACTGAGTATCCTTTTATAAAGCTGTGGGTTTTCTAAAATAATTCAAGGAAGGATTTTCAGTGGTATTAATGGAAATTTTTATCATAGTAACTGATTATGTACTATACATTTTTTTAAAGATATTTATTTCTTTTAATGAACGGCAGAGTTACAGAGAGAAGAGACAGAGAGGCAGAGAGAGAATTTTGATTAAGACTTTTATCTTTTCCACAAGGATCCTAACTAAACATAAATAAAAACCATTTATTGTAAGGTATGTCAAAAATAGTTAAATGAATTTTGAGTGAGAATATTTCTTAAAAGGGAGATTGGTTTGGCTTTTAAAAATGTTTATTCACATAAAGAGAACAGGTTTCATGTATTCTATTGGTACACTTTCGAGAAGATAACCATACGTCTCTTCCTATCCTTTCCCCTCCAACTCCCATTCTTTTCCTTTCTTTCATCAGTTTTTCCAAGGAAATAATTTTAATCCACTCTATATTCACAGGCTTAATTCATCACTAACCGTACTATTCAACAAGTAAAACTGTCATTTTTTTAAATCTCACATCAATAGTGGATTTCAAACTGAGACTGTATTGACATTATAACTAATTTTCAATGTTTTGCTACTTTTATAATGCCTTCATACTTTATTAAAATTGATTTATTATTATTTTTGAGAATGTTTTAGGAATGCTATTAGAGTGCTAAATAAAAAAATAAGCACCCTTTCTTAACGTGATTAAGCACTTATGGGGGGAGCCAGTGCTGTGGTGCAATGGGTTAAAGCCCTGGCCTAAAGTGCTGGCATCCCATATGGACGCTGGTTCAAGTCCTGGCTGCTCCTCTTCCAATCCAGCTCTCTGCTATGGCTTAGGAAAGCAGTAGAAGATGACCCAAGTCCTTGGGCCGCTGCAGCCACGTGGGAGACCCAGAAGAATTTCCTGGCTCCTGGCTTCAGATTGGCGCAGCTCCAGCCATTGCAGCCATTTGGGGAATGAACCAGCGGATGGAAGACCACTCTTTCTCTCTTTCTCTTTTTCTCTGCCTCTCCTTTTCTGCCTGTGTAACTCTTTCAAAGAAATAAATAAACCTTAAGGAAAAAACACTTATGGAATGATTGACACACAAATCAGTATAATATGGTAAAAATAAATGACAAACAAAATATATTTAAAAACTAAAAACTAAACATAGAAAATAACAAATTAACCAAGTCTCTATTAAATGTTAGCTTGGGTCCTCCAATAAACAAACACTGAGATAGTATTAGCAGTGTCAGATATATACTGGGGAAAATGTGAAGGAGGGTAAATGAAAAGGGACCCAGAAAAAACAAATGAAGACATTTGACAATTATATTTAATCATTTTCCTCATGGGAAATTTCGATGTTTTTTGTTTTTTTTTTTTTTTTTTTTTTTTGACAGGCAGAGTCAGACAGTGAGAGAGAGAGAGACAGAGAGAAAGGGCTTCCTTTTTCCATTGGTTCACCCCCCCAAGTGGCCGCCTCGACCGGTGTGTTGTGGCCGGTGCTCTGCACCGATCCGAAGCCAGGAGCCAGGTGCTTCCTCCTGGTCTCCCAAGCAGGTGCAGGGCCCAAGGACTTGGGCCATCCTCCACTGTACTCCCGGGCCACAGCAGAGAGCTGGACTGGAAGAGGAGCAACCGGGACAGAACCCGGCGCCCTAACTGGGACTAGAACCCGGGGTGCCAGCGCCGCAGGTAGAGGATTAGCCTAGTGGGCAGTGGCGCAGGCCGATGGTGTATTTCTTTTACTGTTACAGGACACTCCTTGTCTCATGTATATCCAGGGCCAGCTACGCCACGATACTTGAGAAAATCTCCTCCTGAGAGTAAACTAGAAGAAAGATCTTTGCAGGATGAACAATAGCCCCATGGATGCAGCTGATCATAGGCTAGCAAATCATTCTCTTCCTCCACAGTGCTGTCTCGATCCGCCTCTTCTGAC
Organism: Oryctolagus cuniculus; assembly: GCF_051225735.1. Classification (NCBI taxonomy): domain Eukaryota; kingdom Metazoa; phylum Chordata; class Mammalia; order Lagomorpha; family Leporidae; genus Oryctolagus; species Oryctolagus cuniculus. Next base: position 104,839,746 of record NC_142871.1, on the reverse strand, counting down.
CTATCAATAATTCAGAAGTTCTGGTCATGTGACTCAATTCTGAGAAGCCCAGATACTAGGTAAGTTTGCTACATGTGTCTGTTCCCAGTTGTAATACACTCAAGTGAATCACCTAGTTTCCAAATATGATTATAGATAAGGATCAGTTACTTCTGTTATATGTTCCTCTCTTTGCCTCCAAATACCTAATGGTCCTATTGGGCTGTTTATTATCATGATAATAAACAGCCCAATAGGACCATTAGCACATCCCCTGGAAAGAAAATAAATGTAGAGACAGGATTTTAGGGACAAGAAGTATACCTCTCAATGAATTAATTCATAAATACAAACACAGGCACATATTCTTTTGATCAGAAACACAGATCCATATAGAGGTTTCTAATTTCACAAGTTCTCTGCATCTTGAAGGGTGGTATTCATCCTTTCAGAGTGTTGTTTTTGAAGTAACATTTCATCTGTCCCTTTACAAAGATCCCCTACAATGTCATGAAACTGGCTTCTACATGCTGAGATTTATAACACAACTAGTGCAGCCTGCGGTCATTGTCTCTCTCCCAAACCCCCTTCTTTGCAAAGTGTGTCTTCTGGTTACAGATTATGGGATGTCTGTGAACCATGTGTCCTAGAAACTACTACATAGCCATGATTGCTGAAACGTTATCCATACCTGGACTATGTATAGACCTTTAGGAACACAAACTATTGCCCTCTCAGGATGGAAGGAGTCCAGTAGAGTTAATTTGCCACCAAAAGGTAGATTGATCTCTTTTAGGAGATCATACTTCTCTTTTGCTATGATATATATGGGAGACTACAAAGTAAGTGACAAATAAAATTTAAAAATAAGGTTATTTTGGTGCAAAATTATTGAAATCATATCTAATGATACAAACTTTGCATGAACATTTTGAAGATTCCTCGTGTATGTGTGTGTGTGTGTGTGCACGCGTGCATGCGCGTACTCCTCACCTCACATCACATCTGTTTCTACACAAAATAACTGACCTGTATTCCAGTACCCGGTACCTGGAAAGATTTTTCCTTCCTATTGTCTGTCCAGGACTATTGTCTTCACAAGAACAGCGCTGTGATTAAATAATCATCAATTTTTGGCTTACAGTCAAATCTTAACCTACTTCAGGCTATTTTTTCTCTTCAGCTGGCCATGAAAGATCACCTCTGTGATCATAGATGTGAGATTGGTGTCATTGTATTTATTTGTGACAAAATGCATACAACATATGTTCCCACCAGTGATATCGCCCATCACTTTGTGTCTGCCACAAACATCGGCCAAGCACTGCGATCTGTAACTACTCAAGAACCATTTCTTCCTCTAGACTTCCCTCAAGGCTAGCAGATATCCATTCTACCTGGTATATGAGTTGGAGCAGTATTTCTAGACTTGGAATGTGTTGCCCCCAAGAACACAAAGGGTTCTAAGAGATCCAGTGATTCCTGTTATGTGATAGAGACCAGATTCAGCAATCTGTCTTTTGCTTTGAAAGGGATATCCTGGCATCCCTGACCAATCTATGACCAAATACTTGACTGAAATAGCTGATACCTGATGAGTCATAGTCTATCCCTCAGTCTCTAGTGCTACTGTGCCATAACAAGGACTTCAGTGCACTAAAAACTTCTAATCCATTCACTTAGCATAATGTCATCAATGCAAAACAGTATGAATTTTTTTGTGGTATGCACAGGCAGTCTGTATTTTTTCAGATTATATTGTGACACAATGTGGGAAATTTTCTTAGATCTAAAATAAAACTAGAAGTTCTTTTGTATCCTGCTAAACTGTTTCTAATATTCTTTTGCTGAAAGGAGTGAAAAAATACTTGTAAAACCAATGGCCATATCTCCTATCTGTGAGACCCTGATAGTTTACTCCAACATAATACCATATTCGGCACAAGAAACAAAGCCAAGGATGCTATATAGGTGACTATGAGGCATATTGCAGTCATTCTTCTATGTTTACCTAATTTCTGCAGAGCACGACTGGGCTAGTACATGAAGATATGATACGAGAGGAATCATAATGTCTACATCTTTTGAAGATTTAATAGAGTAACTCATTTCAATGTTTTCCACTTCCAGGGTTCAGCATTGTTTTTTATTTGCTTTCTTGGTCACAGGGGGCAGTTTCGGGATTTTCTCTAAGCCAGGCCACTGTGATCAGTCTTCCTTTACTGTTCAGAGAATTGATGTTGAGACCTACTCTACTGAAAAATATATCAATTATAATTATACCCATAGGAAATGGGAAAATTATCAAAGTATGCGACAAGGATATAGTGGGGATAGTGTATACAGACATTAATCAGGACTTCATCCACTACCAAGATCCAATAAGCTCACTCTAAAAGGGGTGGAGATAGGACAATGATGATGTGTTGGGTCTCCAAGATTCAATTTAAACTCATATCTTCTGTCTAATAATTCTCAAAATATTTCTCCATTCTTTTCCCAGTATAATATGTACTCACCATGTCATAGGACAGTTTCTTCTTATGATCCAGCATATTCTCTGGTCATTGGCTTCCGGATTTGAAAATTCTCTCAGATATAGTAAATAAACAAGAGATTGTAGCCTTTGGTTGTGGTGATCCTACTCAGCTTTTTACTATTTGTTTCATGACCTTTAATTTTTTTAATTATAAATCTTAATATCATCTATTATTTCTTTAGGGACACTAAATATATTGAACATCTCTGCCACTTAATATAGGTCACAACCCTCTGTTTTCTCCTGTCATCTTGTTCACTATAGCCTTCACTATAGCATTCACTATAGCCTGTAGCTTCCTATAGTGAAGTGATGCTCCTTGGTTTCTACTTCTAATATGCTCCACTATGTTTATGGATTTTAACAAACCTAGCTCTGTGGGATTGTTTTCCCACAGTCAGTTTTATGTTGTGAAGTAGAGACCCACTGAATACCTTGGGGATAGAGGTGTCCCTCTCATCAGTTTTCTAGTGGCCTTGGTGAATGATGTGATCTCTGGATCCATCCATGTGACACCATCTTTCGGTGTGTTTTCCTTCCTGGCACAATAAATCCATTCCTATTTGCTTACTGCCTTCAGAATCCCTAATCCTCCTGTCAGTACAACTCAGGCAATTCAAATATGTTGGCCTTTACTCCTAATTTCTCCAAGATTTCAAAGAGCTACCACCATAGCAGCAAGTTGGACTCATCCCCTGGAAACTTCCAGAATGCTACATTGCATATTCTGAGAAAGTGATCCCAATTCATCAAAATCTGGCTTATCCATTCTTACTTTCAAGTTCCCTTGATCCAGCAATTTCAGAATCAAATCCTAGTCATACTCTCCTGTATTCTTCTTACAAACACTATTAAATTCTTGTGATCCCCACAGTGACTAATCTCTTTCAGGATCACGATTTCCACAAAAACATAAGCTGAACTTTAACTCTAGACTTCAGCCAGAGAGCTAACTTTAGACGTGGGAGAAGTTCTTGAGATAATATTGAGAAATACCTGTTTTTTTTTTTTCCCCTAGGAGGAAAATTCTGCAGTATTTTGAGGCAGGGCAGACTTAGGATGTTCTACTAGAAAAGATGGATTGACCATCATGAATTCGGATGTTTTCTGGGGGGATCTGCATATCAACATGCTCAGACATTCATTTTAGGGCTCCAGGTTTCCTGTACCAGGCTAAAGTTCTATTCTTCAAATTATCTGAGCATTCAAACATCTCTTGAGTTTGCAATTTTTCCATAATTTACCCCAACTCTCACAATGTCAGCTCTTCTGCTGCAAGAAACGAGGTCTTCTTTATGAGCTAAAAGAGTGAATTCACACTTAGCTGCCCATTAATGACCTTAATTTCTCATTTCCCAAAAGTTAAGATTCCACTGACTTTGTACATATTATTTACCCTATCATCATTTAAATGTCCAATAATCACACCTGCAAAATAATTCTCCTCTACAATTGAACATTTTTCAAGGCACAATCAGTAAAATTTTAGTAACGGGAGCCCTAAATCAAGGAAGAAGCTCTCCTGCCTCACCCACTGACCTAGATGATTTTTTTTGACTATTGGGTGATAAATGAGATGGTTCCAAATTCTTATCTTAATATTGATTTTTGCACACCAAGTTGGGTTAGTTTGAGTCCTCCAAAATGAGGCAAGAAAGATTAGATGCGCAAAATATTTGTGTAAACATGCTAGTAAAGGAACACAGGAAGATATCTTGAAGACCCCACAAGAGCTGTTAGGCTATGATACAGGTCTGATGCTGTCAAGGGAAGAAAAGATGAAAGGTTGAGTAGAAGATCAAGCCTGTAGTGCAGTTTAAGATACTTTCTCCAAGGCTGGACACGCAAGCCTAAGCCACCCCTCAGAGGAGGCCCACGTCCTGTAAAGAATTAACTTGCTTTGGTAGGCCATCTATACCCAGTCACTGGCTGAGGGCAGTCCTTGAGAAGTGACACCTCAAGACCATTGTGGCAATGGATTTCAGAGTGCAGCAGTTTGGACAATTAGTACATTATGCAGCCTCTTATGGGAGGTCTCAAAAAGATTTTCATGGGCACCACATTTTTATAGAACTTGTGTTAAGACACTGTTTTATAAAAAAAAAAAAAAACAGAAAATTTTATTTTGCATAACAGAAGGAAAATTTCCCCATACTATCTTAGGTTATCAGCACAGTCATGATTAACTCCATCATATTAGTAAACATGACTGAAATTAATAATACTTACAGTGGCCATTACTGATAAAGAAATAAGAATAATATGGGATACATGTGGAGGGGAAGAAACACCAATGAAAAATATCTAATTCTTAAACTTGAAATGGTAGAAGTGTGAAAATGTATAGGGAAAGGTGAAACCTGAAAACGTGAATGAATACTAAATTCTGTGAATGAGTTCTTTGACATTGCTAACCAGAGTTTCCCATCATTCTGTGGGTCATTGTACCAAAGATAAAAGATTAAAAGGAGTCAAAACTTGGCATATAATATATTGGCAGTTTATTTAATCTCTAGTTTGAATTATCTTTAGTCATCTCAAAGAATTTAAGTAAGCCATATCACTAGAAAGCTCCTATTTCCAAAATCAACCCAGTTGTATAACTTGAGAAAAATTTGTCATTTCAATGCTATAATCAAAGAGATTTTATGTCAACCCATGTTACATAGAATTATTTCATTTGCAAACAGGAGGCAGAGTTTGTTTTGAATAAAATTCATGTTCAACTATATGTACTGCTATACTCTGCAAAACATTAACATCTACCCACATAATTTTGAGTTTCTTCTTAAATGAGTGCTGAAGAACCAGTGAGCCCATCTGGCATGTAGGGAGAAAATAAAATAAATAGATGTCTCAGTAATAGATATAGAATATACAAGTACATGTTTAGGTATTCAGATAGCTCAGACAACTGTCTAAAAATGGATTTCAAAAATTAATATTGACCTTATTTTACTTAGCAAAAATCAGTGGTATGAAAATTGTTACATACATAAATAGTCTATTCTAACAGTGGTCTTAGAAGGATTTATCTTTATTATGTATCCGAGCATAATATATCTGCTATTATCTAAGAATAATTTTTTTCACTTATAAAACATTTAAATACAAATGAATTATATATTGTTCGTGTGATTTTTTTTTTGTTTCACTGGTGTTCCATAGAAAGATTTAAAGTAAAGAACAGTCATCAGTGTCATAGGGGAAATGAGTCTGGGTGCTGCATATTAAATATCTGCATGATGTTTTGATGCCATGTGAATACTCAATGGTCATTGAGATCACTGGCTTATATTTCAGGATCACTGCCAGGAAAACCACTTTCCTGTACTGAAATTAATAAGTAGGAGATAGAATGTATAATTAATACATGTGTCTTTTTACTGCTAAAGAAAAGAATTAAATGAGTTACATTACAGTGATGTGAAGAGTCTAAACGGAAAAATCTTTGAAGAAAATACTCAGTTTTTCAAGTCCCAAATACAGTAGTATAATAATGACTCATTGCAGCAAAGGGTAAATTTTTACTGTGCCTTATAATAGTCTTCATTTGTAAGAGAAAATATTAAAAAGTGGAGTAAAATTGACTTATAGGATTAAAATATCAGGATAAGATGAATTTTAATGAATTAATTTATAATTATAGATATGCTAATAAATAGATTGGTAGAAAAGCATCAATATCAATATAAATATGCATCAATGAAATTTTCATTTTAAAAACTGAATTTTACATTAATATTTCCCTTGCACTAAAACGTGGCTGACAAATTTTTACTCCAGATGGGAAACACAATTTTTAATTTTATATATATATTAAGGCATTCACTAGAAAAAAGGTTGAAAATGAAAGATATGGATAATTTTATGCTGTATTCTTCTAATTCCTTGGGGATGATTCAACATCTTAACACCATGGCTTTTAATACTGAATATGATTTCTCTGATGGGAAATTTAAATGGAGAGTAGGGTCAATTATTCAGGGAATGAAGATAAATAAGCTTGTTCTAATGAAAATGATTTAATTGGTTCAAATAATCCAGAACTAATACATAGATTAATTTAGTTAGTTAGAAAAATGTTTACCACTTCATTTTATATGAGTAGATACAACCTGGATAGTAGATAGTGAGAACACTTAAGTGATATTCCACAAAAATTAAGTGCTCTCAAATAGTAGGAAACGTGAGAGGTGTGTGAAATTGCAGAATATTTCAGTAAATGAGCATCAAATGAAATTAAACTATAATGTGTCTGTGATCTTAATAAACCATGTGAATGGCACCTTACTTCTGCCAAAGGTTTCACTTTTCTTAATCTACAATATGCCCAAGTATGTTCAAATGAATATTCTTTCAATGTTACATAAAATTAGAAGATAGACTCCATATTATAAAATGTGCTATATTTACATTTAGAAATCACTTTTTTTTTTTTTTTTTGACAGGCAGAGTGGACAGTGAGAGAGAGAGACAGAGAGAAAGTTCTTCCTTTTTCTGTTGGTTCACCCCCACAAGTGGCCGCCTCGGCCAGCGCACCGCACTGATCCTAAGCCAGGAGCCAGGTGCTTCTCCAGGTCACCCATGCGGGTGCAAGGTCCAAGCACTTGGGCCATCCTCCACTGCACTCCCTGGCCATAGCAGAGAACTGAACTGGAAGAGGGGCAACCAGAACAGAATCCGGCGCCCCGACTAGGACTAGAACCCGGTGTGCTGTCGCCACAGGTGGAGGATTAGCTGCGGTGCTGGCCTAGAATTCACTTTTTTTGTCACTCTGAATGCATACTCTCAAGTTGACATTTTCAAAGGAAGACTCATCTGTCTTTCCTATCAAATGTTGCCCTCTGGCTACAGACACATTGTTGTCAACTCTTTTTAAATCAATGCTTCCCTCTCCTCTGAATACATATGTTGAAAACCTAACCTTGAATGAGATGATATTAGATGTTAATTTGGGGAGGCGATTAGAACAAAGTACGGAGCCTTCATGAATGGAACTAATGCCTTTATCAAAGAGATCTCAGAGCAATAAGTTGCTACTTCTAATCATACATGAACATAGGTAGAAATCAGCCATCTATGAACTAGAGAGCAGGCCAACACTGAATCTTCCAGAACCTTGATCTTGGATTTCACAGCCTCCAGTGCTGTAAGAAATGGGTTTTGTTATAGCAGCCCAAATGGGTTAAGACATCACTGGAACATTCAAAGGAGAAAAGAGTGATAGTTCTGGGTATAAGTCCTGGTTCTGTGACTGGCATATAGATTTAAATACTCATGTTGTTATCTATAAGGAAGTAGTTTTAAACTACATTATTCTTCAAAATATTTATTAGTATTAGAATAACAGTAGGAGTCATTTCAAAGAAAAAATAAATCTCAATTGGAAACAGTAATTTAAAGAAATTTAAGAACAGAAATAATTATTCAATATCTTATTATTATATAATATATTCTTGTTGAAGTCTATAGGGATCTAACAAATGCAAACATAATTCCAAAAACCAAAATTGTAGTAAATACAAGCATATATATAGTCATATAATACCCATGAAGGATAATACTACTTGTGTTTTGTTTTTCTCTACATAAAAATAAATAAATGAGGAAGGAATTCCTTCCATTTTGGCTGGAATACAACCTAACATGGAGTGAAAAGGAAAACTCAGAGACACTATTTCAGGTAAATGAGCAACAAAAGTTCGATCTAACAAATTGTTACTGAACATGCACTATACTTAGAGTCATAATTAGATACTACATAATCATATAGGGACCATGAAGAAGGACTATTTGCTTGAGTAGAAATCAGACTGGGTTTAAGAATGTCAGGCCAAATGATATTGAATTCATTGTATACTTTTTATTCTGTCTCTTGAATTTTCCTCTCATTTTTAAGGGGTCTTCTCAGAGTGACCATAAGTTCAGTTTACATGGCTCTGTTACATTGTGAGTGAACAAAGTAGATACTTGTGATAATTGTATGTAAAGGGTCATGGTAATAATTGCACTGAGATAAGAAATATAATCTTAAGGATATGAATAAAGGTTCTTGTTTTAAATGAAAAGAAAGGAGTGATGCACAAATGATATATTGTAGCTTGGTGACTAAGAAGCCTTGATATTTCCAACAACTAGACTAAACTTTGTATAGTTTTACATAGACTTCCCTATTGGCCCATGACCACACTTTTCATACCAAAGTAGCTTTAGAAAATGTGCAGTTGTAAATTCTTTCTGCCCCTATGAATTGTAAATTTTCAACAACTCAGGTAATATTATGTCAATATTACATCACTATAAAAAACTGAAATAAACTATTCACACTGGGAGGAGAGTTATTTTGGCACATGGTTTTGGAAGGTCACACAATCCCAGGTTGACCAGATTCCATTGGTTCAGTTGTCTTTTAAACTGTGTGATTGTATGGGGGGACATTTGTAGAGAAATGGTCACATGGAAAGCTAAGAATCAGAGATACAGGAAGCACGATTGTCATCTGTGTTGTGTTTCTCCATTATTCATTCATGGAGGCAGTGCCTAGCTACCTAATTCAGTTTAATCATTTGCTGAAGATTTCATAAGTGACTTCAGTGTCCACCCTAAATCCAATAGCGTTAATCATTAACATTAGACTTTGAGGACCAAATGTTTAATATATAGGCCTTTAATGGACACGCAAGCCAACAACTAAACCAATGGTAGTACCCAGGAATACCTTTCTCAAGGATCCAAGAGCAAGTCCTTTGAAAAGAAATCAAGAAGGTTAGAACTCCAGTCTCCTGGTCTCAGTGGGAAGAAAAACGCCTGATTTAGGTAAGTTCTGACTAGCAAACACAGCTGGCTTACTCACATTGAGCAATACAACCAATAACATCCTTATCCTCCAGTACTTTTTGAATACTTCATCCTAGTACTTAAAATTCTCCTACATTTTTTTCCCAGTAGAGTTAAGTTCAAACTATCTTTTGTTGCAATAGTCAAGAGTAGAGTATCCTTTGCCTATATAACTACTCTGGTGCATTTTTTCTTTAAAATTGAATAAAGACAGACAGAAAAGCAAACATTTCTTTCCTCTTCCTCGAAGTCTCAGTCAATGAACAAAAGTTTAAATCAATTAAATAGAACTCAAGATGAAAACACATGCATCATTGCTAGATCTCTCCAATGATTTATGGCTTCCTTGTAATTAAGTGCACATCAGTAGTCTTCCGTAGATAGGGAATTGTGAGAAACTAAGTATTGAATCCAATTATGTTTGAGTATTATTTTTTAATGACTAATATAAACAAAACAACACCCTGCTGGTGAAATAGGGTGGAAAAATATCTGGTGTACTTTATTAAAGTTGTAAGAGATGGCATCCAGTGCTTGATAGTTGTTTTTAAGTAGTGTTTAAATACTTATTTGAAGATATGTATGCATATCTGCCCGGTGTCTAATTATTTGATACACAGACTACCGCTGAGAGATATTTTTCAAAGTTCATAGCTCAGTTCAAACCTCAGAGAAAACAATCCTGTTCTCTTACCTAAAAATACTATATACTAAAAGAAATGAATGCTTCAGAGAGAAAAGATAAAATGAGATCTCACATGAAAACTCTGACCAAGCAAAAAACGATACTAGAAGAGACAATGGATTAAAACAGGCAATTTTCAAGAAATAAGCTCCAATATTTTTAAGTATTTGTGGCAGTTGGCTCTAGTGCCCTGATACAGAAAGAACATGAATAGTTTTTTTTTCTTTTTTCTTTTTTAATTTATTTGATAGGAGGAATTACAGAGAGAGAGAGAGAAAGAGAAAGAGAGAGTAAGAGAGAGAGAGAAACAGATGGGTAGGGGAGAGAGAAATCTTCCAACCACTGGCTTACTCCCCAGATGGTGAAATTGCCAGGGCTGGTCAAGCCAAAGCCAGGAGCCAGAATTTCATATAGGTCTCCCACGTGGGTACAGGGCCCTGCTTTTCCCATGCACTTATCAGGGAGCTGGATTGGAAGTAGAGCAGCTGGGACTTGAACCAGCACTCATATAGGTTGCTAGCATTGCAGGCAGCAGCTTCATCCACTCCACCACAGTGCAGACCCCATTGCTAACTGTTTTTTCTGGGGTATTTTTTTCTGATTATGAAGCACATTTTCCATTGTGCTGTTATAGATTGTTTAGAATATGTTGAGAAAAACAAAAATACCACTGCCATGTGAATTAAACCTGCATGCACTGAATGAATATGATGTGTAAGAGACTGTTAAACTTAATGAACTCTACAAAGAATGGTTTAAGGTGGTCTCTGCACACAAGTACTTGCATACAGCAGTGGTAGCAGCCACATTATAAAAGAATGCAACATGCAAATTACAATGTGCTCAATATAAAATTCCTTGGGGAGCTGACCAAATTATTTCTTGTAAATTAGGTAGCAGTTGATCAGAAAACAAGGTAAAAGACCTTTAAAAATAAGATTGCATCCCAATTCCTTTTTTGAATATATTTCACAATTTTTCATATACATTTCAGTGTTACCAAAGTAACACACAAGCATACCTATAATCCAGGAAAAATGGCAAATTCCATCATCATGCAAAATATATGACAAATAAATTGAGTACGGTCAAAGTCAATGTCACAGACATATATTACAATTCGTATGAACAGAAATGAAACCTCCCTGAATTTTTATAGTTCTATTTTTCCTTTGTGCCTCACTACTTCTATTAAGGATAATGAACAAATAGGGGGAAAAAACTTGTTTATTATATCCATTTCCTCTGATTTTAAGCATTCCATTAAGAAATATATATTAACTTAACTCACAAATCAAATCTCCACAAGAGTGTTTATTGTCAATTATAGGGAATCTCTTCTTTCTTTCAGAGACAGAATTAAAGTGTAGTGTGAATATAACATAATGTAGTCATAGGAAGAAATTCATGCAATATTCTGGCTCTTGATTGCTTCCAATGATATGCGCTTTATTCAGTAAGAAAAATGAGTTACATGCTAGTTTAGACTGAGATAAAATGGCTAACTGTTACTCTTCAGGCCATCACATTTCCTTTTATTTCTCCTTTTAGCTTTTAAAATTTAAAATAGTTTTAAATTTGCAAAATAAAAATTGTACACTTGTGCAAAGCTTCCCTTATCATCTTATGGTAGCCTATTTGTCAAGCCATAAACAATACCCACTTTCCCCATTATTTAATCAAAACAGCCTCCATTCCTCCCATTCTTTCCAATGTGTAGAAATCAATATTCTGTATTCATTTTGAGGTATTTTTATTCTACCAAATATGAGAAAGAGCATGCAATATTTGTCTTTTACTGTCTGACATATCACTTAATATGTTGTTCTCTAGTTCCATTCATTTTCCTGCAAATGACAGGATTTTATTCTTTTAAATGCTGAATGGTATTACATTGTGTGTGTGTGTATATATATATATATATATATATACACACACACCACATTTTCTTTATCCATTCATTTGGATATTGTGAACAGGGCTGCAATAATCATGTTGGAGCAGGTATCTCTTTGATACAATGATTTCATGTATTTTGAAAAAATATACCCAGTAGTGATGTGTTGGGTCAAGAAACATTTTTATCTTCTGGTCTTTTGAGTGTTTTCCATATTGTTTTCCTTGCTGACAATACTAACTTACATCTCTATCAATGACGTAGAAGAGGTCTCCTTTCACCACATTCTTGCTGGGATTTTTTTACTTTCTTTTTGTTAATAGCAATTCTGACAAGGGTGTGTTGATATCTCACTGTGGTTTTGATCTGCATTTACCTAATGACTAACAATATTGACCATTTTTTTTCATATATATGTTGATCAATTGCATTTCTTCTTTTCTGAACAGTCTATTCACGCCCTCTGTTCATTTCTGAAATGGATTGATTGCTTTTTGTTGTTGTTGTTGATCAATTTTTTGAGTTAGTGATATATGCTGGATACTAATCCTTTGATATATAAATAGCTTGGAAATGTTTTTTTTTTTTTCCCATTCTGTTTGATGTCTCTTCATTCCATTGATTGTTTCCTTTGCTGTACAGAAGATTCTGAATTTCATATAATCCCATTTGTCTAGTTTTGTTTTTCTTGTCTGTGCTCTTGAAACCTTGTCCACATCCACACACATGCAGCCAACTGATTCTTGACAAAGACGCCAAGAACATACATTGGATTAATGAGAGTCTTTTCCTTAAGTGATGCTGGCAAAACTGCGTATATATAAAGAAAAATTTAGATCCATATCTCTAGCCATATACGAAAATCAACTCAAGATGGATTAAAAACCTAAATCTAAGATTTGAAACGTTAAAACTGCTAGAAGAAAACATAAGTGAAACCCTTCGAGACATTGGTGTAGGTGATGACATCATGGACAAGATCCAAAAAATGAACAGAGGACACGAATGTCATCAGAACATACTTATGGAATAAAATTAGGATTAATTATCAAGGCAGATGGAAGAATCAAGATGAAAAATAAAAAGCTAAATATTTAGATTAAAAATGGTATTTTTAAAAGAGGTCTTCTGCTATGACTACACCATCTAAAAACCTTGAAAATCACTGCTGTAATTCTTATCACAAGCAAAACTGGACAAAGTAAAAATCAACAACGTTTTTGAATGCTTTTAGGGTTTAGTTTGCTGATTTTTTAGTTTCTCCCTGAAACCTGGAGACACACAGAAAATAAGAACTTCATATCTGAAATGTATTTATTTGGAGCAGAAGCTGCTAGAAGGAATACTTACATGCTAATTTGGTTAATTTTCTGGGGATTACCTGTGCATTAGCATGAGAGTAAGAATTACCTAGGAACTACAGCTTGGGGGATGGGTCCACAGTTTTGCAGGTTTTATCTCCAGAAACTTTATCATGAAAAGTATAAAAAGAAAAGTTGCACCAGACAAATTAAACATTGTTCAAGCCCACTGCAATTGTGGACAGCACTGGGACTCGTCTTCAGTGAGTTACTTGTTTTAAGAAATGGATTTATTACTATGAATTTCCTTCCAAACACTGAGGTCCCACACATATTCTTGGTATGTTTTATTTAGTTTAGCTCAAGGTATTCTGAATTTTAGACTCTTTGACCCATGTGTCATTAAAATGTGTTGTCTAGTCTCAAAATATATGGTGATATTTATTTATACTTACTGCTAGTTGTAGTTTAATTTCATTGTTGCCAGAAAACATATTTTTTAATAATTTCTATCCTTTTCAATTCATCATGTCAGTTTTTATAATGCAGTACGTATTTTGTCTTCTCTCTTGGTGAATGTTCCACGTTAGATGCAGAAAACTGTGCATTCTGCAGTTATTGATAAATATGAATTTAAACAAGATAATTGATACCTTTTTTTCAGGTCAACTCCATCCTTTTTGCTTTTCTACTTGTTTAATCTGTCAATTAATGATTAGAAATTTGAAAATTCCAACTAAAATGGTGGATTTTGAAGTTTCTTCTAATATTTCTAGCTGCTTTTTGCCTCACATATCTTGATGCCCTATTGTTAGTTTCAAATATTTAGGATTCTTAAGACTCCTTGGAAAACTCATTATAAACAGAAAACATTTGTCTCTTGTCTTTATAATTTTCATTTTCCAAAGTCTGCTTAAAACTTAGATCATATAGTTAAAATATTCATTAACCCATTATACAAACCACTATGTAACTGTATATGTTCTTTTTATTATTTGTTTCAATATTTTCTTCTTTCCATTTTATGTACTTAGTATATCAATTGAAAATATTATTGTCTAAATTTATTTCTAAATTACTGGTTGTTTTAGAGTTTGCATTTATATTTGCATCTAATCTAATTCTGTCATCTAATTAACAATATACTATATATATATAAATATATAGGATATTAACAATATACTATGGATTCAAGTGCAGTACAGGTACTTAAGAGCTTATTTGGAGGTTCTAGCAGGAGAGCACAGCTACTCCTATACCCTTGACCAAAGACCAGTCCTCCTCTAGCAGGGAAGGTCATCCTCTTCGACAGACAGAGTGAGCAGCTTTGGGAGGCACGCACATGGAGCGGCGAGGGAGGAAGGGGATACCAGCCTAGCCAGCCAGATCAGCTGAATCAACCCTAGCGATCAATGGGGTGACAGATGTCGCAGCCAGATCACCCTCGCATCCCTACATGTACCTTATAACAAGTATCTTCCTTTTTAATATAGATTGGTGTTTTTAACTACATCATTTTAATCCTGTCCAAAAACCTTTTAATATTTCCTGCAAAGTTGCTTTTTGGTGATGAATTAGCTCATGATTTGTTTGTCTGAGAGAGTTTTCATTTTTCTTTATTTTTGAAGTATAATTTTGCTAGATATAGAATTGTCAGTTGCTTCATATAAAACTTTAAATATTTCACTCCACTTTTCTTGCTTCCATGGTTACTGATGAGAAATGTGCAGTAATTCGCTGTCCTTGTTTCTCTGTAGATAAAACGTTTTTCTGCTTTTAGCATCTTTTATACTTTTTTTCAAAAGTTTGCTTTTAATGTGGCTTAGGGTAGCTTTATTAGCATTTGTTATGCTTGGTGTTTTCTGAGCATCCTAGAACTTTGTTTTGGTATTTGTCACTAACCTTTCACTACTCAGTCATTGTTTATGTGTGCAAGAAATTTCTTCTGTAATTCAATGGAATTATGTTTATATCATGGAATATCATGGGGGAAGTGGTATTTTCTATTATTTTCCAATTAATTCTCAGTCTGGCCCGGACTTCATAGAGTATCTTATCTTATAGATCCTGCCTTTTCTACCTCAGGTGTGACAATAAGGACAGATGGGTCTTTATTGAGAGGACTATTGTTTTTCTAAGACATAAAATGAAATCAGTGATTAACTTTAGGAAACTATCAGTAATACTCTTTCCTCTTGAAGGAAAATCTTTTGTTATGGACAAGACTCAGGGCATATTTCCTAGTGATGACTCATCCCCCAGTATGTACTATAACCTTAAGGAGTCATCACTTAGGTATGTGACAAAGATAATGCTTAGCACCTAACCCTTAGCATCCCTACCCCCCAGCTTGACTAACTTCATGACAACTTCACCCTAACTTTTCTTTCTCAGAGCATTTACTTTAAAAAGCTTAAAGTAGTAAATTTTACATTCTCTGCCTCTTTGACAGTTAAGTCTTCTCTAAGTCATCTGTCAGTTTTAAAATCCATGAATCTCTTAAGGACACAGAGACCATCCCTTCCTCTGATATATAATCTTACATGGAGATCGTGCCCCTGTCTCTGATTCTCTGTGAGAGAATGGGAGTCTTACTTTAATAAGTGAGAGTGTGCAAGCGCAGATGGCTTAATCATGTTGATTAAGCTAATGTCCTCAGGACCTTGTCAATAGCTCATAACAGCACTTAAAATTGCTCCTAGGTTTTGTTTCAGTGGAGATGGGTTCCAGTGCTCTCCTCAATTACAGTAGGTTTGAACAACGTCTTCATTACACGTTTAACTTAATTGGAGCAATTTTTCTCATATATATATATTAAAATCTTTTTATATTTTTCATGGTAATGTTTCTGATGGTAAAAACCTACAAAATAAGGTAGCCAAATAATATACAAAGAATACACAAATTATCACTCTCAGAAATGAAAAATCTTTTGAGATGTAAAAGACACAAACTTGGAGGAAATAGTTTCAAAAATATGTATGTGATAACAGGACAAAAATACTGAAATAACTCTTAAGACTCATCAAAAAATAAACAAACAGGCTGGCGCCATGGCTCAATAGGCTAATCCTCTGCCTGCGGCTGCACACCGGGTTCTAGTCCTGGTCGGGGCGCCGGGTTCTGTCCCAGTTGCCCCTCTTCCAGGCCAGCTCTCTGCTATGGCCCGGGAGTGCAGTGGAGGATGGCCCAAGTCCTTGGGCCCTGCACCCGCATGGGAGACCAGGAGGAAGCACCTGGCTCCTGGCTTTGGATCAGCGCGGTGCACCGGCCGCAGCACACTGGACGCGGCAACCATTAGAGGGTGAAACAACAGTAAAGGAAGACCTTTCTCTCTCTCTCTCTCTCTCTCTCTCTCACTGTCCACTCTGCCTGTAAAAAATAAAATAAAATAAAACAAAATAAAATAAAATAAACAAATAGTCCAATTAAAAGTAGGATAAAAATGTGAACAAAAATACTAAAACAGAAACATAGGCAACAAATAAGCATGCAGAAAGATGCTCAACATCATTTATCAGGAGAAGCTGCAAACTGAAACAACAATAAATGCATACTGACTGGACAGTTTTTTTTTTAAATGACAATATCAATTATTGTTGATGATTCAGAGCAATAGGAATTCACATTAATTGCTTGTGGGAATGTAAATTGGTTCAGACACTTTAGAAGACATAATTTCTTACAAAACTAAACACAATATTGCCATATGATCTGACAATCACACTTTGGTGCATTTATCCAACTGACTGAAAACTTATGTTCACATAAAACCATTCATAAAACTAGAAGCAACCATGAGGTAATTCAATTAGATCAATGGACAAACACACTATGGTAGAAGAAAGCTTTCAAAAATATTTGATAGTTATAAGTATAATGATAATAAGGGATTATGTAACCAGTAAAAACAATGCAATAAAATAAGCTGTAAATGAAAAGTTGTAATAAATATACCATAAAGATCCTAGTGTAAATGTAGTTTTCATGAAATAGTAAAGATATTGAGGACCAGATTGCTAGAAAACAAAGAAAGAATTATATATAGTAAATGTTTTCATGTACTTACCAGGTCTACAACCACACAACTCTTGGCATGTTGATAGAAGATGATTCTCAGACACATTCCCTTTTTGGGAATTTCTTCTCATAAGAAAAATGCCTTGCCTCAGCTTATTACCCCTTCCAGAAAAAAAATCCGTATTTAATGACACACCAATGTCAGGGATAAAATGTCCTGAGATACTTGCCTAAATTTTGTCACCTGTGAAACTATTCCACTATCAGTAATTTCCATGAGAACTTCATTATATTTCAGTTTCCCTTTCTGTCATACATCGCTACTATCACCTCTCTTCCTTAGGGATCAATCTCAAGAGTACTTCTTCACAAATATTTCCCACTCTAATTTTTATTTCTTAGGCTTCGTTCAAAGAAATTCAACCTATAACTCACTGCCACAAATGATCAGAAAAATGTACTAGTTAGATAGACTTTGGGGTCAATAACCCACTGTTTCTAGAAATGATGACTTCTTCACTGGTGGTTAACTGTGGTACAAAAAATCCTTAATACAACATAATAATGAATTGTTAAAATGTCAACAGGTGTAGAATGACTCTCCTTCTGTACAAAGAGGAATGCTTTCACTGATGTAATAGTTCACAAATTCAAAATTGTGGAGAAATAATTATTACACATACAGAATTTAATTACTCATGATGAACTCATTTGATGCTCTGAAAGAATAAAAACTAAGAGTTATTAACTCAATGAAAAACTTCGTAAAATATTAGAAGAGTATCTTAGTACAATGAAAAGAGCCTTGCATCTTTTTCAGTGGGAGGACATAACCCAGGAGGTTCAAAAAAGGTCAAATTCCTAAGGAAGAGATATGAGTAAAGCCCAGGATAAAGACTCACTTGGTTAAGAATATAAACCCGAGGGTTTGACTTTCTAGAATGAAGGGTGGGGCCACCTCTTGCAGTACCAGCAGCCGTGTGAGCACTGGTTCATATCCTGGCTGCTCCACTTCCAATCCAGCTCTCTACTGATGGCCTGGGAGGGGCAGCAGAGCATAGCCCCAAGTGTTTTGGCCCCTGCTACCCACATGGGATACCTAGAAGAAGATCATGATTTCCGGTCCAGGCTTTGCCCACCCCTGGCCATTACAGCCATCTGGGTAGTGAACCAGCCGATAAAGGACCTCTCTCTCTCTCTCTCTCTCTCTTTCTCTCTCTCTCTCTCTCTGTAACTCTGACTTTCAAAGAAATAAAATCTCTAAAAACATAAATATATAAACCTGACATGGAATCCAGACATTTGACCTGATGCACCTAAAAATCTTTGTCATGTTTCCCTAAACCTTCAGAGATCTTCATATCTCCCAACTAAGTCATATTAGACCTAGCACTCTGTTTGGTTCAATAACATGCAGGAACTTCCCCCTAATGAAACCATTTAGTCCTCCTCCCATCCAGGATACTAGGACAATAGAAAAATTGACAGAATAACCCATTCAGGGATTTTTTTAATATCACTAATAGGATAAATAACATTTACTCAGGGAAGGTATAAGACATGAGGTTGTAGAAACAGATGTTTGGGGGGTAAGAATAGATCAAGAAATATTGGGACATAAATTTGGGCAAGAGTGCTTTTCAAATGAAAGACTCAACCTGGATACAGAATTTAATACCTTTATGAGTTCCTCAAGAAGTGGTACAACTATCTAGGATGCTTCTACAAACATGGAAGTCATGTTCAAAATGAATGTGAGAATAGCCTTAGCAAATTTTGGAAGAAGGGAAGAACATACAGGAATGACCATGTCTGAGAGGATATTTTAAGTTGAAAACTCCTCTGATAGTTTACTCCATGAAAGTCTGGGAAGTTATACCATTTAAAGTGATATGGGATCAGCATTGTGGAGTGGTAAGCTAAGCTTCCTCCTGCTGTGCTGGCATCCCATTTGGGAGCCAGTTTGTGTCCAGGCTGCTCGTTTCCCATCCAGCTCTCTGTTATGGCCTGGAAAAGTAATAGAAGATGGCCTAAGTGCTTGGGCCCCTGCACCCTCGTGGGAGACCCTGAGGAATCTCCTGACTCCTGGGTCCAATGTCCTGGGAACTGGGTCCTGGCTTAGAATCAACTCAGCTCCTTCTGTTGCAACAATTTGGGTAGTGAACCAGCGAAGACCTTTCTTTCTGTCTTTCCCTGTCTGTAAATCTACCTCTCAAATAAAATATTTAATAAAGTGATAAACTGCGGTGGTAAAGAGATGCGAGCATTACAAAGAAATTTAGCAGTTGTTCTCTTGTGGTGGTCCAGGGATGACCGTAAAATAATCAGTCTCAGCCAGCGCCGCGGCTCACTACGCTAATCCTCCACCTTGTGGTGCCGGCACACCGGGTTCTAGGCCCGGTCGGGGTGCCGGATTCTGTCCCGGTTGCCCCCCTTCCAGGCCAGCTATCTGCTGTGGCCAGGGAGTGCAGTGGAGGATGGCCCAAGTGCTTGGGCCCTGTACCCCATGGGAGACCAGGAGAAGTACCTGGCTCCTGCCATCAGATCAGTGCGGTGCGCTGGCCACAGCGCGCCAGCCGGGCGGCCATTGGAGGGTGAACCAACGGCAAAGGAAGACCTTTCTTTCTGTCTCTCTCTCTCTCTCACTGTCCACTCTGCTTGTCAAAAAATAAAAATAAAATTAAATTAAAAAAAAGAATCAGTCTCAGTAATCAGCTCAATAATTGGATTAAAGTAACATGAAATTATAAGAATTACATGTTGATGCTTAACAATCAGAAGTCAAGTATGCAAAATTCTTGTAATGAGCAGTATGATCTGAGGAGCAACCACAGAGAGTTGATACTTATAAAATGACAGACAGAACTTCTAGACACAGAAGAGTAGAGATCAATGTGCAAAATAGGGAGCAGTAACTCAGGATGAGTGAACTGCAAACTAAGGGCAGTGCTACCAAGAGAAACTCAAAAAAAAACATTGCTCTGTTTCTAGAGTTGAGCTAGTTTTGTAACAGAAAGATACTTACTGAGAATACAGGTCTATAGATGTAAGGGCTCTGAAGCACTACAGCAGTGACATGACAATGTTCCTCTAATGTTTTTCCGAAAGGACTACCACTAGTTATTTTGGTAACTGCACACATGAAAGAGCAGCTATCCATATATCCTGTCTACCATTTACATCTGGAGCTCAGAACATGACTACGGCCCCTGTCACAATGTTGCTGTTTGGAAATCAGGTAAAAAGTGGAGTCTAGGGGCTGGCACTGTGGCTTAGTGGGTTAAGCTGCCACCTGCAATGCCGGCATCCCATATGGGCGCCAATTAGAGTCCCTGCTGCTCCACTTCTGATGCAGCTCTCTGCTATGGCCTGGGAATGCAGTAGAAGATGGCCCAAGTCCTTGGACCCCTGCACCCACGTGGGATACCTGGAAGAGGTTCCTGGTTCCTGGCTTCAGATTAACACAGCTCCGACTGTTGTGGCCA
Source organism: Oryctolagus cuniculus (assembly GCF_051225735.1). Taxonomy (NCBI): domain Eukaryota; kingdom Metazoa; phylum Chordata; class Mammalia; order Lagomorpha; family Leporidae; genus Oryctolagus; species Oryctolagus cuniculus. The sequence continues at coordinate 104,819,000 of NC_142871.1, read as the reverse complement.
ATTGGGGAGTGAACCAGTGGATGGAAGACCTCTCTCTCTCTCTGTCTGTCTCTCTCTGCTCCCCCCTTCTCTCTCTGTGTAACTCTAACTTTCAAATAAATAAATAAATCTTTAAAAAAAAATTGGAGTCCGGGCCAAGGCCCATCTGACAGTGAGTCTAGAAAATGTATGGGTTCACTTATTTGTCATTTTCCTAATCCTCAAATGTATTATTGCCATGGAAATATTTGATACTTATCAGAACTTATAGAGAGCCATAGACTATCATAGTGATTGAAAAATCTCTGAAACTGTCTATCCCACTAGTGCCAAATAATATTACATGCCAATGGAAAAGCTAGTGACACCCATAAAGACCTAAATCATGCTAGGATGATGACTCACTGTTTTCCTCCTTTTTCTTTTCTCATCTACCTATACAAAATTCACACAGATTCTGTTACTCAACCAAAAAGTAGCACCAACTGTAGCTTGATGTAGTATGTTCCCTGGAGCTTAACATCTCCTCTGGTACATAGTATGTGGTTACTGGTATTGTGAATTCATTAAATTCTATGGTATCAGAAAAGAGGGCCAGAAATCTTCACATTCATTTGGAATGAACTACAGTGTATATTCAAAAGCCTTTGCCTCAGGCTACACTAATCTTCCTTTTCTCTCTTGTAATGCAATCTGACAAGATCTGGACATTTGAAACATGCCAGAGAACATCAATCTGAATGTCTGTATTAATAACATAAAGCAGAGCAAAAGTGACTAGCACATTAGAAGTGTGAGTGAGGAGGAAAATTGAGACACTTGGTCATCAGTTCTATGAAGTGTTACAGTTTGGAAATGCTCCACCCCCACAATATTCATGTGTTGGACACTTGATCTCCAGTGCTACAGTGTTGGAAGGAGAGGTGTAACAGTAGGTATTTGGGTCATTGAGATCATCATCCTCTTGAATGTATTTAAGCTGTTAACACAGAAATTATTTCTTTATAAAAGGATATTTGCCACCACTCTTGCTCTGTTTTGGCTTCTTTTTCCCTTTCTGTCTTCCGGAATGGGATGGCACAGCAATAAATACCTTGTTTGATATCAACTCTTTACCCTGGGTATCTCAGTCCTCAGAAGTATCAGCAAACAAATTTTTGTTCATAATATATTACACCATCTGTGCTCTGTAGTAGAAGAACCAGTGTAAGATACAAATACACAGAGACCTGGAAAAACAGAATATATTTAGAAATTCATCCATATTAAAGAAGAAATGGTTGCCTTTTTTCCCCCACCATTTTATCCTAAGGGAGGAGAAGTCTCTGACAGCACGTTTTGGTTTATAGACACAGCTTGTTCCACACTTGGAAACACCAGTCAAATGAAATAACAATCCATGTAAATGAAAGTCTACCAACTTTTACTAGGATGCAGAATTTCACGCTTTTATCTGACTTGCCACATTTTAACATGAGGCCAGCCAGCATCACCCATTACAAATAAAAGTAGTATATGAAGAATCAGAATCACAAGCAGAGTGTGCACATCATCGAAAATTAGTGTGCTGCACATTGATATTTAATGCTGTAACTAGTACTCAAACAGTATTTTTCACTTTATGTTTCTGTGTGGGAGCAAACTGTTGAAATCTTTACTTAATGTATGCTAAACTGATCTTCTGTATATAAAGAGAATCGAAAATGAATCTTGATGTGAATGGAAGGGAAGAGGGAGTGGGAAAGGGGAGGGTTGCGGGTGGGAGGGATGTTATGGGAGGGAAGCCATTGTAATCCATAAGCTGGACTTTGGAAATTTATATTCATTAAATAAAAGTTTAAAAAATTTCTATAATAATACACTATTTTTGCACCAGTGTCTTTCCCTTGACTCACAACTACATGGTGGATACTTCATTACTGGAGCAAAAATTTCAAACTTTGTTAGTGAGTAAATCATCCTGCATGTGGTTACAGGCCAAATATGTAATACCATTAACTACAGCTTCACCTAGCTGTCTGGAAAAATATAAGTAAGGGAAAATATATCAATGCTTATAACTTTGTCTTGTGCACCTTTTCATACAATCTGTGTGGCAAGAGAAGTGATTCATAGTTAGAATATACATGGTTCATCCACAATACCCAGGGGTTTCACTGGGTGGTCAGGAGCTGAAAGGATAAAGAATTAAGACAAGTTCTGGAAAATTTAACCTGTGGTCAGATAAGTATGAAAGTATATAATATGTGAGGGTATTTTTATGTAAATGTGATACATAACTTAGTTTTTAAAAGATCACTATAGGGGTGGGGCTGGCGCTATGGCACAGTGGGAATCTGCAGTGCCGGCATCCCATATGGATGCCGGTTCAAGACCCGACTGCTCCACTTCTGATCCAGCACTCTGCTATGGCCTGGGAAAGCAGTAGAAGATGGCCCAAGTCCTTGGGCCCCTGCAACCATGTGGGAGACCTGGAAGAAGCTCTTGGCTCCTGGCTTCAGATCAGCCCAGCTCCAGCCGTTGTGGCCATCTGGGGAGTGAACCAGCACGTGGAAGACCTCTTCCTCTGTCTCTACCTCTCTGTAACTCTGTCTTTCAAATAAATAAAATAAACCTTACAAAAAAGATCACTACAGGAGCCAGCATTGTGGTGTAGCAGGTAAAACCACCACCTGCAATGCTGGCATCCCATTAAGACAGTGGTTTGAGTCCCAGCTACTCCTTGCTAATCAGCCTTAGAAAGCAGTGGAAGGTGCCCTTGAGTCCCTGGGCCCCTGCCACCCACATGGGAGGCCTGGACCAAGGTACAGACGCCTGGCTTCAACCTCGTGTAGCTCTAGCTATTGTGACCATTTGGGGAATGAACCAGCATATGGAAGATTTTCTCTCTCTCTCTCTCATAACTCTGCCTTTTAAATAAATAAATAAATAAATCTTTTTTTAATCACTCTATGTTTCAGTTATCCCTAAAAAATACACTATTTTGCTCCAAGATACAAAGCATGAAAGCATGAATGTTTCCGTTTGCCACCACTACTAGTGACTAACCAATAAAATGTTTGCTTCCTATGTTGATACTGAGAGTTCTAAAGTTCTGGTTCCCTAAAAGGAGAATGTATCCTCCAGGAATACAGCAAGAATCCTGTTGAAGTACAAGTCATCTGCTACCTGTACCTGTGGGATCTCCATGGCAGAGAATCAGCAGGAAAGAAGTATCAATATCTTGGTATCAGTAATTGAAGCAATTGAGGTTTTACTGAACACAGAAGGAGTGTATATATATATATATATATATACACATATATATATGTTTTTATGTATATATATATATATATATATATATATAAAAACACAGCTGGTAGTCTACTTTTATGCTTCTTGATTCTCCTTGCCTAGTTGACAAGTTTAGGCATGCCATCCGAGAAGGGCGCTGTGACAAAGGGCACTGATCTTTCAAGAATGAGAATTTGAATTATACAACTAGGAAGGCCATGGAGACCATGCAAGCACTACCTGAAGATGGAGGCCATCTAGAGGGGATAGTAGATAAGAAAGATGATGTATTTAAGTTTCAAACTGGTGAATAGCTACAGTAAATGGGACTATACTTCTTCCTACAAACTTTCCTTTGATAAGATTCTCCCAAGACAAAACAGAGTCTGGAATCATATAGGAACTACTTCCAGACTCTATAAAAGGAAATTAATCTGAGCAACACAAGGGCAGTCTGTCGTAGAACCTGTGGTATCCTGTTCTAAAAAGGGCAGTGCTAAGCTTAGGCAATGATGAATATTGCACATAAAATGTAAGGAAGAAATCCCTCTCCAGGTCATATAAGAGAGTCTATCCTTGAATTTTACTCCCTATGCATCCCACTCACCTCAGCCCACTAGTCTCTGCTCTGGCCCAGACCTTCCTTCACAAATGGAGAATTTATTTCTTCAGCTACTGGGCGTGCTGCCAGAACACAATCTTCATCTATCACCCTTATGGATGGCTTTAGCTGAAGACAAGACTTCTCAAAACACAAGTGCTACCAGCGGCAGCCTGTAAATGAAAATTGCTGATCAATTTACCAATGTAAATGCCTCATTGTTCAAACTCAGGGTTTTTCTGATGGGCATCTTCAACATCAAAACTTTCCATGGGATGACTGACACTTTCACTGGGACTGCTTCACAGCTCAACTTAACCCTCTACTTAATTTTTGCCACCATCCAACCTCCCATATCTGTGCATCACATGATAATTCCTTAGTCACCTTCTTGCACACTAAACATTATACTTCAGAGACTTACAGGAAATCAACTTATGATTTCAATAACAAATAATGGATAGATTAACTAGCTCTATAATGTTCAAGACTGTAAGAAATATCATTACTCATCAAAGCATCCTGCATAACGAACCAATTCAATTCTATTCAGTGTATTTTCCTTGTCAGTTTTTAATTATTGTTACACATTTTTACTGACATGCAAAAATTTACATATTTATGAGATAACATGCCGTATTTCAGTACATGTATACATTTTATAACATCCACTCATGGGACATAATATCACCTCAAATATTTATCATTTCTTTGTGATAAAAAATTCAAAATATTTTACATTTAAAATTTATATAAAGTGAACACATTTTATGTATTTCACATATATATAACTTTAAGAGCATAATGATACTTTCCACCCTACCCCCCTTCCCTTCTGCCCAAACTCATTCCCACCCTCCTTCTTCTTTTCTTATTTCTCTTTTAACAGTGACATACTTTACAAAGATCTATTTTAATTTTTTTTTAATTTTTTTTTTTTGACAGGCAGAGTGGACAGTGAGAGAGAGAGACAGAGAGAAAGGTCTTCCTTTGCCGTTGGTTCACCCTCCAATGGCCGCCACTGTCGGCGAGCTGCGGCCGGCGCAGCACGCTGATCCGATGGCAGGAGCCAGGAGCCAGGTGCTTTTCCTGGTCTCCCACAAAGATCTATTTTATAATGACAAGCTTAACACCTCCCACTAAATAAAGAATTCAACAATAGTAAACAGAAAAACTACTGTTCCTCAAAAACATAGACAAGGGCTATAAACAATAATCAAATCTCAAAATGTCAAATTTGGTTATATAACAATTTTTGTACTCTGTGTATTAATTATCACAAATCAGGGAAAACATGATATTCTCTGTTAGAGACTGGATTCTTTCACTAAGTATAATGGTCTTCAGTTGCATCCATTTTGATGCAAAAGACAGGATTTCTTTTTTTTTTTTTTTTTTTTTTTTTTTTTTTTTTTTTTTTTTGACAGGCAGAGTGGACAGTGAGAGAGAGAGACAGAGAGAGAAAGGTCTTCCTTTGCCGTTGGATCACCCTCCAATGGCCGCCGCTGCAGCCGGCGCACCGCGCTGATCCGATGGCAGGAGCCAGGATCCAGGTGCTTTTCCTGGTCTCCCATGGGGTGCAGGGCCCAAGCACCTGGGCCATCCTCCACTGCACTCCCTGGCCATAGCAGAGAGCTGGCCTGGAAGAGGGGCAACCGGGACAGAATCCGGCGCCCCAACCGGGACTAGAACCCGGTGTGCCGGCGCCGCAAGGTGGAGGATTAGCCTATTGAGCCACGGCGCCGGCCAGGATTTCATTTTTTTTTTTTTATGTTTATGTGTATACAAAGGCTGTTGATTTTTGTGCATTGATTTTATACCCTGCTACTTTGCCAAACTCTTCTATGAGTTCCAATAGTCTCTTAGTGGAGTTCTTTGGGTCCCCTAAATACAGAATCATGTCATCTGCAAAGAGGGATAGTTTGAGTTCTTCCTTCCCACTTTGTATCCCTTTAATTTCTTTTTCTTGCCTAATATGTTTGAGTAGCAAACATAGTAGTGTGGGTGTGGGTGTGTGGGTGTGTTTTGTGTGTACGTGTGTATATACCACGTTCTCTTCATGCTGTCATCAGTTGATGGACATCTTGGTTGATTCAATATCTTGCTATTGAGAGTTGTATTGACATAAACATAGGTGTACAGATAACTGATTTTATTTCCTTTGGGTAAGTTCCCAGGAGTAGAATGACTGGGTCGTATGGTAAATATATTATCAAGTTTCTGAAGACTCTCCATACTGTTTTCCATTATGGTTACACTAGCTTACATTCCCATCAAAAGTATATTAGAGTACTTTTCCCCCCACATTCGTGTCAGCATTTCCAAATTTTTTATTTTTATTTTTGAATGATAGTCATTCTAGCTTGGGTGAAGTGAAACCTCATGTTGGTTTTTATTTGCATCACCTTGATGGCTATTGATACTGAACATTTTTTTCATGTGTCTGTTGACTATTTGCATTTCATCCTTTGAAAAATGCCTGTCCAACAATATCCTTAGGCCATTTCTTAATGGGATTGCTAGTTTTGTTAAGTTTCTTGAGCTCCTTATGTATTCTAAATATTAACCCTTTATCAAATGTATAATTTGCAAATATTTTCTTATATTCTGTTAATTGTCTCTTTGTTGAGTGTTTGAATATTCTGATATACCTTAATTCCCCTTCCTTTCCCTTCCTTTCCTTCCTTTCCTTTCTGTTCCTTTCCTGTCTTCTCCCTTCCTCTACACTCCTCTCCTCTCCCCTCCTTTCCCCTCCCTTCCCCTCCCTTCTTCTCCCTTCCTTTCCCCTCCCCTCCCCTCCTCTCCTCTCCTCTCCTCTCCTCTCCTCTCCTCTCCTCTCCTCTCATTTTTGTCATCGCCTCTCCTTTCCTTTCCTATCCCCTCATTTTCTTTTCTTTATTTCCAAAGCCATCTGATTTGCTCATCCATGTTACAACTTGGAAGTCTATAAGGACATGAATGCTAATTCATGAAAATCTTTCATATTAAAAGCATTCATAACTGTTTCACTATGACCTCTTCACCTACTTATATCTAAGAGATCAAATAGATCCATTGAGTTATTTCTTACATTGTGTATCTTCTTTTAATGTTTCTTTGTAGTTCTATGTGCACACACCATAATTATTAGCTAATATAAGATAAACATATGTGATTTAATTGGCACTCTCATTTGCCAAAGTTTTTAGAAAAACATTCATTCTTTTGACTACTTAATTAGGAAACTGTTCTACTTCCTTTGGGCTATGCTGGCATGGAGACATGTCCTTGACTTGGGGCAGATTTCTTGGTGAGCTGCTTTTATCTTGAGATGAAGCATTCAGATGCATATAGATTTGCAAAAAACATAATTTTTATGTTCTGTTCTTTTTTCAGTTTATTATAATTTTCATATAAAGAAAACAAATTTAATGTGTTTCATGTATATAATTTTAAGCCTATGATAATACCTCCCTCTTTCTTTTCGTTCTCTTCCTCCTCCTTCCTTTCTTATATTTTTGTTTTAATTTTTTGAAAATATACTTTCAATCTACTTTAGAATTACAGGTTTAATCCTCCACTAAACAAAAAATCCAACAAGTAGAAAGCAGAAATACTGCTGTTCTGTAGGAATACACTCAAGAACTATAAATAATCCAATGTCAAGATGTCAATTTCATTCATATACATAAACTTTTCCATACCTTATGTATTAGCTACCACAAATCAAAGAAAACGTGATGTTTATCTTTTTGAGTTTGGCTTACTTCACAAAGCATAATATCTTATTCTCCTTTTTAAAAGTGATGACTACATACAAAAATGGCAATTTATTGGATTGTATCTGGGCAACAAAATGGAATCTGAGGTATTAATGTAAGGCCTCCATTAGTATTCTACTGAGTCAAGCCTATCTTTTTATTGTTTTTTTGTATGGATAACTGGAGCCATTCATAAAAACATATTTTATCATTACTTTTTATTTATTTTGTTTAAGGAATACAGTTTCATGCATTTAATAGATACAGATTTGGGAACATAATGATTTTGCCTCCCCTACCTCCTTCCCACCCGTACTCCCACCTTTCTTCTTCCTCCCTCTTCCTTTCCCATTATTTTTTACAGAGATCAATTTTCAGTTAATTTTTATATTCATAAAATTAATCCTACACTAAGTAGAGAATTTACTGGTTAGAATAAAGTAAAAAAAAAAAAAAGAAAAGAAAAAAATATTGTTGCTCAACAATCAAGGCAAGGACTTTTCAAAATCAGCGCCATTTCAAAGTGTCAGTTTCACTCCTATAGATTACAATTTAGGTACTCTAATAGATACCACAGATCAGAGAGAACATATGGTATTTGTCATTTTGTGACTTGTTTATTTCACTAAGTATAATGATTAACTTTTATTAACATGAAAGCATGTTATTACAAAAAACAAAGAAACAAAGGATGGATTAAAGGAAGAAGGGAATTATGATAATATTCTGAGAAGTGTATCTATGAAACATATGAAATATGTTCTCTTTGTATTAATAAAAACATATATTTATATTGTAAACTGATTTTTTTCTTAAAATATCTGCCTTAATCAAAATGTATACAGATTATTTTAAAACTATTAAAACAAATAATTCCTTAAAAATTTTCATTATTTTTAGTTCACATATTATACACTAATGATTATTCATATTTGTTGTTATTAGTAATTTTAAGCTGACATCTTAAATCTTTATTTGCTTAAAATATTCAATATTTGGAAAACACTGAGCTGATAGAATGAAATATTGGTTAATTTATACCTATATCTTACTACATAAATGTTTCCAGTTATATTTAATTGAACTAGCATTTTACCATCAATATTTATTCTATTAAATGAGGAAAGGGACCTTTCAGTATAATACATAGGAAATATTGGATAATAGTTGATCCATAAGTAAATCAAATTATTTCATTACATTAGGAGGTAATAAAAAGTTTTGTGAATAGTAGTCTCTGATTTTCTTAATATTAAAAAGGTTTTTAGCTAAGGAAATATTTTACTTATCATGCTGTTTTTATAATCAGAGTTATAAGAACTGGACTCTGAAGTCTAATGTAATTTAGTCATTATTTCACATTTAGTGGAAAAAACAATGATGCTTCATGATTATAAGTCAAGTAGAATTCTTTCTAATAGGGTTGTAGATAAAAATGTGGTGAATTCTACTGAAAATATAATCACTTAGCCTACTTAATTAACCAGAAACAGTGAAAATGTTTTGTTATGAAATCCAAGAATAGATCCTATGTCTCTGAAAAATAATATAATCTAGACTATGGAATTCTTAACTCAAACATTGTATCCATTATTTGAGATTTCTCCTGCTTTGTAATTAGTAATAGGTGAACTTAACAGAGTTGAAGAAGTTGAGATTTGGCTTTGTTAGCCATGTGAAAAATTGAAAATTCACTGGTTGTCAATCTGAATTATACTGATATTTGAAGTGTTTATCCCAAAAAAATACTTTTTCATCAGGTGCAAAACTCTTATTTACCAGATAAATGAGATCTTCCATTTCCCTTGTCTTTTATTATCCTTTAGCATATACCTTTTAGATGCTACCAATCTTTTTAAAATATAGCTTGACAACAGAAGAGAATCCGTTGTATAAATTTATCATGTAATGTGCTTAAGGGCGCTAACTTTGTTTGTTACATAGGGATTTCCATTTATATTTCTAATGGATAGTGCAAGTCCAGTCTAAGAAAAAAATAGTGAAAGTTCTTACATCAGAAAGAAATTTGGTTTGGCTTTGTTAAGAATTTGTTCGGACAAATAATGATAATAATCTAATCTATGTGAATGCAAGTGTACTGCCTTTCCCTGGCTGCTGTCACTTGCATGCATCCCCAATGCCTTGCACAGTAGCATGTAACAGATGCTCAGTAAATACATGTGACTAAATATCTATAGACCTTCCTTAATTTATCTGCAAAATGTAAGTTCTACTCCAAAATTAAATTCATATTCTATTCTTTTTTATTCAGCTGCTTCTTTACATCATGGACTTTTTGAGGTATAACCATCTGTATTTATTCTTCAGGTATTCCTGAAATACTTCAAAAAGGATTTTTTGAAGCATAACAAAGATTGATCTTCAAATGATCATAATCTGGACACAAATCTAGGTATTTTACATCAGTGATCCGTGGTCTTTCCATCATGCTGCTATGGCATCTAAAAGCAATTTATAGAATCCAGAAAAGGAATGACTGCATTATTATATTTAATTCTGTTAAGGAATTATGAAGTAATAGAATTAATGATGTAATAGAAGCAGAAGTCTTTGTTGCACTTAGGTTTTGAAATAGAGAAGTAAAAATATGACTAAAGGACTTAGTAAAAAATGCACCTATAGTCAGCTGATCTTTGCTGAAGGTAATAAAGCATGCATTGAAAAAGGATAATCTGGTCCGGCTCTCTACTGTGGCCCCGGGTGGGGGGGCAGTAGAGGATGGCCCATATGCTTGGGCCCTGCACCCACATGGGAGACCAGGAGGAAGCACCTGGCTCCTGGCTTCACATCCACGCAGCGCGCCGGCAGCAGCGCGCAAGCTTTAGCGGCCATTTTGGGGGGGGGGGGGGGTGAGCCAACGGAAAAGGAAGACCTTTCTCTCTGTCTGTCTCTCTCTGTCTAACTCTGCCTGTCAAAAACATAATCTTTTAAATAAGTGGTGGTGATAAAAAATGGGTCCGCAAGAAGAATTAAACTAGAACCCTAGCTTTCACCAAGTGTAAACATGAACTGAAAATGGATTAAAGATCTAAATATGGGACCTGACACTTTGAAACTATTAGAAGTAACCAGTAATTTCCTGGGGGGGAAATCTAGGACGTTAGAATAGATATAGATTTTCTGTACCAGATCCCCAAAGTGTAGGAACTTAAAGCAGAAATAGATAAAACGGATGTCATCAAACTAAAGAGCTTTTGAATAGCAAAGGGAAGCAACATAAGGAGGAGACAATTTACAGAATAGGATATAATCATTATAAGCTATACATTTAATAAGGAGTTCATATTCAGAATATAGGAAAGAAATAGCAGAAATGAAGCAATCCAATTAAAAAGAGAATAATAAATACAAACTGGAATTTCTCAAAGGAAGACATAGAAATGGCCAACAAATATGAGAAAAATAGTCACAATCATTGAAAACTAGAAACAGGCTAATCAAAACCACAATGAAATAGCATCAGATTCCAGTAAGATTGGCTGTTATTAAAAAGAAAAAAGATAACAAGTGCGGATGTGAATTTGGATGTGAAGAAAAGGGAAACCTTGCAGATTGTTGCTGGGAATGTAAATTAGTACATCTATTGTGTAAAACAGTGTGGAGATTCCTCACAAGACTAGAAATAGAACTACCATATGATCCTTCTCTTGGGTGTATATCCACAGAAAATGAAATGCATACCTTGTAGAGACATCTGAACTTCCATGTTTGTTGCAGCACTATTCACATTAGCCAAAAATGGAAACGACCTAAGTATTCATCTAACAACAAATGGATAAAGACAAAATGACATGTAAACAAAATGAAATATTAGTCATAAAAGGACAACATGGATGGAACTGGAGATCATTATGTTAACTGAAATAACCCAAGCACAGAAAGACAAATATCACATGATCATCTTCACATGTTGAATCTGAAAAAAATACATGATCTAAAGAAGTTAACAGTATGGGGTTGGTTATCAGAGTCTGAGGGAGTAAATGAAAAGGGAGATTAGGAAAGATTGATTGACAGGTACTAGGTTACATCTAGATAGGAGTAAGAATTTCTGGGCTTCTCTTGCATAGTAGAATGACTATAGATATTATCCATGTTCTGTGTATTTCTTGATAAAAAAATAAACTACCAGATTTTGGATGCTTTAACTATAAAGAAATGCTAAATGTTTGAATGGATAAACATGTTGAACTGAATGAACACTAAATAATGTCTATGTGTATGAACAACCTGATAATATCCAAAAATATGTATGAATGAAAAATTATTAACAAAAAATAAAGATATAAGAAATGAAGGTCTTGGGACATCCAACATGGCAGAATAGGAAAAATACTTGCTGATTTTGACCATTGGAAAATAGCGGAAGAAAACAGGAGGAACTGTACTCCTAGGGGGTTATTGGAGAGAAGTTTATAGTGGAAATTCTATAGAAAGAAGAGAGGTGCAATGGAGCAGTGGGGGCAGCATAACTGCAAAGCAAACGTGGAACACTGCCAGTGACTCTCACAGCCAGTGACTGGAGGAGACACCATCTTCTTGGAGTGAGGTGAGAAGAGACTGCATCAGCCCATGTCATTAGAATTACTACAGACAGCTATATGCCAACAAATTGAAAAATCTAGAATAAATGGATAGATTCATGGATACACACATTCTACCAAAATTGGGTCATGAAGACATAAAAAACCTAAACAGACCAATAATGAAGACAAGAGAATGAATTAGTTTTAAAGATTCTCCCAACAAAGAAAACCCCAGGATCATATGGCTTTACTACTGAGTTCTACCCAACTATTCAAAACAATTGAAAGGGATCCAACCCTCCCAAATTCCTATGGGAATTCCTATAAGAATCACCTTAATTCCAAAACCAGAGAATGAGACAACAATGAAAGTGAACTACAGACCAATATCCCAGGTGATCTTAAAAGCAAAAGTCCTTGGCTGTACATACATGAATTAATTTCTGGGATCTCTAGTCATAGGTCTACATGCCTATGCCTGTGCCAATACCAAGCTATTATGTTTATAACTGCCCTGTCATATATCTTATAATTTAGTACTGTGATTAATATGGTTTATTTTCATTGTTTTGGATTTGCTTTTCACTATTTGGAGTCTTTTCTGATTCCATATGAATTTTAGGGTTATTTTTTCCAGATCTGAGAAGAATGTTTTTGGTGTTTTGATTGGGATCACATTGAATCTGTTAATTCCTTTGAGTAGTATGGATATTTTGATGATATTAATTTTCCAATCTATGGACATGGAAATTTTTTCCATTTTTTGATGTCATCTTCTATTTCTTTCCCTATGTTTTGTAATTTTTAATGTTGAGATCTTCCACATCTTTGGTTAAATTTATTCTAAGACAGTAATTTTTTGTAGCCAATGTGAATGGGATTGATCTTACAATTCTTTCACAGTCCTGGCATTGTTTATGTTTACAAAGGCTATTTATTTTGTTTATGTATTTTTAAAAATTTTTGTTTATTTACTTGAGAGGCAGAGTTAAGAACAGAGTGTGGGAGAGAGAGAGAGAGAGAGAGAGAGAGGTCCTCTATCTGCTGGTTCACTCTCTAAATGACTATAATGGCCAAGCTGGGACAATCTGAAGCCCGAAGCCACGAGCAGGGGCCCAAGCACTTGGGGCGTCTTCTAGTTCTTTACTGGGCCATCAGCAGGGGGCTGAATGAAAAGTGTAGCAGCCTGGACTCAAACTAGCATCATATGGTATGTAGGTGCAGCAGACAGATGTGTAATCCACTATACCACAGCACTGGCCTAATAGCTATTGATTTTAGAGTTGAATTTATATCTTGCAACTTTGCCAAACTTTCTTATGAATTCCAATAATTTCATTGAACTCTTCTGATTCCCTTATGTGTAGGTCCATATCATCTGCAAACAGAGATAATTTGACTTCCTCTTTCCCCTTTTTATCCCTTTAATTTATTTTTCTTGCTGAATTTTCTGGCTACAACTTCCAGAAAAATACCAAATAGTAATAATGAGAGTGGACATTCTAGGCTGCTTTCAGAACTTAGTAAAAATGTTTCCAGTTTTTCCCCACTCAATATGATGCTTGCTGTGAGTTAGTCATACATTTCCCTGATTGCCTGATTGTGTTGAGGTCTGTTCCTTCTATATCCAATTTACTTTAGGGTTTTTTTTTATTCAATTATTTGACAGGTAGAGTTACAGAAAGAGAGAGAGAGAGAGAGAAAGGTCTTCCTTCCTTTGGTTCACTCCCCTAATGGCCACTACGGCCAGCTCTGTGCTGATCTGAAGCCAAGAGCCAGGTGCTTCCTCCTGGTCTCCCATGCGGGTGCAGGGACCCAAGCATTTGGGCCATCCTCCACTGCCCTCCCGGGCCACAGCAGAAAGCTGGACTGGAAGAGGAGCAACCGGGACTAGAACCTGGTGCCCATATGGGATGCTGGCACCACATGCAGAGGATTAACCAAATGAGCCATGGCGCAGTGCCCTACTTTAGGTTTTTTATCATGAAAAGATGTTATATTTTATCAAATGATTTCTCTGCATCAATTGCGATAATCATATGGTTTTTGTTGTTCATTTTATAAAAATGATGTATCACACTTACCGATTTGCATGTTTTGAATCATCCCTACATATCAGGTTTATATCACACTGGATTCGATTGAATGATCTGTCTGATACGCTGTTGGATTTGATTAGCTAGTATTCAGTTGCATCTATATTCATCTGAGAGAGAATAGTTAAATCTATCATAGAAATAATTAATTAATTTTTTTCGCTGGTTTTACTCTAAGTAAGTGATTTCAAGTTCTTCCTTCTGCCCTCAGATGATGTAAAGGAGGTTCATATAATGTCATGATTGTGTTGAGAAGGGTCTATAGTGTGTTTTCTAACTTATGGGTTCTAGACCTCTCACTCGATAATAATCAAGCTTTGCTTATTAGTGCTATGATTTTTCCCATATTAACTGGTCCCATCCTACTTTTTTTTTCTCTGCAACATGCATAATTCCATCACACTTACTGAATTCGTGAAACTTCTACTCATGTCAAAACTTCTGTTTTAGAAAGTTTTATTCTCCTTTCACATGGACCCCTCACAGACAGCAATCAGAAGCCACCCTCTTTGGAAATCAAAATATGAGTTGCCCAGGCCCACAAGTACTCTGTATTGACATTGAACCCTGTGTGATAGACAACATGCCAAATAAGAAATGTCACACCTAAAACCATTTATGTTCTTTGACATTTCAAATTCTGACTTCACAACTGCCCCAAAGTTGAAATAGGATGCAAAAAACTAACTGATTTACAATCCCTATTACAATTTCCTCTACAAAATGTGCACTATGTGTTTTTCTACTTCTTACAGAGCTTTGGCTTGGCTGTGTTTTGGTTGCTTGTCTGCAATACTACACTCTCAGTGTAGGAGAATGAAACACACTCAGTGAACATATCAGAAACAATGCTTGCAAGAAGTATTGATGTTGATATTACAGAACATGAATGTACTCAGTGATGCCATTATGAACACAAGAGACAGAACCAAATATCTAGAGACACTACTTTTATTGTGGCTTAAAATGAATCTCCATTTTAGGATCCAGTTTTAGGCATCTAGTAGATTCTACCATTGATTTTACTAGATTTCCTTAACTTTTGAGGGATGTGGATGACAATAGTACTAAATTAGTAATGTGCTACTATGGCTTATATCCAGATGCAAATGTATCGAGTTTAAGCCAACAATCCTGGATCCTTATGAACTTCTATAGTATAATTGATGGCAAGAACTGAAGATTTTGCTATGAAAACTAGTGGCAGCATTTACGCTTTTATTCTTTCTTAGAATTCTCCCCTATATTATATTTTAATTATTGCCCTATACCTGCAATGCAATAATCTCTAAGAATAAACCATTTCAGGCTGGTGCCGCCGCTCACTTGGCTAATCCTCCACCTGCAGCGCTAGCTCCTGGCTTCGGATCGGTGCAGCGTGCCGGCTGTAACGGCCATTTGGGGGGTGAACCAATGGAAGGAAGACTTTTCTCTCTGTCTAACTCTGCCTGTCAACAACAACAACAACAAAAAAGAATAAACCATTTTTATTTACATACTATACTCCTACTCAAAGGAAGCATTATTGATAATTGCATAGACATTTTCTGCTTCTTGCTTGGTAAACTAGTTTTCCTCCAGAAATTCTTAAGTGCAGTAACTTGAGTAATATTTTAGAATACTTCCCTTCAGAATGGAACATTCTATCAAATGTACATTGCCATAAGAAGCCTCAAGGATGATCAGTTATACAGATGTGAAGATGATCTGATTAAAGCATCCAGTACCCACTGATCCAAAATGCTCCATGTGCTCATCTATATCTGCTCTGGTTAGTCAACAAAAGTCAAAGTGTAATCAATACATGACTTGTAGTGTTTTTCTGCTGGAATTTCCATGATTGAAAACATACTTTGATTAAAAAACAACTTCAGTAACCCCCATCCACTCTAATCCCCATCTTCAGTCACACGAAACCCTGTAAGGAAACCCTTACTGACCACATTTTGTCTCCTCATCTAAGAAACAGTGAATGATGAGCAAGGAAGGGCAACTGCAGCCCAGAGCTTCCCTCTCTGTCATGCACTTCATCAGCCAGTCAGCAAGTTTTTCTAGAGCACCTATAGGTAAAAATATTAAATTAAAAAAATACACTTATGGGGCTGGTGTTGTGGCATAGCAGTGCCACCTGCAGTGCTGGCATCCCATAAGGGCACCGATTGGAGTCCCAGCTGCTCCACTTCTGATCCGGTTCTCTGCTATGCCCTGGGAAAGCAGTAGAAGATTGTCCAAGTGCTTGGGCCCCTGTTCCCGCATGGGTGACCTGGAGGAAGCTCCTGACTCCTGGTTTGGATCAGCACAGCTCCAGCTATCGGGGCCATCTGCAGAGTGAACCAGTGAATGGAGGACCTCTCTCTCTCCCTCTCTCTCTCTCTCTCTCTCTCTCTTTTTTTTTTTTTTTTTGCCAGGCAGGGTTAGACAGTAAGAGAGAGAGAGTTTTGGACATTGAGAGAGAGACAGAGAGAAAGGTGTTCCTTCCATTGGTTCACTCCCCAAATGGCCATTATGGCCAGAGCTACGCCAATCCGAAGCCAGGAGCCAGGTACTTCCTCCCAGTCTCCCATGCGGGTGCAGAGCCCAAGCACTTGGGCCATCCTCCACTGCACTCCCTGGCTATAGCAGAGAGCTGGCCTGGAAGAGGAGCAACCAGAACAGAATCCGGCACCCCAACCGGGACTAGAACGGGGGTGCCGGCACCACAGGTAGAGGATTAGCCAAGTGAGCCACAGCGCTGGCCTACATCTCTCTTTCTGCATCTCCTTCTCTCTGTGTAACTCTGTTTTTCAAATAAATAAATAGTTTTTAAAAAAGATACATTTAGTTCTTACCCTCCTCATTAGTGAATAAAGTAAATGAACTAGTAGATTCCTATGAATGAAAAAGTCAAAAAGAGTTATGACAGAATAAAATCTCTACGAGTACATTTGTTTAAGAAGTGATAAAATTAACACTGAATAATGAGGGAAGCTCCCCCTGACAAGATAGTTAAACCTGGATATGAGGGATGAGATGGAGCTGGGAATACCATAGCATGAGAAGAGCGTTCTAGTAAAGAAACTGATGTGAAAAGGCCCTGGTTTCAAAATAAATTTGGAAATTACAATAAACTGAAAATAATCACTGTTAGGCTAAATCACAACTTACTCATTACAAACCATGAGCAAGATGGGTTACAAACTATGAGCAGGATCAGAGAAACTGGCAAAGACAGTGTGAAGTGGGATTCTGTAAGCAATGGAATAAAATGTTGTGTATTTTAGTGAGGATCTGCTTATATTTTTAAAATAGCCCTTATTAACGTGTGCAGAATTGATTGGAGGATATGAAAGAAATGTAAATAGGTGATGAGAATTAGCCCAGTCAGTGTGGTATGCCTCTCCATCCAGTGATGGAAAAGGAATCTAAAGCTCTACTTAAAGCAAAAGCCCTTTTAGAATATTTATTTGCATTTTATTCCATTTGGAAGCATAAAATATCTGTTATATATCTATATACAGCTTAATACATTAAAATTGAAAATAATTCACCTTTCACATTTCTATTTGTTTATATAAAGAAATATTTGTCAAAGTATGAATACTGGGGATACAAGCTGTGTTATTGTGTTATTTTTCCTATTGTAAAAGCTTTGTAATTCAAACGCATTTGATTTATATTGATTTTAAATTTAGCACTGAGAGAAAACACTTACATGCTCTATAACATTGTTAAACATCACAAATAAAATTAGAAGATGAATTTCCATTCCTTTTCTAAGTTGTAAATTAGATGACTCACCATGTAAGGAAAATGACTACATGTGATTGGCTAGCTTATCATTTGAATTGTAATTTATGTAATATCATGTGTTTCTTGTCACAAAATTCATGATCTGGCATCAGATTATGTATTCTTATCTTGACTTCAGTTAAATGGCAAAACACTGAGTTCATTTAGTGCATAAAATTCAAGAAATAGCAGCTGGCTTTTCCCCAGATTATGGTGATTGTCAACTATGCTGCCTCTGTTTTATCTGTGAACCCTCCTGTTTTATTTTGTAATTAGTCCCTTATATATCATGTATGTCCAGAAATTTAATATTGTGACATTCATACACTCATTTGATTTGTATTTAAAAACCCTGCTTTGTTTTAGAAAAGAAGGCTGATATTATACATGGTTATGAAAATTTGTTCATCTCAATGACATGAAGTCCAGGGAAAACAATTAAAGAGCTGCAAGTAAAAACAGTTATAGGGGTAAGCATTGAGTCACAACTGGATAAGATACTGCCGGGTCCCCTACATTTCATTATCTGAGAGCCTGGTTCAAGCTAGGTACTCCATGCTTCTAATTTGGCATCCTGCTAATATGGTTGGGAGGCAGCAGATGACACTCACATGGCAGACCTGGATGGAGTTCAGAGCTCCTGGCCTTAGCTTGCACTATCCCTAGTTGTTGCAAGCATTTTGGGAGATAATTAGGAGATGGAAGTTTTCTGTCTCTGCCTCTTCCTCACTCTCTGTCACTCTGCCTATTAAATAAGTAAATATTTAAAAATAAGCAATTATAGCTGTCTAGTCCTAAATTTTTAAAAAGATGAGAATATGTAATTTTGTGGAACTATTAGTTTTTGGAAAAACTACTGTCTACTCAAACAATTGTGGGTGTACTTTTGGATTTGTTCTGTAGAGCAATGCATTCCTTGATTAGCAGGAATTCAATATCTATCACATTCTCATTGTAAGCTAAGGAACTAGATTTTCTACTATTGTAAAACATCAAAACATGGGGATCATGACCCCAGACATTTTTGTTGTTGATAGAAATAATAAATTGTTTCACATATACAAGCTTTTACATATCTGTGTATCATGTTCACAGGACTTAATCTAGAACTCAATGTTTATTACTACTGCAGTGTATGAGTATGCTTTTATCCCATGAAAAATTAGCACACAGAGACCATGACACACAACCATTTGTCACTATGATGTTTGGGAAATCAAGGACTGACTGGGAGATAACCTTCCACATTTCAGATTTTGTGGCTTTACATGTGTACTTTTGTCTGCCTTAAATTCCTTCTCATGTAGCCCCAAGTTTTTAGTCAATTCTTACTTATCCATTAGATCAATTCACAAGTCTTTCTTCAGGGAAGCCTTTCATTTTTGTCAAAATAGCTCAACTGTCTCTGTTTTACAGTCATAAAACAACACTATAGATTTCCTTTGCAGGATTTTTCCATAAAATTTTTCAACATATGTAAATATTTGTTAATTATTTTCTCCCTCACATGAAAAATACCCATTATTCTTTTCAGACACCACTGAAAGTATAGATATGAATTCTATACTGGATATGGAATTGACATCTAACACTTTCACTGAATGCTGGAGAAAAAGAATTAATAGAAACAGGAGTGAAAGAATATTTTCTAAAATATTTATTTATTAATTGAAAGGTAGAGTTACAGAGAGGCAGAGAGAGAGAGGTCTTCCATCCACTGGTTCACTCTCCAAATGGATGCAACAGGCAGAGCTGGACCAGGCTGAAGCCAGGAGCCAGAAGCTTCTTCCGGGGCCATCTTCCACTGCTTTTCCGAGGCCACAGCAGAGCGCTGGATGAGAAGCAGAGTAGCCAGGACTTGAACTGCCAGTCATATGCCGGCACTTCAGGCAGCGGCTTTATCTGCTACACCACTGTGTTAGCCTCAAAAGAATACTTTTAAATAATACATCTTACAAAGCATAAGAAAATACATAGTCTGCAATAAGTTAATGATAATTTTGCTACTTAAAAATCTGAAATTGGCCAAAGCCGCAGCTCACTAGGCTAATCCTCCACCTGTGGCGCCAGCACCTCGGGTTCTAGTCCAGGTCAGGGCACTGGATTCTGTCCCGGTTGCTCCTCTTCCAGTCCAGCTCTCTGCTGTGGGCTGGGAAGGCAGTGGAGGATAGCCCAAGTGCTTGGGCCCCGCACCTGCATGGGACACCAGGAAGAAGCACCTGGCTCCTGGCTTCGGATCAGCGTAGCTCCATCCATGGCTGCCATTTGGAGGGTGAACCAATGGAAGGAAGACCTTTCTCTCTGTCTCTCTCTCTCTCACTGTCTAACTCTGCCTGTCAAAAAAAATCTGAAATTAAGAATTAATATAGATGAAAATTCTCTGCTACAGATAAGAGGATAATTACATAGAATCAACTTTTCTACCCCAGCCACTGCATACATAAGAGTATAAGACACCCAAAAGGGAAAAGTATTAACCAACATGAGAAGAAATTTGAAAAACAATAATATTCAGGATAAGAAAATCAATAACACTCAGTGACACTCAGATAAGATTTTATTTCGGATTTTACTGTAGAAAGTGGAAATCTCTACTGTCATTTCAGATGCGATCAGGCGCATTCAGGGTGGTATGGCCATAGACTCTACTGTCATTTCAATGTAAGGCATACACACTTATGTAAGAAAATTATATACTATATGTTACTGAATTAAGATAATTAATGAAGATAATTAACTTTTAAATTTCTTATTGGTATGCATCTACTTAAGTAATTTCTCCTACTCTTTTTTCTAATTGACATTTAGGTTATGTGGAAGTTTGTCACCAATATTCTTTGACTTAGAGTAAGTAATAATACCTACATATCAAAAGTTATCAGTAAAATTCCAGACCTCACTGATAAGTGTCCTTTAACCACATAGGCTTGTGACAGTGCTAAAGGTTATCTTCTGCATGGCGTGTACGCAGCAAGATAGCAAGGGCAATGATGGTGACAGGAATGCCTAACTTCCACAGTGACTTTCATGGTTGGCAATCGCACAGGATTTCTAAACCTACACCATGAGAACCCAGAAGTACATAGTATAATCTTGTAGTTCTTTATGCACTCTAGCATGTGAAGAACAGGAGGTAGAGGTAGTGAGATGATGGTGGGAGAAGTAATCTTACTGATGCGTCAATTTCACCTTGAGTTGATGTTGTGTTATTGAATACATCACCCCCCAGTTTGGTTATTTAGGGAATAAAAAAATAATAATAAAGGGAGTGTTAAAGGATGAGTTATGGTCATCTAAGGATCTCTACTCTTTTGGGCAGGCAGAGTTAGACAGTGAGAGACAGAGAGGGAGTTATAGACAGTGAGAGACAGAGAGAAAGGTCTTCCTTCCGTTGGTTCACTCCCCTAATGGCCGCTATGGCCATTGCTGCACTGATCCGAAGCCAGGAGCTGAGTATTTCCTCCTGGTCTCCCATGTGGGTGCAGGGCCCAAGCACTTGGGCCATCCTCCACTGCTCTTCCAGGCCACAGCAGAGAGCTGGACTGGAAGAAGAGCAACCGGGACTAGTACCCAGTGCCCCAACTAGAACCCGGGGTGCCGGTGCCACAGGTAGAAGATTAGCCAAGTGAGCTACAGTGCTGGCCAGGATCTCTATTCTTAATGTATCCTAATCTCAGGTCCCTGTGAACATAATACCCTGTATGGCCATGTGGACTTTGTAGACGTGAATACAGTAAGAATCCTGAAACAGAGAGGTTAGTATGAGTTGACTCAAAGGTCCTTTTAACAGACTGGTTGGAATACCATAGATAGAGTGAAAGAAGGAGAATAACTCATAAAAACAGGAGGGATAAGGAGAGACAGAGAAATCTGAAGGTGCTATACTGAATGCTATGATAATGGCTGAAAGCATCAAAAGCTAAGCAATATGAATGACGATTACAAACTGGAAAAGTCAAGAAATGTGAGTTCTCATCTCAGAGCCTCCAGTAAGAATGCTTCCATGCTGACCCAATTTGGATTTCTGACCTCCAGAACTGTAACATTCAAAAATTAAGTTTTACTTAATTTGAAATTGATAAATGGGAAAAATGTTTCCCCAAAATTTCAGTAAAATATGCAACAAGAAATGTGACCCCTAATCTGTTTTACTTTCAGGTTTTTATTACTCACTATGAGTCTTTGTACCTAGTGGAGAGCAAGGAAGTGGGAACTGGCACATTTTCTCAATTCAGAATAGACTGAAGAGACAGCAAGAGGTCCTATCTGTGTTGTAAAATGTAAATAATAACAAAAGCAAAGCAATTGAACATGAGCTTAAAGTTGATCCAATGCCAGTGATGGTTTGGAAGACAACTTTTAATAATTGCAATATTCCTTCAAAATATTTAGAATTTTTCTTGTTATTCTGCAAAGTAATCTATGAGAAGCAATCACAACAAGAATCCCAGTTTTATAAATGAACTAACTGAAGTCCAGAAAGTGTAAATCATTTGGACAAAAGCACAAAATGATATTTTGGACTCAAAATAGAAAGATATTTCTAACACATTATAACTCTAACTTAAATCATCTTAAAGATTTATAATTTCATAGTGCAATTGGTATGTGGCCATTTTTTTAAGAATACAAGGGGCATGAAATAAAGGAATTACCTTAATGAGTATTAGGCGAAATAAGTAATCAGTGGCAGATGGGTTTTGGATTATTACCCTATATGGTACAAAAGTAATGACCATTGGTTCTGCTAAACTAAAAACATCATTAGACTTTAAGTGAATTATTAAGGATAAAATTTTTGTTGTTATTATTGGACTTTCCCAGATTTAACTATGGGAATTGTCTCAATACATAATTTTTTCTTTAGCTTGTGCCTCTCCCCATCCAACCAAATTTTGGTAATCGCCTGAACTCCAATGAATGTGTGAATGAGTCTGGATGGCACTCAATCTCTCTATCCAGTATTTGATATTCCAAGAATTGCCAGGCATGCTGTTCTCCTGTGAGCAATGCTCATAGGGTATAATATAGAGCAAATCAGCACCCTCTGAACTGGCACCAGGAGCTGAGTGTCTTTGCTGGCTTATCAAGATATGAACAAGAAAAAGGGACCAAAGAAATTTTTTTGCATAACCTGAACTATATTCAGTACAGGGATATAAAAAGTGCCAAATCATATCAAATTTATCTTGAGATCTGGAAACTGGAGGACTATATTCATTCAATTAGTCAATGCATATTTATTGGCCAGGACTGATGCTGAATGACACTACAATATTGTAAGCAAAAGAGATGATCCCTGACCTCTGGTAGATTACAGTATATTCTGGGAGACAGCTGATAGAGGTGCATACATTTTTAAAAATACATATGAAAATGGCTTGCCTGGGCAACACTGTTCATGGATCTTCTGTCCTGGCACTACTGTTTTCTACTCCCTGCTTTGCTTCTGATAATAGCACCATGTGGCTCATTCTTTACCACTCTGTGAACTTTCCTTATGTGAGAAGCTGTGAGGAAGATTCCCAGAATCTTCAGAAGCTGAAAAATGAAAAATTATATGAGAGATCCAAGAAGGCTAGAGAAAAGGCATGCTTATTTTGACCATGGGAAAATAGCAAAAGAAAGTGGAGGAAGTACATCCCCAAGGAAGAATTGGAGAGAAATTTGCAGTGGAAAATCAACAGGAAGAAGAGAGACCACATGCAGTTTCCTGGATAAACAGGCAGCAGCAGGTGGGGAATCCGCTGGCGACTCCCAAAGCCAATGGCTGGAGGAGATGCCATCTCCTTGGAGAATGGTGAGAGGGGGCTGTGGCAGGGTATGTCACTGGTGATATTGACTGAGGGAGAACCTTGTGAACCAACCTGACTTTGAATCCAGATGGATAACTGTCAGAGGGCAGACTTCCCACCTAACTCTATGAAGGGAGAGCATATTTCTTTCTCTCCATTCCCCCACAAGGATACCCAGAGACTAGCAGGAAGGAAGTGCCATCTTAGTAACATGAGTAGAGGCTACCATGTCTCACACTTGCATGAGACTAAGGGATCTTACTGGAAGGATAAATCTGCAGTCCCCACTGACCTGAGTCTGGCCTGGAGGACTGACATAGGGTGAGGCACCCACTTTTGAATGTGAGATGCTCCTCTCCTTCCATTCTGTCACAAGCACCCAGACTCAGACTGATAATACAGATCACCGCCAGGCAGCTGGCTCTGGGAATGCCTCTGCTGTCTCCATGGATAGGACAGGTTTGTGTACTGATAGTGGATTCCCTACTCACTGTGATTGTGGGAACCTTGTGCATTATGACTATGGGAATTCTGTGACTATGATAGAATGTGGAGTGTAGCTGAGTCTCTGGGTGGTTGTTGTGTCTGGCTACACAGGCTCAGAATTTCCTGAGTGACTGGGGTGGGTAATTGCAGAGGGTCCCGTGCTCATACTAAGGACCACAGATTCTTTGTGGGGCTCACATGCCTGCATGAGTGAGATGTGTACACACTGTGGGATAACACTTGGCATTTATATCCTTGGTTGAAATGAGCTAATGGCTGTGATCACACCAGGCAACATAATTATATTTTCCAGTCTGCTGACAATAGAGGATATCTACAATACCCACCTTGGGTGTCATCCTCGATTCTTTCCCCACCTCATACACTCACCAAATCTCCCTGGCTCCACTCAGCACTTCTGGATATCCATTCAAGTTGCAGACACTCAGCTAAGCCACCAAGGTTTATTTCAAAGATAAAAATAATCAGAGGGAAAAACCAACAAGTGTTTCCACAAATTTCAAAAAATAAACACAAAAATATAAGCAACATGAACAAGAAAGTCAATATGACTCCCCAAAAGGAACATAATTACATTTGAATATAGATTGTGAAGATGAAGAGATTGAAGAAATTCCTTGAAGGGATACAAAAGAATGATCATAAGATTACTCAGAAACCTAGAGAAGCAAATACATCATAAAAGAAACTGATGCATGATATGGATGAAGAATTTTGTCAGAAGATAAAGATATTTAAAGAAATCAAGCTGAAATATTTTAAGTAAGGAATGAAATACGTCAAATAAAAATTAGAGAGGAAAGCCTTAACAACAGACTTGATGAGGCAGAAGAAAGAATATCCAAGAGAGCAGACAAATGCTTGGAATTATTCCAACAAAAAAATGAAAATCGAAAATAGTCTTTGAGATTTATGGGATACTATAAAACAACTAAACATAGTGTCTAAGGAATTCCTGAAGGAGTGGAAAGAATGGATTAGAAGGCCTATTCAGCAAAATAACAGCAGAAAACCTCTGTCTTTTGAAGAAAGACAGTGACATCTAAGTTCAGCAAGCATATTGAACTCCTAAGAGAAATTATCAGAAAAGATCTTCACCATGACACATATAGTCAAATTTTCAACAATAAAACAAAAAAAATTCTAGAGAAATCAAGATTACCTTCAGAGGATCATCAATTCGACTAACAGTTGATTTCTTATCATAATACCTACAGTCTAGGATAAAATGGAATGACAGTCTAGCACAAAAAAAGAAAGAAATAGAAAAAAAAAAAAAACCTGCCAACCCAGAATACAGTGTCCAGCAAAGCTCTCATTTATAAATGAAGATGAAAGAAAGGCCAAAGCAAACAGAAATTAAATTTTCCACCATTGTCCAGTCTTATAAATTAATATTAAAGATGTGTTACACATAGAAACACTGCACAACAGTCTTCTTTATGAAAGAATATCAGGACAAACAATCTTGGTAAAAGTACAAAGGAAATCCAAAACAAATAATAGGAATGTAATTACTTATCAATAATAATCTTGAATGAAATAAGCCTAAATTCTCCAACTAAAAGATACAGACTGACTGAATGGATAAAAAACAAAAACCTGTCAATATGTTCCCTGGAAGAAATACAGTTCACCAACATGCATATACTCAGATGAAAAGTGAAAAGATGGAATGATATATTCCATGTTAATAGAAACCAAAGCTAGCAGGAGTAGCCATCCTAATATCAGACAAAACAGACTTAGAAACAAAAACACTTAAAAGAGCCCTCCCCCTCAAAAAAGAAGTATGTAATGATTAACAGATCAATTCAACAGGAAAATGTGACTATAGTAAATGTATAAGCAGTCTAAACCAAGGCATCTGGCTATTTAAAATAAATGTTTGTTGACCTAGAGGGAGACATAGGCTCAACTACAATAATATTGGGGGATTTCAACACCCCACTTTCATCATATGATGGATAATTTACACAAAAAATTAACAAAAAACTTCAGAACTATTATACACTATGTACTGAATGGATCTAATGTACATCCACAGAATATTTCATCCCACAGCTTAACAATAAACATTCTTTTCACCAGTGCATGGAACTTTCTGCAGAATGGACCATACGCTAGTCCAAGCAATCACAACAAATTAAAAAAATAAATGGAAGTAATATCATGTGATTTTTCTGACCACAATGGAATGTATCTGGGTATTAACAACACCATTGTCCCAACTAACCCACAAAAAATGATAATGAGATCACCCAAATTAATAAAATCAGAGATGAAAAAGGAAATTTTACAGTGATACCACAGAAAAGGAAGAAATCATCAGTAATTACTACAAACAGCTATATGCAAGCATATTGGAAACTTCTAGAAGAAACTTATGGATTTCTAGACATATACAATCTACCAAAGTTGAGTCATGAAACATATAAAACCTAAACAGACCAATAAACAAGGCAGAAATTGAATCTGTAATAAAGACCCTCTGAACAAAGAAAACCCCAGGACCAGATGTCTTCATTGCTGAATTCTATCAAATGTTAAAAAACAAGTAAATCAAGGTGGAGCCAAGAAGGCGGAATAGTGAGGGTGCGCACCGATAGTCCGGGAAAAGATAGTTTAATAAAAGTGGAGTTATTGTAGCCTCAGGAAAAGGCTCAGGAAAAAAATTGCAGAGGAAACTCTTCCGGATCTAGTGGATGTGACACGGAGGACCTATGGGGAGAGCAAGGTCACGCACCGCATGGAAGTCCAGCCGCAGAGTCTGCACACCAGTGCTGGAAGGGGAGATGAGACAAAAACCTCGGTAACCTGAGACATTGACAGGGAAAGGCAGAAAGAGCCTAGAGGGAACGAGGCCTGAAGCCCCACTGGGGAAAGTTCACCAGGCTGACTGGAGGAGAGAAAAAAAATGAATAAATAAGGGGAACCGGCACAGACACTAGCCTCTCTCTCCACTCACCTTATAAAGCCAAGCAAGACAAAGAGCAGGCGCCATTTTACGTATGTAAAGCAGCGCCCGTCATTAGCCAAGCAGAAAAACCTGACTCTGGTGGGGAGAAATAACAGGAGGTTAAGACCTAGTGAAAGTGTGGAGCTAACGAACTGAGACTGTGAAAATCTGAGGGGGAGCGAGAGAACTCACCAAGTACATAAACTCGGTAACCTTGGCAACCCGGTGAGAGACTGCTGAGAAATTTGAGACCACACTGAGGGCTGCATAAACTCTTTGTGTGGTCCCAGGGGTAGAGAAGAGAATACCCACAGGGGCCAGATTTAATACATCAGCTACCCTCAATTCCACTCAGCTGTGCGGAATTACTACCCAACCGAGTCAAAAAAAAAAAAAAAAAAGAGAGAGAGAGAAAGCGAGCAAGCGAGAGAACAATCTGGGTGACTCACCTTTGGCACATCCTTAACCCTGAAGAACCAAACAGAGCTCTCTGAATACACCCATCACAGCCTCTAAGGATCCATCAAAAACAGACAGTCCACTTAATCTAGAGTCATAGATTAACAAGAAAAAGCACCACAGTGAAGAAAACAAAGAATAACTCCACAATGTCAAACAAACACAGAAACCAAGGTAAGAAGAACAAGGAAGACACTATGATGCCCCCAAATGAAAAAGACACCCCAATTCAAGATTATGAAGATGATGAGATAGAAGAAATGCAAGAAGCAGATCTCAAAAATTGATAAGAACATTAAGACGTTCTCAAAAACAAATTCTTGAATTACAGAAATCCTTAATGGACAAGATAGAAAATCTCTCTCATGAAAATGAAATATTAAGGAGGAATCGAGAAGAAATAAAACAATTAGTAGAACATGAAATTGTGACAGTGGCTAGAAATCATAATGAAAAGAAGAATTCAATACATCAAATGACAAACACATTAGAGAGCCTTAAAAACAGAATGGGTGAAGCAGAAGAGAGAATATCAGACTTAGAAGACAGAGAACAGGAAAGGATACAGTCAGACCAAAGAAAAGAAGAGGAAATTAGAAATCTAAAACATATTGTCGGGAATCTACAGGATACTATTAAAAAAACCAACATTTGGGTTCTAGGAGTTCCTGAAGGCATGGAGAGGAAGAAAAGATTAGAAGGCCCTTTTAGTGAGATACTAGCAGAAAATTTCCCAGGTTTGGAGAAGGACAGAGACATCCTAGTATAGGAAGCTCATAGAACCCCTAATAAACATGACCAAAAGAGATCCTCACCACAACACATTGTAATTAAACTCACCACAGTGAAACATAAAGAAAAGATCCTAAAGTGTGCAAGAGAGAAACTTCAGATTACCCTCAGAGGATCTCCAATCAGACTCACAGCTGACTTCTCATCAGAAACCCTACAAGCTAGGAGGGTCCTAAGAGAGAAAAACTGCCAGCCCAGAATATTATATCCTGCAAAGCTCTCATTTGTGAATGAAGGTGAAATAAAGACCTTTCACAGCAAACAGAAATTAAAAGAATTTGTCACCACTTGTCCAGCCCTGCAAAAGATGCTTAAAGATGTATTACACAGAGAAACACAGAAACATGGTCATCAATATGAAAGAAGGTAAAGGAAGTAAACCTCACAGCAAAAGATCACAGGCAGTTTAAAACATATATTAGAAAACATCTTTGGCGAATGGCAGGGCAAAGTTACTACTTCTCATTAGTCACATTGAATGTTAATGGCCTGAACTGTCCAGTTAAAAGACACAGATTGGCTAATTGAGTTAAAGAACAAAACCCATCTATTTGCTGCTTACAAGAAACACATCTTTCCAACAAAGATGCATACAGACTGAAAGTGAAAGGCTGGAAAAAGATATACCATGCCAACAGAAATGAAAAAAGAGCGGGCAAAGCCATCTTAATATCAGACAACATAAACTTTAACACAAAAACTGTTAAGAGAGACAAAGAGGGGCACTATATAATGATCAAGGGATCAATTCAACAGCAAGATATAATGATTATCAATGTATATGCACCTAATTACAAGGCACCAGTTTATTTAAAAGATCTGTTAAGGCACATAAAGGGAGACTTAGACACCAATACAATAGTACTGGGGGACTTCAATACCCCACTCTCAGAAATAGATCTACAGGACAGAAGATCAACAAGGAGACAGTAGATTTAAACAACACTATAGCCCAAATGGATCTATCAGATATCTACAGAACATTTCATCCTGCACAGAAATCATTTACATTCTTCTCTGCAATTCATGGAACCTTCTCTAGGATTGACCACATACTAGGCCATAAAGCAAGTCTCAGCAAAGTCAAAAGAATTAGAATCATACCATGCAGCTTCTCAGACCATAAAGGAATGAAGGTGGAAATTAGCAACTCAGGAATCCCTAGAGAGTATGCAAACACATGGAGATTGAACAACATGCTCCTGAATGAACAATGGGTCATAGAATAAATTAAAAGAGAAATCAAAAACTTTCTGGAAGTAAATGATGATAACAGCACAAAATACCAAAACTTATGGGACGCAGCAAAAGCAGTGTTAAGAGGAACGTTTGTATCAATAGGTGCCTACATCAAGAAATTGGAAAGGCACCAAATAGATGAGCTTTCAATTCATCTCAAGGATCTAGACAATCTGCAGCAAACCAGACCCAAATCTAGTAGGAGAAGAGAAATAATTAAAATCAGAGAAGAAATCAACAGGATTGAATCCAAAAATAATTACAAAAAATCAGCCAAACAAGGAACTGGTTTTTTGAAAAAAATAAATAAAATTGACACCCCATTGGCCCAACTAACTAAAAAAAGAAGAGAAAAGACCCAAATCAATAAAATCAGAGATGAAAAAGGAAACGTAACAACAGACACCACAGAATTAAAAAGAATCATCAGAAATTACTACAAGGACTTGCATGCCAGCAAACACGGAAATCTATCAGAAATGGATAGATTCCTGGACACATGCAACCTACCTAAAATGAACCAGCAAGACATAGAAAACCTAAACAAACCCATAACTGAGACAGAAATTAAAACAGTAATAAAGGCCCTCCCAACAAAGAAAAGCCCAGGACCAGATGGATTCACATTCTTTCTATGAAGCCAGCATCATCTTAATTCCTAAGCAAGAAAAAGATGCAGCACTGAAAGAGAATTACAGACCAATATCCCTGATGAACATAGATGCAAAAACCCTCAATAAACTTCTGGCCAATAGAATGCAACAACACATTAGAAAGATCATCCACCCAGACCAAGTGGGATTTATCCCTGGTATGCAGGGATGGTTCAATGTGCGCAAAACAAGCAGTGTGATACACAACATTAACAGACTGCAGAAGAAAAACCATATGATTATTTCAATAGATGCAGGGAAAGCATTTGATAAAATACAACACCCTTTCATGATGAAATCTCTAAGCAAACTGGGTATGGGAGGAACATTCCTCAATACAATCAAAGCAATCTATGAAAAACTCATAGCCAACATCCTATTGAATGGGGAAAAGTTGGAAGCATTTCCACTGAGATCTGGTACCAGACAGGGATGCCCACTCTCACCACTGCTATTCAATATATTTCTCAAAGTTCTAGCCAGAGATATTAGGCAAGAAAAAGAAATTAAAGTAAGGAAGAACTCAAACTATCCCTCTTTGCAGATGATATGATTCTTTATTTAGGGGACCCAGAGAACTCTACTAAGAGACTATTGGAACTCATAGAAGAGTTTGGCAAAGTAGCAGGATATAAAATCGATGCACAAAAACCAACAGACTTTGTATACACAGCCAATGCCACAGCTGAGAGGGAACTTGTAAGATCAATCCCATTCACAATAGCTACAAAAACAATCAAATACCTTGGAATAAACTTAACCAATGACGTTAAAGATCTCTGCAATGAAAATTACAAAACCTTAAAGAAAGAAATAGAAGAGGATACCAAGAAATGGAAAAATCTTCCATGCTCATAGATTGGAAGAATCAATATCATCAAAATGTCCATTTTCCCAAAAGCAATTTATAGATTGAATGCAATACCAATCAAGATGGCAAAGACATTCTTCTCAGATCTGGAAAAAATGATGCTGAAATTCATATGGAGACACAGTAGACCTCGAATAGCTAAAGCAATCTTGTACAACAAAAACAAAGCCGGAGGCATCACAATACCAGATTTCAGGACATACTGCAGGGCAGTTGTTATCAAAACAGCATTGTACTGGTACAGAAACAGATGGATAGACCAATAGAACAGAATAGAAACACCAGAAATCAATCCAAACATCTACAGCCAACTTATATTTGATCAAGTATCCAAAATAAATCCCTGAAATAAGGACAGTCTATTCAATACATGGTGCTGGGAAAATTGGATTTCCAAGTGCAGAATCATGAAACAAGACCCCTAACTTCCACCTTACACAAAAATTCACTCAACATGGATTAAAGACTTAAATCTATGACCCGACACCATCAAATTATTAGAGAGCATTGGAGAAACCCTGCAAGATATAGGTACTGGCAAAAGCTTCTTGGAAAAGACCCTGGAGGCACAGGCAGTCAAAGCCAAAATTAACATTTTGGATTGCATCAAATTGAGAAGTTTCTGTACTGCAAAAGAAACAGTCAGGAAAGTGAAGAGGCAACTGACAGAATGGGAAAAAATATTTGCAAACTATGCAATAAAGGGTTGATAACCATAATCTACAAAGAAATCAAGAATCTGCACAACATCAAAACAAAAAACCCACTTAAGAGATGGGCCAAGGACCTCAATAGACATCTTTCAAAAGAGGAAATCCAAAGGGTCAACAGGCACATGAAAAAAATGTTCAAGATCACTAGCCATCAGGGAAATGCAAATCAAACCCACAATGAGATTTCACCTCACCCTGGTTAGAATGGCTCACATTCAGAAATCTACCAACAATAGATGCTGGAGAGGATGTGGGGAAAAAGGGAGACACTAACCCATTGTTGGTGGGAATGCAAATTGGTTAAGCCACTATGGAAGTCAGTCTGGAGATTCCTCAGAAACCTGAATAAAACCTGACCATACAACCAGTCATACCACTCCTTGGAATTTACCCAAAGGAAATTAAATTGGCAAACAAAAAAGTTCCCTGCACATTAATGTTTATTGCAGCTCAATTCACAATAGCTAAGACCTGGAACCAACCCAAATGCCCATCAACAGTAGACTGGATAAAGAAATTATGGGACATGTACTCTATCGAATACTATACAGTAGTCAAAAACAATGAAACCCAGTCATTTGCAACAAGATGGAGGAATCTGGAAAGCATCATGCTGAGTGAATTGAGCCAGGCCCAAAGGGACAAATATCAAATGTTCTCCCTGATCGGCGACAACTAACTGAGCACCAAAGGGGAAACCTGTTGAAGTGAAGTGCACACTATGAGAAACAGTGATTTGATCAGCTCTTGTCCTGACTGTTGATGTACAATGTAATATTTTATCCATTTTAGCATTTTTTTTTGTTCTAGTACTATTGGTTGAACTCTGTAATTAACACACAATTATTCTTAGGTGTTTAAATTTTAACTGAAAAGTGATCCCTGTTAAATATAACAGTGGGAATAAGAGAGGGAGGAGATGTACAATTTGGGACATGCTGAATCAGACTTGCCCCAAATGGTGGAGTTAGAAATGCGTCAGGGGATTCCAATACAATCCCATCAAGGTGGCATGTACCAATGCAATCTACTAGTCCAAGTGATCAATTTCAGTTCACAATTGATCACACTGATAGGTCTAAGGGTCAAAGGGATCACACAAACAAGACTAGTGTCTGCTAACACTAACTGATAGAATCAAAAAGGGAGAGAATGATCCAACATGGGAAGCGGGATACACAGTAGACTCATAGAATGGCAGATGTCCTAAATAGCACTCTGGCCTCAGAATCATCCCTAAAGGCATTTGGATCTGGCTGAAGAGCCCATGAGAGTATTTTAGGCATGGAAAGCCAAGACACTCAGGCAAAAATAAAGAAGACCTAAATGAAAGATCTGCTCGAGTGAGATCCCAGTGGAAAGAACAGGGCCGTCAAAGAAGGAGGTACCTTTCTCTGAAGGGAGGAGAGAACTTCCACTTTGACTATGACCCTGTCGGAATAAGATGAAGTCGGCAAACCCAAGAGGCTTCCATAGTCTTGGCAACTCATGACTACAGCCTAGGGAGATTACTGATGCCATAAACAAGAATGTCAAATTGTTAACTCAACAATAGGAGTCACTGTGTACTTACTTCTCATGTGGGATCTGTCCTTAGTGTGTTGTCCAATGTGAAGTAATGCTATAACTAGTACTGAAACAGTATTTTTACACTTTGTGTTTCTGTGTGGATGCAAACTGATGAAATCTTTACTTAATATATAATGAATCAATCTGTATATAAAGATAATTGAAACTGAATCTTGATGTGAATGGAATGGGAGAGGGAGCGGTAGATGGGAGGGGGTGTGAGTGGGAGGGAAATTGTGGGGGGCGAAGCCAATGTAATCCATAAACTGTACTTTGGAAATTTATATTTACTAAATAAAAAAAAAGAAAAAAAGCAACTAATTCAAATTCTTCTAAAATCATTCAAAATATTTGAAGATGAAGGAATCTTCCCAAATTCCTTACAGCATCACCTTAATTCCAAAATCAGAAAAAGATACAACAAAGAAAGAAAATGATATGCCAATATCCCTAATGAACATATATGCAGAAATCATCAACAAAATACTAGCTAACAGAATCTAACAACACATC
This sequence comes from Oryctolagus cuniculus, assembly GCF_051225735.1. Taxonomy (NCBI): domain Eukaryota; kingdom Metazoa; phylum Chordata; class Mammalia; order Lagomorpha; family Leporidae; genus Oryctolagus; species Oryctolagus cuniculus. The sequence goes on along the minus strand of NC_142871.1, from coordinate 104,784,926 downwards.
AGAAAAATCATTCAGCTGGATCGAATGGGATTTACCCCTGTGATGAGAGATGTTGCAATATACACAAATTAGCACATATAATGCATCACATTAACAAACTGAAGAATAAAAACTATATGATTATCTCAATAGATGCAGAGAAAGCATTTGACAAAATGCAACATCCTTTTATGATAAAAACCTTCAGCAAATTGGGTATAGAAGGAACATTCTGCAACATACCTATGGCAATATAGGGCAAACCTATTGCTAGCATCATATTGAATAGAGAAAAGTTGGAAGCATTTCCACAAAGATCTAAAACCAGACAAGTTTTCCCATCTTCAATATTGCTATTTAATATAGATATGAAAGTTTCAGCCATAGCCATTAGGCAAGATCAGGAAATCAAAGGGATACAAATTGGAAAGGGGGATGTCAAATTACTCCTATTTGTAGATGATATGAGTCTATATATAAAGCAACCAAAAGACTCCCCTAAGAGTCTAATGGAACTCATTAAAAGTTTAGCAAATTTGCATAATAGAAAATCAACTACAAAATTCAATAGGCATGTCTGGGAAAACAATTGTAAGATCAGTACCATTCACAGCAGCTACAAAAATATTTAAATACCTTGGAATAAATTTAATAAGCATGTGAAAAGTCTCTATAATGAAAAATACAAACATTAAAGACATATATAGAAGAAGACCCCAAGAATGGAAAATGTTTCCATCTTCATGGATTGGAAAAATTAACATCATCAAAATGTTCATACAACCCAAAGCAATTTACGGATTGAATGTGATCCCAACCAAAATACCCACAACATTCTTATCAGAGTTAATAGTCAGTGTAGACCTTAAGGGTGGCAGTAGAAGGGGAAGACATCTTGAAATGTATTTTTTTACATACGTGTTTACTTCCAGTGCATAGTGAAATATCTAGAGATAAGTAATAAACAAATATGGTAAAATCAGAAGAAAAGAGAAGGAGAGCACAAGGGAAACAGTAAAGGGAGAAGGAAGGGAAGAAAAAAAGGGATAACAAAGTGTTAAATAAGTGAAGTTATTTGCAGCTACAGATTGGTAAAAATTAAACGTTAACTTCAGTCAGATGTAGTGAAATTAGCCAAAATGAAAATTGTTCACTATCAGAAAAAAGATAATTTAAGTTGATATACACAAGAAAATTCCTATTTGTAAAAGCATTGCTGAGAAATTAAACAAGAGCTCCACAGAAATATATTCATGTCTTAAATTCAATATTTAATATTCATTTGCTATAAATGGAAAATATTTAACCTCCTTGAATATTAGTTTCACCATATATAAAATTGGGCCAGTAATAATATCAATCTTGCTTAGTCATCTGAATAATAATAAATAATACTTGAAAATGCGTAATGCAATGTTAGGATGTTGAAACATAGGAGGATCTAAGATGCCTGAATAGAGAAACCACGAGTTCTTTTTGAGCACAGGAGGATAACAGAGTAGAGGAGAGACCACATTCCCTGGGGTGAACTGGAGAGAAGTTTCCGGTCGAAAGTCGACAGACAGAAGAGACACTCTGTGGAGGAATGAAGACTGCACAAATGCACAGCAGCCAGCAGGATGCCAGCAGTCCCGGCTGCTCCACTTCCAATCCTGGAAAAGCAGTGGAAGGTGGCCCAAGTCCTTGGACACCTTTTCCCATGTGGGAGACATGGAGAAAGCTCCTGGCTCCTGGCTTTGGATCGACCCAGATCCACACATTTTGCCCATTTAGGGAGTGAACCAGTGGATGGAAGATCTCTCTCTCCCTCTCTGCCTCTGCCTCTCTATAACTCTGCCTTTCAAATAAATAGATAAATGTTTTTAAAAATGTATATATGACATACATGGAATCTGTTACTTTATATTAATTAATTAATCTATTAATTTAAAAATTGGAAAAATACAAAAGAAACATTATTAGAACAAAAATAAGGAGATTAATAACATGTTACTCCATGATAAAATGAAAATGGCTGTAGAGAACAGTATTGAAATTGAAGGTGACAGAATAAGCTATTTATGCTTTCATTGAGTTGGCCATAAATTCCATCAGTAGCAAAGCAGGGTAATTGAGAACTGTCAGGGGTTTTTTGACTGGGCAACGGAAATATGTTGCTGCATTTCTAAAAGGTTGAAAGACAGAGGAAAAACATGGTGAATGAGTATATGTTTAAAGGTGTTTTGTTTAAGGTGCCTGAGGGCTACCTAGCAGGATATATCAAGCTAAATACACCCCTAGAGCTCAAGGATGGATGTCTGAGTAGCAAATATGATTTAGGAAGCTTTCAACAAACGAAGAGAAAGGGAAGCTGAAGACATATTTTGGATTATATCTGTCACAAAGGAATATAGAATTCAATGAAACCAGAGTTTAAATCAGAGCCCTAATACCTGACAGTTTAGAGATGAATTTTTAGAATAGATGGAACCACCAAATGACACTCATAAGAGCTATCATTAGAGTATGAGAATATGCCAGATCACGTAGTTTCTTGGAAACCAAACAAAGAAAAATGTTTAAGGAGAAATTTATGGTAACAGAGGTAATTGCTGCTGAGAAAAAAAAAAAAGGACAGTAGTTGAAATTAATACCTTCGATTATTGAAAGAAGTAAAGTATTGGAATTTTCAATGGAAAAATATACGTACAAAAGCACAATGATATTTCAGCTTCTGCAGAGCCATTAGTATGGTTATGAAATTAGGACAGTTTAAATGGATCAGAGAAAACAAGATCTGGGAAATTAGTTGGTGATATAGGCTGGCGGCCACAGACTAACGTAGTGATGTTTGAACTGCACAGATGATGAAAGTGTTAAAGGTGGGATGTGTCCCAATCCTACTTGCAGTTTACAAAGAGTATTCTGATTTATCTGACAGCATTTTAAAGAATTTTCTGAAGTGGCGAAAATGGTGGTCTAATCAAATGTCGATAAATCAAATGAGCAGTTAAAACAGCATCCATAAGTCAAGTCATGCAGGAATTGAAAGGAGGGGTCAGGTGGGAAAATTAGCACTTCTGGACCAAAGAAAGGAAGGTCAAAGACAAGTCATGATTTTTAAACTTGGAACAGATGAAGATATATCACGACTTCTCACCAACACTAGAAACCTAGGGAGCATAAATTTCACTCATTTCTTAGTTCAGCAAATATTTACTGAGCTGCCACAATGTACAAGGTACCAGGAGCTGCAGCAGTGAATAAAATAGACAAAATTGCTAACCTTATGTCAAATAAAAGACATGTACAGAAGGACCATTTAATTGTCTTGAATGGGTAAAATAATAAATCTACTTTGGTAGTCAAATGGCTCTTGGGCAAGGTTTCAGAAATTGAGGATTTTTCCCTTACACAGTTCAAAATTTTATCATGCAGTTTATCTGAAACAATTGTAAGCAAATTGACTTTGAGTCCCTTTTTCTAAAAAAAAAAAATTATTTATTTATTTATTTATTTATTTATTTATTGGAAAGTCAGAGTTACATAGAAAGAGAAGGAGAGGCAGAGAGATAAAGAGAGAGTGGCTTCCATGAGCTGGTTCGCTCCCCAGTTGGCTTCAGAGCCAGGAGCTGTGCCAATCCGAAGCCAGGGGCCAGGAGCTTCCTCCGGGTCACCCATGCAGGTGCAGGGGCCCAAGGACTTGGCCATCTTCTACTGCTTTCCCAGGCCATGGCAGAGAGCTAGATTAGAAGTGGATTAGCCAGGACTCAAACCAGCGCCCATATGCAAGCGGTGAGCTTATCCAGTGCACCACAGCACCAGCCCCTTGAGTCCCTTCTAATAACTAAGAAATGGCCAAATATTCTGAAACTAATCTAGCAGTACAGAAACAGCCAGTTAATCAATAACAGTAAAGCAGATATTTTCCATTAAAGCACATGGCTTGGAATTTTCTTACTTTTTTTACTTACTTTTTTTTTAAAGATTTTATTTATTTATTTGAGAGGTAGAGTTACAGACAGTGAGAGGCAGAGACAGAGAGAGAGGTCTTCCATCCACTGGTTCACTCCCCAGATGGCCGCAATGGCTGGAGCTGCACTGATCCAAAGCCAGGAGCCAGGAGCTCCTTCCAGGTCTCCCACGTGTGTGCAGGGACCCAAGCACTTGGGCTATCTTCCACTGCTTTCCCAGGCCATAGCAGAGAGCTGGATTGGAAGAGGAGCAACGGGGACTAGAACCTGCGCCCATATGGGATGCCGGCGCCGCAGGGGAAACATTAACCTACTGCGCCGCAGAGCCAGCCCCTCTTTTTTTACTTCTAATGATTTTACTCTGTTTTGTTGTGCTTTCTTTATAATTTTAATCTTTTGTCATTGCAATTCTTCTAAAACATGTTGATTTCTGCATTTAGGGTCAAATCTCATGAATTATAAAAAATCTACCATTCTAATACTTAACAAGGGAGACTTCAGGTAAGTAATGCCTACACTAATTACAAAGCACATTTTCCTCTTAACTCCAGTCATGGTCAAACATTTATTAACATACTGGGTTTCATTTGACATCCCTAACCGAGTCATGATAAAGAGAATTTGGAAAGAAACCAAAGAGGAGTAATAAAAATGATTAATAATTAATAACTGGGTTTGTAAAACCTAGACACATGAATGTCAGAGTCAGAGAGCAGAGGCTTAAGTACTATACAAAGTAGACAGGCTCCTGTTGGTGATCGAAAGCAAGAGTGGGTTTAGAGCGTATGGCAAAGTGTTTAGCCTGAGAAAGGGCCTCTTGATTTAGTGGACTGTGAGGACTGCATCTCTTCCCCAGGTTCTCACTGAAGCAATTATCTTTTTGCCATTAAGGACATGTATCTTTATTGATAATTCTTTTACAATTGTGTAACTAAAGGCACAGAAGTGTAACTGGGATACTTTACAAAAGGCAAAGCCTGGCAATATGTAAATATCTATAGTGTTTAACTGAATACGGATAGTTTGTAAACAGGTAACGGAGAAGAAAACTCTCAAGAAAATAATAATATTTAATAATTTTTCATTTAAATATTCCCTTCCTCAAATTAATTTGGAGTTATAACTATATAACGATGGTCATGACTTTCAAGCATTTTAAAATATTCCCTGTTTTCTTTAATTTTAGAGAAAAGCTCCATTAGGATTAAATGGCAATATTTGGCAGAAGACAACAAATAACTTCTTTTGGTATCTTAAACCTAAAAATGTATCACTTCCCTTCTATAGCATGATAAATTCAACACAATATTTATTTGTCTTGGCCCTTGTTTAGAAATATAGGAATTTCATCATATTATATATATATATATGTATATGTATATGTATATGTATATGTATATGTATATGTATTATATATTGTGGGGAGCAGCTCGGACTAGACTAGGTTACTGGAATTAAGACTTATTCTATGCACCTGCTCTCCCACAATATGGCGCTGGGAGAGAAGAAAACAGCTTCTACACAGCTGCCTCCAGTTCAACCAATAAACTGTAGGACTTGCTCCTGATTGGAGGAGAGCAGCGTACTCGGCGTGTGGGCAGCCGAGTTGGGATTGGCGGAGGAGGACTATAAAGGAGGAGAGAGACGGCATGCACCAGGAACATCTAAGAGGAACATCTAAGAGGAACATCTAAAGGGAACATCTAAGGGGAACATCTAAGGGGAACACCTGTGCAGCCCCCGAGAGAGCCGGCCGGCGGAGTGCCGCTCCCCTGCGGAAGTGGGGAATGTGGCCAGGGGGAACCGCCCTTCCACGGAGGTGGAGGGGATAGTAGCCAACCCGGGAAGAACCAGCAGCAAACCCGGGGAGGGCCGAGCAGACGAAAGAACAGCGCAGGGTCTAGTGTCGTTCCTCCACGAAGAGGGGGAGCGACATAATGGTGCCGTGACTTGGATATGAAGCCTAGGCAGGGTTTAGTGTTGCTCCTCCACGAAGAGGGGGAGCGACATATATAAATGTGCTAGCAATCCTAAGTATAGTCAGTGTCACAATTATATTACCTAAGCTGTCATTTGTGCATGCTTAAGCACAGAATGAGATTAAACATTGTATGCATTGGTTCTGGGTCTCAATTTCTATTAATATTAATGATGTATTGATGCTATTCCCCAACACAGAATTATACCAATTTCCAAGTGTTATTAACAGACCAATTAATATCTTTATTTTCCTTAAAAAGTATACCCACAAGGGTATTATATTAATTTTGCAATGCCAGGCCCATGAATATTGAGTGCTCATATAATCCATTTCATGCTCAAATCCAGTTTACCTATATTCCAAGTAACAGAACAGAAAGCAATATGCAATGTAGTTAGTCACTGAAATAACAATGTTATCAGCAAGGTTTGGTAGAACCTCTACTTATATAACCTCTATCTGTCAAAAGTACCATTAACCCATTCAAAATGTAAGTCTAATCACCCAAGAGTTCTATCACCAAATAGTGAGAAATAAGAATTTACTTCCTTTCAAAGGTTTTGCCAAATTGTTTATAAAATGTTATTCTATGACATTACCTAATGGTTAACAATTTCAGATTCAAGAAATCTCACAATTACAAAGTCCATTTTCACTCGCATTAACTTCAATGGAAAATGACACCTACTGGTTATATAAAATAAAAGTGCTTCAAATTCACCAACACTAGCAAACGGAAGCTTAGTTTTCTTACACCTTTTATCAAGGTGGCCCAATACCTGATTGTTTTTGGCACAAGTATCCAGCTAGTAAGTGCATCTTTCTGACAAGTGCCCAGGTTTTCTGTGTGCTTTTTGAACACATCACCAATAAGAATATAACAAGAAGAAGCATAAAAGGAGACTTAAGTCTATGGAAAAATGTGCATTAAGTGCCTAATAATCAGTTCTTATGTTAGTTAATGAGAGGAATACAAAGAATAGAGTAAAAGTAAAAGACAGTCTCATTTCTTTTCTATCTAGATATAGGATTGTTGGCAGTGTGTTCAGGCCCAAACCAGGAGCCAAGAACTGTCTTGCTCTCCCATGCAGATAGAAGGGATCCAATCATTTCAGCCATCTCTGCTACCTCCCAGGAAGCACTGGCAGGAAACTGAAATCTGAAATCAGAAGCAGAGCTGGATTCAAATCCAGATATTCTAATATGGAATGCATGCACACTGCCGGTTAGGACAAACGTCTGACATTAAAGCTGATATGTGAAGCATAGGGAATATTAGGACTGTGTGAGAAAAACAAAACAAAAACAAACAGAAAACATGATATTCCAATGTGGTGTGAAGTAAGAAATGAAATCAAGTTTAGTAAGAGAGAACAGGAAAAATACGCATGTAACTTGATCACAGTGTGTAATTGTAGTAAACAGTAATATTGTTGTCTAGGTAACGAGTAGCAACACGTGAAAAATTCAAAAGCAAGGAAGACGAGTTCTAAGATTAAAAAATTAAGACTATGGTGGTTATTAACAGGATGACCAACAGATATTACAGGCTTCTGAAACAGCATACACTAAATTAAAGGCTATTTGCAATGATTAATCCTTTCGAGAGAATACTGAATCAAGAGAAAGGAAAATATCCCAAACAGATAATGATGAACAATCCAGCTACTACTAATCCGGAATAGGAACATTACACAGGATAGGGTTAAGGAGGAGGAAGAGGAAGTAAAAGGCCCTAGATTTCCTGTACACAAATCAGGATACTTCAAAGTCACTCCTCTTCGCGATTTTTTCCTTGGCATCCTAACATACTTGCCTTTTTATGCTTTCCTCAATTTACATAACTCTGTGTGTGTGTGTGTGTGTGTGTGCATATGCTAATATATAGCTGAACATTGTCCTAGCTTTGAACTGGATATCTTTGCTTAACTCAAATAAAATATGTAACATGTTTGCATTACTCATTTTAACCCCCATGGCCTCAAATAACTGTTTTCGTTTCCAAAGCACACTTTTCTTAAGCCTTTTTACACACCTTTGGGTGATTTGCAAACTTATCCTATCCCAGTAACTAATGAAAATTAATACTTGGCATATTCACAATTGCCCTCTATTAATCATGTTTCACTTTATATTCCCATTGACAGATATCCTAGAATAAAGGATCACACCAGCTGTGATTGTAACTCAGCCAAATCATATACTATTGTACTGCATATGCATTTTCAGTCTGGAGAATAATAATATCACGTTCTAGTTAATGATTTCCTGTGCTAAAAACAATGATATGTCATGTCTTAACCACAACATACCTCATATGGGTGTAGAATTGTTTGAAAATATCCCTGTTTTAAATTTGAGTATTTGCAAGGTACATTTCACATGTATTTAAGAAAACTGTTGTTGAATGCAATTTTGTGCGTCATATGCATTTATGAGAAATATGCGTTAGCTACTAACATATGACTTTTTTTATACAGCTGAATTTCATTAAGACCAGATTTTTTTCATGATTTTCCTAGATATTTCAAGTAGGCTTTTAGGATTTTTCAGATAATGACAATAGCATATCACTCTGAATAAACTGCTCTTAAAGGAGATGAGCTCTCTCTCTCTCTTTTCTCTTGAGACACAGCAGAATGAAGAAGGTGTCAAAAATAATTAAGATGAATGACTGTCTAGTCAATCAAATGATATTTATCTTTTAGAATTTTGACATTTTTCCTATGCTGCTCATAATTCTCCTCTCCCCAACAGGAGAGGAAAGAATATTATATATAGTAGTTTAATTAGTTTGTAGAATAATGTAGGGTTTACAAATCATTAACAGTCTTTGTGTTCCAACTGTTACATAAATGGTTACAGCTTATGGTTCTAGGTACTGGCAATTTGATTTGAAGTCTTAATTCAGGGAAATAATTTCATTGATGTCTATGAGGACAAAACAAATCCCTCTGAAATGTAATGCCACTGGATAAGAAAAAGCAACAAGTTTTGTAATTTAAACTAAACTATGCACCCCAGCTGTCTGTGGATAAGGTCATAACTAACTCTAGCAGCTTCAGTGACGATGACCTAGCTCCTAGCAGAGGATACCTTTTCTACTGACTTGAATAAATTCTATAATGGTTAATTTATTCATGGATTAGTTAGCGCAAAATGAGTCCTTGTGACATTTTGCTAAGATTTAGGTTTAGCCATTTCATTTACTCATTCATTCAATTATCAAAAAAAATCGTTTGTTATTCATAACAAGTGTGTGCCCTTGAATGTGTTTAATACAGAGAAACTGTTGAAAGTTATGAAGTTGGAGATTTATTTATTCATTATCTATAAGCACCACTAATGTCTTCACACACTGAAAAGTTGATAAGATTAGAAACCCTTTCATGTTTATGGAAGCATTTGAAACTTGCGGTATCACATCAATTACATATTATCCATCTTTCTCCAAAGTCTAGAAACATGCCCCAGGAGAAAAATTTCAGTACCAAAAAGGAAGTGCTTTCCAGTCAACAAGTTAAGTTAGACAAATTGTCCTCCAGTTTGCTGGATTTTTTTTTTTTTTTTTTTTTTTTGACAGAGTGGACAATGAGAGAGACAGAGAGAAAGGTCTTCCTTTGCCATTGGTTTACCCTCCAATGGCCGCTGCGGCTGATGCACTGTGGCCGGCGCACCGCACTGATCCGATGGCAGGAGCCAGGTACTTATCCTGGTCTCCCATGGGGTACAGAACCCAAGTACCTGGGCCATCCTCCACTGCACCCCCCGGCCACAGCAGAGAGCTGGCCTGCAAGAGGGGGAACCGGGACAGAATCCAGCGCCCCGACTGGTACTAGAACCCAGTGTGCCGGCGCCGCAAGGCAGAGGATTAGCCTAGTGAGCCGTGGCGCCGGCCTGGATTTTGTTTTAAAAAAGATCAAATATCATGTGTAGACACTGGTCTTCCACTTTTACTGGAAGTTTGTTGAAATTTTATCTGAAAAGAAAAAGCTTACTTTATGTGCCACTTATAGCTAGAATCTGAATAATAATATAGAGCCACTGACCCATTTTCCACAGAGCAATGACACTTCTCAGATTAAACGCAAGCAGTTTATTTGCGTAATATGGAATGAGTAGGACCTAGTCAGAAGAGACATCTAGCTGTCAGACTGAGAAATGCATGTACTCCTACAGTATTTATGGGGTCACATAATGTCTTCATTTTACAAAACGTCATGACTGTTTGGATTGGTGTTGCTGACAGCATGACTGATAGTGTTGAGTAATTAAACTTCATTTTCTGATAACAATGTGAAGTTATATAAAATATGTAGTAATGTTGATGCATCAAAAAAGATGTTTGTTCTTCATCACAGCCAGAATTTTAATATTTGGCAATAGTTACACTAAAGAGTTTGGTGTCTACTATGGGTTTGATGATAACAACTTAAACATAACTGGGCTTCCTTTTAATTTCCTTAGCTAAACAATACCTAGGTCAGAGTGCTATAGGGATTACATGACTCAATGTTTATGAAATATACAGTTCAAGGCCTGAAACTTCCAAAGTATTCAGCAAATGTTATCAATGTTGATTATATATATTTATGTAGTAGACACCCTTCCTCAAACCATGCTGTCAATATTTGCTATCTTTTGACATGTAATTCTCCATACTGCATACATAGTACTTCAAATTTCAAAAAGGCAAGTTTTTTTAATTATTAAACTCAATGCAGGATTCTTACAATAAGTTTATTTCTGGGTTTTCACCCTATTTCATTTTTCGGTACATGTATGAATATGTCTTCATTCCAATACTACACTGATTTTATTTGTGTAGTATTGTAATACATTTTGAAATCTCAAAGTGTGATTCTTCCTAGCTTTTTTCTTGTTTATCAAAATGATTTAAGACATTTCTATTGATAAGTCAGAAGAGAGAACCCAGAAATAAATCTATGCATGCACTCTCAATGGGTCTTTTACAAAGTTGTCAAGAATACAAAATGAACAAAGAATAATGTTGAAAAATCTGATGTCCACACATAAAAGAATGGGATGGAACGCTTATCTTATACCATATGCAAAAATCAACTCAAAATGAATTAAAAATAAAAGAGGAGACCTGAAACCATGATATTCATGGAAGAAAATATGAGGGTAAAACATCATGACTGATTCAATGACATAACACAAAAGCATAGGGGAAAAGCAAAAATAAACAAGTTACATAATACATCAAAATAAAAAATGCTTCTGCACAGGAAAGCAGAGTGAAAAAGCAATCTATGGAGCCGGAGAAAATTGCTTTCAAATCATATATCCAATAGTGGAATAATCTCTAGCACACACACACACACACACACACACACAAATTCTTTCAATTCGAAAGGAGGAAGAAATCACTAATAATGTGATTAAAAAATATAACTGAGGACTAGAGTAGCCAATTCTCCAAAGAAGACATAGAGAAGACCAATAGGTACATGAGAAATGTTTAGTGTCAATCATCATGAGGGAAAGGAAAATAAAAATAACCTTCAGATTTTAACTAATGCCTGTTGGAATGGTTTTTATCAAAAGCAAGGCAAAACAAAATAAAAATTTTTGCATGACTGTGGAGAAATTGGAACATGTGCACAGTGTTCATGGTAATGCAAAATGATACACCTGCTGCTGGAAATAGAATGAAGATACAGTAAAATATTAAAAATAGAGCTACTATAAGATCCCAGTTCTGGATATCTATCCAAAAGAGTTGAAACCAAATCTATAGGGCTGGCGCTGTGGCATAGTGGGTTAACGCCCTGGCCTGAAGCGCCAGCATCCCATATGGGCGCCGGTTCAAGACCTGGCTGCTCCACTTCCAATCCAGCTCTCTGCTATGGCCTGGGAAAGCAGTAGAAGATGGCCCAAGTCCTTGGGCCCTTGCACCCACATGGGAGACCCAGAAGAAGCTCCTCGCTCCTGGCTTCAGATTCGCGTGGCGCAGCTCCAGCTGTTGTGGCCAACTGGAGAGTGAACCATTGGATGGAAGACCTCTCTCTCTCTCTTTCTCTGCCTCTCCTCTCTCTGTGTAACTCTGATTTTCAAATAAATAAATAAATCTTTAAAAAAAAAAAAGAATCCAAATCTAGAAGATATTGGCATTCCTATGTTTACTGCAACACAATCCACTCACAGCGAAGATGTGAAAACAAGCTAAATGTCCATTGATAAATGAATGGGTAAAGAAAGTGAAGCACTATTAAGTTTTAAAAGTTATATTTTTAAATATATAAAATGAATGAATCTTAAAGGGCATTATGCTAAATATAATACAAGTTACAAAGAAATATCACATGATTCCCTTATATGAGTTTATCTGAAACAGTCAAATTCATGGAATCACAAAGTGGAGTGATGAATACAAGAAACTAGAAGAAGGGAAAATTAAGATTACAGACAAATGGGTATAAACTCTATGAAGTACACTGATAACCTCTAGAGATATGTTGTCATTCATTGTACCCATATTCAATAATAATATATTGTACATATCAGAAGGAGCGGTCTCATCTCAAATGTTCTTAACTATAATATATATATATATATATACTTATATATAACATATAATACATGAGTGTACAACATATTAGTAAAATTGTTTGGTCTAGAACAGGGGTCAATATATTTTTGTTATGGGCCAGATAGTAAATATTTAAACATTTTCATTTTGAGGCCCACACCCTCTTGTCACATCTATTGAACTATGATTTTCAGTTCAAGTGTAGCCATAGAAGCACATACATAAGTGAGCAAGATCATACTGGTGCATATGCAGGAGTTTTCAGTTCCTGGGCTAGAAAATAGGCTGAGGGATATGATAAAGCATTATTGAAATTGAATAATGAATTCAAAACTCATCTAAAAATAATTGATTCCATCAATAGTAACCAAAACAAAGCAAGATAAAAATAATCCAAATCTACAATTTATTTTATAAATGATTTTGCATTCAGTCAGGCATTTTGAAGGAAAGCAGTCTTGGTATTTAAAAAAAGAATTTCAAAAGCATACAAATACTTGCTTTGCAGGAGAACACCTGGGAACCAATGACACAACCTCCTGTCTGCCTACTGCCAAATTCATACAGCTGACAATGGCACATCCATGCTTTAATTGCTGCTCAGCTGCTACCTTCCTAAATTTAAGAAAAGGTTTTTGGTAGGATCTAAACCAGAGGCCTACTGCAAAAAAAAAAAAAATCTGAGAAATTTAATTTTCCAAGATTCTGGCTCCTAAAATAGAGAGAAAAGCTTTAAAGAATAAAAATATTGCCATAGAGGAATAGATATCAAGTAGCTCAACATTATCTATGCATAAAATGAGTAAAGCAGATTATAAAGAATAACACATGCTTTGGAATTGAGAAAATGGCATGAGTCTTAGAAAACAGAAATTGTAAATATTAAAAGTTATTTCAGTTAAAATTATAATGAGAGAAAATTATAGCAGAAGATAATATGCTGATTTTTACTGAAATAAAGGAATGTATTTTCTATGACCAAGTGGAATCAAAATCTTTTTAATTTCATTGAAAATATCTGTGGTTATGAGGAAAATGGATACAAAATAGTGAAAGGGGCCAGCATTGTGGCATAGCAGGTAAAACTATCATCTGTGATGCCAGCAAATCATATGGACACTGGTTTGTGTCCTGGCTGTTCCACTTCCAATCCTGCTCCTTGATAATGGAAAAGAAAAACCAGCAGAAGATGGCCCAAGTATTTGGGCCCCATTTATCCATGTGGGAAACCCAGATGAGACTCCTGGCTCCTGGCTCCTGGCTCCTGGCTTTGGTTTGGCCCAACCCTGGCCTATGTGGTCATCTGGGGAGAGTATTAGTGTATGAAAGATCTCTCTTGGTCTCTTCCTCTCTTTATAACTCTTACTTTCAAATAAATAAATAGATTTTTTAAAAAATACTTAAAATGATTACTTCAAGGAGTATTACAAAAGGCAAATAAATAGTAGATAAATATGTCAATATTCTAAAGAATATTTTGGGGGATTTCTCCTAATTTCTTCTGGGTAAAAGGTATAGATTACATTATTTTATTAGAGGGTGGCTCCAGAAAGCTGACCTGAGAGAGGTAGAAGAGAGACAGAGGAGGATGTTGACGCAATATGCATGAAGAGAGACTTTGCAGAGCATCCATTTGCCTAGGTATACTTTTGCCATTGGCCTGGTATGTTCTTCCCACTCCTGTAAGAGCATTCTAACTGGCTATTGAGGACTACATTTTGCCCCATACATCTTATTTTAAAAAGAGCAACTGTAACAATCTTTGTTAAAGGCATATAATCTTTGTTATAGGCATTCTTATCTTCAAAAGTTTGCAATGTTTCCTGTTGTCAGAGTTAAACTTATTTTTACTTATTTTATTTATTTAAAAATTTTACTAATATAAAGAGATCAGAGTTCATGTGTTTGTAGATATAATTCCAAGAAGATGACCATATCTACCCTCCTCAATCTCCCCCACTTTTACTCCTTTTTTTCTTTAATTTTTGTCATAACATAATTTCAACCTTATAATCACAGGTTTAATGCACCACTAACAATAATGTACAACAAGTAAAATGTTCAAAGACCCTTACTCCACAGGAGTATAGACAAGGGCTAAAAATAATAATCAAATCGTAAGATGTCAATTTTATTCTTATATTTTTGTGTGTTCTACAATAACTACAATTAAAGAAAACATATATTTGTCTTTTGGGGACTGGCTTACTTCACTAAGAGTAATGGTCTCCAATTGCATCCACTTTGTTGCAAAAGAAAATCCAAAGATTTCTGTACCTCATGTGTCTCTGCACTCTCTTACACCCCTTGATGTTACTACTCCAACTATATTATCAACTTTACTGTCATGCGGCATTTTCAGTCAAGCTTCCACCTTGAGCCTTTATAATATCAATTTCCTCAGCTAGAACACCCCTCAGATATCTAAATAACTTTTGCAATATCCTCAGATCTTTACTCAACTATTAAATAGAATCCTTCCATGCTCACTCTATTTTAAATTGCAACCTAACTCTAATTGCTCACACCCTCCTCTGCATGTACTCTTCTATTATATTTATTATTATTGTGCTTCTCCCAGTAGATTGAAAGCACTGTGAAGACAGGGATCTTGCATAGTTTGCTTCTAAGAGCAAATATTCCAAGTTCTGATGTATTCTTGGGATCTAGAATAATGCCAGAACACAGAAGAACTTTGAAACCTATGTGTTTCAAGAAGACAAGAAGATTCTTGTCTTCTTTCTAATCTTGAATCATACAAACAGGCTCCCCATAATAATGTCAGATTGACCTGTCAAAATACATTAAAACGATCCACAAAATATCCTTTGATAAAAACGTCTTATTATAATCCACCACCAAAACTCACCTGGCCTACAGAGCAAGGCCCTTCATGTTTTATTCGCGCAGTCTCTAAACTTTCACAATTTCCATCTCATGTCCTAAATTCTAGCCATGATAAATTACTTGCATTTCCTCAGATATGCTGTTTGCTCACCAGTCTGTGTCCCTGCCCATAGGTGAGGTGGCCACATAATTTATTGGCCACTCGTGAGAGTTTCAAGTGAGTGTTATTAATAATGGTACCAGGACATCAGGTATAACATGGGACTTTCCAAGCAGGGATAAATGGGCAGTGAAGACGCCCTTAGGCTTTGGGCTGGAAATGTCCTTCCTAATTTCTTTGCCTGATCCTGTCAAGACATCTTTAGTGTTTTAGCTGCTGTATCACATACACATTATGACTTTCTGGATCCCACTTTTGGAACAGACAGTGCTATTTCATTCCTAATCATTTCAATCGCACCTTTTATAATCACCATTTGCATCTCTGGGTATCCAGATTGTGTGTATGCTCCTTGAATTCCAGAACCCTACTATATGTGCCTCTAACTCTGGCACTTTCGATGGAATATCTCTCTGTCTCTGCCTCTATGAGTGTGTGTGTGGGGTGCAGGGGAGAGTAACTCTGCATTTCAAATAAATAAATGAATCTTAAAAAGAAAAACAGGTACCAAATAAGAGTTAGATCAAAGGATTACTGGAATGACCACATTTCACAGTAATTCCTTAGATAATTCTATGAGAAAATAGAAGAATGGAGATCCAAGACTCTAACCATAAAATTATGCCACTTAAGTGGAAATATTGACCACACTAATTTGATCAACACACATTGTTTACATGTAATGAAATGTCAAATTGCATCTCATAAACATGAGCAAACATGTTCAATATTTTTTCAATAATTTTTAAAAGTCTGTTCACAGAATGGTAGGAGACATCATTTGAGGTAACACCAAAATGAGTAACTAGCAAAAAAAACTTGGGTGAATCTTGAATATTTCAGTAGTAGTTCAATTGAAAAAATTCCTGGGGACAGGTATATGATGAAGTAGTGATGGTGTCCACATCCCATATCAAAGTGCCTATGTTTTTTAGAGATTTTATTTATTTATTTGAGAGGTAGAGTTACAGACAGTGAGAGGTAGAGACAGAGAGAGAGGTCTTCCATCCACTGGTTCACTCCCCAGATGGCCGCAATGGCTGGAGCTGCACTGATCCGAAGCCAGGAGCCAGGAACTCCTTCCAGGTCTCCCACGTGTACAGGGACCCAAGCACTTGGGTCATCTTCCACTGCCTTCCCAGGCCATAGCAGAGAGCTGGACTGGAAGAGGAGCAACAGCACTAGATCTGGCGCCCATATAGCATGCTCGTGCCGAAGGCAGAGTTAAGATTAACCTAGTGCTCCACAGTTCCGGCCCCAGCCCTGAGGTCTTGGACCATTTTGTATCCTATTTGACTTTAAAACATACAAGATAGGAAGGAGTATTACAGGGAGAAATGGATCCAAGAGCCCATGTTTGAGAAAATTAACTTTAAAAAGCACCTAAGAATAATAACAAATCTCTTACAAGCACTTATATATAATAAAACTTATGAGATGTAAGAATATCTTATACTTAGCACACTAAAGCAAAGTAAATCTTTGAGACCAAGTTTTACCATTAACTCTAGTAATATAACTGTTTGAGGATAGAGGTCCCGCTTGGGAAGCTATTACACACTGACTGTTGTTAATTTAAAAATAAACACTCTTAAGTATGATGTCAGTGATCACCTGATGCTCTTAACATGAAATGTCTAGGCTTGGAAGTCTCTTGAATCCACAAACTCCATCAGTTTCCAGACAATGCCATGAACAAAGTGGAAGTCCTCTCCTCCCTTCAGAGAAGAATACATTCTTCTTTTATGAGCACTTCTTTCCACGGGGGGACTCTTTTTGCAGCAGTATCTTGGCTTTCCATACCTGAAATGCTCTTGTGGGCTTTTCAGCAAGAACAGAATGACTCTGAGGTCACTGAGAGTTACTTACAGCAGTAGCCATTCTATGAGTCTGCTGTATGGACTACTTCAATGTTGGACATTCCCACCTCTTCCACCCTATCTGTATCATTTATATTATATATATTTCACTAAACACATAAAATGCTACTTTTACCATGCAGCTCATGGGAATTTGAGATCCTATGACAAGTTTTTATACTATATGCTTGGAAGTACATCTCTATGAATGTATACATAACTCTACAACTGAACGATCTCTTTTATGAGAAGATAAAAGTAGACACAGCTCTTTGCAAGCTTAATTATCCTTAAGCATGTGACTTTGATACATTGCATTAGCTATACTTTTGGCATCTTAGAGTCTCCATCTTTACACACAAAGGGTTCCATTATTTTACTAAGCCCACTGAGAGGGCTCCCAATTTGTTTTCCTTTTTCTCTTTTTTTGAAACCAGCATAAAGCCAAAGCACCACACTGAAATAAGAAGAAAACGCTGCCTGGTCTGGGAAACACCATCTCTGAAGGCCAAAGGAAAACCACCTGGTCCAAGATGAAATCTCGGAAGACCCTGCCATGCCCGGGACACCAAACACCACAAGGCCACTGCCATGCCTGGGGAATGGAGCCCCAGGAGACATAAAGAACTAGCATAAGGCTAAAACAAAAAGAACAAAACAAAAATAACTTAATTATTCCCCTAATCAGGCATGCAGCATGTGGCCAGCCACTGGGGCCACCATCTTGGGCGTGGAATCTATTGCCCATCTTCCAGTAAGGTCAGAAGTCCCCATAGTGCCTGCTCACTTGGCAACCATGTGCTTTAACCAGAAACCACCATTTTGGGGTGGAAGTCCAACCATTCACCACAGGAAGTGGACACTCTGCCATGTTTGGACTCTCACTTCCTGAGATTATGTCAACAGAACTGATTTTTTTCCTAGTCTGTACCACCCAAAACTGACAAATGAAAAGGTGCTCTAGCATTCCTGATTTTTAAAACCAAAACCTGAGGCAAATCCACTTTCAGTAACCATGACGTCCTTCCATATGACTTACAGGCTTAAGTTTTAATTTCCCCAAATATATCAATCGTCCTTAAAAACACATCATAAAAAACTTGATTGTAAACTGGCCCGTTTTTCCCATCACCTTTTCTCCCTAGTCCATTAATGCTAGCATGTTTTATTAGATTTTGCACAGCTGAAACTACCAAGATTAGGAATACAAAAGCCACTACCATAGCTGATCTTTCCAGGCCACAAGCAGTAACAGAAGCTGGGAGAGAGAAAACTTTCAGGACTTAAACTGTGCGCTTCCAAGGCTGGAGTCTCCAGAGCCCTGCTACTTCTGAAACCAAAACCAGTTGAGCTCTACTGCTCCTGAAAACTGAAAACCACCTGAAGCAAAAGCCCCGCATGTTTGCAAAGGAATTTATCTCCTGGCTGGCTCGCCAAACATTATGGGCTGGATTGGGCCTAAACTAATTTTCCAGACTCTTGCCTTTTACCTACAGAAGAACTCTAAGTACAGGCTAAACACGACATGCAGTGTGATAAACTGTATTTACAAAGTGAGAAAAATGCACAGGCTCATTAGGGATTTATTAAGAGAGAGTGGGCAGAAGAAGGAATTATACCCTGCTCTGCTCATCCTGAGTCCACATAGAAGAAAGAGAGAGCTTCCATTTTTCTTAGCTTTTTATGAGCTTTAGAAAAACAGAAGTGTTTATCTGTTATTACCCCCACATCCCAAGTAAGAGGAAGTACTTCCTGGGGGGGAGTCACCTGATTGACAGGTAGGTGAATGGCAACACAGACAAAGGAGGTGTGGCTTCCATCTCATGAACTTAAAATTATCTAAGATTTCCCACATCATGCCCATCGCTTGTTGTCTCTCTAATTCTTTTAAAAAGTTTAGAAAATCGGAAATTGGAATTTTTTTTAATTTGCAGATTATTCTATATACTCTTCTAAGGTATCTTGCACATCAATTTTTTTTTCTTTAAAAGGATTTATTTATTTATTTGAAAGTCAGATGAAGGGGAGAGTCAGGATGAAGGGGAGAGTCAGGATGAAGGGGAAATTCAGAATGAAGGGGAGAGACATAGAGACATAGAGACAGAGAGAGAGAGAGAGAGCTTTTATCTCTGGCTCACTCCCCAGATGGCCTCAAGCTGTGTTTAGGGCAGACCAAAGCCAAGAGCCAGGAGCTTTCCTTGAGTCTCCCGCACAGGTAGCAGGGGCCCAAGCACTGGGGTCATCCTCTGCTTCTTTTTCCAAGCCATTAGCAGGGAGCTGGATTAGAATCAGAGCAGCTAGGACTTGCAAACCAGTGCCCACATGAGATGATGGTGTTGCAGGCTGTGGCTTTACCTGCTACTCAACAACACTGAGCTCAACTTCTTTTCTAAATCACTATGAAAAAATTGATAGACATCAAAAAATCTAGAAGGCTGAATTATTATAAATTGCCCTAGTAACGTGCAAAAATGCAGGTATTTCTTGGGCCTAGGAAGTGATGGGGATACTATAATTTAAATAATAAAATATTACCTAAATAGAACAAAAATGCTATATTCAGCTATCAGTACAAGTTTCTTAGGTGCCTGCCAAGCAGCAAATGTGCTTTTAAATAGTTGTATTATGACTCATAGACAGTCTGTAAATCACTGTTTTTTCTCCTCCTACCTCAATTTCTCCGCCATGCTGCCCACATATACAATTAACATGTACCAGTGGCACACACCACACACCACATGAATTCATGTTGTATGTTTCCCTATCCATGCATCTTATGCAGAGTTGATATTTTCATAATGCTTACACAGCAGTCTTCTTATTCAATAGGACAGAAGTGAAATGATGTTAGCTTGTTTTTAAACTTACTGCAGCTTTTTATCACACTTCAGTCTTCTGTTTTAACTCATCATATTTTTGTAAATGAATTGGGATATGCTTTCAACTGTATACATTCTGTGATAATTAACACTGAGTTAATAAGGATATATACTTCATACACACTATGTGGCATATTATAAACACTCAATAACTTTTAGTTCAGTGGATCCATTGGTAATTTCCTAACTAGTTAAGAGTGGGGACTTAACTTTCATCACTTACATAATTGCCATAAATTAGTTCAACTACTGTTTCTTGCTTGATTAATTTTAATATCATTAACAACTACTATCAATGATCTAGCAAGTTAGGTCTCAATCTATGCAGTCAGATGTGAAGAATACATATTTATACAATTGGAATAATATAATTTTCTAAAATTGTCTTGATTAATTCAGATCGTATGGAAAATGACACATTGATTTTCAAATGGAAGGAGTGTTAAAGGAATACAATGTGTTAAAATGATACAACGATTTTCAAATGGAAGGAGTGTTTAAGGGGGCTATTTCAGTATTTCTAGATTAAGGGTAGGGAATGAATTAGACATTTTGTAATTATTAAAAGAGAGTAAATTTTAAAATGTCAAGGAATACTAACCTCCCTCTCACTATGTAATTTCTGAGTATTGTAAGCAATCAATAACATTTCAAATATACAGAGATTAGACATTTTATAAATCAATATTCTCAGTTATGGTATTTCAGTGCTCCAAATTACATAGTTGTTAACATACGTGATGATAACAAAAGATTAGAACAGTGAAATATTTGGTAAAAAAATAAAGAATATATGATTTAAACCCTATTTAAAGTTATAAAATGATAATTTTAATACTCAATTTTCCCAAATTTGGGATTGTTTCAGTCCCCAAAATCAAGGAAACTACAGCAATAGAGTTCAGTGAGATGTAGGAATAAATTCTTCAGCAACCACAACATACAACATCACCTTGTCCCAAACTGATGTCATTCTTTTTACTTCCCATTGTATCAGCATCCTTGAATTTATGCTATCTAGGACATGAAATACTCCAGAAATATATTGGACAAGAAATAAAATCAGACCCAGGGTAAATTTCCAACTTGTGTAAACCCTGATGTTTTTACTACTGAGGATATTTTCAAAAAATGTAAAACTTACAATTAAGCATTTGTGAACTTCCATATTAATTTCTACGGGCTTCTTCTTGTGTGGTAATTGCAAGATATCAGGCCGGCGCCACGGCTCTATAGGCTAATCCTCCACCTGCAGCGCCAGCACACCGGATTCTAGTCCTGGTCAGAGCGCCGGATTCTGTCCCGGTTGCCCCTCTTCCAGTCCAGCTCTTGCTGTGGCCCAGGAGGGCAGTGGAGGATGGCCAAAGTCCTTGGGCCTTCACCAGTATGGGAGACCAGGAGAAGCACTTGGCTCCTGGTTTCGGATCAGCGCGGTGTGCCGGCCACGGCGGCCATTGTGGGGTGAACCATTGGAAAAGGAAGACGTTTCTCTCTGTCTCTCTCTCTGTCCACTCTGCCTGTCCAAAAAAAAAAAAAAAAAAAAAAAAAAGGAAGAAAAGAAAAAGAAAGAAAGAAAGAAAGATATCAAAGCATTTCAAATTTGAGTGATTCATGACCAAGCAAACTGTCAAGAACTTTTCTAAGCAAGATGGGATTTGAAATAAGTAATAGTTTTTCCAATTTTTTTTTTTTTTTTTTTTGGACAGGCAAAGTTATACAGTGAGAAAGATAGACAGAAAGGTCTTCCTTTCCTTTGGTTCACTCTCCAAATGGCCGCTGCGGCCGGCACGCTGCACCGATCCGAAGCCAGGAGCCAGGTGCTTATCCTGGTCTCCCATGGGGTGCAGGGCCAAGCACTTGGGCCATCCTCCACTGCACTCCCGGACCACAGCAGAACTGGAAGAGGAGCAACCAGGACAAAAAAACAGCACCCCAACCGGGACTAGAACCCAGGGAGCCATCGCCACTGCGGAGGATTAGCCTAGTGAGCCATGGCACTGGCCTTTTCAATCATTTTTTAAGCACTCACTCAAACTCTTCAAAAATTGAACTAAAGAAGTATGGAGTAGAAGAAACTAGAAAAGGACTAAACAAGAATATTTTCTTATAAGAACTAAGGATAGACAAGGAAGCTGGCTGCTCACTAAACATTCGGATTCTCAAAGGATATTGCTGTCATCTGAGACAAAAGAGAAATTCATATCACATACACTTTTAGAGAATTTTCAGCAAAATTCTGCATTTGACATTGGTACTTGGGCTGCAGACACAGGAAATAAATTGAAAGTTAAGAATATTTAGCTGACTGGCATAAAGAGGTTATCATAAATACATGCTAAACTCAGTGATGTCTCAACTGAGAGCTCTATTAAAGAAAAACAATAACTAAAGGAAACTTCTTCATGTACTCCTTCTCCTTGTATTTAGTTGGATCTGAGTAAAGTTATCTTGCCTGCAAAGTGTGTATGCACATGTGTGTGCATGTCTCTGTATATCTGTATGTGTCCATACATATGTGTATTTGCTAACTGATTATATCAGTGATGCTGGTGCAATTTCATATTGTAGATAACCATGTCTGCTTTTGCATGATCTTTCACACAGTTGACCCTACGTGTTATTTTAACTGCCACCTACCCTGCCCTGCAAATAGCTGAAGACATTTCCTTCCTGTCAGTGTTCTGAGTACTGCTTCTTTCTTAATATTGCTACTCTTCTGATTCTGTTACCTGGAAAAGTACTCTAAAGTGAACAGTGACTAAACTGACCCATGTAATGAGAATCCTTGATTACATCTTTGAATTAATTTTGGTAACTGAAATGTATCTTAGACCATATTTGTTTATATGAATCTCACTGACATACAGTAGAGAAAATGCGTTGGTAGCCTCACTTTGGTGATGCCAGTACATAATGGAAGAAGGCTCTGCTAAGTTGAGCCAATGCAATAATAGAGGGAGGCAAAATTTCTAATTAGATGTCCTAATAAAACAAAACTCCTCAAGTCAGCAGTTCTCCCTTCTTCCCCCAAGTTTGCTATTGGCAATACTAATATTTAACCATAAGTCAATATTTACAAATGCTGGAAGTTGTATCAAGCCTTTATTATGTTAACCATAATTTAAATCAGTCAACACTTTTTTGGGAGGGGAGTCTACTCAACTAATGTGAGAAACAAATTGGCTACATGTAATGATTTTCATTTAAACCACTTGTCTATACACTTGAAGAACAGTGGTTTTCCTACTTACTATTTGTTGAACTCTTTATATAGTATGTGTGTGGTGGTGAGCTAAGCTGTCAATATAAGGTAAATTGAAAGTGTATTATTGTAAAAATTAAAAGAAAAAAATAAAAAAGGAGGAAGAAGGGTGAGAGTGATGGAGGGAGAATAGGATTGGAAGTATCATTATGCCCTTGAAATAGTATATATGAAATACATGAAATTTGTTCCCTTTATACAAATAAAAGAAAAATTCAAATGAAATTCTCAATGTGTGGTTTGGGGTTTCACTAGTGTTTTTTTCCACGTACACACACAACAAAGGCTAACATACTTTATACTGGTAATGGTGTCTGGAAATATACTTTTTACAATTAATTTTGAAGACAGAAAATAGTCAAGAGAAATATCAGATTAATTTGTTTTAAGCAATTTTTCTATTTCAGGGATAGTTTCTTATATTGGGATACCTAGAATGTGAAGCAATTGTATTATGATTTTCACATTGGCACAATGCTATTTTAATATTTTAATTAGTAGACTTGCTTATCACAGCACTTTGAGTTTACAGGAAATTGAGCTGATTATACAGATTTTCATATATCCTTGTACCTCCACACACACACCCACACATTTGGTTTCCCCTTATTAACATTTTATATTAGTGTGATACATTTATTAGTTGATGTGTTAATATTTATATAATATTATTAAATAAAGTTCATGGATTACATGAGCATTCAATCTGTTTAGTACATTCTACTGGTTCTAACAAATGTGTAATGATATGTATCTACTGTTATAGTATCACATAAAATTTCATTGTCACAAGAATATCCTGTGGGCTATCTATTTATCCCTTTTGTGGAAAGTCAAAGTTTTCTCCTCCAAGTCTCTAGCAACAACCAGACATTTTACATATTCTATAGTAATGCCTTTTCCAGAATGTCATAGATGTGGAATCATGAAATATACAATATTTTCAGACTGACATCTATTGCTTAACAATATGCCTTTATATGTTCATAATTACTCATGGTTTATTGCTCACTTCTTGGGTAAAATTAACAATCACCCTATTCATCTCCCTTCATCCTAGTCCTTTACTATTTCTAGAATGACTTTAATTATATCTCTCCCTATCTCATTTGCTGTACCTTATTATATATGTGTGTATATATACACACCTATGCATACAATCATACACATATTTATACACATGCATATATACTATACAAACACATACATATTACAGAAACGTATCATTGAATTTGACATCCAGAATTCCAAGTAGAATGATGGGATAGGTTGATCCTAAAGAGTGCTTAGAGAAGACTCAAGTACCATATCACTGAATTAACATAGAATTTTGGCAATACTTCAAAAATTTTCTGGGCCAGTGTTGTGGCATAGCAGGTAAAGCCACCACCTGCAACACTGGCATCACATTTGGGCACTTGTTCATGTCCCAGTTGCTCCACTTCTGATCCAGCTTCTGGCTCATGTGCCCAGAAAAGCAACGGAGCATGGCCCTAATGTTTGGGACCCTGAACCCGTGAAGGAAACTGGAAGAAGTTCCTAGCTCCTGGTGTTGACACAGCCCTATCCTGGGACATTACAACCATTTGGGGAGTGAACCTACAGATTCTGTCTCTCCCCAACCCACCCTCTGAACTCTTCCTTTCAAATAAATAAACATTTATTTTAAAAATTACCTAGTATACATTCATTATAAACTCACTTCTTAAGTTTCTTTTTTTTTTTTTTCTATTTGGATTCTTGTTCAGATCCCCCCATAGTCTTCCACTAATCCTTGAATATTTGAAAGAACTTTTGGTATTTCCACATCTCCTATGGACTTCTGTCATATCTGTGAAGTTGTCTTTCATACCTCATATTACTTATTTTTACTTCTTTGGCACAGTATCATTTTAGAAGCAAAATCAGCTTTTCACTCGTTCAGTTGTCCCTTTGACCTTATGTCATTCAACATCAGTATTTTCTGTCTGAGATTTTGAGCTTCTAGATAGAAGGAGCCAAGTCAATTTAGCTTGATTTTTAGAGCAGTCAGTATTTCAACACATACATTTCAATAATTTGTTACAACAATTATTCCCAAAATCAATGATGCATGTCATGACACCTAAAATATGGCATGAAGTATTAAATTTATTTAGATGTCTTTCAGCCACTGTGGCTAGAAGTCATGAAAACTAATTTAAGTTCACAGAGCAGACATCAAGAATTCTCTATGAATTTTTTTCTGATCTCAATTGGAAAATTATTTTCAGGAATTAGGAATTGAGTCTAGGCTTCCAGCTGAAGGAAAAACTTTCTGTAAACACTGTAAATATTAGGAAGAGTAAAGACCATTTATCCACACTATCCTGCATTATATCAGCAGTAATTCATTTAATTTAATAACTTCCCCTTTTAAAATACATATAATGCCTGAGGGAGGAAATTATCTCTCATGAATTTAACATCTGTCTCTGTTGATTTCCATGCTTGTCTTATCCAATAAATGTACATTTCTTGATTTTGCTTTCAAATCTGTGAATGGAGTAATGTCAGGAATGCACTGATGAACACATGTCTCCCTGTCAACTAGTCAAAGGGGTAGCCATTTCAGAATATAATGCTGGGGAGGAAACAGAATAGATTATCAGGACTTGTGAGATATTAAGCAGGGTGCAGCAAGAGAGCACTGAAACCTCCCCTCAAAAAGTAAATGAACAAATAGTTCTTGCCCAGCTACAGTGGCTTGGACTGTTAGTTACTAAGTTTTACTTTTTTAGGATATTTTGAGTCAAAATGGATATATTAAGTTGCTTATATTATATTGAAAAAATAATTAATTATGACTATAGTAAAATATAATGGAAGTTAGGGCCCAATGGGAAAACATAGAGTTTGGAGACAGAGTTTCAAATTTTTGAGTTTTTCTAAGACCTTTGAGAGATTTCATGCCCTATTATTATATAAGGGGAGCAGGTGTTTTCATTTATTCTCTCTTGCCTTCAGTCATCTATCAAAATTTAAAAGAGAAATCCATCATTTTAGATTGTATAATAATAAAGCCTGCTCTTTAATAATGAGTAGCAATTAAGAAAAAATTACTTACGGTGAAAGATATAGTCTAAAATAACTTGAAATTACTTAAATTACACAAAATATCCTCTATAACTGAAAATACTTTCCACAATGCGTTCAGTATATAAACGTATGGTGATTCAACTAAGACGTCTTCTCTTCACTCTTCTCCATTTAAACGTAATGCAACAATAATCTGAGAAATCAGATCTGGTTGACACAGAAGCAGTTTATAAACACAGCTAAGAAGGAGCAAATCACTGTCCTGGACACAAATCTCATCTCTTTAAAACAATTATTTTGTTCAAATTATTGAAAATATTAAACCAGGTTTATGAAATGTAGTTTGTGGATACTATGTAAATAGCATTCTTACAATAGAAATAATGCTACCCACAACATGTGAGTGGTTAAATTCCAACCACGTTAGCACACTACTAGTGTCTTTGGAAGCATGAGTTCCTGCTGCCATGAATGAGTTATCTCGCTTTTACACTCTTACTCTAGAAAAAGTGAACAAAATATATGACCCTAAGTAAACACTTACAGGATGGAGTCATTGAATACGTTTTGTTAGATTTTTCTGAAGAATACAGATAGGAAGTAAAGTAAGAAGTCAACCAGAAAACAAATTTTCTGTAGAACTTTGTTAGATATTTTGTTTTTATAATGTAAGGTAAATTATTGCAATATGAGTCTTTTGTTGAAATTAGAGTTTTCATTTCCATGAATTTTAAACCATATAAAAGTACATTGATTTTATTTATGTTCAAATGTACTTGAATAGTTCAAATAAATACCCTTTTCCTGTATATAAGTTAAAAACTATTCCAGTGACAACACAGATGGAACTGGAGATCATTATATTAAGTGAAATAAGCCAGACACAGAAGGATAATTATGATATGATTTCACTCATATATGAAATGGAAAATGTTATCTCCTAGAAGTTGAGAGTCTATTGGTCATTATCACAGAGACAGAGAAGGTAGGGGAGACAGAGTGATAGAGGAAGATGGATTAATGAGTACTAAGTCACATGAGAAACAAATTTTGGTGTTGCATGGCACAACTCAGTGACTATAGATAATGATAGTCTGGATTATTTAAAAGTAGATGATAGAATTTTTTTAAAGATTTATTTATTTATTTATTTGAGAGAACTACAGAGAGGCAGAGACAGAGGCAGAAAGAGAGAGAGAGAGAGAAAGTCTTCCATTCGCTGGTTCACTCTCCAGATGGCTACAACAGCCAGAGCTATGCCAATCTGAAGCCAGGAGCCAGGAGCTTTTTCCAGGTCTCCCACATGGGTGCAGGGGCCCAAGGACTTGGGCCATCTTCTATTGCTTTCCCATGCCACAGCAGAGAGCTCAATTGGAAGTGGAACAGCCAGGACTTGAACTGGAGCCCATATGAGATTCTGGCACGGCAGGTGGCACCTTTACTCTGATTTTAACACTATATTATATATATATATAAATATATATATTTATTTATTTATTTACATATCACATGGAAACCCAAAAGTATATACAACTATATATTAGATAAAATTTTAAAATTAAATTAAATTTAAAATGCCCAGTTTGACCATGGCTTCGAGCGTAATTAGAGGTTGGCAGTTGATAAAAATCTCCAGTGTCAGTTGACAGGACATGGAAAGCACATGCTTGTCTCAATGTTAATTACTACATCAATATTCAGTAGTACTCATAGATTATTTTTAAACAATCACCATTTGAATAGACAATTTTGTAAAATTAAGTTTTTTTTTTTATTTTCTGATCTACATTTTCGGGTTTTAATTCCTGATTTGGAAAAAAAGTCCTATTTATTATATATTTAGAGAAATATTTCACTTTTTCCAAATTACCAATATAAAATTACTGCACATTCACAAAGCATCAACATATGAGTTTCCAAGCAGTATTTTTCTTTAAAAAATTATTTGAAACAGAGAGAGAGAAAGAGAAAAAGAGAAGACTTCCCATTTTTTTTTTTTTTTTTTTGACAGTCAGAGTGGACAGTGAGAGAGAGAGAGAGAGAGAGAGAAAGGTCTTCCTTTTGCTGTTGGTTCACCCTCCAATGATCCAAAGCCAGGAGCCGGGTGCTTCTCCTGGTCTCCCATGCGGGTGCAGGGCCCAAGGACCAGGGCCATCCTCCACTGCACTCCCTGGCCACAGCAGAGAGCTGCCCTGGAGGAGGGGCAACCAGGACAGAATCCGGCGCCCTGACCGGGACCAGAACTCGGTGTGCCAGTGCCGCAAGGCAGAGGATTAGCCTAGTGAGCCACAGCGCCAGCCGCCCATCCATTTTTTCACTCCCCAAATGTCCTGCAACTGTTCAGAGTAGGACAAGCCAAACTCAGTAATCTTGAACACAATCAAATTCTTCTATGTGGGTACCAGGAGCCGAATTACTTGAACTATCTCTGCTACTTCACCAAGATCTTCATTACCTGGGAACAGGAGTCAGGAGTTAAAGCCAGGATATAACCCTAGTACAAGAATATCTTAATTGTCTTCAATCACTATGTCAAACAGTCACCCTTAAACTTAATATTTAACCAAAACATTGAGCATAGGAATAATTAGCAAAAATGATATACTTTACATTTAATCTCTTCATTGCATATTCTAATCTAGAAAATCAAAAATACAGAAAATAATGCTTTTATTTTCGCTTTATATATTCTGGCTCACTATTTGATCTGTTCTACTTGTTCTAGCCTACCAGAAGTGGAAACAGTGTTTCTGTATCACAATTTCCATGTCTGTAATATCAGGTATATACAAAAAATGAAAAATATGATGAAATTCTAATGAACTACATTCAGTTCACTTATAGCATCACTTGACATATCATAATTGATGGAATCCAGAGTTTTAGCATCGCAACTTTGTTGCAATATCCACCAATATCAAAGATTCTGTGATAACTCAAAATATCTAAAAACAGACAAATAAATAAATAAATAACCTCTACATTTAGAATATTTTCCAGATAATTAAAAGAACAAGAAAGATGGACTCCTATCACTTTAAATATTCTTTGCCTTCAGTATCATCATGTGTTTTGATGTTCATCTCAAATTAAGAATGGTTTTGATTTTTTTTTTGATTTTCAGACATTTATCCCAACTTCAAGTAATAAATATTCTCTGATTATAGTGATTCAGTTATACTTTAAACAAAAAAGTGTCTACTTTCAGGGTCTAAACATTTCTCAAATATATAAATTTTAATTTGTGGAAAATAAGCCTTACTACATTTATTCTTAGCTACTGTACTTGGAAGATGAAATAAATAAAGCAGAATTAAGACATATCTTTGTGGCAAAGAAGGTATGCAACAAAAACTTAATCAAAAAACGTTAACATTCTATGGAATGTACCCTAAGACCTGGGAGGCAGCAGAATCCAGTGGCTGGGAAAGCCAGGCTACTTGTATTTGAATGCTGGCTCTGATTCTCATTCCAGAAAGAGTAATATGGCTCTGTGACCATTTGCACCTCAATTTCTCATATGTACAATGAACAAAATGTAGTACCATTTTGTTTTTACAAAGATTAAAACGTTAATAATTAAAACATTCATATCACTTTTATAGGAGTAAGTCTTATGACAGAAGCAATTCTTAGTACATGGTAAAGATTTCATAAATGAAAAAAATACAAACTAATTTCTGCAGCAATTTGCACGCCTATTAAATGGGGATGTTGAATTCTTTGAGTCCTTTTTCAAGTTAACATCTTAACATTCTTAAAATGTATATCAACATGTGGCTAGAATTCAAGGAATTGGAATGTAGGAAGTTAGGACTGGTTTTTATTGCTAATATTTTATAAAAAGTATACCTGAAAGAATGCAAGTGAGCCATTTCTAAAAGAAAAAAAAAGAAAGAAAAGAAAAAATAAGACTTTATTTTTAAATGAAAAAATGAGGAATAGACCTACCTCACAGAAGAAAACCACATGCCTTGCCATGAGTAAATATATGCTATTATTCAAGCTATAAACACTAGATAATGAGTTTCTATAGAAAAATATAGTCATGGAGAATGATCACATGTTGCAATCATTCAATGGCTAAGGTACAACATTTTGTACTTTTCCTACTAACTATGGCATTATATTAATTGTATAATTATTAGTAATTGAAACAATAATGCCACATATATTTATTATGCCTCTTTTTATATTCTATTGACGCTAACCACTAGAAATGTAATTACCTCAGTTTAATGCAGTTTACTCTTTGCAAAATACAGTAATTAACTCTGGTTAACACAAGCAGAACAGAAGTTTGCAGAACACGCTTTGACGAGCCCGTAAAATGGGTGCAACTAGAGAAGCAAAGAGCAGAAGCCCAGGGCTTCTTTGCCACTCCATCTACGCCAACAACCATGGACTTTTGACACTGGATGGCAACACTGCTACCAAGGATGTACATTCTGAACTGCCCTCCATCCTTGTGACTTCCTGCCAAGTCAAAACTTTGGGTTGTTGTAAATCATAGAACAAATGTAAATCAAGAGCTGTAATTCAGCTATGAAGGGTTAAAGTGAGAGAGTATCTGAAGGTAGCAGCATCACTAGTGCAACATAGGGACGAAGGTTGCATTCTGGAAGCATATATTTAAATGCTGGCGATCAAGACCAGTAAAAACACACAGCATCCACCTCAATGCATTAGTTGACAGAACAAGTATTCTAAAGATAAACAGACTGGGCTTACATCCAAAACACAAATCACAATTTGTACAGTTCACAACGTACTAAATGTTATGATTATTACTTTTCCCACATGTAAAAATAGTGTACAGTATGTGGAAGTGTGTTCTGAGAATTAAAGGAGATAATTTATCTGAAAGTGTGAGACTCATAGGAGTTACTTCATGCATATTAATTAACATCCCCAATCCACTTTCCTTTGCCTTCACATACATGAAAAAAAAACTGCTTGATGTTGAGAACTCTACATCTGCAAACCTGTACTGAAACTTTCTGCTTTACATCTTTGGTTGACATTAATAAAGCACTTCAAGCTGCTGTGGGTGGATGTGCCTTCCTGTTGAAAAGAGAACAAAACCCTCAACAAGGAGCAGCTGGAGACAAACATTGGCAAGAGGAAAAGCAGAGAGTGTTGCATGGCTTAATCATTTAAATCACAGATTAAGTCAACATAATAGCGGAAAATGCAGGGAATTTAAAATGTGTGACTAAGTGACAAGCTCATGGGGTCCTTTCATTGGGATCAACAGAGGAAAAGAACTGAATGAACATAATTTCCTATCTTCTGAGATAGAAGTAAAAAAATTCATAAACAAATGTTTTACAATCTAAAATATTGAAATTCCCTTTGTATACAAAGTCCTAGGCTACAGAAGGTAAGAATTAAATACATGAGAAAACACTGATTAAATATAAGAATTATTAATTTTTAAACGTTCTTGAAAATTTACCATATAAACATCCAAATTAATTTTATTAAAAATATGTTACAGGGTCAGCATTGTAGTCTAGCAGGTAAAACTGTGACTCACCACACTAGCATCACACACAGAATGCCAGTTTTAGTCCCAACTCCCTGGAAAAACAGCAGAAGATGGCCCAAATCCTTGGATTCCTGCCACCCACCCACGTAGGAGACCAGGATGGAGCTACAGGGTCCTGGCTTCTGCCTGGCCCCGCCCACTTGGGGAGTGAACCAGCAGATGAAGATTCTAATCTGTCTCTGCTTCTCTCTCTCAGTTACCTTTCAAATGAATGAATAAATATATTTTTCAAAAATAGCATTTGAAAAGCTTAAATCTAAAAAAAAGCAACATTTGGCAAGACAGGTTATTTTGTCCCATGAATGTAAAATCTTGAGTAAGAAATCAGATTTTTGGGGCCAGCATTGTGGTGCAGCAGGCTAAAGCCCCAGCAGCTCTGGCAACCCATATGGGCACCGGTTCGAGTCCCACCTGCTCCTCTTCCCATCTAGCTCTCTGCTATGGCCTGGGAAATCAGTGGAAGATGGCCCAAGTGGTTGGGCCCCTGTACCCGCATGGGAGACCCAGAAGAAGCTCCTGGCTCCTGGCTTCGGATCAGCATAGCTCTGACCATTGTGGTAATTTGGGGAGTGAACCAGCTGAATGGAAGACCTCTCTCTCTCTCTGGCTCTACCTCTCTCTGTAACTGTCTTTCAAACAAATGAAATTAAATTAAAAAGAGAAAAGAAATAAGGTTTTATAAAATGTTAGAATTGGAAATTGAATTGAAGGCAACTTTTTGAAATTTTTTTGAGGATATATTTACTTGAAAGTCAGAGTTATAGAGAGAGATGAGAGGCAGAGAGAGAGAGAGAGAGAGAGAGGGGTCTTCCATCTGATGATTCACTCCCCAGTTGGCCACAACGTCCAGAGCTGCACTGATCCGAATCCAGGAGCCAGGAGCTTCTTCTGGGTCTCCCACGTGGCTGTAGGGGCCCAAGGACTTGGGCCATCCTCTACTGCTTTCCCAGGCCATAGCAGAGAGTTGGATAGGAAGTGGAGCAGCAGAGACTCCAACCGGCGCTCATATGAGATGCTGGCACTTCAGACCAGGGCGTTAACCTGCTGTGTCACAGCAACAGCCCCTTGAAATTTTTTGCAAATGATACTGATTCTTATCTTATACACACACAAAGACACACACAAAAAATATAATAATTAAATTCTTAGCTGCTGTTAAAACAGGCTGATTCTACTTTTAAAGTTTTGTGGTCAATGGTTCTAAAGGTCACAAGCTCTCCACCTGTCAACATGAAGTCAAACTACATATAATGATGAATATCTGATACCTTGCTGATTCAAATATTTCATCTGAGATTCTACTCCCTGGTTAATTAATACAGTAGGGAATGCACATGGCTCCGGAGGGAAACATTTCCCATGCAATACAGAGGGGAGTTTTTTGTTTGTTTGTTTGTTTGTTTTGTTTTGTTTGTTTGTTTTTGACAGGCAGAGTGGACAGTGAGAGAGAGAGAGAAAGGTCTTCCTTTTGCCATTGGTTCACCCTCCAATGGCCGCCACAGCTGGCGCGCTGCGGCCGGCCCACCATGCTGATCCGAAGGCAGGAGCCAGGTGCTTCTCATGGTTTCCCATGCGGGTGCAGGGCCTAAGGACATGGGCCATCCTCCACTGCACTCTCAGGCCACAGCACAGAGCTGGCCTCATAGAGGGGCAACCGGGACAGAATCCGGCACCCCGACCAGGACTAGAACCAGGTGTGCCGGCGCCGCAAGGCTGCCTATTGAGCAGCAGCGCCGGCCAGGGAAGTTATTTTCAAAATGTATCAATACTGATTCAGCATTTCCAAAGTTTTATTGACACAAGTGTGAACTCATATATTTATTATTTATTTCCACCTTCTTCCAGGAATGATTGGGAAGTTTGCCCTACAAGTCAGTGTGATAAAAGAGAGTCTGGAAGACTTTCCATTAAAGAGAAAATTATTGTTAGCTTCATACATTTTATTAGCTAGCCATCATGGAGATTCCAAGTGATTGGCAGTTTCCTTTTTACCTTAAAACAAGATTAGAAGTTGTCGCTCCCCCTCTTCGTGGAGGAACGACACAGGACCCTGCGCTGTTCTTTCGTCTGCTCGGCCCTCCCCGGGTTTGCTGCTGGTTCTTCCCGGGTTGGCTACCATCCCTTCCACCACCTCCGTGGAAGGGCGGTTCCCCCTGCCACATTCCCCACTTCCGCGGGGGAGTGGCACACCGCCGGCCAGCTCTCTCGGGGGCTGCACAGGTGTTCCTTCAGATAGATGTTCCCCTTAGATGTTCCTGGTGCATGCCGTCTCTCTCCTCCTTTATAGTCCTCCTCCGCCAATCCTAACTCGGCTGCCCACACGCCGAGTACGCTGCTCTCCTCCAATCAGGAGCAGGATCAGCTCCTGGAGGTCATCACTCAAGTTGGCAAGAGGCAGCTGCGTAGAAGCTGTTTTCTTCTCTCCCAGCGCCATATTGTGGGAGAGCAGATGCATAGAATAAGTCTTATTTCCAGTAACTTAGTCCAGTCCGGGTTGCTCCCCACAAGAAGTATCTTTTGATTTTGTTCTTGCACAGCTTCAACTGAAGCAAAAACCTCAATATGTTCAAGTTTATAGAAGATCTGAATTTGTAATCTATTTGTAACACAAGGAGTACTCTTCCAAAGAGCATTATTAACCTCATACTTTGATTTGAACACAAACTCATTGGCTGCTGTGTTTTTATTGTTGATATTTTATTTTAATGCCTGTTTTGAGCATGATGAAAAGCAATGAACTGGAAAGCACATTTTGATAATCTTAAAAGACCCCAGGGCTGGTGCTGTGGCACAGCGGGTTAACATCCTGGCCTAAAGCACCAGCATCCCATATGGGCGCCGGTTCTAGTGCCAGCTGCTCCTCTTCCAATCCAGCTCTCCGCTGTGGCCTGGGATAGCAGAAGATGGCCCAAGTACTTGGGCCCTGCACCTACATGGAAGACCAGAGGAAGCTCCTGGTTCCTGGCTTCAGATTGGCACAGCTCTGGCCATTGCAGCTATCTGGGGAGTGCACCAGTGGATGGAAGGCCTCTCTCCCTGTCCCTACCTCTCTCTGTAACTCTGTCATTCAAATAAATAAAATAAATTTAAAAAAAGAAAAAAGACCCCATATTTGTCTTGTGTAAAATAATATTACACAATGTATGATATATTGCTGCCTATGGAAATCTCATCAGCTTCATCATATACATTGAAAGTCCTCCATAGCCTTGGCAAATCATGATAAGAGCCTAGGGTGATTACTGATGCCATAAACAAGAGTGTCAATTTGTTAAGTCAACAACAGGAGTCACTGTGCACTTACTCCTCTTGCAGGATCTCTGTCCTTAATGTGCTGTACGTTGTGATTTAATGCTATAACTGGTACTCAAACAGTATTTTTCACTTTGTGTTTCTATGTGGGTACAAACTGTTGAAATCTTTACTTAATATATGCTAAACTGATCTTCTGTATATAAAGAGAATTGAAAATGAATCGATGTGAATGCAAGGGGAGAGGGAGCAGGAAAGGGGAGGGTTGCGGGTGGGAGGGAAGTTATGGGGGGGGAGCCATTGTAATCCATAAGCTGTACTTTGGAAATCTATATTCATTAAATAAAAGTTTTAAAAAAGAAAGAAAGTCCATTCATATATAGGTGCATAGGAATAATAGTCCAACAGCAATTGCCGGTCACTCTAATGCAGACAGGGGACAGATAGATTCTTAAGAATTCTTTATTTAGTATAGATCTAAACTTATCAGTATAAAGTTAACTGAAAATAGATCTTTGTAAAAAACAAGATTGGAAAAGGGAGAGGGAAGAGGAAGAAGAGTGGGAGCATTGGCAGGAGAGAGGGTAGGGTGGAAAGTATCACTCTGTTCCTGAAATACGTGAAATTTGTATACTTCAAGTAAAATTTAACAAAGAAAAAACACAAGCAAAAATACAGACATGTAGAAAGGAGCAAGTGAACCAAAGGATGACTAATGCAGTGACCAAAAATCACTGGACAAGGTTGCATCAGCCAAAGGCCTGGCCAAGCAGACTAGTTTGAGCACTCCATCAACTTCCCTAAGCAAAATGAGTTACCCGGCTCTTATCTCTGAGTTGCTGTGACCTCTGAGTGGTTTGCTAGGAGCGCTTCAGTTTCACCTTGTCAGCCTACCTACACAAAAAGGTGATTCTGGAATCTGCTCCCTGAGTGGTCCATATCCAGGACTAGAGGTAATCACCTTATTAGCATAGATAGTAACCAACCAGGGAAAGCTCACCGTGGAAAAACACATGAAAACTACTACACATGACCTCTTCATTAGCAATCCTTTTATGAGACCCCTCCGGGCACTGCCAGAACTTTTCCTTTCACTTTTTCCTTGGCTTAATAAATTTTTTTCAATTTGCTCACACTTCCTTGTCCATGTGCCTAAATATTTGTGCATGCACGACAAAGAACCAAGTGGAGAGATGGAGCTGTACCATAACGGAGTTGTAATATTTCTAAAAATGCAATAGAAAGAAAACTCTGCAACAATCCCAATTACTGGAAGGATTTAAAACAGATCAAACACCAAATTTTCTTTTTATCTTTAAAGACTTAGGAAATTGTTTCCGTTTGAACTTAAATGGTATTTCTTAAAGGAGAAGTAAGTTGTGGAAATGTTTTATGTGCTCCCTGGATTCCAAACTTCTAAGCAAAAGCTGAACTGTAAGGGATTTGAGGGGAGCAATAAATAGTGTTTAGGCTGGCTTACAGTTGACTTTGCTCATGCTCTAAAACTTCAAAATCAGCGACCTAATGACTCTGAATCTAAATTATAGACTTTATTTGGTAGAATCTTAGGAGGCAATAAACATGCCTCTTTTTATTACCATCCCTTTTCTCCCATTGTGTCTTCAGGATGTCAAAGCAGGATAGAAAAACACATAAATACTTTCATTGGGAGCCCAGTGCTACATTTCTTTATCACTGAAAGTCTCACCAGAATCTTCAGCAAACATTAATTGAAACTTTATCATCTTTTACATCTGACATAGATGATGTAGTACCATTTAGTAACAATATTATCTACTAACTTTCTTAAAATTAATGCTATATGGCATACTTGTTTGTCCTCATTGAACTTAAACTTTAGATGGAACACAATAGCAAATTCACTATATGAAAAAATGTAATTTTGTTATCAAAGTATTGTAAAGGTTGCACAAAAATAATACAGACAAATCTTATTTAGAAAAATCAATGAGAATAATACACCATGACTGAGTTTATTTCATGGAGGGATATGCAGTTGAATATTAAGAAATCAATTGTTATAACGTGTCATTTTAATAGTTATAAGGAAAACTTGTAAAACACATATAAATGGATACTTAATATGCAAAAGAGGTATATGTATTGCAAACATATTAGCCCCTAATCTAGCATATTATATTAGAGATATGCTGAAGCCATTTCAACTACCGTCAAGAATAATACAAGGCAGTGTTGTGGCGCAGTGTTAAGCCACCACTTGCAATGCCAAAATCCTATATCAAAGTGCTTGTTCAAATCATACTTTTTCTTTTGTAACTAGCTCTCTGAAAATGTGTCTAGGGAATCAGAGAATGAAGGCCCAAGTATGTAGGCTCCTGTCATCCACATGGAATGAGGCCTAGCCCAGCCTCAGCCATTGCAGCCATTTGAAAGTGAACCAGTGAATGGAAGATTCTCTCTCTCTCTCCCTCTTTCTTTCATTCCACCTGCTTCTTTCTGTCTCTCCCTCTCTCACAATGTCACCTTGACTTCCAAATTATTAGATGAATGTTAAAAAAAGACAAGGTTATGCAGAGAAAAAGCCACTATAATCCAAAAGCAGTACTTTGGAAAATTATATTTATTACATAAAAGTTTAAAAAAAAGACAAGTTTAACCACTATACCAGCAATATATTGGATGTTTTCCATATGTAAACAAAGTAAACAGAAGCATTTAAAATCAGAAAAGACTTGCTTTTCCCTTTAAGAGAAATATAAGAGAGACTTTAGAAAAACAATAAAATATTTTATTAAAATCACAAGTAAAATTTTACCACAGAAACTAATAGACTAATGTGAACAAGTATAAACTAGCTAGATAACATAACAAATAAAAAGACTATGTTCAAAATAACCACAAAAATAAAATACCTGCACGTAAATTTACCATAAAATATAAATTTGGGCAGACACTTGGTGTACTGGTTAAGATGCTACTGGAAATGGACACATCACATATAAGAGTGCATGGATTCAAGTCCTAGTTCTACTTCTAATTCTACTTTCCTACTAATATGAACCCTGGAAGGCAGCAGATAATGAATGACTAACATAGTTGAATCCTTGCCACCCATATAGAGACTCACAGACCCAACAAAATATTAATTTTGCCACTGTGGGAATTTGGAGAGTGAAACAGCAAAAAGAAACTCTCTCTGTCTCTCTCTCTGTCCCCCTCTCTCTCTCTGTCTCTCTCTCTCTCCCTCTCCCTTCTGTGTCTCTCGGTATGTGTGTGTGTATGTGTGTGTGTGTGTTCCTTTCTCTCTAAAAATAAATAAAAATAATAAAAAAATTTAAAAAGCCAGAAAGATCAGACTAGGAGAAAAGCACTAATGAACGCCCTCGAATCATTTTATGCTTCAAAAGGAATCAAAGCTGTACAGCAGCCAACTGAGGAGGACAACGTGGAGTATAAACAATTTTTAAACTCAAATTTTGTATTGACTTGAGATTTCGATAGGCCTTCTGTTAACCAGAATTGGAAGCAATGACAAATCCAGTTGTCTTTTTAAAAAATTTATAGTATCCATTTACAGTGTTAGAAATATTCAGGGTAATATTTAACTTTTTAAAATGTCATACAATCAACTATAAAATACCTGTATTCTGATACGAATTTATTCATTCTGCCCCTCAGTCATAAATTTCATAAAACAAATATACATGTATGCCTTAGTGAAAAGCATCATGCTATGGAATATGAAAATATGGGGTTTATAACAACCCAAAAACCTTAGGCAAATAAATTAATTTTTCTAAGTGGTGAATTTTATTTTAAAAATAGAACTGGAAGGAACACACAAGATGCTGGGGGCCGACCCCACGGCTTACTAGGTACCCTGGGTTCTAGTCCCAGCTGGGGTGCCGGATTCTGTTCCTGTTGCTCCTCTTCCAGTCCAGTTTTCTGCTGTGGCTCAGGAGTGCAGTGGAGGATGGCCCAGGTCCTTGGGCCCTGCACCCTCATGGGAGTCCAGGAGGAAGCACCTGGCTCCTGGCTTCGGATCGGTGCAGCACGCCAGCTGTAGCGGCCACTTGGGGGCAAAAGGAAGACCTTTCTCTCTGTCTCTCTCTCTCACTGTCTAACTCTGCCTGTCAGAAAAAAGAAAAAGATGCTGGGATGTAAAGATGTTTTGCCAAT
This sequence comes from Oryctolagus cuniculus, assembly GCF_051225735.1. Classification (NCBI taxonomy): domain Eukaryota; kingdom Metazoa; phylum Chordata; class Mammalia; order Lagomorpha; family Leporidae; genus Oryctolagus; species Oryctolagus cuniculus. The sequence continues at coordinate 104,745,429 of NC_142871.1, read as the reverse complement.
TATATGTAATTTTCACCTAAACACAGAGTATATAAAGTTACCATTCCATTATAGAACATATGTTAGAAATAATAATAATAATAACAATAACAATATAACTAGTGATAACTGATACAATATTTGAAAGTATTTTGTAGTCATTTTATATATGATAGTAATATGAAATTTCATAATAGCATATGCACATTAGGACATTATCATACTCATTAAATCTCCAGAGAACCGGCTGGCGCTGCGGCTCACTAGGCTAATCCTCCACCTTGCGGCGCTGGCACACCGGGTTCCAGTCCTGGTCGGGGCGCTGGATTCTGTCCCAGTTGCCCCTCTTCCAGGCCAGCTCTCTGCTGTGGCCAGGGAGGGCAGTGGAGGATGGCCCAAGTGCTTGGGCCCTGCACCCCATGGGATACCAGGAGAAGCACCTGGCTTCTGCCATCGGATCAGCCCAGTGCGCTGGCGCAGCACACCAGCCGCGGCGACCACTGGAGGGTGAGCCAACGGCAAAAGGAAGACCTTTCTCTCTCTCTCTCTCTCTCTCACTGTCTACTCTGCCTGTCAAAAAAAAAAAAAAACAAAAAAAAAATCTCCAGAGAACCGTATCTTTGCAGACAAACGTGGCCTGTGTCCTTTTAAAAAATTAAAATATAAAATAAAACAAAATAAAAAGAGGGGGCTGATGCTGCGGTGTAGTAGGTAAAGCTGCCACTTGAGGTGACTGCTCTTTCACGTCCCAGCTGCTCCACTTCCAATCCAGCTCCCTGCTAATGATCCTGGGAATGCAGGAGAAGATGCTTCAAGTCCTTGGGCCCTTGAACCCATGTTGGAGTTCTGGAGGGAACGGCTGGCTCCTAGCTTTAGCCTGACCCTGCCTTGGCTATTGCAGCCATGTGGGGAGTGAACCAGTAATGGAAGATTTCTCTTTCTATTTCTTCCTCTTTCTCTATAACTCTTTAAATCTTTAAAAACATTATTTTTATTTGATTATGTTATGCAAGTTTTCTGAACTAAGATCATTTTATTTATAATGAGAAGATAGTTGAGGACAAAAAAAGTATTTATCTTAATTTACAAGATATTCCTTCACAAATTCAGTACAATCATTTTTAAAATTTTGTTCCAATAAGATTAAATCAGATGTTTATGTGCATGATGTTCTGAGTGAAGACTAAAAATTACATGCATTTCAAATCATCATATGTTTCTGCTTGAAGAAATGGAATCATCAACTTAAATGATGAAACACTATAAATATATGGATGCCTAAAATGTATATAATATTTACTGTTCACTAAGATCTAAGAAATAGAAGCAGATCAAGATTCAAGTAACCACTGATGGAAAATATTGAACATAAACATTTGTCTAGAGAATTTTGCTCAGAAGGGGGAAATCTAAATAATAACTTTAATTAGCCTCATATGCTTTGAGACAAATATTGATGAATAATATTTTATTACTATATGTTCTGGAAATAACAATTAAAAGTGAATAAAAGTTGGTCCCTACTCCTACTAAAAAGTGTAATGATGAGTTAGTATGTAAACAGAAGTTTAAAAGAAGGGAGAAGGAGTAGGAAGTGATTCACTCTTTCAGTGTTGTGGGAAAGTTGGAGAAAATTTCATAAAAGAGATGATAACTGGTTTGAGCTTTAAAGTACAAATAACAATTCTTATGAATGACAGAGAGCATAGCTTTCCAGGTAGAGAATAACTTCCATAAACTCACAAAAAATTGGTACATGAATGATTAGGAGGTTTTTGGCTACAAGTAACAGAAAACATGAGTCTAAAACACAGTCATTTCTTGTTTGCCTACAAGAAACATAAACATTTGTACAGTATGTACAGCACCTCCAGAAAGTAGGAGTGTTGTGTTAGTACACTTACTATTGCTTTGGTATTCCCTTCCTGGTAGCAAGATGGCTACCATTGCTCCAGACATCATACCTATGTTCTCTAGTGAGCCTTACAAAGAAGTAAACGTCCTTCACAGAAGCCACAGTTAAAGTTCCTGTTGAGTCATTGGACATACATGGGAGATTTTGTTCTTTTGGAGTTCCAGAAGACTAGGAATTAAAATATCTAAATCTAAAATATCTAAAATATCTAAATATCTATATTCATGGGTTTGAAGAAGCAACATCATTTAAATGTCCACAATACCAAAAGCAATTTAGAGATTCAATGTCACACCAATCAAAATGCCAATGATGTTCTTCACAGGTCTAGAAAAAATGCTAAAATTCATATGGAAACAAAAGAGACCAAGAATAGCTAAAGCAATATTATATAACAAAACAATCGAAAAGACATCACAATAGGTGATTTCAAGACATACTACAGGGGAGTTATAATCAAAACAGCCTGGTTCTGGCACAAAAACAAATGCATAGACCACTGGAACAGAATCAAAACTCCAGAAATCAATTCATGCATCTGCAACCAACTTATTTTGAAAGATATCTAAAATCAATCCCTATAGCAAGGACATTTTCTTTAACAAATGGAGAAACTGGATCCCACATGCCGAATTATGAAACCAGACTCATACCTTACAACTTACACTAAAATCCATTCAAAACGGATAAAAGGCTTTAATCTATGACTCAATACCATCAATTATTAGAGAATATTGGGGAAACTTTGCAAGACATTGGCACAGGCAAAGACTTCTTGGAAAAGAACCCAGAAGGGCTGCAATCAAAGCTAAATTTAACAAATGGGATTACATTAAACTGAGAAGTGCTTGCACTGCAAAAGAAACACTCAGCAAAGTTAAGAGGCAACTGACCGAATGGGAGAAGTTATTCACAAACTATGCAACTGATAAAGGGCTAACATCTAGAATCGATAAAGAGCTCAAGAAATTCAACAACAAAACAAACAATCCAGCTATGAAATGGGCTAAGGATTTCAACAGGCAACTTTCAAGAAAGGAAATTTAAATGGCCAACAGACACTTGAAAAAACAGGATCACTAGTCATCAGGGAAATGCAAATCAAAACCACAATGAGGTTTCACTTCACCCCAGTTAGAATAGCTCTCATACAGAAACCAACAAAGAACAAATGCCGGGGAGGATGTGGGGTAAAAGGTACCCTTGTCCATTGTTGGTGGGAATGTAATCTGGTAAAGCCACCCTGAAAGACAGTATGGAGATACTCAAAAATCTGAATATAGACCTACCATATGACCCAGCTATCCAACTCCTGGGAATTTATCCAAACTGAAAGAAATCAGCATATGAATGAGTTATCTGTTCCCCTGTGTTCAATGTAACACAACTCACAATAGTTAAGATATGGAATCTACTCGGATGTTCATCAACTGTTTACAAGATAAAGAAATTATGGTGTGTATATATATGTGTGTGTGTGTGTGTGTGTGTATACACCATTGAATACTACTCCACTGTAAAAAATAGAAATCCTGTCACTTGCAACAGGTAGATGCAACTGGAGACCATTATGTTTAATGAAATAAGCCAGTCCCAAAAAGACAGCTATCATATGTTTTCCCTGATCTGAGGTAACTAATGGAGTACCTGAATTGAAATGTAATGGAATTAAATAGACATTTTCAGATGCAATGATTGCTTACAACTCTGTCTCTTCTGTTGAGGAACAATGCTTTGTTGTTTTTGTAGTTGATTCTTTGTTTGCTTTTTCTTTCTTCGTACTATTTGTTGAACTCTTTTACTTAGTGTAGGGTTACCTATATGATCATTAAGTAAACTGAAAATAGATCATTGTAAAAATTAAGAATGGAAATGTGAGAGGGAAGAGTAGGAATGGTTGTCACTATGTTTCTAAATATATATAAATATGAAATATATGAAACTTGTATAACTTAAGTAAAATTTTAAAAAGCATAAAAATGTTAAATCTCAAAAAATAGCATGAATGGAATTAAAAGAAAGTGATGTTCTTTCTTGCCAGATATTTGAGGGGTACTGTGTCTTCAATACAGCTTTTCCTTCTCTATTTATCTTTTATATTTTGCAGGCCAGTTTTAGAATGACATGGCGAAATTACCAAATATGCTTAGAACATGTTAATGAGGGCAAAATAAAGGGTCTTTATAATGAATTGAAAGAGTAAGGAGGCAGGCACTTTGGTCAACAGTTAAGTTGCTGTATAAGATGCCTATTTCCCATTTTTGAATGTCTGTGTTCAATACCTGGCCCCAGCATCTAAATCTAACTTCCTGCTAATGCACATCCTGGGAGGCAGTGATAATGGCTCAAATAACTGGATTCCTACCATCCTCATGACAGAAGAGGATTGAGTCACCAGCTTCCAGCTTGATTCCATCCTAACCCTAGCCATTGTGAGCAGTTGTGGCTTTAACCAGCAGATGGAAGCTCTGTCTGTCTGTCTGACTTTCTGACTTTCTGACATTATCTCTCAATTAAATAAATAAATAATGAAATTTTTAAAAATGCAAAACTTCTGAAAGAGCAAGTACAAAGCATTATTTCCAAATTATTAGGCAATTTGATTTTGCATAAAACCTACAATGGCCTGGATATGAAATCGCTACAAATCCCTTAGCATGAGATGCTTCAATTGTGTTTCTGAAAATATTTTGATTTCTTTGTATAAGTGCTACAGCATATCACTGCCTCTAACTGCACACTTACAACACTCTTTGAAAATTGAACTGGTAATTAGATAGCATATCACAACAAGTGTAGCGAAGCAGGGGAATATTAAATGGATATGCAAATTAATTCATGAATATGAATAGTATCTGAAGTTACAGATACTGTCATAACATCACAAAATTTTAAATGGGATTTTATTATAAAGATTCAAGTTCTGTGGAAAAAAGCAAAAAGGGCAAACTCTCAGTCTATGTTCCTCAATTCTAGTCTCATGAAAGACAGACAGCATTGTTTTTACTCAAGATATTTTTCATTGAAAAAATAAAATATGGCATTAATACTGACAGGGCTGTAAGAACTACAGTGTAAAATACATATTTGGTTTAATTAGATTGAGCATCCCTAGTCCCCACATACTAACGCTCACATATCCAAAATATGTGAGTGGCAACATGAAGCTATAAGCAGACAATGTGACATTTGAATTCAAGTGATGAGTTGCAGTTGAATCTCAGGTACACTAAAATATTTTATAGATTACCTTCAGGCTACTTGTATGAAGTCCATTTGAAACACAAATTAATTTCATGTTTAGACTCATCTCATTTCAAAGATATATCATTATCTATGTGCAAATGTTCCAAAATTCAGTAAGTCTAAAATCTGAAATACTTCTGGTCTCAAACATTTTGGACAGGTCATAGTGAACATATAGCAATAATTCCTAACATTTTGATGATGATCTGTGCATATTCCAAACATACCCTGCTATAAATATGTCATCAGCTACTTGAATTATGCAAGGTAAATAGGGCAGGTAGAATTAATATATGACTTTAAGCGAGAGTAAACTATAGCTCAGAGAATTAAAGAAAATTTCTCCAATCAAACCTTATACTGGGTTTCAAGCATGATAACTATAACATCAGAAACTTTACATCATGTGAGTTTCTTAGCCTTCCAAAGATCTATGGTTGTCATTTTTATTTTATTTTTCTTTACACTGCTCTAGGGAATGTCACATATCACCACGTAAAAGATTATCCATCTTTGAATCCCTTTAATAGTTTCTTTTTGAAAGGGGCGAGTATAAATATCTTTGAGGCATTATGAAGAGCTACATTGAGGAGTGAGTGGGTACTCCACGGTCTGAAAAAACCGGACTGCAATTATAGAGTTGTTTGAAGCACACGTAAAAGAAGAAGCAACAATAATTCCTAGCACATTCAGAGGGAGAACTCAGTGCCAGTCCTGGCTCAGCACAATGAAGTAAATTTATATAACCCAAGATTACATGTTTAAGTTAAAATTTTAATTATTATGGAAGAATTTTGTAACAGAAATATGTGGCTTCATTTGATTTTCACAAAAAAAAAAAATTACAACCAATAAGGGAGGAAAGGATCATAACATTACTTAACTCACTTGAAAAACTTTTACCTATTTTTTTATAATTCAAATATAAATACATGTGAATGGTTATCTAAATGCCATTCTTTTGTTATCCCAACACCAACACCATGTACTTTAACTAGAAAACCCCCCTATGATTCTGTCATTGGGCCTCTTTTAATATCTCATTCTATGAATTTATCTGTTTCCTTAATTGTAAGTACTTTCTATAGGTTGAAAAATCATAAAGCTCTTTCTTAAAATTAAGGCAGAAAACACTGTTGTCCACAGGGTATATCTACCACATCAGCATACATACAAAATCAGAATTATCCAGTTTCCTTTGTGTTCATCTTCCTCCCCTTCTAACTGGTCATTATTTTCAATGCATTCCTCATAGCACTACCAGCATTTTTATGAAGAAATATATTGAAGCCCATTCACTATTAAAACAGTTTTAAAATTGCCATGACCTACAGAAAATAATCTAAATTCTTACAGCACTGACAAGAAATTTCATCAGGTGACCTTTCCATCCTTCTCAGCTTCCAGCCGCTATACCAGACCCTCAGTTTGTCTGTTTCCACTATTCTGAACTCCTAATATTCCTGGAGTAAATGAGTATTAGCACTTTAATTTGACAGAATAAATTGCATGTATGCACCATGTATATCATAATGTTTTGAAGTATCTATATATTGAGATCTGACTGAATCTAACTAATTGACAGATGAATCACCTCATTTTTCAGGTCAAAGTTTTGGATTTTGTTTTCTAGTGTTTTATTCTATCACACTTTTTGCCTCTAAGAGGAATGCGTTTTTTTCTCTTGTTCATTATTCCACTCAAATTCTGACAGTGTCATTGTCACTTTTTGTGAAAAGCCTTTTATTTATTACTCCTTGGTGCTGTAACTATAACTCTATTATAGCACCTTTCATTTTTTTTTTTTGTAATTTGTTTGTGTGCCTAAACATGCCTGGTTTCATCTCGTCTTCCTAAAATAGCAACTGAAATAGAACTCCTGAGTTGATAGAATCTTGATGCAGTAGTTTGAAGAAGAAAGCATTTTAAAAAGTATAAAAGCAAATCATTTAATGTCCAATTTTTTATATTGTCAAAATATGCACAAAGGAAAGCCTATCATCACTCCTGCATCTCATCCCATCCCAGTGTCTAGATTGGAGATGGTCAGATGCTTGAACATTGCTGAATTAAACACATCATGCGAAACAGTATGCTTGCAAAAAAAAAAAAAAAAAAAACTGCATAACAAAATAATTGTGAGGAGTATTAGATAATTCAGGGGATTTATACTGTAGAAAACTACATGTAAATAAATATAAAAGTAACCAGAATATGCTAAATATGCAACACTTTTATATTTTATATTTTTCACAAGGATGAGTCCTGAATGCTTTCTGGTAAGATGATATATTTTCTACAGTAACACAAATACACTAAGTTCGCAGAATCAACCAAAATGAAATAAATGGGAAGTATCCAGGAAGGCCAAGTGAAGCCCATTGTTATTGACCAGTATATCTTAAACTTTTCTTTATTACCAACCTCCTCAGAAGGTATGTTAGACCTAATATCTTAGTCCCTCACATGAAATTTTAACACTACAGCTATATTGTATATTCTTTGTACATTTTATTAATATCTTCACTTTGTACATATAAAGGGTAAGAAATGTTCTCCTTCCCGAAGGGAGTGGTATTGCCTCCACTGAGAATGCATTATTTGGGAAAAGGTCAGGAAGAATATCCAGTTCACAACTCTGCCTAACCACAGGCATAATGTAAATTTTCCCTTCATTTTCTTTAATGTAATAAGACAATCAGAAGTTTTATGAAACGTGGCTAAGATTGGTGTACTGCAGTGCCTGTCACCAGGGTCTGTCATGTTACCTGTTAGCTCTAGCATTATTTCGCTTGAGGTTTATTCTATGATGCTCTTCTTTTCAAATGGAAACTCCTAGCTTATGAGGATATGGGCCAACTTGATCATCAGGCTTCCTGCTGCCTGAGATAGGACAGCCATAGCAAGTCTCTATTTTCTCAGTATATATATATATATATATATGTGCATATATATAATTACATAATAACAGATTTTAAATTATATATATATATATTTCTCCAATGTCATTAGCTTATTAATGGTGCTCCTTCAAATGGATTCCTACATAGTTATGTGTCTTTGAGTAGGGAAGTGGGAGCAACACCAAATGTACATTCAAACAAAGAAAGGATGAAGAGAAGATGTCCATACCAAAGTTTTAAATTATATATATATATAGTAACAACAGGATTGGCTGTTCACTTAAGCAATAAGCTTTGAATAATTTGCTAGAACCAAAGGAGTTTCAATACATTACCCTTATTGGCAGTCAAAAAAAAAAAAAACACAAATATATCCACATCTCTTTCTTATATTATAAGAAACCTGTGATTCCTCAATAATATTTATCATGGAATTCTTTGGGAATTGTTATCTATAATTTTTTCCACAGTTTTTGTCTTTACTAGAAATGCCCACTTTCATACTTTGTTTATCAAGAAGTTTTCCACTCAAATTATGACTCAGCACAATAGTCAATTCATGTGGAAAACCTGCAAGACATAATAAGTGGTGGAGCAAATATTTAAAATAACAGTAAGCGTAATAAGCATAAAAGTTAGTGGCACATTCAAAACTATTTCTCTATCTATAAGATGTTATTTCAGTCACAAGCAGAGCCTTAATATTTAATAGTCAGGCTCCTAGTTTTTTATTTTATCCTTTTTAGGGAATAGTAAAATTATTATGTGTGTACTTGAATGTGAATGATGAATTTGTTGTAAGATCAAGCAATCAATACAGAAATCAGAAAAAAATATTTTAGCTCCAGATCATTCTGAACCTGAACTGTAAGCAAGTACCCAAACTTTTACTTATTTTTACTGGAGATCATCTGGCCTATTGCATAATAACAGTTTCACACCTTTTGGTTGAAATAGCTCTTCAAATATTTCTTGCTTTTATGGATCATTTAGCCAAATTTAGCAATTTTCTGACAAATGTAATGGGGCACAAAAATAAAAATAAAAATGATCAATTCCTTGAAATATTAATGGTTCTAAAACCTAGCTGTGAGCAGATCTTGAAGGGCAAGAACTAAAATAGGATACTTAAGGGATTTTCCTTCATTCTGCATTTCAGGTCTGGGATTACTCAAAAATGATTTCCTCTTATATCTTGTTTTGTGAAATATGCAATTTGCTAACTAAAAACTATTTCCTAAGAATTATATAAGGAAAATAGATACTTTACACTGATTTTCAAATCTTTTAAAGAGGGTAACTTTATTGTTTCAGGGAGACTCCACACCCAGGCTGAATTGATAAGTATGGTGGGGAAACCCTCTTCATAATCAATAGCCCTTTTCAGTAATCTGATGTGTACATCTCATGATAAGGATAAATCCTTGAAGAATATTGTTCCTTACATTTCTGTTGGGTAGAGTGATCAACATTGCAATTCATTCCAGCATGCTACTACACCTTGGGTTCAAACTAATACATGTGACTGAGAAGTTATTGAAGTATCAGGCATCAGAGTAGAAATTCCAGTGAATGCAAGAATCTAAAAGCTGCTTTTAAAATTTACAAACAATAACTAAAGACTGAAGAAGAATATGCTTGTGTTTTGAGGTTGGAGAGATTGCCGTGGTATTACTGTGAAGAGGGTCATTAGAACCTGAAAAAAAAATATTCTCAAAAGCATTTGGATCAGGATCAGACTAGAGCAATTCTATGTGGACACTCCATCAAAACTTAAATCATCTTTCCACCAGTAGAGGCCATGGTGGCTCCTGTGAGCCTGCAACCAGGGGATTTTAGTAGGGGAAAAAACTCTGCACTTCCCACTGACTTTGAGTCTGGTTGAAGGATTGTGAGGTGGTCCCATCCCTTCAACCTATCACAAGCTCTGAGGCTCAAACTACCAAGGTGGAGCACCCAGAGACAACTGGCTCTGGGAATGTTTCTGCTCTCTCTGTTGATGGGGCAGACAGCAGGAGCTGAGAGTGAATCCACCGCACCCTACGACTGTGGACACCTTGTGCGCTGTGACTGGGGGAATTCTGTAATTAATTGTTAGGGTGTCAGGTGTAGCTGCTTCTCTGAGTGATTCCTTTGTCTGGCATCAGAGGCTTAGAGTTTCTTCACTGTGTAGGGAGGGTCATTTGTAGTGGGTTCCATGCATACACTGAGAACTTCACAAATCCTTTGTGCAGTTCATGCACTTGAGTGAGTGGGGATTGTACCTACTGTTGGCTAACCCTGGGCACTGATCACCTTGGAAGAGAGGAGATGAGGTTGTGTTTATGCCAATAGGCGTAATCATACTTTCCGTCCTGCTCACAATGAAGACTGACCCTGCCCAAGGTGTCACTCCATCCTTGAGAACTAAACAGGGAACCCTGGCCCAACTCAGCACATGCCTCTGGATATTCACTGAAGCAGCAGGCATTCCATTAAGCCACAGAGGAATATTTCACAGAGAAAATCCATCAGAGGAGAAAACTGTTTACACAAATGCCCAAAGTTAAATGTAGAAATAAAGAAGAACAGAGGATACACCATGAACCCCCCAAATGAGCACAAACATGCTTCAATATTAGAATTTGAAGATGAAGAGATTTGTGAAATGGTTGAAGGTAAATTCAAAGAGTAATCATAAATATACTCAGAAACACAGAAAACAAATTCATGAGATAAAGAGTTCCAGACTCAATATGGCTGAATAATTTTCCTTAAAGATTGAAAAATTGAAGAGAAATCAAATGAATTATTAGAGATGAAGAATTCAACATATCAAACAGAAAATACAATGGAAAGCCTCAGTAACAGACTTGGTGAAGCAGAATAAAGAATATATTTATATTATATCTTAAATATTGCATTATTGATACATTTATTTATTGAAGAGCATCATGATTACAAACTGTGGTTGCGTGGAGAAACTACTGAAACTGGAAGGAAAGATTTTCAGTCTATCAAAAATTAGTCAATGAGAAAACTAATACCTGACTGCCCATTCCCCAGCTTACTGATTTCCATGGAAAAGCAGTGGCCAAACAGAAACAAGTAGTCACTCTTTGCTGCCTCAGCTAAGGGGAATCTATCAGACTCCACATTTTAAGTGCTAAGTCCTATCATCTGTGCTCTCTGTTCCCTGGTACATAGAAAGAAAGTCTACAAATAAAACTTTTAAGTCAGATGCATTTGACTTCTCTCTTAGAGGAAAAATATCTAAACCTAAAGTTATTCCTCAGAGACTAGGTTTTGCTAAATCAGGTGAACAACAGAAGCAGTCAGAAAAAAAGTGGGAAGGAGGAGCGGGTGGTTATGGAATAGGTAAAACATGTAACAATAATTAAGTTTATAAAGCACAGCTTCCTGAATATATCATGTCATACAATGTTGCTATCTCTTTCATTGGTCAATTTGATATTTTTACTAGAAAATACCATTAAAATTGAATATATATTTTACCTTGGTGTGAACTTACTAAAAAATATGAAACATACAGAAAAGAATAAAAAAGAAAAAAATTCTATTACCACTTCCCAGTGATAATCACTATTAATCTCCCTGCATTTTCTTCTTATGACATTTTTTCCTTGGATATGTTCCCCTTTTGCACATCATTCACTAATAAAAAAATCATCTATCCTAGAATGAACATGATGTGAAAAACATCTTGATGACATATATTTCCTACAGGCAATCTATTATCTCCCCAAGTTAAAAAGAAATAAGATGTAGTTTTGATAAAGTTTAAAAGATGCAGAAAGCAAATCTTATTTTCCCGAGTAATGAAAATGCCCAGTTTATCAACTTATGTTTCCCTGTTCTCATGAAGAATAGAAGAAAAAAATAGAAAATAAAAAGGAAATAGAGAAATAAGTTTGGTCTGGTAATTGGCACAACACAGTAATTTATATGTATAAGTTGTTTAGCTTTAATATTTAGTAAGTGCTTGATCGGACAGCTAGTGGCAACTTTTGTGAATGCTCATATATGTATCAATTGCAGGTGGGAAAGAATGTACAAGATATGGCTTGAAAAATATATTTCTAGGACCTCAAAAGAGGTACATTAAAAAAAAAAAAAAGAACTGTTTGAGGCCGGCGCCGCGGCTCAATAGGCTAACCCTCCACCTGCGGCACCAGCACACCAGGTTCTAGTCCTGGTTGGGGTGCCAGATTCTGTCCCGGTTGCCCCTCTTCCAGTCCAGCTCTCTGCTGTGGCCTAGGAGTGCAGTGGAGGATGGCCCATGTACTTGGGCCCTGCACCCGCATGGGAGTCCAGAAGGAAGCACCTGGCTCCTGGCTTCAGATCAGCGCGGTGTGCCGGCTGTAGCACACCAGCTGCAGCGGCCACTGGAGGGTGAACCAACGGCAAAGGAAGAGCTTTCTCTCTGTCTCTCTCTCTCACTATCCACTCTGCCTGTCAAAAAGATAAATAAATAAAGTGTTTTAAAATAAACTGATCTTTCTGAATCACCAAATATATATATATATAAATATAAATATAAATATAAAACTATATTTCTCAATTTGAGCTTCACATTGAAGGAAGACATTCCAGCCTGTTTAAAGCCAAAATTTCCAACTTGTTTCTCTCTTCTTTAACAGGAATTCATCATCAATATCTTTTTAATACTCAAGAATATCTCTTCGCTCCATTCACATTACTTCAAAACACTTTCAATTTCTCCTTGAGTGTACACTCATTTTATCTATCACTCATTTCTCTGTTCCTCTTTTTTGTTTTAAAAATTTATTTGTTTATTTGAAAGGCAGAGTTACAGAGAGGCAGAGAGAGAGAGAGAGAGAGAGAGAGGTCTACCACCCACTGGTTCACTTTCTAGATGGCCCCAAGGGCCGGAGCTGCGCTGATCCAAAGCCAGGAGCCAGGAGCTTCTTCCAGGACTCCCACATGGGTGCAGGTTTCCAAGTACTTGGGCCATCTTCTACTGCTTTCCCAGGCCATAGCAGAGAACTGGATCAGAAGTGGGGCAACCAGGACTCGAACTGGTGTCCATATGGGATACTAGCACTACAGGTGGTGGCTTTACTGGCTATGCCACAGCACCATCCCTTCTGCTCCTCTTAAGAGTAAATCTTTTTGAAACAATCACCTGCACTTCTCTTTGTTACCTGCTGTTCTTTACTTAAACAACTCTAGGTAAGATTTATTTTCTTTTTTTTTTTAACTTTTTTTTAATGACTATAAATTTCCAAAGTACACCTTATGGATTACAATGGCTTCCCCCCCATAACATCCGTCCCACCCGCAACCCTCCCCTTTCCCACTCCCTCTCCCCTTCCATTCACATCAAGATTCATTTTCAATTCTCTTTATATACAGAAGATCAGTTTAGCATACATTAAGATTTCAACAGTTTGCTCCCACACAGAAACATAAAGTGAAAAATACTGTTTGAGTACTAGTTATAGCATTAAATCACAATGTACAGCACACTAAGGACAAAGATCCTACATGAGGAGTAGGTGCACAGTGACTCCTGTTGTTGACTTAACAAATTGACACTCTTGTTTATGGCCTCAGTAATCACCCTAGGCTCTTGTCATGAGCTGCCAAGGCTATGGAAGCCCCCTGAGTTCACCGACTCTGATCCTATTTAGACAAGGCCATGGTCAAAGTGGAAGTTCTCTCCTCCCTTCAGAGAAAGGTACCTCCTTCTTTGATGACCCGTTCTTTCCACTGGAATCTCACTCGCGGAGATCTTTCATTTAGGGTTTTTTTGTTGTTGTTGTTTGTTTGTTTGTTTGTTTGTTTTCCCCAGAGTGTCTTGGAAACTTCCTTCTCGGCAAGGACATCTGTAACATTGATAAAGTGAGTGGTCAGTCCTCTATAATAATCCTTCTCCATTTATCATTCTGTCCAGAAAAAGTCTCTTCTTGGGCCCTAGATCTGTCAGCAGCCCGATTTCTCCCCTACCTCACAAGCTACTTCTCAGGCTTCTTCACTGTGTGCTGCTTCTTACATAACCTACAAATATATGTGCTCTGTTATTCTCTTTGGGGTTATCTTTCTGGCTATCTATGTTCTCTTAGGTTATGCCATCAACACTAGTGGCTATAATTACCATCTCTGTGTTGATGATATTAAATAATAATCTTCAAATATGTATTCTTTCTGGTCTTCCATGACTCCACTGGCCAGACAATATGTTTATTTTTTATCTTAAGGAGACAACATCAGTGTATTGATTTCTCCCTACATCTCAATATATTTCATGCCAAACCTACCTTTTATTTAATGGCAGCACTATTCAACTGTCACACTCAGGCCAAAGAGTCTTGAAAGCATTTGATATTTCTTCCTTGACATCAAATTTTACATTCAATACAAAGTCAAGTACCATAAACTATACTTCTTTTTTTTTTCTTTTTTTTTTATTCTTTTTTTTTTTTTTTTTTTTTTTTTTTTTTTTTGGACAGGCAGAGTGGACAGTAAGAGAGAGAGACAGAGAGAAAGGTCTTCCTTTTGCCGTTGGTTCACCCTCCAATGGCCGCCGCGGCTAGCGCACCGCGCTAATCTGATGGCAGGAGCCAGGTACTTCTCCTGGTCTCCCATGGGGTGCAGGGCCCAAGCACTTGGGCCATCCTCCACTGCACTCCCTGGCCACAGCAGAGAGCTGGCCTGGAAGAGGGGCAACTGGGACAGAATCCGGCGGCCCGACCGGGACTAGAACCCGGTGTGCCGGCGCCGCAAAGCAAAGGATTAGCCTAGTGAGCCGCGGTGCCGGCCCCATAAACTATACTTCTAATGTTTACTTTCATCAATGTATTACTTTCATCAAGAATTATTCAACAATTTCATAAAGGATTAATGATACCAAAAGCTACTTACCTGGCCCCACTGCTTCTACTTCTGTTCTTGCCCCTCACATACTATTTTCTTCCTCACGTTTGGACAATTGCTTCCATAGTTCCTCAGATAAAATTCTTGTTCACATATTTTAGTGCCCAACACTGATGTTACCTACTTTTAGACATATTCACTGACTTCAACACTCAGTTTTAAGGCTCTTATGTTCCTCCCATTCCAAGGAAACTAGAATGCACACACACAGAGTGTGTAAGTATATACATATATTTGCATGAGCATATTTGTGTGTGTACACATACACATCACACATCACACATTAGTCAATATCTATTGACTGAAGGTACCAATTCGATCTAAGATTTGTATGTCACAGAAAATATTTTCTCAATAAACGTCTCAGGGGTGCTCAACCTCAAATACTATGTATGAATTAAATCACCTGACTCGTGCTGTGTCAAATAATCATTATCAATCCTTTCAAGCAGCTATCTTGATTTTTAATATGTTCATATCTATTACTTTCTCCCTCCAAAATTTAAGGATATATAGGTAAGGTGGGTGTAGTTATGAAATTTACATGGATATTTTGTATTAACATTTTTAAATTTATAAAATGGAATTGATTTACATATTCACATATCTCTCCTGCTTTATCCAACAAACATCATAGGTTTAAATGTGCTTATTTAATCTCTTGTATCTATTTCTTATATAATAATGTGAATATATATACACAAAAATATAGTATTGTATATTTCTTATATAATACTATATGTATTGTGTGCATGTGTGTATATATATGTGTATATATAAATATATATATTTAATTTTCCATAACCAGTAATACTCCACTGCAGTGACAGTTACCAGGAGAATTTCACATGCCCTCATATAGACCAGTGGTGGAATCCTGTAAGCATAACTTCTATGGGACAGGACAAAGTGTATAAGCCTCCTTTCACCCAGTAGTATTAGAGTGTTTTCCAAAAAGGCTGCAGCACCCTACACTATCATCAGCAGTGCACACGGAAGCCTGTATCACCACAACCTCTCCACATATGGCTTTGAACAACATTCTATTATTTGTCACTCAAATAAGTATAAAGTACTGCACATTTTTTTAAAAACACATATTACTCCATTTAAACCATTTGACTTTACAATGGCTGCACTCACTAATTTACATTCCCACCAACAGTGTATAAGAGTTTCCCTTTTTTCACATCATCACGGCATTTGTTACTCTGTATTTTGGATAATAGCCATTCTGAAAAGGGTGAGGTGATTTTTCAATGTGGTTTTGATTTGTGTTTGCCTAATGACTAATGATATTGAGCATTTTTCATATATTTATCGACCATTTATATTCTTCCTTTGAGCACTATTTAGTCCTTTGATCATTTCTTCTTTGATCATTTCTTAACTGGACTGATTATTTCATTGTCATCGAATTTTTTGAGTAGCTGACATATTTTTAAGTTTATTTTAATTATATTTGAAAGGTAGAGACAGAGACAGACAGACAGACAGATAAACAGAAATCTATTCACTCTCCAAATGTCCACAACAGTAGGCTTGGGCAAGGCCAAAGCCAAGAATCTGGGAAGTAAAGACCAGTACCCAACTACTTCGGTCATCACCGCCTTCCTCTCGGATGTGTGTTAACAAGAAGCTATACTGGAAGCAGAGAAGCTGGGACTGAAATAAAACACTCAGATAACATGACGTGAGCTTCCCAAGAGGTGGCTCAGAATCAGTGCCAAGTGACTGACTTTGCCGTTACTTATTTTAAGTTTTATGTATAAGTGAACAAGTCTCCTTTTTCCATTATCTCATTTTGGCTTGCACCAGAAAAGCACTGTTTATTGTTAACATTTTATCTTTGTAATTTCCCTTTAATCACCCTTTCCAGACCTAGTCTGTCTACTCAAATCTTTGTCCTGCCATTTACATTTTGGATTATCTTGCCAAGGTTTTAAACTATGCATTAAGAATTCTGAAACTCCATTGTATTGATATATAAATTTGAGAAGAAATGACATTTTTATGATGTTAGTGACTTCTAAATCAAGAGCATGGACTATCATCCCATAATTCAGATTATTTTCTCCCCTTTTATGATGCTTGATATTTTCCTCTTTAGATGCTTTGTGTGTTCTTACTTAGTGTCAAACTAATTTTTAGCTTTCATTATTAATCATTTGCATTTAATTATATATGCTAGGCAGTGTCAACTGGTCAAGCTTTCCAAGTTTAAGGAATTTACTAGTTCAGCTCAATCCTGTACAATAGAATTAACTAGTGAGAGGACACAAGCTGAATGTATTGAGACACTTTATTGCTCATGGTACAGCAGCCCACGTGTATTCTATGTCCTCATTAATTCCACCTTGTCCCCTGAGTCTTCAAGGGGTGGAGGTGGAACAGGTTCAGCTGGACTATGAACACATAATGGCTTTGTGTTACGGCTGAAGAATACTGACCTTGGAACTTTCTTAGTCTTAAAGGTAATCATGCACATTCTCTCCTCCTGGGAAGCACAGTATCTTACAAATCTGCAAGGTAGGAAAATTACATTCGGAAAGGTCAGAGACAAGGCTGTGACTTTGAATATTTGCAACATCTTTATTTCAAAAAATATTTATTTATTTATTTGAAAGAGTTATAGAGAGAGAGAGAGAAACAAAGGAAGAGAGAGAGAGAGAGAGAGAGAGAGAGAGAGAGAGAAACAGAGGGAGAGAGAGATCTTCCATCCACTGGTTCATTTCCCAAATGGCCACAAAGGTCAGGACTAGGGCAGGTTGAAGCCATGAATCAGGAGCTTCAACCTGATGCAGGGGCCCAAGCACTTGGGATCTCCTCTGCTGCTCTCCCAGGCATATTATCAGGCAGCTGGATATGAAACACAGCAGCAGGGCCCTGAACCTACCGTATAGGATGCTGGCAGTGCAGATGGTAACATACCCACTGCACCACCGTGCCGGCCCCTGGAACATCTTCTTTTTGAGAACTGATTCTTTTTTACAGCACTTGGGTCTACTGTTGAGGAATGATGGTTTTTTTTCTTCTTATCATTTTTGAACTCTTTATGTATTGGAGGATTAATCTTATGATTATAAAATGAACTGAAAGCATGTTATTGTAAAAATTGAAAGAAAGAATAAGAAAGGAAGGGGGAGGGTGATAATATAGGCATCAAGGAGGGTGGGGTGGGAAGTTTTATTATGCTTCTAAGTCTATATATATGAAATTTGTTCACCTTAAACCTTAAAAATAGGGCTGCCACTGTAGCTTAGTGGTTAAAGCTGCCACCTGCAGTGCTGGCATCCCATATGAGCTCCGGTTCAAGTCCCGGCTGCTCCACTTCCAATCCAGCTCTCTGCTATGTCCTGGGAAAGCAGTAGAGGATGACACAAGTCCTTGGGCCCCTGTACCTGCGTAGGGGACCTGGAAGAAGCTCCTGGCTTTTAGTTTCAAATCAGCGCAGCTCCAGCCATTGCAGCCAATTGTGGAGTGAACCAGCGGATGGAAGACCTCTCTTTCTCTGCCTCTCCTCTCTTTGTGTAACTCTGATTTCAAATAAATAAATAAATTTAAAAAACAAAACATGAAAAATAAATCTAAGTTTAAAAAAGACAAAAAATATTCTTAACTTACCTTTAAATGGTTTCCAGCAGAAGATCTAGATAGTGTAGAAATATGAAACAGTCAGGGAGAAGTGTCTCCAAATATGTAGTCATTTATTATGCAGAGAAATTCTACTGATACAACCCAGTAAAAAGCAACACTGCTGCTCTCATAGCATTAGTAATAATTTATGAATCATTCTGATCTAAATACAAATGTTGCACAGAAAATATGATATCAGTTTGTTTTATTTGTGTAGATAGATTCTCTTTATTTTTTAAAATAGTTCATACTATGTTCATCCTGTTACTATTGAATATCTGATGGCTCCATTATCACTTTATACCAGTTACTGGGTAAAAACACTCCACAATCCATATCTCATTTACACAGCAGATGTTAGAAGCCCCTTTTATCTGTGAGGGGACTGGGTCTCAGAGGAAGGCAGAGAGTTTCTCAATGTCACATAGTTCATAAATAACTCCAAAGTCATTTTATCACCATTATATTCCATCCACTAAAAGTTGTCCAGGGATACAAAGCAATTCATAAAATTGTGACCTGTTGATCACAAAAGTTATTTCACAATATTTATTATAGTTCTGCATTTTCTTTGGGTCTTTAAATTTGCACAAATGTTTCTTTTTTCTTGCACAGGAGAGCTTCATTCAGCTATTGTTTTTATGATATTTGATTTGGCTTTACTTGTTTGGGTTCCTTTTCCTAGAAAACAAAATAATTCACTGTCTTTCAGAGAATTTATATTCTTTGTCTTGATCATTATTTACCAATGCATATTTTCCCAAATCTGTTTTGTTAATAATAATTCCATTATCTGAAGTTCTTTAATTTTGATGTTGAACTTTTCATTGCATTTTTATATTTTCCCTATGTTGTTCTACTCTTTTATGTAAATACCATTAAATTTCTAATGCAAGTCTATTCCCTTTACCCTTATCTCCCCTTCCTTCTTCATTCTTCTCTTTTATTTATTTCTTTTTCTTCTCTCCAGTTGGGAATGCTAAGTAATTTCCAAAATACTTCTGGGTGCTTTAACAGGTCATTTTCAGATATATATTCTTCTTTCCAGTCGTCATTGTTCTAAATTATTTGCATTGACTCCATGACATTTCTATTACTTCCAATCATTTAAAAAAGAGAGAACTATCCAGTAGCTGTTTCCAAACAGTGTTCCATTTCTATTTTTCAGAATGGGCTACCAGCATAAGACCATTACTTCCAATACAGTTATTGACAAGCAGACTTTCATCTGGAGCTAGTATGTTAACAGTCTTCTGTTCTGAATATACTTTTTCCCCACACTCACTACCTCATCCATCCATTGAAAATGGATTTTACCAGGAAAAAAGCAAGGAGAGTAAAAATATTGATCTCCATGAGATAAGAATTCCAATTCTTCTTGGAACAGATATATTTATTCCCCCAAATTCTGCTCCATGATTTTATTTAGCTCACCTTATCAAGCTAATGTTTGAACAACCTTCCAACACCTAGTGCCCTGGAGAGTTCACCCTCCAATCCTATGTCCGAAGAGCTCTTCATGTATTTGTAGTATAGCTACAAGTCATTGAAGGGCATGCACTCTGTTTGCCTCTTCATTGACCTATCTGAAAGGAAGCTCTTTTTCTCACTAGACCACTTATTATAACTGCTACCAGTTGTCTTGCTCACTCTGTTGCTGAGTGGCTCAGCTTTGGTGGTCATGGGTACCATGATGATACTTTGCCTCTTTTCTTTTTTATCTGTAACAAAGATGCCCATTTCCACAGAATCAAAATCAAGAGTAATGAAATTTAAGTATATTTTTAATATTGTTACATATCTAATATGTCAATAAACACTGTTACTTCCTATATACACCAAAGTTTGAGGGCAAATAATTTGCAAAAGATTGTTTTTGAGGAGCTGAATAAAAACTTGCAGTAATAAAACAACTATTTTTAACATTATATTATTTAACCACTTACTGTGCCTCTGTCTCAAAAGAGTGCACTCATTATTATCACTTATAACTCTTTTCTTCATATTGCAAAGCATAAGGATTTGATTTTTCTCCCCATGAATTAATGAAAAAGTGAAATCTTAAGTAACAATACTATATTCATTGGCACGATTAATTATCTGTGATTTATTTCTTTCAAATTTTATACTTAAGTTTTTGGTGAACTTGTTTTTAAAAGATTAAAACATAAAAAACTTAAAGTCCATAATAATGGAAACCAACCCTAAATAATTATTATTCAAATGTACTCTTTAACAATACAACTGTTTATAATTTATTTTACAGAATAACAATCATAGCCAACATATTAAGTGCTACTTTATGAGATCATTTAATACTAACAGCACCCCAGTGAGATAGGTTCTACATTAATCCCATCTATAAGGTAAAGGAATCTAAATCAAAGAGATGGAGTAATTTACCTAATGACCCATGATTACTAAGAAGAGGATATAGGCAATGGATTTGGTATCTAATCCTAAACATTTTTACTGAATCACATTATTGCTTGCACATGTGAAACCTTAATAACCTGCTTATTTGCTGCATTTTTTTAAAAATATGTTTTGAATTCATTTCATCTTATTAAATAATCTCCCACCACAGCATTTGTATTACTTGCAAAGAAGTACCATTTATCTTACTAATCACCAATTACATTGCTAAATCTGCAGGTATATCTATACTTATTTATTTTAATACTTATAATTTAGCTATCTTATCAAAAATAAATTTGTTTTCTAAGATCTTGATGTTTTATCCTTCATAGAATGTTTGTACCCATTTATCATGTCATCACATCTCATTTTTGCATTCCTTCTTTCAATAAATATCCTTGTATTTATTTTGAATAATATTTTTGAGAGTTTCCTCATTTTCTTTAGTTTTTTTTATTTCTTTCACTTTAATTGAAAAATAAAATTATATAAATTTATGATATACAACATCATGTTTCAAAATGCTTGTGCTTTGTTAAATGACTAAATCAAGCCAATAAACACATGTATCACCTTAAAAATTTATTTCTAATAAAGACCTTTAAAATCTACTCTTACAACAATTTACAAATGTTTGCACAATAGCTCTTGAACTTGTACACTTTAGTAATACTTAGCCATCCATACCCATATCCACTTGATTTAGAAGTGCATAAGGAACATGTATTCTCTCTTTCTCTTTCTCTCTCAGTTTTAACACACAGACATTCTACTTCATGGGAAGGGAACACAGACATACACACATATACACACATTTACAATTTTGGGAAAAATCGCTACTCTAGTTAACTCATAGATGATTGAAGTGCAGAATTTTATTTTCCAGATTAATTTGGATAACAACTACAGATATTATTCAATGAAATAATGTAAAATTCTCCAGGTTATGGACATTAAGCCTAGTGGTTAAGAGGCTGTTATGGTGCCCACATTTCATATTGGAATATCTGGGTTGATTCCTAGTTCTTGCTCTTTATTCCAGCTTCTTACAAATGCAGACCCTGTGAGGCAGTAGTAATGACTCAAACAATTAGGTTCCTGCCACCCACAGAGAACATTTGGCATGAGTTCCTGATTCCTAATTTCCAAAAAGACATTTGGGGAAGAAAACACAGATGTGACTATGTCTCTCTGTCTCTTTCTCTCTGTGTGTGTCTCTTCCCCTCTCCCTCTCTACCATTTCAAATAAATAAATAAATGCTACAAATTCTAACATTGCCAAATATGCATATAATTGATATACTTGCCATGTATTACATACAAGTACATATCTTCACTAGCTATGGTAACATATTAAGGTTAGTTGTCTATTTCATCTTCAGAAGAATATTGTTTATGAGAAAACCAGTATCTACACATTAAGATAATTATGGATACCATCAGTAAATATTACCTTTAGTATTAATTCCCATAAAATTCTTTTTCAAGTTACACTAAAGAAACTCCAATATCATTAAAACATAAAACCAACTTTTTAAACTCATGAGCATTGAAAACACTGAACAAACCATAATATTGATTTTTATCTACTGACATTGTGGAGCAAAATGCAAAGGGAACATAATATGAATTTTTAAAGGAAAATAGACATTAGAATAAGAAATAGGGAATGGAAAGTTCAGTGTTGGCCATATTTCAGAATACCAAAAGATTCAACAATTACAAAAATCATGCTCAGGTAATTGTGCAAATAAAGAAATTCAAGCCCAATAAAATTCAAATAGCTCCTTACTGCTTAAGAGTTTTGAGCAAGTAGTAAAAATAAGATTGCTGTATTCTCAAAGTCAAGTAGATCTAATCTGTGGGTACAAGTATAAAATGTCCACTGTTCATTAGTTTGTTTCTTCTACGTTCTCCAAGCTCACTGTGGTGATTGTATAACACTAGGGAGTTGTTTTGTTAGACAAGCTGTGACTCAAATATAGGATTAGAATTAGAGATTAGAAGAGTATCTTTTGCTCCTTGTTACCACTATGACATATGTTAAAGGTAGAAATACAGAGGGGAGAAAAAGCTTTGTATAACTTAGGGTATATCAAACATAAAGTGTGAAAATTAACCGCTGTGTGCTTTGGAAAATATTGGAAACTGTTGGCAAAAAATGATTGAAAGGAGCAGGTAGTAGTCACTGTTGTATTTTCTTGTTAGAAACATAGTGACAAGAAAGAAAATAGCTGTATTCACATATCCCATATGTTTTTTTCAT
Organism: Oryctolagus cuniculus; assembly: GCF_051225735.1. Lineage (NCBI taxonomy): Eukaryota > Metazoa > Chordata > Mammalia > Lagomorpha > Leporidae > Oryctolagus > Oryctolagus cuniculus. The sequence goes on along the minus strand of NC_142871.1, from coordinate 104,722,169 downwards.
ACCACAAGTAAACTTGGATTTCTTTCTCAGTTTTCAGTCATGAAATGGGTAGGAATTACTTAAAGTAGTTGTTGAAATTGTTTTCAATTATCTCAATAAGCTTGTTTCTTCAGGCAGTTGAGAATTAGACTTTCTGGAGGATTCTGCCTGAGATAAATTGGCTTACCAGTGACTAAGCCTGAAGGATAATACTTCAATCCAGAAATTTTTTCAGGGTTGAGAGGAGAGGGAAAGGAGTATGACTACTTCAGCAATGCTGGGCAATCACTTGGACCAGAGATAAACTCCTTTATTCCTAATGATAATTCAGTTAATATTTGCTAAAGAGTAAAGGTCCAAGACCAGGGTTGTGTAGGTGATGGCAATTAAGTAGTTCATGATATAGTATCTGAATCAAATGAAAATACTGTCATTCTCTTCAACAAGTAGAGAATTCATTATTCCAAGACTCATGGAGAGGACTCATTGATTTTTATCGTTGAACTGAGATGCAACTAAGCATCAAGAGAATTAGAATATTCCCTGTGGCTGAGAGATATTGTAATTATAACAACGGGAGCAATAAAATCTATTACAATCTGCCCTAATAATATGACTGAAATTGCTTTTGCAATTCATGTTACTAAAGGAAATGCATAGGCTTATTTCCTTTTTTTTGTCATTTATACTTGATGCATCCAATGTGCTTTAGCCACCTCAAAACACCCCTTGGCTTTCACACTTCATTGCCTCCACTTGAATTTCTCACTTTTTTCTCATAGCTTAACTTATAGACTAATATAATTTTGATTTAATTATTTATTTGATGGCTGGAATTAGAGAGGGAGAGACAGAGAGTAAGTTTTTCCATTTGCTGATTCATTCCTCAAATGGCCACAACTGCCAGATCTGGGCTGATCCAAAACCAGGGGCCAGGAGCTTCTTCTGGGTCTTCCATGCAGCTACAGGAGCCCAAGCACTTGGGCCATCTTCTACCGCTTTCCCAGGACATAGCAGAGAGCTGGATTGGAAGAGGAGCAGCCAAGACACAAAATAGTGCTCATATGGCATGCCAGCACCAAAAGTGAAGGCTTAGACCACTAAACCACAGTGAGAGCCCCTAGACTCATAGTCTTCTACCTAATATCACCCTTAATCCTGCCAAGTGGTTGTATACTGCGGCTTCCAGAATTTGAGAATCTAATTCTAATCCCTCTGCTCTTGTACTGCTTCTCACAAAGCAAGAAGTGAGGGAGAGGGTATCAATTGTCATGACCACTTGCAAACTTTGATCCCCTTTACAGAAAAATCTCAGTGATCAAAGACCACATAAATCCCTTCCCCATAAACACCCTAGCCTAAGTCAAAGGACTTCATGTACATTTTCTTTGTTTTTCCATCCTTGAAAGGATTGTATGCATTCATTTTAGTGCATAGATTTGGGGAGTTGTCAAGGAGCAGATCGTGGGGCATAGAAGAGTAGACCACATCCCTGCAAGCAAAGCCATCCCTGCCTGCTTCATGTGAACGCTCTATGGTGGGGAAAGAAGGCATGCACAGAATTAAAAAGTGGATGATTGGAATTGATATTATAATTTTTCTCCCTTAATTTATAATTATGTGTCTGTATGTAGAAATATGATGAAAGGTTCCCAGATGGCAGAATAGCAACAGGATGGTCTGACTCACGTAGGGTAAAACTAATATTCAAAAAGGGGAGAAAGTACACTCCTAAGATAAAGCTGTAGGAAATCCCCACTGGGAGACCCAGTGAAAACAATAGAAACAATCCATACCCCTGCCCAAAAGAGCAAATACACAGCAGAAAACAACAACAGCTTGGAGCTGGGTTGGAAAATGCCTGCCCCGGCAACCCAGGTGAGAGAGGAATCCATGGGCCCATGGTGTTGCAGATAACAGCTGGAGGGAGAGTTTGATTTTTTTTTTTTTGACAGGCAGAGTGGACAGTGAGAGAGAGAGAGAGAGAAAGGTCTTCCTTTGCCATTGGTTCACCCTCCAATAGCCACCGTGGCTGGTGCGCTGTGGCTGGCACACCACGCTGATCCAATGGCAGGAGCCAGGTGCTTCTCCTGGTCTCCCATGGGGTGCAGGGCCCAAGCACTTGGGCCATCCTCCACAGCACTCCTGGGCCACAGCAGAGAGCTGGCCTGGAAGAGGGGCAACCAGGACAGAATCCGGTGCCCCGACCGGGACTAGAACCCCATGTGCTGGCACCACTAGGCGAAGGATTAGCCTGTTGAGCCACTAAAGTCCCATGCAAACCCTCTATGATAGCAGAAGTGTGAAGAGAAAAATAAGTAAATAAAAAGGCAGCATGTCTCTTTCCCCTCCCCACCCTCATAGCCCCTGCTACAGCAGAGAACTGAAGCCAGCTGGAAGAAAGGTTACACCATATATGTGTGTGTGTGTGTGTGTGTGTATTAATTCATTCAGGTAGCTGCTGCCCCCAATCTCCTGTGCACACACCCAGCAATAACAGGGTTCTTCCTCTACTCAAATAGCAAGGGCCACAACAATTCAGGAGAATCCCTTCCTGCCACCCAGCAATAGGAGGAGAGGGGAGGGGAAGCTTTGCTATGGGACTTTCCTACCCACCAGAAGTGAGTGTATTGGTGGTGGTGGGCAGGGACTCTGTGTGCTTGCAATCCTTAGACCTACTAAAGAAATATCCCCTCACCCCCAACTGACACTGAAACTGATTGGGAGAATCACACACAGACAGTGCGTCTGGGAACACTTTAATTTCATTATAGTCAGGACTGGCTAGCAGAGAGAAGTGACTCCACTGACAATGCATGATGCAGAGAGCCCGAGGAGCTAAGTCTGAGAAAACAGTGAGTGCATAAGAGGAGACAAAGTGTGGCTAGGCCACAGGCAACTACAGAGCACTTCTCCACACCCCCAATTTCCTCTGTTACCTATAGCAGCTCATAACAGAGAGAGCCCTGCTTACAGGAACTAGTACACAGATCAAATATTCAGTTAATTAAGTAGTGAAGATGAGTGCTGAGCACACTAGAGACTAACACCAGGGTGTCCTGCAGCTGTGAGAAGGGTGAATCAGACCACTGAAGTGATCATTTACTCCATCCAGTCAACCAGAGGAGAGCTACCAAGTCTAACAGGGATCTTACCTTCAGTATTTGCCCCACCCTGGAATACTGAACAGAGTACCATGGCCAAACCAAGGTCACACCTCTTCCATATTCACTAAAAGTATAGACGTCCCACTAAGCCACAGAGACACGAAACAAAGATAAAAGTCACCAGACAATATAAAACTACACAAATGATGAGAAACAAAGAAAAAAATAAGAAATAAGAATAAGGAATACACTATGAGCCCCCCAAAGGAACATTACAGCATTTCAATATCAGAAGTTGAAGATGAAGAGATTGAAGAAATGCCAGAAATGGAATTCAGAAAACTAATCATTAGATTACTGAGAAACAAGCAAAAGCAAATTGAAAGATGATCAAGGATGTGCTACACACAGAAAAACAGAAACAGGGATATCACTACAAAAGAAGGTGAAGGCAGAACATTGCCCAGTAAACGTACAAAGGAAACCCAAAGTAAAAAAAAAAAAAAAAAAAAAAAAAAAGGACTATTAACGAAAAATGGCAGGGCAAAGTTATTACTTAAAAATAGTCAACCTGAAAGTAAATGGCCTCAACTCTCCAGTTAAAGACACAGACTGGCTGAATGGATTAAAAAATAAAACCCATGTATTTGCTGTTTACAAGAAACACATCTCACCAACAATACACTCAGACTGAAAGTGAAAGGATGGGAAAAGATATTCCAAGCCAACAGAAAGCAAAAAAGAACTGGTGTGGTCATCCTAATATCAGAAAAAATAAACTTTAACACAAAAACTGTTAAAAGAGACAAAGAAGGGCACTATTAATGATTAAGAGATCAATTCAACAAAAGACGTGACTATTATAAACATATATGCACCTAATTACAGGGTACCTGGCTAGTTAAAAGAAACGTTAATAGATTAAAGGGAGACATAGACTCAAATGCAATAGTAATGGGGGACTTCAATACCCACATTCAGGAGTGAATAGATCAACCAGACAGAAAGTCAACAAGAAAACAACAGTTAATCAACACTACAGAACAAAGGGACCTAACACACATCTACAGATCTTTCCATGTTACAGAATATATATACTTCTCACCAGTGCATGAAACTTTACCTAGGATTGACCACATGCTAGGCCATAAAGCAAATCTCAGCAAATTTAAAAATAAAAATGGAAATCATACCATGTATCCACTTTGACCAAACAGAATGCAGGTGGTAATCAACAACTCAGGAATCCCCATGCATCATGTAATATTATACAACAGTAGAAAAAAAAAGAAACTTTGTCATTTGCCACAAAATAAATGAAACTGGAAAACATCATACTTAGTGAAATAGGCTAGTCCCAAAGGGACAAATTCTGTAAGTTCTCCCTGACCTGTGATAACTAATAGAGCACCTAAAAGGCACCCTGTAGAAATGAAATTGACACTTTTAAAAGAAATGACTGTGAATGCCCCTTATCTTGACTGTTCAGGAACAATGGGTTTTTTTTTTTAATTTTTTTTCTTTTCTTTTCCTTTATCATATTTTCCTTATGTTTTTTTTTTCATACTATTCATTGAAATCTTTACTTAACGTTGTTAACCATATGAGTATAAATTTAATTGAAAATAAATCTTAGTAAAAATAAGGGAGAATAACAAAGAGGAGAGGAAAGGGAGTGGGAGTGTGGGTGGGAGGGTGGGCATGATGGGAAGAATTACCCAGATCCTAAAGTTGTAATTGTGAAACTTATGAAGTTTCTAACCTTAAAGCAGCATAGTTCTGAATTCATTTCTATGGACTTACTTCAAAGGGTATAGATTAAAAACTTGCCATGGGACCCCAAATCCCCTTAAAGCTGATTGGTAAAAAAGCAGCCTAAATGTTATAGAGATCATATGGATAGCATTTAGTGGTAAAGTGATCATATAGATAGGATTAAGTGTTAAAGTGATCATATAGATACTGCTAAGTGTTTGATAATAATAGAATTAAAAAGGAGTGAATGTTCCAACATGGGAAGCAGTCCATAAGGCTGAGGCATTCTGATCTGGCTGAAAAGCCCAGGGAAGCATTTCAGATATGTAAATCAAAGACACTCTGGTAAAAAATGTTCTACACGAAGGACCTCTCTGGATGAGACCCCAGTGGAAAGAAGTGGCCACCAAAAAAGGATGTACTTTTCTCTGAAGGGAGAAGGGGACTTCTACTTTGCTTATGGCCTTGACATTAGTGGATCAAAAATGCTTCCATAGCCTAGGCAGCTCATGTCAAGAGCCTTGGGTGATCATTGACATCATACATAAAAATATTAATTGTTAAATAAACAAGAGTCACTTTGCACTAACTTCCCATGCAGGACCTCTGTGCTCAAAAAGTTGTATTATGAGACTTAACAGTAGAACTTGTTCTCAATAATCATTTCCTTTTAGTGTATTAGGGTAGGAAATTCTTATGTCTCATAAGTTATAGATATGTCTAAGGGCTCATAAAAGATGTATCATTCTTGGGTTATTCTTCAAAGATAATTAAGTTTCCAAAAGGAAAGAAGGGGGAGGAGGGAAGGGAAAAGAGGAAGAGAAGAAAAAAAAGCAAAATCGCCTTTGAGATGCAAAAACTGTGATGCAAAAACTAGCATTTGTCTAGATTGTTGAGGAAAAACTTTTTTGTTTTCTTTCTTTTTCTTTCTCATACAAAGCATTGAACTCTTTACCTAGAATAGAAATAATCCTCTGTGTATAAAGTTATATGAAAATAGACCTTATTGAATAACAGGACAGGGGACAGGAGAGGGAAGAAGAAGAGTGGTAGAAGACTGGGTGGTAGGGCATGTCTGGTGGGAAGAATTACTATGATCCTAATGTAGTATTTATGAAATGCATGCAAATAAATAAAGAAATATGATGCTGTCTGTACTTTCAAATCATGTATCTCTTTCAGAGTATTATCTACCTTTCTAAAAGCCCCTTTCATATATACATACATATATATATATATATATAATCATTTCTTCTTTACCACAATTTTGATGTTCAGAACCAATTCTTTTATTGAAGTGTCTGTAGTCACTTTGACTATGTGATTTTTTCTTTCTAGTAGATTTTAGAATGATAACATAGGAACATTATTACCTGAGAATATTCAGAAAGCATGTTTTATTATTGCCTGTTCCATTAATAATCTAAAATTGATTTGGGATAGATAGACATAACAGATGGTGAAAATGTACGCTATCTATTCTATTTTGTACTTGTAAAAGCCTGTGAAATGAACTGAATTGATTTCACTATCAAGAAATGACACAAGATGAGATGACCTTTTCTGAACTGAAAATTAACCATACCACAGCAGCAAAAATGCATATATTTTTCATGTAGGTATTCTGCTTCTCTCCAATAGGTCTCTCCCATTTCTCCTTTCCTATATTCATCATAACACTTTCATCCCTTTTCCTAAACCCTCATCAACCACTAACTGACATTCCTACTTGGAGTTCCATGAAAGAGAACTGCTAGAAACTTAAATGATTGTAGACAGATCAATGTCTTCACTATGACTGGGACAGATAATTTCAAGGAAATACTAGAAGACAACTAGAGAGGAATAGAGCCTCTTTGCTGCTGCAGATGAAGCACTTATGGCATCTATAACTAATCCTCACATCATATATACAGATAGGAGAAAGCTACATAGACATTATTATGTACCAAAGTATCATAGCTAGATAAGCAAATAATAAATAAATTGTACACAATTGATCATAATGAAAGGACTAAGAGTCAAAGGGAGCACATAAACAAGTCTAGTACCTGCTAACACTAACCGATGGAATAAATAAAGGGGAGAGTGATCCAACATGGGAAGTGAGATACTCAGCAGACTCATAGAATGGCAGATGTCCTAAATAGCACTCTGGCCTCAGAATCAGCCCTAAAGGCATTCAGATCTGGCTGAAAATCCCATGAGAGTATTTCAGGCATGGAAAGCCAAGACACTCTGGCAAAAGATCTCTGCGAGTGAGATCCCAGTGGAAAGAACAGGTCATCAAAGAAGGAGGTACCTTTCTCTGAAGGGAGGAGAGAACCTCCACTTTGACTATGACCTTGTCTAAACAAGATAAGAGTCGGAGAACTCAGAGGGCTTCCATAGCCTTGGAAACTCATGACTGGAGCATAGGGAGATTACTGATGCCATAGACAGGAGTGTCAATTGGTAAAGTCAACAACAGGAGTCACTGTGCACTTACTCCTCATGTAGGATCTCTGTCCTTAATGTGCTGTGTATTGAGATTTAATGCTATAACGAGTACCCAAACAATATATTTCACTTTGTGTTTCTATGGGGGTGCAAACTGTTGAAATCTTTACTTAATGTATACTAAACTGATCCTCTGTTAAAAAAAAAAAAAAAAAAAAGAAATTATCAACTCCCAACTTGACTCTCACTGGGATTAAACATGACAATAGGTCTGATCTGATTTCATCATCATTTAAAAAAAATCATCTATTATTTTTCACTTTATGTTTCTGTGTGGGAGCAAACTGTTGAAATCCTTACTTAATGTATACTAAGCTGATCTTCTGTATAATAAGATAATTTCAAATGAATCTTGATGTGAATGGAAGGGGAGAGGGAGTGGGAAAGGGGAGGGTAGTGGGTGGGAGGGACGGTATGGGGGGGAAGCCATTGTAATCCATAAATCGTACTTTGGAAATTTATATTCATTAAATAAAAGTTAAAAAAAACAACAAAAATAATAAAAACAACAAAAAAGAAAAAAAAATAAATAAATTTGCTACAAAAATTTAAATTCAACAATAATTTTTCTCATAATATGCATTTCCCATGTTATTTTTGAGGCATCATAACCACATTACAGGATTTATAAGGTAAACCTCAGTATTTAAATGGTTATTCAACTTAATAAAAGTAATTATAGTTTACTCAGATTGAAATATAATGCAGGGGCCGGCACCATGGCACAGTAGGTTAATCCTCTGCCTGCGATGCTGGCATCCCATATGGGTGTCAGTTGTAATCCCAGCTGCCCCTCTTCCAGTCCAGCTCCCTGCTATGGTCTTGGAAAGCAGTGGAAGATGGCCCAAGTCCTTGAACCCCTGTACCTGTGTGGGCAACCTGAAAGAAGTTCCTGGCTCCTGGCTTCAGATCGGCACAGCTCCAGACATTGTGGCCATTCTGGGGAGTGAACCAACAGAATAAAGACCTTTCCCTGTCTCCCCCTCTCACTGTCTGTAACTCTAACTCTCAAATAAAATAAATAAAAAATCTTTAAAAAAGAAACATAATGCATATTTTCCATGAACTTAAAGAATGATTTTGTGTGTTCTTTTACATAAAATGTGTATTTGTTGCATTTTAATTTTTTAAGACTTGTTTATTGATTTCTTTGAAATGGTACAGTGACAGAGAGACAGGAAGAAACAGAGAGACAGACAAGCAGATAAATCTTCCACTTGCTCTTTCTTTCTTAAAATACCCTCATCCATTAGAGTTAGGCCAGGTCAAAGTAGGGGCCTGAAACTCCATCCTGGTCTCGCACATGCGTGTCAAGAATGCAAATATACTTAGGTCAAAATCCACTGCCTTCCTAGTCCATTATCAGGGAGCTGTATCAGAGGAAGAGTAGCCAGGAGTTGACCCAACATTCTGATAAGGGATGAGCACATCCCAAGTTTCAACTTTACCCATTCACTACAACACCCACCACTTAATGAACTTTTTGAAGACTCCTTGTATTTAAAGGAGTTTCAAAACATGTCTTCCAAGACAGAATTAACTATGAGAACCTAAAACTTACCTGTGTTAACTTAAAGGTAATAAAATTGCCAAAATTAATATTGCTATAAAAATGTTTTATACTTACTCTTGATAAAATACCAAAATAAATAACTTGCTAATAAAGCAAAAGTTATGCTTTCTTAAATATACAGTCTGTGACATTAGGTCACTGAAATTAGTGTAGACTAAGTACTAAAATCTAAGCTTTTTTTTAATCTTTAAAGTTCCAATAAGAATTTTATGTATCATTTTTCACATTTTTTCATAAGTTGTAAATACTTTCAATATAGAATTTCATGTTTTAAAATTAGTGCATTTATTTTCATTCATTTTAAGAGGGACAGGGAGAGATGAGAAAGAGAGAGAGAAAGAGAGAGAGAATATGAGTTCTTCATTCTTTTGTTCTGTTGATTTATTCTTCAAATGCTCTCAACAGCCAGGGTTGGGCTAGGCTGAAGACAAGATGTTTTAGTACTCAATCTGAATTTCTCACATGGATGACAGAAACCCAAATATTTTAGCCAATATCTGCTGCCTCCTAAGTGTCCATTAGCAGGAAACTGGATCATAAGCACGGATGGGACTCAATCCCAGGGACTTCAGTATGGGATATGGGATCTCAAGCAGTGATCTCAGCTGCTGCTCCACCACAGATGCACCCTCCTAGAATTTCACTCATCTTCTACAAGTTCCCCTCACTATAAATTAGGATAAACTGTCATACTAATAGCCTATTAGTAGGACTTCTAGTTACTTTACTTTATGCTCTACGCCTGAAAACTTTTTAACACAAGCATTACTATGTCAGTATCATTCTAACCACACATCTTAATTATCTCCTATTACTCATAGAATCAGGAAAAAATTTAAAGATCTCTTTCTCAGTCAGTGATTAGAAGCCAAATGAGCTCAAATTCGCTCTTCAATTGGTATGGGTCATTTGCTCACTGTGACCTGGCTTAATATGAGATAAGATGATAAATTTATGGGTAGAATAAGCTTTAATACATGTTTACACTACTACCATTTAATTCATGCTTCATATCCATTTGAAGAGTGCAAGGCTTAATTAGCATTAATTTTTATGAATTACTCTTTTTTTAACTTTTATTTAATAAATATAAATTTCCAAAGTACAGCTTTTGGATTACAGTAGCTTTAACCCCCATAACTTCCCTCCCACCGGCAACCCTCCCATCTCCCACTCCCTCTCCCATCCCATTCACATCAAGATTCATTTTCAATTATCTTTATATACAGAAGATCCATTTAGAATGTATTAAGTAAAGATTTCAACAGTTTGTACCCATACAGAAACACAAAGTCTAAAGTACTGTTTGAGTACTGGTTATAGCATAAATTTACATTGTACAACACATTAAGGACAGAGATCCTAATGGGGAGTAAGTGCACAGTGACTCCTGTTGTTGGCTTAACAATTTGACACTCTTATTTATGGTGTCAGTAATCAGCCGAGGCTCTTGTCATGAGCAGCCAAGGCTATGGAAGCCTTTTGAGTTCACCGACTCAGATCTTATTTAGACAAGGTTATAGTCAAAGCGGAAGTTCTCTCCTCCCTTCAGAGAAAGGTACCTCCTTCTTTGATGGCCCGTTCTTCCCACTGGGATCTCACTCACAGAGATCTTTCATTTAGGGTTTGATTTTTTTTTTATTTTTGTTTTGTTTTTGTTTGTTTTTTTTGTTTGTTTGTTTTGTTTGTTTGTTTTTTGTTTGTTTGTTTGTTTGTTTTTTTTTTTTTTTTGCAGAATGTCTTGGCTTTCTATGCCTAAAATACTCTCATGGGCTATTCAGCCAGATCTGAATGCCTTAAGGGCTGATTCTGAGGCCGGAGTACTCTTTAGGACATCTGCCATTCTTTGAGTCTGCTGTGTATCCCGCTTCCCATGTTGGATCGTTCTCTCCCTTTTTAATTCTATCAGTTAGTATTAACAGACACTAGTCTTGTTTATGTGATCCCTTTGACTATTTTTTTTTTTGACAGGCAGAGTGGACAGTGAGAGAGAGAGACAGAGAGAAAGGTCTTCCTTTTGCCATTGGTTCACCCCCAAATGGCCGCTGCAGCTGGCGCATTGCGGCCGGCACACCACGCTGATCTGATGGCAGGAGCCAGGTACTTATCCTGGTCTCCCATGGGGTGCAGGGCCCAAGCACTTGGGCCATCCTCCACTGCACTCCCTGGCCACAGCAGAGAGCTGGACTGGAAGAGGGGCAACCAGGACAGAATCTGGCGCCCCGACCGGGACTAGAACCCGGTGTGCCGGCGCTGCAAGGCGGAGGATTAGCCTAGTGTGCCACGGCGCCGGCCTCCCTTTGACTCTTAATTCTATCATTATGATTAATTGTGAACTAAAACTGATCACTTTGACTAGTGTGATGGCATTGGTACATGCCACCTTGATGGGATTGAATTGGAATCTCCCGGCACGTTTCTAACTCTACCATTTGGGGCAAGTCCAATTGAGCATGTGCCAAACTGTACATCTCCTTATGAATTACTCTTCACCCTAACTTGTTTTATAAATGTCTCATTATTCCTTTATGAATGAATGTCTGTTTTTCCTTTTTCTTGGTGTTTATTTTTTAAATGTTTGAGCATCAATATTAATGATTCTATCTGTATACACTCATCCATATTTACCTCACCTATTTTGAAATTTGCATTCTCATTAAACTTGTAGCAACTGTACAACAAACAGTTCAAGTGGAACTTAAATTCAAACTAGAAATTGGAGAAAGATGCGTGTATCTAAAGGCCATGCTAGGTATATGCTTGCATATAAACACTTATTTCATTGCACAAACTTCTTGTTATCTTTCCACAAAAAAACAAAATAAATTATATATGAAATCACTTATACAAGTCAGCTTGGTACTTCAATCACAGCCCAGCTTTTCTTTTTACTGATCTTATAGCCTGGGGGTTCTCAAAAAAGTTTTAGAATAAAACTTTATTTTCTATGAACTTAAGGATATAGTGCACATTTATTGCTAGAAAAGGCATCATCTTCTATTTCTCTGATCTCATTTCGCTAGGGCTTACATTTTCAACCATAGCACTAGGCAAAACTGTGAATGCAATCCTGCATCTTAAAAGAAACTTTCTTTTTTAGATTTGAGAATGAGCACTTGTTTTTCACTTGGTTTCATATCCCATATTCACCCCTCCCTCCTTTTAGATTTTTTTCATTATCTGGAACTTAAAAATCACTAGAATGCCCACAGGATATAAATCAAGTATCATAAAGAAGTCTTCATGAAACTAAATGATTCCCTGTCATACACTAATCCACCAGTGGAACCTCTTCCTGAATGTGACAATGTTAGATATTTTCCCACTCAGTTTACCTTAATAACATTAAATATTTTGCATCCTCTATAAATGATGATTAATTTGTTTTTTTTTTATGTTATATCCACTTTCCTTTTTTAAATACCTCTAAAGTGTAACCAACTACATTGCTTCTTTTTTTTTTTCCACTTACCATTAGAACATTAAATATACTTAAGACTCTCTCTCGTGGTTTATGTTATTGTCTCTTTTTGTTGCTCGGTCTCTGTCTCTCCTCCATTTTCTGGTTCACTCCTGAAATATACACCACAGCCAGTACTGGGCTAGGCTGAGGACTGGAGTCAGGGACTCCATCCTCATCCTGGTCTCCTATATGGGTGGTAGGGTCCAGGTAACTGGAACATATTCTACTGCCTTGTCAGGCACCATAACAGGGAACTGGATGGGAAGTTGAGCAAACAAGGCTCCAACTGGCATTTTGACATAGGATATCAGTATCACAAGTGGTGATTAAATCCAATGCATTATCACACCAGACTTTCACATTTCAATATTTGACAGATGTAACACCTATGACTAGCAGTATAGGATTCGCTAAACCTGGGAAACAAAAAAAAAGCAACAATCCTTCCAAGTATTTAGAAATTTACATAATATAGAGCCTCCATCTCCAAGGTTGGGGGGAGGGAGATAGATATAAATAAAGAGACAGGAAATTTTCAGGGACAGGATGGAAAGCAAACCTCCTAGATAAGTTGGAAGCCAGGTTCTAAAGTCATGGGATATCTTCCTCTTGTTCTAAAACTGGCATTTGGTCTTTAAACTATAAATACATTTCTAGGATATCTCTGCTTATCGGATTTAAAACTCAAATGAAAGAAGGGTCCTAATCCTATTCTCAAACAATTGAAAAGCTATGTGAACTAAATCTGACAAAATCAACAAAACTACGAAGTAAGTTATTACAAATAAAATTAATTCAGTGACACTCAAAACAGAAAGTCTGACAAAAGGACAGGAACATATTTTGAGGATACATATAAAAGTTTCATTATTATTTTTTACATGATGTTGGAAGTGAGATTTTTCAGTTTAAAAAGTATGAGAAACATGAAGGTGCTTGAAAAAGCTCATGGAAAATAGAACTAATTAAAAAATGAAGTAGTTTTTCCACAAATTTTTGGAAGTCCCCCTTAACAAAGAAACAAAAAATGCAGCTAAATTCAAGAGAGAAAACATTTGGGGTCGGTGTTGTGGCATAATGAGTTAAGCTGCCCTCTGTGATGCAAACATTCCATATGGGCACCTGTCCGAGTCCCAGCTGCTCCACTTCCAATTCAGTTCCCTGCTAATGTGCCTAAGAAGGCAGTGGAAAATGATCCGGGTGCTTTGGTCCCTGTACCTGTGTGAGAGACCTGGAAGAAGCTCCTGGCTTCTGGCTATGGACAGTTTGGACAAGTCCCAGCCATTGCAGCCATTTAAGGAGTGAACCAGTGGATGAAAGACCTCTCTCTCTCTCTCTCTTTCTCTTTCTCTCTCCCCCCTGTCTCTCCCTCTCTCTTTCTCTGAAACTCTGCCCTTCAAATAAATAAATAAATACTTTCTGTTTTTAAAAAAAGAGAGGAAACACTTAATAAAATAATAATAAACGACGTCCCAATGTTAGTGTGATTAGGCTTGTAAGTATGTTAAACTATGTTCTGGAAAACTCTAAAAATATGCATGTGCATTTAAATATCCGCAATACAGAGGTGGAAAATATGACATAATGCAATGGAATTAATACCTAAAAGTATAGTATGGTATAGTATCAAAAATCAACATTTACCATATCTATACTACAGATATATATAATTAAAATCTACCAAAGAGGGGAAAAATATTAAAAAGTAAATGTTTCAGAATTTTTCAAAATTGAAGAAATACTTTAGTTACCAGCAACAATAAATCTGATGGGCCCTAAAATAAAAAATAGAAAGAAAGCAAACTTAAATGTATCTGGACAGACTGCCAAAATCCAAAGATGAAAAGCAAATCCTTCAAAACCACCAGAGCAGGGATTTTTCTCCAGAAACTGGTATTCAGAAGAAAATTAAAACACATTTTTAAAGAATTGTAAGAATATTGGCAATGTAGAATTATTCTATGCCCAACAAATATCCTCCCCATGGAATTAAAGTAAAGGTTTTTATTTGATAGGCAAATAATGTGAGAGATTTTATCCCACTGACTTGACTTCAAGATATGTTAAAAATGTGTTCAACATAAAAAATTAAAGCATAAAATAAGAAAGTCAAATATTTAGGGAGGGATGGGGAAAAAAAACTGGAAAAGATATACATAAAAGAACCTTTAAAATAGACCTACTAAAACTTTGTAACAAATCAGTACCTGTTTAAAGTAAACATACAATTATATACACTGTGGAACTGATGGTGAATCGTGTGACATTGAAACAAATTGCAATGCTGAAGGGGAGTAAGGAAAGCATATTATTTTAGGGCATTTACATTACTATGCATCAGCTGAATACGCTTTTCAACAAAGAGAATAATATAATAAAAATAGGCATTTTAAACTCAAAAGTAACCCACAGAGTTAATCATGCAAATGGGCATAATAAAGCATCAAAAAGAAAATGGACTATAAAAGTACATGATATACTAAATAGAGGGCATTTAAGGAGGAGTGGAGGAAAGAGGAAGTCAAGAATTGAGAAAAGAAGAAAAAATTGTTTCAATTTAATCTTAAATATATCAATGTTTCGGGCCAGCACTATGGCTCACTCGGTTAATCCTCCTCCTGCGGCACAGGCATCCCATATGGGGGCCAGTTTGAGTCCCGGCTGCTCCACTTCCAACCCAGCTCTCTGCTATGGCCCAGGAAAGCACTGGAGGATGGCCCAGGCGCTTGGGCCCCTGCACCCACGTGGGAGACCAGGAAGAGGCACCTGGCTCCTGGCTTTGGACTGGTGTAGCTCCGGCCGTTGCAGACATTTTGGGGGTGAACCGCCAGATGGAAGACCTTTCTCTATGTCTCTGCCTCTCTCATTGTCTATAACTCTGCATGTCAAATAAATAAATAAAAAATAAATATATATCAATATTTCTATTACAAATTAAATTGCAGAGATTATCAGCCTGAGTAAGACAGCAAAACTCAACTATATGTGTTTAAAAGCAAACCATTTTAAACATAAAAAGTTAAAAAGGGGATAGAAAATTTTACACCATATTACATATACACATAAGAAAGATGGTATGTTTATATTAATTTCAGACAAATTAAACTTCAAGAATAGGTAATATCGAAAATCAGAGGCATTTAGTGAATGTGTAATATTTTATTGAGAAGCTGTTGGTAGGGATAGGCATAATGGTTGGCAGTGGTTAAGATGCTGCTTGGGAGGCCACACCATGTCCTGGAATCATTCTCCATTCCAACAGCCTACAATGACAGTCCGAAAGGTCACAGGTAATGAGTCAGCAAATGGGTCCCTGTCACCCATGTAGAAGAACTGAACTCAGTTTCCCACACCTGGCTTTGGCCTAACCCAGCCCTGGCTCTTTCAAGCATTTGGAGAGTGAATTAGTGGCTGAGCGATCTCTGTCTCTGTATCTTTCTCTCTGCCTTTCAAATAAATAAATAAAATTTAAAAAAATAGGAGGCCAAAAGTTGCAGCTAAAGGAGTCATAAAATGGCAATTTGTACAGTACATTAGGAAATGAGAAAGGCATTGTATCAATGACATTCTCCAAATGAAAATATGATAAAACAAAAGACAAATTTAAACCAAAATGTTTGGGACACAGAAAAAAGTAAAAACTAGAGAGTTTTAAAATAATAAATGACAGAGAACATCAATAACATGGAAAATAATTTTCAAAAATGAAATTGATCAATACATAAGGATAATCAAGAATGAAACAGAAGACAAATTAGGAATATCAAGAATAGCAAGCAACACTTTACTAAAGCATTTAGACCTATTTAAGAGATATCAAAAATATGACAAACAGATTTGCACTAGCAAATTTAAAACTTATATGAAATAATCCCATAAACCATAATAGGACAGTAATGATAGTAAAAAGTGTTGAAAAACCTGAAAATCCCCACAACAGTTAAATATGATGAAACTACATAAAAATCTTTACATCACCCAGAAACACACACACACACTTTCTATTCACTCCAGGCCCAAATATCTTCACTGGTAAATTTTTTCAACTATTTAATAAAGAAATTCAAAATAAATAAGTAAATGGTGTAAATAGTACGGAAACTCTTTTAGAAAGGAAAATAACAGTAAACACTTCAAATTCAGTTTTATAATTATTTTACAATAAATGCAAATCTGACATGAATTCCAAAAAAACAATGCCTGAAATAATGACTAGCATACTTGTACATATTCTTATATAAATATACTTATATATATACATATTTACATATATATATACTTATAAATGCAAATTATAAAAGAAATATTCGTAAATTGAATGCAGTAATATATTGAATACAATAATTCCACATGATCAAATATATTAAACTTCACTGAAATTAAAAATTTGTGGGGGCCGGCGCTGTGGCACAGCAGGTTAATGCCCTGGCCTGATACGCCAGTATCCCATATGGGGGCCGGTTTGTGTCCCGGCTTCTCCTCTTCTGATCCAGCTCTCTGTTATGGCCTGGGAAAGCAGTAAAAGATGGCTCAAGTCCTTGGGCCCCTGCACACATGGGAGACCCAGAGGAATCTCCTGGCTCCTAGCTTCAGATCGGCGCAGCTGCGGCCATTACGGCCAACTGGGGAGTGAACCAGAGGACGGAAGACCTCTCTCTCTCTCTGTCTCTACCTCTCTCTGTAACTCTGTCTTTCAAATAAATAAAATAAATCTTAAAAAATATTGTGGTGAAACTCTATTGAACAAAATGAATAAAAAAAAACCACAGTAGGAGACAACACATTTACAATATTTAATACTAACTGATCACAAGCTTAACCCTCCACTAAATACAGAATTCAGCAAGTAGCAAGTAGAAAAACCACTGTTAGTCAAGAGTCTGGAAAAGTACTATAAAAATAATCAAATCTCAGGATGTCCATTTCACTCATATACACTATATTTTTGTACTCTATATGATAGTTACCACAAATCAAGGAAAGCATGCATATTTATATTTTCAGATTAATCTTATGATTGTGAAGAAAACTGAAATCATGTCATTGTAAAACTCCAAAGAAAAATAAGAAAATTAAGGAAAGGTGGGAATGACAGGAGAGAGAGCAGAGTGTGAAGGAAGCATTATTATCCTCTCAAAATCGTGTATGTGAAAACATGACATTTGTTATCTTTTTGCAAATAAAAAGGTTAAAAGAACACTCAATGATCATTTACCAAAATAAATAAAGCTAGTTATTTGAATCTTCCTCCCTCAACTCTCTCTCTCTCTTTCTCTCTCTCTCTCTCTTTCCCATCTGTACTTCAATTATAAAATTAGAAGCCATACAAAACTATGGGCAAAATACTTTCATAGGCATCTCACAAATAAAGATAAAAATGACTAATAAGTATTTGAAAAGATAATCCATACCATTAATCAGCAGGAAAATGAGAATTAAACGCCACAAGAGACCATTACTTGTCTTAAAATAAAGCATGGCTTAAAATAACCCAATAACACCAAATACTGGTAAGTTGTGAAGCAACTCAAACTATCCTACAGTGTTGTTGGGAGAATAAAATGGAATAAAGACTTGGAAAAATTAGTGAATTAATTTCAATTAATCACACAAGTACCACTAAGCCTCAAACATTTCAAGCCTAATTATTTACCTAGGAGAAACAAAAGTGAATCAGCAATGAAAGACCTCTACTTGTCCCTTCTGAAACTCTGGCTTCCAAATAAGTAAAATCTTTAAAACAAATACAGAGAGGATTCCTACTGACTTGTTTGCCACCCAAACACCTGATTTGGCTGGGCTGGAGCAGAAGCTGGAAATCGGGAACACAATCTAAGTCTCTTACGTTGTTGGTAGTAATGTAATTACTTGAGCAATGACAACTGCCTCCCAGAGGCTGCTTTAGCAGGAAACTGGAATCGTGAGTGAAGAATCAGGTAAGGAACTCAGGTACTACAGTGTGGAGAACAGGCAATTTAACCACTAGGCTAAATGATTACTCCCAGTGTGACATTTCTTGTATAAAGGTCTACAACAAGCAAAGACAGGATAGGAATGATGGCAAAGTCAGAAAAGCCTGGTTTGGGCCAACTGGGAAGGTTATGGGAGAAGTATCTAGGGCAATGAAAATATCCTAGTCTTTGTACATTTCAAAATGCATATAATTTATACTTGGAATCTGTTCATATACTTTATATTATGTCTCAATGAAACCAAAATGTGTAAATATTATCATTTTCCATAATTGTATTGCTAGTTTTAACTGTTGAACCATTTGAACATTTCATCCTATTGGATTGATATGACCCCTTTAGCAGAATGATTCTAGCCCAAAAAAGATACATTAATTCTTTTTACCCCACAATTTTATCAAAATAATAATAGATTCTATTTGCTTCATATTTGAATCAGAAATACATAATACAATCAATAAACCACTGAAAATTTTTATATAGTCTTCCTCTTTAATTTTTATTAGTGAACGAAGCTTTATTTTACAAACATCTTTTGCAAACATTCTCTTATTAGTTGAGTTAAGCCAATGGCGCAGTGACCACTCCAGGTGACTCTCACACTTAATTGTATTTCATATCTTCACTTTACTAACACATACCCTCATGAAGTTGCTTTGAAACATCTGCATTAGAAGGACATGAATTAGTTTAGAGTCCATTGTTAACAGTAAATCTGAAGCTATCTCTTCTAAGTGGTTGTGTTTCATTTACTGTCTTCTCCCATTTGATAATTTTAGTGTCCACATGTATCCAAAAACTTTTTATTAGATCTAGATAGTAAAATCTAAGTATGTTATAAATGACACTCTTCGGAGTTCTTAATCTACACTTGTGTCTTTCCTCGAGTATCAGAAAATTTCTTCTTTCCATCTCCTCCTTTGCCTCTCTTTCCTACTCCCTATTTTTTTCTGGTTTAGGTTCTTATCAATTACCCCCTCCTAGAATGACTGTAGTCAGATGTCGTTGCTTCTAAATCATTCATCTTTCTTCTAGATCAACCCACACTAATATTTTTCCAATATTGCTGTCTCTGTGTTCTATATTCTGAGTGGGAGTTTTACCCATTAGATTCCATCTTTTGGCTCCCTCCTGGCCCATAGTTTGTCTTTTTGTGTTCTTTTGTGTTGTGATTCTTTGTATTTGTGTTGATTCTCGAGTTTTTCTTTTTGTTCCTAGAACTGTATCTGCAAATTGCATTGAAGTTGTTAAAAACAAATTACAAATAAGAATAAATAATTTTTGAAAAAAGTAAAATATATAAACCATAACTAAAGATTTATAAGCCTTAAATGAATCAACATACCTCTTAGTAATAACTAAATATAAAAAGTAATAGAGAAAATTGATTCAAGTTATTGGTATTGTGGGGCAGCTGGTGAAGCTACCACCTGTGATCTCATATCAGAGTGTCATTTCTAGTCCCAATTACATCACATATTATTATTTGAAAGATTTATTTATTTATTTGAAAGTCAGAGAGAGGGAGAAAGAGAGAGAGAGAGAGAGAGAGAGAATCTTCCCTCCACTGGTTCACTCCCTCAAATGCCTGCAACAGCCTGGGCTGGGACAGGCTGAAGCCAGGAGTCAGGAGCTTCTTCCAGATCTCCCATGTGGGTCCAGGGCCCCAATAACTTGTGCCATCCTTCACTGCTTTCCAGTCATTTCAGCATGGAGTTAGATCATAAGTGGAGGAGCAAGTTCTCTAACTGGTGCCTCTACGGGATGCCAGTATCACAAACGGCAATTTAACCCACTATGCCACGATGCCTGCCGGCCACTATACTTCTAATCCAACTCCCTCTGATGCACAAGGGAAAGATAGCAGAATATAGTCAAAATACTTGGGACCCTGCCCCCTACCCCAAAGACCTGGATGGAGTTCTAGGCGTCTGGCTTTGGGCTGGCCCAGCCCCAGTTCCTACAGTGATTTGTGGAGTGAATCAACAGATGGAAGATCTCTTTCTTAAACCCTATTTCAGTGTCTCTCCCTTTCTCTCTGTCTCTGCCTTTCATCTAAATTAAATGAACCAAACATTTATCTATAAAAATGATTCAAGTCACAGTAGATAGAAATCCATAAAATATCAAGTCACAAGAACATATCTGTATAAAACCCATAGGAAAATAAAAATGATTAAATGTACAAAATTATAACTTGCTTAATGATGAGTATTGTCTTTCATTTTCGTGTCTTTTCATAATGTCATAAAATCACAACAAATTTAAATAATAATAACCATCCATAATTGGTTTCAATTATGAAAGATTTATTTATTTGTTTGAAATCTTTCAATTTCAACAAGAGTTTATCAAATATTTCACATATTAAAGGGCATACATTTTGTTGTGAAAAACATTTTAATGATGCTAATAATATTGACATAATTTTCCTGGTGTATTTTTTGTCTGATTTTATTTCAGGAATAGTGTAACGGATTGCTCCATCATTCCTTGTATTTGTATTTGTGTTCCTTGTATTGCTCCATACATATCCTTGTATATGCTCCACTCCCTGTAGGAGGATTCATGCTACTCAGTGCCACCTCATACTGAGTGTCTTTTGTGGGAAGAATATGCTGTGTCCCATAAATTACAGTAATAGACTTGTGATATGCTTGGTGAACTGTTTCTGAGAAGTGTGGACAGTTTCCCCAGCAGTTCTCTTTCTTATTTCTTTCCTCTATGAAGAAAACTGTATGTCCCAAAATGCCCATCACTTTGTTCTGTGTTCTTGTAGAAAGAAACCCATGCAGCCAATTCCACCAGCCTGTGATTGCTGCTATGTAATGTGCATAGGATATGCCAATTTGTTGTTACAATCCCTAAAATATCTTACTTGTTACCAATTAGCAATTTAGTCTTGAATTTTATCATAAACCTTGTACCATCAAGGAAGAAGAGTATAAATTTACATCTTATCTGAATAATGGTTATCATATTATCACATTATTTTATAAAAAAAACTATATTCATATTCCAAGGTAAAATGATAGCATGCCATATAAAAATACTCATATATCATTTCTGTTGACTATAGCTTATTCATGTTATATATTATTTATATTTCTTCCAATATTTGTATGTGTTCCAAAGTAGTTTTGAATCCTGGCAGTTCTACATCAGTAAAATTTGGAAAGCAATCATCCTTGAATGTGATCTTTAGTTTCACTAAACCTCTTAATTTTTCGTAAGGTTTTAGTCATTCCAAAGTTTAATTCATTTATTTATTTTGTTAACTTGAGACTAGAGAGACAAAGACCAATAAAGTGCTTCTATCTGCCAAAGAGACAGAGAAAGACTGATAGAGAGCTCTGATCTGCCAGTTCCCTCCCCAAATGCCCAGCTCATTATTCCGATATCAGGGAGCTGGAAACACAATCAATGTCTCACTGTTTCCCAGAGTGCACACTTTCAGGAAGCTGGTATAGGGGCAGAGTTGGGACTCAAATTGATGCACTCTAAGTGGGATATTTGTGTCCTAACTTGTCTATTAATTGCTACACCAAACTCTCACCCCAAAACTTTAACTTTAGCCATACTATGATGCTAAACTGTCTGCCTCTCACTGGCATCCTCCAATGCAAGCCCTTGACATTCAACTTTTCTGTTTGCTATTTTCTTCATCTGCTCTTCACAATACAAAATATCCCAATAACCCTTATCTGGAATTGTTCTTTCTTTATTATTTTGGGAGTAGAGAAAAAATGTGGATCTCTTTCATTAGTTTCTTAAAATTTTACTAGGTTTTAAGATGGATTACAAATATAAATACATGTATTCACTTTGCAGGTATGATAGATTTTCTTTCATAAGTGCTTATTCCTTCTTTTCAATGCCCAAATTAAATAGCAGGTTCTCTGTGCTAGACCCCTTGAAATTCCAAAGTGAATTAATTACTCTTGCTTTGTGCTTTCCTGACACTTTGTTCATCATCCTAAGATAACAATATTTATATTAAATTGTAGATATGATTGGACATATTTATCCTGGCTTATAGATTGTGTTTTACTTTGTACCTTCTTTTTCATTATAGAATAATATCTGGCATACAATAGGAGCTTTCATTTTTGCTGACTTTAATTAGAATTCAAGAAGCTGGCATCCAGTATTCTCATCCTAAGGTATTTATTTACTTATTTATTTATTTATATATATGGATTGCCTCCAGTTGAAATTCAGAGGCCTGGAAGGGGCAGGAGGATTTCTGTCAAATTTCCAGGAGTTTAATTTCCCTTTCATTGAAGTGAAGATTTGAATTGATTGTTGAGGGCAGTGTTTCCATCTGCTTGGATTCTTTGCTACATAAATATAAAGCAAATATCTTAGAGTAGGTTGTAAAGTACTTTCCAAAAAAGAGAGAGAGATAAATAGTTCTGACTATTACTCTTAGAGAGTTTACACTTTGTAGGGCTCCTATTTCTGAGAACATAATCCAAATAAGTGAAACCAAGGAGAATTCAAGGATGGCGTCAGAAGGTGGGGATGCTATCAAGGCAATTCCTCTGGGATGAAGCTGGGATAGGTAAAGGATACTGTGAAGAATTCTATCTTACCTTTTTCTATGTTACTTTTTTTTTTTTGAGTGGTCATATTTATTATCTGGTTGAGTTTATTATTTTTCTCTTTTCTACATTGTTATTCCTTACTGCTAAGCCCATATATTCTATGAAACTTGTTTAAATGTAATGTGGCTTTGAGAAATGAAAGATGACCCTCAGTGCACAGTGAGATCCCTGGGTAGTAGAAAGAGTTGCAGCAGTCTGGAGAAGGTGGTTATAAGATACCATTGAATCAGTCAGTCATTAAAAAAATTTTTTTGTGAAGTGCCTAACATGAGCCAGGCAGCATGCTAGAGTAATGGAAAAACAGCAGTGAATAAGAAAGACACAATTCCTATTTACAATCCATTCTGATAGACATTAAATACATAGGCTTGATATCTTTTTTCAACATTCAAAATTTTTTCTAGTATTTCAACTCTTGATCCAGTATGCTGCTGTCACTGTGATTGCTATGACTTTAGCAATGAAAGACAAAGGCAACAGAAATTGTGCCATACAAGTCATAAAGTATACGATTGAATTTTAAAATAAGGAATCTTGCCAAACCCCTGTAACCACAGATTTATGTAGCACTTACAATAAATACCTGTCAATAAAACTAATCATTTTACTTCCTTTGGGGACTAGCATTTATATTGGAGTTATTTTCATAATGGTTATGGCAAACACCTGCTGACTTTACACTCTGAATTACCGTCACCTATGCAAGTCCTGAAGCTGCCTCAACTCCAGCTCTTCAGAGCTCAATGAATATTCACTTACCAACACACATTACCATGGCACAACATGTATTAGTCACCTAGCAATTGCAGGGGGCACGCATTTGACACAGTGAGATAAGACCCCACTTGGGACATCCACTTCCCATATCAGAATCCCTAGATTGGACTCTCTCCTCCACTTCAGATTCCAGCTTCCTACAAATACATACCCAGAGAGGCAACAGATGATGGTTGAAACACTTGAATACTTGCCACCAACATGGGAGGCTCAGAACGAGTTCTGGGCTCCTGGATTTGGGCTGCCCCAGCCCCCAGGAGTTGTGGACATTTGGAAAGTGAACAAGATATGGGAGATTCTCTCTCAATCTCTCTCTCTCTCTTCCTCTCGCTCTCACTCTCCTTCTCTTTCTCCCTCTTTCAGCTTTCAACCAAATAAAAACTTTAATGAAATTTAGCTGTTGGAACAAGTCAGGGAAGGAAATTTAAAATATAAATTCCTAAGCCATGCTTTTAGTCTGTTAACACTATGGTTAGTATATTCATACCGCAAATCAGAGTACCTACATTGAATCACTTACTCCAGGACAGACTTCAGATTCCTACTAATGCAGACCCTGGCAGGTGATGCCTCAACTAGGTGAGTGCTGCCACTCACAAGAGTGGCATGGATTTTGTTCCTGGCTCCCCGCTCCAACCCACTGCAGGCATTTGGGGAGTGAACCAAAAACATGGTAATGCTCTCCTCTCTCTCTCTCTCCCTCTCATTCTGAATCTGGCTTTCTCTCTCTCTTTCTCTCTAATTAGTAATAATAAATCACACCTAAAAAGATAAACCCCTAAGAAGTTGTCTAGAGTGAAGTTTCCCATGAGAGTGATAATATAGATAGGGAAGTAGAGAGGGAGAACTAAGGAAAAGAGAAAGAATGAGTAATACACATATAATTGCAAAAGAGTAATTTAGAATTAAAGAAATTATTGCAAACCAAAATGAAGGAGACATAAAAGTTTTCTGTTCTATTTTACCTATTGCTTGTTTTGCATTTCTTTTGTGTTAAACTCCAAATGAAAAGCTCTAATGGTATTAGTTTGATCTATATAAGCTAATCTCATTGTTTTGACTCTTCCTTCATTTCATGGACATGGACACATGAAGTTGCATTGAATTCCTCATTGGTGTGTATATAATAAGGCTTAAAATATATTTCTTCCTGCATCTGCAGGTTTATCATGGTCTGAGTCATCACTATGTTTGAATTCCAAATTCTTTCCAATTCAATTAAAAGGAAAACTGTGGACATTAACTCCATAAAATAACTGAGTCAACATCTGGTATTTTACCATGGGTAACTTAGACTAAAAATGGAGAAAACCAGAGAGACAAATGACTCAGGAGACCTTTTTCACTTGTATGTCAGCAGTTAAAATCCTGTACAAGGCTGCAGTGACTAAATCAGCTCCAGTCAAGTGTCCACAGATGTATATAAGAAAATTTAAAAAGGGAATTTTGCATGTGTGACAGTTACAGTGAGGATCACTGAAGTAATGGTCGGTGATGCTGTGGACATAAAGTATTGACTAATGAGACACCGGAAGAGCCTTCCTCCAACTCCTCATTCTTCTAGTGAAAAGACTCTCTATTTTCTTTTTAAATACATGGTATCTGGATTATCTCTACTATTATCTAATATGACTAAAATTTATTTTGACTTTTAAAAGAAAGTGCTTTAGAATATCCTTCAGCAATAGTTGATTCAATTGGAGAAAAATTTCAATGATTGATTATTATGTTTGCATTGCCTACAGACTATAAACTGGGATCACAGTGAAGCAAGATGCATATCTTCTTCTATTTAGAACTCAATGCATGTTTACATTCTTCACATTGGAAATAACTTTATAAATAAGATATCTCTCATTACTTAAGATTAAGTGTATAATTCAAATCTCTTCTCTTCCATTTATGTTCATAAGTAAAAGGCAAATAAACAAACAAAACTTTGTCGTTATTGAAGGATATAGCAGGTGTTCATGTTGTGGCAAACACTTGCAATATTGGAATCCATATGGAAATGCCAGTAAATGTCAAACATGCTCTACTTATGATCCAGCTTCATACCAATGTGTTTTTTAAGGCAGAAAAAGATGGTACAACTGTTTCCATATCTGTAATCCCTGTGGGAAAACAGGATGGTGTTACTGGCTCTTTGCTTTAGCCTTTTCCAGCTCTGGCTGTTGAGTCCATTTTGAAAGTGAATCAGCAGATGGAGGATCTCTCTCTCTCTCTCTCAGCTGTCTGTAATTCCAAATAAACAATCTATTAAAATGTAAGTATTCATAGATATTAGCTCATCTTAATCCTCAGATAAGAAAATTAGGGGTTGAATGGATTGAGATACCCAAAACATCACACACACACACACACACACATACACACAGAAGGTGGTTGGGGGTTAGGGGATATACAGAGAGGTATTTATATAAGAAAGCCATTTCTTTTGAGTTCTCCCTTGCCCATTTGCAGTTTTACTCTACACAGATATTGAATTGAGATTACTAAGTTTCTTCTGGATGAAAATTTCTCTGGAAAGTATAAACAAAATATCTTTGGTTTTCTTGGGTAGTTCAGGGATCAGAAGCAAAGTGAAGTCAAAATGACATATTAATAAATATTCATATTTTCATTACCCTTAGTTATCTCATGGCATTACTGATGTTATAAAAGCAAAATCTAAAGTTTAGTCTCCCCCCCCAAATTTCCTCACCTTCTCTTTTTCATAACCAGTCATTGCTCTTAGATTTTATCATCTTTACTAAACCACAAAGAAATGGTTAAGTTCTCATACAGTTAATATTTTATCTGGTCTGTTGCCCAGCTCATTTCTCTTTTTAATATTATGTGTGCCTTGGAGCTTCCATTTCATATGCTCTACTCCAAGGAGTGTTTGTATGTTCTACAAGATGATTCCAAGTGCTCTCTCCTACTCTTTGATCATGTTCAACAGCATTCTCTCAAAGAGTATTTGACAAATTATCCTACTTAAAAGCATGTTTGCCTCAGGATAGATATTAATTCTTCCCCAAAGATCCAATCTTATTAAATACAATTGTGGCAAACAACAGGACAATTTTTTTAAGCTTGTTTCTCGGTCTTTCAATGAAAAAAACAAAAAAGACATAGAATTATAGGACAAGAACATGTCTTTCATAGAATATTTATCTTTCATTTCACAAATGGGAAACCAAAACCCAGAATAGTCTTTTGATTTTACTAAAGACACACAACTATCTGGCTGGAAAAATGGAATGTCTTTCCTCTGGGTTCCAATGTATTCTTGTTTTGTTATTCTTATTTCTCACTATACCACTGATCATATCAACCTGCACCAACTCACATCTTAATAAGAGCTAAATTCAGTTATTAATTGTTATTGAAGCCATCAAATACTTTATATATACAATGGATTAATGAATCAGAAATTATTCAGTTGCACATTGTAATTTTTTGGTTGACTACAAGTCTTAATATGATAAGTCGATAATTTTCATAGGTTATAATTTGTAATGAAATTATAAATTCAATAAATTGACATTTGAAGATGGTTGATAAGTACTAAAAATTTTCTTTCTAACATATAGTATCAATATACTTTTGATGCTAATTTTGCTAAAAGACATTTTTTTTTTGACAGATAGAGTTCACAGACAGTGAGAGAGAGAAAGACAGAGAGAAAGGTGTTCCTTCCATTGGTTCACTCTCCAAATGGCCGCAACGGACAGAGCTGCACCAATCTGAAGCCAGGAGCCAGGAGTTTCTTCCTGGTCTCCCATGTAGTTGCAGGAGGCCAAGCATTTGGGCCATCCTCCACTGCCCTCCGGGGCCACAGCAGAGAGCTGGACTGGAATAGGAGCAGCCGGGACTAGAACCCGGTGCCTATATGTTCCAGCGCCACAGGCGGAGGATTAACCAAGTGAGCCATGGTGCCGGCCCCAGCTAAAAGACATTCTTACCATACCCCGCTCAATATTTTGATTTTGTCTAATGTTGAGGAGAAAAATGAGGCAGTATTTTAATAAACACAATAAAATTGCTTGATAATATAATAGATCTTTTATGGATACATATGAATAATGATATTTAAATTTACTAAGATTAAAAATTCTTCAGCAGCACTGGTCCCACTGACTGTGCTCAATAACCACCAGTGTATAGTAGCTGAAGTATCAGACTGGGCTGATATGGAACATTTCCATCACTGTAAAAAGTTCTGTTGACGATGCCTCTCTACTATATTATCCCTAATCAACAGAGGAAGACACTAAGTATTAGTTATAAGCCTAA
This sequence comes from Oryctolagus cuniculus, assembly GCF_051225735.1. NCBI lineage: Eukaryota > Metazoa > Chordata > Mammalia > Lagomorpha > Leporidae > Oryctolagus > Oryctolagus cuniculus. The sequence goes on along the minus strand of NC_142871.1, from coordinate 104,694,156 downwards.
TGTTGTTCAACACTATTTTCCCTTGAAAAGTTTTTTTTTTTTTTTCTCCATTAGAAGTGAGGATAAAAAAGACTATTTTAGAGGATCGACGCAGTGGTGTAGTGGACTAAACCTCCGCCTGCAGCGCCAGCATCCCATATGGGCACAAAATCAAAATATTGAGCGGGGTATGGTAAGAATGTCTTCTAGCTGGGGCCGGCACCATGGCTCACTTGGTTAATCCTCCGCCTGTGGCGCTGGAACATATAGGCACCGGGTTCTAGTCCCGGTTTGTGTTCTAGCTGCTCCTCTGTGCTGTGGCTTGGGAAAGCAGAAGATGGCCCAAGTGCTTGAACCCCTGCACCTGCTTGGGAGACCCATAAGAACCTTCTGGCTCCTGGCTTCAGATCAGCTCCAGCAATCACAGCCACCTGGGGAGTGAACCAGTGAGTGGAAGAACTTTGTTTCTCCCACTCTGTTAATAACTCTACCTCTCAAATAAACAAATAAAATCTTTAAAAAACAAAAATCCCTTTAAAAAGACTATTTTATTTTAACTTTTAATTAATGAATATAAATTTCCAAAGTACAGAACATGGATTACAATGGCTTCCCCCCCATAACGTCCCTCCAACCCGCAACCCTCCCCTTTCCCACTCCCTCTCCCCTTCCATTCACATCAAGATTTATTTTCGTTTCTCTTTATATACAGAAGATCAGTTTAGCATACATTAAGTAAAGATTTCAACAGTTTGCTCCCACACAGAAACATAAAGTGAAAAATACTGTTTGAGTACTAGTTATAGCATTAAATCTCAATGTACAGCACACTAAGGACAAAGATCCTACATGAGGAGTAAGTGCACAGTGACTCCTGTTGTTGACTTAACAAATTGACACTCTTGTTTATGGCCTCAGTAATCACCCTAGGCTCTTGTCATGAGCTGCCAAGGCTATGGAAGCCCCCTGAGTTCACTGACTCTGATCATATTTAGACAAGGCCATGGTCAAAGTGGAAGTTCTCTCCTCCCTTCAGAGAAAGGTACCTCCTTCTTTGATGACCCATTCTTTCCACTGGGATCTCACTCACGGAGATCTCTCATTTAGGGTTTTTTTTTTTTTTTTTTTTTTTTTTTTTTTTTTTTTTTTTTTCCCAGAGTGTCTTGGCTTTCCATGCCTGAAATACTCTCATGGGCATTTCAGCCAGATCCGCATGCCTTAATGGCTGATTATGAGGCCAGAGTGCTATTAGGACATCTGCCATTCTATGGGTCTGCTGTGTATCTCACTTCCCATGTTGGATCATTCTCTCCCTTTTTGATTCTATCAGCTAGTATTTGCAGACACTATTCTTGTTTATGTGATCCCTTTGGTTCTTAGCCCTATCATTACGATCAACTGTGAACAGAAATTGATCAATGGGACTAGTGAGATGGCATTGGTACATGACACCTTGATGGGATTGAATTCGAATCCCCTGGTATGTTTCTAACTCTACTGTTTGAGGTAAGTCAGCTTGAGCATGTCCCGAATTGCACATCTCTTCCCTCTCTTATTCCCACTCTTATATTTAACAGTGATCACTTTTCAGTTAAGTTTCAGACTTAAGAATAATTGTATATTGAAATCAGTATTCAACCAAAAGTATTAAGTAGAACAAACAAAAAAATACCAAGAGGGATAACATATTAAGCTGCTCATCAACAGTCAAGGTGAGGGCTGATCAAGTCACCATTTCTCATAGTGTTCATTTCACTTTAAGAGGTTTCCTTTTTGGTGCTCAGTTAGTTGTCACCTATCAAGGAGAACAAGTGGTATTTGTCCCTTTAGGATTGGCTTATTTCACTCAACATAATGTTTTCCAAATTTCTAACAGGGATCACTTTTCAGTTTAGTTATTTGTGCTATCTATGTTTTAAATAGTTTGTTCAATACGTGCCACTTGAATAAACACAATTTTTATATTTCTATCAAACTTAATAAATTGTTTATTTTGCTTTTTTGTTACATTTACATTATTCCAAACAAAATAAATGATTAGTATCAAAAATGAGGACACTTCAAATATTTACAGAAAACAATTAAAAGATAATATTCTGATTCAAAAATTTTAATATTCCTATATACAGCTGGCCTCTAAAATGTTCATGGTAGTGAGAATTCTGGCAAAAATATGCAGGAATTTAAGAAAATGTTTGTATTAAAATATTTTAATTCTATTTTTAATATATTTGAAGTGCCTTCATATATTCTTATATTTAATGGGATAAATTTGCATTAACATATAATTTTTACTCTTTTCTCTGATACTTCCATTGAGAAGGATTCTGTGATGATATTCTCATTTCTTCTTTCAGTAAGATTCTTCCTACACAAACAATTATTGAAACTTCTAGAAAGACACAGAAGAAATAATAATATGGGAGGAGAAAATGAAAAGTTGATATGGAGTCATTTGGTACGATGCATGATATGTGTTTATTCAAGTATACAAAAATATACAACATTATAGCAGAAGAGCTGTAGAACTCAAAAATATTTGAAGGCAGATTCAATTTGAAGGATATAAAATATGGCTTCCATGTTTCTCATCACAATTTTCTTTAGTAAATATATGATAATAAATTAATTTTCATAGAATTTAAGCTTTGGATGTCAAATTGTACTTCACAGCTGGTTCTTAGGGAAAAGTGTTTTAATTGACATATGTGGCAATATATTTTCATAATGAAAAGTTTTAAAAATACTATACTGAACCATAAATGCCGCAATTTATCAAAAGAATAAAGAAGTACAAATGTTTAATTGTTTTAATATGCTTATCAACATAAGCATTTCTTGTCTCAGAGATCTAAAACCTCTTAGTAACTTTTCTTTTTGAAAAACTCTGAATATGGTTGATGGTTAATATTTGTGAAATAATCATATATAATTATATTTATTTAATAGTAACCAATAATTCTGTGTTCACACACATACACACATACATAAACACACACATAAATATTCATGCATGTAAATATGTATATTCATACACAAAAGGATTCTCTTTCTCAGTTAAATGGAACATTTTACAAAATAATATAGCAAAGAGAAACACTTCTTAAAAATGATTGTATTTTAATTTTTTAAATTAGTCTCATTTTTCTTCAGAAAGCTTTTATTTAAGGTATACAAACTTCATGCATTTCATTAATAATATTTTAGAAACATAATTATTCTTCTCACCCTACCCTCCCTCCCATCCACACTCTCACCCCTCTTCCTCCTCCCTCTCCTATTCCCATTCTTATTTTTATAAATACAAATTTACAGTGACTATTTTTGCAAAATAGATCAAATTCTTTTGGTTCCTTTCCCACATTTTAATTGCTTACTTGGAGCTATATAACAGACTTGGCCATAAATTGTCCAGGGAATACTTTTGAATGTCATACTTGATATTAAAATATTATTTATCACCCTGTTGTTAAACATCAAAAAGTTCTTGGAGTCTTGCTACTCACTTTTTAATGAATGGAAATGGAGTTTGTCTTCTTACTTATACTATAAAGTTTTCTCCTCTTCCTGGCATGCCTGTTTTTCAGCCTAGATTGTATATGTAGGTCATTAGAACAGAATTTATAGAAATTAGCAAAATTAGAAACAGCAGGGACCAGCGTTGTTGTGTAGCAGTGAAATTGGACATGACCCCCTAAAATTTACACAAAAATGTGGCCCTTTAAAGTTCCCCAGAAGCGTCATTTGGGGTGCCACATATGCTACCGGAATTTGGGGTGCCATATGACTTCACCACATGCTTACTAATAAATCCCCAATATTAGTAAGCCCAAGAAGGTTCTTGCCTAATACTTAGAGAAGAATTCTAAATACCAGCACAGATAAACAAGGCAGCGTGGTACATTTTAAGTTTTTATTTAGTGCGAGAGGTATCTAGGAAAGTGAGGGTTTAGTTCAGGTTGGAGAGAGGGGAAAGTCTGGAAACTAGGGTAGCATCCATACCACGCAGAGAGCAGGCTAAAAGCCACGTGCAGCAAGCACCTTGAGCTGCTATCCACCGCTTATCACCGGCAGCAAAGCAGAGGCAGAGAGCCTTTTGCAACACTCCCTGCCTTTTTATATATTTTCCACAGGGGAGTGGCTTGTGGGCAGGTGGGCGCTCAGGTATGGTCAGGTAGAGCCTAAAGTCACATGGGGCTGTGGTGGGGGTAATCAGGTAGGGCGTGAAGTCACACAGGGGCGTGGTGAAGGCGTGGTCTTCCAGCTCACAAATCTAATCAATTTTAGCCTGTATGCCTGCCTACTTCAACAGCAGGTAAAGCTTCCTCCTGAAATACCAACATCCCATCTAGGCACAGGTTTGTGTCCAGCCTGCCCCATTTCCAGTCCAGTTCCCTGCTAAAGGTCCATGAAAAGCAGCAGAAGATGCCTCAAATGTTTGGGCCCCTGAAACATGGGAGACCCAAATGAACCTCCTGGCTCCAGCCTGGCCCAGAGGTAGCAATCTGGGGAGTGAAGCAGAGGATGGAAGATTTCTCAATGTCTCTCCCCCTCTCTCCCTCCCTCTCTGTAAACCTGACATTCAAATACATAAATAAATCTTTTAAAAAATTAGAAACAGTTTAGGACAAAGTTACAGTAAATGTTCTTGATAATTTATTCCTCAAATAAAGCCATGTTGTAATCTTGCATTTCTTTCTTTCTTTCTTTTTTTTTTTTTTTTTTTTGACATGCAGAGTAGACAGTGAGAGAGACAGAAATGTCTTCCTTTTCCGTTGGTTCACCCCGCAATGGCCGCTACAGCTGGCGTGCTGCGGCCGGTGTACCACACTGATCTGAAGGCAGGAGCCAGGTGCTTCTCCTGGTCTCCCATGGGGTGCAGGGCCCAAGCATTTGGGCCATCCTCCACTGCTTTCCCAGGCCACAGCAGAGAGCTGGAATGGAAGAGGAGTAACCGGGACAGAATCCGGCGCCCAGACCGGGACTAGAACCCCTTGTGCTGGCGCCTCAGGCGAAAGATTAGCCTATTGAGCTGCAGGGCCAGCCTTGTAATCTTGCATTTCTATAACAAGTAAAACTCCATAATATTGTTGAACAGAAGAATAGATATGCAAAAATTGCACCCTTTATTTTCAGCAACTATGCTGAAAATGCCTTTTTGAATTGCAGGGTGGATACAGACTTTAGATATGCTTCTCCTTTGAAATTCTCCAGAGATTAACTACAACTGCCTCAAGGTGTTCTTGGTTCCATTTCACCACTTCACCATCTGTGTAGACATCTGAGGATGCGTTCAGCAGGTTTTGGAAATGACTATTGCGGAGGTTATTCTTTTTAGCAAAGGGTTCTTTTTGTTTTGTGTCGTTTCGTCACTCCCACACACATGTAAAGCAGAAATTATGTCTAAGTGGAGACAACCATGAAGCCTACATGTTTAAAATTTCTTCTTCAGCTGAGAAAACCCCTGCAAGCTGAGCCAAACGGTGTCCAGTCACAGCATGAAGGGCAAATTTTGAAGTGAGTGCACATTAGTGTGATGTATAGTTCTCTTTGCCCCCCAAATAAATTACCCCATGTGAAGATAAATGTAAATATAAGAACAAGCCGCAATGCTCTCTGATAATTTAATTCTCCTTCAATATGTCCTTGAAACTTCTAACAAAGCTGCACAATGTTTTATAGGGATTTAATGCATAAGTATCAAAGTACTGCAAGATTCTATAGGTTTTAAAAATTAAACAAGAATTGATTTTTAAAACAATTGTAAGCTCATGTTCTTTAATAGTATTTTCTTTGTGTAGAGAAATAATTTTACATAAGGTGCAGATAGAGGTAGGCTTTAAAATTCTAATACAGGGTTTGAAGTTTATTGTTATATAGTTACACACTTTCTTAATTGTTACAATTAATAGTTATACACTCATTGCAGTTATCCAATGAAGTAAAGCAGAATTTTCATAATAAAAATGTATAGATTTTATTGAGTGAATCATCATACTTCTCATATTCAATTTTTCCTCAAAGAAGAAACAATAGATATGCTATTTAATATAGCAATATATAATATTTAAATTATATTACATAATTACATAAAGTATGAATATGTTGAAAAGGGTTTCTGAGAGTTTATTTTGTTTGATAGTTGTCTCTAAGCAGTGATATTTAACTAGGGGTGATCTCTCCCCCATGGGACATCTGGAAATATTGAAACATTTGATCATCACAGTTAGGATATTAGCTTCTGTTGGACTCTGGGTTGAGACCAGGGACTATTGCATCATTCTACAGTGTGCAAGAGAACCCCATCATCACATCAAATATTTATGTAGTTCAGCATGTCAGTAGTGCCAAAGCTGAGAAAAGTCTGCTCCACAGCCTATATTAATATAAACAAAAACCAAAACTGGACAAGTAAACTAGTAAACCATGAACTAGTAAAAGTATAAGGAACTCCAAATTTTAGGAAAAGATAGTTTTCTACTCTGTTTTCACTTATTTATTTTCATGTAAAATACATGTTTACATGTGTATGTACATGTATATGCATATGTCCTTATATGTGTGTATATACAGCAAAGTATGCATATTCCAATATTCTAGATAATGCTCAAATTCTTTATGCTTGAATTTGAATCATAATTTGAAATTTTTTTTCTCAGTTATTAAAATACTAGCTGTCCTTGAGCTTAATTCTCCAAGGATCAAGCCAAAATTTTGAGCTGGCATAGTCTTTCTGCTTCTTATAATCACAGCAACTATACAGGAACAAGCACTTCTATGAGTGTGGGATCCATATTTTAAAAAATATATTTATTGGCGTGTCTATCATTATTTGGATTGTGGGTCTTCAGGCACATGACAGATTCATTTTATAAACCACACATTTTTCATTTTCAAGATAAAATTTTATCCTCAATCATTTACTGAAATATAATTTTTGTTCTTAGTAACTCAATAAGTGTTCAATATGATGATCTAAACTATGACTAAGAGACTAAGCTGTCATACTTCTGGAAAGTGAGGAGAATTATTGTTTCTATCTTCCTCTGCCCTCTGGCCCCCATCCCTATAAGGCGAAAAAGAACAAAACTTCATAGACCATCTTCCACATCTGGAAGGAAGTAAATATTGCACTCTGAAAATAGTCTGCTAGTAAAAAAAAAAAAAATCCCAATTTCTTTTCAGTTTCTGTCTTGAAAACTTTTGAAAATTTTCAGTGATAGATGGTACCGAAGTGAACTGCAAGGGAAAATAGAGAGGTTATGTTCACATGTGTGTACATAAAATGTATCATTGCTTTATTTCCATGATACTTAATGCTTAAATGACTCCCATAATGATAAAAATAACAATACAGTGGGATTTTCAAAGTACAGGAATTAGAGACACTGATAGTTATGTTGTAGAAGATGTATGAGTGTGTGTGTTTGTATGTGTGTGTATAATTAAACAAATGTAAATGGTGGCACATCTAATGAGTCAGTTTTACCACCCATGTAATCTATTTAAACACCAAACCACTTTCCATTCAGTATCAAATTATATCGTTTGGCTATCACCTGTTTGTTTTCTTAGTTCCTCATCTTTAGCTGAGGCCACTTTTCTATTTCACTTCCTGCTTACAATAAATCTCATTATATCAATCTGGGAAACTAAGTTATATTCAACAAACAATTGAAAGTATTTGCCTTGTGATATAAACAAACCAATCAATATGATAGACGTTAAAATTACAGAACAGTTGATGTGAAGTTGTCAAAACCAGAAACCAACACTTTTTGGCAATACTCAGGTTTGACACAATCATCTCTGATTGTACTCATATAATATGTTCCTCAGGTTGTCATTACAATATTTCAAAATATCAACAAAGTTGGGGCCAGCACTGTGGTGCAGTAGCTTAGGCCTCCACCTGCAGTGCCGGCATCCCATATGGGTACCTGTTCTAGTCCTGGCTGCTCCTCTTCAGATCCAGTTCTCTGCTATGCCTTGCAAAAGCAGTAAAAGGTGACTGAAGTGTTTGGGTCCCTGTGCCCGCGTGGCAGACCCAGAAGAAGCTCCTGATTCCTGGCTTCGGGTTAGCTCAGCTCTGGTCGTTGTGGTCATTTGGGGAGTCAACCAGTGGATGGAGGAACATTCCCTCTGTCTTTTCCTCTTTGTAACTCTACCTCTCAAAAATAAATAAATAAATAGATAGATAGAAAATTGATAGATAGAGAGATAGATGATAGATTTTGAGGAGTGAAACGGTGGATGGAGGACCATGCTCTCTGTCTTTTCCTCTCTGTAACTCTACCTCTCAAAAATAAATAAATAAATAAATAAATAAGTAAATAGATGTATATTCTTCAGACTTGAAACAGTGAAATTCTAGAAGAAGTTTCTGCAGGTTGGCACTGCATCCCCCACTTGCTGCTACAGGCCTATCTTGACTGCTACTCTACCCCTACTCAGTGAAGAAACCAGAGCTATCATTGTCCCAGTTCCCTAACAGAAGTTAGAGTCCATCCTTCTAGGGGAGAGAATGTGAGGAGTCAGATGGGTTAATGGGCAATCAGGGTGGTCCCAGTGGAAAATGAGTGTGCACAATGCTATTTTCCCCCAAGAGTTATTCTTAGCAAGCTCAAAAGCCCCTGCCCCACTCCTTGGGAGCTTCCAATCTTAATATGAGAATTGCAAGGGAGTGGAGACTCCACCCTTCTAGGCTCCCAGCTTACTATATAGCAAATTAGGTAACTCACCTTCTTATGGCTCTTTTTGTTTTATAATGAGCAAGCCAGACAGAGTAAAGGATTGCAAACCAGGTCTTTGATGGTTTGGGGTTTCATCCCTACCTTGTAGCTGAATGTCAATCTGACTGTAGCACCACTGATCCCTTCGAGTGTTGCTTTTCTTGGAGCCCCTCCATGCCACTCTGGCTGGAGGACTCTAACTCTAATAAATTGTGCTTTTAAATCTAAAAAATAATCATTAATATATTTATTCAGTGTCAGTTCTTGCACATTATATTTTATGCATTAAATTGACTAATACATTGACTCTATTTTTCTCTAGATGATGAAATTTCACTTAATATGAATTTAACATAAAATATCATCTTTTTGATATCTTAAATAGCCATTATATAGTGAATACATATGTACATTTTTTAAACATCCAATAACATCAATGGAAAAAATTAAAATAAAACAAAAATGGATATCCCTAACTGGTATTTTTAAAAAACTAATTGTCAGTAGGTAGGAAAGATATTTAAGAAGGCAGCTAACTGTGAACTTCCAAAGGAACTGTATTCTCATAATCAGGTATAAATGCTGAGGAGAAAATAAGCATAATTTTTTTTCAGGTAGAAAGAAGTAGAAATGCAATAATTCTTAAGGTTTACTCTGCATCAGAGACACCTGGAGAGATGACTAACAGAGAAAATGAGTCCCATCCCTATTTTCTGATCAGGAGCTATACTATGGGGTAAAAAATAGCTTTAAATCTTGGCTGAGCATTCGATTCACTTTAGGAGATTTCTTCAGATTGAATAACTGGGTACTATGCCAGATCAAACTGCACAGGTGAACCATAGTTGGGATTTTTGTCTGTTTTCCCATTGCATTCTAATTAGAATTAAGGTAATGTGATATTTATCATTTAAAAAGAGGAAAATGTGAAGATAGAAAAGATGCCTTAAGCTGTCATTACAGGTGTTAAATAATTTCAGCCTCACCTCAGAATCCTACCAGGTATTGTACTTTGATATGTAGGATCACTTATCCAGAATAACTAGATTCCAATAGATTTTTTTCACATGGATGGCAACATTCTGTATTTGTGCTATACACAGCAATAGACACAGTTCACATATGACTTTTCAGCTTTTGAAATCTGTCTAGTTAAAGTGCGAACTATATTTAAAATTTTTAATTACTTTACATTTATTTTAATTAACTTACATATAGGTAGCCACATGAAAATAATGTCTATGTATTACATAGGAAAGCTTTGGTCTTCAGCAAAATAAATTCACCACAAACCAAATTTCAAGAGAAGTAAGTGGAAGAAAACAACTCTCTTCACTCTCTTATGTTGTTATTTAGACAGAAAAATGCCAAAGATTAGTTTCACTGCAAATTAACAACCAGAACAGGGGTTTCTTTCTGACATAAATTGTTTAGTTGTCTTGATATACGCACATGGTGTGAGGGTTACTTCTTTGTCTTTCCTAGATTGATTTTTTTCCTCAATGAATTCCGAGAGTACTCTCCCTGCTTTAAAATGTATTTTGACAAACTAAGATGCTATTTCTAATTCAGTTCCTGTCTCTTACAAATTTGAAATTGTGTATTCTTATTTCCATAGTACATTGCTTTAATAACTGAAATTATGTTATTCCTGTGTTTTCTTTTCTCCAAACAAATTTTAAGTACACATTCTTTAATTACAAATAATTGTTACACTCCTCAAATCATTGAATCCCAAGGTAATATTTTTTCCTTACATTTCAACAAATAGTTTCATAATGTACAATATTGCTTAATTTATTGAAATTAATACTTAGTACTGGCAGAGACATTACAACGGAGGTGTGAATCTCCTCAGGGAAGGCACGCTGTTGACTGTCATTACCTGGCTGGTGTAGGAGGTGAGCTACCCTAATAGAGAGCTAACAGAGTAGGTGACTATTGTATCTAAAATTCAGGGTCTGATCTGCTATGACAACGAGGACCCTAAGATCTTTCCTCTTAATAGTGATTGGTGCTTGGGAGCCAGTTAGACCAAAAGGTTTCCTTTAGCTTGGAGGCAACAGGGCCTGCAATTCTGATGCAGGTGTTCTTCAATGCCCAGGGCAGTCCCATTACCCTTGCCCTGACTTTTGCAGAACAGGCAAGGCCTCCACAAAAGCCAACTTCCATTGGAACTGCTGACTTTCCACAGTGATAACAGGTACTATTTGGGGTGAAGTGGCCTTGTTGGATCCCTTTAACACCAGATCACCACATAAAGCAGGTATCACTGCATAAAGCCACTGAGCCCACCACCTTCATGCTGTCTTATTCCTAGTTGTCTCCTGTTCCTTCTGATCTCTGATAAATCCGACCATAGAAATAGCTTTTAGGTTGTCAGCCAAGGGGGTGCTCAGTCTCATCTCTAATCTTTGAAACTGCTTTCTATGGTCTTGGGTGGCCTGAGCTAGACTTCTATAGTCACAAGCATCTTTCAACACCATTCATCTTTCCCTGTGAGTTAGGACAGTGTTTAGAAGGAAAGCTGCATCCATTCAAGTGAGTTCAAATGTGCTAGTCAGTATATACCATCTATCTAACCATATATTAGAGTCTTCACTGAAGGCTCCCATATCTCTTTTATCTCATTTGAATCCTTCATTGTAAAGTTAACTCATATTCTGAATGGGTTATATTGTCTTGCAGTCTTCTGTAGGGATGCATTTTAATAGCTTCTGTACTGGAGCTGAAGGTAGATTGTCCCAGCAAAGGAAAACAGCTCACTTGTCAGGAAATGGAGGGTAGAGACTTTTGTATGTTTAAAGGGGTGGCATTCTGTGATGGAAGTTTGTTTGCTTTGCCTCATAGTGGGCCTTTGGAGGTAGATTAAGTGAAGTTAGCATAGCTAAGTCTACCTTGCAGTTTTTAAGAGATCATGATTCTCGGGCCGGCGTCGCAGCTCACTAGGCTAATCCTCCGCCTAGCGGCGCCGGCACACCGGGTTCTAGTCCCGGTCGGGGCACCGGATTCTGTCCCGGTTGCCCCTCTTCCAGGCCAGCCCTCTGCTGTGGCCAGGGAGTGCAGTGGAGGATGGCCCAGGTGCTTGGTCCCTGCACCCCATGGGAGACCAGGAAAAGCACCTGGCTCCTGGCTCCTGCCATCGGATCAGCGTGGTGCGCCGGCCGCAGTGCGCCGGCCGCGGCGGCCATTGGAGGGTGAACCAACGGCAAAGGAAGACCTTTCTCTCTGTCTCTCTCTCTCTCACTGTCCACTCTGCCTGTCAAAAAAATAAAAAAAAAAAAAAACAAACAAAGAGATCATGATTCTCTTACTACCATAAAGCCCTGTAAATAAGGGACTTCGAGCCATTTACTGTGCCACAGCAGAATAGATCTAGCTGTAAAATGGTATTATAATTTGAAGTCCAATTTTCTGGCCAGGCTTCCTGGTCACCTAATTTATATTGTTGCAAGGTGGTGTTGCACAGATAAATTAGTTGTTTCTTCTTGAAACTCAGAGAATCAAACTGTGACCAATTTTTGAGAATACAGCCTACTGGTGAGTCACAAAAGTAAGGAAGGTTGGTACTCATCTGAAAGAGAATAGAGGAAAAATTGTAGCAGGCATCCCTGCCATCTAAACGGGAGAGCAGGCACCCCTGTGCTTACCATTCCACTCACAAAGACCTCCACTTAAGTACTTCCTTTGGTTTCTAGACTTTCATCATGTAGTCCATGGGTTATGGATCATGAGTTCCCAGAATTTACTACTGTTACCATACATTTACACTAGAGCTTACCAAGTAAACTAAAATTTTTGAGTTTTTGAACTTTATTAGGAAGTTCCCTAGGATTCTGGGCTTCTATCATGTAGCCCAAGAATACTAGAGCTTACCAAATGTTTTTCTGGCATTCATATCCAGAACATAACTCAGATCTGACTATCTATAAGTCTCTGTTTGGAATTCTTTTATGGCTGGATCTTCCTTTTTATTCCATATTTTGACCTGGCAATGCCTAACTATTTAATATTTAGTTTATCCGATCTTTTTTTAAGTCCACCTTTAAAGAACTCAGCCTGTTGGATTAACATGTTGGCTTATGCAAGGCAAAAACATCCGTTTATCATTTTTTCACCTTTTAGCTGGCTGCCACTGGAAAGGCATTTGCATACCTCCTGTTTGTCTTCTTGGTATACCTCCCCATCCATGATACAGGTGTCCTGCCCCAGGGGTAGACACTCCCTATGGGTGCAGTTGCTCCACCCTCTGGTGGATAGCGACATTCGCCTTTCCTCCCTCTATCCAAGGGGTTTTAACCCTTAGTGCCAGAATATGCTAGGGACTTGAAGACGGCAGGGGAGGGTTGTGAGAAAGAATGGAGGTGTAGTTGGGGAGTGCAGCCAGCTCCCTGTCTCAGTGCCGACCAATCTGTAGTCAGACACTGGGGGTGAAGGAGAGAGCATAGGTCCCTGCTACCCCTTGTCATTACACAATCAACGTAACAGGCAGCAGAAGCCATAGCTATCGCTGGCATAAAAGCACAGGGGATGGGTCTGCTCTGGAACCATGCTTCATTAGCAGAGATTGACACCTCCATGCAGAAGATCAAATATGAAGAGAAAGATCTACAGGATAACCCAGAAATTTGGACCTCACATGTAGCTAACAAGATCTTAGAAACCTGCCCAAATATTATTAAGCCTAAATCCACTGCATTAAGTTCATATTTGCCTTTAAATGGGTTAGCAAATAAGACATAAAGTGACAGTTAACCTGGAATGTGCTGCAACAAGGATTTGTAGAAAGTCCCCATCTATTTACACAAGGCCTTGTTTGTCAAGGACCTAAAGAACAAAACTCTTGGGGCTAGCACTCTGGCACTCTGTTGCCTACAGTGCTGGCATCCCATATGGGTACCAGTTCGATTTCTTGGTGTTCTACTCTGATCCAGCTCTCTGCTATGGCCTGGCAAAGTAGTAGAAGATGGCCCAAGTCCTTGGGCCCCTGCACCTGCATGGGAGACCCGGAAGAAGCTCCTGGCTCCTGGCTTTGGATGGGCACAGCTCTGCCCATTGATGCCATCTGTGTAGTTAACCAGCAGATGGAAGACACTCTCTCTCTCTCTCTCTCTCTCTGCCTGTCTGTAACTCTGCCTTTCAATTAAATAAGATAAATATTTTAAAAAAAGAACAAAATTCTTGAAGTAAGTGGAGAAGATGATCTAAAATGTAGATGATTTGCTGGTCTGTTTCCCCACCTGAGACAGACGTTTTGGGCATTTGTCTAGAACCATTAATGTTCAAACAGAATGTGGTCATCAGTTGTCCATGAAAGAACAACAGGTATGTCAGGAAGTAAACTATGACTCAGCCTCACCAGTGAAAAACAGAGATTGGTCTCAGAGAGGATGTATATCATGAAGCAAATTCCTACTCCTACAATATTAAGGTAGCTCTAGGCACTTCATTTTCAAATTTTAGGCCCTTAGATATGGGAAAATAGTGAAGCTCTTGTTCCAGCCTCCCAATAGTGAGAAAGGACTATTTGGGAAAGGGTATTGCCTTCATCCAATAAATGGCTGCCATGACTAAGGCCCCCATACTGGGATTGTGAAACATGGTCCTCCAAAAGCTATTGCGAATTGAGCTGCAATAAACATGGGGGTACAGATAACTCTTTCATATGCTGATTTCATTTCCCTTGGGTAAATTCCCAGGAGTGTGATATCCAGATAATTTGGTAGATCTATTTTCAGATCTCTGAGCAATCTCCACACTGTCTTCCACAATGGCTGTAATAGATTGCATCCCCATTAACAGTGGATTAGAGTAGCTTTTTCCCCACATCCTTACCAGCTTTTGTTATTTTTTGAATTCTGTTTGAGAGCCATTCTAACTGGGGTGAAACAGTGGTTTCAATTTGCATTTTCCTGATGGCCAGTGATCCTTAGCATTTTTTCATATGTTTACTGGGCATTTGAATTTCCTCTAATGAAAAATTCCTGTTCAAGTCCTTTGTCCATTTCTCAACTGGATTGTTTATTTTGTTGTTGAGTTTCTTGAGGTCTTTATAGATTCTGTATGCTAATGCTGTATCATTTGCATAGTTTGCTAATATTTTCTCTCAATCTGTTCGTTACCTTTTCACTTTGCTGAGTGTTTCTGTTGCAGTACAGAAGCTTCTCAGCTTGATGTAACCCTATTTGTCATTTTGGCTTTGATTACCTGTGCTTCTAGTGCCTTTTCCAAAAGTCTTTGCCAATGTCAATGTCATGCAGAGTTTCCCCAATTTTTTTCTCTAGTAGTTTATGGTATCAGGTATAGGTTTAGATCGATTTTGAGTTTATGTTTGTATAAGGTGTAAGCTAGGGGTCTTGCTGCATACTTCCACATGTGGAGGTTCCAATTTTCCCAGCCCATTTGTTTTAGATACTGTTTTTACTCCAGGGATTGATTTTAGTTGCTTTGTCAACAATTAGATGGATGTGTATGTGTGGATTGATTTCTGGGGATTCTATTCTGCTCCACTGGACTACAAGTCTATTTTGGTGCCAGTAGCAGGCTGTTTTGACTATCACTACCCTGTAATATGTCTTGAAATCTGGTATTGTGATTCCTACAGCATTGTTTTTGTTGTTTAAGATTGATTTAGCTATTTAGGGTCTCTCGTTTATTTGTGTGAATTTTCCTATATATTTTCTGGATCTGAATGCAATTGGAATTTTGAATGGAATCACATGAATCTGTAAATGGGTTTTGGTAATATGGTAATTTTGTAGATATTGATTCTTCCAGTCCACATACATGAAATATTTTTCCATTTTTTTTGCCTTCTTCCATTTCTTTCATTAATGTTTTATAATCTTCATCATACAGATCTTTTACCTCCATGGTTAAATGCATTCCAAGATACTTAATTATTTCTGTAGCTATTGTGAATGGGATTGATCTTACAAGTTCTTTTTCAGCCATGGCATTGACTCTGCATACAAAGGCTTTTAATTTCTGTGTGTCAATTATATATGCTGCAACTTTACCAAATTATTTTATGAGTTCCAATAGTTCTTAATGAAGTGTTTTGGCTACCCTCTATATAGAATTATGTCATCTGCCAACAGGTTGACTTCATCCTTTCCAATTTGTATACCTTTGATTTCTTTTTCTGACTAAAACTTTCAGTACTATATTGATTGCAATGGTGAAAGTGGGCATCCTTGTTTGGCTTCAGATTCTGGTTGGGAAAGTGTACATCTATTCCCCATTAAATAACATGCTGGGTATTGTTTTGTCATAAATTGCCTTGATTGTGTTGAGGTATGTTCTTTCCACACCCAATTTGCTTGAAGTTTTCATCATGAAAGGATGTTGTTGTTTATCCAATGATTTCTCTGCATCTATTGAGAAAAGTATATGATTTTTTGTTTGGTTTGTTACTGTGATGTATCACATTTATTGATTTGCAAATATCAAACCATCCCTGCATACCAGGGAGAAATCCCACTTGGACTGAGTGAATGTTTTTGGATTCAATTAGCTAGTATTTTGTTGAGGATTTTCCATCTTTTCATCAGAGATATTGGTATGTAGCTCTCTTTCACTGTTGTATCTTTTTCTGCTTTAGGAGTTAAGATGACACTGTCCTCATAGAAAGAGTTTGGGAGGGTTAACTTCCTTTCAATTGTTTTGAATAGCTTGAGAATAATTTTATTTAGTTCCTCTTTAAATGTATAGTACTATTCAGCACTGAAATCATCTAGTCCTAAGCTTTTCTTTGTTTGGGGGTCTTTATTACTGATTCAATTTCCATCTTGGTTTTTGGTCTATTCAGGCTTTCTTTGTCTTCATGACTCTATTTTGGTAGCGTGTATGTGTCTAGGAATCTAGCCATTTCTCCTAGATTTTCCAATTTGTTGGCATATAGCTCTTTGTCGTAATTCTTGATGATTCTTTGTATTTCTGTGGTATCTTTTGTTATATTCCATTTTTGTTTCTGATTTTATTAATTTGGATCTTCTCCCTCCTTCCCCCTCTTTTTTGTGATTAGCTGAGCCAATAGTATATCAATTTTATTAATTTTTTCAAAAAAAATCTTTATTTCACTTCTCTTTTGAGTTTTTGTTTCAATTTTTTTATTTTAATTATGTCTTTCATACTACTGATTTTGAGTTTGGTTTGTTGTTTTTTTTCTAGGTCCTTGAGATGCAATTTCTTGATGTTGGCATCAATTACTAAAAACTTCACTCTTAACTCTGCTTATGCTGCATCCCATAAGTGTTGGTATGTTATATTGTTATCTTCATTTGGTTCCAGAATTTTTCAGAGAAATCAAGAGGGATATAAAGAAAATTAGAATTCTTAATGATGGGAATTTTTGTGTGATTGAATGAGAAAAAAAGTGTAGATACAAGAGTTGGGAGCAGACTAGCATTTGCAAATCAAAAGTACTGTCATTTCTCAATAATTTTGTTTGGTGGGCCTCAGCATTCTCTCCAGGGCATAGTAAGTGAATCTTCCCAGCCCTGTACTAAGGAGGCTATTATTTCCAGTGATGCTGTGCTGATGAAGTTTTTGGAGGAATTTCAAGAATCCCACACCCCAGAAGCCCTCCACCCATCAATATCTCAGAAAGGGTGGTGGATATTGAGGGTCCACATTCATATCTTTAAAAAAATTCTAGTCTAGAAAAAGACTAGGCTCTCAGTTATTTCATCAGATGCCTGCCTGGTCTGTCAGGTAAATTCAATAAACTCGTCAAGCATGTTTACTGCTAAAAATAAAACAATATTTCTTATTTTTTTCAATTTCTGATTGAAATGTGATACTTGCATATTTAATGGGGTACAATGTAATATTTCCATGCATACACTCAATAAGCCAATAAATTCAGGCAACTATCCTTTCCATCACTTTATTTTTTTTTTCTTTTTTGCTTAGAGTCTACTGACTCCTCACTTCAAGTTCTTTATATAGTATATAATATTTTATTGTTGATTATAGGGACCCCACTCTGCTGTGGAACAGTATGACTTGTTACTGTCATTTGTATTTTATTTTGTATTTATTATCCAATCTCCATCTATCTTAGTACCCCCACCTTTCCCAGCCTTTAGTAGTCTTTAATAAAAGGCAAAAGATTTATACAATCTGACGAGAAAGCAGGGTATTAGTAATCTTAACTTTAGTTTGGATGGCTATTATTTTTTAAACCTCAAAGTATGATAATAAATACAGTACATGAATATTTGAAATTCTATTGAATGACTAGATAAATTTCAAGAGAATTGCACCATTCTACTTTCTCCTTCCTTGAGTTTGATTATTTTAGAAACTTCATATAAGCAGAATCCTGGTGTGTCTGTAACTGATATTTCATTCAACATAATGTCCTCAAAGTTCATCCATGTTGTGGCATACAACAGGATTTGCTTTTTTTTAAGGTTATGATATATCTTTGTATGCATCATATTTTCTTTAAATATTTTTTCATTAGTTGACAGGTTTTCTGTTTCCACTTCTTGGCTATTGTTAATAGTGCTGCAGTGAGCATAGGAATGCTAACATATCATTACTACTCTGACTTTAATTCTTTAGATAAATAAAAGGAAGTAATGTTGTGACCTCATTTGGTAGTTTTATTTTTAGTTTTTGAGAAAACTATATTCTATATTATTTTCTGTAAGAGTTGTACTGATTTACTTTTCTTCCAACATTGTTCAAGGTTTCTAATTTCACTACATTCTTCCACATTCTTGCCAATACATACTGTTTTCTTTTTTTAGTTATGGGAATCATAACAAATGTGAGATGAGATGTAAGGTGATATCATATTGTGATCTTCATGGGCATTCCTTAACCATAAGAGATGATGAACATCTTCATACACCTACTGAGCATTTGGAAATGTTCTTTGCAGATATGTTAATCTTTTGTATATTTTAGATCAGGTTTTTGTATTTGAATTATAAGAGCTTATATACTTTGAATAGTAACCCCTTATAAGTATGTGACTTGCAAATATTTTCTACCATATCATATATTCAGTGTCAAATTAATTGTAAACTATTGAATAATTATCTAAAACATTCCCTTCAAGGTGTGTGTGTATATATATATATATATATATATATGGAGGGAGGGAAAGAGAAGGAAAATGGGAGGGAGAGAAGGAGATAAATAATTGTAATACACTTGTGACATATGTGTGTGTGTATATATATATATATATATATATATATAGGAATACCTCATTTCACAGATCGTTGAAATATAAATCAATACCACAAGCGGCTTTACATATTCTGAGACCACATGACAAGGCCTTCTAAAAATATTCCTTATTCCTCCTTAAAGATATCACTAACTATAACCAAGACACAGTATACTTCTTAGAAAACACAATGTTGGACTTTTGGAAAAGGGATTCAGTAGAATTCTCACAGCTCTCACAGGCTCCAAATTATTTATTTGTTTTAGAAACATAATAGTCTTTGCAGAAAACTAGTATTGATTGTTACAGTCCTGGTGTTACGGGGTATAGTGAGATCATTACACAGATGTCCCAAGGTAGGAGCCAGACAATGGGGATACTTGTAGTCCTCTGTCTGAAGCAGAGTGATACAAGCAGAGCACTTCAAATACCACGAGTGTGAAGTACTCCAAGGGTTATAATGCCAACATCAACAATCCCTGTTCTGCAAGGCACAAATGAAACTGCTGAGTTCTCACAAGTCATGCATGGGTGTTGCTGGATTTGTGCCCAGGCTCCCAGCACCATGAGCATAGGGGATTTCCTCATGTCGTGTCTGGACTTTCTATTGCCTGCTGCTGGTGCTGGTCCGGAGAAGCTGAAGGGAGCCCCCTGCATCACACAGTGAATGAGTGCAGCTTTGAGACTTAGCTCTCAAATTCTCACAGTAGCATAATGCCTTGGGACTGTTCTCTGCCCTGCCAAGTTGCCCTGCCTCTGGCTGTGGCTGCTCTTGGTAGCAGAGAAACAGAGATCAGCTCTAGCACAGCTTAGTCTGGTGTTCCGCAGGGATGCAAAAGAGTAAGAGTGTCGGGTGTGAGGGAGGTTAACGCAGCTTCCCTTCTCAGAACCAAGCAGTCACTCAGACCCCAGTCGGCAGTCAGCTTCCAAGGCTGGAGTTCAAGTCAGTGGGTGACTGTGGAATTCTCCCTGAGCTAAAGCTGCTGGTGGTGGAGGGTATGGCAGCTTTTTCCTAAGTTGACTTAGGGAGGTGGCAACTCCCTCCAGCAGCTGGCCATGCTGCACAGACAGTCACAGATGCATGGCTTTCCTCCTCACAGTCCCACAGAGTCTCAGTTCCATCCTGTCACTTCTGCACTGAAAATTTCTGCAACTAAGAACCCTGGAAATGTGGCCCTTCCTTTGTTTTATTTCATATTATTGTGACTGAAGTCAGTGTGCTTCCCACTATTCAATCATCTTGGATCTCTACAAATAAATTCTTATAAAATTCCAGTCCAATAAAAAAACCCCTAAAACCTCAAGCCCCAGATCTTAACTTATAAACTATGAATCCTGCCCCCATCTCCAAGGACTGGAGGTTACATTAAATAGATATTCTCTCCTGAGATTCAGTAATCACAGTTATCCCTCAGGCCAGATCTCTGGTCATCTAATATGCACCAATTTAGACCTAAACTTCTGTCACAAAAACAAAAACAAAAACAAAAACAGAACATCTGTAAAGTGCAGCTGCACGATATGCTGACTGTTGATCTCATTACTACCGATATGAGTGCTTGTCTTAGTTGACAATTGGGAGGCACATACCCTCCAAGACAGCCATTATCTCTGCCTCCTGACCAGCCCTGAGAGTATTGTCCCACCTCTGTCTCTAGGACTTATGACTATAATAAGCCATTTCTCCATGAATTTCTCTTTGGTGGCTCACCTGAAAGAACACATCATAAAAGATTATGGTGACATTGAATGTATGTGACTTGCCCCTAACCTTAGTGTAAAAACTTCGAATATTTCTCCTTTGAGTAGGTTAGCTGTGGATGTTTCATATGTCGTCTATATCAAGTTGAATTCACTTTCCTCTATTCCAAAATTATTGAACGCTTTACATGAACATGTATTCAATATTTGTCAAATGCATTTTTCTGCCTCCATTGGGATATTTACCCTTCCTTCTGTTAAGGTCATGTATCATATTGATTGATTTGCACATACTGAATCTTTATATCCCAGGATAAATTCTCTGGTTTTAGTGTAAAATTCTTTTATTGTTTTGTTGAATTTGATCTGCTGCTATTTCTTTCTTTTTTGAAGATCTTTTGTGTGTATGTTCAACAGGGATATTGGTCTGTAAGTCTCTGCTTGCAATGCTAGCCTCATAAAATGAATTTGGAAGCTTATTCTCCTTTCCAACTTTTTAGAGGCTATTGGGAAAAGTTTGTATACTTGTTACTATTAAAATTCATGGTAAAATTCTCCAGTCAAGTCATATGATCCCAGAATTTTCATGGTTGTCACGTGGACATTTCTGTGATATTATTTTTGTTATTGTTAATTCAATCTCCTTATTTGCTACTGATTTGATCTTAGTTTTTATTTCTTCATGATTCAGTCAAGATAAATTGTTTCTTGAAATATCCACTTCTAGGTTATGTAATTTTGATTATATAGTTGTTCACAGTAGTCTCATAATTACTTCATTTCAGTGACATCTGTTCCAATGTATACTCTGATTTTGCTTATTGTTTTTAATTATTTTATTTATATATAGTATCTTATTTTAATTATTTGTGTCTTCTCTTTATTTATTGTGTAATCAACAGCTTATCAGGTATATTAATATTTTCAAGAAACTAACTTAGTTTTGCTGATTTTTTTTCTATTGTTCTCTTCTCCTGATTTTGTTTATTCCTGATCTGATGATCTGATTTTTTTTTTTTTCCTTTCTTCTCCTAACTTTTCGCTGCTTTGTTCTTTTTCTGGTTCCTTGAAGTCTAAAGTTAGACTAAGAGAAATCAGTCCAGGGGCTGGCACCCATATGGGCGCCAGTTAATCCTCCGCCTGCAGCACTGGCATCCCATATGGGCGCTGGTTCTAGTACTGACTGCTTCTCTTCCAATCCAGCTCTCTGCTGCCGCCCAGGAAGACAGTGGAGGATGGCCCAAGTCCTTGGGCCCTGCACCCCATGGGAGACCAGGAGAAGCACCTGGCTCCTGCCTTCGGATAGGCACAGTGCGCCGGTTGCAGCGCGCTGGCAGCGGCGGCCATTGGAAGGTGAAGCAACAGCAAAAGGAAGACCTTTCTCTCTGTCTCTCCCTCACTGTCTGTAACTCTACCTTTCAAATAAATAAATAAAATCATTTAAAAAAAAAAAAAGGAAAATCAGTCCATTGCAACACCCCATCTCCTTTGCCACCACCAGCCGCCTGAAGAAACGACAATGTTTTATTCAGGCTCCTACTCTTTCTTTTTTCAGAGAGAAATCAGATGAGGAAATATTCTGTTTGGATTCATACTTTCTTGCCAAAGGAGTAATATTAGAATGCATGCTAATTCAAGCATTCACTTTTCTCTTACAATTTGTGAGTATCCTCTCAATTACATTCATTGTACTGTGGGGAGTCTTTAGTGAGTTCTGCTACAAATTATTCTCCCAGATCTTATATAGTTGCTGTCCTATTTTCCTTTGGCATGAGAGCATCGAAGCCTCCTAACTGACTTTCTGACTTCTGATGCAGAGACTTGATCCATGTTTTCTTCTTGAATTCTCCAAGGGATAAGGAGGGTTTGTGGCTTCCTGTTCCACTGCCTGTCTGATGCCAACTTACTGAGTGTATTTTAAATTTGTTTTAGATTGTTTACTACTAATACATGGAAATATAATTGACATACATATATATACACATAAAGTCACCATGTATCTTATATACTAACACCACTATATGTGTACGTATTAAATGTAGTAAATATTTGCTTTTTGGATTCTTCCAAATCTTTTATGGAAACAATCGCTATCTATAAGTAGAATAGTTTTGATTTTTCCTTTCTGATTTTTATGCCCTGTATTTCATTATCTTACCTTTTTCAATGGTTAGGATACCTAGTAGAATGATAATATAATTTTAAGAGTAAATATCCTTATATAACTCCAAAACTTTTTGGTGTTTCCTCTTTAAAATCTTATCAGTATAGGGCCAGTACTACGGTATAGCCAGTAAAGCTGCTGCTGTAGCTTTGGCTTTCCATATAGCACTGGTTCAAGTCCTGGCTGCTCCACTTCCAATCCAGCTCCCTGATAATGCACCTGGGAAAACAGTGGAAGGTGGACCAGGTGCTTGAGCCCTGCACCTATGTGGGAGAACCAGATGAATCTCCTGGCTCCTGGTTCCTGGCTCCTGGCTTCTGCCTGGCCCAGCCCTGGCTGTTACAGCCATTTGGAGAGTGAACTGGCAGATGGAAGATTCTCTCTCTCTCTCTCTCTCTATCTCTCTCTGTCTCTGCCTCTGCCTCTCCTTCTTTGTTACCCTGACTTTCAAATAAATAAGCAAATCTTTGAAGAAAAACATATCAGTATGCATTATTCCTAGGTGCCCATAGTCTACCACATTAAGAACATTAACCTCTGTTCCTACAGGCCATCATTACTTATGGTAAGTTTACACTGATGAACATAAAATGCCGGCCCCTAGATAACTTATTTTCTACGAGTATTAGTTTTATTCTAGGCAAAGCTGTATAAAATACTAAAACATAAGCAATAGGTAGCCAGAATAAAGGTCATTCCATACAATCAGAACTCTAATATGGATATTTAAATACAGAGTTAAATTAGATTACTGAGGAATCACAAATACTTTGTGTTCAATTTCAAAAAAATTAAATAGTACCTGAATAAAAATGTTGTGTTTATCTCCTTAATAAATACTAATGATTTGCATTATGAATTGGCACTATATCTCTCTTTTTCAAAATCATGTCAACAGTCTTTTCTTCATTTTATAGAAAGTACATGTTGAAGCAGGTGCTGTGGCATAATGGTAGGCTAAGCCTCTGCCTGCATCACCATCCCATATCAGTGCCAGTACATGGCCTGGTTTCCCCTCTTCCAATCCAGCTCTCTGCTTATGGTCTGGGAAAGCAGCAGAAGATGGCTCAAGTGCTTGGGCCCCTGCACCAATGTGGGAGGCCTGGAAGAAGCTCCTACTCCTGGCTTCTGATCATCCTAGCTCCGGACGTTGCAGTCATTTGGGGAGTGAAACAGAAGATGGAAAAATCTCTTTCTGTCTGTCCCTCTCTCTACCGATAACTCTGCTCTCACATAAATAAGTAAAATCTTTTTTTAAAGTATATGTCATATGAATAAATATTTGGTTATTTTTATAGAAATTAACCAAAGAAAATTTGGTTCAACTTTAATTTTCTTCATTAACCTTCTAATCACAATTATATGCTATAAAAAAAGAGAAAATGCTACAGTGTATGATCATGTTTCTGTTATTTTATATGAATATTGGAAATGAGATATTTTCCTTTTCAGGTTCACTGAATATGTCAGACATGAACAATTGATTTTGAAAGTTATAAAATAGCTGAAAGGCAGGAATCACTAGGTGTAGATTACATTATCAATAATCTGGATTAGGAAAAGTGGCCAACAGTTACTAATGTGAATGCTCCAACTTTATGTGGAGTGTAGGAGCTCCTAGCTCCCAGTTTCAGCCTGGCCCAGCTCCAGCCATTGTAGCCATCTGGGGAATGAACAGGCAGATGGAAGATATCTCTCTCTCCCTCTATCTCTCTTGCTCTCTCACTCTGTGTATGTGTGTGTGTGTGTGTCTATGTGTGTGTAGAACTGTCTTTAAAAAAATAAATATTTTTTTAAAAAGAGACAAATAACACACAGTTATTTTATTTTCTTCTTCCTCTGCTGTCTTCATTGTTTTACTGGAACAATAGTCTGAGCTGATAGTTACATGCATCATTTCCAAGTGAAGTAAAGAACAGTCTCTAGTGTTACTCTTCTCCAGTTCTGGTAAGGCAGGCGGTTTATTCCAGGTTGGGCTTTTATTTCAAGCATGACAGTGGGTCTCTGAGTGCCTCTATGAAAGGAAACAGCATGCTGATTTGGACACATGTGAGTTTGAATAAACTTTTATTGTTTATTAAGCCATTGAGATTCAGAGTGTTTCACTACATCAAATCTTACACATCAACAAGCTGCCTATAAAAGACTACAAATTTCGGGGTCGGCTCTGTGGCACAGTAGGTTAATCCTCCGCCTGCGGTGCTGGCAACCCATATGGGCGCTGTCTCTAGTCACGGCTGCTCCTCTTCCAGACCAGCTCTCTGCTATGGCCCGGGAAAGCAGTAGAGGATGGCCCAGGTCCTCGGGCCCCTGCACCTGTATGGGAGACCTGGAAGAAGCTCCTGGCTCCTGACTCCAGATCCACACAGCTCTTGCTTGTTGCAGCCATTTGGGGAGCATACCAGCAGATGAAAAACCTTTCTCTCTGTCTCTCCCTTTCACTGTCTGTAACTCTACCTCTCAAATAAATAAATAAAATGTTAAAAAAAATCTACAAATTTCAGTTTGATGAATTTTTAAAAATGAAACTTTAAGATATTAAATTAATTCTAAAATTTTAGATAAAAATGGCTTGATATGTCAGTGTAATACATTATTGATTATAAGGTGGGCTCCTTTAAAATTATTATAGGGTCAGTCATTTGACTTAGTGATTAAGACTTCTGAATAAGGTGCCTTCAACCCATATGGGATGACCTCTGACCCCCCAGTTCTGACTCCAGATTACAGCTTCCTGCTAATGTGGACCCTGGGAAGCAACAGATGATAGCTCAAGTTGTTAGGTCCCTGCCACCCACATGGGTTGCATAGATTGAATTCATTGCTCTCTATGCCTCTATCTTTGTCTCTTTCTCATCTTTTTAACTCTTAAATAGTGAAAATAAATACATACCTAAATTATCGTTATTATATGCAGTTTCATGTAGGTTATATTATTGCAGGTTTATAATGTGTATCTTTATCTTATAATGGACATAATTTTTTTTCCTATTTAAAATAAAATAAATGATGTCCTTGGATAGGTGTTGTGACACAGTAGGTTAAGACAGCAGTTTTGAGATGCCCACATCCTGATTTGACTTCTGGCTCCTCCACTTCAGATTCAGCTTCCTGCTAATGTGCACCCTGGATGGCAGCAGTGATAGCAAATGTACTTGGGTTCCTGCTTTTCACAAGGGAGTCTGAATGGGATTCTGGGCACCAGCCTTTGGTCTGACACAGTCTCACCTGCTGTGGGCATTTGGGAAATGTACCAGTAGAATAAGATCTCTCTTCTCTCTGTCGCTCTGTCTTTCAAATAAAATGTAAGTTTAATTGATTAATTAATTAACTGAAAATGCATGTCTTTTAGCTTTACTTTTATTTATAAATAGCCATGATCCTTGGCATACAAACAAATAGATTATATAAGCATACTGAAATAACCCTCTAATTCTGCAAATAGAACCTCTATTTTCACTTCATTTATATTAATGTTTTAATTTACTATTGAAAATAAATGCTTACATACCTTATTGATTTTTTATTATTGTTTATTATCAATTGTTCTTAAAGTAGAACAATCATCTCATGGTCTTTATTATCATGTCCATTGCTGTATATATAAACCTTATTTTATTTTGTGTATCTGTATTTAATATAGAAATAATTTCCCTTACATCTGTAAAGGCTTTGTAACTATTTTAGTCATTTTTTAACTTTTATTTAATAAATATAAATTTCCAAAGGACAGCTTTTGGATTACAGTGGCTTCCCCCCCCCCATAACCTTCCTCCCTCCCGCAACTCTCCCATCTCCCGCTCCCTCTCCCATCCCATTCACATCAAGATTCATTTTCAATTATCTTTATATGCAGAAGTCATTTTAATGATTCACTTGGATTAAAATTTTTTTTTTGCCAACCACTAGGAAATGGAGGTTTTAGTTAATAAAAAAATGGAAATTTATCTATAAAAGATCCATATTAGATGAGAAAGTATAATCAAAATATTTTATCTGTTATCATTTAAACAGATGACTTTTTACTTGTGAACCTACGTCAAAATGTTTATTTGGAATAGGCCCAGTTTACCTCTTTTGTTCTGCTGTTATAATCATCAACACTCACCTTTCACTGACAAGCATTGATATCTGGTCAGTAAATTTTATGATTTCCCTACCCATAATCATTTTGCTAATACTTTTTCCAAACACAACATACAATAGAATAAATGTTAAGACAATCTTCCACTCCTAACATCTCATCATTAAAAAGAATGTAAGAACGTATAATCACTAGGAATGTAATATAGTACATAAGAGAAATCAACATCTCCAGAATTTCTATAGTTTAGAAAATATTGCAGAACGTATTTTTCTTCACCTTCTTATTATATTCTCATGATACAAGGCAGAGTCACATTGAAAGAGAAGCCTCTGAAAGGTGCTACAATTGCTATCAACATAAAAATTACATTTTCTGTCATTTTAAATTGCTCTAACATAAATGAGGAGATGCATATATACATGTAAAAGAAAGGTAAGCTGTAGGTTAGAAGTACAGAAATATATTTAAGTTGTGGCAATTAACAATCCATAATAGAGGAATGTTAGATGGTGTTTTAGTGATCCTAGTTAAAATTTTCACCATGCAGGGGCCGGCACTGTGGTGCAGTGGGTTAAAGTCCTGGCCTGAAGCAACGGCATCCCATATGAGTGCTGGTTCATCCCGGCTGCTCCTCTTCCCATCAAGCTCTCTTCTGTGGTCTGGGAAAGCAGTAGAAGACAGCCCAAGTCCTTGGGCCCCTGCATCCCCATGGGAGAGCTGGAAGAAGCTCCTGGCTCCTAGCTTTGGATCTGCGCAGCTTCGGCCTTTGTGGCCAATTGGGGAGTGAACCAGAGGATGGAAGACCTCTCTCTCTGTCTCTGCCTCTCCTTTCTCTGTGTAACTTTGACTTTCAAGTAAATAAAATAAATCTTTAAAAAAAATTCACCATGCAAATGGAGGCTCTATAGTATTCAATTGCCATTGCCTAAATTGCTTTTTATGATAGAGAAAAAATTTATGAAATATGTGATCATACACCTGTGTTATCTAGATAAATTACAGACTTCTCTAAATTTGCCTGAACCTTCCACAATAATCAGACAAACTCATGAGTTTGTGCTCTTCCAAGTGATTCCTTAGGCTGGCAATCATTTTCTGTATCCTATCTCTTATGGGGGATTTCATCATCTGACATGACAAGCTATAAGGTCAATTCTGAAATTAGACTATCATCTCAGAATTCAGAAGTATGCTTTCCATGCATTGAGGAGAGTTTGCATAACTATTAGTCTGCTTGTTTATGAATAAATATTTTTGAAAGAACTAAGTTTAATTAAAATTTAAGTCTTGGCAGCAAAGTTATTGATGAATAAGACCATAACCTTCCCCTAACTTTAATCTAGGGACCTAGCATTGTGATTAGCAATACTGAGTTAGGATGGTCCGTGTACACCTCTGTGGTAATTGTCTATTTCTAATGGCAATGGAACCATACTTTCCTTTCTTTCAAGAGTCCTGTCCCTCTCCCTCTTAGGAGAACTAGAGTGTTAATGGAAAATTTTCACAGGCCATAAAATCCTCTGCCCATTATTTACCTGTGCTTTCACAAACTGGCATTCAAATGCTAATAATCAATGAATTGGGTAACCCTGGCATAGAAAAGAGAAAAAAAAATGAGCTAACTATGATAAAATTGAAAAATCAGCCCTAAATAATCAGGTTAGTACATACAGATTTCATTTTGAGCTGGTACCGTTTCTCCTAATTTTCTCTTTAGCACAAATTTTGTCAAGCCCTTTCATTCTCTGACCTTTCAAAATCTATTTTATGCTAAATGTGTTTCCTCTCCTTGAGACTTAGTTTAAATGAGTTGCCTGACAGATCATTTAGCACCATTTCCACTGCTTTGTGAACCTCTCAAGTAGAGAGTTTACCTCATACTGATTCAGTTATTATATTATCAACTCAGTCTCCAACAATTCCTATTCTGAAACTAGGAAGGGAATACTCTAATATGATTCCTTCACTATTCAGAGATTCTAATTATGTTCACATTAAAAGAAATTAGACAAATCTCCATTTCTGCATTTTGATGGGACAAAAACTAATATGTGCTGCCTATACCATTGTTTCTGGGTCGTAATTAACTGAACACGAAAAGGTAGACAGCAATGTACTCTAATCCAAAGTATTTTGCTGTATCAAAATCCTACAGGGTATAACAGAATTACTCCATTTTGTACCTAAATGCATTCATAATAGCTTGGAAAGTATTGCAAGTGGTTAGGGCACAGCAGTAATAATAAAATTGATTTTCACTCTGTAGATTTATGAGGAAGGCTAGCTAGCTGGGTGTCCAGATGTATCCATCTTGCCAAAATCTGTCTTTCCAGCCTACTTCATATGAAAAGAACACGCTGTGCTGTATGTGCCAATTCACACCCACATTTTCAATTTTTCAAAATGTTCACTCTGAACAATTTCTCTATTTGACACGAATCACGTCAAACCCACAGTTTAGAAACGCCATGGGTTAATGGTAAAAGATTTATTCCATTTATCAGTAAATTGCTGTCAATGACAAATATATCAGAACTGCATTCATATTTTACTCCCTATGAATATTTCTTTTTTAGTTTTTTGAGATACAGAAAGATATCTATCAAGAGATAGAGAGTGAAATAGGAAGACAGCTCCCATCTACTGTTCACACTCCAAATGCTCACAGTGGCCATAGTTCGGGTGGGTCTAAATCAGAAGCTAGCAATTCAATCTAGGTCTCTCATGTGAGGGACAGGCAGCTGGAGCCAGGACTGAAACCGAGGTACTCTGATATGGGATGCAAGTGATTCAGTCACCATCTTACCAACTAGGCCAAATCTCATGACAATATGAAAAGTTCTACTATAACATATAGGTAAATTAGGGAGATTGAATTTATAATATGCCTATATTTTTATTATTTTGACCTTTTCTATGTACTAAAAATAATTTGAAATTGAAGTCACTTAATGTAAAATTAATCATTTCAAAATGAGCCATTGAGTGACAGTCAATATATTTGTAATGTTGTAGAAAGTACTTCCTGTAACTAATCTAAACATTTCCATTAATCCAAAGAAAAACCTCTGACTGAATAAACACTTTCTATCCATTCGCCCCAAATCCTAACTCCTAGCAACTGTTAATCTCCATTTGGTCTACATCAATTACCTGGATTTTTCATATTAAAGTAACATTTTTCACATCCATATAATTATTCTGGATTGTTTCGTATTAATTTAACCATGCACTATGTGACCATTTGTGTCTGTCAGTGTTCACATAAGGTACTGTTTGGAAGATTCATCCACACTGTAGCA
Source organism: Oryctolagus cuniculus (assembly GCF_051225735.1). Taxonomy (NCBI): domain Eukaryota; kingdom Metazoa; phylum Chordata; class Mammalia; order Lagomorpha; family Leporidae; genus Oryctolagus; species Oryctolagus cuniculus. The sequence continues at coordinate 104,664,002 of NC_142871.1, read as the reverse complement.
TGTGTCAATATTTCATCTTCTTTCTATTGCCAGAGTGCTACAAAAATTTATGGAAAATAGAATTAAAAGTTAAGTTAATTTAGATGAAAAAAGTTTTGACACCTCAATAGATTTTCCACCATATGCATTTTCAGAGCTTTTCAATGATACCTGATTTTAAAATTTTTTCACAAAACAGATGTTTTAATTCAATTTTTATAAACATTATAAAGTACTCTCATATATACCATGATTTATTTATAAATTCAACTTTTGATGAATATTTGAATTGTCTTCCCATTTTGATAATTGTAAATTGTCTTGCTATGAAATTGCATGTATATGTTTGAGTAATTATTTTCAGTTTTTCTGGAGTATACATAGAAGTGAAATTGCTGGGTTATATGATAATTCCATGTTTAGCTTTTCGAGGAAATGTCAAAACTTTCCATAGTAACTGAGCCATATTACATTCTCACCAGTGTTGTTCACTGAGTTTCAATTTCTCTACCACCTCTTCAATTCTTTATATTTAAAAAAAAATGAGTTCCATCTAAGTGGATATGAAATGGAACACCATTAGTGCTTTGATTAGTATTTATATTTCTAGTGTCCTGGATTTTTTTTACCTTGCAAGGTTGTTGAAATTTGTAAAGTGTTTTTACTGCGTCAACTAAGAGGACTATAGAACAATAAATATAGCTTACCCCACGTGGTTTTAGTGTAAAACATGTGGGTTTTTTTTTTTTTTTTTTTTTTTTTTTTTTTTTTTTTTTTTTATCTCTACAGGGGGCCAGCGCTGTGGCGCAGCTTGTTAAAGCCCTGGCCTGAAGCACCAGCATCCCATATTGTGCGCCGGTGTGCGTCCCGGCTGCTCCTCTTCCGATCCAGCTCTCTGCTATGGCCTGGGAAAGCAGTAAAAGATGGTCCAAGTCCTTGGGCCCCTGCACCCATGTGGGAGATCTGGAAGAAGCTCCTGCCTCCTGGCTTCCGATCAGTACAGCTCCAGCCATTGCAGCCATCTGGGGAGTGGACCAGAGGATGGAAGACCTCTCTCTATGTCTCTCTCTCTCTGTAACTGGCTAAAATAAATAGAATAAATCTCTTTTTTTAAAAAAAAAAAGATTTATCTCTACAAATATTTATTTTTGAAAAAGTGACAGAGAGAGAAAGAGAGGGAGGGGGAGAGAGATCAAGAGGTCTTCCATCCACTGGTTCACTCCCTAAATGATCGCAAAAGCCAGGGCTTGAATGGGCCAAAGCCAGAAACATGAATTCCATCTGGCTGTGTCCCTGGGGTGCCAGGGACAAAAAAACCTGGACCATCATCTGTTGCATTCCAAGGCTCATTAGCAGGAAGTTGGATAAAAGCAGAGTTACTGGGGTTTGGATTCACACTCAAATAAGATGCTGGTGCTGCAAGCAGTGGTGAGCTGAAAACAGTGTACACTATTTTACTGAGTACACTATTTTAATATGCTGTTGCGTGTAATTTTCTTGTAGTTCACTGGGTATTTTAATATCTATAAAGGACAGTGGCGTGTAGTTTTATTTTCTTGTGATGTCCTTATCTGGCTTTGGTACCCATATATGCTGACCTCCATACCGAACTTCATCCAGGTCTCCCATACATGGGCAGGGGCCCAAGAATTCAGGCCATCTTCTGCTCCTTTTGCAAGCACATTAGAAGGGAGCTGTATTTGTGCCTATTCTATGGTTTTGGAGGAGTTTGAGGTGGATTGGCATTAATTCTTCATTAAAAGTTAAATGAAGTACATCAATGATGACATCTGGTCCTTGAATTTTGTGGGTTGTGAAGTTTTAGAGATATTGATTCAGTATCTTTACTTGTAAGGTTTTATTTTAAGTGTTCTATTTATTTGAGTCAGTTTTGGTATAGGAACTTTTCTATTTGCCCAAAATATCTGATTATTCATAGTATGCTATGAGAAGCCTTTGTATTTCTGTAAGTGTTTTAACAATACCACCACATGTATTTTTAATTCTAATCATTTGTGTTTTATAACTCTTTTTCAGTCCTACTAAGGATTTAGCCATTTTTCAGTATTTTCATCAGGGATCAATGTTTGCACTGAACTTCTGTATTGATTTTCTATTCTTGATTTAATTTATCTCCCTTCAAATCATTATTCTTTTCTTCCTTCTACTAGTTTTGTATTTTCTTTGTTCTTTTTTCTAATTTCTTAAAGTATGATGTTTGCTAATTTAATTATCACTACAGTATATAAAACCACACAACATATTTAGCACTTCTTTTACTACATGCCACAAGCATTGTAATATTTTGTTTTTCTAATCATTCAATTCAAAGAACCTTCTAATATCCCTGGTCATTTCTTTACACAGTTCTTTGACACTTCCTTTGTAAATGTTATAGTATCACCTTTTTTTAATTTTTTTTTATTTATTTGAATGTCAGTTATGGAGAGAGAGGGAGAGACACAGAGAGAGAGTTCTTCCATCTGGTGGTTCACTCCCCAGATGACCACAAATTCTAGGACAGGGCCCAGCTGAATTCAGGAGTCAGGAGTTTTACCTGGGTCTCCCATGTGAGCAACAGGGAAACTGCCACTTGTTCCATCCACTGATGCTTTCCCAGGCCATTAGCCGTGAAGTGGATTGGAAGTGGAGCAGCCAGGACACAAACCAGCACATATAAAGAATGGCCCACATCTTAGGCACTGGCTTTACCTGCTATACCACAACTCTGGCCCCTCCAGCCTCACTTTTCTAAATGATTTCCAGTTTTCTAATAGTGTGATTGAAAAAGATATTTTCAATAAATCAAGACTTCTTTTGTGACCTAAAATATGGGCTCTCCTTGAGATTGATCCACATGCACTTGAACTGCTTTTGGAGGGTACAACATCTTAAGTACATCTTCTAAAAGTTCATAGAAATTACATATGAAAAAAATGTGCTTTAATTTCAGAAGGTTTTGAACCACATTTGTCTTTTAATTCCATTTCTCTATAAAAATTTTTTGAAATACCTTACCATGTTGGATCTAGTTGGTTAAAAAAATTCAAGTCCTCACTTCCTTACTAACCTGTCAAAATGACCTACCTATTAATAAAATCGTAGTATTGTGATCTCCAACTATTACTGTGTAACTATTTCTGCCTTCAGGTTTGTAGTGTTTGCATGCTGTATTTTTAAGAGCTCTATCGTATGATGTGGATATGTTTATAATTATTAGATCTTCTAGAAGAAATAACTTTTTGCCAGCATGAGCGTGGATAAAAAATGAATCTTGATGAGAATGGAAGGGGGGAGGGAGAGGGAAAGGGGAGGGTTGCGGGTGGGAGGGAAGTTATGGGGGGAAGCCATTGTAACCCATAAGCTGTACTTTGGAAATTTATATTCATTAAATAAAAGTTAAAAAAAGAAAGTTCACAGAAAATATTATAAAAGATAATGCACGGTTTCCCTAAAACTTTGGAAGTCCACTTATATATTGTCCACATCTTCATCTTGCAACAATTTTTACTTAAAATCTTGTATATGTGATGCTAGTTTAACTATCCCTGATTTCTTGTAATTACTGTTTGCACATAGCATGATTTTCCATTGTTTCACTTTCAACCTAAATATACCTTTAAATCAGAATGAATCTCTTTAAGACAACATATATTTTAATTATCTTTGTTTATGTATTCTTCCAACTCTTTCTTTTGATGGATTTAACTTACAGATTAAAGTCAATTGCTGATTAACAAGTGTTTGTTTCTGTCATCTTGCTATGTATTTTATGTATGTTTTATACATTTATGTCTAATTTTCTCAATTATAGTTTTGTGTTTTGTTAATTCTTGTAACATCCCTTTTATTTCATATCCTTTCTTTTTCTGGGTAATTTTTGGATATTTTCTTAATGACTACCTTGAGAATGACAATATTGTAAATGTTTACTAAGCTAGTTGGAATTAAAACCAGCTTAGCTTCGGTAGCATACCAAAAAAAAAAAAAAAAAAAAAAAAAAATCTGCACCTATGGAGTCCCTACTGGCTATATGTGATTCTTGTCACAACTCTTATCATTAAGTATTTTATAAATAAGATTCATGATAATTTTTCATGAATTTATATTTTAAATCACATAGGAGATAAAATGTGTAGTTAAAAACCAAAAGTACAATAATATTTTGTATGTAGCTTTGTGTTTGCTACTACCAGGAAACTTGGCTTCTTTGCACAATTTTGAGTTACTTCTACAGCCTTTCTGTTCTGACCAGAGAGTCTCATTTTAGCATTGCTTGCAAGGCAGTTCCACTGATATAATCGTTCAGCTTTCATTTATCCAAAATTGTCTCAGACCTTCCCTCATTTTGAATTCCTTGTTATGAATACTTTTCTCTCAGCATTTTAGATACGCTTTCTGTCCTCCATAATTTCTGATGAGAAATCAGCTCTTGTTCATTTCAAACATTTCTTGCACATGATCAGGTACTTCTCTCGCTGCTTTCATAAGCTCTTTTTGTCTTTCTAGAATTTGTTTAAAATGTATTTAGAAGTGCATCTCGTTTAGTCAATGCTACTTGGAAGTTACTGAGTCAGTGTCTTGAGCCAGCCACCACTGCTTCACCGGGTCTGCATTAGCATGAAATTGGAGTCAGGAACCACGACTGGATGTAGAATGCAGTACCCCAATGTAGGATGCAGAAATCTTTACCAGTATCACCCATTTATGTTAAATGTCCAGTCTGGGGGGCTAGTGTTGTAGCACAGTGGGTTAACCTGACATCTGCGGATCCGGCATCCCATATGGACACCAGTTTGAGTTCCAGCTTCTCGACCTAGCTCCCTGCTGATGTGCCTGTGCAAACAGCAGAGGAAGGCCCAAAGGCTTGGGTCCCTGCACCCATGTGGGAGACCCGGCTGGAAATCCTGGCCCCAGGCTCAGCCTGGCCCAGCCCTGATCATTGCAACCATAGGGGGAGTGAACCAGCAGATGGAAGATCTCTCTCCTCTCTCTGTCTTTCTCTCTCTCACATTAGACTCTCAAATAAATCAATCTTTAAAAAAGTCTACTTCATAGTCCCTTAGATTCTGTTCACCTTTCCTTATTCTATTTTTTTCTTACGTTCCTTAGACTGGACAATTATAATTGCCTTCTTTGAAGTTTGACTATTTTTTTCTTCTGTTTGCTCACATCTGCTGTCAAGTTTCTATTGTGAATTTTTTCATTTGGGTCATTGCTCTTATTGGCTACAGAATTGTTATTTTGTTCTTTTATATAATTTCTAAATCTCATTGGTATTATTTAATTTATATCACTTTACTAATTCTTTTAGTTATTGTACATAGTCTCCTTTAGTAGTTTAAACATATTCAAAACAGATGATTTTTAAATCCTTATCTGATAAACCCAACATCTCAGATTCCTCAGGAATGATTTCTAAGTTTTTTTTTAACCTGTGGAGTGGGTTACACTTTCCTATTTTTTTCCTGTACTTCGTGATTTTTTTTCTTTTTGGAAATGAGAACTTTGAATAATATTGTGGGGAGCAACCCGGACTAGACTAAGTTACTGGAATTAAGACTTATTCTATGCATTTGCTCTCCCACAATATGGCGCTGAGAAGGAAACAGCTTCTACGCAGCTGCCTCCAGTTCAACCAATAAACTGTAGGACCTGCTCCTGATTGCAGGAGAGCAGCGCGCTCAGCATGTGGGTAGCAGAGCACGGATTGGTGGAGAGGACTGTAAAGGAGGAGAGAGACAACATGCACGAGGAACATCTAAGGGGAACATCTATCTGAGGGAACACCTGTGCAGCCCCCGAGAGAGCCGGCCTGCGGTGTGCCGCTCCCCCGCGGAAGTGGGGAATGTGGCAGGGGGAACCGCCCTTCCACGGAGGTGGAAGGGATGGTAGCCAACCCGGGAAGGACCAGCAGCCAACCAGGGAAGGACCAGCAGCCAACCCGGGAAGAACCAGCAGCAAACCCGGGGAGGGCCGAGCAGACAAAAGAACAGCGCAGGGTCCTGTGTCGTTCCTCCACGAAGACGGAGAGCGACAAATATAATGTAAATTGCAAGTTTTTTTTTTCATTTTTACATTTAAAGTAAAGAAATTTCCAATAATTAATATATACAGATTTAGGAACATGGTGATATTTCCCACCCTACCCTGCCTGCCCCCCACGCTCCAACACTTCCACCTCCTTCCTCTTATTCCCTCAATTTTTACAAAGATCTATGTTCAGTTTACTTTATACTCATAAGATTAACCCTACACTAAGTAAAGAGTTCAACAAAGAGTGAGAAAAAAAATCCTGTTTATCAACAATAGAGACAAGGGCTGTTGAATTTCAAAATGTGAATTTCACTCTATACTTTACATTTTTGGTACTCTACTTTGGCAATGTGTTTGTTGGCAGCTTTGGGATCCGCATGGAAGGAAGGCCTATACTTCTGGGAATGGAAGGTTCCTACCTGTACTTCCGGGGGTGGGGGAAGTCCTTGTCAAGGTCCCTCAGGGTGCCTAAAGGTCAACCAATGAGGATCAGACCCCCCTCAACCTTTAACCCCCATGCCCTGAATCTATAAAAGGAGCTCTCCCAATCTCTGACTAGCGACTTCCCCGGCCCCCACTCTGTAGGGACCGGGGAACCTCGCCCGGGAGTGGAACCCCAATAAAAGCCTGTGAATTAATTGATTCGTCTGCCTGGGAAGATTTGTTACATGCTGGACACCTTGCATTTGTGGTGGGGCAAGGTTGACCATTGTCCACAGGGTTTTTCATTTTGTTTTACTTTGCTATATATATAAAATGTATATAAAAGGCAAGTGAGTCCTACTGTATAGCATCTAGTCTTCCTAGATGTTAAAGAGGTCACTGGTTTAAGATAAAAGTAGAGTTAGTAAATGAAATACAATGAAGATGCTTTGTGTTAAAATTCATAGGAAAGCCTGATCTTAAAACCACTTATGGAAGTAAAATTGTTAAAATTCCCTCTAAGCATTACAGGTGCTTATATCTGTCCAGTGTTTTGGTAGAGATGGGAAGGGGAAGGGTTCTAGGCCAAAATGTTCTTGTTGAGAAGACCATTTTGATGTTAGAACCTGTGTTACAAGTCTAAGTTTTTAGGGACTATTGTGTGACTACTGGGAAACTGAAGTCCTTTCTGGAAACATCTGGCCTCTAGATGTTTAAAAACAATACCTGTTAAAGTAGGTTTTGTTATTTCATAGGACAGATATCTGTTTCTTTTTTTTAAAGATTTATTTTATTTATTTGAAAGACAGAGTTAGAGAAGTAGAGAGAGAGAGACAGAGAGAGAGAGAGGTCTTCCATCTGCTGGTTCACTCCCCAGATGGCCGAAACAGCCGGAGCTGCACCGATCAGAAGCCAGGAGCCAGGAACTTCTCTGGGTCTCCTACATGGGCACAGGGGCCCAAGAACTTGGCCCATCTTGTACTGCTTTCCCAGGCCATAACAGAGAGCTAGATTGGTAGAGGAGCAGCCAAGACTAGAACTGGTGCCCATATGGGATGCCGGCACCTCAGGCCAGGGCTTTAACCCACTGTGCCACAGCACCAGCCCCAGATCTCTGTTTCTTTAGCTGCATTCAACTATTTTGAAAAAAACAATTTGACACACCAGAAGCTGAACAAAACAAAATGAATCAAAACATCCCCCTGTGTTTGATCATTGGTTCTATGCTGAGATTCTCCATTAAGACTTGTTCAAGTGGTTCCCATCTCTTTGTTGGCCTTCACTTTCTGCTTCCACTCAACTTACTCAACAAGTTGTGAAAACTTTTTGTTCCACATTTTCTAACACTGTATTCTATATTGGGCATGTACATGGGTTTCTAAAGTCCCAAATCTAGTGTCTCTCCATTGTAATATTTTGCCTGAGATAAAATGTTCAGTGTCTTGCTACAATGAGTGAGCTCTATTTGAGCTGAAATAAGGGCATTTTTTACCATTAAATATAGACAAAATCATGGAACTTGGCACTGTCTGATCCTTCTCCTTGAACTGTGTATTTAATTATTCACAAGTCCCAGAATACCAACCCTAGTTTTCTCTCAAACCTTTTCTGGTACTCTTATTTTGAATTGTAAGAATATAGTTTCTGGAACCAAATATCTCTTCATTATGTAGACCCTTGCAAAGTATACCATATTGCGTACTCATTCCAATTTACATATCTTCTACATATTTATAACATATTTGTTTCAAAATCTCCCCAATTTGATAAACTTGTATGTCTTTTCTCTGCATTCCTTTGGCTTCTTTGGTGTTCTATTACATGTATTGTGCTCTGTATCTTAGTCTATTTCTCTACATCATGAAGTTCTTACATATAACAAACGTATGGGGCTGGCCCTGTGGTACAGCAGGTTAGGCTGCCTTCTGCAGTGCTACCACACCATATGGGCACTGGTTCGAGTTCCAGCTGCTCCACTTCTGACCCAGCTCCTTGCTAATATGCTTGGGAAAGCAGCAGAGGATGACCCAGTCCCTTAGGACCCTGCACCCATGCAGGAGACCTAGAAGAAACTCCTGGCTCTTGGCTTTGGACCAGCTCAGCTCTGGCCATTGCAGCCATTTGGAAGTGAACCAGCAAATGGAGGATATTTCTCTCTCTTTCTCTCTGTTTCTCCCTCTCTCTCTCCCTCTCTCTCTCCCTCTCTCTCTCTCTTGCTCTCACTCTCTCTGTAACTCTACCTTTCAAATAAATAAAAAAAACTTTTTTAAAAAATAAGAAATATATTAAAGATTGATATAGATAGAAACATATAGATAAATAGATGCAGAGATAAATAAATCCTGAAATTAGTATCATTCATCTCTATTTTCCAAGAGTTTATCATTTACTTTGCCTAACATAAATGTGAAATGCATATTTGTTGAATTAAATTGGCAAGAAGTAAACTAGATATTTCTTGATAGTGAATCAATACATTCTGACAACTTATTTACCTACGTATTATCACCAAACATAAAACCTCATGTTCTATAAGAGAGTACTTGTCTATTCTTTTTTATTTTCCAGTTTTCAAGGAAAATAGAAAACAACTATTTATCTCAATGTGCTACATTATTTTGAATTGCTATTGTCTTGACTTTCTGCTTCAGTGTACACTTTATAAAGTCAGTGATGAAATTTAATGAATATGATGTAGCTTTTGAAAATATTAGTGTTCCTCTAAATATCACATTTTCTCATACTAGTGGAACATTACCTTCAAAATAGTTTTTTGAGATACCAATTTATATAGACTATATCTCTCATGAGAATATCAAACACAATTCACAATCATTATAGTACATATTTATAAAATTTATGAGTGCATTTTAAATACTATTTTGTAATTTTAGCACATTTATCTTATATTTAACTAACAAAAAGAGAACAGACTGTATGCTTCTGAGATATTCTACCATGTTCTACATTCTTGCACACAAAAAGATATTTAACTTCTAGGATTCTAGGGTGCTCTCCTTAAATAATGAACCAGATAGATAGATTGATGATAGATAGCTAATAGATTTTATGTAGGTGGATAGATAATAGATAGCTGATACATAGATGGCAAATAATATAAAATTTATGTTTAAAATCAATATTGAGAGGCAAAATCAAAATGGTGTCTGAGAAAGAGGCTCTGGTAGCCACCTTTTCACAGAGACACCAATGTGAACAGCTATTCACACACCAACTCACTTTAATAAGTGAGTTGGCTATGGATGCCAGATAAGAGACCATAGTGCTCCAACTTGTTATGATCCTAAGAAGAGTGACATTGAAAAAAATAAAAAGGAAAGTGGCTTGTGTTACCCCTCCTACAAATTCAAGGGGTAAAAAGGTGGAGAAAGACACTTTGCACTTGGGAGAGGAAGAGTGAGCAGAATCCCAATGCCAAGCCCATTTTGAAAAATTCAACCAGACTGAGCTTTCAGTCCTGCCTTAATGATCATGCCTATCAGGTGAGTGCTGGAAACTTCCACCACCACCAGCTGCTGGCAGAGAAATAAAGTTAAACCACCCAGAGATGTTTTGATAGGGAACACAAGACAATAACTTAGGGCTCAAAAACAGGCCTACCATGCTGACAGCCAGCACCTAAAAAAGTTCCTAAGGCCTCTACCAACAACTGGTGCCAAAGACTAAACCTCTAGGCTTGATAAAAATAATACAGAGCCTTGTGCTCTGGTCAGTTGGGTTCATTAGAACATCTGTCACTGTGTATCTTGGGTGGGCTTGGTGGTCACTTGTGGGACTGTGTGGATACTAAGAACTTCCAGGTGTGACCATCCTGTGGCCAATCTGGATGGATAGATATTGTCTAAATCACTCCTTCTTCCAGCCTTGGGAAGACCAAAGGCCAAGTGACTCTGTCTCGAAAACAGTTTTGGGCTGATAAAGCCCAATGTGGCTCTCAATCAGTTCTCATCCCTAGGCCAGTACCTGTGGACAAAGTCTCTGGGCTTGCCCCAGCATCATGTGGAGATCTGCCCCTGGTGACACTTAACATAGATGTGTATCACTACTAGCCTCCCATGAACCTGGTGTGTATGCCCAAGATTGGTACAGGTACAGGGCATGGTACCTATAATACTCACAAGGGACTCACCCGGGACCTGACTCGAGTGGCTAAGGGGCTGCCTCCATCACCCCTTATACATTCTTCAGCTGCCAACAAGGAATATTTTGAGACTCAATGTCAGGTTGATAACACCCAGCTTTGAGCTCCTGCCCCCATACCAATGCCTGCTGACAGAGTCTGTGTAACTACTTCAATGTGCAAAAGAGCTCTGTGGTCCTGATTAAGCAATCTTGTACCCCAGCCATTATTATCATATAGCAGCAATCTTGTACCCCAGCCATTATTATCATATAGCAGCATCATGCAGTAAGCTCACCTTAGCAGTACACAGACCATAGCTGAGTGAGTTTTTAGTCCTACACTTGCCTTGTTGGGTTGTGAGAATGAGATAATATCTTGCATCACAGCTTTCATGAAAACATGAGAATAAGTTTCAGGTACAGAGAGAGGCTTTTAATAATAGACTAAACTTTCTTAAGCAGTTCCCCAGTTAATATTGAACAACACATCAACTGCCGATTTGGGACAAATTTAAATTTAGGGAGTACTATGTAACTGAATCAGTAAAAACATATGAACAGAAGATATGGGGCAAACCTTGACATGGGACATTAGTACTAAAATAGCAGAACAATCCATAAGCCTTAGATAAAGTTTAAGAGATGGCTTAGAATTTCTAGAATGGCAGCCACAAACAAAGTTGGATTCCTAAAACTAATTCAATTGCTAGACAGCACTGTCCATCAAAAAACATCCAAAACTTCCAGAGACATGACCTCTGCCAAAGAGCAAAATAAAATTTCAGAAAGTAACCATCTAGGAATTAAAATTTCCAAATTCTTGGATGAAGAGTTTAAAAATTTGTTTTTAGAAAGCTCAATGTAATTCAAGAGAACATGGAGACATGACTCACTATTTTTAAAGAGAGAGTTGATGGAGAGATGGAAGTAATTAAACAAAATGAAGCAGAAACTTTTTAACTGAAAAGTACAAAGAGTGAAATTAAAAACATAACAAATGCATTAATAGCAGAATTGATCTAACAAAAGGAAGAATCAGCAAACTTGAGGATAGGCTATTTTTAAGCACACAGTTCAAAGAGAAAAAAGAATCAACTTAAAGAAACTTAATAGGAAATTAAATTAAAGAAACTTAATAGGAAATATAGGATTATATGTAAACAACAAATATCTGAGTTATTGGGATTCAAGAGAGATTTGATAATGCCTAACTAGTAGAAAGTACATTGAAAGAGATAATGATAGTAAATTTCCCAAACCTAGAGAAAGATAAAATTATCCGGATTCAGAAGGTCAAAGGTCACTAGTTAATCAACTCAACCAACTCTTCTCAAAGACATATTACAGTGAAACTCTTCAAGGTTAAAAACAAATAGAGGATTTTTACCTATAAGAGGAAAGAAGCAAATAATAGATAAAAAGGTCCCAATTTATGTGACTGCAGACTTCCCCACAGAACCCTACAAGCCAAGAAAGTGGAATAAGATTTTCACAGTACTTATGGAAAGAAATTGTCAGCCAAAAATATTTTCCATCAAACCTATCTTGTATATATGAGGGATTAATAAAGACATTCCCAAACGCCAAGAAAGTTTATCACCATTATATTTATGTTACAGGAAATATTAAATGGGCCAGTGCTGTGGCATAGCAGGTTGAACCTCCATCTGCTGTTCTGGCATCCCATATGGGCACTGGTTAGAGTCCCAGTCACTCCACTTCCGATCCAGCTCCATGCTATGGCCTGGGAAAGCAGTAGAAGATGGCCCAGGTGCTGTGGCCCCTGTACCCATGTGGGAGGCCCACAAGAAGCTCCTGGCTCCTGACTCGAACTGGCCAACCTCCAGCTGTTACAGCCAACCAGGGAGTGAACCAGCAGATGTAAGGCCTCACATTCTTTTTCTCTCTCTCTGCCCCTCCCCTCTCTGTGTAACTCTGACTTTTAAATAAATAAATCAATAAATCTTTAAAAAAAGAAATAATAAAGGTAGTTCTTCAAACTGAAAGAAAGAGATACTAGTAAGAAGCAAATATCAGAAGGTAGAAAGCTCACTGGTTTTAATTATATGATCAAATATAGAATGCTCTAATATTATAAACATGGCATGTTACCCATTTATATCTTCGCTGTGAAGACTAAGACAATTATAATTATTACATTAAAATGTTAAGAGTCAGGCACTGTAGAAAGAGGTAAAAAACAAAATGAAAAATTCAAAATGCACAAAATAGAGCATAAATGTAGCATTATTGTTATTTAATTTTTGTATATAATTTTAATTTTTTTTAAACTTTTATTTAATGAATATAAATTTCCAAAGTACAGCTTATGGATTACAATGGTTTCCCCCCCGATAACATCCCTCCCAACCACAAGCCTCCCCTTTCCCTCTCCCTCCCCCCTTCCATTCACATCAAGATTCATTTTCAATTCTCTTTATATACAGAAGATCAGTTTAACATATATTAAGTAAAGATTTCAATGGTTTGCACCCACATAGAAACACAAAGTGAAAAATACTGTTTGAGTACTATTTATAGCATTAAATCACACTGTACAGCACATTAAGGACAGAGATCCTACATGAGGAGTAAGTGCACAGTGACTCCTGTTGTTGACTTAACAAATTGACACTCTTGTTTATGGCATCAGTAATCACCATAGGCTCTTGTCATGAGCTGCCAAGGCTATGGAAGCCTTTTGAGTTCACCAACTCTGATCATATTTAGCCAAGGTCGTAGTCAAAGTGGAAGTTCTCTCCTCCCTTCAGAGAAAGGTACCTCCTTCTTTGAAGACCTGTTCTTTCCACTGGGATCTCACTCGCGGAGATCTTTCACTTAGGTTTTGTTTTGGCTTTCCATGCCTGAAATACTCTCATGGGCTTTTTAGCCAGATCCGTGTGCCTTAGGGGCTGATTCTGAGGCCAGAGTGCTGTTTAGGACATCTGCCATTCTATGGGTCTGCTGTGTATCTTGCTTCCCATGTTGGATTGTTCTCTCCCTTTTTTATTCTATCAGCTAGTATTTGCAGACACTAGTCTTGTTTATGTGCTCCCTTTGGCTCTTAATCCTATCATTATTATCAATTGTGAACAGAAATTGATCACTGGGACTAGTGAGATGGCATTGGTACATGCCATCTTGATGGGATTGAATTGGAATCCCCTGGTATGTTTCTAACTCTACCGTTTGAGGTAAGTCAGCTTGAGCATGTCCCGAATTGCACATCTCTTCCCTCTCTTATTCCCACTCTTATATTTAACAGTGATCACTTTTCAGTTAAGTTTCAACACTTGAGAATAACTGGGTATTGATTACAGTATTCAACCAAAAGTATTAAGTAGAACGAACAAACAAAAAAAAAAAATACTAAGAGGGATAACATATTAAGTTGTTCATCAACTGTCAGGGCAAGGGCTGACCAAGTCACCATTTCTCATAGTGTTCATTTCACTTTAACAGGTTTCCTTTTTGGTGCTCAGTTAGTTGTCATCGATCAGGGAGAACATATGGTATTTGTCCCTTTGGGATTGGCTTATTTCATTCAGCATAATGTTTTCCAAATTCCAAACAGGGATCACTTTTCAGTTAAAATTTAAACACCTAAGAATAATTGTGTGTTCATTACAGAGTTCAACCAATAGTACTAGAACAAAAAAAAAATACTAAAATGGATAAAGTATTACATTGTACATCAACCGTCAGGACAAGAGCTGATCAAGTCACTGTTTCTCATAGTGTCCATTTCACTTCAACAAGTTTCCCCTTTGGTGCTCAGTTAGTTGTTGCCAATCAGGGAGAACATATGATATTTGTCCCTTTGAGACTGGCTTAATTCACTCATCATGATGTTTTCCAAATTCCTCCAACTTGTTGCAAATGACCGGGTTTTGTTGTTTTTGACTGCTGTATAGTATTCAATAAAGTACATGTCCCGTAATTTCTTTATCCAGTCTACTATTGATGGGCATTTGGGTTGGTTCCAGGTCTTAGCTATTGTGAATTGAGCTGCAATAAACATTAAGGTGCAGACAGCTATTTGTTTGCCAATTTCATTTCCTGTGGGTAAATTCCAAGGAGTGGGATGGCTGGGTTGAATGGTATGGTTATATTCAGGTTTCTGAGGAATCTCCAGACTGACTTCCATAGTGGCTTAACCAGTTTGCATTCCCACCAACAGTGGGTTAGTGTCCCTTTTTCCCCACATCCTCTCCAGCATCTATTGTTGGTACATTTCTGAATGTGAGCCATTCTAACGGGAGTGAGGTGAAACCTCATTGCGGTTTTGATTTGCATTTCCCTGATTGCTAGTGATCTTGAACATTTTTTCATGTGTCTGTTGGCCATTTGGATTTCCTCTTTTGAAAAATGTCTATTGAGGTCCTTAGCCCATCTCTTAAGTGGGTTGTTTGTTTTGATCTTGTGGAGTTTCTTGATTTCTTTGTAGATTCTGGTTATCAACCCTTTATCTGTTGCATAGTTTGCAAATATTTTTACCCATTCTGTCAGTTGCCTCTTCACTTTTCTCACTGTTTCTTTTGAAGTACAGAAACTTCTCAATTTGATGCAATCCCAAATGTTAATTTTGGCTCTGACTGCCGGTGCTTCTGGGGTGTTTTCCAAGAAGTCATTGCCGGTACCTATATCTTGCAGGGTTTTTCCAATGCTCTCTAATAATTTGATCGTGTCAGGTCATAGATTTAAGTCTTTAATCCATGTTGAGTGAATTTTTGTGTAAGGTGTAAGGTAGGGGTCTTGCTTCATGATTCTGCACTTGGAAATCCAGTTTTCCCAGCACCATTTATTGAATAGACTGTCCTTACTCCAGGGATTGGTTTTGTATCCTTGATCAAATTTGAGTTGGCTGTAGATGTTTGGATTGATTTCTGGTGTTTCAATTCTGTTCCATTGGTCTATCCATCCGTTTCTGTACCAGTACCATGCTGTTTTGATTACAACTGCCCTGTAGTATGTCCTGAAATATGGTATTGTGATGCCTCCGGCTTTGTTTTTGTTGTATAAGATTTCTTTAGCTATTCGAGGTCTCCTGTGTCTCCATATGAATTTCAGCACCATTTATTCCAGATCTTAGAAGGAGGTCTTCAGTATCTTGATTGGTATCACATAGAATCTGTAAATTGCTTTTGGGAGAATGGACATTTTGATGATATTGATTCTTCCAATCCATGAGCATGGAAGATTTTTCCATTTTTTGGTATCCTCTTTTATTTCTTTCTTTAAGGTTTTATAATTTTCATCGTAGAGATCTTTAACGTCCTTGGTTAAGTTTATTCCAAGGTATTTGATTGTTTTTGTAGCTATTGTGAATGGGATTGTTCTTAGTTGTACTTTCTCAGCCGTGGTATTGCCTGTGTATACAAAGGCTGTTGATTTTTGTGCATTGATTTTATATCCTGCTGCTTTGCTAAACTCTTCTATGAGTTCCAATAATCTCTTAGTAGAGTTCTTTGGGTCCCCTAAGTAAAGAATCTTATCATCCGCAAAGAGGGATAGTTTGAGTTCTTCCTTCACAATCTTCCTTCACAATTTGTATCCCTTTAATTTCTTTTTTTTTTTTTTTTTTTTTTTTTTTTTTTTTTTTTTTTGCCTAGTAGCTCTGGCTAGAACTTCCAGAACTATATTGAATAGCAGGGGTGAGAGTTGGCATCCCTGTCTGGTACCAGATCTCAGTGGAAATGCTTCAAACTTTTCCCCATTCAATAGGTTGCTGGCCGTGGGTTTTTCATAGATTGCTTTGATTGTATTGAGGAATGTTCCTTCCATACCCAGTTTGCTTAGAGTTTTCATCATGAAAGGGTGTTGTATTTTATCAAATGCTTTCTCGGTGTCTATTGAGATAATCATATGGTTTTTCTTCTGCAGTCTGTTAATGTGGTGTGTCACATTGATTGATTTGCGAATGTTGAACCATCCCTGCATACCAGGGATAAATCCCACTTGGTCTGGGTGGATGATCTTTCTGATGTGTTGTTGCATTCTATTGGCCAGAATTTTATTGAGGATTTTTGCATCTATGTTTATAGGGATATTGGTCTGTAATTCTCTTTCAATGATACATCTTTTTCTGGCTTAGGAATTAAGGTGATGCTGGCTTCATAGAAAGAATTTGGGAGGATTCCCTCTTTTTCGATTGTTCCGAATAGTTTGAGAAGAATTGGAGTCAGTTCTTCTTTAAATGTCTGGTAGAATTCAGCAGTGAATCCATCTGGTCCTGGGCTTTTCTTTGTTGGGAGGGCCTTTATTACTGTTTCAATTTCTGTCTCAGTTATGGGTCTGTTTAGGTTTTCTATGTCTTCCTGGTTCAATTTAGGTAGGTTGCAGGTGTCCAGGAATCTATCCATTTCTGATGTATTTCCCTGTTTGCTGGCATACAAGTCCTTGTAGTAATTTCTGATGATTCTTTTTATTTCTGTGGTGTATACTGTTACGTTTCCTTTTTCATCTCTGATTTTATTGATTTGGGTCTTTTCTTTTTTTAGTTAGTTGGGCCAATGGAGTGTCAATTCTGTTTATTTTTTCAAAAAAACCAGCTCCTTGTTTGACTGATTTTTTGTAATTTTTTTTGTTTCAATCCTGTTGATTTCTTCTCTGATTTTAATTATTTCTCTTCTCCTACTAGATTTGGGTCTGGTTTGCTGCAGATTTTCTAGATCCTTGAGATGCAGTGAAAGCTCATCTATTTGGTGCCTTTCCAATTTCTTGATGTAGGCACCTATTGCTATAAACTTTCCTCTTAACACTGCTTTTGCTATATCCCATACGTTTTGGTATGTTGTGCTGTTATCCTCATTTACTTCCAGAAAAATTTTTATTTCTCTTTTGATTTCTTCTATGACCCATTGTTCATTCAGGAACATGTTGTTCAATCTCCATGTGTTTGCGTATGCTCTAGGGATTCCTGAGTTGCTAATTTCCAACTTCATTCCTTATGGTCTGAGAAGCTGCATGGTATGATTCTAATTCTTTTGAATTTGCTGAGACTTGCTTTATGGCCTAGTATGTGGTCAGTCCTAGAGAAGGTTCCATGTACTGCTGAGAAGAATGTACATGCTTTCTGTGTAGGATGAAAAGTTCTGTAGATATCTGTTAGATCCATTTGGGCTATAGTGTCATTTAAATTTACTGTCTCCTAGTTGATCTTTTGTCCTGTTGATCTGTCTATTTCTGAGAGTGGATTATTGAAGTCCCCCAGTACTATTGTATTGGGGTCTAAGTCTCCCTTTAAGTCCCTTAACAAATCTTTTAAATAAACCGGTGCCCTGTAATTAGGTGCATATACATTGATAATCGTTATATCTTCCTGTTGAATTGATCTCTTAATCAATATATAGTGCCCCTCTTTGTCTCTCCTAACAGTTTTTGTGTTAAAGTTTATGTTGTCCGATATTAAGATGGCTATGCCCGCTCTTTTTTCATTTCTGTTGGCATGGCATATCTTTTTCCAGCCTTTCACTTTCAGTCTGTATGGATCTTTATTGGAAAGATGTGTTTCTTGTAAGCAGCAAATAGATGGGTTTTGTTCCTTAACCCAATCAGCCAATCTGTGTCTTTTAACTGGACAATTCAAGGCATTAACGTTCAATGTGACTATTGATAAGTAGTAGCTTTGCCCTGCCATTTGCCAAAGATGTTTTCTAATATATGTTTTGAACTGCCTGTGATCTTTTGCTGTGCGGTTTCCTTCATTTACCTTCTTTCATATTGATGACCGTGTTTCTGTGTTTCTGTGTGCAACACATCTTTAAGCATCTTTTGCAGGCCTAGACGAGTGGCGACAAATTCTTTCAATTTCTGTTTGCTGTGAAAGGTCTTTATTTCACCTTCATTCACAAATGAGAGCATAGCAGGATATAATATTCTGGGCTGGCAGCTTTTCTCTCTTAGTACCTGGGCTATATCTCGCCATTCCCTCCTAGCTTGTAGTGTTTCTGATGAGAAGTCTGCTGTGAGTCTGATTGGAGATCCTCTGAGAGTAATCTGACGTTTTTCTCTTGCACATTTTAGGATCTTTTCTTTATGTTTCACTGTGGTGAGTTTAATTACAACATGTCGTGGTGAGGATCTCTTTTGGTCATGTTTATTAGGGGTTCTATGAGCTTCTGGTACTAGGTTGTCTCTGTTCTACAGGGTTAAGGGTGTGCCAAAGGTGATTCACCCTGATTATTCTCTTGCTCGATCTCACTCTCTCTCTCTTTCTCTCTCTCTCTCTCTCTTTTTTTTTTTTTTTTTTTTTTTTGATTCAGTTGGGAAGTAATTCCACACAGCTGAGTGGAATTAAGCGTAGTCGATGTATGAAATCTGGCCCCTGTGGTATTCGTTTGCTTACCAGAGTCAAGTTTTTCTGCTTGGCTAATGAGGGGCACCCGCTTTACATATGCAAAATGGCGCGCACAGCTTTACTTATGTAAAATGGCGCCTGCCCTTTGTCTTGCTTGGCTTTGTAAGGTGAGTGGAGAGAGAGGCTAAATTTCTGTGCTGGTTCCCCTTATTTATTCGATTTTTTTTCTCCTCCAGCCAGCCTGGTGAACTTCCCCAATGGGGTTTCAGGCCTCATTCTCTTCATGCTCTTTCTGCCTTTCCCTGCCAATGTCTCGGGTTACTGAGAGGTTTTTGTCTCACCTCCCCTTCCAACACTGGCACGCAGACTCTGAAGCTCAGGCGGGTCCGGTGGCTCGGCGGCTCCTGTGGCTCGGCTTCCACGCAGTGGGCGACCTTGCTCTCCATGTAGGTCCTCCGAGTCACAGCCACTAGATCCGGAAGAGTTTCCTCTGCAATTTTTCCCTGATCCTTTTCCTGAGGCTACCGTAACTCCACTTTTATTAAACTATCTTTTCCCGGACTACCGGTGCACGCCCTCACTATTCCACCATCTTGGCTCTGCCCTCAAAATTTTTTTTAAAATACAGCATACATATCATGAAATGAACCTAAGTGTAAAGATAAATGAATTTTTTGTCCACTGAGCAAAATAATAACCAGAATCCAAATTAAGAACAAATCATTACTAATATTCTCTCTCCATTTCTTTACTTTTTTTTAACACAAGGGAAGAAGAATATATTATAATTTGTATGGTATGATTCAGTGAAAAATATTTATAACTATTTCAGATGATATGACATCCACACAATTTTTATACTCTCTGTATATATTAATTTTCATAAACAAGAAAAATGTGATATTTGTCTTTCTGACTCTGGTTTATTTCACTTAGCCTAATAATCTCCAATTCCATCAATTTTGTTACAAGTATCAGGATTTCATTCTTTTCCATTACTGAATAATATCCCATTGGGTATATATATGACATTTTTTATCCAATCATCATTTGATGGACATCTAGGTTAATTCCACATTTTAGCTATTGTGAATTGAGCTGCTTTAAACATGGGAGTATGGTATCACTTTGTTTCCTTTGGATATCTTCCCAGGAATGGGATAGATGGCTCATATGTAAATCTATTTTTAGCCTTCTGAAGAATGGTTGTACCAATTTGCATTACCACAGCAGTGTATTACTGTACCTTTTCCTCTTCTATTCCTTGTCTCTTTCTGTATATGCATAATAAACATTGTTACCATTTCTAGATAGCTTGTTACAGGCAAAAGAAGTTTCTGTAAATATCATGGCAACCAAAAAACAAATGCCTATGATAGACTTACCAACAAAATAGGCAAAGGAGTCAAAGCACAACAATAGAAGAGGTCATTTAACCATAAATGAAGATCTTAAGAGAGGGAGAAGCAAAGAAAGCAACTACAATGAAATACCAAACAAGTGTCAAAATGGCTGTATTATTACTTTACATATCAATAGTTATTTTAAATTTCAATGGACTAAATGCTCCAGTTAAGAATCATAGAATAACCAAATGGATTACAAAAATCCTACCATGAGTTGCATACAAGGGACTCACTTCATCTTGAAGGACATGAATAGGCTAAAAGTGAAAGATGAAACAACATATTCCATGCAAGTAGAAAACAAATGAAAGCAGGAATACCCATACTTCTATCATATGAAACAGATTTTAAATCAACCTCAGTAAAAAAGAACCAGGACTATCATTATAAGATAAAAGGCTCAATCCATCAAATGGAAATAACATTTGCAAATACATACGCATTAATAGGGAGCACCCAGATGCATCAAGCATATAATAGCAAACCTAAAGTGAGAGATAGACTCCAACACGATAATAGTAGGGGACTTTATCATCCCACATATAAAAATGGACAGATCATCTAGATAGAAGATCAACAGAGAAATGGCAGTTAAATTGCACCCTAGATCAATTGGAGTTGGCATATACCTACAGACTTTCCACCTAAGAGCTGCAGAGAACACATTGTTTTCAACACCACATGGAAGATTTTCTAAGATTGATTATAAGGTAGGTCACAAAGTGAGTCTTAATAAATTTTAAAGAATATAAATCATATTGAGTATCTTCTCTGACCACAATATAATAAAACTAGGAATAAATAATGATAAAAACTCTGGAAGATTATCAGGGAAAAAGAGGAACATTATTGTTAGGCTTTGAATACTCCATCCAAAATCTTTGCTGAAATTTAATTGCTTTTTTGACAATATTAAGAAGTGGGAATTTTAAGAACTGATTAGGCCATGAGGTCTGACTCATGAATAGACTAATGTCCATATTTCAGGAATCCTTATAAAAGGGAAAGGTGGTCCTCCTTTCACTCCTTTCCTCCATGTTCCCATCCCCCTCCATCTCCATCCCTACCAGTTGTATTTTCCCTCTGCCTTCTGCTGTGAGATGACACAACAAGAAGGGCTGTACCAGGCTCTAGACTAACTTTACAGTGTCCAGAACTGTGAGGCAATCCATTTCTGGTCATTACAATGTTCATTCTATTATAGCAGCAAGAATGAACTAATTACATAATTATATTACTTAATTATAATTATAATGTGCTCCATTCTCCAGGACTATGTAAGAATCAGACCATACATAACATCATGGAAACGGTTTAATCATATAAATCAAATATTTAGAAGTGAAGCATAATTTTTATAAAATTTATAAAATGTGATTATGGTCTATCAGCTAATTGACTAATTTACTTAGCCAAATTCTTACAAACTTCGAAATGTGAGTAATCATTTAGAAATTGCAAAGTGGAGGAAAAACAATAAGATAAATAACAAAAGCATAACTTATTGGGCAAATTAACAAGTGGATTGAGTTTCCCTAGGAGGATATTTTGATCAGTAAGTTATCACTTGTTAAAGCTTTTTTCATGCGGTATCACACCTTTCTATTTGATACCCTGTATCTAAAACCTAAGCAAAACAAAATAATATATACAGAAAGGTTCTACATTCTATGTGGCTGCTTTATTGGGTTATTCCAGTCCCTTCATAACTGCTCTGGTCTGGGAATGTCCTCCTATTTTTGTTGTGTGAATATTGAAAACACAAGGTTTATCCTAGTGTATTCTTTGCTTTATAGGATGATAGATACTCTGTGTAAAATTGAAGCATAAGTATAGGTTACTGTGTTTTACAAACCAAAGTAATACCTGAGGATGCTAGTGCTTACTAAAATAGAATTTATTTTGAGCAGATGTCCTGGGTCAAAATATATGTTTTTCTGTCACTTTGTAGATAGAATTTGCTTATTGCTATTTATAAGGCATATATAATTGCAACTAAGCATATAGTACTATATATAATATCTAATATAATAATCTAATATAATCGTAACTTTTCAAATATATTTCACTGAACTGAAAGAAAATATCACTAGGTATACTATATTAATATAATTTTATAAAATAAATTACTAATTACCAGTATGAATTTAGGATCTGTATAGATTCCAATTGTTGAATCATGTGAAGTAGTTATTTTTACCTTCCTGTATTTGAAAGCAATATTTCAGTTAATCACAGTAAATCACATTTATAAATAAAACACATTTTTTTTATATGGCTTTGATATTCTTATTAATGCTTATCTTTGTAGATACGTTGTATGCAATAACAACGTATTTCCTATTTTCCTGGGTAACATAGGCAGCCTCTACCATGACCCCTAATCATGGCCCCACTTTTGTCTTCATTACCTTGCCCAATTCCTTCTGTTTCAATATGGGCTTGATTTACTGTTAGTTCTAGAGGATGTAGTATCACAAAAGTGATGGGATATAATTCCTAACATAAAGTTAAAAAAGAATGTTGTGTTCAGCACCCAAACTTTCTGTCTCACTGGCTCATTCTGAATGAAGCCAATCGGCCATGTGAATGTTTCTCAAATGAGAGACTCAAGCCTTCAGAAACAGCCAGTTAGAATAGAATTAAGTCACTTAACCCAACAGCTTTCCTAGGACCTGAACAATTTGGAATAAGATGCCCTACCAATGGATGAAACTATAGGCCCAACATTCACAATGTGAATGCAACTTCATGAGAGATCCTGGCCCAAGGCTCTCATTCAGGTTCTGATCTACAAAAATAATAAATGTTACTTTAAGTGACTAACTTTGAGGATATTTTGTTTTGTAGCAATTGATAACTAGCAAAAGGGAATAAGTGATCTATAAAATCAAATATTGAGAAAGCAAAGCTTGGAAAAAGGCCAATAATTTCAAATAATATAGACAATCTTTAATTTGGATTTATAGTGGTTTGAGGAAGAAACAAAGAACTATGATTTATTAAAATTGACACCAAATGGGGATTGGATTAAGATGGCAAAATAGGGAGGGAGCTACTGCTCTAATCTAGGAGAAGATAATTTTAAAAAAGTGGAGAAAGTGCAGTTTCAGGGAAGAGTTAGGGAAAAAATGGCAGAGAAAACTCCATGCAAATTAGAGGGACACAGTGGACCTATGTGGAGTGTGTGGACACACACAAATCAGGATCCAGCAGCTGAGAGCCTCCACATCAGTTTTGAAGAGTGAGGTTATCATCACTGAAACCAATGGAGTAAATGAGTATGGAAACTCACATTAAATAAGCAACAAATTGAGAAACAGGAGCCAGAGTAGGGGACTGCTTATTCTTCCCATAATCCTTATGATAGTTGATTGTCATAGAATTGCAAAGTTAATATTTGTGCTTATTAAATATTCCTAAATAATCTCAGAATCTATTTAGTGTCAGGATTTTCAATTCCAGAGAATCCAATCAAAGATGTAGAAAAAGCCTCAAGACAACAGTACCATTCTGCTTAGCTCCTTCTTTTTAGGGTTATTAATAAAACAGTTCAACAATAATCAAGTTGCAGACATCTCTGTAAACATACATATGTGGTTACCCAAATCTGAGCTGTTCAACATGGTAGCCACAGTAATTACATGTGGCTATTGACCATTTGAAATTTGGCTGGTTTGAACTGTTTCATGCACAAAAAAAAAGTTTTGAAATTTTATAGAAAAGTATGTAAAACTTCAATAATATTCCTATAGTTGTTACATGTTGTAATAATATTTTAATGTATAAGCTATATATATCCTAATAATGCTAAATAAAATTAATTTAGTCTGAAAAAAATAAAAAAATATTAAAAATTTGACATCTACTGATTATCATAATAGGAGAAAGTAGGTACAACTGCTTTCTTCATTTTTAAACTTCTTGGAGTACATATTCCTGGTATAGGAAAAAGTAGTAAAATTGACATTCTTAACAGTGAGTACAATTTGAAAGGTTTTTTTTGCATATACATTCAGTTTGGCTTGGGTGGGCAGAAACAAGATATTAACTAGAATCTGTCTACTTACATAAAATTGAAAAACTTGGTAGAACTCCAGGCCTCTCTGTAAGATATTATTATTTGCCAGAGAACTTACAGATTCAGGATTACTTGCAACTCTGGGTCCTCCTTAAGGTCTTCTGGGATTAATTCAATCTTAGAAGCAAAATGTCATATTTTATACTATAAAAATGTACAATTATTGTTAATTACAAAAATTTATAAATAAGGAATCTTTTTTAAGATTTATTTATTTATTTCAAAAGCAGAGTTACAGAAATGCAGAGAGAGAGAGAGAATCTCCCATCCAATGTTTCACTCCACAAATGGCTACAAAGGCTAGAGCCACTAGGAGCCAGGAGCTTCTTCCAGATCTATCACATGGGTACAGGGTCCCATGGACTTGGCCATCTTCTACTGCTTTCTCAGGTCACAGCAGAGAGCTGGATCAGAAGTGGAGCAGCCGGGACTCAAACCAGCACTTCGGGCAGAGGCTTTTACCTCCCATGTCACAGCACCCAACTCTGGAATCATTTTGACTTCATTCTTTTTCCCTTTCCTTTTTTGTTCCACAATATTATGGTGTCTTCTTAGCAGCTTCAGTGAAATAATTAAAATTTAAAAGTGCTAATTGTTTATGTTTCTATTGACATTTATTCTTATGCAATCTACTAACCTATTCCCAAGAAAATTCTCGAGGATTTTTCTTCAGGAAACTCTGTGATCTAAGAGGATTGCTGGAGCAGGTTGAGATACACACATACACCAGGATACTTCAACTAGTTAGTGTAAAAATGGAAGTAAAAGATAAGTGTACATTGGTGCAAACATTTTTAAATCTATGCATAGTTTTTCTTTTTTATGGGCAAGCATTTCTGATTTTATTTTAGTTTTTATTTTTATTTAACTTTTGCTAAATTATTTGGAGATATCATACACATACATATGCACACACACACACTCACACACATATGTGGGTCCATAAATCATATGTCTTATTGACCACTGGAAGACTTCATGGTTTACATCCATGCTCCTAAGGTGAATGGTAGTGCTCTTTATGTCTTCACCAATTGCTGTAAAAGAGACAAGTGAATAAAGTCACCAATAGAAAAGTGACATAGTTTAATTTCCTTCTGCCTTTGTGAAGTCAAACTTTTCATTTCAACCACTTATACTACATGATTTTTTCTAATACATAAAAAAGAGAAGGTGTTTTTTCCAGAATGAAATGAAGGAAATAAGAGGAACAAGACATCACTGCTGAGAACACTGGCTCCCTCAGTGAGGAACAGGACGGTCTATTAATAAGAAGCTCCTGAGAGAAGCATTGGCCAGGATTTTACGTTATCTTGAATTCAAGGAGAAAGAAAACATATGTAGACCAAGAAAAGCAGGAGCTGCTTTAATAGTAGCTTAAATAATAGTCAAAGGTATGATCAAGACAACCTTAAAAGTGCAAGCAGTACTGAGAAGTCAGCCAAGAATGCACAGGCTCAGTGATGGAATACACTGATTTAAGAAGTAGGACTCCGGTAACTCTCTTAGAAAGTTTTTGGTCTCCATAGTTCAGAACAAATACGCATAATTGGAAATTTAAAGTTATCATGAGGCTATTGTGGGTATTTGGGGAGTGAATTAGTGGATTGGAGCTCTGTGACTCTGTGTGTATATGTATGTGTTTCGCCCTTCTGCCTCACAAATTTAAAACAAATTAATTTTAAAAATGTAAATTAAAAATTTTAAATCCAAAAGTGGAAGGATGGAGCTATAAATTCTGAAACTATTTTACATGTATACTCTAAGTATTATACTAAGTAGATGATTATAACTAATGCCATCAGGTTTCTCACTGTTGGAAAAAGAAGTTAACATATAAGGAACAAGCACAAAGCAAAGAAAACCAAGAAGTATTACAGTAAATGTGAGATATAAATATAACTTTTATTTTTAATGCATATAGATTCAGAAATACATATATATATATATATGCATGTGTGTGTGTGTATAAATATGTCAGTACACACATGTTATTTTCCAGCTTTACTGAGACAATCTAGAAGCAATGAGACTTCAGTAGCAACATGCACACCTAAGGCCCAGACCTTAGTCTTTAATAACTTTCCCCAATTAAAAAGAACAAGGGTTTCTTGGAGAAGTAGTTGTTGCCAGAACTGGAAAAGAGGGGGTACAATATAAGTCTCAAGCATCTTGTGGAGCCAGAAAGTATAAGAAATGGCTTTATTCAAAAAAAGAGGCTGGAAAGGCATTTGGTGCAACACCCACGTTGCTGCTTTGGATGCCCACATCCGTATCAGAGAGTCTGGTTTGAATCCCAACTTATTCACATCACATTCAGTTTCCTGCTAATGTCCATCCTGGAAGGCAGCAGAAGGTTATTCAAGTACTTTGGTCTCTGCCACCCATGTGGGAGACCACAAGGAGTTCCAGGCTCCTGGTTTTGGCCTGGCCCAGTGCTAGCTGTGTGGGCATTTGTGAAGTGAACCAATAGATGGAAAAGCTCTCTGTGACTGTCCCTCTGCTGTTCAAATAGAGTAAAAACACTTAATTCAAAAAACATAATGACTTTTAGAAAGAAGATAGGAGTGGAAGTGATCCAGGAAGTACAAACAGTGGATCTCATTAAGGTTGTTAATCCACAAATTACTATGGTAACAAAGAACTCCTCATCACAAATGAAGTAGATCTGCAAACATGTAGTGATGGTCCACTAGGTTTAGTACTTCATAAGATGTATCCAGAGCAGCAGGTTGGGAGGAAAAGGTATGATTACCCAATCTAGTTTAATGAAAACGCAAATGTTGAGATTAAATGCGCAATTAAAATCAGAATTGCGATAACAAATTAGCATTTAGAAAAGACAAAGAATTTTTATTACAGGTTGTTTCGTTCCCCTTAGACATGACAACTCTCATTCATAAATGATGCTTCAAATATGTTTAAAATTTTATGTTAATTCTTTCTCTGCTTCTTTTATTATAACAAAAATCTTTGGTCCATTAGTTACAGGCAATCAGAACACCTACTCCGTAGCCTCACATTCGTTCTATGAAGGACAGGGACTCCATAGAGACTAGGCAGGCTAGTATTTGCTGCATTGAATCTGTTTCGGTCTCAAGCTTTTTTGGAGTAATTACAGTGTGGATGGGGAGATGAATGTTATACCTCCTCTTCTGCCCTATCTGTTGAGGGTCAAATATGATGCAGAAGCAAGTGCAAAGTGAATTTCTAATCACTACAGCTCTCACTCATCTCCAAAATTGATACAAGTATTTGGCTTCTATTTGGAAACCCAGTACTTATTGTTTGTTTCCTTTTTTCCACTTAAATTTTAAATTCTATTTTTTATGTTTTTTTGTATTTTAAGGAATTTATTAATACATTAGATTCTCAGAGTCACAGCAAAGGCATTGACTACCCTGGTACTAAAATTCTTCATTGATGGCATTTAGACAAGTACACTGCTTTACAAGATCATAAAATCACTTTCACAGACAGCTTGGAATGCCCTGAATTAGACAATATTTTGAAACTTCAATTATAGTTTTTCCTAAGCATAAGCACTATCATTTTCTAATTAGAGAAATTTTTCAAAGGCTACCATTTACTGAAGGCAAGCTACATCAGGAACTTAATAATTTTTCATAAACTGCATATCCTTGGTATAAGATTGAACCATAAGTACAATTTTAAAGTGTTGACATATGGATGCTCAGTCAGTTTAGTAACTAAAATTAGAAACTATTTTTAAAAGGTAAGATTTGCATTCAGATTTCCTCAATCTAAGCCTGAAGTATTTTCTCAGTACAACTGAAAGCAAAACAAAAACAAAATAACATTTACATATTCAGTCCTAGTGTTATGATTTTCAATTCTAGGATTCACATCAACATCTGAGGAAATTTGGAAAATTTAATTAAGGGATAGTGAAGCTAACCTCATTTTAAGGAAATACATGGTTGAGAAATTGAACCAACCATAACATGTTCAAGATTTCCTTCTAAGGAATAATCTCTTGTGGTTTTATTTCTTTTTTCAAGAGTTATTTATTTGAAAGTCAAAGTTACAGAGAAGCAGAGAGTAAGACAGAGAGAGAGAGAGGTCCTCCATCCGATGGGTCACTACCCAATTGGTTGCAATGGCCAGAGCTGTGTCGATCTGAAGCCAGGAGCCAGGAGCTCCTCTGGGTGCAGGGGCCCAAGGACTTGGGCCATCCTCTACTGCTTTCCCAGGCTATAGAGAGAGCTGGATTGGAAGTGGAGCAGCCAGTCTCAAACCGGCACCCACATGGGATGCCGGCACTCAAGGCCAGGGCGTTAACCCGCTGTGGCACAATGCCTGCCCCTCATGTGGTTTTAGATAAGAGGATCATCCATAAGTCAAACATAAAATCCAGAAGGCAGAAAGACTAATTTGCATTATTAAATACATGTTATCTACTAATATGCATTGCACCTTTTCAACAGTCCCTATGGGGTGGTAGCTGGCACTACCCAATAAATGGCCACAGACCTGAGTAATTCAGGTGGTTGTTGCTTATGCGATCTATTCTACTAAGTAAAATTTGTGCCATTCTGTTGTTTTTGCCTCCAGAAGGGAAGTGGGGGGGAAAGTAGTAGTTAGACTCTATGTTTAGCCTGCATTCCCCCAAAATTACATTTTTCAAGGAAATTGGGTTTTGGATCTAATCCCTAAAAACCCAGCAGCAAAAAATAAAAAATGTATCCAAATCAATCAACATAAATTACTGATGTTTCAGAAAGGTATTCATTGAATAAATTCTGAAGGACATAATTTAATTAACACAATTCCAATGCACTTTCCAAATTAAGAGGGTGAATTATATATTAGTTTCTGAGCTTTATGTTTTATTTAATTGAATGACAGATCTGTTATTTTTTAAAAAAAAATTTTATTTAATGCATATAAATTTCCAAAGTACGACTTATGGATTACAATGGCTTTCCCCCCATACCGTCCCTCCCACTCACAATCTTCCCCTTTCCCACTCCCTCTCCCCTTCCATTCACATCAAGATTCATTTTCGATTATCTTAATATACAGAAGATCAGCTTAGTATACATTAAGTATGGATTTCAACAGTTTGCTCCCACACAGAAACATAAAGTGAAAAATAATAGATGATTTTTTTAAATGATGATGAAATCAGAGCAGACTTATTGTCATGTTTAATCCCAGTGAGAGTCAAGTTGGGAATTGATAATTTCTTTTTTTTTTTTTTTTTACAGAGGATCAGTTTAGTATGCATTAAGTAAGGATTTCAACAGTTTGCACCCCCATAGAAACACAAAGTGAAATATATTGTTTGAGTACTCGTCATAGCATTAAATCTCAATGTACAGCACATTAAGGATAGAGATCCTACATGAGGAGTAAGTGCACAGTGACTCCTGTTGTTGACTTTACCAATTGACACTCCTGTCTATGGCATCAGTAATCTCCCTATGCTCCAGTCATGAGTTTCCAAGGCTATGGAAGCCCTCTGAGTTCTCCGACTCTTATCTTGTTTAGACAAGGTCATAGTCAAAGTGGAGGTTCTCTCCTCCCTTCAGAGAAAGGTACCTCCTTCTTTGATGACCTGTTCTTTCCACTGGGATCTCACTCGCAGAGATCTTTTGCCAGAGTGTCTTGGCTTTCCATGCCTGAAATACTCTCATGGGCTTTTCAGCCAGCTCCGAATGCCTTTAGGGCTGATTCTGAGGCCAGAGTGCTATTTAGGACATCTGCCATTCTATGAGTCTGCTGAGTATCTCACTTCCCATGTTGGATCACTCTCCCCTTTATTTACTCCATCAGTTAGCGTTAGCAGGTACTAGACTTGTCTATGTGCTCCCTTTGACTCCCAGTCCCTTCACCATGACCAACTGTGAACTGAAACTGACGACTGACTGAACACCAAGAGGGAAACCTGTTGGAGTGAGGTGGACACTATGGGAAACGGTGGCTTGATCAGCATAGCCCTGACTGTTAATGAACAACTTAATACATTATCCCTCTTAGTAGTTTTTTTATCTGTTCTACTTAATATGACTGGTTTAGATCTGTAATTGATGCACAGTTATTCTTAAGTGTTGAAAATTAACTGAAATGTGATCCCTGTTGAACATGGTGGTGGGAATGGGAGAGGGAAGAGATGTATAATTTGGGACATGCTCAGGCTGACTTGCCCCAAGTGGTGGAGTTGGAAGCATACCAGGGGATTCCAATTCAATCCCATCGAGGTGGCATGTACCAATGCCATCTCACTGTTCCAGGTGTTCAGTTTCAGTTGACAGATCTGTTATTTTTATTTCATTTGCCCATGGAAGATTCTGAGGATATTGCTGTATGCCTATTTCATGCTCTATGAATAATATTTAAAACATGAAAAAAGTATTAAAATTTCATTTATACTAATTTTGAAGTAAATATCATAATAGGATGAGAAAAAATAATTCAATAAATTTAACTTTTGACAATGTTGCTGTTCGTCATTGCTGATACATCTTAATTGGTTTCTTCATTATTATATTAGCAGTATCATTCTCAGTTCCTAATTAACACTACTAAGTAGGTTTTACTCACATTTTATCACTGTCACTAATCTTCCTTGAATCAATAATAAAAATTTCAAATGTAATAATTCAGGTTTGGTGTTATATACTGAAAATGAAATTGTCTCGGTTCATCTAGGATGCTCTATCCTACTAATAAGGTTTCCTAGAGAAATGGAAAACACTCTCCTGCTTAATGTATAGTCTACAAATGAAAATCTGCTTCTCATATTTTACTTTGCTGCAATCATGAAAACCTTTTCCCATTGTAATCAGAACTACATTAGAGTCCTCTATTCTCTTGATTTTGCTTTCTCAATATGCATTATGCTCCTTCAAATCGTATAGACCTTTCAGTATTCAGGGAGCGCTAATTCTAATGTCTGGTTCATGCCATCTCAGAGAAAATGGTCTGCAGTTTCTTTCCCACATGTCAATCTAATTAAACAGCCACAGTAGAAAACAAATGTGACATATGTAGTGGAGCATAGAAATGTTTACATAGTTGTTTTCAGGTGTAAAACAACACTGATTAAAGTGCTGGATTGTTTATTTGCTCATTATAAAGCAAGAGGGCTCAGCTCAATGTAATGCAAAGATAGAATTTTTGTTCACATTACTCTTACAGGAGTTAAGCGTCATTCAATAATGAGTGATAGAAGGAGCAACTAAAACAATCCAGCTGCAAATTAAGCAATTTAATTATCTTGTACAAATGGCTGGGACAAGACCAAATGCTAATGGGATCTAAAAAAGGTGTTTTTTCAAGGGATCACTCATTATTTGTGGATGCTATTTCATTTTCTCACTCTCCAGGAGAGCAGAATTATGCTCCATTGTATAGGGCTATTTGAAAGGAAAAAAAAAAAAAAAAAAAGAAACTCTTAAGTTGGTTTATAAAGAAGTACTAATATGGAAGGGACTCTATTATTTATTTCACTATCTTATAGAGGTAGACATCTTGTATACTGTTGTCTTGAATATTTGCCTTAGTTTCCTCTGCAATTTATCTAAACTTCACTATACTAATCAATTATGGAATTTAAAGTGTGCAAGGAAACTAACACCGGTGTAATTTTAAAACTCAGATTAACTTGGCTTTTCCAAAATTTATTATAGAAGGGATAAGACCCATGCATGCGCTTTGAAACAAGATCTACATATCAGGTAACTTATGGATGTCCAATAAACATTGGTTGTTGATGATGAGCAAGGCAATTTAGCCATCCACAGAGGAAGAAGCAAGAAAAACATGGGGTGTAGCTATATTATCACATTACTGGGTCATCAGTCTCCTTTTACAACAAGTTAGCAAAATTTCATGGTCTTGCTTCCCCACTTCCTTTTGAAAGGCACAAAAGGCTTCCATTTAAACATCATACTTTTACAGACTCAGTACCACCTCCAGCCTTTACACCTTTCTTTTAATTCCCACCAACAATATTAAATACAAACTGGGAATGAATAGAAGCATTTTAGAACTAAGTACAAACTATACTAGGACAGATAGGCTTTAGATGAAACTTAAGCAAAACATTCCTTTAAAAATGGTGTCTCGGACGGCGCTGCGGCTCAATAGGCTAATCCTCCGCCTTGCGGCGCCGCCACACCGGGTTCTAGTCCCGGTCGGGGCACCGGATTCTGTCCTGGTTGCCCCTCTTCCAGGCCAGCTCTCTGCTGTGGCCAGGGAGTGCAGTGGCGGATGGCCCAAGTGCTTGGGCCCTGCACCCGCCTGGGAGACCAGGAGAAGCACCTGGCTCCTGCCTTTGGATCAGCACGGTGCGCCGGCCATGGTGGCCATTGGAGGGTGAACCAACGGCAAAGGAAGACCTTTCTCTCTGTCTCTCTCTCACTGTCCACTCTGCCTGTCAAAAAATAAAAAAATAATAAAAACTGTCCTAAGTTTACACATTAGTTCTTCCAAAATAATGCTGTTTGAACTATTCTCCTAGTGATGTGTTGAGTTCAGCTAAACAAACAGAGGAAGATATCTACAATAAGGCCCATCCAAGAGGGAAGTGATAAGTATTCATTTAAAATCATCAAAAAAGTTTTCCCTTCACAATAGTTATGTGCCAAAGAAAGCACTCTCTTGTAATATATAAATATTTTTTAATCTTCCTAATCCATCATTCTGTAACTCTTTGTTATGTTTATACCAGACACTCAGTACTGAGATTTTTAAGAACACACATAGCTGCATAAAACCGAGTCCATGCCTCCTGAGCTGAAGGAGATAGCCTATTTAATGCTGGAACAAGTAATATCCTTACCAGATAATGCATTACAAAAGAAAAAGAAATTGAGAAAAGAAGCTTTATCACCGAATAAATGTCCATGAAAAATGGAAGCAGAAGGTAACAAACCAGAAACTTAAGACAAATGTTTCTTACAACATTTTTAAGTTGGTTTTGGGAAATACTGCTTTTAAAAAAGTTTTTTAAAAATGTGAAGTGGGCAAAATTCAATAGCTTTCTTCTTGCCCCACTTGTTTCATTTTTCCTTTGTGTTCATCAAAATTCACAGGCAATATAGGTGTAGCTAGGGTGGCTTGACAAGACTGGTGACTTTGATAATCCAGCCTGGAAATAGCCCTACAGAAATGTTACTGATGTAGTTGCTCTTTATTTTGTTGCCTTCAATGTCTTTGGCACCTGTCCTGCGTCTCCTTAGGCTTCCAGTTAATCAGCAATTCTGTATTGTGCCTTTGGTCTTTCTCTCCCCAGAGTAATGGTGTGGCTGTGGTATTTTTGCAATAGAAATGGGAAAAGTGTGGAGAGTGTATTCACAGCCTGGCCCTATCATTTCAAGGTTACATGTGTATTTCAGAAAAACCATTGTTTTCACTGGAGTCTTGTCTATTGCCCTCTGAGCTACTCATAACATCAAGCAGGAGCCTACCTTGACTGGCACCTGCCTGGAGCTTTACTTAATGGATCCCTTCAGTTTCAGATGCCTGAACTGCATAAAAATGTGTACTTTGGGGAAAAAAACTTTTGGAGAATCTTTTTCCCTTCTGAATTGTTTGAAAAAAAAAATAGTTTGGAATAAGAATGTGAATTGACAAGAGAGGGAATTGTAAAAGTGAAGGAAGAAGAAAAAATAATAGTCGAGAAGATTTGTGTGCATATAAGTTTAGGGATGTCCCAGACTTGTCACTTTAATGGGAAAGCTTTTTGACTAAAATTATTAGAAAGAACACATTCTTCAAGAGACCCTTTACACTGTCAACCTAGCCTAAACTCCAAAAAGCGTTAATGAAATGGGAGTAAATGTAAAACATTGACCTTATAGAAAATTGCTGGGCTGGCGCCGCGGCTCACTAGGCTAATCCTCCGCTTTGCGGCGCCGGCACACCGGGTTCTAGTCCTGGTCGGGGCACCAGATTCTGTCCCAGTTGCCCCTCTTCCAGGCCAGCTCTCTGCTGTGGCCAGGGAGTGCCGTGGCAGCCATTGGAGGGTGAACCAACGGCAAAAGGAAGACCTTTCTCTCTGTCTCTCTCTCTCACTGTCCACTCTGCCTGTCAAAAAATAAAAAAATAAAAAAAAAAAGAAAATTGCTTTACATCATTTTAACTGTTAATGTAAATTCTTCATTTTAGAGTATGAAGAAAGAAGAACATCTGTTTTTTTATGATTCTTTTAAAAGACTATTTATTTGAAAAGCAGAGTCTCTCTCTCTCACACACACACACACACAGGTATCTATCTTACATTGGTTCACACTCCAAGTGATCACAAAGACAAGAGACCAAAACTCCATCTGGGACTCACATATGTGTGCCTGGCACCTAAGTGATTGGACCATCTTCTGCTAGCTTCCTGGGTGCATTCGCAGGGAGCTGGAATGGACGGGAAGCAACAGAGACTTGAAAAAGCACTGATATGGAATACCAGCATTGCAAGCCACAGATTAACCCACTGTGTCACAATGCCTTTCCCTATGGTTCGTTTTAAACTAATAAGTTTGGTTCTTACTCCTTCCAATATATATAAGCTCAACTGTTCTCTCTTTAGTTTTCCTGTGTCACATTTCTCTCTATTAGTCTCAGTCCATTTCATTCTTGGAATTTTTTTAGTTTCTGTTGTCTTTAAATTTTTTTGAAAATGCTAAGCAGTTCTTTAGCATTGTCTTCTTTAGCTGTGAGTACATTGTTTTTAGAAGTATAGACTTCCTCAAAAACACAGATATTTTTTAACCCTCTTATTCCACAGTCATTGTATAGACACCAAGATAATTTTTAAAGTTTATACTTGCATTTTCCTCAATTGACATACATACTTAAATGTTATATTTTCTAACATAGAGATCCATGAGTTATTTTTAACTCACTTCATTTGGAAAATTACTCAGATCTTTCAGATATGTAGAACTAAGTGTAATCAAAGTCCACGTTAATTAGTTATGCAGAGTTCTAATTTTTTCCTTCAATTCAGATTGAGAAATCATATTGCTAGTGGTGGTCTTTCCTCCAAGATTCTGGAGTAAGTAGAACAAGAGAGAAGCTGAATTTCAGCTAGACATTTGTTACAGCCAATCTAACAGTTTTCAGAATTACTTTGGAGCCTTTTAATTGGTAGATTCTGGTCTCATCATGTTCCTACAGCACTCAAGAATAAAAGGACAGTAGTAAAATAATTTTGACATCACAAAAGAAGTTAGAAATGTGGACAGAGGCTTGCAAGGCAACAATGAGTCCCTTTCATAAAGCGACAAACTGAAGTTTGCAACCAATATGGGTCTACAATTAAAAATATTATTCCTAGGAGGATCTTTCATTTCCCTCGCCATTATTAACATTTAAATTGGGAACAGGAGAGACAGAGTGATGCATGGAAGAGGATAAAACAGAATATCTGTAGTTATCCTATAGTTAAATAATAAATTAGAAAGAAATAATTAAAGATAAAACTATATAACCAGATCAGGCATATGGTATAGAAAGTTACAAATTTGATATGACTTTATTTGGGTGATTTGCTCCGGTGTCTTGACCTCAGGCCCCTTTTCAGTAATGAGAACCTAGGTAGAAAAATGCAAAAGGAATATTAGTGGGCATTCTTAAAGTGCTTAGCAGATACAGCAATAATATTAGGTGACTTAAAATGCACTTAAATATGCATATGAATTTAAAAGGGAAATGGCTCAAAAGCTATTTACTCTTAAAACTTTAGATTTGAAGTATGGCAGCACTGTGTGAACAACAGGGTATCAGTGATTAAGCATGGGAATTTTTAATGACTTAAATGTGCCCTTTGAATGAAGCACTGACTCAAACATAGATTTTCAAATTTTATTTTTAGAGTTTATATACAACCCAAATACAAAGTGTTTCACATCTTAATTGAAACATGTTTGTCTCTAACATTTTCATCACATTTACTGAATTGTATCAATAAAAAAGTTCATAGATATTGAAGGTGTTTGGATAATTTAGCTATTGTGTTATTGTTAAAGGCATGCTTTCCTGATTTAGTCATCACTATGAAAGCATGTAAATGCAGAAAATCTCCCAGTAAAAGAAAAAGGAAACCAAAGTTAATAAGAATATTTATGGGAAAATGGCAGGGCCAAATGATTACTAAC
This sequence comes from Oryctolagus cuniculus, assembly GCF_051225735.1. Lineage (NCBI taxonomy): Eukaryota > Metazoa > Chordata > Mammalia > Lagomorpha > Leporidae > Oryctolagus > Oryctolagus cuniculus. Next base: position 104,627,513 of record NC_142871.1, on the reverse strand, counting down.
CAATAATTATCTAAAATGTAAATAGCCTCAACTCTCCAGTTAAAAGATACAGACTTGGCAAAATGGATTAAAAAATAAGACCCTTCAGGGCTGGTGCTGTGGCATAGTGGGTAGGGTACCTGCCTACAGTGCCAGCATCCCATGTGGGTGCCAGTTCGAGTCCCAGCTGCTCTACTTCTGGTCCAGCTCTCTGCTGTGGCCTGGGAAGGCAGTGGAAGATGGCCCAAGAACTTGGGCCCCTGCACCCACATGAGAGACCCGGAAGAAGCTCCTGGCTCCTGGCTTCCGCATGGTGCAGCTCTGGCCACTGCAGCCTATTAGAGAGTGAATCAGCAGATGGAAGATCTCTCTCTCTCTCTCTCTCTCTCTCTCTCTCTCTCTTTTTCTCTCTCTCTCTCTCTGCCTCTCCTTCTCTCCGTGTAACTCTGACTTTCAAATAATTAAATAAAAAATCTTAAAAAATAAGACCCTTCTTTTTGCTGCCTACAAGAAACACATCTCACCAATAGAGATATCCATAGTCTTAAAGTAAAAGGATGGAAATAGACATTCCATGCTAATGGAAATTAAAAAAAGAGATGTTGTAGGTATCCTAATATCAAACAAACTAGAATTTAATACAAAACTATTAAAAGTGTTAAAGGAGGGCACTATGTAATGATTAAGGGATCAATTCAACAGGAATATTTGAGTAGAATAAACATATGCACCCAATTACAGGACACCATTGGCCCAACTAACAACAACAACAACAACAACAAAGAAGACTCAAATCAGTAAAAATCAGAGATGCAAAGGAAATGTAAAAAGAGATACCACAGAAGTAAAAAGAATCATCAGTCATCAGAGCATACTACAAAGAGCTGTATGCCAACAAATCAAGAAACCTAGAAGAAATGGATAGAATCCTTGGCACATATGACCTACCAAAATTGATTAATGAAAATATAGAAAACATAAACAGAATAATAGCCAAGCTGGAAATTGAATCAGTAATAAAGACCCTCCCAACAAAGAACAGTCCAGGATCAAATGGTTTCACTGTTGAATTCTACCAGGCATGTAAGAACTAACTCCAATTCTCAAGCTTTTCAAAACAATTGAGAGGAAGGGAATTCTCCCAAGTTCTAAGAAGCCAGTAACACCTTAATTCCTAAACCCAGAAAAGATGCAACAGAGAAAGAAAACTACAGACCATTTTCTCTGATGAAGATAGATTCAGAAATCCACAACAAAATTCTAGCCAATCAAATCCAACAACACATCAAAAAGATCATTCACCTGGACCAAGTGGGATTTATCCCTGGTATGCAGGGATGGTTCAACATTCACAGTCAATATAATGTGATACATCACATTACAAACTGCATAACAAAAACCATATGATTATCTCAATAGATGCAGATAAAACATTTGATAAAATATAACACCCTTTCATAATGAAAACCTTAAGCAAATTGGGTATAGAAGAAACATTCCTTAACACAATCAGGCAATTTATGACAAACCCACAACCAGCATCTTATTGAATGGGGAAAAGTTGAAAGCATTCCCAATGAGATCTGGAACCAAACAAAGATGTGCACTTTTATCATTGCTATTCAATATAGTCCTTGAAGTTTTAACCAGAGCCATTGAGAACCAAAAAGAATTTAAAGCCATACAAATTAGGAATGAGGAAGTCAAACTTTCCCCATTTGCAGATGATATGAATCTATATATTGGTAATCCAAAATAAACGCTAAGATCCTATTTGAACTCATAAAATAGTTTAGTAAAGTGGCAAGATATAAAATTAGCACACAAAATTCAATAGCCTTTGTATATAGTTAATGCCATGGCTGGAAAGAACCTCTAAAATAAGTCCCATTCATAATAGTCACAAAATAATTAAACAACTTGGAATACATGTAATCAAATATTACAAAACATTAAAGAAAGGAATAAATGAAGACACAAAGAATGGAAAAATCTTCCATGTTCATGGATTGGAAGAATCAATATCTTAAAAATTTCCAAACTACCAACAGAAATTTACCTTTTAAATGTGATCACAATCAAAATACCAAAGATATTCTTCTCACATTTAGAAAATACGATGCTGAAATTCATATGGAGGCAAGGAGATCCTGAATAGATAAAGAAATCTTACACAACAAAAATAACACTGGAGGTATCACAATACCAGATTTCAAGACATAATACAGGGCAGTTATAAGCATAACAACCTGATGCTGGCAAATAAACTGCTGAGTAGACCAATGAAACAGAATATAAACTCCAGAAATCAATCCATGCGTCTATAACCAACTTATCTTTGACAAGAAAACTAAAATCATTCTGTGGATCAAGAACAGTCTCTTCAACAAATGGTGCTGGGAAAATTGGATCTCCACATGCAGAAGTATGAAGCAAAGAACCCTACCTTACACTTCACACAAAAATTCACTCAAAATTGACAAAGACCTAAATCTATGACCTGATATCATGAAATTATTAGAGAACATTGGGGAAACCCTTAAAGACTTTGGCATAATCAGAGATATCTTACAAAAAAACTACAGAAGCACAGTCAATCAAAGCCAAAATTGAAAAATGGGATTACATCAAATTAGAAGCTTCTGTATTGCAAAAAACACTCAGGGATGTGAAAAGGCAACTGACAGAATGGGATAAAATATTTGCAATCTATGCAATTGATAAAGGATTAGCATCCTTAATCTATAAAGAGCTCAACAACAACAAAGCAAACAATCCAGTCAAGACATGGGAAAAGGACTTAAGAATTTTTCAAAATATGAAATGCAAATGACCAAAAGACACATGAAAAAAATGCTCAGGATTACTAGCCATCATGGAGATGAAGTCAAAACCACAATGGGTTTTCACCTCACCCCAGTTAGAATGGCTTACATACAGAAAACAACAAACAACAAAGGCCAGCAAGGATGTGGGGGGAAAAAGTATGTGAATCTACTGTTGGTGGGAATTTAAACTGGTACAGTCACTGTGGAACACAGTAATGAAATACCACAAAAATCTGAATACAGATCTACCATATGAACCAGCCATCCCACTCCTGGAAATTTACCCAAAGGAAATTACATCAGCACATGAAAGTGTCATCTGTACCCTCTTGTTTATTGCAGCTCGATTCTCTATAGCTAAGATATGGAATCAACCCAGATGTCCATCAACTGAGGACTGAATAAAGAAAGCATGGTGTATGTACAGTATGGAATACTACTTAGCAGTAAAAAAAAAAAAATACTACACTTTGTGTAGTAATTTAATCGCAAACAAATACCATATGTTCTCCCTGATCTGTGATAACTAACATAGTACCTAAAAGGTAATCTACAAAAGTGAAATTGACACTTTGTGATGCAATGTCTTTGAACAGCTGATGCCTCGATTTTTGATGAACAATTTTTTTCATACATTTGTTAAACTCTTAGTGTAAGATTAAATTTATGTGTATGCAGGAGCAATCATGCCTGACTCAGCTCATTTTTCAAGATACCTTCCTGCACCCCCAGCAAATTACTATGCCAGTTAAACAGAGAAGAGCTGTGCAGAGAAGAGCAAACCTTGAAATATTTTGTTTGTGTCACATAAGCCCTGCACATCCGTAATCTGCACCCAATATCCAAGTGATCTTTCTCCCTTGAAACCATATCTCTTTGAAACAACCAATAGTACAACTTCTAAGGACACTCATTGGAGAAAGACTTTTGCCTAGACTATTGCTGCAACCGAGGAAGAAACTAAGAAGATAGGGTGCAATTCTGCATATTTGGTTGCATCAAGAATCAAGCTTGTGCTTGCCTTGATGTCACCAAGTAATGTAGGAATGGCATCTGGAAGCAGAAACTTTATGGGTTTGTCTGTGACTTCAAAGGATTTACCAAAGATGAGCGGTTGTAGCTAAATGGCAAACAACTTTAATCTGGTATATTAGCTTTTCACTCTAATGAAATACTTGAGGCAGCTGATTTACAAAGAGAAAAGAAAACCTCAGGAGAAAACAAATCAAGAATCCCTAAGGAAATTTAAAGAAAAGAGTTTAGCATAAGACTTGCGTACCTCAATAAGCTCTTTAAAAAGTTTGCAAACATGGACCCCAACATCAAAAATTTCCATTAATACAGAGAAATTTCCATGGTGTATTTCTGGTTACAAGCCAACCTACAATGAAAAAAGAAGAAAAAAAAAATCACAGTGGATATGTTTCTGAAAAGACACCCCTTTGAGAAGAATGTCAGGCTTGTCCTACAGAAGGTGTCAAGATTGGGCATCAATAGCATAGCAGAGGATAGTTTTCGCCCCTGAAGACCTGCTGGTCACACAAGATGTGGAGATAGAAGACGGTGGTACTGATGATCCTGACCCTGTGTACAACTAGGCTTATATTTATATGTTCTTCTATTAGTTTTTAACAAAACTATTTTGAAGCAAGAAAATTTAACTATAAAATTGAAACATAAAAACCATCAAGTGAAATGCAGGAAAGTTTATAGAATAGGAATATGTAAAAGGAAATTGTTTTTATATTGCTTTAGATAGTGTGATTTAAACCAAATGTTCTGCAGGAGCCCAGTGTTTAGAAATTAATTTAATAAGTAAAAAAACTTAAGTAAGTTAAAGTGAATTTATAATTGAAGAAGAGAAATATGTTTTAACAGTTTAGTGCAGCCTGGGGACAGCACTGTGGCACAGCTGGTTAAGTCACCACTTGTAACACTGACATCTCATGATGGAGCAGTAGGTAGAGTCCTGACTGTTTTGCTTTCAATCCAGCTCCCATTCAATGAATCTGGGAAAGCAGCAGAAGATGGCTCAAGTGCTTGGGTCCCTAAAGTAGACCATGATGGATTTCCTGACTCGTGACTTCAGTCTGCCCCAGGCTTCACTGCTCCAGGCATTTGGAGAGTGAACCAATGGCTGGAAGTTATGTCTCTCTGCCTCTGTCTCTCTCACTCTACATTATAAATAAATTAAACAAATAAATATTTATTTTAGTATAGGGCAAATGTACAGTACTTATAAACTCTATAGTCATACATAATAATGTCTGAGGCATTCTGATTCACCATTCATTCATTGACCTAGAGGAATTCCCAGAACTGATAGCTCCATTCATGATTATTTCTCTCTAAAGGAGTACCATTTGTTACATTTTGTTTCACTTTTTTTCTTACCATTTCTGTGATGGATATGTTTAGATGCTCAAATATTTGCCACTGTTATATAATTACGTACAGTATTCAATATAGTAATATGCTGCACACATTTGTAGCTTAGTAGCAATAGGCTAAATCATAGTTTAAGTGTATAGTAGGCTATACCAACTGGGATTGTCTAAGTACTTTCTGTGAAATCCACACAGTGATGAACTTAGCTAATGACGCATTTCCCAGAATGTATCCTCATCGTTAAGCAATTCATGGTCATACCAAAATGTTTTTAAAAATCTATTTTTATTCATAGTCTCTTTGTGTTGAAGTTTAAAAGCCCTTTACACTTATAGCTAACTAAGCAAAGGTAATGGCATATAGAAAGAATATTATTCTCCAAGTACTGTGTTTCTCATCTGATTAGGTAGCAATTTGTACAATTACACCTAAATGGTGCAATCCTGATACCACTGCTTGCTTTATTATGGCTGTAAAGCAAGTACAGTGCTATCTGTCCTGCTTGCTTATAATATTACTCATAAACAATTTTGTGTATACTCTATTCAATTTCCCAGCTTGATTAGCTAACAATCTGCACTAAAACCTTCAAGGTAAAATGGAAACCTAATTGCATAGAGATTTTTAAGCTCATTTACACACAACAGGATTTATTAATGCCAATGAAGATAAAAAACAGGATGGCTTCACTTGTATCCTTACTAATTCCCTATGCTAATTCAAAACGTCCACAGGAAAACTAAATGGGGTAGAACGCGAAAATAGCATTTTTTGGTAAGGGCAGTATTTGGAGAGGAGAAAAGGTTCTTTGGGTTTATATACAGGTTTCTGGATTGCTTTAATGCTGGAATAATGCCCAACTTTTAGAATGCACATCTAATGTTGTAGAAAAAGACAAAAGTTCTTTATATTACAGGCTGATTTCTATTCATTGCATATTCTTACAATTTTCTATTAGATGTCTCTACCTTTTTCATAGTAACTAAATGATGCCAATTATAGGATATCAAGGAAGGAATTCAGGTAATAAAAAGCCCAAATATATAACACAGAGTAGCAGAATAAAAATATTTTACCCCACAGTGGAAAATAGAAAAGTTTACACTAAAATTTTCATAAGGAACATAAAATATGCCAAGGTTGAATTCCCTTAAACTTTGAAGACATCTTAAAAGTAATTATAAAATGCAGTATTTTTAGCACAGTTAAAGTGATAGTAAATTGAATTGAATTACAAATATGAAATATTGCTACCACAAATATTTATGTGCTTAGAGGTCAATAAATTCTAAGTATGCTCAAAAATAAAAATGAAAATTTTCTAGTAGAAAGTAGTAAGGGAATGTCTGAAACTTTTGCTAATGATGTTGAAAGTCACAGAAAACATTGAAGTTCTTTCTTAGCTTGGAATGAATTTAGTTATTTCATTGTTTTTAAATGAAAATTTTTCCATCAACTTATTAAGACACACGATATTTTATTTACCTTGCTTATCTGAGTCAGATAAATTATCAGTTTTCTTTTCAATATTGCAAATCCTCTCTCTGTGTCCATCATTCCCCATCACTTGAAGGAATCTCAGGCATTTGTCAGTTTTAATAAGTAAACGGACTTCTTTCTTCTGTATTGATGGAAAAATATCCAGTCAAAGGGTCATCATTTTGGTACAACAATTTAAGGTGCTGCTTGGGATGCCTACATCCTTTATCAAGTCCCAGCTACTCAACTTCCAATCCAATTTCATAATAATGAATTCTTAGAGGCAGCAGATGATGGTTCAATCAATTTGGCTGCTGCCATTCATGTGAGACATCTAGATTGGGTTTTGGGTTCCTGGTTTCTGCCTTGCTCAGCCCTGGCAGTTGCAGTTATTTGAGGAGTGAACGAGCAGGTAGAAAATCTCTCCTCTCCTCTCCTCTCTTCTCCTCTCCCCTCCCCTCCCCTCCTCTCCCCTCCCCTCCACTCCTCTCATCTCTTCTCCTCTCCCCTCCCCTCCCCTCCCCTCCCCTCCCCTCCCCTCCCCTCCTCTCCTCCCCTCCCCTCCTCTCCCCTCCCCTCCACTCCCCTCCTCTCCTCTCCTCTCATCTCTTCTCCTCTCCCCTCCCCTCCCCTCCCCTCCCCTCCTCTCCTCCCCTCCCCTCCTCTCCCCTCCCCTCCCCTCCCCTCCCCTCCCTTAACCTTCCCTCCTCTCCTCTCCTCTCCTCTCTCCTCCCCTCCCCTCCCCTCCCATCCCTTCCCCTTCCCTCCTCTCCTCTCCTCTCTCCTCCCCTCCCCTCCCCTCCCATCCCTTCCCCTCCCCTCCCCTCCCCTCCCCTCCCCTCTCCTCCTCTCCCCTCTCCTCCCCTCCCCTCCCTTCCTCTCCCCCCCTCCCCTCCCTTCCTCTCCCCTCCCCTCTCCTCCCCTCTCCCCTCTCCACTCTCCTCCCCTCCTCTCCCCTCCCCTCCTCTCCCCTCTCCTCCCCTCCCCTCCCCTCCCCTCCCCTCCTCTCCTCTCCCCTCCCCTCCCCTCCCCTCCCCTCCCCTCCCCTCCCCTCCTCTCCCCTCCCCTCCCCTCCTCTCTCCTCCCCTCCCCTCCTCTCCCCTCCACCACTCCTCTCCCCTCCCCTCCTCTCCCCTCCCCTCCTCTCCCCTCCCCTCCCCTCCTCTCCCCTCCCCTCCCCTCCTCTCCCCTCCACCACTCCTCTCCCCTCCCCTCCTCTCCCCTCCCCTCCTCTCCCCTCCCCTCCCCTCCTCTCCCCTCCCCTCCTCTCCCCTCTCCTCCTCTCCTCTCCCCTCCCCTCCCCTCCTCTCCCCTCTCCTCCTCTCCCCTCCCCTCCCCTCCTCTCCCCTCCCCTCCTCTCCACTCTTCTCCCCTCCCCTCCCTTCCCCTCCTCTCCCCTCCCCTCCCCTCCCCTCCTCTCCCCTCCCTTCCTCTCCCCTCCACTCCCCTCCCCTCCCCTCCCCTCCCCTCCCCTCCCTTCCTCTCCCCTCCACTCCCCTCCCCTCCCCTCCCCTCCTCTCTCCTCCTCTCCCCTCCCCTCCCCTCCTCTCCCCTCCCTTCCTCTCCCCTCCACTCCCCTCCCCTCCCCTCCCCTCCTCTCTCCTCCTCTCCCCTCTCCTCCCCTCCCCTCCCCTCCCCTGCCCTCCCCTCCTCTCCTCTCCCCTCCCCTCCTCTCCCCTCCTCTCCCCTCCTCTCCTCTCCTCCCCTCCCCTCCCCTCCCCTCCCCTCTCCTCTCCTCTCCTCTCCTCTCCTCTCCTCTCCTCTCCTCCTCTCTTTCTATTTCTCTCTTTCTCTCTCTCTTTGCCTTTCAGTTAGATTACAGTAAATACATCACATTAAAAGCAAAATTAAAAAAAAGTCCAGTCAAGTAATAGTACCAAGCTGCAGAGTTGTGTGTTGCCCAACACAACAATTGTCTGGTCCCAGTTCCAGTCCTCTTTAGTCTTTCAAGTCTGCAGGTGGCAAAGGTGCTCTCCACCCTGCTCCCTCGTGTCTTCAATCTGCATTTTGACTGAACTACTGGCCCTTCCAGGGCTGGAGCAACGGTGAGAGAAGACAGAAGTCAACAGCCATAAAGTTTATTTGAATTCTAGATATGTAATACATCTTTGGATTCCTGAGTATTAAGGATCCTGTGGCTTAATTCTAACTACTCTTGGAAGAGGAGGTGACCTTTCCACCTATTCATGGGTTGCAGTTGTTTTTAACAAACCATGAGTCCTCTGACTTCTTCTGCAACTCTACACCAGATTTCTGAAATCACCTCTGGGGATTCACCTGTCCTTTGTATTGCAGAATCGCACTCAAGGTGATTTGATCCAGCTGTCTTCTCAGGAGACACTTTAAACCCATGTTCTCTGTGCATGCGACTTTGCACTGCATTTCACTTGAAAGCAAAGGTACTCACAGACAGATCTCTTTATTTTACTATCTGAAATGGCTTCTTAAATGCTGGCTTTAGATTTCATCCTTTTCAGGATATGTCAGATAGTGGTCACTCACACTTCAAGTAGCAGCATAAACTTTTTATATGATTCTCCTGGAATCCTGAGGTGAGAGAGAATTTTATACACAAACTCACCATGCCAATCAGGTGAAGCTTTGGAAATTCAGTCTTGAATATTTTCCTGCAAATTAAAAACTACTTTAGGTTTTTTAATTGTTCAACTAATATTTTTCTTTCTTTTATATAACCATGAGATCACTGATGAGCTACTGAGAACTAAACTATTTCATAATATTTATTTTTTTTAGTTTTTTTGCCTACCATAATTGTTTATATTTATGGAGTGCAAACTGATGTTTTGATACAAGTACATATTGTAGAATGATCATATATGACTAAGTAGCATATCCATTACCACAAATATTTAAGTTTTTTTCACAACGAGATATTTAAAATATCCTTTTAACTATTTTGAAGTAAGAGTACAAAGTTATGATGAGATAGGAGAACGACAATCTGATGTTCTGTTACACAGTGTGGTGTGATGATCATTCTTAATAACAATTTATTGGGGCAAGTCTTTAGTATAGAATTAAGATGCCACTTAGAATACCTGAATCTTGAAAGAGAATGTCTATATTTGGGTCCAGGCTTGTTGTCTTATTTTAGCTTCCTGCTAATGCACACCCTAGGAAGTGGCAGAATATGGTTCTAATACTTGGGTCCTTGCCAATGTTGTGCAAAACCTGGTATAAATTTTAAGCCCCTGGCCTTACTCTTGCTCAACCCTTAGTATTACAGTTATTTGGGGAGTGAATCAGTGGATGGATCATCTCTCTGTGTGTCTGTTTTCCATGTAAGTAAATAATAAATAAATGAATAAGATTATAAAAAAATAAAAACCACAGTGCATTGCTTACTTTTCATTTTCGCTGTATTTTATCAAAAGAAGCATATATATTACTTTATATAATACAAGTACTTGGAGTACCTGGTTCTTACAATTTGTTTATTGATCTTTGAACATTAAGTCATATCCATAATAATTTGTTTACAGTATTGCATTTCTCGCTCCCTTTTTTTACACACACACACACACACACACACACACAAATTCTTAAAAGTAGACTCAGTTTATTCATCACTATGTTCTCCTTTTTTTTTTTTTTTTTTTTTTTTTTTTGATAGGCAGAGTGGACAGAGAGAGAGAGAGACAGAGAGAAAGGTCTTCCCTTACCATTGATTCACCCTCCAATGGCTGCTGCGGCCGACGCACTGCGGCCGGTGCACTGCACAGATCCGAAGCCAGGAGCCAGGTGCTTCTCCTGGTCTCCCATGCGGGTGCAGGGCCCAAGCACTTGGACCATCCTCCACTGCACTCCCAGGCCACAGCAGAGAGCTGGACTGGAAGAGGAGCAATCGGGACAGAATCCGGCACCCTGACCGGGACTAGAACCCGGTGTGTCGGCGCAGGTGGAGGATTAGCCTATTGAGCTGCAGCACCAGCCTATGTTTTCCATTTTGAAAGCTGAAACAGAATGGTACCAGTAAGAGAATTACTACCTACTAATATTGATTTACATTTCTAATGATTAAAAGGTTTGGTAATTTATCTTTAAATCTCTTATAAGATGGTTTTCCTCAACATTTTTGCTCATTAAATTCTGAAAAACTTGCTACCTCTTTTTTAATCCTAACATAGTCACATATAAAATATACCTACTGAAAATATAATATGTATGGGGCCAGTGCCATGGTGCAGTAGGTTAATCCTCCGCCTGCGGCGCTGGCATCCCATATGGAAGCCGGTTATAGTCTCGGCTGCTCCTCTTCCAATCCAGCTCTCTGCTGTGGCCTGGGAAAGCAGTAGAAGATAGCCCAAGTCTTTGAACCCCTGCACCCATATGGGAGACTGGGAAGAAGCACCTGACTCCTGACTTCAGATTGGCGCAGATCCAGCCATTGCAGCCATTTGGGGAGTGAACCAATGGAAGACCTTTCTCTTTGTCTCTCCCTCTCACTGTGTGTAACTCTACCTCTCAAATAAATAAACAAAATCTAAAAAAAGGAAAATATAATATGTAATAATACAGAGTGTTCATGTATTAGTAGATCACACAATTCTCCTTTGTGGATACATAATAAAAGGTCCTGAAGTCATGTTTAGATTTTGAAGCTTTTAGATGATATTACCTAAACATACATGGAATGGAAAATCCTTGTTCTGTGACTTTCCACAAAAAAAATAATTGTCAAGGAATACAAAGCTGCAGGGTCTTAGTCCACCCGTACAAGGATGGACTGGGTCCCAGGAAAGGTAAGTGCACCGCTCGCCCGTTCCCCAGACTCCTGATCCCGGAGACAATCAGATGCAGCGGGGAGTCAAGTCTAGCAAGAACTCGTTTATTTCACCTGTAACAGACCCTTTTATAGCACAACACTGCAGAGTCATTGGGGCAGGGCATAAAGACCAACCAATCACTTAAAGGGTCATTTTATGGGGCAATTTTCATAGGACTGGCCATATGTCTATACACTTGATATCAGTTGTTGCCACTTCAACTGATGTTGCGTAGCCAATTAGTTTTAGTGGTAAACAACTTTGGATTCCGCCCACCTTACTTCCTTTCAGCACCATCTTTGAATTGCTTCGTGTAACTAATTTCCCCACACAAACCCGAATAATAATTGAAACACAACCTCCTAAATGCTGCACAAGTGAAAGCACATAAGATCAAAATCAGAGGTACCTCTGGCTTGGATTCAAGTCCTACTGTGTCCTAATCTAAAACTTTGGCATGATGTCTAAGTATGCCTTCACATGCCAGAAAGTAAAGAGAGAGAATGCCACGGATACACACATGTGCAAACACACACACATTATTGCAGCATAAAAATCTACACAATTTCAATCACTTAAAGCAACAGATTTGCTTGTCGTTCACAGTACACATCCAATGTACATTAGAAAAATCATCAAAACTTGGAGATTCATAGCAGGAAAAAGAAGACAGAAAATGTCATACTATCTCCTAAGCTTCCCTGGAAAGCAGGCTATACCACACAGACCTGATTTTTTTTTTTTTTATGTAAAGGAAATAATACATCCAGATTTAACTTTCTTTTCTTTCTTTTTTTTTTTTTTTTTTGACAGAGTGGACAGTGAGAGAGAGAGAGACAGAGAGAAAGGCCTTCCTTTTTGCCGTTGGTTCACCCTCCAATGGCCGCCGCGGCTGGCACACCACGCTGATCCGAAGCCAGGAGCCAGATGCTTCTACTGGTCTCCCAGGCAGGTGCAGGGCCCAAGCACTTGGGCCATCCTCCACTGCACTCCCTGGCCACAGCAGAGAGCTGGCCTGGAAGAGGGGCAACTGGGACAGAATCCGGCACCCCGACCAACCGGGACTAGAACCCAGTGTGCCGGCGCCGCAAGGTGGAGGATTAGCCTATTGAGCCATGGCGCCGGCCTCCAGATTTAACTTTAAAGGGAGATAAAAACATACTATTCTACTTGGAGAGTAGAATAAATAGAGTACTCTAAATGGAGAGTAGGCTCAGAATGTTTGGAAACATCCTTAATGATTTACATGAGTCCATTAACCCAACCAGCTGCAAGGTTCAGAAGAGAAAGACTAATGAAATCCTTTTTTAAAAAATAACAGCTGCACTCAACAGCAGAGTTCTGATGCAACAATTCTCAAAGCATGAACTAGGAACAGCCTGATGTCTCCCAACCCAAAACATTTTCATAATACGACTACAATGCTACTTGTTCTTTTATTTCTATTCTCTCACAAGTTTACAGTGGAATATTTGAGAAGCTACGTGGCATTTCCTGTCATAGGACATTTCCATGTCATAGGCATTGAATCCAGCTCTCTTCCAGTTCAGGAATTAAATAAATTTATATAAGATAATGTTACTCTTCACTAATTTATTATTTTTTTGGTCTGCAAAATATAGTTAGCAATCATGAAAATACATTATTTTAATGTAGATCTCATTTATTCTTACTTGAAATAAGTTGACCATTATCTGATTCGTGCAGCAATTTGGAACAACTAGGAGGATATGTCTAGTTTCAGAGCTCCCCTGAGTTAGACTGAGACCTTTTTTGTTGCTGTATAATAGTAAAATTCCCTCTGTGCGGCGTTCTTTCATCCTCTCTTGGTGCCTTTCTAAGAACATTCCCCAACACATTTCCTGGATGCAATCTCTGTTTCAGTGTCTGTTTCCCAGACAGTCCATTAACATTAAGGTGCATAATACAAGGAATGATCCAATGAAACAAACTCTAAAATTGGATTTTAGAAATCCATGACACAGTAGACAGTGAGCAATGAGGGTCCTAAACTGGTGGTACAAAAAGCCTGGGTGAAGCCTGATAACCTGTGTTAAGTGGCTATAGTGCATTTACTAGCAATGTCACTAGTGGTGAACTGAGCTTGCATACCAAAGGGGTGCTGCTCCATGCTAAGTGTAATGGGTATAAAGAAGTTGCAGAAGTTATAAAAGACAAAGTTAATAAATTGTAAGTTAGCAAAATTGTTTTTTCCCTCCAATACCCAATGTTGCAAGAATGAAAAGAAAAGCTAATAAAGTTTATAAATCATGTCCATGTTAAAGAATATGTACCCAAGATATATAAAGATAATGAATATCGGCCGGTGCCGTGGCTCAATAGGCTAATCTTCCGCCTTGCAGCGCCGGCACACCGGGTTCTAGTCCTGGTCGGGGCGCCGGATTCTGTCTCGGTTGCCCCTCTTCCAGACCAGCTCTCTGCTATGGCCAGGGAGTGCAGTGGAGGATGGCCCAAGTGCTTGGGCCCTGCACCCACATGGGAAACCAGTAGAAACACCTGGCTCCTGGCTTCGGATCAGCACGGTGCGCCTGCCGCAGCGGGCCGGTGCGGTGGCCATTGGAGGGTGAACCAACGGCAAAAGGAAGACCTTTCTCTCTGTCTTTCTCTCTCACTGTCCACTCTGCCTGTCAAAAAAAAAAAAAAAAAGATAATGAATATCAATAATATCGAAACATCAGTTTTTTTAATGATTCAAATTTTGACTATTTAACCAAAGTGGGACTGGCATTGTATTGGTGGGTAAAGCTACTGCCTGCAATGCAGCCGCCAAAGCACCCCATATGGGCACCACTTCCTGACTCTGCTGCTCCACTTCCAATCCAGCTCCCTGCTAATGGCTTTCAAAAAGCAGGAGAAGATGAACCAAGTGCTTGGGCCCTTGCCACCCACAAAGCTCATGAAGAGGATCCTGGCTTCAGCCCGGCCCAGTCCTGACTCTTGCAGCCATTTGGGAAGTGAACCAGTAGATGGAAGATCTCTGCCTCTCCTTCTCTCTGTAACTGATTTTCAAATACATAAATAAATACTTCAAAAAAAAAGCAATGATGGGCCGGCACCATGGTTTGCTTGTTAATCCTCTGCCTGCGGCACCGGCATCCCATATGGGCGCCAGTTCTAGTCCCAGTTGCTCCTCTTCCAATCCAGCTCTCTGCTGTGGCCTGGGAAAGCTGAAGATGGCCCAAGTCCTTGGGCCCCTGCACCCAAATGGGAGACCAGGAAGAGACTCCTGGCTCCTGGCTTCGGATTGGCTCAGCGCCGGCTGTGGCAGCCATTTGGGGAGTGAACCAATGGAAGGAAGACCTTTCTGTCTCTCTCTCACTGTCCATAACTCTACCTGTCAAAAAAAAAAAAAAAAGCAATCATATAAAGTATAGAAAATAAGCATATTATATGATATTCAATGCCATTATTTATTAGGAAAGGTTAAATAAACTACAAAGAGATATCATTACACACCACAGGTTAGAAGATCTAAAGTATGTCATTGTAAAAATTAAAAGAAAAATAAGAAAAGAGGGAGAAGGGAGAGTTTGAATGACTAAGGGAAGAGGGTATAGTGGGGAGTTTCATTATCCTCTTATAACTGTATATATGAAATAAAAAATGATTGCTGGCCGGCACCGCGGCTCACTAGGCTAATCCTCCGCCTTGCGGCGCCGCCACACCAGGTTCTAGTCCCAGTTAGGGTGCTGGATTCTGTCCTGGTTGCCCTGCTTCCAGGCCAGCTCTCTGCTGTGGACAGGGAGTGCAGTGGAGGATGGCCCAAGTACTTGGGCCCTGCACCCCATGGGAGACCAGGAGAAGTACCTGGCTCCTGCCATCAGATCAGCGCGGTGCACCTGCCGCAGCGTGCCGGCCGCGGTGGCCATTGGAGGGTGAACCAACGGCAAAGGAAGACCTTTCTCTCTGTCTCTCTCTCTCTCACTGTCCACTCTGCTTGTCAAAAAAAAAAATGATTGCAAAATTAAAGAAAAAAGAAAGTAAAGAAGGAATGGGGTGTGAGGAAGGGAAAAGGGACACTAGTTGTATTCTTAGAATTACATCTATGAAATACTAAAAATCTGTTCTCTGTTAGTAAATTAAAAAAAGTTAATGAAATTAATTATACCACTGAAAGTGAAATTAAATAGATTAAAATGTAAACATAGAACAAAGGATAAAAAAGTACTAATTATGTTTGTAAATGGCCATGTATATATATCATAAAAATTGTTAAAGAAACACATGCACAAAGTGACCATATCATGTATTGGGAAGTTACATGAAAGAACTGAAACTTCCATGCACTGCTGGTAGAAATACAAGGTGAAACCATTAAAAAATTGACTGTTTCTTCAAAAGCTAAACACATACCTAATCTAGGATATAGGCAGGCCACTCATTGGTATTTACCAAGAAAAATTTAAGTATATGCCCACACAGACTTGTACACAAATGTTTACAGCAGCTTCTTTTGTTAGAGATAAGAAAAAACTGTGAGCAAGAAATTAGCCCACTGATTAAGGTGCCCACTGGGATGCCTGTATCCACATCCTAGTGCCCAAGTTGAAGCCCCAGGTCTGTTCCCCATGCCAGCTCCCAGTTATGTCTACTCTTGCAGGCAGTGGGGGATGCATTGAGTAGTAAGTTCCAAGCTCATGGCCCTTTCCACTGTTGCAGTCATTTGAGGAATGAACAGGCAGACGTGAGTGCTCACTTTGTCTCTCTCCCTCTCAATTAAGTAAAATATAAATAAAATTATAAAAAACTAGAAACATATCAAGTGTTTACCAACAAGAGAATGAATAAACAAATCATGATGTGTTCATCCAGTGTAATACTACCAACCAATAGATGGAGCAAAGTACTGGTACATGCAAAATCATCATGTATCTTAAGATAATTATGCTAAGTAAAAATAAAAATGGGAAAAAGAATAGTATCTCATTCAGATAATTAGAAATTTAAAATTAATGTAACATGACAGAAAATAAAACAGAGCAGTAGCTACTTGGTGAATAGGCAAGGACAAGGGGTGGAGGAAGGTTGAAAATAGTAACTGTGGGGAGCAACTCGGACTAGACTAAGTTACTGGAATTAAGACTTATTCTATGCATCTGCTCCCCCACAGTATGGCGCTGGGAGAGGAGGAAAACAGCTTCTACACAGCTGCCTCCAGTTCAACCAATAAACTGTAGGACCTGCTCCTGATTGCAGGAGAGCAGCGCGCTCAGCATGTGGGTAGCAGAGTTGGGATTGGTGGAAGAGGACTATAAAGGAGGAGAGAGACAACATGCACGAGGAACATCTAAGGGGAACATCTATCTGAAGGAACACCTGTGCAGCCCCCGGGAGAGCCGGCCAGCGGTGTGCCGCTCCCCTGCAGAAGTGGGGAATGTGGCAGGGGGAACCGCCCTTCCACGGAGGTGGAAGGGATGGTAGCCAACCCCGGGAAGAACCAGCAGCAAACCCGGGGAGGGCCGAGCAGACAAAAGAACAGCGCAGGGTCCTGTGTCGTTCCTCCACGAAGACGGGGAGCGACATAATGGTGCCGTGACTCGGGTATGAAGCCTAGGCAGGGTTTAGTGTCGTTCCTCCATGAAGAGGGGGAGCGACAAGTAACCTGGGAATTTTCTTCAGTTTTTAAAATTAATATAAAGAGAACAGATTTTATTTATTTAGAGGTACAGTTCTAAGGACACAATTATACTTCCCTCTTTCCTCCCTCCTTTCTTTTTCTCCTTTTTGTCCTTAAATTTTTGAGATAATATACTTTCTTTTTTATTGAGTAATGAGTGGGGTTTTTATTTATCTAGCTTATTATAATTTAATGCATAAAATAAAGTTAATATTTAATATACATACTTTTTGACTTTTATAATGAATTGTTTTTTAAAAATTTTATTTAAGTTATACAACTTTCATGTATTTCATATATACAGATTTAGGAACATAGTGACACTCCCCACTCACTTCCCCAACCTCCCTCCTTACTTTATAATCACAGGCTTGATGTTCCAGGGAATACAGTGTTCAACCAGTAAAAAAGCAGAAATTGAATTATGAGAATGATTATTAGATTATTGCTTGTAGTCCTTGTCTACATTCCTGCAGAACGTACAACTTTTTTCTGTCTGTGAAATTCCATGAGTGTGTAGGTATGTCAGAACTTCCTATCATACCCTTTTCTTTTTTTTTTTTTTAGATTTTTTTTTTATTTTATTTTTTGACAGGCAGAGTGGACAGTGAGAGAGAGAGACAGAGAGGAAGGTCTTCCTTTGCCGTTGGTTCACCCTCCAATGGCCGCCGTGGCCAGCGCGCTGTGGCCGGCGCACCACGTAGATCTGATGGCAGGAGCCAGGTACTTATCCTGGTCTCCCATGGGGTGCAGGGCCCAAGCACTTGGACCATCCTCCACTGCACTCCCGGCCCACAGCAGAGAGCTGGCCTGGAAGAGGGGCAACCGGGACAGAATCTGGTGCCCCGACAGGGACTAGAACCCGGTGTGCCAGCGCCACAGGTGGAGGATTAGCCTAGTGAGCCGCGGCGCCGGCTCTATCATACCCTTTTCATACATGCAGTTATGGTATATCAATTATCCTTCAATAAAGCTGTTACAATATTGTCAGCACCCATGCAGCCTTATGTAAAGGCTGTATAAATTTATGGCAAAAATAATTATGATTCTCAAATCGCTCATTATGTCACAGTGTCTTTATTGATATCACAAAACTGATAACTTTTTCATTCCATCTGGACTATTTCTATTCTGGGGAAAAAATCATTCTCAGAAGAAAGCATATACTACAAACAATGAAATAGCTATCAAATAATAATGTTTATTTACTATTTAAATTGAATACTCAACCATATGCAAAACACTCAACTAAGCACTTGATGAACAGCAGCTCAGCAATCCTTTCAACAGCCCTAGATGATTGAAACTCTTAACTTGCACGTTCAGCTGCTGAAAAGTGAAGATGCAGCCCTAGATCTGTCTGACTCTAGAAAAGTGACTGCTCCCACCCTACTATATAACACACTAGAGGCAAAAGAGTCCTTCAGCAATCTTGTCATCTTTTATAGGGAGTTGCTTTGAAATCAGCAACTGTGGCTTCACAAACATTCATGCACACAAAATCAATAAACTTTGCTCTCACCAACTTTTTAAAAATTCATCGACTCATTAATAAATTTTCCCTAGTGGGTCTTTAAGTGTTCTTCAGTGTTTATTGGAGCCATGTGCTCCATTTAAAATTATATGAGGCAGTATAATATAGTGGTTAAGCAGTTAGGAGCCAATTTTCCAACCACAAGGAGGAATATATTATTGTGAAGGAATCTAAAATTCCTCTACCTACCTTAGAGGATCTCCCCTCCCAATCTAATATCCACTTCAAATCTGTGAATGTAACCTTGTTTTATACACTATGCCATCATCATACTAACATATTCAGGAAACAAAGTATGCTATTTTCCACCAGTCTATCCAAGTTAGTAAATCTTTACTTTTTGTAAATTTTAATCTACCCCCTCTAAATTCTATATTTGAACCCTACATAAAATTGCTTTTATTTGCACCAAAAAATGACTTGAGATTTCTCCCTAACCAGAAATTGGGTTCATACACTCAGTTGTCCAATCTAGGCCCTCACTAAATATGAAAATTTGAGCATATTTTTCCATCTCTGAATCTGTTTGCTTGCTTGTTAAGTGAGAACACTAGTAATCTTATTTCATTGTGTTATGAATTGAAATAGTTCAAGACACTGACATGATGTTGTTGTAGGCAGGCATATAGAATAAAATTGATCAGGTTTGTGAGCCTGAAGACCATGTCTTCACCACGCCCCTGTGTGATCTCATGCCCCTACCTGGCCACACCTGTTTGCCCACCAGCCAATTAGGTTAATTGACCACTCCCCTTTGAAAGTGGGTTAAAAGCCTGGGACAGCGTGTGCCCAGACCCTTTTTCCTCTTTGGCTTCTTGCCATTTTGGGCCTGCATGGCCCTGTGCCTCCAGGGCGCATGGCCTTCGGACTACCTGCCCTATGCTTCCTGGACTAGATGATCCTCCACGTGGCTGGTTCCTGGTACTTGGTATGAACCCAGATTTACCTCTCTCCTCTAGACAGGGCCCTCACTTTCCTATGCATCTTTCTCACCGAATGAAAGCTTAAAAACGTACCATGCTGCCTTGTTTATCTATGCCAGTATTCAGAATTCTCTGAATATTAGGCAAGAACCCTCACGGGCTTATTAATATTGGGAAGTTATTAAGTTATTAATAAGCATATGGTGATATCATTCGGTACCCCATATTCCACTTTCACACAGCACCCTAGGTGGGACTTTTGGGGGACTCTTAGGGGAACCATATTCCAATATCATATTTTAGGGGGCCGATTCGATATCAATGTCATTTGGTAAGCCTGCAACCCATAGCAGAGTATCTGAGTTCAAGTCCAGGCATCATTTTCTTTATTTTTTTTTAAAGAATTATTTTATTTATTTGAAAGACAGAGTTACAGAGAGAGGTAGAGACAGAGAGAGAGGTCTTCCATCCGTTGGTTCACTCCCCTGATGGCCGCAACGGCCAGAGTTGAGCTGATCAGAAGCCAGGAGCCAGGAGCTTCTTCTGGGTCTCCCACGTGGTGCAGGCTCCCAAGGATTTGGGCCACCTTCTACTGCTATCCCAGGCCATAGCAGAGAGAAGGACTGGAAGAGGAACAGCCAGGACTAGAACCAGCGCCCATATGGGATGCCAGTGTTTCAGCGCTTTAGCGCTTCATGCCTGGGCTTTAACCAGCTGCGCCACAGTGCCGGTTCCCAGGCATCACTTTCAAAAACAGCTTCCTGTTCAGACACACCCTAGGGGACAGCAAATGATGGCTCAAGCACTTTAGTTCCTGCCACCCACTTGGGAGACAGTGATTGAGTTTCTGGCTTCTGGCTATGGCCCAACCAAGCCTAGATTTTGTATGCATTCAGGGAGGAACCAGTGAATAGAAACTGTATTCATGGTTTCTTTTCCATTAAAGACTTTAAGAAGTAAGAAAAAAAAATCTAGGTCATTTCAAATAAGGCCTTTTATCTGATTCTGCATAAGAATAATACTCTTGATGAGGATATTAGTAAAGAATTTCCTGGGCTTCTTATCAAAGTCTAGTATTATCTTTCTTTAAGACACAGGCCATTCCCCTAGATACTTTTTAAATCCCAGTCAGGATTTAATTTCCAAGGCATTATAAAATATATTGATTCCTAGTCTCATTCATGACAAATCAAACTTTCTGTGACAGCTGCAAGGTGCCTCCTTCACATATAACTCAGGCTTTCTAAAAGGAAATAATCATTGTCTCTTCCTATTTTAAATACAATAGAGATTTTGTGTGTTGGTCTTCAAAACAATACCTCTATTTCCTTGAGTTTGCCATACTGAAGTTGTTTTATTAGTTCTCTGAGATTTATGTATTTTCAATGTACAAGTGCCTAGAGGGGAAGATAAATAGAGGTACTCTTATAGTAAAATTTGAAAAATAGTTCAAGGCTTGAAAAAGCAAGGCTTATTAGTTGTTCAAAATTAAAATGAATGTTTTCCCTTCCTTGCTCTTTTTTTGCAAGGGGCATAAGACACGTGAAAAGAAGTTTTCTGATATTCTAATTTTTTGTTTTCCAGCCATTGCATATCAATGTCTAAACTAAATGCTAAGTCATTTACTGTAGATACTTGTATACTTCAGAAAAGAATTATTCTGAGAGCTGCAACCCTCAGGCTGAGGTACATGAATCCTAGAGCACCCAGGCCTTTTCTCTTTAAGATATATGCTAACCAATACACCAATGAAACTAATGCACACAGACATTATTATGGCCTTTCTTCTTCATTCAGAAAGATGGGATTTCAGTGATTCATTGAAATACTAAAACGTTTTAATGTGTTTACTAACACTGTGTTAAAAATAAATCTCCAGACATTTGTATACCTCTGTGTTTGATCAATTATAAGGGAATTTCACATTTTAGTGCTCCAGAGGGGCATCTTACTGCCTGTGGTTCCTGAAAAAGATATTTCTCATATGCTCTACACTAATAAAAAGCAGAGATCACACCTATTTTTCCTAAAACTCATTTCTGAATTCATTACAAAATTACACACTGTTACTATTATTCCCAATAGTATCAGTTTTGCAGCCTTAATACTAATTTCCCATTAAAATTAAATAATTCTCCAAAAGTCCGATGCTGTCTATATTCATAAAAATTGATTGTTATATCTGTAATGTTAACATACAGTTTTATTTAAAAATATATGAATTAGATTTGGTTTAAAAATCAAAGTTAAGGATTTTGAAGGAAAATATTCTTATTTGGAACAGAATAAAAATAATTTCTACACTCTGCTAGTTAAATTAATAGCCATAAACTTAACAAAATGAGTGCCAAATAGCACTGAGTAGCAGAGAAGTGTTCTGGAAAGGACTGAGGTCAAATATGAGTTGCTGATGCACCTTATTACTCTCAGTAATAGATATGGCTCCTAATGTTGGTTCATAACCTGTATGAAGGTGATTAAAATAAGTATTCAGGCAATCAGCACAAGTTTTGATGAGGTACACAGGGGCAATGAACAGAAGGGGAAAAGTACAGGGTCATGGTTAGGCCTGGTGAGCATGGATATAAAATAGATGACAGAAAAAAATATAAATGAAAGTACCTGAATAGAAGCTGGAATATAGGGGAAAACAGAATAGAATGATTCTAGAAAGTCAGAGTGAGAGATTCTACAAAAGAGAATGCAGAGGCCAGGCTGGGGCAAACACTTTCCATAGAATTTTTGATGAGGGCAGAGCAAGGACCTGATAGGCTGAGGTGTAAATAGGAGGTGATGAAGTGAATGAATGAAAGGTAGCTTATCATTTCAAAAGCTTGTTTTAGGAAAACAGACATCATCAAACAGAAATTAAGTCTGGAAAACTCATTTTAAAAAAATATTAAATAGGCATTGTTGTTCGTATACTCTGAGAATAAAAACCAATAAGGAGACAAAGGTTGCAAGTGAAGATGCAAGATATTTGAGATTTACCATTAATAGAAATCAAAGCCCATATACAAGGATTTACAGTTATAGGACAGGGCATACCATTTTCTCTGGTGACAGAAATTGGAAAGTGAGTGGACAAAGGACTGCTTATTCATAAAGAGCAGAGAAGACAATAGAGACATATGTGTGTTTAATTATCTTAGTGTCCTATAAAACAAATTTACCCTAAGAATGAGACAGCAGCTTGTAGGATAGGGAGTTGAAAGGAAATTTCAAAATTTGAAAGAACTGCTTAAGGCAATGAGGGAAGAATCTGACTAAATTTTTCAGAGCATCTGTAAGTGGTATTGGGGTTGAAAATATGAGTGGAGAGTACAAATTTATGTAGACTCTAATATGCAATCAAAATTAATTTTCTTTAGGCACTTTCGATGGACCCCTTAAATAAGCAACCAAGTTATGATATGAGTTTATGTCAATTCAAAGCAGTTACAATGAAACAAAAATGAGGTCAGTATTTAGGATACTAGGGAGAAAGGAACTTTATTTTTCATAGTTGGATAATAATGTAATTTATCATCCAAACTGGGGCATATTTGGGAGTAAAAAAAAGCAATAACCAAACAAGATGTCAAGAAACAGGAATAAACTGGTCTGTCACAGGCAAAGGGGAATAAATCACCATCAGGTTCATAGTGACTGAAACTTTTTTTTTTTTATTTGACAGAGTTAGACAGTGAGAGAGAGACAGAGAGAAAGATCTTCCTTCCTTTGGTTCACCCCCTAAATGGCCACTACGACCGGAGCTATGCCGATCTGAAGCCAGGAGCCAGGTGCTTCTTCCTGATCTCCCATGCGGGTGCAGGAGCCCAAGCACTTGGGCCATCCTCCACTGCCTTCCTGGGCCACAGCAGAGAGCTGGACTGGAAGAGGAACAACCAGAACTAGAACCCAGTGCCCATGTGGGATGACGGCGCTGCAGGCAGAGGATTAATCCAGTGAGCCACGGTGCCAACCCCTGAAACTTGATTTTAAAAGACCATGTAGGTTGAGACAAAATGTTCAGTAAATGCCTAAACTTAGTTAAGGTTGAAGAAAGACTAGATTATGGGTAAGGATGTGAAAATTGTGGAAGTATAAAAATACCTTAGCTAAAAGAAAATGGGCTGTAAGGGTTGAGATCTCACAAGTTTAATAGATCCTGTGATTATGGCTAATGAAACAATTTAGTACTACTGCAATGGAGAAGGTGAGAAGTTTATTGGGGTTCAGAAAGTCACAGTGATCCAAGGTTAAAATGTGGATGTTTATTTTCCTACGCACTTAAAATTGTCCAGGAAGATAGTAGAACTAATGATGGTGAGAAATTTTAAAAGCCAGAGGCCACAGTTCCCAATGAATGTAAAGGGAAGATATTGGGGGAGGTCAGCCAGTGAAAGGATGAGGTCCAGGTGACGTGAGGCTCAGTGGAAAGAGTTTTATTAGACGGCACAAGAGGCTTGGTAATGGCTCTTATGAAAATGAATACATTTGGCTTTCATTGCTTCTGGTCATTAAGTACTTGAATCACCCCTGATCTATGCTCATCCAAAAACTTTGATTATAATTTTACACCCACTGCCCACAGTGATCAAATTCACTGTGATAACAATTTTATCAAGTTATGCATATCTTTTATAATCCTCACCTTAAATAACCAAATTGGACTTCTTGTTAATGTTTTCATTTTGATTAACAAGGGTTCATCCATAAACAATAATCTATTTCTGTTCTGCTGATAAAACTAAGATGTACTGCCAACAAAAGGGTCAGACATTAGACTAGGAAGAATAGAAGAAATGAGCTGCCACATTTTGAGACACCATTGAGAGTCTATGTCTTGAGATCTGACTATTTTCTATGTACTAAATTTAAATATCAATAGAAGTTAAAAATTAAATGCCTTCATATCTTATTTATGACAATATATACTCTTGATATCTTCTCTCCTTGCTTTTCATTTTAATAAACAAAAATTCAATTGTACACGCAAGTATTACTTAACTTTATATGTCATCCTTTTCTACCATTAATGAAAGGGATATTGTTAATATTTGTAAAATGTCTCAGATTATCCCTAACTAGATAAGAATTTGACAAGAGAAAATTAGATGTGAAAACAATATTTTTGATGCTACAATATTTTTCAACTTTCCATTTGTGATACATTTTTTCACTACACTGAAATGGCACACAGCAGGTAAGCCTCTTTTGAAACCTTATAGAATTTTGCTTGCACCAAAAGATCAAAACTCAATGACCCGCAAATAAAGTGAGTAATTTTCATTCATTAGCATATCCAGGATTTTAAATTAGTTTGATTACATAAGATTGGTGAAATTATAGCTAGTTATAGAGATTAAAGGTATCAAAATATTATTTTAACATTTAATAAACATACAAATTATTTAAACAAGGGTTATACAAACTATGTGTTTGCATTCATACCATTTTAATTATATAGTTATATACAATATGCAACCCCTAATATGGCAGCAGATAAAATCTCCCCTTGGCATGTACCTTTTTTCTTGAGGTAGGCTTACACATGAAAATATTGGCTTTCTACTTTCTCTTCTCAGCACTCTGAGGCCTCTGAATAGTTTAAAATTAATTTGTCAATTCCTGGGAATAGCATCAAGCTTCCAGAAATCATATTTACATATTCTCTCTATACTTATTTCATATGTTCTGACAATTTGTAAGATACTTCAGATAGAGTCAACCATATGATTAGCAATTTAAAGATACTGTATAATCTTAAAGATAAAAGTAAGTTAGCCTTAAATTATATCTTCACCAAATTTTACGAACACAATCACAAAATATGTTATCAAAACATACATCCACAAGAACACAAATGTTATCATAAGCTACAAAAAATATCAAGATATTGGAGGGTTTTATAGTAAGAAATTCAGAGCTTTCTTAGTCACAAAAAAATACAGAATCCAAAACACACTTCTAGAATTGGATCAAACCAGTCTGTTTTTTCAGCTCTATTTGTTGATCCTTTAAGTTATTGGATTCATTTCCAGAGAAGGGAATAACCTACCTTGCAAACTTGCTCAGTTATTGGCAGTGTAGAAATCTGTCAGATGTTTTGTTAAAAATAAACCCAAGTGTTCAAAATGGATTTTAAAATGTGGTATAAGTACAAAATGGAATATTATTCACCAGTAAAAAGGAACAACATCCCAGCATCAACTTGCATTGCAACAGTGTGGATGAAACTGGAGGTTGTTTTGTTAAGTGATACAAGCCAAGCACAGAAAGATAAATACCACATGGCCTCACTCACATGAAGAACATAAAACAGTTGATCTCGTAAAATTTAATAATAAATTGGTAGTTACTAGAGGCTAGGGAGAGTAGAGGGGAAAGATTCTGATAAAAATTATGATCCCCAAATGGAACCAGTTAAAAGGAAAATACAACATTGGTATATGTTCTACAACATAATTTTGAAATCTTTCTATTTCAGTGATTTGTTTTACCTAGTTTCAAACTCTACGGTTCTCCTGGACTTAAATTTTTTACGTGTACTTTAAAAATTCTCTACACTCATTTTAAACCTGGGATATCTCTGTGTTAGGTTTAAATGGTGTACAATGAATGAACAATCAAAAGGTAAAGCAACATGAATTTTATTGTGTATTTGGTAAACTGAGTTAACTGATATTTCCCAAAGTATAAGGTCTGAACTAGTAATGTCCACATCACCTGGGAAATTAAAATACTAGACGTTGGCAAAATAAAGTCAGGCTCCCTCACTGTGGTCACTACACCTAAGCCCAGAAGCTGATATATTTCTGCTATGTAACTGTTCAACTGCTTGCCAATATTTTCTGTTAGCATATAGAAGATATTGGGAAATTAGTGGAGTACCTGTTCTCTGTGAGTGCCTCCCAACCACTGTGAGAATAAAGTGCAGGCTTCACTTCTGTGCTTGCCCACCACCATAAGAATGAAGTATTCATCTGTGATCAGCTCTGCAGTTGTGCCTAATCCTGTCCCAATCTGGCTGACAAGGGCGCCTCTCCATGCACAAGAGAAACCAGAGCCTGTACTAGGAGAACAGGTCTTATATAGCTTAGCAGAGAGAAGAAAGTATGAACAGTAAATTCCACTGGATGGGGTGAAGGCAATGCATATGGTTGGACTATTTGGTCACCTGAATTCTGATAAATCAGACTGGATTTAGGAAAGCGAAACTTATCTCGAAGAAATCAAAACTTATTTTACAAGAAGGCAACTGGGCCAGAGCCTAAAATGGTGCCTGAGGCTTAAGATGGCACCTCAGATAAGATGGCACCAGTTTCACTCACATTCACTCCTTTTGTTTTTTATGAAATAAGTATTGTATAGTATTCTATCAGCCCTAAAAGCCCAAGAGTGGGTAGAGGGACAATGATCTATTTTTGGGAGCTACTTTCTGCTGGCATGAGGCAATGTCTCAAGCCATAATCTCCTGGGTGGGGAGTCGAGTACACCCCTGTAGCAGCATTTAGTTGATCATCTGGTTGGCAAAGGCTTTGGTTCATTCCATTATCACCTGCTATAAACACTTTAACAGACAAGGTAGTATAAAAGCCAGGGTAAAAATAGCAACCAATGGACCTAGGAGTGGCATTAATCAAATAATGCGAGGATTCCATACAGATGGAGAGAAGAAGTGTTCTTTGGACCCCAGGGCAGCGTTTTTAGTAGATGTGGCAATTGATGGAGTGTTTTAGCATTTCATTTTACCTGGCGCAATTGATTAACATAATAGCAACATTGTTCTCTCAGAAAAACAGAAGTGGCACTTTTTCAGGTGCTATAAGGTCTAGAGCTCATCTATTTTGTAATACTACACCCACTAGTGAGGTGATCTGATATTGAAGGCCTTGAATAGCATCTGCTGTTTCAATGAAGTCTCAATGTGCCAGAGTCCATCTCTAGCCAGTCCAGGGGTCCCAAGGTGTGAGACATATTGGTGCTCAAAGAAATGATATGCACACAGCAATGCTGACGGCATGGCTCTTTCAAGCACCAGACTTTATTTTTATATTATGTCACATAATGAATATTTTTCTTATAATAACAAGTCTGTTGTCCATTTTCTGTTTTCTTTCAACTTTTATTTTATAAATATAAATTTTGAAAGTACAACTTTTAAATTATAGTGGCTTTTCCGCTCATAACCTCCCTCCTACCCTCAACCATCCCATCTCCGACTCTGTCTCCCATCCCATTCTTCATCAAGATTCATTTTCAATTATCTTCATATACAGAAGATCAACTTAGTACATACTAAGTAAAGATTTCAACAGTTTACACCCAACACAGATACACAAAGTATAAATTGCTGTTTGAGTAGTAGTTTTACCGTTAATTCACAGAGTACAACACATTAAGGACAGAGATCCTACATGGCGAATAGGTACACAGTGACTCCAGTTGTTGATTTAACAATTGGCACTCTTATTTATGACATCAGTAATCACCCAAGGCTCTTGTCATGAGTTGTCAAGGCTGTGGAGGCCTCTTGTGTTCACGAACTCCAATCTTATTTAGACAAGGCCATAGTCAAAGTGGAACTTCTCTCCTCCCTTTAGAGACAGGTACCTCCTTCTTTGATGGCCCATACTTTCCGCTAGGATCTCACTCACAGAGATCTTTCATTTAGGTCATTGTTTTTGCCACAGTGCCTTGGCTTTCCATGCCTGAGAAACTCTCATGGGCTTTTTAGCCAGATCTAAATGCCTTAAGGGCTGATTCTGAGGCCAGAGTGCTATTTACAACATCTGCCATTCTATGAGTATGCTGTGTATCCCACTTCCCATGTTGGATCACTCTCTCCTTTTTAATTATATCAGTTATTATTAGCAGACACTAAACTTGTTTATGTGATCCTTTGACAGTCCTATTATTTTATCAATTATGAACTGAAACTAATCACTTTGACTAGTGAGATGGTATTGGTACATGCCACCTTGATGGGATTGGATTGGAATCCCCTGGCACATTTCTAGCTCTACCATTAGGGATACGTCTGAGTGAGCATGTGCCAAACTGTACATCTCCTCCCTCTCTTATTACCACTCTTATATTTAACAGGCATCACTTTTCAATTAAATTTAAATGCCTAAGAATAACTTTGTGTTAATTAAAGAATTCAACCAATGGTATTAAGTAGAACAAAAAAATACTAAAAGGCATAAAATAGTAAGATGTTCCTCGACAGTCAGGGAAAGGGCTGATCAAATCATTCTCATAGTGTCCATTTTCTTAGAACCATTGACCTTGTATTTTATGTTGCCTCTAGACTCTTATGTCCACATCTAGTTACAACTTCTTTGACTTTCAAGGGCATATACAGAGCATGGGTTACAATCATAGATACAAGATAACAGGTTGCCCACAGAAGCCAATGCCTGGAGTGCTGTCAAGCTTTGCAGAAATTGGTTGCAGAAGCTAGAATATTACTTTACCAATCTAATCTTTACTAGAAGCCCCAAAGTTCAAAGCAGGCCCCTTTTTAAATGTATCCCCTCTTTTGCAATTATTTCTGTAACTCTTTAATATTTTTATTGTACTTATCTAAAGGTTTGTTTAGATCTATTCCACAGTTTTGACATCTTAATCATTGTTGTATTTGTAGCACATATTGAATTAAAGCTTTAATAACATTTATCTTTATTTAGTGGGAAGTGTATACCAGGGAGCATGTTGCCTTTTAATTCTTTTCTACAAACAGCTCAACCTTGTGTAAAGCATTAACCCTTTCTCCTACACTAACATTCTGTTTGATTAAAATTCTACAAAACAATAGACATTTTGAGGATTTTGAAACTAAGCGCTCTTCCCTAAAATTAGAAATAAAGCAATCATTAGCAGGACCACCAGGAAGCTCCGGCTTTCTTACACAGAGTGTAGTTCCCAACCAACCTAAAACTACCAAGAGGACCGCAGCTGTCCTTCTCACTTCTTCCTGAGACAGACCTTCTGCTGTGACCTTGTCAGCCAGCCAAAGTTGCCTTGGCCTTGCCATCAATGGATCTGGTGATCTCTTCTTGTAGTTGTTCTTGGAATCAGTTATCAGAGATAACATTGCGGCCTAGGGTAGTTCCAGAAATCACCGCAGAATAGAGGGAAGCTGCAAAGCTGATTCCAACCGAGATTGCTCATCTTTTCTGGGTCGAGGGGTTAGTTTATAAAAGAAACTCTGAGTAGTCATGTAGTGTTAGGCATGGGGAAAAGATCACCAATACACAGGGACCAGGGGTAGAATTGTTGATACAAGTGTATAAGGTATAATTACAAAGAGATGAGGCTCCAGGTGGGCTAGAGAAGAAAGCGGTAGAAGTGATGTTCATATTGATAACACAGGAAATGTTATGTGGCATAAGGTCATTGGGTTGTTCTGTTATGTTGGTGACCCAACAGGTCATATCTTACTCTCCAGAATGTAGAGGAAGATGACTGAAGATTTTCTGAGGATTGGGGGTACAGAGGTTTGTAGAAGCAGAAACATTATTGAGTAAAATATACATGATGGGAGAATCCTGCATATAAAGCATTGTTGTTGGTAAAGGGCAGAAGATAAAATAGAATTCAGTAATTGTATAGTAGGGTGAGGAAAATATCAATGAGTGGTAACCACGTTAAGGGAGTTTTGGCTGGGTTAATCAGTCAGGACAAGTGTTTAGATAAGCATGTATCAAAATATCACATGGTGTACTACAAATATGTATAATATTTATGTTTCATTTAATTTTTTATTATGAAAAATAGTTTAGTAAAGTCTCTGACCAAGTGGTTAAGATGTGGCTTTTATTGCCTGCCTCCCATATTAGAGTTTCTGAGTTTGAGTCCTGAATCTGCTCTGAAATCCAGCTTCCTGCTAATGCAAACTTTAGGAGGTAACCCATGATGGCTTCAGTAGTTGGATCCCTGCTTCCTACATGGGATACCTGGATTCAGTTCCAGGATCCTTGCTTCAGACAGGTCCAATCCCAGCCATCATGGGTATTTTGAGAGTGAACAAGCAAGCGAGTTATATCTCTCCCCTGGCCCATTTGCCACTCAAATAAATCAATAAATATATCACCTTTTATCTATTTTTATTAATATTTCATCACATATATTTAAGATTTTCTGTCATTAAACTTAATGGTTTGATTACTTGGAAGAATATTAAATTCTAAAGGAATTTTTAAAAATAATTTACATTCTTGTTAATTATAAAAGAGAAAAAGAAAACTCAAAGCAAAAGAAAGAATTTAATGTAATTGAAGAAGTTATAATATTTCAGTAATAATTTTATATTATTTTAGTCATTAAATAAATTTTTATTTAATTTAGAAAATTTATAATGTTAATATAAGCTATATTAATGATATTATGTTTACATCATTAATTATGTTTAATAGCAACAGAAATGTAACCCTTTATTGACTGAAAAACATACATTGAAGTGCTTATTTAATGGGTTTGATTTTTTTAATTTAATATATATAGCTTTTACTCAATAAGAAATGCCATTCTAGAACTTTGGTCCAGAAAAGTGTCCTTCAACAAATTCACAATTTTGAATGGTTTTCAATATTATACTAAGTGGAACATATTAATAAGCCATTTGGCAAAAAGATGCAAAAAATTCTGCATCTTACTATGCCAAATGCTGCCCCTTTTTGGCCCTCCTAACTTAAAGAAAGTGTTTCAATGGAAACTGTTTAATAATTTAGTGAGAGATAGAGATATTTTGGAAAGAACACTCACAAGAAGAGCATTTAATGGCTGGTAAGGAAAATGGAAATGAAAACAGCTTACAGAATGGATACTATAAATAAGAAATAAGAAAGATTTCTGAACTGTGTCTTAAAACTGAATAAACTCAAATTCACAAGGTGTCAGAATTAATTTGATTTATTTTTCAATGGTTAAATTAAAGATTAAAACATAAAGGACCTCAAGTTTCTATGGTACTGCTCTACTTTATGGTAGATAAGAATAAACGTTATATCCTTCAGACTATTAGATGATTACTCATTAATGCTAAGGTAAAGACACACAAATGAGTAAATAACACCAGGCAGAACTGTTTACCCCCAACTGATGAATCTACCAAGCACAAACATAGGAAGCAGTTAAGAACTTTGCTATGCAGTAATTCAAATTAGATTTTCTCAAGCCAAAGAAACTTACTTTGCACCAGAATTTTGGAAATGTGCTTGCTACATCAGGAATTAATTAAAAATATGCTGCAAATAAGGAATAGTCACTACGCACGCACACACACACACACACACACACACTGTTCATAACAACTATCTTAGAGTATAACGAGTCCCCTCAAGTCTGGGAGATCCCTATGCAGTTCGGTTGAGGTAACTACCACCACACAACCTTCAGCAAGTGTCCTCCAAACCAAACCACTGTTTCTTACCTTACTGATACGAAATAATATATATTGTACTCCTATTAATGGATAATAAATTAATGTTAAGTAGGTGAATGAACAAATAGGTCTTGGAAGAGAGAGTTATCTGTCACTGCCTATACTATCCTTTTCTTTGGGCTTTGTGAACAAAGTCATCAACAGATAATCATATAATAGTCCCCTCTGGACCTCAAAGAGCAAATGCAGGCTTCTCTCACTATGGCTGAAGAGGACATTGCACAGCACCTGACTCAATAAAGTCTTATATTTTAAAGATTTATTTCATTTATTTGAAAGGCAGAGTTACACAGAGAGAGGGAGACTCATACAAACACACACACACACACACACACACACAGAGAGAGAAAGAGAGAAAGGGTAAGAGAGAGAGAGAGAATCTTCCATCTGCTGGTTCACTCTCCAAATGGCTGCAACAGCCAGGGCTCAAACAAGCTGAAGCCAGGAGCCAGGAGCTTCATCGAGGTCTCCAATGTGGGTGCAGAGGCTTCAGGACTTACACCATCTTCTGTCCCAGGAGCATTAGCAGGGAGCCAGATCAGAAATGGAGAAGCTGGGACTTAAATGCCCATAGGGGATGCTGGCATTGCAGGCTTTGGCTTATCCTGTTCTGCCACGATGCCAGCCCCATTACTAAAGTCTTAAAATAAGGTAATCTGTAGCTTGAAGTTTAAGATTGCTTTTCAGTATAATAAGAGAATACTGAGTTTTGAGACTTTTTTCCATGCAGATCCAGTATTAGTAATTTTTCCTCAAATATGAGCAAGAGCTCTACAGTGCAATGTTGTATTTTTTTTTTAATTTTGAATACATTAAAAAAGTATGGTAGCACTAGCACTGTGGCCAAGTGTGCTAAGCCTCAGCCTGCACTCCCTGCAACCCATATGAGTTCTGGTTCAAGTCTCTGCTGCTCCACTCTGATCCTGCTCCTAGTAATGTGCCTGAGAAAGCAGCATAAGAAGGTCCAAGTGCTTGGGACCCTACCATCATGTGGAAGACAAGATGGAATTCCAGGCTCTTGGCTTTCGTTTGTTCCAGCCTTGGCTACTGGAGCCACATGGAGAGTGAACTAGAGGATGGAAGAAATTCTGTCTCCACATCTCTCTCTCTCTCTCTCTCTCTCTCTCTCTCTCTCTCTCTCTCTCCCCTCTGCCTTTCAAATAAATAAATAAAATCTTTTTTTAAAAAAGAAATATTATGTAAGTTAATGACAGCATGTCCCAGGAATAAAATGTATGCTTTTAGTAAGTATGAATGTTTGGTGTCAATGGTCTGTTGACGATATCTATCTGAAAGAGTCTTTCAAATAATACTGTATGTAAAACATTACATGAAAGATATATCTTAAGTATGTGAAAATGCACATTTCTAGGAACACCAGGTTCATTTTTTTCTGGCTAAATTGGCTTGTGAAGAACTACACCTCTAAGTAAACATGGATCTTCTTTTTCTTCTGTATGTGTTTAAATATCTGAGTCCTTCCATTAAAATAGGACAGGGTTATTTCTTTCCAACATGTTACTAATAAGGAATTGTTTATTCACTTATTGCATTAAACTCTGTGTGGGGGAGAAGTACATGAGATATTGACTACCTGTATGTAAAGGTCTATTTTCAGTAAGCCAATTCTTTTACAGCCATAGTTTCTTATTAAAGGCCAGCACTATTCTGGACTCTGCTCTCTATATTCTCATATAGTAACAAGGTTTTAATCATTTATTCATCATTAGTTTTCTTATCCTATATCAACATTTATTAAGACTATAATCTAAAAGAGTATGTTAAATATTCTCCATCTCTCCAAAAGAGGTATATGGAGAATTGGAAATTCAGAAAGATTCCCTTTAAAGCAAGCAAGGATGATGGCTACAAGCCAATAAAAGAGAATGATATTATTGTCGCCCTCAGTGTTGATGAGGTGTGGGAGCTGCTATTTTGGGAAAGGTGAGTGTCTTAAAGTCAATTTTGGGACCTACTGTACTTTTGTTCCTCCAAAAATGGGCCACAGTGGAGACAGTGTTAGAAATAGGTTCTTCTCAATGAAGCTGCCAAGGTGTGCATTGCACTATGGCTGCAATGCTGGCTTAAGCCTCACAAGGTCACTGCTCTCCTGCATTGGCCAAGCCCCAGAGACAGGCACAGAAAGGTGCTTGGAAATCTCTGCTAGACTTGAATTTACATGCAGCTCTGGCAATCACAGGCTCCAAGATGGTCTGCGGGGACTCTGCATGTCCCATGAATTACCTCTACACCTGCAACCTGCTTTACACCTTGATTTGTCTGTTGTGACCTGTAATTGCTGAGTGGGCCCACATTTTGGCTAAATTCCATCTCTGGGTGGTGGATGTGCTCACGAAAATTGGCATCTCCTTGCTACTGATTGGATTCAGTTGTGAAATTCCATCTAGTATGGCTATTTTTCTTTTTGTTGTTGTTGTTGTTTTAACTTTTATTTAATGAATATAAATTTCCAAAGTACAGTTTATGGATTATAATGGCTTCCCCCCCCATAACATCCCTCCCACCCGCAACCCTCCCCTTTCCCACTCCCTCTCCCCTTCCATTCACATCAAGATTCATTTTCGATTCTCTTTATATACAGAAGATCAGTTTAGCATATATTAAGTAAAGATTTCAACAGTTTGCTCCCACACAGAAACATTAAGTGAAAAATACTGTTTGAGTACTAGTTATAGCATTAAATCTCAATGTATAGCACACTAAGGACAAAGATCCTACATGAGGAGTAAGTGCACAGTGACTTCTGTTGTTGACTTAACAAATTGACACTTTTGTTTATGGCCTCAGTAATCACCCTAGGCTCTTGTCATGAGCTGCCAAGGCTATGGAAGCCCCCTGAGTTCACCGACTCTGATCATATTTAGACAAGGCCATGGTCAAAGTGGAAGTTCTCTCCTCCCTTCAGAGAAAGGTACCTCCTTCTTTGATGACCCATTCTTTCCACTGGAATCTCACTCGCGGATCTTTCATTTAGGTTTTTTTTTTTTTTTTTTTTTTTCCCCAGAGTGTCTTGGCTTTCCATGCCTGAAATACTCTCATGGGCTTTTCAGCCGGATCTGCATGCCTTAAGGGCTGATTCTGAGGCCAGAGTGCTGTTTAGGACATCTGCCATTCTATGGGTCTGCTGTGTATCTCTCTTCCCATGTTGGATCGTTCTCTCCCTTTTTGATTCTATCAGCTATCTATCTATTCTATCTAGTATTTGCAGACACTATTCTTGTTTATGTGATCCCTTTGGTTCTTAGTCCTATCATTATGATCAATTGTGAACAGAAATTGATCACTGGGACTAGTGAGATGGCATTGGTACATGCCACCTTGATGGGATTGAATTGGAATCCCCTGGTATGGTTCTAACTCTACTGTTTGAGGTAAGTCAGCTTGAGCATGTGCCGAATTGCACATCTCTTCCCTCTCTTATTCCCACTCTTATATTTAACAGCGATTACTTTTCAGTTAGGTTTCAGCACTTAAGAAGAATTGTGTATTGATTACAGTATTCAACCAAAAGTATTAAGTAGAACAAACAAAAAAAAATACTAAGAGGGATAACATATTAAGCTGCTCATCAACAGTCAGGGTGAGGGCTGATCAAGTCACCGTTTCTCATAGTGTTCATTTCACTTTAACAGGTTTCCTTTTTGGTGCTCAGTTAGTTGTCACCTATCAAGGAGAACAAGTGGTATTGTCCCTTTGGGATTGGCTTATTTCACTCAGCATAATGTTTTCCAAATTCCTAAGAGGGATCACTTTTCAGTTAAAATTTAAACGCCTAAGAATAATTGTGTGTTAATTACAGAGTTCAACCAATGGTACTAGAACAAAAAAAAAATACTAAAATGGATAAAGTATTACATTGTACATCAACCGTCAGGACAAGAGCTGATCAAGTCACTGTTTCTCATAGTGTCCATTTGACTTCAACAAGTTTCCCCTTTGGTGCTTAGTTGTCGTCGATCAGGGAGAACATATGCTATTTGTCCCTTTGGGACTGGCTTAATTCACTCAGCATGATGTTTTCCAAATTCCTCCATCTTGTTGCAAATGACCGGGTTTCATTGTTTTTGACTGCTGTATAGTATTCTATAGAGTACATGTCCCATACTTTCTTTATCCAGTCTACTGTTGATGGGCATTTGAGTTGGTTCCAGGTCTTAGCTATTGTGAATTGAGCTGCAATAAACATTAATGTGCAGACTGCTTTTTTGTTTGCCAATTTAATTTCCTTTGGGTAAATTCCAAGGAGTGGGATGGCTGGGTTGAACGGTAGGGTTATATTCAGGCTTCTGAGGAATCTCCAGACTGACTTCCATAGTGGCTTAACCAATTTGCATTCCCACCAACAGTGGGTTAGTGTCCCTTTTTCCCCACATCCTCTCCAGCATCTATTGTTGGTAGATTTCTGAATGTGAGGCATTCTAACTGGGGTGAGGTGAAACCTCATTGTGGTTTTGATTTGCATTTCCCTGATTTCTAGTGATCTTGAACATTTTTTCATGTGTCTGTTGGCCATTTGGATTTCCTCTTTTGAAAAATGTCTATTGAGGTCCTTGGCCCATCTCTTAATTGGGTTGTTTGTTTTGATATTGTGGAGTTTCTTGATTTCTTTGCAGATTCTGGTTATCAACCCTTTATCTGTTGCATAGTTTGCAAATATATTTTCCCATTCTCTTGGTTGCCTCTTCACTTTCCTGACTGTTTCTTTTGCAGTACAGAAACTTCTTTGTGATGTTCTCTTACTTACATTTATTGTTTTGTTTTCTATATCTTTTGGCTGTTTAGCCCTGAACCAGGAGCAACAGGGTCAGCTTCTGCAATTTTTTGGAACGATGCAGAAATGCATGAAATGACCCTCAGATAAATTTAACTTGCATGAGTTCCAACGTTTAACCCAAATGACAACTGTCTGGCTAGCGGTGTTAAGAGTGGACACCTCTGCTTACCATGTGCTCCAATAATAGGAGGATATGTTGAAAAGGTTCTGAAAGTTGTCAACAGCATCAGCCTCTTCAGTTTTAGAGAGATTCTGAGAGGTTGGTTGACCTATGGATACAGGAACCAGAATCATAGTGCATTCTTTTAATGAGAAAAGGAACTGTGATTTTGTTCACTTTCTCTAATTTTTAGGTAAGCTAATTTGCGCATTTAATAAAGGAAACCATATCTTTAAAAATTAATTATGGATGCTGGGGTTATATATTTTTTCATGTTTTTCTATTTTTTTCTTTTTTCATTGCTAAAAAGACTTTGAACCTGTCATTTCCTCTGAACCTCAGTGGCACCTGCAGTCTGCACTATGCACAATATCTGGCACTGTCTACTGTGGCTTGTCTAGCATTTGTACCTGCAGAGAAACTGTGCAATGACAATGTTGTGTTGATCATGCTGTGAATCTAAACATGCATTTTACTGGGATAATTGAATGTAGCACCAATCTGTGTAGATAATCCCCACTACCAAAAAAATTTAAAGCTTATCAAAATCAGAAAGTATGAGATTCTATTATGTTAAGTTCAATAAGGGGAGTCCAAATTCCCTATATTTCTTTTCTTTTTAAGAAAGAGATGCTTTCGTGAAAAGTGTTAATATAAAAGTGATCTTTAACTTCTAATAGTCTTTTATGTTTACACCAACGTACTCTAGAAATAGCTCTGTCTTTAGGAAATTGGAATTTAGTTTCTGAGTTTTCCAAATAAGTGCAAAAGAGAAGTGGTCTCATGAAATAGATGTATAACATTTACCTTCTGTCTTCAAATGGATTGAGTTTCAATAGTTCAACAGGTGTGTCTCTTTATTCTTATATTCATTTTTAAAACTTAGAGGTCCAAAACACTACAACTTATGCTATGTATTACCCCACAAAGCAAAAAAGATATTTGAGTATCTTAAAAACTGTTAAATAATTTCTTCATGAAATGTCTCAGTGTTGTTAACAGCAACTTGCCAAATCCAAGCATATTTGAATTTGATCTCCCATAATTTGCAATTGAAATGCTATTGTGTTTCTGTATATTATGCTAAAATATTAAAAAAAAATGGGAACCTTCCTTTGGGTTGCATGTTTGATTTTTTAAAAACTAATGGAAGAATTCATTAAAAAAATCTGCTGTTACCAAAAGGCAATAATAATTAACCAAATTATACAAATCATGGCTTCATGTTATGATATAATTTTCAATTTAAGGGCAAAAACTAGAAATTTGTGTCTGTGACATTACTTTTCCAATCTGAGGTTTCGTCTAAAAGCTCATATTAAATGCACATTATGAAAATACAATGAATTTCAAAGAATGCTTGCACAAAGATTAATTATTTAT
The DNA here is from genome assembly GCF_051225735.1 of Oryctolagus cuniculus. Taxonomy (NCBI): domain Eukaryota; kingdom Metazoa; phylum Chordata; class Mammalia; order Lagomorpha; family Leporidae; genus Oryctolagus; species Oryctolagus cuniculus. The sequence continues at coordinate 104,589,186 of NC_142871.1, read as the reverse complement.
TTAATTAAATTCCATTTTCCCAGAAACTTTTTGAAACATCCTTGTATCAACCAGATATTAGTTTCAGTGTTTACAAAGTAATGTCAAATGGTTAGTGCTTACGAGCGGCAGTTAAGTGTCATTTAGAATGCCCGTACACCATATCAGTGCCTGGGTTTCTGTCCTGGCTCTGCTTCTGATTGCAGTTTCATCCCATGCTAGTTTCATTATAAGGCACACTCTAGAAAGCATTAGATGACTCAGGTACCTGGGTCCTTTCCAGTCACGTGGGATACCAAGATGATGTTCCTGGCTCCTGTCTTTGATCTGGCCCCAGCTGTTGTGGGCATTTAGGGAGTGAACCAGTAGAAGGGAATATTTATTTTATCTCTCTCTCTTTCTTTCTCTTGCTATCTCCTCCACTTCCCTTCTCTGTCTCTTTTTCAAATAAAATGAAATAAGTATGAGAGTACTTATGAATAATGTCAGCTTTTCATTTACACTCTGTTCTATAAAGTAGATAATATATTTTAAGAATACACACATTGGGGCAGGTATTGTGGTGCAGTGGGTTAAGTCACCACGTGGGATGCCTACAACCCATAGCGGAGTGTGTGTTTAAGTACCACTTCCTCCCCTTCCAATGTAGCTTTTGTTAAAGTGCCTGGAAAACCAGCAGATGATGACTCAAGAATGTAGGTTCTGCCATCCATGTGAAAGGTGGAGTTTCTGGCTCCTGGCTTCTGGCTGGCCCAACCCTGGTTATTGTGGGTATTTTGAGGAGTGAACCAGAAGATGGAAGAATTCTCTATATATTTCTCTGTGTCTCTCCCTCTATCATTCTGCTTTTCAAAATAACAATTAAATCTTACAAAAAGGAATGCACATATACATAAATATGTGTTACCAAGTCAAAATGGAATTTTTTACTTGAAGACACTTTCTATTACCTCTCCTATTTTTAAAAATTCCTTAACCGACTTTCAGGCAAAAAAAATCATCTGTATCTTTCCCAAAGACTAACTGTCATCCAAGTACTATTCTTGACCTAAGTTACAGGTCTCCAGGACCAGGTATAGTGATATATTTCACTGATAAAATCATGACTTTACTGGGAGAAAAGAAAGGGAAAGTTATAATTTTGAGTATAAGGCATGCCAAAGAAAAAGCCAAATCCTAGGCAAGAAAAGCAAGCAAAAGTGTTCTAGCAGTTGATGTGTTAGGAAAAGAAGTCCCAAAGTCCCAGTGATATGACATAATGTCAGTTGCCATACCCACAGTGCTATACTGAGAGGCGAGCACCCAGGGGATTTGGCTGACAATGGGCAACAGAGGAGAGGCCATGTGGTCACCTTCAAGGAAACATCACACTACAAACTAAGATGGAAACATACTGATGCTAACTGAGCTGTGGACAGAACCAGGTTCTAAAAGTTCTGGCCCAATAATCACATCACACTCAGGGTCAAGATAGGAGGACAGCTATGGTGGATCAGTGTCAATTTATGTTCAAAAAGGATAGGTGACATTAGTCATGAATTATAAGGATGGTAAGAGGATATTTATTGCAATGATCAAGGAATTTTTACCACCACAACCCACAAGTAAGAAAACCCGGACGAAAGGGAGAAGACGGACACAAACACTAGGAACTTTCCCTTGTGCAAGAAAGAGACAGGAAAAGACAAGAATATCATGGCACTGTTAATTTAGAGCATTCCCCATGAAGGAAGATCTGAGGAGCTGAGTATTAAAGATGAAGTATGTGTCTCATTTTTATGGATGACTATCCTTTTTTAGTCAGTCCACTAAACCCTTTACATTTTTAATGCAATTGGATCCCTCCACATCACATCTCATATTATAGCCCAACATAGGAGGAAGTGCCTGCCTAGGGCCCCACTCAGAATAACACTTATTTGCTAAAAAATTCCATTACATAGCTCCCATCCCAGCCCTGCTGTTTCTATAGTCTATGGGTTAAAGCTTCCTCTGTGAAGACATGCTCAGGATCTCATTGCCAGATAGAGACAGAGGTCATTGCTGTCCATTACTATCCATGACAAGATCTCTAGGGTCCCACGGGTTCCCCTTAAAACGTATAGGGAAAAAATATGATTTCTCTCTCCTTCAAACAGGCTGCTGTCTCAAATCCTTCTACTCTCCACTTTCAGTCAGCTTATTATCCATCCTACCACAGATACACCCTCACATAAACACATTGTATTTTCAGGGTTTGGCAAACTATAACTAACCCATGGGTCAAATTCAGAACACTACCTGGCTTTACATAGCTAAGAACAGAATTTGTAATTTAAATGATTACATATTAAATGGTTATGTAAGTATCTATCATATGACTTCAAATTTGCTTCTTGGTCCATGAAATCCAAAATATTTATGACTCTGTCCTTTAAAAAGCAGTTGGAGCTGGCGCTGTGGCTTGGTGGGTAAAGCCTCTGCCTGCAGTGCTGGCTTCCCGGCAAAGCTGGCATCCATGGAAAAGCAGTGGCAGATGGCCCAAGTCCTTGGGCCCCTGCACCGCGTGGGAGACCCAGAAGAAGCTCCTGGCTCCTGGCTCCTGGCTCCTGGCTTCAGATTGGCACAGCTCTGGCCATTGCAGCCACTTGGGGAATGAACCAGCGGATGGAAGACCTTTCTCTCTCTCTCTCTCTCTCTCTCTCTCTCTCTGCCTCTCCTTCTCTCTCTGTATGTAACTCTGACTTTCAAGTAAATAAATAAATCTTTTTTTTTTTAAAAAAAGGAGTTGCTGACCCTACTCCATATCCTGTTTTAAATAACCATAGTTTTTCCACATATATGTTTTAAATACATCATGCTTTGATCCCTGCTTTCAATATTTCCAGTCTACATCATATAAACTGATTCCCCACATCATTTATTCCATCTGGACCACGACTGCTTCAATTGAATCACCGTTTAAAGCACCTATTTTGTTACAAGTTAAATGTGATCAAAACGTGTTACCTGAAAGAACTGTGTGTGTTGTCATCCTACCTCCAAAATCAAATTGTTTCAGGGATCCTGGTATCTGGTATTTGCTTAGCTGAGCCATTCACTAATGTGGCCTTGCTCATGGCTTCCATCTTCACCACAAAGAAAGATATCTGCCTCTGTTCCTAGGTACAGGAAATCCATGTGTAGAATATACAATCTGAAAAATAAACCTATGCTACAAGCATTGTCTACTAATCTTTGAGTAATTGGTACATACCAGATACTTTCAAACATAATCGTATTTGATCCTTTCGACAACTCCACAGGATAAGTGTTATTCATACTTTAGAGCTGAAGAAACTGAGCCTCCAAGAGGTTAATTGCTCAACTTCACAGAGCATGCAAGTGTCAGAGTTCCAGCTGCGGTCTTTAGAGATCCAAATCCCACATCTCTTCTACTCTACTGTGTGCTCCAAGTGTCAGACGATGATGCAAGAGCTAAGCACATCAAGTAGTGCTGGGATAGTGTTAGGGAAACCATGTTTAGCTTGGGAAGGGAACTTACATATCATTAGATAGAAGAATTAAGATGGTCTTACTCTGCTCTGTGAGCCTCAGGTGATTACTGACATCATAAATAAGAGTGTCAATTGTTAAATCAACAATGGGAGTCACTGTGCACCTGCTCCTCATGTGGGACCTCTGTCCTTAATGTGTTGTACTATGCGAATTAACTGTAAAACTACTACTCAGACAGTTCTCTATGTGTGTCTTTGTGGGTGCGGTCTGTTGAAATCTTCACATAGTATATACCAAGTTGATCTTCTGTATGTAAAGATAATTGAAAATGAATCTTGATGAAGAATGGGATGGGAGAGGGAGTCGGAGATGGGATGGTTGTGGGTGGAAGGGAGGTTATGGTGGGAAAAGCACTATAATTTAAAAGTTGTACTTTTGCAATTCATATTTATTAAATAAAAGTTGAAAAAAAAGAAAAACAAAAAAAGAAATCTAAGGATTGGTAAAGAATTCAGACTTACCTTCCTGGATTTTTTTTGTGCCACAACCTAGAAGTTCTCGCAAACAAAATAAATGTGCAGACAACCTCATTATTTCCAAAGATTTCTATAAATCAGGATGCTCAGCTGTGTTCTGTAACCTTGTGATTTTCTAGGTGGAAAAGCAGGGATGGCTTGATAGGAAGATCTTTCTGCTGAACCATGAAGGGCTATTGCTTAATTTCTTCCAAAAATAGAGAGGGTTAAGCTTATAATGGAAAAAATAGCCATTTCATGTGATAATTCAACTGAGGTTAAAATTACTTTTAATTAATGATTCAATAAATTTTCTTACCCTCCCCTTATCAAGAACAATTAACATAGCTTTTCCTTCTTCTATTCCAAGGTTTTCTAATACTACTAACCAGTTCCAATAAAGACATGCATACCTAAAAGGAAGTGAGCAATTCTTGTTTTGTAATTCAAGAAAATACTGAGCATGCGGGCCAGCGTTGGGGTGCAGCAGGTTAGCAGCCTGGCCTGAAGCGCTGGCATCCCGTATGGGGGCCAGTTCGAGACCCGGCTGCTCCTCTTCCCATCCAGCTCTCTGCTATATGGCCTGGGAAAGCAATAGAAGATGGCCCAAGTCTTTAGGCCCCTGTACCCACGTGGGACACCTGGAGGAAGTTCCTGGCTCCTGTCTTCAAATCTGCACAGCTCCTGCCGCTGCAGCCAATTGGGACCTGAATGGAAGACCTCTCTCTCTCTCTCTGCCTCTCCTCTCTCTGTGTAACTCCGACTTTCAAATAAATAAACAATTCTTAAAAAAAAAGAAAAGAAAATACTGAGCATGATCTACAGACTGCATTTTTCATATCTTTGCTCTTTTAAGGTTAAATATAAAAAAATATGTTTGTCTACTTTTCAGTACTCTCAAAGTTAGTCTGTTATGCCTCCACCCTCTTTAGGGTCATAAGTTCTTCACAATTTTTTCATGAATCCTGTGCACTGACATTCTCCTGCTTCCATGATGTTAGCCTTGTCCAGTGGGTATTTAGATTCAGCATGAGGGACTCAAGAACTAACTCTGACTTGTGTCTCATTAGCTTTAAGTTGAATTGTCCAGTACTAATTTCCAATTTTTTCTGTGTGCTCTTCCCCAAAGCATTGTTACGTAATCCAAGTTTCCTTGTAGAAGCAGAGCAACAGGATTTTAAACATGTAAGATGCCCTCTTTAGGCAAAGGACTGAAGAGATCACACTTTTCTCAAACAATCCCATTTTATATCAACATTCATTGGATGCTGTGTGAGGCAATACACTTCAAATATATTAACTCGTTTAATGTTCAGAATAGCTCAATAAGTAATATTATTTTCCTCATTTGCACAAATGAAGCCACCAACTAAATAGATGGATTGAATAAATTGCTCCAATTCACATAACTAATATGTTTCAGATCAGAGATTTACATTGGGCCAATCTGATTCTAAACATTCTTTAACTTTAAAATTACATACTGCATTGGAAAAGTTGATTGGCATTAGGTTTTCCAAGAAGCTAGTACCACATTTTGTGGAATGAGCAGTGTGCCTTCACCATCAGTGGTCTCACGGGTTCATGATTTATTTTTCTTTCCCTTCAGTGAATGTGTATGGAGTCACCAAATGCCTGGAACCAAGTTGTAAAATTCACTGAGAAAAACTTTTGTTGCTACCCAAAGATTCTTATCCAACCTTCAATGCTAATTATTCCATCTGTCCTTATTTCTTCACTTATGGCTATGGAATATGCAAATACACAAGTGTCTATTTCTACGCTAATATCTGTCCCTGCTGTGTCTTCCAATCACCTTTAGCACAATGTGCGGTACCTAATATGTAGTCACTAAATAATGCTTTAATATGAGGGATATATTTGAGCAGAGGAAAGATACTAACAACACTGATTTTCTGAGGACAGTGTAAAAGGTGCTAATCTCAACGTTAACCCAATAGGTTCAATAAAATATTTTAAAATGTATGCATTGATAGTATTTGTCAACATGTTTTAAAACATACATTGTTGAGGCCGGTGCTGTGGCACAGCGGGTTAAAGCCCTGGCCTGAAGCACTAGTATCCCATACGGACGCTGGTTCTATTCCCAGCTGCTCCTCTTCCGATCCAGCTCTCTGCTATGGCCTAGGATAGCAGTGGAGGATGGGCCAAGTCCTTGGGCCCCTGCAACTGCAAGGGAGACCAGGAGGAAGCTCCTGGCTCCTGGCTTCAGATTCACGCAGCTCTGGCCATTGCGGCCACCTGGGGCGTGAACCAGCGGATGGAAGACCTCTCTCTCTGTCTCTACCTCTGTCTTCCAAATAAATAAAATAAAACTTTAAAAAACATATATTGTTAATTAATCTTATGCTTAAATATCTTAAGCTTATATTTTGTATTATTTGAGTATACCATAATCTTTGTGTCAACAAAATTAGCAAGTTCTTTGCATAAAAGGTATATTTGTTGGTAACACTGAACTGCATGATGACTTCAACCCATTATTAGTCAAGATGATACTCAGTACGGAAGCAAAATTGACATAAAATTCATTTCTTACAGTAAAAAAAATAAATATTTGTTCAATATTTTCATTGTTGCCACAAAAAAGAAAATTTGGAGTTTTTTCCAAATCAAAGTGTTTCAAAATCTTCAAATTGCTAATTCACTAAAATTCAAGTTCTACATCTTTACAAGAAAGAAGACTTCCACCCAAAAGCTACCATCTCCTAAAACAAACAAGGTAATCATTATTTTCTTCCATATGTGCAAGTCTTCCAATGATCCTCAATTTCCTTGCATTGGACCATTCATATTCCTCAGTCCCCAGTTACAGCGAAAGATGACAGTGCCACAAAGTGGATGTTTGTGTGAATCAGACTAAGTTCATCACACACACACAAAGATACTTGGGGAACTATTTTGATGGTGTGGAAAACATACTTAACTGCGATGTTGTTTGCTTTGCCAAGTGTCATGTCCAATCATCCTCAAAGAAATCTTTCAGCTGCTGCTGGAAAGAGGGTTTGCTTATATAGCTGCTCTCTTTATGCTGCTGGCAAGAAGTCCAATTTACCTTCTCAGCGCATAGCAACCAAGCCTATCCTTGAAATTTTTTATGAAAGAGACTGCCTGATCCCTGGTGCATTTGTGAATGATGTGTTTGTATTTGTGCATATGTGTGTGTGCATATTACCTTGACCTACTTTAACTCTTAGAGAAATCAACAGCACTTAAAACATCCAAACAATTTTTCCTCTCCAATATTTTCTCTAAGATTAAAATTTAGCTGCATCTGCTTTACATCTGCGAATCTTCATTATACTTAAGTTCAGAGTTGAATGAGAGAATGAGAAAATTTCTAGAAACAGTATATGTTCTATAATTTACAGTTTTAGTTCACCAAAATAGTATTCTTTTGCTGTATGCATGCTTATGTATATGAGAAAAGTTACATAAATATAAAATAAATGTTTATAACATGTAAAATGTAAAATTATAAAAGTACAAAAATAACAATTATGTGCTTATGCCTTCATATTAAATGATTATTTAACCATGTAGATAAACTGGACCCACAATTACAACATGTTGTGTCTAAGTAAAGTAAGTATCTTGAATATTTTTCCTATATTAATGATTCCCAAGTCCATAAGTATCTCCTAAATAATTTTCAACCAGATTTCTGGATTCGTCTTAAGACTTAAGGATTATGCTTGTATGTGCAAAGTATGTGCCTCCATGTCCACATACAGATTGGGAATCAATACATTTAAATTATCATATTTAGAATCTATGAATTTAAGTTATCAGATTTAAAAAACAGACAAATTGATGATATATCCAGATAAGAAACAATGCATTTCCCAAGACCCTTTAAAATATATGAATTTCAGCTGACAGCATAATCCTTACATATTTGTGTTTATTTTTTCAATCCTAACAACATGTCTAATTGTTTTGTTTGTTTTTGCTTGTCAACTATCATATTATTTGACCCTAATCACAACAGCATGACAGAGCGGCTATAAGGATGAATAAATCTCAATTCAATGGAGCAAAATAATCCCTTCAGAATAGCTAAATTTAATTTAATCATCATGAAGTCCTGTGGCAGGAAAATATTTTATAATAACAGAAGTGGCTTTATATAGATCTGGGATATTCATGAGGTCCACTTTTTTCATTGTGTTCATAAGATCTTGAAGTGTAAAATTGTGTGACGTATGCATGTGTCTCTGAGGGAAACCCTGTGTGTGTGTGTGTGTGTGTGTGTGTATATGTGTGTGTGTGCGTGTATGTGCATGAATTTCAAGTTTTCAAATGTTTCTGTGACTCAACATATTAAAAATCCACTCTTATTAGTCTTATTAGAGACTTTATTTTACTTGTCTTATTTATCATTGTGTATCTCTGGTCTAAGTACCCAATACATGTTTAATGACAGAGAAAGAAGGTTAGGGAAATAGACAGGAAAAACCATGGAATGGGAAGGAGGCTGGGAAATTAGAAGAAGCAATGTGTTAACTATTTTTGTTGTTGTTCCTTTCACAGATGGCATCAGTAGAGGATAGGAAATTATTGTTATAGATGGAATGCCAAGTGTCCAGCTGCAAACAACACATGGATTTGTAGTTTGCATCATCTAGGAAGTTATCATTTAGTCAGGTTGTATATACACCTGCTTTTATTGGGATATTATACCAGTGAAATAAGCGGTGTTAAAGAAAGGATGGTTGTAACTGAAAGACTCTCCTCACACCAAAAAAAAAAAAAAAAAAAAAAAGCTCTGGAGAAAGTAGTGAATATTGGCATATTGGAGAAGTCCCATTTCAGATGTGAATGTCTACTATCTTGCACAATCACCTTGTTCAGTCACTGACTGGAGGCCGTTGCAAGAGTGCTATCTCATCTTGAAATCTGAGGCTGAGTCTAAAGCAGTTGTATAAGTACTTTTCTTGCAGCTAGCAGGCCCTTTCTTGAAGGGGGAATCTGTGAGGCATTTCTCTATATCCCCTCCTACACAAGGTTGGGGCTAGATTCTTGTCATGATGGCAAATACCAGCTTCTCCCTTTCAAACTGTCAGCACCATATAAGAAGGGTCAGGAGACTAGGATACATCAGTCTCTACACTGCATTTTCTTTTGTCTCTACCTTGATTATTAGGAGCATTCATAACAAAAGATTTTTCCTTATTACTTGGGATTGGAAATATAACATTGATAAAGATTAAAGAAAGCCAAAGCAAGCATGTATCCAATTCCTCACAAATAATAAAAATATATTTTCAAATAAATTTGATTTGGTGGAATTAAAATGAGTTAATATTTTGTTTGTCCCTTAGCCTCCCTTTTTGTGGGTTTCCATGGGAATCTTTGTAGAGCAACTGACTACAGATGAATCTATATGTGCTCTAACAGAATCAGTTTCAATTAAAGATTTGCTACATCTGCTCCTTGTTGCTCATGAAAAACAACATGAATTTATTGAATGATTAATATGTACCCAAGATGGTGCAGAATCTCTGAGAAATTAAAAGAACAAGTGAAGTCTTCCTTGTGTCTCCTTACAGCAATGAGAAGTGAAGCTACTTATGTTCATCAAGATGATTTCTGAAGAAGAGACCTCTCACCCATCACACCATTCAGGAATGGGTGTCGCTCCCCCTCTTCATGGAGGAACGACACAGGACCCTGCGCTGTTCTTTCATCTGCTCGGCCCTCCCCGGGTTTGCTGCTGGTTCTTCCCGGGTTGGCTACTATCCCTTCCACCTCCGTGGAAGGGCAGTTCCCCCTGGCCACATTCCCCACTTCCGCAGGGGAGCGGCACACCGCAGGCCGGCTCTCTGGGGGCTGCACAGGTGTTCCTCTTAGATGTTCCCCTTAGATGTTCCTGGTGCATGCCGTCTCTCTCCTCCTTTATAGTCCTCCTCTGCCAATCCTAACTCGGCTGCCCACACACCAAGTACGCTGCTCTCCTCCAATCAGGAGCAAGTCCTACAGTTTATTGGCTGAACTGGAGGCAGCTGGGTAGAAGCTGTTTACTTCTCTCCCAGCGCCATATTGTGGGAGAGCAGATGCATAGAATAAGTCTTAATTCCAGTAACTTAGTCTAGTCCGAATTGCTCCCCACAGATCCCCCTTTCTTTTTATTTTTTGGCGTTGATACGCGCCTGTCTTCGGTGTCCCGCGGCACACACTCTGCTCTACTTGCTAGAGTTGCCACAGGTTCTTACAAGTCCTATCAATCAGGCAAACCGAATCCGGGTCCTCTCTTCGCCATGTTGTGAGGAGGTTTTTAGGCGCTGATGCGTGCCTGTGTTCGGTGCCCTGCAGCGCATGCTCTGCTCAGCCTGCAGGGGCTTACAAGCCCTAACAATCAGGCAAACCGAATCCAAGCCTTCTCATTGCCGTATTGTGGGGGAGACTTATTAGTGTTGGTTCGTGCCTATCTTCGGTGACCTGCAGCTCATACTCTGGTCAAGCTGCCTGCTGGTGCTTACCGCCCTAATCAGGCAGACCGAATCCAAGCTCTCTCATTGCCATGTTATAGGGTGACTTATTGGTGTTGATAACGTGCCTGTTTTCGGTGACCTGCGGCGCATAAGCTGCTAGCCGCCCGCAGGTGCTCATCGCCTTACTAATCAGGCAGACCGAATCCAAGCTTTCTCATTGCCATGTTGAGGGGAGGCCTTTCTATTTCTCTATTTCTCTATCTCCGGGCATTCCTATTTCTCCCATTTTACTTCTATCTTCCAGCATTCCTATTTCTCTCATTTTACTTCTAAACTTCTGTTTCTCTTATCCCTGCGGCTTCCCGGCGGCGCTCGCCCCAAGGCTGCTTCTCGGCACCTCGCCCCGCGGCAGCTTCACGGCTCTGCGCGGCTTCCGCGAATGTTTCTGCCACCACCGGCATTCAGTCCAAGTTCCCCGGACTAACCTGGCGAATTTCAACCTGGCGGCCCACGTCTCTGCTTCTGGTTCCAGATCTTCGCCTCTTGCTCCCCGGGCTGACTTGAAGAATTCCAAGATGGCTTGGCCTGCACTCGCGGCTTCATCCTCCCTAACATTTTTCTCTACCCGTTATGTTTCCCTAAGTTTTCTTCCAACAATATTCCTCCCTCATTTCTCCTGGCCTCTCCCCACAGTCCGTATCCAAGTCTAAGTTTCTTACAGGTTTCACTTTCACTTTCAACCTGCAGTCCGTATCTGAGTCTAAGTTTCTTCTTGCTTTCACTTTAAATCCTAACTTCTTTCCCACAGTCCATATCCGAGTCTCTGCCTAGGCTTTCAATAGCTTCTTCCGGCACCTTTTCCGTCCAGCTTTTCCCTAGGCTGTTTGCTAGTCTCTCTCTCCGGTATTTTCCCATTTCTTTCCTCCTAGGTTTCCTATCCGTCCTAGGTTTCATATCCGTCCTAGGTTTCCTATCCGTCCTAGGTTTCCTATCCGAGTCACGGCACCATTATGTCGCTCCCCCTCTTCGTGGAGGAGCAACACAGGACCCTGCGCTGTTCTTTCGTCTGCTCGGCCCTCCCCGGGTTTGCTGCTGGTTCTTCCCGGGTTGGCTACTATCCCTTCCACCTCCGTGGAAGGGCAGTTCCCCCTGGCCACATTCCCCACTTCCGCAGGGGAGCGGCACACCGCAGGCCAGCTCTCTGGGGGCTGCACAGGTGTTCCTCTTAGATGTTCCCCTTAGATGTTCCTGGTGCATGCCGTCTCTCTCCTCCTTTATAGTCCTCCTCTGCCAATCCTAACTCGGCTGCCCACACACCAAGTACGCTGCTCTCCTCCAATCAGGAGCAAGTCCTACAGTTTATTGGCTGAACTGGAGGCAGCTGGGTAGAAGCTGTTTACTTCTCTCCCAGCGCCATATTGTGGGAGAGCAGATGCATAGAATAAGTCTTAATTCCAGTAACTTAGTCTAGTCCGAATTGCTCCCCACAAATGGGACCTCTTTAATACATTACTAAGCGAAAAACAGAACCAAATTTATTTAATAAAAGTTTTGCACAGCATAGGAGTCATCAGAAATGAAAACCAAAGAAACCACATTTTATAGATAATCCTGCAGAAGTATGAATAGAATATCATGGGCATGGTGTAATGTTTATAAACTAAGGGGAACTTGGCTAGGCATGGCCTGAGTCTTTTTGACTCCTCTGTGTGACAATCTTTTTCTCCTGGTATAGGTCAGGACACACATCACACAAGATTTCTCTCTCTCTCTCTCTCTCTCTCTCTCTCTCTCTCTCTTTATACCCCCTTTCCTTTTCCCTCTCCCCCCTTTTCTTTCTCTCCCTTCCTTCTTATATAAGTTTGGCTTTCAAATAAAAAAATAATTTAAAAAACCTTCATATATCAAAGTGTATGTGACAGCATTTTGGGACAGCATTTCCTGCAATCCATTAATGAAAAACATAAATACCTTAGCTTCTCTTTTTCATACACCTATTCTTGCACTGTCCACCACCACCCTTCCAGAAATGACTTTCTCCAATCTGAGAAAATGTCTACATTAGATTAGGTAAAAACAGAGGAAATTATAGTGTTGCAGACAATCATCCAGTAAGTCATTCAGTATCTCAATCAATCAATATAAAGTGAGTACCTATAACTTGCCAGTCACTATGATAAAGATCCAAAGTTATAGAAACTAACAAGATAGACAATATTTCTTTCCTCATTGTACTAATACATGGCCAAATTATTATAATGAAACCAAATAAATACAAGGGATAAGAATGAAATGAAATTAGGACTATTGTGAAGATCAAAATGGTAGAACTGGAGAGTTGAACGACTTTGTCTAGGCTGATCAAACTGGAGCATTTTAAGGAGTTGTAATTTCAACTAAGAACTGAAAGGGAATAAAATAATAAAGTGAACATCTGGTGGGAGAAAATTTAAAAGAGAAAATGACTGAAAAAACTTATAAAATTTCTGAGATGGAAGTAACTTTAGACCGCTCAAGAAATATGTTGTCCACTAAAAATATAATGAAAAATATATATGTAACTTCAAACTTAGAGCCACATTCAAAAAGTAGAAATGTGATTAGATAACTTCGTTATATGTTTTCTAATAATAATAGTATATGTTTTCTAAAATAATAGTGCTTCAACATGTATTCAAATCAAAATTGCTAAGATATTTACATTATTTTTATGCTAAGTGCTTGAACAAGGTATGAATTTTATGCAATCAAGAAAATGAATTTAGATGAGAATATTTAAATGTCGTGAATGTATTTTTAATTAGTAGTAAATACCTGTGACTCGTAGCTACCATACTGGACAGTACAGCTCTACAGATTAAACAAGGTCACTGTCTCTAAAACTTGTCTCAAAAAGAAAGTGGATCAAGGTGAATTTAGAATTAAACATAGGAAATAGACTGAACAAGGCCTCTACTACAGTGGTGATAAAATTGCACCATATTCAAATTACAATAGAAATTCAGGAGTCTTTTCAGTACATTGATGTGATATAATTATTGCTTTAAAGCAACTCCGTGTGCTGGGTAGAGAATGGGCAGATGCATGAGGACCAATTAGGAGACTATGGCAGTCTTCTTTGGGATACGTTGTTGGCATGGGCAGGATGGCAGCTGGCCTTCAGTGCGGGAATTAGAAATATGTATTTGAACACAGCAGACTCATAGAATGGCAGATGTCCTAAACAGCACTCTGGCCTCAGAATCAGCCCTTAAGGCATTGGGATCTGGCTGAAAAGCCCATGACAGTATTTTAGGCATGGAAAGCCAAGACACTCTGGAAAAAAAAAAAAAAAAAAAAAAAAAAAAAAAAAAAAAAAAAAAAAAAAAACAACTAAATGAAAGATCTCTGTGAGATCCCAGTGGAAAGAACCGGCCATCAAAGAAGTGGGGAACCTTCTCTGAAGGGAGGAGAGAACTTCTACTTTGACTATGACCTTGTCTAAAAAACAATGGAGTTGGCGAAATCAAAAGGCTTCCATAGCCTTGGCAACTCATGACAAGAGCCTAGGGTGATTACTGATGCCATAAACAAGAGTGTCAATTTGTTAAGTCAACAACAGGAGTCACTGTGCACTTAGTCCTTATGTAGGATCTCTGTCCTTAATGTGTTGTACAATGTGAATTAATGCTATAACTAGTACTCAAACAGTACTTTACACTTTGTGATTCTGTGTGGGTGCAAACTGTTGAAATCTTTACTTAATATATACTAAATGGATCTTCTGTATATAAAGAGAATTGAAAATGAATCCTGAATGCAGGTGGGAGGGAAGTTCTGGGGTGATAAAACCACTGTAATCCAAAAGCTGTACTTTGGAAATTCATATTTATTAAATAAAAGTTAAAAAATAAAAATTAAAAAAAGGAATATGTATTTTGAAAGAAAAATATACTAGACTAAATTCTATCAGAGACTAGATGTGGGATAAATATAAAGAGAGAATCAGCAATTATTCTTTCTTTAATTTTTTTTAGGTTGAGCAAATCTCCGATATTGCATATATACAGATTTAGGACCCTGTAATACTTCCTACACTACCTTCTCTGCTGCCCAAGCTTTCACCTTGTTAGCTTCTTTTTGTTAATCGTTTTATATTTTTTAGTGGGGCAAATCAGTAACATACATTGAAGTGGGAAATAGTTGAGATTTCACAGGAAAGAAATGAAGATCCAAATTCTGTTTTGAAAAATTAAAATGACAGATAAAAGAGAAAATGGTAAGCCATCCATATATATTATTCTCATGGAATTTGGAATTTGGAGGTATCATTGTATAGATATTCTTTAAAGTTAAGAGGTAAGGACCAATGCTGTGGCGTAGCAGGTGGGGCCACTGCCTGCAGTACTGGCATCCAATATGGAAGTTGGTTTGAGTCCCGGATGCTCCACTTTTGATCCAGTTCTCTGCTATGGTCTGGGAAAGCAGTAGAGGATGGCCCAAGTCCTTGGGCCCTTGCACCCTTGTGGGAGACCTGAAAGAAGCTCCTAGCTCCTGGTTTCTGATCGACGCAGCTCCGGCCATTGTGGCCATTTGGGAAATGAACCTGCGGATGTTAGACCTCTCTGTCTCTCTGTTTCTCTCTGCCTGTCTCTCTCTCTCTCTGCTTCAGCCTCTCTGTAACTCTGCCTTTCAAATAAATAAATAAGTCTTTAAAAAATAAAGTTAAGAGATAAGTGAAAGACCTAGAGAAGGAAGAAAAGAGGAAAGCGAGGAGCCGACAAGAAGAAAGGAGGGCAGAGGACATTTTGCTATGACAAAACATAAGAAATTCATTAGGAAGATAAAAGGAGTTTTCAGAGAGGCAATTACAAAAGCCTACCCGGTTGAAGTACCATAAAGAGAGATAAGAAGTGAAGAAATGGAGACGGCAATCACAAGTACTATTTTCAAGGAGTCTCTATAAAAAGGAGTAGAGGCGGGAACTGGCGGTGGGGGTTGAGATTACAAAACAGTTTCTTTCCTTTTCATTTTTTTCTTTTTTTTTAAGGTTGAAAGCATCCGGGTCTATTTTTGCACAACGAGATGATTCATTACCCATGAAGTTATGATTTGACAGGAAGGTGCTACTTCCAAGCGGTATATCCAGGAAGAATCTGAAGCCAAGTCAGGTTAATTTACTCACTATCCCACGGTACATAGTCAAACCAAGATGCAAGTACAGATATTCTGGACATCAAGGGCCAGGCCCTCACGCAGGTTAGACTGCCTCTCAAGGAAGAAAATCAAGTTTTGGAAAGCCAATGTCCTTTATATGGGATGGTATTAAGTATGAAGTACTTGATTAGGTGTGAAATAATAAGCTGATTGATGCCTGCAATTCTAGGGAGAGGAAGGAAAGGGCAGATGCACAAGGCATTACCAATCAGCTAAAATACATACTTAGACAAAGCTAGGACTCATCAATTTGAGAATAAGAAACAAAGACAATTCTTTTAAAAATCAATTTATTTATTTTGTAGGCAGGGTGAAGTACTCTTACCAATAGCTTGGACCTTTCTCTTGAGAGTTCGAATCCACTAATGAATTGTGTGACTTTTCTATGGTAGCCATTGTTGTCTATGGTGTTCAGGTTTTGTTGCAGGGCACTTCATTACCTTTTTCCAGTGGCCTGAGAAGCAGAGTGTTGCAAGGACTGTGATAACATACCCACTGTTACAATTATCAACCACAAAAGAGAGGAAATAAGTATTAAGTTTCAATAGAAAAGTGTCATTCTGTAGAGGCTAAAAATATGGATCATGCATAAGTGTTTTCTATACAATAAAGAAAAGAAAAAGGTGCAATCTTTTGCTTTTCCTCCTGAAGTTTGATCATTGCCAACTGCTTTCTTGGTTGTTTAATTTTAGTACTGCAGTTTTACAATATCCTGCCAGTCCTTTCTCTGTGCTTTTAAAGCTTGCTTTTTTGAGTCCTCTTTATTCTTTCTGTATCTAATTCTATGATTAATCAAGCAGGTACATGCAGAGTGTAAGAATTCAAAAGATATTCTACAGCCTTTGAGCTACTTGGTTAATTGACCATAATAAGAATAACTTTTGTCAAAGTCAATAAAAGTGTTTGTATCTCAGGGCCTTTTTTAAATGTCCAAATTTGTAAATTATTTTAAGCCCCAAAAGGACATAGTATCTTTTTCTTAAAATGAATATTATAAAATCAGACATTGTTACATGTATCACCTTACAAGTTGTTAAATTCAAACTAGGTACCTGTTAGTATCAGTAAATTCCAGAATAATGTTCACATCAGCAGATCTGAATAGATTTCCAACAAGAGGCCACATATCCAACCCTGAAACATGACTGTAAGACTCCTGTAACTGAAGTCATTCACTGATTCATCCATCTACCCTTCCATCCTTCAATCCTTCCATCCATCCAATGAATGTGCATTTGCTTCAAGTCTCCTGTAGATTTGACAGATGGTTGAGTGCTGAAGATGAAATAGTTGGCAGTCTTTTCAGGACTTTAGTGAAGGAAATGGATATATACTCTAATAATCAGTAAATATAATGAACAGCTATGCCCTAGAAATATACAGAGCAATATAACAATATATATAATTGTTATTATTCCAGTTTTTCCTTGACAGTGTTTTATTCCATGAACTGAAAGTATCCTCAGTGAGAATAAAAGCAAAAATGACATTTCAGAAAACACAGAAATATCCTTAGTCTCCGTAGATACTATCAACAGAAATTTAGGAAAGAGTACTTTTGCAGACTAGGGAAAAATTGAAAATACCTCTTTAACAGTGACACACACACACACACACACATATAATACATTGACAAATTGGGTATTTGTATTATTCACCATTTAGAAAATTTCATCAAAATTGATTAAAAATAATTACTAATTATCATAATTATTACAGTTTACTGGTTGCTCTGTGCTGCTTCAGCTGTGCTGTTACAGCCCCATGGATAATTTCAGACAAAATTTCAGACAAAAATTTCTGAATATATAGGGACTGTTGTAGATTAAGTTTAAATAATCATTTTTACTTATCTGGGGATATTTATCTGAAATCAACAAAATCCAGATTAATTGAATGAAAATCTTTATTTGATGTATAAACAATACAGGGGCCACTATTGTACTCAGCTTGCAACACTGCCATCCCACTTCAGAGTGCTGTTTTAAGTGTCTAGTAAAGTAGTGGATGATGGCACAAGTACCTGACCCTGACAACCATGTGGGAAGCCAGGACAGAGTTTCTGGCTCCTGGCTTTACCTGGCAGATCCTGCTATTGTTTCCATTTAAGGAGTGAATCAGTGGATGGAAGATACCTCTCTCTCTCTCTCACACACACACAAATAAATTAATTAATTAATTAATTAAAACATTAAAGCACTAGAGTCACATATATTTTCCAGTATCTACAAACATGAATGATCATCAAAACTTTATTTGAACCAGCATGGATGCCAATACCAGCCTTGAAAAATAGATATTGAGAAACTGGTGGGAATTAATTAAATACACTGGATCAAATGTTTTTCTATGTATATACCTTCTCAAGAATGATTACATAAATTCTGAGCAGTGTAATAAAATCACTATACCTTATTAGAATAACTTTAAGTATCAGTTATTTAATACTTCCTCATTCAATCTTCTTAAGAGTGAAGATTATTCCAGTTAGGAAAATCCAGCAGCAAACATTTGACACAGCAGTTGAGACATCATTTAGGATGCTTGCAACCCACATAAGTTCCCAATTTCAGTCTTGATTTTGCTTCCAACCCAGCCTGCTACTAATGCACTCTCTGGTAGGCAACAGATGATGTTTCAAGTCCTTGGTTCTCTGCCTCCCAGGTAGAAGACCCATATTGAGTTTCTAACTCCTGGCTTTGACCTGACCTGATCCAGCCCTGGCTGTTGCAGTCATTTGGAGAGTGAAATAGTGGATGAAATCTCTCTCTCTGTCTCTCTCTCTCTCTCTCTCTCTCTCTCTCTCTCTCTCCCCATTTCAAGTAAAATGAATATAAATAAATAAGCAAAAAATGTACAGGAGAATCCAAATGTGATTTGTCTAATTAAGGCAGAGTCACATTTCTTAAATGCTAATGCTGAGAATTGACTAAAACAAAATGTGTTGACTTGGGATTTCAGATATCTTCCAAAAACAAAACCAAAAATAATGAGAAAAATGATTCAGGAACTGACAAATAGTTGGGTTATAGCAGTGACAGTTCCCTACATAACTATATAATTATATAATAACTATATAATTATATAATATAATATAACTATTTATATGTAATCATACCCATATAATTATAGTTCTTTTCTTATTTTATTTATTTAATGAGACAAAATTTCGTAGCTGAAATTGGTTCGGAGTATGAAAGAGATTTGATTTCATATATTTTGAGTGGTCCTATAATATTTCCCAAATGTACATTCACCCACCTGCCTTGCCTTCCATATATCTGTGTGACTACCATCACCACTATATTCAACATCCTATGTTACAACATTAATTGAAAGTGTATTTCTCAACACTATCTCCATACAGGAAAAGAATAAATAGTTAAGTATTAGACGGGAAATATCTGTATCTCACTATCACACATTCATGATAAATAGGGGAGGAGTACGTGGGAGGTGTGCTGGAGGGACAATGCCAAGGAAATACTTGTTTCTTTGATTTCAACTTCAATGATGGATGAATAAATCCACTTTTTATTTATTTATTTATTTTACTTTTTAGGTGATTAAACTTGGAGTACCCAGCCTTACTTACCATCAAATTCCAGAGAACCACAGGAGTATAGGGCTAGTAAGAGAAATATCCATGGTCTTTATATTTCCTGAAGTATTTTCAAATCTGTGTACTAATGGTTTGCACCATTCTTACAACCCATCTTTCTGAGTCACTGATCCAGTCCCATCCTCAAAGAGGTGGCATAGCACACTTCAATCAGAATGACAAAAGTAAGCAAAACTGTTGGGAAAAACTACTAAGTTCTCAAATGGCAAACTATATTAATCAGCAAATATCACATGAATAAAAGTTTTGATTTTAAATTTCTTAAAAGCTCACATGAAGTCAATAAAAATATGTGTGAATCACTAAGAACTATGCATGAATTTAAAAAAAAAGTTTGCCCCAAAATAAACTTTTTAACTCAAATTTCTCCAAAATCTTTTAATATCCGTTCATATATAGATTGAACTTGTATGACCACATTTAATTGGCATGGAAAGATCCAGTAAACAAAAATTAGGTTTCACTCACCTGCTGGATCATCTGAAGCTTCTATCATCAAATTTCTTAGGAATAAAACACTGCTCAATGAAGTTGAGTGTGAAAATAAAATATATTACCTAGGAGTGTTACATTTCCAAACAATTGCTGAGTTATATTTGGCTTTGAGCAAGTAGCCCTATATCTGAGATGTGACTACAGGCTTAAGGAAACAGGGTTAGTGACAGATAAACGTTGATATTAAGCAAAGTTGAGATATGAGACATTGCCCAGAAGGATTACTAAAAGCGAAGTTCTGCAGAAGATGGCTCTGAAATGAAAGAGGAAGCATCAAACACTTTTTCACCTTATAAGGGGAAAGTAAGAAGAGCAGTGTTTATGAGCTATATGAGAGGCCCTGCACAGTAACCATCATCACTGTCAATTATTCCTTGCATCAGATTATCATCTCTCTATTATATATTAGGATTTGAGGGTCATAGTAATTAACAAAACAAATAAGCAACACAGGTGAAAATAGAGGCAGTTGTGACAAATTGCTTTGTGAAAATCTATGCTTTTACCCTTAGGTATATGTGAATAATCCAATTAGTAATGAGAAAAAGAAAAAGTGGTAAGTGATAAAGGAAGGGAAGGAGACAAAAGGGAAAAGAGAAAACTAAAAAAGAAAGGAAAAAAAAAACAAAGAAAGGAGGAAATACATGTTAAGGAAAAAAATGAAATAGGTGATCAATTATTGATTATACAGTCCAAGTTTTATGTAATGTGTGAATTGTTCACAAATGCTTCCCAAACCAACCATAATCATAATAATCATGAACACAAGCAAAAGTCATCAAAACTGTACTGTGAGAGAATAAATGTGGTTAGTCAACTGGCCTCGGATGTTAACAAATAGCTTTTAAATTAGGGAACACCATTTGCCATCTTTGGAGCCTTCTATGAGAAAATAATCAAACCCTAGGTAATTAAACTGTTCAAAATGTCTATTTTTTAGTCTTTACTAAATTCATTGACTTTACCCATTTTTAGTCGTGTTTCTGGAATTTTCTTTTTCCTCTCATCAAGGTTCTGGAACTTGCTTCTTCATAACAAGTTGTTATAAGTACGTGACAGAAATGAAAACACTAGACCAACTCCCAAAGCAAGATTTCTTTCTTTAAAAAATATTTATTTATTTATTTATTTATTTGAAAGGCAGAGTTATATACAGAAAGAGGGAGAGACACAGAGAGAGATCTTCCATCCACTGTTTCACTCATTGAATGGCAGCAACAGCCAGAGCTGGGCCAATCCAAAGCTAGGAGTCTGAAGTTTTCCTGGGACTTGGACATGGCTGCAGAGTCCCAGGCACTTGGGCCATCTTCCACTGCTTTCCCAGGCCTTAGCAGAGAGTTGAATTGGAAGTGGAACAGCCCGGACTCAAACTGGCAGCCATATGGGATGCTGGCAATGCAGGCAGCAGCTTTACCCGCTATGCCACAGTTCCAGCCCTTAACAAGATTTATTGTATGGAGATACAATAAATACCTTTTTACACAGCTTGGTTAGGAATTGAGATGGCTTTGTTAATTGCATGTTCTAGTTAGCTGAGGAGTTGTATGACCAGGAAGAAATAGCAGATTGTCCTAAAAATGCACTGTGTGCATAAATCTATGAGTCTAATACTGGCTACTTCTTTCCATCCATTTTTCCTATATTCATGTAAATATTTCCTGATACTGTGTAAGTTAAGCATCTAGCATTCAGAAATTGTTCATGGAGGAGAGAAGATGGAGGGCACAGCTTATATTTGAATGCATTTCTGGGAGTATGAACTTTTTAAGACTTCATGTTTGTTAAGGTATCACAATTACTGGTTTCTTACTCATGGAATGAATCAGTTGCTAGTGTGTATGTAGACCAAAGCTGTGTTTTATTCAGAAGATTAGAAGCAGTGACATTTAGGGTATGTCCACAGGAAACACTTTCAGTAATATATTATTTTCTTGCCAAATAGCATATCTTAACCATATATATATATAATGCAGCTGTGGATAAATTCTGTATGTCACTTTCTTTACTTCAGCAGCAATTATGAAGAACTGCATGTTGAATATAATAAACACTCTATGAGGCTTTCATTTCATTATTTGACTGTATAATACACACATCTGTAGAGTGAGTAAAATTCAATTACCTGGGGTCATTTTCATTCATGGGTATTTCACAAACCAGCCATTTCTAAATGCCTGGGGTCCTTGGAAACTCAAGTATAAACTGTTCATTAAAATTTCAATCTGTTCGCACCTAGTGGCATATACCATATGCTAGATATCCCGTGAAAAAATTGCAAAGTACTTTAAAATTCCAATGTAGTCAGCTCTGGGCAACCCTTTGGGGAGAGGCTGACCTGAGATACCTGCCTTTCTTCAGGGATTAAGGAGAATGTGGTTGTGAGTCTACTCTGCTCCTACACTGATAACTGGAAGGAAATACGACGTACAGATTTGTAGCAGATGAGAGATAGAATCTCTTCAACAGATATATTCTTCCACAGTGCTGTGAGAGGCATAGTTAAGCAACTGGAGAAACGGAACAACTCTACCTTTTTTTTTTTTATTGAAGTTGTACTGCTTTCTTAGAATAGATGAATTATAGATAAGGAGCTAGCCATTTCACAAGACTCTGGAGGCAGATATACACAAACGTTATATAAACTGAGTATTATTCTGCAAAGAAACTTAGGTGAGGTTTTCTAATATGTTCATTTTGCGCACCAAAGAGAAGGGATTCAGGGATCTTCCTGGTGGTATTACATAAGTATCTTTTCAGAATAGGTTCTTCTAAATGAGTTGTTCTTAGTCTTTCTTGGATTCACTCCAGAATATTCTATCAACTTTGTAAGCCATATCATGATACAAGTGCATACAATACCCATTATATATATATATGTATGTATATGTATATATATCACACACAAGATATTGTTTCCATTTCAAGGGGTTCAAGAAACAATCCAACCTCTTATATCTGTCCATGTATTTAGGATTTATAACCACTCAAAGCAGAAAAGAAGTTGTTGGCATTGAGCAGGAATCACCCAGTGCAGTAGGTAGATGTTAAAACGTCCATAAGAAAATTTAACTTTGAAATTATTACTCTCCCCTTCCCAGTTCAAAGTGGGTCATTCTTGGGTTGTGTTTCTGAAACCCAAGGAAGCAATAAATCTCATTTAAGTTATATGCGGGAGGAAGATGCCTTATGTGCCCTTGAGACAGCTTGTTCCCCCCACCTACAGGAGAAGAGGCCAGCTTATATAACCACATCTTAAACATTTGCTTCATTTCTGTACTAAATGTACTCATAGATGTTGAAAGAATTTAAAGTACTCAGCTGAAATCTGCTAAAGAATATTCATTTGAAACAGTTTTATTCAGTACTTGCCCAGAATTTTTTCTAGCTCATGATTCAAAATTGCTGGTTTATATTATTTGAAGGCAGACTATTTTGAACAGCAAGATTACTAAGGATTTGAACTTAATATCAAGAACATACTACAGGTCACTGTATTTGATCCATGAAAAAAAAAAAAAAGGACTGGACAATTTAGTCTGCAAGAAAGTATCTGTGTAATGCATTCCACTGTATGTATTGTCTCCTAATTACTGCACAGGAGGGAAGAGAAGCTTCTTTAGTGCACCAATCTCTACACTCTCCTTAACACAAATAGCATACATTTCACACACTCTATTGGGACTGCTTAACTGCGGGGAGAAAATTACCAGTCTAAAAATGGAAATTTTGGCATATCCCCGAGCCAACCAAGGTGGAGAGAAGAAAGTTCTGAGAGATAGTGTTCTCTTTTTCCCTCACAAGAAGATCAGAGAAGTCCCCTGGATCCATCCTTTATGAATTTTGAATGTTTATTTCATCACCTTACCTTCTGTCACACTTTTCCTAGAATTTTAAGGTGCAACACCACTGCCTCTTTGCATCACAGCTTATGTGTCATAATAAATAGACCATTCTTTGGTTTGGGTGTTTGTCCTAGAAGCTAAGATGCCAGGTTGGGAAGGTCACATCCTGCATCCAAGTGCCTGAGTTCAAGTCTTGGCTTCCTCTCTGTTCTAGGCTCCTGCCAATGCATATCCTGGGAAGCAGCAACTGATGGTTCAAGAAGTTAGATTTTTGCCATCCACATGATTGTATTGGATTGCATTCCCAGTTCTGGATTCAAACTAATCCAGCCTAATCCATTCTTGGCTTTGGGGAATCAATCAGTGAGTGGAAATGTTTCTCTCTCTCTCTCTCTCTCTCTCTCTCTCTCTCTTTCTCTCTTCACCCTGCTTTTGCTCAAGTAAGTAATTTTTATAGAAGTTTGTGTTTTATCTGCTTGGAAGACAGAGATGTATAATAGCTACCTAGATGATAAGTAGAGATCTTGCAACCACTGTTTCACTCCCCAAATGATCGCAATAGCAAGGGCTGAGCCAGGCTTAAGCCAGAAACCCAGTGTTCTATGTCTTCTGCATGAGTGGAAGGTTTCACAGGAATTTAATTCATGATCAGATGCCTCCTAAAATGTATTAGCAGGAAGCTAGAGAGAAGTAGAGGTGCTGGGACACAAACTGGGGTTCAATGCCTGTCCTAGCAAATATTTTCTTAAATAGACCATTTTTATTTTCTTTGCATTCTATCTTCTGAGAAATCACCACTTTGTCACTTCATGGTGATCCTACTCCATCCTTGGGTTAATAGTAAGAGTAATACAAACTCCTTACTCATGAGGAAGCAGGTGACCAAAATCTGACCTGCTAGAGTCTACTGTTCTTTTTGTCAATAATGATAATTAGAGATGAGCAAATAATATAGGGAATGCTAATCAGTTTCTCCTAAAATTTTGGCACTTTTGCCTAGGAGAGGGGGACATTCTGTTCAACAAAGTCTGAATATTTGTAGATGATATAAAGTACAATATTGAATAGTTTACCATGTAGAGTAATAATTCCATGGTAATTTGGTCAAGTGGAGGAAAACAGATTTAGAGATGCTAAGAAAGTGATTTTAGTGCCATCTTTTATAAAGCTGCATCTAGCAGCATCTGACTCAGAACTTTTCATTCTCTCTGGGTGTTTAATTGTACGGCTTAAATAACTTTACAATTATTCTTTGACATCATTAACTGAAAGAGTAACAACTAACAAGGAAAGTGGTACCTAAAAGTGTAATATTCCTCTAGATAAGAAGAAAAATATGGATTTAGTACAAGATGAGCAGTACCTCAGAAGTGATTCCTCACATCTCAAGCAAAAGTTTATAAACTTTCTTATGCAATAATAAGGATTCTTACCTGTAACATCTTGGGAATTCGGCAATAGAAATTAAATGAAAACAAAAATGTAAAATAAACAAAACTATCTGTTGGTATATAAGGTTTATTGACAGCTTCCTGCAGCCCATATTAAGGTAATAAGATAAATTTTGACCAATGCTAACTTTTCACAAAGCAAAGAATAGCAATAATTACTTCTTGCTAAAGTGACATCCAAGAAGTCAAGATGGCTGAAGCTTTTACAAACGTGTCGTAGGGGCTACAAAAGCCAAATTATATAACCCTAAGCCAATTAATGAAAACAAAGGGAAAGAGACAGGGACATCAGCCAATTGTGTTTTAGAACCCAGCAGCCAGTGTCAAAGCAGACGCTTCATTCTGCAGGGCCAACACCAGTGTGACATGATTGAAGCACTCATTTCAGTCACAAAACTTAAGGGGCAATTAAAAAACTTAGTAGTGTAGACAAATAATATTTTAATGCCATATTTATAAAAATTCATGCTGAAGATAATACCAAAACTATAAATTAAAAGAGAGCCACTCACAAACACCCATTGTGCACTTCCTGTCCAAAAAAGAAAATAGTAAGCCTATTTTTAAGAATCATGTAATCTAATGCAACCAGGAGTTCAGGGACAGATTAGCAGCCTCACTGCCCCAGGCAGAAACATTGAGATGGGTTGCTAAGAAACAGAAACTACAAAAATGAAATTCACATTTAAGATGATCCTCATCAAGCTTGGGCACTGGTAAGGAGTCCAAGGAAGAAGCAGAGAGCAAACAAAAGTCAACTAAGGTTTAAGAACATTATTCTGTCAGAGATGCTTGTACCCTGGCAACTTTTCAATGCCTAAAACAATTCACACATATCTGAGTTTAAACAAGGGGAAAAAAAGGAAATTGTCTACCAAAGCAGTGCAGTTTCAAAAATGAATCCTCTCCAATAATGTAAGCTGAAGCCAGAGAAAAAACCCGACAGGCAGCATTTTGGAGAGCACAAGCAATGCTGGTTGAGCAGGAAATTGACTCACCTGACACTAAATAATGACCTGGTAGGCAAGGAGATGTGTGTTCTATAGCAAAGCCCACTGTACAGTATTCGTTCTCTCCTTTCTCATATGAAAATGTTTATTCAGGGTGTTTAGCCTATTCTACCTGATTAATTTTGGCTGTGATGTTTTGGGATTGTTTCGACTTGTCAGGTAGTGGCAGATTCCATATTTAAGGCAACCTACAAACTACACAAGAATGAGTTAGATTATCTAAGAATTCTTATCTTGGAGCTGGGTCCAAAAATTGGACCTGATTTTGGATTTTCAGCATTTAAAGAAAAGATGAATACATTTTCAGTTTTATGTGCAAGTAGCTGCTTTTTGAATTAAAAGAAGTATTTGGAAGGCAAAGTGGCAGTGGAAGGGAGGGACAGAGAGGAGAGGGCGGGAAGGAGACAAAGAGAGAGAGAGAGAGAGAGAGAGAGAGAGAGAGAATCTTTCATTAACTTGTTCACTCCCCAATGGTCACAACGGCTGGAGCTGCACCAGGCTGGAGACAAGAGCATGGAGTTCCATCCAAGTCTCTCACATGAATGGTAGGGACTCAAATACTTGGGCCACCTTATGTTGCTTTCCCTAGCATGTTAGCAAGGAACTAGTTTAGAAGTGGAGGAGCTGGGACTTGAACCAGCCCTGATAGGATATCCTGCTTTTGCAAGTGTTGGTTTAACCTCCTGTGCCAAACACCAACCCTGGTGTTTAAACTTACACACACACACAAACACACACACATATTACATATATTTCTTACATACATAAGAGAAAATAAAATGTTTTTGAACTATTATAAGGTGAACCTAATGCATATTTATTATTTTTTCACCTAGATTCCCAGTTGTTGGGCATAAGTTGACCTTCATTGCATAGTACTCTAACTAAATCTATGTGTCATTATGTGGTCAGCCCTATCATAATTTGTACATTCTGCATTCTACTTGTATCTCCAGGACTCAGCCTAGGAACAAGGTCTGCATCAAAACATTTCCTCTTGTTATACTCATCTCCCCAAGTCTACAATTTAAGCTGTAATTCAATCCTTATTAGCACACCCATATTACATTATTTTGCATGTTCTTTGGCTTCCTCATGAGACAAGTGATTGATTCAATAATTTAACCATTTCAACAAACAAAAGCATTGAATTAATTAGATAATTTCTCTGCAATTTTTCTTTTTCTGCTAAATAACTCTATTTTCAGTTACTGGAATATGCAATTCTTTTTTTCAAATAAGATTTTTTTATAATAGAGAATAATCATACAAGATAAAGGGGAAATCATCCTCAACAGTTTCTTATATGTAATACAAACAGCTTGTGATAATTCAGTGTTTGCTCAATTTGTTCAACATTAAATAGCAATAAAGTGACAGCATCAGAAATCAAAGCCAGATAGCCAAGATAGAGATTCATGTATGTACCCCCCACTGCATTTTTCTAGGTTCTACATCCATGTCAGAAAGAGGATTCTCTCTCATCCCTGTACCTTTTATTCTTCATTCTTCCTTTTCGCTATCCTAAACGAGCACACATATACCGTCCTCAGCAAATTTAGTCAAACGCTTCTTCTGACCTGCCTTTGCTGCCATTTGCTATTTAAGAATGTTCAGCTTTGTGTGTAGACCTTGTTTTTTGTTACTTGCAAAGTGAAATCTACTCACCATAAGTGCTTTATTTTCACTGTGCTTCTAGCTAAATACTGCACAGTAAAAACAATTTAAGCAGATGGCAGACTTATGTTAAAGATAGGAAAAAAGAATGAAGAAATCTTAGGGTAAATTGAGATATAGAATAGAATGTACTGAAATGAGATGCATTAGAGGTTAAATTCACAGACAATTGTAAAGCATTTAGCTTTTCGAAAGATACATGAATGATTTAGGACAGTAACTGAAAGTGCCCTCCTGTGACAAGTGTGCCTTCATAATACTTAATTCCCAAATTAGTCAAATGTCTTATTATGTGGTTTTCTTGCCTCATGAGGGCATGCACATTGCCACTTCCATCTTTCTTTCCTTACATAATAAAATGTTTGCAGTCTCAATCAGAATGGGAAGTACAAAGGACAGAGGTTCATGTAGTTTAATGTGAGTGATGCCTGTGGAGAGTCCAGCTTAAAAAGAAAATAAATGATTTTCTGCTGTCCATTCAAGTTTCTCAAATTCTACTACTAGAGAACAGCCTTCGAGTAAGATTTTGAGCTTTGTCAAGATGCAAATTTTCCTGGGAACATTCCAAATCATGAGTCATTTTCCAACTATGAGTAAAGGAAACTAGCAGTTGATTTTCTGAAAACAACCTTAGTTAAGGAGAAGGGAAAGACAGACATAAGACTGCTAGGGAACTGGATTTAAAAAAATAAAAAGATAAAGGTTGAAAACTCGAATTTCTAATTTCTAATTTTAAAAGTCAAAATATGTCTCATGAAATATTTTCATTTCATCAAGGGCTAATCCAGGTTTTTGTCTATTTAAAGATGTTTCATCAAAGATAAGTAACACTATTTTGATTCCATTAAAAGAGAAAAGATATGCACCGGTGCCGCGGCTCACTAGGCTAATCCTCTGCCTTGTGGCGCTGGAACCCCGGGTTCTAGTCCCGGTCGGGGTGCCGGATTCTGTCCAGGTTACCCCTCTTCCAGGCCAGCTCTCTGCTGTGGCCCGGGAGTGCAGTGGAGGATGGCCCAAGTGCTTGGGCCCTGCACCCCATGGGAGACCAGGAGAAGCACCTGTCTCCTGCCATCGGATCAGCGCAGTGCGCCGGCCGCAGTGCGCCGACCGCGTCGACCATTGGAGGGTGAGCCAAAGGCAAAAGGAAGACCTTTCTCTCTCTCTCTCTCTCACTGTCCACTCTGCCTGTCCAAAAAAAAAAAAAAAAAAAAAAAAAAAAGGCAACCCAGGACCTTCGATCACTCCCTGAAGGAGGACTTTGGAAAGAAAAAAAAAAGAGAGAGAGAAAAGATACAAAAGAAAGATCAAAGTGAGGAAACCAATATTTATTAAGTGCCTGTTATGAAATAGGTATTTATTTTATTATCTCTAACTGTCACAACCCTCTAAGATATTCATGGACTCCACACTATGACAATGAGCTTAGAAATGTTACTTGACGTAATCAAGGCCAGACATCTAATCAATGGTACAGAGGAAAGATCTGGTTCCCATTGTTCTGCAAATCGTGTGTCCACTCCACACAGCAATTGGCAGTGGTTCTCTGGTTTCAAACCCCTTCATTGGGCACTAATATCTGAAACCTATTAAACAGGAAGTGATGCATTATTTCATTTCATAAATGAAGACACTGAATATACTAGTGTCAATAAAGTATAACTAATAATTTGTATCCATGTTGGTGCTCATGTAATTTCCACAGACCCAAGATTAACTGAATTCTCACACAACGTAATAACCTAAAAGACATAAAGTGAAGTAGTTGAATATATATGTTCAAAACGTTCCTAGATAATTTAATGGTAAACAAAGGGAAAAAATTCTAGCATTCCAGTGAGAGATTTCAAGAAAATATCTGTTTCAGGTGTTTTATTTTTATATGTTGAAATTCAGACATTTCATACCCAAACTTTCTTTTCTGTAGCTAATTTTCTTGATATCTTATGAGCCAAAACATATAACAATGTAGTTAGTCTATTTTTGTTGCTCAGATGTAAGGTGGAGCCAGAAGCATGAGCTATGAATTATAATTTATAAAGAAAATCTTTGTGGCATGTCCAGGTAAAGGGAAAGCTCCCTTTTATGTGTTTGTAAGACAAAGGGTAAAGACTAAAAATTTAGATGGCTGCAAAAATGTCTCCGGAAGATTGGAATAAAAAAAAAGCATTTACAAGAATCAGGCAGGAAGAGCCACATGAATAGTTATGTAGAACAGAGACATTTCCTTGGAGAATATGTAAAGGAATATGTTTTAAATAAATACATGGCAAAATATAATTTTCCAGTTCATGCGGTAATGCATGGATAGCAAATTCACAAATACTGAGAAACCATCTTTTGTATTTAATTGTACAAATTAACATAGATATATTCTACTCAATATATATTTCTTATAGATAATATGTACACAGTAGTAATGATACATTTCCTTCTGAAATATAATTATATTTATGAATTTTATATTTAATAAAATATCAAGCTTGTATAAAAAATTAAATCTTCTTTGCAATAGGAGCAGTAATTTCCCCTAAGATATACATCATAAACAATAGTATTTTCACAGAGGAGAAACCCTCCTGTGACACGGGCTCCCCATCTTTTTCAGTCTCCTTAATTCTTCATTCCCCTCCCAAATCCCATCCCTTGTACATTGCACAAATGTACTCAGGATTACATGTCAACACCTACACTTACAATCACCTGATCTAAGCCCACAGACACTAACAATTTGCTATATTTCAAATAAATAGGAGTAGCCTTTGTGAGCAGAAAGCAGAATAGGAGCTAAGCTGACAGACTGACCCTTGTTCTTAAAGTCTGCCTCAGGAAAGAGCCACAGACATGGCCAGGTGACCTCAACCATTTGTGAATAGAGAGGGCATGTGACCCATCTCTTTAAACTAGAAAACACAAAATGTTATTATACAGTAGATACATTGTACTGTAAGAGCTTTATGAGAAGTTTCATTCTATTAATAAGATCAGTACTATGCTTTACATTTTATAGTTGTTCAATGAATTTTTTGCTTCTCATGTTGATAAATTTTACAATGAAACATAGAGGAAAGAGTGAAGGAACATATACATTCTGAGCAATGACAAGAAACTATTTGGGAACTGGAAAAAACAGAGAAATTAATGAAAATCCCACTGTTCTTTCATAATTAAGCATAGTACATACATTTGAAACAAATAATTTTAGCTATTTATAATATTTATATTCTACATATTTTAATTCTTCACAAAATACTTCACTACCCTAGTCTCTATATTTCCTTTTTTTTCCTTTAAAAATTTAGTCCGTTATTTTTTATATAAGATAAATAATTTTCTGGTTGTCAGTGTTTAATAACATGTAATACAACTATTTCACCTCAAGTTTTGTTATGTTATTTAACAAACTATTTGGTTTGTCTGTAATCACATTTCTTATTTCAAAAATAAAACTTTTAGAATTATTTCTGTTTGGATATGTGGAATATAAATTCTCTTATTCTTTATAAAAGATTATCCTAATTTTTTGATGATATGTTAACTGGATACATAATGATAGGTTGCCAATTACAGTCTCAGCATTCTAGGAAGTGTATTATTGTTTTAAGATTTATATGAATTTAATTTTCATGTTTTAAAGATAATAATACAACTACCTAGTTTCTAAGATTTTCTTTTTATCAATGTTTAACATTTCTATCCAACGTGTATTCTGTCTCCAATGTCATAATATTCTTCTCCACCAAATGAGCTATCTAAAATATAATACAGTTTCCTCTAACATGGGTCTTTTCACTTTTTACTTGTTAAGCTTATTATTTGGCAAAATATTAAGCCTTTTTACTGTAATGTGAATTTAAATTATGGTATTTCAGAAACTGAAAGAAAA
Source organism: Oryctolagus cuniculus (assembly GCF_051225735.1). Taxonomy (NCBI): domain Eukaryota; kingdom Metazoa; phylum Chordata; class Mammalia; order Lagomorpha; family Leporidae; genus Oryctolagus; species Oryctolagus cuniculus. The sequence continues at coordinate 104,557,584 of NC_142871.1, read as the reverse complement.
AAAGAATGGGAGAAAGAAGGATGCTGGGGGGAGACAGGGAGAGGGAGAAAGAGAGGGAGGAAGGGAATGTCAGTGTTTCTACAAAGCACATTAAATCTGTCAAAAACTGACTAAATATTGAAATTAAAAATTAAATAAAATGTAATATAGTTATGCCATGGCACTGCATAAAATCCTGCATTTACCCCTTCTCCCCTCACCATCTACAGGACAAACCCAAGTTCATTAGGAAAGCATACTGATTCAGACAAATCTCTACAGCCCTATCTCTTACACACAATAAACCAGTGTTAGACATCACACTTTAGACATCAGACACTTACAGATAGTTTTAAATCACTGAACAATCCATGTTGTTTTTTAGGTTCTGAACCTTCACTGATCCTATTCTTTCTGCCAAAATGGCCCCGCTGTTTTTCCCAATTGTGTGTTTAACTAATTAATTCCCTTTTAAGTTTGTGATGTAACTGAAGCCTTTTCCAAGAAGCCTTCCAAGCACTTTTAGTGTGAGGTGAGTGTGCTTCCTCTACTTTCTGCTAATACTCTATGTGCTTAACCTAATGGCTCCAATGTTCCTTTATATCAGAGGTGATGTCGTACACATTTAATTCCCTATCATGGCATGTAGTGGTGCCCTGTACTTACAGACATACAGAATATAACTTATGAATATTAGAAATAATGAATAAGAAGAAGGAATGTCATACAAGATGAACAATATCATAATTCCATGAGCCCACACAGATAGCACTTATTCAGATTTTAGCTGCTGTCCTCCTTTAATGAATTTACTTGCTCTATTTTTAACAAGAGAAAATCGAAGAAAATAATAACACATTTATTTCATCAGCGTTTTACTTTCATTTTTAGATAGGCACTTAATATTTGTACATATTTATGAGGTATAATGTGATGTTTTGATTCATGATTTTATTGAATAATGATCAACTCAGAGTAATTATAATACTCACAGCATCTAAACGTTTAATAAAGTCAATAATCTCCAGGATTAGGAAAAGGAATAACAGTTCTCACAAGGAGAATAAGTAATGTGTGAACGTACACACTGACATATCTTTATTTCTAGATAGCAAGAGAATTCCCAGTTATTTTCTATAAAGAATTTTAAGCACCCAGTACAATAGAAATTGTCAAAATCACAACGATCTTCTTTGCTTTGAAGTGAACTTTCAAAAAACTCCCATATTATTTTTATCATTTCTTATTTATAGACTTAAGTAAAAATATTTTAACTTGCTCAGACTCATGATATAGTTTCATAAGCTTGTGTAAAAGGCAAATGAATAGGTAAGTGGTTCTTAATAGGCATATGAATTAAAATTGGAATTTTTACTCTCAAATAAAGTCATATCAAAAAATTATCAACATTTTAACATTATTTAATATTGGTACAGTTTTTTTTTTTTTCCAAGAATCAATAGATATGATTCTTACATGGCTGTAATTAAGGAAAATAATGTTTCTGGTCACTATGTGATAAGAGATTTCTCTTTGATGTGCCTATTATTTATTATTTGTAGATTCACTTATTCAGCAAATGCTCCCTAAATACCTACTAAATCCTAAGTCTGTTAGACACTATGAGCACAATAATATGCCAATCAAACAGGAAGGTTAATTCTTGAAGACATAGCCTAGAGAGGCCAATAAATCCAATACACCATAAAAATGTTATTCACGTGATCTGATAAACCAATTAAAGAGGTTATAACAACAATTCTTCAGCAATGGTTTATTACAAGTTGAATAAGGGCCAAGTAATATTATGGACACAAACAAAAAGTGCCTAACTTGATCTGAAGAGTTTAAGGAATAAATTCCTTGGGAAAATGATGTGAAAAATTCTGCTAGAAGGTCAAATAGGAAATAGCAGGACAGAGATTGGAAGCATTTCAGGAAGAGGAAACAAGGGACAGGTATCTGTCAGAAGGTACATCATGTGGGGCCAGCATTATAGCACAGCAGATTAGCTTGCCACTTGCCACATCAGCATCCCATATCAGTGTAGCAGTTTGAGTCCCAGGCGTCACACTTCCAATCCAGTGCCCTGCTAACGCACCTGGGAAAGCAGCAGAAGATGGCCCATTGGTGCTCCTGGCTCCTAGCTTCAGCCTGGCCCAGTCTTAGATGCTGTGACCATTTGGGGAGTTAACAAGCAAAATGTAAGATATTTCTCTCTGTCTCTCTGTTTCTCTTTCTCTCCCTCAGTCTCTCTCTTTCTCCATCTCCACCTCCTCTCCCTCTCTCTTTCACTCTGCCTTTCAAATAAATAAGTAAATCTTAAAAGAAAAAAAGGGGGGGGGGGTACATGGGATAGGAAGCAGACAACTTGTGGAGGCAGAGGCAAGAATGTGGGAAGAGAGAGAGACAAGGGCAGAAAAGGATGTCTATTTTCTGAGGACAGTACAAGAAAGTAGATATTGCAAAATAAGTGGCTTGCCCAAGGAGAACAAGTTGTTGGTGAAGTGCATTTTAGACTCCTAGAGGCCTTGCTCTCAGTCAAAACACACTAGACAATCAATCTAGGGGGAATGACAAAAGATCATAACTTAAGGTAAAACTGAATAGGATAAAACCTGGCTTTTTTAATTTAAAGTTGTTTAACATTAGAAAGGATAATTCAACATCTCTGTACTCAAGCTCAGCATTCTCTAATTGTCTACAGATAGCAGCTACTGTACATATGAGAATTATGGCAGCTAGTTTCTGTAAAATGCCCCTCCCCCACCAAAGAACTATCCTCCAGCTATTTATACCCTTGCATGGCAATCTTCCTTTGAATATGAGTATGCCCTGTGATTCACTTTTTATCCAATCAAAAATAACAAAGGTAAGTGCCTTATTTCAACACAACAATTTCAAAAAGTCTTGAGTTACTGTTTGCATCAACTAAAATGCTCACTTTTAGGACACACCCATTTGCAATCCAGACACCACCCGATGATAAATCTGAGTCATATGAAGAAGACATGTGTGAACACTTTCTCAGGTGAGCTCCTGTCATATAGCCAGCATTAATTTCTTCCCATATGAATGAATCCAAATGGACAACTAGCCCAGTCTACACTTACTACAGTCATATGAAGGTCCCTAAGTGAGACCTCCTATATGAGTCTAATTCAAGAAGCTTAAGAAGATACAAATATGAGCCAGTGCTGTGGCATAGTGTGTGGAGCCACCACCTGCAGTGCCAGCATCCCATGTGAATACTGGTTTGGGTCCTGGCTGCTCCACTTCCAATTGAGCTCTCTGCTATGGCCTGGGAAAGCAGTGGAGGATGGCCCAGGTCCTTGGGTCCCTGCACCTGGGTGGGACACAGGCAAGCTGGACATCCTCTTAAAGTAGGGGATATGAATGATTCCCTAATCACTGAGAAAGCAAAGAGAGAGAGAGAGAGAGAAAGAGAGAGAGAGAGAATTATATCTGTATAAAGAGAATTCTCTAATAATGCTGTGCCAATGTTGAGCTCAGAAGGAAGATATCTCTAATAGTAATTCTCAGATAAACACTAGCTAGTGCACAATGAAGTAAATGCTAGCCTATATCAAATGCCTGTATTATTCTACAACGGTTTTAAAAAAATAAGCAGCATTGTTTAATACTGTTTTGGCAAGTCAAGAAAGGACTGCCATTCATAATTTGCAATGAATTAGTACAAGATAAAACAGCAGTAAAGAATTCTTCACATCCATCCAATATGCAATGGGCCAACCCACAAGCAGAATGTGTAAATATTTTCAAGACTTGATAGAGACTTGAAGAGGTACCAGACTTTGGATAATAATACAGATGAGAGACCTGAATTATTTTATTTGGGCATAAAAGAATAACATTCTACCCAAACCATGGAAAACACAGGATAACTTGGATACATAAGATTAATTCTTCTTAGATCTTCTATATCAACATTCAAGACAAAATAAAAAATCAAAAACAAACAGTATCAGTACTGCTGCAAATATAGTTTTGTAAAAGCTGTAAGAGCTTTTCCAGAACACATTCATTCTTTAATGAAATTAACTGCTTTTGTGAATTTATAAATTGATCTTAATTCATCACTAGTTACATTTATTTTCTTCCAAAAAATGAATTCAGATCTCTTAGAGTTAAGTGATATTTAAAGTAGGAAAATTTTGTAATCAATATTTTGGAAATAGTATTTGAGGAAGCTCTTATGATTTTGTTTATCTCAAAGCCCAAAGATTTACCTTTGGTAACTTTCTGATTTGTTCATCCTCAAACATCAATGAACATGCTAGTTTTATGATAGGGTACTATATATTTATTTCAGTAAGAATCTATCCAGAAAGGAGAATTTTTAAACTATCATAAAGAGATTGTAATGCAAGGAATTGGCCGTATTTGTGATGGAATAGTTGTAATCTCAGAGAATGCTGAAATGGTTTAGAGGTTAGCAACAGTAGAAAGCCACTATCAGCCTCAGGGCTAGAGAAAAAAAAAAAAAGAAAAGTATTATACAACCAAAGCACTTCTAATTGACCAATCATACCCTGAAGCCAGGAGGCAATGGAGCCTGAGAAATGTGTTCCCTATGTTACAGACCAGAGCAAAGAAAAAGAATTGGAGCTGAGAATAAACAGCTGGTGATCACTTCAATAGGAAATATACAAATTACAGCTCTTTAAACTCTAGTCTGTGTGATACTCAGATTGTTAGCATCAACACAACCTGGGAGCTTTAGAAGAGAGAAATTGTTACAGCCCACCCAAACATACAGATGCAGGTATCTGAGAGTGAGTGGTCCCAGGCATTGTGTTTCAGCATTTATATCAGGTTATCCGAACAGTTTATTGTCCATAAACTTCATCTTCTCCGTCTCCCTTTTACCTGACACTGTAACAATTCAGATAGATTTGTGAGAATCATAATCTATTAAGCTTTCTGGTGTATTCACATTAATTTATCTTATTGTTTACAATTTTATATCTTATCAAGAATACAGTAGATACCTACTGAGTAAGAATAGAGTCCAGGTGAGTAATCTGTACTTCTCAGGTGGCAGGTGAGGGTCTAGACTGGTCACTGTACCCAGCTAGGAATGGGGGTGGGACCAATGATTCTGGGTAGTTACATTCACAAAAAATAATGTCTGAAGAATCTGGTCCTCCTTCTGTACTGATGTAGCAAAAAATAAACTGCTTAGCAAATCTTCTTTCTCTTATCCACAAGATACAATTCTTCCCTGTCACTTTAGAGAGCCAATTTTCTCTTGTCTTCTGTCTGCTATGAATAGATTTGAGGAATACAATGTTGTTAGCTGAAATATTCTATTCAGTTTGACACAGCGAATTTGCTCTATTATTTTCTATCTTAACTTGCATTTGCTTACTCTTCCAAATCAGTTTTTTTAGCTTTCCACAATCCAGGAAGCTTTTCTGTCTTGTACTTATGTTGCTCACTGAGCTGTTTCATTAACTTCAACAATTTGTATGTCTTTTCTTGTTAGCTGCACCCATAATGGCTTTGAATGATAGTGTCAGTATTGCAATGTGTTTTTAAAATTTCCATTTCTCACACTGACTTTATTACAAACACAGACAGTAGAGCTTAACTATTAGTATTTTCTTCTTTTGAATGCTCAAAAATTTGTGAAATTACAAAAATTGGAAATTTATTCATGAGAAAAATATTTAACAACATTTCTGTCAACATCTGAAGCTTAGATATCTTCATACTTCATTAAACTATTATATTTAGTCAAAAAAGCTATAATGGAAAACATATTTTGGCATTTATATCTTACATATAAAAATATGGCATTACAGTAAAATAAACAAGTGTTTTTGTATAAATTAACAGTTGTTATAATGTTCTTGGTAATCAAATGAGCATGCATTTTATACAAACAGATCCCAAGATAGCAAATATATGATGTGATTGACAAGCAAACAAAGTTTCTGCTGGGAAAAATAAAGAAAATATTTACATACTTTTCAAAATGTCTAGTAAAATGAATATGTTAACTGATAAAATATTTATCAACTCATTATGGAAATTCCCACTAAGTGTTCCACCATGTTCAGTTCTTGTTTTTCAAAAAAGGATGCCCAATAAGCAGAAACCCACTGAGGTAGGATGAACTTCAGAGGAGATGTCTCTCTGAATCTCCAAGAGGAGCAATAAAACATTATGTAGAGAATCTAAGTTACATGAAGTAAAATGCCACAAGGGCTACTAAGGCTCAACCTGTAAAATTGAGAAGAAAGAAGTACACACGAAGTAACTAGTCCTCATGCCATTGGTGTCTAAATCAGGGTCAATTCCATTTAAGGACCAGAGAGAAGAAAAATTAAAAATTAGAGTTCTAATCAGTATATTCTATGACTGCCCCTATAAAAAGTCCTTTATAATGGTACAAGGATTAGAAAAAAGAAAAAAAAATGAGGGCTTTATAAAGAGTATAAAAGACATGTTTCTGGGAAGTGGGATACACAGCAGACTCATAGAATGGCAGATGTCCTAAACAGCACTCTGGCCTCAGAATCAGCCCTTAAGGCACGCGGATCCGGCTGAAAAGCCCATGAAACTATTTCAGGCATGGAAAGCCAAGACACTCTGGCAAAAAAATGACCTAAATGAAAGATCTCTGTGAGTGAGATCCCAGTGGAAAGAACAGGTCATCAAAGAAGGAGGTACCTTTCTCTGAAGGGAGGAGAGAACTTCCACTTTGACTACGACCTTGTCTAAATATGATCAGAGTTGGTGAACTCAAAAGGCCTCCATAGCCTTGGCAACTCATGACAATAGCATAGGGTGATTACTGATGCCATAAACAAGAGTGTCAATTTGTTAAGTCAACAACAGGAGTCACTGTGCACTTACTCCTCATGTAGGATCTTTGCCCTTAGTGTGCTGTACATTGTGATTTAATGCTATAACTAGTACTCAAACAGTATTTTTCACTTTGTGTTTCTATGTGGGTGCAAACGGTTGAAATCTTTACTTAATAAATACTAAACTGATATTCTGTATATAAAGAGAATTGAAAATAAATCTTGATGTGAATGGAAGGAGAGACAGAGCGGGAAAGGGGAGGGTTGAGGGTGGGAGGGAAGTTATGGGGGGGGGGAGCCATTGTAATCCATAAGCTGTACTTTTGAAATTTATATTCATTAAATAAATATTAAAAAAATTAAACAATAAAAATGGCATAGAGCAATGAAAAAAAGACATGTTGCAGGTATCATGGAATGTCTCTGGGGGGTTAGGAAGCTCTCAATTTCTCTTTAACATGTGTAATATTTTTGTTATAGAATATTCTTTCTCTCCAAAATTCAAGGAAGCAATTTTTTTTGAATTCTATTTGTTTTAAGACTATCTGTTTCAAGCATAACTTGTATATTTTTAGCTCACTAGGAACAGTAACCTCAGCTAAGGATGATAAAGTGGTATTTGTGAATCAGCTAACCCTAGGTAATTTCTTTTTAAGATTTCTGTCAGATAAGTTTTACCCAGTACTTTTTATAGAGTACTGTCCTTTCAGCACTCAATAAAATGCCTTCCTTGTAGAGAAATCTTACTGATTGTATAGAATTGAATTCAAGGGTGTGGACATTGTTTAACCTTTGTAACCTTTTAACTGTGGGAATTGATATTTACCTCGAGATTCTGAGAGAAAGATCCCCTACCAATAACCTCTGAATTTCTTCTCACATAAAGCTGTACCTCTCTCTAGTTTTAGCTACCTCTCAATGCAGACATATTCCATATACAATTCTCACTGGAATAATACAGTCACATGATTTTCACATTTCTCATTTTTCTTCCTTTTTTGCTTGAATAGTACCATATAAAAATGGGATCAAGGAACTATAGCTACTAAAAAGTTAAGGAAATCAAAGGAAAATCCCTCCTTTTTGAGGTAGTAAATCAATAGAGAGAATGACATTGCAAAAACAGATTTTTCTTCCTGTAAAATAGTTTGTATGCAAAAGAAAATAAGAATTTCAAACATTCCAATGGATTCCTATTAAGTCTCTTAGTTATTTTCCCAAAAACAATGATTGAGATAAACTATTATAGATAATAATCACAATCATAAAGTTATCTCTCATTACTTTGCTAACTACATAGTGTTTAATTGTATAATTACAACTTGTTAATTGCTTTGTTGATGTTACATGAATATTTTTGCCATAAATATTTTTGTAGGAATAATTTTATTTGTAGCATGCATTCCCAGAAGCAGAATTTCATAGATACAGGTACTGCCAAATTATCTTCCAAGAGAGTTCTTCATAAGGAATGCACAGTCATACTGTAATAGTAAATAAACAAAATGATAAATTACTGTTTTAACAATTCACATAGGAGAAGATGGAATTGAAATATACTTATAGGAACATTCGTTTAGCCAAGCAGTTAAGACAACTGTTTCCCATATCAGAGAATGTGAGTTCCATACCCAACTCCTGCTCTTTTGATTTGAGTTTCTTAAGAACCTAGACTCTGGGAGACAGAGGTGATGGCTCAAGTAACTCAGTTCCTGACACCCATATGGGAGACCTGGATTGAGTTTCTGAATCTTGGCTTCAGGCTGGCCCTTCCTTGGCCTAACCCTGGCCATGGAATATATCCGAAGTGTTAATAAGTAGATGCAAGCTTTCCTTTCTCTCTCTCTCTCTCTCTCTCTCTCTCTCTCTCTCTTTCTCCTCTCTCTCTCTCTATCTCTTCCTTCACAAATACATTTTTTAAATAGTCAATATCTTGTATCCTGATTTTTAAAAGTTGTTGTAGTCTGTGTGCATTACCTGGCACAAATTTGGGTACCTTTTCATACTTTAAAGGTATTTATTGGAAGCAGGCATTCAGCTCAGCAGTTAAGTCAACATCAGGGTGTCTGGATTTGATTACTGGCTCTGACTTCTGACTCTAGTTCTCTGCCAAGATTGACTTTAGGAGGTGGAGATGGCTCAGATTTGGTGTTGGTTCCTGTCAACCATGCAAAAGATCTAGATTACACTCCTGGCTCCTGACTCAGACCCCAGCTCAGCCCCAGCCATTATGAACATTTGGGGAGAGAATCAGGAGTTGGTAGTTTTCTCTCTCTCAAACAAAAATCTTTTTAATGTACATAAATGGCATTTGAGGAATTTAAATTATCCATTTACAGATGACATGATTTATGAGAGAAAAATATAAAGATCCTACTAAAAGATTATTAAAACATAAACTTAGTAAAGTTGAGGGATAATAAATAAACATAAAGTCAGTACCATTTTATACAAGAGTGAACTTTCTCATAAAGAAATTATGAAAACAATTCTCATTATGACAGCTTCAAAAATAACATACCCAGAAATAAATTTAACCAAGCGTATAAAAGAATTATACAATGAAAATAAAAAAGTACTCATAAAACAAATTGAGAAAGACACAAAAAAGGAAACTACCTGCTATGCTCATGGCTGGAAGAATTAATATCCTTAAAATGTTCAGACTACTGTAAGTGATTTACAGGGTCAATACAATTCACTAAATATCAATGACATTATTCACAGAAGTGGCAAAATCAACTCCAAATATCACATGGAAGCGCAAATTCTCAATGTCATGATATACAACATGGTACTTATATAAAAATAGACACATAGACCAATGAAACAGAAATAAATGCATGCCTCTACAGCATGATCTTGACAAAGGAATGGAAGAAATATTTTGGAGAAAGGATGACCTGTTCAGCAAATAGTTTTGAGAAAACTGGATTTCCATACAAAAAGATCAAGCCTGACTTTTCCTCACTTCTCACCCTATATAAAAATCTAATCAAAATGAATCAAATATCTATATGTATGACATGAAATTGGTAGACAAAAGCATAAGGGAAACACATAAAACATCAATAGAGACAGAAGTCTTTGGAATTAAGTCTCCAAAAGCAAGGCAACAAAACAAACCAAGAAAAATTGTGTTATACCAAACTAAGAAGCTTCTTCACAGCAAAGAAAATAACCAATAGAATGAAGAAACAATCTACAGAATGGATGCAAATGTTGCCAACTATTCATCTGATAAAAAAATAATATCCAGGATATAAAATGAACTCAAAAAAGTTAACAACAAAACAATTCAACTAAAAAAATGGGCAAATGGCCAGTGAATGAAAACAATGACAATATCGTTAGACAAAAGGGAAATTAAAACCACAATGAGATATCATCTCACACAAAGTAATGACTATCATTAAAAATACAAAACATAACATATATTAATAAAAGTGGGGGAACCTTATAAACTGTCAATGGGAATGTAAATTAACACAGTCATTATGGAGAACAGCAGAGGAGGGTCCTCAAAAATCTAAAAATAAATCTGTTGTTAGATCCAGGTATCCTACTTTTGAATAAATATCCAACGGGGATAAATCAACATACTTACTTCCCCATGTTTATTACAGCACTACTCATAACAGCTGAGATAAGGAATCAACCTAGCTGTGCTTAAGTGGATACGTGTATAAAGAAAATGTGCTGTATATACACAGTAGAATATTATTCAACAATAAAGAAGAATGAAATCATGTCATTTGAAGCAAAATAGAACTGGAAAACATTATGTTATGTGAAATATGGCAGATGTAGAAAGACAAACAAAATATGTTCTTTCTCACATGTGGAAGCTAAAAATATGGATCTTAATGTAGAATAGTGATTATAAGATACTGGGAAATGTGCAGGGAGAATGGATAGAAGGGGGCTGCACAGTGGACACCAGCACATAGTTAGATACCGATGTTCTAATGTCCCACAGCACAACAGGGTAACTGTATTTCACAGTAACCTATTTTACATTTCAAGAAGAACTAGGAGAGAGAAGTTCTAGGGCTACAAAGGTAAAGAAATGATGAAGAAATCGAAAGGCTGTGATTTGATCAGCACATACTCTACAAATGTCTTGAAATATCACAACATGGCCTATAAAATGAAAAAGTATTATCCCATAAACATGTTAGTTTAAAATGTGCAAAATCATTGTTGATTGCTAAAAATGAACCCACTTTTTAAATTAAACCTTAAGAAATCATGCAGAAAGGCCTCATCCAATAAGTTGAAGTTATTAGGAACAAAAAGTAAGGTTTCACGAAGAAGAAATTTTGCCTCATGGTTGTAAAATTTTTGTCTCCCTTCAAGATATAGATATAGATACATATCATTCATTGATTCTGTATTTTTTGAGACTCTTAATTATGACATTTTGAATTAAGCCATTTGCTTAAACCAAGTCTTATAAGAGTTGTACAATTGGGTATCGGGTATGTGGTCTATCAAACAATAAAACAGTATTTCCCCCAACTATGCCTCTGAAGCTTGCTTAGATAGCTTCCTCAGAAATCACACAGAAAAAGAAGTGACCAGCAGATGAGGTTCAGGTCGTCTTGGGAGATCGTACATTTATCTTAGTAGATTAAAGATGTCTGGAATAGTTGGTCTAATTCTACTGCATCAGAAATGGTAACTAATTTAACTGCCTCTAATTCTTATGGTCTCAGATTTGCAGAGCACATCACTGCTATCATCTCATTTGATCACAACCATAATTTATTAGATATATGTTTCATGCATATTACAAATAAGGAGAATGAGTGTCAAATGTATTAATTTATTATAATTTAAGTTATCCATATTTAGTGATTGTTCGGTCATATCAAATGCCTGAATTATGCCTCATATATTTCCAGAGTAAGCACTAGCTATTTTGTGATAATCTCAGTTACATGATACTTTATTTTCTTTAAATTAAAATGAATTCCTAAATTCATAAGCATATTTTCATTTTTTGTTACAATATATTTTAGATAAACAACTTCACAAACCATAAGAATAGCTTCATACTTTGAGCCTAACAAGTTTGTGATTTTTCAGGAAAGCATCATTGTGTCTAGAGTGACTATGTCAGCTTTTTGCTTTCTTTTGCTTTTAAATATATGACTTTCATTTTTGCCTCCCTGAACATATGCATATATCAGGGAGAGGGGGAAAAAAACAGCTACTCTTGTCTGGAGGAATTTTGTCTTAATCTCAGTTGAACTAAGTTTTCATTTGTTGTTTGTTTCTTTATGTAAATAAAAGTGCAAATGAAGTTTTTAATATATAAAATGAGAATGATTGCTATAATTTAAAAAGTTGTAAATTAGAAAATAATTGTGATAGTGATATAAGAGTGCAGAATTTGCTGAGAATAAAATGTACTTGAATTTATTAAGAAAATATTAAAAGCAGAATATAAGAAATGGGGTAAAAAGAGGTCAAAACTGCTTAACTTGATTATGTTAAATTTGTCATGCTTTCTCTTTATTTTCCTAAGAAACTTTCAATAATATAATATTATAAACACCACAGAATGGCAGTGCTAGAATGCATTAATTGACACTGCTTATGATATCAATATATTCTCATGAAATTCAAATAAGCATCAGGGGGTAGAGCGGGGCAGTTGTGTCATGGCAGGTAAAGCCATCTCCTGCTTCACATATGAGCTGTGGTTCGAAACCCAACTACTCTGCTGTCTAGCCAGCTCTCTGCTAATTGTCTGGGAAAGCAGCAGAGGATGCTTTAAATCCCTGGGTCCCTGCTACCCATGTGGGAGACCCAGAGGAAGCTCCTGGCTTCTGGCTTTGGCCTGGTCCAGCCCTGGCTATTGTGGCCATCTGGGGAGTGAACCAGCAGATGAAAGATTTCTCTCTCTCTCTCTCTCTCTCTCTCTCTCTCTCTTCCTCTACCTCTACATCTCCTTTTCTGTAGCTCTGATTTTCAAATAAACAGATAAATAAAACTATTTTTCCTAGAAAACTTTTAATTAATATATACAAACTTCATGCATCTTGTACATACAAATTTAGAAACAAAATGATTCTTCCCACCCTACCCTGTTCCCAAGTCCGTTATCACACTTTGTCCTCCTCCATCTCATTCCCATTCTTATTTTTTACTAAGATCCATTTTCAATTAACTTTGTACACATAGGGTTAACCCTACACTAAGTAAAGAATTCAAAATATAATATTAAAAAAACCCTCTTTCTCAACAGTTGAGACAAGGGCTGCCAAAGTCATTACATCTAAAAGTGCTAATTTCACATCTATAGATTAACTTTTAGGTGCTCTATTAGTTACCACAGATCAGAGAGAATATATAGTTTTGGCTTTCTGGGACAAGCTTACTTCACTAAGTATAGTGCTTTCTAGTTTATCCATTGCACAATTTGCAAATAATTTCTCCCATTCTCTCAGTTACCCCTTCACTTTGCTGAGTGTTTCTTTCTTTTTTTACAGTGATAACATTTATTAATATTTACAAAGACTATGGTGCAGAATAGGTCACAGGTGCTCAATTATAAGGAACAAAGGCTTTATATTAAACAGTGCTGCAGGAATGACCAGACCAGAATGGACAATATTTAAAAATGAACCCAAATTCACAATCAGAAGACTCAGTGCCCTGTGTTAACCCAGTGAGAACATTAACTCTTGAAATTACTCAAGTTAAGAGTCAGATCTTGGGCCAGCGCCACGGCTCACTTGGTTAATCCTCCGCCTATGGCGCCAGAATCCCATATGGGCACAGGGTTCAAGTCCCGCTGCTTCTATTCCAGTCCAGCTCTCTGCTGTGGCCCCAGAGGGCAGTGGAAGATGACCCAAGTGCTTGGGCCCTGCACCCGCATGGGAGACCAGGAGGAAGCATCTGGTTCCTGGCTTCAGAGTGAAACAACAGAAAGAAGACCTTTCTCTCTCCCTCTTTCTCTCACTGTCTACCTCTATCTGTCAAATTAAAAAAAAAAAAAAAGAGTCAAATCTTTTGGATGGATCTAAGTGACCACTTCATCATGGAAATTCATGGGCTGCTGGAACTCCAAACAATCCTTATGTTAATGAAATTTTCCAGAGGAAGTTCTGGTGTCCTAGAACCAATGAGCCCAATGTCACCACAAATGTGTCTGGTTGGTGTCAGGATGGCCCGAAGGTTGCTTTTCTCAAGCAGACTGCTGAGTGTTTCTCAGCTTGATGTAATTCCATTTGTCTGTTTTGGCTTTGATTGTTTGAGCTTCTAGTATATTTTCCAAGAAGTCTTTGGCTATGCCAATGTCTTGTAGGGTTTCTCCAATGTTCTCTAATAATTTGATGGTATCCAGTCATAGATTTAAGTCTTTGATCCATTTTGAGTCGATTTTTGTAAAAGGTACTTCATAATTTTGCATATAGAGTTCCAATTTTCCTAGCATCATTTATTGAAGAGACTGTCTTTGCACCAGGGACTGATTTTATCTCGTTTGTCAAAGATAAGTTGGTTGTAGATTTGGGATTTGATTTCTTGAGTTTCTATTCTGTTACAAATTTGTACCCATTTTTTGCCAGTACCTGGCTCTTTTGATTATAATTGTCCTATAGTATGTCTTGATATCTGGTATTATGATTCCTCCAACTTTGTTTTAGTTTTATAAGATTGCTTTAGCTATCAAGGTCTCCTATTTTTCTAGGAATATGAGTTTCGGCATACTTTTGTAGAGATCTGAGAAGAATGTCCTTGGTATATTTATTGGGATCTTCTCGAATCTGTAAATTGCTTTCAGTAGTATGGACATTTTAATGATACTGAGTATTCCAATTCCAAGCATGAAAGAGTTTTGCATTTTTTGTGTCTTCTTCTATTTGTTTTTTTAATGTTTTATAATTTTCCCCATAGAGCTCTTTGATGTCCTTGGATAAATATATGCAACTTGCCAAATGTGAGCCATGTAGACATATAAAACTTAAATAGACCAATAACTAATATTAAAATTGAATCAGTAAAAAAGACTCTTCCAACAAAGAAAAGCCCAGTACTGGACAGCTTCACTGCTGAATTCTACCAGACATTTAAAGAACTAACTCCAATTCTTCTCAAGCTGTTCAAAGTAATTGAAAGGGAGGGAAAGACTCCCAATTTTTTTCTGTGAAGCCAGCATCACCTTAATTCCTAAACCTGAAAAAGATACAACAGAGAAAGAGAAGCATAGACCAATTTCCTTAATAAACGTAGATGCAAAAAGCCTCAACAAAATAATAGCCAATTGAATCCAACAACACATCAGGAATATCATTCACCCAGACCAACTGGGATTTATCCCAGGTATGCTGGGATGGTTCAACATTCGTAAATTAATCAATGTGATACACCATAGAAACAAACTGCAGAAGAAAAAACCATAGGATTATCTCAATAGATTCAGAGAAAGCATTTGATAAAATATAACACCCTTTCATGATGAAAACCTTAAGCAAATTGGGTATAGAGAAACATTCCTTAACACAATCAAGGCAATTTATGATAAACCCATGACCAGGTACTTATTGAATGAAGAAAAATTGGAAGCATTATCATTAAGATATGGAACCAGACAAGGATGCCCACTCTCACCATTCTATTGAATATACTCCTGGAAGATTCAGCCAGAATCATTACGCAAGAAAAATAAAACAAAGTGATACAAATTGGGACAGAGGAATTCACACTATCCTTATATGCAGATGACATGATTCTGTATATAGGGGATCCAATATACTCTACTAAGAGATGATTAGAACTCATAAAAGAGTTTGGCAAAGTGGCAGGATACAAAATCAACACACAAAAATCAAATCAATAGCCTGTGTATAAATAAACAGTGGTATGACTGAGAATAAGCTTATAAGATCAAGCCCATTCACAATATCTACAAAGATTTAAATACCTTGAAATAAGTAAATGTTGGGGCTGGCACTGTGGCTCATGTGGAAAATCCTCCCTCTGCATTGCCAGCTTCCCATATGGGCACTGGGCTCTAGTCCTGGCTGGTCCTCTTCCAGTCCAGCTCTCCGCTGTGGCCCAGGAAGGCAGTGGAGGATGGCCCAGCTCCTTGGGCGCCTGCAACCACATGGGAGACTGGAGGAAGCACCTGGCTCCTGGCTTCGGATTGGCGTAGCTCCATCCTTAGTGGCCATTTGAGGGGGTGAACAAACGGAAGGAAGACCTTTCTCTCTGTCTTTCTCTCTCACAAACTCAATCTATCAAATAAGTTAAAAAATAAAAAAGAAATAAGTAAAATTAAAAAAATTATGCATTTATTTATTTATTTATTGACAGGCAGAGTGGACATCGAGAGATAGAGAGGTCTTCCTTTTCCGTTGGTTTACCCCCCAGTGGCTGCTGTGGCCGGCGTGCTGTGGCTGGCGCACCACATTGATCCAAAGCCAGGAGCCAGGTGCTTCTCCTGGTCTCTGATGCAGGTGCAGGGCCCAAGCATTTGGGCCATCCTCCACTACACTCCCGGGCCACAGCAGAGAGGTGGACTGGAAGAGGGGCAACCGGTACAGAACCCGGTGCCCCGACCGGTCCTAGAACCCGGTGTGCAGGCACCACAGGTGGAGGATTAGCCTATTGAGCAGCGGCACAGGCCTTAAAAAATTTTAAATAGGAAATCATCTGGATAATATGATTTAATCCGGATTCTGTTATGTAGTGACATACAATCACAAGATCAGTTATCTAAACAATCAATTTTATGTATCAATGTTTAGAAATATTAGAGCACCTTGGCCTATTATATATATAATTACAAGAAATTATTGCTTCTATGCAATTCAAAGAATAAAGATTAATATAGCTCTCATTAAGAATTTTCATATCATGAATTTTACTTTTAACAAATGAAATAGTGCACAGATTAATGGAACAAACATGAAGATATAGGTTAATCTGTCAGGGGAAACTACAATAATGTTGGTGTTTTTATAAATCTATCCATGTCATAGGAAGTGTGTCTTTCAGTTTTTTATTAAATCATGAATATTCCAAATGAATTTACAGCTAAAAATTTACTCTCATAAAATTTAAATAAGCATCTGGGTAATATATTTTATCTAGATGCAAATGTCAGGATCCAACTGATTGTGATGTGGTGACACACAATCATAAAATTGCACTGACCTAAAAAGAATTGGATTTTAATTTGTCAAAGTGTTTTTGGGTTCAAAGGTTTTCTTGGGATAACTGTCCTTCATGTGGCTTCTTAGCACTGCAAGCTGATGGAGATCCCACCAGTCTGCTACTGCAATATCTGCAGTATGTGGTCCCCTTGATTTATGCAGCAGGAGCAGGAGCATTACAGGGTCTCAAATCATCAACTAAATGCTGTGTTAAAGAAAAGACACAGATGCCTTCCATTTGAAACACACTTTTTTGAAAAAGGAAAAGTTCCCTCCTCCCAGTTACAAAAAGCAATTGAGAAGGAAAGAGAATTAGATATGAAAAAAACATAGTACATCCCCTACACCAAGCTAACTTTAATATAAAACCCCATACATAATCCAGAATAAACAGAAAGCCTTACGTTTCTTCAAAGTTGCCTAAAAAAACTTTGAAGTACTAAATGCTTTCTATTTTAAATTATGTAAATATAACATTTTGATAAAGGGTATGCTACTCTTGGTGTCAGAAAGTCATGATGTAAAATAATTTTGGGAAATATTGGAAAAGGGAAAGGTAATAATAATAACAAAACATATGAGTCACTGATATGAAATTTCATATATATTTTTTAATGTCTATACGAAAATTATTATTTTGATACATGCATAAATATTAAGAAGATAAATAAACTATAACTTGCAATGCATGCACAAAATTAAAGAACAGGTCAACATTTCTGTTCGAGGTTAGCCTGTGGTAATTCGACAAGGCCTTTTCTTTTCCCAAGGTGGTTTCCTCCAGAGAGAAGACCTCACAGTCGCTGCATCTGTTCCTGCTGAATGAGAATGTTATTATATTCATGTAACAGATGTTGCACCTGGAGGTTCATCTTTTACTTTTAGGAAAATTTCACCATAGAACAGGAAGTTTTATGAAACATCAGTAATTTTACAAAATGAATGTTCAACTCTCAAATTAACATGTATCATAAAAATGAATAAACAAAGTTTATGTTATTAATTGAAGTTGAACGTTGCTTCAAAAATGTTAAAATATCACCTAAAAATGAGTGAACATTTTGATACACTGCTTCAAATCTGGATTTTTTGTCTGTAATTTTTGTATAATGAAGTATAACATGATCTTGGTGATTCAAGTAAGAGTTAGCCATATTTTTATATTTAATTGTTTTATTTCTGAGTGTCACCGAGGTGCTCAAACATATGCACTTCATTTTAATTAAGGGATAAATCCTTAGCTGAAACTTCAAAAGAAATGAAAACAGATACATATTGATTAAATTAACCTTGTCAGATCAAGTTGTGTTTGAAATCTTTGATGAACTTAAAAATTAAAAATGGAAATAATTCAGAGGCTATAGGCCATTCGTGTTCAATTTAATTTCAATATCCTTAATACTTAGTGTGCTCTCAGTATGTGCCTTATCCTATGATCAGTTTTTGTATGGGGTCATATATCAGGTCCAACAAAGTAGACACCAAGAAGGAGCTGGACTTTCTTTGGGAAAATAGCTTGACTTTATTAGGTGCTGGTCAGTCATGGGTTGCTGCAGGCTCCAGAAAGAAGACATGACCGTGGGCAAGGCAGTCAGCCACTCCCTAGAAGCTGGGCGAATAACTACTTCAGTCTTGAGGCAGGGAGCTTGTCAGCACAGTGTCCATTTCCGTTTTCTCCTAGAGGAGTCTATAAGCATGGTTATAAAACACACAAACAAACTCTCTTGTGATTCTGTTATTAATTGTTAATTTACTTTAATGAAAGAACTGGTAAAATTCTGGAAACGTCTTAGTTTGAATTTGTCGGATTTGAATCACATTTTCATATATGTTCCATTGCCAAGTAAGTATTAGTAATATCTTCACATTTTAACTCTGAAAAATATGGATTCAGGTACAGCCTTTATACATTCTCATCAATAGAAATGTAATATGCTATACGTATTGTGTCTTTTTGGGGTACAGAAAAGTTTGTATCCATAATAGAGGGTTCATAAAAATTTTTGAGGTGGGGAGTAATATTATGATGTTCCATTTAGAAGCATGTTAATAACAGTGATTTAAATACACTATAATAAAGAACAGAATTGCAGTTATCTGAAGCAGACACTAGATATTAATTTAAGGAGAACCATGTAGATTCCCAACATTGGTTACTACATGTAATTTTCAATGACCATTTAACCTTTCCATGAATTCAACTACTTTTGGTCCAGGATAAGATTACTGGTTGTTCAAATATGATCTAAATAGAGATATTTAAAACTGGTTGTCACTACATTTGATTCTGTAGTTATCTTCCAAAAAAGTCAAGCTTCAGGGGGTCTGACCTCCAGGATATGTTTTCCATGCTCAAAAGAACAAGAGATAATAGAGATTTTAATGAAGCTATTCGAAAGCTAACAGAGCATTTTAGACCTTTAAAAAATGTTACTGCTGAGAGACATATGTTCAGGGAAATGGTTGAAGAACATTGTTAGCCTGTTGATTCTCTGGTTAGCAGCCTAAGTAGCCAGCCTTGTCACATGACTTAAGGGCATAGAATCACACAATATTGTGGAATGAAATGAATAGTGAAAATGAATAGTTCATTTTCAGAGAAAATTCCATAAGGAGATTAGTGGTCTGGGATTTTATTCCACTGGGCATGTATGATTTTTTAGGTTATGAAGGTTAAATACCAGCAAGATATACACACTTTTTATTATGTTACATAAATCAAAAAGTAAAGAAAATCAGAAGGGTCAGGAAAATATTATCAGCAATCTTCAAATTTTGAAGCATAGTTTAATTAAATCTCTGCTATATGATTCAGGCAGTGTGTTCAAGGGTATTTGGTACCCAGGAAAGCAGAGTAACTCTAATGTCTGAAACAGCTATTGACATCAGAAGATATCTGTGTTATGCACTGAATATTTAATATAAATAAAGAAGGTAAATGCTATTGAACTGGAGTCACTGTGAAAAAGATAGATTTGGAATCTGAAACTAGAACATCTCTCTAGAGTTTAGAATATTCATGGTTCAAAACAGTGGCAGAGAATGAAATATTTTATATAGTGTTTTCTGTTCATGTTGGAAAAGACTTGAAATGAACTAGCTCATAATGTGTAGAGTCCACTAAAATGACCTACATGAGATGCATTTTACACTGAGGGAGATCTCTATGAACATGTAAGCATAACTACAACAGCAAAATCTACAACAGAGTATAACCTGTCAAGAAAAAATAAAGTTAGAAAAATTTACATAGGTGATTATCTGATTTGCCATCTATTCTGCATGAAAATACTTTCAATTGTGTAATACAAAATTACAGCCAGCACAACTTTTTCTTATCTGAAGTCATGTGCCTGGTTTCTTCCTTTGGCTGATTGTGACAAGAGGAATGAATGGTGATGACCCAAGCTCCATACAGAAGAGCCAAAGTATCTCTAAATATTTACAGAACAGAAAAGGGCATCTCAGGGAGCAACAGGAACAGACTCAGCAGCAAGGGTTTGCATTCATCAGCAAGGGAGCTGAGAGTCTCAGACTTTACCTTGATTCACTGTGAAGGCTTCTCTAACATAATTAGCCATTGACTGTCCTCTTGCCACGTCCC
Organism: Oryctolagus cuniculus; assembly: GCF_051225735.1. Lineage (NCBI taxonomy): Eukaryota > Metazoa > Chordata > Mammalia > Lagomorpha > Leporidae > Oryctolagus > Oryctolagus cuniculus. Next base: position 104,536,996 of record NC_142871.1, on the reverse strand, counting down.
AGTGAAAATTCTCAGGATGTGAGGTACGTAACTAAACCTCATCCATAGAAGAATAGTTGTATCTGTAAGAAAGACTTCGAGAATCCAACCCACCTGCCATCTAGAAACCACACAACACAATACTTTTCAAATTCTGTGGAAAGTGAAATTAGAAAATGAGCTTATTTTGGTGCACAGCTTTTGAAATACATTCATAATTTTTCATAATATATAATGCTATGACTTTCTGAGGACCCTTTGTGTGCTTGGATTTCAAAACTTTTGCACCAAAATTAGTTGGTCTTTAAAAATTGGTTTATTTGTTTATTTGAGAGACAAAGGGGGAGGTGGTATATGTGTATGTGCGCGCTTGTGTGTGTGTGTGTGTGTGAGAGAGAGAGAGAGAGAGAGAGAGAGAGAGAGATCCTACCTACTGATCTATTCTCCAAACACAATAGCAGGGGCTTGATCAGGGCCAAATCTGGAAACTTAGAACTCAATCCCAGGTATCCCATATGGGTAGGAACACAATTATTTTAGCCATAACTGTTGCCTCCCGGGGTCTACATTAGCAAGTAGCTGGAATAGGCATTTCAATGTGAGAACAGGTGACTTAACTGGTGTCTTAGCAACTATGTTAAACACCACCCCTAAACTTATCTTTTAATTCTATTTTCTACATGAAAATTTACAAATTTCCTGTTATATAGATTTATAGTCTCTTAAAAAATTAACTTCAGGGGTTGACATTGGGACCCAATGGATTAAGCCACCACCTGCAAAGCCAGCTTCCCATACAAGCACTGGTTCTAGTCCCAGCTGCTCCACCTCTGATCCAGTTCCCTACTAATGCACCTGGGAAAGCAGCACCAGATGTCCCAAGTGCTTGTGCTTCTGCACCCACGTGGGGAAGCTGGATGGTGTTCCTGGCTTCTGGCTTCAGCCTTGCCCAGCTCTGGCCACTGAAGGCATTCAAGGGGTGAACCAATGTATGGAAGATCTCTTTCTCCATCCTTCCTCTCTCTGTGTAGCTCTGCCTTTCAATTAAATAAATGATTGTTTAAAAAATTAATAGTCTAAAATCATCTATTATTTTTCACTTTTTGTTTTTGTGTGAGCAAACTGTTGAAATCCTTACTTAATGTATACTAAGCTGATCTTCTGTATATTAAGAGAATCGAAAATGAATCTTGATGTGAATGGAAGCGGAGAGGGAGTGGGAAAGGGGAGGGTAGCGGGTGGGAGGGACGGTATGTGGGGGAAGCCATTGTAATCCATAAATCGTACTTTGGAAACTTATATTCATTAAATAAAAGTTTAAAAAAACAAAAAAAGTAAAAAAAAAATTAATAGTCTAAACTGTGAGTAGGTCAAAACATATTTCAAGAAGAGCATAATACTAACATAAAAACCGACACACAAATCGTTAGAATATAAGAAACATTCCAGAAAAATTGAGTACATAAATTCAAATAATTTTTAATGAAGCCACCAATATGATGGGCAAAATATATTCTTTTCAATTCATAGTGCTGGTAAAAGAGCAGTCCACATGCAAAAGAATGATGTTGAATCTTACATAATACACAAAAACCAACTCAAAATGGATCAAAGACTTAAACATAAGACCTAACACCATAAAACTCCTGAAAAATGAGAGAGAAAAATCTGCTTAACACTGCTCTTGGCAATTATTTTTGGATATCACATTAAAAGTTCAGGCAACAATGTGCCAGCACCGCGGCTCACTTGGCTAATCCTCCAGCTGCGGCGCCGGTACCCCAGGTTCTAGTCCCGGTTGGGGTGCCAGATTCTGTCCCGGTTGCTCCTCTTCCAGTCCAGCTCTCTGCTGTGGCCCGTGAAGGCAGTGGAGGATGGCCCAAGTGCTTGGGCCCTGCACCCGCATGGGAGACCAGGAGGAAGCACCTGGCTCCTGGCTTTGGATTGGTGCAACACGCCAGCCATAGCTGCCATTTAGGGGGGTGAACCAACAGAAGGAAGATCTTTCTCTCTGTCTCTCTCTCACACTGCCTAAATCTGCCTGTCCAAAAAAATAAAAATAAAAATAAAAAAATAAAAAAAGAAAAGTTCAGGCAACAAAAGTGAAAAAAAAAAACATAACAATAGGTCTATATCAAATTAGAAAGCCTAAGCACAAGGAAAGGAAGCAATCAACAAAGTGAAAAATAGTCTTTAGATGAGGAGAAAGTATTTGCAAATGATGTGTCTGATAAGGTATTTATATCTATAATATTCATATAAAAACTCATATACCCAGTAGTAAAATGCGACCAGGTCAAAACAACCAAACAAAATGAATATAAAATGGCAAAAATATCAGAATATTCATCTCTCCAAAGAAAACATACAAATGCTCGACAGGTATGAAATGTGCTCGACTCCACTAATCATCAGGGACTTGCAGAGCATATGAACGGTGAGATAACACCTCATACCTATGAGGATGACTATTATAATAAAGATCCACGCTGGCGGCCGGCGCCACGGCTCACTAGGCTAATCCTCCTCCTTGCGGCGCCGGCACACCGGGTTCTAGTCCCGGTCGGGGCGCCGGATTCTGTCCCGGCTGCCCCTCTTCCAGGCCAGCTCTCTGCTATGGCCCGGGAGTGCAGTGGAGGATGGCCCAAGTGCTTGGGCCCTGCACCCCATGGGAGACCAGGAGAAGCACCTGGCTCCTGCCATCGGATCAGCGCGGTGTGCCGGCCGCAGTGCGCTGGCTGCGGCGGCCATTGGAGGGTGAACCAACGGCAAAGGAAGACCTTTCTCTCTGTCTCTCTCTGTCACTGTCCACTCCACCTGTCAAAAAAAAAAAAAAAAAATCCACGCTGGCAAGGATGTGAGAAACAGGAACCCTTTTACATTTTTTTTGTGGGAATGCAAATTGATAGTTTATAAAACAGTACGGAAGATCCTCAAAAAATTAAAATGCAGAATTGCACATGAATCAGAAATCCCTCTTCTGGGTAAATAATTAATGGAAATGGAATCAACACCTTTCTAATAGAGATATCTGCACACCCATGTTCATTGCAGCATTGTTCACAACCAAGATATGGAAACATGCTACTGTATGTCGACTGTAGTAATTAGGATACATAAACAATAGAATAAAATTCAGGTTTAAAAAATAATATTCAGGATAGAACTAATGGTGTGTTCATGCCATTCATGGCAATATTAATGAACTTTTAAGACATTATACTAAGTGAAACAATTCAGACAGGAAGATAATAATGTATGGTCTCACTTATAGATTAAAACTAAAAAAGATGAACAACTAGAAACAAAGTAGAATGGTAGTCATTCTAAATTGATAAAGGGTTGATGGGGAGATATTGGTCACAGAATTCAAACTTGTAAAAGGTAAGATAAAAAAGTATAATGATCTTTTATATAGCATGAGACTATAGTTAATATCTCCATATAATATACAGAAAATTTCAGAAGAGAATAGATTTTAGATACTCTTACCACAACATAATCACACAAAAAATACAAGCAATCCTGAGAAGAGACAGGTTAGTTTGCTTGACCATAATAACTATTTCATTATATATGTTTATCATAACATTAAATACATAAAATAAAGCAAAAATAAAAGTGTTTTTAAAGGATGCACAATTAGGGGAGTAATTTGAACAAAAATATTGAGTAGCATTTGGCTTCATATTTTATTGATAATGATGAATCACAATTAACTAACAGTGTTTACTGTTGTATTTTTTCTGTATTTTTACATTCAGTTATTCACATTTAAAGTGTGGGTGATTTCTTGTAATATCTCATAAAATTCCAGATTTCTGGCTTATCTATCACAATACTGAATAAACACCATCTCATTATATAATCAACTAGTGCCGTCTCCTTCAAGAACACATTTCTTCATTTTGTTCTCCCAAATTTTATTCACAATCACAATAAAAGTTGACCAACCAGGTCTCAGTTTTTATTTTCATGGGATAATTTTATTTTTGTTTTTTATTATCAATCTCTTCCTTCATTTGATACCTGCCTATCTTCTGTATACATGTGAAGCAACACTGGGAGTGGAATAAGAGAATAGGTTATAAATAATCCAAAAATCAGAGTGGATGTTTAGCTTAGCAATTAACATGCCCCATCCATGATCAGAGTGCTTGGGTTTAATTCCCAACTCCTGCTGCTGACTCAAGTATCCTGCCAATAAGGACCCTATAAGACAGCAGTGATGGCTCAAGTAATTGGGTTCCTGCCAATTTCCATCTCTGGCCTTTGACACCACTCACACCCTGCATCAGGCCCAAGCTGCTGTGGGTATTTGAGGAAGAAACCAGCAGATAAGAGCAATCTGTCTTTCTCTCTCTCTCTCCCTCTCTCTCTCTGTCTCTCTCTCTGCCTCTCTCTCTAACTGCCCTCCCAACACTCTTCAATTAAAATCAGAATTTTTTTAGCTTATAAGATGATAGAGCTTATTAGCAGTTTAAGTCTCTAAAACTAATGGTTACAAATTATGTACAATGGAACCCTCTCATGAATGTTCTTTTTGAGTAAAATATATATATATATATATATATGTTTAATTAGAATTAGTTTTATAATAGATTTAGAGTTCCATGTGTTTCTATATGTTAAGTTAGGTGGACAAACAAGCTTCAGCGTATTTTATTTTTCACACTATGTGGAAAAAACAATTATTGTTAAATTTTTAAATGATAAATAACAAAATTCTGAAACTTATTGAATAATTTGATTCAAAAACTCATTGATGTGACATCCAACATACAGAATTAAATTTTGCCTAAAGCATCAATTTTGTTTAAGCATACATTTTCATTTTGTAAATTATTGGATAATAAATTTATAGTATTTGCAGCATTATATATGACAGCAACTAGGTAATTTATTATCCAGCATAGGCTCATAGGCCTTGCTTTATTTTAAAATATATTTATTAATTTTGGATCCAATGTTTATTGGATCCATTATATAATCTAACAACTTAAAAAGAGAAAATATATGAATTTCTGACAAAATAAGACAAAGGAGGATGTTTTTATATTTAGCACTTTATATACAGCATTTATCATGAGGAATATAAAAAAATCTTAACTATCCAAACTGCAATTTTAAACATTATTACATAAGCATATATTTATTTTATTTTTATGTGAATTTTTATAGAATTGAATATCACTTTTGGAGATCAAAAAAAGGAATTATTTTAATTCATTTTCAAGCTAAATAAACTTTTACTTTTAAGTTTTTGCTATTCTCTAATAATTTGTCAAAATCATTGAAAACCTGCAAATAAAAGAGAGCAGGATAGAACTAATGGTGTGTTCATGCCAAAGCCACAAATAAATCCCATTCCTGAAAACAAGCTTTCCTGAGGATTTTGTGTTCACATTCAGTCTATCACTTTTTGTTATGCCAGACTCGAATAACTGTCAAACAGAATGTGAGTTTAGATGAGAATTTGCAGAAGGACAAAAAGTTAATATTAGCAGTAGAGGAAGAAAGTAATATATTGCTATATTCTATAACAATTTGAGCAATAAGAGATAATCACTTTTCACGTTAATCTGCATCTAAATGATCTTTTGTGTAAGAAGGTCATTTTTTACCATGGATTCTGCATCAAATCTCAATCTATGTGTACCACCAAATCTTTCTAACTATACTCTCTGGACCTAGGAAACCAGATATGGTTCCAGCGATAATCTTGAGAGCCATTCCCCATAAAGATTACATCCCACAGAACTATCTTGAAAATTGTTTTTCTAACTCCAAAAGTAGCATTTTGTTAGTATCTGTCCCTAAACTCTGATACTTAAAAGTATACAGCACAATCCCTTAAGATGTTCACATAATCTTATTATGTGGTTGCTCCATTTTTATTCCACAGATTAAAATTTGAACTGCTACTTCTCAGCAACAGTGGGAAAAGGGAGAAAAAGCATTTATAATTAAATTGAGGCTCATCAAGTGCTCTAAGCATAGGTTTCTTTTTATTACCTATGTTTGATAGAGGAGCTCTATAAGTCATCATGGTTGGCCCTTGATAGTGCTCTATGTGTCAAAAATATTTTATTTTCCTATTTTAATGTTTATGTATTTTAATCTACTTGAAAGGCAGAGAGGGAGAGGGAGAGAGATCTTCCAACAACTGGTTCACTACCCACATGGCCACAACAGCCAGGTCTGGGCCAGGGCAAAGTCAGAAACCCAATGGTTCATCCTTTGCCTTCCAGGATGCATTAGCAGGGATCTGGAAGGGAAGCAGAGCAGCCAAGGTTTGAACTGGCACTCTTACATGGAATGTAGGCACTCCAAGCATTAGTTTAACCCAGAGCACCACCAGCTCACTCCTCTGTTGGGAATCTTCTCTTTTTTTAGAAAGCTTTTATTTAATAAAAAAACAATTTCATAGGTACAACATTAGGAATAGTGATTCTTCCCCCCATACCTGCTCTCCCACCCCCACTCCCATCCTACCACCTACTCCCTCTCCCATCCCATTCTTCATTAAGATTCATTTTTAATTATCTTCATATACAGAAGATAAACTCTATACTAAGTAAAGATTTCAACAGTTTTCACTCACACACATGAAAGTATCAAGTACTGTTGGAGGCAAGTTTTACCGTTAATTCTCATAGTACATCTTGTTAAGGACAGAAAGCCTACATGGGGAGTAAATGACTCTTGTTGTTGATTTAACAATTGACACTCTTATTTATGATGTCAGGGACCACCTGAGGCTCTGGTAATGAGCTGCCAAGGCTATAGAAGCCTTCTGAGTCCACAACCTCCGTCATTATTTAGACGGGGCCATAGGCAAAGTGGAAGTTCTCTCCTCCCTTCAGAGAAAATTACCTCCTTCAATGCCCCTTCTTTCCACTGGGATCTCACTCACAGAGATCTTTCATGTAGATCATTTTTTGCCACAGTGTCTTGGCTTTCCATGCCTGAAATGCCCTTATGGGCTTTTCAGCCAGATCTGAATGCCTTAAGCGATGATTCTGAGGTCAGAGTGCTATTTAGGGCATTTGTCATTCTATGAGTCTGCTGTGTGGCCTGCTTCCCATGTTGGAACATTCTCTCCTTTTTGATTCTATCGATTGTTATTACCAGACACTTGGTCTTATTTATGTGATTCCTTTGACACTTATTCCTATCTATATTATCAGTTACACACTTTAAATGGTCACTTTAACATGTAAGATGGCATTAGTACCACCCAGCTTAATGGGATTTGGAGTCGCATGACAAGTTTTTAGCTTTAACCTTAGGGGTAAGTCCATGGGGACACGTGTCGAACTGTGCATCTCCTGTCTCTCTTATTCCCACTCATTTTTAACTGGGATCTATTTTCAATGGATTTAAACACCTATGAATAATTCTGTGTTAAGTAAAGTTCAACCAATGCTATTAAGTGGAAAAAGAAAATGGTAAAATAATAAACTAATTCCTCAACAGTCAAAACAAGGGCTTCAAGTCATTGCTTCTCATAGTGTCCATTTCACTTCTACACGTTTCCTTTAGGTGCTCTGTTGGGAATCTTAACAAGGAACTTCAGTTGGATGCTGATGTGGAAATTCTCAAAGTCACACTAAAGGGGAATAGGACATTAAGTACTTTCCACAGAGAGCACACATTTCCTGAGATTCCTGGCAAGATTTGAGCAGGGCACGCCTCACATGTTTTCAGTCTGTCATATTAAGTTTTGAATTGATTTAAATAGTAGATTAATTTGAAAAATATTTTAATGATTTTTAAAGTGCTTCTACAAACAACTAATTTACTGAAAAACTCAGTTCAACTAAGTTTAAAGATATAATTTCAGCAACAACAAAGATGAATGGATTGCATTACCACCTATCACATTTTTAGAGCCATATATTTCTTCCAATTACAAAAAAAATCTTACAACCCAATGAGTCAGTTTTCTTTTTCATTAGAAGCCAAATAAAACTATATTTACTTGGAAACTCTGAACATTTAGCTAGGAATTTTTAAGACTGTACCAGCTTGCATTTCGCAGCAAAATATATGAGACAAGCTACTTACACAGGAAAGTAAGGCTTATTTGGCCCTCAATATTGGAGGCTTTAGATTATGATTAGGCAACCCCACAGGTTCAGGCTTTGGTTAAGACATTGAAAAGCAATGATGAAAGCCTGTGTTGGAGCAAGTTCTCTCACCCCGAGACAGAAACACAGAGAGGTGGGTCTAACTTCAGGCTGTTATAGCAACACTCTACTGACAACTAAAGAGGTCAAACTGTAACTGTCTTCTGAGAAAACATCCTCAATGACCTAAGGACTTCTCAGCAGACTCTACCTCTTAAGTCTGAGCACCTCCTTGGGGACCAAGACTTTAACACACAAATCTTTAGGAGTCACCCAAAGTCCCTCCCAAGCCATATCAAAGAACTTCATAAAATTATTAAAAGAAACCTGTATTTCACTCAGTTTTTTCATTGCAAAGATTCCAGAGTTGGATAAAATCAATATTTCACCTATTTAAAAATCTAAGATAATATTTTTGCATGATTGTTCACTGAGTACCAGCCTTCTAGTTCATGAATCTATATAAACAACTTTGAAAAAGACAAATACTTCGGTTAAGCAGATTTAACATCATGATATTCAGTCTAACATTCTAATACACAAATTCTCAGGTAGAAATAGGAATGAGTTTGTTTCCATTTTTCACTGAAGTAGAGACAACAGTTAAAGAAAATCATCCCTCCTACCATATTCGTGTAGCACATTTGGCAACAGTCTAGTCTATCTTCAACATCCACAGACTTACTGTCCATTTATAAAAATATATTCAATGCCTCTGGGCATATCTACAAAACAGCAAACAAAGAAAAATAAGTGTTTATTTTTAGTGAAGGAAATATGTAGTAAATTTAACTTTTTTCATATTTGAGAAAATAGTAGTCATCTAAAACTGTCAAAAGATGAAGAATAAATTGTTTTAGTGCCAAAGCATAGAGTACCTGGAAATTAACCAATATTTAATAAATATGGATTAAATGAATAAAAGAGGAAAATGATATAGATTTGTCAGAAATTATTCATCTTATAACTGTTAATTAGTATTATTTCATTAACATTTGCCTGTTAACCCTTTCACACACTCCAGTCCAGTAAGCACTGTTATACTATTTCTATGAATACCAGATTTTTAGGTTTCACATATACATGATTCATGCAGTAGTAGCCCTTCTTAGTTACTTGGATGGGAGGGGAGAGGAAGGGAAGGGAAGGTTTTCAGTGATATTTTATCCAGTATTGGACTCTCTACCATGAAATAGAGAAAACCTCGACAGCAGCTGGGTTACCTAGACTCCCAGATTTATCTCAAACTCAGAATATGAGATGTCTTCGAAAGGTTCATGGAAAATATCATTTTCACAAAACAAGCTGATCTTTTAACTCCGTTCTTACATGACATTTTTGAAGACCTCTTGAATATATGCTACATTGACAATTTGTGTTTTAAACTTCTATGTATTGTTTTCCTATTACTGCTGCACCAGTCAAAAGTATAGTAGTATAAAACAGAAATTAATGTGTTTGTATGGAGGCTCTAAAGGAAAATACAACTCTTTTCTTAAAGATTTATTTATGGCCGGCGCCATGGCTCACCTGGTTAATCCTATGCCTGTGGCACCGGCACCCAGGGTTCTAGTCCCAGTTGCGGCACCGGGTACTAGTCCCAGTTGCCCCTCTTCCAGTCCAGCTCTCTGCTGTGACCTGGGAGGGCAGTGGAGGATGGCCCAAGTGCTTGGTTCCCTGTACCCACATGGGAGACTGTGAGGAAATACCCAGCTTCTGGCTTCAGATCTGCACAGTGCCAGCCATAGAGGCCATTAGGGGAGTGAACCAACGGAAGGAAGACCTTTCTCTCTGTCTCTCTCTCACTGTCTCTCTCTCTCTCTCTCTCTCTCTCTCTCTTACTGTCTAACTCTGCCTGGCAAAAATTTTTTAAAAATTAAAAAAAAAAGATTGATTTATTTGAAGGAGTTATGGGGGTGGGGTGCAGAAAAAGAGAGATATCCCAACCACTGCTTCTCTCCTCAAATGGCTGCAGAAGCCAACGCCGGGCCAGCCTGAAACCAGGAGCTCCATCTAGGTCTCCCACATTGATGCAGGAGCCCAAGTATTTGGGGAGTCTCTGCTGTTTTCCCAGGTAAATTTGCAGGGAACTTGATAAGAGGTAGAACAACCAGGACTCAAAAAACAGTTCCCAGATGTGTTGCCGGCATCAACAAGGCAGCTTAACTTGATAAACCACAATGCTGTCCCTGAGAGTACATTTCTTGACCTTCAGTTTCTAGCCTGCTCACAATCATCAGCTACTGGTTCCATTACCCCAACTTTTACTTTTTAATCTTTATTTATCATTAAAGAGGCAGAGGGGTGTTTGTTCAGCCCTCAAATGCCTGTAACACCTGAGACCACACTAGGCAGAAATCAGAAGACTGGAACTCAATCTGTGTCTCCAATGTGGGACCCACATATTTGAAACATCATCTGCTGCCTCTTGGGTTGTATATTAGCAGAAAGTTGGTATCTGAAGCAAAATTAAGACATGAACCCAAGTACTCAAGTATGGAATGCAGATGTGACAAGTGGCATCTTTACTGCTGTGCAGATACCTGCCACTATTCCATCTTCAAATCCACACCAGTGGGTGGAGTCATTCTCAAGTTGCAAGTTCTGATTTCTTTTTGTCCCTTCTTCTTCCACTATAAAGCACTTTGTCATTTTATTTGCCCACCTGAATAATCCAGGATAATATTCTTTTTTTAAAAGATTTATTTTATTTATTTGAAAGACAGAGTTACAGAGAGAGGTAAAGACAGAGAGAGAAAAAGGTCTTACATCCACTCCTGCAACAGCCAGAGCTGAACCAATTGGAAGCCAGAAACCAGGCGCTTCTTCCAAATCTCCCACATGGGTGCAGTGGCCCAAGGACTTGGGCCATCCTCCGCTGCTTTCTCAGGCACATAGGCAGAGAGCTGGAAGTGGAGCAGCCAGGACTCAACCTGGCGCCCATATAGGATGCCAGTGCTGCAGGCCAGGGCTTTAACCTGTTGCACCACAGTGCAGGGCCCTAAGATCAGCTGTTTAGCAACCTGAATTAAGATATTCAATCATTATTCTTTCTTTCAATATAATTTAACATATCTATAGTATCCAGGTTGGTGGTGGTTATTCTGCTTGTCTCACCTATCTTCTGTGACATATTAACTCTGCTCATCAAACCTCAGGCTAATTGCTCTTCCTATTGATTTAAGAGGCCCGTTGTTTCTCAAATTAGGTGACCTAGTCAAATCTTTATATATTGCCATTTTCTGTATTGTTAGAATCCCAGGAAGAATTCACTAAATATATAACACTGTAACTAACAATAATGGCTAAGATGAATCCCTCATGAAAAAAATATCATTATAAAGATTTATTTATTTATTTGAAAGGCAGAGTCACAGAAAGGCAGAGGCAGAGAGAGAGGTCTTCCATCTGCTGCTTCACTTCCCAGAGAGCCCCAATGACAGGAGCTATGCTGAACCAAAGCCAAGAGACAGGAGCTTCTTCCAGGTCTCCCACATCAGTGCAGGGGCCCAAGGACTTGGGCCATCTTCTACTGCTTTCCTAGGCCATAGCAGAGAGCTGGTTCGGAAGTGGAGCAGCCGGGACTCGAATCAGCACCCATATGGGATGCTGACAGTGTAGTTGGTGGCTTTACCCACAACTCATTGGCACCAGCTCCAACATTTTATATTTTTATAATACACAAACAGCTATACTGTATAACACTAATCCCTACCATCACAAGATTAAAATGGTTTTCAAGGCTACATGCATACCAAATTTACTGAGATATATTTACAAACACAGATTTTGTGTTCCTCTCCAAGTCTTACTGAACATGAATATCTTAAAATGGATCTCAAAGTTTTTAAAGTGTTCAAACTACAATTTTGATATGTAACTGGGTCCAAGAATATTGTATTATTTTATTCAAATAAATATACAAATTAGGTTCTCTCTCTTCCACATACTTTTAAAAAACATTCAGTTATTTTCGTATACTTGAAGAGCAGGATGACACAGGAAAGTGAAAGAGAGAGAGAGAGACATACAGACACACACAGAGAATGAGATCTTTCATCTACTGGTTTACTCTCAAATGCCATCAACAGCCAAGGGAAGCCAGGATCCCAGAATTCCATCAGGGTCTTCCATTTAGTTAAATGAGGCTCATTCACCTAAGGCATCATCTGGTGTTTCCCAGGATTCATTAGCAGCAAACTGAAAGAGACGTGGAAGGAGAACTTGAACTGACACTTTGATATGAGATGCAGGCGTCCCTAGTGGCAGCTTAGCCCACTGCACTACAATACCTGCCCCTTTGTCACATACTGGATTGATATTTTGCTAAAGGTTACTGTATTTGATGATTTCCCTTCCTCATAATATGTTGGTTTTATAGATTTCCAAATATGTTTCTCATATTTATATTCAACAATGAACACTTATTTTTATATACACGTCAGTAGCACTCAACTCCAAAATCAAAGCTACAAGGAAAGATCATTAATCAAAAACTGATAGGCAAAGCAATTCTTAAAAGTCCACAAATAACCTACAATTTGGTACAGGATAAGGTTGGCATAAACTGACAGTAAAATATAGGATCAGAAGTGTTTTTATTATGTGCCTGCTGAATAGCTTTTCATTACCACATGGCAAGTCCTGAATGTGGCAGCTGGGGTAAACATCATAAATGGTCATTGTAAGAAGAACGTAATGTTCTCATGACCCAAATTAAACCTTTTGTTGGACAGAATGGAAGAACATTTTTTCCTTCATACTGAGTTTCTAAAACATGTGTGGTTGTTTCATATCCAACCTATATTTTACAGGCATGCTGAGCTTCAAAGCCAGATTACTTCAAATGTACTTTCATTTGCAATTATAAAATAAATGCTTTACAGAGCACATTTTAGTTTTAAAAGGTCATTCAAGTGATAAAATATTAAATCACAAATGAGTTGCTAAGGATTATCTTCCTTAATTTCGATAACCATAATTGTTAATATCAAATGATGCAATAGGAAAAGAGTAACAATAGTGACTTTATTCCCCAACATATTCAAAGGTTAAATAGCTTACAATAAAGAACCTACATTCCTTTCCTTATTTTGACAAAAAAAGAGCATTGTAAATGTTTACTGGGCTGGTAAATTTGACCATGTCTGAGTAGAATGAGAAAGAAATCGAAATGTATGCTATTTTTTAATGAAAGGGTAAATGTGATATTTCTTCATTTTGAATGTTAACTATTTTCAGGAGCTAAAAGAATTGAGGAAGATTGAGGTAAGAATATCAAATAAAAGGGAAGTTATACAAACATTATGAGTGTCGATTATGAAATGTCCTAAGATTTAAAATATTATTCAGAACTGTGAAGGACTTTGAAGATTTACTTTTAAAAGCAAGTAATAATTTGGATTGGTCTGTTAATATTTGCTGAAGAGACAGTACATTTGTGTGTCAGAGTTGATTCTTAAACAGGTTCATATCGCTTTTAAAAATGTTAAAGATAAGCCGGCGCCGTGGCTCAATAGGCTAATCCTCCACCTTGCGGCGCCGGCACACCGGGTTCTAGTCCCGGTCGGGGCTCCGGATTCTGTCCCGGTTGCCTCTCTTCCAGGCCAGCTCTCTGCTATGGCCAGGGAGTGCAGTGGAGGATGGCCCAGGTGCTTGGGCCCTGCACCCCATGGGAGATCAGGAAAAAGCACCTGGATCCTGGCTCCTGCCATCGGATCAGCGCGGTGCGCCGGCTGCAGCGGCGGCCATTGGAGGGTGAACCAACGGCAAAGGAAGACCTTTCTCTCTCTGTCTCTCTCTCTCACTGTCCACTCTGCCTGTCAAAAATAAAAAAAATAAAAAAAAATGTTAAAGATAGAAATTTAAAGTTATAGACAAATAGATCAAGTGGAAATACTTTTTGTTAGAGTAAACTACTGCAAGATTTTATAAATAGGTTCTCCATTAGTCTAGTTAAGAGCTTATGTATGGATCAAAATATATTTGAATGAAACTGGGAGGTTGGGGAGCAGAAAAGTATGAAGCTGAAATAATTGAAATCCCTCCTTCCTGAAATGATTTTAAATAGTATAATCTAATCCAGTTATAAATATTTAATTCATGTCCAGCAGAAAAGTTCCAATACCCTGGATGTAGACTCTGATTATTTTATGAATATATCTAATGATGTTGACATTGTGCATTAAGAAAATTAAAGAAAATGAATGAAGCAATTAAAATACTAGTGTTATAAAACAGTAATTACTCTTATCCAATGCTACATATGATTCTATTTATATCCCTGTGCAAATACTCAAATATACTATTTAATTTAGAGAATAACAAATAATTGAGACTTATACTTAACTTTAAAATATATATGGAAGGTCCAGCGCTGTGGTACAGTAGGTTAAAGCCCTGGCCTGCAGCGCCAGCACCCCATATGGCTGTCAATTCAAGTTCCTACTGCTCCACTTCAGATCCAGCTCTCTGCTATGGCCTGAGAAAGCAGTAGAAGATGGCCCAAGTCCTATTTGAGAGTTCCTATTTTCAAATCCCAGCTATGCTTCCCATTCCAGGGTCCTGCTAAAGCACAACTTAGGAGGCCGTGATGATGGCTCAAATACTTGAGTTTACATTAGATACCCAACTGAGTATTGTGCTCCTGGCTTCATCCTAACTCAGCCCGAGCAGTTGTACACATTTGAGAAGTAAAACTGCAGGTGGAAGATCTCTGTCTATATATCTCTGCCTCTCAAATAAATTGCTTTTTAATTTTATTTTTTAAAAAATACAGAATCATAGAATGCAATCATTACAATTTTCCCCAGCCTTGCACATGGAAGAAAGTGCTTTTAACAATCGACCATCTCTGAGCGTAAGGACTCCACACAGTCAGAATAGTTAGATTCAAATCCCCACTCTTGGACTTAACAACCATGGGGCATGAAGACTTTTATGATGGTCTTCAAGATTTACTCTCCTGGTAGTCAAGTCTTTATTTCCTTCCCTGGAATGTGGGCTAAACCTGGTGACTTGAAACTAATGATAAAATGCAACAAAGGCGATAGATACAAATTCCATGATTAGATTCCAGAAGACTATAGCTTCTATCATACCAACTGACCATCTCTACTGTCTTTTCAACTTGCATGATTTGTTAAAGCTAGGTGCATTGGACAGGTAGAGGTATCAAGAAATTTAGGTCATTGTAATCTCATTCATCTATATTTGCTTTTATTGCCTATGCTTCTCAGGTCTTATCCAGGGAATCTTTGCCTATGCCAATGTCTTACAGTATTCCCCCAATGTTTTTCGCTAGTAATTTAATGGTATTTAATTTAGAACCTTAATTCATTGTGAATTGATTTTTGTATAAGGCGTAAGGTCTTGTTTCCTGTGTTTGCATGCAGAGATCCAATTTTCCCAACAGACTTTGTTTAAGAGGTCATCCTTTCTACAAGGAGTGAATTTAGCTCATTTGTTAAAGATTAGTTGGTATTAGATATGTGGATTAACTGCTGGGTTTCTATTATGTTCCATTGGTCTACATGTCAATTCTTCTGCTATACCAGGCTCTGTTGACTATCACTGCCTTGTAGCATGTTTTGAAATCTGGTACTGTGATGCCTCTAAATTTGGTTTTGTTGTTTAAGATTGTTTTAGCAATTTGAGATATCTGGTGTTTCAATATGAATTTTAGAATCTTTTGTTTTTTAGATCTTAGAAGAATGTCCCTGATATTTTGATTGGTATCGCAGTGAATCTGCAAATTGCTTTTGGTAGTATGTACATTTTGATATCAATTCTTCCAATCCATGAACATGGAAGATATATGGGATTACATGAAGCTATAAAACTTCATGCATGTCATAAATACAAATTTAGGAATATAGTGATTTTTCCCATCTCATCTACACTCCCACCGTTATTACTCCTCCCTCTCCTATTCCCATTTTAATTTTTACTAATATTTGTTTTCAATTAAAAACATACGATTAACCCTACATTAAGTACAGAGTTCAACAAATAGTATGAAAAAAAAAAAAAAAAAGCAAAATTCTTCCTCAACAGTCGAGACAAGGGATGTACAAAGTCATCAAAATCCAAAGTGTCAATTTCACTTCTATAGATTAACTTTTAGGTACTCTATTTGGTACTGCAGATTACGGACACCATATGGTATTTGTCTTTTTGGGAATTTTTTTTCACTAAGTATAATATTTTCCAGTTGCATCCATTTTGTCCCAAATGACAAGATTGCAATTTAATGCTGTGTAGTATTCCATGGTGTACATATCCCAGAATTTCTTTAGTCTGCAGTTGAGGGGAATCTGAATTGATCTTAACTATTGTGAATTGAGCTGCAATAAACATGGGGGTACAGATAACTTTTCATATGCTAATTTCATTTCCTTTTGGTAAATTCCCAGGAGTGGGATGACTGGGTCATATGATAGGTCTATACTAAGATTTCTTTGGTATCTCCATACTGTCTTCCACAGCAGCTGAAACAGTGTACATTCCCACCAACAGTGGATTAAAGTATATTTTTCTCCACATCCTGGCCAACATTTGTTCTTTGTTGATTTCTGTATAAAAATCATTCTAAGTGGGATGAGGCAAAATCCCATTGTGGTTTTAATTTGCATTTCCCTGATGGCTAGTGATCCTGAGCATTTTTTTCAGGTGTCTGTTGGCCATCTGGATTTACACTTCTGAAAAATGCCTGTTTAAATCCTTTGCCCATTTCTTAACTGGATTGTTTGTTTTGTTGTTGTTGAATATTTTCATCTCTTAAAAGATTCTGGATATTAATCCTTTATCAGTGGCATAGTTTGAAAATAATTTCTCCCATTCTCTCAGTTACCTCTTCACTTTGCTGAGTGGTTTTTTTTTTTGTTTTGTTTTGTTTTTGTTTTTTGTTTTTTTTGTTTTTTCAGTACAGAAGCTTCTCAGCTTGAAGTAATCCCATTTGGGCCATCTTCTGCTGCCCTCCCAGGTGCAACAGCAGGTAACTGCATCAAAAGTAGTGTTGGTGGGGCTCAAAATTGCTCTGATATGAGATGCCAGTGTTGCAGGCAGTAGCTTAACCCACTGCACCATAATGCAGGCTCCACCTGCGTGTCCTGTTATTATCATTAAGTGATGTGCCTCTGGCTGCACTAAGAAAATCAAATTTCTAAGATTGATAAATGTTCATTAAGAAATAAATCAATACTATATGTTCTCCCTGATCTGTGATAACTAATAGTGAACCTAAAAGGTAATCTATAGAAGTGAAATTGACACTTTGAGATGCAATGACTTTTAACATCCCTTGTTTTGACTGTTGAAGAATAGGGTTTTTTTTTCACACTATTTGTTGAACTCTTTACTTAGTATAGAGTTAGTTATATGTGTATAAAGTTAGGGGAAAATAGATCTTGTAAAAAATAAGAATGGGAATAGGAGAAGGGGGAGGAAGAAGGGTGTGAGTATGAGTGGGAGGGCAAGAAGGGTGGGAAGAATCCCTATGTTCTTAAAGTTGTATTTATGAAATGCAAAAAAAAAAAGATTAAAAGGAAGAAGTATCTCAAGTACTATAGTAATAACATCAACATGCTACCATCCTGTGGCAGACATGACCAAGTAGTCAGCCAGGTTTCCCACTATACACATTCTTCAAATTGTAACTGATATTCAAAAACCACACTTATCACAGATACTATTTTGAGTCCTTATCAGTGGTTATTGTCATATTTAAGTTATATATTTGCTTAGTTCCACTAAAACCATTCAACTTATTGATCTTAGACCTACAGGGTAGTTGTGGTAATAGAAAAACAGATATTTTATAAATCAATATGATTTATTATCAAGTAAATCATAGATTAAAAAACACAAAATATTAAGGTAATCTCACAACTAGAAAATTAATAGATAATTATACCCAGACAATATAAGTTCAATAATTTCAATAATAAAAGAAAATTATTCTGTTCCATAGAAATCATCCCAGGCTCACATGTGCCCATACACACTTTCACAACTGATTATATCACTGACCTTTAAATTTCTTTCTCTGATGGAAGGAACATCTTGAAAGCAAGCACATTGCTGTTTCCTGTTGGGATCTCATAATCCATAGAATTGCATGGTCACATGACAGGTAGAAAAATAAAAAATACTTCCTTAATATGAGTTGTCATATCAAGATTATTTCATTTTATTCTTCAGTCAGATTTTGCCAAACTGATTATAGCCAGAAAATTATGTATTTATGTATTTTTAATTAGTCCTTTTAAGTTTTTGAAAGAGCTTACCTGCAGAAAAGTAAAGTTAAAAGAACAGAATGAGACAGATAATTCAGATATAGAGTTGCAAGTTATAAAAAAACTTTAAAAGATTTATCAGAACGCTGTTGAAAAACAAGATCACTGGGGAAAAATGTTCAAAGAACTGAGAATTTTAGCCACCCTTTGACAAAGAAAAACAATGCCCTCTTCAACTTATTAATCTGACTACCTCAGTAATTCCAGTTCTTATAGAGAATTCACTGAAAAAATATATACCTAAAGGAAATTCAGAAGATGATGAATCTGACCTGTCAATAAAGAATGGCAAGCTTCCTCCCAAAGTCAGCACAGGATACTCAGGTGTTGAACTCTACATTGTTAATTATAAGGGCTTTGAGAACACAAAGGGCACAAAGAATTTTAATAAACACTAATGCCTGAGAAAGTTTGAGTGCCAGCTTTGCTCAGATTAACACACTTTGACAATTACCAGATTAAAACTAAGGGGAGGAAGAGAGAGAGATAGATATGTTAGTTTCTTCTCGGAAGTCCCAGTGGATAATTGAAGTTGAAGGAGAAGTTCTTTAGAATAGTCACATGCATAGTGGTCATGTGATGAGCGTTCAGAGTAGACACCCTTCATTCATATAGTATCAGTGTCCTACTTACTAATAAAGAATCCTAAATTCATCCACATTGAGTTCTCAGTGACCTTTGTTTTTTTTTTTAAGATTTATTTACTTATTTGAAAGTCAGAGTTACACACAGAGAGTAGGAGAGGCAGAGAGAGAGAGAGAGAGAGAGAGAGAGAGAGGTCTTCCATCAGCTGGTTCACTCCCACAAGTGGCAGCAATGGCTGGAGCTGCACCGATCCAAAGCCAGGAGCCAGGTCTCCCACGTGGGTGCAGGGGCCCAAGGACTTGGGCCATCTTCCACTGCTTTTTCAGGCCATAGCAGAGAGCTGCTTCGGAAGTGGAGCAGCCCATATGGGATGCCAGCACTGCAGGCAGCAGCTTTCCCCACTATGCCACAGAGCCAGCACCCAGTGACTTCTGGACTTGGTAGGGCTTCACATAAAGATTCACATAAGCACCAGCAATGGAAGACACAATATGAAACATATTCACAGCAAGAAATAATCTTAAATATCCTCACTTATCCTCTGAATAACTGTCCCCAATTACTAAGTAAAACATCAGACTAATTCCTCATATCCTCTTTCTACAGTAAAATATTATGAGAGTTATCGCTCAGAATTATGATGCCATAACACCTAGGAAATAAGCATGTCTCCTTTTTTCCCTTTTTGCTCACTACACCTTTCTGTTCTAGACAAGATAGGAGAATCCTAAAGGATATACCCCAAAGCAGTTCCAAATGAGTCATGGTTGACCAAAACTGTATTAAACACCATGTTACTTTTCATTTGGAGAGTTTACACTAAAAGCTAATCATATTACTCAAACATTTCAAAGAGATTGACAAAAATCTTTCTGACAGACTTGAAAGTGGGTAATTCAAGTGCCAAGAGAAAATCATTATATCAAAATTTTCAGCTTTGTTTTTGTGATCATACAAAACATTATAGTTAGCTAATATAACTTACAGTATATAGAGCATACAACATTCTTTGCCTCTTTATCAGCTAGAAAAATAATTTCCCTGCTACATGCCCTATATCAATGCTATTTATGGGTAAAGCTGTTACATCCTATGGACAACATGGTTTCCAATGGAATAAATAGGACATTTTTAAAAATATGAATTATAAAATGTACAATTTATCTGTGTAAAAAGATGCACATATCTGTGCTGAAAAAATATCTGGAATGAAGCATTCATTAAAATTCAACGCACTGACTTCAGTTAAGAGTTGAGGAACAGACTGCACTTCATCCTGTTATAATGTTTACAAAGTATTGCTTTAAAACTCAATAGCATCTGTCGGCTGATCATGAGGCTTCTCAGATCTTTCTTAAGACTTATAACAGGAAAATTTGCAATATATTTTATTTTGGTAGGAGACTCTGGCAGTATATATCCATGGACAAGTATGTAGAAGGTACATTGGCAGTTCTTAAAAAGGTGAACTTGTGTGTTCATTCGTGTTCTTGGTTTCAAACAATAGAAACTGAGGTAGGTTAATGAGACCAGAAAACAAAATCATTGAGAGACTACAAAATGGAACACAGAATGGTCAGAATACTTAGGAACTCTGCAAAAAGGCCATGTAGCTACTGCAGACAATTAGTGTAACCAATTCTAATCTACCACTTGATTCTGGTGTCACTGACATCAGAATTACTGCTCACATAGTAGCCCTGAATTGGTTGAGTATTCTCATAATAATTTGCTTTAATCTCAACATTTGTCATTATAGATAGATAAATAGATAAATAGGTGATAGATACACACATATCAGGAAGAACCATGTAAAAAGATACATAATACATTTCACAGTACATAGAAAAAATCAAAAGCAACATTTTAAAACAGAAGACCTTTACTTAATAGTTCTCTTTTTTCCCTCCTCATTTTCACACTGTCTGTTCTATTCTAATTATATATAGTATATACAACAAAATTTAGTTGCACAGAAAAAGCATGACTTTTATGTAAATTATAAATGCCTTGTGAAAAATGATTGAGATGTATAAAACAGAGAAGGCAAGGTTACTCAAATAAGTCAATTACATGTAAATAAATTATCTGTAGCTTTAAAAATATTCCCCAATTAGGGTGTAAGATTATATATATATATTCATATATATTTGTGTATATATATATATGTTTATGTGAAATAATTAAATGTGACTCCTAAGAGTACAGCCGAAAGCATATATTAGTAGTTTTAGTTTCTTCAGCCTTTTTAATGTGACTATAAATTACTTAAGTGGGAATGGGGGTATAGCTGTATCTAAAAATTTGACCTCCATTTTGGAAGGAATTTTTTGCCAGGCATAAGAGTTAAGCATAAATTCATGGAGTTTTCTGAGACTGAGATCATCATTGAAAACACATATTAGGAAGGTTTGTTTAGCATTCTATTTGGTGGATTTGAGTGTTTATTTACATTTCAAATTCAGACATAATTTTCATGTGGTACAATAGATGTATTGACCTGATGACACCCACAATGGACACACATGGAGTCCTTCAAGCTAGTACGTCACCACCAAGTTAACAAAGAACAAATTACATTAAGAGGTATATTAATAGGAATGGGAGAAAAGTTGGCAGAGAAAAACTATATAGCATGTTATAAGCACAACTTTGAGTTTCACTACTAAAGGAATGAGGTACTGACACATAAGTGATTTTTAAAAATTGTGTATGAGGAGAGGTCTCCCATCTGTTGGTTCAGCCCCCAAATGTCCATCACCAGTTGACTTTTAAACAGTTAATTTACATATTTACTCATAGTTTAAAGAGTTGGCGGACTGCTCACTGACTGTATATTTTTTGCAAAGATTTACATATTTATTTGAAAGGCAGTGTTAAAAGAGAGGGAGAGACAGAGAGAGAGAACACGAGAGAGACAGAAAGAGAGAACAAGAGAGAGAGAAAGAGACAGAGAGAGCAAGAGAGAGAGAGACAGAGAGAGAGCTTCCATCCATTGATTCACTCTCCAGATGACTCAGCTAAAACCAGTAACTGGAACTCTATTCACGTTTCCTACATGGGAAGCAGTGACCCAAGTACTCAGGCCATGTCTCCCTGCTTTTTCCCATGTATTAGCAAGCAGATGGATTGAAAGTTGAGCATCTGAGACTTGAAACCGTACTCTTGGAATGTTAGCATCTTGGGTAGCAGTTTAACCCTCTGTACCACAACAGCAGCACCATGCTGTAGCTTTTTGCACTGTAGCCTAAAGAGTTTCTTGAATCCAGGGTGTGTTGCTCTCATTGAGAATAGGCGACTTCCCCTTTCAAAAACTGAGCAAATCTTTTCATTGGCTAAGACTCTTGTTGGTCTCAACATTTTCCATCCTCTTTGGCTATCCAAAGGGAACTGAAATGGAGCTCCTATGCCTTTGATGTTCCTTCTCTCAGGACACAGTCTACCCTTAGCTTGCATTTCCTAACTCCAGGATGATTGCAAATCAGCTCTTTTAAAAATTAACTTGGTGCGCGGTGCGCCGGCCGCAGCGCGCCGGCCGTGGCGGCCATTGGAGGGTGAACCAACGGCAAAGGAAGACCTTTCTCTCTGTCTCTCTCTCTCACTGTCCACTCTGCCTGTCAAAAAAAAAAAAATAACTTGGTAAATTAAGGGCACTACAGTGAGGGTGGGCAAGTTCAATATCCACCTACTTTCTCCCACCACACCTGAATCAGGAACAGGGTTTTAGGATTCTATGATAGGAACATTGGAATAGTCACTAGAATTTGGAACAACAAAAGCTTACAAGGCTGGCATTCCCTTTGTAGATGTGGGGTTAAGATTTCTAGGAGTTTTCAAAGTTATATTTTAGTGCCCAAAGCTACTGATCCAACATCCCAAGACCTTGAAATATATATATATATTTGAAATATATATATATATATATTTGAGTTAAGAGTTAGAATGGTCACAGTAGGTCAGAACTCGGGGCCACCCTGTCCAATCTGAATCAGACTTTGATATTACTCTATAATCTCTGAGTAAGCACCTGCAGTACCCCTCAACATATCAAGTAGATAGGGTCAGGGGTCTGCTCTCCCTCTCTCATAATTCTTGTCATAGTATATATGCTACTGAGCCTTAAAACTTTAGGATATGTGGGGGCTAACAAACTGAAAGTTTTGTAGGGCCAGCCAGAAGGGCAGAAAGTTGATATGATAGAGACCCAATTGTACAGGGTGGGCAGAAGTCTATGGTCAGGAAATCCTGATGCATCTGTCAGACTGAAGCAGACTCCTCAGCCATACCCCATAATGGAAGCATTTCCCAGGCCAAAGGCAAGTGCTCCAGTTTTGAGTGCCATTCTTGATTGGCTTCCATGCAATCTTCACCTAGAAAATGCTGTTTAACACTCAGTTGAGACTTATGCCTGAAAGAGATTGGACTACAATAGTTTAAGCATTCGTTAAATACTGAGCAGTAGCTACCATTATTATTCCTTGCTTGTACAAATGACCACATGGCCACACTGGCTTCTCACTTACATTCAACCACTCCAGATTGCCAGCACCTATGCTGGTCTTCATGTTGTCAGGTGTGCCAACCTGTTAGCATACTCACCTAGATTGTTTTCCATAAAGGAGAAGACCTAGGTGCAGTTGAAAGCATCTGTTTTATTCGAGGGCAGCCAGTTTCCCTGTGAAAACAGACCCCTGTGCATTTTAGAAGGTATCCAAAGTCAGGCCCCAACAGGATTTGTGTAAGTCTGATTGTGCTACCCAGAAATGTTTAACATTTGGTCTAAGATTCAAAATGATCTTTTCCTAGGCTATTGATAAAACCTGGGCAAAACCAAACAGGTCTTTTTGCAATCTACAGCATCACCAGAGAAATGGAAGTGTGCTCCATGATATATAGTCAAAAGGTAGAACTGACAGCAGACGTTTAAGGTGTGAGAAAATCTGAATGAATTATTTTTCAAGAGTAATTAAGTAGGAGTGTTGGGCAAATTGGGAGCAGTAAGAAAGTGACACCTTTGGGAAGAGGATATCTGGAGAAAAGGAAGGAGTCTGGTGAAGGTAGTTGATGCTTTCAGGGAACAGGACTTAATCAAGAGAGAAAACAGATTGCCATGGAGAATAGGAAATACTACCCAAATGGGAATATAAGACAGAAATTCAAAAGAATGATCGTAAGTTTACTCAAGATGCCGACATTATAGGGCAGTGGGTTAAGTGCTGCCTATAATGCTGGCAAGCCGTTTGGGAGCTGGTTCATGTCCCAGCTCCTCCACTTTCAATCCAGCTCCCTGCTAATTCACCTAGGAAAGCATCGAAAGATAACTCGAGGGCCTGTGCTCCTGCATCATATGAAGCCTGGCTTCTGCCTAGCTCAACACTGACCATTGTGCTCATTCTGGGAGTGAATCAGTGGAGGGAAGATTTTCTCTCTCTCTCTCTTTCTCAAATAAGTACATAAATAATCAAACTTTAAAAATAAAAATGCTACCTAAAACTTTAGAGAAATAGTTAAATGAAATTAAACAATCAGTACATGACATGGACAGAAACTTCAGCAAAAAGTTGGAGAGATTGGAGAAGAACTAAACAATACTAGAAATGAAGCACTAAATAAGTCAAATAAAGAATATAGTAGAAAGCATTAGCAACAGAAGGGCACAGAAGAAAGAATATCCAATCTAGAATACATGTCTTTTGAAATATTATATAATGCAAAAGGTCTTTCAAAATATCTCCATTCCAAAAAAGGAAGAAAAAATTTGAAACATTGAAATCACTGTTCAGGAATAATATTGAATGGAGAAAATTTGGAAGGATGTCCACTAATGCCTAGAAGCAGACAAGGAAGCCTGCTCTCACCACTATTATTCAATACAATTCTGGGAATTATAGTCAGAGCCATTAAATAAGAAAAAGAAATCAAAGGGATACAATTTGGAAAGGAGGAAGTCAAATATTTTTATTTAAAAGGTAGAGTTATAGACAGTGAGAGAGAGAGAGTCACAGAGAAAGGAGAAAGGTCTTCCCTCTGTTGGTTCACCCCCAAAATGGCCACGACGGATGGCGCTGCGCCAATCTGAAGCCAGGAGCCAGATGCCTCTTCCTGGTCTCCCATGTGGGTGTAGGGGCCCAAGCACTTGGGCCATCCTCTACTGCCTTCCCGAGTCACAGCAGAGAGCTGGGCTGGAAGAGGAGCAACTGAGACTAGAACCAGGCACCCATATGGGATACCAGTGCCATAGGCGGAGGATTAATCAAGTGAGCCACAATGCTGGCCCAGGAAGTCAAATTATCACTGTGTGCAGATGATATGACCCTTCATGTAGGGAAGTCAGAAGACTTGGTTAAAAGATCATTAGAACTCATATGAGAATTTGGAGGGTTGAGGATACATAATCAACATACAAAATTCAGTAGCATTCTTATATACCAACAATGTTCTGGCTGAGATAGAACTTACATGATCAATCCCATTCAGTAGCTACAAATAAATTTAAATACCATTAGATAAATTTAACCAAGATTGGCCGGCGCCACGGCTCACTAGGCTAATCCTCCGCCTAGCGGCGCCGGCACACCGGGTTCTAGTCCCGGTCGGGGCGCCGGATTCTGTCCCGGTTGCTCCTCTTCCAGGCCAGCCCTCTGCTGTGGCCAGGGAGTGCAGTGGAGGATGGCCCAGGTGCTTGGGCCCTGCACCCCATGGGAGACCAGGAAAAGCACCTGGCTCCTGGCTCCTGCCATCGGATCAGCGCGGTGCGCCGGCTGCAGCGCGCCAGCCGCGGCGGCCATTGGAGGGTGAACCAACGGCAAAAGGAAGACCTTTCTCTCTGTCTCTCTCTCTCACTGTCCACTCTGCCTGTAAAAAAATAAAAAATAAAAAAATAAATAAACAAAAAAAAATTTAACCAAGATTGTGAGCATTCCTATGATGAAAATTATAAAACATAAATGAAAGAAACAGGAGATGCCAAAAAATGGAAAAATCATCAATGTTCATGGATTGGAGGAATTAATATCATCAAAATGTCTATACTACCCAAAACAATTTTCAGATTCAGTGTGATCTCATTCGAAATTCCAAAGACATTCTTCACAGAACTAGAAAAAATAATCCTAAAATTCATATGGGAATACAAAAGATCCCAAAATAGACAAAACACTCACAAACATTAAAAAAAAAAAAAAAAACAAGGCTAGAAGCATCACAACACCAGATTTCCAGACACACTACATGATAGCCATATTTAAAATATTCTACTGTCACAAAAATAGACGTTCACACTAATGAAACAGAATAGAAACCCTAAATATTAACTCACACATGCAACAACCAACTAATCATTTGACAAATGATTTAGAATCATTCCCTGGAGAAAGGGCAGTCCCTTTCCAAATGATCTTGGAGAATTTAGATTTCCATATGCAAAAATTTGTAAAAAGACCTGTACTTTATGTCCTATACAAAAATCCACTCCAAATGGATGTAGGATACAAACCTAAGACCTGAAACCATCAATTTACTAGATGAAAATTTAGAGGAAACACTGCAAGACATTGACATAGGAAATGACTTCTTGAAAAAGAGGAAGCACAAGAAGTAAAAGCAAAAATAGACAAGTCAGATTACTTCAAGTTAAGAAGCTTCTGCATAGCAAAGGAAATGATTATGAAAATGAAAAGGCAAGCAACAGAATGGAAAAAAATGTTTTCAAAGTATGCAACTAATAAAGGATTAACATTCTGAGTAAATGAGGAGCTCAAGAAACTCAACAATAATAAAGCAAACAATCCAGCTAAGAAATGATGAAAAGGTATACAAGCAGGCATTTTTCAAAGGATGGGAGATAAATAGTGAACATATGCATGAAAAAGAATTATCAGGATCACTAGCCATCAAATAAAAACCACAATGAATTATCATCTCAACCAATTAGAATGGGTATTATCCAAAAATAAAAAACAAGTGCTAGTTAGGTTGTGGAGAAGAAGATATCCTAACATGCTGTTGGAAGAAATACAACTGGTACTACCATTAAGGAAAACTGTATGGATATTCCTCAGAAAACTAAAAATAGATCTACTGTACAACCTAACTAGCTCACTTACGGAAATATATCCAGAGGAAATAAGACTATGAAAGAGCTACCTGCACCTCCATATTTACAGCAGTTCAATTCACAACATCCAAGCAATGGAATCAACCTAGAAATCCATAAACTGCTGATTTTTTTAGGATGAATAAAATATGGCATATAAAATGGAATATTACTCAGCTGAAAAAAAACCAAAAAGAATGAAATACTGATAGTTGCAACAAAACAGATATAACTGGAGATCATATGCTCAGTAAAATAAGCCAAATTCAGAAAGACAAATGTCACATGGTTCACTTGTTTGTAGTAGTTAATATATAGAAAGAATATAAACATTTTGTGGATATCATATAATTCAGTATTTGCTATAAATTTTGCCTCACTGAATCATACAATATAAAGTATAATATACTGTTTCCCATGTTATGATTATTGTCAATCATCTTTCATTCTGTGATAATATCTCTGCTTTGAAGGAAAAGTACTATTTATGTGTATAGTATATAATGTCTACATTTGATGTGGATGTGCCAAAATGCTAAAAAAATTAAAATAAAGAAAAACAATGGGATTATGGCACTAATAGCATTGACTGTTTTTGAGCACTATGAAAGTAGGCATCCAACAAGCATTAGTTTTCTCTCTTTCTTCCTTAATCTTCCAGAGAAGCAGTATCATATGAGTTTAGGAAGCTAAAAGATAACCTACAATTGCTATCACAGGTAAAGTTGTGTGTATTCAACAAGAGGAGAGGACTTTGGTTAGCTTTCAAGGGGAATGAGATGGAAAAATCAAAAAAAAAAAAAAAAAGAATAAAAGGACAAGTTAAATAATTGTCCAGATTTTGAGAGGTTTAATTTGGCTTTGAAAAACATTTGAGTTCACTGACTTAGTAATTTACAAAACAAAACCCGGAATTCTGTCTTATTAGCAACATAACTTATTCCCTGAAATTTTAATAATGCATAAAATCTAGGAGTAGTCAACACCCTGCCTGCTCATAGAGTGTACAAGCAATGGTCTATCGTTACAGACGGATCTTCCAATAACCTTTAGGGACTCAAGTTTCATTCAGATCATCAGTTTTAAATTCACCTTTTTTGAAAGACTATTGTGGAATCTCTTTGACCAGTGAGTCACTTACTGCAGTGATTTGACAGCATTTTTTGCTTGAACTGAGAAATAAATCTATTTCTATCTAGAAAGAAAAGATGATTTTTAATTTCTCTATTTGATCCTTTAAAGAGATTTGATTGCTAAAGGAAAGAATATTATTTGGGCTTCAATAATTGAATCTGAGGTGTGTTTTCTTCATGCTTAATGAAACCCAGGAAGACAAAGTTTTCTCTGGGCTGCTTATGCCCTAAATCGTTTCATTAATATTAACCAAGGTTTGCAAACCTCCTCAGGCTAGCATATGTTGTAACTCAGAAAAGAGAAAGAAAAGAGAAGCACAGAATAACTCACATACTCTTCAAACTTATCTTTACAAGTTAGAGGATAATGGGGCCAGAGAACTAGTGTTTGGCAGGTAAGAGAATGGCTTTTCTACCACTGGGAAATCGTTGCTCTTCTTTAAGGAAAGATGTCACTCTATTTACAACTGTATGGCATTGACACAGAATTAAATCTGTAGCATACATTTCTTGCCCTAGGGTCTTATTTTTTAAAGGTTAGGATTGCATCACACAGCATTAGAAATTAGGCAAGAAAAAGTTTTCATTTTTAAAGATTATTCCATTTGAATATGATTTTAAAACAAAAGTCTTGGTTAGCTATACATTTTTAACAGATTGACATTGGACTGTGAGAGGAATATCAGGGGCCAGTGCCCTGGTGTAGCAGTGCCAGCATCCCCTATGGGCTTCGGTTTGAGTACTGGCTCCTCCACTTCCTGTGGAGAAGTTCCTGGCTCCAGGCTTCAGATGACGCAGCTCCGGCCCTTGCAGCCATCTGGGGAGTAAACCAGAAGGTGGAATACCTCCCCCTCTCTGACTCTGCCTCTGCCTCTCTGTAACTCTGCCTTTCAAATAATAAATCCTTTAAAAAATGAGGAGTATCAAGTATTTATTGTGTTTATTTGTTTCATTTAACCCTTTAATTCTCATAACAAATATATGAAGTGGCTATATTTTGTTTCTATACTTTTAAGATAAAAAAATTGAAACTTAATAAAGCAAATTCACACATAATAACTCAATGGAGAATAAACAAGAACACAAACCCATTCTCTTAGCATGTATTACATACAGACCTATTTAATATGTGTATCAAATACATAGTATTTGTATGAAATGCATTTAAACAAGTATATATCAATGTTCTATGATACACTGTCCATTTGCCTTTCCTTAAACTTCATATTTTTCATTATAGCAGTACATTTCTCAAGTATTGTGTTTAGGTAGGCATACTATGAAAAGGAACATCTTGCATTTTTGGCAAAGTAGATGTGATAGTTTTTTTTAAAAACAAAATTAAATGTATTTGGTGTGTGCAGTTTTGATGCTTTGGATTTGTTCCATTCAATTTCAGGGAAAGTGAAAGGTAAGCTTGTATTAACTAAAAATCATTTTGTTTATAAAGAATTTAACTTAACTACATGTTTGTCTCTTGAAAGAAAAGTATCTCTTCACCATTACATAGATAAACAGTTAAGGAAAAATTTGAAATTTTCATGTGAGCAAATCACAGTAATTTCTTACTCAGAATTGTGCTGATTTTGCTTATTTTAGTCAATAAGTTTATATATTTTGTATGTTTACAAGGGTACTTCAAAAAGTTCATGAAAATATAATTTTATTTGGATTAAAAAAGGGTTTTTAATCTATGCATAGCTTTTTGTATAATATACATTTCTCATGAACTTTTTGAAGACGCCCCCATATACATTAATGCATTTATGGATATATGCACAAATATGTGTATCTTGTAGTCTATAAAAAAACTTTCTGATAGTTTTGAAGGGAAAAATCACTTGGTCCCACTGTTAGAGGCCGCAGATGATAATGTAACTTGCAAAAGTAAGATAGAATCTCTCCTCCACTACATTTGTAAATCAAGAAGTCTGTTGATGATAATAGATCAGAGATGGCTAGAACTGAGGAATGACTTATTCTAAATAAAAGACAGGACTTTTATACACTATCAAGTATATTATTATATTATAGCAATATTCTTATTTACCAAAAAAATTGAGATGTTTATCTCAACTTCACAGTGCTTTCTATATCCTGAAACACTACAAGAGGAAACTAAATTACTAGTAAATTGGTCAAACATTTATTAAACATTTTATCAATACACATTACCTATATATGACTTTAAAAGTTAAAAATTTCGCAAATTAATGATACTAGTTCAGTAGTGAATAATTATTCTGATTTTATTGATTTATTTGAGAATTTATTTATTTATTTATTTATTTGAGCTCCCATCTGCTAGTTCACTCCCTAAATGCCTGGGACCATATAATGGATATGGGGGTGCAAAGACATAAGCCAGGGATGGAATGCTCTGTTTTAAGGTCCTTGTCATGGGTGGCAGAAAGCCAATTAGTTGTGCCATTGTTTTTGCCTCCCAGGGGTTGCAGTCACAGGAACTTAGTCAGGATCAAGCCCAGGTACTCCAATAAGAGTCACTAGCCTTCTAACCAGTGCCTTAACTTCTAGGCAAAACACCTACCCTGAAGACAATTTGTTTATTAAACAAGTATTTTTGAGTTTCTACCAAATCCTTGAGTGTTAGTCAACTTTATTATCACTAAAAGTACCTCAGAGAAATGGCTCATAATGGAAATTTTTATTTTATTTTTGCATGTGTTCCCAGTCCAGTACTGGGTAACTCCATTGATGTGGTATATTGTGAAGGTGGTAGATGGTGGAACACTTACAGAGTGATGATTACATGGCAAGATAGGCAGAAGTGAGATGGCGAATCTATTCATCTCTATGCCCATCTCTTTTTATAAAGCCACTATTATGCCGTCATGGGGTCCCACCCAACAACCTAATCCAATCTAATCCAATCTAAATCCATGTGGATTAATTCTTCACATTCTTTAGTGCCATTAATTTATAATCTTTAGGGTTAAATGCATTCATGAGTTGGGAAGCAAAATATTTAAAACAGGGCATTCAGCCCCTGGCTCCCCAAAACTCATGTCTTTTTCACATATAATATTCAATCATTTCATGCATACCTAATAGTTTCAAATTCTTAACTCAAATGTACATTAATTTAAAAGTCTAAAATCCCAACTCTTATATGAAACTCAAAGTGAACTAGCTTAACTGTGAACACAGTAATATCAAAAACAAGCTACACAGAACAAATAGAATGGTGAGACAGACATGAGATACACACTCCATTCCAAAAAGGAGAGATATGTAAATTTAAAACATTAATTAAGTCAAAACAATTCCAAAAATAAGCAGAGAAAGCAGTAAATTCTAAAGCTCTAGATCCTACCTCCTAGACACATTGTGGTAGGTGATGAGCTTCCTAACACCTTAGGCAGATCTGACCCTGTGACCTTGGTGGTCTCAGCCTGTGCTTCAGTTGCATAATTTAAAAACTTGTCTCTGCAGCTCCATTACATTGCTACAGCCTTAGCAAATAAGAACACATGTTGATTATGCTTATCACCTTATTTCTGAATCAAGCATTCCAAGCCAGTATGTACTAATAATAACTCTAGATTTTGACCAAGAGTTAGGTTACCCCATTAACTCAACATTTGCATTGATGTTTAATGTATCAGTTTTTACTCAATATGTTTGATATTGCTGAATCTGTTATGAATGTTTGAATTTTTCTCCCCCAATATTAAGATAATAGGACCTCTCATTTCCACTAAAAAAATGTGTTTAATCTTTGTAAAACAAATAGGCTAGATGTACTTGCCATTTGTGGATGTATGTGCTTCTTTCTATTCCAAAACTCAAGAATTTTAAAAGTACTCCCCAAACCAATGAAAGAAGGATTTTTAAAGATTGGAGTGCAAAGCAGAGGATTTTTAAAGATGACCTACTTTATATATTGGTATGTGCTATATCATTTTAGATCTCATGATCTTCAAGGTTTTGTACAAACTTACGGCTCATAAACTTGATCATTAGGAATTATTTTTTCATAGTAAATGAATTTGTAAGTCTTTGTGTTGTTTCATTTGGTAAAGCTTTATATTTTAAACACCATTGTTTTCTTTAAAGTGCAGTACATTATCTGATTAGATCTCTGCTAAATGATGTCATCTTTACCTTACCTCAATTCATTACAACTTATTACTTATGGGCATATAAACAGATAATTTTGGTGGAAAAATGTTCAGTCAGAAAGGTAATTTATATTGATGAGGCATACAAAGCAGTTGGTTGGTGTTTCATAGATATAAACTGCATTCTGGGAAGGATAACATCGATTACCTGCCCTTCCTCCCTATTTGTAAGCTTCAGAGCATGTAGAAGAATTCAGGAAAAAGCTTAGATATTACAATATCCTGGAGCATCAGATTATAAGTCTTAGAGTAAGCTGATCTCAAATATATCCAAACAAAAAAGAACCAAAAACAGAGTTGAGTGAATAGAAAATGGGGCTTCAAGTATGGCAAACATATCGGTTTTTTAATTTTATTTTTATTTATTTGAAAGACAGATTTACAGAGAGAAGGGGTGTGGAAAGAGGGAGGAAGAGGGAGATCAATCTTCCATCTGCTGGTTCACTCCCCAAATGGCTGCAGTGGCTGGGGCTGGACCAGTCTAAAGCCAGGAGCCAGGAGCATCTTCTAGGTTTCCTATGTGGGTGCAGAAACTCAAGGACTTAGGTCATCTTCTGCTGCTTTCCCAGGCATTTTAGCAGGGAGTTGGATCTGAAGTAGAGCAGCTGGTTCTCAAACTAGTGCCCATATGGGATGCCAACCCTGCAAGCAGAGGCTTAACTTGCACCGGCCTCAAATGCACCAAGACTTATAAATACTCTGTTCTGGGCACCAGCATTGTGGAACTGTGGGTAAAGCCACCACCTGCAGCTCCAGCATCCCATATGGGCACTTGTTCATGTCCCAGATGCTCTATTCTGATTCACCTTCTTGCTAATGCACCTGGAAAATCAACAGAAAATGATACAAGTACTTGAGCCCCTGAATTCATGTGGGAGACCAGGTGAAGCTCCTGGCTTCTGGCTTCAGCTTGGTCCAGAGGCTATTTGGGGAGTGAACCAATGGAATGGAAAATTGCTCTCCCTTTGTCTGTCTTCCTCTGCCTCTCCCTCTGTAACTCTGCCTATCAAACAAACAAATACTGTGCTATAGTGGTAGTCAGCTTTTTGTCACAACAAAAAACTACCCATGGCAAATAACTTTATAGAGATAAGAGGTATATTGATCTCACAGTTTTGGAGGATCATGTTCCAAATTGGACACCCATTGTTTTGCTTCCAATAAAGGTGGTTTCTATGGTCAGAGTCATGAAAGAGCTCATTTGAGTCCTCTCTGAGACTGTGGTACAAATTTTGACTTGGGCTGAGTGCTCATCTGGAGGTGTGATAGGGAAAGGCTTCCATAAGCCTATAAGCTCATTCATGCTGTTGGCAGCTATAGGAATTGTTGAAATTTCTTCCTTCAAAGCCATGAGGGATAAAAATGCTTTATGTTTAATGTCATAACAGTATGAAGTCTTATTTAGAATAACATAATGTAAGAATTGATATCCCATCAGCTTTGCCGTATTCTATTGGTTAAAAGGAGGTCACTGACCCTGCCAACACACAAAATTAGGGTCTTAACTAGTGTGGAGAGGTCAGGATTGTTGGAGTGACTCAAGTCTGTCTGCTATAGAACATGTATATAGTATGTGACAACTGTGAAGAAACGATTATAGGATTATTCATAGTGATGTTAAAATTTTAAGAGGTTTCATCTGTAATTTCAGAAAATTTTGGAAGGTTTTTGGAAGGGGATAGATGTGATGTTGTTTGCCTTTTAAAACATAGATTTTGAGTATCTAAAAGTGATCATGTAATAATTCATGTTACATCCTGTCCCCTGTACAATGAGAAAAACAATTTATAATTCAGTTATAGGAATACAAAAAGAAGCATGAAGGAATCATGTGAGTTGTGAATGTTTGATGTGAGTTAGGCCCTATAAATGCATTATTTACTCAGTCCCTATTTAACTAGGTAAACTAAATATTTTTATATGCTATTAAATACAAGATTATTAAGACAGAAAATAGTGCTTTTTCCTAGTGTCATAAAACTAGTAACCACACATACCTAGATTTGGAAACAGATTTATTTTATTCTCCCATTAAACCTAATGCTTCTAGAAAATCCAGTTTTAATACCACTTTCTCAGTTTAATGCTTCTACATTCCTCAAAGTTGAATTTTATAGAGATAAAGCTTTTAGAGAAATACATGATGGTCTTGAGTGCAAAACCATATTATTATATTCAGGCTTTCTTCAAAATATATTAGAAGGGACCATGGCTCACTGGATTAATCCTCTGCCTGCGGTACCGGCATCCCATATGGGCGCCGGTTCTAGTCCCAGATGCTCCTCTTCCAGTCCAGCTCTGCTGTGGCCTGGGATAGCAGTAGAGGATAGCTCATGTCCTTGGGCCCCTGCACCCACATGTGGAGCAAGCTCCTGGCTCCTGGCTTAGGATCGGCACAGCTCCGGCCGTTGTGACCATTTGGGGAGTGAATCAACGGAAGGAAGACCTTTCTCTCTATCTCTCTTACTGTCTGTAACTCTACCTGTCAAATAAATAAATAAAACCATTCATTAATAAACTTCTTTGATTCTCTGCCTATCCTGTCAGAAAACCTTGAGGAGCCTAGTAGATAAAGCTGCCGCCTGTAGTGCCAGAATACCTCACAGGTGCCAGTTAGAGTCCCGGGTGCTCCACTTCCAATCCAGCTCTCTGTTATGGCCTGGGAAAGCAGTAGAAGATGGCCCAAGTCCTTGGGCCCCTGACTCATATGGGAGACCCAGAGGAAGCTCCTGGCTCCTGGTTCCTGGCTTCGGATCAGCGCAGCTCCAGCATTCGTTGCCATCTGGGGAATGAACCAGCAGATGGAAGACCTCTCTCTCTCCTCTCTCCGCCCCACCCCTCTCTCTTCCTCTGCCTCTCTGTAACTCTGCCTTTCAAATAAATCTGCAAAAAAGAAAGAAAAAGAAAATCTTGTAACTAGGGATATTTAATACATTATAAATAACAACTAATGTAAATTCTGCTTTCAATAACTTTAGAAATATTCAAATATCTGTGAGTTCATCCCATATATTTCATTATTTTTGAATCATAAAATATTATACTATTATGTTCTTTCCATTTTCTAAAAGTAAGCTTCACATAACCATAGAATCTTTAAAAAGAAATGTAGTTTGAAACTAGTAGTTTTAATGGTATTGCCAATATATCTAAATACTAATTGTGATTCATGAAAAATGTATGCATATCTTTAATCATTTTCATTAACAAAGCATGTATATATATATTTAATAAATCATCTTTAAAATGATGGTGCAAATAATTATCTTCCACTGACACAAATGATTCCTAGTACAATAAATATGATGAGTATTATATTATTTAAGAGGTAGTATTAGATGCTAATATTTTCTAATCATGTTTTGTGTATTATATTATTAAATCTTTATAATTATTATAGAAGAAAGCTACTGTTATTATCAATTGTTGAAATAAATCAGGCTTGGATAAATAAGAATATCTCATAATATTTGAGGGAAAAAATAATTAAAAGATAAGGCTATTTTGGTGAAAAATTTTTTGAAATCCATGCAATTGAGTGCTATCTAAAGGCTTAAGGAAAATGAGAAAATTAAAATGGATTTTACAAAATTTTTGCAGAAACATAAAGTTATATTTTAATTCCATTTTACTATATACTTCCTAAAGTTCCCTTATATATCTAGTAAAAGTTGCTAGAGGGAGGCTTTTAGCTTAGTGGTTAAGACAACAGTAAAGGGGCCGGCACTGTGGCACAGCCGGTTAAAGCCCCAGCCTGCAGCGCCGGCATCTTATATGGGCACCATTTCAAGTCCCTGCTGCTCCTCTTCTGATCTAGCTCTCTGCTATGGCCTGGGAAAGCAGTAGAAGACGGTCCATGTTCTTGGGCCCATGCATCCATGTGAGAAACCTGGAAGAAGCTCCTGGCTTTGGATCAGCTCAGCTCTGGCCATTGCATTCATTTGGGGAGTGAAGACCTCTCTCTCTCTGTCTCTCTCTCTCTCTCTGGCTATACTTCTCTCTGTAACTCCTCTGTCTTTCAAAATAAATAAAATATTTCTAAAAAAAAAAAAAAAAAAAAAAAGACACCAGTTAAGATACCTGTATCTCCCATCAGAGTACCAGGGCTTAATTCCCTGCTGGTTTTTGATTCCAGCTTCCTGCTAATATAGATGCTAGGAGGAGATAGCGATGGCTCAATGTAACAGGTTCCTCTCACACATGTGGGAGACCCGGAATGAATTCTCAACTCCCAATTTTAGCTCTGGCACAGCCCGAGCCACTACAGGCATGCTTAGAGTGGATTAGCAGATTGAAGCTCCTTCATATCTCTTAACTCCCCCTATGATTCTCTGTGTTTGTGTGCCTCTACATGCCTCTGTGTGTGTGTGCCTCTCAAAAAAAAATTTTTTTAAATTAACTCATCACTAAATTTCTTGAAAATCATTCGTACAGTATATATTATTTACTATACATCACTAGTAATATAAGAAAATGAATATGACTGTTCGCATACCAGATCTTCTGAATTAGGGCACAATTCTCTTTGAGGAAAAAAAAAATTAGGAGTTTTGAGAAATATACATGAGAGGGATTAAATATAGCCTGTTATGAATGTTTCTACAATCTTTTCCTATAGCAGTCCATAGCATACACTGCTGATCAAAACTTATTCAAATCAAGCCAGAATGGAATCTTAAATTTCTGTTTAATACAGAGACGTCCCAATCACCACACCATATCAGAGTAAGAGATTACATTGGCCATCTATGTCTGAACTGTAACTAATCATTACATCATCACAAAGCCATTGAAATCAGAGGAGCTAATAAAATTTATAGAAACATTCTAGAACTTCTGTACGGGAACATGAGTTGTAAGTGGGGGATGAGAATCCAATGTCTTCTCCAAATCTCTTACTCTAATTTTCACTCATAGATGTGGGAAAAATTAGAACTAGAAGATACTATTAGAAGATAGTTCAGTTTGTTTCCAGCCACATTTCCAGAGTAAAATGGCTGAAGCTTTTGTGAAAAAGATGTAGTAGAATCTCTAAGCAAATTAAACCACATTTTTACACTTTCAAATGACAGTTCATAATAAACTTCTTTATATCTTCTCCAGATAGCTATGCACAGGAACCAATTTGGCATTCGAATTTATTTTCATTTTTTTCATAATCTGAAATATTTTAACATAAAGCTATTAATACGTTTCCAATGTATTAAAATTATATATAGAGATCTCCCTCCACTTTTCTTTTTAAGAAGTGTCACCTCTTAAATTTTTTTTTTTTTTGGACAGGCAGAGTGGACAGTGCAAGAGAGAGATAGAGAGAAAGGTCTTCCTTTGCCGTTGGTTCACCCTCCAATGGCCGCCACAGATGGCGCGCTGCGGCCGGTGCACCGTGCTGATCCAATGACAGGAGCCAGGTACTTATCCTGGTCTCCCATGGGGTGCAGGTCCCAAGCACCTGGGCCATCCTCTACTGCACTCCCTGGCCACAGCAGAGAGCTGGCCTGGAAGAGGGGCAACCGGGACAGAATCCGGCGCCCCGACCAGGACTAGAACCCGGTGTGCCGGCGCCGCAAGGTGAAGGATTAGCCTAGTGAGCCACGGCACCGGCCCACCTCTTAAAATTTAAAAATTGAGTGCCAAATATTAAACTATTCAAGTTGATGTAATATAATTATTTTTGATTCAATAAATATTTGTTGAATTTGTTTACTATGTCTAAATTTTCTGATATAAGACAACATGAAACACTAGGATTTAACGTAAATCATTAAAATATATTGATTGATTTTTATAATTTTTATGTGAGCCCAATAATTGGATTCTGTTGTTTTCTTCTGACCTCAATTAAGCAATGTGTCAAGAAGTCATAAGATTCCTGTCTAGTTCTGAGGTATACAAATATGAAAAGTAGACAAATATATGTACAGTTGAGACCTCTGAAAATGTTTTTCTTCTATTCTACCCATGATGCTAATTACCAATACATTTATTCAATAGAACAGAATGTTTTTCTTTGAACTGCCACTTGTTATCTAAACAGTCTCCATTTTTAATATCTTCTTTCTTTTTTACCTTTGAGTTCATGAAATCTCACTAGTCAAAGAACTTGCTACAAGGGGATGCCATTGCTTAGTGCCATGTGCCCTCATGTGCTTGGCTTATGAAATGCATGGCTTGATATCATCCAATCACATGTATGACATGAGAACATTTCATACAAAATATTAAAAATCTCATTCTAATTATATTTCTTTACACAAGTGGTATGGATATTTAAATATGGGAGAGATTTATTTGAATGAATACACAGTTGTATGTGTATATGTATGTGTGTATGTAATATGTATTAGCTGTATATCAAATATAGTTTATGTGTATATGTATGTGTATTGGAGTATTTAATATATTCATGGAAATATACATTATGAAAAATCTATACATTGATTTCAAAAAGCTGTTCACATCAAAATAAAATTATCTTTAATTGCATTTCCCAAGGACTTTCAGAAGTCTATATACACATAGGCACACACACAGACACACAAACACACACACACACACACCATACACATTCACAAAGCAATATGTTCAGTGATTCAGACAAAATAAAGCACAGCAAAATGTTAAAATAATATTTAAAATATTCATAACTGAGAACCACCAGCTGGATAGAGGTAGGCTATCTTCTTCTTGTTTTCCATTTCTATGGATATGTTCTTTGATTAATATAGCAACCACAATGCCAATGGCTAAGTAAAAATCTTTCTTTTTAACTTTATTTTCCTGATTTGGCTTTTTAAAATATCATCTTAATCCAAGGTGCTTGAGAATGAGTTATAGAATAACTATAAACCCACTCTAATTTGATCAATATGGTTGTAAATCCAAAAATATAACTTTATTCTTCTTCTTCCCTCAAGTAATAGAAATCTCTTAAGAAAAATTTAATATCTGTTGGGATTTTTTGTTATCTGTCTTACATTCAAATTATATTTAAGAACTGAATGTACTAAATTTGAAACTTCCAGCTTGTTATTTATTTAGTGCAAGAAAAATCTCTGAATTATATTATTAATTCAAGCTTTGAGTTTAGTGGCTAGCGCTATGGCCCAGCGGGTAAAAGCCCTGGTCTGCAGCTCCTGCATCTCATATGGGTGCCCATTCATGTCCTGGCTGCTCCACTTCAAAGCCAGCTCTCTGTTATAGCCTGAGAAAGCAGAAGAAGATGGCCCATGTCCTTGGGCCCCTGCACCCACGGGGGAGACCTGGAAGAAGCTCCTGGCTTCTGGCTTCAGATCAGCACAGCTCTGGTCATTGAAGCACCCTGAAGAGTAAACCAGTGGATGGAAGACCTCTCTATATATTTCTGCCTCTGCCTCTCTCTAGCTCTGCCTTTCAAGTAAATAAATAAGTCTTTAAAAAAATTCAAGGTTTGAGAATAAAAAACCTGCTACTTATTAGCCTGAATTTCTGTATTCAATATACTTATTAGCTATCTTCCTTTTCTTAAGATTTATTTATCTTTTTGAAAGGCAGAGATACAGGGGGGTGGAGAGAGATAGAGAGATCTTCCATCCACTGGTTCACTCCCCAAATAACAGCAATAGCTGGGCCAGGCAGAAGCCAGGAGCCAGGAGCTTCTTCAGAGTCTCCCAAAAGGGTGTAAGAGCCCATGCCCTTAGGCCACCTTCTGCTGCTTTCCAGGCACATTAACAGGGAGCAAGATGGAAAGTGAAGCAACTGGGAGTTGAACTGGCACCTATTTGGGATGGCAGCACTAAAAGTGGAGGTTTAACCTTCTACACCACAGTGCTGACCCCAATTATCTTCCTTAAAAGATGGATTACACAATTCTATGTGATGACAATTATATTAGATGGAAAAACTGAGACCCATCACCTTTTACAAATTTATTTGAGCAGGAGAATATTTCTATACTCTGGAAGCATTCCATACAAAAGATGATTCAGAATATCCATCCATACCACAAAAGCAGTTGGATTATAATCATAGAGAAGCAATAAATATATGGAAACATTTTGGTTTTCATTGACATTTGCCATATATAATAATGTTTTAGCAACTTTCAACCTCTGATTGGCTGGCATTTCAGCTTTTTTGATTGATTGAGACTTAACTGCTTGGTTACAATGATATACTCTCAGGTTACACTATGATTTATTTACACATGTAAGTAGGTTACACTTAGTTATATATGGAGATTGTTTTGGAACAAAGCTTGCTACTCAAGTATAGAAATTGGTTTACATCAGCACTCTGGCCTCAGAATCAGCCCTTAAGGCATTCAGATCTGGCTAAAAAGCCCATGAGAGTTTCGCAGGCATGAAAAGCCAAGACACTGTGGGGAAAAAAAAATGACCTAAATGAAAGATCTCTGTGAGTGAGATCCCAGCAGAAAGAATGAGCCATCAAGGAAGGTGGTGCCTTTCTCTGAGGGGAGGAGTGAACTTCCACTTTGAATATTGCCTTGTCTAAATAATATCAGAGTTGGCGAACTCAAGAGGCTTCCATAGCCTGGGCAGCTCATGACAAGAGCCTCGGGTGATTAATGATGTCATAAATAAGAGTGTCAATTGTTAAATCAAGAATTGACAAGCAGGAATCATTGTGCACATGCTCCCCATGTAGGACCTCTGTCCTTAATGTGTTGCACTATGTGAATTAATGGTAAAACTACTACCCCAAAAGTACTCTATACTTTGTGTGTCTTTGTGGGTGCAAACTGTTGAAATCTTTACTTACTATATACTAAGTTGATCTTTTGTATATAAAGATAATTGAAAATGAATCATGATGAAGAATGGGATGGGAGAGGGAGTAGGAGATGGGATGGTTGCAGTGGGAGGGAGGTTATGGGGGAAAAGCCGCTCTAATTCAAAAGTTGTACTTTGGAAATTTATACATATTAAAAAAATGTTGAAAAAAAAGAAATAGGTTACATCAGACTTATTTCAGTTTAACAATGCTATAGATGACAGTGGTGGTTTTGTGGTAGTGATAATGAATGAATTGTTATGTTTGTCAAGGTATTCTATGTGCCAACAATTTATGAACCATTTCTCATGCATTTTCTCAATGAATCTTCACATCAGTGAAATTTGTAACAGTATTATCTCTGCTTTAGTTTGGAAAACATAAGATTCAGAGAGGTTGTTATGCAAGATATGTCAGATGAAATGCTCCTGGTCATAGTATCCAAAATGTGTTCAAATCCAAATTAATCATAGTTAAATGTCTTTTTTTACTAATAACTGTATCATGTCTAATGAAAGAGAAACTGGTTATGATCACAGAGTGCTGCTTATGACAAAATTTTGTGGCTGTCTGGAGTTTATACATGACCATATGTATATATTTTTTTTCAATCCAGAGCTCAACAAGTGAAAGAAGTGAAATGTATGTTATGTATAGTTTTAAATTTTCACTGATGCATAAAAGTGGACATATTTAAGATACCACATCGTGTTTCATTACATACATACATTACATAATGTTCAGTACATACATACATTACATAATGTAATTTAATTCATTACATACATACATTACATAATGTCCAATTACATACATACATTACATAATGTCCAATCAGGATAAAACATAACGATCTACTCAATCTTCTATCCTTTTTTCATGGTAAAGATTCAAAATCCTGTCTTTTAATCTTTTTGAGAATATGTACTCAATTTTAGCACTGTACCATGCTATAGAAAGCCAAAATTTTATTCCTAATGTTATAAACTATGTGAGTTTTCAGAGTTTAAACTTTTATTACTTTTTAATCATGTGGTTTTAGGTAATTTATTCTGATTCTCAATAAACTAATCGTTAAAGCACAGCTAATCTTAAGACCTCTTACAGAATTTCTTAATTATTAAATAGTGCGTTTAGCTTAGTACTGAAAACAATTATAAATGTTCAAATAGTAGCTCTTTTGTTAAGTTGTTTTGGTTTTAGTATTTTTCCTATACTAGACCTTGGATGGACATTGATTCATAGTCAGCCTGGTGATTTTCTTTCTTTGTACATCCTAATACTTTGCCGACACCAATCAATAGCTAGAGGCTAGCATTGGAATAATGAAATAAAAAAATAAATCAATATTAGTTTACATCAACCAAAAATAAAGAGATCCGATAGCTGGTCATAATTTTCACAGACAAAAAAGAATGATATAACAGAAAGACTGAACTCTATCATTTGGGCCTTCTGCACAAATCCTTAACTATAAAATTTAAAGATTAGAAGACAATGCCGGACAATAAATTTCTGCTCTCCTTATAATTTAGAAAATGCAGATAATCTGCAATTTCCATTCTGAAAACATGGGAACAGGAATATTAATTGGATTGCAGCTAGATAAAAATCTTTTGTACAATAAAGGAAACAAGTAGAGTAAAGAGACAACCTAGTAACCCAATTAATATTTCTGCTTTTTAGTGTGCACTTTGAGGGTCAAATCTAAAAACAAACTATTGCCTAGTAATGTATTGGTGTTTCTTCATGTTTTCTTCTGGTAGTGTTATAGGGTCAGGCTGGAAGTTTTACTTTAGTCTATGTTTATGTGATGTTTGTCTATGGTATGATAAAATTGTCCAATTCCATTCTTCTGTATATGGATAACCAATTTCCCCAACAATATTTATTGAAGTGTAACTGTTCTAACCTCATTTGTGTTCTTGGCATTATTTTGTAAAAATCAATTTACTCGGGCCGGCGCCGCGGCTCACTAGGCTAATCCTCCGCCTAGCGGCGCCGGCACACCGGGCTCTAGTCCCGGTCGGGGTGCCGGATTCTGTCCCGGTTGCCCCTCTTCCAGGCCAGCTCTCTGCTGTGGCCCGGGAGTGCAGTCGAGGATGACCCAAGTGTTTGGGCCCTCCACCCCATGGGAGACCAGGATAAGTACCTGGCTCCTGCCTTCGGATCAGTGCGGTGCGCTGTCCACAGCGGCCATTGGAGGGTGAACCAACGGCAAAAGGAAGACCTTTCTCTTTGTCTCTCTCTCACTGTCCATTCTGCCTGTCAAAAAAAAAAAAAAATCAATTTACTGTGCTGCCATGGATTCATTACTGGGCTTTCGATTCTGTCCCAATGGTCAACTTGCCTATCTTTATGAAATTATCATGCTGTTTAACTATTATCACTTTGAGGACCAGCATTGTGTCATAGCAGGTAATAAACCACTTCCTGGCATTCCATATTTGGCACAGATTTGTTTCCTGGTTGCTCCACTTCAGATCCAGCTCCCTGCTAATGGCCTCAGGAAAACAGTGGAAGATGTTCCAATTGTTTGTTCCCCTGCACCTTTTATGAGAGATCTGGAAGAAGCTCCTGGCTCATGGTTACAGCCTGGCCCAGTGTTGGCTGTTGCAACCAACTGAGGAGCAAATCAGAAGATAGAAAGTCTCTCTCTCTTTTCTGTAACTCTTTCTAATAAATAAATAAATATTTAAAATAATAATAAATAATTATTATCACTTTGTCATATAGAGTGAAATCAGGCAATATGATGCCTTCAGCTTTATCTTTGCTTATGGCTCTTCAAATTTTGGGCTATGTAAGAATTTTAGTTGTTTTTTTCTGTTTCTTTGAAAAAGGACAGTGGAATTTTGATAAGGATTTAGGGATTATGTTGAATCTTTGGA
This sequence comes from Oryctolagus cuniculus, assembly GCF_051225735.1. Lineage (NCBI taxonomy): Eukaryota > Metazoa > Chordata > Mammalia > Lagomorpha > Leporidae > Oryctolagus > Oryctolagus cuniculus. Next base: position 104,492,972 of record NC_142871.1, on the reverse strand, counting down.
TACACAATATTTCAATAATATTCTTCCAATTCATGAACACAGGAAACCTTTCCAATTATTTGTGTTTTATTTAGTTTCTTTCATTAATGTTTTATAGATTCAAGTGAGCAGGTCTTTCATATTCTTGGTGAAGTTATTCTGAAGTATTAATGTCTATTGTAAATGAAACTGTTCCCTTGATTTATTTATAAGAAAATTGGTGGTTAATGTATGGAAACACTACTGAGTTTTCTGTGCTGATTTTGCATCCTGTAATGTTATTTTATTTATCAATTATAACATTTTGGGTGGAATCTTTAGGATTTTGTACATGTAATATCATTTCATCAGCGAACAGCAACAATTTCACTTCTTCATTTCCTATTTCGATTTTACTTATTTACTTTTATTGCCTAATTGCTACGACAAGGACTTCTAATTCCAGCTGTATAAAAGTGGTGACAGTGCAGATGAGAAAATCCAGGCTCAGAGAGGTTAATGGCTGTAGTAACACAGTTGGTTAGAGAGGGAACTAGGATTCAACTCCGCCTCCTCACTTCACAACCTAGGCCCTTGTTGTTGAGCACACATAGTCAAGGGAGCTGTAGACACCCAGTCATGCCTGTCCCAGTCATCATGGGATGGCATGTTGTTTATTAATCCCTCACATGTGTCAGGGATCCGGACATGGCTGTTTCGGGGGTAAGGTCAGCCCTTCAAGTACAGCCTTTGTATCACACAGCCTTTGGGCAGATACTGACCAAGGAACTGGAGCCTGGTACTAATCCTGGCCCATGCCCAGTAATGCTGGGCCCAGGGGCTAGATCACAAGTGTTCACATATTCTTAGCCTTCCTTTCCTCTAATGCTTCCTTGATGCTCTAGGGATACTTTGCTCACTCTGTTATTGGAATCCTCTTGACACTCATGATTTTATGATTTTTAGAGTAAAGACGATCTCCTTTCTTTCCCTATTGTTCCCCAGCCCCCCTCACTAGAGGTAGTTCTAAATATTAGTTTCTTATGTATTCCTCCAGAGATTTTGTGTGTATTTAAGAAAAAAAAAACACTTTAAATATTACCATACGGGCAAATGGGGTCATTCCACCCACACTATTCCATATCTTCTTTTTAAAATGTAACAATACGTGTTGGAGGTCATTCCATAAATAGAAATCTGGCTTATCTTTTATAATAGCTGCATTGTACCCCTTTGGAAGAGTGTACTATAATCTGTGTAGTCAGCCTCCCACTGTAGGCAGTGGGCTGCTTACCATTTTTATGACTGCATAATGCTACAGTGAGTATCCTTGTAAATATGCCTTAACACCCAGTGCAAGCAGATCCATATAACTTCCTGGAGGTGAAGTTGCTGGTCAGAGTATCGTGTTTTCATATTTTTTTAAACTTTTATTTAGTAAATATAAATTTCCAAAGTACAATTTGTGGATTACAATGGCTTCCCCCCATAACTTTCCTCCCACCTGCAACCCTCCCATCTCCCGCTCCCTCTCCCATTCCATTCACATCAAGATTCATTTTCAATTATCTTTATATACAGAAGATCAATTTAGTATATATTAAGTAAAGAATTCATCAGTTTGCACCCACACAGAACATAAAGTGTAAAATACTGTTTGAGTACTAGTTATAGCATTAATTCACATTGAACAACACATTAAGGACAGAGATCCTATAGGAGGAGTAAGTGCACAGTGACTCCTATTGTTGACTTAACAATTTGACACTCTTGTTTATGGCGTCAATAATCTCCCTAGATGTACCAAAGTGCAATACAAAGAGCCTACACCAATTTTTAATCCTACTAAAAATATTTTCAATTCCCTGTCTCCCCAAATCCTTACCTCACCAGTGTTTATCAGATTTTGGTAAATTTGTCATTCTAACAAGTAAAAAAAAAGTGGTGACAATGAACATCCTTGTCTTGTTCTACGTCTTAGAGGAAAGGGATCCAGTTTTTTATTATTAATATATTGCAAACGTTGGTCTTGTCATACATGGTCTTCATCGTCTGCTAACCTGAAGTACATTTCTTTTGTACCTAATTTGTTGATTTTTTTTTAAATCATGAAAAGATGTTAAATTTTGTTACTTACTCCTTCTGCACCTAATGAAGTAATAATATGTCTTTGCCATTTGTTTTCTTAATGTGTTATAACACATTTATTGACTTGCTTATGTTTAACATTCTATCTGAAGGATAAATTCCATTATTTATATTGGGGAAACATCAGTCTATCCTGACATTCAGTTAGATGCTCAATAAATGCTAATGGTATGCACAAATAAACTATCAGGCAAATCTATCAACTCATATACATTATATGAAAATAGTTGCAAGTAATATTACTTTAAAATGATAATACTTCGTTTGGATTGTTTTATATTATATTTGTCTACCTGCAATGTATGAATTGATGTTTACTGACACACATGATTTTAAGTATATTGTTTCAAACATTGAAGAAAATTAAATCATAATGCTTATAAAGGACTCCATTCCAATTAGCAATATTACAAATGCTACAACTTGTACATTCACTGGAAGTTATGATATAAATATGACCACAATCAGCTGTGCCTAATATTCGAAATTACATAATTACCCTTATCATTATGTTATAGCTGTCTTGTGTTTTACAATTTATAAAAAACTCATTATATTCATATACATTATCTTTTATCCAATCCAACAAATAAATATTATTTTACTTTTGAAGAAACTGAAAAATTAGAAATTAACTCTCTTGTCTAAGGTCATGCTACACATAAGTTGCAGGATATAGAACAGGCATTTTAATGCAAATGCTTATTAATCTAATAAAGATAGCTTTCAAAATATTTAATTTAAAGTATAGCTTATGGAAATAATTGTTTATACTGACCATGATATTAAAAATACTTAAAATTGTCTTATTTTTAACTTATGAACTAATGTTTATAAAAATAAACCAACAGCAGATCAATAAAAAGGGAAATCCCAAGTTGGAAAAATATTTACAATACATAAATCCAACAAATAATAGAGAAACCTAATGACTGAAACTGATGAAAATAGCAGAAAATTTGAACAACTATTTCATGAAAAGGAGACCTAAAACATAACAAATATTTTACTAATCCTGTTAATTATCAGATACATGTACCTTGGAAGTGCATTGCATACTCATTCCTTTACACTGTAAATGATGGCTAATGTTTAAATAACTATAATATAGTAATAGTAAATGTTATCAAGGATGTGGAGAAATCAGAACACTTACGCATTTGTCATAGGTAGGCAAACCTCTCTGGCAATTATTTAACTAAAGTTAACCATATACATAAACTATGATATAGATGTTCCACACTTTGGTATGCACATACAGAAATGAATATATTTTGATAGCAATAGTATTTTTAATAGCCCCAAAATAGAAATTCTGTAGTAACTATCAACACAATGGAAAAATAAATAGTAATATGAAAACAAAGAAAAAATAGTACATTTTATATGATTTTACTTTTCAAAAGTTCAAAAATCAAAGGAACACTACTGTGTTTGAAGTCAAAACAGTGGTTAACCTTAGGGGAGAGATAGGAGCTTATATAGTGTGGTGGTTATGTTTTAAATATGATTTTGACGCCATTGATGTGCTATGTAAAATCTGCAAAAATTAACTTAATGTTAATTAAACCAATATGCATATGTAGCAGTATATGTATATAGTGTATATACATGTATTTCATATTTTAACAAATGTTCAGAAAATAAAAATCAATCAAAATGTATCATTTTTGATGTGTCATGTTGATTTTATATTTCCATTTTTAAGAATTTTGGTAAAGACAGTGGGTTTCTTCATTCCAAATCATGATTTTATTCCCATATATAACATAAAGAAAAGCATCTGACATTTTAGTCACATTCAAAACTAAAGAAAATTTCGAATATAAAAATACAACATAAGCATTCTTGATATATGAAAGTACTGAGATTATGCTCACAGTTCTAAAATACAAAATGTTTTTGAACAGTATCATGTTTCTAGTAGTTCATATTGAAATTTTCTATCAGACAAAACCATGACTACAATTATAAAAATTATATTATAATTTTTCCAGCCCATTTGTTCTCTTAGAAAATTGTAAAAACTCTCAGATTTACAGAAACTCAAGAATTGATAACTTTACTAGAAAAACAAAACTCTACTTGTATTCTACAAAATTACTTGGAGAATATTATTTGTGTGTGAATTATTCCAAATGACTTTTGTGCTTCAATAATGAGTCAATGGGAAACTTGTTTCTGGTACTCCTTTGGAAGCAGTTGTCACTCAGTGCCTACTATTTGTCAACATAAAATATATATTTATCTGGCACCTAGAGTAGAGCCCAGCAATTTAACATTCTGAGGCACATCAAGGCTATAAAATAATCACAATCTCAACCAATCTTGTGGTAGCAAAAAACGATAGGTAACATTGTACTTAATATTCTTCACATTTACTATTGAGTAGAATGACAGAATACATAAAGCTAAGTAATTTTGAATATTAGCTAAACATAGTTCTTTTTTTCTCCTATGGCTTTCAGCTGTGCTGTATTTTTTGGTTTATTCATTTATATAGAGTGCCAAAACAAGAAGTGCATGGTCTGTTTCCTTGCGGAGTTTATACTCTGCTGAAGAAAATAAACAATATTAATCCAACATATTTTAATATAAAAAACATAACACATGAAAAATAAGGAAGCTCATAGTACACACAGGCAAAACAACTTATGAAGAATGGAGAGAAATGGATAATAGATGATTTCTTGAGAACATTGAACCTGAAGTGGGAAGCTAGAATATAAATTGGAGAAAAGCAAGGGAAGTAGAAATAGGGTGGAGAGAAGTGTAAGTGTATCTCACACAAAAGGACAAAGTTTCACAAGCTGAAGACAATAGGTCAAGCTGAAAAATATGCATGTCTGGTATGCCAAGAAGTGAAGTCTCTAAATAGGAGAATAGTGAGCTATGAGATATCAGAGAACAGGAAGGTTAAAATGAGAGGACTTTGGTTCCTTCCAAGTAGTAAGGAAAAAGCACTAAAGTTTTGTCAAGCAAAAGCAACTATCATCTTGTACACAGTACAATAAAATCACATTGATCAGTGGAAAGAATGTTTTGGGGGCCAATAAAGAAAGGGGGAACATGAGCATTTATTTGAAAATTGTGGTGTTAATGAGCTGAGAGATCAGCGACATGGATCCGATGACAGAGTGCAGATGAGCTGGGAAGGAGTTAAATAAATAAAGTTGACTGGACAAAATAGCTGAATATGTGATTATATTGTATAGAGAAGTGGTAGCGATAAGATAAAATCTGTGTTCCGTCAGATATTAAGGATTTTTAACAAAAATACAAAAAAAGGACAAGTTCTCTGGCAATGAGGCAGTATTGGTTTTAGTGACCGATAAATTCATTGACACACTAAAAAAAGTTGAGGTATACTAAGTTGCTTTTATACATGCACAGATAAAAAAACTGCAAGTAATTTTAAGGTGTTCCTGTACTTATTAGTATCTCTAGATTTTTTTTTTAGAAAATTATACATAATTTGTTACCACAAGTAACATTTCTCAGAAACTTTTAGAGGTCCCTCCAATTTCATTTAATTTATGGCAATTCTAGAAATTTTCACTAAACTTTCAAACACTGGTTCATCCAATCTGCTGAGTTTTTCTCACTTTTTTTCACACCCACTCCCTGCTATTTAATTCTTTATTATCTAAATACACTAATTTTTCTGCTTTCTTTTGCAGATTTCTTTAACCTCCTTTTATTTTGCATGGCTATCCCCCAAAAAGCATAGATTAGGATTGACATCCCTCTCTAGAAATGTTTTCAACAGGCTTCATCCTTTGCAGAAACAATCTGTGATTAATGATGGAGTCAGAAGCAAACGCCATAACAAACATCAAAATTAAATTATTTCCTCAAAGACAAATTTAAGACTTTATGTACCTACCTTTCTGTGTCTGAAACTTGGTAAAAGAAAATAACCCTCGGGGCTGATGCTGTGGCACAGCGGATAAAGCCATCACCTAAAGTGCAGGCATCCCATATGGGTGCTGGTTCGTGTCCTGGCGGTTCCACTTCCAATTCAAATCTCTGCTATGGCCTGGGATAGCAGTAGAAGATGGTACAAGTCCTTGGGCCACTGCACCCACATGGTAGACCTGAAAGAAGCTCCTGGCTCCTGGCTTCGGATCAGTGCAGCTCCAGCCATTGTGGCCATCTGAGGAGTGAATCAGGGGATGGAAGAATCAGGGGATGGAAGACTCTCTCTCTCTCTCTCTCTCCCCCATCCTCCCTCCCTCTCCTTCTCTCTCTGTGTAACTCTGACTTTCAATTAAATAAATAAATATTTAAAATAAAAAAGAAAGAAAATAAATCTCATAGCCTGGTGATTCTGTGAAAGTCTAATATCATCCAAATAATGTCAGAATATAGTTCATTACATATGGCATACACACACACACACATTCTTCCAGGTTTTGATAATTTACTATATCTGTCATTAGGGAAAGCTGGATTTTAGGTAAGGATATCACTCTATCCTACTTTTCCATTTTTTGTTAAAATTATTTCAAAATAGTATGTTGGGGGCCAGTGCTGCAGTGAATTGGGTTAAGCCTCCACCTGCATCCCATATGGGCACCAGTTGGTGTCCCAGCTGCTCCTCCTCTAATCTAGTTAATGGCCCAGGAATGCAAGGTGGTGGAAGGTGGCCCAAATGTTTGGTCCCCTGTACCTGTGTGGGAAGCCTGGAGGAAGCTCCTGGCTCCTGGCTCCTGGCTCCTGCATGACCAAGCTCCAGCCATTGCAGCCATTTGGGGAGTGAACCGGAAGATGGAAGACCTCTCTCTCTGTAACTCTGCCTCTCAAACCAATAAAAATCTATTTAAAAAAAGTTACAGGAAAAGACATAAAGCAAATGCAAACTAATCTAACATAACAGAAACCAAATTAGTGTTTGTTTAACATAAGGTGAGAGGAGGAGATAGGAAAGGACAGGAAGGCAAGATGATAGAATGTATGCATTGATTCTAATATTTTTTGTATATATTCATTATCTTGTTTGTGTTTATAGCTTCATAAAAATGCCAAAATATACCAAACTTTACTTTTTTAATATATACAGTTTATTTTATGTAGACTAATAAATAAAAAAGGTTGTTTTTTAAAATATCATTTTTATTTATTTGAAAGACTGAGTTACAGAGAGGGAGAAAGAGATCTTCCATCTGCTGGTTCACTGGCCAGATGGCTGTTAGCCTAGACTGGGACAGGCTGATGCCAGTATCTTGGAATTTCTTCTAGGTTTCCCATGTACATGACAGAGTTCCAGGTATTTGGGCCCTCTTCCTCTGAGTGCCCAGGCTTATTACCGGGGAGTTGAATCCAAAGCAGAGGAGCCAGGACTAAAGCCAGTGCTTCTGTGTAATGTGGATGTCACAGTCAGCAGCTTAATCTACTCCAATACAACGCTGACCCCAATAAAGTTGTTTTTAAATGTCAGTTAATATCACTGTTAGAAACCACATCAAGGGTCTTGAAATAAGTTCATGAAAAATAAGTTTTATTATTTCATTTCACTTTTCCAGGAACTTATTGAAGTTCCCTTATATGTATAGGTTACTATGGAAGTATGGCCAAAAGAAAGTTGAAGTGGTTGTGGAGGGCAATGCTTCCTTTAATACTCTGGCCTCCTCTCCAAAAGAATTAAAGTGAATAGGAGAGTATAAAGGGTGAAAGAGCAACCGAGCAAGGTAAACAGCATAAGCACAAATCTAGGGTACAAGGAGTTTGAAAATTAACAAGTGAAGAAGCTGCCAGAATATCAGGTGGCTTGAGCACAGTAAAGTCACAAATGACATGAGGAATGATGAGAGTAGAAATAGGCACCACAAACAGGAAACTTGAACTTCATTCCAAAAGAAAATTAAAATATATGAAGGAAGCTAAGTTATTTCATTCTTTGAAATTTCCATATTTTTCTTTCAATGAAATAAAAGACACCATTAAGTTGAAATATCAAATTTATAAAGATCCATTACATTTTTTCTATTTCAGATTGTGGGCTTGTGGGCAAATCTCTAAAATAGGGGTATAATTTTCTTGCAATTCTCTCCTTTTTCCTCCTCTCTGTGAAGCCTTATCGCTCTCACTGTGGCTTCTTTTAAAAAAATGAATGTGATTGACAAAGCCACAGCTGTTCTGGACAGCTTCATTTGGAGTGGGAGAACTCTGGAAGAATCCTTAAAGAGAACTAAATCAGCAGAAGCTGAGAAAAGCCGTGTGGGAGAATCTAGAGGAAGTCTTTTTGCAAATATGCAAACATTTCAGAAATATTAGCACTGATTTTATTTCCCAGACCTACCCCATCAGCCCATGCTATTCTTTCAGAACAAGCCAGAGGCACTGACTTAACAAATTGAGCTGCTATAGGAGATACCTACTTTTGTTTAGCACCCATTCCTTCCCCCTTAACAACAATAGCATCCTGAATTTCTTTTGTGTAATCATCACAATTTCATTCCAATCAAGAAATTTAGATAGAATTGAAGTTCCCTCAGTACTACAAACAATGCAGTGTACTTTAATACAATCTGCATAGAAGTTTTCATGTGCCCCCAATAATTTCTACAGAAATAGGTTCATATACAAATAGAGCCAAGGATACCCAGGTTGTAGGTACAGGAATTTCAAGGAATAGTTAACAAGGATTCAGAGGAGTCCGTTTGCTGTCTACTTCATCAGCAGCTATCGGGATATTGGGAACTGCCTTTAGACCAAGACACCAGATTGGTGATAGCAGAAGTATAATGGGCACATAAAACTGTTGCTCCCCCTCTTCGTGGAGGAATGACACAGGACCCTGCGCTGTTCTTTTGTCTGCTTGGCCCTTCCCGGGTTTGCTGCTGGTTCTTCCTGGGTTGGCTACCGACCCTTCTACCTCCGTGGAAGGGTGGTGCCCCCCTGCCACTTTCCCCACTTCCGCGCGGGAGCAGCACACCGCTGGCCGGCTCTCTCGGGGGCTGCTCAGATGTTCCTCAGGTGTTCCCTCAGATGTTCCTGGTGCATGTTGTCTCTCTCCTCCTTTATAGTCCTCTTCCACCAATCCCAACTCTGCTACCCACACGCCGAGTACGCTGCTCTCCTCCAATCAGGAGCAGGATCAGCTCCTGCAGGTTACTGGTCGAACTGGAGGCAGCTGTGTAGAAGCTGTTTACTCCTCTCCCAGCGCCATATTGTGGGAGAGCAGATGCATAGAATAAGTCTTAATTCCAGTAACTTAGTCTAGTCCGAGTTGCTCCCCACATAAAACTTCCTTACAAAAAACTAAACTGATAAAAGTTGGTGGGTGTTTAAACAAAATGAGACTTAAAATATATTTGAGACCAAAATTCCAGGCAATTTACCATTTCTCATGATGGCAGTGTAGGAAATATTAAATTGGGGTTAGCATTGTGGCAGACAGGGTTAAATCACCAGCTGTGACTCCAGCATCCTATATGAGCGCTGGTTCAGGTCCTGAGTGCTCCACTTCAAATTAGCTCCATGATAATGCACCTGGGAAACCAGCAGAAGATTAAGTAATTACCTGGTCCTGTGTCACTCATTTAAGAGACCCTGATGAGGTTTCAGGCTCTTGTTTTCAGCAAGGCCCAGCCCTGGTCACTGGCCATTTGGAGAGTCTCTCTCTCTCTCTCTCTCTCTCTCTCTCTCTCTCTCCCTCTTTTATTTATTTCTTTAAGTGGAAGAGTCACAAATAGAGAGTGGGAGAGACAGAGATAAAGGTCTTCCATCTGCAGGTTCACTCCCCAAATGGCTACAACAGTTGGAGCTGAGCTGATCTGAAGCCAGGGTCCAGGAGCTTCTTCCAGGTCTCCCACATGGGTGCAGGGGCCCAAGGACTTGGGCCATCTTCCACTGCTTTCTCAGGCCATAGCAGAGAGCTGGATTGGAAGTGGAGCAGCCAGGTCTTGAACCAGTGCCCATATGGGATGCTGGCATTGTAGGCAGAAGCTCAGCCAACCATGCTGCAATACAGACCTCTCTCTTTATCTCTCTCACTCTCTCTCCCTCTGACTCTCTCTTTCTCTCTAATTCTGCCTTTCAAATAAATAAATCTTTTAAAAAAAGACATTAAGAATCAATGACAAAGAATATTGTAAATCCATGATAAAACACAAATCTACATTACACGGTGCTGTTATCTGTCCCTGAATATGAACATTATTGTCCAGCATCACTGTGCTAAGAATCTATGTAAATCTTTATGGGCAAATTACAAACTCTTAGACTAAAATTGGGGTCCTAAGTCATCTAAGATTAGAGCTGTGATTCCAAGAAGGGATTTATATATAAGGTAAGCACAAAATAATCAGCTGGTAGAGGAAACAGAGTCATGGGAACTATTTTTTAGTTGGTAGCAGCATCCAAGATCACAACTCATAGACACTAAAGGTTAGAAAATCATATGTATATGGATGTATGTGTACATATTTATGTATTACTAATATATCTTTTCAGATATTTGCAATACTCTCTCTCTCTCTCTCTCTCTCTCTCTCTATATATATATATATATATATATATATATAAATGAATCAGAAAGGAAACTATTATATGTTCAATATAAGGGATCAGGGCAGAGAAGGTACTAAAGACATGAAACTCACATGAGTAATCAATCAACACTGGTTGCCTCTCACTTCAGAGATGACCATGAAGAAATGAGTAATAGAAGGCATTACAGTGTATATATTATGATAAGGGAGATAAATTCTGAGGCATATAAAATTATCATAATTTAGTTAAACATTCACCTTTACGTGAATTTTAGATAGAATGAGTGTTACTGATGCAAGAGTCTGTAGTTATTGCAATTTTTTGTCTGCAAGGCTCCTGTCTCATGTATTTAAAGAACAAGGAGCATGGACAAGGGAGAGTACATATAAGCAGAACTAGTTCACTGAGATGAAGTAGATAAACCAAAAGCAAAATAAAAGTGTTCCAACTGCATTGATAGGGGTTTCTGGAAAAACAAGCCATTGGGGGGATGATTTCCTGCAGGGTTTTCAAAGCTGTCAGAGAAGAAGTTTTCATGATTGAGACACAAGATGCTTTGAGAACTGACAGTTTTGATTGGCAAATTGGGTGAAAGCCAAGTGAAAGTACATGAAATCTTCCCCAAGATGCATAAAATTCTCATTATCTAGGTCTGTTACAATAACACAGAGAAACCTCAAATACAAGGACTAGCATATGACATCAACAACCTTCACAGAAACCAGCTGCTTGACTTCTCAGGACCTTTGAGACTCATCTCTAGTTAGTGGGGAAGGATTTCGCTGGTCCCTATCTGCCTAGCCAGGAATCTATCTTTCTAGGCATCCTTGTTCTGAGGAGGTAACCCTAACTGCCTTTGAGTTGCCCTCTAGCTATGTTAAGCTGGAGGTGGGTGATATTGAAGGCAGAAGTCTGGGTTCCTCCTTCATGATCTGCCCAGGGGTCCATGGTTCCGTCTGCTGGACCTTCTGGAGTAAAAACATGATGTTCTCTCAATGAGAAGAGACAAGCCATAAAAGAAGGTAAGAGGGGGGTGTCATGGGCATGTCTCCCAAAATAAAAGGGATTTTTATAAACCCTCACTGTGCTGCATAGAGTCAACATGATTAAAGTCTATTCTTAGAGTAAATTCTTGTCATGGAAGAGGAGGGAGGGATCCTTAAGATGAAACCACATTGACTGAACAGTTATTGCTTGGTGAATTTTTCACCAGGTTGCCCAAGCCTCTGGGTTAATATCTGTCTCAATTATTGTAAGGAAGAAGGATTGCCCTGTAGCCATGAGGATGGTGGTTCCTATCTGGGCTAAGAGATCTCACCCTAGAAGGGATATTGGGAGCCCCAGTATGAGCCAGAAGGCATTTGTTAAAAAATTATTCCAGTTAAAGATTAGGGATGTGGTGGCATATCTACAAAAGATTTTCCTAAATCATCTCTCACAGTCATTCCAAGGGAAGAGGAGAGTAAGAGATTTGACAGAAGGACAGAAAAAGTGGTTCTAGTATCAAGAAGGAGATCAACTTCCTTCCCTTTTGCGATCAGGACCACCCAGACCATCAGGACTCTTATCTGAAGCTGATTGAGTAATGAACTTGTCCTTCAAAGTTGCCACTCCTATAAAATTAGGAGATAGGGAAGTATGTTTGACTAATGCCTCTCAGTTTTTCTAAGAAGGTTAAAGTGATCTTCTTTGGACCTTGGTCTATCGTGGACAGTTTGGACTAGTTGAGGAGTTTGGACCCAGTCCTCCTCAGTCCCCCAGGATACAAATGATGAAATATTTTCATTTCCATTCATCTACATTTTCATATGGTGTCCATATAGGGTGAGGATCTTCTTGAGGAACAGCATGTTTTCCTGTAGAATATAACTTTCCCTGGCCTCCCTGATCAGGCAAAGATGTAAATATCATATAAAGTTCATCCTTTAAATTTCTGCAACTTGGAGAACAGCCTGTCTCTCAGTCTCTTTTACGGTCTGATTCAGGAGTTACATTATATCTTTCCAAGTGAAATCATAGACCTGGGGCAAACTCTGGAAGGTTTCAATATATTTGTCAGGATCACCTAAAAATCTACCAAAATTCCCACTTATCTCTCTAAAATCCTGCAGGGAAAAGGGGCGTGGACACAAGTAGGGCCACTGAACACTCTGGAAGCTTCCTGGACATGTAAGATACAAGTTAGTGGCAAAGTGTCCTACTTGCTAACAGGTAGCTCCTGATAAGGGATCCATGAGGGAACAGGAGTGGTAAACAGAGGGATCAGTGTAGATTGTGTGGCAGGATATATGGCATTCGGGGGAAGCAGGGCAGCTGGGGTATTGAGGGTAAGTAACTACTGCTAAAAGCACTGGATCTTCTTTACAGAGCTGACAAAGTCTGGCTTTTCTTACAGTGCAAAAATTGCTTGGAAATAAGAGATCTCATACCAATGTCCAATTCTGCAAGCAAAACAAATATAGTTGGAGGAGGGTGTTATAGATAATACTTCCCTCTGGAGTCCAAATCTCCTAGCCTTCTAGCCTGTATCCTGCCCGTACTATGGTGCAGAAAAAAAAAAAGGCATTCTTTCTTTAAGGTTTTAGGGTCAAAGCAATCCCAGTACTCAACAATGCATTCCAAAAGTGTTAATGTTGAAGATGGTTTCTTAAACATCTGAAGTAAAAGGACGTGAAACAAAGACATATCTAAGTTTCTGCCTCCACCCACTTGAAGCATCTCTCAAGTTCCTGGACTGTGAGAGCATAGCACCCTAGATCCCACAATATGGAGATGTCAGAGAAAAGGAGTAGACACTCTTACCTTTACCTCCATTCTTCCCTGGATTCCCTGGTACTCTTGATCCTGGTGATCATGACGGACTGGGTGTGTAACCCAGCATTCAAAGACAAGGAGAGTTAAGTCAACAGGCGTAATCATCCTTACCTGTGTCTAACTTTGGCCCTCCCTCCTATCTCCATGTCTTTCCTCTAGACCTTGCTGAAAACATTCTGTCCATGTACAGCATACATATGCCCAAGTCTCAAAGTGGATATATTGAAGAAGCTGATAGATGATATTTGTCAGTGTTATCTTTTGGAAGTTATATCACTATATCTTATCCTGATTATTCTATGAGACTTGTTTTTTAAATTATTGATTTATTTATGTATTTGAGAAATAGAGTTACCGAGAGGGTGACACAGACAGAAAGGTCTTCCATCTGCTGGTTTACTCCCCAAATGGGCTGCAATGACCGAAGCTGGGCCAATTTGAAGCCAGGAGCCAGGATCTTCTCTCATGTTTCCAACATGGATTCAGGGGCCCAAACATTTGAACCATCTTCCACTACTTTCCAGGCCATAGCAGAGAGCTGGTTCTAAAGAGGAGCAGCCAGGACATGGACCAGTGCCCATATGGGATGCCAGTGCTGCAGGTGGAGGCTTTACCTACTGTGCAACAGTGCTGGCACCTCTATGAGCCTTCTTGGCCAAAACTTTTCATCCTTCTCATATACTGGACCTCCCTTTTCAATTTATTGGCTTTCCTGTGCCTTAGTCAGTCCCTTTTTAAAGAATCCCTCATGCTCACTAATCCTGATGGTTTGGGCAGGTCAGGCAAACCACTTATCCTATTTTCTCTTAAGCCAACCATGCTGTGCAGCCAGAATGACATGCAGGCACACCTATCTCATGTCTACCAGGCAGTTCCCTGTCCCATAAGTGGGTGCTGCACCCAGGGTAGACACGGCTGTTCATGAACGCATCACCCTTGCCTGTATGCTCACAGTGACGTCCCCCCACCTAGAGGAGTTTAACCCCTAGTACCAACATGTGTTAGGCAGGAGAGGACTGTAACAAGTACAGGAGTGCATGGGGGAGGCAGCCCGCTCCCTGCCTCTGAACTGACTCATTCCTAGTCAGATGTCAAGGATGGGGACTAATGTGTACCTTCCCACTACCCTCCATCATCAGGCAACCAACATAACATGAAGGATAAGATATCTGATATTAAAGTAATGGGGGATGAAGTCACTCTGGAAGCATGTCTCATTGACCCTGGAGCATGAAACATCAAACCTATATATGCACAACAAACGTTTAGCATCATTTTAAATTAAAGTCATTATTTTCCCAATTGAGAGCCTTATCTTTTGAGAGTTCCAGGGGTCCAACTAGATGCCTCAATTTGGAAGACTCAACTTAGAGGTTTAAATCTAAATAATTACCTGTAGCTGGTGCTGTGGTATAGTGGTGTAGAGGGTAAAGCCACTTTCTAGGATGTTAGCATCAATGCAAGTGCCAGTTCATGTCCCAGCTGCTCCACTTCCATTCCCTGCTAATGGCCTGGGTAAAGCAGTAGAAGATGTCCCAATTGCTTGGGCCTCTGTACATGTGCGGGAGAGCCGGTGACACTCTTGGCTTCAGCCTGGCTCTGCCCTGGCCTTTGCAGCCACTTGGGAAGTGAAACAGCAGATAGAAGATCCTTCTCTGTCTCTCCCTTTCTCTTTGTAACTCTTTCAAATAAATCTTTAAAAAAATCCCTAAACCATTGTCAAAGGTTTAAGCCGTTTGGTCAAAGTAAAAGCTGTAAAAGTCCATGTAACGAGTATTTTAACCAAAGCTCTCAGCCAGATCTAATCATAGTTACAGCAATTACTCTATTTTAAAAAGGAAGATAATGCTTAGTCCTTTAAGACTCAATTATCCAAAGCAATGGAGAATCAGAGAATTGTGTTGTCAAAAGCTGACAAAAAAAAAAAGCCATCAAAAAATTTAAACGTCAGAGAAGAGAGAAAAAATGTATCAGATTGAAAAGATTTAACAGATTAAAGCCTCTCTCTTGTTAGCTTAGGGGGATAAACCTCTCTGCCCCCCTCTTTCCCCACATTTGAGGCTGAGTGAGGAGAAGAAGGAAGGAGAAATTAAAAAGTGATGAATTCAGATTTTAGTCCAATACCCTAACAGGCAGTCAAAGTGCTGATCCCATGAGGAAGCATTCAGAGAACACTGGGGAGCTGCCCCAGCCAGAAACCTTACTACAGTTTCATGCATTAGATGAAGCAGAATAGGACCAACCTTTCCAGTTTTTTAAAAAGTGGAGGTGGATTAATCAGTTTTGTTCTCTGCGGTTTAAGACTGGCAGTCATGCTAATCTCTTTCAACTGGCTGACAAAGTTCTTGTGCATTAAATGATGGTGGCCTATGATATGATGGAGAACAAGGGTTTCAAAAAAAAAAAGCAGAGGCAATCCATCTTTTCAGACAAGATCGGGCACATTCAGGGTGGTATGGCCGTAGACTACAGTCCATCTTTTCTAAACCTTCAGATGGTCCTAGATGAGCCCTCAAGAAATGTTGTAGGAGTATGAGGTTATTACAATTCCATTTCTCCACTTTGGTCATGTCACATTCACAGGAGCCCAGAGAAGGAAGAGTGTATAAAGCAGAAGTTGTTTATTTAAAGAAAGCAGAGAAAGAAGAAGAAAAAGAAATTTAAAAAAAAACCTCCGAGCTGCAACAAGAAGGGTCCCTGAAGAAAGGAAACATTTAGGGCTGATTGTCTAAAATATTTTATAGTCTATAAAAGGGGACGTTCTCATGTTTAGTCCAGACAAAGCATTGAAAAGTGACAGTCTTGATTGGTTAATTTAGAGAAAATAAGAGAAACCACCTGAAACTTTCACTACGATGCATAAAATTGTCACTACAAATACCAGTTTACAATAGCACAGAAAACCCTTGATTGGCACAACATCAACATCCTTCACAGAAGCCAGCTGCATGATTTTTCTCAGGTCATCAGGTCCAGTGCAGTGAAAATGTGGGGAAAACATTTCAGGAAAAGAGCATAGTAAATATGAATTACATAAGTGGGAAATTAGTCGAGCTTGTTGAATTGCATGAAGGAGGTCAGTATAGATGAACCATCATGAACTTAAATGAGAGCAATGTGAGATTCATTGGGAAGCACAGAAAAAAACTAGTTCTTGAAATGTTCAAAGCCATAATAAAGACTTTAGATTGTACTATAAGTGCAATTGAGAATGTTGTTGGGTTTTAAGTAGAGAGTGATTTTGTGCACACACACACACACACACATACACATACACCTGTATGCACATACCTGCAAACACAAGTACATGCATGCATATTTATATATATTCAAAATGGGTATAAAATTGGAATTAAAAATATGTTCATTTAGTGCTAAAATGTTGACACCAATGAATTGGGGGGGGAGCTTCAAAAAGTTTGTGGAAATTGCAATTGATGCAGGAACTGTGCATGGATTTCTGTCATTTGCACCAAAAATATCTTTTTTAAAAAAATTATTTAAGTTATACAATTTTCATGGATTTCATATATATAGATTTAGGAACACAGTGATACTTCCCACCCTATCTTTCCTCCTGCCCACGCTCCACCTTTCTTCTCCTCCCTTTCCCATTCCCACTCTTGATTTTTACAAAGATTTACTTTCAGTTTACTCAATTGTTGTAAGGTTAAGCCTACGCTAAGTAAAAGAGTTCAACATTGGGGTGGCACCATGGCTCACTTGGTTAATCCAACACCTATGGCGCCAGCATTACATATGGGCGCCGAGTTCTAGTCCCGGTTGCTCCTCTTCCAGTCCAACTCTCTGCTGTGGCCTGGGATGCCAGTGGAGGATGGCCCAAGTGCTTGGGCCCCTGCATCTGCATGGGAGACCAGGAAGAAGCACCTGGCTCTTGGCTTCGGATTAGCGCAGTGCTGGCCATGGCAGGCATTTGGGGAGAGAACCAACAGAAGGAAAAACTTTCTCTCTGTCTCTCTCTCTCACTGTCTATAACTCTACCTGGCAAATAAAATTTAAAAAAAAGAGTTCAACAAATACTATGAAAAAAAAAAAAAAAAACACTGTTTCTCAAAAGAAGAGATAAAGGATGTAAACAATCATCCAATCTCAAAATGTCCATTTCACTCCAATACATCACATTTTAGATATTCTGTTAGTTACCTCAGATCATGGAAAACATATGGTATCTGTCTTTTAGGACTGATTTATTTCACTAAGTATACTGGTTTCCAGTCACATCAATTTTGTTGCAAAATACAGGATTTCATTTCTTTCACAGCTGAGTAGTACTTCATAGTATATATATACCTCATTTTCTTTATCCATTCATCAGTTGATGGGCATCTGTGGGGAGCAAACCGGACTAGACTGAGTTACGGGAATTAAGACTTATTCTATGCATCTGCTCTCCCACAATATGGCGCTGGGAGAGAAGTAAACAGCTTCCGCACAGCTGCCTCCAGTTCAGCTAATAAACTGTAGGACTTGCTCCTGATTGGAGGAGAGCAGCGTACTCGGCGTGTGGGCAGCCAAGTTGGGATTGGCGGAGGAGGACTATAAAGGAGGAGAGAGACGGCATGCACCGGGAACATCTATGGGGAACATCTAAGGGGAACACCTGTGCAGCCCCCGAGAGAGCCGGCCGGCGGTGTGCCGCTCCCCTGCGGAAGTGGGGAATGTGGCCAGGGGGAACTGCCCTTCCACGGAGGTGGAAGGGATAGTAGCCAACCCGGGAAGAACCAGCAGCAAACCCGGGGAGGGCCGAGCAGACGAAAGAACAGCGCAGGGTCCTGTGTCGTTCCTCCACGAAGAGGGGGAGCGACATAATGGTGCCGTGACTCGGATATGAAGCCTAGGCAGGGTTCAGTGTCGCTCCTCCACGAAAACGGGGAGCGACATAATGGTGCCGTGACTCGGATATGAAGCCTAGGCAGGGTTCAGTGTCGCTCCTCCACGAAAACGGGGAGCGACAGGCATCTACATTGATTCCATATCTTAGCTATTGTGAACTGAGTTGCAATAAACATGGGAGTACAGATAACTCTTTCATATGCTGATTTCTTTTGGTTTTGATAATGTCCCAAGAGTGGATGGCTAGATCATATGGTAGATTTATATTAAGATTTCTGAGGTATTTCCATACTTTCTTCCACAATGGTTGATCCAGTATACATTCCCACCATCAGTGGATTATGGTATCTTTTTCTCCACATCCTCTCCAGCATTTGTTCTTTGTTGATTTCTGTATGAGAATCGTTCTAACTAGGGTGAAGTGAACCTCATTGTGCTTTTGATTTGCATTTCCCTGATGGCTAGTGATCTTGAGCATTTTGTCATCTATCTGTTTGCCATTTTATTTTCCTCTTTTGAAAAATGCCCGTTCAAGTTCTTTGTCCATTTTGTTATTAAATTGTTTGTTTTGTTGTTGTTGAATTTCTTAAGCTCTATTTATAGTCTGGATATTAACCCTTTATCAATTGCACAGTTTGCAAATATTTTCTTCCATTCTGTCGGTTGCCTCTTCACTTTGCTGAGAGTTGCTTTTGCAGTAAAGAAGCTTCTCAGCTTGAACTAATCCCATTTGTCAATTTTGGTTTTGATTGCCTGTGCTTCTAGGGTCTGCTAAGAAGTATTTGCCTGTTCCAAGCTCTTGTAGAGTTTTCCCAAAGTTCTCTAATAATTTGATGATATCAATTCAAAGATTTAGATCTTTAATCCATTTTGAGTGGATTTTTGTGTAAAATATAAGGTAGGGATCTAGTTTCATACTTCTGCACACAGAGATCCAGTTTTCCCAACACCATTTGTTGAAGAGACTGTCCTTGATCCAAGGAATGATTTCAGCTCCTGTGTCAAAGATAAGTTGGTTGTAGATGGGTAGATTTATTTCTGGAGTTTCTATTCTATTTCATTTGTCTACATGTCTGTATGTTTTCCAGTTTCAGGCTATTTAATGATAACTACCCTGTAGTATGTCTTGAAATCAGGTGCTGTGATGCCTCCAGCTTTGTTTTTCCTAAATAAGATTGCTTTAGCAAGGTACCTTTCTCTGAAGGGAGGAGAGAAATTCCACTTTGATTATGGCCTTGTCTAAATAAGGTCAGATTTTGTGGACTTAAGAGGTATCCATAGCCTTTGCAGCTCATGACAAGAACCTCGGGTGATCACTGATGTCATAAATAAGAATGTCAATTGTTAAATCAACAACAGGAGTCAATGTGCACTTGCTCCCCCAGTAGGACATCTGTCCTTAATGTGCTGTACTATGAGAATTAACGGTAAAACTAGTCTTCAAACAGTACTTTATACTTTGTGTTTCTGTGTGGGTGCAAACTGTTGAAATATTTACTTGGAATAGAGTTGATTTTCTGGATCCCCTATATATAAAATCAAGTCATCTGGTGCTGCGGTTCAATAGGCTAATCCTTTGCCTAGCAGCACCAGCACACTGGGTTCTAGTCCCGGTCAGGGCGCCGGATTCTGTCCCGGTTGCCCCTCTTCCAGGCCAGCTCTCTGCTGTGGCCCAGGAGGGCAGTGGAGGATGGCCCAAGTGCTTGGGTCCTGCACCCCATGGGAGACCAGGATAAGTACCTGACTCCTGTCATCGGATCAGCGTGGTGCACCAGCCGCAGCGCGCCAGCCACAGCGGCCATGGGAGGGTGAACCAACGCAAAAGGAAGACCTTTTTCTCTGTCTCTCCCTCTCACTGTCCACTCTGCCTGTCAAAAAAAAAATCAAGTCAACAGCAAATAGGTTTAGTTTTGACTTCCCCCTTACCAATTTGTACCCATTTGGGTTTTTTTCTTGCCTAATGTCTCTGGCTAAAACTTCCAGGACTAAATTATAAAGTTTGTGTTATTGTCTATTTGTTCTGGTGTTAGGATTGCTATAGTTCTTCTTTTTTGCTTTCTGTAAGCATGGGATATCTTTTTCCATCCTTTCACTTTAGTTCTGCATGTATCTTTGTGGTGAAGTATGTTTCTTATAGGCAGCAATGAGATGGGTCTTGTTTTTTAATCCATTCTGCCAGTCTGTACCTTTTAACTAGAGAGTTGAGGCCATTTACATTCAAGGTGACTATTGATAAGTAACAATTTGGCCCTGTCATTTTTCATAACTATTCCTATTGTTTACTTTGGATTTCTTCTGTACTTTTACTGTCAAATATTCTGCCTTCACATTTTTTCATAAAGATGGATATCTTTATGTGTTTCTCTGTGTAGCAAATCCTTAAGCATCATTTGCAAGGATGGACTAGTGGTGACAAATTATTTTAATTTCTGGTTGTTATAGAAGGTCTTTATTTCACCTTACTTCTTAATGAAAGCTTTGCAGAGTTCAATAATCTGGGTTTATAGATTTTTTTCTCTTAAGACATGGTTATGTCTTGCCATTCTCTCCTAGCCTAAAGAGTTTATGATAAGTCAATTATGAGTCTAATTGGAGATCCTCTGAAAGTAATTTGGCATTTCTCTTCTGCAAATTTTAGAAATTTTTATGTTTTATTGTGGGAAATTTGGCTCCAATATGTCCTGGTGAAGATTTTTTTTTAGTCATGTATTTTAGGAGTTCTTTGTGCTTCCTGTACTTGTATGTCCCTTTCTCTCTTCAAACTGGGGAAGTTTTCTATAATTATATCATGAAATAGGCATTCTAATCAATTCTCTCCACACTTTAAGAACTCCTAAGGCCCATATATTGGGTCATTGAATAGTATCCCATAAATCTCCAACACTGTTTTTAAGTTTTCTAATTTCTTCTTGGATTTTTTTCCTGAAAATTTTTTCCCTGAAAGTTTTCGAAGATTTGTCTTCTAACTCTGATATTCTTTTAACTGCCTCCTAAGGTCTGTCAATAAGCATATCGACCACATTTTTATTTGATTTATTAAATTCTTCATTTTCAATATTTTATTTTGATTTCACTTTAAAATCTTAACTTCATGGGAAAAATTTTTGTTCATGTCAGGTATGGTTTTCTTTAGTTTGTGTATTTGTTTCCAATTGCTTTTGAGTAATCTTATGATTAACCTTTTGAATTCCATTTCTGGCATTTCTTCAATCTCTTCATCTTATATTCTACTATTTAATGTTGTTATGTTCCTGTTGGGGAAGGGAGTCATGATGTTCTCCTTTTTCTTTTTTTTAATTTCTGTGTATATTTTTAGACATTTGTGGAGTTATTTGTTAGTTTTTTCCTCTGATTGCCTTTATCTTAGGGCTATGCCTCTGTGGCTTAGTGGAATGTCTGCACTTTCAGTGAATTCCAAGGAGTGTGTGCTGGGTGTGGCCAGGGATCTCTGGTCAGTGCTCTACTATTGGGTGAGCATCCAGGGTAACACCCTAGTTAAGCATGGCAGATCTCTTCTTAAAAGAAGGAAGGGAATGGTCACCTCTGTTGGTGTGATCACACTCTTACCTCCTCTCAACCAAGGTAAGCAATGCCCTGGTGTTATCCCCCAGTGGGTTCAACACTCATCTGTGCAACCATATGAAATAACAAATAATTTGTGCAGTATTCACTCTGAATAGTCTGTGGGCAATGACCCACCAGAGGCAACCAAGGAGGTCCAAGTGTGTGGAGCCACATGCAGTGATTGACTAGAGATCCAGCTACACCCTGCAACATCTCACGTAGTCACAGAGTCCCCACAGTCTCAGAACAGAAGGCTCCCACAGTCTCTGGGTGCAGAGGTTCTGCTCTACCCTGCCACTCTGTCTGGTTCACAGAGAGGCAGATGTTCTCCCAGCCAGTTCTGCCTGGGAAGCTTGAGCTGCTGAGTCTGTCAAATGTTGGGAGGCTGAGGGGTCTTCACAGTCCTGCATGGGTGCCCAGTCCCCTGTCAATCCTCCCAGTCAGGCACAAAGTCAGTGGGGACTGCAGATTTCTCCTCTGCTAGAATCTCGTATCACACTGTTGATGCCGGAACTGCCAAGATGGCATCCTGTCTCAGCCAGTTGCTGTGCACCTGCACAAATGCTTTTGCAGCTGCCATCCAACCCCCATGGTGCCCACCATTTTTCACCCAGGCAATGGAAACTCTTGTGGGGAGGGTGGAGTGAGAGAAACCTGCCTTGCATTTCCTCTAGGACTATGGATAACTGCTACCCCTAAGGCTTCAGGCCAGACTCAGGCCACACTCTCCCTTTGGCTACATCACCAGAAGTTGTTGTCCTCTGGTCTCACTGCTGTCTCCAAGCTGCCACCCACTCTAGCTCTCGGCTGCTGCAGTCATGTGTTATATCCGTGCTCATGTTATATCTTTCAACCTCCACTCTGGTCCACAGCATTCCTCTTCCTTCCATAGTTTCCACTGTGGATTTCTCTAATTCTCCCCTGAGAGTGCACTTCCGACACTTTTTTATTTTACTATTTATCCCTAGCCTTGTGCAGTATACCATTCCCTATTCTGCCATCATGGAATCCTCCATGTTGATAGAAATTCCATCTTTTAGTTCCATTACCATGAATGTTTTTGAAGTACCCTCATATCTATTCACTTGAAAATATGAGTATATTCTTGTTATTGTTTTATTTTTCTCAAGGAAGTGCTGAAGTAGCGGTTCAGAAAAGGCTAGTTCAGAAAAGGCTATTGAAATTTACTAGTAATTAAATATTACAAGTGGAGATTGTTTAATCATATCAGATTTTGGATACATAATGTAATGAAAGTAGAACTAACAGATTGTGGCTATGGGCATGAAGTATAGAAAATGAGGGTCACCTCCAGATTTCAAATCATGCTGTGTTGGTCTGCCATAGCAAAATCCCACAAGCTGAGTGACTTATACATAAGAAATTGATTAATTTAAGAGTTTCAGAAGCTGAGAATTTGAGGTTAGTGTACCAGTATGGTTGAGTTCTGGTAAGGTCTCACTTTCTGGCTTGCACATGGCCATCCTCTTGCTGTGCTCTTGTTTGTGAAGGTGCTGAATGAAAGAACAAAAAACAGTAAGGTCTTTGATCTCTCTTTGTCAAGTCACAAATCCCATCAAGAATGTTCCAGCATCATTACCTCATCTAAAAAAAAAAAAAAAAAAAAAAAAGTACCTTTCAATGACCTCATCTCTAAATATCATTACATTGGGAGCTAGTGCTTCAACATAGGAATCTGGGGACACAATTCAGTGCAGAACAGTCTTGAAGTCTAAAATCATTTATTCATGTAGTTAACTTTCTTGAATCCACCATATATCAGGTATTAGCAGAATTTTTAGATATTGAACAAATAAAAGATAGCATTAATATTTTTACAAAACCATTTAACAAAGTGTTTACTCATTATTCGCCAAGTATTCAAAAAGTGACATTTGTAGTATATGAAACTTTTGGTGAATAAACTACTTCATACTATGTATGGGATAATTATTCAATAACTGCTATTATATTTAATTATGTAATTTTCACATTAATGCAAATATATGATTTTCATCCATGATTATATAATATCAAGTATTGCATGGTTTTAATTTATTAACATAAAAATATATTTGCACAAACGAAATCTGCTAATTTCTTTTAATCTAAGAGTATGTTAAGCATGTTTATCAAGTTAAATTATAAATTATAAACTATTTACTTTGTTACATCTAAAACATTATTCATGTTATTTGTAAGTATTACTTAAGAAAGAGACTTGAAGAGAAGGATATAGTAACAATGTGATTAGCATTTCAAGAATACAGTTTATATTTTCTAATTAGTTTTTCCTGCCAAATTCTTGATCCACTATGGGCTTTAAGTATTAATATAAGATGTAAATGACAAATTTGAATTTTGTGAACACATCTAACTGGCTCAAATGCATGAAAATTTATAAACATGAGATTAAGATTACTGATGGAAAAAGTTAAATTCTAAACTTGACTGGTTTTGTACATCTGAGCAAGTGTTGTTTGATTCTATCTTATAGTCTATCCTTCATTACCTGTATATGTTTAATTTATTTTAAGTACTTATAATTATGGATGGAGAGGGGGCAGTAAAAACAGCAAGAAAATCCTATTTGCATGTTGTCTGTCTAAAATCAACTGCAGTATATTTATTGAATTCCTTCTGTTTATCTGTGGAGCTCCATTACCTAAGTGTTGTCGCTCCCCGTCTTCGTGGAGGAACGACACAGGACCCTGCGCTGTTCTTTTGTCTGCTCGGCCCTCCCCGGGTTTGCTGCTGGTTCTTCCCCTCTGTGGAAGGGCGGTTCCCCCTGCCACCTTCCCCACTTCCACAGGGGAGCGGCACACCGCCGGCCGGCTCTCTCGGGGGCTGCACAGGTGTTCCTTCAGATAGATGTTCCCCTTAGATGTTCCTGGTGCATGTTGTCTCTCTCCTCCTTTATAGTCCTTCCACCAATCCCAACTCTGCTACCCACACGCCGAGTACGCTGCTCTCCTCCAATCAGGAGCAAGATCAGCTCCTGCAGCTCAGTCAATCAAGTTGGCGAGAGGCAGCTGCGTAGAAGTTGTTACTCCCTTCTCAGCGCCATATTGTGGGAGAGCAGATGCATAGAATAAGTCTTAATTCCAGTAACTTAGTCTAGTCCGGGTTGCTCCCCACAAGTGTCTTCCAAATATATTATGGACTTATAATTTTCCATTAATTATAATATTGTGGCAGTATTGGTTTCCAAGTAAACCACAGATTTCAAGACCTTATTCCGCAAAGCCTCAATACTCTTATACGTATTTATGCATTCCATTGTTTGCAGCTGCTCATGACCATACCAGGAACTTTAGGCCACGTGGTAATCATGTGAGCTCTCAGAGATTCTAATATTTACTATGGTCTTATCCATTGGTGATACAGAACCTATTACTAAGACTTTCCTCAGTATTTTCTCTAAGCACTCATTGGAAGTCCCTTTAAATCAGCTGCAGGTATGAAGGTTTTTTTTTCCTTTTACAGAGCCTGACAGGCTCCAAGATGACTCCATAGAATGGCTACAGAGCAGGTCATTCCTTAAACCTATCAACTCATAATTCAAAATACACCTGAATATGCCATTCTAAAATCACAAGGAACAAGTCTAGAGCTCAGATATAAAAGAGACAATTTTAGAATCTACAAAATGAAATTTTGCTAAAATATTTTTAATTTTTCATTGAGATATGTTCAGAGTTGAAGGAAATCACACAAATATCTATGTAAGTGTTAGCATACCCTTACACTTGGGAGTGGTAGAAATGTCACAGGACAAGAGTGAGATTTAAAAAATATACTAACTAGTAAGATTCTTGGAGAGAAAATTACAGTAGGGAGAACTGGAAGTCTTTTAAAGTGTGTGTTTTATCTGGGAGAAGTACAATCTGGATGCATTAAATATTACTAAAAACGTGAGAGTGTCTGGCCTTTCATTTTTGTCTCACCATAGTTTCTATTAAAATAAGAAGAACAAGTAATCTTTGGAATTCAAAATTCAATATGTTCAAACCATGTTAAATTTAACCTCTCTTATCCTTGGATTCCTCAGTTGTAAAGAAGATGGCACTAGGTATTTTCTTTAATTGTTAAGAAAATCTACATAATACAGTTTGACTACTGTTAAATTCTAGTATTCATTTCTAAAGAAATAGGAAATTGGTGAAATACTTAAACTAAGCCTTTAAAACTAAAGATACAACAACACTTCAAAATGTGTGAAAAATGGAATTAAAAAATAAGTTTTTCAGGTGCAAAAAAATTTTTAGTTCCAGGCATAGTATTTTCATACCACTCATTTTTCATTAATTTTAAGAACATTCAAATGCATTGATTTCAAAAATATTTGCACCCAAATAAACTTAATTTTAATGCTATTTTCCACAGACTTTTGATGTATCCTCATATGGATGTATTTTTCATATTGTACATAGCCCTTACAGAAAAGTTGTGGGGTAATAATCTTTTCCTGTATTAGAGGATTATCTCTTAACATTTTTCAATATCCTTAAAAATTTTAAATGACTTACAAAACATTAAGCATGTTTTAAAAAATATATATCTTAATACAACATTAAATGCATTTTAAAGTGAAATTTCAAATATAAAATTTAATACTTAGTATTATACATCATTAATTGCATTAGAATTATATTGTGTTATTTGTAGAAACATGGCATATTTTAATTTAAATATTTGTAATTGTGAAATAAATTTCTTAGTATCTACACAGTGTAAAGGATTCAAGAAATACCTAACAGTCCAATATTCACTAGTTTTCCTTTGATTTCAGCTGCAGTTTGATCCTAAAGATTGAAATGAATATAGGGGATGGCTCTGTGATGCAGTGGGTTAATCCTCTACCTGCAGTGCTGGCATCCCATACGGGTAATGGTTCTAGTCTTGGCTGCCAGTCTATGGATCCAGCTCTCTGCTGTGGCCTAGGAAGACAGTGGAGGATGGCCCAGGTCCTTGGGCCCCTGACCCCACTTGGTAGACCAGGAGGGAGCTCCTGACTCCTGGCTTCAGATCAGAAAAGCTCCAGCCATTGAGGCCACTTGGGGAGTGAACCAACAATGGATGACCTTCTCTCTGTTTCTCCCTCTCACTGTCTATAACTCTACCTCTCAGGTAAATAAATAAAATCTTGAAAAAAAAAGAAAATGAATATAATAAGCATCAGTAAATTAAAGGGTATGAACAGGTAGGATGGAATAATACGTGCTTTGGCTTTACTCTGCTTTTGTATCTTAGACCTTATGAAACTGAATCCTAGTTGATGTTTCCAGGCCTATGAAGGTGTATGAATGAACTATAGAAAATAAATGTGCATCAAGGAGATTGGAGTGTGGGAAGAGAGAATTTTTCAGGGTGACAGGATCCCCACTCCATCTGTATGCACAAATACCACAAGCCACTATCTAACACCATAGAAATGGTTTCTGTTGCCTCTAGATGTAGGAAATGGTTGCCCAGCAGTGCTTTTAAGGCTGTTGAGAAGTCCACAGCATCCAAAGAGCCTTGTCCAAAACAGTCTCATTATTCGAGTGCTCTGTAAAACC
This sequence comes from Oryctolagus cuniculus, assembly GCF_051225735.1. Lineage (NCBI taxonomy): Eukaryota > Metazoa > Chordata > Mammalia > Lagomorpha > Leporidae > Oryctolagus > Oryctolagus cuniculus. The sequence continues at coordinate 104,465,577 of NC_142871.1, read as the reverse complement.
AGAGAGATGTGATTTCCTTCATTTACAAAAACACATTTTTCCAGCACCAATATTTCAGTGTTTTTTTTTTATTCTAGTAGAAATGACAACTGAACAGATACTGAAAGCATCGCTAGGGTCTCCAAATTTCATGAACTGATAGCATATGTTTCATCTTCAAGCATTTTATAAATTAAATAAAATAATCAAGAGCAATCATATAATTTACAATTTTGTTTACCATTTCTAAATTTTCTAATAAGTCTACAGCCTTATAAGAGTAGTTAAGCCTAAAACACAGACAGCTGAAATAATACCTTTCAAAAATACTCCTTTGATATAATAAGTATAGTCTGCCATTGCTATAAGATTTGGGGATTTATAGAATTATTTATTTAGGAACAATAATTTACTGAAGATAAACATACGAGTATTATAACATTTTCAATCCTAAGGGGTCACTGGTTATACTCAAAATGTCATTACAATTGTCCATATTATCGTCACATAAGATTAATTTTATTTAACAACAATATAGATACTTTATTTACCACAAGGTCACATTATTTTGGAAGAATAAGGAAACTGTGAACAATGTTCTTGGGAAATATCTGCATTAAAAATTATTTATTTGTTTGTTAATGTTAGATGTAATTTATAATATTATGTTATTTCTAATTTGTAATATATATTTCTTCATAATTTAGGAGTAGAAAGACTGGACTTTAGTACCAGATCTTATATTCAGGAGTGTGAATTCAAATTCTTAAAACTAAAATTGTGTTGTGAGTATATTTAGTTTCAGTAAGTCTTTAGAAAGCAGTATATTTAAAACTTATAAAATACATAACTCCTGCTTTGCCCCACTGGCAAAACATAGGGGAGCAGAAATTGGAAACAGATTTCATGATCACCATTAAGAGTCACCATTTATTGCCTGCAGGATCTCAGAATAGATGATAAGGAACTTGAGTATCCAAAAAATGTTACTAGATAATGCATATTGGTGATTATAATATTTTACATGACAAGCAAGAGATTAGCCATGTGCCATTGTAATGAATTTCTTAAATAAATGCTTATCATGCAGGATCAGAGACAACTGTAGCAGTGAATAACAACCTCAGAACAAGCAAGATCTGTAAGTTAGGAAATTTTTGCAACATTGTTAGGTTGAACAAGAACCAACAACAACATCAGTAAAGAGCACCCTCAAAATAAGTCGAACAGGTTAGGAAATTTTGTAACACTATTTTAGTCTTTGTCCAAAAGCATGAGGTGACAAGTATATGTCATTCTACTGATTGACAAGGAGACTTCAACCACTATTTATAACTTGGGATTCATTCCATTACACAAGCAGTCCTCCTTAGATCTGTTTTGGCTTCTCCTGGTTTAGTTGAGGGGAGCTAAGAGTCACATACTCAGTGTCTTTCCAGCCTTTTCTTCTAAAAGCATATAATCTGAACTTTAAATATTTTGAAGGTACTTTCAAAAGGTTATTCAGCCATATATCCTTGCTTTTCTCCTTGACATCCACTGTCTTGATAACAAATTTCTTAATTTTAGCATCTTTTGCAAGATGGATGGGCTGAGATTTTTCCCAAGTCATCAAATTATGGTTTCTTTTTAGTTAATAGTTATTTCCCAAACACACATCCCATCTTTGGTGCTCTATGCATCCAAAAGAAGCTAAGCTGTGCCTTCAGCACTTTACTTGGAGAGCTCCTCAGGTAAATTTAGTATTTATAAGTTCTGTTGTTTGCATCACTGCAGAACACAACCAGCTGAAATTCTGCCGCTATATAACAAGGATGCCTTTCCTCTAGCTTCCTTTAACATGTTCAATGTCTTGCTGAGTCTCACCAGCAGTATCTTTAACATCCGCGTACCAACAATCTATTAATGACAACATAGACAGACTCTAAAATAATATATGTTTTCTGTGCTTCTGCGTCTCCACTAGTTGTGCCATTAACAACCATATTTCTACTAACAAACTGTTCAAGGAAATCTAAGCTATTTTTATCATGCTTCTCTAACTTTGTATAGCCTTTGTACACTGCCAAATTCAAAAGTCACTTTCATATCTGTATATGTTTATTACAGCAGCTCCTCACTTTGAGGCATCAAAATCCATATTAGCTTCCCTTTGGTGCAATCAAAAATGACCACAAATTAAGTAGCTTAATACAATTTTTTTTATAGTTTTGAAGGCCAGAAGTTTAACAGGAGCCTCACCAGGCTAAAATAAAGGTGTCATCAGGACTGTGTTCTGTTCTGTACGCTCTAGTTAAGAACAATTTTCTTGTCCTTAAAAAATTCTAAAGGCCACCTGCTTTCCTTAGCTGACTCATGGTTCCCTTTCTCCATCTTTAAAGTCAGCAGCATCAGAGCAAATTGTTCTCAGCCTACGATTTCCCCAGTTCTCTGTTCCAAAATTAAGGATCCTGGTAATCATATTGGATCTACTCAGATAACCCAGAGTAATGTCCCTGTTGAGGTAAAAGGATCATCAATTTTAATATACAAGGTTAAATGTAGATTTATGCATGTGTATATTACATGGTAATAATATAGAGTAAACTGATTATCAACTTTATTTCTAAAGATAACTTTGATTCAATTATTCCACATAACCAATATATTACTAGGTCTGGAGATTAGCAGATGGACATCTACATTTGGGGGTAAGTGATATTATTCTGCCTATCACTTGTGGTATCTTAAGGCCAAGAATATGTAGACCTCAAGGAGTTATATAATCCATAAGTGCCATCTCAGGCACACTAAAGATTATACTCAGCTTTATAGGAAACTGATTGGCACCTAGGACTATAGGGACTATGGTAAACTAGGATTATGGTGTTAAATCTTCTGTAACCCCTAGTTGCTTTCATAATTATCCTTTAATGAGCTTAATTTGGGGCAGCTTGTTTGCAGGTCAGCCAAATCATTCCCTGCCTGCCTGGCAAGCAGAGAATGTTCAACATTCTAAACAAGTTCCCATTTATGTAGAATGTACCAGAACAAGATATTAATCCATTAAGTAAGCCTTTTTTATAATTTCCTTCTAAATAAGTACTTTCCTTATCTACAAATATTCTATGAAGCGTGGTATTCTGTAATAAATATCAATGGCCTAATTTACTAACTCTTCTGACTGTAAGTAACATAGCCCCAATTTAATTGAGAGAATTCAACTTGTTTTATTCGGCCAAAAACCAAACTTGTAGACATCAATTTTTCACATACTTACAAAACCCTACCTAGAAATATATCAATGTATTCTATAAGTTAAATCATAATCCATATTATCACTGATTAATTGACTGGTTTTATTTAAATGTATCCACACACACATTTTTTTCCCAATCCCAGTACTTCTTGGAGTACCTGAAAAATAAGACAAATACTTTTATTGCCTAGATATATATTAACAAATATACTAACCAGGAAACACATCTCCTTTATTAGCACTGCAAACAGAGAAGAGAGAATTTCTGAATGGTTTTAGAATATAAAACCTCTCTCCACCATTTATGGGAAATTTAAAGGAACATGTATGTGGAGTTCAAACTTTGGTTTCCTCCATCTTATACTGCTCCCCTGTGCTCAAATTTATCTCTTGTTCACAACCAACATACACGCATCTTACATGTGTCTGTTTCAATCCACTGTTACACCGTATGCACCAAGTCATGGAGTTGAACAGAAAACTTTCACTAAGAACTTTTGAGAGTAGTGATCACTATTCACAAATGCCCACCTTGAAATGTATTACAGTCACCACAATCTCTGTTGCTTTGAAACAATGAAATTGGTTTTGTTGGCTTTTGTTTGGTTGTTTGCTATCCTTATAGGCCAATTAACCTTTAATTGAATTATGAAGTTGTTAAGAAAACAGTTTCTGGTTATTTCATTTTCTGCTTTTCTTTTGCTGAGCTAAACAGATAATCATCAACATTTCATTAAAAAAAAGAAAAATACTTTCCAAAGCCTCTCCCACAGAATTCTACAATTCCAGATGAAAGTAATATACTTAAATTCTATACGCAAGGACAGTGCATGGCAGAAGTCAAACTATGGTTTCTACTTATGCCTAAACTCTCAGCATAATGAAAATCAATTTAATACTTGTTTTACCAGTATTAGTGTTTTTCTCCTGAATGGTCAATTAGGAAAGGAAAAATAAAAGAATGTACATACATAGATGATTTTATAATTGATGATATAAGGAATCTATTTGTAAAAGATAGCAATGTTTATTTGGAGGCAAAATGAGGTTCACATCATTGTTAAAGAGCTCATGTGGATAGATGAAAGTTAATAGTAGGTTTGGCATATTAATCAAAATGTATTATTTTTTTCTTTTTGTACTAGTTTCTGATATTTACTGTTGTGAAAGCTCCAAAGCCAATATTAGTTGCCTTTGGAAGAGGAAAAAATTATCATACAATATCAGATATTCAATAAAATGAATAAATTCAGATCAAGATTTTTAGCTGTCTTCTTCAATGCCAAGTTTAAAAATTAATGTTCTCTTAGATCTGCTTTACCAATGGTCTGAAAATTAGTTTAAAACTTTCAAGAATAAAGAAAGTCAAAAATGAGAAGCAGATGGGCCCACACTTCTTTAGAGAAGAACTGTCTGTTTCTCCTTATGATCAACAGAAAGCAAGAAAGGAAAATGGAATAGAGCACCCAAGATTTCACACACATCACCATGTATTCATTAGATAACTAAATATGTTCATATTATAACAGTCATTCTTACTCAATATGTTCATACCATCATGTTTGAATCCTTAATTTTGTTACATCTGATTGAGGATGGGGATTTACACTTGAATTAGTTATTAATCTGAACTTTGCTTTTAGAAAGTTTATGATACAGTATTTGGAAGGAGCGGAAATCTTGGTACTTCTTTAATCTATATTGTAATAAAAACTAAATCATTCAAAAGCATGCTCACCACATATCAAATTGTTAAATTTACTTATTTTCATAAAAAGTATGAGTTCATTGTGTGTGGTAAAAATATGTAATTGCCATCAAATTTGAAAACTTTTTTTATAAAGGCAGCCAGCCTGAGAGAATTTGATGCTAAAAATTAAAAATAAAAGAAATGAAACAATAACCAAAAATAACATTTTACGATTTAGCACACCTTTCCCATTCCAATACTGTAATATTAGAGGAAATAAAGTTCATCTAAGTGTTAAAATTAGAAATTACCAAAAAAGACTTACTTCTCCATTTTCTATCAGACACATGCCACAAAAATACTTCAAGTCATTATTGTCTGGATCCTAGTATATTATTGGCATGCCATTCTCAGATCACACTTCTACAGTATCCTTGTTCAAACTGACACAAACTACATTTTCTCTTCAATCTAAACCTGGTATACTACCCCATTGACAAAATATGCATACATATATTCTTGAGATATTTATAAGACATACTTATGTCTTTCTTATTGAATTATATTTCAAGTATTCTTATATATAAAATGATTTCATGTTAATTAAAATGCTTGCTCTGCTTTTTCACTATTTTACATTTGGAGACTTTTATCAGTACTAACAGTATCTCTATTTCAAAATGAAGTATCTTTTACAATATTATTATCTCATATTTGTATATTAAATATTTCTGTATAAGTATCTCCTTTCTGCAGCAATCTAAACTTTATTATGTTTATGAATAACTTTTTATTATAGATTATCTATAAGTCCTCTCATATGTTCTTTTTTTTTTTAAAAAAAAAAGGGGGGGTGGTTTATGTATTTATTTAAAAGTCAGAGAGAGAGAGAGAGAGATTTTCCACCCACTGGTTCACTCCCCAGAGGCTTCAATGACCAGCACTGGTCTGAGCCAAAGCCAGGAATCAGGAATCTTCATCTGGATCTCCCACGGGGGTGGCAGGGACCTGAACAGTTGATCCATCTTCCACTGTTTTCCTCAGGCCATTAATAAGGAACTGGATCAGAAGGGAAGCAGCTGAGACATGACCTGGCCCCCACATGGGAGGTTGGTCTCTCACATGGCAGCTTTCCCTGCCACACCACAATGCCAGCCCCTCATATTACTTTTGAAAATCTCTCAAATGCATCCTCATCCCTTTATTCCATTTGCTTAGGAACTCGCCTTTTTGAACCAGTGCAATGCCTCTTCCATGGTTTCCAATTTTACCAAGTTCCCAACTTAAAATGACTACTAAAATGGATTGTTGATACATTAAGAGCACATTGATTTGATACTCTGTTGAAATATTTCTACATAGCCCACAATAGGTCTTCCATATCCTGTTCTATAGAATAGCAGTTGATATCCACATAGGATAAAGAAGAGAATTTCCTTGACCAAATAAGCTTAGGAAATTGTGAATATAATTATTTTAATTACTGTAGACTTCTTAGTATTTTGAAGTTATAGGAATTCTTAATAACAAAGAGGATAAAATAGCATACAGCATTTTCCAAACATGTTGTTTCATAAATTATTGAGCACAGGCAGGAAGAGGCATAAAAACTGATGGAAACAATTTGAGGGATGCCAGCCTGTGGCACAATTTCTAATTATCTTGCCTCTAACCCTCCTCACTTCTACAAACTGGCCTCTATTAAATCTGCTCTGTAATTCCTACCACAATTAAATGTGTACAGGGTCTCCCTTGGTAATTTGACATACTATAATGTTTGCCTAATGGCCTCGCTCCCAGGAAAACTCCTTCTCTGCTCTTAAGAATCAGATCCAGTATCACTCTCTTTAATACAATATTTCCCTTCAATCTGTTCTTTGGAATCATCTGAGAAGCTAAGATCTCTATAAATGAGGCCCTGAGGTCTACCTGTTTTCATTCCTGTGACTGATTCTGAGAGAATGTGAGTGTTAAGAATCATGTCTGTGATATTTCCAGCTATCACTGTGACACTTCCAGAGATCACTGTAACATTGAACCACAGATCTGGTGTCTCCACTACAATATTCGTTTTTTTTGTGTTGAATTTATTTGTTTACACGGTTTATCATTACATCAGAGAGTAATATTGTTGATGCTCACATTTGTATGTAGTATTATTGCACTTGCACAGTATTCAGTAAATATTTATTAGAGACAAAATTATTCTAAAATTGGGTTTTAAATTCATGTAGAGATAGACATTTCATAAATGTTTACTATTTTGCATTAGTAATACAAAGGCAGAAATCACATTCTCAAGCAATTTCTATCATCATGAACAAATGAATATGCTATACAGGAAAACCAGAAACAAAACATCACTAAAATTTTGATAATCATGTGAGAAGAAATTTTCTTTCTACATTTCAAAAAAGATAATAAAAATAACAAAACTGGGAGACTTAAATTAATAATGACAATTGTAGAAATACTATAAATCGTTTGAGCTTTGGAAAGATAGATTACCCAAAAACTCATCAAATTTGTTGTGGTAATAGTCTTTAGCATAATGAGATAAGAATCACTGTATGGAAATCCATGTGTGAAATAAATGATTTATTTTGCCCAAAGCACAGTATACATTTTTAGAGGAGCAGCTATTAACAGGATGGACCTGGAAAAACAATTTTCATAGCAGTAAAAAGAAAATTGACTCTAAATGTCAACAGTGAGTTTGCAAATCACTCATCAGTACTCGGAGAAACACTATTAAAAATCTAGTTAAATATAGTAATAGTTAGAAGCCAGTTAGAAAATTTTAAGTAAAAATAAAATTACAGGCATAATAAATTGAAATAAAATTAATGAATCAATACGAATATTATCAGATTTCTAAAACCCAACCATTCGTATATTGCCTACCCCAATTGCACTTTATTATTCTTCTTAATATCAAAAATCCTTATCTTATCAGGGTGACATTGTACTCAGCTTCAAAATTCTCCAACGTTTTTAGCACAAACAAAACTGTGCACAGTGAGGTATATGTTGAAGTTCTGGGTGAGACTTCTGGTGACAATACTCACTAAGAGTTAAATTCAGCTGCCAAGAATCTTTGGCACTTCTGTATTTCAAGTAGGCATGATGGTGTAGCTGCAGTGACTACCAATGAGAATAAGGTAGCCATGAGACTGGGGGTCACTTGCAAAGTATGACAGAGCAGAGGGTACATACCCTTGGTGTTGTGGCATTATGCAGTAGCCAGATCTACCCTACACTATCTAGCTTTAGATATGTTTAGCTTCTCTCACTAAACTCATTTTTCTCATGGCTATTACTGGTTACAAAATAAAACAAAACCAATATTCAGTGTTATCTCTTAGATGGCTGTCATCTAACGGGATTCATTTAGTGATGTTTTCCCCAGGAGTACATGCCTAAATATCTCTTCTAGACATGTGAAAGGAGACCTTAGAGGAATACAAATTAGTGGGGTCTGGCTTTTCTGAAGATCTGGTATCTCCTGTGGGTGTCTGTCATCCCAAATGGCCATATTTTAAAAAGAAAATTTTGAGATCTACACAGATTCCCAGTACTTAAATGAAAGTCACTCTGTGGTAAGTTATATATCTAAATCATTTTACATAAGAAACATCCTTTCTTCAACCAGAATTTGACCAGTGTGACCCAGGAATGCTTTTAGAGTGGTATGAATGGATTGTACTGTAACTAGGGAAATATATATTAGAAAAAGCTCATTTAACTGTGTGCAAAGAGCTTGAATAATGTGTGAAGTGAAGGGAGTTAGATACAAAAAAAAAAAAGGGAAGCACTAAAAGATAAAATGTGATAACATCTGTAGCATTAATTGGAGGAGAATATGCATAATTTAAATAAATTTGTATTCTCTATGAACTTCTTTATCATAAGTCCAGTTCTGGTAATCGAACTGTACAGAATTCACCACAATGCTGTCACTCTGTTTTGTGTCTGATTGGACCTCAGTTGATTTCTCTGAGTCACCAGCATTCAGTTTCCTCAAACACACCACCCTCCAGGAGTGTAGCTTTGTCCAACATTCTTCATAAATTGTTATAATCAAACTGTCATCTATCTATGGAATCTAATATGTAGAAAATTATTACAAAATCTATGTGGGGGCCGGCGCCGTGGAGCACTGGATTAATCCTCTGCCTGCGGAGCTGGCATCCCATAGGGGCGCCGGTTCTAGTCCCGGTTGCTCCTCTTCCAGTCCAGCTCTCTGCTGTGTCCTGGGATAGCAGTAGAAGATGGCCCAATGCTTGGGACCCTGCACCCACATGGGAGACCAGGAAGAAGCACCTGGCTCCTGGCTTCGGATTGGCGTAGCTCCATCCTTAGTGGCCATTTGAGAGGGTGAACCAACAGAAGGAAGACCTTTTTCTCTGTCTCTCTCTCTCTCACTGTCTTAACTCTACCTGTCAAATAAATAAATAAAATCTTAAAAAAAGAAAAAAAACTATGTAAGAATATGATACATAAAAAGGGGGGAAGTGATTTTTTTATTCTCATTCTTGTATAAAACCTCTCCTTTAACACTTTCTTTTTTATTGTCCAGCTTAATTTTTCTCTATCAATTAAAAATGCAGCTATTTTTAAGATTCAACATTTCCTTCTCACTGTTCAATTTCCACTTGAGTAGATGATGTCCTTCGTGCAAATCTTCCATGTGTTAAAAAGAAAAATACCCCCTAATAGCTTCAGCCTCCTTTCTCTACTCTTTCTTGCAGTATATTCCTCCAGAGTTGCAGTAATGTTGCTTAACCCACTGCAGTCCAACTTCTACCCTCTTCTTTCTATGCAAGTGCTATGTAAATGTCACCAACACTCTTTAGGATGCTAAAGATAAAGGTCAGACTCTGTCTTTATCTTACTTGATCTAGCATCAGATATTCACATGGTCAATCACTCCCTCCTCAACAATACACTTTAGGAACTGATATTTTTCCAGAGCTATATATATTTATATTATCACATAGCTCAATGATTTCTCCTTCTTGGGTATTTCTGACAACTTCTCCCTTTCTTTTAACCCTTAGCATTGCTGTGCCAAGGGCTGAGACTATCATTCTTTTGCTATTTTTCAATACTCATCACAGGTAGTCTCAGTGCTTTAAATAAAGCTGATCTTCTGTATATTAAGATAATCGAAAATGAATCTTGATGTGAATGGAAGGGGAGAGGGAGTGGGAAAGGGGAGGGTTGTGGGTGGGAGGGACGGTATGGGGGGGGAAGCCATTGTAACCCATGAGTTGTACTTTGGAAATTTATATTCATTAAATAAAAGATTAAAAAAAAAAACTCCAAATTTTTATATACTCAGTATAGATCTCTTTTTGTCATTCCCCATATATCTTTTGCATGATGTCTCCACTTGAATGTGGAATATCTATCTGAAATATTGCCAACAAAGACTAAACTAGAAATTTTCACCCCCCAAAAAAACATTCTATTTTAATTATTTTTTACCTCTCAATTAATGACAAATAAATTCTGCCAGTTCCTCAGGCCTTATGATACCTGGACCTCTCTCTTCAACTGTTTGTTCAAGTGTTTATTTTTCAAGGAAACCTACTGTAACTATGCTTTATAAATTACAGCTACCAACTTTCCTCAAGACCTCCCGATGCCAAATACCCCCTTATTATTTTCAGCAAATCATTCATCACCTTTTAACAAAACCAGAAATTTATGTAATTATTACTGTTTGTGTTTTTATTCTTTGAGTCGTGTCTCCCACTGGCAGTGGAGCTCCACCGATAGGAGTCTGTATCGTTTTGTTCACTGCAGTGGCCTAGCACCTAGTATTGATCACAGTGCAGAGTAGCTGCTCAGTAAATATTTGCTGGGTACATCCCAGCTACCTAGAAGCAAGAGGCAAAGTATTCCTGAAAAAGAAAACTACACAAAGATGACTCCAAAATAAAGTATGGGTACAAATGTGAAGAGGAGAGAAAAGCTCAGTGATTAACAGTAGAAACTCAAAGCATCAAAAGTATCTCATCTCTGCCACTCAATCCCTGTGAAAACATGCATGAGTTATGTTAATTCTCTGTACATCATTTTACATATTTGTAGTAGAGAAACAATAATAATTACCTCATACAATGGTTGTGAAAATTTAATGTTAATGTATGTAAAGTGAATTTAGCTTGGCATGTAGTAGGCGCATTATACCCATGAACTACAAGGTGATATACAAAGGATAAAAGAACTCATCAGGTGTGACCCAGAGTTTTCATCTAAGATTTCCATTCTTGTGTTTTCCCAAGTCTCTGTGACCTTCTCTTCTGTGTGAAGTGTAAGTGTTTAGACAATTTGTTGTACCAAAAAGTGGGTGGAGAGCTTGATCTAAATGACTTTGCAGATTCTACCACCATCCATGCTTCTCTGAATGTTGAAGAACGAGACAATTTTTCACACCAACAGCCATCTTTGGCCGTTGAGCAAGGAACAAGGCAGCTATGGGATGATATTTTCCCTCATTAAGGATAATGGCTATATTCAGCGGAAGGGTGAGATCTGTGGTTCTATATTGATTAGGAGATTGAAATACAACTAGTATTTATATGCTTCCCCTAGTATTGCTGTATATTTCTACATTTTGCATGATGATAATATTTGAGAAAAAGGAGTAGTACAATCATTGGGTAGAACTAAGACAATGGAAATGACATAAGAAGAGGTGATATTCAATATAGTGAATTATAAAAGGGAATCGATACTAAACTAATAGTAAGAATGTATAGCAGGTATATAGGTGGAGGGAATTTTTCACATATCAAGACAAGTCAATAGAGAAAAGGTATTTTAAAGAAAAAATGAGGAGAAATTAACATCAGATAACACCAAGAATAATTGGAAACTAGAATTTCTCCTAATACTTAAATATTTTGTGACTCACAAAGCAGCACTTCACATAATCGGCCACTTTGAGCCGCCAGGATTGTGTTCTGCTTAGGACATGACTGACTTACCAATGTCCTCCAACAGGAAACTGAAGGTTCTTCAGCAGAAGGGTTTGTTTTCATCATTTAGTATTGGAAAACCTACTTTGATCTCAGCAGAAATAAATTTATTTGGCAACTCCATTACAATTCTGCACATTTATTTTTCTGGCAGTGTAACTCTAGCAAGACACAGGCCTCCCAGATCTGCATTCTGCTTCCTGTCTCTCATTTATACTTGCTTGTACTATAAAGTAGGAGCAGCTTGAATTCTTCTGGGCCCCACAACAGCTGATGCTCCTGCACTCCCTCTGCCACTTGGCGATTGGCTTCTGGCAGCTCATATTGGCAAGCATAGTCCCCACTGTTTCTAGGCTCAGAGGAGCAAATGCTTACTGCACAGTGGTTAGGAACACAGGTTTTGGTGCCAGACTGCTGGGATTCCGATCCACACTCTGATACTTACTTGGTGTATGACTTTGTGCAAGACAGCACAATATCATTATATTTCTTTATTTGTAAATTTAGAATAATAGTTTTTAACTCATATATTGTTGTGATTGTTAAGTATGGTAAACCATCCATGGATGTAATAGGAACTGAGCAAAGCCATACTGTGAGTTGTTATTAGGCTTCAGTTGATTTACTAACACTAAATGCTTCATAGAATTCTGAAGTTGTTTTTGACATCTTTCTTCTTTCTAATTCTAGAAACAAAATGTTCTTTTTAAAAAAAATCACCAGTGCAAGGGTACTATGAATATGTGATACAAATATTAAAAACTATATTGTATAATTAATTCCTCATTGTTTATTCTTACAAGTAGTAGCCCCCACAGTTTCAGTAATTTTGGAAATTTTGCATTATTTTGAGGATAAACACACAAAATTGAAACCTCTCTCTCTCTCTCTCTCTCTCTCTCTATATATATATATATAACTTTAAAATTGCAAAACTACTTAGAATATAGTGAGAGTATATTTTGTAGTTTTATACAAGTGTTAAAAATCAACCTACTTTCAATAATTTAATTAATAATGCTTAACTGCAACTGTGTGCTAGCACTTAGGAAATGCTTAAGAATGGGTCTAAAGCATGTGTAATTTACCATGGATGTACGCCAAGGTAGCTCAGCTGATTTTTGGTGACACTAAGGCAGTTCCTGACCCCTGTGTCTGCAAGGAAATTTTTTAAAGGCCGTCTCCTTATGACACTCTCTCGGACATTCGTCATCAATTTAACAAGGGAAGAAGAACAAGGTGATCACCTCAAAAGCCCATTATCTTCTTCCAGTCTTTAGGCCTGTAATCCTAGGAACTGTCAATCCAATGTTGCCAGTTTAAGGATATGGACAATATTAAAAAATTGCGCTTTATAAGCTACTCCGAAGAGTTGTATTAAAAAAGTAAAGTACTGGGACATTTTCATGGTGAGAATATTAATACAGTTTTCTCCCCTTGAAAATGAAAATGAAGTTTAGGATCAGACTGTGAATATGTTTAGCCCCTAATGTATTATGAATCAAAACTCTCTTTACACTGGTCAGCAAAAGCAAGGAATCAGAGAAATGTTCTAATGTAATATATTAGGTACAGTTCTCTAAGTAAGTGAAAGTGTATACACTTAAAGTAGTTCAATCAATATTAATTAACCCACCCCCACTTCTTGCATATTTCTTTGGGAACAGTTTAGGAGGAAAACAACCAATGAGGTATAAGCTCTGCTTTGATGTCACTTCTTCCAGGTAAAAGATACTTGGTAAATCTTGATAATTTTCTGATAGTAGGGTGTGGGGAGATATTTTTAAGTGTCTGAGCCCTGCAATAGGTAGAACTAAGACCCAATTCTAAACCTCCAGCTTTCCCTTGCGTAGAGAGGGCTGGGGTCTGTTAGATAAGGTTCTTCCAGAGACGTCACTCTCATCACTTCCACCAGAGGGCACAGTCTTGTAGAAATAAAGGAAATCAGAAAAAACTCCTCCCCCTCTAGTACCAGTAGCAGAAGTTTGAAATAGAAGGAGCTGTACAATGCATGCTACATAAATGCTTTAATTTTTTTTTTCATGATCCCAATAAACAGTTCCTACAGTTTATGTAGCTGTTGTTAAACATGCTTAATCTGGTTTACTATGTATAGAACAGGAAGATTTGAAACTCAATATTATCAACTGAGGTAAACAAAGTCATTCTATAAAAGTATTAATTCATTCTACAATATAGACCCTCTCTAGGGAAGGGGCGATTGATGCAATATAGAAAAATATATCTAATTATTTATCTGTAAATTATATTATGCTAATTAATTACTTCAAGGATTTCCATTGTTAGTGTCTTTGTAAAGGCCTCATTATTTCTCATTAGATCATTTCAATGCTATTGAAATTGGAATTTTTTCTGTGCTGTTGGCTCACATCTACCACAGTGATTTCCATGATAGTTCTTCTTCTGTTTATCTTTAGAATTCTAACACCATGATTGGACCAGAGAGCGCTTATTCAGAAAATAGATATTGAAGTAATGACCATCAAATCAGGAGATCAAAATGCCAATCCTAAGCTCATAAAATTTAGTGAATCCCTAGGACATATAACATAAGATTTTATACTTCTAAGCAAAATATTCACATTTTCTACAACCTAATCCCAAATTCTTATTCCAAAATTATCTAAATCACTATCTGAAAAAGTGTATATTCCAGCTAAACTTTCAATCCAATCAAAACAGATCGTCTCATAAGACACCGTACTCTTGAATGTCCTTGTACAATTCTGTCGACTGAGCCTACAATTCCTTTATTCTCTTCCATTGCTTCCTTCAAATCATAGCCATACATCACAACCCAATTCAAGTTTGACTAGTCATGCATGATTCTCCAAGTGAAAGAAATTTCTCTGAGTTTACAAATCTTTGTTTTATAAATATTTCAGCAGGCAGTCATTCTTCAGCTCACCAAATAGTTACAGTAAACTCTTAGGACTGGGGTTGGGCTGGGTACTGAGACTCGCTTGTCAATGAAACATAGTACCTGCCCTTCACACATACAAACCAGTAGGAAATCCAGACAAATAAGCATCCTCCTGTGATGCGCATGCTTTACTAGTTACAAGTTCAGGGCTCTAAGCAACCAGTAAGGGAAGCATTCAAGCCAGGCTCTCAGGTGTCAGGAGAGACTGACACAAACACTGGTATACCTGGGACTTAATAAATCATTGGTTGAAATCAGTAATGAGCCCCAAATTAGAAATATGATTATGCCACTTTCCTGTTCAATGTCTTTATTTATCTTGTATAAAAACAGAACTTATGCTACCAGGCAGTTATGGTTACCAGGGAGTTAGCCAAAAGAGAGAAAATAATGACAGAAGCATACGAAAACCTGAAGGAGAGAGAAAATAGCACACGCATACTGGATTATTGTCATTCTTCTCCCACCTGATCCATGCATTTCTCCTCAGTTACAAAACAGCCTTTATTTGCCTTTGTATAAAAGTATTAGAGTATCATTTATTTGTCTAATCTTCAATAACAGATGGTAAGTATTTTATTCAAGAGAAATTATCTTATGTTCTACAAAAGTTAGAACAAAAGTAGTAGAACAAAAGTTCATACACAAGTTAGCTTTATGATCAACTAATTGTGTCGCATATATTTAAATATGATAATAATATTCAAATGAGAAATGATTGGTGTAAAGGAAAATAAGATGTGCCTTCTTTATATATTGTAAAGTGCCATCAATTATTATTTAATATTGAACATAGCTTCTATCTTCCCCAGAAATTATTTTAATTTACTCTCTACTCTGGTGTTTCCAGTTTATCCACAGTCAGCCACAATTGCATTTCCATCTGTCAGAGCTCCTCACTTAAAATGCCAGAAGTTGATGTAAAGTTTTATGCCTCAAGCATCAAAAATCTTTCATCTTCCCTGACTATACTGAGCTGGAGCTTTATCTCTATTTTTTTCCAAATTCATTTTGTTTATCTGCCTGAATTTCTCTCACAGTCAGAGAACATGATTCCATCTCAATTTACTTGTCCTGTGGTTTGAAGCATGAGCTGAAATCTGTGGCCACTCAGTATATATCATCACAGTCTGCCTCACCTCTTTACCTCAAGCCATCTTCAATGTCTCCTCAGTAATGTCACTCTTAAGCGTCTCTTTCTTATTGGCCTTACCATCTTTTTTTAAAGCCAGGAATTTTTTGCACAAATCATAGTTAAGATGCCAGCATCATACACTGGGGCTCCTGAGTTTGTGACCTGGCTCCAGCTCCTGACTTGAACTTCTTACCAATGTAGACCAGAGGAAGCAGCAGTGATGGCTCTGGTAGTTGGGTTCCTGACACCCATGTGGGAGACCTGGATGGATTCCAGCTTTCAGCTTTGGTTGAGCCTGACCCCATCTGTCCTGGACATATAAGGATTGAGCCAGTCAATCGCAATTCTCTGTCTATCCCTGTCCTTCTCTATCTCTTTCACTCTCACTCTCATACACCCTCACTATCACTCTCACTCACTCTGTCCCTCCCTCTGGTTTCAAATAAATAAATAATTCAAATTGTTTTCAAGAGTAAAACAAAGAACTTTTTTATTTCCCTGAGAGTAGTTTAAACACTTATTGTAACACCAATTCATAATTTATAAGCATGCAATGCCTGAAAACAAGAACTTTCTCTAAAATAACCACCGTATGACTATCAAACTCAGGAAATAACACTGGTAAATTAATGCCATCTATTACAGGCTGATTGCATCCTGCCCCCACCCATCCACCCCGCCCTCGTTTTTTACCTTGGATCCATAGCCGTCAGTACCTCTGAGTGTGATTTTATTTGGAGATAGGGTTTTTAAAGAAATGAAGAAGATGAGGCCAATCTAATCTGATTAGTGTTGTTTTAAAAATAACAGAGAGGTTGACATCATGGTGGCATAGCAGGTAAAGAAACCACCTGCAATACCAGCATCCCTCTGGGTACTGGTTTGTGTCCCTGCTGCTCCATTTCCAATCTAGCTCCTTGCTGCAAATCAAAAAGCAAGGTTTCAGAATAAATCAATCCTGCCAAAACTTTAATCTTGGATGGTCTTCAGAGCTGTGCAAAAGATAAATTTGAGGGAACTGGTGTCTCTGGGTAGCAGGTAGAACTGATGCCTGATATAGTGATCATATATGGTAGCCGGTTCATATACTGGCTGCTCCAATTCAAATCAGGCTCCTTGCTAATGGCCTGGGTAAAGTAGTAGAAGATGGCCCAAGTGTTTGGGCCCCTATCATCAATGTGAGAGAGCTGGATGAAGTTCCTGGCTAATAACTTTGGCTTGGTCCAGACAAGATCATTGCAGCCATCTGAGGAGTGAACCAACAGATGAAAGATCTCTCTCTCTCACTTGCTTTACCCTATTCATCCACTACTATTGTCACTTGACTCTATTTTTGATACAAATATATATGCACACACATACACACACAAATCTGACTTTCTGATGAATATATAAATATTTTAAACTAAATAAAAATATGTATTGTTTAAGGCTTATAGCCTGTGTTATTTTGTTAATGGCATCACAGCAAATTAATACATCAACTAATACACAACCTAGAGCCACATATTTCCAAATTATTCAAGAATATGATATATAGTGATATAGCCAAACAAAGATCACCATCCATATTTAGTTGTGATATCTCTATTCTCTATCATTCTAGGCTAATTACCAATTCTTCTATTGACTTCTGTGGCTTTAGCACTTGAATAATATACTTTTGCAGTGTTATTTAAAAGAATTCCATTGATCCCACATGTCTTCATGATTAGATTCAAATCATGCCTAATACATTATTTCATTGACTCCTACTTTGGACTTAGTGCTAATAGTAATGATGTTAATTTAATGACTAGTGCAGGGCTGTGACTATTGTGATTATCTACTTTAAAAGTAGTACATTTCCTCTTGAAATTACTTAAGTTTGTTGGTAGTGGTTTGTTGTTGCTTGAGGGGAGATAGTTTGAGACTACTTAAATATCCTACTTCTTATCAAAATTACACCCATCATTTTTAACATTCATAGATTATCTTTGCATGAATCAACTACTATCATGTTTACCATGTGGTGAGTTAACTTTCCAATTTTTTAGGTATATATTATATAGTTTTTGTATAAGGAAATATTTGTCATCATTTATTCATTTATTCATGTAATATATATTCACTTATTTTGATACTAAAATCCCAAATTTTGACAATGGGAATCTCAGTAAATTGGCTTTTGTGGCATTTTGACAAGTCCTCAGCATTGTTTGAGGACTCTCTTCACAAAATATTCCAGGCTAATCTTGTAAATTTTCTGCCCCCATTCCTAAAATCAGCTCTTTGTTCAAGCAGTCCTGATTCCTCCTAATGACAATGACATTTAGAATTCAAAGTACAGATACTAAATAAGAATAGTGCTATTGGATGTCACTTCTTCCAGACTTTTCTAGTTCTGTGGACAGGAAATGTATAGTGTATGCATGTGTGTGTGTGTGTGTGTGTGTGTGTGTAAAATCATTAGATTACACTGGATAACCTCAATGCCAATCCAATATCATAGGTTTATTTTCATATTTATTGCCCCTTCCTCTGATAGTACAGAATCTGGCTCTTCAGTATATTCATCAGTGTAAATCTGTTCAGTCCTAATTTAGGTGACAATCTGTCGCCAACACCAACTTCTTCCCCTTCTCAGACTGTGACATTCTATGCTTGACCACTACTTTTTGTTCAAGTACCCTCTTCCCCTACTCAATAACAAACCCATCTCACCAATGCATGTTAAATTGTTTTCCTTCCCCACTAAATTATTCAAATAATAGGGCAGCAGGGTAATAGGAACCTATGTATTTTAAGTTAAATATTTTATCATTTACTTATTTATTTTTCCAAGATGCCAGCAAAATGAGTACAAGTGACTCCCAAACTGCAATAGCTCTTCTATAACTGTTCAATTAAGCAAAATCTCATTTATTTACTCAATCACAAACAGCTATGCCTTTGGACCAATATTTCAGTTCCCTCAGTTCTGTTGGTACTGAAAGCAGTGGTTATCCATCTGATTTAACAATAATCACTAGAAGAATACATCTTACAAATATTAAATTTTTATTTCTTAAGTGGCAGATTAAGCAAATCTGGAGAAACTTGTGAAACTACTCCAGAGCAATCAAATCATAGTCTCTGGTATAAATTTCACTCATGGGCATATCCTAAAACTGTCCATACCTTGAGTTAATAACCACTGACTTACAGCACCACCACTCCTCCCTTTAAAGACATACTTGCTGTGAAATAAAGCGTGACCTGCATTAATGGTGATAGGCAAATAGTAAGATGGCAACAATGATCTCCACCCGCTGGTGTTCTGGCCTACTTATTCATTTCCTCCTGATTGTAGGCAGACCTTACTTCTAGCTAATACAAAAATGGAAAATGTGGAGGACTTTTAGAGATCAATTCCAAATAAGTTAATTTCAAATCAATCAAAAAGATTATCCTGAAAGATGGTGACAATTAATTGAAAATCCTTACAAGAGAAAGTAGTATCTCCCTAATGAGAAAGAGTTTCTCTCCATTCCTGCCTGAAAAAGTGAGCTGTACTATGAGCAGCTGTGTCAAGCAGAGCAGAGGGCAAGGATTTGCAAGCAGTTTCTAAGAACTAATGGTGCCCTCTCAAGGACAACAGAAGAAATTTGAGCCCTCAGTCCTATATTCTTCCAATTACCTGAGAGTTTGGAAGGGACTCTTTCCCTAACTAAACTACAGCCTTGTACCCCAAGCAAAGGACCCAGCAATGCAATATCCAAACCTCTGACAAAAATTAATAGAAAATCTAAAATGAAAACTGTAGAAGTGAAATTGACACTTCAAGAAGAGACGACTTGGGCTGTCTTAGCTGTCAAGGAACAGTTTCAGATTTTTTGTATGTTTTTTTGTTTGTTGGTTTTTTCTTCATATTATTTGTTGAACTCTTTACTTAACACATAGAGGTAATCATATGTGTATAAAGTCAATTGAGGATGAATCTCAGCAAAAAATAAGTAGGAATAAGATAGGCAGGAGGAAGTTTGTAACTGTAAAGCTGTATAATTCTGCATACATTCCTATAGACTTACATCTAAGGGTACAGTTTAAAAACTTGTCAGATGATCCCAAATCCCATTAAGTTAGGTGGTAAAAATGCCATCTTAAGTGTTAAAGTGATCATATAACTAGGATCAAGGGTCTGGTAGTAATAATAATAATAGATAGAAAGGAGAGAATGTTCCAATTTGGGAAGCAGTCCAAACAGCAGACTCACAGAATGACAATCATTTTAAGTAACATTCTGACCTCAGAATCAGCCCTTAAGACTTCTGATCTGGCTGAAAAGCCTGTGAGACCTTTTCAGGCATGGAAAGCCAAGACACTGTAGCAAAAAATGTTCTACATGAAGGATCTCTGTGAGTGAGACTGCAGTGGAAAGAAATGGCCTTCAAAGACTATTTTCTCTAAGGGAGGAGAGAACTTCCACTTTGCTTATGGCCTTTTCTAAATACTAATGCAGTTTGTGGAGTCAAAAGGCTTCCATCAATACATAAGAGTGTTAATTGTGAAATTAACAACAGGAGTCACTGTGCACTGTGCATGTGTGTCACTGTGCATGTCCCCATGCAGGATCTCTATCCTTAATCAGTTGTATTATGAGAATTAACTGTAAAACTAGTTCCCAACAAGTTTTTTTGTGTGTGTACATGTGTGTGCAAATTGTTGAAATCTTTACTTACTATAGAGTTGGTCTTCTGTGTAAAAAGTTAATTAAAAATGAATCTTAATGGAGAATGAGCCTGGGAATGGGGGTGGTGAGAGTGTGAGTGGGAGGAAGGGTATGATGGGAAGAATAACCATATTCCTCAAGTTGTACTTATGAAATTTGTATTCCTTAAAAAATAAATAAATAAACTATGAAATAACCAACTCTGTTGTTTTAAGTTGTTAAACACATGTCAATCTGTTATGCAGTGACAGAAAACTAGTACAGTTACCAATATCTTTCTGGCTTGCACTGTTTCCCTTCTTTAAGGTAAATTTATCTTATTTGCATGTAAAAATTGAGGAAAAATAGAGCTTTGGACACAGGGAAAGTGACCAGCTGATATTTTTTATTGGTTGTCAATGTATGACAAATGTACTCCATGATATAAAAAACATGTCTATATTTCAGCTTCTCAAAGAATATTTACATTTTTTAAAAGGGCATTTATTTTTTGCCTTATTTCTTAGAAAGTTCTTATGTTGGAGCCGTAACCACCAGTGGGAGAGTACCAGGAGGTGGGGACTCTAGGCAGCAATTACACTCAAAAGCAATGCCCTCTTGATGGGATTAGCACTCTCGTAAGAGGCACAAAAGTGCTCCCTCTTTTTTCCTTTCTCCTCCTCCTCTGTCTCTCTCAAGGGTTCAACCAGAAGACACCCTTAGGGCTCTCACCAGGAACCAAGTGATGTAGCACTTTGACCATGGACTTCTCAAGCTGCAAAAATGTGAGAAATAAATTTCTGTTGTTCAAACCACATGTCTGTGGTATCTTGTTATAATAATCTTTCTTTGAGGTTCTGGTGAATAAATACTATCAAAAAATCAGTTGGGTACAATATAGCATTAAGAGTTTTTAAAAATATATTGTAGTATGATTATCTTCTTTAATGTAAATAACACAGATTTAATTAAGCCTGGTTTTGCCACATCTGCTCATATTTACCTAAATCCTCAATATATACAAGTACTTGAATCAGAAAATCCATAAGCATTTTTGTTCCAACCAATTTGTAATGTCTCCCTTTCTGTATCTATGAGAACTCCTTACAACTGTATCCCTAGAATGAAAAATAATGACTTTCCTCTTAGGTAAATTTGGCCTGGAGGAGAAAATGATATAGAATAAGCCAGAGTTTGAGGTCATAATGTTTGAACAAACTTTGAAGCTTCCTGAAAGTACTAAAGCAGGCTTTGATAAGTGCTGACCACCACTATTTGCAAAAGGCTGATTCTGGCAAAAATGTTGTTACTCTGTTTATCCTATGTAACCTTGTATTTCTGTCAAACTTGCTTCCCTGACTCGTATTGTCTGGGGATAGTTGTCCACTTGTAAATAGTCTGTATGCCTTCACTCTCTTATCTGCTATGAAAAAAATAAGTTCAAGACCCATTTCAAAATGAGGAAGACTAGTAGAGCTCCTTGGAATTTTCAAAATAAAATATGGCAAGCTATCTTCTTAGTAAAGCAAGAGATGAAAAGAGGAGAGAGGGCAATGCAGTTCTGCAAGACAGGCTGATATTTTTTTTCTTGCTTGCTCTGGTGTTTTTTTTTTTTTCATGATTGAAGACTTTATCTTTTTAGAGCAGACACTGGTTCACAGCAAAATTAAAGGGAAGATATAGGCACTTACCAAATACTCCCTTCGTAGCCTCTCTCATTCTCAATTGTTACAGAAGTAGTACAATTGATAAACCTACCCTGACACATCACTGTCATCCAAATTCTGGAGATTACCTGGGTGTTTGCTCTTGATCTTGTACAGTGTAAGAGTTTGGACAAATGTATGTCCTTTATCTCCAAAGTACAATGCAGAGAATTTCACTACTCTAAAAATTCTTTCTGTTCCACTTATTCATCCTTTACTCACAAACCCTGAAAACCACTGATCATTTATAGCCTCCATAGTTTTTTTTTTCTTTTTTAAAGTCTACTTTTTAAATTTATTTGAAAGGCAGAGTAACAGAGAGAAAGACATAGATCAATATTCTCCCTATTATTTTACTTCCAAATGCCTACAACAGCCTGGGATGGGCAGGATCAAAGCCAGAAGTCAGGAACTCCATCTTGGTTTCTCATGTGAGTGGGAGAAACCCAAGGACTTAATCAATCATCTGCTGCTTCTCATAGTATTTTATTATCTGAATATACTACAGGTTTTTTTTAATCTATCCACTACCTGAAGAAAACTTTAGTTTCTTTCAAGTGTTGGCAATTATTACTAAACTTATATAAATTTCTGTGTGCAGTTTTTTTTTTTTTTTTGTGGGCATAAGTTTTCTACTCCCTTGCATAAATGCTAAGGAATACTAGCACTAGGTTTTATAGCAAAAGTATGTTTAGTTCCGTAGGGAACCACTGAATTCTTCCAAGGTACTGTATCAAATGATCACAACAGCTGGACTGGGCCAGGCTAAAGCCAGGAACCAGAAACTCCATTGCAGCATTGCAGTCTTGCACAGTTGTGGCAAAGGATCAAATAATGGGGCTATCATTCACTGCTTTCCCAGGCACATAATTAGGAAGTTATATCAGAAGTAGAATGGACAGGACTTGAATTGGCACTCTCATATGGGATGCCATTGTTGCAGGTTGGGGGCTTAATCTACTTGGCCATGTTGCTGGCCCCTAATTATTTCTTTTTTGGTTTTGTTCATCATTTTTTTGTTTTATATATATATATATATCATATATATATATATATATATAGTACTATATAAGTATATATAGCAGAATTAGAGAGAGGTAGATTCAGACGCACACAGAGAGAGAGAGAGAGATGTTCTATCTGCAGTTCAGTCCCCAGATGGCCGCAATGGCCAGGGCTGTGCCAGGCTGAAGCCAGGAGTCAGGAGATTTTTTCTTCAACTCCCATGAGGGTTCAAGTGCTTGGGCCATCCTCCACTGCTTCCCTAGGTGCATTTCCAGGGGGCTGGATTTGAAATTGAGCAGCCAAGACTTGAACTGGTGCCCATAATGGATGCCAATGTTGCAGGTGGTGGTTTAACCTGGTACACAACAATGCTTGCCCTTTCTTTATATTTTTACCTATTTCACTTGGTGAAGAACTAAAGTAAAAATAACTTTGCTTTTAACTTCAAATTCTCTTATTCATTGCTGATAATGGAAAATAATAGATTTCTGTATATTAACCTAGTACCCTGTAATCTTGCTATAATTTTTGGTTGGTTCCAAGGGTTTTTTGTCAATAACTTTGTATTTTCCACATATATTTCTAATGTTAATAATTCATGATTTTTGTCCTTTCTGTCTTATTCTCTTTTGTTTTTTTAATTGTTTCTTTTCAGTTAATCTGTCTAGAGGTATATCAGCTTTTTGTTTTATTTTCTCTACTGATTTCTTGTTTTCAACTTCATTGATTTCTGCTTAAAATCTTTTTCTAAATTTGTTTATTTATTTGACAGGCAGAATGAGAGAGAGAGAGAGAGAGAGAGATATATCTTCCATCTGCTGGTTCACCCCCCCCCCCCCAAATGGCCACAATGGCCAGGGTTAATCCAGGCTGGAGCCAGGAGCTTGGAGCTTCCTCCAGATTTCTCACCTGGGTGCAGAGGTCTAAGCACTTGGGCCATCCTCTGCTGCTTTCCCAGGTGCATTAACAGGGACCCCTATTGAAAGTGGAGCAGCCTGTCTCCAACCGGTGCCCATATAGAATGCTGGCACTACACGTGGTAGCCCCTACCTAAAATCTTATTTATTTTATTCTGCTTACTATGGATTTAATTTGCTCCTTCTTAATGTTTCCTAAGAAGGAAACTTGGAATATTGATGTTAGATATTTCTTCTTTTCTAGTACCAACATTCAATCCCACAAATTTCCTAATACAGAATGTTTTAACCGCATCCTACGGATTTTAATGTTATGTTTTCATTTCCACTCATTTGCTTCAAAATATTTTTAATTTCCTTTTAGATTTCTTCCTTGACTAATGTGTTACTAAAAAGCACGTTGTTTGATATCCACAGATTTGGGAATTTTCCAGTTATCTTTCTGCTATTGATTTCTAGCTTAATTTTGTTGTAGCCTAAGCACATACATTGTAAAATTTATTTACTTCTAAATTTGATAAGGTGTATTTTACAGCCCAGAATGTGGTCCCTTTGGCAAGTACTCCATGTGAGTTTGAGAAGAGTGTGTATTTTTCATCTATGTTTTTACTGATTTTCTGCCTGCTGTATCTGTTGTATGTGACCATTTCAGATAGAGGGGCATTGAAATCTCCAACTATGATAGTGGGTTCACCTATTTCTCTCTGTGCTTCTGTTTGTTTTGCTGCACAATGTTTGAGACTCTTGCTCCTAGGCACACACAGTAAGGATTGTTATTTCTTCTTGAGAAACTGACCCCTTTATTATCAGGCAATGCCCATTTTATCCATAATTACTTTCTTACTTTGAAGTCTGTTCTGCTTCAAATTAACAAGCTATATCTACTTTATTTTCTGGTGTGTTTGCATAATATATTTTCTTCATCCATTTACTTAGAATTCAGATATATCTGTATAGTTAGTGTGTTTTTCTTTTTACTTAAAATTTTACTTGTGTATTTATTTGAAAGACAGAATGGCAGAAAAAGGAGAGGCACACAAAGAAGGAGAAATGTTTTCCATTTGCTATTTCACTCTCCAAATACCTACAACGGCCAAGGTGGGCCAGGCTGAACCCAGAAGCCAGGAGTTCCAAGCAGACCTCTCACATGGGTGGCAGGGACACAAGTACTTCGGACATCATCTGCTGTCTCTCATGTGCATTAGCAGAAACTGGATGAAAAGATAGAAGCAGGACTAGATCCCAGGCACTCTGATATGGGATGTGAGCATCATAACCAACAGCTTACCCCACTGTGCCACAACACTCGACCCTAATATGAATTTCTTGCAGACAATGAATGGTTGAATCTTGTTTGTTTACCCACTCTGACAGTTTCTGTCATTTTATAAGTACTCTTAAGTGATTGGTGTTCAAAGTGATTATTGTTGTTTTTTTAATGTCTAACACATCAGTTATTAACGTTCTATTCACTAAACATATGTTTATTCTTAGTTTTGTCTTCTAATCCTCTTTTTCTACCTGTTGAGGCTTTAAGTATTTCATACATATTTTTCTCTTTGCATATCGGTTATACTTCCTTTATTTTTATATGTATTTTTAATGGCTGCCCTGGAATGTGCAGCTTGCACTTACAAATACAAGTCCATGCTCAAATAACACTATACCACTTCATGAGGGATATGGTTCCCTGGAAAGCTATCATTCTCCATGTTTCCTGTCTACTTCTCCAGTCTCAAAGGTAGATGTGTTGCCTGAATACTCCCCTCTTTCACATCTCATAAGCACCATTGATTTTTCAATCTATTCAGTTTTTTCCTTGTTCTTAGGGACAGAGGTGACTTCTAAGTTCCTTACATGAGGCCCCAGAAGGTGATGTCATATGTTGTAAATGTTTCATAATAAAATTATGGGAGGAATTTTCTTTTTTAAAAGATTTATTTTATTAATTTGAAAGACTGAATTGCAGAGAGAGAAAGGGAAAGACAGAGAGATATCTTCCTTCAGCTGGTTCACTACCCAAACCGCTGTTCCAGGCTAAAGCCAGGAGTCAGGAGATTCATCTGGGTCTCCAATGTGGGTACATGGGCCCAAACAATTGGGTCTTCCTCTACTCTATTCCCAGGTGGATTATCAGGGAGTTGGATCAGTGGTGGAGCAGCCTGGACTCCAACCAGTGTGGAATGCCTGCGCTGCAAGTGTCAGTTTAACCCATTATGCCACAACACTGTTCCAAGAGGAAATTTCTTAACTCATTATCAAGGACAATGCAAACAAATGTGACGTCTCTATGGTAAAAACAAAGTAGGAATAAATAATTTGGAAAAGCATTATAGTAAGGAGAATTAAATGTTTCTTTAAAAACTTAAGCACTTTTTAGATCCTTTCTTGTGAATTTCCTAGACAGCAGTCCAGTCTGTAGGATTTCACAAACTTCTACAGTTATTTAACATTTTTTCCAAGTTTGTGTTTTACATGTAATAATTGCACATATTTATGAAGTACAGTGTTATATATTAACCAGTATATAAAGCAGGTATAGATCAAATCAGGGTAATTAGCATTTTACTTTTCTGTCTAGTTCTCTAGTTCAGAGTCTCTAAGCTCCTCTCTTCTAATTCTTCATAAATATAAATTGTACTATTGTGAACTATGGTCACCCCACTGTGCTGTGGAGCACTAAAAATCAACACTTCTATTTACCTGTGTTTTGGTATTTATTATCCATTTATTCTCCTTCCCCACACCAGCCAATGATAATCCTTTTTTATGTTCAGATTGAGTTCAGATATAAGGAAGAAAATGTGGCATTTTTGTTCCATGTCTGACTTTTTTTAACTTGGCATAAGACCTTCTAGTTTCTTTTGTTTTTCTATAAATGCTGGGATTTCATTATTTTTGAATATATACCATTGCACACACACACACACACACACACACACACACATATATATATATTTGCTGTATTCTTTCTTCTAATGATAGACCTGTATATAGATATCATACTTACTGTAAATGTGCTGCAATAATCATATAAGTAAAGGTACCTTCTCATTGCTATAATGATTTCTTTTTTGTGTGTGATTTATTTATTTATTTGAAAGGTAGTGTTACAGAGATGGAGAGACAGTGGCAGAGAGAGAAGTCTTCTATCTGATAATTCACTCCCCAAATGGCTACAACACCCAGGGCTGGGCCAGTCTGAATCCAGGAGCCAGGAGCTTCTTCAGGGTCTTGCACATGGGTTCACCCAGCCCAAGCACTTGGGCTACCTTCTGCTGTTTTCCCAGGAACTTTAGCAGGGAGCTGGTTTGGAAGTGGAGCAACCAGGACTCTAACCCCTGCCCATGTGGGATGCCAGTGCTGTAGGAGATGGTTTAATTTGCTACGTAGCACCAGCCCATGATTCTATTTCTTTTGGAATTACACCCAGTGGTTGTATTGCTGAGTCATATAGTAGAACTATTATCAGTTTTTAAATAATTTTCCATACTGTTTTCTATAGTGACTGACTAATTTACTCTAGGAAGAAAATTGGGTAAAGTTATACACAATAACAGGAGGTTATTTTTATCCTTCTGAGGTGCAGTGACTCTTTCAGCACATATTCACATCATATACGGATCAAGCCAAGAATCTGGCCTTTCCATTTCCTGCTCTTGTCTTTATACCTGACATCCACCAGCTCCTGTCCCCATTCTTCTGTAAGTGGGGCTCCTAGGGTAACCACTTCAACATCAACATTTCCTGGGAGTTTGTCAGAAATGCACGTTCTAGTGGTCTGTGTTTTAACATATGTATCAGGAAATTTTAATGTCTGCTGAAATTTGAAATCAGTTCTTCTATACCCACTATGATTTAAGCAATCACCAATCCACGCTTGCTTTCAGAACAGATATTTACTCTGGGGCATATTTTTAGAGATTAAGACTGACATTGGAGGAGGCATCACAATACCAGATTTCAGGACATACTACAGGGCAGTTGTAATCAAAACAGCATGGTACTGGTACAGAAACAGATGGGTAGACCAATGGAACAGAATAGAAACACCAGAAATCAACCCAAACATCTACAGCCAACTTATATTTGATCAAGGATCTAAAACTAATTCCTGGAGCAAGGACAGTCTATTCAATAAATGGTGCTGGGAAAATTGGATTTCCACGTGCAGAATCATGAAGCAAGACCCCTACCTTACACCTTACACAAAAATCCACTCAACATGGATTAAAGACCTAAATCTATGACCTGACACCATCAAGTTATTAGAGAACATTGGAGAAACCCTTCAAGATATTGGCACAGGCAAAGAGTTTCTGGAAAAGACCCGGGAGGCACAGACAGTCAAAGCAAAAATCAACTATTGGGATTGCCTCAAATTGAGAAGTTTCTGTACTGCAAAAGAAACAGTCAGGAGAGTGAAGAGACAACCGACAGAATGGGAAAAAATATTTGCAAACTATGCAACAGATAAAGGGTTAATAACCAGAATCTACAAAGAGATCAAGAAACTCCACAAAAACAAAACCAACAACCCACTTAAGAGATGGGCCAAGGACCTCAATAGACATTTTTCAAAAGAGGAAATCCAAATGGCCAACAGGCACATGAAAAAATGTTCAAGGTCATTAGCAATCAGGGAAATGCAAATCAAAACCACAATGAGGTTTCACCTCACCCCAGTTAGAATGGCTCACATGCAGAAATCTACCAACAACAGATGCTGGCGAGGATGTGGGGAAAAAGGGACACTAACCCACTGTTGGTGGGAATGCAAACTGGTCAAGCCACTATGGAAGTCAGTCTGGAGATTCCTCAGAAACCTGAAGATAACCCTACCATTCGACCCAGCCATCCCACTCCTTGGAATTTACCCAAAGGAATTTAAATTGGCAAACAAAAAAGTGGTCTGCACCCTAATGTTTATTGCAGCTCAATTCACAATAGCTAAGACCTGGAACCAACCTAAATGCCCATCAATGATAGACTGGATAAAGAAATTATGGGATATGTACTCTTTAGAATACTATACCGCAGTAAGAAACAACGAAATCCAGTCATTTGCAACAAAATGGAGGAATCTGGAACACATCATGCTGAGTGAAATAAGCCAGTCCCAAAGGGACAAATACCATATGTTCTCCCTGATCAGTGACGACTGACTGAACACCAAGAGGGAAACCTGTTGGAGTGAGGTGGACAGTATGGGAAATGGTGGCTTGATCAGCATAGCCCTGACTGTTAATGAACAACTTAATACATTATCCCTCTTAGTAGTTTTTTTGTCTGTTCTACTTAATATCACTGGTTTAGTTCTGTAATTATTACACAGTTATTCTTAAGTGTTGATAATTAACTGAAATGTGATCCCTGTTGAACATGGGAGTGGGAATGGGAGAGGGAAGAGATGTATAATTTGGGACATGCTCAGGCTGACTTGCCCCAAGTGGTGGAGTTGGAAGCATACCAGGGCATTCCAATTCAATCCCATCGAGGTGGCATGTACCAATGCCATCTCACTGTTCCAGGTGATCAGTTTCAGTTCACAGTTGGTCATGGTGGAGGGACTGGGAGTCAAAGGGAGCACATAGACAAGTCTAGTACCTGCTAACGCTAACCGATGGAGTAAATAAAGGGGAGAGTGATCCAACATGGGAAGTGAGAAACTCAGCAGACTCATAGAATGGCAGATGTCCTAAATAGCACTCTGGCCTCAGAATCAGCCCTAAAGGCATTTGGATCTGGCTGAAAAGCCCATGAGAGTATTTCAGGCATGGAAAGCCAAGACACTCTGGCAAAAGATCTCTGTGAGTGAGATCCCAGTGGAAAGAACAGGTCTTCAAAGAAGGAGGTACCTTTCTCTGAAGGGAGGAGAGAACCTCCACTTTGACTATGACCTTGTCTAAACAAGGTAAGAGTCGGAGAACTCAGAGGGCTTCCATAGCCTTGGAAACTCATGACTGGAGCATAGGGAGATTACTGATGCCATAGACAGGAGTGTCAATTGGTAAAGTCAACAACAGGAGTCACTGTGCACTTACTCCTCATGTAGGATCTCTGTCCTTAATGTGCTGTGCATTGAGATTTAATGCTATAACGAGTACTCAAACAATATATTTCACTTTGTGTTTCTATGGGGGTGCAAACTGTTGAAATCCTTACTTAATGCATACTAAACTGATCCTCTGTAAAAAAAAAAAAAAATTATCAATTCCCAACTTGACTCTTAAACATGACAATAGGTCTGCTCTGATTTCAGCATCATTTAAAAAAAAAATCATCTATTATTTTTCACTTTATGTTTCTGTGTGGGAGCAAACTGTTGAAATCCATACTTAATGTATACTAAGCTGATCTTCTGTATATTAAGATAATCGAAAATGAATCTTGATGTGAATGGAAGGGGAGAGGGAGTGGGAAAGGGGAGGGTTGTGGGTGGGAGGGACGGTATGGGGGGGAAGCCATTGTAATCCATAAGTCGTACTTTGGAAATTTATATTCATTAAATAAAAGTTTAAAAAAAAAAGATTGACATTGGGAAACATGCACCACTGGCACTGGGAATACACTTCCTCCATGTTGGGCTGGAAGTTATAGAAATTGAAGAGACATATACAGTGTTTAACTGCTCTCAAAGATATCACTAAAGACATCTAAAATCAAACTCTAAAATCAAACGTGTTTAATTGTTAGGAAAAACAAAGATATTTCCCTCTCTCCAGTCTTTTGGTCTTATAATTTACAGCACAAGCAATTTCTTTTCAAACGAACATCCAAGAACTAAAGGTGCTAAACGTTAACATCTGTTCTGAAGTAATTTGTTAGCCTTGCTACACACAGATGAAACATTCTTAAATGCCCACTTAAGCCACTTAAGTTTGCATGTGTTAGTAATGAATGTTAGGCACTTGACAACTTGTTTGCGTTGTTTGAAAGAAACATGGTATTATATCACAGCTTTATAATTATAATTATTAATGAAAATAGTTCTAGAACAATACTGAAAAGGAGTACAATTGTGTGGTGTGTGTGGGGGGTGGAGGTGTTAGTTTCTGTCTATGCTGTAAGAAGAGAAGATGAAACCATGATTGGGTTGACTGACAGCAGCCTGTTTACATGATCCAAACACCAGATTTGCTTGCTGGCATGTACGTACTTGTGTCTAAGAAATCACCCAACTGAAACAATTGATTGGACCTTTTAGGAATGGATACTCAGAGACACCATGTGGGCTAGCAGAATGTCCATAGTTAAGGATTTAAGCCAAATCTAAATAAACCAAGACCAGTTGTCTATAAATAGATTATTTAGTTAACCATTGATTTTGGTGCAGTCACTGTTTTATTTGTAATGAGTGATGAAAGAATTCTCATCTATAAAAATTATTGTAATCATTATCCAAGCATTCTGTTGTTGAAAATCTGGTAGAAGACATAGTAGTCTCATATTTCTGGCAGCCTCTTACACAAAAAAATTTTTTCTCCAGACAATGAGATTACATCAGCTAAAACAACAGGCCCATGAAGTGACATGTATAAAAATAATTTTAATGCTAACATTGTCAAAAAACTAGGAATTCTCTTTCGAATGAATTACTCTTGTTTTAAGACGGAAATCATACATAAAGGAAGCTAAGTTATTACTAACCATTCACTAAGGAGCCAATAATGACTACTAAATTTTCTCAACAGATTATTTATTAAATTCTATTTTTCATCTTCAGGCTAGTCTTGTACAAAAATAGTAAGTATTTTGAAAAAAAATTTTGCTCATACTCAAAATAACTGGGCTCATACACACTTCCAGATGACAGGTATAGTAGTAAGACATTTTTAAATTATCATAAAGGCCCAAGTCTTCCCAGTGGTGGGACTGATGCTTAGCTCTCCCTCTCAAATATATATTTACTGTTCAGTGGAAACATGAGGATGTGGAAATATTTTTATTTATTTATTCATTTATATTTGAAAGGGAGAGAGGAAGAGGAAGAAAAAGAAGCCTTCATCTGCTACTACCCTCCCCAAAATCCTCACAACAGCTGAGGTTTGGCCAGGTCAAAGCCAGAAGCCCAGTACCCAATCCAGAACTCCCATATGAATGACAGGAACCCAACTACTTGAATCATAGATTTTGCCTACCAGATATGCATTAGCATGAAGCTGGACTTGAAAGTGCAGTCAAGACTCAAAGTCAGGTATCAGATATGCAATGTAGGTGTCCCAAGAACATCTTAACACCCACCCTATGGACCTTAGAATATTAATCACTCTAGTAAAACTAGGGCAATTCACTTATTATTTCAAAAGCATTATTAACGTATTTGTTTTATCCATATTATCTTTTGATAGAGAAATTTCAAGAGAATATAGAAATGATTAGTTCAATTTTAATTCAGTGTTGAATAACTAAATGCAGTCACTATTCAATTAATGTTGAGTTATTTTAAATCATTACTATGTTAACACTTTCTTCTTTAAAAATTATTTTATTTTGTTTTATTTGAAAGGCAGAGGTAGAGAGAGAGAGAAAGAGAGATAGACAGAGATGTTCCATCTGTGGGTACACACCCCAAATGGCCATAACAGCTGGAGCTGAGTTCCGTCCAAAGCCAGGAGCCAGGAGCTCCTTCTGGTTCTTTCACCTGGATGACAAGGGTACAAGCATTTGCACCATCTTCCCCTGCTTTCCCAGGTGCATTTGTAGGGAGCTGGATTGGAAGTGGAGCAGCAGGATTTGAATTTGAAATGCCAACTTTGCAGGCAGCAGTTTTACCTGCCACACCACAGCACAGGCCCCTTTGATCTAATGAATAACATAACATATAAATTGTTATAGGAGTTAGAAATAAATCTGGATCAAACTTCTTCTATCATTCCTAAATTCTTTTAATCTAAGAATATTCCCATGGAATATGAAGATTACACTGAAGACTTCAATGAGGTGTTCTTGAAGATTAAATTAACTACATGTGAAAAGCATGGATTAATTTTTATCTCACAGCAAACATGTTTTCATAATTTACATAATTCTAGGGGGGAGATGAAACCCACATGGTACCTAAAGATCAAATTGTTGCATCAGGAGATATCTTTGTTTAGCTTTAGAATAAAGTTTATCTTAGATTTGTGCCCTAAAGATTGCACCTCAGACATGGGCTTTTTACCTGGCACTCCCCATACCCCAGTATTGTCAGCCTGCTCCATCAGCTATGGCTTGTATTAGGTCTACTTCATCTACTACAACATTTATTCCTGACTTCTAAAATGAAACCTGGAACTCTATATCCTCCTCTCCAAGAAGGCTGTTGGCTTGATTTTGCAAGTAAATATAACATTTAGTGATGAAAGCATTACCAATTTGTTGAATCCTTAAAAGTACAAAGAAAAATGTTAAGTAGTTTATGTGGATTATCACAATTATCCCTTTCAATAAATCTATGAGGAAGTTCCTACCTTCATTTACCATTTTAGGAACTTGGTAATTATAAAGGTTAAATACTAGCCCCAAGTCACACAGCTGGTAGGAGGCAGAGCCAGAATGACAGCCCAAGTCTGCCTGATGCCAATGACACTGCTCTGCACAGCCCTCATTAATCACCTCTCACCTGGATTATTGGAACAATTGTCTAACTTCTGTTTCTCCCTTTTTTTGTTGTTTTTTTTTTTCTTTACTGCTCCCATTCTAGGTGGAAAGATTAATAAGTATTATAAATCTGTCCTTGTAAGTTCTTGTACTAAAAGTTTTCTGGCTCCTAATTGCTTCTTAGGTAAAATTCAAACTCCTCATGGTGCCATGACTTCAAGGACAAGGACCCAATCTCCTAGTCAGCATATTCTTCCACCACCACTATCTTTCTACCTTATGTTTTTCTTATATTACACTATTTCTGCTCTGTTAACGCTACCAGTTGTCACCTTCTATTCTATATGCAATGAAGATGAAAATCCTCCAGAGGAAGACCCATTTACCCTTTCACCTAATCCAAAGTATCATTTAGTGAGATCATGTGGATATAACTGCTCCATGGAGACTTTTGAAATATTCCATTGTGAGTTAGACATTCCCACTTTACTACTGTATTTTATGCAATGCTCTAATCATTGCATACATAATTTGATGATTTAAGCCTATGAGCCCTGGCATCTGAAAGTTATGGGTTTCTACATCAACTCTCCCACTCTCTTATTATACTTTGACAAGTTATTGAACCTTTCAAAATCATAGTTAAGTAGTTAGTAAAAATAACATAAGTATAGAATTTCCTGAAAAGATTTGTCTTTCATTGTTTTTGTTTAGGATTACATTAAATAATTAACACAGTGACTGATTATAGTTAGAATTCAATAAAATGGTTGATGCTTTTAAATTTCACTCATTAAGCTTCTTAATGTTTTTTATTCTTTAAAGACACGTGTCTAATGTTAGTGGACTCCAAGTAAATATTGCTACTTGAATTAATGGATGTTTTTTAATTTGGAAGACATTTAAGTTGTTTGAACACTAGGGTTAACTCATTCAAGATCTCTTAAGATACCAAAAAATGTCATAAAAATATATATTTCTGGGTTTTGGACAAGAGGAGAGTTGATTCTACTCTCGAGTCTGTAGGAAAGAGTGGAAGAAACCAAATGAAGAATGTTGAGGTAATGAAAGTATTTCTTACAAATTGCCTGAACACACTAAGTGTTTCTGCTGAAACTAAGATTGAGGAGAAAAAACTGGAACATGCTTTACTGAAGAGATTGAATCATTTTGGAGAGCCATGAGCCAAAGAGTCAATGAGGGAGAAATATCAGGCATGCTGAGCAGTGGTCATGGCCAAGCTGCAGCTGCTTGGTATAAACATGAAGAAGTCCAGGTCTACTTGGCTTTAGTTCCTTTTCCAGTGTGGATGGAGTCCCTCATCCTGGAACCTGTGAAGGAGATTATCAAGGGCAGCACAAAGTGAGAATAAAGATTAAATAAGAAGAGTGCAAGCTGTTACTGCACAGTTGCAGAGGACCCAATCAGGTCCCAAAGGATTAGCATATATAAGAATTTTAACAGCCATTGAAAATGCAGTGATATAAAAATCAGATATGCTAATTCTGGAGCGTATCTTTCATGGATAAATCTCAAATGAACTAATATGATATGATTTGAACAGTGTAATGCTCCTTCTAAGGAACAGGTATTTTGTGTCAGAGTTAGAAAATTCCTAGATTCTACTTTCCAAAGGGTACTCAGAATAAAATTAACATAAATAAATGAATGAAAATAATGCCAAGCTCCTTTACCTTGAATGATAATGTGTAGAGGGTATTATATTAAAGAGAAAAGAAAGGCTCAGTATAAAATTAATCATTACTTTTTATAATCACAATAATCATAACACAGGTAACAATTTCATTCAAGTCAATTGAGAGAATTAACCTATGTAAATATAATTCATTTTGATGTGAGAAAAACTGACAAACTTTGCTTAAATTAATATACAGATTTTGTGGTTTATTTCTGTCTCTCCCTCTCACTGTCTGTAACTCTACCTCCCAAATAAATAAATAAATCTTGAAAAAAAAGTTGAAGACAATGAAATGGGAAGTCAGAATGGTCTAAGGTTTGCCCATGTGGATTCAGGGTAATGCAAGGCTTACACATAGGGCTGAATTGATAACCATGGCAAGACTTCAAGGAGAGTATAAATGGGAGTGGAGTATTGACAAGCAATGGCCAACAGCAGACATGACGAAATTATATAGAAGATAAAATCAGAAATCATCAACATCAAAGCAGAGTATACCTGTGTACAAGAATTTGGGGTCATAATGGTTTAGAGAGAGCAACAATGCAGTAAGGAACTTTTGAAATATCCTCCACATCTTGCATCTCCTGGGATTTGGGGAATTAATAAAATTCCATTTAAAATACTGGAAGTGAGATCATATGCTTAGGAAAGAAGGAGGTATCAGTAAAGGTTAAAGGAGGACCCATGGTGCAACAAGGCAAGATGTTTTGTTTTCATGAGATTGGAATTCCTCGGTTGAATACAAAGGTCTGAGTTGTGCTGGAGGATCAAATGTCTTGGAGCTGCCTCAAGAGCAGGAAGATGTTTTTCAGTGCCTAAGGATCCACCACATCTGGTGAACATCAGAATTCACATGACCAAAGACAATTTTAGCTTCTTATATATAAACCCTTCTCCAGAATATCTTTAAAAGGATTTGAATAAAAACATCCTCCCCTCTACATATGACTGAGTCGTGCAGTTATAGTCTAGATTCAAAGTGAGCCATTCGGATTCACTCTCTGCTGTGAAATTTTGATCATGAAAAAAATATACAGACTGAAATCTCATGAGATGCATGACACTTGATGGCAATTCCTTGGTTTTAATATCCAAGAATTCCTTGTCACTGGAGTTTTACTACTATCAGTTCTTGCAGAGGTTCTGCTGCTCTGTTCTTTCTTTACCTTTTGAATCTATGAAACCTTACAATAAATATCCTTAGCAGGTAAGTAGGCCAAGGGCTAGTGCTTTCTATTGCATATACCTGAAATAATCTTAAAAGATACAGTAAACTTGCTAGTCATAGACATGGAACTGTTCTAAGCCCAAGGGCATCATATTTATACTTAGACAGTTTTTAAAAATCTCTGCCATAAATAAATGTTAAATTTAGACCACAGGTGAATCAGAGAAAGTCCATTATGTCTCTGGAAAAGCAAATGGATATGAGCAAATCATTCTAAAAGTAGATTATAACATAAAGGCATACTTCAGAGATGTGTATAAATTGTGATTATAAAGATATATGGCTCATTTCTTAAATGTGTCATAGAAGTGATTTTATTGCTAGTTATAGCATATGTTTATCATTTATGAACAAAAATTTTATGGGCTGCATTTCTGTGATGATTCCTACTTTTGTTCAATTTACCAAGGGAAAAAAATGAAGGGAGATAAAATTAATCCATCTCTTATATTTACTGCAGTTCACTCTATAAAATAAAATGAAGGTGGTTGAAGAAGGCAATTATGAGATGTCGTTTTCTCTCTAAGAAGCTCATAGTACTTATCTGTCATTATTCAATTGATTTTGTGGGATTCCCTTGAGAGTTGTGGAAAACAGCTATTTTATAGCCTTAAAATTAATGCAGAAGCATCACATATTGTGTTAACTAAAAGAGCAGGATTAGGAATCACAACCTCTGACTTTGTGAAATGTTGTTAGCCCATTAAATTATGCCAGGTCTGTCCCAGTGCTTACATAGCTTCCTCCTCTTAACTGTGCTTCCAGAGCAGCAGTGAAATAACTGGCTAAACATTTTATGAACCTTATGCTTGTGAGGTGAAAGAAATCACTCGGTGTCAATTAACATCACTTGTGGATTAACCCCTGTCTTTACAATTCTCTGTGAAAGCATGTGGGTCACTGTTAAAATGCTCATGTGAAATAGGATTAGGCAAAACCATTCTAGTAGTTACAGTCACAATTTTCTGACTTCTGTTAATTTCATAGCCTGGCATTCTGTGTGTCCATTATGTCCTTAATGACATATGCCCTTGATTTTCTACATTCATCATCCACTTCAGCCAAACTGTTTTATTTCCCATGAGGTAAACATTACTTTGATCTATTCCACTTATTTTCTTTACATTTTTAATTTTTTTTAAGTCATGCTGATTTTCCTGGCAAAAGAACATTGTTTTAATCTGACTCTACCCAAATTCTACCTATCCTATCTTCTCTACAAACTCTTCCCTGGAATTCCAAGTGAAGTGATCCTTCTCACTTTTGAATCAAAACACATTTCTGGCACTGCAGCTCAATAGCCTAATCCCCAACCTGCAGCGCCAGCACACCGGGTTCTAGTCCCAGTTGTGGCGCCACATTCTGTCCCGGTTGTCCCTCTTCCTGTCCAGCTCTCTGCTGTGGCCCGGGAGTGCAGTGGAGGATGGCCCAGGTCCTTGGGCCCTGCACCAGCATGGGAGACCAAGAGAAGCACCTGGCTCCTGGCTTTGGATCAGCGCGGTGCGCAAGCTGCAGCGCACCAGCCCCAAAGGCCACTGGGGAGTGAACCAATGGGCAAAGAAAGACCTTTCTCTCTATCTCTCTCTCACACACTGTCCACTCTGCCTGTCAAAAAAAAAAAAAAAAGACACATTTTTGTCTTGTTAGGAATCTTACTACTGTTTATTGAAGTGAGTCCTCTTTCCTTGTATATTCATCCACCACTATTTTTATTATATTCTGTACTTTTATCTTTCCTTATGAAAAACAGGAAAATTAACTTACTTTAGCACACATAAAAACTAGCACAGTGATTTTTCTTAAAAATATTTATTTATTTATTTGAAAGGAAGAATTACAGAGACAGAGAGAAGCAGAAATAGAGATAGCGATAGAGAGACAGAGATTCCATACACTGGTTCACTTCCCAAATGTATGCAATGGCCAAGGCAGGGACAGTCCAAAGTCAGGAACCAGGAGCTTCATCTGGGTCTCCTATAAGGGTGGCAGAGGCCCAAGCACTTGGGTCATTATCTGCTCTTTCCTAGGCACATTTAGAGGGAGCTGGATAGGAAGAGGAGCAGCTACAATTTGAACCATCACATACATGGGATGCCAGGACAGCAGGCAGCAGCTTAACTTGCAATGCCACAGAACTGGCCCTGCACTATAATTTATCCACATATAAAATGCTAAATCAGTGAACAATTTAGAAGTGTTCATTGATTTAGTAGCAAGCTTAAATAAATTTGAGAACTATGATGTTTTGGAAAGAAGAGGGAAATAAATTATTGATTTATACTTATTAATAATATAAGAAAATTATATAGTTCATCTTTTCAAAATGAATGTTTGAAAAAACTTGATTTTAATAATTTCATAACACTGCCTAAAATGCTTCAGGATATTTTATGCAAGTTTAGCTTGCATGTGGTAGGCTGAGTAGAGCAACACTATGTTAATATGGTCTTGCTTATCATCTGAAATAAGATACTGTTTTTATTGATTCAGCATTTTATTCCACAGTCTATTCAGGCAGTCTCTGCTTTCTGTCTAAAACGCCAATGGCTATCCCTAAACTTACCTTAACTTTGAAAGCTCTGCCTGCTGTTCTGAAACTACCCATCCACAATTGTTACTTGCTGATACCCTAATTGCATACTTGATATGGCTCACAATTTTAACTATTTATATACAATTGTTTACTCCAGATTCCCTAGACCACCTCATTGCTCTGGGCTTCTTCTACGTGTATCATCCTATTCATTTCTTTATTCAAAACTCCACACATTCAATTAAACTAATATCTCTTGAGATACTAGCAATAGGGTACTAGGCTGGCTGCTTTTAATGAATCTACCTCTGTGTCAAAATATTTAAGAAGGCATAAAATGTGATTTAATCAAGTTATGCCACTCTAGGGTTTTACTCTAAGGAAACAATCAAAATTCAGTGAGGATATTTATGCACAATGATGTTTATTATAGCATTATATAAAGTGCCAAAACATTCAAAACTAAAACAAGGAGAATAAACATTATGTATTCATAAACATAACCCAGTATCAACAATAAGGAATATTTTAAAAGAAAAATTTGATGAGGAGCACAAATGGGAATCAAATCTTGTTCTATGGCATAATCTGTATATTCATTTATTTGAGCATATTTACAATTTCCTGCAATATGTCAGGCATAATTCACAGCACTATTTATATAGCCATAAACAAATAAACAAGTCTCTAAAGTTGTGAAATTTATATTTTCATGGTAAAAATAATAATAAAAATACAAGAAAATAAATAGAAAGTATCAGACAGCAATTGAAAAAATTAAGAAGAGCCAGACTCAGGTACTATTCCATGAATGGCCAGAGAAGATAGAATTAGTTAAACAAATATACAGAAAAGAGCATTTCAGATGAAGCAAATAATAAAGTGTTGATATTGAAGTGTGCTTGACATTGAATGTAATTGGCATCCAATGCCAATGAATGAAAGAATGAATTATTCAATTCTTTCTTCTGTGGTCTCAGAGTGTCATAAGTTTTATTGTTCAGCTCTACAAAGACATGTCCTATTAGACTTGGGCTTATAATAATTGAGTGTCTATAATTTTCCAGGTCCCTTTTTCAACTTATTTGAAATCTTTATCATGAATATAAAATTTTGGTATTATGCCTCCTCACTTCAGTGATAAGGGAATTGAGGTCTAGGTGGCTAATATATTTTTCCACACTTCCACAATCAAGAATTCAAAAAGAGTCATATACATTCTTCTTGAAAATTTTCTACTAGGTTCCATTGTCTTTCATGACAAATGATGTTATGAGGATATAAATATTTACATTTAACAAAAGAGTAAAAGTTGTCCCAGGTATTTACTCCCATAGGAAAGTGGACATGAACTTTCCCTACCTTTGGATATAGCATACTTAAGTAATCCTTGATACATTTAACAAAGGGATATACTATAATTTAACACTGTGATTCTCTTTAGAAAAATAATTAAGTAGATGGAAAACAGGTTAAATAGGAAGAATTGCTTTCTACTATATTTGCTTTTCATCATTTGAGTTTTGTATATTTTTCACACATTATCAATTTTGAAACTATAACATTCAAAAATCATACAGCGATCATTTTGGTGAACAGATACTGAAACACTGCACTATTTCTTCTGTACTTTGTACTCAGGTTAGTAACATATTAAGAGTTCTTAGATTCACGTAGAATATTTTATGGTATTTTATACCAAACTTTATACTAGATACTGAGTTTATAAACAGAATCAACAGTCTTGGCCTTCATCTCAGGAAGCACATTATTCAACTGGAAAAGCAAAGTATGGTCAAATAAATAAATATTTTAAGTTTGCTTTATTCAATATTTTTCAAACTCATTTGAATACATAGTTACTTTCAATGTGTGTCACTTTTAACAGGTCTTGTGACACAATCTAAGAACTCTAGGAATCCTCTTCTCCAACAGGAAGAAATTACACAAATGAAATATTCAGCAAAAGGAGAAGGAAGTGGGAAGTAGAGGATGACAAAAATAGGTTTACTACATGATTAACCAATACTTAATAAAGGAACTTAGGCAGCCATTGTGCATCAAATTAAGGCATCGCTTGGAACACCTGCATTCCATACCAGAGTGTGTGAAACTCAGTCCTGCCTCCACCTCTGCTTTTGATCCAGCTTCCTGCTAATGCACCTGGGAGGCATCAGATAATGACTGAAATACTGAGTCCCTTCAACCCTTCTGGGAGAGCCATGGATGGATGTTCTTGCTCAGGCAATCAGCATGGCCCAGCCTCAGTAGTTGCAGGAATTTGGGAAATGAACCAGGAGGTGAAAGATTTCTGACACACTCTTGGTACTTTCTCACTTTTCTCTCTCTCTACCCCTTCCTTTCAAATAAATAAAAATTAGTTAATAAACATTCTTAAAAACCAAAGGAAGAAAGTTTTTAACTCCTGACAATATACTCAACTTAATACCCAGTTCTTTGTTGACATTCTGTAGAATTAAGAAGATTGAATAAAACCATTTTATAAAGCATTATTTCTGGCACATAGAAATGGTTAATAAATATAATCCATCATTGATTTTTAAAGTAGGTTATCCATGATGGATTTTAAAAATATATAGTAAAATCATTTGAAATATTAAAGATGGCTGAATAGTGAGAAGCCACACTAACCTCAGTCAGAGAAATATATGAGAAAAACAAAGGAAGGACCATATTCACAGGGGGACAATTGAGATAAATTTTCAATGGATGGTGGACAGAACTGAACACAGACTCTGTGGGGCAATGAGGAAAAATGGCAGGCACCCTACTGCCAGTTGTGCTGCCAGCCACACCTACATCTACAATATCAACTCCCAGCTGGGAAAACGATGTTGCCAAGACATCAAGATAAGGTAGGAAGAAGCTGCTGTGGCTTGCACCACTTGCAGTTTTGACTGATAGAGAATTTGATGTTCTCCACTGGTTTCAAAGCCATGGTGGGGAGCTGGCAGGGTAAGAGAAATGACTTTTCTCTATGAGGGAAGCCCATGTTACCTCCCTCACCTCCCCCAACTAAAGCACCAGACACAGTTTGTCGTGGTGGAGTCACTGCTGAACTCTGTTCTGAACTAGGGGACAGAAGAATGCCTGCTGCTCCCAGTGGCCACTGGAGCCAGGGTCAGGGCACACAGCAGGGTGGAGAGCAGACTCCTTGCACCCTGTGACTGGGGATGTCTGGGTATAAATCATAAGCTAAGAAGGTCACAGTATGTAGCTGAGTGCCCAAGCATCCACCCAATATGTGGAGGCTCAAACTCCCTGCACACTGGGGATGTATTTCATGGTGGGGTCAGAGGATGCACCGTAGAATGAGTCGGTGCCATGGATGGTGCTCATACATGGGTACTTGAAGTGTACTCACCTTAATTGATAAATTGGCTGGCTCATCCCAGCACAGAGAAAAGCTGGGACTGCAAACACACTATAAAATGAGACAAATAAGAACATTATATATTAATAAAAGGATCAATTCAGAAAGAAGATATAAGAATCACAAATATATATGAATTCAACAAAAGAACATCCAGATATACACAGCATTCTATTATTGGTCAGTTGATAAGCACTCTCTATATGAGCTCCCAATACCCAGACCTCAGTGTATGGATCCTTCTCTTAGGAGCCCCTCTTGGCAAGCCAGTGTCTGTTTCTCAATAAAATCTATTTTCACTTGTTTTGCTCACTGCTCATCTTCTTGGTCTACATCATAATTCTTCATCTCTGTGCGACAAAGAACCAACTCTGACCTCCTGTAACAGAAAGACAAATATCATGTTTTCTCTTATTTGTGGAAGTTAATATAGAGAGAGTATAAAAATTGTTTGAAGATCATATCACTTGGTATTTAGTTATAAATACTGCTTCACTGAATTATACCATGTAAATGACACTATATTCTTTCCCAGTTTAAAAGAAAAATAAATGGAAAGGAGAGAGGGGAAAAGTAGGTACTCTTGAGGTACTAGCAATACTTTGTTTTTAATTTGGATGTTGGTTATGAATGTGCTCAGTGGACAAATATCTCATTTATCTGTATATGCATTTGGTATACCTGTTGTACTTCAATAAAATGGTTTATAAAAAGTAAGAGATGTTACGATAGATTATCAAAGCTGTATTTGCAAGCCCTTTTCCTAGGCTACCATCTAGTGTGATTTGAGTGGAAGTGAGCACATGATCTAATTATGACCAATACAATTAAAGTGATTATCCCTGAGTAGACCTTCCAAGATGCTATCCTAAAAGAGAGGATTGACAGCCATGCCTCTTTTAGCATTCACTATTTTTTCCTTGCTTTCCAGAGCATAGAAACAAGAACAGCAGTCATCTTACGACTTGGAGGGAGAAAGTCACATTCTACCAATGGCACACTGAAATATCAAAAACCCCCTGTTTCCTGATAGCATCATTTATCTTATAGGTAAGCTCAAGTCTGCTTATTGCCAGACTTCCTATTAAGTGGAAAAAATAAATGCATATGTGTGAGTTGGTTTTCAACTATTTGCAATGAAATGCATTCCTGGCAAATAAAAGAAGAAATGGGTCTCTGAGAAACATTGCTACAAAACTGTATGTTACCAGAAAACCAAATTTAGCAAAGTTATAAAATAATTAATTGTAGTTAAGATTGCTGCCCTCAAAATATATAGAGGGGCCAGCACTGTGGGGTAGTGGGTAAAGCCGCTGCCTTCAGTACTGGCATCCCATATGGGCACCAGTTCAAGTCCTGGCTGCTCCATTTTCAATCCAGTTCTATGCCATTGTACCTGGGAAATCAATGGAAGATGGACCAAGTCCTTAGACCCCTGAACTCACGTGGGATACCTGGAAGAAGCTTCTGGCTCCTGACT
The DNA here is from genome assembly GCF_051225735.1 of Oryctolagus cuniculus. Classification (NCBI taxonomy): domain Eukaryota; kingdom Metazoa; phylum Chordata; class Mammalia; order Lagomorpha; family Leporidae; genus Oryctolagus; species Oryctolagus cuniculus. The sequence continues at coordinate 104,421,383 of NC_142871.1, read as the reverse complement.
TCAGCCTGGACCATCCCTGGCTGTTGAAGCCATTTGAGGAGTGAATCAATGGAAGGAAAATCTTTCCCTCTCTCTCTCTCTATCTCTAAATAAATCTTTAAAAAACATACAGAGAGATAATGCTACCTGTATTTAACAGCCATTTGCTAAGATAGGAGAGTTTTACTGAGTTTACCATAACAGAATGGTTGTCCTGGAATGTTGACGGACAAGGAACAGCATGTCATAAATTCCCAGCTTTAAAAGATTTATTTATTTATTTTAAATGCAAAGTGACAAAGATAACAGAAAGAGAAAAAGAGACAGATAGAGAGAGAGAGAGAGATCTCCCATTTTCCATTCACTGCTTCACTTTTCCAAATGCTTACAAAGGCCAGGGCTGGGCCAAGCAGAAGCCAGGAGACAGAAACTCCGCCCAGGTCTCTCACATGAGTGGCAGGAATTCAAGCGCTTGAATGATCATCTGCTGACTCCCAGGTACACTAGCAGAAAGCTGGACTGTTAGCAAAGAGTAACTAGAAATTGGACAGGAGACTGTGATATGGAATTCAGGAGTCCCAAACAGCAGCTATCCCATTGTGTCACAAAGGCCACCCTAAATTCCCATTTCTGATAGGTGAGTTATCCATTATTCATCATGGATGCTTGAAAATTTGATCAAAGCGATCTCTGTTATTTTAAAAATTTTTAGTCAATCTGTGGACTTGTTCTTAGGCATACTTTATACACTTATTGATGAGAGAGTACCAACTCAATATTCAAAGAGTGCCATTTTACTCTGAGACTACAGGGACCTGAGCATAGGATCATGGGGATTTTTTGATTTAGAAAAAAACATTCACTGAAATCACTTTGTTGAGTGCTGATAAAGAGAATACAGGTAAGACTAATTCTATATAAAGGAAATTTCAGTCTAGTAGATGAGCCAGATATTTACAGAAATAATTTACAATGTGATATAAAGGAGGTGAAGTACTGAATGATGTGAAGACATCATAGTCCAGGTGCTATTATGCATTCTTGCAAAGCTTTCAGAGTAATGACTGAGTGTTGGAAAAAATCTGCCCAGGATCAGCAGTGATGTTCCTCCATCTCACAATCACTGGCACCAGGATTCCCAGATACACCCCTCCTCAATGCCACCCCTTCCTCATTGTCTAAAGGAATGATCATGGAGGGGGTGATTGGACTTTTAAGTCTTTGAAGTGGCTTAACATTCTCTCTTTGTCTATCAGAGTTCTCTAAATAAAAACTATTCACTCACCTTTATCCCTCTTAACCCCCCTGTCAGGCTTCTCTTCTACATTCATTCTTATCTTTTGTAGAACTCTTCAAATCCAGTGACTGAAGTGAATTCTGCCCCTCCCTGAAGCTGGTTGTATGGGAGGCTACTCTGTCTTTCTCCACATGTTTGATCTATAAAGATAAAATGCACACTTCTATAACTCTTTTAGTTTTCCATCTGCAAGCAGTGACTCCCTCCACCACCCATGTAGCTCTTGCCTTGCCTCTTTACCCACCCTTACTGCTCCTTCTCGGTGAGATGAAAGAGTTCCCAGTCCTCTTACAACCCCACACTCCCACCACAAAGGCAGACTTGGAGCCTTCGTTGAAGGGGTGCCGGTACTTCACTACGTATGTGGATGGCAACTCAACATCTTAGGAAAACCTCCCAGAGTTCTGACATTTTACTTAGAAATTCAATCACTGAACCCCGGATTCAACAACTCTAACATGCTATTTTCGGATTATTATCCTTAATCCCTATATTTTTTCATGATGTACCGACTCTAAATGTGTTCTTCATCTCATTAATTTCTACATTTTCTTGAATACTACCTTCTGTCTGTATTGATTAATCCCTTTCACTTCAGTGGTGTTTCAAAACAGCAACCTTACCCACCCAACAAAACATGCATTATAGGTTGGGTCTAACTCTCTAATCAACATGCTCAGCCTCCCTGGCCACTTACTCTCTAATTTTAGATCACTATGAATTTCTGAATTCTCAGTTTCTAAGCATGTTGAGTGATGATAGGGAAAAATCTTATGTTGCCCAGTGCTAAGGTATCTTAGTTATCACTCAGTCTCCTCCCGTTTCACCATGAAAATAAACTTACCAGCAGACTTTCTGGATTTCTGAATATCTGCTTCTCTCTTTTCCCATAGCAACTTCAAGTATTACAAAATATTTATCAATATGTTTAAAATGTGCATCTCAGTCTGCTCAAGCTGCTGTAATAAAATATTTTAGACTCAGTAGTTTTGAACAACAGAAATTTATTTCTCACAGTTCCAGAGGCTAAGTGAATCACATCAGGGTAGACCAGTCAACATCTAGTGAAGGCCCATTGCATAGTTCATAAGTGATAACGTTTGAATATTTAGATGATGGAAGGGGAATGGCAACTCCCAACTCAGAAGAAAGGGCACCGAATCCATTTAGGAAGCATTCACCCTCATGACATAATCACCTCCCAAAGGCCCTACCTCCTCATACCATCACACTGGTGATGAAGATATTTTTATATTTTTTATTTTTTAGAAAAAAATATTTTATTTATTTATTTCAGAGGTAGAGTTGCAGACAGAGAAAGAGAAACAGAGAGAAGTGTCTTCCATCAGGTGGTTCACTCCCCAAATGGCTGCAAAGGTCAGAGCTGGGCTGACTTGAAGCCAGGAGTCAGGAGCTTCTTCTGGGTCTCCCATGTGGGTGCAGGTGCTCAACTGCTTGGACCACTTTCTACTGCTTTCCCACGCCGTAAGCAGAGAGCTGGGTCAGAAAAGGAGCAGCCAGAGCCGGCGCCGTGGCTCAATAGGCTAATCCTCCACCTTGCGGCGCCGGCACACCGGGTTCTAGTCCCGGTCGGGGCGCTGGATTCTGTCCCGGTTGCCCCTCTTCCAGGCCAGCTCTCTGCTATGGCCAGGGAGTGCAGTGGAGGATGGCCCAGGTGCTTGGGCCCTGCACCCCATGGGAGACCAGGAAAAGCACCTGGATCCTGGCTCCTGCCATCGGATCAGCGCGGTGCGCCGGCTGCAGCGGCGGCCATTGGAGGGTGAACCAACGGCAAAAGGAAGACCTTTCTCTCTCTGTCTCTCTCTCTCACTATCTACTCTGCCTGTCAAAAAAAAAAGAAAAATAAAAAAAAAGAAAAGGAGCAGCCAGGACAGGAACCAGCACCCACATGGGATGCTGGTGCCGGAGGTGGTGGGGGAATACATTCAGACCACAGCACTGTGCTAGCCCCAGACTCTTCTCTATTAAAAGAGTTCCTGTCCTAGACTCAGAGAAAGTTAATCAGCAACTGCCTTGTTTTTGTTGTTGTTTTTTTTGTTGTTGTTGTAGTTTTGTTTTTTTGTTTTTTCTGCAGCTAACTGCAAATTTATCATTTGAATGGACTCAGTATCCTATTTGCTCACCTCCAGTCTGGGCTGGGGGGGAATCCCTCTGCTTATCTAACCATAATCAATTCAAGGAGTCTGGGTCAGAGTTCTCAAACAATAATGTGCTTATGAAATACCTGCATCTTCTTTATCTGAGATTGTTTTAGTAGGCCTGGAGCAGTGAGTGAGTTTCTGAAAAACTGCCAACATTGTTTACATTCCTGGTGCACCAACTACATGTATCCAGTCAAAAAAAAAAACAAAAAGCAATTTGGGTCCTGTGCTATGGCATAGTGGGTAAAGCTGCCGCCTGTGGTGACAGCATCCCATAGGGGAACCAGTTGGAGTCTCTGCTGCAGCACTTCTGATCCAGCTCCTTCTAATGTGCCTAGGAAAGCAGAGGAAGATGGCCCAAGTGTTTGCTCCCACGTGGGAGACCTGGAAGAAGGTCTTGACTCCCGGCTTCAGCATGGCCCAGTCCTGCCAATTGTGGCCATTTGGGGAGTGAACCAGCAGATGGAAGGTATCTCCTTTGCCACCTGTGTGTGTATGTGTGTGTGTGTGTATTCTGCCTTTCCAAATAAATAGATCTTAAAAAAAAAAAAGGAAAAGAAAAAGTTTAATCTTTTTTTCCAAGAAGTGGCTCATGAAGACAAAAATTCTTGGGACCCCACCAAGATACTAACATTGCCACAGCCATTATTTTCTAAGCCATAATAACTCTACAAGTCTTCAGAGAACATTTTTATTTCTCTAGTCCTCAAATGCAATCTATCACTGAGTGTTCGTAATTATACATCATTCTGGAGACAATAAATTCTGGCTTTTTCTTCTTTCCTCGCTGAGCTACTATTTATAATTTTACCCGCATGAATCTCTGTTTCATAGTGATTGCATTAAAATATAATGCCTATTATCATTACTTTGTTCAAAGGCCTCCAGGAATTTGAGTTTCCTACAGGAAAAAAAAAAAAAAAAAGACAGAACACAATCTCTTTAATGATAGGTGCTTTAAAAGCTTGCCAGCTTCACTTTCACTTATATACCCAATACTCTGTCTAAGCTAAATTATTGAATTTTTTATTCGCTTTTTGTGTTTGCCCAGTATTCTGTTATTTCTACATGCAGTTGCTTCTGACTGGGAAAACCATTTTTCCCCACTTAGCATGATAATTTTTCATTCTCCTTTAAAAAAAGTTTGTGTCTCCTTCATGCAGACACTGTAAGTATATGTAAGTATGGTTGTCCTTCAGTAACCTTGGGTGATTGGTTCCAAGACTCCCTGTCGATATCAAAATCCACAGATGCTTATGTCTCTTACATAAATAAAATGGCATAGTTTTGCATATATCCTACATACTGTCTCCAGCATATTTAAATCTTCACTTGATTACTTATAAAAAGTAATACAATGTAAATGTTTTGTAAATAGGTGTCATACTATGTTGTTTAGGGACCAATGACAAGGAAAATAAATTTTATGTGAGTTTTGTAGATTAAAAGTTTATGTTCTCCCCAAATTCATATGTCAAAGTTCTAAAATTCAATGTGACTGTTTTTAGATATAGACATTTTATGAATATGTTCTAACCTTCAATGCCACTGTGTTTGGATATAGGTCTTTCATGAACGTAATTAAAGCTAAAGGAAGTTATAAAGATGGGGTCCTGATCAAACAGGATTTGGTACACTTTTAAGAGATGCAGAAAAGATTGCTCTTCCTCTATATCTACCATCTGAGTACACAAAAATAAGGCAGCTGTCTACAAGCCAGGAAAAGAACTCTAATCAGAGTCCAACTTTGATGAAAAGAATTTCTAGCCTTTAGAACTGTGATAAAATAAATATCCTTTGCTTAAGCCATCCAGTTTATGCTATTTTATGTCATCTCTAGACTAATACAATGAAATAAAGGATATTAATGGAGGATACATGAAATAATTTTTAACAAGAATGTAAAGACAATTCAATGAGATAAAAAGTCTTGAACTGATAGTGTTTGAACAATGGAACATCCATTAGCAAAATACTTAAGGTGAACCCTCACACCAAATACAAAAATTAACTCAAAATCACATCAGATTTCTAAGTATATGAGATAAACTATAAGATACTCTGAAGAAAACACAAGTGAAAATCCTTGTAAACTTGGATAAGGCATTGGTTTCTCTTGACATTTTGTATCAAATGCAAAATCAACAAAAGAAAAATATAAATGAGAGAAAATATCGGCCAATAATATACTTAGGAAAGACCTAGCATCCAAAATATGTTAAAGAACTCTTACCAGTGAACAATATGGAAACAAACAACCCAAAAGAAAAATGCGTAAATTACTTAAATATATATTTATTTATTTCAAGATGATATACAAGAACAAATAATACATTAGTAGAATATTAATATCATTAGTGATTTGAGCCATTCAAATCTAAAGTTGTGTCACAACCAGTTATGCACTGCCTGCAATATCGGCATCCCATACTGGAGCACTGTTTTGAGTCCCCAGTGCTCTGCTCAGATTCAGTTCCCTGCTACTGCATCTGGAGAATCTCTGGAAAATGGCCCACATAGTTGGTTCTCCCACATGGGAGACACAGATGGATTTCCATTCTCTTGGCTTCAGTTTGCTTCAGCCATGACTGCTGTGGCCATTTTGGGAATGAACCACCTGATGGAGGATTTCTCTCTCTCTCTCTCTCTCTCTCTCTCTCTCTCTCTCTCCCCTTGTCTATCCCTTTCTCTCCCTCTTTCTGCCTTTAGAAAATAAAATGTATATTTTAAAAAATGAAAGTTAAATGAGATGCCATGTAATATACCCCAGCATGGCTATCATCAAAAACAGGACTAACCAGTTTTTACCTGCAGTGAGAACTGGGAAAATTAGAATCCTTATAGATTGCTGGTAGATAGTAATAATGATTTATCAGTTTTGGAAAACAGTTTCACTCAAAATGCTAACCATAGATGTGTCAGATGATCCAGTAATTCTATTCCTACAATACACACAAGTTTAAAAACATGCCCACAAAAAAACTTGCACACAAGTATTCATAGCAGCATTATTGACAAGAATTAAAAAAATTAAAAAGAACTCTAATGCTCTTGAACTGTTGAATGGATAAGCAAAATGGGATATATTTATACAATTGAATAATTAAATGTTATTTTTGCTATAAAAAGGAATGAAGTCCTAACATACGGCACTCCATTGATGAATCTTGAAAACATTTTAAGTGAAAGTAAAATGGTACAAAATAATACATCTCACATGATTCCATTCATATGAATTTTCCAAAATACGTAACAGAAATCAAATATAGATTAATAGTTACCAAGGGCCAGGAAAATGGAGAATGATGAATGATGGTTATAGGATTTCTTTTCAGATGAAATGTTCTGGAAACAGAAAACAATGATGGTCACTCAATATTGTGCGATGCTCAGGAATAAAAACAATAAAATTAATTGAATTATACAATTTAAAATGGTAAATTTAATAGTGTGTGAATAATATCTCAATATTTTTATGAAAAAAAATAAAATAATAAAGGATAATATGATATCACAAGGAGGATCACTGACCATATTTAGATATAGAAGAAAATTTCCACAGGATGTATAACCCAAGATTAGGAAACTACCAGGGCTGTCAATGTGTGTGTGTGTGTGTGTGTGAGAGAGCAAGAGAGAAGGAGGAGGTGTTATAGTCTGGTGTAATATATTGTGTCAATGGGAAAACTGGTGAAAGATGACAGGAAAGGTAAGTAGGCACAAAATTATGCAAAGACTTTGAAAAATAAATTCTTCTAAACCTGTATAAGAGATATGAGAAGATATTAAACAGATGGGTAAGTTCATTCAGTCTGGAATAGAGTAACTAATGACAAGAGCATTGAATCTTTTAGAATGTCATTGCAAATTCAGATGGGAAAGTATTATAGCTTGTATTGGAGAAAGGGCACTGGTCCTTGAGAAAAAATACTTCAAAAATATTTAAAAAGAAGGATCAAATGAATTTTAATTACTGAAGAAAATATCAATGTTCATGTAGTATAGAAATCTATGCATTCTATTTCTGGACTTCAGAATTAATCATTACTCCACAAAGACACTGGTAATAATCTCTATATTTAATTTATGAAAAAATTACACATTTTGTTTATTCCCACCTCTTCACATTTAACAAAGTTTAAAGCTTCTGAACTTCCATGTTAAATCCTTAAAATGCCACCAACAAAAGGAAGAATGAATTATTTTCTAAACAAAAGTGATATCTGCACATGTAAAAAACAGCATACTGATAAAAATTCATCACTTTTATTCAAACCAATAATGCAAATTGACTCAACAAAAATGAATAGTTTAATTCTACTGATTATATATAGATGCATTTCATAATGCATGACACTTCTTTTTAATTGCATAAGAAATTGATTCCAAAGAAGAAATGATCAAATCAGTTGACCATGAAATATCCTTAAATGATTTGAAGGCTTTCAAAACTTCACATAATCTCTATTATCTTAGAACATAACTGTATTTTATTAGGTGATCTTTGAAAAGGTAGAAACTTCAAAATGAGGTCATTAGGGTGGGAACTATTCCAATATGACTGTTGTCCTTGTAAGAAGAGATCTGTACACAGATATACCCAAAGCATAGGGTACACTGACATGAAAATTCAAAGACCTGTAGAGAGATTCAGAAGAAAACAGCCCTGGTAATGCCTTGATGAAAGTGGGTATGAGCTTCTGACCTCCACAATTGTGAGAAAATAAATCTCTGTTTTTTAAGCCACACAATCTGTTGCATTTTATTATGACAGCCCTCCAAGTGGCTGCCATGGCCATCGCGCTGCGCCAATCCAAAGCCAGGAGCCAGGAGCTTCCTCCTGGTCTCCCATGCGGGTGCAGGGCCCAAGCACTTGGGCCATCCTCCACTGCCCTCCCAGGCCACAGCAGAGAGCTGGACTGGAAGAGGAGCAACAGGGAATAGAACCCGGTGCCCATATGGGACAGCAGCACCACAGGCGGAGGATTAGCCAAGTGAGCCATGGTGGCAGGCCCTAAATTTTTTTAACTATTGTGAATATTGTGAATCAGACAAACTCTTTTTCAGCCATGGTATTGTTACTGTATATGAATGCTATTGACTTTTGTTGTTGATTTTATAGTTCAACAGACAGACTCCAGTAACAGACTATTGGAATGTAAAAGAGAGTTTGCATTCCAATAGTCTTGTAGTGGAGTCTTTTGGCTCATCTAATCTGCACACATGGATATTTTGACCCCCTCCTTTTCAATTTGTTTCATTTTTATTTGTTTTCATTTACTAATGGCTCTGGCTAAAATCTCCAGACTATTTTGAATAGTAATGGTGAGAATGGGCATCCATGTCTGGTTCAGAATCAGCGGAAATGTTTCCAGCTTTTCCCAATACAGTCTGATACTGGCTGTGAGGTCACAATACCAATTTCAAGACACACTATTTAAAAGTTATAATCAAAACAGCCTGGTATGTAGATGATGCTGTGTAAGTGTCTCTCATGGCAGCAAACTGCTCTGTAATTAAAGGAAAGGCCTCAGTTTCTGATTTATACCAAAACAGGCCAGGGGAAGGGCACACCTGTCCCCAAGGAATGTGGCAGTGGAAATAGCAGGGAGCTAATGGACATTAATTGGTACCATGGGTGTTTGGGGGAATTTGTAAACTTGAATGAGCATTTGAATGGACCTGTCTTTGAAGATGTACACCACAGTTCTGTTCTCTGTCATGGATCCCCAGAGCAGATTCCTTTCCACCTAAAGTTGTATACCAACTGTACCAATGTGCTTCCTAGCTTGTAGACTTGTTGGTACCCTCTAATAAAAAGTGCTGGCCAGAGCAATCTGGGGAGCACTCTTCCCGTGCAGATGTCTGTGTTATATCTCATTCATTTTTGAAGCCCCACGCTGGTACTGGCAAAAATAGATGTGTGGACCCATGGGAAAGAATACGAATCCCAGAAATCAATTTGAAGTAGGCAGGTATGCAGGCTAAAATTGATTAAATTTGTGAACTGGAAGACCACACCTTTGCCACGCCCCTGTGTGACCTCATGCCCCTACAGGACTAGTGTCTGCTAATACTAACTGATAGAATTAAAAAAGGAGAGAACCATCCAATGTGGGAAATGGGATACACAGCAGACTCATAGAATGGCAGATATCCTAAACAGCACTCTGGTCTCAGAATCAGCCCTTAAGGCATTTGGATCTGGCTAAAATGCCCATGAGAGCATTGCAGGCATGGAAAGCCAAGACACTATGGCAAAAAAAATGACCTAAAGGAAAGATCTCTGTGAGTGAGGTCCCAGTGGAAAGCACAGGCTATCAAAGAAGGAGGTACTTTTCTCTAAAGGGAGAAGAGGACTCCCACTTTGATTATGGCCTTGTTTAAATAAGATCAGAGTTGGTGAATTCAAGAGGTTTCCATAGCCTTGGCAACTCATGACAAGAGCCTCAGGTGATTAATGACTTCATAAATAAGAGTGTCAATTGTTAAATCAACAACAGGAGTCACTGTGCACTTACTCCCTATGTAGGATCTTTGTCCTTAATGTGTTGTACTATGTGAATTAATGGTAAAACTAGTATTCAAACAGTACTTTATACTTTGTGTTTCTGTGTGGGTGCAAACTGTTGAAATCTTTACTTAGTATATACTAAGTTGATCTGTATATAAAAATAATTAAAAATGAATCTTAATGAAGATTGGGATGGGAGAGGGAGTAGGAGATGGGATGCTTTGCTGGTAGGAGGGTGGTTATGGGGGAAAAACACTATAATTCAAAAGTTTGCTTTCGAAATTTATATTTATTAAATAAAAGTTAAAAAAAGAAACGTGAGGTTCTTGTTAAACACAGAGTGATTATAGGTTTGAGTTGTAAGCTTAGTCATTTATCAGAGAGTTAGCTCATGTTCAGGGTAGGGGCAGGGTGTTTTCCTGACATAGAGGTCAATGTTAAATTACAGAATAAGAGATTTAATATATGGTGGTAAACTCTCTTTGGAAAGAAACTCTTGGATGATTCAATCCCCAAACTAGCATGGGAGTTTAATAGATAATTATCTGGGAAACAAGCTGAGGAATTTTAACATTGTTTGGTTGTAGTTAGATTGTAAAACCTCATGTAAGCCATGACAAAATATTGACCAAAGATGGTTATGACTTGGAAAATTTGAGCTATGTAAAAGAAATTTATAACTAGCTAACCATTTAGAATGTAGACAACAAAATCCTCAAAGCAACAGGATGATACATTTTGAATGATGACTCCACTGAGATATCTTTTAAATACGGCTTAGATTTATATAATGCCAGTGCTACTTGTTTCCTTCCCATCTGCACAAATGTTAAGATAATATCCTCTAAATGATAAATAGGAGACCAGAAGAGTTGTCAACAGCATGGATTGGAACTCATACAGATAATCATAAGAGAAGTGATGATTCTATAACTCAGAATTTCCTGTGCAAGACAGTGGAAGATAAATGGAAACATCTTACCCAATTGTCTGTTTCATTATTTGGTGACAGCCAAAGCTGACTGAGATCAAAAATGCTACTAGGATCAAAACCTCAAATAATAAGATGTTTTTGCCAGTGAGAGGTGCTGTCACAGTGGATCAAACAAACAAATGCAGCCAATGTAACATGGGCAGTGGATTAGAGGATAAGACCCTGGCAACAACAGAAAGCAAAGCTGCTAAGCTGTTTATACTATTAGTAAGAACTTCAGAAAGAAATGGATGACATGCTCACGTTAGAATACTTTGACAGAGGAAAATATGTATGAAAGTAAGGACAATGCAGGGAACAAGTAATGAACAGTGCAGTATGCACAGCGTGGAATAGAGAACTTTTATCACTCCTAGGACTAATGAGGTAATGGCAGAAATTAGTTATTAAAACCTGGAGAGATTCTTGTGGAGAGGACCACCTTTAGAGAAACCTGGAACAGTCTGAAGGAATGCAGTTTCACCTAAATTAACTCTGCAAGGAGATCCCACAGGGTTTAAACAAGCACCACTGCCTTATCCAAAGTTTCACTTTCCACAGTTTTAGAAACCCATGGTAAATTATGGCTTAGACAAACTATTAAATGGAAAATTCCAAAGGAAACAATTCGTAAGTTTTACTTGTACAAGCTTCTCAGAGTGTGGTGAAATCTTGCACCATCTTGCTCGGTCCCTCCCAGATCATGAATCACTCCATTTATCCACTGTATCCATGTCATATATGCTTACCGGCCTGTTAGTCACTTAACAGTCAGATTAATGGTCACCATATTACAGTGTTTGCATTGAAGTATCATTTATTTTACTTCATAATGGACAAATAGAAAAGGACTAGTGATGCTGATAATTTTACTACAGTATTTTGTTACACTGTTTTATTATTAATTATCATTGTTAATCTTTTATTGACACTAGTTTATAGACTAACCATATCATTGTTACGCATGTAAAGAAATAAACATAGTATTATAAGGATTCAGTATTATCCACACGTGCAGTGTAGAGAGAAACTCTGAAAGAGAAAATGAGTAATAAGCAGAAACATAGACTTTTACCAGCTATTGTTACATTGAAGAACTAAGGAAGCCTCTGTCAGCAGACCAAAGGCATCTCTAAGAGTCTATACCACAGAATTTTGCTCTCATAGACTAGGAGTTGTCAGTACAATAATAGAGATTTCCTCAATATTAAACCCAAAGAAGAATATGTTGCCCTTGATTATTTTTTCTTTGCATAAACAAATGTATTCCAAAATAATTTAATTCCATAATCTTTTATATAAACAGCTACAAACATCTAATGTGGATTTATCTGTTATATTCAGTAAGAACATTCCACAATATGAAGGGAAAAATGTGTGTTCATGTAGTGACATTTATTTATATCAAAAAGGGTTGCTGTTACTATATATATATGTATATACACACACACAATGTGTTTGGAAAACAAAACTATGAAAAATAATGAATATGTATAAATATTTTCAGATATTCATTAATATTCATAAGAATATATATTTAGGTACTAATCCAATGTATAGTTATGTGAAAAATTATATTTCTTTTTTATACACTTGAAATTGCTTTTAATGATACATTCTTGTGGGAGGAAACAAAATTATGTCTTCATATCTTTAACAACTAAAGCCAGAGTTCCCACTGAGAATATTAGCAAGCTATTGAGATTAAATTTATCTTATTTATTAAAATATAACCTATATATTTCAAAAAGAGTGGAAAGAAGTGTATAGTAAAATTGAACTTAATGCAAAATATGGATATTGGAGATATGAAACAGAATAAAAACCATGTAAAGGGAGCAGAGAATGTAGATACTGCCAGGTAACTTTGCTATGTTTATCACATTCTGAATTTAATTCTAAACTTGTGAAAATCTAGCATAAATTCAATAACATTTATATTCTGAAGTGAACACATATGTTCACACATGCACATATACACACATATCAACCTAAGAAAAAATTTTTACCATGTATGTGTTTTTATGTTATAATGGTCAATAATGTAGAAAATGTTTTCATGACTAGTTTTCTGAAAGAAACAAAAATGCTATCCAAATAGATATATTTAAAAAGTTTTTTTGAGGATTAAATCAATGCATTAAAATGTATCCCAGGTACATATTTAATAGTCAATAAATGATCTTTATCATCTATATGTCATTATGAAGATTTTAGATATACCTTTAATTACTGAATAGAAATATTTATTACTTGAAAAAATGTATATGATTATTAGATTTCTGGTTATATATCTTAGTACTGGGATAGAATTCACAGACATAAGGACAGATAATTAATACATCTGTTATACTCTTTCTATTTGAAATTTCACAAGTCTTAAGCCAACCGTTGGCAGTTTTTATATTTCAGTCAATTAGTATTGAAATTCTTAAAGATGAATTCTAGTGTACAAATTACCTGCTGTTGGTTAAAGCGAGACACATATGCTCTAAGTACTGGATGTGAGGAAGGAAAAGACATATCTCTGGATATTACAAGAGTTGTCCTTGAGTCTTTTTTTTTTTTTTTAAAGATTTATTTTATTTAGTTGAAAGAGAGTTACAAAGAGAGGTAGAGACAGAGAGAAAGACCTTCTATCTGCTGGTTCATTCCCCAGATGACCGCAACAGCCAGATCTGTGCCAATCCAAAGCCAAGAGCCAGGAGCTTCCTCTGGGTCTCCCACATTGGTTGCAGGGGCCCAAGGACTTGGGCCATCTTCTACTGCTTTCCCAGGCCATAGCAGAGAGCCGAATCAGAAGAGGAGCAGCCTGGACTAGAACTGGCACCCATATGGAACACCGGCGTTTCATGCCAGGGTGTTAACCCGCTGCGCCACAGCGCTGGCCCCTGTCCTTGAGTCTTGATCATGGAGCATGTTAATATATTTCACTGCAGTCCTCAGCAGTTCATATTAGTCTCTAAAGTATTTGATTTTAATTTAAAGGTGAGACTATTTTAAAATGTCATCTTAAATGAACTGTCTGGCTCCCACAGGTGTAGAATATTCAAATCTCTAAAATAAGAAATAGTTGATAATAGCATCTCATTGAATAGAACACCCTATCAATCAGTTATCGGGAGAATGTAACCATTATCTTTATGCCAAGTACGAGAACATTTTCTTGGACACTCCAGAATCGGTTTGCCCTCGTTCTTGGGAATGTGTTATCAAGAGACTCCTTTACCCTCTTGAATACATGTGGGATCAGCCAAGGCAGAATACTAGAAAAAAATTAGAGGCAGGAAAGTGAGTGAGTTCACGATACTTATTTCCCCTTATATCCCTTCCCTGATTAGAACTGACTGGAGATGACCTTTGCACATAGCTTTTTCTCACTCCAGAGTTCAACACTGCTTTGTTCTCTTGATGTAGTCTCATCACTCTTGACTATCAGACATGGCTTGAGTTGGAGTACAAATAGAGAAGGCATTTGGAGTTATGAAGGATTTGACACTTACTCATGACAGGTACCAAAATACCATAGCTCACTTGCTACCGGGAGCATGGAGTGTGAGGTAAGGAAAAGGAGAAATTGAAAGTTGTATGTATTGAAATAAGACTGTGAGGGAAGAATTTGGCTTGATGGTAGCTCTGAGTCTCTACATCTTAGAAATGATTTTAAGCAATCATGTTTATCCATGTTATACTGCCAAATATATATTCAAAATATCTGGTCCCTTACTAAATAAAGAACACAGTAAGTTTTGTGCTTAATTTTTAAATACTTTATGTACTTAAAATACAATTTATGAATTACTTCCTTGATCAAATTTTGACATTTGCCTTTTTTATCCATCTTTTTAACTTGTTTTTATATGGCACTGAGAGAGAGGGTGCTTTCATATACTGATTCACTCACCAAGAGCCTAAAATGGCCAGCACTGGACTGGGGGCAGAGACAGGAGCCAGGCTTGCAACCCAGGTCTCCCAGGTAGGAGACTGCCTTCCTAGGTCTGCACTGGCAATTAGCTAGGGTCAGGAGCAGAGCCTGTAACAAACTAGGCATTTTGATGAGGTACAAGCACTTCTCAATTGTTAGGCTAAACTTCCACACCAATTTTTTTTTATTATTGCAGATACAGATAGCCCATATGATATCAATGTTTTAGAACTTGGTAACTGATCCATATTCTTTTTAAATTTTCAGTTTCTATTTTAAAATATTTCATGAGTATCATCAGTGATTTTTAGAACTCAAGTCTGAAACTATCTGGGGCCAGGCAATAAGGAGAAATCTTGTTGTTAAAATGAATAAAGCTATCCACATTTTCTATTTATTTTTTTTTTAAGATTTATTTATTTTACTTGAAAGTCAGAATTACACATAGAAAGATAGGCAGAGAGAGAGGTGTTCCATCTGCTGGTTCATTCCCCAATTGACTGCAACGGTCAGAGCTGCGCCAATCCAAAGCAAGGAGCCAGGAGCTTCTTCCCGGTCTTGGGCCATCTTCTACTGCTTTCCCAGGCCATAGCAGAGAGCTGGATAGGAAGTGGAGCAGCTGGGACTGGAACCAGCACCCATATGTGATGTCGGTACTGCAGGCAGTGGCTTTACCTGCTATGCTACAGTGCCAGCTCCTCTATTTCTTCTTGAGTTTTAATAATAAAGTTATAGTTTCCTAAGTCATTGTTTGTAATGCCAAGGTTTTCTTTGGCACAGATTCTTTTTTTTAGTAGCCTCTTACATTTTTAAGTCAAACTGGTAGTTATATCTATAGTTTCTCCATTTTTCTGAAGTTCTGCCTTGCATAATGTTATTTAGTTAATTTCACCTAAGTATTGTGCATTTTGTTATAATTTTATTGAATCATTTTCAGTTTGTAGAAACTACTCTATGCTTTCTATTCCTTGATTTTTCTGCTTTATCATTTACTTTTTTCCTCCTTTTCTCTTACTGACTCTGTACTTCCTTTTCTAGCATTGATATTATTTTATTAATTAATAAGTATCACTTGAATATAACATTTATGGCTCAGTTCACTTAATGATCCTAAAGTTAACCTTATACTAAGTGAAAGAGTTCAACAAATAGTATGAAGAAAAAATACACTGTTCCTCAATGGAAGAAACAAGGGTTATAAACAGTCACCCAATCTCAAATCTTTGTTATTACTTCTTCTCAACACTTTATTATGTTTTTTGTATTTTCTATTTTACCTGACTTCTTTGGGGATAATTAAAATTTTTAAATTCAATTGTATACTAATAATTACTCAGAAAGATATACATTCTATTTCTGTTCTTTTATTTGTAATTCTTTGATATAACTATCTGTAATTACTATAGCAAAGAATAAAACTTATTAATCATCTCTATTTTTTAAAGATTATTTTTAATTTATTTATTTGAGAGGTAGAGTTACAGACAGTGAGAGGGAGAGACAGAGATAAAAGTCTTTCATCCACTGGTTCACTCCCCAGATGGCCTCAATGGCCAAAGCTGTGCCAACCCAAAGCCAGGAACCAGGAGCTTCTGACAGGTCTCCCACATGATACAAGGGCCCAAGGACTTGGGCCATCATCTACTGCTTTCCCAGGCCACAGTGGAGAGCCAGATTAGAAGTGGAGCGCCAAGACTTGAACCAGTGCCCATGTGGGATGCCAGCACTGCAGTCAGTGGCTTTACCCACTATGCCACAGTGCTGGCCACTTAGCAGTACAAAGTTGTTAAGTTCTATAAGGTCTATAAGTCCTAAGTCTATAAGTCTTAAGTTCTTCCAGTCTTTACCAAAAAAAAGAAAAGAAATATCAACTTTAATTTGCTGCCATTTTTAAAAGATAGTTTAGTAGATGTGGTATTCAGTGTTGACCATTGTTTTTTTTTTTTTTTTTAACTTTTATTTAGTGAATATAAATTTCCAAAGTACAGTTTATGGATTACAATGGCTCCCCCCACATAACTTCCCTCCCACTCGCACCCCTCCCATCTCCTGCTCCCTCTCCCATTCCATTCTCAAAAGATTCAGTTTCAATTATCTTTATATACAGAAGATTGATTTAGTATATATTAAGTAAAGATTTCATCAATTTGCACCCACACAGAAACATAAAGTGAAAAATACTGTTTGAGTACTCGTTATAGCATTACTTCACATTGAACAACACATTAAGGACAGAGATCCTACATGGGGAATAAGTGCACAGTGACTCCTGTTGTTGACTTAACAAATTGACACTCTTGTTTATGGCGTCAGTAATCACCCTAGGCTCTTGTCATGAGCTGCCAAGGCTATGGAAGCCTTTTGAGTTTGCCGACTTTGATATTCAGACAGGGTCATAGTGAAAGAGGAAGTTCTCTCCTCCCTTCAGAGAAAGGTACCTCCTTCTTTGATGGCCTTGTTCTTTCCACTGGGATCTCACTCACAGAGATCTTTCATTTAGGGTTTTGGTTTATTTTGTTTGTTTTGTTTGTGTTTTGTTTTGTTTTGTTTTGTTTTGTTTTGTTTTTGCCAGAGTGTCTTGGCTTTCCATGCCTGAAATATTCTCATGGACTCTTCAGCCAGATCTGAATGCCTTAAGGGCTGATTCTGAGGCCAGAGTGCTGTTTAGGACATCTGCCATTCTATGGGTCTGCTGTGTATCCCACTTCCCATGTTGGATCGTTCTCTCCCTTTTTTATTCTTCCAGTTAGTATTAGCAGACACTAGTCTTGTAAGAGTTAAAGGGATCACACACAAACAAGACTATTGGGGTTTTTTTTAAAGATTTATTTATTTTATTTGAAAGGCAGTGTTACAGAGAGTCAGAGAAATACAGAGAGAGAGGTCTTCCATCTGCTAGTTCACTCCCCAAATAACCACAAGAGCCAGACAGGGCCAATCTGAATCCAGAAGCCGGGAGCTTCTTCTAGATCTCCCACATGGGTACAGGGGCCCAAGGACTTGGGCCATCTTCCACTGCTTTCCTAGGCCATAGCAGAGAGCTGGATCCGAAGTAGAGCTGCTGCAACTTGAACAGGCACACCTATGGGATGGCACTGCAGTCAGCAGCTTTACCTGCTATGCCACAGAGCTGGCCCAAGACTATTGTTTTCTTTCAACACCTTAAAGAAAGAATTTCTTAAATTCACATTATACTGTTACTGTTAATATCAATATAAATTTCCTTGAAGAATACTGAATATTGATATTATTTCTTTAAAGATTATCCTGCACTTTCTAAAGATCTTCACTTTGGTTTTGGAGCTCTATATATTTATTTCTTTACTTCCTTCCTTTCTTTTATCTTCTTTTATCTTGCCTAATGCTTGTGACTCATACATACTAGTGAACCAGTAGATGGCAGATCTCTCATTCTGTCTGTCCCCCTATCTGTCTGTAACTATGCCTCTAAAACCAATAAGTAAATCTTTCAAAAAATTTTATTAGGGGCCGGCGCCATGGCTCACCTGGTTAACCCTCCGCCTGTGGCGCCAGCATCCCATATGGGCCCAGGGTTCTAGTCCCAATTGCTCCTCTTCCAGTCCAGCTCTCTGCTATGGCCCGGAAAGGCAGTGGAGGATGGCCCAAGTTCTTGAGCCCCTGCACCCGCATGGGAGACCGGGAGGAAGCATCTGGCTCTTGGCTTTGGATCGTTGCAGCACCGACCATGGCGGCCATTTGGGGAGTGAACCAACAGAAGTAAGACCTTTCTGTCTCTCTCTCTCACTGCCTATAACTCTACCTGTCAAATAAAAAAAATAAATTTTTCTAGAAGAATTACTTGTGGCTATTCAATTTTAAGATAATTTTTGTCTTCTGGGTTTGATTTTTATCCCTAATCATTTTCAATACATGTGTATCTATATAATCTCTATCAAATAATTTGATTACCGAACATTCTTGGATTCAAATAAGGTTCATTGTCATTTGGGACTATGATTCATTGTAGCTTCTTTCGTAGTGTTTTGAAATTTTAGAATATAATTTTTTCTTTTTTATTTATTTTTTACATTTTTTTTACTTAGAGTAAACAAATTTAATGTAATTCATATACAAAGATCTAGGAACATAATGATGTTTGTCACCCTACACACCCCCCCACCCATGCTCCCACTATTTTATTTTCTCTTTTAATTTTTACAACGATCTACTTTGTTTACTTTGTACTCATAAGACTAACCCCACATTAAATAAGGAGTTCAACAAATAGAAGGAAAAACCACTGTTCCTCAACAGTAGAGACAAGGGCAATAAAAAAAATCATAGAATCTCAAAATGTCAATTTCACTCCTGTGCATTCCATTTTAGGTACATTATTAGTTATCAAAGATCAGGAAAAACATACAGTGTTTATCATCTTGGGACTGGCTTATTTTGCTAAGTATAATGGCTTCCAGTTGCATCCATTTTGTTGCAAAAGAAAGGATTTCATTAATTTTTATGGCTGAGTAGTATTCTATATTATACATACATACCACAATTTCTTTATCCAGTCATCAGTTGATGGACATCTGGGTTGATTCCATATCTTAGCTATTGTGAATTGAGTTGCAATAAGCATGGGGGTACAGATAACTCTTTCAAATGCTGAAAGTATATGGACTTGTGCCATCTTCCACTGCTATCCCAGGCCATAGCAGGGAGCTGGATCAGAAGTGGAGCAGCCAGGACTAGAATCTACATCCATATGGGATGCCGGCGCTTCAGGCCAGGGCGTTAACCCACTGCACCACAGCACCAGCCCCTAATATTTTATAATTTCCAAGTAGGGATCTTTCATATCCTTGGTTAAATTTACTCCAAGGTATTTAAGTTTTTGTAGCTATTGTGAATGGGATTGATCATATAAGTTCTCTCATCATGGTATTTTCTCTGTGTACAAAAGCAATTAGTTTTGTGTCTTAATTTTATATCCTGCAACAGTACCAAACTCTTTTATGAGTTCCAATAGTCTCTTAGTGGAGTCTTTTGGATCCCCTATATATAGAATCATGATATCTGCAAATAGGGATAGTTTGACTTCCTCCTTCCCAATTTGTATACCTTTGATTTCTTTTTCTTACCTAATGGCTCTGGCTAACACTTCCAAGGCTATATTGACTAACGATGGTGACAGTGGACATACTTTTTTGGTTCCATATCTCAGTAGGAATGCTTCCAATTTTTCCCCATTCAAGAGGATGCTAGCCATGGGTTTGTCATAAATAGCCTCGACTGTGTTGAGGAAGGTCCCTTCTACACCCAATTTGCTTAGAGTTCATCATGAAAGGCTGTTGTATTTTATAAAATACTTTCTCTGCATCTATTGGGGTAATCATATTGTTTTGTTCTTCAGTTTGTTAATATGATGTTATTGGTCTGTTTAGGTTTTCTATGGCTTATGACTCAATTTTAGTAGATTGTATGTGTCCAGGAATCTATCCTGTCCTTCTAGAATTTCTAATTTGTTGGCATACAGGTTGTTGTGGTAATTTCTGATTATTATTTTTATTTCTGGGTAGCCTTCATTACATCTCCATTTTCATCTTTACTCCTCATCTTTATCAGCATTTGGTTTTGTTTTGTTTTGGTTTGGTTTCTGTTTCTGCTTTGTCTTTTTGGTAGTATATATTCTAACTGGGGTGAGATGATACCTAACTGGTTTTTGTTGTTGTTTATTTGAAAAACAGAGGGACAGACACAGGGAGAGACAGACAGACAGAAAGACATATTTTCCTTCAGCTGGTTCATTCCCCAAATGACCATAATGGCGAAGGCTGAGCCAGGCAAAATCAGGAGCCTGGAACTCCATCCAGTGGCAGGGTCCCTTGCACTTGAGCCATAATAAGCTTCTTACTAGACACATTAGCAATGAATTGGATCAGAAGTCGGGGAGCTTCAGGATTGCAAGTCATGGCTTAACCTGCTGTTCCACAATTCCAGCCCACCATTGTGGTTTTACTTTGATTTCACTGATGGCAAATGATGTTCAATACCCATTTTTTCATATATTTGTTGTTCTTTTGAATTTCTTCTTTTGAGGAAGGTCTATTCATAAACTTTGGTCATTTTTAGTTGGATTATTTGGCATATTTTTGTTACTGAGTTTGTTTTTAAAAAGCTGTTTATTTACTTTTATTTGAAAGACAGAGTTTTCCATGCACTGGTTCATTCTCCAAATAGCCACAACACCCAGGCAGGGCAGAGCCAGTCCAAATCCAAGAGCTAGGGTCACCTACATGGGTGGCAGAAGCAAAAGCATTTAACCCACTATTGGTTGCTCTCCCAGGTATGTTAGCAAGAATGCTGAATTGAAAGCAAAGCAGCCAGGACTTGAGCTGGCATTCTGATACATGGTTTCAGCATTGCAAGCAGGAGTTTAACCACTGTGCCACAATGCCAGCACTTCTTACTGAGATTTTTTGAGTTGCTTATGCATTCTGGATATTAGTCCTTTGTCAGATGAATTCTTGACAAATACTTTCTCACATAATCTAAGCCTTCTCATCATTCTTTGTTTCCTTTGTTTTGTAGAAGCTTCTTAGTCTGCTAAAATCTCATGTCCATTTCTACTTTTCTTGATTGTGCTTTTGGGTTCTTATCTTAAAAAAATAGTTATATCATTATATAATATCTCAGAAACTAGAATATAGGTCTATTTGAGTTGGTGTTTGTAGAGGATGAAAGGTAGGAGATCAAGCTTGACTTTTCTTCATTTGGATATCTAGTGTTTCCAGTATCCTTTATTGAACAGGCTATCCTTTCTTCACTGTATGTTTTTTTGGGAACTTTACTGCAAATAAAGTTGATTGTGGATGTGTAGAATCATGTCAGGTCCCTCAATTCTGTTCTATATGTCTGTGTATCTGGTTTTATGCATGTGCAATACTTTATCACAAATTATCACAAATTTAATGCAACATTAAAGTTAATTAGCTATGCATCAAGTATGACTAGCATAGACATGAAAGCAATGGGTCTGGATTATGATGAACCTCCCTCAAAGTGAACATCAGCATAATAAGGTAGACCATTTGTATTTGGATATCACCAAAAGGTAGCTGTACTACTGATGATCTGATTTGAATATTGACAGGTAAAACTTGAATACAACTTAAAAGGTGTTAGAAATTTAATTAAAAAGCTTCAGAGTCAGGTACCTGATTATTAAATGTAATATAGGGGCTGGCGCTGTAGCGCAGTAGGTTAATCATCCTGCACCTGACTCCTGGCTTCGGATCGGTGCAGCTCCAGCCATTGCGGCAATTTTGAGGAGTGAACCAATGGAAGGAAGACCTTTCTCTGTCTCTCCCTCTCACTGTCTGTAACTCTACCTTTCAAATAAATAAATCAAATCTTTAAAAAACGTAATATGAAAGAATTTTTATTTTTTAAAGAGAATTCAAATTGTTTTTCCACAACGTTAAGAAATTTATGAATTTAATTTACTATTGATTCAGACATGGAGCTATTTGGGAAAATATTTCTTTTCATGATTAACAGCAAGTTTTTATAAACATGTTTTCCAATCTTGGATATTTTATCTTTTGATAGTTTTAAAAACAAATGTGGCTTGAATTATGAAATGGTGAAATAAAGTTTAATTGTATCTATGTGAATGAAACAGTGAAATAGTTCTGTTGTGAAGAATAAGTAAGATTAGCTTATTGGAGTTCAAACTATAATTTAAGATTACTCATTGTTTTTAAATAATCTAGAAAGATTCCTTATAGTTTTTAAATATTCTAGAAAGACTGTATCATCCTAAATTCTCCTTTTTAAAAATCGCATTTTAAAATATAGTTCTTATATTTTATTTATTGTAGAAGCATGAGTATGTATATTCATATATATGGGACCAAAAAGAAAACAGAAGTCTAAACGGAAATAATAAAGATAGTTTTTTAGGCCGGCGCCGCAGCTCACTAGGCTAATCCTCCGCTTTGCGGCGCCGGCACACCGGATTCTGTCCCGGTTGCCCCTCTTCCAGGCCAGCTCTCTGCTGTGGCCAGGGAGTGCAGTGGAGGATGGCCCAAGTACTTGGGCCCTGCACCCCATGGGAGACCAGGAAAAGCACCTGGCTCCTGGCTCCTGCCATCGGATCAGCGTGGTGCGCCGGCCGCAGCATGCCAGCCGCGGCAGCCATTGGAGGGTGAACCAACGGCAAAGGAAGACCTTTCTCTCTGTCTCTCTCTCTCACTGTCCACTCTGCCTGTCAAAAAAATAAAAAAATAGATAAAATAAAAAAGATAGTTTTTTGTATTTAGTGTGAATTGGCTCTTATTTTTAACTTTTATTTAATGAATATAAATTTCCAAAGTACAGCTCATGGGTTACAATGGCTTCCCCCCAATAATGTCCCTCCCACCCGCAACCCTCCCCTTATCCACTCCCTCTCCCCTTCCATTCACATCAAGAATCATTTTCGATTCTCTTTATATACAGAAGATCAGTTTAGCATACATTAAGTAAAGATTTCAACAGTTTGCTCCCACACAGAAACATAAAGTGAAAAATACTGTTTGAGTACTAGTTATAGCATTAAATCTCAATGTACAGCACACTAAGGACAGAGATCCTACATGGGGAATAAGTGCACAGTGACTCCTGTTGTTGACTTAACAAATTGACACTCTTGTTTATGGCGTCAGTAATCACCCTAGGCTCTTGTCATGAGCTGCCAAGGCTATGGAAGCCTTTTGAGTTCACCGACATATTTAGACAAGGCCATGGTCAAAGTGGAAGTTCTCTCCTCCCTTCAGAGAAAGGTACCTCCTTCTTTGATGACCTGTTCTTTCTACTAGGATCTCACTCGTGGAGATCTTTCATTTAGGGTTTTTTTTTTTTTTTTTTTTTTCCCCAGAGTGTCTTGGCTTTCCATGCCTGAAATAGTCTCATGGGCTTTTTAGCAGGATCCACATGCCTTAAGGGCTGATTCTGAGGCCAGAGTGGTGTTTAGGACATCTGCCATTCCATGGGTCTGCTGTGTATCTCACTTCCCATGTTGGATCGTTCTCTCCCTTTTTGATTCTATCAGCTAGTATTTGCAGACACTATTCTTGTTTATGTGATCCCTTTGGTTCTTAGTCCTATCATTATGATCAATTGTGAACAGAAATTGATCACTGGGACTAGTGAGATGGCATTGGTACATGCCACCTTGATGGGATTGAATTGGAATCCCCTGGTATGTTTCTAACTCTACCGTTTGAGGTAAGTCAGCTTGAGCATGTCCCGAATTGCACATCTTTTCCCTCTCTTATTCCCACTCTTATATTTAACAGCGATCACTTTTCAGTTAAGTTTCAGCACTTAAGAAGAATTGTGTATTGATTACAGTATTCAACCAAAAGTATCAAGTAGAACAAACAAAAAAAATACTAAGAGGGATAACATATCAAGTTGCTCATCAACAGTCAGGGTGAGGGCTGATCAAGTCACTGTTTCTCATAGTGTCCATTTCACTTCAACAAGTTTCCCCTTTGGTGCTCAGTTAGTTGTGGCGTAAATTGGCTCTTTACTTGCTTTATAAATTAAACATAAAGCAGAAGAAACCAAAATAGCTTAATGCTTAGATTTATTTTGATTAAATTATTCACTCAATGGATGAGAATCACACTGAATTCTCACCATTTTAATAAAGGGTATAGGTTGATTCTCAGCTGTTTAGAAATTTGTTAATGGCACAAGGTTGTGTATCTAATTGAATGAAACAATTAACTATGCATAAAAAGTCAACATCAACAACAATAAAGCTGTTCTACCAACACAAATCATGACATTAAGTGTGGTCAGCCATCCCAGGAAAGCAAGTCAACAGTCCCAATGGGATGGGTGCAACGTATTTTCTCTCCTGGAAAAGCAATTAAATATACATTCCCAGCTGTTGGCAGTTCAGCAATGGCATCTTAATTCAGGAAGACATCTTTGAAACAGAGATTCCTAAGGGAGAATGTATCTGTGGTGAAAGAGTAGGCACAAAACCCAAAGTGAACAGAACTAAATATGCAAAATGCCATAACTGCAACTACTTACAGATCTGAAGCTATGCGATAGTTTTGGACTTAAAGCCAATGCCAGGGCTTTGTTGACTCTCAGAAGCCTTTCAAACTTTCCTGTATCAAGTATACCAGGACATGCTAACTTATTAGCTTAGAAAAAGTAGATATATTGAGAACCCTAATAATGGGTCATTGCACAAGGTATATATTTTTTGTTTATCTTCAGATATATTTTCTGCTCTTAATATATACCTAAAAAGCTGACCCCTCTGAACTGCATCACTCAGCTTCTCCTTTCAACTAGCTTCCTGTTCAGTGTAGCAAATTGGTGGCACAATGGATCTGAGGGCAGGAGGAGAGTTGAATTATAGTATTTTTGCTTGTCTCTCTGTACTCTTCAGCAAAAGACAAAGTGATTGCACTCTAAGGCTTTCCACACACTAGAGACAGGACACGGGAAGCAGGTGAATCTTTCCTGTTCAGGCGAATCTCTGAAATTGACATAGAATTTGAGTAAGTTGCTCAATTTCCATTCTTCACTAACTCATTGATCTAAAGCCACAAATATTCTCCTTCTTTTCTTGTCTCCAAGTTTCGAGATGTGACCCTTCACATTTTTTCCCCTTGCTAAACTTACTTATCAAAATTGTTAAATTAATTTGGTAAATTTTCAATTGAATAGGTTAATTTACATAAGAAAATCACACAAATATTTATGTTCACAAAGTGAACATATCCATGGAAAAGTATCCTGCCTTCTGCCCCCAGATACCGGTTTTGTTTGTTTTGAAAGTCTATAAAAGGAATCATACAGTATATTTTCTTCAGTATCTGACCTTTTTCATTTAATTACCTATATCTGAGATTCATCTTCTCGTTCATCTTTCTCCATCACCATTCTTACTCTTGCAAAAAGAAAAAATAAATATTATTAAAAATCAATTTTAAATCAATAATTCTTTGCTATTTCTCTGTTGGACAGTCACAAGCCTAGCATATTTTTGCTGGTTCAAGACTTCTCTAAGGCTGGCGCAGCGGCTCAATAGGCTAATCCTCCACCTAGTGGTGCTGGCACACCGGGTTCTAGTCCAGGTCGGGGTGCCGGATTCTGTCCCGGTTGCCCCTCTTCCAGGCCAGCTCTCTGCTGTGGCCAGGGAGTGCAGTGGAGGATGGCCCAAGTGCTTGGGCCCTGCACCCCATGGGAGACCAGGAGAAGTACCTGGCTCCTGCCATCGGATCAGCGCGGTGCGCTGGCGGCAGCGCACCAGCCATGGCGGCCATTGGAGGGTGAACCAATGGCAAAAGGAAGACCTTTCTCTCTGTCTCTCTCTCTCACTATCCACTCTGCCTGTCAAAAAAAAAAAAAAAAAAAAAAGACTTCTCTAAAACCTGAAATTGGTCATTTTCTTCTTTCATTCTAAACACTATGTGGAAACTACTTCCTCCAAGTTATGAATGTTGGAAGACTGATTTCATTATTACGGCATTTCCTTTTTATTTTAGTTATCAGAAGGTTTTATTTGGCATTCACCTATGTCAGAAAATAATTCTGTAGAAGTCACAAAACCCTAGGTTTATAAATCATACTATTATAGCATGTGATGTGAAGTAATTACTGTTATAATTTTAAATTTGATACACAATCATAAAAATAGAATATTTCATAAAAACAACAATTTTACTTTTATTCCTTTGCAATATTAGAGTGGGAACCTAAGCATCCGAAAAAATGAAATACTTGCTTTCTTATATATATATATATATATATATATTTCTACCTATAATATTTGTTCGTTTTTCCTTTTTAAAAATTATTTTTATTAATATAAAGAGAACAGATCTCATATATTTCCTAGATGCAATTCTAACAATACAATGCAATTCTAAGATATTTTTAGTCTCTCTACCACCCTCCATCCTTACTTTTTAAAAAATTTTTGCAATAACATGCTTTTAATTTAGTTTCACGAGACTATAGACAAGGGCTATAAACAATAATCAACACAGGATGTTAATTCGACTCACATGCAAAGTTTTTGTACTCCATATATTAGCTACCACAAATCATAGAAAATATATATGTCTTTTTGGGTCTGGCTTATTGACTAAGAATAATGTTCTCTAGTTTCATCTGTTTTGCTGCAAAAAACAGAATTTGATTTTTTTTTATAACTGAGTAGTACCCATCATGTGTGTATATATATCTATATATATAATTATCTTTTATTTTTATAGGCAGAGTTAGACAGTGAGAGAGACAGACAGAGAGACAGATACAGACAGTGAGAGAGAGACAGATAGAAAGGTCTTCCTTCTGTTGGTTCACTCCCCCAATGGCCTCCATGGCCGACGCTGTGCCAATCCGAAGCCAGGAGCCAGGGGCTTCCTCCCGATCTCCCATGCGGGTGCAGGGACCCAAGCACTTGAGCCGTCCTCCGTTGCTCTCCTGGGCCACAGCAGAGAGCTGGACTGGAAGAGGAGCAACCAGGACTAGTACCTGGCGCCCCAACCCAGGGTGCCGGTGCTGCAGGCGGAGGATTAGTCTATATCACATTGTCTTTATTCAGTCATCAGTTAACAGACAATTGGGTTGATTCATATCTTAGCTATTGTGAATTGAGCTGATATAAACAAGCAAGTGCAGATAACTCTTTTCATATGCTTTCATTTTTTTGGATATATTCCCAGGTGTGAGATGGCTGGGTCACACAGTTCAAGGTTATCAATTTTGAAATAATTTTTAGTCTTCCCATTATCCCTCAACTTGATACAAAATTATGGTGATGTTTTAATACCTGCATGAGTCCAGCAGAGATTATACTGTCTTATTTATTGTTTGTTATAGTCATTCAATCTAGAATCCAAATGTGGTAGACTTCTTCCCTTGCTGCGCCATCTCTGTTACTGAACATCATTACTCCTCTTATAGAAACAATTCAAATTTCTGTTAAAATCTGATGTCAGAAGCATTTGAATGAATAGACATTGGTTCTTTCTCTGATAACTATAGTAAAGCGTAATTGTTATGGTGACCAGGCTACAAAAACAGTATTAGGAGCAGATATTGAAGCACAGCAGAGTAATGCCTCCATCCCACATTGGTATGCCTGGAATCAGTTCCTCCTCCACTTTCAATCCTGCTTACTGCTAATGTACTGAGAGGCAACAAGTGAAATTTCAAATGCTTAGGCCCCTGACACCCACATAGACTGCTGGAGGCATCTGGGGATGAACAAGAGGATGAAAGTTTTCTCTCTCTCTCTCTCTCTCTCTCTCTCTCTTTCATTATGTCTTTCCAATAAATAGTTTTTAAATGATTTATTTTTATTTCATTGGAAGGCAAAGTTACACACACACACACAGAGAGAGAGAGAAAGAGAGAGAGAGAGAGAAATTTTCCATCTATTGGTTCACTCCCCAAATAGCACAACAACAAAAGCTGGGGCTGGGCCTAAGCCATGATCCAGGAGCTTCATCTAGGTCTCTCACAAGGGTGTAGGGGCCCAAGCACTTGGACCATCTTCCGTTGCCTTCCCAGGCGCATAAGCAAGGAGCTGGATTAGAAATGCAGCACCCAGAAATCCAAACTGGCATTCATATGAGATGCTGGTGCTGAACACAGTAGCTTAACTGGTTACACAAAACTCTGGCCCCAATAAGTAATTTTTTACACCTGATATTACAGTATATCACTGTATGACTTATTGAATGATCCATTCCAAATGAGAATTTTCAAGATCCCTTTCAAACCAATATTTATATTTCCACTTATTTTTCAAATATTCACCCTCCATTTTGCCCTTATCTGAAAAAAAATCCCTGTATCTACAGCTATTCTCCTATAGTTATAAATCTAACTCAGTGTTACAATCATTCTACATGTTCCAATTCCTTCCAAGATCCATCCTTGAAAATAATTAACAACTTTCTAACGTGAATGTCAAATAAAGCCCTTTGAAATCTTCAGAAAAATTTCCTGTGCTAATTTCAGGTGGCTCCAAAGATGTTGACTTGTCATGAGAACAAATTTTCTGTTTCTTTGCACAATTTAACTGAGACTAGAAGGAAAAAAAATGAAGGAGAAATGAAATGCCATCCTACATATCTACAAGCATGTAGTCAGATGAATTACTTTCTTAAAATGTGATTTATTTAATAATCATGATGCTTTACAAACCAAATTTTCAGAATGGAAAGTGTAAAAACATTTTTCCCTAATGTTTTACATGTGCCAATTGGGAGGGCCAATTATGAAGTAACAGATGGTAAAATCAGATGAACTGTTTAAGCATTGATATGATGAGGATAAGTATACTTGGGCGAACTATAAAAAAAATCAACAAACAAAAGGAGTTGCAGCAATATGTACACCCTTATTCAGTACTATCATCAATCACGCATTTCTTCTGCTGTCCATACAAAGTAAGTAACAAAATTAAGAACAGTACCACACAAGATAAATTAAAATGTCATAAATAAACTTATATAATATGTACATTATGTAATTTGTAAAGGAACTGTGGTTAAGGCATGAAGAGTAGTTTATAGTAAGGTAGTGGGAGGAATAAGAAAGATGAGCACATAGATGGTATGAAAGGGAAAAAGTATAGACTCTAGCAATAAAAATAACAATGAAGTACGTGATTGTCTCTGAGAAGATGTTTGTGTTTATTGCGATTCTTTCACCCCAAATTTATGTAAATATATATGAACAATTATTCCCAGTAACCACATGACAACAGATAATATCTCTCATAAAAAATTTTCCCCAAACGTGTTTTTTGTGAAATATTTTTGAAAATAAAAGAAATAGGTATATCACTGTGATACCAGTGTGTGATTTGAAAATCCCCCTAGCGAATGCCAGGAAATACCTAGATGTATTTCATTCTCTCTCTTTTAAAATCTGTCTTACAAAATACATATTTTAGAACTTCAAAAGGTTATTCAAACACAGTTTGAAAAGTACTTGTGAAACTCAAGGAAAAACTGGTGTCTTTCTCTTTGAATTTGAGATTTCTAAAAAGAAACATGGCAAAATAAATTCTGAGAACACTTCTTTCCTCTTTCTATTGCAATAAGGTACAAGTGGCTAGATAGTTTTCTTATTCATAAACACAAAAGGTAAGCCTTGAACAAGCATTTCTTATGCAAAAGACTTGCTTTAATACTGTTTAATTCTGCCTCAAACTTCTAAAACTATATAAAATTGCTTTGACTTCCATCAGCAAAAAATGGGGTAAGATGAGTCACACCAAAATATCAAGCATCTTAGATGGTAGTCAAAATAAAAATGCATATTCATATTCATATGTATATGTCAGAGACAGAGATTGTCTTCAGATGATAACTCATAGATTTCAGTGTACATTTGTGACAGGCCCTACCTGCAAGAATTTGAAGACATTGTTTTGCTTCTGAAGATCAACAGATATGGTGATGCCAGTCATAACTCAACTTTCAAACTAGGACCCATAATTTATCTACAGGAAAAAGTAACCAATTATTTTCAAATAATCATAAGCTTTCATTATTTCCCAGATAAAAGTGACTCTTCAAAATCTTTCAGTTCTCATCATTTTTTTTTTGCTTTCTTCAATTCTTTTAGTTTATTTTTTAAAAGATTTATTTATTCATTTGGAAGGCAGAGTTACAAAGAGACAGAGGCAAAGAGAATAGGTGGGAGAGTCTTTCTACCGATTATTCACTCCCTAAATGGCCATAAGGGCAGGAGCTGAACAGATCCTAAGCCAGGAGCCAGGAGCTTCCTCTGGGTCTCCCACACAGGTGCAGGGGCCCTAGCACTTGGACCATCCTCCACTGCCTCCCACCCCTAGGCCACAGCAGAGAGCTGGATTGGAAGAGGAAAAGCCAGGACCTGAACTGGCACCCATATTGGATGCCAGTACTGCAGACGGTGGCTTTACCTGCTACGCCACAGCACCAGCCCCAATTCTTTTAATTTAAACACCTCTAAAAAGTAATTATTCCAAACTTTTTCTCAATATATACAGCAATATCAGAAAATACCTGTTTTTCCAGTCCAGTGAAAATCTATGTTTAGCTTAACAGCATTACAATTACAAGTGTGTTGTATGCAGGTAATTTTTGAATAAATTGACAAGCTGATCCTAAAATTCGAATGGAAACACAACGGCTCAGATCTGCCAAAACAATCTTGAACAAGAACCAAATTGGAAGACTCAAATTTACTATACAGCTATAGCATCAAGACAGTATAATAAATATAGGTCAGTTGAATGTAATTGAATATCTATGACTTTTAACCAGAGTGTGAAAAATATCAAGAGAAAAAGGATAGTCTTTCCAAAATAGACCCAGGATAGCTAAATTCACTGGCCAAATATCAAGGCTTAACACCTTCCTTGTACCACATTTAAAATCCATAGGAAATAAAGAAAGCAGACATTAAGCACAGCATTTAAGACACCTCTAGTGTGCCTGGGTTCAAATTAGAGTTCCACTACCAATTTCAGCTTCCTAAACTCTAAAATACAGCAGATGATGGTTTATGTAGTTCATGTACTTGGACCACTATACCCCATGTGAAAAATCCAGATTGAATTCCAGATCCTGGCTTCCCCTTGACCCAGTCCCAGCTGGCAGTCTCTGCCACCATCTCAAAACACTGACAAAAATCAATACTCCCATCACATAGAGTGGCCAAGAGACAGAGAGCTTAGGGCTATGTGTTAGAACTCAAAAGCCTGGACTACCATGCCAAGATCTGGCACCTGATAAATCCCAAAGACTTCTAGCCCCTAGCCAGTGCTCATGGACTGAGCCTAGATTTTCCTGGCATCAGGTAGAGATCTGTGATCCAGGAGCTCAGATTCATTCTAATATTTATCACTGCCAGCCTCTTGTGGGGTGGGCCAACACTCCTGAGATCTGTAGGGTCATGTGAGTGTGAGACACAAGTGAGAACAACTTAGGACCAATCTGTAAAGCCAGAGGGCTATTTTTATCATCTCCCTCCTGGACAGACCAAAAAAGTTCACAACACTACATCTTGGAACTCAGTGATGGCTGAATCCTAATGGTTTCTGTCTGAGACAAGTATTTGTGGACAGAGTTTCTGGGCATGCCCTAGTGTCAAGCACAGACCTGCATCCTGA
Organism: Oryctolagus cuniculus; assembly: GCF_051225735.1. Lineage (NCBI taxonomy): Eukaryota > Metazoa > Chordata > Mammalia > Lagomorpha > Leporidae > Oryctolagus > Oryctolagus cuniculus. The sequence goes on along the minus strand of NC_142871.1, from coordinate 104,389,375 downwards.
TAGGATAGACTTGTTCTGGTGTATATCACCACCAGGCTCTTTCAGGTCTGGTGTGCACCGCCAAGATTGCACAGGACCTGGTGCTTGTGATACCCAGGAGTGACCCACCTAGGTTCTGCCTGAGTAGCTAGGGCTGCCTATCTTACAACCTTAGGCAGACAGTGAGAGATCACAGTACACTTTGGAGACTCAATGATAGGCTGATAAAAATGTAGCATTGAGAAGATCCTAACGCTCCCTCCCTTAAGGCTTGTGCCAACAGACTAATCCTCTGGACCTTTTCAGTGCCCAGTAGAGTTCCATGGTTCTGGTCGTGCAGTCATATACTCCAGTCAACATGACCAGTTGCTGATAGGGCTTTCATTGGCAGTGAGCTCACCTCAGCAGTAGACAGACCATAGCAATGTGAGCTTTTACCCTATCCTAAGGCAACCCTGGTCTTAGTGGACTGAGGGCTGTACCAGTGACCTAGCGCCGTGCTGTTCATAGACCCAGGAAAGAGTCTGAGCCTACCACAAGACCAGAAGATAACTGCAGGGATGGACTTAACCTTTCAAGGCACTTCCTACCTAAATTCACACAGAACAAAACATCAGCTGCAGATTTGGGATAATTTAAGTTTGAGGAATACTGTAAGACTGAATCAGAAAAAATATATCAACAGCAAAACTGGGGCAAACTCCAACTTAGAGTGATATCCAGTGCTGAAACAGCAGAAGTATATGTAGGCTCAGAGAAAATACAGACTGCTTAGAATATCTAGAAGGACAGCCACAATCAAAGCCTGATTACTATAAATATTCCTTCAAAGTTTACACAATATTGTACACCAAGAAGCATGAAGAATTTCCAAGGAATTACAACATCAACTAAAGGAAAAAAAAAGGTGCCAGAAACCAACTATTGAGGAATTGAAACCCAACACTTGAAGATTTTCAAATAGCCATTTCAGGACAATTTAAGAGAACACACAGAAATTATTCAATATTGTAATAGAGGAAATTCTTAGGATAGAATAACTAAATAGAATCAAGAAGAAATTTTTAACTACAAAGTAATAAGTAAAATCAAAAAACATAACAGAAGGCATCAATTGTAGAATAGATCAAGCAGAGGAAAGAATCTGTGAGCTCAAAGATAGACTATGAAAATACACATAGCCGGAGAAAAAAGAACAAGAAGTAATAAAGAAAGATTATGAGAAATACAGAACAGTATAAAAAGAGCAAATATTCAATTCTGGGGGGCTCAAGAGGGAGTTGAGAATTCCAGAAGGATAGAAGGCACTATCAAAAAGATTACGACAGAAAACTAAACCTAGAGAAAGCTGCAACTATCCAGATAGAGGAAGATCAAATGTTACCACTCAGATTCGTTCCAACCACATCTATCCTAATACATATTATAATAAAGCTCTCTAAGATTAATGATAAAGAGAGTTTTCTCAAAGCTACAAGAAAAAAAGAAGAAGATAACACTCAAAATGATGCCAATACAGCTGACTGCATACTTTTCAGCAGAACTCTTACAGGCAAGGAAGGAGTAGGATGAAACTTTCAAAGTACCAGATGAAAAAAATCATTAACCAAGTATGTGTATCCACCAAAACTATTCTTCAAATATGAGGGAGAGATAAAGGATTTTTCAAACAAACCAATGCTGAGAGAATTTACCACCACCCTATCTGTGTTAAACAAAATAATAAGGTATATTCTTCAAACTAAAAGCAAGAAACATTAACAAGTTTAAAGAAAACATCAGCAGGTAGAAAACCCACAGGTAAGAGTAACTATGCAAATAAAATCAGCATATGCTAATATTTTAAATATGGTGGTAAATGATTTATATCTTCACTATAAATATTTCAAAGTACTATAATCACTACATTAAAATGACAAGAGTCAGGCAATATAAGAAGAGATCAAATGCAATATCCAAATTTCAAAATGTTATGAGTGGAGCACAAATTTAGAGGGTTTTTTAAATCAGTATTTATTATCTATTTCTTTTTATCTCTTTCTCTATATCTGTAATCAAGGATAAATTATTATTATTTCAAAGTACCTTATTATACCCACAATAACTTTGTAAGCCATATGGTGACCACAAAGGACAAATTTATAATAGACTTACTAAAAATAATAAACAAAAACTAAAATATAGCACTGGAGAAAATCACTTAACCACAAAATATTATAAGAGAAGGAGAAAGAAAGGAGCTAGAATATAAATACAAAACAAGTATTAAAATGACGATAGTGAGACCTTACCTATCAGTAATTATCTTAGGGGTCAGTATTGTGTCAGTATCAGTTAAAGTACCATTTGCAATGCTAACACTCCGTATTGAAGTGCCAATTTGAGTTCTATTTTCTCTGCTTCTTATTCAGCATCCTACTAACCCTACTAAGGTGTCTGGAAAGGCAGGGGAAGATGGCCTAAGTAAGATGGCCTGAGCACCTACCACCCATGTGAAAAACCAAGACGTAGTTGCTGGCTCCTGCCTTCAACCTGGACTGGACATGGCTGTTGCAACTATTTGGACACTGAACCAGTAGTTGGAAGAACATCCCCTCTGTCTTTCAAATAAGTAAATCTTTAAAAAAAATAAATATGAATTACCTTAAATGTCAGTGGACTAAATGTTCCAATTAAAACAAAGTATCACCAAATAGCTCAAAAACAGGGTTAAATTATATGCTGTTTATTAGAAACTCAATTCACTTCTAAGGACACACATAAACTGAAAGGAAATGATACAAGATGCAGATGGAATACACCCCAAAAAAGGAAGAGCAGTCATACTTCATTAAGATAAAATCAATTTTAAATCAAAAGCAGTAAAAAGAGAAGGTCACTATATAATTACAAAAGTTTCAGTGCAGTAAGAACAAATGTAGCCCAGGGGCCAGTGGCATGGCTCACTTGGTTAATCCTCCGCCTGCGGCGCCGGCATCCCATATGGGCGCTGGATTCTAGTCCCAGTTGCTCCTCTTCCAGTCCAGCTCTCTGCTGTGGCCTGGGAAGGCAGTGGAAGATGGCCAAGTACCTGGGCCCTGTATCTGCATGGGAGACCAGGAGGAAGCACCTGGCTCCTGGCTTTGGATCAGTGTAGCTCTGGCCTTAGCAGCCACTTGGGTGTGAACCAACGGAAGGAAGACCTTTCTCTCTGTCTCTCTCATTGTCTTACTCTATCTGTCAAATAAATTTTTAAAAAAAAGCATAAAAAAGAGAAAATGTAGTCAATACATATGCACCTATTAGTGAAGCATCAAAATAGATAAAGCAAATATTAATAAACATAAAGGAAGATGTAGTCTCCAATGCAATAATAGTAAGTGACTTTAAACTCTCTACTTTTGGAAATTGACAGGGCATCTAAGAAAGAAAATCAACAAAGCAGCAGAGCTAAATTGTATCCTAGATCAATTGGAGCCAACAGACATTTACAGAATTTTCTATCCAAAACCTGCACAATATATATATTTCTCAACAGCACGTGGAATATTTTCCAGGAGAAATCATATGGTAAGTCACAAAATAAGGCTCAACAAATTTAAAAGAGTAGAAATCATATTGAGTACTTTTCTGACCACAATACAGTTAAATCAGAAATCAATATCAAGGAAAAATGGAAGCTTCTCAAATACACAGAAATTAAATAAATTACTCCTGAACAATCAATGGATCAAGAAAAAAATCCAGAAGGGAATAAAAAAAGGTCTTGAAACAAATGAAAATGAAACCACAATATAACAAAATCCACAAGTTATAGCAAAACAATACTAAAAGGAAAGTACATGGCAATCAAAGCTTACATCAAAAAAAAAAAAATCTCAAATAAACAACTTATCAATGTACCTCAAAGAAGTAGAAAAATAAGGATAAACCAAATCCAAAATTGGTAGGTAGGAAGAAACAAGGAAGCTCAGAACACAAGTAAATAACATGGAGACTAAAAAGTGTTTTAAAAATTAATGAAATGAAGAGCTGCTTCTTTTACTAGATAGCCACAATCGATAAACCCTTATCTAGACTAACCAAGAAAAATGCCTACAAGAATACAAAGCAAATAATACCACGTTAAACCCATAAAAGTGTATAATTATTAATAAAATACTTAAATATTTAAAAATGAAAAAAATTAAAAACAAAGTATTCAAAAAGAAAGGTTTCATATACATAGAATCAGAGATGAAAATAGAGACATTACAACTGACACAACAGAAATACAAAGAACAATGGCAGTGTTGTAGTGTAGTAGGTTAAGCCTCCGCCTATGGGACTGGCATCCCATATGGGCAGCAGTTCCAGTCCTGGCTGCTCCACTTTCAACCCAGCTATCTGTTGATGGTCTGGGAATGCAGTGTAAAATGATCCAAATGCTTGGGCCTCTGTGCCTCTTTGGGAGACCCAGAAAAGGCTCCTGGCTCCTGCCTTGGGATCAACCTACCTCCATCTGTGACAGCCATCTGGGGAGTGAAGCAGTGTAGGGAAGACCCCTCTCTTTGTCTCTCTCTTTCTGTAAGTCTGCCTTTCAAATAAATAAATAAATCTTTTTTAAAAAATGAAATACAAAGATTGTTAGAGAGTATTATGAACAATTATATATCTACAAATGTGATAACCTAGAGGAAATGGAAAAAATCTTGGATACATATAAATTATTAAGGTTAAATTATGAGGAGGAAATAGGATGCCTAAATAGACCAATACTGAGTAGGAAGATTGAATCACTAATAAAATGTTTTGAAACTTTCATCAAAAATAAATAGCCCCAGACCAGATGACTGCATTGCTATATTCTACCAACCTTTTAAAGAAGAATTAATACAACATTTCTTCAATGATTAAAAAGGACAGATGGGAAGGGACTTCTTTCAAATTAATTCTATGGGGCCAGCATTACTTTTTCTTTTTTTGGGGGGGTGGGGGACAGGTAGAGTTATGGACAGTGAGAGAGAGAGACAGAGAGAAAAGTCTTTCCTTCCATTAGTTCACTCCCCAAATGGCCCCCAAGTCCGGCACTGCACCAATCCTAAGCCAGGATCCAGGTGCTTCTTCCTGGTCTCCCATGTGGGAGCAGGGGCCCAAACACTTGGGCCATCCTCCACTTCCTTCCCAGGCCACAGAAGAGAGCTGAACTGGAAGAGGAGCAACCAGGACTAGATCCTGGCGCCCAAATGGGGTGCCGGCGCCACAGGCAAAGGATCAACCAAGTGAGCCCCGGTGCCGGCCCCGGGGCCAGTATTACCTTAATATCAATGCCAAGGACACAATACTACCACTACCAAGAAAGGAAGAAGGAAAGAAGGAAGGAGGGAAGGAAGGAAGGGAGGAAAAAAGGAAGGAAGAAAGAAAAAAAGGAAGGAAGGAACAAACTTAGATAATGTCAATATTATTGATGAACAAAGATGCAAAAATCACCAATAAAATACTAGTTAAACTAATCCAAAAAGATCATGTAACATGATCAAGTGGAATTGATCCCAGGGATGCAAGAATAAATCAACATATGTATATAACAAAAGTGATGTATGACATCAACAGAATAAAGTATATAAATCATATAATTATCTCAATAGAAACAGAAAAGGCATTTGGTAAAATTTAATATCTGTTATAACAAGCCAACAACTATTATTGTATCAAATTTGGGAAAGCTGAAGGCTAGACAGAGAGAAAGGTCTTCCTTTGCTGCTGGTTCACCCTCCAATGGCCGCCACGGCCAGCGCGCTAAGGCTTTCTTTCTAAGATATGGAATAGGACAATAACGCCCATTTTCACCACTTTTATTCAACAAAGTACTGGAAATTCTAGCTAGACCAGTAAGGCAAGAGAAAAAAATAATGAGTACCAAATTGGAAAGGAGGAAATAAAATTGTTACTGATTGCAGATGACATAGTCTTTTACATATAGGAAACCCCCAAAGACTCCACCAAAAAGCTTTTAGAACTAACAAATAGGCAGGCACTGTGGCTCACTAGGCTAATCCTCTGCCTGCGGTGCTGGCACCTGGGTTCTAGTCCTGGTCAGGGCACCGGATTCTGTCCTGGTTGCTCCTCTTCCAGTCCAGCTCCCTGCAGTGGCCTGGGAGTGCAGTGGAGGATGGCCCAAGTCCTTGGGCCCTGCACCCCATGGGAGACCAGGAAGAAGCACCTGGCTCCTGGCTTTGGATTGGCGCAGTGCTCCGGCCGTAGCTGCCATTTGGGGGATGAACCAATGGAAGGAAGACCTTTCTCGATGTCTCTCTCTCTCTCTCACTAACTCTGCCTGCTTAAAAAAAAAAAAAGAATTAACAAATAAAGTTGCAGGACACATTAGTATCTTGGTCCTATGTACATTCATAAATTGTAGTGAATGTTTCTCAGTTGCCTATCTCACCTTACTTTTCTCTTTTGAAAAATATTCTGTGATTGAGGATTTTTATACTGTTTTCCACAATGTACAAATGTATATTTGAATTAACTGTATGCAAGTGTTCCCTTTTTTCCACATGCTTTTTTTTCAGATTTATTTTATTTATTTGAAAGGTAGTTATGGAGAGAGACAGACAGACAGACAGACAGAGATCTTCCTTTCTCTGGCTCACTCCCAAAATGGCCACAATGGTTGGGTGCTAGGCTAGGCCAAAGCCAGCAGCCAGGAGCTGCTTTCCCATGCCATTAACAGGGAGCTGGATCTGAATTGGAGCAGCTGATACTGGAACCAGCCCCCATTTGGGATGCTGGTGCTTAACTTTCTGTGCCAAACAGTGGCCCCTTTTCTTCCTACATCTTGCCAACACTTGTTATCTTTTGTTATCTTTTGTTTTTTGATAAAAGTCAATATTAATGGATTGAGGTGATATTTCATTATAGTTTTCATTTGCATTTCACTGATTAATAGTGATGTTAGGCATTTTTTCATGTTCTAGGCCATTTGTATTATCTTCCTTTGAGATTCAGCTCTTTAGATTTACTGGCCATTTTTATTTATTGTTTTTAAAGATTTATTTATTTAAAAATCAGAGTTACACAGAGAGAGAAGGAGAGGAGAAGTGGGGGGGGGGGGTCTTCCATCGGCTGGTTCACTCTGCAACTGGCCACGACAGCCAGAGCTGTGCCTATCCAAAGCAGGAGCAAGGAACTTCTTCCAGGTCTCCCACATGAGTGCAGGGGCCCAACGACTTGAGCCATCTTTTACTGCTTTCCCAGGCCATTAACAGGAGCTGGGTCTGAAGTGGAGCAGCCAGGACTGGAACTGGCACCCATATGAGATGCCGGCACTGCAGGCGGCAGCTTTACCTGCTGGGCTACAGCACCGACCCTTCCTGCCCATTAATTGGATTGTTATTTTTCTTCCTATTGAGCTGTTTGAGTCCCTCATATATTCAGGATATTAACCTCTTGTTAGGTGCAAGCTTGCAAATATGGACAAAGGAGAACCATTAAGGGATATTTTAGCAAACACGTATGTATTCCACACAATGTTTGAAAATATCAAATGATGACATGGTATCAAATACCTGATAAGAAAGGAAAGATATTAGGAGAGAAGTTATTTTGGTATTTCAAATATGAGTTTCTGAACTAAGGTAAAGTCAATATGAATATAAAGATGGTGCTAAATTAAAGCTTATTTTGAAAGAAAAATCAATAAAAATTGATGGATGATCAATTATAGTAGATTTAAAAACTGATATCAAATGCAGTTGCAACTGACAAAACTTGTGATAGATATAAGGAGACAGGGAAAGACAGAGAGAGGAGAAAGAATTTGGGAGGGACGTCTGATATAACAAGGGAAATAAAAAAGTTTCATAGATTTTTTAAAAATTTCTACTATATTAAGAAAAATATTTCCTTTGCATTCTTTGTGTTCATTTTTACTTCTCTAAAAATACATAAATGTTCATGAATGAATGAAACTATAAATACATGGCAACAGTTCTACTTTACTGAAAGAGTTTTCTGTGCTACATCAAGTGACTGTAGCCTGTAATTTGGGAAATGTTGCCTAATGCAACAAAAATGTATTTGAAATAGAACTCATTCTTCTAGTGAGCAAGCTACTACCTGAAAGCAAATTAGACACTTTTCCACATTGCATCAAACAATAATTTAAGGCCATGGGAGTAAAGTAATGCTTCTGATACTAAATGTATTCTCGTGTTTTATAGGAATTGATTCCACTTTCAAAAGCAGCTGACACCTACACTACGGTTTATTGACTGTAAAAATCAGGTTCTGGTTACATCTCCATGTTTTTGTCCTTCTATGAAAGTCCAGCTTCTCTTTATACTCTTATTAGCACCGTGTAGAAATCAGAGCTGCCTGGTAAATTTTTTTTTTCCTGTTAAAACACATAGATTTACAATACACTTCATCTGTCAATTGCCCTTTAGGAAAACAAGTCTAAAATGACTGCATACAGTATCTCAAACAGAAGATTTTGGGTTAATGTTTTGACTATCTCTTTTGGTAATCATTTAATACCAATACATTTAATACCAATACACTTCTCATATCCTTGGGAGATATTGTAATATCTCCAGTGAGCTTGACTCACTGCAAGGCAGTGCAAACAAAAAAATACAGTATATATAAAAAAGTATATATACAGTGGAGAAACTTGGTACACACTGTTTTAAGCAGATAAACCAAATTGAAGTACCACAAAATATTTGATCTGCACCCTCAAAAGTGCTAAGAGGGGTAGGTATTTAGTCTAGCAGCAAACCACTGATTGGGACTCCCATGTTCCATATTGGAATGCCTGATGTTGAAACATGGCTCTGGCTCTGTCCAGATTTCATCTTCTTGCCAATGCAGACTCTTAGAGGCAGCAATGATAATTCAAGTAATTAACTTACTGTCATCCACATGGGCAATCAGGTTTGGGTTCCCAGCTCCCAGCTTCAGTCTAACTCCAACTCCAAGCACTTGTGGGAATTTGGAGAGTTGACACACTGGATAAATATTCTTTCTCTTGCTCACTCTTGCTGTCGCTCTAGCTCTCTCTGTTCTCCCCTCATCCTCTCCCCATCTCCCCTTCTTTCTCATATAAGTAAAGCACACTGATAGTCTGGGGAGAGACAGTTTAATAAAAGTGGAGATACTGCAGGTTCAAGGAAGAGTAGGGGAAGAAACAGCAGAAGAAACTCTTCTGGAACGCGTGATTCACAGTGGACCTGCGTGGAGAGCGTGGGAGCCCACAGTTCGGGACACCAGCGGCAGACTCAACACACCAGAGCTGGAACACGAGGTGAGCCGAACCTCAATAGCCCGAGACACTTGCAGGCAAGCGGAAAGAGGAGACTAGAGGGAACGACCCCGGGGGGGAAAGTTCACCAGGCTAACTAGAAGAGAGAGAAAAAAAAAGTGATTGATATGGACACGGGTTTTTCTCTCTCTGCTCACCTCTCAAAGGCGAGCAAGACAAAGAGCAGGTGCCATCTTGGACATATGTCATAAGCAGAGTGACCTCAGGTCTGCACTGGCCCTGAGCCTAGCAGAAAAACCTGACTCTGGGCGGGGTGAATTAACAGGAGATTAGGACCTAGTGAATTTGTGGTGCTACTGAACTGAGACTGAAAAAAGAGACGGTGGGGGAGAGAACTCACGGAATTCACATGAGTACTCTCCAGAGACGCTACAATTCGGTAACTTTGGCAACCCAGTGGGAGACTGAAGGAGAATTTGAGCCCACTCTGAGGGCAGAACAGATTCTCTGTGTGGTCCTTGGGAAAGAGCTTCCAATCTCTGGCTCCTGTGGGTATATCATTTGCCTGCTAACTACCTCCAACTTCGTTCAGCTGTGCAGAATTACTTCCCTTTTGAATCAAAAAAAGAAAGAAAGAGAGATCTACCACGCCAAACCTGGGAGTGTCACCTTTGGCACACCAAACAGAGCTCTCAGGCCACACCCATCTCAAGCCTCTAAGGCTCCATCAAAAACAGACAGTCCACTTAATCTAGAGTCATAGTATAACAAGAAAAAGCACCACAGTGAAGAAACCAAATATCTCCAATATGCCAAATAACAAACGCAAAAACCGAGGTAATAAAAACAAGGAAGTCACTATGACGCCCATAAATGAAAAAGACACCCCAATTCAAGATTATGAAGATGATGAGATAGAAGAAATGCAAGAAGCAGATCTCAAAAAATTGATAAGAACATTAAGAAGTTCTCAAAAACAAATTCTTGAACTACAGAAATCCTTAATGGACAAGATAGAAAATCTCTCTCGTGAAAATGAAATATTAAGGAGGAATCAAAATTAAATGAAACAACTAGTACAACAAGAAACTGTGATAGTGACGAGAAATCATAATGAAGTGAAGAATTCAATAGATCAAATGAAAAACACATTAGAGAGCCTTACAAACAGAATGGGTGAAGCAGAAGAGAGAATATCAGACTTAGAAGACAGAGAACAGGAAAGGATACAGTCAGACCAAAGAAAAGAAGAGGAAATTAGAAATCTAAAAATATTGTCAGGAATCTTCAGGATTCTATTAAAAAACCTAACATTCGGGTTCTAGGAGTTCCTGAAGGCATGGAGAGGGAGAAAGGATTAGAAGGCCTTTTTAGTGAGATATTAGCAGAAAATTTCCCAGGTTTGGAGAAGGACAGAGAAATCCTAGTACAGGAAGCTCACAGAACCCCTAATAAACATGACCAAAAGAGATCCTCACCACAACACGTGGTAATTAAACTCTCCACAGTGAAACATAAAGAAAAGATCCTAAAATGTGCAAGAGAGAAACGCCAGATTACTCTCAGAGGATCTCCAATCAGACTCACAGCTGACTTCTCATCAGAAACCCTACAAGCTAGGAGGGAATGGCAAGATACAGCCAAGGTACTAAGAGAGAAAAACTGCCAGCCCAGAATATTATATCCTGCAAAGCTCTCATTTGTGAATGAAGGTGAAATAAAGACTTTTTATAGCAAACAGAAATTGAAAGAATGTGTCGCCACTCATCCAGCCCTGCAAAAGACGCTTAAAGATGTGTTGCACACAGAAACACAGAAACACGGTCATCAATATGAAAGAAGGTAAAGGAAGGAAACCTCACAGAAAAGATCACAGGGAATTCAAAGCATATATTAGAACTTATCATTGGCAACTGGCAGTGCAAAGTTACCACTTATCATTAGTCACATTGAACATTAATGGCCTGAACTGTCCAGTTAAAAGACACCGATTGGCTGATTGGGTTAAGGAACAAAACCCATCTATTTGCTGCTTACAAGAAACACATCTTTCCAACAAAGATCCATACAGACTGAAAGTGAAAGGCTGGAAAAAGATATACCATGCCAACAGAAATGAAAAAAGAGCGGGCGTAGCCATCTTAATATCGGACAACATAATCTTTACCACAAAAACTGTTAAGAGAGACAAAGAGGGACACTATATAATGATTAAGGGATCAATTCAACAGGAAGATATAACAATTATCAATGTATATGCACCTAACTACAGGGCACCGGTTTATCTAAAATATTTGTTAAGGGGCTTAAAGGGAGACTTAGACGCCAATACAATAGTACTGGGGGACTTCAACACTCCACTCTCAGAAATAGACAGATCAACAGGACAGAAGATCAAGAAGGATACAGTAGATTTAAGCGACACTATAGCCCAAATGGATCTCACAGATGTATACAGAACTTTTAATCCTACAGCTAAAGATTTTACATTCTTCTCAGCAGTACATGGAACCTTTTCTAGGATTGACCACATACTAGGTCATAAAGCAAGTCTCAGCAAATTCAAAAGAATTAGAATCATACCATGCAGCTTCTCAGACCATAAGGAATGAAGTTGGAAATTAGCAACTCAGAAATCCCTAGAGCATATGCAAACACATGGAGATTGAACAACATGCTCCTGAATGAACAATGGGTCATAGAAGAAATCAAAAACTTTCTGGAAGTAAATGAGGATAACAGCACAACATACCAAAACTTATGGGATGCAGCAAAAGCAGTGTTAAGAGGAAAGTTTATATCAATAGGTGCCTACATCAAGAAATTGGAAAGGCACCAAATAGATGAGCTTTCAATTCACCTCAAGGATCTAGAAAACCTACAGCAAACCAGACCCAAATCTAGTAGGAGAAGAGAAATAATTAAAATCAGAGAAGAAATCAACAGGATTGAATCCAAAAAAACATTACAAAAACTCAGCCAAACGAGGAGCTGGTTTTTTGAAAAAATAAACAAAATTGACACCCTATTGGCCAAACTAACTAAAAAGAGAAGAGAAAAGACCCAAATCAATAAAATCAGAGATGAAAAAGGAAACATAACAACACACACAACAGAAATAAAAAGAATCTTCAGAAACTACTACAAGGACTTGTATTCCAGCAAACAGGGAAACCTATCAGAAATGGATAGATTCCTGGACAAATGCAACCTACCTAAATTGAACCAGGAAGACATAGAAAACCTAAACAGACCCATAACTGAGACACAAATTGAAACCGTAATAAAGGCCCTCCCAACAAAAAAAAGCCCAGGACCAGATGGATTCACTGCTGAATTCCACCAGACATTTAAAGAAGAACTGACTCCAATTCTTCTCAAACTATTCAGAGCAATCGAAAAAGAGGGAGTCCTCCCAAATTCTTTCTATGTAGCCAGCATCACCTTAATTCCTAAGCCAGAAAAAGATGCAGCATTGAAAGAGAATTACAGACCAATATCCCTGATGAATATAGATGCAAAAATCCTCAATAAAATTCTCGCCAATAGAATGCAACAACACATCAGAAAAATCATCCACCCAGACCAAGTGGGATTTATCCCTGGTATGCAGGGATGGTTTCATGTGTGCAAAACAATCAATGTGATTGACCACATTAACAGACTGCAGAAGAAAAACCATATGATTATCTCAATAGACACAGAGAAAGCATTTGATAAAATACAACACCCTTTCATGATGAAAACTCTAAGCAAACTGGGTTTGGAAGGAACATTCCTCAATACAATCAAAGCAATCGATGAAAAACCCACAGCCAACATCCTATTGAATGGGGAAAAGTTGGAAGCATTTCCACTAAGATCTGGTACCAGACAGGGATGCCCACTCTCACCACTGCTATTCAATATAGTTCTGGAAGTTCTAGCCAGAGCTATTAGGCAAGAAAAAGAAATTAAAGGGTTACAAATTGGGAAGGAAGAACTCAAACTATCCCTCTTTGCAGATGACATGATTTTTTATTTAGGGGACCCAAAGAACTCTACTAAGAGATTATTGGATCTCATAGAAGATTTTGGCAAAGTAGCAGGATATAAAATCAATGCACAAAAATCAACAGCCTTTGTATACACAGGCAATGGCATGGCTGAGGAAGAACTTCTAAGATCAATCCCATTCACAATAGCTACAAAAACAATCAAATACCTTGGAATAAACTTAACCAAGGATGTTAAAGATCTCTATGATGAAAATTACAAAATCTTAAAGAAAGAAATAGAAGAAGATACCAAAAAATGGAAAAATCTTCCATGCTCATGGATTGGAAGAATCAATATCATCAAAATGTCCATTCTCCCAAAAGCAATTTATAGATTCAATGCAATACCAATCAAGATACCGAAGACCTTCTCAGATCTAGAAAAAATGATGCTGAAATTCATATGGAGACACAGGAGACCTCGAATAGCTAAAGCAATCTCGTACAACAAAAACAAAGCCGGAGGCATCACAATACCAGATTTCAGGACATACTACAGGGCAGTTGTAATCAAAACAGCATGGTACTAGTACAGAAACAGATGGATAGACCAATGGAACAGAATTGAAACACCAGAAATCAATCCAAACATCTACAGCCAACTCATATTTGATCAAGGATCCAAAACCAATCCCTGGAGTAAGGACAGTCTATTCAATAAATGGTGCTGGTAAAATTGGATTTCCACGTGCAGAATCATGAAGCAAGACCCCTACCTTTCACCTTACACAAAAATTCACTCAACATGGATTAAAGACTTAAATCTACGACCTGACACCATCAAATTATTAGAGAATATTGGAAAAACACTGCAAGATATAGGTACCGGCAATGACTTCTTGGAAAACACCCCAGAAGCACAGGCAGTCAAAGCCAAAATTAACATTTGGGATTGCATCAAATTGAGAAGTTTCTGTACTGCAAAAGAAACAGTCAGGAGAGTGAAGAGACAACCGACAGAATGGGAAAATATATTTGTGAACTATGCAACTGATAAAGGGTTGATAAACAGAAGCTACAAAGAAATCAAGAAACTCCACAACATCAAAACAAACAACCCACTTGAGATATGGACCAAGGACCTCAACAGAGGTCCTCAAAAGAGGAAATCCAAATGGCCAACAGACACATGAAAAAATGTTCAAGGTCACTAGCAATTAGGGAAATGCAAATCAAAACCACAATGAGGTTCCACCTCACCCCAGTTAGAATGGCTCACATTCAGAAATCTACCAACAATAGATGCTGGAGAGGATGTGGGGAAAAAGGGACACTAACCCAATGTTGGTGGGAATGCAGATTGGTTAAGCCACTATGGAAGTCAGTCTGGAGATTCCTCAGAAACCTGAAGATAACCCTACCATTCAACCCAGCCATCCCACTCCTTGGAATTTACCCCAAAGAAATTAAATTGGCAAACAAAAAAGCGGTCTGCACATTAATGTTTATTGCAGCTCAATTCACAATAGCTAAGACCCGGAACCAACCCAAATGCCCATCAACAGTTGACTGGATAAAGAAATTATGGGACATGTACTCTATAGAATACTATACTTTATCCACCACCCCTCAGTACGTAGGGTTCCCCTGGCTGCCAGCAGCCCCTTCTGCAGGCTTTTTGTCTGAGCTCACCAACCCCTCCTTCCAAAGCTGGACAGCTGTGGAAAGTCTGCTCCAATAGTGAGGAGGCTAGCCGCAGGGAGGATACTTGGTGAGTTTCCTTTTCCACATCGCTAGCGGCTGGATGTTCAGCTTCTGCTTGGGCACCTCCACCTCCTGAGGCCCTGGTTCTACTGTAGGATGATTCTAAATCTTAGAAGTTCTTCCTTGTAATGAGTGAAGTCCGCTTTCCTATGATTTCTACCTACAGGGCCTCGTTCTGTTCTCTGACACTGAAGAGAACGACTATTTACCCTCCTTTTCAGACTATAGAGAATAAAGATTTGGTTTTAGAAAAAAAAAAAAAAAAAAAAAACGAAACCTGGTCATTTGCAACAAGATGGAGGAATTTGGAAACATCATGCTGAGTGAATTAAGCCAGTCCCAAAGGGACAAATATCATATGTTCTCCCTGATCAGTGACAACTAACTGAGCACCAAAGGGGAAACTTGTTGAAATGAAATGGACACTATGAGAAACAGTGACTTGATCAGCTCTTGTCCTGACGGTTGATGTACAATGTAATACTTTATCCATTTTAGTATTTTTTTTTTGTTCTAGTACCATTGGTTGAACTCTGTAATTAACACACAATTATTCTTAGGTGTTTAAATTTTAACTGAAAAGTGATCCCTGTTAGGAATTTGGAAAACATTATGCTGAGTGTAATAAGCCAATCCCAAAGGGACAAATACCACTTGTTCTCCTTGATAGGTGACAACTAACTGAGCACCAAAAAGGAAACCTGTTAAAGTGAAATGAACACTATGAGAAACGGTGACTTGATCAGCCCTCACCCTGACTGTTGATGAGCAACTTGATATGTTATCCCTCTTAGTATTTTTTTTGTTTGTTCTACTTGATACTTTTGGTTGAATACTGTAATCAATACACAATTCTTCTTAAGTGCTGAAACTTAACTGAAAAGTGATCGCTGTTAAATATTAGAGTGGGAATAAGAGAGGGAAGAGATGTGCAATTCGGGACATGCTCAAGCTGATTTACCTCAAACGGTAGAGTTAGAAACATAGCAGGGGATTCCAATTCAATCCCATCAAGGTGGCATGTACCAATGCCATCTCACTAGTCCCAGTGATCAATTTCTGTTCACAATTGATCATAATGACAGGACTAAGAACCAAAGGGATCACATAAACAAGAATAGTGTCTGCAAATACTAGCTGATAGAATAAAAAAGGGAGAGAACGATCCAACATGGGAAGTGAGATACACAGCAGACCCATAGAATGGCAGATGTCCTAAACAGCACTCTGGCCTTAGAATCAGCCCTTAAGGCATACGGATCCGGTGAAAAGTCCATGAGACTATTTCAGGCATGGAAAGCCAAGACACTCTGGGAAAAAAAAAAAAAAAACTAAATGAAAGATCTCTGTGAGTGAGATCCCAGTGGAAAGAATGGGTCGTCAAAGGAGGTACCTTTCTCTGAAGGGAGGAGAGAACTTCCACTTTGACCATGGCCTTGTCTAAATATGATCAGAGTCAGAGAACTCAAAAGGCTTCCATAGCCTTGGCAGCTCATGACAAGAGCCTAGGGTGATTACTGATGCCATAAACAAGAGTGTCAATTTGTTAAGTCAACAACAGGAGTCACTGTGCACTTACTCCTCATGTAGGATCTTTGTCCTTAGTGTGCTGTACATTGAGATTTAATGCTATAACTAGTACTCAAACAGTATTTTTCACTTTATGTTTCTGTGTGGGAGCAAACTGTTGAAATCTTTACTTAATGTATGCTAAACTGATCTTCTGTATATAAAGAGAATCGAAAATGAATCTTTATGTGAATGGAAGGGGAGAGGGAGTAGGAAAGGGGAGGGTTGCGTGTGGGAGGGACGTTATGGGGGGAAGCCATTGTAATGCATAAGCTGTACTTTGGAAATTTATATTCATTAAATAAAAGTTTAAAAAAATCAGTAACTAAATACCTACATATTTTTAAAACGTATTTGAAAGGCAGAGAGATAAAAAAATGCTCCATCCACTGGTTCATTTCCCAAATGACTGCCAACAACCAGACTAGGTCATGTTGAAATCAGAAGCTGAGAAATTGATCCAATCATACCACATGGCTTTCCGGAAGCCAGATACTTGTGTGAGCATCGGTTGCCTTCCATAATTTCATTAGCAGGAAGCTGGGATCTGGAGTGGGATCAGGACTTCAATCCGGGGCAATTTGATATCAGATGTGGGCATCCCAAGCAGCATCTCCATCGCTACCTCAAATGCCCACCCCAATAATTGCCAAGGTCATGAGAAATAAGGAGGTCATAGACAAAAAACAAACAAACAAAAAAACCTTGTCATGATGACCATGACTAAAGCATTATGGAATTCAGGATTAGATCTGGGAAGAGAAAAAGGGCATTAGTGGGAAAACCTGTGAAATATGAATAAAGTCTACAGGTTAGCAGCATTGTAATGCAGTTAATTTCTTTGATGATTATATAACAATTATATAAGGTGCTAATTTTGGGGTTAGGTAGGGTCAGATTCACTTCTGCATTATACCTTTGCATTCTTCTGTAAATCTAAACTTATGTAAAAATAAAATGTTTAAAAATAGTTTACCCTCTTTATTTTCTATTTTTATTTGAAAGAGAGACAGAGAGTGATGTTCCATCTACTGCTTCATTCCTCAAATGTCTACAATAACCATGGATGAGCAAGGCCAAAGCCAGGAGACTGAACATCAATTTGGTATCCTACGTGGGTGACAGAGACCCAAGGATTTGAACAATCATTTTCTATCTTCCAGAATGTGCATTAACAGGATGTTGGATCAGGAGAGAAGTCAGAAGTCAAAGCAGGCTCTCTAGCATGGGATGCAGGCATCCCAAGTAATGACTTAACAGCTGAACCAAATGTAAGCTATTTAACCACATAAGTTTCTTATGAGAAAACACTTTCACCTAGGGATTACGGAACTACATGGGAGAGTTATGACTTTCTTCAAATCATAGTTAGTAGGAGATGCAAGACCAGAACCCAATTCATAACTCACCAAATGGCATTCTTTCCTTTTGTGTACTCTAATGAATAATTTAGCAGCAATGTCTTTGTCCCTTGTGTTAGTTTTTGTCTATGCTGTCTGTTTCTTTTTTTTAATCTCAAATTTTGAATTTTTAACTTTGTACAAGAGTGGTTGTCAAATTCTGTTCTGTGGGTCTCCTAAAAAATACAAACTTACCAGGACCTATAAATCTTTGAATTTGAAAAGCTATAATAGCGTAAGTTAGATTTTATAATATAACCTATTAGCCTACCATTATTATTATTACTAATTGGGTTTCTCTACACCACAGTTACTACTGTGAGCTCCTCACTAGATCCCTCATCTTGTGTAAAGTTGTTGATGGATAAAGTTTCAATGCAGCAACACATTTCTGACCCATCTCTAGCAAATTCAACCAACCCAGGAACAAAGATTTGTTTTCATTTTACTCCTATTTAATATTTTCTAGAAGTAACACTTCCTGGAAATAAAAATGAGGAAAACAAATGGTACAAATGTGCAAATGTAATACAAGAAAGTATGCATGACAAGAGATCATACATTGAATAATCAGTAGGCTCAATTAAATATAATTTCACATATTATTTATTACAGATAAACTTAGTATGGCAGAGTGTTGATCATCTATCAAATATCCATTGCTCTCTTTCAACCTACTCAGAAGTAACTAGTTTTGTTTATGTGTCTACTTCTCCTTCCTATACTTAAGGAAAGATGACCCACTCTTCCCCATTCTTTGAGTAAATCCTGAGTCATTCAAGCCAGGCACAGTGATTCTGCGGCCCACTGAGTTATCTAAAGTTTAACTGACGAATCCGAACATTGTGAATGAAGAAAGATTAATGAAAACAAAGCTATAATTTATGTTATTTTTCTGTCCTCCTTCTATGAAGAAAGGATGGCTCCCTGACTTGGTTCTGGCATGTATAGAAGTGTTGCCTAGAAGTACTGCATCCATCTTGCCATCTGCCTGGGTGAGAAGAGACAGAAAGGAGCACTACCTGGATAAAAGCCAACCTGTAGTCAGGGTTTGTTATCGCTTGCCATCCAAGATATTTTAACTGTCATATTTAACTCGGGCAAAAAATCAATTGCTGAACGAACTGATTGAACTGTATTGCGTAGTAATGGTAAAGTAACCTATTTTTACGTTGCGAAAGCTAACAACTAAATTCAGGATTAGGGTATTGTTGAGCTTCAAATCCTTAACAAACTGAAATAAGATCAGAATGGTCAGAGACTGTTGTTTATAGCCCTTGTCTATTCTCTGGCAGAACAGTGGTCTTTTTTTTTTTACTTGTTGAACTCTTCATTCAGTGCAGGATTAAGCCTGTGATTATAAATTTAATTTAAAAATATGTTGCAACAAATTTAAAAGAAAGAAAGAAGGAAGAAAGGAAGGAAGGAAAGAGAGAGAAAAGAGAAGAAAAGAGAGAAGGAGGGAGGGAGGAGGGAAGTATTACATTCTCAGAATTGTATCTATGAACTACATGAAATTTGTTCTTTTTATATTAATAAAAAATAATTCCTTCAAAGGATAAATTTACTCTAAAATAAGGATTTGTCAAAGACTTTCTGCCTTTACTGATGGTTATTCTTAGGATTAAATATTGTGCAAAATGCCAGCATAAAATTTTGTGTATGTTATTTGCATAATATGAAATTTAAATTATTTCTACACATTCTTTGAATATTAGTGCTATTGTCAATCCCATTCATTTCACCAGCTATAGAAAAAATATTCAGGAGAGATTTTTCAAGATACTAGTGAAAAATGATTAATTACATGGTTCTTAAAAAGCTACACTTACCAGCGAGTTACATTGTGAAAATACGTTATTGAGGCCGGCGCTGTGATGCAGTGGGTTAACACCCTGGCCTGAAGTGCCGGCATCCCATATGGGCGCCGGTTCTAGTCCTGGCTGCTCCTCTTCAGATCCAGCTTTCTATTGTGGCCTGGGAAAGCAATAGAAGATGACCCAAGTCCTTGGGCCCCTGCACCCTCATGGGAGACCTGGAAGAAGCTCCTGGCTCCCGGCTTCGGATCAGCGCAGTTCCGCCCTTTGCAGCCAACTGGGAGGTGAACCATTGGATGGAAGATCTCTCTCTCCCTCTCCCTCTCTCTCTCTCTCTCTCTCTTCCTCTCCTCTCTCTGTGTTACTCTGACTTTCAAATAAATAAATAAGTTTTTGAAAAAATAAAATGTATTATGCATTTATATTATACCAATAATTGAAGAGTAAGATATAAATGAGAATCACAAATAAACACTCCTATTCATCAAAGGAAATATTCAGAAAATGGTAAATTTTCATTCCTGAGCAAATGAAATAATTTGAATAACCATTGCTGTTGCTAATAAAAGTTGTACACTAAATTTTTAATGATCTGAAAATAAGTTCTATATTCTGAATTTGATAAATTAATAGTATCAATTAAAGTCAGTCTTGAAATTTTCTCTTTGGTTGCTAAGAACATGTAAAGTGTTCATTAAGAATATAAGAAAAGGAAGTATTTTTTTAACTTTATTCATATGTCTCTGTGCATATAAAGAGGCTATTTATCATTACCTATTTATATATGCCATTCATTTAATGCACACAAACATGCCATTAGTTTTTTTTCCTAAATCCCACATTGTTCTTTAATATTGAATACAATGTTCTCTCTGGAACAGAAAATATTGCTGTGTTGGTTTAATTTAGCTTGGTTATCCAGGGAAGAAGCCACAGACTATGAAATGTCTCATATATGTATGTTGCAGTCATCTACTGGGTCACCTTTTTCTAATAAGCAGAAACTGTCACTAACTTAAGCAAAATAGGAATTTATTGCAATCATATGATGACTTTTTAGAATCTAGAGAAAAATTAGAGAAAAGGCTGATAGAGGAAAGAGCAAAGATTATTCCACATACCCGTGAAGCAGAAATTACAAAACTGAACTAAATGCAGGATGATTTTTCCAGGGAAGCATTACTCAGACAAATAAACTTCAACCTTTGACTCCATTCATATTCCTTTCTGAGAAAGTCAGACATCAAGCACCAGTTATTTGCAGTTTAATTTACAAGTGCTGTGAAGCATACAGATAATTTTTGAAAGATACTGCCCTTGCTTTCAATAATCTTGCACACTGAGTCTGGATTCTGGTGCAGAGGGTTGGGCTGCACCTGCCATATATCAGCATCCCATATGGGAGCCAGTTCAGTCTCCACTGTTCTGCTTCATACCTAGCTCCCTGCTCATGAAACCTTAAAAGGCAGTGAAGGATGGTCTGAGTGTTTGGGCCCCTGGTACCCATGTGGGACACCTGAATAGTGTTCTGAGTGCTGGCTTCAGCCTGGTCCAGCTCAGGCCATTATAGCCATTTGGTAAGTTAACCAGCAGTCAGTCTCTCTCTCTCTCTCTCTCTCTCTCTCTCTCTCTCTCTCTCCCCTTCAAAAGCAAAGAAGGTACTGGCAGTGCTGTGGTGTAGTAGGCTGACTCAACCTGTGGCTCTAGCATCGCATATGGGCACCAGTTTCGTATCTGGCTGGGAAAGCAGCAGAAGATGGCCAAAGTCCTTGGGCCCCTGCAACCAAGTTGGAGACCCAGAAGAAGCTCCTAGCTCCTGGCTTTGGATCTGCCTTGTGACCATTTGGGGAGTGAACCAGTGGATGGAAGACCTTTCTCTCTGTTGCTCCCTTTGTCTCTAACTCTACCTCTCAAATAAATAAATAAAATCTAAAAAAATGTAAACAAAAAAGTTTGCAATCGAATAAAGACCCTTCTGACAAAAGAAATCATCAGGAGTTTAACATAAATATCAGTGAAACAGAAGCCAAAACTACTAAATACATAACTTGCGGATCTGTCTTCTTAAATTTATCTCTTGCCATTACTCTCCAAGGCAAACCTGTCTCAACATCTTTTCCTTTCATAGTTCTCTATCTTAAATTCTTCAGCTGGAATTCTGTCCTTTCCTTCTTTACATATTAAAGTGCTAAGAAACCATTGCATTGAGTTCAACTCTAACACTTCCACTAAAAAATCTGGTCCACACATCCTCAACGAATTTACTCCTTTCGTAAGTAAGCCTAACCAATAATGCCTATACTGTGCTTTTGGCAATTACACTCAAAATAATTGGACAGTAATGATTCATTTTTTGTTTACCTACATATGTATTTCTCCTTTTCCAACTTGCACTGTATGAGAGCGAAGAGTCATTTCCTAATTCTGTTTTCACCTTCTTTCCATTCTACTCATCTTCCCCCTAACATCTTGCTTCAAACATCATGAGCCCCAGGTATCCATTGCAAGATAACCAAGTTTGCCATAACTACTAGTCATTTTTGCAAATATATATTTTTAACAGAGTAATTTGTTTAATTGAAAGGTAGACTGAGAAAGTAAGAGAGAGAGAGACAGAGTCAGAGTCAGAGAGATATCTTCCATCTGCTGGTTCACTCCGCAAATGGCTACAGCAGTTAGGGTTGTGGCAATCTGAAGCTAGGAGCCAATAACCCTGTTCTGAGCTCCTACATGCATGGCACTTAGGCCATCTTCTGTTACTTTCCCAGACCTGTTATCAGGGAGCTGAATCTGAAGCAAAGCATCTGGGTCGCAAACTTGTGCTAATATGGAATGTCAGTGTCACATGCCAGCTTACCCCAGTGTTTCACAACATCAGACCTAAAAACATATAATTTCTTTTTTTTTCTTTTTACAGGCAGAGTGGACAGAGAAAGAGAGACAGAGAGAAAGGTCTTCCTTTGCTGTTGGTTCACCCTCCAGTGGCCGCTGCGGCCGGCATGCCGCGGCCGGCGCAACGCGCTGATCCGAAGGCAGGAGCCAGGTGCTTCTCCTGGTCTCCCATGGGGTGCAGGGCCCAAGCACTTGGGCCATCCTCCACTGCACTCCCTGGCCACAACAGAGAGCTGGCCTGGAAGAGGGGCAACAGGGACAGAATTCGGCGCCCCGACCAGGACCAGAACCCGGTGTGCCAGTGCCGCAAGGCGGAGGATTAACCTATTGAGCCATGGCGCCGGCCCATATAATTTCATTCATAAATATTTGTATTGATAAGGATGGATTCCATTTAATCAGCTTCCTCTGTCCATCATTAATGTGATTATTTAAATTTTTATTTTTCTTGGCTTTTGAAATGAACACGTAACACTTGCAAACTTTATGGGGTACAGTAAAACAGTTGAACACATATACATAGCATGAATATATCATTCTTTCATTTTCTTTATCCTTTTTTCCAAATCTTTATAGAGGTTGTAGTATGTTGTCATGAACTATATTCACCACAGTGTACTGTGGAAGACTAGACCTAGTTATTTCCATCAGAGTGTTTGGGTACCCATTATCCAAATGCCTTCATTTTTACTTGCCCCACCCTTTTCAGCCTCTAAGAATCAGCACCCTAACTGCTGATCTATTTTTCTAAACTTCCACATGTGAGAAAGGACATGTGAAATTTATCTTTCAGTGTCTGGTTTATTTCACTGAACATAATGGTCTATAATTTCATCCATTTGGGTGCTCTAGAATTAGCTGAATATACATTTAAGATCACCATATTTTCCTGTTGAATTGATACTTTATCATTGTATAATGACCACCTTTGTCTCTTTTTACTGTTTTCATCTCAAAGTCCTGCTATAACTATTGGTATAGCATAGAATTTTTTTTCTTTTCTTTCATTATGAATCTGTGTGTGTGTGTGTGTGTGTGTGCATGTATGTATGTGTTCTGGTGGAGTAAGTTTTTGTAGGCAGTATATCAATGGATCTCATTCTTTTTTTTTTTTTTTCAACCCATTCAGTCTCTACCTTTTAATTGTGAGATTTAGAGATTTTAAATTCAAAGTTATTACTGATAAGTAATGACTTACTGCTATCATTTAAAAATCTTATTTTTATTTTGAATATTTTTGTTCTTTTTCTGGTGACTCTTGCTTGTACTATTACATGTTTTCATCATAGTGGTTATCTTAATTTATTTCTGCATATAGTGATCTCTTATGCATCTTTTTCAAGGTTTATCTGATGTGATGAAGTCCTTCAAATTTTGTGTGTCCTAACTTTTCTTTATCTGTGAAAGATAGCTTCACTGTATAAAGTATTCTTTATTGGCAGTTTTTTCTTTCAGACCTTAGAATATATCGTTCTGTTCCCTTCTGGCCTGTAAGATTTCTATTGAAAACTCTGCTGTTTTTCTAAGTACATTTCCCTTAAAAGTGACTTGGGATTTTTCACAGAGTTTGAAATACTCTCTGTGTGTGTTATACTTTAGAGATTTTGGCCATAATATGTCATAATGAGAATCTTCACTGGTCATGTCTTTTTTTGGATCCTATGGTCCTCCTGTTCTTGAATGTTCATTTTCCCCAGATGGGGGAAGTTCTCAGCTATTGTTTCACGGAATAAGTTACCCATGTTTTTACTCTTCTCTCCCTGAGTAATTTCAAATTCTAAATGTTACTTGGTTAAAGATACCCCAAAGGTCTCTGAAGCTATCTTTATTTTATTTTGTTTTGTTTTGTTTTGTTTTTTTGTCTGAATGGAATATTTCTAAAAACCTGTCTCTTGATTCAGATTTTCTTTCTGTTTGCTCTAGTCTGTTGTTGAGGTTTTGCATTGCAATTTTATTAGATTTACTCAGTTGTTCATTTCTAAGATTTTTGTCTGATTCTTTTTCAAGGTATCTATCTCTTTGCTAAATTTCTCATTTATGTGAAGAATTGATTTTCTAATTTCACTTGATTATCTATCTGTATCCCTATCTATTTCTTTGAGTATCCTTATAATCATTATACTAAATTCTTTCTGAGATAATTGACCAATCTCTTTCTGTTAAGTCTGATATCAAAACATTATCAAGTTTCTTTTGGTGTGTCATAATGCATTTCATTTTCATGTCTTGTATCCTACTAGACAGTTGCATATCTAATGAATAAGTTGTCTCTTGCTTTTGAAAGGTGGTTAGGGGATTCAAAAGTTTTCTTTGACGGCATGACTTTTGGTGTTAGTTTGATAGGCTAATCTGACTTTAGTTCCAGAAGGATGCTGAAGTGTCAGTATCGCCTTCCAGGGGCTGTGAGAGTGGCAGCAGGAGAATGCGTGGAGGGCTCTCAGTTCCAGCAGGGCTTTCACATCCCAATAGTGGTGACTGAGGTGGTTGTAGTGCTAGACCTATATGTGAGGCATGTGTATGCAGCTGCCTTTTATCCACTAAGGCAGGGTGGGTTTGGATAAGAAACTGTATTGGAGCCAGAGTCCAAGGAACTCACCCAAACTGGAACAGGCTCAGGCAGAGGAATCACTTTGCTGTTGTGTAGGTGAATGAATGCTGCCAACCGCATTTACTAAAGCCAAGGAAGGCCTGGGTTGCAATTAAACTACAGACCAACGCACTCAACAAAATCAGGGCTCAGAAGGCTCAGAAGGGATACTTTTGACTGTTCAAGGTGCCAGTGGGTGTACAAACGCGTCAAAGCCAGGGCACACTGGAATCATGGTGGGGACAATATCCAAGGTGTTCAATAAAGCTGGGGCAGGCTCAGCAAGGACTTCCTGGCTTTTGTGACTTCACATCTGGGGATGACAAAAAGTGAAAAAATGATATAAAATGAATTGTTCCTTCCTCAAAAAATAAATGAAATCTATCCAAAGGAAAAAAGAAATTAATTTTTTTCTTTGGATAGATTTCATTTATTTTTTGAGTATTTTATTTATTAATAAAGAGAATGTAGTTCATGAATTTCATAGAGATGATTCCAAGAATACAATATTTGTCCTCCTCACTATTCCTTCCTTCTTCTCCTTTTTTTTCTTTTTTTTAAAATAACATACTCTCAATTTACTTTATAATCATAGACTCAACACCCCTCTAAACAAAGAGCTGTACAAATAAAAGGTTTATAGACCACTATTCTATGTAAAGACAAGTGTTATAGACAACAATCAAATCACAATATGTCAGTTTAGCTCAATATACATTAAGAGTTTTTTGTATCCTCTGTATTAGCTACAACTAGTGAAAACATGGTATTTTTCTTTTTGGGTCTGGTTTATTTCACTAAACATAATGGTCTGCAGTAGCAGCCCCTTTTTTTTTTTTTACAAAAGCCAAGTTTTCATTAATTTTTATGGCTGAGAAGTATTCCATCATGTGTATGTACCACATTTTACTTATCAATCATCAGTTGATGGACATCTGGGTTGATTCCATATCTTAGCTATAGTAAATTGTGCTGCTACAAATATGGGAGTACAGATAACACTTTCATATGCTGATTTCATTTCCTTTTGGTATATTCCCTGAGGTGGCATGGTTGGTTAAAAGTTTGTGGCTTTAGACTTATTTCTTGTAGATTACTGATAGCTAATATAGATAGGCATTAGGCTATTAAACTGCTGAATATGTCTAAATCTTATGTTTTTTTCAACACATCAAATAGAATCCAGAATATACATAGTTTTCTATTAATTGAATTCATGAGATAAAACCAGCCTATATTTTATATTATTAGACTTAACCAATCAATACATTTTGTTATACTCTATATCGTCTATTAAATCATTTTTGCATATGACACTTCTTCTTTTTATTATATTCCTTTGACTTCATTGTTAGTGTATACACACAGAAGAAGTTTATGTACCTATTAGAATACAGTCAACAATAATCCACAAACTTATGTCTCCTCAATCTAATCTCATGAATGAAGTCTGAGGCCAATGTGCACATATTCATATAAGATATACATTAGTCTTATGTTTTACACCTTTAGATAATATTTTTATACACAAATCAAATGAAAGTGAAATACTGTTTCATGTGTATGCATATTTCTTAGTAAATGGATGTAGACTTCTTGTACTCTTTCTCAGTAGAAAATGTTAGCATGCTTAGACTTCCTCAATTCTATGATTTTTCTCCAAATAGAAAATTTATGTATAAGATATTAGCCAGCAGCTGACATTAAAATTTTTTTTTGCTTGATATGAGCTAATTTATACACTCTTACAGAATACTAGATCTAAAATTCTCGAGTTGTTGGATTAGAGATTTAGAATATATCTTTGAGGTCATTATGTTCTGATACCAAAATTTCAGGGTGTATTCTTGTGAAGCATGTATTTTATATTGCTTTCTTGGTTTTCAAAATAACCTTATGAACTTATGATTATTGAAATTGCTCAATTTTGTCACCACAATACTATAATTCAGTCAAGAAAATTCAAACTTTTGCTTGAATCTACCTTTATATACACAATTTAGACAAGTCCCCCTGTTCTAAATTTCACACAATTTAGACAAGTCCCCCTGTTCTAATTCCGTCAAGAAAAATAGATAGTGTCTCACTATCTATTCAAGATAAAAAGAAAAGAAAAACTAGAAACAATAACACTAACAAAAACAGATACTAAGGATTTCCAGGCACTAAGATTTGAAATTCTAATTGAATGTGCTCCTTTATTTTGCATATATATTGAAAATCACTTTGCCCCTAAAAATATCCAACTCCAAACAGTAAAAGCATATCAAAATAGTTAAAGATATTGATTTCATACCAACTCCAGTAGGACAGCAGGGTTCCAGCTTATCGATGATCTTCTGTATATTAAGATAATCTTCTGTATACTAAGATAATCGAAAATGAATCTTGACGTGAATGGAGGGGGAGAGGGAGTGGGAAGGGGGGGGTTGTGGGTGGGAGGGACGGTATGGGGGGGGAAGCCATTGTAACACATGAGTCGTACTTTGGAAATTTATATTCATTAAATAAAAGATAAAAAAAAAATAACCTGTCAACACATAATAAATAATACATATTTTATGTATAAGCTACATTACAGTGACTTGACTTTCAAACAATATTTAAATGACTGGTAAATACTATACAAAATAAAATAATAACTCATTTATTGTTTTATAAATATATACTTATAAATAAATTATAAATAGTATATCTTGTTATTAGTATGTATAATTATGAATATATTTGGATGCATTTTTATTAAATGTAGGAATTATTGATATCTGTATTAGTTAGTTTTTATTACTTTAAATTATCAGGGAGGAGCTTCTTGAGAAAGAAAAAATTGGTTATGGCTTACTATTTGGAGATTCACAATCAGAATTGGTTGGCTCTATTAGTCTAGCACCTGGTGGAAGCTGGTACTGGTGTAGTAGGTGCAGAGAAAAGATCACATGGTGCAAAGGAACAATCTCATAGCAAAACAGAGAGAAGCTGGGCCAAACTCAATTTAAATAACCCATGCTCATTCCAGCACTACCTTTCAAGAACAAGTTCCAATGACCTAAAGACCTCCCATTTGTGCTTCTTTAGTGTTACCATAATTAGAAATTAACAATTAATTGTTAGCATAAGACTTTGAGGTTTAAACATCTGCATAGGTCTGGAGAGCCAGAGTAGCTGTATTGAAGGAAGTAAACAGGTAGAAAATGGTACAGGACTTTTGGAATAGAATGGCTAATTTACCACCTGAACTTACTAATTCTTATACCCTTAATCAGATTCGAATTTAAATGTTACTAAAAAATAAGAATAATTTCAGAATCTTTTAGGAAACTCTACTCCTCCAACTTTTTTATCATCAAAAATTATTAGAAAATATAAAAGAGATGGAATAACAGTGATGACAGAATGAAATAAACCAAAGAATTCACAAGCTTATCAAGTAACAAAACTTTCAAAATGTGAGTATCCCTTGAAAAACTACTCAGTAAGTCTACGGTCATTGGTATTAGTGAATTTTAGAAGGAAAAATCTGAGGCAAATGTCCAAGAAATTAGAATATTATCAGAAGACTACAGAACAGAGTGGATCTGGCATTTGTCTCCAGTAGAAAGCAACAAAGCAGTTAATCCAAAGATGCATAAATTTTATACTACATACAAATATAGCTAAATGGAACTTTAATTAATGAACCCGGGTATTTACCTCTCTTTTTCTCTCATCCATAGAACTAACATACTGATCCAGGGTACTTGAAATTAGATGTATCATCATCAGTGTTCACTTCAGCAATGGCTGCAGGAGGATGGAAAACGGATCACTCAAATATAAAATTTTAAAAAACTAAATACGAGGTTAAGCCATAAGTGTGAAGTTCTTCGGCTATTTTTTAATTAAATTTTACAATGACTGTATCAACAGAGAATTCTCATTAACAGTTTTAAATATGGAAAACTAGTAAAAATAAGAGCAGGAATATATATATATATATATATATATATATATATATATAGGCTGGGCAAAGGAAATTGAACCAACAAAAAAAAAGTATTAAATGAAATACAAAAGGATACTTAATTTTGTTTTAAGATTTATTGATTTATTTGAGAGGTAATAGTTACAGACAGAGAGAGGGAGCCACAGAGAGAAAGGACTTCCCTCTGCTGGTTCACTCCCCAAATGCCTGCAACAGCAGGATGCTAGGCCTGTCCAAAGCCAGGAGCCAGGAGTTTCTTCCAGGTCTCCAACCTGGTGCAGGGGCCCAAGTCTTGGGCGCTCTTCTGCTGCTTTCCCAGCCAACAAGCAGAGAGCTGTATGGAACAGGAACAGCTGGGACACCGGACATGAACAAATGTCGTTATAGGATGCCGGCGCCACAGCATGAGCCCCTGGATAACTTCAGTTTTTAGGAGCGAAAAATTTACAGATATAGAAAATGGTTAAAAGCCATTTATTTTAAGGAATATTAGTAGTGTTACACTGGGAAAAGAGGTGAAGTTCCTATTATAACATTTCTTTCTTGCCATTTCGCACTTTAAAATATAATTTTAGAACTCTAGTATACTGTTTTCTAAAATAAGAGTCATTTGGGCTTCATGAATCATGGATTTGGAGATACATAACTTCAGCCAAAATTTTAAGTCAAGCATTTCTAAGCAGAAATAATTGTATTAAACCTAGTATTCTAGTTCTGTATAATCACAAAATTACACATACATATTTATTAATCAAATATCATTCAACAGTAATTATGTCAATAAAACCTTGTAATGTGTTTCTTCCTCTTCTGAAAAGAACCACTGATTTTGTGATTTAACAGTATTGTGTTTACACTCACAAGTAAGGCTAGAGAGCAGGCTACTAGATTAGGATTACACATAAACTACTTTGGAAATCATAGGCTATTCTTTATAAGTGGCAATATTCTGTCATAAAAAACTAAGAAAAAGCTTAAAAGCCATATGTATAAATAACCAGGAAAAAATAAAAATATATGCTAAATAGGATATTTGAAATTCAAATTTAAATAAATCAGGCTTGATAGATAGGTTGTTTGTTACTAACATTAGGAAATGGAAAGACTGAATTAAAAAGAAGTAATCACAAACTGAAGAACTAAGTATTATGTTTTTACAACTGAAAAATAGTTGAAATCAATTGTTTGTAGTATTGATTCACAGGAGGATTGAGTACGAGTCTATACAAATGTCCATTGCACTATAACGCTTTAGTGATGGCCACTGTTAAGTGACTTCTGCAACAAAAGCTATTGTGGTAATGTGGCTTAGATAAAACAAATGGGCTTTAAGACCATCATTTTGAGAGCGAATCAATGAATGAAATTATGGTGGTGAGGCATAGTAACTGGGACTTTAGTGGGGTACAAGTGATATCACATATCTAGAGTGCCTTTGAAGAATGATGTTATGTACTAAACAATGATGGGAACCATGTGTCCTGATCATTAAGGCCAGCTAGAGTGTTTTCTGGGCTTGCAACATTAGAGAGAAAAAAGACACTCTGTTTTGTGGTTGGTATTTTTAATTGGAAAAATTTTGTTTTCTTGGCTAAGTTAGAATTTTTTGTCTATAGAATATATTGCTATGACTTTTTCAAAAACTACACATTAATATAAAATTAGAATGTGTGACATTTGTCTTTCTGTGTCTGACTTACTCTACTTAATATAATGTCCTCTAGTTCCTGTGATTTTGCTGTTCATGATAGGATATCATTACTGATGATATTCTATTGTATCACTGAATAATATTTCACATATAATTTTTATCCATTCATCCACTAATGGATATTTGATTTTTTACTTAATTTTTAATTTTCATAAATTTTAAGTTTTTTATTTATTGAAGGAAAAAGAGATTGACAGAGTTCCATCATTAGTTCACTCCTCAAATGCCCTCAGTAACTAGGGTAAGGCCAGGAGCAAAGAACACAATCCAGGTCTCCCACATGGGTGGAAGGAATCTAATTGACTCCTTATTGCTGCCTCAGGATCTGCATTGGTAGAAATCTGGAGTCAGAAGCTAGAGCTAGGAATCCAATGTTGGGCACTCCATATATGGCACAGGCATTTTAAGTGTAGAAGATATGACCTCTTGGATATCTTGGTTGATTCCATTTCTTGCTATTATAAATACTGAAGCAAACATGAGATTGTAAGCAGTTCCATGATATTGTAATTTCATTTCATTTGGGTATTTACAAGAACTGGGATAGCTGCATCATATAGCAGATCTACTTTCAGGTTTGTTTTTTTTTTTTTGGAATCCCAAGCTATTTTTCATAATGATTGCATTAATTTCCTAAAAGAGTGGGTAAAGTGCTATTTTTGCACCATCTCACCAGTATTTGTTATTTCTTAATTTATATCTACCATTCTAACTGGGGTGAAGTTATATCTCATTGTGATTTTGACTGGCATTCCCCTTATGGATAATGATGTTGACCATTTATCACAAATTTGTTGGTCATTTGAATCTACTTTGAGAAAGATATATTTTGTTCCATTTTAATTGAGTTATTATTTTGTTATTGAGTTTTTTTTAGTTCCTTTTATATTCTGGATATTATGTTGTTGATTAGTAGTAGGAAAATATTTTCTCTCATTATGTCTGTTGTCTCTTCAGTTTGTTAATTTTTCCTTTGCTGTACAGTCGCTGCATAGTTTGATATAATCTCATCATATCCAAAATAATCATTACCTATGCCAACATCTTGAAGTGTTTCCACTATTTTTTTCTAGTATTTTCACGGATATTAGATTTACATTTAGGTCTTTGATCCTTTTTGATAATATAAAATCGGGGCTGACATTTGGCATAGCAGTCAAGATATTGCTTTAAATACTTGCTTCCCATATCAGAGTGCCTATATTCAAGGTCTAGCCCCACTCCTGATTCCAGCATTCTGTTGGTGCGAATAGCGGGAGATGGCACATAATAGCTCAAGTAGGTGGGTCCCCGCCACGCACGTGGGAATTCCTGACTCCGACACCAGCAAATGAGATCTCTCTCCCTGTCTCACTCACTTTCTCTCCCTATCCCTTCCACCATTCTTTTCAAATATATAAATTAATCTTTTAAAAAAAAACTGAAAATCAAATACTGCATGTTCTACCTTATATGGTGGAGATAAAATTTAAAAACAAACAAATACTGCAAATATAGTTTTGTAAAATGCTGTTTTATACCTTTGTCAAACCCATTGTTAAGAATGGTATGCTACTATAGCTTTAATGCTCTGTGAGCATCCCAAAGTTTACTTAGAGTAATGGGTGAAACGATCATTTTCCCATTCAATTATTTTTTATGGTCATTGTCCGTATCCCCACTAAACCAGGGTATTTTTGCTTTTTACTTGTTAAACTTCTTATCCAATGAAGTATTTAGCCTTTTTACTGTAATATAAGTTAAAACACAGTATCTCAAAAACTAAAAAATGACAGAAAAAATAAAAATTAAGAAATGTGGGAGGAGAGAGGAATGCAGGGAGAGAGGGAGGAAGGCAATATCATTATGTTCTTACAATTGTAGCTAAAATGCACATTGATTCTGTTAAAATGAGTTAAAAATTAAAATTAAAAAATAAGCAGAATTACATTGAATTTATAATTTTTAAAAACTGAAAATCTATTGTTATACAAAGACTATGTACATGTGAATAACATTGGGTATTCTGTATGCTCACAAGCAAATCAGTGAAACATCATATGTATGACCTGTGAGTCTCATTAGATTTTGTCTTCCTCTAATTTTAAGGTTTCATAAATTGGTAGAGACAGTTACTGCACACAACTTCATCATGAAGTGGTAGTCATGGCAATCATGTATGGTTTATAAATAACAGATCATTAAAATTTGAATACAACAGTGTACATAGAGGGGGCAAGCTCAAATAACAATGTGAGAGAGATTTTTGCACTTTTGTCTCACCACCAAAATCTCCCAATCATATGCTTCTTGACACCCTCTCTTTAGGTTCCCAAGGAAGATTAAAAAGCAGTAACTAGAGAGGAATAATGACTCTTACAAAGCACTGAAAACTGAGTTTGAAATCTGAAAGACTAAAAATACCAAGAGAATCAGATTGTTTATCATATAGAATAGTTTACTGCTTTTAACCATAACTTCTTTTAGTAAACTAATTCATATAACAAAGTATTTATCAATGACATACCTTAACAAGTCTTCCTTATAGACATCAGGAATACTGTGAGAACTAAATCGAGACACCTACACTTAGGGAACCTAATAAACTAACAAGAAGAATTACAGTGAACCAGTGACTCATAGTACAATCCCAGAGAGAATGAACACAACTAAGTTGAACAGAGTGAAGAGCATTAGCAGCTAATTTAAATTGGCTGAAAGAAAAGTATTTTCTTAGGGGTAACCTCTAAGACATAGCCTGGAAAGACTACCATACGGCGAATACCACATCCCAATTACAGAGAGAGGCAAGTTCAAAAATGTTAATGCAGGTATTTTGTCAACTTGTTACTGTAAACATAAAGAAGGCCAACATGTTAGCAAAGGCTATAACACATTTTTATACATCAAAATCTTCTTTAAAATTAATTATAAAGACCTAGTAAGAATCCCAGATCTTATATAGAATTATTTTATCAACATATACTCTATATCTCTGTGACTATCACACAGCTTAAATTTCAGCTCCACTGTACCATTTTTAAAGAGACTTTCCTTCTATTATCCCTTCCATAAAAGAAGAATGCCATTTTCTGTGAGGGGACTCTTCTTTCGACAGTCAACAACACAATGGCAAGGCAGGGTGTCTTAGTCAGTGCAGTTACAACAAAAATATCATAGACTGAGTGACTTAAACGACCACATTTATTTATCACAGTTCTGGAGGATCTATTTCCTGGTAGTTTCATAGAGAGAGTGTTTTTCTTGTCTTAGCAATGGCATCCTTCTTGTATCCTTCCATTTGAAAAGAAAAAATTCTCTCTCTCTCTCTCTCTCTCTCTCTCTCTCATATATCTATCTCTATGTCTCTCATCTCTCTCATCTCTCTCTCTTTTTCCCTGCAAGAGTACTTATCCCAGAGCCAGCACTCTACCTACGATGTCCGAATCCCATAAGACTGCCACCTGTGATGTCTGAATCCCATAAAGGTGCCTGGAACAGTTCACTTTTCCACTTCCAAACCAGCTCCCTGCTAACAGCCAGGGAAAAACAGCATAATATGGCCCAAGTAGTTGGTCCCCTGTTTGTCCATATGGGAAGCCTAGAAAAAGCTCCTGGCTCCTGGCTCCTGGCTCCTGGCTCCTGCCTTCAGCCTGGCCCCAGCACTGGTCATTGTGGCCATCCAGGGAGTTAACAAGATAAGCTCTTTCCCTCTCTCTCCCTCTATACTTTTCTCCCTTTCCCCCTCTCTTCTTCTTTCTTTAACTTTGCCTTTCAAATAAGTAATATTTAAAAAAAATATTTACCCTATTAATGAGGGTTCGTTCCCCTCTCAATGCTAACCACCTACAAATTCTCCACCTACAAATTCTATTACATTGTGGATTAGCCTTGAACATATAATTTTTAAAACTTTTATTTAATAAATATAAATTTCCAAAGTACAACTTTTGGATTATAGTGGCTTTTCGCACCATAACCTCTCTCCCACCCACAACCATCCCATCCCCCACTCCCTCTCCCATCCCATTCTTCATCAAAATTCATTTTCAATTATCTATATACAGAAGATCAACTTGCTACATACTAAATAAAGATTTCATCAGTTTTCCCCCACACAGATACACAAAGTATAAAGTACTGTTTGAGTAGTAGTTTTACCGTTAATTTGCATGGTACAACACAGTAAGAACAGAGATTGGCCAGCACCGCAGCTCAATAGGCTAATCCTCCACCTGCAGTGCCGGCAGCCCAGGTTCTACTCCCGGTCGGGGCGCCAGATTCTGTCCCGGCTGCTCCTCTTCCAGTCCAGCTCTCTGCTGTGGCACGGGAAAGCAGTGGAGGATGGCCCAGGTCCTTGGGTCCTTGCACCCGCATGGGAGACCAGGAGGAAGCATCTGGCTCCTGGCTTGGGATCGGCACAGCGCGCCAGCCGTGGCAACCGTTTGGGGGGTGAACCAACAGAAGGAAGACCTTTCTCTCTGTCTCTCTCTCTCTCTCACACTGTCTAACTCTGCTTGTCAAAAAAAAAAAAAAAAAAAAAAAAAATCCTGGCCGGCGCCACGCCTCAACAGGATAATCCTCTGCCTGCAGCACTGGCACCCCGGGTTCTAGTCCCGGTTGGGGCGCCAGATTCTGTCCTGGCTGCTCCTCTTCCAGTCCAGCTCTCTGCTGTGGCCTGGGAAGGCAATAGAGGACGGCCCAAATCCTTGGGCCCTGCATCTGCATGGGAGACCAGGAGGAAGCACCTGGCTCCTGGCTTTGGATCAACGCAGCGTGCTGGCCGTGGCAGCCATTTGGGGGGTGAACCAACAGAAGGAAGATCTTTCTGTCTCTCTCTCTCACTGTCTAACTCTGCCTTTCAAAAAAAAAAAAAAAAAAAAAAAACAAAAGCGGAAGAACAGAGATCCTACATGGGAAGCAAGTGTACAGTGAATCCCATTCAACATATAAATTTTTTGAGGGACACAAAAATTCAGTCCACAGCACAAGGTGAAGAGGAAACAGCAAAGCTAAAAGTGCACAGCACAATGATGAAGATCATATCAAAGTAAATAGACTGTTTCAATCTTTTATTTGAAGACAGTTTTCAAGGCTGTGTAATTCTCATTTACAATATCCAAAATATGCATTTTCAACATACATATAGTTTAGAGTGAATAGATTAAAATAATCATATTCATCATAGTGAATATATATATATCTACACACACAGTTTCAACTTGTGGTATAGTAAGTCTAACATTTTCTAGCTAATGAAGGGGTATGTAAAATATACATAAATTTAAATATGCCTATTTATCTGTAGATTACATGTTTTTGTGCCTTTACTTTTTAAAATATTTTAATTTAAATTATTGTTAACACAATTTTAATGTTCTTAATTTTACATTGATGCAAATAAAAACAATTTCACAAATATCATAACAAGATAATTTTTTGTAAACTGTTACATTTTTAAACATATGTATAGTCCCTCAATATTGTGGAATGTAAAAAGCTTGAAAACAAACTGTTTAGATGAGAAAAAAACTTAAGAAAAAAGTTAATAATACAAAAGTGACCTTATGATACTAGAAGGAACCCCTGGATGTTTGTAAGAATCAATGCTTCGCATTTTTCTGGGAGAAAAGAATGAGAAGTGCTTTGAAATCCTGGAACTCCTGCCTAGTTTTTTGGTTTTTTTGTTTGTTTGTTTGTTTTTTAAGATTTGCTTATTGGGGCCGGCGTTGTGGCACAGTGGGTTAATGTCCTGGCCTAAAGCGCTGTATCCCATATGGGCGCAGGTTTGGACACCCGGCTGTTCCACTTCCAATCCAGCTCTCTGCTATGGCCTGGGAAAGCAGTAGAAGATGCTCCAAGCCCTTGGGCCCCTGCACCCATGTGGGAGACCCTGAAGAAGCTCCAGGCTCCTGGCTTCAGCACAGCTCCGGCCATTGCGGCCAATTGGGGAGTGAACCATAAGATGGAAAATCTCTCTCTCTCTCTCCCCCTGCCTCTCCTCTATCTGTGTAACTCTGACTTTCAAGTAAAGATTTATTTATTTATTTGAAAGAGTTCCTGGTTCTTCCTGGTCTCCCATGTGGGTGCAGGGCCCCAAGGACTTGGGCCATCTTCTACTGCTATCCCAAGCCATAGCAGAGAGCTGGATTGTAAGTGGAGCAGCCAGGACTTGAACCAATGCTCATATGGGGTGCCAACACTGCAGGCAGCGGCTTTACCCACTACAGCACCAGCTCCCTGCCTAATGTCTTAATGACCTTGGAATTTACTAGAATAACTTTACTGAGATACACAGACCCTAAAAAAGAACTGAAAAAATAATGAATACAACAATAGATCAAGTAAAGATGTGTTATTAAAGCCCACAAACTAAAGAATTGAATATGCTTAGCTAGGTTGCATTCCCAAGAGTGTGTCTACTGAAAAAGTTCATTTTCAATTTTTTTTTAATTTTTCACATGGATAATTCATGAAATTTACCAATTTATATATCTAATATGAGTAGAATATGTGTCAAGAATAGAAAAAAACATCAGAAAATAACATTGTATATGCAGATAAATGTAAATACTGACTATTAGGTCATTCTCAAATTATAACATACAGATTTCTTCACAGTAATTACAAATGTCAACTTTTGAGGATTAGTGAAAGAAGCAAAATTGATCCTGAAAACAAAAAAAAAATCCCTTAAATATATTTTAGAACATGCATTAATATAGCATGTAACTTAATTTAGAACACAGTTTAGGAAGACCTTGTACACAGAGTACATTTTTTTCACAAACATGTGAGGGCAAAGGCTATGTACATGAGTACAAGTGAATATTGTTCTATACTGTGACAGCTTTTTCAGAAAATATATAAATTATATTTTTCTTAATGGCTTTCACAGAAGTTGTGCCTTTTTTATGCATGTAATCAAATGAATAAAAAAGCAAACCATTTTTTCTCATACATAAATTGAGACTGAGCTCTATTTTAGAAAAAAGTAGCTTGCTTGCATTTTTCTTCATAGATACGTAATTTCATAAAGCCATTCCACCTTTGAATGTGACTGCTAACCTGACCTAACATGCATATGAAACTGCCAAGTGTATTCTGATCACAGCATCGTTAAACTATGAAAAATGAGTGTTATAGTAGAACAAGCAATCTAATTTTTATTGTAGTTCTGGCAGTATAATACTATTATCCTAAGATGAAAACTTTGTAGATCTTAGACCTTTATGCGTAGGTCTAAGAGTAAGGCAATGTAATAAAACACAGTATTCCAGCAATTCTTCTGCCATTAAGTTCAAGTCCCGGATGCCAAAGGTCTTAGAGTTATTTTAAATTTATTGTAATAAAACTCCACCTATAGAGAGTATTCTCTTGTACACCTCTGGTAAGTATTAAGGAAACAGTTTTATTCAGCCTTGTAAATCATTCATTTTAGATTAAAAATAATTAGTGATTAATAACTGCACAAATAATATCTTTTCCAACAAATTTATTTCTTTGTGGAGAACTAGTATGAAAAAGATAGGCAATTTTATTGTTTCCCTATTTTTAATGAACTTGAAAATCATACATATATGTAGGGTGCTGTGTGATTTTTCAATACATGCATAACTTTGCCTTTGAAAAAATTCCATAGAATTTTTAGATATGACTTTAGTTGACATTTCTATTTTCATGAGACCCTAGTGTAATATTTTCCTTCCCATATATTACTATAATTAATAACACTTGACGTTTTTGTGCAGTGTTTCTTCAGGGAAATTCAAAACATGTTAGTATTTTTCAGATATGCTTCAAGAAGACCTATTTCTATAATAACTTTAAAAACTAATCATGCACAACTTACCCTTTCTTCAAGGTCACTAGAGTGAATCAGTTTTTAAAATCAGGATTATAACCAAGATTTACAATGAAATGTCTATTCATAGTGCAGAAAATGACACCACCTCCACATCTCCCATTAAAGTTTGTAAAGGAATATACAGAATCCTTTGGATAAAATAGGCATTACAATTTTGTGACCTTGAAAACATTATTTTATCCTATTGTAAATTAAAATTGAACTCATCACATATAATAGGCTCATTATGAAATATAGAAGAAAATGAATTGAAAACCCTAATCGTATTTATGAAGAATGTTTTAAATTATTTCATCTGTACCTATGGCCAATGACCAGACAGACATTTAATTGGAACCAGATTCTAGCAGAAGAAACTCAAGACACATAAAAGTGCCACTTTTTTTCTATCTATTCTATTTCCAGACAGATTAGGCAATTCTGGTAACACCAAAAAAGCAAGTACAGAGATAATGTCAACACGGAGATAATGTCTCCTGTTACTTTCACTACTGGAATGAACACAGAAGTTAAATTGGAGGGACGGACGACAAGGGAATGTTGGCTCTTCTACTTAATTAATCCTGCCTAACACAGTGGAGAGAGGCCAAGTCCTAAACTTCAGGTGGCAAAGTCCAGGCTGAAAAGCAGGAACAATTGTTTGTAAACCTCCAATCATGATCATTTGCATAACAAATGACATATTCTAATAATTTTGTCATTTTTCCTATCTTTAACAATTTTTGAATCCTTTTAGGAGAAAAAAAGAAGAAAAATTAAGATGAATGCCACATTGAAAGAGTTTTTCAAACTGTGGTTGGGTGGCCCTGTAGGAAGCAGAAACTCAGACATAACTCAAGCTGCTGTTTAAGAATGAAAACTGTCTGGGGCCCGTGAGCAGGTAGGGCTGCCGCCTGCAGTGCAGGCATCCCATATGGGCGCCAGTTCCAGTCCCAGCTGCTCCACTTCCCATCCAGCTCTCTGCTGTGGTCTGGGAAAGCAGTAGAAGATGACTCACATCCCTGGGCCCCTGCACCCACGTGAGAGACCTGGAGGAGGCTCCTGGCTCCTGGCTTCGGATCACCACAACTCCGACCTTTACTGCCTATTGGGGAGTGGACCAGAGGATGGAGGACCTCTCTCTCTCTCTCTTTCTCTCTCTCTCTCTCTCTCTCTCTCTCTCCCCCCCTCTCCTCCCTTCTCTCTCTCTCTCTCTCAAATAAATAAATAACTATAAAAAAAAAAAAAAGAATGAGAACTGTGGTCACCCTCATCTTCTCAGAATCGACATCTAGAAAAGATAATTAATGTGTACCTAGTGACTCAAAGTGAATATGAAGAGGTTACAGACTCTACAGACTCTAAGTATATGCATTCTTTATTATGTATAATCACTTAGTCTCTTTCACTCAGGCCTTGTCTTCAAAGCTAACACAAGTTTCCCAAGAAAGAATTTAACTGATTCATCATAAATAAATCATGTTTGTTCATATTAGCTCCCACCTCCCTTGCCATCTTTGGAAAACTGACTTGGACTTATCTGAATCTGAATTTTCCAAATTGCAATTATTAAGATCCTAAATACAGTTCTTTTTCACTTTTGGAGTCTCTGAGTTGGATAACCAACAGAACCCACAAAATACTTTTCATAGAAATTTCTCAAAATATTGGATTATACCATTCAGATTTTTCTAAATCAGATTCCTTCAGACAAATGTAGTACATTTATTTAGGCAGTAAATGCAACAAAAAGATTAAAATTCTACAAAAATAAAGTTGAAACACCTTAGTTTAATTTACTTGGAAATAATACATAAGTAGTAAAATTGAAAAATGTCAGAGTTACGTTGAATCACATGAGCTGTTCCTATTGCAAATGTTGTTGATAGTATAGTTCTTAGAAGTAATTTTAAAGTTAAAACTTAAGGTGATTATACTTTTATGTTTATCCTAAGGTGAAGGAGCTTAGGTACATAAATTTAGTGGTAGAATTGCATATGACAAATGAAGTGCAGTTGAACTGTGAATTACATCAGCCCAAACAATTCAGATAATAACAATAAAAAGTGTGAGTGCTTTTCTGGTGATCTCAAAGTTTCCAAAGCACCATATTTTCTTTCTTTTTTTTTTAGATTTATTTATTTGAAAGTCAGAGTTACACAAAGAGAAGGAGAGGCAGATAGAGGTCTTCCATCCACCAGTTCACTCTCCAATTGGCTACAATAGCTAGATCTGTGCCAGTGCAAAGCCAGGAGCCAGGGGCTTCTTCCAGGTTTCCCACATGGGTGCAAGGGTCCAAGGACTTGGGCCATCTTCTACTGCTTTCTCAGGCCATAGTAGAGAGCTGGATGGGAAGTGGAGCAGCCGGGTCTCAAACCAGTGCCTATATGGGATGCTGGCAATGCATGTGGCAGCTTTACCCACTATGCCACAACACTGCCTGCCCCCCAAGCACCATTTTTTTTATAGTGGTTTTGTTGACTTCATTGCTGACTGAATAATCCATACTTCCCTTTTCTCCATTATCCTATCATGTTTTCAGAGTCTAGAATTGTGTGAACTTCATATTATAATACGAGAATATAATAGGCTTTCACATTACTGAATTAATTCTTCAAGTCTAAGCATCTGACCATTTACATAGCATTTCTGATTATTTTACTATAATAAGTATATGAGACTGCTGTGTTACCTAATTAGATTGCTTTTTTATATATGTTTGAAGATTGATTTATTTATTTGAAAGGCAGAATGGGGGAGAGAGAGAAAGAGATCTTCCACCCACTGCTTCACTCCTCAGATGGCCACAAAGCCAGGGTTGGGACAGGCCTAAAGTAGGTATCAGGAGCTTCATCCTGCTCTCCTATATGAGTGGCAGGTGCCCAAACTCTTGGAATCTTTGGCT
The DNA here is from genome assembly GCF_051225735.1 of Oryctolagus cuniculus. NCBI lineage: Eukaryota > Metazoa > Chordata > Mammalia > Lagomorpha > Leporidae > Oryctolagus > Oryctolagus cuniculus. The sequence continues at coordinate 104,347,762 of NC_142871.1, read as the reverse complement.
GACTTTCCAGGCACATACCAGAAGCTGCTTCAAAAGCAGAGCAACTAGGACTTGAACTGACCCTCGCATACTGGATGCCTGCATTGCAAGAGAGCAATTTAACCCACTGCACCACAATGCCAGTCCTAATCTTATTTATTTATTTATTTATAGAAAATATACACATACATTTTTAGAGCTGATGAATCATGTTTATAGCAGATGACTGATTACCACACAGCTTGGTTTAAAGGAAGACTTGCCCTAAATGTGGCACTTTTAACTTTCTGTTTAAATTTGTAAAAAGAGGCAATATTAAATAGCAAGTTCTATTCATGGCATAGAGCTAGGAATACAGGATTTCATTTTATGGAATAAAGGATTTCACTTTATAGAACAGGGATATCTAGAAAATGTCATTTTTTGAGACTAAAGTTTACTTAGCATTTAAATTATGCTATATAATATATTGAACCAACAAAAATATGTAAGATGAAATTTTCTTCTACTTGATCTCAAAATAATTAATAATCTGAGACACAGCCCCTTACACTTTACAATTTTTCAAAATATTTATCAAATAGGCCCATTTATAAATACCACTTTTTTTTTTTTTTTTTTGAGGTAGAGTTAGACAGAGAGAGGGAAACACAAAGGTCTTCCATCCTCTGGTTCACTCCCTAAATGACCCCATTGGCCGGAACCAAGTCAATCCAAAGCCAGGAGCCAGGAGCTTCTTTTAGGTCTCCCACATGGTACAGAGCAATTTTCTCCTGCTTTCCCAGGCAACAAGCAGAGAGCTGGATCAGAAGAGGAGTAGCCGGCACACAGGACACAAACAATCGTTCACATGGGATGCCAGCACTGCAGGCAGAGGCTTAGCCTATTATGCCAAAGTGCCAGCCCCTATAAATACTACTTTCAATGCAATTTTTAATAGTTAATTTTTCTCATTTTGAATTAAAATGAATATGCAAATGATACCTTCAATATATTTACAACAAAGGGTGACAAAATTATATTTATACTTATTCCTATATATTTTCAGTTTTAGTCTCCATTTTCTACCTTCTACTTCTAGTTTTCAGTAAGACCCCTCATATTGGTCATTTATTTATTTATAGTTAACATTTAAAAATAAAGCATTCACATAACCTCAGCAAAGCCCACATGCAAGAAACCTATATTTTTATACTGAAAAATCATCAAGCTATTTCAAATATACATAATAATCTATATACAGAGATAGCTGATCTCTGTATCTCAGATTTAATCTCTTTATGATCCATGATACGACAAGGAAACTAGATAATAAGAACAGACACAATGACATTTTTTGTGGATTCCTCATGAAATTTGGAATGGCACTTTTTTCTAAAGTGCTAATTCCACTCTCACTATAATGACTTAAAAACCTAAATACCATTCATTTATTACAATTTGATTCTGATAGTATAAATTATGATAGACCAAAAAAAATAGCTTGCAGTAATGCAATTGTCATACGAGATACATAACCCTAGATTAAACTCTTCCTATCAATTTTTTTATGCTGCAAGAAAGATTGGCTGATATAAAAGTCATTTGTGCTTCCATTATACATTAGCAATTCTATATGGGTAATGACAAAATTGAATTTGCCCCATCATTACAAAAAATTGGAGAATTCTATATTATTTAGTAATATTTTGTCTCTTCTGTATTTCTGACAAGAGCTTTGTCTGTATATGCTTTCTCCTCAAATCAATATTAACTTGGGTGGGTGACTGACTGACTGCCAAGCTTCTATAACAAGAGGAGTGGAGGAGTCATAATAGCTCTGTGCTAATGGCTCTGTGCAACACATTTTTCAAGTTTCACATCAGGAACAGTTCTATACCCTATGCCCTCCAAGAAATCCAACATTAATTAGTTAGGATTTTCTATTGTACAAGCCAGTTATTTACATCCCACACATTTTTAATATGTTTTAATTTAGGTTTCAGCCTTGTTTGGCCCTTTGCGAAGCCTTTATTTTCATATCCTCTGCTACTTTATTTCACTTTTATTTTATCGGATTTCTTTCCCATTTGTCTGTTTTCCTTGGTTTAGTTTATTTTTAATTAACTTCAAGTAGGAATGGAGGAAAAACAGAATGTACACACACTCTGATGGTACAAGTTCAACAATTTTCTTTGATTTTCATCTCCTCAGAAGCCTTTAAAAGAAACCTGAAAGTCCCACACCTAGACACGGGGCCCTTGTTTTCTGCGTAGATCAGATTAAAACTGTTTCCTTTAACTATGCAGTACTACTCTGACCTGTATGGTTAGTTCAGGGGTGTTAAAGGAAAATAACTATTTTCTTATATTCAGAATTTCAATTGTAATACTAGATGATATCAGTTTACTCAATGCTTTTATTACACTCAATTTATCCAATGTTACTTACAGTGCTTATGACTTTTATGGATGGAGAAATCTGAGGAAATGTGCATTCTCTTTCACCTAAAGGTGTTCCTATACTTGTTTTCCAATGACTAGACAACTTAATGGAAATGTGTAAATATGTAAAAAGAAATATAAAGCTTTAGCAATTTAAAACCATTTGTATATTTTTGTAATATTTGTAATATTTTGTAATATTTTCTATATTGGTATTTGTGAAACCATACATTTTAAGTCTTTTAAGGAAGCAAAAGACCTGTAAGGTAGAACTGATTCTTATCTATGAAAAATATTAGTGAGTAGGGACAAGTTTCAGAATAAGAAACACAAAATGATAAAATGTTCTGCATAATATAATATGGGAAACATTTATTTTCAAGGGAGAAGAGCTGGGATTGTTTTGAGCACATTATTATTATTATTATTATTATTATTATTGCTTTTGGAGGGTTTGCGCTCAGCTCATGGATCTCCACAATGTATTCTTATATTTATACAGCAAAAAGAATTTTATACTGTATGTCATCTAAGAAATTCAGCTTTTTTTGATCAGATTTTATATTGTCAAAGTTGGTCATTTATTTCACTTATGATTTTAGTACCTTGCCAAGATGTCCAAAGTGATCATCCATCTGCCTTGCCACTACTGATTGCAGCATATCTTTACCACCTTTTAAACTGCACCATCTTCCAAGTTGTAGCTATTCTTACAAATCTATAATGATATTGCATCATGGTTCTATTTTGCATTTCATTAATTACTAATAGTGTTGAACATGTTTTCATATGCCTAGAGGTCATGGATATATTTTCTTCTGGAGTGTTTATTGAATTCTTCTGCCTGTTATTTATCTGTAAAAAGTTATTTTTATATTTAGGATATATATTCTTGGTCAGATAGATATGCAAGGAATGTATAACTATATTTATTTTCTTAAGTATTTTTCAAAAATCAAAAGATATTGAGCATATGAGTGTTGAATTTCACATCATCTTTATTCTTTATTCTGTTAATATGATTAATTCAATTTGTTTTCAAGTGTTATATAAACATTGCATGCTGGTATACATGTAATATTGGAATAACTTTACTGTATCAATTTGGTTAGACCAAAGTCTCCAATTTTTAATCAAACAATAATCTGGGCTTTGCTATGAAAATTTCTTTCAAAAATAATTAAAGTTTCTAATCAGTTGATATTAAAAGTAAATGAGTAAATGAGATCATGTTGGGTAAATTTCCTTGGTAGTCTTAATTCATCTGTTAGAAGGTCTTCAAATCAGAGCTAAGAATTTCTCCATAGAAAAAAGAATTTGTGTCAGTGGAGGAAGCTTTGGTTTATCCATAGAATTTCATCTTAGTCATGATCTTCTCTTCCTGAGAGCTATGGTCTGAAGATGATTTGTCCTCAAGAATTTATGCAGGAGTGTAATTCTCCAAGTCTCTTAATGGTATTAAGAGAGTAGAAACTTAATCTGATTAAGGTGTCTAAAGGCGAGACGTTTGGGAAGTGATTATATCAAATAAAGTCATAAGGATAGAGCTCCCACGATTGATCCTATTGGCTTTCTAAGATGAGTGAGAGAGGCACACAGACAGAAAGAGAAGGGCATCTGCATGTCTTATCTCTTGCCATGTGATACTCTGTGCTTCCTCCTGACTCTGTCAAAGAGAAAAAAATTGCTACATGAGGCCTCTAAGCCTTGCACCTCCAAAACAAGGATCCAAAATAGGCCTCTTTTCTTTTCAAAGTAACCTGCCCAGATATTTCATTATAGCAGCACAAACTTGACTAATACATTGATTGCCATATGAATTTCACACTTACTAGATTCCTATAATCATGTTAGGCAATTACTTACAATAAAGCTAACTGTCATATCTCTCTATCACCCATCTATCTAATCTCCTACTGGCTTTCTTTGTTGAATGTAATGCAATAAAAATATATTTTATGCATTGCTTAAATTAATATACTTGTATATCAAGATCTTTGTACTTATGTTCATGAGGAATTTGTTTTTAATTTTCCTTTATTAACTTGGCAAGGTTTTGTAAAAGAATTATGCTGCATTATTATAATTTCTGAAAGTTTTTATATAACTGGTAGTATTTCTCACTTAAATATTTATAATATTCGCCACTAAAATTATTTTGTTCTGGAGTTTTGTAGAAATGGCTTAAACAAATTTAAAGATGTTTATATGCATGTGCAAGTCCCTTCAGATTCTCTATGTCCTTTCAACTTTTGATAAGTTACAAGGAATTTGGCCATTTTTATCCAAATCATAATATACGCTGGCATGAAATTGTTTATAACATGTTCTTATTACTATTATAAGGTCTCTAACACTTACAGTGATGTGTGTCCCTCAACTTTTTTCTGGATTAAACTCTGTATGTTTGTCAATTTTTAAGTTAATTTTGGGTTAGCATTACAATCCTTAAGCTAGATCTGGATGATAATTAGTTACCAACTCTACAAATTATTAAATACATAGTTTTTATAATTACTTAATTTTTCTAGGCTCAGTTTCTGCATCTTAAAAATTAAGACAAAATCTAGCATATAAAGACATTGTAACAACCTAACAAGAGGTGAAAAAATTATTGGGAGAACTTTAATTGCACATACTGAGCTCCCTATGGAGAATCAGAAGTGTTTCATCTTGAAAACTGCTTCCTTGTTCATCTGTTTTCTTTAACAAACCCTTGCATTGCACCCCTTTTAGTTTAGGAGCTATTCTAAACACTCTACAAATACCAACTGTTATTGTTTGCTTAAGGTTTTAATGTCCCCCCAACACTCCAAGTGTTGAAATTTAATTTCTGTTATGAGATATTAAGAGGATGCAAACTTATTCTGACTGTAGTAAGACCTTTGGACAGTGCCAGCCACCAATCCGAAATGTAAGGTCTGAAAACCTTTTCAACAGTCCCAGACTAGAGCCTCCTAGAGTGAAGCCTCTCACCTCCAGAGTGTAAGACCAGCGCAGGAAATATCAACATACTTACTGAAATTTGCTTACTTAGGAGCAAAATATTTGGTGGAACATATTAATTAGCCTTTTCTAGTGCCCTAAAATTTCCAGAAATTATCAAAGGAATTAGTGTCCTCTGATGTAGTAAAAAAAGCCATCTCTAACCTCCTGTTACAAGCATTCTGGGCAATGTATGGCGTATAATTTGCCTGCAATAAATGATAGCACTTATTATAGTCCCATAGGACATTCCTCTAAAGTGTATGCAATTTATGCTATTAAAAGTGGTGTTTGCAATGCCTTTATAACTTCTTGATGTCTTATTTACCAACTAAGTCAGAGGGAATTTGTGTACAGCTAGTTACATTTATACTGTTTATTCATTGTAGGATGTTCTGTTTTTATACATATATATTTGCTTATGTATAATATGGTTAATTTTAAAACCAGACAATATAGATTGAAAAATGAATATATAAGTTACCCAATAAGGCCTTGTCAACAAATACTTATTAACATGAAAATCATGTAAGACAATGGTTAGACAAGGAAGACATCTACTAACTGTTTTCTTATGGGTATGTTTTCCCAGGGCATCCATTGCTATAAAAAGAATTTCACTATTTTTTTCTACTTTTTAAGAAATTGTATAAGAAGCAGTTTATAATCTGTAATAAAACTTATGTATAATATCTGAGAGTTTATAAGGTAACATTAACATAGATCACCAAGTAGGGTCCAACGTTGTAGTATAGTAGGATAAGCCTACCTTGCGGCACCAGCTTCCCATATGGGCACCACTTCCTGTCCTGGCTGCTCTCTTCTGATCCAGCTCTTTGCTTATGGCCTGGGAGAGCATTAGAAGATAGCTCAAGTGGTTGGGCCCCTGCACCCAGATGGAAGACCTAGAAGAAGCTTCTGACTCCTGGCTTTGCAGCCATTTGGGGAGTAAACCAGCAGATGAAAGACCTCTCTGCCTGCGCCGCGGCTCACTAGGCTAATCCTCCGCCTAGCGGCGCCGGCACACTGGGTTCTAGTCCCAGTCGAGGCGCCGGATTCTGTCCCGGTTGCCCCTCTTCCAGGCCAGCTCTCTGCTGTGGCCAGGGAGTGCAGTGGAGGATGGCCCAAGTGCTTGGGCCCTGCACCCCATGGGAGACCAGGAGAAGTACCTAGCTCCTGCCTTCAGATCAGCGCGGTGCGCCGGATGCAGTGTGCTGGCCGCGGCGGCCATTGGAGGGTGAACCAATGGCAAAGGAAGACCTTTCTCTCTGTCTCTCTCTCTCACTGTCCACTCTGCCTGTCCAAAAAAAAAAAAAAAAAAAAAAAAAAAAAAAAAAAAAAAAAACCTCTCTGTCTCTCCCTCTCTCTGTCTGTAACTCTCTCAAATAAATAAATAAAAATTTTAAAACAAAAATATATATCATCAAGACAAAAATCAAACTCAAAATACGTCATACCTGACTTCATATTTCATAACATGGCTTAATGTAACAAAAAATAAATTTTATAAATATTTCCATTATCATGACATGATTTTAATAAAACTAAATATCTATTTTTTTATTTAGTTATCTTTCCAAGTCAATAAACATTGAAATTAAAATTATGCATAGTAACAGTAAATCACTTAATAATATATGTATTAGTCAAGGTTCTTCAGATAAATAGAACCAACAAAATGTACATATAATAGAAATTTATTAAAAGTAAATGGTTCATGAAATTATGAAAGAATGTGAAATTATGTTCCCAGATTTGCAGGGTGAGTTGAAAAGTTAGGGAACTAAGAGAGCCAATGGTGTAGTTCTAGCCCTAAGATTGAAAGACTAGAAATTCCAGAAGATCTGATATTCCAGTTTGAGTCTGAAGGCAGAGAAAAGCTTATTATGCTTCAAGGACAGTAGAAGGAATCTTCTCTTGCTTAGGAAAGATTATACTTTTTTTTTCTATTCTGCTTGAAGTTGATAGGATAAGGCTACATCACAGTAGAGAGGAAAATAGGCCTTACTTAGTCTACCAACTTAAATCATAATCTTATACAGAACAATCTTTAATACTATGGCCATGTTAATAAATACTCATCCAACATAACATGCTTACACAAGATGAAATAAAATACTGGTAACCTTAGATGTGACTGGTAGGTATAGAAAATTGTGAGAGCACACTATGTATAGTGGTAAATTGAGGTGTTTTTCATCTTTCTGGGCTGCTATCTCTCATGTTAGTGACTTCTCTTTACTGACCACATTACCACATTCGAATCTACATGGTTTTGGTTTGACAGCATCTGTAGGATACATTGATCCTTCAGAGTTTGTGTATTTTTTCTAATATTTCTACATAGAAAAGGATAAAAACAGGTTACAATTTGTGAAATTTAAGTTCTGTATTTATTTGTTCAATTTTTACCAAGTATGTTTATATTTGTTACTACTATCCCAGTTTTCTGGATTCAGTAGTTCATTTCAAGATAGATGATGGTTGAATCCAGTTAACTTCCATGTCCTTTTTCTTTTTATAATATCTAAGAAAGATGCAGATAACAACTTTTATTTTTATGGTATAGAAGCTAACCTCAAAAAGATAAGGAATTTTTATTCTCCCTTGGCTAGTGTATTATTCATGAGACTGTTACTTGGCCAACTAAATGCTTAGAATCCTCAATTTTCACTTATGTAAAATGTGAAAGAAAAAAGCATACTTTATGGAATTAGTATATGGACTACTTAAAATAATGTATAGAAAGTCCCTAGGAAAATATCCAGCATAGTAAAAGTACTTGATTTTGTAAATATATTTCAACTAAGAGAATGTTAAGTTCTTATTTCTTATTTTAACTGGTTTGCATATCTGAGAATATTGTTCCCACAATAATATTACATTCCTATTTCAGTAACTCATCTTTTCAGAATTAAAGTTTTATCTTAATGCAATTGAATGTAGGAAAGAAAGAAATTCTTTTTCATCTTCTCTCTCTTTTAAGTGCATTTGAATTCTCATATGATCTTCACATTCAATACCACCAATTGTTGTCAAGTTGAGAAAATAATGGCCAAGATTTCAGGTTATAATATCTAATCTTGGACAATAGGACAGGCTTTGAACGTGTTTCAAATCCCTTGGCTTCTTGAGAAAACAGATTCTAAATCTGTCACTACACTCAAAATCAAGTAGTCAGCCTTTGGCCCCTTTCCAGTCTGTAATGGAACAAATTCCAGGCCTTTCCCAGAGTAATTCTTATTTGCAGTCCAGAGACATCAGGTTGTTTTGGTTAAACATTAAGAAAAAAAATCTCAGTGCAGTAGAGCAAAGCACAGAAGTAGATCTTGGTGTGTAAACCAAAGGGTCAGCTGTCATCTGACAGCTGTCAGGAAGAAAAGCAGAGAACAGAATTACAAAGCATGGTAACATTTACAGGTTAAAAAAATAAATTGCCATATTTTCAGAGGATTTTAAGAAAACCAAAGAGAGAGAGAGAGAAAGTCTGTGTTATATAAACATGAAAAGAAAAAAATGGGATTGAAAGATTTAGTGAAAATTCAATTATTTCAACCCAAATAATCCGAAAATTTCTTCTATAATAATATTATAACATTAATTATTTATTATTTCTATTAAAAGAAGACCATGTTCTGATTAACTCAACATGTAATTCATGACTTAATCCTCTAAACTGAATCCTTGTGTGGTTACTAAAGCCAGGTATATGTTGAAATGAGCAACAGCATGTAGAGAATAATATGTCATTATTTGTAGAGTTTTGTTGGTGACTAAATGGGTTAGGTTGCATTTATTGGTTATGGTCAATTAAGTAACAGCATTTCTTTTCACATGTATACAATGTCTTTAGAATTAAATTTAAAAATATATTTTTTCAGGCATTAAGATGGCAGAGTAGGGAGGAACTTACTGCTCTAGTCTAAGAGAAGATAATTTTTTTAAAAAAGTGGAGAGAGTGCAGTGTCAGGGAAGAGTTAGGGAGGAAACTCCATGCAAATTAGAGGGACACAGCAGCCCAATGTGGAGGATGTGGGCAGGCACAAATCAGGAGGACCATGGTAACCGAGAGCCTCTGCACCAGCTCTGGAGAGAGATGAGACCAGACTGCAGCAGCCCAAGCCACTGGCAATAATGCTGCATGAAAAGCCTGGAGGAATCTGGCTTGGAGCCCTGTGGGGGATAGCGTACCTGCCAAACTAGAGGAGGAAAAATAAGAGGGAAGAGCACATTTCTCTCTCCACAATCACCCCGCAGTGGCATCCTTAACAAGCTGATAGAATGGGCGTCATTTTGGACGTACATAACAGCTGTGCCAGCTTGTATTTGAGATCAGCAACCAGCCGAGCAGAGACTCCTGAGTCTGGTGGGGAGAATTTATTGGGGGCTGGGTGCTTGTGACTATGGGAGGCTTGTGTGCTGGGACTGTGAAAACACTGAGACTATGGGACTTGGAAAACACTGAAGCTGCATGGGAGGGCTCAGGTATGGCTGGGACTTTGGGCAGTTACTGGTTCCCTGGTTCCCTGGTGAGACACACTGCTGGGGAATCTACTTACAGCAAGGACAGCACAGATCCTTTGTGTGGTCCTTTTGGAAGTGTGGAAAAATATACCCACTGGGGCTAGTGCCCAGGCACTGGTCTCCTTTGAGGGGAGCAAATGAGCTGAGTCTATGCCAACAGAAGAAAAAGCTCACCTCTGATTGAAAAAAAAAAAGGAAAAAATGATTTACCACAACCAACTTAGGTGTCACTGTAACACTCCCTTTATCCTGGAGCACTTAACAGAGCTCGCTGGCCACACTCACCACATTCCTCTAGATATTACCTGAAAGCAGACACTCCAGTAATCTACACAGACATAGTCCAAAGGTAAAAACCTCCACAACAAATAAACAAAGAAGAAATAATTGAGTATCTCCACAAATACCAAATAATAAATGCACCAATTCAAGAAACAAGAATAAGGAACACAACGTTATATCCCCAAAAGAATACAACACTTCAATACTAGATTGAGAAGATGGAGAGTTTGAAGAAATGGAAGAAATGGAATTCTAAAAATTGATCTTATGATTACATAGAAGTAATCAGATGTGAATGCATTAACTAATGAAATCTGTATATGACATGAAAGAAAATTTTTCCCATGCAATTGAGATCTTAAAGTAAAAGCAAAATAAAATCTTGGAAATGAAAGATTCTATAGAACATTAAAAAGTACAGTAGAAAGCCCTAACAATAGAATCGGTTATGTAGAAGAAAGAATATCAGACATAGAATACAAATCACAGGAAACTATACTATCAGATAAAAACAAGAAGAGAAAATTAGAAAACTAACATACACTGTTGGTAATCTACAGGAAACTATTAAACCACCCAACATACAGGTTCCAGGAATTCCTGAAGGCATGGAAAGAGAGAAAGGATTATAGCAGTTTTTTAGTGAAATAATAACAAGAAGCTTCCCTAATTTGGAAAAAGAAAGGGACATGGAAGTACAGGAAGCCCATGACCAGAAAAGATCTTCACCACAACACATTGTAATCAAACTCTCCACAGTAAAACATAAAGAAAGGATTTCAAGAGGAAAAGTCTTAATAGAAAAAACTGTCAATCCAGAATAATATAACCTGCAACTCTTTCATTTATGAATGAAGGTGAAATAAAGACCTTCCATAACAAACAGAAATGTATAGAATTTGTGACCACCCATCCAGCATGCAAAAGATGCTTAAGGATGTGTGCTGTACACAGAAACACAAAAACATGGTCATCACTACTTTAAGAAGGTAAAGAAAGAAAATTACCCAGTAAAATTACAAAGGAAATACAAAGTAAATAATAGGAATATTTATGGAAAAATTGCAGGCAAAGTTGTTATTTATCAATTGTCACTTTGAATGTAAATGTCCTCAATTCTCCACTTAAAACACACAGACTGGCTGAATGGATTAAAAATAAACCCATCTATTTGTTGCCTAAAAGAAACACATCTCACCAACAAAGATGTATGCAGACTGAAAGTGAATGGATGGAAAAAGTTATTCCATGCTAACAGAAACCAAAAAAAAAGAGCTGTTGCGACCATCCTAACATCAGACAAAATAGACTTTGGTTGGAGGGACATTATGGGGGGGAAGCCATTGTAATCCATATTCTGTACTTTGGAAATTTATATTCATTAAATAAAAGTTAAAAAAAAAAAGATTTCTAACCCTAAAAAAAATACACAAAGAAGGACACTATGTAATGATAATGGGATCAATTCAACAGGGAGATGTAGCTATTATAAATGTATATGAACCTAATTATAGGGCACCTGGCTATTTAAAAAGAAATGTTAAGGGATCTAATGGAAGACATAGACTCAAATGCAATAGTAATGGGGGACTTCAATACCCCACTTATAGTAATGGACAGATCAACCAGACAGAAAATCCACAAGGAAACCACAGAATTAATTGACACTGTAGACCATATGTTCCTAACAGATATCTACAGAACTATCCATCTTACAGTTGCAGAATACACATTCTTCTCAGCAATGCATGGAACTTTCTCTAGGATTGCCCACATGCTAGATCATAAAGTAAGTCTCAGCAAATTCAAAGAAATTAAAATCGTACCATGCATCTTCTGGGACCACAATGCAATGAAGCTGGAAATAAGCAACTCAGGAATCTCTAGAACATATGTAAACACATGGAGACTGAACAACATGTTCCTTAATGAACACTAGGTCATAGAAGAAACCAAAAGAAAAATTTAAAAAATCCTGTAATCAATAACTACAACAATACAACATATCAAAACTTATGGGATAAAGCAAAAGCAGTGTTAAGAGGAAAGTTTATAGCAGTTGGTGCCTACATCAAGAAATTGGAAAGGCACAAAACAAAAGACCTATCAATGCATCTTGAGGATCTAGAAAACAACAGCAAACCAAATCCAAAACTAGTAGGAAAAAAGAAATAATTTAAATTAGAGAAGAAATCAACAAAATTGAAACCCAAAATTGAAGACAAAAGATCAGCAAAATGAAGAGCTATTTAAAAAAAAAAATAAAGAAAATTGACACACCATTGGCCCAACTAATCACAAAAAGGAAAGAGAAGACAAAATTAATAAAATTAGAGATGAAAAAGGAAATGTAGCAGCAGACACCACAGACATAAAAAGCATCATCAGAAATTACTATCAAGAGCTATATGCCAATAAAGAAGTTGATAGATTCTTGGAGACAGAAAACCCACCAAAATTGAGCCAAGAAGAAAAAGAAAACCTAAACAGACCCATAACCAAGACAGAAATGGAATAAGTAATAAAGACCCTCCCAACAAAGAAAATCCCAGGATGATGGCTTCACAGCTGAATTCTACCATACTCTGAAGAACGAACTTCAATATGTCTCAAGCCATTCAAAGCAATTGGAAGGGAGAGAATCCTTGCAAATTCTTTCTATGAAGCCAGCATCACCTTAATTCCTAAACCTGAAAATGATGCAACTGAGAAAGAGTACTACAAATTTCCCTGATGAACATATATGCAAAAGTCCTCAACAAAATTCTAGCCAATCAAATCCAACAACACATCAGAAAGATCATTCACCTGGACCAAGTGGGATTTAACCCTGATATGCAGGAATGGTTCAACATTTGCAAATCAATCAAGGTGATACATAACATTAACCAACTGCAGAACAAAAAACATGATTATCTCAGTAGATGCAGGGAGAGCATTTGATAAAATACAACACCCTTTCATGATGAAAACTCTAAGGAAGTTTGTGGGTTCAAAAGGCTTCTATGGCCTAGGCAGTTCATTTCAAGAGCCTTGGGTGATCACTGACATCATACATAAGAGTGTTAATTGTTAAATTAACAACAGGAGTCACTGTGCACTAACTTCCCATGCAGGACTTCTGTCCACAAAGTGTTGTGTTATAAGTATGTCTAAGTGCTTGCAAAAGATGTATCATTCTTGCGTGCTTTGCTAAAGGTAGGCAGAATATGAAAGAATTTAAAGTCAAAAATGCAAATAGCCCATAAATGAAAACTTCAAATACTTGCACAAGCAAAAAAAAATGGAATTTCTATATAAGATCCATAATCAATTATATTTGTAAACATTATAGAGACAATGAGGAAATATGTAAAATAAGAATATTTTAATAGGAATGATGTGGAAAATGGCAGAGTAAGGTGACACAGTTATGAACTGGCAAAAATAAACAACATCATTGTTTTTGGAACTCTCGAATCTAGTCCAAAACTTACAGCAAATAGAGAATTGATTTATGAAGAAAAGTGCAGTTGATTTTTAGTCAGATATTCCTATGGCATTTTTTTTCATTCGCCTATGATTTCTAATTCCCCAGCATAGTATTGGTACCGCTGGGTCTGTGATGTGCAGGCAATGTTAACTTTATTTTTTTAAAGATGTATTTTTGTTTATTTTAAAGACAGTGTTACATAGAGAGAAAGCCAGAGAGACAGAGAAGTCTTCCATCCACTGGTTCACTCCTCAAATGACTACAACAGCCAAAGCTGAGATGATCCAAAGCCAGGAGCTTCTTCCAGGTCTCCAAGGACTTGGGCCATCTTCTACTGCTTTCCCAGGCCATAGTAGAGAGCTGGATTGGAAGTGGAGCAGCCGAGACTCGAACCTGCGCCCACATGAGATGCTGGCGCTGCAGGCCAGGGCTTTAACCTGCTGCTCGACAGCACTGGCCCCCAATGTTAACTTTAAAATGTCTAATCTTATAGTAAACAAATTTAACCTTTGTTTAAAAATATGCTTTCCAATTGCTGTTTTTGAAGATATTTGTCCAAAGGAAACTAACAGTTGAAGAAAACACTGATTACCTGAAATTGAGGATGATTCTAGGAACATTTTACAAATGGTCTGTAACTTTTATGAAAGTCAAGGGAAAATGGATAAATTCCTCAAAATTCCAGACCAAAAAGAAATGTAATACAACCACCTGGACTCAAACCTTTTGCTATACATGACATTATTGAAACAACTGGTGATTTCTGAATAATATATATGGATTGTATTATTTTCTTGAATAAGTGTCAACAACCTGACCTGATGATGGCAATGAGCAGCTGGGTCCTTTTCAACGTGCCTACAGTTTTCAGGGATGAAGGGATGTCTTATCATCAGCTTACTCTCAGGAAAATGAGAGGAGTGGAGAGGGAGGAGAGAGAGAATGAATGTTCTAAAATGGTAAAAACAGTGAAACCTAAATGAAAAGTAAAAATGGTGTCCATTTGTGTTGTGCTTGCCTTACCACCTTAATTCTTATATTCATGTATTTGATCAATCTAACTCTACTGATTATTGTAAATGTGTTTGCCTTTGCAACTTTGTTCACTTTCTTGGTTTTAACCACTACTTTGATTTTAATGACTACCAAGTCCATACACTCATTTGAGAGCTTGCGTCTTAGAAAGCTCATCTATCTAGTTCCTCAGTGTCACAATCACTTTAAATTTCACACAATTATTCATTCATGCATTCATTCATTCATTCAACAAATAGTCACTGAACTCCTATACAGCAAGTGTTACACCAGGCATTAGGAGTACTTGTATATTTCCTATCTTCATATTAGATAGCTAGGGAGTTGAACTTTCACAAAGCTAACAGTCTTGCCATATTACTTTTAAGCTTTCCTTTGCTAACACATGTACCCTATAACTTCTTAGAGAAATCTAGGAATTTTCTGAGCATTCGTGGTTTCCCACACTCTACACGCATTTTGTTAGAAAGTAGTGTCAATTTCATTTCTAAGGACTTCTTGCATCTGCATTTCCTTTCTTGCCAAAGCTCCTTTCCTACCCCTGTGATTTCTGCTTTAATTTGCCACTAACTCGCCAGACTTTCTCAGAAACCTCTTAAGGGATTGTGTTACTTAGAAGTTTATCCAACTTAAATCTGTGTGGCATGCTGCAGTCAGGCTGATGCATTTCAACTAAAAGTTTAATTGTATTCATCCACTAAAATGATACCCTGAGCATAAGTTATCTTTAAAAGGTGTATTACTTTCAGCAGCACAATATGTTAGGGTAAGATATTTTGATGTTTCTACTAAAATATCACTTTCTTAATTATGCCTTTTCTGGCCATTTGTCCTCAATTTTCACATCTTACACACATTGTCCCCTTTGTTACTCTATTGCCCCGCTTTGTTCTAATCACCATAGCAGTTTCTTCATTATTTACTTATTTCTCTTGATTAGTGATAGTCAGGTTTCCTCTTCTTTGAGTAGAAGCTCTGAAATATCAGGACTTATATTTGTCTGTTTTGTTCTTTATTGAATCTCCACTACTTATAATAGTATTCCTATTTACATGAGGAGGTGAATTACAACCAAACTTTAAATTCTAAAACATATGAAGGAAGATGATTTAGAACGAAGATTGCGGACAAAACACGGTCATTGACTACTCTCACCTCACGTGTCTAAACCTATTATGACTTTGTTTTCTCTAAGGAACTCTAAAGCTACAGTTAGAGGTTATTCACATGAGACCCAATTATCAGCTGTGCATCTCAAAAGATCTCTTCCTTAACTTGTGTTCCAGTGTCAAGGATCATGGGTCTCCATGTATTTCTCCTGCTCTAGCCAGGCTGTGCCAGGCCCCTTCGTATACTCAGCCTACCCTCCTTTCTAAATACGGCATTATTTTCATTCTTTTCTTTTTCAAAAGAACAAAGAATATTTATGTATTTATTTTAGAGGTAGAGGTACAGACAGTGAGAGAGAGAGAAAGTCTTCCATCTGCTGATTCACTCCCCAAACAAACGCAACAACCGGAGCTGTACCAATCCGAAGCCAGAAGCCAGGAGCTTCCTCCAGGTCTGTCACAGGGGCTCAGGGGCCCAAGAAGTTGGGCCATCTTCCACTGCTTTCCCAGGCCATAGCAGAGAGCTGGACAGGAAGAGGAACACCCAGGACTCGAACTGGTGCCCATCTGGAATTCTGGCAATGCAGGTGGAAGATTAACCTACTGTGCCACAGCACCGGCCCCTACATTTTTTCTTTTCAGCTTCTACCCCCACATCAAAGAAACCTCTCCACACTCCCATATGTGACTATACAATCCCTTTCTAAAATAACAATCACTCATATTCCTTTTGAAAAAAACCCTATACACCTGCACTGAGGAGATTTTATTGTATGTAAACTATTACACAGCACAGCTGTCAAAAATAGTCAAATGTGAAATGGAACATCTTTCCAACTGGTAGGATAGATAAGGAGAATTTTTGTTAGTATAAGGAGAACAGATTTCATGTAGTTCATAGATAGTGTTCTAAGAACATACTGATACTTCCCTCCTACCCTCCTCCTTCTTTTCTTTTTTTCTTTTTTACTTTTTGATAACATTTTAAATTTACTTTATAATTACAGACTCCATTTAGTAAAGAGTTCAAATGCTACCTTGACGTTTTCCCATTTAAAATATTATATTGAGATTTTCATTTTTATTTTACACGCAATATTATAACCATGAGGAAAGCCTGGTTCATTGATTGAAATCTGATAAATGTTGGATAAAGATTTTAACAGGTGTGAAAAAATTGGCTTTAACAATATTCAAATATTGTGCTGTTTATAAATGAAGCATCAATATTATGTTGGGTTTCAATGTCCCAAAAATGCAGAACAAATAATATTATCATTAAGCTTCTTAATTCTTTTGATAGGCAAATAAACAGACCAACAGAGCTCCCAGTCTCTGGTTTACTCCCTCAATGTTGACAACAGCTCGAGCTGGGCCATGTCTCCTACATGAATGGCAGAAATTCAACTATTTGAGACACCACCTGCTGCCTCCCACAATGCACCTTAGCAGGAAACTAGAATCTAGAGCTGAACCAGGACTCAAATCTAGGCACTCTGTTACCGTGCACAAGTTTCCTTACTGGCCTCTTAACCACCTAGGACAAACACCCAGACCCCCTAATTAAGCTTCTCTTTTATATAAAAATCTATTATTCTGTATGGTTTTAATTCAAAATCAGAGATGTAAACTACTATTTACCTGATAAAGATTAAGGAAAACCAAACCATGTGAAAAAACACCAATAAATTAAACACATGAAACACACACATATATTTAGTACTTGAAAACAATTTTTTGCATTTTTTCCAAACACAAATAAAGAAAATAAAATTCTTAAGAAATCAGATATACTGCTCAAGGTCATGCAACTTATAAGGATCAGAGCTGAATCTCATGCTGATTTATAACATTTCAAACTACATAATATTTCCACTCTTTAAAAGTGTTCCTTTAAGAGCCATAAAATCAGTAGTAGCTTAAGATAATTGAATTTTTACTTGAACTTGGATTTTTACTTAACTTCTATTCATTGACTCATAAAAATCTTATGATTAATTGCTAAGATCTGAATCTTGATGTCTCCCCAAAATTTGTATCTTGGCACTTAATCTCCAACTGTGATAGCATTAAGAGGTGAGGCCTTTCGGAGATACTAAATCATGAGGTTGGAGCCCTCATGAATTAGGGTCCCACTCATATCATAGAGGTTGAACAGAATTGTCCTCCCTTTCTGTCATGTGGGGAAATGGAGAAAACACCATCTTTGAAGCAGAGAGCAGAATTCTGACCAAACACTAGTCTGCAGGTGCCTTGATCCTGGACTTGCCAGCCTCTAGAACTGTGAGAACCACACCTCTGTATATTGATGCAGATATACATTACTCTGTCTAACAAATATACAAATCATGCATCAATGGCATCTCCATTTCCTGAATGAGGAAACCAAGGTATAGAAAGATGAAATAATTCACACTTCCCTGAACTACAACTTTCAGAGAGTCTGATGTCATAATATTATTCTTACATATATGTGAATAACCAATGGGCTACAGACTTCTTGAGAGAACAATTTCTAGATACAGAATTACATGCTACTAAACATATATTACTAAACAGTTTGATTCCTATGACTTCAACTGTGGTGTAATGAATGAGAGATCAAAGTATTTTCCAATTATCAACAAAAAGTTCTCATAGAGAAGCAGAATTTCAAAAAGACTTTAATAAGAAATTAAATGAGAAAATATTTTTCTGAATAGGATTTGTTTTCTAAGGCAATTTCTAGTGTAGTTTATAAATGTAGTATTGTTTACTGAATATAAAAACTAGGCTGACACAAACTATTGTGTATCTTCTTCATTGATTTATCACAGTTGTCATGAATACCTGGGTTTGACTCATAAATATTATCTGATTGTATAATGGTAGGAGTAGAAATTATAGAGTAGCTTGCATTGAGTTAAAGTGTTATACTTTTATCTACAGTGCTACCTCCACAAAAGATAGCCTAAAAAGGAAATATTACAGCCAGGGAACAAGTTTGTAGTATGAACAAGTTTATAGTATGTGTTCCAGAAAGCAAAAGTTAGCATAACTAACAATTTCAACTAATATAGGAAGCCATCTAATATTATCAATGAAGCAAGGTCAATCTTAGTTCTCATCTTATAGGCCATGCATGGGAAACTGAAATTGATTTGAACATGAAAAAAATATTTGCAGATTGAGCTTATCCTGAAATATTCTGCATTTTTATGTGTATGAAGCATAAATACTATATAAATATATTCATATAAAACAAAATGTATCAAATGATCAATATTCCTAAAACAAATATCCAGGAAAATTCTGTTGAAACCTGTGAACTTAGGTGATATAAGTATAACTGTTTGGTAAAACATGAAGAAATATGATATCTAAACACACCAATAATGATTAGTGAGACTGAATCAATAAAAAGTTTACAGTCAAAGAAAAACCTAGGAACATATAATTTCTCTGTTGAATTCTAAAAACTGCTATAGGAATTAAAAACAAGAGTGCCTAATTTATTCATAAAAATAGAAGAGGAGGGAATCCTTCTCAACAGACTCTTAGACCAGCATTACCATGATTCCAAATCCAGACAAGAACACTATAACAATAATAAAAAGCAAGCTACATGCCAATATTATTGATTAACATAGAAGCAAAACTCAACAAAATACTAGCAAATTGAATTCAACAGCACATTAAAAGTAGTATTCATCATTTTCAAGTTGGTTTCATCCTGAAGATATTAGGATGACTCAACATAAGTATATCAATAAACATTGTAAACCACATTAGCAGGATAAAGAATAAAAATTATATGATCATATCAGTAAATGCAGAAAATTCATGTGATAAAATTCAACATCTCTTCCTGTGAAAAAAATCCTGAACAAATTACATGTAGCTAGAAAGTATCTCAATACAGAAACAACCATATAAATAAAGCTCTGTATCTCAAAAGATCTTGTTAATTTGTACATTAACATGAAATATTTTCCAGCAGTACATATTATGAAACATTCATAGTCAATACTGTGCTGTTCTTTCCAATTCATCAGAAGCAAAATATGTGTCATGGTATAAGTTTTATCTATATTCTCAAAAGTATCTTTCAAATATAATTGAAAATATACTCAAAACTCCAATGGCTAAAATTTTTGTGACAACTTGGAAATAGTCAGAGATTTCAAATGTAATAATTTGATAAAGTCTGAAGTTTGTTGCTTCAGTATTTATTACATATTTAAAGTAGGCAAGTTAGCCTCATTAGACTCATTTTTAAAAACTTTTAAACAAGCCGGCGCCGTGGCTCAATAGGCTAATCCTCCACCTTGCGGCGCCGGCACACCGGGTTCTAGTCCCGGTCAGGGCGCCGGATTCTGTCCCGGTTGCCCCTCTTCCAGGCCAGCTCTCTGCTATGGCCAGGGAGTGCAGTGGAGGATGGCCCAGGTGCTTGGGCCCTGCACCCCATGGGAGACCAGGAAAAGCACCTGGATCCTGGCTCCTGCCATCGGATCAGCACGGTGCGCCGGCTGCAGCGGCGGCCATTGGAGGGTGAACCAGCGGCAAAGGAAGACCTTTCTCTCTGTCTCTCTCTCTCACTGTCCACTCTGCCTGTCAAAAAAAAAAAAAAAAAAAAAAAAAAAAAACTTTTAAACAAGGGAAATACCAGGCCCTATCTGGACACCAGTGAAATTCAGTAACATGATTCCTATTGGACCCTGCGCTGTGGCACAGTGGTTAAAGCCCTGATCTTCAGTGCCAGCATCCCATATGGGCACTGGTTTGAGTCCTGGCTGCTCCACTTCCAATCCAGCTCTCTTCTACAGCCTGGGAAAGCAGTGGAAGATGGCCCAAGTCCTTGGGCCCCTGCACCTGCGAGGGAGACCTGGAAGAAGCTCCTGGCTCCTGGCTTCATATCAGCACAGCTCCAGCCATTGCGGCCATCTGAGGAGTGAATCCAGTGGGTGGAAGACCTTTCTCTCTCTCTCTCTGCCTCTGCCTTTCAAATAATAAACATATCTTTAAAATGAAAGATTCATGTTAACAATCCTTAGATTTAAACACAACAAATTTCAGCTGTGGATTATCTCCTCATTCTGCTTATTAGAAGTTTTTCCAATAGTATGGATAAGCTTCAATTATTAACATCATGATTATGTGTTATGACCAAAAGATAACTTCATTCAATATATTAACTCTCCATCAAGTTTCTGCAACCAAGGAAATATGATGGGATTGAGGGAACCTAAGAAGATAAAATTTAATAGGATTACTAGATATTTGCATGGTTTTGCTTCCCTTTGGCTTCAGAAATCTATAAATCCAATTATCTTGTGTTGTCTATTTAAGCTCTACCTTCTTATTAGTTTCTTCTGAAAAATTTTTTTCTTAGGGCTGGTGCAGTGGCGCAGTAGGTTATAGCTCTGGCTTGCAGCTCCGACATCTCATGTGGGTGCTGGTTTGAGCCCCATCTGCTCCACTTCCGATCCAGCTCCCTGCTAATGCGCCTGGGAAAGCAGTAGAGAAGGGTGCAAGCCCTTGGGCTCCTGCACCCAAGTGGAAGACCCAGAAGAAGCTCCTGGCTCCTGGCTTTGGAATGGCCCAGCCCTGGTCATTGTAGCTATTTGGGGAGTGAACCAGAGGATGGAAGATCTTTCTCTCTGTTTCTACCTCTCTCTGTAACTCTACCTTTCAAATAAACAAAATAAATCTTTTTAAAAATTTTCTTACTCTAAACTAGGTAGTGTCATTCTCTCTGATCAGAGATACTTTAACAATCATTAATTAAAAGGTGAAGTGAGGAGCCAGCGCTGTGGCTTAGCAGGTAGAGCTGCCACTGCAGTGCTAGCATCCCATATGATTCGAATCTCGGCTATTCCACTTCTAATCTAGCTCTCTGCTGTGGCCTTGGAAAGCAGAAGATGACCTAAGTGTTTGAGCTACCACTCCCATGTAGGAGATCCAGAAGCAGCTCTTGGCTCCTGGCTTCGGAGTAGCTCAGCTCCTGCTGTTGCAGCCATTTGAGGAGTGAACCAGTGGATGGAAGACCCCTTGGGCTCTCTCTCTTTCTCTTTCTTTCTCTGTAACTCTTTCAAATAAATAAATAAATAAATCTTTAAAAATTAAATAAAAGGTGAATTGAATGTCCCTCTCTGTAACTCTTTCAAATAAATAAATAGATCTTTAAAAAAATAAATAAAAAGTGAATTGAATGTCCCATAGTCAGATAAAGTAATTTTCAATAATGATTATGTGATTTTGTTAGCAAAAGTGATTAAAATATGAGCAGCAAAATGGAAAAACTTATTCATTTTTTAAAATTATTTTTTGAAAGGCAGAGAGACAGAAGGAGGGAGAGAGAGATTGAGAGAGAGAGAGAAAAAATATCTTCTACCCATCCTCTGGTTGAATCCTCAAATGACTATTACAGACAGGGCTGGGTCAGGCCAAAGCCTGGAGCCTGGAACACTATCTGGGTCTCCCACAGGGGTGTCAGAGGCTCAGGGACTTAGGCCATCATCCTCTGCCTTCCCAAGCACATTAACAGGGAGCTGGCAGAAGTCATAACTTTTCCTAGATGAGATGCTGACATCACAGAAGTTGCTCAACCCACTGTGACAAAATGCTGGCCCTAGAAATTGTTGCATCTTGAAAAATACATCATAACTTGATGACTTGAATCTCTGCCACCCACTTGGGAGATCTGGATGGCATTCCTGGTTCCTTGCTTTTGACTGGCTGTTAGGGCCATTTGGATTGTAAACCAGCACAGGGAGTCAGTCTCTCTCTCTCTCTCTCTCTCTCTCTCTCCCCCCACATCCTTCTCCCTCTCCCTCTCCCTCTCCCTTTCACCCTCCCTCCCTCATCTCTCTCTCTCCCTCCCCCTAACAAATAATTGAAAACAAATAAATAAATGTTAACAATACCAAGATAACTTTTCTTGCACATTTATATTCCATAATTTTATGGATGTTACATGATGTAATACGAAGGCAAAACGTCTATTAAAGGTGAATATGGAAAGAGGGACCAAATGAGGCTTGAAAAGTTTTTAGTAAAATTTGAAAATCCTTCAAACAGAAGAACACCTATGGGAGAGGATCAATAGTTTTTTACTTGATGAGTTCTACATTTTGGATTATGCATAACAAGAACAAAAAATAATAATTCTTATATGTACTAATCACTTAACATTCAAGAAATAAATTGTGATCTTAATGAATATTATGTAGTTATTATGTTTCGCTTCATGATGAACCCAAAGAAATGTTTCTATTTTGAATTTAAATTATTCCAAAGGGTGATTTATAATGAAAACTAAAATAAACTGTGCTGTAACAAAATGAAAATCAAGAACAATCTGGTTTAATTGACTCAGTTCAAAGCAACTTTAAGAACTTTTCAAAATTATTAGCAGTTGATTCTCCCACTGTAACATTGCATATAATTTTAGAATAAGATATGCAAGACCTGTCAACACCATCATTGTAAAAATGTCATTTATAAATCTCATATTCTTACTCTAATATTATGCATGGCCTTATCTTATGAGATAGAACAGATATCTACCAAGGATGCTGGTAGGCTACTCTTACCTATTCCTTTTACACCTGTTGCAATGGAGGATAAAAAAATCAACGTAACATGAAGAACCAAACCACTCCAAATTGGGACACGGAGGAAAATCATTAGCCATTTGCTTGTATTTATTCTGATTCCATCATCTTTTAGGTTCTGTTTTTGTTTTCTACTCTGAAATCTCTATCAGTAGAGTGCATTAACATGATGCATAGGTAAATACACATATATTTAGAGGGCACACACTAAAAAAAAAAAAAACTTAATTAACAGGGTTACATAATACACTAATTTAGGAGACCCCTATGCTAGATAATTATTCTTCTGTTTTGAAATAAGCTTCATTTTAGAAAGAAAAGAAGGTTATTTGCTCTTGTTTTATCTCAGTATTATTGTTGCTTTCTTCTAGGGCTCTGACTGTGTCACTATTTCAGTTTGTAGGGGAATAAGGAGTCTGTTAATAGAGAAATCAAGAATTACTTTCTTAAATTTTGGTTTTTTTTTTTTGAAGATTTATTTATTTTACTTGGAAGTCAGCATTACACAGAAAGAGAAGGAGAGGCAGAGAAAAAGAGAGAGAGAGGTCTTCCATCCGCTGGTTCAGTCCCCAGATGACCCAAGGGTCGGAGCTGTGTCTATCTGAAGCCAGGAGCCAGGAGCTTCTTCTGGGTCTCTCACTCGGGCGGAGGGGTCAAAGGACTTGGGCTAACTTTTACTGCTTTCTCAGGCCATAGCACTGAGCTGGGTAGGAAGTGGAGCAGCCAGGACTCGAACTGGTGCCCATATGGGATGCCAGCACTGCAGGCAGCAGCTTTATCTGCTATGTCACAGCACCATCCCTTTCTTAAGCTTTGGCCTATAGTCAAACTGCCCTGTTGGATTCTTAACATCTCAACTTATATTTTTAGTACACTTTTTTTTTTTTTGGAGACTTAATCCATTTTAGGTTAGTAATTAATTTGCATGTTTCTAAAATGATTTTATTTATTTATTTGAAAGACAGAATTACAGAGAGAGATAGAGAGACAGTGATCTTCCATCTGCAGTTCCAATCCTCAAAGGCCACAACAGCCAGGCCTGGGCCAAGCCAAAGCCAGGAGCCACGGGCTCCTGCATCGCTTTGTTTTAGTCAATAACATACTTTTTACAGGAAATAAGAACACTTTATACAAGAGGAGATTGTAGGGAATCAATACTTTCATCTTGATGTTTTCCACGTGTATGAGAAGAAATTTTGCGCTGGCATTGTGGTACAGCAGGTTAAGCCACTGCCTGCATCACCAGCATCCCAAATCCGAGCAGTGATTCAAGTCCTTGCTGTTTCCATTTCCAGTCCAGCTCCTTGTTAATGCACCTGGAAAGGCGGGGCAAATGTGCAAGTGCCCCTGAGATCCACACAGGAAACCTGGATGGAGTTCCAGGCTCCTGGCTTCCACCTGGTCTACCCCTAGTAATTGAAAATATTTGGGGAGTGAACATGTGAATGGAAGACCTCTGTCTCTTTCTCTCTCTCTCTCTCTCTCTCTCTCTCTGTCTCTCATTTTTTTCCCCCTTTGTAACACTTCCAAATAAGTTTTAATATTCTTTAAAAGAGACCTAGAAGATATTTAGCAAATAGGAGGTTGGATGACATTTCTACTTCCCACTGGCATTTTCAACCAAAGCAGATCCATTTTCATTTGCTAATTTTTGAAACATCAAGCAAAACTTTATTTTAAGAAAATATTACATTTGGGGCTGGCACTGTGGCCCAGCGGGTAAAAGCCCTGGCTTGAGCGCAGGAATCCCATATGGGCGCCGGTTCTAGTCCCCGCTGTTCCACTTCTGATCCAGCTCTCTAATATGGCTTGGCAAAGCAGTGAAAGATGGCCCAAGTACTTGAGCCCCTGCACCCACGTGGGAGTGAAGAGTTAAAATTGTATATGTGCGGGTGCAAAAAGTTAAGCTTAAGCTTACAGGTTTAAACCTTCCTGGTGCAGCTGTGAAAATAAGACAGAGTGAAGTAGCACCTTGACAGTAGGGACTCCATTTTGGAGCACTTGAGACTGCATTCTGAGAAAGCACCCCCCCCACCGTGAGACTCTGGTCTGAAACTATGATCTCAAATAGTCGGACAATAGCAGTGCACTACATCACGCTTGGCAGAGCACAAAAACCCCCTAGCATGATTGCTCAAGCTTAAAAGTAGAAAGGTTGCACCTGGGTTACCTGGGCTAATAATAAAGATGTGATTTGTCTGTATCTTGCATTAATGTCAAGTCCTAATTGCTAATTGTAATATTGTAACTGGTATTGTCAAGATTATGATAAATATTAATTTCACTTAGGTTTTAGGTTATGTTGACCCCAGTAACCATATACTCTCTTTTGATTTTAGCAACTGTGTATAGCAACCATGCATAGCAATCGTGTATTCCCCCCTTCCCGGTTTTGCGGTTTTTGCCTTTATAAACCCTAACCTTTGGTTATTCGGGGCTGCTCTGTTCATGTATGATCAGACAGCCCCAGCATGCTGGATAATCAATAAATCTTTAACCCTTTGCTGGTTGCATGAGAGAAAAGTCTCTTGGAGTCGTTCCTCGGGCGGTGGGCTTTTTCAGACTGTAACAGGAGACTCGGAGGAAACTCCTGGCTCCCGGCTTCAAATCAACGCAGCTCCAGCCGTTGCGGTCAGCTGGGGAGTGAACCAGCAGATGGAAGACCTCTCTCTTTGTCTCTACCTCTCTCTCTAACTCTGCCTTTCAAATAAATAAAATAAATTTTAAATAAAAAAGAAAATGTTACATTTATACAATGATTTTATTAAGCAGATTTTAAAGTATAATTTGACTCTGCTTTCATTTTCTTTTTATTTCTAATTCATGCAAGTAATTTTTCTAACTTTCATAATGCATTATTTCTCTTTAGCATTAAAACATTGCTTTTAATTAAACATTCTTTTCTTTTAATTTAAAGACAAAGAGACAGAGATCTTCCATTTGCTGGTTCACTACTTAAATGCCACAAGAGGTAGGACTGCACCAGGCCAAAGCCAGCAGCCTGAGACTCCATCTGGGTTTCCCATGTATGTAGCAGGTACTCAAGTGCTTGAGGCATCACTTCTCACCTCCTGGGGTGGGCATTAGTGGGAAGGTAGAATGAAAGCAGAGGAACCAGGAATCAAACCATGCACTCTGGTATGTGATGTGCGTGTTCCAAGAGGCAACTTAACTGCAATGCCAAACACCACACCCCATAACTTGGTACAAGTAGTAAAATATAAAAGATACATTTTTCATGCAAAAATAACTTTATAGTATTAAGTGGTTTTCAAGTATCATTAGTTAGTTACTATTTTCAAAGTTCTATGGAAAGTATGCACTCTCCTTTTTTCCTGTAATATTTTTTTCTTTAATCTAGGGCTAAAAGTCAAGTGTAACTTCTGTATACAAGAACATCTATTTTAGTTTTCTTTTTTTTTTTAAATCATGGGAATGTTAGAATGGAGCTGACCATTTTACTTATCTCAAAAATTATTAATCCTCAGGAACCATGCTTTCAATATTTCATATGTGTATTTTCTGTCCTTTTTGTTGCTGCTTGTTTTGGTTACCTCTTCCAAGAGTAAAATCTTCTCAGTCTGTGGGACTCCACAGGTTATAAATAAGCACATCGAGAAAAAAATAACAATGAGAGGCTGTTCCCTAAGAATAAGACAAATAGAAACTGTGAGTGGGTATTCAAATTTAGATTGTCTAATTGAATAATAAATATAATCTTATACAATAGCTTTCAATGAAAGTTTGATACAAATATTTAGATGGTTTTCTAAAGTACATCTACTTCTAAATGGTGTTTCAGGCAGAAGAAAAAGTATTCAATAAGTATTATTATTGTATTTATAAATATTCGTGACTGACATACATCTCTGAAATATGAGGGTCACTAGAAAGTGTGCCAATAGTTTTTGGACTGATGGTGTCAGCTTTATAAAAGACTGTACTGGAATTTTGTGAAGCTCACAGATATGGTGTGACTTTCTCTGTGTATTATGCCTTAAAAATTAATTCATTATGTTATAACATACTCATAAAGAAACATAAAATATAAACATACAATTAAAAAGGTAAGTAAAGAGAATCAAGCCGTTAGCTTACAAATTAAGCAACAGAGCATTCACAACACTTCTGAGTGCCTTTTATATTCCATCCTATGAAATTTTCATATCTCCCTTTGCAGAGTTGATGGTTATTCTAAATTTAAAGTTTATTCTTCCCTTGAATTACTCTATAGGTTTTCCATTATTTAGATACGAATGAGTAATATTTCCTTTATTTTTGTGTAACATGGTGCTTAGCAAACCTGGATAATACTTACATTTTCTTCACCTTATTGCTTTTATTAAAATTATTTTTTGAAAGATCTATTGTGCAATCTGTTCTTCACATAACATTCTTTTTTTTTTTATTTATTTTTTTTTTTGACAGGCAGAGTGGACAGTGAGAGAGAGAGACAGAGAGACACAGAGAAAGGTCTTCCTTTGCCGTTGGTTCACCCTCCAATGGCCGCCGCGGCCCGCGCACCGCGCTGATCCGATGGCAGGAGCCAGGAGCCAGGTGCTTCTCCTGGTCTCCCATGGGGTGCAGGGCCCAAGCACTTGGGCCATCCTCCACTGCACTCCCGGGCCACAGCAGAGAGCTGGCCTGGAAGAGGGCCAACCGGGACAGAATCCGGCGCCCCGACCGGGACTAGAACCCAGATACCAGCACCGCAAGGCAGAGGATTAGCCTAGTGAGCTGCGGCGCCGGCCCACATAACATTCTAATGCACTAAAATTCATGTAATCTCTTTCCTGCTTGGAGGCATTTTTTTCTTTCATGCTACTGATAATTCAAAATAATATATTATGGGTTTTTTAAGTATCTTTTGATGTGCACTTGGAAAAGATGATCAAATCTGTATCTTGCAATAGAATTACTATGTTATATAATCTTTCTCCTTTTTTCACTGCTAAAGATCTTTTATTAATTTTAACAAAATTATTATGCATTTATTGTGCACAATGTAGTATTTTGATATGTATATATATATATGTGTGTGTGTATATATATACAGACACATAGTCAAGCTAAATAACTTATTTATCTCTTTACATAGTTACCTTCTCTGTGTTTAGGAAGAACACTTAAGGTCTATTCTCGAAGGAAGTCTCAAATATATAATAAAGTATTATCAACCATAGTCCTCATATTGCATATTAGTATTTATAATGAAGTTATTCATTCTGTATAACTGAAACTTTTTAGCCTTTTACCAATGCTTCTCCATTCTTTCAATCATAGCCCCTAACAATCTCATGTCATTTTCTGTTTCTCTGAATTTGGCTATCTTGTATACTACATATAAATGAGATCATATCATTTTTTTATATCATATTTTTCATATCATATTTTTCTTTCTGTTTGGCTTATTTTACTTAGAAAATGTATCTCTGTACACTGTAAGTGGAAATGTAAATGGCTATAGCCATTATGGGAAATAGTATGGAGATCTCTAGATAAATATCATTTTTTTCTCATTTTTGAATTTATTTGAGAAGTAGAAACACAGAGAAAGAGAGACGGAAAGACAGATATACTGTACTCCCATACACTGGTTCACTCATCAAATGCCTACAGTGGCTAGGGCTGGATCAAAGCTGGAACCCAGTGCTGGGAATAAAATACAGGTCTCCTACATGTGTGGAAAGAACCTTATTACATGCTCCATCACTTAACGTACATTACTTACTCCATTGGTGGTAAGCTGGAGTCAGAATGCAAACCCAGACACTCCAATGTGGGGTACAGGAGTCTTGGCGCCAGTACCCACACCCCTAAATATCTTTATTTATTCTCAGCTTCATAGCCATTATTACAATTTCATTCTTTTTTTAGCTCTTTTTTTAATTGATCTGTTTTGGTTTTTTTTATTTAATAAATATAAATTCCCAAAATACAGTTTATGGATTACAATGGCTTCCCCCCCCCCATAATTTCCCTCCCACTCGCACCCCTCCCATCTCCCACTCTCTCTCCCATTCCATTCACATCAAGATTCATTTTCAATTATCTTTATATACAGAAGATCGATTTAGTATATATTATGTAAAGATTTCATCAGTTTGCACCCACACAGAAACACAAAGTGTAAAATACTGTTTGAGTACTAGTTATAGCATTACTTCACATTGGACAACACATTAAGGACAGATCCCACATGAGGAGTAAGTACACGGTGACTCCTGTTGTTGACTTAATAATTTGACACTCTTGTTTATGGCGTCAGTAATCTTCCTAAGCTCTAGTCCGACTGAGCATGTGCTGAACTGTACATCTCCTCCCTCTCTTATTCCCACTCTTATATTTAACAGGGATCACTTCTCAGTTAAAATATAAACACCTAAGAATAATTGTGTGTTAATTACAGAGTTCAACCAATAGTACTAGAACAAAAAAAAAAAATACTAAAATGGATAAAGTTATTACAAATTCATTCTTTAAGTCTTTGAAACTTTGCCTCCCTTCCCAGCATACTAAGCTTGTAAAAGTCACTTCCTGATGTCATACTTTGGGGCAAATATATCAGCCTTTTCTTAGAACTTCAATTTTTCAGTCACTACAGACCTTTGTAAGGCATTTAACTGTGGGAAATCACACCTTAAAGTTTCCCATGGTGTGGAGTCTTTCTTCTTTGTTCCTCCTGGTGACCCATGTTTTTGTCTAGAACTTCCCTGTCCCTGTCTTGGACCCTTATTTTATCTTTACTCAAATGTTAGATGTAGTTATTTTATAAAGATTGGTCTTTTGTTCTATTTAACACTCATTTAACATTGTTACTTTCTTTGGAAACTTCTTGTACTCATTTGGTTTTATAAGTCAACTTTTACAATTTCAACAAAGAAGGAACTTCAAAAAGTTCAGGGAGAAATAGAATTAAAAGATCAGTTTATTTGGATAAAAAAATGAAATTGTATATAAGGAGCTTTCAAAATGTTCATAACACATTAAAAAACAAAAATGATGTATGGATTTCAAAATCTTTTCACAAAAATTAGTGTGTTCTTTGAACAACATTTTATTTGTTTTTTTTAAGGTAACATTTACTAATTTACACTATAGTCAAAGGCTTAATGGCTGTAATAAACAAAGAGCTCAAATAATAAAAGGTAAAAAGACCACAAGCCAGCAGGAAAACAGGCAAGGATGATAAACAATAATCAAATGAAAATATGTCCAACTTCACTCATATGAATCTTAAAATATTCTTTGAATTCTATGCTTTTCATAAAAATTTTTAAATACTCTCATATGGAGAAGTGTTGGAACACAGCAGGCAATATTAATTTAATTAATCAATTAATATTGGATAGTTAAACCTCTACCTCTGACTTTTCACACAAAACAGATATTTTCATTTGTCCATTTGAATTTCTAAAAAGGTGAAACAGAGAAATATCCAGCTAATTAAACAGTACAAGTCAACATCATCATTCCCAGCCTCCTCTTTCTCACATTCTGGTTGTTGAAACAACAATTAGGATATTTATATTTCATCAAATGAAAATCAACCAGATTTTGACAGATACACTGATATTTAGGAGATCTATCTAGTAGAGAATTTTAAATTAGAAGATGAATTCATTTACTTCCCAAAATAGCCTATCTTTTAATTTGCTAAAACAGAAGACAAGAAAGGGACACAGCAGCTTGAAAAGTTATTAACGTCGTTCATCAAGAAGTAAACACTAGCATATAAACCTCTGCCAAATAAGTGATGCCTACAAAATGTTTACAACAGTTTATCAAAAAGTTCATGGAAATGCAATATGAAAAAACTAAGCATGGATTTCAGAATTTTTGCACCAAAATAAACTTTGAAATTCAATTTCCATGAACTTTTGAAGTCCCTGATTATTAAATAAGTTTCTGTATACAATTTTATGGTACACTCATTTGCTCCAATAATAAAATGTTTTTAGTAAATTCAAAGTGTGATCCACTTTACTTTGACTTTTCAAAAATGCATGCCATATATTAATTTTAAACTTACAGAAGAACACTTACATAAGAACACTAGTTAAAAGAACACTACCAAGAACAATACAAGAAAGTACATACTTTGAATCTCCACTGTTAACATTTTATTACATAAGCATTATTAGTCACTCTCTATTACCTTCTATAATTTGTTTCTAAATGATTTGAGGTAAGTGTAAATGTGATATTCTTTTACCCCTAAAAATATTAGCTTGTTTTTCCTATAAGCAATTATATTCTCCTTGATAACTTGAGTACAATTATCAATATTAAGAAACAAAAATTGACATTTTTGTATCTAATTACATCAACCATATTCATTTTTACAGCTACACAATTAATGTATTTTACAGGAAAATGAAATTCTGAGTCATATTCTGAAATCAACATTCAAGTCTCTTTATTCTCCTTTTATCTCTGATATTAACTCATATTTTGTCTTCATGACTTTATGTGTGTGTGTGTGTGTGTGTGTGTTGTATTAATTGACACTTTCTTATATCCTGGCCCAAATACATATTCCTTGGTCATATTAACTACTTACAGGGGCCAGTGTTGTGGTACAAGTTACGCCACTAGTTGCAACAATGGTATCATATGCTGGAATGCCAGTTCAAGTCCTTGCTGCTCTGCTTCCAATCCAGCTCTCTGTTAATGCACGTAGGAAAACAGCAGAAGATAGCCTAAGGAATTGGGTCTCACTTGTGTGTGAGACCCAGATGGAATTCATGGCTTCTGGTTTCAGCTGAATGCAGACCCACCTGCTGTGAACATCTGGGAAGTGAACCAGCAGATGGAAGATTCTCTCTCTCTCTCTCTCTCTCTCTTTCTCTCCCCTCTGTGTCTATCATTCTGCCTTTCAATAAATACATAAATATTTTAAAATAAATAAATTCTTTCATCTTTGACCCTGAGAAAAACTGTTTATCCAAGGAGCCCAGTTCCTTTAGCCAAAAATACTTAAGATCAGAATGCTAGGATTTACTTTTTGTCTCCGGGAAACGCATATACACATCCCAGACATATACATGCCTGAATGAATGTGGTATGTGTGTGTGCGTTTATCTTTATGTATATACTTCATGTTATTTCTATACTTGTATTGACATTTATTTAAAAATATGAGTTTTTATCATAACTCTAACTCAAATCAAGTAACAAAAGACAGCATAGGTGTCCTTTATCTATATAGTAACCTCTCTTGGTAATGTTGAGAAAGCTACTCCAGTTACTTACAATATAATTATCTATTTGCACAATTACAGAATATTAAGAAAGTAGCTTCAGAACTAATGAAACATATGTGGCACGTACATGGAAGTGTGACTGGTCCAGAATTCCAGCTGCTGCCCTTTGATTTTCAGTGCTGTACAGTACGCAAACCAGCTCACGCTTCCCATTAACTTCCCATGGGTCAGCAATGGAGGATGCTAGTGATAAGACAGAACTGTTCCTGGGAAAAGAAGACTTCCCTAACTGACTTTCATTCAGGTACCCACAGATTTTGCAAAGCTTTTCTTAGGCAACACAGCTATCTGAAATGCTTATACCTAACTCTTTCTCCTTCAGTTGTGATAAAAAAAAAAAATTAGCAAATTGGAAAACATGGCAATGTAAATTACTGAAAATAAAACACAGAAATTGCACTGCAGAACAACAAAAAGGGCCTAATATAAATGTAGATGGAGTTTCTGTAGGAAAGGAAAGAAGTGAGGAGACAATTCAAAGAAGTGTCCCAAACGATTCTTAAAGACAGACACACATAAGGAAAATTTTAAAAAACACAAATTTGTTGAAAAATGAAATACACAGATCCAGTAACATCAACAAAATGCAAGCTCAAGAAATAAAACTATGGCAAGACATATCTTAATCAAATTGAGTAAGATCTTCTAAAAATTTTAAGACAAAAATCTTAAGCAAACAAACAGCCTTAACATGTACAGAGAAATAAGAAAATGACAGCACTTTGCACATTGGAAATAGTGTAAGCTAGAATGCAGTTAAGCAGTTAAAATACTGAAAGAAAAAATTGCCAACCAGAATTTCAAAAAAAAGTTTTTAAATTTATTTGTGAGGCAAAGAGATAAAGATGGAAGCCAACAGACACACACACAGAGAAAGAAAGAAAGAGGGAGGGAGAGAAAGAGAGAGAGTTCCCATCTCTTGGTTCACTCACTAAAACCCACACGTTTGGGACTGAGCCAAAGCCAATAGCCAGTAAGACAATCCGTTTCCCACGTGGTGGCAGGAACCAAGTTACTGGAACCATCACCACTGTCCCGGGATCTGCATTGTCAAGAAACTGGGGTCAGGATCCAGAACTGGGAACTGAACCCAAGCACTCCAATGTGGAACAGGGGCATCTTAACTCCTAGGCTAAATACCCAGTGAAAATACAACATTTTTCAGATACAAAACTGAACACATCCATTATCAGCAGACATGTACTTAAAAAACTATTAAATGAAGTCATTTAAGCAAAAGAAAATATACCAGAATTAAATCTGGACTGCACTGAAAAATATGTAAGATTGTATTTAATCTTCTTAAAGGGTAACTACATGTTTCAATAAATAATAATAGGAGCCGGCGCTGTGGCACAGTGGGTTAACGCTCTGGCCTGAAGTGCTGGAATCCCATATGGGCACCGATTCAAGTCCCGGCTGTTCCACTTCCTATTCAAATGGTCTGAGAAAGCAGTAGAAGATGGCCCAAATCCTTGGGCCCCTGCACCCACGTGGGAAACCCAGAAGAAGCTTCTAGCTCCTGACTTCAGATGGCGCAGCTCTGGCCATTGCGGCCAATTGAAGTGTGAACCATCAGATGGAAGACCTCTCTCTCTCTCTCTCTCTCTGCCTCTCCTCTCTCTGTGTAACTCTGACTTTCAAATAAGTAAATAAATCTTTAAAATAAATAAATAATATATTAAAGTATTTATAACAGGACTTTTAATAAAATGTGTGACAATAGTGTCATAAACACCAAAAGAGGATAATGAAAGTATACCAGTTGTTTAATGGTAAAAAACACTTTAGTGATTGAATGACTATATGAGTTAAAGGTGTACACTGCAAGTGTTAAAGCAGTATTAAGATAATAAAAGAAAGATTTAGATCTAATGAGCCAGCAAAAATACATAAAATAGAAAAATCAAAACACAATGCAAAAGAAAGCAGAAAAACAGGAAATATTTAAAGTACAACAGGACAAATAGAGAAAATGTAAGGGGATAAACTGAAGTACACTGATAATCAAATGAAATATAAAGGGGCTGAAATTCACAGATGTTTTTGATATAAAAATATCTAATTACATGCTTCTCATTTCATATGCCTTTAAATGCAAAGACACAAAGATGATAAAAGAAAAGTAAGACAAAAGACATACCATAAAACTTAAGTAAAAAATATTTGGGTAGATGCTTAAAATCAGGGAAACATTTTCAGAACAAGTACATGAGTTAAAGGTATCCATTTCATAATGAAAATATGTCAGTTAATTAAATCAGCATTACAATACTAACTAGGATGTAGCTGATAATAGCTTCAAAATGTGTGAAGAAATGTTGATAGAAGTATAAAAAGAAATGAAAAAGTTCAAAATTATAATTGGAACGTTTTTACTACCTTCTTAGATATAGAAAGTAGACAGGAAATCAGTAAGAAGATAGATGTGAGTAAAACTATCAATCAACTTAACCTAACTGATATTTATAGAACATTTCACTATCAAAACAAAATATATTATTTTCTAAAGCATAAAGAACATGATTTTCCATGTTTTGAACCACAGTACAATTCTTAGTAGAATTAAAAGAACCCAATTTGTAAAAAAAAAAAAAAAAAAAAAAAAAAAAAATCTCCAGGCAAAATGAAATTGAGTTAAGAAACAAAGACACAAGACATTTGGAAAACCTACAGATAATTTTTTAAATTAAGTAACATTTCTTAACGACAATATATCAAAGGCAAAATCACAGAAATCACAGAAAACTTGTAGAGCATACTGTAGAACATATTAATAAAAATGTAATATGTCACAGTTTATGAAAAGCTACAAAATAGTAGTAGTCTGTCATTTATCAATTAAATACCCCTTTTTTACAAAAGAATTATCTTAGGTCAATGACCTCAGCTTCTATAACAAGAAGCTAAGGTAAGAAAGAAGTTTTATTAAACAAAGTAAGCAAAAAAAAGGAAATGAAAATTATTAAATAAGAAAACAACACAATAAATAGGAAAACAATAGAAAAATCCTAGAAACCAAAATCTGTATCTCTGAGAACAATAAAGCTGATGAATCTCTGCCTGTAACAGAACAAAAAAAAACACAAACTATTGTTTCAGGAATTAGAGATGTTATACTACTGCATATGCCACAGCTATTAAATGGCTGATAAAGAGATACTATGCCCGCAACTTCAATCTCATATGAATTAAAATAAAGCCTTAAAACACGAACTTTTAGGAACAGATGCTGTGGCACAGAAGGTTAAGCTGCTGCTTGGAACACCCACATCCCATATTGAAGTAACTGGAACAGATTCCCAGGTCCTCTTCCAATTCAAATTCCTGCACATGCATACATTCTGGGAGGCAGCAGCTGGTGGCTCAAGTAGTTAGGTCTCTGCCACCCATTTGGGAAATTACCTTGAATTCCTGGCTCTGGTTTTAGTCTGATACAGCCCTGGCTCTTGCGGGCATTTGAGGATTGAACCAGCAGATGGAAGAAGATTCATTCTCTCTCTCTCTCTCTCTCTCTCTCTCTCTCTCTCTCATTTCCCCACCCCCTATTGCTCTGCTTTACAATAAATAAATAAACTAGTTTTAGGAAAAAAAAAAACATAGACTTTCAAAGCTCACTCTAAAAAGCTTATACAATGAAATTACAAACTGTTGTTGAGAAAAAAAATAATGATGACCTAAATAAATGAAGAGTTATACATTGTTTACAGATTAGATGACTCTGTGCTGTTGGGTTATCAGTTCTTCCCAAATAGATCTGTTTAATCTGCTTATTCAATGCATTTCTCACCTAAGTTGTAAGCATACTTATTGGTAGAATTTGACAAGCTAGTTCTAATATTCATGTAATGAAATGCAAAGGACATAGGGTAGCCAATAACAACTTTGTTAAGGAATGATAAATTTAGATCACAGTAATCAAGGTAGTATTGTATTGTCATAAAGATGGATAAACAGAGTAACACAGTATAAAAGAGTCTAGAAAACCAATATATTCAACTTATTTTTTGACAGAAGGGCAAAGCCAATTCAATGGAGAAGAATTAACTTTTCAATGAATTTTGATGGTTGAATTAATATCCATATCCAAAAATGAGTGCATAAATTTGTTAAGGTCCATACCTCTCCTATCACACTAAAATTAACACAAATTGAATCCTTGACCTAAGTGGGAAGCATATAAAAATATAAAATTTCTAGAAGAAAACAGACAAAAATCTTTGCTAAATTGACCTTGGCAAATATTTATTTTTTTAAAGATTCATTTTATTTATTTGAAAGACAAGGTTACAGAGAGAGGGAGAGAGAGAGAGAGAGAGAAAGAAAGAGAGAATCTTCCACTCACTGCTTCACTTCCAAAACAGCCACAGTGCACAGAGCTGGGCCAGGCCAAAGCCAGTAGCCAGAAGCTTCATACCGGTCTCCTATATAGCTATAGAGGCCCAAGCACTTGGGTCATCCCCTGATGCTTTCCCAGGCACATTATCACAGAACTGGACCACAAGCGGAACTGCTGGGACTCAAACTAGCTCTCATATGGGATGTAGGTACCACAGGTGGTGGCTTATCCCAACACACTAATATACCGGTCCCTGAGCAAATATTTGTAAAAAATTATATTGAAGAACATCTAGGAAAAATGTGTAAGTTTGGCTTTCTCAAACTGAAAAACTTCTTTTTTAAAGATTTATTTATTTATTTATTTGAAGGCTAGAGTTACAGAAAGAGACAGAGGGGGAGACAGAGAAAGAGATCTTCCATCCACTGGTCACTCCCCAAATGACTACAATGGCAAGGTCTGGGCTGGGCCAGGCCAAAGCCAGTAGCCAACAGATTCCTCCAGTTCTCCCATGTGGGTGCTGGGGTCCAAACACTTGGGCTGTCTTCCGCTGCTTTACCAGGCACATTGGCAGTGAACTGGATCAGAAGTGGAACAGCCAGAAATCAGGATTTGAACAGGTGCCCACATGAAATGCTGACTTCATAGGCAGTGGCTTAACCTGCTATGCCACAATTTGAACACCCTGTGCAAATATCTAAGATATTACATTGAAGAAGAATATAGGACAAATTGAAAAGTCTGGCTTCCTCAAAATTAAAAACTTCTGCTATTTAAATACACACACACACACACACTTTTAAGAGAGTTAAGTCTTCCCTATTTAATCTTAGATAATTAGAACTAGGACAGAAACCTCAAATCTTGCAATTTGTTTATTCACAAAGAAAAAAAAAAAAGGACGTTATTGGGGGGAAGCCATTGTAATCCATAAGCTGTACTTTGGAAGTTTATATTCATTAAATAAAAGTTTAAAAAAAAAAAAGAGAGAGAGAGAGATAAACAACAGGGAGCAGAATGGTAGAAAATATCTGAAATCAGTTCCTGATTAAAAAAAAAAAAAACTTTTGTCTAGAATATTCAAAGAACTCCTAAAGCTCAATAATGAAAGATTAAACAATACAATTTTTAAAACAGACAAAATAATTCAACAGACAATTCACCAAAGAAAATGTATGACTAATAAACGATCACATGAAAAGATGGCAACATCGTTAGTCATTAAAATAAAATAACAGCATACCATTACACAACTATTTGAGTGGTTATAATTAAAAGATGAACCATACCAGTTTTCGGAAAGCAAATAGAGAAACTGAAACTCTCACACACGTTATGGTAGTAGTAAATATTGCAATCACTTAGCAATTTCTTAAAAAGTAAAATATATATCTACTGAACAATATAACCATACTACTCACAGGTATTTAAGTAAGTGAAATGAATTATATATCTACAGAGTCAAGCATGAATATTCATCACAGTTTTATATAATAGCCAAAAAATTAATCATAAAATAACCAACATTTACAATTACTTTCAACACTTCAAAGTAATTCTAGATTCTAATAATTTTAGTGTATGTCACCATATATTTTTATATCTATGCTTTAAATGTTTATTACATGCTGCATGAATAAGATAGGTTTTATATTCCTTTAATTCTTGTGAGTGGAATAAACATATTATGTTACAAAATAGTCTTTCACTGCTGAAAATACAGTGAAAATATATTTATATGTAACTCTTTTTCCCATTTTACCATTCTACTTAGTATTCCTTTATCTTACTCTTCCAGCATTTCATTTATTCTATGGAATGGGATATTCTGTTTTTAATTCAAACCAGCTTTTAATTTTCTTTTTCTATTTCTTTCCAGTTGTTGAGTTTTTCTACAAATTTCAGTGTAGTATAATCACACATGATAATATTAAAAGTAATCACTTATTTTAAGGGTAAATGCTAAAATATGTCTCTCACTTATAACTTAACTTTCAAATAGCAGCATGAATTTTATGATACTTGCA
The DNA here is from genome assembly GCF_051225735.1 of Oryctolagus cuniculus. NCBI lineage: Eukaryota > Metazoa > Chordata > Mammalia > Lagomorpha > Leporidae > Oryctolagus > Oryctolagus cuniculus. The sequence goes on along the minus strand of NC_142871.1, from coordinate 104,308,726 downwards.
AAGCCTACAGTCAACTCTCAAGTGAAATGAAAGAAAAGAGAAAAAATAAAGCACCATTTTTATAACTATGGCATCTCTCAACAGTTTTTATTTTGTTTTCCATAATATCATATATAGCAAGTAAGATGTGCACATTCAAAGGTCCAGGGAGTAAGGCCCCTAGCATGACTTGTTCTGAATTCTGCTGTTCTGAATTCTGCTGATTATGAGTCTTAGAAGTATTATTATAAAAAAAGAGAAAGGAAACTCAGAAGTAGAGAATTAGGTATAATGTTATAAACTTCTGTATTGTAATATTTTATAGTTATACATATATGTGCATTTTTTAAAGTCAAAAATAAGCATCCTATGACCCCACCATATATGCTTCACTCAAGAAACTCACTTCACAAAGCACATTATATCAAAACTTGTGGGATATAAAAAAGCAGTATGAAAGAGAATTTTATAGCATTAAGTGCTTACATTAATGTCTCAACTTAAAGATCTAATGATACATCTAGAAGATTTAGAAAAACAAGAATAAAACAAACCCAAAATCAGCAGGATGTGAGAAATGATAAGGATCAGAGCACAAATAAACGAAATTGAAACAAAAAAAATACAAAAGATCAACAAAACAAAAAGTTGGTTTACTGAGAAATTAAACAAAATAGATAAATTTCTATCCAGTCTAGCAAAGAAAACAAGGGGAAAAAAAATAAGATTAGAGGTAAAAAAGGAGATATTACAATTGACACCACTGAAATACAAAGGATCCTATGAAACTACTATGAAGAACCATATGCTGGAAAATCTCAAAGAAATGGATAAATTTCTGGATTTATATAATCTACCAATATAAACTAAAAAGATACAGACAACCAAAATAGACCTATAAAAAACACTGAGATTGAAGCAGTAATCAAAAGTATTACATCAAGAAAAAGTCTGGGACCTGATGGCTTTACTGTTGAAATCCACAAAGCAGTCAAAGAGGAAGTAACTCCAACACTCTCCAAACTATTCTAAAATATTGAACAGGATGGAATTCTGCCACACTGGTTTTATGAGGCCAGAATTGCTTTGCTACCTAAAGCAAACAAACAAATGACATGAATAGAAAACTAAAGACCTGTATCCTTAATGGACATAGATGCAAATATTCTCAACTAAATGCTATCAAATTGAATCCAAAACTACATCAAAAGGATCATTCATCAAGCTCAAGTGCAATTTATCCCAGCAATGCAAGGGTGGGTCAACATTCACAAATCAATAAACATCATAAATCACATCAATAGAACAAATAACAAAAGCTATATTATTATCTCAATAGATGCAGAGAAAGCATTTAAGATTCAATACCCCTTCCACAAATGAAAAAAAAAAAAAAACCTTCCTCAAATTAGGTGTAGAGGAACATTCCTAAAAATTATAAAGTCTATATATCATAAACCAATAGCCAATATCATACTGAATGTGGAAAAGGTGAAAACATTTCCCCTCAGATCTTGAACTTGACTAGGATGTCCACTTTAGCCAATCTTATTCAATATAGTACTGAAAGTTGAGTGAGAGCAATTAGGGAGAAAAAAAATAAAGGACATTAACACTGGAAAAGAGGAAGTCAAGATGTCCATTTAGATGACATGATGTCGTACATAGAAAAACCTAAATTCTCCACCAAGAAGCTGTTAGAATTGATAAACCAACTCTGTAAAGTTGCAGATTATAAAATAAACATACAATATTAAGATAATCGAAAATGAATCTTGATGTGAATGGAAGGGGAGAGGGAGTGGAAAGGGGAGGGTTGTGGGTGGGAGGGACGGTATTGGGGGGAAGCCATTGTAATCCATAAGTCGTACTTTGGAAATTTGTATTCATTAAATAAAAGTTAAAAAAAATGGAAAAAAAAGAAAATAAACATACAAAAAACATAGCTTTTTGTATGCTAATGATGAATTCACAGTAGCAGAAATCAAGAAACAAATCCCATTTACAATAGTCACAAAAATAAAATATTTAGGAATAAATTTAACCAAAAAGCGAAAGATATCTACAAGGAAAATTATCAAACATTGGTGAAAGAAATCATCACAGACACAAAAAAAGGAAAGATATTCCTTGCTCATTAATTGGAAGAATTAATATCATTAAAATGTCTCCATTATTAAGATAATCGAAAATGAATCTTGATGTGAATGGAAGGGGAGAGGGAGTGGGAAAGGGGAGGGTTGCGGGTGGGAGGGACGGTATGGGGGGGAAGCCACTGTAGTCCATATTCTGTACTTTGGAAATTTATATTCATTAAATAAAACTTAAAAAAAAAAGAAAAGAAAATGAACATCATAAAGATTAGACATGAAAACAGCGCTGTCATAATTTGCAGACAATATGATTATACATGGAAAACCCATAAAGATAACTATTACAATTAAAGAGTGAATTCATGGTGGGTGTTTAGCCTAGCAGTTAAGGGACCAGTTAGGAAGCCCGCGTTGGAGTACCTGGGTTTGATTACTCCAGCTATAACTTCAGCTTCCTGTTAAAGCAGACCCTGGGGAAACAGTGATAATGGCTTAAGTGATTAGATCCCGGTCACCCAAATTGGAGACCTGGATTGACTTCCAGGCCCCTGACTTTCACTTCAGCTCAACCCCAGCCTTTGCAGGTGTTTGGGGGAGTAAACCAGCCTCTCAAATAAATAAATAAATAAAGTTTAAAAAAATTAAAAAAAAAAAGTCTCCATTATCTCCATTATCCAAAGCAATCTACAGATTCAATGCAATGCCCAAAAAATACTAATGGCATTCCTTACAGAACTAGAAAAAAACAATTCTAAAATTTATATGGACTCACAAAAGACCTAGAATGACCAAAGAAATTCTCAACAAGAAAAATCAAGCTGGAGGCATCAAAACACCTGCCTTCAAATCATACCAAAAAAATTGTAATAAATAAAGCAATGTGATACTGGTATAAAAACTGATAAACAGATCAATGGAACAGAATAGAGAGCCCAGAAGTTAATCCACATGCACACAATTGATTTTTGATAAAAGTATTTAGGCCATACAGTGGAGTAAGGATAATCTCTCCAACAAATGGTGCTGGCAAAACTAGATTTATTTTTGTAGAACAATGAAATTAGATCCATACTTCTCACCATATATAAAAATCAACTCCAGATGGATCAAAGACCTAAATTTAAGATCTGAGAATATGAATTTGATGGAAGAAAATGTAGGGGAAACACTCCAAGACATAGGTGAAGGGGAAAACTTCTTGGACAAGACCCGAAAGCACAGCCAACAAAAGCAAAAATAAACAAATAGGGCCATATCAAACCAGAAGCTTTTGCACAGCAAAGGAAACAATCAATAGAGTGAAGAGACATCCAACAAAATGGGAAAAGATGTTTGGAAAACACCTATCTGACAAAGGATTAATATCTTGAATATAGCAGCAACAAGAATCTCAACAACAAAAAAGCAACCATCCTGGGCAAAGGACTTCAATAGACAGTTCTCAAAAGAAGAAATACAAATGGCCAACAAATATGTGAAAAAAAGGCTCAACATCACTACTCATCAGGGAACTCAAAATCAAAACTATAATGAGATATCACTTCATCTCTGTCACAATGACTAAAATAAAAAACAGAGAGAATAACAAATGCTGATGATGCGGAAAAAGGGACCTCTTACACACTGTTGGTAGAATGTAACTTGGTGAAGCCACTGTGGAAAACAGTATAGATATTTATTTAAAAACTGGAAATGGACTTGTCATATGATCTAGCAATCCCACTACTGGTTATATACCCAAAAGACTTGAACACACTATATCAAAGAAATATCTGCACCACCTTGTTCATAGCAGCATTGTTCACAATAGCTAAAATCTGAAATCAACCAATGTGTCCATCATCAGATGAATGGAAAAAGAAACTGTGGTATAAATGCAGAATGGAATATTCTTCAGCTATATAAATAATGAAATTCTGCAATTTGCAACAAAATGGATGCAACTGGAGGACATCATGTTGAGTAGAATAAGCCAGACCCAGAAAGACAAATACTGCATAATCTCCCTTGTATATGTGAGATAAAATTTTAAAAAATAAACAAAAATGAAGAAAGAAAAAAGAAAGAAATGTCTGTGTGTATCAGTATCGTGGCAAATATAGTTTTGTAAAGCTGTTTTATATCTTTGTGAAAAAATGGTTAAGAATGTTATGCAATGGGGCCGGTGCTGTGGCATATTGGGTAAAACTGCCACCTACGGTGCTGGCATCGCATATGGGCACAGGTTTGAGTCCCGGCTGCTCCATTTCCAATCCAGCTCTCTGCTATGGCCTGGGAAAGCAGTAGAAGACGGCCCAAGTCCTTGGGCCCCTGCAACCACGTGGGAGACCTGGAAGAAGCTCCTGGCTCGTGGCTTTGGATCAGTCCAGCTCCAGCCGGCAGTTGCAGCCGATTGGGGAGTGAACCAGTGGATTGAAGACCACTCTCTCTCTCCCTCTCTCTCTCTCCCTCTGACTCCCTCTCTCTGTGTAACTCTGACTTTCAAATAAATAAATAAATCTTTAAAAAAAAAAAAAGAATGTCATACTACTGTAGTGTTAATGATCTGTGATTACCTTAAAATTTACTATATATGAGTGAAATGGTCATTTTTCCATTCAATTATTGTTTATAGCAGTTGTCTTTATTCCCACCAAACTAAGGTCTTATTGATATTGCTCGTTAAACTTATTTGTCAAAGTATCAAGACTGTTTACTGTAATATAAATTTAAAATATTTAATTCCAAAAACTAAAAAAAAAGGGAGAAACAAGAAGAGTAGGAGGGAGAGAGAGAGGGAGTGAACACAGAGGGAGGAGGAGAATATCAGTATATTCTTAAAATTGTACCTTCAAAGCATAATGAACCTATCTAATTAAAAATTAAAGGAAAAAAATAATACAGCAAAAATAAAGCTGGGAGAAAGTTGTTAAAATTAATTTACAGTTAATTCTGGATATTGTTGATGAATCTAGAAAATAACTAATTTTCTAAAAATTTTCTTTTTTTCTTTTTTAATTCCAGTATACACACACATGTGCACACACACACACACACAATCTTTCTGAATATATTTAGTTGACTTCATGTCTTTCATCACAAACTTCTCTCATAAACTCTGAAAACCTTCATCTATTTACTCTCTGAATTAAAACTAAATTATTCAAGCAGCTGACTTGGTTCATTAGAGTTTCAGATAAATCTGTATGAACCCCACCAAAATATTCTGCGTTACTTTGCCTACTACAACTGATCATTGTAAAATCACAACTCAGACAAGATTCAAGAGTAAAGGAACAGCTACAAGAGTGCTAATTTAATGTGAGTTTCAAAGATAACTATCAAAGGCTCTCCTCATTTCACATGTTTAATATTTTAAGAAAGATATCAAACAGAAAATTGGGTTTATTAATCACAATATTTTACATAACATTTTATGTGTTCTAGGAACCATTTTTTTTCTAAAATTGAATATTTGAAGTAACCCATTTTTAACATTTCTGTAAGGACCTGTAAGAGAAAAAAAGGAATGGTGAAAATTAAGTTTCTACTTCTTATTCATTAATAGTGTGACATTTTAGATTGCCCCTTAATGATCATTGACTATAGCAGCATGCAATAGAAATTTTTTCAGGTAAGTTAAATGAAAATAAAGATCTGAAAACTAAGTGTACACTTTATACATTGTCATCTTAAATTTAAATGATGAACAAAATTGGCCAAAGTGGCTTCAGTGAATACCTGTTTCATTACAATATGGAATATGTGTCATGTTTTAGCAGTTCTCTCCCTAGTCCTCAGTCATGTGCTGAGCTTGTGTTAGTCACAAAATGGCATAATAGGTATTTAGAAAGACTTGAATACATATTTCCCATAATTTTTATCTTTTTTTAAAGATTTTATTTATTTATTTATTTACTTGAGAGAGAATTACAGACAGTGAGAGGGAGACACAGAGAAAGGTCTTCCATCCACTGGTTCACTCCCCAGATGACTACAATGGCTGGAGCTGTGCCAATAAGAAGACAGGATTCAGGTGCTTCCTCCTGGTCTCCCATGTGGGTTCAGGGTCCCCAGGACTTGGACCATCTTCTACTGCTTTGCCAGGCCATAGCAGAGAGATGGATCAGAAAAGGAGCAGCCGGGAATAGAACTGGCGCCCACATGGGATGTCGGCACCACAGGAGGAGGATTAACCTATTGTGCCATGGTGCCTCCCATAATTTTTCTTACAGTCGGGTTTTTATTTCAGCAAGTTTCATTTTGCTTTCTCATTGGTTCATATGCTATCATTGACAGATTTCTAAAATTCTGATCTTGTCTAAAATGTATTGCTATATTAAGTTGATCAAGGCCAGTGTCATAAACCCACACAAATAATGAGTCAGAAAAGGAGTGGAGTTTATTAACTCATCTAATATAAAAAAAAAAATGAGCAGAGAGCCATGGCTGAGCTTCTAGAAAGGCAGGACACTACACAAGTACATGAAAGATCCCAAGAGTATGAACAAACTAACAGACTGTAGTGGGATAGCTTAAGATGCCCACATCCCTTATAAGAATACTTGAGTTCCATACTTGGCTTCAGCTCCTGACACCAGCTTCCTGCTAATGCAGAACCTAGGAAGTGGTGGTGATTGCTTAAGTGACTGGGTTCCTGCCACATATATGCAGGATCTGGATTGAGTTCCAAGCTCTTGACTTCACTCACCCAATCCCAGTATTTGAGGCCTTTTGAACAGTGAAGCAGGAAATATGAGATTTGTATGTCTCTCTACCTGTGTCTTTCTGCCTGTTGAAAAAAATTTTTAAACAGAAACTATGGAATTATATACAATGGAATGTTATTCGCATAAAGAAAAGAAAGCGATCCTGTTATCTATGACAACATAATGAACTCAGAGGCAATTATGCTAAACGACAACTTTTGCACAGAAAAAATGCTTTACCTCATTTATACATAACATTTTCATTTAAAAAATGAGCACACAGAGAGTTAGAATCATATTTACTGGGCGTTGGTGAGGAGATGAGGATCTAAGTATGCAAATTAGCAGTCATGGAGGATAAGTAAGTCTAAAGATCAAATATACAACCTGAGTAGTGTCAGTTATACTATATTGTATTTTGGTAATTTGTCAAGGGTGTACATTTTAAGTACCATTACTGTAAATACAATGTAGTGGTGACTATATATATATATATATCATGGGTATGCTAATTTTCAAGACTGCAGCAATCACTTCACTATGTATATGAACATCAAATAAATAAATGAAAAGATCATATTGAGAATTTTAAATATAAAATAAAAATGTACAATTATAAAATAGTAGGAGACTTAGTTAAGAGATATAATGTGGTCATGAATTAGAAAATTCTAAATTTAATTTAATTTAATTCTTCCTGAGCACGTCTATAGGTTCAAAGTCTATAATTTCCAACCATAATTTCAGCAGTATTTTTTTCTGGACAATGTTAAGCTGATTCTAAAATTAATACAGAAATGTGGAGAGCTTAAGATAAACAAAAAGAAATCTTCATAAGGAACATACTTGGAAAATTTACGTGTTACCAGCAATAGTTAAAAGACTGAATGACACCAAATGTTGGAAAGGAAATACAGTAAAGAGACTCTCATCAGTGTTACTGACAAAAAGCTACTGTCACTGTGGAAAAAGATGTGCCAGATTGTTAAAAAGACAAATGTGTACTTGACCTCTGGATCTGAAGTTTCATTTCAAGATAACTATACAAGATAAATAAAAGTGTAGGTTCACAAAATTATATGTACAATATGTTTATAATAAGCCCAAACTAGAAATAGGACATGTTCTGTTAATATAAGAATGTATAAACCAGCTGTGATATATCCATACTATAAAATAATATTCAGCAGTGAAAGAATGAACTACTGATACACAAACGCAGATAACGATCAAAAACATTATGCTGATAAAGTATACCTTATTGATCCCAATTATATAATAACACTCATTTCTTGAAATAGAAGAACAAATCTATGACAGGAACAAAATGAGAAAAGTGATTGCCATTTGGTGTCAGGGTCAGAGACTGCCTGTAAAACAGCATGAGAGAACTATTTGGGTGATGACAAAGTTCCTGATTTTAATAGGGGTTATTGTTACAAAATAAATTTCACAGAACTCATCAGAAGGTGGGTGTAGAGTTTACTCATTTTACCTTATATAAATTTTACAGCAAAATAAAAGTGAGAACTGAAAATAAATATTGAAATATATTTAAACATATTGAATGGTGACTTTTAATGATGGCTACATCTTTCATTGAAATTTCTTAAAATAAGAGAATGTATTGGTAAATGGATATACAGATACATTAATCAGATTTTCATCCCTATAACTAAACTCCTGACACGAGCTACTTATGAAAGAATTAAGTTTATTACAGCTCATGGTTTTGAAGGTTCACAGTGCAAGATCAGGAAGTCTCACTGGTCTGCAGGCTGACGTAGGCAGTGGAATGCAGAATGTATGAGTGGGGAGGATTACATAGAAGGCCAAGAAGCAGAGACAAGGAGCATGCTCATTCATGTGCTCTCACCTTATAAACCCTTCCTCATTCCAATGCAAATCAATCATTTCTGAGGGCTTATATTCAAGAATCATGATTGAATTTAGTCTTCACCCAATTCATAAATCTACGATTTTGAGGTTTTAATACATACATTAGTTGGGGAGCCGAATCATATTCAAACCACAACATAGATAATGAAATTATAATTCAATTATAGCAAAATGTTAAGAATAGTCATTAGTTATATGAAGATTCACTGTAAAATTTCTCCAGTAAAGCTGTTGAAAAGAAAATTCATATACTTATGCTCTTGTTCTGTGACACTTTTCAGAAGGTATTGTAAGGGGTCTGCATATTATAACCTCTTACTGATGGCTGCAATGCAATAATGCCAGTGTGTTAACATTTTCTGTCTCCTATGGCTATCTCTTAGAGTTAGCGTAATGTGCTCCAAATCCTATTTTCTAAGCTTTGGATATTAGTTTGGATGTTGAATGTCCCCAAAGATCTATGCGCTAAAGTCTTGTCCCTAGAGTCATCTGTCAATGGTACTAAGAGGACAGAAAACTAACCTAACTATTGTGTGGGATAAGGGTTGGGTTTTGGGGGGTGATTGATTTGGATTGGGTCATTAAGTTGAATCCCCCATGATTAAATGCGAATGGCTTTATGAGAGACTACATAACATTTAGAACAGGGTGCTCTGCCCCTTGTCTCCCTGTGATGTTCTCTGCCACATTGGGACTCTGCCAGGAAGAACATCAGTGCTGAAGTAACAGGTCCTGTGAGATAAAATAATCTTCTCTCCTCTACAAAATCGGGCTGCCTTACGTCAATGCCTTCAAAGCTACTGCTGAGGTCTCCATATATCATATCCTTGTTTCCCCAACTATAGCCAAGAGAACCACAGTTGGTTATGTGAACTTAGCTGGACAATCAAAGTCCTTCCCTGGGACTAAAGAGAGTGTCAATGTTAACTCTCACCAGTTAGCACAGAAGTTATCAAATTCAGGAGCCACATCATGCATCTTGAAAAGTGTACAGTTAGTCCAGACAACAAACACACAAAAGCAAAACCTCTCCACCCAGAAACATAAGTAAATAAAACTGAACAGGAAGGTATATAATAAAAGAGCCCAGAGCAATTACCTGGTTGACCCAGTCCCAGTCATTCAATGCCTTCTGCAGGGTGCAGTTCCATTCTTCACACGACCTGGTTATTTATAATTCTTGGTGTCTCATGAACCAATATACTCTGTGTTTTAGTTTGAGTTAATTCTCTCTCACTTGTACAAATACTTGAAAGAAATGCCCTAGTAGAGCATTGATTTGGGAAAAATCAGGGACCTTAGAAATTAGTTTTGATTTACAATCTGGGCTCTTCCATGGTATCAGTGTTTCTGAGTCATTTTCTTATTTCATGAATTAAATAACTTGGACTGGATGACTTCCAATTTCCCTGTCATTGAAATGCTTTGCATTGCCCCCTTCTACCCCATCCCTCAGACAACAAATGCTACAAGGTAGATTGGACCCAGGGTTCCTTTTTAGTGATTCCTACTAATGTAGTGAAAAAGCAGGAAAACTTAGGTTAAAAATGATTAGACTTTCTGTGATGAAGAGAAAACTGCTTGAGTTTAAATTATCAAATCTAAATAATGTCCTAGGCCTATAGTACTGTAATTTTCATCACATTCCTCCATACTTCCTCACAGATTGCTGTAAAGTCTGGAAGTATGGAAGAACATTTTGTAGAATAACTCTTCTAAGCTAAAACAATCAGAAAATACCTTGCCAACATACCCTTTTAAAGACATTTCAGCAATATTGTCTGCATTGTTTAGATTAAGTGACACCAAGAATAAGTTCTTATTCTTTTTTCTATACAATGGAAACTAAACTATTTAGTAAACAGTTTGAGATTTTCATAATTTTGGTTGAAATTTAATCATTATATAATATTTTTTTCTGAAAAATCCACTAGAATATATTTCTCTCTACTTGGAATTTTCATCCAAGTCCTTGAGAATCTCTCTGGATGCAAAAATAATTCAAAAGTATTTTAGCTGGCACCACAGCTCAATAGGCTAATCCTCTGCCTGCGGCACCAGCACCCTGGGTTCTAGTCCCGGTCAGGGTGCCGGATTCTGTCCCGGTTGCCCCTCTTCCAGTCCAGCTCTCTGCTGTGGCTCAGGAGTGCAGTGGAGGATGGCCCAAGTCCTTGGGCCCTGCACCCGCATAGGAGACCAGGAGAAGCACCTGGCTCCTGGCTTCGGATCAGTGTAATGCGCCGGCTGCAGCACTCTGGCCACGGTGGCCATTGGAGGGTGAACCAACGGAAAAGGAAGACCTTTCTCTCTGTCTCTCTCTCCCTCACTGTCCACTCTGCCTGTCAAAAAAAAAAAAAGTATTTTAAACAAGAGTATTTTTATCAGAAATATGATTTACATAACCTGCATATTCTTATTTTATCTGTAATGAGAGCAAATGCAGTGAATATATGTCACCTATCTACAAATCAAAATTGTTTGAAATTTATAGGTAAGTTGTGTGTTTCCCAAATACATGAATAAATTAAAAATATTTCTTATACTAACTTAAATGATGAAAACTCCATAGTTTTAATTAAATAAAATTATGTTTTGATTCCATCAGTCTGCTGAATTTTTATTAAACTAGCTAAAATAGAGCTTTCAGTTAGATTTTTAGAATAAAATTTATTATACCTAGAACCTTGAAAGTTTGATTCAATTTTAGGGGAAAATTGATTACATATATATATAACATTAAATCCAGAACATACAGATAACAGATTATCAACTTTCATAACCATTAACTTATTCTCTATCACCCAGAATTGAGATTCAATCCTTCAGATACATGTGGACCTCATCACAACACAAAAGCATTCCTACAAGTTCAGCATCTCTAAAATAAAAAACAATAATGTTAAAAATTACTAATATTAAAAATACTGCTGGATGCCCCTTAACAGATAATTATATAGACATCAATTTTCAATATATCTCCCCTCAATATTTCCATAATATATGATAATATTTTGAATATTTTTCATTAACAAAATAAATTTATAATCAGGAAAATGCAGTAGCCTTTACAATAATGAGTAAAAGCAGTGATTCTAACCTGTCCCAGTACTCTTTGGTGGCAGATTCCTCCCAGTTCTGCTATAAGTCAAAAGATTTGCTTCCAGCTATTAAGACTCACTTCATTATAGCTGGAAAAAAACTATTTGAATTTTCAGTTAAATTTCTGTAGCAACATCTTCCAGTGTTTATATGGATGATACCTTTAATACTTATTTTTTTAAATATCCTGATTACCTAGAAATTGCTGCTCCCTCAAAAAGACAAACTATATTAAAATTCATGTAAATAATTAGATGCTTAGATCAGTGTTCTGCAAGGCAAGGATTTAGTGCATAACTCCCTAGTGATTAAGATTTAGTGTTGTAATCAGTGAAAATCTATAACTCTTTGATCTTCTAATAAGCATTAATTTGCATGACATTTTACATAACATTGTTAAAATATTCCTTTGATATTAATAACCAAATATTTGACTAAAATTTTGTTTTCTTATTTATTATATCCAGTTTTACCAGTTATCGATAATTTTGACTAGATAGAGTAGAAAAAAAAAGAACAGTGTATTAACCAACAGAGTTTATTTCTCTTCCATAAAGGAAACCTAGAGGCAGGTGGTCTAATGTAGGTTCTACTGAACCATCAATGACTGAGATATTTAATTAAATTTTCTGCTTTACTGCCAAGTTCATCATTTCAATTCAAAGGCTCTTCACATAATCCACTATGGCTGCTGAAGATCCAGCCACAAAATGAAAACTGAAAAGCCAGAGGAAGGAAAAGAAGGGACAAATGAAGCTCCTCCCTGTTGAGTTGGCTTGTAAAAAGCACCTTTCTTGGAAAACTACCTTATCCTTCTTTTATCTCTGCTTCAGAATGGTTGCTGTATGTTAAGTTGTCTCTTGCAGAATTTGGTTCAAGCCAATAAGACATTCCCCCAATATCATCTAGCATATCCTCTAGCCTAGTACCACAGAACTGATGGCTATGTTTCTGATGTTTCTTTTTATGACATAAAATTGACATTAGTAGTTATCAACACTATTTAAAAAATATTTATTTTATTTTTTGAAATAAATAGTCACTCTCTCAGAGTGACTGAGAGAGAGGGAGAAACAAAGATAGAGAGACACACACACACAGAGAGAGAGTTAAAGAGAGAGGTGGAGGGAGAGAAAAAGAGAGAGAGAGAGAGAGAAAGAGAGAGACTGAAGATCTTCTGTCTACTAGTTCATTCTCCATCACCACAACAGCCAGGGCTGGGCCAGGCCAAAGCCAAGAGCCCAGAACTCCATTCAGGTTTCCCACATGGCTGTCAGGAGCCCAAGTACTTGGACCATCTTCTGCCGGTTTCTCAAGGACATTATCAGGAGAGCTAGATCAGAAGTGGATCAGTTGGGACTCGAACTGGCACTTCAATGTAGGATGCCAGCATCACAAGCAGTGGCTTAACCTGTTGTACCACCACACTGGTCCATATGTATCACATTATTGAAACGGAATTTGACTCATTATTTTCTAGCGTTCTTCTTTATAAACTAAAGTCTAAAACCTTCCCTTCCTTCCTAGATAAATTGTATCAATTTTTTTTTGCCTGATGATTTGAAGATGCTATTTTTACTATTAAAAAACAAAGGACCATGATATAAATATTTGTAGTTCTTGACCTTAGTGGCATGGGTCATTGGACATATAAGTTCAAGACTTTTTCAAATTACAAAATTTTTCATGTCTTTCACGAATTACACTGTGTTGTTTATGTTCTGTTTTGCATGTATTAACCTGATATCCAAATAAGAAAAGAATAGATATTTCTGTATTTTATTATTCTAATATGCTTAGTAAGATAATCTCAAAATCCATAAAAACATGCATTACTCTAATTATTCTCTTATTATATATTTGGGTTTATTTCTGTACTATTAATTCTGCTCAGCTAGTCTATTTTTTATCCTCGTGCCAAATGTAGCCTAAATTGACTTTATAGTAAGCATTGATTATAGGTAATATAAATAAATAGTCAATTATGGATTTTAAGTGTTTTGACTATTCCAGATATTTTGCATTGCCATATATCTTGACAATTTATATTTTTTTAAAAATTTGCCTGATATTTTCTTGTGACCATTATGTAAAAGCTGTAGATCACCTGGGAATAATGAAGATAGAAACTTTAAGATGAAAAATTATCTTGTATTATTTTGCATAGTTCATTGTACATCTTTTATATATACATCAGTAAATTGCTTATTATATGCTTTATATGTTGTTCTTCCATTGTAAAACTCAATATGTTGTAATTTTCTTTTCATTTGCTTGTTTCTAACCTATCAATATATATTTGACACTTTGCTGAACTTGCATTTTTAAATTGTTAAATTTTTACTGATTAGTTTTAATTCTTTAGAAACATTTATATACATGGTTACAAGATTTCCTTTTCAAAGCATACATCTTATATATACTTTTTGCCTTATTATCATGACTAAAAATCTCATTACAATGTTGACTAGAAAAGTCAAAATTTGATTAGGATTTTTGTTGGTTGTAATTTTATAGCAAAACCATCAACAGATCAGCATCAAATTTATTGTTACCTTTGAAATTTAAGTAGATGCCCTTCATTAGATACAAAGATTATCATTAATATCTTTTTTATACTATTTTTATCAATACATAATATCCAGTTTTGCAGATACTTGTTTCTCTTTCTATTAATATTTTCTCCATCATTATTTTAGTATGGTAATTTATATTATTTGATTTTTGAATGTTGGGTTAATTTCTCATATGTGAGATAAAACAGCCGGCACAGCAGCTCAATAGGCTAATCCTCCGCCTTGCAGCACCGGCACCCCGGATTCTAGTCCTGGTCGGGGCCCCAGATTCTGCCCCCATTGCCCCTCTTCCAGTCCAGCTCTCTGCTGTGGCCCAGGAGTGCAGTGGAGGATGGCCCAAGTCCTTGGGCCCTGCACCTTCATGGGAGACCAGGAGACGCACCTGGCTCTTGGCTTCAGATGAGCGCGGTGTACCGGTCGCAGCACGCCGGCTGCAGCAGCCATTGGAGGGTGAACCAATGGTAAAGGAAGACCTTTCTCTCTGTCTCTCTCTCTCACTGTCCATTCTGCCTGTCCAAAAAAAAAAAAAAAAAAAAAAAAGAGAGAGAGAGAGGGAGAGATAGAACACACTTAGTCACAGAGCTTTATTTTATATCTATATCTATATAGATATGAAGGGTGTTTAGTGACAATATTTATTATTTTATAACCTACTTGTGAGTTTTTCATAAAAAGTTAAACTGGTATCAGAAATTGAATCAGAAAGTATCTCTTTTCCTCTATTTTTCAAGAAAATTATTTCAGATTGTTGTATGGTTACTCCTTTATCTATTGGACAAAATTTACCAATGAACAAATCTGTTGCTAGGATGTTCCTTGAGGAAAGAGAATGCACTTTCAATATTTAAATAATTCTGTAATCATTTCACAGAAAATGTGTTTAAAAAATAATGTGGCAAAAATGTTTAAAAAGTCCCATGACCCTCATCTAGTTCCTGCAAACAGACATAATGAATATAACTACATATCAACCCAGAGATTGAATTGGTACAATTTGAGTACATAATTCTATACAATTTTATCACATGTATAGATTTATAAAAACACAACTACTATCAAGATACAGGCTTAAACCATTATCACAAAGATCCCTCAGCATTCCTAACCCCTGGTGAACACTAATATTCCTTCCATTCAATAATTTGGTCATTTTGAGAATGTTTTATAAATTGAATCTTGCAGTCTATGTCTTTTTGAGAGTAGCTTTTTGTTCACTCAGCCTTTGAAATAAATCCAAGTTACTACATGTCTCACTAGTTTGTTTTATTGATGAGTAATATTTCATCAAATAGAATGCAACAAAATGTGCTCTGTGGTGTTCCCAACTATTTCCTAGAGTCACTTTCAGGCTGCATTTTATAAAGCAGTAATCCCCGAAGAGCTCTGGATCTCCCTGAATATTCAGAGAGGTTGTGGTGGCCGGTGCCATAGTTCAAGAGGCTAATCCTCCGCCTGCAGTGCCGGCACACCAGATTCTAATCCCGGTTGGGGCACCGGATTCTGTCCGGGTTGCTCCTCTTCCAGTCCAGCTCTCTGCTGTGGCCCGGGAAGGCAGTGGAGGATGGCCCAATGTCGCTCCCCCTCTTCGTGGAGGAACGACACAGGACCCTGCGCTGTTCTTTCGTCTGCTCGGCCCTTCCCGGGTTTGCCGCTGGTTCCTCCCGGGTTGGCTACTATCCCTTCCACCTCCGTGGAAGGGCAGTTCCCCCTGGCCACATTCCCCACCTCCGCAGGGGAGCAGCACACCGCCGGCCGGCTCTTCTCGGGGGCTGCACAGGCGTTCCTTCAGCTAGATGTTCCCCTTAGATGTTCCCGGTGCATGCCGTCTCTCTCCTCCTTTATAGTCCTCCTCCGCCAATCCCAACTCGGCTGCCCACACGCCGAGCACGCTGCTCTCCAATCAGGAGCAAGTCCTACAGTTTATTGGTTGAACTGGAAGCAGCTGTGCGGAAGCTGTTTACTTCTCTCCCAGCGCCATATTGTGGGAGAGCAGATGCATAGAATAAGTCTTAATTCCAGTAACTCAGTCCAGTCCGGGCTGCTCCCCACAGCCCAAGTGCTTTGGCCCTGCACCCACCTGGGAGACCAGGACAAGCATTTGGCTCCTGGCTTTGGATCAGTGCAACACGGCGGCCACAGCGACCACTGGAGGGTGAACCAACGGAAAAGGAAGACCTCTCTCTCTCTCTCTCTCTCACTGTCCACTGTGCCTGTCAAAAAACAGAGAGGTTGTGGTGGCTAGATATTGTACGAGAGGACAAAACCAGTCAACTCTTCAGATAAGTAATGAATTTTATATGTCTAGTTTGAAACTCCTCATAAACAGGAAAATAAATGGGTCAAAAAGTCCCCAAAGCACAAACAACTGTAAGAATAGTAACTGAGAAATTTCATAACATAGGTCATTGCCTAACAGTATGTAAAGGGTTACAATTTAGTAATGAGGCTAAATTAAAACCTGAACAATGGCTAATATGGACTCAAATTTGTTAATAAAACTTAAACTTCAAAATATTGATTCTCAAATAAGTTAAATGCCTGCCAGAATAAAATCCAAACTTCACACAAAAATCCAGTATTTAGTCATAAAAAATTAACAATGTCTAGTATGCAGTCAAATGCATGCAAAGAAGAAAAAGAAATGGTCCTCAAGCAAAGAAATAAATCTATCACAAAATGAAAATTTCAGAAATTATGAATGTAGCAGATAAGGAATTCAAGACTGTTATTATGTATATATGTTTAAGTTTACAATCAAAAACTTGAAAATGATAAGTAACAGATAAGAAGACAAATGACCATATGATAAAAAAGATAAAAAAAATAAACTCACCAATCCTCTTGTGTACTCAAGCAGAAAACATGTGAAGAAAAACACAACACACATGATAACCGAATATCCAAACCCACTGGTAAAAACAAAAATCTTAATAGTGCAAGGGAAGACACACATATGCAGCATGAAAGAATAATGAGAGACATTTCATCTGAAACTCCACTGGCCAACAGACAATGGAATGACAATTGTGGGGTGTGTAAATGCATATTTATCAAAAACTTGTTTCAAAAAGCATAGTGAAAAAATATTTTCCAGGGAATTTTTCACCTAGAGGGAACTTTATACCTGGTGAAAATAAATCTATACAAGGAATAAAGACTGACTCCCCTCCAGAACATGGCAAATATATAGGAAAAGATAAAAAGAGTGTTTTCTCAATTTATATATTTTTAAGATTTATACAACTAATAAGAGCAAAATAGTAGTAATGCATTATACGGTCATTAAGACACATGGCAGAAAGAATACAGAGGTGGAGAATGGTACATATTGTTGAAAGGTTATTACATTATGTATTAAATGTGACATTATTATTATTATTTAAAAGTAGCCTGTGAAAAGGAAAAATATTACAATTCCTAAAATAACTACTAAAAATAAACAGATAAATAATTAATAGTGGAGATAAAATAGTGTATTTAGAAGAAATGAAATGTATCCAAAATAATACAGAGAAGGAAAAAGTAGAAATACATACCAAAAAAGTAGACCTAAAATTAACCATATCTGTAATTAAATAAATGTAATTTATCTAAACATATGAGTTACTAGAAAGATATTGTCAGGCAAGTAACTCATTTTGAATATAAAAATATGGAGAAGTTAAAAATTACAAATATAGTAAAAAGCTCTTATGTTTATTACTCATGTTCGATATTCTTTTATGAAATTATTGCGCTTATGTTACATACCATCCCCTAAGAGAAAAACAAAGATGGTATTTCTTTTATTTCTCACCGTATCCATATATGAAAACAACGTTGCATCACACCTCTTACAGAGTTTAAAGAAAGGCTTATTAAATAATGGATCATTATTACTATAAGCAAGGAAAGAAAGAAAGGAGCAGGGGAGGGAGGCAGAAAAATAGGATACTTTGGAAGTTACTTAGTTATCCTCAATAGAAAGTTTCAAAGAAAAGCTGGCTAACACTTAAAAAAAAAAAAGATTTATTTATTTATTTAGAAGGCAGAGTTACAGAGAGGCAGAGACAGAGAGAAAGAGAAATCTCCATCTACTGGCCCACTCCCCAAATGGCCACAATGGCCAGAGCTGGGCCAATCTGGAGCCAAAAGCCAGACTCTTCCTCCAGGTCTCCCTTGTGGGTGCAGGGGCACAGCTACTCAAGCCATCCTCCACTGCTTTTCCAGGCCACAGCAGAGAGCTGGATGGGAAGCTGAGCAGCTGGTCTGGACAGCGCCCACATGGGATGCAGGCGCTGCAGGCTGCAGCCCCACCTGCCACACCACAGTGCTGGCCCCCTAACACTTCTTTTGATTTGCCACAAGTGTAATGGAAGGAGAACAAAGGATTTGACATAAATCCAATGTTCACAAAGTGTGCATTCCAGAAAATATTACCACTGAAAATATATATGTGCCCTGCACTGTTGTCAGTCTACAGCTCTGTGCTTTCATTTAAAACAAAATTCAATTATTTGTTTAGAAAGGCAAAGCAATAGTGGAAGAGACAGAAATTCATCTTCCATGAACTGGTTCACTCCCAAAATGGCCACAGCAGAGCAGCCAGGACTTGAACTGGCAATCCCATATGGGGCACAGTAGTCACAGGTGATGGTCTAACTTACTGCACCGGAGCACCAGTACCCAGTTGTGTGCTTACAGAACATAGTGACATAAGGCACAGAAAATGAGAGCGAGCATGTTGGAATATTTATAGCTACTGGACAGGTTAGCTTTATGGCTTTTGAATCTAATAAAATGAGGGGTTTCAAAAGTTATAGTCCTTGTTTTGTTTTTATAATCTTTTTGTTTTATTTTACAAAAACATCAAACCAAGCAAAGTAGGTTTTTAAAATCTTTTACTCTGAATAGTTTGAAAGTACTGCTATAGAATGACAGTTCCCAAAATTTCTTGTTCTCTAATCATTGCATGGTAAAGTAAGTGTGGAAAATGTATTACTTTCTTTCTCCTAAAGATTGCAATGCACAATGTGGTAAATCAAAGTGTTAAAAATCTATGAAAATTAATGCCACCTCTTTAGTTTTAATAACCCCTTTATTTTTTCAAGTATATTTGAGCAAAGAATTGTTTTCATATGCTGTTATTAAAATTCTTGGGGACAGAATGATCAAAGGAACACACTTAGAACTCTGTGACATGACAATTACTAGTAATTATCCAAATTTGTGGCATTGTAATGAACATGTGAAGACCCTTTCAAGTTTCTTTTTATTTTATAGTGGTTGGTAAGAACATTAACATAAAATCTGCCCTCCTAACAAAATGTAAATTGCACAATATGAGGACCGTGCAGCATTTTTTAAATATTTAATTTATGTATTTTATTTATTTGAAAAACAGAGAGAGTGAGAAAGCAAGAGAGAAAGAGTTAGAAATCTACCATTTACTGGTTTACTCCTCTATTTAAATACCTGAAACAGCTGGGATGGGCCAGGCTAAAGCTAGGAAATCAATTTGGCTGTGTCATATGATCCAAATACTTAAAGGATCCAAATACTTACGCCATCACCTGCTGCCTCCAAGGGTATGCACTAGCAGAAAGCTGAAAGAGAGACTGGAATTGGAACTTGAACCCAGGCACTCTGGTTTAGGTGACCCAAGCAACAGTTTAACAGCTGCACTAAACATCTACTCCTCATACAATATTGATAACCATAGACACACTACTGTACAGCAGGACTCTAGAACTTGTTCATGTTGTTGAAGTGCAACTTGTTTTAAAAAAAGTGCAAACCCACTGAACAAACCTTCATTTCCCTTACCCCTACTCTTTGACAACCACCCATTATACTCTGTTTCTACATATTTGACTTTTCTGGATATTCCATGTAAGTGGATTGTAAAAATATAAAAATTGAGAATTTGTCCCTCTTTATTATTTTTTATTTTATTTAAAGCATATAAATTGAATGTATATCATGCATACAGATTTATGAACATAGTGATACTTTCCACCCTATCTTCCTTTCCTCCTCCTTCCTCTTATTCCTACTCTTAACATATACAGTGATCTACTTTTAGTTTATTTTATAGTCATAAGATTAATCCTACACTAAGTAAAGACCTCAAGATAATAGTAAGAAGAAAAAAAAAAAAAAAAAAAAAAAAAAAAAAAAAAAACACTGTCCCTCAACAACATAGACAAGGACTGAGAGAATTTGTCCTACCCTTAGAACAATGCCCCGAGGGCCCGCGCTGTGACATAGCAGGTAAAGCCTCCACCTGAAGTGCCGGCATCTCACATGGGCATCGGATCTAGTCCCAGCTGCTCCACTTCCGATCCAGCTCTCTGCTATAGCCTGGGAAAGCATTAGAAGATTGCCCAAGTTCTTGGGCCCCTGCACCCATGTGGGAGACCCAGGAGAAGCTCCTGACTCCTGGCTTCAGATAGGTGCAGCTCTGGCTGTTGCGGCCAGTTGAAGAGTGAACTAACCAGCAGATGGAAACTCTCTCTCTCTCTCTCTGCCTCTCCTTCTCTCTGTGTGTGTAACTCTGACTTTCAAATAAATAAATAATTCTTAAAAGAAAAACAATGCCCCCAGATTCATCTATGTTGTTACATAAAGCAGAATCTATTTTTAAAGCTAAATCATATCCCATTCTGCATATATATATATATATATATATATATGGACCACATTTTCTTAGCCACCTATATTTGGGTTGATTTTATATCTTGGCTATTGTTAGCAATACTGCCATGAACACGGACTGTAGGTATCTCTTCAACATTCAGATTTCCATTATTTATGGATATTTTCCCGCAGGTGGGATTATCCGATATGATAGTTCTGTGTGTAATTTATTGAGGAACTTCCATACTATTTTACGGAGCAACTGCCCCATTTCACATTCCCCTTAAACAGGATATAAGGATTCCAAATTCTCCACATCATCACTACCATTTGCTACTTCACTGTATCATGATAGTCATCCTAACAGGTATGGGATGGTAGCTCATTGTCATTTTGTGGAAAACCTAAAACTGTAAAACCCCTAGAAAAATCACAGGATAAATGCTTCATGACATTGGTTGAGGCAGTGTATTTGTGGATATAATACCAAAAGTATAGGCAACAAAGCCAAAAATAGACAAGTGTTACTGCATAAATATTAAGATTCTGCCTGGCAAAGAAAATAAGCAAGAATGAAAATATTTGCAAACCATTTAAGACAAGAAGTTAATATCCAAAATAAAGGAAGAATTCTTACAATTCAATAGCAAAGAAGGAGGAAGAAGAGAAGAAGAATAAACAAAACCTATTATAAGAATGTGTAAGAATTTGAATAGAAATGTCCCCAAAACATGTTAAAATGTCAATGAAGTATATGAAAAGCTGATCAACATTATTAATAATCATGAAAATTCTGCTATTTCTGGGACTAGTGAGATGGCATTGGTACATGCCACCTTGATGGGATTGAATTGGAATCCCCTGGTATGTTTCTAACTCTACTGTTTGAGGTAAGTCAGCTTGAGCATGTCCGAATTGCACATCTCTTCCCTCTCTTATTCCCACTCTTTTTTGTTTTTGTTTTTGTTTTTTAAACTTTTATTTAATGAATATAAATTTCCAAAGTACAGAATATGGATTACAATGGCTTCCCCCCCATAACGTCCCTCCCACTCACAACCCTCCCCTTTCCCACTCCCTCTCCCCTTCCATTCACATCAAGATTCATTTTCGTTTCTCTTTATATACAGATCAGTTTAGCATACATTAAGTAAAGATTTCAACAGTTTGCTCCCACACAGAAACATAAAGTGAAAAATACTGTTTGAGTACTAGTTATAGCATTAGATCTCAATGTATAGCACACTAAGGACAAAGATCCCACATGAGGAGTAAGTGCACAGTGACTCCTGTTGTTGACTTCACAAATTGACACTCTTGTTTATGGCCTCAGTAATCACCCTAGGCTCTTGTCATGAGCTGCCAAGGCTATGGAAGCCCCCTGAGTTCACTGAGTCTGATAATTTTTAGACAAGGCCATGGTCAAAGTGGAAGTTCTCTCCTCCCTTCAGAGAAAGGTAGCTCCTTCTTTGAAGACCTGTTCTTTCCACTGGGATCTCACTCACAGAGATCTTTCATTTAGTTGTTTTTTTGTTTTGTTTTGTTTTGTTTTGTTTTGTTTTTTGCCAGAGTGTCTTGGCTTTCCATGCCTGAAATACTCTCATGGGCTTTTCAGCTGGATCCGCATGCCTTAAGGGCTGATTCTGAGGCCAGAGTGCTGTTTAGGACATCTGCCATTCTATGGGTCTGCTGGGTATCTCACTTCCCATGTTGGATCGTTCTCTCCCTTTTTTATTCTATCAGCTAGTATTTGCAGACACTATTCTTGTTTCTGTGATCCCTTTGGTTCTTAGTCCTATCATTATGATCAATTGTGAACAGAAATTGATCACTGGGACTAGTGAGATGGGGTTGAATTGGAATCCCCTGGTATGTTTCTAACTCTACCGTTTGAGGTAAGTCAGCTTGAGCATGTCCCGAATTGCACATCTCTTCCCTCTCTTATTCCCACTCTTATATTTAACAGTGATCACTTTTCAGTTAAGTTTCAGCACTTAAGAATAATTGTGTATTAATTACAGTATTCAACCAAAAGTATTAAGTGGAACAAACAAACAAACAAAAAAACTAAGAGGGATACAATATCAAGTTGCTCATCAACAGTCAGGGTGAGGGCTGATCAAGTCACCGTTTCTCCTAGTGTTCATTTCACTTTAACAGGTTTCCTTTTTGGTGCTCAGTGAGTTGTCACCTATCAAGGAGAACAAGTGGTATTTGTCCCTTTGGGATTGGCTTATTTCACTCAGCATAATGTTTTCCAAATTCCTAACAGGGATCACTTTTCAGTTAAAATTTAAACACCTAAGAATAATTGGGGATCACATAAACAAGAATAGTGTCTGCAAATACTAGCTGATAGAATAAAAAAGGGAGAGAACGATCCAACATGGGAAGTGAGATACCCAGAAGACCCATAGAATGGCAGATGTCCTAAACAGCACTCTGGCCTCAGAATCAGCCCTTAAGGCATGCGGATCCAGCTGAAAAGCCCATGAGAGTATTTCAGGCATGGAAAGCCAAGACACTCTGGGAAAAAAAAAAAAAAAAAACCTAAATGAAAGATCTCTGTGAGTGAGATCCCAGTGGAAAGAACGGGTCATCAAAGAAGGAGGTACCTTTCTTTGAAGGGAGGAGAGAACTTCCACTTTGACCATGGCCTTGTCTAAAAATTATCAGACTCAGTGAACTCAGGGGGCTTCCATAGCCTTGGCAGCTCATGACAAGAGCCTAGGGTGATTACTGAGGCCATAAACAAGAGTGTCAATTTGTGAAGTCAACAACAGGAGTCACTGTGCACTTACTCCTCATGTGGGATCTTTGTCCTTAGTGTGCTATACATTGAGATCTAATGCTATAACTAGTACTCAAACAGTATTTTTCACTTTATGTTTCTGTGTGGGAGCAAACTGTTGAAATCTTTACTTAATGTATGCTAAACTGATCTGTATATAAAGAGAAACGAAAATGAATCTTGATGTGAATGGAAGGGGAGAGGGAGTGGGAAAGGGGAGGGTTGTGAGTGGGAGGGACGTTATGGGGGGGAAGCCATTGTAATCCATATTCTGTACTTTGGAAATTTATATTCATTAAATAAAAGTTTAAAAAAAAAAACTAAAAAAAATCATGAAAATTCAGCTATTTCAAATTTCTAACCATGTATAGAAATTTATTTATATTTTTGAGAACTTATTATTGTATCATAATTTTCTGTTTCCAAAATTAACTGATTCACCTTTGAAATAATAAACTATATATTTATGTATATATCTCACATAAATTACACTTTATGTGGCAAGTGTAAAGTTAGATAATAGTTTTAAATTATGTGATCATTTTAAAAATTACTAATAGGGGCCAGTGTTATGGTACAACAGTTTAAGCCACTACTTGGGATGCCTACATCCCACATCAGAGTGTCAATTTCAGTTCTGGCTGCTCTACCTCTGGTCTAGCCCTTTGTTAATGTGCCCAGGAAACAGCAGATGATGAATTACCCACGTGAGAGGGCAGGATGGAGTTCTTGGATCCTGACTTCAGACTGGCACAAGTATAGTTGCTGTGGACATTTGGAACATGAACCAGTGGTTGGAAGATCTCTGTCTTTTTATGTGTCAGTTTCGAATAAATCAATAATTTTGTTTAAATCACAAGTAGCAAGTAGTTTCCTTTTGTTGAATGCATTATCTGGATAATAAAGTTAATATGTAATTTCCACAATAATAAACTATAAATCTATTTTTATCATTCATCTCTAAGGTATGAGAGCTTTAAGGCTTTTCAACTTTTGCATGAATCTTCTTTATTTTCTCCATTGATCAAACTATTTTACTCTCGGCTGGTAAAAATTACAGAACCCCTTCCAGAGGATAGAATATGGTGATTTTTATTTATCAGGTACCTTTCAATCTGTATGTTGTTAGGAGTGTAGCACTATGAAATTATCTCAACATCTGTTTTTCCAAATTGATTATGTATACAGTTAGGAAAAAGTCACTGGTGTAACACAACTTTTCATAATCTCAGAAATACTCAAAGTATAAAGTACTCATAGATCCTATCTATCTTCACAGCTTATTTTCCATTCAGAAGATAACTAAACCTTAAAATCAAGAGCGAATAAAGCATGCTGGAAAATTGCCAAACAATAAATTGTCATCGTAAAAAAAACAAATAATTAAAAATAGTACTTACTATGATCCACTAATCAAGTAATATTTAGTTCTCACTTCTCTCATTCTTTTTTAAGCATGGAAATATTATCTTGTGCAGACAGATTTGACTTTTTTTTTGTTTAGTTCAACCAAAAAAGGCTACAGAAATGTTAATGAAAATCACAGAGTGTA
The DNA here is from genome assembly GCF_051225735.1 of Oryctolagus cuniculus. Taxonomy (NCBI): domain Eukaryota; kingdom Metazoa; phylum Chordata; class Mammalia; order Lagomorpha; family Leporidae; genus Oryctolagus; species Oryctolagus cuniculus. The sequence continues at coordinate 104,283,431 of NC_142871.1, read as the reverse complement.
AAATGTGTTATGTTTCTAAAATATCCAGTGATCATTTTATGATTTGTAGGGTTCATTAAACCAATTTGCCTATCTTTATATTATAGTCCAGTTTAAAAAATATTGACATGTCTTTGGAACAAAATAATGCTGCTCAAATTTTAGTTTTGTTCAAGGATGGAAAATATTTTATAAACTTGAGAGTCAAGATAACTTCAGTATTGATTAATTTGGTTAATGACTTTTTTCCATTTATTCCTGTAGGCAAATACCTTCAAAATTAAAGGAAACTAGTTTTTCATACAAGCCAGATCTGAACATCGGAAACATGGAACTTGAGTTATATCTATAAAATTAGTTTCACTTTATGCTTACAAGTTCAAGAAGTAAACTTCCTAGAGAAACAAGGCAAAAAATACTATAGGTGTGATCCTCAGGATGAATGATTTATTAGTGACTTAAGCTAAATGCTACAATAACTCAAATTGAGGCTTCAGGTTCTAGAGGGAAAGGAGTTTTGTTTCATGGAATCATCAAGAGACCAAGGCTCCTGTCATTATTTGCACTATCTTCCTTCAGATCCTAATAATTCTCTCCATTCAGACTGTAGGTGGAAGAAAGTGACAATTGCCCAGAATTTCTTCTTAATTCAACAGACAGAACCATGAAGCAATTTTATTAAAAATACAAAATTATGTACTATTATTTTTCCTTGAACTCCTGAAAAAAATCAAGACAATATCATACCAATTGTAAATATTTAGAATGCCTTTTTGACAGTCTTAATATAGAAGTCAAACTAGATAACAAACACAAAGCATTGTACAGGAGCAAGCATTTGGCATAGAAGATGCTGCCTGAGACATCCGTCTCCTATTGAATGCCTGATTCAAGTCCTGACTCCTCTCCTTCTGATCCAGCTTCCTGCTAAAGTACACCCTTGGAGGTAGAATAAAATGGCTCATGTACTTGAGTCTCTGACATCCACGTGGGAGCCCGGGATTGACTTCCCAACTCCTGGGTTCAGTTTGGCCCAGCCCTGACATTCGGAAAGTGGTTCAGTACATAGAAGCACTCCCTCGCTCACTCTCTATTGTCTCTCCCTTTCAAATAAAGTGAAAATAAATAAAATTTTTATGCATATAATATGATTTTAATATATATTTTGCAATATTATTTATCTAAATTGGATATCAAATTTTAAAGATAAAATGATACATATGTGGCTGGTGCCACGTCTCACTAGGCTAATCCTCTGCCTTGTGGCACCGGCACACCAGGTTCTAGTCCCAGTCGGGGCGCCGGATTCTGTCCCCGTTGCCCCTCTTCCAGGCCAGTTCTCTGCTGTGGCCCGGGAAGGCAGTGGAGGATGGCCCAAGTGCTTGGGCCCTGCACCCCATGGGAGACCAGGAGAAGCACCTGGCTCCTGCCATCGGATCAGCGTGGTGCACCGGCCAAAGCGCGCTGGCTGCAGCGGCCATTGGAGGGTGAACCAACGGCAAAGGAAGACCTTTCTCTCTGTCTCTATCTCTCACTGTCCATTCTGCCTGTCAAAAAAAATGATACATATGCAAATATATATAGCAATATATATAGCATGTATCTGTATGCCTGTATATATACACAAATAAAAGATATTGGACCAAGACTACAAACCTAGTATAAACTTTTAGCTTTCTTCCAACCCTTAATCTATCAATTTTAAAAATCTATATTTGAAAAAGCAATAAATTTATATGAAAAAATACAATTTGATGTTTTACATGAAAACATTATAGAAACATGTAAATTTCATGTTTTACCTGAAAATATGAAATTAAGCCATCATCAAAAAAGCAAAAAAATACAGAAATTTTCTTGGAAAGATGGAAAATGAGTGGGGTGAGACCAATAACAGGTATGAACTGAACACTGTAGCCCCAAACATCTGCATCATATTTTTTGACTGATTTATTTTTTTGCTCTTCCTTTCTGGATTCTTCCAATGGTGTACTGCTCTGGGATGGACTTTTGTTCCCTTAGCCAAATGAAATTTTTTAAATTGTACAAATCAAGGAGATTATGCATTATTTTTGTATTACAATCCTTAATATTAATATTGTAGATACTCATCATTATGATGCTAAAGGCTTTTAATTTGTTCAGCATTTAAGCACCCTATGTTTTGTCACAAGAAACCATTTTCTTATTAGGTATCTTGCATATCTTAATATATACATATATAAAAATGGGTATCATATAGGTAGGAGGAAACACTTGAAAGTTGGATTTTACTCATGTTAATCATTTTACTTAATTTTCATTTCCTATGGATGTGTACAGCTGGACTTTGAAATAGAATTAACCCCAAATAACTACTTTAAAAAAAATTATTTATTTGAAAGTCAGAGTTAACACAGAGAGAAGGAGAGGCAGAGAGAAAGAGGTCTTCCATCTGCTGGTTCACTCCCCAATTGTCTGCAATGGCTGGAGCTGCACCGATCTGAAGCCAGGAGTCAGGAACTTCCTCTCGGTATTCCTATGTGGGTTCAGGTCCTAAGGACTTGAGCCATCTTCCACTGCTTTCCCAGGCCATGGCAGAGAGCTGGATCAGAAGTGGAGCAGCTGGATCTCGAACCACTGCCCATATTGGATGCCTGCACTGCTAGGCTGCAGCTTTATCTGCTACACCACAGCACTGGCCCCAAATAACTACTGTTAAGGAAGCATTTTTAGTAACTTCTATGTTTTTCCTATAGGCCAATTTACTATTATCCTAATTAAATCATGATAAAAATTACGATCATTAAGTAAACTGAAAGAATGTGAAAAATTAAGAGAGGGAGGAAGAAGAAGGGTTGGAGCAAAGGTGGGAGGGCAAGTAGGAAAGGACGTATCACTGTGTTCCTAATCTGTACATATGACATACGTGAAACTTGTATGACTTAAATAAAAGTAAACAAGAAGAAATGAAAATTCCTAAAATAAATAAGTAAACCTAGGATTTATAGGGGTGTTTTGGTCTTACCTCTTCAAATAGTACAAACAGGGCCTATTATTTTAAATGCTTTAATATCACATAATTCACTAAAACATTGTTTCCTAAGGAATAATGTATTTCTTGACTTTCAATAATTTCACTACCTCCACACCTTCTTGGGCTGAATCAGCACAAGGAGATCCTGTGTTAGGATTCGAGAAGCTTTTCCCAAGTTAATTATCAGTAGAAGTTCCCCCAAGAATTGCTACTGCTAGAACTAAGAGCCAGGACAGGTAAAAGATAGCAGATTGGAGGGAAATGGCTTTAGCATTGTGGCCAAAAAGGCAGTATCACATTGTACTAACAAGTAAATGAGAGCCATGAGGAGTCATACACACAGCTCACAGCATAACACTGGGACTGAAATTAGTTTGAATTTAGAACAGAGAATAAACATAGAGTGATTTGACTTCATTTTGGATTTTTTTTCTCTTTGTTTTCTTTTTTTATTTATTTATTTGACAGGTAGAGTTATAGACAGTGAGAGATAGAGACAGAGACAGAAAGAAAGGCCTTCCTTCCATCGGTTCACCCCCCAAATGGCCGCTACAGAGCCAGGTGCTTCCTCCTGGTCTCCCATGCGGGTGCAGGGGCCCAAACACTTGGGCCATCATCCACTGCCCTCCTAGGTAACAGCAGAGAGTTGGACTGCAAGAGGAGCAACCGGGACTAGAAATGGCGCCTATATAGGATGCCAGCGCCGCAGGTGAAGGATTAACCAAGTGAGGCATGGCGCCGGCCCTTATTTTCTCTTTGTTTTCAACAATTGTTAACAATATTTACCAAATGTTTTCTAAGTACCTATTTTCAAGCTCAAAATGGCCTACTGAAGAGCAATGTTTCAAACAGAAAACAGGAAAAAGTTACAGTGGAAATGAAGCCAGACCATGATGCTTTCCACAGTTATTTAGCCGTCATAATTCACAAGGTTTTGAATGAGTGACGTCTTCATGGAGAAATGGAGGCTTATCTATGTAAAAATGTTTCATTTTTTTCCTGTTTCTCCCTATTTTTTCTCTTGTCTTACTCATGCAATCTTTTAGAAAACTTAAACTGTCAGCAACACAAACATCTTCTAGCCATAAATGAGGGTTTTTTTTGCAAAAATGAAAGTAGACATTTCAAAGTAGTCTTTGTGCTTTCACAGCTACAGGCATAGTCAAGAAACTTGTATTCCCTGGACATGAACAGATTCAAGTAAGCATATGCTCTCTTGAACAGCCCTGCCCGGAAAGTCTGGTTCTGCTACTAAAATAAGATTGCCATTTAGAGCAGGTGGATTCTGCTATTGTTTTTAGTCTTCTTCCCTTCCCCGACACAGTTCAGAACTAAGAAATCAGGTGAGACAAATATACCTTCCATAGTCAGGTGTCACAGTTTTTGTTAGAAGACCCATGACCATGTAGGACCAAATATCTTGAGTTGTGGTTACTTCTTAAATAGCATTTTCTTTATTCTGTCATTTTTTAAGGAACTGAAAACAGCTATTAAAATAACCATACGTTGCTGAACTATAAACCAGAATGGAACTCTTCTCAGATCCTATCTTTCAAAGATCTGTTTCCTTTTAGAACTGATTTGCTCAATCCTCCTTAAGAGAAGTATTGAGGGCCCACACTGTGGCTCAATAGGATAATCCTTTGCCTGCGGTGCAGGCATCCCAGGTTCTAGTCCCGGTCGGGGCGCCGCATTCTGTCCCGGTCACTCCTCTTCCTGTCCAGCTCTCTTCTGTGGCCTGGGAGTGCAGTGGAGGATGGCCCAAGTGCTTGGGCCCTGCACCCGCATGGGAGACCAGGAGAAGCACCTGGCTCCTGGCTTCGGATCAGCGGATCAGCACAGTGTACCAGCTGCAGCGCGCTGGCCGAAATGACTGTTGGGTGAACCAACGACAAAGGAAGACCTTTTTCTCTGTCTCTCTCTCACTGTCCACTCTGCCTTTCAAAAAAAAAAAAAGAGAGAGAGAGAGAGAGGAGAGAGAGTGACAGAAATATTGATGATGTATATTACCAAGGTGGATAAATTATGGTTTTCTGTATGGTTTTGTCAGTGGCCATTTTTGTGACTATCATAGTTAATCCAGACACATGTATCACAACCACTTTTAAAATCAGATGTTTGATGTTACACTGAGGCAAAATTGTAAAACAGGTGTTTTCCCTTCAGCCCAATTCATCTTCCCTATCAAGAATTCCCTTTCCCCACCAGTCATTCATTAATATTTCAAATTCTTTCCCACATAGCGTTACATTTATAATTTTAAGTAATTACTAGAAGTAAAGAAAGAAACTAATTCCTACCCAAGTGATAGTTGATAAATCTTGTGGTTCCAATACCTCTTAATGTCTGTCACTTTATAGCATGTAAGCAAAATACTCTTTAAGGCTGAAGCCTATTTGCTCCAAAAGAATTTATAACAGCAACATGTCCAAAATCAGGTTCCAGGTTTGAGGAAACAACTTTGTCCACAAGAATATTCTCAGTTAGCAGAGAACCAAGTCACTGCTTTCTTCTATCTAGAAGTTAGGACTAATTATAGGTTGTTCTCTATATCTCCAAACATGATATTTACAGTTTCAAGAAATGCTGAAGTTCAGAATTAAAATATCCTCCAAGTAATAAGCATCAAAGAAAATAGCTAACTCTGTGAAAAAAGTATTTCCCTAGCAAGGTCCAAGTATTTATATTCTGTGAGATGAATGTCACATGACATGGTCTGGGAAGAGGATATTAGTGAGGCCCAGATTCTTTGATAAGATGATTGGCCCCTGAGCTGGAGTTGATGCCAGGAAATTGGAATATGCTAGTGATGTCATATTGTTTTCAGTGTATTCTTGAAGTTGTTGGCAGAGAGTTGGGGGAAAAAATTAAACTCAAATGAAGTAAATGTAAATGCAGTAACCCTATTTAGCTAAAATACCAATATGGAGCATAGTTCTAACCAAGTGGAAGTGGAAACTACCTGAAGGCTGAGGCAGAGGTTCACTCACAAGAAATAAGAGTGAAATAGTCAACACTAGGGGCAGGGCCAATGCATTCTGAATGTCTACTTCTGATCACAACACATTAAGAGATTTATCCCTCTTCCTTAACTATAGGCAGGACGAAATATATGAAAGAACTGCTTTTCCAATGTTGAACAAGAAGCACAGGAAAATGATCCTTGAGAGAAAGGAAACAGGCAATGCGAGCTAGGACTAACCTAGCCCTACAGCCTGGAGAGAATATCCAGGCTCCAGTGAATCCGTTCCTTTATTGCTTACAAACAACATCTGTTTCCATTCCTTTACTTTTAACCTACTGGCTGATATGTTTTGATTTATTGTATCAGCAAAATATTGGATTTTCCTTTTCTGGAATCAGACAAGATAATCTGTCTGGAGTGTTTCAACCACTTACATTTAGTGTGATTGTTCACATTATTGTGAGTAAATTTAGCATCTTGATATTTGTCTTATCTTTTTCGAATCTGCTCACTGTGAAATTATTTTAGAATTTTCTGCATTGCTTTGAAATATTAGAGTAATTATAAGTACACCGAGTATATTCATTGTTTTGTAATTTTAGTGATTAATTTGGAGCTTACAACATGCAAACATACCACAATCTAATTTAAGCAATATAACATATAAATAAGAATATTACAACAAAGGATGTTAATCTGTATGCTATTATTGTCATACACTTCTTACATATAAAATATATAAAAATTTATTATATATTATATATAATATTTAAGTACACATTATATATAAAAATTATTTATAAAATTATATGTAAATTATTTTATATAAGTAGAACAATGTTTTATATTTTATGTATTTTTAGCTTTAATTTTTAACAGACACATAAAATTATACATTTTTATGAATTGCCATATGATGTTTCTATATATGAATATGTATATTGTACAATCAAAATAAATATTCCTATCTTTTCAAACATTTATCATTTACTTATGGGGAGAATATTACAAAATAATTTCCTGTGGTACTATTTAGAGAAATACACTATTTTCATGATCTGTAGTCACCTACTGGGTGATAAAAGTCCAAAAATTCTTGCTCTGATCTGGCTAATTCATAGCACCCATTAATCATCTTTTTCTAATCCCTTCCTTCCCAGCCTCTGGTAACACTATTATACTTTCAACATCTATGAGACCAATTTTTATATCTTATACCTATGATTGAGGTAATATAATACTTGTCTTTCTGTGCTTGACTCATATCACTTAACATAACAGCCTCTAATGTCATCTATATTTCTGCAAATGATAAAATTTCATCCATTCATGGCTGAATAGTATTTCATTGTGCTTATGTGCTATATTTTCTTTATCTATTCATCAACTGATAGACACTTAAGATGTTTGCACTCCTTCGATATTGTGAATAGTGATGCAAAAAATGTGGAAGTGCAGATGTCTTTTCAACGGAGTGATTTCATTTCATATATATATCCAGTCCTCGAATAGCAGGATTGTATCATAATTCCATTTTATTTATGTATTTATGTATTTATTTATTTTTAGTTTTGGAGGAATCTCCATACAGTTTCCAGAATGGCTATCCATTTCTACCAATAGCATCCTAGGGTTCCCTTTTCTCCACATTCTTTTTTCATAATGGCCAATCTAATTGAAGTGGAATAATATTTCATTGTAATTTTAATTTGCATTTCCCTGATGAGTAATGATGTTGAGCAATTTTTGATGTATCTCTTGGTTATGAGACTATCTTCATGTGAGAAATGTCTGTTCAGACACACTTCTCATTTTTTAATTGGACTATTTGCTCTTTTGTTATTGAGTCCCTTACATGCTCTGGTAATTAACCTTTTGTCAGGTGTAGAACTTGCAAATATTTTCTCATAAACTGTATGCCGTCTTTTCCTCTGATGATTGTTTTCTTTGCTGTACAGAAACCCTTCATTTTGGTGATATACAATTTGTCTATTTTTACTCTTCTTTCCTGTGCTTTTGGTATCTGACCCAAAAAATCCATGCCCATTCCATTGTCTGAAACATCTGTATGCGTTTTTATACAAGTTTCAAAGTTACATGTCTACCAGTTAGGTCTTTAATTCATTTTGAGTGGATTCTTGTACTTGTGAAAGACAGGAATCGGGTTTCATTTCTGTACATGTGGTTATTCAGTTTTCTCAATAACATGTATGAAAAGACTGATGTAGGGGCCAGCACTGCAGCTTAGCGGGTAAAGCTGCTGCCTACAGGGCTGGCATCCCATATTGGCACCGGTTTGAGTCCCAGGCGGGGTGCCAGATTCTGTCCTGGTTGCCCCTCTTCCAGGCCAGCTCTCTGCTATGGCCCAGAAGTGCACTGGAGGATGGCCCAAGTGCTTGGGCCCTGCACCCTATGGGAGACCAGGGGAGGAAGCACCTGGCTCCTGGCTTCGGATCAGCGTGGTGCGCCGGCCGCAGTGCACCAGCAGCGGGGGCCATTGGAGGGTGAACCAATGGCAAAAGGAAGACCTTTCTCTCTGTCTCTCTCTCTCTCACTGTCCACTCTGCCTATCAAATAAATAAATAAATAAATAAAAAAGAAATTGGGACCTTTCTTATATCTTTCATGTTTACTTGCCACCCAAAATTACCCCTACCTTTGTAAAAAGGGATATGTTATTAATACATATTTCTCATGCATCTGGTGTACAAATTCTATAATATACACTATATTTTGTTCTTTATTTTATATTTAAGCAATTTATTAGCACATAAGTTCTCAGGGTTACAGCAAATGTGTGACAATTACTATATGGCATATTTATCATTAATTTTCCTGTTAATGTGATATTAATACAAAGAGAAAAGATTCAAAATAATTCATAGGTACAAGTCTAAGAATGTAATACTTCCCTTCCTTCTTCACTCCTTCCTCAATTTTTAATTTTTGATATAACATATTTTTAATTTAAATTGAAGTCAAAGGCTTAATGCTCCACTAAATAAAGAGTTCAACAAGTAAAAATAACAGAATTCATCAGTTTGTTTATATGATTAGTTTTTGTCTTCATTGTATATCATAGATTTTTCTGTCAATGAATATCTAATTTTTTATTGGATGCCAGGTATGGTGAATTTCATATTTTGTGATCGAGTTTTTGCATTTCTTTAAATATTTTGAAGAATTGTTCTCAGGTGCAGTTACGTTACCTGAATAATTATTTGACTTTTTCAATGGTTGTCTTCAAAGCTTTGTTAGGTAATTTTAGTAATTCATTTAATTTAGCACAAATTTCTGCAATTATCTTTCTGAAAACAGTACTTAACACCCTGTGTTACAGGTTTTTTTTTTTTTTTTTTTTTTTTTTTTTTATTATGCTGGTTGGAAGAATTCCTGACTCTCTGAGAATCCGGGAGAATATTCCACCTGTGAATTTTTCCCCAGCTTTAGTAGATTCTTAGAAAAAGAAGGGCATATGAAACATAAAATTGGAAAAAAAAATTAAGGCAACAGTTAAAGAACATGAACCACTGGAACAAAAAAGAGAAATCCATATAGAACATCATAAATGCAAAAGCTTATTCTTTGAAGTGTTCAGTATGTTAATAAACTTGTATTCAGACTGAATGACAAAAAATAAAAAAAAAACAGATCATCACCAATAAGATAAAGAGAAGACATTAAAAGCCTGATGATGATGTATTATGAATAAATTTGTACTAACTTAAAAAGATAAATTGGGCAAATTCTTTTTTTGCAAGATTTATTTACTTACTTGAAAGGCAGAGTTAACAAACAGAGAGAAGAAAAAGCAGAGAGAGAGGTCTTCCATCTGCTGATTCACTCCCCAAATGGTCACAACGGCCGTCCGGAGCTGGGCAGATCTGAAGATGCTTCTTAGTGTTCCACATGGGTGCAGGGGTCCAAGCAGTTGAGCCATCTTTTTGCTGCTTTCCCAGGTGGATTGGTAAAGACCTAGATCACAAGCGGAACAGCCAAGACTCAAAATAGGTGCCCATATAGAATGCTGCTGTCACCTGCAGTGGTTTTACACACTACACCAAAATGCTGGGCCTCTGGTAAATTTTCTTAAAAGAGTTTATCAACACTAGTCTTGTTTATGTGACTCCTTTGACTCTTAATGCTATCATTATGATCAATTGTGAACAGAAATTGATCACTTGGACTAGTGAGATGGCATTGGTACAACCACCTTGATGGGACTGAATTGGAATCCCCTGACACATTTCTAACTCTACCGTTGGGGCAAGTCCGACTGAGCATGTGCTGAACTGTACATCTCCTCCCTCTCTTATTCCCACTCTTATATTTAACAGGGATCACTTTTCAGTTAAATTTAAACATCTAAGAATAATTGTGTGTTAATTAAAGGATTCAACCTATAGTATTAAGTAGAACAAAAACAATACTAAAAGGGATAAAGTATGAAGTTCTTCATTTACAGTCAGGACAAGGGCTGATCAAGCCACTATTGCTCAAAGTGTCCATTTCACTTCAATAGGTTTCCTTTTTGGTGCTCAGTTAGTTGTCACTGATCAGGGAGAACATATGATATTTGTCCCTTTAGGACTGGCTTATTTCACTCAGCATGATGTTTTCCAGATTCCTCCATTTTGTTGCAAATGAACGGATTTCATTGTTTTTTATGGCTGTATAGTATTCTATAGAGTACATGTCCCATAATTTCTTTATCCAGTCTACTGTTGATGGGCATTTAGGTTGATTCCAGGTCTTAGCTATTGTGAATTTAGCTGCAATAAATATTAAGCTGCAGACCACTTTTTTGTTTGCCAATTTAATTTCCTTTGGGTAAATTCCAAGGAGTGGGATGGCTGGGTTGTATGGTAGGGTTATATTCAGGTTTCTGAGAAATCTCCAGACTGACTTCCATAGTGGCTTTACCAGTTTGCATTCCCACCAACAGTGGGTTAGTGTCCCTTTTTCCCCACATCCTCTCCAGCATCTGTTGCTGGTAGATTTCTGAATGTGAGCCATTCTAACTGGGGTGAGGTGAAACCTCATTGTGGTTTTGATTTGCAATTCCCTGATTGTAGTGATCCTGAACATTTTCTCATGTGTTTGTTGGCCATTTGGATTTCCTTTTTTGAAAAATGTCTATTGAGGCCCTTGGTCCATCTCTTAAGTGGGTTGTTTGTTTTGTTGTAATAACTGATTGAATTAAAAAGGAGAGAATGATCCAACATAGGAAGCAGGATACACAGCAGACTCATAGAATGGCAGGTGTCCTAAACAGCACTCTGGCCTCAGAATCAGCCCTTAAGGCATTTGGATCTGGCTAAAAAACCCATGAGAGTATTTCAGGCATGGAAAGCCAAGACACTGGGGGAAAAAATGACCTAAATGAAAGATCTCTGTGAGTGAGATCCCAGTGGAAAGAACAGACCATCAAAGAATGAGGTACCTTTGTCGGTAGGAAGGAGAGAACTTCCACTTTGACTATGATCTTGTCCAAATATGATCAGAGTTGGCGAACTCAAAAGGCCTCCATAGCCTTGGCAACTCATGACAAGAGCCTTGGGTGATTACTAATGCCATAAACAAGAGTGTCAATTGTTAAATCAACAACAGGAGTCACTGTGCACTTACTCCCCATGTAGGATCTCTGTCCTTAATGTGTTGTACTATGTGAATTAATGGTATAACTAGTACTCAAACAGTACTTTATATTTTGTGTCTCTGTGTGGGTGCTAACTGTTGAAATCTTTACTTACTATATACTAATTAATTTTCCAAATGAGCTGGCTAGTTTTATTGCAAAATATGCTAAGTAATTACTCAACACAATGTCTTTTGTAGAGCTGTCATCTCAAATTTTGTATGAAAATAATGCAATATCAGATTAATTATTTGGAGCTGATTGTCTTCAAACATTTCCAAAATGTCTCACAGTGGCAAAATGGTTACTTGTTTCCAAGTCGAAGGACTGGTGTAGGAAATTGCTGAACAGTAGTCTGAATGCCTGAAACAAACAATATAGCTTCCAGAAAGTTTTCATTAACTGAAAGACGTAGTTTAAGATATAAGAAAATCTGCTGACCTCTTAAGCAATTATAGGAGTCCTTAGTCGATACAAATACACTGCTGAAATCTCAACTCCTCAGTTGAGTTGCTGGAATTAAATAATAAGTGCTTCAGTGACAGAGAGAAATTGTTCTCAGTGCTCTGAGAAGCACATTCAGAACAAAGAATGGAACACAGTACAATTCACTTTAAAATCCTTTCCTAATTTAATATAAGATTGTTAGAATTCTATAAATATTTTCTGCTTTTCAACTAACAGACATAATTAAAAGTTATGACATTTAATGACAAACTGTTTTCCACTGTCTTTTCATATTTTGTGTTTTATATGCAGCTCTTTAAAATGCATTTTCAGTCAAAGGACTATGAAGGCATTATAATTCCTTCATGATTCAGGTTGTAATCACTGCAGATCTTCAGATACAAATGTTTATTCAAGGTTTTGTACTATAAATCCAATTGCTACTTCTCATTGTACTGCAAAGCTACTACATAGAGCTATACACATAGTTTGTATTCAATAAATTTTATTAAATAATGAATGATTGATACGAGTTACCTTGACTTACACCTGAATTTCTTAACCTTAATGAACCCTCACATGAATTTTTGAAGAACTGAGATTATTCAAATTGCTGCATATAAGGTTTTATTGCTTTAAGGCTGTACTACCTCAGCTAATATTTTCATCAGCACACTGAATTAACCCCATTAACACCTCATCCATCCTTTGGTCCAAATTGTACATCTCCTCTATCAAATATATAACGACATTTACAGTAAATGGCCCCATCCATTTATGTCAATGATTTTGCACGCTGTTCAGCCCTTACTGAAATAATACCATCTCAATATTTTAAGATTTTAATAAATTTTAGGGAAGTAGACTTACTGTAACTTGAATGCAGAAGAAAATCTGTTTAATCATGTTGTCTTTGATTCAAGATCTATTTCTAAGAAAAAGACATATAGAAAGTTATAAACTTGCCTAGCACACTGGATTGAGTAGTACCTACCCAAACTTTGAGTACTTCCTGGAATCTCAGAATATGGCCATATTTCAAAATCAGGTCATTGCAGATGTAATACATGAGGTCATACTAGAACAGGGTGGGCTCTGAATCTAGTATAACTAGCATTATTATACAAAAGAGAAAAAGGGACACATAAGAAAGGCAGCTATGTGAATATAGGGACGGATATTCATCATTCAGCTCCAAGCCAAGGAAAGGCCGGAATTCCCAGCAACCACAAGAAGCTAGGAAGAAGCAAGGAAATGCTCCGTTGCCAAAGCCTTTAGAAACCAGCTTGACTCTGCAGATGCCTTTATATCAGGCTTCCAGTCTGCAGAACTACAAGAGAATGGACTTTATTATTTTAAGTCACTTAGCTGTGGGTAGTGTGTTAGAGCTGCTGAAGGAAACTATCATACCTATTATTTTTCAGGATTCTGATGCTTGTAACATTTACTAATGAATGAATTGACTTGATCACAAATGTTAAATTAAGAAAAAAATGGCCTGTTAAAATATCTGTAGACTTTCCTGGCCACTTGATCTGCAATAATCTCTTTGTAAAGTTTACTAGAATGCTTGAAACAATTAATTCTATAGCAATTTTGTTTTTAATCCTGAGTCACTTTTTATGTTTCAATAGAACTAATATTTAGGTATTAAGAAAAGCTTAAAGTAGAAATATTGAAAGTTTTGGATATTACATCATATGTTTTCAGATTTTTTTTTGTTACTTGTTTTTTGTTTTGTTTTTTTGACAGGCAGAGTGGACAGTGAGAGAGAGAGACAGAGAGAAAGGTCTTCCTTTTTTCCATTGGTTCACCCCCAATGGCCGCTGCGGCTGCTGCGCTGCAGCCAGCACGCCGAGCTGATCCAAAGCCAGGAGCCAGGTGCTTCCTCCTGGTCTCCCATGTGGATGCAGGGCCCAAGGACTTGGCCATCCTCCACTGCACTGCTGGGCCACAGCAGAGCTGGACTGGAAGAGGAGCAACTGGGACAGAATTCGGCTCTCCGACCAAGACTAGAACCCGGGGTGCCGGAGCCGCAGGTGAAGGATTAGCCTATTGATCCGCGGTGCCAGCCCTTATTTTGTTACTTGTCACCTATATTTGTCATGTGTTTTTCTTTTAGGCTGGCAATATAAAATAAATATTACAGACTGAAGTTTTATCTAGTAAGAAAATCACATTTCTCATATTATTATTATATTTACCACTGTGCATGCATATAGCAGTCTAGTAGTTTTAAAAATCAGTTACTTGGTGCTGATACACACACATACACACACACACACAGAGAGAGAGAGAGAGAGAGAGAGAGAGAATATATATATCTAGATGCCCATAACATTAAAATAAAAAGCATAATATACTATTGAAGAGATATCCAATCATGTTATATTTGGGGGCCCAAAATATATTCTTTATTTATTCATGAAATTTTTTTCAAGGTGTAAATAGGCATACATACATTTTAGTATTTGAAGAGCCATCAGGAATTTTATACGTCATTAAATGTAGGGACCTTGAATAGACCATTTAAGAGATAAAATCTCTGTGTTAAAAATTATAGCATTTACAGCTAAAATTTTAGCCTTTATAGCTGTTTATTTTGATAAGATCAAAATCATTGGTTTATTGTTTGGCAATAATGGAAATATGACAAGCAATTACTGAAAAATGAAACTTACTAGATAATAGTTTTTACAATATTGAAAAAATATACTCATGTAAATTTGACATATTTTAGAACTGTATATATTTACCATGATATAGAATTTAGAACTTCCTTTGTATGTGGTTAGATTCAACTTACATTGTAGGCTTATTTGATAGAGTCTTCAATGTTAGAAACTTTGTATCCTTCACAAACTAAAACAGAATTGACTATTTTTTAAGAAGTTGGGATTCCTCCAAGGGAAAAGTAGTGTCTAGAACAAGCACATTTTTGTACATTAGTCTATAGCCATTAATCTCCCACAAAGCCAACTTTAGCAGTTCTCATTAGATTTCTTCCCTACCCCATGGACATGATGATTTGCAAAGGTTAAATTGAATCATGAGCCCCAGCCCACAGAGTTTCATCAGATTCTGCTTCTTTACTGTCATAATACTGCCTTTCCCAACTAATTAGGTCTCTGTTGTGCTTCCTATTTTTAATTCATGGATAATATCCAGCCTTGCCTTGGCAAGTTATGTCTTTCGCATGATCAATGCCTCTTCTCCTGTAGGTAAGGTAATATTATCTCTGTTGAATGACCCAGACTCCTTCTTCATTCATTGACCTCCTGATGTTTACTGCATGTCTAGAATTAAAGGTGTTCTTACCATATACTTTATATATCAGTGTGTACTTGTTAATGCAATTGCCTGCCATTGAGCCAATGATATTCCCATCCAATGCCTATATGGTAGAGCTTGTCCCATGTAGTCCCATTATATGGTCTCCAATATTCTAAATGAGAGGCTATTTTAAGAACTGAATATTAAATATTACATCTTTTTTTTTTTTGACAGGCAGAGTGGACAGTGAGAGAGAGAGACAGAGAGAAAGGTCTTCCTTTTGCCATTGGTTCACTCTCCAATGGCCGCCGCGGCCGGCGCACTGCGGCCGGCGCACCGCGCTGATCCGATGGCAGGAGCCAGGAGCCAGGTGCTTCTCCTGGTCTCCCATGGGGTGCAGGGCCCAAGCACCTGGGCCATCCTCCACTGCACTCCCGGGCCACAGCAGAGAGCTGGCCTGGAATAAATATTACATCTTTAAATTTAATTATTGTGAAACTGTTGATCATATTGCAACTCTACCTTTTATATAAAAAAGAATAGTACATGTTCAGGAGACTTTTGACAATGTTATATTTCTGAAGTGTCTACTAGAGGGATTATAAACACCCAAATCAACAATACTCTTATGTAGAAAGGAATACTATGGAATAGCTGCCTGAAGAAACTGTATTGGGAGTGAGACTACTGGGTGGATACAAGACTCTATTGAATTGTTGAACTTTTTAATCACACACTGATAATAGAAATGGTGTATTAAATAATTTTAAGGAGATGGATCATCTGAAAGAATTTGTGCTGTAGATAGTTTAGGTGGATGCAGTGAACGGTGGAATGGAATACAATTTTTGGAAGGGAACCTAGAAACCTAGATTATGAGCAAAAATTGATTACTGCACCTATGCAAACTATCAACAAAGAGGATTTAATACAGAATCTTAGGGAAAAGCATGAATATGACTGATCTGTGGGAGTTACTTAACTCTGAAACTTCTAAATATGTTTCTGGGACTATTGATAGTTTCCTTTTCCCAATTAAGATTAATTTACAAGAAAGCCTACGATGGAATCAGAAAGTGGATGAATCAGTGGACTCAGTTCTAAAAAAAGAGGGGGCTGGTAAGGACAAAAGAAACCAGGCAGATGCTGATAACTTTCGTCATCAAATACAGGCATAAAAAGAGAAAACAGTTTCTAAAATGGTTGTTTCTGGACTATGTTGACTTTTAAGTTTGTGGGAATGTCAAGTAAAGGTCTAGCAGAAAGCTGATGTGCTGAGTACAGAATGCTGACGGAAACACGGGCTGAGAGCAATGGTGTCACTAAATACAACACGGGAGAATTTCAAAAAGAGAGAAGCAACATTATCTCATGAGTCGGAAAGATGGAATAGAATAAAGGCTGAAAATGGGCAATTGATTTGACAGTTAAGAGGTCAAACCTTTATAATTTTTGTTTCAATAGTGTGGTTAAGTAGATAGTAGATAACATTGAATACTAGCAAGTGAAGAAGTGAATGTAGTTGACCCATTCAAGGAGTCTGGCAATGAGTAAAATAAATTAGCTTAAAATCTGGTCACCAAAAATACTTTACACATTTCTTAAATCTTTTTTTAACATGAGAAAGTTAAAAGACTACTTTTAAAAAGCCAATGAAAAATAGAGGCCAAATATAATGTCTATAATGGAAAAGGTTTCATAATATAAAAGAGTACAGAAAACATCTTTACATTGATGTTAAAATATAATTTCTACATCTTTTTCAGGGAGAATTTTTCAAGAATCAGAAATGCATTTCTATATTATGTAGAAATAATTTGATTTATATTGTTCTACACTGAATGAATAATTAGGTTATTTCTGTAATTCTCTTCTAAATATATAATCAAATATAGTAGAAAATATATACAAACAAGCATATATAATCCTATTTTAAGTGGTAATAAATTGTAAGCTATTTTAGTGCCTCTTACTATTCTAAATAGTTACCTAAATATATGTGCATGTGATATAATATGGGAAGACTAAATAAACCCTTGTTTGGGGAAAATATGTAATGATGTGGCATAAATTTCAGCACATAACTATTATTTTTAAAAAGTATGATACTATGCTCAACGAAATATGCCAGACATAGGACCAAAAGATCATACTTATGTGTGGAATATAAAAATGTTTAATTCATAGAAGAGTAGTAGTTACCAGAGCCTGAGGGTGGGGTGATGTTAAGATGTTGGCCAACTGGTACAAAGGTTCAGTTAGACAGAAGAAATTAGATCTGGTTCTCAGGTACACAGTATGGTAAGTATAGCTAATAATAATAATATATTGGATATTTCAAAATTGTTAAGGGGATAAGTTTCATACATGTGCTATCACCACAAAAGTGGGAAGTTTCTGAGGTGATGTAAATGTTAATTAGCTTGATAATCATCCAACATATATGTTTATGCCAAAACATCACACTAAACACCATGAAATCATACAATTATTATTTGTCAATGAAAATGATAATAAACTCTAGTAAGTAGGGCATAAATATCTTTAGACCTTATTTCTATAATTTTATAAAATTGAAATACTCAGAGTAATCACAACCATGTGCAAAATTTGCAATTACAAAACAACTACTGAAAAGCAGTATACCAGAATCATTAAATGGAGTCAACCTTGGGTTGGTAAATTAATTAGATGTGCATTTGGATTTGAAAAGATTCATTTTGGGTACAGCAAGGATAGACCTTAAAAAGATTTAAAAGTGCATATGAGGAAAATAGTTAAAAGATTATTAAACAAATATCTGAGATTGTTGGGATTAGTATGCTAGTGTTAATAAGGAAAAGAGTAATAATCCTCAAGTTTTGAATATTTGAAAGTTGAATCAATAAGACTTGATGAAATGTGGTTGATTGAACTAGATCTCTTAATTATGACTCATAGGTTTCTCATAGGAATAGCAACAAAGACATTGGGACTTGTGATTGCTTATTGCTATATCCAACAATATTTTTATATTTCCTTCTTACATGCTCAGCAGTAGTCAGAAGTTTTTGCTACATTATCTGTGATCATCTGTTTTCAAGATGCATCTTTCCTATCTCTGTTTCTTATCCATCTCCTTCACTAACTCTTATCCTACAATATATATTACAATATCTAACATGTATATAATATATGATAGATATTGCATTTGCAGATCTAACGTCTCACTTTTTATTCTATATATTCTCCTTAGGTCAATGGCTTTAAAACAATAGTGATTGTGTTCTAAAGTAAAAAAAATGCATTCTACATGATACATATATGTATTTATGTATAACTGAAAAAAAAGATTTAGGAAATCATATTTACCAAAACCACATGCTTGTGTTCTGTACTATTTTATTTCATTTTTAAAAATTGTTTTAACTCCTCTAAATTTTTTAAAACTCATCAAAAGATCTTTGCCCATGATTTGAAATCATGATCTGGGGGGTTCTTATGGCAATAACCAGAATTATATACAAGCTGATTAAAAACAAATATGAATTCCTTATAAAAATCTCTCCTCAAAATCCTAACTCATAAATTCTTTCATTTTATAATGCCTCCGGAAGAAAATACAGACCATTCCAATTCTGCCATACTTCCAAAAATCCCTGTTTCAGTATATCAGCATCATCTAAACATTGTAGCAGCCAAAAACAGGTGGTTCTCTCTTATACCTCTTTCTCATTCTTCTCTATATTCAAACAATTGCCAGGTATTTTCCACTCTATGCATTTTATATTGCTTAAAGGTGTGTTTTTTATATGATTCCCCTTGATTTTATTGTTGAACACTTTAAAAATTCCCTAGATTAGTGTCATAAATGGTATCTCAGCTCCCAGACTAAACCAGAGAAAATTTTTTCCCCACACTGAATCTAGATGGATATTTGGGGAAAAAAAAAAACTAAGTATGTGCAGTATTTTTCATATGTTTAAAACTCCCGAATATTTTCATGATCACATGTAGCTTTTCTCTCTTGATCAAAATATTGGCAATTATCTCTGTGACACTAGATTCTTATTTTCCATATGTGAACAATTGTACAGATTTCAGCAGTTCCTGCTTGATCTGCTCTTCTTCCCCTGTTCTGAAAGTCATTATTTATGTATCCAGTAAATGCAACTCCTTTAAGAATATTTACTCATTTCCTGTAGACAGATGAGAAATAATTCTGTAATTCTTTGTCTTGAAATTCTTTCTAACATAGAACTAATTATACTGAGTTCTTATTGCTGATTTACTTAACTGTCTCCTCATTGGTCCCTGTACTCTTTTAGGAAGGGGACATTTTCTTGTTCATCACTGAAACTCAGTGCATCGTAATGAATGATTGCTACAAAGAAATAAATCATCTAAATGTAGGTGAAAAATGAGTGATCAAAAAATACCATGTGGTGACATTCAAGTTTAATATGTATGTTGAATCAAGACCCATTTTCCCCAACTTTGCATTAAAATACTGTGTTCATGATATTTATTGTGATTATGGTTTCATAAAAGATCAGTTCAGAACAAAAATAATTGAAACCAATTTAGATGCCCACTGACACAATCAGAGTGAGAAAAATAGGGAGCTATATGACCACTAGGTATGGAAACATACATATAATAGTATATTTACATATACTGGATTAGAAGTGGAGCAGCTAGGTCTTGAACCGGCAGCCATATGGGATGCCTGCACTGCAAGGGGAGGCTTAACCCGCTACTCCCAACGACAGCCCCATGTAAAATTATTTTTTAAATCTACTTTCATCATATTAAATATTACATGCATGAAAAGTATGTATTTACCATAAGCTTCGAATATTTTCGAGTCTGAGAGGGTATCTATCAGATGGAAGTCAAGTAGCTCCATTATAGATAGCATGTTCTGGCTTTTCTTAATTCAAGTTTTGTATTTATCAGTTCTAGAATATCTATTCAATCTTTTTTTTTTTTTTTTTTTTTTTTTTTTGACAGGCAGAGTGGACACTGAGAGAGAGAGACAGAGAGAAAGGTCTTCCTTTGCTGTTGGTTCACCCTCCAATGGCCGCTGCGGTCGGCGCGCTGCGGCAGGCGCACCACGCTGATTCGATGGCAGGAGCCATGTGCTTATCATGGTCTCCCATGGGGGCCAGGGCCCAAGCATTTGGGCCATCCTCCACTGCACTCCCTGGCCACAGCAGAGAGCTGGCCTGGAAGAGGGGCAACAGGGACAGAATCCGGCGCCCCGACCAGGACTAGAAACTGGTGTGCCAGCGCCGCAAGGCGGAGGATTAGCCTAGTGAGCCGTGGCGCCGGCATCTATTCAATCTTACAGTTTCAAATTTTCTTCTTAAAATTTCAATGTAGCTTGTATTTCATTGTGCATATGAAGCACGGTTATTTTAATGTCTTTTTCTGACAACTCCATTATCTGATCCCCTGTGGTTCTATTTCAATTATCTGTTGTTTGTTATGATTTAGAATCACATTGTCTTATATCTTGGTGCATCTGATTAGTTTTGATTGAGTAGTGAATATTGTATTCCAAAATTGTAGAAAGAATTTCAGGCCCATGATAATGTTATTTTCTTCCACAGAGAATTTGTTTTGCATCTTCCAGGTTCCTGGGGAAAACCATTCTGATAGGACTACAATCCAATTCAGTGACTGAAATAATCTAAAGCTGAGGTTCAGTCACTGTTGGATCGTTCCTACTTTCCTACTTCTGATTCACCTTTATTCCCGATGTGCAGGTCTCTGTCTCAATTCATTGCAAGTGCAATTAGATGTGTGAACCACTTGACAGATCTTTGATGTCAAGATCTGACCCTTCGCAATATATGATTGTCAAAATTATTCCTCAACTTTTCATATTATCATTCCCCTCCAAAATGGATAAATGTCTTCAGGGTAAAAGTAAACCCAAATTCTAAGCCTATGTCCCTAGTTCTCTACCCTCATCCTAATCTTGATCTAGTTTTTCTTCACAATCTTGATATCTTTCCATATCTTCCTACAGATATATCTATGTGATTTCTATTCTCTCTCTATATATATAATATATCAAATATGTAACAGTTTATGTATATACATACACACACATACACACACACATATATGTGTGTATATATATATATATATATATATATATATATATATATGAAGCAGACATTTTTGAGCCTGTGTTAAAATTTTCTCTGGGAAATTTTGTCAGAATTGAGTGGACTCTGCTTCTCTTTACTGCATCTTTACATTTGGCTTTATGGGATGTTTCTTTGATTTGGATACATTTTCAGGTTTATTTCTCAGCTTGTTGTTTTATGTGTCACAGAGATAGCTTAAAGTTGAAATCAAAACATTCAGAGTTCAGCTTTTTGACACAAATTTCAGTTACTATATCATTTGATTTAAAGACTAAATAGAAATATAGACAAGCCTTGTCCTCTGATAGTGGGAGTATTAGTCAAGGTTTTGCCCACTTCTCTACTTCTATAAATCTAATCAAGGTTGCACCCTGTCTCCTCAGCAGATGTTAAAATCCAAGCCCTTGGCTGTCAAACTGGAAAACCTCCTCAGCACTCAGCTCAGGTATTCTATTACTCTAATTCCAGTTCCCCTTTTATTTTAACTTTTTAATTTTCATTTCAGAATAGTTTTAAATTTACAAAACAAAAATTGTGAAAAAGTACAGAGTTCCCATTTAGCCCATAAGCAGCTTCTCCTATATTTTTTTTAATCCAAATTCCTATCCTGCTCAGCTTCTAATACTCTGAAAGCTTCTTTAGTTTCTTGAATGCTCAAATGGTCATTTAAAAATATATTTGATATATTTTATCCAGCATTTCTCCATATATGGTAACAGCAGCTTTTTTCAGAACAATTTGTCTGATACATAGCTGGAATTAGAAGTCTATTGAAAAATTTTATGTATACCGTTGCTTTCTGAATGAAACAGCAGTTAACTGTTAATATCAATAGCTGTGAAGATTCCCAAAAGTCACAGCAATCATAAAAGCACTGAAATGTGAGAATATTACTTAGAATGTTTTCACAGAGAAATGATACTAAGAAATCATCAATGAGCAATGAACGTCTTGACTTATAACGTAAATTAGCAGAGTCAAACATGAAGCATGTTAGAATTTAACTGAACCTTACAACAGGCCGGCGCCGTGGCTCACTAGGCTAATCCTCTGCCTTGCAGCGCCGGCACACCAGGTTCTAGTCCCAGTCGGGGCGCCGGATTCTGTCCCGGTTGCCCCTCTTCCAGGCCAGCTCTCTGCTGTGGCCAGGGAGTGCAGTGGAGGATGGCCCAAGTACTTGGGCCCTGTACCCCATGGGAGACCAGGATAAGCACGTGGCTCCTGCCATCGGATCAGCGCGGTGCGCCAGCCGCAGCGGCCATTGGAGGGTGAACCAACAGCAAAGGAAGACCTTTCTCTCTGTTTCTCTCTCTCAGTGTCCACTCTGTCTGTCAAAAAAAAAAAAAAAAAAAAGATTCACAACAATGGTATCTCAGTCATCAGTCTAGACATGCAGTGGTACTTCTTAGTCTCTGGGAAGATCTCTGTTGAGAGCAGTCCACTCTTTACACCCTGATGCACACTAATGCAGGAACTTTTCACAACCAACTGAGCAACACAGCTACTTTATCCCTTCATCCTCTTAGAGTTATAGCCTCCTGGATCACACTAAATTTCAACTAAGTAAGCCTCAGAGCAAAAGAAAGTGTTCTTTATCTACTATATCTTGGAATAAAAAGTTGACAAAAGAAGTCAAGTCAGAAAGTGTCTTCATGCAGTTTATCAGTTATGGTGATTTCATGTATTCATGTTTCTCAAAGAAGCACAAATTGAAAATTAGTATATAGTAATTTTCTCCCACAAATGTGATCAGACATTGGAGACAATATCGCTCCCCAGCCATCAATGCCTATTTATTTATTTATCCATCTATCTATCTATCTATCTATCTATCTGAGAGGTAGTACCCGAAATGTCCTCAACGGCCAGAGCTGAGCTGGTTTGAATCCAGGAGATAGGAGCTTCTTCCAGAGCTTCTTCCAGGAGTCAGCTGCTCCCACACAGGTGCAGGGGCCCAAGTGCTTGGCCCATCTTCCACTGCTTTCCCAGGCCATAAGCAGAGAGCTGGACTGGGAGAGGAGCAGCCAAGAAATGGCGCACATACAGGATGCCGGCGCTGCTGGCAGAGGCTTAGCCTACTACTCCACAGTGCTGGCCCCAACAATGCTGTTTTATACAAATGCAAGATCATGACAATTTGCTGGAAATGTATACACATTTAGACCATATCGTTTAAAACTGAGAAAAATTCTGCCCCTGCCCAGCATAACATTTACGTGCATAAAACAGAATATATATATATATATATATATATATATATATATTTTGACAGGCAGAGTGGACAGTGAGAGAGAGAGACAGAGAGAAAGGTCTTACTTGGCCGTAGGTTCACCCTCCAATAGCTCTCTGCTATGGCCTGGGAAGGCAGTAGAAGATGGCCCACGTCCTTGGGCCCCTGCACCCATGTGAGAGACCTGGAAGAAGCTCCTGGCTCCTGGCTTCGGATCAGCACAGCTCTGACCATTGCGCCCATCTGGGGAGTAAACCAGACCTCTCTCTTTGTGTAACTCTGACCTTCAAATAAATAAATAAATCTTAAAAAAAAAAAAAAAAGAAGCTGCTGAGGAAGAGACGTGGGAAAAAAGGACAAGAAAAGTGTTCATTAACACACTAATAGTAATAGCTAAACAAATTTAATAAATTTTTTCTATGGAAAAAAGTATTTTCAAATGTTTCTATTCCTAATATATGGGAACATAAGGAAAATTAACTCCTGCCAGTAACAGGTGTTCTTTTTAATGTAAACCACAAGTAAATTTTCTACAGATAAATGGAAGGCTCCACATGAAGAAATAAATCATAGGTAATACAGAAAATTAGAAGGAAACTAAAATGTTTTAGGGGCCGGTGCTGTGGTGCAGTGGGTTAACGCCCTGGCCTGAAGCGCCAGCATCCCATATGGGCACAGGTTTGAGTCTCGGCTGCTCCACTTCCAATCCAGCTCTCTGCTATGGCCTGGGAATGCAGCAGAAGATGGCCCAAGTCCTTGGGCCCCTGCACCCACGTGGGAGACCTGGAGGAGGCTCCTGGCTTTGGATCAGCGCAGCTCCAGCCATTGCAGCCAATTGGAGAGTGAACCATCAGATGGAAGACGTCTCTCTCTCTCTGCCTCTCCATCTTTCTCTGTGTAACTCTGCCTTTCAAGTAAATAAATAAATATTTTAAAAAAATTAGTGACTATGTATAATCGCTGCTAATATGTTTTTCTAAGCAGATTACATATAATCTCATTTAATTTCCATAGGAAGCCAATGATGTGGGTATTATCATCCCTCTCCCCTCCACACCTGTTTAGAAGCGGATTAACTGATTGTCAACCTTCAATCAGTGGGGAAACAATGAAGCTGGATTCATATGAAGCCAAGATGGTTATAGAAACTGCACTTTGAGTCATAGGAGGCACGTCACCTAAATTTGTTTTTAAATATCCTGAAATATTTTTAAACAAATAAGCTATAACAAAGAGATAGTGAAACAAGTGTTTTCATTCAAAGAAAAATTAAAATTGATTTTCATTTCCTAATCTTAAACAGATTCGTGGATTAAGAGTTTAACCAAGCTTTTGGCTTAGCAGCTAAGATGTTGCTATAAGTGCTTACGACTTGTGACCAGGTTGCAGGCCTGGTTCTGGCTCCCAATTCCAGCTTACCATTAATGCAGATCCTGCGAGACAGCAGTGATGGATTCTGCCACCCCTGTGGGAGACCTGCATTTTGTTTCTGGCTCTCCACTTTGGCCAAGCACAGCTGTGGTCATTATGGGAACAAGTGAATGGAACTTCTCTCTCTCTCTTCTCTGTCAAATGATATACAAATATGCACATATAAATAAAAATACACACACACATGTGTTTGTGTGTAAATCAAGACGTCTTTGGTCTCTAGTAACAGAAACCAAAATCAATGCATGAAATTTCCTGTTGCGGATCATTACAAAGTTAAACTGGTGTGACTATGTTCAAATGCGACAGATCCAGTGTTTCAAAGGGGCCCTTGAGAATGTGTGTCTCTCTATCTCTTTTCAATTTCTAGTATTGGCTTCATTCACTGGAAAGCCCTCTGCATATGATAACCAAGATATGCACAAGCTTCAGCTTTAAAAATTCTTAGTAATGAATGATTCACAAAGAAAGTAGTCTAGGATAACTAAGGCTACAAACCCTTTTCTGAACCGATCACTGTAGCCAGGTATGTGGGATCACAGCTGTACTCACTCCCGTGGCACAAGAGTGGAGAAGGAATTAATGGCAATCATAAGTGAAGGAGCGCTTATTCTCAAAAAGGATGAAAAGAATGAACAAAAAAGTAATAGATATCCCTTAAAACTTTGTAAATAAATCAAAGTGACATAAATTTATATAGAAAAAAAGGTATGCAAACTACACAAAAACAACATAAAAAATAAAATTGCAGTATTAGCATCAGGAAAATTTTACATAAAAGCACTGGGGTAGCAAATAGATCATTTATACTCAGGAGGTTTAGATGAATAATGAAAATTTAATACATAAAAGCAGCAGTGAATTGAACAATTCAGCAAGAAAATATAGATAGAAAACTGTTAAGAAAAATGAGAAATTGAAAGAAGGTAATTAGAGTGTAAAAACTAATAATACAGCAAACATTCTATGACAGAACGAATAGAAATATGAAGACAAAGAGGATTGTACAATGTAAGCAATGAGGAAAATACTGGTATAGTTTTACTTCCTAACACAACATGAAAAATGTCATTTAATTTTTCATAATATCATTTCAAAAATTAGTCTTAAATTTGAGCACAAAAGTAAAAACAATGTCTAAATTTCCAAAGCAAAAATTATCTTGGTTATAATTAAATAGTATTAAATTAAATAACAAATATTTCTATTAAAAATTCAGAAAACTTGAAAATTTTTTAATTCTCTCAAACTGATTGTTGTGCCGCCAAACAATTTGAAACAAACAAAAACACTCTTTGTAACTCCAAGATTCTAGGATTCTATGAAATGAAAAACAGTAATAAATATATTAGGCTAATGAATTCTACCATTTTTGAAATGAAATCATTGTTTATTCATGATTAAAAGTAATGAACAATTCAATAGCTAAAATTTAAATCATTGCTTTGAACTTAAAAATCAACTTTAATCAACTTAATTTTGTGTTTTTAAAGTCCCAACGAATGTTTCATTTTAAATCAAGTCTTTCAAACATAAAATAATTTATTCCTTCATATTTACTTCTTTAAAAAGACTGTTCATTAGAAAGCACCACATTTACACAAATGATAAAGACAATAAAGTTCAATTAAGACTGCGTCCAATGTAAGTATATTCTAATTGGATTTTATAGGAATGATTAACATGATGATCTTGAAAAAGTTTTCCCTAAATTTATCTTCAACTTCCCAAATTTTAATTAATCTTTACAGTCAAATACTAATGCTCCTTGTCTTTCAGATACCTCCAGAGTTCTAAATATCATGAATTTCCCAAGAGAACTTGGCAAAGCCTGTTGCTACTAGAGGGCAGTAAAGTCTTGTTATGTGCTCCGGAGATCGCCAGAACAATCAGTCCCTTGCAGAACCACTTGAGGTTACTGGATGATGCAACTTTCAGCTTTATATTCTGCCAAGTAGTTAAGTCTGCCTGAGAAATCAATTTGGCCCTAATATTTGCACTTTAAACAAAATCCAATCACTTGATCCAGCTCAATCAATAAACACTAATTAGCAAGCCAAGCATCATAATTAGGTTACAAATGTGTTAAAGTAGTATATTCTTTCTGAACTATCAGATACTAAAATCTAGGAAACTCTTCAAGTTGTTTTAGGATTTCTTAAAAACGACCATTGAAAAGTTTCACAATTGCCTCACTTAAGATGTCATGTCAAATATTTACTCTAAAATCAAGTATCTAGCAAACTTTTCAACAGTTAATGATCCATGGGAAAGAAATACCAAAAATGGAATTTTGGTACTCCAGGGAATGTATGTAAAAAAGGTTTAGTTGCCTAGCAACACTGGGGGGAAAAAAAGAGGAGAAACTTTGTATAGCGTTTAGCCAATTTTTTTTAAATGTTATTCCTGTCGTGAAGCGTATTAGATCAGCGTGGCTTGTGAACAGGATTTTTAACAGTCAGGAGATGTGACTGTTTAAGATTCCTTTCTCCAGTCACTAGTTCATTGTCAGCGGCAGCTACAGAGCAGCTTTATGTGCATTCAGAGACCGCCAGGAAATTAGTTCTGCATGACTGAGTCAGCACTGTAGCCCGGAGAACAGGGATCACCCATTTCCTTAAGCTTATTCCTTGTTGTGATAACAATATTAAATATTATACTCCCAAAGTAGAATAATAGTTATAGGATTATATTTCATGTAAAAATTAAATCACTCCTAAAAGTGTGACCCACATTACGGACTTTATGCTGACATTAAATGTGACTGACAAAGCTTTCCCTTCCTTTTTGTTGCCTTCCAAAGTGCTTGATAGATGCTGATAGCTTACTTAGTGTCTTTAGACTTTCTTCTAAACTACATGAAGCAATGAAATAAAAAGTTCAATTAAATGAACTCAGAGAAAATGGACACTTAAAACTAGCAACAGCTAAAATTAAACTGATCTTTAAAATTAAGGCAAATGATTTTGTTTCTCTATTATTCAAGGGGGAAAAAAGCATGGAATTAAGATGTTTCCAATCTGAACTAATTAATCAGCAGGCTAGATCCCAAAGTAAAGTAACGACTGCCCCATGTGCTTCACTGCAGCCCCATTCCTGCATGCATTCATTTCTCACGCTTCAGTCTCCAAACCACTGTCCATTTTTATCTTTTTTATATATTAAATACTGTCACCTAGTTAAACTGAACTGTTGATCTAAATAATGCTCCGGTATATCCTTTTAGATTGAGAGGAATTTTCCTCATTGCCACACACTGTATACATGCAGCTGTAAGCCTGCAAATAGAGTCTTAGATATTTTTTATATATTATCTGTATAAGCTTGCAAATAATGTCTCAGGTTTTTTTAATGTGTTATCTAACCACATATCAAAATGTGATATATGTAACCTCCTAATATTTTATAGTCATGCTAACACATATACATCTTGCCTGACTCCAAAGTTGTAATTAAAGTCAACCATTTGAGTAGGGAGAGAATTTCAAGATATGTAAGACCAGATTTCTACTTTATATTATATAAATAGGATTCCTGCTTTGATGTAAACAATGAGTGTGTGTGTGTGTGTGTGTGTGTACACATGGCCTCTTTGTAAGACTTCAGCAAAATCACTGTTACCTTTCAGACCTGGGAAACAGGTAAGAAAGTACAATCTAGAAACTGGTTGAAAATTCAAGCTGGAATAGTGCTACTTACAATGGTGAATACAGAAATAGATGTTTCTCTAACATCATGAAAAATACCAATTTACCCATGTAACATAACTTTGGGTTTCAAAATATAAGAATATATTCAACAAAATTAATTTGTTAAATTTAATAATACAGTGGAGAATAGAATGAAACTAGTATATAACCATAGATTTTCAAACTAATCACATTCCATTTTGTGATGAAATGATGGGTTTCCTAACTTGGGAGAATCAAGAGACATAACTTTGTGCTTCTACCTAATCATAACTATCAGCAGGGAAAAGATTAGGACGAGGTGAATCTGGTTTACTATGAACTGTTGGATCTGATGTGAGCAATGGAGTAACTACAGAAATAAATGTTAAATATATTAGCCAAAAAGACAACAGATCATTCCAGTAAAAGTCAATTGTGTAATTTGAACTTGATAAATGACAAAGTAGCAAGAAGCTAGTTCACAAAAATTATAAACCAAGGAACTAGAAGAGATTAGTATGCAGCAATCTCAATCAGGCAAGGAAATCCACGTGCAATAAAGCAAATTCAAAACCAAATGAGTTTTACAACTTGTGATATTTCCCAAAAAGCTGAGTCTCAATTTTTGGTGCATGTTTTGAGGGTATCTTAAAGCCATTCCTATATATAGATCAGAATCAAATGAAGTTACATTCTAAAGAACTAAAGAGCATCACAATTAACTTGGTGAAAATTTTAAATTTGATAAACAATATTAGAATACCAAAGTCACACAAGGGTCATTTTTAGAAAAATATCTGACAGGTTAAATTACTCAAGCTGTAACAATGTTATTAATTTGTGTGGATAGAACTTATCACCATGAATATCTTCCATATTTTATCTAGAATACTCATATGTGGACATAAACCTGGAATGTGATAGTAGGAAGGGAATACTACTGTCCTCTTTAAGCCCTACGATGTATACTGTATAGTGCTTAACTGTAAATATCATTAGGCATGATGTGCAAATTGTCTCCTGTACAAGGGCAATTGTCTAGGGAAGTTCTTGTGGACTGAAATCGGCATAGCCTGTGCTCTTGAAGGAATTAGCCACAGTATGGGGCTCTACTGGCCTGGAAGGAAGGGGGACACACACACACACACACACACACACACATAATTACACTCTGTGCTGAGTCAGTGGAGACCCTAGCTCTTGCCAACCTGTGAAAATTTTTCTGTAATAATGTTTCCTAAAGTTTTGTGCCATTTTGTAGTAAAGATATTAGTACTTTATACTAAAATAGATCTTTAGATGTGTTTCTAGTACTTATTGTAAAAAAAAAAAAAGCATTAATACCTAACTTGTATCTTTTGAGAATTGGTCTAAAATTTTACTATCTCATTGAAATTATTTTTTAAAAGTATCGAATATGTCTTTCATCAACATCTCAAGCACAATAATTAATACATTTAACAAATAACTATCTTTTTAATGATAACTAACCCTGTTTCATGTTCTTTAACAGATATGAAAATAAATACATTGATCTTTGTCTTATTTTATAAGTCAATAGTTGTACCTTGTTTTTAAAAAGAGCTAGTCAAACTGTAAGAATGAAGGAGTCCAGGGGCCGGCACCATGGTGCAGTAGGTAATCCTCCACCTGCAGTGCCAGCATCCCCTATGGGTGCCAGTTCTAGTCCCAGCAGCTCCTCTTCCAATCCAGCTCTCTGCTATGGCCTGGGAAAGCAGTAGAAGATGGCCCAAGTCCTTGGGCCTCTGCACTCACATGGGAGACTGGAAAGAAGCATCTGTCTCCTGGCTTCAGATCGGCGCAACTCCGGTCATCGTGGTCAACTTGGGAGTGAACCAACAGACAGAAGACTTTTCTCCCTGTCTCTTCCTCTCATTGTCTGTAACTCTACCTCTCAAATAAATAAATAAATAAATCTTAAAAAAATGAAGGTGTCCAAATTAGTTTTAAAGTTTCAGTTTTTCTGTGGGAGATTTACATAATTCTTGGGAAAGGAGAAGAAAAATATTAATGTATGCAAAACAGTGGTGTAGCACTAGCCAGTTGGAGCATTGAATACAAAATATTACTACCATTTTGACTACGACCCTGTCGGAATAAGATCGAAGTCAGCGAACTCAAAAGGCTTCCATAGCCTTGGCAACTCATGACTAGAGCCTAGGGAGATTACTGACGCCATAAACAAGAGTGTCAAATTGTTAAGTCAACAACAGGAGTCACCGTGTATTTACTCCTCATGTGGGATCTGTCCTTAATGTGTTGTCCAATGTGAAGTAATGCTATAATTAGTACTCAAACAGTATGTTACACTTTGTGTTTCTGTGTGGGTGCAAACTGATGAAATCTTTACTTAATATATACTAAATCGATCTTCTGTATATAAAGATAATTGAAAATGAATCGATATGAATGGAATGGGAGAGAGAGTGGGAGATGGGAGGGGTGCGGGTGGGAGGGAAATTATGGGGGGGAGCCATTGTAATCCATAAACTGTACTTTGGAAATTTATATTTACTAAATAAAAAAGAATGTTTCAAATTTTTAACTGTAAAAAGGCTACAATTTCACTAAAGTTGACAATCAGTCATAAAAAGCATTCTCTTCAAGGCAATTGTGTGACAAGACTTTGAAAAATTTATTTACTTTCCAGAAACATAATTGCAATTATAAGAATTTGGAGTTATGCCTGAAAATGTAAAGACTTGAGATTTCATAAACTGAGAATTTTATTGAAAGTCGAGAATATACCACAGGTGGTCTGTAGTATATGTGGATTGGTGATTAAGTGTTGATATTTTTAAAGAGAATGTGGCAAATAAAGATAATAAAGGCAAAAAAAGGCACCTTCACCTACATAAATAGACCAAAACAACTCAAAATAATGTCCTCTTTCCCATTTAATTGTCATTTTAGTTTAATTGTGTTTCATCTCTAGTCACTCCCTCGACCAACATTCTGCAGAGGGAGGCTCAGCAAATGGTGAAGGTTTATTTCTACTCTGACTCCTTAGAATGCTACAGTGTGAGGCTCTCACACAGTGTGGTCCATATGCAGGGATTCACTCATGGACCTAGGAGCATGAGTTTTTCTGGGAACAAGAACTGCTAATAGACAATTCCTTATTAGGTTATTACTTTTTGACTCTTACCATAGTCACTCAAGCTTTCCAATGACTTCCTGTGGAGTGTAGGACAAGGAAATCCACAAAAGATGTTCATAAAAGGCCAACACTGTGGTGCAATGGGTTAAGCTGTCACCTACAACTCTGGTTTGAAACTTTGCTGTGCTACTGCAACCCAGGTCCCTGCTAATGTGCCTGGGAAAGCAATGGAAGATGTCCCAAGTACTTGGACACCTACCACCCATGTGGGAGACCTGTCTCGTGATTTTTTCCTGGCCCAGCCTTGGACACTGTGGCCATTTAAGGAGTTAACCAGCAAATGTAAGCTGTCTCTCTTTTAGTCTTCTCTTTCTGTAACTCTGTCCTTCAAATAAATAATTAATTTTTTTCTTTAAAAAAAAA
This sequence comes from Oryctolagus cuniculus, assembly GCF_051225735.1. Taxonomy (NCBI): domain Eukaryota; kingdom Metazoa; phylum Chordata; class Mammalia; order Lagomorpha; family Leporidae; genus Oryctolagus; species Oryctolagus cuniculus. The sequence goes on along the minus strand of NC_142871.1, from coordinate 104,251,097 downwards.
ACAACAACAGATTGTTCAGGACATCACTGACCAAACTCATAAATGCTAAAATGTGAGAGACATTTACCATTTGTTGGATTCATGTGTTTATTCTGTGATTATTTTCTGTGGTCGTTTGTGTTTGTTGCAAAATTACACAATGCAGGAACATCTGTATATTACTACCATGTATACTTAGCAACTTTGTTTACACAAGGAAAATAGATGTTCTCTTGGAAAAATATAGTGAGTATAGCAAATAAACAATCAGCATAATTTTTTAAGAGTTCTGGGGGGAAAGAAAACCTACGATTGCTGCAAAATTTAAAAAGAGAGAGAGAGAGAGAGAGAGAGAGAATATCTTTTTTTTTTCAGAGTTACAGACAGAGAGAGGGAGAGACAGAGAGAAAGGTCTTCCACCCACTGGTTCATTCTGCAAATGGCCACAGAGGACTCCAATCTGTGCCCTCATGGGATGCAGGTGCCACAGGTGGAGGCCCAACCTATTATGCCACAGCACCAGCCCTGAGAATATCAATGTTACTATCTTTGCTCAAAAAAGGAATAAGTAACTGAATGGACATCTGTCATTTGAAATATGTTGAAAGTGTGTGGCAATGCTATTTGTTCAGTTAGGAATTACTGTGTTAAATTACTGAATTTCCATGTCCAAAATCAAACAAATACAAACAAATAGGATTATATCTGTTATGTAATGTGGTATTTATGGACATACATTTATTTGTGTGATTTATATTCGTAAAAATCTACTGTTATTTAAAAATGGACCTTTAACAATAATAGAAGTCAACAGAATAATGCTCAGAAAATAAGGTTGTACATGACCATAAGGCATTGCATATTTTCCTGAATAATAAAAAGCTAGAGAAAAGTGAGACTTGCACAAGATATTCAAGTGTAAAATTTTTAAAAGTTCAGAAATGAACTTCGTATTAGCAGACCATAATTGATAATGTATAATCATATTTTCTAGAACTAGATATCCTAACAGTGTCATCAGCTAACCAATTATTTTTCCCTCTTTTAAGTTACTAAATGCTCAAAAATAAAGTTTGTGAAGTAAAGTTTTTTCTTTCCCCAGTAGGCTCTTGACACTGCATCTGGAAGTTCTTATGAGTTTTCATCCATTAGCTGAATGAACCGTGGAAATAATCCCTTGTTTTGTCTTTGGTAAGTGCACTAACAGACATGTGATAGACTCATAACCCTTGAAAGTAATGGCATGAAACTGCTCCAAAACTGGATGGAAAAATTGATCCCATTTCAGTTCTCCTCTCCTGATGGTTGCAAATCATGTACTTTTGCCATGAGAGGATAAAAGTGCCCCCTCAAAGTCTATTCTTTGGTTTTAGTTTTCATGGAAAATAAGACAAGAATTTTGAAGTGTTAACAGTAAAAATCTCTTTATAAACAAATAGTGTGAATACAAAATCTACTCACATTTAAATACTGAGTATTCATGAATAAATCAAAGAGGATTTATTCTTTTACAAAATTTACACATAATGTTTTTAAAAGCATTAGTTTACCAAACATAAGAAATATCATCAAGCACTATGAAATGTGCATTAAATATATTTCAGCATTCCCCCTTTTTTTTCTTTTAACTTTTATTTAATGAATATAGATTTCCTAAGTACAGCTTATGGATTACAATAGCTTTCCCCGCCCCCCGTAACTTCCCTCCCACCCCTTGCGCTCTCTCCCCTTCCATTCACATCAAGATTCATTTTCAATTCTCTTTATATACAGATCAGTTTAGTATATATTAAGTAAAGATTTCAATAGTTTGCACCCACACAGAAACACAAAGTGAAAAATACTGTTTGAGTACCAGTTATGGCATTAAATCACAATGTACAGCACATTAAGGACAAAGATCCTACATGAGGAGTAAGTGCACAGTGACTCCTGTTGTTGACTTAACAAATTAGCACTCTTGTTTATGGCATCAGTAATCTCCCTAGGCTCTTGTCATGAGTTGCCAAGGCTATGGAAGCCTTTTGAGTTCACCAACTCTGATCATATTTAGACAATGCCATGGTCAAAGTGGAAGTTCTCTCCTCCCTTCAGAGAAAGGTACCTCCTTCTTTGATGACCTGTTCTTTCCACAGGGATCTCACTCACAGAGATCTTTCATTGAGGTCATTTTTTTTTTTTTGACAGCCATTCTATGGGTCTGCTGTGTATCTCACTTCCCATGTTGGATCGTTCTCTCCCTTTTTTATTCTATCAGTTAGTATTTGTATCACTAGTCTTGTTTATGTGATCCCTTTGACTCTTAATCCTATCATTATGATCAATTGTGAACAGAAATTGATCACTGGGACTAGTGAGATGGCATTGGTACAACCACCTTGATGGGATTGAATTGGAATCCCCTAGTATGTTTCTAACTCTACCATTTGGGGAAAGTCCAATTGAGCATGTCCCAAATTGTACATCTCTTCCTTCTCTTATTCCCACGCTTATATTTAACAGGGATCACTTTTCAGTTAAGTCACAACACTTAAGAATAATTGTGTATTAATTACAGAATTCAACCAATATTATTAAGTAGAACAAACAGAAAAAAATACTAAAAGGGATAAAGTATTAAGTTGTTCATCAACAGTCAGGGCAAGGGTTGATCAAGTCACTGTTTCTCATAGTGTCCATTTCACTTCACAGGTTTTCTTTTTGGTGCTCGGTTAGTTGTCACTGATCAGGGAGAACATATGATGTTTGTCCCTTTGGGACTGGCTTATTTCACTCAGCATGATGTTTTCCAGATTCCTCCATTTTGTTGCAAATGAACGGATTTCACTGTTTTTTACTGCTGTATGGTATTCTATAGAGTACATGTCCCATAATTTCTTTATCCAGTCTACTGTTGATGGGCATTTAAGTTGATTCCAGGTCTTAGCTAATGTGAATTGAGCTGTAATAAATATTAAGGTGCAGACCACTTTTTAGTTTGCCAATTTAATTTCCTTTGGGTAAATTCCAAGGAGTGGGATGGCTGGGTTGTATGGTAGGGTTATATTCAGGTTTCTGAGGAATCTCCAGACTGACTTCCATAGTGGCTTGACCAGTTTGCATTTCCACCAACAGTAGGTTAGTGTCCCTTTTTCCCCACATCCTCTCCAGCATCTGTTGCTGGTAGATTTCTGCATGTGAGTCATTCTAACCGGGGTGAGGTGAAACCTCATTGTGGTTTTGATTTGCATTTCCCTGATTGCTAGTGATCTTGAACATTTTTTCATGTGTCTGTTGGCCATTTGGTTTTCCTCTTTTGAAAAATGTCTGTTGAGGTCCTTGGTCCATATCTCAAGTGGGTTGTTTGATTTCTTGTTGTGGAGTTTCTTGATCTCATTGTAGATTCTGGTTATTAATCCTTTATCTGTAGCATCGTTTGCAAATGTTTTTTCCCATTCTGTCGGTTGCCTCTTCACTCTCCTGACTGTTTCTTTTGCAGTACAGAAACTTCTCAATTTGAGGCAATCCCAATAGTTGATTTTGGCTTTGACTGCCTGTGCCTCCCGGGTCTTTTCCAGAAACTCTTTGCCTGTGCCAATATCTTGAAGGGTTTCTCCAATGTTCTCTAATAACTTGATGGTGTCAGGTCGTAGATTTAGGTCTTTAATCCATGTTGAGTGGATTTTTGTGTAAGGTGTAAGGTAGGGGTCTTTCTTCATGCTTCTGCACGTGGAATCCAGTTTTCCCAGCACCATTTATTGAATAGACTGTCCTTGCTCCAGGAATTGGTTTTAGATCCTTGATCAAATATAAGTTGGCTGTAGATGTTTGGGTTGATTTCTGGTGTTTCAATTCTGTTCCATTGGTCTATCCATCTGTTTCTCTACCAGTACCATGCTGTTTTGATTACAACTGCCCTGTAGTATGTCCTGAAATCTGGTATTGTGTTGCCTTCGCCTTTGTTTTTGTTGTACAAAATTGCTTTAGCTATTCGAGATCTCCTGTGTCTCCATAGGAATTTCAGCATCATTTTTTCTAGATCTGGGAAGAATGTCTTTGGTATCTTGATTGGCATCACATTGAATCTATAAATTGCTTTTGGGAGAATGGACATTTTGATGATGTTGATTCTTCCAATCCATGAGCATGGAAGATTTTTCCATTTTTAGGTATCCTCTTCTATTTCTTTCTTTAAAATTTTGTAATTTTCATCGTAGAGATCTTTAACATCCTTAGTTAAGTTTATTCCAAGGTATTTGATTGTTTTTGTAGCTATTGTAAATGGGATTGATCTTAGCAGTTCTTTCTCAGCCGTGGCATTGCTTGTGTATACAAAGGCTGTTGATTTTTGTACATTGATTTTATATCCTGCTACTTTGCCAAACTCTTCTATGAGTTCCAATAGTCTCTTAGTAGAGTTCTTTGGACCCCCTTAATAAAGAATCATATCGTCTGCAAAGAGGGATAGTTTGACTTCTTTCTTCCCAATTTGTATCCCTTTAATTTATTTTTCTTGCCTGATGGCTCTGGCTAAGACTTCCAGAACTATATTGAATAGCAGTGGTGAGAGTGGGCATCCCTGTCTGGTACCAGATCTCAGTAGAAATGCTTCCAACTTTTCCCCATTCAATAGGATTCAGCATCTCCTTAACAACAAGGTTAGGAATGCCATTTTAATTTCATGTTAGGTTAAGTACAAAATCAGAAAGACAAGGTATCTTTCTCTGGATCAAGTCATAGTACATGCTTCATTTTATTGAAATCTTATTCTGCAGATTTCAAAGTCTTCAGATCACATTTTTGTCTTCAATGTATTTTTTAAATCACTTCATGCAAATTTGATTATTAGCGTGGACTGATTCCTTACAGAACAATAAATTGTTTTTAAATTGCAAAATTCTTTGATTTGTATGTGTTTGAACCATTTTTCCTCTGTGAGAGCTTAGCTAAAGAAAATTTACATGGCAAATTCTACAGTGTATGTTTTCTGCATATCCAGGAGAAATCTGATTTCTGTCTCATCCTAGCCATTATAATTTAATACCTTATTCTCAAATTACTATATTCAATAACTGGTATATTTCTTCCAGTTTTGAAACAGTCACATTTTGCCTTTAATTATTTGTTTTCTAAGGGCTATAGAGGGAGTTATAATATCTGTGATTTAGGTACGATTTCACTCTGCTGAGATGGATTAAAGGAACATGCTGCATCAGTCAAAAAAACTGCAGACAAGCAGAAGAACACACAGATAGTAGTTTTCATGAGCCAGAAAGATTCAAAGTACTGGAGATGTTATAATACATCTCTATTTTAGTAAAGTCATTCTCGTTTATCCTCATAACACTTCACAGAACAACCTTCACAGAATTAATAATCTTCACAGAATTAAAAATGTAATGGTATTGAAAATAGTTGGAGTAAATGATTTAAAAAATCATTGGTAAAAAAGTAAAATGTGTTCTTTGATGCAATAAAATATTGTGATCTTAAATAAATAGAAGATTGGATTTAAAAATACTGTGTTTGGATGACAGTGAACAAGTCTGAATTGATTAAAGAAACATGATAAAAATTGTGGAAAGTGGGTAAATTATAATGTTCAGCATTCATACCACTTCCCTAGGGAAGTCCAAAAGTGTAAATACATACATACATACATAAAAGGGGGGAGGAAGCCACGGCAACTTTTTGGGTTGCCTGATTAGCCTTTATATGAAGGCTGTGTACGCAAGCTATTAATTCTACCCATATCAAGACACTAAAAAGTTCAAGTGTTTGTCTCAGAAATAGGGGGTGGCACATTGTAGTGCAGCAGTCACTGCTTAGGATGCCTGACTGCATGCAACATAGTGTGCATAAGATCAAGGCCCTGCTCCACTTCCCACCCAGTTTCCTGCTAATGTGCATCCTGGGAGACAGCAGATGATAAACTGAATACTTGGACCCTTGTCACTCATGTGGGAGTTCTTGTCTCCTGGCTTCAGCTTTGCACAGACCTGGCTGTTGTAGGCATTCAGGAGTGAATCAGTGGGTGGATGACACACATACTCTTTCTTTTTCTAAATCGGCCTTTCAAATAAATAAATAAACTGAATTTTACAGGTAACTTTTAAAAAGAATGATTTATGATTCAATTACACAAAAATAAAAAGTTGTTAATGTGCATAATAGTTAAAAGGGCATGTTTTTGACTGAGGCATATAAGGTTTGTAGCTTAGTAACACTATTAGGCTTTCTTAGCAATTTTTAGTTCATGAATGATGTTACAGATTGAGTCACTGGACAGAAAATGTTAAGAAAATTACAAACAAAGGAACAATGATGCAAAATCAGCATATTGCACCATTCTGCTTCCTGTGGTACAGGCAATTCATCCCTTTATCAATATTCTTGTCCTTGTTAAATTCATCTCTGGTAAAAACTAATTCTGACCCATTCAGTCCTCTCATGGTGACTGCTTGGGCACTCACTATCCATGAACTTGTCAGAATAAATAAAAGTGGAGCAGGGAGAGGTGTCAGAATGGAGGGTCTCTAGTAGACTCAAGTCATTGGAAATTATTAAGATTCCAGGGAAATGTACTAGCATGACGAACTATAAATGAGGATGACCAGGTAGATGCTAACACTGACTCTACACGAGAGGTTTCATATGCAGTTAGGTAGACAACATGGTTAAAATCTGAAGAGCAGCAATAAAAAATAAAAGATTAGAAAATATGGCAACAAGGACTGGCGTTGTGGCAAGGCAGGTTAAACCACTGCTGTGACTCCAGCATCCCATATCTGAGTTTGATTCTCAGTTACACTGCTTCTGTGCCAGATCCTGCAAATGTGCCTGAGAAGGAAGCGGAGGATGGCCCAAGTACCTGGGCACCTGCCACTCATGTTGGAGAGCAGGATGGAGTTCCTGTCTTAAAGCTTCTTCCTGGCTTATCCCTGGCTGTTGCAGGCATTTGGGGAGTGAACCACTGGATAGAAGATATCTCTCTCTCTCTCTCTCTCTCCAGCTTCTCCACCCTCCCCCACGTGTGTGTGTATTTTCCCTCTCTCTGTGTGGCTCTACTTTTCAAATAAATAAATCTTTTTTTTTAAAAAAAAGAAAATATGTCAACAAATAGTCTAGGATTTTGGAAACAAAGTCAGGAATGAATATTTTCTTTTATAATTTTGTTTTCAAAGATTTTTTAGGAACTACCAGAAAATTTGAGGGAAAGTATAGATTTCCCACACTTAAATAACTTCCCCAAACCCCCCACCAGAGTGAAAGTATATTTGATAAACTTTCATTGACACATCATAATGAACAAAAATCCACAGTTTACTTTAGGGTTTACTAAAGTAACTGCTTTAGGGCTTACTAAAGTAACCAAATGGGCAGTAAAACATATCCATCATTATAGTATCATATGGAATATTTGTACTTCTCCCAAAATTTTGCTTTCCACCTACTCATTCATCCCTTTTCCTAACCCTTTAGCAGCTACTGATCTTTTTATTATGTCCTTATAGTTGCCTTTTGCAGAATATAGTTGTGCTAATGCAATATATAGCATGTCAGGATTGGTTTTACTCAATTATATGCAATTAAGACTTCTCCAAGTATTTTCATGATTTGATGGCTCATTTATTCTTAAAATTAAATAATACATCATTCTCTGGGTAGAGCACAGTTTACTTATCTGTTATTCTGTTGAAGGATATCTTGGTCAGTGATAAGTTTTGACAAGTATGACTAAAACTACTATAAAATATCTGTGTGCAGGTTTTTGTGTGCACATTTATTTTGATTTTGTGTGGAATTTATTTTCAACTCATGTAGGTAAGTATTAAGGAACACAAGTGTTAGATCACATTGAAGAACATAATAACTTTTGAAAGAAACTGCCAAATTATCTCTCCACGTAGTTGCCCCATTTTGCGTTACCACCATTAATGAATAAGCGTTCCTGTGGCTCCACATGATAGGCAGCATTTAATGTTGTTTTGAGGCATTCTGGATTTTAGAAATTTCAATATGAATGTAGTTGTAATTCATGGTTTTGTTTTGCTTTAGGTTTTATTTTCCTGATGGCAAATTTCTTTCATGGAACACACTTTTGTGTTTATCTAAAGGGTCATTGCCAAACTCAACATCATCTACTCTACTTCTTATGTTACTTTCTAGAAGTTTCATAGTTTTGCATTTTACATTAACATTCTTTATTCATTTGTGAAGAGTGCAAGGTCTGTGTCTGTAAGCTCTACACTTGTCACATAATATTTACATGAGCATAGACAGATCATGCTGAACTTCAGTTTTCTTCACTGAAAAATGGCAGATAGGAATACCTTTGTTCCAAGGTTGATTGGACTGTATTTGCAAGAGATAATATATTTGCATATTGCAAGTAGGACAATTATCATCATCAACATTCTTTTGAAAATAATGTAATATAATTTCAGGTTCTGCTATATCCAGTTGAGCATTAATTCAAGCCTTTAAATCACATTGATAAGGTTTTAAAATTCAAAGTGTTAGATGAGTATATGGCTTACTGGTTAAGACATTATCTAGGATTCCCAAAACCCAAATCATAGTCTCTGGTTGAATCTTAGATGCACTTCCAATCCAACTTGCCGAAGCAGCAGCAGATAATACTCAAGTAATTCAGTCCCTATCACCCTTCATAAGAGACCTGGACTGAAGTATAGTCTTCCTGGCTTTGAACTGACCCAATCCCAGCTCATGAGCAAATCTGCGTTGTAAATCAGAGGATGGAGGATCTATTTGTTTGACTCTAGGCCTTTGAAAATAAAAAGAAGAAGAAAGTAATGTTTTAAAAAAATTCTGTGATAATAAGGATAATGCCTCAGTTTTATTATCAGACCATATCTTCTCATATCTTCTTCATCTTTTTTTTTTCCCCAGGCAAAGTTATACAGTGTGAGAGAGAGCTATAGACAGAGAGAGAGAGACAGAGAGAAAGGTCTTCCTTCCATTGGTTCACCCCCCCAAATGGCCGCTACGGCCGGCACTGTGCCCATCCGAAGCCAGGAGCCAGGTGCTTTCTCCTGGTCTCCCATGCGGGTGCAGGACTCAAGCACTTGGGCCATCCTCCACTGCCTTCCCGGGCCACATTGGAGAGCTGGCCTGGAAGAGGAGCAACCGGGACAGAACCGGCGCCCCAACCAGGACTAGAACCTGGTGTGCCGGCGCCGCAGAGGATTAGCCTACTGAGCCGCGGCACCGGCCAAGACCATATCTTCTCCACCTTAATGATGGTAAAACTTGAGTCTTCATCTACTGCCTGGGACTTAATGCCACTTTGATACCAGATATCCTTCTGGGACCCAAAGCTTGTGCTTTCTTGATGAATTCTCCTCCTATTTTGATATAAGGGTATTATTTGCTACATGGGTGACATAGTGTGGTAGTAATACTTAACTCTTGTTTTTCTGAAAAAAATCTTTCTACTATACTGTTTCAATTTCTTTGTGACTTCAATTAAAACTCCAAATAGAAATCATAATCATAATTTTTGGCCATAAAATAAGACTTTTCATTAAAAATAAAAACTTTAAAATTCTGAGGTTTTAAAATGAATAAAACCACTATGTTTATAATGTATGCTTAATATAAATTATATTTCAACTTGGACAGAATCTTAGGTTGATTTCCAAAACTAGGTTAGAAAGTGTAATATATCCACACTTGTAATCTTTCCATTGTTAAGTTCTGGAGAGTACTGCATTGTTATTCTAGAATTCTGAGCTGTGTTAATCAGTATTATACGTCAACATTAGCTCTAAAGTTTCTTAAGTGTAGTAACATACTTAACATACAACAATTGATTTTTGACAAATTGTCACATTTGTAAAATATTTGAATTTCAATACAGCATTCTATTAAAATGTAATCTAAAGCAATTATAACTCAAATTATTTTATCAAAATAAAATGACTTAAAGAAAATTCCTGAAAGACAGTACATTACCTGGTTGTATATGGGTGATAGAAGAAAATAATTCCGGGGCCGTCGCCGTAGCACAGTAGGTAATCCTCCACCCGTGGTGCCAGCATCCCATATGGGCGCCAGTTCTAGCTCAGGCTGCTCCTCTTCCAATCCAGCTCTCTGCTGTGGCCTGGGAAAGCAGTAGAAGATGGCCTGAGTGTTTGGGCCCCTGTACCCATGTGGAAGATCAGGAAGAAACACCTGGCTCCTGGCTTCAGATTGGCGCAGCTCCAGCCATTGCAGCCAACTGGGGAGTGAACCAACAGAAGGAAGATCTTTCTCTCTGTCTCTTCCTCTCACTGTCTGTAACTCTACCTCTCAAATAAATAAATAAAATCTTAAAAAAAGAAAAGGAAAATATTTCCCCATATATATAGTAATTGGCACTGGAAACATATATAATTTCCCCTTTTGTTTTAGTCTTTGTTTGAACTGAACCCAGCAGAGAGTGGCCATGTGATAATGTAAATGATTAAATACATCCTAAGGTCCTGGCATCTTAAGTTTTATGGCCAAAGATTCAAACTGCTGCGCAACACATATCTCAGCATTAATGTATGAAAGAAAGAAGGATGGAAGGAGGGAGGAGTTATAGAGGAAAATGAGGAGGAAGAGTAGGAAACAGATGGAGACAGAGGAGATAGGAAGAAAGAGGGAAGAAGAAGAACAAGGGGGGCAGAAGGAGGTAAAGAGGAGGGGGAAGAAGAATTGGGGGGTAGTGGGGAAAGAATATGGAAGAAGGGAATACTGGTTTTCAGTGAGATTAATGTGCATATTTCAGTTGCTTAAATTCCAGTGCAAACTACTGTAGCAAAGAAATTAATTCTTTGGAAGATAGTAATTCTAAAATGACTTTAAAAATATATAAAGGTTGATGTTCAGAGAAATGGTTAGTCCACATTAAACATTTTGCTTTGATATTAATATAATCTTAAAAAGAGAGCCGGCGCTGCGGCTCACTAGGCTAATCCTCCGCCTTGCGGCGCTGGCACACCGGGTTCTAGTCCCAGTCGGGGCTCCGGATTCTGTCCCGGTTGCCTCTCTTCCAGGCCAGCTCTCTGCTGTGGCCCGGGAAGGCAGTGGAGGATGGCCCAGGTGCTTGGGCCCTGCACCCCATGGGAGACCAGGAAAAGCACCTGGTTCCTGCCTTCGGATAGGCGCAGAGCGCAGGCCACAGCGCACCCGCCGCAGTGGCCATTGGAGGGTGAACCAACAGCAAAGGAAGACCTTTCTCTCTGTCTCTCTCTCTCACTGTCCACTCTGCCTGTCAAATATATATATATATATATATATATATATATATATATAATCTTAAAAAGAAATGCATGTATTCCCCTATAACTCTCAGAAGTTAACCTTTTTCTGTCTTCCACATCCATGGATGAGAGGGAGATGTTAAGAACTCAGCTATATAATATTATTAAATACTAAGGACAACACAGGTGTTCTGGCAATCTCAGAAACTTTGTTGTTAGTTTTTTTGCCTCCTGTTCTTTTCCTAGCTTGAGGAAAGAGTATAAGACCCTACAATCTGATCCAAGTTTTTTTGCTTCATTTAAATCAGCAAGGACAAAGCAACAGCAAACCTATGTGAAATCGGGCTTATACTTGTGTGATGGTTTAGTTTTGAAAAGTTTCATGTCAAACTGTGAGTTAGAAAAATAATTCACTAGGTCAAGGAGAGGATTTCATTTCTGTCCAATTATTATAAACACAGGCCCTATCTACCCTTGGCCACAAAATTAGGTATTCTTTTTTGCTCATCTAACATGCCATAGTCACACAATTGAGTGCATGTCAGCCTTGCTAAAGCCCAATTTGACTCTTAATCAGGCAAGTAAATGGAACATTATTTAATGATGTAGTTGTTTCCATCACCAAAATACTCTTTAATCCTATAAAATCCCTAATGGATATTTTAATTGTTTTTCAGTTATAAATTTTTATGTGTGCTTCCCTTTTTACTTGAGAAATAATAATATTATTTATTTATATGGTACATGAAAGTTAACAAACATTTCACCTCTAGGATGCACAACATGGAAGTACTTGTCCACTTTTATCAGACTTCCTTTCAGAGAAATGAAATTTCAAATTAATCAGCAACCCAAGCCTAATCTCCCTGTGACAGACCAATTCAAAACCCATGCTCAGTCAGCTGGCCTCCAAGCTGCACATTCTCCTAACATTGATATTATTTATGTGAAATTTTTAATGCCTTTTTAAAGAAATATAGATTAAGGTTCGGTGCTGTGGCACAGTGGGTTAAGCCTCAGTCTGTGACACCACCATCCCAAGTGGGAGTCCAAGTCCCAGCTGTTCCACTTCCAGTCCAGCTCCCTGTATTATAACCTGAGGAAAGCAGCAGGAGGTGACCCAAGTACTTATGCCCCTGCACCCACATTAGGAGACATGGGTCCTGACTTTGGCCTGGCCCAGCCCTGGCCATTTTAGCCATTGGGAAGTGAATCAGTGAATTGAAGACCTTCGTTCCCTCTCTCTCCTTCTCTTGTCCTCCCACTCTCTCTCTCCCCTCCCCCCGCCATCAGCAAATATATCTTTAAAAAATAAAAAAAAAAAGAATAAATATTTTTTGACAGATCTTGTCTTGGCATACAATTCTACTAGGAAAAGCTAATTATTAATCCCTTATATCTAAGACTCAATTCTATTTTATAAAAACTATCACGTAAGAATATATTCATACTCAGTTAATTTAAGGACTATGTTGTCACATTTTATTATTCAAACACTAAAGGAGTTCTTTTTTATTTGATGTTTCCAGATAAATGTAAACCAATACCACTGGCATTTGGAGTTTTGTGATTTTATCCCCATTTTTTAATTTTGTTTATGCATTTTCTTCTATACTCTATTTTCCTTCAACCTCACTGAATAGGCAATCTTTCCTCCTTTGTTACTATGTGGTCTTGCTAACTGTGTATTATTGTGTTGTGTGCTTATAGTTTAAATTTTCATAAAAGCTACAGAGTTAAATAGCTGATTTTCTTTTGTGACTTTCCCATTGAGTGCTACATTTTTAAGATTTATCCATGTTGCCATGTGGACCTCAAATCAGTTGCTGTTAATTGCACTGCAACATAGTGTGAATAAAGCATACTTTGCTTCTACCCTCCCCTGTAATTGACATCCAAATGCTGTCAACTTCACACTTTCACAAATAGTTCCCTGCAAGTGTACATGTACCTAATCCCATATAGATTTGTACAAAAGTTACTCTGAGACTTTCATTTAGGAATATAATTGATGATTAAGCAGCGATATACTTTTCTCTGGGACAGCTGCACCATTCTACAATCCCTACAGCCACCACTGCTTTCAGCTTTGAATCAGACTAGGAGTGGCATAGAAAAATCACGTTTGTTTTCATTTACATGTATATGGTGATAATTAGTTTGAAAATCGTTGCATATGTAGTCTGTGGTCTCTTTGCTGCACAAAATTTCTGGAGTTTTCTATAATCCCAATGATCAGGTTTGCCCTCCGAAATGCACTTTCAAAAATTACTAATATAAAGAGAACAGATTTCAAAGGTACAATTCTAAGAAGATAACCATACTTCCCTCCCTCCTTCTCTCCTTAAACCCCTCCTCCTTCCTTCCTTTCTTTTTTTCCCCTCTAATTTTCACTACAATATGCTTCAATTTACTTTATAATCACAGGCTTAATGCAACTAACCTAATGTTCAACAAGTAAAAAGGAGAAAGACCACTGTCCCAGAGGTGTGTAAACAAGATCTAAAAAACAATAATCAAATCATGTCAGTTTCATTCTTATACATTGTTAGATTTTTTTTTCACTATTAAAGATTGCTTAATATTTTCCTATAGCTTGATCACAATGTTGTAGTTCTGATTCTTTTTTGTCTATTAACTTTTTAGTCCTATATTGAACATGTAGATCTTTAAGCCATCTAGAACCTTCCTTTACATAAGCAATTTTGTCTGTAATGTATAGTGCTTTCAAGTGTCTCAAAAGAACCAATAGGTGTAAAAAGTGGGAACGTGATATAAAGGCATAAGAGGAAGTTAAAATAACTGACAAGAAAATATACTCATGTTGGGAAAACAAATTGGTGAGAAATATTTTTAACAAATTCATTTTTTAAAGAAAGTCTATTTTCAGGTTTTTTCAGATATAGTCTAAAACAAACATGGGGTAAAGACTTTTAGGAAGAACTATGTATGAATTCAAACAGATTTCAACACGCGTTGTGGTCACAATTTTATTTTGAAAGTGAACTCATTATTATAACGTGGATATTTCTTTGTATAAACAAGGAACCAAATTCCAGGCTTCTCCCCTCCACTGTGCTTTTCACCACTCCTTCTGGTATCTGGCATATACATTTAGTAAGGATGAGAAATTAATAATACTATATAATTCTTACGTGTAATTTAATTTTTAAGCACTTGTCCAATCATGAAATAAGATAGATTTTAGAAATATCTTAAGTGTCATATCTAAGTCATTATCTAAGGCTTAAGATAATATGCAAATGTCAGTTTATTTTTGAAAGGTGGTGATTACATATTTTTACTGAACAACCTCTTCACATTGATACCTAAGTGATAATGATACAAAGTTCCATCTGAATGATAAAACCATGGTAAAAACCTTGATTGGCTGAACATTAAAAAGTTGATTAAAGAAATGGTATGGAATATAAAAAACATAATACTGTAATTAAATATATAAAAATAACTTTAAGGATTTTTTTAAAAACTAAACATCTCACATTTCAAAATTTAAATTTTCTTTCATTTGTACATTTAGAAAGAACATGTTAATGACAGTTATAAGTGTTGAAAGCTCCAAAATAGTTTAAATAAGTTTAGAGGAAACTATTTCAAAGGTGGATTAGATACAAACATTAAAAATTGTGAAGAAATTTAAGGGACTATTATAAGTGGACATGTTTTATCATTATATTGATTTTTTATTTAACATAAAATGAAGATGAAGACAACTTTATAAGCATAGAAAAATTAAAAGATCTGTTTTGGAAATGAAGAATTTTTGTAGAACAGTTGAATTAGCATTTTGTTACCTTAAATTACTACCCAGCCAAATATGTTATTTTATTAATTATATATCTCCAATCATAATCTTATTCTTTTATGTCAGATGTTTTGAAATACTTTTTATGATTTTATGCTTCTTTTTATATTTGGAGAAATTTTACTTTATGTAACAAGGCAAGTGCCAATTGTATACTTTGCTTTTTAGGTTTCTGTGAACACAAGTATTCCATAGTTGTGTGTGCATGTGTACAGTGATTGTGTGTAGGTACTATTTTACTTCTCTTAGTAACTTTGAATCAAATTTCCTCTTAGCTTTGACGTGAATAACCAGGTATACTTTATAAAAGCCTCATGCTTTTTATAAACCCAAAGCAGTTATTACTGTTGAAGTAAAAGCTTTCACCAGAAGTTTTGTATGAGCAGAACATAACTCCTACTGATTATCAGGGTCAGTTGGTGTTGACACAGGTGAGAGATCTTCCCCTCTGTCATCACAGCTTTGGGTGTGTTCCTTTTTTCTAGAAAACCAAGCATTTTATCAAAGAGAATGTCCTTCACAAATAAAGATAGACTTACTTTTTTGTGATGGGACTAACAGTAGTGGCAATTTGTAAATAAATTTAAGCAAAAACTGCCTGTGTCAATAATCAAATATAATCAAATGTACCAAGCACCCTGCTGATTTGGTTTCCTACTGCTGTTGAAGCCTGAAAAAATACAACATGATTATATTCTAATACTTGGGGTCAGAATTCTAACGCAGATCTCACTGAGATAACATCTAGGTATCACTTGGGTTGACTCACAGCAGCGTTCCTTTACAGAAGCTCTGGAGTGGTAAGTGTCCTTGCATCTTCCAGGTTTCAGAGGCTTCCTACATTCCTTGGTTTGTGGTCTGCCTTCTCCATTCCTCAAAGCTAACAAAGATGAATCTAGAAGGGGCGGAGCCAAGATGGCGGAATAGTGAGGGCGCGCACCGATAGTCCAGGAAAATTTAGTTTAATAAAAGCGGAGTTACGGTAGCCTCAGAAAAAGGATCAGAAAAAAATTGCAGAGGAAACTCTTCCGGAGCTATTCGCTGTGACTCAAAGGACCTACTGGGAGAGCAGGGACGCCCACCACGCGGAAGCCGAACCATGGGAGCCGCAGAGTCTGAGCGCCAGTGCGGGAAGGGGAGTCTATGTGACAAAGACAACAGCGGGGAAAGGAGAGACGCCCAGGGCTCCGAGTCCACACATCGGAGCTGGAAGCGGAGGTGAGCTCAGTGACCGGAGACATTGGCGGGGAAACGGCGGACAGAATTTTAGAGGGACGCGGGTTTCGAAGCAGGAAAGTCCAACAGACTACAGGAGAGAAGGAAAAATAAATAAATAAATAAATAAATAAATAAAAAAGTGGGGGCATACTGGTACAGACAAGTTCCACTCTCCATCAACCTTGCAAAGGCAAGCAAGAGACAAAGAGCTGGGATATACATAATAAAAGGGGAGACTTAAGGCTACATTCCAGTAGCCTAGGCAACCCAGTGGGAGTCCACAGGAGAAACCTAGCCTGCACTGACTCTTTGGGTAGAAGCCAGCTGAAGCTAAATACCATCCATTCTGCTCAGCCTTGCAGTATTACTTACCTCCTGAACAAAAAATGCAATAAAATAAATAAATGAATAAATAAATAAATAAAGAGAGATTTACCACGCATAACCTGAAGGTGTCACCTTTGCACACCTGTAATCCTGAAGAACCAAGCAGAGCTCTCAGGCCACACCCATCTCAAGCCTCCAAGGCTCCTCCAACAGCAGGCAGTCCACTTAACACGGACATAGTATATAAAAAAAAAAAAAAACTAACAGTGAGGGAAACAGAATTAACCATGCCAAGCAATAAACACAGAAATCGAGGGAACAAGATCAATGATGACATTATGATGCCTCAAATAAACAAAACACCCCAAGCCAAGATTATGAAGATGATGAGATAGAAGAAATGCAAGATATAGATTTCAAAAAATTTATGATAAGAACATTTACAAGTTTTCAAAAGCAAATCCTTGAACTACAGAAATCCTTATTGGACAGGATTGAAAATCTCTCTCGTGAAAATGAAATTTTAAGGAAGAATCAAAATGAAACACAGAAACTAGTAGAGCAGGAAAGTGTGATAGTGAAGAGAAATCAAAATGAAATGAAGAGCTCAATAGATCAAATGACACATTAGAGAGCCTTAAAAACAGAATGGGTGAAGCAGAAGAGAGAATATCAGACTTAGAAGACAGAGAACAGGAAAGGATACAGTCAAGCCAAAGAAAAGAAGAGGAAATTAGAAATCTAAAAAATATTGTTGGGAATCTACAGGATACTATTAAAAAAACCAACATTCGGGTTCTAGGAGTTCCTGAAGGCATGGAGAGAGAGAAAGGATTAGAAGGCCTTTTTAGTGAGATACTAGCACAGAACTTTCCGGGTCTGGAGAAGGACAGAGACATTCTAGTACAGGAAGCTCATAGAACCCCCAGTAAACATGATCAAAAGAGATCCTCACCACGACACGTTGTAATTAAACTCACCACAGTGAAACATAAAGAAAAGATCCTAAAATGTGCAAGAGAGAAACGTCAGATTACTCTCAGAGGATCTCCAATCAGACTCACAGCAGACTTCTCATCAGAAACACTACAGGCTAGGAGGGAATGGTGAGACATAGCACAGGTGCTAAGAGAGAAAAATTGCCAGCCCAGAATATTATATCCTGCTAAGCTCTCATTTGTGAATGAAGGTGAAATAAAGACCTTTCATAGCAAACAGAAATTGAAAGACTTTGTGGCCACTCGTCCAGCCCTGCAAAAGATACTTAAAGATGTGCTACACTCAGAAACACAGAAACACGGCCATCAATATGAAAGAAGGGAAAGGAAGAACACCTACCAGTAAAAGAGCATGGGAAGCTCAAAGCATATACTAGAAAATATCTCCAGGAAAATGGCAGGGCAAAATCACATTAAACGTGAATGGCCTAAACTGTCCAGTTAAAAGACACAGACTGGCTGACTGGCTTAAGGAACAACACCCAACTATTTGCTGCCTACAAGAAACACATCTCTCTAACAAAGATGCATGCAGACTGAAAGTGAAAGGTTGGAAAAAGATATTCCATGCCAACAGAAACCAAAAAAAAGCATGTGTAGCCATATTAATATCAGACAAAATAAACTTTAATACAAAAACTGTTAAGAGAGACAAAGAGGGGCACATATAATGATTAAGGGTTCAATTCAACAGGAAGATGTAACTATTATAAATGTATATGCACCTAATTACAGGGCACAGGTCTATTTAAAAGATATGTTAAGGGACTTAAAGGGAGACTTAGATTCCAATACAGTAGTACTGGGGGACCTCAATACTCCACTCTCAGAAATAGATAGATCATCCAGACAGAAGATCAACAAGGAAACAGCAGATTTAATCGACACTATTGCCCAAATGGATCTAACAGATATCTACAGAACTTTCAATCCTACATCTAAAGACTTTACATTCTTCTCAGCAGTGCATGGAACCTTCTCTAGGATTGATCACATACTAGGTCATAAAGCAAGTCTCAGCAAATTTAAAATAATTAGAATCATACCATGCAGCTTCTCAGACCACAGTGGAATGAAGCTGGAAATTAGCAACCCACTTAAGAGATGGGCCAAGGACCTCAATAGACATTTTTCAAAAGAGGAAATCCAAATGGCCAACAGGCACATGAAAAAATGTTCAAGGTCACTAGCAATCAGGGAAATGCAAATCAAAACCACAATGAGGTTTCACCTCACCCCAGTTAGAATGGCTCACACACAGAAATCTACCAACAACAGATGCTGGCGAGGATGTGGGGAAAAAGGGACACTAACCCACTGTTGGTGGGAATGCAAACTGGTCAAGCCACTATGGAAGTCAGTCTGGAGATTCCTCAGAAACCTGAATATAACCCTACCGTTCGACCCAGCCATCCCACTCCTTGGAATTTACCCAAAGGAATTTAAATTGGCAAACAAAAAAGCGGTCTGCACCTTAATATTTATTACAGCTCAATTCACAATAGCTAAGACCTGGAACCAACCTAAATGCCCATCAACGGTAGACTGGATAAAGAAATTATGGGATATGTACTCTTTAGAATACTATACCGCAGTAAGAAACAACGAAATCCAGTCATTTGCAACAAAATGGAGGAATCTGGAACACATCATGCTGAGTGAAATAAGCCAGTCCCAAAGGGACAAATACCATATGTTCTCCCTGATTGGTGACAACTGACTGAACACCAAAAAGGAAACCTGTTGAAGTGAAATGGACACTATGAGAAACGGTGACTTGATCAGCATAGCGCTGACTGTTAATGAACAACTTAATACATTATCCCTCTTAGTAGTTTTTTTAGTCTGCTCTACTTAATAGGACTGGTTTAATTCTGTAATTAATACACAGTTATTCTTAAATGTTGAAATTTAACTAAATGTGATCCCTGTTAAACGTAAGAGTGGGAATAAGAGAGGGAAGAGATGTACAATTTGGGACATGCTCAAGCTGACTTGCCCCAAATGGTAGAGTTAGAAACATACCAGGGGACTCCAATTCAATCCCATCAAGGTGGCATGTGCCAATGCCATCTCACTAGTCCAAGTGATCAATTTCAGTTCACAATTGATCACAATGATAGGACTAAGAGTCAAAGGGAGCACATAAACAAGTCTAGTACCTGCTAATACTAACCAATAGAATAAATAAAGGGGAGAGTGGTCCAACATGGGAAGCGAGATACTCAGCAGACTCATAGAATGGCGGATGTCCTAAACAGCACTCTGGCCTCAGAATCAGCCCTAAAGGCATTCCGATCTGGCTGAAAAGCCCATGAGAGTATTTCAGGCATGGAAAGCCAAGACACTCTGGCAAAAACAAACAAACAAAAAAAACCTAAATGAAAGATCTCTATGAGTGAGATCCCAGTGGAAAGAACAGGTCTTCAAAGAAGGAGGTACCTTTCTCTGAAGGGAGGAGAGAACCTCCACCTTGACTATGACCTTGTCTAAACAACATAAGAGTCGGAGAACTCAAGGGGCTTCCATAGCCTTGGAAACTCATGACTGGAGCATGGGGAGATTACTGATGCCATAAACAAGAGTGTCAATTTGTAAAGTCAACAACAGGAGTCACTGTGCACTTACTCCTCATGTAGGATCTCTTTCCTTAGCGTGCTGTACATTGAGACTTAATGCTATAACGAGTACTCAAACAGTATATTTCAGTTTGTGTTTCTATGGGGGTGCAAACTGTTGAAAGCTTTACTTAATGTATACTAAACTGATCTTCTATAAAAAAAAAAAAAGAATAAGAAATTATCAATTCCCAACTTGACTCTCACTGGGATTAAACATGACAATAGGTCTGATCTGATTTCATCATCATTTTAAAAATCATCTATTATTTTTCACTTTATGTTTCTGTGTGGGAACAAACTGTTGAAATCTTTACTTAATGTATGCTAAACTGATCTTCTGTAGATAAAGAGAATCGAAAATGAATCTTGATGTGAATGGAAGGGGAGAGGGAGTGGGAGAGGGGAGGGTTGCGGGTGGGAGGGACATTATGGGGGGGAAGCCATTGTAATCCATAAGCTGTACTTTGGAAATTTATATTCATTAAATAAAAGTTAAAAAAAAAGATGAATCTAGCATTTCTTATGTCACACTACTCTGATCTCTGTGATACTCATAGCTCAGCTAACTCCCTAGTCATATTTTAGGCCCACCTTTATAATCCAGCCTAATCTCTCTGTTTCCAGGTCTGTTGACTAACATCAATAATTCCATCTGTAACTTCAATCCCACCTCTCTAATATATTTATGGATTTGGGGGATTAGGACATGGACATTTTTTGGGTGCCATTATTCGTCCTCTGGCATATATCAGAAACTGACAATTCAGAATTTTCTAGTGCTTTATCTAAAAATGTATTGATCCTTATCAATGTTTAGTTCCTTTATTTGTCTATTCACTAATTCAATAAATCTTATTTTAGATTGTTAAGTAATAGGTACTTGCTTTCAATACAAAGCAAAATAAAGTTGCCATTTCCCCATCTCTTGAATCTGTTATCTAGACCAACGGCATATCAAAATAAAAACGGGCAAAACAAAAAGAAATCCTATAAATAACTGGTTATTGATTGTTTTCAGTCTCACTGGTGTATATATTTTTAATTTTGGAGAGTTATTAATATGAGGTTTATATCAGCCTAAGAATATCCAGGAAACAGGTCAAAATTTGAAGCATGATTTCTACTGAATACATATCACTTTCCTGCCATTATTAATTTGAAAAATTTCATCTTGAACCATAATTGTTAAATCAGGGACTCTATACATATCTACTTAACATTGTTCAACATCAGGAAATGAAAAAAATCACAAAGAAATATCTCACACCTGTCCTATTATCAAAAAGATAAAAAATAGGTGCTGGCAAGAATATGGAGAAGTAGGAATCTTTGTACACTGCTGATGGGAATGTAAATTAGTACAGCCTTTATTAGAAAACAGTACAGTTTCTCAAAAACAAAAAATAGACTGGCTATAAGGAAAGTAATTCCACTACTGGGTATGTATCCAAAACTTAAATGGGACTATGTCAGAAAGATGTCTGCTCTTTTGTGTTCATTGCAAACTTACTCACAATAGCCAAGATAAGGAAACAAAGCACATAGCAACAAATGAATGAATTTTACAATGTGGTAGAATAATATTCAGCCCTTAAAAAGAACAAAATGAAATAAGCCAGAAAGGCAAATGTCATTTGTATGTGCAATCTAGGAATGTTGAACTTAGAAGCAGAGAGTAGAATGTTGGTTACCAGAGGATTAGAAGAGTAGGAAGATAAATAAAATGGAGAAGTTGAAAAATAGGTACAAAGTTTGATAGGATGAATATGTTGCACAGAGTGGTGACTATAGTTAATAACAATGGAATCGTATATTTCAAAATTATTGAAGGAGTAGATCTAAATGTTCTCACCACAATATCTGAGGTGATGGATATGTTGATTGAATTGATTTGATCAGCCCAAAATATATAGATACATCAAAGCATCGCATTCTACTCATAAAAATACACTTATCATTTGTCAATTAAAATAAAACTTAATTACAAATAAACTAGAGTAAATGAATAAATAATATCTTTCAGAACTAAGGTTCTCAGTGTGAGAGAAGAGGACATAAACTTGGAATACAAGAAAGAACCCATTGAATGGCTGAGGTCTTTGGAATACTAACATGAATTCAGAGCTTTTCTAGCTCTGATCACTGTAAGGACCTAGATGCAATGAAGCCTCAGTAGCAATAAACATAACCAGTGCCATATTTTGGTTCCTAAATACCTATCAACAAAAATGAGGACAGGGGAAGGATTACTGGTGAAATTAAGGATTCCAAGTCAGGGTTGTAAAAAGTACAAGAGAAGTTAAGCCTGGAATATTTTGTTGCTATGCAGTAGTAAGGAAGTGTTCAAAACCTGATTACAAGATAGAATACAACTTGAAGGAGTTCCTCTTGATGACCCAATTTGGAACACTTACAGCATCAAAAATAATATCTGTGTGGAGTATTATACAACACACACATGCCTGTGTCTGTATCTATATTCATTTGCATGGGTACATGCGTGTGTATTGAGTTGTTACAGATAATAAAATATATATGGATGAAAAGCTTTTTTTTACCAAGTAATGATGAAAAATAAGTACAAACAAACTAATGGATGAAAAATCATCTTCCTCAAACTTCTGAAATAATAATTAATATAGAAAGGAATCAACAGTTGGTTAAAACCGTTGGTTAAATGATTGTTGGAGAACAGAACGATTGAATATATTGGCATTTTGCGCCTCCTGCTATGATATATTAAGGAGGACACAACACCTATACAGTGTTAATTCCAAAAACTATTTAGCCTTATATTGTAACATCATAAAGGAGCAATAATCAGATAAATTCAAATTGAGGATTCTCCTGTAAGACAATTGGTCTAAAATTTTAAGAAAATGCCATTGTCAATATCATGAACTTCACAACTGAAAAAGAGTAATTATTCTGAGAAAAAAGAGACTTTACTACTAAATTCAATACTTTAAGTTTTATTGGATTCTTGATGTGTTTTAAAAGCTAAAAGCACTACTAAAAATTTCAAAATAAGCTGTGTTTTACTATATCAATTGTTAAATATTTTCTCCTGGTTGTTAATGGTGCAGTTATCTGTCCACACTTTCTATCATTACTTAGGGAGGGACCCATTGTGGTAGTTACTACTGTCTTATCCCTTTCATGTCCCTGGCAGTCAATATAAATGCAATGAGTTGATCACAGTCATTAAGGTAACCTACAACTCATATCTGATGCCTAGAATGTTAAAATTTCATGTGAAAATCCAGATGCATTCTGGTCTCTGAAGACCACCTTTATCTGCAAAACCCTTTCCACCTGTTTTGTGTTGTGGGGACCCAATTTATTGTAGGCTCCCAAAACACACATCACTTTAAGTCCCTAAACAATAACACTCTGTGTTAATCCTGATGTTTTCCACCTTTTCCTTTACTCTCACAGCACCTCCCAATTTTCATAGTCAGTTCTTAAATGCCAGGTTTTCCTAAAGCAATTACTAATATAGTATATTAAATGATATATTTATTTATGAATTAATAAAATCCCAGAAATGTTTGAATGTGATCAATAAATAAACTTTTATTCAGAGCTGCAAGGGGATTCAAAGACCTTTGACAAAGTCTTTGCTTGACAGTTAACAACTAACTAGTTAGGAAAAATATTTAATACATAAAAGCATGTATTTTAAAATACAATGCAACATGTTAAAATCCTGTAATATAGAATGATACACAAAAGTGTCAAGTTATATGGTATAGACTAGTGCTTCTTAATTTTTAAGTGCTAATGAATCACTGAGAAAAGCTGACTTACCTAAAACGGTAGAGTTAGAAACATACCAGGGGATTCCAATTCAATCCCATCAAGGTGGCATCTACCAATGCCATCTCACTTGTCCCAGTGACAAATTTCTATTCACAGTTGATCATAATGATAGGACTAAGAGCCAAAGGGAGCACATAAAAAAAGACTAGTGATACAAATACTAACTGATAGAATGAAAAAGGAAGAGAACAATCCAACATGGGAAGCGAGATACACAGCAGACCCATAGAATGGCAGATGTCCTAAACCCTAAACAGCACTCTGGCCTCAGAATCAGCCCTTAAGGCATTCAGATCTGGCTGAAAAGCCCATGAGAGTATTGCAGGCATGGAAAGCCAAGACACTCTGGCAAAAAAAAAAAAAAAAAAAAAAATGACCTCAATGAAAGATCTCTGTGAGTGAGATCCCAGTGCAAAGAACAGGTCATCAACAAAGCAGCTATCTTTCTCTGAAGGGAGGAGAGAACTTCCACTTTGACTACGACCTTGTCTAAATATGATCAGAGTTGGTGAACTCAAAAGGCTTCCATAGCCTTGGCAACTCATGACAAGAGCCTAGGGAGATTACTGATGCCATAAACAAGAGTGTCAATTTGTTAAGTCAACAACAGGAGTCACTGTGCACTTACTCCTCATGTAGGATCTCTGTCCTTAATGTGCTGTACATTGTGATTTAATGCTATAACTAGCACTGAAATAGTATTTTTCACTTTGTGTTTCTATGTGGGTGAAAACTGTTGAAATCTTTACTTAATATATACTGAATCGATCTTCTGTATGTAAAGAGAATTGAAAATGAATCTTGATGTGAATGCAAGGGGGGAGGGAGAGGGAAAGGGGAGGGTTGCGCGTGGGAGGGAAGTTATGGGGGGGAAGCCATTGTACTCCATAAGCTGTACTTTGGAAATTTATATTCATTAAATAAAAGTTAAAAAAAATCAGACTCTATTCATTAAGACCTGAGAGTCTGAAATTCTGATAAATTCTAGCCCCTCTATCACAAATTGAGTAGAAAGGCATATAGAGTGTAGAGTTATAGAAGAGAGTATGCATTTAGAATTATACTAGTTAAGGAAAACTTCCTTAAGGAAAATAACCTTGATATCTTAAGGTTTTCAAAGATTAAGAGGCAAAGGGGAAGGTATAGATGTATAAAAGTACTATTCATTTTTTCATTCCTTGCCTTGGATATCTTCTTAGCATCTAACACGTAAGTTACATGCAGCAGCAAAGGCAGTGTTTTGATTAATCTTGTATTCTGTTGTGTCATTTAGAGGATGTGCTCAGTGAATGTATTTATTAAACTCAATTTAATTTATGGCTACGGAAGAACCTGCAAAAAGAAGTGGAGAGAAAAACCATGATGATGCAATTGTGAGTTGGTGAAATAAATAGTTTTGATTTCAGAGAGCCTAATTGTACCTGGCTGAGTAGAGTGAAAAAATACAGAGCATGTTAAAAGAATACCAGAGAAATATATCTGTAATGTAGTTAAAACTGTATTAATTGTGCAATGATATTCTAAAAATAGTGTTTTAGGAAAATTATTCTGACAATAAAACAGCCTTGATTGGATGTGCCAACTGGAGGCCAGTCAGAAGCTGTTGTATAATCCAGAGCACCAGGCTATCTTTCTAATATGCAGCCTTCTGACTTCAATCATGTCCTTTGCCATTTTTTTTATGTGGCAGAGGTTGAGGATACTAAGTTCATTCTAATTCCAGGACAGTAGATCACTGGTAAAAATAAGACCCTGGTCATTTTTTCCTTTACTAGTATCAAAGCTCTTACATTGGCAACTGATTTCTTTTTAACCTTTTACAAAGATTTCTTTTTAAGTTGACATTAAAGGAACTTGATGTCAAAGCTAAGGGACCATATTAATCTTTTTTAATCAGGTTCTTTCCTGAATCATTGATAGAGTTCAATTAGTGGGGCAATTATTGATCTTAGCTTGTTAGATGCAAACATTTGGAAACCTCTGTGTGTTACACAAAAACCTATTAGTAAATATTCACAAGTATAATGTGAATAATTTCTCCTTGTCCATGCTTGCATTTTCCTTCATGTTGTGTTTTCATGAACAAAATCTATTTTTTAAATAATTTATCCACTTTCTCATCTATACTTAATAAGACATTAAAAATTATCTGGAAACTTTATTTTAAAATTCATAATTTTGAGACATATCGAGAGGCAAATGAGATAGAAAGTTCTCATTCACCGATTGACTCCCCAAATGCTTGCAATGGCTGGGGCAAGTCAGAAGTGAAGCTGCAAGCCAGCAATGCGGTCTAGATCTCACAAGTAAGTAGCATTAATCCAATTACTTCAGTTACCTCTGCTGCCACTCAGACGGTGCATTAGTAGGAATCTGGAGTCAGGAGCAGGAGCCAGGATCAAACTTTAACATGGTGCATGAGAATCTTAACCACTTGTCAAAATATTTGCTCCTAGAAAGTTTTATAAAAGAAGAGAATGAATTTGAATCACTATATTAAATCATTTTATAAAGTTAAATAATTTAAACATCTTTGTTCTTCCAAGAAATTCAATATATAAATATTTGCAAATGGAGAATGCGGCATGCTAAGAATTTGTTAGGAATTCATTCATGGCACTGGAAATAAAGAAAAAGGACCATTGATAATTACTATATAGCAAATCATCATAAATGACCTCTAGATACAGCTTTTCTTCCTTCCTTCCTTCCATCCTTCCTTCTTTCCTTCCTTCCTTCCTTCCTTCCTTCCTTCCTTCTTTCTTTCAAAATTTACTTATTTATTTGAAGGATAGAGTTACAGAGAGAGAAAGAGACAGAGGCAGAGAGAGAGAGAGAGAGAGAGAGAGAGAGAGAAGGAGATGTTCCATCCGCTAATTCACTCCTCAAATGGCCTAAATGTTTTTGAACTGGGCCAATCCAAAGACAGGAGACAGGAGCTTCTTCCAAGTCTCCCACGTGGGTGCAGGGGCCCAAGCACTTGGGCCATCTTCCACTGCTTTCCCCCGCCATAAGCAAGGAGCGAGATCAGAAGCAGAGCAGCCAGTACTTGAATTGGCGCCCATATGGGATGTCAGTAATTGCTACATCTTGCTACATCATGGTGCTGGGCCCCTGGATAGTCTTCCAAAGGCCTCTCTTGGGGTTAACATCACTCAGGATAAGCTGTCTGATTTCTCTAATGTTCCTTAGTTAGCAATCCAAACTACAACTATAAAACCCCATCCTTTTGCTTTATTACCTAATTTAATAAGTGGAGGGTTATCTCATCATATATGTAGTTACTTCCCACATACCAGGTCTAGGGGGTAATACCAGAACATGTACAATAAAGGGTGGAAATTAATTCATTAACTATTAGAAGAAAATAATGGTGAACATTTAGTTCATTTCCTGCTCTAAGAAATAGAGGAATCCTAGAAGAAGATAATAGATTTGCTTATAAAATGTTTGTTTTATCAATTAAAAGTATAAAATGATGCAAGAAATTAAATAATTACATTTATAATTAAAACTTTTCATATGCAAATATCATTTGCTAATTAATAAGACAAATAATCTCAATAGGAAAATAGAATATTTATATTATAGTAAGAAGCTGAAAACAACATATTATTAACCAAATTGTGATACTTGTTTTGCTTTGTGACATTTTGTGGTGAGTGCATGCTGTCCTTTAATCTCCACAAGAATCTTGAGATAATATTATATCGTAACACATGTTAGAGATTGATACGTGTCCACTCCAGAAACAGATGTTAGGGATGTAATCCTCAGTATCTCAGAATGCAACCTTATCTGGAGATAGGTCCTATATGGGGTAATCAATTTAAAGTGAGATCTTAGAGTAGTTCTTAATATAATATCACCTGTAAAAAGAAGAAATGTGGACATGGAGATGGAGTTTAATAGGCAGAAGAAGAAAGAGAAACAGAGAGAAAACATTTGTATATTAGCCAAGGAGAGAAGCCTGAACAGATCTTCTCTCATACCTTCAGAAGGATTCAACCCCATCTACACCTTGATTTTTGAATCTTTAACCATCAGGACAGAAAGGCAATAAATTTCTGCTTTTTTATTTTTTAATAGTCCAGAGATCCTTTATTTATTTATTTATTTTTATACATTCTATGTCATGAATACAAAGGGAATGAGTTCCAGAAACTTGGGCTCCTTTCCACTGGCTCTGACAAAGTGGGCTTCTCTGTATGGAGCTGTCTGGTGCTTCAGTTGAACCCAGGGAATTTTCTCTTTGACTTCCTTCTTTTTCTGTTGATTTTTTTCCCCACACATTTCAGAAAGCTAACTTGGTTCGAAGCTATCTTGGCCCTTAGCTTGCTTAACATGCTCAACACACACTTCTTCACAAGAATCTTGCCATTAACTTGTTTGAATAAATTTCTATTTGTAAGCCACATAGTTCATGATCTTTGTTATTGCCACCCAAGTAAACTAATACAAGTATTCCTGAAAATGTTTATGGAAAATGGAATTAAAAGTGAGTTTATTTGATGCAGGAAAATTTTGAAATGCAGGAAAACAAGAGATGTCCAATAAGTTCATGGAAATAGTTATTAAAAGAAACTATGTATGGATTTCATTTTTTGCACCAAAATAAACTTCAATTTTAATTTCTTTTTTTTTTTTTTTTTTTTGACAGGCAGAGTGGACAGTGAGAGAGGGAGAGACAGAGAGAAAGGTCTTCCTTTTGCCGTTGGTTCACCCTCCAATGGCTGCCACGGCTGGTGCGCTGTGGCTGGCGCACCGCGCTGATCCGAAGGCAGGAGCCAGGTGCTTTTCCTGGTCTCCCATGGGGTGCAGGGCCCAAGGACTTGGGCCATCCTCCACTGCACTCCCGGGCCATAGCAGAGAGCTGGCCTGGAAGAGGGGCAACTGGGAAAGAATCCAGTGCCCCGACCGGGACTAGAACCTGGTGTGCCGGCGCCGCTAGGTGGAGGATTAGCCTATTGAGCCGCGGCGCCGGCCTAATTTCATTTTTCTTAAACTTTTTAATACACTTACATAGTTTTGTACATAAAAGAAGATAATGACTTAGATTAATTAATGTGTCAAATGGAATATATTTAATCATATCAGAACTTAGTCTAAAACTCCTTCCTCTCTGATGCTGAAGGTCATGTTCTTAATCACTGTGCTACATTGGAGAAATGCAGTCAATAAACATAAAAATAAATTTATCAGTAATATGGTTCAAAAGAAAGTGTATTTAAAGGACCAATGATATATCCTATTCTCTTATTAACAGAAAATAGTTTGAATATCAAATACTACATTGGGAGATGGTTTATTAAATTGATCATTCTTTCC
The DNA here is from genome assembly GCF_051225735.1 of Oryctolagus cuniculus. Lineage (NCBI taxonomy): Eukaryota > Metazoa > Chordata > Mammalia > Lagomorpha > Leporidae > Oryctolagus > Oryctolagus cuniculus. The sequence goes on along the minus strand of NC_142871.1, from coordinate 104,221,747 downwards.
AACTGTTAGAATGCAAATTAGGGGCCAGCACTAAAGTGTAGAGGGTAAAGTCGCCACCTGCAGTGCCAGCATCCCATATGGGCACTGGTTAGAGTCCTGGCTGCTCCACTTCCAATCCAGCTCTCTGCTACGGCCTGGGAAAGCAGTAGAAGATGTCCCAAGTCCTTGGGTCCCTGAACCTGTGTGGGAGACCTGGAAGAAGCTCCTGGCTTCTAGCTTCCAACGGCACAGCTAGGACTGTTGCGGTCATCTGGGGAGTGAACCAGCAGATGGAAGACCTCTCTCTCTCTACCTCTCTCTCTCTCTTTCTCCCTACCTCTGCCTCTCTGTAACTCTTTCAAGTAAATAATATTTAAATATATATAAATGAATCTTTATATTTATATATATGTAAAATGATGGGCATGGAATCTTAAATTTGATTTCAGATTATTTGGATACTATCCGTTGATCACCTTGTAAAGTTACTTTTTCCCAAAAAAATACTTGGATTTCTTCTATCAGTCCATCTTCCTTAGAATTTTTAATTACGCATAGTTCATAGTATAACAAAACCATGTGAACATTTCTTTTTAAATTTTGATTTTATTTGTTTTCATTTTCATTTGAAAGGCAGAGGGATATGTCATCTGCTGGTTTACTTCCCAACTGCCTGGCCAGGGCTGAGCCATGCCAAATTCAGGAGCTTAGAATTTCATCTGGGTCGGGGTCGACGCTGTGGCCCATCTGATTAAAGCCCTGCCCTGCAGTGCTGGCATCCCATATGGGCAACGGTTTGAGTCTTGGCTGCTTCAGTTTCGATCCAGCTCCCTTCTAATGCACCTGGAAAGCAGCAGAGGATGGCCCAAGTCCTAATGCACCCACATGGGAGACCCAGAAGAATGTCCTGGCTCCTGGCTTTGGATTGGTCTAGCTCTGGCCATTGTGGTGATTTGGGGAGTGAACCAGCTGCTGAAAGACCTCTCTCTCTCTCTCTCTCTCTTTCTCTCTCTCTGTAAATAAATAAAATAAATCATCTGTGTCGCCTATGTGGATAGCACTGCCATCATGCTGCCTCCCAGGGTGCACATGAGAAGGAAGCTGGATTGACAACAAAGTAGCTAGAACTTGAACCAGGTACTCTGATGTGGGATGCAGGCATCTCACTGAGCCATAGGCTCAACTTAATACAGCATTTCTTAATTTCTCTCCTACTTTCCAACTACTTAAATGATAAAAAATATATTTTTCATTTTCTGTTTTCAAGAGGACTTACAAATAGGACAAATTATTCTAATATTCAGCTACAAATGTGTAACAATTAATTAGGAGTACAATGGAGCCAATGCTTGTAAGAATTAGAATATAGACAAGGACTAGAGAATGGATAATAGAAACAAGAGATCAACAACCTGGGTTACCTTTACCAAATACAAGTGTAGCTCCAAGTAATCTTATAAAAGACATTATTTTCACATGCATTCATCAATCAGATCAAAGCACTTGTTTGACATACTAGATCCCTAGTGAAACTTACTATTTGAGGAGTTAAATATATATAAGTTATCTGGAAAGAAGGAAAATAAAATAAAATTCTTATTTGATAGCTCCAACACTGTCCATCTCAGCTGCTACCTATAAGCCAAAGTAACACAGGCCAGGGAACACTTGCTTGTGACGAAATGGGTTTCTGATTCCAAAGATAGCTTGATTCAGTGTACTAGTTCACAACCTACTCTGGCTCCAAAATATCCCAATCACTTCTTCACCTTGGGGCATCTTATTATTGAGTCTTGGCTTCTGCTCCTGAACATCCCAATGGAAGAAGTTGCAAAAACTTTGTACAGATGACATGATGCCTCAGTCTCCTTCTTTATGTTCTTTCTATTCTCTATAGGTTTCAGGTAATTGAGAAGTTGTGTGCTCAAGTGGCTTCAATGCACTCATGTGAACTTCTTTATAAAAAGATTTATCTATTTATCTGAAAGGCAGAACTAGAAAGAGAGAGAGAGAGAGAGAGAAAATATCTTCCATCCACCGATTCAATCCCCACGTAATCACAACAGGCAAGTCTGAACCATGCCAAAGCCAGAATCCCAGAATTACATTCTAGTGTTCCACGTGGATGGCAGGGGTCCAAGTACTTGGCCATCTTCCACTGCCTTCCCAGGAGTATTAACAGGAAGCTGGGTCAGAAGCATAGTAGCCAAGACTCAAATGAATCTATTATATGGAAAGGTGGTGTCACAAGTGCTGGCTTAACCTGCTATGCCACAATGCTGAACAGGGCTTTCCACTTTTCAGATAGACATTCCCTGCTAAAATTCATGTTACTAAAGAGAAAATAACCTTGGAATTGTATTCAAAACAATTAGAATTTTCATTTGAGTAATTCCACATATGCATAGATTAAATATGTAAGTATAAATATGGAATATTAGTCATACTTTATGAATCTAAGTTTTGGCATTTATAACAGGAATGATAAAATGGTAAATATTTTGGGCCTTGTAGGCTATACAATCTCTGTTACAACCACTCAACCCCCTCATTGTAGCTCCAAAGCAGCCATGAATAATGAGTAAGTGATGGGCATGGCTATGTCCAAGCACAATCTTATTTACTCAGATAGGTTGTTTTTTTGGTGTTCACCCAGAGGTTACAGTTTGCCAGTGTTTATCTAGGAAATCAGAATAATAATGCCAGCCCAGTTATTTTCACAAAATTGTTGAAAGCTGTCAAATGCAAAGAAAGGAATCACTTCATTTCTCGATAAATCACTATAAATCTGAACACTCATAGATGATGTTAGTTATTGTTCATTATGTTCTAAACTTAGAATTAATTTTGTGAGATACATTTATGTTAAAATTTCATGATGTAATCTTTCAATACCACAGTAAATAGCTTGTCTTGCTTCCATGAATAGCCTGACTCTAAAATCTGCTCTACAATGTTAAAATTCAGGATTCTAGTCTGTTAATCCTTAAGGATAACAGTTTTGATTCTTCATCTATGAATAATATGTGAAACAAACCATCACTTTATTTGGTTAATAGCAATTGATGAAAATATAGAATTAAATTAAATTATGAAGGGAAATAAAATTGATGATATAAAATGTAAAGTATGATACCTTTTTTTTTTTTTACTCTGGTACTTTAAGGAGATAGAATGTTCTGAAATGGATTTCCATCAAGAGTACTAAGAGATGATGCTATCCATTTAAATAGATTTTAATTCATTCTAAATTATAATTGAAATACAAAGCACATGAGATGGCCACATTAAAGAGTCATTGTTGAGCAAGTTGGAGCTCAGTGGCAGTTTTGATGTCTGCTTGGGAATGCTGAGCAGAGACAATAGCACTTCTGCTAGGAAATCTGGGAGAGCACATTTTATGGACATCTCTGAGGAGCAATTAAACTAACTGAATTCAATTAAAAATTGGCTTTAAACCAAGAGGATATGAACTTAGCCAGGAGAACAGAGCCATGTATAAAAAAATTAAAATTCCTCGTCTTGGAGGCAAGAGGTAGAGGATTGTACTGATTCTTTCAGATACTATCTTGAATGAGATTGTGTTATTTCTATAATAGCAAATCATTTTAATAAGCAAGGACCTTTAGGAATTATTTCCAGGTCACTGCTTCAAAAGCTGTACGAACGAACTAAGTATGAACCTAGCCAAAGTGTTTAGTTAGAAATTTCTTTTACACCACTTATTCTCTTCTTTCTGACTGGAATTTAAAATGTGCAAGAATTGTCTTAATCTTCCTACATGACACATCAACAATCACTTATATTTTTCTATGTGAATGATTTTGATTTAGTTCAATGTCATGACTATTTTTTTAAAAAAACTGCTCCCTGCATTAGCCTGGTCAAATACACATAAGATGTATATATAAGAAATAGTAATCTAGGAAGATATCCTCAGTAGATTGTCATTCATTTAGATAAATTTATAATTGGGAAAAAAGTATAGATTATCTTCCTTTCTTCATGTGCAAATTATTATTAAATAGAGGTTTAAACATCCAGAAAGATTAAATGCAGAGCATAACAGTTTGTAGAGAAGTGTAATTAAAAATATTTAATTTGGGGCATTTTGTTTTTGAAATCCATGCATAGTTTTTTTTTTTTCATAATATGTGTTTTCCATGAACTTTTATAAGTTCCTTTGTATTTATTTCCTCGTAGATATTATTTTTAAAGATTTTATTTATTTATTTGAAAGAGTTACACAGAGAGGAGAGGCTGACAGAGAAAGGGAGAGAGAGAGGGAGAGAGAGAGAGAGAGAAGGAGAAGGAGAAGAGAGAGAGAGATCTTCCATCCACTGGTTCACTCCTCAATTGGCCGCAATGGCTGGAGCTGTGCCGATCCTAATCCAGGAGCCAGGAGCATTCTTCTGGGTCTCCCATGCAGGCTCAGGAGCCCAAGGACTTGGGCCATCTTGCATTGCTTTCCCAGGCCATAGCAGAGAGTTGGATCGGAAGTGGAGCAGCCAGGACTCGAACCGGCGTCCATATGGGATGCCAGTGCTTCAGGCTAGGGTGTTAACCTGTTGCACCACAGTGCCAGCCCCTTGTAGATATTTTTCTAACTATTAAATAAAGGCTATTTATTGAATTTTAACATGTAGACCCAATATAAAGATTTGATTGTAGGTTGGTTAATATAAGGAATATAATTTATTAAAACTTTAAAATAATATAAAGATGGTCATTTGTTATTATCAATTGAAGAATATACTTAAAGGACACTGTGTTAGAAAATGATGCTGAGGGATGGGTGTTTGGTGTAATACTTAATTGCCATTTGAAATGCCCACATTCCATATTAGAGTGCCTGAGTTCTATTCTTGACTTTGTTTCTGATTTCAGCTTCCTGCTAATGCACATCTTAAGAAACAGCAGATGGTTCAACTAGTTGGATCTCTACCACCCACATGGGAAACCTGAGTTGAGTTTCCAGTTCCAGCCTCAGATGGGCCCAGATCTAGCTGTTGTAGGCATTTGGGCAGCAAACCTGCAGATGCAAAATTTTTGTCTGCTTGTCTATATATTTGTCTATCTTTCAAATAAGTAAATTAATAAAAATGTAAAAATAAAATTATGTACAACCACTACTAACTATTGCAATAAAACATATTGTTCACTACTGTGTAGTTTGAACTATGTTAGAATTTTAGTTGCATTTTTCACTTATACTTCACAATAATTTTATGAAGCTGATGCTATTAAGATTTCTAACTTATTTGGGGAAGCTGAGTAACCATAAAGGATTGAGAATAATAATTAGTAACTAATACTATTCACCATTAATCCTACAACTGTACAAGGTGAAGATAATTTTCCCCATTCTACTGAAGAATCTAGGGTTCAAAAAAAGTTAAGAAACCTAAACAGTGGCACTACATATAATTCCAGTTTTCTGATTTCAGAAGTCATCCCCTTAGGCAACACAATATGTAAAATATAATAAGCAATATCAGTACAAATGCTGATATTGATGTAGCAAAATAATATATCTGAAATCAGAATGTTTCTTGGGGAGGATATTTATTTTGAAAAATATATTAATGAGCTTCTAACAAGTAAGATTTGAAGACAAAGGTACCAGGAACACAGAGAAGATAAATTACTTTTGGCCATTGCTCTAGAGAGAACTTGGAGAGAAGGATACAGAAGAGGGAAATGTATGCACAAGTGTAATTAAATGAGATTTTAGGAATGTGAATGTATAATGTGCAATGTCAAATTGTGTGTTGGGTGGTTTGTAATAAAATCACTACACAGTTGTGAAAATTATTATTTTAAAGCATTCTTGTTAAGATCTCAGGAGACACAAGAAACAGCTAATTTACTTACCAGATTAGCTTTATTAGGAGTCTCATTCTCATTCCTAGGGGTTTCATTCAATTATTTCCATCTCATATACTTGTTTTGAATGTTGTCTTAGTCTTATCAAATAACTTTATCTCATCTAAATTTATAACAGAGCAAATTTGAAAAGAGTGTGAAATTAAATATCTGTATTAAAAAGAAAAAGTAGAGGCCGGCACTGTGGTGCAGCAGGTTTAACTACCATCTGCTATGCCAGCATCCTCTATGGGTGCTGGTTCTAGTCCCATCTGCTTCGCTTCCAATCCGGGCCCCTGCTGATGTTTCTGGAAAGACAGCAGCAGATGGCCCAATTGCTGGGGGCCCCTGCACACACGTGGGAGACCCATAAGAAGGTCCTGGCTCCTGACTTCTGTCTGGTCCAGCCCCAGCATTGGGCCAATTGAGGAGTGAACCAGAGGATGAAAGATTTCTCTCTCTGCCTCACCTCTTTATGGAACTCTTTTTTTTTTTTTTTTTTTTTTTTTTTTTTTTAACAGGCAGAGTGGACAGTGAGAGAGAGAGACAGAGAGAAAGGTCTTCCTTTTGCCGTTGGTTCACCCTCCAAAGGCCGCTGCGGCCGGCCCACCGTGCTGATCCGAAGGCAGGAGCCAGGTGCTTTTCCTGGTCTCCCATGGGGTGCAGGGCCCAAGCACTTGGGCCATCCTCCACTGCACTCCCGGGCCACAGCAGAGAGCTGGCCTGGAAGAGGGGCAACCGGGACAGAATCCTGTGCCCCGACGAAGACTAGAACCCAGTGTGCTGGTTCCGCAAGGTGGAGGATTAGCCTAGGGAGCCGCGGTGCCGGCCCTCTATGTAACTCTTACTTTCCAATAAATAAATAAATTTAAAAAAAAAAGAGTAAATTTTTTTTCAAAAAAAGAGTAAATTAAAGTAATGAAGTACCAAACAGAATATATGGAAATTCTATCAAAATTTAGGTGTCTAAGTCTAATTTTTGACACCACATTCCAAACCACATGAGGAGAATATACAGAGGAATGAATCATCCTTTGATATATAACACTAGATCTAATATAGTCTTCACATACTAATTTTCTTAACATAACAGTGGAGCTAATGTAATTCTAAATTTCCTATTGAATTTCAATAGAATGCCACAATTTTATGAGCTCCATGAGCAGTGATATGAAAATTTGATGTCTTTGCTACACAGTGATTATTTATGGAGATTAAGAATTTATCAGACAACATGAATAATGTTCCCTTCATAAGTTTCCTTGAGTACTTTTTCTCTTCTTGCATTAAAGTAATTAATACACTAAGCACTTATTAGAAAATGAAAATGTTGGTTGCTGTCTCTACTCTTACATCTAGTAATAAAATGTCGCAACTTAGAAACATGTAATAATGACCCCAAACACCATTTAACATCTTCTGAAAACTCCAAAACCTAATAACAACTAGAGTTTAACCTTCAATTTTAATTTGATGGAACTAAGTTTTCAGTGATTATTGCAGTCTGCTATTTGCTACAAGCAAACAACAAAAATTTAATTTTCCTATTATTTTAGTCTTATTACAGAAGCACTCAATTATGCTGCCAGAGTTGTATTCTCTGAGTGTTTTTCAAAATTTAATAAGTAGTTTGATATTAGCTAGAAATGTTCATCTCAGAATAAAACCACGAATGCAGTATCTCTTCCAGTAAACTTCATTCATGTAGATTTTTTGAAAAAGAAAACTATTACAGTTATAATACATCTTATATGCACTTTTATGAAACGCTTAAGAATTAGAATGGTTACTTTTAATCAATCAAGAATTAAAAATTTTAAAGTCCAGTAGTACTTTCTCACACATAGAGGAATTTTAATAGATATTTTCATAGTTTATTGTTTGTCTTATTTTCACAGGAAGAAAAACTAAATTTGAGTTTAAAATGCTAACATTATGGCTGGCGCCGCGGCTCACTAGGCTAATCCTCCACCTTGCGGCACCGGCACACCGGGTTCTAGTCCCGGTTGGGGCGCCGGATTCTGTCCCGGTTGCCCCTCTTCCAGGCCAGCTCTCTGCTGTGGCCAGGGAGTGCAGTGGAGGATGGCCCAAGTGCTTGGGCCCTGCACCCAATGGGAGACTAGGAGAAGCACCTGGCTCCTGCCATCTGATCAGCACGGTGCGCCGGCCGCAAAGGAAGACCTTTCTCTCTCTCTCTCTCTCTCTCTCTCTCACTGTCCACGCTGCCTGTCAAAAAAAAAAAAAAAAAAAAAAAAAAAAAAAAAAAAACTAACATTGCTCTTTAATCATGGGTTAATTATTCATTATCCAAGTCTGATTAAATAAAATTCTACAACAGAATTAGGGATATATAGGGGCACTGATTTTAGGTGTTACAAATAATGAAGTATTATACACAAATAAGGATAGGTTTATGTTTTAGATACTTACTATTTGAAAAAACATAATTCAACCAGGTCATACAAGCAATATATTTTGACAAAGTTTATATATATTCAGAATTTACTGGTAACAAGTCAGACTCTAAAGTTTATGGCAAAAATATATTATCACTAGAAAACTGTTTACTTCAAACATCTCTCTAAACTCGATTTTATTTTGCTTTTCATGGGAATATTTTAAGTAATTTTATTTTAACAATTAAACCATATCAAAGAATGATTTATATGCTATCTTATTTTAACTTTTCTTAGTTGAGTGCTTTTCAATATTTGATAAGCAAGTAATCTTAAGTCTACAGAAAATTCAAATGGGCCACAATTAGAATATTTAGTGTTAAACTCTTTTTTCTCCTCCATACACAGTGCTATCCCCACTGTTCCGATTGGATCTTTTCCTTGCATTTAAGAACAGGAAGCTGGGGGTTGATGTTTTGGTATAGCTGACAAAGCTGCCAATTCCCGCTATGCTGGCATCCGATATGGGTGCACGTTCAATTCCTGGCTGCTCCACTTCAGACCCAGCTCCCTGTTCATGCATCTGGGAAAGCAGCGGCAGATGTCCCAAGTGTTTGGGACCCTGCAACCTACATGGTAGACCTGGGTGACGCTACTGTCTTTGGCCTGGCCCAGCCCTGGCCACTGAGGTCATCTGGGGAGTGAACCAGTGGATAGAAGATTCTCTCTCTCTCTCTCTCTCTCTCTCCATCTTCAACTTTCAAATAAATAAATGAAACTTAAGCAAAAACCAGGAAACTCATATGCATCCCTATTCTCTCATTGCTTAACTCAGTCACATAATGTGATTGTAAACAGCATTAGCAGTTACCATTTTCAAGGTCCTTCTCATTTCCTCCACTAAATGTGATAAAAGATTATCTTTAATCTTCACAGTAATAGAGGTAAATGTTACTCTCTTCACAACTGATTGTTTTCAAATATTGAGAGTTGATGTTGATAGGGACTTCAGGGACACCTGAAAAAGAAAGAAAAACATAGGAAAGAAAGAACACACTATGTGACTCTCTAGGAACACTGAGGGAGAGGGAGACAGGAAAAGATGGAAACAAATACAATGTAATGTTCAGATATTGTTGACTCTTTTGAGTCTGCCAAATTGACCTCATTAAACACTCTGCACACTGAAGTGCAAAACATTCTACTTCAATGTCAGTTCCCTGCTTGGTTCACATAGCATGTCTCATTAGCATTTACTTTCAGTTCCCTGCTTGGATGTTATTTTGCTCTTGATTGGTTGGTATCCCTGCTTCCTGATTGGCTGTTAAAGTGCCCTTCGCATGATTGATTAAATTTTGATATTCTCAGGAAGGGGCCACTCATGCAGAACCACTTTTTGTATAAACAGCTAGTCTTTGAAAACTTCTTTGTCAGTTCCTTGGAGTCCCACTCTAGACTGCTGTGGCAGGAGAGTTTCTTTTTTTCTTTCAATAAGCTTCCTTGTGCTCACTGTATCTGTTTGTGTGGAAATTCTTCAACATGAGACAAGAACAGAGTTAGCCCTCATCATCCCATGACAATGTGACTTGCTCAGATCTACACAGTAATTAGGAGACTGTCAAAATCAAGTTTTAGTATGGCTCAAAAGTATATTGATGCTTATACAAAACCTCACTTAATGTCTTTTGATTACATATGCATTGTGTGCCATGATATACTCCTTTGAATTATTTGAAATACAGTATATGCATCGCTGTAGCAAAAGTATAACATTCTTAAATGGTTGCTTTAATAACATTTTATTAAATCTTTGAACAGCTCTCTTTTGCCTCTATGAAGTTCATACATAATTTTGTATAATTAATTTCAAGGAATTGTGTTGACCTCCCTAGAAGAAAATGAGGTAGCAATCAGGATTCCCATATTGGCTTGGTGAATAATAGAGATAGGGATACCATTTCATGAAATAAAAAGACTACAGGAAAATCACACTTCTTTGGAGTAATCAGGAGTATTGCTTTAATTATCAAAAATCTGAGATGACTGTGCAACATTGTTAGTAGAGTTGTCAATTAGATAGTTGATTATTTTAAAAAACCAAAGCTCAGAGTGGGAGGCCATCGTAAAAATAGATGTGTGGGGCTGGCACATGCGCCTGCAGCACCTGCATCCCATATGGGCACCAGTTTGAGTCCTGGCTGTTCCTCTTCTGATCCTGCTCTCCGCTATGGCGTGGGAAAGCAGTAGAAGATGGCCCAAGTCCTTGGGCCCCTGCACCCACGAGGAAGACCTGGAAGAAGCTCCTGGTTTGTGGCACTGGATCAGTCCAGCTCCGGCCATTGCAGCCATTTGGGCCAGTGAGCCAGTGGATAAAAGACTCTCTCTCTCTCTCTCTCTCTCTCTTTCTCTCTTTCTCTCTTTCTCTCTCTGCCTCTGCTTCTCTGTAACTCTCTTTCAAATAGATAAATATATCTTCTAAAGAAATAGATGTGTGGGTGCCTGTTTCTATGTATGAACGTATATATAGTAACATTCAGTAACAGAGAATAGATTAGCTCAGCAAAGGAAAGATGGTAAAGAGGTAGGAAAAGCAGATTTAAGACACAGCTCTACAGAAGTCAGAATTTCAAATTCATGTGGATAAAGAACCAGAAGAAGTGATCACTGAGGTGAAAGTACACTTGGGAGACTGTGATAAAAAAGAAATCAAAATAGAAATGGTTTTCAAAACAGAGGGCACTGCATTTCAGAATGTTGCTTAAAGTTTGAGTCAATGAGAAAGCTCTTTATACACTTGGTTTAGGCAATGTGAAGTTTGTTCAGATCATTTGATATGAAGTTTTTCAGTGGAATTACAGGAGCCAGGGTGGAGTGAGTTGAGAAATGAGAGGAAGGACAGGAAGTAAAGTGGAGGTTATAGAAATTATTTAAAAATTGGTTATGAATGGGATGGAGAAATAGAATTTGGTTATCAGAAGTTTTAGGATGGGTGACATGGCTATAAACATGTATGGTGATAGAAGTGATCCAAAAGTGAGGGAGACATGTTCGTGTGAGAGTTATAGAAGCAAGATCCAAGTTACTTGTGGAGAGGATGCCTTCCTAAATAAGGACAGAATCTTTCTGGAGACAGGGAGATGGGAAAAAATGGGTGAAGATATGGTAATTTTATCGAATTTATTATGTAAGAGGAGGGAGATCCGATTTGATCATTCTGTAAATGAAGAATGGTTATCAGTTATAATTGAAGAATTGAAGGAAAGCTCTAAGTTTTAAGTTAAAAGTTATAAAAATATGCATATGATATAATAGGAGAGAGAGCTTACCAATGACAGCTAGTGGGGTGAGTCCATGAAGACCTGGTCTTTGTAAACATATGGGGACACCAAACTACCTGAGGGTGTGGATTTCTTCAGCAATGCTCTTCTGTATGGATCCTGGATCATAAAGGGCAGTTGTGCAATGTAAGATATGTGGTGACCCAGCCAGGAAAATGTAGATAGCTTAAGGTTGTTGTAAGTAAATTACTACAGTGCTGAGCATGGAATCCATGGGGTATAGATTAGTTATCTATTGTGCATAACAAAGCATTCCCAAAGTTGGAGGTCAGACACAGCACATATTTTGTGTCTTGGAGTTCAGTAGGTCAGGAATATGAGAGCAACTAAGCTGGGTGGTTCTGGCTGAAAACCTCCCAAAACACTGCAACCAAACTATTGTCAATTCAAGACTTGGCTGAGGGAGTTTCCAATTCAGAGCTTACATGATTAATGGAAGGTCTCAGAAGATTTCCTAAGCAAACTCACATGTGCCTCTCTGCAGGACTGCCTCACTACTGTGGGCCGACTTACCCAAGAGCAATTGATCTCAGGGAGATGGAAAGAGCTCCCAAGATGGAAAACATGGTAATTTTACAACTCAAATTTGTGAGGAGGCACAGCAGGTGAAGCCTGAACGTGGGGTGCCCATATCCCACATGGGAGTGCCTGGTTCCTGTCCTGGCTATTCTGGTCCAGCTTCCTACTAATGTGCCTGGGAAGTGGTAGATGATGGCTCACATGCTGCAGTGTCTGCCACCCACAAGGGAGCCTCTGGCTTCCTCTGGCCTAGCCCTTGCTGTTGCAGGAATTTAGAGAGTGAACCAGCAAGTAGAAGGTCTCTTTCCCTCTCTCCCACCCTCTGTCTCTTCCTCCTACTATGTCCTTGAATGACAAAATAAAAGTTAAAAAAAAATTAAAGTGACATCCCACTACTACAGTCATATTCTATCTGAAAGAAGCCACTTTCTAAATCTAGGGGACATAGTAAGGCATGGATACCAGAAAGTAGGGATCATTTTGCTCCATGTTATAGGCTACTAACCACAGGGTACGAGGAAAGTTAAAAACAAGAGGATAAATAGATGAGATCAATTGATTAAAGAGAATTTACAAAAGTGGAAGGTTATAATAAGAAATTGGCACAGACATAGTTTAACATCTCTGGTCAAAGACCATAGAAAGGAGCCAGTGCTGTGGTGTAGTGGAGGAAGCCACTGCCTACAGTGCAGGCATCCCATAGGGGCACTGGTTCAGGTCCTGGCTGCTGCATTTCTGATCCAGCTCTCTACTATGTCCTGGGAGAGCAGTGGAGGATGGCCTGGGTTCTTGGGCCCCTGCACCCACGTGGAAGACCCAGAAGAGGCTCTGGGTTCCTGGCTTCAGATCGGCCCAGCTCCAGCCAGTTCAGACATTTGGGGAGTGAACAAGCAGATGCAGAATCTCTCTCTCTCTCTCTCTTTCTCTCTCTCTCTCTCTGCCTTTCTGTAACTCTGCCTTTCAAATAAATGAATAAAACTTAAAAAAAAAAGACCCTGGGAAAATGTGAATGTGATTGAGTTAGTGTTAAGGAAGACAAACGAGCAGAACTGAGGACCAGGCAAAACTGGAAAGGACAGATGGCATAACCTCTAAGGAAAAGGAAGAGTAAGGTGAAATGAGTGGTAAAAATTTGAAACCAGAAGGTGAGAGCAAGAATACTGATCTTGCCACTGTTTCTGTTTAACCAGGGTGACAAGGCTAGAATGAAATGCCATTTCTCCCTGAAGAGTGTGGTTCACTCAGTGGAGCAGGTAGAGAGGACATCCTGTCTAAAGGTTTTTTGGTGCTGAAGAGTAAGAAGGTGCAGAAAGCAAAATATGAGAATATGGCAGGAAGAGGAACAAAGTGGTAAGTGAGTTAGGATTGGTAAGGAATAGGACTGGAGAGACTTAAGATCAACAGATGTACTAGCTTCAGCAGCTTCAGTTCTTACCATGGTTAATGGTGGAGTGGGACCTCAGGTCTAAAGGAAAAAAAAATCAGAGTGAAGGAAGAATAAGAGAGAGGAGGGTACACATTGTGGTACAGTGGGTTAAGTAGCTGACTGTGACTCCTGCATTTCACATGGGTGCTGGTTCATGTTTGTGCTGCTCCACTTATGATACAACTCCCTGCTAATGACCTGGGAAAGCAGCACAGGTTGGCCCAACAACTGCCACCCACGTGGGAGACCCAGATGAAGCTCCTGGCTCCTGGCTTTGACCTGGCCCAGTCCTGGCTGCTGTAGCCATTTCTAGAGTGAACCAGGGAGTGAAAGATCTCTGTCTCTCTGTAACTCTTTCAAATAAATACATCTTAAAAAAGAAAAAGGGTGGAAAGGCTTATCTGTAAATAAGCAGATGACAGTAAAGTGGGAAAGGCAAAGCTAAAAAATCATGGAGATTTTCAAAATTAGAATAGAAGAGTCTTTCCAGGATTTGAGTGGGATATTTGTGATCCTTTGTAATCTAGGATTTTGCTGTATTTCTCTTATTGCTGCCATCGCTGGTGTGATGCTTTACTTTATTTAGATATCAAAAAGAACCTTAGAATTTATTCAGTCAATACCTTCTTTGTGAGATAACTGGAGTGCAGAGTCCACAGCTTCTGGTTCATAAAGAGGGATTTAATTAGTGTCAGTTTGTGGGTAAAAATTAAGAATTTTGGCCGGCGCCGTGGCTCACTAGGCTAATCCTCCGCCTAGCGGCGCCGGCACACCGGGTTCTAGTCCCGGTTGGGGCGCCGGATTCTGTCCCGGTTGCCCCTCTTCCAGGCCAGCTCTCTGCTGTGGCCAGGGAGTGTAGTGGAGGATGGCCCAGGAGCTTGGGCTCTGCACCCCATGGGAGACCAGGAAAAGCACCTGGCTCCTGGCTCCTGCCATTGGATCAGCGCAGTGCGCAGGCCGCAGCGCGCCGGCTGCGGCGGCCATTGGAGGGTGAACCAGCGGCAAAGGAAGACCTTTCTCTCTGTCTCTCTCTCTTACTGTCCACTCTGCCTGTCCAAAAAAAAAAAAAAAAAAAAAATTAAGAATCTTGATATCTACTGAGATAAAAAATAATGACACATAAAAAAACCTTATGTAAGATATGGACAAAAAATAACTGGCAAGTGAGGAATTTTGAGGTGAATTTATATTTGATTGAAAACACAATTTTTGGACTTTTGAAGTCCATATTTTCCAAGATGCTTATACAAGTCACAATGGTAACATTATGTTTTAATGACTCATTGCACTTCCTATGTTCCCTAATGAAGCCTTCAGGATTGATGACCCAAAACTTTAACTGATTGAATTTTTAAAATTTAGGTAATTGTATAGGGAAATAATGATTAAAAATGGAAAGTGGGCACTCAGGCTGAATTAAACTCCGGTGTGCCTCACATGTGATAGGTTATACTTGAGCTAACCAAAGATAACTGTCCTGTTGTATTTCCCTCATCACTAACTCTATCCTTTTATTTATTACTTTGTTATATACTTTCTGAGAAGTCTCAGTAGAAAATTATCAAACTTTTAAACATAAAGACTGAAGGGAATCCAACTTGGTTTCTGAGAGACTTCATTATTAAATAACAATTATAAGGAACAGCATTATGGTACAGTGGTTTAAGCTGCTGCTTGCAATGTCAGCATCCCATATCAGAGAAGCAGTTGGAGTCCCAACTTCTCTGTTTCTGATCCAGCTTCCTACTAACACCCCTGGGAAGGCAGTGGATATCCTCTGGCTCAAGTTCTTGGTTCCCTGACATTCATGTGAGAGACCAGGATGGAGTTCTTGGCTTCTGGCTTCAGCCTGGCTCAGATCTGGCTGATGAGGCCATTTGAGGAGTGAATCAGTAGTTGGAAGCTGCTTCTCGCTCTTTCAGTTTCTCCCTTTGTGTGTTGCTCTGCTTTTCATATAAACAAATCTTTTAAAAATAATAAAACCATGAAAATGAGGAGGAGAGGAAGAAATTATTTGTTTATAGTAATTATGCTAATATAAACATAATGATATAATCTTACAAAATGTTGATCATGGTATAACAGTATATTAAAGCATTTATTGACTATGATAAATAATAAAATAATTAAGGCTTATTTCTTTAGATGTTACAGTAATTATCTTTAATTACAAACTAGTAGTTTCAAAGGCTTTTTTTGTATGTATATTGGAGATACTAAGTATTGAAACATAAACTACAAACCTACCTAAGCTTCTTAAAGTCCTATTGATAATGATGTTACAAAATTTAGAATGTGATAAGATAGTAATACCAGAAAGAATATGAGAGAAAAGGGCAAGTAAAGAGAAAATACCTTCTGAAACTGAGTAGACATGTTCTAGAGATGTATTTTCTTTATCTGAGTCTGAGAACTGTGTAGAAGATACCAAATTATTAGCGATGATACTGTAGGTTGGGATTATTCTCAAATGCAGATGGACTAAGTTTAGCAAGAATAAAAAAGCAACAGATGAAAATGAGAGCTAGATTATACTTAGAGTTCTCATTTTCTTTACTGAAGTGATCTCAGTAGAATGAATAAATAACAGATAAATGGGAAGAAGTTTGACCTGAGATACTTGGGACAATTTAGTCTGTTATATCCATCAATAATTTGATGCAACACTGATTTTTCCATATTTCTTTGGAAAGTCAGTGAAGAAACCTAAATCATAAAGTTTATAATTATATAAACTCAATTTATGTTATTAATTTGCCAGTTGTGAAATAAATACAAAGCACTGTACTGCAACTCTGAAATATATGTCTATCTACTAAAATACATATGTACATATTATATATGAGGGTTCTTTAAAAAGTTCATAGAAAATGTGTATGAAAAAACTCAATGGATTTTTAAAATAATTACACCAAAATAAACTCATCTTTTAATTACATTTTCTGTGAACTTTAAAAATCAACCTTACCTATTTTTGTATGTATACTAGGAAATAATATAGGCATACATACACAAATATGGTATATGCATAAAATGTGTATGAGTTTGTATACATTCAGATGTATACACAGAAATGCACACTGCCTTGAAAAAGAGATCAATGAAAATAATTGTAATTTGAAGTGGTGATGTAAAACTAACAAATAAAAACAGTCCAGTTTCAGTAGGAAGGACACAGAGCCCAGGGTGAGTAAACCGCTGTTCTCTTTTTGTTGTTGAGTCAATATGTCAGCAATGCTTTCATATGGAATGTAGTGCAGACACGAAACAAAGTGGTTCCTCCTTGGTTCCTCTTTGGATGGTGCTGTTGTCAGGGTCCAGAGTCTGGATTCTCCACTTACGGTTCTTTTTGTGATTCTTGATTATGACCCCCTGAGGAAAGCAGAGGAGCTCGGGGTAACTGGAGCCCGGGTCTTGCTTGGCACATTTATCATCTACAAATCATCTGCTATAAATATACCTCAGCAGGACCATCATCAGGCCAGCTCAGTAGCCTGCAATTTATGAAGGTTATGGGAAACAGTGTGAAGGGTGAAGTGCTTTATTAAGGGTGGCTTTCTTTCTGACCTAGCCCTGTATTCTACTTGAATATGGATGATCCTAGGAGTGAGTGCTCTTTCCCATCTAGGATTAAGGCCTTTTAAATGGTCCCTTTGGGCTGTATTCTTATGTCACCGTGCCATGACTTTAAGAATTTCTAAAAAAAAAAAAAAAAAAATCAAAACCACACTGTTAAAATATGAAAAATCACATACAAAACAAATATCTAAGCCTCACATTTCTTCTCTTTTATGTAAAAATCATGCAAAGCATATTCTTTTTCTCCATTTTTATTCTACATCTCTCACCAATCTCTTTTTCTTTGGGGTAAAAGAACTGACCAAAATGTCTTGCAGATATCATTAGAATCTCTGCAAGTTGAAATAAATGGAACGTGTTTGTCCTTTAGATAGCTGAAGGCTCTCTGTTTTTAAAAGAAAATGTGTTTGCTTACAATGTTTTGGATTTTGCCTTGGACATAAACCTTATTTCCGTTTCACATTCCCTTAAATGAGTAAAAAATATTGTAATGAACCAAAGATGACATAAAGCCAAAACACCACCCAGGCTGCTCTCATGTGGTGATTTGTTCCTAGGAACAATTTAAAGCCTGCTGGGGGAATGATTAACTGTTTCCCTTACAGGGTGTTCCTGACACTCTTCCTGAAAGAGAAAGCTTCTGAGGAGGGTCGTTCTAGCCCTACAGATTAAGAAGGAAACGGCCAATTTTGATGTTTCAAACAACTCTGGTGGAGAAATGATCACTGGCATCTTCCTCTTTCCACTATAACTCTCTTCTAAAATGGTGTACTTGGCTCTCCAAGGACCCCGGGGAGAGGAACAAGAAGAGAAAGAAAAACAAAAAACACATAGGAGAGAAAATTGCTTTATTCAACTTCACCTGCCGCTCAAGTCACACTCCCTAGGAAAACTGGACACTTCGCAGGAATCCCTCCCACCACGTCTCTGCACTATCTGACCACTTGTTCTGCAAACCCCAACCGCTTTTAACAAGGGGAGATAGAATCAGGAGGCGAATGACCTTTTACAGCACACACCTAACATTAGGTCATCAAAGACTTCGTCAGCCAACTGTCCGGGAGGCAAAAATTAATAAATAAGTCATAAATAGGTTGATGTGTGTGTATATGGAAATTTCTCTCCCCCCACGACCCCCGCCCGCTTATATGGAGACTCAAGATAGCTTCTTCCCACCCCTTTCCCAAACCTGTTACTATGGAAACTCGGGAAAAGAATCGGATACATTAAGAAAACAAGACAAAACAAAAGTTTAGACCCCACAACAACCACGATCCCATCGCCATGCAGAAAGCAATGCAAGGTGCCCAACCTCGGTCGCCGCACCGCGGTCCCGGCAATGCCTGTACGGAGCCAGAACAAATAAGACGTTAATTGCGGCCTCGCTGAGGGAAACTACTGTTGCTTCAGCCAGAGACCTGCAGCGCCTCGGGAGCCGGGGTGTGCCCCGCTCCGCTGCGGAGTCGATGCGCTCTGAATCCCGGGGCTGAGATGACAGCCCTCCGGCCGCCACAGGTCCCCGCTGCAAGACAGGAAGAGAAAGACGGTCGAGTCCAGCGTCCACCTCCCACCCCTCGCAGTCGCCTTCCCGGCCTCCGCACCCCTGGCCTCGCCTCCTGAGGAGTTGGTCTTACACTTGCTCGCAGCCAGCCCTAGCGGTGGGAACTGAGGACGCCCAAACCTCCCACACTCAGAAAATGCCGCTTTCTGGACGTGCTTGGGTTTGAGTAGCCGTGACGTGCGCACCGCGGCCCCGGCGGGAGCTCGCCGAAGCCCACCCCTCACTCCCGTCCCGCCCGCCTCGCGCCCTCCCGCCGGGCCTCCCTCCTCGGCTCTCCTCACACACACCCGCCCGCGCCCGCGGGAGGCTCAACTCCGCGAAGGCGCCGCGCGCGTCGAGCCCCGGGGGCGGACGAGCCCCAGCGCACAGCACGGCCGCGGCGCTGGCGCGGGTCGCGCGGCGCCCGGGGACGCGCGCGCCCACGAGCACGCGGCAGGGTTCCGCGGGCGCGCACACGGGGAACGCGGCGCCCCCATCTCCCCTCCCGCCCCTTTCCTCGTGCGCGCCCCGGGGAAAGCGAGCGCCGCGCGCCGGCGCGCACACCCAAGACAGAGCTTTACTATCTCGCTCCCTCTCGCGCCTCCCTCCTCGCTGGGCATTCAAACAGCTTTCCGACATCAGCAGCCAAGGATTTTTCCCCCCCTCTGCTTAGTCGCCGTCCGTCCATCAGTACCTGCGGGGGGGGAGGCGGAGGGAGCCGAGCGGAAAGAGGAAAAAGCATAAGCTTGAGCCTTCCGAGCCGACCACCATCACTCCCGTAATAAACCCACCGCCCCAACAAATCTGCCTCAGCCGCCGCCGCCGGCCACTTCTCCTCTCAGCGCGTTTTTTGCTGCTTAGCTAATTGGCGTGTTGGGGGGTGAGATTTGCTAATACAAATCCTCGCTCTGAAACCACTTCCTTTTTTTTTTTTTTTTTTTTTTTTTGGTTTGTTTCTTTAGAGTCTCCCTTCGGGGGGCTTCTCCCCCTCCCCATCGGCTTGGAGGTTGGCTCCAGTTGGATAAGGCGCCAGGCTGTGGCTCCTGGAGGCTCTTTTTCTCTCACTTCTTCCTTTATCTCCCCACCACCACCACCACCACCAGCAGCACTCCCCTCATCTTTGGCTTCTCTCATGTTCGCATTTTTAAAAAAATAAAGCCTGCTCTTGGACGCGGAGCCGGGGAAAATGGGCAACGGTGACTGGGAGCGAAGGGGAGTCTCTCCGTCGCTGTTGCTGGGACGCGTACCGGTGCTGGTGTCTTAGAGCTGGAGCCTCCCAGAGC
This sequence comes from Oryctolagus cuniculus, assembly GCF_051225735.1. Lineage (NCBI taxonomy): Eukaryota > Metazoa > Chordata > Mammalia > Lagomorpha > Leporidae > Oryctolagus > Oryctolagus cuniculus. Next base: position 104,201,822 of record NC_142871.1, on the reverse strand, counting down.
TTTCGGAGTGGAAGGTAAGGAAGGGGTCCCGGGGTCACCTTCTCCCCCGCCCGGGGGTCGCCGCCGAGGGGGCTCCCGGCCGGGTGCCTGGGGAGGGCGCGCGGGCGGGCAAGACTGTTGCCGGCGGCTGATGAGGCAGGCAGCACCTTCGACTGTCTGCATTCACTTCAACGCCGCAGTTGAAAAGTTGGAGAAGTCTGGTTTTCAAGACAGGTGCTGGGTCTCAAGGAATAGGCAGGGAGACCTAGGAAATCTGGCAGTTGTGTGCGACTGGGGTAATTTTATTGGGAGTGGGGTGGGGGATTTAGGTTAAAAGGAAGTTAAGATAAGAGGAGGCAGTGGGGTTTCTGTTGGGGAAAAAATCAGTGGAGTGATGGCGCCGTCTATGTTCGACTGAACTAAAGTGTCATCCGGAAAATCAGTTTAGAGAATAGCTGAACTCAAAGCCGATTTGTTTCTCGCAAGAGACGAATAAATAAATAAACGAATACAACATCCTTGAGACCACGGTGGCCAGACCTTAGGAACCCCCCCCCCCCCACGCCTGCACCCCCATTTGTTCTTTAAGAGAAAATACAGTTGTTTGAACTGGCCCTGCAGTCCGAAAGGGGGGGAGGGTGTCAGTGATTCATTTTCTGTTATTCAGAACAAAACAAGATAACGTACACCAAGGCTGATTGAAAATAAAGAGCATTAGGTTGAGGGTGCTCTCCCTGAGCAGGCTTGAAAGTGAAATCAGAGCTATTTTCTCACTCTTTCTCATCATTGAAGAGCACAGCATTGCAGACATGCACTGTCAAGTAAATGGATGCAAAAGTACCGATTTCATAAGGAAAAGAATTACGACCTCTTTTTGAGTTCCTGATGATAAAAACGAAGCCCCCTTTCATGGATGGAATTCCTAATTTAGACACTTATTGTCACATTGGCTCTCAACGCCTACACTCTATCCTGAAGAACACTGCGCAGACCTGCATTGCCTGCAAAGTGCTACAGCACAAAAAGAGGAAATCATTTCCAGAATTTCTACAACTTTCCCTGTCTCTTAACCTTTAGATGCTCGTTGACTCTGTTTTCTTAAGAAGCAGATGCCTTATGCCTTGAATTGTGTGTTCGAAACAGAGAATACTGTTTTGATAGTCCCAGCAGTTCTGGTGTTATTTTAAACTGCTGCCATGTAGAGATTGAGAGTTGGGGCTGCTTTTGCCTATATCAAAACATAGAATTTGAATTACAATCTGGAATATGCAGCTGTATCTTCAGGGACTTCGGTCACTGGATTTGGCGTGCATGCGTTGGTGTGTGTTATGCAATGGGAAGGCAGAGGGTTTTATCCTTTGCTTCTGAGAGGACCCAGGCAAAGACATGAAAACTCTTAACTGTCTATATGTCTGTATGTCTGTCTCTGTTTACAGAACAGTGGAAGAGACTGCAGCCTAAAGACTTTTAAGATTAACTTGGCATCACTTTTATCAGCTCAAAGGCTAAACAAAAAAGCAGTGTCATTTATTCTAAGAAATAACTCCTTAAAGGTTAAAGCTGAAAAATATTCAAGTTATTTTTGGATAACAACTTACAGAGGTAAATATAACCAAGGACTACTTTATTATGCAAGGCCAGGGTTTTAAAAGAGAAAGAAAGAAAGAAAAGAAGAGGAGCTTTGGGGCTGTTGTTTGAAAGGGAGCAATTCAATAATTGAAATCTGCTAAGAAAGAAAATGCTAATGTCGTTCATCTACCATGTGTAAATCTTAAATTATAATAGATAACTCTAGATAAAATAGCCTTCATTAAAAAAAAATAAAGAATGAAGGCAGCCCAGGTACTGTGTTTGTGGGATTTTTCACTGGCATTGCTTTTAGAAACAGATACTAATACAGTGATCCACTTTATGCATCCCAAGAGGGCATGTCACATTGAAATGACTGCCTTAAATCCTGGTTTTCAGTGGTGACGTTGAACAACAAGTCTTCCCTGTGTATCTGCCCATCTATTCCCTTTCTCAGGTGATGGTTTAAAAAATTATATTCGTCCATATGAGTGCCTGAGTTTTTGCACAGGAATATCACTCAGTTCACATGGTGGCCCCCGCAAAGGCAAGTAGGGACATTTGGGAGATGATGCTCCATCTGCAGCAAATTATCATTTGTGCTTTTAAAATTGTGGCTATAATTTATCATGATTACTTTTCACATTTAAGAGAAAAGAAGTAGTGTGGTGGCAGCTGTTCACAGATTATCAGATTAGATTTTCTGAGATGGTGTTGACTGAAGGCAGAGGACTGAGAGAAAAGGTTGTATAGGTTGTTTGAAAATATTCCAGCAATTCACAGTTAGCTAATGAGAGGGTTTTTAAAGCCCAGTGTTTTCTCTCTTCATTCAATAGGATGATAATGGATGTGGAGGAAATCCTGGTAGATAAATTAGGGCATTGCTATTAATGATCTATTAAATGTTATTTTTAAATTGAATGTTGAGAATTTGACAATTGAGAATGGCCACGTGAGGGCGCTGTTCACACAGCAACAGATAATTTTCCAACGTTATAAAATAAAATCACCTGCCCTTCTTTTAAAAAAGATTTTTTTAAGCTGAAATCTTGAAAACAGCTGGCTATAATATTGGAAGGAGTTTATTTTTTCAATGCGCGTAGACTCCTACTTGCATTTTACTTTTATTGCCATTTTTACAGGCCAAATGACATAGGATGAAGGCTGTTCGTAACCTGCTGATTTATATATTTTCCACCTATCTCCTGGTTATGTTTGGATTTAATGCCGCCCAAGACTTCTGGTGTTCAACTTTGGTGAAGGGAGTCATTTATGGATCATATTCTGTAAGTGAAATGTTTCCCAAAAACTTTACAAACTGCACCTGGACGCTGGAAAATCCAGATCCAACCAAATATAGCATTTACCTGAAATTTTCCAAAAAGGACCTTAGCTGCTCTAACTTCTCCCTCCTGGCTTATCAGTTTGATCATTTTTCCCATGAAAAAATAAAGGATCTTTTAAGAAAGAATCATTCTATAATGCAACTCTGCAATGCCAAGAATGCTTTTGTTTTTCTACAATATGATAAAAATTTTATTCAGATACGTCGGGTATTTCCAACTGATTTCCCAGGATTACAGAAAAAAGGAGAAGAAGATCAGAAATCTTTTTTTGAGTTTTTGGTGTTGAACAAGGTGAGCCCGAGCCAGTTTGGTTGCCATGTATTATGCACTTGGTTGGAGAGCTGCTTAAAATCAGAAAATGGGAGAACAGAATCATGTGGGATCATGTATACAAAATGTACCTGCCCTCAGCATTTGGGAGAGTGGGGTATCGACGACCAGTCGCTGGTTTTGTTAAATAACGTCGTGCTGCCCCTGAATGAGCAGACCGAGGGCTGCCTGACTCAGGAGCTGCAAACTACCCAAGTCTGCAATCTTACCAGGGAGGCCAAGCGACCACCCAAAGAAGGTAAGTGCCCAAAGAAGAGGGGAAGATGGGTCTTGGAGTGGGGGAAGAGGGACATTTGACGGATGGGTTAAAAATGTGGATTTTCAACAGTCAGGCCTCTTCATTGCTTCTTGAACGCTATCGTTTTTGGATTCATTTGATTTGTGATCTTTACTGATAAAGCTCTTTTAAGCTAGTTTTCGGTTTAAAGGTTTCAGAGATGTGGTGATGACTGCAAAGTTGAGCAACATGCCCTAGAAAGGCAGGTGGGATATTCAGGGGAAAAGAGATACAAAAATGTGGCGTCAGCTTGGCTGGAGGTTGGTAAAAAGGGAGAAGGATGCCTTTTTTCAGACTGTAGCCCCTTGGAATATATCCCCTAATTCCCCTCCACCCAATCCCCCAAATGGATTTGTAGACTTCTCCATTCTGTTCCAGTGCAGCAAATGGTCCCCTTCAATTCTCACTTCTTTCCCTCTGTGTCTTACTCTCTCCCTACCCACCCTTCCCCCAAGTTTGCACTTAGGGGCCATGTGACTCGTGTGGCACAAACTCAGTAGCAAAATGGTTTGGACCAAATAATTTCCCGACAAATGAAGTCAGGGATGCCACACCCAATCCCCAATCGCAGAATATTGTTTGAGGTGCTTTGCACAGTAAATTCCATGCCCTCCTCTGGAGAAACCCACTGGAACTGCAAACTCTGGAGGTCTTCTGGCTTTAATATTACCTACTTGCAGGGAAGGGTTGTGGATTAAAACCTGACAGTGACCCTTGAAGATGTGGTCTGCTTCTTGCAAGTGATTTTTTTTGTTCTTATCTTTTTGGTCCACTGTTGATAAAAATGAACAGAGAGGTAGTGTCTCAGAGGTGAGCTAGATGGGGAAAATAACATAGTGCTATGGAAATGCAAAGTAAAAGAAAAAAAAAAAGTACTGATTGATTTGTAGCTTTCACTCAGTCCCCAGTGGGGGAGCACCCAGAGGATTTGAGATTGTGGATTATGTTTAATAATGCAAGAATGCAAGACATTTTCAGAAAATGACTTTCTTGTTTGGAAGGTTAATGGCTGTGTTTCATTGGTTTGAAGACATGGCTGATACATATTCGTTTTTACTCCTCAACCCTGCAAGCAGAGAGTGTGTTGATTTCTTATGCAGGAAATGTTTTCTCATCACCACAAAGATCCCTGTCTGTGGAAAGGGACAGCCAAGCTCCAGTCCCTTTCCTCCCCCTCCCCCAACAGAAGTTGTCTTTGTGGCCAATATAAAATTGACACGTTGTTGGAGAATTTTCTTTAACGTTAGCCAAGACTTTGTAAAGGGAGGGATGTGGGGAGAAGAGTTAACTAGCTTAAGGCGTTTCTCTGCTGGCTGTAATTTGGGGGATGGGAATTATGAAGGAAATGTCACAAGAAGAAAAAAGCTGTTAGAAAATAAATGCAGACTAATGGCAAAGAAAGAGGAGTGAAAACCTTTAAGATTTCCACAGGTCAGTGTGTTCACTAACAGCTGTGACTGAAGAAAACAAAGTAGTTTTAAATTACAGGAGTTCTTTTCTCTAGTAAAAATCCCAGAGAAGCACTTGCAACTGCAGGGATGGTATTTAACACCATTTAAAACTAATTAGCGGCCCCTAGAATAAGAAGCTACAGTACACAGAGAAAATGGGATGTTACAATCTGGTTAATAAAACAGTTAACATCAGAAACTAGTTTTTGTTTCATAATTATTGTAATAAAATCCAAAAAAAAAATTGTTTCTTAAATGGTTGAAGTCTTATGGTCAAATTGAGTACAAATAACATTTGAGATTGAATCCAGTTTTTTAAAGAAAGGTAGGGAGTAACAAAAAGTCTCTGTTTGTGTTAAGCATGGTTTTCAAAGATTTTGCAGGTCATGATCATATAATATGGGTGAATTGCTGGGATTTACGGAACTTGTGCTACTTAGCCATTTATTTTGTAAATGGATGAGTAATTAGACCTTATGTCTTTAAATCATATAGAAGAATGTATATTTGTTATAGCTAATTGTAAATGAAAGGAATACTCCCATAGACAAATAATTATTTTGAAAATATAATGTCAGTACAGCTGACCTAGGAAAAGTTTGTGTAGTACAGATTATGTGCTATGTCAGTAAAATTGTACAGCCAATATTCTTTGTATTCTAAAATTGTGCTCTTTAATTGTTTAGGTAAGGATAAGTAATTTCTGATGACTTAATTGTAGCTAATGCTTTTGTAAGTAATTCTTATATATACTACAGTACTCTTTGCCTCATTCAAAGAAAATCGTTTTGGCTGTGCTACGCTGTAGAGAAAATGAATGAAAAATCTACAGATTCTTAATTTAGTCAAATTTATGCAAAGTATATTAAATCTTAAATATTTGATATAAACAATATGTGAAATAATGTGAAATAATTAATACCATTTCAAATAAACTACCCTGTGATGACATTTGTAGGTCTTAAGTATTATTACTTAAACTATTACCACATATAATTGTGCTGCTCTTATATAATTTTATTCCATAGTGTCTTCATATTATGTAAATAGGTAATTTTAGCTTTTGAAATGAAGCTTTAAAAATTCTGCTTACATTTTATATTACTTTGTGATATCTATTTTCTGTAGAAAACAGTCAAATTTCCCTGTAATTAATCAAGAAAATTAATACAAGATTACTCCCCAGTTTTGACTCCCATTTTACTCACTGTAATAAGTACTGACTCAGAAGGCTTACTTTGAGTAGAATTATTTTCTACATGAATTACATCTTAATGTTGACACAAATTTGATAGAATATTTAAACTTGGTAGTTGCACTTCTGGGTTGTTTTGTGTGAGACTGATGGTGATGGAAAAGATATACCAAATGTTGAATATTGTGAATGTGTCCATTGGAATTAAAAAAAAAAAATCACACTTAATATTGAGGAAGCAATAGACTGCCAAGAGTGGGATTTCTTCTTTGAAACAGTGTTTCTACTATAATGTTCTTTAATAATATATTCACATACTGAAAATATAACCTGAATACAGCAAAAAGGAAATGGTTACTATTTGTGATGAAACCTATAATCACAAAGGTTATTTTGAATATACCATCAAAGTAAATACTAGGATTGCTTCTTTAAAGGATTAAATTTTAGTTTGTTAAACATGTTCTTGATTAAGATTATATTTCACATGTTTGGGGTTTACATGAGATTATGGAAGTTTAAAATTATGAAGGCCAAGGAAATCAATGAAATATTGTTGTTTTTATTTTTTGAAAAAAGTCCTATTTCATGAAGCTAATCTGAAGCTAATCTATATGTAATTGATATATTCCTTAAAAGATGAAACTCAAATAACCTCGCTGTGTAGCTGATTTTTAGTTACAAATCTGGGGAAAGTGAGGCATTTATTCACAAAGTCATCTTAGTTTTCTTGAGGTCTTTAGTGTGCTTTATAATGACTGTTTTGCCAAAAATGATTCTGTACTATATGACAGGAATGAAATGTGGTATATGATCTTATTTCTTACCACTTCATTTAAAATAAGTCATTAAAACAGTTTAGGCTCAAAAATTCTGCACCGGCATATCTAAATCACGTAATAAGCCTTAATGGAATCTTTGTTTGCTACTACCATCAATGGCTCTACTTATGTGAAAGGAAATTGGGAACCCTGTATAGATTCCAGGAAATCTGAACACACATAGCCATTTGTCTTTTCACTCTGCTTCTTCTGATACTTGATATTCTACCACCCAAGGAAAGTCTTACTATGTGCCTGTGTAAACTTTAGACCATGTTTTGTGTCTTTGCATTTTTAGGCACATGTTTGCAATCTAGAACAATCTGTGTCTCTGTGGCTTTCTACCTTTCCTGTATTTGCCCCCACATCATTTTGTGAACCACCTTCCACCCTCCTCCTTTAAGCTCTGTTATATGACCTCCTCTGTGAATGACTATGCTCTCATCTTCTTCATCGGAATGTAGGAAGATAGACTTAATCTGCTGTTCCTTGATGAAAGAGAGCCTGACAGTTTCCCCTTTTTGCTGGATCTTGTAGCCCTCAGCATTTTCTGTACTGATGTTCTAGCATTTATCAAATTGCAGTGTGGTTTTCCATTTATATTTCTGTCTTTATCAACCAGACTTTGAGTTCTTCAAGTAAAAGGACTGTGTCTTTGAATAGTCTGAAAAGAGATTTATTAAAACTGGTTGAAATGAATGATGAGAAAAAAAATCTCAATAGAAAACTAACAGTTAGTTGACTGCAATCAGAATAAAAATACAGGACTTTTGGAAAGCAGCCACCTTTACCTTTTAGGGGAAATGGCTACCATTTATATATGTGTGTATATATATACACACACACACATATATATATATATATATATACCCACATACATATATATATATATATCATTTCCAATTCCACTAATGTGTTATTGGTTCCAGTTCTTGATCAAAAAGATGTTTAACATTTTAAAAATGAATGTGTCATTGAAAATATTACTAATTTCATGCATATATTTATTTTTCATTTTTAAGCATGGTCATCTGGGAAAAAATTAGAAAATTACTAACTTACATCTGTTTAACCAAGTTTATTTCTCTCTCTCTCCCTTCTGGCTCTGACAGTGTACAAACAAGCATATACAGTCTCTTTCCAAGAAAGAGGAAAAGAGTATTTGTATTGTCACATTATTACTCACTTTAGGTTTTAATATGTGAATAAGACTGGTCAAGTAAAATGCTGTAATTTTTCCTTTCCTGTTTTATCTTTTTAATTAATTTGTTTTTATTTATTGAAAGACAAGAGAGAGAAAGAGGGAGACACTAGTCTTGTTTATGTGATCCCTTTGACACTTAATCCTATCATTATGATCACTTATGAACTGAAACTGATCTCTTTGACTAGTAAGATGACATTGGTACATGCCACCTTGATGGGATTGATTTGGAATCCCCTGGCACGTTTCTAGCTCTGCCATTAGGGGTAAGTCCGAGTGATCATGTGCTGAACTGTACATCTCCTCCCTCTCTTATTCCCACTCTTATATTTAACAGGTTTCACTTTTCTGTTAAATCAACAACAGGAGTCACTGTGCACTTGCTCCCCATGTAGGATCTCTGTCCTTAATGTGTTGTACTATGCGAATTAACGGTAAAACTACTGCTCAAGCAGTACTTTATACTTCGTGTATCTGTGTGGGTGCAGTCTGTTGAAATCTTTACTTAGTATATACCAACTTGATCTTCTGTATATAAAGATAATTGAAAATGAATCTTGAAGAATGGGATGGGAGAGGGAGTGGGAGATAGGATGGTTGTGGGTGGGAGGAAGGTTATGGAGGAAAAAGCCTCTATAATCCAAAAGTTGTACTTTCGAAATTTATATTTATTAAATAAAAGTTTAAAAAACAAAGAGCGAGAGAGTAAGGGAGAGGGTGAATGTGTGTGTGTGTGTGTGTGTGTGTGTGTGTTTCATACATTGATTCCTCAAAGCCCCACAACAGCCAGGGCCAAAGCCAGGATCTACAAACTCAATCCAAGTCTCTCATGTGAGGTCTGAGCCATCCTCTGCTACCTCCCAAGGTGTGTATTAGCAAAAGGCTGGAATTGAGACCAGGACCAAAACTCAAACCCAAGCATGGCAATAGGAGATTTGGGTATCCCAAATGCCAAATGCCACTCTTCCTTTGCCATCTTATAATTTTGCCAATTTAGGAAGTAGTTTAATATATACAAATTTAATGAAGGAAATCTCCATTATGTGGCAGAATTATTTTTGCAGACAATTGATTAAAAATACTAAGTGGGACATCAAAATTTAAGTGTTTTTGTATGCATGTGTACCATGCTTCACAGTGTGCCAATGTGTGTGTTTCAATGTTATTTTTTTTAAATGACAGGTATAAGTAAATATTCTGCAAGTTAATTTTTTCCCAAAATTGAGATAGGAATTTTAATTCACTTAGAATCCAGCTTTATGCTGGGTTATTTACTTCAGCTCCTAATGTAAGCAATTTTATTATTTAACAGATTTCATAACTAACTTTTTAATATGTAGTTTTCTTTAGAATCTGTCTGGTATGTTACTTAAAAAAGTCAAAAAAAAAAGTCAACTGACTCTTGGAAGAGAAATCATTGTTCAAAAAGTAAATTTTTTTTTCAGAGTAACATTTGTTGAGCTTTAAGATCATGACCCAGAGAGAGCTGAGTTTTAATCTGTTCTTCACATAATAATGTGTTACTACGTGTTACTGCTTCTTTTTTCTCACATTATGTTAGTAATGCTGATTTCTCTGAGTAAGGAGACTAGAAAATGACATCATGTATAAAAAAAAAGGTCCAATCAACTAATACCATTAATGGTTTGAGAGTGCTTTAGTTTCTGTCAGTGCCTGTGGAAATTTCTTCCTGATTCAATTAACTAAGAAGAAATCAGAGAGGTATTAAATTTTTCTGGGTATGTCACTTTATTGAAATGAAAGAAATTATTTGGCGCTAGATAGACTTTGGTCCTTAGAATGACACAGTCATCTAGTAGCACCTTTGACAAGAGACTGAAGCTTGACTCATTAATAAATTGAGAATAATATCTACTATAATGGAGTGTTGCATTAAATAAGATTGTACTTGTAAAACACTTAGCACATTGTACAGCATGGCTCAAGATAACCTTAGGCCCTAGATAAATGTCAGTGCCTTACTCTTTTCTATAATCTCACTCTTCAAACTTGATGTATCAAAATAATTCTTGGTTAAAACTCATATTTAAGATATTTCCATATTCTTATAAAGAGTTCTTAAAAAATCTTGACAATATAACAATCCAGATATGCTCAGGATGGAAACATGTAACATTAAAAATTAAACTGAATTTGCATAGTGCTTCATATGTTTTTGTTGTTTTCGATCTGTTCTTTGTTTTGCCCTTTAACAAATCTTCATATGCAGTTACGAAACTTGACTCCATTTTTTTTTTTTTTTTTGATTTTGGCTGGAGACAGGGAATAATAGCAAAGAGGAAAAGAAGTGACTTCATTCACATTATAATGCTCCACAGTAGTTAGGTTACAACCTTGCTTTAACAGTGCAACTGAAAATGTTCTTGTGTATATGTGTTTTTTTTTAAGAGGAAAAGATGGATAATGCCAGTGGTTTAAAAATACTCTTTTCCTGTTGTATTCATTATTGTACAAACATTTATTTATTTAGTGGTTGGGGTCTACTGAGTACTTATCCCTGGCATTCTGTGTATGGAATGCTTTCCATAATGAGTATACACCAGATGAATATAAAAGGGAATTTAGGTTGGAAATTTTGAGAAACATTTGGAGTATGGGTTGAAAATCTGAATAACTAATGCAAAATTCAAATGAAGAAAGGCTGATAGTAGTGAAGCAGCTTGATGGAAAAAGTGTAGTAGATCTCCAAGAAGAAAATCTGAAGTTCACAGAGAATTCTCTTATAATCTATGCATTATAGGTGAAATAAGTTTTCACCAGAATATTTTTCACTACACTTATAACTGCTGATGATACCTCTTTGTCAAGCAAGAAGTTAGGTATTCTTTGTGATTTATACATTTAGGATTATTTTGCATCCATTTCTCTCTTTTTTAATACATTAGCATTGCATGGTACTTATCTAGTTGAGTTTACATATTTTAAAACATTTTATTCTGTATTATCATAGAAGATTCTCTTTAAATCATTGAAATTTTTGAAACTTTGATTTTATTCAATCCTTTGGCAATGAACACTGTGAACTGATAATAATGTAGATTATAATTTAGTTCTTTGAACTTGTCTTTGCAGTTAGGGAATGTAACAAAGGATAGTTAGGCCTTATGAAATAGTTTCCAAGTATTTTCATCTTTGCAGCATTATGTTAAGTGAAGTTTGTGCTTTGAGATTTAAATTTTTTTTTTATTCATTTGAAAGGCAGAGTTACAGAGAGTCAGAGGCAGAGAGAGAGAGGTTCTTCCATCCTCTGGTTCACTCCCCAAATGGCTGCATAGGGGAAGCTAGTAGCTTCTTCAGGCTCTCCCTCTTGGGTGCAGGAACCCAAGAACTTGGGCCATCTTCAACTGCTTTCCCAGGCTATAGCAGAGCAGTGGCTTGGAAGTAGAGCAGCCAGTACCTGAACTGTTGTCCATATAGGATGAAGGCACTGCAGGCGGCAACTCCATCTGCTACGCTGTAGTGCTGAGCCCTGTTTTAAGATTTTGAAAAGGAATTATCTTGAAATGCTAGTTCAAATTAAAGCATTTGAAAAAAGTAGGACTTTTCTAGAATTTATTTCACCGAAATGTGATCAGTAGTTGTTACTGATGTTATTGAGAAATACCATTTTGAGGATGGGAGAAGGCACAGTCAGGGTGTCTGTTCCTCTGGGCACATGTTTTGGGTTGCCCCAGGTAGACTGAATGCTCCTATGAAGGTCATAGCTTCTGCTATGTGAGCTCTTGTAGGGCTCTAATATCCAACCACGCTCTCCTGACCTGCTTTAGACCCATGAGCAGTAACAGCTCCCTACTTTTTTCTTCTCTCTGGTATTGAATATTTCTCTTTGATTTCTCCAGGCTGTCACTTGCTTCTTAAATTACTTACTTGAGGCTACCATCTGTTATTTAGTGAGACCCTGACTAAAATAAGAGTGTGTGATTGTGGTGTTGAGGTTGATATCTGATTACAGTGTTTTAAATTTTGGTTGTCCTATTAAATGTGCTAAAGTTCTTATATGCATATAATAATTACATAAGCAAATAAACCAGACCAAGTGAACAAGAAATAAACAATAATTTAATTAATTAATACAAAGTTAAATCACTTGGCCACTTTTAATTTTAGTTCATTTGGAATAGTATATTTTTTGCTTATTATAAACTCATCAGTGTGTGTTCATCGTAACTATTTTAAGTTTAGGACTCCAAGTGTTTTGTATCTTTATTTGGTGTTTTGTTGTTTTTGTTACCTGCCTTTAAATTATATAATACATATGCATCAATTTATATTATATATACATATTTTTCTGCATTGTTGTGATGCTGGAATATTTGAACTGTCCTGAACAGTGAAACAAATTATGTGACTGACTAGTAAAATCAATACCTTCCAGGCAGTCAGATAAAAACATAAAAATTCTTAACAGATTGAACCTTAGTGATAATTTTATATCACTATAAAAATGAAAATAGAATTTCAGTTGCTAATCCAGGCTTCATTTTGCCTGTTGATCTTAGTATCCATATCAAAGCAAAGGAAAAGCAAAACTCACACATTTTATAAAAAAAAATTATTTCAAATAAGGAATCAAGGAAGTTTTCTATTAAAGTTTCATAAAGAAAATTAGTTTTTTTTTCTTTCACATCCAGAAAGGAACCTGGAAGGAAAAAGAGTAACAGCAAAAAACAAACAAAACCAAAAAGGTACCAGCCAACTTTTCTTAACACAGCTTTTCATGTCTTTTGAATAAGTAATGCATAAAAAAATAATTTCTGTATCCTGGATGTTTTTGGAAATATTTCCTTTTACATTTCCTACACTCAATAATTGTACTATGAAAAATAGGGCACCTTAGGATTAGAAAAATCTGTTTACTTTATGTAATCTTTCTACATAAGTCTGGCAGACTTTCAAAGATCTGCTTCTGCACCATAGAATGAGAAATTTCAGTTTATTTTGGCTTCCCATAGAGGTCAGTTTCCTTTATAGGTGTGTCAGCCTGTGGTTAGCTCTCTCTGGCTGGCCTTGGGAGTTGTAACTTAGTGGTGCTTGAGGAACCAACTAATTATAAGAGCCTTTTTATTTTTCAGTGTACTTACTTTTGAATATGATGAAGTAAATAGCTGTAAAGCATGATCTTTTCACTTGCAAGGAATAGAACGTTTTAGTAACTTTAGCTTATAGCATATTAAAAATATACTCTCTTTAAAATGTATGGCTTCTTTCCGATTAGTGGTTTCCTTGGAATTTTCTGATGATCACATATTGTTATTCAATTGCTTATAAAGGGCATAAATGAGCTCTAGCCACAATAAATATTACATGTGCTTGTCTCTGGCCTCTGCATCCTGAGACCACAGAAACCACAAGAATGGAGCAATGGGAATTTTAAAGCAGGGTAGAAGCTGATCTAATAAATAGTTATAACTGAATTAGGCAAAGAAGTAAGTAAATGGTAGGATGTGAACTAATACAGCTTCTTCTATTAATAGTAGAACCTTTTTGTTTTCTAAGAAACACTTAACATCAGCTCTTTGGTTGACGTGGGCAGGAGAACTAGAGGACTGCTTAATCAGTCTTTTCTTAACTTCCTATGTTGGTCCAGAGGTAATCTTGAGAAACTACTGGAGAACTGTACATATTAGTGTTCACATAAAGCCACACATAAGAATTGATGTTATAAATGTCCTTCATCTGAGAAATGAGTGTTTTCAGCATTATGATCTCTGAAACATAGAAGAAGTATCATTTGTTTTTACTGTGTTTTGCTCAGAACAAATGTATGTTTCATTTATGATCCTGTGCCTCACATATCTTGCTTCATTTTTCTCCATACCCTCATCTTCCCCACCCAACACCATGATCAAATTTCCTTGGACCTAACTCCTCATGCAACCCCTCCAGCATCTTTTAGAGTGCTTCTCATGCAGCTTTTCATGCCTTTTGAGGAGTCTCTCACAAGCATTCTTGGTCAGCTTCTCCCCCACATTTCATCCAGTCTGAGGAACATTTGCTGTCTCCTGCAGGTGTCAGTGTCTCTACCTTTACTTAGCAGAGCCTTACTGTAAGGAAGCCCGGCTCAGTTTAGGTCAGAGGCATGACTCCCCTACTCTCCACTCTATCACAGTTTTCAAATAAGAGACCTCATAATCTGTCTCTTATGCCTGTATGTAAATGCTTTATTCATTATGTGTCTTCAGTTTGCCCTGAAGCTCCATGTGGCTCATGTAGGCACCAAGTTCCTTCTATCTAGTCATTTGGATTCCAAACCTCTTCCATCCTAAGCTTTTAAACAAAAATCCTTCTGCAGGTTAGCTAACTCCACACATCTCTTGATCACATGACAGTTTTCTAAGATAAATATGAATGTTCATTTAGAATCTTTATATTTTTAATTGCTGAATATTCAGAAATTTCAAGTGTAAATCTTCATAAGTATATGTGGTGGAATGAGGAGGTGAAAAGGTCATGCCAAGATGGCCACTGAGGTGAAAAGGTCATGCCAAGAGGGCTGCTGACAACAGAAACTGCCTGGCAACAGGCCGTGATGGGATGGCTTTGGAAACCACATGACAACAGAGCTTGACTGATGGCAGGCTGTGATTGGATGGTTTCAGAAACTGCCTAGCAACAAGAGCCTGACTGGCAACAGGCTGTGATTGGATGGCTTTGGAAACTGCCTGGCAACAGGCTGTGATTGGTTTAGGGCATGGACTGCCCCTTGACCGGATTGGCTGCCTTGGCTATATAAGCAACTGTAGCAACTGAAATAAACGAGTCTGTGGGCTGCTTGCCTCAGGCTTGCTTTCACCCGAGCCCCCCTCCCCCCCGGGGGGGGGGTTCTGTGTGGTGACTCCGCGCCTCTTGCCCCCACCATATTCCTCCTCTCAGAATGAACCCTCTCAGAAGAAATCAACAGCAACAAGTATACTGCATTTGGGTGATATTCATTCTGACTCTTCCTTACTCTTTTGTTAATCTCCAAATAGTTCAGTTGCAAATGGAGTAACTAAAGTTACTTAGGGCAATGAAAATTATTCTTAGTTCCATTGATTGTTCTAGCTATCCACAACTGGAGACATGTTGTTATTAACATTGAGATTCCATAGATATAAGTGGATATTTTGATTGAGATGTTAATACTCTTCAACAAGTAATTCCTGACTTCTGCCATTCGGGGCACCTGAGGAAATTCTGAACCTGGCCTGCTAATCATTGTGTAGGATCCTGTGACTGACTGTGATCAATGAATTGTAAGCAAAAGTGACATTACTCCCCTCCAAGCTTGGTCATTTCTTTGCTGGAGTAAGACCATGAAGGTTTCTTTATTTCTGGAGACATGTACTTACAAAGGAGGGAGCTCCACTACCAGCCTGAGTCACTGAGTGACTAAAATGAGAGGAGCCCCTGCTCCAAGCTCTTGGTAATCTGCAATCTACAGAGAAGCCTGAGCAAGGAAGCCTTCCTGTTTTAACACTAAAGTGTTATGTGTGTATTTTTAGTACTGCAGCCTAAGTTATCCTATTATGACTTATATATAATGTCCAGAAGAGGATTGGGAAGTAGTTATAGTGTGGTGAAAGATGCCTAGGCACATTGGTGATGTGTTCTGTAGTTTAACTATAATAATGTGATGGCAGGGTTAGTGCTGTTAGTGTAGCAACAATGGCATCCCATATGGTTGTGGGTTTGTGTGCCAGAAGCTCCACTTCCAATCCAGCTCCTGGATAATGGCCGAGGAAAAGTGGCAGAAGATGGCTCCTGTACTTGGGCCCCCGCCACCATGTGGGAGACCTGGAAGAAGCTCCTGGCTTGAGTCTGGCCTAGTTCCGGCCATTGTGACCATCTGAAGAGTGAACCAGCAGATGAATCATCTTTCACTTGCTCTCTCTGTCTCTTCCTCTCTCTGTGTAATTATGACTTTCAAATAAGTAAATAAATCTTTAAAAAAAAATAATAATGTGATGGCCATGTTAGTATAAGATATTCTGGGGGGAGGAACTCACATCTTGTACACTATATTCTGGGAGTAGCTGTATTTGAAATTACTGCTAACATTCTGGAACTCATTTGAAATATTTCTCAAGATATTATTTTAACCTAGTTAATTAATATTCATAGCTACAATAATTCTACAATTGTGTCACAAGATCTTATTATTTCCGCATTTATTCAAAAAAGCTACTGGAGTTTATATTTTAAAGCTAGATTAGAGAACTGGTATTGTGGTCTTTTGCTGAGCTGTGAGTGTTTAGGACTGAGTGGCAGACATTCATTCTAGGATGATAGAATTGCTGAAAAATGAAAACTCCTACTCTCTATCCTTCAGCTTTCTTTCTGCCTATCTTCCTTCCTACTTTCCCCCTGCTTTTTTCTTCTTTTGTATTGGTTTCATTCCTCTCTCCCTGTCTTATCTCTTTTTTCCTTTACTTTTTTTTTAGATGCATAGGCTATATTTTTAATTTTTGGTCCATAGATTATACATTGTAACAATTTACATTGGTGTGGTATTATTAATATCCAGTAGATGTTTTTTGTAAATAAGTGTTTCTGTGGTAGTTCATGGGGAGCCTGTAATCACTTAGTAAACACTGCTTCATTAATCTTAACAATTTTCTTGTGAGGCTAATTAGGTAGCAATAATTAGCTGCCCCCTTTGAGTAGGTGGGCTTTTGTCACATTGAAAAGTATTCCTACCTCTCCTGAGAGGAGGGAGGAAAAAGTAGGCGCTGTAAACTTTAAACAAGCCTCTGTGAAATCTTACTGGGAGGGTGGGAGTTCTTCTGGATGTTAGTGATACACTGACGAGTTTGTTCAACTAGTGCTGTGCCTTCCATTTGTTTTCCTGGCTTTCCTATTCTCAAGAAGTTTGTATTATCACTAATTGTAAGAGACACACTCTAGAATTCACTGGAGAATATATAGGCCATCGAGCAACTGAGAAATGAAAATAAAATAGAAAACAAAAACTTGTATTTTTTTTCTAAGTATGTGTTCTGAAGAAAATTCAAGGATGGAATTGACTGCTCATTGGGTCCTCACATTGATATATGTAACACACATACACATATGTGAATATGTTGCATTAAATATGCACAGGTGTTATATGCATATGTAATATGAAAAGATAAATATTTTTCATAGTTTTAGAATATTTTTCCTTTTAAACTGCATGTTTACTAAAC
Source organism: Oryctolagus cuniculus (assembly GCF_051225735.1). Taxonomy (NCBI): domain Eukaryota; kingdom Metazoa; phylum Chordata; class Mammalia; order Lagomorpha; family Leporidae; genus Oryctolagus; species Oryctolagus cuniculus. The sequence continues at coordinate 104,184,462 of NC_142871.1, read as the reverse complement.
ATCCATTTAGCTGGAGTGACTCATGAGAACAATTTAGGAATGACAAAGAATAAATCTTTTGCAGTGGAATTTTTTTTTTTTTCTGACAGGCATAGTTAGTGAGAGAGAGAGACAGAGAGAAAGGTCTTCCTTTTCCGTTGGTTCACCCCCAAAATGGCCGCTATGGCCAGGACGCTGTGCCAATCCGAAGCCAGGAGCCAGGTGCTTCCTCCTGGTCTCCCATGTGGGTTCAGGGCCCAAGCACCTGGGCCATCCTTGCAGTGAAAGTTTTAAATGTTGTTTGAAAAGTCACTTAGAGTTTTTCTAATAAATAGCTACAGCGCAGTATTCTGGTCTTCTTGGATGTCAGACGTTTAACTTTTAATTAGGATTTACAGATAAATCATATGCCAAGTAGGGTTCTAAATTTGAAAACGAATGTCAGTTTCAAAAAGAGAAATTTGCTTTTATGTTTCTGAAGAAATCACATATCAAGCTAGAACAAATTAAGAATTTCAAATTCTCCTTAATTACTGATTATTACTTTGGAACTTTGTTATGTCATAGATGCCAAATATCCCACAGCTATCAATTCAGTGTTAGATTTTAGATACTTTGTTATGCAAGATAATTTTAATGTAAAACAAAAATTGTTGCAAGAGACATGTCACAGTTGTATTGGGTTTCAGGCTTCCTGGGTTCAAATCTCAGTTTCCCTATTTCAGTCTCTGTGGTCTTGGAACTATCACACAGCTTTGTAAATCTATGGTGTTTTTATTTTCCTGTGAAAAGGTAATGATTTAGTGAGGTAATTAGGAGATTGAATGAGCTAATGCATCTAAAATACCTGTACACATACACACAAATGCCTACATAGTATAGACAGGCTTAATAAATGTTTGGTGTTGTCAATTGTATAATCCTGGAACACTTTACAGCATTAGAGTCTTTACTGCAACAAATGAAATTTTGATTCATCATAAAAATAATTTATTTAATAGACTTCAGAAATTAAAATACCTCCTGGGTTGTTAAGTCTTCAGAAGTGTATTATATCTCTAATTCTGTATTTCCTCTGAATATTCATGTTCCTGGGAAAAACAGTCTAAGTTGATGTCTGTCTTTTTTCTTTTACTACTCATTCCAAAAGTGAACGCCTCTGTTTATAACCTCACCTTTTTATCTATGCTCTTTGAATGAGCTAGTCAGTGATAGCCACAGATTGCGTGACAAAGGGCGACTGCTCCAGTGATGGTCTCCTGAAGGAGATTTGTCCTAAATAACAAGCAGCTCCAATTGCCTTTTGGCCACTTAAGAAACTTCATTTGGGGTTTTTTCTCCTGTAAGTATGTATGCCCCTTTGGTCTAGTCCTTTCTTGATATTAATGCAGCTAAAATGGATTCACATTTTATTGGCTAAATCAAGTTAAAGTCTTCATTCTGACTCATTTCTAAGGACTGGTACACATGTTAAAATGAAGCAAACTATAATTTATGTCTCAACCTGCCAACAATCTCTTCTCCTTCTGAGCAGCCTTTCTCTTGGAAAAATACCTTGCTTGCTGTCTCCTTTTTAACATTTATTCTTGGGCTTAAAGTAGGAAAACAGCAATAAAATAAAAATCCATGTTTTATTTTCAAAAGATCATACATTTTTTACTTTAAGTTTTACAAAAGTTTTACTTTTTTTTTTTTTTTTTTTGACAGGCAGAGTGGACAGTGAGAGAGAGAGACAGAGAGAAAGGTCTTCCTTTTCCGTTGGTTCACCCCCAATGGCCGCTGCGGCCAGTGCGCTGCGGCTGGCGCACCTCGCTGATCTGTAGCCAGGAGCCAGGTGTTTCTCCTGGCCTCCCTTGCGGGTGCAGGGCCCAAGGACTTGGGCCATCCTCCACTGCACTCCTACTTTTGAACATTACAAACAAGAGAATTTAGAATATGACATAGAGTTTTTATTCTCTTTGGCCATCTTTATTTGGAGAAGTACTTGGATTAGAAGAATGAACTACTTGTATCCTGCAAGGGATTTTACCATAACTTGGAAGTATCAGGCAAGTCACATCACCTCTCAGAGATACCTTCAGTTCACTCAGTTATGAAGTCCAGAATGATTATGTAACTCAATAGGACTGCATGGAAAGTAAGATCTACTATACATGAAAGTCATTTAGAACATAGAAAGTAGTGTGCTCCAAAGTTTTGTTGTTATTGTTGCCAGCACAAGCTTGTCCATTTGATTATGTTTGTTAGTTTAGTTCATTGGCATGCTTGTCTTATGATGAATAACACAAATTATTGCATGAATTCTTTGCCTAGCTTTCCAGTAGCTTTGTGACATTTGGTGAGTTGTTTATTTTTATAAACTTTATTTTCTGCACCTGTAAAATAGAAATCATTTATGCTATTTCTTTATTTATTTAAATATAGTCTTAGAAAAGACGGTATTGAGATCAGTACACAAACAATGCAGAAGTTAGCAATTCTCTTAATTCAGATTTTTTAAAAAGATTTACTTATTAGAAAGGTAGAGGGGAGGAATAGAAAGAGAAAGGGTGAGAGAGGAGGAGGGGGAGAAGGGAAGAAGGAAAGGGGAGGATTAGGGAGAGAGACTGCAAGCACTAGGATAAACTCTGTCCATATCTCCTACACTAGTGTCAGGTACTCAAACAAGGGCCATCATTCAGTATTTCCCAGGTACATTCACAGGAAGCAGCATTGGAAGAGGAGCAGCCTAAACGCTGGCTCCAATTTTTAAGGTAATTCTAAATCTTAAGGTTTAGGTTGCCCAGAGTAAATGAAATATAATGACTTCAATTTTATTTAGTTATGTATTTCCTCATCTGCAGTTGATGATTAGAAATATAATGAATCCCTTTATAATAAGCTTTCACTCTTACAAGTAGAGGAGCATTTTGGAAAATAAGAACATCCTTTCTGTTCTTTGATTTCCTGGGAAATCAAAGAACAGATTAAAGGAGAATGAGTACAGATGAGCACTTACAGACATTGGGCTAATGTGGGGTTACGCAGCAAAGATAATAGATACATAACACACCTGTTAATTTCTACTTAAAAAATAGTCAACCTGTGAAGAGTTTTGCAAGCCCAATACTTGCAAAACACTTTATAAAACGAAGGGTTTTGTAGCAAAATCAATAGGCAGATATTTACCCAGACCTTGCATTCAGGTTGTATCAGCTTGCATATTTATTTTGGCTAATTATAGCTTGCTACAACTGGGCATTGCACAGCTTAACCCCTAATGTAATAAACTTTCCTGTTGACTTGGCATCTGTATGGAACAGCAACTTTAGTAATCCATTAATAGAAATTTGCCAATTGTAGTGAATATTTTTTGGAAAATCCAAATGGAGCAAAACAGATTATCAAACCTGTACTCCTAATTTAGCCCTTCTTGATTTGTTCATTTGATCATCACTTCCTGTGTGTCAGGTAAAATTTTAGACTGTACCTCTTGTAATACCTATTACTAATACTCTTTCACTTTTCCTATGAAAAGATGGAGATGTAAAGATGTTAACTGACTTGTCCTGTGTTACCTTCTGAGTGGACAGATTTGAATTCAAGTCCATGCGCTTAACCCTTCTAGTATGCAGCCACTCTATAAAGAGAAATGCATTCTAATATTTTTCAGTAGTTTTAAAGCTATTTAATTCATGTAATCCTTTGTAAACACTGGACGTTTTAAAATAGGATATGGTTTTATTTAAACCCTCTGAAGTACATTTCCTCAGATATGGTTAGTAGCCTCTATTAAGTCACCGTCCAACTCATTGTTTCCCAAGCCATAGGCTGCATGTATCCTCAATAAAATGAAAGGAGCTTCTTCAACAAAGTCCATTGTGTAAAAAATTCTTGTCTCCCGGGAAACCTCCAAGTGATTAAAATCAGGGTGTTGATTTTGACCTGCTCTGAGACGTGCAAATCTTATGAAATATCTTTATTCATTTCATTAATATAAATTTTGAATTTTTATAAAATCAGTTAATGTAAGTATTCATTTAGAGATAAGTACAGCCAGTTTTTAATATTTTATTCTGGAAAATATGAATGTCTTAGGTTGCAGGGGCATAGGTGATAAAAACTTTGCAGTTTAATTATCTTGAACTTCACTTAGCACCACATTAACATAACGAGGTACTTAATCTTTCCTGTAATTGTGATTATAGAAGATCAAAATAAAACTAGAAGTATAATTATCTTTTCTTGTATAAGTTAATGACTTTAAGTTGGTTAGATGTCATTTATATTAGACAAAAATAGTTTATAGTTAGATTAAGAATCTCTAGTACCAGAAGATACAGAATACATATAAAAAGAAAGGTGAAAAGTTCATTCTGTAGCTCAGGGAATATTTTATTTAATTTTTGCCTTTAAAATAATTCTCTAAGTTCCTTTCAAATTCTCACTTTTATTTGCTGGACATTGACTGAAAATGAATACTATCCTATTAGGAAAAAGAATAAATCCTGGTCCATTCTGATCAAAGTAATTCTTTGTGGATTTTCTTAATTGTGATAATATTCTGTTATGGAAAATGAAGCTGATGCATTTTTTTGAATGATAGTGACTCAGTGTTTTGGGTATATAAGGGTTTCCTGAGAGGAAGTAATCAATACAAAATTATTTTTGTTAATGAATGGAATAGTTAGTCAACTTACTCTATGAAAGGGAATTTTTCAGCATCTCATGGAGGTCAATGTTAGTCAAAAAATGGAAAAGATAACAAAATAATTATTGTTATGAAAGTACATCAGAAGTTTTAACATTTCTTTCCATTTTCTCTTTATTTTTTTTTACCTTGAATATCTTTCAGATCTGTATGTGCTAGGAAAGCATACTCATATATTCTCATAGAATTTTTTGATTTTTATTTATTTCTAATGTGCTTTGTAAGCATTACATTTTTATTGCAACACAAATACCAGTCCTGTTTTAATTTATATTTCATCATTTCAAAATTTATTTAATATTAATTACATTATAATTTTATATCATGCTAATTCTGTAGAAGAGGGACTTTAGGTACATGATTAAAATATTTTAGAATTTGAATAATTTAACTGATTAAGGAGAATGACTTAAAAAAGTATTTCAGGACAATTTACTTGTTTTGAACATCTGGTTAACAGCTGGAGTCATGAAAGTTACACAGCAGTAACCATCTTTTACACTGATCCTCCAAGCACACAAAAACACTAGGAAGGATTAACCACTATTAATTCTTGCTTTCTTTTGTCATAGGGATTTACTTTAAAAATGAAGAAGATTTCAGAATTCTTAACTGCAGAATGTCAGATGAAATTTAAATACAAAATGTGAATAACAGATTAAAACAAGGTTTCAACTTAATATAAATTCAAAAAAGGAGCTAGTTCTTGACTGCTGATAGTTCTGAGCACACACCTTTTATGATGTTTAATATGTTTGTTAGATAATAAACTGTATAGTGTATAATATATATGTAGAGTATTTTTTAAAGATTTATATATTTATTTGAAAGGCAGAGTTACAGAGAGACAAGGACACACACACACACACACAGAACTTCACTCTGCTGGTTCACTCCCCAAATGTCTGCAACAGCTGAGACTGAGCCAGTTCAAAATCAGGAACCAGGAGCTGCTTCTAGGTCTCCCACTTGGGTGCAGAGGCTGAAGCACTTGGGCCATCTTCAGCTGCTTTCCCAGGCACATTAGGAAGGAGCTGGATTGGAAGTGGAACAGATGGGACTCAAACTGGTGCCCAGATAGGGTGCTGGTGCTGCAGACTTGAGCTTTAACCAGCTGAGCCACAGGGTCAATCCCTTGCATATATTTTATAAGATAAATTTTAACATTTTCAAGTCCATCTATTTCTTATGTTTCAATTCTTCTGTTTAATATGTTGATGACTCTGGCATGCTTTTAGTTGAAAATGGTAAATAAGCTTGCATTCTCAGATCCCATAGAAAACAATTAATTTAATTTAACTTCAACAAATAAGTAATTGTTAAATGCTTAGTTACCCAGTGTATGAAACACCAAAAGGTGATGATATGAATTATCCTTTCAAGTTAAAGTTATTCAAAGTACACAAATTGGTATTCTTCCTTTTTAAATTTTTACACCCATATGTCTAAAACTCTAGATGTATTTAATACAGTGTCATTTAAAAATGAGGTTGAAACTCTTGTAAATCAAAACATGATGAACATCTTTTCTAAAAAAATTGTATTGTTATTTATTTGAAAGGCAGAAAAAGAGAGAGGGAGAGGAGAGTGATAGAGAGGAATAAAGATAGAGAGAGAGAGAGAGAGAATAGAGATAGAGGTTAGAGAGTGATAGAGAGTCCATATACTTGTCCACTCTGCAACTGTCCACAACAGCTGGGGGTAGGCCACACAAAAGCCAGAAACTTCTTCAGGTTTTCCCAAGTGAATGGCAAGAACCCAAATGCGTGAGCAATCACTTGACTCCTAGTCTGCACATTAGCAGGAAGCTGGAATTTGAAATGGATCTGCTACTTGAACCCAGACACTCCAACATGGAATGCCAGCATCCCAAGCAATTATATCCTATGCCAAGCGCCTAAATGTCTCATTTTTAGCTAAATGTCTTAGAAATACTCCCAAGTTATACTGTTTATAATTACTCTTAGACACTATTTCTGATTTTTAATTTCTTTTATTATTTATTGAAAGGCAGAGAGACAGACACTGATGGAAAAATCTCTTATTCACTGGTTCACTTCCCAAATGTATGCAGTGTGAGAGCATACATCAGGCCAAAGCTGGGAGCCAGGAACTCAGTCAAGTCTCTCACCTCAGTTACAAGTCCCAGCTACTTGAACCATCATTTGCTGCCTACCAAGGTGCTCAGTCACAGGAAGCTTAAATGGGTAGTGGCAATGGAATTCAAACCCAGGTACTCCAATACAGTATGTGGGTATTCCCAGTGACATCTTAATTGCTGTAGCAGATTCCTGCCTCACTAATTTCTGATTTAGTAAGCTCTTTTCAATAGAATTTTTTGAAGATTGATTTATTTGAAAGAGCTACAGAGAGAGAGGGCAAAAGAGAGAAAGAGCTCTTCCATCTGCTGGTTCACTCCATAGATAGCCACAACAGCCAGGGCTGACCAGGCTGAATCCAGGAGCCAGAAGCTTCATCCAGGTTTTCCATATGGGTGGCAGGGGCCCAGCACTTGGGCCATCTTCTGCTGCTTTTTCCAGGCCTTTAACGAGAGCTGGATCAAAGGTAGAGCAGTCAGGGCACGGATGGGGATGCTGCATTGCAGATGGTGGCTTTACCTGTTATACCACTGATGTCCCCTAGAAATGATTTTTGACATGATTTCTTCTCTTCAGCAAAGTGCTGATTTAGTTCATTCTGTGTTACAATAGTGTAGATGATATATATGTAAACAATTTTTATGAACTAACTTAGATAAATGGCTGAAAGGAAATCATGATTCTTGGTGTTTTCTTTCTTCTTGGCCTAAGATCATTTTCAAAAATGGTTATGTTTGTATATAATCACTCACAAATACACAGTTACTAACATATATGGCATCTCAGGGTGATGTAGTATTCTGTGAGTTCAGTGACTTTATATGGAAAGATGCTTGCTTTGAAATATTTTTCAAAAAATTCCTGAAGGTAATATATAAGCTGGTAATGGCTAGCAGATATTTGTTTCTATATTATGTTCTTGGCCTTGAAGTGAGACCCATGAAATACATATAAGAGAATATACTTAATGTATGATTATACCAAAAATGAGGGGGAGCATTTAGGTTTTTGCCTCATTATAAGAACTATATCTAGGAACTACATTGGATCTGTTCTCTTTGTATAAATATCATAATAACAAGAAGAAAAATAGAATATCAGAAGGTCCCAAAAAGAAAAAGACTTTTGCCATTCTTGGGAAGAAGCAAATACTATAGGTGGTCAAACAGAAAAGATCTTAAGTGTTGAAATTTAACTGAAATGTGATCCCTGTTAAACATAAGAGTGGGGATAAGAGAGGGAAGAGATGTATAATTTGGGACATGCTCAAGCTGACTTGCCCCAAATGGTAGAGTTAGAAACATACCAGGGGACTCCAATGTAATCCCATCAAGGTGGCATGTACCAGTGCCATCTCACTATTCCAAGTGATCAATTTCAGTTCACAGTTGATCATAATGAAAGGACTAAGAGTCAAAGGGAGCACATAAACAAGTCTAGTACCTACTAATACTAACTGATAGAATAAATAAAGGGGAGAGTGATCCAACATGGGAAGTGAGATACTCAGCAGACTCAGAATGGCAGATGTCCTAAATAGCACTCTGGCCTCAGAATCAGCCCTAAAGGCATTCCAATCTGGCTGAAAAGCCCATGAGAGTATTTCAGGCATGGAAAGCCAAGACACTCTGGCAAAAAAAAAACAAACAAACAAAAAAAAAAACAAAAACAAAAACAAAAACAAAAACAAAAAAAACCAAACCAAACCAAACCTAAATGAAAGATCTCTGTGAGTGAGATCCCAGTGGAAAGAACTGGTCTTCAAAGAAGGAGGTAGCTTTCTCTGAAGGGAGGAGAGAACTTCCACTTTGACCATGGCCTTGTCTAAAAATGATCAGAGTCAGTGAACTCAGGGGGCTTCCAAAGCCTTGGCAGCTCATGACAAGAGCCTAGGGTGATTACTGAGGCCATAAACAAGAGTGTCAATTTGTAAAGTCAACAACAGGAGTCACTGTGCACTTACTCCTCATGTAGGATCTCTGTCCTTAATGTGCTGTACATTGAGGCTTAATGCTATAACGAGTACTCAAACAGTATATTTCACTTTGTGTTTCTATGGGGGTGCAAACTGTTGAAATCTTTACTTAATGTATGCTAAACTGATCTGTTCAAAAAAAAAAAAAGAAATTATCAATTCCCAACTTGACTCTCACTGGGATTAAACATGACAATAGGTCTGATCTGATTTCATCATCATTTAAAAAATCAATTATTTTTCACTTTATGTTTCTGTGTGGGAGGAAACTGTTGAAATCTTTACTTAATGTACAATAAACTGATCTTCTGTATATAAAGAGAATTGAAAATGAATCTTGATGTGAATGGAAGGGGAGAGGGAGTGGGAAAGGGGAGGGTTGCGGGTGGGAGGGATGTTATGGGGGGGAAGCCATTGTAATCCATAAGCCGTACTTTGGAAATTTATATTCATTAAATAAAAGTTAAAAAAAAAAAAAAGAAAAGATCAATGTGGCCCCTGGCTATTAGAATTTAGGTTAGACTTTCAAATACTGACAAGAGTATAATTTATGTAAAAGGAAACAGGTTTTTTTTTTTTTTTTTTTTTTGACAGGCAGAGTGGACAGTGAGAGAGAGAGACAGAGAAAGGTCTTCCTTTTCTGTTGGTTCACCCTCCAATGGCCACTGCGGCTGGCGCCGCACGGATCTGAAGGCAGGAGCGAGGTGCTTCTCCTGGTCTCCCATGTGGTGCAGGGCCCAAGCACTTGGGCCATCCTCCACTGCACTCCCTGGCCACAGCAGAGAGCTGGCCTGGAAGAGGGGCAACCGGGACAGAATCCGGCGCCCCGACCAGGACTAAAACCCCGTGTGCCGGCGCCGCTAGGCGGAGGATTAGCCTAGTGAGCCGCAGCGCCGGCCTAAAAGGAAACAGTTTTAAAAGAGGTTACCTATGTGAATGTTTATGGACTGTTCTTCTGTAGTGTAGAGATTGGTTTAAAAGAGGTATGGGCTCATGTAGACATAGGTGGGATACATCAGAGAGTTCTTTATTTAGACTGAGGGTAGAGGAGGGTGTTAAAGGATTTTATGATGAGGGTAGGAGGAGGCAGGCAAAAAGTCATCATGAAGACAGTATAGCTTGAAAGAAGTGTAAGTTAGAGGAGTTATACTATCTGGGAAAGAGTATACAGAACCAGACACCCAAGGGACTAGTTGTGGGGCTTCTGCAGTAGTCAAAAACTATAACTAAAACAGTAAACATAAAAAAAAAAAAAAAAAAAAGCGGCCGGCGCCGCGGCTCACTAGGCTAATCCTCCGCCTAGCGGCGCCGGCACACCGGGTTCTAGTCCCGGTCGGGGCACCGGATTCTGTCCCGGTTGCCCCTCTTCCAGGCCAGCCCTCTGCTGTGGCCCGGGAGTGCAGTGGAGGATGGCCCAGGTGCTTGGGCCCTGCACCCCATGGGAGACCAGGATAAGCACCTGGCTCCTGGCTCCTGCCATTGGATCAGCGCGGTGCGCCGGCCGCAGCGCGCCGGCCGCGGCGGCCATTGGAGGGTGAACCAACGGCAAAGGAAGACCTTTCTCTCTGTCTCTCTCTCTCTCACTGTCCACTCTGCCTGTAAAAAAAACAACAAAATAAAAAAAAAAAAAAAAAGGCAGGATGAAAAGCAATGTGATCAATTTGAGAGATGTAAAGTCTAAGAGGTGATAAATTTTTGAAGTATCAAAGCAAAGGGAAAGAGAAGTCCTGAATTTTGGTGATTATGGCATTGTCACAAGTTAGAAATTTGCAGAATGGAGCTGATTCAAGCTGAGTCAAGCATGATGCAAAAATGGCGAGCCTGAGTTTTGGGCAGATCATTAAATTGGCATCATCCTATGAAAGAGTAAAGAAGCTTTCATGTTACTGCTCTGTCACTTAATAGCTGTGGATTTACCACATAAGGAACTGAATAAATCTAAGGAGCTTTGAATAGTTCCTTTTATGTAATTGGTGCTTAATATTGGAGGGATATGAAAAATTGAAGGAAATATTCTAATTTTATAGGAATAATTTATTTCATATTACCTATAATATAGAGAAAGTAATTATGATAAATATAGAATTGAGGTGAATTCCATAGGCTAGGGAAAGATTTTTAGAAGCACTAAATAGTGGTCACATGGTAAGAGCAAAAAATTAGGATCGTGAGACTTCAATAAATAGTGTTTGGTGAGGAATTCAAAGAGTTGGACATAGGTTTTGAATTTAGAAATTAGATATTTTCCAAAACATTATAAAATAAAATGTTTACAATCAAAATTAGTACTGTACAAGGCAAAATGGAACTCACAAATGGTAACTACACAAGGCTATTTTTCCTATGAATATTTCTTAAATATTTTTTAGGAGTTGATGGATTAAGTTAAAGATTGTGTCATAGTGTCTGTATACAGAAATGACAAGTTTGTATTTTTAAATATTGCTAGATATAAAATTCAACATTATAGACAATTTAGACTACAAAGTTTTATCTCTAAAAATATCTGCTATCCTTATTAAAAATCTATTGTTCAAGCAGATTAGTACTATCACAAGAGAAATCATGAAAATGATGTTTTTTACCTTTATTCACTGTTTCAAAATTTATAAAATCATTATTCTAAAACTATTCACTAATAAGAACAAGAAAAAAGAAAACAAATTAATTACTGAGGTTTCCAAAATGGATATTTTTATATCATAAAAATATGGGAAGTTCTTTTTCAGATATGACAAACATTTTATCAAGTGCACAATAAATTCCAAGTAAATTTATTGTATCAGATTTCAAAAAATGTTATAAGAAATTGAAATACATAGGAAAAATGTAATGACTTTATTTTCTTTAACAGTTATTACAATTCCTTTTTTAAAGTTTCATAAACAGATATCAAAGAATTCAGTTTTGCTTTCATTTTTCAATTAATAAATTCCTCTATGTCCATTATATAATTTTAACAGTATTGCCTGTCAATTTTGAGAAACTATTGGAAGTTTTTTTTCCCCCTTAGGTTAAATAATATGTAGTTCAGTAAAAATTTTCACAAGAAAGTATATGTAATGCAAAAATGATATGTTAGTACTTGAAAAATCTTTATATTCTGTGAATAATTTAAAGAATTTTAAACTTGAGTTGATATGATAAAAATACCCATTCAAATTCATGCATTCAGTTTTGTGCCTCCTCCCCAGCCCCAATTTTTATTTAATTGTCTGAGAGGCAAGGAGACAGACAGAGTTCCCAACCATTGGTTCATTCTACAAATGGCCACCACAGCTGGGGCTGAGATGAGACCAGAGCCAGGAGCCAAGAATTCAATCCAGGTCTCCTACATGGGAGGGGGGAAACAAATTACTTAAACTATCACTATTGCCTTGCAGGGGTCTGCATTAATAGGAGATGAAATCTAGAACCAGAGGAAATTATTGAACCCAGGCACTCAGATATGCAATGGATGCAGGCATCCCAAATGGCATCTTAACTTCAAGGGCAAATGTCAGCCCCTTTGTGCCTTTTTAAAATGTCAATTTTTGTTCAGATCTGTCATTAGTGTCCCTGTGTGTCCTGGCCATAGAAGGCAGAGTACTGTAGAAATACAAAGCTAGCATGGAACAGAAACAAATTTCCTTTAAAGAAGATAGAATTCATAGTTGCTTTATTGAAATTCTTGCCTCCATTATTTAGAAGTCATTAATAGCTTTGAATAGAAATAATCTGAAAGTAGCAGAAATTCTGCAGCTATCAATGAGGAAGTTGCCTTGATTTCAACATGAATTATGAAGGAAGAGCTTAATAAAGTATTTGGCCTTTTACTGTTTCTGTTGCATCTAGAATGTTCATAATTAAATATATGAAAGTCAGAGATTATTCCGGTATTTTAGTATACTACAAATTGCATTCTGATCTTTAGACTTACATCATCTATACATTACAAGTAGCCTAACTAAAACATCTGCAGAGTGGTGATTTCTGTGAAATTTAATTTTCACTAAAAGCATGAGAGTCTATGGATAAATTGCCCTGTCAGCAAAATTTGAATACAGAAATTCCATTCATGGTATAAAAAGATTATTTTAAAATGGAGCAAAATATGCTGAATGAAGTTTGTCCATTTCTGAATGATAAATATTCTCATTAATCATAATTTACCTTTACTTCTCCTGATATGTCATATATGTGTAGAATATAATATATGTACATTTTGTATAATACCATCATTACCTTTTTTTAAAAAATATTTATTTATTTATTTGAAAGTCAGAGTTACACAGAGAGAGGTCTTCCATCCGCTGGTTCACTACCCAGTAGGCTGCAAGGGCCAGAGCTGTGCCAATCTGAAGCCAGGAGCCAGGAGTTTCTTCCTGGTCTCCCACGCAGGTGCAGGGGCCCAAGGACTTGCGCCATCTTCTTCTGCTTTCCCTGGTCATAGCAGAGAGCTGGATCCGAAGTGGAGCAGCTGGATCTCGAACCACTGCCCATATTGGATGCCTGCACTGTTGGCGGTGGCTTTACCCGCCACACCACAGCACTGGCCCCAATATCATCATTACTTCAAGGCCATCATATATTGAGCAATATGAAATGTTTAGATGTGTTTGAAATTCAACATAAACTATTATTGTTGACGAATTTTTCTGTACCCCCAAAATTGATAATGTTGAAATCCTGATAAAAATGTGATGATATTTGGAGATGGGGCTTTTGGGAGGGAATTAAATCATTAGAGTGGGGTCCTCATGAAATGAGTGTCTTTATAAGAAGTAGCTGAGAGCTAGCTTGGTCTTTTACTTGCATTTGAGAACAAAAGGAGTTAGTGATCTGCAACCTGGAAGAGGGTCTACACCAGACCATGCTGGCACCTGGTGTCAGATTTTAGCGTCCACAACTATGAGAAATAAGTTTCTTTTGTTATCAAGCCATTCAGTCTGTGGTACTTTGTTGTAGCAGCCTGAGCTGCTTTCAGTCAGGGCAGGAGTCACCAGTTTTGTTTAGGCTCTACTGCTCAAATTAGCTTGTGTGCAGCCACTTCATTTATTTACATTAGCTCTGTGAAGAAACTTGAGATTTTGATTTCTGAACCTATATTTCTAAGGTTTCTTGCAAATTTAAGGTTGTTTCTATGTGACTCTTAACTTTTTAGAAGAGGGTTGAACTAACCAATCTTTATTTGCACCCACCAGTCCATTTAATTGTCTTATTCCTCTTGTAAAGAATGAGTGTTGCTATTTTTTTTTTTTTTTGACACCACAAGTTAATCATGTAGTGGGACCAAAAGGTTCCAAAAAATAATGTTATTTTTGTAAATGCCCATTGTTTTATAATCTATATAATTATTTTAAGAAAAAGGTGAGTGGCTGGCGCCATGGCTCAATAGGCTAATCCTCTGCCTGCGGTGCCGGCACACTAGGTTCTAGTCCCGGTCGGGGCGCCGGATTCTGTCCCGGTTGCCCCTCTTCCAGGCCAGCTCTCTTATGGCCCGGGAGTGCAGTGGAGGATGGCCCAAGCGCTTGAGCCCTGCACCCGCATGGGAGACCAGGAGAAGCACCTGGCTCCTGGCTTCGGATCAGTGCGGTGCACAGGCCGCAGTGCACCAGCTGCAGCAGCCATTGGAGGGTGAACCAACAGTAAAAGACGACCTTGGAAGACCTTTCTCTCTGTCTCTCTCTCTCTCACTGTCCACTCTGCCTGTCCAAAAAAAAAAAAAAAAAAAGTGAGTATTTTTAATTTACTGTAAGCAAAATAGCAAATTAAAATTCTATTAGGTATTCTTAATTTTATCATTGTCTATTTTTGATTAGTTTCTTAGAAAAATTTTTTATAAACTTGTGAATGTCAAAACTATAGCTTTATTTTGAACTTCACAGACTTAATTGAATAACTACCCACAAAATATAATCATAAATGATCTTGTTATAAAAGTTGTATAGTTTTGGCTTCCTAATGATTAAGATTCTGAGTTAATTTAAGCAAAAGTGGTTTATACTCTTTAGAAAAAGGTTATATCCAAGTAACTATGATCATTTTTACAATATTTTGTTATGTAGATAACCCACTACTCTCAACAGTACTACTTGGAAAATTGGAGTTGTCATTCAGTTCTAGTGGATTATTGTACAAACTGCTTTGCAGTAATGGCAGATCTCTATATAGAATTGGTGCATTCTTTTTTAACTTTTGACAAGAAAAGTATTGTGACTAAAATATGAGGATCAAATTTGGTAGCATTAGTTGAGCTTAGTTTATAATCATAACTATAGAATGGGAAAAGATACTTTTATTACTTACCAGGGAAGATTTGATAAGGTTCAGAAGTGATTACCCGGAGTGTAATACAGCTAGAAATTCAATACTGCAAAGTTTAGCCAAACACATCAAAACTTTGATGGTTTACAGTTCCACTGAAGCTGGACTGTAAGCCAGAGAAAAATGCCAATTCTTAGGTCTTCCTCTGCCTGAAACCAGCAGTTCTGTGTCCTCTGTTTTACCCAGAACAACACTTGTGAAACAAACTTCAGGAACTTTCTATATCTGAAATAATATCTCTGGAACCTGAGAGTCAATTAAATGATTTCTAAAATTAATGGGTATTTATAAAATAATTAAAAACAAATAATATGAAAAAGAATCAAATAATAAACAGCAGAATTTCATAGCTAATTTCCTTCATAGCATGATGTCTCAGGGTTCCAGAGAGTTTTTGTAGAAACCACAAGCCATTTTTTTTTCATAGAATCCCAAATTGCATGCTATTAATTTTTTAAAAAGATTTATTTATTTGAAAGGCAGAGTTACATTGAGAAAGAGATAGTGAGAAAGAGGTATCTTTCATTTGCTGGTACCCTTCCCGCATAGTTTTAGCAGCTAGGTCTGGTCCAGGCCGAACTCAGGAACTCCATCTGGGTCTCCCATGTGGGTGACAGGGGCCCAAGCACTTGGGTCATCTTCCCCTGCTTTCCCAGATAAATTAGCAAGGAGCTGGATCAGAAATGGAGCAGCCAGGACTTGAAACCTGTACTCTGATGGGATGCTGGCCTTGCAGGCAGTGACTTAACCTGCTGTGCCACAATGCTAGCCCCCATATTTCACTATGAGTTTTGTCCAAATTAACAACAAGGCCAGCTCAGATTTAAGACTTAGAGAAACAGACTCTTGATGGAAAAATTTGTAAAATATTTTCCATGTTTTCAGTCAACTACATCTTGTGCTTTGCTTTGTCCAAAGGACACTGAACAATGCTTGCAATTGTGACTCTCAAATTGCAGCTATTCCAGCAGTACTCAGCAATCCCAGCCATACAAGCCACGAATCCAGATATATGACCATCCAACTCTAGCAGAACTGCTTGAGAATCCGAAGAATCACCCAATTTCACATAGTCTTGAGAGATTATAAGTGTTTATTTTTGTAAGCCAGTAAGTACTGTGCAACATAGGCTGACTGATGATAATGTTTTCTGGCAACTCACCAAGAAGTTACCATGCCATACACAGGTTGTGTTGCAATTGCTTGAACCAAAATCTGAAGCCCACATTAGGTCTTTTGACAGCCTTCAGTAATGAGTCAATACCCCTAAAGACAAAATGCTTCATGGGCATCCTTATAGAAGAAAGTGCATCTTTCTTCAAACTCTTTTATAACAGCATCTAAAACAACAAAACCAACTTTAAGCAAGTGAGAGAAATGTTGATTTGAGGACTCCATAATTCACAGTACAGAAACTCATGTTAGAAACATATAATAGATGCTAAGCTGTAGTCCACCATATCTATTATAGTCAGAATAGGTTCTTTTTCTGTTTTGGTTATTTTCATTTCTATTAAGCATATGGAAGCTACTATTATTAGTCTTTAGGTATGGAAAATGATAGTCTGCCTTCAATTGATAACCGATTAACTTGTGTATCAAGAAACATAGGGCTAGTTCTCTTAGACTAAAGTCCACTATAGTTTTTGAAGTTTGGGATGGTAGGAAAGGCTCTTCTTTACCCAGTTTGTATATCCATATCCTGCTGTCACACTATTGCCCTGGTTTTTCTTTTGCCTATATTTAAGATATTCCTTTTACAAAACCTCTAGTTTCTCTTCTCTCTGCCTTTGGAGTATAATTAACAAATACTTGTCCTTTTCTTTCCATCCTAAATATCACTTTATGAATAAAACTTTCCCTGAATCCCCAGACTTTATCATAATCTGATAGTATTATAAGGAAATCTTAAGTGTTTCTCATAACACTGTATACTTTCTCCTGTAGTCTGGTGACAAAGGTATAGTTAAATTAATTATGGGAGGAGAATACCTACCAAAGAAGATAGAATTTAAAAAAAAATTTAATAAAATTTATCTAAAGGAATAGATACATCCTTGCATATTCTCAGGAGTTTTAATCTACCTGTCTATCTACCTTTGGGCAAAGGACTTAGGCTTTGTGTACAAGATGTATGATATCTAGGCTGTATTTTAACTTGAAATAAGGGTACTTACTGCCTGCTGCAGTGGAGTGTGATGACTAATTTTGTGTGTTAACTTGGCTAGGCCATGGTACTCAGTTTTTGTCGAAATACCAGTCTACGTTTTCCTATGAAGATATTTTTAGATGTAGTCAATACTTGAATCTGTAGACTTTGGTAAAGCAGATTACTCTCCATGATATGGGTGGGCCTCATCCAGTCAGCTGAAGTTTTTTGAGAAAATACTGAGGTCTCACAAAGGAGAAGGAATTCTACCTCCAGTTTTCCTTTGGACTGGAGCTGCAACATCAGCACTTCCTGGTTCTCCAGCCTTCAGGGAATGCCCTGCACATTTCACACTTACCAGCGTCAGCCAACACATTAAACTCAATCTCTGTATCTCCCTTTACTTTCTCTCTCAGTTCTCAATATTTGTGTGTATGTATGAACACATACACTCTATTTGTTCTGATTCTCTAATAAACTCTGTCTTATACAGAGAGGACAGAGGGAAGCAGGGTAACTAATCTACCATGTACACTAAAATTCTCATAGAAACACTAAAAAGTGAGTGTAATTATTGCCTTTTAGCAGGAGAAAAACTCCAGCTCAGGGAAGACAAGATATTTAACATGAAGATGTGCTTAGATTCCAGCCATATCAATCTCCATGCCCTCTGCTGTTCTCAGATTATCTTGCTACCTGCTCTCCCTGAAAAGAATTCTCTGGGGACCGTTTTATTAGCCAGACAAGGTAATGTGTTCCTAATACAAGAGAGGCTGTGGGAGCTAGAAGAGGGCAAAGGTTAAACCTCAAAATGTTATTAGGAACCTACCATGATTGTCACTGGGGTTTTACTAGCAATATTTTTTCCTCCCTGGGCTTCAGAGATGACAAAACAATTTCCTTTGTTTAAAAAATAGGATGATCTCTCCAGACTCATATTTTGTAACCCATTAGTGAGTTTTGGAAGTTTTTATTTTATGGCTTTCAAATTTATTACCTTATTCTCCTGAGGTAGGCCCCACATTTGCATATTTCACCAAGGCTTTCCTAGGACATATATTTGCCCTCCAGAGCAACAGTGTGTAGGGAATTTTTACTTCTTGTCCTGCTACCCATGTATGCATTTCAGTAGGAATAATTACTGAAAGAGTTGCCAAGATTATATACTCCTGGGGGAAAGAAAATTTAAAATAACTGTATTCGTTAGACTTTCAAATAAGGGATGGCCTTCAAAGCCCAAAGACAAAGCTACTTCTAAATATCTCCATTTTTCAGAGGTTCCCTGGAAAGCATCTCATATCTATATTTAGAGCTGGTTGAATATGATGACCTTAAGACCAGATGGAGGTGAATTCTCATAGGATCTCTGAGTGGTTGGCATTGTGTTTAGATAAAGAGGAAGGATTTTCTGATATAAGTAATGTACTATCTTTTGTTTGATATTTTGGAATATTTTTCACCCCAAGTAAATATAAATGAAAACATATATAATTTAACAGTAGAAATACATCTACACAAATGTATAAATAAATATAGTTGGTGTCATAGAGCAAATTCACATGAAAATCTGGTTTTTTTGATATGTTTATTAGGGATGACAAAACAAGTAGAAAAGAAATGTTAAAATAACTAGAATTTAAACGTAGTGTGAAAGAGGCATGAGTATGATACTGTTCTTGCTTTATCATGTACAGGAAAAGAAGTCTGGGCTATCTATGAGCAGATCCTAGAAGAAAGACTTGAGGGATGTCACCATGTTCAGACACTAGGAAACTCTTCTAGGTGGAGGTTTAGTCTGTGTGAGGGAACAGAGATACTAAGAGCCAGAAGGTAGTTGAAAACTGCATTGTTTTGAGCCTGATGTAAACAGTAGCTCAGAAGAATGGTTTTCCACAGTACCATAAGCAGTTAAGGAAGGGGGACAGTATTAAAAAACCAGAGTTTCTAGCTCCACATCATAGATTTTTTTTTTCAAAACTGTACTGGGATAGGAGAGGAAAATTATCAGCATTCATAGATTAAGTAGTCTTTTCCTGAAAAAGAGGACATGGATTAGAGTAAAAGTTAAGATAGGAAAGTTAGTTAAACTTTTATAATGTGTTTCAAGGGATGTCTGCATTGGGGTATTGAATGTATTTTTAGGCACTTCCTGTAATATGCTTCACAAGTGCTGAAATTTATTACATACCAACCTTAATTTTGATTCACTTTCATTGCATTTAGTTGCCAGGGAAAAGTTAACATTTTTTTAAGAACCCAAGAATAGAAAGGACATGGATAGCTGGAAGCAAGATAACTGCCATAATCCTTACTTTGAAATATTGAAATTCCCTCTTCCAAACTTCTGTCTTGCTGGTAGCTGGTAATCAGTATAAGAAAGGGAAAAAAGGAAAAAGTAATAAATGGATAAGTATTGCTCTCTGCTGTGGCCCTGGAAGGCAGTAGAGAATGGCCCAAGTGCTTGGGCCTTGCACCCACATGGGAGACCAGGAGGAAGTGAACCAATGGAAAAGGAAGAACTTTCTCTCTGTCTCTCTCTCACTAACTCTGCCTGTCAAAAAAAAAAAAAAAAGATTGAAATCAGAATGAAATAAAAGCCTAAAATATACATGGAAGATAGAATAAGACAACTCATAGGAAGAACTAAAAGTCTTGCAGAAGTGACACTGGGAAAAGAAGCAGCAGCAGGAGAGAATGGAGGAGAGTAAAGAAAAGTCCACTAAGATGTCCACTTCACGAGGAGTGTCCTGTGGCAGCGCAGCAGCTTCTCGGGGTTGCTTTCCCTGTGAGAGGGACTGCAGACCCACCTTGTGGAAAAGCCTGCAGTGACAAAGCAGCCTAATGTGGTTCCTGGTGGGGGAATTTTACACAGTCTTCCCTCTGTTTGGAAAAGTTTCCCAAGTTGAAATACCTCAAATAAGTAGTAATTTTTAAAAAATCCAGTTTTTATGAAAACCAGTTTTGCTGTTTGATTTATTTTCCTTTTTTGTTTGTTTCCAATTAGTTTCATCCTAATACACTACCATATCGTTCACTGCTTAACAGGGTTTATTTTTTGTCTCCTTTTAGCATTTATATTAAAAAAAAAAAAAAACTTTGGACATATGTATTCCAAGTATTTTGACTAAATAGAAAGGTGATCTTGCAAAGTTTTGTTGTTTGTTTCCTAAATGAGAATGTACCAGTTATATCAATGGCATTATCTTCCTAGAATTTTAATGCAGGGAACTAATGAAACTAATTCACAGCCAACGAAATTCTGTTTAAGCACCTACCTATGTTGTGAATCTCTTTCATGCTACACTTTTATGCACTTGCTTAGGTGTTACAGTATTTCCATGGTCTCACATTTCCAGCTAGACTGTAAAGTTTTTCAGATCAGGGCTAGCATCTTGGGACTTTTATGTCTTCCATAGCTCTTGATACAGTGCTGAGCAAAATGTGCTTGTTAATGAAGGTGTGTTGAATTAATGACACAGTTTTTATGTGCACATAACTTGAGTCATGTAGCATCTCCAAGTCACTAAGGGTTTTGAGTTAACTTTCACTTAAATGAAAATAGCTAGATAACATTTTTCTAAATTCTGATAGTCTTTAATTCAGTTTGCAAAATTATTTTTAAAAATGAAGTTACTCAGGAGCCAACCCTTTCAGAATATTTTTTATTAAGTTCCATTTTTGCTTTCTGATATAAAATCTTAAGAACAATTTATTTAGAGGAATCTTTTATTTTTGCAGAGTGTGTATATAGAGTAAGTACTCTGTATGTTAATTTCTGGCAAGAAAATTATACTAGCAAGATTTTATTGTTTATTTTATTTAGTTATTTGTATTTCTTTTTTAAAAAAATTATTTGTTTTAAAGGCAGAGTTACAGAGAGGCAGAGGCAGAGAGAGACAGAGAGACAGAGAGAGAGAGAGAGAGAGGGAGAGAGAGAGAGGTCTTCATCCACTGGTTGACTCCATAGATGGCCGTAATGGCCAGAGCTGTGCAGATCCGAAGCCAGGACCCAGGAACTTTTTTTGGGTCTCCTACGTGGGTGCAGGGACCCAAGGACTTCAGCCATTTTCTGTTGCTTTCCCTGGCCATAGCAGAGAACTGGATCAGAAGTGGAACAGCTGGGAGTCAAACCAGTGCCCATATGGGATGCCAACATTGCAGGTGGTGGCTTTACCCAATATGCCACAGCACTGGCCCTTATTTATTTGTATTTCTTAAAAGCCTTACAACAAATTAAAGCAATATGTTATGCAGAAGTGAAAATTCATTCTTTATGCTGTATTTATTTATTTTTTCTTAAATACCAAGATTTATTCTCTTGAGTGCATTTTTACTGGCACTGGTTTAATGCAAACTTTTGATAACTTTGAAGTTTTTTGAAATGTTTATTTATAATTTATTTTCTTTTTTTAAAAAATTTATTTATTTATTTGAAAGTCAGAGTTACACAGAGAGAGAGAACAAGATGCAGACAGAGAGAAGGAGGTCTTCCATCCACTGGTTCATTCCCCAGTTGGCCTCAATGGCCGGAGCTATGCTGAACTGAAGCCAGGAGCTTTTTCCTGGTCTCCCATCTGGGAGCAGGGGCCCAAGGACTTGGGCCATCTTGTACTGTTTTCCCAGGTCATATCGGAGATCTGGATCAAAAGTGGAACAGTCGGGATTCTAACTGGTGCCCACATGGGATGCCAATAGCTTTACCTGCTATACCACAGCGCCGACCCCTCAGTACTGATTTTGTAAGTTATTTTCTTTTGTCACTGCAGATTCTAAGAATCTTTTGCTTGGATATCACTACCTTGCCCTTTTTTGTTCCCAACTTAAGCTGAATGGTTCAATTTATTAATATCAGTGTGGTCAGAGGAAATTTTAATAGATTTTTAAGTAATAATAAAGAGGTGCTAAGTTAAAACAAGATACATCCAAAGTTTTCTCCTTTTCCTTATTTGTGAAAATTATTTTGAAATTTCATGAAATATAACCTTCAAAAAGTAACAGTGCTGATAATTTTCCACTAATAAAACCATCCCTGCAGATACCATGTTGTTTCTTTAGAACATGCTAACTCAAGCAAGAGTCCTAAGTATCTTTGCTTTCAAATGAACTTATTTATGTCCACCTTATTCGGTTACCTCTCAGTGCCTCAGAATTTAAATCATTTCAAATGCAACTCTGGATTTTCACTTATTTTCAAAGAAGACTCAAAGTACTGTACTGCATTTCTACAGGTCAACAATTACCTGTTAGTGTCCATAGCCCTGCTTATCAGCATTAATAAATCTTTCCACTTGAAACCATAGTCTATTCTGACCATAGCACCTCTCATAAGCACAAATCAATGCTAATTTTCAATAAAGAACCAAGTTAAAAAATAATAACTTGAGGATACATAGCTGCCGACATTTTATCACAACTCTCACCCCTCCCAACAAGTACATCCCAAAAATGTTGGTTACTCACCTAAACGCTACACTTTTTGAGTTTGTGATCCTTGATTTAGAACACATAAAAGGTAGATGTATGGAATGAAATACAAGGGAGTAGAGTGGAGATACTGAATTCATTTGGGGTGTGAGTCTAATCAAAGGAAGATTGAATGAAGTAAAAGATCTGAAATTGAGCTATAAACATATATATTCAGGGTCAAGTCATATATTAAAGATTTCTGCTTTTTGGATCTAATAACCAGTCTTGCATGAGAATTGCTCATATTCATTAATTTTATGATTTTTCATATGGAGGATTGTTAATATCATTATAAAAATCATAACGCTCCATTAATTCCAGGATTAACTTAAGACTGAGAGCTTTCAAATTAAAATAAAAGTGCTAGTAAATGCTAATAACAAAATGAGTGGAACATTATAATAATAACACATTTCAAAAAGGATATTTTTTCTAGTTGTTTAATGACTCATCTGACACATGTTTTGATGTTATGCATACAAATTCAAATTGATGATTTTTTAATTTTTAAACATTTATTTCTTTTCCTATTTGAAAGGCAGAGTAACAGAAAGAGAGAGAGGAAGAGAGGGAGAAAGAGAGAGAGATCTTCCATCCGTTGGTTTGCTCCCCAAATAGCTGTGGCAGACAGTTCTGGGCCAGGATGAAGCCAAGAGCCAGGAATTCATCCTGGTCTCCCAGATGTGTGAAAGAATCTGAGTACTTGGGCCATTTTCTGCTGTGTTCCCAGGCACATTAGCAGGATGCTGGATCAAAAACAGAGCAGCCAGGACTTTAACTGGCACTCTTATATGAAGTTCTGTCGTCTCAAGGGGCAGCTTAACTCACTGTTCTACTACAGTGGCCCCTGAATGATGCTTTTCTCAATGCCATTCCTTTTTTAAAAAATTTTTATCTTAATGAACTGTTTCAACTTTTATATTCTCTGTCATTTCCTTTTAAAATATTTATCCTGGGATCTTTCTCATTTCTAAATTATATAGCAGTCAGTTGCATACAATTGAATGTTCATTAGATTAAAATGAAAATATTCAATTGTTGATAAGAAAAAAAAATCACCATTAGGGATAGTGTGTTACTTTGTATTATTGTATGAAAAGCCACAATATTAGTAGTGTAATGTTAGATGCTACAACAAATTCCAAAGTATTAGTGGGCAAACATGGTAGCTGTTTATCTCTTGCTCATATAATACTACAGTGAAGGTGATCTTATTTTCCTTCACAGGGTGATAGGATTCACATTTTTTAAAGATTTATTTATTTATTTGAAAGAGCCACATAGAAGGAGAGGCAAAAAGAGAAAGAGAGAGGGATGAAAGGGTGGAGGGAGGGAGAGAGGGTGAGGGAGGATCTTCTATCTGCTGGTTCACTCCACAACTGGCCACAATGGTCAGGACTAGGCCAGGCTGAAGCAAGAAACCAGGAGTTTCATCCAGGTCTCTCACATGGGTGCAGAGGCCCAAGGACTTGGGTCATCTTCCACTGCTTTCCTGGGCAGATTAGCAGGGAACTGGATCAGAAGCAGAGCAGCCGTGATAGGTTGTCAACACTGCAGGTGACAGCTTTATCCAGTTTGCCACAATGCTATCTCCAAGATTCATACTCTATACTTGTGGATCTTATTGCTTAGAGATATGAAGTGCTAAGGATGTCATCCCATAGGGACAGGGAGTCTAATGGGTCCACGTAAAGAATAGGGAAAGCCTGTAGAGGAAGTATGCTTTGTCCTTAAGAACTGTGTCACGTCTGCTCACATTTTCATCTGCGAAAATTAGTCACATTGACACATCTACATACAAGGAGTATTGGGAAGGACACTCCCTGTGTAGGCATCTGCTTTTTGGGGACAACTTAATTGTATGAAAGAATTAGGAAAACTGTGCTGTACAGGCACCATCAGTCATAGACAATCATATGTGCTTGCATTAATGATTCCTTCTATTTGAAACCTCTGTGTATACTGAACACAGAGGTTCTGATAAGTAGGGAGTCAACTTTATTTTTAATAGAGAAACAAGTAGACAGAAATAAACTTGAGTGACTTGCTCTGGTGATTGGGAGCACTTGGTTGCTTGTGGACACACTTATACTTTGCCTCTCTACTTCAATAAAATTAAAAAGCAAAAATTAATTCATTATTTTTTCCTAGAACATAAATGAAAACACTTTAAAAATAAGTCAACAAATAATGAAAAGCACTCTACAAAATATTGTCATACTATAGTATGAAATATATATATGAGTATATAATAGTCATTTACTGTGATGTGAATGTTTGTGACATTCCACCCCACAACACACAGATCATATGTTGAAGTCCTAACATCCAGGGTGGTGCTAGTAGAGGGCAAGGCCTTTGGGAAATGATGAGGCCGTGAAATTGGGATTATCATGAATGGGAGTAATGCCCTTACAAAGGAGGACTGAAAGGGGTCCATGTTGTGGAATATTGGGTAAAGCTGCTGCTTGTGACACCGGTATCCCACATGGGTGCTGGTTCAAGACCCAGCTGCTCCGCTTCTAGTCCAAATCCCTCCTAATGCACCTGGGAAAGCAGAGGAAGATGGCTCAAATCCTTGGACCCCTGCATCCTTCTGGAATCTCCTGGCTCCTGGCTTCAGATCCACCCAGCTCCAGCCATTGCAGCCATTGGCCAGGGAGGGAGAGTAGAGAACCAGTGGATGGAAGATTCTCTCTCTCTGTGTGAGTGTGTGTGTGTCTCTCTCTGTCAACTGCCTTTCAAATCAATCAATAAATTGATCTTAAAAGAAAAAGAAGACTGAAAATGACTCCTGTCCCCTTCCATTATGTTTAGCTAGCTTTGTGTTCAACTTCCAGTGATGTATGATCTCATATTCCTGCTTCTCCTTGTTGAAGATCTCACTTTTCCAGTGTCTGGGTTTTCAGCTTCTTTAATTTTTAATTTATGTATTCTATTTATTTGAAAGGCAGAGAGACAGAGATGGTAGGTAGGTAGGTAAGTAGATAGATAAATAGGGTGAGATTTTCCATCTGCTGGTTCACTGTTCATATGCCCACAACAGCTGGGACTGAGGCCAAAGCCAGGAGCTTTTCAGTTAAATTTCAACACTTAAGAATAATTGTGTAATAATTACAGAGTTCAACCAATAGTATTGAGTAGAATAAAAAAATACTAAAAGGAATTTTTTTTTCACAGGCAGAGTGGATAGAGAGAGACAGAGAGAAAGGTCTTCCTTTTCCGTTGGTTCACCCTCCAATGGCTGCTGCGACTAGCGCGCTGTGACCGGCGCATCGCGCTGATCCGAAGCCAGGAGCCAGGTGCTTCTCCTGGTCTCCCATGCGGGTGCAGGGCCCAAGGACTTGGGCCATCCTCCACTGTACTCCCTGGCCACAGCAGAGAGCTGGCCTGGAAGAGGGGCAACCGGGACTAGAACCCTGTGTGCCGACGCCACAAGGCAGAGGATTAGCCTATTGAGCCGCAGCGCCGGCCCAAAAGGGATTTTTATTAACTAGATTTACAAAAAGACATGTATGTTAAAATTAGCTAGCATCAGTTATCTTAGAATTAAATTCCAACTAGTATATTCCTTCTCATGTTTTGAATTTTCCAAGTTTTCTATAGTAAGCATGTATTGCTTTATATTAAGGAAAATCAATATTATGAATATTGAATGTGCCTCTGGAATCAAGATGAATTTTATGGCATGATAGCTGAGGTTGTACGAACACTGCAAGGTCTTTTGATTCCATTTATCATGAGATGTGGGGCCAGTGGAAGGCTGTGAGTAGAGAAGTGACTTTATGTGGCTTATGTTTATACATACCTGCCTACAGTTTCCTGCATTAAACCTTTAAGTCAATGTTCTTTTGTCTGTGCAAATGCCTTATATAAGGCATAATAAATGTAACTTGGCCAAGACCAGGACCAGGACCAGGACCAGGACCAGGACCAGGCACATACATAAATGCGTAAAGGTGCCAAGTGATAAGTGAGAGGCCTGACTATAATATTTGAGTGGTGGGGCCACCAATAAACTGTCTGGAGAGAGACATCTGCTTCCCAGCTCCGCATGAATTTTGTTATTTGAAAATTGGAATAAGTGTTACCTGACCTAATTTGTTGTTAAGAAAGACCAGAAATCTACATTTTTATATGAAGTTTAAATTTTGTAATATAAGGGGCCACAGAAGTGGAATAATTATATTTTTGGAGTTGTAATTTGCAGTCTTTGTCATATTCTCACTTAACAGTGCCCCAGAATAATTTCTAATATTCCAGCATAGTCTTGATGTCTCCCATATTTGTCCTCCAGTTTTTCTCTGTCAATTTGGATTTGACCTACTTGATTTATTTACTTTGTCTATTTTATTTATTGACCTGTTTTGTTCAATAGTCTGCACAATGTCTTTCTTTGCCATTAACTTCTTAGTTTTCATTCTGTTGCATTGTTTGTTACAGTTTACACTGTCAGTGAGAAAAAACTCAATTTTAGCATTTTTAAAAATAATAATCTTGTTACCTCAGAGGCAAAAGAGGTATAAAATTGTATTTTTTAGGCCTTCTATGTTTAAGAAATGAAGAATATGGATATTTCTTGAGGGTTTTTTTTCAGAGACAATTTTTGTCATGTTAATGTAATGTTAATACAAACAGAACATATTCAATGCAGTTCACAAATACAATTCTAAGATATAATGATATTCCCTTCCTCCCCTGCTTTTCCTCCCTCTCTGTCCTCCTTTTCTCTCCTCCTTTCTGTTCCTCCCTCACTCCCCGCCCCCCTTCCTCTTCCCTCCCCTCTCCTTCCCCTTCCTTCCTTCCTTCCTGTATTCCTTATTTATTTGAAAGAGTTACAGAGAGAGGTAGAGACAGAGAGGTCTTACATCCAATAGTTCATTCCCCATGTGGCCGCAACGGCTGGAGCTGTGCTGATCCGAAACCAGGAGCTTCTTCCAGGTCTCCCACATGGGTGCAGGGGCCCAAGGACTTGGACAATCTTCTGCTTTCCCAGGCCACAGCAGAGAGCTGGATTGGAAGAGCAGCAACTGGAACTAGAACCGGTGCCTATATGGGATGCCGGTGCTTCAGGCCAGGGTGTTAACCCGCTGCGCCACAGTGCTGGCCCTTCTTTCTTTTTTTAGTTTTCTGAGTTAACATTACAGTCAAGGACTTAATGTTCAGCTAAATAAATAGATCAATAAGTATAAAGACCCAAGTTCAGCAGTATATAGGCAAGGGCTATAAACAATAATCAAATGACAGTATGAACATTTCACCCACAAACAGTAATTTTTTTAAAAAATCACAGATCATTGAATTATAGTAATATAACATTCTTAAGCATTAGTTTGGCAAAGATATAAAACAGTTACAAAAATATATTTTCAGCAACTTAGTTGATTCCATATCATGGCTATTTTGAACAGTGCTACTATGAAGATGGTGGTGCAGTGACTTAATCATATAAAATACTTCAAAAAATTGTGGAAAGTGGAATTAAAAGGTAAGTTCATTTTGTGTAAACATTTTTGGAATCTATGCATAGAACGGTCTTCAAAAACTTCATAGAAATGTGTATTTTGAAAAAACTATGCACACATTTCAAAATTGTTTCCACCAAAATAACCTTGCCTTTTAATTCCATTTTCCGTGAACTTTTTGAAGTACCATTGCACATTTTATAATAGGGTCATGGAAATCTGAAGTGAATTGTCTGGCCCAATTTTAATTAGGCCTTTCTTTTAATATAGCCCTTATTAAAAGGTTGATTTCCACTGGGAGGAAAATGAGAGCAATATGATATAAACTGCAATTATGAAAGATTTTAATGTTAATATAGGGGAAAATTTCCACAGAAATTTTGAGAACATGTTTACAGTACATTTGCTATACTTAAATTGTTTTGGATAGAACTAGAGCTATATAACATATAGCCATCTAATTTTTGAATTGTTATTAATCATTAAGGTTATCATAAAAGTCCATAGTTTTTATATCCAAGTCTATTCTATATATTTAAAAAATATAAATGTATGGAACCAAGAAGTATTTGAGCTTGGCTTCCCAGAGCCATAGGAGTATGGAATGACTTGCTCCTAGTTTTGGCCTGGCTCATTCCTGGATGTTGCAGACAAAACTTAATGAAATATGAAAATATTTTCATCCTCTGTTTTTAAAATCAGGGTACAGGGAAGAACTTTGCGACTTTACAAATATCGGAGCCAGATATAGGCATTGTGGTACAATGAGTTAAGCTGTTGCTTGGACACTCTATCCAGTTAGGATTGCCTGGAGTCGAGTCCCACCTGTGGTTTTGACCCAGCTCCGAGATTATGAGTGCCTCAGGAGGCAATAGTTGATGCCTCAAGTACTTGGGTCTTTGGCCTGCAACGTGGGAAACCTAGATAGAATTCCCAGCTCCTGGTTTCAGCCTGGCCCATTCCTGGATGTGGCAGGCATTTGGGAAATGAACCAGCAGATGGAAGATTTCTCTCTGGACCTTTCTTTTGTTCTTCTCTCTGTCACTCACTCTCTTCCTCCTCCTCTCACCCTGCCTTCAAATAAAATAGCAAAAAACAAATATGAGAGCCAAAGTAAAAGTTCAATATATAAGGCTGAGGTAAAATTAAAAGTACTAGAAAGTAGGAAAAGTAAAAAATGGATAATGGGAAAGGAAGAAATATTAATGTATTGAGTTATTCTGTCTACAAGCAATAGAGTGGAGAACATCTAAGAAAGAAGATGATGGTAACAGTCAGATAAAATCAAAACCCTCAACTTCCATGGTAGATAAATTTGTAAAGTTTGTGTATGCTCTTTATGACATTGAGGATTTGAGGAAAGTAAGAGAAATTTAAAAATAAGCAAAGACTGTTGTAATCAAGAAGGGGAGGATGTTAAGAATATAGTTTTAATCCTTTCTGTGGCTAGCATAAGAAAGTGCTTCCTCCCAGAGCCAAAGAAGTAAAACTGATGAGTTACGATTGAAGTTCTTAAAGAGGGCAGCTGATGAGCAAGATATAAGTTGGTAGCAGATGGAAGGAGTTTCGCTAGTTTTGTCTAGAAGCTGTTGAATCAATGTTGCTAAATACTGTTTTAAATTAATGAGATTTAATGTATGACTAATAGGAGTTCCAGGAATAGAAAAATATGCCAGAAGTAAATGTAGTAAGAAATTATTACATTTTAAAAAGTATTTTTAAAGATTTATTCATTTTTTGAAAGAGTTACAGAGAGAAGAGGAAAGAGATTCTTTCATCTGCTGTTTAACTTCACAGATGGCCACAACAACCAGAAGGAGCCAGGCTGAAGCCAGGAGTCAGGAGCTTTTTCCTGGAAAAAGTGCTTGGCAGAGGCCCAAGCACTTGGTATCTTTTGCTGCTTTTCCTAGACCCTTAGCAGGGAGCTGGATTGGAAATGGAGCAGCTGGAACTTGGACTGGTATTCACATGGGATGCAATTATCATAGGTTGCAGCTTTACCCACTAAGCCACAACACCTGTCCCAATTACATGTTTTAAAATGAAGAGTGAAGTTCTTGAGAATCCAGATTTGGGCCTAATTCCCCAGCACATTAAATTGGGTGAAGAAAGGGTATGTATAGCAAACACTTCATTAATAATTTATGAACATTGGGGAAAAAATGAGATATTGAAATTTTTAGGAAAACAAAATTTAAAAGTGAACAACAAAAACAGAATGAAAGGTAGGAAGCACACAAACAGTAGAACTAATTGAGAGGTAGAATGTTATTCCAGGGCCACATTGTAAGCTAGAGAATAATACAGAAATATCTTTAGATTTCTACTTGAGAGTTTCAATCCCAGTTAAATAATTCAGCAAGAAGGCTGGCTGTAGACACTGTAGGACAAAAAAGACAAAAATTTGTCTCCTGTGTTCTCTCTTGGATAGCTTCTGTGGCATTTACTGCAATATGAGGAACAAAGCAGCATAGGGGAAGATATGAAATCTACAGCATAGGAATTCAGAGAGAAATGAGCAGATGTCAGACTAATGGTAATGGGAAGTCCTACATGCTAATCTGCCACAAATTGAGCAACCAGTCTTGCAAGAAACGCGAGAAGGGTTGGCCCCAAGAGTAAAAGAATTCCTCAGATCTTGGAACATACCTAAAAATTTACCAAAGTCCACCTTAAGATTTTAAGTTCCAGTTCAAAAGTGCTTTCTAATTTTTTATAATCCAGGAGCAAATCAGTAAGCAGTTGTAACTTTTTTCCATGTAGTTCATCATGAATTTTGCTTATTGTATACAATGGCTTTGTGGTCCTTTTTTGTGTGCATGTAACCTATTAGATTGTAGAACCATTGAGATGAGAGGCTTTATTAAGCTACACATCCACCATGCTCCTTAGAGATTATGTCTTGGTAGTTTTTAATATTTGCCACCTTTCTGTCTGTCTCTCCCTCTGTCTGTAACTCTACCTCTCAAATAAATAAATAAAATCTTTACAAAAAAAAA
This sequence comes from Oryctolagus cuniculus, assembly GCF_051225735.1. Classification (NCBI taxonomy): domain Eukaryota; kingdom Metazoa; phylum Chordata; class Mammalia; order Lagomorpha; family Leporidae; genus Oryctolagus; species Oryctolagus cuniculus. The sequence goes on along the minus strand of NC_142871.1, from coordinate 104,153,334 downwards.
AAAAAAAAAAAAAGAAAAAGGGAGGTGGAGGTCTGCCCTGTGGTGCTGCAGGCTAAGCCTCTTTTCAGTGGCAGCATCCCCTGTTGGTGCCAGTTTGTCCCAGCTGGGATCTTTTTTTAATGAGAGATTATACTGCTTGCATTTAATCTGCCATCTACAACTAATTGATGAAAAATCTGAATTGAATAAATAAACTTAGTGTGTGTTAAGTACAAGTTTATTGGCTACAGTGAAAGAATCCCAGGATAATTATATTGCTTTAGAGCTGGAAGAGAAAAACTTAAAGTTGTTGTTCAGATAGGTAAGAATCATGTTTACAAGGCAGAAATCGAATTTTCTGCACTCTAAATTACAAACACAATTTTAAAAATACATTTTGATTATTTGGAAGGGGAGAGGGAGTGGGAAAGGGGAGGGTTGCGGGTGGGAGGGACATTATGGAGGGGAAGCCATTGTAGTCAATAAGCTGTACTTTGGAAATTTATATTCATTAAATAAAAAAAAAAAGAAAAGTTACTGGCTTCTCTTTTTGTAGATCTTGAAATCTAAAGTACTTTTTCTGTTATGAGTATGATTGATAAATAGTTTTGTCCAAATTTTGGAAGTGAGCCAGCTGACTTCTTGTGAAAAGCAAAAAAAAAAAAAAAAATTGCTTTCTTTGGTCATGGTTGTTTCACATCGTTGCTTAAATTCAGCACACAGCTTACCAGCATTCATTAATTGATTCATTAACAATCAAGAGACACTATGCATTTTTTTAAAGATGTATTTATTAATTAGAAAGGCAGAGTTATAGAGAGAGAGGAAAAAGACAGAAAGTTCTTCCATCTGCTGGTTCACTCCCTAAATGGCTGCAGTTGCCAGACCTGGGCCAGGTTTAAGTGGGGAGTCGGGAGCTTCTTCTGAGTCTCCCGTGTGGGTTCAGGCATCCAAGCACTTGGGCCATCCTCTGCTGCTTTACCAGGTGTTCTAGCAGGGAGCCGGATCTGAAGTAGCATACCCAGGACCTAAACTGGCAACCACGTGGGATGTTGGTGCCACAGGTGGTGGCCTCACCCGCTACACCACAGCACCAGCTGCAACACTGTATTTTATATTTCTCACCATGAGCCTTTCAGAGAACAACTGGAATGTGTCAGTCACATGAACAAATATGCAGCTAATAATTTTTATAAGTTCTGTGAGGGAAAAAGAGTATATCATGTATAAAACATCTGAACATTCTAAAGTTTATATTTTCCCCCATACTGTCATCTACAAAGTGACTATTTCAGATGCATTAGTCACTAAGATTGTTAGGATTTAGTATAAGAACAATGTAATTTTTTGCTATGCCTGTCAAATAAATCCAGAAAGCGAGAAATATATTGTTATCTCTATTTGGCCCTTGAGGATATTGAGTCAAAGGGAGATTGAATGACTTGTCAGAGAAAAATTAAGTCATGAACTCTGAAGTTCTTTAACTCCAGGCAATATCGTAAGACCAAATTATTAGAGTTGACTGAAGACGAAAAACCTAAAAAAAAAAATGAAATAGTAACCCTCATCATTTTACAGATCAAATTTAGGGCAAGGACCTTGCCTATTGTCACAAAAATGCTGGAGCTTACCTAGTATGCAACTGTCTTGATTTTTAAGCCCTCTGTTCTCTTCACTTGGTGTTATATGCTACAATCGATAAATTTAACTTTAGATTGAGTCTAATTTTAAGAGATTTTGTCTCTTTTTATCTAAATATTTGATCTTGCCAAAAAACTATAATTTTCCTTTCCACCTGGCTTTGCTTGATGAGTTAAATGTTCGGTAATCACTCAGCATTAAGATCTGGAGAAGGTGAAATCCCTAAAATATCTTATCTGATTCCTGATTTCATTTCATGATTCCTGATTCATTTTCTTCATGCTGAAATTTATGTTGAGAGGGAAAGGGAGCCATACATATCCATTCCAGTTTATACTCCCCAAAATGCCAAAATGTTTCATAATCACTTAAGTTTATAACATATTATCCATCCCATTGATTTTTATGCATTCACATGCTCCACTGTTTGATTATGGAAAATGTATTACATTGCTGTCTTGATTTTCTGTGAAGGCCTTGTCCTCAATTTCTGTCCCTAATAATTTCCAATAAAAAGTAAACTGCAACAGTGTTTATAGAGAGGATACATTGAATATAAACATGCTTAAACTGATTTTGACTTTACTTTTTATATCCTGAGCTATATATATTCATTCATTGCATTGAAAAAATTCACTATTACTGATCTGAGTTTTGTGCTCCTTTATTAATATACCATTGTGAAGAGGTACTGTTATGTTTCTTATGTGTGTATGTGTATGTACTTCAAAATGTCCATGGAAATGGAATATGTTTATTTTGGTAAAAAAAATGGAAATCCATGAATAGTTTATTCATAATATACATTTTCATGGACTTTTTAAAGTAATCTCATTACATATTTTAAAATTAGGAATAATATTAATCTAGTTGGTGATCTTTTACTTATAGCAGGGAAAAATAACAAGAAAAAATAATTTTGTGATATCTGAGTCCTTACTCAATTAAAAATACAAAAGTAGTTATAAGAATGAATAAGATAAGGAAACAAATTCATAAAAATTGAAAATTTTAAAAATGGTAAATGCTACAAGCATTATGAAAGTCCAGAACAATACTTTAAAAATTGGAGTTGTTAACTGACTTAGGTTTTTAGAACACTTTTTCCCTAAATTTTGCTTGCAAAGCTTTAAATCGCCTTTTCATAGGATCTTATTTTTTTCCTTAAATAAATTAGAAAAAGAATTCAATTTTCCCTCTTGCATGGATTTTGATATAGGTGACTGAAGTGGATAAAACACATAGATTTGCACACAGATAAACTTGCTGTTTCTAGGACTGCTAAAGGTTTTTGCTCTAAAACGTAAGGGTTGTCTAAATACTTTTTAAAAAATATTTATTTATTTATTTATTTGAAAGGCAAAGTTACAGAGAGGCAGAGGCAGAGAGTGAGAGAGAAAAAAAGAGAGGTGTCTTCCTTCTGCTGGTTCACTTCCCAAATAGCCACAATGGCCGGATCTGAGCTGATCCAAATCCAGGAGCCAGGAGCTTCTTCTAGGTCTCCCAAATGACGCAGGGGCCCAAGGATTTGGGCCATCTTCCACTGCTTTCCCAGGCCACAGTAGAAAGCTGGATCAGAAGTGGAGCAGCAAGGACTCAAACTAGTGCACACATGGGAATGCTGGCATTGCAGGTGACAGCTTTACCTGCTAAACCACAGTGCTGGCCCCTGGTTTGTATAAATTCTAATACAATTACTATCCATAAATGAGAGGGAAAACAAGTATAACATATTATCAAGCATATTGATAGGCGAGAATATATGTTTTCACTGGGTATTGATGGGTACTAATTTTTTTGGTAAAAGTTGTATAGACTTGATGATTAGAAGTAATTTTCCACAGAACTTATTTCTAGCACATATTTCAAAATATCTCATCATCAGTTATCCTCTTTCTTCTATGGTTGAGCATGGAAAAGAATGTTCTAACTATAATAAAACTTTCATGCCACTCTATCAGTAGGCAAATTCCAAGCATCTGTACCTACCTTGGAAGTATATCAATAATAGCCCCATTACATATGGGGATTCCTATAGCCAAATAAATAGACCCCATGAAACTCAAGCTAAAATGGGTTCAAAATTGATCTTCACCTTAACTGGATTTCTTATTACCCAAAGTAATTTTATTGTCACCTAATGGGGATAGAATATGATGGAAATTGTCTTGGAAATACCTTTTTAATGCAAATTGTACAAAAATTAATTGCCATGTAAACAGGGTTCTGGAAGATTCCTACCAGTGAAAGTCTGAAGCTGAAGTGTCCCTGACTTCATAAAAAAGGAGCCTCTGGTGTCTGAAAGCTTAGAATCTAACATACAGCTCATATTTGTCAGTAGACCCAGAATTAGAATTTATTTCTGATTCTTCCATTAATCATACCCCATAGTTTCTTATTTTACTTTGTCATGCATTCTTGTATCATAGTCCCCAGCTAGTCAAGTGACACCCTCCAGGATTTACCTGAGGAGTTTAAGGAAGGGCTTATTTACAAACATGAGATCAGAGTTGAGGAGGAAGAGCCCAGGGACAAGGAGTAGTGGGAAGATGTCAAGTACTCCTTGCCCAAAGGACTTGGAGAGAACTCAGATAGAATCCTAAGGGGCTGGACTGGGCAGAGGGAGGGGGATAAGGAGGGAGATGGCAAAGGGGGAGGATTAAGGCAAAGGGCTGCTGTAATTAGACTTGAGGCATTGAAACATGTTAAGCTGCACCTGAAGAGGCTCTTGGTGGAGCTTCCTAACTGGCCAAGGGACTTTTCAGTGTTGAAGTTTCTCTCCCTCCCTCCCTCCTCTCTCTCTCTCTCTCTCTCTCTCTTGCGCGCGTGCATTTTCTTTCATTCTCCTCCCCTCCCCTCTCCTCTCCCATTCTCACTTCTCCTTCCTCCCATCCTCTCCCTTCCCTTTATTCCCCCTCCCTCCTCCTTCCCTCCCTACCTCCCTATCTCAGTGTTGCAGTTCTTAGAGTGCAAAGCATAGTGGAAAAGGAAAATAACAGTGATTGTAGTGGAGGGGAAAGACTGTGATAAGCTGGTAAGAGCAGGTCCTGGATACCTTCAAAGAATATCTGGAATAATGTACATCACTATTTCAATCCCTGAATACATGACCACAATTGAAAATTCATGAAAAAGAAAGCAAAACTGCTGTAAGTTTTGTGGTTGGTTGGTTTTGTTGTTTCTTTTGTTTTGCTTTTCAATAATGTGCCTGAACTAAGCAAGAACAAGTCCATTAAGATGCCATGAATGTAAGTGGTCATATAATACTTAAGGATTTGTTACTGAATGTGCTTGTGAAGAATGCATATCATGAATGGTGGGTGGATTGTAGTTTAGACACCACCAAATAAATTATTCTGCAAATGAAAGTTCAGAACAGTTTCTTCACCCCCAACATTAGCAGGCCTATTGAGAGCATTTTGCCTGCCTCTTCACCATGTGCTTTGCCATTTCTGCACCAGGAACTTCCTAGAAAACATTTTTGTCTTTAGACATTCTGTCTTACTCCTTATCCGTTGTGTCCATGCTGATAAGCCTAAGTGGGTGTGAAACTGAAGCCCTGGATTAAAGCTGTGGTTCTAGCCTCACTCAGGCAGTGAGTGGGAGGTAGCCTCTTCTTTCCTCCTCTGTCTGTGGTCACTGAAATGCACAATTTGCTGCGAAGTGAGTGATTAATGTGAATACACTAATTGTTTAGCCTTTATATGCTATTGAGCTACTGGGAACAAGTTATAAGATGAAAACTGCAGCTCGGGGTGTGTGGAGGAGGTTTGTTCCTAAAAGACTTGGAAGTATTATAATGTACCTTGTTAGTCTGTGTGCTTTTGAAAGCACAGCTTAAACATATTTAGGGGCTATAAGCTTTCTCTTAAACCTAGGTTGCTTGTTCCATATAATGAGAGTGGTTAGTAGCTAATTACTGTAAGGATTAAATACAGTTGTACAGAACAAACTTTGGATATTGTTGAGATCTCATATTTAACAGTTGTTTACTTTCAGTTTTTTATTTTGTGTTTTATTTTGTATGTGTTTTCCTATTTCATAGAGAATGCACTTCATATCTTAGTTTTCTTAAGGAAAGAAACAATGGAAGGGGTAATAATGTGATTATAATCAATTCATAATACACCTAGGATATGGGGTCGGCACTGTGGCGTAGGGGGTAAAGCTGCCGCCTGCAGTGCCAGCATCCTATATGGGTGCTCATTTGAGTACCGGCTGCTCCACTTCTGATCTAGCTCTCTGCTATGGCATGGGAAAGCAGTGGAAGATGGTCCAGGTCCTTGGGCCCCTACACCCGCGTGGGAGACCCAGAAGAAGCTTCTGCCTCCTGGCTTCCTATCGATGCAGCTCCGGCCATTGTGGCAAATTGGGGAGTGAACCAGAGGATGGAAGACCTCTCTCTCTCTCTCTCTCTCTCTCTCTCTCTGCTTCTCCTTCTCTCTCTGTGTAACTCTGACTTTCAAATAAATAAATAATTCTTAAAACCCTAGGATATTTTCCCAGACAACTAGATACTTTACCTGACAATATCACATTATTTTACACATATTAGGGACTTAAAAAAATATTTGCAAAAAACACTCCACTGATTTTATTTCATTTGTTATAATTATAAACTTTAGGAAAAAATAGGTTAAGATATATACAGTATTCAGAATAATTGTCCATTTTAGTTTGAATGTATCAGTTGAATATTTGAATGGATTTTAGCAAACTGATTGTGATTTATAGAGTACATGACTTTTTTCCTTAATTAACTGCTTGAATTGTGGTAGGCATTGTCAGTTTTTCATCATGTTTTCTTCTCTCTAAAAATAACTTCTGAGTTTGTAAGAATGCTAAGTCTCAGCTGCATGAACTCTTCATTTCACTGATCTTTTTTATTTCAATTTTATTTATGTCTTCCCTGGTATTAATTATTTATGCATTGCTACTAATTTTGGGTTTGGTTTGTTGTTGTTTTCCTAGAATCTTGAGATACATTGAAGGCTCATTTATTTATTTGGTGCCTTTCAAGTTTCTTGGTGTAGGCACCAATTGCTACAAACTTCCCTCTTAACACTGCTTTTACTGTCATACATTTTGATATGGTTTATTGTCATCTTCATTTCTGGAAAGTTTTTTATTTGTCTTTTGATTTCTTCCATGACTCATTGTTCAGGAGCATGTTGTTTAGTTTCCATGTATATGCATGTGTTCTTAAGATTCTTCAATTTCCTATTTCCACCTTAACTCTAATGTGGTCAGAAAAGATGCATGGTATGATTTTGATTTTTTTGAATTTGCTGAGACTTGATTTATGTACTAGCATATGGTCTATTCTAGAGAAAGTACCATGCACTGATGAAAAGAATGTGTGTTCTTCAACTGTGGGATGAAAGGTTCTGTAGGCATCAGGTAGGTCCATTTTCTCCATAGTGAGTTAGCTCTGTCGTTTCTTTGTTCATTTTCTGTCTGGGTGATCTGTCCATTGATGAAAGTGGGATGTTGAAGTCTCCCATTACTATTGTATTGGAGTCTATGTGTCCCTTTCAATCCATTAAAACACCCTGTAGTTGACTATATGATTATTATAGTCACATCTTCCTGTGGAATTGATCCATTAATCATTACATACTGCCCTTCAATATCTCTTTTAACAATTTTTGTGTTAAAGTCTATTTTGTCTGATATTAGGATGGCTACATCTGCTCCTTTCTGCTTTCTGTTAGCAAGAAATATCTTGTTCAGTCTTGTTTATGTTTGTTGGTGAGATGTGTTTTCTGTAGGCAGCAAATAGATAGATCTTTGTTTTTAATCCATTCAGCTACCCTGTATCTATAATTGGAAGGTTTAGGCCATTTACATTCAAGGTTATTATTTGTAAGTAACAAGTCATTCCTGCCATTTTTCTGTAAATATTCTTCTTGTTTGCTTTGGTTTTCCTTTGTACTTTCACTGGGAGATCTTCTGCCTTAACATTCCTGGCCTATGATATGGTCAGAGGCTGGGGGCACCTCACAGTCCTAATAAGGTTCCCAGCCCCCTGTCAGTCCTTTCAGCCAGACTCAAAGTCAATGGGGAACACTATCTTTCTGTTTTTTGTGTGGTACATCCTTAAGCATCATTTGTAGGGTTTGATGAGGTGTGAGAAATTCTTTAAATTTCTGTTTGTTATAGAAGATCATTATTTCAAGTTCATTCATAAATGAGAGTTTTGCAGGATAGAGTATTCTGGGTTAACAATTTTTTTTTCTTTTAAAATTTGCACTGTGTCTCTCCATTCTGTCCTAGATAAGAAATCAGCTGTGTGTACAGTTGGAAATCCTCTGAATGTAATTTGGCGTTTTTATCGTGAACATTTTAGAACCTTTTCTTTATGTTTTACTGTTGAAAGTTTGACATCTATGTGTTGTGGTGAAGATTTTTTCTGGTCATGTCTGTAAAGAGTTCTGTGTGCCTTATATACTTGGATATCCCTTTCTTTCTACATGTTAGGGAAATTTTCTGTAATTATTGCACTGAATAAGCCTTCTAATCTACTCTTTCTATCCACACCTTCAGGAAGTCTGAAGACCCATATAGTATCCCATAAATCTCTTAATACTGTTTTTAATTTTTTTCTACTTTCTTCTCTTTTTTTGTGCTATGACTGAAACATTTCTATAGATTTGACTTCCAGCCCAGATAATTTTCTTCTGCCTCACCAAGTCTTTTGGTAAGGTTTTCCACTCTATTTTTTATTTGAAATAATTGAATTCTTCCTTTCTAACATTTTATTTTGATGTCTCTTCAAAATCTGAATTTCATGGGGACATTTTTCTTTGTTTTTTTTTTTTTTCATTAATTTATTTATTTGAAAGTCAGAGTTACACAGAGAGAAGGAGAGGCAGCGCGCGCGAGAGAGATCTTCCATCCACTGATTGACTCCCCAATTGGCCACAATGGCCAGAGCTGTGCCAATCCGAAGCCAGGAGCCAGGAGCTTCTTTCAGATCTCCCACGTGGGAACATGGGCCCGAGGACTTGCACCATCTTCTACTGCTTTCCCAGGCCATAGTGGAGAGCTTGATCAGAAGTAGAGCAGCCAGGACTTGAACCGGCTCACATTTGGGATGCCGGCACTGCAGGTGACAGCTTTACCCACCAAGCCACAGCGCTGTCCTGGGAACATTTTCATTCATGTCATGTATGAATTTCTTTAATTTGTGAATTTGTTTCTCATTGCTTCTGAGTAGTCCTATGATTAATCTTTCAAATTTCATTTCAGGCATTTCATCAGTTCCTTCATCTTCACATTTTAATATTGAAGTGTCGTTGTGTTCCTTTGAGGGGTCATGTTGTCTTCCTTATTCTTATTTCTTGTGTTTTTGCATTTTTTAGGTATTTGTGGAGCTACTTGTTTTTTTTCTCTGATGGCTTTTATCTTTGAACTATTCTTCTGTGGCTTATTGGAGTGTCTGCTCTTTTAGTGAATACCCAGAGGTGTGTGCTGGATGTGGCCAAGGAGCTCTGGTCAGTGCTCCAGGGTGGGGCAAGTATCCCTGTTTGACACCCAAGTTGGATGTGGTGGATCTGGTTTTGGCAGAAAGGAAAGTATGATCACCTCTGTTGGTATAATCACACCCTCACCTCATCTCTTCCAAGGTGATCAGTGCTCAGGTATTGGCTCACAGTGAGTGCAGTACTCTGCCATATGAACCACACAAAGTATCTGTGCAGACCTCAGTATGAACATGGATCCCATTGCAGTGACCCACCCCAGGCAATCAGGAAAGTCTGTGTGTCTGGAGCTGCTCATATTGATTTCCCAGAGACCCATATGCACCCTGTGCCCTCTTGTGCAGTTACAGAGTTCTCACAGTCTTAGAACACAAGGTTCTGGCAGTCATGGGATGTGGAGGATCCACTCCACCCCACTAGACTGTCCCATCCACAGAGAGGCAGAGCTGTTCCCACAGCCAGTTGCCTGTGGGTGCTCTGCCTAGGCTGTTTGAGCCCTGCGGCCTATGATACGGTCAGAGGCTGGGGGCACCTCACAGTCCTAATAAGGTTCCCAGCCCCCTGTCAGTCCTTTCAGCCAGACTCAAAGTCAATAGGGAACACTGATTTTTCCCTCTAGCAGAATCCCTGGATCACATGCATGCACAGGAGCCAACGGCTACAGCCCTCACTTGTTTCACACTGTTGCCTTCTCCCCGCCAGTTGCCAGGTTTGTGCACTGGAGCTGCTGCCACCACTACTTGCTGACAAGATGGTGTCTTATCCCATCCAGTTGCTGGGAACATGCACAGGAGTTTCCGCAGCTGCTGCTTATGTCCAAAATGGCACCCATCCTCTTTCAGCTGGTTGCCGGGTCCTGTTGTGGGGTGGATGTGGAGAGAGAAGCCTGCCCCCTTTTCACTGGGTAAATGTATACCCTATGGCTCTTAGGTGCTCCAAGCCAGACTCAGGCCAAGGTCTTCTGGCTATATCGCCAGTAGCCCAGGCTGCTGCAGTCTTATCTCACCTCACTCTCTGTAGCTGGCTCTTTCTCTAGCTCTCAGCTGCTGGGGTTGTGTGTTTCTTTTCCTTTTGTAGAATTTCCACTGTGCTTTTCTTTCTAACTCTTCCCTGAGAAAGCACTTACCCCACGTTTTTATTTTTACTATTTACCCCTAGCCTATAGCAGTATGCTCTTTCCCTATTCTTCTATCTTTGAATCCCATCAATGTGCTAATTTCTGTTTCCACTCTGGCTGAGAATAAGTACTGTCCAAACCCTTAATTAAAAGGACCATTAAAGAGATATATATCTGGATATGTATTCTCCTTCCCTAATAAATTGTTGGAATTCAATGAAAAATGCTGAATCTTATTTCACAAAATGTTAGTATACAAATTCACTAACAAGAATGGCTACATGTTACTACTGTGTAATTTCTTTTACGACTGTAAATATTGACTCATATATATAAAAACCTATGTTTTATTAATTGCAATATTTAGACCACGTTATAACTGTGAAGCAAGAATTTAATATTTATTCCTAAGCATAATTTCAGATGTTTCCTAGAAAACTTAATTTATGACAGACATTTTCTAACACTTGAAGTGACTATGAAAAGATCTTGAAATCAGTTTCTAGAGTCCATTAACTTTGATGTCATTTAAAATGCTGTTTACATATGGAATAACTACTTTGATTATCTCCTGGGAAGTTAATTTCGTGTTTAAAACAATCAAAGCTGCTTTCTTCCACATTTATTACGGAGAGAGGGGCAAAAAAAAAAAGAAAGCAGAACAGCAAGCGAGGTAACAAACAAATACAAACCATACTGCTCAATTTATGTTTTCTCTTTGATCTTGAACTCTTCCTTGTTTATTTTCTTCTAAGTTGAAGAAGTGAGGTGATGCTTTTAAATATTTCATATGCTACACTATTTCTGCAGCTTGGTTTAAAAAATTAAAATAAAATATACCAGGAGTTACTTAAACCTGTACTGTAGATGCCCAAGGGCCCATGAAATACACATTTGTCAGCAGTGGTCTTTAAAATCAACCCAGCAAGAGAAGCCTTAGAGATATTTTGAAGTAGTTGTTTGAGACTAATATTGTCTACTAAAGGCTATGGAGCATTTCATTGGTATATTGTGTTCCTGTAATTCAGAAATTTGATAGAATTTTGGAAGTCTATATGACTATTTTTAAAAGTTTGACTTTTGACTCCCACTCCTAATTTGAAAAATGGAAAAGTGATTTTTTTATACTGCAGAGAAGGAGGATTGCAAAAAGTAATGAAAGTAGTAGCTACTATTGTAGAGAGACAGTAGCCTCCTTAAAAATGTCAACAATGAAATAATGTTTTCAGAAGTACTTTTAAAATCACACACTTAAAAACATATTGAAAAACAAAGGTTGCCTTTGAGACTTCCATGACATTAGTCAGCTCTGCATAATCAGCTTAAGGAAATTTAAACTCTGATTCATTAAATAAAAGTTAAAAAAAAAAACAGAATTTATTTAGCTTTAAGATAACCATGAGTTTAAAAGGAAATAATAGTAGGAAAATGGTTGTGGTAAAATATTTCCTAATAAAAATATTTACTCTTTAAGTGTTTATTGATGGTGTTTTTTTCTCATATGTACCTATAATCACATCACTTGGTATTGGGCTTTTGATAATTAATTGCACAACAAAAAAAGTAAATGAAATGAATTGTCAGGCCTGGGGTATGACTATCAAACATATTCCAGACATTGTAAGTCTAGGGAAAAGAATATGGCAGTGCTATCTTTTAAAGGTAGTTTTTCATATTTAAGAAATTTCAAAATTTTAAATAAGAAACCCTCCATTTGGCATAATATAAATTAGTTAACTTTAGCAATGCATATCACTTTCCATTTCATAATCACTGAGTACTTTGGAAAAGTTTTGGATTAAACATAGCTAATGCATATTTTTTCTAATACATTATTTTATTTAAAATTTTGATTAACATTTTTATGTACAGTGCAATGCCTTAACACATAAACATGACATAAACTGCTCTAAGCCAGGCAAACAGGCTTTCTTTCCATCTCCTATCTTTTCCTTGTGCTTGAAGCCTACCAGCTCCTCTCCTTCAGTTGTTTATACTTACTCTTGATGTTTCTTTTCTGTGATGTATATAGGTCTTTGATTTTCATGCATATTTATGTCTGTGAATTACCAAAACAATTTTTAAATCCCAAACTTATGATATCAGCAGGACTGGATGTTCTATACTAATTGACAAATTAGATGCACATTAATCACCAGGAACACATGGCATCTACCCCAAAATTTGGAAAGAACTCAAAAGTGTCATTTGCAAATTTGGGACTGATGACAAAATGGGCAGTTTTTCTTTTCAGGAGGCATGGTGCCAGGGGCCTGGTGAATTGACATATTGAACCCTATTTATAAGAAAGTATAAAAGGTGTGAATATAACTTTATTTCTCAACTTGAGTAATAAGATATGTAGATCCATTTAGATTCAACATCCATTAGGGTGGCAGAAACCTAACTATAGTAAATTTCTTAAAAGATCCATCCTCCATGACTTCCCTGAGATTTATCTAAATTCCAGGGGGTAGCTAGTCTGAAGTCATTGGCATGGAAGTGGGACAGAGGGGTTGTGTGTGGGAAGGCTTATCTCTCTTGTTTTAAAGCCCTCTGATCACACACACACAGATCTCTGCTGAAATATCCGTCATCCCATATGGCCCTCAATTATTTTTCCTATAGGTTACCTCAGAGACATGCTGTGTTCCTCTCAGCCTGACCCCGTAAGGTCTGGTGCTCCCTCCTTTTTCGAGGTTGGTAATCATTTTGTTGTTTCCAGATACATTAGGGAAAGGAAGTAGGTATTTAGAGCTTTCCAAAATCCTAACTGCTGATCTCTCCCAGATCTAGATTTTCTTACCCACTTTCTTCTTGCTCCCCGGGCCAATGTTCCTATCTTTGGAGAAGCCTTCAGTTTCCTTAAACCGCAGTCTTCCTAAACATTGTGATTATGCCATTGATCCTGTGGGTTTAGACTTTTAGAAACCAAAGTCAAGAAAACTAATTTCTGTGTTGTGTTCTTTTATATCTCCTGTTATGGGGCAATAGGGACAGTACAGTCAGTTTTCAATGATTTCTTATAAAATTTTATGTGATGATGGAAATATTCAGTGTCTGTGCCATCCAATATGGTAGCCAGTAGCCACATGTGGTTGCTGGGCCCTTGCAATGTGGCTAGTGTGACTGAGAAATAACTTTTAATTTTGTTATATTTTAATTAACTTAAATTGCCTTGTGTGACTGTTGGCTAGAATATGAGATGGCTCAACTAGCTTCTTGTATGAGAGAAATGAGAAAAGGGAGAAATATGTGAGGCATTTTTAGAAAATGGCTAGAAATGCAAAGTATTATGCAGTCCTGAAATCATATCTAGGAACAACTGTATAGCAAGTCAAAAGTGAATTTACTTGTTTTAACTCAGATTGCCGTAGCTATAGTGTCCCTACCTCAGTATGGAATTTATTCTTGTGTTCTTTTAGCACTCTTGGGCAAAAATGGGTAGCAGAGAGAGCAGAGGAACAAATTTAAACTTTGAGTGAAAGGTCTCTTCTGAGCATATTTTTGGTGTTTCATGAGAGTGCTCTCTTTATTCTAAGAGGGCATCAAGATGTAAAAGAAAGCTGATGACTATGACATCTGGTGATAGGGAAGGAGCACCTGACTGCAAGCCATTACCTGGGTCTCTTCTGGTCTCCTAACAACTGGGGCTATACAGGTTTGATGTCTGGCTAACTGCCTAGATACTGCTATTTTAGTTGATGGTTGGTGAGACTCCTGGTGTGTTCTTGATGTTAGCGTGCTGTGGATATCTTGATATTGGATGAAACCCAAAAGGATGGTCAGTTCTCAGGTTTTGTTCATCTGAATCTCCCCTTCCTGCCCTCTGAAGGCTTTCCATCCTTCTCCCCACCTGGGCAGGGCTTCTTATCAATCCTGTTACCAGTTGTTGATAGTAAGTTTTTATGATCTGATTTAGCCAAGTTTGAATCTTAAAATTTAAAGGGAAATTTTTGAATATTTAACTTTAAGTGAAGTGTGGCTTTCAAAATTATTGTCACTGTGAACTAAAATGCCTATCTGAGAAAATAAAAACTCAGTATGATTTTTAAATTGTTAGCTTTCTAGAATGAAAATAAGCCATATATAATAAAGTTTAATAATGATATATATGAACCTTGGGTTTTGTTAATATCTCTTCTATTCCTATATTTTTAAAAATTGAAATTTTTCACTCTTATATCCTAAAAAACAAAATCCAAAAAGAGAAAAGTATGCAATTTCACAGAGCCTAGTTAAAAGTTTAATAAAAAATCACAACCAAAGTAACAGATTTTTTGCATAAGGAAACTCATGAACTTGACATATTAATATTCTGACAAACAGAAAAATGAATCTCTACCAGCTTCTTCTAGAATGTTTGAAATTTTTAAAAGATTTATTTATTTATTTGAAAGTCAAGAGTTAGAAGGATAGAGATAAAAAGAGAGAGAGAGAGAGAGAGAGAGAGAGAGAGAGAGAGAGAGAGATCTTCCACCTGCTGGTTCACTCCACAGATGGCCATAATGCATAATGGCTGGTGCTGGGCCAGGCTCAAGCCAGGAGCCAGGAATTTCATCTGGGTCTCCCATGTGGATGGCAGGGACCCAAGTACCTTCACTGCTTTCCAAGGCCAGTAACAGGAAGCTGGATCAGAAGCGGAGCAGCTGGGACTTAAACTGGTGCCATCATGGGATGCTGGCATCGCAGGCAGAGGCTTTACCTGCTATGCCACAATGCCAGCTCCTAAAATATTTAAATTTATAAGAAATAAGAACATAATTTTTTGTAGTTTTGAAAAACTGTGAATCATAAGCATTTGTATAATTTTTGACCTAATAAGTAAATAAGTGGCAATTTTTGACCTGGCTCCAAATTATTAGGGTGTTAAACTACTTTATGGATAATAAAAGTATGTAAGTCCCTCAGTCAAGAAAATTAGCCATTTATTTTTATAAAACATGAGGTCAGCATGGAGCAAATCTAGGAAAACAAGTTAATTTTTGGTGTGAGCAGTTACTTTGCAGAAAGCCTAGAAACCCCAGATTGCTTTGGTTAATGATAAATCCTTTTACTCTTCTGTAAATTGATTCCATTGTGCAAATCTCCTGTAGTGTGGCACTTCTTACTCTTGGAAAATTACCACCTTTACTTTTAGTCATATCAGTCAGTGAGAATTAAAAAGAACTCATTGAAAAGTATTGTGATTCATCTGGTTAAGTAGCTGCTTAGGATACCCTCATGCCTCATCACTGTGCAGTTTGAGTCCCAATTACTCCACTTTTGGTCCAGCTCCCTGCAAGTGCACCTAGGAAGGCAGAAGATCATGGCTTAAATACTTGGATCCCTGCTACCCACTTGGAAAACATGGATGGAGTTCCTAGTTCCTGGCTTAGTCTTGGCCCTGTCCTAGCTGTTTACTGCTGTGTGGAATTTGAATTAGTATATGGAAGATATCTGTCAATCTGTCTTTCAAAAAAAAAAAAGACTTCAGGAAAGAACCACAAAGAATTCTAACCAAATATTCTGAGATACTTTGAGTAGGATCAAACTTTGAGATCAAAATATTCAACCCAATTTTATGTTTAAAAATATGGTTTGCAATATTTATATCTAGAAATAAACACCATTTTCTTTATTGGTGAGATATCACTTTTACATTATGTTGACAAAGGCAGATTTAATAAGTTGCATTTTATTTTTATTAACCAGTTTCTTAACAGTTCATTTGAATGGACCTCTTAAGATTGCTAATATTTTTAAAGTTAGAAATCTTTACGTATGGATGAAATAGACTTTTTATCTTTGAGCATATAGATTCATTTATATTTTTGTACATTTACAGTTGTATGGAATTCCTTTCTAGGAATTCTTGGTTAAAAAGAAACCTTTTATTTATTTTCATTTCATTTATCATAGGAAGTTAAGCCATTTATAATTTTTTTAGTGTTCACCCATACTGGCTATCTTATTAATAAATTTAGTCAATCTAATGGAGTGACCTAGCTGATTGGTTCTGCAAGATGCCAGTTACTGTCAAGTATCCCTAGCCTTCTTTCTCCTCTGTTCAGTGAAACAAACTGGATAGCACTGTCATTCATCCTACTAATGGGTGATGCCATTATTTGTCAACTGTTATTTAATCGTTAATATCTAAGAAAACAGATAACTTCCAATTTGCTCTACATTATCCTAATTCTCAAACACATGGTTACTTTTATTTTTTGAAGATTTTCAAAGGCCAAAGCATTTGTAATGAGAAGTGTCGCTCCCCCTCTTCGTGGAGGAACGACACAGGACCCTGCGCTGTTCTTTCGTCTGCTCGGCCCTCCCCGGGTTTGCTGCTGGTTCTTCCCGGGTTGGCTACTATCCCTTCCACCTCCGTGGAAGGGCAGTTCCCCCTGGCCGCATTCTCCTAAGTTTCATATCCGTCCTAAGTTTCCTATCCGAGCTAGGTTTCCTATCCGAGTCACGGCACCATTATGTCGCTCCCCCTCTTCGTGGAGGAACGACACAGGACCCTGCGCTGTTCTTTCGTCTGCTCGGCCCTCCCCGGGTTTGCTGCTGGTTCTTCCCGGGTTGGCTACTATCCCTTCCACCTCCGTGGAAGGGCAGTTCCCCCTGGCCGCATTCCCCACTTCCGCAGGGGAGCGGCACACCGCCGGCCGGTTCTCTCGGGGGCTGCACGGGTTCCCTTAGATGTTCCCCATAGATGTTTCTGGTGCATGCCGTCTCTCTCCTCCTTTATAGTCCTCCTCCGCCAATCCCAACTCGGCTGAGTACGCTGCTCTCCAATCAGGAGCAAGTCCTACAGTTAATTGGTTGAACTGGAGGCAGCTGTGCGGAAGCTGTTTACTTCTCTCCCAGCGCCATATTGTGGGAGAGCAGATGCATAGAATAAGTCCTAATTCGAGTAACTTAGTCTAGTCCGGATTGCTCCCCACAGATCCTCCTTTCTTTTTATTTTTTAGCGTTGATACGCGCCTGTCTTCGGTGTCCCGCGGCACACACTCTGCTCTACTTGCTAGAGTTGCCACAGGCTCTTACAAGTCCTATCAATCAGGAAAACCGAATCCGGGTCCTCTCTTCGCCATTGTGAGGAGGTTTTTAGGCGCTGATGCATGCCTGTGTTCGGTGCCCTGCAGCGCATGCTCTGCTCTGCCCGCAGGGGCTTACAAAACCTATCAGGCAAACCGAATCCAAGCCTTCTCATTGCCTTATTGTGGGGGAGACTTATTAGTGTTGGTTCGTGCCTATCTTCGGTGACCTGCAGCTCATACTCTGGTCGAGCTTTGCTGGCGCTTACCGCCTTAAATCAGGCAGACCGAATCCAAGCCTCCTAATTGTTGCATTGTGGGGAAGCTTTACTGATGTTAATTCGTGCCTGTCTTCGGTGACCTGCGGCTAGCCGCCCAGGTGCTCATCGCCTCACTAATCGGGCAGACCGAATCCAAGCCTTCTAATTGGCATGTTGAGGGGAGGCCTTATTTTTCTCTATTTCTCTATCTCCGGGCATTCCTATTTCTCCCATTTTACTTCTGTCTGCCAACATTCCTATTTCTCTTTTACTTCTAAACTTCTATTTCTCTTATCCCCGCAGCTTTCCGGCACCTCGCCCCGCCGGCGGGTTCCCGGCTCTGCACCGCTTCAGCCCGCGCGCCTCTCTCATCTGCGCAGCTTCCCGGCTTTGCGCGGCTCGGCTTTGCGCGCACACTCCGCGGTCTCCACGCTTAACCCTTTCGCGTCTGAACCACGGCCTACGCCAGCGTTCCCTATCTATTCACGCCCCGTGCTCTCTCTGCACGCGGCGGCTTCCGCGAGTAACACAGCGTAGCTTGCGTCTCCACCACTAGCATTCAATCCAAGTTCCCCGGGCTAGCCTGGCGAATTCAACCCAGCGTACGTCTCCGCCCCACGGTTTGGCTTCCCGTCCTTTGCTCCCCGGGCTAATCAGACGGATCCCAATCTGGCTTGCGTCTCAGCTTCTGGTTTCAACTTTTCGCCCCCTATTCCCGGGCTAACTTGAGAATCCCAAAGTGGCTTTCGTTTCCGCCTTGGCCTGCCCCCCGTGGCTTCAATTTCCCTAACATTTTTCTCTACCCGGTATGTTTCCCCAAGCTTTCCTCCAACGATATTCCTCCCTCATTTCTCCTGGCCTCTCCCCACAGTCCGCGTCCGAGTCTGTTTGTTCTAGCTTTCACTTTCGCTTTCGACCTTAGAGATTTCTCCCAGCTTCCCCCCGTAGTCCGTATCCGAGTCTATGCCTAGGCTTTCAATAGCTTCTTCCGGCTCCTTTTTCGTCCGGCTTTTCCCTAGGCTGTTTGCTAGTCTCTCTCTCCGGTATTTTCCCAATTCTTCCCGTTTCTTCCCGTTTCTTCCCTCCTAAGTTTGCTATCCGAGCTAGGTTTCCTATCCGAGTCACGGCACCATTATGTCGCTCCCCCTCTTCGTGGAGGAACGACACAGGACCCTGCGCTGTTCTTTCGTCTGCTCGGCCCTCCCCGGGTTTGCTGCTGGTTCTTCCCGGGTTGGCTACTATCCCTTCCACCTCCGTGGAAGGGCAGTTCCCCCTGGCCGCATTCTCCTAAGTTTCATATCCGTCCTAAGTTTCCTATCCGAGCTAGGTTTCCTATCCGAGTCACGGCACCATTATGTCGCTCCCCCTCTTCGTGGAGGAACGACACAGGACCCTGCGCTGTTCTTTCGTCTGCTCGGCCCTCCCCGGGTTTGCTGCTGGTTCTTCCCGGGTTGGCTACTATCCCTTCCACCTCCGTGGAAGGGCAGTTCCCCCTGGCCGCATTCCCCACTTCCGCAGGGGAGCGGCACACCGCCGGCCGGTTCTCTCGGGGGCTGCACGGGTTCCCTTAGATGTTCCCCATAGATGTTTCTGGTGCATGCCGTCTCTCTCCTCCTTTATAGTCCTCCTCCGCCAATCCCAACTCGGCTGAGTACGCTGCTCTCCAATCAGGAGCAAGTCCTACAGTTAATTGGTTGAACTGGAGGCAGCTGTGCGGAAGCTGTTTACTTCTCTCCCAGCGCCATATTGTGGGAGAGCAGATGCATAGAATAAGTCCTAATTCGAGTAACTTAGTCTAGTCCGGATTGCTCCCCACAAGAAGAACTTGAGGTTGACTTCTGACTCCATCAGTTAATATTCAAATAATGTTGAGCAGCAGGTTATTTATAATATAAAATCTAGTTTATTTATCTGTAACATTCTACTAATTGTATCTACCATTTGAGTTTCCTGTAAGGATCAAATGGATGCTGTAAGCATTTCAGAATGTGAAATAACAAAGAATGGGAAAATAACGATTATAACAACAAAGAATAGAAACCAAATGAAGAAAGACCAAATAGTAAAGAACTTAAAATCATACCAGGAAAAATAAGAATGATTTTTTCACAATAAATAAAAGTCCTTGATTCATAGATAGACTATTAATTGCTCAATTTTGTCAGTTTATTGTAGTCATTTATGATTGTTTATTTTTAATTTGATTTTCTATCTTTTTATTTATTTTATTTCACCTACAGCATTTACTATCATGTAAAGGATAAAAACTTCATTCCTACCTCTCCCAGAGTTTCTGATGGGCACAAAAGCTTTAAAACAAGTTTGTAATTTAGACAGATCATGGTTGTTGTTGATGGAAGGAAAAAAAATGCTTGAGAGAGGATGCTAAAAAAGAAAACAGAAGAGATGTTTATTTCATATGATTAGTTCCAGGGAGATCCTCTAAGTAGGTAGTGATGTGGTTTGCCTTTGTTATTCCAGATAAAACAAAGCAAGGAAGGCACAGGTAACCATCCTAGGTAAGAGCAGGATCATTTATATTGTCACAGATGTGTTGACTCCAAACCTCTAATAGGTAAGGCTTGGTATATGAATTTTTTACACAAAACTTCCAAGATGATTCTAATGTTTGTTTAAGGCTCTTTCTACTTGAACACAGAACTCTCAACTTTTCTCCTGAGAAAAATTAATAAAATCAATATTAAAATATTATTTAGTGACAAGCATTGTGGCTCAGAAGATTAAGTTGCCACTTATCTAAGTGCATGGGATTGAGTCTCGCTTCCATTCCAGCTTCCTGGTAATACACACCCCAGGAGAAAGCACAGGGTTGCTCAAGTACTTGCTTTGCTGCCATGCATGTGGCATTGAGTTTTGGGCTCCTGTCTTCAGCCTGTTCCAGCCTGGAGTTTTGCGGGCTTTGGGGGAGTGAAACAACTTGGAAGGTTGATATATCTCTCTCTCTGTTGCTCTGCCAATTAAAGAAAAAATAAATAAACTTGAAAAATATTGTTTAAAATGGAAATAGTTTGTTATGATGAAAATATTTCCTTATAATCCAGAGCCCAAATACTTGGGCGCTCTTCCAGTGCTTTCCCAGGAGCATTAGCAGGGAGCTGGATCAGAAGTGGAGCAGCTGGGACTTGAACTGGCACCAATATTGGATGTTGGCACTGCAGATGGCAGCTTTACTGGCTGTGCCACAGTACCAGCCCCATATAGTGGTTTATTTTGAATACCAGCACATGGGAGGAACCTTCATGAGTTCTTGACTAGAGTTTAAAGATCTTGGGATATATTTTTGAGAAACCGAACATACCATCTGCAGTACCTGATGGTGCTAGATTGTTCACATTTGTTGTATCCAGAACAGATTCTTCCTTTCACATTGCATGCCTTCTTTTGCATTAAAAGAGAATCTCATTTGTAGCCCCAAATCATACCTGAGGGCATAGTCACAATCACAAAGAGAAAACAAACTCCCAGATCTGTCACCCTGGGTAAAAAAGTAAGAGAGGGAAAAAAAGCTCAGCACATCACTGTCCAGAGCAAGTAAGCAAGACAGTGTGCTAGAGATTGCCCAGCATCCTTATAGCAGTCCTGTAAGCCTCCTGCCCTGCACCCCTCTGAAAGTAGTCTTCCCAGGTGCAACAGCATGACAGGAGACAACTGAGTCTCCCTTTCCAGGGAGAGAGGTGGAGTTAGTGATTGCAGCAGAAAGAAGTCTTTGGTCCTAGTGTATACGGGGTGCCTCCTGCTTTCATTGAATAGTAAAGATATCTATTAGCCATTATTAGGAAACCTGCAAAAAAAGAAAATGCACAAGTGCAGCCCTTGCAAACAAACCTGGGACTAGAGGAGAGAAAGTGGTAGAATAAAAAGTAAAAAAGAACATTATAAGCATTGCACTTAATGCAGAGTTAGGTATTTATACAAATAATGCAAATGTGCATCTTGGTACAGAGGGGAGGAGTTGAGGAGAAGGATCCTAGTTAGAGGAGAAGCTGTTCACCTTAACCCAGAGTTAGGTATTCATACAGATAATGTAAATGCCCCTCCTAGTTTATGGATCAGAGAGGAGCAAGGGGGAATTATCTTTTTTTTTTTTTTTTTTTTTTTTTTTTTTTTTTTTTTAAGACAGGCAGAGTGGACAGTGAGAGGGAGAGACAGAGAGAAAGGTTTTCCTTTGCCGTTGGTTCACCCTCAGATGGCCGCTGCGGCCGGTGCACTGCACTGATCCGAAGTCAGGAGCCAGGTGCTTCTCCTGGTCTCCCATGCGGGTGCAGGGCCCAAGCACTTGGGCCATCCTCCACTGCCTTC
Organism: Oryctolagus cuniculus; assembly: GCF_051225735.1. Taxonomy (NCBI): domain Eukaryota; kingdom Metazoa; phylum Chordata; class Mammalia; order Lagomorpha; family Leporidae; genus Oryctolagus; species Oryctolagus cuniculus. The sequence goes on along the minus strand of NC_142871.1, from coordinate 104,131,514 downwards.
CCGGGCCACAGCAGAGAGCTGGACTGGAAGAGGTGCAAACGGGATAGAATCTGGCGCTCCGACCGGGACTAGAACCCAGTGTGCCGGCGCTGCAGGCGGAGGATTAGCCTATTGAACCGCGGCGCCGGCCCGAGAATTATCTTGAATGAGCACAGTAATGTTGAGACAGGGAGAGAAGTTTCATAGACATTTGAGCCCACAGGAAATTTTCTTTCTTTTTCCTTAAACTTTTATTTAATGAATATAGATTTCCAAAGTACAGCTTATGGATTACAATGGCTTCCCCCCCATAACGTCCCTCCAACCCGCAACCCTCCCCTTTCCCACTCCCTCTCCCCTTCCATTCACATCAAGATTCATTTTCGATTCTCTTTATATACAGAAGATCAGTTAGCATACCTTAAGTAAAGATTTCAACAGTTTGCTCCCACACAGAAACATAAAGTGAAAAATACTGTTTGAGTACTAGTTATAGCATTAAATCACAATGTACAGCACACTAAGGACAAAGATCCTACATGAGGAGTAAGTGCACAGTGACTCTTGTTGTTGAGTTAACAAATTGACACTCTTGTTTATGGCCTCAGTAATCACCCTAGGCTCTTGTCATGAGCTGCCAAGGCTATGGAAGCCCCCTGAGTTCACTGACTCTGATCATTTTTAGACAAGGCCATGGTCAAAGTGGAAGTTCTCTCCTCCCTTCAGAGAAAGGTACCTCCTTCTTTGATGAACCGTTCTTTCCACTGGGATCTCACTCACGGAGATCTTTCATTTAGTTTTTTTTTTTTTTTTTTTTTTTTTTTTTTTTTTTTTTTTTTTTTCCCCAGAGTGTCTTGGCTCTCCATGCCTGAAATACTCTCATGGGCTTTTCAGCCAGATCCGCATGCCTTAAGGGCTGATTCTGAGGCCAGAGTGCTGTTTAGGACATCTGCCATTCTATGGGTCTGCTGTGTATCTCACTTCCCATGTTGGATCATTCTCTCCCTTTTTGATTCTATCAGCTAGTATTTGCAGACACTATTCTTGTTTATGTGCTCCCTTTGGTTCTTAGTCCTATCATTATGATCAATTGTGAACAGAAATTGATCACTGGGACTAGTGAGATAGCATTGGTACATGCTACCTTGATTTCAAATAGGCATTTCATAAATTTACTGCCGAGTATTTATATTCCTTGAAGACAAATATTACATGTTTTCTATTGATTAGATCTACCTTATTCTCAAGATAATTTTAAAAACTTAATGTAATCAGTATTAAAGGAGATTAAAAATGAAATCTATGTTGAGTTTGTTGGAATCAGTTTAGCATCCAGTCCTAAGAATTATCCACATACCTGGTGGCGCATTTACATTGCTTACATAAATAACTGACTGTGCATTCAGGTACAGAGCTTCTCCTGTGACTCACTCCCTTACAACAAACACAACACTATGTTCATTCAGGGTAATGTTTTTTAATGTTTTCTTTCCCTTTCCACTATCATCTAAACAATTTTAATATAAAAAACAAATAGTACCCTCTTTATAAAAAAGAGAGAGACACAGAGAGAGTTGTAGACAGTAAGAGACAGAGAGAAAGGTCTTCCTTCCATTGGTTCATTCTCCTAATGGCTGCCACAGCTGGCGCTGCGCCGATCCAAAGCCAGGAGTCTGATGTTTCCTCTTGGTCTCCCATGTGGGTGCAGCGACCCAAGCACTTGGGCCATCCTCCACTGCCCTCCCAGGCCACAGCAGAGAGCTGGATTGGAAGAGGAGCAACCGGGACTGGTACTCAGCATGCTGGTGCCGCAGGTGGAGGATTAGCCAAGTGAGCCTTGGCGCTGGAGCAGACATTTGATTCAGCTGTTAAGTCCATCCATTGGTTCACTCCTCAAATGACTGCAATGGCCAGGACTGGGCCAGGAGGATCTCCTACATGGTTGGCAGGGGCCCAAGTACTTGGACCATCTCCAGCTACTTTCCCAGGCACATTAGTAGGCCAAGGAGCTGGATCAGAAGTTAAGCTGCCAGGACTTGAACCTGCTCTCATATGGGATGCTGGTGTTACAGGTGGTGGCATAACCAGCTGTGCCGTAACACCAGCCCTGGATTTTGCATATTTAATCCAAGAATTCTATAGAACACATGAAAAACTTAAATATCATAATGTATATCTTTGATACTATGCTGCAGTGAGAATAAATGGAATCCCAAATTATAAACACATTTTGAAATGAGTTGAAACTTGCCTTAATGAAACTTGCTTGTTTTTATAAACAAGCAAACGGCCTCTGACTAAAGCTTACATTATTAAAGAGATACAATATTAAAGCCAAGAGATCAATTTTTTTATCTCAGTATTTCATAGCCAATGACTGAAACATAATTTCAGATTAATATTTGACCCAGGGCTGACAAATAAGTCTTGCTGCTAGTTTCCTCCATCCTTTCCAGCAGTAGACATCAGTCATCATTAGATATTCTTCCCCATCTGGCATAAATGAGAATCGAGAATCACACTCACTATAAGGCTGCAGGCTATCACTATCAACTGATCAGAGCTGGCACATAAGATGAAGCCAGTTTACCCCCAACACACACACACACATCAGTATATCTCTTTATAGACTAATCAGCGGGGAAAAAAAAACCTTTTGTATTTGCAGGATGTTTGTGCCTGTGATTACAGTGCTTCTTTATGCGACATTAGCAGAATTTATTGAAAACTTGCTTATTTTACTTAATCATCTCTCTTTCTCTCTCTTTCTCTCTCTCTCTCTCTCTTTTTTACCATAACTTGGTTCAGGGTTCTTTTGATTGACAGCTTGCAAAACCACAAGACCTAAAGAGGTTCATTTTTCTCTTGTATTTTAAAAACATTTAAATTAGCACATCATAACTTGTTCTACTACCAAAAAGGAAATCAGTTTTCTAGGTCAGTTGTTCATAGCCACATGACATGAGGAAAGTTTTCCATTTGTACATTCATTCATTGTCCCAATTACTCTTAATATAGAAAGATTATTCATAAATGTGAAGTTTTAGCTTGTTTTTGTTTTTTATTTTTCATTTTAGTGGAAGGAAAGCAAATTATACAGGCACAATTAGTTCTAGTGTGGCCAGACAGATAAATTGTCCTGAATCTACAAAATATAAATTTAAATACAGTCTTTAACTACATTCATTCAAGTTATCAAAGTACTTTTAGACTCTTTAATGACTTGTCAGAGATGCCTGTCTTTGCTCCCTGAAGAATAGAGTAGGTGAGGCAATCAAAAAGGATCTGAATCCAAAAAGGTAGAGTACCCAGCACACCAAGTCTTTTTAAATGTTAGAGCCCCCTAGTATTTCTGACTTGTTGATAAGAACGTTCATGAAAGTATGAGAATCTACCAGAATATAAATAATCAATAGAGAGCTCATGGTAATATTTTCATCTTTTGGGCCCACTCCAAGTATATTGTTTTCCTAACTGGACCACAGCTGTGGTGCTTAACTAAAATATAAAATACATAGGATTTGCTTTCATTTTCTTCATATATTGATATGTGCTTAGAATTTCCAAACCATTCATACTACTTTGGGTCATAATTTCAGAATATTTAAGATTTTTGAAATTTCTTAGATTTTATTTCAGCAATTATGTATTGTTAATTTATATTAAAATGCATTAAAAAGAAGGTAGGCTGATGGGTATTTTGGAAGAATATTAATGGATAGATATTAATAAAAATGGTAAAATGCTAATAGTAAAATCTAGGTAGTAGACATAAAATTGTTTACTGCAAAATAGTTTCAACTTTGTTGTGTTTGAAAATGATCATAATAAAATTTTGCAACAAAAATCAAGTGATGTGGATTCTAAAACAATTTACTTTTTTTGTTTCTCATAATCGATACTTTAAAATTCTAAATAGTTTTGCATCTCTTAACTTACTAAAAGGAAAATCAAGCATAAATATACATTAATCATTCTCTATAGATTACTACTAATGATTGTAGCATCATTTTATAGTCATAAAAGCCAGATTCAGGTTTGAAGTTTTTTTTAACTTTTATTTAATAAATATAAATTTCCAAAGTACAGCTTTTGGATTACAGTGGCTTTTCCCCCCCATAACTTCCCTTCCATCTCCGTTCCCTCTCCCATTCCATTCACACCAAGATTCATTTTCAATTACCTTTATATACAGAAGATCAATTTAGTATATATTAAGTAAAGATTCAACAGCTTGGGCCAGCGCCATGGCTCACTAGGCTAATCCTCCGCCTTGCGGCGCCAGCACACTGGGTTCTAGTCCCGGTCAGGGCGCCGGATTCTGTCCCGATTGCCCCTCTTCCAGGCCAGCTCTCTGCTGTGGCCAGGGAGTGCAGTGGAGGATGGCCCAAGTCCTTGGGCCCTGCACCCCATGGGAGACCAGGATAAGTACCTGGCTCCTTCCATCGGATCAGCGTGGTGCACCGGCCGCAGCGCGCTGGCCGCAGCGGCCATTTGAGGGTGAACCAACGGCAAAGGAAGACCTTTCTCTCTGTCTCTCTCTCTCACTGTCCACTCTGCCTGTCAAAATAAATAAATAAATAATAATAAAAAAAAGATTCAACAGCTTGCACCCACACAGGAACACAAAGTGTAAAGTAAGTACTGTTTGAGTACTAGTTATAGCATTAATTCACATGAAAATTATCCCAGAAAACAATCATTATCTTTCACTCCTAATTTCCTAAAATAGATTATGGCTATTATTTGGAGCTTTTCCTGGTTGAAATACTTAACTGACATTTTAAAAATATGTCTAAAATATTCAGGGAGCTGTATTCATCAAGATTAGTGTATTGCCACTGATATACTACATTTAAGGGAGGCTTTGCCATGAAAACTACCAGTGGGAAGTCATCAATATAAAGTCCCTGGTACATGTTAAAATCCTATTTAATTATTTATATTTTGCCACTGAATAGTATTTCTCCATTTTAAATGTAAGTTATGAAATTTGAAAGTTGTCCAAGTTTGTTATAATGTAAGCAACAGACTTCCTGTAAGATTGAGATAGGCATAATATTACTGAAGCATTAACCTCACATATTGTATCTTTGTTGTTTTAAAAGTTTTGCTCTGTTTTTAGATTTGGGGCACTTAGAGAATAATGCCAAACTGATTATCATTCTCAAGTGAGCTCTCAAGAGTTCATTAAAAGTTGGGAAGAGAACAGCATGCTCTAGGAAGCAGCTATTTTTAACAGAAACAAATTTGAATTTACCTACTTTATAGCTTTTCACTGTTTTTAGAAAATATTCCTATCAATAATGTTTAGATTATATGTCTGTTGAAGCTGCAACTTTGAATTTCACCTTACAATAATCAGACATTATTGCATTCTGACTGAATTACTGAGAACTATATTATTTTACTTCAAATAGCCTAGAAAAAAAAAAGCAGAAATTGCAGGTTTGCTCTAAAAAGCAAACAAAAAAAATGTCAAAATACTGTTTAATTGGAGTCCATAGGTATTTATAATTATCTTGGATTTGATGAATCACGGCTAAATATTCACGCCATATGAAAACTTTACTGTATGGTAAAGGACTTAATTTAAAAGAGAAAGTTTAGTGCTGGCGCCATGGCTCGCTTGGTTAATCCTCTGCCTGCAGCGCCGGCATCCCATATGGATGCCAGGTTCTAGTCCCGGTTGCTCCTCTTCCAGTCCAGCTCTCTACTGTGGCCCGGGAAGGCAGTGGAGGATGGCCCAAGTGCTTGGGCCCTGCACCCGCATGGGAAACCAGCAAGAAGCACCTAGCTGCTGACTTTGGATTGGTGCAGCTCTGGCCATGGTGGCCATTTGGGGAGTGAACCAATGGAAGGAAGACCTTTCTCTCTGCCTCTTTCTCTCACTGTCTAACTCTATCTGTTAAATAAAAAAAAAGAGAGAAAGTTTAAAACTCCACCAATAAACAAACTCCTGTAACATTAGACATGATCTTCTTCTCAAGTTTAAGTTACAAAAGCAGTTCTTGAAAGCTGTAATATTTGGTTTGCAATTTAGTATTATCAAAACTATATTTATGGGGCCAGTGCCGTGGACTAGTAGGTTAGGCCTCCACCTGTGGTGCTGGCATCCCATATGGGCACCAGTTCAAGTCACGGCTGCTCCACTTCCAATTCAGCTCCCTGTTAATGGCCTGTGAAAGAGTAGAAGATGGCCCAGCTAACGCAGCCATCTGGGGGTTGAGCCAGCAGATGGAAGACCCTCTGTCTCTCCCTCTCTCTCTGCCTCTCAAAGAAAGAGATCTTTAAAAAAAATTTTAAAATAAATCTATGTTTACATTAAATGTATTTCTATAATCATATCAGTGCAAATTTATCATAATTACTTAGAGAATACTGGAAAAATATTTTAAGATCACAAAATGTATTTATGGACGGTTATCACACAAACGACTAATTTCCATTTTTGAAAGTTTGTGAAACACATTATAGATCTTTGAGGGATTCACATTTTCTGAACACTTTTTGCTTCTGTTTTATGTATCAAGATTCTTTCTACTCTTGGGCACCAGCTTAGTAGTTCTTTCCTCTAAGTCCATTTTCCTGATTCTAGAGACTGACTCAGCTGTCATTATTTTCTAATATAGCACCTGTAGTACTTCTACAATGTTTAATTGTGTAATTTCAGCCCCCTGGAATTTAAGTTCAAAGAGCACAAGGACTGTGATTTGTCCAATGCTTATTCATTGCTGTTTGTACCTCTCTGTGCCCAGAGTAAATGCACAATAAATTGGAGTAGTGAGCTTTTGCTATGTAGCCTCCTTTCTCTAAGGGTCATTCTATTGTAAATCAATACTGAAGTGATCTTGAAAAGGACCAAACTAACTTCAGCCCCCCCCCCCTTTTTTTTCATGCATATGAGTGGGTATTTGAAGAATCAAGGTGGTGTCAAATGGTAGTAGTTTGTAATTCTGTCTTTGTCCTTCAGGAATAAGATGGTCATGTGAAATATTTAATTCAAGAATTTAATAAAGGGACTATTTAGCGGTGTTGGCAGGATTAAGTGAACCAACCTGAGATGGGGAAATGGGGGTGAAGGGGACTAAGAACTTCCTTGCCCAGAAATGCATTCTAAGTATAGGTACATAGACTATGCACAGAATGATAAAGTTTATATAAAAGATGATAAAGCAAACATACTCACATGGGTATAGTTGAGGAGTGAAGTGGGCCAGAAGTACAAAAGCATTGGGGGGGCGGGAGCTAAAGAAAGCCATGGTGAGGCCAGCACTGTGGTGCAGTGGATTAATCCTCCGCCTGCAGCGCTGGGCATCCCATTTGGGTGCCCGTCCCAGCTGCTCCTCTTCTGATCCAGCTCTCTGCTATGGCCTGGAAAAGCAGTAGAAGATGGCCCAAGCACCTGGACCCAAGATCCTGTGTCCTGACTTCGGATTGGCCCAGCTCCACTGTTGGGGCCATTTGGGGAGTGAACCAGCAGATGAAAGACCTTTCTGTCTCTCCCTCTCACTGTCTAACTCTGCCTGTCAAATAAATAAATAAATAATCTTAAAAAAAAAAAACAAAAAAGAGAAAGAGAGAGTTCCATGGCACCTCAGCAGTTCCTCTCATCCTGGTCTCCTAGGGAGGAACAAGAGGCCCCTCCCAATTGCTGGCTTCTTTATAAGGTCAGAAGGGGAGTGGTACATGATGTTGCATCCACTCGCCAGCTAAAACAGAGTATTACAAAAACCAGTGACAGTCACAAATGAATTTTATTGAAAATGAGAAGCAAATGAGAGACAAATGAGAGGCAAGGTAACCGATCTGGACCAGCCACCGACCGGGACCGACACTCCTTACCAGAGTGTGGCCCCCAACAGCAGGTTACACAGCTTTTTATGGTATTCTGTCCACTAGGGCTCACAATTTTGAACCGGATCCCGGTATGCAGTGAACAATAGAAAGAAAAACCAGAATATGGTTGTAAGATAACAGTTAACAATAACAAGCCCAATAACAGATCCGAGATATGGTTGTAAGAAAACAGTGAAGGACACATTTCTGTCAACCTAGTTCCTGGGAATTTGGGCCCACATAGTTTCACGAGATATACCCTTAGCTGTTAGCAAGCAAAGCTAATATGTACAGAAGTAAGAGGTCTGCAATTAGCTTTTAGCCACACTTACTCCATTTTGATTCTGATTCTACAATGATACCTCCCAGGTACCAGGTAAAAGTAGACAAACCAGGAAGTGGGCAGCTTGATTGACAAGTAGGTGGGTAGAATAACATGGAGTGGGACCTTGCGATTTGTGACTTCCAGATCAGCTTGCTAACTTATTCCATATCAGGAACTAATGTTAAAGAACAGCAGAGTTGGACTGTCATTAAAGTGGCAAATACAGATTTTATTCAAGAATTATTGCAGTAGATGCAAAGGTAACTGAGTATAGAATTGGACTTAATTCTTAAAGCATCATGGGCCAGTGGTGATTTATAGGCAGAGAGCAGGATGTGTGTGAATGGAAAATTATTAGGAGGAAATATCGGGCATAAGGGAGGGTTCTGACTAAATTAACTATAGAGGATTCCTGCTGAAGGTAGACCAGGGATTAAGGGGGTGGAGGTTGAGGTTGAGGAACTTGATAAGCTATTGTGATCATCAAACATCAAGGATGAGGGATTCTCTGTAATCTGACAGCAAGACTTTTGCTAAAGTTGGGTGATGCGAGCATGGATATGGAAGTCCAAAGGTTAAGCCTCGTTTAGGAGAGTGATCAGGAGAGCCTGACCGAGTCTAGTGAAGAAGAGAGCTTTTTCATTAGCAGTGAGAAGCTGTTGTGACCCTTCAGACTTGAAGTAGCAAGGCAAAGGAAGATTATAGGATCCGGAGCTTAGAGGAATGCAGCCACTGCTAAAATTGGGGGAGCGGCAGGGAGCTGGCCTTCTGGAGGATTAAGGAGGTTTAGGGTGGGAAGGCTAACTCAGCTGGCCTACCCGACAGAGGCCAGTAAGTATGAGAACTCATTTACAGATGGCAACCTCTCAGCTGCAAATTGAGGCAGAGAAAGGCAAATGGAGCCTGGGGAGGGCTGAGTAGTGCCATAGAACAGTCAAGTCCCAGAGAGAAGCATGCAACGGTTGCAGAGCATTGGAATTTGTGCAAGGAACAGAAAGACAATAATTTCTGGAGATTTTCTAGTTATTTTGAGGCACAATGTTTAGAATCTGGGAAATGTTCATGAGTAAATCCCTTTTATATGTAAGCAGGGTTGAATCCCACCTTTCTTGACTAGAGACACATTTTAACTTTATGGCTCTTATCCTCCATTTTTTTTTTTAATTGAGGTATGTTGTAATAACTGCATGAGTATAAAGAAAAGTATAACTCAGGCAAGATTGTATTCATTATTCTTCTGATTTTATAAGAAAGCTAAACTTTCTACTTGCCCCTTGAAAATATTATGGATGCTGGGGTGTGTGGTTTCTGTACACAGTAGCTAATTATCCTTGACTTGATATTTTTTGAGAGGATTCCTATTCCCTATGTTCATCTGATTCCTACCTAAGAAAATGGCATTTTCCAATGGAATTTCTAAATGAATCAGTTCACTGATAACCTGCAATCTGTAAAATTAGTAGGAGTTTACAACATCACATGTAGAGTTTTCAAAAGCAAAACCTAAGGATATTAATGAGGTCTAGTATTTAAAAAATCCAAACTCCTGACATCTGTGCTGAATATTTTAAAAAAATATTTTGAATTCTTTCAAGAATAGCTAATTAAGAACCAGATACTGTCTTACTCTTGAAATATATCAGATTTGAAGCTTCATTTAATCTCATTTTAAAAATAGTTTTATCTCACAGAGAATTAAGTGAATATTTCATACTCACAAATGGTATCTTAGGAAGTTCTGAAAGTTGGCTTTTTTTTAGAGCTTGATTAATGTCAATCCCTATTAACAGTCTGTACCTACTCTCACTTTTTTAATTTAATAGCATTGAAATCAGAAAAAATCATTATATCTAACTCTGGTACATACACTTGGGTTTTATGAAATCAAATGCATTCTGCATGCACTCTCAGTAAGGATTTGTTTAAAATGTAGGTTGTTCTACTTTAAAACTCAATGCTGTAGACATTTTGAACTTTTTGCTTCATTAACTGCATTCATTCTAAAATACCTTTCAATTTAAAATAGGAGATAATTGTAATACCTTGAAGCAAATAAGATGTTATTGCAATAATTAAATCCAAAATGAGATGCAGATACTTTAGACCTGCTGCTGTTTCAGCTAGTTAATAGCGAATAACATTTCCATTGGTCACACTGATTTCTTTCTTTTCCAGTTGAGATGGAGTACTGCATACTAATCGTATTCTAATGCATTTTACAAGAGGTAAAATGTGTATTTAGTTCTATCACACTATTTTAAATTAATTTACTGTTGCAGAAATTATAATAATTATGACATGATGCTTTTATCCCATGGAAAAATGCATCAGCTTTTAAAATATAATTTTACATAACAATAAGATTACTTGAATACTAAGAGCATGTTTTCTCACTAATGAATGTGCTATTGTTATCTGGGGGCTTTTTATTGGCTCTCTCAAGCTTCAGAAACTTTCATTGTTTAAAAATATGCCTTAGGGACTAGTGCTGTGGCACAATGGGTTAAAGCCCTGTCTGCAGTGCTGAATCCCGTGGGTGCGAGTTCTGGTCCTGGCTGCTTCACTTCCAATCTAGCTCTCTGCTATGTCCTGGGATAGCAGTAGAAGATGGCCTAAGTCCTTGGGTCCCTGTACTTGTGTGGGAGACTGGGAAGAAGCTCCTGGCTTCGGATTGGTGCAGTTCTGGCCGTTGCAGCCATCTGAGGGAGTAAACCAGCAGATAGAAGATCTCTCTATCTCTCTTTATCTCTCTGCCTCTCTGTAATTCTGCCTTTCAAATAAATAAATAAATCTCTAAAAAATAAAATAAAATATGCCTCAACTTTTCAGCTGGAGGTGTGGAACCTGTCAGTGTGGTTGGATGTGTGGATGCCTTTGCATAGAGGAAAAAGCCACACTATTCTGCAAGTAGAGTGATTTTTTTTTTCTCTGTAGGGAATATCATTTCGATCAAGGACACAGCCCTGTATTACAATATTAAACTGAGATACCTTATTTGTGTCGAACTACGTATGCAGAAGGAAGTTTCTGTATATAGAATGACCTAAATAACTTTTTTTTGAGGAGCTACTTTGAGTAAATGGATTTCTCTTTTGGCAAAGACAATTGTGCACTTCAGTTTTTGAGAAGATGAAAACCATTGTGTTCTCGAATGTCCCTCATTTAATCCTTGCATTTCATCCCTTTATTTTTAAACATTACTTTGTTAATAATGATAGTAATGGCCATGATAACAGGCATGTGTTAACACTTGCTGAGTATTTACTGGGTGCTAGAAACTGCTTAATATTTTGAAAAATTATCACCCTAATCTTTAAACGATATACATATATATAATGTATGCTCATATTATTTCAATTTTATAAGCAAAAAAAAGGCAGAAACACCAGTGGTACCTACTTCTTAGAGCTAGTTATTAGATAACAAATTTGAGTCTATAAGGTCTAACTCCAGAGCTTATGCATGCGTGTTCTCTCTCATTAGGAGGTTTCACGAAGCAGGGAGGAGAGTTTAATCAATGATGTAGCTCATGCTGTTTAAAATGTATTGGGACTAGAACTTTTAACCAGTACTTTTATTAGAATACTAAGAAATCTCTCATTCCCTAGGTGCCCTTTCCTCTTCTGGTTCTCTTCAAATGATATTAAATAGTTCTGCTCTCATACTGATGCTATACGTTTCCAGTTTCTTTCCCTTGGGCCCAGGATGCTCCCATTTGTGTTGCTGCAGCTCATATCCTGGGTTGTTCTTGATCCTCCACTTTGTCCTCATTACTAACTTTTTGTATTGACTTCAGCATTTTTCAATGACAAGTAACCATCTGTTTTGGGGGTTTAACTCTCTTTCTTCTGGATGCTGATGTGCTGTGCAGAAGAAGAGCTGGTCTCTGTTTTCTATATCTATACTATTTTTACATCTCTAGTTGAAGGCCATGCATTCTCCTCTCCTGCCACAAACCTTCAAGGGATAAACTGGTAGCGATACTGCTGTACTATTGGCTGCTGCAGGCTGTATTTCTATGATGATACTCTTCAAGGGGATTCCTTTTCAGAAACTATTGATAATTAACAGGCCCAATGCCTGTGGCACCTTTGCTAGTTTCAGAGCCTTATTCTTGAGGATAGCTGCATTTCTTATCATTTGTTTGCCTTAGGTTCAGCTGGCAGATATTCTTGGAAGTTGAACACTTGGAAGTATTCATTCACAGTTTAAATCTCCCTGGGGTTTGACTCCTTCAGTAGTTTCTTTCTGGGATTCCTTTATTTCCTCCTTCCTTCTATTTTTTCTTTTCTTTTTTCAGACAATGCTTTCTTGGAGAAAAGTTAATTACTCTTGTTTCCTTTTTATTCCTCTAACTGTGCTATGAGATTAACCCCAGTATATCTCCATTGAGTGTCTATACATTCTTTGTTTTTCTATCCAGGACAGATCTCTCCCCATTAGTTGAGTCCTCACATAATGAAGACAGTTGATGCTATCTTTGTATTTTCATATCCAAATTTCATAACTCAAGATAATATTTCTTTTCCCCTGCCAAGGTTTTGACCTGCTTGTATTGTTCGCTTTTCTGTTTTATACTTATTTAAGAATTTTCTTTGTCTTGAATTCGTTTCCCTTAGAATGCTAGAAAACTATAGCTTCCAACCGTTATTTTACAAAATAGCTTTAAAAAGTAAATAATTTCTGTGGCCTGCCCTGTGGCGCAGCAGGTTGACGCCCTGTCCTGGGGTGCCGGCATCCCATATGGGCGCCGGTTCTGGTCCCAGATGCTCTCGTCCTATCCAGCTCTCTGCTATGGCCTGGGAGAGCAGTAGAAGATGGCGCAAGTCCTTGGGCCCTTGCACCCACGTGTGAGACTTGGAAGAGGCTCCTGGCTTTGGATTGGTGTAGCTTCGGCCGTCGTGGCCATCTGGGGAGTGAACCATTGGATGGAAGACCTCTCTCTCTCTCTCTGCCTCTCCTTTCGCTGTGTAACTCTGACTTAAAAAAAAAAAAAAGTAAATAACTTCTATTTTGTATGAGCATTTATGCTTACTTTATAAGAAAACAAAATAATTTACCAGATTATTAAAATATTCAGAATTATGGAAATGCCAGGAATACAGGAATACGTGTATGTGTATGTGTCTGTGTGCATACCCTAAGGTCTTAATTCAGAATTAAATGGGAGGTAGTTTTGCTTTCTAATATTTCCCCCCAAAATGTTCCTGCCTTGACTTTCTCCAGAAATGCTCACCTGCCAGCATTTTTTTTTTCTTCCCCAGGAGCTCAGACTGCTCAACAAAGCCAGTGACATTTAAGATTTAGTTGACTGCTGGGTTGGCAGTTAACCTGTCCCATCCAAAGAATGTCTGCTGTTTCACTGTTTTCATTCCCTATAGACATTCTGGTTTATTTATTCATCATCATGGCTTCAGTCATCACCCACCACCAGTTACTTTCTATATGACACATAGAAACATGTTTCTTGCTCCTTGGTAGGGGAAATTTAATTAGCATGAAAATTTATTGGGAACTAAGCACTGTGTCTATGAAAATATCTTTCTTAATGAGGTAAGATTGGGAAGAGCTGCTTTTAGGGGAGGCACAGCTTTAATATGACTATATCTTAAACATTCTGTCTGTTCTTGACTTGAAATATGAGACTATAAGAAACAAAAGATAACTCCAGGGTAAACAGTCTTAAAATGTAAAAGTTAAAGCTCCAAAAATAATGACTGAGGGCAAAAATATTATCAATAAATTTATTGACTTCCAGAGCACACTAAAATTTTTATGTAATGAAATTTGAGCAGAGGCTTAATTTATGTATGGAACATTATTTTGCAACTTATCTGAGTTCAGCAAAGATAAAATCCTTTCATAAATAAAGAGGCAGCAATTTTTGGTGACTATGAATGAGAAGGCAAAGGGCATAGCTATATTAGCAATTTTGGTTTTGATCTACACCACAGGCATTTCAATAGTTACTATTTCAAATTCATTTTAAGCTCATTTTTTCTTTTGCATTTTAATAGCTTTGTGTCTAACACTAGAATGCAAATGTGAATTTTTGCCCTTAGCATATTTTATTCCTACCTTGTCAAAAATCACTGGAAATCCATATTTTCTCATATTCCTGCACTTCTCAAAAATCAAGAGGAGAAAAAAATGTATGAATAAAATGAGAAGACATGGAAAAGGGTGGAAATACAAGAAGAAGACCTAGAAAAAAGTGAGGGACTGGAGAGACACAAGAGAAAATAGAACAATGTGAGATAGGAATACGGTAAATAATGATCTTTAATGTTTATACCAGCAGAATGGATTTTACTTTCTCCTGTTTACTTGGGTTAACAATCATTGTTAATTTCTATCACAGTTGTTTAGAATACTCCCTTCTGGGACAGACATTTAAGTCCAGCATAGTTAAGACACCTGACTGTAGGTCTGTGCTAAGGGAGACTTTAGGATGCAGTGGTGAAGACTGCCACCCACATGAGAGAAATGGATTTGAGTTCCTGGATCCTTGCTTCAGCCTGGCCCTTTGCTAACCACTGTGGGCATTAGGAGAGTGAGCCATCTAGTGGGAGCGCTCTCAGTCTGTCTGTCTCTGTCCCTGTCTTTTCCCCTAGTCTCTCTGCATCTCAAGTAAATAATAAGCAATAATAATAAAAGAGAACATTCTGGGGTTGCCATTGTATTGCAGCTGGTTAAAGCTGTGTTTGCAATGCCAGTGTCCCACACTGGAATGCCGTAGCTACTCTGCTTCCTATCCAGCTTTCTGCTACTGTCATGGGAAGGCAGCAGATGATGACACACTTGCTTGTGCCTGTACCACTCATGTAGGAGACAGCCTGACCCAGACCAGTCATTTGGGTAGTAAACTAGCAGATGGAAGATCTCTATCTCTCTCTTTTCCTCTCACTCTCCGTCTTCCTTTCTCTCTGTTGCTTTGTTTACTCTCTTCCTCCTTGGAAATGGCTTTGGTTTCTGTAGTTCAAAGTTTTAATGATCTTATTAATAAATCTTATTGTATAGTAATTTTTTTTGCAAATCCATGCAATAATTTTTAAAAATAAACTCATTTTGTAATCTTGTAAATTAGTTATTTACAGATTAATTTGTAATTACAGATTAATTTTTTGTGTTTTTTTATTTGTGTTTGAATGTCTTTTGACATTCAAATCTGGGCAACAGTTTTTTTTTTTTTTTTTTTTTTTTACTTTATTAAGGCTGTCTTGTACCAAAATAGCTGAAGGTTATACTTTGAATCAGCAGATATTTCTTACTTCTCAGCCTTTTCTTTCAAATAAAACTCAAGTTTATGGTCTAATTAGGGAGAGCATATGGTATGAACAATAACAAAATGACACCTTGATAGAAACAAGAAAGTCTGGGAGATAAATGAATTAGGCATTTTACCACCATTTGCAGTTTTTGTGATCAAATCATTCAGAGAAAATCGTTCTTATTCAGATAATCAGAGCAGCCACCAATTTGTCTATCAGCTCACTTACACACACACTATCTCATATATTTCAACCTCTCCTTTTTTCTCGTTTCCTTGAGTCCCTGCTTTTTATTCTTTTTTTTAAAAAAAATATTTATTTATTTATTTGAAAAGCACAGTTACAGAGAGAGAGGGGGAGAGATAGAGAGAGATCTTCCATCTACTAATTCACTCCCAAGTGGCTATAATGGCCAGAGCTGGGCCTGTCTAAAGCCGGGAGCCAGGAGCCTGGAGCTTCTTCAGGATCTCCCACATGAGTCCAGGGACCCAGGACTTGGGTCATCCTCCACTGCTTTCCCAGGTACATTAGCAGAGAGCTGGATCAGAAGTGGAACAACCAGGACTTGAACTGGTAGCCATATGGATACTGGCACCACAGGCTATGGCTTTACTGGATAAACCAAAACACGGGCCCCATGCTTTTTCATTCTTAAGGATATTTAATATGATAAAGTACTTCCCAGAATGACCACTTGTCTAAGTCTTTGACTTTGCCTCTATTTCTGTGTCTCAATCTGTCACCTTCTCCCTATCAGTTGCTTTCCTCATCAAATGGAAATTTGTTAACTGTACCTTAATATTTGCATTTGTTACACTTATACTTGGTTCTGTGATTGCTCTATGACTACCATTCTTGTTAACATGTTGAATTCTGCATGCTCCTGCATTATAACACTCCCACCCCAATCCAGCACTCTTTCTTTAGACTGAGCACTACCAGGATAACAAAGGGTAATACTTTACCTGTCAGTTATTCAAGTATCTTTCTTTCTTTAAACTCAAATTAAAATTTTATTTTTACTATGATAGAGATGAATATTTCTGATTTCAGAAAATATATTTATCCATGTATTATTTGTATGAAATTATCAATAAATGTTATATAACTGTTTTATAGTTATTAATAGTTTTGTTATCAGTTTTATGCTAATCATTTTATGTTATTTATCCATGACATTTATTATACATTTAATATATCCGCAGCATTTTATAAAGGAACATATAGGGTAATTATTGTTCATTAGAAATACTTAAAATTTATACTAGCTTATGTGGTTTTTTTATTAACATGCAATCTAAGCACTTTTTACCTATGCTTTTACTTATGAAAGGTAAACTATTAATGGCTCAGTAATTTCTATAAAATATTTGATTTTTTTACTTTAATTTGTACTTCTGACTCTAATTTCTAATATAATCTTTTCAATTTGAAAAAATCATAATATTGTATTTTCAAATTTGTCATGCATTCATCAGGGTTGTCTGTTGAAAACCTCATGAACATTTTATTTCCTAAAAACAAGAATATATGAGAGACCAAATGTAAAATAAGTATCTTTCCAAATATGCAGATATTTCTTTGTCAAAAATTATTGCATGTTTGGGATTTTTATTCCACTCACCACAAAGGGCACCATTGTAGTATCTGCAAAAGTTTTCTCACCATCTCGTAATAGTGGAATGACTGATGCACAGGTGTGCATTAACTACTCGTAGGAGCATATATTTATTTTACCTAATATTCAATCTGGAAAACAATGATGAAAAATACTCTGCAGGCTGAAAAACACAGCTTGATTAAATGTCCAGTGTACCACAGTACAATTGATGTATTGGAAAATAATTTTGAAAGCGTTTTCCACTTAAAATGTACATGTAATGAGGATAAAGGTGAAAATACTGAAGAGTTTATAAAATGGCAGGCTTGTGAGAGCATAAAGTTTATGATTTTATATTTGGTTTATTTTAGGAAAAATAGCTATTTTTGTGAGAAGAGGAAATTTTTTTCATAAAATATCTTCTGTTATAATGTAAAATATGTAAGCTTTGGAATTAGATCTGTATTCCTTTTTTTTCTGACATTTCCATCTTTGTAATTTTTGAAAAGTAAGTATTCAAAGATTGAGTATTGTCATATGTAAAATAAGCCTAATAGAACCCTTGTCACAGTTGCGATTGGGAAGAGAATCATGTGAGTTAATGAATGCCAAACATGTGGAAATTGTCTTTATCATCATTAAAGTTTTGCATTAAATAACTGCTTTTATTTATGAGAAAACAAAAACCTTTTAGGGAAAAGGAAAGATAATGGGACAAAACTATAATCTGTTAAGAAAACAATAGGAAAGTGCTTTAGTATTAATAACCATTACTGTTCTATTTATTGAAATTGCTGAGACTTGATTGAATCACTGATAAATGTAATAGTTTCCATAAACCTCTAGTTATTAGCTTCCAGATTTCATAACACACAGATACTCCTTACTTCTATAGGGGCTGGAGTAGAATTGAGTGTACTGATGTTTATCAAGCACTGATAATCTGTGAGATCTTCTCACGTTTTTGTTAGTTTCTCAGAGTAAAGTTTTTAGTAGGTAATATTAGATCCTTTTTGAAAAGTGAAGCTCTGAGGATTGGAGAAGGTTATTTACTTTCCCATAGTCATGCACCTGGTGAGTGGTGTGCCTATACTGGAACCAAGTTTTATCTCATTTCCTAGTCCATTCTCCTACTAATCTAAGTGCTATTGCAAGGAGTACTATTTATCCATCTAGGAAGGGAGAAACAAGCTTTTTGACTAATATGTGAGCAATTAGTGTATTTTCTTTCAAGTATTCCACCAGATGCTTTACATTATTATCATGTTAATTCTTATTATAATTCTGTAAGTCAACCATTTTATTCTCCCTTCCTGTTCATTAGGATACCACTGACAACAATTAACAGAAAATAATTTGGCTCAAAATGGCATAATAAAAACAAATCTACTTTACATAGCAATGTGTCAAAAAGTAAGAATAGGAATGACTGTCGGGTTGACAACTTGCATGATCAATTATACTCTTCAGTGGAATGGGTATGTTAGTGTTTATGTCTGTTAGAGATGATGACAGAGTTAGAGATATTAGTCTATGTAAGTTCCAACTAAGTGCCAAGCCCACTAACATTTTCTTATCAGGATTGGTATTATCTAGATTAGATAAATACATTGATGTGCAATTATTTTGAAAGAGTTATTCAGAGTGATCAAATGATCACTAATAAACTGAGCAATCAAATTACATTGTTCTGAATTAACTTCTGTATTTTTTACAGTGATCATACTATTTGTCCATCAAAAGGACTTGGGGATACTTGGAGTTGAGATATTCATCTGCTTCACTAAAACTAGTGTAAATTTTCACCCCTCATTTTATGTGGAGATACAGATATTAATATGTTTCAAAAAGTTTATGAAAGAACTGAATTAAAACATAATGCATATTTCCATGAACCTTTTGAGATACCCTCACATATATATGTTTGTGTATGTATATATTTATATGGATTACATGTAAAGATATAAATTAATTGAATATATTGAAGAATTATCTCACCTGATTCATCATAGCATCATGGTGTGTTCATGCTCATGAAAGCATCCTTAAGACTTTATGTAACTTCTAAAGTTGTAGATCTATATTTTAGTGTATCTACAGTACAAACTTTATTTTCTGCATTTATTTGTAACATGCTAAAATTTACATCAGTGCTTAGTTTTGGTTTCTTTTCTTGAGGTGTAGAGGAGTCAAGACATTCCAACTCACAGACCTAACGCTTCTTCTTAGCTCTGCTCCACTGATGTCACATCAGTAGCATGAAACCATGCCATTAGGAATATTTACACCATAGAAGTTGACAAATGCTAAAACTAAGAGTTTCCTCCTCCTTCATTTGCCAATCTTCCACCTTTCCCAATGTCTTGAGAGTCAGCTGCTAAACTTTTTCAAGTTCATCACTGTTCCTAACTATTTTACCAGCAAGCTTGCTGACATATTTGGGAGATTTGTGGAGTCTGCATCTAAGCAAAATAATTTATACTCCTGTTCCCTAGAGATAAGCACTGACTTTTGGAAAGAATTCATTTTCTCTGGGTCTGTAAACTTAAGATTCAAATATTTTTATTATAGGATTTATTAATTTTCTCATGTCTTTATTTCCATGAAGAGACCTTGTGATAAGCTGACTTTCTTCATTTCTCACGGAGGTACTTATCTTTCTATGTGGAATATTCAGCAGTTTTCAAGTTCTATCCAACAATGTTTTGTTTGAAATGTCCCCCTTTTTGAAAAAGTGCCACAACACTTTATAACATATTTATAAATAAATTGCTTCAACTTGCCTTGAAAATCCTTTCAATATAGGACAATTTTAAGGGAAATTTTTACTTTTGCTATATCAACAATTTTAAATGTAAAACATGCTTGACTCTTATGAAGGTGTCCTCATAGCAATCGGTGCAAATAAATAATTCATAGCATTTTATTATAATTCCAAATTTAGAACCCCAGCTATAGATGCTAAAATATCCAGCTCAAATACTCTGTAAAAACCTTAGCATTAATGAAAGATAAATTGTAGAATGCCACACATAAATATTGTTCAACAAATGTCTGAGATATTCCAAATGATGAAAATGGAAGTCATTCTGTAGAATTTCTTTTTATATGGCAAGATTAAAATGAATTTGGTGTAGATAAGTACAAGGTAATGCAGTTAGGAAAATTGATTCTACTTGGAAGGCAGTTGGCTCCAGTGGAGCTCCTGTACTGACAGAGGACTAGGATTGCCTTAAGCAATTTGATGCACTTCCTTTAACTCAAGAGGTCTTTACTTCAGTAGTCATGTTTAGTGAAGATATAACAGTTAACCTATTTTTTCTTATGAATTTGTAAATTAATAGTATCTGTCTACCATGTTTTGTAGACTTCATTGATGTGTCTCAAAGAAATCTGGAGAAATTCAGTTGAACAGCTGATTTGTAAGGGCAGGAATGTGAGAAAGACAAAAATGACTTACTACCTTTCAGAAAGCTGAAGCCTAAAAGAGGGAATAACTGAAGTGTAAAACTCATCATTGATATGCCATGGTGAACATAGGCTCATTCAGTGAGTTGAAATAGTTTTTAAGGAGCACCTTCTTAAAAGCACATTAAATAGTGAATTCAAGAACCCTTTTCTTGAATAGCAGGTAACATTTGGAGATAGTATTAAAAATATTCTAAAGTGGGTCAGCCTGTTTTAAATGATAAAAGTGACCAGTCTGTCTTAAATTATTAAGTATGTATATTTGGAGAGGTTTAAAGTGTCCACATACTTCAGTAGTTCTCCAAATTGTGGTTCAAAATAGAGATTTCTACACTCTACCACAAATCTACAGAATTAAAAATGCTGGTGATGGAGGCTCAGGAATCTAAATTTTAACAAATACTGGAGTTGCTGCAACTGAGCCATGGGTCACCTAGAGAAATGCTGCTTTTGTTGTTGTTAAGAAAGAAAATCCTACTACATTTTTAGAAAGCATGACACCTCCAACTAAAATGTGTTCTACTGCCTCTGTCAGCTTCAGTTACAATGATCTACCACTGACTCTTTGAACTAGTACTATGCTGTTAAGGTTTTTTTTTTTTTTTTCCCCCCTCAAAGTTGTTTCCTTTTGCTTATCTCCATATTTACTTTGAGGTTATATTCATTTTTCAAGGCTTGATTCCGGTCTTGCTTCTTCTGGGAAATCTTCAGTCAATATCTGTTTCTCAACCTGTTTCAATAAGACTTTAAACATATCAGAACACTTATAACAGTGTGTTTTATGCTATGGAGAGTTCTTTGCATATTATGTAAGTACTTACCTATCAACTTCAGCAAAGGCTGGACAATTATAATCTATGCAAAAATCCATCCAGCCCACTTCCTGTTTTGTAAATAATCTTGCAAGAATACAGCACATCTGTTCAATTACACTTGATTCAAGGCTGCCTTTTTGCTAAAACAGCAGAGTTGAATACTGGTGACAGTCACCAGTAATCCTCAAAGCCTGAAGCCTAAAGTTTTGCCCTCTGGTTCTTTGAGTTTTCCAAACTGTGCATGAGAATATGTGGTGTGTTTTACGTTAATTAATATTAACTCTCAATAAAATGTTTTCTAGAGATTGGGTCTATATGTTATATAAATAATTGATGAAAGGATGAAGAAAGAGTTGAAAAATAAATGTTTATCACCCAAAATAGGAAATATAAACTGTCAATTCCTGCTTTAGTTGGTCTCTGAGTCCCTGTCCTTGATGTAACTCAGAGATCCAATAGAACTTTTTGGCAAGATGCAAAGTGTCTCTATCTATGCTGTCCAGTACAACAGCCATTAATCCCATGTGGCTTTGAAGCACTTGTGTGACTAGAGTGATTACATTAGTCAGATTCAATTTTTAATTTTAATTGATATAAAGTTAATGAAAGTATTGTCACTAGTGATTATCACATAGGAAAATGTAGAGGAAAAAATAGATTTATAAATAATCTACCGAAAGACAAACATCATGTAATGAAAGTGAAAGAATTTAAACAGGTTTTAAAATCTGTAAGAGTTCTGATGTCTTTGTTAATAGCTATGAATTAGAAAGATATGTGGTTCCCTGGTTTGTGTTTTTTTTTTTTTTTTTTAAGATTTACTTTATTCATTTGAAAGAGTTAGAGAGGTAGAGAGAGAAAAGAGAGAGAGAGAGAGAGAGGCTTTCCATTTGCTGGTTCACTCCCCAAATGGCCTCAACAGCCAGAGATGAGCTGATCTGGAGCCAGGAGTCAGGAGCCTCTTCTGGGTCTCCCATGTGGGTGTAGGAGCCCAAGGACCTGGACCATCCTCCACTGCTCTCCCCCGGGCATTTCAGCAGGAAGCTGTATGAAAAGTAGAGTGGCCAGAACACGAACTGGTGCCCATATGGAATGCCAGCACTGCAGGCCAGGGCTTTAACCTGCTGTACCACAGTGCTCGTGCCCATGGTTCCCTTGTTTTATTTTGGTTAATGAGTCTGGATATGGGTGTTAAAAACAAATTAGAGACCAATTCCAGAAGTTTTCCTAAAATTCTTAAAATATTAATTTATCTTCTAATATTTCCATAATTAAAAATTTTCTCTTTAATTTGGAGGAGTCACAAAACCTCTTTTTTTGTGGTTTTTCAACATGTGTGTTGATACAAATTGAAAGAGTAAATTATACCAAGATAAAAGTGAATGAAAAAATAAATTAGGAACACCTAAAATTCGCACATAAATTTTGTATATGTGAGCCTGTGGTGTTGAGGTTGGACATGGAGTAGTGACCTGAGAGGGGACAGAGAAAAAGGAAGAATAGACTGATGGAAGGCTTTGGGTACATTATCATTGGTAATGAGAAAGTGGAGGACATTTGTGTTTCCCCAGTGTATTTGTCATAGTTATCATTGTTTCACTTTTTTGTAACTCAACTTTAATTAAACTCCACAGTGAACATGAACATATTTGAAAAGAATCCTACAGCTGTGGAAAAGTACAAATTCAGAGTCAACTGTGAATTGATAGGTTTGAGTTTACAGAACTGCTTTGAGGTAAACAATAGAGACCCAGCTAGAATGCACTGAAATGCAGCAGTCACTCTGGAAGTTCATTTTTATAGTTCTTATGTTGCTAAACTAGGATGTGACCCAAAAGAGGGAGATGATTCTTTCAGTATCAACTGCTACGAGAGCCCTAAATTCATATTCTGGTATCCATCTAAGACACATTTCCCTGATCTCTACCACCCTCCCTCAGAAGTGTTCCTTCCCTTGATATAATTGTATTGTTTTTCTTCATTAAGACTAACCTTATATTTTTTGTTTTACCTGATAATAATTGAATAAAATATTAATCAGGCAGAGTGTCTGTGAAATGTATACTGGAAACTCTTAACTTCCAGAAGAAAAGTATGACTTTTCAAACTCGGAAGTGACATTAATTATTTGTTGATACAGTTTCTCAATTTAAGGTGAGGGACCAATGTTATAATATTGACTCTAGTATTATTTAGAAAACCAAGTGAATTTTGTGTGTATGTGAAATCCAGTACAGTATCTCAAATTACAAAGCAAACAAGAAATGAAATGGCCATATGATTTTATTTGAATTCCACACTCTCTCCAGCCCACAGCTTACGTAAGAATCCCGCTAAGTCCTTGGAGAATATTTCCCTGGCCTCTGTGTGCTGGTGTAGGCAGTGATATACACAGGGAGGAAGGGATACTGTTTCTGAGGTTAGATTATAGAATTTGTGGAGCAATAAGACACCATCTTGACATGATAATGATTGTTGTCTTTTTGTTTAAAGTGACCATTTTAATATGTTCAGGCATTCTAAGAGTTTTCTAGCCTTCAAAATGGGTTAGACATACATTTAAATTATCTAAATATCAGTATGATATATATGAAAGTACTTTTAAAAAACTCAAGGAAAGAGTGGGCTTTTGCTGTAGCAATTAAGTTGGCACGTAGGGTGCTCACATTCCACATCAGAGTGCCTGAGTTTATGTTCTGATTCTACTTCAGATTCCAGCTCCTACTAATGTGCACCCTGTGAGGCAACAGGAAATGATTCAAGTACTTAGGTCCCTGTACCCGAGGGGAAGGCCTAGATTGAGTTCTAAGTTCTTGTCTTCTCCTTGGCTCAGCCCTGGCTATTATGTGCATTTGGGGAGTGAAACAACTGAGAGAAGATTGATCTGTATCTCTGTCTCTGCCTTGGTCTCTGTGTCTATGCCTACCAAATTAATAAATCAAGAAGAAATAAAATGAGTTAAAATATGTTTATTTTAGTGAAAAATACTTTGTTTGAAATCCATGCATAAATTTTTTCATGATACACATTTTCCATGAACTTTTTGAATACTCCTCATTTGTATATATTTAAGGTGCTTGGGTGTCCCCTAATTTGACTTCAGAGAGAAGTTTGGAAAGCTCTGTTTTTTTATTTTTAAAATTTTTATTTATTCATTTTATTTATTTGGAAAGCAGAGAGAACAGAGGCCAAGTAGATGGTAACAGCAAATATTAGGTGAATTCTCCTTTTGACGTATGGATATCTTTAAATAGGAGAACAGGAAAACTTGAAGATACTGTAGACATGATATATATGTATTTTTTTTAATTTGACAGGTAGAGTCATAGACAGTGAAAGAGACAGAGAGAAAGGTCTTCCTTCCGTTGGTTCACTCCCCAAATGGCCACTACAGCTGGCACTGCGCTGATCCAAAGCCAGGATCCAGGTGCTTCCTCCTGGTTTCCCAGGAGGGTGCAGGGGCCCAAGCACTTGGGCCATCCTCCACTGCCTTCCCGGGCCACAGCAGAGAGCTACTGGAAGAGGAACACCCGGACTAGAGTCCAGCGCCCATATGGGATGCCGGCACCACAGGCAGAGGATTAACCAAGTGAGCCATGGTGCCTGCCCTAGACATTATATTTTTAACCTATGATATTTAATTTGTTAAACAGTAATAGAATGTTACTGAATTTTTTCTTCACTCACATTTTATAAAGTGATTTTCTTATTCTTTTCATATGTATTGCTACAGCTTTTTGTTATCTCACACAGATTTATAATCTAACATCCTACTGAATTATTGGAAAATATCACTTTTTGAATTTGTGTATGATTTTATTCCAAGCTATGAATATACACTTGCATGAAATGATGATTTGAAAAATTGGTCTTGAGTTATATGTTTACGATGCCACAAAACACTGCTACTTAAAAGATGAGGTTATACTATTTTGAATATTGAATAAACTTGTGTTAAATTCCTTTCCTTCCTTTGTGACTGAACCTATCTGGTTACCTGTGTATTTCAAATCATCATTGTTTAAAGGCATTCAGGTGATTCTGCTTTCCCAAAACAGCATTTTATTTTTCAAAATGAGGTAATTAGAGATTACCACATAATATGAAACACCATAGGAAGGTAGGAAGGTTCAAATTAAAATCAGTTCTTTTCATCTCGTAAGGGTAGTTTAAGGAATGACTTTATTTTGTCTGTATTTAGCATCACCACAAAGATAAATAAATTTTTTTTTGAAATTCCAAAGAGGACTGTGTATACAACAAACGGCCCCTAGGAGCATGTTGCTCTTTGTAGTGCCACCCTATGTCAGCATACCTTTGGTGATTTTTGCCTGTGACCACGGCTGTACTCAGATAACGGTATTTGAAGATAGTAAGCATTTTATCATGTAAATGACTTGTGTTCTGATTTTCTGCTCAGCTAGCAAACTTTTGATAACTTGGCTTCTCCTATAATTTGCTTATGAAAAGATAATAGGAAGATGGTGTCTTGTAGAAAGATAATATGCTACACTGAACCTATTCTTGTTTTGACTCACCCCAAGTTGCCTCTATGACTGTCTGTTTTGTCTTTTTTTCTCCTCAGATCAAGTAGGCCTTCTTTAACTGGTTTCTTCTATCTTCAGATGCTGATATATTCAATGAAATTATATCCAACACCAATCTGGGAGATATCTGACCTCCTTAAGATGACATCTATCTTATCTGCTAGGCATGGTTTGACATTTTAATTCACAAAGGACAACTTCTTTCCCACTTGCTTTGAGTATGTAATTCCTGAAGAGGAATAACTATAGATTGTGCTCTGCTTCACTTAAAAAAATTGTTACTTAAAGACAAGCAAGGCAGATGCTGCTGATTTTTGTGTTTTTCTTTGAGTATGCAGACTTGAGCAATTTCTACAGTACTTATGGATTGGATATAGCCTGGAGCTAAGACATATTCTACTAGGGCACTTCAAAAAGTTAATGGAAAGTGGAATTAAAGATAATGTGCATTTTGCATAAATGTTTGAAGATACGTCTTATTTTTAGAATTTCTGAGATAGAGTATATCACAGAGTATCAAATATTAGCTCATACTAATTTTTTTCAGGAAATGTTTATTGAATACCTAGTATGTGTCATATGATGTGCTAAGTGATGAGTATATAATATTATAAAAAACAAGTTGAAATAGCTCTCAAATGGAGACCGTTTTACCCCATGAAGAAAATTTGGCAATGTTTGGGGATATGTTTCTCACCTGAGACATGTATACTGGTATACCATTTAGTGACATTTAGGGATGTTAATAAGCATTCTACAATGCATTAGGTAGTCTTCAACATCAAAGGTGCTTAAATATCAAGCCCAGCAGTGCCCAATTATCCATTAGCATGACATAGTGAAGTCTCCAAGAGAAATGTACATGGAATATTAAGGAAACAGTGTCAGTGAAAAGGTTGCTTTTATCCAGTTGATAGTTACTTCCTGTTATATTATATATTGATCAAGAAAACATTGAAGTCTTGAAAATTACTTTCAAGAGTTGTATAGATGTCCTGTTATCATTAAGAAGTCCAAGTTTCAGACAGTGACTCCTTTAAGCCATTTATTGCACAGCTTCCAAATTCCCAACAAGGAACAGTTTAACTGAAACATGGAGAATTTGAAATTAAATTAGAGGTTCAGTGGAGTTTTATTGACTTTTGGAAATGGTCAAAATATAGGTCAGCCACAGGTCAGTCTTCTATATCTCAATGGTTTATTGTCTTAGGAAGGAAATGTGTAATTTAATAAAGCTTTGCTTCTGGTGAAACAAACTTTTCTATTTCCTGGATACTAAAATATCTTTTAGAATTTTAAAAGGAGAAAGAAAAAAACAAGCAAAAATCCCACAAAGCTTTGTGAAGTAAGGAAGAAATCAAAACCATAAAATTTTAATGTGAACTTCTTTATGCCTTTGTCACTTAGTGTTTTAGAGTTATGGTTCTGGCAGTCCAGACTACAGCATATAAGAGTTAAGGACAAATAAGCAAAAGCAAGTTGTTTTTAAAATTTCAGACATTTCTTGATGAGTTCTTATGAAGAGTCTTTCCCATTCTTCTCTACTTCTTTAACTTTTCTCATTGGGGAAAATAAACTTCTAGGAGCTACTGATTTAATTCTAGGAATACAAATGAGAGCAAGGCATGTATTGTGTGCTAGATAGAAGTATAGTCACAGAGATTATAACCAAATGTGCACAGAACTGCCATAAATACCAGAATTTCTAGAGCTGTCTTATTGTTTAATAAACTAATCTACTGTGTCCATAAATATATTTATTAAAACTTCTGGCTACACTATTGGGAGTCAGAGAAATGTGCTTTTAATCAATGTTTGGGATATAAGAAAGTTTAATAGATTAGAAAGGGGTTAAATAGTCTAGGCAGAAAGGATGGGATATTCATGGACAATTTGCAACATGAACATGCACCACATGTTTCATAAAGAGTAAATCTGTGTTCTTCCCTGGTTTATTGGAGGAGCAGGGGGAGATGAAAACTAGGGTTCTGTGTAGAATTTGAAGGATGACAAGATATATTCACAGTTTTAGAATTTTTGCCATGAAATTTATATGCCTAAATTTTTAAGTCAGCCAAAATAACATCATATTTTTGTATTAGGACTGTGATCCAGATAGTAGTTCACTTGATGGATTAGATAGAAGGAACTATAGAATGACAGAAATCAATTAAGAAGCTGTTGTAGTTTTGCACATGCCAAAGATCTGAAATAAGCCATTAGGTGATATTACACAGAAGGAGTTCTATTGAAACAACATTTTCATCACAATTTGAAATGGGTTGATGGCCTTTGAGATGTCAGAAATGCACAAAGAACTAGAACTTGAGAATAATGCCATCGTTTCAGCCTTGGTAGCATGGGAAATACAGAACTGACTAAAGAACTGCTTTGAGACTAAGGAAAGTCTTTCGTTATCGTATACAGTATTTAGGGAGCAATTGGGAAAGCTAATCTGATCTCAAGGATTAGAGGGGAAGATTTGAAAATTACTAGCAGTGACAAGTGGTAGTTAGTGATTCTGATTCAAAGAGTGGATGAGTCAATGCTAGTTCAGAGCAGAGTGAAAGTAGGAGACAGTCGATGGAAGGGTAGGGTCTAGGAAAAGATAAAAGTCTGCAATTAAGTTAGTTAAAGAAATACAAAGGGCTTGCAGGAGAGTGTTGTCATAGATGTCAAAATTGAAGTAGAGGAAGGCTAGAGAATTAACAACAGAGTCAAATTATGTAGATTGTCTATGAATGGTAAAGATTATGAAACACACATACAGATTTCACACCTAGGAAATTATTAATATTGACTACAAATCTTTCCATAAAATTTCTGGGTAAGCATGAGTTTGTAGGGTTATGCTAAATGTTGGAAGGTTGCTGTTTACTTTAGATTACTTATGGTGAAGAGGTGAAGATTATCTATGAAATATATGCTTGAATGATTTTCTTTCTTTTTTTTAAAAGATTTATTTATTTATTTGAAAGGCAGAGTTACAGAGAGGCAGAGGCAGAGGCAGAGAGAGAAAGAGAGAGAGAGGTTTTCATCTGCTGATTCACTCTCCAAATGGCCACAATGGCCGGAACTGCGCCGATCCGAAGCCAGGAGCCAGGAGCTTCTTCTGGGTCTCTCATGCAGTGCAGGGGGTCAAGGATTTGGGCTATCTTCTACTGCTTTCCCAGGGCATAGCAGAGAGCTGGATAGGAAATGGAGCAGCCAGGACTGGAACAGACATCAATATCAGATGCCGGCACTGCAGGGGGAAGCTTTACTCCCTGTGCCACAGTGCTGGCCCTTTGAATGCTTTTCTTTCAAAGATCAGTTTTTCTGTTACCATCTGAGTGTTTTTTTTCCCAAATCCAAAGGTATACATGGTTACATAAAAATAGAAAAGGGATACAAATAAGCACTTTAGAGATTAATCAGTTTACAGAGGAAGAAATTAGAGTTAAAAAAAAAAAAAAGTTAATTGTCGACCAATATGGGAAGAAGTTAGAAACCCAAATCTGAGATTGGTCTCCCAATTCCAGGTCTGGTACAAAGTCCATTACTCCATGAACAGAAAGATAGAGGTCATTTCTATGCAGAGAAAAACAAATGAGCTGTGTCATTGCAGAAATGTTCTGCATGGTTTGTTGCCATCTGTCTTAAAGCTCAATCTGGACTGGCAGGAATTGAGACTGCTGAGCTGCATTTAGATGGACCATGTGGGCAGTGCATGGAAAATCTTTTGTTTGGAGGGTTTGGTTTTTTCCATATATGGCAAATTGGAGATACAAAATGTTTATGACAAAATTAAGAGCCTAGAGCTATGGAATCTTTGAAGTCTGACTTTGACATCCCATTTTGTTAGATTTAGTATATTTTATACATGTTAAAATGCTATTGGAGTACAATACTAAACACTGCTTTTAGAGGGAGAAAACTTAAAATCAGGCAGGGCACAGGGATGGAAGTCTAGGGTAGCCTGGATTCTAAACTGAACTGTGATACTGTGTGCCTGTGGACACTTCCTACTCAGAAGCTCAGGTTACTTAACAGAGGAAATCAATGATAGAAGCTGGAGGTATGTTGAAGCTCACTTTGGACTTACCTGGTAACCCACACACACCTTTGGAATGTTGAAATCATCAATCAGAAATGCTCTCTTTAGGTAACTTTAGATTACTTGTATACAACATGGCTGTTTGACATTTTAGTTTGTGATCCCTGATGTCTAATTCCATTTCAGCTTTGCCATTCAGTGATTCAGGAATAGAAGGATTCAGGGTTAGTAGCTCTGTGAGGCCAGGATTTCCTAGTGTGCATTTAGTATGTTGAAAATATAAGAGCAAACTTCCCCAAGTTTGTGTCTATGCAACAACAGAAAAACCCAAATCTAAACATTTAGTTATTTTTTAGATTTATTGTTTCCTGTAATGTAATAAGAGAACTCTTAGAAAACAAATTTAAGACTAAAAATTAAGAATTCTTTAGTTTAAAGAAGTAATGCCATTCAATTTAATTATGGTTATACAAAGAACATCAGAAGGAATGCACTGAGATGTAATCAATACTGTGCTTCTTCACAGTTCATTTATTTTGAATATATTTTCCAAATTACTTTCAATATTATTCAGCAAAGTGTAGAGAAAAAAAAACAAAAAACATGTAATTCACAGTGGTGCATTGTAATGTAACACTTTTTTTCTGAGTCACTTTTTAGATTAAGACATGTTCATTATCATAAGGAGTTATTACAATTCTGCATCTTCTTCCATTTGGATTTTCTGAGTTTAATTTTATAGGGCTCATGAGATTCATCATACATATGAAACATTAGGATTTTTATGTTCTACAGACATTCCTTGGAAATTCAAATGTCATATGAAAAACTAGGAACTTAATGCTAGGAATTATTTGTGTGATTTTTCTAAAGTGGGCCAATTGACAGCTAGTCTTTCTGGGTGATAAAAGGCTTGTCATCCCAATCAAATGAAATAAAGCAATTCTCCCAAGTTCAGCTGAAGCCCTTGCCAAAGATGACAGTCGAACTTTTAATAGCTTCTGAAAATGAAATAATCAAACATTTATTCCTCAGAAGCTTAATATAAATTTCTTCTGTTTTATTTCATCTGAGCATTTTTATTGAATTTTACTTGATTTGATTTTTCCGATTCTTGTATGAGAATGGCTTTTATTTGTAAGTTTCACTCAGATTGACATTTTGATGGTTTAAACCATTCATGAAATTCCAAGAAGATAGGCTATGTTATTTGAAAAATAAAATATTGACAGAGTACACTAGAAGGCACATTTTAAAGTGCATTTGATTTCCTTTGCAGCTTGACAACATATTTACTGATGCTTGGTAACTCCCAAAGCCATACTTTCCAGTACATGTCCAGATGAGATTTGACAATGTTGCAGTACATCTTTCTGCGTCTAGATTTATGTATGCAAATTGAGTTCTTGGCAGTCTGTGAATACCAGGAAAGTCTCATCTCCCTGTATTGCAATATGGGACTAAAAATAAATAAATAAAAAGTGCCCCTTAAATGGTGAAGGAATCTTTTCCAAAGCCATTGGAGCTTCCAGACGACTCAATCTAATTTGCTTTCTAAAACATTTTATTTTACAAAAAACACACATGCACATGTATAAACATTTTCATGGCACTATGTTCCAGACATTCTTCTAAATCACACACACACACACACACACACACACATTGTGTGTATGTATGCTTTTATGTATATATACATATAAATGTTTTCAATTTTTTTGGATAGCATTCCAATGATGTAGAGACTATTATTAGACCTATCTTACAGATCAAGAAATTGAGAAGCACAAAAGTTAAGTAATTCCCCACGGTCACACAGTAAGGAAAAGCAGAGCCACAGTTCAACAAGGCAGCTTGATACCAGGGTCCTCCAAGCTTTACCAACAAACTGTACTGTACAGCCCCAATAAAGGGTCAAAATACTGTGTCAGAGTATAGTCAATAGTCAGACCATATATTTATCAGTTCTTACTGAAGCCTTACTGAAGTCTGCAGTGTGCAATTTTTTTTTCCATTGAGACACACATATTTTTTCACTTTTCTCCTAGTTAAAAGCTAACATAAGCCACTGTGATGTAGGGAAGGAATTTACAGGATGTAAGGACAGAGTCACACACTCATTAAAGTCATAGAGAAATTGAGAACAGTTTTGCGTTCTTATCAGATTTTTAAAACATGATTAACAGCATGTTACTCATCATTCTGAAAGAATTCTTGAATTAGTCCATTTGCCCTTCTCTGGGCCATGGTCTTAGATGGTTAAAGCTATGCTCTTAAATGTTGAAAGTTCTCCTTTTTAATTCTGGTATTCCTTATGCTAATTTTGAGTTCAATACCAGAAGCATACCTGACTAAGTAGGAAAATGGGTTGCTTTTGGAAAGGGAAATGCTGGACCTAAAATATTTTGTAAACATTCCTGATTATGGTAAGGATATGATATGCCATCTGATATCTTATTTAGAGAAACAGAAACACAGAGTCCTATATCTCATGCTGGAGAGCCTGACAGACAATGGATATCAGACAAGAGCACAAAGATTCCAAATGACCACCATGAAGCAGATCCTGGTGGGATTTCTGTTGCTCTAGTAGCTCTATAACCTGACTTTCATATAGGTTTTTTGTGCTCTAAGGATGGTAGACAGTTAAGGCACTGAGCCAGCCTGGGGTCATAAAAGAATTCATGAGAATGTCTATCCTGTGCATGCTATTTACAGCATCAAGGCACAAGTTTTGATTATTGCTCTGTGGTTATTGCAATTACAGTTGTATTTAGGTGGCACTTTTCAGAACAGTTAACATCGGTGCTGTGCTGAGAAAGCATAGTAAGATAATGTCTTTCTCCTTGCTTTATTGATTCTCCATTTACACATACATATTTTTTCTATATTCTTACAGTATAGATCAAAATTCTAAATGCCAAAAATCTATTGTGCCAAGTTATAAACTGGTAAACTACTCAGCTTTGGGAATACAAAAATGAATAAGAAGCTGCATTTTTGTTTTATTTTTTTAAAATTTTTTTTGACAGGCAGAGTTAGACAGTGAAAGAGAGAGACAGAGAGAAAGGTCTTCCTTTTTTCCGTTGGTTCACTCCCCAATGGCCGCTGTGGCCAGCGCCCTGTGCCGATCCGAAGCCAGGAGCCAGGTGCTTCCTCCTGGTCTCCCATGGGGTGCAGGGCCCAGTCACCTGGGCCATCCTCCACTGCACTCCCTGGCCACAGCAGAGAGCTGGACTGGAAGAGGAGCAACCAGGACAGAATCCGGCACCCTACCGGGACTAGAACCTGGTGTGCCAGTTCCGCAGGCAGAGGATTAGCCTATTGAGCCGAGGTTCAGGCCAAAGCTGCATTTTTATTAAAGTCTGATGGCAACAGGTGATTGAAAAAATAAATCAAATAGTATTTGGAAATAGGGCTATATTTTATTTGTTTAGTTATCTGTCTCCAAAATTAAATGATGAGATGTTGGAAAACAGGGGCAGCATCTTATTCATCTTTCTTTTCTGATTGTACATATATAAATGTCTCTCCAAAACTGAATTAAAGGAATATTTAAATTCATAATTTAGTTAGCAAATAGTAAGTGAATATTTAAAATTTTAGTAGATTCTAAGTCATAAATTACCAAGTGATCTTCTATAAGTTGTTTAATTTTCTAAACTTAGAACCATCAAAAGAGGTTGGTGAACCTTCATAAGACTGAGAATTAACTTACCCCTATAAAAGGAGTAGTATTTTATAGATGTATAATACTTATTGATATATTCAGTTATATTAAGACTGTAAATACTATGACACATCTTTCCTATAGACACAGTTTTAGATGGAATTCTAATGTACATGCAGCAAATATCCAATAAGGATGATGACTCAGACACTGTAGAGTGAGGGAGTGAGAAGATTATTGAAATGATTCATGCAGAAGTAATGCATGTGCAGTTGACTGTTGTTAAGGAATTCTGAGTGGTATAGTCCTCTTTCATTCTCTCCATTTGACTTCCTGCTTTACATTGTTGGGTTCCCTCTTGCTGTTTGAGTAGGAAAGAAGTTAATTAAAGAAGGTAAAACTCAAGGTAATCTATTCTGTACTTTTCAACCATTCAATTATAAAGGGATGTAGTGGTGGAATACTGCTTAAACTATTAGTTTAAATAAGACTTTAAATTATATGTAATGTTTACTCATACATGAGTATCTTGATTTTCAGTTAGCCATAAGTCTGCAATTAGCTTTTATTCCAGATGTTGTTGTGCAGATTGAGAAAGTGCTTTATGTTAACACTACCATTGTTTTGCCATCAATCACAGGCTTTCAGAGGTATGTTCAGAAAGGGAAGGGAATAGCTTAATTATTCAGAAAGGCAAGTCAGGCCTCTTTAAGGAGGCAAAAATTTAATGAGTTTTCTGGATTTCAGCCAAATAAGTCAGCCCAAGTGGTTTTTTTTTTTTTTTTTTTTTTTTGACAGGCAGAGTGGACAGTGAGAGAGAGAGACAGAGAGAGAAAGGTCTTCCTTTGCCGTTGGTTCACCCTCCAATGGCCGCCGCTGCAGCCGGCGCACCGCGCTGATCCGATGGCAGGAGCCAGGATCCAGGTGCTTTTCCTGGTCTCCCATGGGGTGCAGGGCCCAAGCACCTGGGCCATCCTCCACTGCACTCCCTGGCCATAGCAGAGAGCTGGCCTGGAAGAGGGGCAACCGGGACAGAATCCGGCGCCCCGACCGGGACTAGAACCCGGTGTGCCGGCGCCGCAAGTTGGAGGATTAGCCTATTGAGCCACGGCGCCGGCCCAAGTGTTGTTTAAGCAAATCCAAGAAGCTATAGGAATAATTTCTGTCAGGATTACTGACAAGAAGCATGGGACACTCTGCTCCTCCCCCACAAAGAAAGCTTCAAAGATAAAGAAAAACAAAAAATAAACAGCTGCTATTCTGCTGGAATATTCAGAGAAAAGTACTAAAGTACAGTTGGGTGAACTGAAGAAATTAGAATATGGAGATTCTAAATGGCCATGTGTCTTGCACTGACTGTCCTACACTCCGAGTGGGGAACAATTTGAATTCAAGTTCTTCTCATCATGGGGAAAAGGTGTAAAAGGATGTCCCCAGTAGTCCCTTCCAACACCATAGATATCTGCAATTTTTGCTTCTGGGGATTCTGCAGCCCTTGTGATCACAGACTCCAGCAGGGAAAGCTCTTGCAGAGTGTGCTCCATTACAGTACTCTAGAGGGGAATCTCATTCATATTGTACCCTCTTCAACCCATGCTGCTATAGCAAGCACCATTTTGAGACAAAATCCAACTGTACTCTGCTCCTGCTACCATATACTGCATATATTTTCTGCATGGCAGAGTGTCACCACTTCCATGCCACCTACAAAGACTGTTAGTTTTGTGCTGTGGTAACCAGGCACCCTGACTCCACTACTGCGTGGGCTGTGGTACACTGGCCAGGCTGCGGAGTAAACCTGCCACCTGTATGTCTCCCATAGATTGACAATTGTGAACCCTACTGCATGGATGCCATGGCTCTACTATCACATGAGTTGCACTGCAGTAACCTAGGACTGTTGGAGTGGCAACTTGCTTGAGTGCAATAATGTTTATGCCCCCACATGAACATTGGGTATGAATGGACTCCCCACCACTTCAATATGCACTGCACCCAAATCTTTGGATTACAGCTGGAGAAGCCTTTCAGGGACTATGCTGGAGCCAAACCAACATGTCATATCAAGCTGACACCCTGCGACACATGTTTAGGGGAAAGTCTATCACTAAGAAAGCTAACCTATAAAGTTGCTAGAGATAACAAATATGCAAGATGTTCAAATATAAACATAGGGACAGAACAAGTAGAAAAAAAGCAAGGTAACGATATGCCTCCAAAGGAACAAAGTTACTCCATAGCAACAAATATCAAAAAAAAGAAATTCACAGAAATACAGAAAAAGAATTCAAGAGTCATTCCATGGCTAATCAATGAGAGATTTTTTTTTTTTTAAAGAAAGTCCATTTAACAAAATTAGGAACATAATTGCTGTTTTTTTAACTTTTATTTAATGAATATAAATTTCCAAAGTACAGCTTATGGATTACAATGGCTTCCCCCCCATAACGTCCCTCCCACCTGCAACCCTCCCCTTTCCCACTCCCTCTCCCCTTCCATTCACATCAAGATTCATTTTCGATTCTCTTTATATACAGAAGATCAGTTTAGCATACATTAAGTAAAGATTTCAACAGTTTGCTCCCACACAGAAACATAAAGTGAAAAATACTGTTTGAGT
This sequence comes from Oryctolagus cuniculus, assembly GCF_051225735.1. Taxonomy (NCBI): domain Eukaryota; kingdom Metazoa; phylum Chordata; class Mammalia; order Lagomorpha; family Leporidae; genus Oryctolagus; species Oryctolagus cuniculus. The sequence continues at coordinate 104,095,344 of NC_142871.1, read as the reverse complement.
ACTAGTTATAGCATTAAATCTCAATGTACAGCACACTAAGGACAGAGATCCTACATGAGGAGTAAGTGCACAGTGACTCCTGTTGTTGACTTAACAAATTGACACTCTTGTTTATGGCCTCAGTAATCACCCTAGGCTCTTGTAATGAGCTGCCAAGGCTATGGAAGCCCCCTGAGTTCACCGACTCTGATCATATTTACACAAGGCCATGGTCAAAGTGGAAGTTCTCTCCTCCCTTCAGAGAAAGACACCTTCTTCTTTGATGACCTGTTCTTTCCACTGGGATCTCACTGACAGAGATCTTTCATTTAGTTTTTTTTTTTTTTTTTTTTTTTTTTTTTCCCCAGAGTGTCTTGGCTTTCCATGCCTGAAATACTCTCATGGGCTTTTCAGCCGGATCCGCATGCCGTAAGGGCTGATTCTGAGGCCATAGTGCTGTTTAGGACATCTGCCATTCTGTGGGTCTGCTGTGTATCTCACTTCCCATGTTGGATCATTCTTTCCCTTTTTTATTCTATCAGTTAGTATTTGTAGACACTATTCTTGTTTATGTGATCCCTTTGGTTCTTAGTCCTATCATTATGATCAATTGCTGTTTGAATGAGAAATTCAGCAAAGATAATTTTTCAAATATTTATTTATTGAAAGGCAGAGATATAGAGAGAAACAAATGAGAGAGAGAGAAATATCTTCCATCCATAGGTTCACTCCCCAAATTGACCTGGGGCTGGGCCAGGCTGAAGCCAGGAGCTTCTTCTGGGTCTCCCACATGGGTGAAGGGGCCCATGCACTGGGGCCATCTTCCTGCTGCTTCCCTAGGTGCATTATCGTGGAGCTGGATCTAAAGTGGAGAATCTGGAACTTGAACTGGTGCCTGTATAGGATGGCAACACTGCAGGCAGAGGCTTAACCAGCTATTCCACAAAGCTGGCCCCTGAAGAGATATTTTTGAAAAGAGCCAAGCAAAATCTTCGAGCTGAAGAATAATCAGAATAAAAAGTACAGTTGAGAGGTTCAACAACAGATTAGGTTATGCAGAGTAAAGAATTTCTGAATATATGCAAGTCTTTTTAGACATCTCAGATATTTAACATTAAAGAAGAAAAAAATCAAAAGAATGAAAAAAAAAACCTTATATACTTAGAGAACACCATTAAGTGAAGAAATATTTATAGGTATTTTCGAGGAGAACAGAAGAGAAAAAGCATAGGAAATCTGCTTAACAAAAAATAGCTAAAGACTTTCCCAAATTTCAGGAAAAATAGATATCCAAATGCAGAAGGCTCAAAGGACCTCAAATAGAACTCCAAAATAGGACTGCCAAATAGAACTCTCTTCACAACATATTATTAAGTTTTCAAATCCAGGACAGCATCCTAAAAACAGAAGCAGGAAAGATCCAAATCACATTTAAGAAAACCTCCATTGGCCTCACAAAGATTTCTCAGCAGAATTCTAAACAGGCCACAAAGGAATGGGCTGACATTCAGAATTCTGAAAAGAAGGCACTGGTAGCCAAGAATAGTATACCCAGCAAAGCTATCTTTCAGGATAACTAAGAAATTTGTATTTTCTAGGAGAAGCAAAACCTAAAGAAATTTATCACCACCAGATCCACCTTATGAAATACCCTTGAGGGAGTCATTCGTCTAGAGGAAAAATGAAGGTAGCTACCATTATGAAAGCCTGTGAAAGAAGAAATCATATTAAAAGATCAGAAATGCAAAGGAGACAAAGAAAACAAATCTTTTTTTTTTTTTTTTTTTTTTTTTTTTTTGACAGAGTGGACAGTGAGAGAGAGAGACTGAGAGAAAGGTCTTTCTTTTGCCATTGGTTCACTCTCCAATGGCCACTGCAGCTGGCCGGCACACCGCGCTGATCCGAAGGCAGGAGCCAGGTGCTTATCCTGGTCTCCCATGGGGTTCAGGGCCCAAGCACTTGGGCCATCCTCCACTGCACTCCCTGGCCACAGCAGAGAGCTGGCCTAGAAGAAGGGCAGCCGGGAAAGAATCTGGCGCCCCAACCAGGACTAGAACCCGGTGTGCCGGCGCCGCAGGTGGAGGATTATCTTATTGAGCCCCGGTGCCGGCCTAAAGAAAACAAATCTTAACAACACAGAACCTCTTTGAGCCATGAAGACAAACAATGAGAAAGGAAGAAAGGAACAAAGCCATTAAAAGTAACCAGAAGAAAATTAATAAGATGACAGGAGGAAGTCTTTATGTATCAGGAATAATTTTCATTGTAAGCAGATTAAATTTCCGAAGTAAAGACATTATCAGGTTGAATAAGTAAAAGATATACAACACAAGGATGATTCAAAGTATATCACATCAACAAAATAAATGAAAAAATTCTATGATCTCAGTAGATGCAGAAAAAAGCATTCAATAAAACAGCAATCTTTACTGTTAACACTCTCAAAAAATTAAGTTAGAGAAGAGAAAGAACATAGCTGAAATAATAAAATATATGACAAAACATGCAGCTAACATCATATCAAATGGGGAAAAGCTATAAGTGTTTCCATCAAGGTCTGGCACAGGATAAAGATATCCACTTTCACCAGTCGTCAATATAATGCAGGAAATCTAAGAGAAATTAGGCAAGACAAAGAAACAAAAGGCATAAAAACAGGAAGGGAGTATGCCAAATTATCCCCTTTTTCAATATGATTCTGTCTATATAAAAATATGATTCTGTCTATGTAAAGGTATAGAGACTCCACCAAAAGACTGTTGGATCTGAAAAAATTACTAGAGTTGCAAAATAAAATATCAGCTTTACAAATCAGTAGCACTTTTATATACTAATGTTGAATTTCATGAGAAAGATACAGGAAAACAATCCTAATTTTTTTTTAAAAAAGCAAAGTTCTGATTTCTTATACTTTCAAGATTGCTTGAGTTTTAGTCATGAACATAATTTACAATATACACAAGAGATAAATACATATATACAATATACACTGACATATGTTCAAACCAAACTATTTAATTAATAGTAAAACATAAATTAGTCATTGCTAATGAAAAGGAAATACATATTTGGATATTGATATATAGACAATTGTATCCCATTACTATAAACATGTATTGCTATTTTTACAAGTAATGAGATTGAATAAATTAATTACCAATTTGAATATGTGAAATATTGATGAAGTGACAAGACCTACATAGGTATATTTAGCTTATCTTCTCACCAATATAATTTTTTAAAAGATTATTTGAGAGTTAGAGTTAAAGAGCGAGAGCGAGAGAGAGAAGGAGAAAGATCTTCCATCCACTGGTTCACTCTCCAAGTAGCCAAAATGGCCAGAGCTGAGCTGAAACAAGCCAAGAGCCAGGAGCTTCCTCTTTGCTGCTGACACATATGCAGAGGCACAAGCACTTTCTACTGCCCTCCCACACCATAAGCAGACATATGGATCAGAAGGGGAGCATCTGCGACAGGAATTGGTACTTATATGCAATGCTGGCACTGCTGGTGGAGGCTTAGCCTACTATGCTACAGCACCGGCCCCCAATATAATTTTTTAAATAATTTAGTAGCCTATATGGTAAATTTTATTTGTTTATTTATTTAGTTCGTTTGAAAAGCAGTGAGACAGAGTAAAATCTCCTACCATTTTTTCACTCTCCAAATGCCCCCAGCAGTCAGGGCTGGGCCAGGCCAAAGCCAGGAGCCTGAACCTCTATATGGGTCTCCCATGTGGGTGATAGGAACCCAAGTACTTGAATCATTACCTTCTGTCTCCCAGGGTGCACATTATCAAAAAGCTAAAATGGACAGCAGAACTAGGACTCTAACCTAGGCATTCTCATATGGGATGCCAGCATCCCAAGCAGTGGCTTATATCAAGTCTCCCCTCACCCCCCAATAATGTATTTTTTTTAAAGATTGATTTATTTATTTGGAAGTCAGAGTTACAAAGAGGCAGAGGCAAGGAGAGAGAGAGAGGTCTTCCATCCTCCAGTTAACTCTGCAGATGGCTGCAACAGCCAGAGCAGAGCCCATCCGGAGCCAGGAGCCAGGAGCTTCTTCCGGGTCTCCCACGTGCGTGCAGGGGCCCAAAGACTTGGGCCATCTTCCATTGCATTCCCAGGCCATAGCAAAGAGCTTGATTGGAAGTGCAGTAGCTAGACTCTAACCAGTCCCCATATAGGATACTGGCACTGTAGGTGGCTGCTTTACCTGCTACTCCAAAGCGCCGGCCCCCCAATAATGTATTTTTATAAAATTGAAGAATTATTACTCCTTATAAAGCTGAATTAACTATTTATTAAATAATTAGACATTTAAAAACAAATTATTGGTCCCAAAAGTTGTGTTTTAATTACTTTAAATATTTTAATCTTGAAATGTTTCTAATTATATTTACTGATTTTTAATTTATTTGAGTAGCAGAGTCAGAGGCAGAAGGAAAATATCTGTCATTTGCTTATTAATTCTCCAAATGGCAACAACAGCCAGGACTGGGCCAGGCTGAGTCTTAGAACTCAATCCCGTTCTTCAATGACTGTGATAGGGAACTGCTCAACTACTTGAGCTACATGCTGTCTCCCAGAGGGCACATTAGCAGGAAACTGGAAACAGAAGCAGAGCTAGGATTCAAACCCAAGTACTCTGGTCTGAGATGCTGGTGTTTGAAGAGATGTCTTAACTGCTGTGCCAAATCCCAGGCCCTAAAGTATTTTTAAAGGAAAGTTATTTCTGTTTATAAAATACAATTTGAAATTCAGAAACAAAAAAGTAAAAATTCATTATCTCATTGTGTGGCTATTATTACAATTTAGTCTGGTATGGGGAATAGTAGGGGGACTGAGAAGAGGTCTAAGGAGTTTGGGGGAAGAAAGTTTGAGATGGCTTTATAGAACATTCAGCAGAGCAGAACCAGAGCTAGGGCAAATTTCCTGAAATCTGTGTGGGAGTGAAGCAGACCATGGGACTCTCCTCTCATCCTGTATCAGAATCTCTGTGGAACCCAAGACTCTCACCCACATGCTTAGATTCATGCCGTCTGTGGTGAGACTTATAGGCAGGAATGTTATTTAAAGATTCCTGGAAATTGTCAGTGTGCAAGCGGGATTAACAAAATTATTTATAATTCTAAAATTTGGAGATCAGATTCACATGGAGAGTTTGTTGAAGGCTACTGGACCCCAACCCAGCATTTCTGATACAGTAGGACTTGGAACTGGACCAAAATTTTGTATTTCTTATGTCATCCCAGGTGATTATGTGCTGTTTATGTGGAGATCATGCTCTGAGAACCACTGCTTATTACTAGATCCTTTGTGGAAAGTGGCACCATCATAAACAAATCTATAAATTTGTAAACTTAAATATACAATAAAGCTGATATAAATATTTTTGTACTAGAACTGTAAAGTACAGTAAAGCTCAGTAATGGATTAGAGGAGGAAGGAACTATTAATGTTAATGTCAGAGGAAGATAGAACAGAGGCAGAAAGGAACAAGAATTTCTTCTTTCTCATCCAGAACTTTGAACATTTTATATGTGTACATTTCTTTTCCACTTTTCACTGCAAACTTATACATTATCTTCTAATACATACTCCCGATTCATAGTCAGTCATTCACATATGAAAATTAGCTTATTGTCCCTTTATCTTGACTGGAATTTATCCATTCTGGACTGCAGTTTGGCTTAAATAAGAGTTTGTTTTATACTTAATGGTATTTTAATTTATCAAGATGACCTAAGACGCTCAGGACACTAAATTCGGTTGTTTTTGAAAAGCCAGGGGAGAAGGATCAGAATGTTATGACTGCTATCAAAATGATATGATTAAAATCTTGAGCATGTGTGGAATGAAAATGTATAAGAGAAAACATTGAATTTGAGGTTATGAATTTTTGAATTGGCTTTCTGTATGTGTAGATATAAACAGATGACCATGACATTAAACAAGAAGTGTTAGTAGGAGAATGAAAATGTTGGACCATCCTTTAAAGAAAACAATTTGAAAAGTGGTAAACTCTTAAATGTTAAAGAGTTTAAACAAATGTGGTATAAGACAAGAGAAAATTCAGATTTTAATTTAGATGAGCAGAGTAAACCTATTAAAAGAAAACAAGGAGTCAGTATTTGAGGCCCCATGAAAGGACTCTTATTGAAAGTCTAACCCCGGTCTTCTGCAAGGAAGTTCAACCCTAAAATAGGTAAAGTGAAATGATAATGTAGAGATTACTTAATGTCAAATACTATGAAAATGAATAATGCTGATAGACAGCTTCAAGAAATTTTTTTTTTTTTTGGTTCAAATTAATGGTTTTATTTCCACCTTTAACACTAGCAGAGGAGTCCAAGACAAACTGATGTTCGTGGATACAGTTTAAATGCAACAAAGAGCGAGCTGAACTATGTACACTGAAGATGAGAAAAGGGTTTTCTCACACCAGCCTTTTCCTGGTTTGCAGTTTCGGAAGAAACGAAACACATTTTCCCCCAACTGAATTTAGGAAGAAGTAACACAACTTTTATGACCAACCACTTAAGTTGTAAGGATAAAACTTAAATTCTGAAATGGGTGTTACTGTATCAATTCGTCAGCTGGCTGTATGGTTACCTTGACTCCTAGTGTATCATTCCAACACAACAAAGGAGCATGTCCATGAAGCCCAGAGGGAACTTAATGGCAGCGGCACCCAACCAGAGTGCCGACGAGCTACGTGTCAAAATAACGGGTGCTGTGATCCCGTGCTCTTTGACTCCAAGTAGAAAATTATTACTTTCATTCACACTAACTGCCAAGTGAGCCAAAAAGTTAAAAAGTCAGAAGGAAGAATAAAACTATTTTCTTCACACACAGGAGGGACACTCCATCAGCCCCATAAAGTGAGTTCTGTGCTGAGTCCCTGTTCCTTCAGAGCGGCGATCTGAAGGCCAGTTATTGCTAGCAACGCCAGAACGGCCCCTCTCTCATGAAGACGTTTCACACGAAAAGGCTGCGGGTCTGGCTTGAAGCCCTCTGAGGAAGGGGAGGTATGCAGGTGGAGGCGGGCTGGCACTGCCAGGCCTCTCCCCTACCACTACCCCCACGCCCTGTGCTGTCGGGCTGCTCGGGCCACACTGCTGCCCTCTGAGAGAACCTGAGGTCCCCACGTGCCTGTGCACTGGAGCAGAGGTTGTTACCTGGGTGCCCCGGGATGGCTAAGTCGCCGTGGTTTGCCACCCAAAGCCTGTGTAGCAGTCAAAAGCCCAAGGACCAAAGCCCGCTTGGCCAGAAGAGCAGCTTCTGATATAAACACCAGCTGGTGGGGGCTGTTTCCCTGTTTGGGTAGTGTGCCTAAGAGCTGGGGCACACTGCATTTCTTTCTGGCATCTGCCTGTAGGTGGACCAGCCTACCTGCCACATGGTGACAAGCCAGACACAGTCCACCCAGCCCGAGGATCCCAGGTGCAAGAGCGGTCTCTGAGGCACGGAAGACCAACCCCTGGACTTCTTTCTTTGCTTGAGAGTCAGAGATCACCCTGTGATTCTGCCTGCACCTTATTCAGATGTGCAGTGTTTTCTGCAAATCAGGAGAACCTCTGCAGGGCAAACCCCCTGTTTCCTAAGAACGAAAAAGTGCAATAAAGCCCGTTCTTTACCTACTTGTCAGCAGCCCAGGAGATGTAGCACTGTTAGTGTCCTCCCCAGAGGCCTGATGTCTCCTGAGGAGCAGTGCCCATCCACCTTATCTCTGCTCACCAACTGTTCTCAGGAACCTTACCCATGCTCCAAAGTTTGTCACCTGGCACAGGACTGGGAGGTAAATAGGGCAGGCACATGTTTGGGTGCCCTCTCTTCCGGTAAAATCTGTCCTGTGTTTGCCACCACGTGTCCTCCAGTCCTTGCTGCCAGCTGCCTGTGTCTGCCCAAGTTCAGTAGACCCTGGGAGGTGGTGGCAGTGTTGTGGCCTTAATCAGCCAGCCGCTCACTTCCATACTTCTGTCCAAGGCACTGTCACTCCCTGTTTCAAGGAACGTGGCCCACCTGACTTGGCACTGGCTTGGCTAGCTTCAAGAAATTTTTTAAAAATTGTAATTTTATCACTAACCATGCTACTCCTAATTTAAATACTTAGTTTCCATTACAACTAAAACAAACAAAGAAATCCTTTGAGTCTCCATCCTTATCTTGTTCTCCTCTGTGTCATTTGGTATTCTGTTCTTATGCTATTGGGTCTCATTTGAATTACTAAAATGTCACCTTGATCTTTTATGCCTCCAGATCTTTGCTGGTCTCTCTGTCTTGAATAATATCCACTTCATCTTCCTCCAAACTCTCCTTAACTAAGTTTAGTTATGAGCTCATAGCCCTATCCTGTATATCACCCACTGTGCCTGTGGTTAGTTGCTCAATGTTTTTTTTTTTTTTTTCCTTCCTTTTAACTTGCAACCTCCAAGAAGCAATTGAGTCTGTCTTATTCACTGCCATGAGTGGCATGCTTGGTACATAACATAACACATGATTAAAATATTAGTTGAATGAATGATCATATTCAATTCTAGAATGAAAGCTAGTTAAAATATAAAGTATTGTGGGGAATCCCACAAGAATCTCAAAAAGAGTCATGGATCACCGCTTACCTGAAAAGGAGATGAACTGTGGAAACTCCACAGTAAAACATTGAGTTAAAAAGTTACCACTAGCCACAAAATAGAAGTAAAATGGAGTTATTCATATTAAGTCAGAAGCTGAGGCAATACCTAAAGGCTGTTAGGGAGATGCTCCTAATCATACCAAGCAGACTTCTCTGGTCAGTCAGATAACAGTGCGCTATGGACAATACCCTCCTACCCACGCTCACTGGACGGTTCAAACATAAGTAAGGCAGGAACAGTATTGACTGGATTGTTCAACTGCAAGCAAGGAGGAAACAGCATTGATTGGACAATAAGTTGGAGGATGGCAAGCTGGAGGACTGCCAGAAAATGAGGATAAAAATGGGAGCCCTCACACTACTCTCCATCCTTTCGGGGATCATGGCCTGGTGTGTGTGAACCTCTGGATCTCCACACATCTGGAGCTGAAGAGGCAGCCCATTACTCTGCATGGAGCAGATAGTGGCACAAGCCGACAACGGACAAAGGGCCCAGTGGGTGTGAACCTCTGGATCTTCTCGCACTTGGAGCTGAAGAGCCAGCTCGCTAGCCCCCTTGCTAAGTGACAGAAGGCAACTACGGGATCAAAACCCCAGCCGAGATGCTGCCTCACTGCCTTGCCTGGAGTCCTTATCAGTCTGCTGCCAGAGTTGACCACAGAGCTGGACCAGGTCTCAGCAGGGGACCTCTCCAACTTCTCATCTTGCCTTCCACCTGGGAACTTTGAGCCTACTGCCCAGAGTGACAGCCTTCCCACGACTTCCTGCCTGTAAGTGACTGATCTGAGATCCGTCTCTGCCGAGACATGGAGCTCTGGACCTTGAACACTGACACTCTTTTTCGTGACCGTGATACAAGCCTTGAAAACACAGCTTTACAAATAACGTTAGTCATGTGTAATATAATATATGATTATATAATATGATTTGACCCTATGTTTTGACCCTATGCAAGGTATCTGTAAATAATGCTGGAGACCTTGATGTACATATACCATTATAATTGGATAGCCCTCAAAATTACTTTAACACTGTATAATGTGATCTGTGGATTAATGAATAAGTTCAAGTAGTATTATTGATATTGATGGTATTGATTCCAGTAGCCCTCTAGTCATTAAGGAAATAGTGTTACTCTGATAGTTAAGTATTATAGTAAGTAAGTTAAGTAGAAGATAACTAGTTATGTTAAGCTAAGTAGCTAAGTTAAGTAGTTAAGTCATGATTAAGTAGTTGTGTTAAGTTTATTGATTAAGTGTATTAATAGTATAGATTGATAAGTATATTGATGCTGATAACTGTATTGACCTCAATGAACATGCTGATGAGTAGTGTGATCAAAACCCCCTGGTGTGTGCACAATAAAATCTCTCATTGGAAAGACAGTCTTGTGTCCTTGTGTTCCTTTCTTCCCCGTGACTGACAAGTTGTACGTCGCACTTGCTACTGTCGAGCTGTGTGACAGCACGCACTCACGACAAGTATACATAACTGCATTTTAGAGATTTCTGACATGAAAAATATGCTTACTCAGTTTCTGATAGTCTGATCAGTGCTCAAAGTAGCTAACATATTTTTACTTTTCTATAATGGAAAATAAAGTGATGACTTGGTGAAGTCTGAGGAATTACATGAATTAAAATTATATAATATATAATGTATACAATAGAGAAGAAAACATAATTTTATAAATTAGTAATAGAAAACACATTATTAATTTAGTGAGCAATAATTGGAAACTGACAAAGTTATGACAACTTAACAGAATGATTTTGGCTGCATTAAAATGCACTGACAGGCCGGTGCCACGGCTCACTAGGCTAATCCTCTGCCTGAGGTGCCGGCACCCCGGGTTCTAGTCCTGGATGGGGTGCCGGATTCTGTCCCGGTTGCTCCTCTTCCAATCCAGCTCTCTGCTGTGGCCCGGGAAGACAGTGGTGGATGGCCCAGGTGCTTGGCCCCTGCACCTGCATGGGAGACCAGGAGGAAGACCTGGCTCCTGATTTTGGATCAGCACAGCACGCTGGCTGAAGCAGCCGTTTGGAGGGTAAACCAATGGAAGAAAGACCTTTCTCTCTGTCTCTCTCTCACTGTCTAACTCTGCCTGTCCAAAAAAAAAAAAAAAAAAAATGCACTGACAATTACAGATTTGTCTAGTTAAATTGATTGCAAATTTCGGAACCTTTTAGCATATTTAACTTGAAGTTACAACAAAAATATCAGGGAAAGCCTTCTAACTTATATAACCTAAGGGTTGAGTTATTATTGACTCTAGCATGAGCTCATTCACCAATGAAAACTCGGTATTAGACTGACTCTAATTTACAGAGAAGAGGAACTAAAGGCTACATAAGAATATTTCTTTAGAGACAAACTCCTCAAACCTACTTTTTTCATTTTATCGTAACATAGGTGAATTCTTCAGTTGTGTTGAAAGGTTTTGTGTGAAATAAATTCCATGATCTTCATAAAGCAACTATCACTGAATTTTCTTACACTATGTTTTATGGTAATTTTTGCTTTGAATTTATCATTTTGTGGGGAACTATGTGATTTTAAACAATGTATCAATGTTTTATGATGAAATTGATCTATTAAATTTGCAGTACTGGAAGGAGGGACTATTACCAGAGGTCTGACATTTAAATGACAGCTCTGAGAGAAAGACTTCTGGATTTATAAGTAACAGAGAAAAACTTGGGCTGTGAAGCCTTGAGGAGTCTCTTAAAATAAGACTGAGGTGCTTTTAATAAAATGCCCTTAGTGATGATTAAATGAGAATGAAAATTGAATTTTATGAAACCAAAAGGCTTAACAACAAATAAATTAATTTAATTCATTTAATTTATTCATATGGCATCCTTAAATTTATTTACATTCCTGATGGAAGCAGCTAAATTAAAAATCTGGTTATTTTTGCATTTTTATAAATACAGAAAAGTAATCCCAGGACCTAGATGTCACTGCTCCAAGTTGTCATGTTTTCTTTTTTAAAACAAGCTTGACTTGATTTTTTTAAAGATTTATTTATTTATTTGAAAGTTAGAGTTGCAGAGAGAGAGGAAAATGTGTGTGTGTGTGTGTGTGTGTGTGTGTATAGAGAAAGAGAGAGGGGGAGAGAGAGAGAGAGATCCAATGATCGATTGATTGATCGTCTGTCCATTGGGTCACTCCCTAGATAGCCACAGGGCCAGAGCTGGTTAATGACAAAGTCAGGAGCCTGGTCTTCCACGTGGGTGGCAGGGGCTGAAGCACTTGGACCATCCCCAAGCCATTAGCAGGAACTGCATTAGAAGTGGAGCAGCCCAGACTTCAACTGGCACCCATATGGGATTATGGCATTGTAAATGGTGGCTTTATCTGCTGTTACACAGCACAGGCACCTTGAGTTGATATTTTAATATAATATGTCACACCTTTCAGACAGATATTTCCCATCATTAAGTTTTTTTAAAAGATTATTTATTGATTTATTTATTTGAAAGGCAGAATTACAGAGAGAACAGAGAGGGAGAGGGAGAGAGAGAGAGAATCTTCCATCCTCTGGTTTATTCCCCAAATGCTGCAATAGCCAGGGCTGTGCCAGGCATTTGCGAGGAGCCAGGAGCTTCTTCTGGATCTTCCACATGGGTATAGGGTCCCAAGGACTTGAGTCATTCTATGCTACTTTCCAGGCACGTTAGCAAGGAGTTGGATTGGAAGTGGAGCAGCCAGGACTTGAACTGGCACCCTTATGAGATGCTGGTGCTGTAGGTGTTGGCTTGACCTGCTATGCCATGGTGCAGGCCCCCCTCACTAAGTTCTAATAAGCAAGTTCCTATATGATAGACAAAATATTACATATGACTGTGTTGTATTTAATTCTGTGAGCAAACTGTAATTTAACAGGTTACTTTTGCCAGCAAACGGTAATAAATATCTTCTTGCCTAAATCTTTACATCTCTACATGTACCTCATATTGTTATTTTTCCTAAGTGGAATTACTATCTTAAGAGTTAAGAATAATGTTTAAGAGTTGTATGAAATAATTGTCCCTTAACCAGGGAGCCAGCTGCACATATCCTTCATAACACAGAGTAGTTTGTTATTTATTAGGAAAAAAGACATCCCTGTTTTTTGATATATTTCAATTCTAGTGATGTTACACATTTTTAATATGTTTGGGTAATATGTATATGTTTCCATTGGTATTCTTGTTATTACTTGTTTATAAACCTCTTTTAAAAAATTTACTTATTTATTTGAAAGGCACAGAGTTACAGAGAGGCAGAGGCAGAGAGAGAGAGAAGTCTTCCATCCACTGGTTCACTCCCCAAATGGCTGCAACAGCTGGAGCTGGACCCCTCCAGAGCCAGGAGCCAGGAGCTTCTTCTGGGTCTCCCACGTAGGTGCAGGGGCCCAAGGACTTGGGCCATCTTCTACTGCTTTCCAGGCCATAGAAGAGACCTGGATTGGAAGTAGAACAGCTAGGTACCCAAATGGGATGCAGGCACCGCACATGGCAGCTGCAATGTCACAGAGCTGACCCCTGTAAACCTCCTTTTAAAGTGTAAGTTATTTCACAATAAGTCTTTTAACATCTTAAGGATGGAATCAGAATTTCATTTCTGGCCTTTGGGTTCCAAAAATGCAGATTCTTGATTCCTATACATGTTCCTTATATAATGCAGGAACTACTATTAATCACTAAATGGGAGCAGTGGAATAAAGATCCTGTGCAGGAACTTGAAGCCTGGGAAACTGTGGGCCCTGGGATAGAAGGATCAAAGATCAGTTATGGGGCCGGCGCTGTGGCTCACTTGGTTAATCCTCCTCCTGTGGAACCAGCATTCCATATGGGTGCTGGGTTCTAGTCCTGGTTGCTCCTCTTCCAATCCAGCTCTCTGCTGTGGCCTAGGAGGGCAGTGGAGGATGCCCCAAGTGCTTGGGCCCCTGCACCCGCGTGGGAGACCACAAAGAAGCACCTAGCTCCTGGCTTCTGATTGGCGCAGTGCCAGCTGTGGCAGCCATTTGGGGAGTGAACCAACGGAAGAAAGACCTTTCTCTCTCTCTCTCTCACTGTCTATAACTCTACCTGTCAAATAAAAAAAAATTAAGGGAGAGAAGCCTAAGAAGGGTAAGTGGGAAATTTCATACCAGAATCTCAGAAGGCAGACCAGGGGTCATGTGTGGGAGTCTACAGGCCAGACACACAGGAACAGCCTTCAGGGCAGGAGCAGCAGCAAAATCAGGTGGTGTGCAAGAGGTGCAAGGAAGAGCAGGGGAGGGCCCAGCACACTGTAGGCCTCTTATTCACTGCCAAAAGGGAGATGTTAGGTAGTCTGATTGGCAGGTGGGTGTATACAAGTGAGATTAGGTAGGGGTGGGGGGGCGTGGTCTCCACCTCATGAATTTAATCAACCTAATCCTATTTCTCTGATTGGGCCCCATATCAGAGAGGTTCATATTTTAGTGGGTGAAGACAAATAATAAATACATTCATCCTGTAAATATATATTTTCCAAGCTGGTTTTAAGTGATGTGGAGAAAAAACAGAAAAGGAAAGGAATTTCTGGGAAGATGAGACAAAAGTTTTTGTAGAATGTTCATGAAAGCACTAAAACCACTGGTTGAGCACAAATATGTAAAAGAGAAAAAAGAGTAAAAGAGAAAAGAGAGCTATAATTAGCTTTGCGGGAATTTGTTCTCATTAGAAGAAATGGCAAGTGCAAATACATGATACAAGAGCATTGCTGGGGATTTGGAGGAAAAGCAAGGAGGCCAGGTGGCCAGTGTGACATGACTAAGGGTGTTAGAAGCTGCAGATGAAGTCTGAATGGTAAGGAGAAGGTGAGCACTTGTATCCTCTTGCAGGCCACTGTGAGTTTAGTTGTCCTTCTGGAGGTATGAGAGAAGATTGGAGGATTCTGTGTCATGGATTTACATTATGTGACATGCATTATAAATGCATCACTCTGGCTCCTGGACTGAGAACAGTTGGAGGACAGGGTAGAAGCTGAGAGGCCACTTAGGTGGAAAGCCAATCAGGAGTCTATTCCACTAACGTCCGTGAGACAATGACAGCAGACTCAACATATGAAGGTGCTGACTGGTGATATTTTATATTGACAAAGTATATGAGGTCAGGTGAGTGTTTTATTTGTTTTTAAGGTGGGAGAAAGTTTAGCATGTTTTGGTATTCTGACTAAAATTATTCTTTAGGAAGAAATAATGATTACCTAAAACATTTTCTTTTAAAAATATGTATTTATTTGAGATAGAAGACACAGAAATCTTCAAATCCCCACAACAGCCCTGCTGTTGGCCTGGCTGGAACAGGGAGCTGGGAACTATTCCAGGTATCCTGCATGGGTAGAGGGAACCCAACTACTTAGGCCACACCTGCTGCCTCCCAAGGTAGACATTAACAATGAACTAGTATTGGAGCCTCCTTGGAAATCCAGGCACTCCAAGACAGGATGCAGATATCCCAAGAGGGATCTTAACAGCTATGCCAAATGGCCACCACAAAAGTTTGTCTAAGTAGTTGAGAGCATAGTGAGGCATAGTGGGGAAGGGAGGATTTTCTTCAGATAGGTGCATGGAGGGAGACAAGATAGGCCAGAATGCATTAGTACAGATGGCAATTGGTGGTTGATATGATGGTGAGAATCCTTGGAACTTCTTTCTACTTGTTTATTTTTTGTGTTTAAATATCTGAGAGGGGGATAGGAGGTGCTGAAGGTCTGGAGAGAGAGAAGTGGAACAGTTGAACAGGGGAATTAATTTTCCTTCCTTAAATCCAATTTGTTTTCTTTTAAAAATCCATGATAGGAAATAACAATCCCCAGAATGTTTACATATTCAAATTGTAGGTTAATTATTAACAGCCATCCAGTCATCCGTGTAGTTCATTGTAGAGTTTAAGCCATCTAGTCATTTAGTTTCATTATCTCACCTGTTTGGTTTTAATTAACTTTTTATGCTTTTGTTTAACTTTCTGTACTACTAGAAGCAAAAGGTTGTAGCTTGTTAAGGGAGATGCTCACTTAGAATTTTCAAGTGAACAACAAAATTCATCAACAACATTTACAACCCTTAGTGGCTACTGCCAATTATTTAGAAATATTTGATCTATAAAAATACTCCTGACACTTATTTAACAGTTTCTGTATACATGACTGAGCCCAATACAACATTTTCTGCTTTTTTTTTGTCTTCTGCTAGTTAATGAATCCTTTCAAAAACAGATCTCTGGGTATATTGTGGGGAGTGGAAGTCTGTGCTACTAATAATCACATGCAGTGTTATGTGTTTAGAGAGGCTTTTCAAAAGGCTCTGGTTATAGTAATCCATAGTGATTAATAGAAAATAAGGATCAACTACAAACAAAGACACTGTTGTGGATAATTAAAATACCTTAAAACCATCAACTTGTCATTAACCTTCAATGAGAATTTGGCCAAAGGGTAGATGTCAAGCTACACAACTGTTTCTAAAAACATCCAAATTAGCCACTGAGTATAAAT
Source organism: Oryctolagus cuniculus (assembly GCF_051225735.1). NCBI lineage: Eukaryota > Metazoa > Chordata > Mammalia > Lagomorpha > Leporidae > Oryctolagus > Oryctolagus cuniculus. Next base: position 104,079,219 of record NC_142871.1, on the reverse strand, counting down.
CATAAACTTTATAGTGACCATGGTCTTACATGTGCCACAATGTCAACGTTAATTTTTATATGTTCTTTTATTTTTAAAAATAGCATCTATTGAATTTAAAATTATCCTTTTAAAATACTGTGTGTTAATATAAAATATTTATTAAATATTTATTTTTCCATACTCCATAAAATTAGCTTTGTGTATATATATATATAGGATATCAATAATATTTTATAGAATTTATTTGGGACAAAGATTTTTTTCTCTTATTTCATTAACAAAGATTAAGTGAGTTTATGGGAACTGAAATGTAGCTAGAAGAAGTAAGCAGATCATTTTATTTTTTGTGACTGCCCTTACTCACTGTTTTTCTGGGTAGCAGAGAATGATGTCACATTTTAACTAAGGGAATTGGAAAGCTGAATAATATTGTCACAAAAAATTGAACATTTTGGTATCCTAAGGAAACAAAGGATGTGGAAGAGTAAGGGATGGATTTATTAGTTCCTAACATACCAATTGTTTTGAAATACTGAAACAAAGCTGCACAGTTGGTGGAAAAAAACTCACTTTACTTTATAGGAAAAAATGGAGGAAATACCACACCCACAAAACTAATTTCTAGTATCTTTAGAGAGCGTACCATGTGCCTGGTCCTGTTTTAAATGTTTATATTTATTAACAGATTTAATCCTCATTAAAATACTATAGTAAATACTGTTTTTACCCAACATAATGCATATCATGATACTGAGACATGAGGAGGTAAAATAGCTTCCCAAAGGGCACACGGTTATCAGATGACTGACATTTGATTACAAGCTGCTTTGCTTTCTTAACCACTGTGTTTTGTACTTTTTATCTTATAGAAAGAAGAATAGTATCAAACTGGTCTAGAGGAGTGACATTTTGAAATCTTGTTTGTAATTCCTTAGAGCCAGCAATGTTTCTGACAAATATTCTTCAAAAAAATTTCCCCCATCTTCTTTTGCATTTTATTCTTACATTATTTTAGATAATTCTATACATTCTTTCTTCATTTATAAGTGTGTGTGGTTAGGGAGAACATGAGAAAGCACACAATTTTGGAGGCCAAAATCCTTTGTCAAAAATTCAGTCAGGTTGATTTTGGCCTAGTGGTAAAACACCTGCGTCCCATGTCACATTGTCTGGCTAGATACCTGCCACTGCCACAGACTACAGTTTCCTGCTGATGTGGACCCTGGGAGGCAGGGGTAATGCTGCAAGGAGTTGGTTTGCTGCCACCCATGTAGGAGACCTGAATTGAGTTCTTGGCTCCAGGCTTTGGCTCTAGCCTGGGCCTTGGTGGTGGTGGGGGGCGGGGGGTAAAGAGAGGTCATTTGAGAAGTGAACAACAGTATGGGATCTATTTCTCTTTGTCTCTGCTCTCTCTCACATTCAGATATTCAACCAAAGGAGTAAATGTCTCTTGTATGAAGAATTTAGCTTACAAAAATGGAGGAAAACAACAGAGCAACTCTTTGAAATAAGAGTTGTCTTTCATTGACTACTACATCTTTACAAATGACTTTTTATTTTTTTTAACAGGCAGAGTTAGACAGTGAGAGAGAGAGACAGAGAGAAAGGTCTTCCTTCCGTTGGTTCACCCCCCAAATGGCTGCTTCAGCTGGCATGCTGCGCCAATCCGAAACCAGGAGCCAGGCGCTTCTTCCTGGTCTCCCATGTGGGTGCGGGGCCCAAGTACTTGGGCCATCCACCACTGCCTTCATGGGCCACAGCAAAGAGCTGGGCTGGAAGAGGAGCAACCGGGACAGAATCTGGCGCCCCAACTGGGACTAGAACCCAGGGTGCTGGTGCCGCAGGCAGAGGATTATTGAGCCGTGGCGCCAGCCACAACTGACTTTTGAAGAACTCCCGGAAGATAAATTGCTTCTAGTTTTTTCCTCAGTCTTAAAACAAATCATTGTTAATGAGAAGTTTTTTCATGATGTAAAATCGTTTCAAATTCAGCATACATTGTAGGTTTTCTAAGTTCTAATTAAGCTCATTGCTTATGTATTATATTTCATCATAAATGTCTGAATGAAGATTCAAACATTTCCAGTGACAGGTGGTATATATTTAAAAAGAAATCTGACAGTTTTTCCTAATTCTTTTGAGACTTGACTCTGAGAGAGGAAATAAAAATAAAAACACTATATCCATCATTCTCAAAAATAAGGTTTATTCTTTGAAAAGTGAGTTGTTATAGTTGAAAGAGGACAGATTGAGAATATGAAGATTGGAAATTGAGACCTAATTCCTCTACTTCTCACCTCGTACCGACTTTGGAGTCACTCTTCATAAAAAGGATAATAAAATACCTACCACATATATACATTCATATTTTTCTGAGAAAGTTAAGTAAAGGAGATAATGAACTTTTTAGCACAATATTTGATTCTCAATAGGCAATCAGTATATATTGTTAACCTACAGTATTAATTGAAGTTATAAGAAACTACATTCATAAAGTAATCTTGTAAACTCATTCTTTGTTGTTTTTTCTTATATAAGAAAATAAACTTAATGGTGTGGAGTTAAAACTTTTATTTCATACCATTTGATTGCAGATAACTTTTATATTATTTATGTTTTTCTAAAATTTTCCAAGTTTCATATAATAAATATGTACAACTTCTATCTTTGAAAACATTTGCACCCATTCCATGTCTGGAATTGCGTAGAACTTTTATGTTTATTCTTAGAGCTTGGTCAGTTTACCAGATGACTAGGAGTGAATATGTGTTAGCTGGAGTATTTAGATGGGATTTTGTGAGCCATTTATATAGAATCTATGGAATTTTTTTAACTCAGAAAAATTTGCTTCTATTAAATATTTAATTATGATTTCTTTTCTCACGATTCCTTCCTCTTTTTTCTTTGTTAACTAGAATTTTTGTTACTTGAATATATTTGCCAAGTTTCTTTTTTTTCTTTCTTTCTTTTTTTTTTTTTTTTTTTTGACAGAGTTAGTGAGAGAAAGAGAGACAGAGAGACAGGTCTTCCTTTTTCCGTTGGTTCACCCCCCAAGTGGCTGCTAAGGTCAGCGTGCTGCGGCTGGCACACTGTGCTGATCCGAAGCCAGGAGCCAGATGCTTCCTCCTGGTCTCCCACGAGGGCCCAAGGGCTTGGGCCATCCTCCACTGCCTTTCCGGGCCACAGCAAAGAGCTGGACTGGAAGAAGAGCAAATGGGACTAGAACCTGGTGTGCCGGCGCCACAGGCAGAGGATTAGCCTAGTGAGCCGCGGCGCCGGCACCAAATTTCTTATCTTAGCTCTCATATTTTCTTCTCTTGTGGATCTCTCAGGCTAAGATTAAGATCTGAGCAATAATGGTGTTCTCTTTGGATGTATCTTATTTACTTAGTTGAGAAATACAATTTTTCTGCTTATGTTTTGTCGATATCCAGAAGTTCTTATTAGTGGTGCATCTGGATATTTTAAGTGTTCTATTCCTCTTCAATTTTTTTAAAGATTTATTTATTTATTTGAATGTCAGAGTTACACAGAGAAAGGAGAGGCAAAAAGAGAGAGAGAGGTCCTCCATCCAATGGTTCACTCCCCAATTAACCATAACAGCCGGAGCTGCGCGATCCCAGGCCAGGAGCCAGGAGCTTCCTCCGGGTCTCCCATGCAGGTAAAGGGGCCCAAGAAGTTGGGCCATCTTCTACTGCTTTCCCAGATCATAGCAGAGAGATGGGTGGGAAGTGGAGCAGCTGGGACTCCAACCGGTGCCCATATGGGATGCCGGTGCTTCAGGCCAGGGTGTTAACCCGCTGTGCCACAGCACTGGCCCCCCATTATTCTGTGTAAAGTATTTTCTGGCTCAGTAATTCCTGTTTCCTGAGACCTGTTTTCTGTTTCTTGAAGCTTATCTTCCTTTCTTTATTAACTGTGATATGTATGTGTTCTTATAATTTTTCCATTTATTTATTTATTTGAAAATCAGAGTTAGAGAAGGAGAGACAGAGAGTGGTGATCTTATCCACTGATTCACTCCCCAGATCGCCACAACAGCCAGGTCTGGGCCAGGTTGAAGCAGGAGCCAGGAAATTCCTCCAGATCTTCCACATGGATAGCAGGGGCCCAAACCCTTGGGACATCTTCCACTGCTTTTTGTAGGCCATTAGCAGGGAGCTGGGTTGGACCAATGCCCATTTGGGATGCCAACATTGCAGGCAGTGGCTTAACCCTTTGTGCCACAGTGTCATCCCCTTTTTTTCTATTTATAAATTCATTTCTGGTTAACTTGTTGAGTTGCACCAGACATATACAGCCTCTCAGGTAGAAAATATAGTTTACTAAAAATGAAATAGGAATTTCTAAAAACAGAGGAACAGAATATACATATGCACTTATGTCAGTTAAAATAATTGATTTTTTAAAGAGGAGCATAATACTCAGAACTTATCATGGGAATGCAAATTAAAATGTCACTTCACTTTCTATCAACAGGCTATCAGAAATTAAGAAGCATAGTATTAATGCCCAGAGAGAGGAGACTACTTATAAATTGTTGATGGAAATAAAAATGCTGATAACTCACTCCTTTCTCTTTTTTTTTTTTTTGCAAAACAATCTATTAAAATTTAAAACTATAGGGGGCCAGTGCTGTGGCACAACAGGTTAAAAGCCCTGGCCTGAAGCGCTGGCATCCCATATGGGTGCTGGTTCGAGACCTGGCTGCTCCTCTTCTGATCCAGCTCTCTACTGTGGACTGGGAAAGCAGTGGAGGATGGCCCAAGTCCTTGGGCCCCTGCACCCCTGTGTGAGACCCGGAAGAGGCTCCTGGCTCCTGGCTTTGGATCGTTGCAGCTCTGGCTGTTGTGGCCAAATGGGGAGTGAACCAGCAGGATGGGAGACCTCTCTCTCTCTCTCTCTGCCTCTCCTATCTCCGTGTAACTCTGACTTTCAAATAAATAAATAAAATCTTTAAAAAAAAGTATATTATTAAAAAATTTAAAACTATATGGATATTTGGACATATGAAGTTACATGAAAATATTCATGGAAAAACTGAATTTAAAGAAGTTTATTTTGGCTAGACACAAAAAGACAAATACGTTTTTTTCTGATGTGTGGTAGCTAATATATAGAGTACAAGAAATGTAATATATGAGTGAAATATTTTGAGATTTGATTATTGTTTATAACTCTTGTCTATACTCCTGAAGAACAGCGGTCTTTCTACTTGTTGGATTATTTACTTAGTGGAAGACTAAAATTTTGATTATAAAGTAAATTGAAAATATATTATTGCAAAATTTAAATGAAAAGAATCGAAGGAGCGGGGAGGAAGGGTGGGAAGTATCATGTACTTAAAATTGTATATATTAAATACATGAAATCTGTTTTCTTTATATAAAGTAAAAAAGGTTTATTTTGGTGAAAATTTTTTTTTACATTCATGCAGAATTCCTGAATAACATGTTTTCTATGAGCTTTCCAAAGTCCCCTTATATATAGACCCTGTAACATGGAAAAATTATTGCCATGGATAAATTATGTATGTGTGTTTGTGTGGGTGTGATTTGACAAGTAGGGGTGGAAAGAGATGCGGAGAATAGAATTAAGATAAAAGGAATAGAAGAAAGCACACTTTTTATTTTATCTTTGAGGCTTATTTCTTATATATTACTTTTTAATACAAATAGGAAGTTATCATTTTTTCCAAATTAGTATATCAAATAAAAATGAAAGACGGCTTAAGACTCCAATTTGCATTGCATGTGATGTAACTGGAAACTGTTATGCTTAATGAAATAAGCCAGTCCCCAAAACACAAATATTATATGTTTTCTCTGATATGTGGTAGTTAATATAGAATGCAAAAAAAGTATAGGAATGAAATATGAAATGGACAAGTTGTGATTTGAGTTTTGTTTTTAGCCCTTTTTATATGCTTGTGGAACTGTGGTCTTTCAATTTTTTACTTGTTGAATATTATGGTTAGTGGGCCGGTGCCGCGGCTCACTAGGCTAATCCTCTGCCTAGCGGCGCCGGCACACCGGGTTCTAGTCCCGGTTGGGGCGCTGGATTCTGTCCCGGTTGCCCCTCTTCCAGGCCAGCTCTCTGCTGTGGCCAGGGAGTGCAGTGGAGGATGGCCCAGGTGCTTGGGCCCTGCACCCCATGGGTGACCAGGAAAAGCACCTGGCTCCTGGCTCCTGCCTTTGGATCAGCGCGGTGTGCCGGCCGCAGCGCGCCAACCGCGGCGGCCATTGGAGGGTGAACCAACGGCAAAAGGAAGACCTTTCTCTCTGTCTCTCTCTCTCTCACTGTCCACTCTGCCTGTCAAAAAATAATAAAAAAAAAGAATATTATGGTTAGTGGTACATTAAACTTGTGATTATAAAGATTGAAATTGTGTTTTTGCAAAAATTAAGAAGAAGAAAGGAAAGAAGGAGAAGGGGTTGAGGGAGGGAGAGAAGGAAGGGAAATATGGTTATCTTAGAAATGTACCTATGAAATACATGAAATCTGTTCTCTCTATATTAATAAGAATAAAAATAAAAACCTGTGACCCAGAAGTCTTACTATTGGATATGTATGTGTGTGTGTATATATATATATATATATATATATACATTTGCCAAAAAAATTGAAGACCAGTTTCAAAAGACACACACACACACACACACACACACACCAGTTCATATCTGTACTATTAACAGTAGCCAAAAGGTGGAAGTAATCCAAATATCCATTACAGGATGAATAAACAGAATCTAGCATACATATGACTGGCTTGAAAGGGTTTATGGAAAATGGAATTTAAGAAAAGCTTTTTTTGGTATAACTTTTTTTAAATCATACATACAAGAGGTCTTAAAAAAACTTCATGGAAAAATGAATTATGAAAAATATAGATTTCAAAAATTTGGCATCAAAGTACATTTATGTATCATTTGTATTTCTCATGAACTTTTTGAAATACCCATGTTCAATGGAATATAATTCCATCTTTAAAAGGAATGAAATTAGAGGCCGGCACTATGGCTCACTTGGTTAATCCTCCGCCTGCGGCGCCGGCATCCTATATGGGCGTTGGGTTCTAGTCCTGGTTACTCCTCTACCAGTCCAGTTCCCTGCTGTGGGCTGGGAAGGCAGTGGAGGATGGCCCAAGTGTTTGGGCCCCTGCACCCGCTTGGGAGACCAGGAAGAAGCACCTGGATCCTGGCTTTGAATCAGCGCAGCGCCGGCTGTAGCCGCCATTTAGGGGGTGAACCAACGGAAAAAGGAAGACCTTTCTCTATGTCTCTCTCTCTCACTGCCTATAACTCTACCTGTCAAATAAATTAAAAAAAAAAAAAAAAGGAATGAAATCCTGTCATATGCTACAACATGGATGAAATGTTAGGACATCATTCTAAATGTAATAAGCCAGTTGCAAAAGGTGAACACTATATGATTTCACTTATAATGGACATCTAAAATAGACTAATATCAATAGAAAATAAAATGAGAGTTATGGGGGTAGTGAGGAAGAGAGAGAAATTATGTAACGGAGTATAAATTTTCAGATTTGCAAGATGAAAAATTTATGTAGGTCTCATAACAATGTGAATATACTTACATTATTGAACTGTATACTTTAACTAATATGGTAAATTTCATTTTAGATGTTTGTACCAGAATGAAAAATTATCAGTATGCAAACCTCCATTATTCCATAGGATTTTTGTGCTATATGTGTATATAGAAATGAATTTGGAATATATTCATAAGTATGTATGCTTACATGTGTATAAATACACATTTCTAAATACTGTTTTTCCCCAATCAGATATAATTTGTTCTGTGCTGCAGGTGGTTTTTAGTACATTGCAGTATGACATGGCTCTCATTCCATGTCTGTGTTATAGCTTGTAATAATAATATTATTAATGATCATAACTTTAGAGCTATTGGCAACATACTATTTATAGGAACTATTTGCTGTTCTATTGATATATATATATATATTATTTTTATTTTTTTGATAGGCAGAGTGGACAGTGAGAGAGAGAGACAGAGAGAAAGGTCTTCCTTTGCCATTGGTTCACCCTCCAATGGCCGCAGCCGGCGCACCGCGCTGATCCGATGGTAGGAGCCAAGTACTTATCCTGGTCTCCCATGGGGTGCAGGGCCCAAGTACTTGGGCCATCCTCCACTGAACCTCCTGGCCACAGCAGAGAGCTGGCCTGAAAGAGGGGCAACCGGGACAGAATCCGGTGTGCCGGTGCCGCAAGGAGGAGGATTAGCCTAGTGAGCCGCGGCACTAGCTGATATGTATATTTTTTGAAAACTGGTGAAATTTATACATTTTCTAAGCAATGAATTTCTTTCAGTGAAATTTTGTATCACACATAGGAACATTTACACTTTTCCCAGTTTAAAAAATTAATATTGCTAACTTTGCCTGCATAGAGTTTTCTGATATGGCGGCAAACAGTGAATAAAATTAATTTCAACAATTTATCTAAAATTTAAAATTTGTTATTAATGTAATTTTTGATGTATCCTATTATCGCTGTAATTTGTGATTCTTTTATTCCCAGAGAGATGAAAACATTTTCTTATGTTCATTTGTGATTTGTATTTTTTCTTAGCTACTCTTGTTTATAACCTTCACCAAATTTTCCTTTTTTGTTTAGGTTATCTTTGTCCTCTTAATGACTTTACAGGAACCTTTTGAAGGAGAAAGGGTGTGAGGGAGGGCAGGGTGGGAATGTCACTATGCTCCTAAATCTGTATGTATGAAATGCATGAAATTTCTTCACCTTAAAATAAATAAATAAGTAAATTATTTTAAACAAGAAAGTCACTGTAAAAATGCTTATAGCTTTTATGTAATCAAACTGATGTTTGTTGGAAATACATGAGATTATATTGTAATAAGAATCATTGCTCATATCTTTACAAAGTTCATTCCATATGCCTTCTGAAAGACATTTCTTCATTCTTCAGTAGTAATGCTTTTCTCCTTTATCACTGCCACTTTCTAGTCAAGCATTTTATTATTATCCTTTGGCTTTCCCTCTTGTGTATTTTGTTCTCTTCTATAGTTTTTTCCAGACCCTCCAAAAGCATTCACTTGATTTCTTTAGTAATTTTTTTGTTCTCCAGTCATTTTAGACTAACATTTTTATTTAATACTCTTTGAAGATAATTTGATTGGCGTACCCTCTAATATTTCATTCTATGTTCTTTGTCCCATTATCTATTTGCTTTTCCGTGTGGATTGCTGAATATGCTCAATTATTAGGTTATAGTGTCTTTTGGAAGGAGCACATCAGTTGTAAAAGCTGAAGGCTCAGAATCTCATAGTTTCTGTTACTACTTTGTTAAGGCAGTGTGCACTAGGAATGGTTTACACAGGGTTTGGGTGAAGATGAAAAGGAGCAGTGAGCCTTTTAGAAATAAGGAAACAAAATTACCCTCAGGGAATTAAATTATATAATCCTTGTAATACATGAAATTATATGTATATGAAAAATACATTTACATGTAAAAGATAGTTCCCCTGGATCAAAAAATAACTGAGCTAGAACCCCCCCCCCTTTTTTTTTCTGGCTTTCAGCCTACCTGAAGGAAACTCTTGACTGTGTGGACAAAAGAATATGCTCATATGTACATGGCCCTCTGCTTCTCAGAGAATGTTGAATCATATATACATATATGCATCATGAACAGCAAAATAAGTGAAATCACTGTAGGACAAACATTTATATACCATTCATACATCTTACAGAGTTTGTGCTAGTAGATTAGTAACTCTATTATGGCCTATAATCAAATGACTTGCTCTTACTAATTTTTTTATGAATTTGAACTTACAGAATGCATTTTCAAGCCCAGAAGGAGTCTTCTGGAATTGACTCAAAATTGGAACTTAATATTTCCATATACTTTTAGGATATCACATCTAAGTACGTTAAGTGGGATCATTTCAGCCCATTGAAATCGCAAATTTGCCACTAAACATAAAGTAGGAGAAAAGATAGATATGAAATAAGAGAATATTTGATTAGTTTATAGGAGATTATAAAAGCTAGCAATACTCAGAATACCTAGAGTTTTTTTTTTTTTTTTAACAGCAAAATGCCTGAAGCTCTTGTTATCATTGAATAAAACTTGCCATTAGTAGTACTAGTATTTCATTGGCAATATTGCATGTGAATATGTCCCATATTATAATGTTGAAAAAAAGTGGCTTCAGATAACCACATAAAGGGGCCAGCGCTGTGGTGTAGTAGGCTGAGCATCTCCCTGTAGTGTTGGCATCCCATATGTGTGCTAGTTCCTGTTTTCGGGTGACTTTCCTTTCCAGCTCTCTGCTGTGGCCTGAGAAAGCAGTAAAAATGGTTCAAGCGCTTGGGCCCCCGCACCCTCATGGGAGACCTGAAAGAAGCTCCTGGATCCTGGCTTTGGATCGGCTCAGCTCTGGCCATTGTGGCCATTTGGCGAGTGAACCTGTGGATGGAAGACCTTTCTCTGTCTCTCCCTCTCTGTGTCTGTAACTCTACGTCTCAAATAAATATATAAAAGATTTTTTAAAAATCATGATTAAATTTTATATCAATGTGAACTGTCCTGTAACACTGAATATTCAGAAAATTATATACCTTAATTTCACTAATCGCCATGTTAATCACTGTGATTACCTGTTCTAACAGTTTACAATAATAACCATGACACTGCTGTGGATACATCAGATAGGACTCTATAGCAGAGGAAGCGATACCAAGAGTAAGAGATTTTGTATTCACTGGTTCACTCCCCCAATTGCCTGCAACATCAAGATTTCACTTTGCCCCAATTAGAACAACTATCATCCAAAAATCAAAAAAACAATAAATGCTGGTGAGGATGTAGGGAAGTACCCTTATATACTGTTGGTGGGAATACAAACTAATACAATTATTGTGAAAGACAGTATGGAGATTCCTCAGAAATCTGAAAATAGATCTACCATGTGATCCAGCCATCCCACACCTGGGAATTTTTCCAAAGGAAATGAAATTAGCATATGTAAGAGTTATCTCCCAAATCCTGTGTATACCATTGCTAGTGCATGCTACCTTAACAAAGTAGTGAGTTACAGAAACTATAATGTTCTTAGCCTGCTGCTTTTATGATTGATGTATTCCTTCCAAAAGAAACATATTGCAGCTCAGTTCACAGTAGCTAACATATGGAACCAACTCAGATGTCTATCAACTGATGACTAGATAAAGAAAATGCAGTGTATATATATATATATATATATACACACACACACATATACACACACACTGTGGAATACTACTCATGCATAAAAAATAAATGAAAGTCTGTCTTTTACAACAACATGGATGCAACTGGAAATGATCATGCTTAGTGAAATAACCCATTCCCAAAAAGACAAATATCTCATGTTTCTCTGATATATGACAGTTAATATAGAATATAAAAATGTGTAGAAATGAATTAGACATAATGTGTAGGAATGAATTAGACATCTTGTGATATGATTATTGCTTTTAGCTCTTGCTTGTACTTCTGTGGAACTATTCCTGCTTTTTTACTTGTTGAATATTATGACTAGTGGTACATTAAGCCTGTGATTATAAAGTGGATTGAAATTATGTCTTTCCAAAAATTAAAAAAGGAAGAAAGTAAGGGGATTGAAAGTGGAAGAGAGGGGAAAAGTGAAATTTGGTTATCTGTACCTATGAAATGCGTGAAATCTGTTTTCTTTATATTAATACAAAAAGAATTGTGACTGCTGACACATGATACTGTGGAAATGCATAATTGTAATAAAAGCTTTTAGTTTTTCAGAAACCTGTAATTTAATTGATAAAAATTTGTGCTTGAAAATTTGAGATGATCCTATGTGACATATGCAAGATAATACAAAGATAATGTATTATATATATTATAATAAATACAAATTGAAACACAGGATTACTTAGCTTATTAAGATATTATAGGGGCCAGCGCCGCGGCTCAATAGGCTAATCCTCCACCTAGCGGCGCCGGCACACCGGGTCTAGTCCCGGTCGGGGCATTGGATTCTTTCCCGGTTGCCCCTCTTCCAGGCCAGCTCTCTGCTGTGGCCCGGGAAGGCAGTGGAGGATGGCCCAATTGCTTGGGCCCTGCACCCCATGGGAGACCAGGAGAAGCACCTCGCTCCTGCCTTCGGATCAGCACGGTGCGCAGGCCTCAGCGTGCCAGCCATGGTGGCCATTGGAGGGTGAACCAACGGCAAAAAGAAGACCTTTCTCTCTCTCTCTCTCTCTCTCTCACTATCCACTCTGCCTGTCCAAAAAAAAAAAAAAAAAAAAAAAAGATAGGAATTGTCTTAGTCTGAAAAGATTATAGATTTTGGTTGTAGTAGAACATTTCTCACATATGAAGGTAGACTAACAAATCTCAGAATTATATAAATGGAATAAAGAGACATGTTTGAGATGAGAAGATAGATACAGCCAGTGAACACTTCTGAGTGTCAAACTGAGCTATTGGAGTTAGGTTCTAGAAACACTGTTTTAAGTTTTTTTCTCCAGGGAGTACAGACACATACGGTATATGTTTAATTAATTGCTTGACTGATAGTGTTTTGTGGGTAAATATGGTCTACCCTTGTGAAATATTTTTATAATAGAGAAACTTATAAGCAAATTCACTTTGAAGATGCAACTATTTCATATGACTTATTTCATATGACAATAGAATTAGCTTTGAAAATCATTAAGCAACTGATGCAGAAAGTGAAGGAGTTGTGTTCAGTTTTAATAGAGAATGCATTTGGGACAAGACCTATGAAGCAGATTAGGGAATGGTACCATCCTAAGCTATAAAGATGGTGTGGTATATAATACAATCTTGATGACTTGCAGTAAGAGTAGAATTCATACATAAAACTAGCAATGGCAATGTAAAACTATTCCTGCCAAGCAATTAATTTGTCAAATTTGGACACATCTTTGCCATTGAAGATTGATTAGAAAGTCCTTTGGATAAAACTGGACTTGGGATTGTCATTCTCCCACCACCACCCCTCCGTGGTAACATTAAGTGGTTTATTGAAGGTCACAGAGCTAATAAGTGGCAGAGCTAAGATTTGAAGTCATGTTTTGAACACATGACTTCGCTGTATTTGCTATCAATGATTCATTCCAAGTAACACAGAAGGCAGAAAAAGGAAGGAGAGGAAATTATTTCAGTCTCTTAGGTGTCTGCAGGGAGCAATGCCACAAGACATATGCCAGGGAGCAGTAGGACATTAGATTGTGAAAGCAGAGTAATTCAGAAGTCGTTTATCTGGAAAAGGGTCATTGGAAGATTTTTGAGCCAAAGGCTGATATGATAAATCTATTTGAGGAAGTCAAAATTGAGTTTGCATTATTTGACAGGAAGTAGGAACTATATGCAGGTACCTCAGTCACTGTGTAGTTACAATGGTCTATGTTAAATTTTTCAATAAAGAGGAGAATAGTAAAAATATCATGAACATGACAGATTAAAGAATTTTATAAAAATGTGAGAGGTGTGAAAGGAAAAAAAATTCGTGCATGTTTTTGAGATGATGTGTGATTGACAATAATAAATTGGCTGGAGGTGTTTGAAGGAACTTTTTGATTCCCAAGACAACACGATAAGTTTGATTTGAGCACATGGAAGGGTATGCATTGGAAATGCAATTTTTGAAGGAACAAGATTATTTTAAAATGGGATTTTAGAAATTAAATCATTTTATATAGAAGAATTTAGGATTTGGAAAGGCTATATTATTTGTCTGTGGTTACTACTAGAAATATGAAGTGAGTATAAATGCAGAAGTAGTTTGAGTTCTGTAGAAGAGTTGTCCTCAGGGAAGAGTTTACTGTTACATTGTGGTTTGGGTCCCTCCTTCTGTTAGCAAGTGAGATTAAGTTTCCTCCAAAGTCAGAGATTAAAACTATGAATAAAAATTTTACAAACTGCTTTCAAGTGTAATGCATGTTTGATCCTCATGTTTGACATGAATTAGGCAAGATAGTGTTATCCCCATGTTGGATTAAGAAAATTAGATTTTCTTAGTCTTTGAACACTCTTCTTTTATGCTAGTCCTCCAGCAGGGGAATCTTAAAGACCAAGAACTCAGAAGGGCAGGGTTTGGATAAAGGTGATCGAGTATAACTGAAAATCACGCAGATGGAACAGAGGCCTTCCTCTCTCCTGTTCACCATTCTAACATGTTCCACCTGTATCTAATGCAGTACTAATAGCTCTGCATTTTGCTTTCTCTATTCTGATGGATGCCTAAAGTATATACTGTATCTTAATGGTTATTTCCTTCTTTGCAGCATTTAAGATAGCACCTAATATATGGTCAGTAAATTTTTATTGAATGCTGTCTATCTACTAAGTACTGTTATAGAATAATTGGGTATTAAGAAATGTAACAGGGTGCCGGTGCTGTGGCTCACTTGGTTAATCCTCCACCTGCGGTGCCAGCATCCCATATGGGCACTAGGTTCTAGTCCCGGTTACTCCTCTTCCAGTCCAGCTCTCTGCTGTGGCCTGGAAAGGCAGCGGAGGATGGCCCAAATGCTTGGGCCCTGCACCCACATGGGAGACCAGGAGGAAGCACCTGGCTCCTGGCTTCGGATCGGCATAGCTCTGGCCATAGCAGCCATTTGGAGGGTGAACCAACAGAAGGAAGACCTTTCTCTCTCTCTCTCTCTCTCTCTCACTGTCTAACTCTGTCAAATAAAAAAAAGCAATGTAACAAATAGAAAATATGATTCCTGAGTTCAGATAAGTCATAAATTAGGTCTACATGAAAGTCCTTCCATTAACTTTAGAGTGCTTATCTGTGAAAGTTGTGTGTGGAGAATAAGGAAATAGGAAAATCAGAAAAACTATCATTTAAGAAGTTGAAGATAGGAACATATATTTCTGTCACTGATAATGCAGAAGAGAGGAAAAAGACTTGAGAATATTCTTGAATTACAGGATATGGGCTGAGAGGGGGAGACATGGCATGATGTCATAAGCAAGAACTGTCATCCAAACAAGGAATTAATGACGTTAGAGAAAAACAAGACAAATTGAAAGTAACAGTTTCAAATGCAACAGAATACTGAAAATATGGGATGTCTACATATTTGTATATGTGCGTGAGAGAGAGAGAGAGAGGTGAGAGGAGAGACTGCATGTTCTTGTTATTCAATAGATCCATAAACACAACTGCATTCAGTCACAAAGGAATTGGAGCAGAAGCCAGGGTGAAGGCACTAATAAGAGTGGGACAGAAGCCCTGGAATGAATATAGGAATGGACAGCATGGTTAAATACATTTAGCATTATCTTTCGCCTAGGTTATTTGTTGCTGTGATTATGTTTAAAGTTATAAAGGGAGGGAACAGACAAGTAAACAGCAAATACACTGTCACCATTGAGCCCTATAAGTAAAAAGACCCTTCTGGAGGCCGTGTAGGGTAGGATCCTGGGAAGCGTAGTGCCTACTTGGCAGAATGGAGTGGCTGTTTTTGACATTTGAGAGGACAGTAAGAGTAGGGATTGTGATTGAAGAGGAGGGCAACACTAGGTGTGAACTCAATAGATTAGATGGTATGTCTGGAATTTTCTTAGAGAATTAGGAGATAAGGCCACCTGCTGAGAATGAGGTTCATGCAGACCTTAAAGAAAAAAGGTGTTTGGTACAGCTACTCCATGGGACATGATCAATCATAAATGAATAAAGATGAGGGGAGGTTGAAGGGAGCCAGAGATCAATCCAGGGAAACTGGAACATGCAGTACTTGAAGAAAAGAGGGAAGAAACCACAAGAGAAAAAATATTAAAAGTATTTTTGATAGAACTGAGGAGAACTGCAAGTGAAACCTTTACTTGCTGGGGAGTGGAGAGCTCTTTGTCACAGGGATAATGGTTTCTTAATTTATGCAGGGTATTTACTTTGTAACATTTCACCTAAGACTTCATCTTTTATTTTGTTTTCTGCCAGCCTTTGGTTGTAGACATGTCCATTTGCCTAGCTTTACAGTAAAGCTTATTTTTATCTAAAAAATAAGCATTATTGAAGATAATTTTTAGGCAGAGTAAAATTCTTTGTCTTTTCTTCTGGATCCTGTTAGAGCTTTTAGAAAACATTGGTATATATTTGCTCTAAGTCTAGAGTTCCGATTAGGGGCATGTTGGCATGCTTCTGCTTCTTTCACCTGCAGCTCTGGGAAATCTCTTCAGGTCAAATTAAGGATAGAGGACAATGTATAATGCCCCAGGAGATGGTGTATGTAATTCCCATTTAAATGCCACCAATGAAAATATTGCCTTGGTTTAATTTAAAACATTTGGTTAAGGAGAGAGTTACTTTATAATTGAATAACACTGCTTCCTTCCTATCTACCCCATGGGTATGAGAGTTAAGAACTAAAACAATTTAATAAGATAATATTTCAAGTGCATACTGTACTTCCCTTTCCTTACACGGAACGCTTTAAATCCAAGGGGAATTGTGTGTGTAGAGGCAATATAGAAAGCTAGGCTTGAGGAAGGATGTGACTGCCTAAATACAACACAGAGTACCAAATAAAAGCACAGGCTCCTTGTTTACAAAATCCATTTGATAGCATGGCAATGGATTATTTTCCTGTAGTGCAGGTGCTCATTTTACTGCGGGCCATATTCAATACTAAAAAAATCACTCAAAGGACTCACGGGCTTCCTGTGCTACACAGAGACCAGATGGGAGCTCGGGGCTGTTCTGTTTATCATATGGCCTCTAATGTTGGAGGAAGTTGCCGCAAGGAACAGAGGCTGTTTAATTCCAAAACCCTTGGTATTCCAATAGGTACAGATATACTGCTTCTGCACAGAACATATTTTTATATTCATGGAGTGATTAGAATTGTTTGGGTACAGTGTTTCTCCCAGTGTGATAATGGGCATTTAATCGCCTGACATGTGCCATCTATTTGTGAAATATCGTGTAGCATTCAGTTGAGTTTGTGGTGTTGTCATGAGTTCCGTTTATCATGTCAGTGGTATTCTCGCATTCTCCCATAATGGCTGTTACACATCTTTGAGCTCTTCTGTGCTTTCACATTCTTTATACTGCACTCTGGATTCCTGGTGCTGTGAGAAATTAGAAACTGTTGAAAACTATCTCCACTTCCCTTCAATTTGATGATAAATTTCTAGGAATCATCCTTCTCATTATGCTCTGTATTAGAAGTGCTCAACCCCTTTCCAAGCTAATCTTTGCTGATAAGGACCTGGTCCTTAATTTAAAACACAATTTTTCCAACTGTCTGGATATGTGAGAATCATCTTTCCTACTTTCACCATTGGTATCTTTTACCACCACCCTCAGTTTTATATGGATGATCTATCTGCCATCTGCTGGCACTTTAGAACAAAGGTTGATTTCATTTTTGGACACTGCTTTTGTTGTTTTGCAGGACCTCTGAGGTGGCTGCATCTTGGCAGTTACCTTCTCTCAACCCCATTGGTCCAACTAACCTGTAGTTTAAAATATTTATTCCTTTTCATTTATTTGAAAAGCAGAACAATAGAAGGGGGAAGGAGGTGGAGAGAGGGAGAGGGAGCGGGACAGATAGGCAGAGGGAGACATCTATCAACATCTTCTGTCTGCTGTTTCATTCTCTGAATGCCTGCCACAGTTGGGCTGGGCCAAGCCAAGCCAGGAGCCAGGAACTCTATCCAGGTGTTCCATGTGAGTGGAGGGACCCAAAAGAATGAGCCATCATTTGCAGCCTCAAAGGTACATTAGCAGGAAGCTGGATTGAGAAAACAGAGGCACTCTGAAATGGCACACTGGCATCCCATGTGGTTGCTTAAAGCACTGTGCCAAAATGCCTACCACTTGCTTGTTGTTTCTAGCTGAAGCTTTGATCAGAAACTCCACATTGTATCCTCTTACCTTTTACTGTAGGTGTACATTTTTTGTGACTAATGGATGGCATCATGGTCAGAGTCTAAATATATGACCTGTGAGCCTTACAGATCTCTCTTCCTATTCTGGCCTCTGATAGTATGTGACATTAGAGTGCTGTTTAATTCTTCTTGAGCCCACAGATTTGCTGTTAAGATTAGAGGTAGTAGATATTAACATTTAGCAAGTTCTTAATAAAGAGCTCAATAAATAGTTGGTGCTATTCAGGCTGCTAATGTTACCAGCTCCAATATCACCACCATCATCACTATCACTACCACCACTGCCATCCCATTGCAATCATTATCACAATCATTATCATCACCATAATTATTATCACTGCCATTGTCATTACCATCACCTTAAATACTGTATCAAAAAAGATTTTCTCTAATCCTGTTCTTCCTCTATTGGAGGGCTTCAAAAGGCTCATGGAAAATTTACATTATCTTTTAATTCCATTTTCCATGTACTTTCTGAAAACTCCCTCATATTATTTTTTGTTCTTCCTTATCCTTTTCCGTTGACAGTGACACAATAGCTGTAACAAACACAGTACTGAGAAATAGTTCCATGTGTCTTGTTCATGGTAAAAATCTCCTGATTGTAACCCGTTTAATTTGCTGATGCTTTTCATCTTCTGATGTATTCCTATATCTGTCCTATGTTTAAGCCATAGGATGTCACACCCTTTCAGATTTCCTCACCTTAGTTGCTTGCCTGTGCAGGTAAATGTCCTCTGCATATACAACCCCGCTGAATTATTAACTCTCTCTTGATGTCATTTTATAGCCCCAAGTTGGAAGTGAATGATTACATATTCCTCCCACTGAGTTCATTCTGCACTGTTCATAGCATTTTGGCATTTATGTTGTTCTGCTTTGTTGTATAACAGATTGCTTATATGTGTGTTTGGCCTCTCCTCCCAATCCTAAAAGCTGCTTTAGGGTATCTACATTTTTTCATTCATTTTAAAATTACAACCAGCTTCAAACCGCAAATGCATGATTTCTGAGACTGACAGTTTTATACAGGTATACATGCATACACACACAATTTCAAGGGCATTTAGGTATAACAGGTGCCCAGAATATGAAATGCCCGGCCATTAACTTGTGTGCTTGAAAAACCTTGAAAGAGTATTCTGGCAGAAGAGGTTACCCGTGATAAAGGGAAGAAAAAACAACCTGCTGAGACAATAGTGAATTATAGAGAACCTAGGTTATTTAAATATGCATGTTAATGGTTTGTGGCCTGTTTACTATTAAGTAGAATATATGCATAGTTTTGCCAGGCAATAAAAATGAAATGCAAATATAATCAATGTATTCTTAAATATTTAAGTTAATTTGATACTCATTTTTCAGTTCAATATATTTACATATTCCTGTGAAATGTTTTTCTTTTAATTGCTTTCTTCAGTTCTTGAAATATAATTCCTACTTTCTTACCTAATCAAGAATTATATGTCTTTGTTAATCCTTTAGTTTTAGTTGACTGGATCTATTCCAATCCTGTTCTCTATTTTGAATATATATATTTTGTGTGCAACCTTAGATCATTGCTTTAATTATTCTAGAACTATTCTTATATTCTGATGTGTCTTATTTTACATAAAATGGTACCTATAGTTCTTATATAGTTTTCTTATCAAATTGATTTTTATGTCCATGATAATTTCCAAAATTTTTCTTAATGTGCATATTCCTCAAAGACAAATAAAACTTACATACAGAATATTTGTTGTGATAAAGAACATCCTCTCAATATATAAAAAAGAACTTTTCCTCCCAGAAAATAAGCAAAGAAATTGGTCAATCCACAGATGAAAATGGGGGCTAAAGTTGGAAAAAAATGAATGTTAGCACAAATTACATTGTCATATATTGTAAAAGGTTGAACTAAGAAAAAAACCTCATGAAATTTTATTCATTAACTAAATTAATATTCTTATTGTTCAACATTATTTTAGTTTGGCTGGGTACTATACTATACCTATGGTTTCATTCTAGTCAGTGTACCCTTAACTTGGAAAAATTGAATTTAATTGCATAATTTGCTGGTTAGACTAATTATTTTCCATTATATCTTTACTAAAAGCATACAATACAAACTAAAGCAAGTAATTTAGTGTATCTGACCCTGTGTAGCTTTATATTATTTTCAGCATTTTATAATAAAAATAATTTCTTAGTTGCAAATAATTCTACCTCTTTATGCCATCAAAGATGAGGGTAAGAATTTAGTATCTGAGTTACTTCTGGGAATAGCAGTTACACACACGTGCGCCCGCGCACACACACACACACACATACACACACTTATATCTCAAGGACATTTCTTCCCTAGGGGTCGTTGTCATATGCTTCAGTAATGGAGATTAAATTTCTTTTAGGTAGTTGGATAGATTTTTTTTTTCTTACAGAGAAGCTAAAATTCATTAAAAACTAATTAGAAATGTATAGAAAGTTAATTTTCCATGTTAAACCTTATTAAAGTGAGATAAGTAATTCATAAAATATCAAAGGATTGCTCTGGACTGAATCTAATAAAATGGCACTCTCAAGTATGGTTTCTTCATAAATTACAGAAACTATGACAGCAACTCAGGACAAATATCTCAAGTCCAACTCATGTTGCGTTATGTCAAAGGAAAACAACAAACATAATATCCATACAACTCTATTAAATAGTGGCTCCTGGCAAAGAGTCTGTGAAGTAGCAGCTGTCCATGCAGGTGGATCGCCTCCCTTTTAGTATTCTAGCTGGAGAAAACCATGCCATTTGCCAGGATAAATTTACCCTCAGCAAAATGTAACCGTGGGTGAATTCTAGCTAGATTCCATGTCCAATTACTGAGCCTACCACAGGACACTATAATAGCAGCATGTCCAGTTCTCTGAATAAATTTGTCAGCTGCATTCAACATGCAATTTAGATATATGGCATATTCTGGAAACGAAAGAAAAATATTCAAATACTACAATTTTTCTTTTTGCTAAAGTTATAATTTCTAGACTATATTAGCATGATTTTTAATCTTCACGTCTAGCAAAATATCTTGGGCTATTTCCATGCTGGATAAATTAAGTCAATTCTGTTGACATTATTTCCTGCTACCTCGTACAGCAGGTGTTTTCACTCCTCTTTGGTGGTCCTAAGAGACAGGACAGCTGCTGATAGAAGTAAACAGCAGTATGATTCCTGCAGTCCCAGTTCAGCTCACATGTTCTGTTAAGGCAATGAACTCCCAGCTCCCAGTTTCCAGCTGACAGGTAGAAAAGAGAAAAGGAGAAATAAGAAGTAGGTAGTGCACTAAATATCCTCAAAGAAGCACACTTGGATTTATGTACCTAAGTAAATGTCCTAAACCTCTTAACTTGGTTCCTTTTTTTGACTCTACCTAGGTTTTCAGTAAGTAATTTCTTATGGACAGTATCTGCTATGGCTCCTCCATTACCACCTTCCTCTTCCTCCTTCCCTCCCTCTCTCCTCCTTCTCCCACCTTCCATCTCTCCCTCTCCCTAAATTAGGCTTATAAATCCTCCACAGGTATTTCTTATTAAATGTGCCAGGATAGCTTGGGTTGTTTATGCTGTCCTCGACAAACTAACTTAGTGTTGTGTGGTACTTGCTTGGTTTTCTCCAACAAGGACACCATGTATTGTGTTCCTGTGTTCCAAATTAGGAAACAGTCATTTGTTTTCTGTTTCATTATATAGGCTACATTGGACATTAAATTGTCCTATTTATTTTCTCATTGCCCTCTCCCTTAGGTTATAATTTTTTTTAGTCCACCCTTGGTACAAATATGTTTGTCCTTAGATTAGATCTAAGGATTTAAAACATGAAATGATAATACATTTTACTATAAATTGTTTTCCCTAACATTATACTCACTTGTCTTTAATTGATCACATGGAAAATGTTGGTGTGGGCCCAACAGATATTTATGTATGTCAAGTTTGATTTTACTTGAGAAATATTGTATATATACATTATAACATCTAATATTTTTATATAGGAATGACATTTCCATTCATATCGTTCAGTGATTTAAATCATAGCAGCACACTTACAATCTTCCTTAATGTAACATAAGTCTAGTTAGTTAGTAGGTAAAATGATGTGAATATCGCTGAGATTTACCATATTCTTTTACCATGGTGAAGCTGTATAATATACAAATACCACGTTTTCCCCCAGCTACTTTATAGGTTTAATGCATTAATTTCTAAAAGTAACTTTCTTCTGTTTTGTCCTCTTCCTTTTCCTTTTTGGTCTGTCTTCCTCAGTCCCTTTTCTTTGCTTGTTTTTCCTCCTTAATCTTTCCTTTCTCCTCCCTCCTTTCCTCCTCTTTTTACTTTCTTCTTAAAAACTTAGAAGAGTCATCTGGAGTTTGTATGGGCGTACAAAGGGGAAAAATAGATGAACTATTTTTTTTTTTTAATCTAGAAAAGTGGCTTATTTAATCCACAGCTTTAGAAGCTGAAGTTCAAGATCAGGTGGCTCCATCTGTTTGGCTTCTGGTGAAGGCCCCACGTTGGGTGCTTTCATTTAACCTACTACTAAATAATAGCCAATATTGTGAGTCCACAATAAATAAATTAGTAATTTTCAGGTAAAATATAAAATTCAGACAAAATAGGCAGGAGCCCAACTATGAATAAAAATATACTGACAATGGATAAAACCTAATAAACTGATGAGTCAAAGAATTATTGAGTGTTATTCCAATGTGTATGTATATCAAATTTTCTTTTTTTAAATTTTTAAAAGATTTTTTTTAACTTTTATTTAGTAAATATAAATTTCCAAATTATAGCTTATGGATTACAATGGCTTCCCCACCCACCCTGTAACTAAAAAAAAATTATTTATTTGGAGGGCAGAGTTAGAGAAATCTTCCATCTCTTGGTTCACTCCCCAAATGTCTGCAATGGCCAGGGTGGGGCCCAGTCAAAGCCAGGAGCCACAGCTTCTTCCAGTTCTTCCACATGATGCAAGAACCCAAGCACTTGGGGCCAACTTCTACTATTTTCTAAGGTGCATTAGTAGGAAGCAGCCAAGTCTCAAACTGACACTCAAAAGGGATGCTGGTGCTACAGGCAATGGCTTTACCCATTATGCCACAATGCTGGTCCCCAAATTTTCTTTAACCAGTTATCAATTGAAGGGTGTCTGTGTTGATTCCATATCTTAGCTATTGTGAATTGAGCTGCAATAAACATAGGGGTACAAATAACTCTTTCGTATGCTGATTTCATTTCCTTTTGAGTAAATTCCCAAGAGTGGCATGGCTGGGTCATATGAAATAGATGAAACCTTTATATCAAAAAAAATTTTAAATTATTGAATATATGAGATAGTAAAAATTGAAAAAAACTAAAAAAGGAAAGATTGCATTCTTATCTTTCACCTAACCATAAATATAGTGAAATAAATAATAAATATATTTTCATAAATTACAAATGCATGATATTTAAGGTCAAGTAAAATTATCCTCCTATAATTATTGATAAGTAGAGCTCAAAGTTGACTAAGAATTAGATGCATAAATAGGAAAGTAAAGTAATAATAACAACATTGTCATTTACTAAAGCCCCATGTGTTCTCAGGTATTCTGGTCAATGGCTTATTTATGATAGCACATTTTTTTTTTTTTTTTTTGACAGGCAGAGTGGACAGTGAGAGAGAGAGACAGAGAGAAAGGTCTTCCTTTTGCCGTTGGTTCACCCTCCAATGGCCGCCGCGGCCGGCGCGCTGCGGCCGGCGCAGCGCGCTGATCCGATGGCAGGAGCCAGGAGCCGGGTGCTTTTCCTGGTCTCCCATGGGGTGCAGGGCCCAAGCACCTGGGCCATCCTCCACTGCACTCCCTGGCCACAGCAGAGGGCTGGCCTGGAAGAGGGGCAACCGGGACAGAATCCGGTGCCCCGACCGGGACTAGAACCCGGTGTGCCGGCGCCGCTAGGCGGAGGATTAGCCTAGTGAGCCGCGGCGCCGGCCTTATGATAGCACATTTTTTTAAAGATTTTTATTTATTTATTTGACAGGTAGAGTTACAGACAGTGAGAGAGAGAGAGAGAGAAAGAGACAGAGAGAGAAAGGTCTTCCTTCTGTTGGTTCACTCCCCAAATGGCCACAATGGCCAGAGAGCTACGCCAATCTGAAGCCAGGAGCCAGGTGCCTCCTTCTGGTCTCCCGTGCGGGTGCAGGGCCCCAGGCACTTGGGCCATCCACCACTGCCTTCCCAGGCCACAGCAGAGAGCTGGACTGGAAGAGGGACTAGAACCCGGCGCCCATATGGGATGCCGGTGCCTCAGGCAGAGGATTAACCTAGTGCACCACAGTGCCAGCCCCTATGATAGCACATTTAATCCTTTATTAATCATATGATATAATCTCTGTAAACTTCAAGTGAGAAACATAGGGCTTAATGATTTAAAGTAACCCACAAAACTCAAGAGTCAGAACTTAAACCTTAGCTTGACTTCATATATTTATTTGAAACACTTCCTTTGGTGTCATTTAGGTTGTTTCAGTTAATGAATATGTCACTGAGCTGAGCTTTCTGATACACACATATGCATACACATAATTGTGTTTGTTTAGTAGAGAAATCTTTTAACTTCTGTTGTTACTCTTCAAAAGAATTGACCACTTCCATTTTAATTTATTTAATATTATAATGGTATGCCTGTTGATGTTTTATTACAAGAAGGTTGGCACATACATTTTCAAACACTTTTTTATACATGTGGAAGGATTCTATCCTTCTAGTAGAATGCCTGGATGATCGGACACAAATGTTTTAAATGTTAACTAGATTTTATCAGAAGTGAAGTCATTTATGTCTTATTTCTGACTTCAAACACAGTGCATCTGAAGATTGATCATAAGTTAATCTTATGTTAGATTTGTTTGAAGAAGAGTTGCTATTTTTCTTTAGTGAAGTAAAGTTTTTAGTTCTTTTAAATTGGACTTTGTCAAATTTTTATGCCCAATTATTCTCTCATGTGAGTCTGGCAATCCGTATTTAATGTTCTTACAAAATATCTTCTGATTCTATTAATTGAAATTATGGAGCAAGAACAGATAGAACATGTCAGAATTTTGGATAAAGTCAAGATTATATTACATTCTTGACTTTAATAAAATTATCCTAATAGCAAAAAAAATTCTCCAGATAGTTCTCTTTAAGGTTTATATTAGAATTGAACTTGTTAGTTAATCTAAGTCAACATCTTGAAATATGTCAGTATGGTGCATTACTTCATTTATTCATGAGTTTTGTATCCTTCAAATTAAATGTGATAAAATATATAATTCATCTGCATATTTTTGTTATGGAAAAATTAATTCCATTCTATTTAATGAAATGTTATTGTTTATAAAAATTAATAACTGTATATATTTATATTTCAATATAATGGAATGTTTAATTTAGGATGTGGAACTTTTTTATAAAAACCTCTGAATTCTTTTTTTTTTTTTTTGGTTAAATTGATAGCTGTTTTTTTTTTTATCTTTTATTTAATGAATATAAATTTCCAAAGTACGACTCATGTGTTACAATGGCTTCCCCCCCCATACCGTCCCTCCCACCCACAACCCTCCCCTTTCCCACTCCCTCTCCCCTTCCATTCACATCAAGATTCATTTTCGATTATCTTAATATACAGAAGATCAGCTTAGTATACCTTAAGTAAGTATTTCAACAGTTTGCTCCCACACAGAAACATAAAGTGAAAAATAATAGATGATTTTTTTTAAATGATGATGAAATCAGATCAGACCTATTGTCATGTTTAATCCCAGTGAGAGTCAAGTTGGGAATTGATAATTTCTTTTTTTTTTTTTTTTTTTTTACAGAAGATCAGTTTAGTGTACATTAAGTAAAGATTTCAATCATTTGCACCCCCATAGAAACACAAAGTGAAATATACTGTTTGAGTACTCGTTATAGCATTAAGCCTCAGTGTACAGCACGTTAAGGACAGAGATCCTACATGAGGAGTAAGTGCACAGTGACTCCTGTTGTTGACTTTACAAATTGACACTCCTGTTTATGGCATCAGTAATCTCCCCATGCACCAGTTATGAGTTTCCAAGGCTATGGAAGCCCCTTGAGTTCTCCGACTCTTATCTTGTTTAGACACGGTCGTAGTCAAAGTGGAGGTTCTCTTCTCCCTTCAGAGAAAGGCACCTCCCTCTTTGAAGACCTGTTCTTTCCACTGGGATCTCACTCACAGAGATCTTTTTGCCAGAGTGTCTTGGCTTTCCATGCCTGAAATACTCTCATGGGCTTTTCAGCCAGATCCGAGTGCCTTTAGGGCTGATTCTGAGGCCAGAGTGCTATTTAGGACATCCGCCATTCTATGAGTCTGCTGAGTGTCTCACTTCCCATGTTGGATCACTCTCCCCTTTATTTATTCTATCAGTTGGTGTTAGCAGATACTAGACTTGTTTATGTGCTCCCTTTGACTCTTAGTCCTTTCATTATGATCAATTGTGAACTGAAATTGATCACTTGGAATAGTGAGATGGCATTGGCACATGCCACCTTGATGAAAAACCTCTGAATTCTGTTATATCTAAGAGTTCGTCTGTAGATGATTTGGATTCACGTGAAGATTAAATGTCTGTTTTGTAGAAATATGTTCATTTTTACTTTCTTTTTATGATTCTTATACCTTTTCTTTACTTTTATTATCTTTTTGTGCAAGCTGGGCCTCTAGTGTAATGTTGAGTCCAAAAATACTAGCTGATACTCATGCATTGTGTCTTATGGGATGATTGTAAAGTTATGCCAAATAAGATGGTGTTTGCTTGAAACTTGTCTGTTTTTTGATGTAGGGAAGTTATTTTCGTTAGACTAAGGGAGTCACTTTCTACTCATGATTTTCTGTACTTTTTAATGTTATAAATAGACATTGAAATTCATCAAAAACACTTGCTATGTTTGTTAATATTGATGATGTTGTCTGTGTTTTTTGTGATGAAATCACTTGGTAGATTTTCTAAATTTGGACTCTCATTTAGAAAACCCTTTTTGTCTATGTTACATAGACATCTGGAGCAGAGGGTTGAATTAATTAGACCCCATAGATCATACTGTGCTATCATTATTGATCCCTGCAAAGTTCTTGCCTTATTTAATTCATCTTTATAAGTTTGACAAGAGTATAATTTTTGTTCCATTGCATGCTCTATCTATTCCGAAGATCAAAGTTATTCTAATTCATAAAATTGGATACTTTTGTATCTTTTTCTTTTGTATAAAACAGTGTACAAAAGATAAGGAACATTTATTTCATGAAATCATGAAAAAATTCCTTGCAAAATTCTGGACTAAGTAGTTAGTTTTATTCCTTGGTCAATTTTGATAATTTATATGTTTCTATATATTTACACATATTTCTGGAAAAATGTTTCATTTGCATTTTCAGATTGATTTATTGACATACTAACATCACAGATTTACATGCAATTATATCCATTTTAGGTTTTTACAAGATTGATTGATGTCAGAGTTAGAGAGGGAGAGACAGAGAGAGATCTTCCATCTGCTGCATCATTCCCTGGATGGCTGCAACTGCCAGGCTGGGCCAGGATAAAACCAGGAGCCTGGAGCCACTTCTAGGTCTCTCACATGGATGGAAGGGGCCCCAACACTTGGACCATCTTACACTGCTTTTCGTAGACAATTAGCAGGGAGTGGGATTGGAAGTGGAGCACCCAGGACATGAACCAGCGCCCATATGGGATGCCATTTTTTTATATTTAATTTTCATTTAGTTTTGCCATGTACTTTTCCAGTCCTATTTCCTTTATTATTATAATTTTTAATCAATGATAAAAGTGTATGTATGATCACTACAGCATAATATTTTGACATATATATATATGCACAGTTGAATAATTAAATCTTGGTAATTAAGATATGCATTACCTAACATAATTATAATTTTTGTCACTTAATATCCACTGTTAGCATATTTTAAAACAATGTATTTTTATTAATTACACGTACCTTATTGTATAATAAATCTCATGAATTATTTCTCTGCTCTCACTGAGATTTTGTACCTTTTGATCAATATCATGCAAACTCCCTCTACGCCAGGTCCTGGTAACCAGCATTCTACTCAATAGTACCATGAGATCAACTTTTTTGGGTTCCACGTATGAGTGAGATAATATATTTTCTTTCTGTAGCTAGATTATTTCACTTAACATAATCCTGGTTCAGCCATCTTGTCTCAAATGGCAAGATTTCACTTTTTAAATGATTTATTGCATACATGTACCATATGCACTTTATACATTCTTTATCAATTGACAAACAGATCAATTCCATATCTTATCTGTTAAATAAGGCTACAATGTATGTGGGAGGTCAGCTATCTCATAGATATGCCAAATTCATTTTCTTTGAATATATAACAAGTAGTGAAATTGATGTATTATATAATAGTTCTATTTTTAGATTTTTTTAAAGAATCTTCATACTGTTTTCTATAATTTCTCTGCTAATTTGCATTCCCCACAACACTATGCAAGAGTTTCCTTTTCTTTACATCATTGCCAACACTGTTACCATTTATTTTTTTGGAAATAACCATTGTTAAGAGGTGTGAACTGATATCTCATTGTTATTTTTATTTGTTTTCCTAAGGATTAGTGATGTTGAGAATTTTTTTTATATATATGGTAACTATATCTTTTAGAGAAATGTCTAATTAGATCATCTCCTGATTTCTTAATTGGATTACTTGTTTTTTGCTGTTGAGTTAATTTGAGTTCCCTTATATTTTGGATATGAACCCCTTATCACATGTGCAGTTTGCAAACATCTTTGCCATTGTCACTTTATTATGTTAGTTATTTCCTGAGCTGTGCAGAAATATTTTAGTTTAATGTAATCCCATTTGTTTAATCTTTATTTTGCTATTGGTGTCATGAGAAATTATTTTTGCTGATCTACTCAATTTTGAATTTGCTGTTAAGTTCTATTTCTTTTATTTACTTGTTTTCCTTGTTTCTTAACATTTTTTGCATTTATTTCACATATCTTTTTCTTTTTTAAGATTTATTTATTTTATTTGAAAGGCAGAGTTACAGAGAGGCCGAGGCAGAGGCAGAGGTAGAGAGAGAGAGAGAGGAAAAGGGAAGTTGAAGCCAGAAGCCAGGAGCTTCTTCCAGTTCTCCCACACGGGTGCAGGGGAACAAGGACTTGGGCCATCTTCTGCTGCTTTCACAGACCATAGCAGAGATTTGGATTGGAAGAGCAGCAGCAGGGACTTGAACTTGCACCCATATGGGTTGCTGGCACTGCAGGTGGTGGCTTAACCCACTGTGCCACAGTGCCTGCCCCTGCATGTCTTTTTCAGCCAATTCCATTGAAAGCTTACTTACTTTAACTTTTTCGTGTTTTCCATTAAATGATATTTCAACTAAACATTTCCCTGGAGATACTGTACTAGCTTTTTCCTATGCCATATGTATTAAGTGAACATTTTATAGTATCATACATGTTGACTGCTGTTTTGGAGAGCTTATACTAGTTTGTATACACAGTAAAGCAATGTAGGAAAATGATTAAGTTTTGTCACTACATCATTTCTAGATGTGGAATTAGAGTTTATATGAAATTTGTAAAAATAATGAACAAAAATTACATAACATATTTTAAAGATTTATTTTATTTCTTTGAAAGACAGAGTTACAGAGATAGGTAGAGACAGAGAGCGAGGTCTTCTATCCACTGGTTCACTCCCCAGATAGCCACAACAGCCAGAGATGCACTGATCCGAAGCCAGGAACCAGGAGCTTCTTCTGGATCTCCCACATGGTTACAAGGGCCCGAGGATTTGAGCCGTCATCTAATGCTTTCCCAGGCCATAGCAGAGAGCTGGATTGGAAGAGGAGCAGCCAGGACTAGAACTGACACCCAAACGGGATGCCGGTGCTTCAGGCCGGGGCTTTAACCAGCTGTGCCACAGCACCGGACACAACCATTTTTAACTTTAATGTGATTGCCAAGATTTCATGGACAAGAATATTTTTAACATAATTTTATATTTACTTGATTTTTGCTTATTACGTTATTTTAATTTCCCTTAAAGAACATTATTAGCAAATATGCTAAATTGTTATTCATTTTAATAATTTATTTCTTGTTGCATGCCTTTTGATATTTTATAATCACTAATATCCCTTGTGCCAACTCAAAATGGATAAATCCAGAAAAAATCCAACTGAAGGAAAAAGTGTTATATCTCATTCATTAAGCAATTCTATAGCATCTAACAGAATTAAAAGCACAGGAATTATGTAAAGATCAACTCATAATGAAGTCTGATAATAGAACAGTAATCTATTTGTAGTGGACTCATTTTTTTTAAAGATTTTATTTATTTATTTGAGAGGTAGAGTTACAGACAGAGGGAGAGACAGAGAGAAAGGTCTTCCATCCACTGGTTCACTCCCCAAATGGCCGCAGTGGCCGGAGCTGCACTGATTGGAAGCCAGGAGCCAGGTGCTTCCTCCTGGTCTCCCATGCAGGTGAAGGAGCCCAAGCACTTGGGCCATCTTCTACTGCTTTCCAGGCCACAGCAGAGAGCTGGATGGGAAGAGGAGCAGCCTGGGCTCGAACTGGTACCCATATGGGATGCCGGCGCCACAGGAGGAGGATTAACCTAGTGAGCTACGGCACTGGCCCCATAACGGACTCTTTTGTAAACCATGACTCCTCCCAAAAATTGTATCAGGATACTTGTCTTTGGATTTCTTATATACATTTGACTACAAATAACCATATTTTATCATACCAGAAACAGTAGATTTTGCTCTATATTTTCTATATTCTCCAGAATGACCTCTCTGTATTTTTAAAAGTAAAAGCTGTTTTCAAAATGATTTTCACTTTCAGCTCCTTAATTATATGTTTCTAGAGACATAAATTATTTGCTTTACTATCTACATGTCATTGGTACAGAAATAATAGAGTATGCCATGCCAATTTATTAAGTTTGTGAATTAGAATAAGTAACTTTATAACACTGATGTACTTCCAGATCAGAAATTGTAATTTAAGAGATTCCAGGGGCAAAGATGTATATAAAATACTAGTGTTACACAAAGATGTATATAAAATACTAGTGTTATAACTCTTCATTGTAAGAACATAGCTAGGGGTCTTTAAATTAAAAATGTTAAACTTAAATGTTAATACAATTATAACATAAAATAAAAACAGATGTTATACTATATATGTCAGTACAATTGTATTTAAGATGTTGACAATAAAGAAGAGGAAGTAATAAAATTGGAAGTATTAGTAAATAGAGCAGTTCCATCATGAAGCATGTTACCTTGAGCAGTCAGTATTAAAATATTTTTATTGCTGTTTTTATAATGTTTTCTTCCAACTAAAATTCGTTTTCCTAGAAATATAGCTGAATTTATTCTATGATATTTTAAACATTTTTAAGTAACTTTGGATTTTTTTAGCCTAAAGGTGACTAACAAAAAGAAAGATTAATATTCACTGTAAAAAAGGATTCATCTGATTCAAATAAAAGGGAATACACAAAACAGATCTACTAACTTTTTATCCTCATTTTATTTACTGGCATTGTTTTAATAAAAGTAATATGGCACACATAAACTTACATGTGATATTTCAAAGCCTGTATTAAGTATTCTGGGACAAAGCTTCCTTATGCCTTTGAATTATATTGAATTACATTAATATGAGTTTTGATCTAATGTAATTAAATATTATTTTTTAAATCATTAAAACTTTAAAATTATATCTAAATTTTATGAAAACAAAAGGAATATATGATACTATTTCTCTTTGTATTTTCTAGGTGAAATTCTGAGAAAAGTGTTTGAGGTAATTTTATTAAAATTTTTCAAAAGAATGATATCATCATATAAGAATTTATTTCTAAACATCTACTCCTCTTATTCAAGTTGGGGGAAATTGAGGATTTACCCTGTAAAAAATGACCTAGAATGTTAATAGTTTCCTGTTGAAATTAACTATAGCTTAGTTATTAAAAACATGGTATGGCATATTTTTATGCTTTCAAGGCACTATTTTGAATGATTCTGGCTATCCTCATATTCAACTGACAACCACTGTCTTATTATGCTAATTGAATGAGAAAAAGAAATCTGCATACATTGTTTTCTGGTGTTTTATACACAAACCTCAGTAATTGGATTTTGAGACTCCATTTCATTTTTATCCCAGGGCTCTTATTTATTATTTGGCCAGAGAGACATGCACTCTGGAAGGAATACATTAAATGAACAACGGTGCTGTCTGATAAGTGGTTGCCAAAATTACCAATGTTGTAACTCTGGAAATGCACATCTCTGTCTCAAGGTATAAGGATGGCATATGCAGACCCTCTTCTCATCACTTTGTGCATTACCTGTTGCCTTTTTCCTTCTCATTAGCATTTGCAAGCTAATGTATACCAAAAAAGGGAGGAGGGAAGAAAAAATAAACTTGAGAGAATAATTGGAAGAGTTTTCTAGTTTTCATTTGACTCACAACTGCTAACACAGACGTCTATATGAAATAATTTACTCTGTCTCCATATAGAAAATTTGTTACTGAAGTGGAAGAGGGGCCATTTTCAAGGCAAATTTATACTTTGTGCAGGACAGGGATCCAACTTGGAGACTCTGCTATTATTCTTCAATTGTCCAGTGTTGTTGTTTTTTTTTTTTTTTTTTTTTTTTTGGACAGGCAGAGTGGACAGTGAGAGAGACAGAGAGAAAGGTCTTCCTTTACCATTGGTTCACCCTCCAATGGCCAC
This sequence comes from Oryctolagus cuniculus, assembly GCF_051225735.1. NCBI lineage: Eukaryota > Metazoa > Chordata > Mammalia > Lagomorpha > Leporidae > Oryctolagus > Oryctolagus cuniculus. Next base: position 104,046,447 of record NC_142871.1, on the reverse strand, counting down.
TGCGGCTGGCGCACCACGCTGATCCGAAGCCAGGAGCCAGGTGCTTCTCCTGGTCTCCCATGGGGTGCAGGGCCCAAGCACTTGGGCCATCCTCCACTGCACTTCCTGGCCACAGCAGAGAGCTGGACTGGAAGAGGGGCAACCGGGACAGAATCCGGCACCCCGACCAGGACTAGAACCCGGTGTGCCGGCACCGCAGGTGGAGGATTAGCCTAGTGAGCCGCAGTGCCAGCCTCTCCTCAGTTTTGAGAATACAATAATATAGTATGATTTTTAGAGCTCATTATTTTATAACTAGGAAAGTTTATTGAATATCACCTAACAATTGAATGTAAATAAGAGAAAACGAAGCTCTAGAGGTTTGAGGCTCCATGTAAGACTAATGCTCTAACATCATCTGTTGTGATCTCTGAGACTGAGATACAGATGTATGGAGGGAATTGAGATACCCCTGCCATCAGACATACCTGGCCACACATCCTTGCTCACTTGCTTTGTGGCATTGAGGGTTCACTCATTCATTTCTACAAACTAGAAGATCTTTACTAGAGATCAAAAAGTTAGTTATTGTCTTTGAGCTACCTCTTAGCATTGCTGTGAAATTAGAAGGCAATATGACTGTCACATAGTATGCAGTCAGTAAATGCAGTTTCTCTGTTTGGTCCATTAATCCTAAGTAAAAGTTCTTTTACTTTGAATGAAGAATGCAGCCGTTAGTGGGTCATGGTGAATTATGTTAATATTTCATTGAAACTTTTAGTATATAAACTTCCACTTTGATTATGAAATGATTCTCTTTCTACCTGTCAGAATTTGATGACTGGAAAAACAAAATAGTTGAATTCATGAAAGTTTTTGTAAGAAACTGAAAGATGAGCAGTAATAAAATAAAATACCCAATATGTACACAAAATTCAACTTGATTCATTACTTATTGAATATTTGTAACATGTGAGAGGCTTGCTGTATATATTAGGGGATATACAAGTACATAATACATGAATCTGTGGTGATGTAAGATTACATTCTAGGTGAAGAGGTTTAAACGTATGTAGTTGATTTTATTTTGAAGCCCAATATATTACCCTCCTTCATTCTTTCATACATTCAATTAGTATTGTATTGAGTATTTACTCTCATGTAGACATTATTCTGTGTACTGAAAATACAACAGTGGATGAAATAAAGTCACTATGCTCAGTGAGTTTGCATTCTAACAGAGACAAACAATAAAATAGCAAGTAAATAAACAAATCAATATTAACATTTTTTATCTAATGTCATGAAGCAAGTTACAGCAGCATAAAGAGATATAGACTAGCAAATCATAGGAGTACAGTGTAAGCAGGGTAGGTAGGGGAGAAATTCTCTGATCATTTTGTGTCTGACCAGCAAGGGAAAGCAGAGATTGTAATTGAGACAAAAATGTGTAGAATTTGAGGGAGAAGAGGGTCTTTTCCAGGCACACGTGCAATCAGACCTCCAGGGTTTTTGACTGTTTGGTAAGAACCATAAGAGAGTAGGAAGACATTAATAGTGTCCTTTATTAAATGCTTGTATTTTTAATCAGAGGGCTACTGTGAAGAGAGTTGTACTAAGCTCTACCTCTACTTTGTAGGAGGAATCAAAGTACTAAAAAGTTCAAACCAGGTAAATCATATGGAACTAAGGCAATACTATAGTGAAGTGAGCATTGAGAATTTAATGGAGAAGGCTAATGTGAAGCTTGCAGAAGTGAAACTGAAAAGATTTAGCAGCCTGACGGGTACACAAGGGAAGGTGGGTAGGTGGAATAAAGAATGAGCAGGCTAAAGCTGTTTTTAAAGTTTGTGGTTTTTTTTTTAAGATTTATTTATTTATTTATTTGAAAGTCAGAGAGAGACAGACAGAGAGATCTTCATCCACTGGTACACTCCCAAATGGCTACAATGGTGGGAATGGGGCCAGACGGAAGCCAGGACCCAGGAGCTTCCTCCGGGTCTCCCACATGGATGCAGAGCCCCATGTACTTGGGACATCCTCTCTTGGTTTCCCAGGTGCATTAACAGGGAGCTGGATGAGAAGTGGAGCAGCTGGGATGCAAACCACTGCCTGCATGGGATGCAGATGTCGCAGTTGGTGACCCAACTCATTATGCCACAGTGCAGACCCCTGCTTTTGAAGTTTAAACTTGAGTAAGTAGGGGATGGAGGTGCCATCTTAGGAAACGTGGAAAAGGGATAGATGACTATGTGTCTGAAATTTGGACAGTTTATTTTAGATTTGGACTTTTAAGATATCGATGGGTTTCTTTGCTTGAGATATTCAGGAGATGTGTGCAACTGGGATTGGGATTTTGGAAGATTATAATTATAGATACTAATTCTGCAGTGAATGAATTCATCTTTAAAAAGATATTTCTGTGGCGTGTGATTTTTAAAAATTCTGGTAGTAGATTACTATTCCAGTAATCAATTCAGAGAAATTTATTATTATGTCAGTCATTGTAATGAGAGTTGTCTTCAACAGCATGAAACCAAAGCACTTTAGTAGTATAGACAAAAAATATACAAATTATAAATAGCAATTAAAAACACTGCAAAATAGCTCTTTATATCTTGTAAAAATGAACAAATGACATGCTCTACAAACATTTTGTCTCATTTTTCCCTCAAATACAGTATGTAGGAATCAGTATTAGAAAATTTCTCATTTAATAGAGAATGAAGTTGAAGCTTAAAGAAACAAAAGAACTTTCTCCAAATTACATGTGGCAGAGTTAGGACTTAAGTGCAATTACTCTTACTAGTGTTTAACAGAATACAGCTACTTTCACTAATGTTTAATGTGAAAAGAAAAATGCAGATTCTTCATGCTAATGTGTACTATGCTCAAAGAAATAATAGTATCCTACTTACCATAACTGTCTGAATCAGGAGATTTACTTATGCTGCTCATTTCAGAAACATTGAAAGAACCACAGTGAGGTAATTCATGTTCATTCATGTGTGCATTCATTCAACAAGCATTCTTTGAACATCTACTAACTGTTGGACATAGTAACCCTAGAGATTCAAAGATGAATGAGACAGAAATTAGTCCTTTCTGTATTTGTTTGATGTTCAACAAAAGGTATAGACAAGGTAACTGAGGGTTATCCACGTTATGTATTAAGTTTTACTATGGTAAGTCTGTGGTAATTTAGTAATAATATGTAGTCCAGATTAGGAGACTGAGGGAAGACCTCCAAAGGGAAGTCTGAAGCTAAATCTGGAAGTGGAACCTGGAGGTAATGTGTTCATGAAGAAGGAACTAAATGGGACACAGAGGAAGGAAGAAAGGCTCATTGAAAAGCTTAATGAGGGCTGCAATATCACTGAAGCATAAAGGGCAAAACAGGGAGTGTTCACCTGTAAACCAAAGAGGGAAACTGGGAAAAACTTTAAGGACCTTGACATGAGGTAAAGTAGCCATTGTATTTGCTTTAAATAAGATAATTAATTTCAAGTTTCTTTGAAAAATCCATTTTAAAACACATAAGCCCCATGTTTAAAATTTTTATTTTTCTGGAAAATTACCTGTATAAGCTTATGAAGTCCTGTAGAAAGGGGTCTTTTCTGTGATTCCTTATATTATTGTCTACTAAGTCAATGGTCCTAGGAAAGAATGAAAGGTTCTATAAGGATCAGGGAAAAAAACTAACAAAATAGTCTTAATAATGTATTTTATAAAATATAGTGCTTTTTTAAGATTTATTTTATTTATTTGAAAGACAGAGTTAGAGACAGAGGTCTTCCAAACACTGGTTCACTCTCCAAATGGCCTCAACAGCTAGAGCTGGGCCAGTCTAAAGCCAGGAGCCAGGAGCTTCTTCCAGATCTTCCATATGGGTGCAGGGTCCCAAGTAATTGGACCATCCTCTGCTGCTTTTCCCAGGTCATTAGCAGGAACTGCATTGGAAGTGAAGCATCCTGGATTCAAACCAATGCCCATATGGGATGCTGGCATTTCAGACAGTGGTTTTGTCTACCATGCCTCAATGCCGGACCCATGAGTGGACATTTTAATATCTCCCACCTTTCAGACAGATGTTTCCCATCACTAAGTTCCATCATCTGCTACTTTCCCAGGCTCATTAGTGGGAGGCTGGATCAGAAATGGAGCAGCCATGACTGAAACCAGTGTCCATATGGGTTGCCAGCACTGCAGGTCGTGGCTTAACCCACTATGCCACAATACTGGCCCCGAAATCTAGTACTTTTTTAAGCATATAATTCTGAAACTTCCGTTTTGCCTCTTTTTTTTTTTTTTTGTGAGTAGGTACCTGAAATCACTGAACTTTTCATTCTGTTCCCTTAGTAGTGGCCTCCTCTGAATTCCTGAGGAATATATGAATTTAATAATCTCCAATGAAACTAGGCTGAATTCCCCTCCAGTGTGACTTTTATAATTACATATCTTTTCAAAGACTGTTAATCAAAAGAGAAAGATTTTTGAGTGTCAAGCATTTGGTGGCATGCAATCTTTTTATACTGGTATTTATTGCAGTTTTCTGTTGTTTTTTGAAAAAATTTACTTCTATTCAGGAAAAAATAATGCTTCGGTGACACATTTATTTGTAAGAAACGTTTTTGAAGACATGAAATACAATAGGAAGCCTAGGAATCCATCCCAGTTGGCCCCTGGAATATGTTATTATGAAACATTAATTTGCATGGAAATGGAACTTAAAACAGTAATGTTTTGTTAATAAGTCTGTGTTTCTCAAAAGCAAACACATTTCAACAAAAAACAGTTGAGGATTCAACCATTATATTCCAACAATTGAATAAAATCCTGCTTTGTAAATATGCCCACACCCTGTGAGGTTTATGGAGTAGTTCTGATGGAGATTTTTATTTTATTTTATCTTCTTCTTCTTATTTTACACAGAGGCATTTTTACTGCTTAAGAGTAACCATCAGGTCACAGAGAGGCCTAGGTAATTATTAAAGGCTCACAATTGGGGCCTGTAAAATGTGGATAATAAGAACTTTTCTTAAGATTAAATGAAATAAACCCCACAAAATCCTTACTTCCATATCTTGTACAAGCTACTTGTTTCAACACAACAAACAACAGTTTTCTTGCCTCTGTTTGTTTCAGCTCCAGTCTCTATGTCCCAGTGACTCCTGACATGGGAAGTAATGAAGTCATGAGGGTGGGCATACACAGGCCAAGTTACAAGCACCACCTGCTGGAACGGCCAATGTGGTTGCCTCATGGGTCAGGGATCATGTATAGGCCCCAGACTCTTGCAGGTCATTGGAGATTTCCCTGGGGAATGAGAGCTGAAAAATCCCTTCTTTCAGGGAGAAAATAGTAAAATGAAGGCAATGGCCTCAATATTTGTGTGCCAATAACTTGACAGCAACTGGCCAGAAAGTTTTTGATTCCACGTTCCCTAAGAGAGTCCCAAGTTTCATACTTTGATATCCAAGAATACATGAGTTAATATTTATTAAGCACTCTAAAAAGTGACTGACATAGAGTGGGAGCTCTATAACTGTTTCAAGACCCTTTCTCTCTGACATTTCAAAAATGACAGGTAAGAATAGCAAGACTTCATATTGTGCTTTATGCCTCCTTTTTTTTATGTCCTAGTCATATACTTCTCTGTTTCAGTCATCACCAGTTATGACCTAGCAATGGAAAACTTCCTGTATTGCCTTTCTCAAATCATTTGAATCCAGACGCTTGACTGACAAGACTTTGTATTTAAGGAGATACCAAACTGATTATTATAAAGCAAGTTCGTTCATATAGTTCGTTCATATAGTATTAGTGAAGTACTGTATTGCATTTTTGTTGGTTTTAGTGGTGTTACAAATAAGAACTTGGATGGTTTATGTAGCATGGTGCTGCATCACTTCAGCATGCATAAATACAACCAAGCATTCTCCTTACATGCTTTAGCGCAAAGAGTGTGTGCATGTTCAGTCACGATACAGAGACTGAGACAAACCCAGTTTCTGTTACTGCAATAACCTCTGCTTCTCTAAATTACTCCGTTTATTGTCCACTAATAGCACTTCATTTTTTTAAAAAATGAATTGTCTTTTATTATAAAATATCTCAAATACAGGTAAGTACAACAAGTAATTCAATGAGCACCCACAGATTTAATAAGTTTTCCATATTTGCTTCATATGTAAACTACGTATATACTAAATATATACCTACTATTTTTGCTTTTTTGAAAGTAGAAGTAGATATATTAATGGGTAGTTTCTGACAAAGATCAAAAAATGAGGAAATAAGAGTTTATTATTATGTAAGAGTTATAATTCAGTGGGCAACTTTTATAAATATCTGTATATCAAATATAATATATCTTCCATGTATTTTCTAGATATGCATCTGAAATTTTATATATATTTGTATACTTTTGCATAAGAGAGCAAATGTTTAATTGTCAGTTTTTCTAAGAGTGAAGAATAAGGAAATATGGTACTGAGACTTGACTTTTCTATTCCTGGTCAAACCTACTAACAGCCCTAGTGAAAAAAGTTACAACATTTTTAAAAAGCTTGCAAATTTATGTAAATTACCTCAGACAGAGGTAGATGGGCTACGTATAATGATCTTGAAAAGTAGAATACAGTTTCACCCACCCAGGGTGGTCAGGAATAGAGGAACCTGAAGTCCATGGCGTGGATAGAGTATGACTTCAATGGCTTCCTTTTAGTCCTTTGATTTCATAATTCAAATGCATAATTTCTCATGCATTATTCAGAAATATGTGCACCCAGACTACTTTCTGCTAAATGCAGACTCCCACTCTTAAACATTGGTGAGAGAAGGCTGTTAACTGACATTTGCAATTTCAGGAAGGCATCGTGTGGGAGAGAGAACTGCCAATCATTTCTGCCAACATTACTCTCACGGGGAGCATAAACGAAGCTAGCTTGGTCCAATTAAAAGAAGCAATTACGAGTAATGGAAAGTAAACAAATCCAAGAAAAATGATATTGCAGATTATAGTGGGTACTCACAATGAAAGACTAGCCTGTTAGGTGTCACCTTTATTTCTAAAGCATTTAATCTTTGATTTTTCTTGAATATTTTTATATGAAATAATAAAACAATTTTAAACCTCATTTTGTACTAAGCAAAAGTCACCTTAGTGGAAAAATTTGAAATCTCTTTATAGATCTTTAATTAGGTCAAATTTCTACATGGCTTTTAGGTTAGGAAAATATATAAAATATTATACCATGACCCATTTTGATGCCTGATTATGGAAAATATTGCAAAACAGCCTAGCAGTCCTATTCTTCTTTGTGAAGGTTGAATTGATAATACATGAAATCTGTTTTTTTTTTATGTTATAATACAATCCAGCTGCCTTAAAATATTGACTTTGATAAGCTACATCTTTATGCCTTTCCTTGTGTGTGGGAGGCAGTGAACCTGTATTGTAATAGCCTGTAAGTGTTTGTTCTTATCTCTGAAAGCACAGTGATGGAGCATTACCAGTGACAAGAAATTTCACATTAAATTATTTGGTCTTAGTCCACTTGCATTCATTATGATGCAATAAACAGATGTATTCAGACATCAACATTTTGGATTTATATCCTAAATAGGAAGCAAGGGGAATATGTCTTTGGACACATGGAAAATGATGTTGAATGGCTGAAAAGAAACATGATCTTTAATCTGGAAAATTGCTAATGAGATCAAAGAGGATGGAATCAGTTCGTTGGTCTCTCTAGAAACTAAAACATCTCCTAAAGTAAGCCAATCTGCTAATATCTACCTGTAGAAAAGATTGGAAGCATCTCTCAAAGGTGTTGAAAGCTGAGCCCAAACTGAGAGGAAATGAAGGTACAGGGGATTCATGCACAGACATGTACACAGACTCTGCTTCAAACATACTCAGTTGAAAGCTGGTAGAAAATTGTGCTTCAGCTGATTTTTTAAACATACTAAAAAATGCTATCTTGTTAAACAAGGAAAGAAAAAAATATGCTGCTCTAGTGAGCTACCACACCTTGGAAGCAGTGAACCCGAAGAGCCTGTTGATATCAAATTTCAGTAGGTAAAAGACTACACATACTGAATCTACCCACTCTTGCTAGTCTATGGACCTGGACTTTTATCCAGTCACAGACATCACATCAGGCATCCTGAAGTAGATGCTATTTCATTAGCATCACTTACTGCCAGAAAATGACATGGTCTTGGAGCAGAGCCAGGCTCCTGGCATGAGAGATGTGTTAGAGATTCTGGACTGGATTTCTCCAGGGAATGGGTGAGAGCTATCTAATCTAGTACATGGTGAAGGCTGATATAAAACACAGATGGAAATGCCTCATGTACCTCATTTCATTGAGCAAAGTTGGATTTTTAAGTCCCTTTATCACAATTCTTTACAATTTCTTTTCATGCACATGTATATATGTTTTGTCTTAATTCTACCAGCAGTGCATTGTCATGCTCACTTTCCAAATGAAAACTTGAGGCAATTTTTAGCTTTGAAGCACAGGTAGATTACTAACCAAATGCAAATAGGGAATGTGGCCACAAACTTGAACACATTCTATGTTTTGTGGTTTTGTTTTCAACTCTTCCAGTGTCATGTGGCAAAAGATTAGGTTAGTCATCAAAATATTTTCAATTTAGCAGCTCCAATTGTTTGCTTTTTTATTTTTGCAGAATACTTGTGATGATTTCATATGAAACACCTACACTACATTTCTTACTGAATCAACCTGCATATTTTTCAGCTTTTCTCATTTCAGAAAATACCAGAATTAACATACTTCTCTATCCAAAATGCTGCCTCCCCTTCCCCCCTTAAGTCCCTCATTCTGATACGGGACTGCCATCTGGTGGAACAGAAAAGACACTTCTGGTTTAGGTTTAACCAAATTTAGATGATCAAGTTTTCTTAGGTTTCCAAAGGATCAGTATAGAAAATGGGAATTCTGTTTCTGGTCTCAAATGAGTATTAGCCAATCACCAAGAAAGTGGACAATGATGGTAATGACTGTAGCAGCCGAGAGTTACTGAGCACTGTGGGTGATGAAATGGATAGAAGAGGTCACTTTCTTAGCCTGTGTGTGTGTGTGTGTGTGTGTGTAGTAGACAAGGTAAAGAATAGAAGAGTATAAACATAGACTTCAAATGGTAGACCACATACAGCTGAGTACCTTTTGCCCCTTTATCCCCTGACAAACACATACCCCTCATGCCCATTCCCTAGAGTCCCTAACAGGAGCACACTCACACCATATACTACTGAGCAACACAAGGTCTCTGAAGATCTAGAAGCTGGAAGTCATTATTTTGGCTTTGCTGAAGCCCTGTTACCCTCAGAAACCCTGTCAGCAGGGTAGAAGACTTACACTAACAAACCAGAAACTACTACTGGAGCGTGTATGTAAGAATACATGGTGCCCCTGATCCTGAGCCAAAATCAGGATCACAGCTCCATACTTAGGCTTCTTGGAAGGCAGTGGAAAATGGCCCAAGTGCTTGGGTCCCTGCCACCCGAGGAGGAGACCCGGATGAAGCTCTTGACTCCTGGCTTCATCCTGCTCCTGCCCTGGCTGTTGCCATTTGGAGAGTGAATCAGCTTATGGAAGATCAATATCTCTCTGTCTCTCCCTCTCTCTCGTAACTCTGGCTTTCATATAAATATATAAATCTTTAAAAAAAGAAATATAAGGATCAGTCACTATGGGAAGAAAGCAAGTCATTCTGGATAGTTTTTTTTCCTTCTGGCTTCCTAGATTTTGGGAATTGAGCAGCGTTTTGAATGCCAAACACTGTGCCAAAGTTATCTAAACCAATCATAGACATTAAACATATGGCACTATTTTTATTTTTATTTATTTTATAGACAGAGGGGGGGCTTGGAGGATGAGAGAACTCTAATCCTCCCTTCTGCTGATTCAATCTCCAAGTGCACACAATGTATAATGCTAGACTGGGGCCAGAGCTAGGAGCCAGGAATGTAATCCAGGTCTCGTGTGTGTGTGTGTGTGTGTGTGTGTGTATGTAGCAGGAACTCAATTACTTGAGCACTCACTACCACCTCTCAGGGAAGCTGGAGTCAGGAGATAGAACATGTATAAAACCCATACAGTTCAGTGTGGGACAAGGACATCGTTTAACTGCCCAACAATGCCCACACCACAATTTTACTTTTAATGTGATGTACAGATTAACTATGAATTCCCTCAGAGCCACACATCTTTCATTTACGCTACAGACAGTGTGCTCTCAGCAACTGATTTCATGTGTTGGGAGAAAGAGATAGAGAGACAGACAGACAGACAGACAGACATACACTAACTTGAATTTTCCTGCTTCTTAATTCAAGCTATGACTATGTGATGGGAATAACATTTTGGAAGGAAATAAAACCCCAGAAAAGACACTTTCCTATGCTATAGAGCAATATCCTTAAGAGTATGCTTATTTCTTTGAAAATAATGTATTTAACATTGAAGTATCCCATTTTATCAGAGAAATATGCATGTATGATTTTCATCTGTAGGAAAGTAAAAATGGTAGTTTTAAATTCCATAGCCCTTATTCACTGTTAGAGGGGAGGTGGAGGGACTGGTCTCCATCACTAAGATAGCTAGAAGGCCCTTCTCCAATAACTAAGAAAGAAATCTTTGGGGCCAATGTTGTCTTATATCAAGTAAAGCCACTACCTGCAACACCAGCATCCCACATGGGTACCAGTTGTTGTCTTAGCTGGTCCACTTCCTATCCAGCTCCCTGATAATGGCCCAGGAAAAGCAGCAGAGGATGGCCCAAATGTTAGGGCCCCTGCCACAGGTGTGGTAGACCTGGATTAAGCGCCTGGCTTCAACCTGGCCCAGCGCTGGCTGCTGGTGGCCATCTGGGGAGTAAGCCAGTAGATGGAAAATTCTCTCTCTCTCTCTCTCTCTCTCTCCCCTCCTCCTCCTCCTCCTCCTTCCCTTCCTACCTCCCTCTGTAACTCTTACTTTCAAAATAAATAAATAAGCCTTTTTTTTTTAAAAAAGCATGGAACCTTGCTATTTGTATAAATGCTTCCTTTCTTGCCTAATTCTCAAAAATGTATACGTGTAAATCAAGAGAAAATATCATGGGGCAGTGACCAGGGTGTCAAGTTTAATGTATAGGTCCATGTTCTGTTTATTATTTTGAAAACTGAACTGTAAGGCATTTGATGACAAATTGTTTTCATGTATTCATGAGAGATGGCTAAACCTTCAAGCAGAAGAATTCAAGTTACATGAAACCCATGGCCAAATGAAGGGAAGATCAGAAAAGAAGGTAGCATACATCCTAAGTGGTAAAGGAAGTCTGTAGTAAAACAGCACATTCAGTGCATAATCCTGGACAGTACATGGTTGTAGAATGAACTAAAAATGCATGAATATATTAGTTATATAGCAGAGTAAGAGCTCTGTTTCTAATTTCATGTAGAAAATCCTTTTAAGGCTAAAAAATTAACACTTCAACTTTTCAATGGATTCTACTAAGCACAGGGTTTTTTTAAAAAAACTTTTTAGTTTGAAATAATTTTAAATTCATCAGAAGTACAAATATAGTACAGAGTTTCCATGCATTCTTCTCCAAGCTTTTTCCAGTGATAACATCTTACATAACCCAACTACATTATCAAAACAAAGAAATTAACATTGATACACTATTTTTTCTTTTTTTTAACTTTTATTTAATGAATATAAATTTCCAAAGTACGATTTATGGATTACAATGGCCTCCCCCACATACCGTCCCTCCCACCCACAACCCTCCCCTTTCCCACTCCCTCTCCCCTTCCATTCACATCAAGATTCATTTTCGATTATCTTAATATACAGAAGATCAGCTTAGTATACATTAAGTAAGGATTTCAACAGTTTGTTCCCACAGAGAAACATAAAGTGAAAAATAATAGATGATTTTTTTAAATGATGATGAAATCAGATCAGACCTATTGTCATGTTTAATCCCAGTGAGAGTCAAGTTGGGAGTTGATAATTTCTTTCTTTTCTTTTTTTTTTTTTTTTTTTTTTTTTTAACAGAGGATCAGTTTAGTATACATTAAGTAAAGATTTCAACAGTTTGCACCTCCATAGAAACACAAAGTGAAATATATTGTTTGAGTACTCGTTATAGCATTAAATCTCAATGCACAGCACATTAAGGACAGAGATCCTACATGAGGAGTAAGTGCACAGTGACTCCTGTTGTTGACTTTACCAATTGACACTCCTCTCTATGGCATCAGTAATCTCCCTATGCTCCAGTCATGAGTTTCCAAGGCTATGGAAGCCCTCTGAGTTCTCCGATTCTTATCTTGTTTAGACAAGGTCATAGTCAAAGTGGAGGTTCTCTCCTCCCTTCAGAGAAAGGTACCTCCTTCTTTGAAGTCCTGTTCTTTCCACTGGGATCTCACTCACAGAGATCTTTTGCCAGAGTGTCTTGGCTTTCCATGCCTGAAATACTCTCATGGGCTTTTCAGCCAGATCCGAATGCCTTTAGGGCTGATTCTGAGGCCAGAGTGCTATTTAGGACATCTGCCATTCTATGAGTCTGCTGAGTAACATTGATACACTATTTATACTATAGGCCTTATTTGAAAATCACAACTATGACTATTTTGATTAATTATTGTATTGCAGATAGCTACTTTATGTCTTAATTCAGACTCAAAATCTGCTTGAACCTGGATTTCTTAAGCAAAGCTTTGCTATCATCATTTATGATGCTATTCGTTTGTTTTTATTTGTGTTATTCTAAAATAAGTTAATAATGTAACCTTCCACTGAATCAACTCTCCTGAAGTTTAATATGATTGCTCATCTTTAAAACTTAGACTTTGAACAAAGTCCAAGGTAGCTGTCTTCCAAGAGGCCCCTATCTACAGTAAAATCATAATTTTTACTATTTCTGTCAGTGTCTTCTAACTTAAGAGCTCAGAAAATGTTTGCTGTACCAAGCTCAGTTATGTCTGTGATGTGGTGCTCTCCTTTAATCTACTGTGTAAGTCACATTTGTCATATAAGTAGCATGGTATCGTTAGAGGACATCAGTAGCTTTTAGAATATTGCTATGATAATCAGTGAAGTTAAGTAGTTCCTTTCCCATTGAAAAATACAAGGAGCAAAAAGTTGTGGTTTTGTAACAATTTATAGTTCAAAATGCTTTGGTATACAGAATATTCCTTGATCTTATATAACAACCCTGTGAAATAGGCAAAGCTAGTGTTTTTGTTGCCACTTAAGCTTTGTGCCTCCTGAAGAGAAAGGTCATATTCTTGCACCAAAAAAAAAAAAAAAAAAAAAAATCTGACTTTGGCCAGGAAGACATTTGTGGTAGATAAATCAATAGATGAAATTTAATACAGAGAATTTTATGTGGTGATTAGGATTAGATAAAGAATTTAAAGAGAAAGCAGGGAAAGATTAGACCTAATGTTAACCACTAACAGAAGCTGTCTCCATGCTTAGAGCTGGAAGGCCAGACAGAGCCAGATTACTGGATCCCAAGAAGTGGTGATACATTGTTAAACCAGGGCCACCCAGTGGCCAAACTGAGATAGAAGCCTAGTGACAAAAGGAACCTAAGAAACTTAGTTTCAGTGTATTGCCCCTGGTTTCCTTCATGATGCTGAAGTCTTCTGAGAACAAATGTGTTAATAATGCTGTGCCAGGCATACTCAAGTTTTATAAACATACCGTGTATGCTATGTTACTGGGCTGAAGGGTAGAGATTATAAAGATATTGTCTCTGTTTGCAAAAATGTTTTGATTTGTAAAGGGAAAGCCATCATTTAAACAACCAACCATTATTACTGCTGCTAATGTGTATAGTTACTATCAGTTAAATACATTAAATACTACTTGTATGCCAAGAACTATAACAAATTATTTAAATATAGTTTCTCATTTAATCCTTTGATTTCAGTTTGTCACTCCCATTGTACAGATGAAAAAACTGCTGCTTTGTAAGGGTAAGTGTATTGCCTAGGGTCACAAGGCTAGATATGGACTGTAGGCTTCTAAAATCTGTGCTCCTAACAGTATTCTAAATTGCTTTCCTATTTACAATAAAGTGTTTGAAAGTCTTACATTACTTTTATGTCCAGGATATAATGTAGTGACCATTTTGTCCCCAAGGGCAAGGCAGACTACAGAGGGAACTTTACATATAAGATTCTCCAAGTGAACAAAAAGGCATGGAGGAATCAGAGCAGGTTCAGAACCATTGGAAAACAGGATGGGAGGAAGAATTTTGATGAAAGAAGAAGCTAGGGAGACCATCAGGAGATACTTCACACTACAAAATGGGAACCTATTGAGGATAGTGTGCTGTGGAGAGTCTTAGTCATTTTCTTTTTTTTTTTTTTTTTTTTTTTAATTTTTGACAGGCAGACAGGCAGAGTGGACAGTGAGAGAGAGAGACAGAGAGAGAAAGGTCTTCCTTTGCCGTTGGTTCACCCTCCAATGGCCGCCGCTGCAGCCGGCGCACCGCGCTGATCCGAAGGCAGGAGCCAGGATCCAGGTGCTTTTCCTGGTCTCCCATGGGGTGCAGGGCCCAAGCACCTGGGCCATCCTCCACTGCACTCCCTGGCCATAGCAGAGAGCTGGCCTGGAAGAGGGGCAACCAGGACAGAATCCGGCGCTCCGACCGGGACTAGAACCCGGTGTGCCGGCGCCGCATGGTGGAGGATTAGCCTATTGAGCCACGGCGCCGGCAAGTCATTTTCAATTTAGAAATACTATTCTGTCTGCAGGGTTAGGTGGCTATTACATGTGCATAGAGTACATGATCGTTGTTTAGAGTACTGGTTTAAATGTTACTTTAATGCAGTAGAGGTACCATCAGCTCTATCTGACCTTTTACTATTCTTTCTTAACTTCTAGATCACTGAAAATCAGTTTTCTTCATTAGAGGTTAGAGATATTTTAAAGCAGGTTCAGTATAAATGCTTGATTATAGCTCAGTACTGATTTGGTTTAAAATCAAAGCAGTAGTATCTGAATAAATATATCATTTTAATTATATACTTTATTGTAAAAATATAACATTTTCACATGTGAAACCAAAATAATTCTGTGAGTTTATTAACATGGTTGTTTTTGGTATAATTTGAAGATGAGAAAAATGGATAGCAGTAAAGTGATAAAGCTGTTATAAACCTACTAATTGGAGCCAAAATCATCAACTTGACCCCTTTTGTTCAAACCATTGTTACTTGTGCATATGTTCATGGGTCATATTGTTCTGAATCAAATTATCTCAAAATACTCTGGTATAATCATGTCATATATTTATGTAAAGAAATTAAGCTTTGTTATAATCCCATTCAAGGTTTTAACATATTGTGTTTTCTCTAGACCTAGGTATAGATAAATACACTTTTATTTTTTCCATGTAATAGTGGGTATAATCTGGTGGGTATAATCTTTTCCATTGGCAATTGTCCACATCTCAGAAATGTCACTTGTCAAGTATATACATGTCCTCAGTAAATAGAAAGCTTTTGATATTTTTATATGATCTTTAAACTTAGCTAGACCTGGTTTCCATTATGTTGCAAGATGCTTTCAAGGTAAAAACACGTTTTTGTTCTCACTAACAGGTGAATATTTTCTTGCCTTTCATTTTGCTTTGGTTCATTTTTCTTTGCACTCATATCTGTTATACCTCATTTGTGATAAGATGGAAGTAACTTCCTATCAGCAAAGTAGAAAGAATTCTTGCTGTTGAAATAGTTCACTTCCTTTTCTCATTTTCTGTTTTTTCAGTGTTTATTGTTTAATGTTGTTTATTTGAATGCTGAGATCACTGCTGTATATTGTGACTAAAGCCACCTAGTGACTGGAGATGAGCAATAGCTGAATTTAATTAAGAGAAACGATCATGTGGAGAAAGCATGAAAAAAACCTCAGAATCTTGTAGAACTTCCTCATTACTACTTGTTTGTAAAAAGAATTAGTTAGTGGCTGGCGCAGCGGCTCAATAGGCTAATCCTCCGCATAGCAGTGCCAGCACACCGGATTCTAGTCCCGGTCGGGGTGCCGGATTCTGTCCCGGTTGTCCCTCTTCCAGGCCAGCTCTTTGCTATGGCCCGGGAGTGCAGTGGAGGATGGCCCAAGTGCTTGGGCCCTGCACCTGCATGGGAGACCAGGAGAAGCACCTGGCTCCTGCCTTCGGATCAGCACGGTGCGCAAGCCGCAGCGCGCCTACCGCAGCGGCCATTGGAGGGTGAATCAACGGCAAAGGAAGACCTTTCTCTCTGTCTCTCTCTCTCTCACTGTCCACTCTGCCTGTCAAAAAAAAAAAAAAGAATTAGTATTAATGAGTTTATCATAATTGGTTTATTTATGACTGATTTTTAAATTTTTTTTGAAGATTTTATTGATTTTTTTGAGTGGTAGAATGAGAGACAGTGAGACAGTGAGAGTGAGAGACAGAAAGGTCTTCCTTCTGTTGGTTCACTCCCCAGATGGCTGCAACGGCCGGAGTTGGGCTCTTCTGAAGCCAGGAGCCAGGAGCCTCCTCTGGGTCTCCCATGCGGGTGCAGGGGCCCAAGGACTTGTGCCATTCTCTATTGCTTTCCCAGGCCACAGTGAAGAGCTGGATTGGAAGAGGAGCAGCCGAAACTAGAACCAGCGCCCATATGGGATGCCGGCGCCACAGGCAGAGGATTAACCTACTGTGCCATGGCACCAGCCCCTATGACTGATGTTTTTAAAAAAGTATATCCCTAAGTGACAACTCATATCTTTATTGAGTTGCAGTCTCCTGACTTGCTGTATTAGTATCTTTCTCTGGCTCAGATGTAGTTTGAAGTATCAATGTAGGATTGAACGTGGTTAATGAGGGCAGTATCTTATCCAGAGAAATAATCTTTTTTTAAGAAAGAACTTAGTAAAATTATGAAGATTTATTTTTGCATTTTATTACCTCTATGTCTGAAAAAATTTTTAAATCTTTTTATTATTAATTGTAAGGTCGAGGGTCAGGAGAGAAACAGACGGACAGATAAACATTTGTCCTGATTTAAAAATCTTGACTACAAGAGTATAATGCAGTGCCAATAGTAGGAATCTCTGAAGACTGTTTTACTAAAAAAATTATAAAGGTTAATGCATTATGAAAATGCCTAATTCTTAACATCTTTATGGTGAGTACAATTTATTGTTGTGAATCGTCTGTGAAGAGCCAGCATGGGACTAGTCTATGAGTAGGAGATATGAGTTCTGGTTCACTCAAAAAGTTTACGAGTGTTCAGGCTTGCTCCTGTCCTGTGTGTTTTCATACCCAATTCTGTGACAGAGTCCTTATTGTTAAGCAGTAGCATATGCTTAGTCTCTTTCTCTTGGTCTGCAAAGCCAAGGCTGCTCTGTGATTCTGAAATCTTCCTTCTCTCTGACCTGAATTCCTTCAAAATGGTGTCTGTGCTGTCCTGGAAGCTCTACTTAGAACCATTAACATTCCTTCTCATCATCAAGAAACTTGGCCTTTTTAACCCTCTTTGGAAGATGAGTGTTCCTAGTATTTGGAGTCTGACCTGTAACTGTATCTCCTTGTAAACAGAAACAAGGATACCCTTATGATACTTATTTTTCACCAGCAGTAAACTGCCCCCACCTCTGCCCCTATCCCTCATACTTCTAATAGCTCAGATGCATTATAGTGGAAGCACTCTCTGTTTTATTCCTCATCATGTGAGAGAACCACGCTGGACTACCAGGTGTTCTACACAAAGCTACAAAGACCACTAGCAGAGAAAGAAGACCTGAAGCAGAAATAGGAAAAAAAAAAACCACCATATAGTCAGATATTGGACTCTCTGTACTCTCACCTTGGGCTATACCTCCCATCCTTTTCCATATGTACACTTTTCTCTTGTCCTCTTCTTCCTATTAGATATAGGGCCTTCCAACTTCCCATCTTCCATCTTAAAATTTTAATAAATGATTATTTTATGGAACACTTTTATATTAATAATTGGAACATTTTTCAGTTGAAGTATTTGTTTTGAGATACTTGAGGAAATGTACAAGTTTACCCCCTGGACAATGTATAATACTTACATATTCTAGAAACTCAGTAAAAGGACCAGTATTATAGCACAGTGGTTTTAGCTGCTTGCAATACTGGCATCTCATATCAGAGGGTAGTTGTTCTACTTCCAGTCCAGCATCCTGCTAATGTTTCCATGTGGGAGACCAAACTGGAGTTGCTGGCTCCTGGTTGATCCCTAGCTATGGTGGGTATTTGGGGAGAGAACCAGCAAATGGATGAATTCTCTCTCTGATACTGTATCTCTTTTCTCTTTCTGTCTCTCCCTCTGTGTTGCTCTGATTTTCAGATAAATAATTAATCGTTTTTGAAGAAAGAGACTTAGGGGGCTGATGTTGTAGCTGGCTCTTCTACTTCTGATCCAGCTCCTTGCTAATGCACCTGGGAAAGCGGCAGAGGGTGATGCAAGTGATTGGGCCTCTGCACCCATGTGGGAGACCTGGAAGAAGCTCCTGGCTCCTGGTTTCTGTCAGGCCTACCTCTGGCCATTTTAGCCATCATGGGAGTGAGCCAGTAGATAGAAGATCTCTCTCTCTCTCTCTCTCTCTCTAACTCTGACGTTCAAGTAAATAAAGTAAATCTTAAAAAAAAAGCAAGAAAAAGGGGACTCAGCAAAAGAAACTTAGCTAAAATGCAACTGTAAGCACATTTCTGAACATTATAGATAATTTCTTTTTAGTTTGTGTTTTTTTTTTTTCCCTTCATTTCTCATCATTAAGCACTCATAATTTTTCCTGGTCATTTTTCCCATTTTCTTTATGTCAGAAACCTAAGGCATTTGGCTTTCTGATTTGGTTTAGGATCTTGAATAAACCTAGAGCAATACCTCACAGGCATATGACTAAAATTAAGTAGAGGGAAATAGCACAAGAATATGTACAACAGGTCCTCCAGGCTATTTGTATTTCTCACGGTTACACTGCCTCATTTGTTCCACCCTACTGGCTTCATATCTAGATTTTGATCTTTAAAATTTATTCTTGTTATTATAATCAGCAACCATCAGGTCACACATTGTGTTTGTGTACTTAATTATTTTACCAAGAGGAAATATTCTATACATTTATATTCTTTCATGTGTGCCCTGGGTACATCATATACTCATTTTCTTTTTTTTTTAAGATTTATTTTATTTATTTGAAAAACAGAGTTACAGAGAGAGGTAGAGACACAGGGAGAAGTCTTCCATCTGCTGGCCCACTCCCCAGATGGCTGCAACAGCTGGAGGTGCGCCTATCTGAAGCCAGGAGCCTCCTCCGGGTCTCCCACATGGGCACAGGGGCCCAAGGACTCGGGCCATCCTCCACTGCCCTCCCGGGCCACAGAAGAGAGCTGGATCGGAAGAGGAGCAGCAGGACTAGAACAGGCGCCCATATGGGATGCTGGGACCTCAGGCCAGGGCTTTAACCCGCTACCCCACAGTGCTGGCCCCTATTCATTTTCTTTACATGCATAGATTTTCCCTTTGTCTTCTGAGTACAGTGTGAATCACATTCTTATCCATGTGCATGAATTTTTTTATGGCATATATAATTTTCTTTGAGATTATATTCTGTATTTTAAACTTGTAATTGGATAAACTTTCACACTACTTACAGGTTAGTTTATATTAGTTACAGTGTCACTCATAATTGGAAAAATTGTTCATATTTTATGAAAACTATATCATTAGCATGTAATTTACTGCCCTTAAGTTTGTGACACACTGAGCTTTCCCACTGCTTTCTCAAGATGCATGTATATCTGTCTCATTGGAACTTTAAGTGTTAAAAATCTCTTGTGCAGTTTGAGGCTAGTATATGAGAAGCACTATTTCAGCTCAGGCATTCTCTATTTTTTTAAATTTATTTTTTATTTTTTTCAATCATTCTCTTTCATACCTTCTAATAACAACCAGCACCTGTGCTTATAGATAGATAAATTATTTATTATATTAGCAAATTTTATGTATCCTTTAAAATTTAGAAAAGATTCAAAGCCACTACCAAAAAAAAATGTGTAAATCAGAATATAATCTCTTAGGGGCAAGCCGTGTGATGTTAAACCCTCTTAATATTTTGAATATATTGTAAGTGTATATATATCCATATATGGATATAATTCATTATGTATAATTCATAATTCAAGCTGCAGAATTAGTCTGAAATGCAAGCCAATTCATTTCAGTTTTCTTCAAAATGAAATGTAACCTGGAAAAGAAATTTATGCCATGGTAATAGCTGTAGCTCATATCATATACCATTTTATATACTTGTGTCTTTTCTTTTCACAATAATCCAATAATGTAAGTTCTGTCATTATTCTCACTTTATATGTAAGAGGAAGATTAAAGATTAAAGTAATTTTCCTTGATGTGGCAATTAGAAAATATGTGATCTAGTAGTCTATTTTAATAGTGGCTTTCTTTCCCTTGTAGTTCAGAAGTAAATTAAAGCCACAGAGATGAAACATGTTGCTATTAGAAATACATTTTAGTAAGTGTCTGACTTGGGTTTGGAAACTAATCCTCTTTGAGAGATTGGTATGCAGAAAGGATCACAGAGGTATTGGAGTTACATCACTTAAATCCAGTTTGATCTTGTCCTCTGTAAGATCGAAAGTGAGAAGATAATTTAAAAGTTTCAGTGCTGGCACTGGTGGCTTTGTAAGGTAACAGAATATTGTATTTCCTATTTCATTTCACATAGATGAATCACAGTGGACTTGACTGAGTTCCTGGGGGTATCTTCTGAAAAATTTTGTAAATGCTTTTATTCTTAACCTAAACTGTTTTTTACCGATTTTGAAATGATTGAATAAAGCCATTCATCTATAGGTGGGACCAAGTAATGAGTCTTTTAGGTAAAACTTCCACAATAGTTAAAGTGAGCACAAGTGTGCTAGTGAGGAATCCATGTCCCCCAAGCTGTCATGTGTGTTCAGTGATATTAATAATTAGCTGGCCTAGCATCCTATAGAATGGGGAAAAGTTGGAAGCATTTCCACTGAGATCTGGTACCAGACAGGGATGCCCACTCTCACCACTGCTATTTAACATAGTTCTGGAAGTTTTAGCCAGAGCCAACAGACAAGAAAAAGAAATTAAAGGAATACAAATTGAGAAGGAAGAAGTCAAACTATCCCTCTTTGCAGACGATATAATTCTTTACTTAGAGGATCCAAAGAACTCTACTAAGAGACTACTGGAACTCATAGAGGAGTTTGGCAAAGTGGCAGGATATAAAATCAATGCACAAAAATCAACAGCCTTTGTATACACAAGCAATGCCATGCCTGAGAAAGAACTACTAAGATCAATCCCATTCACAATAGCTACAAAAACAATCAAATACCTTGCAATAAACTTAACCAAGGACGTTAAAGATCTCTACGATGAAAATTACAAAACCTTAAAGAAAGAAATAGAAGAGGATACCAAGAAATGGAAAAATCTTTCATGCTCATGGATTGGAAGAATCAACATCATCAAAATGTCCATTCTACCAAAAGCAATTTATAGATTCAATGTGATGCCAATCAAGATACCAAAGACATTCTTCTCAGATCTAGAAAAAATGATGCTGAAATTCATATGGAGGCACAAGAGACCTCGAATAGCTAAAGCAATCTTGTACAACAAAAACAAAGCCGGAGGCATCACAATACCAGATTTCAGGACATACTACAGGGCAGTTGTCATCAAAACAGCATGGTACTGGTACAGAAACAAATGGATAGACCAATGGAACAGAATTGAAACACCAGAAATCAATCCAAACATCTACAGCCAACTTATATTTGATCAAGGATCTAAAACCAATCCCTGGAGTAAGGACAGTCTATTCAATAAATGGTGCTGGGAAAACTGGATTTCCACGTGCAGAAGCATGAAGCAAGACCCCTACCTTACACCTTACACAAAAATCCACTCAACATGGATTAGACCTAAATCTACGACCTGACACCATCAAGTTATTAGAGAACATTGGAGGAACCCTTCAAGATATTGGCACAGGCAAAGAGTTTCTGGAAAAGACCCAGGAGGCACAGGCATTGGGATTGCCTCAAATTGAGAAGTTTCTGTACTGCAAAAGAAACAGTCAGGAGAGTGAAGAGACAACCGACAGAATGGGAAAAAATATTTGCAAACTATGCAACAGATAAAGGGTTAATAACCAGAATCTACAAAGAGATCAAGAAACTCCACAAAAACAAAACCAACAACCCACTTAAGAGATGGGCCAAGGACCTCAATAGACATTTTTCAAAAGAGGAAATCCAAATGGCCAACAGGCACATGAAAAAATGTTCAAGATCACTAGCAATCAGGGAAATGCAAATCAAAACCACAATGAGGTTTCACCTCACCCCAGTTAGAATGGCTCACATACAGAAATCTACCAACAACAGATGCTGGTGAGGATGTGGGGAAAAAGGGACACTAACCCACTGTTGGTGGGAATGCAAACTGGTCAAGCCACTATGGAAGTCAGTCTGGAGATTCCTCAGAAACCTGAATATATAACCCTACCATTCAATCCAGCAATCCCACTCCTTGGAATTTACCCTGTGGGGAGCAACTCGGACTAGACTGTTACTGGAATTAAGACTTATTCTATGCATCTGCTCTCCCACAATATGGCACTGGGAGAGGAGGAGTAAGCTTCTACACAGCTGCCTCCAGTTCAACCAATAAACAGCAGGACCTGCTCCTGATTGGAGGAGTGCAGCGTACTCGGCGTGTGGGTAGCAGAGTTGGGATTGGCGGAAGAGGACTATAAAGGAGGAGAGAGACAACATGCACCAGGAACATCTATCTGAAGGAACACCTGAGCAGCCCCTGAGAGAGCCAGCTGGCGGTGTGCTGCTCCCCCATGGAAGTGGGGAAAGTGGCAGGGGGAACCGCCCTTCCATGGAGGTGGAAGGGACGGTAGCCAACCCGGGAAGAACCAGCAGCAAACCCGGGAAGGGCCGAGCAGACAAAAGAACAGCGCAGGGTCCAGTGTCGTTCCTCCATGAAGAGGGGGAGCGACATAATGGTGCCGTGACTCGGATATGAAGCCTAGGCAGGGTTCAGTGTCGCTCCTCCACGAAGAGGGGGAGCGACATAATGGTGCTGTGACTCGGATAGGAAACCTAAGCAGGGTTCAGTGTCACTCCTCCACGAAGAGGGGGAGTGACATAATGGTGCCGTGACTCGGATAGGAAACCTAGGAGGAAAGAAACGGGAAGAAGTGGCAAAATACCAGAGAGAGAGACTAGCAAAGAGCCTAGGGAAAAGCCGGATGGAAAAGGTGCTGGAAGAAGCTATCAAAAGCCTAGGCATAGACTCGGATATGGACTGTGGGAAAGAAGTTAGGATTGAAAGCTAGGATTGAAAGTGAAAGTAAAAGGAAGAAGAAACTTAAACTCAGATGCGGACTATGGCGGGGAAGCTAGGAGATTGAAAGCGAAAGTGAAAGCTAGAAGAAACTTGGATACGGACTGTGGGGAGAAGCCAGGAGAAATGAGAGGGGAATATTGTTGGAAGAAAAGTTAGGAAACATACCGGGTAGAGAAAAATGTTGGGAGAATGAAGCTGCGGGGGCAGGCTGAGGCGGAGACGTAAGCTAGCTTGGGATTCGTCAAGTCAGCCCGGGGAGCAAAAGGCGAAAAGCTAAACCAGAGGCGGAGACGCGTAAGCCAGGTTGGAATCCGTCAGATTAGCCCGGGGAGCAAAAGACGGGAAGCCAAACCGGGAGCGGAGACATGAGCTAGGTTGAATTCGCCAGGTTAGCCCAGGGAACTTAGACTGAATACCGGTGGCGGAAACGTGAGCTAGGCTGTGTGACTCGCGGAAGCTGCCGCGCGCAGAGAGCGTGCGGGGCGCTAATAGAACACGGGGCTGGCGCGAAGGCTGTGGTGTGGGCGCAAAGGGTGCGGAGACTGCGGAGTGCGCGTGAAGCCGGGAAGCTGCGCAGAGCCGGGAAGCCGCCGCGGGGCGAGGCGCCGAAAAGCAGCCTTGGGGCAGGCGCCGGGAAGCCGCAGGGATAAGAGAAACAGAAGTTTAGAAATAAAATGAGAGAAATAGGAATGCTGGTAGATAGAAGTAAAATAGGAGAAATAGGAATGCCCGGAGATAGAGAAATAGAGAAAAATAAGGCCTCCCCACAACATGGCAATGAGAGAGCTTGGATTTGGTCTGCCGGATTAGTAAGACGATAAGCACCTGTGGGCGGCTGCAGGTCACCGAAGACAGGCACGTTATCAACACCAATAAGTCTCCCCACAAGACGGCAATGAGAGGGCTTGGATTCGGTTTGCCTGATTGGTAGGGCTTGTAAGCACCTGCAGGCAGTTCTAGCAGAGCAGAGCATGCGCTGCAGGGCACCGAACACAGGCACGCATCAGCGCCTAAAAACCTCCTCACAACATGGTGAAGAGAGGACCCGGATTCGGTTTGCCTGATTGGTAGGGCTTGTAAGCACCTGTGGGCAACTCTAGCAAGCAGAGCAGAGTGTGTGCCGCGGGGCACTGAAGACAGGCGCGTATCAATGTCAAAAATAAAAAGAAAGGGGGAATTGTGGGGAGCAACTCGGACTAGACTGTTACTGGAATTAAGACTTACTCTATGCATCTGCTCTCCCACAATATGGCACTGGGAGAGGAGGAGTAAGCTTCTACACAGCTGCCTCCAGTTCAACCAATAAACTGTAGGACCTGCTCCTGATTGGAGGAGAGCAGCGTACTCGGCATGTGGGTAGCAGAGATGGGATTGGCGGAAGAGGACTATAAAGGAGGAGAGAGACAACATGCACCAGGAACATCTATCTGAAGGAACACCTGAGCAGCCCCTGAGAGAGCCAGCTGGCGGTGTGCTGCTCCCCCATGGAAGTGGGGAAAGTGGCAGGGGGAACCGCCCTTCCATGGAGGTGGAAGGGACGGTAGCCAACCCGGGAAGAACCAGCAGCAAACCCGGGAAGGGCCGAGCAGACAAAAGAACAGCGCAGGGTCCAGTGTCGTTCCTCCATGAAGAGGGGGAGCGACATAATGGTGCCGTGACTTGGATATGAAGCCTAGGCAGGGTTTAGTGTCGTTCCTCCACGAAGAGGGGGAGCAACATTACCCAAAGGAATTTAAATTGGCAAACAAAAAAGCTGTCTGCACCCTTATATTTATTGCAGCACAATTCACAATAGCCAAGACCTGGAACCAACCTAAATGCCCATCAATGGTAGAGTGGATAAAGAAATTATGTGATAAGTACTCTTTAGAATACTATACCGCAGTAAAAAGCAATGAAATCCAGTAATTTGCAACAAAATGGAGAAATCTGGAACACATCATGCTGAGTGAAATAAGCCAGTCCCAAAGGGACAAATATCATATGTTCTCCCTGATTGGTGACAACTGACTGAACACCAAAAAGGAAACCTGTTGAAGTGAAATGGACACTATGAGAAACGGTGACTTGATCAGCATAGCCCTGTTAATGAACAACTTAATACACTATACCTATTAGTATTTTTTTTGTCTGTTCTACTTAATACTACTGGTTTAATTCTGTAATTAATACACAGTTATTCTTAAGTGTTAAAATTAAACTGAAATGTGATCCCTGTTAAATATAAGAGTGGGAATGGGAGAGGGAAGAGATGTACAATTTGGGACATGCTCAAGCTGACTTGCCCCAAATGGTAGAGTTAGAAACATACCAGGGGATTCCAATTCAATCCCATCAAGGTGGCATGTACCACTGCCATCTCACTATTCCAAGTGATCAATTTCAGTTCACAATTGATCATAATGAAAGGACTAAGAGTCAAAGGGATCACATAAACAAGACCAGTGTCTGCTAATACTAACCGATAGGATAAATAAAGGGGAGAGTGATCCAACATGGGAAGCGAGATACACAACAGACTCATAGAATGGCGGATGTCCTAAACAGCACTCTGGCCTCAGAATCAGCCCTTAAGGCATTCGGATCTGGCTGAAAAGCCCATGAGAGTATTTCAGGCATGGAAAGCCAAGACACTCTGGCAAAAAAAAAAAAAAAAATGATCTCAATGAAAGATCTCTGTGAGTGAGATCCCAGTGGAAAGAACAGGTCTTCAAAGAAGGAGGTACCTTTCTCTGAAGGGAGGAGAGAACTTCCACTTTGACTATGACGTTGTCTAAATAAGATAAGAGTCGGTGAACTCAAAAGGCTTCCATAGCCTTGGAAACTCATGACTGGAGCATAGGGATATTACTGATGCCATAGACAGGAGTGTCAATTGGTAAAGTCAACAACAGGAGTCACTGTGCACTTACTCCTCATGTAGGATCTCTGTCCTTAATGTGCTGTGCATTGTGATTTAATGCTATAACTAGTACTCAAACAGTATTTTTCTTTTTGTGTTTCAATGTGGGTGCAAACTGTTGAAATCTTTACTTAATGTATACTAAACTGATCCTCTGTATATATAGAAAATTGAAAATGAATCTTGATATGAATGGAAGGGGAGAGAGAGCGGGAAAGGGGAGGGTTGCGGGTGTGAGGGAAGTCATCGGGGGGTGGGAGGAAGCTAATGTAGTCTATAAGCTGTACTTTGGTAATCTATATTTATTAAATAAAAGTTAAAAAAAATTAGCTGGCCTTAAATTTGTCAAGTTGTCTTGGATAAACTACAGGTAAATGAAAATATCCCAGAAGGAAAATATACCTTGAAAAAAAAAAAGTAATGCATAAATTCACATTATCCTATGACAGACGAGACATTTCATTCTAAAAAAACATTGATTAGATGTTCAAAAAGCTATATGTTGCTATGAAAAATATAGGAACAATTATAAATTCAAGGATGCAGTTTTAAAAATGCAAATTTTAGTATGTTAGGTAGCTAGAGGTCAAATCAATGTTTTTCTTCAAATCAAAACATCTGAATTTTTCTTCAGTGGAGTTTTAATTTGTAAAGGTTGAATATTTATGGGGCATCTGAGAATTGATATTGTCAGAAGTCCTTGAAAAAAGGTTAAAAAATGTAATAAGGAAATAGAACATTCATGAATGGGCTTGAAGATACCCTCGAGCACCTTGAAATAAATTGAAAGCATTCAGAGCAGGAAGTTTGTATTTTTCATCAGATTTTTAATTGAGTCCAAAAATTATGTTGGTGAATCTCTTCTGTTTTTTGCTACCAAGTAAATGATAACCCTGTGCTTAAAAACCACTGGTTTGAAAGAAAAAAAAAATCTTAGGAACTACATAGATTTGAGTTCAAACATTACTGTACAACTTGGTTAAATTTGATAGCCTTTTGAATCTTGTCATTCTTTACCTCATAATGATGCTCATGTATCAAAAATTTTAATGAAAAATAATAATAAAACACTTGACATCTAGGTAAACCTTCACATTAGTCCAAAGTGTTCCATTCTGTATTTTGCCACTTTATCGGAATATTCTATATATAATACTGACTAAAATATGCCTAGATAAAATTTTCCTCCAGTGGTTCCATTTTGACAACTTGTACTTATATGTTTCAAGTATAAACTTCTTCTATATTCATTCCTAATATTCTAGGGTTAGTTACAAGTATCCTCATTATCTTTGTCATTCTTTTGAAATATTCAGAATTTTGTGCTAGAGTTGCTATAGTCATTCTGCCACTGGTCTTTCTAAATGATTTCTGAAAATTTCCTGTTTCAATTGAAAGCTTCAGTTAATCACTTTCTGAATGCACATCTTCTGGGAATATGTTTGTGCTATCTTTGAGGTTCATTGCATTGTCTTGGGAACAATGATACTGTTAACCCAAGTTAAGAAAAATGAAATTTTTGCTTTTATAACTTCTGATAAGTCAGTTTGGGAAATACCTTTGCCCATTCATAGTAACTTGGGAGTAATTCTTTTTGGAAATAAAATAGAAAAGGTTTTGCAGCCATTGACAAAGCTTTCAGATACTAATAAATGTTTATATATTTGTGTTTCTGCTACTTATCTTCATTTGAAAAATCATGGCAAAAGAGTCTCACAGATCCTGGTAAAGCTGCCTGAAAATAATTCCAAAGATATGAAGATTTGCTAGTCTAATTGTCTAGTGTTTTGGGTCACAGAAAACATGGCTAGAATATCCGTTTCTTCTTGTCTCAAGTCATTTCTGGCTGCTGAAGTAGGCTTTGACTTAGAAATGAATGAGCCGTCATAATAATCTCTTATATTTGTCATAATAATCTCTTCTATTTCTCTTCTAACACATCAATGCATTGGTCGACATCTGGCATTAGTCAGAAGCAATGCTAGAAGCTTCTGGTACAGAGAGGAGAACAACAGCTCCTGCCCTCTGGCAGTTACTATGAGTGAAAGAGACAAACATATGAGCAAATTTGATGAGGAAAACAAACCGTATACAGAAATGTTCATGACTATTTAGAGCTGCAATGGAAGACTTTCTGGGAATAATTTTTTATTTGAGTCTCAGCAGTTGAAGAATGGGGAGAGGGTAGAGAATTTTAAGCAGGAAGAGCAGACCTTCATGTGAGGAGGTCAGAGAGATCCTGGCATCCACTGAAACTCCTGAGCTATCTGGCCATGCTTTAGGGCAGGTGGCTTCATCCTCCTTCAAACTGCAATGTCTATAGAAAGCAGGGAGATCTAGAGGCATTTTCTATCTTTTGTAAGTGAGGGCTGAGGTTCAGGGAACTTGAGGGCTTGGCCTGGGAGCTCTTATTTAATCTGTTGATGGCTGACCTTGAACTGAGGACTTCCATCTCTGGTCCAGTGATTTAACGCTCTCTCCAAATGCTTCTTATTTTGGCAGTTTGGAAACAAGGGATCCTTCTATTCATCAAGTCCTGCTCCTCAGATTTTAATTTGAATTCTTTTTTTAAATTTTTTAAATTAATTAATTAATTAATTTTTATTTTTTGACACAGTGGACAGTGAGAGAGAGAGACAGAGAGAAAGGTCTTCCTTTGCCGTTGGTTCACCCTCCAATGGCCACCATGGCTGGCGTGCTGCGGCCAGCGCACCGCGCTGATCTGATGGCAGGAGCCAGGTGCCTCTCCTGGTCTCCCATGGGGTGCAGGGCCCAAGTACTTGGGCCATCCTCCACTGCACTCCCGGGCCATAGCAGAGAGCTGGCCTGGAAGAGGGGCAACCGGGACAGAATCTGGCGCCCCAACCGGGACTAGAACCCGGTGTGCCGGCGCTGCTAGGTGGAGGATTAGCCTAGTGAGCCGCGGTGCCGGCCTTGAATTCTTTTTTTGAGTCATGGGTATTCTTGCCTGTATTAGATGGCAGTTCTTAAACGAGGAAAATTTGAAAACATTTAAGATTACCTACTTTGTTTTATTAGTAAGTAATTTGAATATGTTTGTAAATGACAGATTTATCCAGTGACCAATGGATGTACCAGTGTACTCTTTCTATTCTTACCATGTTTTCCTTCTTCCTACTTATAATTTATTATTATAACTTTGTCAAAGTTCTTATTTCTAGGTTGAGGCAATTCTAAACCAAGTGCATTTTAAAATTAAAGGATATCTTCCTGCTACCTCCTCCTTGGTAACAGACATTTTTCAAGTCAAATAATAAAAAAGCTTAAATAAACCCTACATATGAGATACATTTATGGAAGTATATTTTAAAGCAGCTTAGAAAATATTCATGAAGTCATATGCCTTCTGTTTTAGGTATTCTAGAGGATTAGAAGATGAAAAAACTGTCTCAGGTCAGTAGTGGAAACTGACATTTAAGCTAATGAATTGGAATCCTGAATACAGGATAAGTAGAAGCACATTTAAACTATAGAGATAGCATTGAGGAATGATTCAGTCTGGAGAGTAAGAAAATGTTTTCTGAAGGAACCTCAAAATTGTACTTAAAACTTCAAGGAGTTTTCTAGAAGGAGCAAGTTTGTGGATGTAAAAAATATCCCATGCAAAATGTGGATGGGGTGAAATTCCACGGATTGCTCAGGAAAGTTGAAGTCCTTCAGCCTATGGAACCCTCAAATGTAAAAGGACAATGAAAAGAAGTAAGGTTGGTGCCACTGGATAGGCTGTGGGTAAAAGGCATTAGGCACTGACAATAGTGCTCTGATTATATGGAAGACAGCTGAGGCTTTCAAGGAAGAGAGAGATTTGAAAAATTTGTATAATAGAAAATATAAACACCTAGAGTTTGAAGAATAGGTTGGTGGGTAGAGGAAGGGGGAAGAGTACAACTTTAGATAAGGAAGGCATGTTAGGAAATAATTACAAAATGCAAAAGCAAATAATAAAGCATTAAAACACACACATACACAACCACATTCATAAGTGCAGATGACATTGTACCATGACAGAAAGCTGAACAAAGTTATTTATGGGGAAGAGTCACACAAATCTAGTGGCTCATTGGATTTGGCTAATGAGGGAGACAGAATCCAAAATTACTTCTAAGTTTCATGCCTAGGGGAAACAATAGAAAGTGGTACCCTCAAGGCAGAGAATAAAGAAAAGGGAGGCTTGGGGAGGCACACTCATTCATACATTTTGAGAAACATTATTCCAATGTTGTTATGTGTGATATACATAGAAAATATAAAACAGACAAATTTTGTGTATTGAGGTAGCTTACATTCTATAGAGGAAACAGATGATATACAAAAAGATTGCATAGCAGATGGCGGTAGGTGCTTTGGAGAAAACTAAAGAAGGTAAGAAAACAGATCTCAGTGGGCTGGGTTTGTATTATAAAGTAAATGATTGGAAAAGACAGTATTTAACTGGAGGAATGCATGAAGCAGATGTTCATGTGATGATTGGGAAGAAAGATATTCCAAGAAGTGAGCATGATAAGCACAAACGTTTCAAAACAGGACTAATCTTGACAAGGAATGGAAAGAGCCAAATGGGGAAATGGGTAGGGGAGTAGTGGGAAATGAGTTTCAAAGAGAAAAGAGGAAGACTTGTAATGGAAAGAAATGTGGGTTTTATGCTATTTGAGATGGAAACCCTGAAGAGTTTGGTGATGTGACAAGATCTATGTTTTTAAAGACCATGTTGGTTGTTTTGTAAAGAAAATAGATTACAGGAGGTAAGAATGGACATAGATTTGATGGAAAGCTGCTGGAGCAGTTTAGGAGGGATTTCATGGTGTCTTGTACTAGAGAGCTTGTGAGGAATTGAGGAGGTTTAGAATCAGTATGTTTTATAATCCATGGATATATAGATGGGTTAGTTTTAGTGAAAGGAAGAAAAAGAGGAATGCTTGATTTTGGGGGGGTTGATCAATTAAGGTGTGAGAACAAAGTTTTGGGAGAAGATACAAAAGGGATGATAAGCTTGTGATGCTTTTTGGACATTCATTTAGAGATGCAGGTACTTAGTTGGACATCTTCTGGAGTTAGTGATATAATGTTGGGGATCACCAGCATACTGGCATATGACATCATCTATACTAGAGGAAGACAGCAGATTGAGAGGGGCAGAGGTATGGAGACTGGAATTATATTACAAAAATCAAAACGAGGGCACCAGCTTAACTGTGAATTTCACTGACATAAATAGTACTCATGTAGATCAAGTACGGCAGCTGCCACGTAAGGTTAACAGTATTGTGCTGCTGAATGAACTAGTTCATAAATTATGAGTTAAGGTCCGTAGTATAAAATTAAATACATATGGAAACATGTTATTACTTAAGAAAGACAGAAATTGCTATTGTGGGAACACAGAGAAAGAAGTGCGTGTAGTTAAATGGATAATAAAGAATGGGGTAAAAAAGCTACCATTTCAGAGCCTGAAGTAGCCCTAAACAAGTAGGCACACCTGTGCCTTGTAAATTTTTTAAGGTACCCCACATCTCAAAAAACGATTCTGTGCTTCTATTGAGATGATGTCTAATTTCACTTGTTTCTCCTAGCCCCACTGGAGTATGTATATAGGTTTGTGTAATATGTATAGCCTTTATGTCATTATTTCACTTGCTTGTTGTCCAGGTATGTATGGAAAAATGCAAACTTCCTGCACTGTCCTGTATTATTTCTAGGAGTTCCTTCAAGCAAAGATTCCTCAAATGTTCTGTTTGAAATAGAAACATTTGTCTTCCATTTTCAGTGCCATGTTTATTCTTAGAAGCACTAAGTAAAAACCTTCCTTTAGTTTGGAATAATAGACTCTTCCCATAGAATGGAAACTCAGAAGAAAAAGTGTCTCTGTGCTGTTCTTTCCATTTTTGGTTTTCAACACTTCTTACTCCCCACATCCAGCACCAAGAGCACAATTCTGTCCCCTCCCTTCTTAAGCAAATGGTGGAAATTCTCACAGCATGTGTAGCTATGCTCTGCTCCAGTCTGTTCCAGACAGACATGTCCAATAGTGGCTGAACCACTTCAATGGCTGTTCTCTTTCACACATATTTTTTAAAGGATTTATTATTTATTTGAAAGAGTTATACACAGAGAAGAGAGGCAGAGAGAAGGAGAGAGAGAGGTCTTCCATCTGCTGATTCACTCCTTAGATGGCCTCAACTGCTGGAGCTGCGATGATCCAAAGCCAGGAGCCAGGAGCTTTATTCAGGTCTCCCACACAGACCTAAGTAGTTGGGCCATCTTTTAATGCTTTTCTAGCCCATACCAGAGAGCTGGATCGAAAGTGGAGTAGCCAGGACTCCAACCCATGCCCATATGGGATGCCGGCACTGAAGGTGGTGGCTTTACCCAGTATGCTGCAACACTGGGCCCTCTAACATAGATTATGGGATTTAGAGGAGGTTGAAAGCACACAATAATGAGGTTAACAAAAAATGAAAGAAAGAAAGCCTTAGGGAAAGCAAGGAAATATTCTAACTTCTTTATTTTTCACTGAGGAAATTGAAATCAAATAATTTCAACTGATAAATCTAATGACACAAGGCTCAATTTTGTATAAAATAGATGTGAATCCAAGTCTTAAATCCCATGCTATCTATGGCAGTTGTAATAGAGCAAAATGCACACAGTCACACACAAATACCACAGTAGCTTAATATTGAATTCTTTTTAATTCTTTTTCTGAGTAGGTAAATTAACTTTACTATAATAAACATTGTTATATGTGAATGTGTTAAATCATGAATGTAAATAAAAGTTTGTTCAGCTGATTTCTCTTTGTGTTTCTTTTTTTTATTTTTTTATTTTTATTTTTATTTTTTTTGACAGGCAGAGTGGACAGTGAGAGAGAGAGACAGAGAGAAAGGTCTTCCTTTGCCGTTCGTTCACCCTCCAATGGCCACCGCAGCCGGCGCGCTGCGGCCGGCGCACCGCGCTGATCCGATGGCAGGATCCAGGAGCCAGGTGCTTTTCCTGGTCTCCCATGGGGTGCAGGGCCCAAGCACCTGGGCCATCCTCCACTGCACTCCCTGGCCACAGCAGAGAGCTGGCCTGGAAGAGGGGCAACCGGGACAGAATCCGGCACCCCAACCGGGACTAGAACCCGGTGTGCCGGCGCCGCAAGGTGGAGGATTAGCCTAGTGAGCCGCGGCGCCGGCCCTCTTTGTGTTTCAAGTTCCAAGTTTATTCGCCTGTTACAATGTAGAAACAACATTTTTGACTATATCTGCTTACAGGATGGGAGCTCAATAATTATTGACAAGAAATTTTAAAATATTCATATTTAATTTCTGATAGTTTTTGAATTTTGTGTAGTGTAGCATGGTATAAGAGAATTTTCATAAATCTGTGTTTAGTGAAACAACTGTTGAGTTCAAAAGGAAGTCTAGTGAAGCTAATCATTTGGTTAATGAATCGGTTTTATCAGATGAATTCATAGTTTTGCAGGTTAGAACTTTTAGAACTTAGGTGCACAAGTCCATGAGTTTATGGAACCCATTGTAATTAGATTTTCCAGGGTTGTCTGGGAATGTGTCTGGGCTCTATGTTGCCACTAGAGCTTTTTAAAAACTCTTTCACTAATGCAATCATCTTAGAATATTTGACAACACACTATTTCTCGCTGAATGTATTTCAAGTTTCAACATCTTAGCCATCTACCTAAAGTTACCTTTGAAACGTTGTATCTAGATTCTGTTCTTCCTTTTGTTTTTCTAGCCAATTTATCTACCTATCCATCTACCTATATACGTTTTATTGAATAAGTACCCCAAATTTCAATTTTCCCTACACTTTTCACTCCTGTGCCTTTCTTAATGTTTATATCTGTTACTAGACTGACCTTCTACTTCTTTTCTGCTTGTTCTATGACCTCTCCAAAGCCCTAGATAAAATGTCAACTAACATAAGTATCCAACAACTGCCTACAGGCTCCATTACAGTTCATAGTCTCTGTATTAACAGAACCCTCCCTGCTGCTCAGCTTCCCTTTTGCTGCATTCTCCAAGGCAGACAGATGAGATTTTACCACTTTTTTTTCAACCTCCCCATCATACTACTGTTACCTTTCATTCAACAGACTTACAGCCTGTTAAATGTGAACTCTACCAAATTGTATATATCCTGCATCCACCAAATACATCTGTGTTTTCACTCCAGATTTGCTCACCCCCGTTATGCAAAATGATTACCTTCCAGATCTTCCACCTGTGCTCCTTTTCTCATTCCTTGCATAATCTGGAATTTTGCCATAGACTTTTTGCACCTTTGATACCTTCTTTCCCATTGTCTCTTTCCTATAAGCCCACAATAGACTTGATTTTTTAGTTAGTATTTAATATAACAGTGTTTTCCAAAATCTCTGCTTCTTCTCCAAACTTCCGCCATTTTGATGTTTGCACTTTTTTTATTATATGAGCACATGTTACTTGATATATTTTGTGTTGTTTCACTTCTATTCATTCTTCATCTGTGTGCTTAGATGTTAATTTCCACTGGATTCCTAAAATGGTTCTGAAATCCAAGTTAATAGTTTCTTTTCCTTATAAATGGTCTTTTCATCGTCATTCTCATTTTTCTTCATCTTTATCCAGTTTTCATTATGATTGAACACCTGTTCTTTTATGAAATACTGCTCATTCTCAATTTAAAGATCTGAGTCTTACAGTGTCTTCTACTTTCTCTTTTGGGTCATGTGTTTCTTTTCTGTTGGGAGCTCAATACTATTTGAAGGACAGATGTGATCATTTCTCTCCTTAATGAAATATCTTCAGTGGCTCCCCAATGCCTACATAATCAACTGCATTGCCCTTCACCTCCTTAATAAAATCTAACTTATGCACAGCCTTTGTAGAAACTAAGGAAGAAAGCCTTCTAAATATCATGCATAGTCATACCTTCAGACATTGGATTATTTTGTTGTTCTCTGTCTAGAATGTTGCTTCATACTTTTCAACTTGAGAAAATCATGCTTCTCTTGCAAATTATATTCTAAGCTTTGGCAATTTCTATGTACCATAGTTCTTACTACATGCCATACCATGTATTGAAAGTATTTTTTGAAATCTCTCTCCCGTTATATTGTTTTTTGCTCACTTAGGTTCAGGTTTCTAATAATTAAATTTTATAATCAAGTGCTTTGGGACCATAAAGTGATCACTAAGTGTTGATTTATCTTAGGATTCCTCCATTAAAGCTCTTTGGTGCGGGAAATTCTGTAATATTTTCCCATATTACTTATCTATATTATATAATGATAGTAATTGAATGCAAAATTTTCTCTTTGCAGATTAAGTGGTGAGTTTTCCATAAATAGGAGAAAAGTTGTTTATTTTTTTCTTACAGTTGTTAAAATTAAATATATATATCTTTTTTTTTTTTTTTTTTTTTTTTTTTTTTTTTGCCAGGCAGAGTCAGACAGTGAGACAGAGAGACTTAGAGAAAGGTCTTCCTTCCGTTGGTTCACTCCCCAAATGGCCACCACGGCCGGTGTCTCCCATGCGAGCACAAGGACCCAAGCACTTGGGCCATCCTCCTCTGCCCTCCCGGCCACAGCAGAGAGCCGGACTGGAAGAGGAGCAACCGGGACTAGTACCCGGTGCCCCAACTGGGACTAGAATCTGGGGTGCCGTCACCTCAGGGAGAGGATTAGCCAAGTGAGTCATGGCACCTGCCATAAAATTAAATATTTAAATGAATATTTTAAATACTATAGCCCTTCCATATTTTTATATGTCACATCAGGCAAATTAATAGTTATTGGATTTATTATTATTTTCTTTTTTATCATTTTTCATCTCTGGCTTTTTTCTGGTTTATCATATCAAAATATGAAGGGGCCAGCATTTGTGCTATTGAGTTGAGTCACTATATCCCATATTTTAGCATCTGATTCAAGTCCCAGCTACTCCACTTGCTATGCAACTTCATACGTAGGCTCTTCACTGAGAGACACTGGTTTACATACAAGGGTCACAATCACCCACAGGGGTGAAGTAGACAGTGTTCCAAAGTCCTGGCTTTGGCCTGGCCTAGTCTTGACTGACGTGGATATTGGGAGTGAATTAGCAGATGAAAAATTTCTTTCTTTATATTTTTTAGATAAGTAGATAGAAACTATGCACACTACAGTTTGGAAAAAATATATGTTGAACTAAAGACACTATAAAACAGTGTTTTACAAGTTCTTAAAAAAATTTGATTGCTCATCTGGTAGTCCCTTTCGCTGATCAGTCTAATTCTGCTTTATTTACTTTATTGAATTCTATCATATTAGTGATTATAATTGAATGATTCAGTGAGGCTGTTATGAGGCAAACTGCATTCTCTTTGGCCTAACCCCATGAAAAAATCTCCCATCTCTAAAGGAACATTCTGAAATTCTTACCCACTGAAGGCTTTTAGAACAAGGATGAAATTATTTTACTATCTGGGGCCATTGAACTGTGGGATGTGTTTGGACCCTACCTTTACCAACCAGATCATACCCATCGTTTGGATGGGCCCATGTCTTATATTGACTATATGACACTTTGTGTCACTGATACATAAAGATTGCACCTATTAGTGGAATATCACATAATAAATTGATACATGTATACATTCTATAATATTCATATCATGGTAAAATAGCTCCTTAAGTATTTATCATTTCTGTAAGCAAAAGCATTCAAAACCATTTCTCCCAGATTAATATAAATTATTTAATATAATTATATATAATATGTACTCAATAATTATTATTTATTATATATAGTGCCCTACTATGCCATAGAACAACAGAACTTCTTTCTTCTACCTAAACCGTATTTAGGAACCATTTGTCAGCCTTTCCCTATCTTTCTCTCCCCTTTACTCTCTCCAACCTCTGCTCTCAACTTTCATGAGATCAATTTTTAGATTCCACATATGAGTCAAATCATGTGATACTTCTGTTTTGGTGCCTGATTTATTTCATTTAATGTAATAACTTCTAATTCCATTCATGTTATCACAAATGACAGAATTTCATTCTGCTTTTTTTTAAAATAAAGGATGAAAACCTTGTGTTTTGTGTTTGTACCACATTTTCTTTATGCACTCATTAGTTGATGGACTCCTAGGTTGTTTCTATTTCTTGGCTACTGTAAATAGTGCTGCAGGAAACAAAGGAGTGCAGATGTCTGTTGGACACTTATTTAATTTTCCTTGGGTATATACCCAGTAATGGGATTGCAGTATCCATGGTAGTTCTATTTTCAGTATTTTGAGAAAGCTCCATACTGATTTCCACAATGGTTGCAGTAATTTGCATTACCACCAACAGTGTGCAAAGGTTTTGTTTTCAACACAGCCTCACTCACCTGTTCTCTTTTGTCTTTTTTTGATGATAGCTATCCTAATTTCAGTGAGTGGTATCTCATGGTGATTGTGATTTGCATTTCCCTGTGGAATGATGTTGAACATTTTTTCAAACATACTTGTGATCCATTTGAAAAGTGTCTATTTCCTTTGAAAACTGTATATTTAGATTGATTGCCCACGTTTTATTAGTATTTCATTATTAATATTTTACTATTGAATAATTGGAGTTCCTTATATAGTCTGAACTTAACCCCTGTGAGATGTATCATTTGCAGATATTTTCTCCCATTCTATAGCTTGTCTCTACAGTTTGTTATTTGTTTCCTTTGTTGTTCAGAAGCATTTCAGTTTGATATAATTCCATTTTTTTGTTCTTTTTTTGGGGGTCTTTAATATTTTTTGCCCATTCTGATGTCCTGAGTAGTTTCCCCTGTATTTTTCTCTAGTCATTTCTTCATTTTAGCCATAATAAATTTCCCATTTCATGAACATACGGAGTCTTTGTATTTATTTGTGTTCTCTTCAGTATTTTATTTTTTCATCAATGTGTTATTGTAGAGATCTTTGATCTCTTTGGTTAAATTTATCCCTAAGTATTTTACTATTTCGGTAGCTATTGGAAATGGATTGATATCTTCAGTTCCTTTTCAGATAATTTACTCATAGACTGTAGAAAACCACTGATTTTTATATGTTGAGTTTCTGTCTAGTCACTGTGTTGAATTTATCAATTCTAATACTTTTGGGCTATAGTCTTTGGGATTTTCTACATACAAAATCACGCACTTGATCAGCCCTTGCCCTGACTGTTGATGAACAACTTAATATGTTATCCCTCTTAGTATTTTTGTTTGTTCTACTTAATACTATTGGTTGAATTCTGTGATTAATACACAGTTATTCTTAACTGTTGAAACTTAACTGAAAAGTGATTGCTGGTAAATATAAGGGTGGGAATAAGAGAGGGAGGAGATGTGCAATTTGGGACATGCTCAAGCTGACTTGCCCCAAATGGTAGAGTTAGAAACATACCAGGGGATTCCAATTCAATCCCATCAAGGTGGCATGTACCAATGCCATCTCACTAGTCCAAGTGATCAATTTCTGTTCACAATTGATTATGATAGGACTAAGAGTCAAAGGGATCACATAAACAAAACTAGTGTCTGCAAATACTAACCGATAGAATAAAAAAGGGAGAGAATGATCCAACATGGGAAGCGAGATACACAGCAGACTCATAGAATGGCGGATGTCCTAAACAGCACACTGGCCTCAGAATCAGCCCTTAAGGCATGCGGATCTGGCTGAAAAGCCCATGAGAGTATTTCAGGCATGGAAAGCCAAGACACTCTGGCAAAAAAAAAAAAAAAAAAAAAACCAAACAAACAAAAAACAACAACAACAACAACAACAAAACACCCAACCTCAATGAAAGATCTCCGTGAGTGAGATCCCAGTGGAAAGAACGGACCATCAAAGAAGGAGGTACCTTTCTCTGAAGGGAGGAAAGAACTTCCACTTTGATTACGACCTTGTCTAAATATGATCAGAGTCGATGAACTCAAAAGGCTTTCACAGCCTTGGCAACTCATGACAAGAGCCTAGGGTGGGCCGGCGCCGCGGCTCACTAGGCTAATCCTCCGCCTAGCGGCGCCGGCACACCGGGTTCTAGTCCCGGTCGGGGCGCCGGATTCTGTCCCGGTTGCCCCTCTTCCAGGCCAGCCCTCTGCTGTGGCCAGGGAGTGCAGTGGAGGATGGCCCAGGTGCTTGGGCCCTGCACCCCATGGGAGACCAGGAAAAGCACCTGGCTCCTGGCTCCTGCCATCGGATCAGCGCGGTGCGCCGGCCGCAGCGCGCCTACCGCGGCGGCCATTGGAGGGTGAACGAACGGCAAAGGAAGACCTTTCTCTCTGTCTCTCTCTCTCACTGTCCACTCTGCCTGTCAAAAATAAAAAAAAAAAAAAAAAAAAAAAAAAAAAAAAAAAAAAAGCCTAGGGTGATTACTGATGCCATAAACAAGAGTGTCAATTTGTTAAGCCAACAACAGGAGTCACTGTGCACTTACTTCTCATGTAGGATCTCTGTCCTTAATGTGCTGTACATTGTGATTTAATGCTATAACTAGTTCTCAAACAGTATTTTTCTTTTTGTGTTTCTATGTGGGTGCAAACTGTTGAAATCTTTACTTAATATATGCTAAACTGATTTTCTGTATATAAAGAGAATCGAAAATGAATCTTGATGTGAATGGAAGGGGAGAGGGAGCGGGAGAGGGGAGGGTTGCAGGTTGGAGGGAAGTTATGGCGGGGGAAGCCATTGTAATCCATAAGCTGTACTTTGGAAATTTATATTCATTAAATTAAAGGGGAAAAAAAATCACGTCATTTTCAAAATGTAACAATTTGACATGTACCAGTCTAGCACATTGTTTGTAGATAAAGAATGTTTGTGACTGAATGAATGATGATACCATGATATTTATATCCCATACCTAAATTCATGATATTATATTTCCTGTGTTGTTTTAGGGTTGTAAGGGTGTTTTTAATCAGTATTTCAGATATATTACTTGATACAGCTACTAAAGTTAAGATGAACTATTTTTTTAAATCCAGAGGATTTATTTTTGTCTTTTAAAAATACATCAGCATAATAACACTGACTATAAGTATAATAGAATTAAAATATCCATATGATTACACTTTGTAACTTTTAATCTAAACTTACTGTGGCTCATACACTCATAGCCAACCCTCCTTTTACAGAATCCCACCCATTTGCGAGTTTTTCGGGAATAAGTAAATGTTGAATATGTGAACTCCAGGAAAGAGTTGTAATACTTTTAGATTATGTTCTTGATGTACAAATCTGAGTTCAACCAATTTTCCATTTTTATAAAGCCATATTAATTTTTAAAATTTAAAAACAAAACAAATAACACTTCATACTTGATGACCTCATAAATAATTGGCATTAATCTTCCAGGTTGCATTCCAGATAACTTGTAACACTACCATGAACTCTTATTGACAATTTCATTCTGTGTGTCCACATATTGTCAGACAGGATTGCTTGTATTGCTTAAATCTATTAAATTATTATTTAATATAATACAAATTTGGTTTTCTAAAATTATGTTATAATTATTACTTCATATTCATTTAAATTATTTATTAGAAAATATTAATCAGCAAGCAGCCTAAAATTAAAAAATAATATTTATAATTTGACTTTCCATAAATAATAGCAATATTTTATGGTGTAGCATTAATTTTGAAAATATCTAGCTATATTCCTAACTGTCCATGCAAGCATACATAGGAATATAAATATATATATAAAATGTGTATTTTTAAAACTGTCACCATATAGTAAGAAGAATGTATATTTTATAATTGATTTCTTATAGGAACTGTATTATGACCATGTGCATATTTGTTTTTGAGAGTTACTTCCATAGTATTTCTCTCTTGGAGTATATCATACTTTTAAAGTAGTCTCTATTATTGCACTTTAAAAATATATTTAATTTGCTGATATTTTAAGCAATGAGTCTGTATTATTATCCAGTAGTCTTATTAGTTACTTAGGATAAATTCTATTTTTTTAATAGATTTATTTATTTTATTTGAAAATCAGAGAGTTAGAAACAGAGATCTTCCATCCTGTATCCTCTCCTCCACTCGCCAGATGGTTGCAACAGTTAGGGCTAAGTCAGGCTGAAGCCAGCAGCCAGGAGCCAAGAGCTTCATCTGGGTCTGCCATGTGGTTGGTAGGGCCCCAAACACGTGGGACATCTTTTGCTGCTTTTCTCAGGCTATTAGCATGGAGCTACATTGGAAGTAGAGCAGCCAGGACTCTACTAGTGCCCATACGGGATGCCAATGTCATAGGTGATGGCTTTACCCACTATACCACAATAGGATAAATTCTTAAACCTATGTTAAAAGTATGCAGATTTTTTTAGGCTTTAGCACCAATGGACCATATAACCTCATTTCGGAAAGTTTATGCAAAGTTGTATTCTCAATATCAATGATGTAACCCAGTTTAACCTTTTTGAACATTTTAAATGTACTCTTTAGTATGAATTACTTTATCTGTAAACCTGTTATAAAATATCTTACTCAAATAAAACCCAATACTAGTTATATACAGTGTAAGATAATGGTCACATTGAATATATTCCTTCTTTTCTATCACATTAAAATATACACTAATAAAAAATGAGTGTGTTGAATATATTTTTACTTATTACGTTAAATGTTATTTTTTAATATGACAGCAATTAGTGATATATTCTGTGCTTGTTACTTGATTATAAATTCCAAAATAAATATGAAGGCAGTATGATAATGATGCACAGGAAGTTACATCTCATCAGTGGCTTGTAGACAGAGTTATTTCAAATCAATAATTTTGAAAATGTTTGTATGTGGAAGGTACTTGGCAGATTAGTAAATATATCATTTGAGATACATGCATTTGATATCAGAGTGACGGTGTTTGATTCCTAGCTCCTCTCCCAAAACTGATTTCCTACTAATGTGCACTCTAGGAACATGTGGTAATGACTCAAGTACTTGGGTCCCAGCTACTTATGTGGGAAATCCAGATTGAGTTTCAGGCTCTTTTCTTTGGTCTGGCACAGCCCTAGCTATTGCGGACATTTGGTCAGTGAACCATTGGGTAGAAGATCTTTATGTCTGTTTTTCTCTTTCTTTCTCTCTGCCTTCCAAGGAAAATGAAAATAGCTAAATAAAATTTTATTTATATATGTTTAAATAATATTTCATAAATCTGTGAAACATGAAGAAAAGTCTGTTTTTTATCTCTAGGAAACACTGTATCTTTTATAAGTGAATAGAAACAACTCAGTTAAATGTATCATTAGTTAATGCTTGGAAGAATTTCATAAATGAAATTGAGTGTTTAATGAATGTTATGAAAACATTTATTAAGTATGCTAATTCTCATTTGGTTTTCCTTACCTTAATATCTATTCACAATATTTTTATTATGCATATAATAAAGCTCTAAAATATTTGTAAAATGTGTTCAATAGGAATATTTCAATGTCAAATGAATATAATTTCCTTTTATACCTGGCATGATAAAGTCAAGTATAATTAAATCAGGCTCCCTGGATTCCAATGATAGTTTCTGTTCTAACATTCTGCGTTTTGCAAAGTACAATCAATGAGTAAAGTATTTATTTTGGTAACATTGTCCATCACTCTTTCAACTACACACAAATTAAAAATTTGGCTTCTGTCAGAAAACATCACTGGAACAGTTTTTAGAATCATAGGCTTCTTCCCTACTCTGGTAAGAGAAAACAATCTCATTTTTCAAGAACTTTATTTTGCTACCCTTAACCATATGTTTACTATATTTAAGATTATTTTAAATTTTCAATACTATGTAGTTTTTATAATTTTCTCTCAAGTAGTTTTTTCATGTATGTACTATATTCTATGAATGGGTAAAATGGAAATATTAAATTAAACTTCAAATCTAATAACTTTGTATTTAATATCTCTTAAAATGTATTAATATCCAAGACAGCATTGGAAAATAATATCAAGAAGATATTGGAGGAAAAGAAGAAGAGGTACAAAAAAGGAAAGGGCAGGAGAAATAATGAATTATTAATAAATAATCAGAGGCCTTTGTACAGACAGCAGTTATCAGAGAAGTAGCTACAATGATATTCTTCCAATTGTGGTCAGAGAACTACCTGCAGAATTCCTTGTTAATAACAGAGATACCAGCATGTTACTCCAATTCTGCTAAGTCAGATTCCCAGGATATGGCGCTCATGGATCTGTATTTTTCATGAGTACCAAAGACAGGTCTTATGCCCACTGAAGTTTAAAATCTATTGAACTTAAGTTTAAAGTTAACTGAAAATTCTGACCCCTGGCTTAGAAAATCCATATTATGATTTGTCTTCAGGCATTAAAAAGAATATAAATTCCAAGAACACACAAAGAAAATAAACTTTTATGGAGAACATATGGGAAAGCAAAAACTGGTGGGGACATGTTTATCTCCTTTTGGTCACTGCTGCTGGTATATGCTTTCTAAAAAACAAGAGCACTGAAATTTTAGGATGTAATGGATTATTTTTCTTTCAAAATAACCTGAATGATGAGTGTGAATAACGTTTAAATAACAAAATAATTAAGAGGTAGTGGTAAAGTTTTCTTTCTGAATTACTGAAACATATATATTATTTTAGGACCTTGAATACAAATTCTCTTCTCATGCCAACATATTGACTATAAATTGATTGAAACCACGACATATTTTACCCAAATATTGTAAATGTAAGTTAAAGAATAGGTAAAGTGGCTGCTTGTTGTTAACAGTGAGTTTTGTTAAAATACATACCTCATGTATACTTTTTAATTTAACTACAATTTCTGAGATTATAAATCTCTTTATCTGTAAAATGT
The DNA here is from genome assembly GCF_051225735.1 of Oryctolagus cuniculus. Taxonomy (NCBI): domain Eukaryota; kingdom Metazoa; phylum Chordata; class Mammalia; order Lagomorpha; family Leporidae; genus Oryctolagus; species Oryctolagus cuniculus. The sequence goes on along the minus strand of NC_142871.1, from coordinate 104,002,271 downwards.
ATGAGATGTTTTTCTCAACTAATAAAATAGTGTAAAAATTCAAGAAATGAATTCACAGTCTTAAAGGTCAAGTGCTAACTTTATATCTCCTTTATTTAAAAATAGTCAATATCAGTGTAAAAATTATTGGTTAGTAATGAAGAAAATTTCATATGGGTCTTTTTTGACATACTCATGTTAGTATGTATTAATGTATAAGTCGCTTCCTCTTTTCCCTCCAATGTTTGAAGTTGAATTTCAACATAAGTATATTATGCAAATCAAGACAGTTCTTTCCAAAACACTGAAAGTTAATGTCAGAAAAAACATATTTTAGCATACATTATTTAGTGAAAAGTTCATTTTTATTTTTCAGCATAAGCTCTCAAAGCTTTGGAGTAAGAAAATTTTGTGGTTCCTCAGTTATACCATATGCTTTAGAGGCTTTAACTTCCTTGTAGGTATCCAAACATGTTAATATCTGACCTTTCCTGTCAATGCACTAATTTCATTTTCTTGTTGCATTTGCTGCTGTTGTTATCATTATGAATGAACATAAATGGAAAATTACTCAACTGATCAGTGATCAACAACCACTTTCTTTCCAGTCTATTAAAAAACTGTGATTCCTATGGGAAAGTGGATCTGTGTGAATTCCTTAGAGAGTATTGGGAGTACATTTGTCTATAATTAAAAATACCCCATAAATGCATCTGAAAATAATCACTACTACTGCTAAACCTCTTCAACCCAGTTGAGGATCATTGCTTTGGATGCCAACAAAAATAATGTGTTATCTATCATGCAAAGTTTCTACCACAAAGTAATTGGCTATCAAAAATGGGTAAGTAAGTATTGAGATTAAGTGGACATGTTATGCAGTAGAAAATAATTATAAAAAATTAAGATTATTAATAATGAAAAATATTTATGTAAAACAAAACAAACCAACACGAAAAAATGTGCCCAGGATAACTCAGTGTTGTCTGAATCTTCAAACTAGCATACTACTCTGTGCCGACCAGGCTTTAAGTGGGCTTTGTAGTGTCAGCTAAATACGTTAATGGTCACAGTACAAACCAGCCTTCAAAAAATAGTAGATACTATACCTAAAATTACTTGTTCAGGTATGTAGGCACAAACGTGACTTGCCATATGTAATAGAATGTTTCATCTGAGGCAACAAATCCTTCAGGGCCCTATGCTCAGTAGCTTAAAATATTTAGTATGCAGTTTAAGGTAGAATTTAATTATTATTTAATTAAATATTTTTCTTATCAGACTAAATACTGAATCTCAAAGTATAGATATTATCTGGTTTTGAGTTCTTACATAAAATAACTTACAACACTGGCATCCTAATCAACAGATTAAATTTGTCAAAGTAAACTGAAATTGTCTAATATTTATGAAAAACCCAACAACAGCATTCTGTGCAATTGAATGATATTTTCTAGGAGATTTTAAAAAAAATATTTACTTATTTATTTTGAAAGGTAGAGTCAGAGCAGGGAAGTCAGAGAATGAGAGAGAGAGATGAGAGATCTATCTTGAGTCTACTGGTTCACTCCCTAGATGGCCACAGAGGCCAGTGCTGGGCCAGCATGAAGCAAGGAACAAGGAACTTCATTTGAGTCTCCAAGATGGTTAGCAGAGGCCCAAAAATTTTAGCCATGTTCTGTTGCTTTCCCAGGCCATTAGCAGGATGCTGGATTGGAAGTAGAGTGCCTAGGACACAATGCAGCATCCATATGGGATGCCAGCCTCATGGGAGAGAGTTTTACCCACTATGCCACAATGCCAGTCCTATCTAGGATATTATTTTCAACCTCACAAAGAAAAAAAATCAGTTTTCTTAGCATGTTTTTTATTTATCAAGAAATACTTTTAGCGGTAAGCAGTTAACTGTCAAGATAGCCGCAAGACTGATTTGGTTATTAAGAACAATTGTGTGTGTGCATATGTGCATGCAGATTCTGTTCACTATCATAGTTATGTAAAAACTCCTTGTGAACTATGAAATTCTGCTGAAGAAAAAGTTATTGGCCTTAAGCATTTTGCATATACCAATGCATAAAATGGACACATTAAAAGATGCAAAACCAAAAATTCTTAAATATATTCAGTAATGTAAATATTTTTTATTTATCAGCTCACTACTGCCCCCAGGATAAATTTGAAAGTCTGTTAGTTGCCAACTTACAGCTCTTTATAATTGGATCCCACTCATATTTACCACCTCTCATACTTAATTTACCATGTCTCTAAAGTAGTGAGATTAACTTATTAATCTACTTGATGTCTCCAAAGAACACATTGTACATAACCAGCTCATACTTTTATTCATGCCTATCCCGCAACATATATATGTGTGGGTGTTTATATGTTTTTTTTAAAGATGTATTTTATTTTATATTTGAAAGAGTTATAGAGAGAGGTAGAGACATATAGAGAGATCTTCCATCTGATGGTTTACTCCCCAGATGGCCTCAATGGATGGAGCTGAGCTGATCCAAAGCCAGGAACCGGGAGCTTCTTCTGGGTCTCTCTGGTAAATGCAGGGACTCAAGGGCGTAGACCATCTTCCACTGCTTTTCTGGGTGCATTAGCAGGGAGCTGGATCAGAAGTAGAGCAGCTGAGACTCGCACCAGTGCCCATATGGAATGCCAGCACTGCAGGCCAGGGCTTTACCCTCCTGTGCTACAGCACTGGCCCCATATATGCTAAACCCTATACATAAGACAAAGGACAACTGTCTTTTGACAGTTTTTGTAATTTATCTGATAAAGTGTATAAGTGTTTAAAATCAGACGTATTCTGGGTATTTCAGTTTCTTTTCTGTTTGTTGGTATATAAATACGCACATACATGTGTACATATTGCTTTTACTGGTTTTGACAAAACTATATATCTTGAAAGCAAATCTTCAGTAGTATAGTTAGATATGGGGGAAGGGTGTCTTGCAATCCTTTCTTCTTTTTTTAGCTTTCAGGATTCTCAAAGAAATCAAAAAACGAGTCATCACTAGAAGAATAATGGAATGAATTAAAGATCAAGTACAATTAGATACAGTGTACAAAAGCTTCTACTTGAAAGTAAAAATATTAGTTCATTTATGAAATGAACATAATATCATTTCATTATTTTTAATTAACTAATAAATCAGTTTATGTTGAATAACCAATCTAATCAGTCATTAGTATACTGAGATATATTAAATGTGAAAAAAGAAATATTAAACTTGGAACATGGAGCCAATGCTTATTGGAGTAAAAGTTATGCTTATTTATTATCATGAAAATGATTAAAGATTTGTACCAAGTTATGACACTGTTAAATGAAGAGTTATTAGAAAACATAACAGAGTATTAATATCTAATTATATAAAATTGATTTGTAATTAGCTCTACAGAAGTGCAAAAATAATTCCTGCAATATTAATGACAACCAGATTAAAGAGGAAAGATTTTTTTTCTTCTTGCTCTAATTAGTTTGGTTTACAAATTATTATTTATGAAATTTTTATTTATTTCCTCTAAAAGCCTGTGACTCCCAAACCACCTTTTATGGTGCATGAAAAGTTCAGTTATCTTCTCCTTACTTCGCCTTAAAGATAGTAAGTAATCACACAAAGCCTACAAGTAATAACAAGAAAAACCAACCAACCAAAGACACAGATCCAGTACTAATCAATCATGTGAATCAGAAACCTCCCAGATTTTACCTTCCTATTTCATTTTTAATGTTTTCTACTTAAAATTTTAAGACATTAAGATTTAACATGTTTATAGGGTGCTGTGTGACATTTCAATACATTTATACATCGTATACTGTCTATACACTATGTAATAGTGTAAATATATCTATCCCCAAACATTTAACATTTCTTTATGGTGATAACATCCAAAATCCTATCTCTAGTTTTGTTTTTGATAGAGAAATATACAGGACATTAACATTATCTTTAGTAACCCTATTATACAACCCAACATCAGAACTTCTCAGGACTATCTACCTATAATGTAGCCCTGTTAACCTCTCTCCCTTCTTCCCTCTTCCTTGTTCTAATCCCCTGCAGAGTTTAGGAGCCCTTGGGGGTACGTCAGCATCATCCCTCCTGTCATATCACACCTGCCTGCCCTTGGTGAGGCCTGTTCTTTTTAGTCTCATAACTTCCATTGCCTCATCAAAACTCAGCTCTATTGGATCCCATTCCACTGTCTCTCCATTTCTTCTGCTGGCAACTGGTTAATCTGCTGTGAACCTTCTAGGTTTATTATGCTCTGAAATATTATTTGGGAAATATGTAGAGACAATTTCCTAAACAGTCTTTTTAAGTCAACCCTGCCTTTAACCTTTACAACATTCACTTTTATAACATGAATGTGTGTATCCTTCATACTCATTTTATTCCTTGCTAGATTAAAATTCTCAAATATGGGAACACCTTTTTATTAACATCTGTGTTTCTCAGAGGCAAACCTAGCCCCTGCACTATGTGCTCAGCCATTGCTAGTATTTTCTGTGTATTTGAGGAAAGAATGCAAGGGAAAAACATAAGAGTTTTTAAAATATGAATTGTAATATTCAAGGACTTATTTAATCAATTCTGAGGGAATAAGTAATGTGTAAGTATTTATTATTCCTATTCATTCTTATTTATATTAAAATTGTGAAGCTATGGCTTACATTTTTAAATGCATTAGTTTCTTCTAATTATTTTTCCAAATATGAATACAATTTTCCAACTGACAATTCTGTACGATTTAAAAACCCGGATTAATGTAGTATTCTACTGGAATTCTTTTTTAAGATTTACTTTTTTATTTGAAAGTCAGAGTTACACAGAGAGAGGAGAGGCAGAGAGAGAGAGAGAGAGAGGTCTTCCATCAACTGGTTCACTCCCCAATTGGCCTCAACGGCCGGAGCTGTGCCGATCTGAAGCCAGGAGCCTCCTCCGGGTCTCCCATGAGGGTGCAGGGGCCCAAGGACTTGGTCAATCTTCCACTTCTTTCACAGGTCATAGCAGAGAGCTGGCTTGGAAGAGGGGCAGCTGGGACTAGAACCAGTACCCATATGGGATGCCGGTGCTTCAGGCCAGTGCATTAACCCGCTGCTCCAGAGTGCCAGCCACTCTACTGGAATTCTAAAAGAGGACTTTAAAGTCAAAAGTTAAAAACATTTGTGGGTAGAACATGTGTGGTAAAACCACAGAAACACCCAAAATGGGTCTTCTAGCAATAATTAAGGTGGTTCTAATGTTTTGTAAAAGTATTTGTAAGGTATCTGGGACATTGCTTCTCGTATTTCACCCTCAGTAAATTGTAGCTGTGACTGTATTTCATTTTTTTTTAAAGCCAGAAGCACTTTTTTTTATGAGTAGCAGAGAGGCCATTTAAAACAGTGGCATAGGCTCAGAATCAGCCCTTAAGGCATTCGGATCTGGCTAAAAAGCCCATGAGAGTATTCAGGCATGGAAAACCAAGACACTGTGGCAAAAAAAGAAAAAAGAAAAAAAATGACCTAAATGAAAGATCTCTGTGAGTGAGATCCTAGCAGAAAGAACAGGCCATCAAAGAAGGAGGTACCTTCTCTGAAGGGAGGAGAGAACTTCCACTTTGACTTTGGCCTTGTCTAAATAAGATCGGAGTTGGTGAACTCAAGAGGCTTCCATAGCCTTGGCAGCTCATGACAAGAGTCTCGGTGATTACTGCCATCATAAATAAGAGTGTCAATTGTTAAATCAACAACAGGGGTCACTGTGCACCTGTTCCCCATGTAGGATCTCTGTCCTTAATGTGTTGTACTATGTGAATTAACAATGTAACTAGTACTCAAACAATACTTTATACTTTGTGTGTCTGGGTGGGTGAAAATGTTGAAATCTTTACTTAGTATATACTAAATTGATCTTCTGTATATAAAGATAACTGAAAATGAATCTTGAAGTGAATGGGATGGGAGAGAGAGTGGGAGATGGGATGGTTGAGGGAGGGAGGAAGGTTATGAGGGTAAAAAGCTGCTACAGGCCAGCGCCGTGGCTCACTAGGCTAATCCTCCGCCTTGCGGCGCCGGCACACCGGGTTCTAGTCCTGGTTGGGGTGCCGGATTCTGTCCCGGCTGCCCCTCTTCCAGGCCAGCTCTCTGCTATGGCCAGGGAGTGCAGTGGAGGATGGCCCAAGTCCTTGGGCCCTGCACCCCATGGGAGACTAGGATAAGCACGTGGCTCCTACCATTGGATCAGCGCGGTGCGCCAACCACAGCGCGCCAGCCGCGGCGGCCATTGGAGGGTGAACCAACGGCAAAGGAAGACCTTTCTCTCTGTCACTCTGCCTGTCAAAAATAATAAAAAATAAATAAATAAATAAATAAATAAATAAAAATAAAAATAAAGTTGTACTTTGGAAATTTATATTTATTAAATAAAAGTTAAAAGAAAAACAGTGGCATAGCAGAGTTGGCATTGTGGCGTGGCAGGTAAAGCTTCTGCCTGGGACCCCAGCAGCCCATGTGGGCATTGGTTCGTGTCCTTCTGATCCAGCTGCCTGCTAATAGCCTGGGAAAGGCAGTGGAAGATGGCTCAAGTCTTTGGGTCCCTGTAACCCACATGGGAGACCTGGAAGAAGCTCCTGACTTCTGCCTGGTCCTGCCCTGGCCATTGGGACCATATGGGAAGTGAACCAGCACAGGGAAGGTCCCTCTCCCACTCCTTTTCTCTTCCTCTCTAACTCTGTTAAATAAGTTAATGAATTTTTAAAAAAGAAAAACAGTGTTGTACTTCACATGGGAAAGTCGCATGATAGAGCTTTGGGAAAAATTAGTAATATGTTTCCACTGTTATTGTCATCCATTCACTCCAATAAAATAATTATTGTGATTATTATTTAAATATTTATTGCTGTTATTTACATAATTTTAGAGGTTTGTATTCTAAATAATTGAGAAGTACATCCTTTATTGAAAGTGGAAATAGATAGAGGGGAAGTGATTAACTGTGTTACTGTTCCCCTGTTTTAAGCCACCAAAGTTTAGGGGTTCTGTTCTTGCAACTGGGACCAGTTCATTATTTCACTGTGTTACCTGAGAAGCTCACTGACCGTAGGCTGTTAGAGAAGAAAGAACAGAAAATACATTTATGTTTCCCTGAGGCCTCAGCCTTCACCTGCACATTCTCTTTGTACTATGAGCTGAAACAGGTACAGATGCTGGAGTTTCACACAGTTTATTTGTTCACACCTTTAATATTGCTATACTTTCATAAGAAATAGAAAGCTTGTTGCCCGCCTACATTAATAAGGACTGAAGGAGGCCAGGACTGAAAATGTCTAGCACCATGCATAACACGCATGAAATTCTCAAGGTTTTCTCACTTCCCCTTCCATTTCCAGACCCATCATCCAATTGGCTGTGGTGTGTGAAAGCACTGTTGGTGAAATATAATGGCTTGGTTTGGTGGCAGATACTAAAATGGGGAAGCTTTAATTTAGAGTAAATGGTTTAAATAGCATGAAACCTTTATTGTAAAGGAGAAAAATGTTCTGTCCTAGCTTTGTCCCACTAGCTATGTAATCTTGGTCTCTCAAAACTTTTTGGATCTAGTTTTTCTCCCATAAAATTTGAGTTTAATAATTTATCACTTGCAGCTCTAATTATCTACTATTCAAAAGTTAACTATCAGAGGCTTCATATACTCAGGCAGATAGACCCAAAGAAATGTTATTATATGTTGCCAATACAAAAATTTGCAATACAGAAAATTCAAGAACAAGAAAGTCTCTCCATTCTTTATATAATATTTCAGACTTTCTCTTTGTAATACTTAAAAAAAACTCTCTGAGGCAAGATAATTTTCAAAGAAATCTGCATTATTTCTATAAAAGTTTGATAAGTACATATTTTACTGTTTAAAACCTTTGAATTCAATGGAACAATGCACATGGCAGATGCCTCATTTCAAATTTCCCAGCTGTTGTCCGTCTGCATCAGCAATGGTTAAATGAATAGACGATTTACTTCACCAAGGAATTTATGCAGCCATTAGTATATGGATATGTTTTTCTTTTGTCTGACCTGTACATCTGAAAGAATGGCACATACCTGTATTCATCTGTAACCTGCTGCTTATTGACAGATGTGCTGTCCTGTATACCTTCACTCCCCTGTAATAATCCTTCACCCTTTTCACTCTGTTATAATTGATCCTTCCTTTTACAATGACTGTCTGTCTGACCACTTGTTATCTTTTCTCCTCAATTTCTGCACACTATTTGGTACTTTCCATGACACCCTTCCCACGTATACATGCCCTTGAATTCCTCTGTGGTATTTTGTATTCCCTTTCCATTCCTTGCCATCTCTGTTAGCCTACTTTTCTTCTGTCTTCAGCTAGATTGTATCCTCAAATGACTGCTCTCTGTATAACTCTCTTGTATTAATTCACTCCCATAAATTGAGTTTAGTTGGTACTTCTAGGGATATGACTCTCAAATTCCTATATATAGTACTGACATCTCCCATAATTACTCAGCTGTTCCTGGGTGTTTCTGCCAGGAAGTACCACTGTGCACCTCAAAGTCTGAAGATCCAAGGCAAAACTAATTGCTTCCTATGGAAATTTATTTCTTTTTTTTTTTTTTCATATCTTGTTAGTGGAAGCTTTGAAATTACAAAGCGACTTCTTACTTTCACACTCTCTTTTGGTTTTTGTTTGATTTGTGCTATGGAATTTTCTTCTATGATTTTTTTTTTGAAAGTCAGCACTTCTTTTTTTCCCACCATCACTAACCAAATTTTATTACCATTAACCCAAGCTGTTTTTCTATCCAAAGAAAACTTATTAAATATTCAAATCAGTTGTGTCATTTTTCTTTAAAATATTTTTCATTTCCTTCTGCGTTAATCTGGCATTCAAGGCCCTCTACAGAAAGGCTCTGTTCTTCCTTATATTCACTTTCATGTTGCCTGTATATAGGCCAGTTAATTCTGTTGCAGCTGTACGCTTCTCTCTACTCTTGATCATGATTTCTCTCTTCATAAAACTCTCTTGTGTTCTCACTACCACAGTTTGTTAAATTTGTGCCTTCCCTCACCCCTGCCTTCCCCATGCTGTCCTTCCCTTCCTACAGAAAAGAGTCTGGGACAGTCCTTTATAGGCTAAGTCTGTTGTTCAGCACTCTCCTCAGATACTACCTTCTTCAGGAATCTCATTCCAATCACTTGTCCATGATGTAAATTTTGTGCCTCAGTAAAAAATAAAACTTTATGGAAATAAGAATTTTTGCTGTTTCTTTCCATTGTTATAGTCTTTTTTTTTTTTTTTTTTTTTGACAGGCAGAGTTAGACAGTGAGAGAGAGAGAGAGAGAGAGACAGAGACAGAGACAAAGGTCTTCCTTTTACATTGGTTCACCCTCCCCCCGCCCCCCAATGGCTGCTACAGCCAGCGTGCCTGAAGCCAGGAGCTAGGTGCTTCCTCCTGGTCTTCCATGACGGTGCAGGGCCCAAGAATTGGGCCATCCTCCACTGCCTTCCCAGGCCACAGCAGAGAGCTGGACTGGAAGAGGAGCAACCGGGACAGAATCGTGCGCCCCGACTGGGACTAGAACCCTGGGTGCTGGCATCACAGGCAGAGGATTAGCCTACTGAGTCATGGCGCCGGCCCTCCGTCGTTATATTCTAAACACCTTAAGAGCAAGTCATCATGAGTGCTCCATGAATATTAATAAAGTGAGACCCTGATTGATGTAACTGGTTCTTTGTTTTCCCTCATTTTGAGATACTTAAATTAGTATGCTACAGTATATTCTGTGATTATTTGTATATTTATCTTCCCTCCAGTCTGTAAGTGCCAAAAGCTTCCGTTTGACTTACCATTCTGTTCTCACAATGGTTAACTCGATTTATAGTATTCTCAAATATTTATTGAATTGAATTAGCCATATTCATCCAAAGCTAGCAATTTATATATTTACTAATTAGATACTGATATTAGACAAGTGGCAGTGGTCTTATTTGCTACTTGATTATTTACTTTAAATTGGCTGTCTTAATAACTTCATCTGTTTATTATTTGTTTCTGTAAAAATGTTTGAATTTTAAATGAAATGGACCATATATATAATCTGCCTCTCTTTTTAATTTGTGCAAAGTCTAGCACTATGTCATATAAATTGAAAGACTTGAAAAAGATTTACTAATTTTAATAAGCTCAACAGATAACAGAACTGTGTTATTTTATTTAAATGTTTGTTGCACTGACAGTTATTTATGTTTCATACGTGCATTTTGTTAAGAAATGAAAGCACTTAGTCTCCTGATGCAATTGAATCTTTGCAAAGCTACATGCAATACTACTGAAAAATATGTAATGTATTTAGTTTGTGTGTGAGACTGTTCTTAAGACAGAGCCATTCAATATTTGATAACAACAAGAGCGTAGGCAGTGTTCTCTTTTGAAGCTGCAGATGAAGAACCTCAGGTTATCAGAGTTTATGTAAGTTATTGGGCATCACACAGCTAGTAGGTGAAATTGTTATGGCAGAAGTTTGTAAGTGTGGATCCAGATTCTGTGGCCTTGAGAATGTTGCTCTACTACCTCATCTACATATGCGTGTTCCTGTGAAATGAAAACAAGGAATGCTGATGACATTTGGAAAATAGAGAAGCGAGACTAATTTCAAGGATATTCCTAAAAATATTTATTAAATAATTTTGTAGCTTTTTATGCAGCAAATACCATCACTCCTGAAGTGATGAATAATAAAATAAGAAAATTATATAAAAAGGGAATTAAGGGTAAAGTGAAGTAGTTATACTGTGACATATGCAATTCCAGATTTCATCAAATATAGTGATCAAAAGCAGTCTGGTGAGGTCTTAATGACAAAGAGTCTGATTTCTTTCTTCCTACTTCTTCCTTTTCTCATCTTTTGTTCCACTTGAAATATTTAATATATTTGAGATGCGTAGTCATAGTGAGCATAGTTTAAACACTTTTTTCAAATGGAATGATTGTGTCCTCTGGACAATATTCCTACTTTTTAGCAGTTTTTCTCATTAAAATTCAAAAGCTATCATTTGTAGTCTATCTGATGTCTATGTGAACCACCAGATGTCATACCAAAGAATGGTTTTTGTGCAAAGTTTCTGTTTTAGGACCTTGAACCATAGTTTAAGAGAATCTGTAGTGATCTTAAGAAATAGAAATTTGTTCACGTAGGCATTTCATGAAGCACTTCATTTCAGACTCCAGAATAAATGAATCTCTGGTCATTACAGTCAGTGACAATTTGCAGAGACAGGGATACCACGAAGTCTTTGGAGGCATCCTTCCCTTTTATATCCTACAAAAATGCTATGTTCATTTTCCAATCAGAGAGTAAGTTGTTTCACTTCTAGGAAACTAAAAACAAAGCACAAAAAATTAGGGGCACAAAAATTATTGCTGTGTTGAGTAATTCACAACAGAAGAGATATACCAGGTTTGTGTATCTACATGTGTCATGTGTAATATTATGTAGGTACTAACAGATGCTAGCTAAAGATTCTAATCAGTGTTTGGAAGATTTAGAACCGATAATTCTGTAGTTGATAAAATCATAATTCTGAATAATTGTGCATAGGAAAAAGGGAACAAGACAAATATGACTTTTTAAATTTTCTATACTTCTAAAACTTCTATTTTGAGTATGAGAATACTGCTCTTGTGGTTAAAAAAAAAAAGAACCTCTCATTGTACTTTACCAAAGTGAAGTTCTCCCATGTTAATTTTTAGGAGCTGATATACTACCCCATTGAGATAAATAGGTAGATTTATTTTAGTATTCTGAGATTTATTTAAACCACTCAAATGTTTATTAAGGTAATATAGAATGAAATCTGTTTCATTTTCTTCTCTTGATGTTTTCAGACTTTTATGATCTTTTTCTTAGATGTTTCTTCCAGTTGTTCATGGAAAGATTTTTCTTGGAATTACTTATGTTTTGGTGAAAAATCAAGTCAGCGACTAAGAATCTCAATGATGCAAATGAATTCATGCTTTGTTAGATGACCATAGTAGAATTTTGAAAGCTTTTTGGAATATACAGGTTGTGTTATAAAATAGGAAATTGAAATTGATTGCTTTATTAAGCTATATAATCACTACTTGCTTGAAAATGCTTCCTTCAAGTTAGAAGTTTTCAGTGAGTTTCTGTTATTGGTAAAAATTTTCAGGCTTTGTATAACAATGACATAGTCATTATCTTATTCTTATTATTGGGTATTCCATTCTATGTTATTTTCTGTGAACATTGTAGAGTTAACTTATCTTACTTATCTTCTGATACTTATTGTACTATTTTGCCTTACAGTTATTACTTTAGCATACTTTTTCTTTTTAAAAATTTTATTTTTTATTTATTTGAAATGCAGTTAGAGAGAGGGAGGGCAGCGAGAGAGAGAAAGAGAGAGATCTTCCATCCTCTGGTTCACTCACTAAATGGTCATAAAAGCCAGAGCTGGGCCAGGCTGAAGCCAGCAGCCAGAAGCTTTATACAGGGCTACCATGTGGGTGGCAGGGGCCCAAGAACTTGGTGCATCTTCTGCTGCCTTCCCAAGGAACATTAGCAGAGAGCTGGATCAGAAGTGGACTAGCTGGAACTCAAACTGGTGCTGATATGGGAGACATGCATTGCAAGTGATGTCTTACCCTGCAGCACCAGAATCCTGGCCTCATTTAGCTTTTTAGACTTTCTGTGTTTCTTTGTCCTTCTTGAATCTGAGATTTCATGTCCTTCATGAATTGTGGGAAATTTTCACCCATTTTCATTTTGAATATATCCATCTTGCATTGTATTAATTTTCACACTGTGAAACTCATGTTAGATCCAAGTTGGACTTAATCTACTTTCTACATTTCTTAACCTCTCTTTCAACTTTCCATTTTCATTCTATGTGAAGAAGTCTGAACAAATTTTCAGTTTTATCTTTTCAGTCAGCCCTCCTCATATCCAGTCTAACCTATTTTTATATCATTTCTGAATCTTAAATTTCATTGAGTATATTTCTTTTTTATAAATTATTTTTAAATCATGTTTATCAAAGTAGAATTTATAGGCATGTGTTGAGCATATTTAGGGATATTTATATGATACATTTTAATAATTTCAAATGTACAGATCATATATAGGGTCAACATACACAGTCACAAACTCATGAAGGTACTTCAAAAAATTCATGGAAAATTTAAGTACCCCTGTGTGTGTGTGTGTGTGTGTGTGTATAAAATCATGGAGCCATTAACACAATCATTACAGAAAGTACTTATATCAGTTCTTTTTTTAATTTTTTCCTAATTTGCCTCTTTTTTCTTGAAAGCATATTGTTGCTTTTACCTATTTTCCATCATTACTTTATGTGTTTAATTATTTAAATGCATTTATTTTATACTATATTAAGAAAATCTATATCTAAACTCTAATTATACTTTTTTTAAGTTGTTCTCAGAGTAGCTTCTCTCTCCATGTATATTTGCAGATGTGCATTGTGAATGCATGTCTCTGCAAATTTTCGTTGATGACAATTCTATAGTTCTGTGTGATCTATGCTAGGGGTATGTTCTTCAAGGAGGATTGCCATTTGTTTTTACTGGGTGTCCAACAGGCATAACCACTTAAAAGTTTTTTTTGTGTGTGCACTGTTCCACAGAAAACCAGAATTTCAAAAAATTTTAAGTTATAAAAGATATTTCACATCTACAGATTTAGGAACATAGTGATATTTCACACCCTACCCTTCCTCCTACCCCTGCTCCAAACTTTCTTCTTCCTCCTTCTTCTATTCCCACTCTTAATTTTTATAAAGATCTACTTTCAGTTTACTTATGATCATAAAGTTAACCCTATACTAAGTAAAATAGTTCAACAAATAGTGTGAAAAAAAAAAAAAAACTTTTCCTCAAAAGAAGAGACAAGGGCTGTAAAAACAATCATCGAATCTCAAAATGTCCATTTTACTCCCATAAATTACATTTTAGGTACTCTATTAGTTACCTCAAATCAGGGTATCTGTCTTTTTGGGAAGATCTGGGAAAACATGGTATCTGTCTTTTGGGGACTGGTTTACTTTACTAAGTATAATGGTTTCCAGTTGCATCCATTTTGTTGCAATAGAGAGGATTTTTTTTTTTTTTTTTACAGCTGAGTAGTACTACATAGTGTATATATACCATAATTTATTTATCCAGTCAACAGTTGATCCACATCTGGGTTGATTCCATATCTTAGATACTGTGAATTGAGCTGCAATGAACATGGGAGTACAGATAACTTTTTCTTATGCTGATTTATTTTGGTTGGGTAGATTTCTAGGAGTGAGAATCATATGCTGGATCACATGGTAATCTATATTCAGATTTCTGAGGTACCTCCATACTGTCTTCCACAGTGGCTGCAGCAGTTTACATTCCCACCAACAGTAGATTAGGGTACATTTTCCCCACATCCTCACCAGCATTTGTTGTTTATTGATTTCTGTATGAAAGCCATTCTAACTGGAGTGCAGTGAAATCTCATTGTCTCATTGTGGGAAAACCAGAATTTTAAACACATACACACACATTTTATCTAAGTGAAACGTAATAATAAAATAAATACCTTTTCAGTCCTCACAAATTAAGAAAAAGAAGTTGACATTATTTCTTTTCACAGTAATTTCTCAACACTCGACTGTCCTCTTGGGTGGTCAAGGTTTTCCCCCATTCTTTTTGTCAGAAAATGTTTCTTGTGAGAAAATTAATCATTTACTTATATATTCAACAGATATTTACTGAATATGCACTAAGTTTCAGACATGATATTAAATACTTATGGGAATGAGCAAAACAGACAAGCCTCCTGCTCAGAAAATTTCCATTCTAGTATTGTCCAGAAGAAAATGGAAAAGTACTGAGCCAAAAATAAGAATTAAATCTTGTCTTTTGTGACAAAATGGATGCAACTGGAAACCATTATGCTTAGTGAAATAAACCAGTCTGAAAAAAGAGAAATATCATATGCTTCTCTGATATGTGGTAGTTAATATAAAATACAAAAAAAAAGAATAAAATGAACATCATGTGATGATTGTCATTTTTAGCCTTTGTTTATATTCCTGTGGAACTCTGGCCTTCCAACATTTTACTTGTTGAATATTATGGTTAATGGTGAATTAAGCATGTGCTTATAGAGTGGATTAAAATTGTATCTTTGCAAAAATTAATTTAAAAAGGAAGGAGGGGAATTGAAGGAGGGAGAGCAGGAGAGGGAGAGAAGTATGGTTATCTTTTTAGAATTGTACCGATAAAATACATGAAATCTGTTCTCTTCATATTAATAACAATTTTAAAAGTAATTTAAAATAGAAGTAATGCATATATTATGCTAGACATATTATGCTAGATAGAGAAAAATGCAGAGGGAAAAATGAGGAAAAGGGCATAGGCGGTGTTGTTTGGGGCAGGAACTTCACTTTGGAAAAATAAGTCAAGAAAGGTTTCAGTAGAAGAAAGGCTTGAAAATGATGAGGAAGTGAGCAGTAAAGTTGAAGTTGTGCATGGTAGTCCAGATAGAGGAAAACACAGAGACAAATGCCCTGAGGTGATAGGGCCCTTAGAAGGAAAACAATCGAGCCAGCTCGGAACCACCATGTGGTTGTTGGAAGATATTTCATTTTTATTCCAAGTGGAACTGGGAGTCTTTGGAGGGTTTAAATTGTTAATTTATTTATTTAAGAGGGAGAGAAGCAGGAAGGGTGTGTGTGTGTTGTGTGTGTGTGTGTGAGAGAGAGAGAGAGACAGAGAGAGACAGACAGAGACAGAGACAGAGAGAAACCTGGGGAACTCTATGTTCTGACATCTTGAGAGATGAGGGGAACTAGAAAAGCTGATTTAAACCGAGCATCCCATTAATTAGAACGAAAATGAGCTGAGTGTGATGGCCTGGATGTTAGGACACTGATGGAGTGATCAAGTGTGCCAAGTGGTGCTGATGGCATCAAATCAGATGTGGGCTGTAATTTGACCATAAAGGCAGTTGTAATTTGGAGGGCAGGTAAAAGGCTGATTGAAGTGGTTCCAAGAGAGAATGGAAAGAAAAGAAGCAATTCTGTCTTTTAAAATAACATGTGAAAATGGGGCCATAGTTAGCAAGGGGTGGAGATAATAGAGGTTATTTTTTCAGATAGGAAAACATAGCACTGTTTTTAGGGAGAAGAAGTGATGATGCAGGAGAGAGAAGGGAGGACTGCTGGGATTCTGTTCTGGAACAGATGAGATGAGGAAAGGGGAGAGGTAATGAAGCTTAACTGGAAATGCTGTTCTATGCTCACTGCACAGAGAACTTTGGATTTAAATGGATGTTTGTTTTAAGGCTGGAGTTTTTTGATTGTGTAGTCATCATGGTCGTGGTTTTTGATGATACAGTATACAAGGTTATCAGGAAAGACAACATATTTTCACAGAGGTAATGCAACAGCTTTGTGTACCACACAGGGCCTTGCATAATTTATCCCATTCCTCTAAAGTCTGGCAACATGGGCCCTTCAGTTACAGAAAGCCTCATGTTCCTGCTCACCACAGGGCCTTTGCACATCCTGTCTGCGGTGGCATCATAATACATTCTTCATATAAACATTTTCATTCGCTCATTTGATTAGCATCAGCCTGTTCCACTAGGCTTTAATATAAACCTTGGACCATGTCTCTTCATTCTAAAGGCATGTGTGTATATGTGTATATGTGTACTTATTTGAAAGGCAAAGTGACAGAGAAAGAGGGAGATCTTCCACCTAATGATTCACACCCTAAATGCCTTCAGCTGCCAGGACTGAGCCAAGGTAAAACCAGGAGGCAGGGACTCCATCCATGAGTGGCAGAGACCCAAGTACTTGAGCTATAATCTTCTGCCTTCTAGACACGTTAAAAGGAAGCTAGTCAGGACTCTATAGCAGGGACTTCAATATGGTATGTGGGTTTCCCAAACTGCGACTTAACCTA
Organism: Oryctolagus cuniculus; assembly: GCF_051225735.1. NCBI lineage: Eukaryota > Metazoa > Chordata > Mammalia > Lagomorpha > Leporidae > Oryctolagus > Oryctolagus cuniculus. Next base: position 103,985,282 of record NC_142871.1, on the reverse strand, counting down.
CTATGCCACAACACCCACCCACACACCAAATTTCTTGAAAATGTAATACAAAGCACACACCTATGTATTGAGTGACAAACAATGACATCACTTTTCTTGCATATTGGTGTGCTAAACACATTTTTAAAACCAAGTACTTAATCTTTAGTCATATGGGATGAAGTAAATAATGCATGTGCCTCTCTTTATTCATTTTGGCTGCCTAAGTGGCATATAGATGAAGAAGATTATTGCTGTAATCTCACTGTGATGTCTGGATAATATATCCTGGTGAATACATGTAATTTCAGTAAACCAGTAAGTAGTTTGCATTAGAAGATGTTCTATCATTTTATTCAGAAAGAAAAAAATTCAATATAGTTCTGGAGGTTCTAGCCAGAGCTATTAGGCAAGAAAAAGAAATTAAAGGGATACAAATTGGGAAGGAAGAACTCAAACTATCCCTCTTTGCAGATGACATGATTCTGTATTTAGGGGACCCAAAGAACTCTACTAAGAGACTATTGGAACTCATAGAAGAGTTTGGCAAAGTAGCAGGGTATAAAATCAATGCACAAAAATCAACAGCCTTTGTATACACAGACAATGCCATGGCTGAGAAAGAACTACTAAGATCAATCCCATTCACAATAGCTATAAAAACAATCAAATACCTTGGAATAAACTTAACCAAAGACGTTAAAGATCTCTACGATGAAAATTACAAAACCTTAAAGAAAGAAATAGAAGAGGATACCAAGAAATGGAAAAATCTTCCATGCTCATGGATTGGAAGAATCAATATCATCAAAATGTCCATTCTCCCAAAAGCAATTTACAGATTCAATGCAATACCAATCAAACTACCAAAGACCTTCTTCTCAGATCTGGAAAAAATGGTGCTGAAATTTATATGGAGGCACAAGAGACCTCGAATAGCTAAAGCAATCTTGTACAACAAAAACAAAGCCGGAGGCATCACAATACCAGATTTCAGGACATACTACAGGGCAGTTGTAATCAAAACAGCATGGTATTGGTACAGAAACAGATGGATAGACCAATGGAACAGAATAGAAACACCAGAAATCAATCCAAACATCTACAGCCAACTTATATTTGATCAAGGATCTAAAACTAATTCCTGGAGCAAGGACAGTCTATTCAATAAATGGTGCTGGGAAAATTGGATTTCCACGTGCAGAATCATGAAGCAAGACCCCTACCTTACACCTTACACAAAAATCCACTCAACATGGATTAAAGACCTAAATCTACGACCTGACACCATCAAGTTACTAGAGAACATTGGAGAAACCCTTCAAGATATTGGCACAGGCAAAGAGTTTCTGGAAAAGACCCGGGAGGCACAGGCAGTCAAAGCCAAAATCAACTATTGGGATTGCCTCAAATTGAGAAGTTTCTGTACTGCAAAAGAAACAGTCAGGAGAGTGAAGAGACAACCGACAGAATGGGAAAAAATATTTGCAAACTATGCAACAGATAAAGGGTTAATAACCAGAATCTACAAAGAGATCAAGAAACTCCACAAAAACAAAACCAACAACCCACTTAAGAGATGGGCCAAGGACCTCAATAGACATTTTTCAAAAGAGGAAATCCAAATGGCCAACAGGCACATGAAAAAATGTTCAAGGTCATTAGCAATCAGGGAAATGCAAATCAAAACCACAAATGAGGTTTCACCTCACCCCGGTTAGAATGGCTCACATGCAGAAATCTACCAACAACAGATGCTGGCGAGGATGTGGGGAAAAAGGGACACTAACCCACTGTTGGTGGGAATGCAAACTGGTCAAGCCACTATGGAAGTCAGTCTGGAGATTCCTCAGAAACCTGAAGATAACCCTACCATACAACCCAGCCATCCCACTCCTTGGAATTTACCCAAAGGAAATTAAATTGGCAAACAAAAAAGAGGTCTGCACCCTAATGTTTATTGCAGCTCAATTCACAATAGCTAAGACCTGGAACCAACCTAAATGCCCATCAACGATAGAATGGATAAAGAAATTATGGGATATGTACTCTTTAGAATACTATACCACAGTAAGAAACAACGAAATCCAGTCATTTGCAACAAAATGGAGGAATCTGGAACACATCATGCTGAGTGAAATAAGCCAGTCCCAAAGGGACAAATACCGTATGTTCTCCCTGATCGGTGACGACTGACTGAACACCAAGAGGGAAACCTGTTGGAGTGAGGTGGACACTATGGGAAACGGTGGCTTGATCAGCATAGCCCTGACTGTTAATGAACAACTTAATACATTATCCCTCTTAGTAGGTTTTTTTTATCTGTTCTACTTAATATGACTGGTTTAGTTCTGTAATTGATGCACAGTTATTCTTAAGTGTTGAAAATTAACTGAAATGTGATCCCTGTTGAACATGGGAGTGGGAATGGGAGAGGGAAGAGATGTACAATTTGGGACATGCTCAAGCTGACTTGCCCCAAGTGGTGGAGTTGGAAGCATACCAGGGGATTCCAATTCAATCCCATCGAGGTGGCATGTACCAATGCCATCTCACTGTTCCAGGTGATCAGTTTCAGTTCACAGTTGGTCATGGTGGAGGGACTGGGAGTCAAAGGGAGCACATAGACAAGTCTAGTACCTGCTAACGCTAACCAATGGAGTAAATAAAGGGGAGAGTGATCCAACATGGGAAGTGAGATACTCAGCAGACTCATGGAATGGCAGATGTCCTAAATAGCTCTCTGGCCTCAGAATCAGCCCTAAAGGCATTCGGAGCTGGCTGAAAAGCTCATGAGAGTATTTCAGGCATGGAAAGCCAAGACACTCTGGCAAAAGATCTCTGCGAGTGAGATCCCAGTGGAAAGAACAGGTCATCAAAGAAGGAGGTACCTTTCTCTGAAGGGAGGAGAGAACCTCCACTTTGACTATGACCTTGTCTAAACAAGATAAGAGTTGGAGAACTCAAGGGGCTTCCATAGCCTTGGAAACTCATGACTGGAGCATAGGGAGATTACTGATGCCATAGACAGGAGTGTCAATTGGTAAAGTCAACAACAGGAGTCACTGTGCACTTATTCCTCATGTAGGATCTCTATCCTTAATGTACTGTACATTGAGATTTAATGCTATAACGAGTACTCAAACAATATATTTCACTTTGTGTTTCTATGGGGTGCAAACTGTTGAAATCCTTACTTAATGCATACTAAACTGATCCTCTGTAAAAAAAAAAAAAAAAAAAAAAAAAAAAAAAGAAATTATCAATTCCCAACTTGACTCTCACTGGGATTAAACATGACAATAGGTCTGATCTGATTTCATCATCATTTAAAAAAAATCATCTATTATTTTTCACTTTATGTTTCTGTGTGGGAGCAAACTGTTGAAATCCATACTTGATGTATACTAAGCTGATCTTCTGTATATTAAGATAATTGAAAATGAATCTTGATGTGAATGGAAGGGGAGAGGGAGTGGGAAGGGGGAGGGTTGTGGGTGGGAGGGACGGTATGGGGGGGAAGCCATTGTAATCCATAAGTCGTACTTTGGAAATTTATATTCATTAAATAAAAGTTTAAAAAAAAAGAAAAAAAAAGAAAAAAAAAGAAATATGTATAATATTTGCTCATTAAAATAAAACACACACTGGTCCCCAAAAGCATGTGTTTAGTACAGCATGTTCATCTCGAGGCTGAAGGTCAGTTAGTGCTGTGGGACCCAAGGATTGGAAATTAAAAATTGAACAAATAAATTTACATCAGTGATTCCCTATATTCAAATACTGTATAAACAACATAACAAGAATAAAATGGTATAGCTGACTAATATTTTATTGAGGCCCCAAAGTCTGGAGATGTTTAACAGTAATTAAAAACTAGAAGTATAAGTTATTACATCAAACTAGGATTCAAATAAAATGAGTCTTTTAGTTCTGATTATTGCGACTTGTGTTATTGTCAACAGGATTTTAGATAATACAAGCCTCATTTCCATAACTGGGAGAGAGATGCTGTAGGATCCTTCTACTTATGGTTACCATGTGACTAGTGTTTATGAGACAGGAATGTAAATTTAAATGTTGATGACTTAGGTATTCCAACCTTAGGTGCAACAGACAAGTTTTCATAATTGCACTTTTCAAATATAGTCCCTGCTACAGTGCAAAAACAAAATTAAGTCTTAATAGTTTCAGAATACAGTAAATGTAGAATTTCCTGATAAAAAAATCAAAGGAATGAAGGAATCGAGGTAGGTGAGGTATTAACATAAAATCTCTTACATCTCTAGATCTTCAATGTAATTTTCTATATCATCCTGGAATTAAAAGAGGGATGGCAGGAAAATTTTATATTTTCATATTTGAATTATATAGAATTAATTTGATATTTACAAGGATTTAATCATCTTAAAAATACATTAATTTTAGCAAATTGAATATTGTGATGGGTCATGTGCCAGATTGAATTTCGAGCTGTGTTGAATCAAAATGAAGAATGTCAAAATTCCAAAATTATTGTGACTAGTGACTTCTTCTTGGAAAATAAGTTGATAAGTATTGAGGAAGGCAGAATATTAAACATTCACCATGCCTTTAATGCAACTGTATTAATAACCAATATTCTTTTGATGAATAGAAAGTAGGAAAAATTGCATTGCCAAGTGCTTTTAGTAATTTGAGATACTTCTTTTTTGAGAATCTGCTTTTGAATGGAATTGTTATCAAATGAAGTTCACTTAAAATCAACCATTCAGGTTAATTGTTATTAATTTTCTCCACATTGTATTCAAATTGCTATCATGTAATGAAAGATCTATTCTTCACTTTGATTAAAATAGAAAATTATGTTCTGAATGGAATTTACTATTATTATACAATGAAATAAAATTATCTCATGTAAGAAGGAACACAGTGATAATAATGAATATTTGAAGTAGTAGCTGCATCTGTTGTTCTAACATACGAGTTCCAAAATTATCAGTGGGTTGTTTAAAGGAAGCAAAAAAACAAATAAGCTCTTAATATCAAAGCAGATATAATAAGTTCTATCCAAATTTTCACTTTTAGGAATAATAGTAGAATATGAGGCTCATTTTAAGGAAAGTCTTAATTTCTTCTAATTCATAAGCATTTTCATAATCAGAGTCCATTAGCAAGTATTATTTTTGACATTTTCAAATCTAAGGTGGTATTAGGACTGGAATATCTTGCCCTCTACTGTCACATGGACAACTAAATGATAAATGAAAGGAGAAGAAGGAGAAAAAAAATTCCACGTAAGGAAAAGTTTATATTCAGAATTGGAACTTATAATGTGAATCAATGTTTTCTGTAACCTACATCTCTCGATTCCAACAAGTTCAGTGTTTAAAAGCAGAATATAAAACTTGGATTTTTTTTGCCCTAGTTCTTTTCTCCTCTACATTTTATTTGATTTAAGAGATTTAGCATTGATGCCTTTCAGTTTAAAATATACAATTTAGAAGCTTCATTGACAGTTTTGTGCTAAATGGCCAGAAATAATGTATTTAAAAATACCAAAGCCCTGAAAATGTTGGGGATTGATTACCTAACAGATAAAGTAAAGGTTGTAAGGAATTAAGAAACTGTTGATGTACTAAGAATTGCTGGGGTCTCATTGCCTGGTTATAACCATATCAACCATTGATACAAAAGAATCAAAGATGAGAAATTATGAGCTGCAGTTTAGAAACTTTACTGGTGAGCTTGGGTTACCAGTCACCATGCTTAAGAACTTGGATGTCATTATAGAATTAGTAGGGAATAACTGAATTTAGCCTTGTAGAAGGTTTATAGAGAAGGGAATTCTAGAAACACACTGTTGTAGTGATCTGTGTGAAAGTGGCAAAGAACGTCATTATGGCAGGGAAAACAGGAATACATTTTTTAAATGTGTGGAGACAGTACAGGAATAATGGTAAAAAGTAGATATGAGTATAAAAGAAAACAATGATGCCAAGACCTAAATTCTTCTAACTTACAAAATAGGAAAATGGTAAATGTTAAGGAGGTAAAGACAGAAGGAAAGACTTTATTTGAATGATTTTGGGATGTTGAATTTGAAATATTCTGGGTTTTTATGGACTGCATTAGTGGGAAGATCACCAAGCTGTTGAGAAAATGAGCCTGGAACTCACAAGAGAAGATTAGGTTTTATCTATAAGATTGCTCAAAACTGATGTCCATGGGACATACAAGTCTATCTTATTATAGGCTTAGAGTCATTGAATTTTGTGAAACTTGAATAAGAGCAATGAAGGAAATCCACAAAAAATAGTCTTTAGACTTAGGAAAGAAAACAATTGAGTGTGGAACCTGGGGAATACCATTAACTGAGGAAAGCATCAGGGATGTAGGAAGAGAACAAGAACAGAGGGAAGACTTGGAAGTCTGATTTTTCAGGAAGTCATATAAATGAGAAATTAAGTTGTGCCCCAAACACTGGTAGAAATAGTTATATTCTCTTTCCATCCATCTACCAAACTCAGATCACACCTGTGTAAACTTTTTGACTCATACTATAACATTATGATCTGATTCAATGAAGACATCCACAAATTTAGTGAGAAAAGTAACATGGAAACCTAGAATAAACAGGTGAACTCTTTGATATCGTTCTGTGCAACTCTGATCAGTTTTTTAGTCTGTGCAGTATCCAAAGTGACATCATATCACATCACTTAATTTTGAGGTTCCTGCATTTTATACTCTTTGATTCTTAATATATAAGGACCAAGTGAAGATGTATGTCTGTCTGTGTAGTGTGTAAATCAGCACAAACCTAAAACCATCTTAATCACAATTATGCAAACATCATGATTTCTTGAGTATGGGTCAATGTTATTTTAAACCAGAAAAAAATAAGACATTATTAAAATAATATTGGCACAATGTTGAGGATTTTATGTATGATAGTTTACCTTCAAAATCTAAATTATAAATTGAATAAGGTAGTTTGATGGTTTGCTCCAGTGCCTGGTTGAGCTAAATTCAAAATTATGAAACAAAGTAATTTAAAAAATAACCACTTTGTGTGAAGGACCAGAAATCTAGAAGATTTCAGCTAAGTTGCTATCTTTCAGGAGAATACTTCAACACTGTATTTCCCTAGGCTTTTAAATTCTGTTAGGTTTGCTGAGTTTATTCATGGATAATCCATCTGTTCTGTACAGCGACAGCCTGGAAGAATATATTTGTGGGTGGTAACTAAGTACAATCTGATGAGTCACTAAAACAAGAAAGTCCTATGTTCATACTTGAATTCAGCAGGGCAAGGGAAATATTGTTTGTAAAATAAAGTTCAAGTTTGTGTTTTGAAGACTGTTGGTCAAACCCCAGGCATTTAAGTTTTGGACAAATCAGACCTAAGTATTTTTCTCTAACTAAAAGTTCCTACTTAGCCAAATTGAAAATATATGAATTGAGAAAACTAAACTGAATCATTAAAAATTATTTAACATATTTATTTATATAACCTCAGTCCTTGAAATGTTTGGCATACCATATTAGAGGAGAATTTGAGAAGAAAATTTAAAAATGTTTTCAACTTTTAAACTCTGACTTCATAAAGTGGAACTTCAAGACAAAGTGGTCAAAAGGGTCTGCTAAAATAAGGAGATATTATTTTATTTTTTAAAGATTTACTTATTTTTCTACTGGAGAGGCAGATTGACAGAGAGGTCTCTCATCTGCTCGTTTATTTCCTGAATGGCTGTAGCTATGACTGGGCCAGGCAGAAGCCAGGGCCCAGAAATTTCATCCAAGTCTCCTATATGGGTGGCAGGGACCCAGAGTGCTTGAGCCATCATTTACTGCCTTCCTATGTGCATTAGCAGGAAACTGGAATAGAAGCAGAGCAGCTCAGAATGCAACTAGCGCTCTAATATGGTTACACTAGTATTGTGAGCAGCAACTTATTAGCTCCCTGTGCCATTAGGCTGGCTCCCAAGGAGATATTATTTTAAACACATCCACATATCTGCTGCTTTCTGGATGGGAAGTATTGCTGGGCCTCAAGGAGGAGCTAGGCAATTTGATCATCTTAGACCAACACCGATTTCCTTATTCTGCCTGGGTTTATATCATTGGAATATTTAAAATCCTGGATCTCTGTCTTTCTGTGCCATTTGTAGTTAGATAAAACATATACAAATATGTGTGTCTTCCTTGTTCTCTTAATTTTAGAAGGAATTGGATATTTTTAGAGATAATTTTAGAAAAAAATAACTATCCTAAATGCAAATACTTTAGATGAGTTAGTAAAGAACCTGGTTATACTCTGAACTCACATAAAAATGAGATATGATCCTATTACCATTCTTTACTTTTTTTATTTTTACTCTGGCTCTTCCAGCTCAAATTTATTCTATGGTTTTCCTCTTCAGCTTGTACCTGTGTTTTTAGAGTTCTTATATTAGAAAGATCACAACCTCCGCATTTATTATATTTCAAGGAGTCTTTATAATTTTTGTCAGCTTTATGGCATACTTTTTCTGCTATGGATTCATCATTTGCCTTTTTTTCTTTCTTTTTTTTTTTGTTTTTTTGTTTTTTTTTTTTTTTTGTTTTTGGTTAAAAGCTATTTTTCCCCTGAAGTTTACTCATCTTTTAGTGGGGGAGAGTTACTTTCCCAGGCTCAGTCCTAAGCTGGTGGGGGTTATATATGCTGGTGGGTAGATATAAGCTGGTAGGGGTTAGCTCAAGGAAAGTCCACCTCTGCTCTTGGCTAGCAGGTCAGCTGGGCTAGTGGTGATGCTTTGCATATTTATCGTTGCTCTGGGCATTACAATTCATTTTTCTCTAATACATTAAAGATACAAATATTCCCTTGTCTTAACTCATTTTAGCCTCTAAAAAACAGATGATCTCATAGAAATTAAAGATATACTGATTTTACCAGAAGCTGGGGATAGGAGAAGGCAGCAGAAAGGGATGGAGAAAGGTTGATTAATGGGTACTAAATTATAGTTACACAGGAATAAGAAGTTATGGAGTTCTATTTCACCATAGGATAACTAGAGGTAATGTTAATATACTATATATTTCTCTATTAAATAATTAAAATATGGTATTTTGAATGTTTTCACCATGAAGAAATATTAAATGTTTGAGGACATAGATATATTTACTCTGATTAGACATTACACAATGTATACATGCATCAACACATCATATTATCCCATAAATATATACAACTATTCTGTCTTTTGAATTTAATAAATGCACAGCTACATGGGTGTGCATTTGGTGGTTAAGACGCTGGTTGAGACACCTCTGTTCCACATTAAAGTATCTAAGTTCCATACATGGCTCTGGCTCTTGATTCCAGTTTCCCGTGGACCCTGGGAGACAGCAATAATTGCTCAAGAAGTTGGGTTCCTGCCACCCACTTGGGGGACTTGGATTGGTTTCTGACTCCTGGCTTTCGCTCCTGGCTATTACCAGCATTTGAGCAGTGAACAGTGAATGGGAGCTGTCTCCACCCACCAACTCCCCAACTCCCCTCCGCCCCACCCCCGCCACAGCTGTGTGTGGATGTGGGTATGTGTCTGTCCCCCTGTCTCTGTGTCTTTCTGCATCTAAAAAATAAATAAATAATTAAAAACTGAGAAACAAAATATAACACAGCTCTAGAGGTAACTTTACTCCTTCAGGTAACAATCCAGTGCCCAAGTTTTATTAGAAATGTCATGAATCCGTTTTCTTGCCTGACCACACCTTCCCTTGCCAATGTTTACTAGGAGAATGTAGTGTCTCATACATACTGGCCCATACACCTGAATCATCTCTTTCTGGGCAAAAGAGTTTGGAAATGAAGGGTAGAGTATATGCTGCCTGAGAGCTGCATTGGAATGGGTTCATGGATTCACTCTTTGTTTCTTGTTTCCACCAAGTCCAAGTATACATTTTTTTTTGCCTTGCTCTTAGATTGTGGTTCAAGGTTGTGATCATTTGCTAGTTTCAGTAGAGATGGGATTTTCTTTCCTGTTTTTGTATTCATGTTTCAGAAAAAAAGAATCAGGCAGAGACAGCTTTATTTTAACATCTTTAACTGAAAGTTCCAGACTACATTTAAATATGGTCAGTCTCTTTTGAAATTCTGATGAACTGCCTGCTGCAGGTACAGATAGATACTTAATCTGCTAGGGAAAAATATTTTCCTCTTTGTAGTAGAGAGCAAGAATTAATAAAATTTTACCTCACTTCCTGATTTAGAAGTGAAATTTCTGTGAAAGAGGATCCGTGAAGGTGGAACAAAGTTACACATGAAGATATGTTACATGAGGTTTCAAAATCCATTTTCATTTGATTATGAATTTAAAGAATTAAAAATCCATATGTCTGCAGAAGAATAACCTTCCCTTTGTTGCTCTTAATTTAGGGAAGTTGGAAAACTCTCTGACTTTCCTTCTCTGCAATCTGCTCTCATTATTCTAACCTCTGACCCTCCATATCAGCCGCATTCTACTCAAACCCTTTGATAGGAAGAAATGCATTATTTTGTACCGTTTTTCACATCAAATCTAGGAACTGAAAACAAAACAATTGAAGAGTTTTTCTCTAAGACTTACATGCTGGCTATTAGGTTTTCCTAGGGAAATTAATTAATAGTCTCCATTCACAAGGCTACTTCATTGGATACCTTCTGTTCCAGGGGATGTATTAGAATATAAGGCTAAAGATGATAATCATTCAACTATTGTGATAAGGATACAAAAATGGAAAATCAACATATTTGATATATTTTTGCATTATAAATAACCTTTGTAGTAATAATTTTTACATTTATATAAATAATGTATGCAATGATTCATATTCATTATAGATTATATAATTAGCCTATATTTAGTAATATATAATATTGATAAATATAAGAATTTCTAGGGGCCGGCGCCATGGCTCGCTTGGTTAATCCTCCGCCTACAGTGCCAGCATGCCATATGGGCACCGGTTCTAGTCCCAGTTGCTCCTCTTCCAATCCAGCTCTCTTCTGTGGCCCGGGAGGGCAGTGGAGGATGGCCCAAGTTCTTGGGCCCTTGCACCTGCATGGGAGACCAGGAAGAAGCACCTGGATCCTGGTTTCAGATCAGCGCAGTGCTGGTCATAGTGGCCATTTGGAGAGTGAACCAGTGGAAGGAAGACCTTTCTCTCTGTTTTTCTTTCTCTCTCTGTCTATAACTCTACCTTTCAAATAAATAAATAAATAAATGAAAAGAATTTCTATAAAGTGCATGTCCTTTAAAGAAAAAGAAGAAAAGGGAATCATCAATAAAAAGTTTCATTTGCTCTTTTTGATGACTTGAAATAGGATTGAATCTGAGTTATATCATTCAGGGATAGTTTATGGCTCTAGCTGAAGAAATAGATATGGGCTTAAAGATGGGCCTTCCAAACTGGGATTATAGTTTCCCATTTGAAAAATTGGTTGGTGACCTGGGGGGTATTGCATGGCTTCTGAAGGCCAAGAACCCTCTGAGTGGATTTATCATTTGAACCATCTAGATACTTTGACTCTCACTCACTCTTTTCAAGGAGAAAGCTACTGTCAAAGGATTTAACCAGGTTTAAAATCTATTTGTAGCAGCAACTTCTAAACCTTATCTCAAGCTGAGCTATGACAGAGCCCATCAAAGTTAACTTCCAAGCTATTTTGATAAATCATTCTGGACCTTGAGTTTTCATCACCTAAGTTTTCATGTTTATGTGCAAAAGCAAATAATCAGTGTAAAATTGCAGCATTCAGAAAGCAAAAAAAAAATGTACAGAGAAATGCCAGTCTGAAAAATGATTAAAAAAAAAAAAATACCTGGAACTGATTGCTACCAGGTTCCCAGAATCTGGCTTCAGAATCCAGTTGAAAGATGCATGCAGGAAAAAGGGCTTAACAGACCTTGAGGTGTTACCATGGCTTATTTCCCAGTGTCTCCTCAAAACAGGGGACATAGCACTAACATCAGAACACACCATCTGAAACGATGACCTGGTCTACCTCCCTCCCTTTGTAGCTTATAGGATTACAGCTCCTGGGGTTACATGCATATGTAGCAATTTACCTCATTTTCTTTTCTCACTCATGAAAAAATATTGAAGGAGAAAAAGAACTTTAAAAGTAAAAACAATCTTCTGTTACTAAATGTAATTGATTTGCTTCATTTCTGCCTTTCTCACATCACAATTGCATTCTTTTCCAAATACTACTAATTCAGATGACATTAACAGGAAGTAATAATATAATGCTTTTATTAAGTAAAGGGATTTTTTAAAGTGATTTATCTATTTGAAAGAGTTATATAGAGTGGGATGGACAAAGAGAATCTTTCATCTGTTGGTTCACTCAGTAAAGGATTTTATTAATAAATATTAAAGTGTTGTAGCAGGGCCTAAAGCGGTAACAGACATTTGTTTAAATAAGAATCAGTATCCTACCTTTGAGTTCCAGGTTTATGGGTTTGGTTTATACGAATTGCTTCATATCTTCATGCTTGATATGCTGATATGAGGGTGAATATGCTGATTCATCAAGCTTAAAGGGTTATTTTTCAGATGGTTTTATGTGCCAGTTTGTATATATCCTTTTTCCTTGTTTCATTCCAAAATAACTCAGAAGCAAATTACAGGAGTACATTAAATCAAAATTAAGCCAAGGCAAAAGCTAAACTAAAGGTAGAATTGGGGCCAGCATTGTGGCATAGTGGGTGAAGCCATAGCCTGTGAGGCCCGCATCTCATGTGGACATTGGTTTGAGACTTGGCTGCACAATTTCCATTGTAGCTCCCTTTTAATGCACCAGGGAAGGCAGCAGATGGTCCAAGTACTTGAGTCCCTGTACCCACACGGGAGATCTAGAAGAAGCTATAGGCCCTTGTCTTTGGCATGGCACAACTCTAGCCATTACAACCATTTGGGGAGAGAACCAGGAAGTGGAAACACACTCTCTCTTTCTCTCTACCTCTGTCTCTCCCTCTCTCTCTCTCTAACTCTCCCTTTCAAATAAATTTTTAAAATCTTTAAAAAAAAAATATAAAAATAGCCGGCACCGTGGCTCACTAGGCTAATCCTCCACCTTGCGGTGCCGGCACAATGGGTTCTAGTCCTGGTCGGGGTGCCGGATTCTGTCCCGGCTGCCCCTCTTCCAGGCCAGCTCTCTGCTGTGGCCAGGGAGTGCAGTGGAGGATGGCCCAAGTCCTTGGGCCCTGCACCCCATGGGAGACCAGGATAAGACCTGGCTCCTGCCATCGGATCAGTGCCGTGCGCTGGCCGCGGCGGCCATTGGAGGGTGAACCAACGGCAAAGGAAGACCTTTCTCTCTGTCTCTCTCTCTCACTGTCCACTCTGCCTGTCAAAAATAAAAATAAAAATAAAGATTCAAATCAAGCTAACTTCCAGTTACTAGAATTCAACACAGAAGGATACACTAAACTGGTCCCATAATCTAGTCTCATTCTCTCTCTCTCTCTCTCTCTCGTACTTTTTTGAGTGATTTTCTCTTATGCATCTCAACATCATCTAGCTTCTTACAAAAGCCAGATAAAGTTTTATTCTGTCATATTCCTACTCCAGTATTATAGCATATTTTAGTAAATGCTTATCTGAAATCATAAACTTCAAAATGTACAGCTTCCCATCGATGACTTGATTATGTAGACTATCAAATGACAGGTCTGTTCTAAAAGAAAAACATTAACATTTAGTATCCAGAATAAGACTTTTTTCCTTATGATTTTATTTCTTACTTTTGAGATAATATATTTTATATGTACTATATCAAAAGCTTAATGCGCCACTAGTAGAGTTCAATTAATAAAGTAACAAAGTCCATAACTGAGCAGAGAAATAGGCAAGGACTATAAGCAATAATCAAATGAAAACATGTTCTACTTGATGCATGTAAAGTAAATTTTAAAAACTCATAAAATTACTAAAACATAGTACTATATAATTCATAACAATCTGACAAAAATTTAAAACAAAAGCTTTTGTCACTCCCCCTCTTCATGGAGGAACGACACTAAACCCTGCCTAGGCTTCATATCCGAGTCACGGCACCATTATGTCTCTCCCCCTCCTCGTGGAGGAACGACACAGGACCCTGCGTTGTTCTTTTGTCTGCTCGGCCCTCCCTGGGTTTGCTGCTGGTTCTTCCCGGGCTGGCTACCAACCCTTCCACCTCCGTGGAAGGGCGGTTCCCCCTGCCACTTTCCCCACTTCCGCAGGGGAGCGGCACACTGCCGGCCGGCTCTCTTGGGGGCTGCACAGGTGTTCCTTCAGATAGATGTTCCCCTTAGATGTTCCTGGTGCATGTTGTCTCTCTCCTCCTTTATAGTCCTCTTCCACCAATCCCAACTCTGCTACCCACACGCCGAGTACGCTGCTCTCCTCCAATCAGGAGCAGGTCCTGCTGTTTATTGGTTGAACTGGAGGCAGCTGAGTAGAAGCTGTTTCCTCCTCTCCCAGCGCCATATTGTGGGAGAGCAGATGCATAGAATAAGTCTTAATTCCAGTAACTTAGTCTAGTCCGAGTTGCTCCCCACAGCTTTAAAACAGTGTTTCACAAAAAAACTGCATTTGCAGTAAAATTGATATACACAGTCATTTTTTTGCTTTTATTTTGTTTAATTTTTAATTTTAGCTCCTAGATATAAGGGAGAATATGCAGTATTTGGTTTTCTGTATCCAGCTTATTTGATACAACATGATGTCCTCTAGTTATAGCCATTTGTATGCAAATGATACCCCATTAATGGTATGATATATGTCTATTCTTCAGCATACTTGTACTGTTCCTCATTGGCCACTATAAAAGCAAATTAAAGGGAATATGTAAGTATATAAATTGTAAATTCAGAAGAAATTAGTGGTGGATTATATATGGAAAGAAAAAAATAGGCAGATGGAAGGAGAAAGGAGGATGGAAGGAAAAATGGAGGAAAGAAAAAAGGAATAGAGAGAGTAGAAAGTGATGTTAACAAAGTAAAAATTTAAGAACCTGGGGGTTGACTTTATGATGCACTAGGTAAAGCTGCATCCCATATGGGCCCTGGTTTGAGTACAGTTGCTCCACTTCTGATCCAGCTCCCTGTTAATAGCCTGGGAAAGCAAAAGAAGAAGGTCCAAGTGCTTGAGCCCCTGCATCCATGTGGGAGACCTGGATGAAGCTCCTGGCTCCTGGCTTCAGACTGTCCCAGCCATGGCCCTTGTGGCCATTTGGGGAGTGAATCAGAGGACAGAAGATATTCTCTCTCTCTCTCTCTCTTTCCCTCTATGTAACTGCATTTTAAATTAAAAAAATCTTATTTTTTAATTTTTTAATTTTTATTTTTTGTTATTTGACAGGTAGAGTTATAGACAATGAGAGAGAGACAGAGAGAAAGGTCTTCCTTCCATTTATTCACCCCCTAATGGCCACTACAGCCGGTGCTGCGCCAATCCGAAGCCAGGAGCTGGGTACTTCCTCCCGATCTTTCATGCGGGTTCAGGGACCCAAGCACTTGGACCATCCTCCGCTGCCCTCCCGGGTCACAGCAGAGAGCTGGACTGGAAGAAGAACAACTGGGACTAGTACCCAGCGCCCCAACTGGGACTAGAACCTGGGGTGCCGGCGCCGCAGCTGGAGGATTAGCCAAGTGAGCCATGGCACCGGCCATTTTTTAAATTTAAGAACCTGAGTCACACATCTGAGAAATTATGTCCAAACAAAACATCATCAATATAAAATAATTTCTTAAACTCTGAGACTTAAATAAAGAAGAGCTAATAGTTTGTAAACCATATTATGAAACTAAATTGATATTAAATGAAAATAATTTACAAATTTGAAAGTATTAGAATGATTTAAATCTAAAAAATAAGAATTAGTGACTATTAAAAAGACATTTTTAAAAGGCAATTAAGGTAGGCAAGAGTAAAACTAAATTTTCCAAGCCAAATCTTCATGCCAAGGCTATATTTGCCCTGAACTTTACATAATATATAAATAAAAGCTATTTTATTATTACTATTAGCAGTAACAATAATAAAGTGAAAAATACCATTGTAATGCTGATCTTCACTGAAGAGATTCTAAGCAGATGGAACTTAAATTTAAATATTTTCATTTGAAATATACACTTTCATGAAAATAAATTAACTCTTTGGAGTAAAAAAATCAAAAATTAACATAATAGCTATAAAGAAAGAGGGGCAGAACAGAGCAGAGACAGAATAAGAACTCACAGTGAAAACAAATTCATTAAAGGGAAAATAAATTCTCAGAGATGGCCAACTGCCAGTGTGCACACAGACAGTAGCTAGTGTTTTGCTTCAATTTAGGAAACTAGCTATCAAGTATTACTCTCAAATTTTTAAAGGGTCTTTTCTTTCCAAGCAGCAGCATATAACTTTTTTTTACCATGTTTTATACAATTCTACTAAAATATGTGTATAGGTTTTTCTTTGTGGGCTAGTCAATCACAGTTTCTAATTCAACTGATCAAAGGAAGATTCTTACTGAGATAGAAAATAATGTAAGCAGTTTTTAGTTTTGCCAAAATTTGCTTTACCTTAAAAGTCAGTTGTTCTCTCAAAAATCTATAAGAATATAAGCTCTAAGAATGGCTATAAATTAGGAATACTTAATAATCATTTCATACATATCAACAGGAAGGTATTTTACTGAGGTAAAGATAGCGTTCTGTGAATTTTCCATTTATTTTTGAATATTGACGGTTCAAAGTTTTCTAGTTTTTTTGTGCATCTTTCCATTTAGGAATATTGCCAGATCTGGAATTTGTTAGGGGAAGTAGGAGGTAATAGGAAAACACAAGAGATTGCTTTTCAAGGTTAATGAATTAAAAAATATATGTTAAATTCTCAGACTTCGATGATTATTGAAATGTTTGAGGTGCTTGATCAGAAAGATTTTTTAAAAAGCAGTATTTGCTTTGATATGTAGGTGAGAAGTTTCTCGTGAATCATGAAAAAGTCCTATAGAAAAACATTAATGTCCTCAAAGTAAAATGTTCCCAGTAGAAGTATGTTATAATTTATTTGTATTCATTATTTTTTAAAAAATCTGTGTCTGCTCTAGGATTTTACAAGAGAATCTAAGCAATGACCAGAATGGAAACTACCATCTCGCTTTGTATTTTAAGTTAAGGTCAAAGTTAACAGTTAAAAATTGTTACATTATTTTTTGTTAATTAGAGATAAGGTTGAAAGAGAGCTCCCAGTCACTGCTTCGCTTGCCAAACGTCTGCAACACCTGGGTCGGGCCAGGGCAAAAGCCAGGAGCTGGAACCTCAACCCAGATCTCCCACCTGGCTGCCAGGAGCCTTATTACTTGATCTGTCACTGCTGCTTCCCAGAATTTGCATTAGAGAGAAGCTGCAGTCAACAGCCAGAACTAGGAATCTGTCTGAGGCAGGCCCACTCTCATCAAACTTGCAGATTTAAAAAAAAAAAAAAAATCACTAAAAATTAATGTGAATTTCTCTTAGGAGAGAAGATACCAGGGAATGAATAGTTAAGCCAATACACATACATGTTTAAAACATAAATTATCTGGAGCCGGTGCTGTGGTGCACTAGGTTAATCCTCTGCCTGTGGCACTGGCATCCCATATGGGCACCGAGTTCTAGTCCCAGTTACTCCTCTTCCAGTCCAGCTCTCTGCTGTGGCCCAGGAGTGCAGTGCAGGATGGCCCAAGTGCTTGGGCCCCAGCACCTGCATGGGAGACTAGGAAGAAGCACCTGGCTCCTGGCTTTGGATTGGCGCAGCGCCAGCCGTGGCGGCCATCTGGGGAGTGAACCAACAGAAGGAAGACCTTTCTCTCTCTCTCTCTCTCTCTCTCACTGTCTATAACTCTGTCAAATAAATAAATTAAAAAATAAAACATAAATTATCCAAAACTTGAAAAATCTTCAATAGGATTCAACTACTATAAATTACAGTATTTCATTTTTACACATTTGCCTTTCAGTGCTTTTGATACAACTATAAACACTTAAAGAATGCAAATAATATGATAACTAAAGATGAAAATTAAAATTCTACCTCTCTAAAATTATTATTTTTAACTTTAATTGAACCCCATCCCACACATCTTTCAATGCAGCCATTCTAATTTCTTCCCGGTGCAAAAATAGAAATTTAGATGGATGAATGGATGGATGGTTAGATAGAGGGATATATGGAAAAGATTTATAATATAGAAATAAAATGTCCACTTAAGTTTCACTTCATTTTTTTTAAAGATTATTTATCTATTTGAAGGGCAGAGTTAGACTGGCAGAGGGAGATAGAGAAAGAGGGCTCTTCCATTTGCTGGTTCACTCCCCGAATGGATGCATATGCCTGGGCTGGGCCAATCCAAAGCCAGGAGCCTGGGGTTTTTTTCTGGGTCTCCCACGTGGTACAGGGGCCCAAGGTCTTGGGCCATCTTCTATTGCTTTCCCAGGACATTAGCGGAGAGCTGGATTGAAAGTGGAGCAGCCGGGACTCGGGCACCTATATGGGGTGCTGACACTGCAGGCAGCGACTTTACCCACCATGCCACTGCACCAGCCCCCATAACTTGAATTTTATAAAATATAAAGAAGTCGCCAAAGTCTAAAACAGACTGGTAGTTAAAGAGTGTCTTGGAAAGAGGCTAGGAAAAGAGAGGAGAGGCAAGTACAGAAGAGGACAGCAGTAGTAAGAAAAGATTATAAAACTTGTTTATGAATGAATCATTTTAAGCTACCTATTTAACTTAATTCTGGTGAATCCTTGTTTATTCTACAGTTATATCTATGAACTATATTGAATCTGTTTTCTTTGTGTTAATTGCTCTTTAACATGAGAATTGATGAAAACTGTGTTGTAGTAATTTTCATACATTTACTGTGACCTTGAGAATCTTAATGTATTAATACATTCCTTAAAATACTAAAAAGAAAAAAAGTGTATTATTAGTCTCACATATCATCATTTTAACAATATATTTTACTATTTATATTGACTAAATTTATAACATCTATGGCTTATTCTGTATCCTTAGGCCCCATGTATTTTTTTTTATTAATAGTTCTCTTTGTAACTGGATTCAGTGTGCCTCACAAGTCTTAATAGTTCTCTTTGTAACTGGATTCAGTGTGCCTCACAAGTCTTTTATAGTATGAATTCTCCATTTCTCTGTGTTTATTTTCTTGTAACTTTTTTTTTTAAACTTTTATTTAATGCATATAATTTTCCAAAGTACGACTTATGGATTACAATGGCTTCCCCCCCATAACGTCCCTCCCACCCACAACCCTCCCCTTTCCCACTCCCTCTCCCCTTCCATTCACATCATGATTCATTTTCGATTATCTTAATATACAGAAGATCAGCTTAGTATACATTAAGTATGGATTTCAACAGTTTGCTCCCACACAGAAACATAAAGTGAAAAATAATAGATGATTTTTTTAAATGATGATGAAATCAGAGCAGACCTATTGTCATGTTTAATCCCAGTGAGAGTCAAGTTGGGAATTGATAATTTCTTTTTTTTTTTTTTTTTTTTTTTTTTTTTTTTTTTACAGAGGATCAGTTTAGTATGCATTAAGTAAGGATTTCAACAGTTTGCACCCCCATAGAAACACAAAGTGAAATATATTGTTTGAGTACTCGTTATAGCATTAAATCTCAATGTACAGTACATTAAGGATAGAGATCCTACATGAGGAGTAAGTGCACAGTGACTCCTGTTGTTGACTTTACCAATTGACACCCCTGTCTATGGCATCAGTAATCTCCCTATGCTCCAGTCATGAGTTTCCAAGGCTATGGAAGCCCCTTGAGTTCTCCAACTCTTATCTTGTTTAGACAAGGTCATAGTCAAAGTGGAGGTTCTCTCCTCCCTTCAGAGAAAGGTACCTCCTTCTTTGATGACCTGTTCTTTCCACTGGGATCTCACTCGCAGAGATCTTTGGCCAGAGTGTCTTGGCTTTCCATGCCTGAAATACTCTCATTGGACACGTTTCATGGCCAAAACTTTATTTTTCTCAGTAAATGTTCCTGGACATTGAATTGTTTTCATTTATTCTTCTTTGAGGATACTCACCTGTTATCTTTATGCAAAAATAATACCTTGAGTAGTTATATAATTTTTGGTGGTAATTTTGTTCCCTAGAGTATTGTTTTATTGTTTATTGCCTCTTGCATTGAGTTTTGGAAATGTCTGCCTCTGGACTAATGTTTTCCCTCCCCTTCAGTGATGAGGGGGAAGGTTAAGAGGGGTCTGGAGAGTCAACTGGTTGACCATAGCATGTCCTGGCATCAGCTACTTTGTATCGAATTTGTTCTAAGCATGATGTGTTCCTTTTATTTTTAGATGCAGTTCTTTATTTGAAGCAACTGCATTACAGATTTCAAATCCAGCTTCTTTTGCATTTGTTGGATCTCTGCTTCATAGAAGGAAGGATCTTTATGCTGGATTCCCTTTGTCTTATTTGTAGATCTTTGACTTTTTCTCCAATGATTTTGATCCCTTTAAATTTTAAAAATCAGTGCTCACAATATAAACCTTATTGGTTTCCTCAATTTTGCTTATTAAATTTTTAGTTGATTTTGTCTCCAGAGTTTCTAAATTATATATTGTTATAAAATATTAGAATTTTGATCCTAAATTTTGTTGAGCAGTCTTTGCTGGCCATTTTAAAATATTTATTTCATTTATTTATTTGAAAAGAGAGAGAGAGAGAGATGGACAGGTAGACATCTTCCATCTACTGTTTTATTCTGCAAATGTCCACCACAGCTGGGGTAGGCCAGGCCAAAGTCAGGGCCTAGAACTCAATATGGGTCTTCCATGAGGGTAACAGGAACCCAAGTGCTTGAGCTTGTCTGCTGCCTTCTGAGGAGGAGGAATCAGGAGGTCAGTCAGGAGCTGGGACCAGGATTAAAATTCAGGCACTCCATTGAGATGTGGGCATTCCCAAAGAGCCTCTTAGATCCTGTGCTAAAAGCCTTCCTTTTTGGTAGTCATTTTAATGTCATTAGTTGTTTTGTCTCACTTTTCAGCTTATTCTTGAAAACTTCACATTCTCAATGTTATTTTTTAATATAAAATAATTGTGATAAATTCAATTCTGTTTCCTCTATGTTGCACATTTGGTCTTCCTAACTTTGTTGAGAGTTCTAAAGAGATGTTCTATCTGCCTGAGATGTTCTAGCTGTTCTAATAATAAATAAAATAAAATATGGATTACATGTTTATTATCTTCCTACAATATCTTAGAACTGTTAATTTTTTCATTCAAATATGCAGTTTTAGCTGCATACAATATCAATCTCTCACTAGTATTTTAAGGTTTTTGAGTTATATGAGCCTAATTACTGTTATTAATACTGTTTATAATTTTTTGCATTGATGTCATCATTTGTTGCTTATTTTACTTGGTAGTAGTGAAGAAAATTCCAGTGCTATCAATATATTTTGGCCATCTTAACAAGAAGACCTAAGCACAAAACACCTGATTTAATATTTAAAGTTCTGCACACCTGCTGGCAAGTGATTTTACCACATGCGATTCTTAATGATCATTGTGTTTCCAAAACAATTTTGCTACATGAACAGTGCCATTTTAAAAACATTACATTTTAAAATCTTTCATTAATGCTGTAAAGTTTATGATATTGTATTGGGATGATCTTTAAAGATTCATGTATCTCTGGACTTGTGTTTTTGTGTAAAATGTCTTTTGGAATATTTCAGCAGAGTAAATAGAGTCTGTTAAACATGGATTTCACAGAAACAGTTTATCCCATTTCTGATGTTGCAGACTGGTTGATAAAAAAACAATGAGTCCTGGGGCCGGCGCCGTGGTGCACTATGTTAATCCTCCGTTTGCGGCACCTGCATCTCATGTGGATGCTGGGTTCTAGTCCTGGTTGCTCCTCTTCCAATCCAGCTCTCTGCTGTGGCCTGGGAAAGCAGTGGAGAATGGCCTGAGTACCTGGGCCCCTGCACCTGCATGGGAGACCAGGAAGAAGCACCTGGCTCCTTGCTTTGGATTGGTGCAGTGCCGGCCGTGGCGGCCATCTGGGGAGTGAACCAACAGAAGGATGGCCTTTCTCTCTGTCTCTCTCTCACACTGTCTCTAACTCTACCTATCACAGAAATAAATAAAAATCTTAAAAAAAGATGAGTCCTTTTTTTCTTTTCCTATAAAAGCAAGACACCAGCCCATGTTTAAAATATCTTAATGAAATATCCATTTCAACATTTATTATTATTATTATTATTATTATCTGTTGTAGTAGGTTTTTAAGACCTTAAACTTTTAGCCAGCGCCACGGCTCACTAGGCTAATCCTCCACCTTGCGGCACC
This sequence comes from Oryctolagus cuniculus, assembly GCF_051225735.1. Classification (NCBI taxonomy): domain Eukaryota; kingdom Metazoa; phylum Chordata; class Mammalia; order Lagomorpha; family Leporidae; genus Oryctolagus; species Oryctolagus cuniculus. Next base: position 103,962,951 of record NC_142871.1, on the reverse strand, counting down.
AGCACACCGGGTTCTAGTCCCGGTCAGGGCGCCGGATTCTATCCCGGATGCCCCTCTCCAGGCCAGCTCTCTGCTGTGCCCCGGGAGTGCAGCGGAGGATGGCCCAAGTGCTTGGGCCCTGCACCCCATGGGAGACCAGGATAAGTACCTGGCTCCTGCCATTGGATCAGCGCAGTGCGCCACGCCGACCACGACGGCCATTGGAGGGTGAACCAACGGCAAAAGGAAGACCTTTCTCTCTGTCTCTCTATCTCACTGTCCACTCTGCCTGTCAAAAAAAATTTGAAAAAAAAAAAAAAAAAAGACCTTAAACTTTTATCCAGTGGCTGGTTTACTACTTCCTAAATAAATTGAAATTTATATTCCCTTTCCTTTTAAAAATCATTAAAAAGTACTAACATTGTCTGCTTGCAAATGTAGTCTAAACATGAGTGCTCAGATTTTAAAGATTTATTTATTTATTTATTTTAAAGGCAAAGAAAGAGAGAATCTTCCATCACTGTTTCACTCTATGTCTGCAATAGCTGAGGTAGGGCCACATCAGACAGGAGCCAAGACACCATCTTGGTCTCCTACATGGGAAAAGACAGGGACTCAAGCACTTGGGTCATCATTGACTGCTTTACAGGTGCAGGGAGCAGGAAGCTGGATCAGAAATGGTATAGCCAGGTCATGAAACAGCACTCTGATATGGGATGTAGGCATCTCGTACAGCAGTTTAAACCATTGAGCTACAACATCTGCCCATGAGTCCTCAGAAATATATAGAAATTTAGCTTTGATCTATATATAAATCACGTATATTCTTTAGTTATTTTATTCTTGGTAAATATTGTGTTCCACATAAATGCATGTAAGTAAAAGGGTTAAGGAGTGTTAAATAATTAAATTAGTAAAATACAGAAAAATGATATATGCTTGTGAATATCCAATAAAAATCATAATATTATCTTACATAAGTCATAGAAAATGTTAATAGTATACACCCAAAAACTTGTGTATCTTTAAGGACAGCTGTTTTCAAAAAATTAACAGAGTTCACCTAAATTTTTTTCTTTCAGAGGTAAATAAATGGATTTTGGATTTATTAAACATCATGAACTTTTAAAAATTTACTTCTGAGGATTTATTGTGAAGTCCACAGAACCTGGGTGGACTCACCCAATGCATGCAAGCCAGTCACTGACCTTAGGATGGTGACAAAATGTAGGTACTTATTTGTCTAGCTTAGACCACAGAGCCAGGCAGCTATCAATTAACTTCCAGACTGAGGAGTGAGAGGTTTAGGATCTTCTAGATTGAAGTGTGGGTTGTTTAACTGCATACAAGTGTGTAGGTTTTTGGTTGATCCACTGTGCTCATGTCCCTCTTTTGGTGAATGATATCATGTTCTTTTAGGAAATCTTAGGATGGCAAAATGGGCAAAATTATGTAGTGTTTCCTATTTCCTTAGGGCCTGAGGTTTCTGGAAAAACTCTTGAGAGAAGACAGAAACATCAAGGTGGTATCTATAGAGGGATAAATACCCTCTTGGGTTTTATGTTCAGCAACACTATAGGGCCAGCTGTACCACTCTCTGAATTTAGTGAGTTAATTTTAGTAAGAGATTCATTTACAAAGAAACTTTAAGCTAAGGGAGGGAGACAGGGAAACTACGACCTGTTATTCCTTCATTAATGTGTTAAGTATAGAGGCCCTGTTTCAGCCTTAATGCCACCACCACCCACCAGTGGTGTATTTTTAATAGTATCACTCTTGAAACAAAAGCAGTATAAGCATATTTTGCTCATTTTTTAAAGTTACCAACTTTTTTTCTTAAAAAGAAAAAAAAACTACCCTTCAGGGCTACACACTGTAGCAATAGGGCTGTCGAAGATTAGATAACAAATTTAGCTGGAAATTAATTAATGCTGTCCTCATCTTCACACTAATTTCGTTCAGATTTTGTCTCAAGTAGACAATGTTGGCTCTGCATGTGGAATAATGAGTTACTTCTTTAGATTCAGTGGACTAAAATGCCAGGAATAGTAACCATGTCACCTTTGTGACTGGAATATGAAATGATAAGCTGTGTACTGCTCAACAGGAAAAATGTCCTCAGTGCAGATTTGATCAATTTGACCAAGTTTGATACTTAATCAAATACCTGAAATACTGTATAGCTTGCATTGTATGTATTCCATAGTCCCAGTTTTTTCTCATAGGACACTTATTCATTAGTGTCCCTAATTATTTTTTACCCATGGGTAAACCTGTAATCATCTCTGCAATCATGACAAACCAAAGCAGAACAAATTATGATATATATTTGTACAATAATATCTGATGGAAATTCCTCAGAGTAAATATAAAGTAAAATGCATTTGGGGAAAAGCAATTAGCTAACAATTTAATTGCCTGTAGATTTCATAACCTGTATTATTTTCAAAAGATTCTAAAGCCTGCTATTTAATAGCCAAACGTTTATAATAAATGAATGGTTTATTCATGTTTTGGCAGTGCATTTAATGTTTTTCATTCTGAAGTGACTTTTATCCTTCCAGGTTAAAAAAAAAAAAGCCCTTTCATTAGTAGAGAAAAAAAAGTTATTACTCAAAGGAGAAACATGTTTGTAATGGGAAAAAAAACAACTAAAATCTTAAATATGTCTTTATATTTTGATTTAAAATTGTATTTGTAAAAGATTTTAAAATCCTTTTGTGGCTAGTCTGTGAATATTCTCAGTGTTTGTCAATTTGGCATCTATTTAAAAATGTTGTTTAACTGAAGAAGTTCTAAGTTGAACTAGAACTGAACTGATATGAGATGATTCAAATCAAACATAGAATATACTGTTTAAAAATTATTAGATAATTCACTTAAATATGAATAAGGATAACATGCATTATAAATATTGTAATTCTGGGCTGGCGCCGCGGCTCACTAGGCTAATCCTCCGCCTAGCGGCGCCGGCACACCGGGTTCTAGTCCCGGTTGGGGTGCCGGATTCTGTCCCGGTTGCCCCTCTTCCAGGCCAGCTCTCTGCTGTGGCCAGGGAGTACAGTGGAGGATGGCCCAGGTGCTTGGGCCCTGCACCCCATGGGAGATCAGGAAAAGCACCTGGCTCCTGGCTCCTGCCATCGGATCAGCGCGGTGCGCAGGCCGTGGCGCACTGGCCGCGGCGGCCATTGGAGGGTGAACCAATGGCAAAGGAAGACCTTTCTCTCTGTCTCTCTCTCTCACTGTCCACTCTGCCTGTCAAAAAAAAAAAAAAATTAAAAAAAAATTAAAAAAAAATTGTAATTCTGATGTTTATTTCCAATCTGTCAGTAGCAAGTAAGTACTGAAACCCTTTACCCCGTGTGGGCCAAGAGAATTTTCTTTGACCTAGTGCTATGAAGATCTTTTATTGATTATCTAAATTCTTAATTCTACATCACCTGCTAATTTCTGGATGTGCTTATTTTTGTGTGATTTATTTAAGCATGGCTAATTCTTGCTTTAGAGACACAATGAGGTTCTTCTGCTTCGGTTGATCAAAGACTCTATGTGCACAGGCTATATGACCTATCCATGTACAGCGCTTGTTCCCTTCTGTTGGGCAGTCTGTAGATCTCTGGCCAAGGTTGCCTTTTTTTTTTTTTCGTTTTTAGAAGGAGCTTCTCTGCATTTATTTTGATCGTTGCAGTTAAAAGAGCTAAATTTTTGGAGCTGTAGTTGTTGCGGAAAGGTGACTGACTCAGAAGGAATTGCCTTCATCTGGTTGTGGGAAAAGACATTTCCTGCCAGTGCCAACATTTTACAGATTTAGAGTGTGGTCTGCCAGATCTTAGCCACCAAATACCTCACTCTAAACTCCATTCTCTCCTACTCTGAAGCTAGAACACATCCTTCCCTCTGGTTTTGTTGCCTTAACTTCCTGACATGACTCCTGACCACCATCTTGTCATTCCATTTCCCCCTTTACACCAGCTGCCAGCCTCAGTGATCCCCCCCGCCCAGTTTTGTCATATCTCCTGGGCAGGGGTATTCATGGAGGTGATCCCTGAGTAGGGAATAATTGCCCTTGATGATCCAATCCCAGGAGCCTACTTCCTGTACCCTGTTCCTTCAAGTAGCTAGCTTCTCACTTCTCCTTTTCTGTGCCTAAAGAACTAGAGCCAAGTAGGGCGGCTCTTGTTAGGAAGGAAACTTCTTCCAAGCTTATTTTGACATAAAAGAGCTTCTTCCAAGCCCCGAGTCTTTTGGTGTGTGTTGCATTTATTAAATAGTCCCTTTGTGAAAGCTCAGGTATCTCTTTTACTCTTTTATGGCTGCCTCTTGGTAAATAAAACTCCAAATATCTTTAAATGTCCACAGCTATGGTGTTTATAAATCATACTTTTATTTTTATTAACAATAACTGTACTTACTTATGAGCTACAGTGAAAAATTTCAATGTATACAATGTGTACTGATAAAATCAGTGTAACCAACATTTCCTATTTTTTGACATTATATTATGATTAGACTCTTGGAGCTCCAATCTTCTGTTTGGCCATAAAATATATAATATTTTAGTCATCCCATTATTCAGTCATAAAAATGAATGAAATATTGTCATTTGCAGCAAAATGGGTAGAACTAGAGAACATAATGTTAAATAAAAGAAGACAGACACAGAAAGACAAAGACTACATATTCTATCCTATATGTGGAAGCTAAAAAACTCAATCTGAGTACAGAATAATGATTACTAGAGTCCTGGAGGGGTAGAGGGATAAAGATGGTTTGCATATCAGGTACCAAACCAGAGTTAGAGCGAATGACCATATGTTTTAAAGACAACATGAACTCTAATTTTAAATACATGAAAATGAGAAATATAAATTTGATTTATAGTGTTTTCAAATAGTTCCATGCCCACTGCCCATATGAGAGTCAACCGTGGACTTTGTGATCCATAAAATTAATTTTAACATTTCAAAGAAAAATAATCAATACCAGCTTTAATTTCTACAGATCTTTATAGTATTCTAAGTGGGATTCTTTTATTATATTTTAGGTAATTTCTAAAAGGATATCCTCTGAGATAACCATTTATTTCAGTTTGCACAAATAAATGAAATAATTTTATGAAAGCATGTTAAATCGTGACAAACTTTATTTTGCAAAGAACAGCAATAAAATATTTTATCTTGTTGATTTAATTCTATTGCCTGCTGTTAAGAATGCATTGTATGGGGCCAGTGCCATGGCTCACTTGGCTAATCCTCCACCTGTGACGCCAGCATCCCATACAGGTTGCTCCTCTTCTAGTCCCGGTTGCTCCTCTTCTAGTCCAGCTCTCTGTTGTGGCCCAGGAAAGCAGTGGAGAATGGCCCAAGTGCTTGGGCCCCTGCAACCGCATAGGAGACCAGGAGGAAGCACCTGGTTCCTGGCTTCAGATCCGCGTAGCTCCAGCCGTAGTGGACATCTGGGGGGGTGAACCAACAGAAGGAAGACCTTTCTCTCTGTCTCTCTCTCTCACTGTCTAATTCTATCTGTCAAATAAAAAAAAATGCATTGTACTAGTAAGTCTTAGCATATTTACATAACTGAATATCTCAAGATATGCAACCATTTAAAAACATTGTTACATAATAAAATGACAAATTTTTAGTTTGTATTGAGAAATAGAAAAGGTAAAAAAAAACTTTATACATATTATTAGCAAAATTAAGAGAAAAAGTGCTGGTTTTAATGAATATCTACTATAGGCTAATGAGTCCAAAATTTTTGGACCCAGAAAATATTGAGGGTCAGTAAAAATAATTTCTATTTTTTTATGTTTTATTTTTATTTGTTTTTTATTTTGGACGGGCAGAGTTAGACAGTGAGAGACAGAGACAGAGAGAAAGGCCATCCTTCTGTTGGTTCTCCCCCAAATGGCCGCTATGGCCGGCGCACAACGCCAATACGAAACCAGGAGCCAGGCACTTCCTCCTGGTCTCCCATGTGGATGCAGGGCCCAAGCACTTGGGCCATCCTGCACTGCACTCCTGGGCCACAGCAGAGCTGGACTGGAAGAGGAGGAACCAGGACAGAACTGGCACCCCAACCAGGACTAAAACCCGGGGTGCTGGCGCCGCAGGTGGAGCATTAGCCTAGTGAGCCGTGGTGTCGGCCAATAATTTGTATTTTTAAGATTTATTTTATTTATTTGAAAGACAGATTTACAGAGAGAGGTCGAGACAGAGAGAGAGAGGTCTTCCATCTGCTGGTTCACTCCCCAGATGACCACAACGGGCGGAGCTGCGCCGATCCGAATCCAGGAGCCCGGAGCTTATTCAGGGTCTCCACAATGGTGCAGGGTCCATCTTCTACTGCTATCTCAGGCCATAGTAGAGAGCTTGATTGGAAGTGGAGCAGCCAGGACTAGAACTGGTGCCCATATGGGATGCTGGCACTTCAAGCCAGGGCTTTAACCCACTACGCCACAGCACTGGCCCCCAAAATAATTTCATAATATAGTAACAGCAATAAAGCATTTTGTGAAAAGTACTAATATTTTCCCAAAAAGAGGGGAGAACAAAAGTGGTATTGTTTTGTATTTTAACATATCCTTAATATCTGGGTATATGGAAGAAAGTTGAATTTCCATATCTGCTTCTGCATTCAGTATTCTGTGATATGCTCTTATGTAATATATAAGAATATTCACATGGATAGGCAGTTCAAACGAAGATCTCTTATTATCCTTTTCAAGTAAAAAGTATCTTATTTGGTGATACTGCAAAACTCAACAATTGATATTTTCATAGAAGTTAGTTACAATGTGGCATCAGAAACCCTATCAATACACATGGCAGGCTTATTCCATTGAAATATATTAGAATTAGGAGAACAGCAAGGGCTGTAACCCATGCACCAAAATATTGGACACAGCTGTTACAACTGGTGTCCTAATGCCTGTCTCTCTCGTATTTTGTCTGTACTGAAGTTTAAGGTAATTTGTGGTTCTTTAGCAATTAATATATTTGGACTAAAATGAATATATTTTATTTTATTTTTTAAAAGGCATAGAAAGCAATGACTTATTTCTTTTTTTTTAAGATTTATTTGTTTATTTGAAAGTCAGAGTTACCCATATAGGATGTCGGCACCGCAGGTAGTGGTTTTATCCGCTACACCACAGCACTGGCCCAAATGAATATATTTTATTAATATAAATAATATTAATATAAATAATATTATAATAAGTCAAAGTTTCGGATAGTCAGTAACAAATCTTTTTACAAAATTTACAAATCTTAATTGAAGGTCAGTCTGATTAGAAAGTCACATGTTTTACAAAACTGTATATCCATATATATGAAAATTACTTATTGATTACCATACTTAGAGAGAGAGAGAGAGAATGGCTTATTTATAGAATGGAGTTTTTTGGATGGCTGATTTCCAAATGGCTGATGATTATTGCTCCTAAGCACAAAAAAGCTTTATTAGGCGGTCTCAATGTACATTTTATTCAACTCTGCCTTCTATAAAAGAGCACAGCCTTTTTCAAAGACACTTAATGAATCTCAATTAATGTTCTCAGGTACTTACAGAATAAAATGGTGAGTACAATATCCCTTTTAGTAAATCACTGTGTTTATTATAGATCTTTGTGCTGTTGAACCTGTATATTTTTGCTAATTATGTTTCCTTCCCGGCTACCAAAGCTCATTATAATTCAGTACTCTAAACTCTTTTTCTGTTTTCTTCATTCTGTTAATTGGTTATTTCTGGACTTCACACCATATAATCAAGATTATTTCACTGGGGTAAAGACTTATAGTGCAGTTTTGAGGGGCTCTTGTGTGACTAAAATGCACCAAGCTTGGTGCATGGATTTAACAATTTATCGGACTGCATAGAATTTATATTTTCATTTATTACTAGATATGGCCATATTTATGTGTGCTTAGTTTAGCAGTATAAGGGATGTATTAGCCAATGCTATTTGCTAGTTTGCCTATGTTTTTCTTCTTCAACAATAGTGTCAACAATGTTGACCAGGAAAAAGCTGCCATGTGACTAAGTTTTGAGCAGTGAAATGGAGAGAAAAATGTGCCATTCTCAGGAGACAACCTTGAAGGAAGAAGTATGGCTCCTGTTTCCAGCATAGTTTTTTGGAGTTCAGCTTACTGTCAGGGAAATGATGAGAGTCTGATGGATTCATGGGACATTAGTAGGGCTGATGGAACAAAAGCCGGTCAGGGATCCACTGAACTGAGAACAGAATAAATGTCTCTTTTTAAAAAAATATGTTGTTATTTAGGGTCTATATTTGTTTCTGCCAATTAATCCTAATTAGTATGAGGGAATAGTTAGTTGTGTGAAAACATCTTCTCTGGAGGTGCTGGCCAGTTCATTTGTGTTGGGTGCACCTAATTGCAGTTACAATCCTTTAAATTTCATCTAAATCTCACCTAGTCAGGTCCTGAGGTTTGACACATTAGCATTTTCTGAAGATAGTTGTCTGTCCTTAAGTTATTAACTTGCAAAATGTTATAAATAAAGGAAGTTGTGGCTAACTAGTCTGTTGAGCATAGCAAGGCTGTTTTTTTCTCAGTCTTCTTAGATTGGAACTCTAAGTGAAAATTAAACTATATTCCGTAATTGGTCATTATTTTGACCTTTTGAAAATTTGAAGGAATGGTGGATGCAAAATATTTGTCTGAAAATTTATTTGTACCGCTGGTTCCAACTTCATCATCTCCAAATACAGATGTACATCCAAAAAATAACATAAGATGACAAACATTAAACTGAGTATTGGTGTAGTCTCAGTTTATTGAGGAATTACATCTCAATTGGAAATTTAAATATAAAGTAGATTTGCTTTTCTTCAGTTGTGGGTGATCCGCAGACATTATTATTTAACAATGTTTTGGATACATTATCATTTTATTATGACTCTGAATGTTAAAAGCTCAATTAATGTAGGAATGTAATCTCATAGTTGATTAAAATTGGACTTTCTCTTCTCTCCGGAGCACAAGCTTGACCATTTCTGAGGGATCTGAAGAAGTAAGGAAAGGGACCAATCTGCTTTTTATTTATTTATTTATTTGAAAGGTAGAGTTACATACAGAGAGAGGGAGAGACAGAGAGAGAGAGGTCTTCCAGCCACTGGTTCATTCTCCAGATAGCAGCGATGGCTGGATTCGAAGCCAGGAGCTTCCTCCAGGTCTCCCACATGGGTGCAGGGGCCCAGGGACTTGGGCCATCTTCTACTGCTTTCCCAGGCTATCAGCAGAGAGCTGGATGGGAAGAGGAGCAGCCAGGACTACAACCCGGTGCCCATATGGGATACCGGTGCCGCCGGTGGAGGATTAACCTCCTGCACCACAGCGCTGGCCTCTAATCTGCTTTTTTTTTTTTTTTGTAACCTTTCTCTCCCTTCAAGGTTTACTTTCTTTCCAGTGAACAAAAGAAACATTAGTTTTCTGATAGAATACACATGTGCATGATTTGAGGGGTTCTGCAGGACCTTCCAGCTGCTCAGTTCCCTGGTGTGTGATTTCAAGAATACCCCAGAACGGAACCCCTGAGCTATCTTAAGCCTCATCTCTGGTGGAATACTCACTCCCTCTAACTACAAGGGTCCATTAATTTGTAGGATTGCTCTCTTGAGTGAACTAAGAATGACTGAGGTCCACAAGTCCCCCATGCTCTTCAGTGAAACATGTCCATGGACACTCTCACGACTTCCCACACCAAATGTGTTGTGGTCCAATGCTTCCCACTCTGTCTTTCAACCAGGCTGTCTCTAATTCTCTTTTGCCCAGAGAGACCAAAGTCAGACCAGTAAACCTATTAACCAACTGGATATATAACCAGGGAACCTAATGATACTCTTGCTCCTTTCAACATGGCCACAAGAGGAAAGTCTTTTTACCAGGAACACAAAATTATCCTGTGACATACGACTCTATCTCTGTGGTTCTCATATGTATCTACTAGTTAAAAATAAAAAGTATTCTGTAGTCTCTTCACTCTTCAGAGAGGGGCAGTTACAGGCACCTCACCATAGAAGGTGGGTTACTTAAAAACTTTTTGTGTCAGTTTGGCAGTAAATCTCTCAACATGTTGTTACTTTTAGGACGTTGTGTGTAGTGGGATCATATACCATTTTTTTTTTTTTTTGACAGGCAGAGTTAGACAGTGAGAGAGAGAGAAAGAGAAAGGTCTTCCTTCCATTGGTTCACCCCCTAAATGGCCGCTACGGCCGGCGCACTGTGCCAATCCGAGGCTAGGAGCCAGGTGTTTCCTCCTGGTCTCCCATGTGGGCACAAAGCCCAAACACTAGGGCCATCCTCCACTGCTTTCCCGGGCCACATCAGAGAGCTGGACTGGAAGAGGAGCAACCAGAACAGAATCTGGCACCCCAACCGGGACTAGAACCCAGGCTGCCGGCGCTGCAGGCGGAGGACTAGCCAAGTGAGCCGTGGCGCCGACCCATATACCATTTTATACACAATAATGCTTAAGCCAAAAATATAAAATTGGTTTAAGCTGTTGTACAGTAGTTTCACAACACACATTTAAAGCATGCATATTTGTTTTACCTTGGTCCCAAAATGCCTATATTTAAGAAACTATAAAGTACTGCTATTTATAGGTTTTGTTTTGCAAAATCTAGTTTGGGGAATTGTTATAACCTTGATAACTATTATCTTTCTCTGAAATGTTTTGAGTAAGTATTATGATACACATTGGTGCAGTATTTCCGTGTAGGCATATGCCAGATGTGTGATGACATGCCGCCTTGTTATACAATAATAGAAGATCCTGGAAGAATAGTAACCAGGAAGTATTTTATATACTGAATATAACTCTGGAGATGGAACTTGCAGATTGTGTGTGTGTGTGTGTGTGTGTGCTTTAAACTTCTTCTCAGCATCCCATCCCACTCTAAAATCCTGTGCTTTGGTTTTTCTAATGCCCTCTCAAAGCAAAACGAATTCTTTGCAGAATATGCCAGTGAAACTAATGAGTTTAACCTCAAAGATTTTATCTTTCTCAGCAGTCAACTGGAAGCTAAAGTACATCAGAGAAAAACTAATTACAAGATGCTTGCATTTCAATTATTCTGAATTTATCATTGCAATTACTAATTTTATCCATCTTTCACTTGCTAAATACAGAAAAATGAAAAACAAAGATCCTGAAATTCGTGATCCCCTCAGAAGTGAAATACTCTGTAGTTGATACACATGCTTATTTATATATTTGTAATTTTAACTCTGATTTTATCTTTATGTTTATAATATAAAATATAAAATTAAAGATTTTCTGAAATAGAAAATTAAGGAATATCTAGTTGATTTGAGTATATCAAATGTATGGTTCAAATTTAGAGTGATAATTATATCTACAGGAGCTTAAATTTTCTAGATTGGAAAAGCTGGGAGACAAATCATGAAAGAACATCAAAGATCTATTTAAGTATGTGAGTTGCAAAAAATGAAAGCAGATAGTAAAACCTAACAAGCAATATTTATATAACCATATCAGATCATTCAGTTTATAAATCCAAAAGTATTGTTTCAAAGATGAAAAATAGGAAATAAAAGTTATTTTCGGTTATTTAGAGTTCTGGGATAATTCTCACATGTGAATGACATATGATGAGAGAGAGAGTGCTCCCATCTACTAGTTCACTCTCCAGATCCCCCCAACAGCCCAAGACTGGGTCAGGTCAAAAGCAGGAACCAGGAATCCAATCTAGCTCTCCCAAGAGGGTGGCACAGAACCAACTATTTGGAACATCCTCTGCTGCCTCTTAGGGTACTGCATTAGCAAGAAGCCGGGTCTGGGAGTAGAGGCAACACTCCAATTCAGACACTATGGTTTGGATGTGGGCATTTCAACTCAGTATCTTAACTGCCAGGAGAAATCCTTGTCTCCCATATAGTGTTACTTTAAATTCCAATTTTATGTAATAGATACAGACATATACCATTTCAAATAAGACAAAATTCTGACTATGGAAAGGTAATTCATCTTCCTTAATATTGTTAGCAAAATGATTTTCTCTGATGACCTATGTCAGGAACAGGTCTCATCATTTACTTAATTTTTCCGTAAGCAATGAATGTTAAATATAGTGTCACATGACACTATTGGTAAGTATTAGGACAGTGACTCTAGAAGAAACCTTAGAGGTCATCGGGTTTAGGTGTCAACTCAGTGGTTCATGGGGCAACGTTCAGTAACAGTTGTGCTTGATCTAGTTAGTGTTTTAAACATTTGAAAATTTCACGTAGAAAATTGATTCTCAACTTGTTTTGAAAAATCAAGATGAAATTGTTTATACTCAGGATTTGTCTGCCATTATTCAGATCTCAGTTAACAATGAATCATTTTGAAAGGACACATTTCCTCTGGGTTTCCACAGTTCATACCATTCCCACTGTTTCACAGTGTCCCAATTATTTACTGACTATATAACCTCCACAGACATTTAAAATGTTGGCTTCAGATGAAGCCCATTTTTTTTAACAGGCAAAATCATTGAAGTCTGTTTTCCCCCTGAGTTTTCTAGACAATAAAAGGCAATGCTTAAGAGCATGGTCTCAAGAATCAGTCATGAGTTCAAATCCCAGCTAATCGACTTAGCAGTTCTGTGACCCTGAGGAAGTCATTGAAAATTTCTGAACCCTAGTTTCCTCATATTTAAAGTGAAGAGAAAAATATTTCCTGCTTCACTGGGTTTTATGAGGCTAGAATAATAAATATATGCATGTGTTTAGAACAGTGCCTGGCAAATGTTACATTTTGGCTATGTGTTATTAAATCAGTCTAGAGAAGTTAAGGCCCAGTGTGCCTGCCCAAAGGACAAATGACCAAGCACCAGATCTAAGTACTGCTCAAATAGACCCATCCATTTGATTCTCTCTCTGTTTATCCTATTCCATGTCAGAATGTTTGAGTTTGAAAGTCCATGCAAACTTGGTGCTTGTGGATTTAGATAATGTGGTCTTAAATATGAGAATATTATTAAGGATGACAAGAAAAAAATCGGTTCCAACATGCAACAGACCAGGCACACAGGTCATCAAAAAGATTGATTTTTGCTGTTCTTATGTAACTTTACTTTTTTATTAAAAGATTGTGGAAATAGAGATGTCACTTGTGAATTCCACCTTTAGTTGTCAGCTATAAGGAGGAGGAATAATTTTTTCCCATTTCTATTTGAAAGATGCATAATTAGTATTAAAATTGTGAAAAGCTAGAAACAGGTCATTCACTGAAGGAGAAAAGGGGTGAGACATGGTAACTCTTTTTCAAAATATTCTTTGAATGTTTTCGGTGAATTTAATGACCTTTTTTGGAATTGCATTTATTGCTTTTGAGGAAAATGGTGTCTTTTTTTAACTGATTGTTTTTATAATTTATACACAATAAAAATAACTTCTTTAGATTTTAGATAAGTTATTTAGCTTGTTTTTCACAGAAGTTAATATATATATATATTTTTAATTTTTAAATTAGATTTGAAGTTGACAAGCCTCTCTGAAGTCCAACCAGGAGAATTTTTCCTCTAATTTTTTTAAAATAAATTATAAATAATTAAGAGAGATGTTCATGAGTATTCATCTATGGCAAAATGGGCTTGAAAGTTCTTCATATAAAGGGGAACATTTTGTTTTGAACAGAAATATGTGGGATGTATGCCATGCTCATCAAAATGGGAGACTCCATTATTCTCCAAAGAAAATTTTGTTTTATCTTCCCTAAAATCTTTGTAGCGACAAGGGGGAATATTTTTATGGTGTGAATAATATTTCATTGGAATTAAATCTATTCCTTCTTCTGACTAGGTATGCTTTTTCCTTTATAAAGATTATTTTATTTTATTTTATTTATTTGAAGGTCAGAGTTACAGAGAAGGGGAGAGACAGAGAGAGAGATGGAGAGATCTTCCATCGGCTGATTCATTCCCCAAATGCAATGAGCTTTTTTTTTTTTTTTTTTTTTTTTGACAGGCAGAGTGGACAGTGAGAGAGAGAGACAGAGAGAAAGGTCTTCCTTTGCCGTTGGTTCACCCTCCAATGGCCGGCGGCCAGCACGCTGCGGCCGGCGCACCGCACTGATCCGATGGCAGGATCCAGGAGCCAGGTGCTTTTCCTGGTCTCCCATGGGGTGCAGGGCCCAAGCACTTGGGCCATCCTCCACTGCACTCCCTGGCCACAGCAGAGAGCTGGCCTGGAAGAGGGGCAACCGGGACAGAATCCGGCGCCCCGACTGGGACTAGAACCTGGTGTGCTGGCGCCGCAAGGCGGAGGATTAGCCTAGTGAGCCGCGGCGCCGGCTGCAATGAGCTTCTTCTGGGTCTCCCACATAGGTCCAGGGGCCTAAGCACTTGGATCATCTTCCACTGCTTTCCCAGGTGCATTAGCAGGGAGGTGGATCAGAAGCGGAGCAGCCAGGTCTCAGCTGGTGCCCGTATTGGGTACCGCTATCTCAGGTGAATGGCTTTACCAGCCATGCCACAGTGCCCATCCCTAGGTCTGTTTCTTTGTAAGATCATTGCTGATTGGACATGAGTGCAATCTGGTTGCGACTTCTGTTACCCCATTGGCTCAGCTGATCTGGCTAGCTAGGCTGGTGTCCCCTTCCTCCCTCACCTCTCCACGTGTTGTCCCTCCTGAAGCTGCACGTTGAGTGAAGAGGACAACCTTCTCTGCTAGAGGCAGGCCAGTCCTCGGTCAAGGGTATACAAGTAGCTGCACTCCCCTCCTAGAACCTCCGAACAAGCTCTCAAGATCACCTTTGATGTTTAAACTTGTGCTAATGATTTTTTTTTAGCTTTTATTTAATGAATATAAATTTCCAAAATACAGCTTATGGATTACAATGGCTCCCCCCCGCCATAACGTCCCTCCCACCCGCAACCCTCCCCTTTCCCACTCCCTCTCCCCTTCCATTCACATCAAGATTCATTTTTGATTCTCTTTATATACAGAAGATCAGTTTTGCATACATTAAGTTAAGATTTCAACAGTTTGCTCCCACACAGAAACATACTGTTTGAGTACTAGTTATAGCATTAAATCTCAATGTACAGCACACTAAGGACAGAGATCCTACATGAGGAGTAAGTGCACAGTGACTCCTGTTGTTGACTTAACAAATTGACACTCTTGTTTATGGCATCAGTATATAGTAAATTAAATTATTTTCACTAGTTATAAATTACCTCTGTAATAGCTTATCATTTGTTAACTTTTATAAATTAATTTTTCTTGCTATACCTTTCATATAAATACAGTGGATAAATATCCTTAAGTGCAGGGATTTACCATTTGTGTTTAGAAAGCATATTGTAATTCTGTGTGGCAATATTTAGAATTTTTTTTAGCAAACAGGGACTTCTGTTGGTTTGTAGGAAGTGAGAATCTCTTTGAAGATAAGTCTATTCCTGCCTTAGATAGTATTTGTGGAAATACTGAGTAGTGACTTGGCTCTCTGTTATTTATTTTCTTTAATGCATTAGCTAAATTAATACTGAGAGGAGAAAAGTACCAAAAAGGCAAAGATAGCACTTGTCAGGGAAATATTCTTTGAACAATAGATACAACTAAGCAAATGATAAAGAGGAAATATATAAGAGAAAGCAAGAATTAGAAGAGTAGTGAATTTATTGGATTGAAAGTTTGATAGTCATTTTTTAAAGCTCCAGCTTTCTTTAATTCCGTTAAATGAAAGCATTATACTGTCTCCAGATCTTCTGGGGGTTGCCTGTGTATATTGCTGGTATGCAGTATACTAGTACATCAAAAATGTTGACTGTTGCAAAAGAGTTTATTAATACTATTTTTTCTATTTTATTATTTGAATTAAGTATATAATTCTTAAAATAGCATATCCACAAAAGCTGTAACACAAGCATCTTTTATTATTTCTTAAAATAATTATTAATATAGAGATTTAATATATTCCATAGAAACAATTCAATATAACCATACATCCTTCTGTCCTCCTCCCTCAATCCTCTTCCTTGCTTTCTTTTTTCTTTTAATTTTCTTTAATTATTTATTTCTTTATTTGAAAGAGTTACAGAAAGAGAGGGATTGATAGAGAGATCTTTCTTCTTCTGTTTCACTCCCCAGATGACTGCAACAGCAGGGGCTAGTCCAGGCTGAAGCCAGGAGTCAGGAGCTTCTTCAGGTCTCCCACATGGGTAGCAGCGGCCCAAGCACTTGGGCCATTTCCCACTGCTTTTTCCAGGCCATTAACAGGGAACAGGATTGGATGCTGTTGTCTCAGGCAGTGGTTTTACCCACTATGAAAAAAAAAAAACATTGACCTCCTTTTCTTTAATTTTTACAATAACATTTTCAATTTGCTTTATAATCAGAGGCTTAATGCATCACTAACCACAATATTCAACAAGTAAAAAGTAAAAAAGTAGAAAGACTACTATTTCACAGGAATATACACTAGGGCTATAAACAATAATCAAATCATTAGATGTCATTTTCATTCTTACACATTTTTTGTATTCTGTATTAACTACCACTTATCAGAGAACACATGAGATATTTGTGTCTTTGAGACTTACCTTTTTCACTAAGCATAATGGTCTCCAGTTATATCCATTTTGTTGCAAAAGACAGGATTTCATTCTTTTTATGGCTAAGTAGTATTCTCTCTGTGTGTGTGTATGTGTGTGTGTGTATCAAATTTTCTTTATGCAGGCCTCAGTTTATGGACATCTGAATTGATACCATATCTTAGCTATTGTGTGTTGAGCTGCTACAAACATAGGTTACAAACAATTCTTTCATCCAAAAATCAAAAAAATAACAAATTGCAAGGATGTGGAGAAAAGATACCTTAATACATTGTTGGTGGGAATAAAAAGTAGTGCGACCTTTATGGAAGACAGTATGGGGATTCCTCAGAAGTCTGAAAATAGATCTACCATATGACCCAGTCATCCCACTCCTGGGAATTTACCTGGAAATCAAATCAGTATACAAAAAAGTTGTTTGTTTTATGATTTATGTGGCTATCCGCTTTGGATGTAACCACAAAGAATAACTCAAATGAACGTCCTTGTGCCTACTTGCTCTGAACAGGAAAAACACACTGGCTATATGCAAAGGTCCATTTGGAGACATCTGGACAAGTTCTGGGACCTCAATCAGAATTCTAGTGTGTTTTATTTTTGCTTGATCAATATCAAGAATTCTACAAACATTTTAGAATTATTTTACAAAAATAGAGAAAGTGGGTAGATGAAAAACATATTGAATACTTAGATGTTTAGACTATTAAATACCCTTAAGTGGCTTCATACTGATCTTTCTCTAAGTTCACAAACCCAAAAACGCATGTGTTCCTTTTTGAAAGGAACTATTTGAATACATGCTGACTTGAGAAAACAAAGCAGTTAAAAAACTAGAATTAAATTTGCAGTTTGGAAAATTGTGACAAATCCTTCCATATATCTTAAAATGCATGGTATTAATTTGTTGTATGCTAACTGCACTAGTTTTGTATAATTTTGATCCAATCTTAGCAAGGAAAATAGATGAAAATCACTTCTAAACAACAGCTGAACATTTTAGTTTTAGGTTTGGGTACTTTTGTGAGATTGTAGGTTGGATTAGGACCATATTTCTCTCAGAAGGCTAATGAAAATCCCCTGGATGTAATACCATTAATCCCTAGAGAAGAATAAGTGGGGCACCATTGGTATAACAGATGTGATTTCTCTAAGTGCCAGTGGTAAGATAGGAGTTAGTACATTAGATTAAAGGATTAAATAAGGAAATTTTAAAAATGGGAACAAAAGTTCTGCTTGCCCTGAAGGAAATTTCACACCTAACCAATGCATTTGATTGTTATTTTTCAATAACATTGAAGTAACAATACATAAGATTCAACCTTAAATTATTGATGGTTAATTTTAACAAGGAAAAGTGTAGGATACTAATATAAGACTAGACTGCATTATCAAAGAAATGATATTAATATTCACTTTTAGAGAGAGGTGAAAAGTAAAGTATTATTATAATAACTCCATTATACTAAGAATTTGTATTAAATATTCAGGATCATTATATTATGTTTCTCTGAAGGTAATTCAGTATGTTTGTATGAGCATTTTATTCCATAAAAAGTAAGCATGCGTTCTCTCTTCACTTGTTATCTTAGTTAATGTTTTTTTTTTTTAATCGGAAACCCCTATTAAGTGAAAATTCTATAAGTATTGGGTCATTAAACAGTATAATGATTCAGTACTTAAGATTTCTGGATGTGATTCCACATATCACAGTATATACTGACTCTGAAGTATAACTTGAGTAATGATGGCCTGTGTTTTTCTCATGTCTTATGAGATTGCTAGAATTTTCTAATAAGATGGGATAATACTCCTTTTAATAAGTGCTGGCATTTGTAAATGTATTTTGCCCAGCTTAAAAATGTATGATTTCACATAAATATTACTATTTTAACTCTTTTTTTTTTTTCTTGACAGGCAGAGTTAGACAGTGAGAGAGAGAGACAGAGAGAAAGGTCTTCCTTTTCAGTTTGGTTCACCCCCAATATGGCCGCCTCGGCCGGCACGCTGAGCTGATCTGGAGCCAGGAGCCAGGTGCTTCCTCCTGGTCTCTTATGTGGGTGCAGGGTCCAAGGACCTGGGCCATCCTCCACTGCCTTCCTGGGCCACAGCAGAGAGCTGGACAGAAGAGGAGCAACCGGGACAGAATCCGGCACCCCAACTGGGACTAGAACCCAATGTGCTGGCGCTGCAGGTGGAGGATTAGCCTAGTGAGCTGCAGCACCAGCCCTGTTGTCATAATTTCAATCATGAGTCACAGACAAAATTTTTGGTTTGCTCTTCAGAAATAAGAATTTAGAGTCCTGAGAAAAGTATGATGATGAATGAATAGTTTCCTATGTGGAGCAAAATTATAAACTAAAAGCAAGCTTAGACTCACAATGCCTAATGTTGCACTTGAAAACCTGTGTGTTAGAGAAAATGCTCCCAATGCAAATAGTAGATATGTCTTAGAGTGCCTTTATGAAAACACCCATCATCAGCAATGTGGGTAGAAATGAAGCACCTCTCTTTGCCTCCATCCCTCCCCCGTTCCCCTTCCCTCCCTTTTCCTCCCCTTCCTTTCTTTTCTCATCCTCTCCCTCCTTCTCTCTCTATCTCTCTCTCTCCCTCTCCCTCCTCTCTTTTCCAGCCTCCCTCCTTTCTCTCTCCTCTCTTCTCTTTTCTGTTTTTTTTTTTAATGCCTAAAGTAAAATTATACAAATAGCATTTGATCTTTTTTTCCCCTTTCTTATCATCACTTGTCTAAATCTACTGTTACATTCGACAGGGTTAAACAGGAAGCAAGAAAGTAAGAAATTGTGAAACAAGTGATTTCCTGTAGCTCAAGATGTCCTACAGTGACACCTAGCAACAAAGGCATGTGCTTAGTTATAACTGTCAAAAGCAGTTTGAGGGACTGGCGCTGTGGCACAGTAGGTTAAAGCCCTGGCCTGCAGCGCCTGCATCCCATATGTATGCCAGTTTGAGTCCTAGCTGCTCCACTTCCAATCCAGCTCTCTTGTATGGCCTGGGAAAGCAGTAGAAGATGGCTCAAATCCTTGGGCCTCTACACCGACTCGGGAGACCCAGAAGAAG
The DNA here is from genome assembly GCF_051225735.1 of Oryctolagus cuniculus. NCBI lineage: Eukaryota > Metazoa > Chordata > Mammalia > Lagomorpha > Leporidae > Oryctolagus > Oryctolagus cuniculus. Next base: position 103,943,306 of record NC_142871.1, on the reverse strand, counting down.
CTCCTAGCTCCTGGCTTCGGATCAGCTCAGCTCAGGCTGTAGCAGCCATTTGGGGAGTGAACCAACAGATGGAAGACCTCTCTCTGTCTCTGACTGTACCTCCCTCTGTAGCTCTTTTGAATAAATAAGTCTTTTTTTTCCAACTTTTATTTAATAAATATAAATTTCCATAGTACAACTTTTAGATATTAGCAGCTTTTTCCCCCCATAACCTGCCTCCCACCCTCAACCATCCCATCTCTCACTCCCTCTCCCATCCCATTCTTCATCAAAATTCATTTTCAATTATCTTTATATACAGAAGATCTACTTAGTATTTACTAAGTAAAGATTTCAACAGTTTGCACCCACACAGACGCACAAAGTATAGAGTACTGTTTTAGTAGTAGTTTTACCGTTAATTCACACATTAAGGACAAAGATCCTACATGGGGAACAGGTGCACAGTGACTCCTGTTGTTGATTTAACAATTTACACTCTTATTTATGACGTCAGAAATCACCCGAGGCTCTTGTCATGAGCTGCCAAGGCTATGGAAGCCTCTTGAGTTTACCAACTGTGATCTTATTTAGACAAGGTCATAGTCAAAGTGGAAGTTCTCTCCTCCATTCAGAGAAGGTAGCTCCTTTTATGATGGCCTGTTCTTTCCACTGGGATCTCACTCACAGAGATCTTTCATTTAGGTCATTGTTTTTGCCAGAGTGTCTTGGCTTTCCATGCCTAAAATACTCTCATGGATTTTTAGTGAGATCCGAATGCCTTAAGGGCTGATTCTGAGGCCAGAGTGCTGTTTAGGACATCTGCCATTCTATGAATCTGCTGTATATCCTGCTTCCCATGTTGGATTGTTCTCTCCTTTTTAATTCTATCAGATAGTATAAGCAGACACTAGTCTTGTTTCTGTGATCACTCTGACAATACTATCATTATGATCAATTATGAACTGAAACTGATCACTTTGACTAGTGAGATGACATTGGTACATGCCACTTTGATGGGATTGAATTGGAATCCCCTAGCATGTTTCTAACTCTACCCGTTGGGGTAAGTCCAATTGAGCATGTGCCAAACTGTACGTCTCCTCCCTCTCTTATCCCCACTCTTATATTCAACAGGGATCACTTTTCAGTTAAATTTAAATGTCTAAGAATAATTGTGTGTTAATTAAAGAGTTCAACCAATGGTATTAAGTAGAACAAAAAATACTAAAAGGAATAAAGTAGTAAGTTGTTCCTTGACAGTCAAGACAAGGGCTGATCAAGTCATTTTTTCTCATAGTGTCCATTTCACTTTCCTTTTTGGTGCTCAGTTAGTTGTCACTGATCAGGGAAAACATATGATATTTGACCCTTTGGGACTGGCTCTTTTCACGCAGCATGATGTTTTCCAGATTCCTCCATTTTATGCAAAGGACCAGATTTCATTTTGTTTTAAAAAAATGCAGCTTGATGTATTTTTTTTAAAAAGAGTGTGTGTACTGGGGCCAGCATTGTGCCATAGTGGGATAAGTCTCCCCCTGCAGTGCAGGCATCCCGTATGGGCACTGGTTCAAGTGCTGACTGCTCCACTTCCTATCCAGCGCAGCCCCCTGGTTATGAGCCTGAGAAAGCAGCAGTGGAGAACATCCAACTAGGTTGGGCCCTGTACCCAATTGGGAAGACCAGAAAGAAGTTCCTGGCCCCTGGCTTAGGCTCGGCATGTATGTATTGGACACAACCATTGAAGCACCACTTGGGATGCCTCAATGGTTATGATACAATGTAGTTCCTTTGTTTCCATCCTGGCTCTATCTCTGATTAAGTTTCCTGTAAATGCAGACTCTGGGAGGCAGTAGATGATGACACAAGTGCCTGTGTCTCTGACACACATGAACCAGATTCAGATTGAGTTCTGGCCTCCTGACTTCAGCCTAGCTCAGCCCTGCTTGCTAAAGGTGTTTGGTAATAAAACCAGAGGATAGATGATTTCTCTGTCTCTGTTTCTCTCTTTGTCTTTCAAATAAGTGAAAATTTTAAGATGATAGCTCAATTTTAATTGTTGGCTATTTCCCCCCTTTTCCTAATGCATAACTGTCAATTATTAAAACCTTATTTAGCATCATTTTCTGAGACCATTTATGAGGATAACAGATAATTAATGCCATTGTGAGATAAAGCAAGAAAGCATATTGCCTAAGTATTCAGAAATATTCCAAAGTATTACAGTATTTTTTTGAGATTTATTTATTTATTTGAAAGAGTTACATACAGAGAGAAGGAGAGGCAGAGAGAGAGAGAGGTCTTCCATCCATTGGTTCACTCCCCAGTTGGCTGCAGTGGCCATAGTTGGGCTGATCTGAAGCCAAGAGCCAGGAGCTTCTTCCAGGTCTCCCACGTGGTGCAGAGTTCCAAGGACTTGGGCCATCTTCTGCTTTCCCAGGCCGTAGCAGAGAGCTGGATCAGAAGTGGAGCAGCCAGGTTTCAAATCGGCGCCCATATGGGATGCCGGCACTGCAGGTGTGGGTTTATCCGCTACGCCACAGTGCCAGCCCCAGTATTACAGTACATTAAATATTAACTATGTTCATATACAGTAAATTTTAAAATAATCACAGATAAATAAAGCTAAAGTAACATATCATTCTTAACTATTGGTTCGAAAAAGATATACAACAAAGTTTGACAAAAAATGTATTTGAATTAATACTGATACATAAGGCATTTCTTTCTGTTTTTTATTTTTTTAAATTTTAATTTATTCCACATATTAGAGCAGATATGTGATACTTTTCTTTCTGTGTCCAGCTTATTTCACTCAACATGATTTCCTCCAGTTTCATCCATTTGGCTGCAAATTGTAGAATAATATCCTGATGGGTGTGTGTATTTATGTGTATATATTTAAGTATATATGTGTGTGTGTATCACATTTTCTTTATCCATTCATCTAATGATGGACACCTTGGCTGATTCCATAATTTGGCAATGTGAACAGTGCTGCTGTATACCTGGCAGTGCTGGTATTGCTTTGATCCATGTGTTCATGAATTTTGGGTATATACCTATTAGTGAAATTGCTAGATCATATGGCAAGTCTGTTTCTATTCTCTTAAGTAATGTCCATACTGTTTTCCACTAATTTACATTCCCAAAAATTGTGTATAAGACATCCCATTTTTTCACGTCCTCACCAACATTTGTTAGTCTCCATCTTTTGGATAATACACATTCTGACAGAGGTGAGATGATTTATTATTGTGGTTTTGTTGCTTTTCCTTGATGGCTAGTAATGCTGAGCATTTTTTTTTTCAGATATTGATTGACCATTTGTATTTCTTCTCTTGAAAACGGTCTATTGAGGTCCTTTGCCTGTTCTTAAGTGGGTTGGTTTTTGTTGATGATGATGGTTTTTGAGTTGCTAATACGTTCTGGATGTGAATCCCTTCTTGCATAGGTAGCTTCAAAATATTTTTCCTGTTCTGTTGGATATATCTTCACTCTGTCAATAATTTTCTTTGCTGTGCAGAAGCTGATTTTGACATAATCCCATTTGTCTAGTTTTGCTTTTGTTGCCTGTGCTTTGTTAATATTTTCATTTGATTATTGTTTATAGCCCTTGCCTGTATATCTGCTGAACTAAGATCTTTTTGCTTTTTACTTTCTGAATACTTCATTTAGTGTAGCATTAAGCTTTTGACAGTAATGTAAGCTAAAAATATGTTTCCTCAAAAAAGAGAGAAGGGGAGAGAGAGAATGAAAGAAAGGAAGGAAAGAAAGAAAAGAAAAAGATGAGAATATGAAGAGAAAAGGAAGGGACAGAAAGAAGGAGGGAAGATAGGAATATCATTATATTCTTAGAATTATATCTATGAACTGCATTGAATCTGTTATCTTTGTGCTAATACCATACTAACAAAAAAGGTAATGGCACTTTAGAAACACAATACATATCAACTATGTTAATATTATTTTATTCACATTAAAGAAACAAATTACCTTATTTCAAGTACATAATTTGATATTTTAAAAAGAAAGTTTTCCGGAGAATATTTTATTACATAGCAATTTGTATTAGTTTTTTATTAATTAACTCTAAAGCTACTTTATTAAGGAAAAATCTTTATTTTGGTGCACAGTTGTAATGTTCACAGTCCCCAGTGGTTGAGCCTGTGGTAGTGGCATGTTGAAGTGGCACATGGCAAGATAGAGGGAGTATACATGTCTGTCTCTATGTGGTCTCTCCTAAAGTCACCATATTCAATCATGGGGGCTCTACCCTAATTATAAAACCTACTCTAAACTTTTCCCAAAAGTATATCCTCTAAATAACCATATACATTAACTTTCTACCCTGTTTGTACCATTTATAAAAGACTTGGGAGTTTAACCTCATGCATGAGTTCTCAGGGACCTATAAGAAGTTGCATTGGGTTTTTGTTACTATAATGAAATACGAGACATAACTGCTTAATGAAGGAAAAAGGTTTATTTTAGCTCACAGATTTGGAGGTTCAAGTCCAAGATTGGGCAGCCTCATTACTTTGGCATCTGGTAAAGGTGGCAGATGGCAATAGAAGAGAACAGTTGGAAGAATGATCAGTGGCAATTCAGGGAGCAGAGTGGCTGAGTGCAGCTTGCCTTTTATAATCTACCCTATCATAAGAACTACCTTCTAAGGGCAAGCACCCAGTTTCCAAAGGACCATCCACTGGGTTCCCCTGCATAGCTCCATAATTCAATGAAGGTTCCATCTTTTAGGGCTATTCACTTATGAATTTGAGGTTTAATATTCTCCACATGCAAATAGGAAAAAGCAAGCCCATCCATGTGCACAACAAATGAGAAGGAGCAAGCCTATTAATGAGTACCATATTTGTCAAATAAAATTACAAGTCCTATTTTTATCTGAATCCTATATAGTAAAAAGTTATTTGTTAATGTTTTCTACTCAGTGGTAAAGGATAAACTAAAATGAAACATAATGGAATTATTTTAGATAAATGTATGGCTTTTTAATTTGAAACTTATTTCCACCCATGTTTAATATAGTAGACAATCTTAAGTATAATATTAAGTGTAAACAATTCATTTGTTCTTTCAATCCATAAAGATGTATAGCGGACACCAGACATTGAGTATGGGGACTGAATTAACTAGGGAGAGTCTCTGTTCTCAAGTCACTTCCTGACTAGTCCTGACTATACACATACACAAGGTGAAGAGTGTCTCTCAAAATATAATAGACAGGTGAACTGCTGCTTTGTGAGGACTCCTGACATGAGCTCTATCATGGTGAAGTATGCAGAACTTTTCTTGTGTCAAAACTGAACTCTATCAATCTACAAGAGATGATCAAGCATTGATCTACATATACATTTTAACTAAAATCATAAAAGAGAGACCTGGAAATCAATCCATTGTTTTGTTGATTTCTGAAAGATGACAATAGTAAATAATTTTATTAGAAGTGGTTGTGACTTGAAATTATTAGTAGTAAGTTTTGGTAAATATATATTCACAGTGAATAAATTGATAGATGGTGTCAATGGATGAATAATTTATTTATCTTCCATGAAATTACCTCCAGTCCATTCCCAAAATGTTTTGATTGACCAAAATAATTTTATTTCCCAGATATTATTAATCCTTATGGGAAGTGATAAATATTTTAAAATGTTTATTGTACATTATTTTTATAGGCTAACACAAGAACCATTACATTAAGTAATGTAACAAAAACATTAAGTAGGTTGACAATTACATTTATTATTATTTTTTATTACATTTATTATTTTTTTCCTGAATATACCTTAGTCATTTTCATCAGACTTGGGCCTTAGCCTTCTTTGAATATATACAGATCATATTATGTTTTTTTTATGTAAGGCCAGGTTTGCTTTTTATTGATGATTTTTTTTTTTTCTTTTTGACAGGCAGATTTAGACAGAGAGAGAGAGACAGAGAGAAAGGTCTTCCTTTCCGTTAGTTCACCCCCCAATTGGCGCAATGCGCCAATCTGAAGCCAGGAGCAAGGTACTTTCTCCTGGTCTCCCATGCGGGTGCAGGGCCCAAGCACTTGGGCCATCCTCCACTGCCTTCCCGGGCCACAGCAGAGAGCTGGACTGGAAGAGGAGCAAGTGGGACAGAGTCCGGCGCCTTGACCGGGACTAGAACCCGGGGTGCCAGCGCTGCAGGCAGAGGATTAGCCAAGCGAGCTGCGGCGTCAGCCTTTTTGATGATTTTAACTAGTTTGCATGGGTGGCTTTTAAAAAACCTTTTCTCAAAATTAGAAATATCATTTTATTACGTCCTATAATGCATTGGAAAAATTGAAGTCTGTAGTTATATATTAAATACTTTATCATAAAATAAATTCTTCAAATATTTTATTTAGGAAAATGTCAAAACATTTAAATTTTTTGTTATATGCATTATTTTGGTGCACATTTATGTTACTTGATTTTTTTAACTTTTCTTTTGCTAAGACTACTGATAAAATATTAATTATTCAATAGATCACATCTTTATTTACCTTCAGTGAACATTTAGAGAGATAAATATATATGTAAATTTGAGTAAAATGAGGTTATTGGATTTTTAAATAATTTTCATAATCTCTACTTTTTATTTCTACACATTACAAGGCTGTACTCAATTTTAACCTTTAGGTGGCAGCATTTGAGAAGAGGTTTAGATAGAAAGCTCCCACCATTTAGAAAAATATAACAAAGGACAACATATATGTTTAAAATAAAGCATTTGTATATATTATTATTTTCATTCAGACTCACTTTGGGTGCTTATCAAGCCATAGCACAGTCCCATAATAAGGAATGCTAAAAAGTACTTTCATATCCACATAAGGCTATTAAATTTCCAGAAAACTCCCAGGATCTTTTTGCACTGCCATTTGTTCATTGTTTACATTTTGCTGAAGGAAGGCAAGCTTCCAAATGTATATTCCCAAAGGATCTTTGTTCCCAGAATATCTCCAATTTCAATGCATCTGGGCTAGTTTTACATATCTGAAAAGTCCTTCTGAAGTATTGAAGATAAAAACATGTTACCTTCTTTGCAATTCATTGGTTTAAAACTACTTGAAATTTGTATATTGTGAGACATTAAAGGGGAAAATACAATTTAAACTTATATCAAGAAATATGGTTAATAGTCCATTATAGTTGCCAACTGGAGTAATCATCACAAAATATAAATTATGATCAATAATTGATTGTTCAGACTTATCACTTCAATCTTTTTTTTTCAGAGCTATGGTCAACCATTTTTGTTTCACTACCTTAGTACCTAATCAAGATCAGATCATATATGAATAACTTCATTAAGTGATATAGTCATAACTAGACTCTCATTTAATGAGATTTGAGTGCTTAATTTTATAGTGGATCATTTCAGCCTCTTCATAGTTATATTTTTTCTTGCTATATTAATTTTTTAATTGGAAGAAATAAAATACCACTTTTTATTTTCTTCCATTTCAGTTTCAATATATAAAAAGAAATCTTTTAGGATGCCTTCCATTTAATAGTCATTATTTTTTTGAAAATTAGGTATTACTGGCAAATGTTCCCATACTTCTATCCTGATTTAAATTCATATTTATTTGATTTTATCAAGTGCTTATTATGTTATTTTATAAAGATAAAATTTCAGGGCCGGTGCTGTAGCACAGCGGGTAAAGCAGCTGCCTGTAGTGCCAACATCCGCTATGGGCTCCGGTTTGAATCCAGCTACTCCACTTCTGATCTGGCTCTCCGCTATGGCCTGGGAAAGCAGTAAAAGATGGCCCAAATCCTTGGGCCCCTGCACCCGTGGGGGAGACCCAGAAGAATCTCCTGGCTTCAGATTGGCACAGCTAAAGCTATTGTGTCCATCTCGGGAGTTAACCACTGTGTGGAAGACCTCTCTCTCTCTTTATCTCTCTCTCCTTTCTCACTCTGCATCTGCCTCTCTGTAACTCTGCCTTTCAAACAAATAAATTTTTAAAAACAAAATTTCAAATAATCTAATCAAAGCCATGTTTATAGGTAGCTGTTCAAAAAACTGTGTATCTGCTTATTTTGACCCTCTAAATCTTAAATAGGGGTGCATGTTATGGCATATGTTAATGGTTAAGCCATGGCTTGGGAATAATACATACCATATTGACATGCTGGTTGAATCCTGACTCTCCAACTTCCAACCCAACTTCCCTCTATTGCATCCTGGAAAGCAGCGGATAATGGCTCATCTGGGTTCTTGCCATCCACTCGTGGGAGACCTGGATTGTGTTGTGGGCTCCTGGCTTTACCTTGGCACAGTCCCTGTTGTGGGCATTTGGGGAGTAAACCACTGGATGGGAGGGAGAGCTCTATTCTGTCTCTCTCTCTCTCTCTCTTTGCTTTTCAAATATAAATATAAACAAATATTTCTAAAAATTGAACAGTTTTGCTGACAAGTGTTTGCAGTGACTCACTGATTGCTCTAAAAAGTATCTTGAAAGTTCCCATCATCCTTTAAACATCTAGAAAATTATATATTTTTTAAGAATTATATATTTGAAAGGCAGAACAAAAGAGAGAGAAGAAGAGAGAGAAAGAGGAAGGATGAGGAGAAGGAAAAAGGGAAGGGATATATATATATATATATAGAGAGAGAGAGAGAGAGAGAGAGAGAAATCTTCTGTCTACTGGTTCATTCTCCAAATACCTACAGTGCCAGGGCTGGGCCAGGCTGAATGAGGAGCCAGAAACTTGATCTTATTCTCCCATATGGGTGGCACTTGGGCTAATGTTCACAGCCTTCCCAGGAACATTAGCAGGAAGCTGGATTGGAAGTGGAGCAGCTGGACTAGAACCAGCACTCCAATATAGGATGCCAGTTTCCCAAGCAGTAACTTAACTTGCTGTGCTACAATGCCAGCTGCTGCTTCTTGTTTTAGATGATTGTATCTGTGCTATGTATATTAATGAACATTTGAAAGAGATTTAAATATCCTAATATGGGGGAATTAATAATTATGAATTACTTTGTGCTATAAAATATGCACAGTCCCCATGAAGGCACAATGCAAATGTGTGTGCATTCTGTGACAATTTAAGTTTTTCTCAGGATTATTTCATTTGCATGGGTCATTACAAATGGCTTAGACAAGAAAAAGGATTCATTGTCCCAATTAACTAAAGCTTCCAGGGGCTTGTCTGACTGGATCCAGATGCTCAAATCATGTTGGAAATCTGCCTCCCAATTTCTCTTCTCTGTTTTCCTTTTTTGCTGCCATTATTCTCTGTACATCTTTTCCAGCTGGGGCAAAGGAAGTTCCAGCATTCTTGAGAGCATCCTAACAATTAAAAGCCTAAGCATCCATCTCCCTAGTGGTTTCAGTGAGTGACCCAGGGAAGGCTTTTATTGTCTCCACTCAACTCACAGCCCCATGCCTCAGCTCATCATCATAAGAAAGTGTGCTCTAGTCTGCAGCTGGACAGGTCACATGATTGATCTAACCAAGGAAGGAAGAGTTTGACTTAACCTCACCCACATAGCATAGACTGAGCAGGAGTAAATCTAGTTTCCTAGAGCAAATTTGAGGATTTTTACAAAATAATAAATATATATAATTGCCAGAGGACTAAAATAATAGATATTCATCAAAGTATTCTAGATATTAAATACTAGATTACTTTATTATTCTTTTTTTTTAAAGGGCTGGAACTAATCTTTTTTTTTTTTTTTGACAGGCAGAGTTAGACAGTGAGAGAGAGAAAGACAGAGAGAAAGGTCTTCCTTCCATTGGTTCACCCCCAAATGGCTGCTATGGCCAGCGTGCTGCGCCAATCTGAAGCCAGGAGCCAGACGCTTCCTCCTGGTCTCCCATGCGGATACAGGGGCCATCCCCCACTGCCTTCCCAGGCCACAGCAGAGAGCTGGACTGGAAGAAGAGCAACTGGGACAGAATCTGGTGCCCCAACCGGGACTAGAACTTGGGGTGCTGGCGCTGCAGGCAGAGGATTAGCCTAGTGAGCCGCGGTGCCGGCCTAGATTACTTTATTCTAAGAGAGAAATATTGGGACAAAAATTAGACATATAAATCAACTGTTCTTCGATCTTTTTCAAATTAATGGCTAGTACATAAATGAAATACTGAAGACTGAAGCCACTTACACAAGCAAGCTTGTTTAACTCAAGTATAACTAAATGTACATTGTGCACATAATGTAATACTAAAAATTCTATCTGTAGTTTTTCTACTATCTTTAAAATAGCTATTTAAAATTCATAGAAGGTTTATTTCTTATTTATTTGAAAGGCGGAGTTAGAGAGAGAGAGGGAGAGACCTTCCATCTACTAGTTCAACTCTCCAAATGGCTACAACGGTTGTGGCTGTGGTTGCCAAAGCCAGGAGCCCTGAACTTCTTCCAAGTCTCCCACTTGGGTGCGGGGATCCAGGTACTTGGGCATCTTCCATTGCTTTCCCAGGTACATTGACAGGGAGCTGGATTATAAATAAAGCAGCAAGCAGCCATATCTCATTTCAAATCATACCCATACAGGATGCTGTCATCACAGGTGATGGCATAACCCACTATGCCACAATACTGGCCTCTAAAATAGCTTTTTGATAAAACTTCTTTAATATTTGTCAGCTCTCTACATATTCACATAGCAAAAAACATAGCTGGTATTATTTTTATAAGACTTCCACATACAAATTCTAAGAAAATGTTATTTTTTAAAAAAATGTAAAATTAACAGAGGCCAGTGTCTTCTAAATTGAGGTGATACAAGGCAACCCAGTAGAACATTCAGAATATTTCTGTATCTACTTTAACTATAATTGCCATAGAGCTGTATTATTTTATATAAAACAAGATTGTAATAAACTCAGTTTCCTATTTAGTAATATATGGATATATATAATACACTGCCTTTATAACAATTTAATGAGATTGTAATTCACAGAAACTCACATTGAGGATTTTCACGTATGCCATGATACAAATAATAGTTTTATGATAAAGGTTATTAAAATGAAAGTCTATTTTTTATCTTTGGAAAGAGATTTTATAAAACATTTTCTTATAGTTTTAAATTTACCAAGCAAAAATTATGATGTAGTAATGCAATATGTCCCTCACATTATTTCCCCTAATAGCATCTCATAATAGTATGTTTTTATAATTAAAGAATTTTAGTGATAGACAAGCTGTGTTTTATATATATATTCACAAAGTTAAGATTCAATAGATTCTTTAAAAAATAAGAATATCATGACCCTTTTAGATTTATCTAAAGTCCTTAGTTTTCCTCTTGAAATTGATTTGCCTAAAAGAAGTCAAGATTAAATGGCAGCAGGTGGAGTGGAGAGAGGAAGGAAGAGAGCGAGAGACAGAATGAATAAGATCATGATTGAGTGACTGTTCCTCTTTCTCAATGATAGCATAATCCAGCTGCCTGCTTCCTTGTGATCATGTTATTTCTATTTCTATGAATATGCTCATTCTAAATTTAAAAACAGCCCTCTTGTACTAAAATATTTGGTTTTATGAAGTGCTTTCCATGAATAGGTACTGAAAAATATTGGCAGAATCTGAGAGAATTGATCAATATTTCAACGTGTATTTTTTTCTGAATTCAAACTGCAAAGCAGTTATGATGTGACAAAAGTTTGATTTTTTATTTTCCTAACTGTAATTTTAAAATATTTATTTATTTTTGTTTTATTTGAAAGGGGTAAAGAGGGACAGAGGAAGGTAGTGATATATCTTTGATCCACTGATTCACTTTCCAAATGTTTTTAACTGCCAAGCTGGTCCAATCCAAAACTGGGAGCTAGGAACTCAATCCAGGTCTCTCATGTGAGTGGGAGGGACCCCAGTACTTGAACCATCATCTGGTGTCTCACAAGGGTCCATTAGCAGGAAGCTGGATTGGAAGTAGAGTAGCCAAACTTGAATCAGATACTCTGAAATGGGAGAATGACATCCCAAGTATGGATTTAATTTCTGTACCAAACACCCTCCAAAGACATATATTTTAGATCATGCACAGTCCAGTCATTTGGCAGCATCTGCTGATCTTAATGCTCAATAAAATTCTGGACAAATGAGCAAAAGCTATTGTTGAGGCTTTTTGCTCTTTCTTCTGGCACTTTGATCTTGGTCAGTTGTATTAATAATGTATTTATAATACAGCCAAAGAAATTGTGACATGCAAAACAATTTAAAAAGGTGGAATTGTGTGTATGTTCTTTTTTTTTTTTTTTTTTTTTTTTTTTTTTTTTTTTTTTGACAGGCAGAGTGGACAGTGAGAGAGAGACAGAGAGAAAGGTCTTCCTTTGCCGTTGGTTCACCCTCCAATGGCCGGCACACTGTGCTGATCCGATGGCAGGAGCCAGGAGTCAGGTGCTTTTCCTGATCTCCCATGGGGTGCAGGGCCCAAGCACCTGGGCCATCCTCCACTGTACTCCCTGGCCACAGCAGAGAGCTGGCCTGGAAGAGGGGCAACCAGGACAGAATCTGGCGCCCCAACCGGGGCTAGAACCCGGTGTGCCGGCGCCGCTAGGCGGAGGATTAGCCTAGTGAGCCGCGGCGCCAGCTTGTGTGTATGTTCTTACAACTTCCTAATAATGTGTACACATTCCCAGATTGCTTGGAAACTATTCAAAGTTAAAACTTCTGAATCAGGAGATATTTGTATATTGTCAGAAGATTTATACATTAAACATCTGAATCTTTGACTTCAGATATGTATATCTATTACTTTGAGATGAGGAAATATATTACTGAGATCTGTCTGATAACTCACCATCAGACAGGCAATGTTAAATCAGAATCACAAGCTGTCCCAGAAGCTAGGAACTGCATCTGAGTTTCCCATGTAGGTGATAATAATTCAAATACTTGAGCCATTATCTGTTACTTTCCTGGCAAATTAGCAGGGAGCTGGATCAGAAGTGAATTAGATGGGACTGAACCCGCACTCTGATAGAGGCATTGAAAGTAGTGACTTAACCAGTGCCCACTCTTCTTTTATGTATTTTAATTGTCCTTTTATTGGTGGAAGTTGGGGGCATAAATAGTTTTCCTTCTTTATACGGGATAAGTGATAGACTTGGAAGACTAATTTAGAGGCACTATATTGGTTGATGAAAAGTTCTGGGTTAAGTTGCTTAATCCTGTTATAAAGCATTTTTAAATTACTGCTTCTTATAAGGTTTTTGAAAAATAATACTAAAAATATATGCTGAATATATTTTACATATTTTGTGGCAAATTCACAATTTTGTGAATGATCAACCCACACCTTGCCTCAGTTTCATTTTTTACCTATGTTGCAGTATAATCTCTCTCAAAACCAACCTTTTTCATGATCTTCCTTTTCTACTTTTCAATCTTCAATATCTGCTTCGTGTTCTTAGGGCAGTTCTTCGCGTGTACTAACAAGGCTCTTTATGATTTCATCCAGGCTCATTCCTCCAGCCTCATCTGAGATCTTTTATTCTCAACTCTCCTATCCTGTTACTTTGACCTTCTTTTAGTTCTCCTAATGCAGCATGCTGCCATTTTTATTAAAGCCCCACCGTTACCTCCCTCTGTCCTTCTCCTTAATCAGAATTCACTTTGCTGTAGTGTCTTCCTTTAGAAAAGGTTCTCTGACTGATTACACTCCCCTCCCATCTCAACATTCCTTGGCTCTTTTATTCCATGTATCAGAGCACCTAGCACTTACTATTGCAATTGCTTTATTACTAGCTGCCAAATATTTAGCTCCACAAAGGTAAAGACTATTTGCTTTTTTACAGTGCTTAGCCCAGCATTGTCACATAGGAGGTGCTCCATTAACATATGTAGAATAGGTGATCTATGTTAATGTACAGTGATTTTTCTGAATGAATATTGATGTACAAGCTACTATACTGCATTACAAGGATGAGTAAGATACAGTCCTTCTCTTCCCTTGGCTTTGCATTTAGTATGTTTAGGCACTGGGATAATTCATGGCATATTATAAATCTTAAATCATATTATAAGGCAACATGTATGCACTAAAGACAGTCACTCATGAATAAATGGCTATGGGGACTTAGTCTCAGATATAAATATTATGGAATCCCTCAGAAATTAGAATTTATTGTGGAATATTTTGGTTAGTGCTTTGAAGGTAGTTTTTTCTCATAGTAGCTAGATTTTAATTCACTTTTTGATAAATAAATAAAACATTCTCTTTATGCTTGTGTTTCCATTTAAAGTACTACAATGAAGTATCATATTAACAGGTTGCATGCCAAAGTCAACAAAATATATGATATATGTTTAAGTATTATCATAACTATAGTTTTTATTTTGTTAGGCAAGGTATACCTAGGTTTTATATACACAGGTCTGAATTATAATAATCTATTCCAAATTGCTTTTGTGAAGTCTATAAATCCTTCTTTCTATACTATTGTGTCTTCCTAAGCGTTGATCTTGTAGATCCATTGGCAAGCTTTAATGTTTGCTTAAAGGTTCTTTGACTTTGATTTAGAAATGATACACTCCCATTTGTTTCATAAATATTCTCTGATTTTTTTCTAAACCTGAGACATAATATAGATCTGATTTCTACTGAAAATTATGGATATTATCAGTAATTGCTCTATTACTACAAGGAAAATGCATTTAGATTATAGAGTTCCATGATATTTCAAACAAAAATCTTTTGAAGTAGTGATTCGATATTGGTAATGTATGTACTTTGCATACAAATAATAGTTATTATACTTTCATGTATAACATTTAAGCCACAGGATACTGAAGTTCTCATTTCCTGTTGGGAGTTTTCCATATAAATGTTGTACTGTGCTTCTAACTAAACAGCTACAGATTTCCATTTTATTGTATTAAATGTACAACAGTATGATACATATTTTGGTGTCATTTTTAAGGCATTGTTGTCTCAAAAATCTTAAAACAATTCTATGCTTCCTTACATTGCATATTCTTATTTTACTCTGTGATAATATTCCATATATTGTCTCTCTGAATTGAAGTTTATTCCGTGAATGGAATCATCTTTTTTCTGTGTAGTTGCCTCAGACTCCTCCCTCAACATCAGTAGTTGATATGAATTATTTGGGGTTATTATCTGAATGTATAGATTTCTTCCTCTTGCCTGCTTTTATTTTAAAGTTTATATGAACCTAAATATGCTTTTTGAAATAATGTGACATTAAACATTCCCTTATTGTTTGTTCCCCCTGGAAGACCAACTGGGTAGACATACAATCCTTTTAGCTGTTATTTCTGTCATCACTTATGTAAGGCAGATGTGAGGAACCAGCCTCAGAGTAAGAAACTGCTTATAGGCCAGCGCCGTGGCTTAATAGGCTAATACTCCGCCTGCAGCACCGGCACACCAGGTTCTAGTCCCGGTCGGCGCTAGATTCTGTCCCAGTCACTCCTCTTCCTGTCCAGCTCTCTGCTGTGGCCCTCCCGGAAGTACAGTGGAGGATGGCCCAAGACCTTGGGCCTTGCACCCTCATGGGAGACCAGGGGAAGCACCTGACTCCTGGTTTCGGATCAGCGTGGTGCGCCGGCTGCAGCACACCGACCGCAGCAGCCATTGGGGGGTGAACCAACAGAAAAGGAATACATTTCTCTCTGTCTCTCTCTCTAACTGTCCACTCTGCCTGTCCAAAAAAAAAAAAAAAAAAAAGAAGAAACTGCTTATAATGGTGACTTTGTCATTCTCAGATGGTCTATAAAACTGCTTATATGAAAAGGCACTGAGGAAGAATTAATGCTCATAAGTATTTCATTAATTAATTCTTAATTGACCATGTTATAATTTTTATCTTTTTTGTTTTTCTCTTAAGGAAATTATAAAAATAATGGCCAACTCTTCTCAAAGTACTAAATTTTTTTAAAAATAAATATAATCTATCCGGATGGTCTTACTTAAACTACATTTGTGAAAGAACAATTTAAGGTATGAGCTTTGAGCATGGTGTTAAAAAAATCTACTAGGGGTGTAGGTATGTTGTACAGCAATTAAGACACAGCTTGAGAATCTGCATTCTGTATCAGAGTGCCTGGTTCTAGTCTTAGCTATAATTCGTCCCATCTTGCATCATGCCAATTTGACCCTGGGAGGCACCAGGTGATGGCTCATGTATTTGGGTCCCTGGCACCCAAGTGGTAGACTCCAGCTTGAGCTCTGGGCTTCTAAGTATGGTCTGGCTCAGCCCTGGCTGTTGCAGGCACTTGTCAAGTAAATGAGCAGAAGAGAGTTCTTTTTTTTTTTTTTTTTTTTTTTTTTTTTGACAGGCAGAGTGGACAGTGAGAGAGAGAGAGACAGAGAGAAAGGTCTTCCTTTGTCGTTGGTTCACCCTCCAATGGCCGCCGCGGCCGGCGCGCTGCGGCCGGCGCACCGCGCTGATCCGATGGCAGGAGCCAGGTACTTATCCTGGTCTCCCATGGGGTGCAGGGCCCAAGCACCTGGGCCATCCTCCACTGCACTCCCTGGCCACAGCAGAGAGCTGGCCTGGAAGAGGGGCAACCGGGACAGAATCCGGCGCCACGGCTCACTAGGCTAATCCTCCGCCTAGTGGAGTTCTATCTTTCTCCCTCTCCCTCTCCCTCTCCCTCTACCTCTGCCTCATCCTCTCCTCCTCCCCTTTCCTCTCCTCCTCCCCCTTAATTGGATGAACTTCAATTAAATTGAATCAGGAAATAATGATCTGAGGGGGTAATGGCTTTAGAACTGTGAAGGGAAAGAAAAAAATAAGCCCTATGAAGAATGAGGCAGAACCTTGTACCCCAGGCAAAGGGAAAAGTTTACAGAAAACCCCTAAGGCATGAAATCGACCAGGAGTCCAGGACACAGTCTGAGATGAAGTTGGAGAAAAGTGGGCATTAGGGCTGACCCTAAATACAATGAAAATCTGACAGTAAGAGGGAGGGCAGGAGGGAGCAGGGAGAGAGAGGGAGGGAGAAATGAGAGGGGAAATGTTAACTGTAGGCCACATGGTTTTAGTAAGATGGCCTTTAGAATTTGTGGGAGCGGGAGAGCTGTTTACAGTGTACAAAGATAAGACTCTGGATGGGTGAGCAGTTTGGCTGTTTTTCATTTGTTTATAAAGATGTATGCATTTTTTTGAAAAGGCCTGGTTCTCAGAAAGATAATGTGTGCATGTGTATATGATAAGAGTACATGTGGGAATTTTTTTTTTTTTTAAGGTTCATGTATTTGAAAGGCAGAGTTACAGAGGGGGAGAGAGAGAAAGAAAGAGAGAAAGACAGAAAGAGAGAAAGAAACAAAGAAGATCATCTGCTGATTCACTCCCCCAGATGGCCATATTGGCTTGAGCTGGGCCCATCTGAAGCCAGGAACCAGGAGCTTCTTCCAGGTCTCCCACACAGGTGCAGGGGCCCAAGCACTTTTGCCATCCTTGGGTGCTTTCCCAGGTACATTAGCAGGGAGTCGGATTGGAAGTGGAGCAGCTGGCACTCATCTGGGCACCCATAAGGAACACCAGCGCTGTCAGCAGCAGCTGTACCCACCACACCACAGTGTGGGCCCTTACATGTGGAATTTGAAGTCTGGAAAATTTTCTTCAAAGGGCTTCATATACCTCCTAGGAGTACTTATACTGCCATCTAAAGATCACTGATTTAAAGCTCAGTGCCTAATCTAAAAAAGTTTGATAGGTATATTGGAAAAATTAATCATAAAATCTTTAATAGTTCCAGGAAATAATAAAGGAAAGATAGTAAGCAAGCCATGTGTAATTGCCTTTATAATTGCCTAATCAACTCTACAGACAGTGCTTGGTCAGAGGGCTGCATCGGCCAAGGAATTTTTTTTTTTTTGTATCTAGCAAAATGGGAAGAATTGAAGTGGGCTGCATGGAAGACTTATGATTTTCCAGTACTAACGATACTGGATATGTATAAAGAGGAAAATTGGAAGATATTTTGGGTAACTATAAATTACTAAAGTGAATAGAAGACTAGCAGTTTGATTGCAAAGTGCATGGAATGTTAGCTTTCAATATTTTATTTTGTGAAAATTTTAGTTGACAAATACTGATTGTGTATATTATATATTTATAGGGCACAATGTGATGTTTTGATATGTGTTTGATTATACCGTGGAATGATTCAATCATGCTCATTGACAAATCCATCACCTCACCTGTTTATTTTTTGTGGTGAAAATATTCAAAATCTATTTTAGCAATTTTGAAGTATACAAGTCATTATTATTTATTATAGTCCAAAACATAAGGCAGGCACAGAGAGACAAATATTATAATATCTCACTGACTCATGTTATCAGAAAATATTGAATTTATGGATGTGGAAAGCAAAATGGTACTTACTAGAGGCTGGTGGGAAAAAGGAGATATTGATTGCTGGGACAAAATTTTAGTTTGGCTGCCTTCAGAATGTGTACCTCTTTTTAAATAAACTATTTATTTTATGTATTTGAGAGATACTGAATACTTCATATATGGGCCATGGAGGCCCACTAGAGGGTTTGGAATAGAAAAATAATAGGAACAGTTTGACATGGTGGAGGGATTAGAAAGAGGAAATGGTCAAATTTAGAAGTCTAAAGTCAGAATCCTGTTTTGAGACAATAAAGAGGTTGGATGATGGATATAAAAATGTCATCAAAGCATTCCCTCCCTCCCTCCCTCTCTCTCTCTCTCTCTCTCTCTCTCTTTCTTTCTTTCTTTCTTTCTTTCTTTCTTTCTTTCTTTCTTTCTTTCTTTCTTTCTTTTGACAGGCAGAGTGGACAGTGAGAGAGACAGAAAGAAAGGTCTTCCTTTTCTGTTGGTTCACCCTCAATGGCCGCTGCAGCCGACATGCTGTGGCCGGCGCACTGCGCTGATCCAAAGCCAGGAGCCAGGTGCTTCTGGTCTCCCATGTGGGTGCAGGGCCCAATTGAACAAAGAAGCACACAAAACAATAAAGCAATAAAAGACAAGACTGTATAATTTTATATAGATATGCAAAGAAAAGTGTGGAGTCTAGAAGACAAAAATTTCACTTCACAAGCTTTGAAATTTTTGTAATTATGTAATCACTTGGAATTTTTGGTGAACTATAATTAGGAACATGAGTAACAGTATTCTCCAATAAAAATCATAGCTATGTATCATCTAGAAATTCTATCCTTGTTCTATAATTTTATTTTCTTATTGTAATTGTAATAGTACTGACAATGTATCTCTACAGTTTTCAAATTCTTTTTTTAACTTTCATTTAATAAATATAAATTTCCAAAGTACAACTTTTGAATTATAGCAGATTTTCCCCCCATAACCTCCCTCTCACCCACAACCTACCTACTTCCACTCCATCTCCCATCCCATTCTTCATCACATTTTCAATTATCTTTATATACAGAAGATCAATTTAGTATATAGTAAGTAAAGATTTCAACAGAATGCACCCACACAGAAACACAAAGTATAGAGTACTGTTTTAGTGGTAGTTTTACGGTTAATTCACATAGTACAACACATTAAGGACAGAGGTCTTGCATGGGGAACAGGTGCACAGTGACTCCTGTTGTTCATTTAACAATTGACACTCTTATTTATGACATCAGAAATCACCTGAGGTTCTTGTCATGAGCTGCCAAGGCTATGGAAGCCTCTTGAGTTTACCAACTGTGATCTTATTTAGCCAAGGTCATAGTCAAAGTGGAAGTTCTCTCCTCCCTTCAGAGAAAGGCACCTCCTTCTTTGATGGCCCATTCTTTCCACTGGGATCTCACTCACAGAGACCTTTCATTTAGGTAATTTTTTTTTTTTTTTTTTTGCCACAGTGTCTTGGCTTTCCATACTTGTGAAACTCTCATGGGCTTTTTAGCGAGATCCAAATGCCTTAAGGGCTGATTCTGAGGCCAGAGTGCTGTTTAGGACATCTGCCATTCCATGGGTCTGCCATGCATCCCGCTTTCCATGTTGGATCATTACTTCCTTTTTAATTCTATCAATTATTATTTGCAGACACTGATCTTATTTATGTAATCCCTTTGACACTTAATCCTATCTTTTTGATCAATTATGAACTGAAACTGATCACTTTGACTAGTGAGATGGCATTGGTACATTCCACCTTGATGGGATTGAATTGGAATCTCCTGGCATGTTTCTAACTCTACCATTAGGGGTAAGTCAGAGTGAGCATGTGCCAAACTGTACATCTCCCCCTACTCTTATTCCCACTCTTATATTTAACAGGGATCACTTTTCAGTTATATTTAAATGCCTATGAATAATTGTGTGTTAATTAAAGAGTTCAACCAATGGTATTAAGTAGAACAAAAAATACTAAAATGAATAAAGTAGTAAGTAGTACTAGATTTCAGGACATACTACAGGGCAGTTGTCATCAAAACAGCATGGTACTGATACAGAAACAGATGGATAGACCAATGGGACAGAATAGAAACACCAGAAATCAACCCAAACATCTACAGCCAACTTATATTTGATCAAGGATCTAAAACCAATTCCTGGAGCAAGGACAGTCTATTCAACAAATGGTGCTGGGAAAACTGGATTTCCACATGCAGAAGCATGAAGCAAGATCCCTACCTTCTACAAAAATCCACTCAACATGGATTAAAGACCTAAATCTATGACCCGACACCATCAAATTATTAGAGAACATCAGAGAAATCCTGCAAGATATAGGCACAGGCAAAGACTTCTTGGAAAAGTCTTGGAGGCACAGGCAGTCAAAGGCAAAATTAACAATTGAGATTGCATCAAACTGAGAAGTTTCTCTACTGCAAAAGAAAGAATCAGGAAAGTGAAGGAGCAACCAACAGAATGGGAAAAAATATTTGCAAATGATGCAACCGATAAAGGATTAATAAATTTTATATGATTATGCAAGAGATGGGCATCCTATGTGTCTATGCATTTGATTTTGCAGACTTGAATGGTCTTAAAGGATAAAATTGATATTTCTCTCATTCTCTTTTATTCAAATGATGTTTATTTTTATTTATTTATTTCTCATCAGCATATGTAAGGTACTTTTAGGGGTAGTAGATAGACAACCAAAAGTAAAGCTTCTGCCTTCACTTACATTCTAACCAGATTGATAACAATCAAGTAGTTATGCCATATAATGTGAAATAATGGTAAGAGCTATGAAGCAAAGTAAAGCATGGTAGGAAGATCAAGAAATGGAGACTTTTATTATTATACGGGATGTCCAATGTAGGGAGCGTTGAGGAACTTAAATTTGAACTCCATCCTGATAGACACATGCGTTAAAGACTGAGGAAAAAACAAATGGGAAGTTTCTGAAAAGGAAGTGTACTTTGCTGTTAGCATATTCAAGGATTATTTTCAAGTCTATTTCTAATTTTCTTAAATTTTTTCAAATTAAAAATCCAACTCTATTAATTGCCTTACTTGTATAGAAAGTAAGAAACATAAAATTTATGTTTATTAACATTACTGTTTTCAGGCATAGTGCTTTTTGTTAAGTCCTTTCAGTACTGGAAATAACTTTCAGTAGTAGAAAGACAAAAAGCTGGTAGAGGTGAATGTCAGAGGAAAGATTGGATCTATTGGGGTCGATAGGATAGTAGAAAAAAAAATGTGTAAATTTTAACAAAACTGTTTTAGTGGTGTTACTAATGCCCTGGAAGAATAACTAAACTAATTGGTCTGCTTATTTAAATATTGGAAATCAGACTTCATTTTAGCTCAGTATTTTGCTTTTTTCATGATTCAATTTATAACTTAAAAATAATATTTTAGGGGCATTGTGGCGTAGTGGGTAAAGCCACCACCTGCAGAGCAGGCATCTCATATGGGCAGTGGTTTAAGTTCTGCTCCAATCCATCTCCCTGTTAATGTACCTGGAAAAGCAGCAGTGTGCTGCTTGGCCCCTGCATGCACATGGGAGACCCAGAAGAAGATCTTGGCTCCTGGCTCCTGGCTCCTGGCTCCTGGCTTTGTCCTGGTCCAGCCTTGGTCATTGTACACATTTGGGAAATGAACTAGAGGATGGTAGACCTCTATATCTCTCTATCTCTGCCTTTCAAATAAATAAATCTTTCAAAAAATACTATAATATATGTACATTTGCTTCCTGAATTGTATTCATGGCTAATCAATCTGAGTCCTTGAAGCTATACAGTGATACCTAATGGAACCAGTTATATGATATCCATATTTTAAACTGTGTCCTATTTGTTGCTCCAGTCTAATACCAAATAAATATCACTTAAATCTAAAAGATCAGCAGACCACCAAGCATGAGGCTTGTCAGCAGCACATAAAGATTAATCCAAAACTATGGAGTATAACTGCCACATTCCTTTCTAACTATGTATGTATTTTAGGTACATAGTTGTACAGTGATAGAAATAGTAACAGCTATTTTTACAACAGCTGCTGTAAAATTTTATACATGGCCATCAACTAATTATGAATTCAAAATACTTGAAGTGATTTCTCCAAAATTCTATGCAAGTAGTAAAACTTCAATGATATTTTCTGTGCACCTGATATACAGAAAGGATGAAAGTATTTTCTTCTTGAAATCTCTTATTCAATAAAATCCTAACGACATAAGAAAGCACTAGTTTCATCAAGAAATCGGCTTATCTGTTCTTCATTTTGTTTGCCACACATCGAGAGAACTATACCCAGTATCCAAAAGCAAATCATGACTTTTATGTTCTCAGACATTCATCTTGCAGAAAAGAATCTGAGAACTGAAATCTTGGCAGAAGTTAACTAGCAGGTAAGTACAGTCACTTGAAAATTTCACACATGATGCTTAATTTATCCTTAGCAAATATTTTCACCTTGAAAAAAACAGAACATTTTTTGCTTCTTTCCACAGGTAAGAACTGTCCATCTGAGTGACATCAAAGTGACTGAAGACTTCAGTTCTGACACCTAAAGTTTTTTAAGGAAATATTGTTATAGCTGCATTTGAGCAATCTTTACAAGAGCATTAGACTTTGTTGCCTATATAAATCAAGGCAGGACATTTCATCACAAAAACTTTTAATGACTTTTGGGACACACACACATATAGATATATACATATAATTTAATAAATATTCTAAATGCTATAAGGCATATGCTATTCTTGTTCTGAACATTACTTGGTAAAATACATTAATAAACTCTGTACTCCAAGGTATAAAATTATAAGCTCAAAATAAATAAATAAGACAAAATGACATCAAGAGATTTTTTAAAATGCAATACGAATTAATGAATGAGAATATCAACTTTTTTTTTTTTTGACAGGCAGAGTGGACAGTGAGAGAGAGAGACAGAGAGAAAGGTCTTCCTTTGCCGTTGGTTCACCCTCCAATGGCCGCCACGGCCAGCGCGCTGCGGCCGGCGCACCACGCTGATCCGATGGCAGGAGCCAGGAGCCAGGTGCCAGGTGCTTTTCCTGGTCTCCCATGGGGTGCAGGGCCCAAGCACCTGGGCCATCCTCCACTGCACTCCTTGGCCACAGCAGAGAGCTGGCCTGGAAGAGGGGCAACCGGGACAGAATCTGGTGCCCCGACCGGGACTAGAACCCGGTGTGCCGGCGCCGCAAGGCGGAGGATTAGCCTAGTGAGCCGCGGCGCCGGCCTCAACTTTTTAAAGTACGATTTCGTGAAGGAAATAGCATTTAGATGATAAATTTAAAGAGGGTTTTAACAGACATAAGTGAAGGTGAGACATTTAGCACGTAGAGAAATGAGAGCCCAAGGAGATTTGAGGTTAGAAAAACATGACATGGGTTCCTAGAACATTTTTATAGAAATACTAGGAAAGCAATGTGTATCTTTTAGGACCTTGAAATTTTAAGAGGACAAACACACCAATACTATTTTAGAATGAATTTTATCAAGGATATCACAATAGCTTATGCAAGAATTAACAGGGCCATATTGGCAGTGAACAGTGTATAAAAGATATTATAGTGGTAGATTTATGTATGATGAAACAACTTACTGAATGACTAAGAGGTGATCAGATAACTTCAAGCTGGTGACTAACAGATTGGTAGAGCCATCAGTAAAATCATATGGGTTAGGAAGTCAGTGGTTCATGGAGAAAAGAAAACACTAATGTGTATCCTGAATTAAATTGGCTATCATAATGGCTCTATGCAGTTGTACAGCAGGCTGCTGAATACCTGTTTCTGAAGTCGGGGAAGAGAAGAGGGAGGCACTAAAGGAGAAGGAGGCTTGAAGTGGAAGACTCAGGAAAATGAGGAGTTTTGAGGAAGATAAGAGTGACCTGACACCTGGCAATCCTGCAGAAAGGCAGAGGAGCTGGAGAATAGAGGTCAGGAAGACATGGGTGATGTTCAAGCAGCACAGCTGGGGAAAAAGTGCCCCATCCTGATAAACATGTCCTCCAGCTGTGCTGTTCAGCATTGTGGTCAAAAGACACTTGTGAGTATTGAGCTGGATTTTCAATTATGTTTACTTTCAAATTTAACCACAAGCAGGGAGGCAGCACTGCTGAATAGCAGGCAAAGCTGTCTCCTGCAGTGTCACCATTCCATATGGGTGCTCCTTTGAGGCTTGGCTGCTCCCCTTCCAATCCAGCTCCCTGCTAATGTGCCTGGGAAAGCAGTGGAAGAAGGCCCAAGTCCTTGGGCCCCTGCACCCACATGGGAGTCCCTGAAGAATCTCTTGGCTCCTGGCTTCTGATGGATCCAGCCCTGGCCTTTGCAGCCATTTGGGGAGTGAGCCAGTGGATGGAAGATTTCTCTCCTCTTCTGCTCGCTCGCTCTCTCTCTCTCCCCCCCTTTATCTCTCCCTTTATCTCTCTTTCCCCACTTTGCATCTACTTCTCTGTAACCCTTTCAAATAAATAAACCTCTAAAAATATAAAACAATAAGATAACCACAAGAAGCTAGTGACTGCTGAATAAAGTGCAGTTTGGGAGAATTGTTAAACTATTTAGCCTTATGGCAGTCACTCTTCCATTCAGCCACCAAGTGACATTCCTAAAACATAAATCGGAACATGTTTTTTCTCCAGTTTAAAGCTCTCCAGTAGCTTTTTGTTGGGAATAAGATCGAAACTACCGAACCATGACAATATGGAGGTCTTGGATTTCCCAGAACGGGCTAAATCTGTTCCTGTCCAAAATCTTTTTCCTTTTCTACTGTCCCCTTCCATCCTTCCTGCCCAGAATTTTGTCATTACTCGGGTCTCTAAGTGCCACTCCTGAGAGCAGTCTTCCTTGAGCCACTTATGTAAATTATGCAAATCACTACTATTATTATCCAACTCCACAATCAATTTTTTTATTTATGCTACAGATCATAATTAGTACTCATTTGTTTATTTCCATCAGCCACTTTCATTGGATTGTAAACTCCTTAAGAACAGAGATACCGCTCTCTCCCTTTTTTATTCTATCGCTTAGTATTAGCAGACACTAGTCTTGTTTATGTGACCCCTTTGACTCTTACACCTATCATTATAATCAATTGTGAACAGAAATTGATCGCTTGGACTAGTGAGATGGCATTGGTACATGCCACCTTGATGGGACTGAATTGGAATCCCCTGGCACGTTTCTAACTCTATGATTTGAGGCAAGTCCGATTGAGCATGTCCCAAATTGTCCATCTTTTCCCTCTCTTATTCCCACTCTTATATTTAACAGGGATCACTTTCCAGTTAAATTTCAACACTTAAGAATAATTGTGTATTAATCACAGAGTTCAACCAATAGTATTAAGTAGAACAAAA
The DNA here is from genome assembly GCF_051225735.1 of Oryctolagus cuniculus. Lineage (NCBI taxonomy): Eukaryota > Metazoa > Chordata > Mammalia > Lagomorpha > Leporidae > Oryctolagus > Oryctolagus cuniculus. The sequence goes on along the minus strand of NC_142871.1, from coordinate 103,917,580 downwards.
AAAAAATACTAAAAGGGATAAAGTATTAAGTTGTTCATCAACAGTCAGGGCAAAGGCTGATCAAGTCACTGTTTCTCAAAGTGTCCATTTCACTTCGACAGGTACACAGCAGACTCACAGAATGGCAGTTGTCCTAAACAGCACTCTGGCCTCAGAATCAGCCCTTAAGGCATTCAGATCTGGCTGAAGAGCCCATGAGAGTATTTTAGGCATGGAAAGCCAAGACACTCTGGCAAAAACAGAAACAAAAACAAAAACAAAACAAAACAAAACAAAAACCTATATGAAAAATCTCCGCGAATGAGATCCCAGTGGAAAGAACAGGTCATCAAAGAAGGAGGTACCTTTCTCTGAAGGGAGGAGAGAACTTCCACTTTGACCATGGCCTTGTTTAAATATGATCAGAGTCGGTGAACTCAAAAGGCTTCCATAGCCTTGGCAGCTCATGACAAGAGCCTAGGGTGATTACTGACGCCATAAACGAGAGTGTTAGTTTGTTAAGTCAACAACAGGAGTCATTGTGCACTTACTCCTCATGTAGGATCTCTGTCCTAAATGTGCTGTACATTGTGATTTAATGCTATAACTAGTACTCAAACAGTATTTTACACTTTGTGTTTCTTTGTACACCGTGTGGGTGCAAACTGTTGAAATCTTTACTAAATATATGCTAAATTCATCTTCTGTATATAAAGATAATTGAAAATCTTGATGTGAATGGAAGGGGAGAGGGAGTGGGAGAGAGGAGGGTCATGGGTGGGAGGGAAGTTATGGGGAGAAAAAGCCATTGTAATTCATAAGCTGTACTTCAAAAATTTATATTCGTTAAATAAAAGTTAAAAAAAGAAATGCAAAAAAATAATGAACAGAGATCATGCATGTCTTGTATTTCTCAAGCCTGTCAGTGTGCAAGACATATGCTGTGTATGTGATAAGTATTTGTTGGATTCTTACCAACATCTGGTCAAACAGTATGCATCTATTAGAGAGAAGTTTTTATAGAGAGATTTTTGTTGTTAAATCAGTATATTTTGACAAAGAGGACTTAGGAAAATGTAAACAGATTAGCAAGCTATGTACTCCAAAAAAAATTATAACAAAAGAAACTAATATTAGTTGAAAGACACAGGTTGGGTAGTACTTAAGGGCAAAAAAAAATTGCTTAACTTTAAACTGTAGAAAGCCTTAAGTCAGCCTCTCTTACTTTCATTCAGCTACCTCCTATAAAAGAAGATTTCCTTATTAACTGCTCCTTTAATGCATGCCTCAGATTTGTTCTTTGGGCTCTTTGGTCATTTAAATGCATTTGGAATTTTTTGTTCAAGGTTATTTACTAGAATTTCAATAATGTTTATCATTACCACACAGAAAACAAAACAAAATAAAATTTATAGTTCTCAGATTGACAGTTTATGATAGAAAGAAAGGATCTTGCTTAGAAACACATCATAAATAAGGGTCAATTTATCTCCTAGAAAAATAAGTGTTTACTTACATTGTATGAATAAAATAAAGCAGTTGACCTGTTGAACTGCTTCCATTATTTAAGTAATCAGAGAGTGATACTTTTAATAAAATTTTATTTCAGTAGGAATGAAATTTATGGTGCAACATTTGTAGATGTTTAAAAGACATTGTCTAAGACATAAATTTTTAAAGTTAAATATAAAGAGTTAGATATGTGGAAGTCGGTATTTTTCTTTGGCATTTAAAATGGGAGTGCATATATGCTGATAAGGCCAGGACAAGCAGCCCTTTTTTCCAATATCATTCTTCCTATTCCACTGCTAAGAATATTTTAAAAATAAAGGACAAAGAATGAAAGGGTAAAAAGAAGAAAAGAAAGTAAAAAATGAAAGATGTACTCTAGGAAATATTCTAATATGAACTTGGGAGGTTTGATCTCAAGAGTATGAGTTTAATGAATGCTAATTTGTTTCCAAATTTATATTTAAAAAAATAAATTCTTTGTGCTTAAAATCTGTGTAATTTTTATTTGTAGTCTTTATAAATATCATGGGCCTGGGATATAAAGTTGAATTTTAAAAAGAGTCTAACCCTAATTCTAACTCAATTCAGATATATATATATATATATACCTTTATCCAAGATTTTTGTCTCATATCCAAATGGATGATTGCAGAAGTCAATTTGAAAAGCATAAAATTTACTAAATGTGTATAATATGCATATAGATGACATGAGTTATTTTAATGTGTTCCTAACAATATAGTTACTTTCAAAGGTAAAAAGCAGTCCTTCCAAAATTGTTCTCAAATTGTTGGCAGCCTTATTCATAATGCTGTGAAATAACTTTTCTTTAAAATCCTTTTCTAATTCTTTCATCTTCCCACTCAATTAAACACAATTAGCCCATGACCCAATGCTTGGCAGGTAGTGTTTATGTAATTAGATAAGAAAACATCCCCATGTATGAACACAGTGCTTCCTGACTAATGTTGTTCATTAAGCAGAGTGAGCCTTTGTTTTAACATTTCCAATGACAACCTGGAACATAAATACAGGATATATAGTGTGTGAGCCATGGAAGATTGTGCTGGTATGTTTGTTGAACCTACAGAATGTCTGTTCTGAAGAAAGATTCCTGTACTGTGTGAATTAGAGTTAATGTCGTTAACTTGTTCCTAGACTGCCCCTATTTAGGTAGAAAATTTGAGAAAATAAAAGATGACTCCCAAGTGGTGAAAATTATAGCATAGAGTCCATAAAAGTCTGCTAGTGTTTCCTTTATCTTCCTCCCTGGCCCAAAAGGGTGTATTAGAAAGTAGATAATTACCTTACTAACTTGTGTTGGATCCACAGATAGATTGGTGAAAATTAAAAAAAAATGCATTAATGGCCTGTGAAATGCAGATAAAGTAATTATTTAGATAGCTCCATCAAAACATGATCTCATTCTGATCTAAGGAACATGTAGTGTGCCCTAGTAATTTTGGTATAAACATTTCTCTTCAAAACATGAGTTAAGATACAAGCTTAATTTGTTACTTCAAATAATTATTAATCCACTTGCTATGTGAATTAAAATATTTTTCATCTGTGTATGTAATCAGACAAGATCTCATTACAGCTGGTAGTCCCTCACTAACTGCGTGTTTTAGGTTGTTGAAAACAATCCTAGTTGGAAAAACAAACAAACAAATAAAAAACCCTCCTGCTAGAGTCAAAATCAAGATCTCATGGTTAAAGGGGTTAATGGAAAGTTATTTAAATTACATAAGCACAAAAGACAAAAACAATTTTTCTTTGTTTTATTTTTGCAAGTCTTGAGGAATGTGTATTTAGTGTTCAGAATTTTGCGAATGTTTGTGATATTTAAGAGGTTCTCTTTGGGATCTGGGGTTCTAGCTACACACCAAGAAGAGTGGAGTTGAACAAAATTATTCATGCTTTATTCATGGATCTGTTGTGTGCCCAATGCGAAGGGAAGAGTATTTGTTATATGTTCTGATTCCGTAGGAATAAACTGAAGCTGTCTTATGTGAAAATACTGTGTGTCTTAGAATATGAGTATCTATGGCAAGTGCTGCAGCTCACTAGGCTAATCCTTCACCTGTGGCGCCGGCACCCCAGGTTCTAGTCCAGGTTGGGGTGCCGGATTCTGTCTCTGTTACTCCTCTTCTAGTCCAGCTCTCTGCTGTGGACCGGGAGTACTGTGGAGGATGGCCCAAGTGCTTGCACCCTGCACCCATATGGGAGACCAGGAGGAGGCACCTGGCTCCTGGATTCTGATCGGCGCAGTGCGCGGGCCGTAGCAGCCAGTTAGGGGGTGAACCAACGGAAGGAAGGAATAACTTTGTCTCTCTCTCTCTCTCTCACTGTGTAACTCTGCCTGTCCAAAAAAGAATATGAGTATCTAAACACTGTCCTGTATTCTCAAATTTTGATACTGGGGACAGAAATTACGGTGTACCAATGGTTCAGATATTTATTTTCCCTAGTGATTCCTGATGGTTAAAATCACAAATTAACTTTTTAAAATGCAAAAATATAAAGAACCAGAGGGTATCAGTGAAATCTGAATAACTAGAAGTAGACTGGGAATTCACATGATGTCATTTTTCTCATGAGTGATCTTAGGTGTGCATTATCTTTTTCTTTTTTTAATTTAAAGATCAATTAATTAACTAATTTGAAAGAGAGAGAGAGAGAGAGAGAGAGAGTGAGTCTCATGCACTGATTTGTCCCCAAATTGTTGGAATAGCCAAGGCTTGGACTGCGCTGAAGCCAGAAGCCAGAAAATCTGGGTTTTGCATGTAAATGTCAGGAGCCCAAGTACTTGGGCCATCCTCTGCTGCTTTCTCAGGCCCATTATCAGTAAGCTGGATTGAAAGTAGAGAAATGGAAACTTGAATTTTAATATGTATAAAACTTTAATCTTTAATATGAGTGTCAGCATTATGGCAGCATAACATACTGCAACACAATACCAGTCCCCAGTGTGAATATTATTGAAGGAAAATTTTTTAAGAAAACTGATCAGCAGTAAAAAATAGTAAAGAATGAAAGTAATATTTATAAGCAAAAGTAATGATATTTTATTAAAAATATGAAACAAAGTTAAAACAAATGGCAGTGGTATTTCTTTTTATAGGTAACAATTTCACATGGGGAACTTAAAATTCTGATATAAGGACAAGGAGCCAAAACAAGGTTAGCAAAGGCTTTTTGTGGACTTAAAAGATTAATGAAACTGATAGGTTCATTTAAGAGGACCATATAACTTAATTATGAACATGAGAAGGATAGAGATTCACTTACAAATAATGCTTGAAAGCTATGTTTCTCTTAGATCTTGTTGACCTGATGAGTAATGATCATGTAGGTTTTTGAATAAATATGTAAAGTAGTTGGAGAATTTAAGATGATTTCTAAATGTCCTCTATGTCCTAGTGCATACTATGGAGAGTGAAGACTAGATGAAAAATCCAAATAACATTGGGACCATATTCAGAAATTGTCAGGAAGGGATGTAAGAATTTCTCTTCCTTCTCCTCTCAGCCTAGGATTGTTCTCAGCTGCTATGGAGGAAAAGAAATGAGAAAAATAATTAAGGTAAAATCTTTCAAAAGTGGCAATTTTAAAGTTATGGAAGAAGCAGAACACACTGAGAATAATTTTACTTTCATCAAGAACCAGTTCTGCTTTTAACTGACTATAACTTCTCCAAACTGCAACCTTTCTGCCATAATTAAGTGTACTTAAAAAGGTAAAATCTTGTAGATTTGAATGTTTCACTGACACAATCCTGTTCTTGCTTAGGAAGCAGAAGGTGTGAGAGGAAAGAAGAAAATAAATAAGGGGAATCAGAATGGAAATTGGAGTTGAAAATTTGATGTTTCAGTAGGAAATTTAAGAAAAGTAATATTCAAAGTCATTTCCTGAACCAGAGTAATCATCTAATCATCAAAGGTGAAAATGCCTGTTTGTTGTGCCAGACATTATTTTTCTGTTGCCACGCCTGACATAACTTATGCTAGAGAAGCTTACTTCTAGCACATGATTCATGGAATCTAATTTTAAACAGACATAATTTTAAATTATGCCTCTAATTTTAAACAGACATAAAATCCTTATTCCTATATTTAAAAATCAGTGAATCTCTTGGCCTCCTGGCCACACCCAACAACCATTCTAGGTAACTCTACTAGGAGTTACAAGAGTGATCCTAAGACTTTAATCTCAGCCATGCTTTGCCAATGCTAAGACGCAGTGAAAAGACAACCAATTGATCACAATCTGCTGTGTGTTTAACTGGTGAGAAGATAATTGAATACTGGGGAAAAATTCAGAAAGAAGAGATGAAAATAATTTTATTGTGAAACAGTACTTTAGATTTAATTTTCCTAATACAAGATATGTAGAGAAATACATTTCTATTGATCATGATTCTCCAGAGAGATAGGAATAGGATGATTGCATACAGAGTGATGTAAGATGTGGTTCACTATAGGAACTGTCTCATGTGATTATATGGAGGCTAAAAAGTCCAAAGTGTACGTTGGTTAACTTGAGAATGAGGAAAGTCATGTTGTAATTCATACTGCGTCCTGCGGACTGAGGATTTGGAGGCTGCTGATAAAAGCTGAGGAGCCCAAGGGCTAGAGTACCTGAAGCTCTGATGTTCAGAGACAGAAGAAAATTCGAAGTTCAAAGTGTGGTTTCTATTGAATGCATATAGCTCACACCATTGTAAAGTTGCAAAATCATAAATCAAACCATCTGTTTTGGGAAAATCCAGTATAAAAGAACTGCTGCTGCAGACATAAGGGGCCATTAAATAAAGGGAAGAGGTAGATAAATCCAGGATTACAGAGTTTAATTAGGGACTTGTGAACAAAAGTGTGATCTTTAGTAGCCAGAAGACAGTCTGTACCATTAGGTACGATAGAAGGATTTTACAAGTAAAGATGGATCTTGTGACTAACAACTGGAATGTACCTGGATTTTCTAGAAATTCTAACATTCTGGACAACAGATGAGAGACATTCTAGGAATCACATAAGAGCATCAGGTTATCTTTTTTTTTTTAAATTATTTTGAAAGTCAGAGTTATAGAGAGGGAGAGACAGAGAAAGGTTTTCCATCTGCTGGTTAACTCTGCAGTTGCCCACAATGGCCAGGCCAAAGCAGGAGCAGAACCTTCATCCTGGTCTCCCACATGAGTGGCAGGGGCCCAAACACTTGGGACATCTGCTGCTGCTTTTCCCAGGCCATTAGCAAGGAGCTGGATCAGAAGTGGAGCAGTTGGGACTTGAACCACTGCCCATAGGGGATGCTGGCATTGCAGACTGTAGCTTTCCCTTTTCACAACAATGCTGGCCCCCATTAGGTTATCTTAACAATTTTGTTTACCCCGTAAGTCTTGGTTTAATCTACAGGGTCACCTAGAGGATAAGATGAAGATTATATATCCATGTTGGCTGTAGTCATGTGAAGCTGTATTTTTTTTTTTTTTTTTGACAGGCAGAGTGGACAGTGAGAGAGAGAGACAGAGAGAAAGGTCTTCCTTTGCCGTTGGTTCACCCTCCAATGGCCGCCGCGGCCGGCGCACCGTGCTGATCCGATGGCAGGATCCAGGTGCTTTTCCTGGTCTCCCATGGGGTGCAGGGCCCAAGCACCTGGGCCATCCTCCACTGCACTCCCGGGCCACAGCAGAGAGCTGGCCTGGAAGAGGGGCAACCGGGACAGAATCCGGCGCCCTGACCGGGACTAGAACCCGGTGTGCCGGCGCCGCTAGTCAGAGGATTAGCCTAGTGAGCCGTGGTGCCGGCCGGTGAAGCTGTATTACTATTCCATTATAAGTTGAGGGTGTCTGGACTAACTGCATATGAATTTGCCTTCCCTCCACATGATGCTTCTTTCAATATTATAGTCTATGAATTTATGTAATACCTGATCCACTAGTGTGATATTCCAATAAATACTTCTCAACAAGGAACTAATTTCTTAGTAAAAGGCATACTGTTATCCCATGTGCATTGGACTATTGTTCTCACCATGAAGTATGCATCTATTCCACAAGTCTGTTTTAGTTATCTATGTTTGGAAAACAAGTTATTTAAAAATGTATCAGTTTAAAATAATAAAAAAGTATTCATCATTCCTATGAGTCTGGAATATGGCTTCTCCTTTAGCTAAGTGTGTGAGGTTACCATTGACCAGACTATGGCCCCATCTGAAAATAGCTAGTAGTAGCCCATGTTTAAGGTGCCTGCCTTCAGGCTCATTCATGTGGTTATTTGCAGACCTACTTTCCTTGTAACATAAGAAAGTAACTGGCACAACATGGTAACTGGCTTCCTCCAGAGCAAGAAATCCAAGAGAAAGTGCAAGAGAATACTAGAGAGAAGAATCTGCAGTCTTTTTATAGCCACAGTCTGGAAGTCACATACCATCATCTCTGCCATACTCATTTGGAGAAATAAGTCAAATTCACAAAACTCTGGCACTACATCCAGGGAATTACATAGGGATTGAATGTCAGATGGAGGTTAAAGGGAGCCACCTTATACATTGCTTACTAAGCTAAGTAAATGAAAGAAGAAAGAATGAAAATGTATTCTTTATCATTACTTGTGATATCATTGTACAATTTTAATAGTAACTTAAAATGCCAAAAAATAGGAAAAGAGATTCATTCATTAAAATGTAAGATAAGAAATCTTTAAAATAGTTACATATACCACACAGCGTAGTAGAAAATTCTTACAAATGAACAGAAAATCAGAAAACAAAATTATGTATGTTTATGCATAAGGGGAAAAATTGGCATAAACACAATAGCTAAGATATAGAACCACCCAGATGCCCATCAACTGTTGATTGGATAAAGAAATTATGGTATTTATACACTATGGAGTACTACTCAGCTGTAAAAAAAAATCCTGTCTTTTGCAACAAGATGGTTAAAACTGGAAACCATTATACTTAATGAAATAAGCCAGTCCCAAAAAGATACCATATGTTTTCCTTGATCCAAGGTAACTAATAGAGTACCTGAAATGTTATGTATTGGAGTGAAATAGACATTTCGAGAATAGATGATTTATAGTTTATAGCCCTTGTGTCTTCCATTGAGGAACAGTGTTTTATTTTTTTTATTTTTTTTTCCTCTTCATACTAGTTGTTGAACTGTTTTACTTAGAGGAGGGTTAACCATATGATCATTAAGTAAACCGAAAACAAATCATTGTGAAAAGTGAGAGTGGGAATCCTAGTGGGCAAGAGTGGAGGTATAGAGAGAAGTGACACTAGGTTCTTAAGTATGTATAAATGAAATATGTGAAACTTACATAACTTAAAAAAATTTAAAAATTGGCATAAAAGACCCAAGAAGCTAAACAATGTTGTGGGGTTAGAATGATAGGATTAAGTTTTCGTCTTTCAAAGAATAGCAAAGAATGCTTGCTTTGCTGGAAAATGTTTCTACAATTTAAATGGAAGAAATGGTAAAGTATTTGCAATGTTAAATATCAATGTATTTATTAGCTGTAATAAACGTCATACATATATATATATATATATAAATTTCTGTTAACTGTAATAAAATGCACATGATTGAGATGTGAACCACTCAGTACAAACTTGTTTAGGTTTTTAATAACAGCATCTTAGTCTATATGGAGTCTACAGTTTTGTATCATATATTTTCTTATCTATGTTCTGAAAGGAGTATTTGAGTAATTTGTCATTATTAATACTTTCTAATTCATAGTGTCACATATAGCTATAGATGTTCAACTATTTGTTTGCTAAATATTGTATCTATTATTTCACCCAAAATGGTACTAATAATAAAGGGTTTGTTCTATGTGACCTTTGTAGGACATTAAATCAAACCATCTGTAATAATACTGTTTTTTTTTTCCTGTGTAGGAAATCATTGTTAACATATGGTTATGTCAAATGATTTTAACTTTTCTCTCATTAAGCAAGAGACAGCATGTCCTCCCTTCAGTAGATGGGACATTGTGTGAGTGTTTTTTTTTAATATGAATAACTAATCAAAAATATTGCCCATTGTCCTCTCACTGCTATACCATGAAAAATTTTAAAAGTCCCAAATATATATAAAGTAAGATTTTAAGAAAAACTTGACAAGATTCTGTTAGTGTGGATTTCAATGTGAATATATAATTGGTTGTAGAAACTTGAAAATTGGTGATGGAAAAGTCAACAACCTATTCAAATATTGCCTTGGAAGGATGAACTGTATTATGTGCTATAAAATGAAAAAGGGCATTTAGACAAATATAATTATACAAATCTTTTTACATTTGAATGACAAACTGAATAAAATCTCTGCCTAATGATCTTAGAATTAGCACTTTCTACTTTAATTCAGCATGATGGAATTAAAAGTGTCTGATGTCACATTACAGTGTATACTTTGGACATCATTTTAAAATTGATTAATAACAGGTTGCACCTGATTGCAATTTTTTTGGTTGAAAATTTTCAGAAAATCAAATACAAAAACAAATACCAACCTGCATGTTCTGAAAAGCATGAATGATAAATATATAGAATATTTAAATTGTTATTCTTCCTAAAACTTATGACATATAATTTAATCTTGAATGCAACTCTAACGAAACTAGCAGTCCATAATATACACTTCTGCTTTGAGTTCATTAGCACTAAGCATAGTGATGAAACCATAAAGGAAAGCTTTTGTGAAAAAAAGGTAAGATATTTTGGGAGACTGCAAGCAACTTTGTAAGTAAGAGTCAATCATAAATGATGACAATACATAACAGATAACAGGCCCAAATTAAACAGTTTCAAGATATTCAAAAACATCCTCTAAATATCTTAGTACTTAAAATCAAGAAATGCCAGTGATCTCTCTGCATGAGAACCCAGCATGAAAATTCTGACCGCAGATTTCTTTAAGAATGGAAAATTACAAATTTAATGATTAATTTCCAAAACATTTTTTCCTAACCAACATGTGTTTATTTTCTTCAAGATGTGTGCATTTTTTGTTGCAGATATCAGACTTAAACATAAAGGAACTAGTAGTCCAATACAAATACATCTGCAACAGGTTACTGCTGTTCAGAACATGATAAAATAATTCTCTCTGATACAGATCATTTATTTTAAAAATACTGATACAGATAAAGAGAATCGAAAATGAATCTTGATGTGAATGGAAGGGGAGAGGGAGTGGGAAAAGGGAAGGTTGCGGGTGGGAGGGACGTTATGGGGGGGAAGCCATTGTAACCCATAAGCTGTACTTTGGAAATTGATATTCATTAAATAAAAGTTAAAAAAAATACTGATACAGGCTATTTATTTTAAAAATTTGGAAGTGAAAGAAACTAGAGTAAACATTAAGTGGCAAGGACTTTATAAAGACAGGCTTATTGGAACATCACATTGTTCTGTGAAAATTTCTGATTTCTAGTTTAGTAATTTCAATGTCACACTTGATCCCTAAGAAAGCACAACTCAGCGATGAGCCAAGCCCACTCCTTTGCCCAGCTGCTTTCATCTTAGAGACCCAACCACATATAATTTTTCTAGTTATCCACATTAAGAAAAAATGTTAGATCTGAAAATACTTGTTTTTAGCAAAATTCAAAGGAGTTGTGTGGGTTTATGTCACTGTAGGTGAAATACCATTTTGGAACAGATTAATGCAAATAATGCTTGTGGAAGTGATAAGGGATCCAATAGGACAAACATTTTTGTTGTATTTTGATTGTGGAATTGAGCTGTTCATGACTTGAATACAATGTTCCTATAATGTACAAAGCCAGGGAAGATAAATATAGTGCATTTACACCGAAGTTCCTTATTGTAACAACCTCCCTCTTCAGTCATAGTTCCCTAATGCTCATCTTTTAAATAATCATTTTCCTTGTACTTGTGTCAACAAGTCCACAGCCACCTCTGGTATAAAACTGCCTTGAAAATATACAATCACCTATTATCTTTATTTGGACTTCTAAGTATGAGAACCTTTTGAGTTTTCTTAACCTTTGACTGAAGTTCTGTAGAGACTTTTAAAAGAATATTCAGTGCCAATTTTAAAATTTTTATTACCCATATTCACTGTAAAAATGTCAAGCTATACAAAATTATATTTTGACTACATTGCCATATCCACCATCAGGCTTTAGCACAAAGAGGTAGTTAATCGTAAGTGTTGGTCTAATTCTTCAAAGACATTTCTACATTCATTCATACACAAATGTTTTAGTAAAAGTCTAAATAAATGGAATTAGTGCAAGTTGTCTGATGCTTTATTCACTAAATAATGTACCTTGAAGATTCTTCCTAGCCAACACACAAAACTTTAATCCATGAAAAATCTTCTAGATTTGGCTATCTTCTGATTTATGCAGTTGTTGCTCATTGATAGACATTTGGGTTGCTTCCATGAAAAACACAGATATCCAAGAACTTGCTGGTTTGATTTCTTGTTTCCTTATCTCACTCTTGATCCTATTTCAGACATTGCTGAAACTGTTACCAAAAAATACTCCTTCCTCAAATACACAAAAGAAGTGCTATTGTTTGTCTCATCCCTTAAGTAGGGATAGGACTCTTTATTTTTTTTCCTTTTTTAAAGATTTTATTTGTTTACTTATTTATTTTTATTTAGTAAATATAAATTTCCAAGTACAGTTTATGGATTACATTGCCCCCCCCATAATTTCCCTCCCACTCGCACCCCTCCCATCTCCCGCTCCCTCTCCCATTCCATTCACATCAATTATCTTTATATGCAGAAGATCGATTCAGTATATATTAAGTAAAGATTTCATCAGTTTGCACCCACACAGAAACATAAAGTGTAAAAATACTGTTTCAGTATTAGTTATAGCATTACTTCACATTGGACAACACAATAAGGACAGATCCCACATGAGAAGTAAGTACACAGTGACTCCTGTTGTTGACTTAACAATTTGACACTGTTGTTTATGGCATCAGTAATCTCCCTAGGCTCTATTCATGAGTTGCCAAGGCTATGGAAGCCTTTTGGGTTCGCTGACTTCGATCTTATTCCAAAAGGGTCATAGTCAAAGTGGAAGTTCTCTCCTCCCTTCAGAGAAAGGTACCTCCTTCTTTGATGGCCCCATTCTTTCCACTGGGATCTCACTCACAGAGATCTTTCATTTAGGTTTTTTTTTTTTTTTTTTTCTTGCCAGAGTGTCTTGGCTTTCCATGCCTAAAATACTCTCATGGGCTCTTTAGCCAAATCCGAATGCCTTAAGGGCTGATTCTGAGGCCAGAGTGCTATTTAGGACATCTGCCATTCTATGAGTCTGCTGTGTATCCCGCTTCCCATGTTGGATCGTTCTCTCCCTTTTTTATTCTATCAGTTAGTATTAGCAGACACTGGTCTTGTTTATGTGATCCCTTTGACTCTTAGCTCTATCAGTGTGATCAATTGTGAACTGAAGTTGATCACTTGGACTAGTGAGATGGCATTGGTACATGCCACCTTGATGGGATTGTATTGGAATCCCCTGGCACGTTTCTATCTCCTTGGGGCAAGTCTGATTTGGGGATAGGACTCTTTATGAGTCAGTATTTCCTCCCTCTTAATTTAAAGTGGGACTGATTTATGAAATTAATGATGTTACATGGTAATGAAGTTTACTCCATGTATAAAGATGGACATGGCCACTCTATGTTGAATATCAACTTGGCTCATATTGTATGAAATCCTGATGAAGACATTGTATGTTTAGGATTTAGGGGCTGCCTCTTGTATCTTATATTTTCTGGCCAATATATTGTGTTGTTATTGGTTATATCTGAATTAATAATCTCACATAGTATATCAAAAGCCATGCTGTAGTTTATCAGCATTCATTTTCTACAAAGATGAAAAAAGTTATATAGGATATACATATAAGGTCTTCTAATGAGTCCTAAGGTTTGCTTTCTTTGTGATTATTTTATCCTTTCTCCAACTGACATGAATTTTATAAAGCTACTCACTGAGCCTCTGGTATTAGGAATGCCTAATAATAAATTATTCTCTTCTTTAGTACCTGTGACGTGTCTTTACTTCCTGTCCATCAGGATTCAGCAAAATATTTTCCCTAACTATAAACTGAAAATACAAAATTAATGGCCAATAGATGTATTTTGCAGCAAAATAATGTCATGATCTGTTTTAATCATAATAGCAATGACAACTCTAGCAGGCTTCTCTTTCTGCTTGGTTGGTCAAGCTAACAATAACTTGTGTCCTTCTACCAAGTCTACCTGCTGCAGGCTGGTCCGTGACCTCCATCCTTAACCTTATCTTTCCACAGCACTGAGCAGAAATGGTGATCATCCCCATGTCTCCTTGCTTCACAGCAGTTCATTGATTGTCTTCACACTGTAAATGAGTTTTGCAAATTAGGTTAAAAAGTTTCACAAATATTCAAACTCTAATCTTCCCTCTGGCTATTGTCCTAATTTTCTTTCTTCTTTTCATATAGTTATAGAAGGAACTTTCCTTTTCCTCACCACCTACTCTCTAATTAAATACACAAGTCTATTTCCCCACCCTATATCCTAGAGAGAATCTGTGCTGAACATCAGTGTTTTTCAAAGGTTCACTTCCTTTTTTTTTTTTTTTTTAGATATAATACACCATCATTTTGGATAATTTTGCAGCAGGAAAATAATCATGGAAATAAAATGATAATTTCATAAACTATGAAAGCTATTTTTAAAAATTTTAGTCTTTTCATACTGATTTATAAATGTAGGAGTAACATTTTGTTTTGCCATTAAAATTTCATAAAAATTGTTTTCAGATGCTGTATTAATTTCTCTTTTCCCAAAGAAGCCATTTATTTAATGAGTACAAATTTCATAAGTACAACTTGTGGAATATAGTAATTCTTCCCTCCATATCCACCCTTCCACCCCAACTCCCACCATACCTCCTCCTGTCTCCCATTCCCAGTCCCATTCTCCATTAAGATTCATTTTCAATTAACTTTATACACAGAAGACCAATTCTATACTAAGTAAATATTTCAACAGTTTTCACACACATGCGTGCACACACACACACACACACAAACTGTTTGAGAACAAGTTTTACAGTTAATTCTCATAGTACAACTCATTGAGGACAGAGGTACTGCATGGGAGTAAGGGCACAGTGACTACTGTTGTTAACACTCTGTATGATGTCATTGATCAATCAAGGCTCTTGACATGAGCTACCAAAGCTATAGAAGCCTTTTGAGTCCACAGTCTCTGTCAGTATTTAGACAAGGCCATAAGCAAAGTAGAAGTACTCTCTTCCCTTCAAAGAAGAGTACACTCTTTGATGGCCCCGTACTTCCACTGGGGTCTCACTCACAGAGATCAAAAATGTAGGAATTTTTTTTTTTTTTTTTTTTTTTTTTTTTTTTTTTTTTGCCATGACTGAAATGCTCTCATGGGCTTTTCAGACAAGAATGCCTTTAGGTCTGATTCTGAGGTCAGAGTGTTATTTAGAACAATTGTCATCCTGTGAGTCTGCCACGTGGTATGCTTCTCATGAATGAACATTCTTTCCCGTTTAATACTATTATTATTACCAGACACTTGATCTTATTATATGATCCTTTTAACATTTAATCCTATCTGTATGATCAATTTAACACTTAATATGATAATATGATCACTTTAACACTTATGATGGCATTTTTTCACCCAGCTTCATGGGATTTGGGGTCCCATGAAAGTTTTTAAACTGTACCCTTAGAAGTAAGTCTGTAGGAATGTATGCAGAACTATATAGCGTCAAAATTACAAGCTTCTTCCTCCCTCTCTTATTCCCACTCTTACTTTTTATTGGGATATATTTTCAATTTGCTCTATACACATATGTTTAACTCTATGTTAAGAATTTCAACAAATAGTATTAGGAAGAAAAAAAAAAACTGTACCTCAACAGGTAAGACATGAGTTGTTCAAGTCATTCCTTCTCAAAGTGTCAATTTCACTTCTACATATTGCCTTTTAGGTGCTCTATTAGTTATCACAGATCAGGGAGAACATATGATATTTGTCCCTTCGGGACTAGTTATTTCAATAAGTATGATGTTTTCCAGATTCATCCACTTTGTTGCAAATGACCAAATTTCATTTTTTTTACTGCTTTGTAATATTCCATAGAGTACATATCCCATAATTTCTTTATCCAGTCCTAAGTTGACAGGCATTTAGGTTGATTCCATGTCTTAGCTATTGAGAATTGAGCTGCAATTAATAGGTGGGTGCAGATAACTCTTTTATATGCTGATTTCATTTTCCTTGGTTAAATTCCCAGGAGTGGGATGGCTGGGTCATATGGTAGTTCTTTGTTCATCGTTGAGGTATTTCCAAACTGTGTGCCATAGTGGTTTTACCAGTTTATGTTCCCACCAACAGTGGATTATGGTACCTTTTACCCCACATCCTCACCAGCATTTGTTTGTTACTATATGAAATCCATTTCAACTAGGGTGAGGTGAAACCCTCATTGTTATTTTGATTTACATTTCCCTGATGACTTGTGATCCTGAACATTTTTTTTATGAGTCTGATAGTCATTTGGATTTTCTCTTTTGAAAAAATGTCTGTTTAAGTCTTTGGCCCATCTCTTAAGTGGATTGGTTGTTTTGCTGTTGTTGAGTTTCTTGATCTCTTTATATATTCTGGTTATTCTTTATCAGTTACATAGTTTACAAATAATTTATCACATTCTGTCAGTTGTCTCTTCACTTTCCTGAGTGTTTCCATAGCAGTATGGAAGCTTCTCAGTTTGAAGTAATCCCAGTTGTTAATTTTGGCTTTGATTGCCTGTGTCTCTGAGATCTTTTCCAAGAACTCCTTTGCATGTGCCAATATCTTACAGGGTTTCCCCAACGTTTTCTATTTGATGCTATTAGGTCATAGATTTAGGTCTTTAGCTCATTTTGAATGGATTTTTAAGGTGTAATATAAGGGTCCTGCTTCATTCTGCTGCATGTAGAAATCCAGTTTTACCAGTACCGTCTGTTGAAGAGACTGTTCTTGCTCCAGGTTTTAGCTCGTTGGTCAAATATAAGTTGGTTGTAGAAGCTTGAATTAATTTCTGGTGTTTCTATTTTGCTTCATTGATCTATCTGTCTGCTTTTGAATCAGTACCAGGATATTTCGATTATAACTGCCTTAGGTATGTCTTGAAATATGATATTGTGATGCCTTGGGCTTTGTTTTTGTTGTATAAGGTTTCTTTAGCTATTTGAGGTCACCTGTGTTTCCATATGAATTTCAGCATCATTTTGTCTAGATCTAAGAAAAATGTCTATGGTATTTTGATTGGTATCACATTGAATCTGTAAATTGCTTTTGGAAGAATGGACATTTTGATGATATTGATTCTTCAAATCACTGAACATGGAAGATTTTTCTTTTTTTAATCTTCTTCTATTTATTTCTTCAATGTTTTGTAATTCTCATTGTAGAGATCTTTGACATTCATGGTTAAGTTTATTCCAAGGTACTTTTTTTTTTTTTTTGTGACTATTGTGAATGGGTTTGATCTTAGAAGTTCTTTCTCAGACATGGTATTGCCTGTGTATACAAAAGCTGTTGATATTTGTGTATTGATTTTATCTCCTGCTACATTACCAAACTCTTCTTTAAGTTCCAATAGTCTCCTGGTGGAGTCTTTTGGATCCCCTATATATAGAATCATGTCATCTGCAAATAGGGATAGTTTGACTTCCTCATTCCCAATTTTTATCCCTGTAATTTATTTTTCTTGCCTAATGGCTCTCATTAAAACTTCTAGGACTATATTGAATAGCACTGGTGAGACTAGGCATCCCTGTCTGGTAACATCTCAGTTGGCATGTTTCCAACTTTCCCCTATTCAATAGAATGTTGGCTGTGGGTTTGTCATAAATTGCCTTGCTTGCCTCTCTTATTTGCTCTTTGGGTGTGGACCTGCCCAATCTTTGTTGGTCTCCTGGGCTTCCCGTTGCAAATTTCCCATGGCTCCTAGTGAGAAATGTGAAATAAAGACAGAGATGGAATGACTTAGATTCCAATAAGCTTCTATTAGTGCTCATTTCACTGTTCTCTTAAAGGTATTTACTAGTTTGCAACTTCTGCTGATTTAATATATAAAAGTAATTATTATTATAATAGTTTATGGCATTTGAATTACTATTAGAATTAGCTTGCTTGTTGTTGTTATTTCTTTGTTGAATATGTATGCATGTAACAGCTGCAAATATTTTCCCAAGTTTATTTTTAAACCTCAAATTTTATTTATTATTTTTCTGATAAACAAGACCACTCATTTTGTATAAAAAGACTCCCACAGGAAAAAAAAATCCGTCCTATCTCTGAATATTTACCTGTGTCATCCCCAGTTTCTATTTCATCATGTTCATTACTGCTTTGCTTTTCCTCCTTATAACTGTGTGACACCAGGCAAGTTTATTCACTATTTAAGACTCAAAGGGAATTAATATACATACAGCATAATAATTTTAAGGAGTAAATAACTATGGTGAATCACTCAGCAGTTAATAATTCTGATTGAAATTAGTAGCTTTGCTTCATCTAGCTTTAGCATATTCGTTCTTTTTTTAAGATTTGTTGCCATGAGCATCTCGGGGAGTCTGGCCAGCAGACTCAACCCAGGGCCCGCAACGACAGGTTTCTTGGGCGAGAAAAGAATGAACAGCGCTTATCGGTCTTCAGTAGACTTTTTATTAGAGAAAGTAGACATGACAGAGGTAGGGAGGAAGGAGGAAAGGAGAGGAGAGAGAGAGCTTCCTCCTCACACCCGCGGCTTATATACAAAATGTGACCAATCAGAAGCAAGCTAGAGTCCATGCATCAGGCACACCAATCCGGTCTCTGTTCACGTGAAGGGCACGCATCCTTCGGTCAATCAGGTGAGGTGTCACGCAGCAGGCAGGCAGGCAGACTCACTGCAGGGGTCCTGGTGCCATCTTGTTGTTTACCGCGACCTTGATCCCTCCGCCTCCAGAGAGCCCCGCCCGTTGGAAAGCCCCTGGTCAAAACTGAAACTAAAAACCTCCACCTAGCGATGCTGCCGCGGACTATTCCCCGACAATTTGTATTTATTTATTTGAGAGATGGAGTTACAGACAGTGAGAGAGAGAGAGACAGAGAGAAAGATCTTCCTTCTGTTGGTTCACTCCCTAGATGGCCGCAACTGCCAGAGCTGTGCTGATCCGAACCCAGGAGCCAGGTTCTTCTTCCAGGTCTCCCATGCGGGTGCAGGGGCCTAATCACTCCGGCCATCTTCTACTGCTTTCCCAGGCCATAGCAGTGAACTGGATTGGAAGAGGGGCAGCCAGGACTAGAACCAGCACCCCTATGGGATGCTGGCGCCACAGGTGGAGGATTAACCTACTGCTCCACAGAGCTGGCTCCAGCATATTCATTCTTAATCATTGTATTATACTTTATTTCCAGTAAATTGTTAGAATACATCTTCTAAAATCAAATTTATGGTACAGCAAAACTGTTAAATTGAGCACTTTGTTGCATGCTCAGACATGATGAACGCTTTTTAGAAAAAAGAAAAGATTTATGTGAAAGGCGGAGTTACGGAGAGAGAGGGAGATGCAGAGAGACAGAGATCTTCCATCTGATGATTTATTCCCCAAATGGCCACAGTGGCCAAGTCTGGGCCATACTGAGGCCAGGTGCTTCTTCTGGATCTTCCACTTTTGTAGCAGGAGGCCAAACATTGATCAGTCTTCTGCTGGTTTCCCCTTTTCATCAGCAGGGGCTGGATCAGAATTTGGAGCAACTGGGCTACAAACCAGCACCTGCATGAGATGCTGGTTTCACAAGCAGCAGCCTAAACCCCTATGCTACAATGCTGTTCCCACAACGAACTCCTTAATTCAACTAGTTTGTAAGTTAAGCTTTCTAGGTAGATAACTAAACAAATAATATACATATATAAATAAAATACAAATAAAATTTGTATCTTATTTTAAAATTCTATGAATCTGATTATGTTGAATCTATTTCCAAATCATCATTAAATAAATATTATTACAATTTCCATCCATAATTTGCGGTTTTTACTTCTAAGAATGTAGAGTTTCATCCCAAACTACAATAGAAATATTGGTTTGAGGTTTCTGTTTTTCCCCAGTCATATTAAGGGTTCCCATATTAAAAATATGTAATTATGAATGATGGAGGGAAGGAGAGAGAGAGAATGAGAGAGAGAATAAAAGCAGAGTCAGGTCTTAAAAACAGGCATTCTGACATGGGGTATGGGCATCTCAAGGGGTATTTTATCCACAAGCACAAATGCCCACTCCAACATGCAGTATTTTAGTATTTTCAACTTTTGTTTATCAGACAATGAAATACTATGATACTGTGATTTTACTGAAAATTACTTCCCTTCAATTTAATATTTTACTATACCACAGTGCTGGCACCCATAAATTTATATTTCTAACTACCTGCTGAATATTTCCATTAAAGAATTAAACTCAAAGTGAAGTTAAACTCATTTAGAACCATAAACTTCCCAAAAGTAACTCCTTGTTGTGACTATCCAATTGCTGATAGACAATTTAATTTAATTATAAGCATTTGAAGTTATCCAAATCCTCACCTACTTCCCAAAGCTACAGAAACTAAGTCACTCCTTTATTTGCAGTTCACATAGCATCATGGAAGCATCTCCTTTCTCCTCTGTGTGTGTGAGACCACACCAGAGTCGGCAAGCAATTCTGATTATTAAATGGATATCAAATCCTGATATCCCCCCCCAGGTTTTTAAGTGATTCTCATGAGGTTCACTCTTTTTCTTCTTTTAGGTGAAAAATTGTCAATGGTAAGAAGTTCCCTTCTGTCCTTAGGAGAAACTGGAAATTTTAATTTAGTACATTTTTCCCAATGATGAAATCTTTCACTATTAGATAATCCCTGGAACACGTTCTCAAGAAAACCTCACAACTGCTAGTTATATGTTCCTAACCCCAAAAGAGAGTACCAAATCCAGAAGATAATAATGGTAAAACAATTTTGGTGATTGAGTTGTTACACATACACTATACACTATAATTTTGACAGTATCTCACATTTTCTGAAAGAACCTAAATTATTTGAAGTAAATAATACCCTGCTTCTGTGTTTACTTTTAGTACTGTGGGACAAACAACATGAGCTTTGAACAAAGACATACTCATCTTAGCTCTCTAATTTGTACTGTAGCTGGACACTACTACATAATCCTTCACTTCCTCAATTTTACACTAGGTAAAGGAATAAGAAGCTTTTTCATAGAAAGATAAATGAGGTAACAAATTTTATCCGTCCACCAAACCATCATGGCATCATAAGAGCTAAAAGAATTCTGGTGTCTTCTTAAGAGCAGATGGAAAATATATTAACACATGTTTCTGTGGGTTTTGAGCTTAAATTCATATGATTGTGTTATGGAACATGGTCATGTATTTATCAATATTGCTTTCTCGTTGGTTTCAAGGTGAGACATAAATGGTTCTCACCATCCTTTTCGAGGCAGTCTGTTGCTTGAAGACTAGTGATAGCCATCTGTAGAATTCACATGAGATTTGGAGGGTTAAACTGGAGGTCAAGACAACAAACTACAAGTTTGCTTTGCCACAAAATTCAGAAACTGCACAATAACACTTGATGCTTTATGTATTTAGAGGAGACTATAGAATTTGTATCTTAGCACTCAAAATGAAGATATATGTTTAGTGGAATAATCAAAATGATTCAGCAGTGTTGTAACATTGACATGAGAATTGATGGAGCATTTCTACTTAGTCTGAGCATTTAACAACACTAACTTCAGTGGTATTTGCAGAAAAATTTAGTGCTAGTAACTTCCTTTTTAGCTGGTAATGTCTTTTCATTTGCAAATTTGTTTCTGGGAAAGTTTGAATGTTGGCGTTTTGGAAAATGACTTTTTTCCTACACAAAGGTCATTCTTAAATGTCAAACATGTGTTAATTGATTGTGTTTGATTTTTTTTAATGTCTGGAAGTATATTTTTTCCAGACTTGTTTTTGAGGTCAATTTCATACTTGGGATAGTGGGAAATTTTGGTTCTCTGAAAAACATAAGGTTTGAGAAAAACATGTTACACAGAAAAATAAAGTTCTTGTATGATTCAGTTGTGACCTGTTCGAATGATTAACAGATTGGTTGTTTCTCAGCCAGTTATTGAAGAGAATTGAGTACTGTTGGAACAATTGTAATATTATATTAAAATTTGAATCAAAAAACCTTCAAGATACCCAGAGAACACCAAAATTAATGCCTTTCAAGCCTCAGTAACTTAGGGGTTAAATATACAAACTCTTCTGATTTTTTTTCTGTGCCTCTTTCAAAATGAATGTAGTATAGTTTAGTACTCACACTTTTAAATGCTTCATTTAAAATATAAATTCCCCCTTCTTTTTATGTTCAATATAGGAAACTTTGATACATATAAAATTAAAAAGTAATTCAGTTGCCAAGGGTGCAAACATTATGGAAGAAAAACAGTGTGATATATTACTCACCATTAAAATATTTCCATTATATCTAAATTCATGTTAATGACACTGTATGATTACATTTTTTTCAGGACATTTAAATGTCAGTTAACATTGTGAGGGTCTTAATTTGGTATATATTCTTTCCTGAGGATTATCAAATAAAAACTACAAAACAGCTGGAAGGGAACTACAGTTGAGAATTATAAAAAAATTGAGGATACAGTTTCCTGATTCTATATTAATAAATTTTGGTTCATCTACCATGATTAAACCATAATACTACATACTCCTCTTAATTTAGAGAAACAAGAGATGAGAAGAGCAAGGGTATAAAGTTAATTTAAAAATTAT
Source organism: Oryctolagus cuniculus (assembly GCF_051225735.1). Taxonomy (NCBI): domain Eukaryota; kingdom Metazoa; phylum Chordata; class Mammalia; order Lagomorpha; family Leporidae; genus Oryctolagus; species Oryctolagus cuniculus. Next base: position 103,895,198 of record NC_142871.1, on the reverse strand, counting down.
TTATCTTGTTAGTGAATATGCCCTTATGTATTTGAGAGTATGACTTAAGCATCAATTAGATGTGATTTTTTTGAGTCCCATACTAACATATATAATACTCATAATATTGGACAAGCATTAGAATCTCTTGAAGCCACATTACATTCATATTTAAAGTGCGAAAAATAATAGCACCCCATTTTTTACAAAAGATTATGGTTTCTATGTCATTGGAAAGAATTCCAGTCATATGGCAGAATGAGATAATATGAATGAGTCCAAATGTTGAAAACTCATAGAAATACCAGACAAAATGTAATAATCAGAAAAATGAGTCAAGTTCAAAAGGTAAGGAAATCAGTAGGTGTTTCTAAAACACAATGACAGACAACAAGAATTAGGTGACAGATAAAATATTAAATGCAATCTGGGGACTTTTAATTGTTTGTAGAGTTATGAGTGCTAAATGGCTTAGAATTGGGACCTCAGTGCTAAGTGTAGACAAGAGAGTTTTCTCAAATTGTATAGTTTTGGAAAACTGTGGCTAAGCAGATCTAGAACACATTCACTCAGTCACCCTGGGACACTGAGAAGGAAGCTTGTGTTCTTTCTGAAACCTTGGTGTAGTGAAGGGCAGAGGAGAATTCCCGTCTCCCTCAACAAAACACCAGCACATACAATGGAGGTGTATGGTGTGATTTTATACTTTCATAATACAGCAATCTGATTTTAAGAAATTTACTGCTGTGGAAGGAAGATTTTACACAAAGCCCTTATATGAGTTTCACAGGAGAAATTAATATATGCAAAAATGAACCTTTAATGGAAATAAAACAAACTATGGGAGAAAACAAAAATCTGCAAAACAAAGGAACATATTGAGAACTAGGAAAATAACACCAATTGTTAATAAAGTGTTTTACATATTTATATTATATATAGTCTAATGTGACTTTAGAGAGTATAAAAGTTTAAGAACAGAGAATACTTAGAATAAATAAAGAATGCAACAATAGAGGGAAAATATAAGTAGATACATACATTGAAAGACATCACTTGGTACCATGCAAATATGTAGTTTTTGTATGTAAATTAAAATAAATTTCTTAAAAATCAACAATGGTCATAAAAATATAAGTATTCTAAACTATATAATCTGAAATAAGAAATTCAGTGAGTACAGTTTTGGATACTATAAAACAAAATATTTGCGAATTGGAAGACAGATCTCAGGAAGTCACCTAGAATGCAATAAGATTAAGATGATGAAATTATTCAGTAATAATTATCTATCCACTTCCCTTCTCTTTCTTTCTCTCTCTATACCTTCCAAAGTTCTTTTGAATCACTTACAAGACACAAAATGCATTGATGGATAAGATTGACCCCAGTGACCTCAGCATCTCTTTCTTGTGCAACTCACAGTACAGTGGGTTTGTGCTTATTGTTATTAAATAAATGAATAAATCGAAATCTATGTGCATGTATATATAAATTCTTTGCAAAGAATTAAAACTGATTCTTACTAAGTGTATTGCTACTTTGTATTTAGTGGTTAAGGAAGCCTCTTGAATGAATAAAATTTTGCAAGTTAGAATCATCAATGCAAATATAGATGTTTTCTCATTACAGAATTCAAATACTGCAAAGGAGATATGAGTTATGTATGTTTCAGGAACTAAAAGAATATCAGTATTGTTAGGGCATGATGAGTACTGGGGAGAAGGGTGTGGGATGATCTTGGAGACAGGATCCTTATAAGAACCAGAATAAAGACTCTGGATTTTATCTATACACTTGGGAAGCAATAAATGGGCTTTCAGAAGGAGCATTGCATTATCTGTTTTACTTTTTAGTGGATTTGTCTTTCTAATGGAATGGATTTTCAGCAAGAAAAATAACAAAAGGTTGGAATTGGGAGGCTGTTGCTATACTACCAATGACAAAGACAGAGTTTGATTTGGATCTGAGTGGTTTTGTACCAGAGTGATGAGACATTGACAGATTTGGAAACTACACTGGATGAAACATGAAGGAAGTTTAATGTTTATAGAATATGGAGCTTGGAGAAAAATAAGACTCACATTCAATTCACAGAATAGAGATAAATCCATGTAGGAATTTGCCATTCACTGCTTAAACATTTCCATTGATGTTTAATTGATATTATCAAGATTAGTCACACAGAGAGCAGTATAAGGATAGCAGTTTATAGCCTACTGTTGTGATCATAATGTTCCAAATTTGCCAGCCTTCTGAGATAATCCATGTGTTAGTATCAATTTTAAACAAACACATGGATTGAGCTTCCATAAAATTTATAACTAGGATTTCATCCACTCCCTAATAGTCCTGGAGGTTCTTTCAGCAAGGGGTTGCATATTGTCCTGCCAGTTAACTTGTCCATGTGTTACAGCTATGTTACCATTGCTTTGCATTTTCCTTCTGGGTCTATTCTATTTTTTCTTTTCTTTGTCACCTCAATATGAAATCAATCTTTATTTTCTTCACTCTTCCCCTTTATATACTTTTAACACATGTTAAATAGGCTTTTAATAAAACTTGGCTGATGTGGAGACATAGTGTCAATCTGTAGATTCACACCTAAATATCACTGTTAATAGTTTTTCTTTTTGATATCCCTTTCACAAAATATTTCTCAAAGTTTTCTCCTCTACTCTCATCCCGCTATTTTCCGAACACTTCTCTCTACTCCTAAGATTTCTTTTTTTGTAATTTTATTTTATTTATTTATTTATTGAGAGGTAGAGTTACAAACACTGAAAGGGAGAGACAGAGAGAAAGGTCTTCCTTCCGTTAGTTCACCCCCTAAATGGCCACAAGGGTCGGAGCTTCACAGATCCAAAGGCAGGAGCCAGGAGCTTCCTCCAGGTCTCCCACGAGGGTGTAGGGGCCCAAGGACTTGGGCCATCTTCTACTGCTTTCCCAGGCCATAGCAGAGAGCTGGACTGGAAGAGGAGCAGCCTGGACTTAAACTGGCGCCCACATTGGATGCCAGTGCCGTAGGCAGAGGATTAACCTACTGTGCCAGGGCGCCCGCCTCCTAAGATTTCTTAATACATCCCCTTTCTCTATTGACCCCAGTGACCTTAGCATCTCTTTCTGGACGCCTCAGTAAACTTCAAGTTATCATTGTGCTATTATGCAAAATAATCTCTTTAATTTATATCCTTCATCTTCAGATCAGGTTGGTATTTTGTATAACCAGAATGGTCCATCTTAATGTTTGGATAAACCTAACACAGCTTTCTGTGCTATTTCTATGCTTCTCATTTACTTTGCTATTTATTTATCCTCATTTACTTTGCTATTTATCAAATATTTATTTGCAGCACTGTATGTTTTTAAAAACAAATTTGAAATGTACAACTAGGAAAGGTTCTCCTCAGGGAAGTGTTTAACTTGTTTTCATAAATGCAAAATTTGCCAGCAAACTTAACGGATTTGTGACCTAGAAGATTGTAATGGGTCTGTGAGAGTCAGAGGCTGACTTTAGTGTGCCTGAAAGCTATGCATAAATCTGCAGGAATGGATGAGATTGTCAGGGGAGAGACTGTTGAATCAGAACCTAAGGGGAAATTCACATTTAGAGGATGAGGAATAACTAAGGCAATGAAAGAGACAGAAATGTAGTCAGGATGAGGAAGAAAATAAAGCTTCTGTCAGCTTTGAAAGACAAGGGAGGTGAGCACTTCAAGAACGATTGTGGGATGGGGAAGGGCAGGAAGATGTCTAATGGTAAAGGGATTGAGATGAGCATGACAGTTTCTGAGAGGCAGCTGACTTTCCAGAGATCTGATTCATTCAAGGAAGGGGATTTAAAGTCAGGATTTAAAGTCAGATTGCTTGATGTTATTGAGTAAGAGGAGAGTGAGGAATTATATGATACCCTTTTGAAATATTTCTGTAAAAAGGAAAGGGAATTGTCCAGAAAATGAAATGAGAAGTAACTTTTGTTGTCACTCTTTAATAACCAAAAGCCAGGGGCTCAATTGTCCCAGAGAAAATTCATACTGAATGTGTAGGGGATGGAGATTGAAGTATAGGTTGATAGATCTCAGAATGTCCATGCCAGACAAAGAAGAAAACAAAGAAAGGGGAAATTTGGCTAAGGAGGAAAACACATTCAATGTGGCCTGCTAAAGTGCCTGTCTTTGTATTGAAAAGGAATATAAAGAACCAGATAACCTGAATAAAAAAACTAATATCTAAGCAGATATTGGTAAATTTTCAGAACTTCAAGGATAAAAGAAAAATTCTAAAAGGCATCTAAAAATAAAAGCAGATTCTCCTTAGAAGAGGACTTTTCATGGGCAGCGCTGGATACTAGGATTTGGTGAAAAGTTCTATTTCTAAAGTTCAATGAGAATATACCTTTTGGATATTAAATGGCTGGGCCTAGCCAAACTAACATTCAAGTTGAGGGAAGAGCAAAATGAAAAAATGAATCCAACAAAGAATATAAAGTTAAAAGACAAACAGTTACTTCTAAATTATTGAAGCATAATTTTAAAATATCATGGTTCAGAAGTAAATAACATATGATATCAAAGCAGAAGGGGAAATGTTAGCACACCCACTTCTTTCCTGGGTTTGGGAAAATGTTTGGATGCTGATTAACAAAAAAGACTCATTTTTAATAAATACATTTTATGTACATTATAAAATTTTATATAACACTTTTGAATAATTATAATATCTGCAGAAACAAACAGTGATTAAAATTCCTAGTAATCCAAACAATATTGGGAAATTTGAAAATGAATAAACAGTAAGAAACATGCTAGAGAGAAATTCTAATAAAAGATAAAAGAAATAAGTTAAACATTTTAATATAATGAATGTGAATGGATTTAGTTTCCCATAAAAAGAAAAGGATTAGATTTTTTTTAATCTAGCTGTATGAAGAATGTTCAAAAAATTAATGCAAAATGCATATTATGGAAAAGCAATGCATACATTTAAAAATGTATATACCAACATGAATCTATCTTTTAATTCCAGTTTCTACTAACTTTTTGTAATATCCTCATATGTGTTGCATGTAAGATACATGCCTGTGTGATTGTCATCAAGTGGCTGAATATGACATATAGAAAAACTTAACAGACAAATGGAACATCAAAGCAGGAATAACAACCTTAGCAGCAAGCAAAATTTTAGTTAAGCAGAAAAGCACTAATAAGGCTAAAATGGAATGTTACATGTTTTTGAAAATAAAATCAGCCAAGAAGTTTAAACTGCACTGCTGATAGTAAACTACATCAAGATGGATATCTGAGAGGTAAATGCGACAGTATCTATCAAAAATTAAATTGTGCTGAGCCGGCGCCGTGGCTCAATAGGCTAATCCTCCACCTTGCGGCGCCGGCACACCGGGTTCTAGTCCCGGTTGGGGCGCCGGATTCTGTCCCGGTTGCCCCTCTTCCAGGCCAGCTCTCTGCTATGGCCAGGGAGTGCAGTGGAGGATGGCCCAGGTGCTTGGGCCCTGCACCCCATGGGAGACCAGGAAAAAGCACCTGGCTCCTGGCTCCTGCCAGGATCAGCGCGGTGCGCCGGCTGCAGCGGCGGCCATTGGAGGGTGAACCAGCGGCAAAGGAAGACCTTTCTCTCTCTCTGTCTCTCTCTCACTGTCCACTCTGCCTGTCAAAAAAAAAAAAAAAAAAAAAAAAAAAAAAAAAAAAAAAATTAAATTGTGCTTCCTCCCAAACCAAACCACTTTAGGAATTTCTTTTAGTAGTAAGCCTTCAAAGTCAATGTAAATTTCTAGCAAGAGAAAGAGATAAATGATGTAATTAAAGTATATATATATATTTTTTTTCCTTGGATAGTTTTCAAAAATCAAATGTCAGCTTTCCATATGGGCACTGATTTGAGTCCCAACTGCTCCACCTCCAGTCCAGCTCCTGTTAATGTGCATGGGAAAGCAGCTGACGATGGCCCAAGAGTTTGGGCCCTGCAGTCACATGGGAGACCTGAATGAAACTGCTGGCTTCTGGCTCCTGGCTCTTGGCTTTGGCCTGGCTCAGCCCCAGCAATTGTGGCCATTAGGGGAGTGAACCAGCAAATGGAAGATCTCTGTCTTTCTCCCTGACTCTACCTTTCCAATAAATAAAATATTTTAAAAAATCAAAAGAAGATAAAATTCTAAAGATAAAACAGCAAGACCACAATGTTTTGGCCATGGTACATGGCTTTTAGCTTTTAATTTAAATAGTCTTTTAACTGATTTCTGTTGAGTAATATGAGTGAGATACCCACAAATAGTATTTATGTTATATAGTATATGAATGAATTAATTAAAAGATATTAGTATGATAAATTCATACATGGCTGCTCATAATTACATTTTCTACAGAACTGTCTAGTGATTTTAATATCAATATAATATTTCTTAAGCCTTATATATCAGACTAGAAAAACTATAACATTTTTCTTAGAAAAACAAATTTTGTCTGCTGTATTCCCTGAAATTTCTTTAGGTCCTAGAATGCTGTATGGAATTTCATAAGTCCTCATTTAATGTTTGTTGAATGAGTGAAATTCATTTATTCCCAGATGCCTTTTAAAATAATTCTTCTAAGAAACATAGCCATATCCAAATGGATGCCAACAAGAATATAGATATATTTGTGTAAATATTAAAAATTATTCCATATGAGACCTCTAATGCAAAGTGAACCTTGATATAGTGCTTTGATATGGATCAAGACAACTGTTCAAAACTGGTTGGTTGTTTTGAAGTAGTAGAACAACTCCTTAAGTTATTCAGATTCATGAGTGTGTGCTCATGTCTGTCTATGTACAAACCAGTTAATGAAGATGGATCTGGTCCTTGAGACCTCTCAGTCTGTTGAGTTAGCCAACATGTTTGTGGACCTACTTTTCACTTGATAACATAATGTAACTTTAGACTTTAAGGAGACCTTGGAGATAATGTTCCCTGTAGCCCCATTTACAAGTTGAGAAAAACAGGTGCAGGAAATTTGAGGCATGATACTGTGAAAATAAGCTGCATCTCCTGATTGCCTATTTGTTTTTCCACTCTTTCACTTTGAGCTTTAACCTACATCTCAGATAAAATCATCTTAACTATCTTCAGATATGAAACACTGCCTTAAAAAGGCAGATGGTTTTTAGATCTCTCTGTAGAATGCTTGGACTTTAATAGCCATATTGAAAACTTATGGAAACACATTTGAATATATGTTAAATGATTTTAGGAATAATTTATGTAGGAGAAAATACTTAACCTATTTGCCATATACCTTAATCTGGCCCTTAAAAATAAGATAAAAGTTAAGGGATTAATATGGCTTTATTGTTTGTTTTAGAATTTGTAAGCTGTATGTTTATTCTAAAACTGTATGTTTTAGAATAATTTTCATTAACAAAGTCAGCCTTGGTATTTCATTGAATAAATATATATAAATGGTGGTAGTTTAAATTAAAATATTCCACAAACAACTATAGAAATATAGCAATAGATAAATATCAAAACATAACTAGAATAACTGACTCTGCTTTTTGTATGAATATAAGGGATAATATAAAATATAAAAGGAATAATATAATTTTTTCTTCCCTCCAAGCACAAAAATAAAACTTACTGATTTAAAAGTCAACTAAATATAACTCATGTACAGTAAAGATGTATCAGAGTGATATAGATAGCAATGTTTTATGGATATTTCATGGATTACCTAGAGTTTACATATTGAATTTTTTTGATTAAGAAACTAATCATTTAACTTTCAGTAGAGATGTAATATTTATTTTGTACCACTAATATGCTGATAATATAGTAAAAGTAATATAAAATTACTTATTTTTAGAATATCTTATTTCATTATTTATTTCAGCAGTTTTAAATATACATCAAAAAGTTTGTAGAAAACTGATTAAATGATACTTATTTTGGTCCAAAACCCAATAAAATCCATGATTTTTTTCATAACATGTATTTTCTGTGAACTTTTTGAAGACAACTAATCAAGTATAGATTTAAAAAAATTTATGCCGAAAAACCTTATTTTCTATGAAATTTTTGAGTTACTGTCATTTATACAGAGTGATATTGCTTTAAGTTAATTTACTCTATACTATATTGTTCTAATAAGTGAAAGTAAACATTGGCAAATTTACAAGTGTCATGCAGACATGAACCTTGATTAAAAGATCATATAATAATAATATTTTAAGGCAGAGCCTATGGTCTAGCTGTTAAGATGTCACTTGGGATGCCCACATCCAGTATTGGAGTGCCTGTGGTTGAGACCTGGACCAGATTAGAATTCTAGTTGCCTGCTAATGTGCACCCTGGGAGGCAACAGGTAATTACCCAAGTACTTGGGTCCCTGCCCCCATCTGGGAGACTTGGATTAAGTTCTGGGCTCCTGGTTATGGCCTATCCCAGCCCCAGTGTTGTGGGCACTTGGGAAATGAGCCAGTAAATGAGAGATCTCTGTCTCTCTTTGCCTCTCCTCCTGGTCTCTCCCTGCCTTTCAAACAAATAATCATTTTTAATAAAATATCTAAGTAAGTATTATATTACAAGGGTAAAATCTATCAAAAACATTAAACTAGCAAATATCACTAATTAAAATAATGGACTCCCTTATAAATCAGTTTTCCTCAAAACTTTGGGGTTTGGGAGATTGCTTTATTTGCCATGAGTTTGGGCCCAGTGGTCAACCTGTCAGTTCAGTTCGGAATGGCCAGTTGTTGTATGTGGTTCTAATCCTTCATCCAATAGGTGTACCCCTGCCTCCTGCTTACCAAGCTAAGATGCTGCCAGTGAATTGTCCATCCTACCTCACCCTCACTCAATTTTTGAGTATTTATTCATTCATTTATTCATTTTATTTGAAAGAAAGAGATGGAGGAGGGAGGGAGGAAGAGAGGGAAGGAGGGAAAGAGGGAGAAGGAGGGGGGAAGGAGAATGTGAGAGAGAGGGGAGAGGGGAGTGGTGTGAGAGAAGAGAGTGGAGAAGGAAACAAAGAGATCTCCACCCACTGGTTCATTCCCCAAATGTCCAAAACAGTTGAGGCTGACAGACAAGGCCAGGAGCCAGGAACTCAATCCAAACCCTCCCGTTGTGTCAGCGACACAACTCCCTCAGCCATCACCTACTGCCTTTTAGCGTGCACATTAGCTGGAAGTTGGAATCGGTAGCAGAGGCAGGACTTTAATCCAAGCGCTGTGATACGATATGGATGTCCCAAGTAGTATCTTAACCATTAAGCCAAATGCCAGCCCCTCAATCACAGATTTATGTGGATAATTGCAATAGCATTTTAGTGATTTATTCTGCCTCTAAGTTTGTTTCCCTCTAATCTACTTTCCATTAAATTAAGTTAACACATCTGCAATTCAAATCAAAACTTGATTCTTGATTGTTTACATCAAACCCTTCAAAGATTTCACATTTAATCAGATATAGATACATTCGAGGGTTGTGAGTAAAACATATAAGAGGCTTTCTATGGGCCTTAACCTCTTCAGGAACATCTCTTCTCTTTTTAATTCTATATATTCAAAAAACAATGATCATCTTATGATTCACTCAATACTGAATATTCTGCTGTTACTAATATCCATACCCTCTACCACACACACATTTCTTAAGCTGTTCAGTAACTCTGGAGGAGTGGCTTCCTATCTCTAGGTAACGTTATGTTTCCAGGGAAGCCTGAAAGACAAGTGTTCTCTCACTGCCAGTGTTGTGTCCCTTCCCTTTGGAAGCCCCTGCAGTCTGCTCTGCAGAGAGGGTCTCTCTGTGTGTCAGAAAGCTTGTCAGGAATGAAGACAACCCTGATCCAAATTGAAAAATACAGAAACAACTTCATCCAGGGACAATTCAGTTTAGTTTCTTATATTTCAAATTTTCTAAGATCAGGCCACTTTAACAAAAGATTATTAAAATCTTAGAGTGTGCAAATATTTTAGTTTGTACAAAAGGTGTTAGAGCTACAGGAAAGCATCATATTTTGCCACTGGTGTAGTAATTTATTAATTAAATTCTAGGTACAAATCAGACATTGAACAATAGTTTATTTTTGGAAATATAATTATATTTATTATTTACATGCTTTTTCTACATTTATTTTCTATACCACTAAAAATACAAGTATTTTTCAACCAAGTCACTATTGTTAGTTCATAAGAATTTAGTAGTTGCCTCACCAAGAAATAAAATCATAAATTATAATTGGATGCTATGTAAGGAATATTAACAAATATTTCCTACTTGATTATATAGGGTGATGATTTCTTGATGGAAGAATGTGTCTAACTTACAAGCATTTCCTAGGAAAAAAACAGAAAAAATGTAAAAATGATAATGTGAAGATTTATACCCCAGATTTCTTGGAATAATTCTAGAAATTACATATTTTAAATTTTTTATGGATTATTAGTGAAGGAGAGAGAGGGAAAAACACAGAAAGGGAGATCCCTTCTGCAATTTCACTCCTCAAATGCCTTAAGCTGGATCTAAGACTAGACATAGGAGCTGGGAACGCAATGTAGGGCTCCCACAAGTATGATCAGAACCCAATTACATGAGCCATTACTGCTACATCCCAGAGTTTGCAGTAGCAGGAAGCTATAGTCAAGAGCCTGAACCAGGAATCAAACTGAGGTACTCCAGTATGGGCCATAGGCATCTTATGTACTAGGCTGAATACCCACTCCCTAAATACAATATTGTAAAATGCAATTTCCAAATACATATTTGTTTTGAGGTGTTCTGAAAAGTCAGTATGATATATAATTATGTCAAAGTTCCTATATGGAATAAAAGCATAAAATAAAAAAAATATAAAATATAAAACTCATTATCTGAGAGTTGGAGGTGGGTATTTGGATAAGTAGTTAAGATGCTGCTTAAGGAATCCATGCTGTGGCTAATAGACTGGACTTCCACCTGCAGCACCGGCATCTCATGCGGGCACCGGTTCTTGTCCTGGCTGCTTGTCTTCAGATCCAGCTTGCTGCTATGGCCTGGGAAAGCAGTGGAAGATGGCCCAAGTGCTGGGGAACCTGCACCCACATGGGAGACCCAGAAGAAGCTCCTGGCTTTAGATTGCCCCAGCTCCGGCCTTTGCAGTCATATGGGGAGTGAACCAGAGGATGAAGGACCTTTCTGCTGTCCATCCCTCTCTCTGACTATAACGCTACCTTTCAAATAAATAAATAAATCTTTAATAATAACCAAAAAAGATGCTGCTTAAGACACCCACCTCCTAAGAGTGCTTGGGTTTGAGTCATAGGGTCACTTCTGATTCTAGCTTCCTGCTAATGCAGAATTTGGAAGGCAGCAGGTGGTGACTCAGGTAATTGGATTCCTGTGACCCACATAGGAGACCCAGATGAAGCTCCTGGCTCCTAGTATCAGCCTGCACTAGCCTCAGCTGTTGTGGGCATTTCGGGAATGAAATGATGGGAGATCTTTTTCTGTCTGTCTCTATCTAGTTTTCAAATAAATTAATACTTTTTTTAATTTTGAAACTAACAGTTTATATACTAAATATATTTGGTAGTCACCTATGTTTTGTTACATAATTCAACAACTTCTTGAAAACTCAATTTTTAGCTTATTTAAAAACATAATAGCAGAATGAGAGTGTTTGCCTTACCAATTAAAGAACCCACATCCTATTTTCGAGTATCTGGCTGTCTCCTCACTCTAGCTATTACTAATGCAGACCCCAGGAGGCAAAGGTTCTGACTCAACTAATTGCATTTGAGTCACCCACATGAGTGACCTGGATTGAGTTCATTCTGATTCCTGGCTCTTCCTCTGGGTTTGGTCCCAGCCCAGCCCAGTCCAGTGATTGCCAGCATTTGAGGAAGAAAACAGTGTCTGAAAGAAGCTCTTTCTTTATTTGTCTGTGTGTCTCTCAAATAAATAAATTGAATTAAATACTAATGGCATGTGCTTTGACTATTCTGTTTTACCAGTTTTTATAAATGCCATGAAGTTACTTATCTCATTAACAAAGCCATGGCTTTATACTTAATAATGGGGGAAAAGCTATAATTCAGAAGTTGTACTTTGGAAATTTATTAAATAAAAGTTGAAAAATAAATAAATAAATCTTTAAAAAATAATATTATCTCTGTGTGAATATTTTGAAAACCAAAATTCTGTTACTGTAAGAAATTGCATCTTGGATCTTTATAGTCATGTATCTAAATCTGGAAATAGAACCAAAAAAATTGAAAGGAAAGAATTACAATTAACCTGTAAATTTTAATGATGAAATTATCAAAATTATCATCTAAATGATAAGATTCCTGATATTTTAATATGTCCTATTTAAATATTTCCTAATATTTATAACATTATAAATTTTCATCATTGAATTCTTTGTATTATATTCCATACATTTATTTTATTTCAGTTTGCTTATTGGCAACACTAAATTAGTATATTTATATTCAATAGTAAATTTTTTTTATAAAATGTGCTTTGTAATTTCAATTCTGATGTATAAGTCATAAATTCCAGTTTCTCATAGTTGGTCTTCTAGTAATGTCTTTGGTTGTACATCCTCTATTGTTTCTCTCCTTTCATAAAATACTTGGCTGTGTAAATAAAGAATACAACTTTTAAATCTGATCGAATTTTGAAACTTTAAAAAAGTTTTTTAAAACTTCAGAAATCAGAAAGATTTCAACATGCTAATAATCTATCTTACTATCTCCAAATATTAGTCAGGAAAAATTTTGCATGCATGAAAATTATTGTGCCAACATTGTTTCCAATAAATGTAAAAGTAAATAAACAAATTAATTAACTTATATGAACCTAAAATATATTAAAACTTATAATCTTATTTCAGAGAACATTGATTACTTTTTAATGGAAGTTACTTGTCTACACCACCTTTAACCATGCAGATCATAGAATCTTTCTTCAGCTAACAGGTCAAATATTTAATATTTAGTATCATATGTTATGATAATAAAAGATGTAAGTTCAAATATCCAGGTACATGACTTAAAAGATGTATTTTTTTCCTTGAAGATATAACATCACAGAATTTTAGTTAAAGGTTCTTAATGATTTAGGAAATCAATATAAATACTCAATTGTAGCCTAATTATATTTGGATTAAAATAAATAATTTTACATTTTTCAAAGGAACAAATCATATTTAGTGGATTTCCTTGAGCAACATGCTTTAGAATGTAAGACACCATTTCTTATTCATCTTTAAAAATTTAGCATCTAAAATATACTATGTAATTAATAAATGTTTATTGAGAAAAAATAAATCTTTGCAGGGTAATGGGATTCAATTACTGAATAAAGTAACATTTTACTTATTTTAATAATAATAAATACATTTGTAGATAATAAATCAGGTTGACAACAGGAATGTTGATCATCATAATCATACAAAACTAATTTTCAAGTACTTTCTGAGAATTTTAATTCATCAAGGACTTGTACTAGATATCTAAAAACTTGAATTTTGAAGATGCAATTCTTAACATAAAATATATTTAATTTATAAATAAGAATTATATTTTATCACAACTATACAAAGCAGAAGCTAAATTTAAAATTCATAAGCAATGCTTTCTTTCTCTTAGGAGTTTATAAAATAGTAGGTACAATAAAGCATTTTGTCTAATCGTTGAAACTATTGATTCAAAGCAAAATTGAATTTAAGAAAAGCAGAGGCTGCATCCGTTTGGTTGATGAGATAGTAATTCACCATGGAGGTGGTACCATTGTAGTTGGGATTGGAGAGGAGCTTTGTTGCAGGCATAGCTGGAAAAGCAAATGTTTCAAAGTGGATGAAAATCTGTACAAGGGAACAGAGTCTTGACTATTTCCATGATGCAAAGTAGTGCTGTTTGACCACAAAGTGTGAGCAGGATGTAATTCTGTGTTTGCTGAGGAACAATAATGCTCTGGGCTATTATTACCGTCTGGAAATACAAAGGAAATTTAGCTAGCAACATGAAGCTAGAATTAATAACTGTTACCTACTAATTTAATAGTATTTGTCCCTTTGTTTAAAAATAAACATGCTAAAATAACAAGTGAATATATGTGTGTGATTTGGCTTCTTCATGAATTCAATTCGACATGATTGTAACCTTTGATTTCCAGAAAAAAACTTCTTAACTGCCATTGAGTAGAAAGAATCATGTTTAAAGTCCATTTGTTTTTAATGACTAATTTATATATTCCTGGACAAGACAAGAAAACACATAAAACTATACTTAAGGCAGCAGATTTCAAAACTTTTCTCTCATGTAATTTTGATTGTAATCATTTGAAAAGAGGACTGCATTTTAGCAAGCACAGTAAAAAACTGACAAAATATATCTAAATATAGAAGTCATAATCAATCATTTGGGTTTTATACATAAAATTATTTACCCACAAATTCATTGATACTATCATTATTAAGACATAGGAAATAATCCTGTATTTCCATAAGCCATATGCCATATGAACATATATAATATTATGCTATACATTATTTCATTTTATTTCATAGCTTGTTTTTCATTGCTTTCACCAAAGCAGATCATCTTTTTATTTGACTATGCTATTTTCCTTGTGTAACTAATGTAGTATATTATCTTTTCCAACTCAGCATTGTTTTGATATGAGTCAACCACCCATGGAAAGCTGATATTGTTCAGAGAGGGTAATATGCTAAAGGCGCACCCCAACCCACATCCAACACATAGAGAACAATAGCATAAATAATTATTTGGTCTTTTCTGCATTTTGGATGATCTGATTGGCTTTTGTTTTCATTAGAAGTAAAGAAGATAATGCCACCTTGAAAGGGAACAGAAATGTTTTGAAAATAATCTAGCCGGCGCCGCGGCTCACTAGGCTAATCCTCCACCTAGCGGCGCCGGCACACCGGGTTCTAGTCCCGGTCGGGGCACCGGATTCTGTCCCGGTTGCCCCTCTTCCAGGCCAGCTCTCTGCTGTGGCTAGGGAGTGCAGTGGAGGATGGCCCAGGTGCTTGGGCCCTGCACCCCATGGGAGACCAGGAAAAGCACCTGGCTCCTGGCTCCTGCCATCGGATCAGCGCGGTGCGCAGGCCGCGGCGCACTGGCCGCGGCGGCCATTGGAGGGTGAACCAACGGCAAAGGAAGACCTTTCTCTGTCTCTCTCTCTCACTGTCCACTCTGCCTGTCCAAAAAAAAAAAAAAAAATCTATTGTAATATATAGGTAGAATCACATTTCTTGCCAAATATTACCATTGACAATAACCCTAATGCAAAAAAAAACTTTTTATAGTCAAACACTTGCATATAAACATTGGCAAAAGAAATTGGTTAGATAATACTTTACTTATTTACTTACAAATTTCTAATTATTTTATATGTGGAATAATAGGTCTGAAATATTCAAAAAATACCACCATAGTGTTGTTTTTCCAACTGAGAAAAAGAAATTATTAGCATGTTCTCTATTTTATAGAGTTAAGTTATAAAAGGCCTCATATTAATAATGATTTAATTTTTAAATAATAATTTCATTTTAAACTTTCGATTATGAAAGAAGTATGAAATCAAGTCCAACTCCATAAATTACTGAATAAATTCTTCTCTTAAATACTGTAACCCATGAAAAACTTGGTTCATATAACTAATTATTAATAAGTAAAACTGAATATAATGGTTAACATTGAAATTTAAATTTTATTACTTATATTTTTGAAATACATAAGTCATATTTCAGCTAATTTATAAAATAAGTTACCTAAGTTCTGTTTTTAAAATATAAAAGTTTCACTTGTGTTTAAGCTTCAGAAATTATTAAGAATGGAGCATGACACATTCAAAGTCTGACCAGTGTGTTCACCATCAGACCCTGGAATTCAAGATTATAGTCCCTACACAAGTTCTTTTCTCTTAGAAGAGATTGCAGTCTATATCATGCTGCCACCTAATTTAAGAATTGTCTTCTGCTAGAACAAGTGACAAGAGCATAGTTACTATATAAGTTAGAAATTGTAGGCATGAAATAATATTTTTAACAAACTTTTGCCCTCCCAGTGTCCAAACTACCTGACTGTGATCTGAGAGTCCCTGACTATGTAAACATTAAACATTTATAGTGCTTTAATGCTTAAAGTGATGCTCACATAACAAATTATAAATGTAAGAGGAACAAAGATAAACCATACTGTTTTTAAAAATTACTACTAACATTTTGGCTAGTTAAGATTCAGAAAAATTTCAGTTACATGGAGTATTTTAAAAATTGGACAGTATATAGGAGTAGAGATATAATTTTCTAAATACTCAATTTCCAAAATCATTGAATTATGTGTAATTAGATAATTCTGATTACTCTGTGAACCATGATTTAGGGTTAAGTACACAAAATGATGGAATAAAAAGGGTGTTTGAGAATAATGGAAAATAGTAACAGATTTTACAGGACCAAATCAACTGACATTTTATGGAAACTTCCTCTTTCTATCTTGAATATTATATAAACTGACTAAAACACACATTTAGAATTTTCTAATTTCTGAGGAGACTTTTCTCTTTGTGTGGGATATCTAGAAAGAATTTTTATTTTTATGTGGATTTAACTTTTATGTGGGAATTTGCCAGGACAGAGGAAAATGCGTGCTGTCTTTTCTCTTTACATGAAAGATGAGTTGGCAGAACTGGTGCTTACAAAATACATTATTTAATCACCCAAAGTAAGTTATAATATGTTGGCAGGAAATAATTTAAAATTTGATGGGGGAAAAAAGCTGAACAATGAACTAGTGAAATTATCAAATTTTCACTTATTACTTCTGATAATATATCTACACAATCATTATAACACAGTTGACCCAATCATCTTTCTCATGTATAAAAGATGTGGTGCAAACAGCCCAATCATTTTCCTGATGGAAGAGAAAGCACTTAGTGTTGCCTCTGAAGATTTCCCTTCATCCACCTACATTCCTTGAGCCAGAACCAACAACTATTCCGTGTACTGGGCTTTTTTTTATGGAAATCACTTTGTAGTACCAATTCAATAACATAGAACATTTGATTAATTCTAAGCATATGAATTTTTAAGCCCTTAATTTTTAAAAATATATTGCATAGAAGCTATTATTTTGTCAAATGTTTTTTTTTTTCACCTTTTTTTTCACTTGCTTCTGACTTAGGCCCAGATTTTTGTCTTTCTTATGACTGCAGTCCAAAGAATAAGTAACAGAAACCTGGAATCATTCTCTTTTTAAAATACACTAAAACCTATTGAAAGAAAAAATAACATTTTTTCACATGTAATGAGAAATTGGGGTGAGGAATCTTGAGACAACACAAGACAGAATGAGAATTTAAAAGGCCATAATTCGGATTAGAGATTAGTCCATTAAGTGGATGTTTACCTTAGAACAATTAGGTGGCAGGAATACTCATTCCTCAAGATAAGTGCTGAAAAACTCATGGCGGGGGATTACTATTCAGCAAAGGAACAGCTGCTACCCAGTCAGTATGTTCTCTGAAAAAACAACAGTTAACACTGTGGTTGTATTTTTTCTGATGTCTTGCTTCAAAACATTATCAGAAAACAGTACAATATTTCTGCTAACAAGTTCAGTTAAAGCTTGGTGTGTCATTTCATTGACTGTTATTATTGTTTCTTGAAACTTTGCTCATGTTTATAGGTTTTCTGACTTGAATTTAGAGGTTTCCAAGCACATCAGCCTAACAAATTTAGAATTGTGAATTTAATCAATTACTTACAGGTATGTGTAGGAACATATTGCATGAGACAGTGATGTAATTTGTGAGAAATGTCTACACACAAGCTTTCATATACCTTTATTCTGTCTTTAGAATTTGGAATGATGGGAGATCATACAATTAAAAGTCAGCGACCTCGATCTGTTCATGAAAAAAGGGTCCCTCAGGAACAAGCTGATGCTGCTAAATTTATGGCACAAACTGGTAATATGTTAGTTACATTTTTCTATTTACTGTCGTTAATTTAATGAAACCACTGCATGTTTTCATAATCTTTTGCTGCACATTTGTCAGTTTTTGGAGCTGATATTTTTTTGAACCATTTTTTTTTGTCACCAGTTAAAGTCCATAAATAAAGTAGCTGTGAATTGAAAGGTGTGCAGAAAGTATGTAAGACTTACTTTGTTTTTGTATGGAAGATTTAGGACTTACTTATCTTTACTTATTTATGTTATACTTAAATGTATTATTAAACTCCCAAGGAAAGACAACAAATTTATTTCTTAAATACTTTATTGAAATAGGACTTCCAAGAATTAGAATTTCAAATAGAACTTTAGAGGATGAACTTTAATTTAATGAAATTGAACATATTGAAGTTCTCCAATGTAAAATACTTATAAATGTGAGTTGATTGTTAAAATTAAGTAGCTAGGACATTATTTTAGAACTTAATATTTTTATTTAGTGAGTTGTTATATAAGCTAAGTAATAAGAAACTAACCATCTTCTCAGTAAGCTGCAATATCTTACAAATAATTAAATACCAACAAAAATAACTTGCTGTTTTATAAAATTTTTCAATTCTAAATTAACTAGGTTACTTTTAAACCCTCCTTTCATATGTCTATATAATTTGCGCCCATACATTTAGCTATAGAGTTTGAACAAATAAATGCTTCAATTTTTTATCTCCTCACAATGAATGGGCTCTAATTCTAGCTAGGTACATTGCATGTGACATCTCCTTATATGAATAAGTGTTTAGAATTATGTTGTGAACGTGTTTCAGCTATTTCCTTTACTTAAGGAAATTAAAGCTATATATTTTATCTATGTCTTCATGAAGTTTTATACATTCAAATCTAGATTGTTGTATCACTAATAGAGATAAATGAAGTACATGACCAGCTGTCTCACATGATATTCAAACTGATTTTGATGAAATTCCCTAAAAGAATGTCTATTTCTCCCAGTTCAGAGTTCCAGGGTAATGTTTATGCAGAACATTAAATCTGAATCTATAATTCAAAATGAAAATTTTTTTTTATGAATTGTGGGCTCTTGTTAATACTTGAATAGTAGATTTTAATATAGTAATTGCAAGTAGGTTAAATTGTCAGAACCGGATGTTTAGAATACATTTATAAGGGCATATTTTTAGTTTTTTTTTTTTTAAGGTGTTACAGGCAAATCCAGAAATGAAGAAAATGTGCTTATCCGGATCTCTTTTAGTACATCTTTTTACTTAAGAAAAGATGATTTATGTTTTTACTATTTGCGTAAACAAATCCAAAAGTATATTAACAGATTCAGGCAAATTTCCAGTTTTCTAAATATATCTTTCTGTTTTATGGGGAGCAAAAAGTTTCAACCACTGAACAGAGATTAAGGGACGTTTGGGTCCAAGTAGAAGCAAAGAACATATACTGACTGATTACTCAGCCTCTTGGACACCCAATCCTGAGAGCACTTCTGCAAGATTAGAGAAGTTGTCCTTCCTTTGTGCAGAGGAGTTGGCAGGCATGGGTTTATTGAAGTTCCTGAAAAGGGTGTCAGTGGGGATTGAAATTGATTATTAGAATTTTAAACTTCAACTAGTGCAGTAAAAGTAGGGTATGCCTATGTACTATACAATTTAGCCAGGAGATTTTTTTTTTTTTTTTGACAGGCAGAGTGGACAGTGAGAGAGAGAGAGAGACAGAGAGAAAGGTCTTCCTTTGCCGTTGGTTCACCCTCCAATGGCCGCTGCGGCCAGCGCACTGTGCTTTACGATGGCAGGAGCCAGGTCTCCCATGGGGTGCAGGGCCCAAGCACTTGGGCCATTCTCCACTGCACTCCCTGGCCAGAGCAGAGAGCTGGCCTGGAAGAAGGGCAACCGGGACAGAATCCGGCGCCCCGACCGGGACTAGAACCCGGTGCGCCGGTGCCGCAAGGTGGAGGATTAGCCTAGTGAGCCGCGGCGCCAGCCTAGCCAGGAGATTTTTTATAAATCAGTTTTTGAATTTGCCTATTAATATATACCAAGAAAATTCACAATTTTTAATCAAAAGCTTTATGTAGATTCAAATCTCATGGAACATTGTTCTTAGTAATAAGTTACTAATTTCAGATTGTGCATTTATTCATTTTATATAAGCATTGTATATATCTAATATATATTGAGACATGATTTGTTAAGTAGATGAAATATTTGTTAAATAGATTGATGAGTAGATTTAAAACCATATATGTGTTATTTCTAACAATAGCAGAAAAGGTAGTGAACTTCAAAATTATAAAATTCTTAAAAATATTAATTGGATGTCTGAATTAATGATTAAAAAATATTATTTAATGTTAAGCCATAAATGTTATAGGCAAATATAAGTAAATTCATAATAAATATTTTAAAACTAAATAACTATAATACTGATTTAATATGGGAAAACTGCATTGTTTAAAAATTATTAATTCAATTTTAATTCATAACTTAGCAGTAGGCAGTTATAAAAATAAAAATGGACTTTTTTCTACTTAATATCTTCTGAGATTGCACTTTTTGGTTATTAATGTAACTGACTAAATACATGTGTCACACAATGAGATTATATAAAACTCAAGCTTTATTTATTATACTTCTCTGTTTTTCCAACCAAGATATGGTTGTTGCATATAAACAGTTATAAAAATTTGTTAACAGCAATTTAAAAACAAAGAATAATGCAGTAGAAGTAAAAACTGAATAATAAAAGAGACATATAATAATGTTATTTTAATTATGGTAAAAAAGCCTTCATAATTTAAAAATTATAAATTAGTGATATGAGTTTTCAATAACAATGATCAGTAAACTTTTAATTAAAACCAAGCTTTCAAAAGGGAGATTGAGTGAACATTTAAAGAAACACTTAATAACTTAATATTACATTCTCAAAATAACTTGATTATTTTGGTCTATCCAATTAGTAAGATAGTTTAAACATAAATGGCAATGCTCTAATAGCTGAAACAAAAACTATGGTTAAAGGAAAATGAAGTGATGAAATACAGATATAGATATTTAATATTGACATCTAAATTAAATCCAAAAAAAGGACTTAAGATATTTTAGTTACAATTGCTAATGTTTTCTAATATCAGGATAATCAAA
This sequence comes from Oryctolagus cuniculus, assembly GCF_051225735.1. Classification (NCBI taxonomy): domain Eukaryota; kingdom Metazoa; phylum Chordata; class Mammalia; order Lagomorpha; family Leporidae; genus Oryctolagus; species Oryctolagus cuniculus. The sequence goes on along the minus strand of NC_142871.1, from coordinate 103,874,094 downwards.
TGAATTTATGGACATGTTTACAAATTTTTTTACAGTGGGGAAAATAGCCTCCATTAGTGATATTTAGCATTTTATCCAAAACAGAAAAATAAACTTAAAAGTGCCTCTGATTCCATGATTTTGATACACTAAAAACATTTTATATTAATGTATTGTTCATAAATTTAAATGTACTCTTTTACATTAAGCCACTCAGTCTTCTAAATAGATTCTGAGGTACATATATTACTTATTTTATGGAAAAGGTTCAAGGAAATAAAGTGACTTTCTCAAGGTCCCAGAGCTAATCTTCAGTAGCTTTCCATCAAACACAGATGTTCTGACTTTAATTGCAATGCTTTTCCAGTTTCCTTTCGTGTTTCATGCCAGCATGACGAGCCTTAATAGTGCCTTAGATACTGCAATTTTCTACATGATCTTTAAAATGCATTCTCAGTCTACAAGACCCTAGATTAGTTTGTGTTGTCTCCAGATACACATTCCAAAAATAGTAGACTTTATGTTATAGTGTACTATTTTAAAATCACTGAATATTTTTAATATCTTAAAAGTATGTTAGCTATTGTTCACAATTACCTAACATGCTCAACTAGAATAGCCCTTAGCCTTTATGATAAGGAAGTATCAGCATGAAAATCGGAAGTATTTAGAGGAAATGTCACTTGAAACTGTAGCATTTGAGTTATAAGAAAACCTTTTTTTTGTCGGGATGCCACTTTTAAGTTAGTGGTAAAATTTGATGCAAAATTTAAAAGCCCATATCTCTTACTGTTTCTTTTTGGTCAACAACATGAACTATAAGTTTGTAGGAGAATGAAGAAAGCCAGTTCTTAATGTTAATTGTCAATTTTTCATGATCCAGGCACCACTGCTTAGCCTGTTCAGTATCACTGCAGTATCATGATGAAGCAACCCAATTATTTAAATATTTGCACAAAAATGCATTTAAAAGTTGGCCTTCATCCTGATTCATTTCTCAGTTTAACTAAAATATTTTTGCTGTCATAACAATGCAATGGGAAAAGAAGAACTGGTTTTATGGGAAAAATAAAACTAATTTTATGCATAACTTACCATTTCACTTATTATGGAATTCATATTGTTCATAATTTTTGTACTTTAATTAATAATACATAACCTTTATATATTTGCTTAATCTCATCACAAATAGATTGGAATATCATAAAACAGTTCATTATGTTTTTCTAACTTTCAGATTACATTTTTCATTGCTAAATACATATATGCATAATTACATATATGTGTTGATAATTTTTAACCATTGTCATATTACTGGTTTGACTGAGTACTCCTTAATTCAAAACAACAAATTATGAGGCATGGTATTATTCCAATAGTTATCCAAATTTCATGAAATTAAATATCTGAGGATATGAAATACTGAAACAATCAAGGGTGAACTAAATGAATACTCTCCAGGCAAATGTTGATCACACAATAAAAAGTAGTCTTATTTAATGTAATATGTCATTCCAGTTACTACTAGCTATGCCCTTCTGATATATACTCAGCTATAAATCCATTGTCATCTATGCCTCTGGGTGCATAATGCAGATCAGTATATGAGCAAATGCTACTTGGCGTGGTCTGTAGGCCAATGCTTGTCTGCAAACTGGTTGCTTTGAAATCTCAAAGATATAAACACTTTCCACCAGAATGTAAAATCAGCTGCTTCATCAAACCCGTTTTCTCTCAGCCAATGTTTTTCTTCCTTCCTTCTCCCCTACCCACTCCTCTCCTCTCTTCTCCCTACTCCTCCTCTCCTGTTCTCTCCTCTCCTTTCTCTGTCATTTCTCTACCTTCCTTCCTATCTTTCTATATATCTCTCTCTTTCTTCTTTCCTTTCTTTTCTTTTTCCTCCCTCCCTACCTCTCTCCCTCACTCCCTTCCTTCCTGCCTAATAATGAATCTCTCACTAAGGAAATCAGTGTGTTGAATTACATTCTGTTGAGATGATTTCTTCTGTACTTGAGCACCAGTTTGTAAACCAGCTACTTTGGATGGTACTTCAAATCATTTCTATGTCATTTATCAACTTTTCACATAAAGTTGAACAAATATATTCTATCCTTCAAAGTATATTCTGAAGGAATTTCTAAACAGAATCTATAAAATATAAATTATTCCTTGATCTATATCATAAATGATGCAAAGATTTTTAGAACTAGCTTATCTGCAAACTCTTTCAGTGATTAAATGATTAACTTAAATAGTTATTGCTACCATATAAATTATCCAAATTGAATTCAGAGAAAAGAAACTACAAGTTTTCAAATCAATTTCAGAATTTCTCCTGGACATGATACCAGAAGAGATTTAGAAGCCCACTGCAATGGTCTTAGAAATTCTTGATTTTAAGTCTCTTGGGGCCATGATTTTAGATCATTGATAGAAAGTAGACATAGTTTTAGTGTGATTATAATGCCAATAGAAGAATTCAGAAATTAATTGGCTTTTTAGGGTCCTGTTTGGAGTTTTTGTTCATAGCAAATTAATAGGAATTACAGAGGAATTATAAGTGTCAATGATTTACACAATAGAAATCAGATGCACTCATACACTAGGGTTCTACCATATCTGCCACTGTAAAATATGTTACTCTAAAAAGGACTAGGAAAGAGGACATCAATATATCCCTGCCTATCAAATCCATAGGGTCTACTCAGTTTTGTTTTGATTTCTTTCGCATCAAACTGCAAAGCCTTAGGATGGTTTGAAGAGAATTGCTTCAAAAATTATGTATCTAAAAAATGCTGACTAGTTTCTTCAGAGTGTTCATAACACAGTGGAATTTACGAAGAGTAGTTTTTCTATAAAGATAAAAACATTTTGTCTTTGCATTGGTATTATATGCATGACTCTCTAAATTTCCTTTTCTAAATTGTTTTCTTGTATGTCTGATGTATTGTTATATTTCTACATTTAAATTATTCATGCATGTCACTATGTCAGTTTGGTCTAACGTTTATTAAATGAAAATTCAAGACAGTATTTCATGTTTATTTGTTGTCTTACACACAGGTGAATCTGGTGTGGAAGAGTGGTCCCAGTGGAGCACATGCTCAGTTACTTGTGGTCAAGGGTCGCAGGTGCGAACCAGAACTTGTGTATCACCTTACGGGACACACTGCAGCGGCCCATTAAGAGAATCAAGGGTTTGCAATAACACTGCCCTCTGTCCAGGTAGTGTTAGCAGCAACTACAACTGTGGATGTTATTGAATTGTGTCATGCTACGCATTTGGAACAATTTGTTATTTTTATGTGAACTGGGTATAGATATTTAATTAGAGTGGATAAGTCTAATTCTTATTCATTTGTGATATTTTGTTATGTATGTGCTTATTTCTGCTTTCAGAGCTGTCATAAAAATTGCATAAGAGATATTCCCCTTCCTACTGCAAATCTCAGCTTTGTATTTCTATAACTGTTATAATGGTATTTAAGGTTCTAATATCTTTCCTAGGTTTTAGAAGGTAAAAATATCCCATTAAATATTTGAAGAAAAATATAATGTGCTAGTTTAGTGGAAATATGAGATGTAAACATTTTTGAAGGCAGCATCCCCATTTAGTGTCAGATTTTCTGTTATATCAAACTGTATTCTACAATGCACATATGCATATTTTAGATATGTATTACAGTCATACTACTGACTTAAAAAATAATACTAGTGGGAATCTGGCTTTTCTTTCAAGAAGATCAGAACACATGATTTTGTTTACCTTAGGTTTGTATTATTGTCTAATCATTTGTTGGATGGATGACTGTAAACTTACTTATCACTACAGTGGACATATCTCTGCATTCACAACCTTTCCAGAGGCCTCTGAAAGTAGATGGATATAAATAAGGAGACTTACACTGCAACAGCCTTTAATCTGCTAAGTCATGTCTTAAAGTTTCCCAATAAGTTCCATTTCCAGAGATGCCTGATTCTGCAGTTGCCAAAAGCCAGAGTAGAAAGTGGGTGGCATGAAGTAAGGTCAGGGATATTCCCAGTTGCTCAGCTGAGTAGGCATGTGATGCACTGAAAGTCCTGGAGAGCTCCTGTTTAAAAGGTTTATAGTTTCAACTTTGCAAAATGAAGAAGTCCTGCAGATCTGTTTCATCAATACTTAATACTGAACTGTACACTGAAAATGCTTTAGATTAAATTTCACATTATGTAGTTTTATGACAATAAAAAAAGAGAGTCTGAAGGTAATGAAAAGTTGTGGAGTGGGAAAGATGCAGTAAGGTGAGAATTCCAATATAAAAGAATTGGAGAGTAGGAAAGCAATGGATAAAGGTAGAACTAAAAGCTAAATGGGGAAGAAAGCTGAAGTATGAGGAAAGAAAGTCAGAATTATGAGGGAAACAGCAACAGTAATTGCCCCTGAAAACAAGAAAAATCAGGGAGGATCAGTGGGAATTATACTAGACAAAGAGCATGATGTGAAGAATTAAAACCTCAGAGAAAAAAATAGGTTCAGGAGGTAATAGAAGGAGGAGGTCAGTGAAAACAAGGTGATAAAAGTGGGAGTTACTGAGACTCAGATTTTAGGTATATTAGGCAACAGAAAGAAAACCAGGATAAGAGCTGAGGGTTTTAGAAATGAAATCTTCAGGCTACAAGGGTAAATGCTGGTGCATTTTAATTAGGGTCAGAATAAAATGGATTGTATGGGGAGAATACTTAAAGGTGGCCAGGACTTAGAATTTTACAAAAGGAGTTCTAGAATCAAGTTCCCTGTTCTTGTCAATGAGAAAAGTATCCCTAGAGAATTAAATTGCCTTTGAAAGAGGAGTTGATCTGATCAGCATCTATTTGAATAGTCAAGAACCTTTCAACAATTAACAGCCGAATCTAATGGAAAATAGATAACCCAAATGGGAGTGTGAGGTGTTCCTAAAGTCTTCTGCTTTCAGAGTTTATGCTCCAGTTACTAATTACACACATTCATAGGGCAGACATAAAATGTCTTAACCTCTCTGCTGGACACTGTTGATTAAACCCAGTGGTGGGTCCAGAGAGCCTGTGTAGAAAGACCAGACTGTTTCTCTCTTGGGAAACTCCCAGGCTCTCTCTTCAATTCTGGATCCAGTGTCCAAAAAACTGAACGATATTCCATGATGATTTTCATCTGACACCTATTGGAGAAATACATACTAATTGCTGGTTCCTATTCTTCTTCATATACATAAAGTTTTTTTCTTCCTATATTTGGTTATATTATTATATTTTGATTATATATATTATAGAGTGCTGATAATAATTGTAATATAACTTTTAATTATTATTATAGTCACAAAGAAATTAAAAGTTTTATTTATTAAAAATTTTCCAAATATATAGAATAATTTAACAATTTCATTATTTCAAAAATGCAGAATAAGTATCCCACTAAAGGAAACTGGGATTTCTTTCATATTGTTATAGTATTTGCTATTCAATATTTTGTGGACAATATTTAGTTGTTTACTGTCTGGTAAATATATACTTTCTCTTTTTTCTAATATATCCTAAAAACAGTAAAAAATAAATTTTAAAAATTTAAATGATGTTTTAAGCAATATAAACATCTTTCTCAATAATAAGCTCTCAAGAAAAAAATAGCTCAGAAATCAGTAACTAATTTGTCACACTAAATTTTCAAATTTATTTGGCACTTATAAATGAAAATGCCAAAAGAAGGAATTGAATGTTAAAATCACTTTCCACAAAATATGTAGAATGATAGAACTAAGCTTATATTCATCTGAATTATAAAAGCTGATTAATAGTGTTATGCATTAGCTACATTTCACTCATATTCATATTTCAAAAGAATAATTTTTAAATTAAATTGCAATATTATGTGTTGCTTCTAATGTGAATCTTAAGATACCCTGCCTTTTACAGAATTTTTGCTTTGACATACACTTTTTGAAAGCTGAAATTATTGATTAGAAAAATATGGTGATAAACATGAAGTAAATTGGGAAAATTAGAGCTACATTCAGTTATACATGTACTGCAGTTTTATCGTCTACTTCAGTTTCTCAACCTTTCAACTATTGGCATTTTGACCCCAAAAAACCTATATGTTTGTATGTTGAGGGGAGTGAGGAACAGAGGCTTTTGTGTGCGTGTGCAATGTTTAATGGCATCCCAGGCCTCTACCCACCACATGCCAGCAGTACCCATCTCTGCCCAAAATTGTGACAATCACATATCTCTAGATATTTGTGCATGTTCCCTGGGGGCAAAATGTGCTTAGTTGAGAACCATTGGTTGAGAACTACCCTATATATATTCTCATCCTATAGAAGTCTATTTAGGCCAAGAAATGGTTTGGGATTATTTTTATTGGATATTTTTTGGTAAGCGCCATAGTTGCCATGTACATGTATTTCTTACAAAAAAAGAAACTTTCACTTAAAGGAGTTACTTTACATACAATCCAGTCTCAATCAAAAGAGAATATGTGTTCATTTCAAAAATTGGTGGTAGTATATTTTGCATATTGTATATTTTATTTCATTTTTAGGCAGCACCAAGAAGAATTTGATCATACAATGACCTAAACTAAAGAAGAAAGCTATAGTATAATCGGATGAACTTGATTTAAACTTATTGACTATATCATTTATATAGTTTCATTATTGTACTTGAAAATAAAAATTCCTATTAAACAATTTGCCATTAAATAAAATAATTTGCCATTAAAATAAAAATTTCTAATCTTTATCATAAACTTCATGAATGCCATCTATAACCATTGTAAACATATAAACATTATAAAGTATATTCTACAATTTCCTTCTAATTCATTAGTATTTATAACAAATTGTTAATAATTTTTATTTCCAAATAAAAATATTTTAGCTTTTCTTAAAAAGTTCCAGACTTAAGAAATATTACCATGAAAAAATTTAACCATATAAAAAATGGTAACATTAACTTTCTGAGGGTTTCAGTTTCATAATTTTAGCTAAACAGTCAAGTTCATCAACATTTTTGAGATTTGTGTGGAAAAATTTGCTAATTTAGCAATTTGGTTTCTGGGAATGTACCATGCAGTATAATTGGATAGAACAGAAAATGAGCAGGTTCAGAAATATGAAATGGTATGGGATCATTGACATTTTATGTGGAAAACAGAAGACAAAAGTTTATTTTAAATGCTGAAATCTTGGTAAGGAAATAAATGAACAAACTGACCAAATATAGATTCTGCATAACAATATATATAAATGTGAATCATTTTTAAAATATTCTGCCATAATTAATTTTACAAATGAGTTTATACATGTGTTTTTGTGTAAACATATCATTTTCTTATAGACAAATACAGATTTACAACATATTCTTCTATCAATGGATTCAGATTGGCTTTGTTTTTCCCAAACTTTCCTGAAAAATATGAAAACATTCCCATTCCAGTTTCCTCCAATCTCCTGTTCTTTATTGAATGTTATTTTAAAAAATATTTTTCCATCATGTTTCATGGAATTTTAAAGAGCTTTTCATTCAATATTGATCAAATTTCACTAATTTTTACAATATTTGAAGATCTTCACAAGTATTGAACTTAATAACAAACAGAAAAGAATAGGGTACCTCACAATTAAAGTACTATAGCTGAGTTAATTTCTAATTTGTTTATTTTAGAACAATAAATAGCTTTATGTTGATTATGTACTATATGATGTTTTCAGGTGTGTGTATATATATATATATATATATATACCTGTAGTTGATGAGGATACTTAAATATTGTATTTTTGAAAAATGCTAAGAATTAATGGTAAGTGTTCTCACCACAAAATGTGAGATAATTCATTTGTTAAATAGCTAGATTTAGCTGTATATGTTTTTAAAGTAACAAATTGTTCAGCATATACATCAAGAAGACTCTAGATATAGGAGGGTACTTCAAAAAGTTCATGAAAATGGAATTTTTGGTGCAAAATAATGAAATACACACATTTTTCTTCATAACACACATTTGCATAAACCTTTTGAAGATCCCCCTTGTTTGCATTTACTTGTATATTTTTTCTACTTATTTATATGGATTTGTGGTTACTCTACCAACATTGAGAAGATAATGAAAATCATCTTTGCTATTTTCTACAATAATTTTCTACTACTCTTACTCATCTCAATGAGTAACATATAAAATATCTGAATTCTTTTATTAAAACATACTAAGACCAAAGTTTCTGTTCTGCTTTTGAACTAAAGGAAACATTTTTCTTCTGTTCTTTTTATATGTGTTATCTCTGTAATGATATTACTTATTGTCCCAAATATTAAGAATTGGGTTGAGACTGGTGATTTGACTATGCGGGGAAAAAACCTCAGCTTTGAAACCTAATGGTCATTTGTAAAAGATACCAGCATTTATTCATAGTGGTTTTTCTGAAGAAGCACAAACTATGTAATTTCTGATGAATTTTTATTTTATTGTAGTGGCAAATTAGAAATATTTCTATATCCATATTTATATTAGGCAAAAATCATAATTAGATATTTTAAGTTAGAATTTATGTTAATAGGGATTTCCAATCTGATCAAGTTGTCAGAGGAATAAAAACGGTACTGGCTTCATGACAAATCTGTCACTCATTTTGAAACGTGCAAAAGATGAAGTTTTTATGCCAATAATTATAAGAAATTATCCCTCTTACTCAAATATGGTGATGTTAGACCACAATTTTTTGTGGAAAATTATTTCTTTTCTAAAACGTTGATTTAAAAACTTTTAAATATATACCATTGGTTTCCAGATCTTTTTTAAATCCCTTTAATTCTGAAACTTTGTAAATGTTAGAGAAATTTAGTTGACCTTTGGATACTTAAATGCAAATTTGACTCCAGAAGATAATCTTTGTCATGAGGTATTGAGTTGTCTATAATCTTACATTAATTGTGTGACTTTGATTTAAAAATAACTCGTGGATATTTTACCATGAGGGAAAGAAGTGTATTTTAATTTCAAATGCAGAAAAAATGTGTAATTTTCCATTATTTTAGTGAATTCTTGAATAACTTGCATTTTATAACAAATAAGAAAGTGATTGCAACTGAATTTTTAAAATACTTCATAGTGATCTCTTTGGTGAGTTTTCTTAATTATAAAGACAAGAAATTTTATGTGACCCCTCTGTTTTTGTTGTTGAAGCTCTTTTGCTTTATTACAGTACATGGAGTTTGGGAGGAATGGTCACCATGGAGTTTGTGTTCATTTACTTGTGGTCGAGGCCAAAGAACAAGAACGAGGTCATGCACACCTCCTCAGTATGGAGGAAGGCCGTGTGAAGGACCTGAAACACATCACAAGCCTTGTAATATTGCTCTCTGTCCAGGTGAGTGCATTCTGCTTTGAGTGAACTTTTCATTTAAATACTGATTTTATTGTCCCTGGTGTACACAGAAATTATTAAGATCACAACTTTCACCCATTTATATCACAAAATGTCTTTTGTCTAGTCTTTCTTGCCATAAACTGTATTTTCCTTGATTCTATGATATACAGTGATGTTTAACATTACCTTGAGTGAGTACCAACCAATGCTCATCCTTGTTGGGTTTCTATAAATGTGTACATTAATGTTTTCCAATAAAATTGTATCTATATGTTATTTTCCTTCCTGAGAAAATTTCAGAGGCTTAAATACTTGAGATTGATTATTACACTATTTTTTGACAGACAGAGTTAGACAGTGAGAGAGAGAGACAGAGAGAGAAAGACTTCCTTTCGTTGGTTCACTCCCCAAATGGTTGCTACGGCTGGTGCATTGTGCCGATCCGAAGCCAGGAGCCAGGTGTTTCCTCCTGGTCTCCCATGTGGGTACAGGGCCCAAGCACTTGGGCCATCCTCCACTGCCTTCCCGGGCCACAGCAGAGAGCAGGACTGGGAGAGGAGCAACCGGGACAGAATCCAATGCCCCAACTGGGACTAGAACCCCGGGGTGCCGGCGCCACAGGTGAAGGATTAGCCAAGTGAGCCACTGGTGCCAGCCTGATTATTACATTTATATTGTAACTTGAAAGACTTGATTTAGAGGCAATCCTTCCAATGTCATTCTCTCATACTCATTCAAGTAAGGAATGGGAATGTATCACTGATGATATATGAAAATGACAGAAATTTGCTAGGAAATCAGACTTTCTAGATCTCCTACTAGATAATACAATGGTGAGATTATTAATTATATGCCATATCAATGTGTTTGTGAAAACTATATAGTCTATTATTAAAATGAATTTACATTACCTTAAATTTTTCTTCCCTTGACATATTTTAATTTTTTTCATCTTCCCTTGATAGTTAATTTTACCCATTGTGATAGGAATAAATCTTTGTAATGCTGTTATTTAGGTTATCCCAACATAGAAAAGATACCTCCAAAATGGATAAGACTGATTTCCAGGTTCTAGAGACTCTCAGTTTACAATTTCCCATAATTAGCAAAGGCACATTTTGGAGAACAGATTAGTGTGGATGGCAATTGTCCAAAGCCAACAGAAGTACCAAAGACCCATATAAATAATCACTGTCTACTCCTGGGGAGAATTTTCTCATTAGCCTACTTAGTCACATATTTAGCACACAAGCAGCAGAGGTGAGATCCCAGTAATGTAGTGCCGAAATACATTATTCCACTCAGATTGAGTCCCTTTTGGACACTAAATTCCCCAAGTTAATATCCTACACAATAAGGCAGTGCTTCAAATTTCTGTAGATTTTATCAAGCTTTTGGAAGAATGTAAAAGCTATCCTAAATGTATATATGTCAAGGTATTATCAGAAGTTTAATTGGTTCATTTACTTTAGAGATGAACTCCTTAGTTCCTAAGCTTAAGTAACATAGACATAAAGATTATGGAGGTTTGTTGAATAATATCATCACTCTGTAGGATTTTGTAAATTCTATGAATTATAGCTATAGTTCATGCAAGTCAATATTTATGTAATTTTAAGTTTGACAGGGTAAAAGTCATGATTACATGTTTGTAAACACTTGTAGAGAAATCTAGTTACGAGATCATGTTATGCCTTATTTCTCCCTCTATATGTAAATACCCAGGTACACAGAAAGATAAATAAATGCTTATGCCTTGCTTTCTTTTTTTGATTTTTTTAAACTTTTATTTAATAAATATAAATTTCCAAAGTACAACTTTTGGATTATAGCAGCTTTTCCCCCCATAACCTCCCTCTCACCCACAACCATCCCATCTCCCACTCCCTCTCCCATCCCATTCTTCATCAAGATTCATTTTCAATTATCTTTATACACGGATAAGTAAAGATTTCAACAGTTTGCACCCACATAGACACACAAAGTATAAAGAACTGTTTGAGTAGTAGTTATACAGTTAATTCGCATAGTACCACACATTAAGGACAGAGATCCTATATGGGGAGTAAATGCACAGTGACTCCTGTTGTTGATTTAACAATTAACACTCTTATTTATGACGTCAGTAATCACGGAGGCTCTCGTCATGAGTTGCCAAGGCTATGGAATTCTATTGTGTTCGCCAACTCTGATCTTATTTGGACAAGGCCATAGTCAAAGTGGAAGTTCTCTCCTCTCTTCAGAGAAAGGTACTTCCTTCTTTGATGGCCTGTTCTTTCCGCTGGGATCTCATTCACAGAGATATTTCATTTAGGTGGTTTTTTTTTTTTTTTTTTTTTTTTTTTTTGCCAGGGTGTCTTGGCTTTCCATGCCAGCACCATGGCTCAATTGTCTAATCCTCCACCTGTTGTGCTGGCACCCCGGGTTCTAGTCCCGGTTGGCGTGCTGGATTCTGTCCCGGTTGCTGCTCTTCCAGTCCAGCTCTCTGCTGTGGTCCAGGAAGGCAGTGGAGGATGGCCCAAGTGCTTGGGCCCTGTACCTGCATGGGAGACCAGGAGGAAGCACCTGGCTCCTGGCTTCGGATAGGCACAGCGTGCCAGCTGTAACAGCCATTTGGGGGGTGAACCAACGGAAAAGGAAGACCTTTCTCTCTGTCTCTCTCTCTCTCTCACTGTCTAACTCTGCCTGTCAGGAAAAAAAAAAAAAGAAAAAAAAAAAAAGAAAAAAAGAAAAGAAATACTCTCATGGGCCTCAATGGCCAGTGCTGGGCTAGGTAAAAGCCAGGAGCCAGGAGCTTCTTCCAGGTCTCCCAAGTGGGTAGCAGAGGCCTAAATACTTGGGCCATCTTCCACTGCTTTTCCCAAGCCATTAGTAGGGAGCTGGATTGGAAGTGGAGCAATCAAACACAAACTGGCACCCATATGGGATGCCAATGTCTTTGAAGGTGGCTTTACCCACTATGCCACAATGCTGGCTCCTAGAAATTTACCATTTTAAAAATTATTTTATTTATTTATTTATTTATTTATTTGCGGGAGGGAGGGAGAGAGCTAGTGAGTGAGCGAGAGAGAGAGAGAATTCTCCCATCTGCTAGTTCACTCCCCAAATTACTGAAATGGCCAGGGCTGGACTGGGCCAAAGCCAGTAGTCAGGAACTCACTCCAGGTCTCCTATATGGGTGGCAGGAATATGATTACTTGAGCCATCACTGCTGACTCCCAAGATCTGCATTAGTAGAAAGCTACACTCAAGAGTGCAGCTGGGTATCATACTCAAGCACTCTAATATGACACATGGGTTTCCTATCTGGCATCTTAGCTGTTAAATTCACCCCAGATTTTTACCTTTTGATATAACTGTGTTACTCCCTTGATCCTTGATATCTTTGTGTCTAAAATGTGGAATAGTACTCCCCACTTCACAATTATGTTAAGACTATGTGAATCACTTGTAAGGGAAAGAAAATATATTAAGGGATTCAAGCTTGTTATGGGTAACTTGAGGTGGGGTTTAAGGAAGACCGACTTTGTGCGTTGGATGTTATAGGGAGAGGGAACAAGTTCATGTTTGGGTTTCTTAATTATCTAGAAGAAGGGAGGACCAGTTGCAATTGGTAAAGAAGTAGCAGTCACTACATTAGCAACAATAGAAAAATGTCTGGTATTTTGTGGGTTGTACTGCAATCTCTCTTTTTCTCTGAATGATCTTGTCTGATAGTAATATTCTCCTGGATTATTTTGTTCCAAAAAAAAAAAATAACACCACCCATCTGTGAGTAGTCAGGCAAGCTGCTGTCAATAAAGGTCTCACTAAAGAGTCAAACCAGCCCCTTTATAGTGACTCCTCCCCTAGGTTGATTAGATCACTGTATAATCCATTGTCTTTAATGGTCTTGATTTCTATTAATACTTAGCTGAAGAAATGTGTCAGACATAACTGTATGTTTCCATTTTCTAATAGGTCATCCATTAAAAGATAGACATATATCTCTATAATAAAACTTATAGAACCTTATCCAAATTTAAGCACTTCAGGGAATGTGAAAGCTTAGGTTCATATCAAAGCCTCGAGCATCATGGTAATTTTTCATAGTATTTTACTGGATAGTAATAATATTTGCCCTCTGTTAGTAGTTGAAAATTAGAGAAGCAAGTGATTCATGTCTGGTCCTCAAAGGGTTTCTCTTTTGTCATTTATCAATCTGATTACTTATATACATGTAGTAGAATTCAAAATTATATAGAGGATGGGTTAAATGATAATTGAGTGACAGAAAAGGACTCTAATACATTAAAGATCTACTGGCAAATAAGTTTTTATTTATATACTGAAATATGTATAAATGAACCTAACTATATGATTCAGTGGCAAACAGAGTTGTCTAGAATTCAGGAGACATTGATTAAAATTCCAAACCTGTTCTTTCCACTGGGATCTCACTCACAGAGATCTTTCATTTAGGTTTTTTTTTTTTTTTTTTTGCCAGAGTGTCTTGGCTTTCCATGCCTGAAATACTCTCATGGGCTTTTCAGCCAGATCGGAATGCCTTTAGGGCTGATTCTGAGGCCAGAGTGCTGTTTAGGACATCCACCATTCTATGAGTCTGCTGAGTGAACCTCCACTTTGACTATGACATTGTCTAAACAAGATAAGAGTCGGAGAGCTCAAGGGGCTTCCATAGCCTTAGAAACTCATGACTGGTACATAGGGAGATTACTGATGCCATAAACAGGAGTGTCAATTTGTAAAGTCAACAACAGGAGTCACTGTGCACTTACTCCTCATGTAGGATCTCTGTCCTTGATGTGCTGTACATTGAGACTTAATGCTATAACGAGTACTCAAACAGTATATTTCACTTTGTGTTTCTATGGGGGTGCAAACTGTTGAAATCTTTACTTAATGTATACTAAACTGATCTTCTGTAAAAAAAAAAAAAAAAAAGAGGCCGGTGCCGCGGCTCACTAGGCTAATCCTCCGCCTAGTGGCACCGGCACACCGGGTTCTAGTCCCGGTTGGGGCGCCGGATTCTGTCCTGGGTGCCCCTCTTCCAGGCCAACTCTCTGCTGTGGCCAGGGAGTGCAGTGGAGGATGGCCCAAGTGCTTGGGCCCTGCACCCCATGGGAGACCAGGAAAAGCACCTAGCTCCTGGCTCCTGCCATCGGATCAGCGCGGTGCACTGGCCGCAGCATGCCGGCCGCAGCGGCCATTGGAGGGTGAACCAACGGCAAAGGAAGACCTTTCTCTCTGTCTCTCTCTCTCACTGTCCACTCTGCCTGTCAAAAAATAAAAAAAAAAAAAAAATTAAAAAAATAAAAAAAAAGAAGAAATTATCAATTCCCAACTTGACTCTCACTGGGATTAAACATGAAAATAGGTCTGATCTGATTTCATCATCTTTTAAAAAATCATCTATTATTTTTCACTTTATGTTTCTGTGTGGGAGCAAACTGTTGAAATCTTTACTTAATGTATGCTAAACTGATCTTCTGTATATAAAGAGAACCGAAAATGAATCATGATGTGAATGGAAGGGGAGAGGGAGTGGGAAAGGGGAGGTTTGTGGGTGGGAGGGACGTTATGGGGGGGAAGCCATTGTAATCCATAAGCTGTACTTTGGAAATTTATATTCATTTAATAAAAGTTAAAAAAAAAGATATTTCACAGACATTTGCCCAGAGACACAGAGGGAAATTGAATAAAATTCTGCCATCAAAAAAAAAAAAATTCCAAACCAATTCTTAACTAGAAATATTTACTTGGTGAATTTATTCATCTTCTCTATTCAATTATTTCATTCATAAAATAGAGCCCATATTCATTATTCTTCCATATCATGAGATAGGTGTGTCTTCAGAATTAGATGGAAGTACCTTGAAAAATATCTAATTAATATGTAGTGGGTGATGTTTATCATAATTTATGTATACTGATATTCATTTAAAATTAAGGTATTTTGAAAGAAATGGGTCAAATAAACTTTGGAAATTCCAATGATTTTTAGGTTACACAAACTTTTTTAAAAATATGGACTAAAGGGGTCCTTCTCCCAGTTTCATTGTAAGGGAGGACTCAAGCCAAACTCCAGGTGGGATGCCAGTGCTGCAGGTGGAGGCTTAGCCTTTTTTTTTTTTTTTTTTTTGAGAGGCAGAGTGGACAGTGAGAGAGAGAGAGACAGAGAGAAAGGTCTTCCTTTGCCATTAGTTCACCCTCCAATGGCCACCGCGGCCGGCACGCTGCGGCCGGTGCACCACGCTGATCTGATGGCAGGAGCCAGGTGCTTCCTCCTGGTCTCCCTTGGGGTGCAGGGCCCAAGCACTTGGGCCATCCTCCACTGCACTCCCTGGCCACAGCAGAGAGCTGGCCTGGAAGAGGGGCAACCGGGACAGAATCCGGCGCCCCGACCGGGACTAGAACCTGGTGTGCTGGCGCCGCAAGGCGGAGGATTAGCCTATTGAGCCGGGGCGCCGGCCTGCTTAGCCTTCTTTGCCACAGCCCGGCCCCTCCTCCTGTTTTTGAGAAATGTATCGTTGTGCACCCAGACTTCCTGGAAGGACACTACCAGGTCCTAGTTTCCAGATGTATTTGCAAACTCTTACAAACCCTAAGAGGGGAAGAATCACACAAAAGTGGATCTTCGGGAGTACATCCGCATCCAAATTTCTCTGTTACCTAGAGCAAAAGTTGGGTCTTCTGTGGACCTAAAATTTTGATCCTCAGCAACTGTGGGAGGATGGCCTGCCAGTGACCCCTCTGCAGGAAGCCCTTCATAGAAGACAGTGAGTGGAAGGATGCTAAACATTTGCCTGACTTGGTTCAAAGGTCCCTAATTTTCCCTGCATGAGGATGTTATAATTTGAAACTCAAATGTTGCCTTCTTAACCTAATCTTTAATTAATTTGGCTTTTATATTCTTAACCTTCTAGTCTGTTGTATGGCATTTGTGGTTGTTGTGTGTCATTTTAAATTTTAGCATTATTCTGGTGATTTTTAAGTTCTTAGCTTATAAGGCTTTGAAGGTTAATTGTTTCTTTTACAGATCTTGAGGTACTGTATTTTACTGTTTGAATTTTTAAATTTAAACTTGTTTTAACTTATTAACTTTTAAAAATCCTTCTTCACCTTACCATGATCACTTATTTACACTTTTAATTCTGATTTTTAAAAATGATACTGCTTTTGATTTTTTTTCCTTTGGGGTTTATTTTAGAATAGCAAATAGGAAGCACATTTTTATTCTTCAGCATATATCTAAAGCAGAGGGCTGGGTTCTTTTACATGTCAGTCTTGTGTCCTAAGAGAGTCCTTCCAGATTCTAAGGTAATTTCCAAAGCAACAAAAATCTGAACCCACCAACTTCGTCATCACTAAATCCCATAACTTCTAACCCAGTTCTCCCACATATCTTCTCCATACATATGACTAAATCAGCAATTTGCAACCCAGAACAGTTGCTAAAGTATTCATTTTGTAATTCAAAATATTTATGATTTTTATTCATGGATACATAAAATAATTTGTGATTATATTTCTCTTATTTGATATCATCAGTTATATATTTGTGATATGAATATATATACTGAAAAAATATTGATGAAAATCTAAAATTTCATTTGGCCCCTATACATGAAAGAAAGTTTTGTCTTCCAGGTAAATGTAGTTTCAACTCCCTGTGTATGGCAGGGTTAAGATCATGTAACAAAATAAGTCCCAAGAATCTAACAATTTATTCTTTATAGTTATAAATCTTCTGAGTCTGGAAAACTTAGTAATTTTTCACATTGCTGAAGTGAAAATTTAACTGTCCCCAGTGTTACATTTGTATATAAAAAAGCACATTGTGTGATGGTAAGACAAGTCTGATCTCTCAGCATTGTCCCAGGTTCAACACAGTGTTATTGTTCTCTATTCTTAGTCACCTTTGTAGAATGACTCATGAAGTAATAGGCACTTGGAGTTTTTAAACTGAAAGCAACACTAAAATAAAAAATTGCAACTGCAGGCTCTTATGATGGATATGAAAAGAACTCAAAAATATGAGAGAAAATGTCGATTCTGATCTTCCTGAATATTATAGAATAAACTATGTATTTTAATGCAATATTTACAAAATGGTGTCCTATGAAGGAGTTGGGATATTATACACTCTTCAAACAACTTTGAGTGACACAATTTTAAGCAAAGTTTAGTATTACTAACAAAATTTAGTACTACTTACATTATTTCCAAACAGGCATTCCAAATTCTGCCTCATTAAAATAAAAATTTTGCTTTCAGATATATATATATACTCTATCTATTTATTTATTTTGACAGGCAGAGTGGATAGTGAGAGAGAGGCAGAGAGAAAGGTCTTCCTTTTTCCTTTGGTTCACCCCCCAATGGCCTCTGTGGCCGGTGCACTGTGGCCAGCATACCATGCTGATCCGAAGCCAGGAGCAAGTGCTTCTCCTGGTCTCCCATGCGGGTGCAGGGCCCAAGGACCTGGCCCATCCTCCACTGCACTCCCTGGCCACAGCAGAGAGCTGGCCTGGAAGAGGAGAGACCAGGACAGAATCCGGCGCCCCGACCGGGACTAGAACCCAATGTGCCGGCACTGCAGGTGGAGGATTAGCCTATTGAGCCACAGCGCCAGCCCAGATATATATACTCTTGACCTGGTTTAACTCACTGGTTTAACCCAGTGGAAGATGAGGAACCAACCCCTCATTTGTTTATCCAGAAAATAATACAGATTCATCTACTTCAGATATGTTCACTGATGCCATCATAACCTGAGCCCTCATCAACTTTGCCTGCATTGTAGAAGAGTCTCCTAGTATCTCCCAGCACTCATTCTTGCCACTGTATGGTCCATTCTATATATCACAGCAAATTTAAGTTTTATCATTACAGTTCTCCCAAGGTCTAATAGAGCACTGTCAGTCACAACCCAAATTCTCTGTAAATCTTTGCTTGTCAATGCCTAATGATACTCCCAGAGGGGTTGTGTATATATTTTTCAAAGTAATGGAATGCTAAGATTTGAGTCAGCTTTCACTAGGAACACCATTTTTGAAAGAAAGCTTCTAGGCCTTTTAAAGTTGCAATAACCCTAGTATCATATGCCATGAAATGTTGGAAGTCAAGTAAATACCTGGGACAGGTATAGGGAGAGGAGAAGCATTAATTGTCTCTGTTGCCTTGCTACTAAACCAGGTGAAAAACCTGAGTTGAGGGTTGAAGGAGCAGCAGCTTAGTCACCACTTTGTCTCCTCAGGTAAACATCAAAGGAAAAGAAAACAGCCAGGGTGCAGGTGTTTGATACAGTAGGTAATACATCGCTTGGGACACAGTCCTCCCATGCCTGGGTTCATGTACTAGCTTCACTTCTGATCCAGATTCCTGCTAATGCACACTCTGGGAGATAGCAGGCAATGATTCAAGTGCTTGGGTCTCTGTCACCATGTAGGAGATCCAGATTGAGTTGCTGCTTCTTGGTTTTGGCCTGCCCCAGCGCTGGCTGTTGTGAGCATTTGAGAGTGAACCAGCAGATGAAAAATTTCTAATCTATTATATATATATATATATGTAGATTATACAATATGATACATAGATTTTTATCCCTGAAAGATAATCTACATATCCTACTTATAAATGCTTAAATGTCCAAAACAGATCTTTTAATTTCTACCTCCCAACTTTCTGCCTTTTTTTCCCATTCAGTAAAATGACATTACCATTTCTTGAAATGTCTTGGGGCTGACACCCTTAAAAAGAGGTAACAATTAGTCATTAAAAAAAATCCTAAGTGGCCAGCGCTGTGACATAGTGGGTAAGGCCACTGCCTGCAGTGCCAGCATCCCATGTAGGTGCCAGTTCAAGTCCTGGCTGCTCCTCTTCCAGTCCAGCTTTCTGCTGTGGCCTGGGAAAGCAAACGATGGCCCAAGTCCTTGGGCCCCTGCACCCACGTGGGAGACCAGGAAGACACTCATGGCTCCTGGTTTCAGATTGGCACAGTTCCAGCCATTGAGGCCAATTGGGGAGTGAACCAGCAGATGGAAGACCTCTCTCTCTCTCTCTCTCCCCCTCTCCTCTCCTCTCCTCTCCCCTCCCCTCCCCTCCCCTCCCCTCCTCTCCTCTCCTCTCCTTCTCTATGTAACTCTGCCTTTCAAATAAATAAATCATTAAAAAAATTCTAAAATCTCAAACTAAGGAGAAAGAATTCCTAAAAATGAAGCAATACTTCACATTTGACACTAAAAGAAATTCTCATGTTTATGTAATGGTCATTTCCTTTCTAACTTCTCAGTTTTCCATTTTCCCAGTAACTTGGACTGACATACTAAAGGAATACATACTGGGATTTTCCATTGTGCTTTGTAATGGGCTTTTCTGTTTTGTTTATTTTATCCAGTGAGTTACTTTGTTAAGTCAATTCTTTCATAACAGTGCAGTTAATGTTCAAAAAAAAGATTTTCCCGTCTTCAGTGTAAAATGAAGTAGAAAAAAAGTAACTACTTGATATATCTTCAAATTCATTATTTGTTTTCTGTAGCTGACTTTGTAAACAAAATTGTTCACATCTAAAATATATGATTTGCTGATGCTTATAGTAGTGCTAGCCTCAAATTTTCCCTCAAATTTCTAATTTTAAGTCAATCTTAAACTTTAGCCAAAATAGAACATGTGCATTTTCAAAAAGAACTGAACAGGTCATACTGAAAATGTATGAATTTAAATGCATTTTTTAAAACTAATGGTGTTACAAATTCCTCTTCCAAGAAAAGTATACTGAGCAAAACACTTCACACATAGATGTGCTCATACTTCCCAAACTCCTTTCAGAATGGTCTTTCTTGTTCCTCACAGAAAAACGACCACCTGCCAGATTTTCTTCTTTCTCATTTTCGTATCTTGCTTGTTCACTTGTAACTCCATGTCTTTTTATCAGGGAAGAATCATGTTTGCGTCTGCTGGTGATTGTGTAACTTCTACGTTCACAGTAAAACATAATTAAAATGCACCTCTAGCCAGAATATTTAAGGTCAAACACATCCCTTTCTTTGTCACTGTATACCTAAGTAAGCATCACCTAGTTCATCTTTGATTATGTGTTACTTTCTGAATGTTCTCAGTAATGTGCATATTCACACATTCTTTTGCCAAATAGATTATAAAGTGCAGAGTATGAATCTTTTTTCTATAAACCTTTCTCAATGCTTAAGATAGTAA
This sequence comes from Oryctolagus cuniculus, assembly GCF_051225735.1. Lineage (NCBI taxonomy): Eukaryota > Metazoa > Chordata > Mammalia > Lagomorpha > Leporidae > Oryctolagus > Oryctolagus cuniculus. Next base: position 103,853,524 of record NC_142871.1, on the reverse strand, counting down.
GGGTTCATAATGTAAGCTTAATTTTTGTTACATTTATAAAGCAAAATTCTGAAATGAAAAACACAGTCATCTTTAAAGCCAAAATAGGGGGCAAATGCATAATTTATGAAGTCCTATTGATTTACCAGAACTTTCTTGTTTTCCCTAGTAAATGGACCACATAACCAATAATATTTTATCAGACAATTTTAATATAGTAAGGTGCTAAAATTGCATGAATGAGATGATTAACTTGACATTTTTTTATTTTTAATCTCACAAAGGGTTTATTAAGTACAGCAAGATACCTATTAAACAACCTTCTTTTTAATAGCCACATGTGAGGCTTGAAATTAAGTTGAAAGTACTTATTCATATTCTGCCAATCTTTCTTATTTGCTTGGGTGGATTTTCACAGCAACATTAGCTCTGTCTGAACTTTTGACTTAGAATGAATTCCCTAGTACTTGTAATCAATTGACTAATAACTATAAAATGATGTTAGAAAAAGTAGGCAGCCATATACTAGTGCATTTATGACATTTATATGCTAGTGTATGCATTCTGATCTGATAAATATTTTTGACTTAATCCTGTGCTCCTTTATGTATTGTGGCATATGGCACAATACAGTCAGTGCTTTCTCCTTTGCCTAAATGATCCAAATCTTGCCAATTACTTCCCAAGTAGATGTAATCTCTGCTCTGAAAGCTGGACTACTTCATGTGCCATGTTAAAATGTGATTGCCTTTAACTTTTCATTTATATATTTATACTTAATTATAAGATTTTTGAAGTTAAAATTTACATTATTTTATTTATCTCTCATTAGCAGCTATCACAGTGTCTGGTAACTAACAGATTCTCAAAAATCACTTGAAATAGTGAGTATATAAAAGAACCTCAATTTGAATTTCTCATAGACAAATTCACTGTCTGTATTAAATTCTGATCATCCAATAGTAGTCATTGAGGGGTCGCTGGAGCCTCTGTTTCAGCTGTAATGTCCAATCCTTCAGGAGATCCTCTTGTCATCTCTCTGTAGTAACTTTCTAATTTCTCTAAGACACTCCATCGGCACTAGATCAGAGTGTCCCTGACTCCCCTGATTTTTATGCACCCTGTGATAAATCTAATAATAAATTATCCCATTTAAATCCTTTAACTTCTTTTTAATGATCTAATAATAGTATCCAAAATGTCCAGAAAAATCTGGCATTTGCCTTCTTATCCACCTCCTTTGCTAATTCTTTCCCTCCTACTGTCTGGATTCTGTCTACAATGACAAGTTTCTGAAGGTCCCATATTTCTCTGCTGTGGGCTCTCTGTATCCTTCTGTATGGAACATATCCTAACCCTACACATTTTTACATTATCCTTGAAATCCACCTGAAACCTCACTTGTTATTTAGAAAAACTCTCTGATGCTCTGAACTCTTACCTCACAGTGATCCAAAATTATATTTCACAGCACTGCTGTGTACTTGGTTTACTTGGCAAGTAATTGTTTACTTATAGGAGTTCCTTCTTTTAAACATGAGCTTTTTTAGGTATTGGTCAGTATTTATTTTGTTCATTGTTCTCTGTATCCATCTCCTAGTCCAAGGCTTTGCATTATTGAGTGACCAATAAGTATCTTTGAAGGAATAAATGAGTAAAAAGGCATACAGGCATACTGTATACATAATAAGTAACAGAAGTGAAAAATAAGAAAATGGTAGTTTGAGAAGTAATGATAAAATCTCATGCCAAAGTGACCATCGGTTGTTGCCATTGAGTACGCTGATTTGCACTCATTTCAAGGTTGGATTACATTGTGCTTTCTGTACACGCTTCCCTAATGGAAGATCTCCTTACACTGTGTCTCTTTCTGCTTTGGTAGTTGATGGACAGTGGCAGGAGTGGAGTTCGTGGAGTCAGTGCTCTGTGACGTGCTCTAATGGGACCCAGCAGAGAAGCCGACAATGCACTGCAGCTGCTCATGGGGGCTCTGAATGCAGAGGGCCGTGGGCAGAAAGCAGAGAGTGTTACAACCCTGAGTGTACAGGTAAGGCCTATGACCTATATATAAAGGACCACCTGCCACATGACTGAACTATGCCAGATGGCCATGGATAATGTCATGATAGTTATATATTTCCTTTAAATGAAGGCTATTAAACTACAACTTATTCTATATACCATGCTAATAAGTAATAAAATTCAGGACATTCTGAGGATAAATACCAATAAAGTTGTTGAGGCTTAGTACTAAACTTGCACCTTTTTACGAGTAAGGTTTGTTGTCCATTTGAACAAACTTATGAAAATGTGTGTACCTCACAATGCCCTGTAGTTAACCAGTAAGTCAAATATCTGAATAAGATTTACTTATGTTGGCAAATTAATAAAAATTGAGGGGGCAATGATGTCTTCAATTTAAAAATCCCTACAGCAGTGTGCAGTACATTGCTACCATTCACCATGATGCATTTCTTCCAGCCAATGGTCAGTGGAATCAGTGGGGTCATTGGAGTGGATGTTCCAAGTCCTGTGATGGCGGCTGGGAAAGGCGAATAAGGACATGCCAGGGTGCAGCAATAACGGGACAGCAATGTGAAGGAACGGGCGAGGAAGTGAGAAGATGCAGTGAGCAGCGATGTCCTGGTGAGAGAAACACAGAAATTGCCCCAACTATAAGCATGTTGTATCCTGAAAAACCAAAGGGTTCAAATATTGTCATTCAGGTGGGTGTTGTGGCACAGCGGACAGGTTAGCTGCCCCAAAGAAGCCAGCATCCAGTATTGAAGTGCAGCTTACAGTTACAGCTCCTCCACCTCTGATACAGCTTCTGGCTAGTGCAACCTGGCAGGCAGGAAAGATCTGAAATTGCCCAGATTATAGAGTATGTATTTTAAGAGATTACCTAAGACAGAGACTCCTTCCAAATCTTGTATACGTCCCATAAAATATAACTGACTCATTGAGAACTCAATAAATATGTGAGAATCAGGATTTTGGAATGATATTATATGCAAAATCTTTATAAATTTATTAAAAAGATGATATTATAGGATTTTTAAATTTCATAAGAGATACAGAGGAAAGTACTGAATTTAGAGAATTTATAGACCCAGTTATGGTCCATTGGCTGTTAGTGATTCTTTAGGGGAAAGCTACCTGTTCTATGGGTCTTTGTTTCCTGGGAGTACAAATGAAGCTGGTTGCAAAATCTTCAAGCTTCCTTTCCAACTTAGAAAGCTATAAATTTCTTTCCCTATTTAACATAACTGCCTCATTATAGGAAAAAACAGTGTGTTCCTAGACATATCCAAGAGTCAAATATTTATATTTCTCCACAATGCGAATCCTAAAGACTTCTTTTAGTTCAACACTGAAATACCAGCAGAAATTCGATTTCAAGAGTAACAGTATGCCAGGAGATTTTTCAGAGCTTAAGAAAGACTTGGGCTGGTGCCGCGGCTCACTTGGCTAATCCTCTGCCTGCAGCGCCAGCACCCCAGGTTCTAGTCCCGGTCAGGGCGCTGGATTCTGTCCCAGTTGCTCCTCTTCCAGTCAAGCTCTCTGCTGTGGCCTGGGAAGGCAGTGAAGGATGGCCCAAGTGCTTGTGCCCTGCACCCACATGGGAGACCAGGAGGAAGCACCTGGCTCCTGGCTTTGGATCAGTGTAGTGCACTGGCTGTGGCGGCCATTTGTGGGGTGAACCAACGGAAGGAAGACCTTTCTCTCTGTCTCTCTATCTCTCACTCTCTAACTCTGCTTGTCAAATAAAAAAAAGAGAGAGACTTGGGGCAGGGGGTTGTGGTGTTGTGGCTTAGAAGGTAAAGCTGCCACCTGCAACACCAACATCCCATATGGATGCCAGTTAGAGTCCCAGATACTCCACTTCTGATCCAGCTCACTGCTAATGGCCTGCGAAAGCAGTGGAACATGACCCAGATGCTTGGGCTCCTGCCACCCACATAGGAGACCTGGAAGAAGTGCCTGGCTCCTAGCTTTCACCTGGCAAAATCCCAGGCTGTTGCCATCTGGGAAGTGAACCAGTCAATGGAAGCTATCTGTCTCTCTCTCTCTCTCTAGTTCTAACTTTCAAATAAAGAAATAAATCTTTTTTTTTAAAAAAGACTTGAAATTAGTTTTGTTTATTCTTACAGCCATTTGAATTCAGAATGGTAAGATATAACCCACATGAAGGATTTTGATGAGAAGGATACCTACCCAGCTTAACACTGTGGAATTTCTCCCTTGCTGCCTAAGAATTAAGAAGCATTAAACAAAAAACATCCATTTTGCCAAGAGAGAAATTTCATTAGAACAGTAAGGCATGATTAAATGAGGCTTTTTTTAATATTTGAAGTTGTTTAAGCCTGTCTTAGCATACTAAGGTTCTTAACTGGTCTTTTAAAACCGTCTTTCATCTGTGTATAGAGAAGGAAGATAGTGCTGCTGAAATCAAATTTACAAAGATTGCCACCTGCTGTTTGGAAAACATTTTACAAACCTATTTACAAGAAAGATTTTATGCCTTATTTGCTTGGTTTCTTTGTTGGTTTTCATGATTAAAGACAGATTGAAAAAACTATTACATAAAAATGAAACATTTTGCATTGTACCATATATTTTTTATAAATATTTAACATTTTCATATTGCTGTATAACCAAATAATGTGATTTGAGAAAAACTACAAATGCTAGAATATAAATATACTTTCGTAATTAAAATGAGTTCTTTAATTGGCTAAATAATCTACAAATTGATATTTATTTAAGGGATAAAAAATAAATACATATGCCAAGTCATTGTTTCCTAATCTGGTGTTTGAGCATGAACATAAATTGCATTATCCATAAAAAATTCTATGTGATTATAAATTTCAAAAATGCCTTTGTTTTTAGAGAATATAGAATTTTCTCAAATAGAAATGGCAATTTCTTTTATATTTCTTTCTCTTTTTTAAAGATTTTTTTTTTTATTCTTTTGAAAATCAGAGTTACAGAGACAGGGTGATCTTCTATTGGCTGGTTCACTCCCCAGATAAACTAATCCGCCAGGGCTGAGTCAAGCTGAAGCCAGGAGCCAGGAGTTTCATCCATGTCTTGCACGTGGGTGACTGGGACCCAAACACTTGGGCCATCTTCCACTGCTTTTCTCAGGCCATTAGCAGGGAGCTGGATTGGAAATGGAGCAGCCCGGACAGAATCCTGTGCCTATATGGAATGGTGGTATCACAGGCTTTACCTGCTTTGCCACAGTGCTGGCCCCTTATATTTCTTGTTTAAATTTTCATGTGTAGTCATATTAAAGTATTTTATCAAGAGAAAAAGAATTTTATTTTTCCTTGCATCAAAATAAACCTATCTTTTAGTTCTGTTTGTCCATGAACTTTCTGAAGTGTGATTAGGAGCATGGTGTTCCTAATGTCAGCTATTACATTTCTTCACATTTACACAATAACAAAGTAAATTGAGAAAATTCTCTAATTACTCTAACATTTACTGAAGCATTGTTTATTTCATGTTCATAACAAAGCCTCCTAAATGTTTATTTTAATTTTTAGTTTTAATTCACTTACCTTATTTATTTGAAAGCCAGAGAACTAAAGAGAGAGACAGACAGATGGATAGAGATCTGCCATCAGCTGGTTTATTCCCCAAACGCCCACCCGCAACAACTGGGCCTGGACGAGGCTGAAACCAGAGGCTGGAAACCAGAAGCTTGGGAACTTGTGAGCGTCCAAGAACAAACACTTGTCATCACCTGCTGCCACTGAGAGTGCACATTAGCAGGACGCTGGAATCTGTAATAGAACCAGGACTCTAAAAGAGGCACTCCAATATTGGATGTAACATCCTAAGTGGTGCCTTAAGGGCTACACCAAATAATGCCCCTGTTTCTTTTAGAGCAATGTGCTTTTTCTAGTGTTATTTTTACTGTTCATTCTTAATTTTTCTTCATGTTTCTAAAAACAAAAAACAATCATTTTCTTTTTGCACTTCACTTAATTTGAATGCAAATTAATAAAATTTGCTGAGAGGCCCTGTGTTTTCAGGAAGAGGAAATATAATGTATGAAGGTCTTTGTCTAGGTAATTAATAAAAGTAATTGGTCATCAGAATTTAGTCAAGAAGCTCTTATGATGTCTACTGAAAAAAGAAAATGAAAATATTTTCCCAAAATGTTAGGGTATTTGTTTATTGATAAGTAGATAAAAAATATTGAAAATGGCATCACTGACCACTAATAAGGTAATTCTTTTGCCTGCATAAGATTAAGGAATTGTAGAAATTAAGCATTATTTTTTAAAAAATATTGCTAGCTGGGAAATAGAACAGAATAGAATAGGGCAAATAATTAAGTGGCCTTAATTTTAAAATGGTCAAACTCATCAAATCACAATTTTATTTGTCTCACTCCCATTGTACCTGCAAGATTTGAGGAGTAAAATGTTAAGATGGTAATAGTTCTCCTGATTTTATAATGTAGCTAAAATATGAAAACATACAACTTGTAGTTTCATTTTTCCAGGATCTTTCTGGTTAATATTATTCAGAAAGAAAATGTTACTGCTGGATTAGCCTAAATTAATTTTCTGGCTTCCCGTAGATCTCTTTGCTCTGTTCTGGGGAAGAGCTTTCTTCTCTTTCTACAATCCCAATCTAGGATCTAGTATACTTTAGTCATCAACTAACTGCTAAGTCTGAGTCTACCATTTATAGGTAGATATCACACTTATTTTAAACATAAAATGTCCTTCTTTGCAAATGGTGATCAGAACCTGTACGTTGAGACAAGCCTGCCTTGTCTCAAATGGCAAGTGCTGAGGACTTATGAAGATAGCTCTATCATAAATGACCCAATAATAGCACCAACGAGTGCTCTAACAATTATTGTGATATTTATCTCTAAATATTCATACCAAAGGAGGGCAGCAGTAACATTGTTAATGCAAAACTTGTCTTGAATATTGTAATGCATTTGTATTTGAATGTGACTCCCTATAATATAGCGAATGTGAGCTCACTACCTTCCACTTAGGAGAAATATCATACCACGACTGAGTATTCCTTATCTCTGTAACAATGCTCTCCCACAAGATTAGTCTTCTCTGGAGACCAAGAGAGACCTCCTTTGATTTTTGAGTAATTAGTTTCCAGCAGCATCAGTAGGAAGAAAGAATCATAAAGCTTGCTTCCTTTTTGATTCTGTGTTTCTGAGTGTTTCCTGTCATTGACTGAAGCAGAGCCCCTCAAATTGTAGTATACATAGGAATCACCCAGGATGCTTGTAGCAACACGTATTCCTGAGACAGACTGCCAGCAACTCTGATTCAGCAAATATAGTATGGGTCTCAGAATTCACATTTCTAACAAGCTCTCAGGTGATGTTTGTGATGCCTATCTATAAATCATACTTTTGATGTAAGTAAAATAATATTAATGATGATAGTAATCTGATAAAATTAACAAAGAAATGGAATATACATATAATCCTCCACCTCAGATCCTCTGTGAAAGTTGAGATTTTTTTTCTCAAGAAAATTATAAAATTTTACTGTATTCGTGCTTCTTTGTAAATAATGAGGGATTGTTTCTGGAATCAATTAATAATGAAATACAGACAATTCAGTTCAGGTCTGCCCAGTCAATTCATGTTTCACTCAAAGTAAGATGTTTAGAGCAGCCATTTAAAGAAAAATGGGGTTATTAACTACTTGTTGTGGACAAAGAAATATAGTGTCATCATTATATAATCCTCAGTTTTCCACTCCTCATTTTTCCTGTTCCACAAAGAGAAGAGAAACAATGTGGGTATCATTTGAACAAGGTTGATATAAAATTATCCACACCACCAGATCTTCTGTCATGCTGCCACCACCATCCCAGTAACTTTTCTGCTGAGCAAGGGTGTTTGCACTGCCTCCTATCCTCCATGGCTTTGTAACTATAGATAGATAGATAGATAGATAGATAGATAGATAGATAGATAGATAGATAGTGCAGATGTCTAACATTCGGCATGGGGTGGAGTCAAGGAGGAAGATAGGTCTCAGCTCCCACTAACTTTCTACTCAGGTCTCAGTTAGTGGAATTGGTGAATTAATCACGTTCAATACAAATATTTTTGTCTTTAGTAGAAACAAGTTTAGTAAGTTTAATATTAGAGTTTTCCAATTGTTTGGACTGCTTCATTTTAAGGATAGTCATTATTAGAAACCCAAACACATCACCTTTAAATTTGCAGTTCTTTTCTAAAGAGAACAGACATGTCAAAATGTTTGCAAGAAATTGACACTAACTTCACCAATTCTATTCCAAACCACAAGGTTAGTTCATTACAAGCAGTACTTTAAAAAGCTCCTATTCCATTGAAGTTTCTATCTCCCCCTACCAATTAGAACAAATGTTTCCACTGAATGATTTTGGACAGAGCAAATAATGTCACACTCAAGAGTTCATAGCAATTCTTCACCTAAAGAAACCACCGAGTTCAGTGTTGACAGCAGGTGGCACTACATATTGACTTCTTTCATCTTAAATGTATTTGTGCTTGTGAAGTCACCTCAGATAGATTTTTAAAAGTAGAGAGAACTAAATTAGAACTTAAATCACCCAGGAAGTGAAAAAGGCACTTAATAAGTATCCAAAATAGCATCTGATCCTCCCAAATAGTGGCACTAGGTTTTATTTCGTATTCCAATCAATGGCTCTGGAAATAATCAGATCAATTTTATGGGAAGAATTGAGGAGGATCTACTGAGTTCTAAAGGAATCTATTTGTATACCATGTATTACTACATTCTGTTCTTCAGACCTGTTGCTATGGAGATAATTATAGCATAATTTGCTTTATCAGATTGTTCATCAGATGTGACTTTGAGAAAATGCATCTTCTTCATGGCAGAAACTTAAAAATAATTTATTTTAATCTTGTATGACCCTACTGGGTCCAATAAAGAAATAGTTGGCAATGTGCTGATTTTTCTAAAATTGAAAAGAAAATCCAGTCAGCACAACTTTTTTTTTTACTATTTTTCTAAATTTCTTTCATCTCACATTGTTTTCAGAGTAAAAATAAACAAGTTTTAGGAGCCATTTAACAATCATCATAAAATTTATAAAATTAAAATTAATAAAATTTAAAATAATGAATACGACACCTACAAAAAGGTGGCTGTGTTTACCAAGGCTCAATGTTTATCACGCTCCATGTTTGCTAAGACAATCAACCCTGAAATTTAGCCCTTGATGTTTCTCATACCTACTTATTTCTAGGGATGACCCTAGAGTTCTGCCCTGAACTCTTGTGCCCTGTCTCCCACATCTTCTATCACTCTGTGAGGAACAAATCTACATCTTTATGTTTAATCTCTGACAGTGCCTCCTATAACCTTTTCATCCAGAGTGTGCACACTGAATCTCTGTGACATGGGGACTTTTTCTAACGACCAAATTCTTTTTGTCGTCTTGAATAATTCCTCATTCTGGCAATCCCTTTTCTAGAGATGAATTCTACATCAGTTCTGTCCTCAGTGGCCCTGCTTCTCTTCCCCTTGTACCACCCACTAGTGAAGGAGGAGTAATACCTCATAAAGAGCCTGAAATGTGTACTCCAACAAAGTTTGAATTTGAGAGTCAGTGCTGTCATGTGTAAAGTGCAGCAAGGGGTGGGGGCCATGGTCAGTCAGTAGCAGAGTGGTTATGATGCCTTTTGGGACACCCACATCCCATATTAGAGTGCTAGGTTTGAGTCTAGGATCTGCTCCCAATTCCAACTTCCTGCTAATGTGCATGCTGGGAGGCAGCAGGTGATAACTCAAGTACCTGGGCCACTACCACGTCCAGATTAGGTTTCAGGATCCTGGCTTTGGCTTGGCCCAGTCCCAACTGTTGCAGGTATTTGAGGAATGAACAAGCAGATGGGCAATTTCTCTGTGTACTTGTCTGTGTCTCTGTCTCTCTGCACTTCACATAAGATATAATTAATTAATTAATTAAGATAGAGCAGATGATTCTTTCATGGATGAAATGATGGAACAGCATTGCTAATTAGGGTTATTAATTGGCAGTTTATGAACTCTTTTTCCCCTACATTATTTCAAAAATCTCTTCTACACAGGTTTATCTAATTGTCCTTGCCCATTCATAGTCTTAGTCATGTGACTCACTCGCTCAAGAAACTTCCATGGATTTTTATTACTTGTCAAATTCAGTGGGCCGGCGCCGCAGCTTGCTGGGCTAATCCTCCGCCTTGCGGCGCTGGCACATGGGGTTCTAGTCCCGGTCAAGGCACCGGATTCTGTCCCGGTTGCCCCTTTTCCAGGCCAGCTCTCTGCTGTGGCCAGGGAGTGCAGTGGAGGATGGCCCAAGTGCTTGGGCCCTGCACCCCATGGGAGACCAAGAGAAGCACCTGGCTCCTGGCTTCAGATCGGCATGGTGCGCCGGCCACAGCGCGGCCATTGGAGGGTGAACCAATGGCAAAAGTAAGACCTTTCTCTCTGTCTCCCTCCTCTCTCTCTCACTGTCCACTCTGCCTGTCAGGAAAAAAAAAATCAGTGCATACTGGGATCCCAGAGATTTCAATATACCCATCTATGGCCTCTCCTAGTTTTTAGTTCTCTCTTTCTCTGTGTTTAACTACATATGATACATTAATCTATTAAATATAATACAGACAAATTGATATGTCTCTGGTTCCTTACTTCAGGGGCACATATTCTGTCTTTATGCTGTTGTTTCTTGTTTGCATTGTTATCCACTTCAATTCTCTTAGTATCTGCCCTCCACATTTGCCTGTTGATATGGAAACATCTTAGAAGCACATCCTTTAAAATCTGTATCATTCCTTAGTAATTCTCATCTCTCCCACAGGCTCATGCCTGCTGTTTCTTTTTGAACCCTACAAACTTTATTTCTGCCTCCTGTATTAGGTTTGATGTATTATTACATACAATTATATAATATCTATTAGCTAGAATTCTTTTTTTTTTTTTTTTTTTTTTTGGGCAGGCAGAGTGGACAGTGAGAGAGAGAGACAGAGAGAAAGGTCTTCCTTTGCCGTTGGTTCACCCTCCAATGGCCGCCGCGGCCGGCACGCTGCAGCCGGTGCACTGCGCTGATCCGAAGGCAGGAGCCAGGTACTTCTCCTGGTCTCCCATGGGGTGCAGGGCCCAAGGACTTGGGCCATCCTCCACTGCACTCCCTGGCCACAGCAGAGAGCTGGCCTGGAAGAGGGGCAACCAGGACAGAATCTGGCGCCTTGATCGGGACTAGAACCCGGTGTGCCAGCGCCACTAGGTGGAGGATTAGCCTAGTGAGCCGCGGCGCCGAGCTAGAATTCTAACACCTTTCTGAAGAGCAATCTACTTTCAGCTTATGGTATCCCTTCCTCTGCATTTCACCAAGTTGAACATGATAGGTCATATATCATAAATCCTATAACTGAACTAATGAAAATGCTTGTATAAGAATATGTAAATGAAAAGTTTACAATGACTATGATATTAAGGCCTTCTATATTAGGATATTTTATTCTTTCAAAATTGTATTAGTTAATTACATGGATAAACTAAAGGGAGGATATTTTATCACATATGCAATTTTTATATTGTAGTGATAATTTGTGGTGTGATTCTACTTCTATTACAGATAAGTGAGATTTAAGAGGTAGGAAAAATATAGTAACTTATTCATTTTTTCCCAAATATCAGCTCATCTTATTCTTTTAAGCCAGAGCTCTTGGAGGCAGTCCCATAGATCCCTGTCATTTTGGGATTGGTCACAGATATGTCCAACAGTGATTCATAAGGCCTACTGACAGTTGGATGGACAAGAAACTGTGGTCAGTGACCTCCAGTCTTATGTTTCTTTGCCTGTTTAATCCACTATGCCTCCAAATGTCATCATTTTCTACATGTTTTAGGACTTATAAAAGGCCAGGAAGCACTTTTGTCTTCAGCTTTTTCTTAAGTAACACAAAAGGCTAAAAAACTATCCAGGGCCAGCGCTGTGATGTAGTGGATAAAGCCAACACCTGCAGTGCCGGCATCCCATATGGGCACCGGTTCCAGTCCTGGCTGCTCCACTTCCAATCCAGCTCTCTCCTATGGCGTGGGCTCCTGCACCCGCATGGGAGACCTGGAAGAAGCTCCCAGCTCCTGGCTTTGGATTGATGCAGCTCCAGCTGTTGCAGCCAATTGGGGAGTGAAACAGCAGATGGAAGGCCTCTTTCTCTCTGCCTCTGCCTCTGTCTCTCTAACTCTGTCTTCCAAATAAAATAAATAGTAATTTAAAAAAAAAAAACCACAATTTTCCAGAAATGTCTTGAATGTATTCCAACGTCAAACTTAATCCAACTAAATTTAGTAAATCGTTACTTCGAACTATTTCTCAAAATTAAAGTTAACTATTATTAACTTTGCAACATATTTGAACTGGAATTACATTGTCTACTGGGTTAAGTATGGTATTAAACAATAATAATACAGAATTTTCTAGGGCTTGGTGCTGAGCCTGGGGGTTAAAATTCTAGTTAAGACCTTTGTGTCCCATGTTGAAGTACCTGGATTCAATAGCAAGCTTGGACTCCTGACTCTAGCTTCCAGCCAAGGCAGGAACTGAGAGAAAGAGAGACAGCCACTATTGCTCAAATAATTGGATTCCTGACATCATATGGCATATCTGAATTGAGTTCCCAGTTCCAGGCACTGGCCTAGCCAAGGCTAGGTTGTTGTGGGCATTTGGGAAGTAAATCAGTGGGGGTAAATGTTTTCTCTCTGTTTCTCTGTCTCTGTCTCAAATAAAAGCAAAATTTCAAAAGATAATAGGTAGTGCATACTATTTGTGAATAAACTTTAAATTCATGGTTTGTTGACTTCCAGATCTAAAAAAAAAAAAAAAAAAAAAAAACAATCAAACAACAACAGAAAAGCTTTCACAAAATAGATATTTAAAACTTGCTTGCCATCCTAACAAAAAGGATGCCTAGATAGAGAATACGTAAATTTCTCTGAGAATTAACTTAGCAGTTTGACCTTAATCTACTCCCTTCTCACTGAGTATCCTCATGCTAGACACCTCTCTCTGCCTTGGTTTCCTCATGTTTAGAATGGATATAGCAATTCCATTCTCTTCCTTGACTTACTATGAGAATTTGAGAAACTGAAATATATAATGCACTTAGAAGAATAACTAACTCATAGTGATTTGCAAATTGCTGTAATTGTATGCTGTTTCAACTTGAGAGAGATAAAAACCATCTTCTATATGAGGAATGCTGTGATGAGACACACTTCATATACACTCTTCTTTTTCCCTCCGACCTTTGCAGCCGCAGGAATTCCTCACATGAGTAGGTTCCACCTCTGAAATTAGAGCTGTGAGCCATGTGGATCTGCTTATTTGCCTCTACAACCCCCTGCACAGGGAATTCCCAAAACATAAGAATTCCTGAATTACCGGCAAGTGAAACTTACATGGAGTCACCAGTAGTGCATGTTTTCCTTTTTATGCATTCTAGCTCTACAGTTTAGAATCAATTTCTCTTTAATGCTGAAATTCTAGCATATGGAGTGAAAACTAATTTTCCACATCAAATTGATTTAAGCTCTGTATAATTTTTGCTATTTTTAAGAGACAGAAAATCAGTTTGAATAGACAGATTAACAGCTAATCACTAGGTAATTGCTACCTTGTTCCAAGGGAGCATGCTAACTACATACTTGTGACTTGAAGTACAGTTGTATCTGACAAATGAATTTTTATAATTTTGCACTAGTGAGGGTAAACAGTGGGATCTTTCAGCTGATGAACAGAGTTGCTATGGCATTTAAGGTGTGTAAACAAGAGCCCTTCATATTGCCATACAACAGTATATTTTTCTTTTAAGGGAGTGCCTGAACTAAGTAGGCGTTTTCTAATTTATGAAATACACACAGGTAACATTGAACAGAAAAAAAAAAAACCTACAAATCTCCACCTCCACCTTGTGTTTCTCTCTTTAGCTTTGGTTCCATATTCCCACTGACTTTCTGATAATACCTAGATGTGTTCAGATATCTCAAACTCAACAATATTTCATCATCTCCTCTCCTAAGCCATCTCTATTCATGTGTTATAGCTCAGGGAATAGCAATCAGACATTCTTCTGGAAACTTGAGTTCTGTCTTTTCTTTCTCTCTTCCTACTTCATACATCCAGTCAGTAATGAAGCTGGGCTAATTCTGTCTCTAAAATAGATTTTTTAATCCATCTACTTCCTACTGCCACCTCCTGTGATTCTTCACTCCTTCTCCCATGTAGACTGTCAAAAGGCTCCCTACCTTCAGCCTGTCTCATTCAATCCATTTTCCAAACTGTAGATGTAGTATTTATGACAGTATAATAAATGTCTCTTGCTCTTAAAATAAATCAAAACTTCTTGCTTCTGTCATCATTCATCACCCCTGCCCTCTTAAAGTCACCTACCTCTGCTCATTCTCAGCTGTACACACTCTCCTTTCTGAACTCCCCCCCACACACACCCAAATATCTTGGATATACCAAATTCTCTTTGTCCCAGATCTCCCCACATGTGATTCCCAGGGAACACTTTTCCCTGCTTTGTAGGTGAACTCTCATTTATCTTTTAGATCTCAGCTTGGACATCTCTTCTGAAAATCCTCTGCTATTAGGCTGTCTCCTATGTATTTCCAGATCAGCCTGACATTCCAACCAGAGTGGGCGTCTTTCTGTACCACGATTTCTCAGATTGTCTTCCTGATGATCTTGGAAACTGAGCAACCCTGACTATTCTTATTCATCCACTTGTTGACTGGGGAGGACCTAAAAAGGTTCTCACTAATTGGGACTTCATAAACCCAATATAGCAGAAAATAAATTGTTATTTTAATGTATAGTTTGTTTTGCTTTTTGTTATAAGCATAGATGAAACTATTTTATGGGCTAAATTTTTTAAAACTGAAAAATCCTGAACCGGGTCGCAACTTTGAATCTGTGATTCCCATGCCATTTTCTTTGTCATTTTTGTTTTGGGTTTCCTGCTGTACAAAGTACAATAAATTAATTTTCTTGATTGTACAGAGGAACAAAGCAAACTTTGTTGACCTTTTAGGTTTAAAAATTAATGTTTTTTAATGTTTCTTGTTTTGTTGGTCTGTGCTTGTCTTTTTTGTCTAAAGACCAAACTGATAAGAAAATCAGCATTTGTTATTAAGTGGTGTATTGGGCAAAGGAGAACTACTATTTAGATAACTTCTTCCTTAACTAGAGCAGGGGTAGTTGTAAAGCATATTGGGAGATTCTAAACAGAATCCCAGTAGATGTTACCCAGTCAGACATAATCCTCCAATATCAATATTGGTCAACACCTGATACCTTGGGAATCTCTTTTCAGTAATTTTTAGGAAAACTATAGTAGCTGACTTCTTTCTCTGTCTTTTTTTTTTTTTTTTTTTTTGCTCCTAATTGGGCTGCCTAGGTACTTTCAGAGTGATACACACACACACACACTCTCTCTCTCTCTCTCTCTCTCTCTCACCCCCTCCCTCCCACCCTCTCTCCTGCCCTACCCCCCACAAAAATATACACATAATGTTCTCACTGTTTTTCATAATCATCTTCATTCCCTGTAGTCTTAATAATTGAGGAAATTGAAAAAAAAATTTAACCAAATGAAACAAATAAATTAATATACTAGGAAAATTAGGTTTACATTACAAGGTGGCAGGTACTTTGGAGAAAAATAAAGCAGAGAAGGGGATTGAAGAGTGTGAGGGTATGGGGCTGGCGCCATGGCTCACTTGGTTAATCCCCTGCCTGTGGCGCCGGCATCCCATATGGGCGCCGGGTTCTAGTCCCTGGTTGCTCCTCTTCCAGTCCAGCTCTCTGCTGTGGCCAGGGAAAGCAGTGGACCCAGGAGGGCAATGGAGGATGGCCCAAGAGCTTGGGCGCCTGCATCCACGTGGGAGACCAGGAAAAGCACCTGGCTCCTGGCTTTGGATCTGCACAGCACGCTGACCGTGATGGCTATTTTGGGGGTGAACCAATGGAAAGAAGACCTTTCTCTCTGTCTCTCTCACTGTCTAACTCTGCCTGTCTAATAAAAAAAAGAAAAGAAAAAAGAAGAGTGTGAGGGCATGGTCAGGGAGTCATTGAGGTGAGATTAAAGACTGAAGGTGGTGAAGACCTAAGCCACACATGCTTGAGCAAAGAGAGGAGGGATATCCTTGGCAGTAAGAACAAGCACATAAGCTCTGTGGAGCAGGCTTCCTGCAGTACTGGAGAAGGAATAAAGAGATGCAGGTATCTGGGAAGCAGACAGCGTGAGTGAAGAAAGTGACAATAGAGGTAAAGGCAGACATTGTGACCAAGGGCTAGTGTAAGCATTAAATATACTTACAGGAAAAGAAGAAATTTTCCTCCAGATAGTAAGCTTTAAAAAAAAAAAAAAACACACACACAACACACGCTGACCTACTTTTTCCAGCAGATAGTTACTACTTCTGCCCACCTTGATTTTGAATTTCATCAGTTTCACCTAGAGCCCAGTGAACATTTCACCCTTTTGGCCCATCAGTGCCATCTAGTGGTGAATGTTGGAAATTTTGGAATTTTACTTCACAAAAATTACTCCACAAAATTCCAAATCCCACAGCAGTGGATGTGTAGGTTGAACAAACAGAGTAATCAATTGTAATAGAGTTGTGATATTAAATACAACCAATCATTATTAAGAATAGATAAGTCATTGTATGTAGAACTCAATTATGTAATATTTTAGTCATAGAGTATTTTATAGAATTTATAAAAATATTCTGTAATAGTTTTTGTTAACATTTACAGAAACTCATTGTCATTTACAGTAGCATTGTCCAATATTGGTAGATATTTGATTTAATTTACATTGGTTAAATTAAATAAAGTTTTGGTTCTCAGTCCCACTAATTGTGTTTCAAGAACTTGCTATTTGCATTTGGACAGTGAAATACAGAGCATTCCCATCATTGTAGAAAGTTCTACTGGATGGCCCTGGTCTATTATGTTGTTTTCTCAGCAAAACTGATTTAATTAAAAAACTTGTTGGAAACACCTACTATACGCATCATGGGAGTTTATTACAGCAGGTAGTCTTCTAAAAAGAAAGCTTTTGAAAATTGAGGAGATTCACACACATAGTATTTTCAATCCTTTGAAAGAACATCTATAATAGCTGCATATTCAATTGCTGTGTTATTAAAAAAAAAAGGCTTGTAGGAGAATACATCATTTAAGCTGTTTTAAAAAATAAATCAAAATTTTACCCAGAAAAATGAAGGAAGAGAGTATTTTAAGTAGAAGCTACAACTTTTCCAAAGACAGGTAAGTATGGATGTGTGGACCATTTGGGAGATGGCAGTTAATTTTGTGTGACTGATGAATCAGCGACTAAATATGAGCTTTGATGAGAAGGGTAGGTTAGGGCTTGCTACAAGGGCTTTTTTCATCACACTGAGCATAATTATCTTTATCCTGTCAGGACTGAAGAACCATGGGAAGGTTTTAAGCAGCAAATTATGGGATTAAACTTCATTTTAGAGATTGCTCTGTTGATGAGGCATAAAAATTGGATTAAGGGTGAAGATGCAGCAGAATGGCATGATTTTATGCCCGATTCTTCAGCTCAGAAAACAGGCATCATGTTTGATCCTTTTGTCTCCTTCATTCCCTCACCTTATTCAGTCCACAAGGAAAATGCATCTTGTGTCTATTTTGTCTTTAGTCCAACTGCCCTCCCTAAAGCCACCATCATTTCAGGTCTGAAGCACTGTATTAGCCTTCTCAATGGTTTTGCTTTTATCTGTTCTGCCTACAGAAGGCAAACTGACTCTTCAAATTAGAAATTGGATCACATCAAACCTTGTTTAGAGCTGTAGTGGCTGCTCATTCTTGGCCTGTCTCAAGGCCATTACTCCACAAACTTCTCATCCCAGCTCCACTGTCCTCAGTGCCCAAGATCTGCCTTGCTTCAAGGCCTTTCACACACTATTCTCTCTTCCTGCATCACTTAACTGCACCTCACACTACCAATCTCAGTTAAAAATATGCCAGGAAATCTTCCATACTCCTTCAAATTTTAGATTGAAACACCACACTCTACTTCTTTTTGAAGTGCTTATCAGAATTGTACCCACGTAGTTGTGTGTTCAGTTGTTTGACCTCTGCCTCCTCCATTTGTCTAAAAGCAGCACAAGAAAGACTGCTATTATTATGCACCATTGACTTTCTCCAGAATGGTATGTAGCATTTGTTAGGTAAATATGTGAATGTACTGATGAGGTCATTCTCTAATTCAAACAGGACAGTAGAGATAGAATTAAAGAAGGTTAAGAAGAAGAGAATAGTGAGTAGAAGATAGATTTGATGGAACAAGACTAGGGCATTATTATCATAGTTTGGAAATATAATACAGGAAACAAGCAGCATTATGGAGAAAAATGGTGGGAGCAGACATGTGGGTAGCCTGACTTTGAGATTACTTTGAACTAGCCGTGTAAAAACTGCTAGTCAGCCGCTTGCTCTGCAATCTAAAACCCAAGACAGCCAACTGATCCAAAGTATATTTATGTTTCTAAATCATAGCTGTCAGTAAAGGAAGTAACTATACTACAACAAGCTAGAGTGTGAGATCAGTAGCCAGCTGATTGAATTCTCCCTGGGACTCCCACATTTACTAACTTTTCTTCTTCTACACTGCTTCCACTTCATTGGCATTAATCTGAGCATGATCTTGTTCCATAGCAGTGACTTCATCACCACTGTCTTATCTCTGGACTTTGGCTTTTCTTCCTGATATTATTGTCTCTCCCTTTACTTCGTTGGAAATCATGGCCCCTGAGTGGGTTGCTGATTGGGGCAGCAGGACCAGGTACACGATTTTCATTGGGATGGGGGACAGACACCACAGATAGTGAAGTGTCTCCCAGCTTGCTAACTTCTGCAACCAATGTGGGAGTTAGTGGTTTATGAGTACTTGACTGATAGTGACTGCTGCATCCGTTAGTTTATTCTTCGGCTGGTTTTGTTTTTGAGATACTGGGTGAGAGAGTCCTGCACCGAGGCTGCCTCTCCCCTCACTTTAGTTGTACATCTTTTTTGTAATGAGTTTTGTTTGCTCATTTTATATGTTTGATTTATGATTATGACTCTACTCCTATTTATAACTATCATTCCCAGGCCAGTCCTAATAACAAAATGAACTCTCGGGTCTCAGAAAGGGCTCTTGACAACCCACAGACAGAGCTCCTGCTGTGTTTAACAGACAGGTGTATTGAAGGGGCCAGGAAGTTGTGGGTTAGCTCTCAAATAGGGAGGGGACAGTTGGGCACCTGGATAGGTGAGCTTTTCCCATGCAATATGCCCCGTTTGCACTTTCTTTATCCTCTTGATTGTACAAGTGATAAAGTTTGGAATTCATAAGGGAAAAGTTAATTCACCTCTCTGTGCCTCTATTTCTTTTCTGCCAAATAAGGATAGCTGTCATGTCTAACTGAGAGTTGAGGGAAATTAATAGAGTCTGTGTATGTTAGGACCCAATGAATGTAAATATTATTGCTATTACTATTATTAATATGTTTAAAATTATCTAAGGAAGCATAAGGAAAGGATAATGTAAGAATGATGCTATAAAAGACACAAAGAATGAGACAAAGAATGGCTCAAGGTCTTGGTGAAGGCCTGAGAGATAATGTGTTTCTAGAACCCTATAGAAAGTATTTTTAAGGAGGGAAATCTCAAGGTATAAAGTTCTGCAGGGAAGATCTGATAAGTGAATATTAAGATGAACTCCTTATGTCTGGTGGGAGATCATTGGTAAGATGAATAAGAAGCATCTTATGAAAAATGAAGCTAGTGAAAATTAACTCAGCTGTTGAACCATTCATCAAGCAAAGAGTCCATGATTTGGAAATAGTCACATATGTCTTTTAATGAGACTGCAGGGGGTTATATATATTTATATCTATCTATCTATGTATACACACACACACACACACACACATTAACTCAGAGGGAGAAAACTATCTTGAACAGTTTAAAGTAATAAACAAGATATGTGGGAAGTCAAAAAGAAGATACTGAGAAGTCAGGATTCCAGGATCCAGTCCTGCCTGTACCTGCCCTGGCTCTGACACCTTAGAGTAGGCTCTTCGAGGGCTTTGGTACTCTCACCTGTAAAAAGGAAAGTCAAGGTATGGAATGATTATACTTTCAGCTCTAAAATGCCCACCTGTGTAAATCATTCATCTTCTCTTGGTAATTATAAGAGAAATTTTAGTTCAAGTTCAGTGTGTCCAGTTGCATTTTTTACCTACTAATAAAAACAATGTTACCTGATGAGTTCATAAATTCAGAAGTAGTATTGGTAGCAGTAGAATTATCATGATCACAGATTAAATACCACAGTATTTCTAAAAGAAGACATCATGGACTTATTTAGGTACTTTATCATTTACTTATTTTATTTAGATGCCTTATAAATTATTATTACAAGGTATTATTTTATTATACAAGGTAATAAGTGTTATATAAATGACTTATTATTTATAAAGCATTTATGTAACTATGTAATCATTGAAGCATTCATTCAATTTTCTGCAAGTCCCTTGTGCTAGCCACACTTTAGGTGCAGGTGATACAGAGATAAAAAAACACAAACAAGATCCCAGGAAAGTGATAAAGTGCATGGACCATAAATGACGTGTATGTAAAAAGTACATGTCTAGAGAAGAGACTTTTATTGAAGGCCTTCATTTAGGAGCAATATGTTAGACTTAACACAATACAGATAAATCTCCTTTCATGATGATTTGGTTTTTATTATGTCATGTTATTTATGTGTCCATTATTATTAAAATTTCTTCCAGTTTTCTTGATTAGTAATTAAATTCAGACTCTGAAAATAATAAAACAAAAAGATCAAATCAATTTCTTAACATCATTGCTCTTGGTTGAAGAATTTTGGTTAAAGATATATATTTGCTCTTTAGGAATATTTATCCCTAACATTTATAATTAATAATTCTATTAATTATACTGTACACAATGCAAAACATTATTAATATTGGAGGGATTTGGGACTGATATTCTTGAGTGGCTTCAATATATAGACAAATCCAAATTGTTTCTTTAAAAAAAAAAGTTTACAGTGAGTAGTTTCAAAAGAAATTACATTTGTATGAAGATTTTGTAGATACTGAAATAATACCTTGAGTTTTTGATTATGAAAATATCTCTTAACATTTCAATAAACAATATACTTTAAAGAAAATGGAAGAGCTCTGCAGTTAGAGTGCTGCATTTGAGGATTGTTTATTGCCAATATTTTGAAAAGTAAACACAGCTGTCATTCAGTTCTCTCTGTTTTAAATTGCAGCACCTTATGAAATATGCCCAGAGGATTACCTGATGTCTATGGTGTGGAAAAGGACTCCAGCAGGCGACTTTGCATTTAATCAATGCCCACTGAATGCCACAGGTACAGTAGAATAAGCCACCCAAATCCAGATGATAATTTCCATCCAAGAACAATGTGCTATGTTTGTGAAGTCATGCTTTTTCTCCTATATCCATAAATAAGTCTTTGAATAAGCACTTAATGAAATAATTTTAGTGAAATTTCCATAATGAAGCCAATGAAGGGACCTAGAAAATATTGCCGATGATTTCTTAGTGTGACTAATATATATTATAGAAATCATCAAAATTATAATTTTATGTGCATGTTTTTTGAAAGCAAACATGTATAATCCCAATTTTTAGCCTAATTATGTGATGCCTTTAAGCATCCCTGTTATAAAGCTTTTTTCTGTTCTTTGTGACACACAGGCACCACTAGCAGACGCTGCTCTCTCAGTCTTCATGGAGTGGCCTTCTGGGAACAGCCGAGCTTTGCAAGATGCATATCAAATGAGTACAGACACTTGCAGCATTCAGTAGGTGCAAAGCCAGCTTTAGTACTTGCTCTGTTTATTTTTTGTTAACGATTACTGTGTGAGAATTTAACCTTCTGCTGTACAATCTATTCAGCAAAATCTGTGAAAAAATATCTAAAGGAAAATGAACGGTGATAGATAGCTTATTTTTATAAGTCAGGGCTAAATTGTTTGTTCTTAGGCCCTTGGATTTTTATGGAACCTGATATCTAAATGAAAGAAATCTTTGTTTTATGGGGGAAAGACCTGAGCAAAATCTGTTATTCAGTTTTATGTATCAGAGTTAAATTATATATTATGATTCACTTACTATAGATCATGATTTGACTTACATCAAAATGCCATTCATTTTTAAATGAAATTCATTAACCTTTCAGTAGGAAAAAATGCTGAAGCTGTGTCACAGGTAACAGATTAACAAATTCCTTCCTGAAGTTTGATATTGAAGCATTAAAAAAAAAAAAACCTGAAAACCAAATACTGTCAAATATGTATACATAGCAAATCAGTAATTGAGTTGATGGATATTAACTACATACAGCCTTACTTCTGTCATATATGGGTGTGTATATATACGCATATATATTAATGTGCCTATCAGTAACTGATGATTATTTTACTATACACAGTCCTACTTCTGTTATAAGTATATATTTTTTAATGTTTAAATGTTTTATATTTATATATTATATAAAGATTGAAAACAAATATGAATACAGATATGTATTTCTTGAGTGGTCAAATAATCATCAATTCGATTACTGACTTTGTAAATAAAGGTATTAGGTAGTTTTTGGTTTGCAGATCTTTATTTGTGTTTGCATGCATATATATATATACACACACACACACACACAAACATGTATATAGATACAATGGCAAGAAACATTGCATAGTTTTATAACAAAAATGGAATATTACTTCTAAATTGCTAGAAGTAACTCAGACCATTGTAATTCAGAATTAAATATAAGAACTTTAATGAATTAATTTTTATGAATTTTATTTTCCCAAATTTTAGATATTAGACTTTGTTGTTTGTAATTCATATTCAATTCTAATTTTTTCATAGTAATGAATGGGAATAATTGCATAGATTAAGTAAATTATAAGCCAATCCTTAAAAATTTGTTAAGAATGAATAACTTTACTTTTCTTGCAGAATTTCTTTTTTACTTTCTAAATTCAATGTTTTATACAGAAATACATAAATGACTTTGCATTCTATAAGTACAGGACATCTAATAATAGGGACAGATTCTCTCCATGATATAGAAGAAATTAAATCTCAAATTATGAATCCCCTAGAAGCCATTAAGTCAGTAGTTTGACAGCCAATGTCCATACCTGTTGGTTTGGTAAGTAATCTTGTAAAATCAAAAGCATTATCTATGAGTTCAGCTCCTACAAGTACCGAGAACTTGATGAGGCACTTTTATAAATAAACTCCAATTCTCACAAACCTGTAACGTGGATATTCCTCCCTCAGTTTGCCCAGAAACAAAATCTGTATGGCAGTAGTCCACTTAAGAGAGGTAAAAGTGAAGGTTACACACAAGCACAGGTTTTTGTTTTCCAAAGCTTAATCTCTTTTCTGAATGTCATACAACCTCCTGAAATAAGTCTGTGGGTTTGAAATCATCTTCCCTAGCTCTGGTGCTGGGGGCAGTATTTTCTGGTTGCATATCCTTAAGAAAAGTCATATTATTTCACTCAAGTCTTAGTTTGATGTTTACAAAATGGAAATGGTACCATCATGTTAGCATCTAAGTTTTGCAGAAGGAACAGATGAGATACCATAAATGTTTGTAAATTGTAAAAGGATGTATAACTATGAGACATTAATGTCTTCGTGAATGAGGAAACAGAAAAGCTAGAGACCAAGAGACTGAAAAAAGGAAAAGATAGAGAGTGGGAGAATAGATTTGCTTTACTTTTCCCCACACTCTCTATTCCCAGTTGAATTTTGCTCCTTTGCAACAAAGCACCTCACATTTCCTACATTTCTAGCTACTGCCTCATTGCATAAAAATGGTAGTTCCTTTTATTACTGCATCTTATCTAGAAGAAACAGAAAAACAATAGTCATATTTTTGTTTACATCAAATATTTATTAAGCCAAAAAGTATGTAAGTCTTACTGTTTCTTAAATGACTAATTAAAGGACAAAGATACCAGTTCAAGGTCCAGCTGGTCAGGGCAACAAGCAGAGGATTTTAGTTTTCAAAAACTCACCAATTAACGGAGGGTGAGTGAGCCTGAGAAATAAAAGTTCGGCAAATTTTATGTAATACAGTATGGCTACAAGACGGCAAATGAGGGGGAAACAGTGAAAAGCTAGTTCTTAATCCCAGCTGAACATTATACTCGCATGCAAATTCTTATATACGAGGAAGCTCCCCAAGACCAATTAAAATAGAATTAATTGTTAGCAGGCTATACACATTCAATAATTTGTTATTAATAATTACAAAGTTGATTTGGCACTCACATGTTTGTGTGATCTTACGTAAGCATCTGCCAGGGACTGATTCCAGGACTCCACTCCCCACTGCCACCACCACCACCACCAGCAGCCTTGGCCATGTGGTTCCAGAATTGAAGATGCTCAAATCCCTTATGTTAATAGAATGCTATTTATGTATAACCTAAGCATATCATCCAATACACCTTAAGTAATCTCTAGATTACCTGTTACATCCAGCATATTGTTGGTGCTATGTAAATAGTTTGTTGTATTGTTTAGAGGTACAGCGTCTATACATGTTCAGCACTAACACAGAGTTTTTTCAAATACTTTTATGTTTAGGATTGTTACAACTATGTGTGATCCAAATGTATTTTTTTTTTTTTGACAGGCAGAGTTAGACAGTGAGAGAGAGAGACAGAGAGAAAGGTCTTCCTTCCGTTGGTTCACTCCCCAAATGGCCGCTGCAGCCGGCACGCTGCGCTGATCCAAAGCCAGGAGCCAGGTGCTTCCTCCCGGTCTCCCATGCGGGTGCAGGACCCAAGTACCTGGGCCATCCTCCACTACCTTCCCGGGCCACAGCAGAGAGCTGGACTGGAAGAGGAGGAACCGGGACAGAACTGGCACCCCAACTGGGACTAGAACCCAGGGTGCCGGCGCCTCAGGTGGAGGATTAGCCAAGTGAGCTGCAGTGCCGGCTGATCCAAATGTATTTCTAATAACATGGCCCTCTCATGAAATAAGATGGACACCTTTTTTGTAACTATCCAATACATAGCATTTACTGCCTTTTTATTCTTGTTACCAAGCTCCAAATGATTGTCAAACATCTTCACTCCCTGAAGTCAAATAGTCATTATAAAAATTGAACAATGCCAAGGAAAGTTAAAGGGCATTTCTTCCTTTAAAATGACCAGAAGCCTCTTAATTTTATCATAACAATGTGTTAAAAGTTTTGAGATCTGAATTCAACTCCACAATTACAAATTTTAAGCTTTTTCAACTGTTTTAACTTTGTATGTTTAATTACAGGTCTAGAGCAAGTCTAGAAAACTGTTTTTGCAAGGACAAAATAGTAAATATTTTAGACTTTACATGACATATTAGTGCAAGAACAGCTCAACAAAGCTGTTCCAGAAAAAATTTTATAGAAAACAGGCAATGGATTAGATATGACCCATAGGTTATAGTTCACTGATTTCTGCATTAGAATCTGTATTTCACTGTTTTAAAGGTTTTTATTATTGGGTTTTAAAAGATATCTTTAATTTAAAGGGAGGGGAAGAGAGAGTGACAGACAGACAGACATTCCATCTACTGGTTCACTCCCTAAAAGGCCTTGACAGCTGGTACTTGGTAAGGCTAAAGCCAGGATCTTGGAGCCGTATCTGGGTCTCCTACATGGGTGGCAGTAGCCCAAGTATTTAGGGAGCTGGATCAGAATGAAAGCAGCCAGAACTTGAACCAGTGTTCCATTATAGGGATGCCAATGTCTTAGGCAAGGGGTTAACCTGCTGTACCTCAATGCTACCCCCAGTTTGCTCCCACACAGAAACATAAAGTGAAAATACTGTTTGAGTACTAGTTATAGCATTAAATCTCAATGTACAGCACACTAAGGACAAAGATCCTACATGAGGAGTAAGTGCACAGTGACTCCTGTTGTTGACTTAACAAATTGACACTCTTGTTTATGGCCTCAGTAATCACCCTAGGCTCTTGTCATGAGCTGCCAAGGCTATGGAAGCCCCCTGAGTTCACCGACTCTGATCATACACTAACTGAGCACCAAAAGGGAAACTTGTTGAAATGAAATGGACACTATGAGAAACAGTGACTTGATCAGCTCTTGACCTGACGGTTGATGTACAATGTAATACTTTATCCATTTTAGTATTTTTTTGTTCTAGTACCATTGGTTGAACTCTGTAATTAAATTTTAAATTTTAACTAAGTTACAACTTTTGAGGCCTATGTTGTGATGTAGCAGGTAAAGCCACATCCTGGTTTGAGTCCTGGCTGTTCCACTTCAGATCCAGCTCCTTACTAATGCACTTGGGAAAATGGTGAGAGATGGCCCAAGTACTTGAGCCCCTGAACACATATGGGAGGCTGGAAAGAAGTTCCTGGCCCCTGGCTTTGGATTGGCCCAGCTCAGACCGTTGTGGCCATTTGTGAAGTGAACCATTTGAAAGATCTCTCTCTCTCTCTCTCTCTCTCTCTTTGTTCCTCTCTCTCTGTAACTCTGACTCTCAAATAAGTAAATAAATCTTTAAAAAATTAAAATAAAATGCTAAGTTTTAGAGATTTTCCATTGAAAAATGAATAGTTTATTTTGTCATTTTTTTCTCATATTTTCTTTAGCAGTTAAGCCGTAGTAACGCAAAGTTCATTATCAGCTAAGTCTAATATTTATCTTCCTCTGAGTTCATTCTTTTTTCTTTTCAATTATCAGTCATATCTTCTTGCCTCTTTAATATCTAATAGTTTTTAATGGAATATCAGACATGGTATAAAAGAAATATAGTCTCAAGACCATGTTAATGTTCACCAGAAAGCATCATTTTTTCCTTGGTTATTCACATACACTGAAGATTGGAATTGATAGGTGACAGGGCACTTTTATATTTGGGTAAAAGTACATCTACTTAGCCCCCTTTCCTCCACTGTGCCTCAGATAGGCTTTGAATGGAAAGCTTTTCTGTGCCCATCCCATCAGCATTGAGAAACTGTGGAAGATTCCGCTCTGCCCTTCAGTCATTCCTAGCTCAGTGATCTAGCTTTTCTCCCTCAGTAACTTCAGATCTTGGTGCTTAAGGTTGAACTACTCCTTCAGTAGGCATTTGTGTCCGAAGTTCTTACAAGAATAAGGAAAATAATACTCTGCATTTGAGCAGTTTTCACCCTAACTCCTAAGCTTCCTACACAGGCCAAAAAATCAAAAGCCATCTTATGGGGTAACATCCCATCCAAACATTTAGGGTCCCTCCAATGTCCAATGTAATTCTCCAGCCCTTGGCAAACAAACAGCAATAGTCTGTCTCCTACCCTCAAAGTTTCTGCATGGACCGTACCTGCCTTGCAAGTGTTTTCCAGATTTAACAAACCTTCCCAAGAGATGGAAAAATGGTTGAGAATTTTGATTTGCTTCAGAAGGCATCTTGGCTTTCTGGAAATTAGTTTCTTTCATTCTCAATGCTTCCATGTTTCTCTGGTGTCCTTAAAAGTGTGATTTATAATTTCTGTGGTTTCTAGTTGTATAGGAAGAGCATTTTCTTATAAGAATTAGAGGTTATACTAAACCAGTGAATTTCAGCTGTCTTACAGGGAAAAAAAAAGCATGTTTGAGCACATACAATTGTACATCCTGGGAAATTTAAAAGACATCTACTATATAGATATATCAATGAAATGCCTCTTATATGAATTTGACTTCTTTTTTAAAGATTTATTTATTTATTTGAAAGGCAGAATTACAGAGAAGGAGAGGCAGATGAAGAGAGAAAGGAGTCTTCCATCTGCTGGTTCACTCCCCAAATGGCCACAATGGCCAGGGCTGGGCCAGACCAAAGTCCAGAGCCAGGGGCTTCATCTGGGTTTCCCATATGGACTCACGGGCAGGAGACTTTTCTGCTGCTTTCCCAAGAACTTTGGCAGGGAGCTGGATCAGAAATGGAGCGGCCTCGACTTGAACTGGCACCCATATGGGATCCCTGCGCCACAGGTGGCGGCTTTACAAACTACTCCACAACACCAGTCCCAAATTTTACCTTTTTTTATTCTTATTATGTTGTACTTTTTTTTTCTATACAAATCCAAAATATTTTCAGGCTCCTCCCAGATTATGGAATTAATGTGAATTGAGGAAGAAATGCTAAAAGTTAATATTAAACATTGAAATTCACTGAATTGAAAATTAGTCATAGAATTATTTTAATAGAATATAATTATGCAGAGAATTATATTGAGACTAATACTAGAGAAAAAATATTACAAAGTAAAATATGCTGTGGTCTTCTTTCTTTTCTACCCTTTAAATCATTCTACAAATGTTCACTGAGATTTGATAACGTGCTAAACACACTACTAAGAACCTGGGAGTACACACACACAAATACAAAATAAAGTAAATGTAAAAAAAAAGACATAACAGTTAACAGATTGTGATATATTAGGGGAAATTAGCAAGCATCAACATGGGCAATGATGTTTGGGGACTATTTTACATAAGAAAATCAGTGAAGTTTCTATGAATAAGTGACATTTGATATTGTAATTTGAGAGATGTATAGGTCTAAAAATGCAAAGGCTGAATAGGGTGAGTTTGTCAAGGAAATGAAAGAACGTTTATTTAGAGGGAATTGATATAGAAAGATCTGGAGGTATTTAAGGAAGTGAAAAAAGGCTCACTGGCCCGAGGGAATAATTAAGATGAAGGCTGAAGAGCTAGGTGGGGAAGGATTTGGACTTCACCATAAAGCCTTTTCTAGGTGTTAGGATTTTGCTGTAAGTGTGAAGGGAAGCCACTGGGAGTAGAGGAGTGATGTGATTTAATCTAATTAAAGGGGTCTTCACTGTTCTGAAGAATAGGCTATAGGGTGGCAGAGCTGAGAGCTGTGAAGCCTGCTGCAGTAACCATGTGAAAGCTGATGGTATCTTTATGAAGCTTCAGTGGTCACATTTCGTGCTCTGTGATGTTATTTTCTGAGATGTGGAAGGCAAGACCAAGAGGGCTAGCTTGGCACAGGTGGGATTTGAGTTTGAAAGGGTTGTTTTTATTCAATATGAAGAGGATAATTGAATATGAGTGTCAGACTTCAGCATCAAACTCCTGGACAGGAAATAATTTTCATAGTCACCACCACAAAGAATCGGAGATGAGGAAGTGAGGAAAGGCCACGTGGTCATCGCTTTCTACATTGTGATGGTGATTGAGAGCAGGAGACTGAGTGAGTAGTTAAAAGGAGAAAGAAGGTCAAAGCAGATTTTTGAACTGTTTTATTTTAATTGAGGAGTATTTGAATATCCTACCATTCCAGCTCAGGCTCCGAATAGGAGGTATGGAGTACCAATGTCTGTGGTTGGTAGAGAATAATCAACGATTAATGAACGTAAGTAGGGCTAAAATGGCTGAGTAAGCATTAGACTGTAAATCTAAAGACAGAGGTTGAGCCCCCTTTTTACCAAGCTCTGAGGTGAAATTTTCATATTGACTAGGGGCTGGGCTTGAGTGCTAAAAGGCTCAGAAGAAGCCTGCAAAAAAGAAGACTTCTGAAACAATGAATAGAATTATTCTATTTTCAAAGAAATGATCCAATAGAAAGAAAAAAAGCAGAATTTAATGAACAAGAAAATTAAGGAAGATTCAAGAAGTCACAAGCAGCCAAGATCTATAGAAAAAGTAAAAAAAATAATTTTGGTAGAGAAGATAGTTATTCCATTTTTTTCTAGGAAGAGCAAAAAAAGATGGAGAAGATGAACACAGGGAAAGCAGCTTAGTGGGTTTTGTGTATAAAGGATTATGGGTTTTTTCATGTGATGGACTCTCTTTTCTCCACTAAGTATGATGCAGAATCATTAGCTAAAAGTGAGGATTTAAGAGGAGATGTGTGTCTTCAGGGGAGATGAAAATGTGTGAAATAGTCATTCCCAGGATGTTCAAAATAAGCCTATTTGAGAATTATAATAGGATTACGAGGCTGCCTTAAGTACAATCTGGTTTGAAATAAGGAATTTACAGTAGAGCCAGTTTCGTTGTGATTTCTCTTCAGCAATATTGGGCTACTTGGATACAGGTACAAAGAAGGCACTTATTAGAGCCCTGCTATTCTAAATGTTTAAATGTTTTCTTTCTTTCTTTTTGTTTTTGTTTTTGTTTTGAGGACCAGAAGAATTACCAGTACCCAAAAGCTTATGATAAATGTAGAATCTCAGACCTTGTACTAAACCTGCTTAATTAGAAACCACATTTTGAAAAGTTCCCTTTGTGATTCATATGCACATGAAAAAAATTGAGATACACTGTAATAGATTTTATTAAGGGTTGGAATTTTGTTGAAAGAATTAAAGGAGTCAGCTAGGGGCTTGAAGATGTAAAGTGACTTTACCTCCTTACCATCCTAAGGCATAGTGTACTAGTTGATTCTGATTTTCCTCTCCTGGGCACACCGAGCAGACTGGACCCCTTCAGCCCCTGGAAGCCAGGTGTACCCATGTAGTCTGGTGATTGTGTATGGGAAGTGATCTTTTTCATGTCAGGCCTGAAGATGTCAGAGCCAGTGCAAGATCTATTAACATACATCATCTCAAGCCACTGAATGACCATGAAGAACAGAGCCTCTCTAATGGTGTTGGTTGTTGTTTTCAGGCACTGAGATTTTGGAGTAGTTTGTTGTCAGAGTATGACCTTTCTACTCTGGCTGATGCACTGTCACTAAAATTAGAAAACTTAAGTAATAGAAATAGAATTGAGAAAGCTTTAGAGAAATGCTAAGTTACTTAGTGCCATGCTTCCCACTAGGGGGTTCCTGAAATCTTGTGACCACTATCCTGCTTTGAGCTCATAGAGCATACCCTAGTTCTATCCTATGACTCTAAATATTGATGAAAACATCTGGATTTATTTGGTGTTCAGAATAGCAATCTAATTTACATATGCCTTTTGCTCAAGAATTGTGCTTTTGTCAAATTCTAGCCATAAACTTCTAAATTGAAGCTTCTTCAGTTTCCTCTGGATAGTTAAATATACTTTCCTTGCATTCTCACTTTGGAAACTTAGAGATTTTATACGCTTCATACTTAACTTGGTTTTCTTGATGAATCAGTTTATTCTTCTAAAAATAACTAAAAATCTTCAAATCCCTGCCATCCCATCTCTGATTTCAGAGATCTCACAGACAAAAAAAAACTGGAATTTTAATGCCTGGTTGGCCAAATGCCATTCAAACCATAAGACAAGTCATATAAGTGGTTTTTTTGCAGAAAAATTCTTGTCTAAATCTTTTTTTTTTTCAGGGAAAGAGGAATTGAAGATAAATTTATTTGGGTGTAAACACTCATCAAATAATTTTTTTTACTCAAAAATTTCATGGAAAATGCATATTATAAGAAATCACATTTTTCAAAAATGTTCTGTATCAAAACATAGTTCTTTTAAGTCCATTTTTCCATGGCTTTTTTGAAGTGTCTGCATGATATCTTGCTGATTTTATATGTCTTTTTTTTTAAGATTTTTTTTTAACTTTTATTTAATGAATATAAATTTCCAAAATATGGCTTATGGATTACAATGGCTTCCCCCCCATAACGTCCCTCCCACCCGCAACCCTCCCCTCTCCCACACCCTCTCCCCTTCTATTCACATCAAGAATTCATTTTCGATTCTCTTTATATACAGAAGATCAGTTTAGCATACATTAAGTAAAGATTTCAACAGTTTGCTCCCACACAGAAACATAAAGTGAAAAATAATAGATGATTTTTTAAATGATGATGTAATCAGATCAGACCTATTGTCATGTTTAATCCCAGTGAGAGTCAAGTTGGGAATTGATAATTTCTTCTTCTTCTTTTTTTTTTTTTTTAACAGAAGATCAGTTTAGTATACATTAAGTAAAGATTTCAACAGTTTGCACCCCCATAGAAACACAAAGTGAAATATACTGTTTGAGTACTTGTTATAGCATTAAGTCTCAATGTACAGCACATTAAGGACAGAGATCCTACATGAGGAGTAAGTGCACAGTGACTCCTGTTGTTGACTTTACAAATTGACACTCCTGTTTATGGCATCAGTAATCCCCCTATGCACCAGTCATGAGTTTCCAAGGCTATGGAAGCCCCTTGAGTTCTCCAACTCTTATCTTGTTCAGACAAGGTCATATTCAAAGTGGAGGTTCTCTCCTCCCTTCAGAGAAAGGTACCTCCTTCTTTGAAGACCTGTTCTTTCCACTGGGATCTCACTCAAAGAGATCTTTCATTTAGGTTTTGTTTTTTTGTTTTTGTTTTGGTTTTTTTTTTTTTTTTTTTTTTTTTTTTTTGCCAGAGTGTCTTGGCTTTCCATGCCTGAAATACTCTCATGGGCTTTTCAGCCAGATCGGAATGCCTTTAGGGCTGATTCTGAGGCCAGAGTGCTGTTTAGGACATCCGCCATTCTATGAGTCTGCTGAGTATCTCGCTTCCCATGTTGGATCACTCTCCCCTTTATTTATTCTATCGGTTAGTATTAGCAGGTACTAGACTTGTTTATGTGCTCCCTTTGACTCTTAGTCCTTTCATTATGATCAATTATGAACTGAAATTGATCACTTGGACTAGTGAGATGGCATTGGTACGTGCCACTTTGATAGGATTAAATTGGAGTCCCCTGGTTTGTTTCTAACGCTACCATTTGGGGCAAGTCAGCTTGAGCATGTCCCAAATTGTACATCTCTTCCCTCTCTTATTCCCACTCTTACGTTTAACAGGGATCACATTTCAGTTAAATTTCAACACTTAAGAATAACTGTGTATTAATTACAGAATTAAACCAGTCATATTAAGTAGAACAGACAAAAAAAAAAAACTACTAAGAGGGATAATGTATTAAGTTGTTCATTAACAGTCAGGGCTATGCTGATCAAGTCACCATTTCTCATAGTGTCCATTTCACTTCAACAGGTTTCCTTTTTTGTGTTCAGTCAGTTGTCACCGATCAGGGCGAACATATGGTATTTGTCCCTTTGGGACTGGCTTATTTCACTCAGCATGATGTGTTCCAGATTCCCCCATTTTGTTGCAAATGACTGGATTTCGTTGTTTCTTACTGCGGTATAGTATTCTAAAGAGTACATATCCCATAATTTCTTTATCCAGTCTACCGTTGATGGGCATTTAGGTTGGTTCCAGGTCTTGGCTATTGTGAATTGTGCTGCAATATACATTAGGGTGCAGACCGCATTTTTGTTTGTCAATTTAAATTCCAAGGAGTGGGATGGCTGGGTCGAACGGTAGGGCTATATTCAGGTTTCTGAGGAATCTCCAGACTGACTTCCATAGTGGCTTGACCAGTTTGCATTCCCACCAACAGTGGGTTAGTGTCCCTTTTTCCCCACATCCTCGCCAGCATCTGTTGTTGGTAGATTTCTGTATGTGAAAATATGAGTTGCCTTTTCTAATTTGGACTCCTAGCCCAAGTCAACTCTGAGGTGAACACAAATTCTTTATACCAAATAGAGAAAAATATAAGAAACATTCATGTTCTAGAACTTCAGGTATATCTTCAATTTTTAAGATTTATTTATGTATTTGAAAAAAAAAAAAAGATACACAGAAGAGGGAGACAGAGAGAGAGAGAGAGAGAGATTTTTCATCCTCTGATTCACTCCCCAAATGGCTGCAATTGTTGTGGCTAGGCCAGACTGAAGCCAGGAACCCAGAGTTTCCTCTGGATCTCCAACATGGGTGCAGGGGTCCAAGAACCTAGGCCATCCTCCGCTGCTGTCTCAGACATATCCGCAGGGGAGCTGTATTGGAAGTGGAACAGCTGGGACAGGAACCAGGGTCCATATGGGGTGTCAGTATCACAATCTGTAACTTACCTTCTGTGCCACCTTCTTTTCAATACAGGGTCCTCTCTGTCTCTCCTGGAGACTGCAGATAGATACGTAAATAATTTAAGATTATCATCCACTGAGTGACTTTGGTCTTCAAAACTAACAGGATGCTGAACTAAATCAAATTATGTATACTTAGATTCTTGCTTTCTGAAAAGAAGATTAATGTATAATTATCTTTAATTGAAGCCACTTAGAACTGTGAATACCTTTAATATACCTTACAGATGGACTGTAGGAGTTACTGCTGAAAATTATATATAAATATATGATGTTTAAAGTGTGTCATTTGCACAGAGCAACTATGATAAACCTTTTTTTGGATTCACACAATAGAGGCAATTGTGGCTGGCTGTGGGTGGCATGAAATGAAATGAATAAGGTTATTTCAGAAACATGCCTACTCTTTAGACCATGACCCTCACCACATCTCTATTTATAGAGCAGGGAGGCTTAATCCAGAACTATGAAGAGCAACTATTTTTAGACTTCATTTTTATTCCCCTTTCTCTGTTGATCTTGTCAACAGTACTAAATATGAATGACACAGAATCTTTTAAGGCTTGTCCTTTGCAGCAAAATTGCTCACAGAGTGTTGCAATGTGAGCAGGCATAATCACTTATAATTATAATTTTTAAAAGTACTATTTAAATTATAAAACCTTTTTGACACTGTAGTGACTAAATGAACAGAATTTAAAAATACTACCCACAAGAAATAGAGTCCTTGATGTATCCTTTGGAGCATTCTTCTCTACTTGAATAAGACAACCTACAAAATCGTTTGTAGATGTTAGTAAATGGTTTCAAAAGCATGTATGTATTATATTCCAAAATAATAACTACTGCTCAAACAATTGACAATACTTTAATAGTCTGGTAAATTGCTTCAAGTTTGTTTTTTGTACTCCTTTATATGAAAAGGTTTAATGTCTCCTCAAACATAGTTGAGAGTGATTTTTAAATATTTAGGAATTTTGATGCTTTCTAACAAAAGGACTGCAAAAAACTGAGTTCAAAATTTAGTAGATAAGTTCATGGATTCTGAAATCATTCTACCTGTACTTAAATTTCAGTACAACCATTACTTAGGCACTATGCAGTACTGGAGCCTGTGTTTAACCATGTTAAAGTCTCTGCTCCTTCATCTGTAAATGTGAGTAATTATGGCACTTAAATGGTCATTTTAAAATTCAAAAGGTACTTCATGAAAAACATAGTCCTAATCTTGTCATATTATAGGCGCTGAACAAATGATATATTACCAGTGTTATTCTTTTGTAAATATAATAATTATATACCTATAATTATAGTTGCTTAAAATTTGTGAAATCACTTACCTGTTCATATTAATTGGATATTATTTAAAGGCAATTCTTCCAGGAAATATGAAAGTTCTCCCAAGTATTATATATTTCTTAATTTTAAATAATCTTGAACTGCTGTTTTTACTTTGTCAAGGTTTAAGGGTTATAGTACACAAAAGAATAAAGGAAATTCTTCTTTAGATTCAGTTCAATTTTGCAAGCACTTTGGAAAGATACCTTTGTGTAGCAGAGAATATACCAGAGATTACAGGGGGAAACAAAGATGAATAAGAAACTGTAAGCCCTTTAGGGGTTTATAATCTAGTTGAATGGATACAATAAGAACACAAGCACTATAATAATGTTAGATAGAGCAAGATTACTTCCATGAAGCTTGAAAGGAGAGATCATATCGTGCTTGCAGTTTTCTAAAAAGAATTCATGATGGAGAAAGGAAACTAGAGAGTTTAGGGTGGCATTTAAAGTTATGGTGGAGCAAACAGGGTTTGTAAAGTACCAAGAAGTTCAGAATGGTCAGTATTAGGGTACATGCAGCAGTAGTGGAAGAGGGGGTGGTTCAGGCTGTCCTTCATGGATCATAATGAGTTATACATAAACTAAGCAAGTGTCTATCTCTAAAAACTGAGTTACAGCTGAGCCCAAAACATAGATAGGGAAGCCCATCGGCCCTGAAAATTAAGGGGAGTGATTCAGAACTATAAGGAAAAGGGAAATTTGTAGGAGTTTCAGATCATATGCAATCTCTAGTTCTTGGAGCTACTGACATGTCCTCTCCTCTACAAGCCATAATGCCACACCAAGCCATCTGCAACAAACTGACCCTGTCTTGCTGCTTTGGCATTGTAAACTAGAAAAACCTATGCCCTCCAGGCCTAGGATGTGTCTGGGAAATTTATAATTCTTAGAAAATGTGGGGGGAGGAAAAAGCAAGAAATTACCTTTCAAAAACTGAGAGTTCTAATCTGAACCATGAACAGATGGAATTAACATGAGTCCCCTCCCCCAGAGACTCAAAACTACTGTCAAGCAAACTCTTTCACAAACCAGGGAGTTTGGGCTTCCAAAGGGTAAGTGCAACCCACTGAATATGAATTTATTATGATTACAAATACCATGAGCCAAAAACACCATTAGGGAAAATCAGCAAATTCAGGATCAAATTTAGCAGAAATTAAAAATAGAAAGTATGGGAAAAATTATATTTGTTTAAAATAATTTAGAGATAAGAGAAAATAGTTAAATGATGGAAGACTGTGAAAATAATTAAATAGAACTTCTAAAAGAGAAACATACTGTCATTGAAATTATTGAATAGGATAGTGAATTAGATCTAGCTGAAGACAGAATTAGTGATCTAGAAGATGAGTGTTGAAGACCTGGGCCCGATCCATCTCATGTCCATTAAGAAAAGGAGGGATTACAATAAACATTATGAGCAAAGCTGATATTTAGAGGAATTTGAAAGTGGAGATGGGAGAAGAGGTAACAGTTACTGAATGTCCACTTTTAACCTCTATCTTTAAATTAACCCATTATAACACTCATGTGGCATTTTCCCAGTTTTTCCCCACACAAATAAAATGATCCTAGAAGAAAGGTAAATAATTTGTCCACTGGTCTTGTGTGGTAAGTGATAGAACCACAATTTAAATCCAGGTCTTTTGGCTCCATCCATTTTTAGACAACATATTAGCAAGATTTCCAGAAAGAATGCTTAGTAGGTAATTGGAAAGTTTAAATTGCAATATGAAAGATATATTTCAAACTAGACTTACTACTTCTCTACCACAGAGAAAACAGCAGGTGAAAGGAAGTTATCAATATACAAACTCGATATTTGAATAATATATTTAATAGGTTATATTTTTGAGAAAGGGAATTACTAAACTTATTAGATGCCATTCAAAAATCATAGCAATAACTAAAGGGTTAAGCTAACAGACA
This sequence comes from Oryctolagus cuniculus, assembly GCF_051225735.1. NCBI lineage: Eukaryota > Metazoa > Chordata > Mammalia > Lagomorpha > Leporidae > Oryctolagus > Oryctolagus cuniculus. Next base: position 103,816,248 of record NC_142871.1, on the reverse strand, counting down.
GACAAAAGAGGAGAGCCAGAATTTATATTAAAGGCCATTAAAGTAGCTCACTAGGCTAATCCTCTGCCTGCGGTGCCAGTACCTCGGGTTCTAGTCCCAGTTGGGGCACCGGATTATGTCTCGGTTGCTTCTCTTCCAGTCCAGCTCTCTGCTGTGGCCCGGGAGGGCAGTGGAGGATGGCTCAAGTGCATGGGTCCTGTACCCGCATGGGAGACCAGGAGAAAGCACCTGGCTCCTGGCTTCATATTGGCGCAGCTCGCTGGCTGTGGTGGCCATTTGGGGGGTGAAACAATGGAAGGAAGACCTTTCTCTCTCTCTCTCTCACTGTCTAACTCTGCCTATCCAAAAAAAAAAAAAAAAAGCCAATTACATTATATCAAAGCTAAGATGAGGAAACTAATTTGGAATCATCTTCATAATCTAGAAAAGTGAGTCTAGCAGATAAGGTTGAATTTGCCTTTTTAGAAAAAGGTAGTAAAAAGGAAGCAAAAAGTAAAAAAAAAAAAATCTTTTGCAGTATGCTCACGCTGTGAAAAGAAAAATCAAGAAAGTGGAAATTGTTTTTCAATTAGTCTATGTAGAAATGCATCTTATCCAAACAGTGTTTATAATTTGTACAAATGTTATGAGTAGTCTACACCAATGTGACAACATATTACAAGGTGTTTTTCCTGGTTACTTTGTACTGACAGTGCCAGAAAGGATGCTAATTAGAGCCAATTGTGAAAGCTGATGTAGTGATCTGGGCACCTGTGTGCTAAGCGCAGGACTGAGAACAACTCATTCCACATTAGGCTGCTAAACAGCTGTCAGATGGCAGTGACGTGAATTTATTACTGACTCAGACTGGGTTTCATGCTGACCCAGATTGGGAACACTGGCTTTCCTATCTCTGATTAGTAGAGCCATCCAGTGCCTTCTGTAACTTTTTATTGCAAACAGAGAATATGTCTAAATGTTTTATTCTTCAAAATTCAAGTGAATATTATGGTGCTCTTATTTGACAAGAAGCATACGTTAGATCTGTACAAGGTAGACCCCTCACAGGCATAGGTGTTGGATGCCAGAATAATAGATGAGGGACTGACTTGAGGCAATTGGGTATTATTTACCTTGGCAACCATTGCTGCCGTCTCATGGAGAACAATTTAAGTCCTCTGCAGCTCTGAGGATCACAGATGTGAATTATATTACTAGCACAAAATTGAAGCCTGAATTTTATGACATTTTAAAGGCTATACCCTGTTAAAACTTCATTTGTCTTCAAAATGTTCTTCACTCTCCGTCTAGTGAAGTAGACACATTTTTTTAAAGATTTATTTATTTATTTGAAAGGCAGATTTAGAGAGAGGCAGAGGTAGGTAGAAGAGAGAGAGAGAAAGAGAGAGAGAGAGAGAGACAGAGAGAGAGAAAGAGCTTCCATCCGCTTGTTCACTCTCCAAATGGCCACAATGTCCAGAGCTGGACCAATCTGAAGCCAGGAGCCAGGAGCTTCTTCTGGGTCTCCCACATGGGTGCAGGGGCCCAAGGGCTTGAACTGTCTTCTGCTGCTTCCTCAGGTGCATTAGCAGGGAGCTGGATCCAAAGTGGAGCAGCCGGGACTTGAATCAGCACCCATAAGAGATGCCGGCACTGTTAGTGGTGGCATTACCTGGTAGGCCACAGCACCGGCCCTGAAGTAGACACATTTTAACCCAGAAGCTGCATTGTCTCATTATGTTGGGGAGCTTACTTATCCCATGCTATTGCTACAAGTGTTTGCAATGGGCCAAGTTAATGAATGTCCTCATTTATGAGGTAGGACAGCTTTGAAGTGAGCATTACTTAATCCTATTACCTAACAATATGAGAACAGAAGAAGCTTGAGTTGCTCCTTCACTCTATAAGTTAGATAGTCCTCTACATGTTTGGAATATATCAGTAAAGAAAATAGACAAAATATGGACAGGCAAAATTGAGCACGATGAAGTAAGGATATGATGATGGAGAATGACAAGGCTGTAATTTTAGTTAGGTAGTCAAGAAAGATCTCTCTGAGTGACAAAAAAGCCCTATGAATCTCTGTGGAAACATGTAGTCCAGGCAAAGGGGAAAACAAGCAGAAAGGCCCTGAGCCTGGCTTGTACTTAATAGGACCAGAATGCTTAACACAACAAATGAAGAAGATGTCAGAAATCTCTAGGGACGGAATCACGCAGGGTACTCAGACTGTGGTGAGGCAAGATGCTTTTATGTACATGTAGTAGCTTCTGTTAATTCTCTCCTGATTGTGTGATTTCATTTGAATTAAGAAAATGATTTTTAAGGATCTATTTATTTATTTGCAAGGAAGTTTGGCATAGAGAACAGGAGAGACAGAAAGATCTTCCATCTGCTGCTTCATTCTCAAATGGTCACAATAGCCAGATCTGTGTTAGGCTGAACAAAGAGATAGGAACTCCATCCTGATTTCCCACATACTTGTTGAGCAACATACTAGTGGCCTACATACTTGGACCAGATTCCACTGCCTTCCCAGAAGCGTTAACGGAAAGCTGGGTCAGAAGCAAAGCAGGTGTAGCTCTAAATGGCAGTCCTATAAGCAGCAGTTTAACCTACTGTGCCACTGCACTGGTCCCAAGAAAATGATTCTCAAATGTTTTTCCCATACAAGTGTATTTTTCAAATCTTAGAAGAGACAAGATAAAATGAGTCTCCAGTGTACTCACCTATATAACTAATAATCTGCAAAGCTGAAATCCGAAGCAATAGGCCATAAAACCCTTTCTGTTGTATTACACCCCAAAGGAATAGTTGGGACATAACAACTGAATACACTCTAAAAAAATTTTACTGTGTTATATGCCTAGGCTGTGAATAAGACAGGAAACTTCTCTTCAAGATACAGAAAGACTTCTGGGGCAGAAAAATAAAGTAGCAAGGCATTGTTATTCACTGTGATAAGAGGGATGCATGTATAAAGTGATACAGCAAAAGGGAATTATTAACTCTGCTTAGAAATTTAGAAAGAACAAGAGCTAAATCTGAGTGATTTTTAAATAAGAGATAATGAAAGGGAAGAAGGTAGAATAAAGCAAAAACATGAGGCCATGGAACACAGGGCCTCAACAGAAAATTGCAGGTAGTTATCAGTAATTTGGTAGTGGGGCTGGATTTCAGGGCAGTGGTACATATTATTGCAGCAACACAGCTCCTACTCTGAGGATTAGTGTCCTTATGATTATCCAAAGCTGTGTCTCTTCATGATTGAATGTGCTAACATCACTCCATAGCAACTGGCACTGAGACTAAAGAGATAAGTAAAGGCTAGATCATTTATGCATGCTCATCATTTAGGGATCAGTCTGTGGTTGATGTCTACCACTGAAGGGAGATGGAGAAAAATGAAAGAAGAAAATGGGAAGAAATAAACTGCTTGCATTCATTTCTTAAGCATAACACAAAGGAAATAAAGTATGTCTCTGAAAATGTGTATTTTACCAAAATATAATTTGGACATTTTCATAGATAAAAAAATGAAATATGGGAAATGTCAAGATAACACTTTGGAAAATATGATCTTCAGAACATTCTTACTTTTTGATTAACTCAGATGGACTGCTTTAAAGAATTTGTTAGCTTTTTTTAGAGGGAAGTTGATAATTACAATTTTTACCCTTTAATTTTTCTGTTTCAATATTTCTCTGGTATATTTGTTCTTTACTGTTTCATGATTTTTAAGTTAATTTTACCTTAGATTTAACAATGGAAGGATGAAGATTAGCCTTATAGAAAATTAATCTTTTAGTGAAACTATAATGGATCCTTGCTATGTCATTATTTCTCTTTCCTTTCCATTTTGCATCCTAGGAAATGTTTTTCTTCCCTCAGACTGTAATATAAGTAAACATGAGAATTTAAAATCACTTCTCTGGCCATTAATCTAATTTAGTTTCTGTATCTCAAGGTTTTGTTTACTTCTGACAACCAAGCAGAAACATTTTCTAGGTGTTTTTTTTTTTTTGCTTTTTTTATTTAAAATTATAAATCTATAATCATCTAGCTTTCAATCATGTCATAGCAAATTTTTAAAGTTTAGAAATAATTTCTTAAACCAAAATTTTCCTGTGACAACTTTTTTGCTGCTATATGATACATTTATTTTTAGAAGTAAGGCAAAAGTTATTAAGCTCAACATATTAATAAACAAGGATATTTTGAAATGTTTTTATTCTCCATCTCTGGTCATACCTTACGAAAAAAGAACTCATGTTTACCACATGCAAAAGTATTTTGAGGCCGGTGCCGCAGCTCAATAGGTTAATCCTCCACTTGCGGTGCCAACACACTGGGTTCTAGTCCTGGTTGGGGCGCCGGATTCTGTCCCGGTTGCCCCTCTTCCAGGCCAGCTCTCTGCTATGGCCCGGGAGTGCAGTGGAGGATGGCCCAAGTGCTTGGGCCCTGCACCCCATGGGAGACCAGGAGAAGCACCTGGCTCCTGGCTTTGGATCAGCGCGATGCACCGGCTGCAGCGCGCCGGCCGCAGCATGCCGGCAGCAGCGGCCATTGGAGGGTGAACCAAAGGTAAAAGGAAGACCTTTCTCTCTGTCTCTCTCTCTGTCCACTCTGCCTGTCAAAAAAAAAAAAAAAAGTATTTTGAAATACTTTACTCCAGTTAAAAACCTAAATTATTACACATTTTTCCCAATGTGTTGAATTATATATTCCAACCAGAAGAGACAACTCTGTCAAGCCTGAGAGAAGATATCTACTCATGAGTTTTTATCAATGAATGTTTACCCACCTGAGTGTGGGACACACACAATTTCTAATTGTGAAATCCTCCCAAATATTGCAAGTCTATTTTATAATTGTGCAATTTTAAATACAGTTGTTAGATGAAGATAAGTAGTGAAATAGTAATGAAGATTCTGATATTTATTCTCCTCTTTGACCATCACAGATTAAAGAGCACCTTGCTAAGGGACAGAGAATGCTGGCAGGTGATGGAATGTCCCAGGTAACCAAGACACTGTTGGATTTAACTCAGAGGAAAAACTTCTATGCAGGAGATCTTCTGATGTCTGTGGAAATCCTGAGAAATGTGACAGACACGTTTAAAAGGGCAAGTTATATCCCTGCATCTGATGGTGTCCAGGTAAGGGAGGCAATTCAAATATCAGTGAAAATGGAATCTGTGTTTAGCAATGCTTCCATCTTGGAGGCAGCTTGGACTGGAAAGAGAGAACATTCACTCCTAGAAGGAGGTGGCAGTGGAGGGGGTGGGGGATATCCAGGTTATGCTTAGTGTGAACTCTGGAAATGACCTCAATTCTCTTGGTAATTCTGCCCCTCAGTGTCCTCAGCCATAAAATGCACATATCACACCTCAAGGAGAAACTGAATGGGAATGTGTGAAGTGCTTTGAGCCCTCAGATAAAAGGTGTTATAGAAAATTCAAGGTGGTGTAATGGATATTTTATTCCCACATTTTATATTATCATCTTACCATAGGAGACTATGAAAAGTGCATTAAATATAATGAAAGCACATCAGCTATAACATACAAAGAAGACGGAGTTTAAGGTTTCGTTGGGAGTTTGCTATTGGGGGGGAACATTTAATTTTGAGGGACCATTGACTAAAAATATAAGAAAAATAGATAATTGTTTTGTATTGAATAATAGGGAATTCCATAACTGCTCCTAGCATTTTTTTTCTTGTTATGGAAGACTTTTAGAGCAATATCATTTGTTTCATAACGAAGTTTAAGTATTCACCCAACTTCAGTATTGCCTTTTCTATTAACAAAGCTTGTTGAAAGGCAAACAAAGCATTTTAGTACAACCTCAGTTTGCATTTTAAATTAACTCTTTTCGTGCTATAGACTAACATACACTCCTGCCAAGAATGTTGAGTTGATTTCTGCATTTCCAACATTATGTTCTTCCTGTATGTCTGCATAAAGTTCATTAAAATAGAGGTTGGCAAAACTCCCAGATCGGGTCTTTTTTTTTTAGCTTAATCTTCATTTGGAGGTTTTATTTGCATTTCAGTTGGAGGAGGCATTATTTTTATTTGTTGTTGTGGTAGTGCTGGTAGAGTTTTTGTTTGTTTGGTTTGGTTTGGTTTGAATTAACTATTGAAGGAAAGAGGAAAAGAAGGCTTTTGGAAATCATGAAATCATTCATAAATGATATTGATTTTCTGATTTGAATAGAAGTACATATATTGCTAATATATGCTTTCACTGCTGAAAGCAACTGCTGTGAGATTAGTGCAACAACCTATATAATACCAAGAATGTCCATTTTCAAAACTGTAATTGTCAAAATATATTAAGAAAGTTGAAGAGATTAACACCATTGATCGTTTTGAAGATGCTATTTTTCTTACAAAGACTGAAACAGTTTTCTAAGTAAGCCAACTATAACGTTTCCCACATTTCTGAATAATTCTATTAGCATTTACATTAAAAATAACATTTGAAGTCCTTACCAACAACTGTAAATTATAATCCCCCCAAAACCCAGACAGTGTGTTTATAGTTGAAATAGCAGGCAGGATACTGCACTAAATTATCTCTGACTCTCAAGAGTATAGGGCTTTATGTTTTAGATGCTGAAGTTCAAGCATTAATGACCACCAGGTAACAGGGATTAAGATGATGGAGTAGGGAAGGAGCTTGCTGCTCTAGTCTAGGAGTAGATAGTTTTAAAAATGTGGAAAGAGTACAGTCTCAGCGAAAAGTTAGGGAGAAAACAGCAGAGGAAACTACACAAATTGGAGGGACACAGTAGGTCTACATGGAAGGTGAAGACACAACTCAGAACTCCAGCAGCCAAGAGCTTCCGCACTAGTGTTGCAGAGTGAGATGAGACCAGATTGCAGCAGCCCAAGCCACTGGCAAAAAGCTGCAAGAAGAGCCTAGAGGGAATTCAGCTTAGAGGCCTGTGGGGGATAGTGTACCTGTCAAACTAGAGGAGAAAAAAAAGTGGGGGCATGTTTTCACTCTCCCTGATCACCCTGAAGTGGCATCCTTTAACAAGCTAAGAGAGCAGGCACCATTTTGGACATACATAACTGCTGTACCAGCTCATGTCTGTGCCCGGCAACCATCCAGCTGGAGACTCCTGAGTTTACTTGGGAGAACAGATGGGGCTGGGTGCCCATGTGGGAGGCTTGTGTGCCGGGACTGTGAAAACACTGCAGCAGCATGGGAGGAATCAGGGTGTGGCTGGGACTTTGGTCAGTCACCATGGGAGGCTCCACATGATCAGGGCTCCCTGGTTACCTGGCAAGATACATTACTGGGGAATCTGAGTTTACACTGAGGACTGCACAGATCTTTTGTGTGGTTCTTGTGGCAGAGTGGATGAATAATGTACCCACTGGGGCTAGCGCCCAGGCACTGATCTCCTTTAAGGAGAGGAGCTCAGCTGAGTCTATACCAACAGGTAAGAATAAACTTCCCCTCTGAATAAGAGAGAGAGAGAGAGAGATTGAGATTAACCATGCCAAACCTGGGTGTGTCATCTCAGACACGCCCTTCACCCTGGAGCACTGGGCAGAGCTCCTTGACCACACCCACCACACACATCTAGGTACTCCCTGAAAGCAGACACTTCTTTAATCCACACAGACATAGTCCAAACATAAAAGCCACCACAGTGAGAAAACAAAGAAACCAATGAGTATCTCCACAACTGATGAATGACAAACACACCAATTCAAGAAACAAGAATAAGGAAAACAACATGACGCTCCCAAAACAAAACAACACTTCAGTATTAGATTGTGAAAATGATGAGATTGAAGAAATACTAGAAATGGGATTCAAAACATTGATCATAGGATTACTTAGAAGTAATCAGAAGCAAGTGCACCAACTAATGAAATCTATAGATGACATGAAAGAAAATTTCTCCCACAAAATTGAGATCTTAAAGAGAAATCAAAATGAAATCTTGGAAATGAAGAATTCAATAGAAAAATAAAAAATGCAGTGGAAAGTCTTAACAACAGGCAAGAAAAAGAAATTTAAGGGATAAAAATTGGGAATGAAGAAGTCAAACTATCCCTATTTACAGATGACATAATATATATATAGAGGATCCAAAAGACTCCACCAAGAAACTATTAGAACTTATAGATGAGTTTGGTAAAATAGCAGGATATAAAATCAATACACAAAAATCAATAGCCTTTATATACACAGACAATGCCACAGCTGAGAAAGAACTTCTAACATGAAACCCATTCACAATAGCTACAAAAAATCAAATACCTTGAAATAAATTTAACCAAGGATGTCAAAGATTTCTACGATAAGGATTACAAAACATTAAGACAGAAATAGAAGAAGATGCAAAACAATGGAAAAATCTTCCATGTTCATGGATTGGGAGAATCAATACCATCAAAATTTCCATTCTTCTGAAAGCAATTTACAGATTCAGTGTGATACTAATCAAAATACAAAAGACATTCTTCAAGATCTGGAAAAAATGATGTTGAAATTCATATGGAATCACAGGAGACCTCCAATAGCTAAAGCAATCTTATACAACAAAAAGAAGGCCAGAGGCATCACAATACTAGATTTCACGACATACTACAAGGAAGTTATAATCAAAACAGCCAGGTATACCTACAGAAACAGGTGGATAAACCAATGGAACAGAATAGAAATTCCAGAAATCAATCCAAGCATCTGCAACAAACTTATATTGGACCAAGGAGCTAAAACCAATACCTGGAGCAAGGACATTCTCTTCAACAAATGGTGCTGTTAAAACTGGATTTCTACATGCAGAAGGATGAAGCAGGACCTATACCTTACACCTTACATGAAAATCCATTCAAAATGGGTTAAAGACCTAAATCTATGACCTGATACCATAAAGTTATTAGATGGTATCTCCAATGAAGAAACCTGTAAGATATTGGCACAGGCAAAAAGTTTTTGAAAAAGACCTCAGAGGTGGCCGGCGCTGTGGCTCAATAGGCTAATCCTCCACCTGCAGCGCCAGCACACCGGGTTCTAGTCCCGGTCGGGGCGCCGGATTCTGTCCCGGTTGCCCCTCTTCCAGGCCAGCTCTCTGCTGTGGCCCGGGAGTGCAGTGGAGGATGGCCCAAGTACTTGGGTCTTGTACCCACATGGGAGACCAGGATAAGCACCTGGCTCCTGGCTTCAGATCAGCACGGCCATTGGAGGGTGAACCAACGGCAAAGGAAGACTTTTCTCTCTGTCTCTCTCTCTCACTATCCACTCTGCCTGTCAAAAAAAAAAAAAAAAAGACCTCAGAGGCACAGGCTGTCAAAGCCAAAATTGGCAAATGGGATTACATTAAATTGAGAAGCTTCTGTACTGAAAAAGAAACAATCAGGAAAGTGAAGAGGAAAATGACAGAATGGGAGAAATTATTTGTAAGCTATGTAACTGATAAAGGATTAATAACCAGAATATATAAAGAGATCAAGAAACTCCACAACAACAAAACAAACAACCCAGTGAAGAAATGGGCCAAGGACTTAAACAGAAATTTTTTCAAAAGAGGAAATCCAAATGGCCAACAGAAACATGAAAAAAAAAAGTTCAAGATCACTAGCCATCAGGGAAATGCAAATCAAAACCTCAGTGAGGTTTCACCTCACCCCAGTTAGAATGGCTTTCATACAGAAATCAACAAACAACAAATTCTAGTCAGGATGTGGGAAAAAAAAAATCCTTAATCCACTGTTGGTGGGACTGTAAGCTGGAAAAACCACTATGAAAGACATTTTGGAGATACTTCAGAAATCTGAATACAGACCTATCATATGACACAACCATCCCAATCGTTGGAATTTACCCAATGAAATGAAATCAGCAAATAAGAATTATCTGCACCCCCATGTTTATTGCAGCTCAATTCACAATAGCTAATGGAATGCATTCAACCTAAATGCCCATCAACAGAAGACTAGGTAAAGAAATCATGGGATATGTACTCTATGGAATGCTACACAGTGGTAACAAAAAATGAAATCCAGTCATTTGCAACAACTTGGATTAATCTGGAAAACATCATACTTAGTGATATAATCCAGTCTGAAAGGGACAAATACCATATGTTCTCCCTGATCTGTGATAACTAATAGAGCACCTAAAAGGAAATCTGTGGAAGTAACATTGACATTTTGAGAAGCAATGACTTGAACAGCCCTTGTCTTGATTGTTGAGGAACAGTTTTTGTTTTTTCTTCTTAATGCTATTGGCTGGAGCTCTTTACTTAACATAGAGTTAATCATATATATATATATATATATACACACATACATATATATATGTATATATATAAACTCATTTTAAAATAGATCTCAGTAAAAAATAAGAGTGGGAATAAGATAAGGAGAAGGAAGTTTGTTACTGTAAAATTCTATAGTTCTTCATATATTCCTATGGACTTACCTTAAAGGGTACAGTTTAAAAACTTGTCATCGGTTTTATACCCTGCTACTTTGCCAAAATCTTCTATGAGTTCCAATAATCTCTTAGTAGAGTTCTTTGGGTCCCCTAAATAAAGAATCATATCATCTGCAAAGAGGGATAGTTTGAGTTCTTCCTTCCCAATTTGTATCGCTTTAATTTCTTTTTCTTGCCTAATAGCTCTGGCTAGAACTTCCAGAACTATATTGAATAGCAGTGGTGAGAGTGGGCATCCCTAGCGAGATACTCAGCAGACTCATAGAATGGCGGATGTCCTAAACAGCACTCTGGCCTCAGAATCAGCCCTAAAGGCATTCCGATCTGGCTGAAAAGCCCATGAGAGTATTTCAGGCATGGAAAGCCAAAACACTCAGGCAAAAAAAAAAAAAAAAAAAAAAAAAAAAAAAACACCTAAATGAAAGATCTCTGTGAATGAGATCCCAGTGGAAAGAACAGGTCTTCAAAGAAGGAGGTACCTTTCTCTGAAGGGAGGAGAGAACCTCCACTTTGACTATGATCTTGTCTAAACAAGATAAGAGTCGGAGAACTCAAGGGGCTTCCATAGTCTTGGAAACTCATGACTGAAGCATGGGGAGATTACTGAGGCCATAAACAAGAGTGTCAATTTGTAAAGTCAACAACAGGAGTCACTGTGCACTTACTCCTCATGTAAGCTCTCTGTCCTTAGCGTTCTGTACATTGAGACTTAATGCAATAACTAGTACTCAAACAGTATATTTCAGTCTGTGTTTCTATGGGGGTGCAAACTGTTGAAAGCTTTACTTAATGTATACTAAACTGATCTTCTGTAAAAAAAAAAAAAAAAAAGAAATTCTCAATTCCCAACTTGACTCTCACTGGGATTGAACATGACAATAGGTCTGATCTGATTTCATCATCATTTAAAAAATCATCTATTATTTTTCACTTTATGTTTCTGTGTGGGAGCAAACTGTTGAAATCTTTACTTAATGTATGCTAAACTGATCTTCTGTATATAAAGAGAATTGAAAATGAATTCTTGATGTGAATAGAAGGGGAGAGGGAGTGGGAGAGGGGAGGGTTGCGGGTGGGAGGGACGTTATGGGGGGGAAGTCATTGTAATCCATAAGCTGTACTTTGGAAATTTATATTCATTAAATAAAAGTTAAAAAAAAAAAAAGAGAATGGGCATCCCTGTCTGGTACCAGATCTCAGTGGAAATACTTCCAACTTTTCCCCATTCAATAGGATGTTGGCTGTGGGTTTTTCATAGATTGCTTTGATTGTATTGAGGAATGTTGCTTCCATACCCACTTTGCTTAGAGTTTTCATCATGAAAGGGTGTTGTATTTTATCAAATGGTTTCTCGGCGTCTATTAAGATAATCATATGGTTTTTCTTCTGCAATTCGTTAATGTGGTGTATCACATTGATTGTCTTGCGCACATTAAACCATCCCTGCATACCAGGGATAAATACCACTTGGTCTGGGTGGATGATCTTTCTGATGTGTTGTTGCATTCTATTGACGAGAATTTTATTGAGGATTTTTGCATCTATGTTCATCAGGGATATTGGTCTGTAATTCTCTTTCAATGCTGCATCTTTTTCCGGCTTAGGGATTAAGGTGATGCTGGCTTCAAAGAAAGAATTTGGGAGGACTCCCTCTTTTTCGATTGTTCTGAATAGTTTGAGAAGAATTGGAGTCAGTTCTTCTTTAAATGTCTGGTAGAATTCAGCAGTGAATCCATCTGGTCCTGGGCTTTTCTTTGTTTGGAGGGCCTTTATTACTGTTTCAATTTCTGTCTCAGTTATGGGTCTGTTTAGGTTTTCTGTGTCTTCCTGGTTCAATTTAGGTAGGTTGCATGTGTCCAGGAATCTATCCATTTCTGATAGGTTTCCCTGTTTGCTGGCATACAAGTCCTTGTAGTAATTGCTAGTGATTCTTTTTATTTCTGTGGTGTCTGTTGTTACATTTCCTTTTTCATCTCTGATTTTATTGATTTGGGTCTTTTCTCTTCTTTTTTTAGTTAGTTGGGCCAATGGGGTGTCAATTTTGTTTATTTTTTCAAAAAACCAGCTCCTCGTTTGGCTGATTTTTTGTAATGTTTTTTTTTGGATTCAATCCTGTTGATTTCCTCTCTGATTTGAATTATTTCTCTTCTCCTACTAGATTTGGGTCTGGTTTGCTGTAGGTTTTCTAGATCCTTGAGGTGAATTGAAAGCTCATCTATTTGGTGCCTTTCCAATTTCTTGATGTAGGCACCTATTGATATAAACTTTCCTCTTAACACTGCTTTTGCTGCATCCCATAAGTTTTGGTATGTTGTGCTGTTATCCTCATTTACTTCCAGAAAATTTTTGATTTCTCTTTTAATTTCTTCTATGACCCATTGTTCATTCAGGAGCATGTTGTTCAATCTCCATGTGTTTGTGTATGCTCTAGAGATTCCTGAGTTGCTAATTTCCAACTTCATTCCTTTATGGTCTGAGAAGCTGCATGGTATGATTCTAATTCTTTTGAATTTGCTGAGACTTGCTGTATGGCCTAGTATGTGGTCAATCCTAGAGAAGGTTTCATGTACTGCTGAGAAGAATGTAAAATCTTTAGCTGTAGGATTGAAAGTTCTGTAGATTTGTGTTAGATCCATTTGGGCTATAGTGTCATTTAAATCTACTGTATCCTTATTGATCTTCTGTCCTGTTGATCTGTCTATTTCTGAGAGTGGAGAATTGAAATCCCCCAGTACTATTGTATTGGGGTCTAAGTCTCCCTTTAAGTCCCATAACAAATCTTTTAGATAAACCGGTGCCCTATAATTAGGTGCATATACATTGATAATTGTTATATCTTCCTGTTGAATTGATCCCTTAATCATTATATAGTGTCCCTCTTTGTCTCTCTTAACAGTTTTTGTGGTAAAGTTTATGTTGTCCGATATTAAGATGGCTACGCCCGCTCTTTTTTCATTTCTGTTGGCATGGTATATCTTTTTCCAGCCTTTCACTTTCAGTCTGTATGGATCTTTGTTAGAAAGATGTGTTTCTTGTAAGCAGCAAATAGATGGGTTTTGTTCCTTAACCCAATCAGCCAGTCGGTGTCTTTTAACTGGACAGTTCAGGCCATTAATGTTCAATGTGACTAATGATAAGTGGTAACTTTGCCCTGCCATTTGCCAAAGATAAGTTCTAATATATGCTTTGAATTCACTGTGATCTTTTGCTGTGAGGTTTCCTTCCTTTACCTTCTTTCATATTGATGACCGTGTTTCTATGTGCAACACATCTTTAAGCATCTTTTGCAGGGCTGGACAAGTGGCAACAAATTCTTTCAATTTCTGTTTGCTATGAAAAGTCTTTATTTCACCTTCATTCACAAATGATAGCTTTGCAGGATATAATATTCTGGGCTGGCAGTTTTTCTCTCTTAGTACCTGGGCTATATCTCGCCATTCCCTCCTAGCTTGTAGAGTTTCTGATGAGAAGTCAGCTGTGAGTCTGATTGGAGATCCTCTGAGAGTAATCTGACATTCCTCTCTTGCACATTTTAGGATCTTTTCTTTATGTTTCACTGTGGAGAGTTTAATTACAACGTGTCGTGGTGAGGATCTCTTTTGGTCTTGTTTATTAGGGGTTCTGTGAGCTTCCTGTACTAGGATTTCTCTGTCCTTCTCCAAACCTGGGAAATTTTCTGCTAATATCTCACTAAAAAGGCCTTCTAATCCTTTCTTCCTCTCCATGCCTTCAGGAACTCCTAGAACCCGAATGTTGGGTTTTTTAATAGTATCCTGAAGATTCTCGAAAATATGTTTTAGATTTCTAATTTCCTCTTCTTTTCTTTGGTCTGACTGTATCCTTTCCTGTTTTCTGTCTTCTAAGTCCAATATTCTCTCTTCTGCTTCACCCATTCTGTTTGTAAGGCTCTCTAATGTGTTTTTCATTTGATCTATTGAATTGTTCACTTCATTATGATTTCTCATCACTATCACAGTTTCCTGTTGTACTAGTAGTTTCATTTCATTTTGATTCCTCCTTAATATTTCATTTTCACGAGAGAGATTTTCTGTCTTGTCCATGAAGGATTTCTGTAGTTCAAGAATTTGTTTTTGAGAACTTCTTAATGTTCTAATCAATTTTTTGAGGTCTGCTTCTTGCATTTTTTCTATCTCATCATTTTCATAATCTTTAATTGGGGTTTCTTTTTCATTTGGGTGCGTCACAGTGACTTCCTTGTTTTTATTACCTCGGTTTTTACGTTTGTTATTTGGCATATTGGAGATATTTGGTTTCTTCCGTGTGGTGCTTTTTCTTGTTATACTATGACTCTAGATTAAGTGGACTGTCTGTTTTTGATGGAGCCTTAGAGGCTTGAGATGGGTGTGGCCTGAGAGCTCTGTTTGGTGTACCAAAGGTGACACTCCCAGATTAGGCTTCGTAGATATCTCTCTCTCTCTCTCTCTTTCTTTTTTTGACTTCTTGGAAAACACCCCAGAAGCAAAGGCAGTCAAAGCCAAAATTAACATTTGGGATTGCATCAAATTGAGAAGTTTCTGTACTGCAAAAGAAACAGTCAGGAAAATGAAGAGACAACCGACAGAATGGAAAAATATATTTGCAAACTATGCAACTGATAAAGAGTTGATAACCAGAATCTACAAAGAAATCAAGAAACTCCACAAGATCAAAACAAACAACCCACTTAAGAGATGGGCCAAGGACTTCAATAGACATTTTATAAAAGAGGAAATCCAAATGGCCAACAGACACATGAAAAAATGTTCAAGATCACTAGCAATCAGGGAAATGCAAATCAAAACCACAATGAGGTTTCACCTCACCCCAGTTAGAATGGCTCACAATCAGAAATCTACCAACAATAGTTACTGGAGAGGATGTGGGGAAAAAGGGACACTAACCCACTGTTGGTGGGAATGCAAACTGGTAAAGCCACTATGGAAGTCAGTCTGGAGATTCCTCAGAAACCTGAATATAACCCTACCATTCAACCCAGCCATACCACTCCTTAGAATTTACCCAAAGGAAATGAAATTGGCAAACAAAAAAGCTGTCTGCACATTAATGTTTATTGCAGCTCAATTCACAATAGCTAAGACCTGGCACCAACCCAAATGCCCATCAACAGTAGACTGGATAAAGAAATTATGGGACATGTACTCTATTGAATACTATATAGCAGTCAAAAACAACGAAACCCGATCATTTGCAACAAGATGGAGGAATTTGGAAAACATCATGCTGAGTGAATTAAGCCAGTCCCAAAGGGACAAATATCATATGTTCTCCCTGATCGGCGACAACTAACTGAGCACCAAAGGGGAAACTTGTTGAGGTGAAATGGACACTTTGAGAAACAGTGACTTGATCAGCTTTTGTCCTGACGGTTGATGTACAATGTAATACTTTATCCATCTTAGTATTTTTGTTTGTTCTAGTACCATTGGTTGAACTCTGTAATTAACACACAATTATTCTTAGGTGTTTAAATTTTACTGAAAAGTGATCCCTGTTAGGAATTTGGAAAACATTATGTTGAGTGAAATAAGCCAATCCCAAAGGGACAAATACCACTTGTTCTCCTTGATAGGTGACAACTAACTGAGCACCAAAAAGGAAACCTGTTAAAGTGAAATGAACACTATGAGAAACGGTGACTTGATCAGCCCTCACCCTGACTGTTGATGAGCAACTTGAAATGTTATCCCTCTTAGTATTTTTGTTTGTTTGTTCTACTTAATACTTTTGGTTGAATACTGTAATCAATACACAATTCTTCTTAAGTGCTGAAACTTAATTGAAAAGTGATCACTGTTAAATATAAGAGTGGGAATAAGAGAGGGAGGAGATGTGCAATTCGGGACATGCTCAAGCTGACTTACCTCAAACTGGAGAGTTAGAAACATACCAGGGGATTCCAATTCAATCCCATCAAAGTGGCATGTACCAATGCCATCTCACTAGTCCCAGTGATCAATTTCTTTCACAATTGATGGTAATGATAGGACTAAGAACCAAAGGGATCACATAAACAAGACTAGTGTCTGCAAATACTAGCTGATAGAATAAAAAATGGAGAGAATGATCCAACATGGGAAGCGAGATACACAGCAGACCCATAGAGTGGCAGATGTCCTAAACAGCACTCTGGCCTCAGAATCAGCCCTTAAGGCATGCGGATCCGGCTGAAAAGCCCATGAGAGTATTTCAGGCATGGAAAGCCAAAACACTCTGGGGAAAAAAAAAAAACCTAAATGCAAGATCTTTGCGATTTAGATCCCAGTGGAAAGAACAGGTCATCAAAGAAGGAGGTACCTTTCTCTGAAGGGAGGAGAGAACTTCCACTTTGACCATGGCCTTGTCTAAATATGATCAGAGTCAGTGAACTCAGGGGGCTTCCATAGCCTTGGCAGCTCATGACTAGAGCCTAGGGTGATTACTGATGCCATAAACAAGAGTGTCAATTTGTTAAGTCAACAACAGGAGTCACTGTGCACTTACTCCTCATGTAGGATCTCTGTCCTTAGTGTGCTGTACATTGAGATTTAATGCTATAACTAGTACTCAAACAGTATTTTTCACTTTATGTTTCTGTGTGGGAGCAAACTGTTGGAATCTTTACTTAATGTATGCTAAACTGATCTTCTGTATATAAAGAGAATCGAAAATGAATCTTGATGTGAATGGAAGGGGAGAGGGAGTGGGAAAGGGGAGGGTTGCGGGTGGGAGGGACGTTATGGGGGGAAGCCATTGTTATCCATAAGCTGTACTTTAGAAATTTATATTCATTAAATAAAAGTTTAAAAAAAATAAATAAATGAAAACAAAGCTTTGAAGAAAAAAAAAAAAAAAAAAAAAAAAAAAAAAAAACCTTGTCATCGGACCCCAAATCTCATTAAGCCGAATGGTAAAAATGGTCTTAAGTGTTAAAAGTGAGTATATTAAATGTTAAAGTGATCATATAGATAGGATTAAGTGTTAAAGGGTCATATGAATAAGATCAAGTATCTGGTAATAAGAATAGAATTAAAAAGAAGAGAATGTTCCAACATGTGAAGAAGTCCACACAGCAGACTCATAGAATGACAATCACTTTATTTATTTATTTATTTATTTTTGACAGGCTGAGTGGACAGAGAGAGACAGAGAGAAAGGTCTTCCTTTTGCCGTTGGTTCACCCTCCAATGGCCGCCGCGGACGGTGCATCACGCTGATCCGAAGCCAGGAGCCAGGTGCTTCTCCTGGTCTCCCATGGGGTGCAGGGCCCAAGCACTTGGGACATCCTTCACTGCACTCCTGGGCCATAGCAGAGAGCTGGCCTGGAAGAGGGGCAACCGGGACAGAATCCGGCGCCCCGACCGGGACTAGAACCCCGTGTGCTGGCGCCACAGGTGGAGGATTAGCCTAGTGAGCCGTGTGCCAGCCCCTACAATCACTTTAAAAAACACTCTGACTTCAGATTCAGCCCTTAAGACATTCTGGTTTGGCTGAAAAGCCCATGACAGCATTTCAGGCATGGAAAGCTGAGACAGTGGGGCAAAAAAAAGTTTTACATGAAGGATTTCTGTGAGAAAGACCCCTATGGAAAGAAGTGGCCATCAAAGAAGGATGTACTTTTCTCTGAAAGGAGAAGAGAACTTTCACTTTGCATATGGCCCTATCTAAATCTTGACAGATATTGTGGATTCAAAAGGCTTCCATAGCCTTGGTTGCTCATAGCAGGAGCCTTGGGTGATTGCTGACATCATACATAAGAGTGTTAATTGTTAACAGGAGTCACTGTTCACTTACTTCCCATGCAGGACTTCTATCTTCAATGTGTTGTATTATGACAATTAACTGTAAAACTTGTTCTCAAATAGTTTTGTGTGTGTGTGTAAATTTTTGAAATTTTTACTTAGTATAGTTTGTCTTCTGTGTATATAGTTAATTGAAAAATGAATCTTAATGGAGACTTGGACTGGGAATGGGAGAAGGAGGAAGAGGTAGAGTGGGAGGCTGGGTATGGTGGGAATAATCATTGTATTTATAAAGTTGTACTTACGAAATTTGTACTCATTACATAAAAGGTCTTTGGGGAAAAAAGACCACAAATTTATACTGGGAGTGTATTTTGATTGAACTCTTCATTAAAATGCATTACCTCCATGAACAATTACTTCACCCTATTGCTTAGTCATGGGCATTAGTTGGTTTAACTTAAAAAAAAGCAATTTGGCTGATTATTTTGTTGTAGGCATAATCAGAAATAAGCTTCTCTGTTTGGATCCCACTTTCTTATCAGTTCTCTACACATTCTTAAAATCCTAAGCATCATTGCCTCAGGAATGGGATCTGGATTTTCCTATCTCATTGACTTTACTGGTATCTTTTCAGCGCCTGGAATGCACTCCCCTTCTAACGTTCCTCCTTTTTCCATCTCTGCCAGTCAAAATCCCAGTTGAAGTCTATTAAGTGTTTCTGAATGTCAGCTGTCAAGACTTCATTCTTCTTTACCTGATTGTAAACGAGTTTGTAACCTTACTTAGCATTCTCTGTACCTTAGATAAACAAGGTATCTGACATTTCTTATTGACTAGCACCTCAGGTTTAATAAGGCATAACATTAAAGTTAACTTACTTTGAATTCTAACCTGTATTTTATACTTTTCTTTGTAAAAATTAGCAATCTTCAGACTAAAATTGTAACATAATTTTGACTTTTTGCTTCTCTTCTTTCTTCTGCATGATACTTCTTCCATCCATGCTTTCCTTTGTCTTCTAACTGCCATTATCCTGTCAGCCTCTAATCATTTCAGCCTACGTTGTGTATATGTCCTCTTTCTTTTGATCCTGACATAGTTTCCTACATTCCTGTCTCTAGTCCTATTAGTTGTTCTAGAACAGCTCCAATTATGTTACTCTTCACTGAGAAACATTTGGAGCCTCAAGGCCCCATGAATAAAAGCCTCAAATCTTTATCCTGGCTTCTAATGCATTCCACTATATGTATGTTATCTACCTTTCCAGCCTCATACATGGATCATTACTATTTCTTTATACAGACCACACTCTTGAACATCTTCTTGCATCCTGAATACATTGTGTGTTCTTGGTTCTGGGTCTTGGTTTCTTTTTTGCTTTCATACTGTCTTTGTCCTTCTCAGTATTCTAAAGTGATATCTTGGTACACTCTGGGCCTGTGAATGCCAACAGCATTCTCTTTCATGCACCTACTTATATCTTGTATTATTAGCACTTGTCAGCAAATCTTTGCAAAATAAGACATCTTCCTGGTCCATCTTTGAAACTTAGCCAAGCTCCAGCTTACTTCCCCCCAAGAAGATTTGTATAGAATCTTGATTGTAGGTTGTTTAACAAATGTATATTGAATTAACTAATTAACATCATAATTAATAATCATGTAGGATTTTTCCTCAGCTTGGAAATTATGAGCAAAGACCAAAGAAACATTGAGTAGACCTACTTAAAAATAGTATATTCTTCTATATGTAGTTGTTTGTAAGACATTTTATTTAAAATGCCCAGTAATGATGGGTTTAGTAAAAGACTGATATCATATTTTGATGAAAGAGACAAAAGATAGCTACAACACTAGAAATCTGATGAAGTAAACTTTTGTGAAATCCTTAGAAAAGATTAAAGGCCTTTAAGATGGTGATTACAATGTTATGAATTAAGAGCATGAAAACTGCCATGATTTATTCCGATACATGAGATCCTTCTCTTTGTTCAAATGGCTTCCCTGATAATTATCTTTATTACTTCCCAAAGGCAAAGTGTTTGTCTTTGGTTTTCAGAGACAGTCTGTCCATGGAAAACTTCATTGAACAAAATTTCTAAATACTATTAAGACATTTTATTTTTATAATTTTATAACATCTATCCCTGCTCAATAATAATACACTGAGATGTGAGAAATTAATGTAAATATTTTAAATTAACAAACCTTTAGAACTGTATGTTTACTTTTAAAGTTTTAATTTATTTTCACTTTTACTTGAAAGAGAGAGAGAACTTCTATTTGTTGGTTTGCTATCTTCAAATGCTTACAGTAACTAGATCTTTAAGAGGAGAATTTAATGCAGCATGTGCTAGCTGTACCTGGCCGGTTTAGCTGCTGGGCCATAAAATCAAGCTCTTCATGAAGCCACTCTATTTACTCAAAGTATCCATTTTTTTATCTGATTGCACAACTACAGTTTTTCCTGGTATATACAGATGTTAACTATAACATAATATACACTATCATTTTGTGTCCCTCCATTAAGCATAGCAGTTTTTCATTTTTAGTGATTTGTGAGGTATTAAAATAGAAAAAAAAAAAACTAAAATTAAAATGTGATTCTCTGTATTAGAATGACAAGCCATGGTAGCACTTTTCCTTTTTTCAGAAACTGGTAGAAGATATTCCAGAAGTCTTTTTCCTTCACGGACATTCTTTTCCAAACCTTTAAACTTTTTTATCTCTGAGACTCAGCTCATATTAGTTCTCTGCATTATATCCTGCCCTTTTCCATTATGACATATGGTTCTTCAAGATCAGGCTCAAAGATCATTTCTTCTCAAAAATCATCTCACCAAATCCCAGGCAGAATTTGATTTTTTTTATTACTTGCTTGGCCTTTTGAAACCTTGTAAACATCCCTACTGTAGAATCCTCACATAAAATATTGTAATTGCTATTTTTAAGTCTGCCTTTAATAGTAAATTTTAAGCTTGTTGAGAGATAATCATATTCCCAAGACTTGTCCAGGAACTTGAAGTCTAGTAGACACTCAAATATTTGATGAAATAGTTACTGAGTGAATCAAGGTAATATAATAATGTTTGGGGAATTCACTTGTTTCCACAAAAAATAAAACATCTCAGAATACCCAATTTAGATTGAGAGGGGAAGATAAACATTTCCATGTACTTGTTTTTATTTATTTGAAAGTCAGAGTTATGGAAAGAGACGAAGAGACAAATCTTCTCTGTACTGGTTCACTCCCCAGATAGCTGCAATGGTCATAGCTGAGCGAGGCCAAAGCCTGGACCTGGGAGCTTCATCCATGTCTCCCATGTGGATGGTAGGGGCCCACGTACTTGGGCCATCTTTTCCCAGGCCATTAGTAGGGAACTGGATTGGGTGTAGAGCAGTTAGGACAGGAACTGGCACCCACATGGGATGCCAGTGTCTCAAGCATTGACTTTACCCACTATACTACAACACTGGCCCCCATTTACTTGCTTTTATAGCACTGGAAAAATTCACACTATATCTCATGCTATCACTAAAATATTGGATTTGCAACATCCACAGAAGAAGCTGTAAATCTTGATAAAGCCCAATGAAATATGTAAGTTAAAATTTCAACTTACCCAGTAACTAACTTGGTCTTCTCAGACACATTATTTATCCTTCTTCTATCTTATTTCTTCATTTCTAAAAAGGAAGTAAAGATGGTATAACAGTACAGTTTATTGCCATTATTTGTGGTAGTTATATTCTATAAAATTACAGCAAACACTAAATTGATGATTACTGAATCATTGCTCCGAGGGGAAATACAGGATTCAGTTACCTTGATATTCTGGTCATAATATAATCATCAACCAATCAAAAGGACCTTGTTTAACTTGTGTTTTTGTTAAAAGATATCTCATTTAATGTATGTTGTTAATACAACAACATTGAACTCAGATAACAGCACTATTCCTCAGATAAAGTTTATCTGACATGCATTTTCTACTTAAGGCACATCACAGACTTCTGCTTTTAATCACTCAAAAACCTTTCGGTACTATGCTGACCACCTTTTATATAGTGAAATCACCACTAAACAAAAAACACAAAGAATATAAGAAAATTTGTACTAAATAGACCATGAAAATATGATTGTTTACAATATAAAATATGAAGAAAAAAAGGTAGAGTATCGCCATGTTTGACATCAACCAGGAATATGCACATTTTGCAACTCAAATGTTTCTCAGTCAGCATATTTCCATGATAGACCATGATAGCATATGGGATTTGATTTGGGGATTACAAGTAAATTTGGTCGGTGTGTGAATTCACAAATACAGACTCTTTTAATAAAGAAGATTGACTGAATCTACTTCTCAGGGTTGTCATGAGGCTTAGAAATAATGAAGGTTAAACACACAATGATCATTGTTAATTATCCATTACACAAGAGTTGCTCCATAATGCCATTGTTGATACTGTTATGAATCTTAATATGAAAGTAAAATATGGACCTTGCTCTCAGCTGCTTATAATGTCATTGAAGAAAAAAGTACTAATGAAAAAGGCTCCTTTTCTCTGCCTCTCTCTCTCTCTCTCTAACTCTGTCAAATAAAAAAAAGGGCAGGTGCCAGGGCTCACTTGGTTAATCCTCCAATCCTGCGGCACCGGTGTCTCATATGGACACTGGGTTCTAGTCCCGGTTACTGCTCTTCTAGTCCAGCTCTCTGCTGTGGCCCAGGAAGGCAGTGGAGGATGGCCCAAGTACTTGGGCCTCTGCATCCGCGTGGGAGACCAGGAAGAAGCACCTGGCTCCTGTCTTCGGATTGGTGTAGCTCCAGCCATGGCCGCCATTTGGGGGGTGAACCAACGGAAGGAAGACCTTTCTCTCTCTCTCACTCTCTCACTGTCTAAATCTATCTGTCAAATAAAAAGAAAAAAAAGGCTAAACTGTGATAATGAGAAAGGTATAAGCACATTGTGTTACACTTCTAGCAATTCTAGAAATATAGAGATCTGAACTGAAGTAGTTAGAAAAGAAAACATGAGAGAATTAGGACTTGAGTTGGAATTTGGAGAAGCAAGATGAGCATAGAAATAAACTACAATCAAAAGCACAAAAGTGACATAAGCAAGGCATATTCAAGAGACCAAGATTTGTAGTAAATGGGATGCATGTTGGAAAATGTAGATCATGAAAACTGGAAAATTAAGACAAATGAGAAAAGTTGGCTTATGATTCTCTATAAATGAGGTCATTAAATGGAGATTTCATTTTTAGAAATTCTTTTTTTTTAACTTTTATTTAATGAATATAAATTTCCAAAGTACAGCTTATGGATTACAATGGCTTCCCCACCATAACGTCCCTCCCACCTGCAACCCTCCACTTTCCCACTCCCTCTCCCCTTCCATTCACATCAAGATTCATTTTCGATTCTCTTTATATACAGAAGATCAGTTTAGCATACATTAAGTAAAGATTTCAACAGTTTGCTCCCACACAGAAACATAAAGTGAAAAATACTGTTTGAGTACTAGTTATAGCATTAAATCTCAATGTACAGCACACTAAGGACAGAGATCCTACATGAGGAGTAAGTGCACAGTGACTCCTGTTGTTGACTTAACAAATTGACACTCTTGTTTATGGCCTCAGTAATCACCCTAGGCTCTTGTCATGGGATGCCAAGGTTATGGAAGCCCCCTGAGTTCAGTGACTCTGATCATATTTAGACAAGGCCATGGTCAAAGTGGAAGTTCTCTCCTCCCTTCAGAGAAAGGTACCTCCTTCTTTGATGACCCGTTCTTTCCACTGGGATCTAAATCGCAAAGATCTTGCATTTAGGTTTTTTTTTTTCCCCCAGAGTGTTTTGGCTTTCCATGCCTGAAATACTCTCATGGGCTTTTCAGCCAGATCTGCATGCCTTAAGGGCTGATTCTGAGGCCAGAGTGCTATTTAGGACATCTGCCATTCTATGGGTCTGCTGTGTATCTCGCTTCCCATGTTGGATCATTCTCTCCATTTTTTATTCTATCAGCTAGTATTTGCAGACACTAGTCTTGTTTATGTGATCCCTTTGGTTCTTAGTCCTATCATTACCATCAATTGTGAAAGAAATTGATCACTGGGACTAGTGAGATGGCATTGGTACATGCCACTTTGATGGGATTGAATTGGAATCCCCTGGTATGTTTCTAACTCTCCAGTTTGAGGTAAGTCAGCTTGAGCATGTCCCGAATTGCACATCTCTTCCCTCTCTTATTCCCACTCTTATATTTAACAGTGATCACTTTTCAGTTAAGTTTCAGCACTTAAGAAGAATTGTGTATTGATTACAGTATTCAACCAAAAGTATTAAGTAGAACAAACAAACAAAAATACTAAGAGGGATAACATTTCAAGTTGCTCATCAACAGTCAGGGTGAGGGCTGATCAAGTCACCGTTTCTCATAGTGTTCATTTCACTTTAACAGGTTTCCTTTTTGGTGCTCAGTTAGTTGTCACCTATCAAGGAGAACAAGTGGTATTTGTCCCTTTGGGATTGGCTTATTTCACTCAACATAATGTTTTCCAAATTCCTAACAGGGATCACTTTTCAGTTAAAATTTAAACACCTAAGAATAATTGTGTGTTAATTACAGAGTTCAACCAATGGTACTAGAACAAACAAAAATACTAAGATGGATAAAGTATTACATTGTACATCAACCATCAGGACAAGAGCTGATCAAGTCACTGTTTCTCCTAGTGTCCATTTCACTTCAACAAGTTTCCCCTTTGGTGCTCAGTTAGTTGTCGCCGATCAGGGAGAACATATGATATTTGTCCCTTTGGGACTGGCTTAATTCACTCAGCATGATGCTTTCCAAATTCCTCCATCTTGTTGCAAATGATCGGGTTTCGTTGTTTTTGACTGCTGTATAGTATTCAATAGAGTACATGTCCCATAATTTCTTTATCCAGTCTACTGTTGATGGGCATTTGGGTTGTTTCCAGGTCTTAGCTATTGTGAATTGAGCTGCAATAAACATTAAGGTGCAGACAGCTTTTTTGTTTGCCAATTTCATTTCCTTTGGGTAAATTCCAAGGAGTGGTATGGCTGGGTTGAATGGTAGGGTTATATTCAGGTTTCTGAGGAATCTCCAGACTGACTTCCATAGTGGCTTAACCAGTTTGCATTCCCACCACAGTGGGTTAGTGTCCCTTTTTCCCCACATCCTCTCCAGTATCTATTGTTGGTAGATTTATGAATGTGAGCCATTGTAACCGGAGTGAGGTGAAACCTCACTGTGGTTTTGATTTGCATTTCCCTGATTGCTAGTGATTCTGAACATTTTTTCATGTGTCTGTTGGCCATTTGGATTTCCTCTTTTGAGAAATGTCTATTGAGGTCCTTGGCCCATCTCTTAAGTGGGTTGTTTGTTTTGTTGTTGTGGAGTTTCTTGATTTTTTTGTAGGTTCTTGTTATCAACCCTTTATCAGTTGCATAGTTTGCAAATATATTTTCCCATTCTGTCAGTTGTCTCTTCATTTTCCTGACTGTTTCTTTTGCAGTACAGAAACTTCTCAATTTGATGCAATCCCAAATGTTAATTTTGGCTTTGACTGCCTTTGCTTCTGGGGTGTTTTCCAAGAAGTCATTGCCAGTACCTATATCTTGTCTTGCAGGGTTTTTCCAATGCTCTCTAATAATTTGATGGTGTCAGGTCGTAGATTTAAGTCTTTAATCCATGTTGAGTGAATTTTTGTGTAAGGTGAAAGGTAGGGATCTTGCTTCATGATTCTTCACGTGGAAATCCAATTTCCCCAGCACCATTTATTGAATAGACTGTCCTTACTCCAGGGATTGGTTTTGGATCCTTGATCAAATATGTGTTGGCTGTAGATGTTTGGATTGATTTCTGGTGTTTCAATTCTATTCCATCGGTCTATCCATCTGTTTCTGTACCAGTACCATGCTGTTTTAATTACAACTGCCCTGTAGTATGTCCTGAAATCTGTTATTGTGATGCCTCCAGCTTTGTTTTTGTTGTACAAGATTGCTTTAGCTATTCGAGGTCTCCTGTGTCTCCATATGAATTTCAGCATCATTTTTTCCAGATCTGAGCAGAAGGTCTTCGGTATCTTGATTAGTTTTGCATTGAATCTATAAATTGCTTTTGGGAGAATGGACATTTTGATGATATTGATTCTTCCAATCAATGAGCATGGAAGATTTTTCCATTTTTTGGTATCCTCTTTTATTTCTTTCTTTAAGGTTTTATAATTTTCATCGTAGAGCTCTTTAACGTCCTTGGTTAAGTTTATTCCAAGATATTTGATTGTTTTTGTAGCTATTGTGAATGGGATTGATCTTAGCAGTTCTTCCTCAGCTGTGGCATTGTCTGTGTATACAAAGGCTGTTGATTTTTGTGCATTGATTTTATACCCTGCTACTTTGCCAAAATCTTCTATGAGTTCCAATAGTCTCTTAGTAGAGTTCTTTGGGTCCCCTAAATAAAGAATCATATCATCTGCAAAGAGGGATAGTTTGAGTTCTTCCTTCCCAATTTGTATCCCTTTAATTTCTTTTTCTTGCCTAATAGCTCTGGCTAGAACTTCCAGAACTATATTGAATAGCAATGGTGAGAGTGGGCATCCCTGTCTGGTACCAGATCTCAGTGGAAATGCTTCCAACTTTTCCCCATTCAATAGGATGTTGGCTGTGGGTTTTTCATAGATTGCTTTGATTGTATTGAGGAATGTTCCTTCCAAACCCAGTTTGCTTAGAGTTTTCATCATGAAAGGGTGTTGTATTTTATCAAATGCTTTCTCGGCATCTATTGAGATAATCATATGGTTTTTCTTCTGCAGTCTGTTAATGTGGTGTATCACATTGATTGTCTTGCGCACATTAAACCATCCCTGCATACCAGGGATAAATCCCACTTGGTCTGGGTGGATGATCTTTCTGATGTGTTATTGTATTCTATTGACGAGAATTTTATTGAGGATTTTTGCATCTATGTTCATCAGGGATATTGGTCTGTAATTCTCTTTCAATGCTGCATCTTTTTCCGGCGTAGGAATTAAGGTGATGCTGGCTACATAGAAAGAATTTGGGAGGACTCCCTCTTTTTCGATTGTTCTGAATAGTTTGAGAAGAATTGGAGTCAGTTCTTCTTTAAATGTCTGGTAGAATTCAGCAGTGAATCCATCTGGTCCTGGGCTTTTCTTTGTTTGGAGGGCCTTTATTACTGCTTCAATTTCTGTCTCAGTTATGGGTCTGTTTAGGTTTTCTGTGTCTTCCTGGTTCAATTTAGGTAGGTTGCATGTGTCCAGGAATCTATCCATTTCTGATAGGTTTCCCTGTTTACTGGCATACAAGTCCTTGTAGTAATTTCTAGTGATTCTTTTTATTTCTGTGGTGTCTGTTGTTACATTTCCTTTTTCATCTCTGATTTTATTGATTTGGGTCTTTTCTCTTCTTTTTTTAGTTAGTTGGGCCAATGGGGTGTCAATTTTGTTTATTTTTTCAAAAAACCAGCTCCTCGTTTGGCTGATTTTTTGTAATGTTTTTTTTGGATTCAATCCTGTTGATTTCTTCTCTGATTTTAATTATTTCTCTTCTCCTACTAGATTTGGGTCTGGTTTGCTGTAGGTTTTCTAGATCCTTGAGGTGAATTGAAAGCTCATCTATTTGGTGCCTTTCCAATTTCTTGATGTAGGCACCTATTGATATAAACTTTCCTCTTAACACTGCTTTTGCTGTGTCCCATAAGTTTTGGTATGATGTGCTGTTATCCTCATTTACTTCCAGAAAATTTTTGATTTCTCTTTTAATTTCTTCTATGACCCATTGTTCATTCAGGAGCATGTTGTTCAATCTCCATGTGTTTGTGTATGCTCTAGGGATTCCTGAGTTGCTAATTTCCAACTTCATTCCTTTATGGTCTGAGAAGCTGCATGGTATGATTCTAATTCTTTTGAATTTGCTGAGACTTGCTTTATGGCCTAGTATGTGGTCAATCCTAGAGAAGGTTCCATGTACTGCTGAGAAGAATGTAAAATCTTTAGCTGTAGGATTGAAAGTTCTGTAGATTTCTGTTAGATCCATTTGGGCTATAGTGTCGTTTAAATCTACTGTATCTTTGTTGATCTTCTGTCCTGTTGATCTATCTATTTCTGAGAGTGGAGTATTGAAGTCCCCCAGTACTGTTGTAGTGGGGTCTAAGTCTCCCTTTAAGTCCCATAACAAATCTTTTAGATAAACTGGTGCCCTATAATTAGGTGCATATACATTGATAATTGTTATATCTTCCTGTTGAATTGATCCCTTAATCATTATATAGTGTCCCTTTGTCTCTCTTAACAGTTTTTGTGGTAAAGTTTATGTTGTCCGATATTAAGATGGCTACGCCCGCTCTTTTTTCATTTCTGTTGGCATGGTATATCTTTTTCCAGCCTTTCACTTTCAGTCTGTATGGATCTTTGTTGGAAAGATGTGTTTCTTGTAAGCAGCAAATAGATGGGTTTTGTTCCTTAACCCAATCAGCCAGTCGGTGTCTTTTAACTGGACAGTTCAGGCCATTATCCTTCAATGTGACTAATGAAAAGTGGTAACTTTGCCCTGCCATTTGCCAAAGATAAGTTCTAATATATGCTTTGAATTCACTGTGATCTTTTGCTGTGAGGTTTCCTTCCTTTACCTTCTTTCATATTGATGACCGTGTTTCTGTGTTTCTGTGTTTCTGTGTGCAACACATCTTTAAGCATCTTTTGCAGGGCTGGACGAGTGGCGACAAATTCTTTCAATTTCTGTTTGCTATGAAAAGTCTTTATTTCACCTTCATTTACAAATGATAGCTTTGCAGGATATAATATTCTGGGCTGGCAGTTTTTCTCTCTTAGTACCTGGGCTATATCTCGCCATTCCCTCCTAGCTTGTAGGGTTTCTGATGAGAAGTCAGCTGTGAGTCTGATTGGAGATCCTCTGAGAGTAATCTGACGTTTCTCTCTTGCACATTTTAGGATCTTTTCTTTATGTTTCACTGTGGTGAGTTTAATTACAACATGTCGTGGTGAGGATCTCTTTTGGTCGTGTTTATTAGGGGTTCTATGAGCTTCCTGTACTAGGATTTCTCTGTCCTTCTCCAAACCTGGGAAATTTTCTGCTAATATCTCACTAAAAAAGCCTTCTAATCCTTTCTCCCTCTCCATGCCTTCAGGAACTCCTAGAAATTCAGTATAGGAGAGTTAGATAACACAAATTAGTAAATGAAGCCTGGAGGGTGAGGAAAAAAACCATGATGATTCTGTGATAGTGATCTGGAGGTGAGAAAAGAAGAAAGTATGTCTTAGTACTAGTGTGTCATAAGATACAGAAAAAGAGATCTCTTAGTGGAATGAAAGGTAGGTCCTTGAGACAGTTTAGATTTGTGTCAGGAAGAAAGCAGATATTGGAGAGAGTACGAACAGGAGTGCCTCTACTCAGGCATCTGTCTGTTCCTTGCCAACAATTCTGTTGTTCTAACACAGTGCTTTCTAAGTATGTTTGGCTATAACCCACGCTAAGACAGGCAGTTTAGGGGCAGGCGCTGTGGTGCACTAGGTTAATCCTCCGCCTGCAGTGCTGGCATTCATATGGACGCCGGTTCTAGTCCCAGCTGCTCCTCTTCCAGTCCATCTCTCTGCTATGGACTGGGAAAGCAGTAGAAGATGGCCCAAGTCCTTGGGCCCCTGCACCTGCATGGTAGACCCTGAATAAGCTCCTGGCTCCTGGCTTCGTATCGGCACAGTGCCGGCCGTTGCGGCCATTTGGGGAGTGAACCAGCAGACAGAAGACCTTTCTCTGTCTCTCCCTCTCCCTGTCTGTAACTTTACCTCTCAAATAAATAAATAAATCTTTAAAAAAAAAGGACAGGCAGTTTATATCAGCAACAGAAAACTAAGGTTTGACACAGTAATATTCACCTTGCTATGTTTAATGCTGTATGTAACACACCCTTGCACTTTCTCTTCTATTTCATTAAGAAAAGCAATCATGACCTTCAAACAGATCATTACTCAATACTGGCAAACAATTTGTTTATCTGACACATTCTCTAGGGTTGAAAAATTGATTTTCCAATGATGACATGAAGTAAGAAGATTTAACCCTAGTTTTCCTGTTCCTTTTTTTTAAATGCTGACGGTATTCCAAATAAATGTTTCAGAATTATGTAATCAAGGAATTAAATTGAAGGCACAGATAGTGGTTTCAGTTAAGTCAGACATCTTCTATATTAATTAAAACACTTGATGAGCTAATGTAGGTGTTGAGTGGTGTGCCATTCTCATGCTGGCCATCAATAGCTGTGATCACCTGGTAAGGACAACAATCTATGTATTCCAGCATGCATCCATTTTCCACAAACCTTGGTCTCCTGAATGTGCTATGCTTATGCCACTTTCTGTACTTTTGATCACATAGTTCCTTTCTGTGCTCATCTTGCTTCTCCACATTCTATCTCAAGTCCTAACTCTTCAATGATTTTTCCATGTTTATTTTAAGATTATTTATTTGAAAGTTAGAATTACAGAAAGACATAGAGAGAGAGAGCGAGCAAGAGAGAGAAAATGAATCACAGTTTTACTCCCCAGATGGCCACGATTGCCAAGGCATTGAGACATGCTAATTAGGTATGTATTCTTACTGATATCTTGTCTGAAGCTAATTGTTTCTCACATTCCTAGCAGGTGGATCAGTATAGGCCCTTAGGTACAAATTAGGTCGGTCATTTTCCTATGCAGTAACTAAATGAATACCAGAGACACTATATGTTACATTCAAGATTTTAACCTACAACTCTCAAAAGAAAGTTTAACTTCATTATTTAAAATACTTTGAAGAGGATTATAACATTTATATATCATCTTTCTTTTTGAGGCAAAACGCATTTTATCAAATTTAATGGACCTAGCAGCACATGAGGATTGAGTAACTTTTTCATGTCTCCTACAAATTTTTTTAGATTTATTTGTTTTGTTTTGTTTTGTTTTTTTGAAAGAGTTATAGAGATAGGGAGAGACACAGAGATCTTCCATCCTCGGATGTACTCCCTAAGATGGCCACAGTGGCCAGTGCTGGGCAAGGCTAAAGCCAGGTGCTCTTCCAGGCCTCCCATGTGGGTGGTAGGGGCAGAAACACTGGGACCATCTTCTGCTTTTCCAAGGCCATTTGCTGGGAGTTGTATTAGAAACAGAGCAGACAGTACATGAACCAGCACCCAGATTGGAAGTCAATGTCATAGTTGGCAGCTTTACCCACTATGCCAAAATGCCAGCCCCTCATGATTTCTTTTCTTATTTCTACAGTTCAGACCTCTCTATTTCTAGAATTGCTAGAAATGGGGCATACTGTATTCATGTCTCTCTTCCTCATTACCACAGCTTAGCCTAAGGATTTAGTAATAGGCACTTTTACTATTCGCATGTAAAATAGAATGTCAATAAATATGACAGCAATTGTTAACATGATAATATATCATATGATGATAAGCCTCATCTAAAGAGTAATTTAATTTTCTTGACCTAATAAGATCTGATCAGGGCTCGTTTGGTCTGGAATTACGGTACAGCTCTAGCATTCAAGGCACAATCGGATACCTTGAAATCATTATCTCAACAAGCATGGTGCCACCAGAAAGGTTATTTGTTTTCTCAACCTTGAGTATAGTAATAGGAAAGGCAGTAGAGTATGAGGATTAGAGTGTTTGCTCTGGGGGCCGGTGCTGAGGTGTAGCAGGTAAAGTAGAGGATGGCCAAGACCTTATACTGCTTTCCCAGGCCATAACAGAGAGCTGAATCAGAAGTGGACCAGCCGGGACATGAACTGGTACCCATATGGTATGCCAGCACTGCAGTCAGTGGCTTTACCCGCTGTGCAACAGTGCTGGCCCCTAAATAAATAAAACTTAAAAAAATAACAACAACAACAACAACAAAACAGTACTTGCTCTGTAAGCAAGATTCTAAAATTCTGAATGTGGCTCTGACACTTGCAAACTATGTGACTATGTGCTTACTTACTCTCTATTTGCTTCAATTTTCTCTTCCATAATATGGGACAATAATACCTGCTTCATGAGAGTGATCTGAGGGTTAAATTATCTATGTGAATCATTTACAAGGTGTAAGGCAATAGTAAGGAAATGTAGTTGATATGATGGAACAAAAACAATGTCACAGGTAGCTGCTGCCAATGCATATTTACATAGTATCTCTCCTTCCAAGAAGGAAGGGTATAATATTTCTCATGGCACCACCTAAGGAAATGTGGCCATTACTTTTTTCCCCCTACTTGTTATGGGAGATAGGGTAAGGAATATGTCAGGAGAATTGGGAACAGAAAAAAAGCATTTGTCTTCAAGTTCAACACTGCCAGGCCATTTTAGAGTTTGAGAGCAAGTAGAGAATTGCTTAAATCAATAACTGGGATTCCTGACTGTGGAAACCAACTGGCAGCCCATACCATAACTCCCAGCTGACAACCACTCTCAGTCAGAAATGGTAGCTGTTTTCAATGCTGAAAGGCCTGAGAGAATTTCCTATTGTTTCTCTGCGGTAAAAAGAAAACCTTGTACAGCTAGTGTCTCTTTATAGCTGGCATTGAAACCTTGTCCTTATTATTAACACAAAAATAAGAGATTCCATACCTAATAACTCCCTTAAATGGGCAAAGTATTAAGCAGCAAATCTTGCTTCATAAATCAACTTGATTAAACCCTGTCATGAACAATATTTAGAAGATAGCTGCTGGGAGTATGCATACACAGCAACCATGTGGGAACAGGAGGAGAGGCAAAGAAGTGTTAAAAAGATGCATAGTGCATTCCACCACCAAATAAATGTCCCATAATATGAATCAATGATTTGGGTTGAGTTTTAAAAATACAATAAAACCTGTAATGTGTGACTTTACCCTTTCAGAATCTTCCATAATTGCTTTCAAAGTCAAAACAGTATTGAGATTTGCATTAACAAGATAAACAGTCATTTTCTATTGTTATTTTACTTACTAGCACAAATCTTAAAACATATTATTGGAGAATGTACCTATTTGTTAGGGCTCCCATAACATACCATAGAATGGGTAGCTTAAACATTTATCTCACAGATCTGGATGATAGAAGTTCAACTTTTCAGCAGATTTGGCTGCACGGGGCTTATTTGGTTTGCATATGGCTGTTTTAACTCTGTGTCTTCACATGGTCCCTATTCACCTGCTGCACACATGCATCCCTGGTGCCTCTGTGTGTTCCAATCTATTCTTTGTGTAAGGACACCAGTTATTCTGAATTTGGGTCTTCCCTAATGTCCTCTTTTCAGCTTCATCTCCTCCAATATCCCTATCTCCAAATATAGTAAAGCTGATAACTGGGTATTAGGGTTTCAGCATATAGATTTGATGTGTAGTTAGCAGAGCTGCATTTCAGTCTACAAAGGGAATCTTAAAGGACTGAGAGAAATTCCTTTTATTGAAAAGGTGTGTGCCAGACACTGTACTGCAGTAATTGCCTTGGTGCTGCCTGCAGTGTCTCCAGGGGTAAACCTGTCTTATGAGGATGTGTCTCTCATGTGGTGGTCAATGGACACATCATCCAGGCCTGCTCAAAATTAAGGCACACTGCTTACTTCATTCCTTGCTTAAGAAGCATGACCTGTCTGGATTTGATGATGATTTTGCCACACAGAGTTTATATATATATATATATATATTTATTTATTTATTTATTTATTATATATTATATAAATATATATATATTTAACATTGGCTGCTTACCAGGCTGCATCTAGGGGGATAATCAGTTAGCATATTTAATCTTATTAGCATCACTGTTTATTACCTTTCATTTTTAAATTAGTGCTAGAAAGCAGCACAGAGCTCATGCCCCAAAGCATTGAGGATTGGATGGCTTCTCCATTCCCTTTAGTTGTACTGGATCTACTGTACCACAAACCACACTCTGCTGCCTCTTGCTGGAGTCTGTGGTCCCAAACTTAGTATGGAGAGGCTAGTAACATTGTTTGAAAAATTGCCCATCCAAGCTATTCAGAAACTCTACAGGTCATACTGCCTTATATCATGGCAGAGTAATGAGATTAGTATTAAAGACAACCAATGATTCCTGGAATGCTGTTTTTATGTAATTCTCAAAATGAGTCAGAACTTTTGTGATAAGGTGACTCAAAGAAGAAGAGGGAAAACAAAACAAAAAGTGTCCTTGGATATTCCTATTTATTTAGTTTTGCTTTCCATAACTGGTGCACGTTAGGGGATATTTGTTTCAACAACCTGCTCTCACTTTCTTCTGGGAATGGCAGATTAGTGGCTGAGTTGGGTCAGTCCAGCCCTGCTATTGGGAGCCCTCTGACCACAGCTCTCAGGTCCAGTATTCTTGCCCTGCTGCTGATTCCTCTACTGGCCTTAATATCCCAGGTACTTCAGATGAGCACCTGACTTTCATTTTCTCATGTTCTAGAAGTTCATTTTCTTGCCTTTAAATTCCCTATTCCATATATTCTTGACCCTGAAACTAGCCAGGAAGCTGCCTTCTTGAATCCTTTGATAGTTTCTAATTTCCAATGGATAATTGATATGCTGCTTGGATAAATATTCTAGATAAAAATATCTAAACCACAGTAGTGTGACTCTGTCCTTATAAATTTTAAATATTTTGTCTGTCTGTTACAAAAATAGAGCATTCTTTGAGGACTGTTTAGTTTTTTCTCAATTTGTATAAGGAAAAATTTGAGATGGTTTGTATAGTAATGTTTATGTTACTCAATTTTATTTCTGAATACTTAATTGACTAGTAGCAAAGTAAATCACACTAGATCACAGAGAATCTTTAATCTCTGCTTTAATCTGTAACCATGATTTTATACATGGCAAATGTCATTGGCTAAGTGCACCAAGGCTGAAAAAAAATGAGACTTGTAGATCTGTATATTGAACTGTCTTTGTATTTTTATGTGGAGAATGGTCACCCTTCTCTAGGTTGATCTCACCAGTGGGTTGCCTTATTTCTGAATTCAATATTATTCTGACACTTTGACGATCTGCTTCTCTTCTTGCTTCCTCAATTGTCTTACTTACTCCTCTTCAAGTCTGTCTCCAATATTTTAACTTTGACTTTATCCCATCCAACTCTGTAACTAGTAATCCTGCTTTTTATTCCCAAAGGCTGTTGTTGCCAACTAAGATTAATTATTCACCTATTTTACCTCTTGGGCTCCAGGCTTGTGGTTAAACCTGACTGCTGAGCCCCTTATCTTAACCTTATAATGAGTCATCATACTCAACTTGTTCAAAACTAAGGTCGCTATCTGACTCCTGAACACTGTTCTTACATGGTATTCAGCATACCTAACTGCATCATCATTCTGTATTGCCCAAGCTGAGAACCAAAGACGATCTTTGATTCTACACTTTGTTTCCAGTGCGATTCATTATCACTCGTATCTTTTTGTTTCCCTATATCAAGATACTGTAATCTATAGCCTCAGAAATTAAGACAGACTACCTTCTGATCTCCGTGTTTTTTGCTCTTACTGCCCTATATTTTATTTTCAATTCAGTGCCCAAAGCTAGACTTTAACTTATAATGGAATTTATCATATAACTACTGTGAGATCAAGGCCTGACCCCTGTCTTTTTTGTCCTACAGGAACTACTCCAGCTATATTGTCTTTCTTTTTATTTCCAAACTTATACAGACTGTCCATTAATCAGGAGTTTGTACTTTCTCTTCCCATAATTTTCTGGAAGATAGCCTCTCTGTCTCTCTGTCTCAGTCTCTGTCTCTCTCTCTTTCACACACACACACACACGCCCCTACCTACCTCAGTTAATCTATTAATATAACATTATATTTTTAAGATTTGCTTACTTATTTTGAAAGAGTTACAAACGGAGAGGGAGAGACAGAGACAGAGAGGGATGTTCTTACATCCACTGGTTCATTCCCCAGATGGCCACAGCCAGGGCTGAACCAGGCCAAAGCCAGGAGCTTCTTCTACGTAGGTAGCAGGAGCCCAGGCACTTTAGCTATCTTCTACTGCTTTTTCTCAAGCCATTAGCAGAGAGCTGGATCAGAAGTGCAGCAGCCGGGACATGAACTGGCACCCATGTGGGATACCAGTGTCATAGACAGAAGCTTCATTGGCTGCACCACAATGCCGGCCCCAACATATTACTTTTTTTTTGTTACTGTCTCATTCCATTTGTCAGTCATACCAAAATACCGGAGACTGAGTTACTTATAGAGAACAGAAATTTATTTTCTTATAGTTCAGGAGGCTGGGAAATCTAAGATCAAGGCACTGGTAGGTTTAATTGTCTGGTGAGGGCCACTGTCTGCTTCCAAGATGGAGACTTGTTACTGCATTCCCCAATGGGGATGGGAGGCTGTGTCCTTACATGGCAAAAGGGAATGCTAGCACATACTTAAGCATCTTTTGTAAGGGCTTTAAGCTTGTTCATGAGGGAGGAGCCCTTGTGGCCTAGCCACAATTTCCTAGCACCATCACATTGACAATATCTGAATTTTGAGGAGGAGGCCACATTAAAACCATTTCAATCACTTTATTTATTTGTTCATTACCACTCTTCACCCACTGGAGTATAAACTACATGAGGGCAGGTACCCCATGTGTCTTGTGCACTGTTATATTTCCAGCACTTAGAATGGTGCCAAATTTGGAGAAGACATTCAAGACATATTTCTTGAAGAAGTAAATACCGTTCTACCTCAGGTATTTCCCATTATTTCCTTATCTTTCCATTTCTACATCAACTGCTCTCCTTTTAACTCCTAATTGCTCCTTTGGACTATTGATAAAGCCATTCTAGTGTTGTTCCTTTCTCCAGTTTCTTCCCTTGCCAAAGCTCCATGCACTTTACTGCCTGGGTTATATTTTTGTAACTCTATGTGGGATTCTTTAGCTAGACAAAAATGATACTTGTATTACCAAATGCATTCTTCCAGGGCAAGGTGAGGAGTAGTAATGCATAGGGAAGCCTCCCTGTATTTAGCAAAGAAAATTATCTGTGTTTATGGAAGAGGAGGCCCCTATCTTGGGTCTTATTGCATCTAAATCTAAGGACTAGACTTGTATATCACAGCTACTTCCTCATTATTAAGCTCTCTGACTTTTCAGTGTATCTGTATTCCACAGTGGCCTTGGAACTTAAAAGTACCATAGGAAGAGTTTGATACCATACTCACTCAAGATAACCAGTTTTCCTGTCTGTAAAAATTACTGTCAGATCTCATTTCCTGGACACATTGAGAACAATAGTGGCATTGTGGTCATCACTAGTGGAGAATGGTGTTAGATTTTGAAATGAAGAATAAAATTAGATGAAAATCATCTTTATAAATTCTATGAATGTATAACCCATTACTTTAAACATAGTAGTCATACAGTTAATTTACCCATCTAAGCATATAGTCAATTCATGTATGTGTTTACAGTTTTTTGTTTTTGATGCTCTGTACTTGGGGCATAAGAGTACACAAAGTTGAAAGAATCCATGATAGATTATAGGGTGGTAAATGACAAAGCCCTAAATAAATAAATCATCATACAAATAAATAAAATTATAAATTATGGTATACTTCAAAACAAGATTACACCATGCAATGAGAAAAAAAGAGAATACATAAAACCTATACACTAGGGGACATGGATGGTGATCTGATAAGTCCTCCTTTGAGAAAAGTGCATGTAAACCTGGACATGAAGGACCAGAAAGAGTTATGTGAGTAAAGGATGGGAAATAGCAGTCTGAGGAAGAGAATTGCATGTGTTTATAAGAGGTCTTTAAGTAGTTCATGAAAATGTCTATTATGAAAAAAATGCATAGATAGAAAAAGCTTTTACATCAATATGAATTCTTTTAATTCCACTTACCATTTTAAATTCCCCTGTACATCTACAGGCAGGACAAAAAAGAGTTTGATATGCGTAAAGAACTATGATGAACATAGAGTATAGAGAATACAGATCTGGATAGCATATGACAAAATTGGAGAGACAAGAGTCTAGACATACATAGTCTTGCAGCCATCAACTGATCTCTAGATTGTGGATCAATTATCTATCCTTTGCTTTGCATCCTTCTCCAAATACTTTGTCTTTACTTGATTCTTTAGCCTTCAAGTCTTTCATACAGCCACTCCCCATATTTATAGTCAAGACCATCACATTCCAAGTGTTAAGCTCTATATTATTAAATCTTGTTTCTTAAAATTTGTCTTTTTCCCTTGGTGTCCAAGCATTTTGCTTCTGAGTTAAGATGGAGAACACATTTTCTGTTTTCTTTTCTCTTTCCATTATGAATTCATCAAAAGTTAAATGCTAAGATATGCTTTAGCATATTTGTAGAAAACTATATAATTCATAAGAAATCTGCAAAGGGAGGCCCATGAGAAATAAAACAAAGAATTACTTTCTGCTTTCCTTAAGATAAAATATTTCTTTTTTGTCTCTTAAAGAAAAATCTAAGGCTTGCACTTTGAATGTTGCAGAAGCACTTGTGCTTCTTTTTATAACATACATTTACTACACTAATTTTCATAATACTTCCTGCAAAGAAAAATCAGTGTTATGCCTCTTTGACCTTTGTGTCTCACAGCCATTTAGCACAGTGCCTCTTACATATAGGTGTCTAATAATAGCTACACTGAAAACCCCTTCTAGCAGAGCATATTCTGAGGAAGGAGAGCTTTCTGCTGACCAAATTACAGACCTTGAAGTTAGTAGTGGCTCAGTGTCGCTCCCCCTCTTCATGGAGGAACGACACTAAACCCTGCCTAGGCTTCATATCCGAGTCACGGCACCATTATGTCGCTCCCCCTCTTCCTGGAGGAACGACACAGGACCCTGCGCTGTTCTTTTATCTGCTTGGCCCTCCCCGGGTTTGCTGCTGGTTCTTCCCGAGTTGGCTACCATCCCTTCCACCTCCGTGGAAGGGCGGTTCCCCCTGCCACTTTCCCCACTTCCGCGGGGGAGCGGCACACCGCCGGCCGGCTCTCTCGGGGGCTGCACAGGTGTTCCCTCAGATGTTCCTGGTGCATGTTGTCTCTCTCCTCCTTTATAGTCCTCTTCCACCAATCCCAACTCTGCTACCCACACGCCGAGTATGCTGCTCTCCTCCAATCAGGAGCAGGTCCTGCTGTTTATTGGTTGAACTGGAGGCAGCTGTGTAGAAGCTGTTTCCTCCTCTCCCAGCGCCATATTGTGGGAGAGCAGATGCATAGAATAAGTCTTAATTCCAGTAACTTAGTCTAGTCCGAGTTGCTCCCAGTTGCTCCCCGCAGCTCAGTTCTGTGTTCTTCATATTGCTGAGACAAGAACAGATATTAAATGTTGATAGGAGAGAGTGCCACTGGTTGTGAACATCTATATCAACTTTATAGGAGCCTGCTCACCATAATATGCCTATAAATACAAATCGTACAGCCAGTCATATAAAAGATAATATAGTGGGAATAAAATTATAAAGCCACCATATATCAAGCACTTAACATGCATTATGCACTGTGCTAAGAATTAGCTCCAAGCTCCCAACAGCTCTGCCAGGTATCTGTTATTATTCCTCTCTGGTAGATTAGAGAAGTAAGCATAGGTGGGCAACACTTAGCCAGAACTATACAGTTAATAATCCATGGACAAAATTATTTGATTTGCCAAGTTCAAGCTTCAAACAACTCAGACTGCACTTGAGCAATCAGTTTTTCAAATCAATCTGGGTCATAGAGATGAGAACTGGTTCACACACTGGCACATGAAACCTACTGTTTGATGCATTTCATGTACTGACATAAGTGACCCAATTCATAAATCATCAATCGAGACATTATCACCATTTGCAGAGCTTTTAAAGAACTTTAGCAAGTAGTGGCTTTGCTACCATGAAAATAACTTCATACCTTGATTAAAATTTAGTCAAGTAGTTCGAAATGTTTTGAGTCCCCTCTTCAAAATACTGTTCATTCTGTCTACCATTATAATATTTGAGCAAATTTTAAAGTGAATTAATATATGTAATAATTAATGTGTGTTTTTTTTTAATGTGTGTGAGGCAAGCTAGAATAGAGCCAGCTCAAATGATTGTACTGAATCTTGTTAGAAAACTTGAAGTATACTAACTTGGTAACTTCATTATTTCCTTGCTTTAAAAATTCAGAATTTTATTGAATAGTTACTTTGGGCAAGGCATTACATGGGCTAAATGTACACTGATGAACTAGGAAGATTCTGTTTCTCCCTAAATGCTTCATCACCAGCTGAGACATTCAAGTTTAACTGCACCCCAACATAGCCAGCACTAGTTGAGGCACTACTACTGATTATTCTGAAACCAATTAACAGTCAGATCAAAACCTTAATTTTACTGCCTTTCCACTCTGATTTAGTAAATCCCATTTTTTGGTCTTGAAGAATAATACAAAATTTTTCTCTATGTTTACTTGATACATTGTACATTTTAATAATTTGTGTTTTTTTATGTCTACCCTCTTACAATTTAAAAAACTGAACTCAGGATTTATTATTTTCATCGAGGAATTGTATGTGTCCAATGGCCTTCATGTATTGCAAGGAGTCATTGACCTGCTCTCAGTTAAACATGATTTGCAAAATGTTTTCCCAGAAACAGAGATGCATTTGCACAAATTGCTCCTATTCTCTTGGTGTCCCTAGTTAGCAGCAGCATGCATTTTACATGAAAGCTGGTAAGGGTTAGAATGTAGACCGAGGTCATGGACCTCAGCATAGCTAACTGGCATGCACAGGGATGATACCTGCAACTTTTGCCTCATTAGCACCGTGTCCCCCACTGAGTTAACCAGCCACAGGCAATTGGAGAATTCAGAAGGTTAATGCTTTCTAGCCATAGGTAGAGTTACAGCTCAATGAACTAAGGCCTTAAAATGTTAACACCTGAAGAAGGAAAATTTAACTCGTAAAAAAATGGCTGGTAGTACAAAAGGTTAAATGAATTAAAAACAAACTTAAAAGAGACTTGCAATTTTCTCAACAGTTGAAAAAATATTCTGCAACTTTTATAGAGGTTATGACTCAAAACATGTTTCAACCATGTGATTGCTAAGAACTATTAAAATAAATAGCACAAATAGGGCAATTAAATATAGATACTAACAGCTTCAAACCACACGAGAAGAGGAAACGAAGCAGCTTTGTTTTTCATCTAAAAACACCCAGGTGAATTTATTTGGAATTAAAGAAAAATGCTATCACTCCTAGGCCTTTTGGCTAAAATCAAGTGAGAAAAATGCTTGTTTTTGAAAAGCTAGATTTAGAGGAAGACTTATTAGACAAATAAATCAGGCTTATTTCCACCCTTGGAGTTCTACCCTACAGTAATTTATCAATATAAAGTAATGCTCCTACTAAATTATGTACAAACTAGTTTAGACAGGGAGGGTTCTGAGCACATAACCGAGCAACCATCATTCGTGTAGCTGAAGAAAAGTCCCATGCTTTCAGTTGATATTTCTTGGGTCTCTTGTGACCCTAAGTCCCTGCTTAGGTACCCTGGTTTCCCTCTCCTGGTTCCTGTGTCTTAATGCACAGCATACTGTGAGAGTAGTAA
This sequence comes from Oryctolagus cuniculus, assembly GCF_051225735.1. Lineage (NCBI taxonomy): Eukaryota > Metazoa > Chordata > Mammalia > Lagomorpha > Leporidae > Oryctolagus > Oryctolagus cuniculus. The sequence continues at coordinate 103,774,421 of NC_142871.1, read as the reverse complement.
AAAATATCTCCCTGTAAATGTAAAATGTAAATGTAAATGTAAAATTTAAATGTAAAATGAGCACTAACAGCTTAACTGATGTTCTTTGTGTGTCCATGGTGAATTAAAAAGGAATGTTAAAATGTGCCCATCTACATGGAAAGAGTAAACACAGGGCTCACTTATGTGCTGCTAGTTGAAGATAAAGCCAATAAACTCTTCAACAATCAGAGACAAGCATAATGGCAAGGATTTGCAACTCTAATAGGAACATTTAATGTGTTCACTCATTCATCCATGTTGCTTTGCTGGCAAAAGTCCAAAAAATAACGAGTAATAATTTGAAAATACCTTAGATTTATAGAGCAGTTATATGCTATTTGCCTAGAACTTAGAAAGTTTCAGTTGATAGTTTCGATAGGTACTTTATTTTTTTTTTGAAACTGTCATGGTTTTTATTTTACTTTTTTAACTTTTATTTAATAAATATAAATTTCCGAAGTACAGCTTTTGGATTACAGTGGCTTTTTCCCCCCACATAACTTCCCTCCCACCCGCAACCCTCCCATCTTCTGCTCCATCTCCCGTCCCATTCACATCAAGATTCATTTTCAATTATCTTTATATCCAGAAGATCAATTTAGTATATATTAAGTAAAGATTTCAACAGTTTGTACCCAACGGAAACACAAATTGTAAAGTACTGTTTGAGTACTAGTTATAGTATTAATTTACATTGTACAGCACATTAAGGACAGAGATCCTACATGGGGAGTAAGTGCACAGTGGCTCCTGTTGTTGATTTAACAGTTGACACTCTTATTTATGACATCAGTAATCACCCGAGGCTCTTGTCATGGGGTGCCAAGGTTATGGAAGCCTCTTGAGTTCGCCAACTTCAACCTTATTTAGACAAGGTCATAGTCAAAGTGGAAGTTCTCTCCTCCCTTCAGAGAAAGGCACCTCCTTCTTTGATAGCCCGTTCTTTCCACTGGGATCTCACTCACAGAGATCTTTCATTTAGGTGGGTTTTTTTGTTGTTTGTTTTGTTTTGTTTTGCCAGAGTGTCTTGGCTTTCCATGCCTAAAATACCCTCATGGACTCTTCAGCCAGATCCAAATGCCTTAAGGGCTGATTCTGAGGCCAGAGTGCTGTTTAGGACATCTGCCATTCTATGGGTCTGCTGTGTATCCTGCTTCCCTTGTTGGATCATTCTCTCCTTTTTAATTCTTTCAGTTAGTATCGATAGGTACTTTAAAAGTACATTAGCCAGGAAGGACAGAATCAGGATCTAATTGAGAGAGCCTATCTTGCTTCCAGTTTGTGCATAGTCAATCATCTTACTACAATGTTCTTCAAAGCAGTAGTATAAGTAGCAATCATGGCCCATAATCAACAGGATAACTTATGAGACAAATACCTGTGTCTTTCATTACAAAAGTATCAGTACTTATTTGTGAGGAATAATTATACAATGGCAGTGAAGAATAGAATCTGGAGACTATTCTGTAGGAAATAATTGTGAGTCAAAGTGTTTTACTTCTTTTTTTTTTTTCCTTAAGGACATGCAGTTATGTAGAAATCCTAATATTCTGGTACAGAAAAGAAGTACCCCCTACTGTTTTAGGACCATAAAGTGATAGAACAAAGCTTTTTAAATCTTTGTTGCATAATCATTGTATGTGGTTGAAAACTATATTTTCCCATATAACATGAATTATATCTAATTTAATTCACAGAACTTCTTTCAAATAGTTAGCAACCTTCTGGATGAAGAAAACAAGGAGAAATGGGAAGATGCACAACAGGTAAGTTTCAGGTTATTTACAGAACATAAAGTGAAGGTGGCTGAATGAAGTGTAAAAAAATATGAAAAATAAGTTGCTTGATATTCCAAGTACATAAAAGGAAGTGTTTAGAAGTCTCCCAGGATTATATGTTAATAGTTTTAGAAAAAACAAGTGATCTTTTATAATATCAGTCTATGGAAAAAATAGTATAGATATAGATGTAGATATATAGATATATAATATTAAAAACTGAGGAAGTTTAAGTAATTTCTAACTTAGAGATAAAATAAATAATAGCTATGTACTTTACAAATCAATTTCTTTTCAGTCTGTAAATGATGGGAAAAAACAGCAAATCTAAAAGCACAAGTGTAAGGGAAAATGAGGGGGCATGACCAGTCAAGTCATTTACATTTAACACAATACTACATATGATTTGGATCATATCTTTGATGGACATTGTATTCAAAGCTGAGATTTGTAAAACTGAACTCTCATAAAAATTTATATTCTGAGTTTTCTCTTTCTGTTGTGCCTTATCATTGCAGCAAGTGACCTTATTGGTTTCATTATTGTTTTAAAAGGACTTGAATTGCCATTGTGATATACAGACATGATTGTAAATTACAGAAAATGTGGGTTGGAGTCAAGAAAGGAGGAATAAACATGTTTTCTAAAGATCCTATGGAAACTTAAATCTTCTACTTGACTCTTGTTAAGAAAAAAAAAAAACTAAACAAGGGATCTTGAAAAAAAAAAGAATGAATATTTACAGAGGATCAAGTGAACTATCTCTTTTTCCCCTTATAATCATATTCTGGGCCTTCAGGAATAAAACTTGCCCTTTATTCCTATTGTGATAGGAGCTCTAAAAATAGTTCAGTGTGGGTCCACTTCATTATCAGACACAAATTCTGTGCTTCTGGCATGGCAAGAAAAGTCACCTTTTAGCTTGAGACCCCAAATCTGTCTTTTCCTACTAGTTTGAATTACATATTTGTCCTTGGCTTTCATCTAGAGGACAGCCTCATTCACTCCATTTAAGAAAATTGTGTCTTTCCTTGGAAAAAAGCTGCAGAGGTTAAGCACATCCCTCTAGAATGCCAAAGACTATTATTTACAGACATATTTAGAACAAATGCATAATACCCTATTTAAAAAAAGATTGACATTATTTACTGTGATTTTTTAACTTGTACAAATAATCAATGGTGGCAGAATTTCTAATTAATGGAAAATCTTGAATCCATACAACACTTATTTAACTTATGAATTTGAGTTAGCTCTTTTCTTAGTTTTTAAATGTTTTCTCATTATGCATGATTCTTAATGCTATTCTGAATGACTTAAATTTAAAAAACTGATTTTGTAGCTTTCACTAAATGTAATGCCATCAGCTCAGTCAAATAATAAGTGAATGAGTCTCCAAGTTTGTGGCACAAAGAGTGACTTCTCAGAAATAAGCGCTGTTTAATATCTACCAAAAATAGCCCTTGTGCATCTCTTATTTTAGAAAAGCCTCAACAAAAGAAAATCTAAATCAGAGTTCTGTATGCATTTGGGAAGCTAGCTGAGTCAAATGGTGAATATTAACATCAGAAGGTTATTTTAGAACTTAAGCTGAAGATGGCTAAATGAATTATAAAAAAAATGTTGCTTGATATTCCAAGAACATACAGGGAAGATTTAGAAGACTTCCAAGATTATATTGTAGAAGACTTCCAAGATTATATTATATATCAAGATTATACCAAGTTTTGCAAATAAATTATAATTTTGAACAATAAAGTAATTTCAGAATTTCTTAGTTAACCATGAGCCTCAGTTATAAAGGCTGAAACTATGCTTAGATAAAGTATCCTCTGAAGGATATACTTGTACTATTGCTTCTCGACCTTTTGGCTAAGATCAAGTGTACTTGTACTAAAGTGAAAAAATACACACTTTTTAAAGCATTACTTTATATAAAACCAACATGGAATTAACAAATGCATTTCAATCAAGACAAGTCATTTTAGTTATGTATTATGTTTTGTATTTCATTGTGATACTGAAAATATGTGTCTCTAGCTCAGGAGTGGGCAGCAGCCAGCCAAATTAACCCTGATGCTTTATTTTGTAAATAACATATTAGAATATAGTCATCTATATTCATTTACATATTGTTTAAGGCCTTTTATTGTACAATAAACTCAGATTTGAACTGTTCCAACTGAGACTCCCTCCATCTGCTGGGACTAAAATATTTACTCCTTGTCCCTTTACAAACAAAGTTTGCCAAGCATTGTTCTACAACATTTCACTGCTGTTGGGGAAAATATATTTTTTTTTCATCTGTAACCTAAAATCCTCTCCGCAGAGGTAGAGAAAAAGGAACATTTCTTTTGCTGATAAACATTTAAACCAGAATGTGATGCATGTCATAGGCAATCCCCTACGACAGAAAGAAACCGTATCCATTTTTAGAACCAGACAGAGACAACCTTTGGTTTAAGTGTTTTCAAAACACACAGTAACTAGTCCTTGAGTAAAAGGACTTGACAGCACCATTTGTCACACATACTCCATCCTAAATTTACTTGGTATCTGGGGGTGACCATCTTGTTGGTTATTTGGCTGTATTCAAAGGAAAAATAAGCTTCTCTATCTTTATGACTGGAGGTAATTTTGCAACTTGAAGGAAGACTGATGACCTTTCAAGTCGGGTCCTACCATTCTATACCCTTCTAAGGGAGAGGGACACTATCTCCCTTGATGTTTACATTTCAAAGGGAAACATTCCTGGATCTTTAAGCTGGTAGGAGGCTATTTAACTTTTATAAAGTGTATATACATATCAAAGAGGCAGAGGAAGAGTTTAACAATTACTGACTTTCTAAAGTAAATACTGTATAAAAAGGCAAAAGAGAGTGGATGGGAGAGGAAGAAAGTGTGAATCTTATTATTTTCAAAAGGGAAAATTAAGTCTCTCCTTTTTAATTTGTATCTATTCTTATATTACACAATGCACACACACAGCTACACAATAACAGGAAAAAATGCAGTAGTGGCAGGAAGCTTTATAGCCAATGGAAATTTTATGCACATTGTTAGAATGGGTATGTTGAACTTTCACAATTCATATTTCATGACTAAAATGTAGATAAGAAACAGGATTTACCCCCCCCCAAATCTTCGTGAAATTAAAATTGCAACCATCTAAGTCATATGTTCCCAAATGTAAGATCTATTTACCATATCTTCTAGTATATGTAGTTATATCATGGATATCGTGTGTGATTTTTAAATGTTCACAGCCACAAGCACTTATAAAATAAACACTGTGTGCCTGCTACCTGACCTGATCAAACCATTTTTCCTTGTAGTCCAGTCCCTTCTGAATATATGCTTTTCTGCTCATCAGAGTATGTCTTCCCCTCTGCACTTGCCTTTGCAAATACAAAGCAGCCAGAACTCTCTAAAATCCACTTAATTTTTCGTGCCTAGAAGCTGCAGTCATGCTGAATGGCTACAAGAAATGAACCTAACTTCAAAAGACTTTCTTCTCTAATGTGGTTATATAATGCAGGCTGATTTTATAAGGTTTATGGGTTGCACATGTGGAAATTCATGTGTCCTTTTTAATGGCCTTCACTTTCCACACACTATGAACTATTGCCAGAATCCTGTTGTATTTAAGAAAACACTCAAATGTTTGTACTTTATGAGGTACCATGTTATAAAGAAAAATATGTGGGCCATGGAGGCAGATAGCCTTATAAGTAGGAAGGTATCTAGGAAGTAAATAGCTAGGTGGTCATAAGTATGAATAGACAATAGGTAGGTGGGTAGATAGATAGATATGTGGATAGACAGATAGATTGACAGATATAGTTTAAGTCACTAACAGGTACAATATGGCTTTAGTTATACTGTTTAACCCCCTTCAGTTTCTACTGCTTCGTATCTAAAGTATGTATAATAATCTCATAGGTTTGTTTTGTTTATGGACATGTAGAGTACCTACACTAGAGTTGTTATAATCCTAAACTTATTGCTAAATGTTATTATCCAATGACTATTATAATTAATAGAAATGAATATTTCTACCAAGATATTTATTTATTATGTAATAGATTGCATAGTTTGTAAATATTCTCATGATAGTAATAATAATGGCTTTTTTCTTCTTGTGTATCTCATATAAATGCTAAACTAAAAATAAAAAAATTCAGTACATGTTCTATGTCATAATGAGCGCATCAAAAGTAATGTCATGCTGTTTCTGAGTAGACAACCTATTGGATGTTCATAATTTCTATAGATTTATGGCAGACCAATTACTTCAATATCACTTCCCAAGTTCTTACTGAGTGATGCCTGATGTCATCCTCAACTATTAATTAAAAAAAATACAGCTATAGCCAGTTGCAGAAATTTCTTCATTTTGATCTGACATCATTTTGATCTCATTATGTAAAGGTTTCAAATTCCAGTTATATATTTTCTTATAGACTCCTTGTTCCATCTAACGTTTGCTTGTTTTTCTAGATTTATCCAGGCTCAATAGAGTTAATGCAGGTGATTGAAGATTTTATACATATTGTTGGAATGGGGATGATGGACTTTCAGAATTCATACTTAATGACTGGAAATGTAGGTAAGAAATAGGAATTTCTTTTGCAAAATCTTTCAGAAAGTAAAAGCATTGCAAGTATCTGCAACATACATTCCTAAATGTAATGTTCTTGTCATATGAGTGAATATATTATGGAGACTTGGTGTCTGATTTTTAAATGGGTACAATCAGATGGATACATTATATAAATATGTACACACATACATACATATGCACACAGTAGGCATTTATATCCATTTTCATGCATTTATATGGATACCTGTAGGCCTATTTGTACATATATATGTAAAGCCTAATAGCTACATCTTTTTTCCCTTTTAAAAATATTTATTGATTTATTTGAAAGGCAAAGTTACAGAGAGAAGGAGAGACACAGAGAGATCTTCCATCCCCTGGTTCACAACAGCCAGTCTGGACCAGGCCAAAGCCAGGTGCATCTGCAGGTCTACTACATAGGTAGCAGGGGTCCAAGAATTTGGGCTACCCTCTGTTGCTTTCCCAGGGACATTATCAGAGAGCTGGATCAAAAGTGGTGCAGATGAGATACAAACCAGCACACGTATGGGATGCTGGCATCATAGGCAGCACCTTAATCCACTACACCACAATGCTAGCCCCAACCACTGCTTTTTCTAGTTGGCAAATGCTCTTTGATATCCAACCTCACTTTGAATATTTATACTCAGGGATTTTTAAAAACCTACTTTTCATTGTCTTCCATTCATTACTTATGAGGACACTAAGTTACTTAATGCTAGGTTTTCCCAAGTAAGTCCTGAATCTGTGTGTTGTAGAACATATCAGATACCTTCAGGAGTCAAGATGATGATGCTATTGCTATCAGATTTCCTGAATGCCCTTCAGAACACAATGGGTCTCTCAGATCCTTCAGTCTGCAATTTTAAACACATGAAGTGAAAATGTGTTTCTTCCTTAGTTTTCTTCAACACTGTCACTTAAAATAGGGAGAAAATCTAAACCTATACACACTTGTATGCTGCCACAATCACCTTGAGCCAACAGCAGTCATATTAGCCTACTGGCTCATTTGTCTTTACAGTTAAAAAATTGTTAGGAGCAAACAAATGGTTTTCTTAATTATTATGCACATTGAATTGATGTAGGTTTACAATACTCTCATTTCTTTAAAGCTTTTTCATGTTTACATGATTCAGAAAGATTTTCTTTTTATATATTAATAATTTTCAGATAAATATCACTGAACTACAGTTAACAGTATGTTTAAATAAATTTTTTATCCCCAAGTTCCTAGTCACAAGACATTTAGGTTTTAGTTTGCCAGCTGCATAGACACTGCCTTCATTGGGTGTTAACTAGGGAGGTTCAGTATAATATTTTTGTGGTTAAAGCTTTTAGTGGTTCATTTTATACTTAATTTCTTCTAAAGGATCTCAAGTCTTGTAGGGATTTGTTTGATACTAGGCTGCCTTCTACCATGTGGTTTCAGATTGTAATACGTTTTAGCTAAGTATCAGTAAAATCATTCAATTGAGGAAAGTGTGAGGGAATCCTTAAAAATCAGGTACAGTTTGATGCCTCCCTACTCCTTTCATGCAGCACAAGGCCTCACCAGTTAGACTGATGTCTTCATTCACCTTTTGAGCCACTTTGAGGGCAAAGCTTTTCCTGAGTGGCTTTGAAGCATCTTGTGCTACTTTAGAAATGGAGTAAGTTATCCCTTCCTGTGGGCATTGAGCTTAAAAAGGAGTCAAAGATAGTACTTTTGTGAAGGATGAAGTCAGAAATCAGAGAAAATCCAAATTGTGTCCATTCCTTAAGTGGTTGATCAAAGGAAGGAAACAAAATCTGCAGGACAGCATTGCCATGGTGGGCTGTGACTTAAAGGGCATTTGGAAGGAGGAACCTAGATAGAGTCCAGGGATGCTGGTCATTCAAGCTAGAGAAAGAGCTAAGTAAGGTCCTTGGTGGGTGGCAAAAGAGAAAGAGGGAAAAGTGTACCAGACTAAACAATTGGCAAAGTGATTTAGAAGTAAATCTGAGGAATAAAAATAAAGAACTATTGTTTTCTTGTTCTTTCTGTAAATGTTAACCTAATTATAAAGGGCCTTGCTAATTAAAAGTGTTATCAGATCAATACTTGCCATTTCTTCAAGAGTGTTTGAGAAAAAAAAAAAAAAACCTTAGGGAAAACCAAGTAGATATCAGAGTGTAGTAAGCTTAAACTTGCATTTATTAGGGTTTTAGAGTAATAGCAAATCAGATTATCTAAAGTACTGCTTTAAATATTCTTTTGACTTATAAATATTGTATATTTGAAAATATGCTATCTTACTTTTTGCAATGATATTATGTTATCTAGCTTTTTCTACTTCCTTTACTATCCAAAAGCTTTAAGGGTTGTGCTAAGCATGACTCCAAGCAATTCAGTACTGCAAAAAACCAATGTCATCCTCTATTGACTCCAATCTTGTGAAAGTACAGTGTGAGTGCTCAACCTTCTTATTGCTTACGTAGCACCAGTTATCTGTACTTTTTAGAAGATGTATTTATTTGAAAACTAGGGTGACAGAGTACCACACACATAGAATCAGACATACACTGGTCCTACAAAAACTGGTTCACTTCTCAAATACCCACAACATCCAGGGATGAGACAGGCCAAAGCAAGGAACCTGAATCTCCATCTATATCTTCCATGAGAGTGGCAAGGACTCAGGTTCTTTGTTTGTTTGTTTGTTTGTTTAAATATTTATTTATTAATTTATTTGAAAGTCAGAGTTACACACTGAGAGAAATATAGACAGAGAGAGAGGTCTTCCATCTGCTGGTTCACTTCCCAATTGACCGTAATGGTTGGAGCTGTGCTGATCTGAAGCCAGGAGCCAGGAGTTTCTTTGGGTTCTTCGTCTACTGCTTTCCCAGGCCATAGCAGAGAGCTGGATCCAGGTCCCTAACCGGTATGTATAGGAGGCCAGCACTGCAGGCAGCAGCTTTACCTGCTATGCCACAGTGCCGGCCTGAGGGACTCGGGTTCTTGAGTTATCATCTGCTGCCTTCCCCAGGTGGGAGGAAGTTTGATCAGAGTAGAGGAACCAGGACTTGAACTAATACTTCTATATGGGATGTAGGTGTCCCAAGAGGAGGCTGAACTCACTGTGCCACAACACTATCTCTAATTAATCTGTTTTTTTTTTTTTAAAGCTTAAGTTATATGAACAAAAATACCAAACATTATACTGACTGTTGAAACAACATATTAGTCATTGTTGATTTCCTTAAATCCTAGCCCAGGGACTGACTTAACTGACTGTAGTTTGATGCCAGACTGGAAGGTTTTTTTCATATTGAGGAATTTTCCGCAGACAGAAGGCGATGGCCCGGGTACTTGGATTCCTGCCACATACACAGGATAGTGGAATGGAGTTCAGTTTGGCCCAGTCTCAGATGGTCAGGCATTTTCAGGAGTCAGCTGGTTGATGGGGAATCGATCTCTCTCCATCTCTCTCTCTCTCTTCCCTCTTCTTCCCCCTCCCTCTCCCTCTCTGTCTGCCTCTCTCCCTGCCCGCTACCCCATCTCGCCTTCTGTTCCTACCTTCCTCCCTCCATCTGTGTCCCTCTTTCAAATAATAAAAACAAATAAAAGTACTTAAAATTATTTTTTCAATAAAAAGGGCATTATTTTTCTTCAAACAAAAATATTCTTTTGAAGAATCATTTAAACTCTTTCCCTACTCCTCAAACATTTCCTCTACATCCCAGGCAATTCAATGTTTCTCTCACCAGTTTTCTGAAACTCTTGTTGGAAACACTCTGAATTGTCAAATTAAATCTCCATTCACTCTGCATGTTTTGTGTCCTCTCTGCCCTGCTAACCATTCTCTTTTTCTTGGAACTATCCATTCCTTTAGCATTTTAAATTTTTGCCTCAGCAGAAAGTAGAATTAAATGATAAAAAATGATCTCATGATTTGGAAATATTTGCATTTTTTGAGGTAATCACAGAAATTGAAGAAGATGATACACTGACAAGGAAAAAAGTACATTATTTGAGACTCAGCTGTGTCAATTTCAAATAAGGAATACAATATTTGCAATCTTACATGATTGGAACACCAGGGCACATGTGTGGATCTCTTTTGTTCTGATAATTTGTCAAACATTACAAGGAAGTATTGTATAGTATTTTAAATTAAGTTTTTAATAATACATCTTCCACAGTAACTTTAGATAGTCTACTGCATTTGCTTTATTGATAAGAGTAGCCTATTCTTTGGAAATTAATTGTTTTAATCTTGAATTTAGAACTCGAATTACATTCACTGAACTAAATTCAAGACAGAACAGTGATATGCTGCATATTGCTAGCCTACTGATTATGTTCAGTTAAAAGCAAAAGGAATTTATCTTTTATCATATGCAAAGCCTTTGTTAAATGATCCTGGTCATTAAAGTAAATGAATTCTGTTTAGCCTGCATGGAGATTATATTCTAGTTTTATATAAAATGATTCTATACATAAATAAATACCACTAGTATTTGCTATGTGCCAAATAAATCCAAACATTAGAGATTAATCCCAAGAGATATTATTCTGTGTAAGGATCAAGAAAACTTCTTAGAAAGGAAAAATTTAAGGTAGATTTTGAGGATGTCTAGATTATTGGCAATTGAATAAAAAGGCACTGAGTAACAAACAAATGGTTCCATTCCAGAACATTTCTTTAGCAAATACGGTAAAGAGACTTGAAATTGTGTTTGTGGGATAAGGTGTCTATTTTGATAAAAACAGTATGTATTATACAAATAAAAAAAAAGTAAAACTCAGAGTGCTATACTGAAACATGGTTCTGAATTCTAAAGACAATAAGGAGGCACTAGTAAGACATACTGTAGAGCAGAAAAAAAGATTCTATTGGGATTTGGGAAGAGTACAAACATAGCTAATCTACCTATAATAATAAAGCTTTTCCTGGTTATCCATGAAGAAGTTAATAGACTTGAATTAGTGGGAGGAAGAATAGAAATGAAAATTTGTCTATGAATTTGAACACCATCTGAGGCTAGAACTGATAGATAGGATTCCACAACTGATTGATATATGGGGAGAAAAATATCTGAGAGTATCTTTCACATGTTGATGTTTAGACAAATGTAACCACTAAGTGAAACAATAAATGAAGATCCTGGGTTTCAGTACAGAAAGTGTACTTTGGTGATTAAATATTAATATATAATTAATATTTGGTGATGAAGTCCTAGGAGTTTTTCCAATTGTCAAGAAAGTAATGAGAGGAAAGAGACATAAAGTGTTGTCTACATTAAAAACAAAGAATCATGGACGTTATCATAGTAAAAATGGTTAGAGGTAGCAATTCTAAGAATTCCAGCATAGGGCAGTATAAAATCAGTGTTATATAATTAACAGGAAGGAGAGACTGTTTCAAAATGAATATTCTAATTAATATCAATTACTAATAAAGTTCAGAATATTAGAATTAAGAAAAATTGTATGTGATTATTGATGACAAAGCATGAAACTTCTCCATGAAAAGTGCATAGACAATGAACTGGCTTTAAATTTGCAAGCTCTTTAGGGTGGTTTCAATGGATCACACTCTTAACATTTTGATATTGTTATCTACAAGGGTTTACTTTGCAGATAAATGTCACTATACTCAGTCACTCCTGAGTCACAATTGTCCCAAAGGAATTATTTTAAATGAATCTTATACAATAAAAGGGAATATTCATTAGGTCAATATTATCTCTGGGGTGAGTGTTTGATGCAGCTGCTAAATCGCCTCTTGAGAGGCCTCTTTCCCATGTCAGCATGCCTGGTTTGAGGTCAGTCATGCATTTGCTTCTGATTCCAGCTTCCTTACAATATATATAATGAGACAGCAAGTGATGACTCAAGTAGTTGGGTCCCTGCCACTCATGTGAGAGACTGGGGTTAAACTCTGGGCTTCTGCCTTCAGCCTGTCCTGCCCCTGGCTGTTGCAACACTTCACTTGAGGAGTGAACCAGTGATGGAGTTATCTTTGTCATTCTCTGCCATTCAAATGAATAAAAATAAAGAATCTGATAGCTTTAAAAAATTTAGAACTATCTTATGGCTTAATTAAAAAACTCCAAATATACAATGTTGTAGTTTTTAATTATAAAAAATTTCAAGTTTTTCCCATATGTGAACCCTAAGAGATACACAGTTCTAGAAAGTATGATTGCAGTTCTTCTCCAGTAATCCAGTAAGACCTGTGCCTTGCAAACATTAACTTAGGAAATCTCTGTTTACCAAACTAAATATCACTTGCTTTAGAAGTATATTCTTTAGAAGTATATTAGAAGTATGAAATATTGGACTTTCCAAAATGAACATTTATACTTTATATTTTGTGGAAATTGAATTTAAATTCAATATGAATTATTGTATAATACAATTTTGACATCTCTCCATAGTACCTTTCCGTTAACATCAAATCTATGTTATTTCTTATATTCACTGGCAAAATTAATTATTTCTTTTGTTAAATATCTTGTTATTCAGTTGATAAGCTGATTTTCACTCTGATGATGTAATTATAAAAATGGAATGACTTCTCTTTCTAGGCTTGACTTTTTTTTTCTCCTTTCTGTCACTATTTAGTTATGTGCCTCACACACCTCAGTCACTTGCTTAACTTCCTTTCTTTAAAAATAAGACACTTGTGAGTTGACACCAATCCCTAAAAATATACAGTGGATCATCATTTTTGTTTATTTGTGGCACCGGATGTCAGTTCAGTCAGCTAGACTTGAGTCTAACAGCGTTAGATTCCACTTCTGCCTCTGGCTCACAATCAATCTTGCCAGACATTTGAAGCAAGTGAGTGTTTTCTTTTCCCTGTAGTTCACCAAGAAGAAAAAAAAAGTACTTGTTTCTTTCTGGTACAAACATAACAGTTTTCTTGAGAAAGCAAATAGTTCAAGCATAGTTTAAAAGTAGGACTTGAAATTCCATGTAGCACTATGATTAGTTCTCATTTTGCAGGGGTTATCTAATGGTATTTGCTATGATACGTTTCTTCCAAACAAATGGCAGGAGGTGGAAGCACTGGGGAGGTTTTAATGAAAGGCCATATCTGACCACTCAAGGTACAGGTGAGATGAGCTATTAGGGGATAGAGATGGGTTCTGTATTAGTCCATTTTTGTAGCTGTAATGAAATATTTGAGGCAGGTTAACTTTATAGAATTTTATTTTTACTCATGATTCTGAATCAAGGTCTAAACAAGAAGATCAAGGCATTTGAGAGGGTCCCTTTGACTATTTCACATTCTAATGGGAGCATGCATGTCCATCTGAATCTGTGGAGACTCTTTTCCCCTCCTTATAAATCAAGCAGGATTCATTCATAGGTGCTTCCATCCTTATGCCCTGTTCTTCTGCAATCATTTCCCAAAGGCCCTATCTGTAATTATCACACTTGGATTAAGTTTCCACCCTCCTAATGCTGTCAACATAATACTTTGAGGATCAAGTTCCCGCAAGAGTTTGGACAGGTGAACTTGTGTTCAAACCTTGACAGACTCCCTTCCAGCCTGCTGAGAACCCCAGTTTACATTGCTCCCTAGTACCAGTATAATAGATTGGCAATTATTTATAAATTTAACATGCCATGTTCTGTTCTATGTTCTGAGGATTTTTCATAAAACAAATTAGACAAAGCTTTTGTTGTTATGGTACTATATTTTATAATAGAGAGACAAATGCCAGACAAATACCATCTACTATGCCCTGTGGTTGTGTTATAAAGAGATAACAATCCAACCAGATAAAGTAGTAGATAGTTAAGGAGGCTGATTTCAGATAGGATGGTCAGGAAAGGTCTCTCATAAGTGAGGTGATAGTTGAAGGTAGAACTGAATGCCTTCAGAGCATGAGCCGCGGTGATATGGAGGAACGGGACACTTTCAGTAGAATGGAACAGTGAGTGTAAAGGCCATGATGTGGGCTTTCTGCTTCATATTTTGGAGAAACCAAAGGAAGCCACTGAGGTGAGGGTACTGAGGAAGGAACTGTGGGAGGAGCTGAAATAAAAAGGGAGTGGGGAGGAGATTGTGAAAGGTGTTGCCCCAAGGTTTGAATGAGATGCACTACTCCTGGAGGGTTTGAATGGAAGAATGACATAATCTGGTCAATATAGTAAAAGATTCTGACTCTGGAGTCGGGAATGGACTATAAGGAGCATGAGTGGATTTAGGGAGAACAGGGAGATGCTTATTTCCATAAGCCAGGTGAGAGAACGCAGAGACTTGGAGCAGTGATGATGGAAGTAGTGAGAAGAGATGGGATACTATACATAATTAACAGCTGATCTGACAGAGTTTACTAATGGTTGTAGAGTATGAAAGAAAAAGAGGGTTCATGGAAGTGTCTCCACTGCCTCTCTGAGAATCCAACTACAGAAATAAGACAATTTATGTCTAGGGCCTGCCTCCACTATCTTTTAAGTGCTCTAAACTTTAGCTTGTTTTGGGTTCATTTTTATACGTTCTTTCTCCTAAGCACAACACAAATCCTCATTAATGCAAAATTTAAGCTTATTTTAGTTTTCACTGTTTTCAAGAAGATTGAAAAATTATCCTGGAAGCTGTCAGCTTCCTGTCATCTTTCTACCATCTGAATCCTTGCTTAAAAGCCATAAAGATATTGCTCATTAAAATGACTTTGTAAGGCTGTAATTCAGATTGAGCTGCCAGTTAACAAATGAAGTAGATCTTACTTCCCTACTGTTTTTGTGTTTCTTCTTCTATTTGTAAAGTCATGGAGCCTCAAGAACACAACTCTAAATGTTCAACAAAGTCTTTCTTTTGACTAGTCAGCTCCATTCTACTTTTAAAAAATTGTTTTATGTGTTTTGTAAAAAATTAAAAAGAGAAATATATAAAAGTTTATTACCTGTGGTAGAAAAATTCTTGAAAAACATCCTTTTCTCTACAGCTTAAAAATAATTTTTCATAATAGTGCTTCTGTGATACCACTGGTGGTATGGCAGTGCCCCTATTTTAACTCTGTGGAAAACACTGATAATGTTATGGTGTTTCAAATTATCAGCAGACTGTAATTCTTTCAGAAGTTAGATGAAAATAGTTACTTAGTGTTTTCAGGGTTACATAATTTATTTCTTTTTTAAAAAAACTTTTCTCTCTCTGTCTCTCTCTCTCTCTTTCTATTTTAAGATTTATTTATTTATTTGAAAATCAGAGTTACACAGAGAGAGAAGGAAAAGCAGAGAGAGAGAGAGAGAGAGAGGTCTTCCATCTGCTGGTTCACTCCCCAATTGGCCACAATGGCCGGAGCTGTGCTGATGGGAAGCCAGGAACGAGGAGCTTCTTCCTGGTCTCCCACAGGGGTACAGGGACCCAAGGACTTGGGCCATCCTCCACTGCTTCCCAGGCCATAGCAGAGAGCTGTATCGGAAGAGGAGCAGCCGGGACTCAAACCAGCACCCATATGAGATGATAGCACTGCAGGCAGTAGCTTTACCTGCTATACTACAGCTCCGGCCCCACTTAATTTATTTCATATAGCTGCACAAGGGCAGTTATTCATGGAGTCATTATTCAGTAGTGTATCTTGTTCCTGAAAAATTTGAAATGCTTTGAATGGGCATGCTTTGTTATTTTCAGTAATCCAAGTATCCTAAACTTTTTCTAGCTCTAATCTTTTTTTTTTTTTTTTTTTTTTTTTTTTTTTGACAGGCAGAGTTTAGACAGTGAAAGAGAGAGACAGAGAGAAAGGTCTTCCCTCCATTGGTTGACCCCCCAAAATGGCCGCTACTGCCAGCGCGCTGCGCCGATCCAAAGCCAGGAGTCAAGCACCCCCTCCTGGTCTCCCATGGGGGTGCAGGGCCCAAGCACTTGGTTCATCCTCCACTGCCCTCCCAGCTAGCTCTAATCTTAATCCTAGCTCTAATCTTAATCATCGCTTTTCTGTGATGTCTCATTAATCTTCAAACCTATATATTAACAGTTTTTGCTCCTTTGTCTTCATTTAATATACCATTAAGAAATAATAAATCTAAACATTGCTACTTTTAAAAACCTCATTTTTGTTGTACCTTATATGAAATTATATGAGAACACTTTTATGCTTTTTATAAAAAAAAGATTTATTTATCTATTTGAAAGTCAGAGTTATATATAGAGAGAAGGAGATACAGAAGAGGGAGACAGAAATCTTCCATCCACTGGTTTACTCCCCAGTGACCGCAATGACCAATGCTGGGACAGGCCAAAGCCAGAAGCCAGGAGCTTCACCTGGATCTCTCATGTGGGTGGCAGGGACCCAAGTACTTGAGCCATCTTCTGTTGTGTTCCCAGGCAAGGAGCAAGAAGCCGGATCAGAAGTGGAGCAGCCAGGACTCAAACCGGTGCCCATATGGGATGCCCGCATTGCAGGCATTAGCTTTACCTGCTATGACACAATGCTGGCCCCATGAATACTTTAATGACAGTTTGCCAGTATTAGACAGTGACTGTTATTCTATGGAACTCTTTTCAGAAGTGACATTAAAATGTGATGTAGATTAACATGTTTTTGTTCATTTTTTTTTCTTTTTATTCCTCACACTTTCTAAGAAATGTTTGAGTGCAACATCTCTTACATTATATAGTAAATTATATTATATATAATATATATAATTATATAGCATTATATAGCAAATTAGTGTTTTCACAACTATCCATAATATTCTTTACTCTTCACAAACTTGCTAGCTGAGTGTTAAGGGCATCCACATCATTTGTCCTACATCAGTGCTTCCCATTCAGATGATGCATTTTTCTCCCTTTCCTCTTAGTAATTGAAAGTTAAAGATTTGTTTCATTATCTTGCTCAGCCAACCACACTCTAGCCTACTTCTATTACATGAAGAACTTCAGTATAGTTTCTTTTTTTTTTTTTAATATAACGTTAGGGAAATATCACTCCTATGTTTTGTATTTCTATATCAAAGTAAAATGATTCCTATTTGTTTTCTTTTGTAGTAATAGTCTTCATAGATACCTAATTTATTAAGCACTTAAAATTGCCTTTCTGACTAATTGCATGTTTTAAAGGATGTTAAAATTATACCTCTTTTTTTAAAAAAAGATTATTTATTTTCAAGTCAGAGTTACACAGAGAGAGGAGAGAGAAAGAAAGAGAGAGAGACAGAGAGAGGTCTTCTATCCCATGATTCACTCCCCAATTGGCTGCAATGGCAAGAGCTGAGCTGATCTGAAGCCAGGAGCCAGGAGCTTCTTCTGGGTCTCCCATGCAGATGCAGGGGCCCAAGGACTTGGTCCATCTTCCAAAGCTTCCCCAGGCCATAGGGGAGAGCTGGATTGGAAGTAGAGCAGCCAGTCTCAAACCAGCGCCCATATGGGATACAGGCACTTCAGGCCAGGGCATTAACCCGCTACACCACAGTGCCGGCCCCTCAAATTATACCTCTTATGAAACTTTTATAATACATCTAAGCTATAAACATTTGGTGAGCTTATTTATTACTCATTCAGTCTCTATTTTTTTTTCAGTAACTGACCAACAGGAAATATATAGATATAGGACCAAATTGTTGAACCTAGGGCTCATCATTTATTTTGGGTTATATATTTACTGGGAAAATGCTCGTGGTATAAGTAAACCTAAGGAAGTCATATGAAAATTGGAAAAGTACAATACCTGGAAAGCACAACAATGTGCAGAGGCATGTGACCACACTTGGTTAAAGCTGAGGAAAAGTTGGATTCTCCTACAGCTATGCATATCTATGAGGAAAGAGTTTAAGGCCTATGGATGAATTGTATATAGCAGAGATGGTTTGCAGGATAAAGTTGTAGTCATACATCTTGTTGTATGGAACATGGATTGTGAAGGCTGTAAAACACAGGCTGATAATTCTTGATTTTCACATACGTTGACATATAGACCTCACCGCAAACATTTTTGGTTTGAGTTCCCCGTATTTTCTTTCAAGAACACTGGTTTATGCAAAGATATTTTGATGACTGTTGTGTTCTAGGGAAGCTTTGAAGAGGACCTTTGCATAAAGGAGTCGGTGCTTTGCCTCATTTCAAGAGGTCTAGCAGAGAATTTTTGAAAGCTTTTAGAAATGGGGTTAGAAAAAAAGGTTCATCTGAGAAACTAAATGACTTATTTATGATTTTCCTGGAAACCTTTATTTGAAATGTTTTTGGGGTGGGCATTTGTTTGTTAATCTTCTGTTTGGAGCACCCACATTTGATGTGCATTGGTTAGAGTCTAGGCTGTGTGTCCATTCCGACTTCCTGCTGTTCAGACTTTGAGTGATGGTTCAGATGGTTGGGTGCCTGCCACCAAAGTGGTAAACTCTGATTTTGTCCCAGCCCTCGTTATTGTCATGGTCTAGCCCCAGTTTTTGCTAGCAATTGAAGAGTGAACCAGTGAGTGGGAAATCTCCCTCTGTCTCTTTGTCTTTCAAATACATTAAAATTTAAATAAATAAATAAATGAATAAATAAAAGATCTTGGAATTATACATCTTCCCAAGATGACTTCATTCTTCTGTTTGAGATAAGTTCTTTCAGAATTTGATACAGTCACACTTATAAGCATAGATAAAAAGACAAAAATCTAAAGCCAAGTAAAAGCAAAATTTGAAATTCAGAAAATATAAAACTTTGTAAAAAAACTATAAAATTTGAAAACTTTGTAAAATATTTCTGGTCTCTTTTGGTTTATGCAATAAGTAAGGATTTTTTTAAAAATGATGTATTTATTTATTTGAAAGTCAGGGTAACAGAGAGAAAGGGAGGGACAAAGACAGAGAGAGATCTTCTGTCTGCTGATTCACTCCCCAAGTGCACACAACAGCCAGGTCTGGGCCAGGACAAAACCAGGAGTCAGGAACTCTACCTGGATCTTTCACATGGCTAGCAGGGACCCAAGTACTTGGGCCATCATCTGCTGCCGCCCAGGTGCAGTATCAGGTAGCTGGACCAGAAGCAGAATAGCAAAGACTTAAACTAAGCCCTCCAATAAAGGCTATGGTCATATCAATCAGCAGCTGAACCCATGGAGTCACAGTGAGCGACTCTGGTAAGGAATTTAAATTAGTAGGAATTAAGTGTACTATATGCCATCTTTCCAATATTACTATTCAACTGAATTAGAAAGAAGTTACTCTAAGTTTATGTGAATATGAAAAATAATGATATATTAACTGTTTCTATGGCTTTAATTTTTATCTTTATGACAATATTGGTCTCCCTTTGTCACACTAACCAGTGAATAGAAGCACAGACTTTTAACAATTTTTTCATTTTTTCTATTTTCATGTTGTCACCTTTCCAGAGTCTTTATTTCATATAAATTATACTATGAATTTTATGCTAAATTACTCCATTTCTTCATTGCTTCCTTCACTGAATTCCAAATAAATAGGCTTTCATCTGAATTTTCAGACTGAAAAGTCTGACTCAGATGCTCTTATGTCAGTGCTGGTAGCTATGTCATTCTATTTCTTTTAAAATGTGCTGGCTTTGGAGGAGACACAGCTGGCTGCAGGCCTTGGCTAATTGACCTTTCTGCAAGTTATTCTATCTCTGAATTCCTCATTTTTCTTCTTTTCATAGTAAAAACACTTTTATCTTCCTGGTAGAATTATTGTCAAATCTAAAGATAACATATATTTACCACCTAGAACACAACAGGTCCTCAGTAACTGGTAATGGAAAAAATATGGAGCTAAATACAAGTTCTACTGATTTGGTGTATGAATTTGGTTCTAATACTCAAAGGCTTTAGTCAAGGTCTACACTTTTAGGGAAGGAACTTCTAAAGTTCCCACCGAGTTTTATTATCCTGTATTTTATAAAATCTGAGCATTTTGCATATTGTTTCCTTCACAAGAAAGATCAGGATCTCAGATTTATAGGAAGGTAATACAACTAATGTAGAAAACCATGTGTGCTGTCTACTTTAAAATGAATGTGATAACAATAAAGACCCACAAATATTTCAATGGTATTTTGCATTATGTTATTTTAAGAAGCTACTCTTCTATTTATTTGTCATTAGTCCATATCATATTCTAGCTCCCTTGAATAATCATACAAAGAACTCTTTCCTTCTTTAATTTTAAAATTTCTCCTTAAGTAATTCATCAACTGCAGTCTGCACTTATTTTCCCTAATTCCTTCAAATATGTTTTTCATGGTCCCTAAAGTGAGATGATATAATCTCTATTATGTCTAAATGTATTTGGAAAATTTAGACTATTTTAGAAATATATAATTTTAAAATATGGAGCATTTATTTTTAAATAACAAAAAAGTAAACACACTATTGTGTAATATTGAGGTGACATAGATGAAACAAATTATAATTGTTATGCTCTTTTTAAGTATATATAATTTACTATAGTGAAATAGAGCACTCAATATGATATTAGAGTGTGGGTCTGTGTAGTGAACAAAGAGGAAAGAAAGCTCTTGTTAAGGATTGTGTGTGTGTGTGTGTGTGTGTGTGTGTGTATGATCCAAAGGCCAAAATCGTTTTCTGAACCTTAATTGCCTTTATAGTCTATATGGGAAAAATTGTTTTTGCAAATATAGAGTTATGTATTGATTTTTTTTCAAAAGACATTATTGGCTTGTTTATAATTCTAACTGTAAACTCATGAATCTCTACTATAATACCACTAGGATTTAAAGATTGTTTTTGCTTCATGATGATTGAAAACTGGTCCATAAATGGGATTAATTATGCTTGATTCAGAGTGTGTGGGAGATCAAATAAAGGAATGTAATGGCGTCAACACTTAAATGCTTAGTAAATGAAGTCTTTGTTATTCTTATTTTTCTCACCTCTTTCTTCAAAAAATTATGTTTGGCTAGGTACATGGATTTTCCTAGCATTGAAAAAGCATAGAGCCTATGGTTTCTTTTCAGTGACATGAAGTAGCTAAAATTCTACCAACAAGCTAAGATCTAATGGTTGAGTAAGAATTGACTAAGAAAAGTTGTTAGAAAACAAAAGGATGCAAGTATGACTGGAGAATAGTTGTTCATGGGAAAGTTTATGAGGTTACTTTCAAAGGAAAGTTGAATACTGGGTCATGGAGACCTTAGAATGGACTTTATATCTTATGTAAGTGTAAGGGAAACCATTGGAGAGACACAATTCAATTTATGCTTAAAACCTATTTTGACTCAAGTGTGAGAGTGAATGTGAAAGGCATAATAATGAACAGAGGAATATAGTGAATTGTTAATTTCGTTAAGATTTGATGGTCAAATACACTAGGCACAGTGCTGAATTGAGTTCAGGGGCTGAGAATAGGACATGTGAAAGGTAACTTGCTGATTTCCAATGTGAGAAAAGGGTGGGTGCAAGTTCCCTTCACAGAGATGGAGACTGCATAAGGAATGGATAATTTGATGAAGAGTATATAGAGACCAAAAGTTAAGGGTGGATTTGTGATGTTTGAGATGCCTGAATACATTCAGTGAAACAGTCCAGATGGCTAAGTATTAGATCTAGACTAAGAAGAAAATTTCCTATACCCATTTTGCTGATACTTAAGATATTTGTATGATACATGTCTCTCACTGGCTTGTAGTTTCATTATATGTAAAGAATATTTCTTTATAAATTTTGGCTCTTCTACAGTGTTTTACACAAGGCAGATAATGGTTAGGGAGAAGAATAAAAGGGAACTGACATATATTGTATCTCACTATATATAATAAATGAGCTAACTGCATTTGACTTTGTCCTCCTGAAAGGCTATTGATTTTTGCAGATGTTCAAACTGAAGAGCAATTAAATGACTTGCCAAAGCTCACAAAGTAAATGAAAAATTCAGACTGTGTAGCCTGAGTTAATCATATTAAACCCCCTGCCTCCTATTGAGCACCTGGTAAATCTCATCTGTTAAGAAATATACAGGCACTTATTGTTATCAAACCCACAATATGCTAAGATCCTACCATATAATAGTAAACAGGAAAAATGTGCCATTTTTGATGCTGATCATCTAGTGTGGGAGTTAGAAAATGAACATGTCTATGTAAAAAACAGGATGATATAATAGAGAGAAATGGGGACTTTGATCTCCTTTAGATGAGGTGGTTAGGATGAGCTAAGCTTGAGAATAATTTAGCAGAGAGCCAAAGATAGGAATAAGGAAAGAATGTTCTAGTTAGGGAGAAAAATCTCAGTGGTAGAAAAGAAAATACCTCCCCAGCTTGATCATGGTCAGAAAATATGACAACTCTGGGTAATGTTACTGTAAAGACAGACAGCAGCCAAGCCACAGAATGCTTTGCAGGCCATCCTATAAAATACAGATTTTAATCTGTATCTCAATGGCCAACCATTGAGATATTTCAAGTAAGGGGGAAACATGATCTGCTTTGTATTTTAAAAAAGTCAACTCTGGTTTTTGAGAGAGGAAGGAACTCGGGACAAGAGTAGAATAAAGGTCAGTAAGACAGCCCTTGAATTAGTTCAGGTGAGAGATTCTGGTGGTCTCCAAAGGGTTTTGGCATGGAGATGAAGGGAAGGACAGTGATCTAAAACACACTCAAAACAATCCCAAGAGTAAATGTTGATGGAAGGGTTATACAAGTAAAGAATGATCCCAGGTTCTTGGTTTGAATGTCTGATTAGATGACACTTTTTACTAAGATTGGGGATGTAGAGGCAATTCCTTTGATATGAAAAGCAAATGTTCTACCCAATAAACATTTGTTGAATTAAAGAACCACTGTATCAGTCAGGTAAGACAATTTTGATTATATAATTAAGTACTACATTTCCTTGTATGAGCCTTCACTTATGAATTGTATATGGCTACTTTCACATCGTAATAAGAGGTAGGTAGTTACATCAGAAGCCCAATGGCCCACAAAGCTGAAAATATTTATTTTTGATCCTTCATAGTAAAAGCCTGTCAACCCTTACTATATAACATGACCTAAATCTAAATTTAGATATGGCATTGCTTTTTTAATCCAATGGCTGTTCATTCTCTATAATCTTTATATAGTGTCTATACTTTTCACTATCTTCTTATTACTAAATTACATCTTCCTGTTTTGTATTCTTGAGTTAGTTTACTAAAATTGTTCTCTAGTTCTTCCCATCCCCCTCCATTTAGTGTGGTGTCCTTCAATGTTTATTTCTTCTTACCACCTAAAATTGGGTCTTTCGTAAGTTAGAGTTTTCAGCTTTTTGTTCTGTCATTTCCTTAATATCTTCATAGCTCCATATTTTCCTTCTTTCCAGTATCTACACAAATACCAGATTACCAAAGAAAACGTCTATATTCAAAAGAGCTTCCTAACTGTAAACCATTGTTCGTTCTCCTATTATTTATCATTACTGATGCCCTGCTCTGTTGTTTATTTATTCTTTGTCACTCCCCAGAGACTGTCCGTTCTATACGGTAGGAACATTAACAGTTTTGTTCACAGGTTTATTTCCAGTTCCTAGAACTGGCACATAATAGATACTCAGTATTTATTGAATCAAAAATCACTCTATGATATTCTCTCTTTAGGGAAACTTATCCATATTTACATTAGCAATTATTAATTAGAAGACATCCAGTTTACATTTCTATATTCTAAATTTGATAATTCTCAAAGCCTAGATCTCTAATACAACAATGTTATTTAAAGATTTATTTATTTATTTATCTGAAAGAGTTACAGAGAGGGGGGAGGGGGAAAGGGAGAGGGAAGGAAAGAGAGAGTTTCTATCTGCAGGTTCACTCCCCAAAGGGGCCACATCAGCTAAGGCTGAACCAGGCTGAAACAAGGAGCCAGAAGCTTCATCTGGGCCCTGCCTTCCCACCATGAATGGCTGGGGCCCAAACATGTATGGCATCTTCTACCGCTTTTCCCAGGCTATTAGGAAGCTGGCTCAGCAGTGGAGCAGGGGGCTGGTGCTGTGGCTTAGCTGGTAAAGCTGCTGCCTACAGTGCTGGCAGGGTGCTGGTTTGAGTCCCAGCTGCTCCACTTTTGATCCAGCTCTCTGCTGTGGCACAAGTCCTTGGGCCCCTGCACCAACATGGGAGACCTAGAAGAAACTCCTGGCTCCTGGCTCTGGCTGGGCCCAGCTCCGGCCATTGTAGCCATTTGGGAAGTGAACCAGTGGATGGAATACCTCTCTCTCTCTCTGTCTTTCCCTGTCTCTCCGTTTGTAACTCTGCCTCTCAAATAAATAAAGAAATCTTAAAAAAAGAAAAAAAAATATATATGGAGAACCTATTCTTAGATTATATTTCTCATTAATGAAAAATTGTAAAATTCAAAAATAACCTCTCGAAAGTATATCTAGAGAAGAGATAGACAAATATTTTTCATGAAAGTCCAGATAGAATTTGTGGACCTCATAGACTCCTGTGCAACTACTCAACACTACTATCATAGCATGAAAACAGCCAAGGACAATAGGTAATGTATGAGCATGGTTGTGTTGTAATAAAACTTTATTTGAAGCCATTAAAAATTTAATTTTTACCTGGCAAGAAGTATTATTATTATTTCATTTTTTTCAATCATTTGAAAATGTGAAAAGCATTTTAAGCTTATTGACCATGCAGAAATAGGCTACTGGGACAGATTTGACTTGCAGGTTATAGTTTGTCAACTCCTGGTCCAGACAGTTCAGCTTGAACAAGCTGTAAGTATAGCTTTGAATGTACTTGAATATTGCTGGGAATGTGTAAGTGACCTAAGAATAAGCTGAGTCTCTCACAGGAAGCATCAAAGCCTGGCAGAAAGCAAACATGGGCTCTGCTGCTCTGAGACTCCCAGGCATTGTAACAGATAATGGATAAATCACAGAATTTAAGGCTGATACATCACAAGTAATTTTCAGGTGTTTTTCTCTTTTGATACTGGAGAAGAAATGTGCAAAATGGGTAATTATTTAAAATTTCTTTTAAAGATATTTATATACTTGAGTCGCACACACACAGATGGACACAGAGAGAGAGAGAGAGAATCTCCCATCTGTTGGTTCACTCCCCAAATGTCTACAACAGCTGATGCTGGACTAGATGGAATCCAGGAGTCAGGAACAATATCCTGGTCACCCATATGGATGGCAGGGGCCCAAGTGCTTGGCCACCATCTGCTGACTTCTCAGGCATATTAGTATGAAACTGGATTGAAAATGAAGCAGCAGGGATTTGAACAGGCCCTCTGTGATATGGGATGTTAGTGTAGTAAGCTGTGGCTTAACCACTGCACCATATAATGACATTAAAAACTAACAAGTTGAGGAGTCTGTGCTAATGTACAGCAGTGCTGATATGAGTCCTGGCTGTTCCACTTCTGATCCAGCTCTTTGCTATGGACTGGGAAAGCAGTAGAATATGGCCCAAGTGCTTGGGCCCTTGCACCTGCGTGAGACACAGAGGAAGCCTGTGGCTCTTGGCTTAAGATCAGTGCTGCTCCAGCCATTGCAGCCATTTAGAAGACCTCTCTTTCTCTCTCTGCCTCTGCCTCTCTGTAATTCTCTGCCTTTCAAATAATTAAAAAAATCTTAAAAAAAAAAACCTAACAAGTTGAAAATCTTTAAAATCCCCATAGTTACTTTCTTGACTGTCTGCCTATTTTGTCTTCTTTTGAAAATCAGAAGAACTGTGTTTTCTCTAAAAGAAATTGTAAACTCCTAGTGGGAAGAGTGTTTCTAATCCAAATCCCTGTGACATTGCTCCTGAAACTTGGAGACCTTCAGCTGTATAATTATGGAAGAGAATAAGCTGATAGAGCTGTCAGAGCACTGTGGTCACTGCTGATGCCCATTGTATGTACCCTCCAGCAACCCTCTTCTTTCTCTGTGATCTTCAACAGACAAGATGAAGGAAGTAGGGTATAGAGCAGTGTGACCAAAAATTGTATCTGTAAATATCTAAATGTTTCCCAAATGAATAGTCCAGTGTTTCAGGGTCCAAAAACATGATTTTGCATACTGATGTTAGAACATAAATATTGTGCTAGGTAAACTGAAGTGCATATATTTACAAGGAAACTTCAAAAAGTATGTGGAAAATGGAATTAAAATATATTAATTTTGGTGACAAATTTTTTGAAATCCATGCATGGTTTTTTCATAAATTCATTTTCCACAAACTTTTTGAAAATCCCTCATGTATATATATATATCCCTTTTGATACTGCCATTCTTTAGTGAGGTCTAGTTTTGCTCTAATGATGGATGTGTGAGAGTTTTATTTCCTTGATTGAATTGTTAGGTCTCTTTCTTTACCACGTAGAAAATTTAGCCATGAGGCTAAAAACTAAATTTGCTGTTAATTTGTTAGGTAAAATCAATCTACACCACACGGTGCAGAATCATAGTTTTCTGAATAGACAAACTGAGATTTGAGACACAATAATACCACTTGTGACCTTGGGGAAGTAACTTAAATGGAGTCTGCTTCCTCACTTGTAAAATGAGAATCTTGGTAGAAATGATGAGGCAACTAATAATTACAATACCCTGTAGGGTTGTTTTGAATATTAAATAAGATATCATGTATAAAGCATCTGGCCAAGTGTTGTGTGGAAGAACAGTGCCTAGCACAGAAAAAGCATTTGATAAATACTTAATGGTTTAGCAATTACAGGATGAATGAAAAGTGCCAAGCTCTGACAAGGGTTCAATAAATGTTAGCTATCTTTCTCTTTCCTCAAGTGCCCTCAGTATTCTACAAGGCACTTAGCATTTCTGTATAAGTGTAAAACCATGGTGTTGGGGCCAGCATTGTGGCACAGAGAGTAAAGCTGCCACCTGGGACACTGGCATCCCATATGGATACGGTACCGGCTAGTGTCCCAGCTGCTCTGCTTCCAATCCAGCTCCCTACTAATGGCCAGGGACAAGCAGCAGAAGATAGCCCAAGTACCTGAGCCCTTGCCACCCACATGGGGACCTGAAGAAGCTCCTGGCTTCCATGTGGCCCAGTACTGGTCGTGGTGGCCACTGGGATGTGAACCAGTGAATAGAAGATCTCTCTATCTCTCCCTCTGCCCGGCACTCTTTCAAATAAATAAGTAAGTCTCTAAAACATGGTGTTTTAAACTAAATACCAAAGGGTCACATTGTGTGTAGGCTCAGATCAGTCCCTGTGGTGCTTGCTGTGAATATGCTAACAAAACTAAAAGGTTCTCTCTAACACAGTGAGAAAGTGCATCATTCTCCCTTGTCCCCATATTATTCTTATAGGATTTCAAAACTGTGCAAGTGACCATCCTGTAATATTGAGTGATATTTTCCAAAAGAAATTCCATTTTGATACTGGAGTGATTTTCTAGTATTGATAAGTCAAGGCCTAGTTTGTAAGCTGTTTCCTTTGAATCATTGTGGAAAATGAGGCAAACTTCAAGTATATTGGAAACATCAATATAGGGGAACAATGAAAAGGAGGGTTTTCAAGGTAGCTCTTAAACTTCTATACCCCCATACTCATATGTCTATAGTAATAAGGTGCCCTTGCCTGGAGCTTTCCTCTGTTTGTATTAAGCTCTACAGCATTTGTGGTGCTGCATAAACCACTTATGTGGATGCTTTAAAAGCAGGGCTTTTGAAGTGCTCTGTGCAGTCTGTGGGCTTGGCTGCAGTGAAAATACTGCATTTGTCATTCATGATGCAGTGATTCTCTCACTCCCCTCGGGTAATTTATTTTTAACCTGGCTGATCTTGTGTATTCAAATAACCTGAGAAATCAGCCCCTTCTTTCTGGCAGAGACTATCAGGAAGAAAAGAGAAGAAGGAGGAAAAGATGACGAAAAAAGAAAATAAGATTGAGTATGAAAGAACCCTTATTCAACTCCATATGTGGTGTATTTTAATTACTGAACAATGAGCTCATTTATTTTAAGTACAATCTTCCTTTGTTTATTTGAATATAATCAACATAAAGTTTTAAGTATATAATTTCAGCCTGGGGTCACTAAAGAACAAACAAAAAGTAATGCTGACTACAAAAGTCAAATATTTTATCATATATGGATTATACTAAGATGTGGTTTACCTGGACTTGATTATGGGAAAACTACTCCAGAAATAATAGCTAGCACTTAACAAGGGGGCCACCCATGCTCCAGACACTGTTCAGGGGGCACTGTTCTCAGCTTTGACAGCTACTGATTTATTTACTCTTTCAACAGCCAATGAGATAGATAATATTATTATTCTCAGAAGCCCAGATTGGTTAGACAATTTTCTGAGAGTAACACAATTTATAATACACATATGGAAGTTATCTTTCATACAATCTTTTAAGACTGATAGGGGATACTTTTAATAATTATACAGAACTGGGGCCAGTGTTGTAGTATAGTAGTTAAAGATGCTACCTGCACTGTTGGCATCCCATATGGACCCTGGTTCATGTCCCTGCTGCTCCATTTCTTTTTTTAAAAAATTAATTAATTTATTTGAAAGACAGAGTTACAGAGAGGCAGAGGCAGAGAGAAAGAGAGAGAGGTCTTCCATCTGCTGGTTCACTCCTCAATTGGCTGCAATGGCCGGAGCTGTGCCGATCTGAAGCCAGGATTCCAGGAGCTTATTCCAGGTCTCCCATGCAGGTGCAGGGGTCTAAGCACTTGAGCCATCTTCTACTGCTTTCCCAGGATATAGCAGAGAGCTGTATCAGAAGTGGAACAGCCAGGACTGGAACCAGCCCCCATATAGAATGATGAAACTGCAGGAGGTGGCTTTACCTGCTAAGCCACAGCACCAGCCCACCTGCTGCCTCAATTCCAATCCATCTCCCTGCTAACTTAAGTCCTTGATACCCAGGTTGTAGACCCAGAAGAAGCTTCTGTCTCCTGACTTCAGCCTGACCTAACTCAGGCCATTGCAGCCATCTGGGGAATGAACCAGAGGATAGAAGATCTCTCCCTCTGTGTCTCTCCCTCCTCCCTCTCTCTCTGTAACTCTGAATTTCAAAACAATAAATAAATCCTCAAAACAATAATTATACAGAACATATGGATAAACCAGACCTCGCCTTTGATAACTAGGATGTATGGTTATCCTAAAAGTTAGGGATCTGAATCCAGGGCTCTGAGCCTAAGTCTACATGTAAGTCAAACTGGTAGAATGCCATTTTCAGTAATTGGCCATCATTTGCCTATTTTCTCATCTCTACAGCCTTAATCTATGGACCCCTAGACTCTTGCTCTCTAGTCTTCTCTTTCCACATATCCATAACACAACTCATATATCCAATCACCTAACCTCAGTTTGTAAGCAGAGCAATCACAGGTTAACAATGATAAGCAAGACAGAGTCCTCACCATCTGGGACCTCAAAAAAGGAAGAGTTAGAGCCTCATAATTTTCCTCAGGGAGTAAGTTTCAAAGCACTATCTTTCTTTGCTGTGTCAAAGAAGTGCTCATTGGTTACTTGGTTACCTAAAAAGAAACAAAAAAATGGTTGAAATGCTTTTAGATCCATCTGCAAAAATCCTCTCATGCTTTGTGACGAACAGAAGTCTATACTGAACCAGAATCTTTTTAGAGATCAGCCAATAAAAGATATGATGCTCTCAAAGGAATTTTATGCTGCATATCCAACTTCAAAATGTTAGTATTAAAATTTTAAAATGGAAGTGCAGCTGGTTTTTCTGCTGAGTTTATCAGTGATGAGTCACCTATTTTTATTGCATAAGAAATGAAATTTAGTGTTGTAATGTAACAGTACACTGAATTTAGGATGATTCTTGGAGCATTCAAGATGTGCCTGTTTGTTCGGGGACACTATGTCCTTTAAGATATCTTCCAAACTCTTTAATCTTCTGTAAGAAAGGGATTTTTTTTCTTTCACCATTTGAGGAAAATTGATCCATCACCTAAACAACCACACCAACTGGTGTGTAACAGGTGTCACAGAAGCAGAGTATGCAGATTGGGCACTTGCACTTTACTTTTTTGCACCTTTGTTGGCACTGGGTACATATTTACTCTAAATACAGTTTAAAGAATTAATTTTGCAATCTTCCCACTTTTCTGTTTACTTAACATTTGAGCTTCCCATTTCTTAGAAGACTTTAACTACATCTGAATTCTAGCTGTGAGTTTAGAACTGTTAAACTCTAGTGGAGACAGGAAGGGATTGGGTTTTGTTTGGTCCAAATGTCTAGTGTAGGGACTGAAGGAAAGAGGAATAAAAGTTGTCTTTATTTTTGCCACATGGAAATAGCTTTCCTCATAAATCCTCCAGAAATCAGGAAGAACCACAGTGTTATCATGGATGCTGATAGGTTTGAGGTAAATAATTGTAAATGCTTCATAGTTTAAAGAACGTGTGCGAATGGATCTTCAGACAATTTATAGAAAATGGGGCCAATGTTGTGGCATAGTGGATAAGGCCACCAAGTGGGATGCCAGCATCCCATATGGGTGCTAGTTTGTGTTCCAGCTCTGACACTTCCGATCCAGCTTTCTGCTAATGACCTGGGAAAAGCAGCAGAGGATGATCCAGGCGCTTAGGTCCCTGCACCCATGGGGGAGACCTGGAAGAGCCTCCTAGCCTTGGCCTGGCCCAACCCTGGCTATTGTGGCCAACTAGGGAGTGAACCAGCAGATGAAAGATACTCTCTCTTCCCTCAACCCTGTCTCTCACTCCCTATATCACTGAAACTTACATAAATGTTTTAAAAGACGTTTATATTAAATGAACTTTCTGAAAAAGTATGGATTTCAAAACTTTTTGCACTAAAATAAACTTGTCTTTCATTCTATTTTCCACAAACTTTTTGAAGTACTCACATATATTGATGATTTGAAGGTTAGCATTTGAATTCTATCAGTCTACTAAGACATACACCTTTTTATAATGGTTTTATTGAAGATATCTTACTTTAAGAATACATTACTAAGAGTTAATTGTGAATGATTCACTACAAAAAAAATAAAAATATGTGAGACAATTCTTGTGCTAATTATTTTAATTTAGTCATTCACAATGCGGACATATATCAAACCAACCTGTTATTGATGATAGTTATATATAATGTTATATATGATGTTATAAATTGTGTTATATATTATTTTGATTGTCAACCAAAAAAGAAATACAGGAATATTTCAAAATCTTAGTTACTATCTACACAAAAATCTCAAACTATTTGGAAATTATATATATTTGTATAATATATATTTTATAAAGCAATTATGTTCTTAAGTATAATTAATGAATAAATTTTTGTTTTTGTTCATTCCCCATGTTGAAGACTATGAAATTTAAAAGTCTCGTTGTACAAGTTAGTGATCCTAAATGAGTTTTAAATTTCTTTATTCTAGACTATGTTCAAAGATACAATCAAATATAAATTTCACAGCTAGTGTACCTCTAATGAGACAGTGAATGTTTTTCTTAAACTAAAATGCACACTTGTATAACAATATTAATTTATATACTTATGAATGTACTATTAAATTAACATTTATTCATGCTAAAGTGATGTACTTTTGGTACAGAATATGTTTCCTCCATTTGTTACTACTTTATTCATTTTGTTTTTATCCAATGTATACAGAAACAAAGGTATTATTAGATATCAAGGCCAAAGAATTTATCTTGTTTGTCTTCCTTGGATTGGAAACCAGTTGTGTGAAAATCAGAAAAAATTCTTCATTTATTTTCTTCAATTTTTAGACAAGAGAGGTGTAATAAATTTATTCTAGATCTTAAGACAACCATAGTTAAAGTCAAAGAAATTGGGGCCGGCACCATGGCGCACTTGGTTAATCCTCCGCCTGCGGCGCCGGCATCCCATATGGGCGACGGTTCTAGTCCCAGCTGCTCCTCTTCCAATCCAACTCTCTGCTGTGGCCTGAGAAATCAGTGGAAGATGGCCCAAGTGTTTGGGCCCCTGTGCCCACATGGGAGACCAGGAAGAAGCACCTGGCTCCTGGTTTCAGACTGGCATAGCTCCGGCAGTTGTGGCCATCTGGAGAGTGAACCAACGGAAAGAAGACCTTTCTCTCTCTCTCTCTCTCTCTCTTTCTTTCTCTCTCTCTCTCTCTCACTCACTCTCTCACTGTCTGTAGCTCTGTCAAATAAATAAATAAAAAAAGTCAAAGAAATTGAAAACAGATGCACTTAGTTTTACACGTTGAATAAAGCTTTGGGAACTCATGAGGGAATGTGCTGTTAACAGGTAGCCCTGTCCCTCTATATGCGACAGAGAATTTTTTTTTTTTTTTGACAGGCAGAGTGGACAGTGAGAGAGAGAGACAGAGAGAAAGGTCTTCCTTTGCCATTGGTTCACCCTCCAATGGCTGCCGCCGCCAGTGCGCTGCGGGCGGTGCACCGCGCTGATCCGAAGCCAGGAACCAGGTACTTATCCTGGTCTCCCATGGGGTGCAGGGCCCAAGCACTTGGGCCATCCTCCGCTGCATTCCCTGGCCATAGCAGAGCTGGCCTGGAAGAGGGGCAACCGGGACAGAATCTGGCGCCCCCGACCGGAACTAGAACCCGGTGTGCTGGTGCCACAAGGTGGAGGATTAGCCTAGTGAGCCGCGGTGCTGGCCACGACAGAGAATTTGGACCTTGAGAATACTGGTGCTGGCTTATTTATGACCAACAAAAAGTATATTATGTAAAAATTAAAGAAATTCAAATAAGTGGAACTTTTTACCAAAAATAGTATTTAATTGTGTGCGCTTCAGCAGCACATATACAAAAATAGTATTTAACACCCATACCTGATTTATATGTTACCTAGTATCCTCTCTCCTTCAACATTCAGTTTAAAAACCTTATTTAAGCTTAATATGTCAAATTACAGACCAAACAAAATTCCATCTTATACTTATAAACGATGTGTATAATGGCCTAAAAGAGCTCTATAATAGGTACAATTTCATTAGTGGGGCATGGTAATACATAAGCAATTTAATTTGAAACTAAGCTAGTAGTACAGAAATATATTTATCTAACTTATACTGTTAAATTCTTAATTTTCAACCTCTATTGATTTAAATTACACATTCCTTTACAATAAAACACACCAAAGAGAGCCCTAATGGTGTTTTACTTTGGCTTTCCTATTGTGATAGCTTTTGTAGATTTCCCCCATCATCTTTTCATTTAAGTCTTCCATGGGACATTTGAAACTTTTATATAGAACAAGAAATGACTATATAAAATTTTGCAATTTTTACACTCTGCTGAAAAAATATATAATCTAAAAGTACCTAAATATTTATATAAAAATTTACATGTAATATAAATATATTGAGATGTCACCAAATATATTATTCATGATTTTCTCTTTATTTTAAAATTATTTATGGCTATGTAACATTAATGTCTATACATGTTTTTATTATAACATTAATATATATACATGTTTTTATTTCAATTTTGGGAGGGAATTTTTAGAGATTATTTCTTATTAATCTATTCAATGAACATTTGTGCATATTATGTTGGTTCTTTGGTAATAGCATTACTGGTGCTTCATTATTTGGATGCTGTATTAAAGAACAGTGTGACATTGTTTTTTATTTCTTTATGGTGGCCCATCTAATCTATGAAATTTTTTTCCAAAGACAACATTTGGATGAAAATGCAGAATGTATATTCTGAACACAAAATTCAGATTTAAATGCAGATTTCAGATTGTCAAATGTGTTAGTAAAAATATTTAACAAAAAAATACAGTATGAGCTTCTAACAATTGAACTGGAGGCCAACCCTAAAAAAATAGTATGGTAACAATTGCTGATAGAATATCCCCTGATAGACTATCTTAGAATATCGATTCTATCATTGACCAGCATTGTATGATTCTTGCTGAAGACAGCAAAACTAGACTAAATGAAGCAATTAGTAAACTTATTGAAAAGCATTGCTTACCAATGAGATATGTCTATTTTGTTCCTCTGACAAATATAATTTGGATGTTTCATTTTGAATATATTACAAGGTTTAGATTAATCACTTTTTGTCATGCTGAAAAATACAGCAAGATTAGTTGACAATATGATTTCTTTTTTAATAGTGGCTAGCATTCAGAAGCTTCCTGCAGCCTCTGTTCTAACAGACATCAACTTTCCAATGAAAGGACGGAAGGGAATGGTTGATTGGGCAAGAAATTCAGAAGATAGGGTTGTCATCCCAAAAAGCATCTTCACTCCTGTGTCATCAAAAGGTAAATATAGGCTATAATATGAACTTTGGACAAAAAATTTCTGATGTCATTTAATGAGATATGAGGTACATGCCATACAATGAATAATTTGGAAACAGCCTGCAATCATATATATAAATTAATTTTGTAAAAATAGAAACTTGTCTAAATTTGCTAAAGGAAAGAATCTATTAAAGTGGGAAAAAATACAAGTGCAAATTATTGACCTGAGATTAGCATGGTCAAGTTTTAGTATTGAACATTACCCTGGGTTAAGGCATGTGTTCTAATATTTTAACTTTAGATATTGAAATGTTACATGTTCCATGGAAAGTCATTTTTATTTCTGCCTCATATTAACTTTTACTTTGGTTTGAAGATAATATTTTTACATATAAAGATAATTTTTGGAAAATTGTTTTAAGAACATCTTAAGTTAGCCTCTAAAATTGAAGGCTAATTTCTAAAGTGACATTCTTATTACCAGGCACTTGATGCTATTTATATGATCTCTTTAACACTTAATACTAACTATATGTTCACTTTAACACTTACTATGATCACTTTAACAATTAAAATGGCATTAATAGGCATAATTAAAAAGAGGGAATGTTCAACATGGGAAGCTGTCCACAAAGCAGACTCAGAGAAAAACAATCACACTAAATTGCACTCTGACCTCAGAATTAGCCACTAAGGCATTTGGATGTGGCTGAAAAGCCCATGAGAGCATTTCAGGCATGGAAAGCCAAGACACTGTGGCAAAAAATATCTTAAATGAAGGATCTCTGTGAGTGAGACCCCAGTGGTAGGAATGGACCATCAAAGAAGGATGTACTTTTCTCTGAAGGGAGCAGAGAACTACTTTTCTTATGGCCCTGTCTGAATACTGCCAGAGTTTGTGGTCACAGAAGGCTTCTGTAACCTTTGCAGCTCATGGCAAGAGCTCAGCTCATGGCAAGACATCATAAATAAGAGTGTTAATTGTTAAATTAACAACAGAAGTCACTGTGCACTTACTCCCTATGCAGGCCCTCTATCCTTAATGAGTTGCACTATCTGAGAATTAACTGCAAAACTTGTTCTCAAACAGTACTTTATACATTGTGTGTGTGTGTGGGGGTGCAAACTGTTGAAATCTTTACTTAGTATAGAGTTGGTCTTTCGTATATAAAGTTAATTAAAAATGAATCTTAATAAAGAATGGGATGGGAGAGGGAGTAGGAGGTGGGATGGAAGTGGAGGTGGGAGGGTGGGTATGGATGGAAGAACCACTATATTCCTAAACGTGTACCTATGAAATTTGCATTCATTAAGTAAAAGCATAAAAAAGAATACCTATGTAAAATGTGGGATATACTTGAATGCTACAAAATAAAGATACGAAATTTGTCTTGTTAAAAAGAAAAAAAGCCGGCGCCGTGGCTCAATAGGCTAATCCTCCACCTTGCGGCGCCGGCACACCGGGTTCTAGTCCCGGTTGGGGCGCCGGATTCTGTCCCGGTTGCCCCTCTTCCAGGCCAGCTCTCTGCTATGGCCAGGGAGTGCAGTGGAGGACGGCCCAGGTGCTTGGGTCCTGCACCCCATGGGAGACCAGGAAAAGCACCTGGCTCCTGGCTCCTGCCAGGATCAGCGCGGTGCGCCGGCTGCAGCGGCGGCCATTGGAGGGTGAACCAACGGCAAAGGAAGACCTTTCTCTCTCTGTCTCTCTCTCTCACTGTCCACTCTGCCTGTCCAAAAAAAAAAAAAAAAAAAAAAAAAAAAAGCAACATTGTGTCCTTATTGTCACTAAAGATTTTTGACCTTTAAACTTAATGCTCCAAAAGAGAATTGGCACTCTTTTCCCATGTAATTAGGAATTTAAACGCTTTAAATGCAACTAAAACAACTTCTTGTCTCAGTATTTTGAAGGAATATTTGTTTCGTGATGAAAAACTACCAAAAATACATCTTACAGAACTATCATCAATGTAAAGAGTAGATAACCTGTCCTATGCATGGTTAGGAATGTATTTATCTACTCAGCTTCATTTTTTCATCAAAAACTACAAGAATACTCTGTGATGAATGTGTTAAAATTTTATAAAATATCATCTTTTCCTTGCTGTTTTACTAATATTTTTAATGTTATTCTTTCTAGAATTAGATGAGTCATCTGTATTTGTTCTTGGAGCAGTTCTATACAAAAATTTAGATCTAATTTTGCCCACTTTGAGGTAAGCTACAAAGTAATAAGCTGTTGTAATCTTTGTAAATTATTCTAAAATGTGATTATAGCTCATTCTATGAAAATTGTCAAATAAGCTTTGGTAATACAAAAGGCTTTTCTTAAATGGAATGGAAAATACCAATTTAATGAATAGGTCATTAGCATATTATGCATTTGAAAACAACTAGAAAAGACAATTTTGGTGTCTGATTATAGCCCTGAGTTTCTTTTGTAGCTAATCATGACTTGCCTTAAGACTGAAAAAAAAAATTCAATTCTCTTTAATAGGATGGGTCATTGTAAAAATTAATTTGTCTTCTTTCTTTATTTGTGCTTAATGATGCTGTTCATCAACATTACATGAAATTACAGGAGTGTCATGATGACAGGGAAAGCATGGTTTTGTTTCTCATTTGCACAGACCTCAATTTGTTTAGAAATAAATTTTCAATTACAATTACATTAAGAAAAATGATATTGTTCAATTAGAGAACTATTTTGGGAAGAAATTATTTTGATTTCTTTCTTCCTAGTCATAAAATAACGATTACAAATGTAATTCTACCAACATTAATTTATTTTCTCTGTTGTCTTATCTGTTTTGCCAAATCTCACAGAACATATCATTCACATGTATTAGGAGAGTGATGTTATCACTCATGATGATCGTTTCCTCCATACCACACCATTTTAGAGAATTTAAACCAAGTTGTATTTTAGTAACACACAGCCACTGTCGCACTTACCTTTTTCTCATGCGATCATAAATAAAGCTTTAAGTGTTTAGGGATGAGAGAATCTGAATGATGTGTATAGTTATACCAGGGCACAACAAATAGACTAATAATAAAAACAATTAGAGTTTAGTCCAGCAGAAAATGATCTCCAAGGAAGCAGCAGTGAACAGTTGAGATTCTTTGAAAAAAATCCTCCTGTGTGAAGCATGTCATGACCATTCATGTGTTGTTTTGTTGATGGAATGCAGGTCCTCTGTCAGCCATAGAGACAATCATGGGAAGTTGAGTTTTCTTTTCTCTCTTCTCCTTTACATAGAATTCAGGATTTATGTTTGGTTTTGCTTTGCTAATAAACAATTCTCAAAAGTAATTCTCTCAATTAATCAATTTTTTAATTAAAAGACATTAGACATGTTACAGAAAAAAATATCCGTAGTTACTCTTCCACTGTCCATAGGATGTTTATTGGAGGAGCATTGTGCTGAACTTGAAAAGGCTCAGATAATCAAAGTTAGACAGTTATTTCCACAAGATGTTCATTTATATAAAACTTATTGCACAAGCAGTCCAGAGTAAACACTTAAAATTAGGTGACCCATGTTTTAATTTCAACTTAACATGACAAGAGTTTTATAAGCTTGTCTGGTCACTCAACAATTGTCCACCTTCAGTCCCCTTTAAAATAAAAGCACATTTATGCGCAGTATTCGCCTTATTTTGCCTAGAGAGTTGTAGTGAATGCAAGTAAAATATTCAACACAAAAATGCAGTAGATGATCAATTACTTTTCCTCCTAGTCTAGCAAAGTTACAGTATGATTAATCTAATTCTGTGTAATATCATAGAACTCACTTCTCTTGCACAAAGGAAATCAGGTTATTTCAAGTTTGATTAAAAAAATCTATGCAGTCAAGGACATTTGAAATTAATCCAGAGATATCAGACATTGTGGAAAAAGAAGAAAATATTTAATTAGTGTTTTAGTATTTTTTTAATCATGGGAGAGGCAGTTTTCACTTATATTTTATGGATAGATTAATGGATATATTGTGGATAACTTAATATAGCACAGAAGAGTCTGGAAGAGTGGCTCACTTAATACCACATTTGATACAAAGAGATTCAGAAAGCCTAGGGGTCAGTCATGGACTTATGAAAAATATGCAAAATGTGGAAAAGGAACTTGAAGCTTCTTTCTTTTTTTAAGATTTATTTTCATTTGACAGTCATAATTACAGAGAGATAGACTGAGTCTTCCATCCTCTGATTCACTCCCCAGGTGGCCACAATGGCCAGCCCTGGGACAGGCCAAAGCTAGGAGCTAGAAGCTTCATCCAGGTCTCCCATGTAAGCTACATGACCCCAAACACTTGGGCCATCTTCTGTTGGTTTTCCCAGGCCAGTATCAAGGAACTGGATCAGAAGTGGAGCAGCCAGGACTGGAACCAGCATCCGTATGGGATGCTGGAGGCATTACAGGCAGCATTCAAACTTCAGAATTTCGATCTTTGTTATAGAAAGTTTGTGTATATTCTTCAGACTGAAATCTTTACTAATCTCTGTATAAGAATTATGAATATGCAATCAGTACAAAGTAACAGGAGGAATAAGCTCTATGTTCTGCAGATAACAACCATTTATATTTAAAATAGCTAAAAGAGAGGATTTTAAATGTTCTCACCACAAAAAAAGTTAAAAGTTGGGAATGATAGATACTTTACCCTTATTTGAACATTACTCAATTTTTACAATATTAAAACATCTTTCTGTATCTCATAAACATGTACAGGCATTATGTGCCAGTTAATAATTTTAAAGTTTTTATGAATATATATATATATGTATACTCATACTTTCTGTCTAGAAAAAGAGTCATGAAATGACCATCAGAAAACTAGTCATTGACTAGAGATAATGACAATATCAAGCTCCAGATGAAATGTTTACGTAATCTTTAAAAATGGCATACCAGTGTTAACTCTTTTTTTTTTTTTTTAAGTATAGTGGGTAATGTGACCATTATGTGTTCTCAGGCTTGTTTTTTGGATTTTTCAAGAAATTCTTTCAGGTGCAAGCATTTGGCACAGCAGTTAAGCCTAATCCCACTCAGAGTGCCCAGGTTTAGTCCTGCCTCAACTCCCAATTCCTGCTTCCTACTAATGTACATCTGGGAGATGATGGCTCCAATTGTAGGATACCCATGGTGGAATTTCCAGCTCTTGGCTTCAGACTGGTCCAACTCTGGATGCTGCAGGCAACTGGGGAGTTAGCACCCAGCCAAAGGGAGAGAGTTTTTCTCTCTCTCTCTCTTACTCACTGTTCTTGAAAAAAATGAAAATCTTCCAAGAATTCTAGTAAGTGACTGTACCAAATTAGAAATCTGCTAAATAAGAGTATAACTTCTGGGGCAGGCGCTGTGGCATAATGAGTAAAGCCTCGGTTTGTGACACTAGCATATCGTATGGGTCCCAGCTGCTTTACTTCTGATCCAGCTCCTTCCTAATAGCCAGGGAAAAGCAGCAGAAGATGGCCCAGATATTTGGGCCCTTGCCACCCATGTGGAAGAGTCGGATGAAGCTCCTGGCAAGTGGCTTTGGCCTGGCCCTGCCCTCGCCATGTGGCCATCTTAGGAGTGAACCAGCAAATGGAGGACTTTCTCTGTCTCTCCCTCTGTTATACTAACTTTCAAATAAATCTTAAAAAAAAAAAAAAAAGAATATGCCTTTTAACAGACAAGGGTGATTCTTTCACAATCACTCAGTAAACATTTGCTAAGCAACAACTTTGCTGATGGCACTATATTAATGGTTTTAAATCTCCTCTATTGTCAAAATGCCCAGAGTAGTCATTAATAAATAATAAAGGGTGAAGGATGTTTTCTGGAATAATTGTTCTATTTTTCAGCATATCCTATGTAAGCCATTTTAAAAACTAAGGTTCATAGAAGTTCAATGTTATACTTTGAAGCCATTTTAGGAACAGAGGAATAAAATACATATATCTCATTGTTTAACCATATAATTTTGTGTTACTTGAACACAGAAAGAAAGGATATGTCTTCTTACAGAAACTGAAAAATGTACAAATTTATTCAGTATGTTAATTGATTATTTATAAATTTTCTTGGAATTTATCCTCCGTGGAGAAAGTTTGTCATAAACAAAATGATGTTAGGTTTGCTGTTAGATTTCCAGAAATTTTATGTTTTGGTATAATAATTTTCAAAATCATACTTTGCATCATTTCCCTTGTGGGGACTATGAAGGAGGACTTTACAGAATGTTTAAAATAAATATAAAATATATATTTTTAAATATAAGACATTATTCTGAGGAATAAAGTGGGAGTCTCAGGATAGCACAGATTTAGTTTGAACTTGAGATTAGTATCCCTCCTTCAATTGAAGGAATAATTTGAATCTATTTAAATTTAAAAGGAAAGACAAACAGAGAAATGAAAGTTGCAGCTTGAAGAATAATAGATGTATGTATATTAGCAGAAGCAAAGAAAAGAAATATCTAAATAATAAAGTAAATATGCAAACTATTCATGTCTTTGTATGAAGCCACGTCTAATTTATATTTATTTTAAACATTCTGTAAAGTCTTCCTTCATAGTCCCCACAAGGGAAATGAGATATTAATTCTGCAAGACAATTTAAAATGGTGACATCTCAAATCTCATC
Source organism: Oryctolagus cuniculus (assembly GCF_051225735.1). Taxonomy (NCBI): domain Eukaryota; kingdom Metazoa; phylum Chordata; class Mammalia; order Lagomorpha; family Leporidae; genus Oryctolagus; species Oryctolagus cuniculus. The sequence continues at coordinate 103,733,247 of NC_142871.1, read as the reverse complement.
TTTTACATGAGATACCTGATATCCTACAGCTAGAATGACCTGCCCAGGATTATATATCTAATCTGAAACAGATCTAATCCAGCTCAATTCTCTTGTCAGCCAAAACAAGACTCTTTCATTCACCATATCTCAGCGCTTCTATGCTGCTAATATTAATTTCCTTAAACAAGATAAACTGTGGTTAGCAATATGGACTGTGATTTTGTGTGAATAGACATGTTATTCTCTGTAAAAAGTATTGTACAGTCCAGGAGGGAGGTGGCTATGTGTGTGAAAATCTCAGGGAGCCCTGGTTTGACCTGATGGCACCAAACTAGGCAGTCAACACCAAGGCATGAGTTTGTGATTCCTCCCACCCCTCACAATCACTTAACGTGTTTGACAGATGAAGGCGGGACAGCTCAGGCCACAGAATCCTCTGGGGTAGATGTGACACACAGACCCCACTTACATAAAGAAATTCACAAACACCTACAGCCTGACTAGCTCATAATTTGCCTTGAGAACTTAACTCATTTTCATAATACTTGTGGAGATAAATTTGGTAATGTCAAAACTTAAAAATTGTTGTAGCAATTCTACTTCTAAGAATCTTCATTAAGGAAATTATCTCTAAGAAAATCGGAATTATACCCAACCATAGATACACCCAAGTCAAAACTTTAAGAAATAGTTGTAAACAATCTATTCTCTGACTCATTTCATTGATGGAAGTTCCAGTTTTGTAGAAAAACCACTGTACTGCTGAATATGTGAACAGTGTGTGGTTTTCCTTGTAAGACATATGGAAAATTTAGTCCGTAAAAGAAAAAAAAAGCCAATATATTTTAATGTAGCTGTTAACATTCAAGATAATACAAAGAATCTAACTAAAATTGCACACAAATTTTGTGGTATAGCAATGCCAGAAAAAAAATACATATGAATTAAAAATTACAAGTTATCATAAACCAATAGTAGTTAGATGATATCTTTTTTTTTTTTTTGATAGGCAGAGTGGACAGTGAGAGAAAGAGAGAGACAGAGAGAAAGATCTTCCTTTTCTGTTGGCTCACTCCCCAATGGCTGCTGCGGCCAGCGCACCACGCTGATTCGAAGCCAGGAACCAGGTGCTTCTCCTGGTCTCCCATGCGGGTGCAGGGCCCAAGCACTTGGGCCATCCTCCACTGCCCTCCTGGGCCACAGCAGAGAGCTGGACTGGAAGAGGAGCAACCAGGACAGAATCCAGCGCCCCAGCCAGGACTAGAACCTGTGTGCTGGTGCCACTGGTGGAGGATTAGCCTACTGAGCTGCAGCGCCGGCCAGACAATATCTTTTAAAAATAAGCAGATTTCCATATGGCAAAATCATATAGGATTCCTGTCAAGTGCAGTAACTTGATAAATTATGGTTAAATTTTTGTATATCTAGGCCGGCACCGTGGCTCACTGGGCTAATTCTCTGCCTGTGGCGCCGGCACTCCTGGTTCTAGTCCCGATTGGGCGCTGGTTCTGTCCCGGTTGCTCCTCTTCCAGTCCAGCTCTCTGCTGTGGCCCAGGAAGGCAGTGGAAGATGGCCCAAGTGCTTGGACCCTGTACCCGCATGGGAGACCAGGAGGAAGCACCTGGCTCCTGGCTTCAGATCAGCACAGCACGCAGGCCGTAGCAGGCATTTGGGGGTTAACCAATGGAAGGAAGACCTTTCTGTCTCTCTCTCACACTAACTCTGCCTGTCAAAAAGAAAAAAAAAAAAGAAATTTTTGTGTATTTAGGAAATGGAACTCATTTGAGTTCCCAATATTATAGGAATTCAACAAAAACAGGAAAAGAAAATGAAGTAAATAATGTTGAAAATAATAAAAAGAAACAAAGGCAATCACTTTTACACAAGTGCACCCTGAAGGCAATGAACTAAAAGTAGTCAGTTCTGTGAAGAGAGCATTTTCTTTAGTTTCAGTACCTCAAGTTTTAGCCTTGCTTCTTCAATCTTAGAGTGCACTGAAACCTTGTAATTTCATGACATGTATCTTGTGGTAATGTCCTATCATGAAGATACTAACAATTAAAATTATCCATGGAGATGATAAATTGCTCCGGCCGTAGCTGCCATTTGGGGAGTGAACCAATGGAAGGAAGACCTTTCTCTCTGTCTCTCTCACTGTTTAACTCTATCTGTCAAATAAATTAGAAAAAAAAAAAAAGTGAACTGACTTCCTGAACATTTTTGTTATTCTAAGTTCTATATTTCTTAATAAACCTAACTTGAAATTCTACTTGGTTTCTGTGGGGAGCAACTCGGACTAGACTAAGTTACTGGAATTAAGACTTATTCTATGCATCTGCTCTCCCACAATATGGCACTGAGAGAGAGCCCAAACAACCTCTACACAGCTGCCTCTCGCCAGTTTGACTGATGAGATGCAGGAGCTGATCCTGCTCCTGATTGGAGGAGAGCAGCATGCTCGGCGTGTGGGTAGCAGAGTTGGGATTGGTGGAAGAGGACTATAAAGGAGGAGAGAGACAACGTGCACCAGGAACATCCGGATAACATCTGAGCAGCCCCCGAGAGAGCCGGCCGGCGGTGTGCCACTCCCCCGCGGAAGTGGGGAACATGGCAGGGGGAGCCGCCCCTCCACGGAGGTGGAGGGGTCGGCAGCCAACCCGGGAAGGACCAGCAGCAAACCCGGGAAGGGCCAAGCAGACAAAAGAACAGCACAGGGTCTAGTGTCGTTCCTCTGCGAAGAGGGGGAGCGACATAATGGTGCCGTGACTCGGATAGGAAACCTAGGAGGGATAAAATGGGAAGAAGCGGGAAAATACCGGAGAGAGAGACTAGCAAAGAGCCTAGGGAAAAGCCGGACGGAAAAAGTGCAGGGAGAAATCTAGGGTTGAAAGTGAAAGTGAAAGCTAGAAGAAACTTAGACTTGGATATGGACTATGGGGGGAAGCTGGGAGAAATCTAAGATTAAAAGTGAAAGTGAAAGCTAGAAGAAACAGACTCGGCTACGGACTGTGGGGAGAAGCCAGGAGAAATGAGAGAGAAATATTGCAGGAAGAAAAGTTAAGAAAAGTACCGGGTAGAGAAAATAAGTTAGGGAAAGTGAAGCCGCGGGGGTAGGCCGAAGCGGAGACGTAAGCTAGGTTGGAATTCGTCAAGTCAGCCCTGGGAGAAAAAGACGGGAAGCCAAACCGAAAAGCAGATACGTAAGCTAGGTTGGGATCCGTCAGATTAGCCCGGGGAGCAAAAGACGGGAAGCCAAACCAAAAAGCGGAGACGTAAGCTAGGTTGGAATTCGTCAGGTTAGCCCGGGGAACTTAGACTGAAGACCGGTAGCGGAAACGTGAGCTAGGCCGTGATTCGCGGAAGCCGCCGAGCACAGAGAAAGCGCACGGGGCACAAGCGGAGAGAGCGCACGGGGCGCAAGTAGGTAGGAGAGCGCAGGGCTGGCGCGGAGGGGAAGCTGTGGTGCAGGCACAAAGGGCGCGGAGACCGCAGAGTGCGCGCGAAGCCGGGAAGCCGCGCAGATGAGAGAAGCACGGGCTGAAGCCACGCAGAGCCGGGAAGCCGCCACGGGGCGAGGCGCTGAGAAGCAGCCTCGGGGCGGGCGCCGGGAAACCACGGGGATAAGAGAAACAGAAGTATAGAAGTAAAATGAGAGAAATAGGAATGCTGGCAGATAGAAGTAAAATAGGAGAGATAGGAATGCACTGAGATAGAGAAATAGAGAAAAATAAGGCCTCCCCACAACACGGCAATGAGAGGGCTTGGATTCGGTCTGCCTGATTAGGCGATAAGCACCAGCAGGCAGCTCGAGCAGAGTATGAGCCGCTGGTCACCGAAGATAGGCACGAATCAACATCAACAAGTCTCCCCACAACACGGCAATGAGAGGGCTTGGATTCGGTCTGCCTGATTAGTAAGACGATAAGCACCTGAGGGCGGCTAGCAGAATATCCGCTGCAGGTCACCGAAGACAGGCACGTTATCAACACCAATAAGTCTCCCCACAAGACAGCAATGAGAGAGCTCGGATTCGGTCTTCCTGATTAGTAAGGTGATAAGCGCCTGCAGGCAGCTCGAGCAGAGCATGCACTGCAGGGCACTGAACACAGGCACGCATCAGCGCCTAAAAACCTCCTCACAACATGGCGAAGAGAGGACCCGGATTCGGTTTGCCTGATTGGTAGGGCAATGTCTCAGAACATCCTGTTGCTATACCACCATATTGGCCCCACCACCCTAGGCACCAAGCTTTCAATTTTTTTACCATAAGCTATTATGTTAGCCTTGCATATACGGTCTTTACGATGTTGAGATCATTTTCTTCTATTCCTAGTTTGTTTAGTGTGTTTTATTTTTATTAAAAGGTGTTGAATTTTGTCAGATACTATTCTCCAATAGTTGATATAATTATGTTATTTTCATGTTTAGTATTTTAATGTGGTCTATTACATTGATTGATTCTCATGTCTTGTATTGTCTTTTAATTCCTGGATTTATTGATCATGGTATATAATATTTTTAATGTGCTACTAAATTAAGATTACTAGTATTTTATTCAAGATTTTTACTTCAATGTTTGTTGGGTATATTTGTCTGTAGTATTCTATTCATACTGTAGTTTTGTCTGATTTTAGTATCCAGGTAATGGAGGCCTCAGAAAATGAGTTTGAGAGTGATACCTTCTTCAGTTTTTTTGGTAGGGTTTAAGAATGGTTGATACCAATTCTTTAAATGTTTTGTAGAATTCTCCAGTAGAATCCTATGGGTGTGGGATTTTCTTTGTTGAGAGGTTTTTTTATTTGATTCAATCTTTTTGTTAGATAATAAGATTATTTTGAAAATTTATTTATTTTAGATTTTATTTATTTATTTGAGAGGTAGAGTTATAGACAGTGAGCGGGAGAGATGGAGAGAAAGATATTCCTTCCATTGGTTACCCCCCAAATGGCCGCTACGGCCAGCGCTGTGCCTCTCCAAAGACAGGAGCCAGGTGCTTCCTCCTGGTCTCCCATGTGGGTGCAGGGACCAAATACTTGGGCCATCCTCCACTGCCTTCCTGGGCCACAGCAGAGAGCTGGACTGGAAGAGGAGCAACAGGGACAGAATCCGGTGCCCCAACCGGGACTAGGACCCTGGGTACCAGCACTGCAGGTGGAGGATAAGCCTAGTGAGCTGCAGCACCGGCCCTGAAAATCTATTTTTTATAATTAAGTATAGTAAGTTTTATGATTCTAGAAATATTTCCATTTCTTTTAGGTTATCCTGTTTGTTGTCATATAAGTAGTTCTACCACTGTTCATAGTAGTCACTTACAATCATCGTTACTTCTGTGACTTCAATTATAAATTCTCCATTTCTTATTTGTTATTTGATTTTTCATTTTTCTCTCATTGGTCTAGAACAGTGTATCGATTTTGCTTATTTTTTCAAAAAACCAACACTTAGTTACATTCATTTTCCTTTTTGTGTATTTTTACTCTAGTTTTTTGTGTTTTTTTTTCCTCTAGCTCTCTGAGGTTTGCTTTTTTTTTTTTTTTTAATTTCTGACAGGCAGAGTTAGACAGTGAGAGAGACAGAGAGAGAGAGTTATATATATATACATTGAGAGAGAGACATAGAGAAAGGTCTTCCTTCCGTTGGTTCACTCCCCTAATAGCTGCCATGGCTGGCGCTGCGTCCATCTGAAGCCAGGAGCCAGGTGCTTCCTCCAGGTCTCCATGAGGGTGCAGGGACCCAAGCACTTGGGCCATCCTCCACTGCCCTCCCGGGCCACAGCAGGGAGCTAGATTGGAAGAGGAGCAACCGCGACTAGTACCCAGCGCACCAACCGGGACTAGAACCTGGGGTGCTGGCACCACAGGCGGAGTAGTAGCCAAGTAGGCCTCGACACCAGCCTAGTTCTCTGATTTGTAAAGTTATATTTTATTATTTGAGATATTCTTTTTATAAAGTAGGTGTTTAAAACTATAAATTTTTTTCTTAATAGACTTCTATGACATCCCATAAGTTTTCTGTGCTGTATTTGCATTTGTTTAAACATGTTTTCTAATATGTCCCATGATTTCTTTTTTGACCCTTTGTGCAAAAATGTTTTGTTTAATTTTTACATACTTTTAAATTTTCCTTTGGATATTTATTGTTTTCTAATTTAATTCCATGGAAGTAGAAAAGATACCTCGTATGATTTCAGTCTTCTGCAATTTGTTGTCACTTGTTTTGTGGCTTAATATGTGACCTATCCTAGAAAATTTTCAGTGTCTACCTGAGAAGAATATATTCTCTGCTGTTATTGTGTGGAATGTTCTATATATGTTTGTTAAGTACATTTTATCGTCTATTTTGTTCATATCCTAAATCTTATTAAGGAGTCTGATTGATATATCCATTATAAAAATAAGGTATTGAAATTTTCTGGTATGTTACTGAATATTTCTACCATAAGCTTAGTCAGTTTTTGCTTCATATATGCAGATTTTCTGCTGTCAGGGGAACTTACAATATTTTTAAATTGTTACATGTTCTTGGTGTATTGAACTTTTTTTGTTATCTAATGTTCCTCTTTGTCTCTTATGGAAGTTTTTAACCTGGGGCCTATTTTATCTAAGTGTGTCCAATTATCTTCTTTTTTGAATGTCATTTATGGGAAATATTTTTCTTTCACTTTCATTTTCAGTCTGTCTTTATAACTTTATAACTTTCAGTACAAAAGCCTTTTCTTTTAAAGATTTATTTATTTATTTGAAAGACAGAGTTACAGAGATAGACAGAGGCAGAGAGAGAGAGAGAGGTCTTCTATCCTTTGGTTCACTCCCCAAATGGCCACAAGGACCGTAGCTGGGTCAGTCTGAAGCCAGGAGCCAGGACCCTCCTCCAGGTCTCCCACATGGGTGCAGGGCCCCAAGGACTTGGGCCATCCACTACTGTCTTCCCAGACCATAGCAGAGAGCTCGATCAGAAGTGGAGCAGCCGGGACTCAAACCGGTGCCCATATGGGATGCTGGCACTGAAGGCAGCGGCTTTACCCACTACACCACAGTGCTGGCCCCAGTTATATTAGTCTTTGTAACTGCAATGAGTCCTTTGTAGATAGTTCTGCTGTATTTTTAATTTAATTTAAGGTAACTATTTAATTTTAAGGTAACTTTAAGATAATGGGACCAAAACATTTTAAGGCTTTGCACACATTGTCAAGAGTAAGTTGGTTCTACTTTTAGTTTTAGAATCAAACTACCACAAGTCTCAAGGACAGGGAAGAACTTCATTACTTTAGTCATAAAATCCATTTGGCTATAAGATTTGCTTTCCTGACAGTGAATACAAACATACACTCAGCCAGGAAGCATTAGCAGATCACAAAGCCTGATATGGCACATCAGGAGCCAGCTATTCACTTATGCAAACTAGAGTAAATTCATGGAATAAATTAAAGATAATTTACTATACACTTAAAAAAGGGGGGAGTTATTACATAACATAAATTTTTCTAATTTTTCCTTCCTTGGGCATTTTAATACCACCATATGGACATTACATTTTAAATAAACTTGGCCACAATTTTAATATTTTATTTACTATGCATTTATTTTTAAAAATATTTATTTATCTGAAAGGCAAAATTGTAGAGAGACAAAAGGACACACAAAGAAAGACACATTGAGATCTTCCATCCACTGACCACTCCCTAAATGGCCACAATGGCCAAGGCCGGCCAAAGCCAGGAGCCTGAAACTCCATCTGGGTCTCCCATGTATGTGGCAGGGGCCCAAGTACTTGAGCCAACTTCTGTTGCTTTCCCAAGTACATTAGCAGGGAACTGGAGGAGAAATGAAGCAGCCCAGACTTGAATAGGCACTCATAGAATCCCGCATCACAAGTCACAGCTTAACTTGCTGTGTCACAGCCTGGGCTCAAGTATTTGACAAGACATTCTAACATATTTTGAGCATTAAAATGAGCAAGTGGGGCTGGCATTGTGACATAGCATGTAGAGCTTCCACCTGTGATGCCCACATCCCTTATGGGTGCTGGTTCATGTCCCTGCTGCTGTACTTCCAGTCCAGCTCCCTGCTAATGGCTTGGAAAGCAGTGGAAGATGGTCCAAGTGTTTGGGCTCCTGCCAAGATCCTGAGACAGCCCCCGACATTGTGGTCATCTGGAGAGTGTACCAGCAGTTTCTTTAAATAAAGAAAATAAATAAAATGTGCCAAGCATAATGCAAATGAAGATATATCAATGATATGTACAAATTGTGCCCTCATTGACTTTATAAATTTAGATTATAATTTTAGGAAGGAGGCATGCATAGAATTGATAAATTGCTATAAAGATGGGTGCGTGTTACTGTGTTGTAGTACAAGATGAGGGATATTCACATAAATTAGATGAGCATATCTAAATTTAAGTGCACAAATAAATGGTCACATATTCCTTCCCAAATAGTTTTTAAATATTTTACAACATGGGACCAATGTTGGGGGCATTGTGGCACACTGAGAAAAACTGCCACCTGTTTCACTGGCATCTCATATGGGTGCCAGTTGGAGCAACTGGCATCTCACATGGGTGCCAGTTGCTCCACTTCCTATCCAACAGCCTGCTGATGTACCTGGGAAAGCAGTGGAGGATGACCCAAGTACTTGATGGCCCTGTACCCATGTAGGAGACCCAGAATAAGCTACTATATCCTTGCTCCTGATTCATGACCAGCCCAACTCCAGCTGTTATGGTCATTTGGGTAGTGAAGTAGCGGATGGAAGCTCTCTCTCTGTGCAACTCTGCCTTTCAAATAAATAAATATTTTTTAAAATGAGGCAACACACATTTGCATACACCCATACACAATGCAAAAGCCATAAAACAGACTCCTTCCTTTAGGGATCTTTTCCACAAGCCCAATAAAGTACAACATACACGCATAGGGCTGTTTGTCTTAGCTGCTTCCTTTCTCAAAGTCCAGTCCCCAGAGAACAAAATCCCTACATTCTCATACCCACAGAGAACTTCACACATACCTTTTTAAAATTTGATTTGTTTATTTGAAAGGGAGAAAAGGAGAGAACCCATCTGCTGATTCACTTCCTATAACAACCCTGAGAGAAATCAATCCAGGACTCTCATGTGGGTGGCAGAAACCCAATCACTTGAACCATCACTGCTGACTCCCAGGGTCCAAATTAGCAGCAATATAGAGACAGGAGTAGAACCTGGATCTGGGATTTGATCATCCCGACCTGCATCTTAACCAATCCCATTAGTGTCTTAACATAATCTCAAATTTCAATACAAGAATACCTACATCTGTATTTCCCAATAATTTATCCAGCTATGCAACTTAAAAAAATACAAATACACACGTGCTATAAAAATTAACAAACATGAATTAAAAATAACAACCATTGGATTTTCTCTGTGGCATAGAAATTGGATTATAAATATTTCCAAAGCAAAGAAGCAGATGGAATTTGGGGGATGCATCATATTGTTGTGTTGTCAAGTAACCAAACCAAAATCCAAACATACTCGGGCTGATCTGAGGGGAAAAAAAGGAACTTGTATTTATGCATTCAAGACCAATTGTTATCTGAGAGAAACTGCCTTAATTTTTCTGGTGGTGACAGGCAGACATTCCTTCAACTCCCAACTATATACCTTGCTGTTGGCTGGGAGGCCTGTCAGCTCTGCTAATGTAATCAATCACCCAGGATCACCTCCCAACTTTATTAATTCCCTCTATTCCCACCTGGTACCCTGATTGCTTTCATTCACAGAAGATAATTTGGCATACAGAAATTGACATTTAGAACTTAGTTTTTTATATCCTTTCCCATTCAGCTTACCTTCAATCGACTCATTTAGTAGCAAATGAATCAAAGGACAAATAACCAGCTCTCTCTGTTTTCAGTCATCTTCCCTCTAAGGAAAAAAATAATTTGTGTTTTGATGTTTTGTATAAATTACTATTAGGCTGAATAGCTTCCTGAGTGTTTTGCAGTTTGCTATTTGACATGACTAAATACATGATAAATGGGTTTAAAATGTTGTCATCCTTGAAATGTTCTTATAGTCATTTGCTACTAAATTTAGTAAATCCCTACAACCATGGAGTAGCTCAGCCTTCCTTTCAGCTGAAAGCTCTTGCAAAATATCATCCAATTAGAGAAAGTATTATCAACAAAAAACGTGAGGCTCAACATTGTTCTACCATTTCAGAATAATATGACTTCTTCAGTGGTACAGCCACTCTAGAAAATAGTTAGGCAAAAGCTTGTAAAAATAAACATGATTTTACCACATGATCAAGCAATTGCATTCTAAGGTATTTACCTCAAAAATATGAAAACGTATGTCCATGCAGAAAAAATGCATAGCAATTATTTGTAATAACCAAACTTGATTAGCTCTTGTTCAGAAAAACTAAAGACTAGAAGAATCTCAAAGTGTGCTTACTTAATTTGTGAATAAATCAATGTTGTTATATGTGCATTCCATGGAATATTACTTAATATACAAGGATACAGAAGAACTGTATCAGAAACATTATACTATGTGAATTATGTCAAATAGAAAAATTAGTGTACCCTATGGTTTTATTTAAAAGATATTCTAAAACAGGCAAAATCATACTGACAGCAATTCCTTGGTCACCTGGGACTATGGTGGGAATGCATGGAAACTATTTAGGGTGAGAATTCATTTGTCTGTCTTGATTGCAGTGGTGCTTCCATGGTAATGAACAATTACCATAGTACTGTGCTGTACACTCATAATTGCTGGATTTTATTTTCTGTTAATAAAATCTTTAAAAACAAAAAAAGGATGAAAAAATAACTTTTTCTTTGGTACCTAATAGGAATTCACCAGAATAATATATGCTCTATGCAAGGGCGGGTGGGTGGTTTATTTCAAAAGAAGGGATGAATATATAAATTTCTTTAAACACATAAAAGTACAATCAGATCTATAAATCTCCAAATAACAGATGTTCTGCAGCATTTTAAATTTTTTGGATGAAAACCTCCATTTGAAAAAAGTCCATTTCGTTTTTTATGTTTATAATTTTTGTAGCTAGTAAATATAATTATACTTTAAAATCACTTAAGCTTCTTTGTGAACAAACTATACTCGGTAAGACATTGCAAAGGGAAAATATGTTTCTTAAATTGAGAATACTGAGATATATGTAAATATATTTGACATGTAAATATTGCTGACAAAAATGGTGGTCAGTTGCATTTATTTATCTTTAAACTCTACCAGCGTTTATGTTATTCTACATTCTAATTATTCATCTTAATGCATTTTGCTGTTTTACAAAAAATGTCAAGGTAGTGCTTGGCAAGAAGAGTATTTGGTCTTGTGAAAAGCAAAACTGTTAAGTCCTCTTTGAGATATATGAACTGCATTCATCCAAAGATGGCGCTAGAGTTTGAATTCACAATCTATCACTCTTGTAGGTGATTTAGATTTAAGTCAACAAAAGTGTGTCAGTGATGGCGCTTTTTCACTTCTTCTGCATCCAAGTTAGCAAAATTATTTTCTCTGCCAATCCTCTCCCCCAAGATTTTCTAATTCAAAATAGGCTTTGTTTATCAAAGTAAATTGCTTGTGATCATTCAAGAATAATACCATGATGTGTATGTTTTGCTTAGGATACATTTATTTAATGTCATCCTAATTTGTACTGAGCTACTATAGAAATCAGTTTTCATCAATACTTTCTCCTGATAATCATGATTATTTTGTTTCAGAAATTATACTGTCGTTAATTCCAAAATCATCGTGGTCACAATACGGCCTGAACCCAAAGCAACTGATTCGTTTCTGGAGATAGAATTAGCTCATTTGGCGAATGTAAGTACCATCTCATTGGCATTGAATTGCTTCTAGAAGTACTCTTTAAAGAATGTAAACAGTCATTCTTTTGACCAAAGAACCAGACCATATTTTTTGACCTTTCATAGTTGAAAATAGATTAATTTATTGTGAGCATTTGTATTACATATAAACAGAGTGACATAATATTCTATGCTTTTGTTCCTGAAAAGACTGTTTTCAGCTTGTCCAAGATAACAGTTAATAAATTATTTATCAGTATACACATTTTTACTGAGCTCTGTGCCAGGTACAGGAAGACCAAGTGACTAACAGCCTTTCTATTTGGTGGAGAAGACTAGGTTTAAAATAATGTAGAAATTATAAACACAGTTACAAAGGGGAGTCTTTAACTCAGAGGAAGTGGTAGCTAGTGAGGCAGCATGTGAAAGTACTAAGTTATGGAACAAAGAAGAGATTTTATAACTATCTATGTGATCCTTTTGTCAGAGGTGAGGAAGGTGATTCCTATAAGATCTATCTTATTATACTTTGATACTTTCTTATTAAAATAAGCTAGTCTCATGTTTTACAAGGAAATACTTTCATTTTATACTTTACCAAGTTTCTATAAAATTGATCTTTACATAAAAAATAAACTGAAACAAAAATAATTAAGTCATTTTTTCAAGTTCATATATTTAGTGAATGACAGAATTTATAAACACATCCTTTAGGCTACAAAACTTGCCTGTTTCTTGATATTGTATAATTTCCGATTTCCCCCAAGAAATCTGTCTTGGTTTTATAAAAAAATGATAATCATCTGCCTTGTGAACGAACCACTTTTTACTAGATGCCTCACGCTTCCTAGATTGTTTAATGAAAGCTGCAAATCTTTCTACAATAACTTTCAAACATCATGATTTTTTTATTTTTTTATTTTTTTATTTTTTTTTTTTTTTGACAGGCAGAGTGGACAGTGAGAGAGAGAGACAGAGAGAAAGGTCTTCCTTTTGCCGTTGGTTCACCCTCCAATGGCCGCCGCGGCCGGTGCGCTGCGGCCGGCGCACCGCGCTGATCCGATGGCAGGAGCCAGGAGCCAGGTGCTTTTCCTGGTCTCCCATGGGGTGCAGGGCCCAAGCACCTGGGCCATCCTCCACTGCACTCCTGGGCCACAGCAGAGAGCTGGCCTGGAAGAGGGGCAACCGGGACAGAATCCGGCACCCCAACCGGGACTAGAACCCGGTGTGCCGGCGCCGCTAGGCGGAGGATTAGCCTAGTGAGCCGCGGCGCCGGCCCAAACATCATGATTAATATTTAAACTGTTAGGTTTTTTTCTACTTTTAACTTTTATCAAATTGTTACCATACTGGTTCTGTCCAACCTCAAGGATGTGTTTTATTTCTATAATATCTACCTCCGCATACATTAATATGGGTCTTATCTCATCATTGCATTGAAAACTAGGAGATAATTTTAACATTCTAACATTTGCTTTTGAATAAGGAATTTATGTATTTATGTGTTCAAAATTTTTATGAATTTTTATCTATTTGCTTGTTTTCTGTTTATGTTGCTAGTATTTATTATTTACAAGCATTTATTAAATATAAAAACATTAATTCCCTGTATCAAAAAATTATTGAATTACTGAAATAAAAACACAATGTGAAAACCTCTTTCTTATGCAGAAAACTCTTCCCAAATGTATATTTAGCAGACTTTTCTAAATAAAGTTAAAATTATTATTTATAATTTAAAAAGCATGATAATTAAAGGAAAATTTTTGACAAGTTGAATAAAGAGTAACCTCAGAAATAGCATTGAAAAAATTGTCCCACATTTTTTTCAATTCAATAAAACCATTTGAAATAAACATATATAAGCTTTGAGTCAAACTTTTATCTTCTAGGACTACATTTTATTAACCAACTTACAAAAGAGGTAAACCATATATGAAAAAATTATTTCTACATATAGAAAACAGATTGTATAATCAACAATTGTTATTAAGCACCAGTTAGATAGTGGAGTGGTAATAAAAGCATAAAAACAGATGAGATAATTACTGCAAATCATTTGGAATTAATTTGATGTTTTTAAGTATGCATATTTTGCACAAGTGAATGATCAGGTTCTCAAATATAAAAGTCCCAGGTTAAGGAAAGACTGACAAACCTATTACCAAAAAAGGGGGTGGGAGAGAAGAAGAAAAGTATTTATGCTATGGAAAAAGAAGCCTAGAAGAATTTGCATTGCCCATCTATCTATCTTATCATCAGAAGCCACTCCAATTACCAAACTCACAATGGAGCTTCTCTGGGCTGCTGTGGACTCCATCTATTTTAAAAAAATATTAATTTGTTTAGTCAAAAGGCTAAGAGAGAAGGGGAGGGAGGGGAGAGAAGGAAGGTAGGGGTAAGAGAGAGAGAGAGGGAGAATGAGATTGAGATCTTCCATTGCTGGTTTACTCTCCTAATTACCACAACATCTGGGGTTGGGCATGTCTGAAACTGGGAGCCAGGAACTCTTGCTAGGTCTCTCAAATAGGTGGTAGGGGCTCTTCCTGCACTGCTTTCTCAGGCACATTAGCAGGAAGCTGGTTAGGAATTAGAGCAGCCAGTACTCCAACTGGCACTCCCATATGGGATGGTGGCTTCACAAGCAGAGGCTTAACCCACTAGGCCACTATGTCCCCTCCCTCTATTTTAACCATATATTGCACTGCTGCCTGTACAATTTATATATAGCCCTTCATGCTTTGCTGTTTTGAATTTCTAATACTTGTTGCATCTATACTAATCTTATCACCCAAATTAACTTGTAAAATGCCTTATTGTTCATTAAGGGAAGGAATATGTGACTGATGTATTGAATATATTAATGTCTTCATTTATTTATTTATTTGAGAGAGAAGGAAAACACACGACAAGCACACTCCCCTCTGCTGAGTCACTCCCTAAATGTCCAGAAGGAGCCAAGAATTCAATCCATATTTCCCACATAGGTTTCAGAGACCCAACTACTTTAGCTATCTCCTGCTGCCTCCCAGAGTGTGTTTTTTTTTAAACTTTTATGTAATGAATATAAATTTCCAAAGTACAGCTTATGGATTACAATGGCTTCCCCCCCATAACGTCTCTCCCACCCGCAACCCTCCCCTTTCCCACTCCCTCTCCCCTTCCATTCACATCAAGATTCATTTTCGTTTCTCTTTATATCCAGAAGATCAGTTTAGCATACATTAAGTAAAGATTTCAACAGTTTGCTCCCATACAGAAACATAAGTGAAAAATATTGTTTGAGTACTAGTTATAGCATTAAATCTCAATGTACAGCACACTAAGGCCAAAGATCCTACATGAGGAGTAAGTGCACAGTGACTCCTGTTGTTGAGTTAACAAATTGACACTCTTGTTTATGGCCTCAGTAATCACCCTAGGCTCTTGTCATGAGCTGCCAAGGCTATGGAAGCCCCCTGAGTTCACTGACTCTGATCATTTTTAGACAAGGCCATGGTCAAAGTGGAAGTTCTCTCTTCCCTTCAGAGAAAGGTACCTCCTTCTTTGATGACCCGTTCTTTCCACTGGGATCTCACTCGCAGAGATCTTTCCTTTAGGTTTTTTTTTTTTTTTTCCCCAGAGTGTCTTGGCTTTCCATGTCTGAAATACTCTCATGGGCTTTTCAGCCGGATCTGCATGCCTTAAGGGCTGATTCTGAGGCCAGAGTGCTGTTTAGGACATCTGCCATTCAATGCGTCTGCTATGTATCTCACTTCCCATGTTGGATCATTCTCTCCCTTTTTTATTCTATCCCAAAGGGATCACATAAACAAGAATAGTGTCTGCAAATACTAGCTGATAGAATAAAAAAGGGAAAGCCAGAGTGTGTTTTAACAAGAAGCTGGAAATGGAAAAGGAGCGAGGACCAAAACCCAGGCACATGGATATAGGATTTGGGCATCCCAAACAGTGTTTCTTTTTTTCTTTAAATATTTATTTGTTTATTTGAAATCAGAGTTACTGAGAGAGAGGAAGAGACAGAGAGAAAGAGATGTTTCACCCACATATTCACTTCCCAGGTGGCCACAGCAACCAGGAGAGGGCCAGGATAGAGCCAGGATGAAGTCAAGAAACAGGAACTTCCTCGAGGTCTCCCATGTGAGTGGCAGGGGCCCAAGTACTTGGGCCATATTCTTCTACTTTTCCCAGGAACTTGCAGGGAGATGGATCAAAAATGGAGCAGCCGGGACTTGAACCAGCGCACATATGTGATGTCAACATCACAGGCAGCAGCTTTACCCACTATGCCACAATGCTGGCCCACCAGCTGGCAGCTTAACTACAACATCAAACACCTGGCCCAATTATCTTAGTATTTATTACCAGTCAAATGAACATATGTTCTGTAAACTTATACTATTTTATTTCCATTAAAGCAATAATAAAAAGCCTTTGTTGAAAAATAACAGTCTTAGCTAAAATATGAAGAAAACACAGATCATGAAAATTAATATTGAAATTGACAAGAATAAACTAAAACTGGGGCTGGTATTGTGGCACAGCAAGTAATGCAGCCGCCTGCAATGCCCATGTAGGCACTGGTTGGTGTCTTGGCTATTCCACTTCCAGTCCAACTCCCTGCTGATGGCCTGGGAAATTTAGCAAAAGATGGTTCAACTGCTTGGGCCCCTACCAAATAAATGGGAGGCCCGGGTGAAGCTCCTGGCTCCTAGCTACAGCCTGGCTCAGCCATGGCCATGCAACCACTTGGGGTGTGTGTCCATAGATGGAAGATCACCCTGTCTCTGAAATTTTCAAATAAGTAAATATTTTTTAAAAAGCTATAATTTCATTATATATATATATATATGTATGTATGTGTGTGTGTGTGTGTATGTCTGCTATTACCTTGACATAGAAATATTTTAGGTATGGCATATCCCTAATATGAAATCTGTCTCCTTTTTCTGCTGCACTGGGATGAAAATTAAAAGCTATATTTAGTCAAGGGAAAAGCCTGATAATATTTTCTAAATGAAATGTTTTCTTTTAGAAAGCATTTTACAAAAAGCATTTAAAGTATGTTAAATATAATAAGGCCCATGGGAACTGATAGGAATAGGTAATAGAATGTAGAACCTTGCAATCAAAATTGTATTTAGCAAAGTCAATTGAAAATTTAAGCAGCTCCTAGCTCATTAGTGAGTAATATACTATTTTAATCACTTTTTTTCAGGCTGATGGCTTCATTTTCATGATCCATACAGTCAAGAGTTTGTGGTACTTACTGTTTGGACATAGTCATTATTTGGGTTTAAGGAATAACAAATTTGCTTTTTCAGGAAATGAATTTTGTTTTTCAAAATTACTTATAGTCTCTTTAAAGTGACATTTATATTTATCAAACTGTTAGATGCTATAATGCATAAGGAGAGCTAGTAATTTTACTGAAAATATTGTTGAAAACTAAGTTAAATTGAGTATGAGTGTATGTGCAAAACACACACACATATAACATATATATGCACACACACACATATACACAAACACATACCTCTTATTAGAATTTCTTGGGTCTGACAGTTTGGAGCCTAGAATGACTTTTCATGGTGGATGGCATCTCCATTTTATAGAAGAGTTAGAGGAATTTTAAAAATGCATCTTAGTTATCTCGTGTTCTAGCAACTTTGCAAGCCTCAATGCATTATTTTTCCAAATAAAAAGTCTTCATGTAGTTTCCATTTAGAGCGGAAAGATAGATTGCTTCTGCACCTTTTGGCTAAGATCAAGTGTAATATCTGTTCTTATCAGTAAAATAGAAATTAGAGTAGCCTTTACTCTAATCTTGCTTTTTATTTTTTAATTTCATCCCCTGGGTACCAACTCTAATGTAGGGAACTACTGCCATCTTTCAAGGTTGGTAAAAACCTATCAAGTGTATATGTAGTTCCGAAATTGGTCATATGTACAAAAGAGTCAATGAGAATTTCAGCTTCTGGATTTGTGTCTTTTCTTGCATACAAATAGATCAAGCTATGAAATTAAGACATTTGATTCATGAGTATGTACCATAACCTTTATAAATAATGTTGAGAAACATAATGGACTACTTTAATACATGACTATATGCTTGCTACCATTAGATAAGCATGAAAAACAATGCAAAGAAATTACAGCATTCATCAGTGGATATTTTCATGAATGCCGAGGGCTAATCAGCTAAAGAATTAAAAAGCATTTGGCAGAGCTATAAAATGTCCAGTCTATGCATCTATATTTGTCAGCAAGGAGTGTTTGTATCCATTTACTTTTAAAATTACTTTTCTACCTTAGCTTTTGTTCATTTGGAAGAGATTGTTGGTTTTTACTGCTTAGAGTTCTTGGAAATTTTTATGAGAGAGTCTAAAAATGGTAACTAGACACTTAGGCTAGGAGATTGATGATTCTGCCAATAGCTGAAATTGAGATAGAAATTGTTCTCCAGCTACAATTGTTTCTCAGTTATATCATAAATTCCTAAACTTGAGTAAGCATCTTTCTCACTTTTGAAATTCAGCTTGTTTTTATTCATAATATGTAATTGATATTCTTCAAGATTTTTAAATAAATGTGCTACTCTTGGGGAGCAAGGATCAGCAAACTTTTTCAGTAAAGAATCAGAAAGTAAATATTCTAAGATTGAGAGCTGCAATGGGTCCTGTCACATCCATTCAACTATGCTGTTACAATGTGAGAGCAACTGTAGGAAATATATAAAAAGATGGACGTGTCTATCCAAGAGTATTTTATTCACAAGAGTAAGTGGCAGGCCAGATTTGATGAGGGCTGTAGTAGTTTGTTAATTCCTATGTAGTAGGTAGAATAATGATCTCCCATAGTAATCCCCAGAAATTCTAAATATGCTATTACATATTACATGTATGAAAAAGGACTTTTATATGATCATACATCAATGGGGAACTCCTGTGTGCTGTAATTAAAGGTAAGGATTTTTGAGATGGGAAAATTTTCCTGGATTATCTGAGTAAGCCCAGTTTAATTATAAAAATCCCTTATGAGTGGAGGATCTTTCCTAAATGAGGTCAGAAAGATGTAATGTCAGGACTCAACCTGCATTACTGTCAAGAGGGCTGTAGGCTAAGGGAAGCGGGTGGCCTCAAAGCTGGAAATAATCCCTGGTTTGCAACCAGGAAAGAAATGGAGATCTTACTGCAAGGAGCTATAACTGGATTCATCGCCACATGCTCCAGAAAGGAGTTCAGTCTGGACAACACTTTAATTTCCACTGAGTGAGACTCACTCAGCTGAACTCACTAGACTCCTGCCCTATGAAAACTGTGAGAAAATGCATGTGCTTCTGTGTTTGTGGCAATTTGTTACAGCAGCTTTCGAAACCTAATACACTTTACATTAAAATATGGTAAATTCATTTTTAAATAATGATAACATATGTGTATATCAGTAGTGCTATTTTACATCAGATTCACTGCAATATTGTTAATGCGTTATTCAATGAAAATCAATTAGCAGTTCATTTTTTCTGGTAAATTTTAAAAATAAATTTATTTATTTATTTATTTATTTTTAAGTCAGAGTTAATATCTTACATTCACTGCTTGAATTCCTAGAAAGGGCTGGGCCAGGGCAAAGCCAGGAGCCAGAAACTTCATCTTTTTTTCCCACGTGGGTGGCAGGGGCCCAAGTACTTGGGCCATCTTCTGCTGCTTTTCCTAGGCTGTTAGCAAGGAGCTGAATCAGAAGTGGAACCACTGGGACACGAACTGGCACACTTATAGGATGCTGGCACCTCAGGAGGCAGCTCTACCTGCTGTGCCACAATGCCAGACTCTTTCTGGTAATTATTAGGGTAGCACTGTAGGAACTTTATTGAAACAATCAGCAGACAGTGAGAATGGACATTGAAAAGTGCTGGATAATCAGGGAAATAGGAGAATGCCATGAAACAGAATTACCTAGGCAGCCTAAAGAAGGGCCTTATGGAACAAGGTGCTAACTGTCAAGGGAAACTCTAATATTTGAAGATTTGTTATGCTCTTGAAACAACTTAGAAAAGCTTCTCTACTGGCAGATAAAAGATTGAGCAGTGGAAATCACTCTTGCTCTTTTCTCTGCTACAGCTGGAAAATTATTATTAGGACATATTGTTATGTTCTCTCAGATATAAAGGGAAAATTCCCAAGCTATATGCTTTATTTAAGGACTCGTTTATTAAGTTATTGGCCACTTCAACTTATTGAAATATTTGGATCGTTTTTACCCGTAGAAGATCATTTATTTGCTGAGAGTTACACCCAGACTTTATGTAGCCATTGCTGAAATGATGCAATAATGTCTGGGTAAAATACTAGAAGATGTTAGGCAGTGGCTTTCTTTGAATAATATACAAACCAAAAAATTCCTAATGATGGTTCTACTTTTACTGCTTCCCAGCAGAAAAATAGAAGTAGTCATCAGGCAATAATGTACATTCAGATTAGTGCTATGTGTCAGAAATTAGAGAAGCAAGCTCATATCACATTTATAAAAACAGTGTCATTTGGTTAATATTGTCTACAAAATAACCATATCACAGAAAGTGAATTAAGTATGTTCCCTCTCCTTGTGTTCCTATTAAATAGCTGACAACTCCCTGAGAAGAGCTATGTGACACAGATGTGACTCATTCTGGTAAAACAATATTCTGCATTTCTTACTTCCTTGTGGGTTAGCTAAATCCAGCACTTCTTTTCCACGCTTGTGGTTTAACTGGTTCTCAATATGATGCTCTATACAATCCTTGTCAGAACATTTAAATATGTAACAACACATATTTGTGTTAAAGAGACTCTTTATACATTAGTTTTATGATAGCTACCCCCTCAAATACAAAATAAGAGTAATATAAAAAGTTGCTTCTTTCTTTTATCATTTAAAATACTAAAATATATTGAATAGAACTTACCATACTTCGAGAAAAGGTTTGGAGAAGCACATTCAGAAGACTTTTTCTTGGTATTTGGTTTTATACTATATTTTTTCATGTACTTCATCCACTTGGATGGAGTACTACACTTTCATTGACTGTGGAGCTCTGAGAGGGTTCCTTTCATTATTAGCTCTTAGAAACCCATCAGAGGTTTGACTGTGAAAACGTTTATGTCTCCTAATGCCGTTTTTCTCCTCCCACACATTTCTAAGAATGTTTTATGTCTCTTTTTTCAAGTAGTATCAGAATTATAAAGAGGATATGGATTTGTCTTTGCAGGTCAGGTCAATCACATTGGAAATGTTCCTAACGAATCCCTCAGATCCATTTATGCAATCATTTGTAATAACGATTACACTTTAGTGAGGAAAGAAAGGGTGGATAGGCTCAGCAAAATTTAGCTCACTTTATGTGTTGCTTTGCTGTCTAAAAATTGGAAAATAAAAGTGAGGTTGTGGAGTGTCAGTTGAACAACTTTTCTTCCATCCATACCAAGAAGTCAATGTCCAATTCACTGGATAATGTGACAGAAAGAATCATCCTGGGATATCTGACTCAGAGCAGTGGGAGTGAAAAAGTAGGACAAAGTCACTGCCCTTCTTCCTGACCTTGGCAGCTTTGCCTATTTGCTTGCTTTACCTCCACAGAGGAGGGGTTAATTATGCCTCAAGAGGAAAGTCACAGGAAAGTTGTAAGGTTTCCCAATTAGTAATTCAATATGGCACATGAGCACTAAACAATCAAAAGTTTAAACAAAAACAGAGTAAAGTAACCATAGTATTTCTTTTATTTAATTTTATTTTTATTAAAATGTTATTTATTTGAGGGGCAGTGAAAAACAGAGACAGAGAAACTCCCATCTGTTGGTTCACTCCCAAATGCCTATAATGCCAATGGTTGATTGGAGCTAGAGCCAGGAGCCACGTACAGAATGGGTGACAAGAATATAATTACTTGAGACGTCATTGCTACCTACCAGGGTCTACATTTTCAGGAAACTGGAATCAGCAGCCTGATCTGTGAATTGAACCAGGCTATCCAAGTGGGATACAAGTGTCTTAACCACTAGGCTAAATGCCCACACCTATAAGTTTATTTTTAATTGATAAATAATAATTGTCTATAATTATGGTTTACAGTATAATCTTTTTATTTTTAAAGCTTTTATTTAATGAATGCAAATTTCATAGGTAGACGTTTAGGAATATAGTGGTTCTTACCCCATACACACCCTCCCACCCTCATCTCCCCTCCCCCTTTCTGCTCCCTCTCCTATCCCATTCTTCATTAAGATTCATTTTTAATTAACTTTAAATACAGAAGACCAACTCTACACTAAGTAAAGATTTCAATAGTTTGCACCCACACCCTCACAGAGTATAAAGTATACAGTGGTAATCTTTTGATATATGTTTGCAAAATAGAATGACTAAATCTAGTTGACTAATAAATCTATCACTTCAACAAGTTTCAGACAGTTGAATATAGTGATCTCTTGCAGAGAATGGAGACTATAATAAATAATAACACTGCTGGATTTCAGAATTACTGTAAGAGTAGAATTTAAATGTATCCACCATGTCATTTCTGTGCCTTCAGTAGTGATTCTCCAAATTTCATGTAAATATGGAAAGTGGGGTTGATAGAGGAAGTTATTAAAATGTAATTTCTTAGGTTTAGCTCCTGTCTCAAAATTCCTGGAGCTAAGGAATCTATTTTGATAAGTATTCATTGCACCTGGTTCTATAGTAAGTACAAAGAAAATGCTTTGAAAACATTAAGTAAGCAAGAGTGTGATTAAAATGACATATGAATTTAACTTAGAATTTAAATAACAAAGGAAAATTTAAATAAGCATGGTCACCATTTGCTTTTATTGCAACTTTCTTATCTTTTGTGTAACCAATTTCCTTCAGATCTCTGTTCACATATCATCTTATTAGTGAAATTTTTTCAATACACAAATTTGCAAACTGTCACCTTCCCCAGTCTTTCCTATTCACAGTGATTTGCTTTTCATTATAGCAAATGTGATGAGACTTCAAAAAGGTTTTGTAAATATTGGATTAAAAGATAATATTTCATTTGATGCAAAAATTTTGAAATCTGGGGCACATGTGTGGTCTAACCACTAAGATGCTGTTTCAGATGCCTGTACTCTACGTCAGAGTACCTGGATTCAATACCTGGCTCTTACTCTTACAATGTGCTTCCTGCTGATGTACGCAAAGAGGCAACAGATGATAGTTTGTATAACTGAACTGGGTCCTTGCAACCTATGGGGTAGACCTAGGTCGAGTTCCTGGGTCCCAGCTTAAGCCCAGCATAGCATTGGCCACTGCAGGCATTTGGGGAGTGAACCAGAGGATAGGAGTTTCTGTCTCTCTCTCTCTCTCACTCTCTCAAGTAAATAAATACAATTTAAAAATTTTATAATCCATGCATACTTTTACTCATGGTAAACATTTTCCATGAACTTTTTGAAGGCTCTCGTATTATATATTTACTTACTGACTTTTTTTTTTTTTTTGCCCCTTCCACCGTTTCTGAGGCAGAGATTTTCTTTGGTTCAGTCTTATATTACAGTGTCTACACTGTGGTTGTTTCCTAAATTATTTCTGCCTGAATGAGTAAAGGAATGGATGAACTTGTTTTGATCATCTTTCTCTTTTTTTCTGACTTACCTGTTTTATAAGAATAATTTACCATAGTTAAATGTAAGGTATTCCATAGAAAAATTATTCTGAAAAATTTCAAAAGAATAAAATGAATTTAATTATGTTATTGTCAAACCAGAGAGAGCTAGGGTTAGAAAAGTTGGGCAAATTATCTATTTTATTAATAAGAAAACAAAAACTATTCAAACAAAAAGACAATAGAATGCCACTTACATACTTATGTGGATAAAGTTGTTGATATAGTCTACTGTTAAATAAGTCAGTTTTGTTGATATTGAAATAAAGTAGAGAAGATTAAAAAATAGGAAATATACTTGAAAGTGTAAGTGAGAATTAAGAAATATGGGTCATGTAGTATTTTTTAAATGCTTAAAAATGAGTAGAAATGTTTAACTTATGTTCATCTATGCTCTTTTTAATACAGTCAAGGAGGCAGGTTTCTGGTGGTGTTGTGTCTGTGTGGGTTTCTTTTTCTTTTTTTTTTTTAGTGTATTTTGGTTTTCTGCCAAAAATGCTTGTCAGGAATAGCATAATCTTCTCAAAAGTTTTCAAATATACACAGTTTTAATATTTTAAATGCCAATTATATTGACAGCTTGGCAAATTAATCTCTTTAGCCCATCTGTCTCATTTACCTGGCAAATTTTGTTTTCTTAGTTTAACATTTCTAGATCAACTCCTAGAGGTTAGTTCGCAGCTTGCTTATTTTCCTCTTGCTCTTGTCATTGCATTTTTCTTTCTACTGTTATTGGGCTCACAATTTCCTGTTATTGATTTCCTATAAATTTCTCATAACTGTTATAGCCACGTCCCTTTGAGAAAGCGATCTGAAAATTATAGCAAATAGCTTGTAAGTAGTTTCGCAGCAGAAACTTTTTTAGCCTTTTTAAAAATGTTTAGAATTCATTTATCACTGTCTTTTAAGTTATGTGTTTCATTTCACTTTCTTATCCTTTAAGTGACTAGTCTATCCAGGTTCTAAGACTCATCTACTTTATTTGTACAGATCGTTTTTCTAAACTTCAAATATTTAACTAACTTCAGCATGTAAACTTTCATATCCATGGAAAATGTATTATGAAAAAATTATGCATGAATTTCAAAAATTTTTGGATCAAACTAAAGTTATTCTGGGGATGACGTTGTGGCACAGTGAATTAAATCACTACTTGCTATGCCAGCATCTCATATTGGAGTGCCAATTCAAGTCCAGGATCATCCATTTCTGATGCATTTCTCTGCTAACATGCATGAGAAACCAGAGGATGATGACCTTACCACTCACGTGGGAGACCCTAATGGAGTTCCTGGCTCCTGCCTGGCCTGGCCCAAACGTGACTATTGTGGCCATTTGAAGAGTGAAACAGGACAAGGAAGATCTCTCTCTCTCTCTCTCTCTGTTTCACTATATCTCCCTGGTGTGTGTGAGTGTGTGTGCGTGCACAATTATATCCTTCTCTCTCTCTGTCATTTTCGCTTTCAAATAAATTAATTAATTAATCTTTAAAGTTGTCCTAATTCCAATTTTCCATGAACTTTTTGATGTTCCTTAATAGTGGTGATTGTATTAAAATAAATACTTACTTAGTAATATCTGTTGTATACTTCACACAATAGTGACATTTAATATTAAACACTGTATTTTGGAACCAATAATGATTTTCACATGGCTGGTGTCTTAATTCTCAGAATATGGTTAGACATTTAGCCTAGTGGTAAGATCCCAATTAAGGTACCCATGTCCCTCATGAGATGGAGTTACCTGGGTTTGATTTCCATCTTGGCTCCTGATTCCAGCTTCTTGCTAATGTAAGCCTGGGAGGAAGTGGCAATGGCTCAAGTAATTGGTTCACTGCCACCCAAGTGGGAGACCTGGATTTTGTTCTCAGTTTCTGGCTTAAGCCTGATCCATCCCAGACCATTCCTGTCATTTGAAGAATAAACTAGCAAATGGGAGCTCTCTGTATCCTTCTCTGTATTTACCTCTCAAATAAGTGAAACATCTTTAAAAGATAAATTTTTGTAAGGACAGGAGGAGAAATGGTATAGTATCTATAGATAAGGAGGAGCTAAGGAGGCACATGATATAGTGTCTAAGAAGCAAGAGTGAAAGATGATCAAGTGTAAAACTGGGTGTTGACAAAAATATGGAATAATTAAAAAAGTGTTTCTTTTTTAATGTAATTTTTATTTATTTTTATAGAAAGCTTTTATTTAATAAATATAAATTTCATTAGTACAACTTTTGGATTAAAGCTGTTCTTCCCCCCATAGCTGCCCTCCTACCCCCAAACCATCCCACCTCCTCTTTATACTTTTGTTTGAGTGGAGATCAGTTTCTTTAACGGAATAAAAAGGAAATGAATATCCAAACAAGTTTATATTGTATTTCTTTTCTAATATTATTTTGTTTTGCCATAACATATTATGAACAATAATGATGAGGTAATAAGCGTTTAGACAGTATTGTGTATTAGTTTATATATAGACTTAAACTAATTAATATATTTCTAAAATCATTGAGCTATGTGTAAATGCTCTAATATCATCTACATATATGCTCCCATATACTTCATTGTCGTGTTCCAATGACAACTTGTTGCTTATAAAGTGCTTTGAGCTCTGTTGAATATAACGCTAAATAACTACAGAATAACCTCATAATGCAACATTTTAGCTATGCTGATGGCTTATCAGTTAAGTCATAAGCTGCATGAAAAAAAAAATTCCAGGTAAAACTAGAAAGGGCTGGCTGGCACCACGGCTCACTAGGCTAATCCTCCACCTTGCAGCGCCGGCACACCGGGTTCTAGTCCCAGTCGGGGCACCAGATTCTGTCCCGGTTTCCCCTCTTCCAGGCCAGCTCTCTGCTGTAGCCTGAGAAGGCAGTGGAGGATGGCCCAAGTGCTTGGGCCCTGCACCCCATGGGAGACCAGGATAAGTACCTGTCTCCTGGCTTTGGATCAGCGCGGTGCGCCGGCCGCAGTGCGCTGGCCGCGGCGGCCATTGGAGGGTGAACCAACGGCAAAGGAAGACCTTTCTCTCTGTCTCTCTCTCTCACTGTCCACTCTGTCAAAAAACAAAACAAAACAAAACAAAACAAAAAAAAAAAACAACAACAACTAGATAGGGCTTCATAATTTAGAGGAAGACACATACCCTTTTATATCCCTCGAACATCCAGATCCAAGACTTTTATAAGAAACATATAAGAACCTTCTTCTTCCATAAAACTCTACTAAATGTCATTTTCCCCTTACTTGGTAAATTCTGACTAGTGACATTGATACGAACATTTCTCTTGTGTTGTTAGATAAAAATTCCATATGTGCATTCCTTATCTACTACTGTGTGACTAGGACTCTTTTATTTTCAGGGAAGGATGTTTTTATTTTCTAGGAGTCTATTCTAGAAATAGTAACATTTGACAAAATAGATACTTTGAATATGTGGTTTGAGGAGAATGGTTATGATCCCTTAATATTGGCGGTAGTCAAATTTCCCAGTGAAACTGAATGATAAATTAAATTTTGGTAGATTTCTTAAATTCTGGAATAGTGAGTTTAATTTTTATTTCTACAAAATTCTAGAATGTAAACAGCAAACAGCACTTTATAAGGGCACCATTCACAAAAAGCCTGCTTATATTTGTGAACATGTTGTTATGCCAGACCCACTCTAGTACTTGTCAGATTATTGACAAAATTGAAGCTTGAGATTTGTCACAGCTTTCTGGCACTAAGGGAGTGTCTCAACTTGTGGAAAAGAGCCAGTGGCCTGTTTTAGAGCTATATCTTTGAACTGTGTTCACTTATTTATTGTCTTTTATCAATGACTTGGTTGGATAAGAACGCAGATGACCCTTTTTGTTTCTTGATCCTGCAATGATGCAAAGCTTGGAAGAAATAGTGAATGTGTGGGATGCCAAAATCATGACTTAAAAAGAACTCAAAAGATTGCAATACATGAGTCATGCCTGTCAAGCTCAAGAAGAGTCTACCAAAATATCTGTTAGCATCTTAGTTTGCATTGTTGGAATTATAGCATCTAAATTGTAGAGACGGTAGTTCCACCCTGCTCTTCACAGAGCAAATGGGTATTTCCCTACTCTATGAGTATATGCACCAAGAAATGAATGATGTGGAGGATAAGAGAACTTGAAGACTACAGAATATGTTTAATGGTTAAGTGAAGATTCTACAGGGATATAATAGAATCTGTATATATCTAAAGATACTAGTTAAGGGAAAAATTACTAAGTTGTTTCAAATGGCAAAATAAGGCCCAGTGAATGTGAACAGGCAGACAGCAAGAAGAAGCTTTACATTATTAGGACTCTTTAAATAAAAAAAATATATACTTGGGAAAACAGATCAAAACTTCCAGGAAGAATTCTGTGCAAAATGTTGTAAATAGCTAAATATGGGTTTGGTCACAATATTAAATATGTTGCAAGTTAAGTTCTGACTCTAATTGTTAGTCATTTTTAAAGCATTATATTGAAAAAAATCTGAAGTCACATCTAGTTTTAGTGAAAAAAAAGCATTAGATCAACTAAAAAATATACTTGGGATAATTGTATGGAAATTTCATGTGTCATCCTAAATGTCTTGGTTAATACTCAATACTTCATGATTGAACTGAATGAAAATCTAGCACTTCTTTCTCAAAGTTTCACTAGAAGTAATGTTATCCAAACATGATCTGTCAGTGAATAAAGTACTGAAAATCAAAAAACTCTGCAGAAGTGGACAGTTTAATATACCACCTCTTGCCTCCAGGAAGCACCGGCTGGAGGGTGAAGAGGAAGTGGTGGTGGTAATTGTACATGTGTCTAATATGATATGCTTCATTGTAATTTAAATTTTGACTACTTAAAATTTGACTATTTTTAAGGAAAGTAGCACAGCAATTAAAATTTTAGAGAAACAGATATGCAACTGAAACACTCAAAATATGGAATTACACTGTATGATAGCTTTGCTTTCAAATTCTCACAAAAGTAAATGTAGGTTGTAATACTAAGACTAAATATATTATTGCTTTCACAGAGTGTCACAAAATGTGTTATTAAGTCTACAAGAAAGGAAATGTACATTTCTTAAGAAAAACAAACTGAGGTGAAAGCTTTAAAGAATCCTACTGCAAGAAGAAACCTACCATTCTGTTTGAATCTCACATAAAAAGTTTATGTGAGATTAACTTAAAAGTTAAGTTTTTTGTATGTATTCACGATCTATTTATTGAAACTTTCTCTGCTTTTTTTTAGGGTACCTTGAATCCCTATTGTGTATTGTGGGATGACTCAAAAACGTAAGTGACAGATGTTTTCTTATATTACTTTGTGCTGAATATTCAAAGCACATTAAATTATTTCAGCCACTTGTTAGTTAACAGGAATATAATCCAGTGAGATGTGAGTTACACTTAGAAAGCATTCTCCATTTTGGATCTACAGGAGAGTGTGATGAATGTATTTGTGTGCAGTGATGACATCAGGTTACTTCTTGAGATAGGATTGCATTATCTAATGCTTAAGTCACATTGCAATGTGAATTCCAAGAGGATTTTTTAAAAGCTCTGATATTTTAGAATTATAGAACCTCAAATTTATTTTCAGTGTCTTCACCAGTAATTTGGCTTAGTATTGAAAAATGATGTAGCAATCTCTGCGATCATACAGCCAATACATTACTTGCGTGACCTTGAATTTACTACAGATTAGTACAATATTTCTATTTTTCTTCCACTTAGTTTTATTATGAATAGATTAACATTTAATTTTTTCCTGCACCGCGGCTCACTAGACTGATCCTCCACCTGCGGCACCGGCACCCTGGGTTCTAGTCCTGGTTGGGGCGCCGGATTCTGTCCTGGTTGCTTCTCTTCCAGTCCAGCTCTCTGCTGTGGCCCGGGAGTGCAGTGGAGGATGGCCCAAGTGCTTGGGCCCTGCACCCACATGGGAGACCAGGAAGAAGCACCTGGCTTCTGGCTTCGGATCGGCATGCCAGCTGTAGCAGCCATCTGAGGGGGTTAACCAATGGAAGGAAGACCTTTCTCTCTGTCTCTCTCTCTCACTGTCTAACTCTGCCTGTCAAAAAAAATTTAATTTTTATATATTTTATGATTTCAGGCAAAAGAATATAATTTCACAAAAAAGGATGAGTAATTCTTTTGTGTATTTCTGTTTGTACAAGTAGTTGCAATATATCTGATCAAAATCATTTTCATATCATGGATAATTCTGTGAGATTTAAATATCTCAAATAGCAGAAAAAATTAACAGTTAAGTCTTACTCTCCTATACTTTAAGTAGTTATATAGATTATAAACTATGTTTGTGCTTTTTTTTTTTTATGGCAGAGAGCAGAGGTTCAAAGCTAATAGCACATGTGTGCTGTCAGAGCATGATATTGTAGTGTTCTATGTATTCAAAGATTCTCTCAATGTTCTTCAACCCAAATGTGACCAGTATTTCAAGTTTTGTGCTGTTACTTATCCCTTAACAGAGAGTCTAGGAGAGAAATATTATTAGAATTTTTGGAAAAGGAGCAAAACCCCCTAGCAATTTTCTCAGTCCAAGGGAATTAATTTAATTGAAACAACAAAAATGTCTTTATGTGGGTGAGAAATCAATAATATTAAGCATATCTTTCACTTCTACTTTCTGATATTCTAAGGAGTCTTTTCTCCTGGTACCTTAGGAGAATCCCAGCTTTCCCGAGTGATAAATGGTCAAATGCCCTTGTTGATAAAGTTTTTTCTTTATTCTTTATTTATTTGAAAGAGAGAGTAGGAAGGGGAAGAGAAAAGGAGAGAGCAGGACACAGGAGACAGTGACCTTCCATCTGCCAGTTTACTGCAAATGGCCACAGTGGCTGGGAGTGGGCAGACCAACCCAGAAGCCAAGCATTCCATCCAAGAATCCCACATTGGTAGCAGGGGCCCAAGCACTTGGGACATCATCCTCTGCCTTCCCTGGTGCATTTCGAGGGAGCTGGATTGAAATGGAGCAGCTGACACTCAAAACTGGTGCTCTGATGTGGAAAATCAAAAACCATAAAATCTCTGTAGGCTTTCCTCTCTACACAAATAGCTGTAGAAGACTTTGGTTGTATATTCTGAGGTGCTATTTAGTGTTGTTTAGTGTGTTTTATAGCCAAAGAAAGAATAAATACTGTAAAGTTCCAACTTAATTATCAACTTATACTATCTTAAACTCCTTATTATAGCTACTTGCATATCTCGGTGAATAAAAGCCAATTTTGATTTAGTTTCATCATCATTTTACTGGGGAGGATGGATTTTTGTGTTGACCCAAACAAAGGAAAGTGTTATTTACTCCAAAAGTCCTTTATGACTATTAAAGGGACACTACAAAAAGAAACATTCCCCTATTTTATACCTCCTTTGGTTTCCTTTCACAGACAGTGTAAAGTGTTGGATTTTATTTACAAAGCCATTGGCATTTGAGGTCAGCATTAACCTTAGGAATCAATCACACTCCACTTTCCCCAACATTTGCTGATAATGTGACTCTGATCCATCACAAAGAACATGTGTAGCTTTACAAAATTCAACTTTTAAGGTGTCCTTGAAAACACTATTGAGAGAGAGAGGATATGAGTTTAGTTGCTTTTCAAAGCAGATAATCTCAAGAGATCAGTATATTTCATGTTTCCTTGATGTACCTGAAAAGCAATCAAAAGACTTTACACTGTGAAGGTACTTGTGTCCTATTACACTTTTTACCAGAATGTTTTATCATCAAACAATGTTTTTCTGCGTCAATTTTAGAACAATGAAGGTTAAGACAACTTTATTTTCTTTCTCCACATCTGTTCTATTTTAATTATGTTCACATATACAATAATTTTATTGATATGAATATTTTAACTTTTAGTATAGGTCTTCTAAGAACAGTTAATAGTTAAGAGGTAGTGCTACTTTTTTTTTGTATCCCGAGAAAGTTTGACTTAAGTGACACTACAGCAATGAAGTTGAAACAAGAAATGTTTTAATATTGATGGGTCAAGTTGCTATCCTTTTCATTTCTTAATTTTTATTTACCTATTTGAGATAGAAATATATACAGGAATACAGGCAGAGTTCTTGTTCATTGATTCATTGCATAAATGCCCATAATGCCTACCCCCTGGGCCAAAGCCAGGAGCCAATAATTCAATTCATGTATCCCATGTGGGTGACAGGAACCCAATTTCTTGAGCCCTCACCACTGCCTATCAGGGTTTGGGAAACAGAAGCCAGAGCCAGGAATTCAACCAACTCTGATATGGGATAGCAGCATCCCAAGTAGTCTTAACTGCTAGACTAAATGCTTATCTTCCTTTTAAATTTTTTAGCATTAATTATAATTTCAAAAGGCAAAGAATGAATATCTCTTACATGCAAAATATTAAAACATATTGTTATGCTAAACATTGACCATCACTACTCTTGGTCTTCATACCTGCCCACATCTCGAAGGCCACATTTTTGTAATTGTTAGCAACCTTAATTTCAAAGTCAACATATATCTTGGACTTTTTTGTGTTTTGTTACCTGTATTTCATGCCTTTGACCTACTGCCTTGTATAGATACTGTGTATGTATATGTATACACACACACACACACAATTTATATATGTCTCACAATTTATCTAATACTGTCTGTATTGATGATTGTTGATGTGATTTCTATTTTGTTTTATTCTATACCCTGTGCTGGGTATACCTCCTTATACATTCTTCCTTGAGGATGTCTCTGGCTTATTCCAAAGTGTTACCTTCTTGCTCCTTTGTGTCACCTCATTTTATATTCTTCACAGCATACTTTCCTACTGTTATTATTTATTTTGGTTTGTTTGTTTTTGCCTATCTCCCTCACCAGAAAATTGGCACCATAATAAAGATGCTTTATCTTATCACTGCACTTTTGATGCCTGCTATACATTCACTTGGTATGCATTCATCAAATTTGTTTTTTGTAAGAATAAATGCAGGTTTCTTATGTGCTCTTCTTGTTTAAGAAGTATTACCATTTTGGTTTTATCTTATTGGTTTATAAATATTTCAGTAGTTTTCAGATATAATATTAGAAGTTTGAAGGTAGAATGCCCCAGCTTGTTACAGTTCTAAGCTCCATTATAAATAACTAATTTCATTTCTAAGGGTACTCTATTATCTGATAATCTGAAACAAAGCCACTTTATTTTACTCTCGTTAGACCCAACAGTTTTAGGCAATTTAAAATAATATTTTGATCTTGCTTTAGCTCACTAATTACCAGGATGCCGAAAGTGCTTTATAAATTGATCCATAAAGAAAATTAAAGAGCAGTTTCCTCACTTCAGAATAGGGTTATTTTAGATAAGAGAAATATTTGTTTTTACATTTTTCTTTTAAAAAATAGCCTACAAAATTATCATTTAAATAATTGACAGATAATTTTCACATTTTTTGCGCTACCATAATCGTAGTTTTTGAATGTTAGACCATGTGTGTTGACTGCATAACCCAGAAACCTTATTTTTGTTCCTTTTAAATCATCCTGTAGTTTTTCTCTGTGGATTTTGTAGTGCAATCCATCTGATGTTGTCATACTTGTGAAGGATTAACGTTTTTTTCAGAAAATGTTTCAAAGGTTTAATTGCCTATGCTTCCATTGCAATTATTAGTAACTATTGCTTGACTGTTGCTAAACTATTTTATTAATCTATTTGTGATTTATTTACCTATCTTGTAGGTAACCAAAACTTTATAACCCTGAAATTTCCCACATTGCTATATTTCAAATTGATATATTGATTGACGTGATAATAGTTTGTCTCACAGTTAAGTAATTGAAGTGATTCATCTCCTTTGCTTGTGTTATCCTTATTTCTTTACAACCAGAACAACATCATCCTCTCCTTTTGTTATTCATATTGGAATCATCATTTCATTTAACTTATAATCTAACTCCTAGAAAATATAAAATAAACACCTCTATGTCATTGCATTAGTGCAAATAGCTTATCATTTCTTTTCTCGCTGGGTGATTTTGACAAACCTATGCATTAGGGCAACACAGTCATATACCCTAAGAAAGATCTGCTACATCTTAGAGGTTCAAATCAACTATACAAACCATTATCATTATTGGATGGTTAACCTTTCCTCTCAAGGGAATAATCAAATGGTAAAGCCTATCTATCTATCTATCTATCTATCTATCTATCTAGTTTCATTCAAATGGAGCTAGGCCGGGAGCAAACTAATATAAAGTGAGATTAATTTTCTTGCAATTATATTAAAGAAGAAAAAAAAAAACAAGAGAGTCTTATTGGGAGCCTAATTTGTACAATAGTTACTAGAAAAAATAGACCAAGAATAACTAACCTTATAAAACAGTGATTTCATGGCCTTTGAGGGAAATATCGAAGTATACTTGCAGTTATCTGCCTGAATCATTTCCTTGAGTAGCAAT
The DNA here is from genome assembly GCF_051225735.1 of Oryctolagus cuniculus. Lineage (NCBI taxonomy): Eukaryota > Metazoa > Chordata > Mammalia > Lagomorpha > Leporidae > Oryctolagus > Oryctolagus cuniculus. Next base: position 103,699,317 of record NC_142871.1, on the reverse strand, counting down.
GAAAAAAGAAACTACATTGCAAATATTCAATATACTAATAGGCATGATTCTAGTAGATTACTGTTTCTAGAATTTCCTGGTAAATCATTGATTAGAGAGGGTTTAAAAAAAAGAAAAAAAACTAATTTCAAGAACTTCTGATCCTTTTTTATTGCACAAATTGATGAGTTTAAAACTTGTTTATTTTTTCTGATTTTTTAAAATTTTATTTAATAAATATAAATTCCCAAAGTACAACTTTTGGATTATAGCAGCCTTTCCCCCGATAACCACCCTCCCACCAGCAACCATCCCATCTCCAACTCCTTCTCCCATCCCATTCACATCAAGATTAATTTTCAATTATCTTTATATACAGAAGATCAATTTAGTATATGCTAAGTAAAGATTTCAACAGTTTGCACCCAACAGAAACACAAAGTATAAAGTACTATTTAAGTACTAGTTATACCGTTAAATCACATAGCACAACACATTCAGGACAGAGATCCTACACGAGGAGGACTCCTGTTGTTGATTTAACAATTGACACTCTTATTTATGGTGTCAGTAATCACCCGAGGCTCTTGTCGTGAGTTGCCAAAGCTGTGGAAGCCTCTTGAGTTGCCAACTCAGATCTTATTTAGACAAGGCCATAGTCAAAGTGGAAATTCTCTCCTCCCTTCAGAGAAAGGTACCTCCTTCTTTGATGGCCCATTCTCTCTGCTGGGATCTCACTCACAGATATCTTTCATTTAGATCTTTATTTTTTTGCCAGAGTGTCTTGGCTTTCCATGTCTGAAATACTTTCATGGGCTTTTTAGCTGAATCTGAATGCCTTAAGGGCTGATTCTGAGGCCATAGTGCTGTTTAGAACATCTGCCCTTCTATGAATCTGCTGTGTATCCCGCTTTCCATGTTGGATCATTCTCTCCTTTTTAATTCTAACAGTTAGTATTAGCAGACACTAGTCTTGTTTAAGTGATCACTTTGACTCTTAATCCTATCATTATGTTCAATTATGAACTGAAACTGATTACTTTGACTAGTGAGATGGCATTGGTACATGGCAGCTTGATGGGATTGAATTGGAATCCCCTAGCATGTTTCTAACTCTACCATTAGGGGTAAGTCCGAGTGAGCGTGTGCTGAACTGTACATCTCCTCCCTCTCTTATTCCCACTCTTATATTTAACAGGGATCACTTTTAGATGAAATTTAAACACCTAAGAATAATTGTGTGTTAATTAAAAGTTCAACCAATGATATTAAGTAGAACAAAAAAATACTAAAAGGAATAAAGTATTAAGTTGTTCCTGTACAGTCAGGACAAGGGCTGATCAAGTCATTGTTTCTCATAGTGTCCATTTCACTTCAACAAGTTTCCTTTTAGGTTTACAGTTATTTGTCACTAATTAAGGAGAACATATGATATTTGTCTCTTTGGCGCTGGCTCTTTGCTTTTTTTCTTTTTTTTCTTTTTTTGACAGGCAGAGTGGACAGTGAGAGAGAGAGACAGAGAGAAAGGTCTTCCTTTACCGTTGGTTCACCCTCCAATGGCCACCTTGGCCGGCGCGCTGCGGTTGGTGCACTGCGCTGATCTGAAGCTGGAAGCCAGGTGCTTCTCCTGGTCTCCAATGGGGTGCAGGGCCCAAGGACTTGGGCCATCTTCCACTGCACTTCCGGGCCACAGCAGAGAGCTGGCCTGGAAGAGGGGCAACTGGGACAGAATCTGGCACCCCTACCAGGACTAGAACCTGGTGTGCTGGCGCTGCAAGGCGGAGCATTAGCCTATTGAGCCGCAGCACCAGTGGGACTGGCTCTTTTCACTCAGCATGATGTGTTCCAGATTCCTCCATTTTGTTGCAAATGACCAGATTTCATTGTTTTTTACTGCTGTATAGTATTCTATAGAGTACATATCCCGTAATTTCTTTATCCAGTCTTCTGTTGATGGGCATTTAGGTTGAATCCATGTCTTAGCTATTGTGAATTGAACTGCCATAAACATTGAGATGCAGAAAGCTCTTTTATTTGCCAATTTCATTTCCTTTGGGTAAATTCCAAGGAGTGGGATGGCTGGGTCGAATGGTAGGGTTATATTCAGGTTTCTGAGGAATCTCCAGACTGACTTCCACAGTGGCTTGACCAGTTTGCATTCCCACCAACAGTGGGTTAGCATCCCTTTTTCCCCACATCCTCTCCAACATCTGTTGTTGGTAGATTTCTGTATGTAAGCTATTCTAACCAGGGTGAGGTGAAACCTCATTGTGGTTTTGATTTGCATTTCCCTGATTGCTAGTGATTCTGAACATTTTTTCATGTGTCTGTTGTCCATTTGGATTTCCTCTTTTTGAAAAATATCTGTTGAATTCCTTGGCCCATCTCATAAGTGGGTTCTTTGTTTTGTTGTTGTGGAGTTTCTTAATCTCAGATTCTGGTTATTAATCCTTTATCTGTTGCACAGTTTGCAAATATTTTTCCCATTCTGTCAGTTTCCCCTTCACTCTCCTGACTGTTTCTTTTGCAGTACAGAAACTTCTCAATTTGATGCAATCCCAATATTTAATTTTGCCTTTGACTGCCTATGCCTCCGGGGTGTTTTCCAAGAAGTCTTTGCCTGTCCCTATATCTTGCAGGGTCTCTGATTTTCTCTAATAATTTGATGGTGTCAGGTTATAGATTTAGATCTTTAATCCATGTTGAGTGACTTTTTGTGTATGGTGTAAGGTAGGAGTCTTGCTTCATGCTTCTGCACGTGGAAATCCAGTTTTCCCAGTACCATTTGTTGAATAGACTTTCCTTGCTCCAGGAATTGGTTTTAGATCCTTGATCAAATATAAGTTGGCTGTAGATGTTTCTATTTATTTCTTGTGTTTCTATTCTGTTCCATTGGTCAATTCATCTGATTCTGTACCAGTACCACACTGTTTTGATTACAACTTCCCTGTAGTATGTCCTGAAATCTTGTATTGTGATGCTTCCAGCTTTGTTTTTATTGTACAAGATGGCTTTAGCTATTTGAGGTCTCCTGTGCCTCCACATGAATTTCAGCATCATTTTTCCACATCTGAGAAGAAAGTCTTTGGTATTTTCATTGGTATTGCATTGAATCTATAAATTGCTTTTGGGAGAATGGCATTTTGATTATATTGACTCTACCAATCCATGAGCATTGATAGAACATTTTTCTATCTAATTCTAAAAATGATAGAACATTTTTACATTTTTTGGTATCCTCTTCTATTTCTTTCTTTTAAGATTGTTTTTGTAGCAATTGTGAAGTGGATTGATCTCAGCAGTTCTTTCTCAGCCGAGGAACTGCCTGTATTTTTAAGGCTGTTGATTTTTTTGTTTGTTTGTTTGGACAGGCAACGTGGACAGTGAGAGAGACAGAGAGAAAGGTCCTCCTTTTTCCGTTGGTTCACCCTCAAATGGCTGCTATGGCTGGCATGCTGCAGCTGGCGTACCACGCTGATCCAAAGCCAGGTGTCAGGGGCTTCTCCTGGTCTCCCATGCAGGTGCAGGACCCAAGGACTTGGGCCATCCTCCACTGCACTCCCTGGCCACAGCAGAGAGCCGGACAGGAAGAGGAGTGACCGGGACAGAATCTGGCACCCCGACTGGGAGTAGAACCCGGTGTGCCGGTGCCGCAGGTGGAGGATTAGCCTATTGAGTCTCGGCGCCAGCCTAAGGCTGTTGATTTTTGTGCACTGATTTTATATCATGCTACTTTTCCACACTCTTCTATGAGTTTTAACAGTCTCTCGTTGGAGTCATTTGGATCCCCTAAAGAAAGAATCATATCATTTGTAATGAGGGATAGTTTGACTTCTTCCTTTCCAATTTGTATCCCTTTGATTTCTTTTTCTTACCTAATGGCTCTGGCTAAAACTTCCAGTACTATATTGAATAGCAATGGTGAGAGTGGACATCCCTGTCAGATATCAAATCTCTGTGGAAATACTTCCAGTTTTTCCCATTCAATAAAATACTGGCCATGGGTTTTTCATTAATTGCTTTGATTGTATTGAGGAATGTTCCTTCTATATCCAATTTGCTTAGAATTTTCATCATGAAAGGGTGTTGTATTTTATCAAATACTTTCTCTGCATCTATTGAGATAATCATATAGTTTTTCTTCTGCAATTTGTTAATGTGGTGTATCACATTGATTGATTTGCAAATGTTGAACCATCCCTGCATACCAGGGATAAATCCCACCTGGTCTGGGTGGATGATCTTTCTGATGTGTTGTTGCATTCTTTTGGCCAGGATTTTATTGAGGGTTTTTGCATCTCTGTTCATCAGGGATATTGGTCTGTAATTCTCTTTGAATGCTACATTTTTTTCAGGTTTAGGAATTAGGGTGATGCTGGCTTCATAGAAAGAATTTGGGAGGATTCCCTCTGTTTTCGATTTTTCTGAATGGTTTGAGAATTGGAGTTAGTTCTTCTTTAAATGTCTGGTAGAATTCAGCAGTGAATTCATCTGGTCCTGGGCTTTTCTTTGTTGGGAGGGCCTTTATTACTGTTTCAATTTCTGTCTCAGTTATTCTGTTTAGGTTTTCTATGTCTTCCTGGTTCAATTTGTGTAGGTTGCATGTGTCCAGGAATCTATCCATTTCTGATAGATTTCCCTGTTTGCTGGCATACAACTCTTTGGAGTAATTTCTAATGACTCATTTTATTTTTGGGGTGTCTGTTGTTAAATTCCCTTTTTCATCTCTGATTTTATTGATTTGGGTCTTTTCTTTTTTTAGTTAGTTGGGCCAATGGGGTGTCAATATTGTTTATTTTTTCAAAAAACCAGCCCTTTTTTTGCTGATCTTTTGTAATTTTTTTGATTCAATTCTGTTGATTTCTTCTCTAATTTTAATTATTTCTCTTCTCCTACTAGTTTTGGGTCTGGTTTGCTGAAGTTTTTCTAGATCCTTGAGATGCGTTGAAAGCTCATTTATTTGGTGCCTTTCCAATTTCTTGATGTAGGGACCTATCGGAATAAACTTTCCTCTCAACACTGCTTTTGCTGTATCCCTTAAGTTTTGATATGTTGTGTTGTTATCCTCATTTCCTTCCAAAAAGTTTTTGATTTCTTCTTTGACCCATTGTTCATTCAGGAGCATGTTGTTCAGTCTCCATGTGTTTGCATGTGCTCTAGGGCTTCTTGAGTTGGTCATTTCCAGCTTCAATCCACTGTGGTCTGAGAAGATGCATGGTATGATTCTTTTTCTTTCTTTCTTTCTTTCTTTTTTTTTTTTTTTTTTTTGACAGGCAGTGTGGACAGTGAGAGAGAGAGAGACAGAGAGAAAAGTCTTCCTTTTGCCTTTGGTTCACCCTCCAAAGGCCACTGCAGCCGGTGCACTGCGGCCGGCGCACCGCACTGATCTGAAGCCAGGTGCCAAGGGCTTCTCCTGGTCTCCCATGGGGTGCAGGGCCCAAGGACTTGGGCCATCTTCCACTGCACTTCCGGGCCACAGCAGAGAGCTGGCCTGGAAGAGGGGCAACCGGGATAGAATCCGGCGCCCTGACCGGGACTAGAACCAGGTGTGCTGGTGCTGCAGGCGGAGGATTAGCCTATTGAGCCATGGCACTGGATGATATGATTTTAATTCTTTTGAATTTGCTGAGACTTGCTTTATGGCCTTGTAAAAGGTCAATTCTAGATTAGTTTCCATGTACATCTGAGAAGAATGTGGATTCTTTATGTTTAGGATGAAAAGTTCTGTAGATATCTGTTGGATCCATTTGGGCGATAGTGTCAATTAAATGTTCTGTTTCCTTGTTGATCTTCTGTCTGGTTGATCTGTCTATTGCTGAAAGTGGAGTATTCAATTCCCCCAATACTATTGTATTGGAGTCTCAGTTTCCCTTGAATTCCTAACATATCATTTAAACAAACCAGTAATTAGGTGCATATATGTTTATAATAGTTACATATTCCTGTTGAATTGATCCCTTAATCATTATATAGTGCCCCTCTTTGTCTCTCTTTTTTTTTCTGAACTCTAAATTTATTTTATTTTATTTTTTTAAACTTTTATTTAATGAATATAAATTTCCAAAGTACGGCTATGGATTACAATGGCTTCCCCCCCATAACGTCCCTCCCACCCGCAACCCTCCCCTTTCCCACTCCCTCTCCCCTTCCATTCACATCAAGATTCATTTTCGATTCTCTTTATATACAGAAGATCAGTTTAGCATACATTAAGTAAATATTTCAACAGTTTGCTCCCACACAGAAACATAAAGTGAAAAATACTGTTTGAGTACTTTGTCTCTCTTAACAGATTTTGTGTTAAAGTTTATTTTGTCTGATATTAAGATGGCTATGCCAGCTCTTTTTTGGTTTCTTTGGCATGGAATATCTTTTTCCAACCTTGCACTTTCAGTCTGCATGCACCTTTGTTGGAAAGATGTGTTTCTTCTAAGCAGCAAATAGATGGGTTTTGTTCCTTAATCCATTCAGCCAGTCTGTGTCATTTAACTGGACAGTTCAGGCCATTAACATTCAATGAAGCTATTGATAAGAAGTGACTTTGCCCTGGCATTTTCCCAAAGAAATTTCTAATATATGCTTTGAACTTCCTGTGATCTTTTGCTGGGAGGTTTTCTTCCTTTACCTTCTTTCATATTAATGGCCGTGTTTCTATGTGTAACACATTTTTAAGCATCTTTTGCAGGGCTGGATGGGTGGCGACAAATTCTTTCAATTTCTGTTTGCTATGAAAGGTCTTTATTTCACCTTCATTCACAAATGAGAGTTTTGCAGAATATAATATTCTGGGCTGGCAGTTTTTTTCTCTTGGTACTTGGGCTATATTTCACCATTCTCTCCTAGCCTGTAGAGTTTCTGATGAGAAGTCTGATGTGAGTCTGATTGGAGTTCCTCTGAGAGTAATCTGACATTTCTCTCTTACACATTTTAGAATCTTTTCTTTATGTTTCACTTTGGTAAGTTTGATTACAATGTGTCTTGGTGCGGATCTCTTTTGTTCATGTTTAATGGGGGTTCTATGAGCTTCCTGTACTAGGATGTCTCTATCCTTCTCCAAACCCGGGAAGTTCTCTGCAAGTATCTCACTTTCTAATCCTTTCTTTCCATGCCATCAGGAACTCCTAAAACCCAAATGTTGGGTTTTTTAATAGTATCCTGTAGATTCCCAACTATATTTTTTATATTTCTAATTTCATTTTCTTTTCTTTGGTTTGACTGTATACTTTCCTGTGCTCTGTCTTCTAAGTCTGATATTCTCTCTTCTACTTCACTGATTTTGTTTTTAAGGCTCTCAAATGTGTTTTTCGTTTGTTCTATTGAATTCTTCATTTCATTTTGGTTTCTCTTCAATATCTCAAAATTTCATGTTCTACTAAATTCCTCATTTCATTTTGATTCCTCCTTAAGATTTCATTTTCACAAGAGAGATTTTCTGTCCTGTCCTGTATGGATTTCTGTAGTTCATGCACTTGTTTTTGATAACTTCTAAATGTTCTTATCATAAATTTTTGAATTCTGTATCTTGCACTTCTTCTATCTCATCATCTTTATAGTCTTGTATTGGAGTGTCATGTTCATTTGGGAGCGTCATGATGTCTTCCTTGTTCTTGTTTCCTCGGTTTTTGCATTTGTTGTTTGGCATTGTGGAGATATTCTTTGGTTTCTTTTTTTTTTTCTCACTGTGGTGACTTTCCTCATTATACTATGACTCTAGATTAAGTGGACTGTCTGCTTTTGGTGAATCTCTAGAGGCTTGTGGTAGGTGTGGCCAGAGAGCTCTATTCAGTCCTTTAGGGTTAAGGGTGTGCCAAAGGTGACACAACCAGGTTTAGCATGGTAAATCTCCTCTCCCTCTTTTTTTTTTATTCAGAAGGGAAGTAATTCCGCTCAGCTGAGCTCTTCTCCTTGATGGAAGTCAGTTCCTGAGCACTAGCCCCAGTGGATATAATATTTGTCTGCTCTCTCCCAAGGACCACACAAGGGATCTATGTAATCCTCAGTGTAAGCTCAGATTCCCCTTCAATGTCTCTCACCAGATTGCCAAGGTTACCGAGTTTGTGGCATCTCACACTGAGACTACTCAAGTCTCAGCCACACCGTGAGTTCTCCCACACCCCCTTAATTTTTTTTCTCAGTCCTGGTTCATAAGCTGCACACATTCACTAGGTCTTAGTCTCCTGTTATTACTCCCAACCAGAGTCAAGTTTTTCTGTTTGGCTGAGGGTGGACACAGTCCCGAACTGGCTGCCAAACTTGTTTAAATGTAGTGGTAAAGCAGTCAATACTTTGGAAAGAAATCACAATATCATATGACAGATATATGAGGTTCAGTTTTCTAAATTAGTGTTGATGATGAACACCTTATAATATGTCCAATACGTGACCTAGATGTCAACGTTAAATTTTTGGGTAGGGGGCCGGTGCTGTGGCTCAGTGGGTTAACACTCTGGCCTGAAGCGACAGCATCTCATATGGATGCTGGTTCGAGACCCAGCTGCTCCACTTCTGATCCAGCTCTCTGCTGTGGCCTGGGAAAGCAGTAGAAGATGACCTAAGTCCTTTGGCCCCTGCACCTGAGTGGGAGACCTGAAAGAAGCTCCTAGCTCCTGACTTCGGATCGGCATAGCTCCAGCCATTGAGGCCAATTGGGGAGTTAACCATTGGATGGAAGACCTCTCTCTCTGTCTCTCTCTGCCCCTCCTCTCTATGTGTAACTCTGACTTTCAAATAAATAAATAAATCTGAAAAAAAATTTTGGGGGTAGTTCTTAAGATCATATTTGTTCTTCTGTAATTGAGTTGGTAAGAAATAACTATTTGGGGCTGGCATTCAATCAGAATGGATATAATTATAGAAGTTATTAAGTTTTTGGAGTTAGCATCTAGGATGTCAAGCTTCAACTTTTGTTTAGGTCCAATAGTCAGTTCTCTAATAATATAAAACTATAAAATGCTTTTTGTCTCTTTATTATATTTATACTGACAGAAATGAAAATAGTTAATTTTTATATTAGAAAAACATTAGTCCTTGTAAATGAAAATTTGTCTGCTCTCAAGAAACAAAATACTCTGTCATAGTCAAAAATAGTAATTCCTAACTTTGGGATAGTTTCTTCTCAGGATTATTGATAAAATTTTTCCTTCTATTTACAAAGCAACAATGCCCTTTGGAAAGCATTTCAGGAGTAGACATTTGGCCTAATGGTTAAGATGCTAGTTGGTATGCATACATCCCATTTTTGTTCATGTACTGGCTCTACTCTTGGCTCCAATCTCCTGCTGATTTACAGCAGTAGTGATGCTTAAGCAGTTGGATGCCTGCCACCAACATGGAGACCTGGATTGAGTTCTTAGCTCTCTACCTCATATTTGTTCCAGCCCTGGCCACTGTGAGCATTTGAGGAGTGAACCAACAGATGAGAGTGTTCTCTCACTCCTTTCTCTGTCTGTCTCTTTCTGTATCTCTTTCTTCCTTCCTCCCTCTCTCTATACCTCCCTCTCAAATAAGTAAATACAATATTTTCAAAGTGTGTGTAAATGCACTGCAAAAGGCAATCAAGAAATCTTAATTTCCTAAAAAAAATATAGTTGGGCCAGCACTGTGGCTCACTTGGTTAATCCTCTACCTGCGGTGCCGGCACCCTATATGGGCGCCAGGTTCTAGTCCTGGTTGCTCCTCTTCCAGTACAGCTCCCTGCTGTGGCCCAGGAGGGCAGTGGAGGATGGCCAAGGTGTTTGGGCTCATGCACCCACATGGGAGACCAGGAAGAAGTACCTGGCTCCTGGCTTCGGATTGGCACAGTGCCGGCCGTAGTGGCCATTTGGGGAGTGAACCAATGGAAGGAAGACCTTTCTCTCTGTCTCTCTCACTGTCTGTGACTCTACCTATCAAATAAAAAAATTAAAAAATTAAAAATATAGTTAATATATAGATATAGTTACAGTACTCATTGGTGGGAAATGAAGCTTCATTTATTTTGCTTTTCTGCCTTTCACTATATATTACTTTTTGAAGTTTTGCAATATCCACCATGGTGTATTTTCTTATAAAGTAATTATAATTCAAAATGAACTTGTTTCAGCTTTCTTCAGGGAAATTTTTTTTAGCTTTAAAGTGTTTTAAGTTTTCTTTACAATTTTTTAAATTACATTGTAGATTTTATAGTATTGTCTTTTTTTTTTTTTTTTTTTGACAGGCAGAGTGGACAGTGAGAGAGAGAGACAGAGAGAAAGGTCTTCCTTTGCCGTTGGTTCACCCTCCAATGGCCGCCACGGCCGGCGCGATGCGGCCGGCGCACCGCGCTGATCCGATGGCAGGAGCCAGGAGCCAGGTGCTTTTCCTGGTCTCCCATGGGGTGCAGGGCCCAAGCACCTGGGCCATCCTCCACTGCACTCCCTGGCCACAGCAGAGGGCTGGCCTGGAAGAGGGGCAACCAGGACAGAATCCGGCGCCCCGACCGGGACTAGAACCCGGTGTGCCGGCGCCGCTAGGCGGAGGATTAGCCTAGTGAGCCGCGGCGCCGGCCATATAGTATTGTCTTAAATTCCAGTTTCCTGAAGACAAATTCTTGAATTAGTGTATAAATGATACCTTTTTGCTGATAAATTTTATATAGATGCCTCTAACATTATTAACAACCCATTATGTACATTAGCATGGGATATAAAGTTCAAGAAACATTGCATAAAGTGCTCAGCAAGAATTCTGAGGGCAAACAGTGGCAGTAAAATGGTGCCACATATTTTTTATTGTAACCTCTGCATTGACCCTTTAATGCAGGGGTTGGCAATCTATAGCCTGTAGCACAAATCCAGACCATTTTTTTCAGTAAAGTTTTATCAGACACAATCATGCCTTGTATGTATTTTCTGTAGCTGCATTTGTGCCACAACTGTGTAGTTGAGTCACAATAAATATATATAGTCCACAAACCCTAAATATTTACTATTTTTATTTAAAAAATTTTTATTGGAAAAATATTCATCCCTGGACCAAAATAGTGCTTTACCACATTTTTCATTGTCACACAGAAAATATTGATTATATATCACATTGAGGTAAATGAATGAAAATGTTTGCAAGTAGGGTCAGCAAGGGTAGAGCAACTTGATATCTCTGTTCTGAAAATTCTCAATCATCATTTTTTTCAAATATAGATTTCCCCATTATCTCACTCATCTTTATATGGAACTCTAAATTAGGTTGTTTTCTATCATTATCATATAACCTGTCATCCATATTTCTACTTTTTCCCCATCTAAGACAACCACTTTAATTTATCATTCGGTTTCCTAATTTTCTCTTCAATTTTATCTAATCTGGTATTAAATTAGCCATAATGCTTCTAATTCAACATATTATCATCATTTGTAAAATTTATACAGTTTTAATTTGGTAATTTTTTTTCAATCTGCTAGATAACCTTTTAGAATTTTATGTTTTTGCTGGAGATTTTAGGTTTATGTTTTATTTCTTTTAACTGAGTATGCACAGTTATTTCATAGTCTGTGGCTGATAATTTTTACATTTGGAATGTTTGTGGTTCTGTTTCTGAGTACCTTATTTCTTAGAGCACAAGATTATGCCATGTAAGTTGCCTTTAAAAATATATTGGTCAGGATTCTTTGAGGCAAGGAAATATGTATTTCTCCAGAGATGATTTGTATTTACTTCTGCATATGCTTGATAACTGAATTGAATCTTGAAGTTTCCTGGGTCATCCAGGAGATGTGAACCTGGCTGAAAATCCATGTGATGACTAGATCATTGTTACTTTTTTTTCACATATTTTAAAGCATTTCTAGCAGCATCCAAATTTTTATCATTGGAAATAAGAAATCTCATCAATGTCTTCTCACAGCTATCATTTTTGAACAACATACTGATGTTCCACAGCATATTTGTTGGAATAGTATGTTCAAAGGTAAAAATTTCATAGGTGAACAGATTAAGACAAGGATAAGGAATGCCATTTAATTCAATAGATGTATTTTTATTCATTTGAATGACATATGTCAAGATGTCACCATTCATTTATACAATCCCTGTTTATTTAGTGATTGCCCAACATAAGCAAGGAGTCAGTTCAGGATCCATCACTGTTTTTCCTGAACCACCTAACCAGCTCTTACTATTTTGTTGTATGGTTCTCTCAATTCCTGTTAGCCTCCCTCAAGTGTTTGGCCTTAATTTTCTGTTTGCTGTCAAATCTGTCACTCTGGCACCACAATAGTCATCATTCCAACTATCCAGTTCATTTGTGTAGTGATTGAGAAGTGGTAGGCATAAATTATTAAATGAAAGATAATATTTTCTGGAACTGAAATAGCTAAGAATTCTGGTTGAAAGAAATTCTTATTTAAATTAAAAAGACATTTGTGTTAAAACAAGTCACTAAAGGAGCAGAATCTATTTATATTTGCCTTTGTTACTCCAGTGATATATTCAGTCTGCTTCTCACAGCGAAAAACTTTATTTGGCTCACAACTGTAGAGACCAAAACTCCAAACATCACAGTGCAGACTCTATTGCATAATTGATGATGGATGTAGGAACACATGTCAGAGATTCAGATTACATCTGGAAACACAAAACCAGAGAGTGGGAAGGGGAAGAGTGAACCATAGAGTTCAACTTCTATAACAACTCTCTCCCAAGAACTGACCAGGTCCCACAAGAAATATCTCAATCCATTTCAAGGATAAACCCACAGATAACTAAAGAGCTCCACTAGGCTCTGCCTCTTCAAGTCTTCATCAGCTCCCAATACTACCACCCTGAGGAGTAAGCTCCCAATATACAAACCTTTGCAGGGGGAGAGGATTAAAAAAACCATATACACTACATAACTACTTTTTTCTTAAAGATGTATGTATGTTTTTGAGAGGCAGATTCACAGACAGAGAGGGAGAAACAGAGTGAACAAGGTCTTGCCTCTGCTGTTCACTCCTCAAATAGCAACATCAGCTGAGGTGGGCCAGGCTGAAGCCAGGAACCAGGATCTTCTGGGACTCCCACGTCATTGCAGGGCCCCAAGCACTTGGGCCGTCTTCCACTGTTTTCCTAGGCCATTAGCAGGGAGCTGGATAAGAAGTAGAGCAGGAGCTGACACTGTGGCGTAGTGGGTAAAGCCGCAGCTTGAAGTGCCAGCATCCCATATGGGTGCTGGTTCCAGACCTGGCTGCTCCACTTCTGATCAGCGCAGCTCCGGCCCTTGTGGCCAATTAGGGAGTGAACCAGCAGATGGAAGACCTCTCTCTCTCTCTGCCTCTGCCTCTCTGCAACTCTGCCTTTTAAATAAATAAATAAATCTTTTAAAAAAGAAGCAGAAGTGGAGCAGCCAGGACTCAAACTGACTCCTATATCAGATTCCAGTGCCACAGGTGCAGGTATAACCTACCACATCACAACACTGGCCCCTGCATGCTTTTTTTTTTTTTTTAGAAAGCAAGAGGATTTATTTGGCATCTGCGCAGACAGGCCTTCTGAACTCGGGAGTCCAGAGAGCACCCCCAGTACAAAGCCACACAGTTATATACCTGCAGCGACCAATCAAAAGCACTATAGTGTCCATGCACACAGCAGTCCAATCCGTGAGCTGATCATTTGATGCGTCTTCTATCTAATCAGCTACGGGATCACATGGGAGGCATGCACCTCGTCGCCATTTTGTTGTTTACTTCTTTTTTTTTTTTAAACTTTTATTTAATGAATATAAATATCCAAAGTACAGCTTATGGATTACAATGGCTTCCCCCCCCATAACATCCCTCCCACCCGCAACCCTCCCCTTTCCCACTCCCTCTCCCCTTCCATTCACATGAGGATTCATTTTCGTTTCTCTTTATATACAGAAGATCAGTTTAGCATACATTAAGTAAAGATTTCAACAGTTTGCTCCCACACAGAAACATAAAGTGAAAAATACTGTTTGAGTACTAGTTATAGCATTAAATCTCAATGTACAGCACACTAAGGACAAAGATCCTACATGAGGAGTAAGTGCACAGTGACTCCTGTTGTTGACTTAACAAATTGACACTCCTGTTTATGGCCTCAGTAATCACCCTAGGCTCTTGTCATGAGCTGCCAAGGCTATGGAAGCCCCCTGAGTTCACCGACTCTGATCATATGGTCAAAGTGGAAGTTCTCTCCTCCCTTCAGAGAAAGGTACCTCCTTCTTTGATGACCCATTCTTTCCACTGGGATCTCACTCACAGAGATCTTTTATTTAGGGTTTTTTTTTTTTTCCCCCAGAGTGTCTTGGCTTTCCATGCCTGAAATACTCTCATGGGCTTTTCAGCCGGATCCGTATGCCTTAAGGGCTGATTCTGAGGCCAGAGTGCTGTTTAGGACATTTGCCATTCTATGGGTCTGCTGTGTATCTCACTTCCCATGTTGGATCGTTCTCTCCCTTTTTTATTCTATCAGCTAGTATTTGCAGACACTATTCTTGTTTATGTGATCCCTTTGGTTCTTAGTCCTTTCATTATGATCAATTGTGAACAGAAATTGATCCCTGGGACTAGTGAGATGGCATTGGTACATGCCACCTTGATGGGATTGAATTCGAATCCCCTGGTATGTTTCTAACTCTCCCGTTTGAGGTAAGTCAGCTTGCGTATGTCCCGAATTGCACATCTCTTCCCTCTCTTATTCCCACTCTTATATTTAACAGCGATCACTTTTCAGTTAAGTTTCAGCACTTAAGAAGAATTGTGTATTTATTACAGTATTTAACCAAAAGTATTACTTTTTAATATTAATTTCCAAACAAGGTATTAAATTTCAGAAATGAAAACTGACCTTATTACTAGCATTTTTAAATCCAAAATATTTCCAACAATATATGGATTACTATTTATGAATAATGATCTGAAAATGCCATAATTCCTTAAATGACTAATATTGTTCAATAATCTCTTCATAGTTTAGTTAAACTGGCTCTCCATGTCTTTAAAAGATTTATTTATTTATTGGAGAGACAGAGTTACAGACAGAGAGAGGGATAGACAGAGAGGTCTTCCATCAACTTGTTCACTCCCCAAATGGCTGCTACAGCTGGAGCTGGGCCAACCTGAAGCCAAGAACCAAGAGTATCTTTCAGGTCTCTTGCATGGGTGCAGGGTTCCAAGAATTTAGGCCATCTTTGAGTGCTTTCCCAGGCCATTAACAGGGAGGTGAATCATAGGAGGAACAGCCAGGACATGAACCAGCGCCCATATGAGATGCCAGTGCTACAGGTGGAGGCTTAACCTACTACACAACACCACCAGCCCTATGGATATTTGCTAGTAAAGGTTACCTATCTATTTGTGGTTATAGGATTGAAAATTAGCTTCAATTTTTTATCATCAATAAAAATAATGCCAACATATCAAATCCATCTAAGTTCCAGTTTACTTAAAAAAAATCCAAATGGGCATAATGCTGCTATTGGCATTGGGATAGTATTGAGGATCATCAAAACAGTGCTCTAACCTTTTAGTAGACCAGTGTCTAAAACACAGCAGGTGCTTAGTAAAGTGTTGGGAACAAATTAATTGTCTGGTACAGTTGTTGGTTAGTGGGAGACTCTAACAGGGAAGGAGAGGTATTCATGTTCCCTTATTTAAATAGTGAGCCTCATGTATCTAGAAAAGTTATATTTTTTAAAGACATCATATACCTCAGGAAGGAGTTCCAGAGTGGAAAGGGGAAAAAATCTGGATGAAGCAAGGCTAAGAGATGCCAGCCAAAAGACTCCTAGGTGCCATGAACAGATTTTGTTAGTCTGTGTTAGAGATATGCATTGCAACTTGCCCCACTTATGTTCTTTGTCCCTGCTAGCTCAGAAAGTCATTGAACTCAGTTTTAAAAGTATTTACTTAAACCAAATGTTATAAAAATCAATAATAGTAAAACTGGGAATTCTTCCAATAGTTCTTACCAATTTATACTGATTTTAAGGGCTCTGGAATGTTTCCAAGAGATACTTTTGACAAGATTTTTAAAATTATGTTGTTAAAATATTAATGAGTAAAGTATTAATAGGAACAACTAGATCTGGTTGTTAGAGATAGATCCCTGGTGAATCTCCCTTAATTTGCTAATGTCTGTGGTTCTATTTCAAAAAGATGCAGGCTTTAAATTGCTGAGATTTCATATTAGATAATTTTAGGATAGTGCTATTTTTTTCAGTCATTTGAATGACTCACTAAAATTTTCCCTGCACCCTATAAACAACAGACTGGACACTTCCCTTAATATTGAATTTGCTATTTCTTTTCTTATTTTAAGCCTCAGAACTGCCCACTTATGCTGTACTTAACTATTTTACAAGTTTGGTGTTACAAACACTCAATAATTAAAGATAGCTAACATCCCTCCTTAGACATTATTAACCAAGCAATCTACTATATATTGTAAATAGTCCCTAAAATTCTTATTAATATCTTCAAAAATTATTATTTTTTTTTGACAGGCAGAGTTAGACAGTGAGGAAGAGAGAAACAGAGAGAAAGATCTTCCTTCCATTGATTCACTCCCCAAATGGCTGCTACGGCCAGCACTGCGCCGATCCGAAGCCAGGAGGCAGGTGCTTCCTCCTGGTCTCCCATGTGGGTGCAGGGCCCAAGCACTTGGGCCATCCTCCACTGCCTTCCCAGGCTACAGCAGAGAGCTGGACTTGAAGAAGAGCAACCAGGACAGAACCCTGTGTCCCACCTGGGACTAGAACCCGGGGTGCCAGCACTGCAGGTGGAGGATTAGCCAAGTGAGCCATGGCACCAGCCCCAAAAATTATTCTAAAATTAATTTGAGTGAACATTAGTGAATATGAGATCCATGTAAAGAAAGATATTTTGATGTCTGTTATTTGATACAAAGAGTATAGATTCAGCTTTGGGTGTTATGAGGTAAAAACAGTAGGGTAAAAATCCATGTAGTGACAATTATTGTGATTGAAAAAATTAAAAGCTTCCATTTAATCATTTTTGTTTGGTATAATGAACATAAGTAATTATACTTGAAGGTTGTAAATCAAGTTACAATATTTTACAAATTATATTTGGAATCAAACTGAGTTCTTATTGCAAATAACATGTTTTGCAAAGACTGAAAACACAGGAAAGCATTTAAAAGTATATGCAAATAAGGAAAATAACTTGACAATCTGCACTTAAATAGATATGAGTATGTTCAACATAAAACTAAAATGCTATATTGTCATTATATATTATGTAAATAACTATATGTCCATTCTTTTTGGTTTATGCTAGCAGCTCTTTTAATATGATCTGATGTTGTTCAACTACTTATTGATGCTATGA
This sequence comes from Oryctolagus cuniculus, assembly GCF_051225735.1. Taxonomy (NCBI): domain Eukaryota; kingdom Metazoa; phylum Chordata; class Mammalia; order Lagomorpha; family Leporidae; genus Oryctolagus; species Oryctolagus cuniculus. The sequence goes on along the minus strand of NC_142871.1, from coordinate 103,682,029 downwards.
CTATAATTGGATTTTGGCAAGAATTGGGCAAGTTTCATTGCCTCAAATTTTTACCAGCATCATAAGCCAGCTGTGTTCTAAAATGGTGTATATACAGTAGCCTAACTCAAAGTGGAGGGCACTATTTCCAGTCATTGTAGGTTGTAGTAATGACTTTTAAAAATATAATTGTGTGGTGAGAAAAGGAAACAGGAGAATTTGAAGAAAAATTTTTAACCATGTACATTTATAGTTATTTCAAGCATTACAATGCTAACTACTCAGGAATTTTTATGGGAGGATATCTGTGTGCTTGCAATATATTATCAAGTAAGCAGTCTATGAGATTTATTATATAAACAAGATTAAAAAATAAATATGCTCTGATATGCAAGGGATACTTTGCATATAGCTTTAAACTACTGTATTAAAAACATTGAAATAATGTTTCCTGTAGTGCCAGAATTCAAATACGACTTACCAAAGTCTGCACCCAGTAAATACTTTTTATGGGATGTTTATGGTTTACGACTTTGAACCTATACTAAAAGTGAAATCAGAGAAGGGACCTAGACCATATTCATATATGTTTCCAACAATGGGAATTTCATTTCTTTGTTTTGCTTTTCTTTTTTTTTTAAAAAAAAGATTTATTTATTTGAAAGGCAGAGTTACAGAGGGGCAGTGGCAGAAAGAGAAATCTTTCATCCCCTGGTTCACTCCTGAAATGGCTACAACAGCCAGAGCTGAGCTTATCCAAAGCCAGGACTCAGAAGCTTCTTCCAGGTTTCCCATGCAGGTGCAGGGGCCCAAGCACTTGGGCCAATATTCTACTGCTTTCCCAGGCCATATACCTCCCAGGCCATAGCAGAGAGCTGGATTGGAAGTGGAGTAGCCAGGACTTGAACTGGCAGCCACATGGGATGCTGGCACTGCAGGCGGAGGCTTAGCCCACTACACCACAATGCCAGCCACTATTTCCTTTTATTTTTGTCAATTTCAAGTATGAGTACAAGACAGTGGAGACTTAGAAGTCAAATTTACCATTACCTTTCTAAATTCATTATCATTGACCTCTCCTAATCTTGGAACCATCTGGTTAATCAAACAGCTGTGAGAATCTGGAATAATACTTAGGCTTGTGGTCAATACTCCCAAAATCAGTATGTTGAAACCTAATTTCCAGTGCAGTGGTGTTGGTAGGTAGACATATGGAAACTGAATAGATTATGGAATTAGGGCTCCTGTGAAAAACAGCCAAGAGAAGTATCCATTCATTTTTCTTCTACCATATGAGGAATCATCTTCACCAGATACTACATCTTCTCACACCTTGACCTCGGACTTCCCTGCCTCTAGAACTATGAGCAATAGATTGATGTTGTCTGTGAATTACTCAGTCTAAAGTATTTTGGTATAGCATCCCAAATGAACTAAAGCAATGGGAAAACCAAAAGAAAGTATTTTTTGGAAAACAAAGAGTGCTAGCCTATTTTATAGTTAAAAGAAATGGTATTGACATCTTATGATTTCATTATCATTTCTAGCCCTTGGCTATATTCCTGTGGAACAGTGGTCTATCTTCTTTGACTTGTTGAACACTATATTTAGTGGAGTTTTACGCCTATGATTATAAAGTGAATTGAAATTATATACAAAAAATTGAAATTGTTGGAAAATTGAAAGTGTTACACAAAAATCTGAGTTTTATGATTAGATATAAAGATTAAAATACTTTCTTAGAGTTTATAGTTCATATAATCCAATATAAATGTTGTACTGCAATCTTACATGTTCCCCAAAGTTAAAATGTTCTTTTTTCATTCTAGAAATAAATAAATTCTTTTTGCCATAAAAAAATACAAAGTGATTCAGTGTTCATGGGAGGAATTCATAATTCAGGCTCTTATTTTCACACTGCCTTTCAACAACACCTACACCACCCAGAATAATAATTGTTAAGCTGCAGTGCTACAAAAAATTTCAATGAAAGAAGGAAATTATTTTCACAATTACTGATAAGTTCTTAATTTGTTCTGCTAAATGGTAAATCAGCCATAGTTGGTGAAAGAAACAATTATTGTGTGTAGGTATTACAGGTTTAGAAAAAGAGCTTTGCAGTTGTCTTGAAATACTAAGGAATGATACTAGGGAATACTAATATACTAGTATACTAGGGAATGATAATTTCAAGAAGACAAAGGGTTAATTAATGGAAGTGTTCTGAAGCTCTAAAGAGACATTGTTATTGCTTTCTAATATTTACAATGTTTAGGAAAGCCAATTCTACTATTACTGAAAGTACATGATAGTTTTTTTTTTTTTAATGAATAGGCTTGCAGGGTATCAGCAGGACAAATTCAGTTCAAAACATAATTAAAAACAAATATCGAACGGTAGGGTTATATTCAGGTTCCTGAGGAATCTCCAGACTGACTTCCACAGTGGCTTGACCAGTTTGCATTCCCACCAACAGTGGGTTAGTGTCCCTTTTTCCCCACATCCTCGCCAGCATCTGTTGTTGGTAGATTTCTGTATGTGAGCCATTCTAACCGGGGTGAGGTGAAATCTCATTGTGGTTTTGATTTGCATTTCCCTGATTGCTAGTGATTCTGAACATTTTTTCATGTATCTGTTGGCCATTTGGATTTCCTCTTTTGAAAAATGTCTATTGAGGTCCTTGGCCCATCTCTTAAGTGGGTTGTTTCTTTTGTTTTTGTGGAGTTTCTTGATCTCTTTGTAGATTCTGGTTATTAACCCTTTATCTGTTGCATAGTTTGCAAATATTTTTTCCCATTCTGTTGGTTGTCTCTTCACTCTCCTGACTGTTTCTTTTGCAGTACAGAAACTTCTCAATTTGATGCAATCCCAATATTTAATTTTGCCTTTGACTGCCTGTGCCTCCTGGGTCTTTTCCAGAAATTCTTTGCCTGTGCCAATATCTTGAAGGGTTTCTCCAATGTTCTCTAATAACTTGATGGTGTCAGGTCGTAGATTTAGGTCTTTAATCCACGTTGAGTGCATTTTTGTAAGGTGTAAGGTAGAGGTTGTGGGGAGCAACTCGGACTAGACTAAGTTACTGGAATTAAGACTTATTCTATGCATCTGCTCTCCCACAATATGGCGCTGGGAGAGAAGAAAACAGCTTCTACACAGCTGCCTCCAGTTCAGCCAATAAACTGTAGGACTTGCTCCTGATTGGAGGAGAGCAGCGTACTCGGCGTGTGGGCAGCCGAGTTAGGATTGGCGGAGGAGGACTATATAGGAGGAGAGAGACGGCATGCACCTGGAACATCTAAGGGGAACATCTGAAGGAACACCTGTGCAGCCCCCGAGAGAGCCGGCCGGCGGTGTGCCGCTCCCCTGCGGAAGTTGGGAATGTGGCAGGGGGAACCGCCCTTCCACGGAGGTGGAAGGACCAGCAGCCAACCCGGGAAGGACCAGCAGCAAACCCGGGGAGGGCCGAGCAGACAAAAGAACAGCGCAGGGTCCTGTGTCGTTCCTCCATGAAGAGGGGGAGCGACAGAGGTCTTGCTTCATGCTTCTGCACGTGGAAATCCAGTTTTCCCAGCACCATTTATTGAATAGACTGTCCTTGCTCCAGGAATTGGTTTTAGATCCTTGATCAAATATAAGTTGGCTGTAGATGTTTGGATTGATTTCTGGTGTTTCAATTCTGTTCCATTGGTCTATCCATCTGTTTCTGTACCAGTACCATGCTGTTTTGATTACAACTGCCCTGTAGTATGTCCTGAAATCTGGTATTGTGATGCCTCTGGCTTTGTTTTTGTTGTACAACATTGCTTTGGCTATTCGAGGTCTCTTGTGCCTCCATATAAATTTCAGCACCATTTTTTCCAGATCTGAGAAGAAGGTCTTCGGTATCTTGATTGGTATTGCATTGAATCTATAAATTGCTTTTGGGAGAATGAACATTTTGATGATATTGATTCTTCCAATCATTGAGGCTTAATGCTATAACGAGTACTCAAACAGTATATTTCACTTTGTGTTTCTATGGGAGTGCAAACTGTTGAAATCTTTACTTCATGCATACTAAACTGATCTTCTGTTAAAAAAAAAAAAAGAAGAAATTAGCAATTCCCAACTTGACTCTCACTGGGATTAAACATGGCGATAGGTCTGATCTGATTTCATCATCATTTAAAAAAATCATCTATTATTTTTCACTTTATGTTTCTGTGTGGGAGCAAACTGTTGAAATCTTTACTTAATGTATGCTCAACTGATCTTCTGTATATAAAGAGAATTGAAAATGAATCCTCATGTGAATGGAAGGGGAGAGGGAATGGGAAAGGGGAGGGTTGCGGGTGGGAGGGACGTTATGGGGGGGAAGCCATTGTAATCCATAAGCCATGCTTTGGAAATTTATATTCATTAAATAATAGTTTAAAAAAAAAAAAACAACAAATATCCAGGCCGGTGCCGCGGCTCAATAGGTTAATCCTCTGCCTTGCAGCACTGGCACACCGGGTTCTAGTCCCAGTCGGGGCACCGGATTCTGTCCCGGTTGCCCCTCTTCCAGGCCAGCTCTCTGCTGTGGCCAGGGAGTGCAGTGGAGGATGGCCCAAGTACTTGGGCCCTGCACCCCATGGGACACCAAGATAAGTACCTGGCTCCTGCCATTGGATCAGTGCAGTGCGCCAGCCGCAGCGCGCCAGCCGTGGCAGCCATTGGAGGATGAACCAACGGCAAAGGAAGACCTTTCTCTCTGTCTCTCTCTCTCACTGTCCACTCTGCCTGTCAAAAAAAAACATATCCAAAAATAACAAAAATCATTAAAACAAAGTCTATATTGAGACTTACTTTGAATATAGGCATAATAATTAATTTTCAGATTTTTGATATATGTGAATTAGGTGCTCAGTAATTATTTGTTAAAGGAAATATTTGTTCAATAAGTGGAGATTTATATCATTTTTTTCTAAGTCTCTCCCTTGTAGGATATATATATATATATGTACACACACACACCATGAACACTTTTGAGCCTCTATTGTTTTTTTTATTTTTAACTTTTATTTAATGAATATAAATTTCCAAAGTCCAGCTTATGGATTACAATGGCTTCCCCCCCATAACATCCCTCCCACCCGCAACCCTCCCCTTTCCCACGCCCTCTCCCCTTCCATTCACATCAAGATTCATTTTCGATTCTCTTTATATACAGAAGATCAGTTTAGCATACATTAAGTAAAGATTTCAACAGTTTGTTGAACCTCTATTGTTAGGGCAAAGTAAATTAGTGGTTCGCCAACACTTCATTATCTAGCATCACTGGAGAATGAAGTAATGCTGATTAAGGAATTCCTGGTAAAATGAGCTTATCTCCTTTTACAACCACTTTATAATCATACCCATTTAAATCTTTCTAGGACCTATGTCATCTCCTCAAATCTGTATCTTGAGCATGATCCAGAATGATATAGTCTTGCTGCCTTAGACCATTCGCTGGCTGTCTCCCTCTATACCCCTTCCCACAACATGCAGCAAGTAGCAGTGTCTCTCAGCTTTGATATTGCAAAGTGTTGAGCAGCATCCCTGACTTCTGTTCACTACACTCCAGTAGAATACCCTATCTTAGTTGTGAAATACAAAATGGTCTACAGATATTGCCAAACATCTCTGAAGGTGGGGATGGCAAAACCATCTCTGGTTTAGAGCCATAGAAATAAGGGAACTTGTTTAACATGCAGACTTCTGTCTCCAACTTAGATTTACCAAGTAACAACTTCTGTGAACTTTCTAAATACTCTGTGTGTGTGTGTGTGTGTGTGTTTATTTTATTGACAAGTTAGTCTTTCCAAGTGAGTCTAACATACTAAATTTGAGAATCATTATTCAAGTAGCCCTCACTGCTTTTCATCTTTTTAACTTCTGTTACTTAGGAGCAAAAGCAAGTACCTAAGCTAAGTGTGTCAACTTAGTATTATGTGTGTTTCTAAAGATCTTATTAGTATCCAAGAAAATGCATTGACTATGAAATAATGAATTTCCTCAGCACCACTGGGCCCCCAGCTGTTTTTTTCTCCAGTTGGAAACCTGACCACACACAATTTCTGTAGTGATGTTCTGTACAAACTAGAGGAATGGGTGATGTCACCAGGCAAACAATCCTTTGGTTGGAAGTACACTATGGACATGCCTTCCACTACATGTGATGAATTTTCCCAGACCAATTAAACAAATAGCCAGCACAGTGGATGGGGGCTTCACAGGCATTCATTCATTCACTCTTTATTTCACTCAATTATTCATAATTCAAATGTTATTTAATGCGTTCATCCATTCATTTATTCAAGAATGATTTCATTGGCACTTTGTACTGGTAATATAAATAGAAAACAAGGTCTGAAACATGTAATCTACAGGAGAAATATTAAAGTTGTGGTCAGAGCCCATGCTCTTCATTAGAAAAGGGCTTTAACTGAGCGAAGCAGCTGTGGAAAGTTAATTAGTAATGCATCTATTCAGCAAATGAAAAATACCTTGATTATCTGGAAAAGATAATTTAGTACCTAATGTTTTCCTCAGGCACAGCAAATAGGGAAAATTAGTTTAATAATGCTGTACAAATATTTCCTGTATTCTTACTATTAGGAAATTTTCCTGAAATTTAATTAAATTAACATAAATGGTTTAATTTTAGGAAAAAATAGTAGCCATCCATACCTTCTATTAATTTTAAGTTAATAATCATTATATTAAAAGTCCAGAGTATTTTTGGACAAGATTAAGAAAATGTTAAAAATTTAATTATGAAGTTGGGAAACAATCATTGAATGAGCTATTTCTTTCAGTTCCTGTCTGGAGCCTATTTACTGAAGCAGTTTATGGATGTGACCCCTTTTTCTAGTCCCTAGATTCCCATTTGTTTTTAAATTCATCAGGGACTTCAACAGTTGCACCCTTTGTCTCCTGTTTCTTCAGTCTTGCCCTCACCACAGGTTGCTGTCCTTGTTACTAGCAAAGATTCCAAAATATTTCTTAAATAAACTTCTTTTAAGCTATTTAAATGTTGTATTCACTTCACAAGTTTCATTCACAAGCTCCAGAAACATCTTGTACCATTATATCGCTTACATTGTCAATTTTGGAGAGAAAGAGAAACAGTAGACTGACTCTGTATTTTATCTGCCATTGAATGGATAATTTGAAGTAACATTTCTAATTAACTTTTAATGAGTTTACTTCTTTCACCAACTAGATTGTAAATTTGTTGCAGACAGAGAGAATGCATCTTTCTACCTCTATATCCACCTCTGACCCCATCAGAAAACTTTACATTCTTTTGTATGCAGTAAGTGATCTGAAAAGATGTTGGAAAAATGATTTGTTGGTAATGGTTGTAACCAACATGAATTTAAAAACTTTCATAAGCAAGTCTCCGAACTGGGCACTGAGAGCACACAAATTAGCAAGCACAGGTCCTTCTCTTTGGACGTTTTGGCTAGTGATGAAAATAAACAAAAAAAGCAAAGAAATGATAAACAAAAAAAAGGATAAACAAAAAAAAATGCATACGGGGAGCTGGCACTTCACGCAGTGGTTGCCACTGCTTGAGGTACCCATATCATGTTTCAGAGTATCCCTGTTCAAGATCTGATATCAACTTTCTGCTTATGTGTACCTTGGGAGGCAGCAAATGGAAGATTCTCTCTCTGTCTCTCCCACCCTCCCTCCCTCCTGTGTGTGTGAGTGTATGTGTGTGTCTCAGCCCTTCTGCCCTTCCTCCCTTTCAATAATAATCAATAAATAAGTAAATACATTTTTAAAAAGGGCAGATAGGGCATTGGCTATCAAAGTAGGGGATCCAGAGAAGATCTTTCAGAAGAGATGATGCCTGAACTGACTCCTAAAGGCATTTCCCTATTAAATTTTGGGTGGTTGATTGGCAGATGAGGTGAGGAAGCTAGCAAAGCAGAATAAGCAGCATGCATAACAGCATGGTGTGTAAGTACCTAGCTTGCTCAGAGTACTTAGGGCCTAGGTTCAGGGTATGGAGGTAGTGGGCAGCCCCAAAAGTTGAAGGTAGTGAGACCCAAAGAGGAAAAAGTTATGTTTGCCTTGCTAAGGAGTTTGGACTTTTTCCTAAAAGCTATGGTAAATTATGACAATTGCTCAAAGCAGATAAACGTACAAGGAAACATTTTAAAATAAATTATCTTAGATAGTGGTTGAGAATGCAGACCAGTGGCATCAAGACTGCAAGCAGGAAAGATATTTATCCAGTGGTTGTAGATGAGGATGTATGGACAAGGTAGAGAGGTGTCTAATACCTAAAGCCAGGAGAACTTGGTGATCAACTAGACCTGAGGTATGAGAAGGGAGAAGGGTTGAAGAGGACTCTCAGGTAGGTACAAACACAGTGTCTGTGTAACATCTTGTTAGTATAGATTCTTATTCTATTCTGGAAGGAAGTTTAATTAATGTCCTTTGATTAGACTCAGAACTGATGACTCTCACATGCTCTGACCTATAATTGTTGAAATGATTAAAAATGTAATCCTTTCTTTCCAAAATCATTCACTTAAGAGTTACTGTTATGTTTATGTTTATGCAAGATGCTGGGAGTGACATTTATTAGGCCAAACTACTTTCTGACTTGGCACCAAGAGCAGACTAACTCACAAATGCTAATTAATAGTTAGCATCCAGATATCCATATCTAAATTAATTTGGCACTCACACAATGTAAGATTGAATTTTGCTGTTGCGGTTGAATGCTATATATCTTTCTGTATTTATAATTATAGTTATCATAAGTTTGCTTTCGTTATTCCATCAAATGCAGTTGCTCTCTCAAATCTTCATGGTTAGCTCTCTGTATAGAATGTAAGATTAAAGGCTTTTTAATTACAAATTTTAATTTTTATTATTTTTAAGATTTATTTATTTGAAATGCACAGATACAGAGAAAGACGGAGATTCAGAGAGACAGAGATCTTCTATCCACTGGTTCATTCCTCAGATGGCCACACTGGCTAGGGTTCAGCCAGACCAAAGCCAGGAGCCAGGACCTTCATCTAGGTCTCCTACATGGGTGGCAGGGGCCGAAGCACTTGGCCCATCTTCTGCTACTTTTCACCTATGGTGCCTACTATGTCTGCATGTTGTTTAACACTTGAGAAGAAACTAGATTAAAGAGCAAGAATATGCCAAAAAACAAAATATTTAATGATCTGCTTTTGAAATTTCTTAGTAGTCAGAATTGGGAAATTTGATCCCAGGAGGCCTTTAGCTAAAAGGAATTGTGATCAGGATTTCAGAAAGGAAGTGTGCTCTGTGCCTGCACAGATAAAGAGAGATCTGAGAGGCATGGCTGACAGTGGCTTTTACATTGAGGATGGGGGAGTTAATTTGTTCAAAGACATAACCAACATAGTCTTCAGTGAAAACAATGAAAGTAGGCTGGTTACAGTGGGAAAGACTAGTCAGTGAATATTATTGAATTGCAGGCTAAGAAGATTGGGTTTGGCAGAAAGATTTTTTTTCAGTTTCTCCAGATGTTTTAATAACTTTTCAGTCTGGAAGAAAGTACAGTGCTTTGGGATATTTTTACTTTTTACTTCATGAGTTCTAGCTACAGGATATTTATTTACTTCATAGAGCAATCACAAAGTACTTTTCAAACAGAGTTGCCTATTGAAATTTATTGCTTTAATATCCTGGATGACACCACACACACACACATACACACACACACACACACCACACACTTTGCTTGTTTGTACTGTTATATTGTATTTTGAGTGTTTTTCTTTCTGATATGTCCTAAAAGTATCACACCAGTTTTGATCATTTCTTTGTTAAAATTGTGAAAGCACAGAACAGATATAAAAAATGAACAAAATTGTCAGAGTGAGGACATAGATACCTTCAAAGACAATTGATTGTCTTATTTCAGATTTTTCTGTGACTCACATTGACTTTTTTGATGAAGATTTCTGTTTCTTCTTAGAATTTATATTAATATTATGATTGGAGCGTTTCTAATATGAGGAAGCCTGGAAGTCCCTTTAGATCATAAATAAATATCTCTTAGTTTGCCCAACTTTTCACTACAAACTTTTATCATCCAAATAATGAAATTTAATTTAACATTTTTGCATCATGATCCATAGTACCAGATATAGAAGCAACCCAAGTCCCAAAGCTATGTGAAGTTGTGTTCATTGAAAACGATTATAGTCTGACCAGGGAACAGGAATTCTTTCCATGCCCTGCCTGTCATTATTAATCATTTATTACCTGCATCTACTCTGTAATCCATATTTCCCCTGAGACTAAGAAAAGTATTAGCAATTATGTTAACTATATGAAGCCACCAAAACGTTCTTGGAATATTAGCTTCACCATTGCCCTGTTTTAGTAAGTATCTAAGTTCCTAGCTTGTTCACTTCAAATCTAATGTTTTCGTGAGCCCAGGCTTACTGTTATTTTTGCTTATAGTTTGTGATTAATGTTTTTCTTTATCAAAAAAATCTCTTTCTACTCATATGACCCAACTCCCATAGAGGCTAGTCAGTTTTAAAAGTCACCAGCACACCATCCAAATGCATTGTCTCAGCTTCCCCATAGATGGCAATAACTTTCTGACCTCTCTAATTGCCTCATTTAATCTTACAGAACAGTTCTGGCACCCAGAGGTTTTTTCTTCTATATTTTAACTATACTAAACAGTGCATTTAAAGTGAGATGCAAACTGAATCTCAAGGTCTCTCAGGAATCCAAATGGAATTTGCATGGAGCCTTTGAAAGAAAGTGAATTCACATTTTCTCTGAGAGTTAGCTATTTGAAATTCCGCCTTATTTAAATACTGGAAGCTGACCCTGATGTCCTCTAACATTAAAGTAAAAAGAGGACACTAAGGATGTGATTTCACTTTAAAGGCTTTTGCTGGTAATGAGAGTTAAGTGTTAACATTCTGTTTCATTTTATCTTTGGGAATGTTCAATAATGTTTAAAGACAGGTCATGTTGATGCCACTTGGCATGTCATGAGATTAGAATATCTATGATTCAGATTAAGCTATACTCAGTGACCAGCCTAATAATAATGAACCAAATATATCTCTGTATTTAAGCATTTCAAGTGAATGGCACTATTACTAGATGAACAGCTTTAAGCCAAATGATTTCACTAGAAGAAAGTTTGTTCTTTAAGTAACTGCTAGATCATGGATGAATTCATTAATCTTTTGCTTAAAGGACATTTCAGTTTTGGTGATCTTTGAGGGTTGTATCTTTCCTAGTATTGTTAAATGACAAGCATCTCCTACATATAAATGCAATATATCTGATCAACCAAGTCTAAGCGCCTGAGACAGTTTGTCTCAATACATTGTACTTTTCAAGGCAGTGTTAAGGATAACTAAGTTAACAAATCATATATAATAGTAACATCACCATATGCTTTTTTAAAGGCCACATACTGAAACAATGGATTATAAAATAATGAGAGAGACAATGTGTGTGTGTGTGTGTGTGTGTGTGTGTGTGTAGGATATTGTGAATGTTGGAAAAATCTGGATATACCAAGCACTTTGGAAGTGTTTCCTAAAGTTCTTTTAAAACATGAATATATTCACCACAGCTGAAATATTATGGTACTCTCTCAACTTTATCTCAACAGATAAAAATCTTTAAAAAATACACATTTATAAGTTACCTTAAATTATATTACTTGATAGAAAAAGTGAAACAATTACATGAGCATTAAAACTCTAAATTTTGTTGCTTCATGTTTGCAATTGGATTTAGAAAATTTGAGTTAAAAATAGGTAATTCTTTGAGTTACTCAGTGAATGTCTTCTGACTTTAATAAACTGCCTCAGCCATATCAATTATTTTACAGTCCTGTGTTTCACTGTGATTCCACGTACACACAGACACACCTAAAACTTATTAAGGAAAGTATACAACTTACTCAGATTTCACTACTTTGGGTATCAGAAACATAACTGAAATAAACACATAGTTTAAGTATTACTAATTTAAGTCTCTGAGAGACAGCATTAGAGAATATTCCTTAAGAATGAATGAAACCACACTACAAGATATAAACTCATGCTTACTATGTTTTGGGATGCCATAGGATCCCAACAAATGACTATCAACTTCTTATTTTATTAAAAAAATAAGCACTTGACTGTCACTATCACATCATTAAAGAAAGGACACATTGAGCTTAAAAATTGAAGTTAAAAAAAGCAATATAAAGTATGAGGGACCTTCAAAAAGTTATTGGAAACTGCATATGATGAGAAACCTGTGCAGGAAAATAAAAATATTTTTGCAGCAGAATAAACTTTTAATTACATTTTCCATGAGCTTTTTGAACTACTCTGATACATTTAACTGTGAAAAAAAACACAGTCGCATCTAAATTTTTCTTACTTTGTTTCATTTCTAAGAAAATTTCATCAATGTCAATTTACTCTCTCGAAATTGATATTTGAGAAAAATTCACTTAAGCTCCACCCATAAAATGCTGGTATGTCCAATTTTGATGTCAACGTCAAGTATCTTCCAGTGATTCACAACTAGTGGTGGTTTCACTTCCCAGAAGACATCTGTCTATATCTGAAGAGAATTTTTTTTGTCATGAGAGGTGGAAGTGCTACTGACATCTCCTGGTGTAGGCCAGGGGTGCTGCCACACAACATACAATACATAGTGCAATCCTTTTGGAGACTCATATTGCATTACTGTTAACATATACATTAGTGAAAAGTTTCTTTTAAATAAAACCTCTGTCCATATTTTCCTGGAGAGGCTTTGTAAAATATTCTACAAAAATATGGCCTTCCTCAATCCTCCTATGCTGTACTTGCTACTACTAAGTTCTTATTGATTAGTTTTTCCCAAAATACAAACACTCTGAATAATATTATATGACAAGTGATCATCTGAGAATAAAATGGGTTTCCTTCAGTCACACATGGCAAAAGTGGGGCCATCAGCTCCTGTGTAATGCCATACTCTGGGGTAAGAAGGTCCAAAGCTTTCCTTGTCCAATATCCTGTGAACTGTATGTAATAAGACAAGCTTAATGTCATCGCTCACCAAGATTTACATATGGAATATGTGTTTTCAGTCCTTTGTTTCATTGTGTGAATATTTATGTTCATACATAAATATCCATTAAAGAACAAGGTAGGAAATGTGGAATAAATCCAAATGTTGAACTTTTCAAGTATATTTTGTGCATCATATTACTAGATTTACACTAAATTAAATAATATTTTCTATAAAAAACTCCTGATACCTCTCTAAGCATTATTTCAACGTTTATTAGAGATGCTCATTGGCAAAGGGATATGTGTGAATTTGTTTCCTTCTGTTTTAGTAGATATTTCTCTTTAAATCATTCTGGGTACATCTATAAGTTTTAAAATATATATCCTACATTAATTTTGTCTATTAATTGGACTTCCTTGCTTTGGGGGCTTATTTGTTTTTCCCTTACATCCTGTGGAACACATATATAATTCATTGTTCAACTGGAGAGTTGTAACTGGATACAAAATAACAAAAAAAATTTAAATACATTCATTCTAAGTCATAATATGTTCACCAGGAAAATAGTGTCTTGAAAATGAGTCTCAAAAAGTTATTTATACTCTGAAACATGAATAACCTCCAACAAATACTGTTTATTTTATACCTCTGTTTATTTTGTTGTACAACTGAGAAGTACATCGAGTTTTAGTGAGGTGTATATCAGGTTCTTTATACTCAGAGTGATAGCCTAAGAGACAATGGTGTTCACAGCTATGAATTTCAGCTTTCAGCATAAAAGATGAAAAATGAATGCATCCCCAGGCTAGTATTTTTTTGTCTGGCTTCTTTCCACAAAACAAACAAAAACAAAGATTTCTTTTGTTTAAGAATAGTGAGAGAACAAGAGGAGAGGGTGGAGAAGAAAAGCCAAAACTAAGTTTTAATGTACCTAAAATATGTGTCTAATTACAGAAAGTGATTGTTATGAAATTTTTTACCTTTTAAAGGATTTTAAATTCAATTTTACTCTTAGAAGAAGGATAACTTTAATGGGAGAAAGGAAAGAAGAAATGAGGAAGAAATTAAGGGAAGGAGGCAGGGAATGGGGTGGTGGGCAGACCTATTAAATCTAGAAGCAGGCTTGACAGGTATACCCAGACACTTGGACACCGCTGATATGCTGTTATGCTCCGTGGGGAAGCATTCCTAAATATTACAAGGGATTTCACTTCCTGCGTTGTTTTCCAGATTAAGGACACTTAATCTGATCATTTTCAGTAGTGTCTACAGTGTCTAACCATCCCCTAGCATGAATAATCTAGAACACTTCCAGAGTGGATAAATTGCTTAAAAGAATATGGTCCTGTGGTTTGTTGAGGCTAATGTATATAAACATGTATAGATTGCTGGTGTTTAAATCTCTAAAGCACAGGAAAATGAAATTTTGCCAAAATTTTTTCTCAAAAATAATTCTATCTCTTTGTTTTTATTCAAAAGATTATTTTGAATACCAGAATACCTTTAAGGGCTATAAATGCAAATGGTATGTATTATATGTTTGTACTACAGAAAAATAGGAACATACAGTACGGACTGGGTTGAACTGGCACAGAATTTAGCCCTGAAAACTGCAAACTTTTTGTTGGGGTTTTTACTTGTCACTTATTTATTATAAAAATAGGCTATTAAAGAAATAGATTTTGACTTTTATTTGCTTTTTTCCATACTGTACCAGAAATATTTATATGATACCCTGTCCTAAGTTACATGTAAAACAATATATGTAAATATATGCAATCTCATAAAGCCTTATAAAATAATATCATCCCCATTTTGTATAATAGGAAATAAGCTCAGAGTGATAAATTTGCACAGCATCACAAAGCTAGTGAAGGTAGGATGGAATTTGAAGACAGTCTACTCTGCAAAAGTATTATGTTTCCCTCCTATTATATATATTAAGGAGCTCCAATAAAACCATTTTAGCATAAAACTTGCTTAGTCAGTTTGAAGTCACATTTGAATTATTATAAATTGCTATAATGGATTTAGAAAATTCAAACAGTAGAGAGACATCTTTTCTGAAATTCTTACAGAATTAAATAGGTCTATATCACGAGAACCCTAGAAAAAGTCCACAAAATATTCGAAATATGTGCATTTTTGTACATTTTAAATGGTTTTAATGTGCTTTTAAGAAGCACCTATTTAAAAAGATGACGTTAGGAATCAGGTCACTGGCATTGTGATAGAGGCCACATATCCTGGCTAACCAGAGGCAAGGCATTCATGTCACCATGAGTATAACGTGATGTTAAGGCACGGATCAGTGAGCAACAGGCCTGCAAAGGAAGGGCTGGTGGCACCCGAATGGAAAACAGAGCTTCAGTAATTTTATTCTGATTACTTGGTAGAAAAGAGTCTACCTGGTGCCACATCTGATTTATGGAACAGATTGGACTTGTAATGAGAGTCCAAATATAACTGACCTCTTCCAAAGGAAGTCACAACCTTTTCTTTTGACATATTTGTGTGTGGACTCTTGAATAAAGTATCTCTCTGCAACTTCTTATTTTATTCTGGAGCTCATTTTCTGTTTAGATTTATTCATATTTTACCATAAGAATAGTCAGCTGTAGCCTCAAAAGTATAATCTGTTTTATTCTTTAATGCTCCCTTCCAACTGTATATTTTGTGAAAAAAAAAAAAACATTGTGTTATATTGTACTTGTATATTCATTCTCATGACAACAGTTCTAAAAAGAAAAATATGCTTGGCATGAAGCCATTTCTATACGATACTCAAAATGAAAATTTTCTAGTAATCAGGTGTCATCCTCAAAAAAACCGACCAAATTCTACTGACCTTCATAAGGAGAGTGGCACAGCCTTGTTGCAGCATGTACATACGATGTTCAGCTATATTGTATATTAGGGACAGTCCGTATGTTTCTGCTATACTGGTTGAAATAAGTGAGTAGTAACTCTGCAATTGTTACTGAATCTGTTGAATCGAAATTTAGACCATGCCAATACATAGAAATATCAAGCAAAGTAAGTATCAAAAACCTGTTTCACTAGCTCTGCCTAGATAACTACATTATGCAAGTTATTTTTACAGATTTAACTACACATTTGGTAACTACAGTAAGTCAATATCCTGTCTAAGTATTCACATTTTCTTAATATACTAGCTAAGAGGGAAAAGGGAAAAATAAGAAGTCTCATTAGGCTGTGAACTTCTGCATTTTTGTTAATAATGAAGTAGTCATGTCTTCTTACCCAATTTTTAAAAATCCTTTATCTTATCGTAAATGGCTTAGAGATTTTTAAACAGTCTTCTCTTTGATTGCCATCGTTAGTTTCATTCTGTAATGAATTGTGAAAGTAATGAACAAGAAAATTTGAATGGCTCATTTTGCATCTATATTCAGAAAAGTTATCTTGGTCATCTACATATCCAAGTGAGTTTGAACAAAACATTAAAATTATAAGTAACAGATATTGCTGAAATATTTGTGTTTAAGAGTTATCAGGTAGTGACAATGGGGGAATTTATAGGCAGACTAATTAGCAGTTAGTTCCTATTTCTCAAGTGTTCATGCATGCTGTCATCAATATTTAAATTAGATATTAATATGCTAGGGACTGAATAATGTTATGATGTTGGAATTTTTGTTTATAATCTATACTCCCTGAAACTTCATATTTTAATGTGTTAAAGATCAAAGGACAAAGTTTGTATTTTCCTTGTAAAATTTTAATTTGGAACTTTTGTTTGCTTTATGATTATTTTTTATCTTTTGATAAAAATGTATAAACGTAATGAAATGATCATGTGAAGTATATTCTACTTATTTCTCTAATATAATAAAGGAAATGGAAATTCCTAACCAACTACTTATGTGGTAAAAAACCAAAGAATAACACTGTACACACACTGTTTCAGAAAAAATTTCCCTTTTTGTTCAGTAGTTCAATATTCCATTAAATTAGCCTCCTATTCCCAGGTAATTCTTTTCTGGAATTCATTTGTAGTCTGCCTCAAAGAAGTTTATGAAAACATGTGTATTCTGTTTTAGTTTCATCATATGACCATTTTCATCTGGATTGTATCTTTCTTGTTAGTGAGACACTAAGTTCCACAATTGAAGTATGACTTTTGTATATGCGGTTTTCATAACATTTGGAAAGTGAACATACTTTAACATTGTACTTTATATCAAATGACTTAAGAATTGACCCTCCAATATATGAGACAGCAGGTTTGTCAATACTGTTAATAATGGTGCTATGGGCTAAGGAGTCCCTGGGTGGATTTATTCCAGATTCTTCCTTCAAGGCATGAAAGAATTCAAAGTGGAGACATAAAGATGTTCAGGGAAATAAGTTTTACACAAAGCAAAGGAAAAGTGCAGGAAAATTTGAAAGAAAGAGGAAATGAACAAAAAATATATAAAGTCCCCAAACAAGGATAAAACCCCTACAATGAACTGCACTCTGTCTACAAGGTTAGACCTTCCTTTTATATATCTGGAGGCAGAAAGAGTGATGTCTGGAGTGCAGCATAATTGAGTGTTCAAAAGGAGAAGAAGTTTTGGGGCAGGGCTTGAATGCCACCCATTCTAGGCCCCCTTTTTTAAACATCAGAAATACCATAGTCAGGTGCATGATGGGTGTGCAAGAGTCCCCCATAATAAGTTTATTACAATGACATTATAATGACCTAAAGTTCATCACAGGGACACACCCTGGAGCAATAGTGGATATTTCTAACTAGCCCTGGTTCTAAGTTAGCAGTTTCTACTACATGAGAGGGAGTGGAGAGGAGAAGGGAGGATTAAATGATATACAGAAGGCAAGGCTAGATGGAGCACTTAAAGGGAGGCTTGGGTGGTGATCACAGAAAGAAAAGGGAGTTTCTGTGGTGCACAGAAATGGAGGCTTGTTATGGGCCAGGCCAGACTGTTATGCAGTGGCAGGCCACAGCAATACTGTAATGGATCAGCTTCAAATCTTGAATGGCTTGGAGTTGTCCATCAGTGACCCACATTACCACACCGGTTGGCAGGAGCTGTCCAACAACAGTTCAGCTGGAACTGTCAGACCTCAGTTCTCCCCTTATCTGCTGACCTTCCCACATCATTAGTGACATAGGGACAGATATATTGTGGATATAACTTTTGGTCCATAAACTGTGTAAGACACATCTCATTATCCATTTTCTTCAAAATAAAAATTTAATCTATTTCCATGCATCTCTCTGGTGCTGAGTTCCCCAGAAATTCCCTCTAGCATCACTGTACTACCTGTCTGTTTCTCCCTCCATTCCCTCCTGCTCATTCTAGCCTTTAAAGATCCCAGATATCCAAAGGGGACATTTGGGGACTTCCACTGCTACTGACTTCACTTTGGCTACCATGGATGAGCAGCAGTATTTCTGCTGCTTCCTTTACCTTCCAGGGCTTGGAAATTCTTAGCACTTGATCCAGGCACACTAGTAACTACAGAGATACTCTGCTACTTCCTATCCTCTCCTAATAGTGATAACAAACAGCACCATTCAGTCTAAATGACCTGCTGCCTCCTTACTTTTCAAAATCTATCTTTCCAGTCCAAACTCATATTTCATCTCTCTCTCTCACTCCTTTCCATCCCCTCAGTCCCATTCCTGCCAAGTCTAGTACTGTGCCTCATTATGTTTTGTTGTGTTTTTGTAAACCTATTTAACATTCATAATAACTCTGTGATAATGTTACTGTTTTGTCCTCTTTTTATGAAGCAAAAAACTGAGAGTGGGACATGCTTAGTGGGGTGCCTAAGTTCACATGAAGGGTTAAGTGGAAGAACCAGTGTTGAACTGAACCTATTACAAAGATCTGGTTATTTGATTAATGGGTAAAAAAAAGTAATACTAGAAGAACAAGAAGGTTAGAAGAAAAGAAAAACTTTCTGCATTATTTTTTATTTGTTACTTAGACATACCTACTCAGCTGTGCATTTCCAGGTATGAGCTTGTAAAGAAATATAAATTGTATTTAATTAAATGATGGTACAATTACCCTGGCAAGTTTAGATTGAAGTCATACTTCTATCACTTACTTCTTTTATTGAACCTTATTTTTGCTGTCCTTACTGGAACTAACAATGAGAGAAAGGGCATTCATATGCTCTCCTACCTTCCAACAAAAAGCAAGTTATCATTTGAAGAGAATAAGTAAGTAAAACTTTTGCTTGTCAACCAACTTATTTCAGTTACCATTGCTGGTCAGAATCATTTGTTTTACAGAAGAGTTGAGTGGATTCAGCAGTATTCCAGAGGCTTAATCATATTATATATTGCAAAGCTAGAAAAGGCACTTTCCTCAAGGGACTTCTGTTGTAAAGGTCTGTGTTACTAGGAAAACATTCATTATAAATTCTTTGTTTGTACCTGCAGTATTTGGTATTGTAGAAATAACCACTGTGGCTGCCGCCGTGGCTCAGTTGGCTAATGCTCCGCCTGCAGCGCCGGCATCCCGGGTTCTAGTCTTGGTTGGGGTGCTGGGTACTAGTCCCAGTTGCTCCTCTTCCAGTCTAGCTCTCTGCTGTGGCCCAGGAGGGCAGAGGAGGATGGCCCAAGTGCTTGGGTCCCTGCACCCTCATGGGAGATGGGGAGGAAGTACCCGGCTCCTGGCTTCGGATTGGTGCAGCGCCGGCCATAGCGGCCATTAGGGGAGTGAACCAACGGAAAGAAGACCTTTCTCTCTGTCTCTCTCTCTCTCACTGTCCTCTCTGTCTCTCTCTTTCTCACTAACTCTGCCGGGCAAAAAAATAAAAAAATAAAAAAAAATTTAAAAATCTATTAAAAAAAAGAAATAACCACTGTGCTATGGGCCACATAAAAGGCTAACGGAATGTTCACATAGTTGAAGTGGAATCCCATCAGGATTTGCATGTACTTAAAGTGTTCTACTAAGGGAGTATCAAAGGGTATTTCTGGGGCCCACACATAAGAAGCATGGAAAGCTTCCTAACAGAAAAAATCAGAAGGCAAGAAATTTTGGTCTATTCACATTAGCTCACTTGAACATAAATCTATCCAAATTCCCCAGTCTCTCAAAACCTGTTTTACTTCACTGAGGTTCTTCATGATGCTATCATACATAAATACCTTCAGTGATTTTCTTCCCTAAAGAATGTCTAAATACATCTGGGATGTACTTATTAACTAGTAAAACAATAGGCCCTATGACTAATCTTTGTCCAGTTTTTATAAGAAAATTACATGGTAAATGTAGGTGTAATTTCTAATTAATTGGCCTTTTATAATTGAAGAAACAAATAGATTTCTGCTTAAGTATATGAATAAGAGATTTGGGAAATCCAGTTTTCCTAAAATTTTATGTTGTTTTTATTCATATATATGTATATCACTTTCAATTGTATATTTTTAATATATCACATTAAATGTTTGCAAACATTATATAAAGTGCTAGGAATAAAAGTTTTCCCTCTACATTTCTTCTTGGATTGCAGCTTTCTTATTGTGAAAAGCCAACAGTGCGTGCATTATTAGAACTTAAAAAAAATACACTAGAACCTATTTATACATTTTCAAAAATATTGCTCACATAAAAAGTAGTAGCCAAAGAAAGAACTGTCTTGATTGGATGGATAGTGGAGTAAGTTAGTAGTAAGAATTGGGACCCTTACCTTCAAGTTACAAAGACTGTTGAGGCTTCTCCTTTTAGGAGGGATTGTTAATGTTTAATCTCAGCCAAGAGGTCTCTTCATAACATTGCAATTCCTCTACCTCTTGAAATGGAGTACAGTGAAGTTACTGTTTACTTAAACTGTCAGATTACCACAGCATGTTCAAATGTTTGAGATATGAGTCAGATAAACTTGAGTTCTCATATTTGCTCCATTTGTAACTGACAAATTTCTTGTGTTTCCTGAATCACAGCTCTGAAATGAGGATAAGAATGACTACACAGTGGATTTTGGGGAGATATAAATCAAATATTATATGGAAACACTTAACTTCTTCTACCTTAAAATGTAGAAATGAAGTAAACAAACACTAAAGCTCTTCATTGTGTGTATGTATGTGTTTATAATGGCAAATTATGATGATAAGGACAAGGATTGCAAAGACAGAGATGCCATGATACAGAATGAGGTACAGTTCAAAATTTCACATGGAGAATTTGAAGAGTATTTTTGAGGAAGCAAAATCAAACTGAGGCCTGGATAGCAGGTAAGGATTATCCAGGGAAAGTACTGGAAGAATATTGAAAGAGCTTAGTGCCTGCCCTCAGAGATCTGAAAAGCCAATGGTAGGGTGTGGCTGGGCATGGGACACAGAATACATTGGACCTCATTCGGAAGGTGATTACTTAATTTATATTCTGAACTAGGAAACTTTAAGAGGGGAGGTGATGTAGAAGATGCAGTATTCATCTTTATGTAGAAACAGCAGGCATAACCTGTATCTGTCTTGGGTACATATGGCTCTACCAACACTTTGAAGCAATAGCTCATTAATAAAGTAAATGAGGAAGAAGGAAAAGTGTCTTATAATTTTTAAGAGGATGTACAAGTGCTTTCACTGCTGGCTACTCTACTTCCAAAATCAATTGCTCAGGATACAAAAATTGTATAATTTTCCTTTTCCATTCTTACATTTCCTGATGCTCCATTTTCTTTGTCCTTTTGTACTTAAGTGTGTGGTTTATTAATCCTCACATTATTCAATAACAATAAACTATGTTAATAAATATGTTAACAAGCAATTATGTGAACTAGTAGTACTGACTATCAGAAAACATGCTATTGATTTCACATCATTATCTCATTTAATTTTCAAATTATGAGGTAGTTACTATTTACTTATTTTATAGATGAGAAAACTGGGTTTTATGGGGGTTAGGTAACTTTTCTAACTATATAAATACTAGATTAAAAGTTGAAATTCATCACAGGCTGTCTGATGGCAGAGTACCTGTTCCAGCTGTCTCTACGGTGAATGGCAGGTTGGTGACTTTCAATTTATTTTCATGATGCTCTGAAACTAGAAAGAGAACAAAATTAAATATACTTTGATGGGTTTCATAAAGCAAGTTTATTTCTAAGGTCAATTTTTTGTGCAATCAATGTTATGAAAGATTTCTCCTGATTTGAGGGGTCATTGTCATCATTATTTCATCTTTTAAAAATGCTTGTTCAAATCCTTAGCCCATTTCTTAACTGGATTGCTTGTTTTGTTGCTGTTGAGTTTTTTGAGCTCTTTTGAGATTCTGGATATTAAACTTTTATCAGTTTCATAATTTGTAAATATTTTCTCCCATTCTGTCAGTTGCCTATTCACTTTGTTTCCTTTGCCAGGCAAAAGCTCTTCAGCTTAATGTAATCCCATTTGTCCATTTTTGCTTTAATTGCCTGAGGTTCTGAGATCTTTTCCAAGAACTCCTTGCCTATGCCAGTGTCTTGCAGAGTTTCCTCAATGTTCTCCTCTATTAATTTTATGTTATTAGGTCATAGATTTAGATCCTTGATCCATTTTTAGTTGAATTTTGTGTAAAGTGTAAGATTGGCATCGTGGTTCATTCTTCTGCATGTGGGGATCCAGTTTTCCCAGCCCCATTTGTTGAAGAGACTTTCCTTTCTCCAGAGATTGATTGTAACTCCTTTGTAAAAAATTTTGTTGGTTGTAGATGTGTGGATTGAATTCTGGGGATTCTGTTCTGCTCCATTGGTCTACCAGTCTATTTTTTGTGCCACTAGCAGGGTGCTTTGATTATAACTGCCCTGTAGTATGCCTTGAAATCTGGTATTGTAATGCCTCCAGCTTTGGTTTTGTTGTTTAAGATTGCTTTAGCTATTTGGGGTCTCTTGTGTTTCCACAGGAATTTTAATACTGTTTTTTCTGGTGAGAAGAATGTCATTGGTATTTTGATTGGGATCACATTGAATCTGTAAATTGCTTTTGGTAATATGGACCTTTTGATGATATTAATTCTTCCAATCCATGAACATGGAAGATTTTTCCTTTTTTGTGTGTGTTTTCTTCTTTTTTGAATGTGACTGTTCTTACAAGTTCTTTCTCAGCCATGGTATTATCTGTGTATATAAAAGCTATTAATTTTTGTCTTAATTTTGTTCCCTGCAACTTTACCAAACTCTCTTATGAGTTTCAATAGACTCTTGGAGGGTCTTTTGGTGTCCATATGTATAGAATCATGACATCTGAAAACATGCATAATTTGACTTCCTCCTTTCTAATTTGTATCTCTGTGTGATTTCTTTTTCTTGCCTAATGGCTCTGGCTAAAACTTCTAGGACCATATAGAATAGTAATGGTGAAAGAGGGCCTCCTTGTCTGGTCTCAGATCTTAGTGGAAATGCTTCCAACTTTTCTTCATTCAATATGATGCCTGCTATGGATTTGTTATATATTGCCTTGATTGTGTTGAGGAATGTTCTTTCGTATAGAAAAAACTTGCTTAAGGTTTTCATCATGAAAGGATGTTGCAGTTTATCAAGTGTTTTCTCTGTATCTCTTGACGTAATCATATGATTTTTATTCTTTAAGTTGTTACTGTGACATATCATATTTATTGATTTGTGTGTGTTAAATCGTCCCTACATGCCAGAGATAAATTGCACTTGTTCTTGTGAATGACATTTTCAGTGTATTGGATTCAATTGGATGCAATTGGCTAGTATTTTGTTGAGGATATTTGTGTCTATTTTGATCAGGGTAATTGGTCTGTAGTTCTTGCTCTTTGTTGTATCTTCTTTAAGTTTTTTAAGTAAGTGGATGCTGGCTTCAAGAAGGGCTTGGGAAGATTCCTACCCTTTTGATTATTTTGAGTAGTTTGAGAAGAATTGGAATTTGTTTTTCTTGAAAAGTCTGATAAATTCAGCAGGGAAGCCATCCAGTCTTGGGCTTTTCTTTGTTGGGAGGGTCTTTATTACTGATTCAGTTTCTATCTTGGTTATTGAGCTGTTTAGGTTTTCTAAGTATTCATGAGTCAATTTTAGTAGATTGTATATTTCCAGGAATATATCCATTTGTTCTGTATTTTCCAATTTGTTGGCATATCGCTGTTTGTAGTAATGCCTAATGATTCTTTTAATTCCTCTGGTAACCATAGTTACATCTCCTTTTTGTTGAATTGAGTCTTCTCCCTCTTTTTTTTTTTTTTTTTGGTTAGTTGTGCCAATGATGTATCAATTTTGCTTATTTTTTCAACAAACCAGCTCTTCATTTCACTGATCTTTGTTTTATTTTTCTGGTTTCAATTTTTGTTGACTTGTTCTCTAATTTCAGTTATGTATATCTTTCTACTAATTTTGGATTTGGTTTGATGTTTTTCTAGATTGTTGAAATGTATTGATAGATCATTTATTTGAAGGCTTTCCAATTTCTTGATGTAGTCACTAATTGCTATAAACTTACCTCTTTACACTGCTTTTACTGTATCTTATAAGTTTTGATATGTTATATTGTCATCTTCATGTTTCCATGATTTTTTTTTATTTCCTTTTTGATTTATTCTGTGATCCACTATTGATTCAGGAGCATGATGTTTAGTCTCCCTGTCTTTGCAAATTTTCTAGAGATTCTAAAGTTGTTTATTTCCAGCTTCATTTCATTGTGGTCAGAAAAGATGCATGGTATGACTTCAGTTTTTTTGAATTTGCTGAGACTTGCTTTATAGCATAGCATATGGTCTATCCTAGAGAAAGTTCCATATGCTGATGAAAGGAATGTTTATTCTACTGTGGGATGAAATGTTGGTAGATACCATTTAGGTCCATTTGGTCCATAGTGTAGATTAGTTCTGTTGTTTCTTTGTTGATTTTCTGTCTAGTTTATCCATCCATTAATGAAGGTGGGTTCTTGAAGTTTCCCATTATTATTGAATAGGAGTATATGTCTCCCTTTAGATCCTTTAACATTTGTCTTAAATAGCAAGATGCCCTGGCATTGGGTGCATATACATTTATTATAGTCTGTTGAATTGATTCCTTAATCATTACATAGTCTCCTTCTTTGTCTCTTTTAACAGTTTCTGTGTTAAAGTCTATTTTGTCTGATATTAGGATGGTTACACCTGCTTATCTTTGCTTTCTGCTAGCACAGGATATCTTTTTCTATCCTTTCACTTTCAGTCTGCATATATCTTTGTTGGTGAGTTGTGTTTCTTGTAGGCAGCAAATACATGGGTCTTTTTTAATCCATTCAGCCAGTCTTTATCATTTAACTAGAGAGTTGATGCCATTTACATTCAAGGTTACTATTAGTAAGTAATGACTTGCCCTTGATATTTTCCTATAAATATTCCTGTTGTTTACTTTGGATCTCCTTTGTACTTATTAAAGGAGATCTTTTGTTTACACATTCTTTCATAGTGATGACTATCTTTCTGTGTTTCTGTTTGTAACACATCCTTAAGTATATTTTGTAAGGCTGGACAAGTGGTGAGAAATTCTTTCAATTTATGTTTGTTATAGAAAGTCATTATTTCATCTCCATTCATAAATGAGAGCCCTTCAGGGTACAGTATTCTGGGTTGACAGGGTTTTTTTTTTTCTCTTTAGAGTTGGACTGTCTCTGACCTTTCTCCTATCCTATAGAGTTTCTCATAAAAAATAAGCTATAAGCCTAGTTGGAGATACTCTGATGGTAATCTGCCATTTCTCTCATGCACATTTTAGAAGTTATTCTTTATTTTTTACTGTTGAAAATTTGACTGCATTGTGTCATGGTAAATTTATTTTCTGGCCATGTCTGTTAGGAACTCTTTGTCCTTCCTATACTTGGATTTCTCTTTCTTTCTCTAAATTAGGGAATCTTTCTGTTATTATTTCACTGAATAGGCCTTCTAATCCATTCTGTCTTTCCACACCTTCAATAACTCCTAAGACCCATATGTTGGGGTTGTTTGATAGTATCCCATAAATCTCAAATATTGAATACTGTTTTTAGTGTTTCTAATTTATTATTTTTTTTCTTTTCCGGGGCAGTCTGAATGAGTTATTTCTTCTAGCTCAATTAGTCTTTCTTCTGCCTCACCTAGTCTGTTGTTAAGGGTATCCACTGTATTTTTCATTAACATATAGAATCTTTCATTTCTAATAATTTAGTTTAATATAGTTTCAAAAATATCTATCTCATGGGAAAATTTTTCATCCATGTCTTGTATGGATTTGTTTTTAATTCATGAATTTGCTTTTCTTTTATGCTTAGTAATCCTATAAACATTCTTTTGAATTCCTTTTCAGGTTTTTCATCAGTCTCTTAGTTCTCGCATTCTAATAACTGATGTGTTGTGTTCCTTTGAAGGAGTCATGTTGTCTTCCTGTTCTTGTTTCTTGTATTTCTGCATTTGTTTTTAGGCATTTTTGGAAACACATATTGATTTTCTCCATTAATGGGTTTTATTTTTTAACTATTTCTCTGTGGCTTGGTGAAGTGTCTACTCCTTCAGTGTATACCCAGTGGCATGTGCTGGGTGGAGCCAGGGAGCTCTAGGCACTGCTCAAAGGTGAGGTGAGAATCTAAGGTGACACCCAAGATGAACATGGTAGGTCTCCTCTATTGTCAGCAGGTGGGCAGGTATGCTCCCATTTGTTGGCATAATCACTACCTCACCCTCTGTCTTCCAAGGTGATCAATGCCCAGTGTTATCCAGCAGTGAGTGCAACACTCACCCATACTGCCACATGAATCACACAAAGGATCTATGAAGTTCTCAGTGTGAGCAAGGATCCCTCTGCAATGACTCAATCCAATAATCATGGAGTTTTGAGCCTCTGGTGCCAGTCAGAGTGATTGCCCAGAGACTCTGCTACACCCTGTACCCTATCGTGTGGTCACAAGATTCCCACAGTCTCAGCAGGCAAGACTCCCACAGTCATGGAGTACAGAGGATCCCATCTCTGCTACGTGAGCCTGCCCCAACCACAGAAGGAGCTGTGTTGTCTCTAGACCCAGATGTTTTGGGTGCTCTGCCTTGCCAGTTTGAGCCCAGGAGCCTATGATAGGTTGAGAGGATGGGGCACCTCACAATCCTAATTGGGTGCTCTCCCTCTCTGTCTCCCTCCCTGTCTCTTTCCCCCACCTCTTCCCTCCCCTTCTCCCTCTCCTCTAATTTGAGAGGGAGAGAGAGAGAGAGAGAGAGAGAGAGAGAGAGAGAGAGAGAGAAATTGAGAGAGAAGAGCTCCCATCTACTGGTCCACTCCAGAGCTGAAGGCAGAAACCAGGAATGCAATACAGGCCTTCCACATGCATAGCAGGAATCTAATGACTTCCAGCTACCACCTCAGCTTGCCAGGGTATTCATTAGCAGAAACCTGTAATCCTGAGCTAAAGCCCAGAATTGAGCCCAGGTACTCTGATGTGGTTTCTTAACTTCTGGGCTAAAGAACAACTCTCTCCTTTAATCTTCTTAATAGTTCTTAGGTAGGCAGAGAGTCCAGAGGGTGTAAATAGCTCTGGTTTCTGAGATCACCTGAGAGCTCCCACCACCCCAAATGGCTGACGGTGCTACTTCCTCGTCATCTACTCGGTTTCTGTATCTGGATCCAACAGAGATAGCTGCTGCACTCATCACCCTTTCAAGCCAACAGAAAAAGGAAGATGAGACTAAATAGTGTTTTTTTGCCTATAAAATATGATTTGGTAGTTGTTCATATTGTTAACATTTATATCCTGTTGATCAAAATTTAGTCAAAAATCACATGACTCACTCAGTTGCAATAAAGACTGAAGAAGGTAATCTCTGGTTAGAAATTTATAGGATCCTAAAAGTATAGAGAAGGAACACTGGGGACACTTTATGCGTCAAAAGAACATTACTGTATATAGCTCCATCACTGATACAGCTTGGATTATGGTTTTTAAGTGTGTCCCCTAAGGATTATTGTGTTAATTTTAATATCCACTGTGAGGTAGTAAGAGGGGAAATTTTTATATGACTATGTTATTTAGAAGTAGGATCTTTGGGAGGTGATCAGGATTAGATGAAGTCATTAGGTTGGAACCCAATAATTGGATACTGGTGGCTATGTAAGAAGAGAGGGAGTAGGCAAACAGAGGATATAGATACATGTGTATGCTTCCTGTCTTTTGCTTTGTAAAGCCTTGTATTTTCCCATGGACTCTGCCAGCATGCAGCCCATCATCAGATGTGGCTCCATGACTTTGGACCTCCAGAACTATGAAGCAAAGTAACTTCTTTATAAGCTATCCAGTTTATGGTATTGTTAGAGTAACAGAAAGACAAATACGATGCACCTCCAGTTCCTCGCTGTAACAATACTTTTTACAAATCTCCTATAACACTGGAAATTAATGGAAACTCAAGTTAATAAAAAAAACTAAATGTTATAATTAGTAAACACGGTACAATATAATTGAATCCCTTTATAGTTTTCTGTAAATTCAATACAAAAAGAAAATTTTCAATAGATTGTAAATATTTATATTTGTCGCTCCCCCTCTTCGTGGAGGAACGACACAGGACCCTGCGCTGTTCTTTCGTCTGCTCGGCCCTCCCTGGGTTTGCTGCTGGTTCTTCCCGGGTTGGCTACTATCCCTTCCACCTCTGTGGAAGGGCGGTTCCCCCTGGCCACATTCCCCACTTCCACAGGGGAGCGGCACACCGCCGGCCGGCTTTCTCGGGGGCTGCACAGGTGTTCCTTCAGCTAGATGTTCCCCTTAGATGTTCCTGGTGCATGCCGTCTCTCTCCTCCTTTATAGTCCTCCTCCGCCAATCCCAACTCGGCTGCCCACACGCCGAGCACGCTGCTCTCCAATCAGGAGCAAGTCCTACAGTTTATTGGTTGAACTGGAGGCAGCTGTGCGGAAGCTGTTTACTTCTCTCCCAGCGCCATATTGTGGGAGAGCAGATGCATAGAATAAGTCTTAATTCCAGTAACTCAGTCCAGTCCGGGCTGCTCCCCACATATATTAAATGACCAACTGCATTAACATGCTAATAAAGTTCAGAAATTTATATTATGATTTATAATATGAATATGTGAAAAGATAAAATTATGTGATTCTAGCTATTGGTAATTTATTTTGCTTCTGGTGGATTATTTATTCAGACTACATGAGCAACAGAGGACATAATTTTTTTCTTTTACAGATTAACAAGGTTTATTGGAGATAGAGCATGTGTCAGAATGGAAGGGACAAAGAGATTGCTCAGTCACTCAGACTGGGGGGAATTATGATTACTTGGTTAAATGGAGAGAAAACACCTGGCAGGCCGGTGAGCAGCTCAGCAGAGAGCTGAGTGCTGAGTGCACAGTCTTTGTTCAAAAAAGCAAACAAAACACAGCATTCAATCCTCTAAAAGGCTGACATGACTAGGCCCCCCACAACAGAACTGCTAAATCCAGTTTTTCAAACAGGCAGGCCCTACACCTGCTTAACTGCTGCCCAAGAAAGTACTGCCAAACTAGGGGTCAAAATAGAGGACATAATTATTATGCTTATAGTTTCTCCTAATAATGTTTTTTAGAATCAAATAATTTAATGGCAATTACCTTAGGTCTTAATTAGACTGAAATTCATCACATCACGTCAGTCAAATGGACTTGTTGAGTTCATACACTATGGGAGCTCTCTTTTAAGTGCACATTAAAACAGATTTGTAATACTAAATTTTGTGTGTCCCCAGAGTATTACTACAGTGTAACTTTTGCAGAACTTAAGGTGCTGGACAGTTAAAAGCCCAAGCAATTTAATTGTGACAGAGAAAAATGAAAATAGCATTTTAACATGGCTTTGGTAGTTTTTGGTCATTATTTTATGAATATGCACTTTGTCCCGGGCACTGTCCTAATTTAATCAGTCTGTAGGCAGTTACTATCATCACCATTTTACAGATGGAAAACCTGATGCTTAGAAAGATAATGGGAATAGATAATGAGCAGGAAATTTTTCCCTCTCCTTTTTCTAATTCCAAAACTTTGTAGTGTGTACAAATCTTGTTCCCATTTATGTAAAAATGGATATATAAGTCAAGGTTCTCCAGATAAACTGTTTCCCAGATAAACAGAACTACTGGAGATATGTATACACAAGATCTTCAAAAACTTCTTGGAGGGGTAGGTATCTTAGAGTAGTTAAAAAGCCCGTGTCTCACATCAGAGTACTTGGATTTGATTTCTGGCTCCAACTTTTCACTAATACACCCTAGAAGGCAATGGATGATAGTTCAAGTACTTGGATTCCAGACACTCCCATGGGATACTTAGTTAAAGTTCGTACCTCCTGGTGTCTACCTCCACCCAGTTCAAGCCATTGCAGGTATCTAAAGAGTGAACTGCCAGATGTGAACTCTTTCCCTGTCTCTCCATCATTCAAACAAATGAATAAATATTTATGGAAAAGGCATATTATGAAAAAAGCTATAGATTTCAAAATTTTGTCCCAAAGTAAACATATTTTAATTCAATTTTCCAATAATTTTTGAAGTACTTTTGAAGTATGTGTGTGTGTGTGTGTGTGTGTGCATGTGTGGAGAGTGCGAGAGAGGCAGAGACAAGACAGAGACATAGAAAGAGGTATTTGTTTTAAGAAATTGTTTTGCACAGTTATTAGGGTTAGTAAGTCAGAAATAGAGAAGGCCATCAGGCTGAGAATTCAGGTGTTTATGTTGCAGTCTTGAGTCTGAAATGTGTAGGGCAGAGAAGCAGATTGGTAACTCAGGCAGTTTCTGTTTTATGATCTAAATCAGAATTACTTTACCAGAAAACCTGATTTGCTCTTAAGGATTTCAACCTCTTTGATGAAGCCCCTCCACATTAAGGAGGATGATCTGCTTTATTTAAAGTGAACTGATTGTAAGTGTTAATCCCAACTAGTAACATCTGCACCAGTGTTTGACCAAACAACTGAGCATCCTTGCTTATCTAAGCTGACACACAAAATTAACCATCACAGTGGGTTTCCAAGTAACACCCTATACACACCTGCTTTCTCCTATACCTTTTTTTAAGCAATGGCATAAACCTAAAACTAAAAAAAGAAAGCACATTAGGTGTCCCACGATTTGAATAGGACTGTGAGGAAGCTGGACATGCATGCAAGTTATTTTCCAAGAGACAGATTGGGTTTAAAGTTGTATAAATTGGAAAAAATATTGTAATACTCATGTGAACTAAAGGAGGGATCAATACAAATAAGCAATTGTGGGCACTTATTTCCACCGATTATAATAAAATCAAAGGCAGCCTTTTGCCCCAGGTGATATTAAGGAGAAGTTTCTGAAAGATATAGTATTAGACAACAGCTGTGCCTTCTTTAAGGTTAACACTGCTAGGGTGAGATGAAGGTAGATGGTTTTCAGAAGCACACTTTCATTAACAAACTGATTGTCCTTGGGCAGGTGGTTCATTGCCTGGGGCAGAGCTTTGTGAAAGCATATTACAACAATGTACACGCTGCACTTAGTAATGTGCTTCGTTGATAGGCCTACTTCATTAGTACTTTCCAAAGGGGGTTCAGTATTGCAAAGTTGGCTGCATAGCTGCACCCTATACCAGTTTGTTCATGCTGACTTCAGAAGTTAAAGCCCTAAGGATATTTTTTCTACTTCTAATTGTTAATATTTTTTCTTATTGAAAAAGTAATACATGTATATTTCCTGAATAAAAATAAGAAAATAAAGGATAGACCAAAAAAAGTATCTTTAATCCCACCAATTACATTGGTGCATTCCTTCAACTCTTTAAGTTTAGCATGATATTTACTTGAATTTGGTTATGGATATAGGTAGAATATAGTTATAAAAATAGATTAAAGCTTTGGATTGTGATTTATAACTTGTCTTCTCATTATTATATCATTAATAAAGTTCCCTGTCAATAGTATTTCTACAAGTGTCGCTTGGACTCCTTAGAATTCTCTTATATTGACATTCTCAATAGTGATTGCTGAAGCAAAGTGTGTAATCCACTGATAAGCATAAAGTATGATATTCTACTAGAATACACATTCCTGAGATTTTTGTGGCTCTCGGGCTACCAAGCAACAGTAATTATTTTCTGTCTTTAAACAGGAAGAGTAGAAAATGAAAATGATATTCTTGTGCTTTCTAAATCAGCACCCTCTGATAAGTAATATCAGAGCCTTATTAAAGTAAGCCAACTTCTTGGAGGTGATTTGTAATACTTCAAGGGTAAATATTACTTTTAAAATTTAATTATCTCAACAATTTCAGAAATAGGAGTGATGAATCAAGGATGGCTCATTTTTAAAATTTTTCAGTGTCTCGAGCTTTAAGGTAGCAGGCTCCAAACAAATTTTCGGTACCCTCCATATATAGTCTTGTCTTCTTAAGTCTGAGTATGATGTGTTTTATTGTATTAGATTAAAATTAAGCTTGGGAGCTATTATGCAGTGATCCCTAAGAACACACTTTTTCTCTGTTTTATGAATTGCTGATATCCTTGATGTAAAGCTGTGCCATTCTTTTCTAGAAAGACTATCTTAAAACATGTGAAGATAACAGAGCTGACTAATCCTTACACTCAGGTTTTCCTTCACTGTATTTTGGACCTTTCTACCAAAACATGCATCTCAAGTCACAAAAAGAGCAGTTTAACTAATACTTTTAGGTCTAAGTCTACGTGATATAATAAGGCCTACTTTATACAAAAAGGAATGCTAGGAATCTAAGTGTGGGCTGTACCACAGTCAACTTAAGAATAGCTGGCTGTCAGTTTCATTAGCTGAAAAATGAGGTGGTAGAACATAAAGGGCCATATATAGTGTATATGTGTATGTAATTGTGTAGAGTCTAATATAATATTCCTTCTTGCAGTGATCATTGAGTACCAGTCCTGGGATTCTATAGTGGTCAAACTAAAAATGCCAAGAAAGAGTCCAGTATAGGAAGTTTAATATACAATATTAAAAGGTTTAGTGAATCATCTGAGCTGAACTTAAAGAAGTGATTCCCAAAGCCTCGAAATAGAACTTGGCCTGTCCACTGAACAACTGATGTTCCTGCTATAATAAACTCTCAGGCATTCAGGATAAAGGCCTAGGTATAATCTATCCTTTCAAAATGGATGTCTGGTACCCTACTTTTCTTCTCATTTACCTCAGTTCTAAATATAAGCATCAAATGAGTACATACAATGGCTTAGTTGCAAGTGTCTAAGTGTCTCTGGAACATATCATATTTTAGCTGTTCAGCCTCCAATGGCATTCCACCAGACAGAAGGTTGTATCTGATATGAAGGGGTTCATATCACAGTCCTAAATGTTTTCACTATCAGATTGGTACCAGAAACCTATAAAAAGACCACTGTTTTTTTTAGAAAAAAATGCTTCTATATTGTAGCAAGTACATATGAAGATATTGCTGTAAGCTTTGAAAGTTATTATTTAATAAAATAATAACCAAGCATATTAGATCCATCCATAATAAAATTTCATTTTTGTATAGTATATCAAATATTGGTTTTCCTCTTAAAATGTAGAGGATGTGATAAATAAGCCCTAAAAGAATGTAAGATAAGCTATAATGCTGCAAATATTGTATTCCAATCAAAAAGAATTAAATCTATTGTAATGGACATATTTCCATGCTTTACATTACAGATTTCTCAGAGCTAATGTTAGTTGTTGATAGTATTTGAGTCCACATACTGCCGTATAAATAGTGCTATACCAGGTAATCTCTGTCATAGAAAATTTCTGATTGGCATATGTGTTTTCTATGTATGACTGAGCTGATTATTTCAGAGAGGGTTGGTGAGTGGCTGGTTCTAAAAACAGATCATTAGCATTGAATTTATCAGCCTAAGATAAAATATTAGGTTAGTAGTAAGAATTATTCACTCATTCATTCAGCAATTATTTATTTGTTTCTTCTATGTATGAGGCATGGAGTAAGAGTTTATAATAAATATATGAGAAAAGCAGCAAAAGATTTCTGTCTTCTTGGAGTATGTATTCTAACATGGATAGATCAGCAATAGATAATTAGATAATAAATGAAAAAATTGTATTATAGAAGATAAGATTATTTTGAATAAGTTAGAAGTAAAGCAAGGTGATGTGGTAGGGATTGTGGTGGGGTATTGTCAGCATAACCCTCACTAAGGTGATTGTAGTAAAGACTTGAAGGAAATTAGAAGGTTTGATTTTGTTATCTTCTGGAGGAAGAGAATTCCAGGGAGAAGGATCAGGTAGGTGGGGGAGGTATTAAGTTGGAGAGTGCCAAATTTGCATGCAGAAGAGGGAAAATACTGACATGGCTGGAGTGCAGTGAACAAGAAGACTCAACAGAGATTAACAGTCTTCAGAAGGCTGGATCATAAAGGTCTTACAGGCTACTGACAGAATGTGGAATTGGCACTGAGTAAATGAGGAGTCACTACAGGGATTTGAGCAGAGCAGTGTTACAAACTTATATTTAAGTGGTTTTTGTTGTGTCTGCTGTGTTGGCTGAAGGCTGCAGTGGGCCAGGTGAGAGATGATTGTGTCTCCTTCACAGTGCTTACAGCAAGGTTAGTGAGAAGTGATCAG
Organism: Oryctolagus cuniculus; assembly: GCF_051225735.1. Classification (NCBI taxonomy): domain Eukaryota; kingdom Metazoa; phylum Chordata; class Mammalia; order Lagomorpha; family Leporidae; genus Oryctolagus; species Oryctolagus cuniculus. The sequence continues at coordinate 103,647,477 of NC_142871.1, read as the reverse complement.
ATTTTGGATTTAGATTGAAAGATTAAATTTAGAGTCTGTGGGAAGTAAGGAACACCAGAGTAACTTCAAAGACTTTGACCTGAGCTACTAGAAGAATGGAGTTGCCATTAAGTGAGATTGGAAAAATAATACAAGCAGGTCAGATTTGTGGGTTAGGAAAGGAAGTTCTGCATCATTTTTGCTAAAGACTGGAAGATACGTATTTGTTTATTGCAGGGCTTCTCAAAATGTTGTGCCTGGACTAATAGAATCAGCATCATCCGAGAACTTAGTAGGAAGGCATACCCTAGATCAATTCAAGCAGAAACGCTGGCCAGGCTCAGCAATCTGTGCTTTAACCAGCCCTCCAGGTGACTAGTGTACGCTCAAATTTGAGAAACACTTATCATTTCCAAGGGATAAGGACTAGAGACCACTGTTTTTTTTAGAATGGGAGCATCTTGGGGTTTGGAATTAGAAGAACTGAATTCAAATCCTGACTGATTTGAGGCAATATGACCCTTCTACCTGAGCCTTAATGTCTATGTCTTTAGAGGGTAGATAGTAGTGACATCTATGTTACCAGCTACATGGATGAAATACTTTGTATGAGCAGGAAGCAGGATGTACAACATAATTTGACTCTATTTTTTTCTAATATACTTTTAGTTTCAAGAAGTAACAATGAATACGTGGAAAGTCAAAGATTTCTTTTCAAGGTTTGATAGATATTTAAAAGATAAATAATAAAGACAAATGCCTATCAAATGGAAGACTAATTCATTTAGAAGGGGTGGCTGTTTGGGAGGGAGGGTAGGGTAGGAAGCATCACTATGTTTCTAAATATATATATATACACATATATATATATGAAATATATATATGAAATACATGAAACTTGTATAACTTAAATAAAAATTTTAAAAAATGAATGGCTATTTGAATTTCAAAAATTATTTCAGTTATATATTAAAGTAAATATAAATATATTTTATTATAAAGTGGGAAAACCCTGCTTTAATATGAATTCATTCTCCAATTCTGTGTAATTACCTATCTTTTACATCTGTGTAAATTTGGTTTGCAGTCTCCAGGTTTGTTTTTTGTATTTCACAAAGGTTATGATGTCTATGAGTTTTACAGAAGTTTGCAGATAAGTTAAAAATAATGGAAATATAGACCTTTGAACTGCTTCTCCTTGAAATATCATTATTTGTTCATTGATTTCGTTATAAGAAAAGATCTTCAAGCTGTTTGTTAAGACCAAGTCTATGTAGTGACAAAATAGTGTTTTAAATTTCAGAGGACTTGTATGTCATGAGTTTTTACATTTGTATCATTACCAGCCTCCCATTGGCGATGCTTTAACCAAATACATATATCTGAAGCCAACTTAGTTCTACCATTGCTGATTTCCAGACAGAAATGTCAACTAATAATTAGCCATGCTAATCTTCATTTTTGTAGGTTTCTGATTAAGGAGCTATAATGGTTCATATAGAAATGAATAAATTTTCAAAGTACAGACTACATCAATGAGCTGGAAAATTGCAAATTAGCTATGAATTTTTATTTGTATGCATTCCATAGAAAATGAAGACAACATATAGGACCAAATAATACAGTTGTTAAAAATAAAGTCTGCTTCCTCCGCCTTGCGGCACTGGCACACCGGGTTCTAGTCCCAGTTGGGGCGCCGGGTTCTGTCCCGGTTGCCCCTCTTCCAGGCCAGCTCTCTGCTGTGGCCAGGGAGTGCAGTGGAGGATGGCCCAAGTGCTTGGGCCCTGCACCCCATGGGAGACCAGGATAAGTACCTGGCTCCTGCCATCGGATCAGCGCGGTGCGCCGGCCGCGGCGGCCATTGGAGGGTGAACCAACTGCAAAGGAAGACCTTTCTCTCTGTCTCTCTCTCTCACTGTCCACTCTGCCTGACAAAAATAAATAAATAAATAAAAATAAAGTCTGCTGCATATAATTACAACTTAAGTAAATCCTCATTTGCCTTTTTTGGCAACTTGATTCCTGCCTCTGAAATTTTCCACATATATTCTTGTAGACTGTTCAACTTTCATTCACCAAGTATATGCTGAGCTCTTACTTTGTTTCTGCCACTATTACAGATGCATAAAAGTAAACTAGACAAACAATCCCGCTGTCCCATAAATTATATTCCAATGGATTTAGGCAGGCAATAAGAAAGCAGATTATGAAACATGCTACATCTGCTACATAATGATTGCATGTAGATATATAAAAACAGAAGAGAAGGAGATTAATAAATATTGGAGAATTAAGGGAAAAGGAGTTTTCCACAGAGTGCTTAAATAAAGCATCATTGAGAAGGTGACACTTGCGTGTAGACCTCATGAGAACGAAGGAGTAGCCCATGTGGATATTTGAGAAAGGGAGTTCTTTGAAGAGGGATTATTAATGCATGCAGTTGGATCACAGCTGGCCTTTCCTTGGAGCAGCAAGATAGCCAGTGTGACCAGTGATGAATGGTGGAGACGTTGGAGATGAGGACAATAAGATTCAAAATGTATACTGTCTTAGTAAAGATTGAATTACTTAAAATGAAATAGGAATCACTGCAGATTTGGGGACACAGGGTACTCATGATAGATATTCATTCCAATGATCATTCATTTTTGCATTTTCACTTGATTGGAAGTTTACTTGGAAATAAGCTTGTAGGACTAAATCATCTTTCCTATAAACTTCGAGCAACCATTGACCACCACATGCAGCACTGCATGTGACTCTGAGTTTTGTTTGTTTTAAAGGTGACATTGTCTGTTCTTCATAATGTTTAGCATTTCTAATTATATTTCTATTTTAGATTGAGTGGCTTTTCAGGTGCATGCCTTTTCAGTTTTTCCCAATTTTGTTCTTCTCATATAGCTAAAAATTCTGACCTTTCTTCATTTCAGTGACAACCCCTTCTATTATTTCTTTCTTTTTCATGTGACACTTTCTAAAATAGTAATAAAGTGAATTAATGGATTTTTTTGTATTTTTCTACATCTCCTAATGTTTCATTTTATGAATCCCACTTTTTTTTTTCTACACCACGAACTGCTGGTGTTAAGATTCTGTGTCTGCCAACTTACTCTGTCACCTTGAGCTAATTGCTTAAATTTTGGGTGTCTGTGATTCTTCCTGTAGAAAATAAGCATAATAAAACCTACATTTTGGGTTATTGTAACATTTAAATAAATTCATAGGAATTAACAAATTAATGTTAATTATTTGTCAGCCAGATTACTTATTCAAGTTCAGTCATCTTTGTTTATAATTGAGCAGTTCTTTTGGTTTTAAAAGTAGTCAGGCAGTTATAATTTTAACTTTGAAGGATTTTTCCTGCTTTTTTATGTCTCCTTTCTATATATCAGCTTATTTGTTTTATTATGAATATAAGCAGTATGATACCAAGTCTCCTGAGGAAAATTTTTTTTTTTTTTTTTTGACAGGCAGAGTGGACAGTGAGAGAGAGACAGAGAGAGAAAGGTCTTCCTTTGCCGTTGGTTCACCCTCCAATGGCTGCCGCTGCAGCCGGCGCACCGCGCTGATCTGGTGGCAGGAGCCAGGAGCCAGGTGCTTTTCCTGGTCTCCCATGGGGTGCAGGGCCCAAGCACTTGGGCTATCCTCCACTGCACTCCCTGGCCACAGCAGAGAGCTGGCCTGGAAGAGGGGCAACCAGGACAGAATCCGGCGCCCCAACCGGGACTAGAACCCGGTGTGCCGGCGCCGCAAGGTGGAGGATTAGCCTATTGAGCCACGGCGCCGGCTGGAAAATTCTTATAAAAATGGGGAGTTCTTTTCTTCCCCAAGTTGATTATTTCTGTTTCCTGAGTCTGAAATTCTATTTCTATCATCTGGTAGTTTTATTTTTGCCATTGTTTTTCTTCAAATGCCTGGAAATGGGCAAAAAGGCTCACTTAGGGTCTACATCTCCAGACTGGGGTGTCAACAGGAAGGCTTCCTCTAACAGGACATGAACAAGGAACAGGCAGTCATACCAGACAGCTGCCAGCCTGATGTTCCTCCAAGACAGTATTGCCTTTCCCTGACGGTGTTTATTTCCATATCATTTGTGGAACTCCACATTTCCTTGAGCCTTGCTTAGATTCTTTTCAGCTCAAGGAACCCTCTTCAGGCAGACCAGGTACTTTCTTTGGGGTCTTTTTAGGCTATAACATAATTTCTCGGTAGATATCTGCTATGATCTGAATGTTCATTCTGCTGAACATTCACATGTTGAGATTCTAACTGTCCCCCATAAGATGTTAATATTAGGGGGTGAGACATTTGGGGGATGATCAAAGTCATGAGGACTGAGCTCTTATAATTGGGTTAGTGCCTTCATAAAATTAGAGACCCCAGAGACATCCCTTGGTCCTTGTGCCATATGAGGATAGAAGGTATCATCTAAAACAGAAGCTAAATCTACCAGCACCTTGTTCTTGGAATTCCCATTCCTCAAAACCATAAGAAATAAATTTCTGTGGTTTAAAAGTCACCCACTCTATGGTATTTTGTCATACGTATTTTATTATAAGCACTGTCATGACAGTTCATAAATATTCTAGCAACTTCTAAGGACTATGTAAAGTTATCATATAACATAGTCTATTCAAAAGTCACTTACAAGATGCCCCCACACCATCAATTTCACGCTTTTAAAAACTGAAAGTGTGACTAGAAACTGAGTTTTCCCTTACCACACTTAGTCATAAAAACTGAGGCCCTGAAGTGGCATTCAATTCATCGTAAGCCTACCAAACATATTTTATATATTATTACTTTTACTGAGACTTCTAAACCAGATTCTGCCTTAGTACATTTTAGTCAATTGGTAAATATTATTTGATTTAGTACTAGAGAGGGGAAGATGGTACAATATGCATGGAGTTATTTCATGCTTCACAGACTCATATTAATTACTGTTTGTACATGGATTGACCTAAATGAATTTGAAATTAATCAAATTTAATATTTCCTGCCTTTGTATTTGTGTATTTTTGTCATTGAAGTTGTTATTTCTAAGTTGTAGTTCTCAACTGAATTTTTCACCATCTGTTATATAAAAAAAATAAGTGTATAACTCAATGTGAATCTCTTTTGGGTTAAGAATTTCATTTTTCTCTCATGAGATTTTCTGAGCTATGTTCTAAGTCTGTTTTTGATCTGTGATTCCTGTTTTTTTTAACTTTTATTTAATGAATATAAATTTCCAAAGTACAGCTTATGGATTACAATAGCTTCCCCCCCCCCCATAACTTCCCTCCCACCTGCAACCCTCCCCTTTCCCACTCCCTCTCCCCTTCCATTCACATCAAGATTCATTTTCGATTCTCTTTATATACAGAAGATCAGTTTAGCATACATTAAGTAAAGGTTTCAACAGTTTGCTCCCTGTTAAAACTGATCCTGTGCAGGTCAGTATGACCCATAAACTACATAAAATTATTTTTGAGATTACAAACCTTAATATCAGATAATGTCTAAATCTATCACACAAATGTGCCTAATGTTTTCTGTTCCACAGATATTAATTGCATCCTTCATAATCACATTCAAGTCTTAATAGCTATGCTGCTTTAAAAATAGAGGGAAAAATCTTTTTTTAACCCTTAAGTTCCAACTTTTCAATTTTGTGAATATTTCAATGAAACTGAAAGTTGGAAATCATAATCTAGAGTTTATATATTTTTTATTATCACTTAGAACAAAAATAGAGATTCTCCTAAGACAGTAGGACAATATAGTATTATTTATGTAAATATAAGCTTCTGTATATAGAATATAGAATATTTCCCAAATATAGAATATTTGGGAAAGTATGATATTATTTCATACATTGCACAATACAAAAGTGACTTTTGTGACCTGTTCAACAGTTACTTTTGGCAGAAAGAAGCAAAACATTTCAAACAAAGGTTTATATCACATTTTTGACAATATGTGTTTGGTTTCACATGACATGGCTTGTTTTGATATATCACTGTTCTTGCCACTTCAGAATAATATGGCTTCTTGTGTCAAATCTGATATCATCTTGAACAGTAGCAAGTCCAGGAGTATATGCTTTCTTCCTCCTGATGGTTTCTCATTGTATCATTTTAGGTATGCTAAGCAGATGTGTGTTTTGCAATCCTGCAAATTTCTGAGAGCTTTCTCATCTTTGTTCATAAATTTATGAATAATCCATGAATTTATAATGCATATATCAATTATTTGAGTGAACAAAGTCCAATACTAATTTACTTCTAATACAAGTGGAATATTTGGAAACCAACCAACCATGTTTATCCGTAACACCACTGAAATTGTTATAGGAACCCAGTACCTTTAATTGAGGCATATTGGTTCTACTTTCCTTTTTCCATTGTTGAACTTTGCCAAACAGTTCCACTATATTGCTGTTCATTCCAACAGTGGCATATTTACTGTATAACCATTTTACGATGAGAACTTCATTATTTTCAACAAATCTGTAATCCTACAACACTCTTATTTGGTTTTTCATCACTGTTGTCGGTGTGAGAACACACTTGTTTGGTCTGTTTTACATCATGCTGCCTGTGATTTGGAATTCAGTATTTTGAAGTTGTACCAACAAGTCATAACAAATGAATAGATTGTTGAAAAAGGCAGTATGATTGTGGATTTTCCACCACTTTAAGAATTTGTAGAACCATTTCACTATCAAGCACACAGGTCTAAGCTTGTCAGGAAATAACCACCCTAGAATCTGGTCAGGCAGTAATGTGGTACATGTTACTATGCAGTGTACATTGTCACAGCGTCCTATTTATAGGACAGCTAGTTTCAAAAATTGATCATTTGAAATATGGCACATTCCTAGAGACACATGACAAAAAATTCTAGAAAATACTTTCACAAATTCACTTATAATATATATCAGTTACATATGTAATCTTGTGTTCAACTGAGCTTTTAGTAAAAGTAAATTTGCAGTAAGGTTTATGCCATATTCACAATGATTTTTAAAAAATTTAAGTGCTACAATTGTTCACCTGTTGCTTTTCTCAAAAGAATAGAAGTCTAAAAAAGCATATTTATTTCAAAGTTACCATACAAGTATATTTATTGTTCACTTAAATTTTTATATGTGTCAGATGTTTAGGACTGTGGGTTAAAAACACATGATTCTCTTTGCAAATTAAGTACTGATACCTATTATTTCTAAATGAGGAATTTATTCTATAATTGTTTTCTTATTTATTGTAAAAAAAGAAGTTGGTGCTGTAATTCAAGTCACTGATATGTGACTCCCTGCTCTAATATTCTTGAATGTGAGTGGAGTCTGTCCTTATGTAAAATTTCCCCTGTTTCTTAAATACAGGCCATCAGTCAAACTGATCATGTCTTTAACTGTCAAATGAGGGTGTGGTGGTCTGGTTATTTCTCCAATTCAGTTTTTATTCAGTGACCAAGAGACTTGGTACATGTCAAATAACTTTCTCTGTTATAAAAATGTGAATATAACATTAAGTTAAATAAACCAAGCACAGAAACACAAATACCACAAGTTTTCTTTTTTCTTTTTTTTTTTAAGATGGAGAATAGAGTGTACCCAGTTTTCCTTTTTTTATATATTTTATTTTATTTAATGAACATAAATTTCCAAAGTACAGCTTATGGATTACAATAGCTTCCCACCCCATAACTTCCCTCCCACCCACAACACACCCCTCTCCCACTCCCTCTCCCCTTCCATTCACATCAAGATTAATTTTCAATTCTCTTTATATACAGAAGATCAATTTAGCATATATTAAGTAAAGATTTCAACAGTTTGCACCCACACAGAAACACAAAGTGTAAAATACTATTTGAGTACTAGTTATAGCATTAATTAAACACCTAAGAGTAATTGTGTATTAATTACAGAGTTCAACCAATAGTTTTAAGTAGAACATAAAAAATACTAAAAGGGTAAAATATTAAGTTATTTTTTTCTGTTTCTTTTTTTTGTTTGTTTGTTATATAGTTATTTTATTTATTTAATAAATGTGAATTTACAAAGTGCAACTTTTGTATTGTTGTGGCTTCTCCCCCCCAACCTCCCTCCCTCCCGTGTCCCTCTCCTCTCCCACTCCCTCTCCCATCCCGCCCTTCATCGAGTTTCATTTTCAATTACCTTCATATACTGAAGATCAACTTAGTATATACTAAGCAAGGATTTCAACAGGCTGCACTCACACAACCGCACAAGGTATAGGGTATTGTTCGACTAGTAGTGTTGTTTTTAAGTTTCATAGTAGAACACATTAAGGACAGAGATCCTATGTGGGGAGCATGTACCCAGTGATTCCCGTTGTTGATTTAACAATTGGCACTCTTATTTATGACGTCAGCAATCACCCGAGACTCTTGCTATGAGCTGTCTAGGCTATGGAAGCCCCCTGAGTTCACCGACTCTGAACTTGTTTAGTCAAGGCCATATCACAGTGGAGGTTCCTTCCTCCCTTCAGAGAAAGGCGCCTCTCTCCTTGATGGCCTGTTCCTTCTGCTGGGGTCTTGTTCACCAGGATCTTTCATTTAGATTGTTTTTGCCACCATGTCATGGCTTTCCATGCCTGTACCACAAGTTTTCACTCATAAGTTAAAGCTAAAAAGAAAAAGAGAGTAGAATATTGATTACTGGAGACTGATGGAGTTGTGGGGAAGAGGTGGACAGATGGAGGTTGGATAGGAGGAGTAACTTCTAGTATTTTACAACGGTTTCCAACAACCTATTATATACTTTGTGATGAGCTAGAAGAGAAGAGTTTGTAGGCTCAAGCACTTGAAGTGATAAATGTTTAAGGAGATCAAAATTGCAGTTATCTTGATTTGATCATTATACATTATAAACTTGTATTGAAATACCACATTGTAGTGTATATATTCAATTATTATGTGTCAGTTAAAAACTTTTTTTAATGGAGATATCAACTACTGAAAGGACACTCAATGTACAAAAAATAGCTTGGTTATTGTTAATGTTTTTAAAAAACAAAACAACTTTTTCTTGTTTATGTTGTAGAAATCTGTTATAATTCTAGAATAGTTAGATCTCCTAATTAGGTTGTATTTCTTTTTTCAAAAATTGATATTGAAAATGCCTTGGTACCAACACAGAAATCAGAATTTACAGCTGTAAAATATTAAAACTTTGCCAGATGAGTGCGCCAGGTAGTGTAGGAATTTTTATGAAGCAAGGTCTATGAAGCAAAGTTAAAACCAACATAATAGGTATTCTTTCTGTCATGGTGTTTGGATGCAAATGCCTTTAAAGATCTCCTTCATACCCTACCCTCAAAGAAGTCCTGGAGCTGTCTCCTTAGAAAAGAAAAAAAATGCCAAGAGTCAGCATAACATATCAACATACACAGATCCACTATTTAAAAAAAAACCAGTTAGTCTCTTTCTAATGAAAAAATACAGGTAGGTTGTACAAGCTGTGAAATGTACAAGCTGACCATGAACTATCTATGCTTATTAGTATTTAGGGCACATTCTCTTATACTCTCTGTCACTTCTCTATTCATAAGACTGTCTCAGCTGTTTCTTTATTTGAAAGTCAAATGCATTTCTGTATCTTTGCCACATCAATTTCATTTAAATACTTAATTCCCCAAAGACAAAATGACAAAATACACAGCTTAGAGTATTTTAATAAATTTAATTTAGAGTATTTTAATAAATTTATTAAAAATTTAAAGCCTCAGTTTAAGTAAAGAGAGCTGTTAGGAGACCATGTGGTCTGTGCTTTGAAGACAGTTGTTTAGTCTGCAGGAAAAATATTGATAATTTAAAATGTCGCTTCTCTGCCTTTAACATACAGTAACTGTAATCATAGATTTTTTTTCCTAAGGTCATTCTCTGCCATTTGGCGAATCGTGGAGGAGATGTAAACCCATTCCCACCTCCAAAAAAAAAAGAAAAAAAGTCCTCCAGGAATCATTGATCAGAGCTTGTTGCAAAGCAATCTATTTTTAGTACTTTCTCAACAAACCACACAATAAAAATATAAATGGAATGGTGCTGCTTGCTCCCGAGACTACTTTATAAAGTGTCTAAGTTGATGCTGCTTATATTGTTTATTGTCAGTCTTTAAAGAAGTTAGTTACTCTAATTTAGGGGCCTTCTTATTCCAATTTCAAAATAATTGAAATTGGCATGTTTCTCATGGGCTTATAATATCTGGCCTTGATTAAAAATCCGAGGATCAACTTGACATATCTTCCTACCGTTGGTTGGTTGCGCTATTGTCATGCAGCAATTGTTTCTCAGCAAAGTCTTCATGTGACTCATAGATCAGTGAATTTCAACTTGTGAATCTGTTTTCCATGTGATGTTCATTCAGTCAGGCTTTTCTGGGGGCATTTGATTACCTTTCTAGAACACCGCTAAGTTATGAATTCATTAGGGACAGAGAATGGTATTTTAAACCTTTGTTAACCTTTGCAGCTTTATGAGGTAGACATCACTATTATCTTCATTTTACTGATGAATACAGCAAATATTTTCATCCCAGGCAACTCTTTAACCATATCTTACATTGTCCGCTAACTATTGGAGAGTAGGAATTCAGAGCATTTGTGTAAAATTAAATAAGCTCCTGTGGAACCAAGTAGAGCTGTTTAAAATTGGAAATGATGTACATGATATGAAAACATAAAAATGAAGGAAATGGGAGCTGGCATTGTGGCGCACTGGGTTAAGCCACCACATGCAATTCTGACATCCTATATGAGTGGTAGTTCGATTCCCAGCTGCTCTGCTTCTGATACAGTTCCATGCTAATGTGCCTGGGAAAGCAGTGGAAGATAACCCAAGTCCAAGAGCCCATGTGGGAGACTCGAATGGAGTTCCAGGCTCCTGAGCTTTGTCTTAACCCAGCCCCAGCCATTGAAGCCATTTTGGCAGTGAGCCAGCAGATGGAAGATCTCTCTCGGTTTCTCTCCCTCTCTCTGTAACACTGCCTTTCAAATAAATAAATAAATCTTTCTTTGAAAAAAGAAGAAATTTACAGAATAAGGAAATTGTAGAATAGCTCCAAAAAAATAGAAATTAAGAAATGATGAAGAAGAAAATTAGCCTAAGTGTGAAATATTTAGTGGTAACTTAGTAGGAAACAGTTAAAAGAGCTAGAGCAAGATTCAGGGTGAAATATCAAAAACATGAATCACAAAGATGACACATGAAAAATAAAAATTGTATGCCTCCTAAATTATTTCTGAAATTCAGTAGCCACTTAATTAAAACATGTCCAGGAATTTCAAATAAGCACATGCACCATTAGTATGGTCAGGTCAACCTGAGAATACTATTCCATATAGGATTGCCGCCAGCCTACACAGGGCAGTTAGTCTTATCTCCCAATACCAGTATTTAAAGATCTTTAAAGACTCGTTGCTGGCCCGGTACCATGGCTCAATAGGCTAATCCTCTGCCTGTGGTGCCGGCACAGCAGGTTCTAGTCCTGGTCGGGGCGCCGGAATCTGTCCTGGTTGCCCCTCTTCCAGGCCAGCTCTCTGCTGTGGCCTGGGAAGGCAGTGGAGGATGGCCCAAGTCCTTGGGCCCTGCACCCACATGGGAGACCAAGAGAAGCACCTGGCTCCTGGCTTCGGATCAGCGCAGTGCATCGGCCGCAGCATGCCGGCCGCGGAGGCCATTGGAGGGTGAACCAACAGTAAAGGAAGACCTTTCTCTCTCTCTCTCTCACTGTCCACTCTGCCTGTCAAAATAAATAAAAAATAAATAAATAAATAAATAAAGACTCATTGCCCTGAGTGGCCACATATTGAAGTCAGCTCACAGAAATGGCAGTTCTATTCCATCTTGACATTCTGAGCTGCCATCGTTGCTTGATTATTCTCTTAGTGTGTCAATTTTCCAATGGATGGAGCAGCTATAATAGTCACCTTATTTCTCAAGGATACTGTAAAGTCAGTTATAAATTGTCTTCACAAAATTTATTATACCAATTGAGGCATCTTTGTATTTCAGCAATTTATTATATATAAATACATGATACATTTATCAGCTACTACTTCTAAGAGTTTAATATTTTTTCCCAAAGAAACCATTTATTTAATGAGTACAAATTACATAAGTACAACTTTAGGAATGTAGTTATTCTTCCCACCGGGCCTGCCCTCCCACCTCACCTCTTCATCCCTCTCACATTACCAGTCCCATTCTCTACTAAAATTCATTTCCAGTTATTAACTTTGTACACAGAAGACTAACTCTATACTAAGTAAAGATTTCGACAGTTCACACACACACACACACACACACACACAAATTGTTTGAGAATAAGTTTTACAGTTAATTCTCATAATCAAATCATTAAGAATAGAAGACATGCATGGAAAGTAAGTGTACAGTGACTCCTGTTGTTAATTGAACAATTAACACTCTTATATATGACGTTAGTGATCATCCAAGGCTCTTGACATGAGTTGCCAAGGCTATGGAAGCCTTTTGATCCACAGTCTCCATCAGTATTTAGTCAAGGTCATAAGCAAAGTGGAAGTTCTCGCCTCTCTTCAGAGAAAAGTACATATATCCTTCTTTGGTGGCCACTTCTTTCTACTGGGTTCTCTCTCACAGAGGTCCTTTATGTAGGACACTTTTTGACATAGTGTCTCGGCTTTCCATGCCTGAAATGCTCTCCTGGGCTTTTCACCTCAACCAGAATGCCTTAAGGGCTGATTGTGAGGTCAGAACAAAATTTAGAGCAATTGTCATTCTATGAGTCTGCTGTGTGGACTTCTTCCCATGTTGGAACATTCTCTCCTTTTTAATTCTACCTATTATTATTACTAGACACTTGATTTTATTTATATGAGCCCTTTAACACTTAATCCTATCTATATGATCACTTTAATACTTAACATCACTTTGATACTTAAGATTGCATTTTTACCACCCAGTTTAATGGGATTTGGGGTCTCATGGCAAGTTTTTAAACTATACCCTTAGAAGTATGTTCATAGAAATGTGTGCAGAACTATATAGCCTTCAAACTTTCTCCTAACTTCAAACTATACAAACTTTCTCCTCCCTCTCTTATTCCCACTCATTTTTTTTTACTGAGGTCTATTTTCAATTGACTTTATACACATATTATTAACTCTATGTTAAGCAAATAGTTCAAAAAATAGTATGACAAAGAGAAAAAAAACTGTTCCTCAATAGTCAAGACAAGGGCTGTTGAAGTCATTGCTTCTCAGAGTGTCAATTTCACTTCTACAGATTTTCTTTTAGGTGCTCTATTAGTTATCATAGATCAGGGAGAACATATGGTATTTGTCCCTTTCAGACTTGATTATATCACTAAGTATGATGTTTTCCAGATTCATCCATGTTGTTGCAAATGACTGGATTTCATTTTTTGCTACCACTGTGTGGCATTCCATAGAGTACATATCCCATGATTTCTTTATCCAGTCTTCTGTTGGTGGGCATTTAGGTTGATTCCATGCCTTAACATTTGTCAGTTGAGCTGCAATAAACATGGGGGTGCAGATAATTCTCATTTGCTGATTTCATTTCCCTTGGGTAAATTCCAAGGAGAGGGATGTCTGGGTCATATGATAGGTCCATATTCAGGTATCTCTAAACTGTCTGCTATAGTGATTTTACAAGTTTACATTTCCACCAACAGTGGATTAGGGTACCATTAGTCCCACATCCTCGCTAGAATCTGTTCTTTGTTGATTTCTGTATGAAAGCCATTCTAACTGAGGTGAGGTGAAACCTCATTGTGGTTTTGATTTGCATTTTCCTGAAGCTAGTGATCATGAACATTTTTTTCATCTGTCTGTTAGCCATTTGGATTTCCTTTTTTAAAAAAAAATTTTAAAAATATTTATTTATTTATTTATTTGAAAGACAGAGAGTTACAGAGATGCACAGGCAGAGAGAAAGAGAGAGACTTCCACCCGCTGTTCACTCCCCAAATCGTCGCAATGGCTGGAGCTGCACTGATCAGAAGCCAGTAGCCTGGAGCTTCTTCCAGGTCTTCCATGTGGTTGCAGGGCTCCAAGGACTTTGACCATCCTCCAATGCTTTCCCAGGATGTAGCAGAGAGCTGAATTGGAGGTGGAGGGGCTGGAACTCATACAGGCATCCAAAAAGGATGCCAGCACTGCAAGCGGTGGCTTTACCCATTATGCCACAGTGTCAGCCCCTGCATTTCCTCTGTTGAAAAATATCTGTTTAAGTCCTTTGCCAATTTCTTTTTTTTAAGGGAAAGAGTTTATTGGGGGAAACACGCAGACTGGAGGAAAGGGGCAAAGAAGGAAAAGAGACAGAAAGAGAGCATAAGAGAACAGAGACAGAGTTCAGGAGACAGAGGAAGAGAGAGAGAGAGAGAGAGAGAGAGAGAGATGAGAAAAAAGTAGAGAAAGAGAGAAGAGAGAGCCACATGTTCAGGAACAGGTCCATTTAAAACTTTGCCAGGGGGTGGGCACGGAAGTAGGAGCAGCGAATCCCATTAGGATGGGGGTGGAACTAGACACCAGTGGTTGGGCCATGTGGCCACCTGGCTTCCAGCAGTGGTGGCGGGGTCTAGATCCTAGGATGGTGTCAGAGTGTAGATCACACCATTGATAAGACTGCACCATTTTACTCATATTCCCCCCTTTTGTTTTTTATAAAGCAAGAGCTGTATGGGATTACATTAGTCCCGAAAGTCCAGGAGAGGTAGAGGGACTATGATCTGCCTTTAGAGCTACTTCCTGCTGACATGGAGCGACAAGGTACTTTTCGCTGACGTGTCTCAAGATGCTGTCTCCTGGGTGGGAAGCCGAGTATATCCCTGTAGCGGCATTTGGTTGGCCGCCTGGCTGCTGAAGGCCTTGGTTCGTTCCATTATCACCTCCTGTAAACACTTATGCAGAGACAGTAGTATAAAAGACAGGGTGAGAATAGCAACCATTGATCCTAAGAGCGGCATTAACCAGGTAATGAGAGGATTTCACAGAGGAGAGGAAATGGGGAGGGGAGGAGCGTGTCTCTGAACCCTTGGGAAGACTGTTTAATGGACATGGTTTAAAGCTGATCCCAAACAAGACCAGGAGAAATGCCACTCAACTTTTGCAGGTAGAGGGGTTTGTCTGTAGAGGAAATCCTGAACAATCACAGCATTAAGTGGGGGAGAGGACCATCTACCCACAGGTTGGGAGTAGAGCCATTGATGTTAGAGTAGAGGCTATGATTAAAAAGGAATGAGGCCCCAAGTTGGCTAGACAGGCTCTAGAACAAAGGACAGGGTCATTATTAGAGGACCTAAGAAAGGTGCTATCTAAGCCACAACTGTTTTCTGATTAGGAGGCAAATAGAAACTGACAGAATGGCTTGATAATAATTTGGTGGGCTTTGAGGCCTTGTCAGGAGGCCCAGACCTATCTATCTCTTCACATGGGGTACATCCTAAGGGAGGTGTGAACCTCTTGGGGAAGGCACCCTATTGACTCCCATTATCTAGCTGGCCCTTTGCCCATTTCCTAACTGGGTTGTTTTATTTTTGTGGAGTTTCTTGATCTCTTTATATATTCTGTTTATTAATCTTTTATCAGTTGCATAGTTTGCAAATAATTTCTTCCAAAATGTCAGTTGCCTCTTCACTTTCTTGAGTGCTTCTTTTGCAGTACAGAAGCTTCTCAAGTTGATGAAATGCCATTTATTAATTTTGGCTTTGATTGCCTCTGTCTGGAGTCTTTGCTCTTTGCCCATGCCAACATCTTGCAGGGTTTCCCCCAATGTTCTCTAATAATTAGTTGATATCACATCATAAATTTAGGTCTTTAATCCATTTTGAATGGATTTTTGTGTAAGGTGTAAGGTAGGAGTCTTGCTCCATACTTCTGCATGTGGAAATCCAGTTTTCCCAGCATTGTTTGTTGAAGAGACTGTACATGCTCCAGGGATTGGTTTTAGCCCCTTGGTTGTAGATGCTTGGATTGATTTCTTATCTGGCTGTTTTGATTATAACTGCCTTGTAGTATGTCTTGAAATCTGGTATTATGATACCTCCTGCTTTGTTTTTGATGTATAAGATTGCTTTAGCTATTGAGGGTCTCCTGTGTTTCCATTGAATTTCAGCATCATTTTTTTTTCTAAATCTTGGAAAAATGTCTTTGGTATTTTGATTGGTGTCACATTGAATCTGTAAACTGCTTTTGGAAGAATGGACAGTTTGATGATATTGATTCTTCCAGTCCATAAACATGAAATATTTTTCCATTTTTTGTATCTTCTTCTATTTCTTTAATGTTTTGTAATCCTCATTATAGAGATCTTTGGCATTCTTGGTTAAATTTTTTCCAAGGTATTTGATTTTTTGTAGTTATTGTGAATGAGTTTGATCTTAGAAGTTCTTTCTCAGCATTGTCTGTATATAAAAAGGCTATTGACTTTTGTGTATTACCAAACTCTTCTATGAGTTCCAATAGTCTCTTGGAGTCACTTGGATCTCCTCTATACAGAATCATGTCATCTGCAAATAGGAATAGTTTGACTTCCTCCTTCCCAATTTGTATCCCTTTGATTTCTTTTTCTTGCCTAAAGACTCTGCCTAAAACTTCCAGGACTATATGTATAGCAATGTTGAGAGTGGGGACCCTTGTCTGGTTCCAATTCTCGGTGGTAATGCTTCCAAATTTTCCCCATTGAATTGGGTGCTGGCTGTGGGTTTGTAATAAATTGCCTTGATCATGTTGAGGAATGTTCTTTCTAAACCCACTTTGGTTAGAGTTTTCATCATGAAAGGTGTTGTGTTTTATCAAATGCTTTCTCTGCACCTATTGAGATAATCATATGGTTTTTGCTCTTCAGTTTGTTAATGTTATGTATTACCTTGATTGATTTGTGAATGTTGAACCATCCCTGCATACCAGGGATAAATCCCACTTGGTCTTGGTGCATGATCTTTCTCATGTGTTGTTGGATTCAATTGGCTAGAATTTTGTTGAGAATTTTTGCATTTATGTTCATCAGAGAAATTGGTCTGTAGTTCTCTTTCTCTGGTATGTGTTTTCCGAGTTTAGGAACTAAGGTGATTCTGGCTTCATGGAAAAAATTTGGGAGGATTTCCTCCCTTTCAATAGAGTTTAATAATATTAAACCTCTTGTCTTTCAAGCGATATAAATGAAAAGCTCAAAATAAATACATAGAAATATTTAAAGGAAAGGGTATTAAATAGAAAATCTTCAGAAAACATCAGTGGCAAGCTGGGAATGCTATCACAAATTGAAAATAAAGGCTCAATATTTTATTTTTAAAATAGTTATATATTTGTATTTAGATTTTTGCTTCTCATTTTACATCCTTTGTAATCACCCAGCCTGTCAATCCCTTATTCCCATATTTGACACCAGTTCAGGTGATATGGTTAGGGAAGTCATTTCACTGGACTCTTCATATTGGTGGAGTTTTATGGTTCACTGAATCTTTTATACCCTTTTGTCACCTTGTCAGTTTTCCCTTTCTACTAAACAGTCTATTAATAACCAATGTTTGTAGAGTCTGGTTAGTTATAAAGATGGCAAGAAGTCTCTTTTTTTTAGCCTTTTGGAGTGGTTAGTTGATGACAACATAAATGTTTATCTGATTGTTCTGGAAACTTTGAAATCTAAACAAAGGCACTGACGGACTTGGTATTTAGTAAGAGTTCATTGCCTGGTTCATAGATAGTACTTTCTCATTCTGTTCCCACAAGTTAAAAGAGGAGAATTGGGTGTCTTGGGCCTCTTTTAAATGGGCACCCAATGACAAGGCTCCCACCATCATGAAGTAATTTTATCCCAAAGGCCCAACACATTAAAGTTATGATTCAAAACAGATAAATTTTAGGGTGACATAAATATTCAGACCATAGCATCACTATTTTATTCTTATAATGCATTATCTTAGCTACCTTAAGGTATCCAATTTAGAACTCATTTTCACCGTAATCATACTTATGCCCTCAGATGGCTCTATCTATAGGAACCAGCATTCTTGTGTAGTGGGTAAAGCTGCCACCCGTACTGGCCAGCATCCCATGTGGGCACCAGTTCAAGTCTTGGCTGCTCTGCTTCCAATCCAACTGCCAGCTAATGTGCCTTGGAAAGCAGTGGAAGATGGCCCAAGTGCTTGGACCCCTTCATCCACGTGGGAGACCCGGAAGGAGCTCCTGGGTTCGGACTGGCCGAGCCCTGGCCATTGTGGCCATTTGGTTAGGGAACAGGCAGTTCTCTCTCTCTGTCTCTTCCACCCTCTGTTTAACTCTGACTTTCAAATAAATAAATCTTTAAAAAAAAATAGTATGAATTAGCTTGAAAATATTTAACTCAATACCCTGAAAGTATAAGACAATTATAAATTATGGAATTATCAAGGAGGTCAAATAGAGCATTGAAGGCTAATGTTGGAAATTAACCAAAATAGGATCAAGAAATGACACTGAAAACTCTCACTATGTCTAGCACCAAACTGAAAAAAAGTAATTTTCAGTCTAAACACAAGTCCCTCCTATGAAATGTCAGTGAGCACAATTTCTATGTATGGCTTCTCAACAGAAGCACAGGATTTAAATGGGACTGTTGGAAAATTACCACTTGCAAATATGTTTTTAAGGAATATTCTCCCTACATATCATCCACTCCATTCTTCCTCCCTTTTCTGTCCCCATTTATTCTCTCTACTCTTCCTCTGCACCTCAGTTCTTACCCTCTCCAGCTGAAGGCAAAAGTGAAGTCCCATTTTCCCCTGAGGGTTTTCTTCATCTCTCAATTCCCTATTTCTTTTTCTTGTTGTTTAAAGATTTATTTTTTTACTTGAAAGTCAGAGTTACACACAGAGAGAAGGGGAAGCAGAGAGAGAGAGAGAGAGAGAGAGAGAGAGAGAGAGATCCTCTCTCCGCTGGTTCACTCTCCAGTTGGCCACAATGGCTGGAGCTGTGCTGATCTGAAACCTGGATCCAGGAGCTTCATCCAGATCTCCCACATGGGTGCTTCTACTGTTTTCCCAGGCCACAGCAGAGAGCTGGGTCGGAAGTGGAGCAGCCAGGACTCAAACCAGCACCCATATGGGATGCCAGCACTGCAGGCGGCAGCTTCACCCACCACACTACAGCACCGGCCCTTAGAATTTGCTATTTCTTTTAGAACAATGACATTTTATAGATACCACCCCACAATCCATTGATTGATCAGCTATTGTTGCATGTATTGTTTTGCTAATCGAACTCTAAGAATACACTTGATATTGAGGATTAGACCTTTTACCTCTATATCATCTGTGTACCACACTGTGTGTCATGTTGCACAAAGGATTCTTACTGCATTTCTTAGCCCTATAGTAAAAACTGGGCAAGAGGATGCAAGGATTTCAAAAGGACATTTTCTGCGCTCCTAAATTTAGTGAGATCTAATTGAAGGGCATACACACATACCCGCCTAAAAATAATTGAATAATACTCTTAAGTACATACTCAAGCATGAGAACAATAGGAAATGCAAAGTAAATTAATATATTTCTTTTTTTAGGAGATTTATTTATTCATTTGAAAATCAGAGTTACACAGAGAGAGGAGAGGTAGAGAGAGAGAGAGAGAGAGAGAGAGAGAGAGGTCTTCCATCCAATGGTTCACTCCCCAATTGGCCCCAACAGCTGGAGCTGCACTGATATGAAGCCAGGAGCTATTCCAGGTCCCCCACGTGGGTGCAGGGGCCCAAGGACTTGGGCCGTCTTCTGCTGCTTTCCCAGGCCATAGCAGAGAGCTGGATAGGAAGTGGAGCAACTGGGTCTCGAACCAGCACCCATATGGGATGCTGGCACTTCAGGCCAGGGCATTAACCCGCTGAGCCACAGCACCGGCCCCTAAATTACTATATTTCAAGAACATTTGAAGAGTAACATCTACAAAATGCAGTAAGTCAAAAAGGTTAACTATATATATATATATATATATATATAGTTTTGGATGTAATTTTTTTTCTAAGTTTATATGTCATCCTGGGCATATAAACAATCCTTGTTTATACTGCTATTTTTGGTTTCTGGAAAGAAAAATACTTTTTATAATATTCTCTGGTATAAATTTCAATGCATTGAGCATTTCATTTCACACAGGCCTTGACATATTCTGTAGAGACATGAAGGACCACCTGTCTTTGTAGATGTTAAAGTAATAAAAGGAAGCTTTTAAAATTCCAAATAAGTAACAGATCTGATTATACTAAATAATGACCTTTTTTGTCCATTGTAGATTTTTTATCTCCCATTTTCTTCCAGAAATAGACTTACAGATACAAATGCTATTCAGCAGAAATCACAATTGCATTTTATTTCCTATTGATTTTAATGTATTATATAAAGTCTATTTCAGTAAAGCATTTTCATATTTTCACCTGGTGACACTGATTTCAAAAGGGTCCATAGAAATGTACTATGCAAGCTAATTTAATGACAAGAAAAAGGTACTAATCTTTTTTAGAAAAAAAGTTCTCTTAATTCAACTGAATTCATGTACTGCTATATTAGACAAGGGAAAGAGGTATATATTAATTTCTACATATAAATTTTATAAATGTAGACAACATGGCAGTTACACATTTTTGTGTCTTTATTTTAAAAATTCTTGTCTCAGTTAAAAAAAAATCTCGCAAGTGAACATATATTAATTACCAAGAATTCTCAGTCTTTTTTGCTTAAGGACACCAGAGAACCAATTTCAACTCCAACATGGGAAATTCAGCAACTTTTGTTTTTTGACAAACCATTATCGAAAGCCTGCCTGAGAATAAAAGGTCCATAAAATCCAAGAAAATATACCATGGGAACAATGAGGAGAAAAAGAAAATATGCCAAGTGTTGAATTTGAGAAAGTCATAACAAGTTATTTTGTGGCAATAAGCAGAAACTAAAACAGAAAAATGTTCCCTGTACGGAGGATTACCTGTATAATTGAAATGAAATACAAAGAAATGTGCCAAGACATAACTTTGACTTAGTCTTCACAAAGGAAAGTGGAAAATCACAGGAACCAAAATTAAATATTAACTTTTTATC
The DNA here is from genome assembly GCF_051225735.1 of Oryctolagus cuniculus. NCBI lineage: Eukaryota > Metazoa > Chordata > Mammalia > Lagomorpha > Leporidae > Oryctolagus > Oryctolagus cuniculus. The sequence goes on along the minus strand of NC_142871.1, from coordinate 103,626,416 downwards.
TCTTTCCTACATACCCTTATGAATATATCTAAGGATACATCAAAAGTGCATATAAAATGGAATTAAAAATAAGTTTATTTTGGATCAGAAATATGAAATCAGTGCATAGAGGGGTTTTGAAACAGTTCATGAAAAATGCATATTATGAAAAAGCTCTGCATGGATTTCAAAAAATTTTTCACTAAAATAAACCCCTCTTTTGATTCTGTTCATCCATGAACTTTGAAGCACCCCTGTATAATATACAAGGATATATATATGTATGTATGTATGTACACTTATATGTTTATAGGTATGTGAGTATATGTGTGCATGGAGGTATGTGTGTTCACAAAAATGTACATATGGTTGTAATAGGTACAAACTACAATGGTCATAAAAATTTTAGAACATAAGAAATGTTACACTGAATATAGCATTAGTTTTTTCGGTCTCATACCCTGTATGTATGTAACACTGGTACCAAAAATATTTTATGAATATAATACATGATGAGCTCAAAAATTCAGGAATGTACATTTATTGCTTTTCTTTTTTTAATATTTGAAACTGAGTATTTTTTTCAAAGATTTATTTTATTTATTTGAAAGTCAGAGTTACAGAGAGAGGTTGAGACAGAGAGAGAGGTCTTCCATCCACTGGTTCACTCCCCAGATGACCACAACTGCCAGAGCTGCGCCAATCCAAAGCCAGGAGCCAGGAGCCTCTTCCAGGTCTCCCACGTGGATGCAGGGCCCGAGGACTTGGGCCATCTTCCACTGTTATCCCAGGCCATAGAAGAGAGCTGGATCAGAAGAGGAGCAGCTGAGACTAGAACCTGCGCCCATGTGGGATGCCGGCACTTTAGGTCAGGGCTTTAAACCACTGCACTACAACGCCGGCCCCTTTATTGCTTTTCTCAATCAATGTATCACTTTAAAATTTAAATAAGTCCCTTTTAAGTGTTGGACAGCCTATACTACATTCCAGTAATGTTTTATAAGACTTATGTATATTTTATTGAAAATTAATGTTTATTTTGTTTAATATTAACTTCTTGTCTACTTGTATAGTTCTGTAAATTTCAAATTCCCCAAACAAATCTATTCTCTTGTAAAAATTGCCTTCATCATTGTTTCCCTTTTGGTTATTCTGTACTTTTTATCTGTTTTTCTTCTTCAAAATGAAGAATTCAGGTTTTATTTTTGATCATTTTAGTTCCTCTTTGAAACTTAATTTCATTTAGTAGTTAGAGCTATATTTACAACCCAGAACTTCCAGTAATAGCTTGTTTTGGTGATGTGTGTGTCTAGAGAATATTTTTTCAATAGAAAATATCCTTCATCAACCCACCCCCATAGTGTAACAGTGTTTCTTTTTTTGTAAGATTGGTTTAAGCCTCAAATTAAAGAATATGATCAGTAGCCCCTTATAATTGCCTTTTATGAAAGTGTTTTTAATTTGAGAATGAGGTGTGCCCCATCTGCTATTTCAGTTCCCAAATACATGTGATAGCTGTGTGCTATAACTGATGCTGAGAACCAGGAACTCAAACCAGGTTTTCCACATAATAACAGGAACCAAATCATTGGAGCCAATACCACTGCCTCCTGGGGTCTGCACTGTCTGCAAGTTGGAGTCGAGAGTGGAGTCATGTATCAGACCCAGCCACGCCAATACAGAACATGGGCACCTTAACCAGTGCTAGCCCAAATACTGCCCCGATTATAGAAATCTTCATGCAAAAATTCACAAATGTATAAAGTCCTTTCCCCTCATACAGACTTTTTTTCTCTCAAACTGCTGTTAGCCTTTTCCCAGTTGGATATATTTGAGTATAATATTAGTGATTTTTATCTTTTGCTGAATATCTATGTAGTCACAAAATGATAAAATGAATCTATAAAAATACATTTTCTGTAGTTAGATAGTTTAAGTGGACTGACTAGCTTATGTCATGATAAATTTAAAACAAACACAAAACAAGTTTTAGTGGCATAAAAAGCTATTGTTAAAACTATTGTGTTCACTATATTAATTGCAGTATATTGTAGGAAAGAACCTATTGCTATATATTGATGAAGATCTTTTTATCTTCTTTGTGTTAAGAGAACAATAGACAGGTAAAGAGTTTCACAAGGTGGTATTCTTATAAACTGTCCTCATACCTTTAGCATCTGTTCAGAGGTTGCTTTAGGGTCAGATTGATTCCAAGTTAAAACAAATATAGAAACATATGGAAAAGCAAGTATCGGAGGTTTCAGTGACCCAGCCCTCCAAATAGCACCCATTCCTTCTGTGGGCATTTGGCTAAAACAGTATCACATTACCATACTTAAGTTCAAGGAAAACCCCTGGCATATATGGTTTTCTTTGCTCCCAGGAAAAGGAAGAAAAAAAAAAACATGATTTTGGACACTAGCTGGGAGTCTCTACCACTCTCCTTTACTCAGCAATATTCTCCCAGAATAAGGTAAAAAAGGTGTACGGAACTGGCATTGTAGGATAACAGGTTAAGTCACTGCCTGCAGTGCTGGCATCCCATATGGGCACTGGTTCGAGTCCCAGCTGCTCCACTTCCAATATACCTCCCTGTTAATGTGTCTGGGAAAGCATAGGCAGATGGCCCAAGTGCTTGGCCCCTGCTCCTATGTGGGAGACCCAGAAGAAGCTCCTGGCTCCTGGCTTCAGTCTGGCCCAGTTCTGGCCATTGCATCCTTTTGGGAATTAAACCAAAGATGAAAGATCTCTCTATCTCCCTATCTCTCCCCCCAACTCTACTTTTCAAATAAACAATACAAATCTTTTTATAAAAGGTGTAGTAGCAAGACTTTAGTGTTATAGGTTATTTATATCTATTTCTAGATCTTCAGTGTGTTCAAAGTACATTCAGCTGCAAATGTCCAGAGTTGACTTTTTAAAAGAAATCTATCTATGTAAAAGACACACACACACACACACACACATACAGAGAGAGAGAGAGAGAAGAAAGATTACATGTACAGTTCACTTCACAGATGCAACAGCCAGGTCAAGGCCAGGCCAAAGCCAGGAGCCAGAAACTCCATATGGCTCTCTTATGTGTGTGGCAGGAGCGCAAGCACTTGAGTCATCATCTGTTGCCTCCCCGGATGCATTAGCAGGGACCTGGATCGGAAGCAGAGGTGCCAGGACTTGAATTGGCATTCAGCATGGCATGGGGGCATCCCAAGTTAGTAGCTGAATCTGCTGCATCACAGTGGTCACCCTACCAGTTGTTTTGAGGTGCAAGCACGGATGTATTATGATTCTGGCATGGTACCATCATTTTATCATTATAAATTGCAAATAAGCTTATTCAGTGACAGTGAGTGTTCAAGTATTCACCATGTAACTGTGCCAAAGTCGGAGTGCAATTTAAAACAATATCTAATAGCTTCCACCCTATATAATTCTGTTGACAAGTTATTTGATTCTTTTATAAGTTCTTTTTTGGAGAAGGAGGCTGGCTCAGTGTCAGTTTGTTGGCTGGTTAAAATGAATTATCAGATACAATGAGTGCTTTTTTATTGAATGTACTATTCTTCCTTGAATTCCAAATTAATAAGATTTACAATATTAAGTTTATAAAATGCTAAGTTAATGAATTATAATGAGGAATAAGGACATTTCATTGTAAAGCTGCCATTAATACTAAAAGGGAGAGCTATATGAAGAAATTCACATCATAATTCAAATGACTAAGGAAAGCAAAGGTTATAAGAAGAAAAAATGTTAATGTGAAAAAAATTGCTTTAGAACTGTCAGAGGACTCTAGAGGAAAATATTATTTGACTTTAAAATTAACTGGTGCATGGCTGCATTCAGAGTAAGAAGATCTTGGCTTCTGAGTTTACTCAAAGCTCAAGACTTTTTATTTGAAAACAGCCAAGGGGCTGGCACTGTGGCACAGAGAAGCCACCGCTTGCGTAGTCCACATCCCACATTGGAGTACCAATGTGTGTCCTGGGTGCTCCACCTCTGAAACAGTTTCCTGCTAATGTATCTGAGAATGCAGTGCATGATGGCCCGGGGACTTGGGCCTCTGCTACCTGTTTGGGAGACCAGGACACAGAGTTCCTAGATTCTGGCATCCACCTGTCCCTGCCTCGGCTATCATGGACAACAAGGGAGTAAACCAGCAAATTGCAGATCGATCTCTCTCTCTCTCACTCACCTTCTATCACTGTGCTTTTCTTTACTTATTTATTAATTAATTAATTTGAAAGGTAGAGTTACATAGAGGCAGAGGCAGAGGCAGAGAGAGAGAAGTCTTCCATCTGCTGGTTCACTCCCCACAGGCTGCAATGGCCAGAGCTGGGCCTATCTGAAGACAGGAGCCAGGAGCTTCTTCCATGTCTCCCACAAGGGTGCAGGGGCCCAAGCATTTGGCCTATTTTATACTGCTTTCCTAGGCCAGAGCAAAGAGCTGAATCAGAAGTGGAACACCCAAGACTCGAACTCCATGGGATGCCAGCACCACAGGCAGAGGCTTAGCCCACTACTTCACAGCACTGGCCCCTTCACTGCTTTCCAAATAGGTAAATAGATATGTAAAAAATAAAACTGACCAATACTGACACAAATAATTTGACATGAGATAACTGCTACTCATGTCTCTAAATGCCTTTATTTTTTGAGTTGTTTAGCCCTTATTTTATGCCTCTTCATCCCCTCTCCACACCAGACACCTGGTTATATCTGGCAAAGCAGAACTTCTACAAGACAGTCCTTTACCAGGGTTTGCCTTTCTAGCCTATGTCCTATAAGGTACACCTGTACTCAACTGTTCACCTCCCATGCTGTCAACACTCATTGGCCTAGTAGCAATCCCTTGAGGACTTGTTGCTATGGGCACTCAAAGGCCAACAAATGCATGCTACTCATTAACATTAGGACCTGCTCTTCAGTGTCGTTAGTATTATTACAAAAGTAGCTGCTGATACAGGAATTCCAGGCATTTTTGTACACAGGAAGGAATTTTATCATAGGTATATCCTCGTCATCCCTCAAATTATGGCTAATATCTATTGGATAAGGCTGCATTTTATGGGAATAACTATGTTTATTTTTATATTATCAGTATAATGAATTATTTTTATACATAAACTATATAAAGAAATATGTAGAATAGATAACAAAAGCTACCATTGGTGACAATTGAGTGCCATTCACCTCTATAACTATTTGTTAGGTTACCTTCATTAATCCTCCAAAAATTTATAGATTTTCTTCATTGTGTTACAAATGGAGAGATAATTTTTTTAAAGTTTTGTAAATTAATGTACATTTACTCAGCTAGTGAGTGGGAGATGAGCTAAAAACAAAAATCTTTTGGGGATCAATACCCATTGGCTTTACCACAACTAGATTACTCTGACTTCAGATACATATTTTAGCCTTGACTCTCAACATGAAATGAGGAAATGAGAATTCTTTTATGTTTTCAAGAAAATTTTGAGATCACTGTATACAAAGCAGTTTTTATTCTGAGACCTATGCAAAAGAAATGCCCCAACTTCACAGTAACCTAATTGGTTAAAGCATAGCACAGATTAGAACCAAAGTTAAGTATTCTTACCTCAGTAGCATGCTTTCCTCTTGCGCTGTAGCCTAGATGATTCATCATATATGCCATTTTAGAAATTGGTCTCTCAAACCTTGTCCTTTCAGCATCTTAGCATCTCATATTGCAAGCATAGCATCTTGGAAAATGGGAAAGATTCTTTTTTTAATAGCAACATACTACTTGGCAATATTTTATGGTTAATTTTATACTCTAAATTCACAAGCATCTGATGTCTTATACTAACATTTCAGTAAATACAGCAATTCACGGGAATTGTTGCTGGACTCTGCCTTTCAAAAAAAAAATAAAGAGAGAGAGAAAAGAAAAGCATGGGAAAACAAAACAAACCAAAAGAATGTCACTCTTATTTGATCATGTCCTGGATTAGAATATGTATGTACTTCCACATAAAGACAACCACTGAGCTGTCAGCAAAGTCTCCTCACAGACATGAGGAGAAATTCACACTGTGAAACAAAATTGCTTTCTTCTGTGTTTGTTGTCATTAACCACCAAAGGAACCACCTTTACTACAACTCAAGACTAATTAGTGGATTGCCTGTGAGTATTAAAAAGATGCTGTTGACCTATGATCAGTGTGGTGTACATCCTGAACAATCATTTTTCCATCAGCAATGATACACTTATGTGGCACTGTCCTTGTGACCAAGGGCATGGATTTTGAAGACAGCTGGTCAGGGTTTGAGATGTTATTTCACAGCTGTGCTGGAGCCAAGGTGCCAGTCCCAGGGAAGAACTGATGGTCCCAACTTAATTAGTATCAAGGGTTAACCAACTAGGCTAAATGACCTCAGAGCACTTTCCCATGAAGCCTTGCCCATGCACCTACACTCAGACACAACTAAAGGCAACAAAACCAGATGCTTTTTGATTATGCAAATCACAAAGCACCACTGTAGGTCCCCATACCAGTTTTTGAGACCATTCTAAATTAACCTCTGAAAATAAAGTGTAGGGACTAATCAACTTAACTGATTGAAATTGTCCTCATAGAAAATGGTCTAATTGAAAACATTCAATAAAAGAGATACTTGCCAAAATCAAGACCAAAATACAATATCAGAAAACTCCACTTTCCCTCTACATTTTTTACTGACTATTCATCTTGTATCACTCATCAATATCAGTATACATAATCAATATCACTATAACTATTCAATATCAATATCTACTCTCCTCCAAATTAAGAGATTGCTACTGAAAAGAGACTGCTAATGTGATTTTTTAGGATTTAGCTCCTAGTCCATCTGTTTATTACCAGCTACCATGGGCAGATCCCACTTGCTCTTTGTTTTGCCTTTCCTTATCTTACAATAGAGTATTTAGACTGGTCATATCTATCTAAGACACTCCAATTTGTAAGTTTCCATTTCCAAAATTTACTATTTTTTTTTTTTTGCTTTCCCATGCCTTCAGTTAACAACACTCTTCCTAGATTATTCTCCCAAGATAAAAAACTATCTTTGCTGTGATCCTTAATGTTCTCCATGTGCCACCTCCTCTCTGGTTCCTCTTCCACTTGATTTCTTGCTCTCCATGTCATTCTGACCCTCTCACTTCTCATACACACCAGACATCCTTGAAATATCCTGTGTACCTAGGAAGACTCTCTAGATAACAGTCTGACTTGTTTTCTCACTTCTGTAAGCTCTTCACTCAAGAATAACCTTCTCAGTCAGGTATTGTCTGCTCACCCTTTTGAAATATTTGTCTCTGCATGGACTCTTCCTACACTTTCCCCACTTGATTTATTCTCCTGAACATTTACAGTCCAAATACTATCCATTTTACTCATATATTCTGCTTATTACTTTCCTCCAAAATTATATACATTACATTTAGGGAGATATGTGTATTTTTGTTCATCATTATAGCTAATACAGTGCCTGATACAAAATAGGCCCTCATTAAATGCTTGTTCAATGAATAAATGAGTGTACTTAACCTCTTTCTTAATTATCCTTTCTAGGCACTCCTGTCTCTGTATTTCTGACATTATGAATGGTTTGTATATTATTTGTATTATTCATAAAATTTCAACAATAGCTTACTAGTCCATTGTATTTTTCTCTTGGGTAACAAAATAATCTTATATAAAAATACTCTTATTTTTTTAAGCTCTAAATCTTAATTTTATGTTTCAAAAATGCATGCCTTGTTCCATAATTCCTCCTTAAAATGGTTTCTCCTGTGAATCCATTGCTTCTTGTAGCTTCCACAGCATCCAGAGAGAAATTTTATAATGGTTGTGTTTAAATTCAAGTCCCAAATGTGACTCTTCTTAATGCAAATTGAGTATGAATTTATTAGAAACCATTAGTGGAATAAATGTTCTCTTATTATGTAAATCTGTATCTTAATCTGAAATGTGGAAAGCAAGTTGCTTTCCAGAATATCTAATCTGTGATTCTGTAATTAGGCGAACAGGTGGTTAATTATAGGTGCTGTTAGTGACTTGCCCCTCATTACAAGAACACAGATAGCTAACTCTATGTGTCCCAAGTCAGTTACAGGGCAGTTGTGTTGGCTAAACAATTTTTAAATCAATTTTAAAAACAATTGTGTTAGTACCTGCATACATAAGCAGAACTGGGTATGTGTTTTTATTTTATAGATGCCAAAGTTGACCCTTCACAAGTGATGCACATTTAGGAACTTTTTGGTTGACATATTTATATGGATATTTTGAGCTGTCTTACAATAATTCTTGCATAAATATCCTTAAAGCTGATGGGACAGTTAGAGAAATTGTATGTATCTACATTTTTAATATTATACTATAATAATATGTGAAATGTCTAAATCATTAAAGTAGTCATTTATATCTTCAGGATTAAATTGAAGATTCTAGAACTGCACTGATGCACTTGGTTTATGATCTCACATATTTTCAAATAACTATTTAAGCTATAGTGCTAAGGAAAAGATTATGAAAAAACATACTCAGATTCTGAACTCAGAGTCATAACCAGTAGTATGTAGTCTTAGAAGCAAATTCCCCATGAGGTGTCTGCCCAGATATTAAAATGATTATACTTAAAATGTAGGAAACTCAGTATAAAAATTGGATTTTAATTCTAAACTGTTAAGGCATAAAAAATGTTTATAAAATATGGAGTGAGAACATGGTATAGGGGCAGAGATTCACCCATAGCATAAGACAAGAGAAAAAAACTGAAAAAAATGTTCTTAAAGACTTAGGAATATTCCAGACCTTCTTCCTGCTTCTAAGCACATACCTTTGAAATCCAGTGATTTGTATTGTTGTCTTTTTTCAAGCTTGATAATTCTAAAGACTTTTAAATGCACCCACACAAATGGAGTAATACATGGAGAGAGAGGTTGGAAGAAAAATTCTGAGAAAGATTGTAGAATAACAGACTGAAAATAGGTGGAGAATAATCAGGGATTGACATTTTGATATTGAAAAAGTTGTAATTGTCCTTCAAAGAAATGAGAAGTTTTTTTTTCTTTTTTTTTTAACTTTTATTTAATGAATATAAATTTCCAAAGTACGATTTATGGATTACAATGGCTTCCCCCACATACCGTCCCTCCCACCCACAACCCTCCCCTTTCCCACTCCCTCTCCCCTTCCATTCACATCAAGATTCATTTTCGATTATCTTAATATACAGAAGATCAGCTTAGTATACCTTAAGTAAGGATTTCAACAGTTTGCTCCCACACAGAAACAGAAAGTGAAAAATAATAGATGATTTTTTTTAAATGATGATGAAATCAGATCAGACCTATTGTCATGTTTAATCCCAGTGAGAGTCAAGTTGGGAGTTGATAATTTCTTTTTTTTTTTTTTTTTTTTTTTTACAGAGGATCTGTTTAGTATACATTAAGTAAAGATTTCAACAGTTTGCACCCCCATAGAAACACAAAGTGAAATATATTGTTTGAGTACTCGTTATAGCATTAAATCTCAATACGCAGCACATTAAGGACAGAGATCCTACATGAGGAGTAAGTGCACAGTGACTCCTGTTGTTGACTTTACAAATTGACACTCCTGTTTTTTTTTTTCAACAAGGTATGACAACATAGCCTTGTCCTAAAGAGGAATCGATCAAGTTTAATGTTCAGCATATAAAAATGTGGGAAATTTCAAATGGGATTCATCAGATAAATATCACTTGACTCTTCTCTGAAAACTTCCTCCTAGTAAAAAAGAGTTCAATATCAGAACTGTTAAGAGTAACTTGAGTAACTTAAATCAGATTAGATACAGAATAGTAAAAATGGAGCTTGTATGGGGCCGGTGCTGTGGCGCACTAGGTTAATCCTCTGCATGTGGCGCCTGCATCCCATATGGATGCCAGTTCTAGTCCTGGTTGCTCCTCTTCCAGTCCAGCTCTCTCCTATGGCCTGGGAAAGCAGTGGAAGATGGCCCAAGTGCTTGGGCCCTTGTACCCGCATGGGAAACCAGGAGGAAGCACCTGGCTCCTGGCTTCAGATCGGCACAGCTCTGTCCGTTGCGGCCATTTGGGGAGTGAACCAATGAAAGGAAGACCTTTCTCTCTGTCTATTTTTCTCTCTCACACTATCTGTAACTGTCAAATAAATAAATAAGAAATCTTTAAAAAAATGGAGCTTGTATAATTTTAATGAAACAAAATGAACAACAGTGTTGAAATAATGAACCTAACTCCTGTAACCACACAGCAAAGCCTGTCTTCCATGCCATAAGAGTCACTTTTTATATATGCACTTCCTTTGCCTAGAGTTTTTTGCTTATTCCTTGTCTCTGTAATGGATCAATGTTGGGATTTAAGAAAAGCTCCTAGTTTTCAAGTGATGATGACAGACCTTCATTGATACTCACTAATTGCAGAATACGATGTGATTTGACCCTTAATCTATGGCTCTCAATTCCATCTTCCATTTTATTAGCAGCACATTTTATCTTTTGATGGCCCTTACCACCTCATTAGATTAAGTGCAGACTTGTAAAATGTATAAGACCTTTCATGATCTAGACTCTCTCCCATCATTCTCTCTTCTCGCTTCCCTTCCACATTCTCTGCCTTCTTATTCTAGGAGTTTGCCATTCATAATATCACAAATATACCAGAAGAAAATTACCTTTCTTCATGCTGTTCCATTTGCCCACAGTAGCTTTCTTCACACCCTCCCTCTTGGCCAGGCAAATTCAAATCACACTGCAGTCTACTGTCTCTTTTCCCAAATTGCCCTTTACCTAACACATAGTAATGAGCTTCTGTGTTATTGGTACCCTCACCATAGAAGTACCAGAGTAATGGTCAAAGACTTTCCCCATCAACCTGATTTCCCAAGTCCCCTGCTCAATTCCTTTCTTGCAGTAGATACTCATCTGTTAATTTGAACAATATAATATACCTTATTCTGCACAATGTATCCTTCCACTCATCTGTCCCTTCATTCAGACAGCCAGTATTGATCTTTTTTTTAACCAAGGACCTTACTATGTGCTAAAATAGCATGTTCTTCTAAGCAAAGAGTGATTACCTTAAAAGGTTTAAAATTGTAATAGCTTTCACAGTTTAAAAGTTATAGACTGAGCAGAGAATATTGAAAATATATTTTGTTCACATTTGGTGATTTAAGGAGCACTGAAACTCTTAATAGACTTTGGAAATATTCTAAAATTCAAGACCTGATTTATTGAGTTGGATTTGATAATTAATTCTTAACAGCTAATAACCTAATGTGACAGATGCCTTGTATGGAGCGAGATGTCCAGTATATCTATAAGAGAGAAAGAAATAAACGGGTGATCACATGCCTTGACAATGTGTGCCCTTCTCAGCCATTGACTCTGAAGATACTACTACAAATAACTTTAAGACAGGACAAACATCTGCATTTGGGGATAAGCCAGTATGTAGGTTTTGTGTGCTCATTTTCATCTGCCAATCTAAAAATAATAACCCACCATGTTTAATTTCCTTCCTGGAAAAAAACAAAGAAATTCCAAGGAAATACAAAATATAGCGTTATGCCATCATATGCCTCAGTGAATACCTTTTCCTGTTCATCAGCATATTTTATAGACTCTAGATTGTTATAAAATTTAATCCAGTGATATTTTTAAAGAATTATTAGATGTAGGGATAAATTTAATCACCACAGAATAAAGAATTAAGAACAGTCAGCTACTACTATCAATCCTTTTTTTTATTTATTTATTTAATGAATATAAATTTCCAAAGTACAATTCATGGGTTACAATGGCTTCCCCCCCCATACCGTCCCTCCCACCCACAACCCTCCCCTTTCCCACTCCCTCTCCCCTTCCATTCACATCAAGATTCATTTTCGATTATCTTAATATACAGAAGATCAGCTTAGTATACCTTAAACTACTATCAATCCTAATCAATCTATTACTGTCATCTAAATTAGAGTTGTTTCTAAAGCAGACACTGAGTACAAATAATCTCAATCAGTTGAAACCTTTTCATGGGCCAAGCTGTTTCTTAAAAATACATGACTCTTAGACTAGGAAGATAGTAGTTCAGGAAAATGGGGAAATTTTTTTTTGCATTTGGAAGCTTCAAGTGCCGTAAATCATGTGACATTAACTGTTTTCAGTCCTTTTTTTTTTTTTTTTTTTTTTTTAAACAGGCAGAGTTAGACAGTGTGAGAGAGAGAGAGAGAGAGACAGAGAGAAAGGTCTTCCTTCCGTTGGTTCACCCTCCAAATGGCCGGTACAGCCAGCGCGCTGCGCCAATCCGAAGCCAGGAGCCAGGTGCTTCCTCCTGGTCTCCCATGCGGATGCAGGGCCCAAGGACCTGGGCCATCCTCCACTGCCTTCCCAGGCCACAGCAGAGAGCTGGAGTGGAAGAGGAGCAACTGGGACAGAATCCGGCACCCCGACCGGGACTAGAACCTGGGGTGCCAGCTCCGCAGATGGAGGATTCGCCTAGTGAGCCATGGTGCCAGCCAATTAACTGTTTTGAGTATTAATATTTCAATAAATTCCAAAGGAAAGTGAATCCTTTTCACTGATATTATTTATACATGAGTATGTTCCTATACTTGTTTAATGAAAGCCAAAAATTAACATACAATAAAATTATAATTAGAATATTTATTAATTTAGTTTTAGATATACTCATCAATCTTAAAATAGTTCATTGTTACCATTGTCAGTTAATTAAGTCTTAAGATACTGTAATTGTCTTTTACAGAAATAGGAAGCTCATTTTCAGTAAGATATCACTATTGTAGCTGTTGACCATGGAGTGGTTATAAAATGGGCATTATCCCTGCCCTGAGATTAATGACAAGATAATTTCAGAAAATGGAATAAGCATGTGAAGGACACAAAACAGGACAATGTGATAAATAATGATTGTGTCAGCAGTGAGGCTGAGAAGGTCTATGTGAGACAGCTTGTTCAAGTAAAACCACTGTAAAGAAGTAATATATGAGTTGAGTTCTAAGTGATGAGGAGGAGCCCTGTGATTTACTGGTGTAAGACTGATAATAGACCAGTATAGAGCAGGGCAGTGTCCCTGAGGCAGGTAACAGCTTGCTGTGGCAAAGGATGGGAGGAAGGTCTCTGTGCCTCCAGCTTCTTGGGTAAGAGAATAGGTACGTGATCAGATCCTGCGGAGTCCTTAGGCAATAGTTAGGAACTTGGATGCTTTCAAAAAGCAATGAGAGTCTTATGGGCCCTTTATCTAAGGGAATAACATGATGGATTATTGGTTTTAATTTTTTAAAAGATGCCTTAGGTTGCCATGTGAACAATGGTTTGTACAAAAACACTAAGATAAAAAAGCACTGACTTTCAACTTGTAAAATCTGCTGCAGTTGTCAATTCTATCATTGAACATTTAAGATGGAAATGATCTTGGAGATCATGGTTTTTCTTGCTTCACAGAGGAAGAAACTACAACACAAGGATGTTGGGTAACACAACATACTACTTGATAAGCTGTGTCTCTTACTACGCCCAGGATAGCCAGACTTCCAAGAGGCCTGCAGTTGGCAATTCAGAATAGACCCAGGTTTCCATAAGCCATTTATTTAGTAGCAAAGTGGTCAAGATGCCCACTATGATTGAAAATAACCTGGTTTTAGGCCAGCACTGCGGCTCACTAAGCTAATCCTCTGCCTGCAGTGCCAGCACCCCGGGTTCTAGTCCAGGTTGGGGCGCCAGATTCTGTCCCAGTTGCTCCTCTTCCACACCAGCTCTCTGCTGTGGCCTGGGAAGGCAGTGGAGGATGGCCCAGGTCCTTGGGCCCTGCATCCGCATGGGAGACCAGGAGGAAGCACCTGGCTCCTGGCTTCAGATTGGCGCAGTGCCGGCCATAGTGCACTGGGTGTAGCAGCCATTTGGAGGGTGAACCAACGGAAGGAGGACCTTTCTCTCTGTCTCTCTCTCTCACTCTAACTCTGCCTGTCAAAAAGAAAAAAGAAAATAACCTGGTTTTTATACACTTCTCTATTTTTCTGGTTATCTGACTGTGTGCAAGTTCCTTAACATCATAGGGCCCCGTTTTCTCATCTATAGGAAGAGATAATAATAATTCCTACCTCACAGAGTTGATGTGAGAATTACATGAGTTAATATTCATAAAACACTAAAATCAATACTTGATAAGTACTATTCAAAGGTCATTAAAAATGTAAGAGCAGGACACTGAGCAAAGAGGTGGCAAATACTGCAAGCATCAGATGCCATGCACCTGAGAGACTTGGGGAACATTCATACCTGATGGGACACTTGGGAGGGAATGCACAGTAGTGGAAAGACAAATATACATTGTTGAAAGAAATTACTTGATGATGGCATTCTTAGGAGCATCCATTTCTGGTTTCCCACCCAACAGCCATTTCCCTTCCATTTCTTTTTTTCTTGTAGAGTTTATGTCTCACAACAAAGGCCAAGATGTCATATACATTTTATTTCCCAGAATTCATTTCTAGATGGCTGTATGAATCTGGCAAGGCACCACAGGGAGGATCTGTGTGTGGCAGAGGGAAGGGGGACAAACTATTGGTAAATTACCTCTCTGATTAAAAAAGAAAAACAAATACCTCCTGCAAAGATTTCCTTTCCCCATCATGATTTTGGATATTTTCATATAAGGAATAATGGTTACAGTGGTGGCAGCCAACTTATGATGGAAAGCTCAAGTGCTTAACAGAATGACTAGAGCCCTAAAGTGCTGAATTATCCAACTACAGTACTATGGACCTACCCACATCAAGCATTCTTTTTAAGTGTGATTTTAAAATAAATTATTCTTTGGGGCCAGCACTGTGGTACAGCGGGTTAAAACCCTGGCCTAAAGCACTGGCATCCCATACGGACACCAGTTCTAGTCCTGGCTGCTCCTCTTCTGATCCAGCTCTCTGCTATGGCTTGGGAAAGCAGTAGAAGATGGTCCAAGTCCCACCTACGTGGGAGACCCGAAGAAGCTCCTGGCTTTCAATCAGCGCAGCTCCAGCTGTTGCAGCCATCAGGGGTGTGAACCAGCACGAGGAAGAGCTCTTTCTCTATCTCTACCTCACTCTATAACTCTGTCTTTAAACAAAAATAAAATAAATAAATAACTTATTCTTTTTAAGCCTGTTTGTCCTGGTGTAGTGTTACTTGTAGTTGAATCATCCTCTCTGATACATGCTATGCATTCATTCATTTTTTCCAACAAATATTATTTAAATCTATATAATGCTAGATCTTCTATGTAATCTTATTATACTAGTATTACACAAGTAAGTTATATATGGATCTCAGTAGCACTTATGATGACTTTCTTATTCACTCTTTACTTCTATAATTCTTCCCTCTGTACTGTAAACAATTTGAAATCAAGGATTATTTTTTATGTGTTTCCCTCCTCATACCTATAGAACAGCTGCAGAAGTTCCTTGGGTATTATATGAAATTGACTAATGTTTATTGAATTGTATATTGAATGACTTTGGATAATTGCATCTTCCTTCCCCCATCTCTTCTAACTATAACTCCATATAAACTAAGATGATTAAACTTAGATTGAAAAGCATGTATTACATTAAGTATTAATTTTCTCACCCTCCACTAAAGTTCAAAGAAAGCAATATAAAACAAGTCTTGAGCAGTCTTAGAATCAATATGAATAAACGTATTGCTCTAATTGAAGACATTCTGGTTAAAACCTATGCCTCATTCCAATGAAATATGATCTTAAAAATAGGAAAAAGAAAAGTCATTTTGAATTTACAATTTTGATAAACTTCCCTCATTAATACTTCTCATTAGAAGATTTTGCAAAAGGAGGGAGGACCTGAGGTGTCCCTATCTTAAGTCCTTCAGCAATGCTAAAGTACTGTGACAGCTTTCTCTGAAAACTGCTTGAAGTTTTTTTTTTTTTTCATTTGCTGCTACTCAGCTTTTTCTCATCTACTTCAAAGTGAACATAAGAGCACTTTCCAGAGTGAGCTGGTCTTCCCAAATCTACAGTGAAGAATTGCAGTAAGGCAAACTCTAATATCATTTGATTATCACAATTTTTCAGTCTTTTTGAAGATCTGAATAAGGCAGAATCAAGCTCCTAATTCCATAGTTTTCATATGGCATTATTCATCTTCTCTTATTTCCCCCAGGTTTCAACCCCTCTGCTGTATGCTATGTCTTAGGAAATTATTCTTAGATTTCAGCAGGTGCAGAACATTTGATCAGAGTATGGCTGAACTCTAATATCTGAAGTTTTAAAATATCCTTTGGATTCCTATATAAAATCTGAAATGTAGACATTCATAAGTAACTAAGCATATGTTTCAACTGAGAGCCTCCTATTATGTTTGGACTACAATAGATTTTTCTGATTTTTTATCTTATTCTCTTCAATTTTAAGCAGAGTGATTACACCAATAGATGGTTCAAAGACATGAATTAAATATCTGTTATGTACCAAGTACCTGGAATGCAAAAGTAGCATAGATGAGCCCTGGCTAATGGCTCTTCTATTGGGGAGAGAAATGAGCAAGCAGACAGTCTGCTAGGTATACAGTAAGTATTTAATAAGTGCTTAAGATGGAAATGTAGGAGTGAGAAAGGGATATATTTTAGTATACACATTTGTTCTTGGAATCTTAAGGATTTTATCTCTATTCATTTTCTTAATGATCTCATCCGGTCTCATGGTTTTAAATATTGTATATAAAGTGATGACTCCCAGATTTATAACTTCCCTATTAGTTATTCATCTGAATGTCCCTGTAAATCCAATTTGCATGTGGCTATCTCTTCTTGGATATCTAATATGCTTCATGAACATATAATTCCTAAGCCAAACTTACATAATGTTCCCCCCAAACCTGTAATTCATATATTCTTCTCTGTCCCAGTAATTCATAGTTCCATCAAAGCAGTGTATAGTTTTTCTTTCATACCACACATCAAATCCATTAATAAAATAAAAAAAAAAAACTCTGTCTCCAAAATGTACCAGAAAACAATCACTCCTTATCATTTCCACTGCTATCATCATGGCACAAGTTACCACAGTTAACTTGTTTCCTGCTTCCAACCTTGGCCACACAGTACATTATCAAAATATTATCCAGAGTGATAATGCTGAAACAGAAATTAAACCGTGTCATTCCCTTGATGGTACACCCTTCCACAGACTTGCAACCCTGCAGAAAACTCAACATTCCTTACCATGGGTTAAAAGGTCTTTCTTGATGTCTCCCTCCTTTCTTCTCTGATTCCATCTGCTCCCTGCCTTTTAGCTTAAATTACCCAAGCCATGCATGTTTCCTTTGTGTTCCTCCAACAGAGGGGATACTCTCTACCTCAGAAACTTTGCATGTGCTTGTATATGATCGTAGCAGTCTCCTATCAAGATTTCAACCTGCCTTCCTCACTTTCATAAGGACTTTGCTCACATGTTATCTTTCAGGGCAAGCGTCCCTAATCATTGCATTTAATATTGTAATTCCCTTGCCACCGTTACTTAAAGTATCACTAATCTTTCCCGGTTTTATTTTGTATGTTTTTCTTATTATCATCTAGAATAACTATTTGTGGTTTTCAAGTATTTCTTTATCTATGTATTAGTCTTTTTTGTGTTGCTGGAACAAAGTGTTAGAGAACTGGTAATTTATAATAAATAGATCTTAATGATTACAATTCTGGGGACTGGGAAGTCCAAGGAAGAGGGGCTTACATCTGGTGAGGGCCTTCTTTCTGCATTATCCATAACAGAGGGTAGAAGATCAAGACAATGTGTAGGAGTGAAAGACAAAGCCAAACTCCCTTCTCTAACAAACCCACTCTTGCAATAATAAACCTATGAAATCAAAGAAAGATGTATGATTCCAAAATACATAGTATAGATTTTCCCATTCCAAAATGGGGAAATAGATAAGAATAGAGGAATAATTTGTCTGACAAAAGTCCAAAACCCAACAAGAAACCTATGATTAAGGTTTTTTTTTTTTTTTTTTTTAAGATTTATTTCTTTGTTTGAAAGAGAGGAAGAGAGATCTTCTATCCACTGGTTCACTCCCCAGATGACCACAATGGTCAACACTGGGCTAGCTGAATCCAGGAGACAGGAGCTTCATCCAAGTCTCCCATTTGGGTTCAAGGGCACAAGTACTTGGGTCATCTTCTGCTGTTTTCCTAGGTACAGTAGCTGGGAATCAAACTGGTGCTCATATAGGATGCCAGCATCACAAGTGGCAGGTTAACCTGCTGCATCAATGCTGGCCCCCATCCTGGACCCATCATTAAGGTTTTTTTTTTTTTTTTTTTTTTTTTTTGACAGGCAGAGTGGATAGTGAGAGAGAGAGACAGAGAGAAAGGTCTTCCTTTGCCGTTGGTTCACCCTCCAATGGCCGCCACGGCCAGCGCGCTGCAGGCTGGCACACCACGCTGATCTGATGGCAGGAGCCAAGTACTTATCCTGGTCTCCCATGGGGTGCAGGGCTCAAGCACTTGGGCCATCCTCCACTGCACTCCCTGGCCACAGCAGAGAGCTGGCCTGGAAGAGGGGCAACCGGGACAGAATCCGGCACCCCGACCGGGACTAGAACAGGGTGTGCCGGCGCCGCAAGGCGGAGGATTAGCCTAGTGAGCTGCGGAGCCGGCCTCCATTATTAAGTTTTAAAGCTGAAGAATAATTTCCTCTGACTCCATGTGCTACATTATAGGCATTCTGAGATGGGGGTTGGGCTCCCAAGGACTGAGAGAGCCCTGCCGGTATGACCTTACTTGGATCAGTCCACTCAGCAACTCACACAGGCTAGGATCTTAGGTCTGCAGCTTTTCAAGTCCGGAGTTGCTTGCTGGTGGCGGTACAACCCTGGAGTCTCACCAGAAAACATTACCATAGTAGGTGCTCGGTGCAGCAGCTCTGTCCCTCTGACCAGTTTCTGTGTGGGTTCTCAGGCAGCCCATAGCATATTTTGAAATCTAGGTGGCCACTGCCACTGCCTCCTCACAGCTTGTGGGCTCTATAAGGCTCCTAAATTAAAATCATGTGGGCACCACCAAGTTTTATGTCTGTCCTTCCCAAACAACAGGTTAAGCTGCTGCAGCTAGGGTAGTCAAGGTGAACAGCACCAAAATTCAGGAAGCAGTGTCCTGAGGTGGCTCTGGGCAGCAAACACTGAGTTCCCTGTGTACCATTCTGGATGTCTTGCCTTCAAGTTCCTAGCTTTCCTCAAATATCTCTGAAATGCCTTCAGGGTTATTTTCCCATTGTCTTCATAAATGAGTACCTGGCTCTTTTCTATCCTTACTGATCTCTTTAGCAAATAATCAATTGACCAGACCCTTATTTTGCTCTCCTAAAGATGTCTTTTCACTCTTTTGTGGCTAAGCTGCAAACTTTCTGTTTTGTTTTTTTTTTTTTTCTACTCTTGCTACACCTTTAATTACAAATTCTGTCCTTAAATCATTTCTCTCCTTTCACATCTTAAAAATAGCCATATAACTCCTTAAATATTTTGCATACAAATTTCTTCCACCAGATATTCTAGTCAATCTCTCTTAACTTTTGCCTTCCATAGAGCATGGATACAATTTAACCAAGTTCTTTGCCAGTTAATAACAAGATGACCTTTGCTCCAATTTCTAATAAGTTGTCCCTTATTTTCATCTGGAGCTCACTGGAATGACCTTTTACTGTCCATATTTCTCCCAATACTCTGTCCATGACCACTTAAGTAATCCCTAAGAAGTTTCTGAATTTTCCTATGGCTCTTTTCTCACCAGAGTCACCTTTAACACTCCATTCATGGTAACGTGAGTTTTTTCTAGCCTTCTCCATTAATTTATTTCAGAATCTACCTTTCATCCAGTTCCAAATCCATTTTTCAGTACCAATTTTCTGTCTGGTGCACTGTAACAGAGCACCAGAGACTGGGTAATTCATAGTGAATAGAGATTTATTACTTATAATTATTGAGTCTAGGAAGGCCAAAGTTCAGAGGCTTTTGTCTGGTGATGGCTTCCTTGTTGCAACATCCACAGCAGAAGAAAGAAAGGAAAAAACGTATGTATGAGTGAGAGAGGGGACTGACTTCACTCTTGCATTAATGAACCTGCTCCCACCATAGTAACTTTTTTCCATTCATGAGGGAAGAGCTCTCATGACCTAATCACCTCTTAAAAGTCTCACCTCTTAACACTGTTGTTTGGGAGATTAAGTTTCCAACGCATGAATGTTGGTAAATGCATTGAAACCATCATGAGATGTTTGTCCTTGCACTACAATGAAAGCTCCAAAGCAATACATTTTTATGTGTTGTTTGTTTAAATTAATAACACTTGGAATGTTAGCAGGTAAAATTAAGCTTTCAGTGAATATATGTTGAATGAAAGAATGAATATTAACGTGTCTCTGCCAGAAAAATACTAAAATAGTTCGTAAGTTCAGCCATCTTTGAATTGGTTTAATGAAAGAGGCATTGAGATTTGAGAGAGCATAGGGAGCTCAGAGAAATTCAGACTGTGTGTGTTCTGGGAGGCACCATGGCCCACTCATGCACTATGTCAGCTCTGTAGTCAGATTCATGTCAAATAATGGCTTTATTACTTACCATCCATTTACTCAGACATGTTTCTTTATCTCTCTGAAACTTGTTTTTCTCCATTGTAAAATGAGAATAATAAAAGTATCAATCTCATAGAATTTGGTTAGAAAATTATCATAAGATATTATAGAGTGGTTATAATAAAACATTATATGTAGTCCACCCTCAAGAAGTGGTATATATTATTTTCATAATAATTATTAGTGAAAGAAACAAACTGTATGATCTACCAGCATAACTCTTGGTAGCTAATATGACAGTTATTGGCTTCTAAAGCTTCAGCTGCAACTGTGGCTGTTGAAATTGGATAAAAAGGAAATTTCTTCGGGATATCACAAGTTCAGGTGACAAAGGCTTAAAAAGGGGGACATAGAAAGGACCTTTTAGAATTGCCTAATGGTTTTGGAATGTATCCCGTAAAGGAATGATTCTCAATCACACCTGCATCAGAGTTGCCTGGAGAACTTGTTAGAGTACTGATTTCTGGGGCCCACCCACAAAGCATCTAATTTAGTAGACCTGGAATACATTCTCAGATTTTGCATTTCTAAAAAGTTCCAACTGTATTCTTTGTCTATGGTTGCATAAGAAATTATCCCAAAATTTCTGACTTAAAAAAATAAACATTATCTCATAAGTTTTATGGGTCAAGAATCCAGTTGCAAATTGCAGGGAGGGTGTCCACTAGGGCTGTGGTCTCATTTGAAAGTTTGTTTTGGGGAGGATCTGCTTCCAAGATTATTCATGAGGTTATTGATAGTGTTCAGTTACTCTCCAACTATTAAACTAAGGGCCTCAGTGCCTTACAGACTGTTAGCTGAAGGTTTTCTCAGGTCTTCAGCAGGTAGCCTCTCCATAGAGCAACTCATGATGTGGCAGCTGATTCCCTCAGAAAGAATAAGCAAGAAAACAAGAAACAGCCCCAAGATTAAAGACAAAGATTTTGCAATCTTGTTTTAGAAGTGATATGGGGTTATACCTGGCACTTTCTTTTTGGAAAAGGAAGTCACAAAATCCAGCCCACATTCAATAGGAATGGATTATATAAGGGTGAGAATACCAGGAGGTGGAAATCATCAACAGCTATGGGGATGGCTATGGTGATGGCTATGGTTCTGCTTCAGGGAGCGTAATCTGAGAACCACTGCTGTACAGAATTTTAAGCAAGTGTGTAACATGAATGGATCTAGTGTGAATAGACATTGGAAATGGAGTGAGATTCATTAGAAAACTGGTGTAATAATTGAAATCATCACTGATTTTTGGATAATTAATATTTTTAATATTTGGAAATTTAGTATTCTTTAAAACATTTTTATTAAAATATTGATGTAAACTTCATATATTAATGAAACATTTTAACATAACTGTTTAGTTATAGAAAAAGAACCATGTAGAGCTAAATTCCATTAAGAGTTTCAGTAGGATTTTGTCCTTGTGTTTATCATTAAGCACACATTAAATAGAGAGAGGCTGCAGCTTGGAGTATCAATAAAGATATTTCAGCTTGGCAATGACTACATTAAAAGCAAAAGGCAATTGATGGCACTACAGCTGCTTTTTCATGTTGGCCTTACAGATGTCAGTCTCTTTAACTAGAAAATTGTAGATACAATAAACGCTTTGAAATGATCCAATTATAAACATTCAAATACTTCTCTCTCTTTCGCTCTCTTTCTCTCTCTCTCTCTCTCTCTCTCTCTCTCTCTGAAAGCTTAAATCACCTGGCAGATGAATAATATGATTAAAGACACATAACTGTTAAAATTGCCTAAAGAAGCACATACACAGTGGAGCAGCATTTTATTAAATGAAGGGATATAATTTTAATATAAAGATGTAAGTAAATGATTTTGAAAGTGTAGTAAATTGTACAAAATCTTGGGTATTTTTGGATATTGTCTTTCTTTTAAAGATTTATTTTATTTATTTGAAAGGCAGAGTTACAGAGAGGTAGAGAGGGAGAGAAAGGTCTTCCATCTGCTGGTTCACTCCCCAGATGGCCACAATGGCCAGAGCTATGCTGATCCGAAGCCAGGAGCCAGGCACTTCTTCCAGGTCTCCCACGTGGGTGCAGGGGCCCAAGGACTTGGGCCATCTCCTACTGCTTTCCCAGGCTATAGCAGAGAGCTGGATAGGAAGAGGAGCAGCCAGGACTAGAACCAGTGGCCATATGAGATGCCAGCGCTTCAGGCCAGGGCATTACCCTGCTGCGCCACAGCGCCAGCCCCTGGATATTATCTTAATGGAATTCTTTTGTATGGGAATGCGTAGTGCTCTGGCTATATATTTCAGAAGCTTCTAAGTGCAGTTGAGACTCTGCATGTTGGACTAAAGTCATTGGTTACATACGACCTAGAAGCTGTCTTCTAGCTGAGAGGGGCAGTCAGTTTGCTTGACCACTTCACTGTTCCCTCCCAGACTCTGGGAGTTGGTGACATGCATTTCCAAAATCAGGTTTCATATTCTTTGCTGCAGCACCAGGAGGCAGCTTAGCCTTTCCAGCTGGGGATTCTGTTCCCATGGCCTGCTTATTTGTCTGGACTCAATTCACTTGCTTTAGCCTATTCTTACCTCCCGGTTATTGATTTTGGCTGACATTTAGTTCAACATGTTATCAATTCTCTTAATCATCTCAAAGGGAGAGAAGGGAGCAGAGATGCCCTAACCATTACCCATCACATCAGCCCACGACAGCTTCAGGTCATCCATTCCCCAGATAGCAGCTCAAGTTGAAATAAGTGTTTTCCTGACCATTATCAGCTACAGCCAAAAGCAATGAAAAAGTTAGTGCCTGCATCCAAAAGTATCTGAAATGACTACTTCCTTACTTTAATCAAGCAATTATTCTCTATCTCTATTGCAACCATGTATCCCAGCCACCTGCCTGTATTGCCATGGCACAAATGATTAATGCACAGCTAAGTACAAATAGACATGATTTTGAAAAGGTTAAATACTACTCAGAAAACCACAAGTGAAACCATGCAAACTATATAAAAAAGTTTAAAGGCAGAGAAAAGTTTTCATTTTGGCCTTATAAATGCTAATCGGTTCAGCTAGGGAATTGTAGATATAACACACTGCTTTGGCATGACCAAATAGAATGGGCAGGCAGGTGCCAGTCACCAAGATTGCCTGAGGATAGATTAAGAAACTGATTGAATTGTAAATAATGTGCAATTCTGTCATAGAAGAAAGTGGTTTCTGCAGTACTAAAGTAAAGTAATTAATTATACAACAATACTTATATAGAATTATCTTACATTAATTTATGGGAAAAATCCACTGATCACTTGAAGAAATGATTGACATTTTAAAGATATACATTGGAGTAAGCTTCTTCATGTATTGCATTATTTGAGCCATTTCTAGCTTCATCTGTGACTTTCTCCTAAATTCTAGAGCAATAAATCTAATGCCTAATAAGATATCCTTCAGGTATGAACTTGCTCCTTCTCCAGAATTTCCTGCCCCTATGAAGTGCAAAGCCATCTGTCTTGTGAGGTCGTAGAAGGTGAGGTATTATCTAATTCAGCTGTGTAGCCCCAGAATTCTTTTCAGAAGGCAAACAGGAGTAATCCCTTTCTTTCTCTTCTCTCATCACTCTTTTTATTATAATTACTGTGCACGCGTGTAACTGTCATCACAAATTAAGCCACAGACTGTCTATGGGTAGAATCTGGGTCTCATTCATCTTTCTTTCTGAACCCAGTGCAGTGCATGGCACATAGCCAGTACTGAATGTGTTTTCTGGATGAGGAAAAGAGGAGACCAAAGGAAGGACATAAAAAATAAATAAGCAATTATATTTTTCCTTGTCAAGGAAAAATAAAAACTTCATTAAAGGATTGATTTCATAAACAAACTGTGTAGAGTAAGAAGCAAGAAGGTATAATCACACCAGTAGCACATTGAATTGATCCGATAAAGAATCTGAGGAAACAAATGTATTTCTTTCTAATTTGTAAACCTTAGGATAGCAAGGATCCCTGTCTAGAAGGACGTTGTCAGTAGAAGATAGTAAGACAAGCATTAGCACCAGCCTGGAAACCTGTATCAGTATGTTTGTTGTCATGAACAATAAACACCAAGAAGAGGACAGCGGAAGAAGGACCATTAAGATATTTTTAAATTAAATGATCATTAATTGAACACTTCTTTGTAGGCAGGTTAGAAGATAGATGGATAAGACGTGGTTCCTGAGCTCTGGGATCTTTCATTTAAGGTGGAGATATAGCACTTACACAATTATAATTATTCATTGTCTGTCTTTGTCTCTTCTATCAATTTCTAAGGACTAGGAATTTCTATTTTTGGAAGCTGGCACGCATTCCACACAGCCTGTAGAATGGCTGAGTCATTCTAGTACTACATGGAGAGCTGTCCTCTCCTCTCTTTTCCTCTCCTCCCCGTGCTCCTGTCTGGCCTCTCACAGGCCATTATTCTGCCTGGACACTTTGCAAAGGCAAAGCTTCAGGTACCTCATTCCAAATCTCTCCCCAAACATCCTTTCTTCACCCCTGATACTACAAGAACTTTACTAAAACCAAAACTAATCCTGTTTGAAATCCTTAAAGCCATGCCCAACAACTAACCATGTCCCTTCGTTTTAGGAGAAGCAGATCTGTTGGAAAATCTGGTGTAATCTATGGAACATCTCCCCACTTAAAATGCATCAAGAAACTGACACGTGGGAAGTTAAGCTTTAAATCTTGACTTAATAACTTTAACTTGTTAAAATGAATTTTTAAAATGAATTGAAAGGCAGTATTACCAATTGAAATGCAGAACTATCAACAAATTACTGGAACAGTACATAAAATAGCTACTTTCTCTGAGCACTAGCTATACTCTGAGATTTTGGAATTTTGCATTACATATTATTATTAATGTTTTCCATGTACAACAAGGCAAGTATTGGGTTTCGCAATGGGAAAAGCAGATTCTCTTATTTAATCCCTTCACACTTTGGAAGATTTCTATGCAATCAGAATACAGAATAGGGGAGTTTTGGGAAAGCTTCTTAGAGCAGCTGGTCTATGAGTAAAAATGACTAAAACAAGAGTTTTGGCTGATTTGTAGCTTGGAGAAAGCATTGAGTATGATAGAAGTGTGTCATCTAAGGAAGACAGTTGTCTTCTCAGAAATATCTCTACAGTGAGTAGATCCTTAGTACAGTCACCGAGTTTCACCCCATGCTTTGGGGATTTATAAGTATGAATTTTAATGCTCCTGTGGATCATAAGGTTTTAGAAGATTGATTCAATTTAAATAAATTACCATGAAATCAATATATAAAAACTAGAACAATGCTAGTTTCCTAATCCATTCACTAATTAGTAAATTTACCCCTTGCTGCCAAATCTGTTTGAAAAGTTACATCATAATGAAAGGATTGCCAGGAGACACATGATGAAAACTGTGGGAGTTAAGAAAGTTTTCCAACAAATATTGAGTGCATTCCTATGTCACTCACTGTTTTAGACAGAATACAACAGTAAGTAAAGAAAGGCAAATATCCTTTCTCATGGATACTAAGTAATAGAGTTGCATCATGAAGTCCTGTGGCCCTATCCTTCCAGCTTCAGTATAAATAACCCAATCACATTCTAACTTTCAAATAAATAGATCTTTAAAAAAATAGATATAATAATTGGATTCATATTTTTAGAAGATAGAAATTTCAGAACAAAAACTCAAGAATCCAAGAAAACAGACACTTTGTGTTAAAATTGATCTTAATTTTTATTTCTAGGCTCCATTCCTTAGTTTACAAAATGTAATCCTATTTGTTTTTTTAAAAAAAAGTTTATTTATTTATTTGAAAGGCAGAGTTACAGAGAGGCAGAGGCAGAAAGAAGGAGAGAAAGAGAGGTCTTCCATCCGCTGGTTCACTTCCCAAATGGCCACAACAGCCAGAGCTGCACCGATCTGAAGCCAGGAGCCAGGAGCTTCTTCTGGGTCTCCCACACAGCTGCAGGGGCCCAAGGACTTGGGCCATCTTCTACTGCTTTCCCAGGCCATAGCAAAGAACTGGATGGTTTTTTTTTTTTTTTTAAGATTTATTTATTTTATTTGAAAGTCAGAGTTACAAAGAGAGAGAAGGAGGGCAGAGAGAGATGGAGCAAGAGAGAGAGAGGTCTTCCATCCGATGGTTCACACCCCAGTTGGCCGCAACGGCCTGAGCTATGCGGATCCAAAGCCAGGAACTAGGAGTTTCTTCCAGGTCTCCCACGTGGGTGTAGGGCCCAATGACTTGGGCCATCTTCTATTGCTATCCCAGGCCATAGCAGAGAGCTGGATCAGAAGTGGAGTAGCCAGGTCTTGAACCGGTGCCCATATGGGATGCTGGCAATGCAGGCGGCGGCTTTACCCATTGCGCCACAGTGTCAGCCCCAAAGAACTGGATTTGAAGTGGAGCAGCCAGGACTCAAACCAGTGCCCATATGGGATGCCAGCCCTGAAGACTGGGCTTTAACCCGCTGCACCACAGTGTTGGCCGCATTTTTTTTTTCCTTAAGGATTTATTTACCTATTTATTTTAAGATTAGGGTTTTCTCATTGAACATATAAAATCATGGATTAGGATTTTTCTGGTTTGTTTGTTTCTCATATGAATTCTAAATCATATCTTCCTTGACTGGAGGATAATATAATTCCCCTGATATATTTCAGATCATAAGAACAGAAGATATATGTGCCATATTCCTGAAGAGAGCCCAGGAAAATACCAAGCACTAGATTCCCTTGCCCTCCAGAAAGGCACAAAAGCTGTACCACAGAAATAGCTGCTCAACCCATATAGGAACTGGGTGAAGGGACTAGCATTTATATGGTTAGTGTTCTTGGGTATTCTCCTCGATGAGTTTTCACAGCAATGGGATCTTTCCTGTATGTTCAAGAATAGAGAAATAGCTAAATAGGGATTTGGATTTAGAGTGACCATGCAGTCCTGAATGGGGCAGAATGCACATACTGGGGAGTTATTTAACTCCCTGTAATTTGGGTACAAAGTTAAGGGTTTATTAGAAATAGAAGAAAATTACACATTGCTTATGCCTGTCTCTGGAATTCTAACCTGGAACATATTTTAAGTATCCATTTTGTTTTTATGAAAGGCAGAGAGAAGGTGACAGATATCTCCCATTCACCACTTTACTCCCTAAATGCTTACAGTAGCCTTAGCTGAACTAGGCCAAAACCAGAAGCCACTAAATTCATGAAAATATGGAAAATACCACGCTCTGTTTCATCACTTAAAAAGCAATTTTGGGCTAATACAATTGTAGTTACCTGAAAACTTATATTTCTAGCATGTGAAAAAAACAACGAAATTAATTGACTAGGTAAGATAGGAGCATATTAATTACCTGAATATTCAACATCTCAGTACCCAAGTCATAATATTGATGAGTAATCAAAGATTGCTTAAATGGAAAATAGTCCCTATTGAAAACGCTCTATACAATTTGTAGCAGCATTTATCCCCACCAGTCTGATCAAAGCTTTTTTTTTTTTAAATTAGTCTCATTGATTCTGAATCATAAATCTTAACTTATGGGAATAGGCATTTCCTGCAGCATTTAATGAGTCATTTGGGACACCCACATCCCATATCAGAGGGTCTGTGTTCAAATTCCAGCTCCACTTCTGATTCCACTTTCCTCCTCATGGGCACCCTGGGAGGCAGCAGGTGATGGCTCAAGTGCTTGAATCCTTGCCAACATCCATATAGGGGACCCAGATTGAATTCTAGTCCTCTGGTTTTGGCCTGTCCTACTCCCAGCTGGTGCAAGCCTTTGGGCAGTGATCCAGCTGCCAGAAAATCTCTTTCTGTCAGTCTGTGTACCTTTCCAATAAATAAAAATTATTTAACTTCTTTTTTTATACATTTGAAAAACATAAAAGAGACAGACAAGAGAGTTAAGCAGAGAAATCTACAGACAACTGAACTCTCATATAATGAGCTCCCATCTATAATACCAAATAAAAGAAATGAAAGTTTGTGTAAGAAAAGTGGATAGTTCCTCTATAGTCAATGACTAAGGAATAGTACATTAAAAGGGAATGAATGATGATTGGGGGTAAACTGTATCCAATAGATGGATGGATTGCAAAACAAATGTATGCTGATTATAAATCCTTAAACAATTTTATAACTACTACTAAAAATACAGCTTTGTAGGGATTGGTGTTATGGCATAGCAGGTAAAAATACAGCTTAGTTAGAAATATGCAGCCCACATCTAGTTAAGTATGCAGATCTTCAGGGTGTACATGCTGTACTCAGTGTAGCTTTACCAGAGTTTATGTTGCTATCCTTAATTTCTTTGCCTATCTATCTTATTTCAAGTTCATTTTGTTTTTCAATGTTAATAGCTACCTCAAAACTAGATACAAATGGTATTATACATTTGATAAATAAAAAACAATAAACATCCTGAAAAAAGTAAAGTTGAATCTGTTGAAGATATTATTTTGGTTCTTAGAGGTAACCAACATCTTCTGAGGACAAACTAAAGGATGCTATTCTGTAACTACTGGTTTCCAATTTAAGTTCGTGGAAGAATCAGCCTTTACAAATGTAGCAACTTAGGAATTGTTTCCTGGCAACTATGGCCTGGTAGATGATAGTTTACCGTTTGACCTTGAATTATATTATCTTGCACAGACTCTATTCAGTCTTAACAGTTTTGAGACCCTTGGCCAGCTAAGTGCAGAAAAACTTAGAATTGGCTAGAAGGCTCTCTCATGCATTTTTGGAACCTAATAATTCTATCAGCAGTCAGCTCAAGAAGACCACTGAAGGTTTAGGAAGCACTGCCAGTTCTAAGCACCATTAATGAGGGGAAGTTGACCCCAAGCAGAAGGTTTGAATGAATTTTCTTTATTCCTACTCTCAAAGGACCCAAGAAAGCAGAAATGTCATGAACATTTTACTACTATTTTAGGCTGCATTTCTTTGAGACACTCAGAAGTAATTTTCCAAACTTTTATAATAAGAATAGGTCTGAGAATTTTCCCCCTTAAACTACCTTATTTCAAGTGTATGTTGAAAATTAAGCATTTGCTTAAAAGCCCCTAAGTCTATACTCTTTGACTGATGTAGATTCTCAACAGCATACTTTTAACATTCATTGGAAATGCTCTTTTTCTTTATGCCATACAACTAATATTTGACCCATTCAACAGCCCTCTGAGTCCTTTCTCTTTCTCCAGCACATACTCCCTAATTTCTGAGCCTTCCTTCTAGAATATACCTATCTTTCCTCTGTCCAGAAAAGAAAGTATGAAGTGTATAGAAGTGTTAAGACATACAAACAATTCCTATAATATAAAACAAAAGGTATTCTCTGCCATGAAAATGTGTAGGTAAAGTTATATGGTATTGGAGAAGGTGAAGATAAGCTGGGAAGGAATCATGGTAAGACTTGATGGAAGGGACAACACCAGAAGAAGAGCTTAAAAAGAGAGTGGAGGTGCTGGCAATGTGTCACTACGGGTTAAGCCACCACTTGCAACGCCAGCATCCTGTATTTGCTCCTGCTTGAGGCCCAGCTTCTCCATTTCTGATCCAACTCCCTGCTAATGGCCTGGGAAGTCGGCAGACGATGGCCCAAGTACTTAGGCCCCTACCACCCATGTGGGAGACCCAGATGAAGCTCCTGGCTCCTAACTTCAACCTGGCCCAGCCCCAGCTGGTGCAGCCATTTGGCGAGTAAACCACAGGAAGCAAGATTTCTCTCTGTGTCTCCCTCTCTTTCTGTAACTCTGCATTTCAAATAAATATTTAAAAAAAAGAAATATGTATAGGGATAGGGAATTCAGGTATTGAATTAGTTGCAAGTAGTTCAAACTTTCTTGAAGTAGAGGAAGACAACTTGGAGAGTCCATCTAAGGTAATATATTAGAATCAAAAATCTTGGTCACTGTCACACAATGAAAATGTAATTTAAGTCACATATGTAATTTCTCACCTTTTATTTGCCATATTAAACATTAAATATAAAGCTAAAATTAGGGCTGGTGCCGTGGCTCACTTGGCTAATCCTTTGCCTGTGGCACTGGCACCCCGGGTTCTAGTCCCGATTGAATGTTGGGTTCTAGTCCCAATTGCTCTTCTTCCAGTCCAGCTCTCTGCTGTGGCCCAGAAGGGCAGTGGAGGATGGCCCAAGTGCTTGGGTCCCTGCAACCCTCATGGGAGACCAGGAGGAAGCACCCAGCTCCTGGCTTCAGATTGGCACAGCACTGGCCATGGCAGCCATTAGGGGAGTGAACCAACGGAAGAAAGACCTTTCTCTCTGTCTCACTGTCTATAACTCTCTGTCTCTCTCTCTCACACACTAACTCTGTGAAAAAAATAATAAAAAAGCTAAAATTAGTTCTAATATGTTTCATTTAAAAATATATGTATAATATTATCACTTAACATGTAATCATTGCATAATTTATTTTTTAAAGATTTATTTATTTATTTGAAAGTCAGAGTTACACAGAGAGAGGCAAGGCAGAGAGAGAGAGAGAGAGAGAGAGAGAGAGATCTTCTGTCCGTTGGTTCACTCCCAAATGGCCGCCAACAGCTGGAGCTGTGCCGATCCGAAGCCAGGAGCCAGGAGCTTCTTCTGGGTCTCCCACACAGCTGCAGGGGCCTAAGGACTTGGGCCATCTTCTGCTGCTTTCTAGGCCATAGCAGAGAGCTGGATCAGAAGTAGAGCAGCCAGAACTCGAACCAGCACCCATATGGGATGTCAGCACTGCAGGCAGCGGCTTTACCCACTATACAACTGAGCCATCCCCTGGTGTATATGTTTTACTTACAGAACATCTCAGTTCAGACTAGATCCCTTTCAATTGCTCAATAGCCACGTATTGCTAAATGCCTCCTATATTGAACAGTATGATTAATGAGCTAGCATTGATTTAAAACTTTTGTCTTTATTTTATTTGTTTGAGAGGTATAAAGAATGAGAAGAGAGAAAGAGAGAGAGAGAGAGAGACAGAGAGAGAGAGAGAGAGAGAGAGAGAGAGCTCCAATCTGTTGTTTTGCTTTCAAAATGCCTACAATAATTAAGACTGGATCAGGGCTTTAAGCAGGAGCTAGGAACTCAATTCACATATTTTATGTGGTGGCAGGGAACCAACTATTTGGGCACATCACCTGCTTACTGCCAGGATATGCATTAGCTAGTAGCTCAAATTAAGGAGCTTTGCTGGAGCTCAGCCAAGGCGCTCCAGCATGGGATGCGGGCATCCTAACTGGTGTCTTAACTGCTAGACCAAACACCCAGCCTAGATTTTAATTAATAGGACAAACAGTGAATGTGTGAGTGAATAAGTGAATTAAAAAAAAATTGAGACATAACACTCTTCATTCAACATGTGTTCCTTCTTTATGTAAGTTGAGAAACATGTGCAACTCCCCCGATAGCCAGCCTATATGCTACTCCTTATAAGGAGTATACTTTTTGCTATTCTGATTGTCATCCAGGTATCTACGGCTTCCACTCTCAGTCCACTTGTCTTTCAGTTCTACAAAGGTACATGTGATTCAACCTCACTTTAATCAATTTAATCCCTTCTGGATGTGGTGGTTGATTCAGATATGAATGGTGAGATTAGAGGATAAGGATTCTTCCTCACTGCATTGAGAAGGCAATCTAGGGTGATTTGTTTTTTGTTTGATGTGTACACAGAGTTTTAGGCACACATGTTGCAACCACTTAGGCAGTAAACCAAAACAAAGAGTATGCAATCAAAAAGAGATCTCTTGATTACATCAGTAAACCACAGAATCTACCTAACTGTATATCCTTTGAAAGAGGCTACTACCAAATACTCTTTTCTATTTCTTTCTTAGCAATGCACTTTGATGTTTGATTCTGGCACATTGCAACACAGAACAAATTCTGTATTTTTCAGTTTCCTTTCTAGAGAGGTATAGCCATGTGACTAACTGGTCAATGAGATGCAACAGGAGTATTACATATCATTTATTTGAAGTCTAAAACTGTTGGCAGTAGCATAGATGAGAAAGAATAGTAGCTTCGACCAGGATGGTAGCAATGGAGATAAAGATGGACATATGTAATTTTAGATACTTAAAACATTGGATAAATTGGAGGAATATTGTACAATTTAATTAACCTTCGAGCACTGTTTTTTGTTTTATCTCATTGTAAGGCATCACTACTCATAGGTAAATAATGACAGGTAAATAGAAAATGTTAAAGAATAGCACAGTGTAAGAACAATCGGGGCACCTAAGAACTAGTTTCAAGGTACAAAGCAAGTGAAACAGAGGAGGACTTATGACAAAGGACAGAAAGAGGAGGACAAAGCACAAAGTAAGGGATGACATTGGACAGTGGAAATTTGCTCTTTTCAAAATTTTATCAAAGTCATTCTTGTAGAAAACACATTAGCTGATAGGATGAGTTTTTAAGCACTGAAGAAATGGATCTTCCATCATTTACTGGCAAGTAATAAAACTCTCATTATTTTAAACAAAATGACTTGTTTAGTATTATTAATGTTTTATTCATGATATATGCCCTTCACACTTAATTTTCTTCATGATATTTGTATTTTAAGAAATACTACATTCTTTATCATATAGGTTATATTAATAACTCATTTTTAATTCAAATGTTTCTTTTAAAAACCTATAATATACTATATATGCATCATAAATATATGTAAGATACTAAGAAATAATATATATAATACATATATATATAAATAAAATATAATCCTATTATATTTCAATAAATCATATATTAAAAACTTTAATTGCTTGAGTATTGCATAATTTTCTTATCACTTCCTAAATCTCATACATTTAATTTATTTTTCCCTTTTTATTTTATAATTTTTTAAATTTATTTTTAAATTATATTTAAGGAATACAAACTTCATGCATTTCATATATACAAATTTAGGAACATAGTAATTCTTCCCACCCAACTTCCCTTCCGCCCATACTCCCACCTGTCTACCTTCTTCTTCTTCCATTCCCATTCTTATTTTTTACAAAAATTTATTTTACAAAAATTTAATAAATTTATTAATTTATTAATCTTAAGATTAACCCAACACTAAATAGTGGGATGAACAAATAGTTTGAAGAAAAAAAAGCGTTGTTCATCAATAATCAAGACAAGTGTTCTTCAAAATTATCACATCATAAAGTCTCAGTTTCACTCCTATAGATTGCCTTTTAGGTATGCTATTAGTTACCACAGAACAGAGAGAACATTTGATATTTTTCTTTTTAGGACTGATTTATTTCACTAAGTATAATGGTTTCCAGTTGCATCCATTTTGTTGCAATTGACAGGATTTCATTTTTTACTGATGTATAGTATTCCATAGAGAATATATGTACCATGATTCTACATCTAGTCTTCAGTTGATGGGCATATCCATTTGTTCCATAACTTAGCTATTGTAAATTGAGCTGCAGTGAACAGGGGGGTACAGATCACTCTTTCACATGCTGATTTATTTTCCTTTGGGTAAATTCCCAGAGTGAGATGGCTGGGTCACATGTTAGGTCTATGTTCAGGTTTTTGAGGTATCTCCATGCTGTCATCCTCAGAGGCTGCACCAGTTTACATCCCCACCAATAATGGATTAGAGTACCCATTTCCTGACATCTTCACCAGCATTCGTTGTTTGTTAATTTCTGGATGAAAGCCATTCTAGTGGAGTTGAAATGAAACCTATTGTAGTTTTGATTTTCATTTCCCTGATGGCTAGGAATCCTATGCCTTTTTTCATGTGTCTGTTAGCCCTTTGAGTTTCTTCTCTTGAAAAATGTCTGTTCAGGTCCTTTGTATATTTCTTAACTGGATTGTTTGTTTTGTTGTTGTTGAGCTTCTTGTACTCTTTATAGATTCTGGAAATTAATCATTTATCAGTTGCATAGTTTGCAAATATTTTCTCACATTCTGTCAGTTGCCTCTGCACTTTCCTGAGTGTGTCTTTTGCAGTGAAGAAGCTTCTCAACTTGATGTAATCTCATTTTGGCTTTGATTGCCTGTGTTTCTGGGGTCTTTTCCAAGAACTCTTTGCCTATGCCATTGTTGTATGATTTCCCCAATGTTCTCTAGTAATTTGATGGTATTGGTTTGTATGTATACATCCTTGATTCATTTTGATTGGATTTTTGTATAAAGTGTAAGGAAGGTGTCTTATTTCATACTTCTACATGCAAATAGCCAGTTTTCTGAGCACCATTGGTTGAAGTAACTATCTTTGCTGTAGGGATTGATTTTTTCTACTTTTCAAAGATTAGTTGGTTATAGATGCATAGACTGATTTCTGGAGTTTCTGTTCTGTTCCATTGGTCTACATATCTGTTTTTGTGCCAGTACCAGGCTACTTTGATTATAACTGCCCTGTAGTATGTCTTGAGATCTGGTATTATGATGCCTCTAGCTTTGTTTTTTTGTTTAAGATTCCTTTAACTATTTGGGGTCTCTTGTGTTTCATATGAATTTTAGCATCATTTTTTCTAGATCTGAGAAGAATGTCTTTTGTATTTTGACTGGTATTGCATTGAGTCTATAAATTGCTTTCAGTAGTATGGACATTTTGATGATATTGATTCTTCCAACCCATGAACATGGAAGATTTTTTTTTACTTTTTTATGTCTTCTTCTGTTTCTTTAATGTTTTAAATTTTCAATGTAGAGATCTTTTATCTCCTTGGTTAAATTTATTCCAAGGCATTTGATTTTTTGTAGCTATTGTGAATGAGTTCAATCTTAGAAGTTCTTTCTCAGGCTGGCGCCGTGGCTCACTAGGCTAATCCTCCGCCTGCAGCACTGGCACCCTGGGTTCTAGTCCCAGTCTGGGCACCAGATTCTGTCCCGGTTGCCCCTCTTCCAGTCCAGCTCTCTGCTGTGGCCCAGGAAGGTAGTTGGCTTCCTGTGTTTCTGAGTCTTATACATGAAGTCTTTGCTTAGGCCAATATCTTGTAGCATTTTACCTATGTTCTCCTACAGTAATTTGTCAATTTAGGTCTTAATTTTAGATCCTGAACCCATTATGATTTTTGTATAGAACATGAGATAGGGATCTTGTTTCAAACTTGTGCATGTGGTTATCCAATTTTCTCAACACCATTTGTTGAACAGACTGTCTTTTCTCCAAGGAATGGTTTTAGATCATTTCTCAAAGATTAATTGGTTGATGCATAGGTTAATTTCTGATGTTTCTATTCTGTTCTATTATTCTACACTCTATTTTTGTGCCAGTACCATGCTGTTTTGGTTATAATCCTGTTGTAGATCTGGAAATTTGATACTGTTATGCCTCTGGCTTCGTTTTGTTTGAGATTGCTTTGGCTATTCATGGTCTTTTATGTTTCTATATGAATTTTAGGATTGTTTTTTCTACCTTTGTGAAGAGTATCCCAGGAACTTTGATTGGGGTTAAATTCAAACTATAAATTGCCTTGGGTATTGTGGACATTTTCGTAACATTAGTTCTTCCAATTCATGAACATGGGAGATGTTTCCTTTTTTGTGTCTTCTTCTATTTCTTTCATTAATGTTTTAAAATTTCTGTTATATTTCATATATATATTTCAAGATATTTCAAGATATTTCATATCCTTGGTTAAATTTATCCAAAGGTATTTAAAGTTTTGGTAACTATTGTGAATGGGACTGATCTTGTAAGTTCTTTCTCAGTCCAAACATTGTTGGTGTATAAGAATACTAATGATCCTTTTGTGTTGATTTTATATCATGCAGATTTTTGAAATCTCCTTATGAGTTCTAAAAGTCTCTTACAGGAGTTTTTGGCTCCACTATATTAAGGTTCATGTCATCTGCAAACAAGGTTAATTTGACTTACTACTTTCTAATTTATATCACTCTGATTTCTTTTTCTTGCATAACAAGTCTGGTTAAAATTTCCCGAACTGTATTGAAAAATAGTAGTGAAAGTCGGCAATCTTGTCTGTTCCAAATATTAGTGGAAATTCTTCCAATTTTTCTCCATTCAATATGATTCTGTCCATAATTCTGTTGAGTTGTGTTCCTTCTATTCACAATTTCTTAAGGTTTGATTATTGCATGTATGTTCATCAGGAATATTGTTATAATTCTTTTTTGTTGTCATATTTTTGGTTTTGGATTTAAGGTGATGCTGGTTTCATAGAATGAGTTGGAAAAATTCCCTCCCTTTCATTTGTCATGAATTTTTTTTTTTTTTTTTTTGACAGGCAGAGCGGACAGAGAGAGAGAGACAGAGAGAAAGGTCTTCCTTTGCCGTTGGTTCACCCTCCAATGGCCGCCGCAGCCGGCGCACTGCGCTGATCTGATGGCAGGAGCCAGGTACTTCTCCTGGTCTCCCATGGGGTGCAGGGCCCAAGCACT
Organism: Oryctolagus cuniculus; assembly: GCF_051225735.1. Classification (NCBI taxonomy): domain Eukaryota; kingdom Metazoa; phylum Chordata; class Mammalia; order Lagomorpha; family Leporidae; genus Oryctolagus; species Oryctolagus cuniculus. The sequence continues at coordinate 103,589,399 of NC_142871.1, read as the reverse complement.
TGGGCCATCCTCCACTACACTCCCTGGCCACAGCAGAGAGCTGGTCTGGAAGAGGGGCAACCGGGACAGAATCCGGCGCCCCGACCGGGACTAGAACCCGGTGTGCTAGTGCCACAAGGCGGAGGATTAGCCTAGTGAGCCGCGGCGCTGGCTTTGTCTTGAATATTTTAAGAATTAGTATTTGTTCTTCTTTAAAAGCTTGGTAGATTACTTCTCGGCCTTTTGGCTAAGATCAAGTGTAAAAGTTTGGTAGAATTCCTCAGTGAAGATATCCAGCCCTAGGCTTATCTTTGTTGGAAAGTTCTTTAGTATTGACTCAATCCCAGCCCTGTTTATTGATCTATTCAAGTTTTCTATGTCTTTGTGCCTTAATTTTGCCAAATTATGCGTCCAGAAAGCTATCTATTTCTTTTACATTTTCCAATCTGTTGGCACACAGCTGTTTGTAATAATTCCTATGATTCTTTGTATTCTGTGGCATCAGTTGTAACATCTGCTTTTTCATTTCTAATGTTATCAGTTTAAATCTTCTCCCTTTTTCTCATGGTTAGTTGAGTCAATAGTTTATCAGTGTTGTTTATTTTTTCCTAAAACCAACTCTTAATTTTACTGATATTTTGTATTTTTTTAACTTTCAGTTTTTTTATTCTCTAATTGTATTATTTCTTTCTTTCTACTAATTTGAGATTTGGTTTGTTCTTGTTTTTTTAGGTCCTTGAGATGCATTTTCAGATCATTTATTTTATGACTTTCCAATTTCTTGATGTAAGCACTAATTGCTATAAGCTTTCCTCTTAATACTGCTTTTGCTGTATCATAAAAGTTTTAATATATTGTGTTGTCATTTTCATTTGTTTCAAGTAATTTTTTTATTTCCCCTTTGATTTCTTCAAGTTACTACTCATGCAAGAACATGTTGTTAAGTCTCCATGTATTTTATATTTTCTAGTGTTTCTTTTATTGTTCATTGCCAGCTTTTTTCAATTGTGGTAAAAAAAAGAGAATATGATATTTTTGGAATTTGTTGTAACTTGATTTATGGCCTAATATATGGTCTGTCCTAGAGAATGTTTCATGGACCAACAAATAAAATGTGCATTCTGCAACTGTGGAATGGAATGCTCTGTGGCTATCTGTTTGATCCATTTGGTCTCTAGTGTAGATTAGATATGTTGATTATTTTTTTTTTTGGAGGGGGGTGAGTCTGGTTAATCCGTCTATTGATGAAAGTGGCAAGTTGAAGTTTCCCATTATTATTGTAGTGGAACTTAAGTCTCCTTTTACATCCATTAATATTTGTTTTATATAACTGTGTGCCCCAGTATTGGGTTCATATACATTTATATAGTCACATCTTCTTGTTGAATGGATCCTTAATCATTACATAATGACTTTGTCTCATGTAATAGTTTCTTTAAAAAAAAAAGGAACCATTTTTTTTTCTTAAATTTATTTATGTGTTTGAAAGGCACAGTTACAGAAAGGTAGAGGTGGAGGTAGAGGTAGAGAGAGAGTGGAGGGAGAGAGTCTTCCATCTGCTGTTTCACTCCCCAAATGGCCACAATATCCAGAAATAGTCCAATCCTAAGCCAGGAAACTGGAGCTTCTTCCAGGTCTCAGAGGTCCAAGGACTTGGTCCATCTTTCACTGCTTTCCCAGGCCATAACAGAGAGCTGGATCAGAAGTGGAGCAGCCAGGACTCAAACCAGTGCCTATATGGTTTGTCAGCACTGCTATGCCACAGTGCCAGCCCCATCTTATTATTGTTTTTGTCTTAAAGTCTGTTTCATCTGATATGAGTATAGCTTCTTCTGATAGCTTTTGATTTATATTTGCAGGGAATATATTTTTATATCCTTTCACTCTCAGTCTCTGTGTTCCTTATGTTTGTGTTGGTGTTTCTTGTAGGCAGCATCAAGATGATTTTTGGGGGAGTTTATTCCATTTGTATTTGAGGTTACTATTGATAAGTAATGTCTTAGCCCTGACATTTTTCCATAAACATTTATGCTATTTATTTTAAATCACCTTTGTTTCATGAAGAGGTTGTCTGCCTTCGTTTTCTTTTATGATGATGATTATCTTTCTCTGTTTCTATATATACTATATCCATAAGTATAATTTGTAATGCTGGCTGGGTGGTAACAAGTTCAATTTTTGCTTGTCTTGGAAGGTGTTTATTTCAGATTTTTTTTATGAATGAGAGCTTTGATGGATAAAGTATTCTGGGTTAGCAGTTTTTTTCTTTTAGAATGTGGACTATGTCTCTCCATTCTCTCCTGGTCTGTAAGGTTTTTATTGAGAAATATGCTGTCAATCTGATGGGAGTTCCTTTAAAAGTAACCTTATAGTTCTCTCTTGCAAATTTTAAGATACTCTGCTTTACTTTTGAAAGTTTGACTATATGTGTCATGCCAAAGATCTTTTCTGATCACTCCTATTTGGGCTTGTATGTGCTTCCTGTATTTTGATGTCCATATCTTTCTCCAAATTGGGGAAATTTTCTGCTGTCGTTTCATTGAATATGTTTTCTAAATCATTAATTTTTCTATTCCTCCAAGAACACTTAAGACTCATTCGTTTTCAGGTGTTTCATCAATATCAATTTCTTCATAGTCCAATATTAATGTATCATTTTGTTCCTTTTTGGGAAGTCACATTACCTTCCTTGTCATGTTTCTTGTATTACTATGTCAGTGTTTGCATATATCTGTGGGATATCCTGTTTCAGTTTCCTTTGGAGTACCTAAGGATTACACATGAGCACCAGGTGTGTATTTTGGATTGGGCCAGGGAGCTGCATCTATCATTTAATGGGTTTTGCAAGAATCCACGGTGACACCTGTGAAGGGCCTGATGGAGCACCTCTGGCTACAGTGAGTGAGGGGGATGGGATGTTGGAGCTGACTGATGTGACCAAAGACCCTACCTTTCTTTGTGCCACAGTTAACTGGCTGAATCACAGCCCAGCGTGAGCCCCCAGCACCAGTGCCACCCACCCACTGAGATGTACACAATGTCCAGAGCACTGACTCGCTCTGTGGTATGCCCCTGACCCCACTGTGGGTATAAGGGAGCCCAGCCACAATTCATGATTTTATGCCCACAACTCCCACAGCTACAGGGTTTAGGGGATTTGCTCTCCATTCAGTAAACCACCCTGTTTATGGCTGCAGGAGCCTCTGGTAGCAGCAGAACTGCTTGCTTTCCCCCAAGTCAAGACAATCCAGCAGAAACTCTACCACAGCAAACTGAGTCCAGCTGTTTGGTGGGTGGAGGGAAGGAGGGAGGTAATGTGGCTTTCCTTTTTGGAGCAAAATAGTCCTTCAGACCCCTGTCAGATCCCGAGGCTGGACTTGAACGGAGTAGGGACTACAGAATTTTCCCCTCAGTTAAAGCTGCCATTGGTGGGGCCCATGGCTCCTTCTTCCCACCTTCTCTGGACATGATGGTGTTTCCCAGCCAGGAGGTGCTTGCCTAGCTGCAGGGATGACTGGCAGTGTGCTTAGTGGTGGTGACATTTCTGCCCTGTCTTCTCACTTCCCATGGAGTCTCTGTTCTGTTGTTTTTCCACTAAAATTTCTCTCCATCAGTCCCCTGGAAACATGGTCCTTCCTTTGTTTTTCTGGTTTCTTTCATGTGGCTAAAGTCAGTGCAGCTTCTTAACTAGTCAGTCAGACTACCTTTTTTGTTTTAATAAATAATTTTGAATTAGCCATTTTTGTGCATGAATCCCTATCTTCATTTCAAGATTATTTCCTTAGATCTTTTTTCTAAAAGCAGAATAATTGAGTCAAATGTGTAGGCTATTTCCAGCCTCTTTTGGAATTATCCTTGACTCTATTTTTCTTCCTTTCTTAAGTTTATCTAATGACTATGTGCTGTAATTTCCATTTTTGCCTTAGGTCTCAAATCAGGCACATCTTTTTCTTCTCACTAGCACTACTGTAGTTAATACCTGAGTAGCACATTCATCAAACTCCTGTGGTAGTCTCCTCTCTAAACTTCTTAATTCCTTCTGTCCTTACTCAAATCAGTGATAGATAGATAGATAGATAGATAGTCATGTCTCACCAGATTGATAACATTTCTCAGCTCAAAAATCCTTTCAGTAGCTGGGATTTGACTACTTAACTCAATACAAACACTTCATCCTAAAAATTAACTACTAACAGACTCCTGGTAGCTTTTCTACTATTCCTTATAGTGATAGTGTACCCTAGACTGGGACTTGGAACATGGCCTATTATGTCCTGCTTCTGTAAAGGTTTAGGAATAATCTGAAATTTTTCACAATTTGTTTAGAGTCTGTTAACTTAGCCTCTTATAATTACATGTATGGTGAAATTGTATTGAAAGACACTGAATCAGAGACAAGATGTAGTTTATACTGTAAAAAGGGAATCTAGAGTCACAGCACTTTTTGTGCCTATTTTTCGAGCCTCACTTACACAGATTGACATAGAGAGGGCCTAACAACACCTGTGCTCAACACAGATTGTGCTACAGGAGAGGAATCCTGAGTTTAGGGAATCTGAATCTTTTATAATGGACAAGGAAAGTTCCTATTCTTTGCTCCAAAAAAGCAACACTATCTCCATTTTGGAAATGTAGCCCAATAAAAAGTGTGCTCCTAGGACATGCAAAAACAGATCCATGGAGAATTGTTGCCCGACAACTTCCATAATTTTCCTTTTGCCTGGAATGTCATCTTCTTAAGTTTTGTCTTATCAAAATAAAGGCCACAGGGCTGGCGCTGTGGCACAGCGGGTTAACGCCCTGGCCTGAAGTGCTGGCATCCCATATGGGCGCCGGTTCTAGTCCCAGCTGCTCCTCTTCTGATCCAGCTCTCTGCTGTGGCCTGGAATAGCAATAGAAGATGGCCCAAGTCCTTGGGCCCCTGCACCCACATGGGAGACCTGGAAGAAGCGCCTGGCTCCTGGCTTCGGATCGGTGCAGCTCTGGCCGTTGCGTCCAATTGGGGAGTGAACCATTGGATGGAAGACTTCTCTCTCTCTCTGCCTCTCCTCTCTCTCTGTGTAATTCTGACTTTCAAATAAATAAATAAATATAAAAAAAATAAAGGCCACTTAAAACTTTTTTTTCTGAAATTGCCTTCATGAAGCCACAAATATGTTCTTCCTTCTTTGAATGTTTATGTCACCCACTTTGTACCCCTTCTATTCTACCTACCTTACTCTATTTTTTTCCTATAATCATGTAGTCAACTAGATTATTTTAAATGTTTGTTTATTCATTTTTATTTGTTTGAAAAGCAGAGTGATGGGGAGAGAGAGATCATGTACCTGCTGGTTTATTGTTTATTTCTCAAATGCCTTCAACAGCTGGAGCTGAGCCAAGCTGAAGCCAGGGGCTAGGAACTCCATGACAGTCTCCTATGTGGGTGGCAAAGACTCAGGACTCAGATCTCAGTCATTGTCTGCTGCCTCCCATGCACATTGGCAGAAAGCTGGATAAGAAGTAGAGGCTGAGGAGATACTCAGTCCCTGCCATTCTGCTGTGAGATGCAGGCAGAACTAGAGTTATTTACAGCCAGCTTGACTGATAATTTCTTATGGTTAAGGATAACACTACTTAGCATTACTTCCAGTAATTCCTAGAGATACTCAATAAACAAGCAAAATGTATAAAATTCAGTAGTTGCAGTAAAAGAACTTTTGTGGCAGATGTTTATCACAGATACTGGCTCACCAAATTTCTCAACCACAGTAATTTTGACTTGGAATATGGGAAGAAATCAATTGCTTGCCAGAAAAGACTGACAGTGAAAAGATGCATATACATAGATGCACACAAGCTGCAGGAGGGGTCTTCTTGAGATGTGCAAAAAACTAAGTTACAAGTTACAAATTCAGAATCATAGTTAAGCACAAAACTGTGACAAAGAGAGAAAATGCAGAGTGCAGTATGAAGAAACTAGTTAGTATAGGAAGATAAGCATAGAGTTGCATGAAAGAGCAGAAATCTAGCTACAGAATCCTGAGCTAGGATTCTTGTGCTGAGGTGACTTGAGCCATCTTCAAATTGAACCACATGGGTCCGGCGCTGTGATGTAGTGGGTAAAGCTGCTGCCTGCAGTGCAAGCGTCCCATATGGGTGCCAGTTCAAGTCCCCCTTGCTCCACTTCCAATCCAGCTCTCTGCTATGGCCTGGGAAAGCAGTAGAGGATGGCCCAACTGCTTGGGCCCCTGCACCCGTGTAGGAGACCCAGAAAAGGCTCCTGACTCCTGGCTTTGGATCAGCGCAGCTCTGGCCATTGCAGCCATCTGGGGAATGAACCAGAGGATGGAAGACTCTGTCTCTGTCTGCCTCTCCTTCTCTCTCTGTGTAACTCCAACTTTCAAGTAAATAAATACATCTTAAAAAAAATTTAACCACTAACTATGACTTACCATTTCAACATTGCTTTTATTTATTCACCATTTGGTTCTTCTCTTCCTATTTGGCCTGGGACTCTGCTGTTGCCTGAGAATCATTTTTATTATTCTCTTCATGACCACCATATTCCTGGGTTATTTGAGGCAACCTAAGTCACCCTTTCTAACAGTTGAAAGAGCCTAACATAGAAATAAATTGGACATAACTAGAGATCTGCTGATAAGTATTTAATGAATGACTCTCCAAAGGAAAAATGCCCTAATCTGTAGCATTTGTCAATTTTCATGGTATAAATACTTCTACCAAGGCTGAATTCCAGCTCTCAACACAACATCACAGAACAGTGCACAACTGGGAAGACATATGCACAATTGACTCTTGGTAGCATGTTTGAACTGACTGTGTGTATCACTAGATGAAATGCTAAATCTCAGCTTGTACTCATAGATCTTGTTTAAACCCTACCTTATAAAACTCAGTACCTGCTTTCAGAGTTATTACTTTAAAAATATGGTATTATTATCATATGACTGTTACCTACCCCCTTTACATCATGCTATTTTATGTCAGCTAACCAATTCATAGGACAATTTAACTTCCTTTTACATGTTGGCAGCTACACATCATTTTACGTTTTTATATTTTTCTCTATATGCACTTCATTTTTGCTATAGTTTTGGTTAAATTTGAAATTACTAAGTGTCTTTTGAATTGTTACATTATAAAAGCTGCTTGGCTTTCAAATCGAAAGACTTCAAATGAAACGGGAAAACCTTTAAGTACTTTAGTGCTTTAAAATTGCCTTACACTATACACAGTGATTTAAAATTATTGTGCTACTTTCCTTTTTTGTTATAAGTGCCTCTCTCTTAAGTAGTGGGGACTCTGAACTTACAAAGAAGAAAATAATTTAAAATTATTGGAGTGCTTCAGGTTTTTAGGAGACCTTCATTCTTCCAAATTGGAATTCCAATTTGTGAAGTGCTCCAGTAACTTTAAATTGCTGAATGCTATAGACCCAAGATTCAAGTACAGAGTTCCTTGCTGAAGCACTTATAAAACATTAAAAAAATCCTTCAACTAATTCTCAGAGGACATGGTCAGATTATTGATTTCACTTACTTCCTTAATCTACAATTTTAAAAGGATATAAATGACACATGTGATGAATAAAAGTACATACATTTAATCATCTATGTTAAATCATATCTTTAAATTTTAATTTCTCTAAGATATATAGTTTATTAGACTTCCAGAAACACTAGAGATGTGAAAAGATAGCAGTGAAAGTAAATTTCATAAGTAGGCTCAAGCTCATTTTATGAAATAAAACATTCTAATATCATGGTTTGCTTCATGAATATGATAGCGTTAATAAATTAAGTGTGTCCTTATCTTCCTTGTATTATAATAATTTTATGGAAAAAATAACTTATGGTAATTGTATTCCAGTTGAAATAAAAACAGACACACAAAAGCACAAATGTAAAAACTCAAACATATTATGATATGTAGGAAAATGAAAGCATAAAACTTTTTTATCTTCATAATTGAAATAAGCATTAGGGCCAGTGGTCACGAGATTTTATGTTTAGTCTATTCAGTAAACAAATACATTCTTTGACTACAGTGAAATGAGTGATTCTTTGCAGTTCTGTTAATTACATAGAAAGGGGTCTGAATCCACTGACTTCCAGTGCCATTTCCATCATTTGTTATAAGTGTGCTAACCGTTATACTTAGTGAAATAAGCCAGTCCCCAAAAGACACATACCATATGTTCTCCCTGATCTGAGGCATCTAATACAGTACCAAAAAAAAAAAAAAAAGTAATGTATAAGAGGGAAATTGACATTTTGAGATTCAAAAAAGAATCAGACAAATGGTAAGATACTTTGCCTTTCCTCACACAATTGTAGAAAAAATATCATTGTAATTTTCCTTCCATTCAACTCAAAAATAAAAACAAAACCAATAAAGCACCACTATCACCACTACCACTAAATACCACCAAAAACAATGCAACAGAATTATTTAAAGAGGGAAAAAAAACTAGAGAATATGACGGTAATTCAAAAGGTTCAGAGAGTAAAATTTTTCATGGATCTTTGAAAAATATAAAAGATACTTCCATATGAAACTATAAGATAATTACTCTGTGGACGAGAAAATAATATAAATGGAAATGTTCTGGAAAATACACTTATTAGCCAAAACTGATAATTTTTATGTGGGGAGCATAATTATTGGGTAGAAAATAATATGCCCTAAAAGTGACCTGTAGATTACTTTAAATTTGTTTTTAAATTGCCTGGTTTTGAGGATTGAGCATTTAACCTAATTGATAAGATGTTGGTGCAGGGGTCCAAGGACCTGGGCCATCTTCTACTGCTTTCCCAAGCCACAGCAGAGAGCTAGATTGGAAGTGGAGCAGCCAGGACTCCAACTGGTGCCCATATGGGATACTGCCACTGCAGGTGGCAGCTTACCTGCTACACCACAGTGCAGGCCCAATACATTGTTTTAAATTTTTTTCTTTGGCCATAGAGCTACCAGGAGGATATAAAAACTCTCCTGTATCTTTCAAGAAAGGAAAATTACTGTGTAAGTGAAGAACCAAATTAGACTGGATCCAGGAACATTTTCAGCATAGAACAGAACATTTCATATTGGTACAAGAACCAGTGTACTCTTAGAATTGCTGCCTTCATTTTATCGACCACTATTCTCAATGTAGGAACTCTGCAAAGTGAAGTGCTTGCTGAACTCATAAAAGACCACATTCATTCTTATCACTTCTTTTACAAGAAACATACGCTGATCTTATTTCAGAGTACTCTATATTTAGGTCTTGATTCATGTAATTGAAGGAAATAAAATATGTGTGTGTACCTTATCTTTCAAAGGCAGAACCTACTTATCATTGACTTTTAAGTTGCAATGAATACACAATGACTTCTGCACACCCTGAGAAGCAATTAGCATACTGTGAATTCCCAAATGTTAAATGAAATCCTTATTCAACAGTCTAGCATCTGATGCATTTTGAATTTATATTTCCAATAAAATATGCTGTGTTGAGTCTCTTTTTTTTTTTCAGTACCAAATAGAGAGAGTCACTATTGGCCAGAGGACCAAAATAGTACAAGAAAAAAGGAAATTGGGCTTTCAGTTTTAAAAATACATGGGTTATGTGCAGGTGTTTGATGACAAATGGAAAGTGGGATTGTCAGGAAATAGTAATCAATTAACTTCATTGGCTATTTTTGCTGACCTAGAGAAATGGGTAAAGCTTTCATGGAAGAATAAAAGACACTGGGAGTCTCCTCCACTGGGCATTCAAGTAATTCTTCAAATATGCCACCAAATGGAACAACAAAAAACATTTGTAAATTGGCTAACACTTTACTGCCCACATAGCCCTTCATGTTGTTATTTCTGTGCTTGTCCACAGCTAGACAGAAAGACAACATAACTTCTTATTTTATAAGTGATAGATCTAAACTCATGTATTCATCTTTTCCATAGAAGAAACACTAGAAGGCAGCATTGACTTTGTTGCCACTCAGAAATCTGTAATCTGTTCTGAAGACGGCTCATGAGCTTACTTCAATTACATCTCCTTTCCCCAGTCATCACTAAACCAACTTACTCCCCACACAGTGTACACCAAGAATGCAAATCCAGGAAGCAGTCAATCTGTCTTCTTCATTATATGATCAGCACCTTAAACACAGCCTGGCACATATTAAAAGGTCAGTTATTATTTTGTAATGCAGCTATAAAAAAACAAATGATTAAACAGGATAAGATAGAATCTCCAAGTTACTATTTTAACCTTGAACCAAATGTTGTTTCCTCAAAGCCAGCAGCAGTTCTTGACATTTGAGACTTTGTGTATATGTGCATGTGTACATAGAGGTTTTAAAAACCAGGTTGTGCTATCACCAATTGTTTGGGCTTCTAATTCTTCTTCTAATTCTTCTCATAGCAATATTTTTTAAAAGACAGTATGGAGCCGAATTGAATATTTAGTGTCTCCAGGTTAAGTTATGAGACAGCAATAATTAGGATGATATATATATTTAAAATATGATTATCTCTTATTGATTTCCCTTATTGTTTTCTGAAATTATAAGGATCTCAAAACCAATACATACTACCTCGTAGTATTTACATTAGCACCCTGTGTTTTACAAGGTATGAGGGTGAGTGAGAAAGTGAGACTTGAGAGACTGAAATCATTTTTGCTTAAAAAAATTCTTCTATGGCCATCAAAGAAAGATGTACTTTTTCTCTAAAGGGAGGAAAGAACTTCCACTTTGTTTATGGCCTTATCTAAATACTGATGGAATTTGTGGACTGAAAAGGCTTCCATAGCCTAGGCAGCTCATGTCAAGAGCCTCAGGTAGTCACTGATGCCATACATAAGAGTGTTAATTATTAAATGAACAACAGGAGTCACTGTGCACTAACTGCCCATGCAAGCCCTTTGTCCTCAATGAATTGTATTATGAGAGTTAACTCTAAAACTAGCTCTCAAATAGTTTTTTTGTTGTTGTTGTTTGTACATGTGTGTGCAAATTGTTGAAATCTTTACTTAGTATAGAGTTGGTTAATTGCAAATGAATCTTAATGGAGAATGGGACTGAGAAGGGGTGAGGGAGGAGGAGGAGGGGTGGGAGTGTAGGTGGGAGGGTGGGTATGGTGGGAAGAATAACTACATTCCTAAAGTTGTACTTATGAAATTTGTATTCCTTAAAAAATAGATAAAAGTTCTTCTAAGTAATTATTTTAAAAAACAATTATAAAATTAAAAATTATTATATTTACCCATAATATTAGATCTGAAACCTTAAGGGCCAGAGATAAGATTTGACCAGTTATAAAGCTTAATGTATTTACAGCTGCTGTTTGCATGAGACTGCCTGGTGATCTAAAATAACAATGGAATGTCTGAACAGTGATATTGCCTAACAGGACTAATAGACAAAGATCAGGTCTTTATTGAGCAGTGTTTGCATCTGTTGATTGAAAGTATGTGACTCATGTAATATTGAAAATCAGGGAGTAGTTATAAGTTCATGTAGCAGTATTCATACGGCAGCTCATCATCACCTTTGAAGTTGTTACCTGCGGAGTTTTGTTTCCTGGAGCTTAGCCAACTTAAAAGCAGAATGGAAATCAGCTACTTCAGTTTCAACAAAAATCAAAGACGGATGTTTACTAGAATGTTCTACATATAGGAAGTTTTAAGAGCCCATATTTCTACAGAACTTCCCCTGCTTTTGAAAGAGCAGCTCTTGGAAGGCAGTTGGAGGCACAATGTGTGTGAAAGAGAAAAGCAGCCAAAGATACCAGGCTTGCCAGGCATTGGCTAGTCACCAAGTTCTGCTAATCTAGATAGTCCAGAAATCAACAAATGTGGAGGAAATCTGGAGGCTGTTGAATCCCTCTAATTCCAGAGTTATTCAGAGAATAAATTATTCTACGTCTTGTCCAAGTGTTGATCATATTCTTATTAGACTAACGATCTGATTCTTTACAGAAATCACATTAAAATGTGATTTGTTTTGTAAAAGGACATGTTTTTCTCAAATTTCTATTCTCAAATATCTATTATCTGATTAATATTACCTTGCTTCTAAACATGACTGAAGAAAGAAGCAAAGTTTAGATTTAGGAAATAAAAGTTTATTTATTTTTATTTTTTATTTTTATTTTTTTTGCTTTTTCCCTAATAGGTATTTCATGAAGTGTCTTTGCTCTGAAAGTTATTAGTCAAGAAATAGTTTAAGGCCATTTTCACTATTTATCCCCCATCTAGTCTCTTTTTACTAGGTTTATATTTCATAGCTTTTCACACAACAGATATATTTTTTTTAAAGATTTGTGTTCTTTATTTGAAAGGCAGAATTACAGAGAGATAGAGAGAGGTATAAAGAGACAGAGAGGTCTTCCATCTGCTGATTCACTCCCCAAATGGCCACAACAGCCTTGGCTGCCAGGCTGGAGCCATTAGCCAGAGCTTCATCCAGGTCTCCCACATGGATGCAGGGGCCCAAGCACTTGGGCCATCTTCCATTGCTATCCCAGGTGCATTAGCAGGGAGTTTGATCAAAAGTGAAGCAGCTGGGACTCAAATTGGCTCCCATATGGGATGTCAGCACTGCAGACAGAGGCTGAACCTTATATGCCAACTGCCCTGGCCCCTGGTACATTTTTTATCATTTTTTATGCCATTTCACATCCAAGTCCTTGATCTTAGAGAAAAAAAAAAATCATGAAACTCATGTCACAATATCTATGTATCTTGGATTAATCATTTTGTAAACATTTTTTGAATTATAACAAACTTGTTTAGAAAGTGCAAATCTACAGAAGCTATTTTTCTCCATATATCTTTATTTGGCACCACAACAAATGAAATTAATTTATAAATGCCTTTTTTTTAATTTATTTTTTGACAGAGTGGACAGTGAGAGAGAGAGACAGAGAGAAAGGTCTTCCTTTCCTGTTGGTTCACCCTCCAATGGCCGCTGCGGCCAGCGCGCTGCTGCTGGCACACCGCGCTGATCCAATGGCAGGAGCCAGGTACTTATCCTGGTCTCCCATGGGGTGCAGGGCCCAAGGACTTGGGCCATCTTCCACTGCACTCCCGGGCCACAGCAGAGAGCTGGCCTGGAAGAGGGGCAACCGGGACAGAATCCGGCGCCCCGACTGGGACTAGAACCCGGTGTGCCGGTGCCACAAGGCAGAGGATTAGCCTAGTGAGCCGCGGCGCCGGCCTATAAATGCCTTTTATATGTAGTAAAATTAAACTTCTGAACTAAGATAAAATAAAACATCATAAATGCTCTATGATATTTTATAGTAAAAAATACATTTTTAAACTTAATGGAACAGGAGTTATTTCTACATTCTTTCTCCACAGAGTTACTTATGAAATTATATCTATTTAACTTAACCTTTCTTCTGGACTACTGTGTGTACTTTCTAAACTGTTGGAAGCAAAACCACAGTTCTACAATTTGAGGAATATCATGTTAGTGCCAGTAACTGTTTAATTACATATGTTGAATAACATCTTTTCTCTGATACAGTCAGAATTGGGACTTGAACAGTTCAGTATTTATCCCAGTACTTCTAAGTCAATTCTTCTGGGGACTATCCACCAAAGAATTATGTTCAACTATAGTTTGATGTTTGCATTTATACCAGTATCTTCCATGCTGACAGTCCCTGCTAGTGTTTGTCCTCAATGGTGCTGTTTCATATTAAAGATGCTTGTATCAACAACATAAATAAAAGATTTCAGGATTGACTGTTGACACAGCACAAGTATAAATATCTTTTGTTATTACTTTGTTAGAAATACTATGGAATTATTAATGTGACTATACTCAGAGTCATACACATATTAACATTCACATTCATTTCTCTGGAAAAGAATTCTGTCTGGTAAAAATGCCAGCTGGTTCAATATGATTCTCCTTAGGGAATCTCTCAGAATTATAAAGAAGCACATCTATTATAATTTAGGCCAATTTCTGCTAAAGTGAGTCAGCAGTTGACCTTAGATTGCTCATCAATAAAATTCTAGTCTCCTTACTTTGTAAGATACTGCAGCACATTGAATTTTATTTACTAATATCCTCTCAACTTATTCTAGAATAGAAAGGTCCATTGTAGACTGTAACCCTAATGATATCCTGTATTTTTATGCTGCTGTTGAGTTAACAGTTTCATATTCTTAACTCCACCTGATGTTCTTGAAAGGTATCATCACCTCTTCAACATCAAACACCAACCTCCAAATATTATGAATTCTATTTGAAATTACACGGTTACTAGTGAAGAACTTAGGACAGGAAGTCATGGCTTCTTACTCCTAGTTCAATGTTTTCCATACTACCAGACTGTTTCTGCTTGTAATCATTCTCAGTAATTCCAAATGTAAAAATTTGGGCTTTTTCAAATTTAAAGATAATGTATTTCTAGAGAAATGCTTTAAGAATATATAGACTTTCTGTGAAATCCATGAAAATAATGGAAATTATAAACTAATATATGCTTTTGGCAAATAGTCATTGATTCTTTAATTAGTATTTGTATTAGGAAAACAAAATTACTCATTTCTCATATAGAGAAATAAGCAATTGACTAAAACATGGTACTGTTATATGATTCATCGTCATCATAATTATACATTATGGTTATATAAAAATATACTTTAACATATTAGCTGAAATAATTATTAGATGCTATTTTACTTTGTCATCAAATATGTATCTGGTGGAGGAAGCTTGATAGTTCTCAAGTTCAGAAAATTAAGTGTATTTGAAATACATTTCAACAGATACTTGCAGAGTGCCTAGTATGCACCAGTCAGTATATTATGTTCTGTTAATACAGCTGTGAATAAATGAAACATTCCTGGCTGGAACCAAGAAATTTAGGTTAAATTGGGGCCTTGGAGAAGTCATTACAGTACACCCCAGATGAGTGTTAATGATTGAATGGTATAACATTGGAGGAGTGGAAAACAGGCTATAGGCACTTCTAGGACAACTATGAATGAATGTTTCCTTATCTAAATCTAGAGTAGGGAATTAAAAAGTAGTTTGAGGGAGTGAAGGAAAGATAACTTGGCAGGCAAGCTTCCGATGATGTAATAATCCTTATCTTTAATCCTTATCCTTGTGATTTTTAGTTGATGAGTTTTCACTCATTTATAACATAAAATAATAAAATGGTTATCAAACTGAGTTTTTGAAAATGATTTGTTTTTTCTAATTTCAAAACAGATAAATTTGGATTATCAAATGATTTGAGTATAAAGAAGTATGAATGTCTCGTTATTACTTTGTTAGGAATACTATGGAATTATTAATGTGAATATACTCAGAGTCATACACATATTAACATTCACATTCATTTCTCTGGAAAAGAATTCTGTCTGGTAAAATGCCAACTGATTCAATATGATTCTCCTTAGGAAATCTCTCAGAAATATAAAGAAGTACATCTTTGGTGCTCATCTCTTTAGGCTAGAGATGGTGTTCATCTCTTCTTTGGAGCTCTTATTTATGTCTTTTTCACTAAATAGACATTTTGAGAGTCTGGTATATTCTGTATTATAATAGATTAGAGAGATACAGCAGTGAATTAGACAAGCATGTCTCCAGCACACTTAGAACTTTTAGCTACATATATTTATTATAGGTTTTCACAGCTAACTGCAACATCTTTATACAAACTCAACTAGTATTGAGGAGCATTATATACTTTGTCAAGTTATTATTTTTCTAGAGTATATAAATACATATGTAAATATTCAGAAAATGTGCATGAATGTTCAGAAAAATATTTAAATAGAAAATGAAATTGATGGTCATTCTTTCTCATACATTTTAATAAGATGAGTCCAAAAGCATAAAGATAAATTACCTTCAAGTATATTCCCTTTTTTTTTTATGTCATGACTTGAATTATCTCTGAGATTCTTATGTGGAAAACTCTACCAGTTTTTCCTCCAGACTGCCTGCTCCTGTCCTCCACATCCATCCCAACCTGTCCCATATCCAATTTCACCTCCCCTCTGGGTCTAGTCATATCTTCCTATGACTCAACATTCCATCATCTGCCAGTTTCCTTCTTCCTCTCAGCGATCAGGAAAGTGTGATATGAGGTAATGTGATGGCTGGGCTGCAGGTATTTGCCAGCAATAAAAAGTAACCAAGAAAAAAACTATGTTCTGTGATGGTGATGGTTTTTTGAGCCTTGTTCACATTTGTTGTCTTGATGGGAAAGAATTTCATAAAGGAAAATAATATCTATTAAGGAATGTGTATTTGCTTCACTGTCTATGTTTTCCAGCCCCTCTTCTCACCTCAATCTCATACAAAACTGAGAGAAAGAGAGAGAGAGAGAAAGAGAGAGAGAGAATACTCCTAGAGACATCAATATGAGAATGTGCCAAAAACTAAGAGAGCTAGACTTATTTCATCTTTTCTGATACTGTAACATCATACTATAAGTGCATGTTGAAGAAGTAGTATCATGCACTGGAAAGAACATTGAGTCTATAGTTGGCACACATGGGTTCTGCTACTTATTAACCATGTGCCCTTTGGAAAACTAGTTAACCCTCTGAGTCTCAGTTTCTTTCACTTGGAAAGTAAAATAATAAGATTTCTCTGTGAATTAAGTGGTAGGTAAATTATGAAGCATAGCACAAATTAAGATGACATTATTTCAGAACTTGAATCATGAGAAGCTCAGGTTATGTCTGGTAGGGAAAAAAAATGGAGCCAGGACAAAGAAATAAGTCTCAAGTTTATCCTTCTCCTTGACATGTATCCACTTTCCTTTCTCCAGCTACCATTTTACCTCTTAGCTGTCTTTTCCATCTGCTACTTTCATTTTCCAGTAAGTCTTTCTTCCTCGTCTTTCTGACTCTTCAGCTGTCTCCCTAAATTTTCAAAGAAGTGATTTTCACCCCATAATTTCTCTGTTGCTTTTTCCATTTTACCTCAAGTATTGCCATAAATCTCTAAAACAAAATAAATTTGAGTTCATTTCAGTTTTTTAAATATAAGTTGTATGGCAAATAGTTAAGGAAGTGGATAATAATCTTATGCAAAATCAAAGAGTAATACAATATACCACTCTGCAAATGGGTTAGAAATGGAAGGTATGGTGTTTGATTTAACTGTGCCTTATCCAACTGTTAGTACAGTATTCTGTTCCTCAGAGACAACTCATATATATCTGGTCATAGTGATACTGATCAGGTTACATCATTACTGAGGAGATTTTATCTTCAGAGCTCAGTGCTATAACTGGATACTCTTTTGGCTTTCTAGAGGACAGTCAGCTGAATTTTTTTCATACCTCTCTGGTTCCTCCAAATAAGGGCATAGTTTGAAAGCTTAAGGGAAAGAGGGGAATTAGTAGTGAATTCTACTCTTCATTGCAAAAAACAGTTTTGTGATTGTGTGAGAATGAGCTTGTGAGATATTTGATTTTTGGACATGGTTCGACTTATTTATATTGTTCATCATGTGATGTTGATCAATCACTTAACCTCTAGTAAAGTTAATCTCTTAACCTTACTAAAGGAATTTTGGTGCTCACAAATAAAGCATTGTTATTACTAGAAACTTTAGAGATTAATGATTAGGAGTAGAACCTCTGGAGCCATGTTGTCTGTGGTTTGAGATTAACTGTAAGTTTTGTGTATTTAATATCCCTCATCTCAGCATGACCAAGTATAACAGGAGCCTTTAATTTGCCACTCCAAGCAGTATTAGTACCTGGCATGCACTCAACAAATGCTAGCTGATTTTACTTTTTATTGTGCGGGGGAAAATGGCTAGATATTGGTGTGGTTTTGTAAGATGTTGAATTAGGCAGACACATTGATCCCACTATTTTTAGCAATTAATGGAAGTGAGAAGAAAGATATCCATTTCAATGTCCTAAGAATTCAGGGACAGTCTTTCCCATTTTTTTTTACATCTCACTGGGCTCTTTGGGGGAACTATAGATTGAAATTTTTTCATTATTCACAGTTTAATTAATGAAAATATTTCAAAGGGGTATAAATTGCAGATACTACTCTCCAAAGTTTAAGACATTGCCTGAACTTTAATAGAATGTGAAGCAATTGAAAACCATGATTTCACCATTGTTCTGTTGCTTTTCTTCCCACACCTACTTATATTCTGTGACAAAGGTCAGGTCTTCATTTATTGGTTTTACAGTTGGAGAAACCAATACACAAAAATATTTTATATATACAAGAGCAGACTAAACAGATCCCTAGATGTACTACCTCTCTTCCTGGCCTGCATCACCTTTCTAAACATCAATTTAAATAATTTTTTCTTTATGCTTCACAAAAGCATAAATATGTCATAGCAAGGCCTTATGAAAAACTTCATTTGAAATTAAAAAAAGAATGTTCTGATAAAAGTTGTACACTGCTCAGAGAATCTCAAATTATCTCAATATAAAAGTTTCCATTTGTCTTATATTTTTATGATATTATGTACAGGTGCATATACTTATAAACTTTCATATATTGAAAATCTTCTCTTTTGCCAATTACATGTGAATTAGAGTTATAACAAGAGTTCTTTGTCGTAATATCATCAAGCCAGCCTTCATAAGATGTCAAGCAGGTCAACCTTAAGTATTGGCTTGAGTTGCTATAACAAAGTAGTATAGCCTGGGTGGTTTAAGCAACAGAGGATAGTGGTTCAAGATCATGGTATCAGCAGGTTTATTTTCTCTTGAAGCCTCTCTCCTTTGCTTGTAGATGGCCACCTTCACCTTCTCACTATGTGATCACATGACCTTTCCTCTGCACATGCAGAGGAATTATAAGAAGGAATTAGAAGAGAACCAGTCCATATGGGACTGCCCTCCCCCACCCCCGCCAAAGGGCCTTATTTAAACAGAATTGCCTCTTTAAAAGCCTCATCTCCAAATGAAGTTACATTCTGAAATTCTAGACCTTGGACTTCAATATATGAATTTTAGAGGAACATGATTCAGTCTTTAATACCTACATAATGTGAGAGCAGAGAAAATAAGGCCTCATTCATTTATTTATTTTGTTTTTATTTAAAGAAACAAATGCCTGGTTTATCTCAAAGGGTGATTTGTCATCTAATGAAAGGCATCATGGCATAATGAAAGGGGCAGAGGCCTAAAAGAACTTTCTGAATTTGAATACATTGTTGTTGCAGGCAGTTTATTTTACCTTTCAGAGCCCTTTTATTTCATTTGAACGTGTAGATTATATTTACCCAGCAAGGTTGTTATGAGAATTAGAAGTAATTGCACCAATCACATCTATGTATGGATGTCTAAGAGCTCTTATTATGATGTTGTTAATATTAATATCATATACAAATTATGTCTCTTAGTTGCAAGACCAAAGATAAGAGATAAAATTCTGCTAGTAGATTTTAGCCTAAACTGAACTTTTACTGTTCAACTTAATAAGTTATTTTCATATTTAGTAGTTATAATTCAGCTAGTTCACCATTTTATCAAAAAATTTAACACTTTTATTTTTACAAATTTGTGTATTTTTATATAAAGAGTTCTTATAATGTTGCATACACATGTATTTTCTGTTATAAACAGAGTTAATGTTTTGGTCTAAATTATGAAAGCAAAATGCTTTATGATCATTATTCTGAAGACTATTTTTATATTGTTGGATTTTTTAGTTGTCCACTTAAGTGAAAAATTCTGATAAAACATTGACTCATTTCAGGGCTTCAAAACAAGAAAATGTACACAAACACATATATCCTTGGGCATGCTAATTCATGGAAAAGACATAAATATAGTAAGTATATCAGCTGCTCAATTTAAATTTCCACTGATTTTCTAGCTTTACATTTCCATTCACCTGTTCTAAATGTGGGATTCCTGGATCCCTGTGTCATTTAATTCATGTTCTACACTGAGGCACAGAAAAAGCTGGAGTCAAATGCAGATTATAGCCTTTATATCACCAAATAGTATCTAGGATAGGTGTTTTATTGATGTGGGAATCATGTCAACCCAAGGAAACATGCTAAGAAATATAAAATCTGGAAGGAAATAAGACAATCTGAAATAAAGAAAAATGCATAATATAGTCTGAGAAAGATTTAATTTTACGTACATGGAGGTTTTATGCTTTGTACTCACTCATCCATCCAATCATTCCTTCCTCAATTCAACACTTACTTCCTTTGATTCCTTAACACCCTTACTCCTTCTTGAACATTCCACTGACATTCATACCCTTTGACTCCTTTGTATTTATGTGAATAATTGTAATTTCACCAGCATAGGAATAATATTTTATATTTATCATTCTGAACCTCTTAATGGTGATATTACTATAGGTATTCAGATTATCAATTTTTTACCATCTGACATAGTAAATAATTATGTTTTTTTTTCTTGTCATTGTTATCCACTAGAAGTTAAGCTCTGCAATCCTGTTCATAATTGTATCCCAGAACTCAGAGAAGTGACAGGGAAAAACTAGGCACTCAAAATAAGTAACTGAAATAACTCGAGTACTATTCAGGGTTCTGGTAATAAAGAGATGAATGAGACTATTAAAGCTCCTACTCTCATGAATTTACATTCTATTGTAGAAAAATAGAACTACACACAATTGCACCTACCATGTGATTGGCTAGGGTAAGTTGTGTGCAGATAAAGCAGGGTGCATGGTTGGAGAGTGGGACAGTGGAGTGGTGTTTTAGATAAGGTATTGGGAAAGTTCTCTGGAGAGAAGACATTTAATCAAATACCTAAATGAAATAAACATCTAAGAATTTGGGAGATCAAATTATTACAACAAAGCTAGCAGCAACTGCAGAAGCTCTAACGTAGTAATAATTTCAACATGTTTTTCAGGAAAAAAGCAAATAAGGGAACCCAAGGGAAAGTTATAAGAGGAAAGTCTGGAGTGATTAACAGGGGCCAAATCATGTAGGAACTTAACAATCATCTGGAAGGAGTTGGGATTTTAATTTGAGTGTACTGGGAATCCACTGAATGAATAAATAAATGAGTGAGTGAGTTGATGCCCAAATGTGATGTGATCTATAAAAATTCACTTAGAAGAAATTAACTGATTAATTGCTATAATATGGTTTTCTGCATAATAATCAAACCACCTATCAAAATCCAAAAGAAATCTGATCATTTAATATGAATCAAGTGCAAGGGCTGGGATCATTGGAGCAAATGATGAGAACCATAGACCAACTGAGTGTGCAACTAAATGCAAGTATATTAACTTCAGAAGTGGAAATGAAACAGAAATGTGCTAATAGACGATGGGTTTCAGAACAGCCATGGGCGTGGCAATAAATATCTCTAGGGTGGATAGACTTACTCGGAAAACTTTATTTCCTACACTTTTCTTTTTCCTTGTTCCTTGTTCAGCACATTTCTAACACATCTTTGGGTACTGTGTTACTATTCTAGACCAACTGCATTCCAAGCATTTTTTCTGAATTGGAGTATTTAAAGAGGTTAGCCACCAAGGCTCTGGAGTCAGTTTGTAAAGACAGCTGAGTTATTGTGGACAAGTTAAATTGTCATTGCTACAATTTCCACATTGACAAATAGAGATAACAAAAATAATCTTCACAATATTACGGGGAGAATTCAATGTTGCATTTGAAGAGTAGTTTTTGGTACGTGATAAATATTCAATAAACATGAACTTTTCATTTATAACCAGGAAAAACATAGAATTTTCCTGGCATTCAGCCTTACCATGATTATTTCTACGGTTGCCAAAAATTAAGTTTAGATTAGCCTTTTTCAGAGAGATGAAAAACTCATCTTATTCTGACTTTCTTAGTTCAGGACAAAACATTACTGGACTATGAGCCATGAACATTCTCAGAAACAGTAACACATTTCTTGGAGGTAATGTGGAATTTTAGAAAGATCTTGGGATTTCACCCAGGGAATGTGGATTTGAGCTTTAGCTCGGCTACCTACTTCACTAATGAACTTTTGGAACTATTTGACTCTATAGTTTGATGGTCTTGACTATCCAGTGAAAGTAGTTATGCATTTCTCTTGCAAGTCTTTTTTGAATTAACAGTGAGCATGTACATAAATGTCTCCTATTGCCAATGTAGTCCTATTCATATATTTGTTGTTATTAAAGTTTTTGAGTCGTTCATTGTTAACCATAAAATAATTTCTTAAGATGGAAAAGGTGCATGGTCAGTTCTGGCATTAGCGTTCTGAAACAGAAGTAAAGTGTTAAAATGTTGTTATTCTTTTAAGATTGCTAGAAATTGACATCATTGGTTTTCTTGTTTGAGTACATTTCTGTCTCCTTTGTTTAACCAGAAATGAATTTCAGGTTTGTTTTTTTTTTTAACAGAATAGGAAAAATTCTACTGAGACTGGTATTTTCATGCTGAAGGTGTTGGTTTACAATTTAAAGAAACTGAGAGAGAGAAAGCAAAGCTTTAGAGCAGTACCTGCATTTCATAAAAAACAGCTATTTTGGTAGTGGTAGCTTGAAGAAAAACTCTAGATACTCCATCCTTGACATTATTTTGGCAAGCATATAGCACAGATGTGGCAGAGAGAACATTAAGGCTAATTTTATAGCATCAATCTGTTGTCATCATACAAATGAAATTAAACCCCCTTTGACAGCTCAGATTACTAAAGGGAGATGTGTGTGGAGGCCCGAGAACATAAACCCTGATGACCTGAGACAAAATGTTTAGGGCTAGAGTTTAAGCCATCAACAGAGCATTATCTACTTGCAATATTTATTTGCCTGAAGCTTTTGACTGAAGATATAATATTTCTGTTCAAACCAGAAATCTAAGTAATCTACAGAGAAACAAGTGGTTGTTATGACCTGATGGGAACAGCTGTGGTATTCTGATGGCCTCTGCAAAGCTCCTCTCTTGCATTGCCTTGGAGTCCCACTGGCTTTAAGTGACACATTATGACTGTGGTACAGACTAAAACAGACCAGAAATCTGTAAGCAGGTGGCTTTTGGAAAACTAAAAGAAGCCATTTCCTAGCTGCTCAAAGTGGAATTTTAAAAGCTAAGAGAAATAAAAGAGAAATGCCAAAGAAGTTTTTCTAAGCCCAACTAAAACCCATTATCTATGCAGTTTCCTGGAAACTTGAGGCCCATGTTTCTATCTTTATTGATTTGTTAAAAAATGCAAAAGATAAATTTATTTAATAAGTGATGTAAGATGGCAAAAATATTTCACTAAGCATATGACTTTACAGCTTTAGGAAGAAAATCAATATTTTCATTCCATTCTGTTTTTCCTCATATGATTTTGCGCAATAAATCACCTTGTACATTCTCTAGCTCTTTAGGTATGTTTACTCATATTCTTTCTAAACAAGCAAAAAAAGTATCAAAAGCATGATTATTTCTCCCTCATCTAAAGATGTACATTTTTCCCCTCAAACTAATACCTCATTTCTTGAAGTGCTTTGTTGAAATGTCTTCACACAATGGTCTACACTTAGTGCCTTCTCATTGTCACTTCCCTGGATGAATTTGACTTCCTCCTTTGGCTCACTATATTTTCCCATTCCCAAGAACTTGTCTTGGCTGTTTCATTCCTGGACCTCTCTCTGACATTTGAGTCTATTAAGTATCCATGAATCTTATAATACTCTGTTTTCTTCCAACTTTACTCACCTCATTCTCTCACCCCTCCATCTCTCTCATTTGATCTGCTTCCTCCAGATTTTTGATTCCTAACTCCTAAAAGTGGAAATTTCCTAGAGCTATAATTTAATTCTGTTCTCTTCTATGTATCTGTTATTTACTAACTTAAAATATCAAAACACATACATTTATGCTACTTCTATATCTCCTCTCTTAACTTCATATGGTCAGCTACACCACTTTCTTGTCTAGTCCAGAATTTTAATCATTTGGGAATTATTGACATTAGGTCCATCCTAAATTTCATCTATAGCCTTACTCATTTCCTAGATTGACTATTCCTACATATTCAGGATATTCTGACCATTCACCCATCCAACAATCAAACACCAATATATCTTCAATTTTCTATCTTTATAATTTAAAACTATATAAATAGGGGCCAGTGCTGTGGTGCAGCAGGTTAAAGTCCTGGCCTGAAGCGCCGGCATCCCATATGGGCACCGGGTTCTAGTCCCAGCTGCTCCTCTTCCAGTCCAGCTCTCTGCTATGGCCTGGGAGAGCAGTACAGGATGGCCTAGGTCCTTGGGCCCCTGCACTCGTGTGGGAGACCTGGAAGAGGCTCCTGGCTCCTGGCTTTGGATCAGTGCAGCTCCAGCCATTGTGGCCATCTGGGGAGTGAACCAGCAAATGGAAGACCTCTCTGTCTCTGCCTCTCTCTGTAACTCTTTCAAATAAATAAAATAAATCTTAAAAAAAAATTTATAAATAACATATTCAAAAATACAACATCACTGTCACTACCAAAATATCTTATTCAGGGAAAAAGAAATGAGCTCTCCTTTATAGTTCTTTGTATTTTGAAATAAATGCCAACTTGGTCTACTAAGTGATTTGCAGTCTTTCTGCAGCAACAGAAGTTGAATTTAGGCTTATCATGAGGATATATTACTTCAGTTGATTCACAGATATTTAACATAGTTAGGCTATGTTTTATTTACAAATGTTTTAATGTTGATGAATGGTCACATGAAACTGATGCTTTAGGTTTCCATTTTGCCTTCTATATTGAGAATAATTTTGAGATTAAACTAATATCTAATAAAGAAGTTATGTATAGTATCTATAAAAATGTTTCAAACATTTTCCTTTCCATACACTGAATTGGAACCTATCTTCTCATATCTAGACACTAAACTGGTTTTTCATTATCCAATTTAATTTTAACTCAATAGCACTCTAATCTATACTTTCCATGTATGTGTGTGTATGTGTACATGTGATAAAACAGTTCCTTTGTTTGTCTCAAAAATCATCTTTTAAGCCACAGTTTACACCCACAGTATTAACAGACTTTTTCATAGGTAGAACTGGACATATTATTTTTATATCTAAAATAACACAGTGAAGTGCCCTGTTGATATTTCAAATAATGTTTAGAACTGAGATGGCTACCAATATGTATTTGAAGTTTGAGTGTGTAGGTAACTGAATTTTTATGAACACCATTTCTTATAATACTGAATTTAAAAAATCTGGATATAAGAACAGAGGACATTTGAGAAATCAGATACTGCATTGGCAGCTACTAGAAATAAGTGCCTACTGACTTTAGCTTTGCTGGTTGAAAAGTGATAAATTTCACAGAAGCCTGAGGCGTTGCCAGAAGAAAGTCTTTCTCTGGCAAAGAATGCAGGATGTGATCAAATGCTTTAACAGGACATTGGAGTTTCATGACCTTCAACAATAATAGCCTAGTAATAAATTAGTCTTCCCAGCTGCTAGTGCATAATCATAACAACAAATATTATGTGAAAATTAAAATCATGACAGATAGTAATCACTGTAACATTACATATTGATCACAACCACTAAAAGAGAGTACTGAAGCCTGAGAGAAGCTCAGTTAAGAATACAGATATTTTATAAAAAGCTACTTGTGAAATCAGCAGAGCATAATGCATAGAACTTGTGAAAACAGTTTTAAATCATAGCTTAATCCTGGAAAGTACAAGGGCATGGCTGGTTCATCAGCTTATCATTGTCATAGTTTAATTATCATTATCATCAAGTATGTTTATAGCAACTCCACATTCTTATAAACCATTCATCAACAGAACAGAATTCTGTAGAGACCTTACTTTTAAGAACAAAAAAAAATCAGAGCCCTCTGCTTGTTTCTCTTTCCATTATTCCTTCCTTCCATTTTTCTGTCTCCATCCATTATGAGAATTGGTTAAAGTCATGTCAGTGTCTCTTAGAACAGCTCAATGCTATACTGTCATAAACCATCATAAACAAGATAAAACCAGCCTTGGAAATGTGACCCTTGAAGTCCTTAAGCAACTGACCCCTAATGATTCCTCCAGCCACATAATTTCTGTTTCCTCTCTCACACATTATTCTCTGAAACCTCTACTTGCTCTCATGTCTCATTACATCTTTCATTGAATCTAGCAAACATATTGATGTTTTCATGCTTAACCCACACAAATGGGGCATCATATGATATTCCAAAAACCTAGAACTCTCTCTTAATTGGGTACATCATTTGAAATCTCCTGGTAATTTCCTTCATTTCCACCAAAATTTTATCTATGAGTAACCTTTTAAATAACTTTTCTCAATTCCTTCCTACTCCCTACTCTCCCAGCCCCTGGTAATCACCATTATACTCTAAACTTTGTGATGAGATCAACCTTTTCAAATTTCACGTGCATGGGATCATACAGTACTTTCTGTGGTTGGCTCATTTCACTTAACATAATGAACTGCTGTTCCATCCATGTTATTTCAAATGACAAGATTTTATCCTTCTCTGACTATATAGTATTCCATTGTATATATCTATGGCATTTTCTGTATCAGTTCATCAGTGAGTGGACACTTAGGTTGCTTCATTTCTTGTCTGTTCTGAGTAGAGCTACATAAACATGGGAGTGCAGATATCTCTTTGACAGAGCGATATCATTTTCCTTGGATATATCCCAATAGTGGGATTCCTGCATTATATGGTAGTTCTTTGTTTAATTGTTTTGAGGAACATCCATGCTGTTTTACACAACTGCTATACTAGTTCACATTCCCATCAACCATTTGCAAGGGTTCCCTTTTCGCCACATCTTTGCCATAATTTGTTACCTTTTGTCTTTTTGATAATAGTTAATCTAACTATAAAAAAGACCTGAACAAAAAAATTATACAAAATTGAGTCATATAAGTAGCAGTATGGTAGCTGATTGTCCTGTGTTCTCTTTGTTTTGAGTTTGGTATGCCAAGTATAGGGATAAGAGATAGATTCATAAAATCATTTCCTTTTTTTCTGGCTCTTTTTTTTTTAAAGCAATTCATCTAGAAATCAGAAGATATATCCAGTTGCCACAATTGAACTTAGTGTTTTATTCCTTGTACAAATCCTTTAACCTTGTTTACCCCCAGTTTACAAGACTATAAAATTCTAGAAATGTAGTAAATTATTACCAATCTCTTTTACAACTCCAAGACCCGTGGACAAAATTAAGTGGCATGTAAATTAGATAATAAGTTATTTGGAGTTTATAGAATTGTCAATTTCTGAAAAATCATAGGGTTCCTGTTAACATGTTCCTAAGGTAATATTCAACAAAACCTAGAGTAATAAGGGAGGATTCCTTTGAAGTTGACTTTTGTCAGATATGCTCATGTAATTCTTTTAAATTGTTGTTTAAAACATTGTACAAGTGAAGGCTAAGTAATTTGTAAGTTTTTAAAACATAAATCAATAACCCAGGAGTAGACCTCATTAAAACAGAATTCTGTGGGTTGAACAGAATTTTGCCTAGCACTTCTACCATCAAAATATTGACTTACATTGGTGATATTCACTCAATACAACAAAGCTTTATTTTACTTCATGTTATCTAGAGGCCCTATTGTTGTCTGGATTCCTTGCCTTCTGGAAAGATACTCGGAGACAATAAAAGTTGCTCTAAAGAGAGAGACTCTTCTCGTTTATGCTTGCCCCACATAAGGGAGGCTGAGAATGCAAAAACATTCTGCCTTTCTTCTATCATACTACAAGTCCTTTCATTTTTAGCTGGAAAGTAAGTAGCCACTTGATAAAAAAACAAACAAACAAAAAAAAAAAAAAAAACAGTAGGGGTAAAAAAAAAACAGTGGAGAAAAAAAAAGCCTACATTACCAGGACTCCTTTTCATCTAAATCAGGTTATACAATGAGATATATTAGTAAAAGAAGTATATGTAACTTGAAGGAAGTAGCCTTAGGAAAGGAAGAAAGTTCTCGTTCTATGTATTTTTTGGCATGTTGGCTTCAATGAAAATGGGCTGTCTGAAGCTGTGTTGATTATCTTGGGGCTTAACTGGGAGGTCACAGATGACAGAGCAATAGAAGAGAGGGAACCTGTGCCCTGCCCCTGGCACAATGCAGTTTGGTCTCAGCTGGACCACCTTTCTTCAGGTTTTATGTGCAAGATAATATTATCTGAAGCTTTCTGTTAAACTTTGTCCTGTAAACTCTTAACGAATTTTGAGTGCACCTAAGTGCTCTGGTCTACCTTAACATTTTACCTGTATTATATTGTTCTGTCTAGTACAACTCCATGAGGTAGGTTATACCATAAAAGATGTAAAGCTGAGCTTAAAAAGGCCAAGTTGCCCAAGTAGAAGGTCTGGACTTCTCCATCACTATTTATTCCCTTACCCTGCTCTGCTTCTTCGTATTAGATTGCTTCTGGTTTATACTGTCATCTGCTCCTGACTCACATTTCAGGGCAAGGACTTTTTGAAGCTATGTCCCCAGAATCTAAAACTAGGCCTGAACAGTTTGAGTACATGAGCAGATGACTCCAAATGTGTCTCTTAACCACTAAATTACACTGTTTTCTAGTGTTTCATATTTTATAACAAATTCTGTGTGGGCTACAACAAGGCTACAGGTACTTCACATATCCTAGTATTGTTAAATTATAGGATAATGTGGCCGGCGCCGTGGCTCACTAGGCTAATCCTCCGCCTAGCGGCGCCAGCACACCGGGTTCTAGTCCCGGTTAGGGCGCCGGATTCTGTACCGGTTGCCCCTCTTCCAGGCCAGCTCTCTGCTGTGGCCAGGGAGTGCAGTGGAGGATGGCCCAGGTGCTTGGGCCCTGCACCCCATGGGAGACCAGGAAAAGCACCTGGCTCCTGGCTCCTGCCATCGGATCAGTGCGGTGCGCCGGCCGCGGCGGCCATTGGAGGGTGAACCAACGGCAAAGGAAGACCTTTCTCTCTGTCTCTCTCTCTCACTGTCCACTCTGCCTGTCAAAAAAAAATAAAATAAAAATAAAAATAAAATTATAGGATAATGTTTAGATACTATACAATCCAGAGAAATATACCAAGGTGAAAAGAGATACATTCAAGAATACACTTTTTGGGGCCAGTGTTTTACCTATAGCACCGTATAGGTGCTGGTTAAAGTCTGGCTGCTCCACTTTATTTTAGATTTATTTATTTATTTAACAGGTAGAGTTACAGACATTGAGAAGGAAAGACAGACAGAAAGGCCTTCCATATGCTAATTCATTCCCCAAATGGCTGCAACAGCTGGAGCTGCACCCATCCAAAGCCAGGAGCCAGGAGCCTCCTCTGGGTCTCCCACACAGGTGCAGGAGCCAGCAGCCAGGAGCAGAACCGGCACCCATATGGGATGCTGGCACCATAGAAAAAGAATTAACCTTTTGTGTCAGATCGCTGGCCCCAGTGCTCTGCACCACTTCTGATCACCTCCCTGCTAATGGGCCTGAGAAAGCAGCAGAGGATGACCCAAATCCTTGGGCTCCTTACCCACATGGGAGACTCAGAAGAAGCTCCTGGCTCCTGGCTTCAGCCTGGCCCAGCCTGGCTGTTATGGTCATTTGCACGGTGAACAGTAAAATGGATGGAAGGTCTCACTCTCTCTCTCTCTTTCTCTCTCTCTCTCTCTAATAAGTAAAGTAAATCTTTATAGAAAAATGAAATGAATGATCTCTGTGAGTGAGATCGCAGTGGAAAGAACGGGCCATCAAAGAAGGAGGTGCCTTTCTCTGAAGGGAGGAGAGAGCTTCCACTTTGATTATGGCCTTGTCTAAATAAAGTCAGAGTTTGTGAACTTAAAGGGTTTCCATAGCCTTGGTAGCTCATGACAAGAGCCTCGGGTGATTACTGACGTCATCAATAAGAGTGTCAATTGTTAAATCAACAATGGGAGTCACTGTGCACTTACTCCCCATGTAGAATCTCTGTCCTTAATGTGTTGTGCAATGTGAATTGATGGTAAAACTACTACTCAAATAGTACTTTATGCTTTGTGTGTCTGTGTGGGTGCAAACTGTTGAAATCTTCACTTAGTATATACTAAGTTGATCTTCTGTATATAAAGATAATTAAAAATGAATCTTAATGAGGAATGGAATGGGAGAGGGAGTAGAAGATGGGATGGTATGCAGGTGGGAAAGTGGTTATGGGGAGAAAACTACTATATTCCAAAAATTGTACTTTCAAAATTTATATTTATTAAATAAAAGTTTTTAAAAAAGGAAAATGATTATGCTTTGGGAGTAGGTGTTTTACATAGAGCTTAATATGCTGATTGAAGCACCTACTTCTCAGGTCAGAGCCTCTAGGATCAAGTCCTGGTTCCACTTTAAATTCCAGCTTCCTGCTAATGTACACCCTGGAGGGCAGCAGTAATGGTTCAAGTAGCTTGTTCACTGTCATCCACATAAGGAGACCCAAAAAGAATTCCAGGTCCCCAGCTTTTGCCTGTCTTTCGAGTATAGTTGAGAAATGAATCAGCAGATGGAGGATTTCTGTCTGTTTCTTTCTATTTGTTCCTCTGTGTTTCAAGTAAAAAAAATTTTTAAAGTAGAAAATAATGTATCTTATTATTCTGTGAACTTAGTTTTATTCTTGCATATAAAAGAAGTTTAGTATTTTCTGGCCTTTATATGTAAGAGTACAGTCAATTTCCAGTGTTAACTTGATGAATTTGCAGGAAATCAAATGTTATTATAAACTAATTTTGAACATTTGAAAAGGCTTCTTGCCTGTTTGTTCAAAGTGTTTATGATGGCCTTTTCTGGTATCCTTCTCTAATAAGCTGGCTGGACTGGTGAAAACATAAATTGCACAGAGATACATTTTAAAAAGTCAAAGTGCATGCACAAGTTATTTCAGCGTGAAATGGGAGGAACTCAAGGCTTTTTATTTAAGAATATTTCAGACTACACTATCTTGAGTTCTTATTTTATGGGGAGTGCAGGTTTTTTGTTTGTTTGTTTGACAGGCAGAGTGGACAGTGAGAGAGAGAGACAGAAAGAAAGGTCTTCCTTTGCTGTTGATTCACCCCCCAATGGCCGCTGCGGCCGGTGCACCCCGCTGAATCGAAGCCAGGAGCCAGGTGCTTTTCCTGGTCTCCCATGGGGTGCAGGGCCCAAGCACCTGGGCCATCCTCCACTGCACTCCCTGGCCACAGCAGAGAGCTGGCCTGGAAGAGGGGCAACCGGGACAGAATCCGGCGCCCTAACTGGGACTAGAACCCGGTGTGCCAGCGCAGTAGGTGGAGGATTAGCCTATTGAGCCACGTTGCCGGGCCAGAGCACAGGTTTTTTTTGTTTGTTTGTTTGTTTGTTTTCAAATGATAACCTGACAAGAGAGCTAATTTATGGTGTTTTTAAAATGATTTTAAGGTTAAAGATGGTTATTATTGCATATTTTTGTATGAGTTTATTTAATTTTTTTCAAAGAATCTGCAGTAGATACTGAAGTATATACCCTTTTATTTTATTTATCCAAACTAATAATCATACATAAAATCACACTTATTTATTGTCCTGCTCCTTCCTTGATTTGGTAGGCAGAATATTTGAAATGTTTAATTGAACAATTATCTTTACCTCAAATCCCATTGCAGACAATTAAACTACTGGCTTGTTAAAACTTAGTATGTTAGAAAAGAAGAATGGCAGTGGGGGATGCAAAAAAGTGGCTCTGCTGGTGAAGCCACTGCTGCACCACCAGAATCCTATGTGGGTGCTGGTTCTTGTCCCATCTGCTCCACTTCCGATCCAGCTCCATTCTAATGGCCTGGAAAAGCATCAGAAAATGGCCCAAGTCCTTGGGCCCCGGTACCCAATCTGGGGTTCCAGATTCCTGGCTTTAGCCTGGCCTAGCCCAGGCCGTTTTGGCCATTTGGGGAGGGAGCCATGGGTGAAAGATTCTTTCTCTCTCTCTCTCTCTCTCTCTCTACCCCCCTTCTCTGTAACTCTGTCTTTCTAATAAATAATCTTTTTTAAAAAAGAGAAGACTGAATCATGTAACCTTTATCAACAAGTCAGAGGAGCTTTCCATCTTCTTGCTTATTTTAGAACTTTCTCATTGATCCGTGGGACTGAGATGCCTTTTTGTGGTTCTGGGGAGATGGTAGGAGGTAGCAGATGTTATTTTAGTTTTAAATTTATAAAAGAGCAAAAGGGAAAATGATATTTTCTTGTATAACAAAGCTAATACATAGACTGACAAAAGTGTTCCTGTAATATAATCAAATAATGTTCCAGTTTAACCCACTAATCTAATGAAGTGAATAGGTGAGAGCTATAGATGAACTCTTCATTTCGTAGAGAAGTCATTTTATTTTGTGATGACTGTGAATACTTAGCATAAAATTAAAATGTATGGACATAAAATATTCAGCTATTTGTTGATATCATGCTCTCCTCACTGCCTTAAAGAATTTCAAGTAACCATAGTTTTCTTTCTTATTTATATATAAATTCAAGAATGAGAAAACTCAAAAAACAGAATTAATTTGTACTTGCCTCTCACATTGTATTTATCTTATGTGTTAAATACGTATTTATGTGTTTCCCAGGAAGCTTTCTTCCAAAACTATAAATATGCACATGTATGTTGGTTTAGCAAACCTTGACTAGTACTTTTGCACAACTCAAAATTATAGCTCAGTGTTGGTTTTGGAAATTAATATTTGCCATATATTGGTTTTGAGGTTTAAAGAAATCATTACCAGAACATTTTCTGGTTATACAATGTGATCTCATGCATTTCATGATATTGTGGGAACTATTTTTTTTTTCATATTTATCACAAGCACAATTTAAGCTCCATCTCCAGTAAAAGCACAGGACAGTATAATATGCATTTTTCTGGATACATTCCTGGCTCCTTCATTTGACCCCTACTTTTTCAAACCAATTTTTGTTAAATATTATTTTGATCTTTCATTGCATGAAAGATTAATTAAATATCACAATTAATCTTCTTGTAACCAAGAGGGGAAAGCTAGGTTAGATAGATGGATCAGTAAATAGGTAAATAAAAAGAATATGATATAGTATTTGCTGTCTTAGTGTTTTGAAAGTTTGTAGTTCATTTGCTCTGCGATCATTTTTTTACCACCCAAGATGTTCAAAGTTAGTGCCAAGGAGACTGATATAATCTCTGATGGATCTGAAAATTGAGTAGGGAGAAAGAGGCCACGATAATTAACCATTGTGTAATATGCTGTTTGCTAGAAGCCATGTATAAAGAATGCTTTCAGAACACAAAACCCTGGACAGGCCTGGGTATGAGACATCAAGAGAAGAAGAGAGAGTGTTTGACCTAGAATGGAGAGAAGCAAAAACATGTTAGGGGCAAGTGGGGAATGCTACAGGATAAGCAAAGGGTCAAAGACCAGAATGTATGTGATGGATTTGAAAAATCTCTTCAATTCCCTTTTTGTCCCAATTTTTGATTGATGTATCAGACTAGTAATAAATGATTGCAGAAGGTGCCTGGTATGGGTCCTCAGCAGCTGTGGAGTAATGCAGTCAGTGCTGCTGGACTCAACCAGGAGTTAAACATCCTCTGCTGTGGGGAGCGATCCGGACTGGACTGAGTTACTGGAATTGAGACTTGTTCTGTGCATCTGCTCTCCCACAGTGTGGCGCTGGGAGAGAAGTAAACAGCTTCCGCACAGCTGCCTCCAGTTCAACTAATAAACTGTAGGACTTGCTCCTGATTGGAGGAGAGCAGCGTACTCGGCGTGTGGGCAGCCGAGTTAGGATTGGCGGAGGAGGACTATAAAGGAGGAGAGAGACGGCATGCACCAGGAACATCTATGGGGAACATCTAAGGGAACCCGTGCAGCCCCCGAGAAAGCCGGCCGGCGGTGTGCCGCTCCCCTGCGGAAGTGGGGAATGTGGCTAGGGGGAACTGCCCTTCCACGGAGGTGGAAGGGATAGTAGCCAACCCGGGAAGAACCAGCAGCAAACCCGGGGAGGGCCGAGCAGACGAAAGAACAGCGCAGGGTCCTGTGTCGTTCCTCCACGAAGACGGGGAGCGACATAATGGTGCCGTGACTCGGATAGGAAACCTAGGACGGATAGCAAACTTAGGAGGGAAGAAACGGGAAGAATTGGGAAAATATCGGAGAGAGAGACTAGCAAACAGCCTAGGGAAAATACCGGAGAGAGAGACTAGCAAACAGCCTAGGGAAAAGCCGGACGAAAAGGGTGCCGGAAGAAGCTATTGAAAGCCTAGGCATAGACTCGGATACGGACTACGGGGGGAAGCTGGGAGAAATCTCTAAGGTCGAAAGCGAAAGTGAAAGCTAGAACAAACAGACTCGGATGCGGACTGTGGGGAGAGGCCAGGAGAAATGAGGGAGGAATATTGTTGGAGGAAAGCTGGGGGAAATATACCGGGTAGAGAAAAATGTTAGGGAAAATGAAGCCGCGAGTGCAGGCCGAGGCAGATACGAAAGCCACTTTGGGGTTCTCAAGTTAGCCCGGGAATAGGGGGCGAAAAGTTGAAACCAGAAGCTGAAACGTGAGCCTGGTTGGGATCCGTCTGATTAGCCCGGGGAGCAAAGGACGGGAAGCCAAACCGTGGGGCGGAGACGTATGCTGGGTTGAATTCGCCAGGCTAGCCCGGGGAACTTAGATTGAATGCTAGTGGCGGACACGTAAGCTACGCTGTGTTACTCGCGGAAGCCGCCGCGTGCAGAGAGAGCACGGGGCGTGAATAGATAGGGAACGGGGCTGGCGCGAGGCCGTGGTGCAGACGCGAAGGGCGTGGAGACCGCGGAGTGTGCGCGCAAAACCGAGCCGCGCAGAGCCGCGAAGCCTCGCAGATGAGAGAGGCGCGGGCTGAAGCGGCTCAGAGCCGGGAAGCCGCCGAGAAGTAGCCTCGGGGCGGGCAGCGGGAAGCTGTGGGGATAAGAGAAACAGAAGTTTGGAAGTGGAGTGAGAGAAATGGGAATGTTGGCAGACAGAAGTAAAATGGGAGAAATAGGAATGCCCGGAGATAGAGAAATAGAGAAATAGAAAGGCCTCCCCTCAACATGGCAACGAGAAAGTTTGGATTCGGTCTCCTGATTAAGTGAGGCGATAAGCGCCTGCGGCGGTTAGCAGCTTATGCGCCGCAGGTCACCGAAGACAGGCACGAATTAACATCAATAAGGCCTCCCCACAATAGGCACGAACCAACACTAATAAGTCTCCCCCACAATACGGCGATGAGAGGACCCGGATTCGGTTTGCCTGATTGATAGGACTTGTAAGAGCCTGTGGCAACTCTAGCAAGTAGAGCAGAGTGTGTGCCGCGGGACACCGAAGACAGGCGCGTATCAACGCCAAAAAATAAAAAGAAAGGGGGATCTGTGGGGAGCGATCAGGACTGGACTGAGTTACTGGAATTGAGACTTGTTCTGTGCATCTGCTCTCCCACAGTGTGGCGCTGGGAGAGAAGTAAACAGCTTCCGCACAGCTGCCTCCAGTTCAACTAATAAACTGTAGGACTTGCTCCTGATTGGAGGAGAGCAGCGTACTCGGCGTGTGGGCAGCCGAGTTAGGATTGGCGGAGGAGGACTATAAAGGAGGAGAGAGACGGCATGCACCAGGAACATCTATGGGGAACATCTAAGGGAACCCGTGCAGCCCCCGAGAAAGCCGGCCGGCGGTGTGCCGCTCCCCTGCGGAAGTGGGGAATGTGGCTGGGGGAACTGCCCTTCCACGGAGGTGGAAGGGATAGTAGCCAACCCGGGAAGAACCAGCAGCAAACCCGGGGAGGGCCGAGCAGACGAAAGAACAGCGCAGGGTCCTGTGTCGTTCCTCCACGAAGACGGGGAGCGACACTCTGCCCCTGCTGATTCACTTCTGATTTATTTTATGTTAGGCAAGAGACCATCTTTATATTGTTTGGTCAAGCTCTGTGTTCAAGAGCTATGCTATGTTAATGGAAGGAAATTTCAGCAAACCATAACCATAAAAGTGACTAAATCAGCATCCAGACTGGTGACATTAGCTACACAGAATTCACTCCCCAAATATACCCAGGTTTCAAATTAAGAACATTCTCCAGTGGGTTAGTGGGCAGATGATTTTGAAGCATTCAGGGTGTTAGAAAAGAATAATTCTTTCCCTAGAATCACCCGTATCTCAATATCTGAAACAGTTCATCTACTCAAAAGAAAATACATCTCCCCAAAATATGCTTATTAATTACAAATGGAAAACATGAGTAAACTTGGCAGATGCAACCTTAACCACATGCTCAGAATTAAATTAACATGACCAGGTATAAGACCTACATAAATCATGTACTTTCTGATTTTATGTACCAATAAAGGCAATGCATTACTTCTCTAATATTCCTGCTTAAAAAATCCGTCACCGGCAGGCGCCGCGGCTCACTAGGCTAATCCTCTGCCTTGTGGCGCCGGCACACCGGGTTCTAGTCCCGGTCGGGGCACTGGATTCTGTCCCGGTTGCCCCTCTTCCAGGCCAGCTCTCTGCTGTGGCCAGGGAGTACAGTGGAGGATGGCCCAAGTACTTGGGCCCTGCACCCCATGGGAGACCAGGATAAGTACCTGGCTCCTGCGATCGGATCAGCGCGG
This sequence comes from Oryctolagus cuniculus, assembly GCF_051225735.1. Lineage (NCBI taxonomy): Eukaryota > Metazoa > Chordata > Mammalia > Lagomorpha > Leporidae > Oryctolagus > Oryctolagus cuniculus. The sequence goes on along the minus strand of NC_142871.1, from coordinate 103,552,881 downwards.
TGCGTCGGCCGCGGCGGCCATTGGAGGGTGAACCAACTGCAAAGGAAGACCTTTCTCTCTGTCTCTCTCTCTCACTGTCCACTCTGCCTGTCAAAAAAAAAAAAAAAAAAAAAAAAAATGCCACCAGGGATATCCCATATCAGAGTGTCTAGGTTTGAGTCTTGCTTTGCTTCCAATCTAGCTTCCCATTAATGCACACTCTGGGAGGCAACAGTGATGTCAACCCAAGTACTTGGATCCCTGCCACCAATATGGAAGACCTGGATTGAATTCCAGGCTCCTGGCTTTAGCCTGGCCCACTGCTGTCACGGTGTTTGGGGAGTGACCAGCAGATGCAAGACATTCTCTCTCTGTCTGTCTGTCTCTCTCTGACTTCCAAATAAATAAAAATAATTTTCCAATGCATAATCTCTTACTAGAGGTGGGGGAGGGGAGGAGGGAATAGATATAGAATGAAGTTGAATATGGGGGTTACCAAACCACAGTCATATGTAAGTTCTAATGTTCAACAGCACAGTTTGGTGACCATAGTTCACAATAATGTATTACATTATGTATAAAAAACTGAAAGAGAGGTGCTGGTAGACTCCAAACACAAAGGAAAAGTAAGAAAATAGAAAGGTTAGTTGTCTGGTTTGATGAGCTTATGCTGTGCTGTGTTGAAATATTGCTCTGAACCCCATGAAAAATATGTAGGTGTTGTATATTATGAAAAATTCTTAAAAATGATTTTTTTACATGCATGACTTCAATATACTCTTAGAAAAAATATAGAAAACTGAATTGAGGAACCTTCTGCAAAATAGGTGTTCAGTGTTCACACTTTTCCAAGTCTTGAAAGACAAAGACTGAAAATGGTCCCAGGTTGGAAATTGAGATAAAACAACTAAATGCAGTGTAAAACCCTGGGTTGGATAATAGATCACAACAAAAATATTAAAGCTACTGTTTGATTTGGAATAAGATTTGGAAATAAGCTAAGGTTGATTTCATAGCAGATTAATTATATGAAAATTATATCTGATTAACATATAAGAAAAGCTGGATGATGTATTTGTAGGAATTCTATGTACTATTTTTACAACTTTTTATGTCTAAAATTATTTCAAAATAAACCATTAAGGAGAGAAAACATGAATCATAGTTTTTCCCTTTTCCTTTTTTTAGTCCCAGCTTTAAAAAAAGAGAAGTTACAAAATGAGCAGAAGCATATAATATTGTGGATATATCATTCAGCTCTATGAAATGGCCATTGCTTTTACCTAAATTCAGCATTTTTGCTCTAATAAAGAGTCATAAGGCATACAAGATATCTAATGTAGTCTGTCCTCACAATTCGTATTCTTAAGACTAACTGAAAGTCATCCTTCTATAGTTAAAACAAAATTTCTCTGGTTTTTTAGTTAGGGAGAAGTGTGGGTGTCTGTCTTTCACACAATGAAATAAATTTCTTAGAACCAGGTAATTCTAAGCAAAATGTCGCCAACCTTTTAAATTCTTTTTCACAGTTGACCTAGATTGGTAAAAATGAATGCAAATCTAAACTGAATTCTCTAGCCTGACTACTTTCTAAAAAACAAAGAGTGTTTTCAGAATCTTCTGTTGAGATAGGAGATTATAATCTAAGTAAATGCGTATTCCTCCCAGCATATTTTTAGACAATACTGAATACTGATTTAGTGGTTTTGGTGACACATTATCTTTTTCATCTTCCTCAAGTGCTTAATAAATGCCTGACAATAGTAGACACTTTATTTATTAAAGGAAGGAATGGATGTAAGGCCCTAGGCTAAAGAATTTACTTGATTGAGAGACCCTAATGGGTCTAAACAGAACTGTTTTCCATCTCCAAAGACTCCTGCCTGAGGTAATTTGCATTTGAATGCCCAGAATTAGTGAGAAAATTTACTTAAGACTGCCTCGGGATCCAGGTTCCTATTGAGAAGCTCAGTTACTTGAAGGGCTTTAATACCTTGTTAAGGAAAAAGTCACCCACAGGGTCCTGTTGGGGCTATCTGAAGGCATGCCTCATACTGCTGGGCCCAGGCAAAGGAGAGCAGAAATGTAAATAAGGCTGAGCTGCACACTCTGGGTTACACCTACAGGTAAAACTAGGACTGTGGGAAGACCAGAATCACAGAGTTCACTGTGGGAGACCTGAATAAAGAGAACATATTGGCATTTAGAGTCCCCAGTGCAGAGCCATTTTAAGCAACACATGAAATAAAGCTCCATGGATTTAGTTCTGCAGAAACAGGAAAAATAGTCTAGAGAGCCCTGGAAAAGTCCCATGGAATCCAAGGCAGAAAGAATCTACTTGGACAGAATAGCTGGAAGGAGTGCAGCCTTTAATCAAAGACTGATGGTAATCATGATCAGCTTTCAGGGAAGTAGAACCCCAGTGGCTTTAATATTCATTTTCAGTGGTGGTCTTCAGTGGAGGTAGGAAACCTGGGTAAACAGAACAGCAGTTTGGAGATGAAGAGGCCACAGAATTACCCATTCAACTCCCACGCCTGAATTCACTTCCACCTGTAGCCTGTTTTATCCAGAAACTGTGAAGGGGCTTCCTGAGGAAAAAGGGTTCATAAGGATCATGATTCTTGTTCCAGGAATAGACAAGAATATAAATCACCTCAATTCCTTTCAGCCAATCTGGATCCAGAACAGCTGAGTGGCTGTGAGAAGAGGGGACCCTCAGCATTTCTGAATCCTGAGTGAGTGGATCAGATGCCTTATATAGGGCAGGTGTCTTTGAAGAAGAATCCAGGAACAAGCCAGCAGTGTGGTCCTTAGTAGGCAAGTCCCCTGGAGGCTAGGCTGGAGTCATGGCAGCAGTCACCAAGAAGTGTGGGGGGTGTAGATTGGGCATTTTGGTTAAGACACTGCTTGGAAGCCCACATATCATATCAGAGTGCCTGGGTTCAGGTCCCAGCTCTGCTCCTGAATCCAGCTTTGGTGGCACTCTTTATTTTTTATTTATCCCAAATGCCCACAGTAGCTACAACTGTGACATGCTAGAGCTTGGAGCCTGGAACTCCATTCATGCCTGATGTGGGTGGCAGAGACCCAAGTTGTTGGACTGTTATCTGCTGTCTCCAAAGATGTACACCAACCAGCAGGAAGCTGGTTTGGAAGCAGAGTTGGGACTCTTAACACAGGCACTGCAACATGGGATGCAGGTGTTCCAAGTAGCAGCCCAACCTGCTGCATCACAATAACCACCCCTTTGGCTCTACTCTTGATTTCAGCATCCCACTGATGTGTACTGTGCATGGCAGCAGATGATGGCTCAAGTGGTTGAGAACCTGCCACCTACATGGGAGACCAAGGTGGAGTCCTTGGCTCCTGGGTTTGGCCTGGCTCAGTCCTGGCTGTTGCAGGCATTTTGGAAGTGATTGAACAGGTAGAAGATTGATATTCTCTCTCTCTCTCCTTTAAATTAATAAAACATATGAGTAAAAAATAATTTACAAAGAAATACAGGGTACAGTGGATCTTATCAGTACCCATACTGAAGGCAAAGTCTGAGACTATGACTGGCTTTTTAACTACAAGTCTCTAAGATACATCTGCACAATGATTGCAATTAAAACTCACATGAAGAAGAAAGACTTATGAAGCAATGAGTGGCACACAAAGCAAAATTAGCAAAACGTGGCTTGGACATCTAATTTTCTGTTTCTTATTCCTGAGTGTTGCAGTCATAAATTATCTATAGTTCAGCAACATGGCTGGTAAGAAAGACTGTGTGATACAGAAAGAATGCAGTGCTTTGTTCCAAGTGGCCTGGCTGTGAGGAAAGGAAGCTGAGTGTTTCCCAGTGTCCCATGGGCTGCAGAGACTTCCATTTGCCTGAAAGATGCAGTGGGTGTTTGCACGTTCTCTCCTTTATGCTGCTAGGATGATTAAAAACCCTGATTTGCTTCTCTTCACAGTACTCTTAGCTGTCAGGCAGAAAAGCTCTCTGTCCTTGAGTCCTTCCTGAGATGTATCTGAGAATGAGATTTCAATCTGGCAGAACTGAAAATAATGTGCCTATAGCCTTTTTCTTCCTAGCCCTATTTCATTTTTTTTAATGTATATAATATAAGTGATGAGGAATTTGGCTCAGAATTGCTCACTTTTTTTTTTAAGATTTATTGTTTTGAGAGACAGAATTATAAACATAGAGATCTTCCACCTATACTGGTTCATTCTCCAAATAGCCACAATGGCTAGGGCTGGGCCAATCCAAAGCCAGAGGCCAGGAGCTTCTTTGAGGTTTCCCATGTAGGTGCAAGGGCCCAAGCACTTGGGCCATAGTCCACTGCTTTCGCAGGTCATTAGCGGGTACTGGATTAAAAGTGGAACACCGAACATGGTACCCATATGGGACGCTGGTGCCACCGATAGAGACTTGACCTGCTATGCCACAGCACCACCCCAGAATTGCTCATTCTTAAATAAGGATGCAAAAGTATTGGTCCATTTTCTACTGCTATGATGAAATATCCAAGATTGGGCATTTTATAAAAATAGGAAGTTGATCTAGTTCACAGTTCTGAAGGGCCAAGAGCATGGCATGGGCATCAGTTCTGCTCTTGTGAGGAGCCTCTTGTCTATATCACATGGTGAGTGGTAATGTGGGAGGAGCACATGTGAAAGAAAGCACTTGGCTGGAGAGGAAGCCCAAGAGCAGAAAGGGGCTAGCCTCACTCTTTTATAACTCATTCTGGTGGAAAATTGGAGATCCCACAGGAACTATCAAGAACAGTGTCCCCCAATGATCCTACCACTTCCCACCACACCCTACCTCTTAAAGGTATAACCTTTCACACTGCTACACTGAGGACTTTCAACTCAAACCATATCCACACCATAGCAAAGATCCTCTAATACATAGAAGATCTTGGATGAGTATTTCATTCACATAACATTAGTATTTCAGAGTGAACTTGTAAACCTTACCTCCAGGTGAAAGAAAGAGAATACCTCCAGACCTTACATTGTAAAAAGAAGAAACCATTGTTATATTAATATAAAATATTTCGGTTGTTAATATGTAAAACCCCTTAATGTCAGGATAGATTGTGTTACTGAGAGACTTTTTTTAAAGAAAAGCATCTTTGTTAATTAACTCAAATTGGTTAGAATGACTTTTGAGGAGTATAATCTGATTGTTTATGCACAATCGATTTACCAATTTTCTGATTTTTCTGTGCCCCTTGTGTATTTTTGTAAAAGATTTCTTTATTTGAAGACAGAGTTACAGAGAGGCAGAGGCAGAGAGAAAGAAAGGGAGAGAGAGAGAGATCTTCCATCCTCTGGTTCACTCCTCAGATGGCCACAATGGCCAGAGTTGAGCTGATCCGAAGCCAGGAGCCAGGAGCTTCTTCTGGGTCTCCCACATGGGTGCAGGGGCCCAAGGAGTTGGACCACCTTCCACTGTTTTCCCAGGCCATAACAGAGAGCTGGATCAGAAGTGGAGCAGCCAGGACTCGAACTGGAGCCAACATTATATGCTGGCAGTGAAGGCAGCAGCTTTACCCGCTATGCCACAGTGACAGCCCAGTACTTATAATTTAAATAACAATCCAATCTTAGACTCTATTAGTAAATATTTTCCATGTCCCAATCAAATCAGAATTTTGTGTAAAATGCAGCCCTTGGCAGATTATATCCCAGTGTAGATATACAAACAAGAATCAGGTGAGTCTATATTTTAGCTCTCTGGGAAGAAGAGAAGAGAAGCTGGGTTACTGTAAACAATAGTTTTTCCATAGTTCTATATTCACAGGGATATGAATAAATGGATTGACTTAAGGATGTCTGTATCACAACCTAGCAGAAATCATGCTTAACTACTAGAATATAGAGGTTCTCAGGAATCAGGTTCTTCCTCTCTTTTTTGTGCTTGACTTCCGTAGAGAATCTGTTTTTATAGTAGGTTCTGTTCAGCAATTTTGTTGGCAACAGGAGCCTAGTTTGGTAAAGATAACTCAGGAGGGAAAATTATGGTCAGTAGGCAAGATGGGAGTCAGTGAGTATTTGTGTGGTCACCTGCAATGAAATTTCCATACATCTAACTTTTTAAAAGTATTTTCCAAAATCTTCTTAATTCATGTAATAACGTCATGATCATGTGGAGGTGCCATGGATTTCTATCAGCATTTTTTTATGCTAAAAGGTACAGAAGTCACTTTAGTAATATAAAACTACTGCTCCAGGATGTTGTTATTGTACTTCCCAGGATTGTTTTTAATCTGCATCTCTCAGAATAGCCACAAATAAACATTGAAAATATGTTTAATGATCTGATTTAGAGAAGTTTGAACATAAATAATGTGTTTCTTTGTCTTGAAATTACAAAGCTAGGAATTGTAATATTAGCAAAATGAATTTTATATGCTGCTCTGAGGATAAACAATTTCTTACCAATCTTGCCAAATATACCCTCAATAGGAAAATTTCTGATCTCATGGAGTTTTCTTTGTATCTTAGATGAGTAGAAAAATAGGTTGTTCAGAGGTGGGCATTGTGGTGTAGCTGTTAAGCCCTGGTTGGCATGCTATGGGATAGAGTCCTGCCTCTGCTTCCAACCCAGCTTCCTGCTAATGCACATCCTGAGGGGTAACAGATGATGGCTCAAATGCTTGGATCCATGCCACTCATGTGGGAGACTTGGATGGAGTTTCTGGCTCCAGTCTGGCCCAGCCCCAGCTCTAGCAGGTATTTTAGGAGTAAACCAATACATGGAAAATCTCTTTATCTTATCTCTCCCCCCTCTTTGTCATTCTGCTCTTTCAAATAAGTAAATTAAAAATGATACAAATGGCGAAAATGGTAAGCTAAAAACTAGGTTGTTTATATTGTAGTATATTATTTTGTTATCTGATTCTCTTTGGGCATCTTGTAGTCAAGTTCTCCAGAAGAAATTTCCATCAGTGACAGGTACCATGTGACAATTTTTAATAAAATCAATCAACTGTGTAGGGCAGCCATTCTAATACTTTGTTTAATAAAAAGATTTGTTTATTTATTTTGAAAATCAGAGTTATATATATATAGAGAGAGCGCATACTCTTCCATCTCTTGGTTCATTCCCCATATGGCCACAATGGTCAGGGTTGGGCCAGGTGGAAACCAAGAGCCAGAAGCTTCATCTGGATCTACAGTGTGAGTGGCAAGTCCTGAGACATTTAGGCCTTCTTCCTCTGCGTTTCCCAGGCCATTAGCAGGGAGCTGGTTTGGAACTGGAGCAGCTATTACTCGAACTGGCATCCATATGGAATGCCAGCGTCACAGACAGAGGCTTTACCTGCTATACCACAATGCTGGCCCCTACACTTTAATCTTTGTGGTTAAAAGAAAAGCAAACCAACTTAGGGATATATGAACACAACTGGAGTTTATAACTTGCTAAAAGATTGTGTAACTCATAATAACTCATAATAATAAAAAAAGATGCATGGCATCTTTGGTTTTGTGACTGAATTTGTGAGCAAAATATATTGTCAATAAGCTAGTTAAAAAATCTATGTGAATTACAAACAATTACATCTTCCTTACAAAGATTTTGAACTGTACTTCCTTGTCATCAACAAATATGTCAAAATACTCTGAGATTCTGTACTCTTTACCCAGTAATACTATTACCTATATTGCGCAGTGTGTACAGTGTACATTATAGTAATGGTTCTACAATAATCAGAAATGAGATATGAGAACAGAAGAAACCAAGGTTTTATATTAGCAATGCTATATTAATTATGACAGAGAAAGCTTCTCCATTATAAGCTTGAAACTTTCCCACAGGAATTCTTCTCTTGACAGGTAGTTTTTTCTTTGTTTATTTGTTTTTTGCCTAGTAATGAAAACAGGGATATTGGTTTTCATGTTTTTGAGAGATTTTATCTTGAAATAAAAGTGATTTTCTATCCATAAGAACATTTTTAGGTAGTTTCTGGAACCTCAAAACAAATAGCTTTTTATTGACCTTCAAACTTGTCTCTGATGAAAAAGTTTGGTACCTGTGTGGTATTAGGCAAACTTTGATTTGCAAAGCCAATGCTTCCTCTGCATATTGTTATGTCCCCAAATAGTGGTTAGCCCATTGCACCCTTCAAATGAAGGGAACTTGGAATTACCTGGTCACTTGCTGAAAATTAACCACTTCTTTATTGTGAGTGTTATGGGTCCAGTTTTTGTGCGTGCTAAAAGGAAAGCACACCTGAAAACTAGTTATTTGTTACAAGGCACAGCCAGACATAAGTGAACTTTGTTAACAAAGGAGGGAGTAGTAGCAAGCTGAAACTGTGGCCTGTGTGATCTCTTGTTGTTTAAAACCTCCATAAGACAGAATCACCTCATTCTTTGTGCTCAACGCATTGAGATCCACTCAGGAGACAAACAATTGAGAGCCAGAACATGAAAGGTCTTGACTGCTCATTAAAATGTTAATTACACCATTGAGACTTCAGTGCTGTCCTTCAACCAAGAATTCTCACTGCTTGCCTTATTAATGTATTAAGAGGCATAGTACTAGAGGAACAGCAACAGGCTAGGAAGTTAGAGTACACACTTTCTTAAATACACAACAATATGTGTTTCTTCAAATACGCGCTTTCTGAGAAACAGACTTATGGAATTATTTTTTCTTTATCACCACAGCACTAGCCACACCTCCACAGTTTATAACTGGGCTACAGATTTTGCAATTTTGTTAGTTGGGGTAAGGAAAGGACAACCTATGTGTGTGTCTACACAGTACACTAAGTGCAGGAAACATTTTTATCATTCAGGTTTTGAAATCCAATGCTTAGTAATGTGTCTACCACAATAAGGACACTATGCTGTTTTATATAAACTTTCAAATGTATGAAGTTAAAACAAAATTTTGAGGTTCCCCCAAAGCCAATTTATAGAAATCTTTAGTTTTATGAAAATTTATACACTGTTCTTTTTTGATCAAAAGATATTATTTTGGGGCATTATTTTAAATACTCATTGTTTCCAAAGAGATTACTTTAAATGCAAGTTTGGCATTGAGAATTTCTTGCTAATAGTAGTGTTTAAAGGATAGAAAGAATACATCTTTCACATTTCATGTTAAGGTACGACAGAGACTCTTCCTGCTGGTAATGTATAGCTTTTCTTTTGCTATTTTGCTAGCCACCTATGTCATTATTTTTTTATTTTTATTTTATTAAAGTATACAAATTTCATGTGTTTCATATATATATACAGATTTAGGAACATAGTGATTCCTCCCATCTTACCCTTCCTCACACCCATACTCCTACCCTTCATCCTCCTCTCTCTCCTATTCCTACTCTTAATTTTTACAATGATCTATTTTCAGCTTATTTTATATCCGTAAGATTCACCCATGACTTTAAAATAATGCTTGTCTTAGCTGTATACTATCAGTGACTATGTGATCCCAAAGAAGTATGCTAATCCGGGTTTTCATTTCTACCTCTTAAAGTCCTTACAATGATTTACAAAATTTCATGATGAAAGTCAATTTGTATCACCTTTTTTCTTCTTCCTGAGGACATTAACTACTTTAATTCTTGTAAATTTGGATCTTGCAAACCTGGACTCTTATTCTCCTCTCAAACCTGGAAATGTGATGGTCTCACTATAAGAGACAGAATGTTTGATGGATCCTCTCATTCATGTTATTTGACCCCTCTGCTATGTTTTTCTTATTAATAAAATGGCACATGTGATCCCTATGATAACATGTTGCATTTATGTAGAACATTTGCCTTGTAGAAAAAATTTGTAATATCACTTACAATACTTGACTCTTATAGCCATTAAATAAACAATTGGCAAAGCTATCTATTATCTTGATCTCTATCAGTACACTATTGCTATAAGATAGGTAGAACATGCAGGTGTCCAATTTTATACATACAGACAGAGTCCCAGATTAGAATGGTGATATCTTCCAAATGGTAGCACTCAGGTAGTACAGATGAAAGCAGAAGCCAAGTTTTCTGTTGCCACACCTAAAGTAAAACAATAAACTATATGGAGGACAAAGATACTGGCAAACTTTTATATATTATCACAAACCAATACAAAGTGTAAGTAATTTCAATTAGAAAGAAAAAAATGAATTTTTTTCTGTGTATTTACTGCAAACAATTTTAAAAATTTTGATTTAGTGGTAAACTGATTTCTGTCATTGAGTAGGTAGAAAATATTTTCAGCATGCCTTTTATTGAATGAGCTTTTTCATTTTCAATACTGCATTGCTGAGATATTGATTAGTTTTAAAATAATTCAGTAATTGCAAATGAGTGATATTGGGACTGGTATAAAATTAATGCCTTAGATTAATAAATATGTGATTACCATACACTTAATTTGAAGTAAAAACATTATTATCTTAATCTGTATTTTAACTGAGTCCAGTTTTTCATACTGAGACACCTTTATCCTATTTCTTTGTGTTTGTATATAAGTAGTGTTTTGTTCAGCCATTCCAACTGTCTCCATTTCTTCTCTACTAATATACAGGTTCCCAAATTATACATAATAAACTGAGGAACTGAGCACAGAAACATTTTCCTGATTCTCAGGGCTCCTATTTTCAGAGTTCCAAGAATATCATACCATCCAAATAGTCATCTAAGCTGTACAATTGCCCAGTGAACCTCATATTAAAATTTTCTACGTAGGCAATGACAAATTGTATTTTTGAAGTGTGGTTAGCTCAAGATTGAAAAATTACTATTTTCTGAAATGAGCTCTGAAATCAACATCACATATTCCTAGAACCATCCCAGAACTATTGGATCCGAATTTTCAGTGAATTAAACTTAAATCCCTAATTGATGTCCTGTTTTTTTTTTTATTTCAGCAGTAAATTATTGAGAAGTATTCTTTGATTGCAGTAACGTTGTAGACATTTGCTCAAATTTTTAATTTACAAAGCAGCTTACCCTTAACTCAATGCCGAAAGAAAAACTAGATCAGTGCTTAGCCAAGCCACATCCTAATGATAATTTCAAAAGGAATGGAGAAAAAGGTGTAAAACAGAAATAATTGCCTTAAATACTTACTCAGTGATCCTGTTGTTAAAATATCCAGCATTTTAGCCTAAGGAGACTGTTGTATGTCATAGATGTATGTTATTCAACTTCATTAGATTATTTTATGAAATATTTTTAATAGATAATGTGTTTAATAGCATAGAAACTTGTTAGAAATTATGGAAGAATCCATAACTTTCTTTTTTTTAAAGGTTTATTTATTGATTTGAAATTCGAGTTACACAAAGAGAGAAGGAGAGGCAGAGAGAGCAAGGTCTTCTATCTGCTGGTTTACTCCCCAGTAGGCTGCAACGGCTGGAGCTATGCTGATCCGAAACCAGGAGCCAGGAGCTTCTTCTGGGTCCCCCACATGCATGCATGGGCCCAAGGACTTGGGTCATTTTCTCCTGCTTTCTCAGGCCATAGCAGAGAGCTGGATCGGAAGTGGAGCAGCTGGGACTTGAACCAGTGCTCAGATGGGATGCTGGCGCTGCAGGGGGCAGCCTTACCCGCTACGCCACAGTGACAGCCCCCATAGCTTTTTAATCTATTCCCAAGATAGATGTTATTAATTTTCAAGAGAAACAGCTGACCTGTTTGTTTAGGACTACATACTATTCGGTTTTGTTTATTTTAAATATTTATTTATTTGAAAGATAGAGGGACAGACAGAGAAAGAGAGAGAGATTTTCCATCTGCTGGTTCACTCGCCAAATGTCCTCAATGGCCAGAACTGGGCTGATCCAAAGCTGGAAGCCAGGAACTTTCCAATCAAGGGCCCAAGAACTTGAGCCATCTTTCACTGCTTTCCCAGGAGCATTAGCAGGGAACTGGATCGGAAGTGGAACAGCAGGGACTCCAATTGTCACCTATATGAGATGCCAGCACAGCAGACCACAGCTTAACCTACTACGAATCATGCCAGCCCTATATATATACTGTTTTACAAGTTGTCTTTTTATTGGCTCTTCTTCAAAATAATGATTAAATCCTAAAGATAACCATTGTAAGTCAGTGGTTAAATAACTTGCAAAATGTTTCTTATTTCCATAAATACAGAGAGATTATTTATGTAACTTAGCAAAAGATTATGTAAGATTATACTTCCTCAGTAAGTAGTGGAAAGTAATAAAAGTAGGCATCAACTTATGAACCATTGTTAAGTTGATTCAGTGTATCATGATGCTACTATAACATAATAGAAAATATTAGCATATTAGCATAATAGGAAATATGCTTCCATAAGACTTGATAACCAAGAATAAAAAACTTAAATAATTCGTTTTAACTGTTTTATAATTCTAAATCACATATAAAGGCATATATAGGGGCCGGCACTGTGGCATAGTGGGTAAAGCCACTGCCTGTGACACTGGCATCCTATATGGGCACCAGTTCATGTCCTGCTTGTTCCACTTCCAATCCGGCTCTCTGATAACGGCCTGGGAAAGCAACAAAAGATGGCCCAAGTAGTTGGGCCCCTGCACCCTCATGGGAGACCCTTAAGAAGCTCTTGGCTCCTGGCTTTGGCCTGACCCAACCCTGGCAGTTGCAGCCATTTGGGGAGTGAACCAGCTGATGGAAGATCACTCAGGCTCTCTGTCTCTCCCTCTCTCTGTAACTTTGCTTTTCAAATAAGTCAATCTTTCTCTCTTTAAAAATAGCATATGTATTTTGAAAGGCACATACGGATTTACCTGTAAGATATAACCTTTAGTTTTATGATGATAGCGTTGTTTGATTCAAGTTATAAAAACACTTAAAAAGAAATATTTAATTTTCTGTGGAGTATAAAATATTTAAACTGCAGTAATTGCATATTAGCTTAATATTATTTCATAATGTCCTTTTTGGGTCTCAAAATACTTTTTTGATTGTGGAAATAGCATGGGGAAAATGGAAAGTATAAAAAGGAATAAAAAATTACACCCATATTCAGTGCCTTGAGAAACTGATTATTTTAAAAGTATGATTCTACTCTTTTTTCCAGAGTGTATTTTTCTGTGAGTGTCACATTTGGGATTACTTCTCCATAAAAGATTTGTGAAGCAAAATCCATTAGAATCAGGGAATGAGCAAGCTATTATCAAATTAGTGAGCTCTTCGATGTACTTGTAAATTTTATAAAGACTTTATCCTATTCAAGGAATGCCTTTGCGTTCAGATTGTTTGAAAACTAGTGTAGAAAGTAGCATATATTTAAATTTGCTCCATTTTATTTCATTAATCTTGCTTTTTCAGGGTTGTACATCACAACCCCTGTAGATTGAATCAAGCTAAACATCAGTTACTATCCCATACAAACCATTTTTTGAAGAAGAAAACATTCAAACGGTGTGAATGGTTTTGTAATTTTGAGGGTAACACTCTATATAAGACAATTCAAAGTCTTTTGAAAGGAAAAATAATGTAGGACATTCTCCTGTCTACACCACTATACCCAATATTAACTTTGTAAATAATTATAATATAGTTATATATAGAACTAAAGTTTTTTTTTTATTTTATGGGACATATACATAATTCATCAATGAACTTAAGTATTTAGTAGCATTCTTCTTCAATTCCATAAAAAATTCTATTTTTGTATTCCCTAGAGTATCTCTTTATTATCCTTATCAAAGTTCACCTTTTAAAAGCTGTTCTAAATAATTTTTTAATAAATTTCTGAGGAAAAATAGCTTTAAATGATATAAGTGAAAATTTAATCTTGGATTTTCTTTCATGTTCTTGAATGTAATAGTGCTTTTCCCTTTGTAGTTTCAGTAGAAGATAGTTTTTCTTCTTAATGTTAATGTCCTCACTATTGATCTGAATCAAATTGTGCAAACTGTATCTCATCATTGCTACATCATATCATGATATTCTCTCTCTGTCTCTCTCTGTCTTTGTCTCTGCTGTTCAAATCAGCATTGTGAACTGTCTAGATCTATGTTGTAAGATATTTAGAGATTGATTCCAACCTCCAAGTACAAACAGTCATGACAAAAAATTTAAATTTCTATGCTGTTTCAGTCTTTTTACTCTTATTGTTAAACCCTTCAATAGCACAAGGTTCCTTTTTTAATTTCTAGTAATCTAATTCCTATGTGACCCTTCTACTGATATTATTCTCTCAAAAGCTCTCAGTGATCTCCTTCATGCTGACCATGACCATTCTCAAGCTACATTTTCTTAGCCATTATTTGACCTTTGTCAACCAATCATTCTTTTTCATGAAAGCTCCCATTTATTTTTTTGTAAGATTTTCTCAATTACCTTTTACCCTCTTGGAATGTTCTTTCTGTATGATTCGTACTTTGGCTGTGCTCTGTCGTTGCTTCTACCCCTCACTGCGAGAAAAGAGGAAGGGGAATCTGCTTTGGAGTCATGCGTATTTGGGTTCAATTTTTGCCACTGCCTTTTACCAGCTGGGTGTCCTGAAGAAAGACACAGTCTCTTTACTCCATTTATTTTCCTTTGAAACATCAAATAATAACAGCAAAGGTAGGCAATCCAGTGCTTGCATGAATATATTACATAGATTGAGGGATCCATATAAGTTTCAACTCAAGACATTTTTATCTCTGGAGTCCTCAAGGTCCTACATGCACGTAGAAACCCATTTTTCCATTTCTCTATAGGGAAAGTAGCAATATATACCTTGATATTTAGTTTAAAATTTTTAAAATTTGTTGGTTATCCACCACAGCATTCAACACCAAGTGTACACTCACTCACTAAATGTTAGCTGTTATTTTCATTAACATGATTATTAGTATTTGCCTATTGACTAATGATGCAGCAAGCATATTTTAACCTTTAATTATTAATAAGTCACAGTTAACATACATATTTATAACTTAGTAGATTAGCTTCCTTAATGTTATTTCCCATACTATTTTCTACTCTTATTATTTCCAATTTAAAGTAATAACTAAAAAAGTTGTTATTGGCAGTAAAATTGAATCTTATCATTCTTGTAAATGATGTCCAATGACCCCAAGAGTGACATAATGTTGATTTTAATGTGTGTTTTATAACAAAGAGGTGGTGACACTATACTTGCAAGATAATTTCCATTATATCTCTCAAGCTGTAAAAGATAAAGTGGAAATTAATTATGTCTTCAGCAAACCAGCACAATACCTGCATCATAGTAGCTGGTAAATAAATATTTGTGGAATAAATTAATGATGTGGGAAGGTACAACTAAATCAGATCATAATGTACACCACATATTCATTCATTCAATAGACACTTACTAAGCAGCTACTATGTGTCTCAAGCACTGTTTTAGAATCAGAAGAAAAACAAAGTAAATATAACAATATCTCTGCCCTCATAAGTGCTTATATTCTAGTGAATAAAGACAATAAAATCAAATTAAAATACATGTAGGATATATTAGAAGAAATAAGTGCTATGGATTATAACAGATCAGAGTAAGGGCAAAGGGCAAATAGAAAATTCTTGGTATTGTATCAATCATTATATAAAAAACCTCAAGTATTATGGCTTAAAACAAAAACCATTTTTATTTCTTATCAGTTCTATGGTTCAGCTATTAGGTTGAGTTGGCCTCATCTGCTATCAATCATAAGGCTACCATCTGACTATTTATTCTAGATGTATATGTCTTCAAATGGCTTGATGGTTGGTGCCAATCTCATCCTCAACAAAGTTACCCTTGGGTACTCATATAATAGCAGCATTTCAAGATGATGACAGTAGAAACTGTAAGACATCTTGAAGCATAGACTGAGAAGTCATACATCACTTCCACTGTACTCTTCTGATCGAGTCACAAGGGACACCCATAAATAAAAACAGGGGAAACGGATTCTGCCAGTTGATGGGAAAGACTTTGTAGAATTTGGGACCATTTTTTCATATATCACAGATTGAAGGTTACTATCATTTTAATTTTTTATTTGTTCATTTGTTTTATTTATTTGAAAGGCAGAGAGAGAAAGAGATCTCATCTGCCTATAGCAGTTGAGACTGAGCCAGGCAGAAGCCCAGAGCCAGAGGCAGGAGCTAAATCCATATCTCCCACATGGGTTACAAGGAATCAACTATGTGTGCCACCACCTGCTACATCCCAGGTGCACATAAGCAGAAATCTGGAATCAGGAGCAGAGCTGGGAGTTGAACCAAGGCATTCTGATATGGGAAGCAGGCATCCAAAATGGTAGCTAAAACACTATGCCAAACATCACCCTTGGAAAATTGCTATCTTATTTTGGATAGTCAGTAACAGCATCTCTGATGGGTTGACATAAAAACAGAAACCTACATGATGTCAGGGAACAAGCAATATGAAAACTTTGAGTACATTCTAGACCAAGAAAACAGCACAAAATGCCAACATGAGTCACCAAGGAGTTCAGTGAGGATCGAAATTATGAACAAGAACAGATGTGTTAAGAGATAAATGTAGAGGAGTTGAACTTTTGCCGAGAAGTTAATTAAGACACATGCCTCCCACATTTGACTATCAGAGTTCAATTTGTGGCTCTGGCTCCTGATTCTGCTAGTGCAGGCCCTGAGGAGCAGCAGTGATGGCTTAAGTAGTTGGTTGCTATTACCATGTGTGCAGTCTGGACAAGTTGAGGGCATTTAGGGGAGTGAACCAGTTGATGGGTACTGTATCCACCACCTGCCAAATAAAGAGGTAAAAAAAAAGATGTTTTAAAAAGCG
Organism: Oryctolagus cuniculus; assembly: GCF_051225735.1. Classification (NCBI taxonomy): domain Eukaryota; kingdom Metazoa; phylum Chordata; class Mammalia; order Lagomorpha; family Leporidae; genus Oryctolagus; species Oryctolagus cuniculus. The sequence goes on along the minus strand of NC_142871.1, from coordinate 103,536,168 downwards.
AGAAATATAGAGAGGCAATGAAGGGACAGATAGTACTCATAGGGCATTGTAAGGGATTTTTTACTCTGAGATCAGAAAAATCATTATAAGAGATTATAATAGAGTGGCATCCAGAGCCAGGAGCTTCTTTGGGGTCTCCCACATGGGTGCAAGGGCCCAAGCACTTGGGCCATCTTCCATTGCTTTCCCAGGTGATAACAGAGAGCTGGATCAGAAGAGGAGCAGCCAGGACTGGAACCAACACCCATATGGGATGCCAGTGCTGCAAGCAGAGAATTAACCAAATGCGCCACAGCACTGGCCTCTAAGTACATATTGACTGGTCAGTGAAAACTCATACCTTACCATTGGATTGAACATAATCACCAAAGGATGTTGAATTAAATAATGTTTGAGGACTGGCACTGTGGTGTAGCGGCTTAGGCTGTCACCTGCACTGCCAGCATCCCATTAAACATGCTGGTTCCATTCCTGGCTGCTTCACTTCCAATCCAGCTCCCTGCTAATATGTCTGAGAAAGCAGTGGAAATTAGCTCTAGTGCTTGGGCCCCTGAACCCATGTGAGAGACCCAGAAGATTCCTGGCTTTGGTCTGGTCCAGCTCTGGCCTTTGCAGCCATTTGGGGAGTAAATCAACAGATGGAAGATGGATCTCTCTCTCTCTCTCTCTCTCAAACTCTGCCTTTAAAATAAAATAAATAAATACATTTAAAAAATGATGTTTGATTATGCGGGGGAAAGCCATTGTAATCCATAAACTGTACTTTGGAAATTTATATTTACTAAATAAAAGTTAAAAAAATAAATAAATAAAAAAGAGTCAACAATTACATCGATATTTTCAATAAAAAAAATGATGTTTGAAGGCCAAAAGCAAAAGATGAGCCTATTAAGATCCACTGATAAATTACATAGTTGTTGTATGCAAGTGAACTACAGATAAGAAAATATGTCTGAATTGAATTCAGTATTAAAAGCTTTCCCTAGGGATCTGGCATTTGGCCTAGTGATTAAGACACCTGTGTCCCACATGAGAGCACTTCGATTTGATTCCTTCCTTCAGCTACTGATGCCAGCTTCCTACTAATGTATATTCTGTAAGGGAACAGTGATCATTCAAGTAGTTGAATCCTTACTACCCATGTGGGAAACTTGGATTGTGTTCTCAGCCCTCAGCTTCAGCTAGGACCCAGCTCTATGTGTTACAATTATTTGGGGGAGTAAACCAGTAGATGAATGCACGCTTGCTCTCCCTTTTCCCTTCTCCCTCTCTCCTACTCTCCCTCCCTTCTTCTCTCTCTCTGCCTATCTGTCTCTCTTCCTTGTCTCTCTAATTTTCAACAAAGTTTTCTTTAAAAAAAATCTTGAAATCCAAAAAATCATTACATCAATTGAGTTTTTATAATTATTTCCCTACTAAATGAAATGCACAGTGTTGGGGATTCAAAGTCAACAAGATACAGTTCTCAAAAGTACGGTTATTCTAATGTGGCATGGAGATTGATAATTATATAAATTAAGAAAATGAAGTGAATTTATCAACTAATACTATAGTGTTAGATGGAAAGCATAAGTAGGCACACAGGAGTGTGAGGGAAGGTCTAAGTGTAGACTGTTGCTAGAAATAGATAATTTCTAGGTGACAAGTTAAAAATCTGGTGTTATGGTGCTATTAATTCCAGGCCCAGCGGAAGACAAGCATTCATCCTGGAGATGGGAGAATAGCTGCTCTAAATCTCAGTCCAGTAAAATATATATACTTTATGTTGTTATTACTCTTTTTTTAAATATTTATTTTATTTATTTGAAAGGCAGAATTATGTTGAGAGAGGAGAAAACAGAGAAAGGGATATCTTCTGTCCACCAGTGTAATCACCCAAATGACAGCAACAACCAGGGCTGGGCCAGCAGAAAGACAGAAGCCAGGAACATCTTTGGGATCTCCCACATGAGTGGCAAGGGTACAAGCACTTGCGCCATCTTCCACTGCTTTCCCAGGCACATTAATAGGGAGCTGGATTGGAAGTGGAACAGCCAGGTCTCAAACCAGTACCCATATGGGATACCAGCATCGGAAGTGGCAGCTTAACAGAACTATCCACAATGTCAGCCCCTGGTGTTACTCTCTTTCTAGCAAATATTTAGATCTGCTCTTCTTGTGATTTCATAAGATATATTTGTTACATTCTGATTTTCAACAAATAACCATGGAATCTTAATAATTAAAAATAATCCCAATTTGGAAATGAGAAGCCCAGCTTTGCTTCTCACTCTGGCTTAACACAAGTTTCCTAAATTCACTATACTTCAGTCTCCCGGTCCATAAATGGGTTGATAGAGATCAGTGATTTTCAACCATGGCTGCACATTAGAATCATCATGCTTTTTTAAAAGTAGTAATACCACAGGGCTTAATTTCTAAAACTCTCCAGGTAATTTAATGTAAAGTGTTAAAAACCAATGGGCTAGCTGGTCACTAAGGTTACTTCTAGTAAAATCATGTTTGGAATAGTAACAGTTGCTAGAGATAGCAGTGTTCTTAGTATTTACCTAAAAACTAGTACCAAATCATCATCTGGGTGTAAAGCATGCATTAAAAATAATGTAAATTCACCTGATTCTTAGAAATTAACTATTGTTGGCCGGCGCCACGGCTCACTAGGCTAATCCTCTGCCTGTGGCGCCAGCACCCCGGGTTCTAGTCCCAGTCGGGGAGCTGGATTCTGTCCTGGTTGCTTCTCTTCCACTCCAGCTCTCTGCTGTGGCCCGGGAGTGCGGTGGAGGATGGCCCAGGTCCTTTGGCCCTGCACCCGCATAGGAGACCAGGAGGAAGCACCTGGCTCCTGGCTTCAGATCGGTGCAGCGTGCTAGCTGTAGCGGCCATTTAGGGGGTGAACCAACAGAAGGAAGACCTTTCTCTCTGTCTCTCTCTCTCACTGTCTAACTCTGCCTGTCAAAAAAAAAAAAAAAAAAAAGAAAGAAAAGAAATTAACTATCATTATGATTGGAAAGCAGTTACTTTCAATACTCATATGGTGTGAATACACTGTATTCAGAGATTATATGTAAATGTGTCTTAAAAATGCCATTGTAACTATTTTGATTTTTCAATAAATGGGTCCTTAAGATCCTAATCATTTTTTTTTTTTGACAGGCAGAGTTATACAGTGAGAGGGAGAGACAGAGAGAAAGGTCTTCTTTCCATTGGTTCACCCCCCAAATGTCCGCTACGGCCAGCGCTGTGCCTATCCGAAACCAGGAGCCAAGTGCTTCCTCCTGGTCTCCCATGCAGGTGCAGGGCCCAAGCACTTGGGCCATCCTCCACTGCCTTCCTGGGCCACAGCAGAGAGCTGGAGTGGAAGAGGGGCAACCGGGACAGAATCCGGTGCCCCAACCGGGACTAGAACCCAGAGTACGAGCGCCACAGGCAGAGGATTAGCCTAGTGATCCATGGTGCCGGCAAGATCCTAATCTTTAGGGCCAGCGTTGCAGCACAACAAGCTAAATTGCCACCTGCAACCCTTGTATTCTGCATCAGAGGGCTGGTTCGAGGCCAGGCTACTCTGCTTCCCTTCAGTTCTCTGCTAATATACCTGAGAAGGCATCAGAAAATGTTTCAAGTACTTAGGTTCCTGTTACTCATGTGGGATACCAGCACAGACTCTGGACTCCTGGCTTCTGCCAGGCCCAGCACTGGCTGCTGTGGCCATTTTGGGAGTAAACCAGCAGATCTCTCTCTCTCTTTCTCTTTCTCTCTCTCTCTCTCTCTCTCCCTTTCAAATAAATAAATAAATCTTTACTCCTGAGTCAATAATCTTCCTAAAGTGTATTACTTATTTTGAAAAAATAACTTACATACTGATTTATTATGAGGCATAATAGGCAGTTTTGTAAGAACAATTGAAGTGAAATATCTAGCTCTATTGGTGTTTCAAATGACTTAAAGTTTGATTTCTTGAATCTATTTTGAATTGCATCACTGTAAATGTTGCCATCAGTTTTTTACAAATGCATTTTCATTACAGTAAACAGATAATTTTCCCTTTAATTTTAAATGTTAAAGTTGATAAACAAAAACTATATTAAAGTATATGAGTTAAACAGCTCCCCCAAATACCCATATTCAAAAAGAAACTGTGTAGACTTATAGGAAATTGAGGAAAGGCCTCAAATAAACATGAAATTGGAAAGTATATGTTCTGTGTCCTGTATTTCCACAGAATTCTGTGTTTCTGTAGTTTATTTTTGAATACTCAGCACAGGCAAACTCTTTTCTTCTTTTACTCAAACTAATAAGAAGAAGAAAGAAAAGGGGTACAGATGACAGGTAACAGCTAATGTGGGTGAATGTAGGTGCAGCCAACAAAGAATTTGGTAGCTGTTTGGAATTTCTGCTGGCATACTTATGTAGGAAAAGTATTTGGAAAAAATGGCCCAATGCCCAGAAAAGACACTATGAAGAAGAAAATATATGATTTTCAGTAATATGTGTATGCCTGTGTCATCATTCTGTGTCTGCTCCTGACATTGTCAGTCTGTTATTCTTGTTATATCTTTAATTTCCATGCATATTTCACTGTATTTCTTTGCCCTCTTGATGACAACCTAGATATACTTAATAACTAAGAATTCACAGACATACAATTTATTATAGCATGAAAAATTATGACATTAGAAGAATAATGTGACTGCTGTAATAGTCCACATGTTTAAAAACCTTGCTCTGTGCAGAATGGGGAAGCCGTTTTGCTTCACATTAGCTCTACTACATATCAGTTTGCTTTACAAGGTCTCCCTGAAATCGATCAGACACGTGTACCATGCTTTCAAAGAGTTTTGAACAGTAGGAATGAGCCATGAAAAGTTTTAAAATACAAACCACACACACGATAGGGTTTATAAAAATAGTTATATGTATTCTAGTTATTAAAAAGCCATTTTATAAGGGCTTTATATGATCGAGAATATCTACAAGTTTTGTGAAACAACATAAATTTTAGTATCAAAATGGAATCATACTTCTTATTATTCAACTCTTGGGAGTGACCAAATTCAGGACTTGATATTTAACTACTTCACCTTTCAAGATCTTTTCTTCTACTCACCTGTTCCTGATTCTGTTGTTCTACCAGATAAATTATTTTGTATTACATATCTTCTTTTAAACTAGGACAAGCACATTAAGCTGTATTCAGTCACTCATGTATTATAGTATACACTTAGTTTAATCAGATAAAGTCAACAAAGGGATAATAGGTCTGCAGAAAGGGAAGGACAGGGGTGATGTAACCTTAGGAAGGTATACAGGAAAATAACCTTGGTAAGATTAGAAGCATTTCATGCTTGGGAATAGTGAAGAACTAAAACCTGGAAACTAGTATTAGTTACTTTCCAATATTGCCTGGGGCTGGGCCAGGTCAGCAATGCAATCATTGTGCAAAGTAAAATAAATTGACCCAGTTTTCTAAAAATGTCATATAAAATTTACTTGATCTGCAAAGCCTAACAATTTTGAATATTGGATATAGACTTTATATCTGATAGCCAGAGTTTAGAGATGCTAACATTGTCTTGAGTAATGAATATTAATTACAAGAATATAAATACATAACTTTATTGATATTATTTGTAGTTAGGGTAGTTAAGTTTTTGCTTGTTAAGATATCAAATCGGTCTGTAGGGCATAGCTGCATAATGTACAAAGTGTAAGTTCTGTACTCCATCTTGAAAGCACAGATAGTGCATTAAGTAAGGCCATCATCTAGGATGAATAATGCAGGTGTTGTTTTAGAACATGTCAAATTCTCTTAAATGTATCTTCCTTCTTTAAACTTTGATCAACTGAGATAAATGTTTTTAATTTGACCTTATCTGTTTATCAAAATAATATAAAAGACAAGCTATGAAGTAAATTGATATGCTACTATGGTTAGATAGAATTGGAATTCAATACTTTTGAAACTGAAGGTTTTTTAAAAAGAATGCATAGCTGTATGACACCATGAGAAAGAAAAGAGACCTCCAAGGTTTTGAAATGGTTAAAATTTAAAAGTATTTGGATAAGTTGGGCATGATTTTTATCTAACTCTTCCAAATACAATGTATTCTTTCTTAAAGGAAGTTGTAATTAAGAGTACATTGAGTCATGAATTTTAATGATATCAAATCATGAATATTAAAATATATTGCTTATAGATACCAAAAAGTAATAGTGAGAATTATAATTTGTGACTCAACTTGTAATGTCCAACTGTAACAGAAAGCCTCTCTCATTGAAATCTCTTGGAAATAGACTCATGCATATTTAACCTAGTAACTTTGGGCATTCAGAAATGAAGAAGGCTAAATCAAAATACAATCTCAAAATCAGCATCGAACCTTGTGTTTTTCTCTCCTAGTTTTAGTGATTTTTAACACAGATAGTAAGTTGGCTTAAAATTGAAACATGCACATATATACAGGTTTGCTAGCTGGAGAGTTTCCACGCCTGGGGGAGGGTAGGTGACAATTGGTGCATTCAGTGTAGAACACGTGTAATGATAATAAAGTTGATTGGTTGAGCTCTATAGCTTTTTTCCCCCTTTTTTCTTTCTTCCTGTAGAGTAGTTCAGTGGAGGGGCAGGTGGTGGAAGGGTTCTCTCCCGTCTTCCCCCTCCCACTAAGGAGAGTGGGTTGATACCATTTTTATTGTTCTGCTGGGGTGGGAAATAAGCCATATGCTTTAGCGTTTTGAATGGCTACACCAGAGATAGCCAAAGCATGCCCTCTTTCCCCCTCCTACTGTACTTTTGGGAGGAGATATTCCTCTAAATGTTTCTGTAGGATTTGGGGTTAGCTTAATGTTTCTGCCCCAGGGCAGAGAGGCGAGTGAGCAGAAGAAATGACAAGGGCTGGAGAGGCACGTTGGGCTGAGCGAAGTGTGGAGTGGGAAGCTTATGTCTAAAACCCACCCCTCCCCTGTATACCACGCAAAGGCAATGAGAGTCGGAACCAGCTGATGCCGCTGCTGCTGCTTCCCGTTTCCAGGGTGAAATTTTCACAGCAGGCAATTCTGAAGGGAGGAAAAATCCCTAACAAGCAGCGGAGAAGATCTTATCACCCAACCCAAGCTATGTAACCTTTAGACAGGCTTTTCCGAAACAGCCGCATTTTAAAAGCCAGCATTCACTGTCCAAAATACGGGCCGGGAATCAGAGCTGGTATGAAAATATGAAAAGCCTCTTTACACCCTGAGTGTTTGAAACGATCCGATGAGCATAGGAAGTGGCTGCCAGCGCTCTGGCGGCTGCTCGTGCTGCCGCTGCCGCCGCCGCTGCCGCTGTTCCTCGCAGAGGGCTGGACAGAGCTAGTCCTGGTTTCAGCACCTCCGGCGCTGGACAGCTCTCTGCACGCCGCACCGCCGCCTGCTTGCTTTTGCTTTTTCCCACTCTCGCTTTGCATTACTGGAGATGCATCTAAATTACGTCCTGTTCAACAACAAGTAGATTTTTTTTTTTCCTGTACGGGAATTACAGTAGACGATTCTCTCAATTAAACAGCATTTTCTTCTTTACGGATTTGGCTGTCAGGCGTATTTATCCCGATCTCCACCCCTGCCCCCTCCCTTTGCAGGAACGAGTCTTTGGGAACGTGGTCCACCCAGGGATGTAAAACTGTGCTTACCGATGCATCCCATACGAAATGCTTATGTGATCGTCTCTCTACCTTCGCCATTTTGGCTCAGCAACCTAGAGAAATAGTAAGTAACAAAGGGAAAACACGGCTTTAATGCAAAGGCAAGGGACATTGTGGCGAGTGTTTCTCTAGGGAACTGCATTTTAAATGGGGAAATGGAAATGTTGCAGGGTGGCAAAATTGGGTTCTTCTCCTTAGCTACAGTGGCTTGGTGAAATGAATTCTAGTTGGTGTGCTATAACTAAATTCTACTCAATTTTATGTCTTCTAACTTGAAATTTCTGCAGTGTAGTTTGGAGGATGTTCTCCAATCATATTACTAATATCCTGCAAACTTTAAAATAAAAATTATTGCCAACTTAACCTTTATTTTAAAACTGGAAAGCTGTTATGGGTAATTTGTGAGGATACTGTTAGTAGTAGACTGAAGACCCCAAATACTGTAGCTGAACACATTGCATCTGCATTGGATATTTTCAGTACAGGTTTTCTGGGGGTGTCCTTGGCTATATATAATTTAGTATATATCTAAATAAGATGAAGTTTTATGAGAGTATCACTGTCAGGAGCTGTAAGATCATTCCTTAAAAGTGTATAGATTTTGCAAAAATAGTTTCTGAAAAAGATAGATGTACAGAACTATCCAAACAAAAATATTAAATATATTTTGAGAAAATATTACAAAGAAGAATAATTATTGAGATAAATGTGACTTTTTGCCAAAATCTGGCCTGAATAATCACCCTTTTTACTTATTTTGGTTAAAAAGGCCTAATTTAATTTGACATGTATTTTTAGATTTTAGAACTTACCTAATCTTAAAGTGTATTCCTTCAAACTTCCAATGTTAAATTTATGGAATACAATGGATTTCAATAGGTAATGTCATGTTAGTGTCTAAAGAAAGAAAACTCTCAGATCGGTGAATGCCTCTGATATTTATATATGTTTGAAAAGATATAAGACTTATTTTTCAAGGTCATGCTTTTAAGGACTGAAACTAGAATTGTGAAAATTAACTTTACACATTATGTTCATGGAAAAAAACCACAAAATATACTTGAAGGTCTTAAATTTGACATTTCATTTTGTTCTATATCCTTAGAGGCCAAGCAAGTGAAATTTAATGTGAGAATCTTTGACTTAGACCAAAGTTGTCAAAAGTCAGAAAGTTTGAAAAATGCTCAACACCTATGTACAGATTTGGGTAATGCAATAAGCATAAATGGGAGGATCAAGAGAAATTTTTACCAAAAACATAGTTTGAAAATGACTGAAATATAGTTAATTGAAAAAAATGACTACTACCAATTTCAGCTAAAGAAAATTTAACATATGTAGTTGACTAACTTGTAGTTTCAGGTCTTTATGTTACAAAACTGTTAAGTAGGTGATATGCCATAATCAAGCATAAAACTCGAGGTATTTTATTACTTCACAGTTGGAGAGAGCAGAGAGCTAGAATTAGTCATTTCAGAGGTTGAAAATATGTGAACACAGTGGATCCTTGGGTAATTATCTGGTAACTATAACAACGAAACAAGCCATTTTTGAATGATACATTAGTTTTGCTGAGCTTAGAGATTGTTTTAGTTTCTTCAAAAATTTTATCTTTTTGTTTGTTTTGTTTAATTTTCAGATCATGGAATCCTCTGGTACTCCTTCAGTCACACTAATAGTAGGCAGTGGTCTTTCTTGCTTGGCCTTGATCACCCTAGCAGTTGTCTATGCAGCATTATGGAGGTATGTAATCAATTGGAAGATTGAAATGGGATACTTAGTTGTTCATAGTTAAATTTGGGAATGTAATAATCATTCTGTATCTCCTGTCTTTTACTTTAATGAACACAGTAGTTTTACAACAGAGTTATAAATGCTGTGATTAAGCTGTAATAAGTGAAGTGTGTTTACCTAATTTTCCTGTTTATATAGCTAACAGTGAGATGAAAAGAGCACACACACACATACACACACACAAACACATACACACCACACACTTCCCACTTTTCTTCCCAATTCAAATGAAAGTTGCCTTCAACAAGTTGCTTGTCCCTAAGGATGGCACTCTTAAACCCCAAGTTCAGTTTATATGTAGTTACTATTTATCCCAGTTGATATTGAGCATGAGACTTTGATTAGTACAGTCAAATGAATTTCTTAAAAAATGTGTTGTCAAATTCTTAAGTTTCAAACACAAGGTTTCAGTATGTCACAGACAGTAAATTTAACCTCTTTTAATATTTAAAGTACTAACATCACAATGCTCTAGAAAAAGCCTCTTGGTTGGGTGTTTCCAATCAATATGGTTTTAACAAATTGATTAAAAGATGTCATAAAAATGCATAAACAGGGAGAAGTGATTGAAAAAATTTTTCCTATAATATTTGAATTTTAAACTTTAAAATTGAATTGCATCTCTTTGATGTTATGTGAAAATTGAGTATTTCCCTAAGTTTTATTCAAATTCTGTTAGAATGATACTTGTGAGATTTATTATATCTATGTATATAAAGATAACAAATATAAAACCATATGGCCTAAAATCATAATTGATTTTTTTTATTTTGAATACTAGACATGTTATACCCATTTTAGTCATTAAAGTGATCCAAATACACAGTTACTACATTAGTAGATAGATAATTATCTGTTATTTCCTGAATGTTTATTTAAAATTGTGAATGTAGATATTCCTACCTCAAAGGTCTGCCAGTCTGTATCTTTTACTTAAGATAAAAACAATTATATTGAAATGCTAGTTAAGTTTAATAAGGAAAGGCTGTTTGACTTAATGTATTTTTTAAATTTCTACTCCATTATGATCTTCACTCTTTTGAGAGAAAGCATTAGATGTTGAAGATTAAGAGTTTCCAAGCTTTGTGCAAAAATAAAATAAACAATCATATTGGCCTATTAGCACAGGTACCCCAAAGAAGTTCTGCCACCCTGAGAAGGAGTTATCTGATCAAAATACCCTGGTGATATGGGGCAATCTGACAAAATATGGGTGATTCCAGGAAATGAAAAAAGGCTTTATTGTAGGCATGGCATTGTAGGCATAAGGATCCTGGTTTCAAGACTCAGTCAAGTAGTCATTCATTGTCCTGGTAACATAAGAGCAAGATAGACAAAAGCTGGGAAGGAAACAATTTTCTGTCTCACAACTGCCTGATTGGCAATTCTCAGAAATCAGGCAGAATTTAAAGACTGGGGTACTAGATAATAACAATAGCATCATAACTCACACTCAAAGCAGTATTTAGAACTAAATTTCCTTTTTCAGCACAAAAGAGTATAAGCACCAATTCTACTTTCTTGTCATCTCTCAATATATATGCCTAACAAGTGTAAACATTATCAGTATTAATGATATATAAAGTGAATCAAAGATGGATTAATTCATCCATCATAGACTTTTCTTTAATTCAGAAAATCCAGGAAAATCACTTAATACAATAGTTTTCTAGGAAATTCCAAAAGACTTTAAAGGATTTCTCAACACTTAATATGAAATTGAGAATTTCAGAACAAAGTACAGAGAAACAACCAGATTTAGATAGCTAAGAGGTAGTGGTCAACAACTTATTGTCTGCTACTACATGAATTTAAGTAGTATCAGTATTTTGAAAGAAGTGTCAAGTCTCATGTATTATTAAGTTTTCATGATTAATTCAACACCTTTTAAAAACACTAAATTCACCCTATGATATTACTCTATGGTAATAAGTGTATTAAGATCCTGCTACCATTTTTTTGGTAGAGTTATATTGTTATGTCAAAGAGCAATTGATCATGTCCTTTTAATCAGTGCATTGATATGAAGAATTCACAAATTTTGTTTAAACAAATGTTGAATGACTAATTTTTAAAGTAGAGATATTTCATACAAACTTTTAACACAATAGTGTGTCTCAATATTTATGAAAATGGAAAGAGCTAGACTATTCAGGGTGCTCAGGTCTGGGTCACTTGTTATCATAATTTTCCTAATTACTAGGCCAAAAACACCACTGAAACTCTTGATAATGTCATCTTTATCCTTGTGCTGTCATGGAAAACATTAACAGGAAATAAAGGGTTAATGTTATAAAGTCCTTAAATGTTTTATATTATATCTTATACCTATAAAGAAAAAGGGCAAGTTAATATTTGATGATGACTTCGGCATCCTAGTGTGTGGCTTGTTGTATTTTTCCACTGGGGATGCAAGGGCAATTTCTCCAACTCTTGAGGCCATTTTGTGCTGAGAATCAACCTACTTTAGTCTTATTTGGGCTTACTTTGTCTAGAAAGGAAATTTCTTTTGTACTATAAAAGCTCCGTTTTGTATTTTGTCGTTAGCCTTTTTTTTTTTTCTTGCCTTTTTTTTTTTCTGAAATGTGTGATGGAACATGGGGCATCTGCTTAAATGTTGTTCAAAGACGGGGTGGGGGTGGGGTGGATTTTGTTATATTTTACCTTCCAAACAGTACCTCCATATCTTTGGCACTTCTATTTAACATTGCAAAAGAAAGCTCATGCCTACTGGGGAATGTGATTCCATATTACAATGCAAATTGAACAGACTCAAACACACAGTAAATGCAAGGGTGTCTTTTAGTTACTGTCATTCAGTGATTTACCACAAGGCACAGTAAAATAAGATAGCTATTACTCTTTCAGGGTAAACAGCTGTAGAACATTTGATTCTGAGCAGTTTTCTTTATAGCTTATGTTCTTTTACATTTAAAAATCGTATAGTAGACCATATATAAACACTTCTTCATTAGGTAAAATATGGCAGACAGCAAGTAATGATCCAGCCCAATGGAAAATCATTACTTGTGGATTATATTCATCGTTAAAGATAAAGATGAATTTGTTTGAAACAATTAATCAAGAAAAGGGAAATATAAAACATCCTCCAACAAATCTGTGGAAAATGAAATTTAAAAAAAAGTTTATTTTTATTCAAATTTTTTGAAAATCTATGTGTAGTTTTTCATAATATGCATTATCTTCAAACTTTTTGAAATACCCTCATATAACATGTAACAACCTGACTATATAAAAATACTTAAGTGGATGAAAGTGTTCATGGTTTCATGAAGATAATGGCATCCTTCTGATAAACAAGGATGATGTTTTAGAATCTGTATGGAATTTTTCTTTTTGATTCACAGAGGTTGTTTTTGTTGACATATATGATAACATTAAGCATATGATTTATATACTTATGAATATAAACATAATTATACTAGTTGATATAGTTCTTAGAAATATTATACTTCCAGGAAGAAAAGAAATGTATCATGATAACAAATGTGCAACTATGGCTGTATCAGAACTGCAATATTGTCCACAGTAATGTCCAAGGTGAAAAATAACTGTAAAGTATTCTTGGACATGCCATGTCATTATAAAATTGGATCTGAAAGAATAATACTTAACTTAAAAACTTTCTTATATTTATACACCTGTAAAGATAATGTTTTAATATTTTCTTTTGCTGATAAATTTCACCAAATACACGATAAAGAATTCTCATCTTGCCATTGAATTTTAAAGTTCCACACTGTTTTTCTCTTTGATTAGGTACATACGCTCTGAGAGGTCCATAATTCTGATTAACTTCTGCCTGTCTATAATCTCATCCAACATTCTCATATTGGTTGGACAGACTCAGACACATAATAAGGTATGACTGCTAATTATTTTGATTCTTTTAATGTGTTTATATTTTTGGAATTTTTTGGTTATTCATAGCCTATACATTATTCTAGATAAAATAGAAAACTCCTGATGAAATTTTTAAAAATATTTTATTGGTTTCTGAATAAAACTACTATCTGTTCCAGAAATGTACTCTTTTGGCTTAGAGGGAATAATGACTAAGAAGTTGGTTATTAAAGTAAGAATTTGTGTTTGTGAGACTTTGTATCAAAGCTTTATGAGTTCAGTTTTGGATATCAAAAGCATTGGTTTAGATTCATTATCCTATTTATGATAGGACTCAGTTGTATTGTCATGGATACAGGATACAATGACTGTGTTTTGGTCTAATTTGTTAACATACTGATTTCTAAAAGACAATTATAAATTACTTACAAATATAGCATTATTCTTGAAAATCCACCCCCCAAAAATGTCTATAGGCAGTATTTGAAGAGGTTGTTAGAAAAAAGTTACTCTAGATTGTACACCTTTCAAAATTTTTACTCAACAAAAAAGCTTTTTGATACTTAAGCAACATGGCAGTTATTTAACTGCGAGTCACTCTTTTAGTAGAATATAAAAATGTATGCCCTATTTATATGAGTTGACCAATTTATGAGTTGACTATGTTTTTCAAGAAATGATTGTCTTTACTGAATTATTCTGACATGGTCCAAGAAATCCATAATGGCATCTTAAATTAACTTACTCCATCCATTAAAGAATACTGTTAAATTCTGATTTTATAACTTACTTGGTTTTAGGCCTGTTCTTTGTCCAGCTTTTTTCTTTTCAAATACTAAAGTAAATAATTGATTTTTTTCCAACAAGCTGTATTTATTTTTAAATCAAATATACTTTTCAATAGATTCTTTAGGTGTACTAGATATTCTCAGAACATGTATCAACATCAAGGATAATGGGTAGTCTGTTCATTTCTGCTAAGTTATATCCTTAAGACTGGTGATGCCCAACCAAATAATTTGATTTGGGACCTGAGTGGGGCCTAGGAGATAACAGATGACTCTGATGATGGTTTCTTTTGAACCACATTTCTCTTGACCATGAGAAGGGCCCAGAAGAAAGGCCACTAAATCTTCAAGAAAATAATACAAACAGCAACCTAATAAATGGTTGAAGAAAAAATACTTTCATACATTTTAATTTTTTCCTATTCTTTCTCTGTCATTTCTTCTTCTTCTTTTTTTTTTTTTTTTTAACAGGCAGAGTGGACAGTGAGAGAGAGAGAGACAGAGAGAAAGGTCTTCCTTTGCCGTTGGTTCACCCTCCAATGGCTGCCATGCTGCGGCCGGCGCACCGCGCTGATCCAAAGACACGAGCCAGGTGCTTCTCCTGGTCTCCCATGGGGTGCAGGGCCCAAGCACTTGGGCCATCCTCCACTGTACTCCCAGGCCACAGCAGAGAGCTGGCCTGGAAGAGGGGCAACCGGGACAGAATCCAGCGCCCCAACTGGGACTAGAACCCCGGGTGCCAGCGCTGCAAGGCGGAGGATTAGCCTATTGAGCCGCGGCGCCGGCCATCATTTCTTCTTAAATAAAGAAGGTGAAAGAATATAAATTCTATTAAAGTATAATTCATGTTCATGTTATGAACATATAATAAAAAATTTAAAGGAAATGCAAAGCAAGAGGGAAAACAAAAGGAGAAAGGAAAAATACCAAAGGTAAAGGAGGTAGAAACTTATTGGAATTGGGAAAGGAGAAAGATGACCAGTAGAGAAAACAATGAGTGTAAATAGGGGTCTAAGCTGAAAAAGAAAGGGAAGACAAAGAGGAAAGGAATGGAAAAGAAGAGATGAAGAAAAGATGGGACTGTGAGCCTAAAGGAATCAATAAACCACTCCTGTCACCCTTCCCTTTTGATTGTTCACTTTGACTAGGTTTCCCAATTCCTCAGAAAGGCTCATTGATTGGCTAATTAATGCTCATTCTTGATTCTTTAACTGTCCTCCATCTTTTGTTCAGAAGAAGGGAGATTCCCTCTGAGGTAGGAATTATATGTTGAGTCCAGGAATTGAAATAAGTCAAGTTAGAGTTCAGCTGAGTCCATATTTTAAGTTTTCCCCATCAAATCATTCCTTCTTGTCATTTTAAATCCTCCAAACACCTTGAACCATTCTTCCCATCAGATATGGAAACTTGTATGATCTTCAGTAGGAAATATAACTTTAAAACTTCATGCTGGGCCGGCGCCATGGCTCACTTGGTTAATCCTCCACCTGCGGTGCCAGCATCCCATATGGGCACCAGTTCTAGTCCCGGTTGCTCCTCTTCCAGTACAGCTCTCTGCTGTGGCCCAAGAAGGCAGTGGAGGATGGCCCAAGTGTTTGGGCTCATGCACCCACATGGGAGACCAGGAAGAAACACCTGGCTCCTAGCTTCGCATTGGTGCAGCGCCAGCTGTAGCGGCCATTTGGGGAGTGAACCAACAGAAGGAAGACCTTTTTCTCTCTCTGTCTCTCTCTCTCACTGTCTATGACTATACCTGTCAAATAAAGAAAAACAAAACAAAACAAAAAACCTTCATGCTGGGTGGCAAAGTTTTTTATAAAATTTTAACCAAACATTAAAATAGAATTTTCCACAAAGTTTGCTACACATTATAATGGCTATAGTCTAAATCACTGTTGCCTAATATGAATACCAAGAAACAAATGCAAAGCATATTTAAAATTTAAAATTTTTAATTCCTACAGTGACAAAATATAAAAGGAAATAGGTTAAATTTAAGATGTTAATTAAACTCAATGTATGAATAATATTACAATTTCAATGTATAATTAAAATAAGATTTTAATATAATATTTTAAAATTATTTTGATTCTCCAGAATCTGGTCTATATTATATACCTACAATACATTGCATTTGGACTAACTGTATCTTAAGTTCTCAGTGGCTACATGCAACCAGTGATTACTAAATTGTGTAGATCCAAGTGACAGAAATGGTTTCAAAGAATTACATTCTGCCTGCCCATTCTGGCCTTTGCAGGTTTCCAATCTCCTTTTTGCTCATAAAAGTGTCTTTTGAATATCTTCAGATATTATGAATATCAAAGGCAAGATAAGACAAGTCTAGGATTCTCAGAAATTTCTGGTATGGGCTTAAAAAAAGTTTGTTATGATTTCATTTTTCCCTAGGTAACTAACTACAGAATAGATTCCATGTGATTTTGAAGATGCAGTGGTTCTGTTCCATGTTGACTATGCTAATTTTTGCTGTTACAGTTATTGAGCTTATTGGAAGGAATGGGTGGGAGGTGGTAGTGATGAAGAGGAAAATGAGAAATTATTAGTTTCCACTTACGCTATATTAGTTTTTCCTTATTAGCACTGAGTAGATGTTCTGGCAAGCTTAGGACAATTTGCATTAAAGTGATTAGCAGAGAAAATTATAAAATACTGGGATTTTATTTTCGTATTGTCACCAATACTGAGTTTTCCAACGGGGATAAGTATGTATCTTAGTATATATGCTTTGAATTGGGTTAAATTGACGCTATTTGATTTTATACATGAGATTTTTTTGTTTGTGTCTCTGTTTTTATTGTCCTTAGAATTAGTGATTTCTTTAAAGAATTATAGAAGAAAAAATACAAAGTATATCACCTATAAAATGTATGATTTAACAAACTCCAAAAAAGTGTTTTTAAAAAGGTAACATATTGATCGGTGGCTACAGTATTTTATTTAGGTTGGATGTAAGGCCCTTGTACTGATTTAGGCATTTTGTAACTTGGTCTGATTCCTGTCTTTGGCCTCCCTGATAAGTTTTAATTGATGCTTTGGTGTTCACTACTTGGAAAATGGGAACATCTGAGAGAGCTTTTTGGTGAACAGATTATTTCATATTGCCTCTGAGAGTTGTCATGTCTAGTTTGTATGAAAATTGGTATTTGATGTTGATGTTCAGGTTAATTTCAAAGTATCATAAACTAGAATCTTTCTCTGAATTATTTGATGAAATATAATTGACCTGATTATCTCACTGTTCAATATCTCTGCTTGCTTTTGAATTGAGATACATAGAAGCCAAAATAATCCATTGTTTGAAAGATGAATGTATTCACATCTTTAAACCTTAGATTCAATTGCTGGCAGCAAATAAGGTACAAATACAATTTCTTTTATCTCTTCTTAAAAATGCTGTTGTAAAATTTAATTATAACCCACTTCATTATATTTTGAGCTTTCTCATAAAACAACATTGCTCTTTGATCTCCCAATGAATTTAAAATTTCAACCAAGATGAATGTTTATGTATCACTCAAATTTATTTGTAAAAAATTTCCTTTACACTTTAAATGCATGTTTTTTGTTGAGCAGCATAGACTATTTTTGCTTTTCTTATTTTACCAAAAGCAAGAATGATATCAGAAACAGACAAATTCATGGAATAATTATCTTAATCACAAAAATATTTGTTTCTTTAAAAAGAATTTGAAGAGATTTTTCAAAGATTGTGTAGCACTTTCCTTAACTGATACAAATAAAATTTGGCAAAGCTCTTATTTTGCCAATAAGAAAATGGTGCTTATACATAGCTTCTCTCCCACAACCTCTCTATCTGGTTACAATGAAAGCAAATGTAGGTCCAAATTTTATCACATATTCAGATATTAGCAAATCAAGAACCCTCATTAGCAAATCAAGAACAAAAGCTGATCATATGTTCAATGAAAGCCTAGGTCTCTGTCCTTTTAGGTATTTTGACCATACCATGCTTGTAATATTCATTTGATGTGAACATAGCAATACCATAGAAAAAGTGTTCTATACCCTTTAGTCAGAAACTCTTCCTAATTTATTGTCTTGACACTGAGTGGTTGTAAAGAAAACCATTAGCCTCATCTTTTTTTTTTTTTTTTTTTTTTTTGACAGGCAGAGTTAGACAGTGAGAGAGAGAGAGAGAGAGAAAGGTCTTCCTTTACCGTTGGTTCACTCCCCAAATGGCCACTATGGCCAGCACTGCGCCTATCCGAAGCCAGGAGCCAGGTGCTTCCTCCTGGTCTCCCATGCAGGTGCAGGGCCCAAGCACTTGGGCCATCCTTCACTGCCTTTCCGGGCCACAGCAGAGAGCTGGACTGGAAGAGGAGCAACCAGGACAGAATTCAGTGCCCCAACTGGGACTAGAACCCCGGGGTACCGGTGCCGCAGGCGTAGGATTAGCCTAGTGAGCCAGCCGAGCCCCATCTTTTAAGAGGTGCAGAATATAAGCATCAATTGAATCTCACACACAGTTAATTCAATAGAAAGAAGTTTTTAGCTGTATTAGCCAGTCCATAGATTCTCAATGTCTTTATTTTCACCAAAGAGAACTCAATATTAACCATCAAAATGATTAACTGTATACTAGTTCATTAACAGTAAATCCTTTAGTTTTAGCTTGATATTGAGTAATGCTAGTTGTAGATAGGTATAGCATATTCTATATATCTGTTAGAAGGACTTGTAGCTGCCAACTCTGTAGTAGGAGGCTTCTAAATATACTGCCAGCTGACCATCCTGGCATGTGCTTTCTGTACTACATCCAGAAGTAAAGGTTAAACAGACTGGCATTTCATCTTTAGAATACCAAAGTGTAAAATAAATAACAGCATTCTAACAAACATATACACCTTAATATTTTGAAAATTAGTAGTCAAATGTGAAATGACAAAATCAGACCCTAGCTTTGGTCTTAAAAGCTCTAGGAATCAAGTCAAAGTCCTTATTAACAGATAAAGGGAAACTTCTAACTTATTTGGGATTGACAAACATTTTTTCAGCATTACTTAGGAGGAGTTTATCTCATGATTCTTTGTATATGAATCTTTGGATTACATTTTGGGATGTGTCTTTTGATTCGTTGTACCAAGATAGAAAAATGTCTCTGTTCTTGAGTGCTTTAGAAAATTCACTTACTTTGCAATGTTTCTTATTTCATCTCATGCTTATTTACCTTTTGTAAAGATATGTTTGTGTTCTGTAGTTTGGAGATATAATACTAAAGATCATAAAATTAGAAGGTTTAAGTCATTTGAATTGTGTTGTCAGTATTGTGTTTTTTAAATATAAAACCTTGAATTTGAATACCTCGAATTGGGTCAAACATTCTATAATCCAACTATTTCACCTATGGCTTTCTTTTGCCATAGACATAACTTTATCAAACCTTTACTCACATTCTTAACCTCTGACTGTCTATGTTTTCAATTTGTGATAAGGAATATTAAATATTAAATATACTTTTCCACCTACCTGTTTTTGTCCATACTGATAAGCTGTAAGCAGACTGCCCCTGCCTTTAGGATTTAGCGCACCACATACTTTCCTGGGAAGTAGTAGTCTGTATTCCATTGCAGGAATCTTAAACCTGATAGGCCTGTGTCCTAAATCTCCTGTTTGGATGATCTTGAATTTTATACACAGAATTTATAAGCCTTCGCAATTGCCACAGTTGCATGCGATAGTACATGTGAAGCACTTAGCCCAGACCCTAGTCGTTTGTAAGCATTCTTTGAACCCTAGCTGTGATTGTGGTGATAATCAGATGTATATCTGATTCTATGCTTTTCCTCCGCTGGGCTTTAGATTTCCTCCTGTACAATTTTCTGCTCATTACTAAATTTGGCATTTGTGTTCTTGCACTACCCCAACACATTCTGTATAAATAGAATGCTCTTCTGTGGTTTCCAACAGTCATATAATCCAGATCTGTGAGAGTTCTGCTTAATTTCTCCTTCTCACTCATGAAGTAAATGTAGTTAAGTCATAAAATTATGCCAATTGAATCCTGAAATATTTCTAAAACCCATTTTTTTGGTTCTATCAGGTACTCATCATCATCAGGTGTACAGCTGCCAGCATTAAACACATTCTCTACACAGGAACCCAAGTGATAGAACTAAAATTCAAATCTGACCACCCTACCCCCCTTCTATAAACATTTTATTGTCATGTTATCTCCTACAGAAATGATTTTCAAACAGTGCTCAAAGTAAAAATATTTTATTTTTCTGTAGCAATTTTTATAAAGTGTCATTCTTGCAATAATACATCAGAACTCCAGAGTAATTTTTACTTGAGAAAGAGCTCTGCAGCTTAAAATACTCCAAAAATGCCATCTGTAATAATAACCTATGTTGACTTCTCCATCCTCATTGTATTTTACTTTGTTTTTATTATGCCAGCAACACCAAAAATGCTTATAGTTCATCAAAACTAACCTATGGTTTTTTGTTCCATGCTGTACTTCTTCCTGGAGCAGTGTTCTTCCAGCCCAAAACACTTGACTTCCTGAAAGTCTTCATTTAGCTTGTGCACATTCTCTGACAGTCTTCTCAGTTCTTTTACCTCTTGGAAACACGCCTCTGTCTTCCCTGCTTATGCACACAGGCTCAGATTCCCACGATTCTCAGTGCATAATTATTATTTTATAATCTATTACTTGATTCCAACCAGACTATTCACTTCTTAGATCGTCACTATATAAAATTCATTCTTAAATTCATTTCTCCACATAGTCTAGGAATAGTAAGCAAATAATAAATAATAAATTAATGAATAAATTATTTGGATCCATCATTTTGACTTATACTTCTGAAGTTAATAGCTTTTTTTTTAAGATTTATTTATTTACTTGAAAGTCAGAGTTACAGAGAGGCCGAGGCAAAGAGAGAGAGAGAGGTCTCTTATCTGCTGGCTCACTCCCCAAATGATAGCAACATCTGGAGTTGGGTCCATCCAAAGCCAGGAGCCAGGAGCTTCTTCGGGTCTCCCACAGGGGTATAGGGGCCCAAACACTTGGACCATCTTCTACTGCTTTCACAGGCCATAGCAGAGAGCTAGATTGGAAGTAGAGCAGCTGGGATTAGAACCAGGGCCCATATAGGATGCTGGCACTGCAGGTGGTGACTTTACCCTTTAAGCCACAGTGCCAGCCCAATAACTATATTTTTACAAAGGAGTAGAGAACCCACACTACACAGGATTTTAGCCAATATGATGGAAAATACTCATTTCTGTGTACCTTTCTCAAGCTTTACATGATTAATAGCATACTTTAAAGGTGATCTGGTTCCTGAATTTTACTTAAGAAAGCTAAACCTAAAAAAAGTAAATAATTTCATTTGATAATTCATGTTAAATAGTGTTCACAACTTTGAAAAGAAATAAGATTAGTTGCAATTCTCTCATAGAAGGCATATCCTGACAATAATGTCCCAAATGTGTGCTTATTTTTTCTCAAAGGTATGTATTATCCTAGTGACTGCAGCTAAAGCCTCCTATTTAGATTTATTAAAACTAATTTGTTTACTTGCTATGATATTTGTAAAAGGATTTGAATATAATAAGCTTATGTGTGGTTTATTTGAGTCCATTTGGAGGTATCTTAGTAGCTGCTAGGATTCTTCTGGATTCATCAAACTGCTAAAGAGAATGAGTGGTTACTCTCCTAATTTTCCCCCACCCCTGACAATGAAATATTATTTTGTCCTGTTAGTATTAGAATAACAAAATGGAAGACATTAGGATTGCTGAGATTTTCTTGTTCTGCTGTATCCCTCAAGCCCTTGACAGGGACTCAACTACTTGATCCATCATTGATGCCTCCCAGAATGTGCATTAGCAGGAACCTGGTTTCAGAAGCAGGGTTTGGGCCACAATGTAGGTGTCTTAACTGCTGCATCCAATGTTCACCCATTTCTAGATTTTATAGCCACTGATATTAGGATTTGTTTGATGTTATGCCATCAATCACTGTTGAGTTAATTAATTTATGGCTCTGTCTATTGAATTATGGGTAATGCAACTGTAGTATAGCTATCTGTATATTGGGGCCTTATTTTGAACAATGGCAATCCAGGACAACTTGTGTATTATTCTTGTTGGTTTATGATGAGATAAGAGTTGAAGAAAATACTTAGGACTCAGAATACATTTGAGACGCTCTGATGAGAGATGCTAAGTTAAATCAGATTTTTCTTAATGTAGGATCTTTGAAAGAGAATTTGAGAAAGACCCCTGCAGGGGTCTTACAGAGAAGTTGAAGATTGTTATTTTTGTCCCTTGCAATCAAATATGTAGAGAAATTATTGATTTCTTCCTAACTTTAATCTTTTACCATCTAAGTACACAGTCTGAACTATTCCAAAGTTTGGCTAATGCCAGCAAGGGAACCATGTTGTGGTATAGCTGATAATGTCTATGAGAATGCTTGACATACTATAAAATAAAGTGCTAAATAGCCACCACAGAAGTGAATTATTTTATTACATAGACAGTATCACCAAAAAATGAAAGGCTCTTGAGATAATATCATGTCCCATTATATTAGCTTTTAGACTATGCCTCCTTTAGGGTGAATATGGGGTATAGTGGATAGAATTTAGGCTATCAAAAATATCTCTAGGCCAAGACAAAATTTGTCCCGATGAGAGATTGAAAAATTATGGAAAGCATACTCCAGAATCAATTTCAGGGGATGTAAGCATTTGGATTAAAGGACACATAGTAAATACTTTAGGCTGTGTGGGCCATATGTTCTTTACAAAATCTGGTTATCTCTACTATTGTAGATTCAAAGAATCATAGATATAAAGGCATGGATGTAGCTAGATTTGGCCCAGTGCTGTTATATACCAACTTTGGGCAATTTTAAGTTTTCTAGAAGAACCAAGTGTAAATAGAAACAGAAGAACTACAATGTAAGGTGAAGCCAGGCCATTTTTAGGCCAATGCTTTTGTGTAAAAATGACCTGAGGTTCTGAAATATCTACTCAAAGTTTAGCCTCTGTAGCCTGTAGAACTGGAACAGAGGACATTTGACAGTTTATGAAACGACCTCTACAGAGATAAAAAGCGTGCAGAGCACTTTAAGTTCCTTCTTTGGAACAAGAACTAAACATAGAATTCCTTCACTTTGTGGTGACTATTGGTTACCTGTATATAAGAATAAGAAATAAAACTTGAATTGAATCACTCACAACCAAGCAGGGCATTTAGAAATTGCAGAAGCTAAAAATAGGTAACAAATGCTCAATGCATGAGACAACAGTTCTGGCTTTTTGTAGAATAAAAAAATACAGAAATCAATATAAAAAGGTCTTATTAGAGAAAGTCTCTCGTCTGACAGCCTTAGTTAGAGAAGTAACAACTGAAGCACAAAATAGGGATGGCAAATTCCTGATAATTCCCAGTTAGTTTATTCACAGTACTCTTCTCTGTGCCTGCAGCTCCTCACTCTATGCTAAGAGCTGGATCATTATTATGTATATTAGATCATAAGCATTGCTATAACAAACCTTAGAACCAAACCAAACTCTAATACCTATAATCAGAAAAAAAAAGCATGTTTGAAGATTAAGGTCCATTTTTCACATATTTATTGATGGCTACTCAGTCTATTTTAGATCTTAAGCCTTAGAGAAAGAAGCAAGCATAAGGTTGAGTTTAGTATTAGCTCTGAAATTTAAGGTGTATGAAATTCAAAGTAGTATGAAATTCAAAGTGAATAAATTAAGATATTTGTAGTTATTCTAGGCTGCTGTTCAGTGGACTACATCAAAGATTAATATTTCAATTGTAATATAAAATAGCTTTAACAATGGAAACATAAACAGAAATTTAAATCATTGACAGTCATGAAGAAGGCCTGTAGAAGTGGCCCAGGTTAAACTATAATGCATGTACTATTTTATAAATCACTGTATCACTACAGAGTTGTCTTTGGTAGATCATGCCTCAATATACACAAACAATTAGGAATAAAAAAGGTTTTGAATGAATCTTAACTATATTTAGCAATGTATTTGAAAACTATTTTTTATTTTAATTTTTAAGGCAAACACATTTTATGTATTTCATATATACAGATTTAGTAACATAGTGATTCTTCCCATACTACACACCCTCTCACACATAACCCTATATCCTCCCTCCTATAACCCTACATCCTCCTTCCTCTCCTATTCCCTGTCTTAATTTTTACAGTGATCTACTTTCAGTTTACTTTATACTCATAAGATTAACTGTACACTAAGTAGAGTTCAAACTGTAATAAAAAGGAAAAAAAGGACACTGTTCTTCAGTAGTAGAGACAAGCATTATAATTGAATCTCAAAATGACAATTTCATTCCTTTACGTTCCATTTTTATGTACATTATTAGTTACCACAGATCAGGGCAGATGTGGTATTTGTGTTTTGGAGACTGGCTTGTTTAACTAAGTATAATGATTTCCAGTTGCATCCATCCTGTGGCAAAAGACAGGATTTCATTTTTACAGCAAGTAGTATTCCATAGCATATGTATATAAACCAAAATTTCTTTATCCAGTCACCTGTTGATGGACATCTGGATTGATTCCATATTGTTGCTATTGTGAATTGAGTTGCAATAAAAGTACAGATAACTTTCACTTGCTGATTTCATTTTGTTTGGGTATATTCCCAGGAGTAGGATGACTGGTTTAAATGGTAGATCTATTTGCAGCTTTCTGAGGTATCTCCATGCCATCTTCCACAATGGCTGCACCAGTTTTCATTCCCATCAACAGTGTATTAGTGTACCTTTTCCCCCACATCCTCACCAGAATTTATTGTTTGTTAATTTCTGTATGACAGATATTCCAGCTGTGGTGAGGTGAAACCTCATTGTGGTTTTGATTTGCATTTTCCTATGGCTAGTGATCCTGAGAATTTTTTCATGTGTTTGTTGACCATTAGGATTTCTTCTTTTGAGAAATGCCTGTTCAAGTCCTTATTTCAATTCTTAACTAGATTGTTTATTTTGTTTTTGTTGAATTTCTTGATCTCTCTATAGATTCTGTATATGAATCCTTTATCGGATTCATAGTTAGCAAATATTTTCTCCCATTATGTCAGTTCCCTCTTCACTTTGATAAGTGTTCCCTTTGCAGTACAGAAGCTTCTCAACTTAATGTAATCCCAGTTGTCTATTTTGGTTTTGATTGCCTGTGCTACTGGGGTCTTTTCCATGAAGTCTTTGCCTATGCCAATGTTTTGTACAGCTTCCCCAATGTTCTCTAGTAATTTGATGGTATCAGGTCATAGATTTAGATCCTTTATCCATCTTGAGTTGAATTTTGTATAAGGTGTAAAGTAGAGGTTTTGTTTCATAGTTATGCACAGGGCAATCCAATTTCCACAGCACCATGTGTTGAGCACACTGTCCTTCCTCCAGGGAATGATTTTAGGTCCTTTGTTAAAGATTAGTTAGTTGTAGATGTGTCGATTGATTAATGGAGGTTCTATTCTGTTCCATTGATCTGTGTGTTTATTTTTGTGCCAGTACAAGTTTGTTTTGATTATAACTGCTGTAATATGTCTTGAAATCTGGTATTGTAATGCCTCCAGTTTTGTTTTTGTAACTTAAGATTTCTTTAGCTATTCAGGATCTCTTGTGTTTCCATATATAACTTTTGATGGTTTTAATTCTTCCAATCCACAAACATGGAAGACTTTTCCATTTGTTTTATGCATAATAATTCTTTCTTTAATGTTGTAATTTTCATTATAGAGATCTTTTGCCTCCTTGCTGAATTTATTCCAATGTCTTAATTTTGTTTTTTGTAGCTATTGTGAATGGGACTGATCTTAGAAGTTCTTTCTCAGTCATGACATTGTCTGTGTATACAAAGGCTGTTGAATCTTGTGTATTGATTATATAGCCTGCAAATTTACCAAACTCTTTTATGAGTTCTGGTAGTCTCTCAGTGGATTCTTTTAGTTCCCCAATATATAGAATCTTGTCATCTGCAAATAGGGATAGTTTGACTTCTTCCTTTCTAATTTGTAACCCTTTGATTATTTTTCTTTCCTAATGGCTCGAGCTAAAACTCCAGGACTATATTGATTGGCAATGGTGTGAGTGGGCATCTTTTTCTGTTTCTGGATCTTAATGAAAATGCTTCCAACTTTTCCACATTCAATAAGATGCTGGCTATGGGTTTGTCATAAATTGCCTTGATTGTCTTGAGGAATGTTCCCTCTATACTCAGTTTGCTTAAGGTTTTTATAATGAAAGGATGTGATATTTTATCAAATGCTTATTCTGCATCTATTGAGAGAATCATATGATTTTTATCCTTCAGTTTGTTAATGTGATATATCACATTTATTGACTTGCATGTGTTGAACCATCCCTGCATACCTTGAAAAAACCCACTTCGTCAGGCTGAATGTGCTTTCTGATGTGTTGTTGGATTCTTTAGCTAGTATTTTGAAGAATTTTGCATCAATGTTCATTAGGGATATTGTTCTATGGTTCTCTTTCTTTGTTGTTATTTTTTCTGGTTGAGAAATTAGAATGATGCAGGCTTCATAGAAGGAGTTCAGGAGGATTCCCTCCCTTTCAATTGTTTTGGACCTTGAGAGAACTGGAATTAGTTCTGTAAGGGTCTGGTAGAATTCAGCAGTGAAGCTATCTGGTCATGGGTTTCTTTTTGTTGGGAGGCCCTTTATTAGTGATTCAATCTCCATCTTGGTTATTGATCAGTTTAGGTTTTCTGTGTCTTCATGACTCAATTTTGGTAGATTTTATGTCTCCAATAGTCTATCCATTTCTTCCAGATTTTCCAATTTATTGGCATAAAGTTGTTTGTAGTGATTCTTGATTATTCTCTTCTATTTCTGTGGTATCTGCTGTTACCTTTCCTTTTTGATCTCTGATTTTATTAATTTGAGTCTTCTCCCTCTTCTTTTTGTTAGTTTTGCCTGTGGTGGATCATTTTTTAAATTTTTTTTCAAAAAACCAGCTCTTCCTTTCACTGATCTTTTTTATGTTTTTGTTTCAATTTTGTTTTTTTTTATTCTCTAATTTTAATTATTTCATTCCACCTACTAATTTAGGGTGTGATTTGTTGTTGTTTTTCTAGGTCCTTGAGATGCATTGATAGTTCATTTATTTGATGCCATTCCAATTTCTTGATGTAGGTACCAGTTGCCATAAAGTTCCCTCATAACACTGCTTTTTGCTGTATCCCATATGTTTTGATAGTTGTACTGTCATTTTTATTTGTTTCCAGGAATTTTTTTATTTCTCTTTTGATTTTTTTATATGACCCACTGTTGATTCAGGAGCAAGTAGTTCAGTCTCCATGTGTTTGCATATTTTCTTGAGTTGTCAATTACTAGCTTCATTCCATTGTAGTCAGAAAAAAATGTATGGTGTGATTTCCAATTTTTGAATTGACTAAGACTTGCTTTATGGCCTACAATATGATCTATCCTCAAGAATGTTCCACAGACAGATGAAAAATGTTTGTATTCTGCAACTGTGGGATCAAAGGTTCTGTAGCTATCAGGTCCATTTGGTCCATAGTGTCAATTACCTCTGTTGTTTCTTTGCTGATTTTCTGTCTAGTTGATATGCCTATTGATGATAGTAGGGTGTTGAAGTCCCCTGGTATTATTGTATTGGAATCTATGTCTCCCTTTAGATCCATTAACATTTGTTTTAAATAGCCAAGACCTTTGGCATTGGGCACATATACATTTATTATTGTCACATCTTCTTGTTGAATTGATCCCTTAATCATTACATAGTGCCCTGATTTGTCTCTTTTAACAGTTTTTCTGTTAAAGTCTATTTTGTCTGATATGTGGATAGCTACAGCAGCTCTTTTTGGCTTTCTGTTAGCATGGAATATCTTTTTCTTACCTTTAACTTTCAGTCTGCAGGTGTATTCATTTGTGAGATGTGTTTCTTGTTAGCAGCAAATAGATGGGTCTTGTTTTTTTAACCCATTCAGCCAATCTGTATCTTTTAAAGGAGAGTTTAAACCATTTACATTCAAGATTACTATAGATAAGTAATGACTTGGCCCTGCCATTTTCCCATAAATATTCCTATTGTTTGCTTTGGATTTCCTTTGTACTTTTACTGGGAGATTTTCTACCTTTACACTATTTCATAATGATGACTATCTTTCTGTGTTTCTGTGTGTAGCCCATCCTTAAGCATTTTTTGTAAGGTTGGAAGAGTGGTGTAAAATACATTCAATTTCTGTTTGTTATGGAAGGTCTTTATTTCACCTTCATTCATAAATAACAGCTTTGCAGGGTACAGTGTTGATGGTTTTTTTTCCCTCTTAATAATTGGACTATTTCTCACCATTATCTCCTAGCTTGTAGGGTTTCTGATGAGATGTCAGCTGTAAGTCTAATTGCAGATCCTCTGAAAGTAATTTGATGTTTCTCTCATGCACATTTTAGAATCTTTTCTTTATGTTTTACTTTGGAAAGCTTGATTACAATGTGTTGAGGTAAAAATATTTTCTGGTCACGTCTATTAGGTCATATCTATGTGCCTTGTGTATTTGAAAATATCTTCAAACTAGGGAAGTTTTCTGTATTTATTCCAATGAATAGACCTTCTAATCCACTCTGTCTTTCCATACTTCAAGAACTCCTAAGACTCATATGTTGGGTTGTTTGATAGTATCCAATAAATCTTAAACATTGTTTTTAATTTTTCTAATTTATTTTTCTCTTTTATTTTGTTTGACTAAGATAATTTCCAAATATTTTTCTTCTAGCTCAGATATTCTTTCTTCTGCCTCACCAAGTCAGTTGTTAATGCTTTTCACTGTATTTTTTATTTTACATATTGAATTCTTCATTTCTAATATTTCAGTTTGATTTCTTTTCAAAATCACAATTTCATGGCCAAATCGATTTCTTTTACTCAGGGATTTGCTTCTCTTAGCTTCTCAGTAATTTTCTGATCAAGCTTTTGAGTTTTTTTTTTTTTTTCAGGGATTTCATCAATCTCTGCATCTTTGCATTCTAATATTGAAGTGCTGTCTATGGCCATACCACCCTGAACATGCCCAATCTTGTCTAATATTTGTGTTGTTGTGTTCCTTTGGGGGTAGTCATATTGTCTTCCTTATTCTTGTTTCTTGAATTTCTGTATTTATGTTTAGGCATTTGTAGAAACACGTGTTGGTTTTCTCCTCTGATGGATTTTATGTTTGAACTATGCCTCTGTGGCTCAGACCAGTTTTTCTCTTTGAATGAATACCCAGGGGCATGAACTGGGTGTGGCCAGGGAACTTGTTCAGTGTTCCAGTGTTGGGTGAGTATCCAGGATGACACTCAAGTTGAGTGGTTTAGATCTCCTGTATTGTCATCATGGACTAGTGTATGATGACCTCTGTTGATGTATTCACACCCTCACCTCTTCTCTCCCAACGTGATCAATGCCTGGGGGTTAACCCACAGTGGGTGCAATACTCTCCTATGCTGCTACATGAATCACACAAAGGATCTGTGCAGTCCTCAGTGTGAGCACATATCCCACTGCGATTACTCACCTCAGGTAATCAAGGAGCTCTGAACCTCTGGCACCAGACACAATGATTGACCAGAGACCAAGCTACAACCTTTACCTTGTACAATCAGAGTTCCCATAGTCACAGTGTTCAGGGCTCCCGCAGTCATGAGGTACAGAGGATCCAGCCTGCCCCGTTAGCCTTTCCCTTCTACAGAGAGACCAGAGATGTTTCCAGAGCATTTCCCCTTGTGTGCTCTTGGCAGTTTGAGCCCCGAAGTCTGTGATATGTTAAAAGGCTGGGCACACCTCATAGTCCTACATGAGTGCCCAGCCCCTATCAATCCTCTAGGCCAGACTTAGAGTCAGTGGGGAACATGGATTTTTCCCTCTGGTAAAATCCCCTGATCACACACACACACAAGAACCACTGTCAAAATGGCACCTACTCCCCACCACTTGCTGGGCACCCTTGTTGGGGGTTGGAGAGAAAGAAGCGTGCTATTCTTTAGCTGGATTAGGTGGGTACTCTGCCCTCTATTAAGGCTTCAGGCTAGACTTAAATACAGTGTGGCCCACAAAGCTCTCCCTCAGGCAATATCACCAGTGACAAGGGCTGCTGTGGTCTGCTCTCACCTCATTCTCCAAAGCTGACATATACTCCAGGTCTTGGCTGCAGGGTTTGTGTGTGGTTTCTCTGCTTGTTGCTGCGTGTCCATACTTTCCACATTGCTCCACAGCATCCGTCTTCCTTCTGTAGAATTCCCACTGCAAACTTCTGTCCAACTCTCCCGTAGGAATGCACTTCCTCTGCTTTTCTTCTGCTATTTTTCCCTTGTCTAAAGCAGTATGTCTTTTCACCATTCAGCCATCTTGGCATCCTTATATTTAGCATTATTATTGCCAACTAAATTCTGTTTGAATCTTTTTTTTTTTTTTTTTTTTTTTATTATTTTGACAGGCAGAGTGGACAGTGAGAGAGAGAGACAGAGAGAAAGGTCTTCCTTTGCCGTTGGTTCACCCTCCAATGGCCGCCGCGGCCGGCGCGCTGCGGCCGGCGCAGCGCGCTGATCCGATGGCAGGAGCCAGGAGCCAGGTGCTTTTCCTGGTCTCCCATGGGGTGCAGGGCCCAAGCACCCGGGCCATCCTCCACTGCACTCCCTGGCCACAGCAGAGGACTGGCCTGGAAGAGGGGCAACCGGGACAGAATCCGGCGCCCCGACCGGGACTAGAACCCGGTGTGCCGGCGCCACTAGGCGGAGGATTAGCCTAGTGAGCCGCGGCGCCGGCCTTAAATTCTGTTTGAATCTTAAAGTGATTTTCTAATGGATAGAAATGATATATTGCTTTAACAAAATATAAATTAATTCTATTTTTCTGATTTTATTCTTTAAATGATACTTGTTTTCCTTTTGTTTCCTTTTTACTAGAAATAAGAGCATCTATTTCTGTTTATAAATTTGTTTGCATTTTCTCTACCTCAAAAATAAAGCTAAAAAGTGTATCTTGTGGCCGGCGCCGTGGCTCAACAGGCTAATCTTCGGCCTGCGGTGCCGGCACCCCGGGTTCTAGTCCCGGTCGGGGCTTTTTTGCTGCTATATGATACATTTATTTTTAGAAGTAAGGCAAAAGTTATTAAGCTCAACATATTAATAAACAAGGATATTTTGAAGTGTTTTTATTCTCCATCTCTGGTCATACCTTACGAAAAAAGAACTCATGTTTACCACATGCAAAAGTATTTTGAGGCCGGTGCCGCAGCTCAATAGGTTAATCCTCCACTTGCGGTGCCAGCACACTGGGTTCTAGTCCTGGTTGGGGCGCCGGATTCTGTCCCGGTTGCCCCTCTTCCAGGCCAGCTCTCTGCTATGGCCCGGGAGTGCAGTGGAGGATGGCCCAAGTGCTTGGGCCCTGCACCCCATGGGAGACCAGGAGAAGCACCTGGCTCCTGCCTTCGGATCAGCAAGGTGCGCCGGCCACAGCACACCAGCCGCGGTGGCCATTGGAGGGTGAACCAACAGCAAAGGAAAACCTTTCTCTCTGTCTCTCTCTCTGACTGTCCACTCTGCCTGTCCAAAAAAAAAAAAAAGAAAAAAAAAAGTGTATCTTGTATGACTAAGGAAGAAGATCTTCTATTGCAATGAAAAGGATAATCTGTACTAGTTATTCATTGCCACTTAACACATTACCTCAAAGCTTTGTGGTTTTCAGAAAACGATGAATATTTATAATCCTCACAGTTTCTATGAATTTAAAGGGAATTTTTTAAAGATTTATTTATTTTTATTGAAAGTCAGAGTTACATAGAGAGAGAAGAGGCAGAGAGAGAGAGAGAGGTCTTCTGTCTACTGGTTCACTCCCCAATTTTTTGGCCACAATGGTTGGAGCTGTGCCGTTCTGAAGCCAGGATCCAGGAGGCTCCTCCAGGTCTCCCACACAGGTGAGGGGCCCAGGGATTTGGGCCATCTTCTACTGCTTTCCTAGGCCATGGCAGAGAACTGTGTGGGGATTGGAGCAGCTGGGACTTGAACTGACACCCGTATGGGATGCCGGCACTGCAGATGGCGACTTCACCTGCTATGCCACAGTGCCAGCCCTGAGAGTGATCTGGTAGGCAGTTCAGGGTCTCTCATGAGGCTGCAATGAAGATGTGTCAGAACCACAGTAATCTGATGGCCTGATTGGACCTGGAAGGTATACTATAATGTGACTCAGCCTTGCAAGTGTAATGGAAGCTTCATTTACTTTAACTGAAGTAACTTACTGGCTGTGTGCCATTTTTCAGGTTACTTAACCATTCTTCCCACAGCATTTTAGTGATCTCTTAAGCTTGTAAATCAGATCATGACACTTGTCTACTCAACACTCTTCAGTTAGAGTACGTGATGCTTCTATTACACTTGGAATGAAATCCAAATCCTGTAACATGGCCCACAAGCTCCAACATGATCTGGCCATTGTGTACTTCTCCCACCACACTTCCTGGTATTCATTACTTTTCCTTTCCTTTCATTATATTCCTGCTAGGCTGGTCATCCACCGGAAACCCTGTAGGGGTAGCCAGTAAGCCAGCTGACCATATTCTTAGTTTGTACCTGATGTCCTGGTGCAATTATTAACAAGGCTTCTTTCAGAAGTGTTGCATCAGTGACATGCTTTGCCTAGCATACAGTTCTTTCCTCTATCTCTTTCTCACATATTCTTCCCTCTACCACCATTCATCTTCTTCCACTATATATATATATAAGATATATATTTACAGTAGATATATATATATATTTAGTAGATATACTTTCCTTTAGAAAAAATGTAATTGTATCAGAGAAGTCTTCCCTAAAACCCTACTCCACTAAAACTAAAACACTTTGATGGTTTACCATTATCATCTCTAGGAACCTACAGTTAATTTCTTTAATAATCATTATTTGTCATTGTATTTTTAAGTTCAGAAGAGAAATGACATAATTATTTAATTTGCACTATATACTCAATTCCCAGAACAGTGCCTAACACATATCAGTCTCTCATTAAATATTTTAAATGGATGAAGAAAATATCTATGCATCAGATGTTGTTTATTAATCTAGAAGTGAGAGGAGGATGTTATAAGGATCAAGTAACACTGTACTTAAAGCAGTATCTAGCACACAGTAAGCTAAACTTTTTTTAATTTGCATGATTAACAAATTAAAAATTGTATATATTTCAAGTGCAACACAAGATGTGTTTTCACATACATATATCTTGTGTAATAATTCCCAGTCAAGTTACTTAATATAGCCCACCTAACATAATTACCATTTTTGTCACAAGACTACTAAAGACTTAATTCTTTAGCAAATTACTAGTATACAATATGTTATTATTAACTATAGTTACTATGCTGTACATTAGATCTCTAGAGCTTAGTCATTTTATAACTAAAGGTTTTTTTCCTTTTATCAAGATAAAATTACATGCAGTGAAATGCACAGTGAATATTGTGATGAATGCATATCCCTAAGGAACCAACCCACCAATCAAAATATGAGGCAGTACCATCATTTAGAAAGTTCCTTCTTGCCTCTTTCCACTCAACCCTCTTCTCCCATAGGATTCCATAATTTCTGTCATCATGCGTTATTTTTTTCTATGTCAGGCTTTCATATAAGTGGAATTATAAAGTGCGAACATTATTTGTTCTGACCTTTCACACAACATAGTGTTTTTAGATGCAACCATACTGTTGTTATATATTAGTAGTTAATTATTTTATGTTTTTAAGTTTTATTGTATTATATGAATATATCACAATTTATCAGTTTCCCAACTGACAGACATTTGTATTATTTTCAACGTTTTTTTGTTATTAAGAAAGCTGTTCTAAAACTCTTTTGCAAGTCATTGCCTGAACATATATATTCATTTTCTTTGGTAAATATCAAGGAGTAGTACCACTAAGTTTAAAAACAGGTTAGAAAATTTTAAATTTAAAACATAAAAATTGTTGAATAGCTTTCTAAAACAGTCATAGCATTTTATACTTGTACCAACAATCTGCTAGGTACATTGTACTGTATCTTTGGCAACATTTTAATTTATGTCTCCCTAATAACAAATAAGGTTTAGCACATTTCTAAAGCTCATTGGCCACTTAACACCTGAAGGGGTTTTTCAAACTGGGAGACAGGACACGGGTGCATCCATTCTAAGAGCACGCCACTGGATAGCTATGGGCTCCCACTTTTACTTAGAGGGTACCAGCAAGTCTACAAGCTAGCAGGCATGTAGGCAAGGTTATACATCAACTTAAGGATTTGGGGAAAGGAATTCAGTCTGGTGGTCTAACATAAGGATTAGAGCTGTGTTGTAAATCTTCAGACAGGCTCATTTGGGTGCTTGTGCAAATTTACAAATTCCCAAAAATATTCCAGGTACCAATTAATGTCCATTAGCGCCCTGCTGCTCCTGCTGCCACATTCCTTTGGGACAGGTGTGCCCATCCTCCGCCTGTTTTGGTGTGAGCAGAAACTGCAGCCCTGCCTCTAATTTCAGGAGAGTGTGCCCCACTGAGAGGCATTTATGCAGCATCCCTACAATCACCTTTGTTATGAAATGTGTGTTTGAATTGTTTTTCCATTTTTTTAATTTTGATTGTTGCCTACAATCCTTTTGTCATATATATAAACAAATATTTTTTCTGTAGCTTGTCTTTGCCTTTTATTAAAGGCATTTTTTTCTGAATTGAAGTTTCTTTTTTAATTTAGTGAAGTCCAGAGTATCTTATTGTTTTTATAGTTTGTGTTATGTGATTTCTCTGTAAGATATATTTGGTATTCTTCTAGGTCATGAAAATATTTTCCAATATTATCTCCTATAAGCCTTATTAAACAGTCTTATTTGTGTAGATCTATGAATCACATTGTTAATTTTTATATATCATACGGGATAGGGGATGGGATTTATCTTATTTCGTATGGCTATCCAATTTTTCTGGTACCATTTGTTTAAAAGATTGTCCTTTCCCACTGAATTGCTTTGGTGCCTTTGTAAAATCAAGTGATTATGTTTGTAGGTCTATTTTTAAATGTTGTTTTGTGTATCTACATGTCTATCCATAGGCCAGTACTGCACTCTTTATTACTCTGGTTTTATAGAAGACCTGCAGATCAGAGGGTCTGAGTCCTTTAACTTCGTCTTGTTGTTTTCTACATTATTTTGTCTGATATAGTTATTTTGTCTAGATTTGTCTAATCTAGGTGTATTGGGTATCTAGAAAATTCAATTTCTTTGTTGATTCTAAAAGGCTGTTAGAAATTGGTTGATATTACATTCAATCTTCAGGTTAATTTAAGGAAACCTTGTTATCTGCTTTCAATACCTGTTATTATTGATGCATTGATAATGGAATGGTTTCACCTCATGAGACAGAATCAGTAAGATCTGGTGAGCAATTGAAACAGGCTGCTGAGAAGAAAGGACATCACAAAGTACTGTGTTTGCACTCTTGCATGCACTTATTATTAAAGTGAAGAATAATTGAAGAGGGAGGCTGGCATTTGGCCTGTTAAACTGCTTGTTGGAATGCTTGTGTGGATTCCAACTTCCTCCTAATGCACACCCTGGCAACTAGTGGTAACAGCTGAAGTAACTGGGTCCTTGCTGCTAATGTGGGAGACCTGAATTAAGTTCCCAGATCCCAGCTTCCACCTGTCTCAGCCTTAGCTGTTTTATGTGCATCTGGGAGTAAAATCAGGAATAAGATCTCGATATCTCTCTCTCTCGCTCGCTCTCTCTCTCTCTCTTTCTCTCTCTCTCATTCTTCTCTCCCTCTCCCTCTTTCTCTCTCTCTCCCCCTCCCTCTCTCTCTCATTCTCTCCCCTCCTCCCTCCTCCCTCTCCCTCTCCCTCTCTCTCTTTCTCTCTCTAATAAAAAAAAGAAGGGAAATGAGAAAATCAGTAATCCATCAGGGGAATTTGGTCTCCACTCAAGGGAAGAGTTTCTGCCTCAAGCATTTGTTTCCTTGGTCTTATTCTCCTTGCATCCTTCCTTATTTTGGGGATTTTCATGCAACTGCTTTTTAAATGTTATCCTTTAAAAGTAGAACACTTTCCTTCCAAAATGCTATCTATTTCCAATATGTAAAAACATGACCCATTATAGATCCATTTTTATTTTCTTTGAATTTCTTGGGTCTGTTCATTACTAATTGAGGGCAAAAACATTTCTAAGATCAAGAGCTCATGAGCCACTTTTCTCTTTAAGCATGTAGGAAAGCATGCACCTCATGACCAGGCACAAAAAAGGTATCTCAAGAGCATTAAGGAATAAACAGTCGTGTTCTCTGCCTGGAGAGTCAAAGACTGGTGGTATACTTCTTACGTGAGGCAAAATTTTTCAAATTCATAAAAATTTTAAAAGCACAGAAGGATGAGAATTTATGCCAAGCAAGCACTCTTTGACTCACTTCCAGTGAATGCAAACAAGTTTTAAAGCCTATCAGAAAATATTCTATCTAGAAACATTGATGTTTACATTCTACTAGCTAGTTAAGAAAAAAAAAATGTAGGCAGTACTCTGTATCTGGCCTCTTTTAAACTGCTCAGCACCCAAATACCTGAAAACGGCTAAATATTAACAAAATATGATGAATGTTGTTAGCCAAAAGTTAAATAAGGTATTTATTTATATGTCATTAATAAAGTCTGGTTCTTTTTGCTAAAAAAATAGAGTAAGTATGCGTATATTTTCTAAAACATTAGGAAGGAACTTTTGTATAAAGTGGGTTCTAAGAGTTTTCCACTTTTCCCTGCGAGGGTGTTTCAGTGATATGAAAACATGATTTTTTGGCATAACTATTTTTACATTATCTTTTCTTTCTTTTTTTAAGTTTTATTTATTTATTTGAAAGTCAGAGTTACACAGAGAAGGAGAGGCAGAGAGAGAGAGGTGTTCTATCCCCTGGTTCATCCCCAATTGGTTGTATGGGTCGAGGTGCACCTATATGAAGCCAGGAGCCTGGAGCCTCTTCCAGGTCTCCCACATGGGTGCAGGGGCCCAAGCACTTGGCACTTGGGCCATCTTCTACTGCTTTCCCAGGCCACAGCAGAGGGCTGGATCAGAAGTGGAGCAGCTGGATCTCGAACCGGCATCCACATGGAATGCCCGCACTGCAGGCAGAGTCTTTACCCGCTATGCCACAGTGCCAGCCCCTCTTTATTTTCTTTTATTTTCTATTCTGCCAAGAGAGAAGTGATGAATTTTCTTTGATCACTAAATATGAAGCTATAAATCTTACAATTATGTCCACAGTACCTTACTGAGTGTCTTTCCTTATTCAATTAGAACTGATACTTTTTTTTTTTTTCTAAGATGTCTTTGTATTCCATCCTGTGTCCATTGCAGCCCTCTCATTTGGCTTCCATAGCTCATCGTTGTAAATAAAAAATGAAATATCATCTGAATAAGCAAAATACCATTTGCCTATTTCCACTGCTAGAAGTTGGTGATCAACTCAGCTGAAAGCAAGTGACAAAAATGCATATATAGATGGGGATAAAGCTAATTATTTTCCATTCTGTCTACTTATCATGTTTAAGATTTAGTTGGCTGGTCCGCATTAGTGTCTCAAAGGGAGACAGGATAAATTTTGTGAGAGAAGTGTGTTTTCAGTGTTCCTTCTCCCTTGGATACCTGCTTGTAATTTCTTTTGGTGATGATAGAGCTTAGCTATGTGCATCAAGGGAAAGCCAGATTCTTCAGGGTATCATGCAGGGTAACTCATCACAGTACACTTAATGTGTGTTGGCAGACCTCTCTGTTGAAACGTTGTTATTATTCTATAGTGGAGATTGCTAGATTGCATTTATACAGTTTTGTGAGTCTCATGTCCAGTGATGAAGGGGATCCTTGTTAAGTTTCTAGAGCCCATTTCTTGTGAATGAAGAATTTTAAAAGAAGTTTCCGCAACTAGTAATATAAAGAAGAAAATGCTCAAGCTCCATTTTCCAAAATGGAATTGTATTCAAAAAGAAAGTTTTTTTTTAAAAGACAACCGTTTCTCCTGGTCATAAGAATTCTAAGAAAGACAAAAGAATTGTTGTGGATTAGAGGAAAACTAGGAAGTTACAGAATTGAAAATAAGCCAGTTCAAAAGGGACAAATATCATATGTTCTCCCTGATCGATGACAACTAACCGAGCATCTAAAAGGAAGCCCACTGAAGTGAAATGGACACCATGAGAAACAATGACATGATTAGTCCTTGTCTTGACTGTTGAGGAACAACTCACTATTTTATTCCTTTTAGTATTTTTTTGTGTGTGTCGTTGTTTTTGTTCTGTTTGTTCTACTTAATACCACTGGCTGAACTCTGTAATTAACACACAATTATTCTTAGGTATTTAAAATTAACAGAAAAGTGATCTCTGTTAAATATAAAAGTGGGAATAAGAGAGGGAGGAGATATACAGGTCGGCACATGCTCACTCCAATGGTAGAGCCATCTCACTTGTTAAAGTGATAAGTTTAAGTACATAATTGATCAAAAAGATAGGGTAAGTGCCTAAGAGATTTCACAAGTAAGAACAGTGCATGCAAATAATGAAGGATAGAATTAAAAGAGAGAGAATGATCCTGCGGGGGGGAAGCGGGACACACAGCAGACTCAGAATGGCAAATGCCCTAAACAGCACTCCAGCCTCAGAATCAACCCTTGGGGCATTCAGATCTGGCTAAAAGGACCATAAGAGTCTCACAGGCATGGAAAGCCAAGATGCTGTGGCAAAAACAACCTGAATGAAAGGTCTCGGTGAATAAGACCTCAGCAGAAAGAACGGAACATCAAAGAAGGAGGCACCTTTCTCTGAAGGGAGGAAGGAACCTCCACTGTGATATGGCCTTGACTAAATAAGTTCAGAGTTGGTGAACTCAAGGGGCTTCCATAGCCTCCATAGCCTCGACAGCTCATGGCAAGAGCCTAGGGTGATTACTGACATCATAAATAAGAGTGTCAATTGTTAAATCAACAACGAGTCATTGGGCACATGCTCCCCACGTAGGATCTCTGTCCTTAATGTGTTTTCCTGTGAGAGTTAATGATAACACTACTAGTGGAACAGTACTCTATATCTTGGGCAGTTGTGTGGGCACAGTCTGTTGAAATCTTTGCTTAGTATATACTAAGTTGATCTTCTGTGTATAAAGATAATTGAAAATGAAACTTGATGAAGAGTGGGATGGGAGAGGGAGTGGGAGATGGGAGGGCTCTGGGAGGGAGGGAGGTTGTGGGGGGAGCCACAACAATGCAAAAGTTGCACTTTGTAAATTCACATTTATTAAATAAAACACAAAAAATAAAAAATAAAAAGAAGAAAGGAAAAATATAATATTGATGCAGAGGAGCTGATTTTCTGATATTCCATGTTTTGTTTTCTTGGAATGTAGAAGGAATATGAATAATGTGCAATGTTGGTGTTTTTTTTTTTTTTTTTTTTTTGGACAGGCAGAGTGGACAGTGAAAGAGAGAGACAGAGAGAAAGGTCTTCCTTTGCCGTTGGTTCACCCTCCAATGGCCGCCGCGGCTGGCGCGCTGCGGCTGGAGCACCGCGCTGATCCGATGGCAGGAGCCAGGAGCCAGGTGCTTTTCCTGGTCTCCCATGGGGTGCAGGGCCCAAGCACCTGGGCCATCCTCCACTGCACTCCCTGGCCACAGCAGAGGGCTGGCCTGGAAGAGGGGCAACCGGGACAGAATCCGGCGCCCCGACCGGGACTAGAACCCGGTGTGCCGGCGCCGCAAGGCGGAGGATTAGCCTAGTGAGCCGCGGCGCCGGCCAATGTTGGTGTTCTTTTCATAAAATACTGATCTGTCAATGTAAGATATTTCTGCTTACTGAATTCACATTATGAGGAAAGAATGTATTCATTGAAATGAATACCTTTCCAAAAAGATCATAGAAAATTTACATTTTATAACTACATGGATTTCAAAAATTTCTTACACCAAAACAAACATAACTTTTAAATCAATTTTCCATGAATTTTTGAAATACCCTCATATATAGAAGCAAAGAACAGGTGGGAATTGTGCTGATTATAAGAACATTAGATAACGTGAATATATTCAACAAACTGAAAAATTGCAATGTCGTTAAAGAAATGATCAATCTTTATGTAACACAAATATCAGGACTCACAGTGGGTATTGTGGCACAGTAGGTTAAGTTGCCAGTTGAGACACCTGCATCCCATGTCAGAGTGCCTGGGATCAAGTCTCACCTCTATTTCCAATCCTGCTTCCTGCCAATGGGCTTGGGAGGTAAATGAAGGTCCAAGTACTTGGACCAGCAGGTAGGAGACCAGGATGGAGTTCCTGGCTCCTGGCTTCAGCCTTGCACAAGCTAGGCTGTTGACAGCATTTGGGAATTGAACCTGCAGAGGGAAAATCAACCTCTCTCTCTCTCTCTCGTCATTCTGCCTTTCAAATAAATATATAAATGACTTTTTTCTGAAAACTGTTAAGGCTCATATACATTTTTTTCTGAAAGACAGAATGTTATACAGTCCAGGGCCTCTAAGTAGAAACATTTTTAAAATGTTATTTATTTATTCATTTACTTGAAAGGCAGAGTTACAAAGAACAGGCTTAGGCTGACCAAAGACAAGAGCTAGGAACTCTGTCTGGGTCTATCACATGTGTGGCAGTAACCCAAGTATTGGGACAAGTGTCTGCTGTCTCACAGGTGCATTAACAGGAAGCTGGATGTTAAATAGATGTGTGATTCAATTCCAGGCACTCTGATATGGGATATGGGTTTTCAAAGCAGACTTAACCTGCTACACAACACCACCTACTTCCAGGAATTTTTCAACTGTTATAATGTACAAACAGGTTTAAAAGAGAGACTTTAAAAGGAAATATATTTAAGAATCAAAGTGTATACATCGAGAAAGTAAGCTAGGACAATAGTTTAGGCTAAAGTAATAAGGTAAAGAGGACAGCATATTCAGAACCACCTGGAGAGTTTTCAATCTGCTTTCCCAAGACCCTCTCCAAATTCCACCTTGCCTTCAAGAATTATATGATGAAACTGAAAGTGCCCCATAGCTGATTCTGATTGGCATCTTGGTTAAAAATCATTGCTGCTGGAGCTGGCAACAGAAAATGGAAAGCTGGGTAAGAACCAAAAGGATGAAGTCTACCTGTCATCGCTTCTTCTGTGTTTTCCATGTAATCTTCTACCTACCTCAGCTTTATGAATGTCAAATAAGATATAATATACTTTAGCAATGTTGTGGAGATTAATATAAAACTCTTTGACCTTCCTGGAGAAAAGTACAAGATATTAAGAAAAAGAAATCCGGAAAAGCTTAAAATATCGTATTATTTCTAATTTGCTTAATAAGAAAATGAGTCAGTACAGTGTAAATTAATGCAAGTTCTCAGCTCTAAGCAGATGATATTCAACAAAATCTGGGCCCTCAAGGGATAATTTTAACTAACATGGAGCTTATAAGTATTCAATGATTAACCTTATTGCAGCCAAATTTGTCAGCCTCCAACTACATTTCTTTAATTTTTTTCTACTGTGCTTGTATTCAAGAGCATATAATTAGTTTTAACCTTACAATTTTAAGCAAGAACATGTCTATAGTGTTACCCCATTCTATATTTACAATGGCATTTTACAACATAATCCAACAGATTTTATATACACGCATTACAAGTGGACTCAGATATAAAGGCATTGTATATACCAGAGAATGAAAATAATGGAATAATAAAGCAGTTCTTTAAGCTAAGTTTTCCTTGTAGGTTATAATAAGAAGTATTTCCTGACCACAAAATTACAATTGGTGATAGGAGAAGGTAACTGTAAGTTAAAAATTAATCTTATTTAACTCAAAGTCATACTATCAGAAACCATCTGTTATCTAGGGATGCCTTGTATACAGTTTATTACACAGCATTGTTCTTATGTTGTGTCAAAGTACATGCATTTGAGTGATGTCATTTGTGCTCACTTATAGATTTTCTTTGTTATTCTCCATTTTCTGATGAGGGAGAGGATGGGAGGGAGGAGCATATTAAATGTCACATTTAAAAAATAATGTTACATCCTTTTACTGCATAGTATGCCAGAATGGATGAATATAGCTTTTAGATAAAATGTTTTGTGTCTGTGTTTTCATATGGGAAAGCTCTATTATTTTATACATTTTATCATTTTAGGGTCTCACTCTCCAGAATCACTAATTCAGATACACATAATAAGTCCCCTGCTATTCATGTGTTTATCTCTCTTTGAGCAGTGCAAGGGAAATAGAGTGGCATTCCTCACTAGGCATAGAAGTAAATCTATTAACTTTGTCTTAGTATTAGGATTTCATTTCAAACACTATTTCATAGTCAACTTGGCACAGCAGAAAGAGTCCTTGTCTCAAGTCCTAGTCTGTCACCAATCAATATATGATGGAAAAGTCTTCTAGCTTGCCTCCATACCAGTTTTCTGAACATTAAAATGTAAACATGTGTGCATTTGTATGGTAGAAGGTGGGTAAGTAGGGCTGAGGTCTGCTAGAAGTGCTTATATGGAAATCATCTTTAATAGCTGTAAGATATTTTTCCCTAGAGAAGAAATGGTGTTGCTTTTCTTTCCTAGTGTTTTTATTGCAATGTCTGTAAACTTAATTCTAGGCTACTATCTGTTTTTATCCATATATTAAAATGTCCTGTGTTTTGATATTACAATGAGGACCTAAATGATCACTATTGTATTTTGCACAACAATTCAGTGGAGATACGTTGATATACTAAAGATGGAAATTATTTTATTATTCATCTAAACCAGTCTGAACTATATTCATGAGCATTAGCTCCCTGCAAATTGTCCAAATCTTCCCTTAGTTGCTTACACAAAGATCTCACTAATGGTAATTGTCAGTAAATAGAGTAAAGCACAGAAGTGTGTCAAAAGTCATAGGAGTTCATTTCCTTTCTGGGTGTTTTTGCCATCATCTCCACATTCTTTTACAATAGGCTTTTATATTTGAATAATTACATGCAGTTGCATTACTGCATAGAAAATTGTCACACACACACACAACAAAAAACAAAACACACCAAAAAAATTGTAGCAACAAGGCTAATCTATAGTTCTGATCTTTGTTAATGAGTGTTGCTGGGAAACTTTTCAGAACCCTGCAGGAAAGTGCATGTTTTTGTAAGAAAAAGGTCTCAAGCTGTTAGAACTGATAGAATTTCAGAAATGCCAGAAGTTCAGCTTGCAATAGATTTGCAGATTTTTATGAACAGAATAAAGAAACCTCTTAAAAAGATATTTCTTTGAAATGAAAGTTCATCTCCAATCAAAAACTACCAGTTGTAAGGAACTGAAAATAAATTTGAACCCCAAATATGGCTGTAGGGACTACTGAATATAATAGGACTTTTATATAAATATGCTGATTTCTCTGTTTAATCTGTTTCTACAATACAGTACCTGAGTGAAATCATTCAAGTGTTTTATTGAGGAAGACCCTTACAGTTTTTCAAAAGCTATGTAAAATGAATAAACATATGTATGTTTATGAATCTGTGTCTCTTTGGATGGAAATACCTTCCAAGACATCGTATCTAATATTTGAGCACTCAGGGTAAATTATTGGTTTCTGTTATTTAACATCACTTTAACCATCTAAGCTGAAAATTAAG
Organism: Oryctolagus cuniculus; assembly: GCF_051225735.1. NCBI lineage: Eukaryota > Metazoa > Chordata > Mammalia > Lagomorpha > Leporidae > Oryctolagus > Oryctolagus cuniculus. The sequence continues at coordinate 103,492,312 of NC_142871.1, read as the reverse complement.
ATGAAATTATTTTTAGACTTTTTAGAGAAAAAGTCTATGGTATAATACAAAATATGACCAGAATTAGAAGAAGTAAATTAGTTGAGAGCTAAATATATGCTTGTATTTATTTGTTAATAACAGAATAAAAACAGGATCATAGAATGTTTTATGAAATGATTCAGCTCCAATTTATGATAAAAGTTATTTTAATTAATAGGCTGTAAGCACTTACAATCAGTGTTAGCATGCCTTGCCTTTAATGCATTCTATATCATCTCTAAACACATAAATATGGTGTTGGGGGAAGAGTAACTTAATGTGTCATAAGGAAACAAAATAGCCATCCATTTCTTGTCTTTAAGTCAATAGACCTTTGATGGGGTCCAAGATACATTGGCCTTGTATCAAACTCTGGCTTGTGCTGCACAAAGCAGTAGTATTAGTGTGTGTTACTTAAAGAAACAGGCATACATTTGTTTGCTTGCTTATTAATTCTTTAGTTCATTATTTTCTGTACATATTTGTATTTTTGGCACCTTGTTCTAAAAGTTCTTCAGTTCAAAACATAAACAGACTTGAAAGCATATGAAAGGAAAATACCTCTGAGGAAGACTTATTTTCATCCTTGTTTGATTTGGTTGTGTTGGTATCAGTTCCTTTATTACACAAATGGTTTTTTCAATGGGCATTTAGAACCATAGTCATGATATTCCATTTTCAATTACCTTTATGTTTCAAAAATCTGTAATTTTTATAATATTTTAATTTATCTCATCAACCACTTAAACCAATTCCAACAATTGAATTTTAAAATAATGGCACATTTGAGATTTTTACACATGTATTTTCTATATACAGATATTAATTTCCTCAAAAGGGAACTGTCTTGGATTTGATTAGAAGGGTTTCAGAAAGTATTAGGAATCTGACACATAATTGTAACATGAAGCAAATTGTAGGTATAATTTATCTATATTAAAATGTAAATTTCAAGAAATATTAAATAAAATTACAAACATCACTTTGCTATGACTTTCTACAGTTAACCATCAGGCAAAGGAAGAAAGCAAATCTGAGACTTTGTATTAACTTGTGGATAACCAATACTTACCTCAGTGAAAGATATTTATGCTACATTGATACCCAGAGGGAATACAAACCATTATTTTATCCTTCACCTGCTGTATTTCAAATGTATATTGCTTATGATAAAGAAAAATTGCTCTCAAGTGTTTGTCCCAGAAATCATGTTGATGAGAAGGGTTTTTTTTTTTTTTTTTAAGTTTTATTTATTTGAAAGTCAGAGTTACACAGAGAGAGAGAAGAGGCAGAGAGAGAGAGAGGTCCTGCATCCGATGGTTCACTCCCCAATTGGCTGCAACTGTTGCAGCTGTGCCTGTCTGAAGCCAGGAGCCAGGAACTTCCTCCGGGTCTCCCACATGGGTGCAGGGGCCCAAGAACCTGGGCCATCCTGTACTGCTTTCCCAGGCCACAGCAGAGAGCCAGATAGGAAGTGCAGCAGCTGACTCAAACCGGCGCCCATATGGGATGCCGGTGCTTTGGGCTAGGGTGTTAAGCTGCTGCACCACAGCGCCAGCCCCAGGGATAGTTTTTTCCATAAGGGCATCTCAGTGACTTTTTCATTTTGACACCACTAAGTTGACCACATATGAATGGAATTACTGTTACTATTAAGCAGCATTCAAGTTTCCTAACAGCACAGTGCTTGACAGTACCCTCTGGAAGCCTCAACGATCTACTGGAAACACATGTTGTATTTGCCTGGTGTGCAAGTCTTACATTTGTTAACTTTAGGCTAAGAAATCACAGCTAAATATAAAGATTGCAACCCTTGAATTTCCAACTTTATCATAAATGTGGGTGGGTTACTAATCTACTCTTTTGACCCACTTGGGAAGACTTCAAGGAGAAGTGAAAATTCAGGCATATGAAATGCTAAGGGAGATCAATATGATGTCTCAGGAAATCATGTAATGTAAGAAGGTGTCTAAATGATTAACATCATTCAAAGCTTCACTCTACAAATGAGGGAACTAAGACATAGATGTTTGATCAAAGTAAATATCTCACAGCAGATCTGGAAAAACAGCTTTCTCCAGTTATTTGATGCTCAAGTAAACCTCATTCAGCTATCTTTTCTGTAAATTTAAAATATTCATTTTAGGCCGGCGCCGTGGCTCACTTGACTAATCCTCTGCCTGTGGTACTGGCACCCCGGTTTCTGGTGCTGTGGCCGGGGAGGGCAGTTGGAGGATGGCCCAAGTGCTTGGGTCCCTGCACCCGCATGAGAGATGAGGAGGAAGCACCTGGCTCCTGGCTTCTGATCATCGCAGCGCCAGCTGTGGCGGCCATTGGGAAAGTGAATCAATGGAATGAAGACCTTTCTCTCTGTCTCTCTCTCACTGTCTATAACTCTACCTGTCAAATAAAAAATAAATAAATAAATAAATAGAATATTCATTTTACTCCCTATCCTTACAACTCATAGCTTAACCTCAGAGTCAAAATTGTAGAAGAACCAAAATGCATTCATGCATAGATGGGGACCTCTGCTTATACTGCTACACTTACTTCCTGCTTGTCCTCACTTTTTTACAAAATCAAAAAGAGATGCAAAGAGAAAACTATACCTATTAACATTTCTTGGAAAAGCCAGTTTACAAAGTGAAGAGGAAAATCTCTGGGGAAATTCATTTTTCCTGAAACACAAAAGTTATGTAAAACTAGGGTATCTGTGATCCATAGACTAAGGAGATTTATATCTTATAACCACCAAGTCTGTTTCAAGCAGAGCAAGGCTTTGCTTTCATGTGCGAAAAACTATCTATCGTCAGTGTTAAGTTGAACTGTCAGTCTTAAAAATCTATTATTTCTAACCCCTCTTCTGGTTTTAACACTGTATCTTCTTAACTATACCTGCATCTTTCGTTTTTTTCTATTCCTTTTTTGTACTGAGACCATCTTTCTGGCTAGACAAGCATGTCATTGCCACCTCCTCTTTAGGATTTCTGTAATAACTTGACTGTTGTATTACAAAAGCCGTTTAGCACTGCACATACTATTTCACGATCCTGATTTGACTTATATTTGTATTTTCACTCTAAGACTTTTCACTGGCACTCATTCCAGCTCATTCCAGGCCATCCTCTAGAACAAGCAATAAAGGATAATCCAAGTTATTTTAAGCATTAAAAATATATCTTTTCATAGTTATCAGAAAAAATATCTGCTTGTAAGAGAGCTGTCCTGCAGTATTCTGAAGATCTTGTTCATGTTACTGTTGCATTAAATTTCTGGAGAGTCTGCATCATTGCTTAAGAAATGTAATCTCACTGATTTTTGTCCTAGTAAGATCACTATCCAAAATATAATTAGCCTTTCTATTGTCTCTCTGCTTTTACCTCCTCCCCCTTTTTTTTCTATCTTTCACCGAAGTCCAGATAATAGCCTTTCATCAGGAACAAATAACTGGAACATTGCCTTATATGAGTGGTTCTCAACCCTGGAGTCTCTTCAGAATCACACATCTAGCTATTTAAATCTGATAGTCCTGGGACTCAACCATGAAATTGACTGAATTAGAACCTCTGCAAGTGAACTCTGGGAACTAGAGTTGAAGAAGTCATCACCTGTAATGCTCATATGGTATCAGAACTGAGTCACATAACTTATAATTGACCTTTTAGGGTAACAGGGTTGATTTGGCTCAGGTGAAGCCTTTGGCTGTCTATATAGTATGATGTAAATATTTGTGCACAACACAAGCATGACCCCACACTCTTCCTTCACCCATCCCTCATCCACAAGAACACTCTGCTTCCTTCCCCTAATTAAAATTGATTTCACATTGGATTCTTACAACAATCTTGTGCCCAGTTCTTATCCCTCTCATTCAGGTCATCATATTCCAGATGGAGAAATTGCCTAATTTTATACATTTGTCTGAAATAAATAAAATTTTGAACTTTTAATAACATTTAACTTAATTATAAAATCATCTATAAATTTAATCTGATTTAGATGAAAAAATTAGCAAGTTATATGTTCCAAAAATAAATTATTTTGAAAAAAATCCAAAATGTTACATCTCTATTCAAATACTTTAAAATCCTAAAGTTATGGGTTAATGTTAGAAATAGAAGTTGTTTGTGGTCATTTTTTTTCTAGCTTTGTTCTCCCCAAATGCTGTCTCTGATTGGGCCCTGAAGCACATTTTCAGTTAGCTTAACACAAATCTCTGATGGACTGAGTAAGCAAACAGCTCAACTATAGAAGACGAATGGCTTCTTCAAAGCAGATGCCTCAGTCCCTTCTTCATTCCATGTCCATTATCTACACGCATAAAAACTGAGAAAGGATACAGAATTAGTGAAAATTACTTGCATCCTTTCAGAAAGTATATTAAGATAAAAAGGAACAAGAGCTTTCTTATAGTTTTGTATGATTTTTGTTTGCTTGTTGAAAGGGCAATGTTTTATGCAGCAAGTTTCATTATTTTGGGTTTTTTTTTCTGCTTCATAACTGCAAGAAAGGAGAAAAAAGAAAAGGAAAATATGGTTCAGAGCTACTGACAGGGAATATTCACTGAAAAATAATGGTAATAGATGATATTTGTGTTAAGTATTTTTAAATGTGTAAAGCAGTTCTTTAAAAAGATGTATTTATTTATTTGAAGGCAGGTTTACAGAGAGGCAGAGGCAAAGAGAGAGAGGGAGAAAGAAAGATTGAGAGAAAGAGAGAGAGAGAGAGAGGTCTTCCATTCACAGCCAGAGCTGTGCCGATCGGAAGCCAGAAGCCAGGAGCCAGGAGCTTCTTCCAGGTCTCGCACATGAATACAGGGGCCCAAGGATTCGGGCCATCTTCCACTGCTTTCCCAGGCCATAGAAGAGAGTTGGATCGGAAATGTAGCAGCCAGGACTCGAACTGGCACCAACATGGGATGCCAGCTGCAGGCAGCTTTACCTGCTATGCCATAGAGCCAGTCCCATAAGGTAGCTCTTGTTGACAGTGCTAGGTAAAAAATTCTGAGTGTGTGTGTGTGTATGTTTTAATTTAGAGGAACCTATTTTAGTTTTTCAGTATTGATATTTTGCAATTGTGAAAGGTAATAACCCAAAGTCTCAGGAGGCTTTAGTTAGATACAGATGTAAAATTCTCCTTTGAGGCCCAATGTATATTACTCTCTCCAGAGACCAGAGTCATTGACACACAAGACTAATCTCAGTCCACAAAAGATTTGTTAGGACAGATGGGCCATAATAGTTTTTGTACTTGTTAGGATATTTATCTGTTCACCAGATTCAATGTACATTTTAGTAATTTATCTGATAATCCTTCCCACTTACTCTTTTAAAAGCCACATCACACCGGTATGCATGTATACACATACATACATAAACATATTAATTATAGGTAATTAAATTATCATAATTTGATATTCCAAATAAAGCATTTACTTATGTAGAAGCCACTTGAGGCCTAAAAAACCCTATAATAAAATAAATTTTATTATGTAAGCTGAATTGGAAGTTTACTTAAGTGATAATTGAATTTTCCATAAGGTTTAAGTTCAGCAACTTTGAACTAACTTTGAGAGCCTTGTTGTCTTGGCTTAAGTGCCTGTTGTTCACTGGACATAGAACAGTAATCTATGGGCAATAACACTAACAACAGTAAAATCTTAAGTGTACACCTGAAAACCATGGTGTGAGGGTAGGAATATTATCTCTATGTAATATTACCTTTATATAAGGAGAGAGATGTTACCGGTATATAATACATAGATTCTGGTTTACCACAGCTGTGTATGTTTCTAATTTATATTAAAATACTCATGAGCTTATTTGTTTATTTGCAAAGCAGAAAAGCATACTGTATTCAAAGTTATTTTTATTCATAATTTATAACATGATGATTTAAAGATTCCTCTTTTGGAACAAACCTTAAAAAGCATGTAGAATATTTTTAGAGGTATGTTATATATGGTTGTATTATTTTTTCTAGTCTATATATCTCATTTAAAATAGTAATCTGACAATAAGGACTCCAGCACTACAGTGACAGTATTTGGAAATGTAACTATGGAGATCTGGCATAGAGTTTTTCCAACATGTTTTTGTAATGCGCAGTTATAATTTAAAAAACCAATAATGGCATTCTGTGAAACCTAAGGAATGTCTGTATCTTATTTTGCTCGGCAGTGTTACTGAACTAAGTCCTCTGAAAAAGAATCTGCTTCTTTTTGGATGGATATGAAATCAGGTTCAATGTATCACATTAACCATTTATGACATTGTATCCAGTTGAATTTATTGCTGTGCCTGTTAGACTTCTCTCCAAGTGATCACCACATGACAAGATAACCCTACTAATATTTTAAGGCAGCCAGAAGACTGATTTGCTTTCAGACTTCTGGGGCATTTCAGTGTCATATACTAGGATTGGCACATCCTGACCTGGAGGCTGGGGCCCTTTATTCCTCAGGCTTTAAAACTCAGCATGGAAATGGTTCTTGGGATAGAAACTTCTTATCAATTTCTGGGAAATCAATGAAGTGATTTAACATTGCTCTCTTGTCATGGGTGATTACTGTCTATTCATTAAAGAAAGGCTTCTTTTCACCTTGACTCTGGCCCCACTTTTTCTGTGTTCCCCACTTCTAAAATGGGCTGGCAGGGATTAGAGGCAGGACTGGTTAGTAGGAAGAGAACTTTAGAGAGAATTAAAAAACTGTCTTCCTTATGATGTCACTAAAGGTTTCTGGGCCCTAATGTTTTCTTAAATGCAGGATGAGGTAAGCAAATGATCACAGAGGTTATTGGTTCAGGTTTTTGACACATACAGTTTAAACTATTTTTCTTGGCACTCCTACTATTTATATTCACCGTCATCATAACTACTCTGCATATACCCAGCATTTATTGAGCATTTACTTTCTGTGAGATTCTGTGCTAGATACTTTAGATCAATCATCACTGAATATTCTTTTATTTTCTCACATTTTAGACATAAGGAAGCTGAACACTATAAATATCAAATACTATGCTATTGGTCACACAGCTAGTGTAAAACAGAACCAATCTTTGAATCTAGATTTTTCTAACCCTAGAAACAATATTCTTAGTTGCAATGGAATACTGAGGGTTTTATACAGAATGAAATATAAACACAGATTGTATCAAATATGGTGATTTCTTGGGGTCATTTGAAGAGGATAAAAATATTTAAAATATTAATCACTTGAAATTATTTTGGGGTCAATATTTGGCACAGCATTTGAGGTGTTATTTGGGACACCTGCATTCTATTTTACAGTGCCTGGTTCAAATCTTGCTTCCAATCCATCTTCCTGCTAATATGCACCCTGGGAGGCAAGAGATAGGTATTAGATATTAAGTGTTAGATATTAAGTGTTTCTCTTTAATCAGAATTTGAATTGCATAAACATGTAGTTTGTCAAATAATTTTTGTATTTCTTCGATTAGCATAAAACCTTGATATTTCCAAGAAAGTCAATGCTAGCACTAAATCATTTACATTTCAAATAAGGAGTATCATTACTAATGTGCTCACAGAGATAATCATTTTATAGTGTCATGATTTTATAAGTAAGGACTAAGAAGTGAAGCAAGAAATTGTTATTACCATGAGGTTTCATTTAGTTCATTTATCATATTCTAGATTTTTAGGGTTTATCAAATAGGATTTATTGTAAAACAACTTGCTTTTGAAATTTAAAAGCAAATGATGTAGAAGTTACATTACTTCATTGTCCCACAGAATCCTTCTTTCACCAAACCTATGAAACACTTGTAGTATTAACATACTTGTAAAGACTGGAACATTAAAGACTTAGGAGCAATTTTGTTAATTAAAGACTAGTTTTCAAGAACCAAAAGTTATAAAATGCACTTTCTCATCTTCATACCATGGTTCATCAGAGTTGCATGCCTGGCCAGGACAATTTTTGGAGTTTGTGATGGGCTTATTATACTTAATGAGCAGTTTCCTCCACGATGGCTGACATTTTGATATTAGACTTCCAGCAGTGAATTCTTGTCAAAGATCAGCTTTAGACCACCAGGCTCTCTATGATTAAAGCATTTGATACATAATGTCAAGTACATTAATCGGTTAAAGGAATTAATCATAAATGAGCATACTGTTGGTAACACAGCAACAAAAAGAAAGGTTGTCATAGAGAAAAGCCTTGGGATTTGGAATATATCCTCTTCTTTTGAACATCAGCTCTTATTTGTCCAGTGTTTCTCATGTGAACTTTAGAGGGCTTTGTTTTAAGCGTAGAGTGGAGGGCATGATGGAAATGAAAAATTGTATTTCCACAATAAGATATACCAACCTATAAGACTTTAATATTGAGAAAAATAAGGCTGCATCCAGCTTTGAAAAAATGTTTAAGAATAATCGAATTGTTCTTTTATGGGATATACAGGTGATTATATACATTTTGTTGAGGCAGAAATTAAAGCATATAAAGAGACTGAGGAAAACCCAATCCATAAACTAATCAATAAACCATTTGGTCTCTTTTAGTAAAAAGGTTAGCCTCAACTCATAATCATATTGCAAATCACGAAGAGAAAGGGGACTGAGATCTCAAATATACTTACTGCCTCACTATTTGGTAGAGTGGTATTGCTCCTTGTTAACACACAGATTAAGTCAATAACATACGTTAATTAAAGTTGGTTTTGGAAATTTTTTTGTTTTTATATCACTCTTATAGTATATGTGGCTGCCCATATTTCAAAGGAAAAAAATACATGAAATAGGCATTTTTCAGAGAATCTAGAAAACTTGCAGTGTGGATTTAAATATTTACCAGGGGCCGGCACTGAGGCTCACTAGGCTAATCCTCCGCCTTGCAGCGCCGGCACACCGGGTTCTAGTCCCGGTCGGGGCGCCGGATTCTGTCCCGGTTGCCCCTCTTCCAGTCCAGCTCTCTGCTGTGGCCAGGGAGTGCAGTGGAGGATGGCCCAAGTGCTTGGGCCCTGCACCCCATGGGAGACCAGCATAAGCACCTGGCTCCTGCCTTCGGATCAGCGCAGTGCGCCGGACACAGCACACCAGCCGCGGCGGCCATTGGAGGGTGAACCAAGGGCAAAGGAAGACCTTTCTCTCTGTCTCTCTCTCTCACTGTCCACTCTGCCTGTCAAAAAAAAAAAAAAAAAGAAAAAGAAAGAAAAAAATATTTACCAGAAGATATAAATATTTTTTATTAAACTGGGAAAACTAAAAATTGTGTCATTAATGCAAGAACTCTCCAAGATTGTATTAAAAACTAGAAAATCATCTTCTGCCTTAGGATGGAACAACTGTGAGAATAAATAAATGTGAAATAAAACTGAAAAATAAATGAAGCTAGGGCACAATTAACACGGTATTCAGGTAAGTGGGTCCTGCAGGTTGAGGATTGACTAGCAGAGAACAAAATGTCTATGTATAAGCTATTATCAATATTCTCTCTTTAGCATTATGTGTCTGGGTCATGGATACATGTTATATTATTAATATAGTCAATGAATAAATGGTTTAATGAATTAAAGAGAGGCATGCATAGATCAGCAATGTGACACTGTCATAAAACCAGGATAAAGATTAATTCAACATTGGTACACCTGAGATTTTTAAAAAGTTAATTTTATAAATTTAAAAATTCGTTGTTTTTTGATTATAAATAATATCTTAGGTAATGGGTTTGTAAGTCTATAGAAAAGCATCAGTATTCCCTTATTATGTAACATTGTATTCTGAACTTCAGTTTTCTATTTTAAGCCAAAATATCGTGTGAAACATGTTGGCTAACTTGTTTCAAGTCAGAAACTTAAACCTTTCTCTCCCCCTTCCTTCCCTATCTCTCTCATTCTCATTCTTGCTTTTGTTCTCTTTCTCTCTCTTTTCCTTCATCCATCTGTTTGATATGGTTCTCACTTGCTCTTTTTTTTTTCTCTCACTTGCTCTTGAAAGTTCATGCAAATAATATATGCAAACACATCCTTCTAATAATAAGATGAACTATTATAATTAAAATTTCTAATTAATCATTTTTTTTGTTTCAGCCTTATTTGGTTTTTGCCTTCTTAAATTTGAAAATTCATTCTTGATTTAGTAATTACAGCATATTAAAACACCTAAATCTTTCCTTATTTATTAACAAAATTTTAGTGTATAAAGGCATCACTTTCTGTTTTATATTTCACATATCTCTGCTTTGCTGAATGATAAAAAAAAGCTCAAAAATATTCCAAACATATTAAGAAAAAAATAATTAAGAGTAGAAAAGGAGCAGGCATTTGGCCTAATGGGTAAGATGTCAATTAAGAGATCCACGTGCCATATTGGAGTGCCTAGGTTTGAGTCCTGACTATGGTCTTAATTCCAGCTTCCTGCTAATGCAGACCCTAGGACACAGTGGGTGAGGGTTCAAGTAATTTGGTCTCTATCACCCATGGAAGTGACCTGGACTAAGTATTTGGCTCCTGGCTTCAGCCTGGCTCAGCCAGGTTGCAGGTCTTAGGCAGGGGGCTTTCTAAGTAGCTTTTTCTCTGTTTCTCTCTGTGTCTCTGTCTCTTTCTATCTGGCTCTCTGTCTTTCTCTCTCCTTCAGTTAAAAAATAATAAAGAAGTGCTCACTTCAGCAGCACATATACTAAAAAAAGTAAAGAAGTAAGGATAATAAAATACAGAATATAAAAGCAAACATGTACATACACATATATACAAACACACACACACTGGCCAATAGATACATAGGTGTACCTAATTTGGTCCAATAATTGGAGAAATTTACATCTGAATTTAGAATATGCCCTGAGTTTTATTTTTTAGTTCCCCTTTCTTTCATTCACCTGCACCACCCCACCACTAGGTATTGGGATGCAGAAACAAATAGGTTTCATTTCCTGTTGTAGATGAGATAGGCCATTCAGCTGATTACTAGGACACAGTTTGGTTATTGGTTATTCTCTCTCTTCCCTCAAGAGAGCAGGGAGAGAATAAATCTGAACAATGAAAGTAATAACAGAAAGGAGAAGTCAAGGAAAGCTCCATGGAAAACATGGAATTTAAAAAGCTATTGGCATATGAGTAGGAATCAGACCAAGCAAGAAGCCTGAGTGAAGTAGACAATAACTAATGTCCAGTGCACTTACAACACAAAGGACTAGGTAAGGGAAAGGAGGCATCTGGAGCTGGGTTGAGATGGGCTCTAAATGACATGGTGAAGATGTTGAATGGGCACTGTATTTTAGAAAAACAAAATTGTATACTGTATGAAGGATGAATTAGAATGAGGAGAGACTGGAGACGAAGGGACAAAGTGCAAATCAATTACAACAGATGAATAGGAGATGATGAGCCCTCGGGTAGAGCAGCCACAAAGAGACTGGTCACTCTAGGGAGCATAGGAATAAAAAAAATTTGACATTAGACTAACACTTCTGCCTATTCCCTAGCATCTAGGATGAGTTGGGCCCACAATAACTAAGTTTTGAGTTATTCCATAGGTCTGAGATTTCCACCACTATTTTATATTTCCAATAGCTATTGACATCATTGCCATTTTAAAACCAAATTCCCTTCCATATATATCTACTTTGTGAATGGTATGCCTAATTAGGTTTTGCTAATAATTCATTGTTTGTATTAGAGAAGGTATGTAAATTCCAATTTGACACCCAGTTCTCCTCTCTAAAAGAAAATGAGGCCACATAGAATAACAATTGTAATGACATTCATACAACATGGTAAAAAAAAAAAAAAAAAAAACAAATTCATGCAATCTAGAAAAATGGAAAATTTGTCCCTGTGTGGATTGTATTAAAGACCTAGAAATTCTTTCTTTTGGATGTTTGTACTACTCTAGAATTTTAAAACTCAGGTCAGCAGTAAGGACTAGTGTGTAAGACATAGCATATAGCTGTACTTTGGGTTTTGTGATTTAGTTTGGGTTTTGCAGTTTGAGTTTTATACTAACAATCTAAAAATTTAAGGGATATTTCTCCCTTGTTTTTTTTTTTCAGTTGTTTGTTTTTTGTAAAGATTTTATTTATGTATTTATTTGAGAGGTAGAGTTATAGACAGTGAGAGGGAAAGGACAGAAACGTCTTCCAGCCATTGTTTCACTCCCCAAATGACTGCAATGGCTGGAGCTGGGCTGATCCGACCCAAGAAGCCAAGAGCTTCTTCCAGGTTTCCTACACAAGTGCTTGGGCCATCTTCTACTGCTTTCCTAGGATAGCAGAGAGCTGGACTGGAAGAAGAGCAGAACTGGCACCCATGTGGGATGCCAGCGCCACAGGCGGAGGATTAGCCTACTATACCACAATGCTAACCTCTATCCCTTAGTTTTGAGAATTTTATTTGTAGTTCCATTTTGGGAATTTTTATATGCTAGACATTCTTTGGAAAAATGACTGCTTTCAACTCTCTCTTTGTGATGACATAAAACCATTAATACTGAGGAAAAACAAGACAACCTTTAGTAGTTGTGGAAGACTTGCAGAGCTTCTAAGGTGCAGTGTGGTTCTGCTGCTGCTGAGAGAAAGGAGCTACAATATACTGCAAGTTATCGCTATTATTATCAAAAGGACTATGATTGTGGAAAACACTGTCAATAGGTTGAATTCTCACCTGTCATAAGCCACTTGAATTGCAAATGATACATTGAATTAGAATATGAAGGAAAGTTCTGGAATCCTGAACTGATTCTGTGAGAATCGGCATGATGGTGTGTTGGTTGTGGATGGTTTTAGGAGGTAGGATAAAAACATAGAGAAATCCAGGGTCAGCAAATCTCTATTTAAACTAAAAGGAGCGGAAATGAGCATTTTGAGCAAAGCAAGGTCAGGGAGATGCAAAGATTACTCGTACACTGAAGTATTCCCATTTATAAGTTGTACTCTAAAAAAGTCTGAAAAGGAAAAAACAAAAATCAATGCTTGCTGTGCTGGTACACAAACCTTTCACCTCTGGGAAAACTCTTTGGGTTCTTAGCCAAATCAATTTTGTGAGTTTTACCCTTCAATCCCCAGGTCACAAACAGCTAAATAATTTTGCCTGACTTGCAGTGTTCATGGCAAGAACTAAGGAACTTTAGAGTTTATTACAGAAGTGACAGTGTAGTAGAAAATAACGTGTACTGAGAAAAAGGCTCTCTCTCTCTCTCTCTCTCTCTCTCCTTCTCTTTCTTTCTCTCTCTTTCTCTCTCTCAGATTTACTAAGAGTGAAAATCCTATGCTTCTGGTATGTTTTCCAGATCTCTGATGTGGGGCTGAGATGCCAAGAGCATTGTAATCTCACTACTATTGCCTTCTAGAATCTCAAATACAGTGCATTGGATGGGTTGGTTCAGTGCCTTGTACAAAATCTCAAAAGTGCCTGAGGACCTGAATTATGATTTTTCTGTCTTTATTTGAATCGAAATTCTTTAGAAAAATTTTTTAAGTCCAAGATTTGCATTTTTTAAAAAGTAAAAGAGCCGTGCTCAATAGGCTAATCCTCCGCCTTGCGGCGCCGGCACGCCGGGTTCTAGTCCCGGTCGGGGCGCCCCCGGTCGGGGCGCCGGATTCTGTCCCGGTTGCCCCTCTTCCAGTTCAGCTCTCTGCTCAGGCCTGGGAAGGCAGTGGAGGATGGCCCAAGTGCTTGGGCCCTGCACCAGCATGGGAGACCAGGAGAAGCACCTGGCTCCTGCCATTGGATCAGCGCGGTGTGCCGGCCGCACCACGCCGGCCGCAGTGACCATTGAGGGGTGAACCAACGGAAAAGACCTTTTTCTCTGTCTCTCTCTCACTGTCCACTCTGCCTGTCAAAAAAAAAAAAAAAAAAGTAAAAGAAAATAGGAAGGAAGGAACAAAGGGAGAATGAAATGTTCATGTATTAGCAGTTGTGATTCCTCATTGTTCTCAAGATTCCAACTACATCTTTCATGCCAAGGATTTTTCTTTAAACTTCAGTTCTTTTGGGGAAGGCAGTAACCAAAGTTAAATATACATAATTATAATACACTATTATTCTTTCTTTCATCAAGTAATGAATATAAATATTAATAAATGTACATTATATGATCATAATATGTGATCTAGAGGCTGGTATAAAATAAAGGGGTTTCACAAAGCTCACGAAGAATGTGCATTATCCTTCAATCTCATTTTTTCACAAACTTTTGGAAGCCCCTATATGCGTATTCAGAAAACCCTTTCCTATAAAATATATGCTGTAATCTGTTCCTGCATTTTAAAGTATAATTTGGTTAAATAAGTCTCTGACAATAAAAATTATTATATGATTTTTGTCCAGGACTAGATATAGTTCTAGAAACTTCAGTAGACATGCAGATATTTTCTCAGTACGTGACACTATGTGAAAATACTTATTTAAAGTATGTTTTCAGTATTTTGAGGTTAATGGGATGATTTCTCCTTAATTTCAAGGCCCATTTCATTCTGGAGGAAAAGAGAATTCATCAAAAATAAGAAAAACATCATATTCAGTAGTACATCCTTTAAGATTCTCTCATCATTTCACTGAATCCAAGTAGGGCCTAATCATTCTCGTCTTTTCCTTTAACTAATATATCCCTATGATAGTAGATATTTATTATTTTTGCTTGTATGTATTAAATCATGAAGCTTTCACTTCATTGAAATTTAATATAGACACTGTGGGCCTTCTTATATGGTAAAAAAGTGTAGTGACTATAGAAAAATATATGCATTAGTTTAAGTTGCAAAGAGGATTGCTCTTGAATTCTACAGCATCTGGTATTTAGCCCATTTCTGTGGAATGTCTCAATGTATGCTTAAGAAGGGTGATTCAACACCATGAGGAAGAAGGAAATTTTAATCATATCCACAGATGACACAAATATCTAGTTATCAAGTAATAGTCAAATAGAGGAGAAATTAAATGTGGAATCTTATGAATGTGGGCTATGATCAGGGGACATTCCAGTGAGTTTTGAAAGAAAAGCAAATAAGCAACCTCTCAAGCATAAGTCATTCCAAATCTGAATCAGTACAAAATAAAAATGCTCCAAGGCAGGTGGGAAGAAGGAACTCCCGGCAAGAGAAACATGCTCAAGTGAATTTCTGTCAAAGATTTTTTAAATAAACATATAAAATATTATGTAAGAGGCTTCTAATTTTAACTCTTCACCTTCCAGGAAAAGGATTTCTAAGGTTTTCTGTTTAGCTGTTAGTGGAGGACCTAGAGGTTTTACTGAGAATGAATAAACAGGATACAGATGGTATGAAATTAATTCACCTCACTGCTGTTCTCCTTATAGCTTGTTAACTTGAGGCCTCTCTGGCCTTCTGAAGCCTACAGCATAGGGTGTTTTTAGAAGACAAATCACTATTGTCTTAAATTCATACTCCGTCTGTTCAGTTAAAAATTGCAAGTGAGAAAGTGTTCTACAGCAGTCACCATCATTGCTGTGTGCTACACCAGGTAACACCATTGCTTCTGTGGGCACCATGGGCCGTTCTGTGTTTCACAGGTATCCAATACAGATGGAAATTTAATACACTGGTAAACGCAGGATACCACATTGCTTAACATTTTTGTCTAGTTGGCAGAGCTCAAGGAAGCACCATGGATTCATAGAATAAGCATTTCCAAATGACTTCAAAGGGTTTTGTAGCTCTCATGTAGATTATCACAATGTCAGCTTCAGATAGTATTATTAGCCACACCTTAGAATTGGGATTTGCTGTTAAGGATTTCTGCAGAGCTAATGTAACCCTGCTCTCAGTATGATGATGATGATAAAGAAGAAGCAGGAGAGAAGGTGGTGAAAAACACAAATGCAGAATATGGTCTCCTGGATCCACCACTTGCTCTCAGAACTTGGGAAAGTTATTAGCCATTCTTGCTTTATTTACAGAATCATAAAATGCAAACAATGACTGTGGTTGTCTGGTATTTTTGTTGCATTAAATGAAATAATAGAAGTGAAGTGCTTAGAAAAGTCTGCAGCATGTGGTAAGGATTTAATGGATGTTGATTATTCTTGCTACTTCTATTTCTTTATTATGTTGCATACCAAGAGCAATGTTCTGTCCTTACAGACATTTGTGCTGGTTCATGTTAACCATCCTTTGCACATGAAATGTCTCCTTTTTTCTTATTGAAATTTTCTGGACATGTTTTTGAAGGAAAAGAAGATGTTTCCTCTAAGAATAGGGTTTGAGATATGAAATTCATAACTATACTTACAGAATTCCAATGATAGGGAAATGCTGACTGGTCTTTAGCATTTCATATACCATGAGGCATCCTGGAAAACAAAGTTGGAATCTATTCACACAGAAGACATTTTCATACATTCTGATTTGTTTCTCTTATTTTATTTTAAAAATTATTTGAAAGAGCAACAGGGCGGGGATGGGGGAAGAGAGACAGACAGACAGACAGAGAGAATCTTCCATCTGCTGGTTCACTCCCCAAAATGGCTGCAAAGGCTGGCGCTAGGCCAGGCCAAAGCCAGGAGCCCAGAGCTCCATCTGGGTCTCCAAAGTGGGTAGCAGGGGCCCTTGCATTAGGGCCATCATTTGCTGCCTCCCAGGCACATTAGTGCGACCTGGATCAGAAGCAGAGTTCTCCAATGTGGAATGCCATCATTTCAGGCAGTGCCTTAACATGCTGTGCCATAATATCAGCCCCAATCTGTTTCTTTTAAAAGAAGACAAAAACCACTTTGCTCTAACTTCTTCATCTTTTTATCAAAACATTAAAAAATGATTAATCATCAGAGATTTTAATTTAGAAAGCTCTGATAAATTCCTGTGATACATACAGTATTATATTAGTGGTAGATTAATTCAGCATAACAATTGAGCAATTAGAATTTCCTCACAAGTTATTATCACAAGAATTATCTCAAGTTATTTTCTTCCCATGGTATATGAGGCCTTGTACCTATCTTCACCTCACCAAATCTGTCTTTTTGTGAACAGCATTAATAGCTCATCTTAATCATAATTCAGCAGATTCTGTTAACCCTTCTGTAACCAAGTTTACTGAAAAATGAAGGAACATTTACTTATTATCTGCTAAAATCCAAAGCAGTGCCTTCATTTCTTTGGTCTTTGCTTTCTTTATTTGATTTGGCCTCAGGTACTTTGTAAAAATGCAAATAATAATATTGTCTAGTTTAGAAGGTTATTTAAGGGTTAAAGAAAACAGTAAAGATGTTAAATACCTAGCAGTCCCTGGGGCAAAAGAAAGTACTCATTCTATTTAAAGTATCTTTAGGGGCCAGCATTGTGGCATAGCAGGCCTCCCACAGTTATGAGTTAACTGTGCTCCTGATTCCTGGTGGGGTTCCCTAGTGATCCACAGAAGATTAATTCCTCAGAGGAGAGCTGACAACCAGAGCAAGGAGGGAGAGCAAGATTGTGAGACTTAAAAATATAATCGTATGCTCCTAGTTTTCATGTTTGTGCTCCAGTCTGCTCTATGCAGAGAACATTCTTCACCGTACTAGAAGTCCAAGGCCCGACAGCCTGTGGATCTCAATGATCAAAGCTACAAAACAGTCAATATATGTGACTATCAAATCGCAAAGCTTTCCTTGATTTCACCATGTAGACGTGACTAACCTCCCATTTATAGGCTCCATCCCCACATACATGGAAGTACTTCAAACAGTTTGTGGAAAATGGAATAAAAGATGTGTTTTGGAGCAAAATGGTTGAAATCGGTATATGAGGAGGTCTTCAAAATATTTGTCAAAAATGCATATTCTGAAAGCAATTAATGAATTTGAGTATTTATTTAGTTCTATTTCTGTGCATTTTAAAAAATATCCTTATATCTAATTCTAGTCTATATCTTTCTGAGAGGCATTGTTATGTATTGTGGTTAAATCAAGCTCTCTGGCCTGGTTTGGAATGTTGGCCTCCTCACCTCTTGTCCATGTAACCTAGAGCACTGCCCCAGTTATTTTTTTCCCAGTTACTTTATTTAATGGGAATAATAACAATAATAATAACACATCTACCTTAGGATAGTACTGTGAAGATTAAATGAGTTAAAATGAGCAAAGTACTTAGGAGACTAACTGCTGCATAATGAACTCCATCCAGGGGTTCACTTTTATTTTTGAGAGATAGGTAAAAGATTTTAATCAACCTCTTTACTCTCCAAAACTCACCACAATGCCACTAATCTAGTTCTCAAAGGCATAGCTATAAACAGCAGGTACCCTACACAAGCTTCAATGGCAAAATAAAATCATATGTTTCTGTACCTACAGAAAAAGTATAAGAAATATAATGAAAAAGGAAAAGAAAAAGAAAAAAAACCAGTTCTGTGTAACAGGAAACAGAATCTCAGTGGGATCTCCTTTCTATCAAACTAAAATGTCCTAGTAACCAATCTTTGAGAATCCCCTCCTGAAATACAGCAGCAGGCCAATTAATTAGTATGAAAGCTTAGTCAAAAGGACAATGCTACCTGGAGAACTAAGCAATTCAGTCCGCCTCACAGCATCTAATTAAGCCACAGACCATGGAGCAACTTTGTTTGGTAATTTAGAGCATACATTTCCACTGGAGCGTGTTTTCTGATTCAGGTCCTCTGTCTGGGTGCTTTTTTTTTGCTGGTCAAATGTGTGCAGACATAGAGGAGAAACCAGCATGTTCTGCCCACACCATGGGTACAACAGCATAGACTACCAGGCTCTTCTCCATATTTATTAGGGCATTTGAGCCTACATTCTGACACAAATACTGATTCTTAGTATATTAGCTCTCTTAAATTTTTCCTTCCAGAACACATTCTGTAGAGCCATGGGATACTAGATGAGGGAAACCTGTGGTGGTTTGAGAGCATCTTAAACAATTTGATACTCAATATAAATGTTGTGTTGCTTATGGAAACCTAGCATAGGAGAGATTTATCTGGGTGTAGAGCAAACCTTAGGTACCTGACTCAGGTAAGTCAGGAGAGTCTGTTTCAGCCCCCCTACACCTGTTGCAATTCTGCTTGCCATGTCCTAGGTTCTCTTGAGTATGAATTTCCCCATAGTACTGGCAAAACTCCTCTGTATCAGAGATTGGTCCAGCCTGCGAAGATTCAGCAAGGATTAGATAAGTAAGTCCATGGAGGGTTCATTTAGAGAGATGCCACTCTTAGATAAACATGAAAACCTGACACTGTGCTGGTTGTTGATTGAAACTACATAATAGGGTGGGTGTCATGTCCTGGAGGATTAAGCTGCCACTTGGTTGGTAGACCAGCATCCAGTATTATAGTGTAGGTTACAGTTTTGATCCAGCTCTCTGCTAGTGTATCCTGGGATGCAGTAGATGATGGCACAATTGCTTCTGCCCCTGCCACCCATGTGAGAGACGCAAATGGAGTTACACTGACTCCCAGTTTTTGTCTGGCCAAGCCCTGGCTATATTTGGGGAGTGAACCAGCTGATGGAAGATTCTGTGTGTGTGTGTGTGTGTGTGTGTCTAACAATGCCTTTCAAGTAGATGAAAATAAATACACTTAAAAATAAAGAGAAAATACGTAATGGAGAGCTATGCAAAGAATAAAAAGAAATCATTAAATTCAGCACTATTTATTATATAGCTGGAAGGAAAAATTGAATTCCCTGATGACCAGGGAAAGCTAGCTGCCTCACAAATTTATTGTTACTCTGATTTGACAAGTTGATGGGACAGAAAAAAAAAACCGACAATATCTATAGGGGCATTTCTCTTGGCACATTGACTAGCATGCAATGCTCACAAAGAGGAAATTTGGGCTCACATTGTACCCTCATCAAAGGGCTCTCTTGTGTAGTGGAGCTTAGTATGGAAAACTGTTCCTCTCCCAGTACTCTTAGGGGTCTTGCCTATAACTCCAAACCAATTTCTCCAGAGAAATAGCTCAAATGAGAGTTCTTTGGCAATAAGAATTAATATCGGGATTTGGGCATCTGATATACAAAGCTGCTTACATGGGAACCCACCCACTGTTTTAAGAAGGCATAAGATGCTTGAAGTTTATTCCCAGAACTAAACGATGAGATGGGTTTTGTGAGACTAAAAGGATAATCGACATCAAATAAAAGAGCAATAAAAATGTCTCAACCAGTATGCAGCCACAAGTATATAAAAGTAAATTTTAAAGGGGAGAGACAAATTTAATGAAGGCACTGAAGAGTCTAAATTACTTTTGTAAAAAGTAAATTGAAATGCACTTAAGCTACTCCATCTAAATAATATGATACTTCAGAATTTGATTTTTTTATGTCTCAATTTCAAAAAGTACTTTTAAAGGGCTTACCACAAAATTATAATACAGAGTTTGATTTTTTAAAGTCCTGTAAGGTCTGTATGGGTTGGGGAGGGGGAGTGTAAAACATATACAGTGACCAATAATAGAATTATTTGAGCATAAGGAAGATAGGTAAAAAATATTGGAGGGCCAACACTGAGGGGCAGTGAGTTAAAACCTTGGCCTGAAGCACCAGCATCCCATGGGGGCACCAGTTTGAGTCTAGTCTGCTCCACTTCCAATCCAGCTCTCTGCTAATGTGCCTGGGAACGCATCGGAGGATGGTCCAAGTCTTTGGGCCCCTGCACCCATGTGGGAGACCCAGAAGATGCTCCTGGCTCCGGATGAACTCAGCTGTGGCCTTGCAGCCATTGGGGAGTGAACCAGCGGATGGAAGACCTCTCTCTCTGTCTCTTCCTCTCTCTGTAATTTTATCTTTCAAATAAATAAATAAATCTTTAAAACAAAAAGAAATAAAATACTGGAGATGGGCTAAGGAGGAGATGCACTAATGAGGAGTCAAAGTTACACAGAAGAAAAGCCAGGGAGAGGGGAGTGATTGTAAACAGGTCAGCAGCAACTCCAAACTCAGAACTTCAGAAGTGGAAAAAGGAAGAGGGGCCTAGGGAATGAATTGAAACTTGAGGTAATTGCCAACAGACTGGGAGATACAATAAAAGATATTGTTTTTGATTCTGTTTTGTAACAGGGTAGTGGCACAATTAGAAAATGCTTTGGGGGAGAGATTAAATTATAATAAAAATCAAATAAGGCTGTTACACCAGTGATTATCCAGGGAGCAATCAAACCCTGGGGTCCGTAGGCAATTTTATGCATCACCCCTTTTCTCCAGGGGTGGAGAGGGAGTGCCCTGTCACTCAGCTGATTGTGGAGAAGTTACCTTGTTGAGGGAGGTCCTGTCACTCTCAAAAGACTGTGCTTCTTCACTCCAGCATGCAAGACCTCCCAGAGAAGTTGGGCATTGTTTCTGTTCCTTGTGATGGGAATCTATATTCAACTTAATGGCTGCGTGAATGTGAACATGTTCCCTGACCTCTTCATCCCTCTGATTTCTTCTCATAAAGAAAGCTTACCACATTGGTTGGCATTATACTAAAAAGGCAAGAACTAATAAGTATGACCATAAAGTTATATACCGTAGGCTCACATTGGGTTCCTGAATATTCTTTTTAGTAAACCAATGTGTACTCTACGTCCTTTGGTACACAATCAGAAAGAGTCACAGATAATGTAAGAGAAGGCTCAAAATAAATGAGTGAGGCATTAGCATTTTGAACTGTGACATTACTAGATGAAAAACATGTTTAGGCAGAATGGTGTCAATTGCAAGGCCATGCTTTGTACATATTCCCCCATTAAAATGCAGCAGCATGAGACAGTTACTATAGTCTGCAAGCTCTTCCCTGAAAAGAGAAAAAACAACCATGACTCATAGGCTGCTAGCTCATTCCACAAAAGGGTCTCTGGAACGATGCCTCTTTTACCCAAAATTGCTTTTGCTACTGCTCTATGTAGGTGATGAAGAAGCTGTGATTCCCATTGTTCTTAAGATTTATATTCTTAGGCTTTTCAGAAGCAGAGTAGAATTGATCATCTATCACCCCTCACATTGCCTGGCAGCACTGGGCCAAAGCAGAAACCTGAGATTTTCTTTGTTGCTCCTCATCTCCCTGCCCACCTTTCATCTCTCCTCTCTGGCACACTGCCTCTCTATGCCCACACTTTGCACAGAGTCAGCATATTGTTTCTACTACATTTGTAAACCAGCTTTCCTTGACACTCCACCAGGCAATGAAAATAATTGATCCCTGTAGTGTTCTTGGTAAAGGTCAGAAAATAGGATCGTATCAGCCGACTTGATCTGCTTGCCTATTGTATTAGGATTCCTGCAGTGGCAACCTGAAGAGCTGCAAACTTAGAATTAAGACTGTAAACTTGGCCAAGGACTCAGCAAAACCCCAATAGGCATCACATAAAATTAGGCAAGGAGTCCTGGTTACTGCTTTGCAACATCTGGCTCTTTATCGAAATCTTTCTAAGAGGAGTGGAAATGCAAATTGAAGCAGTATTTTATTTTTCTTAGCATTCTTAATATCTTAACATTCTTAGCATTTCTTAATGTTTCTTAACATCTTAATGTATCCTGCCCTACCCAAAAAACCTGAGTTTTAACTGATTTTACCCCTTAACCTAAGAGTTAGCTAAAGGTACTTCCCAAACTGTCCAGTCATTAGTGTGTTACCAATGTTTTGCGCTCCAGTTTAATCTTCTTCATTAAAAATATGGAGAGAAAGAAAAAATACGTTTTATGTGCGTAATGTGCTTTATGGTAGGTACAGAAAACCAGCAGGGAGGATTGAGAACTATAAGAAATACGCTTAGGAAATAAAATAAAGTTTGGATTTAACTAATGAAATTGGTAAGAAATTGCAGAAAAAATGTATTAAGAATACAATTATTCTTCAAAAATGAAAAAATGATTGAAGTTGACAATAAAAAACACATAATCCCTTTTGGGAATAATAATAAGTTCACAGAAGACGTTAGAATTTATAGGTTTGTTCTTTGAGTTTGTTTGCTCTAGAGGCATAAATGTTTAAATAGTCCTCAGGGATTAACAGGGTGGTACTAGTTCCCATTATCGAGAAATCCAATGAGAGAAATTGAGCAAAGGGAAACAGATGCTGCACGGTGAGCCGTTAGAAAAGAGAACATCGGTTAGCTTGTGAGGCTGCCTCTTGATAAGTACATATATAGCCTCATCTGCCTTACCTGTTTCCAAAAACCTGTACCACCCTCATAATTGACTCTGTGCCCCAGTCACCTTCCACCTGATCCCTACAGTAATCTTCTTAAAGTGATACTCTCATCATGGAGCCTCCTACTCAAGAACTACTTGAAACCCTCTTTCTATAGTTTGAGATTCTGTATAATCTCACTAGACCTGCCCATATTGAGCTTTACCTCAGAATCTTCCCAACACACCTTGTGCTTGAGGCTGGCCTTTCTCCCATTACCTCTAGGCATATGCCAGACTAGTTCTACCACTAATATAGGTCTACCATGGTTTAGGTAAAACAAGAGCTATACCCTAATTAAATGCTTCTCTGATTAAAACAGGAAGATTACTCATGCCTCTGCAATTCTGTATGGTTACTGACCATAACTGGTTTTTAACTTCTGAAAGTTGGGTATTCCAAAAACCTTGGGCCACTCTTATTCCATGATTGCTTCTAAAAATCAGGCTGCTGAATAAAGGAGAATTGATAAGAAAGAAACAGTCCACCTAGGGGAGACTGACATTGATTAACAACATTTCCTGGGGCTGGCGCCGTGGCTCACTTGGTTAATCCTCCACCTGGGGTGCTGGCATCCCATATGGGCACTGGGTTCTAATCCCAGTTGCTCTTCTTCCAGTCCAGCTCTCTGCTGTGGCCTGGGAGGGCAGTGGAGGATGCGTGGGAGACCAGGAGGAAGCACCTGGCTCCTGGCTTCGGATCAGCGCAGCGCTGGCCAAGGCAGCCATTTGGGGAGTGAACCTACGGAAGGAAGACCTTTCTCTCTGTCTCTCTCTCTCTCACTAACTCCGCCTGTCCAAAAACAAAACAAACAAACAAACAAAAAACATTTCCTGATAGTCGTCATTCATAATCATTTCCTGCCTGCCCCTACTGTCAGAAATATATCATCATTTCTAAATTTTGCATTTTCCCAGTTCTCTTCAACATTTGTTCTCTCCTTCTCTGATTTGCCCTTTCTTCCCTTCTCTTATCCCTTCCTATAATATTCTCCTTTCCCATTTTTCCATCTTATGTTCTCTTGCATTAATTCTGAAACCTGTTGCTTCCTGCTTTCAAGTACATATTTCTGGCTGCATTGTGGGAGCCCCGAATTGCAAAGGAGATGCTGCTTGCTTGTCATGTTTTAATTGCCATCTCACTAAATGCTGTGTATGCCAAGATCCCAGGTGCAGCAAGACCAGCCTGGCAGGTGAGGCTAGAATGAGCAGCACATCCACAGGTCCAGAGGAAGACCTGCCAAAAAAATGATTCTGTATCCAATAAGAGAATGCAGATGTTGCCATCATAAATAATAGACCAGGGAGACACTGCTAAAGTCTTTTCAAAACTGGAAGCGTGCGGGCCGGTGCCATGGCTCACTTGGTTAATCCTCCACTTGCGGCACCGGCATCCCATACGGGCGCCAGATTCTAGTCCAAATTGTTCCTCTTCCACTCCAGCTCTCTGCTGTGGCCCAGGAAGGCAGTGGAGGATGGCCTAAGTGCTTGGGCCCCTGTACCCGCATGGGAGACCAGGAAGAAGCGCCTGGCTCCTGGCTTCGGATCGGCACAGTGCCCGCAGTAGCGGCCATTTGGGGAGTGAATCAGCTGAAGGAAGACCTTTCTCTCTGTCTCTCTCTCACTGTCTATATCTCTACCTGTCAAATAAAAAAAGCTTTAAAAATAAAAACTGGAAGCGTGCATTTTAAAAATAAAGTGTTTCAATAGTTAATATGTTTATTTTCATCATGAAATTCACGTAATTCTTGATTTGAGAACAACCTGTTATTAGGAAAGATAATTAAAATTCTAACTTCTAAAAAATAAAAATTGAAATGAAGTTCTTCACATCTTACTACAAATTAAATTGGTATATTATATTGTTCCTATTAAATATGTAATATTAATGATCAACTATTTTAACCTCTCAGGTGAGCTTAATGTTAAAGCTTAATGTTAACATGCTGTTGATCTTCTCTCATCAATCGCCTATAATGCATGAGTTCTGTTAAGTTTATTGATCCATTTCACATGAAAACGATTTTAAAGCATTCAGCTCCAGGAACTTAATATTTGTGTTGTATGAACATAATATGTTGGTCTGAGGAACAATGACAACAGTTCGAAGGTTAAAGTTTTTAAGGTATGTGCATGTGTGTTGTGTATGTTAACATACATGTATGGGTACATGTTTTACTTCTCCCCTTCAAGGTTGTGTAGCCTGTTTTTGCATTTCTGGGGTTGCTCTGTGCCTGGTTTTTGATGCTTATCCGCAGAGTAGAGAAGGACAGCTTAGTAAGAAGGGGTGACAAGACCCATTCAGTCCCCAAGTGACGTCTCCTCTGGATTAAGGGAACAACAGGAAGGCTCTTCCCATGTGAATGGTATTTTAAGAGTGAAATAGACTTTGTCAGTGCTGAATACCATTCTTTATGGAAGGGACTATTACAGTAATGAAAGAAAAACTGAACCTATTATGTAGCAGGAATTAAGACTCGTACCTTCCCAAATGTTGACCTATTGAAACTTCACAACAATTCAGAGACAGTGTAATTTTCTCCATTTTTTCACATTTGATGAAACTGAGGCCCATGAAGATCTGGATCACATAGATAATAAATGATAGAGCCAAGATTTAAACCTAGATGACCTGGACTTGAAAACCCATATTCTTTTTCATTATACACACCTTTTAGACATGCATTTGCCTCAGTTTCTCCTCTAATAATGTCATACCAAGTTGGTCTTGTGTCCAAGTTACTTATAAGATTGCCTGAATTTCAATTTGAACCTTTTCTATAACTGAGAATTTCCAGTCACTATATCATCTCTCCTGCAGTCTTAATAGCAGTAATTCTTGTTTTCTATTGTTCAGGAAAGGTTACTGTAAAATATATAGGAACTGTCAGAAGCTTACCTTTTTTAAAAAGTGGCAATTTGAATTCTCACTGTGTTCTGTTATTTGGGTGGCTGAAACACAGTAGTGTTAAAACTTGGTTTCTGACAGTGACTTATATATTACAGTTGAAATAGTTGTCTTTCCTCCAAGCTCCTTACTTAGCATTCTAACGTTCTCTAACAACTTAAAGGATGTTTCACTCTTATCTCTTTACATAGTTACATCCTGAGAGTTTATTCAGTTGGCACAGCAGCTTAAATAGCCAAGGGAGCCAATCGGTTCAAGGGGTGGTCTATGCTCTAACCAATCAGAGCCTGTTGCCGGGCAGTTTGTTGCCAGTGGCCATCTTGGCACGGCATTCTTATTCCATCACATTTCCCCCTTTTTGTTTATTTTTGAGCAACGGGAGGCATGATTCTTGCCCATACAATTGTTGACCCCATTTCCATGTGGTCTCCATACACGCTGTGCCTGTCTTAGGGATCTTACCCATCGTTGACTAACCAGCGCTCAAAATGGGAGACCACAGGAGTACTTGCTCAGATGGGGGTAGGAATAAGCAACAATGGTAATCAGGAATGGCATGACTGCACGCAGGCTGTGGGCTGTTTGAGTGGCTGACCAGAGCTAGTGGGGTATAAAACAGTAATGGATGTGGCTGTGGCAGTTTCTCAGAGTAGGGTGATAGGGCAGGTGTGTCTGCTCACAAGGCGGACTCTCAGTCTTGTTCAGCTGGTTCTGGTTGACTGTCAGTTGCAGGCTTGATGTTTCTGGCTGGTACCCAAATGGGCTGTACCACATTCTCTGGAAAGACACAAACATATCCTCGACCCTTGGTTTGCAGAAGCATTTTTACAGGCATTGGAATCCAGGGCCTGAATTCTGCATCCGCTACTACATTAACGGCAAGCATGCGGGTGGGATGGGGTCTAGCAGCTGCCCTGAGAGCCTGGGGTGTCTGAAATCTGCCACAAATGTGAGGATCCACACTGGGTGTGGATGGGATGACCTCGCATGGGTTATTGCCTCGAGGTCATCTAAGTTCATCCCACGGGTATTTGCGGGGTGGCTGACTAGGCATTGCTGCCTTGTCTGCTGTCATGTCATTTTCACTAAGTCATCAACTGTTGCCTGTGAGGCAGCGGCCTGGAGTGTCAGGCTCTGATCACTCACAGATTCACTGTGTTTGGTAATATGTGTGCTCTTCTGAGAGGGGGTTATCTTTCCCATGTTTGTGTGTTTAAGAGCAGCACACCATGCCAACTCTAGCTAAAGGAAAGACACCCACAGCACTGCTGCCATAACAAAACAAATTCCTAGCAACTCAGCGGCTGATGGCATTATGCCGGGGTTTCCCAACATTAGACGAACAGACAGTAGTGTATCAGATCGTAAGTATGTCCTGTGCTTAGTGCGGGACTTCCTTGATTCGTTAGGTCAAGGCCATATGCCCACATGGTGTCTCTGGAGTGTCACCTCTCTCGAGTGAGGGAAGATGACTTGGTTCTGAATTCTGGGATGATCAGTCCCTTAGGTGAATTTGCCAGGCGAACCAAAAGTAAAAGGTGGAGCCGAGAAGCAGCGTTACTCTTCTGGGCAGTGTGTGCCTAACCTGGGGTCACTTAGACCGAGGACAAGGATAAGGAAAGGGGCATAGAAGGGGGTTCTGTGCTCACCCTCACAGAACCGAACAGCACACAAAACACCGAGGGGCCTTCTTGCCAAAACTAAGGGGGGACCTTGCCAGTCTGACACGCTGTCTCTCAGTCACGTTGGCGTGCCAGATGTTGAGGTTGATTTGTTCTGAGAGGAGGAGCGTGGTGGGGGCAAGAGGCGCGGAGTCACCACACAGACCCCGGGAGTCGGGCAAAAGCTGGCCAGAGGCGAGCAGCTCTCAGACTCGTTTATTTCAGTTGGCACAGCAGCTTAAATAGCCAAGGCAGCCAATCTGGTCACAGGGCGGTCTATGCCCTAACCAATCACAGCCTGTTGCCAGGCAGTTTCCGAAGCCATCCAATCACAGCCTGTTGCCCTGCAGTTTCTGTTGCCAGCGGCCATCTTGGCATGGCCTTCTCATTCCACCACAGTTAGCTTCAGTACTGGGTTACTTTCTAGACAACTGTTTGGTTTTAGCTTTCCCTGCCCAGTTATGTTTTATTTATTTTTAATTGAATATCGTATCTTCTGGTATGTTGCAAAATTTGTGTTGATAGCAATGCACCCTGGAATCAAGGAGTTATAGAAAAAATAATTTGTATCAATTTAGCTTTCTTTATATGTCAAAGTGGTATTGGTACTAACAAAGACAACTATAATGCAAAGGAAACAAAGCCTTCCTTTGTACACCACACTTCCTTTTTCATGGCATTTTATTTGCATGTACACACCTTTACCCAGAAAAATGAAATATCTCTGTCCTGTGTTTATTCCCTTGTGGTCTATTCACATTTCCAAACACAGAGATCATGAAATTGCACAATAATTGGTGAGGAAGGGCCCTATCCTGAACCTTACTAACACAAGAACATTTCAGAGATGATCTCCTGAGACAGAGTCCAGTTTTCTACCCAAGAGAGTAGCAATAATAGTGTGAATTTTAAGCCAACTGCAAGAGGTAAGTACTACAGAATCAAGTGATAATTTTGGCATTAGAGTTTTGAGCTGTCTCACACATCACCCCTCTGAGACAATCACCTCAATAATACCTGCAAATCTTGGAGGCTCCAACATTCCCATCTTTCCCTTGGGAAGAAGATGTGTACCTCAGTACAGTACCAGCTTGTCTAAACATCTAAATATCCCACTTTTGCATGCTTAATGAACTCTAGTGGTGAAAGAGAGAGGGAGGTTTTTCTATTCCCCCATTCACAAGAATAGATTTTATTTGTGGAATTATAATGACAGTTCTTTGCAGCCACATCTGTTGCACCTCTTACCCATGAATGACGTGGCCCTATTTTATAAGTTATCCATGCCTGCGTGTCCGTGCCACCAAAGATAGCTTTAGCTGGGTGTGAATGTTTAGGACCAAGATATTTGATTTTCATGAAATTAGTGCATGATTTTCTGTTCCCAAAAACATTCTTGGTCTTGCAGTTTCACTTCTGCTGCAAAAAAGGCATCTGTATGGTCTGGGCAGGGAGAGCAGTCTCAGGCTTTCTGTTGTGGTTTTTCAATAGTGCAATGTGTCCTCCAGCATCTGTTGTCCAATGTATCTGTCACGTGATCTGCATGTTATGGTGAAGTGAGTCAGTGCATGGCACAGCTGTGGGAAAATCATCTCTTCTGGGGAGTATATACATCCTCTTAGTTGTGAGGAAAGAAAGCCCAGGAAACACCTACAAACATTTTTGTTAGTGGAAGCTTGCATTTTCATTGGTTACTGATGCACACACCTCATGACTAGCATTGTGGCACGTTGGGCTGCCAGTGTATTATTGCAGTTCAAGTTGCCAGGCTCAGAGGATTAATTGTGCCAAACATTAGCAGAATGAAAAGGGAGTTGTAGGGAAGAATTGAGTCATCCTCATCATTAATGTAACTGAGTGATTATAGATCCTTTCCCAGGAGAAAATCCAACAGTAACTAGCCATTGAAATATAAAATAGAATCTGAAGAAGCTTGGCACGAGATCTGTGCACTGTAGCTAAGAATAGTAAGGTTAATTACAGAAGAGAGTGAGAGAATCAGGAAAGCAAGAGTAGCACAAAGGAGAGGTTGTTGTAGAGGTAGTTCTAAAATAGCTGGTAAGGGGCCATTTGTGGAGTTTCCAAAACGTTAACCCTTGAGGAATGAAACCGGGAGAGAATGGGAGAGGGAAGAAAGAGAAAGAGAAACATACAAGTGTAGATCATTTGTGATTTCAACTCGAACTCTTGCACTGCTGTGATAAAGAATACCAGCTTATTACCCTAGTTAGATTCTGCCTATTAATTGCAGTTGTCAATATAAGACCAAATCTCTTTAAATTAAGAATGCATGATATGCAAAGATACTCATACAATTCTGTGTCAGTGTTATTCTCTAATCAGCACTAAATTCTGTAATAAAAAGTGTTTGTGTCAGCCAGTGCTGTGGCTCACTAGGCTAATCCTCCACCTGCGGCGCTGGCACCCTGGTTTCTAATCCCAGTTGTGGCGTCGGATTCTGTCCCAGTTGCTCCTCTTCCAGTCCAGCTCTCTGCTGTAGCCTGGAAGGCAGTGGAGGATGGCCCAAGTGCTTGGGCCCTGCACCTGTGTGGGAGACCAGGAGGAAGCATCTGGCTCTTGGCTTGGGATCGGCGCAGTGCGCCGGCCGTAGCGGCCATTTGAGGGGTGAACCAATGGAAGGAAGACCTTTCTCTCTGTCTCCCTCTCTCACTGTCTAACTCTGCCTGTCAAAAAAAAAGTGTTTGTGTCAAATAAGCAAGTAAATTTCACAGAGTCTAAAAAATCTTGGTTGATAAATTCTGTAACAATATAAGTCTATCATATATAACAGTACCACAGACAGAATCTTGTGAAACTATTTAAGAAAATGAGGATAATTGTGATAACATTTATCAAAGTTTTTTTTTTAATTTTTTGTTTATTTATCTGAAATGCAGAATTATAGAGGTCAGCACTGAGGCATAGCAGGTAAAGCCACTGCCTGCAGTGCTGTCATCCCATATGGGCGCCAATTTGAGTCCTGGCTGCTACACTTCCAATCCAGCTCTCTGCTATGGCCTGGGAAAGCAGCAGAAGATGGCCCAAGCCCTTGGGCTCCTGCATCTGCATTGGACACCTGGAAGAAGCACCTGGCTCCTGGCTTAGGATCAGCACAGCTCTGGCCATTGTGGCCAGTTGGGGAGTGAACCAGTGGATGGAAGACCTCTCTCTCTCTCTCAGCCTCTGCCTCTCTGTAACTCTGCCTTTCAAATAAATAAGTAAATCTTTTTTTTTTTTTTTTAAGAGAAAGAGTTACAGAGAGGGAGAGAGAGAGATTGATTTTTTCACCCACTAGGTCACTTCCCAGATGACCACAATGGCCAGGACTGGGCCAAGCTGTAACCAG
The DNA here is from genome assembly GCF_051225735.1 of Oryctolagus cuniculus. Lineage (NCBI taxonomy): Eukaryota > Metazoa > Chordata > Mammalia > Lagomorpha > Leporidae > Oryctolagus > Oryctolagus cuniculus. Next base: position 103,461,282 of record NC_142871.1, on the reverse strand, counting down.
GAGCCAGGAGCTTCATCTGGGTCTCTCACATGGGTGGCAGGGACTCAAACAGTTGGACCATCTTCTACGGCTTTTCCCAGACCATTAGCAGGAAGTTGGATCAGAAATGGAGCAGCCAGAACTCAAACCAGAGTTCAAGTTGCAGTTGGTCACCCATATGAGATGCCAGTGTCGCAGCCAGCAACTTTGTTGTGCCGTAGTGCTGGCCCCAAGATTAGTCAAAGTTTAAGTGAACACAAAAACATCTAATCCAAGTCATTATAAGGTTGCCCTTATTTGTTTTATTTATTTTGTCCTTATTTATTTTCTAAATGTCTAGTATTTGTAAGTTTTCTAAATGTTTAGTGTTTGTTTTCCCTTAAGATAATTCTAGACCAATGTTTGTTACTTTTGTAAAAATGGCTTCTGCCATTCCACTTGTTTTCAGCTTTCATTTTTTGTCATATTTCGTTGTACAGACCAAAAAACTTGAACATTAACAATGAAGAATAAAACATTTAAAACTAGAAATGATTTTCAAAAGTGAAATTTATCATTCTCCTAGCGTTTCTTGGATTAATTGTTGTGAGATAGGCTTCATTTGCTTTGCTGAAAAGTAGAAATGAGGACTTCTTTAGCTCTGAAATGTGTGCCTTCCTTCAGATAAGTCTTGGAATTCTATCATCTGCTGGCTTTATTATTATTACAGTGATTATCATCATCATCATCATTTTATTTGTCATGTAAGCATCTACTATGTGACAGGCAGGTGCTAGAGTATTTATGTACTTGAGTTACAAATTGCAACTATATTGGCTATTATTATCTCCATTTGCAAGATGAGAGGACTAAGGATAAATGATGTTTAGCATTTAACTAAAGATATACAGTAACTGTTAATATGCAGAACAAAGGTCCAAATTAGAAATTTATAGTTTTGCCAAAAAAGCTACTGCTTATTTAATTTTGTCATAATTATTATTATGAGTCCTAACTTTCTAAATATGAGTTGGCATTAAGTGACATTTACTTTTAATATTTAGAACTGAGTTACACAATATTTTCTATATTCCTTAACCTCAAGCCCAGTTTAGAGAAGCTTCCCAGCTTTGCATATGATGTGGTTTCTTCAAAAAGGAAAACTGGGGCCACCACTGTGGCGTAGCAGGTAAAACCGCCGCCTGCAGTGCTGGCACCCCATATGGGTGCCAGTTCGAGTCCTGGCTGCTCCACTTCTGTCTGATCCAGCTCTCTGCTATGGCCTGGGAAAGCAGTGGAGAATGGTTCAAGCACTTGGGCCCCTGCACCTGTATGAGACACCTGGAGGAGGCTCCTGGCTCCTGGCTTTGGATCAGCGCAGCTCCGGCCATTGCAGACAGCTGGGGTGTGGACTGGTGGATGGAAGACTTCTCTCTATCTCTCTCTGCCTCTCCTCTCTCTGTGTAACTTTCTCTGACTTTCAAATAAATAAATAAATCTTAAAAAAAAAAAAAAAAAGGAAAATTCGGCCAGTGCTGCGGCTCACTAGGCTAATCCTCCACCTTGTGGCGCCGGCACACCGGGTTCTAGTCCCGGTCGGGGCGCCAGATTCTGTCCCGGTTTCCCCTCTTCCAGGCCAGCTCTCTGCTGTGGCCAGGGAGTGCAGTGGAGGATGGCCCAAGTCTTTGGGCCCTGCACCCCATGGGAGACCAGGATAAATACCTGGCTCCTGCCATCGGATCAGCACAGTGTGCCGGCCGCAGCGTGCCGGCCGCGGCAGCCATTGGAGGGTGAACCAACGGCAAAAGGAAGACTTTTCTCTCTGTCTCTCTCTCTCACTGTCTACTCTGCCTGTCAAAAAATAAAAAAAATTTAAAAAAAGGGGAAAATTTATAGCAACACCTTTCCCCCAGATATGGCACTTTGGCATATTCAGTATTTTAAACTGAAGGAATTTAAGAAATGATAAGTGCAGATAGATCTTTCTGATTTTCCCCTTCACACTTCTTTCCTGAAGCAGGTCATCATATCTACAAAGTATTTGTTGGTCTTCCCCTGAAGTAGAACATAAACTCTTACGTGAAAGGTGCCTTCCTATTCCTGGAGCAGAAGAACATCCTCATCTCTAAAGAGGAAAGAGCACAGAATAGTCTGAACACGACAACACTTATTTCCACAGTTTATTGCCATTAAGTCCTATTCTGCCTGATCAAATTTCTCCCCATCATCTGGCACTCTTCATGAAACCTAACACAGAAATACTTAGTTTTAACTATTCTCATGAGCCTTCATTTTTCTTACAAAGATTCCCACATCATGAAAACCTCCATAAACTTGTATATTTTTCTCTTGTTAATCTATTTTTTGTGATCGGGACATCACATATGAACTCAGGATGGAGTCATCTATGCAAAAATTTTCTATTTTTAGTTGGAAAATAATTATTACTAAGTAGAGTGAAGGTTGCTAATCATCTTCCATATCACCTCAATTCTCTTCCCTTATTGAGAAGGTGATTGAATAAAGAGTGGCATACTACATGTTCTTCATTCTCAAATGTCTTTTTTTATTTTAAAATTGAAAAATAAAATGTATATATGTATATATTTATCATACAATATAATGTTTTGAAATATGTGTACATTAAGGAGTGCCCTTATATAAATAATTTATATGTGAATTACTTTACATTCTATGATTTTTTGTAGTGAGGCACTTACAATCTCTTCTCTTAGAGATTCTCAAAATACATTCCATGTTATCAACTACAATCATCAGTGGATGATTATAGATCCCTTGAAATTACTCCATCTCTGACTGAAGTCTTGTTTCTGTTAATCAACCTTTTTGCAACATCTTAATCTACCAGCCCTGGTAAACACCACTGTAACTCTCCATTTCTGTGAAGTCAATGTTTTTAGATTCCACATATATGTGAGATCATACAGCATTCATATTTGTTCTCTGTGCCTACCTTATTTCACTTCATAGTCTTATCCAGGGTTACCTATATTGTCACAAGTAGCAGAATTCCCTATTTTAAAATTTGAATAGTATTCCCTGGTGTGTATACATACCACATTTTCTTTATCAGTTCAGTACTTGATGGACACTATCTTAGTTCATTTAATGCTGCTATAACAGAAAATCTGAGACTGAGTCATTAGAAATGTATTGGTTCACAGTACTGGAGGCTAAGAAAGCCAAGATTAAGTAGCCAGCATCCGGGCCTTCTTGCCGTGTCACGCAAGAGAGCATGAGAAGGCAATCACAAGGGAGCTAAATATTCCCTTTCTTAACAGACCCCTTTCTTTTTTTTTTTTTTCTGCATTTCAGCATTTTATTCTTTTAGACTTTTTTATATTTAAGGAATAACACATTATTTATAAAGTTTAACAACAATCAGGAAACTTTTTTCTTTTTTAAAATTTTTCAACTTTTATTTAATAACTATAAATTTCCAAAGTACAACTTCTGGATCATAGTGGCTTTTCCCCCCATAACCTCCCTCCTACCCGCAACCATCCCATCTCCCACTCCCTCTCTCATCCCTTGTTAATGTGAAAACATTAATTCACACACTCCACTCTCAGGTCCTAGTCACTTCCTATTTGGCCCCACCTCCCAATAGTGCTTCTAATTCATATACTTTTTGGGAGATACTTTCAAACAGTATTAGACAAACTGATTTCATTTTGTTGCTATTGTTAATAGTGCTGCAATAACCTTAGGATTGTATATATTTCATCAGTATACTGATTTTATTTCCTTTGAATATACAGCCAGTGAAGGGATTGTTGGATCGTGTGGTAGTTCTATTTATAATTTTTGAGGGGGGGAACCTACACAGTGTTTTCCATAATGACTGTACTAACTTACATTTCCACCAAAAGTCTGCAAGGGTTCCCATTTTTCCAAACACTCTCCAACATGTGTTATCTTTTATGTTTTGATAATAACAGAGCTGGTGTGATGTGATATATAATTGTGTTTTTAATTTTCATTTATCTGATGGTTAGTGTTATTGAACATTTTTGTATGTCTGTTAACCATTTACATGATTTCTTTTGAGAGATGACTAATTCAGTTCTCCTGCCCATTTTTTAATTGAGCTCTTTTCAACAGAATACATTGATGTATTTATTTTTATGGTATCCTTTGTCTGTCTTCTCCCATTCCCACCACTTTTTCTGATGTGCTCCCCTCAAGATCATAGGAAACCACATTTGCCAGGCTCTGTTGCTTTTTGGCTGCTGAGTAGGCTCTACCCATGGGATGAAATGAAGGAAGATTTAAGAGGGGAGTTCATAAGAAGTCTCAGTCTCTTTCCATGCTTACAATGACTTCATCTCCTCTGTAACACTTGGCTCCAATAGATTACCCCTCCCTCCGCTGCTCTTTTCCCACCTGGCAATATGTAACCAGGAGTCTAGCTCCCATTGGATTACCCTAGCTTTTTGGCCTTGGTCAGCCTGTCCCAAAATTTGAAGATCTCAGGACAAAGCTACAAAAGAAAGCCCACAAATATATGTTCAAAATCAAATGCAAACTATTAAAGTATTTTTCATATTTTATTTTTGACAAAAGCATCTTCATAGTGGCATTTTAAAAATCACTGGTTTGGGAATCCACAGGATAGACACCCACTTCTCTTACTTGTTGGGAGACAGAGGGTGAAGTTTCCTATCTTCCATACCCAAGACTTGGCTACTCATGCAAGTGTCCATCCTCCCTCACCCCACTGTCTGGGAACTACAAGAATACTCTGAGGAGAGTGAGACATTTCTCCTTACTCCAGCTTGTTCAAGCCAAGAATTCTCTGCCCTGAAAGTGCCCCAGATCTCCTAACCTGGATAATGGTGACCCTTTAAGTTCCTCAAAGAAACCTAAAGCTGGAAATATGGGTTCAAATTTTAAAATTTCAGATTTTTAGTCCTCAGATTTGTGGTACATTCTTCTTTCTTGATTCCATTCCAAGCTGTGAAGAGCTCTGAGCATATTCACATGGACAATCTAGACCTCACAACCAAGCTGTATCCACTTCCCAACCCCATCCCGCCATGTGCAAATAAGTGCCTGCTGTTGGCCATCTGTGACTCTATGGATCTGTGCTACTCAAAGTAGAATATACCCAAAGAGAAGTTTCCTTCTGACCTGGGAGCCAAATTTCATCCATTTAGAGTAAGCCAAAAAACTTACCCCCATAGAACATGGTCCAGAAGGAGTTTGAGGCATGGGATCTGGATAATTATGTTCTCGTGAGTCATAGGTTTCTTCTGTTAGAAAGAACATAGCTGGGAAGGAAAAGAGTGAGGTATTCTGAAGTGTGGAACACAGGGCAAGGTTCCAACTTGCCCCAATCTAAGAGTGCCACCAATATTGAGAGTCCCCAAAGATGGTGGTAGGGACATCTTTCCTACTGTTGCTATTCTCCTGGCTATATCATTGTCTTCTTAGCTCTTATTTCATCTTCTTAAACAAATCCTTATATTAAATTCCCTTTCCTTGGAATATCTAGAGATGTTTCTGTTTTTCAGACTGTAGCCTGAGTGAGGTAGCTTGTTTGAAAACTTTTCAAAAAGTGTTATATTGCAGTGAAATTTTCGTGCATTGTTGATTGGATTAATCTAAAATTATAAGAGGCCCCATTACAATGATAGATTCAGAGATATAAAGTGTTTTGTGACAATCTATGTCTTTTCCTAACACATGTGCATTTCATAAGTCATATTTTAAAAGGCATTATATATTTAGCTGTACCTAAATTTGCATGTGGAGTTACAAGGTAAATAGGACAGATGGAGAAAAATAGAAGAGGAATATTTCAGCATGCCAGCAGAGGGGCAGGAAAGTGATAGTGAATCAACTAAATGCTGTCTCTTACTTAATATAGAGCCTTTGATGACAAGCTGCAGCCTTTGGGTTCTCTACAATCCGCTCCACACTTCCCACATTGGATCTTTTTCACGTGTCATTCTACTAGGGCAGTGCACTGCTAGCTCTTAAAATAAGGCTTACACATATGGTACTTATATAATGAAGATAAAACCCATGCATCAGGGCTGGAAATATTCACATTTGGTCTCTTGATAATGCTTGCAGTGATACTGCTTAGATTATATAATAATTCAATTCCCAGGTTAGTTTTCCTTTTTCCTGGAAGGCACAAAATTTGACATATATTTGACTTCTAATCTTTGCCCCTTTTTGCTAAGAAATAATATTTTTCTGTTTTTGAAAATTTTATTTTAGTGTTAAGACATAGTCTCTGTTGTTATAGTCTATATCACCATGTACAGTTTATCACTGACAAGATCATTACTGAGAAAAATCGAGAATATATTTGGTGATGTTCTGTCATTCCTGTTTCCATGTCTTTGTTTGTAACTCCATCTCACTGCAGCAAGCCTGCTCTGACTGACCTGGCATACACTGCCAAGATTTGGCATTTGCTTGCCAAAAGTAATCAACTTTACTACCTGATGTTACTAAAAACTACAGCTAATTTTCAATTATCCATGTCAGTAGATGCAGGAATCTTTGAAATCCAGATCCAATCTATAAATAACAAGGCAACAAGAGAAACAAAACAATGGAGCTTTATTTGATCAGTAGTTACAATCTTTTTCATAGAGATTTCTAAGGTAGTTATCATTTCTTACTTCTAATTGAAAAGCAGGTCAGACTGGTAGAGCTTGCACTTTACTTTTAGATAAAAGTGTATCCTCCTAGCCTCTCCCCACTCAACAGTGTTCCTATTGAATTTCCTGCCTAGAGAATGCAGGAGGAGCAGCTGGAAAATCTTGAGGCTTCTGCACTCAAGGCCAGGTTACCTGGGCATCAAGGGACATGAAACAAACTTCTACAAAGGCTGGGGAGAGGTCACACACCTTAAACCTGTCCAGTGGAGGGAGGGAAGAGTGAGAGGTGACTGTAGGGGTCATTGTAGTACTTCTCTATCCTGGGTACAGATGCTGCATGGTACAAATATCAGGCAAGAAACAGTTTTTCCTAGCACTCACTCCTGAGCTATTAAAGATATGGAGTAGTCTAGTTTTACTTTTGACAGTAGCTAGACCATTCTTAATGAAGTCAGAGGAGGAACATTAATAACCTGCAAATCACATAATGAATCCCAATGCCATGAAGAGCTGAGTATTTATATTCATTCTCTATGTTTATTCGGTTCCAAATCTTGAATCCTCCAAATATTCACACGTAGGGGCCAGATCCTGCAAACCAGGAGATCTTGTTGACATCTTATGGGAAAAATTCGACACTATATCCTACTTGATGGACTAGTAGATTACGTTTATTTATGTAGAATGTTTATAATGCTTTCCAGCTAGTCTATGTAGTGATATTATACTTAGTGCTTCTATTGGCATTTAAACCAAACAATAAATTGTACTTAGTCAGTGATCCCCATCCAACATGGAACCTTTGTCATACTATTCATATTTAGTAAGTCGATGAACAAAGTGTGAGAGGGTTATTATTATTAATAGCTGTAATAAGTACAATAGACAGAATTATGCTGTAAATTGCAAGAAAGTAAATAGGCCCATGAAGGTTAATTATGGTAACTAACTGCTGCGCATGGTTATTTCCTAAGTCATGTTGTATTACAAACAGGAGACTCAACAATGTTTCTGTCTCATCATTTTTCCTCGCTTATTTTATCTTTGCTTACTTATCCCTCTTCTCTCCATCTCCCCAAAGCACATTTTGGGACATGGCAACATTTTTCAAGTGTTAATATGAATTCATGTCTTCCTTAGAAATAATTAGAGCTCTACACATGTCAGAAAATTATGAGACAGAGTGTCTTTCATCTCAAGTTATGTTCCAGCACAGGAGGCGATGAAAACGCATTATCTGAAAATTACTCCATATAAAGTGAATAGTCATGTTCTCACTTGAGTTCTTCAGAAACAGATGGCCACTCTCTTAGTAATAAAAATAATTCTCCTTACTTAACAAGCTCTTATTTCAAAATATATTCACTTGAATTATGTCATATTATCTTTGTACCATTCCTTTGAGGGAGAAAGAAACCAAGACCTGATACTTTATGGAGGAGCCCTCAGAGAGAAGTCTACACCCAAACTCTGAACTCGTCATCACCTTCAAGTGATCTCATAGCTCCTTTCTTTAGCATGGGGATTGGTACATTTATAAACATGGTTCTTCCCTGTGAAAATTTACTGCTGTTCTTTAAAAAATATTTTTTAAATGTTAAAATGCATGTCAGCATGGGAACATTGAAGCATCATTTGGCCAGACTCCTACCTTTTTCAGATTTTCACTCCAGGGTAAATGCAGCCTGAAGGATACATAACAGCACCAACTGCATCAATAGTGGAAACCGGTGTTCAGTCAGCAACCCTTGGTTCTAAGTTGTGCCATGGCAATGATAGTGGAGATCATGGTTGTTTAGAATAGTGGTTGCTTGTTATTGTGTGAATTCAACAGAACCAATTTGTATGCATCAGCCCAATAAATTCTGAGGAAAATCCCACATTCTAAATGACTTCCAACTTTCCATAAATTTCATACCACAGACCACTTAGGAAAGCTTAAGGAAAATTCTAACTTTAGAAATCATGCTTTGGGGCCAGCGCTGGGTGTAGTATGGTGTAGTAGATTAAGCCTCCACTTACGGGACCAGCATCACATATGGGCACCAATTTGAGTCCCAGCTGCTCCACTTCCAATCCAGCTCCCTGATCATGGCCTAGGAAAGCAGTAGATGATGGTCCAAGTGCCTCTGCATCCATGTAGAATACCTAGATGAAGCTCCTGGCTCCTGGCATCAGCCTGGCCCAGTCCTGGCTGATGTGGCCATTTGGGAAGTGAGCCAGTTGTTGGGAGATTGCTGTCTCTGCCTCTGCCTCCTACTTTCTGTAATGCTGCCTTTCAAATTAATAAATAAATCTTTAAAAAAAGGAGGCAAAGGTGATAGCTCTGAACTTTCTTCCCCAGCAATCAGGATACTAAAGCAGGGGCCAGGTTAGGGCATGGGGAATGTCAGTTGTCAGAGGCATTAAATGAGAGAATAGAATATTTGAATGCCTCACAAGTCATACAAGGTAAACTCAAAAAGAAGAGCAATGGTTAGGAACAAAAAGCTTTTTAAAATGGGAGAAGTAGTCAAGCAAATGAATACTAAAAGGGCAACTGTAGTTGAGCTCAAAATAGAAAAAATTCAGTTGTGTTTATAATGTGTTTATTTAAAGATTTATTTTTTAAAATATTTATTTATTTGAAAGGTAGAGTTATAGAGAGAGGAGAGACAGAGATCTTTTTTTCTTAAATTTTTTTTATTATGACAGGTAGAGTTATAGACAGTGAGAGAGACAGAGAGAAAGGTCTTCCTTCCATTTGTTCATTCCCCAAATGGCTGCTATGGCTGGAGCTACGCCAATCCGAAGCCAGGAGCCAGGTGCTTCCTCCTGGTCTCCCATGCGGGTGCAGGAAACCAAGTACCTGGGCCATCCTCCAGTGCCTTCCCTGGCCACAACAGAGAGCTGGACTGGAAGAGGAGCAACCAGGCTAGAACCCAGCACCCATATGAGATGCCAGCGCCGCAGGCAGAGGATTAACCAAGTGAGCCATGACGCCAGCCCCAAGAAAGAGATCTTTCATCCACTGCTTCAATCTTCCAAATGACTTTAACAGCTAGGACTGGGCCAGGCTGAAGCTAGGAGCCAGGATATTCTTTCTGGTCTCCAGTGTGGGTGCAGGGGTCCAAGCACCTGGGCCATCCTCCACTGCTTTCCCAGGCACATTAGCAGGGTTCTGGATTGGAAGTGGAGCAGCCAGGACTTGAACAGCCTATATGGGATGCTGGTGTTGCATGCCACAGCTTTAACCCACTGACTCACAGCACCAGACTTAATTAATTAATTAATTAATTAATTTACAAGGCAGAGAGCCAGTGAGAAACACACAGAAAGAAATCTAAATGCAGGACTCACTCCCCAAAAGCCCAGAGGCAAGAGCGGGGCCAGGCTGAAGCCAGGAACATGGAACTCCATCTGGGTCTCCCACATGGGTGAAAGGAACCTTCGTACTTAAGCCATCTTCTGCTGCCTCAGAATACACAGTAGCAGGAAGCTGGATCTGATACGGGGCACTCAATACTAGCAATAGCACTCCAATATGGGATGCAGGCATCATAGTAGCGGCTTAACCCATTGCAACAAATTCTTGCCCGTATAATCTGAGTTGTTTTTTTTTAAGACTTATTTATTTGAATGTCAGAGTTACAGGGAAAGAGAGACAGAGAGACAGAGGAGGGAGGGAGAAATCTTCCATTTGCCCATTCATTCGCCAAATGGCTGCATTGATTGGAGCTGAGTTGGTTCAAAGCCAAGAGCCAGGAGATTTTTCTGGGTATCCTTTGCAGATGCAGGGGCCCAAAGAGTTGAGCCATCCTCTGGTGCTTTCTCAGATTCATAATCAGGGAGCTGGATTGGAAGTGGAGCAGCTGGGATTCAAACTGGTGCGGGTATGAGATGCCAGCATCACATGCAGCATCTTTACCGGCTATGCCATAGCACCAGCCCATAATGTGTTTTTAAATAAGAAAAATACGTTTAAGTTTTTTAAAGATTTACTTTTATTTTTTGAAAGTCAGAATTACAGAGAGATAGGTAAAGATCTTCCACCCACTAGTTTACCCCCCAGATGGCCAAAAAATCCGGGGCTGTGCCAGGCTGAAGCCACGAGCCTTTAGCTTCTTTTGGGTCTCCCACATGGCCATCTTTAGCTGTATTCCCATGTGCATTAGCAGGGAGCTGGGTGGGAAGTAGAGCAGCTGGGACTCGAACTGGTGCCCACAATGGATGCAAATGTTGTGGAGGTCACAGGCAATGGCTTAACCCACTATACCACAATGCTGGCCCCCCAAATATATTTAAAGCAATTTCTCTCAAGTTACACTTTTTGCATGATATTTGGTTTTCCCTTACATGCATAGAGTGGGGAAAAATAAAAAATTGGCCTTACAAAGAGGGTTTGATTTCCTATTTAGGCTGTGTACTTTCGTTACTTGGCCTCTTAGGGTTTTGGTGTTCTCACACCATTCAAGAGTTATTGTGAGAGGTACATGAAACCATATATACAGGCATCCATTGATACTGAATTCATTTCCCTTGTGAAAGAAAACATGCCCTGAGCACTTGGTAAAAATGGCAAAGGAAACTTTTCATTCAACAGGGGAAAGGGGTTCCTGCAATAGGACAAAAAGGTTGAACTCAACTCTACTGAAACAAATGGCAGGAGGATTTTTAATCACTGGAGTGAGCTATTGGAACATTACCACACTACTAGAAGACTTTTCAAAGGAGGTTGGTCAATGTCATTGCGCCATCTGTGTTTGCTGATTGTCAGCTGCCAATCTCCCACAGAGCCTGGGACAAAGGGGTATTGTGGGGAGCAACTCGGAATAGACTGTTACTGGAATTAAGACTTATTCTATGCATCTGCTCTCCCACAATATGGCGCTGAGAAGGGAGTAACAGCTTCTACGCAGCTGCCTCTTGCCAATTTGATTTCCTGAGCTGCAGGAGCTGATCTTGCTCCTGATTGGAGGAGAGCAGCGTGCTCGGCGTGTGGGTAGCAGAGTTGGGATTGGCGGAAGAGGACTATAAAGGAGGAGAGAGACACCATGCACCAGGAACATCTAAGGGGAACATCTATCTGAAGGAACACCTGTGCAGCCCCCAAGAGAGCCGGCTGGTGGTGTGCCGCTCCCCCGCGGAAGTGGGGAAGGTGGCAGGGGGAACCGCCCTTCCACGGAGGTAGAAGGGATGGTAGCCAACCCGGGAAGGACCAGCAGCAAACCCGGGGAGGGCCGAGCAGGCAAAAGATCAGCGCAGGGTCTTGTGTCGTTCCTCCGTGAAGAGGGGGAGCGACATAATGGTGCCGTGACTCGGATATGAAGCCTAGGCAGGGTTTAGTATCGTTCCTCCACGAAGAGGGGGAGCGACAGGGTATTATCTTGTATTATCTTTCTTGCTGGTTATATTTCCCCTGTGCTGACTTCCAGGTCCTTGACAAGGGCATTTCTAGGTAGTAGATTTATAGCACCAAAACAGAGATGAAGAAAGAGTTTACAATTGCTAGTTCTCTAAAGTAAATGCCCTAAGAGAAGGGAGGTCTGGGGCTGCCAGTCAGGAAGAAGCCCATCTAGCTCAAGGGTAAGTTGAGGCATCTCAGTCACTCTTCCCCTTCCTTGCCATGTCCTGCTGCCAGTCAGTCACATTCAACATTTTTCCGTCTCAGAAAGTTTTGGTGTCTAAGCAGCTCTCCTACATTCTGATCCCTTGGGAGTCTATCTCATCTCAAACTTTTCTTTCCATTTTTTACCATTTTTACTCTGTTATCTTCTTTCCTGCACAATAATAGACATTACTGAGAAATTGCACATAAAACTGACCTATCTGTGAAGGACCTTCTGTTTAATGGAAGGCCTGGGAAAAGTAGCTTTTATTTTTTAAGAGTTTGGGATTTGGCTTAGTCATAAAATAGGACCTCGTGATTAGCTTTATAGCAATCATCTCCTATGAGTTATGAATCTTCTCTGAAAGATATTTTCCTTGACCTCAGAGTGCTTCAGAGGACTCAAAGCCTCTCTACTCCATATTTATTCTTACAGTTCTAACTCTGTTATGGACCCACCATAGACTTTTGTCTGCTTTTAACTTTTCTGTCTGTTTTTCTTCTTTCAATAATCTGAAAGTATTCTCGGCAAGAATCTCAGCCAAAACAGAAGTTTAAAGAAAAGAAGTTTACAATATTGTTTTCTAATTTCCAAGTTGAACAAAATTTTTGCCACTCCTGGGTTATAACTAAACAGTTTTAACCAAAGTTGTAATCAAAGTGAACGTAGCAACCTTGAGTCATTGATGTTTTGTTTTTCACCCTAAAATATTATATTGAGTGAATAATTAAATCAACTTGGAAAACCACTTTTTGTCTGTAGCTTTTGAACCATAACAAAAATATAACACTCACATGAGTTGATCATATTTACTAAGCTCAAGCACATGGTTCCAGAACTATAAAGACCTGTGGGAAATAATAAACTGAAAAGGTCTCTCCTTTTCTTACTAGCACAGTGAATGTGATAGAGTAAAAATAAAACCACTGAATCTTAATAAAAATGTAACTAGATAAAATAGATCCTTCAACTTTCTCTATTTTTCCTCTTCAATCATATTGCTTATAATTTTGAATACATTATACTTGAGCATTAGCTATTTCTTTGCTGGTACTTGTCAGTTTTTGTATGTCGAAGATACACATCCAATTCTTTCTTGTACTGCTTTGTTTTTGTCATAGTGAAACAATGGTCAACAGTACAGAACTCGATAGTGTATTCTTGACTCCCTCTCTGACTTGTCATGCTTTGGAGGCACAATATTTCTATATTTTTCTAAGTTTATCTGCCTGAAAAGCTAGCACAGTTATTTCTGTCAGAGTTATCTGTTTTGAAGGCATGTATAGTATTTGTCTTCTAAAATGATTTGCAAATGAACAATTCAAGCTAATGGGATGTTTTGGTCTCCAAATCTGTTGTGAACATATATTAATTTGTAATATTCAAAGATTAAAAATAAAGTATAATTGGCACTGTGGCATAGCAGGTAAAGCAGCCGCCTGCAGTGCCGGCATCCCATGTGGGTGCCGGTTTGAGTCCTGGTTGTTCCACATCCAATCCAGCTCTTTGCTATGGCCTGGGAAAGCAGTAGAAGATGGCCCAAGTCCTTGGGCCCTGCACCCATGTGGGAGACCAGGAAAAAGCTCCTAGCTTCAAATCAGAACAGCTCCAGCTATCACAGCCTATAAGGGAGTGAACCAGCGAATGGAAAACCTTTCTCTTTCTCTCTCTGCCTCTCCTTCTCTCTCTGTATAACTCTCACTTTCAAATAAATAAATAAGTCTTTTTTTAAAAAAAGAAGCAGCATAAAGTAATATAGGAGTATGGGCTAAAAAGTTCAGGGCATTGGAGTTTGAGTCCCAGCATGCCTTGTTCCATCTTTTGGGACCTTGAGCACATTACTTGTTTTACCTGAGCCTCACTTTCCTCTTCTTTAGATGCTAATGGCAAATTATAGTGCTTTCTGGAAGGACTAATGATGCAAATAAAACTCTCAGCACTGTGTCTGGTTCATAGCAGCCACACAAGACAGAACAAAAAAAAATGAGTTTTTCTTATTGCAAATGTAATTTTTATAAATTATACTAATCCAAACTGTACTCAATCCTAAAACAGGAAAACATAATTTAATCCCTCTTTGATTATTAATCATAATGTGTTCAAATTGTGACCATGCCACAAGGCCGTTATTGCTCACAGTGATTTTTATTATTTTCAAAGATTGACTGCTTAATACATATTGCTGATTGATAGGATGTGATTATTAAGAAACCACCTTTATATAATCAAGAAACTTCATCTCATCTACATTAAGCTTCTGCCCTTCTGTCATGAATGAGATGCTCCTGGCTAACTGAAAATTCTTTTCTAAAACTAAGATTAGGTTTCTACCTTTCCATACATAGTTTCCTTCACAGTTACTCTGGGGCCAGTTAAGATTCCTGTGTTAGAGTTTAAAGAGTAAGAGAAACAGAGTGAAACTGAATAATGCACATAGGGACTAGACCTAGAGTCAAGGTCACAGTTTTGGAATTTTAGCTAAATAGTCTACTTAAGCTCAGGCTCAGGTTGTAAATAATCAACACTTAGCTATTTCTTTTTTTTTCACTTTTATTTAATGAATATAAATTTCCGAAGTACAGCTTATGGATTACAATGGCTTCCCCCCCCATAACTTCCCTCCCACCCACAACCCTCCCCTTTCCTGCTCCCTCTCCCCTTTCATTCACATCAAGACTCATTTTCAATTCTACTTATATACAGAAGATCAGTTTAGTATATATTAAATAAAGATTTCAACAGTTTGCACCCACATAGAAACACAAGTGAAAAATACTGTTTGAGCTGGCGCCGCAGCTCACTAGGCTAATCCTCCGCCTTGTGGTGCCAGCACACTGGGTTCTAGTCCTAGTCGGGGCAACCGATTCTGTCCCGGTTGCCCCTCTTCCAGGCCAGCTCTCTGCTGTGGCCAGGGAGTGCAGTGGAGGATGGCCCAAGTGCTTGGGCCCTGCACCCCATGGGAGACCAGGAGAAGCACCTGGCTCCTGCCATCGGATCAGCGCGGTGCGCCGGCTGCGGCGGCCATTGGAGGGTGAACCAACGGCAAAGGAAGACCTTTCTCTCTGTCTCTCTCTCACTGTCCACTCTGCCTGTCAAAAAAAAAAAAAAAAAAAAAAAAAAAGAAAGAAATTTCTCAATTTGATGCAATCCAAATTGTTAATTTTGGCATTGATCGCCTGTGCTTCCGGAGTCTTTTCCAAGAAGTCTTTGCCTGTGCCTATATCTTGCAGGGTTTCTCCAATGTTCTCTAATAATTTGATGGTGTTGGGTCATAAATTTAGATCTTTAATCCATGTTGAGTGGATG
Organism: Oryctolagus cuniculus; assembly: GCF_051225735.1. Taxonomy (NCBI): domain Eukaryota; kingdom Metazoa; phylum Chordata; class Mammalia; order Lagomorpha; family Leporidae; genus Oryctolagus; species Oryctolagus cuniculus. The sequence continues at coordinate 103,445,789 of NC_142871.1, read as the reverse complement.
TTTGGGTAAGGTGAAAGGTAGGGGTCTTGCTTCATGCTTCTGAACGTGGAAATCCAGTTTTCCCAGCACCATTTATTAAATAGACTGTCCTTGCTCTAGGAGTTGGTTTTAGATCCTTGATCAAATATAAGTTGGCTGTAGATGTTTGGATTGATTTCTGGTGTTTCTATTCTGTTCCATTGGCCTATCCATCTGTTTCTATACCAGTACCATGTTGTTTTGATTACAACTGCCCTGTAGTATGTCCTGAAATCTGGTATTGTGATACCTCTGGCTTTGTTTTTGTTGTATAAAATTGCTTTAGCTATTCAAGGTCTCCTGCATCTCCGTATGAATTTCAGCATCATTTTTTCCAGATCTGTGAAGAATATCTTTGGTATCTTGATTGGTATTGCATTGAATCTATAAATTGCTTTTGCGAGAATGGACATCTTGATGATGTTGATTCTTCCAATCTATGAGCAAGGAAGATTTTTCCATTTTTTGCTATCCTCTTCTACTTCTTTCTTTAAGATTTTGTAATTCTCATCATAGAGATCTTTAACTTCCTTGGTTAAGTTTATACCAAGGTATTTGATTGTTAGCTATTGTGAGTGGGATTGATTTTTTTTAACTTTTATTTAATGAATATAAATTTCCAAAGTACGACTCATGGATTACAATGGCTTCCCCCCCCATACCGTCCCTCCCACCCGCAACCCTCCCCCTTCCCACTCTCTCTCCCCTTCCATTCACATCAAGATTCATTTTCGATTCTCTTAATATACAGAAGATCAGCTTAGTATATATTAAGTAAAGATTTCAACAGTTTGCTCGAGTGGGATTGATCTTAGCAGTTCTTTCTCAGCCGTGGCATTGCCTGTGTATACAAAGGCTGTTGATTTTTGTGCATTGATTTTATATCCTGTTACTTTGCCAAACTCTTCTATGAGTTCCAATAGTCACTTAGTTGAGTTCTTTGGGTCCCCTAAATAAAGAATCATATCATCTGCAAAGAGGGATAGTTCAAGTTCTTCCTTCCCAATCTGTATTCCTTTAATTTATTTTTCTTGCCTGAGGGCTCTGGCTAGAACTTCCAGAACTATATTGAATAGCAGTGGTGAGAGCGGACATACCTGTCTGGTACCAGATCTCAGTGGAAATGTTTCCAACTTTTCCCCATTCAATAGGATGCTGGCCGTGGGTTTTTCATAAATTGCTTTGATTATATTGAGGAATGTTCCTTCCAGATCCAGTTTGCTTAGAGTTTTCATCATGAAAGGGTGTTGTATTTTATTGAATGCTTTCTCTGCATCTATTGAGATAATCATATGGTTTTTCTTCTACAGTCTGTTAATGTGGTGTATCACATTGATTGATTTGTGCACATTGCACCATCCCTGCATACCAGGGATAAATCCCACTTGGTCTGGGCGGATAATTTTTCTGATGTGTTGTTGTATTCTATTGGCGAGAATTTTATTGAGGATTTTTGCATCTCTGTTCATCAGGGATATTGGTCTGTAATTCTCTTTGAATGTTGCATCTTTCTCTGGCTTAGGGATTAAGGTGATGCTGGCTTCATAGAAAGAATTTGGGAGGGTTCCATCTTTTTGATTGTTCTGAATAGTTTGAGAAGAAATGGAGTTAATTCTTCTTTAAATGTGTGGTAGAATTCAGCAGTGAATCCATCTGGTCCTGGGCTTTTCTTTGTTGGGAGGGCCTTTATTACTGTTTCAATTTCTGTTTCAGTTATGGGTCTATTTAGGTTTTCTCTGTCTTCCTGGTTCAATTTAGGTAGGTTGCATGTGTCCAGGAATCTATCCATTTCTGATAGATTTCCCTGTTTGCTGGCATACAACTCTTTGTAGTAATTTCTGATGATTCTTTTTATTTCTGTGGTGTCTGTTGTTACGTTTCCTTTTTCATCTCTGATTTTATTGATTTGGGTCTTTTCTCCTCTTTTTTTAGTTAGTTGAGCCAATGGTCTGTCAATTTTATTCATTTTTTTCAGAAAACCAGCTCTTCGATTGGCTGATTTTTTGTAATTTTTTTTTATTCAATCCTGTGATTTCTTCTCTGATTTTAATTATTTCTCTTCTCCTACTAGATTTGGGTCTGGTTTGCTGCAATTTTTCTAGATCCTTGAGATGCATTGAAAGATCATTTATTTAGTACCTTTCCAATGTCTTGATATAGGCACCTATTGCTATAAACTTTCTTCTCAACACTGCTTTTCCGTATCCCATAAGTTTAACACTGAGCTTTTTTTTTTTTTTTTTTTTTTTTTTTTTTACAGGCAGAGTGGACAGTGAGAGAGAGACAGAGAATAAGGTCTTCTTTTGCCGTTGGTTCACCCTCCAATGGCTGCCGCGGCCGGTGCGCTGCCGCCGGTGCACCACGCTGATCCGATGGCAGGAGCCAGGTACTTATCCTGGTCTCCCATGGGGTGCAGGGCCCAAGGACTTGGGCCATCCTCCACTGCACTCCCTGGCCACAGCAGAGAGCTGGCCTGGAAGAGGGGCAACCGGGACAGAATCTGTTGCCCCAACCGGGACTAGAACCCGGTGTGCCGGCGCCACAAGGCGGAGGATTAGCCTAGTGAGCCACGGCGCTGGCCTACTGAGCTGTTTCTTTAACCACAGAGATGTCTCTTATACTTTTAATGACCTCAAATAGGTTATTATCATTGATTCTAATTATATAGTGGTGTTGGGATGAGGTGGGAATTAATGAATTACTATGGATTTTCTTGTATACTACAGAAATTAAAAGTATGTCAATTATCCACCACCATCATTTTGTTTACATAAGACCAATTATGTCTCAATGTTTTGCTGTCTAACACAGAGTTTCTTTTTAAAATCAGGACTACTAACATTTATTTTCTGTTTTGCATTCAATTTAAACTTTCCAATCTCTTTTATGAGTGTATATGGATTTCAAAAACTTTTTGTATTAAAATAAGTTTTTTATTTAATTTCATTTTCCAAGAACTTTTTGAGATTTCCCTATATAGAGTAATATGCTGCCTCTTCTCATTCATGGAAAAAATAAGAGTACCTTCTCATTCATTGATTCATTAAGTTGATAACCTATGTGTTAGGCATAGAAACATATAGAGGATCAAACTATAAATAGAGCTTCTTTAGGAACTTACATTAAAGTAGATGAGGCACGTACATCAATAAAAAAATATGCAGACAGAAATTGCTGATTCAACTAGTAATTTATTCATTAAGCGACTCTTAATTTCAGAACAGACTAGACTCATTGCTCAGTTGTAGGATTACAGTGATGAACAGCAGTAGCAATAATCACAAATAGAAGATTTTTTTTTTTTGTTATTACATCCTGATGTATATGTGGTAGGGAATGTGGGATGTAGACAAACAACTGTGATAATATAGTGTGAAATTTACTAATTTGGCCATGGAGTTGGGGCAGGAGAACAGGGCCCGATGGAACATAGGAAAGCATATCACAGATTTTGCAGATCAATGAGATTCTCTAGAGTATTCCATCATTTTTCTTTGTACAGGGCCTGTTACTTTGCATGGCAAAGATTGCAGTTCTTGGTTTACCTGCCTGTTATTGCCAGCCCCCACATGCCCTCTCTATATTTTGTGTTCATGACATTGTAGTGCCTACATTTTTTTTTTTTTGCCTCCAACAATTTTCTTGCTTTTCTAATAGCAGCCATACTCTCATTTCACACTATAGTAGTAAGAATAGCCGCATTGTATTCTCAGTAACTACTTCTTTACATTTTATTTTGTATTTAATTTGCACAATCTCTCCTAATATCTTCTACAGAGTTATGATATTAGAGACTTAATCACATTTTAACTGATTAAAAAGGTATTGTAACTAAATTTCTCATGAACTTCAGAATCACACTTATGTGGAGTGCTACATTTTAAACAAAGCTAGAATGGCCCATATTAAATATGTCAGGCTAAAAAAAAAGAAAGTTCTATAATCTCTTTCTCTTGTGTAATTTGAATACTGGTACATTTTGAGTTCCTAAAACACCCTGTTGAAATAACTGTCAAGTGGATGTTATATTATTGGCATATCTCCTACCTTCCTCTTTTCAACTTGTCCTGATACTTTTGGAAGTTCTGTCATTGACCAAGTTGTATCTCAGGTCCTGAGTTCAAGATACGAAAAGTATTACCTATATATTTTTTCTTATTTTATTACAATAACCCAGTCTGATTGGGCCTCCCTAAAGAAGAACTGGGGAAATTCTAGTTGCAGTATTATACTTAAGAAGTATGCAGCACAGGCATCTTGACATGAATGTGCTGGAAGTGCAGAAAGGAATCATGTGAAGATTTAGTTGAGTAACAAGTTCTAGATGTCTCAAATTTGCTCTGGTCTAATAATCTGAGCTGATACAGGCCATTTGTAATTCAAACAGATTTACTAAGACTGTTTTGAGTGACTTAAAATAAATGACATCTGGAAAAAAATCAGTGAGTCTGAATATTTAAAGAGAATGTTTTATTCATCCATAAAATTAAAATGATAATAACCATACATACCTTTCTTATTGAGCTTAAGGGTCAAATGAGCTGCTAGGCATTAAAGTATTATGTAAAACCTATCACACTACAACAACCATTTATTGGTAAGTGAAAGAGGATTTTGTGGAATCGAGAAAGATAGGGTCCAGAGTTTATTAAATGAGCTGTAAATATTTGAATTAATTCCAGAGCTTGGCATATGAGTAATTTATTCCAGTCAGTTCACAGATTGCATTTGCTCAAACATAGTATCGAATATTCGATCAATTAAGAGTAAATTATATGTGTCTGATTGTATGTATTGATTCCAAATGTAATCTTTAGATTTAACTGTGACTTTGAATTACAGGAAAATCCCCAAAAATGGGAGTGATAGAAAAGATAGTTTATTTCAGTCTTACATAAATGTAGGTAACTCCATGACCATTGAGGAATCATTTCCTACTAACTATTTTTTCCTGCCATACTAAACTTGTAATTTCCACTTCAAGGTCCAATGTAGCTGCTCTAGCTCCAGCTATCATGTAAAGATACTAACTGACAGGGAGAAAATGAAAGAGAACAATATTTCCCAGTTTCATGTACTATTATTATTTATCTTCCATTGACAAGAATCTAATTATATGGCTTTAGCTAAAAGGAATTATTGGAAATTCAGATTTTTTTATGGTGTCTCTTGTACCAAAGTCAGATTTTAAAAAATCCTGATTTGAGCACAAGGAGAGAACAAATATTAGAAGAAGCTAATCATCCTTACAGAAACAATGATTGGACAACTTTTCTCAGTTAATCACCACTAAGCAATAGTGTGCATGTCCAGAGAAATCCTCCTTGAAATCATTAATATATCTATTTTCTACAACAATTATTTCTAGGATAAAGCCCGTGTGGCTGGTATTCCACTGAACATAAAAGAAGGAGTTAATTTCTTTCTTCTAAGATGCTATAATCTAACAAACAAGTATAAAAATAGGAATTTCCAACAAATATTGTGATGATACAAGAGAAGGTGATTTTGAATTCATGGAAGAAAAAAAGGTGTTGCATTTTGCTGAGGTGCAGTCATTATTTGCTGTAGTCATGCATGAAATGGCATCCTGGAAACCTAGAAAAATGTCTTCCTCTGAGTGCTTCATTTACTACAAGGGAATATTTCATGCACTGAGAGACTGTAATTGAGAACTGAATGTGAATCACAATCTGATTTCTGTTAGAAGTATACACTTGATATGTTCATGCTGAATTGAAATAGATGAGTAGGTACTCAAAGACAGATATTATTTTTTTAATATTAGCCCGATTTGAGAGGATTCACTTACTTATACAGTGTTTGGCTCATTTGATTCCAGTAGATTCTACAGCAACATTTCCTTGCAGAATTCTGGCATTAAGGCATTGTGTTTACAGTAGGAGGACAGGTTGCTGAATGCAATCAGATTCTCTTTCTTCTCTCTTTCCTGATCCAATACCACTTTGACTATGCCACACCATCCCTCAGAAGGCAAAAATGTGTGGAAAAGAATATCAGTTCACAATTGATCACACTGATGGTCTAAGAGTCAAAGGGATCACACAAACAAGACTAGTGTCTGCTAATACTAACTGATAGAATAAAAAAGGGAGAGAATGATCCAACATGGGAAGCGAGATACACAGCAGACTCACAGAATGGCAGATGTCCTAAACAGCACTCTGGCCTCAGAATCAGCCCTTAAGGCATTCAGATCTGGCTGAAGAGCCCATGAGAGTATTATTGGCATGGAAAGCCAAGACACTCTGGCAAAAAAATAAAAATGAAAAATAAAAAAAATAAATAAAACCTGAATTAAAGATCTCTGCGAGTGAGATCCCAGTGGAAAGAACGGGGCCATCAAAGAAGGAGGTACCTTTCTCTGAAGGGAGGAGAGAACTTCCACTTTGGCTATGACCCTGTCGGAATAAGATCAAAGCTGGCAAACTCAAAAGGCTTCCATAGCCTTGGCAACTCATGACTAGAGCCTAGGGAGATTACTGACACCATAAACAAGAGTGTCAAATTGTTAAGTCAACAACAGGAGTCACTGTGTACTTACTCCTCTTGTGGGATCTGTCCTTAATGTGTTGTTCAATGTTAAGTAATGCTATAACTAGTACTCAAACAGTATTTTACACTTTGTGTTTCTGTGTGGGTGCAGTCTGTTGAAATCTTTACTTAATATATACTAAATTGATCTTCTGTATATAAAGATAATTGAAAATGAATCTTGATGTGAATGGAATGGGAGAGGGAGCGGGAGATGGGAGGTGCAAGTGGGAGGGAAGTTATGGGGGGGAAAGCAGTTGTAATCCATAAACTGTACTTTGGAAATTTATATTTACTAAATAAAAGTTAAAAAAATTTAAAAAAAGAATAGAAGAGGCAAGGTTGGAGGTGGAGTGAGAAGTAGAGCTTTTGCTGCTCAAAAATGGGGGGAATGATATTGTAACTCTCCAGAGAACACCAGGGACACATTTCCCCATTTCCCCTCCTCCATTTCTTTCCTCCTTGTCCTCCTATACATCTCTCTGTCTCTGTATCTGTCTCTCTCTCTCTCGCCATTAGTTTTATGCTTATGGGAAAATAGAAGGAGTTTCTCATCTCATCTCATCTCATCTGCAATACTTTAAACTTGTATTTTAAGTCATGATACAAGAATAAAACATTAAAAATATTTGGCAAGATCTATTTTTTGCTTAATAGTCTTTTAGGTTTTGCTTCTTTTGTTTGTTGATGTGTTTCCCTGTTCTATTTTCAAATTAAAATTGTAGATATGATAAAAAGAAATGGTATAATATAGAATATGACATTGAAGCCAAAGGAACTTAGTAATCAAACTTTGGCTCAAGCCAGAAACATTGAGATCCAGCTGTCACTATTTCTAAACAAAGTTAGAGGTAACTGAATAATCGAATGCTAATTTTTCATGCTCTGAAAATAGAAAATAAAGTAAAATGATGTTTGACATCCTTTCTTTTTTCCATCAACTATTTGCTAGTCCCTTTAAAATCAGCCTTATTTTATATTGGTAGAAGGGATTAGGTAATTTTAGGAATCTTTTTTTATATACAAAATAATAGCAGCAATATGAGTACAGAACTGGAAGTATCCTTATTTTCTTAATGTTACTTATTCCAGTAACCCATTCTAAGCACATGCATATGTTGTAGTTGCTTAAAGTTTTTTTACTCATTTAGTTTTTCTTTTCATTCTACTGTAAAATGTTTATAACTTTTTCTTACACTGATATCCAATATTTTGGGGTTTTTTGTTTATTTTTTAACTTTTATTTAATGAATATAAATTTCCAAAGTACAGCTTATGGATTACAATGGCTTCCCCCCCCCCCATTAACGTCCCTCCAACCCACAACCCTCCCCTTTCCCACTCCCTCTCCCCTTCCATTCACATCAAGATTCATTTTCGATTCTCTTTATATACAGAAGATCAGTTGAGCATACATTAAGTAAAGATTTCAACAGTTTGCTCCCACACAGAAACATAAAGTGAAAAATACTGTTTGAGTACTAGTTATAGCATTAAATCTCAATGTACAGCACACTAAGGACAGAGATCCTACATGAGGAGTAAGTGCACAGTGACTCCTGTTGTTGACTTAACAAATTGACACTCTTGTTTATGGCATCAGTAATCACCCTAGGCTCTTGTCATGAGTTGCCAACGCTATGGAAGCACCCTGAGTTCACCGACTCTTTTTTTTTTTTTTTTTTTTTTTTTTTTTTGCCAGAGTGTCTTGGCTTTCCATGCCAATAATACTCTCATGGGCTTTTCGGCTGGATCCGCATGCCTTAAGGGCTGATTCTGAGGCCAGAGTGCTGTTTAGGACATCTGCCATTCTGAGTCTGCTGTGTATCTCGCTTCCCATGTTGGATCATTCTCTCCCTTTTTTATTCTATCAGCTAGTATTTGCAGACACTAGTCTTGTTTATGTGCTCCCTTTGGCTTTTAGTCCTATCATTATCATCAATTGTGAACAGAAATTGATCACTGGGACTAGTGAGATGGCATTGGTACATGCCACCTCGATGGGATTGAATTGGAATCCCCTGGTATGTTTCTAACTCTACCGTTTGAGGTAAGTCAGCTTGAGCATGTCCCGAATTGCACATCTCTTCCATCTCTTATTCCCACTCTTATATTTAACAATATTTTGTCTTACGTTTATATTTTTGCATTGATTTTCTTACATTGATACTCAATATTTTGGCTCCAAATTCCTCAATGACAAAACTTTTTAAGACATGCTAAAAAAATAAACAAATAAAGCCACCTAGGGTTTTCTGGACTGAGTTGTTCTGTCCCAATAAATGCATGCCTTCCAAAAAGGTGTTTATAGTCACTACTTATAGAAGTTACGGTACTAGAAATAATTTGTTTTGCCATCTGTTATTTTGGTCAAATCTAAAGTACAGTACCCTGACCATAGCTATGTCTCCCACATGCTGTTTAGCTGAGAACTTAGCCTGGTAGGGTTCCAAACTTTGAAAGGTAATTGTTTATTAAAAAGATAACAAGCAGCTTGAGACACATCTTCAGCTTTGCTTCAGAATAAGTGTGATTTCAGCATTTCCTAACCAATGGACTGAAATTTTGATTTATTTCTATCAAATCTTGGATTGCCTCCCTAGAGCTAATTTATCTCCTCTTTTGGTACAGTACCAAGGAGTGTGTCACAAGAAGTCAAAGTGGAAGGAAATGGAACTGTACACTGAAATGGTTCATGAAATGAGGAACCAAGAGAAATCCCAAATAGAAAAACACCACCACAAGTATTTCTCCACCTTTACAGAGGATTGACTTCCATGGTTCCAAAGTTGGAAAGGGATGGATACTTTGGATAGTTAGTTTTCCCAGTGATAATGAGCTGATAAAAATGGATGGTCACTCAGTTCTACAAATGCTTCCAGTCTTCCTGATAATTCCATGTTATCTGGCTCTCCAATTCTGGGCAAAGATAGTTTCCAATCTGTTCCAGTGCACTCAAACCTCTGATTTCCCTCCTACAGCTTTAACTTTTGCATCTGACCCAACTCCTACTCCAGAAAGCATTTGATAGCCATCACAGACTGAGATTATCTCACCTTCCCACAACACAGTATATTAATTTATCTACATCTACCCTCAGGCTTTCTTCCTTTACATTTTTTTTCAAATCAGGAGGCACTCTCGTTTTATCAGAAGCTTTCCAGGTCTCATATGCTTTAGGGTTCATTTCCCAGACTGCTCCAAAATGTGATGCAATCAGTTCTTTCTCACTCCTAATTCACTGGTCTCTCTATTTAATTCTTCATTTCATACTTAAACCTAATTTGATATTTCTCATTAAAAATAAATTCCATACCCATCCTCTCTTCTAATAATTATAAAAATAGTTAACTAAACCTCATATATGTTTAGCACTTTGAATATATTAGATATTCTTGAAGACTTTCAAAAACTTTAAGAGGAAGGAGCATCCTCAAGGCTTGTGGAAACAAAAAATCATTGAACTCAATGTATCATAATTGGATAAAATCAAGTAGGAATTGGTAATTAATAGAATTACAAGGATGACATCCTCCAGTTTCTGATTTGATTGGGAATGATAATTTTCTTTCATGGTATCAAACACTAAAAGGGTAACTGGCTTAATTCAAAGTGTGAAGTTCATATTTGGACATGGTAGACTTGAAATATCTGAGGTTTATAAATAAATAGGGGTTTAAAAGGCACAAATAGAATGAACCAAACTCAGGATTGAAATTGTTGATTTGGAGTACAAGTTCTTTGAGATCTCCAAAAACTGTCAAACCCAAATTTCCAAAATAGGCCTATTGATGCCATTTAGGTTATTCAGCTGTGCATGTAGTGCAACAGTGGTATGCATATTCTCTCAGGAGTCTGGAAAAGGCAGAAGGGCAATCAAATTAGTCTACTTTCTTCCTATACACTTTCAAGGACAGCATTCTTGTATTTTTGCTTTTTTCTTTAAATATGCCTTTCATTATGTGAAAATTCTTCCTAATAATAATTATATTAATTAATGTTTTCATCGCATGTTCTGTAAGAAAATCTATCCTTTCTAGTAGCACTATAAATTAAAATATAAAGGAATAGGAGGATGTTCCATTTTTGTTACTTTGAACTTTGCAAATTGGCTAATTTCAATCAAGTTACCATAATGGGTTCAGATGGTCTACAAAAGGTCATTATTGTTCATGCTTTTGAAAAATTTACCAAGAACTAAGCACTGTATATTTATAATAAGTATTTTTCATAGTAGTTATTTTCACTCATTTCTTACTAATGAAAAATAAAGGCTGTGAGAAATACAATACTTTTGCAAGATTGTCCATTTTGTAGCTTTGGTAGCTAAGAGTCAGTCCATTACTCTCTAAGTCCTTGATTCTGAACACTGGACGTCCATTAGAATCCTGGGGAAGTTTAGCAATTCTAATGTTTGGGGGTTACCTCAGACAGATCATATCAGAATCTTGAGAACTAGTACTAATCGATCCATAGTTTTTAGTGCTTTCCAAGTGATGCCAATGTATAGCCAATGTTGACAAATACTGGCTTGCCAGTAAACCTGTAATCTTCTGATGTCATGTGATCTCTAAATCAAAAATTGCTTTCATTATATGATGAAATAGCCTTGTAACACCAATAGGGCCATTGATGAAACATAATAAACAGAATAAGTAGATACTTCCTTCATAGAAAAGCATTTATCTTTTTCTGCCATCCAAGTTATCAAAGAAACATTTTCAAAGCCTAGAAATTCTATCAACAGAGCTGCAGAGTTTTGTTTGCTCTGCTTGTTACAAATTGAAAGCAACTTTACATTTGCATTTCTATTATCCTTGGTTTTGAGAGACCATATATGGTGCTTACAAGCTGGGAAAGCTATCTGAACACACCTGAGGGTACTAAACCCACGGACAAATGATTTCTTTCACATTTTGAAGTTTCTAAATTATTATAAAGCTATAGTTGAACTCTTGGTCTCATTTAGCAAGTGACTTTATTTTTATTCCATTTTGAATAAAATTGTTACTTTCTTAAGCCTAGAGTATATAATGAAGCATCTGCTGTGTATAATGCACAAATGGTTGGATTCCCACAGGACACATTTCAAAAAATCAGATTTTCCTGTTAAGTGTGACAAACTTTCCAAGGTCTTCAAATCATGATTATATTTTCTGCAGGATACATATTTTTGACATCTGTGGAACAGATTGTTATCCCCATTGACTTATATCTAGCATCTATTTTTTTAATAGTACTTTTAAATTTAATATGAAATTATAAAAATCTAGCAAATTAGAGTTGTTTCTTGAGATATTTATATTTAATAACTGCTAATTGTTTCTTCACTCACTAATTATTTTGTGTTATACACTTATTCATATTGACAACTTCTCCTGTTTAGGGTCAGAGATATAAACGATTCTGATGATGTAGAAAATAAACTCCTTCCAAATTTTTGAAAATGATGGAACAGGAATGGATGTTTAACCTAGTGGTTAAACAGCCTAAATCAAAGTACCTTGATATGATTCCCAGATAGTGCTCCTGACTCCAGTTTCCTAACAGTCCACACCTTGGGACGCAACAGTGATAACTCAAGTAATTGGATTCCTGTTTCACAAGTGAGAAACCTGAATTTTGTTCCTGGCTCCTGGACTTGGCTCTAGCTCATCCTGGCCATTGTGGGCCTTCAGAGAGTGAACAGCTTTTAAGAGTGTGCTCACTCTCTCTCTAATAAAAAAATAAAAATTTAAAGAAGATAGGTTGGGGTTGGAGCTGTGGTGCAGTGGGTTAAAGCCCTGGTCTAAAGCGCCGGCAATCCCGTGTGGGCATTGGTTCTAGTCCCAGCTGCTCCACTTCCAATCCAGCTCTCTGCTATGGCCTGGGAAGGCAGTACAAGATGGCCCAAGTCCTTGGGCCCCTGCAGCCACATGGGAGACCCGGAAGAAGCTTCTGGCTCCTGGCTTCGGATCAGCACAGTTCTGGCCATTGTGGCCATTTGAGGAGTAAGCCAGCGGATGGAAGACCTTTCTCTCTGTCTCTACCTCGCTCTGTAACTCTCTTTCAAATAAATAAAATAAATATTAAAAAAAAAAGAAGACAGGTCAGGGAGATGATGATTTGTCCATACCATTATAAAAATTATCTCGTTTAGAAGTCACAGAAAGAGAGAGAGAGAAAGCTCCCTTCCACTGGTTTACTTCTCCAAAAGCCCATAATGATTGAAGACAGGAACCCAATCCAGATCTCCCACATAGATACCCAGCCACCTCAGCCATAACCTCTGCCTGCCAGTGTACACATTAACAGGAAGCTGGATTTTCAATGCCGTAAGAATGTTCCCTTAATTTTCTGAAAACATGAAGCTTCTGTCCATTATGCCCAATGATTTTAGAGTGATTCATTTCATTGAGGTTGGTGTGCTCTATCCAGGTAACTTTCAAAGAACATTTGCACATGTGTTAATTGAGTCTATCCAACCAAAATATATTTGGAAATTAAGCATTTGTCAATTCTAGTTGATGGTGATTTTGAAAATAAGGACTAATGAGTTAATCTAATTTTTGTTTAATCATAGTATCTATTAATTACCATCTGCTGTTTGTTTCAAAAATAATTTGAGGTAGCTTTAAAATATGATATAATCATATAAAATTAATGTTACCAAAATCAGGATCCATTAGAGCACAAGACATATATTATATGGGAAGGGCACTTGCTTACTTATTTGCCACATGTGTAATTTCATAGAAGTTCTTCATTACCTCCTTTGTAAAATATTCCCAATGTAGCATTGCTGCAAGTATTAAAGTTTCAGGTAGAGTAGATGCTCGAAAAATTAGTTTTCTCATCACTCTTTTAAGATATTGTCACACATGTTCAAGTATATTTGTTACCCAAATAAAAAGTTAAATCATGTATTGGATTAAGTTTTTTGGCCGCCGCGGCCGGCGCACTACGTTGATCCGGGACAGAATCTGGCACCCCAACTGGGACTAGAACCTGGTGTGCCAGTGCCACAGGCGGAGAATTAGCCTATTGAGCTACAGTGCCGGCCCTGGATTAAGTTTTTAATGTGATCTTATTAGTACTATCATTATATTATTATTATGTGTATTATATTAATGTGTGTTATATTATTATATAATTTTTATGTGTACTGCCAAGTACAAAGCCCCCATTTTACTCGTTATCTTTATTTTATTGACATTAATTGGGTTTTTAGTCTGTAAGAACTACTCTCTCCCAAATAATGTCAATATCCAGCCATTAATGTGGCTTTTAAGGAAACACCTGTGAAATCATTGTGATGCTGAGTCAAAGATTTCCTCTTGTAGCATATTTCATATGTAAGGAGTCACTGGTATGTTCAGAATTACTTTGCACCTGTTTTATTCTATTTGAATAGCAGGATATATGAGTTTCTAATTTATTTATTACAAATAAGTCAGTATGTGAATGGATAAAATTACCTGAAGAATTCAAACAACCATCACTTCATGTAGAAGAATTATTTGTTTCATCTAAGTTTGCTAAAAAGTATTGCTATATCTATAAATATAATCATCAATTACCCCATAAATACTACAGGCATGCAGATATTGATAGAGTTTCTAAATGTTGTATTAAAGTCCTTCATTTCATTATTATGTGTTTTTGTATTGCTAGCAAATATAGCTTCTTTACATTCTGTATTACATGGAGGGATTTCTTTTATATCCTGTATCTTTCATAAAAAAAATTTTCTCTTTAGCTCTTTGAAATATTTACAAAATAGATATCTAGATTGCTTGTTTTTTTTTTCTTTTTTCTTTTTTCTTTTTTTTACAGGCAGAGTGGACAGTGAGAGAGAGAGACAGAGAGAAAGGTCTTCTTTTGCCGTTGGTTCACCCTCCAATGGCCGCCGTGGCCGGTGCGTTGTGGTCAGTGCACCGCGCTGATCCGAAGGCAGGAACCAGGTGCTTCTCCTGGTCTCCCATAGGGTGCAGGGCCTAAGCACTTGGGCCATCCTCCACTGCACTCCCTGGCCAATGCAGAGAGCTGGCCTGGAAGGGGGGCAACCGGGACAGAATTTGGCGCCCCGACCAGGACTAGAACCCAGTGTGCCGGCGCCGCTAGGTGGAGGATTAGCCTATTGAGCCGCAGCGCCGGCTTAGATTGCTTGTTTTTAACATGCTAACATTTATCTCATTTATTTAATGTTGGGAAACTCATCACTGTATTAATGTAATAATGTTTTTTCAAAGTATAATTAATCATTAAACTAAAAAAAGTTAATAAGAAAGACTTCTTTGATAAATCTAATAAGAAATAAGAAACACAGCAACATTAAAAATGAAAATTCTGAAGGGAGGAGAGAACTTCCACTTTGACCATGGCCTTGTCTAAAAATTATCAGAGTCGGTGAACTCAAAAGGCTTCCATAGCCTTGGCAGCTCATGACAAGAGCCTAGGGTGATTACTGAGGCCATAAACAAGAGTGTCAATTTGTTAAGTCAACAACAGGAGTCACTGTGCACTTACTCCTCATGTAGGATCTCTGTCCTTAGTGTGCTGTACATTGAGATTTAATGCTATAACTAGTACTCAAACAGTATTTTTCACTTTATGTTTCTGTGTGGGAGCAAACTGTTGAAATCTTTACTTAATGTATGCTCAACTGATCTTCTGTATATAAAGAGAATCGAAAATGAATCTTGATGTGAATGGAAGGGGAGAGGGAGTGGATAAGGGGAGGGTTGTGGGTTGGAGGGACGTTATGGTGGGGGTAAGCCATTGTAATCCATATTCTATACTTTGTGAATTTATATTCATTAAATAAAAGTTAAAAAAAGAAAATAAATAAATAAATATATTGAATAAAATGAATGAGTCAAAAAAAAGAAAATTCAAAAACTTATAGTTCTTAAAAGTTGTAAGAGAGCATTATATAAAATTATATTCCAACACATGGGAAAATATAAATGAAATATAAAAAGTTTTTAGGAAAATATGGGTTTCCGAAACTAATTCAAAATCCGAAATCCTTTGAAAAACCCCATAATAAGAATCTCCTGAATTGTAAATGAGATTTAAGTCTAATGTTTTTGTGGCATACTGAAAACAATCATTAGCTTTGGAAATTAGGAGGCCTTAGATGATCCATAAGGTGGGGAAACTCAGGGCAGAAGCTAGATGACAATAAGAAAGATGTGAGCAGGCAGTAAAGAAGTTGATGTGTGGCTTAACCTTTCAAGAAATTTGACAATTGGAAAAAAGATGCCAATGAGAACATGCCAGTAAAATATAGGCTAGCTGGTTAGATACTTGGCTTGAGATGGAGAATTCAACAGATTCATGGACAAAGAGATTAATAGGATTTAATAGGAACTGCATTGAATATATTTATCAATCTGAGAGAGAGTGGCACTCATATAATGTTGAGTCTCTGAATTCATTAACAGTGTATTTTCTATTTTTTCATATCTTTTATGTGAAATGTTAAAATTTTCTACATGAAATTCCAGAACACTTTTGTTAAACTTTTTGAAGGTACTTTATAATTTTTGTTTTTATACAGAATTATACCTTTGCTTTTATCTGATAATTTTCCCTTAACAATTTTGTTTTATATATGCAGTTTCTTTAATCAACCCCTATAGAACTTAGTCCTTTCTTGAAATGTTTCTTTTTCATTTTTGTTTTAAAGATTGATTTTACAAAGCAAAGTTACAGACAGAGAAAAGCAAAGACACAGAGAGAGAAGTCTCCTGTCCACTGGTTCATTCTCCAAATGGCTATGATAGCCAGGGCTGGGCCAGACAGAAGCCAGGAGCCTGGAGCTTCATCCAGGTCTTGCACATGGGTGCAGAGGCCCATATTCTGCTGCTTTCCCAAGTGCATTTTCAGGGAGCTGGAGCTGAATCAGAAACAACCAGTGTCCATGTGGAATCCCAGCATCACAGGAGCTGCTTAACCTGCTATATGCCACAATGCCGACCCTGAAATTTTTGTCTATACTCTACTGTCTCCTTATACCTTTTCCTTTTTTATTTGTCTTTTTTTCCTATTTTTCCAATGTTTAAAGATTTTCTAAATTATCTTATCATCCTTGGCTGCTTATTTATATATGAAAATTATAGCTGTGGAGCCAGCCTTGTAACATAGTAGGGAAAGCCACTGCCTGTGATGCCAGCATCCCATATGAGCACCAGTTCGTGTCCTGGCTGTTCTCCTCCTGATCCAGCTCCCAGCTAATGTCCTGGGAAAAGTGGCAGGAGATGATTTGGGCCCCTGCATCCACGTGGGAGACCCAGACGAAGCTCCTGACTCCTGGATTCCACTTGCCCCAGACGTGGCTATTGCAGCTATCTGGGGAGTAAGCCAGTGGATTCAAGATCTCTGTGTTTCTGTGTCTCTCTGTAACTGCCTTTCAAATAAATAAATCATTTAAAAAATTGTAGCTGTGTATGAATGGATGGGCTTACTAAATGATGGGTTTCACAGTGTTAGTCAATGATGAACTAGACTATGAGACTTCTTACTCTCTGGGGGAGAATTTTAGTCTCTGGCATTCTGTGAGTAGATGTGACAAGGAGAGGAAGAAGTGTCCCATGGTTTAATGAATACAATTTTGCCTGCCCTATACACCTACTCACTAATGACTTGTGTCTGGCTTCAAAATCCAATTCACTCAATTTCTCTAGAGCTCAAACCTTCCCATGATAGTGCTGAGCTGTGTGGAGTGGGGGAAGAAGCGCTTTCTGCTATTCTGCATAAAAGAGTACTACAAAAAGTTTATGGAAAATGTAATTTAAAAATACATTTATTTGGGTGCCCCCATTTTTTTTTTTTTTGCCTGAGAGAACAAAAGAGAAACAGTGTCAGGGACATTTAGATAGGAAATCAGAGCTTCCCTGTGCTCTCTCTAAATGCCTGAAACATCTGGGGCTGGGCCAGGGCTAGAGAGAAGCCAGTGGCTGAGAACTCAATCTAGGTCTCCCACAAAGGTATCAAGAACCCCACTGAATGAGCCTCCCAGGGTCTACATGAGCAAGAAGCAGGAATCAGGAGGCAACCTAAGGATTAAACTCAGTTACTCTGATGTGGGATGTGGGTGCTAGACTAAATGCTTGTCCTGATGTACAAAAATAAATGAGAAATTTATGGACTTCAGAAAGTCCATGGAGAATGCCTGTTATGAAAAAACTATACATGGATATCAAAAACTTTTGCACCAAAAATAAATTTTTTAAAAAAGATTTATTTATTTGAAAGTCACAGTTACACAGAGATGAGAGGCAGAGAGAGAGAGAGGTCTTCAATCCACTGGTTCACTCTCCAAATGGCCACAATGGCCGGAGCTGTGCCAATCTGAAGCCAGGACCAGGAACTTCTTCTGGGTCTCCCATGCAGGTACAGGGGCCCAAGGATTTGGGCCATCTTGTACTGCTTTCCTAGGCCATAGCAGAGAGCTGGATCAGAATTGGAGCAGGTGGGTCTCGAACCAGCACCCATATGTGACGTGGGCGCTTCAGGCCAGGGCTGTGACACGCTGTGCCACAGCGCTGGCCCCCAAAATAAACTTTTAATTCCATTTTTCTACAGACTTTAGGAAGTACCCTAAATTTTTCAAACAAATTCTCTTTTCAGCCCTTTGTAAACCTATATTCACCAGTTTCTGTTCCCTATTATTTCCAAATTTTAAATCCTTCAGAAAGTCTACAGATGAATTGGCCCCCTTACAAATAGTTTTTTCATTACTGTGCTCATGCCCAACAAATGCTTAGTCTGTAAATTTCTCTACCTGTTCTGTATCAGTTAAACCTTCTTCCCTAAGCACCTTCCAAATTTGAGTTCACTGTGTCAACTATTCTCTTTTTCTAAGTTACTTAGTAAATTGAACAGAAAGGAGAAGAGAAATAAAGCTATTAAATTTACATTTTTGCTACATTTTCCAAATTAATTTCTTGGAAAATTGGTTTCATATATTGATCTTGTATGGGAAATAAAAGTTTAGTATGTTGACTTTAGATCCAGCCACTTTTTAAACTCTTTTTATTATTTAGAGTTCTTTAAAAGTTAATTCTCTTGGATTTTCTAATAGGGAGATATCTGCAATGATGACAATATTGTTTTTTTCTTCCCTATTGTTTCTCCTTGTTTTAATTTGGAGAGGACCTCCTGTGCAATGTGGAACAATAGTGATCATGGTGAACACTCATGACTGATGGGAATTCTTCTGATATTTCATTATTTTTTATTCGTTTGTTTTTATTTTTTCACTTTTATTTAATGAACATAAATTTCCAAAGTACAGCTTATGGATTACAATGGCTTCCCTCCCACCCATAACTTCCCTCCCACAACCCTCCCATCTCCTACTCCCTCTCCCACTCCATTCATATCAAGATTCATTTTCAATTCTCATTATATACAGCAGTTCAATTTAGTATATGCTAAGTAAAAATTTCAACAGTTTGCACCCACACAGAAACATAAAGTATAAAATACTGATTGAATATTAGTTATAGCATTAATTCACATGGAACAACACATTAAGGACAGAGATCCTACATGAGGAGTCAGTGCAAAGTGACTCCTGTTGTTGACTTAACAAATTGACACTCTTGTTTATGGCGTCAGTATTCTCCCTAGGCTCTTGTCATGAGTTGTCAAGGCTATGGAAGCCTTTTGAATTCGCCGACTTTGATCTTATTCCGACAGGGTCATAGCCAAAGTGGAAGTTCTCTCCTCCCTTCAGAGAAAGGTACCTCCTTCTTTGATGGCCCCGTTCTTTCCACTGGGATCTCACTCACATAGATCTTTCATTTAGGTCCTCTTTTTTTTTTATTTTTTTGCCAGAGTGTCTTGGCTTTCCATGCCAATAATACTCTCATGGGCTCTTCAGCCATATCCAAATGCCTTAAGGGCTGATTATGAGGCCAGAATGCTGTTTAGGACATCTGCCATTCTGACTCTGCTGTGTATCTCACTTCCCATGTTGGATCATTCTCTCCCTTTTTTATTCTATCAGTTAGTATTGGCAGACACTGGTCTTGTTTATGTGATCCCTTTGACTCTCAGTCCTATCATTATGATCAATTGTGAACTGAAATTGATCCCTTGGACTAGTGAGATGGCCTTGGTACATGCAACTTTGATGGGATTGAATTGGAATCCCCTGGCATGTTTCTAACTCACCATTTGGGGCAAGTCAGCTTGAGTTTGTCCCAAACTGTACATCTCCTCCCTCTCTTATTCACACTCATATTTAACAGGAATCACTTTTCAGTTAAATTTAAACACCTAAGAATAATTGTGTGTTAATTACAGAGTTCAACCAATAGTATTAAGTATAACAAAAAAAAATACTAAAATGGATAAAGTATTAAGTTGTACATCAACTGTCAGGACAAGGGCTGATCAGGTTATTGTTTCTCATAGTGTCCATTTCCCTTCAACATGTTTCCTTTTTGGTGCTCGGTTAGTTGTCACCGATCAGGGAGAACATATGATATTTGTCCCTTTGGGACTGGTTATTTCACTCAGCATGATGTTTTCAAGACTCCTCCATTTTGTTGTAAATGACCTATTTCATTGTTTTTTTTTTGTTTGTTTGTTTTTTACTGCTGTATAGTATTCTATAGAGCACATGTCCCATAATATCTTTATCCAGTCTACTGTTGATGGGATTTAGGTTGATTCTAGGTCTTAGCTATTGTGAATTGAACTGCTATAAACATTATGGTGCAGACAGCATTTTTGTTTTCCAATTTAATTTCCTTTGGGTAAATTCCAAGAAGTGGGATGGCTGGGTTGTATGGTAGGGTTATATTCAGGTTTCTGAGGAATCTCCAAACTGACTTCCATAGTGGCTTGACCAGTTTGCATTCCCACCAACAGTGGGTTAGTGTCCCTTTTTCCCATATCCTCGCTAGCATCTGTTGTTGGTAGATTTCTGTATGTGAGCCATTCTAACTGGGGGTGAAGTGAAACCTCATTGTGGTTTTGATTTGCATTTCCCTGATTGCTAGTGATCCTGAACATTTTTTCATGTGTCTGTTGGTCATTTGGATTTCCTCTTTTGAGAAATGTCTATTGAGGTCCTTGACCCATCTCTTAAGTGGGTTGTTTGTTTTGTTGTTGTGGAATTTCTTGATCTCTTTTTAGATTCTGGTTATTAATCCTTTATCTGTAGCATAGTTTACAAATATTTTTTCCCATTCTGTTGGTTGCCTCTTCACTTTCCTCATTGTTTCTTTTGCCATACAGAAATTTCTCAATTTGATGCAATCCAAATTGTTAATTTTGGCATTGATCGCCTGTGCTTCCGGAGTCTTTTCCAAGAAGTCTTTGCCTGTGCCTATATCTTGCAGGGTTTCTCCAATGTTCTCTAATAATTTGATGGTGTTGGGTCATAAATTTAGGTCTTTAATCCATGTTGAGTGGATGTTTGGGTAAGGTGAAAGGTAGGGGTCTTGCTTCATGCTTCTGAACGTGGAAATCCAGTTTTCCCAGCACCATTTATTAAATAGACTGTCCTTGCTCTAGGAGTTGGTTTTAGATCCTTGATCATATATAAGTTGGCTGTAGATGTTTGGATTGATTTCTGGTGTTTCTATTCTGTTCCATTGGCCTATCCATCTGTTTCTATACCAATACCATGCTGTTTTGATTACAACTGCCCTGTAGTATGTCCTGAAAACTGGTATTGTGATGCCTCCAGCTTTGTTTTTGTTGTACAAGATTGGTTTAGCTATTCGAGGTCTCCTGTGCCTCCATATGAATTTCAGCATCATTTTTCCAGATCTAAGAAGAAAGTCTTTGGTATTTTGATTGGTATCGCATTGAATCTATAAATTGCTTTTGCGAGAATGGACATTTTGATGATGTTGATTCTTCCAATCTATGAGCAAGGAAGATTTTTCCATTTTTTGGTATTCTCTTCTATTTCTTTCTTTAAGATTTTGTAATTCTCATAATAGAGATCTTTAATGTCCTTGGTTAAGTTTGTTCCAATGTATTTGATTGTTTTGTGGCTATTATGAAAGGGATGTATCTTAGCAGTTCTTTCTTAGCTGAGGCATTGCCTCAGCTGTTGATTTTTGTGCATTGATTTTATATCCTGCTACTTGCTGAACTCTTCTATGAGTTCCAATAGTCTCTTAGTTGAGTTCTTTGGATCCCCTAAATATAGAATCATATCATCTGCAAACAGGGATAGTTTGACTTCTTCCTTCCCAATTTGTATCAATTTAATTTCCTTTTCTTGCCTGAGGGCTCTGGCTAGAACTTCCAGAACTATATTGAATAGCAGTGGTGAGAGCGGGCATCCCTGTCTGGTACCAGCTCTCAGTGGAAATGCTTCCAACTTTTCCCCATTCAATAGGATGCTGGCCGTGGGTTTTTCATAAATTGCTTTGATTGTATTGAGGAATGTACCTTCTACACCCAGTTTGCTTAGAGTTTTCATCATGAAAGGGTATTGTATTTTATTGAATGCTTTCTCTGCATCTATTGAGATAATCATATGGATTTTCTTCTACAGTCTGTTAATGTGGTGTATCACGTTGATTGATTTGTGCACATTGCACCATCCCTGCATACCAGGGATAAATCCCACTTGGTCTGGGTGGATGATCTTTCTGATGTGTTGTTGCATTCTATTGGCGAAAATTTTATGGAGGATTTTTGCATCTATGTTCATCATAGATATTGGTCTGCAATTCTCTTTGAATGCTGCATCTTTCTCTGGCTTAGGAATTAAGGTGATGCTGGCTCCTAAAAAAATTTGGGAAGATTCCCTCTTTTTGGATTGTTCTGAGTAGTTTGAGAAGAATTGGAGTTAGTTCTTCTTTAAATGTGTGGTAGAATTCAGCAGTGAATCCATCCGGTCCTGGGCTTTTCTTTGTTGGGAGGGCCTTTATTACTGTTTCAATTTCTTTCTCAGTTATGGGTCTGTTTAGGTTTTCGATGTCTTCATGGTTCAATTTAGGTAGGTTGCATGTGTCCAGGAATCTATCCATTTCTGATAGATTTCCCTATTTGCTGGAATACAAGTCATTCTAGTAATTTCTGATGATTCTTTTTATTTCTGTGGTGTCTGTTGTTACGTTTCCTTTTTCATCTCTGATTTTATTGATTTGGGTCTTTTCTTTTTTAAGTTAGTTGGGCCAATGTTGTGTCAATTCTGTTCATTTTTTCAAAAAACCAGCTCTTCGATTGGCTGATTTTTTGTAATTTTTTTTGATTCAATCCTGTGATTTCTTCTCTGATTTTAATCATTTCTCTTCTCCTACTAGATTTGGGTCTGGTTTGCTGCAGTTTTTCTTGATCTTTGAGATGCACTGAAAGCTCATTTATTTGGTGCCTTTCCAATTTCTTGATATAGGCATCTATTGCTATAAACTTTCTTCTTAACACTGCTTTTATTGTATTCCATAAGTTTTGGTATGTTGTGCTGTTATCCTCATTTACTCCCAGAAAGTTTTTGGTTTCTCTTCTGATTTCTTCTATGATCCATTGTTCATTCAGGAGCATGCTGTTCAGTCTCCATTTGTTTGCATACACTGTAGGGATTCCTGAGTTGCTAATTTCCAACTTCATTTCACTGTGGTCTGAGAAGCTGCATGGTATGATTCTAATTCTTTTGAATTTGCTTAGACTTGCTTTATGGCCTAGTATGTGGTCAATCTTAGAGTAGGTTCCATGCACTGCTGAGAAGAATGTAAATTCTTTAAGTGTAATATTGAAAATTCTGTAGATATCTGTTAGATCCATTTGGGCTGTAGTGTCATTTAAATCTACTGTTTCCTTGTTGATCTTCTGTCCGGTTGATCTATTTCTCAGAATGGAATATTGAAGTCCCCCAGTACTATTGTATTGGAGTCTACATCTCCCTTTAAGTCCCTTAGCATATCTTTTAAATAAACTGGTGCCTTGTAATTAGTTGCATATACATTGATAATAGTTACATCTTCCTGTTGAATTGATCCTTTAATCATTATATAGTGTCTCCCTCTGTCGCTCCCCCTCTTCGTGGGGGAATGACACAGGACCCTGTGCTGTTCTTTTGTCTGCTCGGCCCTCCCCGGGTTTGCTGCTGGTTCTTCCCGGGTTGGCTACCATCCCTTCCACCTCCGTGGAAGGGCGGTTCCCCCTGCCGCTTTCCCCACTTCCGCGGGGGAGCGGCACACCACTGGCCGGCTCTCTCGGGGGTTGCACAGATGTTCCTTCAGATAGATGTTCCTGGTGCATGTTGTCTCTCTCCTCCTTTATAGTCCTCTTCCACCAATCCCAACTCTGCTACCCACACGCCGAGTACGCTGCTCTCCTCCAATCAGGAGCAGGTCCTGCTGTTTATTGGTTGAACTGGAGGCAGCTGTGTAGAAGCTGTTTCCTCCTCTCCCAGCGCCATATTGTGGGAGAGCAGATGCATAGAATAAGTCTTAATTCCAGTAACTTAGTCCAGTCCGGGTTGCTCCCCACAGATCCCCCTTTCTTTTTATTTTTTGGCATTGATACGCGCCTGTCTTCGGTGTCCCGCAGCACACACTCTGCTCTGCTTGCTAGAGTTGCCCACAGGTGCTTACAAGTCCTATCAATCAGGCAAACCGAATCCGGGTCCTCTCTTCGCCATGTTGTGAGGAGGTTTTTAGGCGCTGATGCGTGCCTGTGTTCGGTGCCCTGCAGCGCATACTCTGCTCTGCAGGTGCTTACAAGCCCTATTAGGCAAACCGAATCCAAGCCTTCTCATTGCTGTATTGTGGGGAGACTTATTGGTGTTAATTCATGCCTGTCTTCGGTGACCTGCAGCGCATAAGCTGCTAGCCGCCCGCAGGTGCTTATCGTCCTAATCAGGCAGACAGAATCCAAGCTCTCTCATTGCTGTCTTGTGGGGAGGCCTTTCTCTATTTCTCTATCTCCGGGCATTCCTATTTCTCCTATTTTACTTCTATCTACCAGCATTCCTATTTCTCTCATTTCACTTCTAGACTTCTGTTTCTCTTATCCCTGCGGCTTCCCAGCACCCGCCCCGAGGCTGCTTCTCGGTGCCTCGCCCCACGGCGGCTTCAATCCCTAACATTTTTCTCTACCCGGTATGTTTCCTAACTTTTCTTCCAACAATATTCCTCTCATTTCTCCTGGCTTCTCCCCACAGTCCGTATCCGAGTCCAAGCCTCCTCCAGGTTTCACTTTCGCTTTCAGTCTCCTAGCTTCCCCACCATAGTCCGCATCCGAATCTATGAAAGCTTTCACTTTCGCTTTCAATCCTAACTTCTTTCCCACAGTCCATATCCGAGTCTATGCCTAGGCTTTCAATAGCTTCTTCCGGCACCTTTTCCGTCCAGCTTTCCCCTAGGCTCTTTGCTAGTCTCTCTCTCCGGTATTTTCCACTTCTTCCCTCCTAGGTTTCCTATCCGAGTCACGGCACCATTATGTCGCTCCCCCTCTTCGTGGGGGAACGACACAGGACCCTGTGCTGTTCTTTTGTCTGCTCGGCCCTCCCCGGGTTTGCTGCTGGTTCTTCCCGGGTTGGCTACCATCCCTTCCACCTCCGTGGAAGGGCGGTTCCCCCTGCCGCTTTCCCCACTTCCGCGGGGGAGCGGCACACCACCGGCCGGCTCTCTCGGGGGCTGCACAGATGTTCCTTCAGATAGATGTTCCTGGTGCATGTTGTCTCTCTCCTCCTTTATAGTCCTCTTCCACCAATCCCAACTCTGCTACCCACATGCCGAGTACGCTGCTCTCCTCCAATCAGGAGCAGGTCCTGCTGTTTATTGGTTGAACTGGAGGCAGCTGTGTAGAAGCTGTTTCCTCCTCTCCCAGCGCCATATTGTGGGAGAGCAGATGCATAGAATAAGTCTTAATTCCAGTAACTTAGTCCAGTCCGGGTTGCTCCCCACACCCTCTTTGTCTCTCTTAACTGTTTTTTTGTTAAAGTTTATTTTGTCTGATATTAAGATGGCTACACCCACTCTTTTTTCATTTCTGTTGGCATGGAATGTCTTTTTCTAAACTTTCACTTTCAGTCTGCATGGATCTTCATTGTAAAGATGTGTTTCTTGTAAGCAGCAAATAGATGGGTTTGGATCCTTAATCCATTCAACCACTCTGTGTCTTTTAACTGGAGAGTTGAGGCCATTAATGTTCAATATGACTATTGGTAAGTAGTAACTTTGCCCTGCCATTTTCCCAAAGATATTTTCTAATATATGCTTTTAACTTCCTGTGATCTTTTACTCTGAGGTTTTCTTCCTTTACCGTCTTTCATATTGATGGCCGTGTTTCTGTGTTTCTGTGTGTAACACATCCTTGAGCATCTTTTGCAGTGCTGGACGAGTGGCAACAAATTCTTTCAATTTCTGTTTGCTATGAAAGATCTTCATTTCACCTTCATTCACAAATGAGAGCTTTTCAGGATATAATATTCTGGGCTGGCAGTTTTTCTCTCTTAATCTCTGGGCTATATCTCGCCATTCCCTCCTAACCTGTAGGGTTTCTGATGAGAAGTCTGCTGTGAGTCTAATTGGAGATCCTCTGAGAGTAATCTGACATTTCTCTCTTGCAAATATTTGATTGTTAAACATGATTTTACTTTGTTTTAGATAAACAACTTTCATAGAATTAGAATAGTCTCCTCTATTCATAATTTGCAAATACTTTGGTGAAAATTTGAGTTCTGAATTTTATCAAATGTTTTCACATGTGTATATTTACATGATTGTCTTCTTAGTGTAATTATATTAATCCTTTCTCATCACCATAATGAATACCTGAAATAGGCCTCATTACAAAGATGAGAGGTACCTTTTGGCTCACAGTTCTGGATGTGCAAGATCGAGTGGCCTCATCTAGTGATGGACTTCTTGCAGGCAGACTCCTGAGATAGCCCAAAGCATACTTAGCAAGGGACAGGAGTGCAATTATGTATGTGTGTCTTTGTCTTTGTCTTTGTCTCTGTCTCTGTCTCTGTCTCTTTCTCTTTCTCTTTCTCTTTCTCTTTCTCTTTCTCTTTCTCTTTCTCTTTCTCTTTCTCTTTCCTTCAAAAGCCACTAGGATTCGGAAGACCTTACCTCCAAACACCATAGTAGGTTTAACTTTCCACTTTCTTTAATATTTCACAATAGAGATTAAATTTCAACATAAGATGCTTTGGAAGACACTCAAACCATATCCAAACCATAGCAGAATGAAATTCTATGGAAATGATATCTAATATTAAATCACCCTGCATTAGTGGACACATTCTGATTTGATACTGATTTGTTATCCTTATATTGTGTTTCTGTGTTTAGCTTTTATTTAGTACTTATGCATTTATGTCGTTAAACACAAGTGCTTTATAGGTTTCTTGCTCATGTTAGTATCAAAATTAGCCTCCTCGTAAAATGAGCTGGATACTTCTTTTGCTTTAGCCTGAAAATGTTTTTCTAAAATGGGAATTTTATATTATGCTTACATTTGTTAAAATTTGCCTGTTAATTTTTCTAAATGTTTTATCTCTTTTGAAGGGTTACTTCTCTCACCATTATTCCATTTTATCACTCAGGCCAATTTCAATAACTCATGTTTCACTGGTAGAACTTTCATTTTGTGTAGCTTTTCAAGTTTTTATGTATACATTACATGCTATCATTATGATCTTTTTAAAAAATGTGTTTAGTTACTTAAAAGTCAGAGTTACAGATATATATGGAGACAGAGAGGCAGAGAGAGAATCTTCCATCTGTGGTTCACTCCACAAATGGCTGCAATAGCTGGGGCTGAATCAGAAACTCAAAACTTCTCCTGGGTCTCTCACGTGGGTACAGGGGCCCAAGTACTTGGGCAATCTTCCACTGATTTCCCAGGCACCTTAGCAGGGAGCAGATAGGAAGTGGAGCAGCAGGGACTCTGACCTGCCTCCCCTTTTGGTGCCAGCATTGCAGGCCATAGCTTGACTCTTTATGCCACAACACTGGCCCCAGTCATTTTCATTTTAGTGTTACTATTTTGTCTTTTCTGTTGCTTACAAATATTACTTTGCTGAGGCGTAGTTGCTTTACTGGCCTTTCAGGCTTGGGTTTGGTTTCAGACATGATTATTAATTACAAAAAATTCTGTTTTGCTAATTTCTGATTTTATCCTTTTAAAATTCTGTCTTCTGACATCTTTATGTACCCCATTTGTTTTCATTTTCTCTTGTTTTTTAATCTATTTATATCTATGAGTATGTTGAGAATTCCCATAGCAAAATATTTTTTGTATACCTGCTTCCTCAATTTTATTATATGTAATTTATAATTTAGATGTTAGCCTCCCCTTAATTCATTAATTATTTAAAAGCTTTTCCACTCAATGGTTGAAAATTTTGATTTCTACTTTTATTGTGCTATTGTCTTTAGGTATGCTATAAACTTTCTGGAGTTTATTTTATTACACCAAGACTAGTTTGCATCTATAAATGTTCTGTTTGTGTTTTAAAGAATTGTGCATCTTCTGGTTTTTTTTATGTACAGTAGTTCAAAGAAAAAAGTAAAACACTTGTATTCATTGTGTTAATATACTCTTCCATATTGTTATTTTTCCATGCCCTTCTCAGAGGTATAAGACTTTCATTATAATCTTAGTTTGACAGTCCATCTTCATGTTTTCCCAATTTTTGTTTCATATACTTCGAAAAATTATTATTCGTTTCATAATATATGTTACCTCTGAAACTTATTAATGGCCTGTTCCTTTTATCAGTATGAAAATCCTTCATTTCTTTTAATGTTTTCTCCAATATTAACATTTTGGCATCTGATTTTTGCATATTAACATTTGCTTAATATAGCTCTTTTCATCTTTCTTTTTTTCAGTTTCCCTGTATCATTGGGTTAGAGGGATGTCTTATAAAAATTACTGGAATTAGATTTTTTTAATCAATATGAAAATTTTTAATTTTTAACCATTGAATTTTAGGCATTTCCATTTATCGTTATTTTGGATGTTTGGAATTATTATTTTCTTTCTTAACGTGTTTTCTAGGTTGTGATCTCCCTGCCCACCTTCTGTTGGACTGATCAATTTTTCTTAATTCTATTGTTCCTCTGCTATTTTACAAATAAATTATGTTTCTACTTTTTTGTGGTTACCTTTACATGATTAACAAAAATGTTCAAAAATATTTTTCTATCATTCAGAGCTAATAAATATCACTAAAAACAACAAAAAAGAGCCTTAGCATATTTCATTTTCTTGTATGCTACCTTCCAAATTGCATCCCTATTATATTTATTTATTTATTTTTTTTTTTTTGATAGGCAGAGTGGACAGTGAGAGAGAGAGACAGAGAGAAAGGTCTTCCCTTGCCGTTGGTTCACCCTCCAATGGCCGCCGCTGCAGCCGGCGCACCGCGCTGATCCGATGGCAGGAGCCAGGATCCAGGTGCTTTTTCCTGGTCTCCCATGGGGTGCAGGGCCCAAGCACCTGGGCCATCCTCCACTGCACTCCCTGGCCATAGCAGAGAGCTGGCCTGGAAGAGGGGCAACCGGGACAGAATCCGGCGCCCCGACCGGGACTAGAACCCGGTGTGCCGGCGCCGCAAGGTGGAGGATTAGCCTATTGAGCCACGGCGCCGGCTACATCCCTATTATATTTTAAACCTCACTGCTATTATTTTGAATTTTGTATGCAGGTGGTTTAATTTTCTGACTCACTCATATATATGTATAGTTATATATATATATGTGTGTGTATATGTATAATGTCTACTTTAAAATATATTTTTATTACTTTCTTTGCTATCTATGATTTCTTTCATCTTATTCCTTCAGTGTGGAGTTTTTCTTATTGATGGTTTATATTGTATAGCAATTCTTTCAGAGATAATCTTGAGTAATAAACTGCAAACTTCCTTTCAATTAAAAAATAAATCTTTTCTTCTACCTCTCATTTGGATAATTATTTGGCTATAGAATTCCATCCTCAAAGTTTTTTTTCCCTTAACAATAATGAGGATATTATTTTGCTGCCTCTTGTATCCTAGGTTGATCACAAGAAATATGATGTCAGTCTTATTTATCTGTAATCATTTTTTTCACTCAATCAGCTTTAAAGATTTTTCTCTTTATTCTTGATGCTCACCATATCTAGGTATGTGAGTGGACTTCATCTTTAATATGCACCACAGCCAGAAGAATTTTTTTAATTATGAGAAAATTCCCATAATGCTAAATGCTGTATTTCTCCCAATTTTCTGTATTTATTCCTCCTGGAAGTGCCTTTAATAGATATTAGAACTTAATGCCATCTATGTATCATAACTCATAACCACTTTCCACGTCTTCATTCCTTCTCCCCACATATAGCCGTGGTGTCTGTCTGCAATTTGTTCTCATCTGCTGTCTTCATAGGTTTCACATGGTTCCTAATCCATCTTGCTTCACAGTTCCATTTTGCAGTTATTTAAAATATCTTTTCTGTTGTCTTTAAGGATTTGGGGTGAAAACTGTATGAGGACACTTCAAAAAATTCATGGAAAATTGAGTTAAAAGACTTTATTTTGGTGCAAATAAACTTTGCAATCCATCAGCAACATTTTCATAATATTTCCCATGACCTTTTGAAGACCCTGCCTAAGCATGGGTCAGTTCTTTTTTGCACCAAGATTAATTTATCTTTTAATTCCATTCTCAATGTACATTGTGAAGTACTTTCATCCTTGAGAATGATGGTTATAAACAGTACTCATTTGCCAACTTCAGTCCAATTTATGTTTTGTAATACTTGTTAGCAGTGTAAGTCAGCTGTGACACTGATAGGATGAGATTGGAGTTTGCCCAGGCAAGTAAAGTAGAAGAATTGGATGATGAAGTAGAGGTGCTCATAAGTTCATCTTTGGAATGGTGAACTTGAGTACCCAGTTGTAGTGGGAATCAAGAGCAGACAAACAAATGCTGAACTTGGGAAAGCTGTAAGACGAGAGTTTCTGATCATGAGTCCCGTGGTACTGATAAGTGAACTGGTAACTGGTATCAAGATATGAACCTATTTATAGAAAAAGAAAATCAGACTTTCAGGTTTATAAATAGAAAACGTCCCCATACTGAGGGAATGTAATGGATGTGTTTGAGGTTTGCTGATGAGGGATTTAGGTTTTATAAGAGAATCAAAGAATTTTGAGATCAAAACGTTGGAATGGTCACTTCTGTGGAAGCTGATGTGACATTTGTGGCCGTTTATAAAAGTTGTATTTTCAAAAGACTATTTGCATTAGCACAGAATATGAGTAGAGAATTGGTGTGTCAAGTGTTTGATTTTATATACTTTTCCCATGATGATAAAGCAAATGTAGTTCTCTTTTTCTGTTTCTCAGGATCAAAGATTTTGCTATAATCTTAAGTTAAGGCTAGTTTTGTGACTTTAGACCTGTTTAGTCCACATATACACACCTTTTGGATTGAGATTACTTGCCTCCATACTGAGAGCGAATATTCATTTGGACATAAAAGGATGTTATTGCTTATAAAACTAGGCCTTATTTCTTTGGTTACAATGTAGTCCCCTCACATGCTGTAGCCATGTTATTACCCAGAGACATGAATTATTGAAATAAATGTCAGCAGCCTAAAATTACATGTAGCTCAATTGTATTTGAATTAAGATGAATATCAGAGAGTCCCAAAGTAACAAACCCAATATATATGCTTTTTAATTTGTTGTTAAGACACTGAATATTCATTATTTCTTATAATTTCAGTGCATCTAGCACTTAGAGTCAAACATTTCAACATTTTAACATTGCTTGTTGATACAAGCTTTTATTGATTGTTCAAAAATGGAGAAGTAATAGCTTTGCCAGCACTTACAATTAAGATAAAACAAACTGGTGAAAGGAAATGAAATGTGAATTAAAAGTGTAACTAATCTTCAGATATTGAACAGGAGAGTTATCTTTGAAATTCAAATTGGGATCAGGGACTATAGATCAGAAATGAACAAAGTGGTCAACTTAGAGGTATTTGAACCTTAATTTTGAGAAGAAAAGTTTCTGCGTAAAAAGTGCAAAAAAAAAAAAAAAAGAATTAAAGCTACTACCTTTTACCTGAGACAGGAACAAAGACGTGAGGAAGAGAGTTCAAGAAATCCATGATTTTATCATATGGAGTTTGATCTCTGTAAGCACAAATTTAAGTACTAAGTAGATTTAACCACTACATGAAATAGGAATCACATGCTGAAATGTGTTAACTTTGTTTATTGCTTCTTACGTTAATGAGGACCATCGTCCTAACTGGTTAATCAGGTGCTGTATGTCTAGACGAGTGCTACTCAATTTCTAGAGGTTGTCTGTCATCACTGAAACACTGTGGTGTGCTAATCATGCTACAGTTCTTTTCAGAGTATCCAAATAACTGGAAGCTAAGATAACATTTGGTGAAATTCAACAAAATAAAGAATTGATGTGAATACCTTGGGGCAAAAAATAAAAATTCTAGTCAGAGATTCATCGTTAGAGATGAAGTAGAGTACATCTGGGAAGGTGGTCATTTTAGTTTTATTTATTTAACTTTTATAATGTTATTTTTTAGTTCCAATGTCCTTTGTCTTTGTCTTTTCGATTTTTGGAAACAGCAATACTGAAACGTACAAAGGAAGTAATTAGTTCTGTTGCTGCCTTTGGTTTAAATGGTTTGCAGTTCAGCATGATCTGCACCAAGAAATTATAACAATAGTGTAATAAGTGGCAGCCTTTACCAAAATGAAGCAGCTGATTTTTTGCACACAAGTCATAACTAATGGCTGGCATGTTCAGAGTGATTAAGTTGCATGAAGAAAATATCTATGAAATCATAGCTGTATACTACCCATGACTTGATTACGACACACATCGCAGTATAGTAACACAGAAACAGTTCATTAAGTGCTTTTAAAATACATGTTAGTTTTGTGCTAGGCTATTAGCCAAACCTCATTTTGTACTTTGTTATTATACCTTGAATATCACACATGTATAAAAGCAAAGTAATTTTTCCTTTTGAAAGGCTGTTGTACTTGTAAATGTAATCTTACTATCAATGCAGATAAAACAACAAAGAAGCCTTCTTGGTTACAAAAGAAGGATAAAGAATGTAACCAAAATAATTATGCAAGCTCTCTGTAATGTAAATCAAATAAAGGACCATTCTCATAATTATATTTCAGGAAAAAATTCAAGTAAAGCAGTAATTTTAATCTCCCCTGAATGTAAATTTACGTTCATGGCTCTCCTCTTTAAAAAATTAAATGCAAATAGAATTAGGACTTCCTTTTTTTTTTCTGTTGTAGATCTTGTTCATAGTATAAAGACTACAGGGTTTCTAATTTCTGTAAATAATTGTTCAGTCACTGAGAAGAGGTAGGTATGTGAAATTAAATCAGTAAGTCAGACATGAGCAGCCCCTGAAGGATGCGAGATTTCCCTCCTAGTCTCAATGGGAGTTGTTTTTTTGTTTGTTTCCGCAGAGTATCTGTACAACCACCACTGCGTTTTTGCATTTTTTCTTCCTGGCTTCATTCTGTTGGGTTTTGACTGAGGCGTGGCAGTCCTATATGGCTGTAACTGGAAAAATTAGGACACGGCTTATAAGGAAACGCTTTCTGTGCCTTGGATGGGGTAAGCATATATGTACAACCCTTTCATACTCTTGTTAAAATTATGTTGCACATTTACATTCTGAAGCAGTGGAGGGTGATTATCCCCAGGCTACTCTGTCTTTGATTTGATATGTAGACATGGAAATATATGGAGGTGGTTAGTTTTGAACATCATTGATCACGGAACTTTAAAAAGGAAAATATATTGAATATGCATGATGTTATTCAGTTAATCAGCAGTGCCTATATGGTGTAAGATAAAACTTGGGGTACAGGAGTACAAAGTACTTTCTTATAATGCTTTTGGAAAATGAAAAAAAATATTTGGAGTTCAAAGAATGACAATTCAATAGGCATGCACTCCCTTCAAAAAAACTTTAAGGACTCCATGAAATCTCAAAACAATTTTCCAAAGAAAACAAAACAAAACAAAAAAACAAAAAGCTGTTCATGGGGCTGGTATTGCAGTGCAGTTAGTTAAACTGCCGCTTGGGACACCATCTTCCCCTATCAGTGTCAGTTTAAGGGCCAGCTCCTCTAATTCTCTTTCAGCTTCCTGCTATTATGCCTGGGAAGGCAGTGGATGATGCCCAAAGTCTTTGGTCTCTGCCATCCTCATGGGAAACACATATCCAGTTCTGGGCTCCTGGCTTCCTCATGGCCTGGCCTTGACTATTGTAGACATTCAGAGGGTGAACCAACAGATATCCTTCTGTCTCTCTGTCTCTTCATCTCTCTCCCCTACCTTTGTATTGTGTACTCTCTCTCTCTCTGTTAATCTGCCCTTTAAATAAATAAATCTTTAAAAAAAAAACTGTCATGTCATAGGAAGAAAGCCATTTAGAGAATGAGTAAAACCTCATGGTTAGTCAATGGGGTCCTCAAATAATTTCTAGATAGAATCACTGATGAACTGATAATTAATTAATTATTTGCATGCTTTATTAGGAAAAACGTCTCTCAAATTGACTCACGACAGGGACATCTCAAAAATCTATACATGCCGGTGCTGCGGCTCACTAGGCTAATCCTCGCCTTGCGGCGCCGGCACACCGGGTTCTAGTCCCGGCCATTGGAGGGTGAACCAACGGCAAAAGGAAGACCTTTCTCTCTGTCTCTCTCTCACTGTCCACTCTGCCTGTCAAAAAAAAAATCTATACATTTCATGGGGCCTATTTTAATGATAGCTTAGTTAATTTAAGCAACTGGTTTTATGAAAAGCCTAGGACTTTTTTTTTTTTTTTTGAGTGGTAGAGGATACACACTAAAAATCTGGTGAATTTAAAACCAAATATACTTTTATAACAAATATCTACTCTATCAAATGAGAGAATAGGATACAAGAGGTAGCCTGGGAACTTACAAGTAAATGGGCTTATGACAATAAAAAAATTATGCTGGTAAAAGAGGACCAAGAACATCTAAAGATGATCCATCAGATTTCATAGGGGTTTACCATGTCTAATATGTTAGGACTCTGCCTAGTTAACTCTACCAGTTAAGATGTAGTAGGAAAATATGTTCTGCTTAAACTTTCATAAAATTTCTATATGGGTTCCATGTCAAAACCTTCTAAATTTGGAATCAGGCCCATTGTTGTCATGACTTAGTACCATAGATAAAAGAAATAGAGAATGCAGGTAAAAGAACGCATTTGTTGATAGAGAATAGTCATGATTTGCAAGATTGGTTACCACCTTATGTAATATTATTTGTTTCTAACTAGTCTCTCAGTTTACAGTTAATATTAAAATATTCTGAGTAGTAAAAAGCCAAACTTCCTGTGGCTGGATTATCAGACATTCTGTGAGTGGGCAGAATAGTGGCATGTGGATTTTGTTATGAGTCACTACAACCTAATGAATTCAGGAAAAAAATTTAAGCACAAATTCTATGTAACATGGAGTTTTAATCCCTCAATTATAACCCAGGAAAGAATTACTTTTTTCTAATGAAGATAGTCCAATCAATCAAAAAAGTCAATAAATACCTACATGATTAAGGAAAGAGTAGTAGAGATGGAGGAGACTAAATTTTTAATTTGTTACATATGTAATCATCTGTATTTGTTCAAAACTACCATATGTCTCTCTGAGATGCTGTCTCTAGTTCTTGACATGAAATCTCGTGAAGGAACATGATGTCACTAGAGAAGGCTCACAAAAGAAAGAGCAGCAGGAAGGATGGGAATGATAGGAAGAAATAAGAGGGGCAAAGGGAATGCAAGATGATGGCATGATGAGCTTTCCAAACTGAAAGGCAAATATAATCTTCCTGAATAGAAGGAATGACCAGGACTTGGACAAACTGTAAATTAGGTTGAGCTCTCTTCACCAAACTCAAATGAACCAAGTGTGATTTACATAAACATAAACTAAAAGAAGCTCTTAGGCCAGAATTGGTGCAGGTAACTGAATTCCCTGTTCCTACATTCTCATTATATTAAGTGAATTATAAAAACAGAGATAACTGATGAGATTTTATTTTTTCTACTTTATAAGTACAATTTGATGTGGGTCAATATGTGGCCAACTGAATGTTGCATTTCTCTGATATTCAATCACACTAGCATATCCAGCTTTTGCCTTTCTGACTTTATAACTATAAATTTCCTTCATAACAGTGTCAACCCCTAGGGAAAAAATAACTTAAAAGATATACTAAATCTCTGTTATTACTTCCCTTTAAACCCATGCCAAATGTGGTGGTAACCTAGCAACATCAGAGAAGTGCACTAAGTTAAAAACCCAGCTGTCCCTCTCATATTTTGTACTTGAAAGAAATTTTGTAATGGAAACATACTTTGTGAAATACGCCATCCAAAAGTAGTCACTTTGGATGTTTGTCCTGGCTTTTCTTGGGCCCCTGTGCATGGTGGTTACAGCTGAATATGAAATGTAGCATCGCTTTTCTTGCAGGTTTACCAGCATTAGTAGTGGCCACATCAGTAGGCTTCACCAGGACGAAGGGATATGGCACTGATCACTAGTAAGTCAATCCATAGTGATAAATCATATTTGCACTTAAGCAAGTGATTAAATATTTATCAGTCTTTTTTGGCATTACTTATATCTTGCATTTTGTTGTGGAGTCATTAACAATGATAGAACTTGCATTAATGAAAAATGATATAAGACCACTTAAGTGTACAAGATTTAAGAAATAGAGGCCACATCACTGTTTAGAATCCTTGTTTTAATATCCCATTTTAATAAGACCAATGTGTTTATTTTTTAAATATTTCACTATTCAAAATGCATATTGTCTCAAAAATATTTTAGAACTATATAAATATTGATGCATTTTCCTTTTAGAATGTGATTCTGCTCTGATACTTTAATTTTATTGATGCTAGTGTATATTATTATTAGCCAACTTATGTTACATTGGTTCAAATTTTGTTTCTATGTTGGAGTAATTATACTAAAAATTATAGAACAATCAACTGATTTTACATTAGGAAATTCTTGGGCTATGAAAGAAATTGGAAAGGAGAAAAGGTACTATGATTCCAACCCATTTATGACTATAATGTTGATAAATTCTGTGAGAGACTTATAGTAAAGCTTACATTTAAGAAATCAAATTTAAAACAATGAATTCTTATGTTTTACTGCATTTGTTCTGAAATTTTTATGGGCAGTTAAGAAATGATGAAAGAAATGTGCATGAATTTCAAAATGTGATGTTCTGTTTAATCCTCTTTAGGTTTGAGATCATTTAATTAGGCTGTCTGGTTGGTTCATCCAAATTGGGAGCATACCAATAGATATCACTGCACTTGTGCACCCAAAAGAAATATATGAAGAGTTTAAAGATGTAGTGTTATCATAGCACTTGCTTTTCTTATGAAATCTGCACTATCAAAAAAAAAATTCTAACAGCATACATAGCAGAATGCTCCTAACTATAGTACTACTATTTTTATTATTTTCTACAATAATATGACTACAGATAATATAATCCACTATTTGATAGGCACCGTATTTGAAATATGGAAAAAAAGCAGGATTATAGTTGTTGTAGTTCCTATCTTCAAGGAGTTTATAATTAAAATATACAATGAAATGAGTAGTGTATTGATTTTATAATTTTTCTTTATAACAGGATAAATGCCTAGGGTAAATATAACAAGATATACTGTATCTCTGTTAGTATTACTTCTAAGATAAACTAAATCTCAGTTGGAAGACTAACTTAGACAATAATACAGGAGACAGTCATTGGGAGGCTCAGAGACAACAAAATAAAATGTTCTGTCAGATTAAGTTATTTTTCTCCAAGTTATCTAAAAAAATAGATATTTAATTATTTACCCCAAGGTGGTAAAGTAAAATTTTGTCTATGTGCTGTAATAGTAAGGAACATTAGCTAAATGAAGACTTTGAACATACATGCACACATATATGTGTGTCTAGCAATACATGTATTTGTGTGTATACAAGTATATGTTCATATATATTACTAATTATAAATTTCAATTATTGTAAGTTACACTGAGTGACAGTCACCCTACTAAGTGAACAGTTCTGTGAGTTTTGACAAATGGCTAAGTCAGTAACCACCATCACAATCAATACAGAAAAATTTATTGTTAAAACAGACGTAGAGCAGTTACTACTGAGGGTTATTTTTAAAGGCAGCATGCTGATTCTGTGAACTGAGAAGAAATAGAGAATGGGTCAAATACAAGAAAAAAAAAACAGTTGCTTGAAACGATAGGCATGGCTTTGCATCCACAATAGAAAAAAAATAAAACAACAAAAACAATCCCTCACACTTTTCTCATGTTGAGTCTCCTGGATCATGCATATGCAGACATACTGCCCTGCAAAGCCTCTGTTGCCCTCTCCTGTGAGAGAATGAATATTAATGTAAGTGTACTATCATGTCTATCAAGGCAAACCCACATCTCTTGGTGAACTTAGTCATTGAACCAAACACAACTGCACTTAGTTTTATTCAAAAGCTTATTTTTAGTGGATTTTCTTACTAGTATGGGAACAAGTAAAATTAGAAGAAAAAACATGTAAATGTAGATGATCCATTTCATGCAGTGATGGCTTTTAATTCAATTTATCCAGATAGCTCAGTGGCCTCAAGGAAGAATAGTTAAATATAAAATTCTAAAAATAACACTGTTCTTGCATTTGTTATGGGTGTTATGGGTGACAAGATTACCTTGGTTCTTTGTCTCACATGGAAGAAGAATTTCCAAGTGGACAAAGCAGAGAGAAGGGCAAAATTTATTTAAGTCAGAGACCTCCTGGTGGAGAGGCCAGGATGGGTGCTCCAAGAGAGGCAAGACCTGGAGGAGCTTGTGGTAGTGGGATATGTAGGCACAATTTTGGAAAAAAGAAAAAGAAAAAAAAAGAAAAAAAACTGACAATCATTAGTTATAAAGCAGGGACACAACACATCAAAAGATCTGATTTGTAATCTTATTTGCCCTGTCTGGCTTGCTCATGATAAAACAAAAAGGGTTGGGTAGTTAACTTGTTTTCACAGTAATCTGTGAACTCAGAAGGATGGAATCACCATTCCCTTGCAATTCTCATAAGACTGGAAGCTCCCAAGGTGTAGGGCAGGCACTTTTGACCTTGCTAAAGATTACTTTTGGGGGCAGCAAGCACTTTACACCCTCAGTTTCCACTGGGACCAACCTGACTGCCTATTAATCTGTCTGACTCCTCACACTTTAAAAGTATGTTTGAAAAGTCCTGTGAGGTATGAAGCAGCATTTTATAAAACTTAAGTAATCGTCATCCTTCCAATGAAAGTAAATATAGAAATCTCACTGCAAAAGTATTTAAGTAAAGTCTTTTAACTGTCTGAAGGTAAAGCTTTATAATTAAAGTTTCTTTTCAGTGAGAGGTAAGTAATGTTTCTTGCTCATAAAGTAATCTAATTCTTGCTTTCTCCATATCATCTAAGTTCTTTCTAAGTTTACAAATCTTTGAAACATGCCAAAATTCCAAGACTAAATATACTATAATCTAAGTTATATGTAGCACTCTTTAGTGGTCTAATACTTATCACTAATTTTTGTTAGTTTTTATCTAATATCATTTCCAGCTGCTGGCTCTCTCTCGAAGGAGGACTACTCTATGCTTTTGTTGGACCTGCAGCTGCTGTTGTCCTGGTAAACATGAAAATAAACTATTTTATTTTCTTAGAAAAACAAACAAAAAAACTTGTGGTCAGTTAGAGTGACAATTTTAATAATGTATTCATTATGTAGAAATTTTAAAATTCAGTGAACTATTACTCTGGTTTGAATAGCAGTTGCTTTCAGTCTTTTGTTATCTTAAATATTCTTATTTTAAATACTGAAAAATTTTAAACTTGGGAGTATGATATTTCTCTTATTGTAATTTCAGATTTGTGAAGAAATTTGAGTGAATTTTAATAAATACTACTTGTTTAATGTGTAGAATCTCATCATTTTTTATCATTTCACGTTTATACTGTTCTATACAATCTAGATAATTATTGGTAGGAAGATGTCTTTGAGGCTGCCTCTACCTAATATCAGTTTATGTGTGTGTGTGTGTGTGTGTGTGTATACACACATAGTAGGGTTTCTCAACCTCATTGATACCAACATTTTGAAGTAGATATTTCTTTGTTATGGGAGCTTTCCTGTGCGTTTTAGGATGTTCAGCAGCCCACTCCTCCACCTTCTACAATACTAGTATCATCCTCCAGTTGTAGCAATCAGAAACAGACTCCATACATTTCTGATCCTGGGAGTCAAAATAAACCCTGGTTGAGAACCATTGCCAGATGTAATGCGTAAACATCTAAGCATTTGGTTTTTTATTCCCAAACTAATTCCTTAAAAATTTCCACTATGGTAACCTGCAAATTTTTTTTCTCTCTCTCCTTCCCTCCTACCCTGTCTCTTTTTTCTTTCTCTTTTCTCCCCCACCACTCACTGGCTGATTACTAATCTTTGAAGAAAATAAGGGAGAAAAGAAATGGTCTGAATTAAATACAGAGATTCATATCACTATGCAATTAGATTTCTAGTTGGAAAATTAACCTTTGATTTCTTTAACAATTTTTAAAAACTAGAAGCTTGTGATATCTTTCTTAATAATCCTGATATGTGATTTTTTCTTCCTCTGAAGTGTTTCTTTCCCTCCCCAAAGCTATAACAGGGAGCAGAAATTGTCCACGAATCACCAGGAAACAAAGCATGAAAACTAGAGAAGAGCACAGGGAAATTACAGCTAGTAGATACGTTTTTGTCTGCTGCACTGAATTTTTATTTAATCAATTGAATCATTTCCCTAAGCTTCCAGGTTAATATGCATATAACCCCAGCATGAGGAAACAAAGACATGTGTATAATTGAAAACCAAAGAATGGTCTTTGGAGTGGTGATTAATTCCCTCATGATTAAGTTATAGATCAGCAGAATCCAGGGAATCCATTTCTTCTATTAGTTCAAATAATGAGAAGGTCAAAGATGAATCACTATTCTCTTGATTAAGAGGTATCCTGTCAAGAAACTGTGAAAAATGACACCTGTTAGGTTCTTACTGAACAGTTGTGCTTTGGACCTTCTTCTATCAGCAATTAGATTCAACATCTTATCACTCTTTGCATTGGCAGAGGTGGAAGGGTTTTTGCCCAGCAATCATGGAGGAAAGGGACAAGGAAGGCAAAAAGAAAACACTTTTCCCTATTGTCTAGGTTTCTCTGCTGCACTGGATTCTTTTATCAGGAAGTGTTAGCTGGTTAGAGAACTGAGGGTTCTCATCTTAACAAGCTTCTACAATTACTAGCACACCTCAGAAAGTTTCTGGAAAAAATGAAATGCAAAGATATATTTATTTTAGTTCAAACAGTTTTTAAAACTCTACAAAATATTTCATAATACAGAATTTTCAGGAACTTTTTGAAGGCCCTTTGCGTGCATAAATTTCAAACATTTTTTGTAGCAAAGTAAATTTATCTTTTAATTCCATTTTCCACCAACGTTTCACTCAAGCCTCCCACTCTGAGATTCAAACTATTTTTCCTCTCAGGTATAGGGTAAACCTCATTTAGTCAATTGATTTTATTTAGGGTTGACTAGGAAAAAAATTCCAGATTGACGTTTGGAGCCATTTGAAACTTACACAATTGAAAGATGCTTTCCTCAATATTAACTGCAAAGTATGAAAATTAAATGTACTTAAGGGTTTTTTTTTTGAACTTTGAAATAAAATACCACTGTTAAGTTGTTCCTTATGCCTTTATGCACTTAATAAAATGTGAGGGATATGCAGCCTATCACTACTATTGTGAGTATATAACTCTATAGTGATTATAAATTGATTGACTCGAGTTTTCAGAAGAAAGAGGGACCTGATTCCCTTCAAAATCATTGAAAAGCCAACTTTGTTTCTGTTTGACAGGTCAACATGGTGATTGGCATTTTGGTATTTAATAAACTTGTTTCCAGAGATGGGATCCTAGATAAAAAGCTCAAACACAGAGCCGGGTAAGCTGCAATTGGTGGATTTTGAAGAAACATTACCAGTGAATCCCGTTCTTCAATTCCAGATCATCACTGACTGCATTTCACTGTGCTTGTATTTTGTTCTTGATGTACTAGTGTGTCTGGTAGATTCTGCTATTCCAAAGTTTGCAATGTGCTGTTTTTGAATAATATTACCAAAAACATAAAAATAATCTAATAGAACATTAAGAAATCTGGGTTTA
Organism: Oryctolagus cuniculus; assembly: GCF_051225735.1. Lineage (NCBI taxonomy): Eukaryota > Metazoa > Chordata > Mammalia > Lagomorpha > Leporidae > Oryctolagus > Oryctolagus cuniculus. The sequence continues at coordinate 103,403,933 of NC_142871.1, read as the reverse complement.
TGTATTTATTGCCTCTTCTTAGACAAGAAAACTAGACTTAAAATAGTTATTCTTAAGTAAGAGTTTTGAAGTCCTTCCGTTTTTTCATCACAAGGACAGAAGATAGATTTAACCCAGTGTTCGTGTGTAACAGGTGTCAATTAGGGTAAGGAAATCTAAACAGAGTGAAAATACTACATTTTCATTGGTTTATTATATATTTACATAAATTTAAAATATCTGAAAAATCTTCACTTGAAGAACTAACTTATCAAACACTATTCTTGTTAGATGTTTTCATTCATTATGAAATTTTGCCTATAACTTGCTAGAGTTATTCATAATTTGACTTACCCATTTTAACCACTTTAAAATTTAGAAAAGCATCTATTTTAATTTCATTGTTATAATATCATTCTAGTGACTTAATAACATTTCATATGCAAATTGATAGCAGCTTTTTAAGCTTATTTCATCACTTCAGAAAAAATTTGTAGAAATTTGAATGAAATATTAATGTCTTTGATTTTCCTTTTGTGTCATAAAGAGTTTGTAGCTTTCTCCCTTCTGTTAAACTGTGCTGCCATTCAAAACATACTCTTGTTATTATTCCCTTTGTTTTCATAATGTATGGCATTATTCAATATTAATATTGTTTGATCACCTGCTGGTGAGAATTTTTAAGTCCTCTATGTTATTATAATCTATGTAATAATTTATAAAATAAGGTAACCCAGATATGTTCTTCCTAGTAAAAGACTAAAGTTAATTGCTTTCAGTATAAAATGTTATCACTCATGTCCAACATTAAAATTGCAATGGGATAAAAACATCATGATAGCTCATTTTTGAAGGGAGATCAGTTATCATTTAGAGACTTTTTCATTGTCAGTGAAATGGGATCTTTGACAGGAAGGCTTGAACCTGGTAGAGGTGTTGAGCTTTATATACCATTTAGAAATGAAGCTTTCATATGATGACTCTCATTAGTCTGCTACATGTGGTTGGAATTGAGAAAATAACTCTTTCAATAACTTCTGCATAGAATACATTGATCATACTGAGTACTGAGTACAGAAACAACTCTGCAATATAAACGGAGGTGTTTAGTGGTTAGGATAATGCTTTGAAATCAAAGAAAGCCCTTCTCAGTATCCAGCTCTGCAATTTTCTAGCTCTGTGTGTGTCTTTAGGCATTTTTCACCTCTCTGATACTGTGTCCTCATCTTTTAGATTAGGAAAATAATCCTTACCTCATTATATGTATGAAATATTGTGTATATAATATATTCATTAGGATACCTAGCAAATGGCAAGCAAGCATTCATTCAACAAACAGTGGCAATTCTTGTGATGAGTGAAATGAGGAAGCTAAGTTGAACAGGCTATAATCAAAGATCTCTAAATATCAATCAGGAATCCATTATTCCATCATCTATGATGTTAAGGGGACGAAAAGGGATAATCAAAATGAGTGCAATGCTGAGGATTTATTAATTGCAGAGCCAGTATGATTTTTCCCTGGCCTAGTTTGATTCATTCCATTATGAATTTAGAAAATATTCAGGGGGCCAGCGTTGTGGCTCAGCGGACTTGAAGCCCTGGCCTGAAGCACCGGCATCCCATATGGGCGCCGATTCTAGTCCCGGTTGCTCCTCTTCTGATCCAGCTCTCTGCTATGGCCTGGGAAAGCAGTAGAAGATGGCCCAAATCCTTGGGCCCCTGCCCCCATGTGGGAGACCTGGAGGAAGCTCCTGGCTCCTGGTTTAGGATCAGCACAGCTCCGACCATTGCAGCCATCTGGGAAGTGAACCAGTGGATGGAAGACCTCTCTCTCTGTCTCTACCTCTCTCTGTAACTCTGTCTTTCAAATAAATAAAATAAATCTTAAAAAAAGAAAATATTCAGTCTACATATTAATGAAGATAACTAAAATGTTGAAACTTCTAATTCTAAAAATATCTTTAGCATTAAATATTTCTCACTGGGTAAACCAAGTTTTAATTCAAAGGCCATTGTTGAGAAACATAAATGTTCAATGTTATAAAAGCAAAATACTTGTTACTGTCCAAAGCAGAAAAGAGTTTAATAAATTAATGACTCTGTTTTATTTAAGATTTATTTATTTATTTAACATGCAGAGTTGCAGACAGAGAGAGGAAGAGACAGAGAGAGATCTTCCATTCACTGGTTCACTCCTCAGATGGATGCAATGGCTTGAGCTGGGTGAATCCAAGCTAGGAGCCAGGAATTTCTTCCAGGTCTCCCACCTGAGTGCAGGGGTCCAATCACTTAGACCATCTTCCATTGCTTTCCCAGGCTATTAGTAGGGAGCTGGATTGGAAGTGGAGTAGCCGGGACTTGAACCAGTGTCCATATGGGATGCCAGCACTGCAGGTAGAGGCTTAACCTACTACGCTACAATGCTGGCCTCATATCTCTAGGTTTTTAAAAAGTATTTCTATAATGTCAAATGCCATGGTAAGCTAAATAATTGCAGATCAAAATTTTTTCTCTATTACAAGGTGGTATTGAAGGAAACTTTTTTCAAATCTGTGAATGCTCAATGTCAATTTTAGTTCACAGAGAAGCTTTCAGGATAGTAATAAAGATTTCAGTGAAGAACAGATAACCAAAATTAACTAAAGAAACATTATCAGGAGGCTAGTTGATTAATTTAATTTGTCTCTGTCACTCTGAAAATTGACCATTTCAGGTTGTTTGAATATACATGCATGCAAACAATTTCTTTTGAAACTGGTATTATTTAGCACTGAATATAATACAAAGATGTTCCTTCTCCTATTCTTGTCTATTTCTTTGTTCCCTGTCTTCTTTTTATAATGAATGATTTGATATGGCCAAGTGTATAGTTATTGCTTATTCACTTTAAAAGAATGAAAAATTTGTTCTCTCTATATTAATAAATAAATAAATGCAATAAAAAATTTTAAGGTAGTATACAGCTTCACAAGCTTTATAATACCTAAACCATATTATGTTTTTTCTAATACATAAAATACATTTACCAAGGGAGGATTCATTGCAAATAATACTACATCTTGTATAAATGATAATTAGAAAGAATAAAAACAAAGTAAAATAGCATGTGTCTTTTAGAATATCTTAGAAAATTAAATTTTCTCTAATTTTCTGCAATGGTGCTTTCTTACATATGGTTTTAAATTGCTTTATCTTCTTACTTGACATTAAGGAAACTAATTTACTAAGATCATCTATAAATTTCATGAGATGTTTCCAAATGGAAGGAGGCACATTTTCTTTCCAATGAATTTTTTAGATAATTAATAATAAATCAGATGAATGATTTTTCCTAAAGAAAATTGGAAAAAGAACTAGAACCTATATTTTAGAAGACTTGTAGTAATAATGAGAGTAGACAGGACTTGGAGAGACAGTAGTGATTTGACCCACGTTCCTACCCTAGTGCACGAGTGGATATTGGTTACAACTGAACAAATAGTCAATTTAATGTGTTTTAAACTTTGAAATTTTTAATTTATAAGCGCATAATTTTCTTTATATCAATGAAATTTTATTGTAGCAACTCAATTTAGCATCTAGACCACATATTTTTCACATTAACATCGTGGAGGTCATATACACTGAGAAACATGTTACACCTCTGGGAAATTTATTGTTCTTTTACACCACTCACATCCAATAAAGGCATGCCAAATGTGTCTAACCAGTTAGCATCAGGCATAGTTTTCAACAGTTAGCTCTGGTTAAGGGAAGTACGTATTAAAAAGCATAATTAAAAATCAACCTCAAAATATATCCATTAGAAACAAATAAGCATTTTGAATACTACTTTAAAATTTGTCAGAAAACTAATACACTAAATTATAGTTTTTCAGGATAGAATACTTGCTTAAATCATGAACTGAAAATTATTTTTCAGTAATCTGGCTTTTCACTCTTACTTCAGAGCCTAGAAACAAAATATCCTTAATTTGAGAAAGATCATATTCATTTTCCAAGTATAAACCCTAAATAGCCTGTATTCTTTGGTAAAGAAACCAATAAATGCCTATTCCTACCTTTTAAACACATACCATTGGACTAGTGCTGTGGGTAGTAAGCCAAGCCTCTGCCTCAGTGCCAGCATCCCAGATGGGTGCCAGTTTGAGTCCCGGCTGCTCTTCTTCCAATCCAGCTCTGCTATGACCTGGGGAAACAATATAGCCCAAGTGCTTAGGCCCCTGCACCTGCATGGGAGACCTGGAAGAAGCTCCTGGCTCCTGGCGTCAGGTTGGCGCAGCTCTGACCGTTGCAGCCATTTAGAGAGTGACCTCTTTCTCTGTCTTTCCCTCTCACTATCTGTAACTCTACTTCTGAAATAAATACATGATATACATACATCATACATATGTACATAAAATAAATAAATAAAACCATGCATTTAAAAACTAATCATATCAGACTTTGAAACATTGAAGAAGCTCAAATGTATAGAGAAGTGGAGGTCAATTAATCAGAATAATCTATGGAAGTTTAATAAAGACAGATGTCTGGATCCCATTAACTTAGGGCGAGGATCCCAATTAATGTGAGATTGGGGCCAGATAGATAGCTGATGGGCAGCCACTGTGGAAATGATGAGCTAAGGTAGCCCTTTGAGAGTCTATCATTCCAAACACTTTGGCTTGCTCTGTGATGCATTTGTAAACTAAACTGAATGGACTATTGGTCATGAGTTCTCTTTTTTAAGATTTATTTATTTATTTGAAAGAGTTATACAGAGAGAGTAGGAGGCAGAAAGAGAGGGAGAGAGAGAAAGGTCTTCCATCCGATGGTTCACTCCCCAACTGGCCGCAACGGCCAGAACTGTGCTGATCCGAGGCCAAGAGCCAGGAGCTTCTTCCAGGTCTCCCACGAGGGTGCAGGGGCCCAAGGACTTGGGCCATCTTCTGCTGCTTTCCCAGGCCATAGTAGAGAGCTGGATCGGAAGTGGAGCAGCTGGGACTCAAACTGGTACCCCATATGGGATGCCTGCAGTGCAGATGGTGACTTTACCCACTATGCCACAGCACCGGTCTCGGTTATAAATTCTTTTACAAGTTTGAACTCATGTGTCTGGCTGGTCCATATGGCCTGACTTGGACTAGCAGAGTAAGTCATTTTGTGTCATGCCACCCCCCCATCCATACCCAACACTTAATGCTTGTGTTTTTCTCACAGGATCCACTAATGAATCCACTTCCTTCATAGCTTTCAGATTTATCTTATCTGAGTACTATTCATAAATATGTACACTTATTTAAACTAACTATATTATAAGCATATTACAATTTTCTCTCTTCTGCCACTTTTGTTATAGACAAGGCAAGGAAGTTTATGACATTATGTTGAAAACCTACAAGGCAAACATATTTTAGACATAAACACAACTATATGGGTAATGGACTAGGGAAGCAGACTGCAGAAAATTGTTTCAAGGTGTTTTGAATTTTGATTAAAGTAATTTGTTTTTGGTTTTTCCTAATAGGTTTATGTTCTAACAAGCACATTATTTTCAATGAACACTTCTCTAAAGCAAAATGTGTATAAACTTTTTTTTTATGTAGCAGATTTTGCTTCTAGGATATAGTAAATGGAAATGTAGATTTACTGCCAAAATCCTCTAACCAAAAAAGACCTTTCAAATACTGTGAGGTCAGAGTCTACAACAAATGATTAGAAATAGTATTTTGAACTTAATAATTATGTTTTATTAAAGCAAACAAACTATCATTCTTTATTATCAACTAATATTTCATCAAGTTTCATCAGTCCCTATATTCAGGTCATGCAAAAATATGAAAAATACATTGATGCTAGAAGAAATTTCAAAATATGAACTGTTGATATAAAAGCTATTTTTCCACAATTGAAAACTGTTAAGATGTGTACCTTCCAATATTGAACTTCTAAAATAAATGTTTATTTATGTTTTAAAAAGTTTTAACTAATTTATGTGCCTTCTGCAAATGACAGTGAACACAATATCATTCTGCAAATGACAGTCCTCACAAGGGTCTGAATAAAGGGTTTTCACTGTATGTCTACACAAGAACATGCTTATGTTTAATTCAGTATATTGGACAAATTTGATCTGAAGACACAAGGGCCACTTGTGGTGTAAAAAATGGAAATAGCTTTGCATGCAACAAAGGCCCATCTTATTAAAAGAGAAATGTTACAAAGATAATATGTAGTGTAAATGCATTTTTTAAATGTCCTAGGACATTCATCTTTGATAAATATACTTTCTGCATGAAATTGTATTTAAAATCTAACTTAAAGCAGCAACTCTTTTTGGTGACAATTCAATATTTTGTTCTTTTTGTGGGTGTTCTGTTTGTTTGCAGTCAGATGAGTGAGCCTCATAGCGGTTTGACGCTCAAATGTGCCAAGTGTGGAGTAGTTTCAACAACAGCTTTGTCAGCCACCACCGCCAGTAACGCCATGTTAGTCCCAATCATTTACATCTTCTTGTTACAAAACTTTTACAGTGCATGTGAGAAAATGCTATCATGAAAAAAAAAAAAAACTGTGTTTGCTAATACTAGAGTTAAGACCATACTTAAATATTTATAATTGGCAATTGCCTTTGTAATTATTGTGGGATAGTCTTTAAGATAAATGTTATCTGCCTTGTGGTTTCCAAGTTAATGGTCTTGGTGCCACATACAAGAATGCTTTGTTGAATGGGGGTTTGGTTATGTCTTGGGGCATGACATGCAGCTACGTAATGTTGCTTTCTCTGTCTCTCAACAGGGCATCTCTTTGGAGCTCCTGTGTGGTGTTGCCCCTTCTGGCTCTGACATGGATGTCTGCAGTTCTGGCTATGACTGATAAACGCTCCATATTGTTTCAGATACTTTTTGCTGTGTTTGATTCATTGCAAGGCTTTGTTATAGTCATGGTCCACTGCATTCTTCGGAGAGAGGTAGGAAATACAATTCTTGAGAGAGAGATGAATGGGTATTTCCTTGCTAACATGTATGCTGTTTGTTTTAATATCTTGATCTTCAGGTTAAAGCTAATATTTCCCAATGACAATTACTCAGGAGTCAGAGCAGCAGGGAACTTTTAAGATATATTTCAGAAGGGCCCTGGCCCTCTGAAAGTGATAAATTAAAACAGATGGGACTATACAAAGAAAAATACAACTAGAAGTACCAGGAACCAAGGATAGTTGATGGAGGAGAAGCCATGTGGAGTGATGGGCATACATCAGTCTGTTAGAGGAATTTGTGGTTAAGAGGGTGAGGTGGAATTTTTCAAAAGACAAATTCATACACATAAGATGATCATATTTCTTAAACTCATTCTCTCACTCATGCTTCTACACACAACACAATCTCGTTCATAATATTAACTAATTTTAATTTATATGGAAATGTTGAAGATTAATGAATACTACTTTTGTCTCCATATGAAATGTGGTTAAGGTCACTAAAAAGTAGTAATTTTTATATGCACGTCTATGTGCAGAAAATATGAGAAATGTACACAGTAGGGTATGACGGGCAGTCATTGTCTTTAATAGTGATGGACTGATAATCACAGAATTTCTCAGGGTTATAATTGAGATTTATTGTTAGCAAAGAGAGAAGGGAAAAAAATCATCCTTCATGAGGGGAGACACTAACTGATGCCAAATCTATCCAGAACAGCAAGAGCTTTCAGACTTGAGTTGTTTAGGGTTAAAATGTTTTCCCACCATGAGAAAATTATTCTGAAAGCTTGCAAGCACTGACACGATATTTACAAAGTTTATGAGTCATTTAGTGTTTACTCTGGGGATGAATAGTGACTAAAACACAGGCTGACATAGTGCTATGCTAGTAACTCTGAGAAAAGAGTCAACTCTGTCATTTTGCATTATATAGCTTGTTTGGGAACTTTATTGTGATGTGTATAATTGCAAAGAGATACACGTACAAATGAGCACACACCACATAGTTTTTACAATCCTGTGTGAAGGCAACCAAAAGCTTTTACCTGACATACCAAATGTGGAGAACAGTATTTCTGAACTCTTTCAACAAGGTACATATGTCAGCAATAAACCCACAGGTGTATTCTAGGAACATTCTATGATGAAAACAGATGAAGAGTGGCTTCACATTGCAAAGGTATGAAGGGTGTCTCATTTACGAATCTGGTGTACCTTACTGTTGCCAAGCCCTGCTATAACCTCATTACAATATCAACATTAAAAATCTTTCAAGTGTCAAATTCTTTATAAATCAAAGGAGTAAATGTTACAAGGATATTGAAATGACAACTTGGATTATGTTCTTCTCCAACTATAACTATCTTGTGGGTGGTTTGTATTATAATCTGTAATATGTTTAAATAGCAAAATTATCCTAAAAGAGTAGTCACATAATGCATTTTAAATATAACTTTGCATATTTATGGGTTATAGTATGACATTTCAATGTATGTAAACATTGCATAGCAATCAAATCAGGGTAGCCAACATGACCCCATCTTTGACATTACTTTATGATTGGAACTTTGGAGCTCCTTTGATTGACAGTTAGGGAGGAATGGTTGCATGTTGTCAGTAAGATACTTTTACATACCTGCAAGCAATTTTCATAAGATATTAATATCTTAGGTGTTAAAGGGTACAAAAGAGCCCATTTTTATTCAAGCTGTGCTTATTTTTATTAGAGAGAAAGAGTGAGAGGGAAAAAGCAAGAGGGGGAAGGAGGGAAGGAAGGAGCAGAGAGGGAGAGAGACTCCCTTTCCTGGTTTATTCCCCAAATACCCACAACAGCCTTGGCTAAGCCAGGGCCCGGAGCCAGGATTTGGAAACTCAGTCCAGCTCTCCCAGGTGGGTGGCAGAAACCCAAGTATTTGAGCCATCATCTGCTGCCTCCTAGTGTGTGCATTGGCAGGAAGCTGGAACTGGAAGCCAGAGCCAAGACTCCAATCCAGGCTCTCCAGTATGAGATTCAAGCATCTTAACTGGCAACTTAACCACAAGGCAAACAGCCCACCCTAAGCATCTCTTTTTTCTTCAGAAATAAACATCTAGATAGTCTTATTATAATCAAAATAGGCAGGTTTTTAAGTGACAGATATAATGGCTTATTATCAAATTTTTGCTGTTTATATGAAGAAAAATACTTGTCACAAAAATTCAGAACTTTTCCTTACTAGCTAATTGGACTATTAACTGTCAAAAACATGATTTAAAGGTAATTAAATCAAATCATAAAATAAATGCTTCCGCTAAAGTCAATGTCTGTAAATGCATGTTTTCTGTATTAATGAAGAGTGAAAACATGAATGTTGCCTCAGTTACTGTTACATTTTCAATGATTAATTCAAATTAAATGATTTTATAGCTGATAAATTCATAGCAGATTGTCACAACAGTCTTTACTTCCAAAATTGAAATGAAAGACCACACTTTGCATATTCTTGAACTGAACTTTAAAAGTCTCTTATAATATCACTACACATACACAGAGCAGATTTTAATTGTAAGACAAGTCCCCTACAAAATTCCTAAGGGAACATTGTTACTAAAAAACAAAAGGCCTTTGTTTGAAAGGGGTTTACAAAGTCCAAGGGAAATATCTTTATATGCCTCCCTGGACTCACAGAAATTCTTTTTGGCTTCCTAAATATATATTTCCTGATATTAGCAATGGATCCATCTCATATTACTTGTGGTCATATTGCCCTAACGTTAATCACATCTAAAATGAAAGAAGCATCTTCCCATATCCTCTGTATCTCCTGTAACCTAGAATTCAATAAAAATAAACCAAATAAAATGGACTACATAGCAACTTGTAAAATAGTGGGTAAGAACTCATATCTGTTAATCTACCAGATAATCCAAGGGAGATCCTAGGAGTAACAGTTCTCTCTTGAGTACATTTTCATTCAGATATTTTCATCACAGTAATTCAAGATAATTCTTCTCTTTTAAAAAATATATAAGCAGGATAAGATTTTTTGAGTAGGTAAATATATAAAAATTCCTATTTCTATGTATTTTGATATGTAATTTGGTTCTTTTTAGTTTTTATTGATTAGTCTGATATGAATTTAAAAGGCTTTAAACGATATTTACTTGTGCTGTATTTTTATGGAGGAGGAAGGTATACATATGGAGGAATATAACCTTATGGAAGGAGAAAGAGAAAAGAAATGAAATACAAACTGGTATTTTGAATATGATGTATATGAAGCCTAATTCATTTAAAAGTGCCTTTGTGTTTAGTGAGTTCAGTGTTAAGACTAAAATCATTTCAAATCAGGAGTGAAGGAAGAAATGATCACTCTGGTTGTGCCAACTTAATTATATTCCAATTGACAAAAAAGCATATTGAATATGCTTTTTAAAATAACATAACTATTTGTTCTATCTTCTGGCCTGATATCTTAATATTTAAATTTTTTAAATGGTACATTTTTGAAAATATAGTTTCTCCTTCTGGAATACTTTTTTCTTTTGCATTACTTTAGCATGCTTCCATAAACAGAGAAAAAAATGAGAGAAGAATTTTAAAAATTAAACTGTCTGATTTATCAAAGCACATTACTTCTAGCAACAAAACCTAAATCTTGGAAACTAATAAAATATAATATAGCCAATAAGATAAAATCTAATAGAGCAAGTATAGATGTTTTCTTCATTTAGGTATCATTTGTTGATTAGAATTCATTTGAATTAAGCAGATAACAACACATTCTATTTACTATTCTCCGCATTGCTATGGAAATTGAAACTACACAAGAGTTATGGAACCTTTGAAATAGTTACTGTTGCTAGGAGACCACTTTCTTGGTGCCTGCACATTCTTCTCATCTCTTGTCTCTGGCTGATCCTGGCTCTAAGACAATCTTACAGCTTGATGTCAGACAGGGAAAATAACAAGATTGTGATACAAAATAAGCTACAATAAAACACTTTCACTAACAGGAAGGGAAAAGGGAAAGTACTTAAATGGATAATTTTGTGTGTGAGGATCCTGTGGCTGCTCTGTGGCATCAATTACAGGGCCAAGCTCCTCTTTCCTCTTTCCGAAGCATTGGCAGAACTATGCAGTCCCAGATGAGGTCCCTGAATCCTTCAAACCCTGTGAAGCTATATTGTAGCAAAAGGTTTAAAATAAACATGAACTGTTTCCTTCCCTCCCCCCCCACTCCCGCCATCTACCCCCATTTTGGCCAGTTTCCCATTTGGCTTTATTATTTCTGTAAGGAGTACAGACAAAATGATTTGTAAGCATGCAGTCGTGAATATATACAACATACAAGCATTCTCACCTATATAATCTAAAATCAATATTTTAAGGAAACTACTTAGAAACACAAATGAAAACAGTATTAATGAAATAACTAGACAACAATATGAAGAGTCCATATAGCACACAGTTGAAATGACAAATTGTATGAAAATTAAGTTTTGACCATTTATAGGGAAATTAGGTTTCACTCATTAGTATGGAAGCAGGTATCTGTGCCCTCAATGACTAGTGGGGACAGGATAATCAGCTAGTCTTTGAAGATGAAGACATAGCTGTTAGGAGACTTCAGAACTTATCAAGGATCTGAGGAGATACTAGGTTGGAGGATTAAGGAAGTAAAGGTTTCAGGTGGAGGAAGCTACAAATTACTAATACATGACTTCCATGGAATGGAACCTGTTGTGAATAGTACAGAGTGTGATTCTTCTTTGGACAACATAGAACACCAAGAGACATAAAGCAAATGATAGGATCCTGGACACCACTGTCCTTTGTTTTTTTGTTTTGTTTTTAAATATTTATTTTATTAATTTGAAAGCCAGAGTTACAGAGAGAGGTAGAAACAGAGAGGGGTCTTCCATCCACTGGTTCACTCCCCCGGATGGCTGCAATGGCCAGAGCTGCACAGATTGGAGTCAGGAGCTTCTTCCAGGTCTCCCGCGAGGGTGCAGGGGCCCAGGGACTTGGGCCATCTTCTACTGCTGTCCCAGGCCATAGCAGAGAGCTGTATTGGAAGAGGAGCAGCTGGGACTAGAACCGGCGCCCATATGGAATGCCGGCGCTTCAGGCCAGGGCTTTGACCTGCTGTGCCACAGCGCATCCCCCTGTCCTTTGTTTTTAATAGCTGGCAATGCAGTGTTGAGAGAAACGTCATACTGATAGCATGCCTTCCCAAGAGTTCAGTGAATGAGTCCTGCCAGGCATTGCTATCACAGAGATCAAGACTCTGGCATGTCCGCCAGAGAGCATATAATCATGGCTTGCTGTTACCCAAAATTCTTCCTGGGAGCCTCGCAGTGCTCTCCCAGCTGTGCTGCACTCTGAGTAGTAGCACAATGTTTCTGTCTGCAGTGCATAGGGCTCCTGGACACAGGCATGTGGTCAGGCAAGTTTCACCTTTCTCTCCTTCCAGATGGCCAGGCTCCCGCAGTACAGCATTGTAAAACTTGTAACAATAAGTTCAATATGTCTTGAATAAAGGTTTAAAGTAAAAACTGATCTAGTTGTGTCATATCTTAACTAAATCCTAAAAATTAGATTATAACAACTTAATCCTGATTGAAAGCAATTTTTGGATTCATTCCTTTGTGGTGCTATGGAAGCAGGATTCACTTTCACTTCAAACAAACTGGTTCCATTCCCAGCTCTGCCACTTATTGTAATGATCTTGAAGCAAATTACTTCATCTCTCTGAGCACCAGAGTCCTTATCAGTGGTATTGGGACAATGTGTGTCTCAAAGGAAATGGTCCAAGGCTGAAATGAAATATCCCCCGTGAAGGCATGGGCTTGTGATACATGGCTTATAATTTATCTTTTCTTCTTTCCCATTTGCATTCTAAAGAATTTTTTTTTTCAGATGATGTATGGTGAAACATCACCTAGAGAAATGCATACTCAATGACCCCCCTTCCCTCAAGCTGATGCCAATGAGTATTTTGGAATTAGGAAGCTAAAACAATTTCAGAGATTACGCGATAGATCATTTAGGTGTTTGAGAATTTCAACAGAAAATCATTATGTCTGAAATTTGAGGTCGCAGTCCATATTATCCTTCATTGGATAATAAATGACAAAAATTTATTCATTTATTTATTCAGCTATCAGAAATGTCATGTAATACTTTCATAATGTGTCATAATGTGAAATTATTCATGATGCTTATGTTGACTGGCATAATATATATATGAAATTAAGAGCAATCTTATCCAATGATTAGATTATACAAAATTCAATATGATTTTTAAGATTTGAGCCATTTGTTGAAATATGAACAATACGAACAATAGTAAATGTGAGATGTAGAAAACAAGAAGTAGACCATATAAGAAATCCTGCTGCCTCCAAGGAAACAAACTCAAATAATTACCAGAATATAATTTTATTTACTTTCCTAACTTTAATGATCCTTCAGACTCAAAAGTCAAGAAGAAAAACTGCAGGTAAAACGCTCCTCTTAAAAACTGGAGGTACAAGTTTGAGCAATGCAGAAGACAAATGCAGAGCCTGTTTCAAACTGTAGCTCTTTGCTGCAGGTTTCTCTAAATTGCAACACTGCCAAACATGGCTCAGTGAGCTTCCCCAGCAATCTCTAAATCTGGCACTGACTTCACAGTGAAACTCTGCCAGCTGCCTTTGGAGGAAGGACCAATTGAGAAGCGTTCAGCCTGCTGCTGCTGAGATGAACCGAATCCCTCTCCCCATGGGAGAGAGACGTAACCAAACCATGCCCCTACAAACCTCTTTGAACTCATGTCATCCAGGAATCCGTCCACAAGAAAAGCTGTTGCTTTTTCCGTGTTGAGAGCTACTGCCGGCAGGAGCCAGTCAAGACAACTTAGGTGGTAGAGCTGCATCCTTCCTCATGAGACAACCTCCAAGGCTTATTGTTCTCATTTCACCTTATTTCTGAAGATGATTTTTGTCACTTTTTTTTCTGCTTTACAACATGCCATAAGATTTTCCTTTAATTTCCCCCAAATATTCCAAGGCTAGTTATATGTTTGTCCCTAGCTATTCCCGTGGCTATTTAACCCTCTGCCTATCATTTGATGCGAAATATGTGTTGCAGAATATTGTAAAAAGAAGAAATTTTGAAGTCTAGATTTTAACTGTCATACTTTATGTTAAGTATTTAATTGTTCCTGGTGGATTTGTTTACAAGTTGTATATACTAATCATGTAGCTTTTAAAAATGTTAATTTCATGAGAATTCCAAATTATACTTATTTTTAATACCTAATAACAAATTCTGTTTGTTACCTAAAATAAATTTTTTCTACATAAATATGAAATCAAAACCATTATTGTCTAGCATTGTAAATATGATTATTGGAATAGAAGATTTTAATTTCAGGAAGGGATAGTTGGATATAGAGTGCAGTTTTATCTATATTTAAATTTTTTAATGCTTCTACCTTATCTGGAATTAAGGTCATTTAAACTTGGTTATTTTAGAATTCCAGTTATTTTTCATCACCACAATTCACATAGATTCACCAAAGACAAAACTCTGTGTACCTCAGAGGAAATTCAAATTAATTTTCAAAATATCTCCAAATAGTTGTGGATCCTTTTACCTGCACTGCCTTGTCTGCAGCATCATCTTCTGTGATAAAGAAAATGTAGTGTGATATCTAGTCTGATCATTTTTCCCTGACAGTGTTGGACAAATATTCAAGGCCAATTCATCTAGATTGCCCCAGTGAATTTTGAGGAACTTCTTTTAATTAAATGGGGCATTTGGAATCAAGTGGAATGTCTCCTGAAAATCTACCTGAATTAGGGTATCAGAGGCACTAAAAAGTGCCAGAGAACCTAATTCTTAAAATGCTGCATTTATATGACCATTAAAATGCCCTTGAATTTACTGGAGACTTTTTATGCTTTTCTGTTCTATATTTCTTCTGAACAGCATTGACTGATTCTTGAAGCTGACATCATTCTCTGTTGTAGAAATGCCCTTAATCCACTCTCACATTTGGAGTGTGGTAGTTGAAAGTATTGATTTTGTATGTTTGTGTTCTAAGCAACTGTTAGATTTCTTTTGTATCTCCTCGAACATTTATATAGTGGATTTTATAGAGAAACTGACAGAAGTTGCTTGTCCATATTTTATTGTAAACATGAAATATCATTGACAACTAAACTCTGAAGGTTTCAAAATAGAGTGATTAGCAATGGCCAGTCAAATTAACATTTGATATTACCAAAATGTTTCATATTTTATATATGCTGATATTTACAAATAGTTTTGAAAGCAATCTTTTCATGACAAGCTCCCAGAAGGCAACATTTCTAACATATCATTTATCTTCCTTTATAAATTGTTCTACTTCAGTAGATGCATTTGGGGCATAAACAGAAAATATGTACCTATTTTTCTGACACTGGCTCTTAAGATTATTTTTTGGGGGGCCAGCACTGTGGCTCAGCAGGTTAATGCCCTGGCCTGAAGCGCCAGCATCCCATATGGGTGCCGGTTCTAGTCCCAGCTGCTCCTCTTCCAATATAGCTTTCTGCTATGGCCTGGGATAGCAGTAGAAGATGGCCCAAGCCCTTGGGCTCCTGCACCCTCGTGGGAGACCTGGAGGAAGCTCCTGGCTCCTGGCTTCAGATCAGCACGGCTCTGGCCATTGCAGCCAGTTGGGGAGTGAACCATTGGATAGAAGACCTCTCTCTCACTCTCTCTCTGTCTCTCTTCTCTCCATGTAACTCTGACTTTCAAACAACAAATAAATAAATTTTTTAAAAAAGATTATTTTTCCTGAAAACAGATATAGTTTCTTAGTGGTTTCCCCAATACAAATTTCTGCATAATAGAAAATATGATGATCTGGCAAATACCAGACTCATTGCCAATTTTTGATTATTAATGTATCACTTTATAACCTACAACAATGATTTCTTTTTTTACTTTTATTTAATATATATAAATTTCCAAAGTACAGCTTTTGGATTACAGTGGCTTTCCCCCCCAATAACCTCCCTCTCACCCACAACCCTCCCATCTCCCATTCCCTCTCCCATCCCATTCACATTAAGATTCATTTTCAATTATCTTTATATACAGAAGAGCAACTTAGTATATGCTAAGTAAAGATTTCAACTGACTGCACCCACACAGAAACACAAAGTGTAAAGTACTGTTTGAGTACTAGTTACACCGTTAATTCACATAGTACAACACATCAACGTCAGAGATCCTACATGGGGAGTAAGTGCACAGTGACTCCTGTTGTTGATTTAACAATTGACACTCTTGTTTATGGCGTCAGTAATCACCTGAGGCTCTTTTCATGAGTTGCCAAGGTTATGGAGGCCTTTAGAGTTTGCCAACTCCGATCTTATTTAGACAAGGTCATAGTCAAAGTGGAAGTTCTCTCCTCCCTTCAGAGAAAGGTTAAGTCCTCCTTTGATGGCCCATTCTTTCCACTGGGATCTCACTCGCAGAGATCTTTCATTCAGGTTGTTTTGTTTTGTTTTGTTTCGTTTTTTTTGCCACAGTGGCTTGGCTTTCCAATGCCTGAAATACTCTCATGGGCTCTTCAGCCATATCCGAATGCCTTAAGGGCTGATTATGAGGCCAGAGTTCTGTTTAGGACATCTGCCATTCTATGAGTATGCTGTGTATCTCACTTCCCATGTTGGATCGTTCTCTCCCTTTTTTATTCTATCAGTTAGCATTAGCAGACACTTGTCTTGTTTATGTGATCCCTTTGACTCTCAGTCCTATCATTATGATCAATTGTGAACTGAAATTGATCCCTTGGACTAGTGAGATGGCCTTGGTACATGCAACTTTGATGGGATTGAATTGGAATCCGCTGGCACGTTTCTAACTCACCATTTGGGGCAAGTCAGCTTGAGCATGTCCCAAACTGTACATCTCCTCCCTCTCTTATTCACACTCATATTTAACAGGAATCACTTTTCAGTTAAATTTAAACACCTAAGAATAATTGTGTGTTAATTACAGAGTTCAACCAATAGTATTAAGTGGTACAAACAAAAAAATACTAAGAGGAATAACGTATTAAGTTGTTCATCAACAGTCAGGACAAGGGCTGATGAAGTTATTGTTTCTCAGTTTCCATTTCACTTCAATAGGTTTCCTTTATGGTGCTCGGTTAGTTGTCATCGATCAGGGAAAACATATGATATTTGTCCCTTTGGTACCGGCTTATTTCACTCAGCAAGATGTTTCCCAGATTCCTCCATTTTGTTGCAAATGACTGCATTTCATTTTTTTTTACTGCTGTATAATATTCTATAGAGCACATGTCCCATAACTTCTTTATCGAGTCTACTGTTGATGGGCATTTAGGTTGATTCCAGCTCTTAGCTATTGTGAATTGAGCTGCAATAAGCATTGAGGTGCAGACAGCTCTTTTGTTTGCCAATTTCATTTCCTTTGGGTAAATTCCAAGGAGTGGGATGGCTGAGTTGTATGGTAGGGTTATATTCAGGTTTCTGAGGAATCTCCAAACTGACTTCCATAGTGGCTTTACCAGTTTGCATTCCCACCAACAGTGGGTTAGTGTCCCTTTTTCCCATATCCTCGCTAGCATCTGTTGTTGGTAGATTTCTGAATATGAGCCATTCTAACTGGGGGTGAGGTGAAACCTCATTGTGGTTTTGATTTGCATTTCCCTGATTGCTAGTGATCCTGAACTTTTTTTCATATGTCTGTTGGTCATTTGGATTTCCTCTTTTGAGAAATGTCTATTGAGGTCCTTGACCCATCTCTTAAGTGGGTTGTTTCTTTTGTTTTTGTGGAGTTTCTTGATCTCTTTATAGATTCTGGTTATTAATCCTTTATCTGTAGCATAGTTTGCAAATATTTTTCCCATTCTGTTGGTTGCCTCTTCACTTTCCTGACTGTTTCTTTTGCAATATAGGAACTTCTCAATTTGATGCAATCCCAATTTTTAATTTTGGCTTTGGCTGCCTATGCCTCCAGAGTGTTTTCCAAGAAGTCTTTGCTGGTGCCGATATCTTGCAGGGTTTCTCTAATGTTCTCTAATAATTTGATGGTGTCGGTCATAGATTTAGATCTTTAATCCATGTTGTGGATTTTTGTGTAAGGTGTAATGTAGGGGCCAGCACCGTGGCTCAATAGGCTAATCCTCCACCTGAGGCGCTGGCACCCCGGGTTCTAGTCCCGGTCGGGGCGCCGGATTCTGTCCTGGTTGCTCCTCTTCCATTCCAGCTCTCTGCTATGGCCCAGGAGTGCAGTGGCGGATGGCCCAAGTGCTTGGGCCCTGCACCTGCATGGGAGACCAGGAGAAACACCTGGCTTCTGGCTATGGATCAGCATGGTACGCTGGCCACAGCGCGCCGGCCACAGCGGGCATTGTGGGGTGAACCATCGGAAAGGAAGACCTTTCTCTCTGTCTCTCTTTCTCACTGTCCACTCTGCCTGTCAAAAAAAAAAAAAAAAAAAAGGGTGTAATGTAGGGATCTTGCTTCATGTATCTGCATGTGGAAATACAGTTTTCCAGCACCAATTGTTGAATATGCTGTCCTTGCTCTAGGAGTTGGTTTTAGATCCTTGATCAAATATAAGTTGGCTGTAGATGTTTGGATTGATTTCTGGTGTTTGTATTCTGTTCCATTGGTCTATCCATCTGTTTCTGTACCAGTACTATGCTGTTTTGATTATAATTGCCCGCAACCATGATTTCTTGATCTAAACAGGAGAAGCTTAAAACCATTCACAACTAAAAAAAAAAAAATTATTTGTCTTTGTTGTATCTCCTTCACTGGGAGAAGCAGAGTGATTTTTGCCCTAAATATTAAATAACAAATTTTTCAATAAAAGGTAATTAGGCTATATTTCACTATATCCGTACTTTCACTGATGTGTTTGAAACAGGAAAGAAAAAATTACTGTGTGAGTTTATATCAGACAATTCCTCATTCTTTTAAAAGACAATCTTGGCCAGCGCCGTGGCTCACTAGGCTAATCCTCCGCCTAGCGGCGCCGGCACACCGGGTTCTAGTCCTGGTCGGGGCGCCGGATTCTGTCCCGGTTGCCCCTCTTCCAGGCCAGCTCTCTGCTGTGGCCAGGGAGTGCAGTGGAGGATGGCCCAGGTGCTTGGGCCCTGCACCCCATGGGAGACCAGGAAAAGCACCTGGCTCCTGGCTCCTGCCATCGGATCAGCGCAGTGCGCCGGCCGCAGCGCGCCAGCCGCGGCGGCCATTGGAGGGTGAACCAACGGCAAAGGAAGACCTTTCTCTCTGTCTGTCTCTCTCACTGTCCACTCTGCCTGTCAAAAAATTAAAAAAAAAAAAAAGACAATCTCATGGGGCTGGTGCCGTGGCGCAGTAGGTTAATCCTCCACCTGCGGCGCCAGTATCCCATACGTGCGCTGGTTCTAGTCCTGGCTGCTCCTCTTCCAATCCATTTCTCTTCTTGGCCTTGTAAAGCAGTAGAAGATGGCCCAAGCCCTTGGGCCCCTGCACCCACATGGAAGACCTGGAAGAAGCACCTGGCTCCTGGCTTTGGATTAGCGCAGGTCCGGCTGTTGCGGCCATCTGGGGAGTGAACCAGCAGACGGAAGACCTTTCTCTCTTTCTGCCTCTCCTTCTCTCACTGTGTAACTCTGACTTTCAAATAAATAAATAAAATCTTTAAGAAAAAGACACAGTCTCATATATTAGAATCAGAGTGGAAAGGTGGCCAGAGTATACTGAGTCCATTCCCCAGCCCCTTATTTCACAACTGTTATGACTATGTCACCAGCACAGAACCTGAGAAAGAGAAAGGAAGTGAATGGAAGTCTCTTTGGACTGACTGGCCAGTCTATGGTGGTAATTACACTCAGTGTCACTTTCCAGATCCCGAAGTTTGGGAGAGAGAATGCTAATGATATGAAATGAGTGATAGACAAGGAAGGAGCCTAAAACAATAAGCTCAGTGTTCTTTGCCATTTTTTTCCTTCTGGCTAATGTGTATATTATGCCCCCTCACATGAAAATAGTGGCAAGATATTTAATATTAGTGCTTCTCATATGAAAGATCAGTATATGTTTACCTTGGCAATCTCTATAATGATGCTTCCGTATAATAGTGGAAATATGACACAGTCTGTGCTTTATTTTTTCATTCAATAAAAGTGGTTACAACAAAGAAGGGGAATAGGCATTCTATGAAGCCAGGGAAACAAAGTACTAGTAAAATGACCTTGCCATTGACCTGGCATAATAGCTACTTGTGGAGATGTCTGTCAACAGCTTGTAAGGAGCCTAATGAACCACAGGAAGTGGGACGAATGTGCTGCTGCTGAGGCATCATCTGATCAGAGTAACTGCCAATTACTTCTTGTGTTTGCTGTTCAGCCATTCATGTATATTGTCTCATTCTTTATTAAAGGACTCAATGTAAAGCTCTCAGAACTTCCTTTGCTCTTCATTCACTATATGATTATGAATAGATATGAAGGAAGATTAGATGTGCTAAGTAATTTGTTTCTGAGACAATCAACCAGAAGTAGAGAGCAGTTTTGTTTTTCTTTTGTTTCATCGTGCTCTGTTTTTGCATCAGGGCACATAGCACTTGAAGGAGACTAGAAATGGTTTCCCCAAAGATCCCTTACATGAAACATAAAAGAAAAACTCCTAAAGCAATCCCTATCAAAAGATACTCATTACCCCATTTTTCACAAAGTTTAAAGCCGTTACAAGGATTATGCCATCCCAAATAGAAAATTATCATCGAGAAACAGACTTATGTTTGCAACAGTAGAAATAAATATTCCCTCTGGGAACAAGTATTGGGGTTGAGTCAGATAGAGCCATTTTGAGAGCTAAGGAGTTCCTTATACTTTCTTCTACATATGATGGCAAGTGTCATATTGCCTTGGCACAGAGCAAAGTTCAGGTGCACCTGCTTTTGTATTAAGAAATAAACAACATGGGTATTAGATCACAAAAGCACAGATAACCAGTTTCTCTTAGTTGATTATCAATATAGACAGTGTCAGTCACTATCAACAAAGAAGAAAATTAATGTGGTTTTTCCCTCCCACAGGTTCAGGATGCATTTCGATGTCGATTGAGAAACTGTCAGGATCCAATCAATGCTGATTCTTCAAGTTCTTTTCCTAATGGGCATGCTCAAATCATGGTGAGCTTTTATTTTCCCCTCTGTTAATGAAGTCATGAATTTTCAAGGGGATAAACAAAAATCCTTGTCAGTAAGATAGTAGCAAAACCCCATTTTGAGTGACTCTGGCTTTAGTTTAGTAACAGTTTTGGAATTCTAGGGTCAAATAAGTATTCTGCCTAGATTGTCTGGGTTTGTTTTTTTTGTTTGTTTGGGTTTGTTTTTTTTGTTTGTTTGTGTTTTTTGTTTTTTTTTTTTAGCTCCCTGTGAGGTTGACTGTTGGGGTTCTGTATAACAATGAAGAATATTTTCATCCTGCGTGGAGTTAGGGATAATTGTTTGTATGTAGCCTTTTAAAAATATATTATAGCCGGCGCCGCGGCTCACTAGGCTAATCCTCTGCCTTGTGGCGCCGGCACACCAGGTTCTAGTCCCAGTCGGGGCGCCGGATTCTGTCCCAGTTGCCCCTCTTCCAGGCCAGGGAGTGCAGTGGAGGATGGCCCAAGTACTTGGGCCCTGCACCCCATGGGAGACCAGGTTAAGTACCTGGCTCCTGCCATCAGATCAACGCGGTGCGCCGGCCGCAGTGTGCCGGCCGCGGCGGCCATTGGAGGGTGAACCAACGGCAAAGGAAGACCTTTCTCTCTGTCTCCCTCTCACTGTCCACTCTGCCTGTCTTAAAAAAAAGAAAAGAAAAAAATATATATTATAACACTATGAACCTGTATTACTCTAGAAGCATGGTTCTGGGCCTTGATTGTACAATATACTCCACAAAGAATTCATGCACCAAACCAATTAAATCAGAATCTCAGGGATGAGACCCAGTCATTGGTGGGTCCAATGAGAACCTTGTGCTGAAATCTAAGAAGTAGCCACCCTTCTGGTGAAAAGCCAGTTTTCCTAAGAGCTCTGACTGGAATTAAGGGATACTTAAACATAACCACTCCTGTGTATTTTAGAAATGAGATAGGATTCAAACTATATCATCAAAAGCAGGGATTGAATATAAAAATTTTTATATTTGTTTTGCTAGTAACTTTTTTATGGCCTCCATGACATAAAAATAGGCTAAATGTTCTAAGTAGGACTTGAGAAAGAATCATTACTTTCTTATTAAGAGCAAAGAGATAATTCCTCAAATCTCTGACTTAAAAATATTTTTTAAAATATGTAAAATATTTCTGGGTAAAGGTATATGATTGGTAGAACTTATTTAAGGCAACCAAATTTAATTTTGCCAATTAAAAATCAGCTCATTTGTTCAAGAATGAACAAGAAAGTGAAGGGAAGTATGATGATAGAGCTAAACCTTAGCAGGTTCCAGGTCAGATGAATAATGTTTAATCTTTAATTTCGTTTCTACACCTGAAATCCTGCTGTCACATTTCAGTGAAAATGAATCATTAGAAGAGTCTAGTTTGAATATTAAGGGTTTGACACACGCGTATTTTAAGATGTTACATTACAAAAATTATATTCAGATTGATTATTTAAAAATAATTGTCAAAAGCATTTAAGAAGATTCTTGATAATGCAAATACTAATCTACTTGTTATGGTTAGGGAATTACTATAAAATTCTGTTCTTTTACATAGGATTGTCAGTTTCCAGACTAAAGATGACACTAGGTATTGTGTTGCTTTATTAAACTTTTTATTCCAAGTTTCCATTGATTTTATTCAACATTTGGTCTCTAGGAAATACTTTTGAAAGCTTTGCACAAAACAATTAACTGGTACTGCCTAGTCAGATATCTGTGCATTTCAGATAATTTGATTAGTAAAATGCACTTGAGGTCTTCATTAAATGATGATCTATGCCTTATTATTTTTTGTTACAGACAGACTTTGAAAAGGATGTAGACATTGCTTGCCGATCAGGTAAGAATATTTGGATTTTGAAAATATAATCTTTAGGAATATTGAGTTATTTCTTGAATATTTATTTTAATAAAAATGGTAAAGTTTATGTCTCACATATTCATGTGCATGAGTAAATAAAATTTTTGAAGTGGAAGCATTGTACCAGCAGAAATGTGTGTGTGGAGGGAAAGCCATAAAGGAGAGAGACAGAGAGAAAGAGAGAGGAGGAATAATAGAGAAACTAAGAATGGTTCATTCAGAGCCCCATGACAGGAGAGAAAAACTGATGTGGAGGCAAAAGACTGATTGCACTGAAAAATGCCTGTTGAGTGTAAGGTTAGCCTCTCTGTGACTCAGTTTTGTCATGCATGGAACCTGGGTTGTTGTAAGCCTAAGATACCTGTGTGTGTGTGTGTGTGTGTGTGTGTGATGGTTATTATGTTTTTAGAGAGCACCAGGAGATTCCATGCAGCACATCTGCTTAGAGTACTGAAATTCCATTGTTCTTCAGTCTGTGACTAAATTCTCACCACAGTAGATGGATGGCGTAGGAGTTTTAAAGAAAACTACGTGTCTCATTGGGTAGTTCAGTTGTTTGAAAATCCTCCATAGGAAAAATTACCTCATTTTATTTTTTATTCATTGGTATTAGTGCTGCATTCTAAAACAAAATTGGATACCTATTTGATCTAAATACACAATATCTGATAGCAACAATCATTAGCCCAATTCAAGTCATTTTTCTCCAGATTGTACAAGTCATGTCTCATCACTGATTCCTTCCAGGCACGGTAACTGAGGTAGCCTCCAGTCCATCAGTAATTTTAAACTAGGGTATCCAAATGTATACCTTCTTATTTATACTTGCCTAGCATTTATCACAATTGGTTCTTATAATAATAAGAATATTATTATTAATAATATTAATGTTATTATATATAGTAATATATAATAACAATATTATTAATGTCATCTACATTTTAGTATGATTTCTATTTCAGTACCAGTGTCAACTTGTCTTCTAAATTTCCTAAGACTTTTTTAAAAACTGCCAGGACTTCCCCAAGTCTAAGATTATTTAAAAGTTCTGTTTTGGATATGTTTTCTCTGGGGGGAAAATCTGACACTTGCTTTTATTTCTGCTGTTAACTTACTACTTTCAGGTTAGCATACCACCCATTTGAGATTAACCATTGAAAATGTGATGAGAATACAGTCTGAGCTTCCTTGAAACTTTGAAACTTCTTTGAAAGGTATTGAATGGCAACAGACCTAAGCTAGAACCATTCTGTGTTCAGTGTGGCAGCCTCTGCCCTCCAGCACATTCTCTCTGTGAGAGGTTTCCAGATCTATCTTTTAGCTACTAAACATCTACAGTGAATTTTAGATCACAGTTTTTTGTCATGGGCACAACAATGTGATAGAAAAATCTCATCTTCTCCTTCCTGAATTTATCAAAATATGTAGAGTATGGTTATAGTAGAGCAGTAAAATAACTGTTGTGATTGAGAAACTCATAGTAGACCTGTGCAGAGAATTAGAAATCATGTCTTGTTGAAAATGTAACAAAATGGGGTGCCAGCGCCATGGCTCACTTGGCTAATCCTCTGCCTGCAGCGCTGGCATCCCATATGGGCACTGGGTTCTAGTCCCGGTTGCTCCTCTTCCAGTCCAGCTCTCTGCTGTGGCCCAGGAAGGCAGTGGAGGATGGCCCAAGTGCTTGGGCGCCTGCACCCACGTGGGAGACCAGGAAGAAGAACATGGCTCCTGGCTTCGGCGGCACAGCGCCAGCCGTAGCAGCCACTTGCAGGGTGAACCAACGCAAGGAATATCTTTCCCTCTGTCCCTCTCTCTCACTGTCTATCTCTATCTGTCAAAAAAAAAAAAAAAAAAAAAAAAGAAAGAAAGAAAATGTAACAAAATGTTGACAAGATACAATCTCATGAGTGTTTACTTTCCAGAGTCTACCATTTCTTTCTTTGGATAATTTATAAAACATTTCCCTTTATTCTTTCCCCCACAGTAACTGTTCACAAACCACATTTACATCCAAGATGAGATGTAATTTGTCGGGTCCCAAAAGCCTGAATTTATTTATAATTATTAGGTATTTAATCTCCAATCTTCTACCCTCAATTCTTTTGAACTTTTTTTGTACTCTTTATAATTCTCTTTGCTAGAAAGGCAGTCCAAAAGAAGACAGTTCCTTCTTTAATAACTATTAACATTAAACCAGTGCTAATCAAAGTATAGTTTCCACAACAGCAATCTTAGTATTATTCAGAAACTTATTAGAGTACTGTGAAATGTACATAATTAAAACTTTTAAATGGTTTTATTTTCTGTATTTTTGATTGGTGCCCTTTTTAGTTTAGCTTATTAGAAAATGTCTGTATGTATTGAAATAACATTCAATTTTAAAGTCTCAATGGACTCTGGAGGTTGGAGCTGTGGCATAACGGATAAAGCCGCTGCCTACAGTGCCGGCATCCCGTATGGGGTGCTAGTTCAAGTCTTGGCTGCCCCACTTCCAATCCTGCTCTCTGGTATGGCCTGGGAAAGCAGTGGAAGATGGCCCAAGTCCTCAGGCCTCTGCACCCGCGTGAGAGACCTGGAGGAAGCTCCTGGCTTCTGGCTTTGGATCAGCGCAGTTCTGGCCATTGCAGCCAACTATTGAGTGAACTAGCAGATAAAAGACCTTTCTCCCTCTGCCTCCTTCTCTCTGTAACTTTGCTTTCAAATAAATAAATAAATCTTAAAAAAAAATTAATGGACTCTGAAGAAACTTTCTCCAATTTGTGTTGAAATTAACTTTCCTAAAAGGTAGAGTATACATCTGATTATGCAAAATATCCAGGTGCTTTTTTCTTTGGTTTGGTTTTCGTTTGCGTACTACCTTTAACAACTTGATTAATTGTATTCGAAAGTCTCATCACTTCAACATCATGTTTTCCTGAGTAGATTGTGTGGATGCGTCTATGTTGCATTTTCTAAATGTGGATGTACAGTTTAAGCAAGTCTGACAGGCAGGCAGTCTCTCATACAGGGGAGATACTACTTTGTAAAAATAGTTACATTTCCCCAAATATTTAGTCTATATAGAAATTGTCAATAAACATGGTTGTATCATTTTTAAAATTGCTAATAATAACTCATGTTAAACCTGTACAAAAATAAATGTTTTTCATACAAATTCAGTTTATGAAGTCAATACTCAGTACTAAAACTTATTTATAATTTAGATTAATAAAAGTAAAATTATATATAAATACATAATGCAATATAATAGATTCTTATAATTTTCCTTCAAGTTTATTTTTATACATCTTGGATTAAGTTCTGTATGAAATAAAGAATTAAAAATATGTTACCTAACTGGAGATATTTCAGATATTTTATTCAGAATATCATTAAATCTATTCATTTAACATATTTTATTCCTCGACATATTTATGTATGCTTTTTCTTAAAAATCAAAATACATTACTGGATATTATATTAAGAATTTTAGATGTTTCTCCTACTTTTTTATTATATAATGGTTACAAACAAGACACGGCCAAATTGTAGATTAATTGTAAAATATCTACATGTAGATTTATTGTGATTTTTTTACTGTCTAAAATAAAAAGACACAAATATGAGAACAAAACACACTGTATCTAAAGTTAACATATATTATACAAATGATGCATTTTTTCCATTTTCCATGACATTTTTGTTTTTTATTTAATTTGATTTAATGTACAAGTTTTATGTATTTCTTATATACAGATTCAGGAACATAGTGGTACTTCCTACCCCACCCTCTCTCCTACCCACGCTCCCACTCTTCTTCCTCCTCTCTCTCCTATTCCCATTCTTAATTTTTACAAAGATCTATTTTTTGTTTATTTTATACTCATAAGATTAACCTTACACTAACTAAAGAGTTCAACAAATACTATGAAGAAAAAAACATTGTTCCTCAACAGTCGAGACAAGGGCTATAAAGAATCATTGAGTCTCAAAATGTCAATTTCAGTTCTATAGATTACCTTTTAGGTACTCTATTAGTTACCACAGAAAATAATGCATGTTTTGAAATAATTTGAAAGATTTTGGTAGGGAAAGACATTTATAATCTTCTGTTTTCAATTTTTATTCTAATGCACATAATTATGATTCTTTTTATTTTTAAAGATTTATTTATTTACTTGAAAGGCAGTTACAGAGAGAGGTAGAAGCAGAGCGAGAGAGGCAGAGGTCTTCTGTCTGTTGGTTCACTCTCTAAATGGCTGGAACTGCCAGAGCTGGGCCAATTCTAAGCCAGGAGATGGGAGCTTCTTCCAGGTCTCCCACATGAGTGCAGGGGCCCAAGCACTTGCGCCATCTTGTACTGCTTTCCTAGGCCAAGGAGAGAGCTGGATCAGAAGTGGAACAGCTGGGACTCGAATGGTCACCCATATGGGATGCCGGCACTGCAGGCAGTGACTTTACCTGCTACACCACAGCTGTGGCTCCAATAATTATGATTCTATTTGAAAATTAGATAACAATAGATACAATTCAGTATAAATTAAATTTTGACAAGGAGACAAGAAACCAAATATTTCAGTTTTCTAGAGCTAATGAAATTTTAAATGTCAACTGCTTGACTTTATAAATAGGATGATATTAGGTGTGCATGTTGAGCCAATTTTCACTCAGTGCTCTTTTGTATACTTTCAGTACCAAAGTCACCACAAATATTTCTTCATTATCTTCTTTCACATGCTTGGAACTGACAGCTATTCACAACAAAGATTCTTTTTGAGTTGTTTTGTCTCTCTTATCCATACAATATTACTTTTTTATACAGAGGCCCAAAAAGGGAAGAAATTTCAAAAATATATTTTCATGAAGAATTATGAACCCTTTTGTTTATTGGTTTGTTTTGATTCAGTTTGTCATTTTAGTTACTCTCCTTCATTGTACAAATAATCATTTTTTTCCTAAATCACTATTTTTCAGGCTTAAAATAGAATGGAATCTTCAGAGGATTATAAAGTCTTTTTATTTTTTGCTTAAATTAATTTGGCATTTTGGCATTTAAATACATTTTCAAGGGTATTCAAGTACATGTATTGATCTTGCACAAAAAATTCTTGTTGTTCCTATGTAGGATTTAAGATTACATTTTTTTAAAATCCTGTATGTACCTTGAGTATGTGGACTTCAATGGATAAATGCTCATTAATTTTCAACATGTGTAGTTTTGGGAGAGATTTCTGGTCAGTTCTCATTAATTATCTCTTTTAAGAAATATTTTAATGAATAAAACTTACAGAACACTTTAAAGGAAGAGACTTTAAGAAAAAAGTCAAATTTATTGATTGTATCCATAATTTTATAGAAAAACTGTGAGTAGATTGACGGAGAAAACTTCTCTTGGTAATCTGCCATTATCCTGAAAATGTATGAAGAGCTGTTTTGGGAGAAGGAGAAGGCAGTGGGATTGTTGAAAGCCCATTAATCAACTTTAGGTTATGCTTTAGCTGTGGGCAACCTGAGATCTATGAAGGCAAACAGAATCAATAAAGAGTGAATAAGTAATCTGAACCATATATACACAAGTAGATATGTAATTTTTCTGTGACTTATTTTTATAAGGAAATTGTTCAGTAGGAAGAGAGACAACATACTATAGTCATAAAAAATAAACACTAACTTTCATTTATGAACTTTTGTGTTTTAATTTACAGTTCTTCATAAAGATATTGGTCCTTGCCGAGCAGCAACAATAACAGGAACACTGTCCAGGATTTCTCTAAATGATGATGAGGAAGAAAAGGGAACGAACCCTGAAGGGCTAAGCTATTCAACATTGCCTGGCAATGTCATTTCCAAAGTCATCATCCAGCAACCCACAGGTCTGCACATGCCCATGAGTATGAATGAGCTGGGCAATCAATGTCTTAAGAAAGAGAATAGTGAATTGCGGAGAACTGTGTATCTATGTACGGATGATAATTTAAGAGGCGCTGATATGGACATAGTCCATCCTCAAGAAAGAATGATGGAAAGTGACTATATTGTGATGCCCAGAAGTTCTGTAAATACTCAGCCATCAATGAAGGAGGAAAGTAAGATGAATATTGGCATGGAAACCTTGCCCCATGAAAGGCTATTGCACTACAAAGTGAATCCCGAATTTAATATGAATCCCCCTGTAATGGACCAGTTCAATATGAACCTAGATCAGCATCTTGCACCCCAGGAACATATGCAGAGTTTGCCCTTTGAGCCTCGCACAGCTGTGAAGAATTTCATGGCCTCTGAGTTGGATGATAATGCAGGACTGTCAAGAAGTGAAACTGGATCCACAATATCAATGAGTTCTTTAGAGGTGAGTAATAGAAAACTAAATGTACATATTAGATGTAATAATTGATTGGTTCATGTGATACTGGTGGAGGAGAAGATTTACACTGGCTTTTTTAGTTATCTGTCTTATCAGAATTTCGGGCATGAAGAAATTAAGATTATGGACATAGTGTTTTCCAGTAGTGCATTAGAATTTCTTTATTCAAAATCATGTTTTCTTTCTTTCCTTTTTTCTAAAGAGCTCTCCAATTTTTTTCTTTTCAACTTTTATTTAGTAAATATAAATTTCCAAAGTACAACTTTTGAATTATAGCAGCTTTTCCCTCCATAACCTCCCTCCCACTTGCAACCATCCCATCTCCCACTCCTTCTCCCATCCCATTCTTAATCATGATTCATTTTCAATTATCTCTATATACAGAAAATCAACTTACTATATACTAAGTAAAGATTTCAACAGACTATACCCACAAAGACACACAAAGTATAGAGTACTGTTTGAGTAGTAGTTTTACCATTAATTCTCATAGTACAAATTAAAGGCATGGGAAGCAGGTGCACAGTGATTCCCATTGTTGATTTAACAATTGACACTCTTATTTATGACGTCAGTAATCACCTGAGGCTCTTGAGCTGCCAAGGCAATGGAAGCCTCTTGAGTTCACCAACTCCAATCTTATTTAGACAAGGCCATATTCAAAGTGGAAGTTCTCTCCTCCCTTCAGAGAAAGGTACCTCCTTCTTTGATGGCCCATTCTTTCTGCTGGGATCTCACTCACCAAGATGTTTCATTTAGGTTGTTGTTGTTGTTGTTGTTTGCCAGCGTGTCTTGGCTTTCCATGCCTGAAATAATATCATGGGTTTTTTTGTTTTTTTTTTGGCCAGATCCAAATGCCTTAAGGGCCGATTCTGAGGCCAGAGTGCTGTTTAGGACATCTGCCATTCTATGAGTCTACTGTGTATCCCACTTCCCATGTTGGACCATTCTCTCCTTTTTAATTCTGTCAGTTATTTGCAGACACTGTTCCCATCCATGCAATCCTGTTGACAAAGAAAACATTACCTATCATTCCTAATTTTGTCCTTTTTGGAGCAAAGTAAAGCACATAAAGGAAAACAAAGATCCTCATGATATTTCTGGTACACCAGAGATCCTTGTGGTTGATCGAGTTATGTCATAAAGGGAGATCTGGATCTTCTGTGTAAGAGCAGCTATTACAAAGAAAATTGGAATGTTTTTCTGAGTCCCACTATTACACTGATTATAAACTCTAATTATCATTAAAAATGTCAGACTAGATGTTTTGCTCCTAACTTTTACAGATTGATGACCACTAAAGTTTTTAGCCTTAAATTGTGAATTGTCAGGAAGGAGGTTATCTGAGCATGCCCAGAGTTAGGATTCTAAACTTCAACCAGATGGCTGTATGCTTCATATATCCACCAGGAGACAAAAAATGCAAACTTCTCTCAGCTTCTTTTCTGACCATAAAGTAAAGTAGAGAGTAGCTAACAGCTATTAATATCATTCATGTTGCATTAGAATTATTCAAGTAAGAACTATATCCTATTAATAATTTGTATGTGACTCTTAAATCTTTTACCTTGAAATTTTGTTGTAACCCTGCTGCTGATCCATATGGTCAGAATACAAGGTAATAAATGTATTCTTCTGTACATACTGCTGGTTATTTCATATAATAAGTCACTGCATTAGATACTATAGAGAGAGACATCGTAATTGGTAGCCTGCCCCTTCCATCAGAGTTATCCTGATAATTGTATATGCTAGTGTCCACAAGTAGACACGATGTTCCTATCTCCTTCCCAAAGCCATTCCTCCTACTAGTTCAAGATAAATAGGCTGAAGAAACACGATGAATAATGTAATTTTAAGGTTTTTCTCAGTTGGATCAAGGGAATTCTAGACCAAAATGAGGAGGCTGGCAAAATCTAGAATAAGTCCTATGTAACCTCGAACAGATAAAAGTTTCCAAGGATAACTAGGTCAGAATCATTTTTTAGAATCAAAGGCAAAGATAGGGGTAACAAGGCCAAGTTCAACTCCAGAGTAGCTGGGACTTCCCCCTGGACAAAATCATTCCATTCTTCTAAATTAGTATAATAATTACTGTTTCTCTATTCGTTACTTGCATACCTCAGAGACTAGCAGGACTGCTACAATAATAACCACATAAGCACAAACTACAAAATGTTTATGTAAAATTCCAAAAGTTTTTAAAATGACTTTCAGTGAGTACACAAATAATAACATAACATCCCAAGTATCTATAATGACTCTACAGAACTTTCTCCATAAAATAGTTCTTTTCAATGTGTTAAAGAAGTTTGAATGGCATTTCATTAAAATACTTTGGATATAAAAATGTTTTACATTTAGAAGCCTATAAATCTTGCTGGGTTTGATATTATACAATGTATGTGGCTTGAACAATAGACTATTTCCAAGTACTGCTTTGCTCAGTTTATATGTTTTCCAAGTCTTTGTATCTTAATTATTAAGTATAAGCATCACAGGTAACTATGATTCAGCCAAAAGATCTGCATTTAAATGGCCTGGAGATTACAAGACTTAAAGCTCGAAAGCAAGTAAATCCAAGATTCACAATGAAGTTTTAGGTCCTCATTTTCAGCCCTTAAAAGAGCTTAATAGTTTATAATTGCTTAGGGTGACCATTTTAGCAGACATCTGAAAGTGAATATATAGATGTGAGAGTGAATAATAAAATTAGCATTTATGTAGCATCTTTCTTTAGCAGATCCTCAAATCACCTTAAAAACATGAATTAATTAATCTTCACAACACTTCTGTGCAATGGATAAATTGTTATAATCTTCAAAGTAAAGTCATTTGTTCAAGGTTACAGAACAAGTGTATAGCAAATCTAGGAATAGAATCTTCCTGTCCTGATCAGTTTTATGCTGTCTAGAAGAGACAATAATGAGCCTGAACATTAGCATGAAGGTAACTTTAAAGTTCGTTTGAACCCTTCTCAGACACTTGGTCCTATGGTGAATAAAGACATGAAATGGAAAAAGCTTTTGTCCCATTAGTGCATACAACTGAAAAATCTTAGCAGTGGTACTGTGATCCATGAAGATAAAGTCAGTGGGATGGCTTTCTCTTTGAGCTGAGTGATGCATTGTCAGTAGAGTTGTCAGCTGTGCTAGACTGTATCTGCAAGATGAAGAGGGAAGGAAGATATTCTAACAATAATTGGGAAAAGGAGCAAGATGGCTACATATCCATAGGAACAGTGGGTATGCAGAGTATCATGAGATGTCTTGAGCCTTAGAAGATAATATGAAGATCAAAGTGGGTGAATGTACAGGTTATGTGAGACCTAAGTGATAATGTAAGTCTTTTCCCTCAGAGTAAGAAAGGAGATTAAAATCACAGTAATGTCCAGCCTGCGAAAATGACAGAGCAGAGTATGGCCAGGTGTGCTTCAGTAGCCTTTCAGTGATGTGCCACAAAGCTGCTCATATTAATGCAGGAATTTCCTCCAGAGGAGCTGGTTTTGCCAAATTGCTATCATGGGAATGGTGAAGGGAAGATGGAAAAGAAGGTGAAAGCTAACAAAGTATAGAATTTTTTATTCATGAGAAAAGTACAAGTGAGAAAAAACAGGAGTTGAAAGAGAGAAAAAGAAAGCCAACCAGACTTGATTGGGTGAGTGGATAGAAGTATTTATTCAAACAAGCAGAAAGCAACGGAGAAGAGGGAGGCTCCCCAACCAGGAAGGTAGCACCAGCAGAAAGACGCAGGCTTCCAGGAGAATTTATTCAGCTAATCCCCAATCCTTGGGTGTAAAATGTCTAAAAAATCAGTGAATGTTCTTAGTATGAAAGCATATTCATGTTTTCTCTGTGCCGAATATCACCCTGTTTTCTTTATTTCTTGTAATGTGCTGTCATCCTAAGGGTAGTCATTCCCAGATTGGACTTGTTAAGCAATTCTGAAATTTTTAGATTTAGAGTTTCTGCAATTATGGAATAATTGAAATAATAATATGATGGAATTTCTCTTTTTTAAAAAAGATGTTTTTGTTTACTTGAAAGAGTTACAGAGAGAGAGGGAGGGAGGGAGGGAGGGGGAGAGAGAGACAGAGAGAGAGAAAGAAAGAGACTACTGGTTCACTCCCCAAATGGCCACAATGGTCAGGGGAAACCAGGTAGAAACCAGGAGTCAGGAGCTTCATCCAGATCTCCCACATGAATGCAGGGGCCCAAGTGCTTGGGCCATCTTCCAGTGCTTTGCCTGGCACATTAGCAAGGAGCTCTACTGGAAGTGGAGCAACTGGGACACAAACAGGCGCCCATGTGAGATGCTGGTGTCAGAAGTGGCAGCTTTACTGGCTTGCCATAATGGCAGCCCCAGTAGGAATTTTCTTAACCGTGGCTCCAGCCCTAACTTCATTGTTAAGAAGAGTTACATTGTTGCCAGCACTTTGATCATTCACCTTAAGTTATTTATCAAAATATGTGTGTATTGTGCATGTAGAGAAAATATAGCAACAAAAAAAAACACACCAAGTTTTTGCTCTGGAGCAAGAAAGAACAAAAGTATCATAGTTCTCAAGCTCTTTGCAATTTATTTAAATCTTGGGTTATGATTCCAAAAAAAAAAATTGGGGTATGGTTTCAAAAAAATAGGTATATCACTGTAAGAAGAGAGATCAGTGTTTGTTTTCAGTCACTGAAGTACAGTTAGGGCACAGCTGTTAGTTCTAAATAGTAAACACTGTCACTCTCAGAAGTCTTCCCAGTTCATGTTATGTCCTGGGCCTGTTTGGTGCGTGATCCCTCCTCTGTGCTTTCTCCCCATACCTCTCTGGACTGATTCCATTTCCCGTGCCACTGACTTTTGTCTGGGTTCAGCTAACAGGAAGCATTGAGAAATTGGAGGTTTTCAGGGGAGAAAGAAGAAACCTAGGCTATTTCTCCCTCGCGCCTTCTGCTCTGGCAGCATTTTTGTGTCTCTTTAGCTGCAGTTGTCACTGTGCTTCCAAGCTCATGCCAGGTGCCAGGTGGTTTAATCCCTGGGGTTAGACAATACTGCCTCCTCTCCTCCAGCCCCTGCAGTATATTGGCCTCTCCTGCTAATTGCTGAGTTACCTTCAGGGCCCCTTTTTGGAATGTTTGAGGAACATTTTATTCTAATGTAACATATCATATCATCTCTGTTGTTCCCCTGATAAATCATACTTAATTTTCTTAGTTATAAAATATTTTAATACCTGATAAGATTTAATAATATATTATAAAATTATTTATCAAAAGCAGAAATGTTTCCAGCTCCAGTATTTCTGACTGTGTATATAAGCTTAGCTATGTATATATATGAAAACCTTCTCAGTTTCTAAATCTAACTCAATTTCTAAGTGGGTAGAAAGACACCATTCTGGGCTAAATTTTTATATGCCATTTATAGACCTCTCAGCATAATTGTTTTTCAACATAAAATGTTTTAGTGATAATGTCATATCACAGGTGCCTCCCTTATTGCTGTTGTGAGGTTAGAATTAGCTAATGTACATGATAATCCTTTGAGGATCATAAGGAGTACTTCAGATATAAAGTTGTGGTATTATTATGTCATTACTGTTGCATCCTAAATTTCTGCAAACAAGCTTGAGTGCTAGCATGTTAAATCAATATTTGGGATATTAGACAAAATATTATTGCCTCACTTGGGAACTGGGAAACTGTGTCACTAATAGAAGCCATTATAAAATTGACCATGAACAGAAACAACTTTTTCTTTCTTACTTTTTTTTTCTCATGTAGGTCTGGTGAAAGGAATTTTTACTGTCCTCTGCTGTTTTGTTTTGCTCTTGGATTAGGGAATTTTGCCTTTTATATAGGCATGCAAGCAAAATTATTTAATAAAAGTCATTTTTTTAAAAATTAATTAGTCTCAGACTTCATTTCCACAGCTATTTTTAATGGATTTTGCTATCAAAGCTTTCTCCTTGCACATGGGTTCATTGCTCACCCTGTAATAGGAACTTTTAATGGCAGTCATATTGCCATTCATTAGTTAGTGAAATTTATTACTTGCTGTGAATCTTCTAATGTCTTGTCGAGCTTAATTTGCAGAGACAAAAACAATGAAGTATTCCCTTTGAAAAATTATTCATCATTTTACAAGACTCAGACATGAAGAGAAGGCTCTATGCATACACTAAGTATTCCTCTGAATAGCCTCATGCTGTTGTACATTTTTATACTTTTAAATCACCCTATAGAATTTTCCTGTCTGTTATTCATAAGCCCACCTTCCTGTAAATTCTCTTGATTCCCTTGGCTATCAATTGATCCTTTCATAATGATTTTTCTTTGTACATTTAGTCCATCTGTTTCTCCAGATTTTCCCAAAATATTCCTGAGAAAAGCAGCAGCAAAAACAGCACAAAGTCTTATTCTTTTGAACATTCTTGGTTACCATAGTAAAGCTTCTTTAATCACATAACAATACTTTTGTGAATGTCTACTATTGTGCAATACCCTATTCTAGATGCTGGATATATTTAAACATGATAAAGATGGACATGCTTCCTGTCCCTGTGGAGAAGAAATTCTAAAGGAGAGGCATATTATTAGCTATTAAACAAGTGAATTGTATTGGGGAGTAACCTTGTAATGTGAAGGAGAGCCTTCCTTAGATAAGGTTGTCTGAGAGGCCTTTGAGAGTACTGTGTGGAGGATGAAACACAGTTGACACGTAACAGTGCCTGGGAGGAAATGTGGGAGTAAGATAATAAAACAGGCAAAAGAAACTGCAAGTGCAAGGCCTTAGTGTAGGAAAGAGCTTGGCATATTCTCATAGGCTCAGAAGATCCGTGTAGCTAGGGGAGAGCTACTTAAGATGAAGTTGGAATAGGAAGAAGAGGCCTTGTAAAACGATGTTAGTGAATGAAGACTGTTAAGCAAGAGATTGTCGTGATCATTTCTCTAACCACCCATCCACACAAACCTCCATCCGTCCATCCATGTATCCATCCATCCATCCATTGCTTTTGTGGTTTAGAAGAAGAAGGATTAGGAGCCAGTGATGATAGAAGAGGGACTGAAAAGTACAGCTAGAAAGATAGTAAAGTAATCCAGACAAGAAATGAGAGCAACTTTGTGTTGAGGTGAACGTTTAGGTTGAGGGAAGGGCCAGCGCTCTAGCGCAGTAGGTTAAACCTGTGCCTGCAGCACCAGCATCCCATATGGGTGCTGGTTTGAAACCCGGCTGCTCCACTTCCTATCCAGTTCTTTGGTATGGCCTGGGAAAGCAATGGAAGATGGCCCAAGCTCTTGGGGCCCTGTACCCATGTGGAAGACCTGGAAGAAGCTCCTGGTTTCAGATTGGCCCAGCTCTGGCCATTGTGGCCATTTGGGGAGTGAACCAGCCTGAAAGACCTTTTCTCTCTGTCTCTCCCTCTCACTGTCTGTAACTCTACCTCTCAAATAAATAAATAAAATCTTTTTATCCTTTTAAAAGTGTAGGTAGAAAGGAATGGCAAGATCAAGACATATTTCAGTGATACAACAGAGAGCAGGTATTGGTGGATTTGATCAGGAATATGAAGAACAGGAATGAATGAAGGCATAAGTGACAAAGTTTCTTAAATATTGGACTTGACCAACTAGATAGTCAGCATTCTGTAGGATGAGAAAGCTATGATGAAGAAAAGGATGTTTGGAGCTTAAATGATAGTGTTTAAAATCCTAGGAGTTAATTATGTTATCCAGGAGACAATATGAGAAAGATGATTACTAAGGAAATCAACATTAAGAAAGCAGGAATATGAGAGAGAGCCAACAAGAGGAACTTGAAAATGAGCTGTACCAAGTAAGAGGGAAAAAGATAAAACTGAGAAATGAACTGTTTTTAAAAGAAAAAAGTGATCAGGGTAGGCATTGTGGTACAAGGGTTAAGTTGATGCTTGGGACATTCACATCCCAGATGGGAGTGTATGGTTTCAAGTCCTGCCTCTGCTCCCCATCTGACTTCCTGATAATGCCTCTGGGACATGACAGAGAGTGCTTAATTATTTGGGTTCCTCCCATCTTGGAGACCTGGAAAAAGTTCCAGGCACCTGAGTTCAGATCCTGGCTGTTGCAGGGCATTTGGGGTATGAACCAGTGAATGAAAGATATGGCCGGCGCCGCAGCTCACTAGGCTAATCCTCCGCCTTGCGGCGCCGGCACACCAGGTTCTAGTCCCGGTCGGGGTGCCGGATTCTGTCCCGGTTGTCCCTCTTCCAGGCCAGCTCTCTGCTGTGGCCAGGGAGTGCAGTGGAGGATGGCCCAAGTGCTTGCGCCCTGCACCCCATGGGAGACCAGGAGAAGTACCTGGCTCCTGCCATCGGATCGGGGCGGTGCGCCGGCCACAGCGTGCCAGACGCGGAGGCCATTGGAGGGTGAACCAACGGCAAAGGAAGGCCTTTCTCTCTGTCTCTCTCTCACTGTCCACTCTGCCTGTCAAAAAAAATAAAAAAATAAAAATTAAAAATAAGAAAGATATTCTCTCTCTCTCTCTCTCCTTCCCTTTCTTCCCCCCTTCCTCTCCCCATCTTCCAAGTAGATGAAAATCAATCAACCAATAAATAAAAGAAAAAGTGGATAACTTACAAAAGCACCAAGAGTCTAATAAGGATAGAAATTGAATTTGGAATTTTATAAGTTGAAGCTTAGAGATCATTGACAAGAAGGATTTTCATAGAGTATTGAGAATGGAATTGGAGTTCGGATGCAGTTCTAAGTAGGAAATTAGAGATAGGAAACAGAATAGAAGAACATCATCTATTGTGACAAAAAGCATTATCTTTATCAAGTTATTTGAGAAAGTGGGGACACTTAAATAGAGGGACCTAAAACTTCATAAAATATTTCAGTATCATGCTGGCTTACTTTAAGTTTACATGTAGCATTTTTGCAATCATCAGCTTATCAGAAAACCTGTTATATGGCAAAATCACCTTTCCTAATTAATTTTCATTTTTAAACATATAGCCATTATTTCTAACCACTTTCATACCTTACTATAGCATTCCAGAGAGCCCAGAAGATGTAAGTCAGCCACAACTTCAACAAACTCCAGTACTTTGAAAAACATTCCAATATATTGTCTTTATATCATGAGTGGAAACAGAACAAAACTGACAAAATTAAAAACTCTATTTCTTTTCTTATACTATCATGTTCCCAATGCTCAATACTTCCTAAAAATAAACTATATTTTGCAATGGAAGAATCACATCTGGAGGTAGATAAGCATGCTACTATTATTTTATCATCACTCATGAACTATCCTACATTAGAATGATATTCAACTGACTTTACTCAACATAGGTTTTCTTTTTCAGAATACAACTGACATGTGAAAGTTAATCTACTTGACCTCGTTTCATGCTTAGATAGCATC
Source organism: Oryctolagus cuniculus (assembly GCF_051225735.1). Classification (NCBI taxonomy): domain Eukaryota; kingdom Metazoa; phylum Chordata; class Mammalia; order Lagomorpha; family Leporidae; genus Oryctolagus; species Oryctolagus cuniculus. Next base: position 103,365,186 of record NC_142871.1, on the reverse strand, counting down.
TCTGTCCCTCTGCTATCAGCCTAAGACTGCCTGGATCATCTAAATTATTCTCACTGAGTTCTATTAACTATCAGAGGCCAAATATCACAAGCATCCTGGCTATAAAATTTTACCCTTCTGTCACTGAGCAGATAGTGTGAGGTAGTAGGGAAAAACAGCAACAACAACAAAAAAAAAACCCCAGTGTTCGAGTCAGAAGAGCTGAGTCTCAAGCCCACTCATTTGCTTACTTCTGAGGTAACATTGGTGTTTGTCCTTAGTTGTCTCATTCGTGCAATGGAGATAATAAATAATATTTTCCTTGACCATCCCACAGGGTGGTTACTGTGTCCAAATATGAAAGCACCTTATAAACAAAGGTTGAAATACTTGGTCAGTGTTGTGGATATTTGAATAAGATTACATGAATTTTTAGCTCCTTTGGATTCAAAAAAAAAAAAAAACTTCTCATATTTTGCCTCACTCTCTGATTTCTTCACTGCTTTATTTCACATCCACTGACACACACACTCCATGCCACCTGCCACCACTCCCGTCTTTAGGCTCTTTTGATTAAAATCTGTTTGCTACATTTGTTCATTACTTAGTCTAATCCTTCAAGACTGCCAGTTCCACTATACCCTTATATTACAATTTAATTTTAATAAAATTAAATAGAGGGAGAGATCTATTTGCAGGAGTGCATCCATTTTCTTTTCCATATTTCACATCGACTTAGCTGACATCTGTTCTCAGAAGCAAAATCTATCTCTGGTGTTCTTCTAGGTTCTCATCTTTTGCTCTTGCTTCTGAAATATGTAGCCTTTGGTGACATGTACTCATCAACGTTTCCAGTTTTCAGGCAACACAGCCCTGCGTTCAGAGATAAGCAGGGGAGCATATGCTCATGGCCACCTCTGGCAACAAAGAACCACTCAGCACATGTAGCAGAAGGCCCTGTTAACTGTTGAGCTAGCTATACCTTTTTCATAAGATTTCACTCTAATTTTCAAATGCAATGTGGTGCTCATGACTAATGTTGTATAACTGCTTAAAACTAAGTGTTTTCATGCTAGGATTTTACTGTATTAAGACAGAATTTTGCTTAATGTATACTTACAAAAACGTCGTGCTGAGTCACAGTGCCAAGAAAGCAAAGGATCCAACAGTAGAATGGAAACACTGACATTTAGTCTAGCATATTGCTGCAAAGTGTGGTGCAGTATGTCGGAGCCTGATTTTTAGACAGCACAGTTAGATAACAATAGCAGGGTGATGGCAAAGGAGGGCTGGCTTCAGTGCCTTCCCACATACTTTGCTGCTTCTGGGATGTCACCAGGAAGAAGCCAGGGTGTTGTTGGAGACAAGGACAAAATGAGATCAACATGCTAAGTTTCCATTTAATAAAGCAGTCTCCTTTCTGCTCTCTCTTTGATTGCACTTGCATCTGTATTCTCAGTTCTAAACAACTGCACCAAAATAAAATAATTTCAGAAGTTTTCCACCTTTTTAAAACAAAACATTTATTTTGTTGTATCCTCTTCGGTCTGCAGAAATGTGCTTTGGGTAGTAAGTTACACAGTGAGGTTCTGGTTTAGTAATAACAATGGGAAGCCCAGCTGCAGAGATTTGATCACAGTTTTCAATAAACTACATTTTTGCTTTCCTTTGTTGCCTAATGTTCACCAGTGACAAGATAGGACAGAATCTCTTACATCTCCTGTCTTGCATATGATTCTCTCCTCAGGTAGTGAAGTTAAGACTGCAGGTACTATGAGGGGAGCAGGGAGAAAAGTAGAACAGAAGTTTGCCAAATGGTTTACATATTTCCCAGCTGCCTATAAGTATTTCTTGCTTTAAATATTTATTATACACCATGCATTTCATCACCACTTCCTCCAAAAAATATAATAAAAGGTTTTAAAATCTATGATGGATATTTGCTTTGTTCTCTGAAAATCTGAAAGGCTTTTTGCAAGTTTATCAGAATCATCCCTCTGAACCTCAGCCAATTTAAGATCCCAGTAGCTTCCTGGAGCAGATACGAAAAATACTTTCCCCACACCAACATCATGAAAATCATGTCATCACATGAGATTGCATTAATTTCATTTTAATAATGTTTCCTGATTTTATCAAGCCTACTGCCTAATTACTTTATTTCATTAATGCATATTTATCTATAACGAGATTCGGGAATGGTTAAACAGATTCAGAGCTGTAGAGGAACACTCTGAAACATTTATATCTGCATTTTCCTGGGGTATGGAATATTTGTTATTGGTTTTATTGAATTAGAGCAAATACTTCAGTTCCTAAGGGCCAGCAATTAGGAGGACTTTCCTGTCATGGAGGACTATCAGATTCCAAGAAATGTGTGCATAAAACTACAGGAACTTTGGGATTTACACAGAGGGCCAGGTGGAATTTCATAGAAATGTAATCTAGATATTGGTGGGTGGGAGATCTTGAGGTAGTTGGTTTTTTTCCCCCATTTAATATTTAACCCTCTGTATTTCTATTTTTGCCATAGTAAAACAATTGTTTCAGGATTGAAATGTTTGTGTACATTTTCATAGGAAAAACCTCTCCTTACTGAAAATTAGGATTAAGAAATCAACATCAGAAATATTCGGTATTATGTTACTCTGTTTAAAGTAAGCTCAAAGTTAAAATGGAATAATATGATGTAATATATTGGAATCATAAAAATGTTCGTGTTTTTACGGGAAGGAAATTTGTATAATACAAAAAAGCAGGATAATTGAAAATGTTTTTCATTTTGTTTGAATGATTAAGCATAACTATTGATTTTCTCATTCTCTCTAAAAACACTGGCTATCAGAGAAGAAAATCACGATATTCAGACCTTGACTTTGAGGTAAGCTTCTGGGAATTCTTTTATAATTTTAATTATGTGAATTAAAACTTGATATATAACTCCTTAAATATGTTACTCTGTGTAGCTTAGTGGAGGTACTACTAGTTTGATTAAATAAGTCAAACATTTTTAATTAAAATCCATACTGTATAGATAATTGTAGAAAGAGCACTAACTGCTTAAAGTGTATACTAAAATGAAATTTTCTGGAAAAGTAAGATATAAATGCTAGGAAGAACATTTATGGTGGGAATCAAAGTTGTTGTTTCCTGACTTTTACATTTAAAATGTTTTTCTTCCTTTCATTCTAGTAATCACCTGAAGAGATCCTGTGAGGACATTTAGACTGATTAGCTAGGCTTTTTCTGGGACTTACTTGCTTTTTGTTCTGATTCTTGTTGTTTAGGTTCTCTGTGATACATTCAGGTTCATGATTCCAATAGCAAGTGTTGGTTCAATGTGCTTCTGTGTTTAGAAATGCCTTTTCACACATGTAAACAAGATAAAGATTTTCATTTTTCTAATTTACATTGAATTTATATTAATGCTTGAATATTGATGCTGGAAAATGCCAAAATCATACCATTTGAGCAACTTATGCTAAGCATAAAATTAATGATGTCTCATCATCACATAAATGCATTTTTGATAATTGGATATGATTTCTAGCCTGCTGACATAATTGCATATAATACATTATAAATTACTCCAGCATATTTGTACCCTTGTGATACATACATAGAACTTGATACGTTTAACTGATGTTTCCAAAATTACAGAAGCTTCCTGGAATGTGGGAAATCTTAATTTAATCATTTCGTTCATGTAGATGAGTGTTGTCATACTACAATGTGCAGTCTGTGTGAAAAGTGGAACTTATTTTTATTTACTTCAGTGATGAGCAGTGGTCTTACCTTGAGTGGGATTCAAAGAAAACTGTTTTTTGGTACTAGTTCAGACTACAAGAACAAAGAAATGACAAAGAATCTGACCTTAATAAATATCAAATTTTAGTGCTCCTATAGAGTCTCTGTGGTAGCCTGGCGTAGGATGTATCTTTCACTGCATCCAAAGTTTTTTAGCAGAAAAATATCAAGACTATAAATTTGAATAGAAAATATTCAGAATTCTTCACCTGTTTATTATTTAGCGTCTGTTTCAATCATGTATTTTAAGGCTTTTTCCTACCAATTGTTTAGTTTGCCTAAAATAGAAGGCCATATCATTTATATTTTTGTCCTAAAAGCAATGAGTTGTTACATTAGTACAAAGAAAAGGAGGTGTGAATTAGCCCACTAGGCATCAGTGGCAAATTATAGTAAAAACCTAGATCTAAAACTAAACCTCAGTGAAACCAACCAAAGTTATATAACCACAAGCACTCAAAAGAAATCTAATCATGCTGTGTTGTTGGGAGCATTAGACAAACTGTTCTTTTTTTGTCTGTTCTCTATGGCAACTGGTAGCAGATTCCTTCAGCTGATACTTCTTCCTTATGTCCCACACATAAAACCACAGTATTAACAAAGCATTTGCTAATAATGGAAAGAAAGTACAGCACAAGGACCTGGGCATTTTCTGTAGCCCTTTAGTTACTGTAGTTATGGCATGATTACTGTAGGTGCCAAAGTTTGAGCAGGGGAACTTTGATATATTACCTTTTCTTATCAGAAAAAATATTTATTTTTTGCTATCACTTAATGCTATTCCTTTTTGCTTCATGTGCAATCACAGGTATGTGGCAGATATCTCAGATGTTGAGAAATTTCAAAATGGATAGTCTAATTATTTGCTAAAGGTGATCCTTGAGGAAGAGTTCAGCCTTTCCCCTTTTTAGTTCAGGCTGGATGAAATTTATGTGAAGTTTGTTAACCTGACTTGTCCCCCAGCAAACTTAACCATGCAGTGGCCAGTTTAAAAGCTTTACTATTGAAGGACTATCTCCTAGACTCCAGAAAGCATCTTCCCTTTTTCAGGTTTAAAGGTTAACACACTCCCCAGAGTCTGTTCATGATAATAATATTTTTTCAACTCATATATTTATGAAACACTGTGGCTAGGTAATGTTATACCTAGGGCAAAGCTCCTTTAATATAGCTAATCTGCAGAACAACACTGCATTTCTTAAACAAATAGAGCAATGCATTGAGTCATAAATCATAAACATTGATTCTTGCTTTCCAGAAAGTATTCAGACAATACTGTGATGATTATTCCTATGTTCAGTCACTAAATACCTCACTGCATTTGTATTTCCAGCTACAAGTACAGATCCTGGTACATAGTAAGCATTCAATACATTTTTGTTGAATGAATAATAGAAAATAAAATTGTTTTTCAATGCAGTTCATTTTAACAAGAAGTCATACCTGAGTTAAGGCAGAGACTAGTATAGACAGTGGATAAGTATGGAGGCGGCACTTCCAAGATAGCCACATTGTATTTCAAAGATATTCATATCAGATATAACTTGAGGAGGTACAAATAGTAGGTAAAAATTCTAAGAGGAAAAGGCATGGAAGTATGATCATGTGCAGCATGCCCAAGAAACAAGAAGCAAGTCAAAGTGCACTTAAACTAGGGTCTAAGAATGAAAATAATAGATAAAGAGGGTAATTTTGAAAGTATCTCTTGCACCCCAGCAGAAGGAGTTTTTACCAAACCTGTTACTAACTGTTGCTAAGGATTTCTATTGTACTTTGTTTTGCTTGTCTTTTTAGAGTGATTTACTATGAACAGGATTTTAGAAATATTAATATTTCAGTAATATGGAGGATAGATTGTAATAGGGTGAAAGAGGAAGTTGAATTATGAATACTAGTGTCTGGTCATAGAAATGTTAAAGTCCTCTGCCTGGACATTGTGGAAAAAGTAGCACAGAGATGCTACAGAGACAGAATCTGTAGAATTTGGTTCTTGAACATAGAGTAAAAGAGCAGAAAAGAGATGACTCTGCAGTTATGACCTTGGACTTCTGCTAGTACCAGTAATACAATCAGGGAAATCATGGAGACATATATTTAGGATAGGTTCCACTTTAATACTATGCAATTAAGGTGCCTAACAGGATATTGAATAATAAATGTTAGGCAGGTTGTTTAAATTGGCTTAGGTTGAAACAAAGATCAAGGACTTCCCAGAAATGCAATTAGACATGCACTGTGAAACTGTGAATAGATAATAGTCTGCATTCCTGTTAAACATCTATGGATAGAAATATTTGTACTTTCACCTTTTCTTCTAAAAGCACAGAGCTATATCTTATCACATCTTCTGTGACAATCATGTAGCCCCCTCACACCCACTAAATTCATCTTCTCAAACTGAGGGGATAGTGGTTGAGGGCAGATAGCAAAAAAAGACATAGATAGTTATGCTCCATCTTTGTGGGGACAGGAAATTTTATTGGAAGTTTAGGGCAAACACGGTCAAGTTAAAAACATTATTTTATATTAATTTTATATCATTGCAACCAGCTAAACTAATACATAAAGGGTAAAATTTGTGTTAGTATCAAAATCAGAAATGTCTTGTTCATAATAGGCCCTTCCTGCTTTCTCCCTGACCCCAGTAGTAAGTGCAGTCCGTAGCACTTTTGGAGGAAAAGTTTGAGCAATTTGGTCATAGACTATATCCATCTTTTTTATGTTACTAAATTTAAACTCTTGCAAAATCATGTATTTAAAGCCAAATATACTCTTGATTGACAGCAGCAAAATAAAAAACATACACTCATTTTTTTTTCAAACCCTTTGTTTAGTTTCTCTTAAACCATGGAAACATATTTATTCAAGTACAAACACACTTGAAATATAGAACCATGAAATATCAGACGTCATTCACAGGGCTACAGGCACTATCTTAAGGACACAGTGTGACTATGGCTACGGAAAGCTTAGAATACAACTTTAAAAGTTAATCTTAATTCCTACGGTATGCATTTATTCGCTATTAGGAGTTCTGATGTTGACTTAAGATAGCCCACTCTGAAAAAGTGCTCATATACAAAGCAGTGGATAATGGACAATGGCACTGTATAAAACTCTAAGACTAGAAAAAGTAATTCAGACAAATCTGATTCTAGTTCCTCTCAGGCAGTGATTTCCAGGCACTATACTCTAAAGTTTATAATTCAGAGATTCTCCAACTTATTTTGATAGTTTCTCTCAGTTTCAAAAAGTCCATATGCAAGAATATCTCTTACTTATCTTTCCAACTTAAACCCTAACTCCATGATTCATAATTCTGATTTAAAAGTGAAAACCTCCAAACAGTTTGTAAAAGATGGTTTCTATTCCAAGACAACACTTCAATGGTACTTTCCCTGCTCTACATCTATGTTATCTTACTCATTTCATTTATTCAGTACACATTTGTTGATCACCAGCTGAATTCCAGACATTGTGTAAGTGTCAAAGATATGTAGATAAGTAAGTCACTACCAAAGAGATGTTCAGAGACAAGTGTGAAGACCAGGCCTTAAAAACATAATTACAGTTCTATGGGAGAGTTGCAGACCGAATCAATATCTAGAGATTATGGGCTCACTTCTGAAGGTATAATCCATCTTACATTTGTTCAGTCGTATTCCGCCTGAATCAGTCATAATCAGAAACCTAAAAATATAAAAGTTGAGTGCTTTTTGAATCTTTGAGATGCATGTAAGACAGCATACAAAGAGAACTGAGTTGGGATTCAGAAGGGATTCCAGCTATCCACTCCTGTAAGTTTGTGAGACTTTCCTTTTTAAGCTTTAGTTTCCTAATCAGTAAAGTGGAGGTAATGCCTCCTATCTCCCACAGTTATTGTGAGGATTAAGAAATATAACAATGCCTGCCATTTCCTAAGTGGCTCTTATCAGTGTAGTCCAGTGCTAAGTGCTTTTTATCCTTTTCTTTTTATCTTCAAAATAACTCTGCGAGGTAAGTCTGATTACTAAAACTGCCTGTAAAAGGAGATTGGATTTCATGTGTCAGACCACACAATTTGAAAGTGATGGAACTGGGATCCAAACATAAATTTTTCCAGATCCAAATCTCTCAGACTCGGCATCTTCCGAGTACTTAAAGAAGCTAGGAGAGTTTCCTGGAGGGTTATGTTGTGTCCTCATTTTTTAGTCAAATATCTGAAATACTATGAATGTATTTTATAACCTACCTTTTTTTTTCCTCTAATATCAAGAATTAAAATGTTGCAAAGACTGCTTCTCTTAAATTACAAAAATAGAAACTTTAAGGAAATAAGCTACTCGGGAGAGAATATTTCCACGCAGCTAGGCTGGTGGTGTTCTCAGGACGAGGATTCATTCACAGCTTCAAAAAATGTGAGATATTAATCTGAGTGGAAGGAACACTAATTACAATGTGTTTATCTTTACTGCAAAAGAAGCCTTTAATACTGATGGGCATTATAATAAAGGAGCCTGAATTCTGTAGATATCATCAATCAAAAAACATCTATTTATTTAAGTTAAAAAACCACATGTATTAGAATTTTACCATCATTACAAGACTAAAAAAACTGAGTTATAAACTGAGTTTTTTTTTTTTTTTTTTTTTTTTTTTTTTAATTTGAAAGTCAGAGTTACTCAGAGAGAAGGAGAGGCGGAGAGACAGAGAAAGGTCTTCTATCCGCTGGTTCACTCCCCAGTTGGCCACAATGGCCAGAGATGCACCAATCCTAAGCCAGGAGCTAGGAGCTTCTTCAGGCCTCCCACGTGGGTGCAGAGGCCAAGGACTTGGACCATCTTCTACTGCTTTCCCAGGCCATAGCAGTGAGATGGATCAGAAGTAGAGCAGCCAGGACTCAAACGCAGGCCCATATGGGATGCCGGCACTGCAGGCAGCAGCTTTACGTGCTACACCACAGCGCCGGCCCCCTAAACTGAGTTTTTCATGTAACTCAATTTCTTTGGGAAACAGGGTAGATTCCACAAAAAGGAAAATGATGAACCCTAAGGTCAGTAAAGTTCCAAAATAGCCATTAAAATTGACTGATAATATTTATAAGCATGAAAGCTTCTAATTAGGTAGCTAACATCAAAGACATGAGTACTACAAAAAATACTAATACAAGTAAATAAATAAAGGAAAATGCTTAATACTTAAGAAAACTAAATCACAGCTAAGTTTTTATTCCAGAATATTGCTACATTAGAAACTTTCTGATAATATGAAGCTGGTACTTCTATCAGTGGAACCTTCCTTAATAATAAAGGCTGAAAGATGTTTTTGAGACTGTGAATAAGGAGGAACCAGGCATTGAAAATCAAACTGAGTCCATGTCAAAGACATGAGCTGTTAATGGCAGCTCTAACGTGACAATTCTGCCAGAACACAAAACCATCATTGCTATGGTGATTTCTGGCTTTGCCAAGGTGGCAGTTTTAAATTGGAAAGATTATCTGGCATGAAGATGTATTTGTAATTAATGTTTCTAGATAAGAAGAGCACTATATTTCAGCATCCACAATTTTCATTTGCTTCCATATTTCACTTTATAATACTTGAGCTTATTTGTTAAGAATAGCATTCTTGAGCCTTTGTAGAACATTTCCCAATGCTTTCTGTTTTTATAAAACACTGGTAACCACCACAACTTTGTATTTTCCAAATATGCCCTAGCATTCGAACTCAAGATAAAATCTATCCAGCTCAGAATCAGGAAATGCATATTCAATCAGATTATGACTATAAAACCTCAATCAGTTAATGAAACCTTCTTTTCCATGGGGCATATCTGATACTTGGTTTGCTTCTTGAACATGTTTTTTTCTGGAGGTATGTTTTTTTTCCACAAGAAACATGTAATGACTTTGACTAACTGACAAAAGACAATTTTAGTAGAAGGAAATGGACTAAGTCACCTCTTCCAGGGAACAGTAAGGACCTTGATTGACATTTCCAACAATATGGGAAGATACAGCTCCACAAAGCAAGTCTGTATTCTTGTAAGATGATGGATAAATGAAGACTTCACAGACATTATTAGATGTGTATCTCGGAAAAGGCACTCTACCTCAAGCACCAGCTATTTTAGAAAAGAATGAGCTTTTTATCTTTGGAGAGGAAATGTCTTGTTGAGGACAGGGCTTTCAGTCATAGGATCTTCTGAATTCTAGAAAATGGACAGGAAAGAGTAGATGAAGTCTTGGGAAAAAATAATTTGAGAATTTTCAAGTTAAATATGAATATGTGAAAATTTAAGGATTGTCTCACTTGGGTTTGTCTTAGCAAGTCCCCATATCACTTACACTCACAGCAACAGCACATGTTTTCTTATCACAGTTTCAATTTTATATTTATTTGAATTATTATGTATTAATATCTAAGTCCTCCATTTGAAATTAAGTTACAGAGGGCAGGAACTCAATCAGATTTTGTGTATCATTGTTACTCCAGTGTTTGGCATAAGGTGATGCTCATAAATATGTATTAAATGACAGAATGAAATATCCCTAGAGAAACATCAGCAGAGTGACATAGGACAAAGACTGTACCAAGTAAGAAAATAACTCTATATAGTAAGATTTATTACTATGAAAAACACATGATTTGTGAGTTAGAGGCTGGGCTAGTATTCTAACAACAGTAGATTTTTTTTTAAAGAAAATGTTCCTTGTGGCACAATCTTAATTCGGTTAGTGTCTTAGGGCCTGGTGTTGTGTGGAGTATTTGTTTCCCCACGTATGGAATGTACTGCATTATGTTTTCCAGTGACATGGTCCTCAAAATCCCTCTGCTGAGTTGCTTATGCAAATCTTCTCTCTCATAAATCTCCATCAGCTATCACTAGTCAAATTATGTTTGCCTGGTGTTTCTCTGTAAATCCTGCAAATCTGTTTTGTGTGCTCTCCCCAAAACTGATGGGAAGTTAATTGCTCTGTAATTGCTTGCCTATGTTTCATGTCCCCATCATGAGTAATGTTGCCATGTTCTCATCCTCAACCACCTGATTCTTCAACAGCCAACTCCTAGAGATAAGAGGAGCAAAGATGGAAATCGGTTATTTCAAGACTTAAAATGGCAGAATTCCCTCACATGAAAGTTGGCTTTTAAAATCAAAGACTGGGTAAATAGTGTGTTGCCTAGATATAAATTCATTCAATATAGGAAATTAAAATTTGCATAAGAGAGAATAAGCTTATGTAATACTTCAGAATTCAATTTGCATTTTTCTTTTGCCTTTTTTTTCCTCAAGGAATAAAGTGCTCTCCAAAGCGTCTTTTTAAAAGAAAATTATGCATTTCAGATTTTTCCTCTAAAGATTTAATTCTTTTTCAAAACAAATTCTTGTGAAAATATTTAGTAGTTGAAACAGTTAACCAAACACTCAAAGCATAAGCTTAGACATGAATATATCTATGCAAACTATGTGAGCAGTTGGTGAGTTATGAAGTATATGATTTAAATACTGTAAAATCTTGTATCTTCATACTTATAAAAGTATGAAGGCATAATTGCAGACTATCATTGAAATATTGAATTTTAATTTTAAAAATCGAAATTTAGGAAGCCATTTTCTCCTTTAAAACAACATTTGCCAATTCAAGGGATTTATTACCCTAGTTATTCTTTGTTTGTGCTCTATTAAAGGCTCTGTAATAGACAAAGATTCAACCCATATCATTTTATACTAGGGTTACTTTTATTTATTACTCCATTTGTTGAGTTATAATGATGTTAAGAGAAAAGACTGTAAAAGGGAAGAAGAGAATTAATATTCATGTTTGTATTTGTGATTTTAGTTTATTAATCATGTAAATTATGCTCTGAATCCTAATTGTTAAGATTCATAAACAAATAAATGAAGCCTAGGAGTCAGATTTGTCCTTCTGCAAAGCCCAATCATTGTTCACTTGGAAAGTGTAAGGATTTAGATCTTACACATGTTTAGACACTTTAGTGTATTGAGTCAGTTTTAGTGGCAAGGCCCAGAATTTTCCTCCTCCTTTAGGATAGCCAGCAAGAATTTTAGTGTTTATAGAAATAAAACATAAAAATGTAATATTTCCCATGATGAAGATCAGGGATTCAGGTACTTGACAAGTCCAAATTTTTGAATATTTTTAAAAATATTGCAGTTTTTGTAAAATGTCTTTTAATATTTGAGTGATGAAAATCTTATGCAGAAATTATTGCTACATTTTTGATGCACCCATATGAAAAAAAGTTCATTTTTTAAAAGATTTTATTTATTTATTTGAAAGGCAGGGTGACACACACAGAGAAGGAAAGACAGAGAGAATCTTCATCCACTAGCTCACTCCCCAAATAGCCACAACAGTCAAAGCTGATCCAGTTTGCAGTCAGGAGCCCAGCATACCATTCGGATCTCCCACTTGGGTGACAGGGCCCAAGCACTTGAGCCATCTTCTGTTACCTTCCTAGGCCCATTAGTAGGAAGCTGGATAGGAAGCGGAACAGCTGAGACTCAAACTGTTGAAAGTGGTACCTTAACCTGCAGAGCCATAACTCCAGCCCTGGAAAAAAACTAGTTTATGGTAATCATGTAAATAGAAAATTTTATTCATGAAGCTGGTGTTGTGGTGCACTGGGTAAGGCCACTGCTTGAGATGCCAGCATCCCATATCAGAGATGCCAGTTCCAGTCCCAACTGCCCCACTTCTGATCCAGCTCCCTGCTAATGCATAAGGGAAGCAAGCAAAAAACGGTAAAATTGCCTGGGCCTCTGCCACCCATGTAGAAGACCTAGATGAAGTGCCAGGCTTCTGGCTTAGACTTGGCCCAGTCCCAGCTGTTGCAGCCATTTGGGAAGTGAACCAGCAATTAGAAGATATCTCTCTCTCTCTCTCTCTCTCCCCCCCACACTCTCTCCCCCCCCCCACTCTCTCTCTGTCTCCCTCTTCTCTCTCTCTCTCTCTCTCTCTCCCTCTTGTTTGTGGGTATGTGTGTGTGTGTGTCTGAACCTTTCAAATAAATAAATCTTTAAAAACAAAAAAGCATATTCTGCATGTTCAAGAAATGCAGAATAAGAGATATGTATTTGATGCAACTCATTTCCATTTGTGGCATTTTGGGGGAACTCCCAATTCCCACCAAACTTAATTCCCTTATTATTAAAATAAAAATATTAAATCTCTATTTTCAAAATACACAAATCAAATTAGGAATGAGAGCCATGCTATTCTTTTTTGCAGAAGGTCATGCATACAAGGAAGAGGCATATGGAACTGTTTCAGGAACTAAATCAGAAATTTCAAACTTTGGACAGATTTCGGGATATACCAAATACAAGCAGTATGGTGAGTATACTTTGCTTCATCAGTGTCTGGTGCCACATTAGGTGGTACATGGTACAGATATTATCCCTTCCCTCCTGGAGTCCTGAAAAGTCTCAGGAGCCTAAAACTACCATGAACATAAAGAAATAGTAAGTCTCAAAAAATGTACTTTGAGAACACTACTAATAGGCAAAGTAGAGATTACAGAGTCTTTAAGCATTTTATTTACATTTCAAAGGCCCTCCATTTATAAGCTTTAATTAGAATTAATTATATATCAAAAAATGCATTGGCTTCAATGGCCAAAAACATGAGTTAAAATTCAGTTAATTCAAATATCTAAATAGTTGGCTAATTTTAAATTTCATTTGGAAGCTTGCCATTTTAAGGTCCTAAAATATAATTACTAAATATATAAAGTTGGTACCTGAAACCACTGTGGTAGGTTTTTGTCTCCAAGTGACTCGCCTACTTTGGTTATTGGTCATAATCATTCACTTCTCATTCATTCGCACCACTACAACTTTAGCATCTGACTCCATCAAATACAACAACATTGTACAGTTTCTGTATGCACAGAGCAGTCACCACTTCATAATTCTTTGTAAGAGCATTGGTAGTTGAAAGTTTAAGAACTGTCTGATCTTGAGCAGGTTACCCCACTTATGTTTCCAAACCTCAATTTCATTCTCCTAAATGGATAATGGAAAACAGTAACTAATATATGTCTCATATGATCCCCCACAACACTTGCAAATGCAAATATGGCACTTTACAGTTTGGTAAACTGAGGTAGGCTGGGACTGCCATCTGATACCAGTTCTTCACTCCAAATTTGGTGCTCACTCTTTGCCTCACACTCGTTGTAGTCCTTGGGTAATTCTCCTCTTAGTGATATATAGAGTTAGGTGTGCGTGTGTGCACATGTGTGTATGTGTGTGTTACTCAAATGTACATATTTGATTACCTTCTAAATCTAGTGATGTTTCCATATGCTTTTTATGAGTTATATCACCAGCTTCCTGATTAGTAAGGTTAGTTCATGAAGAGCTGAACAGCAAGAATTTACTATCCATGATTTTCTTTTATTCCTCTTAAAACTGGTACAGTGTTTATCATGGTAAGCTATTAGTAAATGGTTGCTATCAATTTGCATGGCTATGATAATTCAATCTGTGTTTGTTAAATGAAGGTTATAAGGAATACTGTCCACTTTAATTCTTAAGTGATCTCTTAATAGTTTATGTATATGTCAATCTATTTTCATCCTTAAAGCAAGAGTCATGCATTATTTGTTATCACCAGTACAATGGTAGCATGTAGAAGGTACTTCATACATAATGAGTACTTATTTCTCATCTACTGCTAATATTAAGCTGGCAGTTTTTAGCTATGAGGCAAATGAGAATTACACCATTGAGATTAGCCCTAAATACATTTAGCTACTCATTTTGAAATATTGAAAGCTAACATTGAAATAAATTGAAGAAATGTCATTTGCTTGAAAAAAAAAAAGGAAAGGGTTATGTTTACAAATCTGAAAGCCTTATGCAAGAGATACAGCTGGCTGAATGCTATAATATGATTGTAATTTCCCCTTGTTGTTCAGTCTGGGTATTAAATCATTAATGGCACAAATATCTGTATCTCAGTTTCCTGACAACCAAAATAGTCCACTAATTACACCACATCCCTGCAGCAGCGTGCCTTTTCTAGAAGAGATTTATAAATATTTACCATTTGGGAAGCTAGGAGTGGAGAGCATAGAGCTGTTATTGCTGCTTGAGTATTGTCCTAAATATCTGAGAACAGAAAAAAAATGAGTTCCTTATTCAGTTTTTATCAATAATGAGTATGTGAGTGAGTTCATTATCCTTAATTTAGTCACATAATTCATTGCAGCACATTGCTAATGAAAAATTGCATAATTGGGTAGAGAAAGATTTTTTTAAACCTCAAATAAATTGTTTTTCCTTTTTTTTTCCCATGCTGCTAACTTACACCTGCCTAGCACAGTAAATGATGGTAATTATGCAGAGTAATAGAATTTGGGGAATCAAAAGGAAACCGAAAGACCACTTAGTCCATTTTCCTGCTTCCAGGCAGGAAAACATTTAAATCACACTACAAAGAAAAGGCACTGTTTAATGACATCCAGAGAAGAAACTTGTACTTTGAATATGGCTCACAAATCATTCACAGTCAAGATCTCTTTTTCCCAAGTAGTTTCTCCAAATTCTTGCTCTTTTAGAACAAACACATTCTGTTTTGCTATGTCCCTACCAAAAGGTAAATTGAAAGAAGGAAGGAAAGAAAGAAGGAACGGAGGGGAAAAGAAGAAAGGGAAGGAGTAAAAAAGAGAAGGATGGAAGGAGGGAAGCCTGTTCCTAGCCTTGTGAACTACAGGGGACACTCAAGCAGGCGTGCCACATTTTGGGAGGCTCCTAATTCTCATAATCATCTAACGGTCTAACTACCGATGCAGTTTAAGACCAAATCAGCACTGTTGGAAGCTTTGTGCATATTGGCTTATATTTAATTTGTGCATGTGCTTTAACACACAGCCTTCAGTTGAACTACATGTCTTCCTTCCTCTACTTGAGCTTTAAAAAAAAAAAAAAACCAACAGCTGCATAATTGCAAATACTACACTAATCCATTTGAGAGTCTGTAGGTTTCCTTCATGTCATACCCAATCCACAGGAAATGAGTGACTTGTGGGCAGCATCCACTGACACCAGCTCTTTCCTCACTCTCTTCAGATTCTGTTCCCTCTCTGTCAACTCGACACAGTAGTTCTACACTATTAAAGAAGCAGGGGGCCTCCCTCTGAATTAAAGGGGGTCCACACATTTGTGAACAATGGTGGGAGCCACAGTTCAGCTGAAAGTGCCTGGTAAGGCCACAGGAGTTGGACAAGAAAGCCCACCTTATGAATTAACTTATGACTCACTAATAGAATCCCTTGGAAATTCAACAGGTCCTGTAATGGCAAATAGTACTCTTTGGAATCAGATTGAGACATTCTACTAAAGCTTAAAATTGGCCATTTAAATTAGTTAATTAATTCTCATTTTATTTGACAGGCTGAGACAGAGACAGAGACCAAGACAGAGAGTGATCTCCTATTCACTGGTTCATTCCCCCAATGCCTAGAACAGGTGGGGCTAGGCCATGCTGAAGTTAGGAATTTAGAACTTAATCCAGGTCTCCATGTGGGTAGCAAGGACCAAACTACTTAAGACGTCACCTGCTACCTCACAGAGTGAGCATTAACAGAAGGCTGGGGTACGGAACAGATCCAGAGCTTAAACCCATTCACTCTGATTTGGAATATGGACATCCTAAGCAATGTTTTAACCACCATGCCAAATATCAGCCCCCAAATTGGCTATTTTAGTTTATGTATTTCTGGTGTTTGATCTTCAGAGTATAAAAAGAAAATCACACCTGTTCCAAGGGTTTCAGAACCTTATTTTTCAAACAAATGCACTAATACTTCACATACCTTGAATCCTTTCAGAGTTGAATGAATTGGACTTTCTATAAAACTAAAGATTTTCAGAAGGCTCCTTTAGACACAGCTCTTTGTTTAAGATAAATAAGTTCATTCTATGTACATGATTCAGCAAAATTCATACTGGTGAACCTTTTAGCTGTTGATTGATGGTTTAGGCCATTGTAGTGGCCCTAAGTTTTCAACAGTCCCCTATTGCCTACAAAATAAATTCAAAATTGAGTAGCCTGACATTCAAACCCCCTATGATTTGGCTTCCAGTTCTTCTCCTGCTTGTTTTTTTTTTTTTTCTGCAATTCTTTCCCATGCCAAGTAAAATAAACAAGTCCCTGTTCTTAGGGTTTTCTTGTTTCCATACTTTATTTTATTTCCTAATATACTTGTCCGAAACCAGACCCTCAACAACCTACATATCTTCAATGCCAGCTCTTCCTGCTTTGCCAATCCTAACACTTTTCTCAGGTTTATGTGCTGCTTTTTAGCCTCCACTTAATCCTTACAGCACTTTTCCTAGACCATGTTATACATTTATCTTTTATATCTCTGTTTACCTGTAAGTACCTTCCATGGTAAATATGGTTACTATATGGTGAGCTTTTGTTAAATCGTCAGGAATTATTCTAATTCTCTGCCAATTTCTCTCTCTCTTTCTCTCTCTCTCTCTCTCTCTCTTTCTTTCTCGTAGCCTCACAAGGTAGGTGTTGATCCACAGTACAAAGTATTTAGCTGTTTTGCAGATACTCAAGTGGAGGTTCACAGACATTAAGTAAATTGCTCAATGTTGCTTCATATAAAATAGAGGAATGGAAATTTGCACCTGCATGTATCAGGTTTTAAATCTTAAGTTCCCTAGTGGACCATGCTGCTTTTCCATATTTTATTTATCATTTTATCCTTCCTAGTGTCTAATATGATGTGTGACACAGAGCAGCTGATAAATAAATATTAGTTGAAGGGAGGCAAAGAAGTATATTTAACAACAACATAATTAAATAATCCCCTACACATATCCAAAAAGTTAACATCTTACTATTTCTTTACCTACAGCTATTTTTTCCTTGAGTAATACTAATTGTTGAAAATGTACAGTGTATAGAGGATTTATAAAAATAACCTCTATCTATGATCAATTTTTCTATAAATTGTTTTTCTCTCTTTTTCTCTTACCCGTAGCTTGAGGTGATGTTTATTACATTGAGTGGAACCCAAATAATAATTTGATGATGACTGTATGTTTCATTTGTTAATATAATCATTTGAGGGCCAGATTTTGGGAAGAAGGACTCATTCAAAAACTATAGTATTTGCACTAAACATAATGTCACATCATGAAAAATGAAGATAAGATTCAAATATTTTGCTTCTAAAAATAATCTTTAAAAACAGGAATGTAGGGGTAATAGATATTTAAAGTTGTTCTTTGAAGAGGAAAACATAAATCTTGATAGACTTTGTTGGTATAAAATTGAAAGTAGAAAAATTATTCAAAAAAAGTTAAATTATTTCTCATGAATAATGATTAATGTCAGTGAGAGTCTATATTGAATGAAATCTGGACTTAGAATAACTGATGACTTTTACTTGCATTTCCTTTTGTGACAATGAGTAGATTTAATTTTAATCAATATGCTATATACTACAATATCCATCCGGTTATCCAGTGGTGGTTTTAGTTTGTTTTCTTTTACTTTTTTTTTAAGATTTACTTATTTATTTGAAAGACAAAGTTACAGAGAGGCAGAGGCAAAGAGAAAGATCTTCCATCCACTGGTTCACTCCCCAAATGTCCAAGCAGCCAATGTGAAGCCAAGGGCCAGGGGCTTCTTCTGGGTCTTCCACATGAGTTCAGGGGCCCAAGAAGTTGGGCCATCTTCTACTGCTTCCCCGAGCAATAGCAGAGAGCTGGATTGCTCTCTGTGGAGCAACCAGGATTCAAACCAGCACCCATATGGGATGCTGGCACTGCAGATGGAGGATTAACCTACTGCGTCACAGCACCGGCCCCTTTTGTTTGTTTTATAAGGAGCTTTCAGTTATGATTTTCTTCTTTGATGATACTCCCCTTAATCTGTCCCATTCAAATTCTCTCATTTACAGAAATCTTCAAACAACACTTATCTAAAATATAACAAGTTGGCAACTCTGAGTGGAGTTGTACTAGGTAAACCTTAATTCTTACATAATAATAAGGGGAAGTGCACTATAAAACATAATAAGGAATAATGGCTTGCAGACATTTTGAAAGGCTCCCTTGGATTACTAGTTATGTTCCCCACAAAACTAGTCATTGAAGGGAAGAATGATTTTTGCTAAATTAGTATGCCACTCACTCAGCTATACAGAAAACAGTGGGAAATACATAGAAAAATATAGTTCACAAAACAAGAGAATATAGCAGCACTTAAATATCCTAGGAAAGATGACTTCATCTGAAAAAAATTTATTTATTTTATTTTATTTATTTGAGAAACAGAGATTGAAATAGAGAAAATTTCCCATCTGCTGGTTCAGTCCCCAGAAACCTGGGGATGGCAAATCCCATAAATAGCTAGGGGCTGACAAAGCCAAAGCTGGGAGCTGAGAACTCAATCCTTATGTCCCACATGGGTGGTAAGTCCACAAGTAGTTAAGCCATCACCATTGCCTCCCAGAATTCACATTCACATGAATCTAGAATCAGGAATGGAAATAAGAATAAACCCAGGCCCTCTAACGTGGGACGCATGCTTCCCAAGTGGTGTCTTAACTGTTGGACTAAACACCCATCACTAAAAAGATTCATTTCTTAAGAAAAACTAAACAAAGATGATGATCTAATTTTTAATGAAGTACTGTTAGTTTGGGTAAGTCTTTATTATTAAATAATATGCTCCATTAAATATTCTCAAATTTATTTATCCCACAAAAGATTCTGCCATAATACTAGTATTTTTGACATTGAATCTTAGCAGTGTTTCAACTTTCCTTTCTATTTGACCATGTAGCCATAATGACATTTCGTAAGATGTACACCACAAAATATTATGTACTTTGCCTTTCGCAATATTATTCATTTCCTTTAATTCCTGAAGACTGCTGGATAGCGTAGAGATGGTGTTCATCGGCTTGTTCAGTGAAAGAAAACTGAAATCAAAACTATTTCCTGCAGCTGGCCACAATTACAAATCATCTCTGAATCATATACACTGGATTAAGGTTACAAACACGCTCTCTCGCTGGGAACATCAACAAGCAGCACCGCTAATCCTTGAATAAATGACTATCTTCCTTTCTCTTTTCCACAGGAAAACCCAGCACCAAACAAGAATCCATGGGAAACTTTCAAAAACCCCAGTGACTACCAACATTACACCACAATCAATGTCTTAGATACAGAGGCAAAGGATACTTTGGAACTGAGGCCGGCAGAATGGGAGAAATGTCTGAATTTGCCTCTGGATGTGCAGGAGGGTGACTTCCAAACAGAAGTTTAGCAAAGGCAAAATGGACAGAGGTGGAAACTAAACAGTTGATTGCACTGACACTTAGGAGTTGGGAAGCCTGACCATTCTATCTGAACAGTGTGACTATCCTGTGTCAGGACCTCCACGTGCCAAACGTCAGTGGTGTTTTCTTATGGTAACTTCTCACTAGTCAGGCTAGTGGAGAGACGACCAGGTGTACAGTTCTGACCATCCTGTGTTGTAAGTACCCGTGGAATGGATTTGTAAGGTAATCTTTATAGATAAACCTCAAGCAACGATTCATGTTGTAACCGCTTCATATGGTTTAGTTTTCAAAAAACTTCACCATGAAGCACAATGTATATATTTATGCAGTTTTTAAAGTTTATAACAGTCTGTTTGGCCATTACTACACTTTTTACTTTATAATATAAAAGCAAAGTTTTTGTCATTAAATGAATGTTTGTTGAGCTACATTCTTCATTGCTTTAAATGCAATAAAGTAATAATCTCACTTTTATATGAATAATATATTTCACATCTTTATTATTGCAGTTTTCTCTAGAAAGCTCTGAGTAGCTTTCTCTGCTGCAGCTGTGTAAAAAATATTTAAAATGTTGTATGGTGTAAATAAACTTTTGTCTACATACCAGTTTTTAGTGCATTTTATTTTGGATTTGTTGAATGGAAATTTGCGTATTTATAAAGTTTTTTTTCAATACAGATATCAAAAATATATTCACGATTTTAAAAGAAGACCATTATTACTCCTTTGAGGCTAATGATTTTTCAAATGTAATAATGGGTTTGTACAGTGCTTCTGTATTTCTACTTAAACACCCTTTGGAACAATGTACCATGTAAATGGGGCTTGTCAAAAAATCTGCTTACTATCACATTCTTATATAAATATTATGTTTTTTCTATCTTATGGCAAAAAGGCAACTAGTGCACAACTGTAAGTTAACACACAGAAATAAGACAGGGAAAATGTGATTTTTATGTAGTGAAATTCACTGCATGTTTCACAAATGAAGCTACTCAAACAACAATTCTTCATAGTATATAAAAATAAACCTGTTCAGGACTTTTTAAAGATCTTTATATATATTCTCTAGCAGGAGAAAAGAGGGGTATTTGATGGGATGATTTGTCTCTGGTGAGAAAGTGTAAAGCCTGCAGTGAACAACTGCACAAATGGTCCTGGGTGCTCTCTTTTGTGTAAAAGCCACACCAGTGATAGCTCTAGCTCCCTTCCATACACATTAAAGCAAGCACAATTGGAAGGAATTCAGCAGTGTCACGGTCCTTCCAAAGATCTGATGTTGTGTTTTTCAGTCTGAGGCAAATAAGGGCAGGTAGAAGAAAGACTGGGGTCCTCAGAATTCCCAGAATGTTTATTTATTTTATGCATAAACCTGACCTTTGCCAGCATTGTAGTGTAGTGGGTGAAGCTGCCATCTACAATGCTAGCTTTCACGGGCAGCAGCTCGAACCCCAGCTGTTCCGCTTCTGATCCAGCTCCCTGCTAGTGCCTAGGTAAGGCAGCAGAAAATGGCCCAAGTGCTTGAGCCCTTGCTATCCATAGGAGAGACCTGGAAAAAACTCCTGGCTCCTGGTTTCAGCCTTGCCCAGCCCTGGCCATTTTTGGCCATCTGGGGAGTGAACCAGCACAGTGGAAGATCTGTGTGTCTCTCTTTCTTTCTCTATCTCTCTCTCTCTCTGTAACTCTGCCTTTCAAATAAATAAATAAATCTTAAAAAAAAAAAAAAGAAAAAGAAAATCTGAGCTGTGTGGTCTTCTGGGGTCTGTCCAAAACTCAAGTGACTCAGTCCCTATTCCACATGACCTTGGGGACCTGGCACTCAGGCCATGAGGCAGAGACAATGGTGCTTCAGACACACAAGTGCACCTCTGAGATGGAGCCTTAAAAACCACATGACTCCAGCTGAACTCCTGTCAGATACATATAATACCTCAGTGTCAAGATTTGAAAATTATATTTTTAATCAGATTTTTAAAGTGAAAGTGAAGACTGATTTTTCAATATAGTAAACTTAATGCTAGTTATAATGTCATTGTATAACCTATTGAATTTATAGGATGACTTTTTGGTGTTGAGAATAATATTAAGTGAATATCTCCCATACACACATATGTACATATATACACACATTTGTTTAGATATGCATATATATGTATAAACCACTAAGTCTCAGTTTCACCTCAGCTGTGAATGCAAAACATAATTTAGTAACTCATTCCAAATTTTATAATCTTCATTGTAAAAAAACACCCTAAGCATATGTTTAAAAATATACAAGTCACAATATATTAGGTTAATATTTCTTCTAAATATTCACTGCCCTGACATAAAATATTACTTTTTAGTTTGTTTTCTTTAACTCTAGTAACTCAACATTAAATTAATATATGATAGCTAACTAAAAATTTCATATTTAAAAATGTTATGATAGATGTTTTTGATTACTCTAAGAAAGATGCCAAGTTATGGTAGTGGCAGTGAAGAGTTTATTTTTTTCTATAAAAAATGAGAGCAGATTGGTAAGTACACAGAACAAAATTTTAAGGAGCCCTCTTCTAGTCCACTCCTTTTAAATTTCTGCCTCTCTTTCTCTTTCTCTCTCTCTCCCTCTCTGTCTCCCATTCCTTCCCCCTCTATTTGTCATACTCTACCAAAGCTGAGCTGCAGCTGTCCCTTATCCAGGGCATAAGTCCTTCAACCAAGGACAGATCCTTCCCAGCTCACTGCATTCACAACCCGCCAGTTTCTTTGTGTCCTTGGACAAGAAGTTCTTCCCTTTCCGCACGTCTACATTTTGCTTATGCTGCTGCTTACAAATCATATTTCATCCTCATGAACTTTTTTTTTCATTTTTCCAAGCTAGAAATAATTTCTCTTGTGAACTCTTATGGAACTGCTTCTGTACCTCGCCTAGGATTTTTCAAATCTTAAATCTTGTTATTTATATGCATTTCTGATATCCTCTGGTGTACTGTAAGTGCCCAGAGGCCAGGATTCGTGTCTGATCCATTTTGTATTTCTTAAGGGACTCAGCACAGTAATGTTTAATGTTCATACAATAAATGTTTATTGAATTATTTGTGGAATTCATTTCAATATGGTTCACAGTCACACATATCAAATCACACACTCAAAAAAACTTAATGAGCAACTGTTATGCATTAACTCCTAAGCAGTTAAGGTATTCACAGGGCCTCAGTTTTAGTTAGCTCACTATCTATTGAAGATATACACATGTAACACAAGTAACTATATTTTAAAATATTAATAAACCCTCATTGCCATGCATTACTGATTTTTCTGTTTAAGAATAACACATGAGTCAGGAATTAATTATCCTAAAGAAATGAAGGGTCAGAAGAGTTTAATTGAGCCACGTAGGACCATCATATCATTTACTTAAATGATAGACCCAGTCTTAGATCCTGTCTTGTGACTCAACTCTAAGGTTGTTTCCATGACACTATGGCATGTCCACTGTTCCTTCTAGATCGAGTCCCCAAATCAGATAACAAATTCCCTGGAAATATTTTCAGATCCAGACTGGAGGCATAAAACTGGAAACTCTATTAGTTGCCATAGGAGAGATGAGACCAGCAGCTGATTGTAGCAGAAAAAGCCTACCTGATCCAAATTAATTGGTGATCTTAAATACAGTTGGATCTGTAGTAGTGGTTTTAGTAGTACCAATTTTAAATGTTATTATCTCCTAGATTTTTTTTTGCCTGCACACAGGAGACTGAAAGGAGACTGCAAAGGAGACTGAGGAGAAGCCAACTAAAATTTTCAGATTGTCTTAACACTTTGTAAATGAAACATAGCCACATTTCTTAAAACACACACACACAGTCAACAAGCCTTTGCCTCTGAGAATTGTTTTATTAATTTTGAAACATCTTCAGCTAATTAGAAAACATTTATTGAGCTTTTTGCTTTCCAGGGTTATCCATGTCAAACTCAATGAACTACATTTTGTAAAAGTGTAGTGCTTCATTGAAAAATATGAAGTTAGCATGCCTTTAGCATGTCACTATACACAAACCTTTTCACAGTAACAAAACCATCTTGCCCTTGAGATGACTCTGTAGGTAAATTTATAACAAGGTAGTAAAACAGGAAAGAGATTTCAAAACTAAGACCCACTGGCAATCAGTGAAAATGCCCATCATTTTCTGGTGTTAAATAGAAAACAAATCCAGGCTTAGAAAATGGAAGACTTTATTTGAAAACACCATTGGAGTAGGACAAGAGGGACTATTGCAAGGGGGAGAATGTTCCAACTGTAAGATCTATAAGCACCTTATAGGGCAGGCAGAAAGCCTCTTAGATATGAAGGAACAAACAAGACTAGAGCAAGGGATGTAATCAGGTGATTGACAAAGAAACATCTTTCCTTGTGGTCAACCAGTTATGTGAGAAGTTGATAGGAGAGGTTGCTCTACCTTCCAGTGTTTGGCTAAGATGCTAGTTCTTGGTTAAAGCCAAAGATGCACCCAAGTCCAGGGAGGGAAGCGAGAAGGCTGACAAAAGTTTGGTAAAGTGCTCACTTCGGCAGCACATACACAAAAGTTTGGTAAAGTCATCAACTCTGTGGTTCAGATTGACTGCTGTGGACCGTAGTTCAACTAGTCAATTCTGAAATGAAGAATAGGAATTTGGGAGATTTGTGTCTGGCTTTGTCATAGTACATGTTACTCCTTGTGTCATTCAGATGCCACACATAAGTAACATGAGGAGAGATATTCTTTGCAGAAATAATTCCAAATTTAAGTGGTGAATATTTCCACTAAGTGAGAACACCTCATTTTAATGCTGGGCTTGATGATCATGTCTTAGCCCTGACTCTTCCATGTACCATTGAACTATACAACTAGCCATTCTTGAGATGCTGGTTCAGAAATATTTATCTTTCTAACACGTAAAAAAAATACTGGCATGTGTTTTTGTAAATTAGGCCTCAAGTGTCATTGTCGGGAGTCCACAGACATGGCACTCCAGAGTCAAAGTACAAACTACAAAGACTTTATTGAGTCTCTTGCAACAGAGGGAAAAACCCAGAATTCAGACTGAGCTCAAGGGGCTGGAGAGAGAGATTTTTAAAGAGCTCAGATAATGGGAGGGAGGGAGGAGTCATAGGCCAGTTGTATTTGCTAATTATCCTTACCCACAAAGAAACACAAACTTTCTTCTATCTTCACGCAGGAGGTAGTACCTGCAGAAGATAGATTCCTACCCATCTGTAGAAATGAGAGGTGGGACACTATCTTCCTCAATGATAATTAACATTCTAAAGGGTTGGTTCCAAGGTGCTTGAGAAAGATGTCCTTGGACTATAAAACTGTCAAGAAGCTTTTTTAAAAATATTTCATCTCAAAGAGGCAGATAAAGAATTTACAAGGGAAGGGGTGGTATGGCAAGCTAAGGCACCAGTTCAGATGCCCTCATCGCAGAGTTCCCAAGGTTGAGCCCTGTGTTAACTTCCTGCTAATGTGCTCGGGAGGAAGCAGATTATGGCTCAAGTACTTGGGTCCATGCCATCCACATGGGAGACCTGAATGGGGTTCCTGACTCCAGGCTTCAGCCTGGCCCAGTCTAGCTGTTTGTAGGCATTTGGGGAGTGAACCAGCTGATAGAAGACTGACTCTCATAAAAATTAATTACAAAGTTTTAAAAAATAAATATCATATGAACAAAACTTACATAAAAATGAATTTACATGTTTTCATGGAGAAGGCATTTGAGGCAGGTTGGCACAGTGGTTAAGACACCACTTGGGACACCCAAATCACCAAGAAACCAAGATGGCCCAACTCCTTGGGTCCCTGAACCCACATGGGGGACCCAGAAGAAGCCCCTGGCTCCAGGCTTTGGATCGACACAGCTCCAGCCATTGCAACCAATTGGGGAGTGAACCAGCAGATGGAAGACCTCTCTCTCTCTCTCTCTCTCTCTCTCTCTCTCTCTCTGCCTCTCCTTCTCTCTCATTGTAACTCTGACTTTCAAATCAAATAAATCTTTAAAAAAAGTTTAGTCAAGTTGAGGAGACTATTAAGACATTATTGGCCACAAACTAATATATTGGTAACAGAAAACCAGTCTCATTGAGAGTATTCATCCATGGGTTTAATCCACTAGAGTAGTCCCCTCACAACACACAGCTTCTAATACTCAACATCCTGTGCTCAGATTTAGGAGGTTTTTTTTGTTTTTTTTTTTTTGTTTTTTTTTTTGTTTTTTTTCATTTTAGCTCCCGCATATATGGGAGAGCATGTTGTATTTGTTTTTCCATGTCTGGCTGTTTTCACTCAAAATGATGTCTTCTACTTCTAACTATTTTGTTGCAAATGATGGGATTTCATATTTTTTAATTTTTTTAAAAAAGATTTAATTATTAGAAAGACTGAGTTACAAACAGAGGGAAAGAGAGAGATATCAATCTTCCATCTGATGGTTCACTTCTCAATGGCCACAATAGCCAGGCTGGGCCAGGCTGAAGCCAGGAGCATGAAGCATCATCCAACTCTCTCTTGTGGGTTCAGGGACACAAGCACTTGGGCCAACTTCTACTGCTTTCCCAGGCACATTAGCAGGAACTGGATTGAAAGTGGAGCAGATGGGACTTGAACCAGCACTCATAGGGGATGCTGGTATCATAGGCACCAGCTTAACTCTCTGTGCCAAAATACTGGCATTTGCTCACTCACTCGCTCACTCGCTCACTCGCTCGCTCTCTCTCTGAGATGAATAGTATTCTATTGTGTGTCTATACCACATCTTCTTTGTTCATCTGATGATGATCATCTTGGTAGATTTCACAATTTGGCTACTGCGAACAGTGCTACTATAAACATGTTGGAGTAGGGTGGGAGGGACATAAGGAATTTGGATTTAAAAATAGGGGAATCTGGGTGTGGTTCATTAATTGTGAAAATATGCTAATACGAAATGTTAATAAAGGAAATGCAGGGAGGCATATATGGGGACTGCCTAGTCTCCACCTGACCCAGCCCAGTCAAGCTGTTTCAGGCTTTTGGGGAATGAGCCAGTGAATGGGAGCTCTGTCAATCTCTTTGCCTCTCAGGAAAAAAAAAAATATATATATATATATATATATATATATATATAAAACAAATATATATTTACACAAATATAACTTCTTACAACAGAACATTTGGTAATAGTTATTTAATACTCAGTATAAACCTTTGAAGCACATTCTGTCACTGTTTCCATTTCATTTTATATATAATTAAGTGCATAAGTTTTCCAATATTACACAGGTAGTAGAGCTAGAATTGATCTTCACAGATTAGCCTCTATATTCTCAATTATTATGCTAAAAATTTAGGGGCCAGTGCTGTGTAGTAGCAAGTAAAAGCCACCGCCTGCAGCAGTTCAAGTCCTGGCTGCTCCACTTCCAATGCAGCTCTCTGCTATGGCCTGGGAAAGCAATAGAAGATGGCTCAGTTCCTTGGGCCCCTGCACCGGCGTGGGAGACCTGGAGGAAGCTCTTGGCTCCTGGCTTTGGATCGGCGCAGCTCCTGTCATTGCAGCCACCTGGGGCATGAACCAGTGAATGGAAGACTTCCTCTCTCTCTCTCTCTCTCTCTCTCTCTCTCCCTCCCTTTGCCTCTCTGAAAATCTTCCTTTCAAATAAATAAATAAACCTTTAAAAATATGCTAGAAATTTAACTACTTTTAGGCAGCAGAAAGTTCAAGGTTAAACTGATATCGACTATTTGGGGATGGATTGAGAGCAGATCTGTGTGCTTTACTGTCTACAGAATCCAGTATGGAAACACAGGGAATCAAAAGCTATCCACCGCCCTTTCTGCGTGGGAGAGTGTTGAGGAAAACCCAGCAAGAATTTCCTCCAAGCACAAGTTCGGGTTTGGAACAAAAATAAAATCTTCTGAAAGAATGAGATCCCAAAGCTCTATATCAGGGAATATCACAATGAAAACTTTTGCTTAGAAAATGTCATCAGTAGGTTACTAAAGCATGTTTTGTTCATAAAAGTATTCAAGTACAATCTTCATGGAACATTTAACTTTTAGGTGATATCATTTTCAGTGACCCATACAGTATAAACTGGCTGAAAAATATAAACCAAAGCAACTGATTAGAATTAATTAGTCATTTAATATGTACTAAAGTTATAATCAGAGTTTTGAAATTGTGAATTTAAAGTCACACTTATAGATAATGATTCCATCAGAGATCTCTTATGGCCATACAATTTCATGATCATAATGTCATAAAGGGAGGGATGCTACAGAGGATTATTTACATCTTTCTTTTCCTCAAGTTGGAAGAGACAGGCAGTGTATCCAGTTCAATAAGAAATGGTAGCAGGGCTGGTTTTGTAGCGCAGTGGGATAAGCTGGTGCCTGTGATGCTGGCATCCCATGTGAGCACCCCGTATGAGCACTGTTTGAAGTCCTGGCTGCTGCTCCACTTCTAATCCAGCTCCCTGCAGATGCTGCTGGAAAAGCAGCAGAAGATGACCCAAGTTCTTGGGCCCCTGCCACCCATGTGGGAAACCCAGATGATGTTCCTGGTTCCTGGTTCCTGGCTGCTGTGGCCATTTGTGGCAGCAGACAGAAGATCTCACTCCCAATCTCTGTCTCTGTAACTATGTCTTTCAAATAAGTTAATACATCTCTTTTGAAACATTTTTAAAATACTAACATTTGGCCAGCACCACGGCTCACTAGGCTAATCCTCCGCCTGCAGCGCCGCACCCCAGGTTCTAGTCCCGGTCAGGGCACCGGATTCTGTCCCGGTTGCTCCTCTTCCAGTTCAGCTCTCTGCTGTGGCCCAGGAAGGCAGTGGAGGATGGCCCAGGTCCTTGGGCCCTGCACCCGCATGGAGATCAGGAGGAAGCACCTGGCTCCTGGCTTCGGATCGGTGCAGTGCACCGGCCGTAGCGGCCATTTGGGGGGGTGAACCAATGGAAGGAAGACCTTTCTCTCTGTCTCTCTCTCTCGCTAACTCTGCCTGTCAGAAAAAAATATACTAACTTTTTAAAAGTGGTAGCAAGTCATTAATGTCCCTAGCTTGGTTTTGTCTCTGAATTCTCTGGAATTGGTCCTTTGGAGGGATTATTACCATAAACAATTTCTCTCAAGGTAAAATCAACACACAGATTTTTATATAAACATCATTAAACAGGGAATCATAATGTTGAGCAGATAGTTTTAGCGTTTTTGCTTTCACATTTTTTTTTCTTCTCATAGGGTTCCCATCAAAGTGCAAAAGAGCATAATAACTAAGAATCAAAGAAAGACTGGAGGGGCTGGCACTGTGGCATAGCAGGTGAAGCCACTGCCTGCAGTACTGGTATCCCATATGGGCACTGATTTGAGTCTACTTCCAATCCAACTCTTGCTATGGCCTGGGAGAGCAGAAGATGGCCCAAGTCCTTTGGCCCCTGCACCTGCATGGGAGACCTGAAAGAAGTTCCTGGCTCCTGGCTTCAGATCTGTGCAGCTCCAGCTCTTACAGCCATCTGGGGAGTGAACCAGTAGATGGAAGACCTCTCTCTCTCTGCCTCTGCCTTTATTAAAAATAAATCTTAAAAAATAGTACCAATAAATAATTGAAAAAAAAGGAAGAAAGAAAGACTAGAACTCACTAGCATTCCTATCAAGTAATGGCCTTGGAAGCCAACACTTTGAATTTTTTGCTGTTGTACAAAACTGCCCTGCGCTTTAGATGAAATGTCTAGCAACTAGCAAAAATAAAATTTGTCAATAACTTTCTTCAATATTTGCCCAGGAAAGGATTAATGATACTTCGAGGATCCAATTGTCAAATTTGCCAGGTATATTTACAAATAAAATGTTTTTAAAAGATTTATTTATTTACTTGAGAGGCAGAATTATAGACAAAGAGAGGGAGAGACAGAGAGAGAGGTCTTTCATCCATTGGTTCACTCCCCAAATGGCCACAACAGCCAGAGCAAGGCTGATCCAAAGCCAGGAGCCAGGAGCTTCTTCCTGGTCTCCCACACGGATACGGGTGCCCAAGGACGTGGGCCATCTTCCACTGCTTTCTCAGGCTTTCAGCAGAGAGCTGGATCAGAAGTGGAGCAGCTGGGACTCAAACCAGCACCCATATGGGATACCTGTGCAGCAGGTGGATGCTTAACCTACTAGGCCACAGCACCAGCCCCACAAATAAAATTTTGTATCTTATGCTCATATACATTTTATTACATGATTTTCATTTGCGTTATGTCACCTGATTAATTCTAATGGTCTTACACATATTTATATGCAAATTCTGACCACCTCATACTTTTAATAACAATAGTTTAGCCTATGCCTAGTGACAGGTTCTTATACCTGAGCCTAGGAAAGCTTTCACATTGATGCTCTTTGTTGATCTTCCCTTTCATGAGAGCACAGGGAAACTGAGAACAGAGGCAACCAACAGGGCCTTCTCTCATTGTCCAACCCTTCTGGCAAACCAAACATCAGAAAAGCAGAATAAAGCACAGACCAAATTCATGGTACGGCCTTTTCCTCTCTTGAACTCTAACCATCTTATCACCTCAGCAGACAGATTCAGCTGCCACATTTTCTTGAAAAGTGGGCTGAGTCTTGAGATCACTCTCAGCAAATATCTGGCACAAGGCCATTCTGCCCCATACTTTTCTGCACTCTTGTGTTAGAAAATCTCGGAGCACCGCCAGCTTTTAGCCAACTATAACTTTCCTCTTCATCTCCAAGGTTCCTGACACCTGTCCTCCAGACAGGTAATCCATAACAGCTGTCCTATCTGATAGAAGACCAGCAATTAGAAGGTGAAGCAGTTTACTTGCACATTTTCACTCACAGTCATTCACCAGACAGGTGAGAACTGGACCGACTTCTCTTCTTGGTGAGGGGCAAGTGTGAAGTGTGACACTTATGCTTTGCATGAGGTGCTCTGCCCACTATCATGGTCTCCAGTTTTATTCACCTGTGTGCTCATTTGCCAAGAAGCTTGATTGCTAGGCTATGTGAAAGCGATGGAACACACAGGTGCATAGGAAACGGCGCTGGGGCTGGTTGACCCAGATGGAGTGGTGCTTGTGATGGAGAACCAGCTACAGGGCCAAGAGCTTTTCTCCTGCCACAGAGAAGCATGAAGGAGGAGGCCAAAACAAACCCCTGTGCCTGCCAAGTTTGGCACTGGATCAGAGAGCACTTCATAGAAACCCATCCCGTGGCCTCCTGCGTGGGAACAAGGCATTTGTTACAGGCACAGTTTCTTTTAATTGAACAACAGATCATTTATCTGATGAAAACACTTCATTAGGCTCTTAAAAAACTTGAATTGTAAGTAGGGTGTGGCCTTTCATTTTTAGACGAAAGTATCATTAGACGTGATTTCATATATTTTTAAAAGGTAGTTCTATGAGATGCATGCTTTTGTAGAGTGACCAGAAAATTGTTAATAACCACACTATACACAGATTTCTTGTGAACCCAAGCAGAGAACCTCTGCTGAGTGTTTACAAGACAGGTTTTCTGGGACATCACAGAGCTGAGGTTGCACATCTTTCTGTTGACATAGACATTATGACAACCATGTGTTTAGATAGTAGCAGGCTAACCCTTGTCCACAATTTTCAATGCTTCACTTCACCACAGCTGTGCAGAGACCTTACTGACCCTATTTTAATTAGTGTAATTAACTTCCAGCATTATAATTCTAGCATGGTAGAGAGAGGAAAAAAATTCCTAAATATTATTTCATCGTTAGAAGAAATTATCCCACTTTCTATAACTA
Organism: Oryctolagus cuniculus; assembly: GCF_051225735.1. NCBI lineage: Eukaryota > Metazoa > Chordata > Mammalia > Lagomorpha > Leporidae > Oryctolagus > Oryctolagus cuniculus. The sequence continues at coordinate 103,333,296 of NC_142871.1, read as the reverse complement.
TGTATCTAAGAATACCAAGTAGATACTCACAGATACCCTCCTAGCTGTATATGACCTTCCAACAGAATTGTGTGCATTCATACACACTCTGATTAGGCTAGGGATGCCCCAGAAATATTTGTTTGTTGAGGGTAAAGAAGATTGGACAATCCATTCCATTCTTGCCCAAGGCCACCTTAAACAAGTAAGGATCATCTAGCAATGACTCTTTTCCTCCTAATCTTCATTGTACTTACAGAGGTCCAGGTATCTCATATTTCTACATACTAGAAGGTTTTCTACTACTATTAATGTTAGAAAAAGGCACAAGTGGAAAAAAGGGTTCCAAAATGTAAACTAAAGAGTGAAAATCAGTGTATTTCTCTGCTTGGTGTTCAGTGTTTTTCTAATTCAGCAACAAGTGGAATAAAACCATGAGCAATATTTTTAGGGGCTGACTAATGATGAGGGGGAGAGCGGAAGAAAGGGGGGAGTAGAATGAGAATGGGAAAGATTGACAGCTAAATTGAGATAAATACAAAAGACATATGTAGAAAGTAATCTGGGGACAAGAAAACAAATGTGTGCTTCTCTGCTAGCCAAAAGCTTGTAAGACTCATGGGGTTAACAAAGCATCTAATCTTGGGTGAAAAACACCATGTGAAAAGACAGACCAAGAAGCATTGTAGTGCAGTGAATGGTGAAGAATGGAGGATGCTGAAAAGGTAAGAAAAACAGACTTGTGATAGTGATGCCGAGGAGACACCAACAGGGATACTCAACTGCAGGGCGCTTTTAAAGGCTGCTTCCTGGGGGTTGTTCCAGCTGTGTGCCACTTGTTGCTCCCAACAATGAGAAACATTTTTCATTTCTTTTCCAATACAGGCTTTTCACCTATCTAAGGAAAATTGGTTTTCTAGTAGATGGTATGAAACCTTTGCAAAAATGTATTTACAGTACTGTAGAAATATTGTAAGTATATGGAAAATTACCGTTTTTCAATTTGGCTTGATGTCCTTTTTTATAGTTTTCCAAGTACCAAGATTAAGAACAAGATTTTTACCCTTAGGAGCACCCTTAGCCTAAACTCTTGACTTGTTATACAAACAAGCACTCTATTTCCAACAGCCCAAAGGAGCAATTGTTCTGCTTGCTTATGCGTAAGAAATGAAAAGAAACTGCTGGGGAAGAAAATATGTAGTGATGAAGAAAAGGAGTAAGAAAGGGGAAAATAGGAAAAGACATGTTCATGGAAATAATTGTTTTCTACTTGTGTAGGAAGTGTGACAGCAAAATAGGACTAATATCTCTGCTATGTGAAGGACAGTTTATTGAATCTGATGATCTTTTGAGATCTCCTCTAACTTAAAGAGTTTCTGATTCTGATGACGGATTTTGATACTCCAAGTTTACAAACCCCATAATCAGTCATATTAAAATATATAAAGATAATATTGGAAAAATAATAAGGATATTTCAAAATGTTTGAGGAAAATGGAATGAAATAACAAGTATATTCTGTTGCAAAAAATGTGAAGTCCATGCAGATGAGAGATTTTCAAAAAGTTAAAAGGAAAATGTGTATGATAGACACTATGCATAGATTTCAAAAACATCTTGCAGCAGAAAAAACTTATTTTAATTCCATGTTTCTACCAACTTTTTGAAGTATCTTGCATGTAATTGAAGAAGTCATGGGATTTTGCATTCCTATGACAGAAAATTTCTGGAACATAAATCCTCTCCACAGAATGCCATTTCATTGCCATTCCTGATTTGGAAGTGATACAAAAGTGTTCCTTGCTCCCATCTTGGGGGGAGAAGCCCATGGTGCCTCCCTTATTTTATTACTTGGCAGGGTCCTTGGACATGTACAGTGTTCTCTTAATAAATTTTGGTTTTGTCATGCATCCCCCCGGCTCCGTTAAAAGGTTAAGAGAAGAAAAGCACTTAAAGACCATCATCACACACCATCACATTATGGGAAATGGCATAGAGGCTATTGCTGTTTGATAATATAACCTGGTTACATAATCTGATCAATGTCATATGAAATGTTTTCTTTCTCTGGAGACAGTAAGAGGATATTGAAATACAAGATAAGATTGACCGGGCCCAGTAAAAATACCTACTAGTAGCAATAATTTATTTCTTTTTCTGAGAACAAAGAAATCTTTTCCTTTTCAGACTAGGTAACAAAGCAATTAAACACTAAGTTATTAAAAAGTATATTATTGGGGGCCAGTGCTGTGGCATAATGGGTAAAGCCACTACCTGCAGTACCAGCATCCCATATGGGCACTGGTTCAAGTTCCAGATGCTCCACTTCGAATATAGCTCCCTTGCTAATGTGTCTGGAGAAAACAGTGGAAGACAGACCAAGTCCTTGGGCCCCTGCACCCTCATGGGAGACTCAGAAGAAGTTTCCTGACTCCTGGCTTTGGCCTGGCCAAACCCTGGCTATTGTGGCCATTTGGGGAATAAAGCAGCAAATGGAAGCTCTCTCTCTCTCTCTCTGTCTCCCCCACTCCCTCTTACTTTCAAATAAATAAATAAACCTTTTTAAAAAAGTATATTATCAAGGTGGGCGCCGTGGCTTACTTGGCTAATCCTCTGCCTGCAGCGCCGGCACCCCAGGTTCTAGTCCAGGTTGGGGCGCCGGTTCTGTCCTGGTTGCTCATCTTCCAGTCCAGCTCTCTGCTGTGGCCCAGGAGGGCAGTGGAGGATGGCCCAAGTGCTTGGGCCCTGCACCTGCATGGGAGACAAGGAGGAAGCACCTGGCTCCTGGCTTTGGATCAGTGCAGCGCTGGTTGTAGCAGCCATTAGAGGGGTGAACCAACGGTAAAGGAAGACCTTTCGCTCTGTCTCTCTCTTTCACTAACTCTGCCTGTCAAAAAAAAAAAAAAAGTATATTATCAGCATGCAGTCTTTTCTTGATGTAATCAGATACACTAAAAAGGTGATTTGGAATGTCAGTGAGGAAGAATTTGAAGAGAAATAAGCCACTTATTGGTTGGTAACAGGGTACATAAACTCTTGTAAGATTGTTGTCATTTATCGGGCCTCACCCATTAAAGTCTTTTTCTCCCTTTGGCTCCAAGCTGAATCTGACTCCTTAAATCAGGTTTTCTATAGCAAAGTGATTCTGGTGATAGAGCCTGCTTAGCCTGCCTTCCTCCTCTGTGCTGGGCTATGTGTCTCAGCAAGGACACAGCAGCAGTTTCCAATCCTCGCCTGGCTCTGAGCCTCACCTTTCCTACCATTCCAACTCTGGGAGCATCCTAGACAAGCTTCTCCAGGGCGGCCACCAGACCCTGCCCTTCACACATGGAAGACTTGCTAGCCTTGCAGCAAGCATTCCTGCTTGGATGACTTCAGAGTTTGATCTATCAGTTCAGAAATAAATATTCCTTATGAAAAGGCCATTGTACAGAAAGAAAATGTTGCCAAGGTTTCTTTGAAAGCGTACTTGTAGGTAGGCTTATTGTACCTTGAACTACAAAATAGTACAGAGAATGTCCTTCAGTTACTTACTATCCCTTAATGAAAGCTAATGATGATCTTTAAAAATGCTACCTAATAATACAGAAAAAATCATTGAAACAGCTTCAACATCTCTCCTTCCCTGAAAAAACATACTTCTTACCTGTAGTCTAGAACTTTGGAGAACACTCTGATTTTCAGACAATAGAATTTTTTACACTAAATCACGTTTACATCAAAGACAGATGTTTAAATCATTTCAATTATTAAAGTATCACAGAATACCCTGCCTATCATGTTGCTGTCAGCAACACCAGGCATGTGAGTGGATAACCATTGTCACAAAGCAATTTAATTCTCCAGCAAAGCGTTAGGAAGCTGTGCTCGTCTCAAAACCTAGTCTTCATTTGTCAGATTGTTTTTCATCCTGTGGTTGAAATTGGAGCTTCATAGATTGTTTCACCAAAGTTTCAATGTTGCCTCAAATTTAGTTCTCCAGTGTTTGGAAAAAATAGAACTACTTCCGTGAAAAGCTTAAAAAGATAGCTGTACAACTTATTCTAGAACAAAAGTTTTCGGGAACTTATACCCCCATCCCATCATCACTCAAGTATTGCAAAAATTAAAATAAATCAAGAAAGAACACATGTTGACAAGAAAATTGCTTCTGAATTATGTACCCCAGAAGGAAAAGACTTAAGAAAACAATTCAAGAATAATTAAGGGTAAAAAAAAAAATGTTTCTGGCCAACTGCTGCGTGATTCTGTTCCGTTTCAGCTGTGGCACTGACACACACCTGTGTTCTGGGTGCTCGATCCAGGGGAACCACAGTCAAACAGCACCCGAAGCCAGGGAATGCCAGGAGTGAAGCGACTCATGTCATGATTCCACCCAATGCACAAACCATTTCCAGGTTATTAAATAATCAAAACAATCCACCAGTGAGACAACTACAGTACTTTAATAGGCATAGAGGTGCTTGACGTCCACTTCCTGTTTCACCACATACAGTATTAAGAGGACCTATACAAAAGGGTTGACATTTAATATAAGTAATCATTTTGACTGATTCACTAATGCCATTCGTATGTGGAAGTGGTTTTGTGCTGCTTTGCTTTTGTTTGTTTCTCTACCAAAAGTGCCTTGAAGAGCAACACAATGACTTTTAATGAATTTGTTGCCACTGCTTTTATTTGTCACTGTTATTTTTATGCCATTAATATGCAAATATCAACACAGTGATAAAGGCAAGTAATTTTGACATTATTGTGAAAGCAGTTTCCATTTTGTGAATGTACATTGAGAATCACAGGAATAGTAAAATCTCCATAAGCATTAAATGATAAAGGAAAAGTACACCATAAATATCAACTGTGCATGGCATCAATAATGGCTATACTGATGGAATCACTGCTGTTGGTCTAAATACAATTACAACATGACTGTGTTGGGAAAAGATAAAATTGTGTATTGGTGGTGGGAATAAGGAGGTTGAAAGAGTTACCATCTAAAATGAAAAGGAAGGAAATAAACCAGTGGGACAAATATTATGGCATAGGGGGTTAAGCTTCCACATGGGATGCCTGTATCACATACTGGAGTGGCAGTTCAAGACCTGGCTGTTCTGTTTCTGATCCAGCTTCCTGCTAATGTATTCTGGGAGGCAGCAGGGGATGGCTCAAGTGCTTGGTGCCTTTCCACCCATGTGTTAGACTTGAATAGCTTTTGACTTTGGCCTGGACCAGGCCTGGCTATTATAGGCATTTGGGGAGTGAAACAACAGATAAAACACATTTCTCTCTGTCCCTGTCTCTCTCTCTATTGCTCTACCTTTCCAAGTGGTGGTTTTTTTGTTTGTTTTTTTTTTTGTTGTTTTTGTTTTTGTTTTTTTTTGACAGGCAGAGTGGACAGTGAGAGAGAGAGACAGAGAGAAAGGTCTTCCTTTGCCATTGGTTCACCCTCCAATGGCCGCCGTGGCTGGCGCGCTGCGGCCCGCACACCGCGCTGATCTGATGGCAGGAGCCAGGTGCTTCTCCTGGTCTCCCATGGGGTGCAGGGCCCAAGCACCTGGGCCATCCTCCACTGCACTCCCTGGCCACAGCAGAGAGCTGGCCTGGAAGAGGGGCAACCGGGACAGAATCCGGCGCCCCGACCGGGGCTAGAACCCTGTGTGCCGGCGCCGCAAGGCGGAGGATTAGCCTAGTGAGCCGCGGCGCCTCCAAGTGGTTTTAAAAATTTAAAACAAAAGAAAGAAACCACCTGAAAATAAAAAGTAACCATACTTAATTCACAATATATGGGAAATAAGAAACTGCAGCAAGAGTTTCAAGTAGTCCTGATTTTCAACACTCTTCATGTTCTGCTCCTCCTTCTCTGCCCACATCCCTTTTCCACCTTTGCTGACTGTGCTATCTGGGCAGAGCTGATCTCTCATTGCCTCAGGCCTTTCCCACTGAGGCTCATCTGACTACTCTATGTGCACCTCCCCCATGCCACCTGTTGTCTTCATTTTGCTCTGCCTTCCTCCATATCCCAAAACTTCCTACCACAATCACCCACAGTAAAAATTTACTGGTTTACTGTTTTGTTCATCATCTTTTGTCTGTGTCTCTCCACTCTGAAATAATATAATTTCTAGGCAGGCAGGGATTTTTAAAAATGTGTTTTACTCTCTAAAATATCCCAAGCACTAAAAGCAGTGTGTGTGGCATTTAGAAGATGCTCAACAAATACTTTTTGAATACAAGACCGAGTGAGGAACAGGAAATGTTGCATCACAATAGCTAACAGTCTGCTAGTTGTCAAATGAAGCCTGTAGAGCCCTTTGACTTTTCAACCTGCGCATGTGTGACTTCAGTAAAAGTAACAGACAAGTGGCCAGCATTTGGTGTAGCTAGTAAGCTGCCGCCTGTGATGCCGGCATCCCACAAGGGCTCCGGTTAATTTCCCAGCTGCTCCACTTCTAATTCAGCTCCCTACTAATGGCCTGGGACAAGCAGTGGAAGATGCTCCGAGTGTTTGGGCCCCTGTCACCTATATGGTTCACCCCGATGAAGCTCTTGGCTCCTGGCTTCGATCTGGACCATCCCTGGCCAATGCAGCCACTTTGAGAGTGAAACAGTGGATGGAAGATCTCTTGCTCTCTCTCTGTCTCTCCCTCTCTCTCCCTAACTCTGCTTTCAAATAAGTAAATAAATCTTTTTTTTTTAAAAAAAAGTAATGGGCACATTTATAGAAATAAATATAAAATAAAATCAGAACATAGGTATATGCACATAAAAATAGTGCTACAATTATCTCAGAAAGATTCTTTATGGCTCTTTTTGTTTGTTTGCTTTGTTGGTGTTCTGTAAGACCACTTAACATGAGATCTACTCTCTTAAAGTTTCAAGTGCACTATACCATATTGTTAACTCTAAGTACTACACTTAGAACAGATCTCTAGAACTTACCCATCTTGCATCACTGAAGCTTTGTGCTTGTTGCACAAATTAGAAAAAGGCAGCCTTTCCCCCGGATGGGAGCATACCCAAACAGGGCACATGGCTTGAAAGCAGACCATGCACTTGATTTCAGCTGCTTCCCACCCACTCAGCCAAGTGTTCTTGTGCAGAAAAAAATCTGCACAAACCATTGGCAACAGCCCTGATTCACTTGAGTCCTGGGAAAATCAATGCAAACAGAATTTATCCTTTTCTACTTCCGCAGTACCCTGAGTGAGTTTCCAGCAGCTCCAGGCCAACAATAGGCCTGCTCCTTCCTAGAACAAATCTCTGAAAAATGGAAGGAAAGGCAAGGTGAAAATGACCACTCTCAGAACCATACCTGTTTTAACACAAGGAGACAGATAATAAAAATGAGAAGACCCGAAGGTGAGAGGGTAATAGATCAATACTAAGGGGAGAAAATGACAGGAGAGACTGATCAAAAAAATAAGTGTAAAGTTCTGGTGTCAGTTGCTTTTCTGTTTTAGTACAAGGAAAAGAATTTGAGAAAAAGGGATCAAAAGGGTACTGAAATAGTGGCCACAAAGGACACAAGGAGGACACAAAAACCTTCACAAATTGGCTTGGAGTTATGTATGATTAATTCTGTGGACAAACAAAAACCACACAGATCTGCTGTTGTCCTTGGGGTATGAACAAAGTTCAGCTCAAACCCTTGCTGCCCAAGCTCCTTCACCTGGTTTAGGAGATTTGCTTTAACCTCATTCACATCATTATAAAGCAGCATCAGTGGGCAGGCATTGTAGGCCAGTGGGATAAGCTGCTGCTTGAAGCTCCTGCATCCCACAATCAGAGTGCCTGGGGTTAAGTCCTGGCTCCTTGATTCCTACTCAGCTTCCTACTACTGTGCTCTCTGAGAGGCAGCAGATGATGGACCAAGTGTTAGGGTCCCTGTCATGCACATGAGAAACCTGGATTGAGTTCTAGGCTCCAGCTTTGACCTGACCCAGTCCTGGCTGTTGTGGGCTTTTGCAGAGTGAAACAGCAGATAAAAGATCTCTCTCTCTCTCTCTCTCTCTTTCTCTTTCTCCATTGTTCTGCTTTTCAAGTTAAAAATAAATAATTAAGCAATTAATAAGTAAAAATTTTAAGTTAAAAATTAATAAGTAAATATTTTTAAAATAATTAGGAGCATTAAACTAAAAAACTCATTATAGTCATTAAACAATCCATTCATTCAACAAATTATTATTCAATGCCTCCTTTGCACCAGGAGCTACTTGGAAAACTGGGAGCACAATGAGGAGTGAAAAAAATGGTCCCAGATCTTGTGGACATGTATTCTTATGAAAATTACTGTTAATCAGGAATGTCAGGGGCTTGCACTGTGGCATAATAGGATAAGCCTCCATCACATGTGGGAGCCAGTTCATGTCCTGGCTGTTCCTCTTCTTATCCAGCTCTCTGCTAATGCCTGGGAAAGCAGCAGAGATGGCCCAAGTGTTTGGGCCCCTGCACCCACGTGGGAGACCAGAAGAAGAAGCTCCTGGATCCTGTCTTCAGATGGGCCCAGCTCTGGCTGTTGACTGAACCAGCGGGTGGAAGACCTCTTTATCCGTCTCTTTCTTTCTCTGTAACTCTTCCTCTCAAATAAATAAATTAATATTTAAAAAATCACGAATGTCTGAAATAAGTGCTATGGAAGAGAGAAGTACTAGAACACAGTGCCAGGAAGCTTATAAGAGGAGGATTTCTCCTAAGTGCAAACGTGGGCTTCATGTCCATAAACTGATTTTTTTGAGAAGCCTCCTAAGATGAGGGGATGTGTCATGGATAAAAAGCAGAGGGTTGAAATAGCTCATGATGAAAGAGGTAGACAGAGAATGAAGTGTTCAAAGAAGGGGCATGTTCTAAAGTATACATAAGACTTTGGGACAAGTTTCAGGCTTGGCAGTGGCCACAGCAATTGGAATATTTTAGATCATGTTATGGAAATTTTTGTCCTTATTCCGAGAGAAAATGGAGAGAGTATGAAATATTTTAAGCAGAAGGGTGATGTGTTATGAGCTACCTTTTGTAAACATTTTGTTTGGACATAATATGAAGAATGGGCTGGGTGGGAGTAGGTGGAAAACACAAGGTAGGAAGTGGCAGAGTTGGTAAAAGTTGATTGTCATCCAAGATTGAAGCAGTTCCTGGAAAGACGGAGAGAAGAGATTGGATTCAAATGTCAATGAAGTGATAAAATCACTAACACTTAGGATGGGTTGGCTATGTGATGGTAGGAAACTGTCAAAGTGAGTACTTGATATCTAGATTCTGCAACCAGATTAGCAATGGTGGCAGACATTCTTCAGGTGGCAGACATTTGAAGAAGATTTTAAAGTGGGATAAAGACTGAGATGCTGGAGAGCATGAATTTAATTTTCAGTTAAGTCATTGGGACACTCAGTAGATGATATTATGTGGGAAGATAAAGCTTGCACTGGTGGTATACATGTGATTGCTCTGCTCATGGGTGATCCCTGAATCTGTAGAACAGATGTCATCTCCTAGACAGTGCATGACAGAAAGTGGAATTGTGACCTCTGAGGTATGATGACAGGTAGAGAAAAGAGAGCTTAAAAGATTTAGAGATGAAACAGGCAGAGTGGAAGAACATAACAGTAGGATGCAGGGCAGTGCTGCTCCATAGAACAATTTTATTTGCAGTGGGAAAAATACCCAGAGTATTTTTGGTCAAACAGGAATGATCTGGAGTTCATGAGAGAGATGTTAGAATCTATTAATGATATGTTAAAAATTGCTCACTTCTGGCTGGCTCTGCGGCTCACTAGGCTAATCCTCCGCCTAGCGGCGCCAGCACACCAGGTTCTAGTCCCGGTCGGGGTGCCGGATTCTGTCCCGGTTGCCCCTCTTCCAGGCCAGCCCTCTGCTGTGGCCCGGGAGTGCAGTGGAGGATGGCCCAGGTCCTTGGGCCCTGCACCCCATGGGAGACCAGGAGAAGCACCTGGCTCCTGCCTTCAGATCAGCACGGTGCGCGGGCGCGGGCGGCAGCGCTGGCCGTGGCGGCCATCGGAGGGTGAACCAAAGGCAAAGGAAGACCTTTCTCTGTTTCTCTCTCTCATTGTCCACTCTGCCTGTCAAAAAAAAAAAAAAAAATTGCTCACTTCTAATGAATTATTCTCCAGACTTCAATAAATCCAAGCAGAAATGACTGACCCCTTATGGATAGTAAACCACAACTAGCTTAAAATAAATATCAAGCGACTTTCAGCCACTACTAATATCACTAATATCCCTGACTCCTATGAAAGACTGATGAACTGTGCTGAGAAAAGTTGGAACTGACATAGCCAAAAAAATTCTGTGATGAGTTAAGAAGCAATTGTGAAGCTGTATTTTATGTAAAAAGTAATATGAAAAGAGTAATGCTGCAAAAAAATTTAGACTCAAGTTCAAGAGAGCAAAGCTGTTTAAAATCAATCCTAAATAATGGTATCTCTGATAAATATGATATGAATTTGGGAGTGATAATAAGACAATGTGGCTGGTTGTTTGCCAGAAAACATTCTCTTTTTTTTTACTAAGACAAGGATGATATTGTTATTGTTTTAATGTTTATTTACTTTTTTAAAAAGATTTTCTTTACCTAGAAAACTTTTATTTAAGTATACAAACTTCAAGCATTTTATATATACAAATTTAGGAACATGGTGACTCTTCCCACTCTACCCTCCTTCCCAATTACACTCCCACCCTTCCTCCTTCTTCCTCTCTTATTCCCATTCTTATATTTTACTAAGATCTATCTTCGATTAACTTTATATACATAAATTAACCTTATACTAAGTAAAGAGTCCAACAAACTAGAAAAAAAAAAAACAACTATTCCTCAACCGTTGAAACAAGGGCTGTTGAAAATCATCGCATCTCAAAGTGTCAATTTCACATCTATAGATTACCTTTTAGGTGCTCTATTAGTCATCATAGATCGGGAAGGACACATGGTATTTTCCTTTTGGGGATTTGCTTATTTCACTAAGTATGATGTTTTCCAGTTGTATCCATTCTGTTGCAAATGACAGGACTGAGGTTTTTTTTTTTTTTTCCACTGTGTAGTATTCCATGGTGTACATATACCATAATTTCTTTATCCAGTCTTCTGTTGATGGACATCTGGGTTAATTCCATATCCTAACTATTATGAATTGAGTTGAAATAAACATGGGATAAAAGATTTATTTTATTTACTCGAAAGGCAGAGTTACAGAGAGAGATAGAGAGAAATAGAGAGGGAGAGATAGAGAGAGAGAGAGAGAGATTTTTCCATCTGCTGATTTACTCCTCAAATGGCTACCACAGCTGGGGCTGGGGCTGGGCCTGGCTGAAGACAGGAGCCACGAACTTCTTCCAGGTCTCCCACGTGGGTGCAGGAGCCCAAGGATTAGGACCACCTTCCTCTGCTTTCCCAGGGGCACTAGCAGGGAGCTGAATTGGAAGTGAAACAGCCAGGACTTGAACTGGCACCTATATGGGATAACAGCATTACTGAAAGAGGCTTAACTGTTTACGCTACAATGTTAGCTCTTCATTTACTTATTTTTTAATTATCTCAATGGCAGAGAAATGCAGAGAGAACAAGGGGGGAGAGAGAGAGAGAAAGAGAGAGAGACCTTCCATCTGCTGATTCACTCCCCAAATGCTCAAAACAATCAGGGCTTGGAACTCCATCCAGGTCTCCCACATGTGTGGCAGGGACTCAAGTACTTGGGCCATCCCCTGCTGCTTCTCAGGATGCACATGAACAATAAACTGGATTAGGAGCAGGTGAGCCAGGGCTCTGCCAGGGCACTCTAATATGAGATGCAGGCATCCCAAGCAACAAGTTAACCAATTTCATCATAATACCCATCCCAAGGCCTAGAATTTTAACTGGTCACATTGTTATCCAGTTAAACACTGCATATTCTGGCATCTCTTACAGCTATATGTAGCCATGTGATGAGAGTGGTATAGGGACTTCTAGAGAGTCCCCTTAAAGGGCAAGTCTGCCCTTCCTTCCCCCCCTTTCTAATTCCTGTTGGCTGACATGTGAATATGAAGGTTGTCAGTGAAGCAGTCATCATGGATTATGATAGCAAAACTAAGCATCAGAAAGCAGCAAGAGAGAAGGTACCTAAACCCCTGATGACTCTTGAGCTACCATAATGGTTGTTGCTTGAGATTGTGTTTTTTTTTCAATTGTGATAAATATAAGTGTCAGCTACTTTAAACCATGATTTTGATGGGATTTTGGTATATGCAAATGGACCTAGTCCTAACTAGCTAAGCTTAGTACCTTTGACAAGGGTACTAAGAACATGCATTAACTATAACCACATGGGAAATATTTAGATGTTATATTGTCATTGGCTGTATTTCATTGAAGGAAATTATGAATGACTACTTAGCCAAAAAAAACAAAAAAAGAAAGAAGATGTCCATATTTTCATTAAATGGTGCTAGGAAAATTGGATATCCACCTGCAGAAGCAGAAAGTAGACCCTTATCTCTTACCATATACAAAAACAAACTCAAAATGGACTAAAAACCTAAATATAAGACCTGAAATTTTGAAACTATTAAAAGAAAACATAATGGAGATGCTTCAGAACATCGGAATAGGAACAAATTCCCTCTGTCAGACCCCAAAATCTTAGGAAACAAAAACAAAAGTAGATTGAATGGGATTCGTCAACTAAAGAGCGCATAAAAGGAAAGAATCAATAGAATGAAGAGAGAAACCACAGAGCAGAAGAGGATATCTGCAAGCTTGCTATCTGACAATTAGTTAAAAAACACTATACAAGAGGAAATCAAACATCTCAGTAGCTAAACAGCAAATAATGCAAATTATAAATGGACAGTAGATTCAACCAGGCATTTCTTAAAGGAAGACATACAAATGGCCAATAAGTACACACATTGTTGGAGAAACACAAATCTAAACCACAATGACATATCACTTCACCCCAATTAGATTGGCTATTATCAAAAAGACAAAAGATAGTAAATTTTGGTATGGATATGAAGAAAAGGGAACCATTGTTCACTGCTGGTATAATTTAAATTAGTTTAACCCTTGTGGAAAAGGTATGGAGACTCCTCAAAACACTTAAAATAGAGCTACTGTATGATCCAACAATCCTGTGGTTATATATCCAAGGAAGATAAAATCAGCTTGTCAGAGACATCTGCACTGTCATGTTTATGGCAGCATCATTCATAGCAAGCCAAGAAATGGAAACAGTCCAAGTGTCTACTGATGAATGGATAAAGAAAAGGCTGTCCATATATACAATGGAATAATACTCAAACATAAAAAGAATGAAATCTTTTCATTTGCAACACCAGGTATGGAAACAGAGATCATCATGTTAGGTGAAATAAGCCAAGCGCAGAAAGACAAGTGCTTCACAATCTCACTCCTTTTGGTGTCCAAGGAAAAAGCTGATCTCATAGAAGTTAAGAATGTAAGGTGGTTATCAAAGCCTAGGGACTTAAACAGGGAAGAGGTGTGGGGAAAGGCTGATTAACAAGTTTGAGATTTAGTTAGATATGAGTGAGAAGTTCTATGGTTCCATTGCACAGTAGAGTGGCTATAATTGATATTACTGTACTGTATATTTCTCTATAAAATGAGAAGATTGAGTTTTGAATAAAGAAACCTTAAAAATTTGAGTAGATAGATGTATTTACCCTGATTGAAATTACACAATGTATACATACATTGAACTATCACATGTATCCCATAAATATGTACAATATTTATTTGTTAAAATTTTTTTTAAATTAAAAACAAGGTACAGAGGTAAAATCCAGGTGACACATTAAGGGTGAGACAGGATAACAGAAATTTATAGTACCACAGAATAATGTTTTAAGAAAAATATAAATAGAATTAATCACAATGATTAATTTTATGTAAGATAATCAACTTTGGATTAGTAAATTTATATTTTTTTATTTATTAGAAAAGCAAAGAGAATGACATACAGAGCTCTCATCCACTGGTTCAATTATTGAGTCTTTGCAATGATTAGGAATGACTAGACTGAAGCCAGTAGCTGGGAACTCAACTCAGGTCTTTCATGAAGGTGGCAGGGGCCCCTACTCCTTGGGCTATCATCTGCGGCATCCAGGGTTTACACTGACAGAAAGCTGGAATCAGTAGCACAAGCTAGAAATCAAACACATCTGATACAGGACTTAATCACTAGGACAAACACTAGTCCCTGCAGTGTTAATTTTAATACAGGAAGATTGAATAATTCTTGAGTTACATGCCCTTTTTTATTTGTTTTCCATAAAATTTGACAAGCCATTTTCCTCAGGCATTTTCTTTCTCATAGCAGAGAGTTAAGCTAGCTTCCATAGTTAGTAAGAAATTTCAGAATCTAAATTTCATAAAATGAGAGGTAAGAAAATGTTGGAGTACCTAGTTGGCTCTTTAAATGAATGCTATTCTCCAAGAAGGATATATATTGCTTAGAAGTATTGAAGAACAAGCAGAAGAGAACTCAGAACCTCTGTGTTTAGTCACTGAGGGATAATTGAGTCTGGGAGATGTGCCAGAGGTGAGATAGGCCCTTGTTCCAGGAATTCCAGAAACTATATATCAGTGAGCTTAATATACGTCTCCAGCAGAATTCTAGAATAGATAACTAAATGAATGATTTCTTAGCATTTTAGAATTAAAAAAAAAGAGGGAGTAGAATTGATGATCTCTCAGAACCAGAGTAGAAGGCTGTCATTCCTACTCACTCCCACCCACTATTTCATTTTTCTTACATATGGCCATTTACTAGGACTTTATTACCAAATCTGTTTCTGCGAGTTGGGCATTCTCCTCACTAGGATATCTCAAATATGCTCATGGCTTTCACTAAAGCTACTCAAGGGCAACCAACAAGACAAATTTGTGAAATCCCAGAAGCACATGAGAGAGTAAAGTATTTTAATACAATCATTCAGGAAGCATTACAATGTGCAAATATGAGAAGAGTGAGGGCAACTGTTTCCTGTTTGGAAACAACAAGGAAGGTACTCAGTCATGAAAAAGAGAGTAAATACTTTCTCAATTTTCTACTCAGTACGCCTTAGTTCCTCCCTCTCTCTAGCTTGCCTTGGAATTGAATAGACAACACACAGAGGCAAAACAATGAGGAAAGTAGTGAATTTGCAGGGGAAGAGAGGACAGGCCTGTCATACAGGAAAAGAAGGAATTCTTGGGAGAAGCAATAACTGAGAGCATGTATTTAGCACAACACATTTGAAATAAAGAATCTGTGGATACCATACTGATGGCTCTGGTCCAAAACTGAAATCTGAGCAATTACAGACAAATTTATGAACAGTACTTCTGGTATGAGACAAAAACAGCATAGAATACAGAATAGGACCAGTACAAGCTGGAGGAAAAGAAAGAAAATGATCATCACATCTGACTGAAGAGTCTCACCAGTTTATAATGAGAAAGACCTACATTTGGAAATGGTTGAGTACCACTGCATATTATTTAGAAATTTTCTAGGATAGACCTTACCTGCACTTGCACTTTTATTTAGATCTTATTTCCTAGTGTGGGTTCAATTATTTTCAATTAATTCTTCTATCATCTTTTTTAAAATTCTACAAGATGCACTCCTGTAGCTGTGGGTATAGATGGAGATATTGGATAAGATGGTCCTCTCCTGATAACTGCTGTTAAGATTCTGTTGCTGGGAGATAGCAAGTCATCCAGGTAAAGTGTTTGACTTCCAGAATGATGCCTTCTAAGGGTCATGCCCATACGCACTGCTAATATGAAATCCATTAGTAGATGGAGCCTTCTCCATTCTGACTATCTGACTACATTTCTGCTTGCCGTACATTGACATCTCAAGCTCATGGGGAAGATCTTGTCATTCCCTGCACCATTCTCTACCTTACTCTGTGGCATTGTTATCCTCATCCATCTGGTCCGATCTAGCTAGACTTCTGAGTTATCCCAAATTCCTTCCTACCTCCCTCACTCCCTCTGTATCCCCTCTGCCTTTCCATCAATCACCACATCCTCCTGATACCGTTGCTAGAATTCTCATGAATCAGTCAATTCTGTTATCTTCTTTCCTCCTGCCACTGCCCTAGTTCAGTTCCCTATCTGTTTTTGTCTGCAGTTATCTTTCTGAAATAAAAATCTAATTATTTCATAGTCTTACTTCAGAAAACCTTTTATGGTTCCACTCTGCCTACTGGATGACAGCCAGCCCTTTAATTAAGCTTTCAAGGCCCTTAAGAATTGAGTTCTACTTGTCCAGCCTTATCTTCCCTTTTCTCTCTTGCCTGTTTCTTTTCTCCCTCTGTTGTTCATTTCATACACACACAGACACAGACACACACACACACACATTTGTACACTCCCTATAAACAATAAAGGCTAAATTTCCTTTTTTAATATCTATTTATTTATTTGAAAGACAGAGTTACAGTGAGAGTGAGAGAAAGAAAGAGATTTGCCACCTGCTGGTTCACTCCCCAAATGGCCATAATGGCTGGGCTGGAACAGACTGAAGCCAGGAGCCTGGAACTCCATCCAAGTCTCCCTCATGAGTGTCAGGGGGCCATCTTCCACTGCTTTCCCAGGTGCATCAGCAGGGACCTGGATAGGAAGTAGAGCAGCTGGGTATTGAACAGGCAGCAGCATGGGATGTCAGCATCACAGGCGGTGGCTTAACCTGCTGCATCACAAAACCACTCTTTAAATTTTCTAAATATAAGAAATAAATGTTTGCTCCCTCAGAGCCTTGACATAGGGCTTTCCCTTTGAGTCTGGAATTACTGTACTACTATCTTTATAACCACCACTAACGCCAGTTGTCATGCTACCAATTCTCAGGCCAGCTCAAATATCACCACCTCTGAGACATATTCCCTGATTCCTAAAGGCTAAATGATGTTGGCTTGGTTCTTTTTTGTTTGTTGGTTGGTTTTTTGAGTTCCTGTGATGTACCAGGACTACTCACAGCCCAGGAGACTCAGGTATGGAAGGGACACCGCAGGTCATTTGTTGAGGATATTGCAGGTTGGACAGATTACTCCAGGAGTATCATCCAGAGGATGTGAGATTGCATGAAGTAGAAGAACAGAGAAAGGTCTTCCAGTGGCTTAGTGTTTTGGCTTGTGTTCCATCATATTCAATATTTCATCAGTGGCCTTGTTAAAGACAGAGGAAGCAAATTGAATAACTCATTAGATAAAACAAAACATGGGAAAACCTAAGATAGTAAAACACAGACTAAGAACAAAATATGTGTCAGTAGATTTTATTTCCAAGCCAACATAATGTAATATATGGAAATAATTTGAAGACATGCATTTCATGTTCAAATCACTGACTGCCCAGGAGAGGTACTTTGTGTGTGGGGGTGCTGATTTGATAGCAATATAAATTAGATTCAATTGCATAAAATAGCTGCTATTGAATATGAATTATGCTAAATGCTTTATATGTAATGCCATTTTTGTGATCACAACAATACTATTATCTTTTTTTAAAGATATTTTATTTTATTTGAAATACAGTTACAGAGAGAGGGAGTGATAGGGAGCAAAAGAGAGAGATACAGAGTGAGAGAGATTTTCTGTCCACTAGTTTACTCCTCAAATGGCCATAATGATCTGGGCTGGGCCAGGCCAAAGCCAGGAGCCTGCATCTCTGTCATAGTCTCCCATGTAAATACAGGGGCCCAAGTGCTTGGGCCACATGCCTCTGCTTTCCCAGGTACATCAGAAATGAGGTGGATTGGAAGTGGAGCAGCTGGGAATTGAACCAATGCCATTATGGGATGCCTACTTAAGCTGCTATGCCACCACACCAGCCCCAAACAATACGATTATCAACATCTTCATTTTACAGATGCAGAAACTGAGGCACAGAATGATTAATTTAAAGTTACACAGTTAGAAATCATGGATCTAGGATTTGGAATCAAGCCATCCATCTCTGATTAGTATTAGGCAAAACTGTCTAGCATGAGCCAGTTGTAGGATATGACTAATTTAAATACTAAATGCAAGGTTGGACTGTATTAATAGAAATGTATTGTATAAATCAAAGGAGATAATTTTAACTGTAGTTGATTGCTCACTGACCAACCCAAATTTGGGGTGTTGAGTTTAATTCTGGGACTATAGTTGAAAAAGACCATACACTAATGAAGAAAAGGCTAAGGCATAAGGGTCCTGAAATTTAGATATTTGAAAGATAGAAGATCTGAAGACAGCCTAAAGAAAAGAAAGCTCACTGAAAATATATTAGTTTTCTTTATTTAGAGAAGAGCAATCACATAAAGGATATTAGATTTATTGTAGAATGCTATAATTGGCAAAATTAGGACCAAAGATGAAAACAAGGAAGCAGGCTTCACTTCAATATAAATAAAAAATAACATTTAGTGTTGTAAACAAATAGTTCTCTTCACAAACTTATAAATTCCTGTGACAGAAGTATTCAGGGGAATCTAACTGATTTTATGCAAAGTAATGTAGATAGGGTCTCTGCTAATTAGGAAAGGGCTGGGTTGGTAATAAGGAAGAGAAAGAAGTGGGTACAAACCAAAAGAGAGAAAAAAAAAAGAAGCAGGTGGCATGTGTTCAAAGAATGGGAGTTGGGAAGCCTTCCTGGACTGGATAAGACAAGGAATGCACAGCAATGGAAACAAAATTGCTATTTGGAGAACTAGGTATAGGGAACCAACCTCATTGCCTTATAAAATAAGCCTTATAAGCCTTGTAAAATAACCAACATCAATATTTCAAAAACAGTCAATATAGAATGAAATACCTTTGCAAACTTGATAGTTTTTTGACTAAAAAATGGGTATTTTTCTCAAGGAAGGAAGAGAAGATAATAGCTACCTAATGTCTACCAGTCATGGTTCTGAGGCATATTAATAGGTATTTCTACATTTAACTCCAAAGAAATCCAACAATGCTGTTATTATTATCTCTATATTAATGATGTGGACTGTAAGGCAGCTCAGAGTTTATCCAATTAGCAACAAGCTTAAGTCTGAAGGCCAGATCTGTCTGTTTTCAAAACCTGTGATTTTGTGAACAGCAAGGTGATGGTTGAAAACAAAGTAGGCTGAAGAACTCCATCTACATGAATTAGTCAAGTCTAGGCCAAAGCACCTTTGATTGCTACCATCTTATAATTCAACTTCTTAAATCAAAATATGGAAATGACAAAATATTTTCTTAGTAAGTTCCTACCGTCATAACAAAATACAATAGACAGAGTAATTTATAAACAATAGAAATTTATTTTTGGCAGTTTTGAAGGCTTTGAAGTCCAAGTTCATTGCATCAGCAGACTTGGTGTCTGATGAGGGCAACTCTCTCTGCTTTCAAGATGGCTTCTTCTTGCTGTGTCCTCGGATGACAGTTGAGCAAAAACAGATAAATGCACCTCATATAGCAGAAGAGATGGAAGGGCCAAAGGCTCTCCAGTACCTCTTTGAAAATCATGAATTCCATTCACAAGGGTGGAATCTTCATGACTTAAGCATTTCCCAAATGGTCCACCTCTTAGTACCATTACCTTGGCTTTAAGTTCCAATACATGAATTTTGGAGGGGCATACACATTCAAACTACAACAAACATGTAGAAACATTAAACCTTCTTCCACCTCCTAATGATATTATTAAGATGAGCTACATTCTTCAGCTACTTGGTGAGCACACAGAGAAAAGGATGAGTCTTAAGATGAGTAAGGGCATAGCTAAGCCTTGTATTTAGTAAGCTTTTTGGTGTGAGACAGTGTTACCCTGTGTAGGCAATATGGCATGAGAGTCTGTATTAGGGTGTGTGTGAGGCCAAAAACAAAGTAAAATAGATCATTTGGATAGGAACCAGATGCCCAAATTGAGTCCATTTCTCAAGGGTGACATGCTTGTTGGTGTGTGCAAGTTCTTAAATCACTCACAGGTTTCTCCTTCAGCCTTCCCACATAGTCTCTACCAAAGCTACTTCAGAAGCCTTCCTTTCAGAAAACTGGTAACCAGAATCCAGTCACTCTTACTGTAATTAAAAATTGAAACCACTGCATCTTAACCGCCTCATTTTGAATCACAGTTAGGAAATGATCCTAAGCTTAGTCTATTCTAAAGTCCACGCACAGGAAATGTGGCCAGTGGGATGTATAAGGTCCATGAAATTGTCTGGTCTGGTTCTGCCAAGGCAACCACAGTTGGAATTCAAAATTCAATAAATCTATAGCAGGCTAATTTTTATGTTCATAACTTTGTATGGCCTTTGAATGATATTATAAATATCCAAATGGGCCTTGGCGGAAAAAAAGTTCCCCACCTCTGGACCTAAACCATCAACTTCCCAGCAACTAAGTCATCACTTTTCTGTAATAAACATGTAGACTCTGTTCTCTTTGGGAGGGAGTAGGGAGAGCAAATGAAGACACCATCCAAGGAAGGCAAGCATTTCTCCCAAAAGTTGAATATTTATTCTATAGATTCTTGCATAAATATTCTTTGCATATGAGATGATATCCCTATAGTAATATTACATTAATACTAGCTTCATTATTTTACCACAAGCAGGAAGAGACTTAATAGAAGATAATTATATTACTGGTTTTGGGGCTTCAGAAAAAGAAAGAAATCAGTATTACATTTGCTCCTTCCTAATCCCCTAACTCGTCTCAGGACTTTTCAAAAGATAATTGCCTGTAATTCAGAAAGTTCATGAGTTAAATTACTTAAGACCCCAGAAACACACATAAGATCTGAGGAAGGCCTAGAGACACCATCTGTAATCTTTTTCCTAACAGGATTATCAAGACAGAATGATTATAAAGATGCTATGCTAAAATGATATGAAAATAGTCTTTTCAGTTCATGTATATCTACAAAAGGCATAAAAGAAATAACATATTTCATAGTATTGGTACTAAGCAACATATTTTAGCACTTTTATTATAAAAGTAATACACATATGTGATTGTTTTTGGGGGGACTGAAGGTATTTTTTATGCAGCCCTTTTTATGTTTACTTTTTTCAGTTTTTAAAAATTTTATTTAAGGTATGCAAATTTCATGTATTTCCTATATACAGATTCAGGAACATAGTGATACTTCCCGCCTACCTCCTCTCTCACCTTCATTCCCACCCTTCTTCCTCCTCCTTCTCCTATTCCCGTTCTCAAAGAAATAATATATTTCATAGTACTAATACTAAGCAACACATTTTAGCATTTTTATTATAAAAATAACATGTATATGTGATTTTTTTTAAAAGGCAAAACATTTACAATAAGTAGCAATCCACTTCTTGCCTCACCTTCTAGCATACCTAAATATTTTTTCTTAAGATTTGTTTTATTTATTTGAAAGGCAGAGTTTCAGAAATAGAGGGAGAGCCAGAGAGAGAGAGAGAGAGAGAGAGAAAGAGAGAGATCAGATCTTCCATCTGCTGGGTCACTCCCCAAATGTGTGCAATGGCCAAGGTTGGGCTAGGCTAAAACCAGAAGCCTGGAACGCCATCCAGGTCACCCATGTGGGTGACAAGTTCCCAAGTACTAGTGCTGGGACCAGTACTGTGGCATAGCAAATAAAGCCACCACCTGAAGTAACTAGCATCCAATATGGGCACTGGTTCGAGTCCCAGCTGCTCCACTTCTGATCCAACTCCCTGCTAATGTGCTTAGGAAAAGCAGTGGAAGATGGCCCAAGTGCTTGGATCCCTGCATCCAAGTGGGAGACCCAAAAGAAGCTCCTGGCTCCTAGCTTTGAACTGACCCAGCTCTGGCCATTGCAGCCATTTGGGGAGTGAATCAGCAGATGGAAGGTCTCTCTCTCTCTCTCTCTCTCTCTCTTTTTGTCTCTCTCTATATATCTTTGCCTTTTGAATAAAATAAATACATCTCTAAAAACAAAGTATTGTTCAGCAGAGAGCTGAATCAGAAGTGGAGCAGCTAGGACTCATACTACATGTATATGGGATACTGGCGTAATAGATAACAGTTTAGTCCACTGTGCCACAACTCCTTCCCCATTACACCCTAAATATTCTCTCCTAAAGTTAACTACTACAAAAGTATGTATCTATATATAAACCTTTATGTATTCTGAATTTCTCATTCAAATTGTGTTCATTTAATACACCATGGATATATGTCTTACAAAAATACACACGTGCATATCATTATTTATAATGGATGTCTGGTATTCCCTTTCATGGCCATATAATAATTTGTGTCACTAGTAGCTCACTAAAGGACATTTAGGTTTCCAGATTTTTACTTCCATAATTATTATTGTATTGAGTTTGAACCTATACAAGGGAACTTCAAAAAGTTATGGAAATTGGAATTAGAAGATAACTTTATTTTGGTGTAAAAAATTTTAAAGTCATGCATAGATTTTTCAAAATACAAATTTTTTAAAGATGTATTTATTTTGAAAGTCAGAACTTAAAATAGAGATGGAGACACATACACCCACATAAAGAGAGAGAGAGAGAGAGAGAGAGAGAGAATCTTCCATCTGCTGGATGGTTCACTCCTGAGATGATCACAATGGCTAAGGCTAGGCCAGGCCAAAGTCAGGAGCCAGGAGTTCATTTGGGTCTCCCACATGGGTAGCAGGGGCATAAATACTTGGGCCACATTCTGCTGCTTTTCCAAGGTCAGTAGCAGGGAGCTGCATTAGAAGTGAAGCAGCCTGGACGTGAACCAATGCCAGCATCCCAGACATCAGCTTCACCCACTACGTCACATCACCAGCCCCTCATAATACAAATTTTTCTTTAATTTTTTCAAATCCTTCCTTGAATTTTCATATAGTGAGATCCTATTCATTGATAAATTATCACTAGAGGAAATACTGGATCAGAAAATACATGTATTTTAAAAATGTGTCAGCCCATCCATGTGCTGTATATCCGTGAAAATAAAAAGATTAATTTCTGTAAGTCTGGTGTTGTGTTTCAGCAGGCTAAACTGCACTTGCAATGCCAGCTTCCCAGATTGGAGTCATGGTTCAAGTACCAGCTATTCTGCTTCTCATACAGCTTCCTGCTAATGTGCCTAGGAAGGCAACAGAAGATGGTTCAAGTGCTTGGGCCCCTGCCATCCATGGGGGAGAGCAAGAAGGCGTTCCTGGCTCCTGTTTTCTGCCTGGCCAAGGTCCAGCTCTTGAGAGCATTTAGAGAATGAAGCAACAGACCTAAGATTTCTCTCTTTCCCGTTCTGTCTCTTCCTTTCTCTTTGTCACTCAATAAACACATAAATCTTTTTTTAAAAAAAGAATAATCAGTAGGTTAAACTTAGTGATAAATAATTATTTTAACCAAAATAGAATAGAGGTTATAATTAATGATTTGCCTCTAAATATGAGGGAGTTAATATGAATTCTTTGGCTTCCCTTAAAACTAAAAAGTTATAATTCTTCTCTTGAACATTTCAGAAAAGAATTTCCATGCATCAAGACCCTGAATGTATTTTAAGAATATACATTTTGAATGATGCTTCATGCTTACATATTTCAAAAATTCCAGAAAATAAACATTTTCAATGAAATAGTGTGGAAAAGGAATAATTATTAATTATTTGGAGCAGACATAAGTAAATCTTATTCCTAGTGGATGAAGATCTATACTTCTTAATAAGATGGTTAATAATGCTCAAGAATTTGAGTACACACATAAGCATGATTGTGTGTAGAACAATCTACAGGAATGTGTAGCTCCACCTGCTCAAATATGCAAAAGACATTTCATGATTGTTATAGTCTAAGATAAATTTTCTTGGACATGCCCAGCCATGCATGCATTAGACATGCCTTTCAGCCAAAATAAACTGCACTTCAATATGGAATGGAAAGCCAATTCATGCAGTAGGTCTATTTTCTATGCTGTTCTTTTGAAATACTATTTTTTTCACTTTCTTCATTCTCTAGGTTCTCTCTATGCATTAATTAATATAGGGATTTTTCTAAGAAATGTTTCCAACTATACATTTAAAGACAAATTGGATAGACAGATGATGGGTAATAGATAGATAGATAATAGGCAGATACATAGACAGTCTTTAAATGCTAATCCTTAATCACACATCCCTCCTTTTGGGGGCTTTGGTCCTTTGTCAGAATTGCTAAATATGAAGGTACAGGCAGCCAGTGATGGCTCCCTTGTCAATCTCAGTGGGTATGAGCAGTCGCTGGAGCTTGCAGTATCCGTTGCTAGGCAACCTGTTCATCTGCTGAGCCTGATATTTCAATTCAACAGCAGTAAAAGTCTGTTATGCTACAGCCTTTCAGAACTACCTTCATTACATAATATCTACCATTATAATAAAGGAGTGCCAAATGTTTAGGGGTGTGAGGGGAGCAAGGAAAATCAGTGCAGCTGTGTCATGGAGATAATGTCAAATTAGACTCTGCATATAAAAAAGTATAAAATGATGACGTTCTTAATGCTCAGTTCTTCCTGGTAGAGCATCGAAAAACATCCTGCGAGGCTATTTACTTGATGATATCAAATCAAATATTGTTTCTGTTTTAGAAAAGTTCTTAACTGCCACTGAAATGAAGCTAAAATAGCAGTGGCCTAGAGAAATAATAGGAATATTAATATTCTGGGTATAAAATGAGGCCAAGTATCTGTCCAAAGGACAATTCTTGAAAACAAGGCTTTTATGGAACTGCATTTGAGTCTGAAAAGCAGCAGTGATGTTGGTATCCCCAAGTGCTAAACTTGCCTAAATATTTTCCTTAAAAATTGCCTGAGATTCTATGACATTCATTGGAAGTGGCTTCAAATAGTCCACTCATTATCCTTGAGTTTATTTTA
The DNA here is from genome assembly GCF_051225735.1 of Oryctolagus cuniculus. Lineage (NCBI taxonomy): Eukaryota > Metazoa > Chordata > Mammalia > Lagomorpha > Leporidae > Oryctolagus > Oryctolagus cuniculus. Next base: position 103,308,496 of record NC_142871.1, on the reverse strand, counting down.
GAAGAAGAAAATAATTGTTGTAATCAGTTGGCTCGGACCACAGTTTTTTTACTTATCTTCTCTGTGCCAGCCTTCCCTATTTACAAAATAGAAGTGGTCTCATTTCACTCACACTGCTATGACAAAAACAGCATAATCTGGGAGGCTTTCTAGAGTTTGAGAAATCCAAAATCAGATCACCAGTGGATTTCATGTCTAGCGAGGGCTTGCTCTGTTTTCTGGATGGTTTCTTCTATGTATTTTTAATAGGTGGAAGGGATGAGAAAGCTCCCTCAGACATCTTTTATAAAGACATTGGCCCCAGTCATGAGAGCAGATCATATTCCAAACCTGTCAACTCTTAATACCATCATATGGGAGATTAGGTTTCAATGTAAATTGGGAAGACATAATCATTCAGACCACAGCAGAAGTAAACTAACCAAAATATAATTTTGGATTCAACAATGCCCCAAACTTGAAATAGCAGCATTTTAAGCAGTATAGACAGTAATTTTTTCTCCCATGTAACAGTTTAGATAGAAATCCAGGGTTCATATAACCTCTTCTGTTTCTCCCCTTGTCATATTCAACTTGTAGTTTATTTTTTATGATCTAAAATATCCATTACAATCTTATTCAACCCAGCCGGAGGCTAAAGGAAAGTGCATCTACACTCTTTCCCTTTCAGAGAAATACTGGTAGTTGTACTCATGATGACTGCTCCGATCCCACTGGACAGAAGTTGCTCACCCAAACTGGGAAATGAAGGTTGTCAGTTGGGAGGGCCTATTTCTGTCCAGCTAAAACTCAGCATAGCTATTATTGAAGGAAAGGTGTAACAGGGGATATTGGGGGAGCAACTATTTGTCTCTGCCATCTCAGCAGTGTTATAATTTAGAAGTAATAATGTCGTCTTAAATTGTAATGTAAAATTTCTTTTATAAGCTAGAATTTAATTAATATAATTTATCACATAACATATATAATACAATTACACTGGCATCCTATATTGGAGTGCCAGTTGTAGTTCCAGCTGCTCTGCTTCCAGTCCAGCTTCCTGCTAATGGCATGAGTGTAGTGGAGGATAACCCAGGTGCTTGGGCCCCTGTCACTCATGTAGGAGACCAAGATGGGATTTCTGGGTCCTGGCTTTGCCCTGACCCAGCCCAGACTGTTAGAGGCATTTGGGGTATAAACCAGCGAATGGAAGATCTCTCTTCCTAACCCTCTCTCTATATATATCCCTCTCCCCCTCTATCCTTCACTTGGGCTTTCTTTCTGTTACCTGGGCTTTCAAATAAAAAAATGTCTTAAAAAAATGGATAGTGCCTGGAGAAAACAAATAGCAATTTAGAGATGACAAATATGTCCCTTTATTTGATTATGGTGATGGTCTCATCTATGTATAAACAAGTCAAAATGCAGCCAATTATGCATTTTAGATATGTGCGGGGGCCAGCGGGCACTGTGGCACAGTGGGTTAATGCCCTGGCCTGAGGTGCTGGCATCCTATGTGGGCACCGGTTTGAGACCCGGCTGCTCCACTTCCGATCCAGCTCTCTGCTGTGGCCTGTGAAGGCAGAAGAGGATAGCCTAAGTCCTTGGGTCCCTGCACCCACGTGGGAGACCCGGAAGAAGCTCCTGGCTCCTGGCTTCAGATTGACACAGCTCCAGCCATTGCAGCCACTTGGGGAGTGAACCATCAGATGGAAGACCTCTTTTTCTCTCTCTCTCTGCCTCTCCTCTCTGTGTAGCACTGCCTTACAAATACATAAATGAATCTTTAAAAAAAAGATATGTGCAGTTTAATGTATGCTAACTATCCTGATTTGAACTTCTTTTTACAAAGAATAAGGTATCTAGAAAACAAAAAACAAAAAAACCATGCACTCAAATAAATTCCATGGTTTTCCCTAGGGAAGCAGCTGCCAACAGGGTTAAGTTCAAGGCCCTCAAGGTAATAGCTTCATCAATAAAGTTATCCAGTGAAGCAGAAAGCTCAAATATGTGGCACTTTGCTGGGACAACAGTATAAAGTATATGGAAAAAAAAAAAGAGGACTTTAGCTGGAAAATGGATCACTGAGTCACTTGCAGAAATCAGATTTGTTTCTTAATGTTTTGTTCCTGACCTCAGCTGGGTCATCAGCAGAAGGATCTACAGTATTCAGTTCAGAGTCAAGTAATTACGATAAAGAATAGGAGGACAGTCCTCCTGGGGAAAACGGAAACATGAGAATATACTCTCTTTGGGAAGAGTGGTCAGAACCTCCAGACAGCAAATGATTAGCAAAGATGAGGGAAGCAAATGCACTTTACTTTCCTATGAAGATAAAAAGAGGAAGAGGGAAATCACAGGCACCACAACCTTCCTGCTTACAGTAGCTCTCACTGAGAATGTTGTAAGGTTGTGAACTTACTAACTCCTTTTTTTGTCATCTACACTTTTCCTAATTTTAATCAGTTTTATTAATTCTTATCAGTATAGATTCTGTATTCTTTATTTATTCAGACATTTCTTGAGTACCTGCTTTTTACCCAGCAAACACTTTGCCAAGCACTAGGAAGAAAAAAATAAATTACTAGGGGCCAGAGTTGTGGCCTAGCAGGTAAACCCACTGGCTGTGGTGCCAGCATCCCATATGTATGCCAGTTTATGTCCCATCTGCTCCACTTCTAGATCCCTGCTAATGGCCTGGGAAAAGCAGCAGAAAAATGCCCAAGTATTTAGGCCCCTGCCACCCATGTGAGAGACTTGGATGAAGCTCTTAGCTGTTGGCTTCGGCCTGGCCCAGCCTTGGCCATTGCAGCCATCTGGGGAGTAAACCCGTGGCGGGAAGTACGCTCTCTCTCTCTCTCTCCCTCTCCCTCTCCCACTTCCTCTTCCTACTCTGTCTCTCCCTCTCTCTCTGTAACCCTGACCTTCAAATACATAAATAAATCTTTGTAAAAATAAATAAGAAAATAAATAAATAAATTCATCTCCAAAGACGTTCACAGTATGGGAGAAGGAGGTAGGTAGAAACCAAATTTCTACAGCTCAGTTTATCCATTTATTTCTGGATTTTTATGAATTTATTGTAAAAATATATTTCTTATAAGCAAGCCCAGTAGATAAGTGGAAGAAGACTGTTTTCTGTCCTAGAATGCAGAATCCCTTTCTTTTGCACACCATCAGGAATTTTTTATCTGAAGTTTAGAATACCAAATTGGTGGGCTTGGCCTCTGCATATCCTTGGCATTCCCTGTTTCCATGATATGGTAATATAAATAGAAGAAGACAGATTGAGGAGAAATGAGGCATGCATAAATTTCAAAAGTAAAATAAAAGCTAAAACCTTTATCGTGGAGCCAGGAGAATAGTGAGATTTTATGTTAATTAATGGCCTATAAAATAAAAAGGAAACAGTGTTTTATTTTACATTTCACATAATTGCTTTCCATGTTGCTTTATCTTTCATCTTGCCTTATATCAGTAAAGAAATCTGAAATATGTTTTACTGTATCAGGTGACTTGCCCATTGCAATACCACATCTTTTAAAAATACAACTCTATCATTTTTTTTTTCCAAAGGAGCTGAGAAAGTTTTCATCAGAAGAGGGTATGAGCTCAAGGTTGACATTTTTTGCTTCTTAGTCAGGTGTCACATTTTGAATCCATTACATTTGGATGAAATGTGAACATGTGGGCTTGCGAATGTGGTAGAAGCAAGCTGAACACAGGAGTATGTCTAAATGGCAATGGTGACAACAGTCTAGGTGAAAATAATCTTACATCATTCCATCCAATCTATAACAAGCCCAACATTCCAAATGTTAATTAGCTAAATTAATTTATGTGAACAAGATGATTCACAATTTTAATTTGTATGGCTCCTTACTCATGGTCCATTTTCCATGTCTTCAAAAGTTTTCTAAATTCTTTATAAACCTTCATTTTCTTGGCGCTTTATAATGCCTTTGTAACCTCTTGGTTAAACATTTCATTTTTATTTTAATACTTCCATTGAATCTATAGTACATATTCAACTAGTTCAGTAGGGCGGAGGAGACTTTCACCCCAATATCACTTTACTGATTAAGTAAGCTGACTGAATTATAAAGACTGTGCTTCTGTAAGCAAGCACGGAAGCTGATGTACATGGGTCCTACCTTCTGTCCCTCACTCACACAAACACAAACTTAATTAGTGTTCCCAATTTTCTCCAAATTACTAATGCTGTCACAGAAAATTTGAGTGCTGAAGGAGTAAACACATTTTTCAAAGGAAAAACAACTCACTCCATCTATCAAAACTTTGTCACTACCTAAATAAGTTTTCATGTAAGTTAACCATAAAGAGAAATTCATCACCCAAAACTCAAATGCTGTAGAGATGCTGCCATTTATACTTTTGCTAAATAATGACAATGATTATCTTGATTTGAAATAAGAGCTAAATCATCCCACTCTCTTTGACCAATGGTTGTTACTACCCCCCCCCCGAAAAAAAGAAAACAAACAAAAAAACAGCTGTGGATTCATAAAAGAAAAAGTAATGCCTATAGTTGCTAGTTTGTGGATTCTATAACCTTGAATGTGTTTTATATTTTTAAAGTGGAGTCTTTCTCCACAAAGCTGCAGATTTTCAAGTGTTTTGGAACCTATATGAAAATGTTCCTGTGGGGAACCTGAAGTGGATGTCTTGCATCCCAATCTCAGATTTCCTTGGCAGCTAATCTCAGCCACTGGGAATGTTCACAGTGGAGGGTTCATTTGTGCTTTTATAGGGGACTCAGGATGAAAGCATTGAATTGAAAAGAAATAAACTAAAATGGTCAGTTAGGGTTGATATTTTAGGTACATTTCCTAGATATATCTCAAGTAAATCACATGGATGCTTGCTTAATCTCACTTGTTAACTGAGATAGGATCTGTGTGTAGCACGTTCAAATAATTCCCTAGATTATAGATCATATTTTGGCAACTTCTGTGTTTCTGAGTTGCTAACTTCTACATGTTGTCAACTCACTTAACCTACTAAAAATTCTATTCATGTAGTAGATAACTATGGTGTCATGAGATGGGTAAGATATTGGAACTTCAACAAAGAACAACACAGATATAGTTTTCTAGTCCATTCTAGAACTGTCTGAAAACCAGTGGGCATGGAGCATGGATTTATTTCAGAAAAATGGCCTGAAAGAAGCCTGTTCAAGCAGGGCCAGAGGAAATGTAGATTAACTCATCAGAAGAAAACAAGTTGGTCATTACTGAATGGTTACCACATTTAAGACAAGTTTATCTAAACCTAAACCTCCCTTATGCTTTCTGTGCCCCTCTCAACTTTTACGTATGTTTGTATGAGTTTTTTTTTTTTTTTTTTTTTTTTTTTTTTTGACAGGCAGAGTAGACAGTGAGAGAGAGAGACAGAGAGAAAGGTCTTCCTTTGCCGTTGGTTACCCTCCAATGGCCGCCGCGGCCTGCGCGCTGCAACCGGCGCACCACGCTGATCCGAAGCCAGGAGCCAGGTACTTATCCTGGTCTCCCATGGGGTGCAGGGCCCAAGCACTTGGGCCATCCTCCACTGCACTCCCTGGCCACAGCAGAGAGCTGGCCTGGAAGAGGGGCAACCGGGACAGAATCCGGCGCCCCCACCGGGACTAGAACAGGGTGTGCGGGCGCCGCAAGGCGGAGAATTAGCCTAGTGAGCCGCAGCGCCGTCTGTATGAGTTTTAAATTACATAGCAGATATTTCTTAAAGCACACTGAATGTGTCTTATTTAGTAGCAATATTATTGGAGCTCAGTCAAATGTAAATAACAGTAAATTATAACATTATAACATTATCAACATTTGTCAAGCAAAATGATTATATATTTTATTACACAGGCTAGTAACAGTGTCACTTATGCAGCATTACATATTATATCATAGAGATTAGAAATTGAAAGATCTTTATAAGTCATGTCATCTTGCACCACTCATCTGTAGTGGCAGCATAGGGAATTTACAAGGTTGTTCAACTACCCAGCAGGAGTGCTGTAGGGAGAGCTCAATTTGCTCTTAACTCAACAGGCCTCCAAGGACAAGGAATTCAAACATGTCTTTTAATATTCTTTGAAGCTTATAAAGCAAGAGAGATTGGTCTTTTTTTGGAGATAATATCTCCTTCTTTGTGGAACTGGGGACAACAAGGCTATCAAAATATCAAGTGTTCCCTGCTGACAATTTTTGCTTAGTTCTAAGAACTGGGCAAGTTAAAAACCAGAGTCTCTTTTGTATCCCCAGGGTCAGCAAGCTTTTTCTGAAGCTCAAGGGTCTTGTTAGGTGGCAGAGGACAGTGTTCAAATACTCAGACCTTCTCAGCAGATCAGCTGAAGACCAGCAGAGTGAGCAGACGGGGACAGATCATCTGCAGAGAGAGTCTGGTGAGAGAGTCAAGCGCAGGGCCTGACTTCATGCTTTTCTCCTAGTATAATTAGTTCTCCTATAAATAGAAGAAAGAAGGAGATTGACCTTACCCCACTGAAGGCTGTTGGTTGGCCTCAATATGCAAGAGGGATTTTCAAAAAATTCTTAGAAAATGTGTGTGATTTTTAATGTGATTTTCATGTGAACATTTTAAAGTATACTCATATCTGAAAACAGGCATATAAGTGGAAGAGTATATCCATAGGATCTTGCTTTCAGAGGAACATGTTATATGTGAATATTATCAAAGGGAATGAATTCTTTGCATTTGCATGGTTATTGTTCTTTCCTTGTAATACCCAGTTAACCATGTTGCTATTTTAACTTCAGGAAAGCAAAAACCCTTTCCAATGATCCCCACTCCTCGACTCAGGTAGGTTTTATTTAGAAATCATGAGACTTCCAAATAGTTAAATTACTACAACAATAAGTATAATTTTTCATGAGAAAGAGAAGTTCCATAGAACTAAATACAAAGCCCATAGGCTGTCCCTTTCCCTGCATATAATTGCTAGAAGTAAAACCAAAGATCTTTTTTCCAGATGGGGGAGAAATCTGGTAACAAAAAAAATATGTTATTGATGCTCATTCATTTTTATTTACTGAGACTTGAGTTTATTGTCTCTGCAAATTGCAAAGCTGTGACCTTAAATAATACATGTAAATGTGTTTCTTTAGAAAAAAATAGAAATTCGAGTCAGAACACAATTTATTTAGCTAGACGTTGCTGTCTCTTCTTTTTCAAAAGGAGAAAAAACTGAAGTCCAGTTCATTTGTTGTTCACTTTCCCTCTGTTTCCAACCTATGCAAGTCCTCCCAGGATGGTGCTTGTCAAGAAATGGCATTTTTCATTTAGAATCTCTCTCTAGAGTTAAAAACATATGCCTGGATGACCACAGAAAGATCTGGTAGAGGTCTGAATTATAAGTAAGGGTGGATATTTATCAAAACTACAGCCCATGGTAAGGTCAGAGGGTTCTGTCCCTAAAAGTCTGGATGGAGATCAGCAGAAGAATGTGGATAGGTATATTAGTTTTAGATGTTCAGTTCCCAAGTGATATAAACCCAACTGAAGCCAAGAAAATTAATTTTGAGAATCTGAGATACAACTGAATAGCCAAATTCCAGCAAGGGTAGAGACTTAGAAAGCTTCAGAAGCATTTGAGATCATGGAATCCTAACTGAAACTTCAGGAGAGTGCTTCTATTCCTAACTCTGTTTTTCTGCATATTGTCTCCATTCTTCTTTCTCACAACCAAGAATATTTTTCCAGATGACAAGAAATGTGACTGCTGGTAGGTCCACCTTAGGAACAAGATAAGAGAGGAGAGAGAGAGAAGAGAGAGAGAAGAGAGGGGAGAGGGGAGATGGGAGAGGGGAGAGGGGAGAGAGGAGAGAGAGAGAGGAACCTTTTGTGACCTAGATGTGAATCCCAGGGAGTGATTATGATGTTCCTGGTTCACACATCTACCCACTGAGTAATTCATTGTTTTCAGAGAAATGAGTTACTTTAACTGGTCAGACCCAGAACAAATACACACTTACCTATGTTTGGGTATCTCAGTGATAATGTCTGTGAGCAGCGCAGAGGCAGCCTAAAGCAAGAACAAAGCTGTAATGGGTAATGTAGTAGCTACTCTTAACAGCTGAGGGAGGGGTGTTTGGTATTCTGTGGATTTCACAGTGACCCTGTCACAGTCTCACTTAATGTCTGAGAGTGACCTTGTATAATGTTGATGTTCTATGAGATGGTTTATGTCCAACAGGAGAAAAACATGGTCTAGCTGTGAGAATCAGACTAACTTCTGTAACACCCAGTCTTTGCTACTCCAGACCAGATTGTACTAAATGATGCCATCTGTGAGCATCAGAGGCATTTTTACATGTCAGAGAATTCTTTTTTTCTTTCTTAAATATTTGATAACCAGGCAGTCTGTAGATTTTTTTTGGAAGTTTTGCAACAATTATGTATTTGAGAGGCAGAGAAACAGAGAGACGGGACAGTGAGAGAAAGATATCCCATAGTTCACTCCCCAGTGCCCACAATGGCCCTGGGCTGGGAGCCAAGAACTCAATTCAGATCTCTGTGAGTGGTAGGAACCCAATTACTTTTATCATCACTGCTGCCTTCCAGGGTCTGCGTTAGCAATCAGAAGCCAGAGCTGGTTATTGAACCCAGGCATTCTGATATAGGATACAACTGTCTTAACCGCTTTCTTGAATAGGACAAATGACCATTCTGTAGAGATTTGAGAGTTTAAAATTGTTGAGGATTAGTCAATTTTGAGTAACTGGTAAGCAAGTGATCCTTTATAAACTTAAGGAAAACCTAGATTGAAGGGAAAAAATTGACCCTGAGGAAAGAATTAGAAAACTGAAGGATTGAAAGCATCTATAGGCAGATTTTTGGAGCCAGTAAAAGAGGATTAATAAATCTACAAGGTGCTTGAAGAAGCAAGAGAGCACATGACAAAGAACTTGTATACTTATCTCCAAATTCAAGTTACACACATGTGTACATATTTTTCTATGTCTTCATACCTCAAAAAAGTGTGTGTATTTTCAAAAAGAATTTACTCCCTGTTTTGGACTTGAAGGGAAGAACATGATTAATAAAAGCCAAAAACTTGAGATAAAACTTCAGGGGCTGGCACTGTGGTATAGCAGGTTAAGCTGCCTCCTGCATTACCGACATTCCATATGGGCACCGGTTCGAGTCCCAGCTGCTACACTTCCAATCCAGCTCTCTGCTATGGCCTGGGAAGGCAGTGGAAGACAGCCCAAGTCCTTGGGCCCCTGTACCCATGTGGGAGACCTGAAAGAAGCTCCTGGCTTTAGATCGGCACAGCTCCCGCCATTGCAGCCAATTGGGGAGTGAACCTGCTGATGAAAGACCTCTCTCTCTGCCTCTCCTTCTCTCTCTGTGTAACTATGCCTTTCAAATAAATAAATAAATCTTTCTAAAAAACCCTTTAAAAATAACTTATTAGTGGATCTCAGTCTTAATATGTAATTGACTATCAAGTGTGAATAAGAATGGGATCGGTATTGGAACAGAATAAAAAGGCACCAGGGTACCATGAAGAGTGTGTCCATAATCCTTTAAAAATGAAGAAAGAATGCATTGTGGGTTCAACTAAAGTCAGTCCATATGAACTTATGATGGAACTGGCTCCATCCTGACTCCAAAGAATCATGATACAGACATTATCATGGCACCATGTTGGATAATGATATTTTATCCATAGATTAAATAAAATGTTGATTTTATAATTCTAGTATTTTGAATATTTAGATAAGGCTGATTCCTGATTCTTATGAAACTCAACCTGAAGAATTAGATTTTAGAAACAAACTCTGCTGTTCTCATCTTATAGTGTCAAAATCTCTACAATGCTACCATTTTAATTTTATTTATTGACTTATTTGAAAGTCAGAGTTATAGAGAAAGAGAGGTAAGGGCAGAGAGAGGGAGGTCTTCCATCCTCTGATTTACTCCCCAAATGGCTGCAATGGTCAGGGCTGGGCCAGGCTGACTCCAGAAGCCAGGAGTTCTTGACGGCCTCCCATGGGGGTGCAGGAACCCAAGCACTTGGGCCATCTTCTACTACTTTCCCAAGCATATTAGCAGGGAGCTGGATCTGGAAGCAGAGCTTTCAGAATTGAAATCAGCACCCATATGGGATGCCAGCACTGAAGATGGTGGCTTTACTAGCTACACCACAGCACTGGCCTCTATTTTAATTTTTTTTTAATCCACAAGCTTTTCATCTGATGTTAACAATTTGAGAAAGTTGTAGTCAAGTTCAGATATGTAACTATCTAAATTCCAAAATGTTTAATATTTATCCTATCATATCAGTTTATATGAGTGAGTACTGGTTAATGTCTTCAACATGGGCTCTGAGCTAGGAAAGAAGCATATAAAGATTATTATAACACGACTTGACATGGATCTATTTAATTGCTATTAACTCAGACTTCTATAAAAATGATCTTTATCAAAATGCCACTAAGCATATGTTAACATGAGATAGGTGACATGTTAAATCAAGTAGATTTTCTGCTATGTTAGTGGCTGTAGAACTATATCAGATCTGAAATCACACATATATTAGGTTGACTTTTCTTTTCTACCTATAAACCAGAATATAGTTGTTGGATATTAAATGACTTATTCAAAATTAAAATACAGTGTTGAATATTTCACAATCTCATTAGGGATTTTGAAAATTGCTTGAATCCATTAATTCTAAGTTCTGAGTTCGAGTTTGTTAGTTCGAGTTTGAACCAATGGAAGGAAGACCTTTCTGTCTTCCTCTCTCTCACTGTCTAACTCCATCAAATAAATAAATAAAATCTACAGGAAGAGCCTAGAGTGAGTCAGGATTGGAGCTCAATGAGGGATAGTGTACCTACCAAACTAGAGGAGAAAAAAAATTAGGGACATATTTCTCCCACCCTGATCACCTTGCAATGGCATCCTGTGACAAGCTGATAAAGTGGGTTCCATTTTGGACATATGTAACAGCTGTGCTAGCTCGTGACCATTCCTAGCAACCAGCTGAGTGGAGATTCCTAAGTCTGGTGGGGAGAACTGACAGGGGGCTGGGTGCTTGACTATAGGAGGCTTGTGTGCTGGGACTGTGAAAAAACTGAAGCTATATGGGTGGGCTCATTGTATGGTTGGGACATTGAGCAGTCACTGTGGTAAGCTCCATATGTTCAGGGCTCTCTGGTGACCAGGTGAGAGACATTGCTGGGGAATCTGAGCTTACACTGAGGACTGCATGAATCCTTTGTGTGGTCCTTGGAGCAGAATGGATGAATATTATACCAACTGGGGATAGAACTCAGGCACTGGTCTCATTTTAGGAGAGGAGCTTAGCTGAGCAGAATAAACATTCCCTCTGATTAAAAAAAGGAAAAAAAAAAGAGGAAAAAGAGGAGATTTACTATACCAAACCCAGGTGTGTCACCTTTGATGTGCTCTTCACCCTGGAGAACTAAAGATTTCTCTGGCCACACCCACAACATGCCTCTAGGTAGTCACCAAAAGTGGACACTCCACTAATCTACAGATAAATAGTACAAAGATAAAAGCCAACACACACACACACACACACACACAAACACAAAGAAGAAACCAGTGAGTATCTCTACAAATGCTGAATAATTATCACATCAATTCAAGAAACAAGAATAAGGGAAGCAATATTATGCCCTCAAAAGAATACAACACTTCAATATTAGAAGTGAAGATGATGAGATTGAAGAAATGCCAAAATGGAATTCAAAAAATTGATCATAGGATTTTTTTAGAAGTAATCAAAAGCAAATGCACAAACTAATGAAATCCATACAAGACATGAAAGAAAATTTCTCCCACAAAATTGAGATCTTAAAGAGAAATCAAAATAAAATCTTGGAATTGAAGAATTCAATAGAACAAGTAAAAAATGCAGTGGAAAGTCTTAACAACAGAATTGGTGAAGCAGAAGAAAGAATATCCGACTTAGAAGACAAAGCACAGGAAATTATACAGTCAGATAAAAAACAAGAAGAAATTAGAAAAATAAAAAGCACTATTGGTAATCTACAGGATATTCTCAAATTACCCAACATACAGTTTCTAGGAGTTCTTGAAGGCACAGAAAGAGAGAAAGGATTAGAAGGCTTTTTGATTAAAATAATAACAGAAAACTTCCCTAATTTGGAGAAAGAAAGAGACATCCAAGTACATGAAGCACATAGAACTCTTAACAGACATGACCAGAAAAAGATCTCCACCACGACACATTATAGTCAAACACACCACAGGAAAACATGAAGAAAAGATTCTAAAATGTACATGAGAGAAATGTCGGATAACTTTAAGAAGATCTCCAATTAAACTTTCAGTGGACTTCTCATCAGAAACCCTAAAGGTTAGGAGAGAATGGTGAGATATATTCCAAGTCTCAAGAGAAAAAAAAAAAATGTCAACCTAGAATACTATACACTGCAAAGCTCTCATTTATTAGTGAAGTTGAAATAAACACCTTCCATGACAAACAGAAATTGAAAGAATTTGTTACCACCTGTCTAGCCCTGTGAAAGATGCTTAAAGATGTGCTGCATACAGAAACACAAAAATATGGTCATCACTACGAAGGAAATAAAGGGGGAAAATCTCCCAGTAAAAGTACAAAGGAAATCCAAAGAAGAAGGTAGGAATATTTATGGATAAATGGCAGGGCAAAATAGTTACTTATCAATAGTCACCTTGAATGTAAATGACCTTAACTCTTCAGGTAAAAGACACAAACTGACTGAATGGATTAAAAAGCAAAACACATCTGTTTGCTACCTTCGAGAAACACATTTCACCAACAAAGATGCACACAGACTGAAAGTGAAAGGATGGAAAAAGATATTCCATGCTAACAGAAACCAAAAAAGAGCTGGTGTAGCCATCCTAATATCAAACAAAAGAGACCTTAACACAAAAAACTGTTAAAAGGACAAAAAAGGGCATTATGTAATCATTAAGGGATCAATTTAACAGAAAGATGTAACTACTGTAAACATATGTGCACAAAATTAAAGGGCACCTGGCTATCGGGATCTAAAGGGAGAGGTAGACTCCAATACAATAGTAATGGGGGCCTTCAATACCCCTGTTCAGCAATGGACAGATCAAACAGACAGAAAATCAGCAAGAAAAGAGCAGAGTTAATAGATACTATAGACCAAATGGACCTAACAGATATCTACAGAACTTTTCATTCTACAGTTGCAGACTACACATTCTTCTCACCAGTGCATGCAACTTTCTCTAGTATCAACCACATGCTAGGCCATAAAGCAAGTCTCAGCAAGTTCAAAAAAATCAAAATAATACCACGCATCTTCTGGGACCACAATGCAATGAAGCTGGAAATCAGCAACTCAGGAATCCCTAGAACATATGCATACACTTGGGAACCAAACAACATGCTCCTGAAAGAACAGTGAGTCATTGAGAAATAAAAAATTTCTGTAAACAAATGAATATGTCAACACAACATATCAAGACTTATGGGATACAGCAAAAGCAGTGTTAAGAAGAAAGTTTATAGAAATAGGTGGCTACATCAAGAAATTGGAAAGGTACCAAATAAATGAGCCATCAATGCATCTCAAGTATCTAGACAAACAACAGCAAACCAAACCCAAAACTAGTAGGTAAAAAGAAACAATTAAAATTAGAGAATAAAAAAAATTGAAACCACAAAAACAATATAAAATGTCAGCAAGACAAAGAGCTGGTTTTTGAAAAACTAAAATTGACACAGTATTGGCCCAACTAACCAAAAAAAGAAGAGAGAAGAACCAAATCAATAAAATTAGAGATGAAAAAGGAAATGTAACAATAGACATGACAGAAATAAAAAAAACATCAGAAATTATTACAAAGATCTGTATGCCAACAAACCAGAAAACCTAGAAGAAATGGATAGATTCTTGGACACATACAACCTACCTAAATTGAGCCATGAAGACACTGAAAACCTAAACAGACCATTAACCAAATTGGAAACTGAATTAGTCATAAAGACCTTCCCCCTTCCCCCCAAAAAAAACACCCAGGACCGGATGGCTTCACTGATGAATTATACCAAACATTTAAAGAATTACCTCCAACTCTTCTCAAGCTGTTCAAAACAATCGAAAGGGAGGAAATCCTCCCAAACTCCTTATATGAAGCCTGCAACACCTTAATTCCTAAACCTAAAAAAGAAACAACAGCGAATGAGGACTAAAGACCAAGTCCTTGATGAACATAGACATAAAAATCCTCAACAAAATACTAGTCAATTGAATCCAACAACACATCAGAAGGATTATTCACCTGGACAAATGGGATTTATCCCTGGTAAGCAAGGATAGTTCAACAATCACAAATCAATCAATGTGATACATCACAATAACAAAATGAAGAACAAAAGCCATATGATTATCTCAGTAGATGCAGAGAAAGCATTTGATAAAATACAACAACTTTCATGCTGAAAACTCTAAGCAAATAGGGTATAGATAGAACATTCCTCAACACAATCAAGACAATTTATGACAAACCCACGACCAGCATCCTAATGAATGGGGAAAAGTTGGAAGCATTCCCACTGAGAACTTGAAAGAGACAATGATGCCCACTCTCACCATTGCTATTCAATATAGTCCTAGAAGTTTTAACCAGAACCATTAAGCAAGAAAAAGAATTCAAAGGGTTACAAATTGGAAAGGAGGTAGTCAAACTATCCCTATTTACAGATGACATGATTCTGTTTATATAGGGATCCAAAACATTCAACCAAGAGGCTATTGGAACTCATAGAAGATTTTGGCAAAGTAGCAGAATATAAAATGAATACACAAAAATTGACAGCCTTTGCATACACATATAGTACCAAGGCTGAGAAAGAACTAAGATCAATCCCATTCATAATAGCTAAAAATAATCAAATACTTTGGAATAAATTTATCCAAGGATGTCAAAGATCTCTACAATGAGAATTACAAAACTTTAAAGAAAGAAATAGAAGACACCAAAAAATGGAAAAATCTTCCATGTTCATGGATTGGAAGAATCAATATCATAAAAATGTCCATTCTTCCAAAAGCAATTTACAGATTTAATGCAATACCAATCAAAATACCAAAGACATTCCTCTCAGATGTAGAAAAAATGATGCTGAAATTTATATTGCAATGCCAATCAAAATACCAAAGACATTCCTCTCAGATGTAGAAAAAGTGATGCTGAAATTTATATTGAAACACAGGAGACCTCCAATAGGTAAAGCAATCTTATACAACAAAAACAAAGGTAGGGGCAACACAATACCAGATTTCAGGACATACTACAGGGCAGTTGTAATCAAAACAGCATGATACTGGTACAGAAACAGATTGATAGACTGTCGCTCCCCGTCTTTGTGGAGGAACGACACAGGACCCTGCACTGTTCTTTTGTCTGCTCGGCCCTCCCCGGGTTTGCTGCTGGTTCTTCCCGGGTTGGCTACTATCCCTTCCACCTCCGTGGAAGGGCAGTTCCCCCTGCCACATTCCCCACTTCCGCGGGGCAGCGGCACACCGCCGGCCGGCTCTCTCGGGGGCTGCACAGGTGTTCCTCAGGTGTTCCCCTTAGATGTTCCTCGTGTATGTTGTCTCTCTCCTCCTCTATAGTCCTCTTCCGCCAATCCCAACTCGGCTGCCCACACGCCGAGTACGCTGCTCTCCTCCAATCAGGAGCAGGTCCTACAGTTTCTTGGTTGAACTGGAGGCAGCTGCGTAGAAGCTGTTACTCCCTTCTCAGCGCCATATTGTGGGAGAGCAGATGCATAGAATAAGTCTTAATTCCAGTAACAGTCTTAGTCCGAGTTGCTCCCCACAGATCCCCCTTTCTTTTTATTTTTTGGCGTTGATACGCGCCTGTCTTCGGTGCCCCGCGGCACACACTCTGCTCTGCTTGCTAGAGTTGCCCACAGGTGCTTACAAGTCCTATCAATCAGGCAAACCGAATCCGGGTCCTCTCTTTGCCATGTTGTGAGGAGGTTTTTTGGCGCTGATGCGTGCCTGAGTTCGGTGCCCTGCAGCGCATGCTCTGCCAGAACTGCCTGCAGGTGCTTACAAGCCCCATCAATCAGGCAAACCGAATCCAAGCCTTCTCATTGCTGTATTGTGGGGAGACTTATTGATGTTAATTCGTGCCTGTCTTCGGTGACCTGCGGCGCATAAGCTGCTAGCCGCCCGCAGGTGCTCACCACCTCCCTAATCAGGCAGACCGAATCCAAGCTCTCTCATTGCCGCGTTGAGGGGAGGCCTTATTTTTCTGTTTCTCTATCTCCGGGCATTCCTATTTCTCCTATTTTACTTCTATCTACCAGCATTCTTATTTCTCTCATTTTACTTCTAAACTTCTGTTTCTCTTATCTTCACGGCTTCCCGGCGCCCGCCCCGAGGCTGCTTCTCGGTGCCTCACCACCCCGTGGCGGCTTCCCGGTTTTGCGCCGCTTCAGTCCTCGCTTCTCTCATCTGCGCGGCTTCCCGGCACCCACCCTGCAGCGGGCTCCCGGCTCTGCACGGCTCGGCTTTGTGCGCACACTCCGCGGTCTCCATGCACTTCGCGCCCGCACCACGGCCTCGCGCCAGCCCCACGTTCCCTATCTATTCACGCCCCGTGCTCTCTCTGCACGCGGCGGCTTCCGTGAATCACACAGCGTAGTTCACGTTTCCGCCACTGGTATTCAATCCAAGTTCCCCGGACTAACCTGGCGAATTCCAACCTGGCGGCCCACGTCTCTGCCTCTGGTTCCAGATCTTCGCCTCTTGCTCCCCGGGCTGACTTGAAGAATTCCAAGCTGGCTTACGTCTCCGCCTCGGCCTGCACTCGTGGCTTCATCCTCCCTAACATTTTTCTCTACCCGGTATGTTTCCCTAAGTTTTCTTCCAACAATATTCCTCCCTCATTTCTCCTGGCTTCTCCCCACAGTCCATATCCGAGTCTAAGTTTCTTCTTGCTTTCACTTTAAATCCTAACTTCTTTCCCACAGTCCGTATCCAAGTCTATGCCTAGGCTTTCAATAGCTTCTTCCGGCACCTTTTCCGTCCGGCTTTTCCCTAGGCTCTTTGCTAGTCTCTCTCTCCAGTATTTTCCACTTCTTCCCGTTTCTTCCCTCCTAAGTTTCCTATCCGAGTCACGGCACCATTATGTCGCTCCCCCTCTTTGTGGAGGAATGACACAGGACCCTGCACTGTTCTTTTGTCTGCTCGGCCCTCCCCGGGTTTGCTGCTGGTTCTTCCCGGGTTGGCTACCGTCCCTTCCACCTCCGTGGAAGGGCAGTTCCCCCTGCCACATTCCCCACTTCCGCGGGGCAGCAGCACACCGCCGGCCGGCTCTCTCGGGGGCTGCACAGGTGTTCCTCAGGTGTTCCCCTTAGATGTTCCTCGTGCATGCTGTCTCTCTCCTCCTCTATAGTCCTCTTCCGCCAATCCCAACTCGGCTGCCCACACGCCGAGTACGCTGCTCTCCTCCAATCAGGAGCAGGTCCTACAGTTTCTTGGTTGAACTGGAGGCAGCTGCGTAGAAGCTGTTACTCCCTTCTCAGCGCCATATTGTGGGAGAGCAGATGCATAGAATAAGTCTTAATTCCAGTAACAGTCTTAGTCCGAGTTGCTCCCCACAATAGACCAATGGAACAGAATAGAAATACCAGAAATCAATCCAAGCATCTACAACCAACTTATATTTGATCAAGGATCTAAAACCAATTCCTGGAGCAAGGACAGTCTCTTTAACAAATTGTTCTGGAAAAAATGGATTTCCACATGCAGAAGTATGAAGCAAAACCCCTACCTTACACCTTACACAAAAACCCACTCAAAATAGATTAAAGACCTAAATCTATGACCCAATACTATCAAATTATTAGAGAACATTGGGGAAACCCTGCAAGACATTGGCACAAGAAAAGAGTTCTTGGAAAACATGCCAGAGGCACAGGCAATCAAAGCCAAAATTAACAAATGGGATTACATTAAACTGAGAAATTTATGTACTGCAAAAGAAATACTCAGGAAAGTGAAGAGAAAACCTGACAGAATGGGAGAAATTATTTGCAGACTATGCAACTGATAAAGGATTACTAATCAGAATATATGAAGAGATAAGAAATCCCACAACAACAAAACAAACAACCCAGTTAAAAAAAGGGCAAATGACTTAAACAGACATTTTTTCTAAAGAAAAAACCCAAATGGCCAACAGATACATGAAAAAATGTTCAAGATCACTAGCTGTCAGGGAAATGCAAGTCAAAACCCCAATGAGATTTTACCTCACTCTAGTTAGAATGGTTTTCATATAGAAGTCAACAAATAATAAATGCTGGTGATGATGTGGGTAGAAAGGTACCCTAATCCACTGTTAGTGGGAATGTAAACTGGTATAGCCACTATGGAAGACAGTATGGATATACCTCAGAAATCTGAATACAGACCTACCATATGACCCAGCCGTCCCATTCTTGGGAATTTACCCAAGGGAAATGAAATCAGTGAATAAAAGTGTTATCTGCACCCCCATGTTTATTGCAGCTCAATTCACAATACCTAAGACATAGAATCAACCTAAATGCCTGTCTACTGAAGACTGGATTGAGTATGTGATATGTACACTATGGAATACTACACAGTGGTAAAAAGAATAAATTTGGTCATTTGCAACAAAAATGGATGAATTTGGAAAACATCATATTTAGTGAAATAAGGGAAAAATACCATATGTTCTCCCTGATCTGTGGTAACTAATAGAGCACTTAAAAGGATATCTGTAGAAGTGAAAATGACACTTCAAGAAGTGATGATTTGAATAGCCCTTCTCTTGACTGTTGAGGAACAGTTTTTTTTTTTTCCATACTATTTGTTGAACTCTTTACTTAACATAGAGTTAATCATATGTATATAAAGTCAGTTAAAATAGATATCAGTAAAAATGAGTGAGAAAAAATTTTTTGGCTTATGAATAAAAAGATAGAAACCATAACTGTGAATTCAAATCTGTCCTCATTGAAAATCTAAAATTTTCCCAGGGAAGATGTAATGCTACTAATCATGTTTCCTATAGAAGTCTGCAAGACTTCATTTCAAGATCATGCATTTGGTGAGTTTGTGTTTATTTCATAAAAATTCTGTGGCATAATGAAAGTAATGGATTAAAGATATCTTTCATCTTGGCCTTGCCTTAAATCAAAGCAATTTTGTCCCACTGCTAACATCTATAGCAATCTGGTACATTTAAAACTGTTGTGACCTTTCCTTGCAATTTCATTTCTTGAAGTTCTAAATTACTTTAATTTTAGTTCTGTGTTCATTTAACCTAACCAGATTTAATTCATTGGAATCTAAGAGGGGTAATCTTAATTAGTTGTTCCAAGGAAGGGAACTATGGCTGTGTAGAGATTTCTGCATGACTCAACTTGGGCCATTGTCTCAGTGCGCAACAGTCAGAGATGTAGGAATAATTGTCTTGCTTTTGACAAAATGGTTTAAAAATTACTCACTTTTATTGAACAGAATGTAAAGGGCACAGATATGTCAACTAAAAAAAAATATGGGCTTAGGTCAAGCACAGCTTTGCTTAAAAGATTATTGCAAGAGGAGAACAAGAGAGTTTTACAACAGGGAGAAGGCTCTAACTGTAAGACTTGAAGCACCTCTTAGGCAGAAAGGGATTTCCCTCTGTAGAAAGAGTAAGCAAGGCTAGAGAGAACCCAATGCACATAGTGGAATAAACTCAGCATTTTGTTCTAATTGATTAGGGAAGCAAAACCGTTTAGTTGAATTATTTATGAGGCAAAGAGTAGCAACTTTGGAGGGTCTTTGGCTTTGTCATAAGGCAGAAGTAGAATTAAAGCTCACAATCAGCTAACTTCTCTCCAGCAGAAAGAATGTAGGAGACCTTTATATCAATCGTCTTCTAAATCATTCTGCATAGTAAATCATATCCCTATGCATTTTCTTACTCTGCAGAGCCTAGGCAGTGCCACAGAAATGCTATTAAATTGCCACTGGAAGGTTGAAAACTGAACGAACTCCTTGCTTCTCCAGCGGTGAGGAGTCCTACTCTGAATTGCCACTAGTCCTTTGGAACCACTGAAACTCATTTCCTTCAATACCAAGTAAGATTTTGTAATATTTTTTTCTCTTGACTTTAAAAAACAAGTACAATTTGTTTTTAAAGATTTGAGCCTAGAGTTACCAACAATGGGGAACAATGGGAACTAGCTTAGTGACACACAGTTGGCTGAGTATACATTCTTCAAAACCTTTCTCTCAGGTTATATGTGTCTGTAAATACTGAATTTCTCCAAGCCCTTCTCCACTCATCTGTAAACTAAAAATGACAATACTCTCCTCTCATGAGATTATAAGTAATACTTAAGACATTCTGTTTATATATATGCATACATACATACATACATATACATAACATTTAATGAGCATCAATAACGCTAGCTGCTATTAAACAAAAGTATCATAATGAAGGGGATAGAGGGTTTTACTTTTATTTTTGTTATTTTTTAAATATTTTCTCCCTTAATTTGAATGTGCCCCTAGTTAAAATTCTTGATGTTTTGTTTTTTATTTTCCTGGGGGTGTTGTTGGTTACTTAATTTTGAATTCTGTGGGCTTTTTTTTTTGTTTTGTTTTTATTTTTTGTTTTTAAAATCCAGTAGAGGCATAAAGACAAAAATCATAGGGCATTCAGGATTTAATTTTCAAACCATTTCACTAACAAAATGTTAAATTTTATCCAAGAAAAAAGAGGGTACTCTTTGTTTAGAGGCAATAATGAAACAACAAAGGAATTTTTGTCAGGTTATTGAAAAGACATTTTCTGAGGTGAAAAACAGAACAAATCTTACATTAGAACACAATGTATTTGAATGGATTTAAATGCTTTGGCTATTAGGGCAAAGTAGACATAAATGCTCTTATAACTGCAATTTTGAATGATTTAATAGCACAAAAGGTAAAATAATAAAATTTGAAGGATAATTTTTTCTCATAAAGACCAAGTAAGAAAAATATTCACCATTAATTTCCAGTTAGTTTGCTTATAATGCTGCTTATTTTTCCTAGGATGAAAAAAACCTCAGAAAAGCTTCTTAAGTGAATCATTGGGTTCCAATTTATTTTTCTGTCAGCCTTGCCATTCAATTAAAAATTATCTGCACATTTAATTTTCTGATTGAACATAGAAGTTATTTATACATGTCAAAATCTAGAAAATTCTTTGTAGTTTGCATTTCAGTGTTAAATGACAGTTACCACTAGCTTGATCTCCTAAAACCTAAGAAACCCCTCTAATAAAACATTATTACTGAAGTGTTCACTCTTGATAATAAAAGAATAAAAACTCAAAAGAGAATGTGTGGCCTTAAAATGATCAGCATCATGTAAGAAACTTGAATATCCACACGCATGGGGGAAACAGAACAAAGGAAGGAAGGAATCCAGGAACAAGCTCTGCAACCCTGTGCTCTTTCTATTGATAAAACCTCTTTCAGGGCATAAACTGCCTTAGGACTCATAACACCATCCTCTCCATTTGCACCTAGGATAATCCATCTGCAGTTATATAGCGTATTTACAAATTAGAGCAAAGAAGCGCAGTGTTACTTTTTGGTTGGTGGAGATTTTTGTTGGCTCAGGTGTCACATATTTGTAAGTGTATGTGACAACAGCCAGGATATTCTGGTGATACAGGCTCCATTCCAGGCATTCCGTTCCAGCACTTTCTTGCTACAGATGAGATACGGGTGTGGGTTGGCAG
This sequence comes from Oryctolagus cuniculus, assembly GCF_051225735.1. Taxonomy (NCBI): domain Eukaryota; kingdom Metazoa; phylum Chordata; class Mammalia; order Lagomorpha; family Leporidae; genus Oryctolagus; species Oryctolagus cuniculus. The sequence goes on along the minus strand of NC_142871.1, from coordinate 103,286,701 downwards.
AATAATTTATTGGGAATGACAAAACCCTGATGACAACACACAAGGCCCAGGTTTATTGTCTATGAAGTCACTTTTAGTTATTATGATGCAATTTCAGAGTTGTCTATAATTAAGTATCAGATTAAAATCCTTGTGGAAATGATGCATCATCTTATTGAACTGAATTTCTGGTTTTTGTTGTTGTTATTCTTTCACTTTATTTTCTTTCCCCAACAACAATCCCTTAGTTTCTATCTACCTGTATTTTATTACATTCCCTACTGCTATAAACCAATATTCCTAGTCTATTTTTCAGCAGTTCCATTAATTTGTTTATTTCGTATTCATATTCCCTAATAAAAATGCTAATTATGATCATATCTAACAGTGACTGCTGAGGCACCCTACCAAGTCCTTCCTACCTCCAACTGGAGCAATTCACATTTATCATCAGGGTTTGGTTTGTCAGCCAGAATGCAGTTTTCCCAACTGCTTTTCCTCGAAGCTGCTAAGCCCACTCTGGGAAATAAATCCAATTCATAAGACACTCTATCAATTATTCTAGCAAACCTCAGAAGCAGAGCCACATTATGCTTATTTGGCAATGTAATATTGTTGGGAAAGTGAAAAATATTGAAGATAAGATTGGATTTATTGTTACCTAGTCTCATAATACGATCGCTTTACTTACTGATTCTATGTGTTTTCAGTTTTCTGTAATCATCTCTCTGAATATGAACTTCTCATGTTTGCCTATCTTTAATGAAAATGCAAATAATAAATCTTTCTGCATGAAATTCCTGCTTATTGCCGTCACCAAAATGTATTGAAAATTGAATCTGATCTCTTGACTTTATTTTAGTATTCTTGAGCATTCGTGTTGTTTTCCTAAATTCTATTTTGACAAATTATTTCATGCTCTAAATAATAAAAACTTGTTTATTGCTAATTGACTTAATGAATACAACCCACTTACTTTATTTTTTTAAAGATTTTATTTATTGATTTATTTGAAAGTCAGAGTTACACAGAGAGACGAGAGGCACAAAGAGAGAGAGAGAGTCTTCCATCCACTGGTTCACTCCCCAGATGGTTGCAACAGCCAGAGCTGCGCTGATCCAAAGCCAAGATCAAGGAGCTTCTTCCAGGTCTCCCAGGTGGGTGCAAGGGCCCAAGGTCTTGGGCCATCTTCCACTGCTATCCCAGGCCATAGCAGAGAGCTGGATCAGAAGTGGAGCTGCTAGGACTAGAACTGGCGCCCATATGGGATGCTGGCACTGCAGGCCGTGGCTTTACACACTACAATCCAGCACCAGCCCCCAACCCACTTACTTAAAAAAAGTCTCCCTGTTCACTAAACATTCACTACCTTATTTACTAAAAACTTTTCATTTTTCAAAGATAACTTTAGTCTTCCAGATATGGCATTCACTTAGTTTTTTTTAATGTTCTATTTTATAAGCTATACAGATACTGGAAAAATAATTCACTGTGCCACAAAGGAATGATTTGCTATAGAAGAAAAATGCATTCAGTCTTTAAGTAAAACTATAGGCTTGTTGAAATCAGAATATACCCACTTTTCTTAGGAAATTCTGAACCACTCTACCATTTTCTTCAACCATTTTTCTCCTTCTCTTCTGTTTATCCAGAGACAAACAATTCCTTTTTATTTGCACAAATATGCCACTCTGAGTGTCATTTCCAATCTCTATCAGCTGTAGTCCTTGTGTATATCAGCTCTACTAATGCAATTCAGTGTTTCCAATAGCGCTGCCATGAAAGTGATTTCTTGTTGAACCCACAGCCACAGATAAAGCAATTCTGAAAAGATGTACCACCAGGAGTTCAAAAGCAGCTCTGGTTTTCCTCATAGAACTTTACCTCCTTTTATCTGAGTTTTGTAACTACAGTTTGGAAGCAAGACCTGTTGTGCTCACTTACACAAATCCATCCTAGTTGTTATCAGGTTGTTAAATAACACCTGCCCCTCTACAATATCGTTCCAATTTCAGTTACCACAGTATTTCAACTGTGACTGATTCTATAAAGTACTAATGTCACTGCTAGCTTTACAGCCCACAAATCACTAGGCAGATAACAGATGTGCATCACGACCAGTGAACAATCACATGACTCCTATCAAAGTCTAAATGTGCGTGGTCCGTGTCTAAACGTCACGGAGTTCGCACAGAGCAACATGTGCTCTTCCGTTGCCTCTGTGTGCTGCTCCTTTGTTTTAAGTCCATACGACATATTACAAACTAGAATAATTGAAAGAGTTGAACAATAGAAATGAGAATAATGACTCTGGCAGTGAAATGGAAATCTAACTGTAGTGGAGCTACAACTGACTGTGGGACTGTTCACACTGTCCCCAAGGCGCAGACTCTGGTTGTGCCACTGGAGAACCAGGAAAGGTGAAGCTATGGAGGACGCAGTCATGAAGAACAGGATGACTGTGTCCCAGAGGAAATGATGCTGCCAAACACTTCTTATAAAAGGGTTTTTAATTTTTTTATTAACATAAAGTGAACAGATCTCCTGCATTCCATAGGTATAGTTCCAAGGAGACAACCACACTTCCCTCATTCTCCTGTTCCCCCCAAATCCCCCTCCCTTCCTCTCTCCCCTCTCTACATCAGTTTTTGCAAAGACATAATTTTAATCCAGTCTATATTCACGGACTTAATTTGCCACTAATCATAATATTCAATAAGTAAAAAATAAGAAGACCACAGGAATTGTTGGTGATATTTCATAACATTGAAAGAATAAACCATAAAGTGTTGTTTCTGAAGAAACCAGTGTGACAATTGGCCAAGGCATAGAAAAATGCTCAATGTGTATCATTAGCTACATGATAACAATGCAAGCACTGTTCAAGTTACCCTGTATACATTTTTACAAAGAAATAAGATACTTTAATTATTAATGGTTACAATATTTTAAACAGCAGTGTGTTAAATAAATATCATTATTTTACATTTTAAAAGGTATCCCAAGTATACTTAAAAGCAATAGTTGCAGAGTTAGTAATATTTTGACAACAATTTCTAATGGTCATGGAATAATACTAAATTTCACTAATTGTTAACTGATAGATTTGCATGCTTTCATCTTGCATAGGCATTTAATATTCTTTCACTATTGTGCAAAGTTTAGGACTACCTATAACAAAAAAAATTAAATATATTTTTAAACATCAATAGCCACTGGAGATTTATTTTTAAATTGAGAAAAGAGGGCTTTGGTTATGATGTCCTCATGGGCATTCAATTTTAATGTTTCAACACAAAATAGCATATTCCAAGTGTAATTTCTCACACTTCCTCCTCAGAATCTTAATCTAAATGCTGCGCAGGTTCTGATTTTCTTCCTTCCTGTACAAAGCTCAAGTAGCTCACACTTCTGATAACAAAGTTGTGTATTGTTCTCAGATGAGTGCAGATGTCTACATCACCCAGGAAACCAGAGATGCAACTCTAAAAGGAACTCTCAAGGGCTTACAATTGACTGAGTTCCATTGGATGCTGGTGCTGAATTGCGCCAAGAGAGCTCTATGTACACACTTTTGAGCCGAACCATGGTTGTTCAAAGACTGGAAGAGGTTTGGCAATTCATGGGGAAAAAAGAGCTCAGAGGAGTTGATGGAATCTTTTTCTCAGATTTGCAGATTGTCTAAATTAAACTTGCCACTCAAAGTATGAACACAGATTGTCTCTTGTTTATTCAGAAACTTAGAATGGCCCAAAAGAAAGTGACTGCCAAAGGGACAGAGTTACTAGAACAGAACAAGATGTCCCCATCCTGCGATACTTTTTGATTCCAAAGAATGTCATTTGGAACCCCAAATGCATTTTCTTCTATGCTCAGTGTAACACATCATGGACAGGACAGCCACAGAAACCTACTTCACTCAAAGTGCAGCTCAATTGTGGTGATCATTATGTGGCAGTAATCCTACATTTTTCTAAAGGTTATTTATTCAACAAGATCAAAACAAGGAATATAGTCAGAGCCCTGGAAAGGCATAAGTAGTCTACAGAATCTGTCTTTAACATGTTATTTTGATTAGGAAACCTAGGGAACAATAAAAAATATGACATAACTACACCACCTACAGATAACTGTTTATTATTTTAATGCACGTTTTCTAGCATTTGTTTATATGCAAACATGTGTGTGTGAATGTGCATAGTGACATTTTTAACAAAAGTATGATGGTAATATGAATTTTGTTTTGAAATCTGCTTTTCTTAATACATTACAGCTACTATAGTAATATATATCTACATCATATTTATGAAGGGCTTTATTTGTTAGGTAACTACAGCAGAACTTACAAAGCAAACTTTATTTTGGACATTGTTATCAGCTGAAGGTTTCCTACCTCCCTTCCCCCACCCACATTAGTGGTGGATCCTTTGGGGAAGTGAATTAGCAGAGCATCATGAATGGGCCTAGAGCCCTTATAAAAGAGACCCCAGGGACCTGTGTTGCTCTCCCACTATGTGAGAATAGAGGTAGAGGGCACCATCAATGAGAAAGGGGCTCTCATCTGATACTGAAGCTAAAATCCTCCTGATTTTGGACTTTCATTTCTCCTAAACTGTGAGAAATAGATTTCTACTACTTGTAAGTCACCAACTTTATGATATTTTTCTGTAGCAGCCTAAATGGACTAAGACAGGCATTTATATTCTTTTCTTATTTTTGCATAAGTACATGTATGTGTTTCATTGAATATCTTCACATATGGAGGGGCTCCATAAAAAGTTAGTGGAAAAATGGAATTAAATGATAATGAGCAGGCCGGCGCTGTGGCATAGCTGGTAAAGCCGCTGCCTGCAGTGGTAGCATCCCATATGGGTGCTGGTTAGAGTCCTGGTTGCTCCTCTTCTGATCCAGCTCTCTGCTATGGCCTGGGAAAGCAGTAGAAGATGGCCCAAGTCCTTGGATCCCTGAACTTGCGTGGGAGACCCAGAAGAAGCTCCTGGCTCCTGGCTTCATATTGGCGCAGCTCTGACTGTTGCTGCAACTGGGGAGTGAACCAGCAGTTGGAAGACCTCTCTTGCTCTTTGCCTCTCCTTCTCTCTGTGTGTAACTCTGACTTTCAAATAAATAAATAAATCTTTAAAAAAAATAATGAGCATTTCCCATGAACTTTTTGAATCTTTGTTGTAGGAAACCTCTGCTTAAATTGCTAATATTAAATTGTTAAGAAAAACAGAATATTGCATTGAGTGATTTTGTTGTATATCTTTACAAAAATGCCTTTTATAAAAGTTGTACTCCCTTATATTCCAATCACACTGTGTGAGAGTAATTTAAAAAGCTCAAGGTCTCCCACATGAGTGCAGGAACCCAGGGACTTGGGCCATCTTCTACTGCTTCCTCAGGCCATAGCAGAGAGCTGGATGGGAAGTGCAGCAGCCAGGACTTAAATCAGTGCCCATATGGGATGACAGCACTGTAAGTTGCAGCTTTACCCGCTACACTGCAGTGCTGGCCGCTCCAGCATTTAGTTTTATAGGAAAGACAAATGCTGGTCTGGTTTTGTGGTCTTTTGTCAGGTTTTCTAACTGGATGCTTAAAAGAAAGAAAATGCATTTGGGGTTCCAAATGACATTCTTAGGAATCAAAAAGTATTGCAGGATGGGGACATTAAAAATTTATTTTGGTGCCAAAATTATTTGAAATCTATGCATGGTTATTTTATAATATGCATTTGCCATGACCTTGTTGAAGGCCCCTCAAATGCATGGATTTTTAAACTTTTTGCACTAAATTAAATTAAATTTTTGAAATTTTTTTGATTTTTATGATATATTGTAGCACTTATATAACTATATTTGCCCATTTGCCTTCCAGCTCAATACTCTATTTTTTGGTGATAATAAAGGCAATTAGATTAGTAGATTAGTGGAAGATCACCTTGGTAGTGTGGAGGTGTGCTTTCAGGTTTTGTTAGAATAGGCCTGCTTTGATTTTTCCCTTTTTCCTGAAATATAGCTCTTATTGTTAAGGTATGGCTCTCCAGATTCTTTGGAAAGCCTGGGGTGCTTTTAAAAAACTGTTCATTAAATTGGTGGGAATCAAGCTTCTAACTCTATATTTCCAGCATCCAGGCACCTTCTAAGATTTCTGTGCAGTGTTAAAGGCCTTGCAGCTGTTTTCCTCCTGGGTGCTTTCAAGGCATGTTGGTGCAGTGCTGGAGTCAGCCAGGATTTGAGAGGTTTGCACACAGAGTTTGGAGCTCCCCCTTGTGTCTCTCTTCTTTCTGGGATTCCTCTACCCTTGGTTTCTAACAATATGTCTACACCCAGCTGCAAAGAATGTATGGAAAATGGAGTGTTCATTCCAGGTGCTATACAGGCAAATTAGATTAACTGGTGACCATATTTACATTTTCATTCTATTTTAACACATTTATTTATCAAAGTAAGAAATAATGTTTATTAATATCCACATGCAATCTGAAAGATTAATATACCTTTATTTCCTCTTCTCATCTCCCAATTTTTGTTTAAATAAGCTGTCTTTTAAAAAAATCTAGATTATGTTTTGGTTTTGGATATTGCATAGTTCTTAATTAAATGTTACACATTTGAAATCTAAAGTAAGGTATATTAATCATTTATGGCCGCATTTTTCTATGTCTAATTTTTAATTAACACTTTTTCTACAATACTTTCAGGAAAGGTAAACAGATAAAGCATTTCATGAGTTGTTGTTTTCCTGAAAATATATCCTTGTTTCTTCAGCAGTGAACAATGGCTTCTCAGGGATTGTAGATTTTTCTGTCTTGACTCTGTTGACATTTGTTCCCTGTCTTCTAGTATTTAAGCTTTTTTAAAATATAGATTTATGTATTTGAAAAGCAGAGTTACAGAAGAAGAGGCAGCGAGAGACAGAGGGAGAGTTCTTCCATCAGTTGGTTCACTCCCTAAATGGCTGCAATGGCCAGGGCTAGGTGGATCCAAAGCCAGGAGCCTGGAGCTTCCTCTGGGTCTCCCACGTGAGTGCAGGAACCCAGGGACTTGGGCCATCTTCTACTGCTTCCTCAGGCCATAGCAGAGAGCTGGATGGGAAGTGCAGCAGCCAGGACTTAAATCAGTGCCCATATGGGATGACAGCACTGTAAGTTGCAGCTTTACCCGCTACACTGCAGTGCTGGCCGCTCCAGCATTTAGTTTTATAGGAAAGACAAATGCTGGTCTGGTTTTGTGGTCTTTTGTCAGGTTTTCTAACTGGATGCTTAAAAGATTTAACACTTGTTTTTGAAATTTGTTTTACTGAAAAACATTTCTTTCCCTTAATGTTGTCTGTATTTTATGCATTATGAAGACCAAGTGTTTTTAAATTATACACTAAACATTGAAGATGACACATTATAGAACTTTTTAAGCACTATTATGATTTTTTGTTTTCCTCTTAACTGCTATTTAACCATATCCAAATTATTTATTTTGAAATAATTTTTAATAATTTTATATTTTCTTTTGATTTATTGAGTTTTAAAATCACATTTTTGATGGTATTTTCCAATGGTTCCGTATCATCAAAATAATTTAATGTACTTATTTTGAAAAATAGATATAGTGCAGTCCAACTCCAAACATACCAAGCCAGCACCTCTGGGGAGAGAGTAATGGGAACAATTTAAAACAAGCATGTGGATGACAGTCACACATCCATTTGGGAAATGGTTCATGTATTTTTTCTTATGCCTGTATTTGATTTTCTGTCTCTATCCTCCACGTTGTTTATGCTGTTTCTTTTTTTTTTTTTTTTAGATTTATTTATTTACTTGAAAATCTGAGTTACACGGAAAGAGGAGAGGCAGAAAGAGAGAGAAAAACAGAGAGAGAGAGGCCTTCCATTTGCTGGTTCACTCTTCAATTGGCCGCAATGGCTGGAGCTGTGCTGATCTGAAGCTAGGAGCCTCTTCTGGGTCTCCCACACAGGTGCAGAGGCCCAAGCACTTGGGCCATCTTCTACTGCTTTACCAGGCCATAACAGAGAGTTGGATCAGCAGTGGAGCAACCAGGACTTGAACTGGTGCCCATATGGCACCGCCAGCACTGCAGGCGGCAGCTTTATCAGCTATGCCACAGCGCTGGCCCTAATGCTTTGTTTCTTGTAATAACCCTTTCATTTTCTTTCCCTGTGTTCTCTGGCAATTTCCTAGTCTGTTCTTCTAATTAATTTATTTCTTTTCTTTTCTTTTTTTTTTTTTTTTTGGATAGGCAGAGTGGACAGTGAGAGAGAGAGACAGAGAGAAAGGTCTTCCTTTTACTGTTGGTTCACCCCTCAATGGCCTCTACAGCCGGCACACCGTGCCAATCTAAAGCCAGGAGCCAGGTGCTTCTGCTGGTTTCCCATGCAGGTGCAGGGCCCAAGCACTTGGGCCATCCTCCACTGCACTCCCGGGCCACAGCAGAGAGCTGGCCTGGAAGAGGGGCAACCAGGACAGAATCCAGTGCCCCAATCGGGACTAGAACCCAGAGTGCTGGCACCGCAGGCAGAGGGTTAGCCTAGTGACCCACGGCACCGGCCCATTTATTTGTTTTTTGTACAATCTAATATATGTTCAATTATTTTATTGTCTTTTTTCAAATTCAGTAATGATTAGACACTTCAAATTAATCTTTCCTAATTTCTAATTATTTTGTTTATATAAATGCAAGTTCATTTTGAATCTTTTTAAGTAGGAACACAAGTTTCTTGAGTTTTCTAAAAGGTAGTAATTTGTCTTGAGCAAGTCAGTTCCACTGGGGCCATTTTCTCTGACTCACTTTCTCTCTTTGAACTCTGGAATCATTTCACACCATCATGTACAGTGATTTATATTGTGCTTAAAATTATTAGACTTTCCCACTGTTGCAAATGCATTCATGTCTTTTCTAAGACAAAATGAGGAAAGGGAATATTGGAGCTTTGTGTAGTTATTGCCTGAGTACAAAAAGAAGGAACATCAACTAAGTAGAAAAAGATAGTTATAAAGAAAAAATTTAAAGAAATGTATTTGTTTATTTGAATGTCAGAATTACAGAGAGGGAGAAATGGAAAGAGAGGGATCTATTTATTTGAGACTCAGAACTACAGATAGAGAAAGGGAGTGACCGAGAGAGAGGTCTTCCATCATGTGAATGCAGAAGCCTTGCAGGTAGACGGGGTTTTGATGGCTGTGCTGAAGATCTTTATACTCTTCTAAGAGCAATGGGAAGCTAGAGGAGAATTGTAAAGAGGGATGGACATAGTCAGTCTTGTGTTTGTGAGAACTTTCTGAAATCATGAGAGTAGAATTGCAACATCTACTCCCTTGCTGAATTCCCTGTGACACCCTCTTACATTTAGCCATGGCCCTTCAGAGCTGTGACTGTGATTACTACAAGGGATAACATCTACTTTTGCCCAAGAAGCTTTTTCCTAAATATATGTCATATATCTTTATTTATATCTATATTTATATGTTATATATATATATATTATTGTGGGCTGTATTGAGCTTTCTTTGCAAGCTTTTACTGTGGGTTATATTGAACTTCCTCAATCTGACCCTCTCTTGACCACATCTTGAGGATACAGGGCTTAGTTACAGTAAGTTTTCCAGCTCCTATTTGGGTTTTATTCAATGAATTTTGAATATTTCTTTCACAATTTCATAATTTCAAAAGCAATTAGTGGGGAAGGAGGAAGAGAACTTAAATACATGGTCCTTACATTTTCTTCTGAGGCTGAAATAACTTGTATATTGACAATGTTTTTATTTTTAGATATAATAATCTGGTTATCTAGTACCCCAGATTTGGTATGGTAGTATCAAATTTTAAAAGGATAGGTCTTAGGGAATGAGGTTTCCTACAGATATGATTTCATGATGCAAAAAGATATTAAATATGTACTCATTAATTGCAACATTCTAAGAATACAAATGAAAATAACCCAAATGTTCATGTATGGAATAAATCATGCTACACTCATACAAGGCAATAAAATACAGCTAAAAAAGAAAGTCATACTGATGTTAAAAGGTATCTAGAATCAAATCTCCAATATCTGATTCTGTGAACAACTCAATTCAGAATAGTGTAAAAATGCAGATGGCAAAATAGATAACCATGTTGGTTAGCATTTCATTATTTTTAAGGCAATACTGGAAGGATATACAAGAAAAGGATAAAATGATTATAGCAGATGGAAAGAAACAGTGGTAGGAGCAAAAATTCTCAGCATAAACATTTTTATATAATTTTAATGTTTGAAATATGTATAAGAATTACTGACTTAAAATAAGTTAATGTAAACTTAAAAACTTAAAAGAATTAGATAGAAATTCTCGAGGAAAAATCTAAGAGTACTGCTTTTTTTCTAACAAACAATAAAGATCAATCTTTTTAGCTGTTGAGCTGATAAGTCATCCAATTCTAGTCTGTTTAGGTTTTTAACTGAAAATTGGCATTTACATAAGAGTTTCTAAAATTTTTGTTTGGGATTCTATCTGATGTGTTACTATTTAAGCAACCATGTCAATTGCTGCTTGCACCACTCTATAAAGAAATCACTAAGGTTTCAGAAAAGCAACAAGGTTAGGCAAAACAAAAGCAGACTTGGTTAATGTACTTCAAGTGTAACAATTGTACCAGTCTCCGCCTCATGTTTCCAAAAGAAAGGTCTTTAATACATTTGTTTTATTTTTCCATATGCCAAGTTTCACATGCTGTGATGGGATTTCCAAATAGTCATGTACATTCTTAAAAACAGCTTCTCCAGATGGCAGTGTAAAATGTTGAGACATAAAGTCCTATCTTGGTCCCAAACTGTATAAATTAAAGGAATATTGATCTTAAAATACTGGTGCAGTAAATAATTGAAGCTTTAGCCTGCACTGGCTACTGGCATAGTTAGAAGTTTTGTCTTCGTAATGGTCTCCCAGGCAAGCCCTTAAGCAGTCAAGCCCATTAACTCTTTATAGAAATCAACTTTGTCAACTTATTGACAGATTTCTTTAAGCACAGGTCTCTTTTTTGAGGCTGATTACTTGCTCTGGCATAGTGATGACACAGTGCACCATATTATCTGAATACTCATTTAAAGAAGCTATAAACACCTGCCTACAAGATGAATGCAGGTGCAAAAAGTGGCACAGTTTTCTTACTGTCTCTTATTTTTCTGTTATTTGTACTAGTCTCTAGTCAAAAATAGAGTATTCATTGGAGAAATGGAATAACTGGAATTTAGTGGTATAACTTGCCTTACCATAACACCACCAATATTTTTTCATTAACAACATGAAAACAGTCTTAATTGTATAAAAGATACTTAGAAGATGATATTTTGTGAGTGCTTCATTTTTATTTATTAATATATAGAAACCAAAGTCCATGAATTTCATAGATAAAATTCTAAGAATACAATATTTTCCTCCCTCTCTCCCTCCCTCTTCCTTCCTTTCCTTTAAAAAAAAAAGATTTATTTATTTATTTGAAAAGCAGAGTTACAGAGGGGAGTAGAGAGAGAGAGAGAGAGAGGGAGAGAGAGAAAGAGAGACAAACAGACACAAAGGTCTTCCAACTGCTGGCTTCCTCCCAAAATGGAGGCAATAGCTGAATCAGCACCAATCTGAAGCTGGGAGCCAGGAGCTTTTTCTGGGTCTCCCAAGCAGGTGCAGGGGCCCAAGGACTTCAGTCACCGTCCACTGCTTTCCCAGACCATACTTGAGAGTTGGTTCAAAAATGGAGCAACCAGGACTCGAACTGGCACCCATATGGGATGCTGGCACTGCAGGTGGCAACTTTACCTGCTACACCACAGCGCCAGCCCCTCTTCCTTTCCTTTTAATTTTTTGTGGTAATATACTTTCAATCTACCTTGTAACGACAGGCTCAATGCTCATCTAAACAAAGAGCTCTACAAGTAAAAGGTGGATAGACCACTGTTCCACAGGGGTATAAATAAGGGTTGTAAAAAACATTCAAATCACAAAATGTCAGTTTAACTCAACATACATTAAGGGTTTTTTTTTGTTTTTTTGGTACTGTATTTTTTAGCTACAACCAAACAGAGAAAACACAATAGCATTTGTCTTTTGGGTTCTGGTTTATCTCATTAAGCACAACAAACTCCAGTTGTTGCATCTATTTTGTTGCATGAGACGGAATTTCATTTTTTTTTTCACAGCTGAGTAATACTCCATTGCGGATATATACCAAATTTCATTATCTAGTCATCAGCTGATGGCTGGATGCATTCCATATCTCAGCAATTGTGAGTTGAGCAGCTATAAATGTGGGGATACACATAACTCTTTCATATGCTGACGTTATTTCCTTTGGGTACAGTCTCAAGACAGGGATGGCTGGATCATCTGATAGATCTGTTTTCAGATCTCTGAAGAATCTTCATATCGTCTTCCACAAGGACGATTCTACTTGTTTACATTTCTACCAACAATGTATCAGGATACTTTTTTCTCCGCATCCTTACCAGAAGTTTTGATTTTTGGATGACAGCCATTCTAATTGTGGTGAGGTGAATCTCATTGTGGGATTAATTTTCATTTCTTTGATGGCTGGCAATCCTAAGCATTTTTTTATGTGTCTGTTGGCCATTTGAATTTCTTCTTCTGAAAAATGTCTGCTCAAGTCCTTTGCCCATTTCTTAAGTGGATTCTTTATTTTGTTGTTGAGTTTCCTGAGCTTTTTACAGATTCTGGATATTAATCCTTTATCAGTTGCATCTTCACTTTTTTTTTATTTGACAGGTAGAGTTATAGACAGTGAGAGAGAGACAGAGACAGAGAGAAAGGTCTTCCTTCCTTTGGTTCACCCCTGAAATAGCTGCTACAGCTGGTGCTACGCCCATCAGAAGCCAGGAACCAGGTGCTTCCTCCTGGTCTCCCACGCAGGTGCAGGGGCCCAAGCACTTGGGTCATCCTCCACTGCCTTCCCGGGCCACAGCAGAGAACTGGACTGGAAGAGGAGCAACCGGGACTAGAACCCAGTGCCCATATGGGATGCCGTCGCCAGAGGTGGACCACGGTGCTGGCCCCATCTCTTCACTTTTTTGAGTGTTTCTTTTTTTGTACCGAAGTTTCTTATCTTGATATAATCCCATTTATCTATTTTTTGATTAATTGCCTGTGCATCTGGGGTCTTTTCCATGAAGCATTTGCCTACACCATTGTATGGCAGTGTTCCTCTCCATGTTCCTCTAGTAATTTGATGGTTTAAGGTCTTAGGTTTATGTTCTTGATCCATCATGATTTGTTTTGTATATTGGGTGTGAAGTAGGATTCTTGTTTCATACTTCTGCATGTGTAGATCCAGTTTCCTCAGCACCATTTGTTGAAGAGACTGTCCTTTCTCCAAATATGGATTTCAGCTCAGTTGTTAAAGATTAGTTGATTGCAGATGCATGGATTGATTTTTGAGGTTTCCCTTCTGTTCCTTTGGTCTACATGTCTGTTTTTTGTGCCAGTTCTAGGCTGTTTTGATTATAACTGCCTTTTATTGTGTCTTGAAGCCTAGTACCGTGAGGCCTCCAGCTTTTTTGCTGTTGTTCAAGATTGCTTTAGGATTCGGGGTCTCTTGTGTTGCCATATGAATTTTTGGATTACTTTTTCTAGACCTAAGAAGAATGTCCTTGGTATTTGTATTGGGATCACATTGAATCTGTAAATTGCTTTGGGTAGTATGGATATTTTGATGATATTAATTCTTCCAATCTATAATCATGCAAGATTTTTCCATTTTTGGTGTGTCTTCTTCTATTTCTTTCTTTAATGTTTTATAATTTTCATTGTAGAGATTTTTCACAACCTTAGTTAAATTTATCCCAAGGTGTTAAATTTTTTGTAGTTATTGTGAATGGGACTGATAGAAGGTGACATTTTAAGCAAAAAAAAATTGGAGCACAACATTATAATTTTTCAGACTAAATAGTGATAGCCCATTCTGCTGAAAATATTTGCAGCTTTAATTTGAAATCACTTATTAGTGAAAACTAAAAATGGTAGTACATCAATATATAGAAGATTAAGACATTATTTCACAATATTTAGCATACAGAAAAACATTTCTTTTTGTGATGGAAGTTTTCTTCAGATAGCATTTGCAGTGCATTTGCAGTGCACTGAATGTTTGTGTACCCTCAAATTCATAAGTTGAAATCTTAGCTCTCAAGGTGGTGATATTAGGGTGTAGAGTCTCGGGAGAAAATTAAGCCATCAGAATTAGGTCATTAGAGCCCTCAAAAATGGGATTAGTGCCCTTATAAATGGGATTCTGGAGAGATCTCTGGTCCTCTTTCCACCTTGGGAGGATACAATGAGAAATCTTCTGTATGCAGCCCAGAAGAGGGCCTGACAAGACCTGACCATGGCACTTTGATCTCAGACTTCCAGCCTCCAGAACTGAGAAATACATTGCAATTTTGTAACTCTCCCATTCTACTACAGCAGGCCAAACTAATACTTTTTTCCTGCCTTCTTTTAAACAAGGAGCATAGGCTGGAAATAAAGAAATCAAAACAAAATTATGGGAAGGGAATCTGACGCAAATAAACTCATTGAATCAAGATCAGAAATAGCCGAGTCCAGCATTATGGCATAGTGGTCTAATGCAGCATAGTGATGCTGCATCCCATATTGCAGCACCAGTTTTTCAAGCCCCAGCTGCTCTGCTTCTGATCTAGCTCCCTACTAATGTGCCTGGGAAAGCAAAGAAAGATGCCCAAGTGCTAGGACCCCTGCCACCCACATAGGAGACCCAGATGGAGTTCCTGACTCCTAGTTTTGGTTTGGCCCAGCCCTGACCATCATGGCCATTTGAAGAGTGAACCAGTAGATGGAGGATCACTTTCTCTCTGTCTCTCCTTCTCTCTTTTTCTCTCTCTGTCACGCTGCCTTTGAAATAAATAAATCTTTTTTTTTTAATGAAGACTATAAATGGTTTCTGAATCTGTGACTTACCACTTTGCGATTCTCGATATTTTAGACCTCTGTCATACAGCTTTCTCACCTAGTATAACACTATATGCCTAACAGAATACCATGTTACAATGTATATAAACATTTGAATTGTTTTAAAGGAACACATTATTACAATATTTTAGTATCTGCCTCACTTAGAAATTACAGTTTTATTTTGGGATTTCAGAGACCATGTTGGAACAAGCCCAATATTCAGCTATTTGCTTAAATTTACATGCTTGTGTGGACAAAACATTAACATAATTGATAGAATTCCATTTGGCATTATGTAGATGAAACTAAAACAACTTGAACCCTGTAATTTTCTGTTTATTCCAACATCCTCAAGTTCCAGCAACAAAGAGTTCTGCATGTCAGTTCAGCCCTCCTACCACCTGAACAGAATATTAGCAGCAGAGGATCAGAGCTAGTGTTTGTACTGGACCCTACCTACACCAGACATACCAAGCTGACTCATCTATCCTTATTCAGTTCTTCCTCATAGATTCGCCTTGATTTTCTGAGTGCTTTCTAGATTGCACTAACTACTGTCATCAGTGCCTATGTTGATCCCAGTTTTTTTTTTTTTTAATTTCTGTTTCTTTCTTTTTTTTTTTTTTTTTTTTTTTGACAGGCAGAGTGGACAGTGAGAGAGAGAGACAGAGAGAAAGGTCTTCCTTTTGCCATTGGTTCACCCTCCAATGGCCGCCGCGGCCGGCGCGCTGCGGCCGGCGCACCGCGCTGATCCGATGGCAGGAGTCAGGAGCCAGGTGCTTTTCCTGGTCTCCCATGGGGTGCAGGGCCCAAGGACTTGGGCCATCCTCCACTGCACTCCCTGGCCACAGCAGAGAGCTGGCCTGGAAGAGGGGCAACCAGGACAGAATCTGGCGCCCCGACCGGGACTAGAACCCGGTGTGCCGGCGCCGCTAGGCGGAGGATTAGCCTAGTGAGCCACGGCGCCGGCGATCCCAGTTTTCTTAATTGAGGCCTCAGTGCCCAACCTAGCAAAACGTAGACTCAATTCTCTCTGCCTATCTTCTTCATTCTCCACCCAGTCATTATCGGTCATTATCATTCATTGACTTCAGATCTGATTTAGCCTGAACTAACCATCAGAGACCTGTAATATCATCACCTCCCACACTATTTATTAGTTGATCCTCTAATTATCCCGAAGTCATTTTTAGTTGTTGGTAGTTGAGTCCTGTTAAACAGATAAACTTGAAAACAACTAAAAAAAGAATTTCCTGACCTCCATGTGCATCTACACCCACATGCTCTGACTTCTTGCATGCTTCTAGAGATGAACTATGCTTGCATTCATTCAAATGCGTTGTTATTTTTCCTATATTAAATAACAAAACAAAACCAAAATCTTTTGTTTTCTCTCACTACCTGCTGCTAGGTAGCACTACATTGCTTTGCATTCTTTATAACAGGGAAAAATACCACAAAATTTTCACTATACTCTTGGTGCTTCACCTGTGACACCAGATGTGTGTGGCACTTTTTTTCTCCGTTTATAAAAAATGCTTATTTGTTGTTTCTTCTACTTGAAGTATGGAGAGAGAGAGAGAGAGAGAGAGAGGCCTTCCATCTGCTGGTTTACTCTTCAAATGCCCACAACAGCAGGGCTGGTCAGAGAAGATTCAGGAGCTCAGATTCTACCTGGGTCTCCCACATGGGTGACAATGGCCCAAGCACTTGAGCCATGATCCTCTGCCTCCCAGTATGCACTAGCAGGAAGCTGAATCAAAAGTAGAGAAGCCAGGACTTGAAAGGGTACTCTAATATGCGATGTTAGTGTCCTGAAGGGTGACTTAACCTGTTGTGCCACAATGCGCATCCTATTCTTTTTTCTCACACATCACTTCACTTCTCCCAAAGAAATAATATAAGTGTCCTACAATTTAACACTATCTGGACACTATCAGGAGGTAGCATCAGTTCCCACAGATTAAAGGATAAATCCCAAAAGCTTGACCTCTACTTCAGATACCAATTATAAGCAATAGGTCTCCAGATTATGACAACTTCTATAAAATGTAGCTATAAATCAAAGGTTCCAACATTCAATTGCTTGGTCTTTGCCACTTTCTAGAATAGCTCAAAGAATTCAGGAAAGCAATTTACTAATTATATTACCAGTTAATTACAAAGGCTATAACCCAGTAGCAGCAGATGGAAAAAGATGCATAGGACATGATACAGGAGAAGGAAAATGGAGTGCCCATGCCCTTTCTGAGTGCACCACCCTGCAAGGACCTAGAGCTCATTCTGAAATCTCTCTGAACCCTGTAGTTCAAGGATTTGTGTGGAGGTTTCATCATGAAAGCACAACTGATTATGAACTCAACTCCATCTCTGGTTCCTCTCCCCTTCCCAGAGGATAGAGGGTGAGACTGAAAATTTCAAGCTCCTAATCATGGCTTGGTCTTTATGGTGACCAACTCCCTCACAGGAGCCCACCCAGAATCACCTCATGAAAACAAAAGACTCCTATTACCTAAAAAATTCCAAGGATTAGAAGCTCTGTGCCAGGAAATAGAGCTGATGATAAAAGAATGCTTCATATATTAAATCAATATAACAGTTTCTTAGCAGAAAAAAAATATTTTGAAGGCATTGTCTCATTCAGTATCCAATTTCACTCCCATTTTCCTCTCTTAAGTCAATTCCAATGTGTCTTTTATGCTTAACAACAACCGCTCTTATCTAGATTACCTATGATCTCTACATTGCTGATTATTATTTCTCTTCTTGGTGCATGAGCTCATTTGATGTGGATGAGCACTCCTCCTCTTTAATACTCTTGGCTATTCTACTTTGGTGGAAGAGTCATCCCTCACGTCCACTACCACATCCTAGAAATTTCCTAGAATTGGCTATAAAATATGTCCAGGATCTGACCATATCATTTCCACTGTTAACTCCCAGCCAAAGTCACTATCACCTCTCTTTGGACTATTGTGATGACATTGAGACTGGAATTCCTGTATCCACTTCTGCCATATTACGATAAATTTTCAACATATCAGCCAACACAACCCCTAAAAAGCTTAAGTCAGATGATGTCTTTCTGTTCAAAATCTTTCAGTGGCTTCCCATACACAAGGCCTTGCAGGATGTGGTTGCCAATTCTCTCCCCAAAGATACTCTACTTATTTATTCTGCTCCAGCAAATTGATGTTGTTGGCCTTCTCAAACATGCTATCAGAAGCCTCTCTTCCTCTTTAGGTGCCACAGTCTTATTTCTCATCTTTGTCTCCATGTTTTTTATGAGTATATCTTGTTTGAGTAGCTGAAACCATGTAGAATCCCAGCCACAAGGGAATTTCAGTGTATAGCTTGCAGCTAGCTAAGTTTCATAGTAAAGGGAAGACACATGAAAGGAGTTGGAATATGATGCTAAGTAGGTCAATCTGATGGATATGCCATAGGAATGGAATAATATCTAAAGTTTAGTGGGGAGAAAAGTTGTGGAAATGAGTAATAATTTAACTCTACATAGACACAAGAAAACAGACTGCCTTTGGATAAAAGGAATCAATAAAATAATAATATATTGCAAACAATAAAAATAAATTTTGACTTTTCTGTTTTCTATGGACCTATTAAAGCAGAGAGATTTTAGACCCTGGACAACTATGACATCTATAAAATTTTGTTCCCATAAACAGCATAAACTTTCCAGATTGCTTTTAGGTAATGAATAAAATCTATCATCCCATATAAACTATTTATGTATGTATTAATTAGAGATTATAATTTGAATAGCATGACAGATTTATCTCATGTAAACTATACAAGCAGACTGTTAGACTTCATAGGTCCTTTATAAATTTATACACTGGTCAAAACATCATCACCATTCTCAAAAATGATATACAAAGTTTCCATTCCAAGAGCTTACAGAATTTTAAGAACTTTTTCTGGTAAGTATTTTTTCTTGTACTTCAATGAGGTTGTGTAATGAAGAAATTCATAATTTCTAGCCCAAGGCCACACACACAGCTATAGATAAATTCTAAGAACTTGTCATCTCCTCATGAGATTATTCCATTTCTTTGAATTAAGAATGTGTACTTGTTCAGAACATGATATAAGAAGAGAACATTAAATGAAAGTGGGAAAAGTATTTTGTATTTTATTCATTTCTTAATGGCAGATTTTACAGTTAAGTAATTCCAATATCTCAAATTAAAATACTAATTTGATATTACTTTCTGTCATTGCTGCTTTTTTCCATATCACTGTATCAGTCCTCTTGGATTCCATTCAATCATTGATGGAACTGCCAACACAGTTCAAAAATGTTTCACCACTGGATAAATTCCAGTGTTTTTGTGGTATTTTCTTTGGAAATAGGTTTGCTCTTCTATCCAATATTTCACACATCCCAAACCATCATCATTTAAAATATCTCTGAATCATTTCAAACACTGTTTTTCTTGGGAAAAGTATATAAATACGAACATTAATTAATAAATGTAAGTAATTTTTCAATTGTTTTTATGGGAAATGATCACTGCCCCTTTTGCTGAATTTTCTTCCTAAATGATTTTGTACTCTATAGCCTTCATAGCCTTCTAAATACAGTTTACTGGATGAATACAAATTGGTATTTATAACTGAGGACTGAAGACAATTGCTTTGAAGAAAAGAGTCCTCGGTGCTGGTGCTGTGGCTTAGCAGGTAAAGCTACCACTTGCAGTGCTGGCATCCCATTTGGGCACTGGTTCAATTCCTGGCTGTTCCACTTCTGATCTGGCTCTCTGCTAAGGCCTGGGAAAGCAGTAGAAGATAGCCCAAGTCCTTGGGCCCTGCACCCACATGGGAGACCTGGAAGAAGTTCCTGGTTCCTGGCTTTGGATTGGGCCAGCTCTGGCTGTTGCAGCCATTTGGGGAGTGAACCAGTGGATGGAAGATCTTTCTCTCTGTCTTTCCCTCTCACTGCCTGCAACTCTACATCTCAAATAAATGAATAAATAAAATATTTTAAAAAAGAAATAATGAAAAGAAGGACCGGCACTGTGGCATAGTGGGTAAAACCACCACCTGCAGTGCCAGCATATGGACATATGGATGCTGGTTCGAGTCCCGGCTGCTCCACTTCCAATTGAGCTCTCTGTTGTGGCCTGAGAAAGCGGTAGAATGTGGCCCAAGTCTTTGGGCCCCTGCACCCATGTGGGAGACCCAGAAAAAGCACATGGTTCCTGGCTTTGGATTGGCCCAGCTCCGGCAGTTGTCTCCATTTGGGGAGTCAACCAGCAGACAGAAGATCTCTCTCTCTCTCTTTCTGTCTCTCTTTCTCTCTCTCTCTCTCTCTCCCCCACCCCCTCTGCCTCTCTGTAACTCTGCCTTTCAAATAAATAAATAAATCTTAAAAAAAAGGAGAGAGTCCTCAAAAACAACCAGTTGTTCATGTGAAGAATGAATCTTAGTCTATTAATTAATGTTTTAAGCTGCTTTTGTCTGCCTTTTTACCTTTTGACAACAGCTGCTGGTTATTAAAGAAAGCAATGGATAGACCTTCATTATGCATTTACTAAATGAGAATGCTACTTTGGACAATAAGTGATGCAAACAATGGTGACAATAATTTTGTTATAAATCTTAGATATAGAAAATGTAACATTTTGCCTTAAAATCTAGTTCAGCGGGGGCCATGATTCAGGATGTAGGCAATATTTCTCTTCTCGGAGAGTTTGAATGGTGTGAATGTAGAAGAAGAGGTTTCCAGACAGTGGGAAAGTGGTGACCAGAGACTTAGAAGTGTGAAAGGAATGTGAAAGTCATCAGTTAACCAGAGGTTAGCAGCACAGGGGCTATTTTTTGGCTCAAAACATGATTGATGTAACAGTTGTATAGATTAGAACTGGAAATGCAAGTTAAATACAGACCTATTTGTGGCCTGGGGAAAAACAAAGGAGTTTAAATATCATATTTATAAATCAGAGTCAGAAATTCGTAGTCCATGGACTTTAAAGCTAGCACCCATATCCCACTTTTACTCCACTTGAAGGTGTATGGTTTGCAACTCCTGCAATCAGCCATCTAAAGCAGTTTAGTACAATAACATATGGAGTATAGTAGGGTTTTTTTTAATATTTTATTTATTTGAGAGGTAGAGTTACAGACAGAGGGAGAGACAGAGAAAGGCCTCTCATCTGCTGGTTCACTCCCCAAATGACCACAAGAGCTGGAGCTGTGCTGATCTGAAGCCAGGAGCCTGGAGCTTCTTCCAGGTCTCCCACATGGGAGCAGGAATCGAAGCACTTGGGCCATCTTCTACTGCTTTCCCAGGTGTAGCAGAGAGCTAGACAGGAAGTAGAGCAGCTGGGAGTTGAACTGGCACCCATATGGGATTCTGGTGCCACAGATGAAGGCTTAGCCCACTACACCACAGCACTGGCCAAGATTAAGATAGTTTTAGAAGAGTCTGGATATAATGCTCAACAAGAACTAAGTAAGTAGATAAACTTGAATGACAGGAATCTACTAGGAGATGAAAACAGCAATTTCAGGGCAAAACTATAAAGGCCCTAACCAACATTGGAGTAGTGACAGAGAGGAAACAGGAATTCTTGAGGGCATTTCATGTTTATTTACAGTCTTTATGAAAGATCTCATATGGTGGCCAAAACCAGTAATTTTTGTACTCATGTACCTTATAATTTCATGTGAAAGGCAGGCTATGATCAAATAATAACATGGATGAATATAAAACTGCAAATATTGTAAGCACTTTAAAGGGGAGAATATGGTTGTAATTGAGGGGTTTGAACTAAATCAGTTGGAAAACTTTAAGTAATGCTTGAGCTTGGCTCTGAAGGATGAACTGGAAGTAATCATATACAGAGGGAGGGTAAGAGGGTACAGGCAGAAGACACAGGGAATGGGAAGTCCTGTGGTGGGAGGAACACAGTAAGTACTAGACTTGGAGGAGAGCCCAGTTTGCTGAATTGAAAGAGGAGAAAGGTGGAGAAACAGGACGTGTCTTTATTAAGAAGAACAATCTTATCCTAAGAAAAACCGGAAGATGATTTGAAGGTTGTATGCACTTGGATAATGGGTTCAGATATGCCTTTTATTTATTTTTTTGCCAGGCAGAGTTAGACAGTGAGAGAGAAAGAGAGAGAGAGAGTTATAAACAGTGAGAGAGAGAGACAGAGATAAAGGTCTTCCTTCCGTTGGTTCTCTCCCCAAATGGCCGCTACGGCCGGCGTTGGTTGTGCTTATCTGAAGCCAGGAGCCAGGTGCTTCCTCGTGGTCTCCCATGCAGGTGCAGGGATCCAAGCACTTGGGTCATCCTCCACTGCACTGCAGGGCCACAGCAGAGAGCTGGACTGGAAGAGGAGCGACTGGGAAAGAACCCGATGCCCCAACCGGGACTAGAACCTGGGGTGCCGGTGCCACAGGCAGAGGATTAACCAAGGGAGCCACGGCGCTGGCCTCAGATTTGTCTTTAAAGGAACATACTCTCTATATTACAGTCTATAGCAATGATAAATAAATACAGGAAGACATAGTTGAAAACACACCTTTTGGGACCGGCACTGTGGCGTAGTGGGTAAGCTGCCGCCTGCAGTGCTGTCATCCCATATGGGTACTGGACTGAGTCCTGGCTGCTCCACTTCCAGTCCAGCTCTCTGCTGTGCCCTGGGAAAGCAGAAGAAGATGGGCCAAGGCCTTGGGCCCCTGCACCCATGTGGGAGACCCAGAGGCTCCTGGCTCCTGGCTTCAGATTGGCACAGCTCCAGCCATTGCAGCCAATTGGGGAGTGAAAAAGCGGATGGAAGACCTCTCTCTCTCTCTCTCTCTCTCTCTGCCTCTTCTTCTCTCTCTGACTTTCAAATAAACAAATAAATCTTTTAAAAAAATAAAACAAACACATATAGAAGAACTGAAGTTTGGACAGAGAAAAGATATGAGTGAAATAATATATTCAACACTTCTGGAAAATGTTTCATGAAATATCAGCATAAAACTCCTGAGGGCACAGTGTTCCAGGCTCCAATAATTTTGGGAAATGTGACATATTCTATCTCCTTCTTGGGGATCTGCAGTGAATGTAGCATATAAAATGTTAAAGCTGTGAAAGTAGACAGTTAAAAAACAAAACAAAGCATGTTTAACTTTGTTAAACCCAGAATATCACAGATATGTCTGACCCTGAAATTTATTGCACTCAGAATACCCCTAGGGAAATACAGCTACAGTCTGTTGCCTTTCAGACACAGAACTGCTTTTCACTAAATGGCTCTGACTAGCTTTTTATATGGCCATTATGAGATATATTTTGCTACTTAAATTTTAAAGAATAATACTGAAGAGAGAAAAACAAGAATACCGTTTAAGCCATCAGGGGCCAGTGTTGTGGCATAGCAGGTAGAGCTGCCGCCTGTGATGCTGACATCCCATATGGCTGCTGGTTTGAGTGCCAGCTGCTCTACTTTCAATCCAGCTCCCTGCTAAGGCACCTGGGAAAGCAGCAGGAGATGGTTCAAGTACTTGGGACCGTATATGCTCATGTTGTACCATGATGGAATGTCTGATCCTGGTTTCATTTGGCCTGGCCCAGCCTTGGCAGCTGCACTCATTTGGGGAGTGAACCAGTGGATGGAAGAGTAAATGGAAGATGTCTCTCTCTCACTTTTTTGTTTACTTATTTGACAGGTAGAGTTAAACAGTGAGAGAGACAGAGAGAAAGGTCTTCCTTTCGTTGGTTCACCCCCCAAATGGCCGCTGTGCTGATCCGAAGCCAGGAGCCAGGTGCTTCCTCCTGGTCTCCCACTTGGATGCAGGCGCCCAATCACCTGGGCCAACCTCCAGTGCCTTCCCAGGCCACAGCAGAGAGCTGGACTGGAAGAGGAGCAGCCAGGATTAGAACCCAGTGCCCATATGGGATGCTGGCGCCGCAGGCGGAGGATTAGCCAAGTGAGCCATGGCGCCGGCCCCCAGAATGTCTCTCTCTCTCTCTCTCTCTCACTCTGAAATTCTGCCTTTCAAATTTTAAAAACTCTTTTAAAAAAAGCACATTTAACCCATCAGGCTACCACAACTACATAAAGAAGAAATAATTTTAGAAGCATAAGAAAATAGAAATAGGGATGGGCTTATTACTTATGAGCTGCTGTGGGGTCAAGAAATTTTTAAAATTATGTTTGATATTATATACCTCTAAAATAAGATATGGAAAGTCAAACAATAGCCAGCCTCCAAGATAGCTCTAATGATCCATGCCTTCTTCTTTTTATGCCCTCGCTCAGAACTCTCCCATGATGAAGCAGGTCTGACCAATAGCATGTGGTGGCAGTGACAGTGTGAATTTCAAGGCTATATTATAATGGACAGTGCAGCTTTTCCATGAGCTCCTGAGTTGCTTCATCTAGGGAAAGCCAGTCACTATGTCATAAAGATTCTCAAACAACCCAGTAGAGAGACTCAGCCAGCGTCAAATTGCCAGCCATGTGAGTGTGACACTAACAGCAGATCTTCCAGCTCCAGGCAAGCTTTGAGCTGCCTGCAGACCCTTGCAAAATAGGGTTTCAATTGCACAAAAGACACCCAGTGATAGTTACCTGGTTAAGTGGTTAAGTCTTCCCCAAATTCCAGATTTACAGAAAACATGAAAGATGATAAAAGATTGTTGTCATTTAAGCCACTAAATTTTGGGGGTGTTTTCAAGAGCACCAGGAGAAAAATAACATAGACATTTTTTAAAAAAGGAATTATTTTGAAAGATGCTTAATTTTTAATATAAATCACAGGATTGTGCTTAGTCAATTAAAAAGTAATGATTGTGGAAGCATTTAATTGCTTTCTAAATTGGTCTATACTATACTGTTCAGAAAGAAACCTCCAAGGATATCATATGGTAATTTGCAGAACTTTTTAAAAATCTGATGATATAAATCACAGAAAATGACAGGTAACATCATAGATACTAATGTATAACCCTTCTTCTTTAGTGGAAGCAAATTGTAACAGAAGTAGGACTTTAGAAGACTGTCATATCGTGAATAGGATAAGGTTTCTCTGATGATGAATATGACACAAAGGCTTTGAAAACTCTGCTAGCTGCTCTGAATGAAGCAAAATTTTTCACAAAGTGAAGAGAATGAATCTCACACTTTGCAAGGTCTTTTCCTTAATAACATCTTCCATACCCTTTCCACTATAGCCTACTCAATTAGACACAATAATGGAGGTCTGTGATAGCATAGATAATTCATTTCCGCAATCCTAACACTTCATTTCATCTATTAGCTTCAACCTGTTCCTCATGACTTAACTGAGGGTGCTTCCAATAGAGAAAAATGACAGTCTCAGAGGTTTTTTTTTTTTTTCCCCTCATTCTCAGCCACTGTAGGAATCTTTTTTAAGGTCGAATTGCTTTAAATGAGAGATGTTTGGAGGAAAACGTGAGAATATGTAGCCGAAGAGAATCTGTAAATAAAACTGGTCTTAGGAAACTTAAGGTTTCGCTATTCTAAGTATGACAGTTTTATTTATTTTAAAATATTCTTGACTAATAAATTCCAGAAAATTTTACGTTAATCATAATGTGGAAAAAAATATGAGATTTTGTGTATTTTATTTTTTAAAACACACGTTCAACTTCCAGTTTCAGCTTCCCATGTGTAGAACTGGCCCCAAAGTAGTCATTCTGTCTTTACAACAAGAAAAAAGCTGAACAAACCAAAAATAAATGAGTTTTCTTGGGCCAAGCAGAGAACTAAGATTGCAGGTTTCTATGCTTTGAAGGGGATATAGCTCCCAAACTTTGGGATTTGGTTAAATCCCAAAGTCAGGGTCTGATCTACTTATGGTACCTAGGATGCAGGGCTGGCAGGAGGAGTTCTTAGGTTGTTGGGGCTATGCCCTTGGAAGGTATGTCTCACAAGAGGATTGTTTACAAAGGCTTAAGTTAGGCCCAGTTGCCCTCTGTTTACTTTCTGGCTCACCATGCGATCTTTTCTGTGTACATGCTCCACAGGGACACCCACCATACTCATCAGACAATGAACCAATGGACCCAACCAGTCTTGGAATGTGAACTTCCAAAACTGAAAGCCAGAAACAGACCTCCTTCCTTCATAAGTTGCTTGCCATAGTATTTGGAAAATGAAAATCTAATACACAAAAATATTGCTACACAGGCCAAAGCACCACCCTGATGTCTGGAGTTAGGTGACATGCAGAACTACTGGTAAGATTGACTAACTGGAACAGAAGCTGTTGGAGTCATAAACACTAGAAACAATTAAAGGGTAATTTTAATTGCATTAATTAATTCAATTGAATTGATTGCTGTGGCTTGGTGTGGACTATCTTAAAAATGAGAACCTTGAGGGTCCAGTCATAGGAGGATCCACACATTTTTATGAGTTTACTTCTAGGAACCTCATCATATTCTCACAGTGAAGATCCAAGGAACCCTTTCCCTCTCTTGTGGAGGTGCCGGTGGAATTAAACACTTTGAAATGTTTAAAAGAAGCTTAAAAAACACTTATGGGTAACTCACATTATTCCATTTTTCCAAAAATTTTTTAAGCCCTCTCCTATGTGCAGAGCTTTCTCCATACCAAAGAGAAAATATGAAAAGATCATTATCGGATCTAAAAATGAGGTAATTATCAAACTACAGCCTCCTCTGGCCTTCCTGTCTCACCAAAGGGGAGAAAAATTGGGCTAAGAAAAACTTATGAAGGTCACAGTCCAGAGATACATGCCCACTGGCAGATTTAATCATATAATCTTACAATCTCTCTCCACTTCATAATCTAACAGCACCACAACAGGATTCCAGTGTCATCAAAGTAGACTATAGCCGAAGGAGCCACAAGAAACAGACTCTCTCTACAAGAGGAATTCTTAGGAAGACACAGGACAAAGGTGGTGACAATATGAAAGACACTAAAGGTAAATGCAACCTCCCACAGCTATAAAGCTACAGCAAACTTTAACCATAGACAGAGAGCAGGCATTTAGTCTAATAGTTAAAACACTGACAGAGTGCCTCCATCTCACATGAGAGTGCCTGGGTTTAATTCCTGTCTCCAACTCTTGACTTGAGTTTCCTAGTAATGTGGTCTCTGGGAGGTAGTAGTGATGACTTAAGTGGTTGGGCTCTTGCCACTTAAGTGGGAGACCTGAACTGAGTTACTAGCTCTTGGTTTCAGCCCTAGCCCAGCCCCAGCCAATTCAGACATTTGGGAAGTGTATATGTGAATGGGAGCATTTCCCTCTCCCTCTTCCCATCTCCTTCTCCTCCATTTAGCTCCCTCTTTCTACTTCTTTCTCTCCGTTCTTCTCCATCTCCCTCTACCTGTGTACATCTTCCTCTGCTTCTCTCTTTGTCTTTAACTCTCATATAAATAAATTAAAAATTAAAGTCAAACATAGCCTAACTCCTAACCAGATCAACATAAAACTTTACAGTGAAAGCCTATCTACCTTATTCTCTGCTACTTAATATATCAGGTTTCTTTCTCAAAAAAAAGTTTGTCACATTATATTCTTAGAACTATATCTATGAACTATATTGAATCTATTCTCTTTGAATTAATATCACATTAACATGAAAAAATAAAGTATCAGATGGTAAAAAAAAGTATAAGTCATACTGAAAGGAAATAAAATGTAGTCAGTATAGACAAAGAAGTCATCAGAACCAGACTCATGTATAACATAGATATTTAAGTCATCAGATAAGGAACTGAAAAATTGCTATGTTCTTCCATGGGCAGAAATTTCCTTCCATCACCATGACCACCATGGTCTCCTAGCTGCTTTCAAAATCTTGTCTTTGTCTTTAGTTTTCTGATATCTTAAAAGCTCTACTGGAAAACACAAACAACAAAAAAGAATATATAGGTCATGGGGCTGGTGCTTTGGCGTAGCGGGTAAAATGTTTTGAGTCCTGACTGTTCCATTTCCAATCCAGCTCCCTGCTAATGTGCTTAGGAAAGCAGCAGAAAATGGTCGAAATCCTTGGGTCCCTGCACCCGTATGGGAGACATGGAAGAAGCTCCTGGCTTCTGGCTCAGTCCAGCTCAGCCCAGCTCAGGCCTTTGCAGCCATTTGGGGAGTAGACCAGCAGATGGAAGACCTTTCTCTCTCTCCCTTACTCTCTCTCTCTCTCTCCCTCTCTCTATCTCTCTCTCTGCCTCTCTGTAACTGTCTTTCAAATAAATAAATAAATCCAAAACAAAACAGAACAAAAAGAATAGACAGGTAATGTAGGCAGTGGTATGTTAATTCTAACAAAGAATCAAAAAGAAAATAATGCTGAAAATCAGAAAAATTGTAACAGAAATGAGGAATGCCTTTGATGGGCTCGTCAGTAAACTGGACACAGTGAGGGAATGACTTAGTGATCTTGAAGATGTATCAGTACAAAGTGCTATGATGGCCGAGTAGTTAAGGCGTTGGACTCAAAATCCAAGAGGATTTTCCAGTGAAGATGTATTGGTAGAAATGTCAACAACTGAAATGCCAAGATAAAAGGGAATAACAAAATAAGAATGTAAAAGAACTGTGGGACAATTTCAAAATTTGTAGTATATATTTAATTGAACTACCAGAAAGAAAATAGAGAAAGGATCACAATATTTGTTGTGGTAATGGCTGAGAATTTCCCAAAACCTGACCTAGGAAATTCAGAGAATACCAAACTTCACAAAAGAAAAACACATTTGCAGAAAATTAAAGACAAAGAGAAAATCTTGAAAGCTGCTAGGGGGCCCTGGTGGTTGTGGTGAGGGAGTGGTGATGGAAGGAAATTTTTCTCTATTGAAGAACAAAGCTATGAATTACTAAGATTTCTATCAGAATACATGTAAACAAGAGCACAGTGGAATGAAATATATGGTGTTGAAAGAAAAAAATTCCACCAACCTAGAACTCTATATCCAGTAAATTTATCCCTCAAATGTGAAGGAGTAATGAAGCTTTTCTCATACAACCAAAAACTGAGTGGAAAAAAAGTTCTTCAGAGAAAAGGATATTATATGAATCAGAAGCTTAGGTCTATATAAAGAACATCAGAGAAGGTAAATATCCTATGAGTTTTTAATTTTCCTTATCATGAATATAATTGATAACTGTTCAAATTAATATTAGTAAAAATATTGTTGATGACAGTATATGGATAAGTGAAATGGACAGCAATGTTATAAGCAATGGGAAGGAGAAATTGAGAAATAGATTGTTATAAAGTACCAGTAATAAATGTGAACCTGTATAGTTTTATTTGAAAGCGGACTTAGATTGGTTGTAACATATATTATAACCTCTAGTAAAACAGCCAAAACTTTTTAAAAAGAAATACAACTTGTACGATGAAAGAGGAAATCAAATGGAATTATAAAATGCCAAAACCAAATCAGAAAAGAAAAAAGGGAAGATTTAAAAAATATAACAAGCATAATAAAAAATGTAAAACCTAGCAACTTGGTAGATATCATCCCAACTATATCAATAATTATTTGAAATATGAGTAGTCTAAATACACCAATGACAAGACAATATGTCAAATAGATAAATCCAAACATGACCTTATTTTACATTGTCTTCAATAAATTAATTTTAAAGGTAAACAGGTTTGAAAGTGATGTGATGGAGAAAGTTAAGCCACGCTAACACTAGTCAAAAGAAAGTTGGAATTGCTATACTAATTTCAGACTAAGTAAATTTCAGGAAAAGGGCCGTTATATTTCCAATAAGAATTGACAGTTCATAATGTGTGTGCATGTAACAAAAGAGTATAAAAATTCATAATCCAAAATTTAAAAAAACCTGATATAACTGCAAGGAAAAATAGAGAAAGTTCACTTTTGCAGTTGGAGACTTCAGTAACCCTCTTTATTGTTAGATCCAGCAGGTGGAAAAAATCAGTAAGGATGTAATTGATCAACTAATATAATTAGCATTTATTGACTACTCTATCCAGGCACAGTACGTTCTTCTTAAGCTGACATGGAACATGGCCCAAACTAGACACAATCTGAGACATAACCATAAATCAACAAATTTAAAAGAATAGAAATCACAAAGTATGTTCTTGGACTGCAGTAGAATTAAACTAGAAACCAATAATAGAAAGATAGCTGGACTCATCCATGTTGTCACAAATGATGGGATTTCATCCTTTTAATTGCCAAATAGTACTCTATTGTGAATATATTTTCTTTATCCACTCATCCACCGATGGACATTTCAGTTGATTCTGTATCTTGGTTATTAGAAACAGTGCCACAATAACCATGGGAGTGCAGGTCTCTTTTCAACATACTTGCTTCATTTCCTTTGGCTATATAGCCAGTAATGTATGGCTCATATGGTGACTCTATTTTTAACTTTTTTGAACAACTTTCATACTAGTTTCCATACTGACTATACTCATTTACATTCCTATCAACCATGTATAAGATTTCCAGACATCCTATCCAGAATTTGTTAAATTTTGTCCTTTCAGTTATGGTCATTCTAAGTGGGGTGAGGTAATATTTCATTGTGGTTTGGATTTGCATTTCCCTGATGGTGAGTGCATTAGTCAGCTTTTTATTATTTTAACTAAAACATCTGAAGGAAGCTACTTAAGAAGGAAGACAGTTTATTTCAGCTTATGGACCTGAAGGTTCAAAGTCCAAACTTGGGTGACCCCATCTGTGTGGCATCCGATCAGGGTAGTGAATTGTAGAATACAAGTGGACAATCCAGCAAGCAGAGAGACACAGAGCACACACTCTTCCTCATGTCCAGGTGTCTCTATAACACCATCATGCTTCAATCATGGGATTCCACAATAGCAACAAATCAAATCCAGTCTTTTTCCAAAGGCTCCACATTCAGACACTACCACTGGATCATGCCTCCACCAATAACACATCAACCATTGACATTAACACACTAATTCTTAACATAGATCTTGGATTTTAAATATTGAAATGCTTTGCAGGATCCAAATCCTATACACACTACTACAGTGAGTGATGCTGAGATTTCTATAACTATTGGTCATTTGTATATCTTCTTTAGAGGAAGATCTATGCAAGTCTTTTATCCATTTTTAAATTAATACAGGAACAAAAAGACAAATACTGCATGATCCCACTCATGTGTATAATCTAAAAAAGTTGACTTCACTGAAGTTAAGAGTGAAATAGTCATTATGAGAGGCTGGGGAAATTAAGGGGGTTAAGGAAAACGGAGAGAGGTTGGACAATGAGCACATGGTCCAGTTAGATAAATGGAATAATTTCTGTTACACTTCTGTGAAGTAGGGTGTATATTGTGTATTTCAATATCTAGAATGGAGAATTTTGAATATTCTCTCAACAAAGAAATGATAAATGCTCAAGGTGATGGATATGCTAATTAATCTGATTTGATTATAATACCATCTATACATACATCAAAACAGAACATTTTACCCCATAAATATGTAAAATGTCTATGTGTTGATAAAAATTTTGAAAGATAGGTGGGAAAGTCCAAAGTATTGGAGATTAAATAATGTACTTATAAATAACAAATGGGTCAAATAATTTGAAAATAAATGTTTTAATATTTTGAAATAAATTACAATGAAAATAAGACAGGATTTGTGAAATGTAGAAAAAAGTAGCTCTCTTAAAGAAAATGTATAGAATTATATACATATGTTAGGAAAAAATAAAGACCTAAAAATTGATAGCTAAGACCCCTCTTTAGATCCTCACATAACTAGGGAGAGAAAGAGAAAGTTAAGCCAAAAGTAAGAAGAAGAAAAAAAATAATTAAAATTTGAGCAGATATCAATAAAATTGGAATCGGGAAATCAATAGATACAATTAACAAAACCAAAAGCTATTTTTTGAAAATGCCAATAAAATTCAAAAATTTTTAGCAAGGCCAACCAAGAAAAAAAAGGACAAAAATTACTAATGTCATAAGTAATAGAGGGCTAATCTTGACTAATCCCATAGACATTACTCACAAAAAGATAATAAAGAAACTCTGTTGCCCTGTTATTTCATAATTTAGAATTAAAGGAACAATTCCTTGAAAGACTCAAATTGCCAGGAACACTAATTAAGTCAATAGTAACCTTCCACAAAAGAAAGCACTAGCCCAGATGGTTTTATTGACAAATTCTAGCAAATATTCAAGGAAGAAATTATACCAAATCTCAGAAGTCTTTTTCCAGGAACTATAAGCAGAGAAAAAAATTCCTAACTCTTATTTAGTAGCCATTCTTAAAGGCTACTATTATTGTAATATCTAAACCAGATAAAGACATTAAAAGAAAATGGCAGACCAATATTTCAAATGAATATTGATAAAAAATTCATCAACAAATATTAGGAGATCAAGTCCAACAATGTATATAAAGAATTATATACCATTACCCATCAGATTTATTCCAGGTAGGCATGATTAATTCAGCATTGTCAAAATCAATAAACAAAATCTATGACATGAATAGCCCAAAGAAGAAAAATCATATGATAATATCAGCTGATACATAAAATGAATCTGACAAAATCCAATATCTGTTCATAATAAAAACTCACAATAAGAACCAGAAATAATAGAAAATGTCTCCAAGTTGATTAAGAACATCTACCAAAAAACCTACAGTTTATCATCATACTTAAAGTGAGAAATTGGATATTCTTTCCTTAAGATTGGGAGGAAATCAAGAATATCTCCTCTCATCACTCCCATGTAGCATTATTGCAGAACTCCTAGTTGATTCAATGAGACAAGAAAAGAAGGTAAAACACATACACTTAGGAAGAAGAATAAAGCTTCCTTCTTTTGTAAATGACATGATTGTCCATGTAGCAAAATCCCAAAACAATGGCAATAAAACTGTTGGAATAAGTAAGCAGGGTTCCAGGATACAGAGTTCACCAACAAAAATCAATTGTTTTCCTCTATACCAGAAATCAACAGTTGGAATTTGGAGTTTAAAATGAAATATCATTTACCAATAAAAAGTAAGCACCAATAGGCCGGCGCCACGGCTCAATAGGCTAATCCTCCGCCTGCGGCGCCAGCACACCGGGTTCTAGTCCCTGTCAGGGTGCCGGATTCTGTCCCGGTCGCTACTCTTCCAGTCCAGCTCTCTGCTATGGCCCGGGAGTGCAGTGGAGGATGGCCCAAGTCCTTGGGCCCTGCACCCGCATGGGAGACCAGGAGAAGAACCTGGCTCCTGCCTTCGGATCAGCGCGGTGTGCTGGCCACACCATACCAGCCGCAGCGGCCACTGGGGGGTGAACCAACAGAAAAGGAAGACCTTTCTCTCTGTCTCTCTCTCTCACTATCCACTCTGCCCGTCAAAAAATAAAAATAATAAAAAAAAAGTAAGCGCCAATAAAAAGAAGTGTCTTGGATTAGCTCTGACAAAATATAAAAGATTTTTATGTGGAAAACTACAAATCTCTGATAATAGAAATCATTCCATATTCATTGATAGGAAACTCAATATTGTTAAGAGATAAGTTTTTTATCTATAGGTTGTATTGTTAACTTGATCTATAGATTCAACCTCCCAGGTAAGTATTTTGTGGATATTGGCAAGCTGATCCTAAAAATTATATGGAAAGCAAACAATTTCAAACAGCCAACACACTACTGAAGTAGAACAAAGTTGCGGAACTCATACCACCTTCCTTCAAGACTTGTTAGGCTACTATTGCAGGCATTTGAGTGGGTTCTTGTATCATGGCAGCTAAGAATGATGACTTGAAGAAAGAAGGTGGGTGAGCAAAAGAGAAAGTAGATTTTAGAGGGGATATGATAAGAGGCAACACTCGAAAAGGGAACAAAGTCCAAAGTAGAATTTAGGGAGGGTGGTTTATGAGACGTTACCACAAAGGAAAGCCCAGCACATAGGCACCTGATTAGTTGCTGAATTAACAACAATCATGTGTTCAGGCTTAACAATAATCATATGGGCTTTAAGGCCTGGTCATGTATATGTGAGGTCTGGACCAACCTATCTCTTCACATGGAGGTATGAGAACAGACATCACACAGGAAGTGTGAACCTCCAAGAAAGGCACCCCACTGACGCTCATTACCTGGTTGGCCGGGGAGGAAAGCTGGCATGAATAGAAGGCTGGCATAGAGGTAGCTACTCTTCCTAAAAGTCAAGTCATGGTGCCACCTGTCATGTCAACAATGACCCTAGCTCTGTCCCCTCAACAGCAATGGTTGACTTTAGAAGCCAGAAAGAGTGAAAGGGCTTCTTTAGCTTAGGGTCAACAGGATCTCTGGTTCTGGCATTGGAGTCCTTCCATCCCAAGGCAGTATGATTTCCAGTGATCCAGTTTTTGCCAGAGCTGACAGAGGTCTTCAAAAACCAGTTCTTGTCATGACAGCTGTCTGCCAATGCTCTGGCTTTCCACAATGAAAGCATTTGCTATTTGTGGGTGGACTAGCCTTGTAGGGTCTCCTTGCTAGCCAATCATTGAGTAGCTGCTATTAGTTTTGCCTGCCACCTATCCTTACATTGCTCCTTTTGCCTACCTTGTTCTTCTTCCTCCTGGTCTCTGTTAAATTAGACCATGGAGGCAGACTTTAGGACGTCAGACAAGAGGGTGCTCTGTCACATCCCTAATATTTGAAACTTTCTTTTAATACTGAGTTGGCGTGGGTTAGAAATCTATGGCCATGTACAAGTTCTGACACTGTTTTCCCCAGTTCCTGTGCTGGTGCAGTGGCTCACTTGGCTAATCTTCTGCCTGTGGTGCCGGCATCCTGGGTTGTAGTCCCAGTCGGGCCGCCGGTTCTGTCCCAGTTGCTCCTCTTCCAGTCCAGCTCTCTGCTGTGGCCCGGGAAGGCAGTGGAGGATGGCCCAAGTGCTTGGGCCCTGCACCCGCATGGCAGACCTGGAGGAGGCACCTGGCTCCTGGCTTTGGATCACCGCAGCACCAGCTCTGGCAGCCATTTTGGGGGTGAACCAAAGGAAGACCTTTCTCTGTCTCTCTCTCACTGTTTAACTCTGCCTGTCAAAAATTTTTTTTTAAAAAGACAGTTCCTATGAGAACTTTTAGGTAAGATCAAATGTGGTAGCTGCCTTACACAACCAAATTATAAATGTTGAGGTCATCAGTAAAATTTTCTATCTCCCCGTTAATTTGGTTTGAAAAAGGGGAATTCTGCCCATTTATTATGCCCATGCAGAAAAATAAATCTACCTGTAAAATCATCTCATAGTTTGAACTGTCACTTTCTGGCTATTGATATTTTGTTCTCTATATTGTTGCCAGAAATTATTACAGAAAAAGTTTAGTCATCCCTTTTTAAAGGTCTGAGGATCAAACTGTACCTCCTGATATAATCCCATGAAACGGGCAGTTAGTTTTCCATTAGTTATTCTCAAGCAGTCTTGGATTATTTGCCCTTTACAGATACTTTTTGAAAACTATTTGTTAACAAACCCAAATAGCCATCCTTATAAAATTTAAGATGCTAAAAGTACCTAAGTTTTGCTTAGCAACTATACCCAGATGACTTAAGACACTGAGATAATAATAATGAATACCATACCTTTGTTTGAATTATTCTTAAGTTTAAAACACAAATGTATGTTAACAACTTTGAAAGTATCTCTTTTAAGATTTTATGTATTTATTTGAAAGTCAGAAATACAGAGAAAGAAGGGGATTGAGATTGATCTTCAATCCACTGGTTCTCTCCTCAAATGGCTGTTATGGCCAGGGCTGGGCCAGGCCAAAGCCAGGAGCCAGGGGCTTCTTCTGGGTCTCCCATGAGGGTTCAGGGGTCTAAGCACTTGGGCCATCTCCCACTGCTTTCCCAGGTGCATTAGCAGGGAGCTGGATCAGAAGCGGAGCAGCTGGACTTCTTCCCATGCCTTCTGGGAAGAACCTCACTACCTGACTGCTGGCAGGCAGCTGGAGCCCCAAGCACCACCCTTTCCTACCCTTGCTCCAAAGTGCCCTGTAATTGCCAATCAGGTAAACAGCTCCCGGGTGTGTGCCTTCAAGCTGATTGGAGAGGCATAGCAGTGCCAACATCATCTCTATCCTACAGAATTACTGTTGCCCTGAATTAAGGCCCCTCCTGCCTGCCCTCTAAAAGGTGTGCTTGCTGGTCAACAAACAGACATATTCACTGAAACTTGTCTCTGGAGCTTCTTGCTGAGGAACACTATTGCCGCACCATGCTAGCATGCACAACTGTATTTCATTTATACAGATTTAGGAACATAGTGATACTTCCCACCCTATCCTCCATCCCACCCCCCAAAAAAACAAATTTAAAGCAAATCACCAAAGATATGTGTAAACCATGTGAACCAACAGACATCCGAATTATTATTAACTTGTATCCAAACTCCAGGGAGAGGGCAGGGGAGTTGTAGCCAGGGAAACTCCTGCCAGAGGCAAGGCTGCCTCCCTGGGTTGAGTCATAACTAGTTTCCCTCCTCCCGCGCCCCACCAGACAAAGGGGTGGAGTCAACAACTGCAAGCCAGTTGGGGAGCAAAGAAAAAAGCTGCTTAAATTGACCACTGCAGTCTTTTGAAGCCTGAAACCAAGGCTGCAGTGGGGAGAGTGCAGACTAACTCTTTAAGCATTTATATGAGGACAACATAAATTTGACATTGTCTTACAACTTCAAAATGCATTTTACATAATCTAAATTAACTCAAGCAACTAACATCTCTCCGAGTTGAGAGTCTCATCCTTTAAGAATTTTAGGGATCCAACTATAAGATCCAAATTCAGAAGACTCAATTTCGAACTTATCTAAAGAATTGTCATAGGTTTAAACCATTTGGTCCAAATAAAAGTAGTAATTCATTTAAGCTGAGCATCTTAACCAATGCAGTAATAATTCATTTAATCTGAGCATCTTAACGAATGATACAGTCTAGATCTACTCAGAATTAAACTAATCACTCAAACACGTTCTCTTTTAAGACTCAATTCTCTTAAACAATCAAGGCTTGATAATGGCAACCAAACAACACAGGAAACCCTCCCCAGTTAAGGCATCAAAGATGTTGCAGGAATCTGAGTGAACTTTCTCACAGCTGCAACTAAGAACGATGACAAGAACAATGAGGATGAGTGAGCAAAAGTAGACTTTCATGGAGAGGCAAGGAGTCTTCCTAACCAGGAGCAGACCCAAGGGTGCATTCTGTAAGGTCTGGGTACGGGAGCTTATGTAGAGGGTGCATATCAGTTGATCAATTTTTCTACATAGTTTTGATACTTCAGGGTTTTTGTTTGTTTGTTTGTTTTTATTTTTTCTGTGTCTCCAGGGAAGTAAGTGGTCATTGTTGCTAACTGAGAAGAAATGTTACCTTGCTGACCACTTGAGAAATGTGGCAGTTGAGAGATATTGTTGACCTGACTACCTAAGGAAGGTTTGGATAACCTGATCAGTTGTTAAGCCCTTGAGACATGCTGCTTTGCGGTGTGGTCTGGTCTGGTATCAGAGAGCAGTTTCTTATATAGGACCCATTATGTTCCCCATCTCTCTGCCTGTTATTTCTCTTATTGCCTTCGCACATAACACAGTCAGAACAATGTGGTACTGGTGAAATAGGCACATAGATCATGGGGACAGAACTGTCCAGAAATATACACCCACATACACAGTCAACTGATGTTTGGACAAGGAGAAAAGCAATTCAATGGATAAAGGGTGGTCTTTACAACAAATGGTGCTGAAACAACTGGGCATTCTCATACCAAAAGCGAATCTAGTCACAGACTTTGTACTTTGACCAAAAGAATCAAATAAAAAATAGATAATAATCCTAAATGTAAACTGCAAAATGATAAAAATTTTTCTTGGTTTAACGAGTACATTTTAGATACAATACAAAGGCACAATCCTTAAAGGAATGATGTTGGACTTTATTAAAATAAAAATGGCCACTCTGTGAAAGAACTATTCAGAGAGCGAAAAGACAAGCCCTAGGAGAGGGTGTTTGGACTGGCAGTTAGGATGCTGGTTAAGGCACTGATCCCACATTAGAGTGCCTGGGTTCGATTTCCAGTGCAGACTCTGGTAGGCAACAGGTGGTGAATCAAGTACTGGGTCCATGTCACCCATTTGGGAGCCCTGTATTATATTTCTATTGAACCAGTCATTTTGGGTGATTGGGAAGTAAACCAGCAGTTAGGGGTCCTTTCTCTCTGTCTCTCTCTCTCTCTCTCTCTCTCTCCCCCCTTCCCGGACTATCAAATAAATAAAAAGAAATAATGTAAAAGACAAGCCACAGACCAGGTGACAACATGGGCAATCATGTATCTTAGGAAGGAAGGAACTCCTAACAATTCAACAACAAGAATACAAACAACAGATAAAAAAGAAATGAGCAAAACACTTAACAACTCAGCTAAGAAGATTTACATATAGATGGCAAATAAGCAAAAGATACTCTATGTCATTTGTCATTAGAGAATTCAAACAGCAATGGTATCCCACTACATACCTATTTGAATTTAAAAATCCTAAAAGCTAACTATACCAAAAGCAGAAACTTACATATTTCAATTTGAGAATTTATAGACAAGCTTCTTACTATTGTCCTGTTGAAATAAGTTAAACATTAAGAAGGGTATGAGAAAGGAGCTTATTGATAAAGGCCCTCCTTTTCATTTAGGCAGCAAAAGTAGATAAAAATGAACTTGGCTATTGTACTAGGTAGAGAACACAGACAAACAGTTTCTGTGTGTCTGATATGGAAAGTAGGAATTAAGCAACATTTTGGGAGCTAAAAATATCAAATAAACAGATATGGTTAACTTGAGAAAAACTAAAAATTCTCAGCCCTTCTGCTATGGTTTGAATGTGTTCCTCAAAGTTCTGTGATTTCAAGTTAAGTCTCGGAAGGTACATAGGACTTGAAGAGGGCACGAGCGTGGGGTTTCCATGATGGCATTCCTAGTTTTACAAGGCAGCTGGCACACGTGCTCTGTCTCAGCAAGTGCTGAACTCTGTCATGTTATGATGCAACAAGAAGGTCCTAACAAGACGCTGAACAGATGCTAGTGTCATGCTCTTGGACTTCCTAGTTTCCAAAACCATGAGCCAAATATGCTTCTATTCTTTATAAATAACTCTGTCTTAGGGATTTTGTCATGGCTACAGAAAATGGACTAAGAAGCTTTCTACTGCCAAAATTGTCAGAAGGCAAGAAAGCCAGCCATTCAGAGTGTAAGATGTAAGAATGTAAATCATATAGGTCTGTAAAACAATGTATCATACATAATCTCATGTACACTTGTCCTGTTTCCTTTCTAAGTCATCATCATTCAGGCTGCGCTAGACCCTTTATATCCCTTTTAGGACTAATTCAACAGAGAAAATAAGAAGATCATTGATGGGTAACTTTATATTTTAAGAAGACACAGATAACTAGATAATAAAATTAATAATTTCTCTCAACCCAAAGATATTATTGAGGGCCTGGTGTTGTGATGTGATGGGTTAAGCCATCAGTTGTGATGCCCACAGTCCATATCATAGTGCCAGTTCAAGTCCAAATCTCTCCTGGCTTCTGATCTAGCTTCCTGTTAATGCTCTTGGGAGGCAGAGGATGATAACCGCAGTACTTGAGTACCTGTGACCCAAGTGGGAGACCCAGATGAAGCTCCTGTCTCCTACCTTTGGTCCAGCCTAGCCCTGTCTGTTGAGGCATTTGGGTAGTGAAGCTTGGTAAATGCCAAACAGAAATCATGCATGTGTTCAGTTAAGACTTAGAACTGTTATATTCATAGCAGTACTATTCTTAATGGCTCCAAACTGGAAAATATATAATATCCATAAAGAAGAATGGAAAATTTGTGATATATTCACACAATGGAATGCTATTCAAGAATTAATAACTTCAGTTATACGTATCAGTATGGGTATACCTCACAAACGTAATGCTGGTTGAAATCGGCCAGATTTGAAAAGTGCTGCATGTTTCTACATATATAAAACAAAAAACAGGCGAAATTAATTCAAACTGTTAAGAATCAGGTAATGCTACCATTGTGAGAGCAGGTAGTACTGAAGGAGAGCATGAGATGGTATCAGAGTAATGTTCTATTTCCTGATATAGAAGCTGATAAGTATATTTTATTATATAGAGCTATGCCTCTATGGTATGAGGGTACTTTAAAAAGTTCATGGAAAATAGAATAAAAAGGCAAGAATATTTTGCTGAAAAAAGTTTTGAAATCCATGCATCCAAAAAGACTTCTAAAAGTTCATGGAAAATGCATAGAATGAAAAAAAGACACAAATTTCAATTCATTTTGCACCAAAATAAACATATCATTAAATACCATTTTCCACAACTTTTTTTGAAATACTCTTGTATGTCAACTAACATTTTGAACAAAGGACTCACTGGTGAGAGCACTGCCCATAAATGGGTATTTGAGGATTAGATAGTTAGAAAAATTTTTAGGAAGTCTTACTTGGTACTAAGTCAAAATTCTCTCCTTGCTGCCTCATTAAGAGGCTTCTGATGAGATTTATATAGCTTTCAATGGTTTTAAAACCAGATTGCTTTCATATGACAAAACACAGAGATGACTGATGAGATGAGAATAAAACCACCCCAGGATTACAATCGAAAAGAAAAAATCTTGTCAAACAGATAAAACTTTAGACATAGCAAGTGCTCTAAGTGTTAGTAGTTCTAATCCTTTGTATTTGGCTTTAAGAAAAATATTCTTGTAAAGAATTTTAGTGCAAATTCAATACTATCATATTTTAGTGATATTTTTATTTTAAAATATCAGGTAAAAAAACTGACTTAGTTTTGTTGCCACCAGATGGCAACAATCAGAATTACAGGCACAGTGGACAGAATATCCTTTAACAAATATTTATTGAGACCTATTATACTTAGGACTTCTGTTTAAGTGAGTGTATACTATCTTTTTAAAGATTTATTTATTTATCTGAAAGAGTTACACAGAGAGAGGAGAGGCAGAGAGAGAGAGAGAAAGAGAGAGAGAGAGAGAGAGAGAGAGAGAGAGAGTCTTCCATCTGATGGTTCACTCCCCAATTGGCTTCAATGGCTGGAGATGCACCAATCCGAAGCCAGAAGCCAGAAGCTTCTTCTGGGTCTCCCATGCAGGTGCAGGGGCCCAAGGATCTGGCCATCTTCTACTGCTTTCCCAGGCCATAGCAGAGAGTGGGATTGGAAGTGGAGAACCTGGGACTCAAACGGATGCCTATATGGGATGCTGGCGCTTCAAGCCAGGGCGTTAACCCGCTGCACCACAGTGCTGACCTCCTGAGTGTATACTATTTAAACTTGTCAAATATTAAAATAAGATATACTATGTGATATAAGTTATTCTGAAAATACCTGCAATAATTGCTAGTTCATAGTCATTAATTTTCATTAACATTTTGAAATATATTATTTGCATATTGTTCACAATAATGTATAGCTGAGAAAAAATATTTCACTTCACATTGCTAATGAATACTCAATTTAATTTTTTTTAAAAAATTTAGTCATTTATTTGAATGCCAGAGTTACAGAGCACGAGGCGGAGACAGCAAGGGAGAGAGAGATCTTCCATCCACTGGTTCACTTCTCAAATGGCCACAATGACCAGGGCTGGGCCAGGCCAAAGCCAGGAACCAGGATCCAGGATCCAGGACTTTCTTGGGTCTCCCATGTAGGTGCAGGGGCCCAAGGACTTAGGCCATCTTCTACTGCTTTTCCAGGCACACCAACAGAGTATTGGATCAGAAGTAGAGCAGCCAGGATTGGAAATGGCATCTATATGGGATGCTGGCTCTGCAAATCGTGGTTTAACTCACTGAGCCATAGCTCTGACCCTCAACCCGATTTTTAATGTATCATGAAAACCTTAAAACATTATTGCTAAATTAAAATTCCAAATACACATGCCGACCTCCTGAAATGATGACAATGGGAATTCTGAGGATGGTAATAATTGTAACAACCTTCCTGAGGCCCCTATTCTACCAAATGTTGTGCTAACCCCTATACTATAGAGATCCTTTATTCAGAGCCCAGTAAAATTCAGAGATTCATAAGTTTGATTAGGAAAATTTACATAATTATTTTAACTAATTAACATGTATTTCAACAGAAATTTAGCGTTTGCTTCAATAGAAGTCAAAAATATTTTCATCATGTATTAACCTTATAATAGCTGTCTTGAAAAACTTCATCACTATCTTGGATTTATGAGTTATTAGGCTCATTGCCATATCTAGGTACTTAATGTGAAAAATATCATGTATATTATTGACAATTGATCTTTTATTTATTTATTTTTTGACAGGCAGAGTTAAACAGTGAGAGAGAGAGAGAGAGACAGAGAGAAAGGTCTTCCTTCCGTTGGTTCACTCCCCTAATGGCCACCACAGCCGGCGCTATGCCGATCCAAAGCCAGGAGCCAGGTGCCTCCTCCTGGTCTCCCATGCAGGTGCAGGGCCCAAGTACTTGAGCCATCCTCCACTGCCCTCCTGGACCACAACAGAGAGCTAGACTGGAAGAGGAGCAACTGGGACTAGAACCCGGGATGCCGGCACCACAGGCGGAGGATTAGCCTAGTGAGCCACGGCGCTGGCCTGATCTTTGATATTTTAATAACTGTATCTCAGTTTGATTGTTTTTTTAAGAAATCTTTGCATATCACTTTCCAATTGTACCAAAGGACCCCCTGACCCCCAGAAAGTTTAAAAATCTTTCAAATAGCTCATTTAATTTTTATAACATTTTAACATTGATGATAGTATCATCCTTATTTTTAGAACTAAGGAAAATGGAATGTGGAAAGTTGAATGACTTGCCTAAGTTCACATGACCATTAAGCTCAAGGACTAGGATTGAAATCTAAATCTGTCTAGCTTCAGAACTTGTGTCCTTGACCACTGATGTAAGTAGGCTGTTAAGAATTTAAATCCTGGCCGGGGCCGCAGCTCATTAGGCTAATCCTCTGCTTGCAGCACCGGCACCCTGGGTTCTAGTCCCAGTTGGGGCGCTGGATTCTGTACCAGTTGCTCCTCTTCCACGCCAGCTCTCTGCTGTGACCTGGGAAGGCAGTGGAGGATGGCCCAGGTGCTTGGGCCCTGCACCCGCATGGGAGACCAGGAGAAGCACCTGGCTCCTGGCTTCGGATCAGCGTAGTGCACTGGCAATAGTGGCCACTTGGGGTGAACCAACGGAAGGAAGACCTTTCTCTCTGTCTCTCACTGTCTAACTCTGCCTGTAAAAAAAAAAAAAAAAGAATTTAAATCCTAGGAGTAGCTCATCAAATGTTGTCTACAGAACCTCAGCTTTGTGTGTACTCCAGCAAACAT
Organism: Oryctolagus cuniculus; assembly: GCF_051225735.1. NCBI lineage: Eukaryota > Metazoa > Chordata > Mammalia > Lagomorpha > Leporidae > Oryctolagus > Oryctolagus cuniculus. The sequence goes on along the minus strand of NC_142871.1, from coordinate 103,243,418 downwards.
CATGGGTAGCAGGAAGAACCAAAATAGGGGGAGAACAGTCCCTTGTTGGTAAGTGGGAATTTCCTTTAAAATTTCCCAGGTTGAACAGAGTGGTACAGTGGGTCAAACCATTGCTTGGGGGACCTGCATCCTCTATCAGAGTGTCAGTTCAAGTCAAGGCATCTCCACCTCCAACCGAGTTTCCTGTTAATGCATCCTGGGAGGTAGCAGATGATAGCTCAAGTGCTTAGGCACCTGCTACCCATGTGGCAGACTTCAGTGGAGTTCCTGGCTCCTGGCTTCATTCTGGCCTGGCACTGGCACTGTTGCAGGCATTTGGGGAATGAACCAGCAAATGGGGGAGATAGCACTTTCTCTCTCTCTCTCTCTCTCTCTCTCTCTCTCTCTCTCTCTCTCTCCTTCTCTCTCTTGCTCTGAATTCCATGTAGATGAAAATAAATATTAAAATTTTGCATTCAGAACTTCTTTCCTCCAATATTAAAAAGGAAGCTCTAAAATAACATGATAATATTCAAATCTTGATCATGCAACAAATTTTAAAAAATCAGACACAAGATGGGTATTTTCAATATTAGCCTATTCAGTCAGCAGTCAGCCAAGATCCAAAATAAATAATTTTACTGGGTATTCGATTTATCCACTGTAATGTGAGGGCCAACTGAGATTTTATTGACATGATAGGATATTCCCAGTTCTCATTCCTCAAAGCCAGCTATGGAACAGGGGAAAAATCCCAGAACTTTCTAAAACTGTATCTACTTCAGATACCCCAAACCCAAGACCTTCTGTTTATTCTATGATTTTTGCAAGACTTTAAATGGGCTGGTAGATATACTGAAAATATCTGATGACTGGCAACATGCTAGACTTGGCTGTAGAATGTGTTTAATATACAGTCACTCAACCTCATTTCTATCTTATTTTTGTTGTTAAATTAAACTGCTTGGCTTGATTGCTTCCTGTGGGATTTCTGTGAATTCTGTGGAACAATTTCAAGATTATAGATTAAACAGAGTTTTAGTTTTACGAGGATATGTTGTATTTTGAAAATGGTACCATATTCAATTAGGAAAGCATAAATTGAGGCAATTAGGAAGTCGAAATTGAAACAAGAAAGATTGAATATGTGGCCTAGCAGTTAAGACACTAGTTAGGATGCCTGCACCCCACATACTGTCTGGGATCAATAGTGGCTTCAGTTCCTGACTGCAGCTTTCTGCTATTGCAGATCCTGGAAGGCAGCCATGATTGGGCTACTGCCACTTACATGAGAGACATGGATTGAGTTCCTGGCTCCCAGCTTTGGCCCCAGCCATTGTGGACATAAGGGGAGTGAATCAGTATTGGAAGCTCTCACCCTCTCTCATTTCTCTCTCTCTCTTTTTCTGTATGCCCCTAAAATAAATAAATATATAAGCAAATACACAAATAATTTTTAGACTTGGATTTTTTTTCCTTTCATGGATGTTATTTTGGTTCACAAGGAGTAGAGATGGAAAGATATGAAGGTATCTTTATGAAAGATAGAGAAGGATTTTTATGGTTCATTCCTTCTGTGATGAGTCGGAACAAAATGTAAGAGCTGGCTAGAACAGAATTAGAAGTGGAAGCTAGTCCAGTATCTTTGTTTTTGCAATTAAATGTACTAGAGTGACCAATATGGATACCATTCAGCCCTATTAACTTTATCAGGAAATATTAAGCAGATCTTTGAACATAATATCCAAGTGCCCCAGGATATAAAGACATGAATGGACAATAATTGAGAAGGACATGCCACTAGATGGGTGAAATAATATGATAAAACCAGAGACAAATGAAACCATAGTGGTGGAACACATCTACCCCAATATCCGGAGAGAAAAATAGAGCACCTCTGTGCAGGCTTTTCACTGATCCTGTATTTCTTAGAACTGAAACAAGGAGGAAGCCTTCTTGAGTCCCTGTCTCCTCAATAGCTTACGTATCTGCTTTTAGATAAAGATCTCATTGTCTTATACTCTATCTCTCCACTCACATTCCTTATAAAATGGCACCAAAAGAATATAATCTCATGTGGTACTAAGATTTTATTTGTCACTTTAAGCATAGATTAGTCTTCATAAACTGTATGCAGGGATGCAGTAAATTTTATTATCTTGCTCTCCTTTTTCTTTTACAGATTACCAGTGATCAATAATTGTTAGCCTTAAGAATGGCTAAGGATCTCTCTCTCTTTCTCTCCCTCTCCTTCTCTCTCCTCTCTGTCTCATAAAAACAGACAAATATCAACAAAGAGAGACATTTTGAGCAAACATCTGAGTCACAATGATAGGTCCAATAAGTGCCAAAGGCATGAGTGATGGACAAGAGACAGGCAGGGCCAGGGGCAGAATTGCAGTAATCAGACAGGGAAGCGAAAACCTAGGCTGCTAAAGTGAACACCGTCTATCAGTTCATGGCTTGAAAGAATAATGCCTCAAGCCTCCCTGTAACATAATTAACTTCTTGACCTCCACATGATCTTTCTCATCATCTCAACACCAAAAGGTTCCATCTCCATCTCTCCACTTCTGAATAGTGCCAGCATGCTCTCAACCTCAAACTGCTGCAAAGTGAAATACACAAAACCTTGATCTTTGCAAAGGAATATCTCTGTTTGATGTGCTGTCCCTAGAGTCTAAAATAGTGCTTGGGTTATTAATTAATGAATGTTTGCCACTCATTCAACAACACTTTTTGATCGCCCTGAGGAGTCATTTTTATATAGAATATGAATCCCCCAATTATATGCAAATATATATTAAACAGAGAAATGTGCAGGGCAATCTGTGGCTGACAGTGTGAACACAAATCCTTTCATCCAGGGACTTACAGCCTAGGTGGAGGAAAGGACACACGCATAACAAGTGATGCAACTCAGCACATGCTATTTGCTCAAAGAAGTTCTGTGCTCTTTCGATTTTTATAGGAGAAAACCATCAAAGACCGGTGGACCAACGAAAGTAAGCTTCACAACAAGAATAAGAACAGCACAAGTTATTCAGTTTTTAAGTGGATGCTTTATGTATAACATCTAACTCAAACCATTTCCTCCTACCTCATGAGGTCTGTAAGCTTACTGTCTCCTGTATAAAGATGAGGAAGCCAAGGATCAAGCAAATTGGGGCGTTTTCCTCAGATCACACATCCAGCAAATGTGATCTGACTCGAGTTGTTCTTGTAGCTCTGTGCTATATGTAAAGCAGAAGCATATACTTATTACCACTAATGATGGCAGCTTCTAGTAGCAACTTAGTGCTTTCTTTGTGCCAGGCACTGCAGTAAGCACTTTAGATTTATTAATTCACCTAACAATTTTGTGAAGTGGATTCAGTCATGACTCTCATGGTACAGAGAGACAAAGACTTTGAGAGGTAAAGTAATCTACCAGGTTTTACCAGCAGTATTGAAGACAGAGTACAGGGTAAGTCAGCCCAGCTTGAGAACCTGCACATTCAGCCACTGCACAGCAGAGACAAGCTGCACATGGCAGGCAGCTTTGGAGATCAAACCATGCATTGGCAAAGAGTATAGTACTATGTGAGCATTTAAACCCAACTACATCTTCTACCGCTGAAAGCAAGGTGAACTCTCTGAAACTTCTGTTTGAATGGAGACTGTGCCCTGAAATTGAAAGAAAATGATTTTTGATGGTTAAACAGAGATCTATTGATATAGGATTCATTGTTGTGAAGAGATGTTGCTGTAGAGTTCTGAAATCTGGACCAGTGTAGCCACCAGAAGTCCCTTCACAGAGCCACATGGGTGGCCCTTGAAGCAAGCACAAGTCAACTAAAGAAATGAATGTTCCTTTCATGACATGTGCCAATGCAATCATGTCAAAAAGAAGATATTACAATGAGAAGACCAAATGACACGGTATAGTCAGTATAACATGCGGAGTATATAAAGGCTGTGCTCTTGTTGCTATTGTATAGCATATCTTTTAATGTTGTTCACATAACTCACTTTTCCTAAACCTTGTTCCTCAGTTGTCTCATGTAAATTGGGATAAGAATGTCTACTTCTCTGGGTTGATGTGAGGATTTAAATGAGGTAAGATATCTTAAACTCTTCACCCGGTGCCTAGTACAGAGCAAATATCAAGTGAATGGTATTATGACAAATAAGTACAATTACAGTTACTAAATTCATCACAATAAGTAGTAATAATAATCCCATTGCCAGTGGTAACACACACACACACACACACACACACACACACCAGTAATAAGAGGTACTGCTGGATAGGGAAGGAAAGCCAGGAAGAAAATCCTGCAGAAAGAGTGGAAGAAATCATAGTTAAAGAATAAAAGAATGCTAATCAGAAAAAAAGAAACAGTTACATATTGAAAATTAGGAGATGGTTGATAATACAGAGTCTCACAGTTGCTGGAAGAAGAGCTAAACTATGGTAGTTAGTACATCTCTGAGGAAGAGCAACTGAGGAGTGTGTCATCTTTCTGGGACATTGTTTTGGGGGAAGCAAAATGACACCTGTGTTTCCCAGACCAATCCCTGGACACCTCCTGGGATGATAGTGATACTCAAAACCAATACTGAGAAAGAGAAGTCACTTGTAGTGAAACCACAGACATTTCCCTTTCACCCTTAAAACCACCCCCTATTGCCAATAACCCCCACAGGTGGCTATTTGCTTCACAACATGGGGAAGACTCAGCTGGACAACTGCAAACCCAGTGCCAGAGTTCATTAGAAAACTCACCTAGTAGGGGACAGATGGCAACCGTGAGGCAGCTCCTTCAGACTCTCATGTATGGGCAGTCTGAGCTCCCAGGACAAGGATTCTCCCTCTGCATTACAGGGATGAACTCAGACTGTCCTGGAGAGTTGAAGAAACTTAAAAAGTCTACACTCTAATTCATCAACATAATTTCCTTTCAGCTTTATGTATCAGCAGAGAGTTCTTGTTTTCTGCAGATAGTAAACTTACATTTTATGCCAGTAGAAATGGGTCAAGATGTGGGCTTCATGACTCTTGTCATAGTTTCTGGGATAGCTTGGGTTCATTCCTATATTGAGGGCTCTTGGAAAATCTTGGCAGGATTTGGAACATAATTATCAAGATGGCAAAATTTCAACATCAAATGAAAAAAGGGTAGGCTGGCGCTGTGGCATAGAGGGTAAAGCCGCTGCCTACAGTGCCAGCATCCCAAATGGGTGCCGGTTCGGGTCCTGGCTGTTCCACTTCCAATCCAGCTCTCTGCTATGGCCTGGGAAAGCAGAAGATGGCCCAAGGCCTTGGACCCCTACACCTGCGTGGGAGACCTGGAAGAAGCTCCTCGCTCCTGGCTTCGGATCAGATAGCTCTGGCTGATGCAGCCAATTGGGGAGTGAACCAGCGAATGGAAGGTCTCTCTCTTTCTCCCTCTCCTTCTCTCTGTGAGTAACTCTGACTTTCAAATAAATAAATAAATCTTTAAAAAAAGAGCATAAATAATGTTTTTCAATTTTTGTTCCAGCTGATGATAGTGGCAGTAAATGTGTTGATTAATTTTATATGTCAACTTTTATGGGCCATGGTGCCCAGATATTTGGTCAAAATTATTCCAGATGTTTCTGTGAGGGTTTTTTTTTTTTTTTAAATAAGATTAACATTTAAATTGTTGGGTTTTGATTGAAGCAGTTTACCCTCCATAACATAGGTGGGGCTCATCCAGTTGTCTGATGGTTTTACTAGAACAATGATTGACCTTTGTTGAACAAGAAGGAATTCCTCCAGTAGTCAGCCTTCAGAGTTGACCTGCAATATCAGCTCTTCCCCGAGTCTCCAGTCTGTCACCCTACTCTGCATATTTTATCAGTCCCCACAAGCACTTTTTTTTAAAAAACAAGATTTATTTATTTATTTGAAAGAGTTACACAGAGAGAGGAGAGGAGAGGCAGAGAGAGGTCTTCCATCCGCTGGTTCACTCCCCAATTGGCCGCAATGGCCAGAGCTGTGCTGATCCGAAGCAGGAGCCAAGAGCTTCTTCCGGGTCTCCCATGTGGGTGCAGGGACCCAAGGACTTGGGCCATCTTGTTCTGCTTTCCCAGGCCACAGCAGAGAGCTGGATTGGAAGTGGAGCAGCTAAGTCTTGAACCAGTGCCCATATGAGATGTGGGCACTTCAGGCCAGGGCGTTGACCCACTGCGCCACAGCGCCAGCCCCCACAATCACTTTGGACAATTCCTTAACACCTCTCCTCTCTCTCTCTCTCTCTGCTCATACATAGATAGATATAGAGGTACTCATGCATATGTACATACACACATCTCTAGAAAGTCCTGACTAACACAGTAAAATAAAGTTATAAATGGATTAAAAATACATGTTAACAATAAGAATGTAAAAAAAAGAATGTTATACTACTATAGTTTTAATTAACTGTGATTACTTTAAAATTTTAAAAAATGTTTGACATTAGAATGATGTATGTTTGGCAACGGATAGATTACATTTAATAAAATATGACTAATGAATGTTTCTTTTTTTTTTTTTTTTTTTTTGACAGGCAGAGTGGACAGTGAGAGAGAGAGACAGAGAGAAAGGTCTTCCTTTTGCCGTTGGTTCACCCTCCAATGGCCGCCGCGGCCGGCGCGCTGCGGCCGGCGCACCGCGCTGATCCGATGGCAGGAGCCAGGAGCCAGGTGCTTTTCCTGGTCTCCCATGGGGTGCAGGGCCCAAGCACCTGGGCCATCCTCCACTGCACTCCCTGGCCACAGCAGAGGGCTGGCCTGGAAGAGGGGCAACCGGGACAGAATCCGGCGCCCTGACCGGGACTAGAACCCGGTGTGCCGGCGCCGCTAGGTGGAGGATTAGCCTAGTGAGCCGCGGCGCCGGCCGACTAATGAATGTTTCTTAAAATTGATTCTCATTTATTTATTTGAAAAGTAGAGAGCTATAAGGAGAGAGAAAATGAGAAAGAGATTTTCTATTCATTGTTTCAATTTTCAAAATGGCTACAAGAGTCAGGTCTGATACAGGCCAAAGCCAGGGGCCAGGAACTCCATTTGGGTCTCCCAAATGGATGGTGGGAGCCCAAGTATTTTGGGCAAATTGTGCTCCCTTCCTCTGGCACATTAGCAGGAAACTGAATTGGAAGTGTAGCAGTTGAGACAAGAACCAATAACCTATTGTATTACAATGCAAGCTTTGATTAATGAATGTTTGATGGAAAATTTGATGACCTAGATAAGAGAAACCTAAAAGGATGAACGAGAAGAGAGACAGAGAATCTCAAGCGCTCTCTCTCCCTCTTACACACACACACACACACACACACACACATATATGTTCCTGTTGGCTTTATTAATTCACACCTACATACTGAATTTTTAATAGTCTGATTTTGTTTATGATTTTTATCCATAATCTGGAATACATAGGAAGCAAGCAGTGGGCTAATTCTGCTTTAACAGCTTGTTTCACCAAGTCTTCTGATTTTAGCTTATAGTTAACCCTTTTTCAATTTTCTTTACCCATATTCTTCTTCTCCCTGCCCTTCCATTTCTAGAATTACCTTTTCCTCATAAATGTATTGCCAGCCCCTTGAGTGACACTTAAGCACCTCAATTTTTCATATGTTTTTTTTTTTCCAACTTTAGTGACATAACTATTAGGAAAATAATGATTTTAACACTAGGACCCCTCACTGCCTTGGATCACTTTCAAAGTTCTAGAGGAACTTTAATAATAACTTTTTGAAATTTTGAAGAGTGCTTTGTTTGGAATTATCTCTTTTAAAGAGAATCCCAGAATTATACTAATCTTCAGACCTCAACATACAGGATAGTCTTCTGTCCCTAATGCATATTTGCTTGATATGTCCAGAGATGAATTGAAATTAGGCAGGATATACAACTTATAGCATCGTGGAATGAGAAACTTAGTCAATATCACAAGATGAATTTCTAAGAATGTATATACAGTCCTAAAATTAGCTTTGAATGATCAATTTCTTTGATGCAGAATGTATAAGGAATGGTTTGACAGCCATTCATATAAAAAAGCCCTAGGATGGTGGCATGCACATATTAGGAACCATCAGTATGCACAACTTCTATAAACTTTATAATGACTTAGATTACAAAGTATAATGTCCTGGGGCTGTCGCTGTGGTGCAGTAGGTTAATCCTCCGCCTGCGGTGCTGGCATCCCATATGGGTGCTGGTTCTAATCCCGGCTGCTCCTCTTCCAATCCAGCTCTCTGCTGTGGCCCAGGAGGGCAGTGGAGGATGGCCCAAGTGCTTGGGCCCCTGCACCCGCATGGGAGACTAGGAAGAGACTCCTGGCTCCTGGCTTCAGATCGGCGTAGCTCCGGCCCTTGCGGCCATCTGGGGAGTGAACCAACAGAAGGAAGACCTTTCTCTCTATCTCTCCCTCTCACTGTCTGTAACTCTCTCTCTCAAATAAATAAATAAAAATCTTAAAAAAAAAAAACCACAAAGTATTATGTCCTGATCAAGAAAGATTTAAGTAGCCCCAATCTTCTCCATGCGGAACAGATAATCAACAATCACATTTAATTTTCCAAGAGGAGCTTGTCCATTAAGAAAGGATATCAAGAAAGTCTCTTAGACAACCTAAGGAAAATGCTGAAGAAAGGTCCACTTAACTTGGATAATGTTGGGTGAGTGAGGAAAAACACTGGTACTGCGTTTAACTCATTGACTAAACATTATATGAAATTGGAAATAGATGCTTCCTTTATGGCAGAGGGCAAAAGTAGAATCAATGCGTAAAACTAGACTAGAAGATATATTCAACAGTTGAAATGAGCAGCCTCACAAAATAATTAGTCCCATTTGGTATAAGCAAGAGGCTTAAAGATTTGCAAATTTTATAATTGCTTCTACTTTTTGCTTCCTTCCTGAAAGAGGATTGTTTGTCCACTGCCATGTCACTTGTAAAATCTCCCTTGGATATTGACTTTCTCAAGCAAAGTAGGATTTGGCCATATGACATCCTTTGGTCAGCAATTGTGAGACAGTCTGATGTGGTGATTCTCAAACTTTAATGTGTTTACTGAATTCCTTGAAGTATCTGTTAAAAAGAAGATTTATATTTGGTATGGCTGATTTGTTGCCTTAGATCCTGCATTTCTTTTTTATTTTCTTTTAAAAGTTTATTTTATTATTTGAAAGGCAGAGTTAGAAAGAGAGAGAGAGAGAGAGAGATCTTCCTTTTGCTGGTTCACATCTCAACAGGCTGCAAAAGCTGGAGCTGGGTCAGGTCAAAGCCAGGAGCCAGGAGCTTCTTCTGGGTCTCCCACATGGGCCCAGGGGCCCATTTGGGCCATCCTCCATTGCCTTCCTAGGCACATTAGCAGGAAGCTGGATTAGAAGTGGAGCAGCCAGGACTCGAACCAGCATCCCTATGGGACGCTAGCATCGCAGGTGCCACATTAAGCCACAACAAGGGCCCCTTAGATACTGTATTTCTAACAAGCTTCTAAGTGAGGTTAAAGCTACTGAACATCAAATAAAAAACTGAATAATAAGAATTTCTACTATAACAAAGCTTTAAGGGGCATCACGATTTTCCTGAATCTCTCTTACTTTTTTTTCCTTTGCCATAAAACCAGTATGTCCTGAATCTGGGCTACTCCTTCATCCTAGGTCATAGAGTAAGAAAATATGTGTGGCAGGGGGCTGGCACTGTGGGATAGCTGGTAAAGCTCCCGCCTGCAGTGCTGGCATCCTATATGGGCGCCGATTTGAGACACGGCTGCTCCACTTCCTATCAAGCTCTTTGCTATGGCCTGGAAAAAAGTAGAAGATGGCCCAAGCCCTTGGGCCCCTGCACCCACATGGGAGACCCGGAAGAAGCTCCTGGCTCCTGGCTTCGGATTGGCGCAGCTCCAGCTGTTGCGGCCAATTGGGGAGTGATCCTATAGATGGAGGACTTCTCTCTCTGCCTCTCCTCTCTCTGTGTAAGTCTGACTTTCAAATAAATAAATAAATCTTTAAAAAATATGTGTGGCAGAACCACAACCATCAATATTAAAATAAATGTGAATTATATGTCTTAGGATAATTGTTACTTTAGCAAAGTTAACAAGTGCAAAAGCTACCTATGAGTAATCTCATAGAGAACGTTCCTAAAATAAGAATTCGTTGGGCTTAATCTATTCCATGTGTCTTTAGACATCTAGGATGTCTGGTCTACATTGTTGGTCATATTTGTGCCAATCATCCAAATATGACTAGGTTCATGCATACCAATAAACAACAAAATAGTAAAATGCTGGATTTGATACTTTTTTTTTCAATATCTCATCCAGCTGATGAATTTTACATTTGAAGGTCTCTTAGCAGTTCAAACTGAAACTGCTTGTGTGAGAATAGTAATCCTTAAACCTCACTTGCAAAAAACACTGTGGAAGGTGTCATAGGAAAAGGAGGTTTCTATTTTTTTTGGAGAAATACCCCACTTAAAACTGAACAATATTTTCTGCCAGTTACTAAAGATTTATGGTTGGAGTCAATAGGGAAATCATCCAAGAATAAAAATGGAGACTTCAGCACATAAAAATGGAGACTTCATTCACGTTGGTAAGAATAGATTTTAGGTGTTCTTGCCACATGCATGCACACACGCACACACACACACAAAGGGGTAAATACCTGAGACAAGGATCTGTTCATTTGCTTGACTACAATAACCCTTTCATCATATAAACATACACACGCACATACAAACATTCTGCACACTTCAAGTTCGTATAATAAAAAATAGAGACTTCAGGTCGAAAGTAGGAGGCTCCGCATCCTATGACAAAATCAATGCTTTCATCATTGTGTGAATCCAGGTTTTTGACAAGCAACCTTGGTATGTGGTTGAGATGGTGACTGTGGGACTTTATGGGTCCCAGGAGATCTAAGAGTAAATGCATTCAGTAAATAGGAAAGCTGCCTAGATAAAAGGAAAATATCCCTTCCTCGGGAAGACTGAAAGGAAAACTCCCCACATTTAGTTCTTCCAAACTGGCTGACACACTTATGAGATTATAATTTTGGCAGCATGGAGGACAAACTGTTGCCAACTTCATAGTCAAACCATTGAATTAATGTTGTTTTTTGCTTAATTAAACTTACTATTATGGCCATTCACTAAATGTAGTTGTCCTCTCTTTCCAATATTCTGAGGAATACTAGAAGGAACTTGCCAGCTCAGCAAATTTCCATGAAAGTGATTATTACCTGAGGAATTTGTTAAATTGTGCTCCAACACGGATGCTTACCTTGGACTTACTCAGGATTTTTGGCTTAGTTTTTAAATTGATTGCAGCAAGAGTAAAAATTTTTCAAAGATTTTATTTATTTATTTGAGAGGCAGTATTACAGAGAGAGAAAGAGAGAGAGAGAAACAGAGAGACAGAGAAGTGTTCTTTCCACTGGTTCAATCGTGAAATGGCTGCTGCAGCCGGAGTTGTGTGAATCCGAAGCCAGGAGCCAGGAGCTTCTTTCTGGTCTCCCACGTGGGTGCAGGGTCCCAAGCACTTGGGCCATCTTCCATTGCTTTCCCAGGCCATAAGCAGAGAGCTAGATCAGAAGAGGACCAGCCTGGATATGAACAGGTACCCATATGGATGTCAGTGCCACAGGCAGAGGCTTAGCCAACTATACCACAGACCCAGCCTCAAAGTAAAATATTTTTAAGAAAACAAATCCTTGAGTAAGGCCCTTAAATAAAATCTTATTTAATATTTAAATGTTAAATATCTTTTCATTAGCTTACCTGGTTCATGAACTTTAGCAATTGATCATCATTTATGAAAATCTTGTAAAATCTTTCACTGCAAACAAAAAATATAATATTAATATTTCCTTTGTTAGATATTATACTCTATAGTTTTTCAGATTAGTTATATATCTGATTGTATTGCTGAATGACTGTTGACCATATAGCATAGAACCTGAAAAAGTTGCCATTCTATCTTCAAGTATAATGATCTGCATTTAAAGTGCTCTAGGAAACCATATTTTTCAAGAGTTTATGTAAATTGTTAAACTTCCTTAAGAATGGCTTTCACTTTACAGTGAACATAACCATACACATGCTCTTAATAAGCAATTGATTTACATTGGTAGATTCCTACTTCATCATCAGAAATGAACTTTGGATTTCTACAGCAAGTTTTTCTCTCAATGCTAAAAATGGTTTGTATGTGTGATGCCATAAACTGAGAATACTTACAAGATGCTTAGCAGTCATATCATCAAGCCACACTCAGGAAAATCAAAGCTAGAGAGAATAGAAAAAATAGCAATTAAACTAGATAGATAAAATATAATTTAAAAATGCTTTATTTCAAACATTAATATCATAGTTCTAAACTTCATTTGCCTTTTTTGTTTCTGTTTGATTTTTGTTGGTTTGTTCTTTGCTTGCTGGTACAGTGGCTTAGCAAAAGAACATGAAGGAGAATCCTAAATTTTCTGGGCATCCTAGATAATGACTTACTGTTTGACTTTGAGCTAAGGTTCATGCCAACACAATCTTCTATTTGGCCAAGATTACTGCTCCATAAGAAAAATAATATTTATTTACTTCTCTAGAGAGCTACAAATTTTAATTAATGCTTTTAAAGAGCTTTTGACCTCTGTGAATGTGAAAAGCCTTTGTATAATGATCTCTATTTTTGGTTTGCTCATATTTTTAAAATCACCTTTAAAATGACTTCCATTGCGGATATTGCAATAAAATCTTAGGTAATCTAAAATTAAAAGAACACTACTCATTTTTAATGTTCAACTACATTATGCTGCAAGTAAGGAAAGGATGCCCTGTGACCTTCAACAAAGACATTGTAGAAAACTAAGAATTCCATCCTCTTGAAAAGAGGCTGACTGTGCTTGGCATTTCTGTAGAGCACTGCTCTCTGTAACCTGCATTTTATCATTAGCAATCCAACAACAGAAATATCCCTAGATATTTTTCAATGCAACTACCACTGATTAGATTATATCTGTCACGATTTTTGCTGTGTAATTCAAATATTGCTGCTTCTCCATAAAAATTTAAGAATTGGAATAAACTTATTATCTTAAAAATCCAAAATATTTCTATTGTTTTTGGAGCCCATGCTTCAAAGTTTAAACTCAATATTTTAAAGGATTGATTCTCTAATATTACACTGCTATCTCAAACACAATTTTCTTTTATTTCTGGACCTCACACAAATACCAATTTCATGTTTTGTTTCCTTAAATAGCTTTTCCCTTACCTCCTTCTTTTTTTTTTTAAACTAGCTTTTCCTTTACCTCCTTCTAAATATTATGGAATACAACTGCAAACTAATGTTAGAAAGGAAACATACAGCGTTAATTTTACATGTGTATGTATTATGTATTTACATACATAATACTGAAACATTAACAGGAAAATTATTCTCTGCTGCTTGTTTCAACTCAAGCACATTGGCAGTTCACTAGTCCCAATCTGAAGATTATGTAAATCCATGGTTTTCACTGCACTCTTTTGAAAATGTGTTCAATCAGGAAATACATTAAATATACAGAAAAATAAAGAGAATAAAATGGGAGATATGCCTGCACTCACTTTTCAAAGTCAGAAAATATTAACATTGTACTATAACTTCCCAGTCTGATTTTCTCATTCTCTTCTGAGAAGTAGCCTTCCTATTCATGTTTCAATACAGATATGTTTTCATAAACAGCACAGAGCAGAAGTTGGCAAATTATAGCCTATGAATCAAAACTGGCTGTGACCTGTTTAGTGAGGCCCATGAGTCAGAATAGTTTTTATAATTTTAAAGGGCTGAAACAAGGAAGATGAATGTATGCATTGGAAAATATATATGGCCTACAAATCCTAAAATATTCATTATCTAGCCCATTACAGAGAAGTTTACTAATTGCAGATATTATTTTGTCTGTTTTTAAACATTTATATCAATTGTATCATTTTAAAGATGCTTCTACAATTTTTATTTATAAGAATAATCAGTGTAGATACCAATAGGTCTAATTCATCCTTTTAAACTGTTGCATATTTAAAATACCACTGAAACTGCCATGATGCATTGTTTAGTACCTATAATATCTCTACTGATAGAATTTAGGTTATAATACAATTTTGGTCATTATGGTTAAAGCTGAAGTAGATATCTTCATACACATCTCCTTGTACTTACATGCTAGATGTCCTCCACTCGCTAACTTTTTTAAAAATTTTGTTTCATTTATTCATTTATTTATTTATTTCCCCCAAAGAAACCTTTTATTTAAGGAATACAGACTTCATGCATTTCATAAGTACAACTTTATGAATATAGTGATTCTTCACACCATACTTGCCTCCCCCCACTCTCCTACCCCACTTCCCCCTCTTCTCCCATTCCCAGTCCCATTCTCAACTAAGACCCATTTTCGATTAACTTTATACACAGAAGACCAACTCTATACTAAGTAAAGAGTTCAGTAATTTGCATGGAAAAAAAAAGAAAATCTGTTCCTCAACAATAGAGACAAGGGCTATTCAAAGCCATTGCACCTTGAAGTTAATTTCACTTTTTTTTTTCTTTTAGAAACTTAATTAACTTTAAAGAAGCACCCAAGAATGATACATCTTTTGGGAGCACTTAGAGATAATTATAATACAACTCACTGAGGACAGAGGTGCTGAATGGGGAGTAAGTGCACAGTGACTCCTGTTGTTAATTTAACAATTAACAGTCTTATGTATGACATCAGTGATCACCCAAGGCTCTTGATATGAGCTGCCTAGGCTCATGGAAGCCGTTTGAACCCACAAACTCTGTCAGTATTTAGACAAGGCCATAAGAAGGTGGAAGTTCTCTCCTCCCTTCATGAAAATTTCCTTCTTCTTTGATATTTTTTGTGACTGGGATGCTAAACTTTTGTCAGATCCATGCTTTATAAATATCTTCTTCAAATCTGTGACTTTTCTTCATACTCAATGGTGCCTTTCACCATTGGAAAAAAATAATATTTTTATCTACGACTTGTGAATTTTGCGTTCCATGTAAGAAACTTCATTTTCCTAATGTCATAAAGATTATGTCCTAGTTTTCTAATGGAAGATTTAGAATTTTGCTCTTATACAGGTTTGGATTTTCTGTATAAAGAAAGTATGAGCTGGGAATCTTGTTTTAATTTCTTCCATATAGTTACTGATTTTGTCTCAGCATCATATATTGGATAGTCAACATTTCTCCACTAATTTATGTCTATTTCTGAATTCTCTCACTTTGTTCAATTTGGCCTATTCATCTAATCTTATAGTAATATCTATATTACTAATTATAATATAATTTATTATAATAGTTTATAGGTCTTGAAATCTGGTATCTATTGTTTTTTCTCCTTTAAAATTATCTTGACTATTCTTTGCCCTTCACTCTTCCATTTGAATTTAGGATTAGTCTTATCAAGTTCCAGAAAAAGTACTTTTGTATTTTTTTTATAATAGTGTTGAATTTATTAACAAATCTAGGCAAAAGAGAATCTTTACTATGTTGAATCTTTCTACTCCATCATATTATTATTCTCCATGTATTTAGGTCTATCTGCAATAAAAATTTAAAGTTTGTTCAGTAAAGAAGGAAATAAATTCTGTTATTTTTATTTTTAGGGAGCTTATGAAGGTTGTTTTTTTTTTTTTTGTTTTTGTTTTTTTTTGCTAGCTTGAATGAGTTTTTTAGCTATCTTTAATTGGTTGTGATGTTACATTGAAATCCTCTTGATTTTTTGGTATAGTGATTTTTTTTTATTCAGCTAACTTGCTGATCTCTCTTCTGAGTTCTAATTGTAGATTTTCTTGAATTTTCTATGTAAGTCCATCATATCATTTGTGACTTCTGCTTTGCATCATATTTCAAAAGAAATGATAGAAAATTCCTAAAGACCAAGGTAGTCGTGAAATGGAATTCACTTCTAAAGGAATATTCATGTTTGCAGCTTTTCTAAAAACTTTTAGGAATGAAGTTCAGCAGCATTGAGAGCCCTCGTGTGGAGGCAAATCAAGTAAAATTTTCACTTATATATGGATTTTTTAAAAGCCCACTCAGCTCAGACATCAACTGATTTAATCACATCTGTCAGCTTCGGAAATGTAATTGACCTGTGTTTTGACAGAGTAACAGTTTGTTATGGCATTGGCTAGGAATCTTAAGAGAATACTTTCTTTTCTTCTTTTCTACCAGTCTCTCTAAATTTATACCTAAAGATTACTAAATAAAACACACACATAAGAAAATCTGGAATCAGCTTTTATCTTCATAGTAATAATAATAAATTTTGATTACCATGTCAGGCATCTATGTATATAATTTTTAAAAATCTTGGCAGCAATTCTATGAATTTCATAATTTTACAGATAAAAAAAATCAAGGCACAGGGAGATTTAGTAATTCACCTAAGACTAGATAGTAGGTAGCAAAGCTTGTTACATATTCACAAATTTATGCCAGAAAAATAACATAGTAGTTGTCTTTGAGCAGGGGGATTATGAATCACTTTTGTGTGTGTTTTGTATTTTCCAATTCTTCATTAAATATTTATTAACAAATCTAACAAATTATCTAAGTATACAGATAAGTATTAATGTTTATTGTGAGACCTGAAAGATAAATTCTAATCACAAGTAAGGCAAAGGTGTAGTAATCGCTTTCATATATATATATTTTTGTATCAAATTCTGGACGCCATGGAGAATCCCTATTGATTTGTACTTTGCTATGCAAATTAGTTCTGTGAAAACACAAACAAAAACCAGAAAGCCATCCCAGTGTAGCAGCTTTGTTTTACTGTCAGTGACGTTCAGTGTTGGGGAGAAATTTCCTGACCCCCACACCTTGATATCAGACTATCTCTCTGTCCGTGTGCACTCATTATCCTTAGCCAGAAAGCAATGGTTCTGTGAGGAAAAATACTGCCCCATTGAACAAAGTGTCATCGCTGAAGAGCAATCACTCTTTTTTACTTTTCCTGTGAGGTTATCTTAATAACTCAGTCATAACAGTTGTCTCCTAGGAAACATCTAGTTCCTAGAGTAAGACTGTTAAACAATATGAACTAGGTAGGAACAGAACAAGATCAATGCTTGCAGCCTGACGGGTCCATTTTTATGAAAAACCTATACAAGGCAAAGACTATTGCAAGTTACTGCCTCCCAAAGGTGGAAAACTAAATTATTCTCTCATTTTCCTGCCTTTTAACTCCTCCATAAGTAGCTTGTCACATTAAAAGAGATCTATCATCACATCAAACAAATCTAAGTAAAACATAATTGGCAAATTCAAATTTTGATTTGTGAGATTCAAGATTTGTGAGAAATAATTAGTAATTAACACTTTAACAAATCATAATTTTAATATAACTAAACTATAAATCTTTTCTGAGAATAAGGAAATATATTTTATTGCTTTTCCATCAACATGAAGTTGGAGGGAGAATTTCCAAACAGTTACAATGAAATCATCGTGAAATGTAGATTCCTGTTACCATGGGGAATCTGCATACACACATACAAACATGTATATATTCTCATTGAGTTGATCATGATCTCAAGTGACTTAGGTAACTTAATCGTGGAAATGCTGTCCTTTAATTTTTTTCAATGTATTCTATTCTTCATAAACAAATCATTAGGTCCAACACACATTCAAGAAAAGGGGGATTATACACAGGCATGAATGACATCTTAGAAGTCACAGACAGTAAAAATTGAGAATTAGAAGCATACTCAGATTGAAAAGTATTTTTGTAAACTAAATCTTATTTGTATTTTTCTATTTCTGAAATAGTTTTCATCAAAATAGGAGATGATTGTAAGTTACTAGCAAAAGAGAGACAGAGAGATGGTGGGTAGAAATTAACTTTGTTTTTAGAGTTCTAGGATATGAGTAGGGTACAGCATGGCACTCTTTATAAGTGTTTGTTATGTGACACTTAGGACAGAGATACAAGCTACCTGACATCTATCATGCATCTCTGCCCAGGTGGGTGTCATCAACATCGCATCAGGGCCAGAGTGATTGATCTCCACTATAGTTCAATCACAGTTGCTTACTAACTTCACAGTACTTTATGTGGTTCAGTGAAAGAGACAACTCTATGTTGGAAGTGAGTTGGGAGAGCAAGGATGTAGGCCAGGGTCTTTTTGTGGCCAATCCAAAAGTGTTCTTATCTGGGCTCCAGAATATGCATATAGGGGCCGGCACTGTGGCTCACTTGGTTAATCCTCCGCCTGCGGTGCGGTGCCGGCATCCCATATTGGCGCCGGTTCTAGTACTGATTGCTCCTCTTCCAGTCCAGCTCTCTGCTGTGGCCCGGGAAGGCAGTGGAGGGTGGCCCAGGTGCTTGGGAGACCAGGAGGAAGCACCTGGCTCCTGGCTTCAGATGGGCACAGTTCCAGCCGTGGTGGCCATTTGGGGGGTGAACCAGAGGAAAGAGAACCTTTCTCTCTGTCTCTCTCTCTCACTGTCTAACTCTACCTGTCCAAAAAAAAAAAAGAGACTTCTCCTGGGCTTTTGATTAACAGCTGAGTTTGGAAAACCTTGATTGTCAGCATCTGTCATCTGTCATGAGGGTAGGGTAGCAAGTGCCCATCTGGGTTCAGAGCAGTGCCACAAGCTTTAAACCTTAGTTACCTCACCTGTAAAATGAAATTATTTTATGCAATTTATACGTGTATTATTAGAAGTGATTATGATGATACAAATAAAGGTCTTATCTCAGTTCCTGGAACGTTGTAAGCCAATGACAAATATAAGCTGGACAATAGCTATAACCATGTGAGAGGACAAAACAGACATTGAATATATGTCATCAGTGATTCTATCCCCAAGTATATGATTGATTCTTTCCAACCCCTCCAGGATTAGTTTTAGAATATATTGCTGAAGAATTTGTGCTACAGTACTTTTTAAATTATTTACATACTACATAAATATGAGAACATATTTTTATTTTATTCTTTCGTGCATTCCAGCACTGTTCTGATCAGGAGGGGCACAGCAGGGAAGAGGCACACCAAGGTCCCTGATTTGGAGAGAGTGTACTCTAAAGGGAGCAACAGACACTAACCAAAAAGTATTCATAATATGGTTTCAGTCTGTGACAAGTTTTATGAGGAAACCTAAAGCTGTGCTGGGGAAGTGAGAGCTGTAAGATTGTGCAGGAGATGTGTTTAATTGACATAGAATAGGCAGGGAAGGCCTTTCAGGAGAGCAAACAACTGAGCAGTGAGTTGAGGGAATAAGACAGTGAGTTTATGGAAAATTCTGCAGAACAGCTCCCCAGATGAGGACAGAGCAGAGGAAATACTCCTAAAGAACTCTGTGTACCACCTAAAAGAACAATACCAGGGCAGAGTGGGCTAGAGCCCCACTGATCCAAGTCACAGAGAGGTAAGAGGAGAGGTGGCAGTGTGAGCAGGAACGAGGCTGAACGCCAGGCCAGAGCCCATGATAAAGAATATAGATCTTCCCTAAGAGAACAGAGACCATTAAAGGGTATTTAAAACAAGCCACGTGATTTATGTTTTTTATTACAGTGAAAAATACGTAACACTTATCATTTTAACCAGTTTAAGGGTGTAATTCAGTGGCAATTAAGTTCATCCACAACTGCCACCACTATTTCCAGAACTTATTCTCATTCCAAACAGAAACGCAGAACCCATGAAACAATATTTTGCCACTCTTCCCTCCCTTTGCTCTTGTAACCATATACACTTTCTGTCTCCATAAATGTGCCAATTCTGGGTAGTCCACGTAGTGGAATCCTACAATATTTGTGCTTTTGTGTCTGGCTTTCCTTCACTTAGTATAGTGTTTAAAGGTTCATCCATGTTGGAGCATGTAGCTGAATTCTGATTTGCATTTTTAAAGGATGATTCTTGGTGCTATACTGCAAATGCCTAGTAAGAGTGCAAGCATATAAACAGAGAACTGAGAGAGAATGATGTACCCTGGTGAGAGATGACAGAAGATAATTCAGGATAACAGTAAGTAGAAATGGTGAGAAGGATCAGATTTAAAATTGCTCTATATATTTTTTAACTTTTATTTAAAATATAAATTTCCAAAGTACAGCTTTTGGATTACAGTGGCTTTTTCCCCCCCATAACTTCCCTCCCACCCACAAACCTCCCATCTCCCGCTCCCTCTCCCATTGTGTGTTCATTAAAGAGTTCAACCAATAGTATTAAGTAGAACAAATATATTTTCCCATTCTGTCGGTTGCCTCTTCTCTTTCCTGACTGCTTCTTTTGCAGTACAGAAACTTCTCAATTTGATGCATTCCCAAATGTTAATTTTGGCTTTGACTGTGCCTCTGAGGTCTTTTCTAAGAAGTCTTTGCCGGTGCCTATATCTTGCAGGGTTTCTCCAATGCTCTCTAATAATATGATGGTGTCGGGTCATAGATTCAGATCTTTAATCCATGTTGAGTGGATTATACATTTTTCTAAGTTGATCCATTTATCTGCTTGTGTGTGTGTATGTGTATGTGCAATTGTGTGTATATACATGCATGAGCAACTTAGATGGCCTGGATGCAGGAACAGTTATGGATAATTTTCAGGAAACTTTCTCTCCCTTCTGCTGCTGCCCTAGCTCCCCAAAGCCCTAATCTCAGGCATCTCCAAGCATTTGATGGAGCCTAAGAAGCAAGTATTAATGAGAAATTTTTTTTAAATGTAGTCAACAAGCGAAGCCACCTTGGAGAAAACATGGAGCCTACTAAGATGATTGCTTTGTAGGATGATACTTTATTTAAAGTTTAATTCAAGTTTAGCTTAACACATCAGTTTCATTTCTTTATTTAAACAGAATGTAGGGCATCAACTCTTTTCTGCTAACCTCTCAATGAGCATTTCCTGAACCACCTGTGTGTCCAGCATTCCCTGAACCACCTGTGTGTCCAGCATTCTGCCAACCATTGTGAGTGGTCAAAAACAGTAAGGTGTGATCCTTGCTCTTTAATCCAGTTAGGGTAGAAGGCATGTACACATGAGGTAATGAGACATATACAAGGGAAATAATTTAAGACAAATTTAAAATTAAATGCAGAGCAATTAACTATCAACTGGCAGACCCCCAACTAAAGGGTGGTTAAAGTAAGCATATGTGGTAATCAGTTGTTAGTTTCATTCAAAGAAAAACTCTATTGTGATAGACTGTACTTTCTAAAGAAGATTGCAACAATACCTTCTATCCCAGAAGCATGTCACTTATTTGCAAGAGGTGGAATTTATGTATCTGCCCCTAAATCTGTGCCTTTTTGACTATGCCAACCAACAGAGTAGGGCAGAGCGACACTATGTGACTTGTGAGGCAAAATAACACAAGTAACATGTAGTAATTTTGCAGGTAATTATCTCACAGATAATCAGTTGTCTGTGTTAAAAACTAAGCAGCCCATAAAGTGGCCCACATAGAAAAGAACTGAGGGGGCTGGCACTATGGCCCAGTAGGTTAATCCTCCATCTGCAATGCCAGCATCACATATGGGCACTGGTTCTAGTCCTGGCTGCTCCTCTTCCAATCCAGCTTTTTGCTATGGCCTGGAAAAGCAGTGGAAGATGGACAAAGCACTTGGGCCCCTGCACCCACATGGAGACCCAGAAGAAGCTCTTGGCTCCTGGCTTCAGATCAGCTCAGCTCTGGCTGTTGCGGCCATCTGGGGAGTGAACCAGGGGATGGAAGACCTTGTCTGTCTCTTCCTCTCACTGTCTGTAACTCTACCTCTCAGATAAATAAATAAAATCTTTAAAGAAAAATAAAATGGCACTAGATATGGCACTGCCTTTATGGGGAAAAAAAAGGAACTGAGGTGCTTACCTTTAGCTACTGGCCCCTAGCCCTCACTGGGCATCCGGTTTAACTGGCGCCAACTTGCTAGCATGTGAGTGAGCCGGCTGAACCGCCCCTACAGACACTGAGTGGAATGACCGCACTAAGTCATACTGAAGTTGTAGATTTGTGAAGAAAGGAAACTTTTGTTGTAAGCCACTGCATTTGACTGGTTTGTTTCTCAGCAAGAAATCACTAGAATGTCCCACAATGACAGGCTTCACTTTCACTTGTATTCAGCTAGGTTTTCTTAAAAGTGAGACAATGGGATGGAATTATATTCAAGCCCAGGAAAATGAATGTAACTCACAATCTACCCTAATTAGGCCCAAATTCACTAAGAGTCATTGTTACTTGTGTTTCATTTATAGTTATTCAATACATTTGGAATGATTTTATAAATACTGTGCAGCAAAATTAATTTGCCGATCCAGAAAATACTTGTACAGTTTTGTCAAAGTTCTAGTATGCCTGATGGGAATGTGTTTTGAATGTTAACATCCATCTTGCTGGGGGAATAAAAAGAATAGATTTTTCATGCTGTAGGATTTTTAAAAAGGGAAATAAATGAGAGTTGGGGGAGTCAGGGAAGGCATGGAAGATGAGATGGAACTTAGGTTATGAGTTGAAGAAGGAACACATTGGGATAGGCAAGTTTCAGCAGGTACAAAGTAAGGTAAATATTGTGCACACAGACACCTCCTGTGGGATATGGCCCATTGTCTTTTCTGGACTAACTATACTAGAAGTGAACAGAGATCTTAAGAAAGAATGAAAGAAAAGGTGAAACGAGACTCCCAACAATGCCAAAATTGTGAAATCCTTTAGTACTGACTTCAAATCTGCAAGGCAGTTTCTAGCAATTGCTGTCAATTTGCCTATTGTGTTTCTATTAATTAATTAGAACTCCAAAAAAAAATCTTTTTCATGGATTTTCTCTCTACTTTTTTCACTAAAAGGAAATTGCTAGTTTTTTTTCAAACAACTCCTCAGAAGTTAAAAAAATATTAATTACACTTCTTGTTTCTAAAATAAATTCATTATTTCTTCAATAGGAAAAGAGTATCATGATATAAATTTTCAGTTGTCAGTGTTTTCTAATAATCCTAATAAGATGAATAAAAACCATTGGTAGCTGTATGCATCTGCTGATAAGCAGTTGCAGAACTGCAGATCAAAGCCCTAGTTCTGGTGCAGCCAACCTACTTCTGCCTTCCTCATTTCGAAATCCCATTCTGAAATCAATTTAGAACTTCCCATGCTTTTATATTTACACATTCACTCATTCACCCATTAACTAATACATTCTGTGTACTCTTTCAGTCACTGATGTCTGTGGTCAGGTCTCTGAAACACTGACTTGTTGGCCTCTGGGAAGAGATGTCAGCTTTCAAGGTCTTTAGGTAACCTGATAAATAGTTCCTTTCTCACTGTCCAGATTCTGAACCATATAGGACCTATATATTGTGAGTCAAATATCACTGACATAATCTGAGTTGGAGTTTGCAGTGTTTGAAAGTGGGTAAGTGAATTTCTCATTCCTGGCTCCCAGAAATCAATATCACAGGTATACCCTGTGTCAGACTAGAGAAGCCTTCCTGTTCCTGCCCTCAAGCCAGCAAAACATCTCTATGAAAGGAAAAGAACAGCACATGCCATGCTCCTAGTTCCTAGGAGAAAGGAGATAGTAGAATGAGCTCTACGCTTGCCAATTTCACTCTCCATATTCCCAGAGAGAATGTTGAGGGAGGTCAAGAGTCTTAATGGCACAAAGGAAAGGAGGAGGCCCAATGTCAGCCCATCCCATGTTCCTGTACAGCCCACAAGCTAAAAATAATTTTTAGAACTTCTAATGGTTGAAAAACAATCAAAAGAATATCTGTGGCATATAAACATTATATAAAATTCAAATTCCAGTGTCCATAAACAACTTTGATTGGAACACAGCCCTGCTCCTTTATTTACATATTGTCTGTGGCTGTTCTTGCAAGGCAATGGCAGAGCTGAGTAGTGACAGATTTTGTATGGCCCACAAAGCCTTAAAACACTTGCTATTTGACCCTTTATAGGAGAACAGTGCCAAACCTTTACAAGAAGGAAAAACTTGGGTTGGAGTAGAAGAATTCTGTCTGGGGTTTTACTGCAGATGGAATCTGCCACTGAGTTTGTATCTTTGATGTGGGAACACCATTCTCTTCTCAGCTCTCCACCTCTACACATTCAAAACCTGGCATGCATTTTTGTGATTTTCTTAATTCCTTATCTAATTACTCACTGTTTTCTGTTTGTTTTTCCTTTAAAATGTCTTCGAAATTATCTTCCCATTTCCCCCTGCTGTTGTCCCAGTTTCACCATTGCACATCAGGATCCCCAGCAATTTTCCAATTTGCCTTCTTAATTCCAATATCTCCACAGACTTTTAGAATTGAAAATAACTTTAGAGAGTTTCTGTTCAATTCCCTCATTAACAAAATGAGGAAACTGTTACTCTCTGGGAGACAAAATGACTTTCTCAAATTTGCAAACCTAATTTGTGGCAGACTAGGACTAGACTCCCTCCCAAACAATAGCTCAGGCATCCTCCAACGGCGGCATGCCATCTCCTCACATTGTTCTTGGGAAATTTTCGAAGACTTCTACGGATCGTGTCAAATTTATAATCTAATTCATAGATCAGAAAACAATTATCTGTGAGTCCAGTTTTGCTCTCTACCTGCTTTTATATAAATAAAGTTTTATTGGAACCCAGTCATGATCATTTGTCTACTTATGTATGGCTGCTTTTGCACCACAGTGGCAGAGCTGAGTAGTTGTACCAGGGACTGTACAGTTAGTTGCAAAAGCCTAAAATATGGACTAGCTAGTACTTTACAAAAATAGCTTGCTAACTTTGATCTAGACTTACTTTCTCAAAGGCCCCACCTCTTACTACTGTCAGTAGGGATATTAAGTTCCAAGGTATGCGTTTTGGAAGGATACAGACTTTCAAACCATAGCACTTTAATTTTAGTGAGTGAGTCTAATTCCACATTCAATTTCTTTCTCTATTATCTAAGACATACTTTATGATCTCGGAAGATACACCACCACACCTTCAGCTTAACTGATTGTGTATCAGACAGTTACAGTCAAACTAAGGAACAAAAAGCCAATTTGATACTGTTTATACTTTCCCCAATTTATCAAGCAAATATAAATGTACAGAGACTCCAGCATGTTTTCTCCCTTTGGAACTGCACATCTTGTTTTTTTAGGGCCATTTGCAGAAACTCAGTCTGCAGTTCTTAAACGGTGATGCGTAGTCTGTCTATTCACATTAGCTTACAGCAGAACTCTTAGGACATCCTTACAAATGAATTGATTCCAGTGTCAGCCAAAAGCCTACCTTGAGACAAGTGCCTGGAGCTGCTTAAGAGAAAATTGAGTTAAAGCGAAACATAGATTTTTGGAGTACAGGAAGGTTGCCTGCTCCCAGTTCTTTGCACTTACAACTTGAATTCACTCTATGGCCAACTTCCCCCGGAGAGGCAGTCAGTTTCCTGTCTGTAGAGGAAAATGAGATCATGGAGGCAGCAGAAACTTGTCAGATGGCATGGGAACAGAGTGACTCTCGAGTTTTTTGTTTATTTTAGTCCAACAGTTCTTGTCTGTATCTCCAACAGCTTCTTCTTCCAGTTTTACTGAACACTTTGTTCAGTCTTCTTGATTTCTTTGTCAGTTGCTGTTATGTTTTTAAAGTTCTTCTCAGAAAATTTTCTGTTTCCTAAAGAGAATGCTGTCTGTTTGCAGCATTTTCACCAGTGCTGGTGTGAGAAAGAAATCTTAACTCCTTCACCTTGTTTTGTGTCTTCAGCCCACCCACCTGCTATTAGGAAAACAACAGCCTGTGGAAGTCTCCTTTTTTGCCTTCAAGCCCAAAGTAACTACGAATCTAGTTGCAAAAGGTGCTGATTTTTACTTCATGGCAGTTCTTGGGAGTCTTAAGTCACCTCTAATTTTGTGCTCTATCTGCTCCTAGATATTCTAGCTCAGCCCTCTTCATCACATCTCTCTTCTCTCTTCCTCAGGCCCTTCTCCAGTGAACTCGATTTCTCTTATTCATTGTAAACACTGTTCCCTCCTACAAGAGTCCTCCCTTAGCTGACCACGTTGGGGAAACATAATTAAAAACAAAGTCTTTCAACCCTGAAATCCTTCCCACAAAGATAGTAGAGCAAGAAAGTAATATTATCATTGAATAAGCATTAAATCAGGATGTAACGCATATAAAATTGTCTAATTGTCATTAGACAATTGTGTCTAAGATATGGCAAAGGCAAAAAGAATTCTCACTCTTCATATAGCCAGGCAGACGCAGTCCATTACATACATGTTTCAAGATAAACAATTGCTAGTCTTTAAGTGAGAGAACTTGACAGCACCATTTGTCACACATAGTTGTGTTAACTTTGGTAATTGGGGTGACCATCTGTATTAGCTAATTAGCTTTATTCAGAGAGAAAACAGACTTCTCATATCTTTATGACAAGGAGCAGTTTTGTAGCTTGGAGCAAGGCACCCACAAAAGTTGGACTCCTATCCTCCCACAGAAATAGGAAGTCCTATTTCACGGAAACTGGAAGACCTGGGTTCTATTTCTTTCACGCTTACATGTCATTGAAATGGCTCCCAGGTCCTTGGGTCATAAAGAAAAAAAAAGCTCATCTAATTTTAACAAGAATTTACATTCATTTAAAGGAGATGACAATGAAATTAAATCCCATGTTTTCTAAAATAAACACTCTAAATAGAAGGGACTTCTCGATGATTTTAGTATCTTTAGCACCTTAGTGTTTGAGTAATGATGTGTAATGAAACAGGAGGAAGGACTGATCTGGAAACCAGATATTTAAATGCTCCAAAAATGAGGAAGTGGGAGAGAAATCAGGGAGAAAGGACATAGACTTTTCTTGGTGACAAATATGGTTCTTGGATACAATTCATGAACACTCACATATTGTAACTGAGGAGTGAGCTGTTTGGTAAGGATTCTTGGGCCCTACCTCAGACATTCTCATTCAGCAGTTTTTGAGAACTTAAGAGTAAGTTCCAGAAAATAGAAATTTTTAAGAACTTTCCCAAATTATTTTGCTGTGCAGCCAGGTTTAGGAACCATTGACTTGGGGTAAAATAATGTGAGCATCTCTATAATTTCTGTTGAGTTAATTCTAGAGAGTTTGGCTTAATATCTTAAAAGAAGTTGAAAATCAATAAAATATGTAATGCTAGTAGTTTGTAAACAAATAAAGTCCATTTCATTTGAAAAATGGAACGAAAAAAATCTTCTGGAATAGAAAGAATAGCTGCTACTATTAATGGCTCCTCCCTCCCTCCCACCTCTGTGTCGTAGGTTTCAGGGTTGGGGAGCATCACTTCTGCTGACAGGTGATGAACACCAATAATTAAGCACAAAACTTGGCTGAAGGCTAAGTTTTCTGAATAGCATTTGGACCCTTAGGGTTGAGAAAATGGGTATTTCTTAGCACCTGCAGGTAAACTGGAAAGCCCACAAAAGATGTTTTCAAGATTGCCTGGTAGGTAGGCAGCACTGTTTGGCAGCAGGTTTCCTTGCAAAGAACAGATGGTCTAAAAGTAGTGTCTTAAGCACAATGGGGATGAGTGGAGAGTGGGGAGGGCAGGATAAAAGTTCACCGAATATTTTTATAAAGCAATATAATGTAATA
Source organism: Oryctolagus cuniculus (assembly GCF_051225735.1). NCBI lineage: Eukaryota > Metazoa > Chordata > Mammalia > Lagomorpha > Leporidae > Oryctolagus > Oryctolagus cuniculus. The sequence continues at coordinate 103,215,826 of NC_142871.1, read as the reverse complement.
TAAAGCAAAAGGGAGAATAAAAAGGAGGCATGTCTAATAAAAGAATTTAGGATGCAAGATGGACAAAGATCAGAGGTAAAATTAAACATAAATGATTTGAAGCATACCACATGTAATGGAAATCTTTTATAACCCTATCTAGTGAATAGAAATGTAACCATAAAAACCACTAGTGAAAATCAGTGTGGTAATGGAAATAAAATAAAAGAAAGGGGAGTGACTCTTATCCTTAACTGAAATTCAGCCTCATATCATGGTTATTAGGAAATTCAGTTTCTCAAATAATGGTATCACAAAAGTTTCTAAAGACTTTTAATGTCTGCACTTGGCCTGTTGCCCACAGCTGACACTTACTGGAAGGGCACGGGTTCACAGATGCAGCACTGAGTGATGTTGCTTTTGTGGACTTCTTCTGTCCTGCCTTAGTCACAGTGGGCTAGTGATTTTAACAAGTGGTCCTTCTCAGACAACCCTTCACTAAGTTTACTAAGCTTTATTTAGGTTTATTATTCTGGCTAGGACTTCTCATTGAAAATGTATATATATATATATGTATAGGTATATGTATATATACATACATACATACATATACACAAGTAAGAAGTTGGAGACAATATAAATACCCAAAAATAGAGAACTAGGAAAATCAATTGCAATGATTTCAATAAACAATCATAGAATTATTCGAGTCAGATTTCAGAAGAATATTTAATAATTTGGGAAAATGCTAAAAAAAAGGTCAGAGTGTAAAAGAGTATATAAATGATAATCTTAATATTATAAAGTTTAAAAAAATTAAGAACAAAGGCTACCGCTGTGGCATAGAAATTTAAGCCTCTGCTAGCAGTGTTGGCATCTCATATGGGCACCAGTTCGAGTCCCAGCTGCCTCACTTCCAATCCGGCTTCCTGCTAATGGGCCTGGGAAAACAGTGGAAGATGTCCAAGTGCTTGGGCAACCACATGCAAGACCTTGAAGAAGCTCCTGGCTCCTGGCTTCAGCGTAGCCCAGCTCTGGCCCTCGTGGCCATCTGAGGAGTGAACTGGTGGATGGAACATTCCTCTCCTCTCCCCCCCCTCCCCTTTTCTCCCATCCTCTCTCCTCCTCTCCCTTCCCCTTTCCTCTCCATCACTGCCTTTCAAATAATATTAAAAAAATAAGAACAGAAATAGCACCCATTTTAACACTAAATTTATGTCTCTAAGAAATTTTTCTACTTAGTTTTTTCCACTTGATTCTTTATTCTATTTCATATTTTCAAAAACTTCTGCAGTGAAAATTATGCATGTTTACATATATATGTACACACATTCTACTCACTACAGATATTTTAAAAAATATGAAATGCTACATATCTATGATATACAGCCAAAACAAATCTTCCTTTGGCTGCATACCAAACAGATGGCCTAAGCAAAAACTTTATTTCTTGCACTTAAAAGAGGTCCAGAGTAGATGTGGCAACTCCAGAGCCACCAGTGCCAGCAGGGTGTAGTTTTTTTTCTCAGGGTTATCTCATAACCCATTCTATGTGTATTTTAGGCACGAAGGAGGATGAAAGAGGACAGCAAAGGGCACACCTTTTGCTGGGTTAGGCCCCTTTGAGGAGCTTCCTTAGAAGCCTCACTCAATAACATCTCATGATCACCCCTATCTGTAAGCGGAGAACTGAAGTATTAAACATCTGTTGCTTCTTGGGAATAAATTCCAGGTTTTCTTCTTGTTGCTGTTGTTTTTTAAAGATTTATTTTTATTTGGAAGGCAGCGTTACAGAGAGAGAGATCATCCATATGCTGGTTCACTCCCCAAATGGCCACAGAGCCAGGGCTGGGCCAAGGCTGAAGCCAGGAGACAGGAACTTCATCCAGGTCTCCCACATGGGCCATCCTTTGGGCTTTCCCAGGCACATTAGCAGGGTTCTAGATTGGAGGTTGAGCAGCCAGGACTCCAACCTGCACCCATTTAGGATGCTGGCATTCCAGGTTGCGGCTTAACCTACTACGCCACGTCATCCCCCATGTTTTCTTCTAATGACATAGGAAGGAACGGCGTTTGAGTAGGTCATTAGAAGGCTATACTGTATTTCTAATGATAAAACCATCTTTGAAATTGTCCTTTAAAATATGATAGTGACAGAACAATAGCATAAAAATAATCTGCATGAGACAAAAAGAAAAGAAGTGGAATAGAAACAAGCATTAGGAATCACAATCTTCAGTTAACGGGCATTATGAAATATATGAAGTTTGTATTCCTTAAACAAAAGGTTTCTGGAGGTGGGGGGATAAATCTTATGTTCATCATAAAAAAAAAAAAAAAGAATCACATGGGGCCGGCGCTATGTCATAGCAGGTTAACGCCCTGGCCTGAAGTACCAGCATCCCATATGGGCGCCAGTTCAGGTCCCGGCTGCTCCACTTCTGATCCAGCTCTCTGCTGTGGCCTGGGAAAGCAGTAGAAAATGGTCCAAGTCCTTGGGCCCCTGCACCCACATGCGAGACCCAGAAGACTCCTGGCTCCTGGCTCCTGGCTTCGGATCGGCACAGCTCCAGCCGTTGCGGCCAACTGGAGAGTGAACCAGCGGATGGAAGACCTCTCTCTCTCTCTGCCTCTCCTTCTCTGTGTAACTCTGACTTTCAAATAAATAAATAAATCTTAAAAAAAAAAATCACAGAAATAAGGTAGCATTGTGGTGCAATGGGTTAAGCAGTTGCTTGCAATACCACCATCCCATATCAGAATGCCAGTTCAAGTCCTGTATGCTCCACTTTAAATTCAGCTCTTTGCTAATGTGCGTAGGAGAGCAGAAGTTGCCCCAAGTACTTGGGTCCCTGCTAACCACATGGAAGACCCAGATGGAGTTCTGGGCTCCTGACTCCAGCCTGGACCAGCTTGGATTTTGCAGCCATTTCAGGGGTAAATCAGCAAACGAAAAATATATCTGTCTGTCTGTCTCTCTCTCTCTCTCTACTTTTCAAATAAACAAAACACAGAAATGAAGTTATTCTGACATTTATGGGAAGGGAAAAGGAGAATGCAACAATGGATTCAACTGTTAATGCCAGGTTTCAAACAGACCGTTTTCTACTTGCCAAAATTAAATTCTAAGTACAGTGAATTAAGGCAGAGAAGTGGGAGAAGGACTAAACTTCATTATGTTTTTCGAGGGTTCCCAGGACTTACAGTATATCTTGGAATCAAAGTAGATACTCGCAATTAGAATCTGGTCTTCCTGTTTCTCCCTGTAAAGCACAGAATGCGAGTATCCCTTAAAGTGTAGTGTGCGTCCAGAACACAGCAGTGCTATCTGTTCTCCCACTCTATGAGGTTAACAGTTCTATACCTTACTTGCTACTAAATAAATTTCTTCTTTTGTGTGTCAGTTTGCTACATAAATATGAGTAGGATTTAAATGTCCGTATTATTTAAAAGATTACAAATATAGATATGTGTTCTCTAGCCATATGGACAAGTTTTCACAATAATCTAAAAGGTTTATTGTGAAACTATCAAAATAAAAGGATTTAAAATCCATTTGGAGGGGTGAGTGGCCTAGAGATTAAGATGCTGTTTGAAACATCTGCATCCCGTATCGTAGTGCCTGGGTTTTCAGTCCTTACCTCTCTCAGTTCCTGACTCCAGCTTCCTGCTAATGCACACCCTGGGAGGCAGCAGGTAATTTTGTAAGTAGTTGGGTCTCTGACACCATCCTGGGAAACTAGATTGAGTTCTGGGCTCCTAGCTTTGGCCTGGCCCAGGCCAAATATAATAATTTTAAAATAAATATAATTAAATAATTTTAAAAGCTACATGCACTTTGGTACAAAAAAATGTTGAAGTTGCTGCATAGGTTTTTCATGATACAGAGTTCCCATGTACTCGGAAGATTACTCATGGAAGTACAAGTTCAAGTGTTGACCATGCTTCATCATCAGGATACATATAGCTGTTGTATGTAGAAAAGATTCTATCATTACCAAAACTGGCCCCAACATGAACTCTGTTAGTTGCTTGTGTCTAAAATGAATTTTTAGATATTTTAAAATTCAAAGAATGATTTTTTTTTAGTTCCAATATAATAGATGTGTTATATACATATTATTCATATATTACCTATATTCTATTCATATAGGTGTGTGATTAAAGTTGACAATTATATGCTTATTAAAAAATTCTTGGGGCCAGTGCTGTGGCATAGTGGCTCAAGTCATTGCCTTCTGTGCCAGTATCCCATATGGGCACCAGTTTGAGTCCCGGCTATTCCTCTTCTGATCCAGCTCTCTGCTATGGGCTGGGAAAGCAGTGGAAGATGGACCAAGTTTTTGGGACCCTACACCCATGTGGGAAACCTAGAAGAAGCTCCAGGCTACTAGCTTCAGACTGGCTCAGCTCTGGCTGTTGTGGCTGTTTGGGGAATGAACCAGAGGATGGAAGTCCTTTCTCTTTCTCTCTCTCTGCTTCTGCCTCTGCCTTTCTGTAACTCTGCCTTTCAATAAGTAGATAAAATCTTTTAAAAAAATTCTTATTTCTACCATCTAGCTTTAACCACTATTAAAATATTGGGCTATGGCAGCTTCCTGCTGGTACAGACTGTCAGAGGCAGCAGTGGTAGCTCAAGTAAGTGGGTCCTTGCCACGGATGTGGCAAATCTGGATTGAGTTCCCAGCTTCTAGCTCAGGCCTTGGCTCCACTCTGGCTGTCATAGAGGGCATTTGGAGAATAAACTACAGATGGGAATACTCTCTCTTCTCTCTCTCCCTCTTAGTCTCTTTGCCTCCCCATACCTAAATAAATAAAATAGTAAGATAAATAAATTTATTTGAGTTTAAAAGTTAAACTTCATATTAAACACGTAATTTTGGAGAAATCAGAGTACAAGGAAAAACAGAAAGCCTTAAAAGTTTGTAAGCACAAAAGTTTATCTAAATTTATACAGTTAGATATCTGAAGAAGTCAGAGAAAATGCAAGCACTTCCTATACAAACTGTAGATTCATAAAACTAGCATTTCTGAGTAAATTACATAGCTGAAAAATCTGAAAAGAATTTGAATCCTGAGTTTCAAGTGGAACCATGATGTTTATTTAGAGAACAATTAGAAGATGCTCAAAATTAGACCATAAAGGTCTTCTATTTCTGCAGATCTGAAGTTGAATATATTATCGCTATGTTCCCTTGTATGACTTCCCAATAATTTGGATTTCTTCTTCGTTTATTTGATAAGCACAATGCTGTGTATATGTTTGCAGAGAGCTTATTTTGCAAAGGAAGCATAGGAGTAAAACTATCTGAAAGCAGCTGGTGGCATTTGTGTTGAATAGAGGGTCTCTAAGCTGCCACCACGAAAGTGAGACACTTCCTGTCCTGTTAGAAACCCCTGCCTTTGTGATGCTAAGCAATAGGATGCTGGTAGGAACAGGAATTTAATTTCCTCACTTAATGTCAGCAGTAAATTTGGTTAAGGCAAAACAACACCATTATCAAAGTACAGTTAACATCATGGAAAAGCTTCCAAGTTATGCCATGGAATTTTTGAATTGATTACTGCTTAGGATTTACCCACTCATTCATTTGCAGCAGCAGAAAGCTCCTAATTTCTGAGTTCTTCATGCCTGAGCATCCAGAAATACACAAACAAACAAAATTCATCAGAAACCATAAGGCATGTTGAATGAACCATATTGGAAATTTTACCAAGAACTTCCCTATAAATACTGTCCCAGATCTCCGGAAATTTCACTTCTGAAAAATAAGTCCTTCCTTCCAAAGTACAGTTTATGGATTACAATGACCACCCCCCCATAACTTCCCTCCCACCCTCACCCATCCCACCTCCCGCTCCTTCTCCCCCCCCCCAAAAAAAAATTCTACCAAAACAAAAAGAAAAAAAGAGAGATTTATCTTATTTATTTGAAAGACATACTTACAAAGAGGTAGAGACAGAGGAGAGAGGTCTTCCATTTGCTGATTCACTTCCTGAATGGCTGAGATGCCCACAGCTGATCTGATCTGAAGCCCTAGGACCCAGGAGTTTCCAGAATCCAGAGGCTTCTTCTGGGTCTCCCAAGTAGGTGCAGGGGCCCAAGCACTTGGGTCTTCTGTTGCTTTCCCGGGTGCATTGGTGGGGAGCTGGATAGGAGGTGGAGCTGCTGGGACTCGGACCAGCGCCCACATAGGATGCTGGTGCTTCAGGCCGGGGCTTTGGCCCACTGTTCAACAGCACCAGCCCTGCTAGTCTTAAGATAATAGAAGTTCAGTGCTAAGAAACGGTAGTTAGTCATTTTTCCATTTGATTGAGGTTTTATAACCTTTGCCTATATTTCTAATAAACTGGAGTCTTCTTGCTTTTTACTTGCTGAACTCTATTTACTGGAGCATTAAGCTCTTGACTGCCATGTATATTAAAGAAATGTTATCTCCAAAGTGAAGGGCAGGGCTGATGTTGTAGCATAGCAGGTTAAGTCTACATCTGTGGCACCGGCATCCCATGTGGGTGCTGGTTCAAGACCCAGCTGTTCCACTTCCGCTCCATCTCCAGCTAATGCACCTGGGACCCCTGCATCCATGTGGAAGACCCAGAAGAAGCTCCTGGCTCATGTCTTCGGACTGGCCTAGCCCGGGCATTGCAGCCATTTGAGCGAATGAACCAGCAGATGGAAGATTTCTCTCTCTTTCTCCCTCTCTCCTTCTCTCCCTCTCTCCATCTCTCTGTCTGTGTGTGTGTGTGTGTGTGTGTGTGTCCTCCTCTGTTTGCAACTCTGCCTTTCAAATAAATAAAAAATAAATCTTTTTTTTTTTTTAAAAGTGAAGGGAGAAGGGAGCATGGGAGAGGAAGGGAGGGTAGGGTTAGAAAGGGACTAACCTTATAGTCTCAGAACAGATCTATGAACTATATTGGACTTGTGAAAAACTAAAATAAATTAAAATTTAAAAAATAAATTAAAAAAATAAGTCCTTCCTGAAATGTTAAGAATAAAAAAGAAAAACTTTTAAGTCTCCACTTTTTATGTGTTACTTCTTGTCACAAATTGTACTAAATGTGTCACAGTAGCTCAAATAAGTAGGCACAATTATTACCTTAGTTCTGCAAAAGAAGACACCGAGACTCAGGCAGATAAAGTGATAGGTCCAAGATTATAAAACTAATTATAAATGACAACAGTTTAACATAACTTACATAGCAACATTGCCCTGGGCCTGCTTTGGAGCATGAATGACAAAATTATCTAAATTGTGGATCAATGTGGCACAACCAATGTATGTTCATTTTAAAACATGAAATGTACACGGATTTACCACATATTATGAACTTAAATGGAAATAAGTCCATTAATTTCAACCAACTAGGTTAAAACGAGGTTTTCCTAGTCAGTGCTCAATAAATAATAGATACTATTATTATTCAAAAGTAATGTCTATGCTTCAAGAGATAATTTTAATGATATGGTTAGTAGAAACAGAAGGAATTCCCTGATTGGGAAACATTCTCTTGGTCTGAAACCAAATGTTGAGACCCAAACTGTATAGCATTTGCCTCCAAACAGATGAAGAAATGCATTTTGAAATGACCCAGCCCTGAGTATTCTCTCAAAAATGTGAAAAGTTAAAATTAATCCTTGTTCTTTACTATGAGACAGCCAGATAGGACCATGTCAGCTGTTAATGCAGGAAAGCCTTTGCTTTTCCCAGACCTCCCAATCCTGGAGGAACTTCCACTTTGACCATGGCCTTGTCTAAATATGATCAGAGTCAGTGAACTCAGGGGGCTTCCATAGGGGGCAGCTCATGACAAGAGCCTAGGGTGATTACTGAGGCCATAAACAAGAGTGTCAATTTGTTAAGTCAACAACAGGAGTCACTGTGCACTTAACTCCTCATGTAGGATCTTTGTCCTTAGTGTGCTGTACATTGAGATTTAATGCTATAACTAGTCCTCAAACAGTATTTTTCACTTTATGTTTCTGTGTGGGAGCAAACTGTTGAAATCTTTACTTAATGTATGCTAAACTGATCTTCTGTATATAAAGAGAATGGAAAATGAATCTTGATATGAATGGAAGGGGAGAGGGAGTAGGAAAGGGGAGGGTTGCGGGTGGGAGGGACGTTATGGGGGGGGGAAGCCATTGTAATCCATAAGCTGTACTTTGGAAATTTATATTCATTAAATAAAAGTTAAAAAAAATTTTTCCCAAATCTAAGAATGACATTCTTTGAGAGTACATCCCCGGCCCAGGTAACTCTTTTCTGGCTGTCTTTCCTGCAATGTGCCAGTCTCTGCCTTCCAGGGAAGCTAACACTAATCATGGATAAAATGTCAAGGAAGATATACTTGAGCATAGATGACTGCTTTCATGGGATTAACAGTATTCTCCTAGATCTAAGAACAGCTTCATCTACAATCTGCAGGATACACGATAAAGGAACTAGGCAGTATTCAGTATTTTCAAATCATGGCGGTCATCATTAATGTAAAAAAATCTATCTAGTTTAAATATTTTCCATAAATCACCTGCAGTGATAGTTTCCAAAGCAAAAACAAAAGACATAATAGAGCCTCCAGACTGAATTTGTGGTGTGTCAGTGACATAAGACAGAAATGCATCCTGACACGTTCTTTGAATTTTCAGTTCTATATGCTGCTGAGCCTTTCAGATGATTTACCTTCTGGATATAAGGCTAATATTTGCATCTTGACTTATTTTTATAGCTACATTCCTGGATTCTTATTACCCAGAATCTAGTACACTGGTATAAGTATAATAAAATCTGTTAGGGTCTTGTAACTTTCTATTTCTATTCCTACAAAGCAACTAATATATGGTAACTCTTTCTTTGTACAGTTCAATACATACACACCATGCTAGAATACCAAAATAAATGAAATATGTTGGAACATAGCTATCAGAAATAGAAAAATACTAAATCAATGATGTTGTATATTTTATCTATTGGAATAATGTTTTTCTGAGAAAAATATTACCATTTATTTTTAAACATACAAAATTAAGAATCAACTTGTGGGGTCAGCATGGTAGCATAGGGGGTTAAGCTGATGCCTGTGAGGCCAGCATTCCATATGGGCATTGGTTCAAGTGCTGGCTGCTGCATTTCTGATCCAGTTCCCTGCTAATGTGCCTGGGAAAGCAGTGGAAGATGGCCCACGTCCTTGAGCTCCTGCACCTATGTGGGAGACCCAGATGAAGTTCCTGGCTCCTGGCTTCTGTATGGCCTATCCCAGGCCATTGTGGCCATTTGGGGAGTGAACCAGTGGATGGAAGATCTCTCTCTTTCTGCCTCTTCTTTCTCTGTAACTCTTTCAAATAAATAAATCTTTTTAAAAATCAACTTGTAATTGTCAACTTACACATTTTATGATTTGAGGTAAAAACAGGATAATTTCTTTTTTTTTACCTTATGTTTGTTTGTTTTTTATTTAGTAAATATAAATTTTCAAAGTACAGTTAATGGATTACAATGGCTCCCCCCCCATAATTTCCCTCCCACTCACACCCCTCCCATCTTCCGCTCCCTCTCCCATTCCATTCACATCAAGATTCAGTTTCAATTATCTTTATATACAGAAGATCAATTCAGTATATATTAAATAAGTAAAGATTTCATCAGTTTGCACCCACAGAGAAACACAAAGTGTAAAATACTGTTTCAGTACTAGTTATAACATTAATTCACATTAATTCACACACTAAGGACAGATCCCACATGAGAAGTAAGTACACAGTGACTCCTGTCGTTGACTTAACAATTTGACACTCTTGTTTATGGCGTCAGTAATCTCCCTAGGCTCTAGTCATGAGTTGCCAAGGCTATGGAAGCCTTTTGAGTTCGCCAACTTTGATCTTATTCCGACAGGGTCGTAGTCAAAGTGGAAGTTCTCTCCTCCCTTTAGAGAAAGGTACCTCCTTCTTTGATGACCCCGTTCTTTCCACTGGGATTTCACTTGCTGAGATCTTCCATTTAGGTCTTCTTTTTTTTTTTTCCCCAGGGTGTCTTGGCTTTCCATGCCTAAAATACCCTCATGGGCTCTTCAGCCATATCCGAATGCCTTAAGGGCTGATTCTGAGGCGAGAGTGCTATTTAGGACATCTGCCATTCTCTGAGTCTACTGCGTATCCTGCTTCCCATGATGGGTCATTCTCTCCCTTTTTGATTCTATCAGCTAGTATTAGCAGACACTAGAATTGTTTGTGTGATCCCTTTGACTCTTAGACCTATCAGTGTGATCAATTGTGAACTGAAATTGATCACTTGGACTAGTGAGATGGCATTGGTACATGCCACCTTGATGGGATTGTATTGGGATCCCCTGGCATGATTCTAACTCCACCATTTGGGGCAAATCAGATTGAGCATGTCCCAAATTGTACATCTCCTCCCTCTCTTATTCCCACTCTTATATTTAACAGGGATCACTTTTCAGTTAAAATTTAAACACCTAAGAATAATTGTGTGTTAATCACAGAGTTCAACCAATAGTACTAGAACAAAACAAAACAAAACAGGATAATTTCATAACTTTCAGATTCAATTTTATTTTAAAATATTTAATAGCTATTATTAGTTTGTATCTTAGCCCATACCTAGATACCTCTAGAGATAATACATATATTAATATTTATATTTGTAGCTACTTCGAATGTAATAGCACTGTGTTTTATGATAATTATGGTGTGGAAATATTATAAATAGGAATACAAAGTAATCTCAACTTTCCTAGATTTAATAATGATAAATATTTAACTTCCTAATCTATAAATTACTAACTATCTCTTTCAGGAAAATCTAACTCTAAATATTTAAATACTAACCCCAGGGAGATTGAAATCATTTCTTTAATCTGTATAATGACATGATACCAATTTCGTGATATAAAGAAGATTGTAGATTCTAGATTTAAATACATATGATGAAGGGAGATAGAAACAGTTGAGGAAGATACAGGGAATAGGAAGGAGGGAGAGGGAGAGAATGAGAATAAGTCATCATTGTTTTATGGCTTCTATTTCTTCGTTTTCCTTTTAGTAAATATTTGATTTATCCTTTTGATTTTAAAGGCAATACTTTAACCTTCCTTTCATATTGCTCTATTATCCCTTATTCTTTAGGGTTATGTTCTGTCTTTCACGGGGTAGATTTGTTATGTGCTGTACAATTTTGTGAGCTTCGTCTTACAAAATGCACATTTCAGACTATAAGGCATCCCTATGATAAATTTTATTCAATTTAAAATTAAGATATAATCTATACACTGTAAACTACACAAATCTTAGATGTGAAGCCTGATTAATTATTGCATATGCATACAGCCATGTGACCCTCACACAGACGTAGATACAGTAGATATACTACTCAGTCTCCTGCTAGTCAACCTCTGAAAAGTAATTACTAGAAGGATCAACATTTGGAAGTATATTTTCCAGTTTTGTTCTTCTCAGAAAACTTCCCTATCCTATTCCAGGTCCTTTAAATTTCCACCAAAAACATTCATTATGACTTTGTGCTTGAATTTAATCCACAGGTTGATTAGGAGATAATTGTCATCTTATCAATAATTTTTTCAATCCATGTACATGGCATTTCATTTCATTTCTATTTGCCTTTCCTGAATTTCTTGGCAATATTATGCAATGTTTAGTGCATTTTAATTGTTTTTCCCTAAGAATAGAAAGCTTTATTTGTTAGTATCTCTCGACCTTGTGTGCATGCAGGTCTGTTTTCTTTTTTAATTTTTACTGATATAAAGAGAATAGATTTCATGTATTTCATAAGCAGAAAATAACAGGCCGGCGCCGCGGCTCACTAGGCTAATCCTCCGCCTAGCGGCGCCGGCACACCGGGTTCTAGTCCCGGTCGGGGCGCCGGATTCTGTCCCGGTTGCCCCTCTTCCAGGCCAGCTCTCTGCTGTGGCCAGGGAGTGCAGTGGAGGATGGCCTAGGTGCTTGGGCCCTGCACCCCATGGGAGACCAGGAAAAGCACCTGGCTCCTGGCTCCTGCCATCGGATCAGCGCGGTGCGCCGGCCGCAGCGCGCCGGCCGCGGCGGCCATTGGAGGGTGAAACAACGGCAAAAGGAAGACCTTTCTCTCTGTCTCTCTCTCTCACTGTCCACTCTGCCTGTCAAAAAAAAATAAAAAATAAAAAATAAAAAAATAAAAAATAAAAAAAAAAAAAGAAAATAACAATACTTCTTTCCTCGCCTCCTCCCTCCCTAAATCCCCCCTCCTTCCTTCCTTTTTATCTTTAATTTTGCAAAAGCTTAATTTCATTCCAGTGTATAATCACTGGCTTAAGACAACACTAACCATATATTCAACAACTAAAAAGAAGAAAGACCACGTTCCACAGGAGTATAAACAAGGGCTAAAAACAACAATCAAGTCACAAGATGCCCTTTTCATTCCTATACTTTTTTGTATTTTATATTAACTCCCACATGTCAGAGAAAATGTATATGATATTTAAAAAATTAACTTCTAGATAAATGATTTTGGTGCTATTTTAAATGGTATTTTTAACCTTTTTAATTAATATAAAGAGAACAGATTTTGTTTATTTCAAAGATAAATTCTAAAAATATAACCACACTTCCCTCCCTGCTTCCCTCAATCCCCCTCCATCATTTCTTTTTTTTTACCTTTAATTTTTGCAATAACATATTTTCAATGTACCTTATAATCACAGGCTTAACGTATCACTAGCCATAACGTTCAAAAAGTAATAAATAGAAAAACCACAGTTCCACAGGAATATAGACAAGGGCTAAAAATAATAATCAAATCATAAGATGTCAGTTTCATTCTTATACATTGTTTTGCTTTTGTATTCTGTACTAATACCACATATCAAAGAAAACATGATATTTGTCTTTGTAGACTGGCTTATTTCACTGAGGATAGTGGTCTCCAGTATCATCAATTTGTTGCAAAAGACAGGACTTTATTCTTTTCCTGGCTGAGTAATATGCCTTCATATAGATAAACCACATTTTCTTTATCCAGTCATCAATTGACAGACATCTGAGCTGATTCCATATCTTAGTTTTATCAATTTCTAATTGTTTGTTGCTTGTAAATAGCAATAACATTGTTCTAATGCACTGACCTGATACTCAGCAACTTTTATACCTTCATTTATTAGTTCTTTTTCTTTTTTAAAAAAAGATGTACTTATTTATTTATTTATTTGAAAGTAAGAGTTTACAGATAGAGAGGCTATCCATCTGCTGCTTCACTCCCCAGATGGCTGCAATGGCTGGGGTTGGCCAGGCTGAGGTCTACCCCGCTGCTCCACAGTGCTATCCTCTCTTCTAATATTTTGTTGCTATTTCTGTTTTAGATTTTCTATGAATTCAATCATGTTATCAGTTTTCTTTCTAATCATTGTGTCTTTTTCTATTTGCTTTATTGATACAAATATCAAACAGAAGTAGTAACAGCTGACTATTTTGTTCCCAACCTTAGAGGGAAGCATTCCATTATTCAACATTAGATATGTTGTTTTTTTTTTTCCGTAGATTCTTAAATAGATACTATTTATAAAATTTAAAGTCTTTCTATATTCTTGGTTTTCTGAGAATTTTTTATCATGGACATGTGTTGAATTTTAGCAAATCTTTTCCTACATGTGTATATTGAGATGATCATATGTATATTGAGATGTATCCTCTGTTAATTTGGTGAATACTGTTTATTGATTTTAAAATATACTAAATCAAACTTGCATTCTTGGAATAAACTCATAAGATAGAATTTTAAATTCACCATGTGGGGGTTGGCACTGTGGCATAGTGGGTAAAGCTGCCACCTGCAGCGCCACCTGCAGTGGGTGCCAGTTCAAGTCCCTGCTGCCCCACTTCTGATTCAGCTCTCTGCTGTGGCCTGGGAAAGCAGTAGAAGATGGTCCAAGTCCTTGGGTCCCTGCACCCATGTGGGAGACCCAGAAGAAGCTCCTGGCTTCGGATTGGCACAGCTCCATTCGATGAGGCCAATTGGAGAGTGAACCAGCAGATGGAAGACCTCTCCCTCTGCCTCTCTTTCTCTCTGTGTGTAACTCTGACTTTTGAATAAATAAATAAATCTTAAAAAAAAAATTCACCATGTCAATGGCCCTAAAGAACTTACTACTTTCAAACTTCTTTTTTAATCACTGTTCCAGCTTGGCATTGTGATACTAAGGACAGTTCAAATGAGAAGCTAGTTACAGTAACCTAGAACCACTTTGTAGGTACATAACTGAGCAACATGATGAATTTATATCCTTAAGAACTTAATTCACTTTCTAAACAGAGTTAAGAAAGTCAATAAAAAGCCAAATAAACAAACAAAAAAACTAGCCCAAACAGATTTACATGTCTTTGAAATTAGTGGGGTTTCACCCAATGAAGTTTCCTAGGCATTGGCTTCTTCTGATAAGACCAATGAAAAATAAAGGAGAAGATAAATGAGTTGTAGGTAAAAACAGCGGCAGCAAGCAGCACTGAAGATAGAAGACCAGGGTAGAGCCATCTCATGTAGAGAGATTAGACGACAAACTCTCCATAGCTTCTGGGAGGTGGGCCTTACATTACTGTAGTGCAGTGCAATAATTAATGTTGATCTTATATAATTTCCAAAATATTGAATTATTTTAAATTTGCTCTGATTAAGACAATGGAAGATTTTCTCAAAATGTTCTATATAAAATGGTTGACATTCCAAATCTGACAAAGAAGCAAACCATTCATTTTACATATATTCAGTCCTATATAGTTTTATATGGTTATACTTAGTTATACCCTATATAGTTTTGTATGCATATATAGTTGTATAGTTATACAGTGTGCAGTACAGCTCTCCGAAATTCAGTCCTTGAACTTTAGGATAATTGAAGTTGAACTTTACTTTGAATATGAACTCCTTCTTTTCCACTCTGTTCTTTAAAAAGCAACTGTAAGGGGCACACCAGCTAAGAAATCAACATGGTAAACAATCTCAATGCTGATCTAATAAACAACACCTGTCACAGTGGCTTCTGTTTACCTGCTCTTCCATTCTGGCATTCATAAAGTCATTTCTTTTTACACAAGACTGTACTAAGGAATAGTTAATGTCTTTAAAAACAATTTGAAGGTAAGAGATTATTCCAAAATACCAGTTGTGATTATTATCATAATAGTCTGGGGGCAAGAACAATGCAATGATCCTAATTGGTAACAGAGATGTCCTTAACCTTCTGTGGGATGGGTAAAGAGAAGTAAAAACAGCCTTCAGCCCCAGAAGCAGAACCCAGGAAGTAAGTGCAAAACTGATGAGGGTTGAACCTTCACACTGGAGCTTCCTAAGTGATTCTTTAACCTTTTGCCAGGCAAAATATAATCTTCAAAATCCAACAAGAACGCTATCTTTAAATGTATACTATTACCTTTTCAAAACTCTGTTTAAATGAAATTTAGATAGGTAATAGTGTTCATTCTATAGTAAAAATCTGAATCTTATATGACCTCCCAAGATATCAAGGATGGCAAACCTCACTTAATGGTAAAATAAATATTTGCTTCCTAAATAATGCACATTTGCATAACAAGTATATATATGAAACATTTATATGATATATCAACTATGTTTAACTAACTTCCAAATGGACATTAGTAATTCAGACATCTCTTTTGGACTCTATACTCACATATTAAGCATCTATCTCTAATTAGATATCTTAGGGTGCCTCAAGTTTCATTTATCTAAAAACTAGCACCTATAATCCTCAGCCTCACCCCAATTTTTCCTATGTGTCTTCCACATTCCCATAGATGCTATTTACTCAGTTTCTCCAGAGTTGGTTTTGATTCCTCCTTCTTTCTGAGTCATATCATCTTCAAGTCCTTTCAATTCAACTACATTCGTATCTTGATAATGTAGCTACCACTGCCATGATAAAATCCATCTTTACTTCTTGCTTAAATAATTATAATTTCTTGGGCTGTCATTGTGGCATAGCAGGTGAAGACATCAACTACAAAGCTGGCATCCGATTTGGATGCTAGTTCTTGTTCTGGGTGCTCCACTTCTGATCCACCTCCTTGTTAGCACCTTGGGAAAGCAGCAGAAGATGGCCCAAGTGCTTATGCCCTTGCCCCTATGTGGGAGACATGGATGAAACTCCTGGCTTCTACTTGGTTCAGCCCCAGACATTGTGGCCAATCTGGGAAGTGAGCCAGTGGATGGAAGATTCTCTCTCTCTCTCTCTCTCTCTGCCTTTCAAATAAATAAATCATTTTTAAAAATGTAAGTCAGTGATGCCATACTTCTGCTGAAAGCTTACTAATGACTGCCATTTTACTTGGGATAAAATGAAAAATTTTAAATATTTCATGTCTAATCTAAGGTCACGTAATCAGAGAAACTTTTTTTTTTTTGTAATTAGCAGCATCATCTATATAAAATGAGTATCTGATAATTTATTTAAATTATCTCCCCAATCCTTTTTTATTTTTATTTAGTAAATATAAATTTCCAAAGTACAGTTTATGGATTACAATGGCTCCCCCCCCCCCATAATTTCCCTCCCACTCACACCCCTCCCATCTCCCGCTCCCTCTCCCATTCCATTCACATTAAGATTCATTTTCAACTATCTTTATATACAGAAGATCGATTCAGTATCGCAGAGAAACTTCTATTGTCATCACTCTGTCTAAAGAAGTTTTCTCACTCTCCTACATTTCCATATAGTCTCTTACTAAACCTTGCTGCAATCCCTTCTCAGCATCTAGCACAATTAGGAATGTGCTCACTTGTTTGCTCGCTTCTGTTTGGATCCCTACCCAACTAAACTAGAAGCTCCTCAAGAACTAGGCCCATCATTGTTTTGCTTGCTGTTGTAAACAGAGTACTGTGTAGTCACAGACCGTGTATATAGGAATGTGGATGGATATGTGCTGTTGGAAAGAAGAGACTCTTTCAAAGTTGCTTCTCGCTGTGCCTAATGCAGAGGCCTTCTCTTATGTGGAGAAATTAACAATGGGAAGTTATAAATTGTTGCTGGCATGCTTTCTAATGGGTTGAGTGTTCACCATATGCTAAGTCTCCTCTTCTTGTTTCCCACTTAGAAAGTAATTAGTTCTTCTTCCTTTGCTGCTGCAAAAATTATCTTCCTCTTCAAAGGTTTAGCGGTGCTCCATCCTGCATTGCCAATCAGTCTGGGCACCATATCACTCTCAACAGCCCGCCTACCTATATCACCTCCATCATTTTCCCCACCTGCTTCCAACACTCTAATCAAGAAGCACCACTCATCTTCCCGTCTGTCTCTCTCCTTCTATAGATGCTTTACAGGACAGTTTATGCTATTTCAAAAGCCCAGAACAAGCTCCCATCTGCCATCTGTTAAGCCATCATTTCTTCTTCATTAAAACTCTTCCTTAAATTCAAGCTCATTTCAGAAAAAAATACGAGTTTGGAAAAGACTGAGATGTCTCACATTTCGATTCAAGTGTCTAACAATGGTATACCTTGGTTTACTTAATAAGAAAAACATAAGGAATAAAGTCTAAAATAGAAAAACAAAACCATAGCATATATATTTTTTTAGTTTGAGTACATATGACCAAATTACATAATACAGATATATATATGCATATTCTATATGTGGCAGTGTTTCAACCTGATAGGAAACCAAAGGCTTATGATTATCTTACACACAATGTACTGCACGGAGGGTATAGAATAAACACATATACATATTAATGTCATAGATACAGTCATGTACAAGTTATATTAAAATACATACAAGGTTTGGAAAAGAGTTACAGATTGGAAATTTTTCTTAAACCTAACCACTAGTTTTAACTTATTGACAAGGTATTCCACATTGTAGTGTCAAGTGGCCTGACAAAAGATTTCTTCTTCCTGAATAAGTTAAACATTTCATGTTCTTAATAGGCCACCTTCACCAAAGCAGAAGAAAGGAATTTGTTCTCCAATGAGGGTAAAATACGTAACACATGCCTAGCCATAGAGAAAAGGAGATTTTATCAGGTATTTCAAATCTGTTGAGTCCTAAACCAAACACAGCCCTAATTGTGGAAATCACTGGATATAGACAGAACAATACTTGTAAAAAAATGGAAATTGATAACAAACCATGAGTTTGTTATGAGTTAGTACTAGGTTCTTTCAACATCCATTCTTACAGACGTTTGCCAATGATTCCCTTATATTTGTATAGGCTTAATGTTGATTTCTATATTCTAGGGCAATTTGGAGAATTTTTAACAGAGCCTAAGAAAATGGGCCAAAATGATGGATAGGATGATAATAATGCCTATTATGGAAGGTAAAGAAATTGGGGTTATTTAATTTTCAGAAATGATGGTAATGGAATGACAATTACTTTAAAAAGAAGGCTATCTAAGGTGGGAAAATGGATTTATAGTGTGACCAAAAAGAGATTTACAGTAGTGATAAAGGAGATTTTTGGTATAGATGATGAAGTTTCTACAGAAACTAATGTAATTTCTATTTTCGGACACAGTTGAATCAGATGGATGACAGTCTATTTGAAGTTTATTTGATGTAAAAGAAAATTGTCCAAGCAATTTGCAATTGGGCGGGGGGAGGGTTGAGCTTAAGAATTATGGATGCTTTGATCCTACTTTCAGTGACCCTGGAACAATTTTCTCTCAACAATAACTTTGTATTTCAACAGGGTATGGAATATTATGTATTTAAGAAACTAATGTTTATAATCGGAAATCTCTATGATGTGAAAACAAGATGTGAAGTCAAGGTGACAACATAGGTAAGTAACTTTATAAAACTACTGATTCATTTTGGGAAAAAAAAAAAGTACTTCTCTTTCTCGTTCTTCTTTCCTTCATAATTCTGAAGGTCACTTCTGACACAATGCTGAATCCCAAGAGTGAAGTGTTAGGAGCGGCGATTACTAAATTTAACTCTAAAAGTGTGAAGATGGAGAACTTCATAAATTGAATATGTCACAAATACTGTATGGTGAGGAATTGGCATTCATTAGGTACAGAAGTGTCCTCACTACCAATTTGTAGCCTCATTCAAGAGTGATGGGGTCACCCCTGTGTCATGTAAATAAATTCGACTATCCTGATTCTGACGTTTTTCCCTCTGCTTCACTTGTATGATGGCTCAGTTCTATTCTGAACTTTATTTTCCTTGTAATGGCACACTGAAAATGTCTTGTAATAGCAACAGGAAGTTCCTGTGCTTGACCTTTACCTATCACAGGAAGATTATGTTGTGTTATTATTCTGAGGAAAGTGTTTTACTTGTAAATTGATAAGCCTTTCATTTACAAAGAAAATGTTGATTCAAGCTAAGTCATTAACAATGATAAAGAGTTTATTAAATCCAAATAAAGGTCCTGTCAGCAGTAAATATGTGCAATTATGCCATTATCAAAAATGTCATCCTATTTATAATAAACATTTTACAATTATAATGGCATGGATAAAATCAACAAACACATTCATCTATCCAAGTTTTTCAGCTTTATTGATCTTCAATTTTTCCAAGTGGAAACTTATAATAGAGATGATTTCTGATACCTTTCCAATTAAAAACTAAAAAGCTTTGTTCATTGATTTCCTTTTCATTAGTATGATTAGCACAGAGTCCACAAAGGGCTTTTAAACAGCCTTCCTGCTTGCTTTTAGAAAGAACCGTTCACCCAGGAAACCCAACTTTACTGCAAACACTTTAACAATCCAATGAACACATTCCCCATCACTATCACCTTCTCTCAAAATCAAGGTCCCCATCCTGGAAAAAGAGGAGAAAGAGAATGTAAAGCAACAGAAACAACAACAAAAATGATACCTAGCTTACTGCAAATTTCAAGCAATGATAAATAGCAATGAAAGAATGAGAAACAAAAAGACAAATATCATATACTTTCCCTGATTTGTGGTAACTAATATACAGAGTACAAAAAATGTAATGTATATGTGCAATTTTGTCATTTTGAGATTTGATTATTGTTTACAGAACTCGTCTATTCTCTTGAGGAACAGTGGTTTTTCTACTTACTACTTGTGAATTCTTTATTGACTGAAGGGTTAAGCTTGTGATTATAAAATAAACTGAAAGCATGTCATTGTAAAAATTAAAAAGTAAAAATAAGAAGGAGGAGAGAGGGTGGGAGCATGGGCGGGGAAAAAGAAAAAATATAGTTATACACATTATGCGTGATACATATCTGAGCTAAAAAAGAAAAAGAAATGAAAGAAAGAAAAATTGGGGCAGGCATTTGGCACTGTGTTAAGTTCCCGTTTAAGACACATGTATCCCTTATTGGAGTGTCTAGGTTTGAGTATAAGCTCTACTTCCAGTTCCAGGCTCTTGCAAATGTGCATTCTTGGAGGCAGCAGGTGATGGCTCAGGTACATGGGCTCCTGCCACCCACATGGTGACCTGGGTTGAAACCCTGGCTCCCCATTTCACCCTGGCAATGCCCTGGTTGCAGGCATTTGAGAAGTGAACCAGCAGATGGAAGATCTGTCTATCTCTCTGCATTTAAAATATAATTTCAATAAATAAATAAATATTTAAGAAGAAAAATCAATTATTTGATTATTATTAACAAATTTTTAGATATCATTTTATTTCTAATAAAGGTACAGATAATTGACTAAATTAAATGGTTTTTAAATGCACTCATGAGGTGACTTAAAGGTAATCTGAGATTCTGCTAATTTATTTAAATATTTTGCAAGAATTAAACATAGTCCTGCCTTTTTTATAATTTCAAAAAATTGCAATTAACAAGATAAAGCTTGACTAATGATTACTTAGATTATTAGATAGTTAAAATATTCTAACACAAGTAAAATCAAATACATAAGAACATCTTAGCATCAACCTTCTATTTTATGTCATTCCAATATTCAAATATTCCCAGATAAAATAACATATTAATTTACTTTCAAAACAACTTTTCATGGATTTTTTTTTTTTATTTTTGACAGGCAGAGTAGACAGTGAGAGAGACAGAGAGAAAGGTCTTCCTTTTGCCGTTGGTTTACCCTCCAATGGCAGCCACGGCTGGCGCGCTACGGCTGGTGCATCATGCTGATCTGATGGCAGGAGCCAGGTGCTTCTCCTGGTCTCCCATGCGGGTACAGGGCCCAAGCACTTGGGCCATCCTCCACTGCACTCCCTGGCCACAGCAGAGAGCTGGCCTGGAAGAGCGGCAACCGGGACAGAATCCGGCGCCCCGACCGGGACTAGAACCCAGTGTGCCGGTGCCACAAGGCGGAGGATTAGCCTATTGAGCCACGGCGCCGGCCTCATGGATTTTTTAATGTGCTTTTTATATACAAGAAATGTGGATGCCTAACTTTTTATGTACAAACAAGTCAGCAACAAAGAAGGGCTCAGCAGCGTGGGTGGCAAGTGACAGAAACCACTCCAAGCATAGGAGAGACATACTGACACACACAACTAACAAATCCTTGACCCACTTGAGGCATTGCTGAATCCACATGCAAGAGCATCACAGATCTGAAGCTGTGTCTACTCTACCTTCTGATTGCCTCTGCATGTGTTTATTCCAAGGAGGACTCATTGAGGAGGAGAATAGCCAAGAAGTGGGAGAGGCTGATGTTTAACTCAGAATATAATGGGATTTTATACAGGACAGGTCCACTCTTTCTATTTATTTATTTATTTTTAAATTTTATTTAAGGTATACGAATTTCATGTATTTCATATACACAGATTCAGGAACACAGTAAAACTTTCCACTTTTTAAAGGGCCTCTTATTGGAGGCTTGATTATTTTATTTCTTTTTTCTATAGTTATCTAGATCACATTGTGCTCTCACCAAAAGAAAGCAGTTGCAATCTCTCTGAGTGAAAAAAAATAGAATTCAAATATTACCTGGTCTAAACTGGTCCCTTCAGCTGCCTTCTGTCTCCAAGTCTAAAAAGCAGTGTTGCACAGCAAAGGAGCTGTCATACCCACTAAACTCCTAGTCCCAGACCTGCATCAGAATAGAAGCATCAATTTAGTCTAAGAATTACATCCTATTCTTCCCTTAAGCAACTGCTAGATTTAACAATTATCTTTCTTGGATAGACAGACAATAGTTTATTATCATCCTGGTCACAGTACAGAATTGATGCTAATAGTGATAAGCTACCAAAACCTTGGATTCTTTGTCATTGGCCAACTCTTGGTTTCTTCCTAGTGCAGGAAAGGAGCTGCATTAACTCTACCCTACGTTTGAAGTTTACTCTCATTGGCTTCCATCTGGGTGGTTCAACCCTATACACTCCTGTGTTATAGGTGAATAGTGTATACGTGCAAATACAAATAACACAAATAATGATAAAAATATTCCAAGACCAAAGTTAAAATTGTAGTTGGAGATTTGGAGAGCAGGAGCAAAAATGATTAAGTATAGTTACTATGGATAAGGAATAAAAATACAAAAGCCCTAGAACATAGCAATGACAGCTGAGAATACCTATAAACCACATTGTTCAAATGTATTTCACTTATGTGATGACTCACTGCTACTCCAAATCTTTTGTTTTCAAGCTCAAAAATATTAACGTGTGAGCCAATATTCCACTTCTCTGAGAAAAATCAAGCCATACAATGTAAGTTCTCTGTTTCCTTGATTGTAAATCTTTTGGAGGTAAAATCAAGGCTCTTCCAAATGATCTGCTATCGTTGATCACTTCTCACTCACACGGTTACAATCTTTTCTTTCTTCTCCTTCTCTCCTTCTTCTTTCCTCTGTCTTCCTCCTTTTTATTTACTTTTTTTGTCTTTTACCTCTCCAAAATATAAACTACACAAAGGCAGAGAAGTAGTGGCTCTGTTCTGCTCGCTGCATATTACCTAATGCCTAGAACGGTAAATGGTACAAATCAGTACATACTTGCCAAAAAATATTAAAAATACCAAAATAGAAAATTTAAACAGAACAAAATAGGTTTCTACTAAAGAGTCATAACTAATTTTACTATTTCAAACTGACATTTTAATGGGTTCTTTTTCTTTGCCGAAATATAGCACATATTCTTCAAGAAGCTCACAGACCACTTTAAGAGACAGAAATAAAAATTACAATACAATAACTTAAGACTGAACAAAATGCTATGGAGCAGAAATGATTAGTAATTAATTCTGCCTGGTAAAGTTAAGAAGAATAATAAAAGTTGACCTTAAAGTATGAGTAGAATTTGTAAGACTGCTGTCTGAAATTTTAAAGAAAATTCCAAGGCTCCTATCACTCTGCTATACAACATTTTTGTCTTATTAGAATAAACAGTATTAAAAACATAAGACCACAGTTATAAAGCAATACACATGAAAGATTACTATACCCATTGTCTTCTGTGAGATGTCTGTCTGCCTCCACAAATGAGGAATAACACATTCAAATTTTCCTGCCTAAGTTTGCATTTCCCAGGTCCTTGATGGCCAATGCTACTCCAGTATTTTAAGAGTTCACTTAAAACCTTTTCTCTTGATAGAAATTAATAGGATTAGCCCTCAAAGAAGATGCAGGTAATTTATTTTTAAAATTTTATTTATTTATTTTTTTGAAAGGCACAGAGACAAAGAGGGACCTCTTTGGTTAGTTTACTTTCCTAAGTACCTATAACAGCTGGGGCTGAATCAGGCCAAAACCAGGAGCCAGGAACTCTTGCACATGAATGGCAAGGACTCAGCTACTTGAACCATCCCCAGGGTATGCAGGGAATTCATTAACAAGAAGTTGAAATAAAGAACACAGCTAGAACTTGAATACAGGTACTCTTATACACAGGCATCTCAAACCGTATCTTTTTTTTTGTAGTTTATTTTATTTTATTTTATTTTATTTTATTTTATTTAATGAACATAAATTTCCAAAGTACAGCTTATGTATTACAATAGCTCCCCCCCATAACTTCCCTCCCACCCACAACACTCCCCTCTCCCACTCCCTCTCCCCTTCCATTTACATCACGATTAATTTTCAGTTATCTTTATATACAGAAGATCAATTTAGCATATATTAAGTAAAGATTTCAACGGTTTGCACCCACACAGAAACACAAAGTGTAAAATACTATTTGAGTACTAGTTATAGCATTAATTAAACACCTAAGAGTAATTGTGTATTAATTACAGAGTTCAACCAATAGTTTTAAGTAGAACATAAAAAAAAATACTAAAAGGGTAAAGTATTAAGTTCTTTTTTTCTTTTTCTTTTTTTTGTTTGTTATATAGTTTTTTTTTATTTAATAAATGTGAATTTACAAAGTGCAACTTTTATATTGTTGTGGCTTCCCCCACCCAACCTCCCTCCCTCCCGTGGCCCTCCCCTCTCCTACTCCCTCTCCCATCCTGCCCTTCAACACATTCATTTTCAGTTACCTTCATATACTGAACATCAACTTAGTATATACTAAGCAAGGATTTCAACAGGCTGTCCTCACACAACCGCACAAGGTATAGGGTATTGTTCGACTAGTAGTGTTGTTTTTAAGTTTCATAGTAGAACACATTAAGGACAGAGATCCTACGTGGGGAGCATGTACCCAGTGACTCCCGTTGTTGATTTAACAATTGGCACTCTTATTTATGATGTCGGCAATCACCCGAGACTCTTGCTATGAGCTGTCTAGGCTATGGAAGTCCCTTGAGTTCATCAACTCTGAACTTGTTTAGTCAAGGCCGTATCACAGTGGAGGTTCCTTCCTCCCTTCAGAGAAAGGTGCCTCTCTCCTTGATGGCCTGTTCCTTCTGCTGGGGTCCTGTTCACCAGGATCTTTCATTTAGATTGCTTTTTGCCACCGTATCATGGCTTTCCATGCCTGTGAGACTCTCATGGACCATTTAGCCAGATCCGAATGTCCCAAGGGTTGATTCTGAGGCAGGAGTGCTGCCATTCTATGTCTGCTGTGTGTCCTGCTTCCCCCGCAGGATCATTCTCTCCCTTTTAATTCTATCCTTCATTACTTGCTTACACTGGTCTTATTTGTGAAATCTCATCGACACATACCCTATATTTTTGATCGGTTGTGTATTTATACTTATCACTTTACCAAGTGCGCTGGCATTGGTACCTGCCTCCTTGGTAAGACTGAGTTGAAATCCCCTGGCACATTTCTAGTTCCACCATTGGAGGTAAGTCCGAGTGAGCATGTACCAATCTATATATCTCCTCCCCCTCTTATTCCCACTCCTATGTTTAACAGAAATCACTTTTCTGTTAATTTTAAATGCCTAAGAATGATTGGGCATTGATTACAGAGTTCAACCAGTGGTCTTATGTAGAACAAACAGAGCAACAACAACAACAACAAAAATACTAAAAGGAATAAAATAGTAAGTTGTTCCTTAACAGTCTAGACAAGGGCTGATCATGTCATTGTCTCTCATAGTGTCCATTTCACTTCAATGGGTATCATTTTAGATGCTCGTTTAGTTGCCATCGATCAGGGAGAACGTATGATATTTGTCCCTTTTGGACTGGCTTATTTCACTCAGCATGATGTTTTCCAGATTCCTCCATTTTGTTGTAAACGCCCGGATTTCATTGTTTTTTACTGCTGTATAGTGTTCCATAGAGTACATATCCCATAGTTTCTTTATCCAGTCATCCATTGATGGACATTTAGGTTGATTCCATGTCTTAGCTATTGTGAATTGAGCTGCAACAAATATTGAGGTGCAAATGGCTCTTTTTTTCTCCCCTTTAATTCTATTTGCTTAAATTCCAAGGAGTGGGCTGGCTGGGTCCTGTGGCAGTGCTATATTCAGGTTTCTGAGGAATCTCCAGACTGTCTTCCATAGTGGCTTTACCAGTTTGCATTCCCACCAACAGTGGGTTAGTGTCCCTTTTTCCCCCACATCCTCGCCAGCATCTGTTGTTGGTAGATTTCTGAATGTGAGCCAATCTAACCGGAGTGAGGTGAAACCTCATTGTGGTTTTGATCTGCATTTCCCTGATGGCTAGGGATCCTGAGCATTTTTTCATGTGTCTGTTGGCCATTTGGATTTCCTTTTTTGAAAAATGTCTGTTAAGTTCCTTGGCCCATTTTTTTTATTGGGTTGTTTGTTTTGATTTTGTGGTGTTTTTTGATCATTTTATGGATTCTAGTTGTTAATCCTTTATCTGTTGTGTAGTTTTCGAATAACGTCTCCCATTCTGTTGGTTGCCTCTTCACTTTCCTGACTGTTTCCTTTGCTGTAAAGAAACTCTTCAATTTGAGGTAATCCCATTTGTTTATTTTATCTTTGATTATCCGTGCCTCTGGGGTCTTCTCCAGGAATTCTTCACCTGTTCCAATATCTTGAAGGGATTCCCCTATGCTCTGAATTAGTTTCATGGTGTCGTGGCACATCTCTAGTTCTTTGATCCATGTTGAGGGGATTTTTGTATAAGGTGTAAGGTAGGGGTCTTGCTTCATACTGCGGCATGTGGACATCCAGTTTTCCCAGCACCATTTGTTGAAGAGGCTGTCCTTGTTCCAGGGGTTGGTTTTAGGTACCAGTACCAGGCTATTTTGATTATAACTGCCCTGTAGTATGTCTTGAAGTCTGGAATTGTGATGCCTCCGGCCTTGTTTTTATTGTAAAGGATTGCTTTAGCTATTCTGGGTCTCCTGTTTCTCCATATGAATTTCAGCATCATTTTTTCTAGGTCTTTGAAGAATGACTTTGGTATTTTCATTGGTATTGCATTGAACTTGCAAATTGCTTTTGGAAGAATGGACATTTTTATAATATTGATTCTTCCAATCCATGAACATGGCAGGTTTATCCATTTTTTTGTGTCATCTTCTATTTCTTTCTTTAGTGTTTTGTAATTTTTCATCATAGAGGTCTTTGACATCCTTGGTTAAATTTATTCCAAGGTACTTTATTGTTTTTGTGGCTATCATGAATGTGATTGATCTTAGAAGTTCTTCCTTGGCCCTGGCATTATGTGTGTATACAAAGGCTGTTGATTTCTGAGCGTTGACTTTGTATCCTGCTACTTTACCAAACTCTTCTATGAGTTCCAGTAGTCTCTTATAGGAGTTTATCAGGTCCCCTATATAGTATCATGTCATCTGCAAATAGGGATAGTTTAACTTCCTCCTTTCCCATTTGTATCCCTTTAATTTCTTTTTCTTGCCTGATGGCCCTGGCTAACACTTCTAGGACTATATTGAATAGCAATGGTGAGAATGGGCATCCCTGTCTGGTGCCAGTTTTCAATGGAAATGCCTCCAACTTTTCCCCATTCAATATGATGCTGTCCATTGGTTCATCATAGACTGCCTTAATTTTGTTGCAGAATGTTCCTTCCAACCCCAATTTGCTTTGGGTTTTCATCATGAAAGGGTGCTGTATTTTGTCAAATGCTTTCTCTGCATCTATTGAGATAATCATATGATTTTTGTCTCTCAATTTATTAATGTGATGTATTACATTGATTGATTTTCGAATATTGAACCATCCCTGCATACCAGGGATAAATCCCACTTGGTCCAGGTGAATGATCTTTCTGATGTGCAGTTGGATTCGGTTTGCCAGAATTTTGTTGAGTATTTTTGCATCTATGTTCATCAGGGAGATAGGTCTGTAGTTTTCTTTCTCTGTTGTGTCTTTTCCGGGCTTAGGAATTGAGGTGATATTGGCTTCGTAGAAAGAATTTGGGAGGATTCCCTCCCTTCCAATTGTTTTGAATAACTTGAGAACTGGGGTTAGTTGTTCTCCAAATGTCTGGTAAAATTCGGCAGTGAAGCCATCCAGTCCTGGGCTCTTCTTTTTTGGTAGTGTGTTTATCACTGATTCAATTTCTTCCATGGTTATGGGTCTGTTTAGATTTTCTATATCTTCACGGCTCAGTTTAGGAAGTTTGTATTTGTCCAGGAATCTATCCATTTCTTCCAGGTTCCCCAATTTGTTAGCATACATCTCTTTGTAGTGGTTTCTGATGATTCTTTTTATCTCTGTTGTGTCTGTTGTTACATTTCCATTACTATCTTTGATTTTACAGATTTGGGTCTTCTCTCTCCTTTTTTTTGGTTAGTTGGGCCAATGGTGTGTCGATTTTCCCAAACCATATCTTAACTGCCAGGCCATGTGTCCACTCCAAGGTGCAAGTAATTTCATCAGAAATCACAGCTTCTGCCTGGGACTAGGGAGGTGAGAGAGGGGGATAAGAGAGAACCAAGACATCATTACCAGTTGCTGCAGTGGAAGGCTTATAACTCTCTGCTTCGCTGTACACACTGCATTCTGTGCCCCACATCCATTGTTTCAAACACAAGGAAAAAAAGATCTGAACCTAAGATTTCCATTTTCTATCTCCAGATACAAGAGTAATATCTAAGGTATGTTTGGACATTTATTCAATGAAAAATAGTTGACAAAATTCGTTAAAATGTTTCTGACCTTGAAGCCCTGTAATTTTTGTGGCATTGAAAACTGATGAAGCAAAGTGATATATGATCCAAGATATAGCATGATCTCACTGCAAAATATTGAGCACATTCAAAAACATGGATTGATAATGGTTAGCATGGAGGTCCAGATAGAACAATGGATAGAGATTAGGCAAGACACACTGGGGAAGAGTATAAGGCTTGCTGTGGCCGAAGTGCAGGATACATAACTGGGAGAAAATGTCGAAAGAGGACATGAGGGAGCCGGCTATGCAGCGTAGTGGGTAAAGCCGCAGCCTGCAGTGCTGACATCCCATATGGGCACCGGTTTGAGTCTAGGCTGTTCCACTTCCAATCCAGCTCTCTCTATGGCCTGGGAAAACAGTAGAAGATGGCCCAAGTCCTTGGGTCCCTTCACCCACATGAGAGACCCAGAAGAAGCTCCTGGCTCCTGGCTTTGGACCAACTCAGCTCTGGCTATTGCAGCCATCTGGGGAGTTAACCAGCAGATAGAAGACCTCTCCTTCTCTTTCTCTCTCTCTGTATGTCTCTCTCTCTCTTTCTCTCTGCCTCTCCTTCTCTCTGTGTGTAACTCTGACTTTCAAGTAAATACATAAATCTTAAAAAAAGAAAAAAGAAGAAGACATGAGAAGGTATGTTAGGGCAAGAATAATTAGAGAAAGGCCAGCTCTGTGGCACAGTGGGTTAAAGGTCCAGTCTGCAGTACCAGCGTCCCATATGGGTACCAGTTCTAGTCCTAGCTGTTCCACTTCCAATCCAGCTCTCTGCTATGGCCTGGGAAAGCAGCAGAAGATGGCCCAACTCCTTGGACCCATGTACCCACATGGGAGACCCAGAAAAATCTCCTGGCTCTTGGCTTCAGATCTGTATAGCTCCAGCCACTGCAGCCATCTGGGGAGTGAACCAGCAAGATGGAAGACCTTGCTCTCTCTCTCTCTGCCTCTCCTCTCTGTAAATCTGCCTTTCAAATAAATAAATAAATCTTTAAAAAAAGGATAGAGAGGCATTGCCTGCTATTATTAAGAATACAGAATATATATTATACATCACTGTCAATGCTGTTTATTACTGCTGAGAGCAAGTTGGCATGTCAAGTAGCTTCAATCAGCTCATGATGTATCCGAATAAAAGAGTTAACCTTTGGTACACACTGAAGAGTGTATTTCCTGGAACCGATCTCATTTCTAATTCTTCTTGTACACTCTATTGATGCTTAGGTGCAGCTTCAGTCTCTTTTCAGCATAGTTGTAGGCAGAAAGAAGGTTAATGGGCTTATGCTAGTAAAGTTAAGACAAAGCCTGCAAAAATTCCCCAACTCTTTTTCTTTGCTGATAAGTCTTTTTCCCAAATATGAGATAAATATAAATGGAGAGTTTAAAAAATACAGAGAAAACATGCAACTTTTAAATTATGTATCTATATTGCTTAGCTTTATACAATAAAGAATCAAAAGTCTTTTACCAAAATCGAAGAGGAAGATTTTTTTCAACCACAAAAATGTAGATTCTCAACCACGATATCTTTTAGAAAATATAATACCAGCATCAATTATCTCTTTAATTGAATTCCTTAACTATCTATCTATCTATCTATCTATATATATATATTTCAAATGCTAGCAATCATTTAGATTTCATCCCATGTCATTTTGTAACTCTTATCACAGGCACACTCAAACACAAGACTGCAAATGGGGTTGGCTGAATATTTCTATTTTGGTGCAGCAGGAGGAGCAGAGATGTCCCAGTTTAGTCAATCCCATTTTCTGTTTTGCAGGTCACACACCAGCCCTTCAGTTCATGAAGTTTCTCTCTATTTCTGGAATAAAAGCTTCCCTTGCCTGTAGAGCACTTCAACCATGTCAACTCTGCAAGTTGAGAGCTGATGGGACCGATTTCTCTGCTGGATGTTGTGAGCAAGACAGCAAAGACAGCGTAAAACTGACAAGCTTAAGGATTCCAATGAAATATCCCAATTAAAGGGCAGTTGAAATGCAAACACCAGAACCATGTGCAATATGTGTGTCAAGAAGAAAGAAAGGAGCATGAATGCAACCAGTATCACAGAGGAAGAACATGGTGAAAGAGATTCAAATTAGCAGTTTTCAAGCTGTATGAGAAGACAATAGACACCGGGATAGAGATGAGAAGTAACAAAGCCCTGTGATACACGTGATGCCTTCCCCTAATGAAATTCAGCATAGCAGAAGGCAGGCCCACAGAACTTCTAACAAGGAGAAAAGGCAAGGCATAGCTCCTTAACCAGAATGCCTGATTTGTCTAAAACAATATTTTGATTTTTGCAAGTTCATTTCACTTCCTTCATCCACTTCCTTGCTGCTTCTTCAGATATGAATATTTGTCCTTTTAAACTACTTACAAAAATGTGAGAAGAAACTTATTGGAACCTTTGGGGTCACTGGTCCTGAACCCCCAGGCCCAATGAAACTAGGTGCAGATGGGTAATCCAAAGGCTAATGGGAAGTGTATCACTCGCTAGGGAAAGCCCCCCAACCTGGGACCTTCCAAACTCCTGGGACAATGTGCTGTAAAGTTTGCCAAGGAGCCTTTCTGCACATCCCTGCCCCCCTCATCAGCATCTGTGTGGCTCTCTCCACTTCCCCCAACAAGCAGCTCAAGAAGGGACTCTTCCTGCTGTCCAAATGAAAGGAAGCCTGACTTCAAAACCCCCTGCCCTCTGTCCAGGGCAGGCTTAACCTGCACACTCTCTACCCCCTTTCTGTCCCCTCTAAAAGGAAGTCTTTTCTACTTTAACTGGCTGCCTCCTTACCTTCTTTGGATGCTAAAAATCCTAAAACCTAACAAAACTAATAGACAAGGCTAACATAATAACATAGAACCAGAGTATGACAGTGCCACAAAAAAGATCCCGGAACAGCAGCAGTGATGGACAGAGCACTAGGAAGATGTAAATGAGTAAGGCGCCCTGAGACTGATCACAGATTGGTACGATGAGCTGCACTCACTGAGCCAGTATTTTGCCTTTGGCCTGCATTTTGTTAACTCAATATTTAAAGCTTATTTGAGTTAACCACTAACATTAACAGATGTATAAATTTTAGAATCTCTGCAGGACTAATCCTAGCTCTGATCTTACCCTTGAATGATCTAGGACAAGTAACTCTGTTCCTAAACTCCCTTATCCATAAAATGTGGGTAATAATATAATTTACCTTATAGAATTTTTATAAGGATTAAACGACAATGTATTAGAGTACTTGTAACAGTACCTGACAGAGTAATTAGGTGTTAGTACTAATGATATTTGCTATTCCATTTGAAAAACTGGCCTTTGGAACTGTGAGGCAAGCTCAAAAATAAACATAGAGAAATGCCTTAAAATTAAACAAGATGTATTTGTGTGCAGTAGATAAATGAATTATATAAACTTCCAGTATGATTATTTACTATAAGAGAGCATTGCAAATGCACAATGACCTGAAGAGTAAACTCTTAAAAGATTTTTATTTTCATTTTGTCTGAAAGGCAGAAAAACAGAGAGACAATCAGAGAGAGAGAGAGAGAGATATCTTTGATCCACTGTTTCACCCCACAAGCGCCTGCAACAGCCAGGGCTGGACCATGGCGAAATCAGGAGCCCAGAACTCCATCCCAGTCTCCCATGGGAGTGGCAGGGCCTGAAGCACTTGAGCCATCACTTGCTGACTCCCAAGATGTGTATCAGCAGAAGCTGGATCAAAAGCAGAGGAGCTAGGGCCTGATCCAGGCATCCCAATATGAGATGCGAGCACCCCAAGGGGCATCTTAACTGGTGCACCACATGCCATCCCAAAGAATAATCTTTGTAAGCTTTTTTAATTTCAAAACCGAGTATAAATAAAACTGTGGGCAAGGCAGAAGAATTTTCATCTTGAAAGTAACTGAAGAAGCATATTTTAAAATATAGCAGATTTTTTAAAAGTAGTTTCTTAATAAAAGAAACCATCTGAAGCAACATTATGGAGGAAAAATGTCCTTAACCCTCAGAATAAGTTCAGGAGGATATAACATTTAAAACTCACATATTTAAGACACTGATAATTATTCTTTTTTAAAAATATGTTTAAAATAATATACATAGTAAATTCATGTTATTTTAAATCACATATTATCCAAAATCTAAAATGAAATAATGCATGGATAAACATGTGTAAGAAAACAAAATGGAGTGTGTATACACACATGCAAAATATCTAGAACTTTTGGGTCATAGAATATTCAGTATACTGCATGACTGTTAGAATGTGAATATACAATGAGCACTTATAAATCAATAATAAGAAATTCAACAACATAAAATTCAAAGTAACTAAAGCACATAGTTATTTTCTAAAAGAACAAATAGAATAAATAAAATATTTTAGCCTCACTAATATCCAATAAAAGTAATTTATACCACCAACAGGATTATATATTTCACTGACAAATTGGAAGTGATTTTAAAATTTAATAGTCTTAATAAAGGCTCTAGAAAAGAGGACTCTCATTGATTATTGGTATCAATTTCTATGAATTAAGAGAGAACTATATGAAAAGGCATCAAGAACCTTAAGTTTTACCTATTCTTTAAGCCAGAATTTCACTTTCAGTAATTTAGTGAAAGAAAATGAGTCATCAAGGGGAAAATAAAACTGTATGTGCAATCTTGTTATCGCTGATATTGATAATAAAAGTAAAATCTTTAAAATAAAATAACATAAATAACTGGGTCATAAAAGACCAAATGAAGAAATACTATATGACCTTTAAGATTGTGCCAGGGAAAATGAACTAAGAACATATTTATTATATTCTTAGAGCTTTTGTTCATTTTCAAAATGTTAAAGACTATTGGTAATGAATTTAGCTTTAATGAACTTGACTTTTTTTTTTTCGCAAAATATCACTGTAAGAAACAAGTAAGTTGGACACAAAAATAAGCATAAATTTGAGGAAGAAAAAAGCTTGCTCAAAGCTCAGTGAAGCAGTTCCAAGAACAGTTTCCATGGATTCAAAAGAGGAGAAGGGGGTGGTGGTGTGGCATAGCAGGTGAAGCTGCTGCCTGCAATGCCTGTATCCCAAATGGGAACAGGTTCATGTACTGAGTGCTCCACTTCTGACCTGCTCCCTGATAATGGCCTGGAGAAAGCAGCAGAAGATTGGCCAAGTGTTTGGGTCACTACCACTCATGTGGGAGAACTGAAAGAAACTCCTGGCTCCTGGCTGTCCTGGCCCAGCCCTGGCTGTTGCAGCTACCTGGGAAGTTACCAGTGGATGGAAGATCTGTCTCTCCCTCTCTCTCTGTAAATCTTTCTAATAAGTTATAATTTTTTTAAAAAAAATAAACATAAAAAAGAAGAAAAAGGAGGAGGAGGAGGAGGAGAAGGAGAAGGGGAAGGAGGAGGTGAGGAGGTGAGGAGGAAGAGCAGGAGAAAGAGGAGGAGGAGGAGGAAAGAGAAGACAGCGTAAGTCTGCTGGGATAGAAAAAGAGAAATGAATCCTGCATTCCTGTATAAAAATACAAATCCATCTTCCTGTATCTACTTGCCCAGTATTGCAGAAAAACAATCCAAGCACGCTGTATTTTCTTTCTTGTATTCTTTTCTGTGCATTTCAAGAATACTATCAGTATCAATACACTAAAGAGATTCTTCTCTGGAAAGCTAAGAGACATCATCACTTTTTACCTTAATCTACAATGATAATGTAAGTTATTGATATTCAAACATTTTCTAACACACACATACTCAAACGCACTAGAAAAAAAGAGTTTTTTTTCATATTTTACTGAAAGTCTCTGACATACAGTGGCAATCTTAGAAATAAGTTCTAATGAGTAAGACCAAAAGAAGTCTTATTTCATGGCCTATGGCTTGGGCTATCCATCAGCAAGCAGCCTTCGTCTGGAAGGTGAGGTGCTAAGTGCATTCCCATGACACATGTAACAGTGACTGCCTTCCTCTGACTCCATGACTCTAATCTCCTGGTGGATTCCCTTAAAACCTGCTAAATTGGGCAGATTGCCATCAGAGGTGAACATCTTATTTCTAACCCTTGATTGTCTTAAATTTCTCATTATCACACAGAAGACACAGAGAACAACAAACGTGACTTATTGCCAAACTCACAATTCAAAAGAGAGGCAGGAGACAGAAGCAAGATCCAGGGGGAAATTTGACTGCCTGGTAACTGTATGACACAAATAAGATTTCTCACTAAAACAATTCCATGTGTAAGGTGCAACCAGATGAAGAAACTGAGGCACAGAGCAAATAAGTAATCTGCCTAAGGTCATATAATTAGCAATTGGGAGCTATAATTTTAACACAGTCTGTCTCCAGAATCAGCATTTTTAACCATGAAATAGCTTATCTTTGGGGGAGGCGAACTGGGAATGAGGCTTGGAAGAAATAATTACTTCCTACTTTATTTTTTGTCTTTTTATTATGTGCATGTACTATTTGGATCAAAACAAGAAAATAAAAATTCTTAAAAATATCACAAATTCTAAAGCATATCTGAAGAGACAGGAGGGAAGAAAACTCAAAATTCTCATAAAGTCTGATGAGGAAAAACTGGTACTTCCAGATGGTAAAGCCTGCAACAAAACAGAAAAATTTACTCAGTGAAGAACTGACAGAAGAATTAACAGAGAGAGCAGTGTAATGGGAAAAATAACTTAAAAGCCAGTGCCAGCAAAATAAAAATGTAAAAAATATTAAAAAGTGGAAGGATTATTAAATGACAAATAAATTAAAGAAATAAATGTAAAACTGAAGTATGAAAATCAAGAGATAACCTGCTCCCAGGATAAGAAAGGACTTTCTCTCTTTTTAAAAAGACTTATTTTTTAATTTTCAATTTTAATTTTTAATTAGTTTTTAACATATTCAATGTGCTTTGTAGTTACAATTCTAAGAACATGATATTCCCTTCCCTTCCCACTTTCCCTCCCACCCTCTTTCCTTCTCTATCTCAATTTTTGTTTTTATTTTTGAGGTAACATATTTTAAATTTACATTATGGCAGAAAAGATTAATACTTCCACAATTAAGAAGTTTAACAACTAAAAGGCAAAAGATCCTAGTTTAGTGAGGATACAGACATGGCTATAAACAATAATTGAAGCAAAAATGACCATTTAGGGGCCAGCACTGTGGCACGGTGGTTTAACACCCTGGCCTGAAGCGCCAGCATCCCATATGGGCGCCGGTTTGAGACTGCTTCACTTCCGACCGAGCTCCCTGCTGTGGTCTGGGAAAGCAGTAGAAGATGGCCCAAGTCCTTAGGTCCTGCACCCACGTGGGAGACCCGGAAGAAGCTCCTGGCTCCTGGCTTCAGATCAGCACAGCTCCGGCCATGGCGGCCAATTGGGGAGTGAACCAGTGGATGGAAGACCTCTCTCTCTGTCTCTCTCTGTCTCTCCTCTCTCTGTGTAACTCTGACTTTCAGATAAATAAATAAATCTTTTTTAAAAAATGACCATTTCAGCCGGCGCCGTGGCTCAATAGGCTAATCCTCCACCTTGCGGCGCCGGCACACCGGGTTCTAGTCCCGGTCGGGGCACCGGATTCTGTCCCGGTAGCCCCTCTTCCAGGCCAGCTCTCTGCTATGGCCAGGGAGTGCAGTGGAGGATGGCCCAGGTGCTTGGGCCCTGCACCCCATGGGAGACCAGGAAAAGCACCTGGCTCCTGGCTCCTGCCAGGATCAGCGCGGTGCGCCGGCTGCAGCGGCGGCCATTGGAGGGTGAACCAACGGCAAAGGAAGACCTTTCTCTCTCTGTCTCTCTCTCACTGTCCACTCTGCCTGTCAAAAAAAAAAAAAAAAAAAAAAAAAAAAAAAAAAAAAAAAAGACCATTTCACCTTTATGCAGTAAATTTTAAAATAATCAAGGTAAATGGCTCCCGGTGTGGCCCAGGCTCCTTAGGACCACCTGGAAAGCTATCCTAGCTATGTGACCTTCAAGCTGATTGGAGAAGCGTAGCGGTGCCAATATCACTTCTAGCCTATAAAATTAGTGTTGTCCTGAATTAGTTACGCCCCTTCTGCCTGCCCTTTAAGAGATGGGCATGGTTGTTAATAATGCGGGTATGTTCAGTGAAACTTGTCTCATGCCTCTTGTGCCCCATCATCCCGGCAGTGCAAGGAGGCTCACAGGTTGAGCCTGCAGGATCTTCCATCCAGTGGTTCACTTTCCAAGTGGCAGCAGGCCGGCCACAGCCAGGAGCCAGGAAATCTGAGTCGCCCACGTGGGTGGCAGGGGTCCCAGTACATATGCCATCATTTGCTGCCACCCCAGGCTCACTAACATGGAACTGGACAAGAAGCAGAGCAGCTGAGACTCCAACTGGAACTCTGATATGGGATGAAGGTCTCACAAGTGGAGGCTTAAGGAACTGTGCAGCAATGTCCAAGCCAGGAAGGATTTTCTTAACAGAAAGCACAATAGAGGAAATAATCATGAGAGGACAGGCAACTTTGCCAACATCAAAAGTCTAAAAGTCCATGTTTAAAATATCATACTCGGCCGGCGCCGTGGCTCAATAGGCTAATCCTCCACCTAGCGGCGCCGGCACACCGGGTTCTAGTCCCGGTGGGGTGCTGGATTCTGTCCCGGTTGCTCCTCTTCCAGGCCAGCTCTCTGCTGTGGCCCGGGAGGGCAGTGGAGGATGGCCCAAGTGCTTGGGCCTGCACCCCATGGGAGACCAGGAGAAGCACCTGGCTCCTGGCTTCGGATCAGCGCGGTGCGCATTGGAGGGTGAACCAACGGCAAAGGAAGACCTTTCTCTCTGTCTCTCTCACTGTCCACTCTGCCTGTTAAAAAAAAAAAAAATGTCATACCCAAAATGTAGGGCTGCCAGCAAGGTAAGCCACTGCTTGCAACACATGCACCCCATATCAGTGCCAGTTTGAGACCTGGCTACTCTGCTTCCAATTCAGCGCCTTGCTTACATGCCTGTGAAAGAGGCAGATGATGGCCAAGTGTTTGGGCCTCTTCCTCCCATGTCAGGGACTCAGATGAAGCTCCTGGCTTCTGGCTTTGTCCTGTCCCAGCCCTGTCTATTGAGGGCATTTGGGGGGTGAACCAGTGGGTGGAAGATCGGTCTCTCTCCCTCTTTGCCACTCTGCCTTTCAAAATAATAGATAAGCAAGTCTTTTTTAAAAATGCAAGACCATGATTAGGGATACTCATTCATCAAAAATACAATCAGGAATTATTAGCATTGTATGCAAGATATAATTATACATCAATAAGTTATTCAAAGAAAATCTAGAAAAGAAAATGAATTGACCACAGGAAAAAATATAAATCACACATAACTCATTTAATTCTATCTTTTATATAGATACAATTTTCCCCATTTATAGAGGAAAACTGACACTCAGATTAAGTAGCCAATAAGTTGTGAGCAGAGAGCTGTAATTTTTTTGAAATCCTGGCTCCATTCTGTGAATAATGATGCATATCTCTATACAGATCCTCCTCTGATTATGAAGGAATTGCAATCTGCTAAGTCCATCCTAAACAGAAAGTATCATAAGTAAAAAACACACTTAACACAACTAACCTACTGAACACAATAGCTTAACAACTCAGCAATGCACTGCCGATGTCAGTGGTTTACCCTGGTGAGCACTTGATTGACTGGGACATGGAGCTCATTGCTCCTGCCCAGCTTGCAAGAGAGTACGGTACCACCAATCAGTAGTCTGAGAAAAGTTCCAAATTCCAAATTCAAAGTATGATTTCTACTAAGTATCACACCATTGCAAAGTTGAAAAAGTGTTAGTTGAACCATAAGTTGGAGACTGTCTAAATAGATATGTCACATAGCAATAAGGGAATATTGCTATCAAAAGTTAAAGAGAAGAAATCTGTTTCGTGCATGTAGTTGATGAACTGATACAGTGCTTCTCTGAGTCTACTCTCATCATTCCCAATAAATTCAGGGCACGCCCTTACCATATTTGCTAGTGAAATAGTACAGTGTTATCCACGTGTGAGTTTATGTTATGGGAGTACATATGGAAAAACAGATGTAAATATCTCAGAAGGGAAGAACTAAATGCATTTCTGATTGAATGCTGCTCCATCCTATCTAGCAGTTTACCAGGAAGCCAGAGGCCAAGTAACAATAACCACCCAAAAAATTCTGAATCCACAAAAGCGCCATGAGGCATGCATTATTACTAAGAAGAAATTGACATTATGGTAATTCTAGAAATATCTAACTTGAATTTTTCATTTGTTTGCATTATTTAAAATAATTTTATAACCAGATAAAACCTCAGGGTGTTTCTGTTTGAAAGTTAATATCTGTATTCTAAGTTCAATCAGCTTCCTTGCCAAATTTTTGGCCCAAAGCTTTATTACTGTTGAAGTTAATTGACTGCTCTACAAAGAAAGATAATGTTAACTTTAGGAGGAGAGGTTATCTCTGAAGCTTTTATCAATTCTTGCCAAATCTGAGATCTATTTCTGTCTTAAGGCATCTGTTACTCTGAAAGTAGCCTCTCTCCTGCTCCTTCCTCCCTCATTTTTCCCCAGAGTCACCAGTCTCCTTCAGTGTAGCATTTTCATCATTCCTCACATCAGTGCTTTACACCTTCTGTTTCCTTCTTCTGGAGTCTTGTTCCATAGTAATACACCTTTTATTCCAACATCCATAGGTGGTACTGGGAATGGTAATCATCTTCGCCTGTCTATCATGATCACAATCTATGAGAACGAGAAAAGGAGGGATGGGGCAGGGAGACGATGGGAGGGAGAGAAACTCTCTGGGTGGCTGAGCTGTTTAACTCTCTCCATTTTAGCTCAGGTACACTGGCTTATAAGTATTTAAGTAGTAGGGGTAGAGAAGAGGAAGGGGTTAAATGCCAATATTCAGTTTCAACAATAACCACTGCTGCCAACTGGCGTGGCTTCAAAGATTCCCTTCCCAAACAGATGGCATGCAAGTTGTATCCTTGGAAAATACGACACTTTGAAATCCATACAATGAGTCAGACATTTTAGGATTGAACATTAAAGTTTAAGCTGATTTTATCATCTGATTATGTCTCTACTAATAAAACACTACAGCATATGAAATGTTATTAACAAATTCACTTAGATTACTTTAGCTCAAGTTTTTGGAAAATATGCATCCTGAATAAACTATACATGGATTTCAATAATTTCTTAGACCCAAATAAACTTGCCCTTTGGTTCCATTTCCATGAAATTTTTGAAGTACCCTAGTATCCTAATATCTACATAAGACTGCAAAGAGAAATAAAGAGTAGTGTGGGATTTATTTTTAATATGGATACTGAATAAGTTCAAAGAACATGGCAGAATAGAAATTGTGGAAAGCACAGACACTGTAATGTTTAAACTAACACATAAATATGCATCCTATTAAAAGTCATATGCATATTTTTTTCCTTTGGTCTCTTTGAAAGATTTTAGTCCAACTACTGTTTATGTTTCTGTAGGCTATAGCAAACTTTTAAAAATCAGTATACTGCACCCAATTTTTAAATTTGTTCGTAAATATAAAATATAATTTTTATGCATCATATATATTCACAGCAATGCCTGTGAGAAGTAGACACTAGCACGAGAGTTTACTATTACCACATGATATGCTGGTGTCACAAAACAGCTTCATGAGCAACACTGAGTTATGACAGCAACGGAGTCCCCATCATTGGGGATTTTTTTATTTTGTGTTTGTTTAAATAACATTTGTAGAACACTTACAAGTGGTTATGCTCTATGCAAAACAACAAAACAGATGTTGCTGCTTGCTCACAATATGCCAAAACGTACTTGATCCAAGTACCAAGATCAGTTTCAGCCTGGAAAGGCACAGGCTTCAGGGTCTCTTGTATTTCAGTAATCATCAAGGCTCATTAGTCCACCTCGAATCCTCTTTCTTTAAATGGATACTTTTTGCTAAGGCTGAGGGAGAAAATAGCCTTAAAAAAGAGTAAAAATCACCATAAAAAGGTGCTTTTCCTTTTCAATTTACCAGATTTGTAATATACTAAATTCGGGGTACAGCAGGTTAAAGCCCTGGCCTGAGGAACCGGCATCCCACATGGGTGCCAGTTCTGGCCCCAGCTGCTCCACTTCTGATCCAGCTCTCTGCTATGGCCCGGGGAAGCAGTAGAAGATGGCCCAAGTCCTTGGGCCCCTGCACCCACATGGGAAACCCAGAAGAAGCTCCTGGCTCCTGATTTTGCATCAGTTCAGCTCTGGCCTCTGCAGCCATTTGGCGAGTGAAACAGCCAATGGAAGACTCTCTCTCTCTCTCTGTAACTCTTTCAAATGAATAAAAATAAATCTTTGAAAAAATAAAATAAAATACAATATTTGAAATATCCAAAAGGTAATAGGAATGAGTCTTCCCTGTTCCCAGCCCCTTTCCTTTGCCAATGGCATCAGTTTCTTGTGGCTCACTCCAGAGATAATTCTATGACTGAGCAAGAAAGAGGTAACTTTCTTCTTTTCAACCAAACAGGATACTAATGCATCATTCCTCAGCTTTCCTTTCTCACTTACCTGAGGTCATTTCATCTTAATATTAAGGAAAAAAGATTTCTGTTGTTGTTGTATAGATATTTAATTAATTGGTAAAATTCTATATGGATTAATATGTAGGTTGCTTCTCACATTATTATAAACAAATACAGCTATATATAAAATTCTGATACCTACAACCCTGCTTAGATGTTAAATTCCAAAATTATTAATATATTTTGTAAAATAGCAGAGGCACACTGTCATACTTGAACTATTTCATCTGCTCATTTTTACCCTTTACAATCCTTTCCAACTCTAATTGCCAAGTTTAACAGTAGGTTCTAAGTGAACATTAATTAAGGGTGATATGGCATATTAAATTTCATTAAAATTCTAAATGCCATTACCAATAGTCAGAGTTTTGCCTTCATCTGAGAATCTATTTGACCCTAATTAGAGAACTTAGCCTGTCTTTCTTTGGATTTCGGGGGGGGTGAGGAGGTTAGTAAACCGCATTAATTTTGAACTTGTGACACCAGTTCTGATAGACTTTCACCATTTCAGAACTCTTGGAGCATGAGTACCAGGTGGATTAACACTAGCTCTTCTCTATTAGAGCATAATTTAGAGGCTTTACAAATGACTGGGTTCCACTATGACTCACTTTGGCCACAAAACAACTTACTGGGAGCTTATAAAACGGCCTGAAAGAGACAGGAACTGAGATGAAGGCTAAGACACTCTGGTGACCACTTCCACACAGACACACCAATTCCTAAAGAGGCCTGGCAAGAGACCACAGCGGGCTTTAGTAGAATCATAAGAAAAATCCTGTTGAAGACAGCAGGAAGGGAAGAGTTACCTGAGTTACCTTTCTCTAGCTCCAAGTAGTGCATCCTGGGGAGAGAGATGCCTCCCATCTGGGGGCAGTGAGAGGGAACTGAATCTCAGTGCCAGGTCCACTGTGAAAAAATTCTGTACCCATGGCCATAAGATTTGAAGGCTGCACAGCCAGGCATTCCTCCTCAGTCACCACCACAAAACAGAGGAAGCCTCCACCAGCTATGCAGAGGGGACTGTGCGCCACATCCAGGACCTCAGTCCTAGGGCCTGCTGCCCCAAGACTAGCAAATAAAGCCAAAGGCCTCCATCCCCTAGTCTAGTGCCCACAGACAGAGCTTCCAGATTTGCCTGGCTTTTTGTACAGACCTGGGCCCCCGTAGAACAGACTAATCTCAGTGAGTCTCATAGGTGGTCTCAGGTGGGCCTAGTGTACACCCCAGGACTTCATGAAGCCTGATGACCATTGGACCCGAGTGTGACACACCATGGTGCCAGTCTAGGCAGCCAAGGGAATGCCTTTATCTCTCTCCTCCAGATTTGGGAAGACAGCAAAGAGCCATA
Source organism: Oryctolagus cuniculus (assembly GCF_051225735.1). NCBI lineage: Eukaryota > Metazoa > Chordata > Mammalia > Lagomorpha > Leporidae > Oryctolagus > Oryctolagus cuniculus. Next base: position 103,173,488 of record NC_142871.1, on the reverse strand, counting down.
AGACTATGTCTTGGGACTCAATGTTGGGCTGAAAAATCCTGACACTGGGCAGATTCTGATGGTTTCTATCCAGAGGCAGGTGCCTGTGGTTGCAGTCTCTGGACTTGGCCCAGTATCAGGTTCAGGTGGGATGGATTTTCTTCATTACATATAACCACCAGCTTCACCTGGGCTTGGCATACATCGCCAAGATTGCACACGGCCTAATGATTTTGAGAACCAAGTAAGACACTTCATAGCTGAGAGGCTGCCTCTACTTCCTCTCCTACAACCTTGGCTAGGCAGTAAGGACAAGACTGTTTTGGGACTCAGTGACAGGCTGGTAAAAAAGAACACTGAATCGTTTCTCAGCCTTTTGGCTAAGATCAAGTGTAAAAAGAACATTGAGCAGATTCTAACAGTCCCTGACGGAACAAGGACATAAGCCTCAGCCATTTTAGGTTCTTATTACCCCTGTCTTCTTTCAAGAGACCAGTTCAGACTCACATCCTGTATTGTTCCCTACCCCACCTCCTGCATTCTTCCCCAGGTTTCAAGCCAGTGGGCCAAACTTGAACCTGGATGGAGAAGCTCATCTCCACCTACTCAACTCCACCCCCACCCCTAGCCCACCTAAGATATACACAGATCCACGTGCTGGGGTCTGGGCTCTCTGCCACATGTTCTGTCAGTCTGTGTACACGTTGGCAGTCGGTCAACCTCTGTTAGTTTATCTTTGAATAAATTCGGTCTGGCTACGAGTTCATATTCTGTCTCTTTTTTCTTTCTTTCCTGTGCCTCTTTTCCTTACATTTGGTGCCTCATGTGAGGACATACCAATCTGCACTCTTTTCTTTACAATCACTGTCCCCACGCCAGTGCCTACAAACAGAGCTTGTTGGACCTGCTTCAGTGCCAAGTGGAGTTTTGTGGTTCTAGGTGATCAGCCTTATATCCCAACCTGCATCACCAGTAGCTAGTAAGTAGCAGCATTGCACAATGAATCCACCTTAGCAGTAGACACACCATTGCAGGATGAGCTTTGTTGCTATTCCCATGCTACACTGGTCTCCTTGGAGGTGGCCTCTGGGTGTGGTCTAGTGTTGTGGCACTGGTGGATACAAGACAAGGAGTTTGAGCCTACCACAGGCCTAGGAAGAGACTTGTAGGTCTCTTTTTAGATACTTCCTCAATTCAGTCTGAATAATGCATCAACTTTAGACTGGGGAAAGTTTGAGCTTGGGTAGTAGTTTAGGACTGAGTCACTAAAATATTACCAACAGCTGACCTGGGGCAAACCTACTGTCTAGTGCTGAGATAGCAGAAATATTCATAGACTCAGATAAAATAAACAGCTGCTCAGAATTTCTAGGAGAGCCACAAACAAAGCCAAATTACTCTAACTAATCCTTCGATAAATAGAGGAGATCATAAAGTAATAAGCCCCAGAAACCTCCTGGGAACCATGACCTCATGTAAAAGCAAAATAAGACACAAGACAACAATCATCTAGGAACTGAAATTTTCAAATGCTCAGCTAAAGATTTCAAAATAGCAGTTTTAAGGAAACTCAATGAGCTTCAAGAGAATGCAGAGAAAGTGTTCAATAATCTGACAGAGTTTTGGAAGTAATGAAAAGAAACTCAAATAGAAATCCCTCAACTGAAAAGTACACTAAATAAAGTTGGAAATGCAAAGGAGACCTCAATAGCAGGATAGATCACACAGAAAAAGAATCAATGAGCTTGAAGACAGGGTATTCAAAATACACGGCGGGGGTCGGGGAGGAGTAGAATCAACAGAATGAAGAAAGGCAAAGAACAAACATCTGAGTTCTTAAAGTTCAAGAGGGACCTGAGAATGTCAGAGGGGTAGAAAACATATTCAAAAGGATAATGGGGGCTGGCATTTGAGCATAGCAGGTAAAGAAGCCACCTGTGAGACCAGTGTGATATGGGCACCAGTTCATTTCCCAGCTCCTCCACTCTGATCCAGCTCCCTGCTAATGTGCCTTGGAAGGCAGTGGATGATGGTTCAAGCACCTACCCCCCTGCCACCAATGTGGGAGACCTGGAAGAAGCTCCTGGCTCCTGGCTTCACCCGGACCCTGCACTGCATATTGTGGCCATCTGGTGAGTGAACCAGTGGATGGAAGACCTCTCTGTCTTTCCCTGTCTCTTTGTAACTCTGACATTTGAAATAAATAAATCTTTAAAAAAAAAAAAGAATAATGATAGTAAACTTCTAAAACCTAGAGAAAGATACAGTAATCCTAGTACAAGAAGATCAGAGGTCACCAGTCAGATTCAACCCAATCAGACAACCTCAAGATACATTATAATTAAGCTCTCCAAAGTTAAAAAGAGGATTCTCAAAGTCACACACACACAAGGAATTAATAACACATGAAAGAGTCCCAATTTACCTGCTTCATTCACTCAAGGCTTCTCAGCAGAAACCTTATTACCCAAGAGGGACAAAATTGATATTTTTTACAGTAATGTGGGGAAAAAAATTGTCAGTCAAGAATAATATACCCAGAAAATCTACCATTAAGATATGAAGGAGAAATAAAGGTGTTCCTAGATAAATCCGAGAAATTTTGCCACCACCAGACCTGTTTTTCAGGGCAAAAGGAAGTTCTTAAACTGAAAGAAAGAGATGCTAATGGGTAGGAAGCAAACATCATAAGGTAGAAAACTCACTGGCAAGAGTAACTACACAAACAAATTCAGAATGCTCTAATATTACAAATATTGTATATAAACCATACATGTCTTAGTATGAAGACAAAAACTTTTAATTTGACAGGCAGAGTTAGACAGTGAGAGAGAGAGAGGGAGAAAGGTCTTCCTTCTGTTGGTTCACCCCACAAATGGCTGCTACGGCTGGCACACTGTAGGGATCCAAAGCCAGGAGCCAGGTACTTCCTCCTGGTCTCCTATGCAGGTGCAGGGCCCAAGCATTTGGGCCATCCTCCACTGCCTTCCTGGGCCATAACAGAGAGCTGGACTGGAAGAGAAGCAACTGGGACAGAATCTGGGGCCCCAACCAGGATTAGAACCCGGGGTACCGGTGCCACAGGCGGAGGATTAGCCTAGTGAGCCATGGCGCCGGCCAATACAAAAACTTTTAATTACCACATTAAAATATTGTGAGAGGCTATATAGATAGAGGTAAAATGGAACAGTAAAAAATTCAAAATATAGGGGGAATGGAATACAAGAATATAATTCTTTTATTAGTTTTTCTAATCTCTGTTTTGTTTGCCTATTTCCCTATATTTTTAATCAATATTAACTTATAATCATTTCAGAATAGTTTGTTATAACAAAAGAAGTTCATGGTAACCACAAAGTAGATATCTATAATAGATTTACCAAATTAATAAACAACTAGTTGAGTACACTGCTAGAGAAAATCACTTAACCACGAATAAAGATTGTACTTTAGGAACAATGAGAAAAAGGAGCTATAATAACTAGAAAACAATTATCAAAATGGCAGTAATAAGACTTTATTTACCAATAATTACCTCAAATGCAAATTCTACAAATAAAAGATATAGAGTGACCTAATGAATTTTTTAAAGACTTAACTATAATCAGTCTATAAGAAAATCACTTTACCTCTAACTGAAAGTAAAAGGATAGAATTAGATATCTCCTGCAAATGGAACACAAAAGAAGGCAGGAATAGCTGTATTTCTATCATATAAAATTGATTTTGGATCAAAAGCAGTAAAAAAGGACAAGGATGTTCATTATATAATGACAAGGAATTCAATTCAATTATAGGAAGTAAAAATTATAAATATATATATATATCTGATATAAAAGTACCCAAGTACATAAAGCAAATATTAAGGTACCTAACAGGAGAAATATATGCTAATATAATAGTAAAGGACTTTGCCACCCCACTTTCAGAAATAGGCAATTCATCCAGACAGAAATGCAACAAAAGAACAACAGATTTAAATTGCACCTTAGATCAATTATACCTAACAGACATCTACAAAACATTCCATTCATATGGCAGGTCACAACACAAGTCTCAAATTTAAAGGACTAGAAATAATATTGAGCATCTTTTAATGCCACAAGTTACTTACTCTTTACCAACTTACTCTTTAACAACCACCAGATCAAGAAAGAAATCAAGGAGGAAATTTTAAAATGTTTTTGAAATGAATGAAAATGCAAACTCAACAAAGGAAAACCTGTAGGATACGGGAAAAGCAAAACAAGGAGGGAGGTTTATAGCAATCAACTCCTGCACCAAAAAATAGAAAAGTCTCAAATCGCTATACCTCAAGGAAGTAGAAGAACAAGAAAAAAATCAAACCCAATATTAGGAGAAGGAAAGACATAATAAAACTCAGAGCATAAATAAATGACATAGAGACTAAAAAAAGTAAAAGAAATGAAGAGATGATTCTTTGAAATGATAAACAAAATTGAAAACTCCTTAGCTAGACTAAGATAAAAAAGAGGTCTCAAGTACATAAATTCGTAGATGAAAATGGTGACATGACAACTAAAACCACAGAAATACAAAGGATTGTTAGAGGCTACTGTGAGCAACTACATGGTAACAAAGTTGATGACCTAAAAGAAATAGGCAAGTTCCTGAACACATGCCCATGAACAAGACTGAATCATAAAGAAATAGAACACTTAAGTATAAAAACTAATCCTTATTAAATTACTTTAAAAAATTGGAGAGAATGCTTTGAAATTCATTCGATGAGACCAGCATTCCCTTGACACCAGAACCAGATAAGGACACCACAACAATGACAAAACAAAGCTACAGACCAATATCCTTGCTGAAGAGAGATGCGAAAATCCTCAACAAAATTCTAACACATAAAATTCATCAACATAATAAAAGATTATTCACCATGATCAACTGGATTTCATCCCAAGGATGCCACCATGGTTTAACACATACAGATCAATAAATGTGATGTACCACACCAGCAGAATCTTAAGATCATATCAATTGATGCAAAAAAGACATTTGATAAAGCTCAAAATCCCTTTATGGTAAAACTTTATGAAAAAATTAGGTATAGAAGGAACATGCCTCAACATAATAAAGACCATATGTAATAAGCCAAGAGTTAGCATCAAATTAAGTGGACAAAAGCTGAAGGTTTTCTAAGATCTTAAAAAAAGAGAAAGCTGTCACTTTCAATATTTTTATTTAGTATAATACTGGAAATCCTAACCTGTGAGTTAGGCAAGAGAAAGAAATAAAGGACATGCAAATTGGAAAGGCAGAAGTCAAATTGTCACCATTTGCAGATAACATAGTCTTATATAGAGAAATTCCCACAGACTTCATTAAAAAGCTATTAAAAGTAATAAATTCAGCAAGGTTGCATGATACAAAGTCAACATGCACAAATCAGTAGCATTGTTATATACCAATAATGAACCAGATGAAAAATAAATCAAAAAAGCAATATCATTTCCAATAGCTACAAAAAATAATAAAATACAAAGAGCTTAATTGAAGAGGTGAAAGATCTCTGCAATGAAAACTACGAATCAGTAATGAAAGCAAATGAAGAAAACACAAAAAAATGAGAATACATCCTGTCTTCATGAATTGGAAGAATCAGTGTCACTAAAATGTGCATACTACTGAAAGCAATTTACAGGTTTGGTACTATCCCTATTAAAATACCAATGCATTTTTCATTGAACTAGAAAAATAAAACAGTACTAAAATCTGTATGGAACAAAGGTTCCTGGATAGTCAGCACAATCTTCAGCAAAAAGAATAAAACAGGAGACATTATACTACCTGACTTAAGAACATATACTACCTCACTCCAACAGGTTTCCCTCTTGGTGTTCAGTCAGTCGTCACCGATCAGGGAGAACATATGGTATTTGTCCCTTTGGGACTGGCTTATTTCACTCAGCATGATGTGTTCCAGATTCCTCCATTTTGTTGCAAATGACTGGATTTCGTTGTTTCTTACTGCGGTATAGTATTCTAAACCTGTTGGAGTGAGGTGGACACTATGGGAAATGGTGGCTTGATCAGCATAGCCCTGACTGTTAATGAACAACTAAATACATTATCCCTCTTAGTAGTTTTTTTTATCTGTTCTACTTAATATGACTGGTTTAGATCTGTAATTGATGCACAGTTATTCTTAAGTGTTGAAAATTAACTGAAATGTGATCCCTGTTGAACATGGTGGTGGGAATGGGAGAGGGAAGAGATGTATAATTTGGGACATGCTCAGGCTGACTTGCCCCAAGTGGTGGAGTTGGAAGCATACCAGGGGATTCCAATTCAATCCCATCGAGGTGGCATGTACCAATGCCATCTCACTGTTCCAGGTGATCAGTTTCAGTTCACAGTTGGTCATGGTGAAGGAACTGGGAGTCAAAGGGAGCACATAGACAAGTCTAGTACCTGCTAACGCTAACTGATGGAGTAAATAAAGGGGAGAGTGATCCAACATGGGAAGTGAGATACTCAGCAGACTCATAGAATGGCAGATGTCCTAAATAGCACTCTGGCCTCAGAATCAGCCCTAAAGGCATTCGGAGCTGGCTGAAAAGCTCATGAGAGTATTTCAGGCATGGAAAGCCAAGACACTCTGGCAAAAGATCTCTGCGAGTGAGATCCCAGTGGAAAGAACAGGCCATCAAAGAAGGAGGTACCTTTCTCTGAAGGGAGGAGAGAACCTCCACTTTGACTATGAGCTTGTCTAAACAAGATAAGAATCGGAGAACTCAAAGGGCTTCCATAGCCTTGGAAACTCATGACTGGAGCATAGGGAGATTACTGATGCCATAGACAGGAGTGTCAATTGGTAAAGTCAACAACAGGAGTCACTGTGCACTTACTCCTCATGTAGGATCTCTATCCTTAATGTGCTGTACATTGAGATTTAATGCTATAACGAGTACTCAAACAATATATTTCACTTTGTGTTTCTATGGGGGTGCAAACTGTTGAAATCCTTACTTAATGCATACTAAACTGATCCTCTGTAAAAAAAAAAAAAAAAAAAAAAAAAAAGAAATTATCAATTCCCAACTTGACTCTCACTGGGATTAAACATGACAATAGGTCTGCTCTGATTTCATCATCATTTTAAAAAATCATCTATTATTTTTCACTTTATGTTTCTGTGTGGGAGCAAACTGTTGAAATCCATACTTAATGTATACTAAGCTGATCTTCTGTATATTAAAATAATCGAAAATGAATCTTGATGTGAATGGAAGGGGAGAGGGAGTGGGAAAGGGGAGGGTTGTGGGTGGGAGGGACGGTATGGGGGGGAAGCCATTGTAATCCATAAGTCGTACTTTGGAAATTTATATGCATTAAATAAAAGTTTAAAAAAAAAAAAAAAAAGAACATATACTACAAGACCAGTAATCAAAACATCATGGTATTGATGCAAAAACACATCCATAGATCAGTGAAACAGAACAGAGACCCTAGAAGGAAACTCACACATCTATAGCCAACTGATCTTTGACAAAGGTATTGAGACTATGTGTTGAAAAAAGGATAGTCTTTTTCAATAAATGGGTCTTGGAAAATTTTATATGCATGTACAGAAAAATGAGACTAAATCTCCATATTTTCCCAGGTACAAAATTCAACTCAAAAATGTATTAAAAACCTAAATGTAGACCCTAAATTCTGAAACAACAGAAGAAGAAACAGAAGACACAGGAAAATATTTCAAGACTTTGGAATGGGCCAAGATTTTCTGGATCAGATCCCAAAAGCATGGGAAAAAAAAAAAAAAAGGCAAATGGCATTACATCAAACTAAAGAGCTTCTGCACAGCAAAGATAGCAATCAATATGAGTGAAGAGACAACATATAAAATAGGAGAAAATATTTTCAAGCTACACATCTGACCAAGGGTTATTATTTAGAATATAAAAGTAACTCAAACAACTCAATAGCAAAGAAGCAAATAATCCAATTTAAAATGTGCAGTAGATCTATACAGCCATTTCTCAAAGGAAGACATACAAATGGACAACAGGTATGTGAAAAATGCTCAATATCATTTATCATCAGGGAAATGCCAATGAAATAAGAGATGGAAGAGATGTACAATTTGGGACATGCTCAAGCTGACTTGCCCCAAATGGTAGAGTTAGAAACATATCAGGGGACTCCAATTCAATCCCATCAAGGTGGCATGTACCAATGCCATCTCACTAGTCCAAGTGATCAATTTCAGTTCACAATTGATCATAATGAAAGGACTAAGAGTCAAAGGGAGCACATAAACAAGTCTAGTACCTGCTAATACTAACTGATAGAATAAATAAAGGGGAGAGTGATCCAACATGGGAAGCGAGATACTCAGCAGACTCATAGAATGGCGGATGTCCTAAACAGCACTCTGGCCTCAGAATCAGCCCTAAAGGCATTCGGATCTGGCTGAAAAGCCCATGAGAGTATTTCAGGCATGGAAAGCCAAGACACTCTGGCAAAAAAAAAAAAAAAAAAAAAAAACAAAAACAAAAAAACAAAAACAAAAAAACAAACAAACAAAAAAAAACAAACACCTAAATGAAAGATCTCTGTGAGTGAGATCCCAGTGGAAAGAACAGGTCTTCAAAGAAGGAGGTACCTTTCTCTGAAGGGAGGAGAGAACCTCCACTTTGACTATGACCTTGTCTAAACAAGATTAAGAGTCGGAGAACTCAAGGGGCTTCCATAGCCTTGGAAACTCATGACTGGAGCATGGGGAGATTACTGAGGCCATAAACAAGAGTGTCAATTTGTAAAGTCAACAACAGGAGTCACTGTGCACTTACTCCTCATGTAGGATCTCTGTCCTTAATGTGCTGTACATTGAGGCTTAATGCTATAACGAGTACTCAAACAGTATATTTCACTTTGTGTTTCTATGGGGGTGCAAACTGTTGACATCTTTACTTAATGTATACTAAACTGATCTTCTGTAAAAAAAAAAAAAAAGAAGAAGAAGAAGAAATTATCAATTCCCAACTTGACTCTCACTGGGATTAAACATGACAATAGGTCTGATCTGATTTCATCACCATTTAAAAAATCATCTATTATTTTTCACTTTATGTTTCTGTGGGAGCAAACTGTTGAAATCTTTACTTAATGTATGCTAAACTGATCTTCTGTAGATAAAGAGAATCGAAAATGAATCTTGATGTGAATGGAAGGGGAGAGGGAGTGGGAGAGGGGAGGGTTGCGGGTGGGAGGGACATTATGGGGTGGGGGAGCCATTGTAATCCATAAGCTGTACTTTGGAAATTTATATTCATTAAATAAAAGTCAAAAAATATGTGCAGTAGATCTATACAGCCATTTCTCAAAGGAAGACATACAAATGGACAACAGGTATGTGAAAAATGCTCAATATCATTTATCATCAGGGAAATGCCAATGAAATGCACAAATGGGATACCACCTCATCCAATTAGGTTGGCTATTATCAAAAAGACAAAACCCACTAGTGTCTGCAAGATTTTGGGGAAAAGGAACCCTAGCACCCTACTGATAGAAATTTGAATTAGTATAATTATTGTGAAAAACAGTATGGAAGTTTCTAAAATAAAAATTAAAGTAGAAGTACTGATGACCCAGCAAACCCAGGACTAGGTATATATTTAGATTGTACATTACACAATGTACATATGTATAAAACATAACATAGTATCACATATATATGTATACTTGCTATATGTCTGTTAAATTTTTTTTGAAAAATTAAAAAGAAATGCCTGAAAGGCAAAACTTGAAAAACAGGCAGAAATTAATGCAACCCAAGTGGTTAGGAAGCAGAATAACTTTTGCAAATTCAGATAAATATCTTTTGTTTTTTTTTTTAAATCCTGGTTGCAAGCCACTGAATTGATTTCAAGACCCACTAACAGGGAAGGACCTGCAGTTGGAAGACTCTGTTCTAGAGAGATTGATTCAGACAGTGCGTCACTGTTGATAAATAAAGTGTACAAACCTGTGAGGAGGTAAAGAGTAAAGAAAATAGAAGACCATTCTGAGTTTGGAGGGAGACAGATAGAATGGAACGTGAAGCTTGTACCATACCTCCTTTATCAGCAGAATGAAACCAGCATGAGCCAAATTTGATACAATACCAAAGATTAACCTGCTCACATCATCATTTAGCACTGAAGCAGTACAAATCATGGCTTTTCTCACAAGGAAGAAAGTGAGGGAGGGAGGGAGGGAGGGAGGAAAGAAGGGAGGGAGGGAGGGAGGGAGGGAAGGAGGAAGGGAGGGAAGGAGAAAGGGCAGGCAGAGTTTTAGTGTTACTTTAGCACATAAGCCAGTGGCTCTAATTCAATACAACTGCTCTGAAGAATCCCCATTGTTTCAGAGGCAAGGCTCGCTCCACATGCCCTTTTTAGCTTTGCTGCACTGGCTCTCTTCCCTCACCATTACTTCGCCTAGCTTCTGGTTGTCTGACATGAGCTGTCAACATGCTAAGAGGCATAAAATTAAAAAGCATAACTTCATAGGATCCTGCTTCTTCCAGACAGGTTCACCTAGATCCTAGGCTAAATTCTTGCCATATTGGATTCCATGAATTAAAGCTAAATTCAATACTCAGATTATGTTTTGAGGCCCACAGTGTTCCTAAACTTGTGCTCAATTTTGATGTGTCTCTGGCTAGATGGCATTCCCCTCCTTCTTTCCCCCTTGCTCTCATCAAGTGGCAACTGCCGCTCTTCTGGGAACAGTAAGCCTTCCTGCAAAGTTTCAGCCTTGGCATTTATCTGCTCCACAGTTCTAAAGTTAGTAGAGAAGTAGAAATATTTCATTTCCTTGATTATGCCTCCACTCTTTCAAATTACTCCCAGGAAATGTCAAAGCCAGAAGAAATATCTTGGAGACTACGACAAAATTAAAATTGTGCAGAAAAGTGGCCTGCCTTAATGAGATTATCCAGGCCAGCCATGTTGCTGATGAGTCTTCTTAGCTAAAGGAAAGCATTTTCTCACTAGCTTTCCTGCCCAGGGGATAATTTAACCCTCATTGGCTGTCTAGATATCCTCAACAGTCCAGGAGAGGCCAGCTGGAATCTCCCAGCTAATTAACCATGCCCTGTGTGGCAGGTGCTCCTCACTTTGATTTCTTCACCTGCGGACTGAAAACCCTGAGTTCTACTTCTATTTTTAGTCACGTTTGTAATAATGGAATGAAAAATAAGTGACTTCTTGAACTCCTGTTACACATCAGTCAGGGAGAGCAAATATAGCTCACTCTGACAGTTCCTAAGTTAGAGCTAAAGAATTTCTCAGCAATTCAGTGGTGTGAACTTGCACATTCTTAAAGCTGGTTGTTTCCTGAATGCACTGTCTCTGCAGATAACATGTGAAACGTGGTGTAGAGAAAATTTGGCATTCCCAGGTGACATTCGGATTCCTGTAAGTCTAATTATAGCAAAAAGGATTATCAACAAAAGCTGGGTTCCTAAATGTGGTGGGTGGCAAAACTGTATCATTTCCATGAGACTTTATTCTCACTTTCGTTCAGCCCCAGTCCCCATAAACCCCTCTCCCCAGTGAGGCAGAATAGATACTATGTTACAAAGCATGAAATTATCAGATTCTGGGGTCAAAAAATAAAAACAAAACAAAACAAAAAAAAAACAAACAGCAAAACAAATGAATGCAAATTGCTTCTAAATACTTCTTCTGACCTTCTTTATTTATTTATTTATTTATTTATTTATTTATTTATTTATTTATTGACAGGCAGAGTGGACAGTGAGAGAGAGAGAGACAGAGAGAAAGGTCTTCCTTTGCCGTTGGTTCACCCTCCAATGGCCGCCGTGGCCGGCGCGCTGCGGCCAGCGCACCACGCTGATCCGATGGCAGGAGCCAGGTGCTTCTCCTGGTCTCCCATGGGGTGCAGGGTCCAAGCACTTGGGCCATCCTCCACTGCACTCCCTGGCCACAGCAAAGAGCTGGCCTGGAAGAGGGGCAACCGGGACAGAATCCGGTGCCCCGACTGGGCCTAGAACCCGGTGTGCCGGCGCCGCAAGGCAGAGGATCAGCCTATTGAGCCATGGCGCCGGCCTCTGACCTTCTTTATATCTGTGAATAAAATGTTGTGTTGTTTCTTGATTTTTTTTCATCTATTATTCATTCACATTGCCATCGTAATCTAATTTCACTAAATATTAATTCTATTTTATCTAACAAATCATTTTGAGTGATGTGATTCAACAATTCCCACTTAAAAAGAATATTTCTGAGCATAGAACAGGGCTTCCATTTCATGTCAAGGAATGTCTATTTTGTGAGTAATATTTATTTCTGGTTTTTAGAGTATTTTTAAAATATTTATTTTATTTATTTGAAGGAGTGACAGGGCTACAGAGCTAGAGATAGATGCAAGAGAGGGAGGGGACAGCAAGAGAAGGAGAAGGAAAGGAGGGAGGGGGAAAGAGAGAGAGAAAAAGAATAAATCTGTCTTCTATCTGCTGGATTACCCCTCTGGTGCCTGCAATAGCCAGGCTGGGCTTAGCTGAAGCCATGAGCCAGAAACTCTGATCAAGTCTCCCACTTGATGGCAAGGACTCAAGCATTTGTAGCATCATCAGCTGCTTCCCAGGCAGATTAACAGGGAGCTGGATCAGAAGTGGGGTAGCCAGGACTGGAACAGGCATTTAGATAAGACATGCAGGTATCCCAGGCAACAGCTTAATCTACTGTGACACAAAGTCTACCCCATGAAGATTGTTTCAAGTTATTTAGATCGTACTGGTCCTGTACTTAGCGTTCCCAAGTGCCTAAGAGTTGATGTGTGCACCACGTCTTGTGTACCACATAGCTCTGAAGATGGAAGTAAAGAAAGAGGAGCTGTAAGCCTGTTTCAGAAGTGCGACCTTCTTTCCCTTCTCTACGCCTTCTCTCCTTCCCAGTAAAAACTAAAGGATTTTCCTCCAGAAGGAATGAAGCAGAGGGTGGTGTCTGGACTGGCAGATGCCTGGGTGTGTCAAGAGTGGTAAAACAATAATTTTAAGAAAAAGCTAACACCATCTAAGTCCATCCTTCTCAAGCTGGGTACCCAGGACACTTTGTCACATTGTGATCTGGCATACTTATACAATTATACAATTATACAATTATACAATTATACAATTCTCCAACACTCAGAACACTTTATGTAAGAATCCACTAACCGGAGAAAAACAATTACCAAACAACCCTGGCCATCCCCAAAAAGATACTAGATCCAAAGAATTCATTACCAAGTCTTGTTAACTTTAAGGGATTCACATGCTCTATAAACTGTTCTAAAATTTCTTTTTTAATTATTCAGTTTTCTGAGCTTATTTTACTATGCTGGCGTGAATTAAATAACAACACCAAAAAACACAAAACAAAAAGAAAAACACAACTTGTCATAAATGTACTCATAAAATAATAAATGAAGTGCTAGTAAATTATATTTGGCACAATATTAAAAGAAAGATACCTGGGGTTGGTGCTGTGGCTCAGTAGGTTAATCCTCTGCCTGCAGTGCCGGCATCCCATACGGGCACCGGTTCAAGTCCTGGCTGCTCCACTTCTAATCCAGTGCTCTGTCTTGGCCTGAAAAAGCAGTAACAGATGTCTCAAGGCTTTGGGCCCCTGCACCCACTTGGGAGACCTGAAAGAAACTCCTGGCTCCTGGCTTCAGATCGGCCCAGCTCCAGCTGTTGTGGCCATTTGGGGAGTGAACCAGTAGATGGTAGACCTTTCTCTCTGTCTCTCCCTTTCACTGTCTGTAACTCTACCTCCAAATAAATAAAATCTTAAAAATAAAAAAAGAAGAAAGAAAAGAAAGACCGGCACTGTGGCGTAGCAGGTAAAGCCGTCGCCTTCGATGCCGACATCCCAAGTAGGTACCAGTTCTAGTCCTGGCTGCTCCACTCTGATCCAACTCTCTGCCTTGGCCTAAGAAAGCAGCAGAAGGTAGCCCAACTGCTTGGGCCCCTGGACCCATGTGGGAGACCCAGAAGAAGCTCCTGGCTCTCGGAATCTGATTGGCCCAGCTCCAGCTGCTGCAGCCATTTGGAGAGTGAACCAGTGGATCCAAGATCTTTCTCTCTCTCTCTCTCGCTCTGCCTCTCACTGTCTGTAATTCTACCTCTCAAAAGAAGAAAGAAAGAAAAGAATTACCAGAGATGTGGTGGAGCAGGTAAAGCCTCCACCTTCGGTGCAAGTCCTTGGGCTCCTGCACCCGTGTGGGAGACCCGGAAGAAGCGCCTGACTCCTGGCTTCAGATCGTCCCAGCTGTCTGCTGTGGCCATTTGGTGAGTGAATCAGCAGATGGAAGACCTCTGCCTCTGCCTCTGCCTCTAACTCCGCCTTTCAAAAAAAAAATTAATAAGACATTAAAAAAAAAAAAACGAAAGATACCTATGGAAAGTAGAGTTTATTTAATGAAAGCAAAGATATTTTAAAATTAGGGACTTGTTAATATAATATCCCCATTAGTATTCCTGATTTTTAAGTAACAAAACTCCTAATGAAAGAGGAATAGCAGAATACTTCCTCAGTGTTATATAGAGAAAAACATAGTCTAACCCAGAATCCCACCGATAACTGAGAAGTCTGAGTGAAGTTACTGTAAGTGAGGAACTATACACATGTAACATGTGTATACTGCTGCTATTGCCTCACACCACCTGGAACTTCTGAATGATATATTGAAAGACTAAATCAGAAGTAGAATAATTTGAAGGATTGGCAAGCTGGAAAACAAATAGATCTACTGACTAAAAACTTTAAAATACCAAGGGAATATATAACATTGTGTGCTACAAAAATGACAGCAAGCTTTCTGAGATATCAAGAATATCCAGTTAGAAAATGTAATGGGATGGCTGGTGCTTTGGCTCACTTGGTTAATCCTCCGCCTGCAGCGCAGGCATCCCATATGGGCGCCGGGTTCTAGTCCCGGTTGCTCCTCTTCCAGTCCAGCTCTCTGCTGTGGCCCGGGAGGGCAGTGGAGGATGGCCCAAGTGTTTGGGCCCTGCACCCTCATGAGAGACCAGGAGGAAGCACCTGGCTCCTGGCTTCAGATCAGAGTAGCGCCGGCCGGCCATAGTGGCCATTTGAGGAGCAAACCAATGGAAGGAGGACCTTTCTCTCTGTCTCTCTCTCTCTCACTGTCTATAATTCTACCTGTCAAATAAATTAAAAAAAAAAAAAGAAAATGTAATGGGATAAAGTTTATGAGCATGAGAAAAATTCATATTTCTAGGAATAAACACTTGAAAATGTGTTCCAGATATAAATATTACTCCAAAATATATATTAAAAAAAAAGCTGGCTTGACTTGAAGGCTTAATAGGGTAAATATTGCAATCTCTCCCAAACTAATTATTGTAATGAATTTCAATTTTGATCCTAGTTATTTTTATGCTGTAAAAGTGATTCTATAGTGTATTCAACTTACAAATAGGATGGAAGAGGCCAAAAATTTTTATTTAAAATGAATGAGAATATTTTTCAATTAAAGCTGAGGAATTTTGTTGAATACTATGAGAATAAACAGAATAAGTGAATTATTACAGAAAAGACAGAAGCAGATGCTACTATAATTCACAATTTAGCACATATTGATGGTAGAATTATCAATTGATAGCAAAATAAGACTGCCTGACAAACACTCTGGAATAATAACCTAAGAGTCTAGAACTTTTAAACTAGTTTGGCATTTTCAGTCTCATCCAAAATATAACCCAGATGAATTAAAGAGTTAACAATAATAAAGGAATAAACAAACAAGTAGATAAACTAAAAGCCAGGTGAAAATACATGTGAATATGCACAAAGCTCAAAGAACAACAGTGTTTTCTCAGTATAACTTAATTAAAATAAGAAATCCTAAATTAAAAAGGTTTGTTTCATTTGCTACAAAAAAATCAAAACCTTCCATATGTCAACAGCCATTATAAATAATATAAAAGACAAATGATTAAAACGGAAATATATATCAGGTAATGTGTAAATGTCTTTAATTTATGAAGAGCTGTACAAACAAAATGGCAAATAAATAAGTAGTGAGTAACTCATTACAAAAGAGATAATGTACACAGCAGAAATGCAAATGGCCAGTAAACATAACTTTTTTCTAACAATGAAATGCTAATTCACTTTGCTGGATTCCTGATTATCTATCTAGCTATCCAACCATTTGCCTGTTTGTATGTAAGACTTCAAGAATGCAGGGAAATTTTTACTTTACTAATCTATTAGAATGGGGATTGTAAATCTTTTCAAGAAAAGGCAAGATAGTAAATATTTCCAGCTCAGTGGGCCATATGGTCTCTGTTGCAACCAGTAAAATCTGCTGTTGTAGCACAAAAGCAGTCAAACATAAATGGATATGGCTGTCTTCCAACAAAATGTCATTTCCCAGCACAGAGACTAGGTCAGATCTGGCCTGTGGGCCATAGTTCAAGGACCCCTGATTTAGAGGGAAAGCTGCAACAGTTCTGTGGATCAGCTTGCCCAATATATATTGAAAGTCTTAAAACATGCTTTTCATTTAAGCAATTCTCTTCTCAGAACATATTCTATCCTTTAAATAATTCCTTTCTCTAAAAGATTTGTTTTTATTTAAAAATATTTCAAATAGTAAAATCAGACAGAGTTCAATGAGCACACATACATTCAACAATTTTAACATTTTGTCATATTTGCTTCATATGTAAACATTACACATACACTATTAGTTTAAGTCAAAGGTGAATATATAATATTGAATTCATGACAAAAATCATAAAAAGAGATAAGAAAGGTATATAATTATATATGGGTATAATTCTGCTTTTTAATGTCTAACCGTAAGGTTTTAGACAAACTGTGCTTTACAACAGATGGCCATGCCATTTCTCAAAAGTAGGTCACCGAACAAACCACAATGACATCCGGAAATATTTATAAACATTTGACAAAAGCAGATTTCCATAGAATATATACAATATGACCCCAAATGTGTACATGCATGCCCATATGTGTATACATATACACTACATACACTGTAGAGATTAACAACAAAGAATCACAAGTCTGAGTTAACAAGAATATGCAAATAGTAAATCAATTTGCTTGAGTTCAAATTTACAGTCCACAGCTTTCTGTAGGAAGTTAATCTTCATTAAAGGTCTCAACCTCATTCTCCTCATCTGTGAAACGGGAAGACTATTTGTATTTACCTCATTAAGTGTCATAGAGTTAGCAAGGTGATATGGTGGGATTCTCTTAGTCTCTTTGAGCAGCTATAAAAAATACCATAACGGGGTAGCTAATACATAACAGAAATGCATTTCTAACAGTCTGGGGACTGAGAAGTCTAAGATCAAGTTGCCTAGGCTGCAGTGTCTGCTGAAAGCCCACTGCTTGGTTTGTTCCTCAAGGAAGCTGGGTGGGATGTCTTTTAGAAGAGCACTAATCCCATTCATGAGGTCTCTGCCCTCGCGAATACCACCTCCCCAAACACCAACTCCAAATGCCCCCACACTGGGTATTAAGTTTCAACTTCCGAATTTTTGTGGAATACAAACATTAGTCTATGGCCAATATGTAGAATGAATCAATAAATGCATCAATATCCAGATAGAATATTTATATATGACTTTTATTATCTTTGTACCTTCAGCCACTTTCTAATTTTCTTATGATGTATATATTATTTTTCAGTTCTATGAAAATGTTAAAATTTTGCATTTGAGAATTGTGTAAGCTACCTCCAACCTCAGAATAAAGTAAAATTGTCAGTAATTGTGTTTTCAATAATTCTGTAAATTCTGGAAAATATTGAACCAATCCTAAAAGACAGACTGTATCTGACTTTAAAGAAGCAATTTCACAATCTGCCAACATTCTTTTCTCTCAGAGGAAGAAATTCAGAAATGTTCTTATCTCAGGTGAGGCAGATGTGGATCTTAGGCTGGTAGAATATAGTCTCATTGGTAACTGGTGGTCAGAGTGACCTGGCCTAAGGCAGAACATGAAATGTTCACCCAGTTTGAAGAGCTCACGTCCTGACAGGAAATAACTCTGAGAGAAAAATCTATGTGAGCTTTCTTCTTTGAGTATATCCAGGAGACTCAAATGTGCTTTCTTGAGGATTTGAGTGCAGACATCTCCTTCCTGAATGGCAGACTAATTTCTTGCCTCTTTTAAGCTCTCATTTAAAATCAAGTAGTCCATCTTCCCTATTGTTATGGGATATCTGAGGTATAAGCCATTGAAATTCAGATAAAATCCAGGGAGAGATACTTGAAGCTCCAATGCGTGGTTTCCAAGTCTCTTTCCTTTCCGTTTTTCCCTTCTTTTCCTCCCTGCAGCCCTCTCTTCTTTTCCTCCTTCTTTTATCCAGTCTGGCTACTATAATGAAACACCGTTAACTGGTTAGCTTACAAACCACAGAGCTCTATTTCTCACAGTTCTGGAGGCTGGAAAGTCCAATATCAAGGCACCAACATATGTGGTATCTGGGGAGGGCTTGATTTCTGGTTCATTGGTGATGCTCTCTTATTGGGTCCTCACGTAGCAGAAAGGGGCAAAGAATCTCTTTGTGATCCTTTTCATGAGAACTCCACCATCCTGAACTAATCACCTCCCAAAGGCTCCATGTCCTAATACCAATAACTTGGGGATTAGGCTTCAACATATGATATAACAGTCAATTTCTTATTTTTGATATTCAGAAGATTCAATATCCATCTTAATGTTTCATGCAGATCAGCAAAATTCCTGCATATAAAACAAGCAAGTGGTTGCCTCATGTCTTTATTCCCCCTAGTGGAGCACACTGAGTTTCTTCCGGCTCTATGAACACCCACGCATAATGAATGCAAGGGGATCAAGTACGTTCATTGAGTGCCTTGAGTTCAGCCGCTCTATGGAGTTGAAGAGAGGTGAAGATCAGTCTCTGCTGGTGTCTGCTGTGGCCTTCAGTGCCAAACCCCAGAAGTATTTGTGTGAGGAAGGAAGAAAGAAATATGTTAAGTTGTATTGTAGGGGAATGAATAAATTCTGCAGGGGGTTTCAGAAAGGAGGAAGTGAGAATCAATTAAAAAAAAAAAAAAAGCCTTGGAGGATGAGTAAGATTTTATAAGGAGGATTTTAGACAAATGGGTCCCATTAGCCTACTGGAATTTCTTGTCGCAACCTTGTGTGTTAGGGGTTTCTTAAGGCTCTGAATCAATGAATGCAATTTAGTAGATGCAAGGGTGTATGTTACAGGTAAATCTTTCAAAACTGGATAATCTTATTATGTATTTCCCAGATTGCTCCAGTCTATATAAAATAGTTTTTGCACCTGGCCTCATTCTAAGAAGCTCCAAAGTATTCATGATTATACACATGGGGGGCATTTCAAAAATTTCATGGAAAATGAAATTACAAGATAGGCTTATTTGTTGCAAAATTCAAATTAATGTATAGTTTTCACATAATACATATTTTCCATGAACTTTAAAATTTACTTATTTATTTTTAATTTATTTGAAAGGCAAAGAGACAGAAACAGAGAGAGTGAGAACTTCCAACTACTGGTTCACTTCCTTAATGGCAGAACAGCCAGGGCTGGGCCAGGCAAAACCCTGGAAGCCAAAACTCAATCCAGATTTTCCATGTGGGTGGCAGGGACACAAATATCTAAGCCATTACTCCTGCCTCCCAGGGTACACATCAGCAGTAAACTGCAATCAGAAGTGGAGCCATAATTTGAACTCAGGCGCTCTGATACAAAATGTAGCCATCCCAGGGGGCGGAGCCAAGATGGCGGAATAGTGAGGGCGCGCACCGATAGTCCGGGAAAATTTAGTTTAATAAAAGGGGAGTTACGGTAGCCTCAGAAAAAAGAACCAGGAAAATATTGCAGACAAAACTCTTCTAGATCCAGTGGGCGTGAATCAGAGGACCTACTGGGAGAACAAGGTCGCCCACCGCGCGCAAAAGCCGAGCCGCAGGACTGAGCTGCGCAAGCTGCAGGGTCTGCGCGCAAGTGCTCGAAGGGGAGTGCAACAGCGGGGAGACTTGGGACGTCCAGGGCTCCGAGTCCACACATCAGCGCTGGAAGGGGAGCAGACCTGTGTGGAGAGCGTGGGAGCCCACAGTTCGGGACACCAGCGGCAGACTCAACACACCAGCGCTGGAACGCGAGGTGAGCCGAACCTCAATAACCCGAGACACCGGCAGGCAAGCGGAGAGAGGAGACTAGAGGGAACGACCCCCGGCAGGGGGGGGGGGGACTTCACCAAGCTAACTGGAAGAGAGAGAGAGGGAAAAAAAAAGGTGACTGGTACGGACACGGGTTTCTCTCTCTCCGCTCACCTCTCAAGGGCGAGCAAGACAAAGAGCAGGCGCCATCTTGGACATACGTCATAAGCAGAGCGACCTCAGGTCTGCACCAGCCCTGAGCCTAGCAGAAAAACCTGACTCTGGGCAGGGCGAATTAACAGGAGATTAGGACCTAGTAAATTTGTGGTGCTACTGAACTGAGACTGTGAAAAAAGAGACGGTGGGGGAGAGAACTCACAGAATTCACGTGAGCACTCTCCAGAGACGCTACAATTCCGTAACTTTGGCAACCCAGTGGGAGACTGAAGGAGAATTTGAGCCCACTCCAAGGGCCGAACAGATTCCCTGTGTGGTCCTTGGGAAAGAGCTTCCGATCTCTGGCTCCTGTGGGTATATCACTTGCCTGCTAACTACCTCCAACTTTGTTCAGCTGTGCAGAATAACTTCCCTTTTGAATCAAAAAAGAGAGAGAGAGAGAGAGAGAGAGAGGTTTACCACGCCTAACCTGGGAGTGTCACCTTTGGCACACCAAACAGAGCTCTCAGGCCACACCCATCTCAAGCCCTAAGGGTCCATCAAAAACAGATAGTCCACTTAATCTAGAGTCATAGTATAACAAGAAAAAGCACCACAGTGAAGAAACCGAATATCTCCAATATGACAAATAACAAACGCAAAAACCAAGGTAATAAAAACAAGGAAGTCACCATGAAGCCCTCAAATGAAAAAGACACCCCAATTCAAGATTATGAGGATGATGACATAGAAGAAATGCAAGAAGCAGATCTCAAAAAATTGATAAGAACATTAAGAAGTTCTCAAAAACAAATTCTTGAACTACAGAAATCCTTAATGGACAAGATAGAAAATCTCTCTCGTGAAAATGAAATATTAAGGAGGAATCAAAATGAAACGAAACAACTAGTACAACAGGAAACTGGGATAGTGACTGAAGTGAAGAATTCAATAGATCAAATGAAAAACACAATAGAGAGCCTTACAAACAGAATGGGAGAAGCAGAAGAGAGAATATCGGACTTAGAAGACAGAGAACAGGAAAGGATACAGTCAGACCAAAGAAAAGACGAGGAAATTAGAAATCTAAAACATATTGTCGGGAATCTTCAGGATACTATTAAAAAAACCAACATTCGGGTTCTAGGAGTTCCTGAAGGCATGGAGAGGGAGAAAGGATTAGAAGGCCTTTTTAGTGAGATATTAGCAGAAAATTTCCCAGGTTTGGAGAAGGACAGAGAAATCCTAGTACAGGAAGCTCACAGAACCCCTAATAAACACGACCAAAAGAGATCCTCACCACGACACGTTGTAATTAAACTCTCCACAGTGAAACATAAAGAAAAGATCCTAAAATGTGCAAGAGAGAAACGTCAGATTACTCTCAGAGGATCTCCAATCAGACTCACAGCTGACTTCTCATCAGAAACCCTACAAGCTAGGAGGGAATGGCGAGATATAGCCCAGGTACTAAGAGAGAACAACTGCCAGCCCAGAATATTATATCCTGCAAAGCTATCATTTGTGAATGAAGGTGAAATAAAGACTTTTCATAACAAACAGAAATTGAAAGAATTTGTTGCCACTCGTCCAGCCCTGCAAAAGATGCTTAAAGATGTGTTACACACAGAAACAAAGAAACACGGTCATCAATATGAAAGAAGGTAAAGGAAGGAAACCAAGGAAGGAAAGCTCACAGCAAAAGATCACAGGGAATTCAAAGCATATATTAGAACTTATCTTTGGCAAATGGCAGGGCAAAGTTACCACTTATCATTAGTCACATTGAACGTGAATGGCCTGAACTGTCCAGTTAAAAGACACCGTTTGGCTGATTGGGTTAAGGAACAAAACCCATCTATTTGCTGCTTACAAGAAACACATCTTTCCAACAAAGATCCATACAGACTGAAAGTGAAAGGCTGGAAAAAGATATACCATGCCAACAGAAATGAAAAAAGAGCAGGCGTAGCCATCTTAATTTCAGACACCATAAACTTTACCACAAAAACCTTTAAGAGAGACAAAGAGGGACACTACATAATGATTAAGGGATCAATTCAACAGGAAGATATAACAATTATCAATGTATATGCACCTAACTACAGGGCACCGGTTTATCTAAAAGATTTGTTAACGGACTTAAAGGGAGACTTAGACCCCAATACAATAGTACTGGGGGACTTCAATACTCCTCTCTCAGAAATAGACAGATCAATAGGACAGAAGATCAACAAGGATACAGTAGATTTAAACGACACTATAGCCCAAATGGATCTAACAGATATATACAGAACTTTCAATCCTACAGCTAAAGATTATACATTCTTCTCAGCAGTACATGGAACCTTCTCTAGGATTGACCACATACTAGGCCATAAAGCAAGTCTCAGCAAATTCAAAAGAATTAGAATCATACCATGCAGCTTCTCAGACCATAAAGGAATGAAGTTGGAAATGAACAACTCAGGAATCCCTAGAGCATACGCAAACACATGGAGATTGAACAACACGCTCCTGAATGAACAATGGGTCATAGAAGAAATCAAAAGAGAAATCAAAAACTTTCTGGAAGTAAATGAGGATAACAGCACAACATACCAAAACTTATGGGACGCAGCAAAAGCAGTGTTAAGAGGAAAGTTTATATCAATAGGTGCCTACATCAAGAAATTGGAAAGGCACCAAATAGATGAGCTTTCTATTCACCTCAAGGATCTAGAAAACCTACAGCAAACCAGACCCAAATCTAGTAGGAGAAGAGAAATAATTAAAATCAGAGAAGAAATCAACAGGATTGAATCAAGAAAAACATTACAAAAAATCAGCCAAACGAGGAGCTGGTTTTTGGAAAAAATAAACAAAATTGACACCCCATTGGCCCAACTAACTAAGAAAAGAAGAGAAAAGACCCAAATCAATAAAATCAGAGATGAAAAAGGAAATGTAACAACAGACACCACAGAAATAAAAAGAATCATCAGAAATTACTACAAGGACTTGTATGCCAGCAAACAGGGAAACCTATCAGAAATGGATAGATTCCTGGACACATGCAACCTACCTAAATTGAACCAGGAAGACATCGAAAACCTAAACAGACCCATAACTGAGACAGAAATTGAAACAGTAATAAAGGCCCTCCCAACAAAGAAAAGCCCAGGACCAGATGGATTCACTGCTGAATTCTACCAGACATTTAAAGAAGAACTAACTCCAATTCTTCTCAAACTATTCAGAACAATCGAAGAAGAGGGAATCCTCCCAAATTCATTCTATGAAGCCAGCATCACCTTAATTCCTAAGCCGGAAAAAGATGCAGCACTGAAAGAGAATTACAGACCAATATCCCTGATGAACATAGATGCAAAAATCCTCAATAAAATTCTGGCCAATAGAATGCAACAACACATCAGAAAGATCATCCACCCAGACCAAGTGGGATTTATCCCTGGTATGCAGGGATGGTTTAATGTGCGCAAGACAATCAATGTGATACACCACATTAACAGACTGCAGAAGAAAAACCATATGATTATCTCAATAGATGCCGAGAAAGCATTTGATAAAATACAACACCCGTTCATGATGAAAACTCTAAGCAAACTGGGTTTGGAAGGAACATTCCTCAATACAATCAAAGCAATCTATGAAAAACCCACAGCCAACATCCTATTGAATGGGGAAAAGTTGGAAGCATTTCCACTGAGATCTGGGACCAGACAGGGATGTCCACTCTCACCACTGCTATTCAATATAGTTCTGGAGGTTCTAGCCAGAGCTATTAGGCAAGAAAAAGAAATTAAAGGGATACAAATTGGGAAGGAAGAACTCAAACTATCCCTCTTTGCAGATGACATGATTCTTTATTTAGGGGACCCAAAGAACTCTACTAAGAGACTATTGGAACTCATAGAAGAGTTTGGCAAAGTAGCAGGGTATAAAATCAATGCACAAAAATCAACAGCCTTTGTATACACAGACAATGCCATGGCTGAGGAAGAACTTCTAAGATCAATCCCATTCACAGTAGCTACAAAAACAATCAAATACCTTGGAATAAACTTAACCAAGGACGTTAAAGATCTCTATGATGAAAATTACAAAACCTTAAAGAAAGAAATAGAAGAGGATACCAAGAAATGGAAAAATCTTCCATGCTCATGGATTGGAAGAATCAA
Source organism: Oryctolagus cuniculus (assembly GCF_051225735.1). Lineage (NCBI taxonomy): Eukaryota > Metazoa > Chordata > Mammalia > Lagomorpha > Leporidae > Oryctolagus > Oryctolagus cuniculus. The sequence goes on along the minus strand of NC_142871.1, from coordinate 103,148,992 downwards.
TATCATCAAAATGTCCATTCTCCCAAAAGCAATTTATAAATTCAATGCAATACCAATCAAGATACCGAAGACCTTCTTCTCAGATCTGGAAAAATTGGTGCTGAAATTTATATGGAGGCACAAGAGACCTCGAATAGCTAAAGCAATCTTGTACAACAAAAACAAAGCCGGAGGCATCACAATACCAGATTTCAGGACATACTACAGGGCAGTTGTAATCAAAACAGCATGGTACTGGTACAGAAACAGATGGATAAACCAATGGAACAGAATTGAAATACCAGAAATCAACCCAAACATCTACAGCCAACTTATATTTGATCAAGGATCTAAAACTAATTCCTGGAGCAAGGACAGTCTATTCAATAAATGGTGCTGGGAAAACTGGATTTCCACGTGCAGAAGCATGAAGCAAGACCCCTACCTTACACCTTACACAAAAATCCACTCAACATGGATTAAAGACCTAAATCTACGACCTGACACCATCAAGTTACTAGAGAACATTGGAGAAACCCTTCAAGATATTGGCACAGGCAAAGAGTTTCTGGAAAAGACCCGGGAGGCACAGGCAGTCAAAGCCAAAATTAACTATTGGGATTGCATCAAATTGAGAAGTTTCTGTACTGCAAAAGAAACAGTCAGGAGAGTGAAGAGACAACCGTCAGAATGGGAAAAAATATTTGCAAACTATGCAACAGATAAAGGGTTAATAACCAGAATCTACAAAGAGATCAAGAAACTCCACAAAAACAAAACCAACAACCCAATTAAGAGATGGGCCAAGGACCTCAATAGACATTTTTCAAAAGAGGAAATCCAAATGGCCAACAGGCACATGAAAAAATGTTCAAGGTCATTAGCAATCAGAGAAATGCAAATCAAAACCAGAATGAGGTTCCACCTCACCCCGGTTAGAATGGCTCACATTCAGAAATCTACCAACAACAGATGCTGGCGAGGATGTGGGGAAAAAGGGACACTAACCCACTGTTGGTGGGAATGCAAACTGGTCAAGCCACTATGGAAGTCAGTCTGGAGATCCCTCAGAAACCTGAAGATAACCCTACCGTTCGACCCAGCCAGCCCACTCCTTCGAATTTACCCAAAGGAATTTAAATTGGCAAACAAAAAAGTGGTCTGCAGCCTAATGTTTATTGCAGCTCAATTCACAATAGCTAAGTCCTGGAACCAACCTAAATGCCCATCAACGGTAGACTGGATAAAGAAATTATGGGATATGTACTCTTTAGAATACTATACCGCAGTAAGAAACAACGAAATCCAGTCATTTGCAACAAAATGGAGGAATCTGGAACACATCATGCTGAGTGAAATAAGCCAGTCCCAAAGGGACAAATACCATATGTTCTCCCTGATCGGTGACAACTGACTGAACACCAAAAAGGAAACCTGTTGAAGTGAAATGGACACTATGGGAAACGGTGACTTGATCAGCATAGCCCTGACTGTTAATGAACAACTTAATACATTATCCCTCTTAGTAGTTTTTTTGTCTGTTCTACTTAATATGGCTGGTTTAATTCTGTAATTAATACACAGTTATTCTTAAGTGTTGAAATTTAACTGAAATGTGATCCCTGTTAAACATAAGAGTAGGAATAAGAGAGGGAAGAGATATATAATTTGGGACATGCTCAAGCTGATTTGCCCCAAATGGTAGAGTTAGAAACATACCAGGGGACTCCAATTTAATCCCATCAAGGTGGCATGTACCAATGCCATCTCACTATTCCAAGTGATCAATTTCAGTTCACAATTGATCATAATGAAAGGACTAAGAGTCAAAGGGAGCACATAAACAAGTCTAGTACCTGCTAACACTAACCGATAGAATAAATAAAGGGGAGAGTGATCCAACATGGGAAGTGACATACTCAGCAGACTCATAAAATGGCAGATGTCCTAAATAGCACTCTGGCCTCAGAATCAGCCCTAAAGGCATTCGGATCTGGCTGAAAAGCCCATGAGAGTATTTCAGGCATGGAAAGCCAAGACACTCTGGCAAAAGATCTCTGTGAGTGAGATCTCAGTGGAAAGAACAGGTCTTCAAAGAAGGAGGTACCTTTCTCTGAAGGGAGGAGAGAACCTCCACTTTGACTATGGCCTTGTCTAAACAAGATAAGAATCGGAGAACTCAGAGGGCTTCCATAGCCTTGGAAACTCATGACTGGAGCATAGGGAGATTACTGATGCCATAGACAGGAGTGTCAATTGGTAAAGTCAACAACAGGAGTCACTGTGCACTTACTCCTCATGTAGGATCTCTGTCCTTAATGTGCTGTGCATTGAGATTTAATGCTATAACGAGTACTCAAACAATATATTTCACTTTGTGTTTCTATGGGGGTGCAAACTGTTGAAATCTTTACTTAATGCATACTAAACTGATCCTCTGTAAAAAAAAAAAAAAAAAAGAAAAGAAAAGAAAAGAAACTATCAACTCCCAACTTGACTCTCACTGGGATTAAACATGACAATAGGTCTGATCTGATTTCATCATCATTAAAAAAAATCATCTATTATTTTTCACTTTATGTTTCTGTGTGGGAGCAAACTGTTGAAATCCTTACTTAATGTATACTAAGCTGATCTTCTGTATATTAAGATAATCGAAAATGAATCTTGATGTGAATGGAAGGGGAGAGGGAGTGGGAAAGGGGAGGGTTGTGGGTGGGAGGGACGGTATGGGGGGGAAGCCATAGTAATCCATAATTCGTACTTTGGAAACGTATATTCATTAAATAAAAGTTAAAAAAAAATGTAGCCATCCCAAGCAGTGTCTTAAGTACTGTACAAAATGCCTGGTCCACCATGAACTTTTTGAGGCCTCCTCCTACATATGAATTTATAAATATTTTGTACTCAAATAAACTTATCTATTTAAGTCAATTTTCCACACTTTTTGAAGTGTCCTCGCATAAAGACACACACACACACACACACACGCACTCTCTACATATGCACGCACACAAATATACACATGCATACAACCACCATAGCCTCAGCATTTTGCAAAATATCATCTGACATTAGTACTAGATATAGACCCTCCTAATAGTTAAACTGCTTCGCCCATCTACTTCCAGTTTTAGTGCCTAGATACAGGCCCTGCCCACTGCTATTCCAATCCTTTCTAGCCTACATGCCTTTTCACTTTCCTGTCTTCAACCAAATCCTGGTAGAAAATGATTCCAATAAGCTTGTGACTCAACATTCACAGTGACAGATGATTTTTTTCACACACATACACACAAAAATAGTTTTCATATTTCCTTGGGAAAATATATATTGGACATATATTTCAAAGAATTTGAAGAACTTCCATAGCCATTATATTCTAACTTTCTTGGGTAGAATGTAGTGGTAACTTATCCATTCTCACTTCGCAAATGAAGTCAGACAACAGTTATGGCTCAAAATCTTGCAGAATGTCAAGAAACTGGTCATCTAACCCACATTCCCCAAATCTTAGACTTTTACTATTCTGTATGATAAGTACATAGATAAGAAATGACAATTTACTTGCTAAAATAATGCCTGTCTCTGACAAATACATGTTTTTAATATACTCTACATTTTATTACCTTTTTGTGTGATACTATTAGGATTAGCGAAAACTTAGTCCTGAGTATTTTTCTTGTTTTAAACTTTATATTGACATAAAGAAGCAGTGAAGTGATTTTGTTAACATCAGAAAGCCTATTCCATTGTCATGCTTATTCCTGAAATTGTTAATTCTTTGAAAATGTTTCTTGTGGTATTAGCATTTTTATGATAGTAATAAAATTTAGGATTTGTTACTTGATGTTACTCCCTGATGGAGCTTCTGTGTATCTGATGAATATGCAGTTCTAAGATAGACTTGACCTGGAAAACATACAAAGATGACACCAGATTGTAGAACACTTTGGGAATCTCAAAAAATTTTACCACAAAGGCCAACATTACATGGCTGACATGAGGATTGGGACAGGTTATCCTCATCATCCTTCAGCTACAGGAGGGTCTGTCCAGGGGCAGTTATCATCTCACCTAGTGTATTGCCGTGCTAGGACTGCGATTACAAAGTACTACCAACTGAGTGACTTAAAAACAGGAGGTTATTATGTCACAGTTCTGGAGGCCTGAAGTCAAAAATCATGATGTTTGCTGGTTGGTTCCTTCTGAGCTCAGTGAGGAAAGCATCTTTTTCGGGCCACTTCCCCAGGTTACTGGTGTTGGATTTGACAGCAACTTTGGGTGTTCTAAGCTTCTGCTGCAAGACTCCAGTCCCTGCTTTCTTCTTTCTCCTCCTCCTCTTCCTTACCCTCCTCCTCCTCCTCCTCTTCTTCTTCTTCTTCTCTCTCTCTCTCTCTGTCCAATTTTTTTCTTTTTGTAAGAAGGCAAGTCAAACTGGATTAAAGTCTCAGCCTACTCCAGTATGACCTCATTTTAATTCGTTGCATCTGCAAAATGACTCTATTCTATATATGGTCACATTCTGCAGTATTAGAAGTTGAGACTTCAACATGTGAGCTTTTTGGGAAAACAATTTAACTCATAACACACAGGAATAGAACTATCGGTCCAGACAAAATAACCAGTGTTTGGGATTTAAATCCTGACTATTTTTTCACACATGTATAAAAGAGGCAGGAATCTTTGGTCCAGGGTCAGAAGATCAATTACGGTGCATAAAAATGGAGGAAAATGCATTCTGAGTCCACCAGGTTCCTGCTGTGAAAAATGTGTGCCCCTGGACAAAATGCAGGTGGATGAAATAGCATGTAGGTAATTTGATAGATACCATCATCATTGTTGGAAGTAACCAAATGCATGACATCCTGAAGTGGTTCAGACTCCTCTTATTTACCGAAAGAACAAGGTCTTGCTCAGGGTGTAATAAAGTCTCCTGGTAAAATGTGCAGAAGTTATTTAGAATTTCCTGAAGCCATGTGCTTATGCACAACAATGAGCGGAGGTTGCTGTTACTCTCTCATCATAGTGTTCAGGGAATCACATGAGTATGGTTCAGAATGTAATAAATAAAAAGATCAAGATCATATATTTTTCCTTTGAATTGTGTGGATTTTAAATTTGTAGTTGTATATTCACTTTATATCACTGCATAACAAATGATCACAAACACAGAAACTCAAAAGGGCACTTATTTTTTATCTCACAGTTGGGCCAAAATTCCCACACAGCATGACTGGATTCTCTGCTCAGATTCTCATCATTCTACAACCAAGGTTGCAGCCAGGGCTGCAATTCCCATCTGAGGCTCAGAACCAGGCTGTTGGCAGAATTCCTTCTCCTGCTCTCCATGTGGCCTTCTCCATCTTCAAGCCCAGTATTGAGTTATGACTCTTTGAATTTCTCTGGTTTCCTATTGTATTTCTTCTTTGGCTTTTAAAAAACTCATGATTACAGAATAATCTCCCCATTATAAAGTCAACTGACTAGTAACCTAAATTACATTTGTAAAGTCCCTTTGCAGAAGTACCTAGGTAAGTGTCTAACTGAATAAACAGGAAATAGGACCTGGGGGTGGTGAGGCTCTTTAGAAATGTGGCAGCTGCTCAGACTAAGGGCATTAATATGCAGCTAGTTAGTATTCAAGCTTGTGATCTTATGCAACTATAAGCACACAAACATTATATAAGAAAGTGTATCCATTCATCTGGTGGACACCTTGATTGAGTCTACATCCTGTCTATTGTGAGTAGTGCTACAAAAAACACGGTAATGCAGGTATTTATTTGATATATCAATTTTATTTCTTTTTAAAATTTTTATTTTATTTATTTGTAGAGGGGGAGAGAGAGAGAGAGAGAGAAGAGGCTCTCATCTGTTTGTTTACTTTCCAAATGCTCACACTGTCAAGGTTGGTCCAGGCCAAAGCCAAGAACCAGAAACTCAACCTGGGTCTCCCATTTGGGTGGCAGGGACCCAACTTTTTAAGCTATCACTTGCTGCCTCCCAGGGTACATATTATCAGGAAGCTAGGATCAGGACTGGAGCCAGGACTTGAACCTAAGCAATTTGATACAGGATTCAGGTATCCCAAGCAGTGTCTCAACCACTTCACCAAACACCTAGCCTTGATTTAATTTCTTTTGAATATATATATCCAGTATTATGATTATTGGATCAAATGTAAATTCTATTTCTATTTTTTAAGAATTATTCATACTGTTTTCCACAGTGGCTGTATCAATTTACATTTCCATCAACTTTGTATAAGAGTTCCCAATTTTCCTGCATGTTTAGCAGTATTTGTTACTTTTTATGTTTTTAATAGTAGTCATTCTAACTAGAGTAAGTGGAATAAGGTGATAGCTCATTGTGGTTTTGACTTTCATTTCCACGGTGGCTAGTAATATTAAGAATTTTGTCATATATTTGTTAGCCATTTGTATTTAGAAAATGTGGTATATATACAGTAGAATATTATTCAGCCATAAAAAAATTAAATTCTATTATTTGCAGCAGTGAAATGAATGTAACTAGAGGACATTAATTACATAAAATAAGCCAGACACAAAAAGACAAATACCACACACTCTCCCTCATAAGAGAAAGCTTTAAATAAAAGTCAGTATGAACATAAAATAGTGATTGCTAGAAGCTAAGATGATGAGAAGGGGACACAGTGAGTTTGGATAATAAGTTCCTAGTATAATACTGTGTGTGTGACTATAGTTCACAATAAACTACCACATATTTTCTTAACAAGTTGAACAGAGAAGCCTGAAGTCTCCTATCATAAACTAATGACAAGAAAAGGAAAATGTAAATTAGCCTGATTTGATTAATGAACATTGTGTACATTCATTAAAATGATACATATCCTATAAATATAATATATCCTGTAAATATGTACAATTACTGTTAAGAAATTGTTTAATATTTAAATATACAGAAACAGTAATTAATGTTTTCACTTATGTTTAATAATTATGAACTTATGACAAATACCCTATTATATATAAAATTGAAACAATAACTGTTAAAGAAAATGCTAACCATTTTTAAGTTTTTTTTGCCTTGATTTTGGTTTTAAATCTGAAACCTTAAGTGATGGAACGAAAGAAGGGAAGTAAGATGAAAATAAAATTTCACTCTGGGGACTCTTTACAAATAGCAGTGATATTGGAGTAAGTCCTTTAGTCTCTGAGGCTCAGTTTCCTCTCACTTCCTCAGAGAAAAAGTGACTAATATTGAAGCATGTAGGGTCGCTTTGAGAACCAAGTGAGATAATTTATAAAAGATGCTTTGTAGGCCGGCGCCGCGGCTCACTAGGCTAATCCTCCGCCTTGCGGTGCCGGCACACTTGGTTCTAGTCCCGGTCGGGGCGCCGGATTCTGTCCCGGTTGCCCCTCTTCCAGGCCAGCTCTCTGCTGTGGCCAGGGAGTGCAGTGGAGGATGGCCCAAGTCCTTGGGCCCTGCACCCCATGGGAGACCAGGAGAAGTATCTGGCTCCTGCCATTGGATCAGCGCAGTGCGCCGGCCACAGCGTGCCGGCCGCGGCGGCCACTGAAGGGTGAACCAACGGCAAAGGAAGACCTTTCTCTCTGTCTCTCTCTCTCTCACTGTCCACTCTGCCTGTCAAAAGAAAAAAAAAAAAAGATGCTTTGTAAACAGTAAGGGGTAAGACAAACATATATGACTTGTTAAATTACCACAGGAAGTTGAAGCTTCTTTCAGAAAGAAGCAGACTATCCAACCACTCCTCCCTTGAATGAAAGTTTCCCCTGGAAGAAAAGCAAATTCCAGCAATGAAAAACTCCAAACTTTGGTGCCAACTTGTTTAGCATTCATGCTAGAAGATGTTCCTTCCTATGTGTATGCAAGTCTGTGTAGGTGTGAGTGAGTGTATGTTTGGGGGATGCACTATGTTAAAATTCAGTGAGCAGTACGAGAAGTCTTGGGCACATTCTGTTAAAAGGGATTTAATACCAAAATTTTAAAGAAAAATCTAAGTCTCTCCTAGGACCCAGCAACTAGATGCTAACAAAGTAAACAACAAAGCATTTTCAACATTCAAGAAAACCATCTGGTGTTACACTTTGCCTATAAGACCTTATAGAACAGTCTGAGTAATTTGGGTCAGCAAATATGTGTAATTACGCAAATAAGTGTTCAGGTGCTTATTATTTACATAGCTCTTTTACATTCTCTCTCAACATATTATTACCAACATTTATTTCTACCCTACATTATTGCATCCCAAGAAATATTTATGCACTTAAGCACTTACATAACAGGAATTATGTATAAGAAACTGTTCTAACTTCTTTATGAATATTAATTCAACATGATGACTAATCCTCATAACCCTATAAAGTTTAAACTATCATTATCTCTATTTATAGAAAATTTTAACTATAATAATTTGTTTCAAAATCGCTTTCTTCCAAAACAGAGTACTTTTTTACAAATGGTTTTCTCTCTTTATTTCATCATTTCTACAATTTACATCAAGAAAGGATTTGAACTGCAGTTGCTAAAGGCTTTATACTACGAAAAATGACAAAACATAGTGTGAGTTATTTTTGTAAAATCTTAGAAGTGAACAGATTAGCTTCACACAAAATGCACTGTGATTAGAGGTGACATTGCGATTTTCTAAATAATGTCAGTTTTAATGAAGCAAAGTTCGCTCCCCACAAAACAAAAGGTGCCAAGTTGTCTGCTTTTGATTCACTGTGCCTCTTGAACACTGTGGTTCCTTTCTGTATTTAAAAGAGTATACAGTTCAAAATGCTTTGATCTTATTCTTACCACTTTCTAATAAACATGAAGAAACCTGTCATTCCCTACTCTTAAAAGAGGCTATTGGTATATTTTCTCATATTTTATTTCTTTCACAAAATTTTCTAAAACATGCCTCCACTTATTGTGTTTAAAAATGATTTAAAAATATCCAAAATTATAGATTGCTGTGCCTTATCTTCACTTTGTAAGGCACACTATTAACCCAAATATGGTACTATCTAGAAAATATGGTTTATTCTAAAGTTCATGGGTATAATGGCAGCAAACGGCCAGGAGCAAGACCAAGATTACTCTTTTAGCAGATTGATAGTTCTGAGGAAAGTGTTTGTAAACTTAAATTTCATTTTGTGCTGCCATATTTCAAGTCCCACATACGTGCCAGCTGCTTAAATGCATATACAATCGTCATCAAGATTAACCAGCACGTAAAAGCTTATCATAGGCAAGGACGCACAACATTTCAGACCATATCTCTTTCTTTGAGTAGTTAATCTCACCTGGTACCAAAATTAGATACATTTCCTTGAAGAGTTTAGGAGAAAGAACATTCCCTGACAGTTAATCTGTCAAAAATATGGACATGTTATTAATTTGCCTTTCACACTAACACATTGAAGGCTGTTAAGAGCAAATGCCACCTGAGTGTCGCAGCCTCAAGACAAGCCCCAGAGTTGGGGGTGCAGGGCCAGAAGATAGCCCTTACAGCTCGATTTGAAGGTTCATTCCCTGAGCCTATTTTGAATCCGGTTCCATGGTTTCTGATAATATATGCAGAGGATTTTATAAATTAAAATCACCATCAGAGTACAGGGTATGTAACTCCAGAAATAGTATTAAGTGCTAATGTTTATTTTAGGCTTACTATGTTCCAGACACTCTAATAAGCACTTCATAACTGTTAAGTATTATCTTTAGTTCTAAAATGAAGAGACTGAAGCCTGAGAGGTTCAGTAAATTGTCCAGAGTCACAGAACTAGTGAGAGAGTCAGTACTGAAATCCTGACAGTCTAGGTCAACAGCCTGTAACCTAGCAGCACAATTCTAAAAAACTACAATCCTCTCACTTAGAGAATAAGATCTCTTATACTTAAAATACACAGCCAAACCTCATGCATAGTATCTATAACAGTCCTTAAAAAACAATTCACTTCTGTTTGCTTGTGTGTCTGTTATATATTGCTGCTTAACACATCTACTCACAATTTACCAGCTTAGAACGATAATCTTTTAATAGCAGAGTCTCAGGGTCAGGGACTTGAAGGCAGCTTGGCTGCACTGTTCTGCTCCGGGGGTCTCTTATATTGTTGTCAAGCAGTTATTTAAATACTGGAATGGGGCTGAGGATCATGACAGCCACTGGCTGCCATCCTTGGTTCTTTGCCACCCATACCCCTTTCTAAGGCTACTTAAGGACCATGGCAGCTGAGGCCCCCCAGAGCAAGAAGAGTGAGGCAGAAGCCCTGTGGCTTTTGTGACCTAGCCTCTTTTTTATCTTATTCACAAGAAGTGTCAGAACCAAAAGACAGAGGATCTGAAACAATTCGTAAGTACATGTTGTCTTGAGCTTGTTTCTCAGAGAACGTGCCTGGAAGCTGATCTTTTAACACTGCATTCCAAAAGATGTCAGGTGCTAGATCACAAGTAAGGGATGGTAAGAAGTTTTGAGGAACCAGTTCTAACTGACCCCAGGTAGGAGGACATGCCCAAAGAATGCAGAGTAAAGTTCTCTCATTGGAATACAAAAATTTCCTCCTCTGGGCAGGATTTGGAGGACATTTTCTGAACATGGGAGGTATATGCAGAAGCATGACAAACTTCTGTACCTGCACCAGATCACCTCCACATGCAATGGCTTCAGGCCCCTTATAATGAAAATAAGACCTTGCTACCTCCTGCATCAGGGAGGCACTGCTTTGGGATCTATCCCCAGAGTCTCCTTGCCTGCAAGCTCACAATAAATCTTTCTTAACTGAGAGTCCTGAGTGCATGTTCATTTTCGTATTCCAAGAAAGAACTCATTTGGTTTAGTAACAATGAATTGCTAAGTCCAACCCAAACTCAGGAAAGAAAATTAAGCTCCACCCTTTGGATGGAGTCTCAAAGAACTTTGGGTTTTTTAAACACACCACTACACCACCACATTTAGTCTAGTTCAGCTAGAGAAACTTGTCTTTCATTGTCCAACTCTTTATCATCAAAATTCGATTTTATCTTGTCATTCTCAGAATTGTTCTGATTACTTACACCTTATAATATTATAAACATCCTGGTTCAAGGCTATCTTTTCTTTCTTTTCCCCTGACTCCATTGCAATGTTTCCAGAAATACTGTGCTAATCAGGGATGGATACTGAGAAACAGTACCCTTGGAAGAGTTCCCACCAGAAGAAACACAAAGACACAACGGTAGTTATTTCCCTAAGCCCTGCTCTGCAGTCAAGTGATTCCCTAAGTGTCTACACCCATTACCTTAGTCAAATTTATAGATAAGCAATGTTTGTTTCAGACCCAGATGGCAGCACCCCTCCCTGGATTACAAGATCCTCCTTTTACCTGCCCTGGCTCTCAAGTCCCCATCAGGTGTGCCAGTAATCAACTTGTTTTCCATCTGTTCATCCCCTACAGCCAGCTCCTCAGAATGTCACTATCACCTGATACTAGTGGGATAAACTGATTCAATCTAAGCCAGAGTTTTTCAACTTAGCACTACCGACATTTGAGGCTGGAGAGTTCCATGCTGGGTAGGGTTAGCCTGTGCATCCCAGGATATTTGGCAGCATCCTTGTCATTTACCCATGAGATGCCAGTAGCAGCACTTCCCAGTGGTGACAAACAAAAAAGTGTTCAAATATTCCCTGCGAGGCAAACTTTGTCTTGATTGAGAATCAATGACTAAGCTATTAGAACTGAACTCTGAAATGTATATAGAGATGTCTCATGTTTCCTACAAAAGAGGCAGTCAATTATATTTTGAGACAAGAAGGATTTCAGTATGAATCAATTATTTAATTTAGTAGCCTATTTCTTCAATTGTCATTTGAGCTTTCATTCGCTAGATGATTTCTAGGTGAGCAGAGGGTTGTGATCTATTTTTTCAAAAGCACAAATATTTGAAAGATCTAGAACAAGATGGAAAGGAAATAAAGGCAACTAGAATGAGAACAAAGGTAATAGAAAAGTAAACTTTTCATATTAAAATTATCTTGGAATATCTAGTCAATTTTTTTTAAGTTAATGCCATATTGATTGATAACCACACAGTAGTCAGTTCTCTAAACATTTTCTCAAAATATTACCTCATTTAATTTTTGTGACAACCTTGTGCAGTAAATATTATTACACTCAGTTTGACACATGAAGGAGCTGGGACAGTGATTTATTGCTAATAGTTATTTGTGCTTCTTTCTTCTGCTCTATATTCCCTCGGGATTTTGTTTTTGTTTCACTAGTGCTTTTCGTTGTCTTCTAGAGTGTTTTGTGCTATGTATTGAAACTTTAGAATAATCACAAAATTTCTCAGGTCCATCTAGGTCACCACTATCTGGAGAAAAACAACAGAACCCAGAATCAGGAAGAAAATAACAGTGACCCCAGTAGAGATGTCAGTCCTCAAGAGATTAGGAAAGTGGTCCTGTTTTCAAGAGGATTGTGAGGAATCAGTCTGAGGGAGGCTAATTGAAGGTCAAAGTTGGAGGAGATCACAGGGACAGACAGAAGTATTTTTGCAAAGATGAGAACAGACATTTTTAAAACACAACTTGGATTCCAACAAAAAGTTGGCCCATGACCTTGAATGGAAATATGGAATTACCTAATGACACTACTATCAGCATTAAAATGTACCTAAAATAATGTAATACATTCCCTACTCCATGAAAAATTGTTGAATGTCTACTTTTTGTGTCTACAGCCATACCCTGTGCCACCCTCCTCGTTCCTTCTTTCTCAAATACCTTCAGCGGCTCTCTACTGCTTTCTAAACCAGTAATAGAGGTCTTCTATCATCTGACTTCACTCTACTTTCTTAGTCCAGTCTTTGCCCTTAACGCACAAAATTGAGTTATTTGCATTTTCTCTGAAATGCTTTTCAAAACTTGCAACTCACAGTTCCTCTTGCTTAAAATAACCTTTTCTCAGTTTCTGATCTATGAAAATTTTACCATTCTTCAAGGCAAAGATTGAATAGTCTGTCTCTGTGACTCAAACTCTAACTCTGACATCCCACAGTACCCAGTCTGTACCTTTTTGAGAAACTTTTGGAGTTTATCCTGAATTATATTGAGCCATGTATCTATCCAGTTACTAAACAGTAAACTCCTTAAAGAGAAGGAACATATTTTATTCTTCTTTGTTTCAAAACTTTGAAAATCTGATGTGCTCAATAGACATGTGTTAAGTTGGAGTTTGACTAGTTGATACCTCCTTTTGGAAAGCAAACCCAAAGCCAGCATAAAAATTTCCACTTTATGATATATGCTTCCAAATATCTTAATAACTTTGGCATTTGTAGAACCTTTTTTCTTGTAGGAAGTGCTTTATAAATGTGTATATCCTCTAATTAACCCTTCAATGGCCCCGGTCTTGCTGTATCAGAAAATAAAGTGAAGATTTTGTATCTTTTCGTATAACACTACAGAGATTTTCCATGAAAGAGTGAAGTTGGATGCTTTCCAGAGTGCAAGGAAAAGCAGGAAGCTAGCAGGTGCCAAATAAAATGGACTGCCAGTCACCACAGAGGGGCTGAGGCAGAAGGGATAAACATGGAATACAAACTTTCCTTTCTGTTTTACTATATCCTTGTGATTATTAATGACATTATATGTCTATTATAAGTGCTAATTTTCACAAATCCTAGAAAAGAATTCAAGTACTCTGTAGTCTAATAATCTATTTTTGTATGAATTAAATGTCCTGAATTCGGCCGGCGCTGCGGCTCACTAGGCTAATCCTCTGCCTTGCGGCCCCAGCACACTGGGTTCTAGTCCCGGTCGGGGCGCTGGAGTCTGTCCCGGTTGCCCCTCTTCCAGGCCAGCTCTCTGCTGTGGCCAGGGAGTGCAGTGGAGGATGGCCCAAGTGCTTGGGTCCTGCACCCCATGGGAGACCAGGAGAGGCACCTGGCTCCTGGCTTCAGATCAGCGCGGTGTGCTGTCTGCAGCGGCCATTGGAGGGTGAACCAACAGCAAAGGAAGACCTTTCTCTCTGTCTCTCTCTCACTGTCCACTCTGCCTGTCAAAAAAAAAAAAAAAAAAAAAAAAAGTCCTGAATTCAATAATATAAATTAATGTATATCATTGTGTTACAGAGGTAAAAATAAAATTTTTTTTGACAGGCAGAGTGGACAGTGAGAGAGAGACAGAGAGAAAGGTCTTCCTTTGCCTTTGGTTCACCCTCCAATGGCCGCTGCGGCTGGCGTGCTGCGGCTGGCGCACCGCGCTGATCCAAAGCCAGGAGCCAGGTGCCTCTCCTGGTCTCCCATGTGGATGCAGGGCCCAAGTACTTGGGCCATCCTTCACTGCACTCCCAGGCAGTGAGTGAGTCCAGAGAGCTGGACTGGAAGAGGAGCAACCAGGACAGAATCCGGTGCCCCGACTGGGACTAGAACCCGGTGTGCCGGCGTCACAGGTGGAAAATGAGCTATTGAGCTGCGGTGCCGGCCAAAAATCAATTTTTAAAATGCATTGAAGACCATAATATTACAGATTTAGCCAAATTAAAATATCTGGTCTTGGGGGACAAACATATTTAAAACCTAATTATTCATTTTAACCTAAGGAATCTTGAAACTTGTTTTATGTTATCTATAGTACTTAATTCACACACACAAAAAAACAACAAAGCTCCACATGGTGTTTTTTAGGAATATATTTGCTAATTAATTAGGACACATCTGTGAGTAGGTTCTAAGAAACAGTGTACCTGCCTGAATAGGAACCTTCAAGTGTTCACTCTATGCGTCAAGGCTTGTACTTGCACACAGTACACAGCTGCAGCAGATCCTTTGCCTTGGGAGCAATCAGCATGACTCATTTGCTTCTCTGGAATATTATAGAATTGTGTTGAATATAATTTATTTAGAAATATTACTTGAATATGTGCAATGTGTTAACCACCATAATCCATTAAATATTATTAGCACTCCATCTTATATTGTAGATAAAAATGGGCAATAGCAGTCCTAAGAAATTGTAAGCACCTTGAGCAGATATAATATTATCAACTCTTGTTTTTAAGAATTATTTATTTATTTGAGAAGTAGAGTTACAGACAGTGGGAGGGAGAGACAGAGAGAAAGGTCTTCCTTCCATTGGTTCACTCCCCAGATGGTCATAACGGCCAGAGCTGCACCAATCCGAAGCCAGGAGCCAGGAGCTTCTTCCAGGTCTCTGATGTGGGTGCAGGGGCCCAAGCACTTGGGCCATCTTCCACTGCTTTCCCAGCCCATAGCAGAGAGCTGGACTGGAAGAGGAGCAGCCGGGACTAGAACCAGCACCCATGTGGGATGCTGGCACCACAGGAGGATTAACCTACTGCGCCACGGAGCCAACCCCATCAACTCTATCTTAAAGATAGAGTATACTAAAACATATTATTCAGTGAGATAACACTCAGTCACATTTTTCCAATTAAGCAATGTTAAGCCCAGTTGATATCTGCCCAGGCCAGGACATAAAAGTATACAAAAGAAGGCAGGCGTTGTGGAGGAGTGGTTAAGCTAACACTTGGGACACCTCTATCACATATTGGAGTGCTAGTTTGAGTTCCAGATCTACTGCTTCCCATGCAACTACCTGCTAATGCACTTGGGAGATATCCGGGTCCCTTGCCACCCATCTGTGAGACTCAGACAAAGTTCTGGGTTCCTGGATTCAGCTTGGCTGTTGTGGGCATTTGGAAAGTGAACCAATGGGTGAAAGATATTCTCTCTCTCTCTCTCTCTGCCTTTGAAATAAATAAAACTTTAAAAATGTGTACAATGGATCCCTCTTATTCTGAAAGGAATATGCTTCAAATCCACAGTGTAATCCTTTATACAAGTACCTAATTAGAGAATGAATGATTTTACTGTTTTTTTTTCCTGCACATAAAAACAGTGCAACATGGATTTGTTGTATGATAGGATAATACATGTCCCAGGGAGGATGGAGTGCTACAGAGTGACATTTCATCCTAATAGAGTGATGTAATGTAATAGTCAGTTATTTGTTACTCTAACTAAATACCTGAAATAAGCTACTTATGAAGAAAGGTAGTCTATTTTAGCTCACACTTTTGGAGCTTCACAGTCAAAGATCAGGCAGCCCCATTGGTTTGGCATCTGAGGATGGACTTCTTAATGGTAAGAGGGGTACATGTGTTTGTGTGTCTCCCCCTATGAAGCCACCACGGCTGGGTCATGGAGGATTCACCCCAACAGCCCAATCCAATTTCATCACTTTCCAAGCACCCCACCTCTGAACACCATAATTGGATTAAAATTCTGCCCTTCTGGTACTATTAATGTAAAGACTTTAGGGACAAAGTTTTTAACGTATGACTTTTGGGTGACGCTCAAGCTAATTTCTAAACCATTGTTCACACAATTTAACACTTAAGACTTATTTCTTGAATTTCCACTTAATATTTTCAGACCACAGCTGACTGTGAGTAATAGATAACAAGGAAACTAAAACCACGGATAAGCTAATAAAACTCCCCATTCAAAATTTCTGAGTATTTCTAAAATAATTTTTAAAAATTGGGGCTGGCACTGTGGCATAGTGGGTAAAGCCCCCACCTGCCTTGCTGGCATCCTTTATGGGTGCTAGTTCGAGTCCCCGTTGCTCCACTTCCAATCCAGCTCTCTGTTATGGCCTGGGAAAGCAGTGGAAGATGGCCCAAGTCCTTGGTCCCCTGCACCCACGTGGGAGACCTGGAAGATGATCTTGGCTCCTGGTTTTGGATAGGCACAGCTCCAAGCTGTTGCAGCTATCTGGGGAGTGAATCAGCAGATGGAAGACCTCTCTCTCTGTCTCTCCCTTTCTATGTCTGTAACTCTGCCTCTCAAATAAATAAAATAGATCTTTTAAAAACAAAAAGATCAGCTCAGGGTACATGTTAGATTGTGTGTGCGTGTGTATGTGTGTGTGTGTAAAGTGGTAAAAATATCTTTCAGTGCTTGGTGTAAGAATTCATTCACTGTGGTCCTGATAATATACAAAATTTTCTTTGTAAACTTAAAAAGAAACTAAACAATGAAAAGGAAAATCAGAGAGAAAGACAGAAAGACCCACAAGTTAAAGGAAGAACTTGAAAAAGAAAAAGAAAAAACCTGAAATACACAAAATACTAAAAAAAAATCAAGGAATTTTAAGCTAAAAGTAGGTTTTGAGAAAACTAACAAAATTGATAAACCCCTGGTAAAATTTATCATAACTGAAAGGAGAGAAGGTATAAATTGCCAATTTAGGAATTAAAAAGACTTCACTACAGATCCTCCAGATATTAAAAGAGAATGCTGTTAAATGAATAAATTACTTTAAAATTCATTTTGCCAAAACAGACACAGTAAAAAATAGAATATCTAAATACTCTGATATCTATTAAAGGACTGTAGCCTGTAATTGAAAATGTTTTCACAAAGAACACTCCATGAACAACAGACTTAATAGTTTAGACTTCATTCACAAGCACATCAATACAACAAACAACATCATTAAGAATGTAAAAGGATAGTAGAAAGTGGAGCCAGCCCCTCTCCTTGTTGGAGTAGGAGGCTACTGATAGGCAAGTATAAATGATCAGCATGATCAATGTGGTAAGGGATTAGTGTCTGAACAAGAATTCATTTATCTGAGTAGGAACTCATCAGTAGGAACTCTCCCATGCAAATGCTCACACATAGAACTATTTACAGATATTGTGTGCATCCATATCTATAGGTACATGATCCTTGCCTAACCAACTGAGAGAGCCTAGAAGAATGTCATCCCAGTAGCAACAAGCACATGTGTGCCCTTACATTGGTCTCTAATAATGTTCTTTAACAAAAGAAATTTGAGATCCCTGGAGAAAGGATTGATTCTAGAACTTGAACAGAAAATACTTAAGATGAGCCTGGAATATCTTTGTAATGGCAGAAAATAAGGAATAGCTAAACAAACAAACAAACAAAACGCCCACTGTAATTTGCATACAACATAGGGGTATAAGAGATAGTTGAAAGAGTTCCCAATGGCCAAAACTAGAACAGTTTGAGCAATAAAATAAAAGTACTATTGAATTATACCCTGAAGTATAAAATATTTTTGATTCTATGTTGATATAAATTATTAGAAAAAATTAATAAATTAAGGAGAAGAGATAATTCTTCAGGGCAGAAGAATCTTAAGTGGCATATATAGATCACCGGCCTTCAAAGGTGGGGGGCATAAGTCTCCATTCCTTAAGTGTGGGTTGTGTGTAGTGACTCCCTTCCAAAGGGCACAGTAGGAGGGAGGAACCTGGTGTTATCAAACAATACCTCAACCAGGTGATCAAGGTTGGTGTCAACAGCAATAAGTTACTCTGGTCTAATTATGAGAAAAGCACTAACAATTGCAGCAGAGGGACATTCTACAACACACTTGACTAGTGTTCTTCAAAATCCTTGAGGTCATCAAAAGAAGTTCTGTCACAAGGAAGCGGAGCCCAGGGAGACTTGACATTTAAATGTAATGTGCTAACTTTGATGGAGTTCTGGAACAGAACAAGAACATTAGGTAAAAACTAGAGAAACATGAATAAAATATGGACTTTAGTTAATATTAATAGATCAATATTGGTTCATTAATAAGAACAAATGTACCATACTAATGTAGGAAGTTAATAATAGAGGGAGCTGGGTATGAGATATATGAGGACTTTCTGCACTATCTTTGCAATTTTTCTGGAAACTTAAACTTATTCTAAAATAGAAATTCATTTCTAAAACAATTTACAACACAAAACAGGGAAAATATTTATAATACCTATATCTAGGAAAGGACTTACACATAGAATATGTAAAAAACAGATCTGTATGAGAATGTATGAAGAAAAAGACTACCTGCTAAGGAAAAATGATTTAATTGGGTAGACATTTCACAAAAAAATATACAAATGATAATAAGCAAATAAAAGGTGTCTAACATCATTATTTATCAAGATAAAGAAACTTAAGACTATAATAACAAACCATCTCACATTCCCCCAAATGGTTATGATTTGTAAAACTAACAGTGTTAATGTTGGTGGGGATGTGTATCAATTCCAAGTCCTAATCACTGCTGTTTGAAGGTATATTGATACAACTGCTTTGGAAAACCAATTGCTATCTATCAAAGCTAAATATAATTATAACCTATGATCAGCATTCTTCATAATAATCCCAAAATAGAAATAACCTAAACCCCATCAACAAATAAAATGTATAAATAATGGCTTGTATTTTTACATAATGGAATATTATTATATAACAAGAGAAATTCTCCTGTTATATGAGCAATATAAATGATTTTTACAGAAATGGATAAAATGAGCCAGACACAGAAGAGTGCCTACCATATGATGTTATTTATATGAAAAATTCACAAAATAGGTAAAAAAGAACCTATACTGACAGAGGTCTCACAGATGACTTGTCGCTCCCCCTCTTCGTGGAGGAGCAACACAGGACCCTGCGCTGTTCTTTCGTCTGCTCGGCCCTCCCCGGGTTTGCTGCTGGTTCTTCCCGGGTTGGCTACTGTCCCTTCCACCTCCGTGGAAGGGCAGTTCCCCCTGGCCACATTCCCCACTTCCGCAGGGGAGCGGCACACCGCCGGCCGGCTCTCTGGGGGGCTGCACAGGTGTTCCTTCAGATGTTCCCCTTAGATGTTCCTGGTGAATGCCGTCTCTCTCCTCCTTTATAGTCCTCCTCCGCCAATCCTAACTCGGCTGCCCACACGCCGAGTACGCTGCTCTCCTCTAATCAGGAGTAGGTCCTACAGTTTATTGGTTGAACTGGAGGCAGCTGCGTAGAAGCTGTTTTCTCCTCTCCCAGCGCCATATTGTGGGAGAGCAGATGCATAGAATAAGTCTTAATTCCAGTAACTCAGTGTCGTTCCCCCACGAAGAGGGGGAGCGACATAATGGTGCCGTGACTCGGATAGGAAACCTAGCTCGGATAGGAAACCTGACTCGGATAGGAAACCTAGGACGGATATGAAACTTAGGAGGGAAGAAACGGGAAGAATTGGGAAAATATCGGAGAGAGAGACTAGCAAACAGCCTAGGGAAAATACCGGAGAGAGAGACTAGCAAACAGCCTAGGGAAAAGCCGGACGAAAAGGGTGCCGGAAGAAGCTATTGAAAGCCTAGGCATAGACTCAGATACGGACTACGGGGGGAAGCTGGGAGAAATCTCTAAGGTCGAAAGCAAAAGTGAAAGCTAGAACAAACAGACTCGGACGCGGACTGTGGGGAGAGGCCAGGAGAAATGAGGGAGGAATATCGTTGGAGGAAAGCTTGGGGAGGAGACGCAAGCTACGCTGTGTTACTCGCGGAAGCCGCCGCGTGCAGAGAGAGCACGGGGCGTGAATAGATAGGGAACGCTGGCGTAGGCCGTGGTTCAGACGCGAAAGGGTTAAGCGTGGAGACCGCGGAGCGCGCGAAGCCGAGCCGCGCAAAGCCGGGAAGCTGCGCAGATGAGAGAGGCGCGCGGGCTGAAGCGGCGCAGAGCCGGGAACCCGCCGGCGGGGCGAGGTGCCGGAAAGCCGCAGGGATAGGAGAAACAGAAGTTTAGAAGTAAAAGAGAAATAGGAATGTTGGCAGACAGAAGTAAAATGGGAGAAATAGAAATGCCCGGAGATAGAGAAATAGAGAAAAATAAGGCCTCCCCTCAACATGCCAATTAGAAGGCTTGGATTCGGTCTGCCCGATTAGTGAGGCGATGAGTACCTGGGCGGCTAGCCGCAGGTCACCGAAGACAGGCACGAATTAACATCAGTAAAGCTTCCCCACAATACCGCAATTAGGAGGCTTGGATTCGGTCTGCCTGATTTAAGGCGGTAAGCGCCAGCAAAGCTCGACCAGAGTATGAGCTGCAGGTCACCGAAGATAGGCACGAACCAACACTAATAAGTCTCCCCCACAATAAGGCAATGAGAAGGCTTGGATTCGGTTTGCCTGATAGGTCTTGTAAGTCCCCTGCAGGCAGAGCAGAGCATGCGCTGCAGGGCACCGAACACAGGCATGCATCAGCGCCTAAAAACCTCCTTACAATGGTGAAGAGAGGACCCGGATTCGGTTTTCCTGATTGATAGGACTTGTAAGAGCCTGTGGCAACTCTAGCAAGTAGAGCAGAGTGTGTGCCGCGGGACACCGAAGACAGGCGCGTATCAACGCTAAAAAATAAAAAGAAAGGGGGATCTGTGGGGAGCAATCCGGACTAGACTAAGTTACTCGAATTAGGACTTATTCTATGCATCTGCTCTCCCACAATATGGCGCTGGGAGAGAAGTAAACAGCTTCCGCACAGCTGCCTCCAGTTCAACCAATTAACTGTAGGACTTGCTCCTGATTGGAGAGCAGCGTACTCAGCCGAGTTGGGATTGGCGGAGGAGGACTATAAAGGAGGAGAGAGACGGCATGCACGAGGAACATCTACGAGGAACATCTAAGGGGAACACTGTGCAGCCCCCGAGAGAGCCGGCCGGCGGTGTGCCGCTCCCCTGCGGAAGTGGGGAATGTGGCCGGGGGAACTGCCCTTCCACGGAGGTGGAAGGGATAGTAGCCAACCCGGGAAGAACCAGCAGCAAACCCGGGGAGGGCCGAGCAGACAGAAAGAACAGCGCAGGGTCCTGTGTTGCTCCTCCACGAAGAGGGGGAGCGACATAATGGTGCCGTGACTCGGATATGAAGCCTAGGCAGGATTCAGTGTCGTTCCTCCACGAAGACGGGGAGCGACACTCAGTCCAGTCCGGGTTGCTCCCCACAGATCCCCCTTTCTTTTTATTTTTTGGCGTTGATACGCGCCTGTCTTCGGTGCCCCGCGGCACACACTCTGCTCTGCTTGCTAGAGTTGCCACAGGTTCTTACAAGTCCTATCAATCAGGCAAACCAAATCCGGGTCCTCTCTTCGCCATATTGTGAGGAGGTTTTTAGGCGCTGATGCGTGCCTGTGTTCGGTGCCCCGCAGCGCATGCTCTGCTCTGCCTGCAGGGGCTTACAAGCCCTAACAATCAGGCAAACCGAATCCAGGCCTTCTCATTGCCGTATTGTGGGGGAGACTTATTAGTGTTGGTTCGTGCCTATCTTCGGTGACCTGCAGCTCATACTCTGGTCGAGCTGCTTGCTGGCGCTTACCGCCTTAAATCAGGCAGACCGAATCCAAGCTTAATATTGTTGTATTGTGGGGAAGCCTTACTGATGTTAATTCGTGCCTGTCTTCGGTGACCTGCGGCACATAAGCTGCTAGCTGCCCGCAGGTGCTCATCGCCTCACTTGATTAGGCAGACCGAATCCAAGCTCTCACATTGCAGTGTTGTAGGGAGGCCTTTTTATTTCTCTATTTCTCTATCTCCGGGCATTCCTATTTCTCCCATTTTACTTCTATCTTCCAGCATTCCTATTTTTCTCACTTTACTTCTAAACTTCTGTTTCTCTTATCCCTGCGGCTTCCCGCTCTCATTCTTATCCCCGCGGCTTCCCGGCTGCGCCCGCCCCGAGGCTGCTTCTCGGCAGCTTTCCGGCTGAGCCGCTTCAGCCCGCGCCTCTCTCATCTGCGCAGCTTCCCGGCTCCTCGCCCCGCCGGCGCCCGCCCCGCGGCGGCTTCACAGCTCTGCGCGGCTTCCTGGCGCCTCGCCCCGCCGGCGGGCTCCCGGCTCTGCGCGCACGCTCCGCGGTCTCCACGCACCTCGCGCCCGCACCACGGCCTCGCGCCAACGCCCCGTGCTCTCTCTGCACGCGGCGGCCTCCGCGAATGTTTCCGCCACCACCGGCATTCAGTCCAAGTTCCCCGGACTAACCTGGCGAATTCTGGCGGCCCACGTCTCTGCCTCTGGCTCCAGATCCTCGCCTCTTGCTCCCCAGGGTGACTTGAAGAATTCCAAGATGGCTTGGCCTGCACTCGCGGCTTCATCCTCCCCAACACTTTTCTCCACCCGGTGTGTTTCCCCAAGTTTTCCTCCAACAATATTCCTCCCTCATTTCCCCCGGCCTCTCCCCACAGTCCGTATCCAAGTCTAAGTTTCTTATAGGTTTCACTTTCACTTTCAACCTGCAGTCCATATCTGAGTCTAAGTTTCTTCTTGCTTTCACTTTAAATCCTAACTTCTTTCCCACAGTCCATATCCGAGTCTATGCCTAGGCTTTCAATAGCTTCTTCCGGCACCTAGGCTCTTTGCTAGTCTCTCTCTCCGGTATTTTCCCATTTCTTCCCGTTTCTTCCGTCCTAAGTTTCCTATCCGTCCTAGGTTTCCTATCCGAGTTAGGTTTCCTATCCGAGTCAGGTTTCCTATCCGAGCTAGGTTTCCTATCCGAGTCACGGCACCATTATGTCGCTCCCCGTCTTCATGGGGGAACGACACTAAGCCCTGCCTAGGCTTCATATCCGAGTCACGGCACCATTATGTCGCTCCCCCTCTTCGTGGAGGAGCAACACAGGACCCTGCGCTGTTCTTTCGTCTGCTCGGCCCTCCCCGGGTTTGCTGCTGGTTCTTCCCGGGTTGGCTACTGTCCCTTCCACCTCCGTGGAAGGGCAGTTCCCCCTGGCCACATTCCCCACTTCCGCAGGGGAGCGGCACACCGCCGGCCGGCTCTCTGGGGGGCTGCACAGGTGTTCCTTCAGATGTTCCCCTTAGATGTTCCTGGTGAATGCCGTCTCTCTCCTCCTTTATAGTCCTCCTCCGCCAATCCTAACTCGGCTGCCCACACGCCGAGTACGCTGCTCTCCTCTAATCAGGAGTAGGTCCTACAGTTTATTGGTTGAACTGGAGGCAGCTGCGTAGAAGCTGTTTTCTCCTCTCCCAGCGCCATATTGTGGGAGAGCAGATGCATAGAATAAGTCTTAATTCCAGTAACTCAGTCCAGTCCGGGTTGCTCCCCACATGAGTGTCATCTTAAAGAGGAAGTAAATGAGAGAGGTCATAACAGGTATTTCTGAGATAATGGCAATAGTCTATGTAGTTCTGGGAGGTCAGTACCCTTATCTCTGCTCACTTTGTAAACATTCCTGAAGATGTGACCATTTGTATAATTTTCTGCATGTTATACCTCAGTGAAAGTACAGAAACAACTACACTGTAGCCAGTGATCATTTCTCACCTACCAGCTTGTCCAATATGCAAAATTCGACAGCATGCTCTATTGGTGAAGCTGTGGAGAAAGGGGAATGCAGTAGGTTACAACCCCTTTGCAGAAGAATATGACGCCACTGTCTAATGTGCCAATCTCCAAGAGTACCTCACACTGTGACTTGATTTGCAGATAGGCCCCTTAAAGGAAAGATTCAGTTAAAATGAGGTCATTAGGGTTGCCTTAATCTAATCTGACTGGTGGCCTCTTAAGGGGACACTTGTATCCAGAGAGACACTGGGGGTACATTCTCACAATGGAAAGACCATGAGAGAAGAGAGAAGGCAGCCGTCTGTAAGCCAAAGAGAGAGACCCCAGAAGACGCCAAATCTGCCAATCTCTTGACTTGTAGCCTCCAGAACTATGAGAAAACAAATTATCAAATACACACAGTTTTAGTATTTTGTTAGGCTAGCCTTAGCAAACTAATTCACTAACAAAGTATAACAGTGACTCAGAAGTCTAGAACAGTTTTAAGCATTACTGATTTCAGAATTACACATGCAACCAGCTCACAAAAATAATTTACATGTTTATATTTTTATATTCCTATTATATTTTCTATTGTGAAATTTAAATAATTTTATTTACTTTTTAGGCCTTCTGACTAAATAAGGCAAACACCAATTTTTTTTTTAAAGATTTGTTTATTTATTTGAAAATCAGAGTTACAGAGAGAGAGAGAAAGAGCAATCTTCTACCTGCTGGTTCACTTGCCACATGACCACAACAGCTGGGGCTGGGACAGGCCAAAGCCAGAAGCTTCTTCTGAGTCTCTTTTGTAGGTGCAGGAGCTCAAGCACTTGGGCCATCCTCTGCTGCTTTTCCAGGTCCATTATCAGGGGGCTGGATCGGAAGTGGAGCAGCTGGGACTCTAGCTGGCTCCCTATGGCATGCTGGTATTACATACCTGCTATACCACAGCACTGGCCCAACAAACACCGATATTAACATTAAGATTTAAAAATAGGCCAGGTGCCACGGCTCACTAGGCTAATCCGCCGCCTGCAGCGCTGGCACACGGGGTGCTAGTCCCGGTCGGGGCGCTGGATTCTGTCCCAGTTGCTTCTCTTGCTGTCCAGCTCTCTGCAGTGGAGGATGGCCCAGGTCCTTGGGCCCTGCACCTGCATGGGAGACCAGGAGAAGCACCTGGCTCCTGGCTTCGGATCAGCGCAGCGCGCCGGCCGCAGCGGACATTGAAGGGTGAACCAACAGAAAAAGGAAGACCTTTCTCTCTCTCGCTCTCACTGTCCACTCTGCCTGTCAAAAAAATAAATAAATAAATAAATAGATTTAAAAATAACTGTTACAAACCCAGCCAAGCCAAAGTGAGACAATACAGTATTTTTCTGCTTTCCTCTCTGTAGCATTCTTCAACATAAGCGAGTGGTTAATAATGGAAAGTTTCTCTTTACAGAACTCTTCCAGCTGTTAAATAAATTTTTATATCACAACTTTTCAGAATTATTTTCAGCTAACATGATACAAACACAAACAATAAGACTTAGGTACCTCCTGATATACGTACACAACACCATCTATAAAGTAATATTGAAAAACTAATAAAAACTAACTTTGATGAAGTCTCCATTTTATTGGAAATAGAGGAGAGAAGAATATGGCAAATGATACACCAGTGGGTACTCAGTACATTTTACTGGATAAATATTTTGTTTGTGTATAATAAACAGCCAAAAATAATAAGTTGAAAAAAAAAGTAAAGGATGGAACACCTGTATATTAAGTAAGACTTTGTCTTGGTACCAATTTGAGCAAACTACAAAAGCAAAATTGATATTTATAAAATAGAGGAAATATGACTAGATATTTGATATTAAATATTATTTACTTGATAGAAGATGCGATGATACTATAAAAGCTATGTTTTAAAATGGAACTTCTTGTTATTCAAATACATCTAAATATATAGAGATATATGATGTCTTGGAGTTTTCAACATAATCCCACATTGAGAAAGGAAGTAAAAGCAGCAAATATTGTGATAAGGATGTGTTTATTATATAATTCCCTACTTTCGTGGTTATTTTTAAACATGGGAATATATTTTTAAAGAGTTTTTAGACATAGCAGTAACTTATTCTAATGAAAGTAATGATGGTTGAAATAACCAGCAGAAACTAAATCCTAAAGGAAAATACAAACTGAAGTACGGATTTAGCAATTGAGTGTTCAATTCTGCCATCCTACCAAGAAAAACCTTTCCTGTTGCTTGCAGCATTTAATTTATCAGAAAAAAAAATAAAACCTGCTGATGCGAAACATTACTCCAGCATAATTCACTTTACAATTACCCAGGAGCACTTCTTAGCCCAAGATAGTCTAAATTCATAGGAATAAGTTACCCAAGGAATTAATTACCATCCAATTTATTACTTATATCTTCTAAGCTGTTGAAGAAACTGGTTACCTGGAAAATTATGTATTTTTGGAATACTTGTCAATTTAATTTGGTTGAGTTTTATGGCAGAATTAATCAGCCTTTTCCTATTTCTTATGCCCAAGAAGCCACAGATGTGTCTTCTATAGGACTGTTGGTTGTAATATGAAGGACTAATCCTGCTCTCTGCAGCTGTGCAGTCAAGGCTACTAGAATTTACTATCTCAAAGGACATAGCTGCAGAAATCGTTCCTGAATTTAGCAGCTGTCAACAGCTAATTGCCTGGTGCATACCTGGTTGTCTAACATCACAGCAACTGATTTGAGATTTGGACTGATGCTTGATGTATTACATCAAGGGTATATGCATTCCGAAAAGTAAAACCCATACTAATGCAATATCAAAGTCTTTTTTATTTGCTTTCTTCACCAACTTAGTAAGAATAAATTTGGCTCTCTCAACACCAAAAAAATTATCTCAGGAATCTCAAAAGAAGCCTTTATGTTTTATGTCAAAATCTAAATATAAAGATTAATAGTCAAATGTTGTTTTATGATTTCCCATTAATTTACCTCATTTAATATTTTATTGAATAATATTTTAAGAATATTAAATAATACTTTTAAGTGTGCTCCATGGATCTCTAGTATGTCTCACATAATATTAAAGAGAAACACACATTGAAAACATTTTATGTATTCAAATTTAATGCGGTGTCTTGTATTTTGTCTGGCAACCACAGCCCTCCCAAATGCCAACATTACAGGCAAAGCTCCTGTGGCTTACCAAGGGGGTGAACCTTTTAACATCATTTCTGTTATTTCTATTCTTGCTGAACAGGAAAGTACAAAATTCTAGTGCAATGTCTCAAGAGGGCTATTGCTAAGCAATGGCCAGCTATATACATTCTTCCAAAGTCAATCCCAAGAACCAGTTTTTACCTGGAAAACAAAATCATTAGAGCAACTGAGTTGATTTTTCAGTTGGAACTAGAGTTAAATTCATTGTTGAGAAACTTGGCGTTAGGTACAAAGAATGTCACTGACTTTGCTCTGTGACCTGGGGCAACCACAGTCTTGCTGAGGAAATCAAAGTAAACTTAACTATAGAATTGTTTCTCAAACTTTAAAAGTGTGCAAATCACCCTCAGATCTTGTTAAAATGCAGATTCTGATTCAGTAAGGAATGAAGTCTATGTTTCAAACAAGCTCCCAGGTGATTCCAAAGCTACTGGTCCATATACCACTCCGAGAAGCGAGGAACCAGGGTAAAGCAATTTACATAAGCAATTCTGTGCAAGGCTTGATACCATGAAAGCTGCTGAATGTCAAGGAGTTAAGTCTCAGAAGAGAATCAGGATAAGTGAATTATGCTTAACGCTGGGAATATAGCCAAATTTTGATTAAATAGTGATTGAGAACAAACTGAAGCCAGTTCTAATAGCGTACAACCTTTACCTGAGATAAGTAACAAATAATATACACATGAGTCAAAAAATTGACATTTATGGAAAAATGGCTTGAAACAAAAGGAGTCCACATCTACCGCAGCCTCTAAATTAGGGGATTATATCTTAAAGTTCATGGAGCCTCAGTATTCCAGGAAGAGATTTGGAGGAGCTCAAGAACATCCTGATTATACAAAGTTAAGTGCTAATAATGCAGGGCTGATTAAAAAGAGTTAACAACTAGTATGGCTCGGGCACTCTCCAATCAGAGTGTTTATCTGACCAGTCCCAACAGTTGTTAACACAAATCATTGTGGGTCCCAACTGAATATCAGGAACCTGTTTTCCTCAGGAATTCTTTAGTGTTCATTAGATTCACAAAGTCTGTGATCCAGAAAAGCTACCAAACCAGTTTTCAGTGGATCATGTCAGTGGAAAGCATTATAATTCAACTGACCATCTTATATAATTATGAATTTTAATATTTCATGTACTAGTATTTTTTTTCAAAATTGCTTTACATCAGGACCAGAGTTGTGGCAAAGTGGGGAAAAGCGGCCACCTGTGATGCCAGCATCCAGTATGGTTGCAGGTTTGAGTCTTGACACCTCTACTTCCAATCCAGCTCCCTGCTAATTAGCCTGGGAAAGTAATGGAAGATGGCCCAAGTACTTGGGCCCCTGCACTCACATGGGAGATCCAGAAGAAGCTCCTAGTTTCTGACTTTGACCTCACCCAGCCCTAGCCATTGCAGCCATTTGGGGAGTAAACCAGTAGATAGAAGATCTCTCCCTGTCTTTTCCTCTCTCTGTGTAACTTTATCTTTCAAATAAATAAATCTTTTGTTAAAAATGGCTTCCACTGAGTCAAATTTAAGAGTTAAGTTACCAAGTTTTACTGAGGATTAATAAGAAATCAAGAAATTAGTTATTGTGTTTTCCTAAAGATTATACCTACTACATCTCATGGTTTATACTACGTGAAACAGTTGCAGATTAATTCACTGGATATCAATTCAAGAAATATCTAGTTTGCAAGTGTGTTTGGTATTTTTTAATTCTTTAGTTTCAATTTACTAGTTTTCATTTTTTAATAAAATTTTTATATGTAATGTTTTGTCTCCAACTTAGTCTCCACTGTCATAAAGATTTAAAAGGTTAGAATGGAACACTCATCAGACAGTAAGACTGAAGGACAAGGGGAAGGGAGAGTTCAGGTAATAACAATATTGTAAAATAAAGTTAGAAATATAACTAAAATATAGTTAGAAAACACAATTAAAAATTGGGTGAACACTTGAGTAGACATTTGTCCAGAGAAGACATACAAGTGTCCAACAGGTGTTTTTAAAAATGCTAAAACATCACAACACTACAAAACTGCAAATTAAAACCACAATGAAATATTACCTCATACTTTTAAAAGGCTGTCATAAAAAAAGGTGGACAATATAAAGTGCTGAATGTGGAGAAAAGGGAGGCCTTGCATGCCATTGCTAGGAATGTAAATTAGTATATCCATTATGGAAAATAGTATGAAGGTTTCTTTAAAAAAAAGTACTATCACATGACTCAGCAATCCCACCATTGGGTATACAGTTAAAGGAAGTACAATTAGTATGTTAAAGAGCTATCTTTGTTATTCACAATAGCCTTGAGACAGAATCAACCTAAGTGTTCATCAACAAACAAGTACAGAAAAATTGATACACATACGTAGTGGAATAATATTTAGCCTTAAAAGAGAAGGAATCCTGTTTTATGTAACAACATGAATGAAACTTAGAGGACATTATACTAAGTGAAATGAGCCAGGCACAGAAAGACAACTACTACATGATTTCACCTACGTGTAGAGTCTAAAAGAGTTGAATTCAATAGAAGCAAAAAATAGGAGGGTTGTCACCAGGGATTAGCACATCGGGGAGAGACTGGGGAGATATTGGTCAAAAGATATGAAATTTCAGTTAGACATGAAGAATGAGTCCAAAGAGATCTTTTGTACATATGGTAACTATAGTTAAGCATAATATATTTTATTCTTGAAAATTGCCAAGAGAGATTTTAAGTATTTTCACCATAAATAAATGTGAGGTAATACATGTTAATTTATTTTATTTATCCATTTCAAAACTTCATCTTGTTCACCATAATGATATATAATTCTTATCAATTCATATTATTTTTACAGTCTTGTATGTGCTGAATACCTACAAGTACACTATTTATTTATTCATAAGACTGCCTCATAGTAAAAACACATTCAATACTATACTCAAGAATATATTGGCCAACTGGCAAATCTACTTTCAATAAACAAGCTTCCTATCTATGAAAGCATGTAAGAGATTTCTCTCACAGTTAAACTATAGTAACATTATAGTAACATGTATATTAGCTTCTAATGGGAAGCAAAATCCTCTAAAAAGATTATATTTATCTCTGGTAGAGAGAAGGCAAACTGGCTAGGGGCTTTGATTTGAGAAATGACATGATGGTGATTTGATTCCCAGTATTTCCTTTTTGCCTTGTAAGCCCCAGACTTGGTCCTGAGGAGACCAATAGCCCAGAATGCAGAAAGTCAGAGACCAAAGCAAACAGAAACACCCTGAAACAAAAGTCCATTCTATAGGAAAATGACCTGGAAAGGGACAGCCTAGGAAGACAGAAAACTTTAAGACAATAACTTCTTTATTCCAGACAAACAGTAGAGGAAAAAATATGGCCCTACTTCTACCCAGCAGCAATAAATGAGAGCCTGAATTTCTCCCTTCACAAGGCTATAATTAAGCATCTCAACGTCCTTACTAGGATTCTGTTAGAGAAGGCCAAGCAGGGAGTCAGCAATTTCATTCCCATTTTCTGGATCCCCACCTCTGGTATGAGTTGTAGATTCCATAGCAGCTGGGTCTCCCAAACAACATAATGGAATGCCCTTCCCCCTCCCTACTGTCATGATGTCAGGGGAGGGTACTGAAGAGTTAGGACTTTCAACATTGCTCGCTGACATCATAACAAACCCCAAAATGGTGTTAGGAACCACATAGGAATCTGGATCTCTCACTCTTGTGAGTAATAAGGAACTCCCACTTGATATGTCAACAGAGAATGAGCAAGATACTTGAACTTATCATTCTATCGTACCCACTTCTGCCACAGCAGTCACAGAGAAAGTCAGTTACAATAAGATTGAGTCTCAACAATATTAAAATATACAAATTTTAATAAAAATCACTTATAATGACAACCAGAAAAATCTCAAACAGAATAAAAAAAAAGACAATGAGATGTGAACACCAAGATGACAAAATGTTAGCATTATCTGACAAGGATTTTGAACAGCCAGGATAAAAATGGCTCAGTAATCATCATAAACATATGGAAACAAATGAAAAAATAAAATGTTTTTGTAAGAAATAAAAGATGTAAATAATAACCAAAAGGAGACTTCAGAACTGAAAAATACAATAGCCAAGATAAAAAGTCCAGAGGATGGGCTCAGCAACGGAATGGAGTGAACAGAGAAAAGAATTAACTGACTAGGGGAGAAAGCAATTGAAATTACCCAATCTGGGCCAGCGCTGTGGCACAGTAGATTAATCCTCTGCCTGCAGAGCCAGCATCCCATATGCGTGCCGGTTCTAGTCCCGGCTGCTTCTCTTCCCATCCAGCTCTCTGATATGGCCTGGGAAAGCAGTGGAAGATGGCCCAAGTGCTTGGGTCCCTGCTCTGGCATGAGAGACCCAGAAGAAGCTCCTGGCTCCTGGCTTCAGATAGGCACAGCTACTGCCGTTGCAGCCATTTGGGGAGTGAACCAACGGAAGGAAGACTTTTCTCTCTGTCTTTCCCTCTCACTGTCTGTAACTCTACCTCTCAAATGAATAAATAAAAAATCTTAAAAAAAATAAATTACCCAAGCTGAACAACAAAGAGAAGACAAACTGAAAAAAAAAAATCTGTTCTCAAGGTATCTGTGGGACTATAACAAAAGATTAACTATTTGTGTCATCAGAGTTCTGGATATAGCAGAAAACTGTTGAGGCTGAAAAACTATTCAAAGAAATAATGATGAAAATCTTAAACAGAATAAGCCCAAAGAAATCCACACTAAGATACATCAAAATTAAACTTCTAAAAAGAGGAAGACAAAATCTTCAAAGCAACCAGAGAAAAATGATAGCTAACATATAGGAGAAGAACAACTTGACTGTATGACAAAGATTTCTCATCAGAAACCATGGAGACAACTAGGAGGTGACACAATCTTTTTCAAGTAGTGAAAGAAAAGTCATTTTAACCCAGAATTCTTTACAATGAAAATGTCTATTTAGAAAGACTCCTGAGTACTGCCCTAGAAAAAGTAATGATGACATATACATATCTGTATTAACATAGTTCCTAGCACGTAAGAGGATACATCTTGAAATTTGTTAACAAAGTATCTTCCCTAGGGCATCATAAATTTCTGCCATTTTATCTTAAAGATGATGTTAGTAAGATCTATAAATCATCAGTCTATCATTAACCTATGTGTATCTTGCTAGAGGCAGGGGTCATACAGGGCCAGTGTTGTGGTGCAGCAAGTTAAGCCACCACCAGCAACATCAGCATCCCAAATGGATGCCAGTTCAAGTCCCAACTGTTTCACTTCCAATCCAGTTCCCTGCTAATGTGTATGGAAAAACAACGGAAGCTGACCCAAGTGCTGGGGCTATATCCACATGGGAGACCTGGGTGTAGTTCCAGGCTCCTGGATTTGGCCTGGCCCAGCCCTGAGTGTTGCAGCCATTTGAAGGGTGAACCAACATATGGAAGATAGATCAATCTCTCTCTGTAACTCTGCCTTTCAAGTAAATAAATAAAGGTTTTTAAGAAAAACAACAAAAATCTCATCAAAGAGGTATGTGTGGTAGGATTAACCTAAAGGGGAACTATTCCAAAAAGCCACTGTTACTCATAATTAAACAGAGTGCTTGGCCCTCTTCATAAAGAACATAGGCAAGTTTCAACATAATATACTCAGGTCCTTGTTTCTGCATCATTCTGATGGCTACAGTTGGAGTTAGTACACCTTGCAGAAGTCATTCAGGTGACGAAAAGACAGTGATAGCAACACACACAATCCAATGTTTCTTCATATTTTCTTCAATTTTTCAATAGTTCTTTAATTCCAGTAGTATGACAACTCTAAACAATATATTTGTATTTTATAACTATATCCAGGGTTTGTTTTCCTTGTGCAAAACTGAATTGGTAAAGTTAAACTAACTAATTGCTCATCTTTTCATCTTCTTGGACACTCAGCTAAACTACATTTCCCAGCATCCCAAGTCATTGATCAGGCCACATGACTGAGTTATAACCAACAGAGAGTAAAATAAATAACTGACATGTGACATTTCCAGGCCCAAGTCATAAAAGCCCTCACACTTGATCTACCAGGTTCTTATTTCCCCCTCTGGTTTGATGTGAAGCTTAGAAGCCACATATGAAGAAATGCAGATCTGGGGCCTGTGTCGTGATGTAGTGGGTTAAGACACCACCCGCAACAACAGCATCCTATGTAGGCACTGGTTCAAGTCCTGGCTGCTCCACTGCCAATCCAGCTCCGTGCTAATGTGCCTGGGAAAGTACTGGGGGATGACCCAAGGGGTTGGGCTCCTGCACCCATGTGGGAGACCCAGAAGAAACTCCTGATTCCTTGCTTAGGCCTGGCCTAATGCCAGCCATTGCAGCCTTTTGGGCAGTGATGAAATGGATGGAAGATCTCACTGTCACTTCCCCTCTCTCTCTGTAACTCTACCTTTCAAATAAATAAAATTAGTCTTGTAAAAACAATGGAAGGAATCTATGTTCTTGAATCATAGCTGGGGAAACAGCTGCTTGCCAATCAGAAACATTGGTTTTGAACTTCATGTGAGCAAGAAATAAATTTGTCTTGGATTAAGCAACTTAAATTTGTGGATTTCTCTGTTACAGCAACTAGCAGTATAATAATTAATGCGGTAGGTTTGTGTTCCACCCCATTCACCACTTTTTAATTACTTCCCCTCTCCAGTGCCCCTTCTATTCCCTTTGCTCTCCTAACGTTAGGGTCTCTAACATTAGAGTCTCCTACGTTAGAGTCTCTTGCACCTAAGGCAGGCTTGAGGGCAGTGACCATTCAGTCCCTACAAAAGGCTCTCCTTTTCTAATTCTGCACATGAGGCACCATTTAGGAGGGAAGAACGAGTCCTTACAGGGGAGAATACAAGCCCAGCCCAAGCTTCTGGGAAGCAGAAAGCAGAAAATGGAAAGGGTGGCAACTGATGTTCTCATATGCTCCGGAGAGCTGAAGCTGATCTGCAGATATTTGCGGCTGCCATTCAAGCGCTGCAGGGAGAAGCTGGCCAAATCATCCAAGAAAGGGAAAACCCAACTCCTGTGGCTTAAGTTCAGTCTGTTCTCAAGGCAAAGTTTTGTTATTACCTATATCCAGGGCTTTAAGTACTGCAATTTCCTATTCTTTTTTTTCCAGAAACCATCTGGCCCATCTCCTTTTTGTGAGTCTTTGGAAAGAAAACCAGAAAACACACACACACACACACACACACACACCTCACAACTCTCTGCTGCAGGGTAACCTAGTCAACCTTTAAATTAAAAAGTCACACGCTTCCAAAAGTCTGCTTCGGACTATTCTGCATGCAACCTGACTCCCTGCTGATAGGAGTGATTCAGGAACTTGATCTTATGAAAGAAGGATGTGGAAGAAAAAGCAGCAAGGATACTGACAAACCACAGTAGACCATGAAAAGAAGAAGGGATGAAAAAAGAAGGGCGATGCAAGCTCACTTGTGTCACCTGAGGCAGCACAGGAAGAGAAACCAGCTTTGAAGTGACAGGACTGTTTTCATTTGTTTGCCAGGAAGTAGCAGACATCAGCTTGAATATAGTTTTTCAGTAACAGTTCTGAGGACGATGACGGATATTTCTTTAAAGAGCAGCATAGTAGGTGTTCAATAAATTATAAATGAAAGGACATAAAAGAGAAACCAGGGCAATTTTTTTAGTAAACAAAAAAGTGGAAGATGGCTACTGATCATATGACATCAAGACATTATTTAAATTCTTGTTAAGTGTGAGGCCAATAATATCTTTTTATATAAGGGAATCTCATTAAGCCATGTTTGATACAGGCAAATTTATTTTAGTCCCATTTAGTTCATAAATCAGAGTTGGGCTGGCATAGAAGGTGATTCAACATTCATAATTAAAGCAGAACTTGCCAGTTACCAGGCACATGGAATTCTGTTCATTTTCCCATACAGCTAAAATAAAACTCATTAGTTCCAGTTTCTCTAGTTTCTCTGTGATACACTGCCTGGAACCTAGTATTGTTTATTCTGTCTCATAATAGTTTCTTAGCTGCCCTCAACTCCTTGGAGTATAGAACAATTACAATCTAAAAGGAAAAAAAGGAATGCATTTTTTCCCAAAGGATAAAAGATTTAGCTTTAAAGAAACATTACATGATCCAGCCCACGTTTAATAGTATATCTCTGCTGGTGCACTAGTATCAGAATGGGTAACAAAAACAAAAGACAGGCCTGCACCCATCCAACACTCATCCATGGATGCCACACTCATCCATCGAGAAGGGCCACTGAAATATGAATGATCAGTGCTGCATACTAGTCTTAAATATTGTGATAATTATACAGCTATTGGTCCCACACTTAGGTCTCTGGGCTTCAATTACTCCTCTGAGAAGTGAGGAGGTTTCCAGCTATAAATTCCCCTGCAGCAAAGAGAGCTGACTCAACTCAATTTAGAGCTTTGGAATCTTGGCCTCATATAGAAATATTGATTTAAGGATGGACATAGGCAGCATTTTTTAATTTGCTTGCTCAAGATACTTACAACCAGACTTGTAGTTTCCAAATTATAAGAAATTATTAAAAATAAGTGTGTGAAAAAGAATATAATGGAAGAAGGAAGGATGCACATTTTCGTTGCATTGTGACTCTCTAAACTGACAATATTGAAAGTTATGTTAGGGTTGGTCTTGTGACTCAGTGGTAAAGTCGACATATGAGAGTGCCAGTTTGAATACTGGCTACTGTGCTTCTGACCCAGCTCCCTGCTAACATGCTTGAGGAAAGCAGCTGAGGTGGATTTGTTCTGAGAGGAGGAGCGTGGTGGGGGCAAGAGGCTGGAGTCACCACACAGACCCCGGGATCCAGGTGAAAGCAGGCCAGAGGCGAGCAGCCTGCAGACTCATTTATTTCAGTTGGTACAGCAGCTTAAATAGCCAAGGCAGCCAATCCAGTCAAGGGGCGGTCTATGCCCTAACCAATCACAGCCTGTTGCCAGGCAGTTTCCGTTGCCAGTGGCCATCTTGGAATGGCCTTCTCATTCCACCACAGATGATTGCTCAAATATTTGAGTTCCTGCCACCCATGTAGGAGATCCAGAGGAGTTCCTGGTTCTTGGCTTCAGCTTGGCCCAGCCCTTGCTGTTGCAGCCATTTGAGGAAGGAACCAGCAGATGGAAGATTTCTTTTTCTCTTTCTCTTCCTTTCCAAAAAATAAATAAATAAATAAATCCTTTAAAAAGTAAAAGTTACATTCATATTTCATGTTCACTTCTTTAATCAGCAGATAGGATACTCTATTTTGTTCAACCCTTATACAATTACTTGTAATCACATTCTATATTACACACTGTGTGTGGGGAGCAACTCAGACTAGACTGTTACTGGAATTAAGACTTATTCTATGCATCTGCTCTCCCACAATATGGCGCTGAGAAGGGAGTAACAACTTCTACGCAGCTGCCTCTCGCCAACTTGAGTGGTGACCTGCAGGAGCTGATCCTGCTCCTGATTGGAGGAGAGCAGCGTACTCGGCATGTGGGTAGCAGAGTTGTGATTGGTGGAAGAGGACTATAAAGGAGGAGAGAGACAACATGCACCAGGAACATCTATCTGAAGGAACACCTGTGCAGCCCCCGAGAGAGCCAACCGGCGGTGTGCCACTCCCCCACAGAAGTGGGGAAAGTGGCAGGGGGAACCGCCCTTCCACGGAGGTGGAAGGGTCGGTAGCCAACCCGGGAAGAACCAGCAGCAAACCTGGGAAGGGCTGAGCAGACAAAAGAACAGCGCAGGGTCCTGTGTCGTTCCTTTGCGAAGAGGGGGAGCGACATAATGGTGCCGTGACTCGGATAGGAAACCTAGGCAGGGTTTAGTGTCATTCCTCCACGAAGAGGGGGAGCGACAACTGTGGAGGAGAATGGTTCAAAGGGTCACCCTTAAGGTGCTTATAATTGAGAAAATTTATCTATAAATACATGTGTGAATAAGTACAAATATATCCTCATAGATATTATATGTGTGTATATTAAATTTGTACACACACATACACATATATGTGCATGCATTTGTTTAACTGATAAACATTTATATATTTCTAGTTCATTCTGCATATATGCATATATATAAATACATATAAATATATGTGATACATATGTACACATACATTTTATATGTGTAACTTTTACATATTTATACACCTGGTATGTGTGTATATATCTATGTATTATAAGTATGCATTCAAAGGCAAAGATTAAGTGCTTATGGCAGAAGAAAAGGAATCAGAGTACTTTCATGAAAGAAATGGCTTTTATTGGGATTGGGTGTGAATGTCTTCCAATGTGTAGAGACATGTGAGAAGTGATAATTTATGATGAACTAACATTGATTTAATACGGGTCTTATTTAATGGTTGGAAGGGAGCTGTAGATATTTTTAAGAAGGGCACTTAACCAGGTCAAGGTCATGTTTCCAATCTTATTCTGGAAACACTATTAATAGTAAAAATAGGAAGAGATTAGAGATAAGAAAAGCAAGTAGGAAGCTATTGTCAGGAAAGGGTTGTAAAAAGGATTTTGAATTAGCTTGGTGACTGGAGCAGTGGAGATCAGAGGGCAGATACAAGGGCAGACTCTGCAGCATGTGGACACTGATGTACTCCTGGGGAATAAAGTAAATAAGAAGTGTAGAGAAAACACGACCTATTCGAGCTCCCAGCACGCTACAGGATGATGAAGTCCCAATTAACCCTGAGGAGGCGGCAACATGGTGAGGTCAAGGTGTACATAGCATACTTCAGGGGCCTGCATAATCTAGGGTGTAGAGTAATTAAGTATACAGCCACTCACAGGTAGAGACCTGACCTTTCCACTCTTCCCTCCCCATCTTCTATATTGGAAAATGGAAAAATATTAAAATAGAACACATTCAAAAAGTGTTAAGTGACAAAATAATGCATTTAATAAATATAAAATCATAGTGACTGTATGATCTTGAAGATAACATCAAAAAATGCCTAGATTTGCAGGCCCTTTAGAAGAAGAAGCCATTGTCCATTCTGGAGGTGACCAAGAATAAAAGCCAGTATGTGAAAGAGATCAGGGTTTTGTGAAGTGAGAAGGAATCAAAGCAGGACGTAATGTTGCCTCATGACTTGGAAGAAAAATATCTAGGTGGTTGTCATTTGAATATTTAAAATAATTGGGATTAAGCTTAAGAGAAGTGACATTTCTATCAGAATTTTTATTACTTGTTTTTAAGTTGATTTATGTTTTTATTTATGTGAGATTTCTTTTATAATACACATTTACAATGCTGTATATAGAATGTTATCCCTTAGAAGTGTTTTCTAAAGATTGTTTCCACAAAATGATAATCCCTTGGATACATGATTTAAAAATATAAAAGCTATTATAAAATATAATAAATACTGCAAATTATATATCATCCTATTGAAACTGCACAGTACACAAGGGAAAACAAAGGATCCTGAGAATTCTACCTTTTATCGAGCCTCCACTGTGTGAGGCCCCTGCTAAGCCTCTTATCTCACTTGATCCCCAGAATGATCCAGTGCCACACAGGATATCATCATTTTTTGGATCAGGAAAATGAGGCTTATAGAAGCCAAGCCAATCACCCAAGTCTCACTGTCATTAAGCTGACATGAAATCATATATATTTTTTTAAAAAAAATTTTTGACAGGCAGAGTGGACAGTGAGAGAGACAGAGAGAAAGGTCTTCCTTTGCCGTTAGTTCACCCTCCAATGGCCGCCGCGGCTGGCGAGCTGCGGCCGGCGCACTGCACTGATCCGATGGCAGGAGCCAGGTGCTTCTCCTGGTCTCCCATGGGGTGCAGGGCCCAAGCACTTGGGCCATCCTCCACTGCACTCCCTGGCCACAGCAGAGAGCTGGCCTGGAAGAGGGGCAACCGGGACAGAATCCGGCGCCCCGACTGGGACTAGAACCCGGTGTGCCGGTGCCGCAAGGTGGAGGATTACCCTATTGAGCCGCTGTGCCGGCTATATATATATATATATATTTTTTTTTTTTTTTCTGAACGCCAATGAACTCAAGAAGCAACTACAATTGGGAAATATTGCATGGGGCAGGTTGGCTTTTCAACCCAAGCCACCCACTGTTACTTCTCCACGCGGATTCCTCTACCCAAATAGAAAGTGGTGTTTTTTTCCCTTTGTTTCTCCCCCCACCCCCACTCCGCCGGCAGGCATTAGGAAGGTCATCATGCAAGAAAGATACTACCATTTCAAATCTCAAACATCCAAATCCCTAAATCCCCAGAAGCTGATCTAAATGTCAAATAGAATTTTTCCTTCTCTAGTAATGCATTCTGGGCTTACCCTATTTCTAATTTTATAGAGGCCTACCACTTTGTGTGAACCCCAGTTTAGCAATTTAGAATAATAAGATACATTAAATAGGCCATGCTTGCATTTTTCTAGCAAACTGAACACATAAAAATAATTGTCCCTGCTGGAAATGACCAGACCCTATATTCAAAGAGGAAAACTAATGAATTCTGTCTTTATAGGCAAAGTATGGGAAGTCCAACCCAAACTATCCAAATCTACACTTTAATTTGCAGCCAAGTAATTAGATAACAATAAAATATGTCCTAAGTTACTACTTCAGAGCCCAGCTGAAACTACTAGCTGGCAAATGACTCTAATTATGCCAGAGGAAAGAGTAGATGTTTCGTATATGTGTTAATAGCACAGTACAAAATAAACCCCTTATCAAAAATTTTTTCTAAGAACTCAGAAAATGGGATAGATTCCTATGATGAAAAGATGTAAGAAAAATAGAGTTTTCTCAAAACTATTGTCAGCATCTTTGAGAGCTGCTCAGCAAACAGTAAAACCTGGGAATAGAGAATATTCAGCTTTTAATCTCTGTCTTCTTTTTTCAAAAATCTATCAAAATAATACTTTGCTTTTCATCGTGGAGGAGTAGCTTCTTGAAGCTTTAAGAATATTAAACCTTGGATGTCAAACATCTCATTAAATTGGAAACTTTTACTTGCTTCCAGAAAACAGAATAACGTTTAAAATTGGAACCTGATATTGTTGTTAAGAAACTGTGGTCTATATTTTAAATCCAAAGTAATAAACATGTCCCATATAATAAAAATGAATTTTATATTTTTCTGAAAGTATTTTTGCACTGTAATTATATAGAATTAAATGTACTTACTGTTTGCATTATTGTGAATTTTAAAAATAAAATTGAGTAAAATTGTAGGCTGACATTTTAAAATATGTATTATACACAAACTGCAAGTAGAGTAACATGTACTTTCGTATTTACTGAGCTATGGTCTTTTGTATTTGGGGCAGGAATTGTATTCACATGTCGTTAGAAAAATACCATGCACACTGTCAGTTCTGTAGATATAATAAATACTGAGCACATTTATACCAAAGTTTCATTTGTATTGCAAATTTTTAGGTTTCTTAAGATTTTCTGTGCTATTTGCTTAAATTTATGTTTAATACCTTGACTAGATGAACATTTAATATTTTTTGGAACTCCATGGGTTTTAAATTTTGATAATTCCATTTTAGGATCATTAATTATCTTGGGCTTTCCACTTACTCTGACATCAAAACATGTTTAATTACCTTTCCCTCCATCCTACCTCCCACTATCATCTCATGTGATACTAAATCTTAAAGAATATATGATTCTTGGCATTTGTGGATATTGTCTACAGCCATCAGTTACTAAGGGTGGCTTCTATTTTTAAAGTTATGTAGGGGCCTGTGCTGTGGTACAGTGCGTGAAAGCCCCAGCCTGCAGCAACAGCATCCCATATGGGCACCGGTTCAAGTCCTGGCTGCTCCTCTTCGGATCCAGCTCTCTGCTGTGGCCTGGGAAAGCAGTAGAAGGTGGCCTACGTCCTTGGGCCCCTGCACTCAGGTGGGAGACCTAGAAGAAGCTTCTGGCTCCTGGCTTCAGATCAGCTCAGCTCTGGCTGTTGCAGTCATTTGGGGAGTAAACCAGCAGAATGGAAGACCTTTCTCTCCCTCTCTGGCTCTACCTCTCTCTGTAACTGTTTCAAATAAATAAAATGAATCTTAAGAAAACAGATTATGTATTTACTTATTTGAAAGGTAGAGTTACAGAGAGAAGGAGAAACAGAGAGCAAGAGAAAAAAGAGAAAGAGATCTTCCAACCAGAATCAGTCCTCAAATGGCAGCATCAGCTGGAATTGGGCCAAGCAAAAGCCAGGAGCCAGGAGCTTCGTCTGAGTCTCCCACGTGTGTTTAGGGAGCCATCTTCTGCTGCTTTCCCAGGTGCATTAGCAGGGAGCTGCTTTGGAAGTCAAGCATTTGGGACTCGAATCTGCGTCAATATG
The DNA here is from genome assembly GCF_051225735.1 of Oryctolagus cuniculus. Taxonomy (NCBI): domain Eukaryota; kingdom Metazoa; phylum Chordata; class Mammalia; order Lagomorpha; family Leporidae; genus Oryctolagus; species Oryctolagus cuniculus. Next base: position 103,107,306 of record NC_142871.1, on the reverse strand, counting down.
GGGTGCCTGTGCTGCAGGCAGCAGTTTAACTCACTAAACCACAGAGCCAGCCCCTGGCCTTTTGTGTTTTTCCAATGAGGGTATGGTAGACCTCATCCCTGAATAAATTCCTGCAGACCTAGAAATAGAAGACAGAGAAGTTTGAGGTGTCAGAGTTAAGGAGATGGATGTTGAAAATGAAATCAAGAAAGCCTATAAATATTTATATTTACTAAAAAGGCAAACTGGGCCCTTTATAAAAATTAATAATAATTCTGTATAACTGATACCCAACTTGTCATTTATTGTTGGGCTAACATCTTTTTTCAATGAGCTATAAAAGTGGTTTTGTTGATTGCTTCAATGTAGACTTATACACACAGCTACACATTTCTTTATTTCTTCTTTTTTTTTTTTTTTTTATTTGACAGGTAGAGTTAAGGTCAATGAGAGAGACAGAGAGAAAGGTCTTCCTTCCATTGGTTCACTCCCCAAATGGCTGCTATGGCCAGCGCTGCGCCAATCTGAAGCCAGGAGCCAGGTGTTTATTCCTGGTCTCCCACGTGGGTATAGGGGCCCAAGCACTTGGGCCATCCTCCACTGCCCTCCTAAGCCACAGCAGAGAGCTTGACTGGAAGAGGAGCAGCCGGGACTATAAGCCGGCGCCCATATGGGATGCCGGCACTGCAGGCGGAGGATTAACCAAGTGAGCCACAGCGCCAGCCCCCTCACAGCTACACATTTCAAAATCTGTTGTCCTTTTTAAAATAGACATATACAGACAGATGCTTTTATAATTAAGAAAGAATTTGTATAAAAATCCAGGTATGTGTGCATCAGTGAGCTTTGGAATGGCATCCTACTTTGTTCCCTAGAACACTAGAAAATTAGTGGATTTAGTGCTAGATCTGATTAGTGGATATTAGAAAATGCTAGAGCAGAAAAAATAAAGAACAGTTTTCACATCCCTGTGAGGAACTTGAAGAACACTCCAATGAGTCTTTGATGACCCTGACACCTTCCAGCTGTTGATGGACAAGAGACCTTAGATATAAGTTCTGGAATAATTAATTTATATGACATCATTGTCCTTATGAGGACCCTGAAAGAGCCTGACCATCCTCTCTCCAGGGCATTGTGCTTTCTGGGATTTGGCCTTTGACAAATGTCCATTCTGTTGGGACTCAAGCAAAAAATCTACAGGGCTCTAGGAAGTTACAATAAGAAATGAGCTTCAACTCTGAACAGATGAAACCCAACCATTTCATTATGAATAAAGGTGGCATTGGAGCAAATGCTTCAGAGGAAGCTTGAAGACATTCCAAGAGAGTCAGTTACTCCTGTGATTTAGCCTGGGGTTAAATCCGTGCAGGACAGGGACATTAGTGAGAAAGAGGAAGCCAAAAACCAGGACCCAATCTCAAAGGATTTGACAACTGTTCTGGTTAAGGTCCTGTAACTAAGCTGCTGACTCAAACAATTTATCGTACATGTTGATGCCAGTTTTAAGAATTTAGGAACTAGAGCATAATCAAGACATGGAAGCCAGGAAGAAACTAATGCTTTCTGAGGACTTACTATTGCCAGGCATTCTTTTTAAGCATTTGGTGCGTATCAGCTTAAGTTACTTAATGCACACAACACATCTCTCTGGTCCTATTTTATCCGTGGAGCAGTTGATACTATTCAGTTGCACAACTGGTATGTGAAGGAACTGGTGTTCAACAGTTGTTCAGCTCCATTGCCCATGCTTTTATTCAATAGCCTGTGCTTCTTTAGACTTTGCCAGCAACATCATAGTTCCTGGCTTTTGCTGACAATTTGAATGAAGGTGCTGTGCTGGGTCTTCCATTAGCTCCTTGATTCAACAATATTTTCTGAGCACTGATGATATGTCAGGCATAGTGCCACATACTGGGAATACAGTCATAAGCAGGATAAATTAAAGCTTTGATCCCATGAAACTTATAGTTTAGCACTAGAGACAAAAAGTAATCAAAACACCCAATACTTTTGACAAATGCTATGAAGAAAATAAGCCAGGGTGGTAAAAGTAACTGATGGGTGAGAGGATGCTAGTTTTGAAAAAGTAGTCCTAGAAGGCTTCTTTTTCCTTTAAATTCAACATGATCAGAAGGGTCAGTCATGTCAAGAGCTGAAGTCAGCATTCCAAGCAAAAGGGATAGCCAGTACAAAGACTGTGAAGAAATGCATCATCTTTGAGGCTAAGAGAGAGGGTAGACAAAATCATGGCGGGATTTCCAGTTCTGTGTTGAATATTAAGTCTTTGGCTGTAGGAAAAATTTGAGGTCCTCCACCATTAACTTTAGACAGGAGGCATGTGAAGAAATCCTGCTGGAAGAAACCTAGTGAAGAGAAGTGATAACCCAAAAGAAAGAAGAATCAATCTTTTTTTCCTCCAGACACAAGAAAGATTTTTGCTTCTTCCTTGTTGTAGACCAGAATGAATGATGGGGATCTAGGAAGACCAGAGCAAGTATTTCCTCCAAGAGAATCAGCCCATGGTCCTGAGAATTGTCTATGTGTCTCTGGTCATCTAGGTGTTAGAGAGAACCATACAACATATGTGTTTCCCCTCCAATTTTTCATTTACATGTTGGATTTTGGGTAGGACTCCAAATTTGAGATAAAATGCACTCTAAGGGATATTTTTTTCTTTGCTGCTCCTATATAGAAACTTTCAATTCCTTTCTGATTTGATGTGTTAATTATGAACTCCTATTTCCTGCACCAAGACCTAACATCCAAGTTGCAGAAATAGAGTAACCTACATATGAGGATTCTTGAAAAAGATCATGGAAAATGTACATTATGAAAAAACTATGGGGGCTGGCACTGTGGTGTAGTAGGTTAAGCCTCCACCTGCGGAGCCAGCATCCCATATGGTTGCTGACTCAAGTCCCAGCTGCTCTACTTCCAATCCATATCCCTGCTGATGGCCTGGGAAAGTAATGGAAGATGGCCCAAGTGCTTGGACCACTGAATCCATGTAGGAGGCCCAGAGAAGGCTCCTGGCTCCTGACTTCAGGTCAGCCCAGTTCCAGCCATTGTGGCCATTTGCAGAGTAAACCAGTGGATGGAAGACCTCTCTCTCTCTGTCTCTCCCTCTCTCTTTGTAATTCTGCCTCTCAAATAAATAAATAAATCTTTTTTAAAAAGCCTATACATTGACATTAATTTTTGTTGCGATAAAATAAACTTATACTTTGATTCCATTTTCCATGAACTTTTTGAAGTTTCCTTGTACTGACTAGAAAGAGGGAGGATTTCTGGCTGAAGTTCTACTGGAAAGAAATAATGATGTTGCCCAAACTGAACGTGGATAACCAATTCCTTAATGAATTAGAAAGGGAAATTAGAAAGCAAAAGTGGGCAAAAGCTGAAGGGGCCTGTAGGAATTGCATACCCACATTTATAATTTTTAGATTTTACTTGCTTATTTGAGAGGCAGAAAAGGAAGAGAAAGAAACAGAGTTGAGGGAGCTCCTATCTGTCGGTTCACTTCTCCAAATGCCCACAACAGCCAAGTATGCTGGGGAAAAGCTAGCAGCTGTGAATGCATCCAGGTCTCTCTCATGAGTGGCAAGAAACCATTTTTTAAGCCATCTTTGCCACCTCCCTTGGTGTACACCAGTCAGAATTTAGAGTCAGGAGCCAAACCTGGGAACCAAGCTCAGGTACTTCAACAGGGAAGTAGGTATCTTAACCGCTAGACTAAATGCTTGCTCCCTGAACCTCCTTTTGTTCATTTGCTGAATCTTTACAGAAGAATAGGCTTGTTCCAGTGTTCAAATGTAGATAACTCTAAGGATTGAACAGACAGACAATTAGGGTAAAATTTAAATATTTGGGATATTTTAAGAGTCTTTCTCAAGGCTCCTTTCCAAGTCTCATGGATATGTAGTTTATCTGTCTTCCTACGAATGTCCTAACAGTATAGCTAAATCTCAATACAGTTCCAAGTCTTCAGTCTCCTTTAGCTTGCTAAGACTGTATTACAAAAATAGCTTTTCCTCTTTGCTATTTTCTTTATAATAATTTCCTACTCACAAATTTTAATTCCTCTTTTTGTTTTATTTATACCCAAAGAGTGATGAGCAATAGCCCATACTGCTGAAGAAAGGGCATAATTTAGTGAAGCTATACTATTGGAATTTTTCATGGAAACTAACAGATGTGTGAAAGGTGGTTTTTAACTCCTTATAAGTAATAAATTCAAACTTCCTGAAACAAATCTTCCTAATTAATTCCATGTTTAAAAATTCCTCAGTTCCCAATAGTCTTCCCATTCCACCTATGCCTCCTTCCCCAAAATATGTAAAGATGAGAAGTCTCCTAATAAGTTATTAATATTTGGTGTCTTTGATGTCATATACCCATTTGCTTGGGTTTAATGCAAGCTCAGATGTTGAAATCATTATGAATGATTACATTATCAGTCATTTTCTTCCCATTCTGAAATTTGTCACTCTATGTCTTGACTCTTCATACTTTTTGTCTATTTTGCCTTTACTTCTCATCACTTCTTTTAATAGATCAACTCAAGATCCCTGTCATGCCTGCTCAACTAGTTGATATTTTTAGGTGACCTGCTTCATGGATTTAGCAGGTAATATAGCTCAGTAGATTTGGTAAGCCTATATCTCACTGCATATATCCTTGGAAGGGAAGGCAGAGGAATCTAGATACCAAAATTGAATCTTAGTTAAAAGCTAACTTAAATGAACAGTTGGGATACTGTTTAAGGCAAAAACATAATCAGAAAGAGCTTGATAAGCTTTGGTTTATATTTAGTTGAAAATGACTCACCCCCTTTCTCTTTCCTCCAGCCACCCAAGATGAAGAAAGGAAAGAAGAACAAGGGGAAGAATGTGGCCTCAGCCTCAGGTATCGTGAATAAACAGGAGACTAAGAAGTTGGTAAATCTACTATTTGAAAAAAAAAAGCCAGAGTATCTTGGCCTGTATATTACATCTAGCCCCTAAGGAACATGAATCGTGTTGTCAAATGGCCCCACTGCATCTGGTTGCAGTGGCAAAGTGCTTCCAATGATTAATCAGTTCACTCACACCTTGGACTCCCAAAAAACTACTCAACTGGTTAAGTTCACCTGAAAGTGCAGACCAGAGGGCAAAGCAGGAGAAGGAGCAGAGCCTGTTGGCCTGCCTGGGAAAGGAAGAAGGTTGCTGACAAAAGGAATGTTCCCAATAGTAGATCACCTATCCTTTAGGTGGGGAACAATAATGTCACTATCATTGTAACCAGCATGAAGACTCAGCTGGTGGTGATTAAACATGGCATGGAACTCAGTGAACTGGCTGCTTTCCTGCCTGCACTGTGTACTAAAGTAGAGGTTCCCTAGGGATCATGGAGGTGAAGGCCAGACTGGAATATCTGGTCCACAGAAGCCTTGCAACACCATTACCTTCAGACAGGTGAACTCTGAAGACAAAGGTGCTGTGGCTAGGCGGATAGAAGCTATCAGAACCATATTCAGTGATAGACACAATGAGATTTGCCAACCCTGGGGAGGCAAAACCCTTGGGACAAAGTCTGTGTCTTGCATTGTCAATCCGAAAAACACAAGGGGTGGAGAAGTCACTAATAAACTACATCAAATGTACACTGTTAAGATTTTTGCACATAAAAAATAAAAATTCTCTACCACCAAGGAAAGGAAATAATTCAACCTGAAGATTTAATCCCTTTATTCATCAGTGAAGGACATCTAATAGATTTTAAATGGATACAATACAGATGTCATTTGGAATTATTCTAATGATTTTTAGCCAGAATAGTTTGATAGCAGAAATAAGGTAGAAGACAAGACACCATAATACCAAAACTGGGTTTTGGAACGATAGATATATGTTTTCCTTTCCTTACATATTTGGTTAAAGTGAATTTTTATATGCAGAGCTTATTTCAATAGCAAGGACCACCTGAATAACATAAGTAAAGGCCATCGGTTGCCTTTTATATAAGTTACTGGACATGAACTTGCAACCCTGGTTAATTCAGTTTCTTTTGTGCTGCAGGCTAAATGCTTCCAAACAAAGTGGTTTGAATAAAAAAATGGAATATTCTTCTGGTGTTATCAGACAGGCAAGAAACTTAATAAAATAAGCTCATATCCATTTTGAATATATGTCAGGTAACTGAATATCTTGCAGGTACTGAGCAATTTTTATTCATAGTAACTTCAGAACATCTACTGAGAATCTAGTTTCAAAAATAAGTCAACTCCCATTATTTAAAAAGGATTTTTTAGCTGGCAGAATTCAAAAATAATAATAGAAACAATTTTTTAGAAGTCATGGGATGCTAGTAGTCATGACGGAAAGTAGCCCTATGTCATTTTGAGGGATAGACAACAAAAGGAATTTTATTTCTCAAAAGGGCAATCATCCTTTTCAAAAACATTGGAATATTAACATAATCTAGGCAAATTTTTATATTACCCAGATGTGGATCTCTTAAAACTCAAGTAAACAACAAACACATTTCATTTTTGTCTTAAAGGAATTTAAAGGACGATCTAATAGTTGACATAAAAACCTTCTCAGAAGAAAAGCAGAGTTCCATAGGTTACATTCAAGTAGTATGAATCAATAGAAAAAAAGTCATCTGGATCATTGACAAACTTTTGTTTTTCACTAGTGTTTTATCTACACCAAAATAGAACAAAATTGTGGGAGCTCAGAGATAATCATAACCCCAAAATAGATTTGCAGCAAGAAGATTTTAGAAAAGGGATAAAATCTATTTCAAAATACAAAAATGGACAGGGCATCTATTAAATAAGAGAAGTCCAAGATAAAATAAAAACAAAATGAAATCTACAACAGACCCAATAAAAATGCTGTTGGAAGCAGTGAAGAACTTGGTATTATGGGAAGCTGCTGTATGATGGATTACAGAGAGGGTAAAAGTTGGAGTCTGAAATACTTGGATTAAAACTGGTTTGGTTATTTATTCGCTATGTGGTCATTCAATGTCTTTGAGTATAAGTTTCTTCATATATAAAAACAGGGTAACGGCATGTTCTAGTCTGATCAGAAGCATCCTATTATACAACCCAGGGGAATATAAAGTTGATGATAACCTTAAGTTGAGTAATGCAATAGGCTAAAACTCTACCATGAAAAATGTTATTGAACATATTCACAGCACATAGTAGATCCTTTAAACATGGTTAATTTTGCCTGACCATAATATGCAGGACTGATGACAAAATTTTGAATCAGCTGAATAGACAAGTGATCACCATATCCTGGCACTGAAGATATAATTACAAATATTGGAAATTTGCAAAAAACTGACAGCTGTGCAGAGGTAAGTTCAAAAATCTAACATAGAAATGGCAACATTTTCCAAGGAACACAGAATGAATGCATGTTAGTGTAAGGGATAAAAACGTAAATTAAAAAAAGTTCCAAACATAAGTAAAATCACAACTAAGATTAGAAATAGGCATTACCATATACCAGCTTATTTTAAAAATAGGTGACAAGTAAAAATGGGTTTGTTAATTTACAATTTGAAAAGAGCATTATGTTGAAAGGGATAGAAAATGAAAAATCAGAGACGTTTTTCTCCTCTGAGCTAATCAAGGCCAGAACAAAGGAGTTATAGATGGAGCAATCACCCATATGAACAGTCAAAAAGAATGATTCCAGGTGTTGCTTGTGTGGAAAGTTACCAAAATGAAACTCCCAGATTTCTAAAATATCTGAATGTATTAGCCTTCTCTTGAGGGCCCAGTGAAGAAATGGAATACTAGATCTGAAGATGATTTTTGAATAAAGATGACATTACTGAGAATACACTGTTTATAAGTTAAACTTAATAGGAAAAACCAAATTAAAAGATATAAAATTAACCCCTTGGGACAAGCATTTGGCTTAGCGACTGGAATGATGGTTGAGGTGCTTACATCCTGTATCAGAGTGCCCGAGTTCAATAACTGATTCTGGCTTCTGATTCCAGCTTCCTGCTGGTTTAGACTCTTGGGGGCAGAGGTGATAGCTCAAGAGGTTGAGTACTTACCATCCACGTGGGAGACCTGGATTAAATTCCTGGGTTCTGGCTTCAGGGCTTCGAGCTCGCTGCCCATTGCACACATTTGGAGAGTGAACCAGCAGACTGGAGTTCCCTCTCTCCCTCAAGGAAACAGAATTGAAAGACAGGCTTATAATAACTATATCCTGAACTCTGAGGTTCTAGCACTAATGACAGGAAGCTAAGACCCTTCTTCTCTACCACTAATTCTAATCATTCCGCCCCACTTGATTCAAACGGCTGCCAAATCTAATAGGCAACTAAATCCACATGAAGTCTGGTGTTCAGTGGGCATCCATGTGAAAGTGCTATGAGGCTAACCCAGAGACCGGATTCGCACCTGGAGACTAGCATAAAAAGCCTCAGGAGGGGGTGGGAGGTAGGAATCCAAGTGGAAAGGTTGAGAGTACTCCTGAGTGAGTTTTTAAGGATATTTTCTAGCCTGAAGGAGACCAAGGAGGTGCTGAAATGGTGGGTGGGGTCATCCTTGCCTGGGATCCTGGAGAGTATAAAGTGACCATACAGCAAGGGAGCTTCCTAACTGCTTCTACACAGGTGACATCGGCCAGGTTCTCCCCCACAATGAGTGGAATGCCCGGTGGGCTAATAAAGACAAACTGGCACCACATCTCCTGGAGTCCAGGTACAAAGAAAAGTATCAGCAGGACAGAGTACTCAACAAAGGAGGCAGACGGAAACATGGATGAAACAATTAGAAGTACACTTAAGGCAGACGGAAACATGAATGAAACAATTAGAAGTACACTTAAGGCAGACGGAAACATGGATGAAACAATTAGAAGTACACTTAAGGCAGACGGAAACATGGATGAAACAATTAGAAGTACACTTAAGGCAGACGGAAACATGAATGAAACAATTAGAAGTACACTTAAGGCAGACGGAAACATGAATGAAACAATTAGAAGTACACTTAAGGAGACAGAAACATACACAGAAGAGTTTCAGAGTTCTGAAAATTGTTTTCCACTAATTGTTTTAGTAGAAGTGAAGGAAAGGTGGACCCTTTGACACTTGAGTTAGAGGCAAGGGAAACCACTACAAGGAGTATCTCAAGCTGCAGCTTAAAAATATAAAAAGATGGTTTATTGATTTCCTATCGCTGCTGTAACAAACTCCCACAAGCAGAGTGTCCTAAAACCAAACAAATTTATTACCTTATGGTTCCGGCAGTCCAGAGCCAAACATGATCTACAAGGCTGCATTTCTTCTAGAGGCTCTAGGAGGGAATGTGCTTCCTTGCCATTTCCAGCTTCTAGAGGTGCCACACGCCTTAGTTCACAGTCCCTGCCTTCCTCTTCAAAGCTAGCCACTGAGGATCGCCTCCTCTCTCTGCCATCCTGCTTCCCCTTATACAAGAGAAAGGACACCTGTGGTTACTCTGCCCACCTAGATCACACAGGATAATCTCCCATATGGTTACACCTGCACAGTAATGTATTCACAGGTGGCAGGGACTGGAAACACATTTTTTTGGCAAGACAGCATTATTTAGACAGCCATGGTTAGAAGAAAGGAAAGATAAGCAAAGGTGGATGACAGAGTTGAGAGACACAACATGAAAAGCACAGAAGTTTCCAGTAGGAGAAAAAAAGAACACAAGGAGGATAAGAAATTGATTCCACATGTACTAGGAAAATAAAGTGATCTAAACTGAAAAAAGCTTGAACCTGAATATTCAAAGGACTTAATGAGTTCAGGCAGGATGATGGGAGTAGGCATATTCTGATATAATTTTTAAGTTGTTAAGACTAAGAAAAAATTCAACTTTTAACAAAATAATAAGGTACATAGAAGAAAAAAGGATTCATGTTAGCATCAGACTTCTCATACACATCATTGTTAATAAGAAAAGGCAATAAAATAAATCTAGACCCTGGTAGCTCACATCTTTCTTGTCGCCAGTTTTGCTTGTGAAAACCTAGAGGTAAACTGAGTTCTAATAGCTTTTGGGAGAAAGTTTTGCAACCCAAAGTCCCATGCCAGTCCCCCTCCCCCCCCCCCCCCGCCCCAAATTACTTGTCTGGGAGCCTGAAAAGTATCTGTATGTATGCAAGAATTTGGAAAGCAGGGGCCGGCGCCATGGCTCACTTGGCTAATCCTCCTCCTACGGCATCGGCATCCAATATGGGCGCCGGGTTCTAGTCCCAGCTGCTCCTCTTCCAGTCCAGCTCTCTGCTGTGGCTCGGGAGGGCAGTGGAGGATGGCCCAAGTGTTTAGGTGCCTGCACCCGCATGGAAGACCAGGAGGAAGCACCCGGCTCCTGGCTTCAGATTGGTGCAGCGCCAGCCATGGCAGCCATTTGTGGGGTGAACCAACGGAAGGAAGACCTTTCTCTCTTTCTCTCTCTCTAACTCTGTCAAATAAATAAATAAAAAATAATTTGGAAAGCAGATCACACACTCCAATTGAAAATAATAGTTTAGAAAGGACTTTACTCAAGCAAAAATGCAGCAGAGACCTCAAAGAGGGCATCTATGAGAGAGAAAAGAAGAAAGGAAGGGAGGAAGGAAGGAAACAAGAAAGAAAGAAAGCTCAGTTTGAATGGGTTTAGTTCTTAGACTTGCTGAGAAAGTGTTATTTATAGCGGCCATTTGGGGGGTGAACCAATGGAAGGAAGACCTTTCTCTGTCTCTCTCACTGTCTAACTGCCTGTCAAAAAAAATTAAAAAAAAAAGAGAGAGAGAGGTAGAGACAGAGAAAGGTCTTCCATCTGCTGTTTCACTCCCCAGATGACCGCAATGGACGGAACTGAGCTGATCCAAAGCCAGGAGCCAGGAGCTTCTTCCAGGTTTCCTACATGGGTGCAGGAGCACAAGGACTTGGGTCGTCTTCCACTGCTTTCCCAGGTATGGTAGCAGGAAGCTGGATCAGAAGTGGAGCAGCTGGGACTAGAACCAGCACCCATATGGAATTCTGGCACTGCAGGTCCAGGCTTTAATCCGTGCACCACAGCATCAGCCCCAAGAGTTATACTCTTGATTCTTACTATTTTACTTCATACTCTGTCAATTTACAATCTAGATTTATACTTCCCTTAAACCAGAAATTGGGAAACTTGTTCTATAAAGAAATGGTCAGTAAATATTTTCCTTTTCAGGCCATAAACAAGTAAATAAATACATGTAGCTGTGTTCCAATAAAACATTGAGCCTAGAAAATAGTTCTTTCACCATTGCTGAGGGCCCGAAGGATGAAGCACAGACCATGGACTCTCATGAATAGAACTATGAGCCACAAAAGAGATACTGGAGTCCTGAGTTCCAGACAATCCTAAGTTCCTCCTGGTGAGTGAGCCTTGACTTGGAAATAGGGGCTTTGCAAATATAGTTAAGATGAGGTGCACTGGGGTGGGCCCTAAGTCTAATGACCAATGTCTTTATTAAAAAGGCCATATAGAGACACAGACAGGCACTCAGGGAGAAGATGGTCACGTGAGGATGGAGGCAGAAACTGGAGTAATGCAGCTATATGGTAAGTAACAACAGAACCAGTGGCAACCACTGGGGATACAAGCGTAAGAAAGGGTTACTTCCTAGAAACTCCAGAGGAAGCCTCTGACCCTACATGAAGCCATGTGCAATGGAGAAAAGTAGTTTACAGAATCTCAGCTCTAGCACAGAGTGACTGAGGACTTTGGAGCCTAAAAAAAAAAAAAAAATTAATAACCACCACAGATAGAATCTAATTGATTACATAAAATTTAACATGCCTTTACAGCAAAATAGATGTTACACATAGTAAACAAACAGAATTACAACAAGGACAAAATCATTATAGTCCTGAATCTCTAAGTAATTAGACCAGGACACATGAAGACAGAAAGGGTTTTTTTTTTTTTTTTTAACTGTATATTTATTGCTGTATTGTTTGTAGTGGCAGAGGGACAGAGAGAGAAAAAGCAATTAGAAACTCATCAGTATGGAATGATTGAATAAACTATATTTGCACATCATGGGATAGCATATGTTGTTCATAATAATGAAACTGGTTCCATTCTAGCAATAATAATAGTGGAGTAACAGACACAGGACCAGCACTCTGCCAAGGGCTGTGGAGGATCTGAGCTTACCATTCTTGTGAGGTAACAAGTTTGCCTGCTGTAGTTTCAAAGGTGCTGGCAGGAGAAACAAAACTCTGAGATCAAAAATAAAGGATTTTATTATTCATAACACAATGTAGTCTCTGTACTTTCCGAGATATTTTCTATTCTAACATCCTTGTAAAGATTTTTTGGACAAAAGTTGTCATAAGATGTCCAGGAATATCATGGGAGACTTGCCCTCCAATTCCCTCCTTCATTAGAACATTTACCAATTCCAAACAAAATAAAAGATTCAAAATATTTGAATGAGTGAAGAATGCCCAGAAGTTACCAAAAATGGGGAGGAATTCAAGATCTGAAAGAGTGCATTGGATAATTCTCATTTTTAGGTAGCTTCTTCTATGAGGCTCCTCTTCAACCCACAAGGAGCAGAACTACCTGAACACAGGCAGAAAACAGCTTATTGCTTGAGGTGTCAAAGACAGAACTTATGGATGTCAAAAAGGCTGGAAACTGCAAGAGAAAATTCTGAAATGAGGAAGATATTCATTAAGTGAAGCCCCAAATTTATGAGGAATAAAAAAGAGAACTCTTTTCCAATAATTGGCAGACCTCTAAATTGTACTTCAAAGGGATGACTCTAAAAGTAATAAAAGCAAATTATAGGCATCCAGACTGGAAGAGAAAAATAAAATAAAACTGTCTTTGCAGAGGGATTCATTTTAAAAATTTCTTGGAACAATTCATCAGGTAAAATAAGACTGAACAATTCAAGGTCAATATAATACACTAGATTATTTCTATGTACTAGAAACAAACAACTGAAATTAAATACTACCATTCAAAAAAGCATTAACATATTAAATATGGAGGGATATGTGTGACAAATATGTAGAAGAATCAATGAGAAAACTACAAAATGCTGCAGAGAAAAATAAAAGACCCAAATAAGTGGAAAGATAGCATTATATTAGGTGAGAAGGCTCAATACGTCAACCAAAACACTCAATTCAGTGACTCCATGTGCACTGTCCTCAAAACAATCTATAGATGTAATGTGATCTCCTCAAAAGCCCAGTACATGTTTTTAGAGACATTGATAAGGTGATTCTAAAATATTTATGGGGATAAAAAGGGCCTAAAATTTTTGGATAAAAGCTTTAGAACCTATAACAGCTTAGTTCAAGATATTACAAAGGAATCAAGAATGGTGTAATATTGGTGTAAACACAGAATGATAGCTAAATAGAAGAGATACACACATCCAACCACATATGACCTGCTAAATTTTTATAAAAGAGCAAAAGTAATTCAGTGACTAAAGAATAGTCAATTCAATAAGTGATGCTGGTAAAACTAAATATACATATGAAAAATAATAGAACTCAATCCATACCGGGAATCATACACACACATGCAAAAAATTAACTTGAAATAGATCATGGATTTGATTCTAAAATCTAAATTTATAAAACTTTAAGAAGAAAACTTAAAGAAAATATTTGTAAAAATTATTTAGGCAAAGGTTTCTTAGCTAAGATACTTCACAAAAGAACAGATTTATCAGATTTCATAAAAATTAGGAAGCATTGATATTTAAAATATATAGATAAGGAAATGAAAGGTCAGGTCACAGACTGAGGGAAAATATTTGCCAACCACATAAAGGACTTGTATGCAGAGTGTGCATATTTAACTTAAAGACCTCACAAAGGGCAGATAAACATATGAAAGGTTGCTTACCATCATCAGTCCTCTCCCAGCAGATCAGCAGAAGTGAGTGACTGGCCTGTTCCTTCATGGTTGATGCATGAGAACAGACACTCATTGCTGATGGAGATGGAGGTTCCAAAGCAATCTGATTGTTAAAGGACCTATTTTCTTGGACAAGCGAAGCAAAACCAGAACACACCCAAAGAAACTGCATAATTCAAAAAAAAAGGTAATACTTACCATACAGAAAAAGGAATTCCCTCAGAGGAAGAAGACACAAAGAAATTAAAAATAAATCTTAAATAAATTAAATCATAAAATAACTATGAGAAAAGTGTATGTAATTTAAATAAGTGATGATAATATACTTGCCATATAGCCATTTAATTAAAAATGCTATGAGTATAATCATTTGATAAAAAATTAATTAAACATACAATTACATAATGCTGGTATCATAAGTAATTTAAAATTTCAACAGATAAACTAAAAGAGAAGACGGTAATAGTAGGAAACAGCATTATTAGTTAGCAAAATTAAAAAATAGCCCGGGGTGGGCATTTGGCCTAGTAATTAAGATGTCCACATTCCACATCAGAGTGCCTGGTCTGGATTCCCAGCTCCAGATTCCAACTTCCTGCTAATGTGGACCCTAGGAGGCAGCAGTGATGACTCAGATAATTGGGTTCCTGACACATCCAACTCACATTGGGAGACCTGGATTGTTTTCCCAGTTCCTGGCTTTGGTCTTGGCCCAACCTCAGGCATTTTAGAGTGAACCAATGGATGGGAGTTCTCTTCCCTCTGCACCCACCCCCATCATCTCACTCTATGTTTCACACTTTGTCTCTTAAACAAATGATGAAAAAAACATTTTTTAAAAGCCCAAAACAAAAAGTAGGAAAATACTGAAGATGATAAAAAGGACAAAGTCAAAGCTACTCTGACAACCTGTCAAGTATGAAGCTTTCTTTTCAGGGAGCTATCTGGATCAATCATCTCCATAAATTTAATTTCCTCCTTTCATCACTTTTCTTATGTTTCTGGTCCAGAGTCCAACTTTGAACATTATGATGCCACAGAAGTCATAGTATCAAAAAAGTTAGCTACAAAAGCTTCACTCTTTGCCTTGTAAATGTCACTTTGTTTTTAAATAACAGAAACTTCACCAAAAAATCTCTCGTATGAAAAGTAAAAACATTTGAAGGTATTTAGCGAGAATGAGCATAGATATATTAAATTTTAGTGTATCAGTCAATTTTTACTTCTTTTCCAAAAATAAGGACGTAGTACAAGAAGTTTGACATGAAAGTGTCCAAGTTTGCAAGACTTTTTTAAAAGTCAAAAAAGCGTAAACCAGATTCTAATATATGCCCTGGCTGCTAATACATTCCTCAGAGGCTAATATATACCCCAGATATATCTTGCTGAGCAGTTTAAAATAAATTTCCAAAAAGTTGTTTCCATAGCGAATTTCTGAAAACGAAGTCGTATTTCCCCTTTTAACTGAGCCTTTTAACAGGAGATGATGATTTTCTGTTTAAAATGTTGATTCCAAATCTCACTAAAAATGGAGATGTTAAGGTTGAATATTTAGATAAATAATATTTTTTGAAAGGTGAGTTTGGTTAAGTGTTTTAGCATTGCATATAATAAAGTGCAAATTACACAGTACCCAAATTGCAGAGTCGTAGGACACGAGGAGCAGGGGTTGGGAGCCAGAAGTCCAAGAGCTATTGGTGCAGCAGCACTGTGGAGAAGCCAGTTAAGCCTCCAGCTGCGACACCAACATGCAATATTAATACTGGCTTGAGTCCCGGCTCCTCCACTACTGATCTAGCCCCCTGCTGATGCTCCTGGGAAATCAGTGGGAGATGGTCCTAGTGTCTGGTTCTCTGCCACCCATGTGGGAGACCTGGATGGAGTTCTAGGCTCCTGAATTTGACCTGTCCCAGCCTGACCTTTGCAGCCATTTGAGCAGTGAACCAATGGATGGAATCTCTGTGTGTGTGTGTGTGTGTGTGTGTGTCTCCCTCTCTGTCTTTGTCATTCTGCTTTTCAAATAAATAATTCTGTTTTTTTTTTATGTGTTGCTTATGCCCTGTATAGGCAAGCCACTGGAGCACCACCCTTTTCTCTGGTGTGAAATAATTCACTTATTGTCTATAAAACACTTATTTCTAAAATGTTAGCATCCTAAGTCAAAGCCCAATGTTAATATTTCCTAATCTTTTAAGTTTTAACAGTTTACCTTTTATTTAAAAGTTTGCATGCTTGTAATTTATATGCAAAAATCCTGACTTCTTTTATGCTTATCAGTGAGATGAAATAAACAGACCTAGTTGGCATTCTGGTCAGAAAAAAGTTGCTAGAGAGGCAGGCATTTAGCTTAGCAGTTAAACTGCCAGTTGGGGAACCATCACACCATTTTGGAGCCTGGGCTCAAGTCCCAACTCCACTCCCCATTCCAGCTTCTTGCTAATGGAGTCCTTGGGAGGACAGCAGGTGATGGCTCAAATAGTTGGGTCCCTGCCACTCACATGGAACACCTGGATTGCATTCCCAGTTGCCAGATTTGGCCTGGTTAAGCCCCAGATGTGTGGCCATTTTAGAGAATAAATCACTGAATTGGAATTCTCTCTCTCTTTCACTCTCTTTTCCCCATGGTCTTTCTCTCAGTCTTTCTGCTCTCAAGTAAATAAATAGATAATTATTTTTAAGGGTGGGCATTTTGGCTTAGCAGGCTAAGCCACCAGTTGGGATGCCTGTGTCCTGTCCTGTATTGGAATGCCAGTTCGAGTCCCAGCTTAGACCCCTGCCACCCTATAGAAAGACCCAGATGGATTTCCAAGCTCCCAGCTACAGCTTGGCCCCACTCTGGCTTTTGTAGACATTTAGGGAGTGAACCAACATGTGTAAGAACTCTCTCTCCTTCTTTCTCTGACTCTGACTCTCTGACTGTTCTCTCTTTCGCTCTTGCTTTGTTTTTTAAGTAGAAAAAATAAACTTTTTTTTAAAGAAAGTGACCAGGAACACTGATTACCAGCTTGTTGGGTACTGTGATGAGTTTGAAGAGAGGGATGCACATGCTTCACAAAGTGGGTTCCAGGATACCTGCTGATCGCTTAGAAACATCATCACACACCACGTGGCTCTCGGGCACATAAAGAACTTCTTTGGACAAAGGTTAGGAGTAATTTGCAGTGAAAGTGTTGAGGGTTTCCGGAAGTGACACCTATGAAGCCAAAAGTGGACAGGAGACTTGGCAATGAAGGCAATGCTGACATTAAGGGCCTCATACTCTGCCAACAGAGTTACCATATCTGTATTCTTTGAGAGCAAAAGAGGGACCCTGTTTATGAAATACGCTTTTTTTAAATTTATTTGAAATCTAGAGAGAGAGAAAAAGAGAGTGCTTCCATCCACTGGCTCACTCTCCAAATCCCAGCGCAGCCAGGATTGGGCCAAGCCAAAATCAGGAGCCAGGAACTACATCCAGGTTTCCCACATGGGTGGCAGGGAACCAAGTATTCAGTCCAGGGTGTGCACAGTAGGATGCGTCAATGGAGAGCAGTGCTGGGACTCAACCCAAGCACTCCGATATGGGATGTGGGCATCCCAAGCAGTGTTTAAAACACTGTACCGAATGCTTGCTGTGAAATGTGACTTTCTTGAGGGAAGAAACTTCCTTGAAGGTATATAGGGATTCTGTCTTACACTTTTTATGTCTTGGTAATCTCAGCATCGCCCAGAATCTGCGCACAGTAAAAGTTCACCACATGTTTCTGAGTGGAGAACTTTGCTTTTGGTAAGTA
This sequence comes from Oryctolagus cuniculus, assembly GCF_051225735.1. Classification (NCBI taxonomy): domain Eukaryota; kingdom Metazoa; phylum Chordata; class Mammalia; order Lagomorpha; family Leporidae; genus Oryctolagus; species Oryctolagus cuniculus. Next base: position 103,089,651 of record NC_142871.1, on the reverse strand, counting down.
ACTATAATTTCCTAGAATTATACTGCTCTCACTCAATAATATCACAGCAACACTGCTGAAAATATAGATTTATCCTGAAATGTTCATATAGCCATAACTAGATTACCCCCTCACAGTATATGTTAGTTGAAGACTGAACAAGGCTACCTAAGTAAGGATTCTACACTCCCTAAAATTAAACGACTCTTGAAACAGTTGCAAATGTTTCTTTTCACAGCAGTCTGCCGTGTCTAAATGTCTAAATATTCCCAACAGAGATCATTTTAATCCAAGGATGGTGGTGGTGGTGATGGATGTAATCAATTAGCAAGCCACTCTTCCACCCACTAAGACAAAGAGCTGGTGGGGTAGAATCAGTTGTGTTTGCAGAAATGCCCAAGTGTAAAATAATGGCAACTAGCTTTATTGAAACCCTACTAAAAACCAAAGCATCACACTAGGTATTTTCCATGCATTTTGCCAATTCTTATAGCAAGCTTCCCCAGATCACACAGTCAGTCAGCTAACTGATCCGAATACCAGGCTAGGGTCTGCCTCATGGGTTGGTGGGCTTACCTAGGGGCTCTTCAGGGAAGGCCAAAGTTGAGGAGGATCAAGCAAGGCTGCTGAGCAGCAGCAAACCAAAGAGAAGTGCAATAAGGTGCTGAGCAGGGAAAGACGATAAGAAAAATACAAACTCAGGAGGAAGGCTAAGCAAAATCCGGAGCTGAGAAGGACAAGGGCAAGAGTCTTCATGCTACTTGTTAAACATCAGCTACACTCCTGGGAGAGCTGTGTAAATGGCCACTGCAGAACTGGAAAGTTCTCTAGTGAGGCTCTTGAGGCCGCAGCCACGACAAACAGAGATTTTATAAAAGCTTCTGGAAATGTTTAGGGATTCTAATTATTTTTCTTTTTCTTTGATGATCCTAAAAGTGGTTAATGTTATAAATATATAATATTTGTATTTTTTTAAAAGAAGGACAAAGCAGTGTTATTGTGAAGTTGCTGTGATTTTTACCTAGTGAGGGCACACTGTGTTTTCTGTTTGTTTAGTTTTTTATTATTTCACTTAAAACTTTATGGCAAGGAACCAAATTCATGTATTGGTTTAAATGTTTCGAGTTGGGACCAGCACTGTGGGGAAGCGGATAAAGCCCCAGCATGCAGCGCCAGCATGCCATATGGGCACTGGTTCGTGTCCTGGATGCTCCACTTCCGATCCAGCTCTCTGCCATGGCCTGTAATCAATTAAATTCTATCTGTGGTGGTTATTAAATGAAAATTTTTTTTTGGCTCCAAAGTCCTCAGTCACTCTCTGTGATAGAGCTGAGAACTGTAAACTACTTTTCTCCATTGCACATGGCTTCAGGTAGGGTTTGAGGCTCCCTCTGTAGTTTCTGGGAAGTAATCCTTCCTTATGCTTGTGTGTGTGTATGTGTGTGTGTGTTTGGTTTGTATTATGAAATTTCACAGTATGGCTTGAGCCTAACTACTAGTTTGGGAAACTCATCCATTTGAACTCTAGGGACAGAATCCAGGGCCTGAGATCCAATTCAAAATCCTTCTTGGAACACGTATTTTCAAATGTATGATGCCATTAGGTGGAGTAATATATCCACCACACAGAAGGATTCAAATTCATTTTAGGTTTAAAACCATGTGTGTCCCCAAGGTTGTATATATGCAGAGTATTTCTTGGTGATACTGGCTGGATATGTACTATATAGAGTCTTGAGAATTCTTTTCACAATGAAATGGGGTAAAAAGTGTTCACTTTGAGCCAAAGAAACAGTCATATATAAGTAAAAAACTTGCCTATAATTCTCATTTAGCAACCCCCAGGTTGGATTTTGATTGAGGCACATCCTCTCTTTCTGCTTTCACCACACTATAGATGGCAGCAAGCTTGTTGCAGGTGTACAGAGAAACAGAAACTCACGTACTGAATTACAAATTCTAACCTCCAAAGTGACAGACAGTGTTTCACTGAATTTTACTTTGTTTTTGTACTTTGCAATGGTGGTGTGTATTCACATTTTACTCATTCCTAAAGGGGGAAAAAAGCTTTACAAATGTAATTTTTTGAATTCACAATGTTCCCATGAGGAACTGAAGAGAAATTCTTCGGGTTGTACATTAAAGTAAACAGAAAAACAAAAACTGGAGACAAAGACTATACTATAGTCTTTTCAAAATGATCAAGCCAGAGAGCACCGTGGAATACAATGGCTTCTTAATTAAGGGCTCTGACTGCTTCCATGCTTGAAATAATTGGGAGGTTTTAGTCTTACATTTCACTAGAGTTTTGACAAAGAGTTTGAAGGAATTAAGATCTTTCAACAGAAAAAAAAAACTGGCTATGTTGATAGCAATAATTTACGTTAGAATTTTTTTCTTTTAGTCTAAAAACATTTACTCTTTAGGTTTTCTTACACTTGGTACTCTCCTTATAGAATGGAATACTTGTTTTTGATTCACTAAGTCCTTAATCTAGAGGTTAAAGTACAAAGCTATTTCTTAAATGCAATGAGGTGTCTGGAACCCTAATGAGTAAAGAGCATTCTGAGAGCCAGGTTTTGGCACATCAGGTTAAGCCGTCATTGTGATGCCAGCATTCCACATCAGAGTGGCTGCTCCACTTCCAATTCAGCTTCCTGCTAATGTATCTGAGAAGGCAGCAGAAAATGGCCCAAGTACTTCTGCCCCTCCCACCCATGTGAGAGACCAGGATGGAGTTCCTTGCTCCTGGCTTTGGCTTGGTCCAACCCTGGCTGCTGCTGTCACTGGGCAATGAACCAGTGGAAAGAATCTCTCTCTCTCCCTCTCCTCCCTCCCCTTTTGATGCTTTGCCTTTCAAATAAGCAAATAACAATAAATTAAAAAAAGCGTCATGAAATAAAGCATCTTAGGGATGATAATAATACCTAATAAATATTAATGAGCTTAGCACCTGACAGGCGCTATACTAACCACTTTATACTAAACCAGGGCTCCCAGAAGTCCCATCAAGAGGAGAGTAGGAGTATTGTAATTTTACAAATGAGCAAACTGTGGCAGAGAGGAAAATTGACTAGGACTCATAATTTTAAATCCTGAAGAGTCACTTATAATTCTTTGTAGCCACAAGAGAAATAGGACACAAATATTAGAGGTGGAAGGTAACAAATAATTTTGTTCTTCACTTCTTGATAGGAAAAGATGTGGGAGAAATGGATCCCTGGTCAAATAAATGTGGAGACCCCCTTGCAAATTCTATATTCACTATCTCATTTAGTCACAATTTCTGAATCGATTTCTTTTACAAATTCCTATTGCTTTAAACTTAATAAAGGTTTTGTTATTAAAAACTAAGAAACACACTAAAAAGCATTTGAAACTACTTCTTTCATTAACAATCCTCTTCCAATTTTATATTTGTCTTTAGCCAACTTGTCCTTGTTTTGTCAAACTAGCGTAAGCAAAATGATTAAGGAACAATTCAAGGATAGACATACTATAGAGCGTAGACCAAATCCAAACTTCATGTGCTTTAAAAATTTTAAGGCTTGTAAAAGGCTGATGGGTGGAGGCAGAGGGAGAATGGAGACTATGTGACGAGAGTCCTTACATGGCTCTACAAAGCCTGAAGTATTTATTATCTTGTCCTCTATAGCAAATTTTCTCTGAAGATTTATTTATTTGAAAAACAGACTGAAACACACAGAAAGAGAGGGAGGAATGGGGGGGGGAGAAAGAGAGAGAGAGAGAAAGAGAGAGAGAGAGATTTCCTCTACACACATTGGATCAGGGCAAAGCCAAGAGCTCAGAACTCCATCTGGGTTGCACACATGGATAGCAAGTGGCCCAAGCACTTGAGCCACCATATGCTACTTTACTACACACACCAGCAGGGAGCTGGAGGAGAAATGGAGCAGCCGACTCCAACTGGCGCTCCAACACGCGATACCAGCATAGCAAAGCGAAGGTTCATCCTGGATGTACCACAATGCTAGCCACCCCACCACCCTTTCCCTTACAGAAAGTTCGAAACACCTGGAATAATCAAACATTCTGAAATAATGCACATAATATAATTAAGTAGGTTTTTTTATTTTTATTTATTTATTTTTTTATTTTTGACAGGCAGAGTGGACAGTGAGACAGAGAGAGACAGAGAGAAAGGTCTTCCTTTTTTCCGTTGGTTCACCCTCCAATGGCCGCTGTGGCCGGTGCACTGCGGCCAGTGCATCACGCTGATCCGAAGCCAGGAGCCAGGTGCTTTTCCTGGTCTCCCATGGGGTGCAGGGCCCAAGCACTTGGGCCATCCTCCACTGCACTCCCGGGCCACAGCAGAGAGCTGGCCTGGAAGAGGGGCAACTGGGACAGAATCCGGTTCCCCGACCAGGACTAGAATCCGGTGTGCCAGCGCCGCAAGGCGGAGGATTAGCCTAGTGAGCCACAGCGCTGGCTTAAGTAGGTTTTACTTTCACAATAGAAATATGAAATTGTTCTCTCCTTTTCACTCTCAGGGTAACTAGTTTACAGAATCAAGTGACAAGTTGAATCAGAATGTTTTCAGGTATTATAACTAACTACTCAAATTCGATATGTACAAATACTTATTTGCCAACTTAAGCATGTAAGAGATCATATTTCTATAATGACAATTTCTGTTTTTCATTCCAAGTTAATATCAGTCAATTTAGGGTTCCCATTTTCCCAAAAGTGAGTCCAACATTGAAGGGGACAACCGGGTACCCAGTACCAGGACTTTGTGCTGCTGATCCAGGTAGTACTGTCACTCCTGGGGTTCCTGGGTCTGCCTGACCTCTGACACAGCAGCCCTGCTTCCTATTGGCACAGCCACTTCAAGACTGTCTCCACTGTGCAAGGCCATTATAAAAGCACTAAAGAGAAGTCAGTTTCTATTTGGACAATTTGTTGCCTGTAACTGGTTTAGCATTTGCTTATCTCAAGAATCTTAGGGCTTCCCTAAGTTCGAGAAGATACCCCTCTCAGCCTTATTGCATTCTATAATACCTCTTTTATAGCATTTTTTACTTTATAATTTTCTATTTTTTGAACTTATTTTTGCTCTGGAGTCTGAACAACTTTTGAAAATGGACACCGGAGCCTGTGTTGTGGCATAGCAGGTTAAGCCACCACCAGCTGGTTCAAGTTCCAGCTGCTTCACTTCCAATCCAGCTCCCTGGTAATGTGCCTGGAAATGTTGTGGAAGATGGCCCAACTGCTTGGACCCCTGCACCCATGTGGGTATCCTGGAAGAAGCTCCTGGCTCTGCAGAATTTAAGAGAGATGAGGAAAGACACACACACACACAGAGAGAGAGAGAGAGAGAGAGAGAGAGAGAGATATCTTTCATCTGCTGGTTCACTCCTCAAAGGGCCACAGTGGCTGGGAGCAGGGCCAGGCTGAAGCCAGGAGCAAGGAGCTTCTTCTGGGTCACTCATGTCAGTGGCAGGTGCACAAATAGTTGGACCATCTTCCTTTGTTTTCCCTAAGCACATTAGCAGAGAGCTGGACCGGAAGCGGAGCAGCTGGGATATGAACCAGCACCCACATGGGACGCCAGTGTCGCATCCTGTAGCTTTATCTGCTACACCACAAAGCTTCTCCCTCCCATAAATATATCTTTTTTAAAAAAGAAAATGGATACCATTTTATTCTTTTTTTGCTTTGTGGGTCTCCAGATTATAGCAGTTTCTGATATGTACTAGGCATTCAAATATTGGTTTAAAAAATGAACACAAAATAACAGAAGGCCTTCAAGCTTGATTAATTTGGTTAGCATTTGAGTTATTGTATACATCAGGAAAAAAGTTACATTTTCATTAAGTTCTCTTTTTCTGGAAAAAATGAGATTTTGTGTGTACATATTTATAAATGTGCATATGTTTATGTGGATATATGTTTATGTGCATATATATTATATGTATAAATGTGTTTAAGTCACACACATACTTGAAGATTTCAAAAAGCTTCAGGTAAATACAGAAAGTATTATTTTAAAAATAAAATAGAAGCTACAGCAGGTGAGGACAGTACCTGTTATCAAATCTGATCATGCTTTTCATAAATCCTAGGATAAGTTCCAGAACTGAGTCTGGTACACAATAGACACAGTTGGGTAATCACTTAATGACCTCAGTGCAAAAAAAAAATCATTTCTTTTGGGCACAAATTTTATCTTGGTCTACAGACCCCTCTCCTCTTGATGTGGAAACAAGGTGGCTCTGAGTGTCTCCTAATCTCATCTAAATTTGTTGCTTCAAAAGTAATGAGGGCACTTTAAAAAGGTTGTATATAAATGAAACGAAAAAATACATTTATTTGGTACAGAAATTTTTGAAATTCACATTTTCAATTCACTTTTTGAAGTTGCTTTGTATATATTCTCTACAAACACCTGAAGATTGGTTTACACACCCACTTATCAGAGAACTCAACCTTGAGTACTGTCCACGGCTTCAGTGTGAAGCTCAGATAAGTATGAATCCATGAGAGAATCACGTAAAAACAAAGCTGTACACCTGACCATACTAGCTTAGTTTTTAACACAAAGTCCATCCCACAATTATTATTTATTTTGATCTAAGAGAAAATCTTCACATTCTTTGTCAAATTACAGTTGAAGATTATGGTAGCTATAGAAGTGCTTTCCAATAACTAGCTAATGAAGGGAAGAAGATAGCCCTCTATAAAATTTATTAATATTCTGAAATGGTGAGATAGAATTTTGTAGAAACAGGGTGTAGCTAATCTTTATGTATAACTCTAATAAAAAGCGTTAGTTGGGATTTCAACAGCTGGTTGTGTCTAGAAGGTCTGGGGCAGTTCAATGGAGGTAACTTGGAAATGTTGGTTATCTTGGAGGTGGTCTCTGCTGAAGAAGCATCGCCCCGACATGCCTGAAATGCTCCTCACAACTTCCTGTGGCACATCACTTCAACCAACATCATACTTAACAACATTGGGGCCATGACACTAGTAGAGATGTGCTGTGTTTTGCAGAGGTGAGCATTACAGTTACCAGAATCTTTTCTATAGTAACTCAAACTTGATAAAGTGATTTCTGATGTATATTTATTCATGCCTTCAGACACAGTCTTAGAAGATATTAATAAAATTTAATTACTGCCAGGGGCCATTGGGCCACAAATTTCTAGACCAAGTTTAGAAACAATGGGCACTAGAAACTCAGTAGTCTGGAGTATGTAGGAGCTTGGATATATGCTGAGTGGAATAAATGATGTACATACAAAACTAATTCATATTGAGACTTTTGAGAGTCAGTCAGATTCCCTGGAGATCCCAAATTCGGTCTCCTTGCATATGCCTTTCTATTTAAACTTTAGTGAAGACATTTGCTCATTAACATTCTTCACATAAGAATTTACAATGTAACTTTCTTTTAAATCTTACTGCCAGAAAAATGATCTACAGGCAATCTGAATGCTTCCTATTATCAAATATAAAAACTTCATCATTCATCATCTCTTTTTTTGTCTTAGCTGCCCGGAAATTCAATGACATATTTATGTATAACTGCAAGAACTATTTTATCTTCTGATAAAATTTATCCTTTAAATAATATCTGGTTTTTAAAATCTTTAATATATTTTACAGATTTCAATATGCTGCTATTTCTCAATTTATCTATTTTAAATATTATCTACTGACTTCCTATGTTAAACGAATTTTTGCTTGCTTGAGACATTTTCCCATTGCTTCCTCTTTTTTTGCCCATCTCCTAATATTGTTATATTACCAATTTAGATGATCTATTTAACCAATTTAAGTTCTTTTCACAACTTTAGTAAACTGTAGGAGAGCAAGAAATGGTTTTCTCTATCCATTTTAGGATTTTGGCTGGGATTCTGTAACAAAAGACAGATTAACAGGAGAAAAGCATATAAATTTATTTAAAGTAAGTGTTACATGACATGGGAGCCCTCATAAAGAAATGAAGATTCAATGAAGCAGTTCAAGTTGAAAGGTTATCTACTGAACTAGACAAAGTATATAAACTATGAAAACATGACAAGGTAAAGAGGCTTGGGCAAAGGTAGTTAATGGTGGAAGGGAAGTGGGGGATTAGTTTAGCAAAGTTTGCACAGATTGGGCTCTGCTGGTAAGAATATTGCTTTCCACCAGGAGACTCCAATTTAATCCCATCAAGGTGGCATGTACCAATGCCATCTCACCAGTCCAAGTGATCAATTTCAGTTCACAATTGATCATAATGAAAGGACTAAGAGTCAAAGGGAGCACATAAACAAGTCTAGTACCTGCTAATACTAACCGATAGAATAAATAAAGGGGAGAGTGATCCAACATGGGAAGCGAGATACTCAGCAGACTCATAGAATGGCGGATGTCCTAAACAGCACTCTGGCCTCAGAATCAGCCCTAAAGGCATTCCGATCTGGCTGAAAAGCCCATGAGAGTATTTCAGGCATGGAAAGCCAAGACACTCTGGCAAAAAAAAAAAAAAAAAAAAAGAAAGAAAGAAAAAAAACCTAAATGAAAGATCTCTGTGAGTGAGATCCCAGTGGAAAGAACAGGTCTTCAAAGAAGGAGGTACCTTTCTCTGAAGGGAGGAGAGAACCTCCACTTTGACTATGACCTTGTCTAAACAAGATAAGAGTCGGAGAACTCAAGGGGCTTCCATAGCCTTGGAAACTCATGACTGGAGCATAGGGAGATTACTGAGGCCATAAACAGGAGTGTCAATTTGTAAAGTCAACAACAGGAGTCACTGTGCACTTACTCCTCATGTAGGATCTCTGTCCTTAATGTGCTGTACATTGAGGCTTAATGCTATAATGAGTACTCAAATAGTATATTTCACTTTGTGTTTCTATGGGGGTGCAAACTGTTGAAATCTTTACTTAATGTATACTAAACTGATCTTCTGTTAAAAAAAAAAAAAAGAAGAAATTAGCAATTCCCAACTTGACTCTTGCTGGGATTAAACATGACAATTGGTCTGATATGATTTCATCATCATTTAAAAAATCATCTATTATTTTTCACTTTATGTTTGTGTGGGAGCAAACTGTTGAAATCTTTACTTAATATATGCTAAACTGATCTTCTGTATATAAAGAGAATCAAAAATGAATCTTGATGTGAATGGAAGGGGAGAGGGAGTGGGAAAGGGGAGGGTTGCGGGTGGGAGGGATGTTATGGGGGGGAAGCCATTGTAATCCATAAGCTGTACTTTGGAAATTTATATTCATTAAATAAAAGTTAAAAAAAAATCCCCTAAAAAAAAAAAAAAAAGAATATTGCTTTCCTTCTGGCTTAGGGAGGGCATCTTTCAAATGAAGAGATTTCCTGCTTTTAGAATAAAAAGGGGATGTCACAGTACTTTTCTTGCACCTGTTGTTTCTTATTACACGCTTTTACACAAAAATAACCCTGAAGCTAAAAGGCATGTTTTGGAGTGGTATGGTCTGCCACCTTTCAATAGCCAAACTCCCTCTTCCAGAGATAGCATCTTTGGATTCCCTCCATGTCCCTCCCTCCCTCCCTCAGAGGAAATAGACCTTTTCCTCTTAAGTCTCCCTCCAGCCCTCACCTTCAATCTTCCAATTTTTATCAACCATCTTGTAATTTGGTTAAAATTAATACTTAAATTTGCTGCTAATTATCAGTGTCTACAATTCTTTGTCTATGGATTGATTCTAAGGCAACACATAACTGTAACTGAGTATACAGCATTCTTTGAAGAGCTCAGCAAGAAAACATTTTTTTGCATTGCTTTTTGTTATCCTGGAGCTCCTGTGTTTATTTTCCTTTCTTTCCTCTTCTTATGCTTTTTTTTTCCCTTTGATATAGTCACCTGAGCTAGAATTTGGTTCCCGGGTCCTCATTATTGCTGCATGGCTGAATAAATTAATCACTTGTTTGAAGTTTGCATGGAACATGAGGGCTCTAGTCTTCTGGAAAGTTATTACTCTACATGATCTCTTATTTAGGCATATTCAAAGGAAATATGTTCACCATTAGTAGAAGTCATAACACATCAGATTCATGAAAATATAAAAGTAAAGGCATTCCATATGATCAGGAAGGAAAAAGAAAACCTTCCATGTTAGAATAAAAGTAAACATCTAAATATGTAGGAAGTAAATTTTTAAAATCTAAGAAGAAAAAAATCAAAATAAAAAGCTAATAAATTGGTCTGACAAAAACAAAATATTCATTAGAAATAATAAAAAGTATATGCAGTATTCAAGCAAAGATAATCATGCTTTTGAATTTTTTAAAAAATTATTATTTACTTGAGAGCAGGGAAAGAGAAAAAGAGCTCCCACTTGCAGGCTAATTCCCTAAATACCTTCAAGGGCAGGGAGCAAAACCAGGAGCCCAGAACTCAATCCAGGTCTCCACAGGGTTGTTAGGAATCCAACTGCATCAGCCACTGTCACTGCCTCCCAGAGTCTGCAATAGCAGGGAGCTGGGAACAGAAACCAGCACCAGGGATCAAACCCAGGCACTCTCATGAGATGCAAGCATCCTAAGCAGTCAGCATCTTAACTGTTAGGTCAAATACCCACCCTTGATGATACTTCTAAAACTCTAGGTAGAAAAATCAATCTCAAATCAGGCTATATATTAAAATACAGCTCCTTAAGTCCTAAACCATGTAGACAGGCTTAAAAGCTTCTGGCTAGCAAATTCATCTGTCATCGGAGTGTCTTCCATGGATAAGGCGCTACTCTAGGTTTAACTAGAAGTTCTGTTCAAGAATTTGCTGTCCAAAGGAGGCAGAAGCAAACATGATCTACCATACACACTATAGAATATGCCAAGTGAGTAGAGACCAGGAACTTCAGGGAGGAAGAGTCTAATGAGATAATGTTGAGGCTGAGATTTGAAGAGTAACGATTTTCATAGGAGATAGAAGAAAGGAAAGAAAATCAGAAGCAGAACCAATAGTTCAACAGAGTGGAGATGTGCTTCTATAGTCATGCAGACAACAGTGAGACATGTATTCGTTCGGCTCATATAAATACAGTAGGAAAGGCAGACAAAACTAGAGAGAGGTAAGAGATATACCAAAAAAGCCTTATGCATCACAAAAGGTTTAGGGTTTTTGTCCCAAAATAAAAGCTTTCACACATAGAAAAGAAATGAAATAACCAGATTTGCACTTTAAATGTTGGGAAAAGGCTGAAAGAAGTCAAGACTTGGCCGAAAGTCCAGTGAGGAAGTTCAAGAACCAGTGTGTCTTAGTCTCCTTGGGCTGCCATAATTTATAATCCACACAGACACACCCCACAGACCAGGTGACTTAAACAACAACAATTTCTTTTCTCACAAATCTGGAGGCTGGGAGTCCAAGATTAAGGTGTTGGCAGGGTCGGACCCTCGAGGCCTCTTTTGTTGGCTTGTAGACCACCAGGTCCTCACGTGGCCTCATCTCTGAGCATGCACATTCCAGATGTCCCTTCCTCTTCTTATAAGGACACCAGTCATATGGATTAGGCTCTACCCAACAGCTTCATTTTATCTTAATTCCTTTTCTAAAGGCAGAATCTGTAAACACACCCATATTCTAAAGTACTGAGGGTCTGGGCATCAACATATGAATCATGAGGAACACAACTGAGTCCCTAGCACAGCAAGCGGCAGTAGGAATGGAGAAGAGGGGATAAGTGGAAGTATGGTTAGCATGCAGAAGTCAGGGGTTGGTGTGGGGTGTAGTGGGTCAAGCCACCACCTGCGATGCCCATATCACATGGGTGGTGGTTCACGTCCCAGATGCTCTGCTTCAGACTCAGATCCCTCCTAATGGCCTGGGGAAAGCAGCTGGAAAATGGCTCAAGTGTTTGGGCCCTGCCACCCACGTGAGAGACCTAGAAGAAGCTCCTGGTTTGCGGCCATCTGGTGAGTGAACCAGCAGGTGTAAGAGCTCTTTCTCTCTAACTCTTTCAGATGAATAAATACCTCTTTTTTTTTTTTTTTTTCTTTCTTAATGCAGAAATCAACATGACTTGACTGGTTGATGAGTCAGGAAGGGATAAGAAGGTCTGTCTCATGTTTGGTTTGGCAATTGTTTGGGCCATATTTTGGTAAATTGCACCATTTGTCAAAAAAATACAAAATGGGGCCTAGTATGCTCAAAAACAATGAGGAGTCTTATTTTTCAATATGCTGTGACTGAAGCAGTAATTTCCAGTTAACAGATATGTACAAGTTTGGAACTAACAGATGGAAACGGAGAGTATATGAGATGGTTCAGAAAGTAAGAACAGGGAGGAATGAAATTCTGATGGAAAACATTAAAGGGTAGGCGAAGAGGTAGAAGCCAAAAATGAGAGCTGTGAAGGTGTATCAAGAAAGAGCCAGGGAATGAGAACAAGAAAATAACACAAAAAATTAAGGGAGAGAACAATTCAGTTCAAGACAGCTGTTAATTTCTACATGTTTTTTAGAAACTTAATGATATTTTACTTTAGGGGTCATGATATTTACTTTTTTATGAGTTCTAATTTGCTTAATGTTTCTGATTATTTCTCATACCTAGAATGTGTTCAAAATACTCTACTGACATCTATAGCTTGCATTGCACCTTTTACAAATTTCAAATTTTTAGAAAGAGAAAGTGTCTCTAAAGTCAAAATATTATGTCATTGTTTTAAACTGATCAGTAAACTGATTTTTTTCAGGATTATTTTTGAAAATATCCTCATTTTTGCTGGGATACAAATTTGGAGGTCAGTCATAAAACAAAACTATCAAAATATACATGTTTTGAATACTGTTTTGAATACTGAATATGTTTTTGAATATTTTGGGGTAATAAGATATCTAATGGATTACTATTTGAAAAATATAAGGATACTTCAAGTTTATGGAAAAGTGGAATTAACAGGTAAACTTGGGAGAATCAGTGTGGCAGAGCAGGTCAAGTAACCACTTGGGGTGCCTGCATTCTACATTGGAGTGCTTGGAATTGAGTGTAAACTCTGCTTTTGATCTAGTTGCAAGCTAATGTGCCTAGGAAGTAGCAGACGATGGTCCAAGTACTTAGGCTCTTGCCAATCATGTGGAAGACTCAGATGGGATTTCAGGCTGCTGGCTAAAGTCTAGGCCAGAGTTGCACGTATTTGGGGGAGTGTACCAGCTGACATAAGATCTTTCTCTCTTTTCTCCTGTGTTCTTCACCCCTGCATTTCAAATAAATAAATACATCTTCAAAAAGAGAGATGAGTTTATTTTGTTGTAAAAACATTTTGACATCCATGCACAGTTTTCTAATAATGTGCATTTTTCATGAACTATTTGAAGACCTATAATACATCTTAGAATGCCATGAGCTTTATTCGACAGCTATACTGCAAATATTATTTTTAGATAATCAAGTACAGATGCTTTAAAACTCCACTTTACTCTGGAGACCCTAAGGCACACATACAAGAGATTTGTTATGTTTTTAAAAAGTGACAAAAGGGAGTATTGATTCTGGAAGATTTTTAATCAATTTACCACTATTATACATTAAAGAAAAAATTTTTCCACAAACATTCCCTCACAAAGCTGGCAGTTTTATATTTACATAGTATTATTATAGCAATTTTAAATGTTCATCTATGATATAATGTTATTTCAGAAAACATAAAAATATAGTTTTTTAATGGCCATGCTTCCATTTTTGATGAAAGCTACCTAGTTCATCCTAATGTTAGTTTAACACTTTAAAAATGCATAACAGATATTCAGTCAGCTTTATAAAATCTTTAAGACAGAAGGCTGTCAAATAGAATAGACGGAGGGCTCATCATCACTTAGGTCTGAATCTTCATCTATTCCTTCAATGACTGATTTCTTCCCTTTGCAACAGGATACAATTAGTCCAATCAAGAACACCTGTAAATTCAAATACGCTATATGTTATATCTTAAATTTATAATCATTCAGACAGAAATGCAATTAAAATTCAAAGGCAGTAGTGTGACACAAATGGACACTTTATAAGAAGGTTGCATCATGCCTGGGATGTCTGTACTTACCCCAAGAAAGGCCCAGTTACCAAAATAGTATGCAGCACTGAAGAACCAGAACTTGTGAAGGAACAGGTACGTTCGGGTAACAGTACACTGATCTGTAAAAGCAAATAAAGGTCTATCGTAAGGGAGTTTCTTATTTAAAACTGGTCATTAATATTCTATCTAGAAGGTTCTTAGCCAAAGCTAATGATCAAGGTCATCCAGAAGCAAATGTTATAAATGGGTCTGAAATCTAGGTATCCCTCCAAAGACCCCTTTGGATCATCTTAATATATTGTTAAATTGCCACCAATATGACACATTTTTTTAAATGAATGCCACTCTTAGACAGATCTCAAGTATAAAAAGATTATACTGGATGGAATAGGATAATCATTTTAACCTGGAGTGCCAGAAATGTCCTAAAACAAGAACAAAGATAAAGTCTTCCCGAGAAATATAAAAAAAAAATTAACAAAGTGATGAGATGCGTTTAAGAATAATTGCACTTTTCTAAGAAGTCAATTCTCAGTACAGCTTAAACTTGAAGTTTTTTCTGAGCCTTTTTTTTTTTTTAAAGAATGCTACTGAGAAGACAGCTGTTTCTTCAAAAAGAAATACAAAAGTCATTATTTACTGATATGCTTCCTGTTTTAACTTCTGGATAGCATGAAAGCTGGAGTTTAAAATTAAATCATGTGGTCTCTCTTTCAAAGAAAATGTAACTCTTAAAAGACAAACTCACATACTAGTTATTTGCTATTTTCTTCAGTCTCCCAAACTAGTTTTACCCAAATCCATTATTCCATTATGTTACAAAGTCATCTAAATATACTGACAGGTATCTGGTAGAAGATGTCTAAAGAAATAATTCTTTGAGTCTTCAAGGAGGACCTAGGCAGCACAATACATTGTAACTGAGCAAAAAAAAAAAAAAAAAAAAAAAAGCATTTGCAGCAGCTGATAAAGGATAACATCACAAATTTCAGGCCTATACTCTTTCTAGAAAAAAATCCTGATCTTGCAAGGCAACTTCTAATTCCTCTATTTGTTTTTTTTTTTTTTTTTTTGACAGGCAGAGAGTTAGACAGAGACACAGAGAGAAAGGTCTTCCTCCCGTTGGTTCACCCCCTGAAAATGGCCGCTATGGCCAGCATGCTGAGCCGATCCAAAGCCAGGAGCCAGGTGCTTCCTCCCGGTCTCCTATGCGGGTGCATGGCCCAAGCACTTGGGCCATCTTCCACTGCCTTCCCGGGCCACAGCAGAGAGCTGGACTGGAAGAGGAACAGCCAGGACAGAACTGGTGCCCCAACCAGGACTAGAACCCAGGGTGCCGGCGCCGCAGGTGGAGGATTAGCCTAGCGAGCCGCGGCGTGGGCCTTTCCTCTATTAATTACAAAAGAGATAATAGTTTCAGAATACTTTTATTCAAGAAGGATAATGGAAAGCTCCTTCATACAATCAGGAGACCAATACTGCATCCTATTGCTGATTAAGAATATACACCTTTTATTTCTATTTTTATGAACTTTGTCCTCAGCTTCAATATGTAAGTGCTACCTTCTCTTAAAACATAAGATTGAGCTGGGAGCTTTGTAGTCCAGATTATTACATAAGGATTTTTTTTTTTTTTTTTTTTTTTTTTTTTTGTGACAGGCAGAGTGGACAGTGAGAGAGAGAGAGACAGAGAGAAAGGTCTTCCTTTGCCGTTGGTTCACCCTCCAATGGCCGCCGCGGCCGGCGCGTTGCGGCCGGCGCACTGCGCTGATCCGATGGCATACATAAGGATTTTTTGTGAGTTGTCACATGGTTTCTCTGAAAAGTTGAGTTTAGGTTTATATTTTACCAAAATGTAAGACTTGTATAAAAAGCTTTAGATATGTTATGTAAAGACTTAGAAAATCTAAATCTCATTGACTAATCTCTTCCACTGTACTTCAATATTTACTTCCGAATTTCTCAGTACCAAAATGGACAGACACCTCCTCTTCTGGCATGAAAACATGCGGTTGAACAAAAATGCAACCACTCTAATTTCTATCTACTGAGCCCCCACGGGCCTCTTTCATACTCCTTACTCTCTGTGTCAACTAGATCAGGAGTATTCTTTAAGAAAAGCAAAGACCTTCCACAGCAGTGGCTGAACACAGGCTTCTCTCCCCTCCTGGAGTTAGCATCCAAGATTATGGCTTGAAACTAGCTGCCAGAGAGAAAATTCCTTCATCACTCTCACTGTGCTTTCAGCACATGTTAGTTTCACTTCTATGACAGAACTTATTTTGTGGTAATATAATTATTCAATTTGTCATAGTTTTCCAATTAGATACACCTGAGTATTTTAGAATACCCACCAGAGTATTCATAGGCATTCATATTCAATATAACTCTGTGGAGGTAAAATAGATCTTAAAGGAGAGGCTGCCTTATTTAAAATTTATATTGCTAAATAGTACATTTTCCAGTTTTTTTTAAATTAAAATGTGGCAAGACTAAGGATAGCAAAACAAGACACTTGGATACGTCATGTGAATGAAAGTAAGCAATAAACGTCCAGGATTGTAAAGGCTTGGGATTCTCACTTGGAGGTGAATATCCTTTGGCTCTTTCTTTGCCAGGTGAACAGGCACATTTGATCAGGGAAGTCTGCACTTTTGAAGGTGTTAGCAGGGTCCAGCACTGTGGCACAGTGGTTTAAGCCAACACTTGTGATACCACCATCCCATGCTAGAATGCCAGTTTGAGTCCCAACCACTATGCTTCTGATTCAGCTCCCAGCTAATGTGCCTGGGAAGCCAGCACATCATGGCTCAAGCATTCACATGAGACCCGGATGAAGTTCCTGGCTCCTGGCATTTACCTGGCCCTCATTCGACTGTAGTGAACATTTGAGAAAAAAGCCAGTGGGTGGAAGGTCTCTCTTTCTCTCCCTCCTTTCCTCTCTCTCTCTCTCTCCCTGCTTCCTCTCTTCTACCTCTCTCTCTCTTCTACTGCTCTTTCAAATAAATAAACAAATCTTTCTTAAAAAGGGGGGAAGATATCACCATCTTTTCTCATAGGATCATAGTAAAGGCCAAATTAGGTGTACCAAAAGCTCCATGCAAAATTTCCTTCGTTTTTCCTCTTTTTTATTTATTTATTTTTTAAACTTTTATTTAATAAATATAAATTTGCAAAGTACAGCTTTTGAATTACAGTGACTTTTTCCCCCTCATAATTTCCCTCCCACCCGCAACCCTCCCAACTCCCGCTACCTCTCCCATTCCATTCACATTGAGATTCATTTTCAATTATCTTTATAGAAGATCGATTTAGTATGTATTAAGTAAAGATTTCAACAGTTTGCACCCAACGGAAACACAAAGTATAAAGTACTGTTTGATTACTAGTTATAGCATTAATTCACGTTGTACAACACATTCAGGGCAGAGATCCTACATGGGGATTAAGTGCACAGCGACTCCTGTTGTTGACTTAACAACTGACACTCTTGTTTATGACGTCAGTAATCAAGCTAGGCTCTTGTCATGAGTTGCCAAGGCTATGGAAGTCTTTGAGTTCGCCAACTCTGATCTTATTTAGACAAGGTTATAGTCAAAGTGGAAGTTCTCTCCTCACTGATGGTCCATTCTTTCCACTGGGACCTCACTTAAAGAGATTTTTTTTTTTTTTTTCTGACAGGCAGAGTGGATAGTGAGAGAGAGAGACAGAGAGAAAGGTCTTCCTTTTGCCATTGGTTCACCCTCTAATGGCCACCATGGCTGGCACACTGCGGCCTGTGCACTGCGCTGATCCGAAGGCAGGAGCCAGGTGCTTCTCCTGGTCTCCCATGGGGTGCAGGGCCCAGGCACCTGGGCCATCCTCCACTGCACTCCCTGGCCACAGCAGAGAGTTGGCCTGGAAGAGGGGCAACCGGGAAAGAATCCGGCGCCCTGACCGGGACTAGAACCCAGTGTGCCAGCACCGCTAGGTGGAGGATTAGCCTATTGAGCTGCGGCACCAGCCAACAGAGATGTTTCATTTAGCTTTTTTTTTTTTTCCAGAGTGTCTTGGCTTTCCATGCCTAAAATACTCTCATGGGTTCTTCAGCCAGATCCGAATGCCTTAAGGGCTGATTCTGAGGCCAGAGTTCTGTTTAGGTCATCTGCTATTCTGTGAGTCTGCTGTGTATCTGCTTCCCATGTTGGATCATTCTCTCCTTTTTAATTTGTTCAGTTAGTATCAGCAGACATTAGTCTTCTTTATGTGATCCTTTGACTCTTAATCCTGTCATTATGTTCAGTTATGAACTGAAACGGATACCTTTGACTAGTGAGATGGCATTGGTCCATGCCACCTTGATGGGATTGAATTGGAATCCCCTGGCACATTTCTAACTCCACCATTTGGGGCAAGTCTGATTGAGTATGTCCCAAACTGTATATCTCCTCCCTCTTATTCCCACTCTTATATTTAACAGGGATCACTTTTCAGTTAAATTTAAACACCTAAGAATAATTGTGTGTTAATTACAGAGTTCAACCAATAGTATTAGGTAGAACAAAAACAATACTAAAAGGGATAAAGTATTAAGTTGTTCATCAACAGGACAAGGGCTGATTAAGTCACTGTTTCTCATAGTGTTCATTTCACTTCAACAGGTTTCCTTTTTGGTGCTTGGTTAGTTGTCACCGATCGGGGAGAACATATGATATTTGTCCCTTTGGGACTGGCTTATTTCACTCAGCATGATGTTTTCCAGATTCCTCCATTTTGTTGCAAATGACTGGATTTCATTTGTTTTTACTGCTGTATAGTGTTATATAGAGTACACATCCCATAATTTTTTTATCCAGTCTACTGTTGATGGCCATTTAGGTTGATCCTTGTCTTAGCTATTGTGAATTGAGCTGCAGTAAACATTAAGCTGCAGACAGCTCTTTTATTTGCCAATTTAATTTCCTTTGGGTAAATTCCAAGGAGTGGGATGGATGGGTTGTATGGCAGGGTTATATTCAGGTTTCTGAGGAATCTCTAAACTGACTTCCAAAGTTGCTTTAACAGTTTGCATTCCCACCAACAGTGGGTTATTGTCCCTTTTTCCCCACATCCTCTCCAGCATCTGTTGTTGGTAGATTTCTGTATGTGAGCCATTCCAATCGGGGTGAGGTGAAACCTCATTGTGGTTTTGATTTGCATTTCCCTGATTGCTAGTGACCTTGAACATTTTTTCATGTGCCTGTTGGCCATTTGGATTTGCCATTAACAAACTCCAGAAGAAAAAGCATATGATTATCTCAATAGATGCTGAGAAAGCATTTGATAAACTACAACACCCTTTCATGATGAATACTCTAAGCAAATTGGGTATAGAAGGAACATTCCTCAATACAATCAAAGCAATTTATGAAAAACCCACGGCCAGCATCCTATTGAATGGGGAAAAGTTGGAAGCATTTCCACTGAGATCTGGTGCCAGACAGGGATGCCCACTCTCATCACTGCTATTCAATATAGTTCTGGAAGTTTTAGCCAGAGCCATTAGGCAAGAAAAATAAATTAAATGGATACAAATTGGAAAGGAAGAAGTCAAACTATCCCTCTTTGCAGATGATATGATTCTTTATTTAGGGAATCCAAAGAATTCTACTAAGAGACTATTGGAACTCATAGAAGAGTTTGGAAAAGTAGCAGGATATAAAATCAATGCACATGGAAAGCCACGACATGGTGGCAAAAACAACCTAAATGAAAGATCCTGGTGAACAAGACCCCAGCGGAAGGAACAGGCCATCAAGGAGAGAGGCGCCTTTCTCTGAAAGGAGGAAGGAACCTCCACTGTGATACGGCCTTGACTAAACAAGTTCAGAGTTGGTGAATTCAAGGGGCTTCCATAGCCTAGACAGCTCATGGCAAGAGGCTCAGGTGATTGCTGACGTCATAAATAAGAGTGCCAATTGTTAAATCAACAACGGGAGTCACTGGGTACATGCTCCCCACATAGGATCTCTGTCCTTAATGTGGTTTACTATGAAACTTAAAAACAACACTACTAGTCAAACAATACCCTATACCTTGTGCGGTTGTGTGAGGGCAGCCTGTTGAAATCCTTGCTTAGTATATACTAAGTTGATCTTCTGTATATGAAGGTAACTGAAAATGAAACTCGATGAAGGGCAGGATGGGAGAGGGAGTGGGAGAGGGGAGGGCCGCAGGAGGGAGGGAGGTTGTGGGGGCGGAAGCCACAACAATACAAAAGTTGCGCTTTGTAAATTCACATTTATTAAATAAAAAAATAAAATAAAATCTATGCACAAAATCAACAGCCTTTGTATACACAGGCAATGCTATGGCTGAGAAGGAACTGCTAAGATCAATCCCATTCACAATAGCTACAAAAACAATCAAATACCCTGGAATAAACTTAACCAAGGACGTTAAAGATCTCTATGATGAGAATTACAAAATCTTAAAGAAAGAAATAGAAGAGGATACCAAAAAATGGAAAAATCTTCCATGCTCATGGATTGGAAGAATCAATACCATCAAAATGTCCATTCTCCCAAAAGCAATTTATAGATTCAATGCGATACCAATCAAAATACCGAAGACCTTCTTCTCAGATCTGGAAAAAATGATGCTGAAATTCATATGGAAGCACAGGAGACCTCGAATAGCTAAAGCAATCTTGTACAACAAAAACAAAGCCAGAGGCATCACAATACCAGATTTCAGGACATACTACAAGGCAGTTGTAATCAAAACAGCATGGTACTGGTACAGAAACAGATGGATAGACCAATGAAACAGAATAGAAACACCAGAAATCAATCCAAACATCTACAGCCAACTTATATTTGATCAAGGATCTAAAACCAATTCCTGGAGCAAGGACAGTCTATTCAATAAATGGTGCTGGGAAAACTGGATTTCCACCTTACACAAAAATACACTCAACATGGATTAAAGATCTAAATCTATGACCCGACACCATCAAATTACTAGGGAACATTGGAGAAACCCTGCAAGATATAGGCACAGGCAAACACTTCTTGGAAAAGACTCTGGAGGCACAGGCAGTCAAAGCCAAAATTAATAATTGAGATTGCGTCAAATTGAGAAGTTTCTGTATGGCAAAAGAAACAGTCAGGAAAGTGAAGAGGCAACTGACAGAATGGGGAAAAATATTTGCAAACTATGCAACAGATAAAGGGTTAATAACCAGAATCTACAAAGAGATCAAGAAACTCCACAACAACAAAACAAGCAACCCACTTAAGAGATGGGCCAAGGACCTCAACAGACATTTTTCAAAAGAGTAAATCCAAATGGCCAACGTTTTTCCTCTTAAAGGTATACCTAAACCCATGATAAAGAATGCAGTTCTGAAGAGTTGCTCAAATACTTGCAAGAAACACTAATGTTTAGGTTTCAGAAAGTTATGCCTGATAGCAGTAGAAAAAAATAATTGCTGACATTGGTATCATGACTACTCTTTGCATTTCATTATATTTTTGTATTTATGGCTAAAACAGATACAAATGGATATGACAAAATTCAAATGCATGTAGGAAATACTGCTAAATCATAACACACTTTCAAATAAAAATTACCAATTTGAATGTTTGAAAACATGGATAGAGGGATAGCTTGGGACCAACGCCAGCAATGTTTGTCACTATTAAAAAAATACGAGCAGCACGGTCTGTGGCACAAGTATTTTATGAGCTTCATTTTATAAGGAAGCTACTTGACAAAAGCCACTCACTCAATCTTCTCAGTATCGTCATGCTCTAAACTTAAGAAATAGAAGTTTTACTACTCATTTCCATATGTAAAGATATTTTGAGAGTAAGAACTTCACTGAATTAGAAATTTCAGGGCCAGAGTAGAGATTACAGAAGAGGCAGAGCTGGAGAAGCAAGTAAAATCAAATCATTCTCTCCCAGAGATTTAATAATCCACTCAGTGACATTTTAAATGGGCTTATGCTCTGCTTTATTTGTCCACAACCAAAACAATATCTTAAATACTTTTCTATCATAGTATTCTATGTTTATCATTTATAAAGATTGTAGACTTTGATATAAGCCTTCCAAAATAACAAAGAAATACAAAATCATTCTTAGCATTATGCTTTGTTGAAAAGTAACACAACTAAAATTTCATGCACATTGGTATAGACTCTTTATAGTTATATTTATAAGTATATTAGAAATTTATATTCACATAAAGTGACACACAACCACAAATTTTTCTTAAGAAGTTCCATGTATTTATTTCATATTCAAGTGATAATTCCACACTGAATAAGTGGAGAGGAGCTTCTTTCTTCACCATCTGCCCTCATTCAGCTGCTAACCTGAATCACAGATATCTAGGGTATCTGCAGAGTTCTTTTAAAAGAGCCCTAAGAGAATTACAATAAATACTTTAATTTGGCTTCAAACTAAATATAAATTATTGCTTTCTTCATTAAGGGACTGTGTTCTAAAATCAAATGTTCAAGAGATTTCTTCCTGCTGTTCTTCACAAGGACATTAAAAATTTCCAATTAAACTAAAGATTAAAGTTAACAATGCAAAGTAAAAATAGGGACCTCACATAATTTTTTTTATTCTCTGCTGATAGAGTGACTATAGCAAAGATCAAAATTAAAGGGGCCAAGGAGGGGCATCTTGGGTACCTGAATTCAATCCTGGTCTCACTACCTTTCCTCTGTCTCTCCTTGTATATCAACAAGCAGAGAAATAATAACATAAAACACAATCAAATCATTGTTTTTCATACAACAGCAACTTTTATCAATTTACCTTATAACTTTTATATTATTTTTTTTCCTTTTTGGCTACTCATGCTATTTTTAATGTATTTTGATTGCCACTAAGATAACTGCAGTTATTAACTAACAAAATAGCACTCTCTCTTTAAATATATTTTTAAAAAAGTGTTTATTTAAGCCACAATTGAGTCATCATGTTAGACCTTTACATGAAATCAATTTATGATTTATTATACTCTTTATATTTATTTATTAACTAAATTCTTATGTTACATGACAAAACTCAAACTATTGAGAATAAAGCAAGCATTTTGTTTGACCAATGACAAAAAAACTGTCAGAAGACTGCACTGTTTAGAATGCTACTTCGTTTCCCATGGTTGTCTGATTATGCTAACTTTGGTTTGGTTAGGATCTTGCTATCATTGAATATAAATCTTGACTGTGTACACTCTGAGAGGCTTAGATTTTACTGTGATATGATTGGCTTTGAGACCATAACGTGAATAGTGTACAGCCTCGAGGGTACTGACAGTAGAAGGAGGTTCACCAAGTCAGGAGACTATTCAAGTGCAAAGAAAAAGAGCCCTATGGTTAGAAAGGAAAGTTAAATCTGAGAGACTTTTAGGAAGTAACATCCCTATTTTACAGTCAAATGGACTTGAAGCCTATTAAACATATTTGCATGGAAAGACCTGAGAGACTAGCAAAATACATCCATATAAACAGGAGGGCAGAAACAAATAAAAACATGTAACAAAAACCAAAGTTATATATCTTTAATTTAACAGATGGTAAATAGCTAATGCTTTGCTAAATCTTACTGGGAAAACTGGGTAATGGGGTAAGAGAACTGATACATAACAAAAGTCATAGAAATTCTAAAGGAAACAGTTTTATTATATCTTGAGAAAATTCAAATCATTATCAGCCTTATAAAGTTAGCACTGTCCAGCTTTTTAAAGAAAGAATGCTCCTAACTTCATTTGCATTACCAGCTGGCTATATAAAACATATTAAAAGGGATGAAAAGCTATACTACTTGTAGAAACGGCATAATCACAAACTATATTAGTTAATTTTAAATTATTGAGATTTACTACTTGATACATTATTTGTCCAATACTCAAATATAAAACAAGTAGCTTCCACTACTTTTTATTAAACAAAAATAGCTGAAGGAGCATATTAGAAAACATCAAAGTCAGAAACAGAAGATCAAGATTTACTTGTCGAATTTGCCACTAGTATACGAGTACTGTGAGACTCCATGGTGAGTTATTTAACCTCTAACCATCAATTTCTTTGTGAATGACATGCAGAAAATATATGCCTACTGTTGGTGTAATGGGATAGGAACAATTTTCTGATTCAAGTTTAGAGAAGAAGTTACATTTGGTTTATTTAAAAATGGAAAATATTGATATTTTAGGAGTCAGCAACCTTAATCAACAATGTGTTAATGAGCAGGTGAGAAATTTCACAGATGTACTTAAGTTGGCTTTGGTATAGAGAATTTGGAAAGTTCATATCTAATTGACTTCACTATACCGTCTTGGTTGAACTTTCGGAAGCACAACAAAAATATCACCTAGAAAGAGAACTTCAACATTAGGAAACTTTATAGCTCACTAGCAAAATCCAAGAAAAATGATGTTCTAATCAACACTCAACTTTCTGGTTCGCATGGTCATAATAGTGCAGGCTATAACAGCTATATGATACCTGCCAGTAAGATCAATAGAGCTCTCTTACTTTATGTTTACTTAAGACACTGTGTGACTACAGATTTGGTTTTCCATGCAGATTATTTATCTCTGGTGAGAATTCACTAACCCTGAGCCTCTGGTTTCCTTAATATTTATACTTCTTATAGGTAAACTAATAAGCAACTATCTGGCTGATATATCAGTTTATTCTCTAGTTATATGAAACTAAATATAGATGCTAGAATCCAAGGTATGGCAGTTCTTAGATACTACTTTTATCTCATTACCGTAACTTCAATACTGCACAAAATATGAATTTGCTGGAATCAAATAAAATGAAGTTATCAAATTAAATTTTCATTTGTCAAATCAAATACTATATATGTATTAACCATGAAGAACCATTTTAAACTGCTGAAAACTAAGCTTTCCAGTTCAAGATGACACACAAAGCATAGTCATTTGTTTCTTGTCCTTCCAAAGACCTCACGGATATTAGAGTACAGAATTAAAGCCAGGAGCAATCTTTTAACAGCAAAGAGAATGGAAGCAGGGCCATCAGCTGATGAGAAGTTCCAACAATAATCTTGAAGATGGAAAGCCACATTTAAATGGACTCCAGTAAAGCAGCTGATTTCTCTCCCATATATTTTAAAAACATAATCTGAGGATCAAGAAGCCCCTGGCTACATGCACAGAGTTCCCAGCAATGAGACTTCTAGTTTCTGATACTTAAATATGAACTGATATAAATCAGAAGGGATCATGAGATAAATTCCGAAAACTAACCAGCTAGAAGAAGAAAGAAGAGAAAAAGAACTGTTTTGAGATAACCAGAAGGGTAATTTTACTTAAAGAAAATCATTAGGAAAATTTTTTAGTATCTTCAAATATTGAGGCTATTACACATAAAACAAGGATGCTTTTAAAAAAAGTCAGAATAACAGGGCTGACATTGTGGCACAGTGGATTAAGCTGCTGCCTACAACAGCATTCCCTGCAAGCACTGGTTGGTTGGATTCCCAGCTGCTCCATTTCCAATATAGTTCCTTACTAATGCACCAGGGGAGGAAATGAAGATGTCTAAAATGCTGAGCCTCTGCCACCCATGTGAGAGACTCTGATGGAATTCCAGGCCCCTGGCTTCAGCCTGACCTCGCCCCGACTGGCCATTTGGGGAGTAAATCAGCATATGAAATCTCGCTCTCTGTAACTCTACCTTTCAAATAAATCATAAATCTTAAAAACATTTATCTGACTATGATGTAGATTAAAAATGTTATCTCGGTCAGTGCCGCGGCTCACTAGGCTAATCCTCCGCCTGCAGTGCCGGCACACTGGGTTCTAATCCTGGTCAGAGCGCCGGATTCTGTCCCGGTTGCTCCTCTTCCAGTCCAGCTCTCTGCTGTGGCCTGGGAGGGCAGTGGAGGATGGCCCAAGTGCTTGGGCCCTGCACCTGCATGGGAGACCAGGAAGAAACACCAGGCTCCTGGCTTCGGATTGGTGCAGCGTGCTGGCCGTAGCACGGCCATTTGTGGGGTGAACCAATGGAAGGAAGACCTTTCTCTCTGTCTCTCTCTCTCACTGTCTAACTCTGCCTGTCCAAAAAAAAAGTTATCTCAAAAAATAATAAACAAAATATTAAGTTAAAAAATTCCTTAAAATACAACACATACCTAGATTCTGACCATTTGTTGCCAATACCAGCACCACCATTAATTCTCCTTTGGATTACTGCAACCCTTCTGTGAAACTGGTTTTGCCTTTAGTACTTTATGTCTACTTCAGGCAAATTGTAACAAATATGGCATGGCCCCCAGGGCAAATCAGACTTACCATGTGTTTTTATGTTTTCTAGAAACACAGCCACAGCCATCATTGTGTCTTGTCTATGGTAGCATTCATGCAGCAATGGCAGAGCTGAATGGTTGTGACTGACTGCTTTATGTTCTATAAAGCCTAAAATATTTACTATCTGGTCCTTTAGAGAGAAAGCTTGCTAAGCTCTACTCTATATGCAACACAGTAGTCAGAATGACCCCTCAAGACCTAAGTCAGATCATGCCATTGCTCTATCACAATCTTCCAGGCACTTTCCATTTGAAAATAGGAACTGAAGTCCTCAAACTTATCTACCTGCTGTTCCTCTACCTCTCAAACATACACTGACTCTACAATTGCTGCTGTCCAAATCTGGAATGCACTTCCCCAGACACATGTGTTTGTTTCTCATTTAAGGTCTCTATGTAAAAATGTCATCTTCTCAGTAAGAATTTCCTTCCTACTATACTTTAAATTTCAAACCAGCCCTACTTTGGGTCTATATTCCTTTGACGCTTTATTTTTCTTCATAATAACTATCACCTAATATACTTAACTTGTCTGTCTCCTACTACAGGGAGAATGTTTGCTTTGTTTTCTGTTGCATCCCTAGCACCTAGAATGGTACCTGGCATACAGCAGACATCAACAAATATTTGCTACATGAAAAAGTCGAGGAATACTAGGTAAGGATAAACTAGGAGATGGAATACTCAAACTTAAGACATTTATAAATTATCTTAAGGTTCAGGATTATTCGGATTGTGGTTCTAAGTATTCATGAAGATTTGTCACTATTTTGGATCATAACACAGACATTATTTCATGCCATATTTTTGAAATAGAGTAACTTTGTAAATAAGGCTATTAAAATTATAATTCTGGTAGAGTTGACATATCCTCACCTTATTAGCAAAATCTAACTACCTTAACTATCCATCCCACCCTCAAATTTAGACTATAATGGGTCTAGTGCTGTGGCTCAGTGGGTTAAAGAACCGGCCTGCATCACCAGCACCCAATATGGTTTGAGTCCTGGCTGCTCCACTTCTGATCCAGCTCCCTGCTAATGTGCCTAAGAAAGTGGTAGGCCAGGAAGAAACTCTTGGCTCCTGGTTTCCTCCTGATTCAGTCCTGGCTGTGGGGGCCATTTGGGAAGTGAACCAGTAGATGTAAGATCTCTCTGTCTCTCCTTTTCTCGCTTTGTAATTATGCCTTTCAAATAAATAAATAAATAAATATTTGAAAACGAAGTTTAAAGACTATAGAACAAAAAGGTCATCTAGCTTTCTAAGGCAATTGTCCCATGTTCTTGTGTCTGAGGGTCCAGATGACTTCTGTTCTCTTGAAGGGGGTTATCTTATTAGTTACAAAATTTAGGGAAGATAGAGTGAATTAGCTTCACTCAATAAGGAGTAAACTGTGAGTCTGCATTCAAAGTTGCCTTTTGAATCTAGATTTAACAACCTGGCACCATTTTCATTGCAAATTGTAACCATGGTCCACCACTAAGCACACACAGCGCACCACAGAAGACATTAATAAATGCTATCATCACAAAGCATCCATGTCACTTTTTTTTTACCCCAGCCCTTAAGGCTATTCTCAGAATATCCCTTTACCAGCTTCTTTTCAGCCTATTAATACTAGCTTTCCTTAAAATGAACATTTTATCTATAACTTTATAAATCAATGCCAAGCAATCAGCTAGTGCAGTAATTCTTTTAATAACATTGATTTTAAGTGGAATTAAAACTCTCTGGCATAACACATTTTTTTTTTCTTACCAAATTAGGGGTAGAAGATAAAAAAAAAAATCACCTCAATCCAGTGTTAGTGTTTATGTAAGTACTTAAACAGTACTGCTTAGGCACCTAGACTCTGAAACAGAATTCCAGGAACTTCAGAAGTTCAAGGAAAAATAAATATTCTATTTTCTGAGAAAAGATGGTACTGAGAACTTAAAAGCCAAATTTAATAAAGAGTCTCAGTAACTATGCTCCCCACCTAATTTTTCAAAAGAGAGGAAAGAAAAGCAGCCTTCTCTAAAATTAATATCTACTTGGCAGATGCATGTCACTATCTTGTCTTTCACTTCACTGTTAAAAGTGTTTCACAGTGTTTTTAATCATAGAAGAAATAGGTTATTTATTTTGAAAAGCACAGAGTGGATATCTCCTTCTCAGCTGAGTTACAGTCAGAATTTTGGACTTTGTTTATAAACAAAATCATTTAAAAACGAGATAATACACATTTTCCAGGAAATTTTTCAAGATACCTTCTGTTTATTCTCTTCATCTACCACCATATGTTTAATTTTCTATGTTAAAACATACAAAGCTATATACCACATTGGATGCATTGTTATTTAAAATTCTCATTAAAGAATAAATATCCAGTCATTTCATTTTAGTTATTTATCTTATTATTTTTTTTAAAGATATGAATATAGAAAGACATTGCTAACAACCCACTTATTTGAAATTCAGTGTTCACCTAGAATTTTCTCTCAGGATTCTTTTGTCTTTTTTTTTTTTAAAGATTTATTTATTTATTTGAAAGGCAGATATACAGGGAGAGAAGGGGACAGAGAGAGAGAGAGAGCGTGCCCGCGAGAGCGAGCAAGAGAGATCTTCCATCTGCTGGTTCACTCCCCAAATGGCCTCAATGCCTGAGGCTGGGTCAGGCTGAAGCCCAGAGCCGGGGGCTCAAGCACTTGGGTCATCTGCTGCTTTCCCAGGCGCATTAGCAGGGAGCTGGATCAGAAGTGGAGCAACTGGGACTCAAAACAGCACCGATATGGGCTATCAGCACTGCAGGCGGAGGCTTAACCTTCTATGTGACAGCACCAGCCCTATTTGTTACTTCTTATCCAGCCTTAGAAACTGGTTGGTTATTGGGTGTGAAGAAAACAATATGAATATAATTCCAAAATATTTTTTATTAGAATTAACAGTAGGGAACAGAAAAGGAATGGGTCAATTCTCCCCAGCCAACAATTAGAAAAGGAGTGAGAAAGATAAGAAAATGAGAGAAGAGTTCTACCTTGTATTTGAGTTTTCAGGGTTTGCCAGGACATGTGTGTCCATTCAAATAAACCAGCAGTCCATTAGAAAACAGAACAGAAATCTAACATTCTGGATTCTTGATTCCTTGCCTTTAAAATCCTCAGCATGACTAGCCAATATATTGTCAACCCTCAACTCTCCAGACACCTAGAAAACCTCATTGATCCAGTAAAATTAAGTTTATTAGATTTAACTGCAGTGAGGGAGAACAGTAGACAAAAGACATAGAAGAATATTTACAAGGTTTTATGGGATCAGGCAAATTGGACCAATTTAATCAAGGTCTTGCAAAAGTGGGGAACTGCTTAGCACTGGGCTAAGTTATGATCAAACAGCTTTGGATTGGTAGGCACAATGAAATGAAGTCCTGAAGCAAGTCTCATTGAGCCATGAATCTTGATAAATAAGATGTTTTAGTTGTTTCACAGCCAGTAGTATTTCTCAGAGCAAGTAAACTATGTGTGTTTTTAATATTCTTTATCACAGTGGCAGGGAAATAGGTCTGAATCCAGAATTGTTTAACACAGAAACATTCTGTGGGTGTCAGGGACCCAAACTTCATAAGGTAAAAAGGCTTTTCATATTTATTTATTAGCATTTTAGAATGGTTTAAATTTTTTATGAATTATTAAAATTAAATGTGGTATTCTGAAATGGGCAATATGCTGGAGTTGTCAAAGTAAATTTGGAAAATAACCAGACACAAGGTTAGTTTGCTGGTGCTATCATATGAAACAACCTTTATTGTAAAATCCACCTTTCAAAGCAAAAGATTCGTGTAAGAAAATGTAGAAATTGCCCTATCATAAAATATAGGTGAGAAATTTATAGAAAAATCTTAAATTGCTTAAGAATTTTAGATTATATGGCCAAACACGAAATATCATTGTTTTACTTAAATTGTTAAGTTATTAAAAAATACAAAGATTTTTTCCAGTAGGTTTTAAAGTACTATGTGTATTTAGAGAAGAGGTGCAATTTCTGAAGAGTTTTTAATATGTTCTGTGTGGATTAAACTGTTCGGCATAATGTCTCAGAAGGAATGTGCCCTGTAAACCTGGTCAAAGAAAGACTAATTTACATGCCATGATTTAATTATATACCTATGATTAAATAAAAATTATTTGATGCTAGAGACTTATAACTGAAATGACAGGAAAACAGATGAATTATTTTTGTAGCTGATTCAAAATTAAAAGTAAACAAGAACGATTAATTCACTTTCATAAAGTTTTATCTTTTAATCTAAATTGCTTTGAGAATTATCAGGTAGCACTGTACTTACCAATTTTTATGTTAAATATAAATTCTGTAATTTTGTAGAATAAAATAGATCACATTGACCCACTGGGTATATAAAAAATTTATGGGGCCTGCACTGTGATGTAGTGGTTAAAGCTGCTGTCTGCAGTGCCGGCATCCCATATGGGCACCCGTTTGAGTCCCAGCTGCTCCACTTCCGATCCAGCTCTCTGCTATGGCCTGGGAAAGCAGTAGAGGATGGCTCAACTCTTTGGGCCCCAGCACCTGCGTGGGAGACCTGGAGGAAGCTCCAGGTTCCCGGCTTCAGATCGGCACAGCTCTGGACATTGTGGCCATTCTGGGGAGTGAACCAGTGGATAGAAGACCTCTCTTTATCTCTCTGTAACTCTGCCTTTCAAATAAATAAATAAATATCTTTAAAACAAACCTTAAATTTATAGAATCAAAGCAAAATAATGTATTTAAATGTAAATATTTTAAATGTATATAAATAATGAGTAAATATAGTGTATAATACCCCAAAGATGGCATTTAGAGATGGTTATCTTTGGTAGTTCCCTGTCTTGCTATTCATAATGCTATTCTAAATTTTTTAAAATAGCAGCTTCTTTGGTGGTTCCCATTGTATTTTTTGCCTTTTGTCATTATTTTTATTTATTTATTTATTTTTAATTTGTGCATCTCATAAATACATTATGTTCATAGTAATTCTTCCCACTATACCCGCTCTCCCACCTATTCTTCTCTGCTTCCTGCTCTCTCTCCTGTTTTATCGAGAAAGAGAAATAAAGAAAGAAAAAGAAAAAAGTACAAATGGAGTAAAAAAACCTGAGAGGTGTTCCTTAACAGTCTATACAAGGCTGATGTATGTTATTGCTTCTCAAGGGTGATTTCACTTTTATTTTTCTTTCGCCCTCTGCCTTCCTCTTTTCCCTTCCTTCCTCCCCCTTCTTTCCATTTAGAAACTTAATTGTCTTTAAAGTAGAACCCCAAGGATGTTACATCTTTTGTGGGCTCTTAGATGTAACTATAACTTAGGCGACATACTAAAATCCTCCTTTTAATATAATAACAGGAATTGAGTCTTGAGAACGAGTTTTACTATTAAGTTTCACAGTACAACTCTTTGGGAACAGGAGTCCTGAGTGGTTAGTTAGTGCACAGTGGCTCTTGTTTACTTAACAAATAATACTTACTTTAAACTTTTATTTAGTAAATATAAATTTCCAAAGTACAGCTTTTGGATTACAGTGGCTTTTTCCCCCTCATAATTTCCCTCCCACCTGCAACCCTCCCAACTCCCGCTACCTCTCCCATTCCATTCACATCAAGATCCATTTTCAATTATCTTTTTATATAGAAGATCAGTTTAGTATATATTAAGTAAAGATTTCAACAGTTTGCACCCCCATAGAAACACAAAGTGAAAAATACTGTTTGAGTACTAGTTATAGCGTTAAATCACATTGAACAACACATTAAGGACAGAGATCCTACATGGGGAGTGCACAGTGACTCCTGTTGTTGATTTAACAATTGACACTCTTTTTTATGGCGTCAGTAATCACCCTAGGCTCTTGTCATGAGTTGTCAAGGCTATGGAAGCCTTTTGAATTCGTGGACATCGATTTTATTTAGAAAAGGTCATAGTCAAAGTGGAAGTTCTCTCCTCCTTTTAGAGAAAGGTACCTCCTTCTTTGATGGCCCATTCTTTCCACTGGGATCTCACTCACGGAGATCTTTCATTTAGGTTCTCCCCCCCCCCCCCCAGAGTGTCTTGGCTTTCCATGCCTAAAATACTCTCATGGGCTCTTCAGCCAGATCCGAATGCCTTAAGGGCTGATTCTGAGGCCAGAGTGTTGTTTAGGACATCTGCCATTCTATGAGTCTGCTGTGTATCCCGCTTCTCATGTTGGATTGTTCTCTCCCTTTTTCATTCTATCAGTTAGTATTAGCAGACACTAGTCTTGCTTGTGTGGTCCCTTTGACTCTTAGACCTATCAGTATGATCAATTGTGAACTGCAATTGATCATTTTGACTACTGAGATGGCATTGGTACATGCCACCTTGATGGGATTGAATTGGAATTCCCTGGCACATTTCTAACTCTTGTTTACTTAACAAATAATACTTATGACATAAAGTAATCACCCAAGGCCCTTGGCATGATCTGATTCAGCTATGGAAGCCATTTGGATCCCCTAGCTCGACAAGGCCATATGCAAAGTGGAAGTTTTCTACTCCCTTCAGAGAAAATTCCATCCTTAATCTACCCAAGGGAAATGAAATCAGTATATGAAAGAGCTGTATGTACCTCCATGTTTATTGCAACTCAATTCACTATATGGAAGGCATGGAATTAACCCAAATGCCCATCAACTGAAGACTGGATAAAGAAATGTACACCATGGAATACTTCACAGCAGTAAAAAAACAAAAAACAAAAAATAATGTTGGTGCATTGCAACAAAATGGACAAAACTGGAAAACATCATACTTAGTGAAACAAGCTATTGTCAATATGTTCTCCCTGATATCTGATAACTAATAGAGCACCTAAAAGGCAACATTTAGAAATGAAATGTACACTATGACAGACAATGATTTTGAACAGCCTTTCTCTTGACTGTTGAGGAACAGCTTTTTATTCTATATTTTTGGTTATGTTTCCCCTTCTTTTCCTGGATAACAGTCTCCTTATCTTTTTTTTTCCATTAAAATCATTGAACTCTATACTTAACACAGAGTTAATCATATATGTGTAAAGTTAATTGAAAATAGATCTTAGTAAAGAATAAGAGTAAGAATAAGAAAGGGAAGAGAAAGCAGGGATGTGGGTGGGAGGGTGGGCATGGTGGGAAGAATTACCAAGATCCTAAAACTGTAATTTTGAAATGCATGAACGGTATAACTGCAAAGCAGTATCATCATACATACTCCCCTACAAACTCACTTCTAAGGGTATAGCTAAACAAATTGCCATAGGACCCCAAAACCCCTTAAGCTGGCGGTAAAATAATGATAACACTTAAGATGCTGGAGCATCTTAAGTGTTATCATTATTTTAACATATACATACTCCCTTTTATGAATTGTATAGAATGAGGCTTGATCTCTTAACCTTTCAGTACTTTTGAGGCAGAAGAATATTCTCTTAAATAGCCATAGTACGGCTATTAAATGTAGGAAAGGTAATGTTGATACTATTTTTTTGTTTACTATACAGTCCATTTTCTTACTATTTCATTTATCTCAGTGATACTTCTTATAATACTTTCATTCTCCAGTAAAGGATGAAACCCAGGATCAAGTATTAAATTTGATCAACATGCCTCTTTTTTATTTTTAAAGATTTATTTGTTTATTTGCAAGGGATATTTTACAGAAAGGCAGAGGCAGAGAGAGAGAAAGAGGTCTTTCATCCATTGGTTCACTCCTGAAATGGCTGGGAAGTCCAAAGCTGTGCCAATCTGAAGCCAGGAGCCAGGAGCTTCTTTCAGGTTTTCCACACAGGTGCAGGCAATAGCAGACAGCTGGATTGGAAGTGGAGCAGCTGGGACTCCAACCAATACCCATATGAGATACTGGCACTGCAGGCAGTAGCTTTACCCGCTATAGCACAGTGCCATCCCCTCAACATATCTTTTTAATATTTAATCAGTAACAGTTCCTCAGTTCCTTTATCTCATATAACATTGACATTTTTTAACTATACAGGCTAATTACTTTATATCATGTTTCCCAGTTTATTTTTATCTGATATTTTCTCATTATTTGATTCATGTCATCCGTTCTTTTCAACTTAGTATATCATAAGAAACATAATGTATATCCAGTCCCCAATGATAATAATTTTGATCAACTGGTGGAGATGTTACCCAGTTTCTTTGAGGTATAGTTACTATTTTTCCTCTTACAATTAATAAAATAAAACCTATGGAGAAACTCCATTGTGGTTTTAATCTGTAGCAGCTTATAATAAGTTTAATTTCAATTACTATAGTATTTTCACTTCTAAATATTTTATATGGTTATTTACAAATATGCTAGGATTTCATTTGTTCTTTCATCCCTTCAGTATCCATACACACAGACACATTTCTTTGTTTCTTGCCAAAATTTAGCTCAGTCTAACTCCAATGCCACGTCTTTCCAAGTCTCCATTTATATGCATTCTGTTGATGATTTCTCAACCAGTCTCTCAGCAATAGTTTCCAATTATCCCTGGCTAATATGACATAAACTTCTTTTCCAGAAGTGCAGATACAACCCAACTGGCGACTAAAGATCTCTACTTGGGGCTAGTGTTGCAGCACAGGATTTAAGCTGCTGCTTTACAATACCAGTGCACCAGTTTGAGTCCCAGCTACTTTACTTCTGACCTAGCTTCCTACTAAGGTGTCTGGGAAAGCAGTGGATGGTTGTCCAAGTACTTGGGTCCCTGCTACCCATGTGGGAGACCAGGATGGAGTTCCTAATCTCTGGGTTTCTGCCTAGCCCAGACTTCACTGTTGGGGCCATTTGGGGAGTGAACCAATAGATGGTTCTCCCTCTATGTCACTCTGCCTGTCAAAGAAAAAGACAAGAAAGGCATCTTTACAAATTTTCACTTTGAAAAAAGTTTGAAGAGAAATTAGTAAAATAATAACCTCCTGAGTGCCTTTTGGTATCATTCCATATTAAAAAAAATAAGGTTAAACTCAACAAAGAGGCAGATGACATAACGGGAGAATATATAAAGGATTAATATCCAGAATCTATAAAGAACTCAAGAAACTCAACAACAAAATAAACAATCCAGTCAAGAAATGATCAAAGGAACTGAATAGGCATTTTTCAAAAGAGAAAATCCAAGTGGCCAACAGATGCATGAAAAAATGCTGAGGATCACTAGCCATTAGGGAAATGCAAATCAAAACCACAATGAGGTATCACTTCACCCCAGTTGTAAAGGCTTTCATTCAGAAATCAACAAATAACAAATGCTGGCAAAGATGTGGTGAAACAATTGATCATAATGAAAGGACTAAGAGTCAAAGGGAGCACATAAACAAGTCTAGTACCTGCTAACACTATCCAATAGAATAAATAAAGGGGAGAGTGATCCAACATGGGAAGTGAGATACTCAGCAGACTCATAGAATGGCAGATGTCCTAAATAGCACTCTGGCCTCAGAATCAGCCCTAAAGGCATTCGGATCTGGCTGAAAAGCCCATGAGAGTTTTTCAGGCATGGAAAGCCAAGACACTCTGGCAAAAGATCTCTGTGAGTGAGATCCCAGTGGAAAGAACAGGTCTTCAAAGAAGGAGGTACCTTTCTCTGAAGGGAGGAGAGAACCTCCACTTTGACTATGACCTTGTCTAAACAAGATAAGAGTCGGAGAACTCAGAGGGCTTCCATAGCCTTGGAAACTCATGACTGGAGCATAGGGAGATTACTGATGCCATAGACAGGAGTGTCAATTGGTAAAGTCAACAACAGGAGTCACTGTGCACTTACTCCTCATGTAGGATCTCTGTCCTTAATGTGCTGTGCATTGAGATTTAATGCTATAACGAGTACTCAAACAATATATTTCACTTTGTGTTTCTATGGGGGTGCAAACTGTTGAAATCTTTACTTAATGCATACTAAACTGATCCTCTGTAAAAAAAAAAAAAAAAAGAAAGAAAGAAATTATCAACTCCCAACTTGACTCTCACTGGGATTAAACATGACAATAGGTCTGATCTGATTTCATCATCATTTAAAAAAAATCATCTATTATTTTTCACTTTATGTTTCCGTGTGGGAGCAAACTGTTGAAATCCTTACTTAATGTATACTAAGCTGATCTTCTGTATGTTAAGATAATCGAAAATGAATCTTGATGTGAATGGAAGGGGAGAGGGAGTGGGAAAGGGGAGGGTTGTGGGTGGGAGGGACGGTATTGGGGGGAAGCCATTGTAATCCATAAATCGTACTTTGGAAATTTATATTCATTAAATAAAAGTTAAAAAAAAAAAAAGATGTGGTGAAAAAGGTAAGAATGTAAACTGGTACAGCCACTGTGAAAGATAGTATGGAGATACCTCAGAAATCTGAATATAGACCTACCATATGATGCAGCCATCCCACTCTTGGGAATTTACCCAGTAGAAATGCAATTAGCATATAAAAGAGTAATCTGTACTCCTACGTTTACTGCAAGTCAGTTCACAATAGCTAAGATATGGAATCAACACTGATGCCCATCAAATGAAGACTGGATAAAGAAATTATGGTATATGTACACCATTGAATACTACAAAGTGGTATAAAAAAAGAAATCCTGTCATTTGCAACAAAATGGATGCAACTGGAAAACATTATATTTAGTGAAATAAGCCAGTCCCAAAAAAACAAATACCATACGTTATCCGTGATCTGTGGCAACTAATAGAGCACCTGAAAGGTAATCTACAGAAGTGAAATTGACACTTTGCAATGCAATGACTTTGAACAGCCCTTCTCTCCACTGTAGAGGAACAGGTTTTTTTTTTTTTTTTCTTATTATTTGTTGAACTCTTAGTGTAGGGTTAATCTTATGTGTATAAAGTTAATTGACAATAGATCTTAGTGAAAAATAAGAAGGGGGGGTGGCGTTGTAGCACAGTAGGTTAATCCTCTGCCTGCAGCCAGAGCATCCCATATGGGCACCGGTTCAAGTCCGGCTACTCCTCTTCTGATCCAGCTCTCTTCTATGGCCTCGGCAAGCAATACAAGATGGCTCAAGTGCTTGGGCCCCTACATCCAAATGGGAGACCTGGAAGAAGCTCCCATCTCCTGGCTTCAGAATGGCACAGCTTCAGTTGTTGCAGCCATTTGAGGAGTGAACCAGCAGATGGAAGACCTTTCTCTCTGTCTCTCCCTCTCACTGTCTGTAATTCTACCTCTCAAATAAATAAAACATTAAAAAAAAATAAGAGTGGATATAGGAAAGAGTAAAGGAAGAAGGGCGGGGATTTGGGTAGGAGGATGGGAATGGTGGGAAGAATCACTATGTTCCTAAATTTGTATATATGAAATACATAAAGTTTGTATACCTTAAATAAAAGGTTTCTAGGTTAAAACATAAGGTTTATGTATTTAGTTCATATAGCATTCAGTATGTGGGATTTTTTCAAAAGCTTTTATGACAAACCCACAGTCAAAAAACTGAAAGAATGAAAGCTGAAAGCATTTCCCCTCAGATCTGGACCAACCAAGGATTCCATTTTCACCATTTTTATTTAATAATATTAGAAGTATTAGCAAGAGCAATCAGAGAGGAAGAGAAAGAAATAAAGGGCATCAAAATTGGAAAGGAGGAAGTAAAAATATCCACATTTCCAGATGACATGATTTTGTACAGGAAAAACCTATACACTCCATCAGAAAAAAAAAAAAAACACATTAGAACTGATAAATTAAATCAGTGAGATTACTGATATAAAATCAACATACAATAAATGGTGGCATTTTTATACTCAATAATGATCTTGCTGAAGGAGAAATCAAGAAAGCAATTCCATTCACAATAGCATCAAAAATTTAAACATTTAGGAACAAATTGGACCAAAGAAGTAAGTGATCCCTCCACTGAAAATATAAATCACTGATGAAAGAAATTACCAAGGATACAAAAAAACAGTAAAAGATGTTCCTTGTTCATGAACTAGAAGAATTAATACCATTAAAATATTCATAATAGGGCTGGTGCTGTGGCATAGCTCGTAAAGCCTCCACCTGTAGTGCCGGCATCCCATGTGGGTGCTGGTTCGAGTCCTGGTTGCTCCACTTCCTATCTGGCTCTCTGCTATGGCCTGGGAGGGCAGTGGAGGATGGCCTGAGTCCTTAGGCTCCTGCACCCATGTTTTGGCCCAACTCCAGCCATTGCAGTCATTTGGGGAGTGAGCCAGATCTCTCTCCCTCTCTGCTTCTGCCTCTCTGTAACTCCACCTTTCAAATAAATAAATAAATCTTTTTTTAAAAAAGTCCATAATATCTAAATTAATCTGCAGATTTAATGCAATCTCCATCATAATACCAAGGAGATTTTTCTATAAAATTAGAAGAAATAATCCTAAATTTCAAATGGAGCCACAAAAGACCCAGAATAGCCAAAGCAATCCAGAGGAGGCCTCAAGATACCTGATTTCAAAGCTATAATAATTAAAACAGCATGGTATTGGCCTGAAAACTGACATACAGATCAATGGAACAGAATAGAAAGCCCAGAAATTAATCTATATACATATAGCCAACTGATTTCTGACAAAGAATACACATTGGGGAAAGGACAATAGTTTTTTCAATAAATGGTGCTGGCAAAATGGATATGTATAAGTAGAATGACATCAGATCCCTACCTCTCACCATATAAAAAAATCAACTCAAGATGGATCAAAGGCCTAAAAGTTAAGACCTGAAAGTATGAAATTCCTAGAAGAAAACATAAGGGAAAATCTTCAAGATGTTGATGTAGGCAATGATTTTTTACATAAGACCCCCAAACCATAAGCAACAAAAATATAACTAGACAAATAGGACCATATTGCACTCTTCACAGCAAAGGAAACAATCCACAGAGTAACATGACATCTGACAGAGCAGGAGAAAATATTTGCAAGCTACTTACCCAAAAGAGGATTGATGTCCAGAATATATCAAGAACTCAAAAAACTCAACAAACAAAAAAACCAATCAATCCAGTTAAGACATGAACAAAGGACCTGAATAGACAGTTCTCAAAAGAAGAAACACAAAAGGCCAACAAATACATGCAAAAATGTTCAGTATCACTACCATCAGGAAAATGCAATCAGAACCACAAAGTGATCTCACCTCATACCTATCAGAAT
Source organism: Oryctolagus cuniculus (assembly GCF_051225735.1). Lineage (NCBI taxonomy): Eukaryota > Metazoa > Chordata > Mammalia > Lagomorpha > Leporidae > Oryctolagus > Oryctolagus cuniculus. Next base: position 103,050,187 of record NC_142871.1, on the reverse strand, counting down.
GGTTATTACAAAAAAGAAAGTAACGAATGCCAGCAAGGATATGGAGAAAGGGGAACTCTTTTTTTTTTTTCAATTTATTTTTTTAAATGATTTACTTTTATTATTTATTTGAAAGTCAGAACGAGAGAGAGAGAGAGAGAGAGAGAGAGAGATCTGCTGTTTCACTCCCCAAAAGGCCACAAAGGCCAGGGCTGGGCCAGACTGAAGCCCAGAGCCAGGAGCTTTTCCAGGTCTCTCTAGTGGATGCACAAGCCCAATCACTTGGGTCATCTTCTGCTACTTTCCCAAGAGCATGAGCACGGAGCTGGTTTGGAAGTGGAGCAGCCAGGAATTCAGTTTGTGCCCTCATGGGATGCCTGTGTTGCAGAGGGCAGCTGTATCTGCTACCCTAAAATGCTGGCCCCAAAACAGCAACTCTTTTTTTTTTTTATACTTTTTATTTATTTATTTTTTTATTTTTTATTTTTTTGACAGGCAGAGTGGACAGTGAGAGAGAGAGATAGAGAAAAAGGTCTTCCTTTTTGCCTTTGGTTCACCCTCCAATGGCCGCCGCGGCCAGCGCGCTGCGGCCGGCGCACCGCGCTGATCCGATGGCAGGAGCCAGGAGCCAGGTGCTTTTCCTGGTCTCCCATGGGGTGCAGGGCCCAAGCACCTGGGCCATCCTCCACTGCACTCCCTGGCCACAGCAGAGAGCTGGCCTGGAAGAGGGGCAACCGGGACAGAATCCAGCGCCCCAACCGGGACTAGAACCTGGTGTGCCGGCGCCGCTAGGCGGAGGATTAGCCTAGTGAGCTGTGGCGCCGGCAAGAGCAACTCTTAAATGCTGCTGGTGGGATGCAAATTAATACAGCCTCTATGGAAAATAGTATGGAGATCCCTACCGGGGGGAAAAAAAAAAACTCTAGAAACAGAACTATCATATGATCCAGAATTTCCATTCCTGGGTGTATATTCAAAAAAACAAGAAAACATTGTACTAAAGTAGTACCTGCTCCACCTTGTTTATCTCTCTTTTTTGTTGTTAAAGACTTGTTTATTTATTTGAAAGGCAGTTATGAGGGGTACAGACAGGGAAGGGAGAGAGAGGTATGTTCCATCTGCGAGTTCATTCCCCAAATGGCTGCAACAGCTAGGGCTGGACCAAGCTGAACTGAGAAGTCAGGAACACCATCCTGGTCTCCTACATGAGTGACAGGGGCCCAAGCACTTGATCCATCATCTGTTGTCTTCCCAGGTACATTAGGAGGGATCTGGATTGGAAGCAGAGTAGCCAGAACCTGAATCTGCACTCTGTTATGGGATGATGGAATTGCAAGCAGTGGCTTAACTCACTATGATATAATGTCAGTCTCATCCATCATATTTATCACAGCATTGTCTGCAATAGCCAACATATGGAATCAACTAACATGTCCATCACCAGATGAATGAATAAAGAAAATGTGATGATATACACACATTCACACATACACACAATGGAATACTATCCAGCCATAACGAAGAATAAAATCCTGCAAATTGCAGCAAAGTAGATGGAACTATAGGATATCATGTTAAGTGAGATAGGCTAAACAGAGAAAGACAAATACCATATGCAGGCATTTAAGAAAATAAAATCAATATGAACACAGAATGTTGATTACTAGAGGCTGAGAGGGGCAGAAGTGATACAGGGAGTTTAGCTTTTTTAAAAAATAAGAGAAGCCAGATGAAGTTAATCAATTGTCACATATATATCCTAATGATAGGTTAATAACAGGGAAACCTGAGCGTAGGGTACATAGGAACTCTGTAATACTTCACACTTTTTGTTTTGTGAATTTAAAACTATTTTGAAATAAAAGGTTTATGCAAAAAATATTTTTTAAAAATAAAGTATTATAAAAATTCCAAACCACACTTAAAATAAAACCACATAAAAAGCACAAAAATCACATTTAGAGAAGGGATTTTCATCATTTCAAAGTTTATTCACTTACTTCTCTTTATTACCTCAGCCCCTACTATCCTAACACTGTATCCTCAAAAGTTTAAGATCTGTTAGTTGATAAATCTCTCTCTCCAAAGCACCAACACTACTGACTACTGGATATGATGTTTTTGGATATTATAATGCTTCATTATTCTGGCTATATCTTGTTTTCTATACTCTTTCTATACCCATGGTTAGCCATTTGATTTGCACCCTTCTAAAAATTCTGTTAGTTTACTTCCCTCAGGGCTTCAAACAACTGCTCCATACATTAAAAAAGCAGCAACAACACTTCATTTTTAAAATCAAAGGAATGATTGTGCAATAATGCTAATCTTTTCTCTCTCTATAAAACAAACATGTTAAATGCGGGGGTTGGGGGGTGGGAGGTGGGAAGAGTGTTAGAATCTGGAGATTTGCAAGAGGGTCCCAAGTCCTGTCTGCAACTCAAACTCTCACCTCTTAGGTACCTAGTTTCTGCATCTCCAGGAAAGAGAAGATTAAACGAGTTACACACTGTATCCACAGTTTTTTTTTTTTTCCCCAACATTCTAGTTCATATTTTTAAAATTATTTATAAATTTTTTTTTTGACAGGCAGAATGGACAGTGAGAGAGAGAGACAGAGAGAAAGGTCTTCCTTTTTGCCTTTGGTTCACCCTCCAATCGGCCAGCGCACCGCGCCTATCCGAAGGCAGGAGCCAGGTGCTTCTCCTGGTCTCCCATAGGGTGCAGGGCCCAAGCACTTGGGCCATCCTCCACTGCACTCCCGGGCCACAGCAGAGAGCTGGCCTGGAAGAGGGGCAACCGGGACAGAATCTGGTGCCCCGACCGGGCCTAGAACCCGGTGTGCCGGCGCCGCAAGGTGGAGGATTAGCCTAGTGAGCCACAGTGCTGGCCAAAATTATTTATAACTTAATGCGGTTCTTTTTGGCCTTTATCACCATTGCTATGACTTATGTAAAAATTTGGTCTAGTATGGGGGTGGGGAAGATAGATGGAGATCTTCCAACACTGACCAACATAATATTTCAGATAATGGTTTCAGAAAGATAGTTCTTTGAGGTTCTGTGAAAATATGTCAACTTGCTTACCTGTTAACAACAGCAAAATAACTGAGTAAACAAGTTTTATTTATGGAGGCTTGCTTGAATCACCTCTTGATGATGCGTGTATCTGCTCCAAAACTTATTATTTAAATACTTTCTAAAGTAAGACATCAATCCACATTTTCTCTAACATTATTGGTAGTTATTCAAAATGATTCTCATTTCCCCCCTTCATATTTTTTATATAAAATCTGTAGCTTTACTTTTTTTCTATTCAATTTTTTATATTTTATGTAGTTTGGTTTAATACAGCAGTTTCTATTTCAACATCTTCTAACTTAAGTAATCTTAACCATTTGTCCTAGTAATATAATATCCTCAAGCTAAAACCTAAGGACTACATGATTATTTTTAAAGATTTCATTTCTATATATTAATAATAATATATTTAATTAGAATAAACTACAAAAAATAAAGTTTGGCTTATAGAGATCATTCCATTTCCAGTTACTTTAATGTCTGAATAAAAAAATACAAGTTTACTAAAAAAAAAAAAAAAAAAAAAAAACATAATTAAGTAGGACCCCAGAAAGAACATTTTTGGCTCAAGAATTTTTTTAAAGTGATCATTTGGGAACATACTAGCTTGCTCATTTCTTGCTGTATTGTCTAAATATTCAAAGCTTCTACCATACTTCATACTTTCTATAACACGCCAAATATATTTTTGTTTTTATGCCTCATTAATGCAGGCCTTTTCTCTACTTAGAATATACTTGTTTTGTTTTACTTGTTCATTTAAATTTAACTTACTCTTTCAGACCCAACTGAAATATACTGTCCCTGAGCAGAATAAATCAATATCCCCTCCGCCTTCCCACAGAGTTTTGTTTCTAATTTCATTAAGGCTTGCTATTTATTTTTATTCTTATTTCAATGATTTATTTTCATACCCAGCTCCATTAGATTGTATGATTTTGAAGGTAGGACCATATATGTGTTTCCTCTGAAAATTTCTCTTGCCAATTATAATCTAGTACTTACAATGCCTAATGCGTCTGGCCATTTAAAAGCTATATCAGCTGATATATAAAACTGCACATATTTAAGGCGTACATATGATATTTTGATATATGTATACATGATATAATATTCAAATCAGTGTAAAAGTATCAATGTTCTCAAATATTTAGCATTCATTTATAGTGAAAACATTTAAAATACTTTCTCTGATTTTAAAACAATACACACATATATGCAGTCTGTTATCATTGCTGGTCATCCTTCTGTGCACAGAACACCAGATTTTCCTTCTCCTATCAAACTTAGTGCCCATTAATTACCTTCAGCCATTCCTTCCTCCCCCCAACTTTCCTCTGCCTCTGGTAACTACCTTCTACTCTCAATTTCTATGAGATCAATTCTTTTTATTTTTACTCTACACATGAGTGAAATTATTAGTACTATTCTTTTCATACCTGGCTAAATTCCCTTTTAGTATAATGACCCACAGTTCCCTCCACACTGCTACAAATGACAACTTCGTCCTTTTTTATGGCTGAATAGTATGTCACTGTGTATACGTGCCTCGTATTCTTTACCCATTCATAAACGGATAGACACCCAGGTTATTCTATTTTGGGATATTGTGAAAAGTGCTGCAATAAACACTGGAGTGCAGAAGTTTCTTCCAGACTGATTTCACCAAGGCACACTGACCTTTCATCTTCTATTTTGACAAAAATATTTAGTTCCCAAATACATTTGTCTAATTCTTTAACTATTTTATTCACAGTTATACATGAATTGTCTATGTGTTAATGGTTATTAGATTTAGTGGCAATTAAATAATATAAAAATAGGAATGGAAAGGTCCCTTTGTATATAAAACTTAAAACCTGACTTCTGATTAGTTGACTAACTTTAAATACATAAAGTATGCATTGCCTTTCAGGATAAATCAGCTGCTACTGTCATTTAAAGAGAACTTTATAAACATAGTAAGACAGGCATTGTTTAACTGTTAGATCATTCTATACTTTAACAGATTATTTTAAGGGAAAATATCTGAACTAAATTATTTTTAGATAAAGATTCTCTTTTGAACCCCACTTACTGTAAATACTTTAAAACTAAGGTTTCAGTAACTATTTTCTATAAGTTTAATACACGTCAGACCACTCCATATATGAGCAAAACCTTATTTTGAGAAGTCTCTAAAGCATGCTTACTATTGCAACGAAATCATTTTATTTACTTTTACTATATTCTAGGCAGATGATCTTTTCTTGAAAATAAATTATAACACTATAATTCTAATGTTTGTTTCTAGATCTAAAAATCATTCTCTAAAACTCTAATGTTTGCAAAAAATACATAGCAAAGGTGCCATAAACTGCCTGATGGGTTCCTTAGGCTATAACATCATTTATTACAAGACAAATGTTCCTACCAGAATGTCACAATGTATAGTGTGGACTTTTTCCTCCTGTGTTGAAATTCCTCAGTTCCCATTTAAATGAATATTGCCATGCCATATGATATCATCCCATCTCTACCTTTAGGTCTCTAATGTTATGTTCCAATCTGCTCCTTCATCTTTCTCTATCATTACTTAAAGTATGTTCTTGAAAAATCATATTCTGCTACCCCAATTCAATTGTCCTATTTCTAATATCCTCTGCCAAGTATGCACAGGCAAATTTAATGTTTAGAGACATGCTATAGAACAACAAAAACAAGAAAGGTTGGAAAAATAAATCAAATCTATAAACCTAAAGGGCATGTTTTTGTGCTGCAAAGTAACATTTCAAAGGATGAGTCAACTGAAATATTTACAAAAAAATTTAGTAGTTCAAAGCGAGTCATTCTAACCACTGTAAATTAGATTAGATGGAAAAACAAAAATACTGAACATGATTCATATAAAAGTTATAGTCAAGTGTGTCATCTGACTAAAGCTTATTGATCTCCAAGACACAAATTCACTCACTCCAGCAATGCAGGGGTATTTTGAAGTCCCCTCTACCAGTACAACATAATTTCAAAACCTCAAATTGTTTTTATTTGTTTTCCTACTAAAGCCTCAGTAGTGCTATAGCATTTTGAGGATCAGAATCTGTTTTAGATCTTCAAGGTCTTAGTTTAAAAAACTCTAAAGTAACTCAATATTAACTTCTCATTCCATTTTCATCTAGCTAAAAATGACAACTCAAAGCACTTCAACTACCAATCCTACTTGTGATGTGCATATATATATATATACACACACACACACAGAATTGAATACTATAGTATTCAAAGAAAAAACATTACTTAACAAGTCACAGAAAAAACGATTCCCTAAAAATACACATAGAATCGGATTTTGCCAGTATACATAAAATGTTTCACACAATGCCTGAAGCCCAACTGTATGTTCATAAAAGTTAACTTCTATTATTAATGCTATTATTATTATTACCAACTAATGTGATCAGACTTAGATTAAAAGTTATTCTATGACACAAGTATTTTGTTGTGTCAGACTAAGAACTGTAGATTCTATCAAAACTTCTTGAAGTTTTTAAATTACTTCACAGTGTTTTTTAATGCTAGTAAGCATGATGGATAATAACTACTGGTCGTTACGACTTATTTAACTAATTTGTGGTAGTTATTTATCTAATGGAAGTCATTCTATCACCAATAAATTTTGTTTAGAGACTTACCAACTTCTACTTGCTAAAATCTCCTTTTTTACCACATAGTCAAATACATCAAATGAGTAACACAACAAAATGAGGGATGATTCTGCTCTTAAAGTTATGAACCCAAGACAAATGATAACAACTGCTTTACCTTCAGGGGCATCTGCATCACATCTCTTTGGCACAGAGAGGGTTGAGTTGCCTTTATGGTCATCAAAAGTTATATTGCTCTGAAAGAATAAAATATAATTAAAAGACAAATATTACGATAATAAATATATCCGGAGAAAAAAGTAATCACATTGTGAATTTTAAGCCATTTTCTATTAACTACATTATCTAATATTCTAAAGAGTAAATTTTAAACAAAACTGCAATTAAAAGAAAAAGTGTAAATTTAACACTAGGCTTTTTGAAACAATCCTTTAGGTCCTCTCTTGAACCATAAGGTTTCTTCACAGAATAAAATAGTTCCATTTCTAGTCCAACCATGGCATCCCAACTGCAGCAAGCAGACTGTCTTTTGTCTATGCAGACGGCATAATCTTCTTTCATTTATTCAGTATGTAATAAGCATGACCCAGTGAAGTAGGTGCAAGGGATGAGGCAGGAAGAGAATGAAATGTCAAACAAATGAGAAATATTGTGCAGGTGATCTAGTATGGTATTTCCCAAACTCAGGTCAGACATGGACTTCCATCATGACCTGTGTGTTATCTGTTCCACCTACACTTTACCAAATATTTCTCAATGAATTAGCCTCTTAAATGCTTAATAATATTATAGAAGACATTGATTGGGAGTCCAATGTTTAGGGTTTTTTTTTTTTTTTTTTTTTTTTTGCTTGTTTCTGATTAATTGTTCAAATAAAGAAGGAATGGGGGAAGTAAAGGAGTGATCTTGGATGGATTAATACTTCATTAAAGTAATACTTGAACTAGAACTTGAAGTATAGATATGGTTTACATTTTTATGAAGTAGAGCAGAAAAAATTTTAGGAAAGGGAAACAAAGGTTAAGGGGTTGGTGTTGTGGCACAGCGAGTTAAGCCACAGCTTGGGAGTCCCACATCCCATATTAGAGTGCCAGTTCTAGTCCTGGCTACTCCACATTAGCTTCCTGCTCACGTGCCTGGTGGGCAGTAGATGATGGCTAAAGTATGTGACTTGCTGCCTCCCACATGAGAGACCCGGAAGGAATACCTGGCTCCTGCCTTCCACTTGACCCAGCCTGGGTTGTTGTGGACATTTGGGGAGAAAATTAACAAATGGAAGATATCTCTGTTTCTGTCACTTTGCCCTTCAAATAAATAAATCCTTTTAAAAACACACACAAGTTGAATTATTTTTGGTTAAAATATTTTAAATGTCAGAAAAATCCAAGTTGCTGTTTGATTAAGACTAAGAGGTCAACATCATCAGGAAATCACTGGAACAGATACGAGGATATGCATCATGCTGAAAGAAAGCTCAGTTATCTGCAGATAAAACACTTACAAAGCTTCTCCTATAGGACTCATAGTAGCAATGAACAGACACATGGTATTCACCAAAAATGGTATTGGTTGTCATATTATTAAAATTACTTCAAACATTATTTCAAAAGAAATATTATGAGTTTTAATAAAGTACTGACATAAATCTCAGTGGTTTAGCACCAATGGATCCATGTAAGGACTGATTATAATGAAAATCTCTGGGTTATTTTTAAAAACAACAGTATAAAACAAATATAAATATTCTCAAAAGTGGAATGAAAAACACAGCAAATTAAATTTAATCTGGTGAATTAGTAGGCTAGGTATCATAATTAAAATTTGATTTTCAATACTCTTTATATTATCTAAATAATTGAGTTATAAATATTGCACTTACCTCTATTAAGTAATTTTGGCTTCCATACATGACATATTGTGGAGCAAGACTATAAATCATATAGCTGGTGTGAAGGACAATAAGCAGAAGTATCATGCAGAGAAATAAAAGTGCTTGGGGCCTGGTTCTACCCCTTCTGATTTTATATAACTGGAAGAAAAGACAGGGACAAACTCTTAGCAATGTATTTTACCTGCTCTTGTGTTATGAAGAATAATTTACACAGCTCAACCATCTTTTTTCTAAAATAAATACCAAGTATTCTTAGTTATTCCACATAATTAAAAGAATGAAAAATACAATTCCTTTTCTGAAAAGCTTTTAGATTTAGCTTTATGTTTATTTTAAAATAATGGCAATGCATCTATATAAAAAGGATCCTATAAATGCTCCATGAAAAACCCAGGACATAGAGACTATATTAGTATTCACATAGTCTGCTTCCAGACAAACCTAAAATTACTGTGTAAGAGCATCTGCTAGAAAATTATAGAGCTATAAAGAATTCTGAAATATCTCTAGTTCTATCCAAAGATTAAATATCTGAGTTTAAATTAGAACTATTAGTGATATATTTTATATATTCACAACTTATTTAATATTACAAAATAAGAACAGATGTCTCAATTATAAACACTCAATTCTATGAAATACCCATGACATTCTCATATTTCAGTCTTAGAAATTTTGTTACAAAATTTAGTTTATGATAATTTACAATAATCTGACTACAGATATTTTCATGTATGTCTATACTAAAGGGGAATGAAAATACACAGTAACTGGGTTGAGTGTTTGTGGTAGCGATCCGGATGCCATTTGTGATGCCAATATTCCATATCATAGTGCCTAGGGGTTCAAGTCCCAGCTCCACTTCTGATTTCTAATGTAGACTTTTGGGTCTTTGTCACCCATGTCAGAGACCTAGATTGAGTTCCTAATTCCCTGCTTCAGGCTGGCTGTCTTGGCTATTGTAGACATTTGGGGAGTGAATTGAGGGGAGATCTTTGTCTTCTTTTTGCTGCCTTTTAAATAAATAAATAAAATATTTCCCCTCCCAAAGATTTATTTTATTTATTTCAAAGGCAGAGTTGCAGAGAGAAAGAGGGAGGGGGAAGAGGGGAGAGGAGAAGAGAGAGAGGGGAGAGAAACAAAGAGAGAGAGAGAGAGAGAGAGAAAGAGAATCTTCTATCTGCTGTTCACTCCCTACTTGTCCACAACAGCCAGGGCTGGGCCAAGCTACATTGGAAACCAGGAGCTTCTTCTAGGTCTCCCACATGGATGCAGGGGTCCAAGCACTTGGGCTATCTTCTGCTGCTTTCCCAGGTGCATTAACAGGAGCTGGATTGGAAGTGGAGGAGGCAGGACTGGCATTAGTGCTCATATGGGATGCTGGTAGAACAGGTGGTGGCCTAACTCACTACACTACAATGCAGGCCCCCAAAATCAAACTTTTAAATACATAATACAGGGTTTTTGCTTCTTTTCCAGCCCCCCTCCATGCCACTCTGGCTGGAGGTCTTTGACTCTAATAAATTTTACTTTCAAATCTCTGTTTGTCTGCTTGGAAATTCTTCCATGTGAGACAAAGAATTGAGGTAATAATATTTTCTCTGCCACCATTTCACCCATAACATGTTGGTGCCGTGACTTGGACAGCAACTCCAATGTGACACGGATCCTACTTGAGTTTGACTCCAGCCAGCATTGGATCATCCCACCGGACTGGTGAGCATGCAGGTGGCTCTTGCTTTTTTTAGGAGAATTTCACTCTCGTTCGTAGCAATTCTCATTTTCTCAAAAAAAAAAAAAAAAAAAAAAAAAAAAAAAAAAAAAAGGGTCCCTGTCAGCCAGTTAAAAGCTATTAGTGTAGCTGCTGGACTTAAGATTCAGAGGCCAGAGCAAACTCCTGGGGCCGAGACTCTTCTAACCCCTCTCTTCCCTGGTGTGGTTCATCCCTTTGCATGGGACTGGGAGAAGGCCTCGAGACAACTGACGGGTTCTGGCTGGTGCTACACTCCAGTGCTTCCAGAAGGTCTCTTGGCCTGGCACCAGAAGCCGACAGCTGAAATGGTGTTGGGCTGTGAACCACTTTCCCTCCCTCGTGCATGGATCGGCCCTTTGTGGGAGACTGGGAGAAAGCCTTGAGACAATTGACGGATCCTGGCTGGGGCAACACTCCAGTGCTTCCGTGTCTCATGGCCGCGCACCAGACTCCCAACAGCAGAAATGATGTTGGACCAGGAAAGGCACTTTCCTACAGGGAGCAAGTCCCCTGCTGTTTTGGAATCCTCAGGAGCTGTAAAGCAAGAAGCTCCGCACTTCACACTTCTCGTCTCTGCTCTCGGAACGTTGGCCTGGTCCAACTCAGCTTCCTTTCGCAGGGATCAGCCCGACACACGGGTCTCGGGGAAGGACTTGGAGTACTCTTGAAATTCAGGCCAGGGCGACTCTGGCATTTTTCAAGGACTTCCTGACCAGACACCAGACTCTGACAGCCCATTAGGGTATTGGCTGAAAACTGATTTTTGTTCTTCCTTCCTTGGAGATTAATTTGTCAGCAAGACTGGGCACAGCTTAGAGCAAGGCTATGGGCTCCAGGCTCCATTCCTCAATGAATTTTTCTTTTACCCCAAATCCTAACAAGATCGCTGTCTCTGCTCCTCTAAATGCTTTGCCTCCTCTCCTCTCCTCTCCTCTCCCCTCCCCTCCCCTCCCCTCCCCTCCTCTTTTTTTCTTTCCTTCCTTCCTTCCTTCCTTCCTTCCTTCCTTCCTTCCTTCCTTCCTTCCTTCCTTCCTTCCTTCCTTCCTTCCTTCCTTCCTTCCTTCCTTCCTTCCTTCCTTCCTTCCTTCCTTCCTTCCTTCCTTCCTTCCTTCCTTCCTTCCTTCCTTTCTTTCTTTCTTTCTTTCTTTCTTTCTTTCTTTCTTTCTTTCAGAGTTAGACAGTGAGAGAGACAGAGAGAAAGGTCTTCCTTCTGTTGGTTTGCCCCATAAATGGCCGCTACAGCCGGCGCGCTGTGCCAATCTGAAGCCAGGAGCTTCCTCTTGGTCTCCCATGTGGGTGCAGGGCCCAAGCACTTGGGCCATCCTCCACTGCCTTCCCAGGCCACAGCAGGGAGCTGGACTGGAAGAGGAGCAACCGGGACAGAACTGGCGCCCTAACCGGGACTAGAACCTAGGGTGCCAGCGCTGCAGGCGGAAGATTGGCCTAGTGAGCCGTGGCGCTGGTCCCTCTAAATGATTTTCATACCTCGCCAGGTCTTCTCAACTCATACAAACTCAATTTCCTAGTCCCACTAGTGGGTATTTCCTAGATATTTCATTCATTAGCTCTGGGTTAAATTTAATTATTACATTTGTAGACAGGTAGCTTTTCGATCTAGACTCCCATTAGATGCAGTCCCCATGTGGCCTGAACTTGTATAGACAAGTCTCAGCGTGTTTCTGGTATCCCCTGTCTACCTCCTCAGTTCCCTCTTTTGGCTCAGTTCTGTCTGGGCCTTCCCATGAAGTCTCCTTAGGAATCTCCAGAGGGGTGCCCATCTGCTCTGATGGTTTCCCTCTCCCACTAAACCTAACATAATGGTGAACAATCTCCAGTGCTCATCTTGTCCCTGGCACATCAGCCCCAGGCCCACAGTCATCCTTGGGACCCATCTGGCAGCTGCTGAACCTTCTGTTTCAGAGACAGTCCCAAGTAGCTGACTGCTGACTAGGCATCACTAGCCCAAGTTTTTGTTTTGTTTTGTTTTGGGGGGGCGGGAGTGTCAAAGGAAAACTAGAATCAAATTCAATTAGAACCTAAAGATGTCTTTGTAATTGATAAATATAAACTGGGTAAATGCAAATAAGATCAATGTATCTAAATGTAAACTTTGGTACTCTTAGCACCTTATAGTCTATGGAAAAACTATTTGGGTTTGCTAACATCTGTTTTCATAAATTATCCATAAGAAAATAGTTTAACACCGCTTGAAAGTAACAAAGGTTGAAATTTGATGTGTTATCTTATTTAGAAAATGTTGTCTTAATTTGGAGATTTCTAAGGGGTTATTTCAAAATGTAAATCAAGGAAATCAGCACATAGAAAAAGGTCACAAGTAAAATGTGTTCTTGGTAAGGAAGATTAAGAAGGAAAGATACTTTTTTGAATAAAGAAAGGACATGGTTTGTAAGAATTTATCCTAAAAAAATAAAGAATTTATCCTAATGGCTATTTTACTCTGGACTGGAATGGAAAAGATGGAAAGGCTTAAGTAAGTTGCAGAAGGTATTAGGATGTCACAGAAAGTTATGAAAGAAATTTTTGGATAAAAAAGCAATTAATCTATTTTTCTTTGAAATAGGATCTGATTAAAGCAATGAGGTTTGTGCAATGTTTATACATTAATAAATATTTTGAAATAGCCTTAAAAATCTGTTTAAAGACTACAGCATCTCCTTTTAATACTTTTTGTTTAATTGGTGACCTTCTGTCAGTTTTCCAGGCAGCTCAGGTAAGCTATTTCTCTTCCCTAGTTCTGACTCTGTTAAAATTGTGCCAAGCTACGAGACAATTCCATGCACTCATACATTTAAGGTTTTATTTACGAATTTAGGGATGACCAAAGAGACAGAGATTTTGTTTTCTGTTGAAGTGACCTATTTTGTTCTTAATGTCTCCATTAAGTTCTGATTGTTTAAAAACAGCTGAAAAGTTTTTTTTTTAATTAAGAGAGTTATAGTTTGTTTAAATATATACCCATTCTAAAGCATCTGAGTAATAACTCTGCAACAATGATCAAATCTGGTCTGTATTATGTCCTAATGTTAAGGGATCCTGTTTCTAACAAATATTTTAAGCATTCTTGGCAACTTTGACAAGCATTTAAAAAATCAAAATTCTAAATTCTTTGGACTTTGATATTTCCAGTTGGGTCCCTGGAAATATCAAAGAATCTATCTTTCATCTTGCAGCGATACCAAATTAATAAGACTATTTGGATTACATTAAAGATATTGTCAAGATGTGAAGTTGTGTTAAATTTTAAGTTATAATAATGTAAAATGCCACTGATACAAATATCCAAAAGTTTCAAAAATCTAATGATTTTGTTGTGTTGTTAACAGACATGATGGTTACCTTAATGAGAAAGGCCCAGTGGCCTAAAAGAGATAAATGTTTCTATAAAATCTTACAAATGCTTTCTTTTTTCAAAAATAATTACTTTATTTATTTGAAAGTCAGAGTTATACAGAGAGAAGGAGAGGCAGAGAGAGAGGTCTTCCATTCTGCTGGTTTACTCCCCAAATGACCACAATGGCCAGAGCTGAGCTGATCCAAAGCCAGGAGCCAGGAGCCTACTCCAGGTCTCCCATGTGGGTGCAGGGGCCCAAGCACTTGGGCCATTTTCTACTGCTTTCCCAGGCCATAGCAGAGAGCGGGATTGAAAGAGGAGCAGCCAGGACTGGAACCAGTGCCCATATGGGAGGCCGGCACTGCAGGCTGCGGCCTTAAACCTGTTGTGCACAGTGCCAGCCCAAGTGCTTTCAAAATACTGTGTGGAGTAAGCAAGTGCTACTTCTTGTTGATTAAAGAGTTTATAATTTTAAACTTGTCTATTTTTTAAGAAAAAACAGCTAAAGATTTTAAGAAGCTATTACTGAAACTGCTTTATTGTTCTACCTTGTATGTTATGTTATATGTGTATATATGTTGTATGACTACATGGGAAAATTTATTAAGAGCTCTGTGTTAATTGGCTTATAGATAAAAGATTGCTCATAAATAAACTGCTGAATTAATCAAAGGTACCCTTTTTTTGTTGGTTTCACATGCCCTAAATAAATCTCTGTATCAGATGTTTTAAATGTGTTGGTAGAAAGAAATTAAAAATGTTTAAATCATTGACATGTTTGTGCTTGGGTTTGCTGGTCCAACAACTTATATTTGTGTTAGATATTTAAGTGATGTTTCCCAACACAGGTACTTTTGTCTTGAAATTTATAGAAGGCATTGGACCTTCTGGTAAATATTTTCCTAAGTTGTTATTTAAGTTAAAATTGTGTGCTAAGTTTTCATTTGATATAAGTTACTGACAGCAAGCAATCTGGGAAGGCTGACTTGTTTCTTCATTTCTCTGTTCTCTTCAGGATGGGAAACTGACTCTATACCGAAGGACTCCCCATGATCTACAGTTTGATCTTTAGACCTTATAAAAGGGCTGACTAACAATTTTTCTGTAATTATAACATAGCCAAAATGAAAGCTTAAATTATGATTTCACAGCTAGATTTACTTTGCCATGGGCACAGTAAACAGGAAAAACCTCCTTTTCAGACCAAATGAAGGGACAGAAAGTTTTACTAATGACTTCAAATTTTATAGATAAGGTGGTCATCATGTTTGATGTTAAAGACCATAGCTTTCCTCATGGGCATTGTTTATCTCACAGAAAAAAACACTACCAGAACATGCCTGTGACTATTGCTTCCAGCTTAGGCCACCAAAGATTAGCGATGGGACTAAGCACCCCCTTATACAACCAAATCACTGCTCTTGGATAACAAGTAATTTTATGTCAACATGAAGTGAAGAAGCCACTTCAACAGGTTTAATTTCAAGATAATCATAATTTCTATATTCTAAATCCAAGAAACTTTGGAATAATATAGGTTATACACAAATGATAAGAAAAAATCAAAATAATAATGTAAATATACTTACCCTAATCCAAAAGAACCATATGCCAATATTTCGAATTCCTGCCATTGAAGTAAAAATAAAGTACATAATAATAATTGTTATAAGAATATAGTCAAGAGGAAAAACCTGAAAAAAGAAAAAAATTAATTTAATAACAAACCATAAGGGAATTCATATAAAATTATCTGAAAACTTCATTAGTTATAGTTGTAAATTATTTTTTAAAGCTTATTTATTTATTTGACAAGAAGAATTACAGAGAAGCAGAGGCAGAGAGAAAGAGAGAAGTCTTCCATGTGCTGGTTCACTCTCCAAATGAACATAACAACTAGAACCGGGCTGATCTGAATCTAGGAGCCAGGAGCTTCTTTCAGGTTTCGCACTCGGGTGCAGGGGCCCATGGAAGGACTTGAGCTATCTTCTACTGCTTTCCCAAGTCATAGCACAGAACTAGATTGGAAGTGGAGCAGCCAAGACTCAAACCAGTGACCATATGGGATACTGGCACTGCAGGTGGTGGTTTTACCTGCAACATCACAGCGCTGGCCCCGCATATGTTTAAAATAACAACTTGATTTAGGTTTTAAAAAATATCAACAAAAGGACATCTTCCAAAAGAAAAAAAAAACTAGTATCAAACTACTACCAAATTAATATCACTGTTCTAAGACAAATCCTAAAACTAAAATTCATATTTATATATTAACAGTAATAATTCATGAAAAATTATAAACAAAAAATTGAGTGGAAACGTTCACTTTAAGTTACATTTTCCAAATCAACTTAGGTATAAAGTTCAACAATATGTCTCTGTAATGTCTAAAGCAACATATCAATGTAGAAATTATATGAAGATAAAAATCAAATGAGTAAAGGGTACAGTATATGTCAAAGTACTAACATGTTTACAGCATGATAATTTTATACAAAAGTATGTGAGAATATTTGCTGGAATATAAAATGACTAATATTTTACTTACTGTTTGTAGTAAAGGCAAAAGCATATTCAGTGGATTACTCAGATTAGTTCCAAAAATTATAAAACCAGAATCTATTCCAGCTGAATGAAGAGCTTTATCTAAACTAAAACAAAAAAGAATTATAAAGAATGAATTTATGTTATACTTTCACATTTTCAGTAAATTTAGAAAGCATATCATCATATCCTAAGCATGCAAATTCAGCTGAGTCAAAAAAACCCATGGATAACAAATGTTAAATATCTTAAATGTCTTATGGATATTGTTCAATTGATATAAATAAATACTGTTAATGACTGGATAATTCATTGAGTTAATGTTGTAAAGAACACATCTAGTAAAATAGTATTTAAGATGAACAGGCTACACTAATAGAATTCAGCACCAAAAATGTGTAATATCAATGGATTTGTTTAAGTGCTTTAGAAAATGTCTCTACTGTACTTACTTGGACAGGAAGAGAGAAATTACGAACAGCAATGCAACTAAGATGAAAAATATTCCCCAAATGATCTAAAAGTAAAAAGAGATTCATTAGAATGTAGTTCTAGACATTGATACTCAAAGTTCAAAAACCATTATGCTTAAGCTCAGTTGCTAACATATGACAACAATCTAAAACAAAGATACATTTTAACTTAGTGTATAATTCCAGGCATTTGTAACCCAAATTTCCACTATGAGACTATTTAGTTGAGAACACGGACACAGAAATGTTAAAATGAAAAATCCTCACTAATAAGTAAACAAATTAAACTTTGTTAGATCAAATATAAACATTTTATTCTATTATTCTCAAATATATATTCAACAACTGAAAAAACATTAGGATACACACACACACACACAAAACCAGGAAACTCATCAAGTTATATTCCCCTGTTTATTAAAATATGGAATTTGAAACATTTTCCCATAGAAGTAATAATATATAGTACTTAAATTATATCACAACCAGAAAAGTCTGAGTATAAGTGAAACTATTCCTGAAATAGAATACCAAGAGCACTGAAGACACTGTCATATCAAACATGTTTCTATGGGGGAAATGTGATAAGCATTGTAACTGGTAAAACACAATTCTGGCCGGCGAGGCAGCTCACTAGGCTAATCCTCCGCCTGCAGCACCGGCACCCTGGGTTCTAGTCCCAGTTGGGGCGCCAGATTCTGTCCTAGTTGCTCCTCTTCCAGTTCAGCTCTCTGCTGTGGCCCAGGAAGGCAGTGGAGGATGGCCCAAGTGCTTGGGTTCCTGCACCCGCATGGGAGACCAGGAAAAGCACCTGACTCCTGGCTTCAGATCGACGCAGTGTGTCGGCTGTAGTGGCCATTGGAGGGTGAACCAACGGAAGGAAGACCTTTCTTTCTGTCTCTCTCTCTCTCACTGTCTAACTCTGCCTGTCAAAAAAAACCAACCAACCAACCAAACAAACAAAAAACCCCACAATTCTTTCTACTGTATGAACTTCTTATTAGGGATGGTAGAAAAAAAAGGAAAAAATATTGAAACAGAATCTCTAAGGAATAGTTTCAGGATTAAAAAAAAAAAAAAAAAGAGGTGAAATCTATGTTAGCAATAACACACACTTCCTCCACCACCACCCAACCATTATCTTCCACGAGATCCAGGGACAACTGGGCTAGCGTTGCAAAAGTAACAGCAAAAAGTGAGAGTTCACCCAACCATAGTTAAGTGTTTCTGGCTTCTCCTTTGACTGGGATTCATAGAGTTAGGTGAATAAAATCATGAATGTCAAGGAGATTTTGCCCTCTCATTTTACATGATTGCTGAGTTATACGTTAGAATGCAGAAGGGATAAAAGAAGTAAAGTAACAACATACTGACCTACCCACCATGTAAAGATGATTTTTAAAAGCAATTTTAGGCCTTTGTTCTAAGAATTCTTCAATTCTATTATAGCCCTTTTGGGGGTTGTAGGAAAGGAAACCATTGGGAATAAGAGAGGACGAAGAACACTATGGTCATCTCTTAAAATGGAGTAATTCCATATAAATCTCTTACATATTAGAATTCCACATGATAATTAATTATTCACGAAGAGTTTCACTACTACAGAACCTTGCAGTGACTCTTTTATAATTATAAATGTTCATTTGTAGAGGGTACAAAGGAGTTAAACATTCTTTTTCTGTATCTGATGCCTCGGTGAGCTGGAAGGCAACAGCTTTATGCTGAGGATCCACAAGTGAAACATAACTTCTCAATAGCCTGTTAACATGAAATACTTCATAGCGTGAGGCAGTATTACTGTCGGATGCCAATTAACAGTAGAGAAACATGACATAGAAATAACACTTGAAGATTCCAGTCCCTTGGTGTCCATTTTGCAGAAAAAATTATAAAAATAATTTTTTAAAATGCTTAACTATCTTCCCAGTCTGATGGGATGAATGACCCAGAGTTGGACTTTTGAATAAGTTACTTACAGAATACAGGATAAGTGTAAAAAAACATAAATGCTTCATAAAGACAAGAGAAAAACTATACATATTTTAAAATATGAGGATTTAAGGCGTTAGCAATCTTCCCAGGCTCTAGTCATGAGCTGCCAAGGCTATGGAAGCCCCCTGAGCTCATCGTCTTTGATCTTATTTCGACAAGGCAATAGTCAAAGTGGAAGTTCTCTCCTCCCCTCAGAGAAAGGTACCTCCTTATCTGATGGCCCGCTCTTTCCACTGGGATCTCACTTGCAGAGATCTTTCATTTAGGGCTTTTTTTTTTTTTTTTTCCCCCCCAAGAGTGTCTTGGCTTTCCATGCCTAAAATACTCTCATGGGCTCTTCAGCCAGATCTGAATGCCTTAAGGGCTGATTCTGAGGCCAGAGTGCTGTTTAGGACATCTGCCATTCTATGAGTCTGCTGTGTATCCCACTTCTCATGTTGGATCGTTCTCTCCCTTTTTTATTCTATCAGTTAGTATTAGCAGACACTAGTCTTGTTTATTTGATCCCTTTGACTCTTAGACCTATCATTATGGTCTATTGTGACCTGAAATTGATCACTAGTCAATAGGAGTCACTGTGCACTTCCTCCCCATGCAGGATCTCTGTCCTTAATGTGTAGTTCAATGTGAATTAATGATATGACTAGTGCTCAAAGAGTATTTGGCACTTTGTGTTCTGTGTGGGGGCAAACTGATGAAATCTTAACTTAATATATACTAAATTAATCTTCTGTATATAAAGATAATTGAAAATGAATCTTGGGCTGGCGCCGGGGCTCACTAGGATAATCCTCCGCCTTGCGGCACTGGCACACTGGGGTTCTAGTCCCGGTCGGAGTGCCGGATTCTGTCCCGGTTGCCCCTCTTCCAGGCCAGCTCTCTGCTGTGGCCAGGGAGTGCAGTGGAGGATGGCCCAAGTCCTTGGGCCCTGCACCCACATGGGAGACCAGGATAAGCACCTGGCTCCTGCCATCGGATCAGCACGGTGTGCTGGCCGCAGCACGCAGGCTGTGGTGGCCATTGGAGGGTGAACCAACGGCAAAGGAAGACCTTTCCCTCTGTCTCTCTCTCTCACTGTCCACTCTGCCTGTCAAAAAAAAAAAAAAAAAAAAGGAAAAAGAAAATGAATCTTGATGTGAATTGGATGGGAGAGGGAGCGGGAGATGGGAGGGTTGCAGGTGGGAGGGAAGTTATGGGGGGGAAAAGCCATTGTAATCCACAAGCTGTACTTCAGAAATTTACATCTACTAAATAAAAGTTAAAAAATAAAAACATAACCGGCACTGCGGCTCACTAGGCTAATCCTCCGCCTTGCGGCGCCAGCACACTGGGTTCTAGTCCAGGTCGGGGCGCCGGATTCTGTCCCGGTTGCCCCTCTTCCAGGCCAGCTCTCTGCCGTGGCCAGGGAGTGCAGTGGAGGATGGCCCAAGTGCTTGGGCCCTGCACCCCATGGGAGACCAGGAGAAGCACCTGACTCCTGCCATCGGATCAGTGTGGTGCGCTGGCCGCAGCGCGCTGGTCGCGGCAGCCATTGGAGGGTGAACCAATGGCAAACGAAGACCTTTCTCTCTGTCTCTCTCTCACTGTCCACTCTGCCTGTCAAAAAATAAAATAAATAAATAAATAAATAAAAATTAAAAAATAAAATAAAATATGAGGATTTAAACTAATATTGATATGGTCATTTTAGTGATGATCATGTTGGGCTGCCAAAAATATCACATATTCTATTCAAGTTATGATGTCAATTTTAAAACAAAAGTTAAGTTATGGAAATGACACCAGTAACAAAGTAGTGTAAAAACCTCTGAAAATATTATCCTTCAAAAAAGTTGTAAGAAAACTGGTATAAGTTGTCTGAATCAACTCATTCAACACTCTGGGAATTAATCAAAGATATGCAGTAATCGAGAAGCATTTATTTAAGGAAGATGATTAAATCCCAGTAAGAACAAAGCACACTGTAACATTTGATTTGCTCTAGTCCTGATGCTACCTCTCTAGTGCTTTGTAGCCTTGAAAAATAGATATAAAAAGCCCAGAGCCTTGGAGACACCTAAGGAAGCAGAAAGAGGAAGAACCTCTTTTATTTTGTATTTATTTATTTTTCAATAACAAAAATCTTTATTGAATTACAAATTTTAAAATGGATCACTTAATTTAAAAGTGGTACTATTTTTATTTTATTATTCTTAAATTCACTCTGTCAAAAACTTGTTTTGTTTTTAAAATGATAAAAACAAAAGAAAAAAAAAGAACAAGTAATATACATGTACAAGAAATTACAAGAAATAATGATCATGGTTAGTTACAGATGCAAAATAATATCTAATTATCCCAGACTTGTGAATAATTAAAATCAAATTCATATGCTAGTTCAAATATTATACACAATTAGATAAGCTGGTCAAGTATCATTTGAATACACACCATATTTTAAAATTATATTACCTTTTATATTCCTGTAACATCTTGTCTAAGTACATGCCAATATAGGAAACAATGTAATTTTCATTTATGGGTTAATAGAGTGACAGAAAATGTCCACTGTATAGGTTTCAGAATGTAAAAGTTCAAGAACTTTTCTTAAGGAGAAAAAAACTTAAATTACTGAAAGTTTAACATCAATTTACTTAGAAAACAGATGCCATACAATTATTATATGGTGGACCTACTGATCTGACTACAAAAGGCATTTAAGGAAGGGATGTTCAGATGAAAACAGATTAACCCAAAAGATGTATGTTGCTTTAAACATTTGTTTTGCAGGAAAACCAGTTGCTTGGCCTAGTTTAAAAGCTATTACAAAATTCGCTTTTTTTAATGGTCCAGGTATTTAGCCAATTCTTCCACCTCAATAGAACTTCCATCAGTTTCCACATTCATTGCAAACAAATGTGGTCATTGGTTCATCAGCACTATGGGTTTGCACCTGAGTGTAGGAGCAATTCTTTGGTTCTCCAATGGCTTTTTTCGTCAAATTTTTCCACATCTCCTTGAGCTTGTCTCTAGCCATCTCCTCTGCCATCAATCTAGGAAATAAATCAGGAGGGATATTCCCACACAATACATTTTTCCTTAAATCTGGATTTCTTGCATCTTTAAGATTTGATATCCTATTTTGTACTCTATTTTTGTATTTCATGTCTGTATTCCTTATTTCTTGGTATAAAGCTTCCTTAATTGGAGATCCCAAGCTCTATCTGACTGAATTCAAACTTAAAGAGTACAAAAAGCCTTTCTCTAAAAGTATTAAAAAAAAAATCACAAGCAGTCTATGAACTTCATGACCACAGCATCAGTGGACAACAGTTAAAATTAAACTAACCAAAAAGCTTAAGATAAAATTTTTAAAATGAGGAAAGGAGGTATCAATAGGGCACTGAAAAGCACTGACACGTTTGTGGGCATCTGGAAGGTGCTGTGCATGCAGAGGGCTGTGTCTATGATCAGGAAAGATCTGGTTGATACTGAGACTCTACAGAGAAGCAAGTGAAGACTAAGGCCGATTTGTAGAATGCCTGCCTCAGTATTGATGAATTATACATAGACACACAGATTCCTAGGCAAAAACTAGGAGACTCATTGGTTGCAGATTTTTTTTTTAATGTGTATCCAATCATTAACAAACCAACTGAGTAGAGACAACAATGAGTATATACTACGAAGAATATGGACTTTATAGAGGTAGTTCACAAACACAACATGAAAAATAACAAAGATTAATAGCAGAAAACTGGGGGCTGGTGTTGTGGTGTAGAGGGTTAAGCTGCTACTTACAGCACCACTATCCTGTGTGGGTGCTGGCTTGAGTTCTGGGTGCTCCACTTCAGATCCAGCTCCCTGCTGGTGTGCCTGGGAAAGCAGTGGAGGATCACCCAGTGCTTGGGCCCCGGTCCATGTGGGAAACATGGAAGAGCCTCCTGGTTCCTGGCTTTAGATAATTCAGAACTGGCTGTTGGAGTGAACCAGCATATGGAAGATCTCTCTCTAACTCCCTCTTTCTCTCTGTTAACTCTGCCTTTCAAATAAATAAATAAATAAATCCTAAAAAAAAAGGGGGGGGGCAGAAAACTCTGAGGATAGAAGAGAATTTGATTTCCAGAGATAACACATTATATTATTTAAAATTGTCCAGGTATTAACAACAAAATATGATGTATGTAGGAAAACAAGAAAGTATGACTAATATGCAGGGAGAAAAAAAAATCAACAAACAGACTTATTAGACAACACTTTAAATCTGTTGTTTTAAGTACATTCAAATAACTTAACAAGTCATGTCTTAGAATGATTTCACCACAGAATATCAATAGATAAAAGTTATTAAAGAGTAATTCAAAATTTTAGAGATAAAAAAAAAAAACAGTAACTGAAGTTAAAAGTTCATTGGAAGGACTGAACAACAACTTAATAGGCAGAAAAGAGAAGTTAGCAAGGTTGAATAGAAATTGAGATGCTCTAAATGCTCACAACAGCCAAGACTGGGGACAGGCTGAAGTTGGGAGTCAAGAACTCAATCCAAGTTTCCCCCATGAGCAGCAGGAACCCAATCAGTTGAGTCATCATCACCACCTTCAAGGATATGCATACATAGGATGCTAGAGTCAGGAGCGAGAGCTGGGTATTGAATCCAGGTATCTGATATGGCACACAGGCATCTTAACTGCTGACCCAAGTGCCCACCCAACATTACCATGAAAATTTAGAATCAGCTTGTCAAATTCTGCAAAGAGGCCAACTGGGATGTTGATAGAAATTTCATTGGATCTTTAGATCAGTGCAGGGAGTACTGCCACCTTGAAATTAAGTCTACAAGTGTTAATCTATTCAAGCTATTTTTTTCAGTGATGCTTTATAGATTTCAGTGTACAGGTCTTAGACTTCCTTGGTTAAATTTACTGCTAAGTATTTTACTATTTTTGATTGTATTTTAAATGGAATTGTCTCCTTAATTTCATTATGTACTGTTCATGGCTAGCAGATAGAATATCACTGCCTTTGTATATTGATCTTGTATCCTGAAAACTTGCTGAATTTATGTATTTACTTTATTCTAGTGTTCTTAGCAGTTTCTATATATAAAGTACAAGATGAAATCATGTAGAAATAGATAATAAATAATCTTATATTTAAATGGAAAAACTAGTTATGAAGGTCCACAACAATAAACCACAATTCTGAAATCCAAAATGTTTTAGAAATCAAAACTTTGTTTCTAACTCATTTGTTGATTAAATCTGGTTTAAATTAACATGGGACGTACAAAGTATTTAACTCACTTATTGTAAATATTCATATATTCATTGCAGAATTAGTAATGAATTTGAAGGGAGATCAGTGGGATGCTGCCCTGGACCCTGTTAGGGTTTTATTTAATATGTACTGTACACTGCTATTCTAAAAAGGCAAAAAAAAAATATGAATTGACCTAAGGATCTTGGTGAAATATTTTAGGATGTATAATGTTATTATGGACTGAATGAATTCTTGGCAAATTCATATGTTGAAGCCTAACACCTGATATTATGGCTTTGGAGGTGGGGCTTTGGGGAAGTAATTAGATTATATGAGGTTACAACGATGCAATCCCCATGATGGAATTAGTATTATTAGAAGAAAAGTAATCAGATAGCCCTGTCTCTTCACTATGCTAGGACAGAGCAAAAAAGTAACTACCTGCAAATCAGGAAGACAGAGCTCAGCAGGAACCAAATCAGCCAGCACTTGATTCCTAACTTGCCAGCCTCCAGAACTAAGAGGAATGTCTGTTTTATAAAAAAGATTATTTCATTTATTTGAAAGAACAGACAGGAAGAGACAGAGAGACAGAACAATCTTCCATGGCTGGTTCACTCCAGGAGCCAGGAACTCCATCCTGGTCTCCCACATGGATGGCAGGGCCCCAGGTACTTGGGTCATTTTCTGCTGCCTTCCCAGGCACATTAGCAGGAAGCTGAATTGGAAATGGAGCAGCCATGACTCAAACTGGCACTCTGATGAGGGATGCAGTGTCAGATGCTGCAGTTTAACTTGCTGCACCACAACACTGGCCCCAAGAAATATCTGTTTGCAGGTGGAAGGAAGGGAAGGGTGGAAGAATGTCTATGTTCCTGAATTTGAATTTATAAATGCAAGAAGTTTGTATACCTTAAATGAAAATATTAAAAATGCCACTCAGTTCATCTTTATTTTTAATAGCAGCATAAGCCAAGACAAATCTGTTGATCACACTTTAAATGCATGTGGATACAGAACAAGGGAGAGTGGAACCATTTTGGTTGCTTCTTAATAATTTGAATAAGTGGGGCTGGTGCTGTGGCTTAGCGGGAAAGCCGCCACCTGCAGTGCTGGCATTCCTTACAGGTGCCGGTTCGAGTTCTGGCTGCTCCACTTCCAATCCAGCTCTCTGGTATGCCCTGGGAAAGCAGCAGAATATGGCCCAAGTCCTTGGGCCCCTCCACCTTCATGGGAGACCTGGAGGAGGCTCCTGGCTCCTGGCTTTGGATCTGCGCAGCTCCGGCCATTGCGGCCAACTGGCGAGTGAACCAGCGGATGGAAGACTTCTCTCTCTGCCTCTCCTTCTCTCTCTGTGTAACTATGACTTTCAAATAAATAAATAAATCTTTAAAAATACTTTGAGTAAGAAAGTAGATTAAACCAAATATATGGGATGATAAAGCTACTAGGAATAAAACAATGGAGATTAAGGGGAGACAGGAAATATGAAAGATTGGAGTATAGACCTCGAGAGATAGAAGGTCTATCATCAAATGGGTGTAGAAGCACTTAAAACACCTCACATTTAAAATTAAGAAAAAAGCTTACCTAAAAAATTAAAGCATAAGTCTCTCTTCCACCCCTGTGTGTCTACTTTCATTCATCAGTGGTAACTATCATTAATAGCTTCCTATGAATCTTTCCAGTAAGGCCGTATCCTAGTGAGTATGCACATGTGCTCACATGCAAAATATCAACAAACGGTGTACTATTTCTACCACATATAACATCTGTAACCTGGACAGTAATTTCACTTAAAATACAACACAGTCTGAATAACATTTTAACACTTGCTCAAGATAGGGTTTCCTTTTATATAAATAGAATTTGCATTCATTTTAATGGCTGTATAGTGTACTACTTCCTAATATTGATATAACAAATCAGCAGCTAGTCTCCTATTGATGGGACTGTTTTCACTATATGGTTATTATAAGCATTCATATGGTTGATATAACAAACAATTATTTGAAAAACTTTAATATGCTTTGCTATTCAAAATATTTTTAGGTTTATGGCTATATAACTTCCTCTATTGTTGACATCCTGCATTAGTGTGGTACATTTGTACCAACTGATGAAACAATGTTTATGCATTCTTTTTTTTTTTTTTTCGTCAAAGCAGACTTTATTGGAGCACACGGCACAGCCCCCAGCTCAGCCCGCTCCCCCCCACCCCCACCGCACCCCGAGTCTTCAGTTTCCATGGCGCCGGGGCCGCGCAGACCGCTCACGGGCTCCCCAGGCGGCGGCGATGGTGACACCCCACTCTCGAGGGCGGCCCGGGCCCCAGGGGAGCGGGTTCTGTCGCTGGTGCACCGCACAGGGCGGGGAGCCCTATGCATTCTTATTAACTAAAGTCCACAGTTTCAGGTTCATTGTTTGTGTGCTACAGTTCTATGGGTCTTGAAAAATGATAATGCGTATCCACCATTAGGGCAAGGTACACAAGTTTCACTGGCCTAAAATCCCTTGGGTTTTAACTATTTATCCAACCCTATCTCACTCTAAACACCAGACAGCCATTGATCTTTTTATTTCCCCTACAGTTTTGAGTTTTCCAAGAATGTCATAAAGTTAGAATCGCAAAGAATATAGTCTTTTCAGACCAGATACTTTTTGCTTAGTAATATATTTAAGATTCTTCCATTTCTCTTTATCATTGAATAATATTCCATTGCATGAATGTGCCACAGTTTATCCACTTACTTATATTAAAGGACAAGGAGTGACTTCTGCTGCTCAGCAACCTTGTTAGCATGTGGTATTATCGCATTTTCTGTTCAATAGGTGAAAAGTGTTATCTCATTTTTTTAAAATTTGAAAAGCAGAGAGAGGAGGACGGATATTTCCTCCATTGGTCCTTCCCCAGGTGCCTGCAACGGCTGGGACTGCCTCAGGTTGAAGCTGGGAACTCAATTTGGATTCCCACATGGATGACAGTAACCCAAGCACTTGAGCCATCCTCTTGCTGCCTCCCAGGATGCACACCAGCCAAGAAGCAGGAATTGGACACAAAGCTGGGATGTGTAATCATCTAATGATATAGTGTTGCCTATCTTCTCATTTCCTTATTTGTCAACTGTATCTTCTTCTGTGTGATATCTATTCAGAAGGTATGTGCATGTGTTATGTTGAATGTTTCCTTATTAATGTGTTTTAAGAATGCTTTATATAATTTGAATATAAATCCTTACCAAATATGTATTCTGTGAATAATTTTTTTCCCAATTTGTGGCTTGTCTTATCATTCTCTCTCTCTCTGTTTTGAAAGATTTATTTATTTATTTATTTGAAAGGCAAAGTTACAGAGATGCAGAGACAGAGAGAGACATTAATCTTCCATCTGCTGGTTCACTCCCCAAATGGTCACAATGGCCAGAGATGGCCAGTCCAAAGCCAGGAACTTCTTCCAAGTCTCCCACATGGGTGCGAGAGCCCAAGCACTTGGGCCATCTTCCACTGCTTTCCCAGGCCATTAGCAGAGAGCTGGATTGGAAGTGGAGCAGCCGAGATTCGAACCAGCCCCATATGGGATGCCGGCACAGCAGACTTTTACTCACTATGCCACAGCCCCGGCCCCCTTAACATTATCTTAACAATGTCTTTGATAAAGCAGAATTTGTTAATAAAGTCCAATTTATTATTTTTTTCATTGATAGTATTTTTGGCATTATATTTGCAAACTCCATGCCAAACTTAAGTCATCTGTTTTCTATGTAATCTTTTGGGGTTTTTATAGTTTTAGCTTTTACAGTTCATTTTTGTAAAAGGAATAGGTACTGTCTAGATTCACTTTGTTTTATACAGATATACAATTGTTCTAGCCACCATCTATTAAAATCCTATGTCAAAAACCAGCTGTTTGTACTGGTATGGTTCTATATCTGGACTCAGTATTCAGTTCCCTTGATTTATATGACCATTGATCCACTAATACCATTCTATCTTGATTACTGTAACTTCATAGTAAACCCTGAAATTAGATAGTGTTAGTCATCTTTGTTCTTCTTCAATATATATGAGATTATATATTTTCCCTTTCGATGTAAATTTTATATCAGCTTGTCAATATCCACAATATAACTTGATAGGATTTAACTGGAATTATGTTGAATCTTCAGATCAATTTAGAAAGGACTGACATTTTAAGAACTAAATGTTCTGTTTTAGAAACATGAATAAGTACGACAGAAAGTAATTTTTCTATGATTTAACCAAATATAAATTATGGAACTTTTATTAAACTATAATAAAATGTGACATGTGATATTCTATGAAGAATACTAAGTAAGACAAAGTGAAAATACTATTAGTGCTACTAGCTACTAACTTTATGTGATGTTACATAAACCAATGAAGAAGCAACTCTCCAGAAAAGTCTCTCCTGCAATGCATTCAAAATACTGAAGTACCTCTACCTAAGAGAACACTATTCTTCAAAAATCTCTTACCTCTCCCTTTAACATAATTTTGAAACCCTGCATTGTTTTCACTTAAACTGGTGGTTCTTAACAGGGGTATGACTTACCCACCAGACAATATTTAGGAATGTCTGAAGGTATTTTACCATGGTTTTGGGAGAAGGGGACAGTTCTACTGGCATTAAGAGAATAGAGACAAGAGATGCTGATTATCATCCTACAGGGTATAGGACAGCAGCCACCTTGCCAAAGAATTACTGGGCTCCAAACATAAATTGTGCCAAGATTTTTTCCCCATTTAGCTTTTATTTTATTTGTTTAAGTGAATTTATCAATACATCAGATTTTCAGAGTCACAGGAAATACATGATAATTATTACAACATAATTCTCATCAACTCTCATATTGATGTGATATTGATACAAAGGGAACAGATTCAATGTAGTTCATAGATTCAATTCTAATATAATGATAGCTACCTTTCTCCTTCCCTCTTTCTTTTTTCTTTCCTTTCTTCCTTCTTAATTTTTAAGATAACATATTTTAAATTTACATTACAGTCAAAGGCTTAATGCTCCAATAAACAAACAGTTCAAAAGTAAAAATATAGTTCAATAGGAATATAGGCAAGGGCTATAAACAAGAATCAACAATTTCTCCAAGCAGTTCACATTCCTTTTGATGAAGTTAGCTAGTGGTTTGTCTATTAAAACATATATGGCATAGCGGGTAAGGCCGCTGCCTGTGGTGCCAGCATCCCATATCAGCACTGGTTCAAGTGCTGGCTGCTCCACTTCTGATCCAGCTCTCTGCTGTGGCCTGGAAAAGCAGTGGAAGATGGCCCACGTACTTGGGCCCCTGTACTTGCTTGGGAGACCTAGAGGATGCTCTAAATAAATAAATAAATAAATCTTAAAAAAAAAGGTTAAAGAAAAAGAGACATACTACAGGGCAGTTATAATCAAAACAGCCAGGTACTGGCAAAAAAAAAAAAAAAAATAGATGTGTAGAATAATGGAACAGAATACAAACTCCAGAAATCAATCCACATATCCATAACCAACTTATCACTGACAGAGGAGCAAAAATCAATCCCTGTATTAAGGATAGTCTCTTCAGCAAATGGTGCTGGGAAAACTGTATCTCCACATGCAAAAATAGGAAAAAAAAAAACCCCACCTCACGCCTTATAAAAAAATCCACTCATAATGGATCAGGGACCTAAATCTATAACCCAGAACCATCAAATAACTACAGAACACTGGGGAACCTCTGCAAGACATTGGCACAGGCAAAGATTTCTTGGAAAAGACCCCAGAATCACAGGCACTCAAAGCCAAAATTGACAAATGGGATTACATCAAGCTAAGAAGCTACTACACTGCAAAAGAAACCCTCAGAAAAGTGAAGAGGCAACTGACAGAATGGGAAACATTTTCAAACTATGCAACTGATAAAGGATTAATATCCAGAATCTATAAAGAGCTCAAGAAATTCAACAATATAAAAACAAACAATCCAGTTAAGAAATGGGCAAAGGACTTGAACAGACTTTTTTCAAAAGAGGAAATTCAAATGGGCAAAAGACACATGAAAAAATGCTCAGAATCACTAGCCATCATGGAAATTAAAATCAAAACTACAATGAAGTTTCATCTTACCCCAGCTAGGATGGTTCTCAAACAGAAATCAACAAACAGTAAATGCTGGTGAGAATGGGGGGAAAAGGTATCCTAATCCACTGTTGGTGCGAATGTAAACTGGTAAATCCACTGTGGAAAACAGTATGGAGATACCTAGATGTTTATTGCAGCTCACTTCACAATAGCTAAGATATGGAATCAGCCCAGATGTCCATCAACTGATAACTGGATAAAGAAACTATGATATATATATATATATTTTAAATTTTAAATTTATATATATATATATATCATATATAGATATATGATATATATATCTATATATGATATCTATATATCTATATATGATATCTATATCTATATATATATCATATATAGATATATATATATATCATATATATATAATATGGAATACTATTCAGCAGTTTAAAAACAAAAAGAAAAAAGGAAATCCTGTCTTTGCAACAAAATGGATGCAACTGGAATCCATTATAGTGAAATATGCCAGTCCCAAAAAGACATATACCATATTTTCCCTGATTTGTAGTAACTAATAGAGTACCTAAAAGGTAATGTATAGGAACAAAATTTACATTTTGAGATTTGATGTTTGTTTATAGCCCTTGTCTCAACTGTTCAGGAACAGTGTTTTTTTCTTCATACCATTTATTGAACTCTTTAGTTGGTGTAGAGTTAATCATATGATTATAAAGTAAACTGAAAATAGATCTTTGTAAAAATTAAGAGTAGGAATAGGAGGAGGAGGAGGAAGAATGGTGGGAACATGGGTGGGTGGGAGGTTAGGGTGGAAAATATCACTATGTTCCTGAAACTGTATATATGAAATACATGAGATTTGTATATCTTAAATAAAATTTTAAAAAAATTTAAACACTCATGGAAAATAAAATTTTTTAAAAATGTGTCTTCTTTTTCTGGTGCATTTAAAGTTTTTTTTTTTCTTTTTTTTGTTTTTGGTTATTTTTTTTGTTTGAATTCTATTTTTTCTATTATCAGGATCACTATCCACTTTCATTTGTTTCTACTTGGTTAGTACATCCTTAAACAGTTCTTTATTTTCAGTCTTTTCAAATTACTGTTTTAAGTGTGTCTCTTCTAAACAGGATGTAGTTAGATCTTTCTTTGTGAAGAAAATTAAAATTTTTTCTTTAAGTGGTGTATTAGTTCTATTATTCTATAGATATGACTGATACTTTTAGAGTCAATAAGGCCTTACTGTTAGATAATTTTGTGCTTATTACATTCCATGTGTGCTTTGTTCTAAATACCCTGAATAGGCAGGAGACAGAAAGTAGAATAGAGGTCTCCAGGGAAAGGGGAATTTTTATTTAACAGGTACAGTATTTCTGTTGGGGATTACAGAAAAGATAGGACAGTGATAATGGTTACATAACACAGTGACTTTACTTAATAATTGAATGTACACCTAAAATAGTTAAAAGAGTAAATTTTATAGTATATACATATATATATGCACACACATATATAGCCATATTTTTATATATATAAATATATATAGCCATATATTTCTGAAAAAATACATGTGATATAATTACAAACATGAATTTATAACTTTCTACATAAATACAATAAGGGTAGACACATCAAAATTTCAAGTAGTATTTAAAGCCTACAGATCTATAAGTTAACTGGGGCCATTGTCATACAAGCTCAAAATTATGCTTAGAAATGTGTTTCGTAGTATATATGAACTACTTTAAGGCACCACATACTTATTCTAATTAGATGCTTGTGTTTATAAAGGTCTTTAGTAACAAAACTCATCTCCTTTAAGTTCCATTTTAGCATTTAAGTTGAAAAAATCCTCTATATAAAATGATGTGTTTACACAGCAGCTACAATTTTTTCAGCTATTTACATAAAAGACATTGTACTATACACATTATTTATTTAGCTCTCATAACAAAAATATGATGAGTATATAAGTCCATTTTAAGGAACCGAAAGCTGAGGTGCAGAAAGCTGAAGTAACAAGACGTTAGGAAGCTGTGAGAAGCAGAGCAGGGACTCAAACCTGGAGGTATGTAATAGCAGAGGTCATGCTCTGGACCACTGTGCTTCTGAAACAAGGGCTGCGTGTTCCACAGGAAGTAGAGCAATGTGAAATCACAAGATCAACTTGACATCTTCATTAGAAAAAATATTTTACTCTTATGGAAAAATGTAGAAAATAACTTTGAACTTTCATATTTGTAAATATTTAAATCAAGTACATTTTGTAATAAAACAAATATGGATTATAGTACAGAGGAAATGGCAACTCTAGCACAGAATTTGGAAAACAATGCAACTGTGAAGAAATTTTGTATTTGACTTCTCGAAGGTCTTAAATCAACTTCAGCATTAAGTGAACAGTGTAGGGGGGGTGAGTGGTCCAATCTCTACCTTCCACCACTAGGCTAACCTGGATGCTGGCATTTAAGAAGTAGTAAACAAACATGTGGTTTCCCATTTCTGAATTAGAACACATGTAGTCAAACACAGGAGTGACAAATAACAAACAATTTTTGTATCTCAGTTATGGAAAAAAGTAATTATGAACAAAATAAAATACTGTTGACAGAAATTTAATTAGATATAAATAAATTAGAATGTTTCATGTTCCTAGATTAGAAAATTCAATATTGTTAAGTCTCCCAAAATTTACCCATAAGTTCAAGTAATCCCCAAAGACATCCCAGTGGGTATTTGGTGAAATTATGAGTTGATTCTAACATTTATATAGAAATGCAAAGAATCTAGGATAGCCAAAATGATTTTGAAAAAGGAAAACAGATTAAAGACTATACAGTACCCTACTTCATGACTTATTAGACGGCTCTAATAATAAAGAATAAGCATGAGGACATATAGATCAATGGAGCAGAAGAGAGACACACACATATAATCAATCAATTCAACAAAGCTGCCAAGGAAATTCAACCAAGAAAGAAAGTCCTGTCAACAAAAGGTGCTGGAAAAATTCGACATACAAATGGAAAATAAACAAATTGTAACCTTTAAGACACAGCACCACAAAATTAACTTAAAATGGAACATAAACATAAATATAAGAATTAAAACCACAAAATTTACAGAAAAATGTAAGAGAAAATGCTTGTTGTCTTAGGATACACAAACATGTCTAAGGACACAAAAGTACAAGGCAGACAAAAATATGTTGAATTTCATAAAATTTTTTAGAAATCTGTTTGGATGTCAGTGATGAAAGACATAAATAAAATATGCCATAAACTAGGAATCGATATTCATAGTACATGTCTTTAATAAAGTAAAACTTCTTGAAACTCAGTAATAATAGAAAAATATTTAGAAGATGGTTGAAAGATTTTTTTTTTTTTTTTTGACAGGCAGAGTTAGACAGTGAGAGAAAGAGACAGATAGAAAGGTCTTCCTTCTGTTGGTTCACCCCCCCAAATGGCTGCTACGGCCAGCATGCTGAGCCGATCTGAAGCCAGGAGCCAGGTACTTCTCCTGGTCTCCCATGCAGGTGCAGGGTCCAAGCACTTGGGCCATCCTCCACTGCATTCCCGGGCCACAGCAGAGAGCTGGACTGGAAGAGGAGCAACCGCGATAGAACCGGCGCCTCAACCAGGACTAGAGCCCAGTGTGCTGGCGCCACAGGCGGAGGATTAGCCTAGTGAGCCAGGGCTCCGTTCAGTTGAAAGATTTAAATGTATATTTTACAGAAGACACACAAATAGCCAGTAAGAACACAAAAAGACATCTAATATCCTTAGTCACTAGGGAAATGTAAACCAAAATCATTGCACAGCCATTAAAATAACTTAGAAAATACTTGGTAGAGCTGATAAGGATGTGAAGCAATTCTACAACTCATATTGCTGTGTGAATGCACAAAATGATACAACCATTTTGGCAACACTGACAATTTCTTATTAAGTTAAACAAATAAACACTGGGCCTAGAAATTCTATCCCCTAAGTATTTACCCAGGAGAAAGTAATGAAAACACACAGCTACACGAAGATTTCTACAAAAACATTCAAATCAGAATTACTCATCATAGATTTAAGCTGAAAAAACCCAAATGTCCACTAACAAGAGAGTTCATAAGCAAATTGTGGTACAGACATACATCATAACAGCACTCAGCAATAAAATGCAACACAACAATGGGGGTGGGGGGGATGGGGGGAGTTATTGCAGCAGTACGGATGAATCCCAGGAACAGTATCTGTGCTAAAGAAGCCAGAAAAAAACTGTATTCTCTATGAGTCCATGAAATTCTGGAACACGTAAAGTTCAACTCTAATGAGAGAAAGGACATCAATGACTATCTGGGGTCTGAGCTCGAAGGAGCAGAGGTGAGCACAAGGTACATTTTGGGGGATGGTTTAGATGTTGTACATATTTATATTTGGCAAAATTAATCTATATACTTAATAGATTTTAAAATCCTTCTAAACATATGTTCAGTGAAATGGGACAGTGTGTTTAAAACAAGGCAGCTGATGTTAGAAAAAAGGTTATGAATATTTATAAGAATTTATATGCAATTTAGGATTAAAATAAGGGTTGGAGGTTTCATCAGACTTTTGGTGCTAGGAAGACAAATCACCATGGGAAAAAAAGGCTGGGATGAATCTTTTTTTTTTTTTTTTAAAGAAATTATCCTAATTGTAAAAAAAAGTGATCACCTACAAAGATAAACTAATTATGGAATAATTTTGAAAACAACACTTTTGTAGGAGAAGTCTTCTAGGGTGAGTATCTAGAGTATTTCTTCTCCAAAAATAAAAAGCAGACAAAATACTAGAAACTCAACCTGTCTGACTCATCTTCGATGGCGTTCTCTGAAATGGTTCTTTTACAATTTAGCCAGAATCTACTTTCTAGCCTCACCTTGCCTAACAACATCAAATAAATCTATTTACTGCACTTTCTGAATTGCAATTTGCACACTATTATACACAAAATGCCAGTATTTTTTGAAATGTCCCCAATACAGAATGGGCATATTTGGAAGTCTGTGGCCAGCAGTTTTAGTTACTTTTCAGTCCGGGTCATATTATAACGGCCTTAGCTCAGTCTATAGTTAAGAGATTAGGTACTACAGTCTCAAGAATTCAAGGCTGGAAGACAACAATTTCCAAAACAAGAAAACAAAGGTTTCCCATCTCAAATAATGCCTTTTTGCATACTTTCAAAGCATAATTCCACAATGAGGCAAATTCTATTACTCTGATAGGTACCCAAGTGCTAATATGAGTCACAGGTCTCTTCTTTACAGGAAAGTATAAACTTGCAAAATATGCTAGCAGCCGGTTATACATCTATGCTTTTCAGTTCTAGGTAACTTCCCCATAATGCTTATATCACAAATGAGTAAACGAAGCTCAGAAGGGTTATGCACCTTGCCTGAATGACCAAACAAGAGAACTGTGATTGAAAGCAAGATTACAAAATCCAAAATCCATGCTTAAGTACTATGATGTGATGCCACAATAGGAGAACGCAATCTCCTTTTGAGTTGCTACATAAACTTGGGAGAAGAGGATCAGCATAATTTTGAAGACCATATTTACCTTCAGGGGACGCAGAGCACCGCAAAATTTCGTCCACCAGCTGTTTTCAATGAATTCTAAGTGCCTCTCTCTTTTCTTGAGTGTTCGCAACCTTTCTTCAAATTGTTTTAAAGCACGCTTATCCCTTGCTGGCAAAGGTCGACCATCTTTACTCTGCAAATGATGGTACAAAATTCAGGTTTTTTATGATGAAAATATTACTAAAGTTCCCACCAGATTTAGTGACCATGCAACAAAATGTTTTTAGGATTGGGCACTCCAGGCAAAATTTATAAACTGAAAAACACTGACAACAGTTATATGACAGTAAGTATAGTTGAACAAAGGTCTCCCTCACAATGTAGATGTACGCACATTTAATACTAACCCTTCTCCTGGTACATATTTTCCGAATACTCACAAATGTGGAGAGAACTACTTGTGAAAACAACCCCATTAGAAGGTATTTGTTTAACTACTATATACGCTGTTTAGTTACTCTCTCTTCCCTCCAACCTCCTCCTAGTCCTTATTTTAATTTACATGGCCCTGCCCCTTCTCTCCCTTGTTCAAATACCTGGGTTACCCAAACTGATACTTCTCAGCCTAATTCACACACCAGCAGAGTAATGCAATGCAAGACTGTGTGGCTGGCGCCAGTGCTGTGGTGTGGTAGATTAAGCCTCCGCCTGCAGTGCCAGCATCCTATATGGGTGCCAATTCGGGTCCTGGCTGCTTCACTTCAAATTCAGGTTCCTGCTAATGACCTGGGAAAGCAATGGAAGATGGCCTAGGCATTT
The DNA here is from genome assembly GCF_051225735.1 of Oryctolagus cuniculus. Classification (NCBI taxonomy): domain Eukaryota; kingdom Metazoa; phylum Chordata; class Mammalia; order Lagomorpha; family Leporidae; genus Oryctolagus; species Oryctolagus cuniculus. The sequence goes on along the minus strand of NC_142871.1, from coordinate 103,013,762 downwards.
GGGCCCCTGCAACCATGTGGGAGACCCAAATCAAGCTGCTGGCTCCTGGCTCAGGATTAACTAAGCTCCAGCCATTGTGGAAGTCATCTGTGGAGTGAACTAGCAGGTGGAAGACCTGTTTCTGTGTCTCCCTCTCTCTGTTTATAACTCTATATCTCAAATAAATAAATAAATCTTTAAAAAAAAGAATATGTGGCTTGCAGCAGGTTTTCTAGCAACTGCTAAGAATTGCCACTTCTTTGCTCTCCAAATGCATTTGGAACTAAGTCATGCTTTCTTTGATCAATATCTGAAAGGTAATTTCCATCTATTTTTTATTTTATTTTAAGACTTACTTTATTTATTTGAAAGACAGAGTTACAGAGAGAGAGAGAGAGAGAGAGAGAGAGAGAGAGAGGTCTCCATCCATTGGTTCACTCCCCAAATGACTGCAATGGCCTGAGCTGATACAATCCTGAGCTGAGGTGATCTGAAGCCAGGAGCCAGGAGCTTTCCATCTATTTTTATGTGATGCTTCCTGTAACTATAAACAGCACCTTTTCCATGATGTCGCACAGACATTCCCAGTTGAACTCCCTACACCCTAAGTGTCTTCAACTGGGCACAATTATAAACTACAATAATAAGACCATTGATAAATATATGAAAAAATGTAAATTTGCTTTAATGGAACAAGAAAAACATGTAAACAGGACTACATTTTACTACAAAGAGGAAATAGGTGTTTAGCCTTGTGGCTATGATGCCTATGTCCCACATCAGAGTGCTTGCATTAGATTCCTGGCTCTGGCTCTGGCTCTGGCTCCTGGCTCTGATTTCCTGCTAATGAAGATCCTGGGAGAAGGCAGTGATGGCTCAACTAATTCACCTCCTGCTACCCACATGGATTATGTTCCCAGCTTCCAGTCTGGGTCCTGACCTGACCTCAGCCATTGTAGGCATATGGAGACTAAATATGTAAATGTGAGCTCACTCTCTCTGTCTCTGAAATGACTATGCAAAGATATTATATAAGATAACTTCTTTAAGATTGCTAGTGATGTTTTAAATAGGTTCTAAACTGATACACAGCATTTTTCTCTTCCGTATATCCAAGAGAGGCCTCAATTTGAAATCACAGATAATAACCAAATATTTTTTCATAAATATATGTTCACAGTTACATATCTGTACATACTTGTACCACTATGCTCTCCTGGAGTCAGCCTTTCTGTATATTATCACAACATTTTCAAGCTTTATCATGCCTCAGAATTATCTGGAAAGTATGTTAAACAGATTTCTAAGCCCTACCCACAAAAGAATGCAACTTAGTGGGTCCTAAGAGGGACTTAGAATTTGCATTTCTACCAAATTCCCAGGAAATACTAACATTACTCATCTAGAGACCCCATTTTACAAACACTAGACTGTATTTAAATATCTTCACTTCTTTAACTCAAGTACATTAAGTCAACTATCTTGGGTATTATCCTACTGAATCCCAGAAAACAGAACTTACAGAACTTTCTGAAGACCAGAGAAACAAAATGCACAGTCCCTTCTGGAAGAGAGATCCAGCCAATAACATTTCAAATGTGTGGTACAAGAAGGATCCAGCAGCTTTTAACCATAAAATTGTTCTCAAAACTTCCATTATAATATCAAAAGGATGCCAACAATGAGGCAGCTTTGTTTCACTGCTGATCACTATTTGAGAAAAAAGGGTCCACTAAGAATATTCTTAGGGGTGTAAAATAATAGCAGGGAAAAAAATAAACCCATGTTATCTACCTATCTGGTGAACGCTTCAGTGGACTGAAGGAACGATTCACTCTGTATTGCCAATTAACTAAACCACTATATTAACATTGGTCACAGAAACAAATGCCAGAATTGAAATTCATCATCTTGAAGGTAATAAAACAAGAAAAACTTTTATTGTCTTTTTAGAAATCCATTTAATTGGCAAGTGATGAAATGTAATGTTTACTTTATTCAACTAGTACATAAAACCTGAACATAAGGGATATACTAAAATATGTCATATGTGGTATTACAATTCCTGAGTAGCAAGGTCTTGATCATAAGCATAACTTTAGAACACTGATAGAAATTATACAAAAAGCAAGTTTTTAAAAGCACGGACATGGTTCTTGAAGGACAGGTTATAAAAATGTAAACAGTAAAAAGAATTATGGGATTGCCAATCCCTAAGTCACATCACAAAATAGTTCAAAGACAAAGTAATTGTGTGGTTCCCAATTATAACAGAATATGAACTCACTTTTGATTTAATTGTTTGAATGTGTTGCTCCACTTCTTCAATGTCTTCAGTGTTTTCTAAACGTTCATAAGCAGCACTTCTAGTACCTTTTATCAGATTTAAAGGTAGCGCAGACATTCCATAGGCCTAAGAGAAACAAATTTTAAGTATGTTTTGGTAAACATATTTTAAATATATTATATACAATTTTCAGGATTTAAAAAAATTTCTTTCCAGCAGTAACTTAAAAGTGAGTGGTGGTAAAGAAGTACAATCACAAACATGGTATACATGGGAGTGAAATATAATTATACTGTCTCATAACTCTATTTATTTACATTTATACACATACAGGATTATGTTTATAACACTACTCATCAACTGGGAAGTTACAAATTTAATGTAAATATAATACATTATCAAATAATAATTTACAACTTCAGGCTAATCAAGAGTTAAGTCAATGTGAATTAGTAAAAACAATTAGTAGGGGCCGAGGATATGGAACAACCAGTTAGGCCACACATGTGCTGCCTGTAACCCAACTGAGAGCCAGTTCAAGTCCCAGCTGCTCTGACTTTTTACTTTAAGATTTATTTATTTATTTGAAAGGCAGAGTTAGAGAGAGGCAGAGGCAGAGGCAGAGGCAGTGAGAGTCTTCCATCTGTTGGTTCACTTCCCAAACAGCTGCAATGGCTGGAGCGGGCCGATCCAAAGCCAGGAGCTAGGAGCTCCTTCCAGGTTTCCCAGATAGGTGCAGGGGCCCAAGGACTTGGGCTATCTTCTACTGCTTTTCCAGGCCACAGCAGAGAGCTGAATTGGAAGTGGAACAGCAAGGACTTGAACTGGCACCTAAATGGAATGTTAACACTGCAGGTGGTGACTTTACCCACTATGCCACAGCGCTGGCCCCTGCTCCACTTTTGATCCAGCTCCCTGCTAATGTGCCTGGAAGGCAGCAAAAGATGGCATAAGTGCTTGGGCCCCCACAACCCACATGTGAGACCTGGATAGAGTTCTAAGATCCAGGCTTCAGACTGGCCCAGCTCCAGTCTATGCAGCCATTTGCGGAGTAAACCAGTAGATGGAAGACATTTCTTTTTCTTTTTTTTTCTTTTTTCTTTTTTTGTTTTTAAGATTTTATTTATTTATTTGAGAGCTATAAAGACAGGGAGAGGGAGAGACTGAGAGAGAAGTTTTCCATTTGCTGGTTCACTCCCAAATGGCCACAATGGCCAGATCTGAGCTGATCCAAAGACAAGAGCCAGGAGCTTATGCCAGGTCTCCCACACAGGTGTAGGGGGCGAAGCACCTGGGTCATCTCTACTGTTTTCCCAGACCCTAGCAGAGAGCTGGATCAGAAGAGGAGCAGCTGGAACACGAACCAGCACCCAAATGGGATGCCAGTGCTACAGGCTGAGGCTTAGCATATTACACCACAGTGCTGCCCTGGGTGGAAGATTCTCTCTCCCTCTCTCTGTAACTCTGTATTACAAATAAAATAATAAATAAATCTATAAAAAAACTGTAAAATTTACAAGTTCACAAAGCAATTTATAAAACTATTTTCAGCAGAACAAAACTGAATTTTCTTCAACTATATAGAGCATGACTTTAGGACATTTAAGTATTTTAATATATTCATACATATTTGATAAATATACCAATTTTTATATATAATTTATTTAAAAGTTCTAGATATTTATAACTAACCTTCCTGATATTTGAAATACTTTACTGCAAGTATTTTAAAAACTATTAATTAGTATATTAGTGTATGCACTACTCAGCCCCATAAATTCCATCTCCCATTCCCCAAAAGATACTTTTTATTATAATCATTAGTAATACTTAATGGCATTTGGTTTGTAACTGTTATTCAATATTGCTATTGAACTGAAATCCTTAAAAGGAACACTGGTAACTATCACCTCCTGGGTACACAAGTATTAAATCTTTTTTCACTTTTCTGCTAACACATGACCAACCTGCTTTATTCAGGCCCCCATGTCATTAGGTAGTGCCCTGAGATTGAATTCAGAACAATGGATATGGCTCAAAACAACACACGCCCTTCTGAGGCTTAATAATCCCAACCACCAACTATCGTGGGCTATCCTACATGCTTCCTCTCACGATCTCTACTATCTGGTTGTCAATTTCCAAGGTGACTTCAGGTATCTTTAGTGTTAATTTAAACTCCTTTAATATTCTTAATTGAGTCTCCTTTAGACATTGATTAAACATTGATTAACCTACAATTCAAATAACAAAGCACAAATTGACTGATCAGGTGTGTCTTCTTAATAAAAGGAGAATAAGAACAAAGAACATGAATAAAACAAAATCTCAGAAATCAACTAGTTCTATCAGGCAATACCAACTCTATGGCATGATACATTTGGATAATTAACTAGCTCTTACCAAACAGGCTAATCTCTGTATTTGCAACAAGAGAATTACTTAAAAGCTTGCATTTTAAATATTATTAATACACAAGATAGTACTCTCATGATTTTCCAATCATTCAAAAAAAATGTGGGGCAATACTGTGGCACAGCAGGTAAAGCACTGCTTGCAGAGCTGGCATCCCATATGGGTCCCAGTTCAAGTCCCAGCTGCTCCATTTCCAATCATCTCCCTGCTAATGGTCTGGGGAAGCAGCAGAAGATGATCCAAGTGCTTGGGCCCCTGCCACTCATGTGAGAGACCTGGAAGAAGCTCCAGGCTCCTAGCTTTGGATCAGCCCAGCTCCAGCCACTGCAACCATTTGGGGAGTGAACCAACAGATAGAAGATCTTGCATTTTCTCCTCTCTCTCTCTTTCTCTCCCTCTCTCTTGCTCTCTCTCTCTCTCTCTCTGTCTCTAAATCTGCCTTTCAAAACAAATACATACATCTTTAAAAAGAAACAGAGGAGTAGAGATAGATACTGTTTGAATTAGAAGAAAATGAAATTTGGGAGGTTCCAATGTGACAGATAGTGACAGGATGGTTTGTCTTAAATAGGGGTAAATTAATATTTAAAAGTAAGTAAAGAGAGAACATTCATAGGATAAAACTGCAGGACATCCACAATCGGAGCCCCCACCCCACCCCCCACCGAGTAGTGGAGGTAATCCAGGCCTGTGCTGAGAGAGAAACAAACAAGTAAGCAAAAAACAGAAGATCAGCCAATCTGGACTGGGGAGGAGGATGCCCACCCTGGCAAGCCAGGTGAGAGAGGACTCCACAGGCCCACAGCGTGGCTGATCCATTGGGAGGGAAAGCTTAGTGAACTGACATTGGAGTTCTATGAGGATTTTCCACAGGCAAGGAAAAAAAACAGAGGGGGAACAAAAAGCCATACATCTCCCTCCCGTCCCCCACCACGGCTACAGCAGAGACCTGCGGCCAGCAGAGGGGGAGCTGACACCACTGTTGGACACAGGCAGGGAGGAGCAGCCCCAGCTCTGCTGTCAATTGCACCTCACCAGTTGCCTGGCAATGGGAGGGGACAGGAAAAGCCACATGAGGGAGCCTGCTACTCCTAAAGTACAATCAAGAAGCGAGCAGGGCTGAAGCAAGTAAGTAACTGCAAGCCACAAATATAACCAGAGAGAAAAGAAGTCTACAAATGCAAAGAAACAAAAGCAAAAACACAAAAATCAAAAATCAGTAAGACACGATGAGTCCCCCAAAGGAACACTACAACATTTCAATATTAGAATATGAAAATGAAGAGACTGAGGAAATGCCAGAAATGGAATTCAAAAAATTAATCATCAGATTACTCAGAAGCAATCAGAAGCAAATTCATGAACTAAAGAAAACTATATATGACATGAATGAAAATTTTTCACATGAGGGGCAGTGCCATGGGGCACTAGGTTAATCCTCCGCCTGCAGCACCAGCATCCCATATTGGCACCAGGTTTTAGTCTCGGTTGCTCCTCTTCCAGTCCAGCTCTCTGCTGTGGCCTGGGAAGACAGTGGAGGATGGCCCAAGTGCTTGGGTCTCTGCACCTGCATGAGAGACCAGGAAGAAGCACCTGGCTCCTGGCTTTGGATCAGTGCAGTGCGCCGGCTGTGGCAGCCATTTGGGGAGTGAACCTACGGAAGGAAGACCTTTCTCTCTGTCTCTCTCTCTCTCACTGTCTATAACTCTACCTGTCAAATAAAACAATCAATAAATAAATAAAAATAAAAATTTTTCACATGAAATTGAGATTTTTAAAAATAGATCAAAATGAAATACTAGAAACAAAGAATTCAATAGATCAAATAAAAAATGCAGTGGAAAGTCTTAACAACAGAGCAGGCAAGGCAGAAGAAAGAATATCCAAGATAGAAGACAAATCCCTGGAACTTTTACAGTTAGGCAAAAAACAAAAAGAAAAAATGAGAAAACTAAAGAATATTGCTGGAGATCCACAGGATATTACCAAACAACCCAACATACAGGTCTTAGAGGAGTTCCTGAAGGTGTGAAAAGACAGAACGGATTAGAAGGTCTTTTTAGTGAAATAACAGAAAACTTCCCTAGTTTGGAAAAGAAAGACATCTAAATATAGGAAACACATAGAATTCCCAATAGACATGACCAGAGAAGTAGGAAACACATAGAATTCCCAATAGACATGACCAGAAAAGATCTACACTAAGACACATTGTAGTCAAACTCTCCACAATAAAACGCAAAGAAGAGATTCTAAAATGTGCATGAGAAAAATGCCAGATTACCCTCAGAAGATCTCCAATGAGACTCACATCAAACTTCACAATGGAAACCCTACAGGCTAGGAGAGAATGGTGAGATACATTTCAAGTCTTAAGAGAAAAAAACTGTCAACTCAGAATATTGTACCCTGCAAAGCTCTCATTTATGAATGAAGGTGAAATAAAAACCTTCCATAACAGAAACTGAAAGAACTTGTTGGGCCAGCGCCATGGCTCACTTGGTTAATCCCCCGCCTGAGGCGACAGCATCCCATATGGGTGCCAGGTTCTAGCTCCGGTTGCTCCTCTTCCAGTCCAGCTTTCTGCTGTGGCCCGGGAGGGCAGTGGAGGATGGCCCAAGTGCTTGGGCCCTGCACCCGCATGGGAGACCAGGAGAAGCATCTGGCTCCTGGCTTCGGATTGGCGCAGCGCCAGCAGTGGCGGCCATTTGGGGAGTGAACCAACGGAAGGAAGACCTTTCTCTCTGTCTCTGTCTCTGTCTCTCTCTCTCTCATTGTTTAACTCTATCTTTCAAAAAATAAAAAAATTAAAAAAAAAGAATGAACTTGTCAACATCCATCCAGTCACCTTGAATACAAATGTTCTCAATGATACAGTAAAAAGACACAGACCAACTGAATAGATTAAAAAACAAAGTACATCTATTTGCTGCCTACAAGAAACACATCTCACCAACAAATATACTTGCAGACTGAAAGGGAAAGGATGGAAAAAGATATTCTATGCTAACAGAAACCAAAGAAGAGCTGCTGTAGACATCCTAATATTGGACAAAATAGAGTTTAACATAAAAACAGTTAAAAGAGATAAATAAGGGCACTATGTAATGATCAAGGGATCAATTCTACAGGAAGAAATGAGTTATTAATGTTTATATATGTAATTACAGGGCATCTGGCTAATTAAAGAAATGTTAAGGGACCTGAAGGGAGACATAGATTCAAATACAATAGTAATGGAGGACTTCAATACCTCACTTTCAGCAATGGAAAGATCAACCAGAAAGAAAATCAACAAGGGAACACAGGTAATTGACATTATATGCCAAATGGATTTAACAGATATATACAGAACATTCCATCCTAAAGCCACAGAACACATCCTTCTCACCAGTACATGAAACTTTCTCTAGGACTGACTACATGCTAGGCCATGAAGCAGGTCTCAGCAAATTCAAAAAGTCAAATACATCTTAAAAAAAAAAAAAGATACAAAAAATGGAAAAATCTTCCATGCTCATGGATTGGAAGAATCAATGTCATCAAAATGCCCATACTACTGAAAGCAATTTACAGATTAAATTTGATACCAATCAAAATACCAAGAACATTCTTCTCAGATAGAGAAAAATGATGACTGAAATTCATATGGAAACACAGGAGACCCCGAATAGCTAAAGCAATCTTATACAACAAAAACAAAGTCAGAGGCAACATAATACCTGACTTCAAGACATATTACACATTGGTCATAAACAAAATAGCCTCGTACTGGTACAAAAACAGATGAACAGACCAATGGAACAGAATAAAAACTCCAGAAATCAACCCAAGAATCTACAACCAACTCAATCTTTGACAAAGGAGCCAAAATAAATCCCTGGGGCAATGAAAGTCTCTTCAACAAATGGTACTGGGAAAACTGGATCTTCACATGCAGAAGAATGAAGCAAGACTCCTGCCTTACACCTTACACAAAAATCCACTCAAAACGGATTAAAGACCTAAATCTACAACCCAATACCATCAAATTATTAGAGGACACTGGGTAAACTCTGCAAGGCATTGGCATAAGCAAAGAGTTCTTAGAAAAGATCCCAGAGGCACAATCAAAGCCAAAATTGACACATGGGATTATATCAAATTGAGAAGCTTCTGTACTACAAAAGAAACACTAGGCAAAGTGAAGAGGCAATTTACAGAATGGGGGGATATCTGCAAACTCTACAATTGATAAAGAATTAATAACCAGAATATATAAAGAGATCAAGAAACTCAACAACAATCCTGTTGGTGTTCTACTGCACAATAGGGAAGTAACAGTTAACAATAACATACTGTACTTTTCTAAATAGCTGGAAGAAAGACTTCTGAATGTTCACACCACAAAGAAACCTTGAATATATGAAGCAATGGATGCTAATTATCCTAATATGACCATTAAAATGTATGCATGTATTGAAATATTATATTGTGCCCCATAAATACGACAATTACTGTTTGTCAAGAAATATAAGAAGAATGAAACAGATGTACAAAAAAAATTTTTTTAAAAAAAGAAGAAAATGAAATTTGGATAGAGAACAATTTTCTTCTAATTAGATCAGTTTTTACCAAATGCTTTTTTTTTTTTTTTTTTTGACAGGCTGAGTGGACAGTTAGAGAGAGAGACAGAGAGAAAGGTCTTCCTTTGCCATTGGTTCACCCCCAGTGGCTGCTGCAGCCGGCGCACTGCAGCAGGCGTACCACGCTGATCTGAAGCCAGGAGCCTGGTGCTTTTCCTGGTCTCCCATGCGGGTGCAGGGCCCAAGCACTTAGGCCATCCTCCACTGCCTTCCCGGGCCACAGCAGAGAGCTGGACTGGAAGAGGAGCAACCAGGACAGAATCTGGTGCCCTGACCGGGACTAGAACCCAGGGTGCCTGTACCACAGGCAGAGGATTAGCCTAGTGAGCTGTAGTGCCAGCTTTTACCAAATACTTGTAGAATATATATCTTGGTAAAATATAGAAAGAAAAAATATTGGATTAAAATTTAATATTAAATTTTATATTCTTAAACATTAAAATAAGAAGAATAAACCCCATGAGAATTAAAGTAGTCCATGATTCCTTTGTCTTCTCCTTATAGGGCTTCTCCTTTCCCTATCTTGATTTTGCTCTATTTGTCCCACTATTTCCACATTGATTAATCCAAGGCTGAGGAACATCTGGCTTGCAGGTCCTTTATTGCCCCTGAAATCATTTGGTCCAGCCCTGCCAAGGCAGGGTAGAACTTGAAATTCACTAAATTACACAGTCATATTTTATTTTAATAATCCAATAACATGTTATTGTCTACAACCAAATGCCAAGAACCTGGGCCATCATTCACTCCCTCCTAGGCAGACAGCTGAGTTAGAAGTGTGTAGTAGCTGGGACTCGAACCAGGAACTCCATTACTGAATACGAGAATTCAAAGAAGCAGCTCAAGCAGCTGTGCCACAACACCCACCTTTATGTTACATTTTAAATACTGTTAAAACATAAGTTATTGCTCTCATGATTTCCTAGGTATGCCTCCCTGTCTTCCAAACCACCTTGAAACTAGCCTTTTTTCAACATTTATTTTCTTTTTAGTTTTTAAGAGATTCAATATAATTCATAGATACAATTCTAAAAATATGATTTTTCCTTCCCCCCTCTCTCCTTCCCCTTGTTTCTTTCCTTCCCTTATTCCTTTTTTACCTTTTGAGATAAGGTATTTTTTTAAAGATTTATTTATTTACTTGAAAGGTAGAATTACAGAGAGGGTGATGCAGAGAGAGGTCTTCTATACATTGGTACACTTCCCAAATGGCTGCAATGGCCAGGGTCAGGCCAGACCTAAGCCAGGAGCAGGAGCTTCATCCAGATCTCCCACGTGGGTACAGGGGCCCAAGCACCTGGGCCATCCTCCACTGCCTCCCCAGGAAAAGTAGAGGAGCAGGGACCCCAACCAGAACCTACGAGATGCCAGTGCCACAGGCGGCAGATCCACCCCACTACACCACAGCGCCAGCATACGATAATGTATTTTTAATTTACATTATAGTCAAGGGCTCCATTCTCCACCAAATACAGTTTAACAGGTGAAACAGCAAAAAGATCCTACTTTAGCAGGAATATAAACAGTAGTCAAATGGGAAGATGACTAGTTCACACATATACCATATACAGTAAATTTTAAAGTAATCCCAGATCATTAAAACTACGGTAAAACATTCTTTTCTACTGGTTTGACAAAGTATGAAACAAAGTTGGCAAAACTATATTTGCAGAAATACTGATTTTTAATTTTAATGTTTGTTATTCTGTGTTGAGTGATTTTTGGATTCCTCAATAATATTAACTTCAGTACTCAATTCTGTTCCCCAGTAAAATTCTGGTTTAGTCAGAAATAACAACATGGCTGTTTAATTTAGAGTTTACCATCAAATAAAAGGTCATCCAAAATCTAACTGGTCTGCTGGTTTCACAATCTACAAATCCATCATCCACACTGTTTCCAAAGCGATCTCACTCTAACCCCAAAGGCAGATCATATCGTTCTCATTAATATCCTTTAAGATAGTCAGGAATAATAAGGGTGTTTTTCAAAGTTTCCTGGTAGGAGTTCCTAGGATTCTGGAAAGGTGCTTCTAGGAGCACCTAGAGAGCAGCTCTCATCATGTCAACAACCTACCACTATAAAATTTCACATAGATTGTTTCTTAAAAAGTTGTTTTTCTATTTTTTTTCAAGGAGAGGTATAATTATTGGTCTTGTGAATAGATTCCAGTTAATGTATTCCTGCATACAAAGCCAATGACCTGATCATGAACTTGTAAACTTTATCTCATGTCTTAGAATTGTTAACAATTCTCAAAACTCTCCATTTTTATGCTACTTCAGGCTCTATCCAGCATACACACTTTAATACAGGCAGTTTCCTCATCTAAAATGTCCACCTCCCTCCCATACTTCATTAGCAAATTTCAGTGGCCTTCAGGTCACAGCTTAATTATAGCATGTCTGAGAAACCTTCCATGACTTTTAAATATGCCTTGCTTATAACTCAATTATAACACATGACAATGTACATTAACATTATTGCTCTGCACATTTGTTTTATCCCTGTGTCTGCCAAAGTTGGGTAATCACATTTCTGAGCCAGGCTAGCAACAACTGCATTACACTTATTTGGTATGTAAGGACTAGGTTCCAATTCTTTTCCCTCCCACTGTTTACTAATAAAATAATTTCTCTGAGAATATTTGACCAAAAGTCTTTTAAAAGAGGGCTCTTAATTCACATGCAGTTATTTCCTACATAGAACTGATATATTTATTAGAAGAGCTGAACTGAATTTTTACTCATAGTTTAATGTAAAAGATTTTAGAAAATAAAAATATGGCCTTGGTAAAAATTTGAGGCAACAAGGGACCAGAACAAAAGATCTTTTTCTTACAATTTTTAGTTGTCTAAAGACACAAATAAAACAGACATCATTTGTTTACCAAGTTTTCATATTTATTTGAACTTTCAACGATGATCAGAAAATTTAACTATAACATTTAGATGATTGCAAGCTTAATATAAACATTATATAAAACATTACAACTTTTGAAATCTTAATAATTTTTTTTGAATTTAATCTCAAATTTCTCTGAAAAAAATGTTTTACAAGACTATCCTTTTCATAAACTAAAAATTTCTATTGCTTACTACTGCCCTCTAGTGAATTTCAGGAAAATCAACAAAGGTAAAGAGATTTTACACTATTTCAAATTGCTTCTAGGTAAGCCAGAATTGCCTTCAATTTTATTTGTTTGAACTTCCAAGAATAAATCACCAGCTCTGTTTTACAACTAAAATGTTTTATAACAACACAAACTAATAAAAACATGTCTAATATCTATTTGCACTGCTCAGTTTAGAATGGTACCTTTTCTCTACCATTTCTTTTATCTAGAATGATCGTTTCCGTTTATAAAACTTGGATTACTACCAAGTGCCAACACCAAGCACTATCTGTACACTGAAAAACATTTCTTCTGCATAGTTGTGGAATCTATTATTCAAGGATATGTACAATGAAACAACTAATTTAACAAGTACTCAATATTTTTCTTTTAAATACTCAGTGGTTTTAAGACACATATTCATGTATTTTTCTCACACTGGAAGCAGTGAAATTTGGATGCATTTTGAAATTGAAGGCATGTTATAAACAGTGGCTGGGCAGAAGTATGATAGAGTTATCATTACCTGCATATTCAAAAATTTGGTCAAAGTAGATCACATTATGATTACAATCACTTCAGTTGAGCTGGTAAAACTATCGAGCTTATGCCATTTATAAGATAATATTATGATCTGACATTGAAACAAAAAGTTAACATATAAGAAAGAAGAGAAGAAAGCAGCAGAAACAATAAAGCAAATATTCACTGGAACAATGAGTTAAGCGATTTATGATCTTAAGAAAAGGGAAATACCCAAAGTTGAAATCATCTTGCATTTTTTCTACATACACACACACACACACACATACACACAAAAGGACTGCCTTTCACATGGCAAAGTAAAAAGCAACACCAAACTATTTATATCTGCAGAATGCGTATGTTAGCTACTTCAAAGAAAATCCCAAAGACAAGGGTAGAGTACTTAAGAAAAGCTGTGTCATCAAAATCTTTAGAGCATAAAATACAATATTATGTGTTAAGAAAACATGAACATCAATAACCAACAGAAAAAGTGACTCAGTACCAAGTGTAAATTTTTAAAGGTAGTTTTCTGAATTATTTCACTCATATTTTCCATGTTGGTTATGCACTAGGACATTTAAATTTTTATACTCTTTAAGTATCAAAAAAGTATAGATAATAAAAAACTTTCAAGGATTAAAAATAGTACATAAAATCATGGTGCATGTTACAATCAGTAAGCTTAATTAAATACAGTATCACATGAAAAATTGGAAACACTGATTCTTAAAGGGGATTTCTATCTCCAAATATTACTACAATCACTACTCTAACCCACAGGGTGCTACATAATGAAGGTCAGTATCCCCCAAAATATATATGCTGAGGCTTAATCTTTCATATAATGGAATCTGGAGGTAGAACTTTCTGGAAGAAATTAAACCGTGAGAGTAGTGACTTTAGAGAGACACAAGAGAACTTGCTGCCTTTCTGCTCTCTACCATGTGAGGATCCACTGAGAAGCCAGTGAACTAACAGAAAGCGGCCCTCATCAGACACCCAACCTGCTGGTATCATGATCATGGACTTCTCAACATCCAGAATGGTCAGAAATAAATAGTCATTGCTTATTCCACTGAGCCTAGGGCATGTCTGTTATAATAGCTTGAATTAAGGCATGAGAGTGAGATAACTTTTAATGTGTACTAGAAGAAAACATTAAACATATCTATATTTGGATTGTTTTCAGATAATTACATTTGTTAATTTATATTGTATAGTAAATATACACATATTAACATCATAGTATGTATTTATAATTCAGAAACATCCTGGACGGCATGTTTAAAACTTTACTGATATTGGTAAATAATAAGTTTAGCAGTCAATGCTTCTACAGGTACTTCACTAGCCCATATATCATATTTTGCTTGAGGACATCATTATTCAATATTTCCCCACTTGGTGGCACCAAAAAATTAAAATATCTACTTAGATATTTGTGCCTAGAGATCTCATTTAAAAAAAAAATAAGTATTATCAGATTTCTTTTCAATTTAAACTTAAAACAACAAGCAAATTAAGATGCTGTGTGGAGGCCAGCACTATGGCTCAGAGGGTTAAAGCGCTGGCCTGAAGTGCTGGCATCCCATAAGGGTGCCAATTCTAGTCCCGGTTGCTCCTCTTCCGATCCAGCTCTTTCCTATGGCCTGGGAAAGCAGTAGAAGATGGCACAAAGCCTTGGGTCCCTGCGCCCATGTGGGAGACCCGGAAGAAGCTCCTGGCTCCTGGCTTCAGATCTGCGCAGCTCCGGCTGTTGCGGCCAACTGGGAAGTGAACCAGTGGATGGAAGACCTCTCTCTCTCTCTCTCCCTCTCCTCTCTCTGTGTAACTCTGACTTTTAATTAAATAAATAAATCTTTAAAAAAAGAAAAAGATACTGTGTGACATTATTTATTTTTCTCCTAAAACTGAGTGCTCGGTTATTTGGCTATTCCTTGAGACATTACACAGTGGTCACAATCTTAGTAAAATTTAAATAATCAACTAATTTATAAAGTAAATAATAATACATATCTAAGAAACTGAGAGTTAACTGGAACATGAAATACAAAAATTCTCTAGTCACAATGAGAAAATTAGGTAAAGATTCTGTAACAGGCATTTTAATTTAATAATTCAAAGTATAGTTAAGTATGAATTTTCCACTTTGGGTACTTTAAAATTAAAATTCTACTTTTTAAAAAATATATTTATTTATTTATTCTTAGAAGAGTTACAGAGAGAGAGAGAGAGAGAGAGAGAGAGAGAGAAATATCTTCTATTCACTGGTTCACTCCCCAGATGGCAGCAATGGTCAGCGCTGGGCCAGGCTAAAACTAGGCACTTCATCCAGGCTCCCATATGGGTGTCAGGAGCCCAACCACTTGGGCTATCTTCTGCTGCTTTTCCAGACCATTAGCAGGGAACTGGATCGGAAGTAGGGTAGCCAGAACACAAACCAGTGCCCATATGAGATGACGGCATCACAGGCAGCAGCTTAACCCACAGTACCACAAATCTTCTACTTCTGACGTGTATTATGCCCGTTTTTAATGTCTTACCAAATGAAAAACCCAACTCTCAGGTTTTCTAGGTTAGGAGAAAACTTTGTATCTCAACTGCAAACTAATATAATACTTAGTACTGTTAATCACCTACTTACAATAAGACCACCAATCTATGAACAGCTGACTTTTTTTTTTAAGATTTATTTTATTTATTTGAAAGTTACAGAGAGAGAAGAAGAGAAAGAGAGAGATCTTCAATTCACTGATTCACTCCCCTGATGGCCACAATGGCCAGGGCTGGGCCAAGTGCAAGCCAGGAGCCAGGTGCTTCTTCCACGTCTTCCACATGGGTGGAGGGGTTCAAGCACTTGGGCCAACTTCCAGTGTTTTTCCCATGCCATTAGCATGGAGCTGGGTCAGAAGTGGAACAGCCAGGACTCAAACTTGTGCCCATATGGGATCTCAGCTCTGCTAAGCCACAATGTCAGAATGCAGGCCCAAATAGTTGACTTTCAATGAACTTTTCCTATAGTTTTTCCTATAGGTATTATGGGTCCATTTTGACAGGGGAGTTGGATCAGACTGTGACTGAAGCTCAGCTGTGCATGCATGATGGTACCCCTTCAAACAGCATCTCCTCTAACACCCTTCCTCTCTCTACCCACACTGAGTCCTAAAACGACCCAAGCATGCTAGGACTGAGCTTTGAGCACACTTACAGTGCATTTTAAATGATTTTATTTGTCTATCCACAGCAGTCCCCATGCGCCCCTCCACCCGAACACTCCAGCTAGCCACCAATTATGAATGCTTCTGTGACATACTCATCTTTGAATAATCCATATTGTCATTGGTTATAATTGCTTTGCCATCTGGTTTACTTTCACTGGGACAAGAAAAATGTAGGCACTATAGTCTGAACCACCTGAAATGAAATAATCAGCTCATTTCAGTGGCTATTTACTAAGTGCCAATATATTTTAAGATGGTGGATTGTTTAAATCTTCACAACCTAATTACTGAAATTTGATTCCCACTTTAAAGACAGAAAAATTTAGATGGTCAAGTAGCTCAAGGAACCTATGAACTTGAGGTCCACATTTAAGCTTCACCACTAAGCATACAACTTTAATGCTTAAGCTGCTTGAAGAATACATATAATGTAACTCCTAGGTAGTCTGATTTTGGCTTTTATATTGGAAACTTTTCTTTGGCCTTAACCCATAAGTGGCCCTTCCCTACATATTCAGCAACTTTCATGTCTTTGCAATTCTCACCCTGCTTTGGTTCCTCTAGTTTTTTAATCAATGTTCTTCAGCACAGCCCACTGTATTCTAGAAGAGAAGATCTCTTTTAAGGCTACCTTAAATAATTCACTAACAGTATTATATTTGGTTTAATTATTTAAATGATAATTTTCAAAGTTTCAATTACAATATAAAATATTAGTTTAAAATATCATCTTTATAATAATATTGTTTCTACAGGAAAGTCCTCTTTCAAACATTTTTAATCATTTCACTCATTTTTTTCTACCCTCACACTCCTTACCTATAGTTAGTTAATTCCAAACCATCAGAGTAATACTGCTAAAATGTTTGTCAGAACCATTAATTTTCTATTCAAAATACCTGGTGGTTTCTAATAATAACAATATTCAAAATCCTAACTATGATTTACAGGGCTCCACACGAAATGGTCTCACTAGCTCATCTGAATTACTGCCATACTTGCCCTTGTTAACTGAGCTCCAGCCACAACGGTTTTGCCTCTTTACTACTATTTGAATATACCATACATGTGCTCCTCTCAGGATTTTTGCACTTACTCCTCTGTCATGGCTTGCTTTTAGTTCATTCAGGCCTCTTTTCAAATGTTACAGAAACCACCTTTGACCTCGTCCTCCCTCTTTCCTTCCCTTACCTTTCCATCCCTCTCCTCCCTTCCCTCTCCTTTCCCTCCCATCCCCTCCCTTCCCTCATCCCTCCTCCCTCCTTCTTTCTTTCAACTTATTTGAAAGAATGAGTTACAGATAGCAAAGGAAAGACAGAGAGAGAAGGAGAGGGAGATGGAGATATTCCATTAGCTGGTTTATTCTCCAGATGGCCCCTATGGCCGAGGCTGGGCCAGGCTGAAATCAGGAGCCTGGAGATCCCTCTGGGTCTTCTACGAGGGTGCAGGAGCCCAAGCATTTGGATCATCTCCTACTACTTTCCCAGAAGCATTAGCAGAGAGCTGAATTGGAAGTGCAGCAGCCAACTGCAGGTGTCACAGGCTGAGGCCTAACCTGCTGTGTCACAATGTGGGCCATGAACTCTTGACCTTAATAGCAGTAACAGCCTCCATTACCATCTATTCCCTTATGCTCCCTTATTTTCTGCATAACATCTACAACTTGACCACTGAGAGGCAATTCTTCCTCCCTGAGTCTTTCATTTCTGCATGTTTTGCAAGCCTAGCAGTCTATGTCCCCACATCCACTCCTTTTTTTTTTTCTTTTTTCTGTGCTATCTTTTTAAGGATGTCTATACAACAAATACTTTTGGAAGATACAGATAGTGTCTTTCTCTGGAGTAAAGAGAAAGCAAGCTTCCTGTTCATTATAAAGGGTTCAGCTTCCCCAAGCTCAGGGTTCTGTAATGCTCTCCACCATGTGCAAGTTTATCAGGTTCTATTCACATTGCCCCACGGGTATTGAGACTTAGGGAATCAGCACAAGAAAATGCTGATCCTATGGCCATTGCTGTAAGTAATAAAGTTCTTTGTCTATGACAATGAAATCTTGCATCTCGGGCAACTATACACAGAACTATGGCAGGCTGCAAGTAAGGTAAAACCCTAACCTCTTCACGGTTATTGACAGTGACACTACATATTACTTTTTTCTTTTTCCCGTTAGTTTCTCCAAAGTAATCTTTCATCAATGGCAGTTTCCTTATTTCCATATACTTTTCAGGGTACTGTTACAAGCAATATCATTTGACTTTTCAAAAATGCCTCTTTCCCCTTTTAAGTTGAGAAGACACTAAACCCAGGAAGTTTAAAAGACAAACTCAGATAAACATAATAAATCAATCACAGAGTAGCAATTAGAGACCAGGTCTAACTCCTAATTTATTATTAATTTATGACAGCTTCTTAAAAGACAACTAATTAGCTGGCGCTGCGGCTCACTAGGCTAATCCTCCGCCTTGCAGCGCCGGCATACCGGGTTCTAGTCCCGGTCGGGGCGCCGGATTCTGTCCCGGTTGCCCCTCTTCCAGGCCAGCTCTCTGCCGTGGCCAGGGAGTGCAGTGGAGGATGGCCCAAGTCCTTGGGCCCTGCACCCCATGGGAGACCAGGAGAAGTACCTGGTTCCTGCCATCGGATCAGCGCGGTGCACTGGCCGCAGCGCGCCAGCTGCGGCAGCCATTGGAGGGTGAACCAACGGCAAAAAGGAAGACCTTTCTCTCTCTCTCTCACTGTCCACTCTGCCTGTCAAAAAAAAAAAAAAAAAAAAAAAGACAACTAATTAACATGCTGTGTATGTATTCTGTACAATGGGAGGATAAGCACCACTGATACCAGATGGCAAATTCCCTATATGCTAACATATATAAATACAAAAATGGCAATGAGTAAAATTGAGTCTCCAAATAAGAACATGAGAGATATTAAAATGAAGACTTCTTTTTTAAAAAATTATGTACATATTAGAAAGCAGAGAAAGACAGTGAGACAGACAGACAGAAAGAGTTGCACACACTCCAGCTCACTCCCCAAAGGCCCACTATGCCTGGGAGTGGACCAGACGGTAGCAGCAGCTAGAAATTCAATCCCGGTTTCCTTTGTGGGTGGCAGGGATCCAACTACTTGAAGCATCACTTGTTTACCTCCCAGGAGGCACATTAGTAAAAAGCTGAAATCAGAAGGAGAGCCAGAACTTGAACTGTAGCATCCCAAAATAATTTACAGGTATTTTACCTGACGTCATAACTGTTCAGCCAAAATGCCCAACACTAATGCTTCCTTTATGATACATTAGGGTACATGAATAATCATGTACATAAATGATGTACATAAAATAATCATGTACATAAAACTAGATTCTGCCATTCTTGGGCTATCCATTTCTCTCTCTGCCTCTCAAATAAATTTTAGAATTTTTAAACTTGCTTTTAATGTAGGGGGCAAGCATTTGGTCTCACTGTGAAGATACCTGTTGAGATGTCCATGTGCTGTATTGGAGTGCTTGGGTTTGATGCCCACCACCAGCTTCTGACTCCAGCTTCCTGGTAATGCAAAGCCTGAGAAGTGCTAGTGACAGCTTAAATGACTGGGAGACTGATGCCCCTATGGGAGACCCGGATTAAGTTCTAGGTTCCATGCTTTAACCCTAGTCAGGGCCATTAGCGGAAATTTGGTGAATCAATCAGCTAATGGGAGCACACTGCCTCCTAAGCTCCCCCACCACCATCTCTGTTTCTTTTAAATAAACAAAATATTTATTTAAATGTCTAAAAATCTAGATTCTGCTATTGTACTAATAACTCATTTCATTTATGTCTAAAGGAGACCTAATGGGAAAACACATAAAAATGTTTCCATTATTATAAATAGCATTTTCTCTTTGTAAAAACCAAGAATGCTGTAAACATAAACTCACTAATCCAAAAAGGTTTGAGATATATTTGAAGCTTCCTGCACAGCTCTGGGGGAAGGTTAGGTAGGAAAGAAGCATTTCCACTTGGGGTTCCTCTATAAGTCAAGTAAAATTTTGAATAAAAAGTAGTCTGGAAAAAGTGGAAAGAGTGCAGTCTCAGTGAAGTGTTAGGGAGAAAATGGCAGAAGAAACCCTATGCAAATTAGAGGGACATGGTGGACATATGTGGAGGGTGTTGACGCCCACAACTCAGGACTCCAGCAGCTGAGAGCCTAAGCACCAGCATTAGAAAGTAGGTGAGACCAGATGGCAGCAGTCTAAGCCACTGGCAATAAAGCTGCAGGAAGAGCCTAGAGGGAACCTGGCTTGGAGCCCCATCGGGGATCTCCTACCTGCCAAACTAGAGAAGGGGAAAAAGGTAAAAAAGGAGGGACATGTTTCTCTCTCCCAGATCACTTTACAATGGCATCCTGTAGCAAGCCAATAGAGCAGGCAGCATTTTGGACATGCATTAACAGCTGTGCCAGCTCCTATCCACACCCAGCAACCAGCTGAGTAGAGACTCCTCTGGTGGGGAGAACTAACAGAGGGCTGAGTGCTCGTGACTGTGGGAGGCTTGTATGCCAGGACTGTGAAAAACACAGAGGCTGTGT
The DNA here is from genome assembly GCF_051225735.1 of Oryctolagus cuniculus. Classification (NCBI taxonomy): domain Eukaryota; kingdom Metazoa; phylum Chordata; class Mammalia; order Lagomorpha; family Leporidae; genus Oryctolagus; species Oryctolagus cuniculus. The sequence continues at coordinate 102,993,029 of NC_142871.1, read as the reverse complement.
GGGAGGACTCACATTGTGTCTGGCACCTTGGGCAGTCACTGTGGGAGGCTTCCAGACTCAGAGCTGTCCCCTAGTAGGGACACTACTAGGCAATCTGAGCTTATGCTGAGGACTGCACAGATCCTTTGTATGGTCCTTGGGGCAGAGCAGACAAATATTATACCCATTGGGGATAGTGATCAGGCAATGGTCTCCTTTGAATAGAGGACATCAGCTGGGCAGAATAAACTTCCCTTCCGATTAAAAAAAAAAAAAAATGAGGAGATTTACCACAGAAAACCTGAGTGTGTCACCTCAAACATACCCTTCACCCTGGAGCAATGAACAGACCTCCCTGGCCACACCCACTACAAGCCTCTAGATATTCACTGAAAGTACACACTCCACTTATCTACAGAGGCACAGTACAAAGATAAAAGTCACCACAACAAAAAAGCAAAGAAGGAATCAATGAGTATCTCTACAAATGCCAAATAATAAACACACCAATTCGAGAAATAATTATAAGGAAGACAACATGACACCCCAAAAGAATACAACACTTCAATACTAGATTGTGAAGATAATGAGATTAAAGAAATGCAAGAAATGGAGTTAAAAAATTATCATAAGATTACATAGAGGTAATCAATAGCAAATGCATGAACTACTGAAATCTGTACAGGACAAGAAAGAAAATTTCTCCTGCGAAATTGAGATCTTAAAGAGAAATCAAAATGAAATGAACAATTCAACAGAACAAATAAAAAATGCAGTGGAAAGCCTTAACAACAGAATTAGTGAAGCAGAAGAAAGAATACTGGAATTATACAGTCAAACCAAAAAAAAAAAAAAAAAGAGGAAATTAGGAATCTAAAACACACTGTTCGGAATCTACAGGATCCTATTAAATGACCCAACATATGAGTTCTAGGAGCTCCTGAAGGCATGAAAAGAGAGAAAGGATTAGAAGGCATTTTTGTTGAAATACTAACAGAAAACTTCCCTAATTTGGAGAAAGAAAGGGACATCCAAGTACAGGAAGCATACAGAACTCTTAATAGACATGAACAGAGAAGATCTTCACCATAACACATTGGAATCAAACTCATATAAATAGGATCAAGTTTCTGATAATAACAGTAGATAAAATTAAAAAGGAGAAAATGTTCCAACATGGGAAGCAGTCCACACAGCAGACTCACAGAATGACAATCGCTTTAAGTAACACTTTGACCTCAGAATCAGCCTTTAAGGATTCCAAGACTGGCTGAAAAGCCCGTGAGAGTACTTCAGGCATGGAAAGTCGACACTGTGGCAAAAAATGTCCTACATGAAGGATCTCTGTGAGTGAGAACCCAGTGGAAAGAAGTGGCCATCAAAAAGGGATGTACTTTTCTTCAAAGGGAGGAGAGAACTCCCACTTTGCTTATGGCCTTGTCTAAATATTGATGGAATTTGTGGACTCAAAACACTTCCATAGCCTAGGTAGCTCATGTGAAGAGCCTCAGGTGGTCACTGACGTTATACCTAAGAGTGTTAATTGTTAACAAGAGTCACTGTGCACTAACTTCTTGTGCAGGATCTCTGTTCTCAATGAGTTGTATTATGAGAGTTAACTGTAAAACTAATTCTCAGGGTTTTTTTTGTCTGTGTGTATGTTGTATGTGTGCAAATTGTTGAAATCATTACATAGTATAGAGTCGGTCTTCTGTGTACAAAGTTAATTGAAAATGAATCTTAATGGAGAATGGGACTGGGAAAGGGAGAGGAGGAGGAGGATGAATGGGAGTGTGGGTGGGAGGGTGGGTATGGTGGGAAGAATAACTATATTCCTAAAGCTATACATATGAAATTTGTATGCCATAAAAATAAATTAAAATAAATTTTTAAAAAAGACAATAAACTTTGTTTAACATGTAAAAAAATTATAGCCTGGGGGCTGACCATGTGGCAAAGGAGGTAAAGCTGCAGCCTACAATGCTGGCATTCCATATGGACACCAGTTCTAGTCCTGGATGCTCCACTTCTGATCCAGCTCTCTGCTATGGCTTGGGAGAACAGCGGAGGAAGGCCCAAATCCTTAGGGCCCTGCAGCCATGTGGGAAGAGGCTCGAGGCTCCTGGTTTCAGATGGGCACAGCTCTGGCCATCACTGCCATTTGGGGAGTGAAACAGCAGGTGGAAGATCTCTTTCTCTCTCTTTCTGCCTCTGCCTTTCTGTAATTCTGCCTTTCAAGTAGATAAAATAAATCTTTTTTTAAAGAAAAAAGTAGTCTGTGTGTAAGTTTGTCAGTCATTTGTAATTCATGCCTTACTATTTCTAGAAATATGGAAAAAATTTGAAGCATCTGAGAGCATAACATTTTATCCCGTATACTAAAAAATATCAAGTTATATAAAATATTTGGGTTCAAAAACCATATATCTCAAATAAGATAAGTCTACTATATCAGTAACAGATACTGATCTATGGCTCGGAGTTCTAGTATGCTTATAAATCACTAAATCTATTATTTCATAGTATAAAACTACCTTCAATATTTGTAAATTATAAAATCTGTTTCTGAATATTAAATTTCATAGACAACATGATTATGACTTGGTAATTAAAACCTTACCCTTCTCAAGTGAAGATTGAACAAAGAACTAAAATAGTAAATACAAAAATATAATGAAGCTGAATAGATTACTAAGGTTAAAAAAACATTACCTTCCAAGGTGATTTTAATGTTAAGTCAATTATCACCATTGCACTTACTGTATAAGTTATAGCTGCCAACATTCCAAGCAAGGTCAGAGAACTAATGGAAAATGACAATGCAGCTAAACCATCTGCAAAGAAAGAAAAACTCTGTTAAAAATACACATCTATAGTACTCAAAGTATATATTCAGCTAATTAACATAAAATACAAAATCCTGATCTCCTAATACATTCTGAAAGAATAAAACAAATAAATGTTACCATGTCCCTGAAGTGTTAACTACAAAATTTCTTCTTCTATTTGTTGAATTCTTTTCTTAGAGTATGGATAAGCTTATGATTATAAAATAAACCGAGGGGCCAGTGCTGTGGCGTAGTAGACTAAGCCTCCACCTGCGGAGACTTGGAAGAAACTCCTGGCTCCTGGCTTGGGATCGGCTCAGCTCTGGCTGTTGCAGCCATTTCGGGAGTGAACTCTACCTCTCAAAAAAACAAAACTCTTAAAAATATGTAAATAATTGACACTCTTATTTATGATGTCAGTGATCAGCAGAGGCTCCTGTCATGAGCTGCCAAGGCTATGGAAGCCTCTTGAGTTCGCCAACTCCATCAGTATTTAGACAAGGCCATAGTCAAAGTGGAAGTTCTCTCCTCCCTTCAGAGAAAGGTGCCTCCTTCTTTGATGGCCTGTTCTTTCCACTGGGATCTCACTCAGAGATCTTTCATTTAGGTGTGTTTTTTTTGTTTGTTTGTTTTTGCCACAGTGTCTTGGCTTTCCATGCCTGAAACACTCTCATGAGCTTTTTAGCCAGATCCAAACAACAGGAGTCACTGTGCACTTACTCCTCATGTGGGATCTCTGTCCTTAATGTGTTGTACTATGTGAATTAACGGTATAACTAGTACCCAGACAGTACTTTATACTTTGTGTTTCTGTGTGGGTGCAAACTTTTGAAATCTTTACTTAGTATATATACTAAACAGATCTTCTATATATAAAGATAACTGAAAATGAATCTTGATGAATGGGATGGGAGAGGGAGTGGAGGATGGGATGGTTGTGGGTGGGAGGGAGGTTATGGGGGGAAAAAGCTGCTATAATCCAAAAGTTGTACTTTGGACATTTATATTTATTAAATAAAAGTTTAAAAATATGTAAATAAATAAATAAACTGAAAGTATGTCATTATAAAAACTAAAAGAATAAGAAAGAAAGGAGGAGAGAAGGTGGGAACATGGGAGGAAGCGTAGGGTGGCAAGTATCACTATGCTCCTAAATCTATATATATGAAATACTTGAAATTTGTTCAACTTACATAAATAAAAAATAATGGAAGCAGAGTTGCACAATGGAAGCATGCTGGGCCCATAAATAAAAAATATAAAAAAGGGCTCTTGACAAATTGATTTATAAAAGATCTTGCAAACTAGCTAAGATTTTCTTTCCTTCATCCCTTAAGAAGAAAATTATTAGCAAATTATCAGTTATTAAAAGAAGCAACAAAATATCACATGCTCAAAACTTAATAAAAAGATTGGCCTTTCTCAAGGATGGATTCTGATAAATAACATTACATGGGAAAGCCATGAGCCTTGACTCTTTATTGCTTTTCCCTTTGATCTTAATACTTCCAGTTTCTTTGTTCTTAATTTTCAGGTAAGTTTTTAATATATATAGCCTAAGATTAAAATTCTAAGTTTTTCTCACTTTTTAGTTTAAGAGGGCTAGCCTGTCCACCTACTAAGAAAAATAAAAATAGATTCAAATGTGACACCATAAAAGAAATACTATGTAAGCAAGTTGAATTTAGGCCATATTTAAAGAAAGTCAATAAGTGAGGACAGGATCAATACTTTCAAATGAATATATCAGATTATATAATGAAATACTTTAATCTGAGTATCTTCAAATGATAGTAGTAATTTTTCTAGTTTTCATACAAGTCCTATCAGGCTTATATTGATCTAGTTTAAATGCAGGTTCTGTGGGATGAACTACAATTTTTGATTATTTTCCTGAATTCATGTTAATCCTTTCAAGGATTTTAATACAATTATAATGACCTGTCTTAAAACTCACACCTCAATTTTACATAACATGTAAAGAGTATATGAGCAAAAAATTCACAAATTATACAAGGTAGCTTTTAAGCCTTAACTTAAAGAAACTATTATTTTATAAAATTAAAGGCATTTTGATGCTATTACTTTCTTGATCGTACCAGAATTACGAAGAGAAGGTGTTCATACAACTAGCACATAATTAAATAAGAGACATATAAATGTGAAAAAAGTCTTAGATTTAAAAAAATGAAATATTATGGTACATTTGACAAATCAAAAAGTTAATATTACTAATGTTCAAAATAATCTAAACCACAGAACCCAAAGTTAATTACTATGAATTATGCGTATTTGCGTAAAGGATGAGTAAATGAGTACTAAAGACATCCATTAATTTCCTCAATATGGTAGGGCCTATGATCTGAGCACATATATATAATAGATACTGCTGATAAACAAGTGTGTACTATTTATAAAATACATTATTCTGGGGCTGATACTGTGGCACACAGATTAAGCCACTTGCTGTGATGCTGGGATTCCATATGAGCTCAGCCTCGAATGCTGGTTGCTCCACTACCAACCCAGATCCCAGCTAAAGCACCTGGGAAAGCAGTAGAAGATGGTCAAGGTTTGGGCCCCTGTCACCCACATGGGAAATCTGAATGGAGTTCCAGGCTCCAGGCTTCAGCCTGGTCTAGCTCTGGCCTTTGGGGCCATTTGAGCAGCTAATGTAAAATTTCTCATTCTAACTCTGCCTTTCATATTAATAAATAAATCTTTAAAAACAATGTAATGCATTGCTTCATCAAAAATAAATCAACCACTTATATGAATGAATTTTAAAACATTAGTCTAGACATACACAAAAAAGAATCATAATATATGATGATATTAATGATACTCAAAAAAACATAAAACTGGCACAGAGTGGCAAAAACTGCAATTGGAGTAGCTGTCAAGGGAGATGATACTAACTGAACAGACACATTGAGAAAACTTCTGGAGTGATGGTTATGTTCTATTCTTTGACTGCAATCACTTACACTGATTGCATGCACACATATAAGAACTATGCATTTTATTGCCTAAAATACGCAGAGAGGTAAGGTGATGTACAGTAAGATTAGATATAAAGAATAGCTGGATGGCTGTTTTGGACATAAAACAACAGCAGATCCACTGGAATGAGTGAAATGTACTCTAGAATATGGTGCTTAAGGATTGAGATAAAAATTAAAATTAATACTAATGAGAAGGACATGTGTTTGGTCCAGCAATTAAGATATCTGTGTCCCATCTCAGAGTGCCTGGGTTTCCTGACTCAGCTTCTAGCCAAAGCAGACAGTGACAGCTCAAGTACCTGGGTTCCTGTCACCCATATGAGACACCTGCACTGAGTAACCAGCTCTCAGTTCTGGGTCAGCCCTGGCCACTTGGGCACTTGAGAAACTGACCAATGAATGGGACTTCTTTCTATCCATCTATCTGTCTCAAGATAATGAAATCACAGAAATGGAATAATCCTAACCACATAAGTATTGATAAAAAATATACTAAGTTGAAGCAAAGTATAACATGAAATGATGTTTAGGGCAGAAGAGAAGATACTCAAAACACCTGAAGGAGTTAACTACAAGAAAAGAATCAATTTATTTCTCAGCAATAGGATCAACATGTATAAATCTTGATAATTCAGTATTAGTAGATGCCAGAACTGCTATCCTTATTCTTGCTAGTATCAGCAAGATATTAATGGACCACAATTTACAAGATGAAATCTTAAGTGGAAAGCAAGAAAATTAAGAAGTCCCACAGCAGCTTCCAAGTCTTAATTTAATCATCGTTCAATATTACATCTGGGTAAAAAGAAAGAACTGAACAAACAATGTACAGTAAATATTAGAGAAACATTCACAAAAGCAATAACATTTGTCAGTGTAATGTCTATAAAAAGTATTCTAGGCTTCTTTGGAAATAAATCCACTGTGTTCAAAGCACATGATAGTTGGAGTACATATTTTTGATATCAGTTTATAATGTCAAATGTATTTTTCAACAATTAAGCAACTTTATTAACCCTCTAAAGTTGTGTCTTCTTCTAAAAACCTAGGTAATTGATTAAGGAGAACTTCCGGACAAGCAATACCAAAATGCTTTGGTTAAGTTCATTTTTAAATAAAATACTGTTTAATTCATATGAAACCTCTTTTTTTTTTTTTTTTTTTTTTTTTGACAGGCAGAGTGGACAGTGAGAGACAGAGAGAAAGGTCTTCCTTTGCCGTTGGTTCACCCTCCAATGGCTGCCGTGGCCGGCGCGCTGCGGCCAGCGCACCGCGCTGATCCGATGGCAGGAGCCAGATACTTCTCCTGGTCTCCCATGGGGTGCAGGGCCCAAGCACTTGGGCCATCCTCACTGCACTCCCTGGCCACAGCAGAGAGCTGGCCTGGAAGAGGGGCAACCGGGACAGAATCTGGTGCCCCGACCATGACTAGAACCCAGAGTGCCGGTGCCGCAAGGCGGAGGATTAGCCTAGTGAGCAGCGGTGCCAGCCGCCTCTTTAATTTTAATCTTGCATAAAAGACTTAATCTCAAATAATAGTATAGGATTCTCTGTTATTAAAGTTAAAAATGAAGCCAATATACCCAGTACATTTGCAATTCTTTACTATACTAAGTGAATTAAAAATCACATTGCAATTATAAGACTTATCCCACTAAAATTTTTTGAAGAGTAAATCTTTCCCCCACAGTAATTTTATTAAGAAGTCAAAAAATTAGCTACATAATAGCTCGATAGTTTTGTATAAAGTAAGCCTTTATACAAAGCTCATAATTTATCTACTATACATTTAACAACAAGTTCGGACTGTGTGTTTAATTATTAAACAAAAATAAAAACAAGCAACTTCTCTAAAAATCCCAAAACATCAGAAATATAAATCAACATAGATTATTTTAAAGATTTATTTATTTATTTGAGAGGTGTCTTACAGAGAGAGAGGGAGAGACACAGAGAGAGGTTCTCCATCCGCCAGTTCACTCCTCAAATGGTGCAACAGCCAGAGATGGGCTGATCTGAAGCCAGGAGCCAGGAGCTTCCTCCGGGTCTCCCACGTGGGTGCAGGGCTCCACTGCCTTCCCAGGCCATAAGCTGAGAGCCAGATCAGAAGAGGAGCAGCCAGGACATGAACCTGTGACCATATGGTATGCCTGCGCCACAGGCGGAGGCTTAACCTACTATGCCACAGTACTAGCCCCAGCATAGACATTTTTAGAGTAAAGAATACTTACGACTACTTCCAAGTTCTTCAAACAGGAACTTCACTTTCTCCCACTCTGTAGAATTTTTGTTATCTGGAACATTTAATGGAACAAAAGCACTACAAAGGAGAAAATAAATCTTTTTAATGGTTTTTATAGATGTTGAATAAAAGAAAATAGTATGAAACTCGATTTTTACTCATTTTCTTAAATATGTATCACTACATATTTTATTTATTGCACTTAAAATATTTGTCAATTATACCTTAATTAAACTGAGAAAAACAATAAATAAATGTTTTTGAAAGCCAGAGTGAGAGATACAGAGACAGACAGAAACAGAGACTGATTTTCCATCCCTTCGTTCATTCCTCAGATGTCCCCAATAGCTGAGGCCAAAGCCAGGAGCTAGGAATTTCATCAGGGTTGCCTATGCAGGTGGCAGGGTCATCAACCACTGCCTTCCCAAGTGCATTAGCAGGAAACTGTATTGGAAGCAGAGAAACTGGGATTTGAATGGCACTCCAGTGTATGATGCAGGTGTGCGTCTTAGGCCACTGCTTAACCTGCTGTGTCGTTAACACCTGCCCAACAGATATTAAGATTATCAAAAATGTCCAAAGCATACATTAAAAAAGTTATGAATATCTGTGCTAACGCAGCAGAACAGAAAATATATATATATGCAATTATTTAAATATATTTATATACATAAAAATAGAAAGGAAATATATAACAATAAATAGAAAATATCTTACTGTGGAGTTAGGGGTGATTTTAATTTTCTTCTTAATATTTTTCAAGATTCTATTCAATACACATAATGAAAGCAGCTTCTATTTGCTTTTCATTCTACAGCTAAACAGAGACCATCAAAATAACAGATCTATTGCTAGCTTCCTAGGCTTGTTCTACAAGATTAGACTGGGAGAAAATGGAAAATAGAATATATAAAAGGTCACTTTATTATCTAACCCAGATCAATAAACAGGAAGATCAAGAGATTATAAAGTATTGCGTCAAATATCCCTTAGACAGTATATACGGAGAATCAAACAGGAATGTAAGAAGTAACTCTAATGCTACCCTCTCCACAATATAATTTTAGTTATATGCCAAGACCTATCCTCTTTTGTAAAGAGGAAATACTCAATGAGCTAAACAATGTATGAAGGCTATCTGCTCTTATAATGATTTCAAGTAAAACTAATAACTCTAAAATTTTCTTCCGTTTTAAAAGCTTTTACTGAGGCACTAGTGGCAATTCTTATAAAAGATGAGTGGGGAGAGCATGTCAGGAGTTATTTAAATTTCTAACGATTTCAATTGATTTCAGCTTATTATATTCTTCTCAATCTTGAAGACTTATTTCTCCAGGTCAGAAAGAAAAGTGATTACTCACAGGCATACAGCAATAAAGGTAGAAACTAAATTATTTGTTGCCCTAGTCATAAAAGCTAACATCTAAAATAACTTTTATCTATTACTTTTATCTATTATATATTTACAATATTAAATAATTTAATATTACTAGTTAATTAAAACACATATAAACAAAAATTCTTATATAATATTTCTCTATTTTATCTAAACAGGAATTTTTTTCTGGATATCCTTAAAAGTATATAAACAAAAATTCCTATATAATATTTCTCTATTTTATCTAAACAGGAATTTTTTTCTGGATATCCTTAAAAGTATATAAACAAAAATTCCTATATAATATTTCTCTATTTTATCTAAACAGGATTTTTTTTTCTGGATATCCTTAAAAGTATATTTCAAATTTGTTACTTGTAAACCTGTGAGTCTGAAGGGAAAATTATGTTGTATAAAATATCATTTATAGACTTACTAAAATAGAAACATAAATATCCAAAAATAGCAATTCTACTCAGGAAAGTCAATCTTAATGTGTCAGCTTTGGGTAATCAAAAGTATTGTATGCCACAGGAAGAAAATTAACTCCTGTTCTTTATGATACTTTTATGTTCAAATTCCTGAACAACGTTATTCAGCAGTTCAAATATGCAATGAAGAATACCAGAAAAAACTACATATGATCAAAATATTTTTTTAAACCCACAAAAACTATGGCTTCAGGAAAACACTTATTCTGAAGAGATACACTAGAGTTAACAACTGAGTACTTGCTATTATTTCAGTCAGAAACTAGAGAATAAACTAAAAGCAGGTTCCTCAGTACCATTACTACCAGGATTTTATAATCTAAGAAACAGACCTCAAATATTTTTATATAAACAAAGGGAAATACCCACACAACACAAAAACAATTACACCTACATGTGTCTATAAATTTTGAGCAATAATATTCAAAGTATTTTACAACCAATATGGCAAAGGCAGTAATCAATCAGCACACACCAGGGCCATAATTCTGGAGAATTTTCATGAGCTCAGCTTGATCCTTTAAATGATGCTGGGGTGGGATAGGAAGACTCAGGAAGGCAGAAAAGCAGTCCACTAATATGGAAGCATTTCAACGTTTTAACTACCTAAAGGAACAAACCACCGTTCACTGGCCTCCATCAGCCCTGTAGACAAAGATTTATAAAGACGAAAGAATGCCTTCTAACACATGAAAAGGCTACTGAAATTTTAAAAAATGAGGATGGAATATCAATATATCTGTTTGAGGAGGGAAGAAATAGTAAGGTCACCAGACATTTACCAAATAGTATTGATACTACAATAATCAAGAGTTAAAGTAAAATGGGATTTGTGTAGTAGAAAGATATTTTCTTAATCTGAGTTCTTCTCAAAAAATACATACGTATATGTATATGTGTATGTGTATATATATGTATACACTTCCAGCAGCCCAAAACACAAAGAACTAGATCAAAATAGGAACTGGAGCCTCATAAGATTATAATTTGTTTACATGTCCTTGAAGATTAAAAAAAACTGAAAACTGCTTAGTAAAAATATTGTATACCAAACATAACTCACTGAATAAGCTTGATACAGATTACCTCTTCAGGAAGAGACAAAGACTAATGAATTTCAGTAGATATAAAATGGAGATTATAAATTCATCAGAATTGAAATTAAGATATCTTTCAAATGTGTGATCTGTTTCTTCCTCTCGACTTTTTATAACTGCTCTAGTTCAGACCCTCATCACTCACCTAAATTCTTTCAGTGGTTACTTAGCTGATCTTCCTACCTACCATTTATAAGGGTACTTCAAAAAATTTAAGGTAAACTGGAATTAAAAGATTAGTTTACTTGGGTACAGAAAAGTTAGAAACCCATGGCCAGCTGGTTAAGCTGCTACCTGTGATGCCTGCATCCCACAGAAGCTCAGGTTGGAGTCACAGCTGCAACGCTCCCACGCCAGCTCCCTGTTAATGAGCCTGGGAAAGCAGAGACACATGGCCCAAGTGGTTGGGCCCCTGTACCCACATGTGATACCAGAATGCAGCCAGATTCCTGGCTTTGGGCTGGCCCAGCTGTGGTTATTGTGACCACTGGGGAGTAAATGAGTGGATGGAAGACATCTCTTTCCCCTCTCTCTTTCTCTTTTCTCTCCATCCCTCCTCTAGATTTTAGGTTTACAGACAAAAAATTTCTACATTAACAACGCAAATCAACATAAGTAGGTTTGATTTCTGTAAAAAGAAAAAAGAGGCACAGCGAGGTGTTTGGTCTAGCAGTTAAGACGCTGGATGGGGGTCGGCGCCGCGGCTCACTAGGCTAATCCTCCGCCTGCGGCGCCAGCACCCCGGGGTTCTAGCACCAGTCAGGGTCCCGGTCGGGGGCGCCGGATTCTGTCCCGGTTACCCCTCTTCCAGGCCAGCTCTCTGCTGTGGCCCGGGAGTGCAGTGGAGGATGGGCCAAGTCCTTGGGCCCTGCACCCCATGGGAGACCAGGAAAAGCACCTGGCTCCTGCCTTCGGATCAGTGCGATGCGCCGGCCGCAGCGCACCGGCCGTGGCAGCCATTGAAAGGTGAACCAACGGCAAAGGAAGACCTATCTCTCTGTCTCTCTCTCTCACTGTCCACTCTGCCTGTCACAAAAAAAAAAAAAAAAAAAAAAAAAAAAAAAAAGATGCTGGATGGGGAGGTGCATATCCATATTCAAGTGTCAGGGTTTGAGTCCTGCTCTGCTGCCAATTCCAGCTTCTAGCTAATGTACACCCTATGAGGCAGCAAGTGATGCCTCAAAAACTCGGGTCTTGACTTCCAAATGGGAGGCTGGAATAGAGGTTCTGGCTCCTATGTGGCCTGGCCCAGCCCCAGCTGTTGTAGGCATTTGGGGAGTGAACCAGCAGATGGGAGCTCTTTTTATCTGTCTCTCCTCTGTGTCTCTGCATTTCAAGTAAATTAAATAAAAATGTCTAAAATGCAAAAAAAAAAAAAGCAAAAAATATATTCAGTAGCTAAAATAAACAGCAAAACCACTAAAAAATGTCAACAAATACTCTTTTTCATCACATATCAAGGTAAAAAAAAGGAATTGGAAACATGTTTTGACTATAAACATTTGCAGTCTTAAGAACTCCTGGAACTACAAAAAATTACTGACCAATTTTATTCCCATCACAAATTACATTTAATAGGTAAATTTTTTATTAATTGAAAATTGTGGACTGAAATTGGAAAAATCAAATTATAAATAAAAACTTTAAATGACTTATTATACCTAATGCATTTCCTAACAAAAATTTGAAAGAATCAAGACCTATTTTTAACAAGGATAAATGTGTCTTGTTAACAAGGACAAAATTTAGGTAAAGAATCAAATGCACAAACCTGTATTGATATTAGTATAAAAATTTAACCTGAATCTGAAAAGATGCACAGACAAGGATTTTTACCAAAGTTCTGTTTATAATAATGAAAAAACTACAAACAACATAAATATCCCAGTAATTATCACTGGACCAATCAAATAAGTTGAACTCTTCTAAGAAATTAAGAGTGGGGATGAGAGGGAAGAGGAAGTTTCTAACTGTCAAGCTGTATAATTCTGCATACATTCCTATGGACTTACTTCTAAGGGTACAGTTTAAAAACTTGTCATTGGACCCCAAATCCCAATAAGCTGGGTGGTAAAAATGCCATCTTAAGTTTTAAAAGTTATCATATTAAATGTTAAAGTGAACATATAGATAGGATTAACTGTTAAAGTGATCATATAAATAGGATCAAGTGTCTGGTAATAATAATAGATAGAATTAAAAAGGAGAAAATGTTCCAACATGGGAAGCAGTCCACATAGCAGACTCATAGAATGACAATCACTTTAAGTCACACCCTGACCTCAGAATCAGTCCTTTAAAGCCTTCTGGCCTGGCTGAAAAGCCCATGAGAGCATTTCAGGCATGGAAAGTCAAGACACTATGGCAAAAAATGTCCTACATGAAGGAGCTATGTAACTGAGCCCCCAGTGGAAAGAAGTGGCCTTCAAAGAAGAATATGCTTTTCTTCAAAGGGAGAAGAGAACTTCCACTTTGCTCATAGCCTTGTCTAAATATGACAGAGTTCACGGATTGAAAAGGCTTCCATAGCCTCGGCAGTTCATGTCAAGAGTCTCAGGTGGTCACTGATGTCATACATAAGAGTGTCAATTGTTAAATTAGCAACAGGAGTCACTGTACACTAACTCCCCATGCAGGACCTCTGTCCTCAATGAGTTGTATTATGAGAGTTAACTGTAAAACTAATTCTCAAACAGTTTTTCATGTATATGCATGTTTGCAAATTGTTGAAATCTTTACTTAGTATAGAGTTGGTCTTCTGCGCACAAAGTTAATTGAAAATGAATCTTAATGGAGAATGGGACTGGGAAGGGGAGAGGAGGAGGAGGATGAGTGGGAATGTGGGTGGGAGGGCGGGTATGGTGGGAAGAAAAACTATATTCCTAAAGTTGTACTTAAGAAATTTGTATTCTTTAAAAAATAATTAACAAAAAAGTACAGACAAAACTGAGAGATCCATATTTACTATCCTAAAGATATATGCATAGTATATTACAAGTAGATATAAGAATTATATAAAATAAAATCACATTTGCAGATAACAAACATGGTGAGTGCATGCATGGGGGCAGGGGCATTTTGCACGATTTCAAGCACATAAAAAGTGTTTACATGGAACACCAGAGGAAGATTGCTAACTATAGCTATTGCTCAGGGGTAACACTAAAGAAGTCTGTCTGGTTTCATATTTTGCTTTTCCCTTTCCTAGACTTTTCTGAATGAATCTATTATCATTATTGTTATTAAATTAATTCCATTTCCATTATCAGTATGAAAAAAATCAAGACTTACCCAACCACAAGAAGAAGTGCACAAATCACAGCAAATCCCAAAGTGTACTTCAGAGCAGTTTTAATTTGCTAGATACCAAAGGAAAAAAGTATATCATTTAGCAAACTATTATATAAAATATTCTTGCAACAGTATAACAGTATTTTCATATCAAACATACATTTATTGTCAACAATGTAGTTTTGCTTGTTGAAAAAAATCTCAAATTTTCAGGAAAAATATGTATATGCTACATTTTAAATATCTTTGCAAGATGCACAAAAGAGATCTTAAAATATTTTTAATCATTAGTCCCTTGTGAAAGGCAATAAACCTAAAGTATAGTTAATATTCCAGTAGGCATCTTTAATAAAATATCAGAATATTTAATGAAATACTCATCATACAGGAAACAGCAAAAGCCTACAATATTGGGGCTGGCATTGTGGCGTAATGGATAAAGTTATTGCCTGCAACACTGGCATTCCATACGGGCACCTGCTCATGTCCCACCTGCTCTACTTCCAATCCAGCTCCCCTGCTAATGGCCTGAAAAAAGCAGTGGGAGATGGTCCAAGTGCCTGAGTCCCTGCCACCTATGTGGCAGACCCAGATAGAGGTTCTGGCTCCTGGCTTTGGCTTGGCCCAGCTCTGGCCACTACAGCCACCTGGGGAATGAACCAGTGAGTGGAAGATATATGTTTCTCCCTCTCTATATATAACGCTGACTTTCAAATAAATAAATAATTTTTTTAAAAAAAGAATCTTTAATGTCCCAACCCAATTCATCAAAATGGTTATAATATACCTGTATATATACAGGTGTGTATATATGCTTACATACTTTAGTATGTATTTTATATATTTATATGAGGAGTCCTCAAGAAGTTCATGGAAAATGTGTATTCTGGAAAAATATGCAAAGATTTCAAAAAATTTTTGCACCAAAATGAACTTATTTTTTAATTACATTTTCTACAAACTTTCTGAAGTACCCTCATATAACCTATTTCCAGGCACTGTTCTCAGAACTTTATATATTTTTGTTTTGTTGTTAAAGATTTATTTATTTTATTTGAATGAGTACAGAAAAAAAGAGAGAGACAGAGTGAGACAGAAAGCTATCTTCCACCCACTGGTTCACTCCCAAAACGGCTGCAATGACTGGGGCTGGGCCAGCCTGAAGACAAGAGCGAAGAACTCCATTCAGGTCTCCCACGTGGGTACAGGGACCCAATCCCTGGGGTCATCTGCTGCTGCTTTCCAGGGCACATTAACAGTGAACTGGATTGGAAATAGAGCGCGCAGCACTTGAACCAGTGCTCATATGGAATGCTGGTGTCCCACACTGCTCCAGAACACCACCCCCTACATGTTAACACACTTAACTTTCACAACCCTCATTCCCAGTTCAGTGGTAAGGAAGCTGAGGCCCAAAGAGGTTTAAAAATGCCCTACGTTACATTGTGTCAGAAGTGATGAAACAATAATTTGAAATTATGAGCTCAGGAATTTAAAGGCTATGTTTGTTTGATGCTCATAATATAATCTAAAGGGAAAAACAAAAACACAAAGCTGGACACTTGAAAAATGTATAGCAATCTCAAAGAAAGCTTTAATCAAAAATAGCATTATTTGTCCTATCGCAATAATTAAGCCTCTAAAAATCACCATTTAAAATTTAAACTCATGTTTCAAATGTCATTTTGTTCAAAAAGAGGTAAAATATTCTTTGTGGAAAAAAATCGTTAAGTAAAAGTGAGATCTGTTTTTGTCTCTTTCTCTTTGTCTCTGTTGCTCTGCCTTTCAAAGACATTTTTTAAAAAAGGGAAGGAGAAGCCAAAGGTAGGAGGAAGCTGTGGTTTAGAAGCAACAAACTGACCCAACATATCACTGAGATTTTGCTTTATAACCAGTCACCTTACCTTATATATCTATTTCCAAATATAGAATTACACAGTATCTGCAAATAATTTTGGCTCTCTTTATAAAAAAAAATCCTTACTTTTCCTCTAACAAATGTACTAATTATCACCCCAGGAGTCATTTAAAATACCATTTACTTGCTCTGAGTCTTAATACAAATGCTGTTAAGATTTCAGTCATAATTAAGCATGATGCTGACTTCTGAATGAATATATTTGTTTTTGCATTTAAGTATACAGCATAAACAATGCATAAAAAATTCCAGTAACTCAACAGAAATATAACACATCCATGCTTGCACTCTTTTCCCCCTTTAGTCCAAGAAAAGTAACAATTTTGACAAATATCTCAACATACCATTTTTCTTTGACCTATTAACTACTATATATTAATAGATTTCCTGTTTCTAAACTATTCATGCAAGTTAGAAATATGCAAATTTGGCTATACAATACACATACACTTTTTTAAAAAGGTATGTTTGCTTATTTATTTATTTATTTATTTATAAGTCAGAGTAAGAAAGAAGGAGGGTCGGAGAGAAGGATCTTCTATCCCCAAACGGCTGCAATGGCTGCGGGTGGTCCAGGAGCTGGGTACTTCATCTGAGTCTCCCAAGTAACTGAGCCATTCTCTGCTGCCTTCCCAGATGCATTAGCAGGGAGCTGGGTGGGAAGAGGAGAAGCTGGGACTGGAATCAGTGATCCGATACAGGATGCCAGTGTTACAAGCAGTTACTTAGCTCACTGAACCACAACACTGGCCTCCAATACCAATATATTTTTAAAGATCATCCTAAATTATTAATTTTTTAAAGATCTATTTTTATTTATATGAAAGGCAGAGTTACAGAGAGAAAAATGGAGAGACAGAGAGAGACCTTCCATCCACTAGTTCACTCCCCAGATGGCCACAGCAGCTGGGGCTGGGCCAGGATGAAGCCAGGAATCAGGGGTACAGGGGTCCAAACACATAGGTCATCCTCGACCGCCTTCCCAGGTACATTAACGGGGAGCTGGATGGTAAGTGGAGCACGTGGGACCTATATAGGCATTGCAGATGATGGCTTAACCCCTTATGCCACAACATTGGCCCTTTTAATATTTTAATTAAGAATTTCATACTAACACTTAAGTGACACCATTCTGTAATTCTGAACTTGTGTGTGTGTGCTGTGTTTGTCAGCTTTCTGTAGTTGTATTATCCTGAATTAGAAAGAATTACTTGCAAGTGTTTCTTCTTTATGTTCTTAGGGATGAGTTAGCAAACTGTGTCCTATGTGCCGTGTCTTACCCACTTCCTGTTCTATTAGGTCACAAAATGTTCTTTAAGTATTGCCTTGAGATATTTTCCTTTTTTTTTTTTTTTTTAAATTTGAGAGAGAGAGAGAGCAAGCGAGCACAACAGTGAGCAAGCTACAGAGACACAGAGGCTCTCATTCATTGGTCCACACCCCAAATAACCACAACAGTCAGGACTGGCCAAGCCAAAGCCTGGAGCTGAGAACCCAACTTCTTGAGACATCATGTGCTGTCGTACAGGGTGTGCCCTGGAAGGAAGGCAAATAGAAAGCCAGAGCCAGGAATTAAACCCAAGTACTCCCATGTGGAGCCCAGACATCTTAACTTTGTCTTACTACTAGGTCAAATGCCTAATTTTATCTCAGGATACTATAACACTGCAATCACAGAGTTGACTAGCCAAAACCATTTAGCCTACAAAGCCCAATACATTTACTAGTTGGCTTTCTACAGAAAACAGTTTGTTGACCCCCACTCTAGAATTGCTTTGACTAGTCATAAGTCATATGTGGCTACTGACTACCTGAAATATTCTTAAGTCAAATTCCTGCAAGTGTAAAAACATAACCTAAATTTTAAGATCTTATTAATGTTATCACTACATATAAAATGTTAATATTTGAAACCTATGATATTAAATTCAATCTAATTAAAATTAATGTCAAATTTTTACTCATTTTAATGTGGTGACTAGAAAATTTAGAATATCACATTTAATACTATATTTCTGTTAGACAACACTGCTCTAGAATAAATTCAAACAGTTTTATTATTCTTTAAAAAAGGGAGGAAATACCATCTTTTTAAAAACTAAATGGAGAACTCTAAAATAAAGATACTTACAGTACATTTACTTGTGTCATCATCATCCTTTTCTTCATAGTAGAAGTAGACAAAAGGGATCCAGAGAAACACACAGAACAATATCACAGAATATAAAGCTGTGGAAATAAATAACACAGTTCTATTAAATATGTATATATTTAATCAATGTCATCTATATGTGGTACTTCAAAAAAATTTTAAAGCCATTCACCCATACACTCATTTAAGAAATTCACTTTCTTACTGGATTTCCTATACTCATAACTCTATATGTGATATCCCAACAGTGTTTGCTGTCTCTTGTTCCATGAAATCAACAGCACTATTAGAATAACAAAGCATAATTCAAATCAAATATGGGGCAATTTCCAACAATCATGATAATAACTGTGCCACCAACAACTGTGGCTGCTAACACCTGAGCTCTTGTTATATATTAACTATGAAGTTAAGAACTGCCTATGAAGCACCTAATATAAATGTTAACTTTTGTATTCATTCCAATTCAAGTGGAGCACAATTCACCCAACACTTGCTAGTCACTCTGGCAAGTTAAAGAGAGAACTAAAAATGATGCTGTCCTTTTCATATAATTTCCCCATCTAAGTTTAAATATGCAGTATTATGAAATTGATCTTCTACAAATCAAGATAGAGAAACTAAAAAGAGCAATATAACAACAGAATGTTTACACTTAAAGTTAACTGATAGGTATTCATATTTATCTGCTTTAAAATGATGTAAGGGAAGGGCCAATGTGTGGCACCAAGGGTAAAGCAGCCACCTGCAAACTGGTGTCCCATATGAACGCCTGTTCAAGTTCCGTTGCTGCATTTTCATTCCGGGTCCCTGATAATGCACCTGGGAAGGCACTAAAAAATAGCCCAAGTGCTGAGGACTCTGGCACCCATGTGGCAGACTGGGATGTAATTCCTGGCTCCTGGCTTTGGCTTGGCCCAGGCCCATCTGTTACATCCAATTGGAAAGTAAACCACTAGATAGAAGGTCTCTCTTTCCTTCTCTCTCTCTGTGTGTGTGTGTGTGTGTGTGTGTTTGTGCATGTGTGTTTATCACTCTTCCTTTTAAATAAATAAAGCTTTAAAAATTTAAAAAAGTGATTTAGACTTGAAATGCTTATAGCCAGTATTCAGTCAAAAGATTTAATGAAACATAAATTAAATTAAAACTTGAGCAAAGACATAGTATACTTCATAATAAAACAACATAAGCAACTTTCTGGGACTTAGGCCTGAGAAACTTAATTTTTAAATCTGTGTATTCACTTTTATTTATATATACCATAAGTTCATGAAAAATATCGGTACTATTATAAATACATAAAGCAATTACAGAATGCTAATTTTTGTGTTCCTTTGTAAAATAAAGCATTTGTTATCACCTCATATCCATTAGGAAGGTTAATATTAAAAATAAAGAAATAAATAAAAATAACAAATATTTCAAGGATGTAGACAAACTGAAACCCTGTCCACTGTTGATGGGAATATAAAATGGTACAGCTGCTATGGAAAACAGTAACATGCTTCTTCAAAAAATTAACAACAGGGGCCAGCGCTGTGCTGTAGTACATTAAGCTTCCAACTGTGATACCAGCATTCCATATGGGCACAGATTCATGTTTTGGCTGCTCCACTTCCAACCCAGCTCTCTGCTTATCATCTTGGAAAGCAGTAGAAGATGGCCCAAGTGTATGGCCCCTGTACCAGTGTGGGAGACCCAGAAGAAGCTCCTGACTCCTGGCTTCAGATTGACCCAGCTCTGGCCATTGCAGTCATTTGTGGAGTGAATCAGCAGATGGAAGACCTCTGTCTCAGGCCGGCGCCACGGCTCACTAGGCTAATCCTCCACCTTGCAGCGCCTGCACACGGGGTTCTAGTCCCGGTCGGGGCACCAATTCTGTCCCAGTTTTCCCTCTTCCAGGCCAGCTCTCTGCTGTGGCCAGGGAGTGCAGTGGAGGAGGATGGCCCAAGTGCTTGGGCCCTGCACCCTATGGGAGACCAGGATAAGTATCTGGCTCCTGCCATTGGATCACCGTGGTGCGCCAGCCGCAGCGCGCCGACTGCGGCGGCCATTGGAGGGTGAACCAACGGCAAAAGGAAGACCTTTCTCTCTGTCTGTCTCTCTCACTGTCCACTCTGCCTGTCAAAAAATAAAAATAAATAAATAAAAAGAATAAGACCTCTGTCTCTCCCTCTCTCTGTCTATAACTCTTTCAAATAAATAAAATCTTTAAAATTTTAATAACCATGTGATTCAACAATTCCACTTAAAACAGAGTTTCAAAGAGTTATTAGTGGACTCATGTTTATAGCTGTATTATGTATAATAGCTAAAAGATGGAAGAAACCCAAGTGTCCATCAATGGATAAAGAGAATAGCAACATGGAATAATATCCAGCCTTAAAAAAAAGGAAATTCTGACATAAGCTACAGCATGGATAAACTTCAAGAACATTATGCTGTGGGCCGACACTGTGACACAGCCAGTGAAGATGCCACCTGTGACACCACCATCCGATATGAGCATCAGCTCAAGTCCCAGCTGCTCCACTTCCTATCCAGTTCCCTGTTAATGTGTCTGGAAAATCAGTGGAGGATGGTCCAAGTACCTAGGCCCTTGCATCCACATGGAACACTTGGAAGAAGCTCCTGGCTCCTGGCTTCAGCCTAGCTCAGCCCAGCCTCAGCTCAGCCCCAGCCATTGTGGCCATTTGAGAAGTGAACCAGCAGATGGACTATCTCTCTCTCTCCCTTGTATGTATGTATGTATCTCTCTCTCTCTCTCCTCTCTCTCTCCTCTGTAATTCTGCCTTTCAAATAAATACATAAATCGTAAAAAGAAAACTTTATGCTACATTAAATGTCAGCACCAAAAAGACAAATATTATGTGGTTCCAATTACATGAATTATTTATAGTCAAAATCATAGAGAAAGTAGAATGTGGTTGTCAGAAGCCGGGTGGGGAAGGGGAGAGAAATGGGGAGTTACTGTTTAATGGGTAGAGTGTTTCAGTTTTACGGGATAAAAGGAATCATAGAGATGGATGCTGGTGAAGATTACCCATGATGAATGCACTTAACACCAATGAAGTATAGACTTCAAATGGTTCCATATAAAGTTTTATGTTATGTATATTGTTACAAGAAAAAATGGAGAAAAAGAAAGCAGTTGCTAGTAATATATAATAAAAACTCAATTACTTATTCTGCTGGAAGGAATACAAAATTATAGAATGGTTAACCATGATGTTAACACTTGCTGGCACTGCCTCCTTTATTTAGAGGGCACTTATGAAACATATGATCTTTTACATGTATAAGTTACCATCAGAGTCAACTGGCATGACAAAAAAATTCTTCAAACTCAATAAAAATAAAACCAATTTATCATACTGTATCTCTTGTCCTGAAATCTGCTTCTTTGACCTAGCGCTATATTGTGAAGTACCCTGTGTGACAATAAATAATGCATCTTCATAAAACAAAAGACAACTTTTTTTCAAAACTGACAAAAGACTTACACAGATACTTCACAATAGATGATACAGAATGTTCAGCCTCATTGTTTGCAGTGATGATAAACTGGAGATGTTCCAAATCTCCATCAACAAATGAATGGAAAAGCAAACTCATACAAAAGACTATTACAAAGTAATAAAAAAGATACATGAGACACAGATGACTCTCACAAACCTTATGCTGAACAAAACATAAAAGATCAGCAATAAAAACCCAGCAACAAGAGCACACTTTTAAAATTTATTTATTTATTTATTTAAAAACAGAAAGGAGAGAAGAGAGAGAGAGAAAGAGGAAGTGTGGGAGAGAGAGAGAGAGAGACAGAGAGACAGAGAAACAAATATTCCACCTACTGGTTCACTCCCTAACTTTCAAAATCTAGAATGGGTCATGAAGAAGCCAGGAGCCATGAATTCAATTTGGATCTCCCCAGTGGGTAGCAAGGATAAAGTAGCTGAGCCATCAACTGCTGCCTCCCAGTGTGCACATTAGCAGGAAGCCTCAATCAGGAGCAGAGCCAGGACTCTGGCATATGGCTCTCCCAAGTGGCATCCAGACCATGACACCAACAAGAATACATTTTCTGTCTGAACTTATGGAAATTCTATAACTAGCAAAACTAATCCATTATTGGAAGACAAAAAGGCTATAGAGATATTGCACGTAGCAGTGGCCAGAAACACAGTTTCTAGCAATCAGCAGGCACGTGGAGGAAGTAAGCAGCAGATACAATTCTGAAGAGACTCTGATATTTCTCTAGTAGTCTATGACTCCACACAGTTTTCAAATGATTATCCTTTGTTTTCCTGAGCCCACATTTCATGCTATTTTCTGGTAATCTGAAAGCTCTTTTTCAATTCCATTCATAAAAATGTTTTCCTTTCACTTAAATTAAAACAAGAATTAAATTAACATTTATATGTTTTGTATTAGTTCTAATGACAAGTTGGGCTTAAATATCTGTAAATGGAAAAAATGTATATAAATATACCTATGTATAGCTGCTATCATCAACAGAAGAGAAATTGCTTCTTTTATAGTTATGCATCAAATTTATTGCCATTTTCAAGGAAAATTATTCTTAACTCCAACAGTTATGACATTTTCATATTCTGACATCTTCATAAAGCATGCTTTTACTTGTAAATGTTTTTCGTAAAAGAACACTACTAGCAAATAAAATAGAAGCAGTCTGTGGCTTATATGACCATTAACATCAAAGAACACATTAAGAAAAACTTTTAAAACCTCATGTCCACAGAAATTAACAAAAGTTAAACTCATAAATCAAGTTCCTTTTTAAAAAGAACTTATCAAGAACTTGGAAAATCCAGTGAACAGAGAGCCAGCAATTCTTAAAAGGTTATGGGCAAAAACTGTGGCAAAGAATATACAACTTCCATGATTTTAAAATAAATACAAAGCAAGCAATGGACCTGCTAAAAGTTGTATATTGTATATTATATAATAATATAAATTATAACTCATGTGAAAATGTGCTGGGACACATTAGAATTTTTTAAAAGATTTTTTAAAAATACTACCAATGAAAATAGCTAAATGAAAACACTATGATAACAAATAACTTACTCAATCTTGTGATAGAATAGTCATTACAAAGCTTTCTGTTTAAGAAGGTCAAAGTATAAAGATATTCTTAGAACTCTAAAAGCCTTCTAAAATTAACCATTTACCCAGCTGAACAAATCTAGGGTCAAGACCGGTTTTCTTTCAGCTGGCATTCCTTTTGTCTTTCTCTTTTCCCCTTTCCTCCTGTTTCCTGCCTGAAATTGACAGATAATGGATTAAACCTCAGCAGCCTGGAGTCTGTGGTAACCTTAATGTGGAAATCTTGTGCTAAGGGTGGAGAGTTGACAAGAAAGAAATGGCACTGTCGGTTATGTCATGATGCTGCCAAAACAGCCTTAGCTAGCCTATCTCCAGGGTTATTTTAACAGAGATGGAAAAACAATATTTAAGCTATGCATTTATTTCCAGTCTTCTAATAAGTGCCACACATAACTAGTGAAGCAGAATCTGGTGTCAAGGCCGGTGTTGCGGTGCAGTTGGTTAAGCTGCCACCTGTGATAGAATTGCAGGGCCATAAAGCAAGCTTACCTTTTTAAGAAAGTTAAAAGTATTCCAAAATAGCTAGACGATTTTACATTCCCAACAGCAGCATTTGAAGAAACTAGTTTCTCTATATTCATGCTAACACCTGGATATTATCTGTATATGTTATTATAGCCTCTAATGAACTGCATGTTGGTGATCCCCCAAAATTCACCATTTGATAAGCAGATTAGTGCAAGTATGAACCACAGACCTAGTAAGTCACCCCAGTAGAAACAACTGCCTCTTTTAACTGAAAGGAATACAGATGTGATAACAAAAGGGGAGGCTGATGGATCTGAGGATGAGACTACAGAGCAGTTTGGCTAAGAGTATATTAACTCCACAAGATAAAGAAAGAATTATCCTAAAGGCTATTCAGAGATCATCAAAGATTACCTCCAAAGAGGTTTCAAAGAAGGGGAAGAGGATACTGCCTAAGTTTCATCAGGCTAAATGAGGACTACCTGAAGCCTTGTAAGTGGGCTGTTGAACCAGTGGGTCCAGAAGACAAAGCATCAAATCAAAACCCAGCAGTTATCTTGCCAGATTGTACAACTATCTGAGATCCTTTCTTCCTTCTAAGGCCTCCCTTGGGGAATGGGGATGTCAAACCTAGGCTTGTACCACCACTCCATGTCTTTTAGAAGCAGCTACCTTTTCTGTTTTCACAGGATCAGAGAAACAGAATTTTAGCCTCAGGATGAAATGTACTTCAAGTCTCACAGGATCTGATTTAGATGATATCTAAGTAGGAAGTTGGACATTAGAAGTGATGCTGGAACAAATTACAACTCTTGCGGGTGCGCAGGCATTGTGGCACCACAGGTGAAACTACCACTTACATCCCACATCAGAAAGCCAGTTCCAGGCCTGGCTGCTGTGCTCCTTTATCCAGCTTCCCGCTGATGCATCTGGGAAACCAGTGGATGATAACCTAAGTACCTGGGTCTCTGCTACCCATGTTGGAGACTTCAAGTTCCTGAATTCTGCCTGGTTGGGGCTGTTGTAGGAATTTGGGGGGTGAACCAGCAGATACAAAATTACTTACTCTGTGTGTGTGTGTGTGTGTGTGTGTGTGTATGTGTGACTGTCTTTCAAATACATAATATAAAATAAACACTCTTGTGGCTACTGGGATGGAATAAATGGGAGAAAAACATGGGAGAAAAACAGGAATTTTTCATGGGGATCAGGGAATGGTATATAACAGAGTGAATTTATTCCCCAAAATTCATATGTGAAGCACTAGCTCCAGTGTGGTGATATCTAAAGATGGGTATCTTCAGGAAATAACCAGGTAGGAAGTAATTAGGAGGACATGTGGATGGGGTGCCTATGATGAGCTGCCCTTATAAAACAAGAAAGATCAGAGTATGTGTTCTCGTTCTGCCCCTGTGCCCCCCACCCCCACAGTCACGTGAGGGCACAGCAACAAAGCGGCTCTCTGAAAGCCAGGAAAGATGCCCTCTCCTGTAACCAAATTTATTGGCACCTTAATCTTGGACTTCCCAGCCTTCAGAACTAAGACAAAGCACTGAAGCACTAAAGCTGTTTTCTGTTCCATTTTGTCCAGCTTTACACTTGTTTTGGAGGGAGGGAAATCTGCCAAACTTCTTACCAGGCAGAAATCCCACCCCAAGCTCATTCAATTTTAACAACATGGAAGTATACATTATCCTCTCTCAAGAACAGAAGGGGAAACTTAAATGAGTTTCCTGGAAAGTTACATAATAAATAAAAGTCTCTTCATTTTACATATATTTGAGCACTTGCTCATGAGCCAAGTGTTCTAAGTGCTTGAGATCCATTAAGGACCAAAAGAGAAAACAACTCCTGCACTAGTGGAGTGCAGATTCCAGCAGGAGGATACAAATAATGAATAAACTAAATTATACAGCACATTAGAAGATGACTGTGTTCAGCAAGAAAATAAAGTAGACCAAGAAACGGTCCATGAGTTGAAGAACAGGTCTCATTCATAAGGCTGCATTTAAGAAAAGACTTGAAAGTTAAATGAGTTAAAGAAACTAGCCAGCAGATAATTTGGGAAGGGGGGAACATATTCCAGGCAAAGAGAACATAAACAAAGGCATGACAATAAGAGTGAACCTGCAAATAATCAAGGATTTTTAATAGTAACATTGATATACTCAGTGAAGGGAAAATGTGCTAGTTATCAATCGCCGTGTAACAGATGACCCCACACTTAAAAGACTATTATGACAGATGCTGTGACTCAGTAATAACATAATTCAGCTAAGTTTTCTATCTCGGGATTTCTCCCAAGGCAGCAATCAAGCAGTTACCCTAAGCCTTGGGAAGAACCTGCTTCCAAGTTCACTCACATAGCTGTTGGCAAAATCAGTTCCTTACTGGCTGTTGGCTTGAGGCTGCTTTCTACTCTCTGCTATGGGAGCCTCCTCTATCAGACATGAAACAACATGGGAGCTTGCTTAGGCAAAGCAAGCAATAGAAAAGAATCAGAAAGTCTGAGCAATACAAAGTAACTCTGCTTTAAAACTTAATCTCAGAAAAGACAGCCCATCTTTTTTTACCACTTGTCTCTGTTACAGACAAATTACCAGGTCCAGAACACACAAAACAATAGGGTATTACATAAATGTATGAGTACTAGCTGGTGGGGAGCATTATAAGGCATCTTAGGAGTTGGAGTAGTAGGAGGACATGAGGTCAGGTCAGTTTCTAGGATGAGGAAGAATGCCAGATCATATAAGGCCTACAAGCTTCAATAGTGACTGCACCCTTTTCATGAGAGTAAAACGGGAAGCAGGGTTTTGAGAAGATGAACAGGATCTGTCATGTTTCTAAGGGATCATTCAAACTGTTGTACCATGGATAAAACAAAGAAATATGTTGGGAAGCTTCTGCAAAACAACCCAAAAAGAGACCACAGCGGCTTGCATAGGAAAGTTGCCAGAAGACTACTTCTGGGAAGTGATCAGATTCTGGATAAATCCTAAAAATCAAGCATAAGAGAATCTTCTAGCAAACTTCATATAAAATGTGACAAAATAAAGATAGGAAGATGACTGCACGGCTTTTAGCTTGTGCAACTCTCTTACTGCTATGTACTATAAGGAAAATTATAGAGTATAACTAGAAGAGCATCAGTTGTTTTAGAAATGCTAAATGAGAAGTTTCTGATTTCTTGATAGAAAATCATCTAATAGCTGGACACAGAAATATGAAGTTCAAGAGAGGTTTATACATATATTTGAATCTGGGAGATGATATTTAGAGCCAAGCAACAGTACAAAATCACCAAGGAATTTAGTGAGATAGAGACTAGGTCTACAGAACAACCACAAATGGAAGAAGAAAAATCAAAAGTACCTGTCTCTTTCTCCAAAATCTTCAGTATACCAGGTTTATGGCACCAATGTGACAAATTAGCGGGTTGCTTAGAGATAGAAAATACAAGTCACACTAGCAATTAAGTCTAAGAGGTCATTTCTTTTCCTGATGCTTCTACTTGGAAACAAATTCTTTCGCTACTTAGTCTTAAGGAATCTTTATCAAGATAATATCTTGAGCAAACAACCAACAGCCACTTAGAAAACACACCCAGTATTTTAAAAAGGAAGAGAAGGGGTTAAGAGACAGGACACAACTATATCTTATCAAAAAGGAAAAAGAGAAAGATGAAATTTACAAAATTAGTGCTAGTCTTTCCATCTTGCCTTAAAAAGCACTGTACTGGAATATATCATTAGAGATGTTTTCAAGACAATAAAATGAAAAGGATGGAAGTTTGATGAGATGCTAAGTCAAGTCTCACAAACCCAAAATTATTTCACTAACAGCAAAGGTCTCTTGTTCTTTTATCTGACTTGAACAACAAATAACACATATGTAGCACTAATCACATGTACGACACTCTTAATACTACAATATAGGTACTACTTTGTCACCATTTCACAGGTAGACAAACCACAAAGCAATTAAATGACTTCAAGGTCCCATGTGCTCCTTTCTTTTTTTTTTTTTTTTTAAAGATTTATTAATTTGAAAGTTAGAGTTACACAGAGAGAGAAGGAGAGGTAGAGGCAGAGAGACAGAGCAGTCTTCATCCACTGGTTCACTCCCCCACTGGCCACGACGGCCAGAACTGCGCTGATTCAAGCTGCTTCTGGGTTTCCCATGGGGGTGCATGGCCCCAAGGGCTTGAGCCATCTTCTTCTGCTTTCCCAGGCCACAGCAGAGAGCTGGATTGGAAGTAGAGCAGCCGGGATTTGAACCAGTGCCCATATAGGTTGCCGGCACTGCAGGCGGCAGCTTTACCCGCAAGGCCACAGCGCTGGCCCTCCCATGTGCTCCTTTCAAATTAGATTCTAGGAATTGTAAAGCTTATTCTAGTTTGAAAGTACTCCTGCCCACCACCTTCATGTGCTGGAAACTTTATCAGCAATGCAGCAGTGTTGGGAGGTAGATGCTAAGTCAGGCAGGTGTCACTCACAAACGGATGTGATGCCATTATTAATGGAGTGGGTTCAATATAAAAGAACAAGTTCTATTCTCTCCCTCCACCCAGCCTCTCTTTGCCCTAGAAGGCCATTAGCAGATGGCAGCCTCTTGACCTTGGATTTACCAGCCTCCATAAGCACGCACCAATAAACTTCAGTCCATTATCAATTATGCAGTCTCAGTATTCTGTCACAGCAGCACAAAATGTACTCAGATAAACCCCGAGCTCAAACACATAGGAATGACACCGGTACAAATGATCACCAATTATAAAATAGAAGTGAGGAGAAAGTTCCTAAAAACTCTTTTAAATGCCATTAAAGGTCTGGTATAGAAACTGTCTGAAAGCTTCCTGGCCCACTTTATTGTCTCCTAGTTCCATAGCATAACTTATTTAAACATGTGCATGGTGTGACACACTCCGATTTTTACTACAGGATTGCTTAGTAACCAAAAAATAGGAACTTCCTAAACACCTAATACTTTGGGATTGTTTGACTAAGCTGTAAGAATAGCCATATAATGGAAAGCAGTGAAGTAAAAATGTTTAACTATACACACAATATAAAATTTCTATGGTTTGGATATGGTTCAAGTATGTATCCCAGAAGTCCATGTGCTGTAAGCTTGCTCCCCAGTATGGTGGGTTGAGGTGGTAGAACCTTTAAGAAGTGAAGAAGGGTATTAGGTCAGGAGGGTGCTGCCTGGGAAGGGACTGTTGATGTCTCACAGAGTGAGTGAGCTCTCACAAGGGAGACTATTACAAAACAAAGCAGGGCTACTCCATGTGTTTGGCCCTTTCTGCAACTTGGCTGGTTCCATTTCCATTTCTCTGCCATGTTGTTTTTTTGTTGTTGAGATATCTGTTATTTGAAAGGCAGAGTTACAGAGACACAGAGGCACAGAGAAAGAGAGAGAGAGAGAGAAGAGACAGAGGTCTTCCATCCGCTGGTTCACTCCCCAGATGGCTGCGACTGCCAGATCTGGGCCGATCTGAAGCCAGGAGCTTCTTCCTAGTCTCCCACATGGATGCAGAAGCCCAAGCACTTGGGCCATCCTCTACTGCTTTCCCAAGCCATAGAAAAGAGCTAGATCAGAAGTGGAGCAGATGGGACTTGAACCAGCACCCATACGGGATGCCAGCATTGCATAGTGACAGCTTAGCCCATTATGCCATGGCACTGGCCTCTCTCTGCCATGATGCAGCCAGAGAAGTCCTCACCAGAAGATGAACAGATGGGACCACCCAGTCTTGGACTTCCAGCCTCCACATTATGAGCTAAATAAAGCTCTTTTCTTTATAAAGAAACCAGCCTCGAGGGGATGCCATAAGAATTCTTGGGGCAAGGCTAGAAGAGCCTGTGGCAGCACGAGTCACTGGTGATATGCCTGAGAGAGAACCTTGAGAATCCTACTAGTTTTGAGTCTGGCTTGGAGGGCCCACCTAACCCTGCAGCACATTGCTTCCTCCCATCCCCCGACAAGAGTGCTGGCAGGTAGCAGGGAAAAAGCACCATCTTAATAAGGCAGTACAAGCTACCACAGCCTGCACACAACTGGGAGATTTTATCAGAGGGATAAATCCGTGGTCCCCACTGACTTTCAGTATGGACTGGAGGGTTGGTGGGGGAGGGGCGCCCACTTAAGACTGCAAAGCACTCCCCTTCCCTCACTCTATCAAGGCACCTAGACTCGACATGCCAAGGCAGAACACCACTCAGCTTCTATCAGACAGGCAGCTGGCTTCAGAAATGCTACAATTTGCTCCGTGGATAGGGAGGCTCATGGGGCTAAGAGTGGGTCCCCTGCTCCCTGTGACTGTTAGGAAACTGGTGCAGTTTTATCTATGGCACGATCTACACCCTGATTTACATCCTAGGCTCTAGCCCCCACCGCCATTGCTGGAAGCCAGGTGGCCACATGGCCCAACTGCTGCTGTCAAGCTCCACCCCCATCCTAATGGGATTCGCTACTCCTACTTCCCTGCCCGCCCTCGGGCAAAGTTTTAGAAGGGCCTGTACCTGAACATGTGGCTCTCTTGGCTCTTCTCTCCTGCTCTCTTGGGTCCTCTCTACTCTCCTCTCCCTCTCTCGTCTCTCTTCTCTCCTCACTAGCTCCTCTCCTCTCTGTTTCTTATTCTCTCCTTCTCTCTCTTTTCCTTCTTCACCCCTTCCCTCCAGCCTGCTGGTTTTCCCAATAAACCCTTTCCCTTACTCCAGATTTGGTGTGTTTTGTGACGGCCTAACAGAAATATATAACAGTGACTGTAGGAGTTCTGTGAAGCATCCGGCTTCCGAGTCTCAGAGCTCCCTGAGAGCTGGGAAGAGTCATAGCAGGGGGCTCAGCCATCACACTGAGCAAGAGATCCTTTGTGTGGTTTGTGCACTTGCCTGGGTGGGGATGTAGCCGCTGTGACCCACCCTGAGTAGCTGGTTCACCTTCCCAGAGAGTGGCTGAGGCTCTGATAACCACAGCCAATGCAATCATACTCTCACCACTTCTAAAGATACAGGAGATCTACCACTCTGGAACACTCTGGACTCTTGCCCACTCTGGAGCACCGGCCCCACCCAGCACGCGGCTCTGAATATCTGCTGACGCAGCAGACACTCCACTAAGCCATAGAAGCATATTACAAAGATAAAAGCCGTCAGAGAAGGAAACCAACATATGTTTCCACAAATGCCTAAAAAATAAATGTAGGAATGAAAGAAACATGAACAAGAAGACAGAATGTGACAGGATGTGAAGATGAACAGATTGATGAAATGCCTGAAAAGGAATGATCAGAAGATCACTCAAAAACACAGAGAAACAAATACATGAGTTAAAAAAATCCATAAAGGGCCAGCGCTGTGGTGTAACAGGTAAGGCTGCCACCTGCAGTACTGGCATCCCATATGGGCGCCGGTTTGAGACCCAGCTGCTTCACTTCCAATCACTTCCAATCCATCTCCCTGCTATGGCCTGGGAAAGCAGTAGAGGATGGCCCAAGTCCTTGGGCCCCTGCACCCGCCTGGGAGACCCAGAAGAAGCTCCTGGCTCCTGGCTTCGGATCAGCACAGCTCCGCTTGTTGCAGCCAATTGGGGAGTAAACCAACAGATGGCAGACCTCTCTCTCTCTCTCTCTCTCTCTCTGCCTCTCCTTCTCTCTCTGTGTAACTTTCCCAAGTAAAATAAATAAATATTTTAAAAAAAGAAATCCATCAATGACATGGACGAGAAATTCTACCAGGAGACACATACACTGAAGAGAAATCAACCTGAAATACTAGAAATGAAGAATTCATATGTCCAAACAAAAAAAGTAAAATAAATATGCAGGCTTGGTACTCAGAGAAGGAATATCTAAGAAGACAAATCCTTGGAAATACAAAAAAAAAATAAGAAAATTTAGAAAAACCAAAAATAGTGTTCAAGATTTATGAGATACTATCAAACGGCCAAATATACACATCTTAGGAGTTCCTGAAGGTGTGGAAAGAGAGAATTGATTAGACGACCATCAGAAAACTTACCTAATTTGGAGATAGGGACATCCAAATACAGGAAGCACATATAACTCCTGATTGACATGGTCAGAAAAGATTTTCAGCACAACACAGTATAGTCAAACTTTTAAAAGTAAAACATAAACATAAGATCATAAGATGAATGAGAGAAATGCCAGATTACCTTCAAAAGATCTCCAATTAGACTGACAGCTGAAGAATATGGCCTATGTGCTTGGGCCCCTGCTACCCACATGAGAGATGTCGAGGAAGCTCCTGGTTCCTGGCTTGGGACTGGCCCAGCCCTGGCCATTGCAGGAATTGTGGGGAACTGTGGCCATCTGGGGAGTAAACCAGTGGATGGAGGATCTCTTTCTCTGTCCTCTCTCTGTAACTCTGATTTTCAAATAAATAAATAAACCATAAAAAAAAAGATTGAAAACTGATTTCTCATCAGAAACCCTACAGGCTAAGTAAGAATGGAGATATGGTTGAAGTCATAAAGGAAAAAAATATCACTCCAGAATACTGTACCCAGAAAAGCTCTCATTTATAATTGAATGTAAAATAAAGACTTCCGAAACAAACAGAAAGAATTTGTCACCACTCGACCAACCTGACAAATACACTTAAGGATGTGCTATACACAGAAAACAGAGAAAGACAGAATCATGAAACAATGAGAAGGCAGCAAATGTCTTAATAAAAGAACTAAGGAAATCCAAAATAAACAATCGGAATACTTATGGAAAAATGACAGGACCAAGTTGTTATGTACCAATAATAACCTTGAAAAGAAATGGCCTAAATTATTCTATTAAAAGATAGACTGGCTGAATGGATTAAAAACCAAAATCCATCTATTTACTGCCTACAAGAAACATACCTCACCAACAAAGATACATACAAACTGCAAGTGAAAGTATATTCCATGCTAATAGAAAGCAAAAATGAGCATGAGTAGCCATCCTAATATCACACAAAATAGATTTTAACACAAAAACTGTTAAAAGAGACAACGAAGGGCAATATGTAATAATTAAGGGTTCAATTCAACAGTAAGATATGACTAGAGTAAATGTACAATGCACCCAATGCTAGGACACTTGGATATTTAAAAAAATGTTAATAGATCTGCAGGGAGACACAGGTTTCAATACAGTAATAATGGGGGACTTTGGCATCTCACTTTCATCAATGGACAAGTCAACTACACAGAAAATCAACAAAGAAACAACAGAGCTAATCCACTCTATTGATTAAATAGAACTGATTGGTATCTATAGAACATTTCATCCCACAGCTGCAGAATATACATTCTTTTCATCAAGCATTGAACTTTCTCTAGGATAGACCATAGGCTAGGCCATAAAGGTCCCAGCACAAATATTTGAAACAATCAAAAACTATAGACAACACCACTAATCAACAGCTTTAGCATGTATACATAAACTACAGCATGTTAATACAGCAATAAAAAACCAACAGAATACAGAAGTCTTCCAAAAGTTCATGTAAAATGTATTGTATTTTGTTTTTCCATGATTTTTTTGCTACTTACTTCAATACAGATAAACCTTAAATATATCAATCACTAAAGAATCCAAATATTTAAAAAATGCAATATGTGTTTCCATTTATATCTACCCACAAAATGATAACCTGAGAGCCAGGGCCAAGAAGAGAATGTGTCTCTGGAGGAGGGAACTGACAGACAACCACAGAAGAGCTGAACAAAAACAGCCAGAAGTAATCTGTTTAGGAAGCCCTACATTTGTACAACCCTTGCATGCATGTAAAAACAAAGCAATAATTTAAGAAAAACATCAAACAAAAGGAAAATTCACTTAAATGTTAAAAAGGTAAATGGTTTTAAAAAAAGTGAAAACCACTATGGCTTTACTACACTTATTTTTTAGTATAGTTACAGCAAGCATGAGAATAAATAAACACAAAAAATACAGTAAAGAGGTAAAAATTTAAACAAAAATTGAACCATTAAAAGCAAATAACTTAGATAAACATTAAAACATGCAAGAGATATAGAAGAATTGCATAATAAGCTTAAACATGAAATAAAACCTCACCAAGAACTAAAAAATTCACACAAGAACGCTTTTATAAAAGAACCTAGGAAAGATGCTTTAAAAATGAAAAAATTAATGAAAACATTTAGAAGGAAGAAAGGAATAAATCCTTAAATTTCTGGGGAAGGATACAACATCTCCAGATATGAGTGTCTCCTTCTGACTACAGGGCAGAGGGGCAGAAAAGAACAACAGTACCCTCTCACCCTTCAACAAGCTCTAGCAACTGTATCTCCTCCAGTCAGCTTCAGTTAACTGCGGATTGTTGAAAGCCACTCAGCAATAGGCAGCAGCAGCAATCAGCCTGCCTTCAACAATCTTTCCAGGAAAAAACAACCAAAATCCCATTAGTAGAGGAGCCTCAAAAACGTGGTTTTCAGACCTTAGGAGTTGTAGCGATCCTTTTAGAGCATCCACAATGAGAAACGATTTTCACTGTGGTATCACGATGTTATCTGCCATTGCACTTATGCTTATATTTGAGCTGATGATGGTAAAACAACAGTGGAAAGAAACTGCAAGACCACGGACCCAAATTGAATTCTTGGAGGCAGAGGGAAGTCTGAAACTTTTATTCATGAATGTCTACTTTGAAGCAATAAAATTCTATAAATGTCAACTTTAGAGTATATATCTGTTTTTCATGTATTAAGATTTATTACATTAGACTTAATTAACAAAGAGGTGATTATTCCAACTATTCCCCATTTGGCAGCCCAATTTTAACTGTTAAATCTGGAAAAAAAAAAATAGTACCCATTGTAGATTATAAAAATCTTAATGCTATATGCCATCCATTATGTCCACCATACCTTATACCTAATATTAACATATCTGATGCCTTTCAATAGATAAATGATGTTTCTTCACTATTACAAGTGTGGCAAATGTGTTTTGCTCAAAGCTTTTCCAACAGCCCCTCAGTCTCAGTTTGCCTTCACCTTGAAAGGACTCTTCTTCTAAGGTATACATGGGCACCTCATTGACTTTGCCATCACATACATTACTTTGCAAAGAATTTAACTGTGCCCGTCATTTATTAGGAACACAAGCACACACACATTGATGACATCCTCCCTATATGCAACTATTTGACATACTTGCGAAGAACATACAAGGTTAATACCTTATCATCCTACTTGAGTTTTGGTGCAATGCATGCCTCATTTAAAAGATTAATTGTCACTGATGCTACAAATCACACTAGCTTATATGGGCCACTCTCCAATGAAAGGGGCTAAAAATCAGTCAAAATAAATTCTATAGGCACTCTCCTTAGTACTCTCAGTGACTTCTTCACTGTAGGGGTGCACAAGCCTTCTGAAGTCTCTGGATCATCTATGATGTCCATTAGTTCTCAAGGGTTATGATGCAAGAAATTACTTTTCTTGGAACCTTGCTATGTTCCCGTAAAATTAAATTAGATGACTATTAACTGATATACTAGAAATATAGTCTCCCATACAATTTGAGAATGTGATTCTCCAAACCATGTTGTCTACTAGGACTTTGTCCATGGATAGAGGACAGTCAAACCTGAGCACGGCTACTGCAACCCAAACTTGGCATACTCCACTTGGCAGAGGGGATGTCCTCCAATGTCTACTGTCTATGTCCAGATGTCAGGCAGGAGGTCACCCCTCTAGCAAATAAGAAAAGCCATTTAATTTCAGCTAGACACCATTCTGCTGACTGTAGATCTCATTACTCTTGGTCTGGATGCATTCACTGGTTGCAATCCAGAAACCCAAAGTTACCACAGACATATCATTGGCAAACATGGAACTCCACTAACAAAAGCTTAAACCAAGAGTTACGGCTTAATATCTATTTTAACACAATTTCTCAGAAACCATCTAGCCCAAACCTTGGACAGCTGGAAGCTGTAATACTTGGCCCACCCATAAATGAAACTTTGTGCCAGATGGGTTCTATATCCTTGAACTACAAGCAGAGTATTACAGACATTAATACTCCAAGTTGATCCAGCTCCCCGCTAATGTGTCTGGGAAAGCAGCACAGAATTGCCCAAATGCTTGGGTCCCTGCATCATATGAAAGACCTGGAAGAAGCTCCTGACAAAAGTCTGGCCTGGCCACAGTCATTGCAGCCATTTAGGGAATGAACAAACCAAAAGGAAGATCAATCTCTCCCTCTCTCTCTCTGTCAGGATGGCCAAGCAGTCTAAAGTATCAGACTCTCTCACTCTATAACACTTTCAAATACATAAATAAATCTTTTAAAAGTAGCTCACTTCAGTAGATGCCCCATTGCTCAGCCATTGTGACTTTTAATACCTTAAGGTCTTTTTTTTTAGAAACCTTTTATTTAATGAGTACAAATTTTGTTAAGTACAACTTTTTTTTTTTTTTTTTTTTTTGGACAGGCAGAGTGGACAGTGAGAGAGAGAGAGACAGAGAGAAAGGTCTTCCTTTTGCCGTTGCCGTTGGTTTACCCTCCAATGGCCACCGCGGCCGGCGTATCGCGCTGATCCGAAGCCAGGAGCCAGGTACTCCCTCCTGGTCTCCCAAGCGGGTGCAGGGCCCAAGGACTTGGGCCATCCTCCACTGCACTCCCAGGCCATAGCAGAGAGCTGGCCTGGAAGAGGGGTAACTGGGACAGAATCTGGCGCCCCAACCGGGACTAGAACCCGGTGTGCCGGCGTCGCAGGCGGAAAATTAGCCTAGTGAGACGCGGCACCAGCCTAAGTACAACTTTAAGCATATAGTGATTCTTCACAACATACCCGCCCTCGCACCCACATTCCCATCCCACTTCCTCCTCCCTCTCCCATTTCCAGTCCCATTCTCCATTAAGATTCATTTTCAATTAACTTTCTACACAGAAGACCAACTCTATACTAAGTAAGGATTTCAACAATTTGCACACATACACACACAAAATAGAAAAAAATTGTTTGAGAACAAGTTTTACTGTTAATTCTCATAGTACAACTCACTGAGGACAGAGGTCCTGCATGAGGAGTAAGTGCACAGTGACTCCTGTTGTTAATTTAACAATTAACACTATTATGTATGATGTCAGTGACCACCCAAGGCTCTTGATATGAACTGCCAAGACTATGGAAGTGAGTATATATCTGTTTAATAATCTAATTGTAGATATATATATATATATATATAAAGAATACTGTGTCTCACAATATCTCAACATTATTGCTATTTTAGCAATTATGAGATACACTTGCTTTTTTTTTTTTTCCAGAAAATTTTTTTTTTTACTTGGAGGTACCACTGAGAGATGAGCAATGGTTAACCAGACCATTGAATATTAAGCAATGAATGATGAGACTGTCACTTTAAAAATGATAAGTGATAGCATTTGTTATTGATGATAAAACTCAAGCACTCAAGACAAAATCAGAATTTTGGAAGACCTGAATTCACCACCTTGAGCTTTATAACTTTCTAGTACATAAGAACTTGTTTTGAGAAAAAAATAGTGGTGACATTAATGAATGTGATTTTTCAATGTATAATGATATGTGCCAATATTTGGAAGACCTATATTATTAAGTGAGCCAATATCTTCCAAATGAATAAAGCAAGATGTCAAAAATCATGCATAGATGCAAGATACATTCCAAGTGCAAATAGACCAAGGGATCTTAGTGTAATGGTGTGTGAAAAGGCAGTGAGAGTACAGATTTCAATCAGTAATATAAAGAAGGTTAATACTTCTACACATTTTCACTGAGGAAGACGGCTGAAATCACTTTATCAGAGTGTTTAAGAACTTGAACTTTTTCAACCAAAATCTCTTCTATAGAAAGCTAGCATCTAAACTGGCACCTAAAATAATCTGACAAATATAGAAAAAAACCCTGCAACAGTGGCTCTTTGGAAGAAAATATGCATACAATCTACAATAGCATTAATTAAGTAACTGAACATTAATTTCAATACTCTAAAAAAGTGTCTAACGACTTGTTTGTAGGAAGCTTTCCATTTGAAAATACACATGGAATTCCAACATAAACTACAATTAAAAGCATATTTTGTCTCACAGATTCCATGTTCAGCCTCCCTATTCACCCAAAAGTCTCTCTCATTGCACACGTATGAGTCTCCTTGTAAAAAATCCACTGTCCCCAGCCACAGGTTCCTAAACCTGGCTGTGCTAAAAGCAGAATTGGTGTTATTAACTTTCTAGTAATAGATTACAGACTGTCTATCACACCAAAGTAAATTAGAATCTCCCTGGACACAACTGAGTATTCAGTATTATTTAAAAGATCCCCAGATGATTTCAGATTGCTCTGGGGGATTCAAAGTTGCTAGCCGTTGCCACAGTTAATATTCCCACACCACTCACTAAAAGGCAGCTCCAGTTGTTGATGTTAAGATCTACTTTAGGAACTCATTAACAAAATGATCTCTGGAGCCAGTGTTCTGGTGCAGTGGGTTACACTGCTGCCTGCAATGCCAATATTCCACGTGGGCACTGGTTCATGTGCAGGGTGCTCCACTTCTGATCCAGCTCCCTGTTAACGTGTCTGGGAAAGCAGTGTTAGATGTGGTTGGGCCTCTGCAACCCTGTGGGAGACCCAGCTGGAGTTTCTACCTCTGGTTTCAACTTGGCCCTGCCCTGGTTGTTACAGCCATGGCCCTGCCCTGGTTGTTACAGCCATGCCAGAAGTAAATCAGCAGATGGAAGATCTCTCTCTGTGTATCTCTCTCTGTAATAATTTTGCCTACCAAAAAAAAAAAAAAAAAGTGATCTTTAACATCAATTTCTTCATCACTAGAAGGTAGAAAATTTTTAAAAAGAGATAACCATTAAGGAAAATTTAGAAAGACGTTGAACATGAATTCTCACATACTACCTGGAAAGGTGAGAAAATGAGAAAGTGCTGATCAATTTGGAAACAGTAGATGAACTGTAGAATCAGACACAGGTAACATATAGAAACAGTGTTGTGGACTACCTGAGTTTGTATAGTTCTCAGGAACCAGAAAAAGTTATCTAATAGGTAGCATCTAGCATTTCAGGAAAACAGCTGGGCTTGAGGATATAAGCTATCTTAGAAGCTGCGCAATCTTTTCATGCTCCCAGCTGTAGGTCACCACCAAGCCAAAGTTAAAGGCCCATGAGAATACTTCAGAAAGTTTGTGAAAATAGGATTAAAAATTTATTTTGATGAAAAAATGAAAGTCATGCATTTGAAGGGTCTTCAAAAAGTCCATGATATCTGGGTTCTAGTCCCGGTTGGGGCGCCGATTCTGTCCTGGTTGCTCCTCTTCCAGTCCAGCTCTCTGCTGTGGCCCAGGAGTGCAGTGGAGGATGGCCCAAGTGCTTGGGCCCTGCACCAGCATGGGAGACCAGGAGGGAGTACCTGGCTCCTGACTATGGATCAGCACAGCGTGCTGGCAGTAGTGGCCATTTGGGGAGTGAACCAATGGAAGGAAGACCTTTCTCTCTGTCTCCCTCTCTCTGTCTAACTCTGCCTGTCAAAAAAAAAAAAAAAAATTCCATGAGAAATATGTATTATAAAAAATATTCTGAAGTTTTTTGCATCCAAATAAACTTTTAATTCTATTTTTCTATTAACTTTTTAAAATACTCTCTTAGTATCTATAGCTGAGGTGGATATGACTAACATGAAAATAACCATTAACATCATCCAACAAGATGTTGTTTTATTTCCATAGTCATCATAGAATCTTCGATTTGGAATCTGGCTTTTCATGCAAATTTTTAACTTAAACCAAGTGTCTCAACTATCCTATCTCAATGAATTTCTCACTATAACCTAAATGCTGCAGAGAATCCCAAAAGTCCTTAAAGTGTCTGTCTATAATGATTAGCTTATCTTCAACACATTTGAAATGGTACTAAGTAAACATAATACTTGGAAGGATTGAGAAAAATACTCAATAAAATCCATTCTATAGACTTAATTTTCTCCATGGACCCAAACAACTGAAAAGCTTCACAAACTGACATTTTGGTTTATAAGTCTCGTGATTACAATGGATTTGTCCAGTTTCCTCCAGGTTCAAGGGTAAAGCATTGCTCATGGCCATAGTTCACTGACATGTAAGTTGGCTTATCTTGTCATATGTTCTCTACTATAGGATGACTATACTTTAGTATCTCACAGATGACATATTTTGCACTTTAAAATGTTTTAAAAAGTGTTTTAGAGCCTTCTAATAAATCTATACTAAAAAGGAAACATGATACTTAAAATAGAACCATTTTGAAAGTCTTAACTTACTGGGCTTAAAATTAGGTTTTATTATATCTAATGTTTTCATCATGAATATTACACTCTATACTAAAATACCACAAAAAATTTTCTAAACTCCATATCAAAGCAATAGAATGTCATGAGTCTTTAAGATTTTAAATCAGGGGAAAAGGCAAAGGTCAAAACCACAGCAGCTAAATTAAAATCCAAAGAAACCTTGAAAAAGAAGTCTCATCAACAGACATTTCTGTAGATTGTCTCAGTTTAATATTCATCATTGGAAAAAAAAAAAAAAAACAGCATCACTTCCCTAACTCAGTAATTATGCATTGTTGTAAAAACATGACTCTCATGATTTTGCAAAGAGAAAATGTTAGAAACATTCAGGTGGTTATCATATAGCTTTCATTATCTAATAACAAGAAAAGAGGGGGACAGAGCAGGAAGGAAGGAGACTCAATCAACCATAATTCCTGGATTAGAATGGCTCTACAGAGTACAATACGGTGGATGCTACTAATTCCCCAGAATGCACTCTTCTGCTATCAACACTTAGGAACTGAGAACTGAGACTTTAAAAGGAGAACTCAAGCAAAGGAAATTAGTAATGATAACAAAACTAGATTTGCAAGATTTAAAGTAACTTGACTGAAACAACCACCACAAACTAATGTTAAAGGTGAACCTAATTAACGCAAAACAGGTTAAAGTTTCTGGATGTTGAAATGAAGGCATATTATTTACTCCTGGTATACGAAATACTCTGGTATACGAAATATTAACTTTATATGTAACATCAAAATGTAAAAGTCCATAACCAGCTTTATTCTACATTTTGGTGAGCTTCCCAAGCAGGAAATAAAACTGATACTTACTATAGTAACCATATAATACAGTGTCTTCAATCTGTCTGCTGACATTAGCATTAGCCCATTCCTAGAATAGAAACAATAAAAATACTAATGAAACATCCATTCATCTAACAAATATAGTTAACTTTTCATAGGACTAAACATCACTTCTAAAATCTATCATTTCTTCAAGAAGTGACAAATACACATAATTTTCAATCAGTGAACTCTGAGATGACAACATAATTCTGAGGAAATAACACACACATACATAAAGGCACCTAACTCAGACTGAAGATCAGAGGATGGCTTTTCGAAACCTACTCTAAACTGAGGCCTGAAGGAAAAATGATATTCTCAGAGAAAAGGAGAAAATAGCAGGAAGGAAAGAAATATAAAAGAGGGTTTTGAAAAAACTGTAAGAGCCTAATACATTCACTAGAGATTTTGGAAAAGTAAATAAAAGCAAGTGTAGAGAGGGAGGTAAGGGGGTATGAGGAGGCACTGGGGAGTCATGCTAAGTATTTTGGACTTTATCCTAAAGTCAGTGAAAAAATCATGATATATTTTATGTAGAGTAACAAACTTGATTTGTATTTCAAAAATAACTTATTTGTGTATGCTACACAATTTTAAAGAAATACCTAAAAGTTAGTCTAGACTCCTTTGCATCCATCCCACAGTGCTCTTTAAACTACTAAACTTAAAAAAAGTGATTCAAATTTGTCTTTTCAAACAGAAAAAATGCACATTAGTCTGAACTGAGGTATGTCATAGATTTTTTTGTCTAATGCCTAAATTCTGTGAAAAATTAAACTGGGAGAGTCGAAGGAAGTGATCACTGTTATTTAATAAAGACTGAAATTATAATCCAGGTCAACAAGTTTTTATAAATACTTTGAGTTCAAGTCAGTGGTAACACCCCAGTGTAACTGTTCTTAAGAAGGATATCAGGCCGGCGCCGCGGCTCACTAGGCTAATCCTCCGCCTAGCGGCGCCGGCACACCGGGTTCTAGTCCCGGTCGGGGCGCCGGATTCTGTCCCGGTTGCCCCTCTTCCAGGCCAGCCCTCTGCTGTGGCCAGGGAGTGCAGTGGAGGATGGCTCAGGTGCTTGGGCCCTGCACCCCATGGGAGACCAGGAAAAGCACCTGGCTCCTGGCTCCTGCCATCGGATCAGCGTGGTGCGCCGGCCACAGCGCGCCAACCGCGGCGGCCATTGGAGGGTGAACCAACGGCAAAGGAAGACCTTTCTCTCTGTCTCTCTCTCTCACTGTCCACTCTGCCTGTCAAAAAATAAAAAAAAAAAAAAAAAAAAGAAGGGTATCAATATTAAATTTCCCTTAAAAGAATTTTAGATTTATTTCTCTTTGTTTTCCTTTTTTGCCTACTGACACCTCTACCAAAGAACATTTATGCATTGCTTGTTGATAAATGCTGAAAAGAAAATATAATACAAATTTACTTATATAAATGCAAAGTTTTAATACACAATGTAAAAGAATACAATATTTGTCCAATGACAATAAAGACTACTAAGCGCAAGTAAAAACATATTAGCTACACAAAGACAACTATTAATGATAGCACCTAAAAGATTTAAATAAATGGAAGGTCACCTGTTCCCAAATGTAAAGATTTTAAATACCAATTCCCTCTAAAATAATCTCTAAAACAATATATATTATCAATCAAAATCCCAATTTGTTAGGAAGTAGAATATATTGACATATTGCTTCTAAAAGACATCTGAAAAC
Source organism: Oryctolagus cuniculus (assembly GCF_051225735.1). Lineage (NCBI taxonomy): Eukaryota > Metazoa > Chordata > Mammalia > Lagomorpha > Leporidae > Oryctolagus > Oryctolagus cuniculus. The sequence goes on along the minus strand of NC_142871.1, from coordinate 102,950,150 downwards.
ACAGCTAGGCAAGGGCCAGGAAAAAAATATTTAAAAGACTAACAATACTACGCTTAATTAATTCTGCACTTCACCAACAACTACATTTTACTAGTGAAACATGAAAAGTTATTTTTACAGTAATCTTTCACCTACATAATTGGTAAAATTTAAGTTGATAATGTCCAGTTGAGGCAAAACATGGAGGAAAAGCCATCTCCTACTCAGTGATGGTAAGAAGAATCGTCTGTGACCTAGGCATCTTTTCTCCAATCTATCCTAAAAATTATCATCCTACTTTATTTGAACAATATTTCTTTTTTTGTTTGTTTTTTTTTTGTTTGTTTTTTTTTTGACAGGCAGAGTGGACAGTGAGAGAGAGAGACAGAGAGAGAAAGGTCTTCCTTTGCCGTTGGTTCACCCTCCAATGGCCGCCGCTGCAGCCGGCGCACCGCGCTGATCCGATGGCAGGAGCCAGGATCCAGGTGCTTTTCCTGGTCTCCCATGGGGTGCAGGGCCCAAGCACCTGGGCCATCCTCCGCTGCACTCCCTGGCCATAGCAGAGAGCTGGCCTGGAAGAGGGGCAACCGGGACAGAATCCGGCGCCCCAACCGGGACTAGAACCCGGTGTGCCGGCGCTGCAAGGTGGAGGATTAGCCTATTGAGCCACGGTGCCGGCTTGAACAATATTTCTTTACTTACTTATTTATTTGAAAGGCAGAGAGACAGAGACAGGCAAATAGAAAGAGTTCCTCTGATCCACTGCTGCATCCCCAAATGACAATAGCCAGGCTTGGTCAGGGCTGAACCCAGGAGCCAAGAACTCAATTCAAGTCTCCCACATGGGTGGGAAGAACCCAAATGCTTAAGCCATCACCTGTTCCCTCCCAGGGTACACATTATCAGAAGCTGGAATTGGAGGCAGAGCAGGTACTAAAACCCAGACACTCTAAAATGGGACATGGACATCCCAGTAGGATTTTAACCACTAGGCCAACAGTGGGGAATGTCTGGCCCACGGGTACATAAGGCCCATGTAATCACTGGGTCTGACCCTGTCAAGGCAATCGCCTCTGGGACTCGAAATTCAAAAAATCTATAGCAGGCTAATTTTTAAGCTGGTAACTTTTTATAGCCCATGAATAAATAATGTTATAAATATCCAAATGGTCCTTTGCATAAAAAAAGATTTCCCATCCCCTGCTCCAAGCCAAATGCCTGCCCCTAAAGATACATTTTTTTAAAGCCAAGCAATATTGTCCAACAAATGACCTCAGGATTCTTCCTGGGCTGCTCCCACTAAGAGAGTCCAAATGTGGTCTCCCTTTCCCACGTTGGAAAAGATACTCGCAATTTCAATTACTCATGAGACCAAGGAAGCCAAAGTATCCCCAGGTGTTTAGCAACCAGACTATTCTAGCACTCCATGAATAGCCTGTATCTCCTCAGCTGCAATTACTTGACATCCAAGTCCACAGCGTTTGTCTACCTGCAAGACCACCCTTCTGCTGACCCTATAAGAAAGAAGATGAAGTTGAGGCACCTGTGCTAAGGCCGCTGCACTTTGAGAGAGCTTATCTGTTCATAATGTTGAATTATAAAAGAACCTACACATTTGCTGACCTTATCTCAGTAAATTCAAACCTGAATCAAGTAATATTTATTTGGTTTTCTGAAGAGCCTTTTGCCAAACAGTATTCACGAGAATGTTGTTTAGAATATCTCTAAAAAGAAAAAACAAACAAGGAATCGGTGATAATCTCAATTTCCAGAGCAGAAATGTTAAAGTGTATTGCTATACACTCAACATAGAATACATTGCAGACATTAAAAATGAGACGAGGGCCAACACTGTGGCACAGCTGGTTAAGCTGCGGTTTGTGACACCAGCATCCCATATTGGAGTGTTGGTTAGAGTCCCTGCAACTGTACTCCTGGTCCAGCTTATGCTAATGTAAATGGGAAGGCTTCAGAAAATGTTCCAAGTACTTAGGTCTCTTCCACTCATGTTGGGGACCAGGATGGAGTTCCTGGCTCCTGGCTTCAGCCTGGCCCAGCCCTGGCTGCTGCAGCCACTTTTTGAGTGAACCAGCAGATGGGAGATCTCTGTCTCCCCTCTCTCTATTGCTCTGCCTTGCAAATTAACCAATTCATCTTTTAGAAAACTTAAACCTGCCTGGGCTCAAGTCCTGGCTCAGTTTCTGATTCCAGTTTCCTGTTAAATGCGCACCCTGGAGGCAACAGATGATGGCTCAAGTATTTGGGTCCCTGCCACTCATGTGGGAGACTAGGATTGAGTTCTGGGTTCCTAGCTTCACTTTCGTCCAGCTCCAACTCTTGTAGGCATTTGGGGAGTGAACCAGAAGATGGAAGCTATCTCTCTGTGAGTGTGTATGTGTGTGTGTGTGTGTGTGTACCTCTATTTTTGCATCTCAATTTTTTTCTTAAGTGTTAAACTTTAAAATCAGATAAGAGCCCAATCTTGGTAAACAAAATTAAAGACAGAAATCTGGGGCCAGTATTGTGGCATGACTGGTTAAGCCACCGCCTGCAACGCTGGCATCACATATGGGAGCTGATTCAAGTCCAGACTGCTCCACCTCCACTCTAGCTCCCTGCTAATGTGTCCGGGAAAACAAAGAGGATGGCCCAGGTCCCCTGCATCCTCCTGGGAGACCCAGAAGAAGCTCCTGGCTCCTGGCTTTAGTCTGGCTTAGTCCTGGCTGTTGTGAGCATTTGGGGAGTGAACCAGAGTTTGGAAGAGCTCTCTCTCCCTCTCTCTCTCTCTGTAACTCTGACTTTCAAATAAGTAAATAAACCTTAAAAAAAGAAAAACCTAGATTGCAGTAAAATCTTTTTTTTCTTAATCCGAGATCATTTAAGTCTCAAGAATCACTGAAATGTAACATCTTTTATTCAACAAGATTTTTTTTGTCTAACCAGTTCTTATGGTAATAAGAAAATATAACTGCTACAATTTTAAAGCTACAAATATGTGTAAAATGTACATCATTCAAGTACTATTAGTATTTTGGACTTTTATACATTCTATTCCCTCCAAAATATCTGATGTCATGTCAAGAGAGCTTATTTTATGAAACTTTTCTTATTCTACATTTTGAGAAGTACTATGTATGCCCTTGGTATGTTTTATAAACTATCATCTTCCACCCCAGAAACTAAAAGGAACTTCAGTCATTCAAAACACAAAGGAATATGAGAAAGACTATTTTAAAAAGGTATTAAATAAAGCATATTTCACAAGAAAGGGAAAAGATATGCATTCCACTGAACAAAGATATAGTGGGTCACATGTGTAATTTCCCTTTCTCATTCTTCAAGATTGATGTTTTTTTTTTTTTTTTTTTTTTTTGACAGGCAGAGTGGACAGTGAGAGAGAGAGAGACAGAGAGAAAGGTCTTCCTTTGCCGTTGGTTCACCCTCCAATGGCTGCCGCGGCCGGCGTGCTGCGGCCGGCACACCGCGCTGATCCGATGGCAGGAGCCAGGTGCTTCTCCTGGTCTCCCATGGGGTGCAGGGCCCAAGGACTTGGGCCATCGTCCACTGCACTCCCTGGCCACAGCAGAGAGCTGGCCTGGAAGAGGGGCAACCGGGACAGAATCCGGAGCCCTGACCGGGACTAGAACCCGGTGTGCTGGCGCCGCAAGGCGGAGGATTAGCCTAGTGAGCCGCAGCGCCAGCCAAGATTGATGAGTTTTTAAGACCCTCTGTGGAACATAAGCTCCAACATGACTCTCCTCACTTTTACCTGATAATCTCACCTTAGATCAATGACTGTTATTCAGTAGCCAATTTGTTTCCCGTGGGACATCTGGCAATGTCTAGAGAATTGGTCAGGGAATGGGGAGTAGGCAGAGTGCTGCAAGAATCTAGCAAATAGAGGCCAAAGATGTTGTTGAACACCTACAATGCATAGGACAGTCCCCTCTAACCAAGAATTATTCATTGTAAGATGTCAGTGATTGAGAAACACTGGCTTAGATACTCTAAAATAATTTGAAGCCAAAACACAGAGGCTCACTCAACTCCCTACTAAATTTGAAACCCAGCTCAATCTGTATCCTAAGTCTTCCTTCCTCCAAAGTGCCCATACTCCTATTTATGTTCCAGTTCTTTCACTTTTAGAAATCAAACTCCTTTGCCTTCTCAAGGACATTACACCTGCAATGGTATTTTTCTCCTCACTCAAAAATTTCTCTACTCTATTGAATTCTAAAGTATGCAAACTCTAGTAACCTCACGCATAAGCACACATAAAAAATATCCCCATAAACACCACTTCTTAATCCCCTAGAGGACAAAACTTCCTGAAAAGTTGTCAGCATTCTCTACCACTACTCTCTCATCTCTCTTTAACATTTAACCCACTCCAATCTGACTACTCTACTGCCCCAATGAAATTACTCTTCATACCCACCAATGGCCAAAGCCAAGGCTCTCTTTTCTTGTCCTCTAACTTCACCTCTTAACATCAATCAAAAAGAGCTATCATTCTCTCTTCCTGAAACATACTCTTCTTCTGAATTTCTCTTCAGTTTTCCTTCCTATCTCTCAGTTTACAGCTTCTCCCCTTTAGTTGGCCTCTACATAATGGAGCACTTCAGTCCGTAATCCATTGTCAAATTTTTCCTAAATGCTCAGTCTCTCCAGCTACTGATCAGTCCATTACTCCAAATATCATCCATTTTGACCTTCAAGTATTCTCTCCAGTACTAAGCTCTCCTTGGAGACTTCAGCTCCATCTCGACTTCTCCACTTGCCTACGTGCATACATGTCATTAGTCCTCTGCACTTCCCTATTTTTCTCAGGTGTATACAACCCCATGCATCAGTGCTCTAAGTTTCATTTTCACTCACCACCTCTTAGTACATCTAAACAGTTCTCCCTCCAAAAATATGCCATTCTTAATCATTCCTCTCAACCAGCTCTACTTTAGTCCAAATTATCATTATTTTTATTTGTATTAACTTCCCATTGCAGAAGGAGAAACTCATTTACATAACCCAAAAGTGATACACCATCTAACCCCTGTCACTCTCTGGATCTAGCTTTTACCAAAACAAAACCCTCATTATCACACTTCAGCCAAATAAAGCAACTTTATCCCTGTCTGAGAGTCTCTGCATTTTCTGCTTGTTTCTCTCTAGATGGTCTCCCTGTGGCTCCTCACCTGATAGGCTCCTCATCCAGATCTCAACAACCTCAAAATTTCTACCTTGTTATATTTATTGACTGACTATTGGTCTGGCCTTCACCGACTGAAAGCTGTAAAGCAATCTCTTCTGTTCTGCTTGTTACTCTCCAGCACCTACAATTGTCAGGCATGTACTATGGGCTTAATGAGTAAGTAAATACAGTTAAGGCTCAACGAAGAATACAAAGTTCTAAGATGAACATAATTAGAAAATAGGAATGAGGCAAAAGTAGAGTTCAACTTAGACACTTGTCAAACACATAAAGAGATTAATCATTAGAGAATGGGAAAAAGTTATGAAATACACTCAAACACTAACTGTTGTGATGCCTGGTCTTTACTACCAATTTTAAAAAAAGTTTATATGTTGTATAAAATAAAGAATAATTGTTCACACTAGTGTCAGTTTGTATGTTTTATTTTTGATTGGCAGACTTTCTGTATAACACTTTCTACTGGCCAACTACAGAAAATTTTTTTAGAGAGCCTTTAGCTATGTTTTAAGGTCCTTGTTTAGCTAAAAAATTATTTCACAAAAAAAAAGAAGAAAATCTTCTAGCTAAAATTATTAGTAATGCTGTATGTTGAAGAAAAGTTAAGAGAAACATCTCAGGCATTATAATATACACCAGCCATGATAAGACAGAGAGGATATAATAAAGGTAATAATAAGCTAAGATGGTAACTAAGACAAAAAGAAAGCAGCGTTGACTGGCTGCTCACAGAACAGCCTGGCTACCTTCTGTTCTTCAGAAAAATACTGGCAATCACTGATGATACACACAGTTTCCACATAATCATACATTGCAACCAAGTTCATAATGAGTGCAGCAGCTTTAAAATATTTAAGGAGGAAATGCAGAAACTTATAGGCAATGCACAGATACTCATTTAAGAATAAAATGCAGGGCCAGAGCTGTGGCGTAGTGGGTAAAAGCCTCTGCCTGCAGTGTCAGCATCCCAAATGGGCAGCCAGTTCATGTCACAGCTGCTCCACTCAGGATCCAGCCTCTGGCCTGGGAAAGCAGTAGAAGATGGCTCAAGACCTTGGGCCCCTATACCCTGTGGGAGACCCGGAAGAAGTTCCTGGCTCCTGGCTTTGAATCTGCACAGCTCTGGCCGTTACGGCCAACTGGGGACTGAACCAGCAGATGAAAGACCTCTCTCCCTCTCTCTCTCTCTCTCTCTCTGCCTCTCCTTCTTTCTCTGTGTAACTCTTTTAAATAAATAAATAAAATCGTAAAAAAAAAAAAGGAATAAAATGCACAGTATAAAAGCTAGGATACAGTACAAATCATCATAGAAAACAATGTGAATTCACACACTTACTCTACCTAATAAAAGTAGAATAGATTAGAGCCAAGTGGCATATCTTTAACATGACTAGATCTACAACTGTGGCATCAAGTCGTAACTGTTAAATATTGGCACTAATCTTTAAGTACCTAAAGAAAAGTTCATGGGGCCGGTGCTGTGGCACAGCGGGTTAAAGCCCTGGCCTGAAGCGCCGGCATCCCATATGGGCACCAGTTCTAGTCCCAGCTGCTCCTCTTCTGATCCAGCTCTCTGCTATGGCCTGGAAAAGCAGCAGAAGATGGCCCAAGTCCTTGGGTTCCTGCACCCACATGGGAGACCCAGAAGAAGCTCCTGGCTTCGGATCAGCACAGCTCTGTTTGTTGCAGCCACCTGGGGAGTGAACCAGTGGTTGGAAGACCTCTCTCTCTCTGTCTCTACCTCTCTCTGTAACTCTGTCTTTCAAATAAATAAATCTTAAAAAAAGTTCATTGGGGAAAAGTTGCTTTAAAAAATGGTGCGCAATAGTAAGGAAGTCACTTACGATGCCCATTTTTCACATCAGAGTGCCTAGCTTCTAAACTTTGCTTTATATTCCAGCGTCCTGCTAATGTGCACCAAGGGAGGTGGTAGATGATAGTTCAAGTACTTGTGTCATTGCCCCGATGTGGGAGACTCCTTTTGAGATGTGGGCTCCTGGCTTCTTACTTACCTAACCCCAGGCAATGAAGGCATTTGGGGAATGAACCAGCATATGAAAGATCACTGTTTCTCCCTCCCTCCCTTTAAAATATTTTAAAAATTTAATTTTTTCACTTCTTTTGAGAGTCAGCAAATAGGAGACCATCAAATGCAAAGCATGAATTTCACTAATCAAAAAATGAGAAAGAAGAGATGGGAATGAGAAAACCACATACTAAGAATGAGTCAAAATATCAAGAAAAAAGTATCAAAGTACCAAGAAAAAACATGATACACTAGCTAAGCTACCTGGTTATTCTCTGAAAATAAAGAAAGCACTAGTAACTCTGAAGAACAGAAAAACAAAATAGAACTTACAATTGCTGGATAAATAATTCTATAATAATAAAAGTTTTTATAAAGTGGATAAAAGCCATTAACAAAGATGTTTCCCCTCCCTAATTACTGATGCTACATTTGTATTTAACAGATATAAGGTAAGGGCACTAACTACAACTTTGTATTTTCTTTGGCAGGTTCACTCCCCAAATGGCCGCAATGGTCAGAGTTGGACCGATCCAAAGCCAGGGGCCAAGGAGCTTCCTCCAGGTCTCCCACGTGGGTGCAGAGGTCCAAGGACTTGGGTGATCTTCTACTGCTTTCCCAGGGCACAGCAGAGAGCTGGATTGGAAGAGGAGCAGCCAAGACTAAAATGTCCCATATGGGATCCCAGCGCAGGTGGAGGATTAACCTACTGTACCACAGCGCCAGCCTCAAGAGTTCATTTTTCTCAAAGAAACCTAGCGAATGAAGAGCTCTGAGGCCAGACTGCAGAGCTTCAAATCTTAGCCATTTTATTACTTCATCTCTCTGAACCTTGGTTTCTGGCTCATAGAAACATAGAGAATAGTGTCTACCCATAGGGTTGACTGGGAGATCAAAGGTAGTTATTAGACATAAACTTCTTAAAATATAAAATGATATTAGTACGTATTCAATAGATGTCCATTACTATCTTCATAATACTACAGTGTTCTGCATCTACTAAGTGCGCAATTAATGCTTGCTCAATGAATGACCTTTAAAAAACAGATTTTGAAATTTTACAGCAATCAGAATGAATTTAAAACTAACTACAAGATAATTATCAAATAATTTAAGCCATTTGGAAACTATTCTGCAAAAATGAGCCAATTACTGAGATAACTGAAATGATACTATTCCATTTAAATATTTATATATCATGTGCTGGATACTCTGAATAAAACAGAAATAGTTCCTGCCTCATAGAGGATTAAGCTAACAAGAAACCTAAAAATAATTTGCATAATTCAAAGGAAATTTGAAAGTCTTCCAGTCCACGCCCTTCATTTTGAAAATGAGGAACTTCAAGTCCAGAAAAGTGAGGTACATATCAGTCATAATCCCAGGCTACCCTATTATCCCAACTCAAAGTACTTACTATGAAACCTAGATAAAGATTCTGATCTAGTGATGGGTGTTCAGCATAATGCACCCACAGCTAAGCACCAGCAGCCAAGGCACTCACACCCCATGTTGGAGTGCCTGGGTTCCAGTCCTGGCTTTGCTTCCAATTCCAGCTTCCTGTCGCTGGAATTTTTTTTTTTTAATCAAAAATTCTTTATTGTGAGCCATCCTAAGGTTCCACAGGGGCTCCCAACCATGCTTGCAGGCCCCAACTTTGCCAGAGGGACAGGAGTCCATAGCCTTGCCATGACTCCCATGTCAGGGAGAGTAAGGCCCAGGTTCCTGTGGGTTCCCCTTAGGAAACTATCTACTCTGATCCTGTTCATCTTGTAGTCCCTCCAGGTCACTTCTACTTCATCTGTCCAATACCTCTGTGTAATCCCAGAATCACGGAGTGGGGTTCTGTGTCCGGCCTGGAACATCTGCCAGCCGGCCTGGGCTATCATGGCTCCATTATCAATGCAGAATCTCTCATCTGTGGCAAAAAGCTTAGCTCCGCGTTCCTGGCACATTATCTCCATCATCTCCTGTAGCCTCATGTTACACCCCACACCTCCCACAATGATGGCCTCCTGGGAGCCACAGTGCGCCATAGCTCGCTCCGTGATCTCTACCAGCATTGCAAACATGGTTTCCTGCAAGGAGAAACACAGATCCTCAGGAGTACACTCGCCTGTGGTCAGCAGCCGCTGAGCTGCATCCTCAATAAAAGACAGAATCCCTGAGAATGAGACATCCATCCCCTTTACAGTGTAGGGCAGCTCGACCAGTTTCTTGCCTCTCTTTGCCATCTGTTCAATGTTGTAGCCAGGACTTGGGTCATTAGAAATCTTGAGCACTCGGGCAAAACGATCCAGACAGTTACCCACAGCAATATCGATGGTCTCCCCAAAGATGCGGTAAAGATGTTCTGAGTACGCAATCACCTGTGTGTTTCCCCCGCTGACATACAGCACAGTTGGGCTGGTGGCTCCAGTGATGAGACGGCCCATCTCAATGTGGCCTTTACAGTGGTTCACGCCTAGCAATGGCTTATTCCACAGCTGGGCCACAGTACGAGCCACGACAGCCACAGAAACCAGTGGAGCACCCATGCCAGGACCCTTGGTGTAGGCAACGCACTCAATATCCTGGGAGGTTAATCCTGCCTTGGTCAGCGCCTCCTGTAGCAGATCTAGGATAACAACTCAGTGGTGCCTGGCAGTGTCACCTGGAAGGAATCCTGTGCCCGGAGGCCTGACATAGGTCCGCCGCGGGTTGGCCAACACCTTGCCATCCCGCACCACTCCCACGCCAATCTTGTTGGCGCTGCCTTCAAACCCCAGCACCGTTGGCATGGCGCCGCCTGAGAGAGAACGCCCAGGCACCAAACACCGAGCTGCAGCAGCCCTCGGTGGGTGGTGCCGGCACGCTGTTGGTAAACAGTAAACTGTGCCCGGACACTAGCAGGTTGCTAGCAGGTGATGTCTCAAGTAGTTGGGTCCCTGCCATACATTTAGGAGACCTGCATCAGGTTCCTCGCTCCTGGTTTTGGTTCGGTCCTGCCACTGTGGGCTTTGTGGGGACTGAACCACAAAGCTCTCTGAGCTTGCTGTCTTTCCTGTCTCCTAAATTACAACCCCCAAAAAATTCTGATCTACTATTAACAAAACCCCCTCTAAATCATTCACTTATTGCATTAATGCAAATCAAAACCAAATAACGCTCAAGGGAAGCATATTTACAACAGATTCAAAAATAAAACCTATTATGATTATTGAGAACATTATATGATTAGCAAGTCATTATCTCACACTTGCAATTGTCAAATTAAGAGCTCTTTTATCAATTAATTGTCTGTTTCTAGTCTGCCATGTTAGTTTCTGCATTCTCAGTGTCTAAGCTACATTTCTGGTCTCATTTAATCCCAGATACAAAATCAGAACACAATACAGACTGGACTGGTAAATGATAACATTTGATTGCCAAGAATTTTAAAGGGAAAAAAAAAAAACATAGAAACACAGTACAATAATATTTACCTTAAATGTGCCATTTTGATTTTTCATGTAAGAAACCAAAAATATATCCACTGGTAGAAGTGCTGATGTGATTAGTGCAATTGCTAGAGAAAAAATTGCTGTTATGGTGGAGACAACTTCACTTTCCCGTTGACTTTGGTATTTACGAACATATATCCAGCAGAATGCCAAAATAGCCTAAAACGGAACAGAAAGAAATGTTTGTTACCACCCTAAGTATTTTCATGAAGTCTGAGGTAGGACTCGAAAATCTGAATTTGTAATAGATCCCCAGATGAGTCTGCTGCTGGTCAAGGGATCACATTTTGAGATCCTATGCTGTACTTAATCCAAGCGACAACACAGACAGATAATAAGTCAGTGGTTCTCAGCCTTGCCTCTAAGAATCACCTGGGCAGTTTTATAATACCCTTAGGTTAGGTTAGACACTCCTCTACCTGCTCCCCATTAATTCAATCAGTTAGAGTGAGGTTCCTCCAGGCATCTAAATGCCTCAGGATTTACAATTAGAGCCAAACTTGAGAACCACTGTTTTCAATAAGCTCAGAAAGAGCACTGGGACAAAAGCTCTGTTTTGTCCTTTCACCTGTTGAAAAGATCCACCTGCATTTCCTTTCTGATGTCCTAATTCAGGAGCCTGAAACCAACTGACCACTTTCACAACTTTCAACTTTTCCTACCACAATCTAGATACAAGAATAGTTCCAATACACTAGAGATTTCCCTTTGTCCCATTGTAGTTAACCTCACAAGCATTATACATGTTATCTGTCCCTATAGCTTCTGCCTTTTCTAAAATGTCATAAATGTGTTCATACAGTGTATCATCTTTTGAGTCTGGCTTCCTTCACTTGGCACAATGCACCCAAAATCCATACTCCAAGTTCTTTTGTCATTCCTTCATTCTGCTAGCATTTCAAATGACAGAACAGCAGGAAAAAAAAATTAAGTGACAAGGGAATTAAAACTTGGGAATCTCGGCTCAAATTCTGGTCTCAGTATTTATTAATGTTTCAATTGTTTTGGAAAAGAGCTATTTTTCATAGGATGCATTTACATTAACATTTTAAAGGGTCTGTTTAAAAATGAATTAATAAGTATTGCAAGCATTCATCAAATTTGTTTTGCAGTCCCTGGAAGCTTAGTTTTTTGTCTCTATCCTTGACAGAACTTGACACAGCACGTTCAATACAGTTTTTGCTGGATGTCAGGAATAAAAGGAAACCTGCACGTTTACAAAGTTCAAAGTGCTAGGCCTTCCTGCAAAGGAAAGAGTAACTAAGCAGGCAAGCTGAAAAAGGGAACCAAGTAGCATTCAGGGTTCTGGAACTTTGGGGTCTCAGAATCCCTTGATAGTTTTAGAAAAACTCCAAAGAGTTTTTTGCTCTGTAGTTTACAATGTATCTATTAACAGGTACTGTACTATAAAATAATCAAATTCCTCATCTATAAAATGGAAATCAGAAGGATGAAAGGACTAAATGAAATGTAAAATTTAGCACAGTGCTTGGTCATAATAACTCCTAACCAACAGCAGTAATTATTTCTAAGTGTTTCTTAATATTATTTATATATATATCTAATATTAATTGTTATTAAATGAAATAACACCTTAGAGCAATTTTTAAAAGAAACTAACAAATAACTGCTGGCAGTTAAAGAAAGAGTTGGAATAGTTTTCCCAATCCCTCCCAAGATATTCAGAGCTAACTGGTCTGGTCATTGGGATTTTAAAATCTCTCTAGTTTTAGTGAGCAGCTAAGGCTGAGAACCATTGGGGTAGAGGAAAGAATAAAAATGAATGAGTGTTTATTAAACTAATAAGCAAAGATACTGCCTGGGATCTTGTTAAGCCGCAGATTTTGATTCAGTAGGTCTACAACCATATATTTTGTATTTCTAACAAGTTCCCAAGTGATGCTCACACTGTAAAGTACAAGAGTAAATATGCGTCACAGAAATGAAGACTGTCTCATCAGTAATCAACAATGCAATGTACAGACGGCGTGAGCCTTGGGAACATGTTAGAACCGCTTAGGTCTGATACGGTAAACGCAGACAGATTACAAGCATGAGAGACCAAATCTAACAATTCTTTATGCGGTAGTAGAAACTGAAGCCTATTCTGTTTGCCCAAAATCATAAAGTAGAAACATTCATGTCCCGATTCTTCAGATTACTGGAAGCAGTTTGCAAAGTGTTAAATCCTCAGACGCCAAGAATTCTAGAGTTAAAATGTTTATTCTCACCATACTAAGATGTCAGTTACCTTCTTCACTGTGCTAACATTTGCACTCCTGATTCATAAGCCACAACGGTCAAAACTGCTAGTGCATTAGGACAAATCAAGAAAATGGCACCAAGCTGTGCAAGTACTCATTACATTCTTCACCCCCCCACACACACACACAATTTAACTTACGACTGTGCTTGAAAAGCAGTAAAAATTTACTTTATCAAGCTTTGACACTGCATTGCTTTTGCATTTTTTGTAATACATTATGGGGTAAAATTAAGTCCTTCTATTGCAGATGGAGGTGGGATAGCCATCTCCAGGAAAAGCACCAAAGTACTTAAGAGCTGAAAGCCAGACTGGTCACTCTTTTCAAACAACATCATTTTCCTTTTCTCTTTCTTTCTTTCTTTTTGAATATTTCTTTATTTACCTGAAAGTCAGAATTACAGAGAGAGAGAGGGAGAGATCTTCCATCTATTGATTCTCTCTTTCAAATGGCTGTAACAGAACGGCTTGCTCAGGCCAGAGTCAGGAGCCAGGAGCCTCATCTGGGTCTCCCAATTGGGTACAAGGGCCCAGGCACTTGGGTAATCCTCTGCTGCTTTCCCAGGCCTCTAGCAGGGAGCAGGATCAGAAGCGGAGTAGGTGGGACTTGAACAGGCGCCCATGAGGGATGCAGGTTTGAAGGCAGCAGCTTTACCTGCTATGCCATAAATGCTGGCCCCTCTTGAGCACCATTTTCATTTGAAAGAACAACTGAAACTATGGTTATTCAGTCTTGGATGTTTGAGAGATTTATGTCAAATGAACAAAATCAATTCAAGAAAAATTGACAATATTTGTTACTAGTGATAAACTTCAAGCTTTCAAATGAGAATCAGAATTTTAGAAAATTTGTATTGACTATTATGAGCTTGACAAGGCCTCAATACTTAAGAATTTGGGGGAAATTTCCTAAAAAGATCAGTGATGACTTAATGAATGCGATATTTTGATATCATGTAATGAAACATACCAATTTGGAAGATGCCTATAAATCAGTGAATCAGCACTTTTTGAATAAAAATAGATTATGGTATTAAACCATGCATGAGTACAAGAGCCATTCAAAGTGCAAGTTGGACTAAAAGATTTTAATATTGTTGAGTTTTGGCATAGTATCAAAGTATCTTAAAAATAATCTATGTCTTTTTTAAAAAAAAAAAGATTTATGTATTTATTTGAAGGGCAGCATGATAGAGGAAAGGACAGACAGTGACAGAAAGAGATCTTCCATCCACTGGTTCACTCCCCAAATGGCTACAATAGCAGAGGCTAGGCCAGGCCAAAGCCAGGAGCCCAGAATTTCTTCAGGGTCTCCAACACAGGTGTCAGGCGCCCAAGCACTCGGGCCGTTTTCTGCTGCTTTCCCAGGTGCATAAGCAGGGAGCTGGGTTTGGAAGTGGAGCAGCTAGACTTGAACTGCATCAGATATAGAATGCCAGGCTTTCAAAGTGGTTTAACCCACTGCACCACGACACCCACCCCGTCACTCTGTTTCAGAGTATGCATCACTGAAACTGAATTTTTTTCATGAACTTCAACCAAAATAACTTATCTCAGAAGACTGAATATAGAAGCGGGCATTCAGCCTCGTGGCTGTTATGCCAGTTAAGATACTGCATCCTTGGCCAGCGCCGGCACCCCGGGTTCTAGTCCCGGTCGGGTGCTGGACTCCGTCCCCGCTGCTCCTCTTCCAGTCCAGCTCTCTGTTGTGGCCCAGGAGTGCAGTGGAGGAGGGCCCAGGTCCTTGGGCCCTGCACCCGCATGGGAGACCAGGAGAAGCACCTGGCTCCTGGCTTCAGATCAGCGTGGTGCACCAGCCGCGCTGCGCTGGCCGCAGCAGTCATTGGGGGGTGAACCAATGGAAAAAAGGAAGACCTTTCTCTCAGTCTCTCTCTCTCTCTCTCTCACTGTCCACTCTGCCTGTCAAAAAAAAAAAAAAAAAAAAAAAAGATACTGCATCTTAGGTCACGGATACCTGGGTTTGATGCCCAACTCCTGATTCCAGTTTCCTGCCAGTACAGACCTTCAGAGACATCAGTGAGGGCTCAAGTAATTGGGTTCCTGCCATCCACATAGGAGTTCAGGATGACTTCATAGGATGACCAGGCCTGACCCACCCTGGCAGTTGCAGACCTTTGGGGACTGAGCCAATAGATAGGAGCTCTCAATCTTTCTCTGCCTCTTAAATAAGCAAACACACAAAATGAACAAGAAGATTGAATGCAGAAGCAGACATGAGAATCCAGCTGTTTAAATAAACCAGCAATTAGGGAACTGCAGAGACTTAAACAATAGCCCATATTACTAATTCCCCCCACTTCAACACTTGAGTACAAACTCCTTATTTCCCTCCCATTTTATTTGTTCCTGCTGGAATTTCATCAACTGAAATGGCTTCCCTTCTTCATCTACCTTTAGTCTACCTCAGCAGTAGGCTCTGGCACAGAGCTTGGGATGCTAGCATCCCACCTCAGAGCGCCTCGGTTGGAGTTCCAACTCGACTCTCCATTCTAGCTCTCTGCTAATGTGCACCCTGGGAGGCAGCAGGTGATGGCTCAAGTTGTAGGGTCCCTGCCACCCCCGTGGGAGCCCTAGATTGAGTTATAGGCTCCTGGCTTCAGCCGGGGCTAGGTCTGGCTGTTGCAAGTATTTGGAGACTGAGTCAGCAGAAGGAAGATCTCTGCCATCTGTCTCTCTGTCTTTCAAACAAACAAACAAACAAAAAAATTAAAATCTACTACAGTTCTCATCACTTTTCAGTATCAATTTCTATTCTCTGAAGTCGTATTTCTCCTACAAAATCATACTTTGACTTTCAGTGCTCAAAATGCACGTTTCAAGAATGTTAGTTTCCCCAGCTAACGTCAGAACTTTTTAAAGGCCATGTATTCGTCTCCTCCTGCGATTCACAGCACAACTGCTATACCTTCAATGGTTATTAATAACTGCCACGTCAGTCCCACTAGATTAGAATACTGGTTACATCCTTGTCTGTTTTCTTCTAAACAAATGGAATCTGATGGGACTGGAAAACCCAGGGACCTCTCCAAGTACAAGACCGGATAGCTCTGGAGACCACCAGCAACCATCAGGGTTTCGTTTTCTCCATGATAAGATTAAAGCAAGCTCCAGTTCAAAGGTGATACTACTAGCTGTGAACATGAAGGTAGCAAGAGAAGCATCAAGAATGCTTTTTCTGAAATTTTCACACAATCATCCTTTTAAAAAATTTGTGTTGTCTTCCCTGCAAAAATTTACTAGAACATCCCACACAAAGGTGTCAACACCCTAGAGAACCTGAGCATTAAAGGAAAATAAACATATCTCATTTCCGGAGCTGGAGGTTGTTGTTGTGTGTGTGTGAGTGTGTGTGTGTGTGATGCAAATGGTCAAAAGACCTTGGAACAAGAATTAACAAGAGAAGAAGATAAAGACGAGGAGGAAAAGGGTCTTGAAGAATACGAAGAGATAGAAGCAAACTGAACTCCCAAACAATACAACCAAGAGTGTTTACACGGGGTATGGAAGTAATAACCATGCTACTTTGGAACCATTACAGTCCACGTTTTGCTCACTGAGTGAGCAGAAACGAAATGGCTGGGAAAGAAGGCACCTGAAGTCAGACAGGCAGTTAACACATCCTGACACTGTGAGGGCTCCAGCTCTACCCTACCAGACTGAAAAGGAACGTGACACCTGGAAGTCAGAACGAGCGGCTCACGTCACCAAGGCAGAATCGCACAATGGGCACAGAAGGCTGGAGACTCACTCACCCCAAGGCGAGGAAACAAGGAAAACAACCTTTAGAAAGCAGACAAGTAAACAACGCCAGCGCCTACGGAACTGGCAAACATCGACGCACACGGAGTGCCCCTGTCCCCACAGGGGACCAAAGTCA
This sequence comes from Oryctolagus cuniculus, assembly GCF_051225735.1. Taxonomy (NCBI): domain Eukaryota; kingdom Metazoa; phylum Chordata; class Mammalia; order Lagomorpha; family Leporidae; genus Oryctolagus; species Oryctolagus cuniculus. The sequence goes on along the minus strand of NC_142871.1, from coordinate 102,933,293 downwards.
CCACACCCTTCTCAGCTCATCTGCGTCCCCAAACCCACCGGCCCCGGTGCCCAAGTAAGGGAAGAAGGCAAGTTTCCAAAAATGAAACCTGCAACATTAAACGTCATCAGGGACTAGAAGGCAAAAGCGTCCAGCAAGCAAGGCTCCTCCCCGTCGCCAGCACCGCCCCCGCCCCGGGCAGAGGAGCTCAGCACCGTGCAGGCTGAAAAGTGGGGCGGGGCGAGGAGGGTCGCCGGACCAGGCGAGGCCAGCTGCCCGACTCGCCCCTCCCTCCTCCCGCCAGCCCTAACACTGGGACCACTCCAGGCGCCTCCCCTACCAGTAGTAAGAGGCCGAATATGCACCAGCCGATCACCAGCTCCGCCGAAGCAGCGCCAGCAGCCGCCGCCGCCGCCGCCGCCATCTTCGCTTCCGGTCCGACAGGCCTGAGCTCAGGGGGTAGGGGAAGGGGAGGGGGAGAGGGGAGAGAGTGCTCTGGACGCGGCACCCGCGCGCCCTAAAGGTTAAAGGGGCGGAGGGGGCGGAGCAAACGGTTGCCAAGGAGATCCGACCCACCAGCGTCCCCTGGCGACGAGGCGGGTAGAGGCGTGGCGGGAAGGACTGCCTATGGGCGGGGCGCGTCCGGGACGCCATGACGTCACCGCGCTGACAGCTCAGGCCGCAGCGTGCTGGCGCTGGCAGCTCTGGTGTCCTCTCCCTGAGGCGCTGGCTGTCAAGGGTTTTAACCTATACTGAGGGACCGCAGCATCCAGGGAAATCCGCAAAGGATGAGCCAGGTGGTTCTGAAGATCCAAGTCAATCCAAGTGCTTCCACTTCATCGCGAAAACGAAGTTTGTGTATTGCGTCCAAGGCAGAATGGGCCATGTGATTAGCAGGTGACAGGAATGGCTGACTGAAAGTTTTCCTGCTGCCCAAATGACGTTCTAATTTGCTGGCGCTGGCGCCCGGCCGGGGGGAATTGCTTGGCTGGGTATGCCTTATCACGTGATGTGATGGCTTTTCTATTTAGGTCTGTGCGTGCCTGTGAATTTCCATGACGACTGTACACTAAAGATATCTGGTTTTGTGATCGTATTCATAATGAAATTGCACACTGTTGTTTTACTCATAAGTGAACAAAACGCATAAGCCAGTGATGAAGCAGGGTGAGGCTGAGGGGAGAATTCCTGGAATGGCTTGCCTGGATTCACGGGGTGTGGTGCGTGTTTCACCTCTGTAGTGAACAGACAAGGCTTGCGATATAATCAACACAATTTTCTGAAGGAAGGCCGGCGCCGCGGCTCACTAGGCTAATCCTCCGCCTTGCGGTGCCAGCACACCGGGTTCTAGTCCCGGTTGGGGCGCCGGATTCTGTCCCGGTTGCCCCTCTTCCAGGCCAGCTCTCTGCTGTGGCCCGGGAGTGCAGTGGAGGATGGCCCAAGTCCTTGGGCCCTGCACCCCATGGGAGACCAGGAGAAGCACCTGGCTCCTGCCTTCGGATCAGCACGGTACACCGGCCGCAGTGCGCCGGCCGCGGAGGCCATTGGAGGGTGAGCCAACGGCAAAGGAAGACCTTTCTCTCTGTCTCTCTCTCTCTCACTGTCCACTCTGCCTGTCCAAAAAAAAAAAAAAAATCTGAAGGAATACCACCATCTCTTTATTATGTGGTCATAAATGATCCCCTACTTAGGGCCTGCTTGAGCCTAGAAACCTACAGTAGAGAAGGGATAGCGTGATCTACCCTGCCAGGACAGAATAAAAAGAAAGAAGAGAAGAGAATACAGTTTTAAATATGCCATTGTAAGATGGCTTTAAGATCTCTAGACTGATCGGCAAGTGTTTGAACTTGACTTTCTCCTGTAGTACATTTCTCCTCTCTGGAGACCTCTGCCTCTGTTATTCTTAAACTTTGTAAAGACATTTCTGGCACCTGCCCCAGGGCACGCTTGGGTACATTTATATTCAGCTTTAGAGGCTAAGATCTTTTAGTCCTCTGCTACAAGCCTGCTTGACTTGGAGGAGAGATCTAAGACAACCCCAGGCCGGTTCCTGTACTCCCGCATGACTTCAACGTCCTCCATAGGAAATGACCATGCACATTTCGCACTATCAGCTTTGAGAGTACAGGCCAGTCTTAATGTGGCTACAATTCTCTTAGTTGTACCATCAAAGAAATCAGCCCTTCTTGGCTATCCCAGGGGAATTAGCCACTGCACCTTGATACCTAGGTGTGAGTCAGCAGTCTTGTGCATGTCTCAGTTTCAGCAGCCATATTTCAAGTTCTGCAGATAGCCCCGGTGAGTCCTCCTTCCTGGGCTGGCGATTAGAGGGAGCCACCAGGGCTCTCCTCCCCACACACACCACTCTTTGAGGCCAAAGGTGGGTTCCAAGATTGGCAATAGTTCACATTAAATATATCTCTTCAGTGCTGTCTCTTCTCTCCTCTCTAATACATTTATTAACATTTTATTTGGCCAAGGGGTCTGAGGGTTATGGAATATGTCCCCTGATTCTCTTTTTCAGTACTGCATATTAAGAGGAGGATGTGGTTAGGATGGAGAGAAAGAATTAAAGACTAGGGCCAGCGCTATAGCACAGTAGTTAATCCTCCGCTTGTGGCGCCGGCATGCCATATGGGCGCCAGGTTCTAGCCCAGGCTGCCCCTCTTCCAGTCCAGTTCTCTGCTGTGGCCTGGGAAAGCAGTGGAGGATGGCCCAAATGCTTGGGCCCCTGCACCTGCATGAGAGACTTGGAAGAAGCTCTTAGCTCCCAGCATTGGATCAGTGCAGCTCCAGCTGTTATGGCCATTTGGGGAGTGAACTAACAGAAGGAAGACTTTTCTCTCTGTCTCTCCCTCTCACTGTCTGTAACTCTACCTCTCAAATAAATAAAATCTAAAACAAAATTAAGAATTAAGGGCCATAATCTTCCCTCACTGCTTTAAATTGTATGTGAAATAACAACTTTTACTGACTGTTTTAGTATCTGGTATTCTTTCTGTTCATCAAATTAAGCCCATTTGATAAGCAGGTTTGGCCCTTTTGCTGCTGCTGATCGTGTGAGTATTGGGGTAGTATTAGGCAGTTACTTGATTTTTCAGGTTGCAAAAGCCTCAAAATCTTGTTGCTGGCCACAGTGATTAGTTAGTTTCATGGAGAGTAACAGTTTGCATCATGAAAACTGGGAGACAGAAGAGAAAGTGAGACACATGGACAGATAGTGACAAATACATCCACATCAATCTTCTCTCCATTCTGCAGTCTAATCAGGAGTGCTATTCATTTTATATATATATACATATATACATATACATATATATATATATATATATTTTTTTTTTACCCCCCAAATGGCTGCTACAGCTAACGTGCTCGCCGATCTGAAGCCAGGAGCCAGGTGCCCCCTCCTGGTCTCCCACGCGGGCGCAGGGCCCAAGAACCCGGGCCATCCTCCACTGCACTCCCAGGCCATAGCAGAGAGCTGGACTGGAAGAGGGGCAACCGCAACAGAATCCGGCGCCCCAACTGGGACTAGAACCCGGGGTGCTGGTGCCTCAGGTGGAGGATTAGCCTAGTGAGCCATGGCACCAGCCGTGCTATTCTTTTAACATATAGACCTGACAAGCAAGGACTGGACTGGTTTCCTGAATTATGTATTTAAATCTAAAAGCCTCAATCAGACCAGAGTTCCTTAAAAATATAATCTTTATTGATTGTTTATAATTACAAAGGGAATGTATGATGATCTATGCCATTTCCAAACATGAATAATTTAAAAACTGAAAAAGTATTTATTAATTCAACCAATCCTTCTTACTCTATGATACTTCCTTTTAGGAACTTCGAAAGGTTTTGCATGTGCTTTCAAATATGTTTGATGAAGATGTTGAAAATCAATAAATCATCTTTTCCTGCTCCTCCAGAGTTACTGTAGAATGTATTTACTTTATTCCAAAACCAACAACTCAAGACAAGGTACCGAGATTCCTATGAACTCTGTTCATTTTAAATTCAAAGACATATCCATAAAATCCAGTCAATTCTAGGGGTTTAATAAGAGGATACATTCCAGAAAACCTAACAAGACCTAGACTCCTTTGTTAAGAAAACTGAGGCCTTAGAGAAAAGCAAAGTTTGTAAAAGAACAACTCTTCTTCCCTTCATTTCTCCCTCCCTCAGCTTTTGAATAGTTTCCCTCACCTAAATTTGTACATATGAAATGCATGAAGTTTGTATACTTAAATAAAAGGTTTCTATGTTTAAAAAAATGTGAGAGAAGGAAGAAAAGAAAAAAATAAAACCTAAAGTGAAAATAGATCTTTGTAAGGAATAGAAGTAGGAATGGGAGAGGGAGGTGGAAGAAGGGTTGGAGCATGGGCGGGAGGGAGGCTAAGGAGGGCAGATATTACTGTGTTCCTGAATCTGTGTATGTGAAATACGTGAAATACATATAACTAAATAATTTTTTAAATTATCCATGGAGCACAAAGGAGGTAAAGAGAAAAAAGAAAGTGGTTTGTCTCGAAAATCAAGATGTAGAACAAAGATGCTAAAATAGACCTAGAACTGGGGAGTAGAAAGGTGGGCAATTCAGGTCTCCTGGAGGAGTCTAAAAGATTCCCAAACAAGTACTTCAGAATGTAGCCTCATTAATGTAACCCTAGTGGAAACTAAACCAGTGATATGGTTTGGACTATGAAATTCTATTTAGCTGCAGCTTACTTAGACATCCAAATTAATTGTGTATATTACACCACTGTATGTTAACACATTCATTTTTAAAAATGCATACTATATCTAAAAATTTTAAAATGTATTCCTTTCACTAAAACTGAAAACATTGGGCTATCCAAGTTCACATAAAATACTTAACCTTAAAATTTGTTGTCTTTCCCACTGTCATGTTGTCTGTGTTTCTATTGCTAACAAATAACCCACCTTACAATTGACAAATCTTTTCTTTAGCTATTTTGATTTCTTTATTCATGTTACAGTTAAGCCTTTCTGGTCGCAGGTCCTGGTGACTTTGCACATGTCTGTTCAAATCCACAGTTTTCAGTTTTTAACTCTGTAGTACTCCATGTACCACCTCTACTTTGTGGGGAGCAACTGGGAGCAACCCGGACTGGACTGAGTTACTGGAATTAAGACTTATTCTATGCATCTGCTCTCCCACAATGTGGCGCTGGGAGAGGAGAAAACAGCTTCTACGCAGCTGCCTCTTGCCAACTTGAGTGATGACCTCCAGGAGCTGATCCTGCTCCTGATTGGAGGAGAGCAGCGTACTCGGCGTGTGGGCAGCCGAGTTGGGATTGGCGGAGGAGGACTATAAAGGAGGAGAGACAACATGCACCAGGAACATCTAAGGGGAACATCTAAGGGAACACCTGTGCAGCCCCCGAGAGAGCCGGCCGGCGGTGTGCCGCTCCCCTGCGGAAGTGGGGAAAGTGGCCAGGGGGAACCGCCCCTCCACGGAGGTGGAAGGGACAGTAGCCAACCCGGGAAGAACCAGCAGCAAACCCGGGGAGGGCCGAGCAGACAGAAGAACAGCGCAGGGTCCTGTGTTGCTCCTCCACGCAGAGGGGGAGCGACATACTTGATCTTCCATCAAAAGAATTAAACAATGATCCAGGTGAACATTAATGTAGCAGTGAGGACATTTAAGTATGTCTGCCTGCTTTTCTCAGTACTAATTTATCACCTTCCCTCTCTTACCCAGTCTTTCTGCTGTCAGCCAATCATTATAGTCCCAAGAAGTTTCTTACCTTCTTAGAAAAAGGGTTTAAACTATATTTATAAGGTAATTAGTGCTTATGTTGAGAAGCATATTTGGTTCTGATAGAACATTTTCTCATTTATATATAACCCAGTGGGGAACCAGAGGTGTTTTGCACAAGAGCCAATCCATTAAAAACTAGAATTAAATATTTAGATATTAATGGTGTACAATTTTTCTTAGCACAAATATACAAGGAAGATTCAAAAAACCTAGTACATGTGTTTCATTGAATCAGAAAAAAAATTTCAAGAAAAGAAGACCACTTAAATGTTAAAATTTCAGTGTTTTTGATTTATGGACACAGAGACAACTTTCCAATTTGTCATCCTAAAATTAGTTTGCACACAGTGTGATAATGTGAATTGTGAAATTCTCATTTCCATATTTCCATAATTATAAACTGTTGATGGATATTGTTTATAAACTTCCTTTCTCCTAATGGAAAAAGCATTCTCACATGAACTGGTAAAATGTGTTAGTTTTCTTCTCAAGATTTTTCCTCTGGCTATGAGGAAAATGACTTATTGGTTGCTTAGAGTTGTTAAAATGTCATTTAATACCTCCTAGTGTTTTCCATTGTGTCAATTCTTATACCTGATGTGTATGTACTTTAAGATGTAAAAAACAAACTTGCATATACAACTCAAACATAAGATAATGTCAAAGTCAGTTTTTAATATGAGTAGAAATTATAATAAAAACTGCTTTTAAATTTATGACATTTAAAAATGATATATAGCACACTCAATAGTTTTAACAAAGTATGCTTTTCTCTTTGCTTTGTAGTGCATGTTGCTCTTTATCCCTACAATGGGGTTCCTCTCTACTCATGCATCCATTCTTTGTTATAGTGTAATTCTGTTTGTTTCATTTTGGGGCAGTTTCTAACCTGACATTATAGTTCCAAGCATAACATATAGTATCCAATTCCCACATCTTAATGATTTATGGGTCAGAAAATTTTAATAAAAATCATTGATCTTGTTAGAATTTATAGAGACAAAGTAGCTGATGATAACCATATCTGTAGCACAATGTCAAATAATTTAAAGTTGATCTTCAAGTTTTTAAACAGTTGGTAGACAAAAGAGTTTTATTCTTACATTTTCTTTACCTGCTACACCACAACGCCAGCCCACATTCTTACATTTTCACTTGTCAAATTCTGTAATTTTTAAAGAAATAAATATACAAACTAGAGCATTTCAATCCTTACATCTGAATCCTGTTTTAAAACTATTCTTAATTAAAACTATGAAATACTTTCACTGAGATTAGGAAACTTTTAGGAGGAGGTACCATTTGACCAGGTGTTAAAAGATGGGAAGGAGTTAACCAGACTATGAGAGTGAACAAACTGTTGGAATAGCATGTACAAAGGCAGAAAAGCCTAAGAAACCATATTTAGTATTGTTTCTCAGCAATCAGTGGGAGAGTGGCAGAATTAGATGCATAGAGACTAGATAATAACTGGAAGCAAATGACCTGCTAGAAAACTTGGGCATCCTGTAGGTGATAAGGACCAGTGAAGTGTTTTAAACAGGGGAGAGATACAATCGCAATTGCATTTTAGGAAGGCCCCATTTGGCTATTCTGTTGTTTTTGTTTTTGTTTTTGTTTTTGTTTTTGCCAGGCAGAGTTAGACAGTGATAGAGAGAGAGACAGAGATTGAGTTATAGACAGTGAGAGAGAGACAAAGATCTTCCTTCCGTTGGTTCACTCCCCTAATGGCCGCCACAGCCGGCACTGCGCAAATCTGAAGCCAGGAGCCAGGTGCTTCCTCCTGGTCTCCCATGTGGGTGCAGGGGCCCAAGCACTTGGGCCATCCTCCACTGCCTTCCCGGGCCACAGCAAGAGAGCTGGACTGGAAGAGGAGCAACTGGGATTAGTACCCGGCGCCCCAACTGGGACTAGAACCTGGGGTGCCGGCACCGCAGTTGGAGGATTAGCTTAGTGAGCCACAGTGCTGGCCAATTTGGCTATTCTGAATACTTGGTTGGCAGTAGGAAGATATTAAAGCAGGGGGCTATTTTAATTAAGATGCTGTTGTTATACTCAAGAGATGATGAAAGCTAAACTGAGACTGTCATATGGAAGAAGACAAATGTACAAAATAGTACTAAATACTAACTTTGTAGACATGCTCTCCAAGTATGGAGTGTGGAAGGAAGGAATGATAGGAGGTAGAATGTAGTATTAGGATTCTACCAGTTGTGGGTGAGAGATTGATCTAGTGCAAGAAGTTGGCTTATGCAATTGGTAGGGGACAGGCTGAACAAGTCTGAAATCCCTTGAGCAGGCAGGCAGGCAGGCAAGCCATCAAGAAGAGCAGGCTAGAAATTCTCAGGCAGGAACTGACACTGAATGTCGATGGATACAATCTCTTCTTTCTGAGAGAAGCCTTGCTTCGGCTCAAAGGCCTTTCTACTGATCAGACCCTTCCAGCTCATTGACAATAATTTCCTTTACTTAGTTAAATGGTTGTACATGCTATAGTATCTACAAAATACCTTCACAGCCTGTCGCTCCCCCTGTTCGTGGAGGAACGACACTAAACCCTGCCTAGGCTTCATATCCGAGTCACGGCACCATTATGTCGCTCCCCCTCTTCGCGGAGGAATGACACAGGACCCTGCGCTGTTCTTTGGTCTGCTTGGCCCTTCCCGGGTTTGCTGCTGGTTCTTCCCGGGTTGGCTACCGTCCCTTCCACCTCCGTGGAAGGGCGGTTCCCCCTAGCCACTTTCCCCACTTACGCGGGGGAGCGGCACACCGCCAGCCGGCTCTCTCGGGGGCTGCTCAGATGTTCCTCAGGTGTTCCCCTTAGATGTTCCTGGTGCATGTTGTCTCTCTCCTCCTTTATAGTCCTCTTCCACCAATCCCAACTCTGCTACCCACACGCCGAGTACGCTGCTCTCCTCCAATCAGGAGCGGGATCAGCTCCTGCAGGTTACTGGTTGAACTGGAGGCAGCTGTGTAAAATTTACTCCTCTCCCATCGCCATATTGTGGGAGAGCAGATGCATAGAATAAGTCTTAATTCGAGTAACTTAGTCTAGTCCGAGTTGCTCCCAGTTGCTCCCCACAACAGCCAAACCTAGAGTTTGAATAATCAAACTATAGCACAGCAAAGGTGGCACATAAAAGTGACCAGTAGAGATGCCTCAGTAGATTCTGAGCCAAGAAAGCAGCAGAAAGACAGGGCCACTAATCAAGATAGAGAATACGCAAAGAAGAATGTACCAAGATTGAAAGTGAGGAAGGAATGAGAAATGCATATACTATACTTTGTAGATGCTAATAGGTACTTTGTTCTTCTACACTTTAACATATTTGATATTGTCGCTCCCCCTCTTCGCGGAGGAACGACACAGGACCCTGCGCTGTTCTTCTGTCTGCTCGGCCCTCCCCGGGTTTGCTGCTGGTTCTTCCCGGGTTGGCTACTGTCCCTTCCACCTCCGTGGAGGGGCTGGCCCCCCTGCCACTTTCCCCACTTCTGCGGGGGAGCGGCACACCGCCAGCCGGCTCTCTCGGGGGCTGCTCAGATGTTCCTCAGGTGTTCCCCTTAGATGTTCCTGGTGCATGTTGTCTCTCTCCTCCTTTATAGTCCTCTTCCACCAATCCCAACTCTGCTACCCACACGCCGAGTACGCTGCTCTCCTCCAATCAGGAGCAGGATCAGCTCCTGCAGGTTACTGGTCGAACTGGAGGCAGCTGTGTAAAAGTTGTTTTTACTCCTCTCCCAGTGCCATATTGTGGGAGAACAGATGCATAGAATAAGTCTTAATTCCAGTAACTTAGTCTAGTCCGAGTTGCTCCCCACAGATATTAAGATGTATCTTAAAGTTGATGGGACTTTATCACTCCAATGGGCATCATTTTTTTCTTAGTTTATGAAATGATGCATTTTACAACCAGTGACTCCTCAGATAAAAGGATGTGGTGAGCTAGTGGGTTTAGCATCTTGGATTTAAAGTTAATTGTTGATAGATTTTATAGCTAGAAACTCAGTCAAGAGCCCTGCTTCAGAGACAAAAGACTTTTGCATTAATCTATATTCAAACAAAAGTTGAAACAATTAAAATGGATGAAATTCCCAAGGAAAACAACTAAAAATGAGAGTGACAGTCAGATAGAGAGTCTTTTCAAAAAGGTCATGGAAAATACATATTATGGAAAAATTATGCATGGGCTTTAAACATTTTTGTATCAGAATATTCTTATGTTTTAATAACATTTCCATGAACTTTTTGAAGCACCTTGGATACAGCAGACTCTAAGCAGGGAACAGAAAGGACTAATTAGAAAAAAATTCATAATATGTCATAGAGGCAAAGGGAAAAGATAATTTTAAAAACTTAAGAGTAATTGCCAATGTCAAATGCAGTAAAATTCCCACCAAATGTAGGATATAGGTGTGTGGGGGGATACCAAGGGGTCATTGATGACTTTCAGAATGACTTCAGTGGAGTAATTAGGAAGGATTGGATTGAGGAGTGAAAAATTAAGACAGCAGAAGTCACAAATGTAAACTACTTTCAGGAAGCTTGACCAAAGACATGGGACAACGAAAACAACAAAGAAGGGACACAGTGATTTTGTTAGAAGTGACTCAGACTTGAGCCAGTGTCTAAGATAAATAGAAATGTGCAACCCTTGGCCCATCGACCTGTTTGATTAGTCTTTTTGACAACTTGAATGCTGAAGAAATAAATTAGGTCATAGTGATATGAGTCAGGCAGGCAAGATTCTAGCAAAAAAAAAAAAAAAAAAAAAAAAGAGTACATCCAAAGCAGGGATCCAAACGCATTTAATGACTGGTCTGTTTACCAAGATGTAAGCAGGATAAAAGGAAGCTAACAGTAGGGTTGTCAACAGCAGGAAATCACTATCACCCCTGAATGGCCCCTTGTTTTCCCAGGAGTAAAAGCTACTGGAATCTGGCAAGAATATAAGCTTTGAAAAGAGCTAGCAGTCATTGTTAACCTGCAGTATCCCAAGGAGAGCACCAGGGAATAAACATTGGGACCTCTCTCTCCTTTCATCCAGTTTGAAGCAAAGCATATTGATGGATCCCCGAGGCACAGAGTGGATTGGAGAGGGTGGGGAATGCATCTGGAGGAGCAAATGGAACATACTCAGCAGAAGAGGAAAAACTTGTCAAAACAGCAGTAACACCCAGATAAAAAAGACTTCTGAGAAAGACAAAGAAGATAAAGATTCTATACCTGTTCTGACAGTAGCAGAAAAAAGTGGTTTTAATTTTGTGTCATTCATGAGAAACTGATATTTCTAAATAAGAGAAGCCCAATATTGCTCTTTTAATTAAAGTCTGTTGTCCATGTTGTACTGTTCATATTGAAGACAGCCAGTGACATTTATGGTTTAGAAAAAATTTTAATTCTCTACAGAATAATTAAACTATTCATGTAAAGTTTCATCTTTATATTAAAATACAGATACAGATTTCATATTAAAAGGATGTTTCACATTTCAAAAATATGAATAAATTGGTGTTTAAAAAAAAATAACTTGGGGCCGGCGCTGTGGCACAGTGGGTTAAAGCCCTGGCCTGAAGCGCTGACATCCTGTATAGACACCGGTTCGAGACCCGGCTGCTCCAATTCCGATCCAGCTTTCTGCTATGGCCTGGGAAGCAGTAGAAGATGGTCTAAGTCCTTGGGCCCCCGCACCTGCGTGGGAGACCCAGACGAATTTCCTGGCTCCTGGCTTCGGATTAGCGCAGCTACAGCCGTTGAGCCCAATTGAGGAGTAAACCATCAGGTGGAAGACCTTTCTCTCTCTTTCTTTGCCTCTCCTCTCTCTGTGTAACTCTTTCAAATAAGTAAATAAATATTTAAAAAAATAAAATAACTACTACTAGTTAGGTTTAGCCCTGATTAAAAAAAAAGTGTTAAAACTTTCTGTAGATATTTAATACTTCCATTTAAACTTGAAATGAAATGTTTATTCATTTAAATTGAGTCCTTTTTTTTTCTTTTAGGCTCCGTGGTATATAATCAAATCTTGCTAGAAAAAGTGACTTGGCATTATTGATTCTATAACTATTTCATGTTTAGCACCAATTATTCATAGCCTTTAGCTAGTAGACAATTTAAGCATTGTACCAATAAAAAGCAAAGGCTATTTCTACAAATGAAACCTTAGGAAAAAAGGATCTAGGACAAATAGGATATCAACTTTAGATTTTAAAAATTACTTTCATCAATACACAAACATATGTCAACATGCATACTTTCTATACTGATGGTCGTTGCAGAGAAACCCTTATATTGACGTGGAAGTAGCTTTGGTGGTTAAAAATGATAGAAGTCCCACAGTAAATTTTCTTTCATATCTTTTAAACAAACTTACAAAAAACACTACTTTTGGGGCTGCCACTGCAGTACTGGCATCCCATATGGGTGCTGGTTTGAGTCCCGGCTGCTCCACTTTCAATCCAGCTCTCTGCTACGACCTGGGAAAGCAGTAGAAGATGGCCCAAGTCCTTGAGCCCCTGCACTCATGTGAAGACCCCGAAGAAGCTCCTGGCTCCTTTCTTCGATTGACCCAGCTCCGACCATTCAGCCAATTGGGGAGTGAGCCACCAGATGGAAGACCTCTCTCTCTCTGCCTCTCCTTCTCTCTGTGTGTAACTCTGATTTTCAAATAAATCTAAAAAAAAAAAAAAAACCTACTTTTTCTTTGCTAAACCTTTATACAAATTAATGTCTGACCATCACTAGAATTTGCCAAATAGATATCAAAGAAAAGTTAGAGTCCCATTTCTGACAATTACAACTCATTTTCCTTAGGCCAGATTGGTTTTCTAATAACCACATGCAAACACAGGGTTTCACATCTTTTTTGACAAGCTTTCATTTGTACATTTACCATCTACCGAAGTCAACCAAGTTAAGCTATCATCTAATTGCCTTGTAACCTGTGTGATTCTGAGACTACTCATAATCCAGTCTCATGAACTCACATTTGAAGAAACACAAGTTGGGCATAAAAATATAATTAGAAAAAAAGTGAAATTTTTATTCAGTCTCTTGAGAAATTACCAAAGGGTAATTAGAATAATTAAGCTTCTTTAAAGTCCTCTTTAGACCTTACTCTCATTTACTCTCACATGGAGAGATTTACCATGATGCTAATGAAGCTGAAAACTTACATGACCCACTTGCCTAGGAGCTTTCCATGGCTTGGAAAGAGGTTCTAGCAATGTGTTCTCGTGATCCCTTGTTTATTTGTACATGATATATTTTCACTCCAATCTGTTGAGACAACTCTTTCTATTTGACTGTCCCTCCATCACACTTCCCCCTCATTTGAGTGTCATTTGAGTGGCCACAGGCATTCTGAAGATCCAGCTCAGGTTAAGTTGGGCTAGGAATCCATTTAGTTCAGGTTTAGTGGAGTATAGTCATGTGGTTCGTAGTTACTCTTACGTAACCTGGGTTTTGAAAGTGTGGGGCCAGAATCAAGTCTGGGCTTTATTCCTGAATTGTGTGATAGATATCTGTAGTATTTGTCAGTTGTTAAAGTTTTTTGACTGCTTTTTCTTCATTCTAATAAAAATTTATTTTTGAGTCTTTGTATTCAAAGTTTTCTATCCTCTTTCTTAAGGAAGATACCCTTGATTAAAGTTAAAAGTCAGTTTCATTTATTTGTCTTGCAGGCAAAAAAAAATAATCTCACCTTCCTGTCCCTGGCTCCTTCCAAAAAAACTTTTCTAATATTCAAACAGCATGTCCTTTCACTCTGAAACTCACTGTCTGCTCAACTCTTCAATCGCTCTATTGAATTTTCATGTATACTGCTCCTACTCTCAAACATCCTGCTACCTATCCTGGTTTCCTTTATTATCATTATTATTCTGTTTCTTCTTTTCTTCTCCTCTTCTTTTTGATAAATAGCTCTCTGTTTTGGAATTAAAATAAATTAATTAATTAAAAAAAAATCTTCCACAACATAAATAGTTAGCCAATGTTTCTTGAACTTGAGTACATATGAATGGATCCCTTCTAAAGGGTGAAGCATCTTGGGAAAATCCAGTGCCAACTTGGTTTTATGATGCTATTTAAATAATTAAAAGCAAAAATTGTGTGTAAGCACCATGGGTTTGTAGCTCTTATACAACTTTAAAATAAATTCAAGAAAAAAATTGAAAATGTAAAATCCATGTTAATAATATTATTTCATTATTTAAATGTGATTCATGATGCTATTTTGCTGAAATAAAAAATCATTCAGTCCTTAACAGTAAAAAGATGCAGACTCATGTCTGGTTTTATAATTAATCTGTTTTGGGATTTTGATTTCAATAATGCAAATCTAGAAAATGTCTATTCCCATAAGTATGTGGTACAAATGGTATTAATAACTTAGTCTTTGTTTGCTAATTAGGTATAATCAGACTTTATGCTTTACTAAATCTCTGCTAGTGAGCAACCCTTGTGTGCCAGTTTTAAAGTGGAGTCACTTGATAATTGCATGAATTTTCTTCTTCACTTGCAGATAATGTGAGTATTGGCATTACTGAAATATGCATTAAATGGATATGTAATCCCATTATTGCTTGGAATTGGAAATAAAACTATTTTGTCATTGTATTTTTCTGCTAATGAAGTGTTACAAAATGGGATATACCCAAGAGGATTCTTAAAACCATTTGTTCACAATGTGAATATAACACTGATTAACCAAAGAGGTTTTTGTGAGTTTGTTATGCTTGAATTTCAGGTTTCACAAGGTCTGTCAATTATACCATCACATTTTTTCTGTTTCAACCAAGGAACCACTTTCATACATTCAGTTTGTCAACTAACCTTTATTCTGTACAAATAGGACAGGAAATGTGCTTATAGATAAGACTGTAATATTTTACTAGCATTACCACTTTTGTTTTTTATAAAGCAGGAGTTGTATGGGATTACATTAGCCCAAAATGTCCAGGAGAGGTACAGGGACGATGATCTGTCTTTAGAGCTACTTCCTGCTGGCATGGGGCGATGTCTCAAGCTGCTGTCTCCTGGGTGGGGAGCCGAGTATATCCATGTAGCAGCATTTGGTTGACTGCCTGGCTGGTGAAGGCCTTGGTTCATTCCATTATCACCTCCTGTAAACACTTAAACAGACACTGTAGTATAAAAGACAGGGTGAGAATAGCAACCAATGATCCTAAGAGTGGCATTAACCAGGTAAAGAAAGGATTTCAAAGAGGAGAGGAAATGGGGGGGGGGGGGTCTCTGCACCCTTGTGAAGACTGTTTGATGGATGTGGTTTAAAGATTATCCCAACCAAGACTGAGAGAAGAGCCATTCATCTTTTGTGGGTAGAGGAGTTTGTAGAGAAATTCTGGACAATCATACAACATTAAGTGGGGGAGAGGACCATCAACACACACAGGTCAGGAGTAGAGCCATTGATGTTTGAGTAGAGGCTATGATTGCAAAGGAATGAGACCCAGGTGGGCTAGACAGGGTCTAGAACAAAGGACAGAGTCAATATTAGAGGACCTAAGAAAGGTGCTAAGCCACACCCAATTGAGAGGCAAAAATAAACTGACAAGAAGGGGCCTGATAATAAAAAATCAGATGGGCTTTAAGGCCTTGTCAGTTATAAGGCCCAGACCTATCTATCTCTTCACATGGGGTACATTCTAAGGGAGGTGTGAACCTCCTTGGGGAAGGCACTGTACTGACTTCTATTTCCTAGCTGGCCTGGGAGGAGAGCTGTCCAGGTAAAGGCAGGTGGAATTTTCTACCTGCAATGTTACTGACCCTACTTGACCGTACCCTTAGCAGTGGTGATTACTTTGGGAGCTGGGCCGAGTGAAAGGCTTTCCAGCTTAGTGCCAACAAGATCTGTGCCTCTGACCTGGGTGTCCTTCAACTCCAGGGCAGCTTCATTTCTGGTGACCTAACTCCTGGCTAGCAGAACTGCCAGGGCTCTTCAAAAGCTGACTTCTGCTGAAGCCTTGCCTGCCTTAACTCTTTTAGACATCTCCTTATAAAAATATCTTGACTTTCTACCAGTACTATATTTCCAACAAATTTTGTAATTGGTAATTTGAATGTTGCATAATTACTATTATTGACATTTATCTTTATTTTGGTCAGACCTAGTGTCCAGGTGCTTCTCATGTCCACAAACCCCTTCCAATCTGCCCATAACCTTTTGTTTCGGGCAATAGTAAAACAAAGTAGAGGATGTGTTGAGCCCTGTATGAATCTGATACCTTGGTCAGAGTATGATGAAGCCCAAGAAGAGGACAGGAGCTGAGCCATAGGTAGGACAGGAACTGAGCGCATAGGTAGGAAATGAAGGGGGCACACCCAAGAGATTTGCCCAAAAATGACATGAAGTTAAACTGAATGTAAACTCGAGAAGCTTTGAATTCAGGAGAAAGAGAGAGAGGAGAAGAGAGAGAGAGAGAAAGTGAATGAATGAATGGTCAACTTAGTAAACAGGGGAGAAGAAAGATATACAGAAAGAAGACAATGACAGCCATCTGCAAATGAAGAAACAAAGGAAAAGTACTGAGTTGCCAGAAATCAGGAGAAAAGGAGCAGCAACACAAGATATGAAGCAGAAGGAAGGCAGTACTTGAATCTTTAAATAGGAGAAGGGGATAAGAAAATTACAGAGTAGAATTGATTAAATCTTGAATGACACTCCCTTCTTGAGGTTCATGAAACCCAGCCCTACTGAAGAAAATGCCAGTTCTTCTTGTGGGGTCTCACTTGGAGCCATTTCCAGGAGGTCAAGGATGATCATGATTTCTGTTTTACTTATTTCCACATGGAGCCTCTTAATAAATACCACATGACGTAAGACAGTCTCACGGAACCTCTGTCAACAACAAAAAAGGCCTAATTAATGCAACCCTTTTATAATTGCACAACACTATACTCCTTTGCTAGCATATGCAATTACTATATAACATATGTTAACATGCAAATTGCCTATTTACTTATCAATAAGCTCCACTTGAGCCTCTTGGTCTGGGGCTAGGTCTGTTAGCTACATATTCAGAGGTGACACATAGGAAGTTATCTGTAAGTTCTTGTCAGATAAGTGAATGAAAGCTGCTCAACACACACACACACACACACACACACGTCTTTAATCATTTCTAGCTGTAGTGCTTCATTTGTACAAAATTGAATGCCTGATACGGCAGATACATTAGATGCACTCTGTTATGGTTTGTATGTAGCTTGCCCTTCTGAAGCACACATAGAAATTTGATCCCCAGTGGGAGATTTTAAGAGTGGAAACAGGCTAGCGGTGGGTTAGGCTGCTGCTTAGGCTGCCTGCATCCCACACCGAGGAGTCTGGGAATTAGTCCTGCCTCCTCTTCCAGCTCAGCTTCCTGCTAATGTATACCTTGGGAGACAGCAGATGATGACTCAAGTATTTGACTCACCACCACCCCACCACCTACATGGAGACCTGGGTGGAGTTCTTGGCTCCTGGCTTCAGCCTGGCTCAGCCCAGATGTTTTGGGCCTCTCTCTCTCTCTCTCTCTCTCTCGTAAGTAAAGTTTTTGAAAAGGGAATGGGAAGTTAATCTGACAATGGTGATTAGAAGTGGAGCCTTTGGGAGGTGGTGGGACTGGAGAAGGTCACCAGGTGGAGGCTGCATGATTAAATATTGCAGCTTTGTGAGATATGAAAGAGAGCAGAAGGCCCCCTTGTCTCTTGACACGTGATGCTCTGTGCTGCCTTGGGACTCTGCCAGTGAAAGGTCATTCAGCCCCTCAGTCTTCAACTCCCAGAACCATGAGACAAAATGCCAGGAGAATATAATTTTTTTTTTGTTTGAAAGCACTGGAAATGTGTCAAACAACTAAGACGTAAGGGGATAGATCCTGTAGAAGAGAAGTCTGTTGAGGTGAACCCAACTCTGCACACTGCTTTCACCTGTGGGCATTTGTTGTTTGTTAGTATAAAGCAAAAAGCTAAAAAGTGGGGCAGAGGGAGCTGTTAAGAGGCAGAAATTCTGAAAATGCGCTTAAAAACAAGCTCATGAGATAGATACAAGTGGAACTACCTCCAAGGCAGCTAAAACTTAAGGTTAAGATCCCAAGCAGAAGTGAGCCTAACATTCAGAACTGATATTTGAGGTCTGCTATAGTTTGAATGCTTGTCCCCTCCAAGACTCATGCTGAAACTTCATTGCCATTGTAATAGTGTTACAAGATTGGGCTTTTAAGAGGTGCTCAGGCCTCCAGGGCTCCACCATTATGGGTGGGATTGTTGCCATGGCAGCAAGGCGAATTCAGCACCCCCTGCCCCCTTTGCCATTCTGCCTACTGCAGTGGAATGAAGAAGCATGAAGGTCTTTGCAGATGCCAGCCCTCAGTCTTAAACTTCCCAGCTTCCTGAACTGTGAGCAATGTGTGTTCATTACATAAAAAAAAAAAAAAAACCTGTTTTCTTTATGAAGTTACCCAGTATCAGGTATTTGGCTATAGTAATTGAAAATGGACTAATATAACACTTTCAGATTGAGTATGCCTTTGGAGTTATTAGAGGATTGATGTATCAGGTGGATGGGAAATGCCTGAAGGGTGATATTAATCTTATTGATAATAGACACATTGGTGATTTAGTCATTTAACAACAACAACAAAAGACATGATTATAATTTACCTCAGTTTTATGGAGTAGGTTAGACATACTTCTTCATATAATTTATTCCCTTTATGAAAATATTTGTCTACTGCTTTTCTGAACCTGTTTCTAAAAGAGAATGTTATCTGTCTTGTTTGTGTTGTGCTATCCAGCTTGTTACGCCCACACATCCTGGGCATGGGCCAGCCTGCAGTCTTTCCCAATGCACCCTCCTCCCACTATCACTAGCCCCATCTGCTCTATTTGCCTTTGCTGTGAGGTTCCACAGATGCCAGGTTTTAAAATTCTCTATGCCATATGTGGGCTTCTAGTCATGCTTTCTTGACCTTCCTGCTCTAGCCAGTGGCCATAAAGGATAGGTTGGAAGTCTCCAAATTCCAAATTTCCCAGCACTTCAATCGTTGGCTTCTCTTGGGAGCTATGAGTCCATCTCCCCCATTATTCTGTCTCAGAACATGGCACAAGTGATGTGCCCTGATTATACTCTCTGAAGTTTAGTGCTTCATCTCAGAGATATTGGTTTTCTTTATTAATACATCACAGGTATATGTTGTTTGCAATGTATTATTCTGTACTCCAATACTGTCCACAAACCCATTTTTTGTTAAATTTATGACACTACTTCATGATATCATGGTCTTCTTACTATTGACTCCTATCTATTGCTCTAAGTTTTAACACAGGCTTCAAGCATCTATTCCATTTATCATTTTTTGTTTCTATGATAAATTACATGGGTGAAAGCTACTTACAAAGAACTCAATTTTGATTAGTTCAGTTCTGGTGAGGCCTTCTCAGCAGATGGCAATGGTGTGAGTACACGTGATAACAAAACATCATATCTCAAATGGGAAGCCAGAGAAAGACAGAGAGACAGACAGAGAGAGAGAGAAAGAAGCCAGTCTCTGGTTTTTATAATAATTCTCTCAGAAGAATTAGCCAAGGGTAACACCTTAATAACTTTTGAGGCATGCCCATACTTGGGTGTTAGGACTTCCTGCTGGGCCATCCCTCCCAGAAGTCCACATCACCTCCCAGAACTGCCACCCCAGAAACCAAGCATCCAATACATGAACCACTGGAAGACACAAAGATCATATCGAAATCATAGCAGTGCCAATCTCCTCAGGAGTTTCCATAGCCTTTGAGACACATACCATGGATATTCTATTTGGAGTGCCTTGGGGGTTACATATTTAGATATCAACTCACCATCTGCTCTCACAAAATGCTTCTTATTCTCCAGGAGTTAATGGCATTACTATTCATTTATTTACAAATTTACAACAATAAAAAAAAACTGCAATGAGTAACCTTGTATGTATGGTATAATAGATATTGTTTCAGTGGAAATGAATCTTATGCTAAATTCCCAAAAGTGGATTTTTGGTATGAAAAATTCATATGTATTTGTCCTTAACTATTTACAAATAGCACTTCATGATTAGTAGCCAAGCATCTGAATATCTACTAATCTGGGAGTTAAGACTGATATCTCAATAGAGTTTTCTTAAGCATTTTTCTTAATATGATTAATATGACTGTGATTGAGTTTTCTTTCCATACATTTAGAACCATTTTAGTTTTTTCTTCATATGTATTTGAGTTTTGTTGAAACTCATTATCTATTGATTTGAGTCTGTTTTCTGCTGATTTTTAAAGGTCCTTCCTTCAGATATTCAGGAAATTAGCCCAACAGTAGCGTAAGTGCAGTGATGCTGCTTTTTGTGCTCTTTTTTTCAACCAAATAAATTTTGCAAGATTTTATGTAATTAATATTTTTTGTTTTATTTTACATCCTGGTTATAAAATAATTCACCCATAATTTCCTCCGGTGATTGTATGATTTGGGTTTTTACATGTAGACCTCAGACATATATGTTGTTTATTCTAGTATATGGTGTTTATATAAAAAACATATATATGGCATTTAAAATTTTATTTAAGTTATATAAGTTTCATATATTTGATATATACAGATTTAGGAACATAGTGACACCTGCCCCCTACCTTCCCTCCTGCCCACACTCCAACCCTTTTTCCTCCTCCCTCTCACATTCCCACTCTTAATTTTTACAAAGATCTATTTTAGGTTTACTTAATGAAAGTATAGTTCTGGTATATAGTTTGAGATATAAATCCAAGTTTATCTTTTTTCAAATAGCTATCACTTGATCCAATGTTATGTTTAAAAGAACATTGATCCTTTTGTGATTTGAGGTGCCATCCTTATCAGACACCAAAGTTGCTTATGTACTTGGGTCTGTTTCTGTACTCACTATTGTGTTCAAAAGTACCTGTTCTGTCTATTCATACCAGTGTTATACTGGCTTTAAGGTATATTTCAATATTTGACAATGCTAGCTCTATCAAGTTACGAGTTGAATTATGTTCCCTCAATATTCATATCTTGAAGTCCTAACCCCCAGTATCTCAGAGTGTGACCTTACTTGGAGATAGTGTCTTTTTTAAAATAAAGATTTTTTTAAAATTTATTTGAAAGACAAAGTTACAAAGAGAGGTAGAGCCAGAGAGAGAGGTCTTCCATCCACTGGTTCACTCCCCAAATGACCGCAACGGCCAGAGCTCAGCTGATCCAAAGCCAGGAGCTAGGAGCTTCCTGAAGGTCTCCCTTGCTGATGCAGGGGCTCAAAGACTTGGACCATCTTCCACTGCTTTCCCAAGCCATAGCAGAGAGCTAGATAGAAAGTGGAGCAGCCAGGACTTGAACCGGTGCCCATGTGGGATGCCAGTGCTGCAGGCAAGGGCATTAACCACAGCACTGGCCCCTGGAGATAGTGTCTTTACAGAGGTATCACTAAAATGAAGTCATCAGCATGGACTATAATCCAGTATGATGGTATTCTCAGAAAAGCAGGAAATTGGGGATAGGCATTTGGTCTATGGTTAAGCCATCAACTGAGATGCCTGTGTCCCATATTGGACTACCTGAGTTTCAGTCCTGACTCCCCTCCCAATCCTAGCTTCCTGCTTATATGCACCCTGGGAGTTAGTGAGTGATGGCTCAAGTGGTTGGTTCCCTGTTGCCCAGATGAGAGACCTGCAATCCCAACTCCCAGCTTTGTCCTCACCCAGGTGCTATGGCAGACACCAGGGAGTGAATCACAGGATAAGTCTTTCTCTCTTTCCCTCTCCCCCAACTCCCTTGTCTCTCTGCTTCATCAATAAAACACATAGTTAAAAAAAAGAATTGGAACAGAGACATGTATAAAAGGGAGATGATGTGAAGAGATACAGGGAAAAGATTGTCAAGGAGTGAGGCCTGGAACAAATCCTTCCCTCACAGCTATCAGAAATAACTAACCCTGCTCACAACTTGATTTTCAACTTACAGCCCCCAGAACTGTGAAACAATAAATTTCTGTCGTTTGAGCCACATGTTTATGATACTTTATTATGACAATTCTAGCATACTAATATATCCCTTATTGCTCTTCCTTTGCAAGATTAATCTAGATATTCTTGCTTTTATACGCACTTTGAAATTGATTTCACTTAAAACTGACTGCAAAATAAAGTCTACTGGCCATCATTTAGACATGATGTTACTGTGTGCTAAAGTTTCAAGTTTACTCTTATATATGCATATTTTGAATGTTTAAAGCTTGACTCATATAGAGCACTATACTATGAATGCTTATGTGCCCGCCCTTAATTCATATGTTGAAATCCTAACCAACAAGGTGATGGTATGCAAAGGTGGGAGCTGTGGAGGTGGTATAGCCCTCCTTTATCACAGAGTGCTGAGGGTCTGCTCCACCCTTCCACTGGATATGGGTACATTGAGAAGTTGCTGCCTATGAGGAATTGGCACTCATCAGACACAGAATCTGCTGTCACAACATTCCAAACTGTGAGAAATAAATGTACCTTGTTTATAAGCTACCCACTTTGTGGCACTTGTTATAGCAGCCCAGATAGGCTAAGGCTTACGGTTGGCATATTTATAGTTAAGTTTTTTACTAAATAATTTCATTTTTTGTTTTGATTGTAAATAGAATTTTCTCTTACATTATATGTTCTGATTTTTTTATGCATGTCAAGACTATGAGTTTATTTTATATGTCTTTCATAGAATAATTTAGAAGCAGTCACTTTTTATTCAGTTTAAGACTATGTTAGGCTGGCGCCACGGCTCACTAGGCTAATCCTCTGCCTGTGGTGCCGGCACCCCGGGTTCTAGTCCCAGTTGGGGCGCCAGTTCGGTCCCGGGTGCTCCTCTTCCAGTCCAGCTCTCTGCTGTAGCCAGCGAAGGCAGTGGAGGATGGTCCAAGTGCTTGGGCACCTGCACCCTCATGGGAGACCAGGAGGAAGCACCTGGCTCCTGGCTTCGGATCAGCGCAGCGCGCCAGCTGTGGCAGCCATTTGGGGGGTGAACCAATGGAAGGAAGACCTTTCTCTCTATCTCTCTCTCTCTCACTGTCTAACTCTGCCTGTCCAAAAAAAAAAAAAAAAAGACTACGTTAATTTTATATCTGCTTTATAAAATAATTTTGGAGTTTACTGTTTTTTTCTAATTTGTTCGCTTGGCTATCCTGGGCCTATTGGTGTTCAAAAAAGTTCATGGAATGTACATCACGAAAAACTATACATGGATTCCAACATATTTGCACCAAAATACACATCATTTTTTCCTTTTCCTTAAAGAAAAAATGATTTATTTGAGAGGCAATGATACAGGGAGAGAAGGAGACAGAAACAAAGAACTCCCACTTGCTGGTTCACTCCCCACATGCCTGCAGTAGACAGAGCTGGGTTGCGTGACACTGGGAGCCAGGAATTCAAAGCAGGTTGCCATGTGGGTGTCAGGAATGAATCACATGAGCCATCACCATGGCTAGAGTAAGGATCCAGAGGTGAGTATTGAAAGTAGGCACTGTGATATAGGATGTCAGTGTCTTAACTACTAGACTAAATGCCCTTAAGCTTATCTTCTCATTCTATTTTCCATGAAATTTTTGAAGCACCTTAATTATTGACAAAGAATAGAAATATTTATTAACATTAGACTTAAAGAGGTGATGCGTACTGTAATATCTAGAATGATCTCAAAATAAAACCACAATAATTTCCAAACTAGAACTGGAAAAAAATGAAATGCTAAAAACAATCAATTCAAAGGGACAAGAGAAAAAATACAGAATAGGCTACAAGTAAAAAACAGAAAATAATTCTTACATTATATGTTCATGGGTAAAGTGCCTCTATAATGGACAAATGTCAGGGTGGATTTTAAAAATTCCAATTGCATGCTCTTTATAACAGACATATATAAACTAAAGAAACAACTTTAAAGTAGAAAATAAAGCAATAAAACTTAAATTGACAGATTCTTGATGAAAGAGAGTTACTTTTATATATGTGTGTGTATATATATATATATATATATTTGACAGGCAGAGTTTGACAGAGAGAGAGACAGAAAGAATGGTCTTACTTCCGTTGGTTCACCCCCCAAATGGCCACTACAGCCGGCGTGCTGCGCCGATCCAAAGCCAGGAGCCAGCTGCTTCCTCCTGGTCTCCCATGTGGGTGCAGGGCCCAAGCACTTGGGCCGTCCTCCACTGCTTTCCCAGGCCACAGCAGAGAGCTGGACTGGAAGAGGAGCAACTGGGACAGAACTGGCTCCCCAAATTGGACTAGAACCCGGGATGCCGGTGCCACAGGCGGAGGATTAGCCTAGTGAGCCGCAGCACTGGCCAATATATTTAATACGTGTAATATATAATAGATACTTATGTATAGCCATGAACCACAAAATGTTTTGGTCAGTGAAGGATCATTTATATGACAGTGTTTCCAGAAAATAGCATCACTTAGTGATACTATTGCTATTTTCACTTGTAGAACTACATTCTATCATGTTCCTACATCAAAATTGTTAAAATGGCTCATTCTTCAAGTGTATCCCCACCATTAAACTTTGCATGACTGTATGCAAGTATTTAACATAATTGGTATTACATATTAATATGAAAGATAAACTTTAACCTCAAATTATGAGGGGACTTCAAAAAGTTCTTGGAAAAAAAAGTTCCTGGAGGAAGTTCTAAAAAATACAAACTTTATTCCTCAGTATAAACTCCACAAAGTTCAAGACACTTTTGTAAGTCATGACGCTGGCTGTTTAATCCACCCCAAAAGAATTAAGAATCTAACCATGTCAATGCTAGTCTTTTTATACGACTAAGTGAAGAAAAATGGGTGCCCTTTAAAGATGTTTTGATATTGCAATACAAAAAGAAGTTGGAAGGAGTCAAATAAGGACTGTAAAGGGAAAACTCAATGATTTCCCACAGAGACACAAAACTGCCCTTGTTTGATGAAAAGAATTAGCAGGAGTATTGTCTTAGTGGAGATCTCTCTTATGAAGTTTTCTGAGGGATTTTTCTAAAAGCTAAAGCTTTAACTAAGTTTCTTAAAATACTCTCCTAATTAGCAAATATTATTATATTTTGCCCTCCAGAAAATCAGCAAGCAAAATGCTTTCAGCATCCCCCAAAGCTGTTTCCATGCCTGGTTCGCTTTTGCTTTGACTAGACCTCTTTTTGACTAGACCGCTTTTGCTTTTGACTAGACTACCTCTTGGTAGTCATTATTTTGATTGTGTTGTGTTTTCAGGATCATACTGGTAAAGCCATATATCATTTCTTATCATAATTCCTTGAAGAAATCCATCACAATCCTGATCTTTTTAAAATTTCCATTGAAAGTTCTGCTCTGTCTGTACCTGATATGGGCAAAACAGTTCTGATACACAACTGTGAAAAATTCACTTAATTTTAATTTGCCAGAATTGTATAATTCGCAAGCTGGACTTCTGGTATACCAGTTTGAGTTTTGTCTCTACTGATTCAGACTTCCTGCTAATGTGTGCACTAGGGGGCAGCAGCTATTGGCCCAATACTAGGGCCCCTGTCACCCATGTGGGAGATGCTGATTGAGTTTTAGCTTTGGCTTCAGGTTGGGTAGCCTGCCCACTGTGGGGATTTGCAGAGTGAATTGGCAGATGGAATATCTGTCTCTTCCTCTTCCTACATCTGACTCTCTCTGTCTCTGTCACTCTCTCTCTCTGCCTTTCAAATATAAAAATAAAAAATTTTTAAAGTGCCATTTGAGCAGAACCAACTGAGATGTCCTTGGCATTGACTATTATTTCTTCTGTTAATCATTGGTCCTCTACAACTAGGGCACAAACAAGATTTTTTTTTCCCTTCCAAATTTATGTGGTTGGTCTGACACCACAAGCTTCATCTTCAACATCATCTTGTTCTTAAAATGAATTATTGATGTGTGAACTGCTAATATCTTTGTGGCATTGTCCCCATAAATTTACATAAAGCTTCAATGATTTCACCATCCTTCTATCCAAGCTTCAACCATAAATTTGATATTTGTTCTTGCTTCAATTTTAGCAGAATCCGTGTTGCTCTGGTAAGGGCTCTTTTCAAACTGATAACCTATCATTCTTTAGGCATCAAACTAAATCCTGTTATAATAAGTTAGTGTGAGTTTATTTAGCTGCAAAAACTTTTGAAATCTATGCAAACATCTTTCATAGTATATATTTACCATGAATGATATGAAGACATCTGTACTTACAAAGGATAAAAAGAGTAACTTTATAATAATAAATCTCAATTTCTAAACAAGATATAAAATATGAAATTTCATGTACTTTCTAATAGAATTTGAAATTTATAAATCAAAATTGGCAGAGCCACAAGGCTATATAAACAATAACTACAATTGCAGAATTTTTCTCAGAAAATTGTTACAAAATAAATGAAGCCAAAATAATCAGGATACAGAAGTTTTTTGTTTTTTGTTTTTTATTTGACAGATAGACAGTGAGAGAGAAAGAGAGACAGAGAGAAAGGTTTTCCTTCCATTGGTTCACCCACCAAATGGCCACTACAGTCGGAGCTATGCTGATCCGAAGCCAGGAGCCAGGTGCTTCCTCCTGGTCTTCCAGGTGCAGGGGCCCAAGCACTTGGGCCATCCTCCACTGCCTTCCCGGGCTACAGCAGAGAGCTGGACTTGATAAGGAGCAACCGGGACTAGAACCCAGCGCCCATATGGGATGCAGGCAGAGGATTAACCTAGTGAGCCACGGTGCCAGCCCAGAATACAGAAGGTTTTAAGAATGTGGTTGAAGGGACCAGTGCTGTGGTGTAGAAGTTTAAGCCACTGCCTGCAGTGCTGGCATCCATATGGGTGCAGGTTTGCGTTCTGGCTGCTTCATTTCCTGTCCAGCTCCCCACTAATGTGTGTGGGAAGGCAGTGGAAGATGGCTCAATGCCTTGGGCCCCTGCACCTGTGTGGGAGACCAAGAGAAAGCTGCTAGCTCCTGGCTTTGGCCTGGCCCAGCCCTGGCCATTGCAGCCATTTGGGAAGTAAACCAGCAGATGGAAGATCTCCCTCTCTCTTTCCTCTCTCTCTCTGTATCTCTGCCTTTCAAATAAATAAATCTTAAAAATGCAGTTAAGATACTTGAGCATTAGGGCTGGCACTGTGACACAGTGAGTTAAACCCCTGGCCTGTAATGCTGCCCTCCCAATACAGGCACTGGTTCAAATCTCAGCTGCTCCACTTCTGATACAGCTCCTTGCTGATATGCCTCGGAAAGCAATGGAGGATGGCCCAAGTCCTTGGGCCCCTGCACCCATGTGGGGACCTGGAAGAGCTCCTGGCTCCTGGCTTTGGCTCGGCTCAACTCCAGCCATTGCAGCCATTTGGGGAGTGAACCAGTGGATGGAAGACCTCTCTTTGTCCACCTCTCTCTATAACTCTATAACAAATAAATAAATAAAATAAATAATATAAATAAATAAAATAAATCTTTTTAAAAAAGATACTTGAGCATTACAATGGGCACATGCAGAACATGTCAACAAACATGGAGTATACCTTCCTTCTAAATACATAGAAAATATTCACAGAATTATCTCTTCTGAGTAGGAAGCCAGCTTTGTGGCACAGCAGCCATATGAGCACTGGTTTAAGTACCAGCTGCTCCACTTCCAATCCAGCTTCCTGCTAATGTACCTGGGAAAGCAGCAGAAGATTACCTAAGTACTTGGGCCACTGCACTATGTGGGAAACCCAGATGGAGCTCCACGCTCCCAGCTTGGGTCTGGCCCAGCCTTGGCTGTTGCAGCCATCTAGGGGAGTGAACCAGCAGATGGAAGATCTCTCTCTCTCTCTCTCTGCCTCTAACTCTGTCTTCCAAATAAATAAATCTCTTTAAAAAAAAAAAAAGTGCTCTGCTTTACATCAAGGATGGTTTTAATTGTTTCTGCAAAGTTTTGTGTGATAATTCCAACATCTGAGTTTCCATTTGTTGATAGTCTTCTCCCTTGAATATTTATCTTATTTTTGTATGTTGAGTAATTCTGCATTGTATCTGCTTTGTTGAGTCCCCCCACAAACAGGGGAAGTACTGATTTATCTTTTATATGAAATATTGGTTTAGTAGCAGAGCTTTTGCTTTGCTCTTGTGTCTGAGCCACTCAGACGTTAGTCTGAAAGTGGTTTGTCTCACAATTTAGTTCTCAGCCTTTGTTATGCTTTTTGGCTATGTTCTGCACATTCTGCTAGGGAGTGAGAACGAGACTCATGTCAATTTAGGCTTTTAATATTTGGATTTTATCCTACATTCTCTGACTCTGAGATACCACTGGCTCTTCTAGCCCAAAAGTTTGGATTCTCAGAATTTTTGCTCCCCATACTGTTGTGCAATTCTGTGTGACTGGGGTAATCTCAGTACAAATTAAAAAAAAAAAAAGCAAGCAAAGTAACACAGATCTCTACACCTTAATGTTTGTTTGTTTGCTTGTTTTTTGCCCCTTTCAAATTCCTCTATCCAAATTCTCTGGGTTTTAGGTGCCTGTATCATCACCACAGGCATACCCCTTCACTGTGGTATGAAATTCTTGGTTATAAATTTCATAGTTACTGCAGTTCAGTTCTGCAACTAGTGCTGTTCTCAGGGGGACTGGATTAAAAAGTAAAAGAAAACAATAAGGATCACCACCACCGCTATAACCAACACCACCAGGAAGCTCTCTGGCTTGCAGGGGACTATTTTTCTGGCCCTCAGATGGTGTCTTTAAAGAGTTGTTTGTGTCTACTGCCATTTAACTCAGCCCATCCCTGGATCAAAACTGGGGTGAAGGAGGAAGGAAGGAAGGAAGGAAGGAAGGAAGGAAGGAAGGAAGGAAGGAAGGAAGGGAGAAAGGAAGAAAGGAAACTCTCTTCCACTCTAGTTGTAGTACTCGCCATTTTGTCAAGTTTTGCTTCTCTTCAATTTGCCATTTTTCAGAATTCTCAAGTACTTTCTTTTACATCTTGTCCAAATTTCTGGTTTCGACTTGTAAGACAGCTGTGTGTAGGATGCTGGGAATCTGCCACAGGATCTGAGATGATGCCTCTCTCCCAGACAATGCTGCAGAGCTACTGCACTCCCAAGAACACGGTGACAAATATCACCACCAGAACTCATTTGAATCTCATGGGGATATTTAGGTTTAAGGAATCTCCAACAGCCAGGGGATGAACTGTGAGAGATGAAATGGAATGCTCTCTGAGGCTCATTTCCTCGTCCATCAGTGGTTTGTACAAGAGCAGATTCCAGAGCTCAGTAAGTGAACTGAAGGACTGGCTGATACCGGATTCTGGTTCCCAGGTTACACCTTTCTTTTTTTTCCTTGAAGACTTTTATTTATTTGAGAGGTAGAGTTACAGACAGTGAGAGAGAGAGAGGGAGAGAGAGAAAGGAGAGAAAGGTCTTCCTTCCATTGGTTCATTCCCCAAGTGGCCGCAACAGCTGGAGCTACGCTGATCTGAAGCCAGGAGCCAGGTGCTTCTTCCTGGTCTCTCATGCGGGTGCAGGGGCCCAAGCACTTGGGCCATCCTCCACTACCTTCCCAGGCCACAGCAGAGAGCTGGACTGGAAGAGGAGCAGCCAGGACTAGAACTGGCACCCATATGGGATGCCGGCACCACAGGGGAGGATTAACCTACTGCGCCATGGCCTTAGCCCCCCGGGTTACCCCTTTCTTACAAAGCCACTTGCTCAACAGGCCCTTCCACTGTTAGGTGGTCACATAGATGCTTCTGGACCCTCTACCCTGTAACTCAGAAGAACTTTGAGGAGAGTCTCATCTGACCATCAGGCATGCTACATGAAAACTGTCTTTGCGTGGCCTATGCAATAGGATAATGAGAATTGAGGGGTTTGTGTGCCCTTTGCCATGTCTTTTTCTAAGTTTCTCCATAAAAATCTTATTTTTCATCTGTGCACATGTCACATCTGTGACCCCCTCTCTGAAAAAATAACAATAATTTCATGTTCTATGAGAATCTGCATTCATCCTTTCTCTAATATTATTTAAATGACTTTATAGTGTTAGCAAGTTCCTCCTGATATCCAGCCATCATTCTTATAACAGCTTACTTGTTTAATTTTTTTTGAATACCAAAGTGGAAATCTTTATTCATTATCAGAAAAATATATCTGGGGGCTGGCGCTGTGGTTCAGTAGGTTAGTTCTCTGCCTGAGGCACCAACATCCTATATGGGCACAGGTTCGAGTCCCGGCTGCTCCTCTTCCAATCCAGTTCTCTTCTGTGGTCTGGGAAAGCAGTGGAAGATGGCCCGAGTGCTTGAGCCCCCGCACCCGCATGGGAGACCTGGAAGAAGCCCCTGGCTCATGGCTTCTGATTGGCTCAGCTCTAGCCATTGCAACCATTTGGGGAGTTAACCAGCGGATAGAAGACCTTTCTCTCTATCTCTCCCTCTCACTGTCTGTAATTCTACCTCTCAGATAAAGAAATAACATTTTTAAAAAAATAGAAAATATATCTGAATATACTCAGGAAGTTTCAAATCCCTTGACAGCCTGGTAATATTGCTGGCTGTTTCAGACACATTTCTTAAAATACTTAAATATAAAGCACAATCTCTTAATAATTTTACATTTCAGAATTCAATGTAATTAACTTGTGTGTGTCAATTTCTTTCACATGAACCTTTTTCTTTAATGATATTGTATCACAATTGATCCTATTAGGCATAATAAGTCTTCACTAGCATCACAAACATATTAAACTATCAAAATATATCTAAAGGGAACTAAAAAATCACTTGTTCCAATGGAATTTTGGTTTCCATGTCTTGTACTTCACATTCTTTAATGCTAATATCACAGTAAATATCACAAAGACAGTAGTAGCTAATTAATAAGCAGTAACTCATTTTATTTTGTAGAATGAACCTCAGATTCATTCTCCATATAAATTAAGTTCCTGTGCCTAAATTATGGTCAAGACTGGGAAAGTCTAGCATAAACCTAAATATCTATGTCCTTTCAATTAGTTCAGTGAAATAGTCATTTACTGAATACCAATTATGTGACAGATGAATTTCAAAATACTGCAGGACACAGATAGGAACAGGCAGTTTGTATTCTTCAGGTTCTTGTAATATAAAAGTAAAAAGACAATATATAAATACATAATATTAGACTATGATCATCATCAACAGGGACATAAAAGTGAGAATCATGGTTTAGAAGATAAACATTAATTTACAGACCATTTAGTTCAAACTAATCTTTTTGATGTTGAAGAAATTATGACTTAGAGAGGCTGAAGAACTTACCAAGTAAACAAGTCATTTATTTACTGGGAACCACTACAGTGGGCCTGCAGCATTTTTGATGAATGGGTAGGATTTAAATAAGAAAGTCATTGGAAGAGCCGGCGCCGCGGCTCACTAGGCTAATCCTCCACCTAGCGGCACCGGCACACCGGGTTCTAGTCCCGGTCGGGGCGCCGGATTCTGTCCTGGTTGCCCGTCTTCCAGGCCAGCTCTCTGCTGTGGCCAGGGAGTGCAGTGGAGGATGGCCCAAGTGCTTGGGCCCTGCACCCCATGGGAGACCAGGAGAAGCACCTGGCTCCTGCCATCGGATCAGCGCAGTGCGCCGGCCGCAGTGCGCCGACCGCGGCGGCCATTGGAGGGTGAACCAACGGCAAAGGAAGACCTTTCTCTCTGTCTCTCTCTCTCACTTCCACTCTGCCTGTCAAAAATAAAAAATAAAAAATAAAGACATTGGAAGGAAGAGTACACTCCAAAAAGGCAGAGATGCATGAACAAAAGGTAAAAGGTAAGAATGCTTAGGACAAATTTGACTCTTTGCTTGAATTTTGGATAGTGGTTCTAAAGCTTTACAGTGTTTAAGAAGCTATAAAATCTAAAAACTCCAAGTCTCCACTTCTATGTAAATACTAGGCCTTACAAATACAAATTTTAGAGGCCTGCACTGGGGTATTGCAGGTTAAGCTGCCTTCTGCAATGTCAACATTCCATATGGGTGCCAGTTCGAGCCCCGGTTGCTCCACTTCCAATTCAGCTCCATAATAACGTGCCTGGAAAGCAGCAGAAGATGGCCCAAACCCCTGGGACCTTGAACCCATGTTGGAGACCCTCCTGGCTCCTGGCTTCAGCCTGGCTCAACCCTGGACGTTGAAGCCATTTTGGGAGTGAATCAGCAGATGGAAGACCTCTCTCTCTCCCTCTCTCATCCTCTCTCTCTCTGACTTTCTTTCTCTCTCTCTCTGTAAACCTGTAGTTCAAATAAATAAGTGAATCTTTAAAGAAAAATACAAATTTTAACCTCTAACTGATACCCAACACCCAAATATTTGAGTATAAGTGGTGCAAAAACCACATTCATATCTCTATTGACCAGCAGAGGATGAAGTCAAAGCGGAGGATAAAAAAGTGCTGTGAACATATCAGGTGAGGATTTTGTGTTGAATTTGATGGGCCACAAGGAGCTATTCAGAATTACAAGCAGGAAAATGACACGACTCCTCCTAGACCTTAAAAATAAATGTTGCAACAACATATAGCATGTTTGGAAGTAGGGGATCCAGTAGAAATGGGCCTGACATAGATAATGTCTTTCAAATGAACAGGAGGGGCTCTCTCTATACATAAATGCCATTTAAAAATCGTATATATCAGGGTATATATATATAATTATAAGGTTATATTGATATATAATTCAAAAATAAAATAAATTAGAGTAAGTAACATAGTCTCTGACAAAGGAGTTAAAACAAAAACCTGAGCTTTTATGTCTAGTGAAAGAAAATGAAATGCTGATGATAACACTTATTAGGGTTTTCTTTTAATTGGAAAACAAACACTTCTTTCTTTCTCTTTTATTTCTGAGAACCGAGGGTAAGAGAATAACGAATAAGTCATGGAAATGCTGAATGCTCTGTGAGCCATACAGGCAGTTGAAACTGTAAACTTGGAGATTAGGGAAAGAGGGCAGAACCAGAAATGGGAGTTGGGAGTCATTCTCAAAAAGAAGAAGTAGGAGACATGAAATTAGATAAAATCATCAAACAAGGTGCTGGTCAGTAGCAATAAAAAATAATAAAAGACAATTCCTTACTGTGAAAGTCCACCCTTGGCAAACAAGAGTAAACAATTGAATAAATAGAGAAATAGTTATATGAGGAAAAGAGAAAAATGGAAAATCAAGAGCAGAGTTACATTTTAAAATCTCAGTACTTGTGAAATGTAAAGGCTGTGGGATGCCCATCTGCGGGCACAAGCCTAGGACATAAACTTACAAAGAGAAATAATTTTTTAAAAAAGATTTTTATTTATTCATTTGACAGGTAGAGTTATAGACAGTGTGAGAGAGAGAGAGACAGAGAGAAAGGTCTTTCTTCCGTTGCTTCACTCTCCAAATGGCCGCAATGGCTGGAGCTGTGTCAATCTGAAGCCAGGAGCCAGGTGCTTCTTCCTGATCTCCCATGTGGGTGCAGGGGCCCAAGCACTTGGGCCATCCTCTACTGCTATCCCAGACCATAGCAGAGAGCTGGAATGGAAGAGGAGCAACTGGGACTAGAACTGGCACCCACATGGGATACTGGTGCTGCAGGCAGAGGATTAACCCAGTGCACCACGGCGCCAGCCCCAAAAGAGAAATCTTGAACTGTGATACAGTATCTTCTCCAGCTCCATTTCAATTCCCAGATGATGAAGTGAGTGGGATGCCATTTAATATTTGTGACTTCTACTTGTCTGCTTGAACTATATTATTAGTCTGGTAAAAGTTTCAGAATCTCCCAGGCACTGAAGATTCTGCATTCCAAGTGTTCTACTCGGGATGAATACCCACTTAACAGAGAAAGAGGAGCAACAGGGTCACGAAAAACATTCTCAAAAGTAGAGAGATTGCCTTCAAAGTTCACTCTTGTCAGAACCTGTTTAAAATTAGAGAGAGAGAAAGAGAGAGAGAGAGCAAGCAGAATGTCCTCCAGGTGGTCCTGTCTGTAGAAGAGAAATTTCAGGATACTGGAAAAAATGCTATCCGTTGTAAGACATCTAACAAAACCCCAAGGGTGCCATGAAATGCAGGCTGAAGCAAGATAAAAATCCCAGTTCCACCTGATTCTCCTCCATCAAAAACTGCTTAACAAGAGTGTCATAAAGATCTGAAAATTATGAAGAAATATAAAAACATGAAATTATTCAATGATGTCAAAATTTTGTAGAAGTGAGAAATCTTAAGTTTCTTAATGATTATATAAACTACTTGTATTAACTCCATCTCAGACTGCCTGGTTAAATTGTTTCTGTACAAAATGTACTTAATATTTGAGGACATTTGTAGGCAGAAGTTTCAACTTCATACCTTGTGTGTAACATGTTTCCAAACAATTTACATTGTTAATATCCACGGTATTACCCAGTTAACACTTCACCTTCTTTTTCATGGCACTATCAAGAAGGATTTGAATCAAATACCTTCTTTTAAAGATGCACTACCCAAGGAGTTTTTACTTTATCTACTACTAGTTTAAGGAAACTTCTTCTTTTTAAAGGGAATGATGACATATTAGTGTATCTTATCCACGTGACTCATCAGTTGATTTAGTGTTAACTATGTTATTTTTCAAGGTTTAACATTCCTCTACTGATGGATCCAAATGGAATTTTTCCAGGAAGCAAGCTATATCTCCATTTCATTGTCTATTTTTTAAAACCTTAAAATCATTTTTTGAATCATTCTTTTTGAAAGTAGTTGTTAAATATACTCACCTCTGGTCTTTGGCAATGTTCTCTTTGTCTCTGATCTCTAAAATGTGGCAACCAAAATCTTTAAGGTTACCTTTGAGGTGATTTTTCAGTCTTTGCCTTGCATTGCTTTCTTAAGTCATCATGGAGCCATACAAATGGTTGCCATATAATTTTCAAAATCCATGTCTATGTAGGTCAGGAAGACTCTACTTACACAGTTGGGACAGGACATTCTGTTATTAGGGACTTTAACAGTAACCTCATTTCCTACTTTAAGAATCTGGTTGCAATACACAGATACCTGAGTACCTGTAGCAATGCTAAATCCTAGTATTCTCTATTCGGTTTCTGTATCAGAGTTAACAGGTTGAGTTCCCACTTTCATATCTATATATTTGTACTTAATTATTTTAGTTCTTTTGCTGTTTTAACTAAATAACTCTCTTGGAGACATCAACTTGAGCCCAAGCCAGTAGTCGAGGCCTCATTATTAAGAACTCTTTCTTTAGGAAGTGTCCACGATTGGGGATTCTGTTAACTTTTGAACTTGACAACCAACCAGATTCCCTTGCTACTAAACCTTACATTTGAGATTAAGTTGGTGCTTTCTTGAGTCTTGTTTGGGTCTCCTTTGAGCACTGCTAGCATTAGTGAGGTGAATCTTTACAGGCAGGTTAGTTTCCTCACATGATGTTTATTTGAAGTCAATTCTCTACTCATTTCTTGTATCAATCACTGTGATTGCTTTTTCATGAGCTAAAGCATGTCTTATATATTAACTTTCCTAACTAATGACAGAATGTCATCTGTCCACTTACCTGGACCTGGAAATGTGGTCACATTTAATGATTAGATATTCTGTTACTGATCTTGAACTTAATTATAATTTCATGATGTCAGTCTCTTTCCAACATGGGGAAAGGTAATGCAAAATTCGAGTTGAACATTTTATGAAAGGAGTGACATTTCCTTTATTAGTGCTCTACCAAGCACCCATTCCACTGTGAGTGTTCTTGAGGAAAATAGATGGTCAGAGAAGGAAGTCAAGCAGAATCTGCTCCATAAATGTAGAACATAGAGATTCTTGGCCTGCCACTTTGACCTTGCCATTCTCTTTATGTATAAGCTGTGTGGTACTATTTGAAATCCCATCCCTTCCCAAGAATTAAATCCTTTAATTCTTCAAGCCCTCCATACAAATCCAGAGGGTTGGCTACTTGATTCCCTATTTATTGCCTTATCTTCAATAGATTTTTCATCCCAGGTCATCCAGTCAATAGTTTAATGCTATGAGATCTGGAATTCCATCAACTCATGCAAACGGGATTTTTACTGCTCTCAGTTCTGACAAGGAGAGATACTACATCCTTAGCTCTCCTCCTTTCCCACGACAGATTATGGTTTACAAGCGTGCCTCTTCATTTGCTCTCTTTCTCACTCAGCAAAGGAATCTAATTCTGCCTGATTTAAGCAAAAAACAGATTTGTTAGATACTGCATAACATATGCAACTTTTTCAACGCTATTCAGCAAAGAACAATGACTAGCTAACACCATAAAAGTGGAGATAATACTGTCATGCATATTATGCCTCAGCTGGGGAACAGAATATCTCATATTTTCAACTTTTACAGTGGAAAGCAGTTTTTGCTTTGTGTGGTTGGAATTCTCCAAATATGGAAATGTAGCATATGTGTGGGACAGCCATAAGGTCCACTATACTATCTTCAGTTAATACTGTGGCAGACAAAAGACATTGTAATTTGGCTTATATTCTTTAATAGTTTATATTAGCACATATGTCAGTTTTGAACAACTTACATACTATACAATAATTACCTCCATATGTTATACATAAATTTATAACAACAAAGTGGGAAAACATGGTCTTTAGTTTTATGATAAAGGGATGGAACAAAAGTTCCAGAGAGATGAAGTAGAATTTTGATTAATCTTTTTGTCACTGATGGATGAGCCTACATTCTGGAACTCCTAAACATTCCAATAGATACAAGAAGAATACAAACCAAGGAGAAATTAAATTTCGCTAGATAGATTTGACTTTCTCCATTAACCTCAGTGTTTTCTTTAGTTTTCATGTTTCATTGAATTTATTTTTTAATGACAAATGTAAATATAATGGAAAAAATGTTAGGATACAATACTACAGCTCTGGGTTGTGCTGCCTATTCTTGATGATGGGGAAAATTAGAAATCAATGGGAAATTGTGTATCTATGGAACTGTCATACTGTCATGTTTCCTTTTTTTTTTTTTTTTTTTTTTTTTTTGACAGGCAGAGTGGACAGTGAGAGAGAGAGACAGAGAGAAAGGTCTTCCTTAGCCGTCGGTTCACCCTCCAATGGCCGCCGCGGCCGGCGCGCTGCGGCCGGCGCAGGCACTCCACGCTGATCCGATGGCAGGAGCCAGGTACTTCTCCTGGTCTCCCATGGGGTGCAGGACCCATGCACTTGGGCCATCCTCCACTGCACTCCCTGGCCACAGCAGAGAGCTGGCCTGGAAGAGGGGCAACCGGGACAGAATCCGGCGCCCCGACCAGGCCTAGAACCTGGTGTGCCGGCGCCGCTAGGCGGAGGATTAGCCTAGTGAGCCGCGGCGCCGGCCCTGTCATGTTTCTTAAGAGATATGAAATGATGTATCTCATCTTGTTAGGTAGGCTCTCTGCATTCTGTCAGCTATGATTTGCTGCTTATGTTGGCCTCTGCACCTCTTAGAATTCTGCATTTTTGCTCATTCTTCTTTCCTGCTTTTCATCTTTTCCTCTTGTCACTGTCTGGTCACCTCCCAATGCCAAATCACTGGTAGACAAGATTCCATGTAACTTGGCTGGCGCCGCGGCTCAATAGGCTAATCCTCCACCTACCGGTGCCGGCACACTGGGTTCTAGTCCCGGTCGGGGGCGCCGGATTCTGTCCCAGTTGCCCCTCTTCCAGGCCAGCTCTCTGCTGTGGCCAGGGAAGGCAGTGGAGGATGGCCCAAGTGCTTGGGCCCTGAACCCCATGGGAGATCAGGAGAAGCACCTGGCTCCTGCCTTCGGATCAGCGTGGAGTGCCTGCGCCAGCAGCAGCGCGCCAGCCATGGTGGCCACTGAAGGGTGAACCAATGGCAAAAGGAAGACCTTTCTCTCTGTCTCTCTCTCACTATCCACTCTGCCTGTCAAAAAAAAAAAAAAAAAAAAAAAAAAGATTCCATGTAACTCAAGATTGAGTGCTTGTATTTTTATAAAATATACACATTTATCAGGACACAACTTTAGTTTCAAGATATCACTGGCAACTAGCATTTACAATTTTTTAAATTTATTTATTAATAAAGTTGCTATCCCAGGGTAATTTTAGGGTGAGAGAAATTCTTTCTAGTAATAACCAGGAACAAGTTTCATCTTCAGAAATATGAAACAGGGGCCCATCCTGCGGTGCAGTAGGTTAATCCTCTGCCTGTTGCGCCGGCATCCCATATGGGCGCTGGTTTGAGTCCCAGCTGCCTCTCTTCCAATCCAGCTCTCTGCTATGGCCTGGGAAAGCAGTAGAAGATGGCCCAAGTGCTTGGGCCCCTGCACCTGCGTGGGAGACTAGGAGGAGGCACGTGGCTCTTGGCTTCAGTTTGGTGCAGCTCCAGCTGTTGCAGCCATCTGGGGAGTGAACCAACAGAGGGAAGACCTTTCTCTCTGCCTCTCCCTCTCACTGTCTGTAACTCTACTTCTCAAATAAATAATAAAATCTTAAAAAAAGAAATAGGAAACAAAAAATAGAAGTTCCTAAAACTTGTTTTAGTATCCTTTCTGATAGATATTGCAAATTTATTCATCGTTGTCTTAACAGAAACAATTATAGATAATTTTTCAAATTTCTGTGTGCTTTTGCATTTAGTTCTCTATTCATGCACCTTAATTGTCTTATTTGCAAAAGACAGATGTACAATATGATTAGAATTTTTTTCATATCCCTTAGAAGATTTCTTCTTTAATTTTTGTTTTTCCACTAATTCTAAGAAATATGCTTTTTTTTTGAGCCTTCATTGCATAGAGGTATTATGGTATAAAAATATATTATCTTTAAATTTTCTATATAGATGAATAAAGATTAAAATATTATGTTTCCAAAGATAGTACTTGAATAGTTGAAGACCACAAAATGAAAGTAACTATCTTTTGGGGAAATGAATATTTACAAATTAATTATATTTTTGAAAAGAATATAGGAGGTAACTGTGGAGTAAGATATATATCTACATTTGTAAATTATTTAAATAAAGTTCTTGATATTTCAAATGTTTGCTTTGAATAATGCAATATACCTGTGAATTTCATTTAGAATTTGAAAACATTCTAGTTTAATTTTGACAGAGCTGATCATTTTGCAGGTTGTCGCAACTGAGTTTTGTGTGATCTGGAAAGTCAATGATCTGATCATTTTGTCTTTACTGTCCTCCTGCATTTACTTGCTGATTGTCTGGTAGGCGTACTTTTTACCCAAAGCTGACTCAGTAATTCTTGCTTTGGATTATAGTGTTAAGTTTTACTTTGGAGAATATTAGAAATGTAGTTTCTATAGGAACTAATAAAGAATACAATCATTAAGGGTTGAAACTGGAACAATGGTGATAATTAAAGAATAACTGACAAACGTGTCACATCTTCTTCACAGCAGCATAAGGTTGGGTCAGGTGGGATGGAATCAACTCATTAGGGTTCTATGGAAGTGATTTTACTGCAAGGTGCTTTGTTTTGCCCTTCATCAGATTCAATTTGCTCTCATTGCATTTCTGCTCCTGAGAAGCTTTACAGCTATGATACCTGAGTACCGCACTTCACTACTCCCAGTGACTACCAAACTCTGGCCTCAAACTACCAAACTTTAACCACCTCTGGTAGTTAACTAATTTCCTGGAAAAACACATTTTAAATTACAATAGCGAAAAAATTATGTCCTGGAAGTTTAATTGATTGTAGATAGAACAACTGGAAGACAGAAAAGATAAAGTGGTTGAAATGGTCTCTCCCATAAAGCAATTGATCTGTCAGAGAAATGATCCTTCCTCTTTAAATGAGTGATTATTAAATACTGTTCTGAATTCCCACACTACTATATAAAGTCAGAGTATTGAGATTTTGAAGGATTGATGTCTTGTATATTATTTTTCTTTTAACATAAACTTTTTGAAAGATTATTGTTAACATTTAGGCAATTATCCTCACTATAGGTAATGAGTATTTTAGAAGTTTATGCAGAAATACAGCATGAATATTAGGGTGAGTTGCCAAGCATGGAGGGTGTCGTTTTATAAGCAAAATTCACATTAACTGAATCAATCTGTATTCTCATTCTTTGAAAATCCTTCTTGTAAAAGTTTATTCCATTATTTCTAATTATTTCTAAATAATCACATATGTATAGTAGACTTAACTGAAGCTGTACTGAAATTGGCCATACAGGACAGTGTACATATTAGCTAAATATTATTTCTAAATCAAAGAAAAATGAAGACATAATGAACATTCTTTAGACTGTTTTCAGAGAAGTACAACTTGATTTTTCATTCAAAAATAAAAGGTGCTTTTGCAATTAACACTGTTGAGCTAAATGAAACCTTGTTCTTTGTATGAAATGCCAGTTTTATTAAGAACTAGACCTTTTTCTAAAATATATTTGAGTTTGTTACATTCAAGGCTGAATTTACGATAAATGTATGCAATTGATTCACAAGCTCTGAGAAAATCAGCTTATGATGAAAACATTAACATCATCTTAAATATACATGACCCTTTGCTATTATGATCTATTTTATATGTCATTTTACCTATGGATCATTTATATTTCATGACACTCTAAAATATGAAATGAAGAACAGCTGTTGCAAAGCATGCTTATTTTTCTCAGAGAGGGAAACAGTAGCTGAAATTTAGAATTTTAATAATTAAAGGACTCAAAACACTAAAAAGTACATTTCTCCACCTCTAGAGAATTTACTTTATATACCTCTGGGA
The DNA here is from genome assembly GCF_051225735.1 of Oryctolagus cuniculus. NCBI lineage: Eukaryota > Metazoa > Chordata > Mammalia > Lagomorpha > Leporidae > Oryctolagus > Oryctolagus cuniculus. The sequence goes on along the minus strand of NC_142871.1, from coordinate 102,892,759 downwards.
ATTACTCAGTTGCAGTTCTAGAGACAAATACTAGATGGTGCTATACAGTTGTCAGTACTCCCAATTTCCAGACCTCTAGAGCAGTTGATTTTAGTCTTCTTTTTTTATTTATTTTTTATTTTTTTAACTTTTATTTAATGAATATAAATTTCCAAAGTACAGCTTATGGATTACAATGGCTTCCTCCCCATAACGTCCCTCCCACCTGCAACCCTCCCCTTTCCCGCTCCCTCTCCCCTTCCATTCACATCAAGATTCATTTTCAATTCTCTTTATATACAGAAGATCGGTTTAGCATACATTAAGTAAAGATTTCAACAGTTTGCTCCCACACAGAAACATAAAGTGAAAAATACTGTTTGAGTACTAGTTATAGCATTAAATCTCAATGTACAGCACACTAAGGACAAAGAAATAGTTCAAGAGTTTCAGATTCAATCCCTCACTCCTTCTTCTTCCACAAACATTTTAGGGGATGAGACATGTTTCCCCTGTTTATTGTCTTCCTTATTTCTTGCCCCACTTCTCAATCCTGATTTACTACCTGTAAAATTCTCAGAAGTACTTGTATTAAAAAGAACATACCTCAAAATTATAAAGGTTAAATGTGACAAAACAATAGTAAATAACATGCTGAATGGGGGAAAACTGAAAGAATTTCCCTTCAGATTTAAACAAGAATGTCCAGTTTCACCACTCTTATTCAATATAGTATTGGAAATATTAGCAATTAGGGAAGAGAAAGAAATAAAGGACATCAAAATTGGAAAGGAGGAAATCAAACTATCCATACTTATGGATCATTTTGTACACAGAAAACCCAAACACTCGATCAAAAATCTGTTACAAAAAATAAACCAATTCAATAAAGTCAAAGGATACAAAATCAACACACAAAAATGGTAGCATTTTTATAAATCAATAATTATTTTGCTGAAAGATAAAGAAATCCCATTGACAATACTATAAGATGTAAATATTTAAGAATAAATTTAATCAAAGAATTGAAAGATCTCTACAATGAAAATCACAAAGCACCAATGAAAGAAATCATCAATAATATACACACTAAAAATTAAAAAGTGAATATATTACCTATTTATGGATTGGGAGAATTTTTATCATTAAAATGTCCATATTACTTAAAGCAATATACAGATTCAACACAATCCCCATCAAAATGTGAATGGTATTCTTTACAGAATTAGAAAAAAATTCTGAAATTCATATGGAACTACAAAATATCCATAAAAGCCAAAACAATCGTGAGTAAGCTGGGGCACAACAATGCCTGACTTCAAAGCATACTACACTGGATAATAATTAGAACAGCATGGTGCTGGCATGAAAACTGACACATAGATCACTGAAACAGAATAGTGAATCAAGAAATTAATGCACACACAAAAAGCTAACTGATTTTTGACAAAGGTGGCAAGACCATACTGGTACTGGCAAAACAAGCACATATATGTAGAAGAATGACATTGGATACCAATTTCTTGTCATATAGAAAAATCAGTTCAAGATGGAGCCAAGACCTAAATGTAAGACCCAAAACTATGAAAGTACTAGAAGCATAGGTGTCACACTTGAAGACATTAGTGTGCTTGATGATTTCTTAACTAAGTGTCCCAAAGCATGGAGAACAAAAGCAAACTGGACAAATGGGATTACATCAAACACAGCAGCTTCCGAACATCAAAGGAAACAATTACTAGAGTGAAGGGACCTCCAAAATAATGGAAGAAATTATTTAAAACTACTTATCTGACAAAGGATTAATATTAAGAATATATAAGGAGATCAAAAAAATTCAACAACAAAAAACTACCAAACCAGTTGATAAATAGGCAAAGAACCTGAACAGACAATTCTCAGCAAAAGAAATGCAAATGATCCAAAAATATGTAAAGTGTTCAATATCGCTAGCCATCAGGGAAATGCAGATTAAAACCATAATGAGATATCAGTTTGTTCTTGTCAAAATGGCTATTAAAATAAGACAGAAAATAACCAGTGGTGGCTAGGATGTGGAGAAATGGGAACTCTTAGACACCCTTGGTGGCAATGTAAAGTAGTACAGAACTATGGAAAACACTATAGAAATTTCTTTAGAAGCTAGAATAGAATATCCATATGATCCAGTAATTCCACTACTAGGTATTTTTCCAAAATACATGAATTTATTACATCAAAGAGATACCTGCTCCACAATGTTTATCACAGCACTATTTGCAATAACCAAAATATGGAATCAATCAAGGAGTCCATTATCAGATGAATGGATAAAGATAATGTGAAGCACACACACACAAACACACACACAATGGAATACTACTCAGCCATAAAAAGAATGAAATACTGTCATTTGCAACAAAATGGATGGAACTAGAGGTTAACTGAAATAAGTTAGACACAGAAAGATAAATACTGCATGTTCTCTTGGCTGGCACTGTGGCATAGTAGGCTCAGCCTTCGCCTGCAGTGCCGGCATCCCATTTGGGTGCCAGTTCAAGTCCTGGCTACTCCACTTCCAATCCAGCTATCTGCGATGGCCTGGGAAAGCAGTAGAAGATTGCCCAGTTCTTGGGCCCTTGCACCAGCATGGAAAGACCTGGAGGAAGCTCCTGGCTCCTGACTTCAGATTCGCAAAGCTCCAGCTGTTGTGGCCAATTGGGGGAGTGAACCTGTGGACAGAAGACCTATTTCTCTCTCTGCCTCGCCTTCTCACTCTGTGTAACTCTGACTTTCAAATAAATAAATAAATCTTTTTTAAAAAATACTGCATGTTCTCCTTCATTTGTGAGAATAGAAAAAGCAAAAACTAAAACACCTCAATCTGAATGTAGACTGTTGATTACTAGAGGATGAGAGGGGTGGGAACAATGGGGGGAGTTTGCATAAAAAATATAAAGGAAGCTGGATATGATTCATTAATTGTAACAAATATAGTCTATTAATATGAGATGTTAATAAGAGGAGAATCTGGGCTGGGTTTATAGAATGTGACAAATATATCATACTAAAAAATGATGAGACCAACAGGGAAATCTGAGTTGAGGTATAAGGAAACTCTTGCCATGTAAATTTAAAATTATTCTGAAATATATTTTTTTAAAGAAGAACTTGAATCCTAAAGTAATAGTGTTACAGAACCAGCAAAATACTTTGCCAGAATCAATGTTCAAGCCTCTGACCTATTGGATATAGCTGTCATATCTAGCAAGGCAGGAAAGTACAAGCATACTTCAAAAGGGTCATGGAAAAACAAAATTAGAAGATACATTTATTTTTGTGCAAAAAAAAAGTGAACTCCATTCATGCATTCATGTGAGTACAGGTATAGTAAAACTAAGTTCATTGATGGGAGAGAGCTAAAAGATCCAGAAATGAAACCTGGTTGTTCCTGTTCCTCCTATCATCTTAGAAGCTTTTGTCCATTGCCATCGCTGAATATCCTCCTGGTCCCCTGTCCACCTCTCCAAGGATCTGCTGATAGAAGAACAGAAAGAACATGAAGACAACAGGAAAGCATATTGCATGCACCAAGTGCTGATTTAAGTACTGTAGATATTTTCTTAGTTGATGTTTTGAAGCAATCAAAGTAAGTATCAATGAATGACCTCTGTTTTTCATGTAAAGACTCTGCCACTCAAGTGAATGACTCTTCAAAGTCGTTAAGTGGCTGATTAAGGATGTGGCCACAACTCTAATTGCATAACCGATGGGGTACTACAACTGCTGCTGGGACATCCAAGTACATTAATCACAATTTACTTTCTTGTTCCTGTCTGCGATGAGCATGCCCTAATTATAGGTTTATACCATTCAGTGTATTGCCGTATATAGTATATAGCACTTGATCTAATTAGCCGTTTATTGTGTTATGAATTGAAAGTGAAATTTCAAAGTTCAAATCACCAATCAGTGGCAGTGCCTAGAAAATGCCTAAGTCTCTTGATAAGTTGTTTTAAGGTAGAACTTCAAAATAAGAAAATGGTCAATTTGTAAATCTTTGTTGTTTTCTTTATTTATTACGATTTTTACAAACTCTCTTAATTCACAATTTTTCTATTCAGTTATTTATCAATAATATGTTATGAACATAAAGCAACTTCTCAAAAATATAAACAAAATATTTTCTAATTAAATTTAAACTCTTGTCTGCATTTATGTTTTTTTAAACTTTTATTTAATAAATATAATTTTCCAAAGTACAGCTTTTGGATTACAGTGGCTTCCCCCTCCCATAACTTCCCTCCCACCCGCAACCCTCCCATCTCCCGCTCCCTCTCCCATCCCATTCACATCAAGATTCATTTTCAATTCTCTTTATATACACAAGATCAATTTAGTATATACTAAGTAAAGATTTCAACAGTTTGCACCCACAAAAAAAAATAAAGTGTAAAGTACTGTTTGAGTACTAGTTATACAGTTAATTCACATAGTACAACAGATTAAGGACAGAGATCCTACATGGGGAGTAAGTGCACAGTGACTCCTGTTGTTGATTTAACAAATTGACACTCTTGTTTATGGCATCAGTAATCACCCTAGGCTCTTGTCATGAGTTGCCAAGGCTATGGAAGCCTTTTGAGTTTGCCAACTCTAATCTTATTTAGACAAGGCCATAGTCAAAGTGGAAGTTCTCTCCTCCTTTTAGAGAAAGGTACCTCCTTCTTTGATGGCCTGTTCTTTCCGCTGGGATCTCACTCGCAGAGATCTTTGATTTAGGTCTTGTGTGTGTGTGTGTGTGTGTGTGTGTGTGTGTGTTTTGCCAGAGTGTCTTGGCTTTCCATGCCTGAAATACTCTCATGGGCTTTTTAGCCGGATCTGAATGCCTTAAGGGCTGATTCTAAGGCCAGAGTGCTGTTGAGGACATCTGCCATTCTATGAGTCTGCTGTGTATCCCACTTCCCATGTTGGATCGTTCTCTCCTTTATAATTCTATTAGTTAGTATTAACAGACACTAGTCTTGTTTATGTGATCCCTTTGACTCTTAGACCGATCGGTATGATCAATTGTGAACTGAAATTGATCACTTGGACTAGTGAGATGGCATTGGTACATGCAACCTTGATGGGATTGATTTGTAATCCCCAGGCATGTTTCTAACTCTACCGTTCAGGGCAAGTCCGATTGAGCATGTGCCAAACTGTGCATTTATGTTTATTGTAATATATACACTGTGGAGAACACAAAGAAATAGAATACATGATTTCTTCCTTCAGGTTTTTGATAAGTGGTTTAGACATGTGTAAAAGATTTATTCATTAAGCATTGATTTACTGACAATTATATGCAAATCTTTTCTAGATACAGTAAGAGATATAAAGAATACTAAGTCAGCTCTCCTAACCAAAAGGACTGAGGAACAAGGACTTGTCCAGGTTATGCTGCACCCATTCATGGTGCTTTTGGTCTGCGCATAATTCTGGAGAAAACACTTGCCATTTGGGAGAAATGCCATTGACTTCAAGATAAGATCTTTATTTCCTCCCTGCTATGTAACAACCTCTGTCTGCACAGGGAGCCTTATAACTACCCCTCAAGCGTATGTAATGCTATGTTTCTTCCCTCCCCATTCTTTTGTTTCTGTCTAGCTTGTTATGATTGCCATACATTTTGGACACTTGAAGAATGCATTTGTATTTAAAATATAAGTCATTATTGATCATACGGCATAATTTAAAGCCTTTAGTTCCTCGACTGATTTCTGAATAGCAACCACCTTTTGATTCATAATAATTCAAAATCATAACAGCTGGCCTTTAGGAGACATCAGTTATGCTCACTGAGACATTTTCTGATGCTTAATTATTAGGATGGTTTTACTCCCTACCAACTTTGCTTTTCCACTTCTTGAATTTGTTCCACTAAAATCAATTTTACAGTTGACATTTTATAATATTTCATTAGCTTTTCTCACATTTGATTGCACTATTATCACATAACTGGGAATGCTGCTCATACGAAGCTGTTGTAAACATGTAACTTTTGTTACAGGCACAATTTTTAATAGTGCCATTTTTCATGGTAGGTGCAGGTTAACCTGATGGGTTAAGGACCAATTTTACTTTCATTTAGTACAATACTAATCTGGAATATACACAGAAAGTCAGTGAACATTGGTATCTAGGTAGGTTGGCATCATATGTACATTTAATTTGTGAAATCAAAATTCTTAGCCATCATAAGCAACATTTGTTCTTTGTAGGTTATAAATAGCCATGATACATTTCATTCTATTAAATATTCATGACAAGTCGGATTTCCTTTTGATTTTTTCTTTAAAACATCTCCAAAATTACTCAATAGGTAAAGGAAGATAAAATAAGGGTGTTTCCAAAGACAGACAGTTGGAAAGTTCCATGGAACTAGGATTCAAAACTAAGTTTAACTCTAAGTCAAGAATGAATAGGTCTTATTTATTTAGTAACTACTAAGTGCTATGCATAACTCTAGGACTTGATGAGCATTAACTAACTCAAACTTTGCAGCAACTCTTTGAGGGAGGTGCCAAAATTTATGTGACATCTCAAAAACCCAAGCTAGTAAGTGGTAGAACCTTTGTTCAAACCCAAGCTTAACTCTGTTCTGCTAATTGTCTATGTAGTTCATGAAAGTTTTGATGGCTACCTTGACATCTTACAGAGATGTCATGAGAATTTAATGGCATAAAATGTATCACGATTCTTTTTAATCTCCAAGGAATTGAAGTTTACCAGGATATCTGGTGTGATACTGAGGTCACAGATAAAATGCACAAAATATATTTTTTGGTGAGCACATCCCAGCCAGGTAAAGAATCAAATAGAAGACAGTCATCAGGGGCTGGGACTGTGGCGTAGTAGGTAAAGCCACTGCCTGGAGTACTGGCACCCCATTTGGGCGCCAGTTTGAGTCCTGGCTATTGCACTTTCGATTCAGTGCTCTGCTAAGGTGTTGGAAAGCAGCAGAAGACGACCCAACTCATTGTGCCTCTGCATCTGTGCGAGAGACCTGGAAAAGGCTCTTGGCTCAGCTTTGGCCATTGTAGCCATTTGGGGAGTGAACCAGTGGATGGAAGAGTTCTCTCTATCTCCCTCTGCCTCTCTGTAACTCTGCCTTTCAAATAAAATAAATCAATCTTTAAAAAAAAAAAAAAGACTGTCATCAGATTGCTTTAGCTATTCTGGGTTTCCTGTATTTCCATATGAATTTTTTAAAGATTGATTTATTTATTTGAAAGTCAGAGTTACACAGAGAGAGGAGAGGCAGAGAGAGACAGAGAGGGGTCTTCCATCAGATGGTTCACTCTCCAATTGATTGCAACGGCCGGAGCTGCGCCAATCCGAAGTCAGGAGCCAGGAGCTTCTTCTGGGTCTCCCACTCTGGTGCAGGGGCACAAAGACTTGGGCCATCTTCTACTGCTTTCCCAGGCAACAGCAGAGAGCTGGATCAGAAGTGGAGCAGCCAGGTCTTGAACCTGCGCTGTTCTTTCGTCTGCTCGGCCCTCCCCGGGTTTGCTGCTGGTTCTTCCCGGGTTGGCTACCGACCCTTCCACCTCCGTGGAAGGGCGGTTCCCCCTGCCACATTCCCCACTTCCGCAGGGGAGCGGCACACCGCCGGCCGGCTCTCTCGGGGGCTGCACAGGTGTTCCCCTTAGATGTTCCTGGTGCATGCCGTCTCTCTCCTCCTTTATAGTCCTCCTCCGCCAATCGTAATTCGGCTGCCCACACGCCGAGTACGCTGCTCTCCTCCAATCAGGAGTAGGTCCTACAGTTTATTGGTTGAACTGGAGGCAGCTGCGTAGAAGCTGTTTTCTCCTCTCCCAGTGCCATATTGTGGGAGAGCAGATGCATAGAATAAGTCTTAATTCCAGTAACTCAGTCCAGTCCGGGTTGCTCCCCACACAATCCATGAACATGGAAGACTTTTCCATTTTTAAATTTCTTTTTCTATCTCTTTCCTTTTTGTAATTTTAATCATAGAGATTGTTGACATCCTTGGTTGAATTTATTCCAAGATATTTAATTTTTTGTGGAGCTATTGTTAATAGGACTGTTCTTAAAAGTCCTTTCTCAGCCCTGGCATTGTCTGTGAACAAAGCTGGAGGCATCACAATACCAGATTCCAAGACATATTATGGGGCAGTTATAATCAGAACAACCTGGTACTGATAAAAGAACAGATGGAAAGACAAATGGAACAGAATAGAATTGTCAGAAAGCAACCCACCAATCTACAACCAATTTATCTTTGACAAAGGAGCTAAAATCAATCCCTGGAACAAGGACAGTCTCTTTAACAGACGTTGCTGGGAACACTGAATCACACATGCATAAGTATTAAGCAAGACCACTACCTTACACCTTACACAAAAATCTACTCAAAATGTATCAAAGACTTAATCTATGACCTGATACCATCAAATTGATAAAGAACATTGGGGAAACTCTGCAAGACATTGGCATAGGCAAAGAGTTATTTGAAAAGATCCTTGAGACATAGGCAATCGAAGTCAAAATTGATAAATGGGATTTTTTCAAATTGAGACACTCCTGCACTGCAAAAGAAACACTCAGGAAAGTGAAGAGACAACAAACAGAATGGGAGAAGTTATTTTCAAACTATGCAACTAATAAAGGGTTCACATCCAGAATCTATAAAGAGCCCAAGAAACTCAATAACAAAACAAACAACCCAGTTAAGAAATGGGCAAAGGACTTAAACTAGCATTTTTCAAAAGAGGAAATCCAAATGGCCAACAGACACATGAAAAAAAGGATCACTAGCCATTAGGGAAATGCAAATCAAAACCACAAGGAGGTTTCTCCTCACCCCTGTTAGAATGGCTTTCATACAGAAATCAACAAACAATAAATGCTGATGAGGATGTGGGGGAAAGTTACCTTAATCCACTCTTGGTGGGAATGTAAACTAGTATAGCCATTGTGGAAGACAGTATGGAGATATCTCAGAAATCTGAATATAGATAGACTTACCATATGACCCAGCCAATCCACTCCTGGGAATTTACCCAAGGGAAATAAAATCAGCATATGAAAGAGTTATCTGTACCTCCATTTTTATTACACCTCAATTCACAATAGTTAAGACATAGAATCAACCCAAATGTCAGTCAACTGAAAACTGGATAAAGAAATTATGGGATATGTACACCATGGATTTCTACTCAGCGGTCAAAATAACAAAATCCTGTCTTTTGCAAAAAAAGAATGAAACTGGCAAAAATAATACTTAGTGAAATAAGCCAAACCCAAAAGGAGAAAACCATATGTTCTCCCTGGCATATGGTAATTAATAGAGCACCAAAAAGATCATCTATAGAAGTGAAATTAACACTTTGAGATGCGATGACTTTGAATAGCCCTTGTCTCAACTGTTGAGGAAGAGGGTTTTTTTTTTTTTTTTTTAATACTATTTGTTGACCTCCTTACTTAGTACAGAGTTAATCTCAAGTGTATAAAGTTAATTGAAAATAGATCTTAGTAAAAAATAAGAATGGGAATAGGAGAGGGAGGAGGAAGAAGGATGGGAATGCATGTGGGAGGGTGGGTACGGCGGGAAGAATAACTATGTTCCTAAAGTTGTATTTATGAAAAGCATGAAGTTTGTAAACCTTAAATAAAAAGTTTCTGGGAAAAAACCTGTCATCGACAGACAGAATCAGAGCCCATGTGCTGAGAGCAGCTTTCCCTTCATTTAACATCTCCTCTTCAGAACTTACTCTAGGTAATTAAGGAATACAGATGAGAAAACTAAGTCAGGAAAGTAAATAACTGCAGGTTGCGGATCTATTCCATATTGCTGTTAATATATTCTACTGCTCCTGGTTTTGCTTTTTAAATTATCACCTTCTCATCAAGACTCGGTTGATGAGTTCCTACTTGGAAATTCAAGAGACTTATAATGAAATGTTTAAAAAGTACCTTTTGCATTCAGATTCTATAATTCTTAAAATTTCAATACAAGATTCAGTTTTCTTTCTATTTTAGAAGTATTTTATATTATTTCCACTTGTGTGTCACTGCAATTTTGACCAAATTTTTACATCAAGCTTTTTTTTGATACTTAGTGCTTGCCAACTCCTATTCTGAATCACTAGATTTATCTTCCAGTGGAAAACTCATTTGTTTTCGTCTGGATAAACAGCTTATGTCCATTTATTAATCAAAGCTGCCTAGGGAATTGGGTGATTATTCAGTGAATCTGGTCAATATAAACAACTAAAATAGATGATAAAGGCTGAAATTATTTTTAAAAACTAAGCATTTATTACCCAGTCTAACCAAGTCATTGTCTCTCTGTAGTACTTTATTTTCTGTGTGGATAGAACTTAAGGGCTCATCAGTGACGTTAAAGAAACAACTCCTTTCTCTTACGTATTCTTGTAATCCTGCTGCACTGTGCTTTGTCTGTATATAACCTACCTACATAGATGTTCGTTGGCTACTGTGTTCTATGAGCATGGTGACTCTCATCTGGCTGACAGACACCTCAATTCACATTTATAGCTAACTGCATTTTCTTCCACTTCCTGCTGCTGCATATTCTAAAATACTTAAGATTTGGACTCACTTTTTTCACAAGAAGCTTTATTTTGATAATATGTATTAATAGGGTGTTTGTCACTGAGACACTGAGCATAGGTGGTACTCCTATGGTATATGTCTACTATAGAATGAATCCTCCAGGTGCCATAGTAAGGTTGGAATGAAAAAGAAAAAAAAAGCTTAGACATCCCATAACTACTAAAAGCATAAATCATAAGTAGATTTTTTTCCCCTACTCCCAGCAGTATACCTTAAAGGATAAAGATTTATGGTCCTTGTAATTTTATCTTAGGTACTATAACTGCTAGTTCTATTCTTAGCAATATAAACGTGTTATCATTTTTTCACTCTTACAAAACCAGTTGCTTCAGTATCTTCTAGCCAGTGAATTCCATTTGTGTTTTAAGATTTAAGAGCTGAAACAGAATTTTAATGTTGGTTGCTTTTGCTGGATTATAGATGCTTTTAAAAGCATCACCTTTTAACACTTATTTTTATCGTTTCTTTTAAAATTTTTATTGTGTCTATTTGTTGCGTACAACATGATGCTTTGATAAATTAGACACAGTGAAATGATTACTACAGTCAAATAAATTCACATATACATCACCTTCTACAGTTAGGTGTGTTTGTGTGTATATGTCTCTGTGTGTGAAGAGTCCCTAAAAATATATTCTCTTAGCACATTTCAGTATACAATATGTTAACTGTAGTCATGTTGTACATTAGATCGCCAGACTAATTCATCCTATCTAATTGCAAATTTGTTCCTTTACACCTAATTCTCCTTATTTCTCCTCACTCCCTGCTTCTGGTAACCACTGTTGTTTCTATTTTCAGGTTTTTTTTTTTTTAAGATTCCACACATAACTGGAATCATATGTTATATTTCTTTCTGCATCTGGCTTATTTTATTTAGAATAATTTCCTCTAGGTTCACCCATATTGTTACAGTATTTCTGTTTTAAAGACTATTTCATTACAGATACAAAACAATTTTTATTCATTCATCTGTCATTGGGTATTTAGGCAGTTTCCATATCTGAGGTACTGAAAATAAGATTGCAATTAATATAGGAGTTCAAATATTTTCATGAGGTGCTGAGTTCATCTCCTTTTGGTGTACACCCAGCAGAGGGATTTCTGGCTCTTTTTTTAATTTTTGAGGATCCTACATATACATTTTCCATGATGGCTGCATCAATCTACATTATTACCAAGGGTGTAAAATTGTTTCCTTTTCTTCACACCTTTGTCAGTTCTTACTATCTCTTGCCATGTTGATGATTGTCATCCTCACAGGTGTGAGTTGATATCTCATTGTAGTTTTGTTTGCACTTTCCCATGATTAGGAATCTGGAGCAACTTTTAATATACATGTTGGTCACTTGTATGATCAGTTCCTTGGCCTCTTGTTACATTAGATTTGTTGTGTCATTTTTAAGTTGAGGAAATCTATTTTTGGACTTAATAAATTTTGAAATCAATAATATTTTGTATATTAACCTCTTACCAGATGCACAGTTTACAAACATTTTCTCCCAATCTATAGGTTATCATTTCATTTTATTGATCACTTCTTTTGTTATACAAAACTTTTTAGTTTGATGAAGCTTACTTGCTTATTTTTGTATGTGTTTCTCAAAGTTTTGGTGTGATACCAAAAATAAATCATTGTTAATACCAATATCAAAGGAACTTTCCTCCTTTTGTTTCTTTTAGTAAGGGTGTAGATTGATTCTTATTATTTATTCTTGTTAAATTTTTTCTTATTTACAGCACAGATATCAAGTTGTATTTGGCACTATAATGAAATTACCTAAGAAAGAACTTAACAAAGAATATAGATAATTATAAATACATTCACATAAAAATGCGTCTCTTGGGAAGGTGATATGTAAATATATTTGACATAACTGGCATGGGGTATTCTCATTGGAACACAAGCTATATTATCAAATTAAAAAATCCTATATACTCCATACACATTAGATTACATAACCTTTCATAATAAAAGGGAAAGACTTACTCTCCCTGAGTATCTTCAGATATAGTCCTCATAAGTTGAGGCAAAGCTTTAATTCTAATACATTTATTTTTAGAAATTAGGGTCAGAAACACCTCAGGAGCTTTTTGAATGACCTAGTGTTGGAATCACTCCCAGGTTTTCTGCAACAGCATGTGAATCCAGTAAGTGGGACAAGAGAATTTTCATTTTGAGGAAGGCCCAGGTAACATTGTTGCTACTGCTCTGGGGACTACACTTTAAACTACTACTATTATTCATGAAAATAAAGCTATTTATTTATTATTATTTTTCTTGTTCTTGATAAAAATGCATATGAGGGTACTTCAAAATGTTCATGGTAAAGTGAAATTAAAAAAAATAAGCTTATTTTGGTGCAAAAAATGAAATCCATACAGTTTTTACTAATGTCTTTCTTTCTTTCTTTCTTTTTTTTTTTTTTTTGGCAGGCAGAGTTAGACAGTGAGAGAGACAGAGAGACAGAGAGACAGAGAGAAAGCTCTTCCTTTTCTGTTGGTTCACCCCCAAAATGGCTGCCACAGCCGGCGTGCTGCACCGATCCAAAGCCAGGAGCCAGTTTCTTCCTCCTGGTCTCCCATGCAGGTGCAGGGCCCAAGCACTTGGGCCATCCTCCACTGCCTTCCCAGGCCACAGCAGAGAGCTGGCCTGGAAGAGGAGCAACCGGGACAGAATCCGGCGCCCCAACAGGGACTAGAACCCTTGGTGCCGGTGCCACAGGCGGAGGATTAGCCAAGTGAGCTGCGGCGCTGGCCAGTAATATATGTATTTCATGAACCTTTCTTTGAAGACTCCTTATGTGGATGATTCATTTTTTGCACCAAAATAATATTTTAATTTAATTTTATCCCTCTTAGTAGTTTTTTTATCTGTTCTACTTAATATGACTGGTTTAATTCTGTAATTGATGCACAGTTATTCTTAAGTGTTGAAAATTAACTGAAATGTGATCCCTGTTGAACATGGGAGTGTGAATGCGAGAGGGAAGAGATGTATAATTTGGGACATGCTCAGGCTGACTTGCCCCAAGTGGTGGAGTTGGAAGCATACCAGGGGATTCCAATTCAATCCCATCGAGGTGGCATGTACCAATGCCATCTCACTGTTCCAGGTGATCAATTTCAGTTCACAGTTGGTCATGGTGGAGGGACTGGGAGTCAAAGGGAGCACATAGACAAGTCTAGTACCTGCTAACGCTAACCGATGGAGTAAATAAAGGGGAGAGTGATTCATTTTCCATAAACATTTCTAGAGACAAAAGAGATAGATCGGGGCCAGTGCTGTGGCTCACTTGGTTAATCCTCTGCCTGCGGCACCAGCATCCCATATGGGTACCAGGTTCTAGTCCCCATTGCTCCTCTTCCAATCCAGGTCTCTGCTATGGCCTGGGAAAGCAGAAGATGGCCCAAGTGCTTGGAAGCCTGCACCTGCGTGGGAGACCAGGAAGAAGCACCTGGCTCCTGGCTTCGGATCCACGTAGCTCCAGCCATGGCAGCTGTTGAGGGGTGAACCAACAGAAGGAAGACTTTTTTCTCTGTCTCTATCCCTTACTGTCTAACTCTATCTGTCAAATAAATAAATAATAATAAAAAAGAGATAGATCTTGTTTATTTACAACATGTGCAAATTCTTTTGTAATAATATATTCTTATTCTCACGGTTTTGTACTCTTTCATGACATGTGTATCTATGATAAAGATGTATTTTACACAAACTTTTGAGGCATCCTTGTGTCTATTACTGATTATTGTATATTTATGTTCCTCATGTTATTTTCTTATCTTGACAGAAAAGTGAAATTTTACAAATCAAGATGTTAAAAATAATGAAAAGCAATTAACACATTTTTAACTTTCTTCTCTCTCTCTCTCATGTGATCATTGCAATGGTCATCATCTTTTCTTTCAAAGAGCCTACCCTTATGGAACTACTGCCATATGTCATGCATGCATTTTACATGCATATTTACAGATGAAGATACTGAGGAACTAAGAGGTTAAATAGCATGTCCAAGTTATGCAAGCAGTAAGTGGCAGACATAGGATTTGAACCAAGTTAACCTAACTCTAGCCTTTGTCCTTAAACAATATAATTTAATACCTTTCCATCTCCCAATGTCATGGCAATTATTCGAATGGCATTTGGAATAGGTAAGAATGCACTTTCAGCTGTTGAAGTAGTCAAATATGAAAATACTTTTGTGATTCATGGTTATATCAGATTACATGCATTGCAGAATATGTTGTCACTGCAATCGGTTGCTCAAAGAATAAAGCTTGGCATTTCTTTTATGGCCAAGCCCTTAATAACTTTCCAAACTTATCTGCACCCTCCCCAAATCTCGGTTACCATCAATCTACCAGGTAGCCTCCGAAATGATGATGTACTCTGTTACTTCTAAGCTTTTGCTTTTGCTGTATTTTTAACTCAGTTTTAAACCTTTCTCTTCTTACATAAGAAAGAATAAATTAGTTCTGTATGCTAGATTCAGTGTGCTATTTATTATTCATATCTTCCTACTCTAAACCAGAAAGCCCTTGTCACATATCTGTCTACTCCATCGGAATCTAAGCTCTGGGAGGCCAATGTAAGACCACACTCCTCTCTGCAGCTTTCTCTTCCCTCCCAATTCTGCTGGTGTTGCCTCAGAGCTGGGAAAATGCAACTGGATGTGTATATTACTGAATGCCTTTAGACAGTAAATAACTTGTCTGTAGTCACTCAGACATCTGTTTTTGGGCTGAGACTCTCACAACCAGGTCCTCCACATTCCCATCAGATGTAAGGTCATTCCACAAGATCATTTTGGTAACACTTACACTCTACAATTCTTTATTATACTAGGATGAACTCTGTCCCATTTCCTTTGTTGGTATCTATTTCTATATAATCAGGCACCCACATTCAATCTGGGTGCCATTTCCTCTCTCTCTCTCTCTCTTCCTCTCTGCATTACCCTCTCCCTCTCTTCTTCCTAGCACTATCGAGGTTCTAAATTGCTAACATCTCAACCTGTTATCCACAGAACTGCCTCCTCTCTATCTCAGTTTTGAATATGTCCAAATCGTTATCGTTCTTCCACACCCTTGACTTTGATGAGGCCATGTGTCTTAAATTTCTCCATATGCACTACAAGTTTAACTTTCTCAGTCTTCTAGCTCCGTTATTCTCAGGTGGTTCCATAGTGGGGCATCTTAATACTTTTTTTTCATTCCAGCTAAGTCATAATGTTTAAGAGCATTGCAAAATCACAGTTTTACTAATAATTCAAAAAAAATCACTTCCTTTTATTGCATTACTTTGATATATGAAAATAAACATGGCAAGAAGAGTTAGGTCTAAGATGTTCATAGCTAAGATAGGTTTGGATTTGTAGATATTTTCATATTGTTTTCCAGATAGTTGATTTTTTTCTATTGTATGTGCTACTTTTAACAATACACAAGTCTTTTTTTTTAAGATTTTTTTTATTTGAGAGGTAGAGTTATAGACAGAGGGAGAGATGAAGAGGGAGATTTTCCATCTGCTGGTTCACTCCCCAGATGGCCACAACAGCTGGAGCTGGGCCTATCTGAAGCCAGGAACCAGGAGCTTCTGGGTTTTCCATGTGGGTGTGCAGGGGCCCAACCACTTGGGCCATCTTCTACTGCTTTCTCTGGCCAAAGCAGAGTTGGGTTGGAAGAGGAGCAATTGGGACACAAACCAGAGTCCATTTCGGATGCTGGTGCCCCAGGCAGAGGCTTAGCCTCCTATGCCACAGTTGGCCCCAGTACACAAGTCTTAAATAACTTCAATCTTAAAAGAAAGTTATTGACATCTTAATTCTCATGTTTGAATTTATTCTTAGAGTGGTTTTTCTTTATTTTCTTACTCTTATTTTTAATCATTTTCTCTATTTTAATCAGTGAGTAGCAGATGTGTGTAGGCTCAGTTGTGCCAAAGCAAAAATTAGGCAGTGAAATATAATTATTCACCCCATGTTTTTATACTTGCTTTAGGAAAACACATAGCTGATTGTTTGCAAGACTCATGGGTCAGTATTTATCTGCATTTGAAATTTTTAAATTTATGCCAGAGAGAGAGAGAGAGATTTAGCATGTAGAACTCTCGTACAGTTAAAATTGGCAATTTTGATTGAAAAACAGAAGGAATATAAGGCATTATAAAATAGTTAAGAAAAAAGCCTAAAGATCAACAGATGTTCAATCAGAAGCATCTGCAATCACTAAAGGAGCTGTTAAGGAAATAGAATTCTGAATAGTATCTGTCTTCCCAGAGCTCACTATCATTTTAAATTTATTTTTACTGTTGGTATCACATAGATGTGGATAAAAGACATTATGGAAGATTTTATGTACATAAAAGATAGGTATCAAGTCAGGGAATTTTATTTTCATAAAGTTATGAAACATTATGTAAGAATGTAGGATTTAGGCAGGAGTGGGACACAAAGACAGGACCAGAGACTCTGAAATAATTTACTCCCGAGCTTGTTTTCAGAGGGTGTTCTAAGAAAGCTTATAATTACGACTCTACTTAGGCCAGACCACCACAAACAAGGACAACTCCAAAAAACCAGTCTGAGCTAGAATTTTCAAACAGGATGTATGAAGATGTGAGATGGTTGAATGGCAAAGTTCCTCCTGCTCCTCCCTTCCTGCATCTCCAACACTGTCCTAACCCTGCTATAAAAACATTGGCAGACTGCTTATCAGGGAGACAGTTTACTTCTGCAACTATATGTTTCCCCCATCTCATTTACTTGTCACAAGTAAAGAAAGCTTTCCTTTGAGTAATGCCTTCTTCCAGTGGCTGATCATTCAGCAAAACCTCAGGCAGGCAGATCCCTTGTGTCCACCAACAGCTAGACGAGGACACATGTTTTAAGGGTGTTTTCCTCAAAGGTATCTGATTGTTTGTAGCCATCTCAGGAATCCACAGAACTTTAAGACTGGAAAATTTTAGAGTCATCCAACTAGGTCTCTTAGAAATTAGAACGCTGAAACCCAGAGGGTTTAGGTATTTACCAAGTGTCGCGTCATCTAAGTGACAGACCAAGAATGCAAACTTTGGTGCTTCAGTTTTTTTGTTCACTTTTCCATCTATTTATTCATTCCTTTAACAGGACTTTGAGTAGGACTGGGTATACAAAGCATTAAGAATGCAAAATAAATTACCATTTGTTTTCAAAATAGTTCTTGTACAACAAACTAAAATTGACAGGCTAACAAAATAAAGACATTAAGGTATAGGAAAAAGAGAAATTACATTTGTGGAATGGGGGAGGGGGTTCCCAGATCCACATTGCTGTGCATTGTCCGCCTCCTGTTTTTTTTTTTGTTTGTTTTTGTTTTTCTTTTTTTTTGACAGGCAGAGTTAGACAGTGAGAGGGACAGAGAGAAAGGTCTTCCTTTTTCCATTGGTTCACCCCCTAAGTGGCCTCTACGGCCGGCGCGCTACGCTGATCTGAAGCCAGGAGCCAGGTGCTTCCTCTTGGTTTCCCATGTGGGTGCAGGGCCCAAGAACCTGGGCCATCCTCCACTGCCTTCCCAGGCCACAGCAGAGAGCTGGACTGGAAGAGGAGCAACTGGGGCAGAATTGGGCACCCCAACTGGAACTAGAGCCCTGGGTGCCGGCGCTGCATGCGGTGCCTCCTGTGTTTTGAATAAGAGGTTTGGATCATATACAACAATTCTAACAGTTTATATTTAAAGCTGCCAACAACATTTTAGATAGCACATAGAGATTTTTATTTTATGTTTTTGTTACTAAAAATGTGGAAGAAGAAAAAAGTTTTACTGGAAATGTTTTGTTTCATTACCATTTTGGCATGAATACAAGGGTGGATTTATTATTTTTTAATTTTCAAACACATTAACCTACATATAAAAATTGTGTGTGATAATGTGATGTTTTGATACATGTATACATTGTGTAATGTCTAATCATGGTAAATATACTTATGTCTTCAAACATTTAACATTTCTTTATGGTAAAAAATTATTCAAAATCCTATCATCTATTTTTAAAAATATTTTTTACTTATTTGGAAATCAGAGTTAGAGAGAGAGAGGGAGACAAGAGAAAGAGATCTTCCATCCACTGATTCACTCCCAGATGGTCATAATCGCCACTGCTGGACCAGACCAAAGCCAGGATCCAGGAACTTCTTCTGAATCTTCCACATGAGTAGCAGGGGCCCAAATTCTTGGGCCATTTTCCACTGCTTTCCCCAGGCACATTAGCAGGGAGCTAGTTCAGAAGTGGAGCAGCTGGGACATGAACCTGTGCCCATATGGGATGCTAGAGTCCTAGGCAGCATCTTTACACACTATACCACAACAACAGTCACTGTCATCTAATTTTTAAAAAACAATTTACAGTATATTATATAATTGATTTATTTTTATTAAAACATCAGGAAAATGGCTCATAAAAACAGTTCATTTTAGTACATAATATATTACTATTTTTCCTTTATGAAACACTTAGAATTTGAGGTGGTACTATTTTTGCTGCTTTAAATGAGCATAATTTGTAAATTATCTTATGAAAGCTCATGTTTTACTTATACCAAATATTCATGAAAAAAGTTCCAACTCTGGTAGTCAGTTTCTACTAAACAAGATATAAGGTTATTGTTTATCATACATTTCTAACTTAATTACATGGAGTAAAAAGAAAGCAGCATATAGGTTTATTAGTGACTTCAGACACAGTGTTGAGTCCAAGTCAGTTTACAATTACAGTGAATATATGACCTTCTCTCTCCCCCACACACACTTATGAGGGTACTTCAAAAAATTCACAGAAAAATGAAATTAAAAATAAGTTTATTTTGGTGCAAAAATTTTGAAATCCATACCGAGTTTTTTCAATATGTATTTTCATGAATTTTTTGAAAATTTCTCATAGGCATGAATTTCAATATTTTTGCACCAAAATAAAAATTATCTTTTAATTACATTTTGCATGAGTTTTTTGAAGTACTATCATATGCTTCTTGAAATAAAAAAGACCATGTTTCAAAATTGGCTTAATTTTATAATGTTAGTTTGTAAACAAATTTGATTTATGTTTATGATGCTTTCTTATATCAGAATTTTTATGATAGTTTACACAATCTCTTTTTTATTAAAACATTGATTTTTTATCTTTTAAAAATACAACTAGCAATAAAAATTCATGAAAAGTGTATACTTTCTTAATGAGACTACACAGAGTCATTATGCATTAAGCTGACTTGAAAACAGGTCTAGCATATCTAATTTTCATAACAGAGTATATACAGGGCTCTATACATAATGTGAATGCTACAATTCCATGGCAAATGTGTTTAGCCTGTCAAAAAAATTTGGAAAATGATAATGATATAATTAGACTCTCTTTTCCCATCCTCCAGCACCCTGAAGGTGTAATGAATGGTCTACCTTTAAGAAAAGTATTATGAGTTACTCTATACCCTAAAATTTTGCTGGTATCTAAGTCTATGATCAGGATGCCACACACATTATTATAGTTGAATTATTAAAAATGGAAATCTTTAGTTTTGCAGAATTTATAGAAACTATAATCTAGAGAAAATTTTATAGCAGTTAAGAGCTGTTGCTGCTACTAACAGTTAATTAATTGGCACATAATCTAGGAATATAAAAATGCTCTAGAATAAAAATTTGGGGGTGGGCATTTAGCCTAGTGATTAAGATGCTTGCTGGGGCATCTGTGTCCCATATTACAGTGCTGGGTTCTACACCCAGCTATGGTTCTGGACTCCAGCTTCCTGCTAATGCAGATTCTGGGAGGCAGTAGTGATGGCTTAAGTGACTGGACTCTTGCCATGCATGTGAGAAACCTAGACTGTGTTTTTGTCTCTCTCTTTTTTTAGATAAAATAGTGTGAGATGTGCTTTCAGGTAGGTGGATTGGACTAATACAAGGGGATTAAACTAGATATTTCAACACCACTTCCTAGTGCATACATGAAGTATGGCCATGAAGATTAGACCAAATAAAGAGAAATTAAGAAGTCACCTTAAATGCACACTCAAGTTGTAGTCTAGGGGGATTTTCAATTCTGATGTACATGAAATAGTTTTAAATATAAATTCATTTTACAGGCCTCTAGTATGGGATCAATTAATTTACTCAAAGACATGTGTCTGGACTCCACTATGATATTATTGTCATATAAGAATGAACTGGTACCTCCTAAATTCTATTATGAAGTGACTGAAGACTGATCTCTTTAAAATGGAACACAATCCAATGCCTTTGGGTACTTATCCAACATAAGAAAAAGAAGGAAAATTTATTAACACTAAAGGTGATTAGTTGCATTTTCTTCTAGGTACATTAAGTAAGATTATAATTTAAAAAATTGGATCACCATATAATGGAAATAGTAATAGCATCTAAAGAAAAGAGTGAAGACTTTTTAAAAATGTATCAGATATAGAGTGAATATTCTACAAGTTATGTCAGAATAGTAGAGCCATTAATCTTCTATTTCCTAAACATTCACAACAGTCAAGATATTTTTTAAAATGGCTAAAATGTATAAAGAACTAAAGAGCGCCATCTAGTATAATGAACAGTGGCTACTCACTTGGGCATGACATTAACCATCTCAGTGACTATGGAGAGAGAAGTGAACATCTCTGAACCTGTTTTCTTCAATACAGATGTGACTCAGTACAACTCTTTCAGACTCTAAAGTTCTGTGATCTACTTTTTATTTACAATGAGCATAAGGATAGATTTAGTTTTAGATTTTCTCCAATTATTGTTACCAAAATTGTTTGGAAATGGATTATTAACATCTGGTAGGAGAGCTTATAAATAAGAAAACAAACAATGCATTTTAAAGGTTTTCAGATGCACAAATATTTCATAAAATACAGAAAAACTATATTAAGGAGAAAGGTTATTAAGCAAAAGCAAAAGATTAAATATTCAATATGATTTTTAAAAATATGAAGATACCTCAAAAAGCTCATGGAAAATAGATTTAAAATATGTTTCTTAAGGTGCAGTTTTTTCAAATCTGTACATATGAAGGATTTTCAAAATTCCATGAAAATGCATATTTTGGACATTTGTGGGCAAGATGGTGGAATAGGAAGGGAGCACACTGATAGTCCGGGAAGAGACAGTTTAATAAAAGTGGAGATAATGCAGGTTTAAGGAAGAGTAGGGGAAGAAACAGCAAAGGAAACACTTCCGGAACTAGTGATTCACAGTGGACCTGTGTGGAGGGCGTAGGAGCCCACAGTTTGGGACACCAGCTGCAGAATCAATGCACCAGCGCTGAAACTCGAGGTGAGCCAAACCTCAATAGCCCAAGACACCAGTGGGCAAGTGGAAAGAGGAGACTGGAGGGAACGAGGCTTGAAATCCCATGGGGAAAAGTTCACCAGGCTAACTAGAAGAGAGAGAGAGAGAAAAAAAAAGTGACCAGGATGGACACGAGTTTCTCTCTCTCTGCTCACCTCTCAAAGGCGAGCAAGACAAAGAGCAGGTACCATTTTGGACATGCGTCATAAGCGGCGTGACCTCAGGGCTGCACCTTCACTCAGCCAAGCAGAAAAACCTGACTCTGGGGTGGGGTGGGGTGAAATAACAGGAGATTAGGACCTAGTGAATGTATGGTGCTAATGAACTGAGACTGTGAATAAAAGAGATGGTGGGGGAGAGAACTCACAGAATTCACGTGAGTACTCTCCAGAGATGCTACAATTTGGAAACCTTGGCAACCCAGTGGGAGACTGCAGGAGAATTTGAGCCCACACTGAGGGCAGAACAGATTCCCTGTGTGGTCCTTGGGAAAGAGCTTCCGATCTGTGGCTACTGTGGGTATATTATTCACCTGCTAACTACCTTCAATTCCACTCAGCTGTGCAGAATTACTTCCCTTCTGAATCAAAAAAATAAAATAAAATAAAATAAAGAAAAGAAAAAGAAAAAGAAAAGAAAGAAAGAGAGATTTACCACACCTAACCTGGGAGTGTCACAGGCACACCCTTAACCCTAAGGAACCAAACAGAGCTCTCAGGCCACACACATCTCAAGCCTCTAAGGCTCAATCCAAAGCACACAGTCCACTTAATACAGTCATAGTATAACAAGAAAAAAACACCACAGTGATGGAAGAAGAATCCAAAGAATATCTCCACAATGCCAAGCAACAAACACAGAAACCAAGGAAACAAGACAAGGAAGACATTATGACACCCCCAAATGAACAAGACACCCCAAGCCAGGATTATGAAGATGATGAGGTGGAAGAAATGCAAAATATGGATTTCAAAAAATTTATAATAAGAACAATTAGAAGTTTTCAAAAACAAATGCTTTAGCTATGGAAATCCTTTCTGGACAGGATAGAAAATCTCCTTTGAGGAAATGAAATCTTAAGGAGGAAACAAATTGAAACGCAGAAACCAGTAGAACAGGAAAGTGTGATAGTGAAGAGAAATCAAAATGAAATGAAGAACTCAATAGATCAAATAACAAACACATTAGAGAGCCTTAAAAACAGAGTCAGTGAAACAGAAGAGAGAATATCAGACTTAGAAGATAGAGCACATTAAAGTATACAGTCAAACCAAAGAAAAGAAGAGAAAATTAGAAATCTAAAAAATATTGTTGGGAATATACAGGATACTATTAAAAAAACAAGCATTCGGGTTCTAGGAGTTCCTGAAGGCATGGAGAGAGAGAAAGGATTAGAAGGCCTTTTTAGCGAGATACTTGCAGAGAACTTCCCGGGTTTGGAGAAGGACAGAGACATCCTAGTACAAGAAGCTCATAGAACCCCTAGTAAACATAACCAAAAGAGATCCTCACCACGACACGTTGTAATCATGCTCACCACAGTGAAACATAAAGAAAAGATTCTAAAATGTGCAAGACAGAAACGTCAGATTACTCTCAGAGGATCACCAATTATACTCACAGCAGACTTCTCATCAGAAACCCTTCAGGCTAGAAGAGAATGGTGAGACATAGCCCAGGTACTAAGAGAGAAAAACTGCTAGCCCAGAATATTATATCCTACCAAGCTCTCATTTGTGAATGAAGGTGAAATAAAGACCTTTCATAGCAAACAGAAATTGAAAGAATTTGTCGCCACTCGTCCAGCCCTGCAAAAGATGCTTAAAGATGTGTTACACAAAGAAACACAGAAGTACGGTCATCAATATGAAAGAAGGTAAAGGAAGGAAACCTCACAGCAAAAGATCACAGGAAGTTCAAAGCATATATTAGAAAATATCTTTGGCAAATGGCAGGGCAAAGCTACTACTTATCAGTAGTCACATTGAACGTTAATGGCCTGAACTGTCCAGATAAAAGACACAGATTGGCTGATTGGGTTAAGGAACAAAACCCATCTATTTGCTGCTACAAGAAACACATCTTTCCAACAAAGATCCATATAGACTGAAAGTGAAAGGCTGGAAAAAGATATACCATGCCAACAGAGATGAAAAAAGAGTGGGCGTAGCCATCTTAATATCAGACAACATAAACTTTAACACAAAAACTGTTAAGAGAGACAAAGAGGGGCACTATATAATGAGTAAGGGATCAATTCAACAGGAAGATATAATGATTATCAATGTATATGCACCTAATTACAGGGCACCGGTTTATTTAAAAGATTTGTTAGGGGCCTTAAAGGGAGACTTAGACTCCAATACAATAGTACTGGGGGACTTCAATACCCCACTCTCAGAAATAGACAGATCAACAGGACAGAAGATCAACAAGGAAACAGTAGATTTAAGCAACACTATAGCGCAAATGGATCTAACAGATATCTACAGAACTTTTCATCCTACACATAAAGAATTTACATTCTTCTCGGCAGTACATGGAAACTACTCCAGGATTGACCACATACTAAGCCATAAAGCAAGTCTCAACAAATTCAAAAGAATTAGAATAATACAATGCAGCTTCTCAGACCATAGAGGAATGAAGTTGGAAATTAGCAACTCAGGAATCCCTAGAGCATACGCAAACACATGGAGATTGAACACCATACTCCTGAATGAACACTGGGTCATAGAAGAAATCAAAAGAGAAATCAAAATTTTTCTGGAAGTAAATGAGGATAACAGCACAACATACCAAAACTTATGGGATACAGCAAAAGCAGTGTTAAGAGGAAAGTTTATAACAATAGGTGCCTACATCAAGAAATTGGAAAGGCACCAAATAGATGAGCTTTCAATTCATCTCAAGGATCTAGAAAATCTGCAGCAAACCAGACCCAAATCTAGTAGGAGAAGAGACATAATCAAAAATCAGAGAAGAAATCAACAGGATTGAATCCAAAAAAACATTACAAAAAATCAGCCAAACGAGAAGCTGGTTTTTTGAAAAAATAAACAAAATTGACACCCCATTGGCCCAACTAACTATAAAAAGAAGAGAAAAGACCCAAATCAATAAAATCAGAGATGAAAAAGGAAATGTAACAACAGACACCACAGAAATAAGAATCATCAGAAATTACTACAAGGACTTGTATGCCAACAAACAGGGAAATCTATCAGAAATGGATAGATTTCTGGACAAATGCAACCTACCTAAGTTGAACCATGAAGACATAAAAACCTAAACAGACCCATAACTGAAACAGAAATTGAAACACTAATAAAGGCCCTCCCAACAAAGAGAAGCCCAGGACCAGATGGATTCACTGCTGAATTCTATCATACATTTAAAGAAGAACTAACTCCAATTCTTCTCAAACTATTCAGAACAATTGAAAATGAGGAAATCCTCCCAAATTCTTGTAGCAGGATATAAAATCAATGCACAAAAATCAACAGCCTTTGTATGCACAGCAATGCCACAGCTGAGGAAGAACTTCCAAGATCAATCCCATTCACAATAGCCACAAAAACAATCAAATACCTTGGAATAAACTTAACCAAGAATGTTGAAGATCTCTACGATGAAAATTACAAAACCTTAAAGAAAGAAATAGAAGAGGATACCAAGAAATAGAAAAAACTTCCATGCTCATGGATTGGGAGAATCAATATCATCAAAATGTCCATTCTCCCAAAAGCAATTCATATATTCAATGCAATACCAATCAAGATACCGAAGACCTTCTTCTCAGATCTGGAAAAAATGATGCTAAAATTCATATGGAGACACAGGAGACCTCGAATAGCTAAAGCAATCTTGTACAACAAAAACAAAGCCGGAGGCATCACAATACCAGATTTCAGGACATACTACAGGGCAGTTGTTATCAAAACAGCATGGTACTGGTACAGAAACAGATGGATAGACCAATGGAACAGAATAGAAACACCAGAAATCAATCCAAACATCTACAGCCAACTTATATTTGATCAAGGATTCAAAACCAATCCCTGGAGTAAGGACAGTCTATTCAATAAATGGTGCTGGGAAAATTGGATTTCCACGTGCAGTATGATGAAGCAAGACCCCTCCCTTTCACCTTACACAAAAATTCAGTCAACATGGATTAAAGACTTCGACCGACACCATCAAATTATTAGAGAGCATTGGAAAAACCTACCAAGATATAGGTACTGGCAAAGACTTCTTGGAAAATACCCCAGAAGCACAGGCAGTCAAAGCCAAAATTAACATTTGGGATTGCATCAAATTGAGAAGTTTCTGTACTGCAAAAGAAACAGTCAGGAGAGTGAAGAGACAACCGACAGAATGGGAAAAAATATTTGCAAACTATGCAACAGAAAAAGGGTTGATAACCAGAATCTACAAAGAAATCAAGAAACTCCACAACATCAAAACAAACAACCCACTTAAGAGATGGGCCAAGGACTTCAATAGACATTTTTTAAAAGAGGAAATCCAAATGGCCAACAGACACATGAAAAAATGTTCAAGATCACTGGCAATCAGGGAAATGCAAATCAAAACCACAATGAGGTTTCACCTCACCCCGGTTAGAATGGCTCACATTCAGAAATGTACCAACAATAGATGCTGGAGAGGATGTGGGGAAAAAGGGACACTAACCCACTGTTAGTGGGAATGCAAACTGGTTAAGCCACTATGGAAGTCAGCCTGGAGATTCCTCAGAAACCTGAATATAACCCTACCATTCAACCCATCCATACCACTCCTTGGAATTTACCCAAAGGAAATGAAATTGGCAAACAAAAAAGTGGTGTGCACATTAATGTTTATTGCAGCTCAGTTCACAATAGCTAAGACCTGGAACCAACCCAAATGCCCATCAACAGTAGACTGGATAAAGAAATTATGGGACATGTACTCTATAGAATACTATACAGCAGTCAAAACAATGAAACCCGGTCATTTGCAACAAGATGGAGGAATCTGGAACACATCATGCTGTGTGAATTAAGCCAGTCCCAAAGTGACAAATATCATATGTTCTCCTTGATCGGCGACAACTAACTGAGCACCAAAGGGGAAACCTGTTGAAGTGAAATGGACACTATGAGAAACAGTGACTTGATCAGCTCTTGTCCTGATTGTTGATATACAATGTAATACTTTATCCCTTTTAGTATTTTTTTGTTCTAGTACTATTGGTTGAACTCTGTAATTAACACATAATTATTCTTAGGTGTTTAAATTTAACTGAAAAGTGATCCCTGTTAAATATAAGAGTGGGAATAAGAGAGGGATGGGATGTACAATTTGGGACGTGCTCAATCAGACTTGCCCCAAATGGTGGAGTTAGAATTGTGCCAGGGGATTCCAATACAATCCCATCAAGGTTACATGTACCAATGCCATCTCACTAGTCCAAGTGATCAATTTCCGTTCACAATTGATCATACCGATCGGTCTAAGAGTCAAAGGGATCACACAAACAAGACTAGTGTCTGCTAATACTAACTGATAGAATAAAAAAGGAGAGAATGATCCAGGGATACACAGCAGACTCATAGAATGGCAGATGTCCTAAACAGCACTCTGGCCTCAGAATCAGTCCTTAAGGAATTCAGATATGGCTGAGGAGCCCATGAGCATATTTTAGGCATGGAAAGTCAAGACACTCTGGCAAAAGAAAAAAAAAGAAGACCTAATTGAAAGATCTCTGCGAGTGAGATCCCAGTGGAAAGAACAGGGCCATCAAAGAAGGAGGTACCTTTCTCTGAAGGGAGGAGAGAACTTCCACTTTGTCCATGGCCTTGTCTAAATAAGATCAAAATCGGCAAACTCAAAAGGCTTCCATAGCCCTGGCAACTCATGACTACAGCCTAGGGAGATTACTAACACCACAAACAAGAGTGTCAAATT
Source organism: Oryctolagus cuniculus (assembly GCF_051225735.1). Taxonomy (NCBI): domain Eukaryota; kingdom Metazoa; phylum Chordata; class Mammalia; order Lagomorpha; family Leporidae; genus Oryctolagus; species Oryctolagus cuniculus. The sequence goes on along the minus strand of NC_142871.1, from coordinate 102,864,862 downwards.
GTTATGTCAACAACAGGAGTCATTGTGTACTTACTCCTCATGTGGGATCTGTCCTTAATGTGTTGTCCAGTGTGAAGTAATGCTATAACTAGTACTGAAACAATATTTTACACTTTGTGTTTCTGTGTGGGTGCAAACTGATGAAATATTTACTCAATATATACTAAATCAATCTTCTGTATATAAAGATAATTGAAAATGAATCTTGATGTTAATGGAATGGGAGAGATAGTGGGAGATGGGAGGGGTGAGAGTGGGAGGGAAGTTATTGGGGGGGAAGCCATTGTAATCCATAAACTGTACTTTGTAAATTTATATTTACTAAATAAAAGTTCAAAAAATGCATATTTTGGAAAAACTAATGCATGAATTTCAAAAATTTTACCTTCAAAATAACTCACCTTTTGATCCACTCTTCAAACATTGTTAACAAGCACATAAAAATTACACATATTTATAGGGTTCCATGTGATATTTCAATAATAACTTGCAAATATTTTCTCCACTTTATTGGTTGTATCTTCACTCTGTTGATTTCTTTGGTTATCAGAATTTCTTTAGTTTGATGAGATTTAATTTGTATTTTTTGCTTTTGTTTCCTGTCTTTTTGAGGTCTTATCCAAGAAATCCTTTCCAGTATGAATGTCATGATGCATTGTCTTCTAGCATTTTCTTATAGTAGTTTCTTTTTTAAAGAAGCTTAGCCCATTATTAATATAAATAAGAGTGATAGCAGAGAGTAATACAAGGATGTATAGCCTGGGCAACCTCATACACTTATGAGAGAAATTTGAATTGTTTCTCTTTTTTCAATCTTTAAAATTTCTATAAGTTGGACAAATTTCATATATACAGATTTAGGAGCAAAGTAATACTTCCCACTCCACCCCCTCTTCTGCCCACACTCCCACCATCCCTCTACCTTGCTTTCTTATTCTTTCATTTAATTCTTAAATAATAAGTTTGACCCTTCACTAAGTAAAGAATTCAACAAATAATAAGAAAAAAATACTGTTCCTCAACAGTAGAGACAAGGGCCACAAACAACTATCAGTTCTCAATATGGCGATTTTGTTCATATACATTACTTTTTTGTACTCTATTAGTTACCACAGAACAAGGAAAACATAAATTATTTGTCTTGTTGAGACTGGCTTATTTCACTAAGTATAATGGATTCTAGTTGCATCCATTTTGTTGCAAAACACAGGATTTCATTCTTTTTTATAGTTGAGTAGGATTCCACTGTGTGTGTGTATATCACAATTTCCTTATCCAGGCATACATTGATAGACATCTGGGCTGATTCCATATCTTAGCTACTGTGAATTGAGCTGCAATAAACATTTGGTACAGACAACTTTTTCATATACTGATTTCATTTTTTGGTATATTCTCAGAAGTGGGATGGCTGGGTCATATGGTAAATCCATTTGCAGATTTCTGAGGAATATCCAGTCTGTATACCATAATGGCTGCACTAGTTTACACTCCCACCAACAGTGGATTAGGGTACCTGTTTTCTCCACATCCTTGCCAGAATTTATTGTTTGTTGATTTCCGTATGAGAGCCATTCAAACTGGGGTAAGGTGAAACCTCATTTTGGTTTTGATTTTTATTTCCCTGATAGCTAGTGATTCTCAGCATTTTTTCATGTGTCTGTTGGCCATTTGGATTTCCTCTTTTGAAAAATGCCTATTCAAGTCCCTTGCCCGTTTCTTAACTGGATTGTTTATTTTGTTATTATTGAGTTTCTTGAGCTCTTTTTAGATTCTGGATATTTTCACCTATCTGTAAGTTGATCTTCACTTTGTTGAGTGTTTCCTTTGCAGTGCAGAAGCTTCTCAGCTTGATGTAATTCCATTGTCTATTTTTTCTTTTAGTGTCTGTGCTTCTGGGGTCTTTTCCCATGCCTATTTCTTGAAGAATTTCCCTGATGTTCTCCTCTAGTAATTTTATGGTATCAGATCAAAGATTAAGTTCCTTGATTCATTTTGAGTTGATTTTTATATAAGGTGTAAGGTGGAATCTTCTCATATTTCGGCACACAGAGATCCAATTCTCCCAGAGTATTCTTTCTCTGGGGTTTGATTTTAGCTGCTTTGTCAAAGATTAGTTGGTTATAGGTGCATGGATTGATTTCTGGGGTTTCTATTCTGTTCCATTGGGCTACATGTGTATTTTTATACTATTACCAGGCTGTATTGATTATAACTGCCCTGTAGTTTGTCTTGAAATCTGGTATTGTGATGCTTCTGGCTTTGTTTTTATTGTTTGATTGCTTTAGGTATGTGGAGTCTCTTGTGTTTCCATATGAATTTAGCATTGTTTTTACAAGATTTGAGAAGAATATCATTGGTAATTTGATTGGGATCATATTGAATCTGTAAATCACTTTTGGTAGTATGTACATTTTGATGATATTAATTCTTCCATGAACATGGAAGGTTTTTCTATTTTTGTGTCTTCTATTTCTTTCTATAATGTTTTATAATTTTCATTGTAGATATCTTTGACATCCTTGATTAAGTTTATTCCAAGGTATTTATATTTTTTGTAGCTATTATGAATGGGATGTATCTTAAAATTTCTTTCTCAGCCATGGCATTGTCTGTGTATATAAAGTCTATTGATTTTGTGAGTTGATTTTATATCCTGCCACTTTACTAAACTCTCTTATGCATTCTAGTAGTCTCTTAGTGGAGTCTTTTGGTTCCCCTTTATATAGTATCATGTCATTTGCAAACAGGAATAATTTGACTTCCTCATTTTCTCATTTGTATCCCTTTGATTTCTTTTTCTTTCTAATGGTTCTGGATAAAATTTCCAGGACTATATTGAATAGTAAATGGGCATCCTTTGTCTGGTTCTAGATCTTAGTGGAAATGCTTCCAACTTTTCCCCATCCCATATGATGCTAGCTATGGATTTGTCATAAATTGCCTTGATTGTATTGAGGAATGTTCCTTCTATACCCAATTTTCTTAAGGTTATTATTATGAAAGGATGTTACATTTTATCAAATGCTTTCTCTGCATCTATTGAGATAATAAAATGCTTTTTATTCTTCAATTTGTTAATGTGATGTATCACATTTATTGATTTGCAAGTGTTGAACCAACCATACATACCAGGGACAAAAATTGCAATTGGTCTGGGTGAATGATCCTTCTGATGTGCTGTTGGATTCAATGAGCTTAGATTTTGTTGTGGATATATGCACCAATGTTCATCAATGATATTGGTTTATAGTTCTTTTTGCTGCATTTTTTTCTAATTTTGGAATTAAGGACCTCATAGTTTCCTCTCTTTCACTTATTTTGAACAGTTTGAGAAGAATTGGCATTAGTTCTTTAAATGTCTGATAAAATTCAGCAGTGAAGCCATCCAGTCCTGAGCATCTTTGTTGGGAAGGTCTTTATTACTGAATCAATCTCCAACTGGGTTATTGATCTGTTTACATTTTTTGTGTCTTCATTACAATTTTAGTGGATTGTATGTGTCCAAGAATCTATCCATTTCCTCTAGATTTTCCAGTTTGTTGGCATATAGATGTTTGTAGTAATTCCTGATGATTCTTTTATTTCTGTGGTAATCATTATTACATTTTCTTTTTCATCTCTAATTTTATTGATTTGGGTCTTCTCTCTCTCTTTTCTTTTGGTTGGTTGTGTCAATGTTGTATCAATTTTGTTTATTTTATAAAAAACAGTTCTTCACTGTGCTTTAGTATTTTTTGTTTCAATTTTTTTATTTCTTCTCTAATATTAACTATTTCTTTTCTCCTACTAATTTTTGTTTTATTGTTTTTCTATGTCCTTGAGATGAATTGACAGCTCATTTATTTATGCCTTTCTAATTTCTTGATGTATTCACTATGTCTATAAACTTCTGTCTTAACATTGCTTTTGCTATATCCCAAAAATTTTGATATGTTGTGCTGTCATATTTATTTGTTTCCAGGAATTTTTTATTTGTTGATTTGTTTAGCTGTCATTGTTTTTGGGTCTTTTGAGTTCCATATATGTTTTATATATTAGTCATTTGTCAGATTAATTGTTTAAAATTATTTTCTCCCATTCTGTCAGAGTGATTATAACCAAAACAACATAACATATGCATAACAAGACACATAGACCAATGGAACAGAGTGAAGAGCTCAGAAATCAATCCATGGGGAGAGTGCTGTGGTGTAGCAGGTGAAGCCACTGCCTGTAGTGCTGACATCCCATATGGGCACCACTTCAAGTTCCAGCTGATCTTGGCTCCCTGCTATTGTGTCTCGAAAGCAGCAGAAGATAGTCCAAGTCCTTGGGCCCCTGCACTCACGTAGGGGACCCAGAGGAAGCTCCAGGCTCCTGGCTTCAAATCCACTAAGCTCCAGCCATTGCGGCCATTGGGGAGTGAACCAGAGGATGAAAGACCTCTCTTTCTGGGTCTGCCTCTGCCTCTACTTTTCTGTAAATCTGCCTTTCAAATAAATAAATAATTTTTTTTAAAAAAAGAAATGAACCCATGAATCTACAGACAAAACACATACTGGGGAAAGGAAAGTCTGTTGCATATTTAAAAATACTTCATTATCACTAGGTAAAAGTGAATATATTTTTGCTATATCGTTTTCTCAAAGCTTTCTTTTGTTTCATGTTTAGATCCATAGTACAGTTGGATTTGATATTTTTAAAAATGTGGTATCATGTGGCAGTCACCACTTCATTGTTTACAGAAAACTTGTTTTGATAGCCTCTCCTTCCTCTACTTTTCTGTCTGCCATTTTTTTGACGTAAATCACCCTTACATGGGTTTGTTTCTAGATCCTAAGGTTTTAAGCAAACTACAGTGCCAGGCACTAGTTGTACTCAGTAAATATTTGGCAAATAAACGGATGTTGAATGCAAAATAATGATGTATTTTCAGGAGTTTTAATTCTTCTAAACCATTAGGACATAATTATTCACAAGTATAAATTAAATCTTCAAATTAGAAGAGAGCATTGGCATGTGAAATGACTGCCATGCACTCATTTCAGATAGGAAGTTATTATTACTCATAACTCATTAAACCAAAGATTTGGAACTATTTTCATTTCAAAGAACTTTTCCATCACAATTCATGTCAGGAATATGAAAGCTTGTCTGGACTGTTGATGGCTGTTTCCAAAAAAGTAAAAACAGTGTACAGACCTATATTTGTTGATTTAGAATACATATATGTTTACATACATATGGTAGGAATTTATCCCACTTTTACAAAACTGTACGACATTAGAACCTTACTTATTATCTGACAAAGATTCTACTTTCTCTTGTGCTTCCAATTCAAACACAAAGCCCAATGCTCCAACCTTGTAAACTACCAAGGTATTAACCAAAGCCAGCTGCAACTTATAAATGCTCCCCCTTTTATAAGAAGTCAACTTGGGCATTTGTTTTCCATGGTATTACATAGCATTTGATCTCTCTTGTTCATGCCTTCCAATTTTTTTTATAGTACACAATCTGTGTTTATGAGGATTCCTTAAGCCCAACAATGTATTCAACATTGTCTGAAGAAAATATGCACACATTCATTTTTAAACTCCCTTGGTTTTACAAAGCATGTGGCAACATAACATAGGGCTGAACTTTCTACTTTCTATACAAAAAAGTACCAGTGATACTAATTAAGTCATTTCTATAGGCTCCAATATAAAACCATGAAGAAATTAAGCAACAGTATTGCTTTAAATATGCAACAAACAGATGTCAGAACAGGAGTCTTCAATTTTGCTTAGAGCACAAGTTACATTTTGGTAGAAATTGCTTAGAGAAGCACTTAACTATTGCAGGCATCCTGGGAGTTATTTTAAAACAGTTAAGATACACAGTACAGTAACACAGGCACTAAGGGAGTGTTAGGCACCGGAGATAGGGTTGCAGAATAATAACACTTGTTAAAAAAGCTTGCACTTAAGATACCAGAACAGTGATTAGGGACTTTAGTTGACACGTAGCACTCCAGTTTCAAATCTGATTCTTGGAGATAAATTCTAAATACATAGGTATCAATAGCAGGTTCTTCTATCTTTTGACATTTTGTTGGTCCAATGTATGCTTTCAGTACTTGGCCACCATAAAGGCATTTATGTTTAATATTTGGTTATTATATTCATAAAACATACTTTTATTCTTAAAGTGTTCCTGTTTGAAAATAAATTATCTGGCCACTCTACTGAAACTCCCCTCTAGACAACTAAGTGAAAATCTTGTCAGGAGTCATCCCAGATCTTTCTCTTTATAGGCCACACCCTTGGAGACACTCATTAAAGAAGAAAGATACAAAAACGTCTAAGAATTGATTTACTTTTGATGATTTCAATAATAAATCCTGTTCTTTGTAAACAGCTTCAAAATTATGTTTTACTTTGTGTACATAACTGATTTGAAGATATGAAAATTTAAAAATTTTAAATTCAGTCTTGTTCATATGAACATCACAGGGATGTTGATATTTAATGCAAACTGGTCAAGCCACTATAGAAGTCAGTCTGGAGATTCCTCAGAAACCTGAAGATAACCCTACCGTCCGACCCAGCCATCCCACTCCTTGGAATTTACCCAAAGGAATTTAAATTGGCAAACAAAAAAGAGGTCTGCACCCTAATGTTTATTGCAGCTCAATTCACAATAGCTAAGACCTGGAACCAACCTAAATGCCCATCAACGATAGACTGGATAAAGAAATTATGGGATATGTATTCTTTAGAGTACTATACCGCAGTAAGAAACAACGAAATCCAGTCATTTGCAACAAAATGGAGGAATCTGGAACACATCATGCTGAGTGAAATAAGCCAGTCCCAAAGGGACAAATACCATATGTTCTCCCTGATCGGTGACGACTGACTGAACACCAAGAGGGAAACCTGTTGGAGTGAGGTGGACACTATGGGAAATGGTGGCTTGATCAGCATAGCCCTGACTGTTAATGAACAACTAAATACATTATCCCTCTTAGTAGTTTTTTTTATATGTTCTACTTAATATGACTGGTTTAGATCTGTAATTGATGCACAGTTATTCTTAAGTGTTGAAAATTAACTGAAATGTGATCCCTGTTGAACATGGTGGTGGGAATGGGAGAGGGAAGAGATGTATAATTTGGGACATGCTCAGGCTGACTTGCCCCAAGTGGTGGAGTTGGAAGCATACCAGGGGATTCCAATTCAATCCCATCGAGGTGGCATGTACCAATGCCATCTCACTGTTCCAGGTGATCAGTTTCAGTTCACAGTTGGTCATGGTGAAGGGACTGGGAGTCAAAGGGAGCACATAGACATGTCTAGTACCTGCTAACGCTAACTGATGGAGTAAATAAAGGGGAGAGTGATCCAACATGGGAAGTGAGATACTCAGCAGACTCATAGAATGGCAGATGTCCTAAATAGCACTCTGGCCTCAGAATCAGCCCTAAAGGCATTCGGAGCTGGCTGAAAAGCTCATGAGAGTATTTCAGGCATGGAAAGCCAAGACACTCTGGCAAAAGATCTCTGCGAGTGAGATCCCAGTGGAAAGAACAGGCCATCAAAGAAGGAGGTACCTTTCTCTGAAGGGAGGAGAGAACCTCCACTTTGACTATGACCGTGTCTAAACAAGATAAGAGTCGGAGAACTCAGAGGGCTTCCATAGCCTTGGAAACTCATGACCGGAGCATAGGGAGATTACTGATGCCATAGACAGGAGTGTCAATTGGTAAAGTCAACAACAGGAGTCACTGTGCACTTACTCCTCATGTAGGATCTCTATCCTTAATGTGCTGTACATTGAGATTTAATGCTATAACGAGTACTCAAACAATATATTTCACTTTGTGTTTCTATGGGGGTGCAAACTGTTGAAATCCTTACTTAATGCATACTAAACTGATCCTCTGTAAAAAAAAAAAAAAAAAAAAAAATTATCAATTCCCAACTTGACTCTCACTGGGATTAAACATGACAATAGGTCTGCTCTGATTTCATCATCATTTTAAAAAATCATCTATTATTTTTCACTTTATGTTTCTGTGTGGGAGCAAACTGTTGAAATCCATACTTAATGTATACTAAGCTGATCTTCTGTATATTAAGATAATCGAAAATGAATCTTGATGTGAATGGAAGGGGAGAGGGAGTGGGAAAGGGGAGGGTTGTGGGTGGGAGGGACGGTATGGGGGGAAAGCCATTGTAATCCATAAGTCGTACTTTGGAAATTTATATGCATTAAATAAAAGTTTAAAAAAAAAAAAAAAAAAAAAAAAAACATATTGTACCAGTTATGTTTCTCATGAGTGGGTTATTATTCCCTTCTCTTTTAACAAAACTAAACCCACTGAAAACATGGGAGGGTTATTAAATAAAGGAAGTAATGCTAGGAGATAAAATCTTTTTCCTACTGACTGCAAACTAACACCATAGTAGACCTGGTTCATTAGAGAGCATCAGAACTCTCCAAGAGGACTGAAGGTGCTCAGTTGAGAAGCGACTCCTACCTCAGCCACTCACCTGGTTCACTTCTTGCTGTATCAGGGAATTATGTAAGTATAAATTGTGATTTGCACAACTCAAAAAACTGATTCAAGATTCAAATTGCTGGATTATTAAACTAGTAGATTGCCAAGTCTTATGCAAGCAATTTTAGTGGTAAAGAAACCTAAACAGTGTATGGGAGTCATCCAGGGCATAGCAACTCTAGGTCAAGTTCAGGGAACAAGAAGAGTTATTAATGTCCTACCTTTCATGGGAAAAATATGGTTTTATTCACAGAACTTTCTGCTTCAGTCTGTTTAATGATGGAGAAACACATGTGCTTCTTGGTCATTCCTTTTATCTCTGGTACCCCTTTCTTCCACAATGAGATCGGGAATCATTTGGGAGGGCTTGTATCTCTCATTGGTACTCAAACACAAACTGTAACACATGGACTTGTCTATCATTTGTATAGGAAGTTATTCCTCTTTCCCTTCTTCCCTACCTGATGAACATTTGAGAATAACATGTGATTTAATTTTTGTCTATTAAAATGAATATACTGGCCGGCGCTGTGGCTCACTAGGCTAATCCTTCGCCTACGGCACCAGCACCTCGGGGTTCTAGTCCCGGTTGGGGCACCAGTTCTGTCCTGGTTGCTCCTCTTCCAGTCCAGCTCTCTGCTGTGGCTCAGGAAGGCAGTGGAGGATGGCCCAAGTGCTTGGGCCCTGCACCTGCATGGGAGACCAGGAGGAAGCACGTGGCTCCTGGCTTTGGATCGGTGTAGTGCACCAGCCACAGCGCACTGGCCAGAGCAGCCACTTGGGGAGTGAACCAATGGAAAAAGGAAGACCTTTCTCTCTGTCTCTCTCTCTCTCTCTCTCACTAACTCTGCCTGTCAAAAAATAATAAAATGAGTATAGACGTTTTAATTATAGCAATTCTTTCAATCAATGAGCAAGGAATATCTTTCCATTTTTTTTTGTCCTTGATGATTTCTTGGATTAATGTTTTATAGTTTCATTGTAGAGATCTTCCACTTTGTTTAAATTTATTCCTAAATATTTTATTGTGTTACTATTGTTAATGGGATTTCTTTCTTGATTTTTCTTTTGATGAGTTCATAATCATGTAAAATATGTTTACAAGCTACTGTTTCTCATATCTTTAGTTTGTAACCTGCAACTTTAGTAAATTGGTTTATCAGTTCTAACAGATTTTTAGTGGTGTGTTTAGGTTTTTCTATGTACAACATCATATCATCTATAAATAAGGATGTTTTGACTTCCTCCTTTCCAATTTTGATGACCTTTATTTCTTTCTTCTCCTTAATTGTTCTTGCTAACACTTCAAATACTACATTTAATAAGAACAAAATTGATCCACACAATTTTTTAAAAAAAGATTTATTTATTTATTTGAAAGGCAGAGGTACAGAGAGAACAAGAGTCAGAAATCTTCCATTCACTGGTTCACTCCACAAATGGCCACATTTGCTGGGGCTGGGCCAGGCTGAAACCAGGAGCCAGGAACTTCATCTCAGTCTCCCCCGTGGGTGCAGGGGCCCAAACACTTGAACCATCTTCTGCTGCTTTCCCAGGCCATTAGCAGGGAGCTGGATTGGAAATGGAGCAGCAGGGACTGGAACCGGAGCCCAAATGGGATGCTGGCACTGCAGGCAGCAGTTTAACCTGCTGCACTACAGCAGTGGTCCCAGATCCAAACAATTTTTTTTTTTTTTGGACAGGCAGAGTGGATAGTGAGAGAGAGAGAGACAGAGAGAAAGGTCTTCCTTTTGCTGTTGGTTCACCCTCCAATGGCCACCACGGCTGGCGCGCTGCAGCCAGCGCACCATGCTGATCCGAAGGCAGGAGCCAGGTGCTTATCCCACGGGGTGCAGGGCCCAAGGACTTGGGCCATCCTCCACTGCACTCCCTGGCCACAGCAGAGAGCTGGCCTGGAAGAGGGGCAACCGGGACAGAATCCGGAGCCCCGACCGGGACTAGAACCCCGTGTGCCGGTGCCGCTAGGTGGAGGATTAGCCTAGTGAGCCGCGGCGCCGGCCCCAAACAATTTTTAAGGTTTGTTGAATTCCCTGAGCCATAGGTTTGTTCTGTGCGTCTGTTTCCTTCAGCCCTTACATCTGGCCTTTCAGAGAGTCAGTGTACCTCTAAAATGTCTTGAATTTCTTCGCTTCTTCTTCAACTACCATCCTCATTGTAGTGCCCATCATCTCTCACTTAAACGATTTCAGAAATGGTTTCCTTATATACTCTTGCCTTGTTACCATTCATTTTACACAGAGAAGTCAGAGCTCTTTTAATAATGAAAATGAATCCGTATCATTCCACTTCTCAAACCTCCAACACATCCCTACTTTTGTAGTGTGCAATATAAATTTACTGGGACCTAACAGGCCCTGTAGGATCTGGGCCAGACCACAGATCTCTTAGTAGGCCCTCTTACTGTATCCCATTCCAGGCATGAAGGCCCTTCTATGTTCATTGAACAGGCCCAGCTCTTTCCACTCAGAGCCTCTGCAGCAGCTGCTGCCTTCCTCGGATCCTTGCAGAGCTGGCCCTTCTTGGTGTTGAGAGCTCAGCTCTGTATCACCACCTTAGACATGCCTTCCATGGATATCTCCTAAATTTGTCTCTTGCACCCTCCCCTAGAAACTTTTCTTAAAAAATTGTTTTCATTATGTTTGAAAGGTGGAGAGGCAGACACATTTCTTCTATATGCCAGTTTACCAATTTCTATATGCCAGTCCAAATGCCCACAAGAGCTACAGCTGGGCCAAGCTAAAGCCAGGAACCTGGAACTCAATTTTCTTCACCCATGTGGATAGTAGGAACCAAAATATTTGAGGCATCATCTGTAACCTTTCAGGGTGTGTATTAGCTGGAGTCTGGACTCAGAAGTAGAGCCAGAACTTGAACCAGGACTCTGATGTGGGTTGTATGCACCCCAAACAGTGGATTAACTGCTGTGATCCCTTAGAAACGTTTATTACCTCCACCTTATTATAGACAGGGAAATTAGTTTTTTAAAAGGATACTTATTTTCAAAGGCTAAGTGCAAAAGTTTCTGGTGCCTTACTCTCCCGTGCCCCTCATGATCTGAACAAAGCTGAAACTGTCTTGATAGTCTGTCACCAATAAAGCAAGGGAGCTGGAAAATAATAGCTGACTTCTGGGAGAAAAATGATTGAAGATACGCTGGGGAGTCTCTCATCGCCGTATTGGAGTGCTTGATCTATCTCCCCTGACGTCTGCTTGTGGTGCCCTCAAATGGTGGAAGGGGTGAGGGTATCTCCTGGGCCTCTTTTGTTCAGGCACTAATCCCATTCATGAGGTACTGTCTTCATCACCTATTCACGTTCCTAAGTCCCCACCTCCTACCACCATGACCTTGGGATGGAATTGCACCACTGAACTTTGGAAGGACACATACATTCAGACCATGGCACTCTGCTTCCATGGCAGGTGGTTCCTGATGTAGTCATTTGAGGGCTGGGGCCAAAAACTGGGCAATGATGCTGTAGCAGAACCAGCTGAGCAGTGACCACAGTTAGTGATGGGATCAGGATTGGAGCATCGGTGCAGGGCAAGCAAGTCCATCCATAAAAAGGATTGCACATACGGGATTTTAATGTGGCCACCTGAAACACAAAGTTATTATGAGTTTTCTGCTAAAAATAGTATATATCTATATGGAAAAAGAGGTTCTGTAGTTCATCTAACATTTTAAGTAATTTAAAATAAGTATAGATTTATGAACTACCATTATTTCTTTCACTAGCTATGTTTTATGACTTCTCATAATTACTGGAAAGGGGTTTTATAAACATAGAAGTTTATATTTCAGATAGGCAAAAATGGGCTTATGGTAAAATAATTTGACAGTGAGAATGTCCTTGACTTTCAGAAACACAGGTGAATCTGTCACCTTTGATAGAGAACAGAGTCTGGTCAAATTTGTCTTAGCTGAGTACTCAACCAAGCAAAGCTCTTTGCCTAGTTTGCTAGCTTGCAACTTTTCTTAAGTCAGCACAGACTGTTGCTGTCGCAGTATTACATGTGACTAAATAAAATGATTTGAGGTCCAATGAATTCATGTCAAGGCTTTCTCTTCACTAAAATTATTTCCTGTCTTAAACAGAAACACAGTTTTATATTTTCCTTTCTCATAATATCCGACAAAGGAAATGATGTAGCTTTGACAGGTATCTTTGAGGACTTTGCTTTGCCTGAGCACCTGCTGAGCCATTTTGGCAGTTGTAGTACTGGGTTGCAAACAGCTGCTTGAGGTATGCTTATTGAAAAAGTGATTGAATGTAAGGTACTAAAGCCTAGTGAATAACACCCGGATTTTGGAATGAGACAGACCTGGGTGCAACTCACAGCTCTGTCACAGCCTGTAATCCTAAACTGTAAAAATAGGACAATAAGGCTGTTGAAGGATTTAAAAGAAAAATCTGTAAAGCACTTAGCACTGTGCCTGAGACACAGTGATTTTAAAAGATAAATCTATGAGAATAATGGAATAATCTAAGTTCTAAATTAAGATGTCAGAGGTTGTAGTGAAAAGAATCACAATTTTATAAACATAAACTTGATATAGCCTATTATCTAACTAATCATTTATGATGTACCAACATTGAATTCTTTTAAATATTCTTTTTGTTGATAATTTGTTGTTTAAAACTACTCAGGAGTTAGAACAGTTTAATTAGTTTTTTTTATGTGCTGAGAATAAAAGATTAAACAGGGATCATGTAACTTTACCTTCAGTTTGGAAATGATGTGAAGAGGACATATGATGAGGACATTTTCAGCTAATGACAGCCTTGCCTTGCTGTGTTGCCATCCCCACAGCCCTGGCTCTGGGAGTCTTTTATAATTGAGAATCATTTTTCCTGTTATTATTTAATCCATAGAATAACTTAACCCCCTTAAATATAACATAAAAATGAAGCTATCATTTTTTCCACGCAAGTTCTGAGACTCAGGCTGTACCTTGTCATTTAAAAATTGGACATTCTTGGTTACTTAACCTCTACAGATCTAATTTCAACAAATATTTGAAGCTTACACTTAAAAAATAATTTATTAAACTAGGCCCTCTGGGCATTATCAAATATGAGAGGACACTAGCCCAGCCCTCAAGGAGCTTAGAATCAAGTCAGAAGGCCAAGTACAGGAATGTTTGTCAAATGTGGCAGAGGAATGTGGATTGCCATGAAAGCAGCACAAATCCTGTTCTGAGCTGTGTGGAGGAAGGGGAGGGTTTGTGTGGTGGCCAGAGGGCAGGAAGGGAAGCATGTTACAGAGAATACCTGAACTAAACCTCTGAATGAGCGGCAGCATTTCAACTGCCTCTTTGCAATTCAGCTGGAGGTGGCAACGTGAGCAAGCATGAGCCACGCTCCCTCCGTGGTTAAACATCTTAAGTCCTGTTGTCATATAAGGTACACTTACAGGAACTGATAAGATTAGATTGGGTGACACTGTTGAATTCCAGAGAAAGGATTTAATTCAACAGGAAATAGATCTCATATTCCTCTTGTGAAAAAGAAAACAAGTACGCTTGTTCTGTTTTGATTATTTCAAAATTTGTTAAAGAAATAATAATCCCATAATTTCATAAATAATTATGTAGTCGCAAGTTCTCTCCAGCACCATGATTCCATGACAATAAGTTTATTTAGATTGACAAAAAATGGATGTCTCTTTCTACTGAAATTTTTTGACCCCAACACTTCTACATGCAAACATAGCTTCTCTGCATTTGGATTCTTAGGGTTTTGTATAATGTTTAATTGCACTTTGCATTTCCATTTCATATTATTACATAAGTATGCATGTCTTCTTTTTCTTGCCAAATGTTAAACTCCAGGAAGTGGGGCCCACATTCAACCTCTCTTTGTATACTCTTGTAGTTCTCCCCTTAAGAGGAATTCGAAAGTATGTATTGAATGAATTCACTGCTTAATATCTGCTTCCTAGTGAGATTACCAGACTCAGTTTACATGGTATAAGTCATATATTAATGTTTACCTGGAAAATTCTTGTTGGAAATTATTAATACCACTACTTGAAAAATCATTTTCTTGACTCTTGTTTTATTAATTTTCTGGAGATAAAACATCACTTTCTCTTGTCTGTTGTACTTTTATTACAACTCTAATACATGTTCCTGTAGAAACTTCTTAAGTTACAGATAAGCAGAGGAAAGCAATCAAAATCCTGACACAGAAATAACCACAGTTACTGTATTAGAGGAGTTCATGATGCAGGATTCATGCATTTTGGTTTTTTTACTTTTAATACTCATGTCTAATTTGCCCTTTAGAAAGACTACACTATTTATACTTACTCAAGAGGTGCTGAGAATGCTCTTTACTTAGCCAACACCATGCATAATCACGAAGATTAATCCTGGCAAAACGGGCAGGAGAAATTGGTTCCTTTATAAACATGCATTTTTTGCATACTAATTAAAGAGTATTTCTCATGAATTTATTGTCCTTTTATATTTCCCTTGTGAAATTGCCTCTCTATTTTTTGACTCTCTCTCTCATGATTTTTAAGAACTAGATATACATTAATAAACATTTCCCCAGTCAGGCATTTGTCTTTTCCCATATTTCCTTTCAGAGTCACTGATCCCTGGGAAGAGGGACTAATAAACTAAGTGAAAGGCATATCTATGATCACTTCTCCTCTCACTTCTAAACTGAGTCAATGTCACGAGCTAGAATTTCTTCCAGGAATGGAAGCAAATATGAAAACAACCAGTGGAATGTTATTTTCTCTAGGAGGAGAAGTATTTTCTGACACATGGTAAAAATGGCATTTAAGTTTAAAAGATGCCCTTACTTTTGACAGTTTCCAAACCAACAGAACTACTTTCCTTTTACCCTTAAGAATATCATTCATAGTAGTGATCTCAAAAGGAACAGAATGGGCAGCGCATGCTAGCAATGACAAGTCAGATTTGGTATTTACAGTCAACAGTAACGTCTGTTCATCCACTATTGATGCCTTGAAGTATTTCCATGGGATATGTATGGGAGGCATATATGGCTGTGCCCCACAAATTCAATAAAGAATGAACACTTTTATGGCTTGGTAACTATGAAGTTGGCTGGGGGCAATGATGAAATTCTTTCTTCTTGGAAAATAGAAACTATGAAGGGGAAGAAATGTGGAAAAATAATTACGAAAGACAAAAAGAAAACCAACATAGCTGGGAGTACAGAAGTACAGGGGGAAAAAAGGAAATAAGAAATACACATTAAACAGCAGAGCTTGAGAAGTGAGGCTGAGAAGAAACACATTTTTTGAATTTATTATACCCGAGTTATCAAAATATGGTGCAGTGTTCATTTTAAATGACTCAGTTTCTGTAAGTGGAGCATTACAAATATGGAACTGGGTTTTTTTTTTTTTAAACACTTTAAATGAATTTATTCCTCCTATGACATAAAAATAGTTAACTCTGCCTTCCATGGAGCATAAATGTTGAAAGCATTTTTTTTTTTCAATTTCTTATATTCTTTTTCAGTACACAGAGCACACAGCTAAACTGGGAGCCAGCAGCGCTGCAAGCTGTTTGTTGGAATTTAGAGTCCTGTCAGATTTCCCCATGATTTTCACGTTTGTTCACCAGCAAGTTTCAGAAGCAGGAGGAAAGCTGATCATTTATAATTGTAGTTGGCTTAGATAAATCAAAGGTGTTTGGGTAAACGCTCTTTCTACTTGAAGTCAGCTTAACATTCAATGAAAGAATTGGCTAAAGGACCAAAATCTAGGGATACAATAGTTTGTAATCATGAAACCAGCCTAGACGCAAAGAAAAAAAAAATAAGGAAATCTCTGTTTATTTAGCAATGCGGGTGAATCTAGGAACACAGCAAGCAACAGATAATAATAATTTTGTATCATTTATTCATTTCTTGCTCTTTTCCAAGATCTTGTTTGGCTCAATGCCATAGTTAGAGAAATGAGCATTTTGAGACAGAAACAAAAATATAAGTGTTTGGCTCTTTCATAAATACCTGTATCTAAAATTATTAAAGTACTTAACAAAATAATGCTAATATGAAACTGATCGACTTTTATTAAAACACAAAAGCAACATTGTGGCTTTCCTTTTAGGTAAGTTCTAAAGCTTTATTTTAAATAGTATCAATTAAATGCTAATAAGGTAAACTTAGTCTATAAGAAATCAAGCCTGGATGGTGTCAATTCAATTCTAAAGGTATTTAAAGTATAATGGCTTAGGGAAATAAATCAAATAGGGATAAAATTCTTTCAAAAAATTGAGAATGATCACCAAAAGTCTAATGAAAGTTTGTGAATCGTGTTTCTCAAATGACCACTTAAGCAGGCTGACTCATGCATGGCATGTTCTCCCTCCTTGGCCTCTGTCCACAGTTCACCAGAAATTTGTGATGAAAACTGAAGGAAACACACCACGCGGCTTCAAATCCTGATATACCAACATGGTTTGCATCACTATGGAGGCCAAGACTCCAACACTGCACCACTGTGATTAGGAAGAAAATAGGTTTAAAAACCACGAGTTGATACATCAGTACTTTTACCCCAATGACATGGAACTGAACTATCTTGATAAATTGTTCTTCTCATTTTTAGTTTTGTCAGCCTGATTTCACCTACTTCCTCATCTGTGAGTCCTGATTTGTGAAGCTTATTTCTATGGTCCTAGGTAACTTTTAAGTTTAATGGTTTTCAACAATACAATTTATTCTATTCCCTCAAGTGGAGCAAAAACAAATAATGAAAGTATTGAACCAATTCATCTGTTTTCTAACACCTGGCATACTTTTCTGACTTCCACACTGGCTTTTTCACATGTTATGTATATACACATGCATCTCATCCACACATAAATATGCCTACAAATACGCATATACCTGCTATCTATGTATCCATATACCTGCATATGTAATATTCTGTCTACACACACACATACACACACACCCTACACCTACACAGATCCGCAGAGAAAAACGATAGCCTTACGTATCAGAAACGATCCCAAAGAGTTCAAAAGCCAAGATCGGTAGCACCAATCCACGGAAAGGTAGGATATTTAAAATCACAAAACACTTTTGTGGACTCTGAGACAAACTAAGCCACAAAAAACCTGCACACACAAGCATAGCTGGAGGACACACACTGCCGACAGAAAAGTGAAAAATGAAACCTAGCTGATACCTTTTTTTAGCTCAGCTGTTGAAAAGCCAATTATCTACCTGTGAAGGGTGAATAACACGCCACACACACGACTTTGGCAACACTTGTTTCTAGTCAGGAGTGGGAAGCCCTACGCATCTGCATCTGGGCAGCATCGTCTCCGTGAAACTGCGAAGAAAACCTCAACCTGCAAGGCATTATTCCCAGCTGGAAAGCGAGACCTTGTTGTCCATCACAAAAACCTATGCACGAGTTGGCGGCGTGCTGAAATGCGGAGTCTCGTCCTGGCGGAGTGGGAGGGCCACACTGGGAGAGACTAATAAGGGCAGAGATGCGTCCCCCGTCCCCACTCGGGCCACTCCTCGGCGGTGCGGCGGCCCTGCCCGGACTCCACGGCGCCTCCGAAGGGCTCTCCCACCAATTCAAGGTAAGCTGCGCAGCTTGGCCACCGGCCCTTTCACTCGCTCGCCAGCCCGCACACATGCCCGGTCTGGGTCATCTGCTCGCGAGTCTGCTCACTTGGCGTGCATCTGCTTTTCAAGAACATATTTCAAAAAAGAAAAAAAAAGAAAAAAAAAAAAAACCGTGCCACACATGTCTGTTGGTTTCGGCGGGTTGGATAACGCACACCTGCAATTCCGCATGCCCGTAGGTAGCTCAGAGACGGGGCCAGAAAACGACTGGCAGACACGGCCGCTTTTCCAGGCTACCTACACTGGACTTCGCGTTCGCATGCTCGCATAATGCAGGCTTTCTGCGTTCCACTTCCGTCCCAGGTGGGTTCTCGGGCTCTGTGCACTGGTAAGGCACAACTAGGGAGCAATGCTGACGCAGGTGAAACCCGACATCAAATACCTAAGAAGAAAATACCCGTGGGGTTAAATGCACAAATCAAGTAAGCTCAAGATCAGTTCACGCCGTTAGGGCTTTTGGGGGGAAGTGGGGGAGGAGGGTGGGGAGCCTGTCCTAGAGATGTTACCCAGTTTTGGGGCCGTAAACGGGGAGCAGCGAGGTTCCTGTGCCCAGCTCCCCGGCCAGGGGCTACCTATTCCGACCTGCGGGCGTTTTCTCCCAATGGCAGCACCAGAGGGGGCGGCGCGGGCGCGGATCCCGGGGCTCCGGCCACCCCAGCCCAGCCGAGCCCCGGAGCGTGCCACCCTGCTTCCTAATTACCCTGCAGCATGCGCAGCGCGGCCCGACAGAGCGCCGCCGCCGTCCCAGCCGTCCTCGCCGTCTCCGCGGGAACGTCCCGCGCCGGGCGCTCGCCCGACACGGCCCCCTCCTCGGCCGCGGGAACCCGGCCGCCCCCGCCTTCAGCGCGCTGGCGCCGCCACTGCCACAGCGGCCGTGGGAAGCAGGCGGCGCGCGCAGCCGGCTCGGGCGCTGCGGGGTCCCGACGAAGTTTGTTGGCCCGGAACCAAGCTCGCCGCCGGGCACGCCCGCTCTGGTGGAGCAGGCAGGCGTGGGATCCGTGGGATCGAGACCTGCCCGGTGCAGGCTAACTGAGCGGGGGCGACGCCTGGGCGGGTGAGCTGGTGGACAGGCCAGGTTAAACACGAGCCTCCCGGCTGATGAGAGGGTGGGGAGAGGAAGAAGGACCCCGGGAGGCATCGCCAGTCTCTGGGAAAGAAGCACTTGGGGGGCAGAATGCTGAAAATGCATATAGCAGGAAATAAACTGTACTGCCTCCCCCCACGCCACCTCCCAACAAGGCTTCCGACTGTTTTCTGCTTGGGGAAGTCTGAGGAGGAACAAGATGGAGTGATCAGGGCGCTCCAGAAGATTTCACACCTGCTTAACTTGGGAGGGGAGGATTCCTACCATTCCGCCATCATCGTCTCTCTTGCCCAAATCAAGCACTATTGTTCTTAGAGAAGGAGAGACACCCTAATCACATATGTGGTTTTCAGGGTCTCCTTGCTGTGGGTGGAGTGAAACCAGGAGAACCCTGTAGAAGCTGAGAGATCTTTGATGGGTCCCTGCGAAGGAGTGGCTGAGATGTTCAGGCATACAAGTGGTTAAAGCGTACACAAATGTCCCCTCTGAAGGGGACATGGGGTCCTTTGGGTAGGAATAACTCTTCAGAGTGGAAAAGATGACAGCGAGTAGAAAATTCTCTCCCTAGGGATCACAAAGGAAAGTACTTGGCCTGTATTTCCATGCTAATCTCTTAAAATGGTAAGGCATCTAAGTGGGGCTTCCTGGGAGAGAAAGGGGAAGGTGTGGCAGTAGAGCAGAGCGAGCCTGAACTTGCATAGACAGCTCAGAGAAAGAGCAAAAAGAAAGTAAATGACATATGCAAATGACCTACGATTATTACTGCAATGGGGACAGTTTGTCTGGCTCTGAATCCTTGCCGCCCAAGAAAACTATCCAAAGCAGATGGAAGCCCATGCTATATTCTCAGAAATGGAGAATTTCCTTTTTTTTTTTTTTTTGGTCCTCCAGTTTCTCCTGATGCAATTTTAGTTCATTTTCTCCAGTGGATGCATGAGAAATGACCAGTGGGTGCAGAGAGTGGGTTGTTCTAGAGGAAAATGATATGGAGATAGCAATCATGGTAGTGTGGCTAATTGGCATCGTTAAGTGCAAATTCAAGTGAAGAATGGAAAATAAACAGGAAGATGAAGAAATGGAGCAATACAGATGACTATATATAACCCTGAAAGGAAGCTGGGAAAAGACGAAATGAGTGGTGTCAGAGTTGTGATATCTGAGGCCACATTGAACACATTCATTGTAAATGGGCAGAGAATAACTGAGGTTTAACAGAAGAGAGCAGGGAGAACATTCCAGCAGGAAGGAATGGCATGGATGAAGCCTGAGAGGTGGGAGTGAGCAGTCCTGTGCCTACTAATAGAGTCCAAGCTGGAGGGAAACCTGAAGGAGGACCTGCCAGCAAGAGACTGGAAAGGAGAAGCTAAGAGGCAGCAGGCTCTTCTGGGTGCTTTGTTTGTAGGCCAATAATAACAGATGAGGAAGTTGCATGTTCAACTTAAAAGTTGGGGAATGCAACAGTTAACCAATAGACCTGATTTATCTATGCATGGATGTGAAGAGCAGAGCTGCTGACCCTTCTTTTTGAGAGATAGAAAATTCTGATGTTGTGGAAATGACTAGATAAAAAAAGTCTTCAAAAAGAGTAGGAAAACTTGATGAATTAGAATAGTGTTTTGTGACACTGAATCACTAATATAGCTGTGGGAAATAATGTAGATAATCGTAGTCAGAAACAATGCAGGCTGGATGTGGTGGTTTAAATTGAGAGTCATCAGAAAAGTTGATGGAGGTAATTATAGTTCAGAGAAGTGAGTCAATAAAACAGACAAGATTGGGAGAATGAAGGTAATTAGGGATGCATGCTTAGAAGGAACTTGAGGTTTAGACCCTATAGGAAGTAAGTACTAGTTTAACAGGAGAAGTAATATAGAACTTTGAATAAATGTGATAGTTTAAGAGTAGTACAAACACTAGGAATTGGAGTATGTTTTCTAAGGAAGCAGAGAATTAATTTTAACAGTATTTTGTCTCAATGATGTTCAATGAGCTTTCTTTATAAATATAATTCCTTAATTCAAAATATACTTCTATAAATGTTCCTTACATAGATGTATTACTTAACAGTTCTCAAAATTTTGATTTAATTTCAGTCCAAATATATTGCCTTAGACCATAGTCAACCTATGAATTGAACACAAGCACCTACTACATGTCCTGTTTAAAGAAGATGTGTGAATAAAATAGTCTATATGGAACATCTTGGAGAAAAAAGGCAGATTTCAAATCAATTATTACAGTGCAGTACAGGTTTAGCATCTGTTATCTGAGATGCTTGGGACCAGAAGTATTTGGGATTTGGGATGTTTTCAGATTTTAGAATATTTTCACATATATATTAGTTACCCTGGGGATGGGGACCAAGTCTAAACATGATGTTGCAATGATATGTTGCATTTTCAGCTATTATTTTTAATGCCCCTGTGTTTTGACTACAACATCTCATATGAAGTCAGGTGTCAAACTTTCCATTTGTGGTGCCATGTTGGAGCATTTTGGATGTCAGACACTTCAATTTAGCAATATTCAACCTCTATAGTCTGACCTGAAGCAAAGTTGGTGCCACATTCAGGTGGATCAAAAGGCAGTGATTAATGAACCCTGCCTGGGATGGTTCTATGGGACTTCACAGAGGATGTGACATTCACACTGCATGGCGAAGTTAGGATAAGTGCTCTTCAAATGGAGAAAGGATTTGGGGACCTTTCAGCCATCAAAAACACATTCACAGAAGTCTGACAAATTGTGAGAATTGTGAACACTTTGATGGAGCAGTGTTTTGGAGGAGATAACAAGACATGAGGCTGAGAAAGATGAGTTTGATAGACCTAGGGATTTGACAAACCTTGCTAGGTATTTGATATGGGAAGGGGATGAATAAAGAATTGAAGATGATTTTGAAATGTCTAACTTGGGTTCCTAAATTAATGATGATGCATGTAATTAAAATTTGAAGGTCAAGAGGTTTCTGTTGAACACAGTAAGGCAAGGAACTTTTCCCGAGTTGCCAAAAAAAAAAGAAAAAAACAAACAAACAAACAAAAAACAAACAAAAAACCAACTCTGTAACCTTATTTCAATTTCATTACTCCAGGCAATGATACAACTGTGAAATTGTATTCTACCTAGTTCTAAATAGGGATATTTGTTTGATTATTTACTTGGATTTTTAACTCTAAAGGTTTAGCTTTTGATCTTTTTTTTTTTCTCCCTAATGGTTTATAGACTCTACTATAGCTTTACTAAAGATAGATTCTCAAGATTGGTAAAAGAACAGATGTATGACACACCTGTTGTTTTTGCTCATTTACATGATGTGTCATTTAATAACAGTATGGCCAGATTTTCCTGGTGGCGTTACGTATAGGCATATTGGAGAGTAGTCAAGAAGGTGTGCATTAAAGATGGACTCCTACCGAGTCACACAGCATTTCTATTTTTGACAAATGTTTTGTAATTTAACAAATCAGACCTACCTTTTTGAAAGTAGAAGTGTTGCATTGTGCTCATTTAACAATCTTCTTAAAATAGTAATTCTATTTTCTTACACTTGTTCTTTTATGTTATTTTCTGTTTTGATGTTGTCTTTACCCTTTACCTAAAACTAAGTTTCCAAGATACTTAGCATGATAAAACTGTACATGACATAACAGTAAAATTATTTGAGCTCCAATGGCAGATTTGATTTGTTTTTACTCAAAAGCTTGCTCCGAGAGGGCCCTTGCCATTTTGGCAAACCCACCATTCCATCATTCTGTCTACATATTTTCCTTTCTTTTACTTCCTAGAATCTGTCTGAAGGGTTATGTGTGTGTTTACCTTTGATCTCCCTGACCAGAGTGATGCAGGGACTTCTGCTTGACTCGCTGTTTACTGTCACTGGTTCATAGTAGGGACTTCATCCTACTAATGGAATGAAATATTAATGTTTTATAATATTTCTATGTATTCTGTATACAAATTTAGAGTAAGAAAGAATGTGTTTAAAAATCTGTGCCCTAATTAAAATATTCTTAGTTTTGATAGTTTTGCCTTATAAATTTCAAGGATGGTGTTAGGAAATTTAAAGGCAGACTAAGAGGTGGCTGTTTCCAGGTGCTGTGGACAGAGTGTAAACTTAGTGGAAGGTTCACATTTGTGTGAGTGAGACTCTTCATTCTGCAGATGGATCCAGAAATAGAAAAAGATGGAGGATTTATGTCTGGTTCAGATCAGAAGGCAGCACATCCCAGAAAGCCTGATCTGTTTAATTCTAAACTTGACCTGGACCTTTTAGGTCTTTTGGAAGCTATGTGCTGAGGTAAAACATGTCTGTATCAGTATTATTGGCTTTATTTTTGATTTTCAAATATTTTGACACATGGTATTTAAATCTCTATCCTCATGCTATGTTAATGCCTGTCCTTCAAGTTATGAATACTAAAATCCACATGTAAAAAATTCCTTCAGAAATGTGACCCATATTCTCCATATTCTGCTTAAAATGTATCATGAGCCATCTTTAGAAAAAATTATTTGAGGGCATTAAGAAACCTTGGAATTCATATTTTATTCTGAGGGTCTTCATTAGTTACTTTAAGAATTGAAGTTCTATGTTGACTCTTTTATCTGGAAAGAGCAATACATAATTGTCATAACACTGACTTGGATTCATTTGTAAAATTACCTTGATAAGCAGCTAGTTAGGACCTAAGGAGACAGAATAGAAACCTACCCAGGTTTGATGAGGAAGGAGACTGTGAATAAAGCCCAGGATTAAGAAATCCTAAAAGGGCTCCAGGTGAGTGTCCAGGGCAGCAAGAAGCAGCCTGAGAACAGTAAGTGTATGGGAATGATGAGAAAGATTGGGAAAAGCAGAAGTTTAGAGAGGTACCAAGGTCAAAGGAAGTTTCTTGCCTTTGACAGTTGTGTTGGCTCCAACCCTGTAAATGCCTCCAGCAGAGGTTCCAGTTCTTAAAAAAAACGTGTTTATACAAGGATTTATTTAGAAACTTTGATAAAAGGTTTAAAAAATGTTTTTAGCTGAATGGAGTACATATTTAATCATTATCTAAACAACAGAAACCTCAATTAGTAAACACACTTTAGGAAACACAAAGAGGAAGAATGCACATAAATAACCTTGGAAATATTATGAGATCTTGAAATACCTTAAGAATTATACATGTATTTCACTGTCTCCCAATCATTGTATTTCATTAACTTATTAACATTTAAAAATTCGACAAAGTTATTGAGTCTCTGCTGTTCCAGAAACTATGCTAGGTATCCACTATACAGTGAAGGACAAGACACAGTTGCTGTACTCATAGATCTTACAATTGTACAATAAATGTGTGTACACAGCAAAATAAAGTCTGAGATACAGAATTATGGAGCAACAACACTTCTTGGTCAGATAAGAGCTCTCCCACACAGGAACACTGATGAAAGATGAAGGATGAACAGGACCCAAAATGTTTCAGGATGAGGAAATAGTATACCCAAAAACCGTGAGGTTGGAAAGACTCTGGGAACTTGAGAAGTAGGACATCTGTGAAGAGAGCAAAAGATTGTTCAGCCGTGAAAGGCTCTTGGATTATATTTGAAGTACAATGGAAAACCATTAAAGATCAGAAGTTATATGATCCAAATTTCATTTTAAATAAGGATCTCTAGTGCTATACAAAGGACGAATTTGATGAGGAGTCAGTAATGGAGGGGAGAAACTAGTTAGGATGCTGTTGAGAAGTCAAGACCAGGGTGATTTGATGTAGGACAATGACAGGAATAGAAGTGGATGGCTTCGCGATGTGTTTAGGGTAACATGACTGGTGGATGGTTTGGATGTAGGGAAAAGGGATGAAGAAGACAGAAGAATCAAAGTGATATTTGAGTTTCTGGTTTGACCAAAAGTAAAACTTTTCAAAAGTTTTACTTATTTTCATTTAACTTGAAAGGTAGAGAGCAAGGCAGACAAATGGTGACTTTCTTATTCTAAAGAGAATCTATCAATGTAACTGAAACCCTGATATGAATTAATTTATAGTAGACTTGATTAAACTTTGAAAGATTATAAAGTGATATAACATTTTTTTCATACTTAGACCTCTTAGGATAGCTATTCTAATAGTATTGTGATTGTCAAATACACTGAGCTATTATATTTTTACTTGTAATTTACTTCCATGCTAGTTCACTATAAAAAAGTTGTTTTTCATTATGAGATTCTATTTAGCAAGTCTTATTGTAATACCCATAGACAAGAGGTATGCATTCAGAAAGACAGCTATCAGAGGAAGTAGGTGTTACATACATCCATTTTTTTCTTTTTAAATACAAGATTGCTTTTCACATGTGCCGTAATGACTTTTTATAGCATTGATGATTTAATTCTAATAACATACTTAAATTTATAGAAAATATTCTGACATTAATTAAGCCAAAAGATGCAGAACTAATAGAAAACTGAACTGTGGGTAGTAAAATCAAATTTTAAAATTATGAATCATTACATGTGATACCAATAGCATAAGCAACAAAAAATAGATGCCTGTGATGATCCCATGTGGGCACCCATTCAGGTCCTAGCTGCTCTACTTCCAATGTTCTTACTAATGCAACTGGGAAAGCAGCAGAAGATGGCTTAACTGCTTGGGCCCCTGCCATTCTTGTGGGAGACCCAAATGGAGTTCCTGGTTCTTGGGCCAAGTCCATACCGTAGTGGCCATTTGAGAACTGAACCAGTGAATGGAGGATCTGTATTTCTGTCTGTCTCTCTCCCCCTCCCTTCCTGCACCTTTCCTCTTTCCTGTCTCCCTCTCCCCTCCCTATTCCTGTCCTCTCTCTCTCTCTCTCTCTCTCTCTCTCAGTAACTCTGCCTTTCGGATAACTAAAATGAGTCTTTAAAAAACAAGCAAAAACAAAAACAGTATCAAAAGACACAAACAACAGAATGAAAACTAAACCTACAGAATGGAAGAGAATATTTGCAAATCAGAAATCTTATAAGGAGTTAATATCCAGAATATATAAAGAACTCCTGTAGTTCAACAACAACAAACTTGTTTGCATATATTAATACAAATAATTAGATAATCCAAATAAATTATACAGATGGCCAATAAGCATGTGAAATGATGTCCAACATTGTTAATAATTAGGGACCTGTAAACCCAAACTACCATGAGACACCATCTCCAATTCATTTAATAGTTGTGTGGCAACTATTAAAAAGAAAGGAAATAACAAATGTTACTAGGGATACAGAAAAGTTGGAACTTTTGAGCGTTGTTGGAATATGAAGTGATGCAACTGCCATGGAAAGCAGTATAGTAGTTCTTTAGAGTATATGAGTATACAGTAGTTCTGTTTTTCATTTTCTATCAATTCTATTCCTGGATATAAGTGCAAAGAATTTGAAAGAAAAGACTCAAATTATTATTTGTACAACCATGTTCATAACTGCATTGTTCACAGTAGTAAAAGATGGGAGCAACCTAAAGGTCCACCAGTGGATGAATTGATAAAATGTGGTCTATTCATACAATGGAGTATTATTCAGCATTAAAAGGGAAGGGAATTCTGACACATTGCCACAACATGCATAAATTTTTAGTTTATTAACTGAAGTCACAGAAGATTAAAAAATGGTTCCTTTTATATGAGGTACCTACAGTATTCAAAAATCATAAATGCATCAAATAGAATGATGGCTTCCGAGGCTGAGGGAGAGGGGAAGCTATAGTTTAATGACTCTAGAGTTTTAGTTTTGTAAGACGAAAGGGTTCTAGAGATGAATGATGGTGGTGATTGCACAAGAATGTGAGCACATTCATTCCACTGAACTGTAACTAAAAAATGGCTAAGAACATATTATGTATAGTTTACCACAATTTAAAAAAATATAAAATTGAGAGAATTTAAGTTCTAAGAGACTGTATCAACCCTGATAACTAACTAGAAACTAATCCAAAAATATTCTTGGAATTCTTTCATACAGATTAAGGTATATATTAATATGTATATGTAATCATATACCCTATTATGTATTTATATATAAGGTAAAGATCTGTTTTATCTTTAAGTTTTTCTGGAGACAATGAGAGGAACTACATGTGATTAAGCTTATTGGAACATTTTTCTCCCTGCTGCAGATTTGTGTCCACTTGTTCACATGGTTTCAAGGCACAATGAGGCGCACTGGCTCTTGGAAACTCTGGCTTTGGATGGCAATGTTCCTGCTTCCTGCTTCCACTTCCGTGTCAGTCAGGGACAAGCCAGGTATCTATGCCACCTCCTTACCCAAACTCCAGATGTTATTTATAGCCTTTAGATCTTTAAGAAAATATTAATACAAATCTTTTTAAGACTTCAGAAACCATAGATTATAAATATATTAGTACAGAGTAAATAATTCATTTATACCACTGCTCTTCACATCATACTCATTAATTTTAAAATTACCTGATTTTTCTCAAGTATTATATTAGTGTAACTACCCCTGTCCTTTCTGTCATTGATATTTAAAAATATAAATGTGTGTATGTAAATTTATATATATATATATCATTTCCCTTCTAACTACTGCATTCAAGTTAAAAGGAAGCTCATCACCAATTAAGATTAATGAGGACACATCTAATCTTAATAAGGGAAAAATGAAAATAGCAATAAAGGGAATATATTTTAATTTTATGTTAGTTTTGTATCTTATGAGGCAAACACAAAATTGACAGATTTTTAGAGCATGTTTTGAGCTAAACATATTTACTTGCAGCTGCTAAATTAATCATCTAATACATCTTGCTAAATGGATTTACAGCAATTTGAAATATCTATTTCCATATTTGGTTTTTAAAATGGGTAATGTGCTCGATTTGGAGGATATTCTTGAACATTGAGTATGTGTAAATTATTGGCATTGGTTTGTTCCATGTTACAATTTGAATGAGACACATTGGAGAAACCATTTGCTAAGATAAAACTCCAGCTCCCTTCCATGAAAAGGATTATATATAGTATATTCTGATGATGATTATACAGGACATAGTCTAAGACTAGGTCTTATTGTGCTTATTTGTTTGAAATCTTCTTTAATTTTTGAATAGCATGAATAATCTCACTAATTAAGTAGAGACTTTTGAGTTTGAAACATAAAATAAAATCACTTATAAAGGCATAACCAATCTTGGTCTTCATGGTGTATAAGACTTAATGGTCTTTACAGTGTTTGCTCATTTAGTAGGAGGTATGTTTCCTAGAATAATCCACAGGAAGGTTTAAACATTTTACTGGATAAATAGCTTCGTGTGGCTGTCATACAGCTTTAGGGGCATACACTTTGAGAAATACATCTGCAGTGACTTATGAATTACATATCTGCTGAGCACGAGAGAGGATTTTATTGTGATAATGTTGCCGTTCTTGCACATTCATGACTGCTCGGGAAACCTGGAAGGTAATGTGCTTTGCAATTTATTCAGAGAAGATAGGTTTATTTTGTTTCCTTTTTGGTTTGTTTAAGTTAAAAAGGAGAATGAATCTTTGGTTGACTAGGACATAGGCACAAGCTGGGGTATAATTGTTGCAATTGTTCCTGATGAAAACAATGACCTGAAGTATCTACATAAAAGGTTCTCTGGTATCAGTTTGAACAAGAATCACCTGCCATCTATTCTCAGCGATAACCACAATACAGGTCAAAGTAGAGTAGGATTCAGTAACTACATCTTTTTTTTTTTTTTTTTAAAGACTTTATTCGAAAGGCAGAGTTACAGAGAGGTAGAGGTAGAGAGCGAGGTCTTCCATCCAATGATTCACTCCCTAGATGGCCACAACATCCAGAGCTGTGCTGATCCGAACTAGGAGCTTTCTCTGGGTCTCCCACGCAGGTGCAGGAGCCCAAGGACTTGAACCATTTTCCACTGCTTTCCTAGGCCACAGCAGAGAGCTGGATTGGAAGTGGAGCAGCTGGGACTCAAACCAGCGCACATATGGGATACTGGCACTGCAGGTGGCAGCTTTACCCACTACACCACAGCACCAGCCCCAGAAGATTTATTTATTTTACTTGAAAGTCAGGGTTACTCAGAGGAGAGGCAGAGAGAGAGGGGGAGGTCTTCCATCTGATGGTTCACTCCCCAATTGGCCGCAACGGCCAAGGCTGGGCCAAACTGAAGCCAGGAGCTTATTCCCGGTCTCCCATGTGGGTGCAGGGGCCCAAGGACTTGGGCCATCTTCTACTGCTATCCCAGGCCATAGCAGAGAGCTAGATGGGAAGTGGAGCAGCCAGGACTAGAACCAGCGCCTGTGTGGGATGCAGGTGCTTCAGGCCAGGGTGTTAACCCACTGTGCTGCAGCGCCGGCCTCTCCAGTAATAATAAGGTCCCTAGGTGAATAGAATGCAGGATGTCTGGGGAAAATACTTGGAGAAATACTCACCTTTGGGATAATTAACATTTCATTTCCTACCCTCTTCCTCTGTAGATTATCTGGCATGTTATGCCACCAAGTTCCTTTTCTCTTTTATTTTTGCCTTCAGTAACTCTTTAAAAAATTATGGTTTAAGAACACAGTGTGAGATCTACCCTATTAAATATTTTCAGTATGCAACACACTTGTGTTAACTGTCAGCACAGTGTTGTTGAGTACCATTTAATCATCTTGCATAACTGAGATTTCCTCATTTTAGGATTTTCTAAATATTTTGCTTTTGTATCTTTAGTGTCTTAATTCTTTAATTAGTTTGTATATATGTCTACCAAAATGCATATATTCTATTCCAATTTATTTAACCAAATTAATCTTTTTGAAAAATTTTCCTAAGAGCAAGACTTCGAAATTAATCTGAACTCTCACAAGATTGATATATCACAAAGCACTAAAGGAAATCATAAAGAAAAAAACTTAAGAGTTGATTTTTATTATGTCATTTGGTAGAAGGTGCTCACAAAAAAACACATGTGAACATGAATGGAAATGGCTTAACGTCACGTGTCACTTGCATTAATTGGAAACGTCAGCAAAGCACTAGCCGAGGGATTACTGGAGTATGTGATATGCGGGGCATAGCCTGGCAGGGTGCTCTTCTAGTGTCTTGTGTGTCTGATTCACAGCACCAGCTTCCCTTTTTAGTGTCCTCATGTGCAGACCTGCGTGTGTGGTCACTAACCATTTACCGGAGGGAAGTGATTGCATCTAAAAATAAAATACAACAAATTGAAGCAGAGGCTAGAGTTGCAGCTCTCAGGACTGTGAAGTTGTCAACAGTTTACTGTTAAACCTAAATATATGAAGGATGAGTTAAGTCTTCTAATCATTTTACTTCAACTCTATGGTTTGTTTAATGAGTACTTGGAATATCATCCCAGTTGGGATAGAATTCAAGAGTAATTTGGAAAGATTCAATAGCAACTTGATCTTTACAGTCTTGAAGGTATTTTGGACTTGTTATGTTGAGATTTCGTGGTAAAGCAAGTTGTGTATTTCCGTACTACAGATGAACTTCAATCCCAATGTGACAGTTTCAGCTGAGTTGGTTGTCAAGAAATGAGACAGAATTGTATTAAAACATATGCTACACTAGATAAACTCAAAATTTGCCTTAATCTGTTGCTTGGCACTTTTTTCTCCATTATACAAGCCAATGTGTCAAATAATTAAAGTTTCTTCTTCTTAAAATCTGTTCTAAGGCAAAAGTTCTAAATTATAAAAAAAAAAAGTAAAAGGCTAAGTAAACAGATGACAGAAGGCCACATAAATTACAAATTTCTTTTGTATGGTAAAGCTGGTAAAGCCTCAGGTTAAGTATCTAGATGGAGTTAATTACACATTTAGGTCCAAAAGTATTCAAAGAAACCCTCCTTAGTTTTCTGATAATTGCAAGGGAAAACTATTATGCTGAAATACAATCTCTTCTAGTTGGCAAACACCTCCTTTTTCTTCTTTTTGTGTGTGTGTGTGTGTGTGTGTGTGTGTGTGTGGAGATTTATTATTTGAAAGAGTTACAAAGAGAAGGAGAGAAACAGCAAGTGAGAGCGAGCTTCCCATTCAATGGTTCACTCCCCAGATGACCACAATGGCCAGGGCTGGCCCAAGCCAATGCCACGAGCCAGGAACCCTATTTGTGTCTCCCACAGGGGTGGCAGGGGCCCCAGTACTTAGGCCATCTTGCACTGCTTTCCCTAGGCCATTATCGGGGAGCTTGATGGGAAGTGGGGTGGCTGGGACACAAACTGGCCCCCATACGTTATGCCAGCATCACAAGCAGCAGATTAATCTGCTACACCACAACACTGGCTCCTAAACACCTCACTCTCAGAGTGTGGCCATACAGGGAATTTTACCGTGTGTGTGTGTGTGTATGTCTAGAATTTGTTCAAAACCCTAGTTGACAAATACTTGGTAACTCCTGTAATTTGAAAGTGGAGGAAAGCCTCATAATACCTATTTTTGTGGAGTAGTTTTGTACTAGAGATGAGCAGTAAAGGTGCTATGACCTTTTGTAACCTCTCCATTAAGATAGCTGTGTTCCCATACTTTTTTTTCTTAAGACTTATTTTATTGATTTGAAAGGCAGAGTTGGAGAATTTGTCATCCCTGCATCCCTGTTTCACTCCCCAAATAGCCTGGAGCTGGGCCAGGCTGAAACCAGGAGCCTGGAACTCCATCCAGGTCTCTCATGTGGGTGTCAGGGACCCAAGCATGAGGCCTTCTTTGCTGGCCTTCCCAAGCGCATTAGCAGGGAGCTGGATTGAAAGGGGAGCAGTCGAGACTCGAAGCGTTACCCATATGGGATGTAAGTGTTGCAGGTAAAGGCTTCACCCGCTGTGCTACAATGCCAGGGACTCCCTGTCCCCCCCATTTTACTCTTGTTTAGTCACCATTTCATATTGTCTCTGTTATATTCTGGTCTGGCACACTTTATCTATTTGTGTTAATCAATGTTTTTCTCCCAAGCTTAGCTACTCAATATTCCTTTACCAGAGGAATTGCAAAGTATGAAGTATAGAGAGGTGGGAGGGCAACTAGGATCAAGGAAATGAAGAGGCCTGCTTCCTCTCCATACCCTGAGAAGGTTGCTCTAGCCTTTTAAAAAATCCAAGACCTCTGACAGCTCTTGTTTTGCTCCCTTTACAAAGTGAAAGCAAACTAGTTCCATATCTGCAGTACATCTTTCCTCTTTGTCTTCCTCAGCTCTAGTCCTCAGGAAAGTGCTGTGTCACCAGTTCTGTACCTGTGGGTAAAGAAAACGCTCTTCTCTAATGCATGTTAGTGAGGGTTGGTAAATAGGACCTCTACTTAACTGGGCAGAGTTGAATTGTGATTTTACAGGTAATAATCGTGTACTTATTATATGTACTCCTGAGGATAGGAAGAAATAGGAAAACCAAAAATGAAAAAATGGACAAAAGGAATTTGCAGATTCTCAGGGGATAGTCCCTGCCCCTTTTCTCTCCTTGTTTCACACTCTGTATGATCACATCTGTTCCTGTGGCTTTAAATGTGATTCATATAGCAATCACTCCCAAATTTCACACTCCAAACTTCTTTTGAGTGCCATATCTCTATTTCTAGCTGCCTATTTGACAACTTTACTGTTTGAACTTTTTAATGGCACCTCAAACTTAGCATTTCTAACACTTCTCTTCTACCACAGATTCATTTATACTGGCGAATCTCCCTTCATTTCTCTTGGGAGAGTCTTTTCAGTAAACTAAATGTTCATCTAGCTAAGCAGTCCAACTCTTCCTCCTAACTGCAATCAAGTGTTTAATCATGTCCTGCTTATTCTTGTGTCTCAATTCTTTTTCCTTTCTTCCATCCTTATTGTCATCATCAGTCTGAACTCCTATCACGGCTGGCCCAATAGACTGAAGGCATGCAAGTGGGATTGCCAGACACAATACAGGATGCCCAGTAAAATTTGACGTATAGATAAACAATGAGTAACTTTTTAGTAAAAGCATGTGCCAAATATCACATGAGATAGGTATGATAAAATTTGTTATTTGATATTTAAATTTAATGAGGAATGCTATATTGTTTGCTAAACTCAGCAATCTTAGAGGGGTCAGGAAGGCTGCTCTCATGTGGGAATGTTTAAGCAGAGACACAAAAGGTAGTGAGAGAGGGAGGCTTGCGAGCACCTGGAGAACAGTCGGCATCAAGGCCCTGAGGCAAAGGCATGTTCAACGTACGGGAGGAGTATTGAGAAAGGCCAGGAGACCAGTGAAGTGCATGAAAGGGAAGCAGGAGGAATTTGCTTCTGAGCAGTGTATCTGTGCTTTGTGTGTTGTCTGAGTCTGATTTCTAAGCCTTCAAGGTCAAAGACTAGACCTTGGACTGTTGTGAATTCACCAAAAACAAACACTGCTCTATGAATCCTTTTTTTTGGGAAAGGGTCAACCCTTGCTCCGTGCAAGTATTTCTAGGTATCATGTGAATAAGGCAGGTATCGAGCTGGTGTTGCAATGTGAGTGATGCCACCATTTGTGAAGCTGAGTGCTGGTTTGAGTCCTGGCTTCCTCTTCTGATCCAGTTTCCTGCTAATGTGCCTGGAAGGCAGTGGAACATTGCCCAAGTGCTTGGGCCCCTGCCGTCCATGTGGGAGACTCAGATGGAGTTTCTGGTTCCTGGATTTAGCTTAGCTCCATGTTGGCTGTTACAGCCATTTAGGAGAAGAGCTTTCTCTTTCCTTCTCTCTGTGTTGCTCTGCCTTTCAACTATGTAGAATTTGAAAAAAATAGGTTTCTGAATTTTTATCTTCTAGCTTATCTCAGCAAGATTTAATTCACAGTTAATTGAATATTGTAAGACAATAGTGCCCCGTTATTCTTGGAAATGTGTTCCAAACCACCCAGTGGAAGTCCGAAACCATAGACAGTACCAAACACTAAATGTACTATGTTTTGCCTATGATAAAGTTTAGCTTACCAATTAGGAACAGTAAAAGATTAACAATAAATAAAACAGTTAAACTTTTGAGCTGTTCATCCCTTGTATTTTTTTAATATTTTCAGACCATGAGTGGCCTCAAGTAATAGAAACCATGGAAGGACAAACGGTAGATAAGGGGAGACTGTGATACTGTATTACTCACACACGCTGTTATTTAGGTACAAGTGAGTAGAAATATAAATTGTTTCTTCACCAAATTCTATGCTTTCTTCCCTTCCAGTCAAAAAAAATATATAGTATAACTGATATAGATGTATGCTATAACTTAGTATGAAACCAACTTAATATGGCTCAACAAGTGGTAACACGTGTAACAGAACACATTCACATTTATTTTCCATGATACTTACAATGTTGCTTACCCCTTTTGTTTTTTATTATGTACAAGGAATTGCCTCACCTCTTATTTTTCCTAAGGCTGGAGGCTTCTGTGCTGCTAGTCTCCATTTAATATGAGCATCAACAACATACACTAATCTATTAAATATTACATCAGTTAAAAAGCCAAAAATTAAAAGGATAGGTTTGAATTAGTCTGGACTTCTTAGCTATTTGAGAGCAGAAAGGGAGAATTCAATGTGCTTTTGGTGATTAAGAAAAATGAAAAAGGGATTTTTGACATGTCTCCACTGAATACTATATTAAACCAAACATTTACATGTATATAAGTATAAAAATTAACAATTGTAGGAAAAATTTGTATCAAAAGTTATCTAATCTCAAGATTAGAATGCTCAGCAATATAATAGGAAGCCAAGGCAGCTGGTAAAAACACAGTACAAGGAATTAGAGATTCAGGGTAAACATGACTGTGTGTGTGAGGGAGGGGATTTCCATTCTAAGCACATGTTTAGAACTAAGGATGAGTACAAAATATGTTTCTACTAAGGAAGAGTTTATTAGGTATGATATTGTTTAAATTATTTTAGCAGCAATCTTCAATACAGAAGGCAAAAAAAGCTGTCTTATAGGAAACATGGGCTTTATTTCAACTCTGCCATTGAGGGTTTATTCGGTCTTAGTGTTTTTCGGATGACTTGTTCTTAGATGCTCAAAATTCTAATTTTTGGGGGAAGAGATGAGTAAAAATTGAAAGAAAAATATTTTCTGTGTATGCAATCTAGGTAAAATCATAATATAATCAAATATAAACTAGCTGCCTTCTTTTTTGTTTACTTTGGTTCCTTTTAATGCATAAAAATTGCTCTACTTTTCACAAAAAACATATGATCCACAAATTAAAAATGCATTTGATTCTCTTAAAGACATTTGATAGAGAAATACTGCCTTAAATATTGCTGGACATATTAAATTCCATTCATTTAAAAGTGACAGACATCATCATATATTCATTAAGTGCTCAGAAGAATTTAAATAAGATATATACTGTTTCCAATTTGGCAGTAGGCCAGCATACCTTCCCGTCATTACCAAAGTATCATAGAGAAAAGTCCCTTTCTGCTGTGTTGATTTGTTTTGCTAGTCATTTACTGGGAAATTCCCTATGTTGTGAATAAATCAATCTTATTTATTATTACGTACCATTACTCATGTTTATTACAAAATTTGATCAGAATTTAGATTTTTTAAAAAGTTTTGCAAGAATTATTTTTATCTTAAAATATTTTCTCAGACACTCATTTCTTTTTACTCAGTTCAGTAAATCTTAAGTGTACAATGCAATGATTTTTATGCATTTTTTTACCCATGTAAATACTGCTCATATCAAAATATAAGACATTTCTAGCACCCCAGAAACTTCTCTACACTCAGTTGACAACCAGCAAAGTAACTACTACTCTGACATTGGTTAGTCGTACAATCTCTTGAGCTTCATATAAATAGAATTATGTACTATTTATTCTCTTGGGAATGACATTTTTCCATTTAATATTAAATCTCAGATTTACTCAGGTGTTACATATCAGTTCATTGTTTTTTATAGCAATGGATTTCTAAAAGTTATTTTATAATTCATTTATTTAAAATGCAGAGAGGTCCCATTCATTGGTTCATTTCCAAACGCCTGCAATAGCTGAGGCTTGGCCAAGCAAAAACTAGGAGCTTAGAACTCAATCAAGGTCTTTACCAGGGATGGCAGGAACCCAATTACTTGAGCCATCATCTGCCTTCCAGGATATGCATTAATAGGAAGCCAGAATTGGAAAAAGGGCCAGGACTCCAATCCAGGCACTCTGATAGGAGATACCGGCATCTCAACCAAGTTTCTTAACCACTAGGCCAAACTGCTGCCCCTACAGTTTTCAATCTACCAGAATTTATTCATGTATTCTCATGTTGATAAACATTCATGTTATTTCCAGTTTTAGACTGCTATGAATGTCTTTATACTCATTTATTATTTTTTGCACTAGGGTCACTTAATTTATAAGTCCTAGAGGTCCTATGTATTTAGCTTTACTAAATAATGCCATTCAGTTTTTTGAAGCAATGGTGCTCATTTCCACTTCCACAAGCAATAAAGAGTTTTTTCTCTACAACTTCATCAACATTTGGTGCTGTAATTTCTTTAATTTTCATTGTTTAGTAGCGTCTTCTTGTGTTTTTATTTTGCATTTTCCTGATTACTAATGAGCATCTTTCCATATGTTGGTTAGCAATTTGTATTTGCATATTTTGCATATTTATTCATGATGTCTTTTTTGCATGCTGTCAGATTAAGGCTTTTAAACTTATTGGTTTGTGAGAGCTCATTGTCTCTTCTGCAACACACGTGTATTAAAAATACTGTCTCCTAATCTGTGGCCTGCTTTTTTATTCCTTTAATATTGTCTTCTGATTAACAAAGTTTTTAATGAAATCCAACAGAGCAATCTTTTTCCTTTGATTATTGATTTCAGAGGTTTTTCAAGAAATCTTACTACCCTAAGTTTCTGAAAACAATTTGTGGAAGGTTTATTTTTTATTTTCATATTTAGGTCTGTGATCATTTAAAATTTCTGTGCATGTGAAGTAGGGGCCAAAGTTCAGTGATTTTTTTTTATGTAGCTATCTAGTTAATTCAGCATTACTTATTGAAAAGACCATCATTTTTTCCACTGAATTGCAGTGGCTCTTAGTGTAAATAAGATCATAAAATACTCTGTTCCATTGATTTGTTTATCTATATGTGCACCAACACTGTTATAAAAGTTCCTGATATCTTTTAGTTTATCTTGTTTTTATTTAATTCTTTTAGCTATTTTAGTTTTTTGTTATAGTTCTGTAAAACTTTGAGAATCCATTTGTTTTTATACACACATACACATTGCACCTAATCTTGAGATAAAATTGAGATTGATATTTTAACCATATTGAGTCTTCCAATAAAAGTAATTGGTTTACCTTACGTTATTTAGGTCTTCAATTTTTCTCAGCAATAGTCTCTAGTTTTTAGTGCAGAAGTCTTAGATGAGATACTTGGTGTTTGTGAAATTGGCTATGAATTAAGATTAACACTTGGCATTGCTTACAAAATATCTTGGGACCTGAAATCCTGCCTCTGAAATAAGAATTTCCAGAGTAGCTCAGGAACTGCCAACATTATTCAGTGTAGTAATTTCACTTACTAAATGATTGTGTTGCAGTATTGAACATGTAAACTCACTGTAAATCGGGACTGACTGTATCTTTTATTTCTTCATCATTAAAGGCTTTAAAACATAATTAGTACTTTCTCAATTGTTTTATCTTTTTTCATTATAAGCCACTTTTTTTGACAAAGTTCTTTTGCTTCTTTTTATCTTAGTCACTTTGATCCATTTTAAATGTAGAGTGTCACCTGAAAACAAAACCTGAGTCAAAGCTGTATTAAAGTATAGTAGTAACTCACATGTTATCTATTAGACTATACTTTATATATGAAAGTTTAATGATGTTTAATAATTATAATATCTAACACAAATTACTCACTGGGCAACGTTCTAAGCACCTTACATAAATAACCCCATGTATTCCTCACCAGGACGTCTATGATATTGTCATCTCCATTTCATAGAAACTTCATAAAATGACTTAATTTATTTTTATTTTAACCTTCTAATAGTATTGTGTGATTCAAATTTGATAGAAAATGTATTTAATATCATCTATCCTTTGTCTTTTTACATAGAAAAATCATGTCCTATACTAAGAACAGAGGGACATCAGTTTATACAAGACAGCAGGAATAAACTTGAAGCCTCAGGTAATCATTATAGTTTTTGCAAAATAGAATTTTACGTAAAATTATCCAAAGAAATATAATGTAGCTGATTCTTGGTTATTACAATAATTTAAGATCATAGCATCAACATAAAAATTGAAAGTAGATGATGTAGACAAAATGCTGAGAGCAGAGTTCAGTATTGCTTAATCAACAACGCCTAACTTATTTTGTGACAAAAATTTGTTTAAAATTTTAAAAGCTGTTTCCATAGTAGACACCTTGAAAAAAGAAAAAAATTATAAGATCTCACCAGCCAGGTAGTCATGATTATTATTTTCATGTAACATTCCTATCTCTTTGTCCTTTGCTGTCTCAGCTTCTCATTTATCCCTCTCTGCTCTTCCTGCCCCTCCTCCTCTCCATCCTCTTTCCCTCTCTTCTCCCCCTCACTCCCTCCTTCTCCTTCCTGTTCCCTCCCATCTTCTCCCCTTCTCCCTTCTCTTTCTCTCACACATAATTGTTAAGACTTACAGTGCATTTAAAATCCGAGCCCCAGCCCTAGCTGCTGCAGGCATCTGGGGAGTGAACTAGTAGGTATAAGATAGCTCTCTCAGGGCTGGCATTGGGGTACAACAGGTCAAACCAACACCTGCAACCTTAGCATCCTATATGAGCACTGTTTCGAGTTCTGGCTGCTCCACTTCCAATCCAGTTCACTGCTATTTTGCCTGGTAAAGCAGCAGAAGATGGCTCAAGTGCTTGGGTCCCTGCACCCATATAGGAGACTCAGATGGCGCTCCAGACTCCTGCCTGCAGCCTGGTCCAGCCACAGCAGTTGTGACCATTTGGGGAATGAGCCAATGTGTAGAAGAACTCTTTCTGTCATCTGCTTTTCAGTTAATCTCTGTGTAACTCTGTAAATACATCCAAACATGTTCCTTTATCAATGTAGATTTTCCTAAAGCGTGATTTTTTTAAGAAAAAAGCTACTTTCGGGACATGCTCAAGCTGACTTACCCCAAACGGTAGAGTTAGAAATATACCAGGGGATTCCAATTCAATCCCATCAAGGTGGCATGTGCTATCTCACTAGTCCCAGTGATCAATTTCTGTTCACAATTGATCATAATGATAGGACTAAGAACCAAAGGGATCACATAAACAAGAATAGTGTCTACAAATACTAGCTGATAGAATAAAAAAGGGAGAGAATGATCCAACATGGAAAGTGAGATACACAGCAGACCCATAGAATAGCAGATGTCCTAAACAGCACTCTGGCCTCAGAATCAGCCCTTAAGGCATGCGGATCCGGCTGAAAAGCCCATGAGAGTATTTCAGGCATGGAAAGCCAAGACTCTCGGGGGGGGGGGGGGGACACCTAAATGAAAGATTTCCGCAAGTGAGATCCCAGTGGAAAGAACGGGTCATCAAAGAAGGAGGTACCTTTCTCTGAAGGGAGGAGAGAACTTCCACTTTGACTATGGCCTTGTCTAAATATGATCAGAGTTGATGAACTCAGTGGGCTTCCATAGCCTTGGCAGCTCATGACAAGAGCCTAGGGTGATTACTGAGGCCATAAACAAGAGTGTCAATTTGTTAAGTCAACAACAGGAGTCACTGTGCACTTACTCCTCATGTAGGATCTCTGTCCTTAGTGTGCTGTACATTGAGATTTAATGCTATAACTAGTACTCAAACAGTATTTTTCACTTTATGTTTCTGTGTGGGAGCAAACTGTTGAAATCTTTACTTAATGTATGCTAAATCGATCTTCTGTATATAAAAAGAATCGAAAATGAATCTTGATGTGAATGGAAGGGGAGAGGGAGTGGGAAAGGGGAGGGTTGCGGGTGGGAGTGACGTTATGGGGGGAAGCCATTGTAATCCATAAGCTGTACTTTGGAAATTTATTTTCATTAAATAAAAGTTAAAAAAAAAGAAAAAGAAAAAAGCTCCTTAGATTTCAACTGAATGACTATTCTTTTTAAATCTAATTTCTATCTTCAGACTTTGGAATTATTACAATAGTCTATACTAATTATTTAAGATAATTCATAACGCAAAGGAAATTAACATGTGAATATTTTGAAATATATTTGTCATGTTTTCTCCAGAAAACATGACATTTTACCTTCAGTGTGAACCTCTTCCTCCTGTATCTTAAAAGGAGCAAAATGAAATCCAGAAATTCTACTTATCCCAAACAATATGATTTTGTTAGAAATATATCAGTCTTTAGTTAAGAACATCAAAAAGAACGTTAAGAACATTAAATTTCCAAAAGTTTACTAAATACTAAAACTACTGGATTACATCATTTGTCCATTTTACAGGTTTTGATCTAGGAGAGAGATTTTCTCTGAGACGTGCATTTTGTGAAGGTGATAAAACCTGTTTCAAGTTGGGAAGTTCACTTCTTATTAGAGATACTACGTAAGTAAGATGATCTTTCTTCCACTTAATATGTAAACTGCTATGGGGAGTCCAAATAGCTTGCTTAGAATTAAAAAGATCATGATCGTGTCATTCTCGCCTGAATGCTAAGGTAAACGTGCTCTTTCTGTATTTGTCGCATGCAAATCTTTTGCAATCTGATCTTTGTTCTATAGTGTCAATACTATTTACATGTACAAATTAAAGTATAATCTGTAGAGAATGGTAATTAAATACATTTTTGGAAGAAATTTGTTTAAAGTAGACATAAACAACATTGGTTTTTAAAATGTGAAACTTTAAAGCATAAAACACAATGTGGACTAAGAAACTTTTATTATATTTATTTACTCTGTTTCATGATAAATTAAAAAACAGCCCTCAGATGTTCATCTTGTATGTTGCATAAAATATGTAGTTAAAAAAACCCTGAAATTTTAAACTTGAAACTCGCTTGAAATGGTGTTTACCAAGTTTCTGCTTTGTTATTTTACCATTTTTTTTTCTCCTGATACTGCAACGATTAAAAAAGGAATCACTTGCCATTTAAATAGTGATAATTGGTCAGCTACTATACAGAGCAATAGTAATTCTCCATACGGTTGGCAGTAATTAAAAAATGAATTGTCATTCAGAAAGTTGGGTCACTGCAAGGCAGGTAGCATATATGGTCAAGACATCTATTCCCTGAGTCCCAAGTGAACATTCTCGTGTATGAACACACTGAAATGAAAAAAAGCATTGCAATACTATTTGATTTAATATGTAACAAAAATTTCACATCCTAATGGATAGACTAATGCTACTATATACAAAAGGAAGTGAAAATATTCATTTAAGTTGCAGACAAGGTTGTTGAAAATTTCAGCATTGGAATTCTCAGAGAGAAATAGCATATATCCTCTCATTGCCTA
Source organism: Oryctolagus cuniculus (assembly GCF_051225735.1). NCBI lineage: Eukaryota > Metazoa > Chordata > Mammalia > Lagomorpha > Leporidae > Oryctolagus > Oryctolagus cuniculus. Next base: position 102,823,155 of record NC_142871.1, on the reverse strand, counting down.
GCATCAGATAAACTAGTTAGTAACTCACTTTTTCTTTGAGAAATTTTCTTCTTAAACTCCTGATTTTGTGATACATCACATACTTTTAGCTTAATGACATGGCTTCTCAAATGTAAAGTGCTCATTAACTGGTAAGAAGTGAAGAATGTTAGAGAGTAATTTGACATTGGGTGAAGAAATGGGTGATTATCATGTGGGACACTTCAGATCTAACTGTATGTACATGTGCTTTAGTGGGCAGCTATTTATGTGCCTTCATGAGCCAACATTAAATCCCCAGGACGTGGGGCTGACATTGTGGCATAGTGGGTAAAGCTACCACCTCTGACACCAGCATCCCATATGGGTGCTAGTTTGTGTCCTGGCTGTTCCACTTCCATCCAGCTCCCTGCTAATGGCCTGGGAAGGCAGCAGAGGATTTCCTAAGTGTTTGAGCCCCTGCCACCCATGTAGGAGACCCAGATGATGCTCTTGGTCCTGGCTTCAACCCAGCCTAGCCATTATGGACCTCTGGGGAGTGAACCAGCAGATGGAATCTCTGTCTGTCTTCCTGTCTCTAACTTTCAAATAAATCTTAAAGTCCCCAGGACATAACAGTTCCATGTTTGGGATTGCATATTAGTAAAGAAATACCAAAAATGCTATACTATTAACTATAGTAGATAATTTTAAATAATGAATTTAAGAAAGACAAATTCTGTTCCAACAATTTTGATCTTTCTCTCCCCCTCCCTTCCTACCAATTAAAACCCCTATAATTCTGGCCAAAAGACAAAAGGAATGGAATCAAAACTTTGAAAGTTCATTGGGTCTGTATGTAAGAAGACTTAGCTGATTTTAAGCAGCCACACTGGAAAACATGCTGGCACATTTAGGCAACACTATTCCCCATTGAATCCATGTGATTGTAAATGTTAGGCATGACTTAAAATATATTTTTCTGACCTTTGGCTCTAAATCACTGTTCAATCCCTGGACAATCAATGTAAGTGAATTCTCTGGCTCCTCAGAGCAGAACCCTGGTAGCTCCACTACAGGAAACTGGAGGGTATCTGGTTAAGCTGACTGGCGAGTGTCAAGTAGCTTGGCACATCTCCTCTTACATTTCTCTCAGTGAGCCAAGTATGCTAGGATGCGTCTCTTGCATGATGCCATTTTGATTTTTCAATGAGACTGGAGTAAAGTTGCAGCTATTTATATATTTGTAAATAAGCTGCCTTGCAGAGTAAGCATGGGAAAAAACAGATGCTATTTTATGTGGAAAATGAGCTCGTTTGTACTGTTCTGGCATATTCCAGGTGAGATTCTGGAAGGGGGAGCCCTAATGAATGTGTTGTCAGATACCTGTTGAGTACATTCAATGATGTGAGCTTGGCCTAACATGGAACTCCCGAAGGCTTTTTTTTTTTTTTTTTTTTTTTTTTTTTTTTTTTTTAGGGGCCCTTAAGATGAACATCATTGTATATGTAGAAGTGGCACAGGTTCAGGGGCCATCTACTTCTCTATAATGATGTTCTAAGAAAATTTCTTGACTGCTTCTGTCTACAAGTATTCTTAGTTAAGTGAAAGAAATCATTATTTTTATACTTATGGAGAGGTACATTCCAGAATCGTATCCTCTGATTAATTTTAATTGTGCTTTGGCACTGATCAGTACAAATTGGTGAAATTTGGAAAAATAACACACACAACCATACATACACAACTATGGAGCATCTTATTTTCTCTGCATGTATAGTCCCTATCTATCTTTTATTACTTGATTTATTTATGTATTTGAAAATCTGAATTAGAGGGAGAGACAGAGAAGGAGTGAGACCTTCAATCCCCTGTTTCATTCCACAGATGACCACATCAGCCACAGTTGGGCCAGGTTAGAGCCAGGAGCTTCTTCGAGGTCTCCCAAGTGGTTAACAGCAGCCTAAGCACTTGGGCTGTCTTCTGATTTATCCCAGGTGACTAGCAGGGAGCTGGATCAGAAGTGGAGCAGCTGGGTTATGAACTGGAGCCCATAAGGGATGCTGGCATTGCAGGGGGTAGCTTTACCCACCATGTCACAATGCCAGCCCGTTATAGGTTGATTTTATAGAAACTCATTTCAAATAAAAATATCTTAGTAATGAACATTTTAGAAAATTATGAAGGTTGAATTTCCACACACTGTTGATTCATGATGAACCATGTGTCCTTAGTTCAACTGGCCAATTAGGAAATCAATTTCAAAGATACCAAGGAAGTAAATTTGCTTATTGATGAATGAATTCAAGTATGGTAAAGTCATATTTCTCAGGGTCTTGATAGCTAGTGACTGACTAGAATACAGCATTGAGAAAGATTGAGGCTATTTTGTGTTTAGCATGTTAAAGTGCCATAACTGATGAGGGAAAATGAGCAAGGGAAGTGTGCTCTTAAAGGCTTCAAGTCTATAGCCTTTCTAATGTAGGATGAGCCCTATAAACCTAGGGCTTTTGAAATTGATGCAGTTTGTGAAAATGGGAGGAAATGAGGCTTATGTGGAAAAATAATCAACACCAATTAAACTTCATGAGATTTTGTGAGATTGGATAATGTAGCTAGACACAGTGACATAAGTGAAAGAATCACTTACCTTTTGTGACAAATATCCAGTGAAGAAGTCTGCATTTACTCACTTGCTCATGCTCGCTCATGCTCTCTCTCTGCCCCTGATTAAATTACTGGTTGCTTTATAGAAGCAAAAGCTATTTAGTTTCATAGGTTTACATAAAAAAGAGTAGGATGTTAGGAGCTATTCTAATTTGCATTTTACATTTTATATGCATAATAGTCCTTGGGAAATAGGAAAACCCAAATTAAAGATTTGGAAGATGTGTAAAATGTTTAAGTCTTTCAAATTTCCTGGACTTTAATAATTCCTTTGGAAATAATCCTAAGTATGGGCAATGCTATTATGAATATTGTAGCATAATTTGTGCCTTGCTTTTGCTGCTGTTGAATGATTTATCTCTTGGGCATGTTTTTCTATATGGGCCTTCATGTAACTTTATTATTATAAACAACTTTTATAAATAACACTAACATAGGGAAATTTTTTCTCTTTAGGATTACTTCCATAAGACTGACTTTTAGAAATGGAATTACTACTTAATTTTAGGGACATTTATAATATATTTTAATTATATATTCCATCATGGTCTTGTCCATCTATTCTGAATGTTTTCAAATGTCTTCAGAATCATTTGTTATAATCATTTTAAAATTTTGTGTTTTGATTTTTAACTTAAAATTCATGCTGTTTCAAATAGAATCTTTAGTTTACAATATGTTTCAAAAGTTCCTAAAGTGTGTCACTTAAGTGCATGCAATGTGTCTAGAACTTATCCTTTTATTCAACAAGCATTTGTTGGGTATTGCAATGGAACAGGAATTTTGCTATGCCCTGAACTTAACACAGAGGAAAGAATATTGTTCCAGTCTGTCTTCCTGGGACCTTCTAGAGTGGAAGGAAAAACTATACTTCCCTCTTTTCTTGACTTGAAGAAAGTGAGACCTGCTGCCTTTTATCGTGCTAGCTTAGACTCATGACTCAAATCTCATCTTTTATTAAAGACAGACCTTCCTTATGCATTATCAGGACTGATTTTCAGTATTTCTGTTCCTTCATTCATAAGGTCCTAAATTCTAACTCATGTTTCATTTTTTATTTCTCTTCTTGGGTCTTCTCCAAGTCCTCAAAACCAGTTAAACTCTGAGGCTCAAAACTAAATTCTGAACTCCAATACTGAAGCTCCTAATTGCTGGGCAGTTTAGCAGGATTATTTTACAATTCCACTAAGCTACAGAGAATGACTATTTATACATCCCTTGGGTTTTCATTTGGGGCATTCTTTCTTTTTGTGGACAGGAAGTTTTCTATATAAGGACATGTAATTTAGTTAAAAACTTGCCCAGCTGTTTTTATGAGATTGACTGTTACACATAATTCTTTATGTCATCACTGTATTTCCTTAATTATAGTTTGGCATACCAGGAACATAGAGTGAATCACTAGGTCATACATTCTTAGGGTGAAAAGAAAAGCCTGTTATAATTACTGAATTCCTTGATACAATTTAGCAAAACTGTATGTATTAATTAAAACAGTTTTAAGGTTATCATTACATAGATTTTAAGAATGTATGGGAAGATTTATTCCATCTCCCATTTTTTTTAAAGACTTATTTATTTGTTTGAAAGAGTTAAAGAGAAGGAGAGACAGAGAAAAAGATCTTTCATCCACTGGTGAACTATCCAAATGGCTGCAATAACCAGAGCTGGGCAGGCCAAAGCCAGGAGCCTGGAATTCTATCCAGGTGTCCCTCATGGGTTGCAGGGGCCTGGGACTGGACCATATTCTGTTTTCTCAGGCACATTTGCAGGAATTTGGATCAGAAGTGGAACAGCTGGGATTCCAGCCATCACTCATTTGAAATCCCGACATGGTATGCAGTGATTTCACCTGCCATGCCACAATGCTGGCTTAGAATTACTTCTTGGTAGTCACAGAACCTATGCTTTTTTTTTTCTCCTAGAAAGTTTAAGGATATGAATATGTACCAATAATATATTTCTTTATATAAACATGACTAAAATGTAATTTAATAATATGAAGTACTATCAGTTCAGTATTTTAATTTACCAATTTTGAAATGTTTTGTATTGTCATAAAATTTTTTTAGAATATGATTTTCCTCTTACAAATTGCATGTAATCTGTTTTAAGAAGGTTGATGTATCAGTATTTGATCATATGTATATAGATTTGATAACATATCACTTTAGTTAAAAAGCTTTTTTCTTGGGCTTGAATACTTGTTCTGTTACCTTGAGCGAATTTTATGTAAAAGGTGCAGAAATCTCTAATATATACTTATGAGGGCTAATAGACAAGATCTTAAAGTTAAAATATTTTTGTGATTCACATAGGTTGTAGATGGGAAGCCATCATTTATATTTGTATAAAAGCCTAAAGTTCTTATTATAAGAAACAATTGTGCATTCATTAATGCCTTCAAATAATGTATTCTAAATAATTAAGTTGCCAAAAACAGCTCACATAAAATTAAAGTGAGAAGCTGCAATTTACTTTTAAGCTAACCATTTCCTAGCCTCAAATGTATATAACTTTCTAAGGAAAAGGGAAAAGAGTTTCATTTCTGAAGATAAAAACATAGCTTCACATTTGTCTTGTTGGAACTCCAACAAGTGAGCATTGGCTCACTCTCACTAGCAGTAAAGAGTTGATAGAAGGAAATTTAAGATGGTTCTTGCCCATAAAGAGTGTGCGTTGTCGTCTTTTAGGGGAAAGGTGAAAACAAACTTACTGTTCAAAGCACACAGTTAATGTTTAAATGTTCAGGGGAGAACAAAATCCCCCATAATTGGGATGATGAGAAAAAACTTAGACTATGGGATTTGAACGAGAATTTGAAGTCGGAAAGGAATATTCAGAGTCAAAGGTAGATCAGGTTCTAGGGAGAAGGAAGACATTGCAGTGAGAACGCCATAAACCACACCACGGGGGTCCATAAGGTGAAGACATAGATAAGTTTAATAAACATTCTGTGAGATAATTACTAAAAGTGTTCACAAACTACAAGTTAGCCATATCAAAGATGGCAGACAGCTTGATTTTTGTCTAATGCTCATGGACATCGCTTAAGCTGCTGCAGTTTTCCTCATAACACTCAGATGACTTCAATTCTTTTCAAAGTTATTTACTTAAAAGGAATTTTATATATAATATGTGAGAGAGGAGACGGAGAGAGAATAGAGGAGACGGAGGGAGGGAGGGAGGAGACAGATACAGGTAAACAGTAAGATATCTTCCATCTGCTGGTTTATTCCCCAAATGTCTACAAAAGCTGGGGCTAGACTCGGTTAAAGCCAGAAGACCTGAACTTGATCTGGGTTTTTCCTACATGGGTACCAGAGACCCAACTTCTTCAGCCATTACTGCTGCCTCCTAGAGTGTGCTTTAGCAGGATGCTAGAGTCTGAAGATGAATGAGCACTTGAACCCAGACACTCTGATATGGGATGCAGGTGTCCCAAATAGCATCTTAACCATTATGCCAAACACCCAGCAAGTTAAGTTCTTAGAAAATTTGTGGCCATTCATATAGGGTTATAGGCTTCTCATACAATATTATATGATCATTATTTTCTTTAGAGTACATTGCCCACATCACAACTCCCATTCTTTGGGTGAGGTAGATATGTTATTAAGCTTATAAATCTGAATAATTAAGAATTAAATCCAACTGTTTCATATTTGTTCCCATCATGGTTCCTAATATATAGTAGCCCCTAGTACGTACTAATTGTATTGACGTGATCTGAGATTTAATCATTTTAAGGAATTTTTATATTTCATTGGTAGACCATATAGTTATTTGCATATTTTAGATAAATAAGAATTTCTTTTCACCAGTACATCAAAAAATAAGGTACTTTATTTCTATCTCTATTACTAGATCTTTTCACCATAGAGAACTTCAGGATAAGACATATAAATATGCAGTATGAATAATTAAAATAATCCTTAGAGTACGACTTTACATTTGTGAAATGCTTCGTTTCCTCATGTTATTTGGTGCTATGATGTAGGGAATTGAATCACCAATGTATAGATGTAAAAACTGGAGTTAATTGAAATAATTACCCTAAAATTTCAGAAATGGTAAATGGGCATTTGGGTCTAGAACTCAGGTCTTCTATCTCCAAATTCAGAATAACTTATTGTTTTTATTATGACTTATTATATTTAAGTTATCTTATACTAAGTATCTGTATACTGTTTACCCTGAGAATAATGACATAAAACTGAATGTCCAACTCAGGAATCATAATAAGGCAAATGCCATCATAAGTAATAAAATCAATTCTGTTTTGGTAATTGGACCAATCTAATGGGCTTTGATTATCAGATTTTCTTTTCTCATTCATAATCTTTTTATCAAATGAATCAAGTCATGCAAAAAATAACCAAATTTTTGCTTGGTGATGTCTGAATGTATCTATGAAGTATACACTGTAGTTCTCATAGTATACAAAAGAAAACAGGCAGATAAGTGAATATTTAAGTAATCTTTAATTTCATCTCGTCCATAAAAATGCTGTGAAGGTTAATTACTTATAAACTTAGGATGGTTGTAAATGTATTGCTTTCATAATGATTGTAAACCTTTGAACAGATAAGCATGACTTTAAATTTATGACTTAGCTGGAGACTTGATTATGGTAATGCATGATGTTTTGTTATACACTAGTGCTTAAGAATAATTCTGACAACTCTGGAGACTTTTTTCTAGGTTGATAGGACTATTTCATGAAACAACACTGAATAGTATAAGCCTCGCTCTCATACATGGATAGTAGGGTATAATTATTATTTTGGTGACCAACTGACATATGTTAAATTAGGAATAGAAATTGTGCCAGGTTGAAAGAAATGGTTAATTTAATATCATTTCAATTCTTTTAAAAGAAGATGATATAGAATAAAAACTGCTTGTGTTACTTCACACAACTGATGCAAGTTTGATATAGTTTATGCCATTTTAGTCAGCATTTACATTTTCTAAAATATGCTTACTCCAGTTAAGGTGACATTTTAATAAGTTTAAAAGAATAAAAATACTCAGTTGATTAAGTCTTTTTATAATGGATTTGGTGACAATTATGCAACTTGGAAGTGATCACAGTTCAGTGGAAAATTTAATTAATGTGGACACAGGTGGTGGTGTGTAGAATTAACATCTGGCTGGCTGAATGAGATTGAGTTGACCAGATGTTTTGTGCCCAAGTTATTCCTCTTATTTGAGCCATCTCAACTTCCTCTCTCTCAGAATTTCTCTGCTTCAGCTGTCTTCTCTAGAGGCAATCCTCCTGCTCTCAAAGGTTAACCCTTCACTTGTGCTCTTAATCCCCTCCTAGCCAGCCTCCTCTAAGACCTTGATCCCCCATGATCCCCTTGCTCTTGTGTCTTCAATACTTTTCTCCACAGTATACTGGCCTCTTAGTCTACAAATATACTTAATCTTTCTGTTCTAGAAATATTTTCCCTTGACCATTCCCCTAACTTGCTGACTTTCAAAGAAATAATGTTCTCAGCCACTTTTCCTTCTCACACATCCCTTAACCCGTTCAAATTTGACTAGGACTTCTTGAACACTGAAAATTTCTCCTTCAGTGTTGCTGGTGAAGGCAGCCAATTTGGCCTTGGGGGCTAAGATGCTGGTTAGAAGGCCACACCCCATATAAAAGTACCTGGGTTCGCGGTCAGGTCTGCTCCCAATTCCAGCTTCCTGTTAATGCAGACCATAGGAGATAGCAATGATGGTTCCAGTGACTGGATCTTTGCCAATAACAAGGGAGACATGGATTGAGTTCTTGGCCCCCAACTTTGGCTTCCCCCCAGCCCTGGCTTCACAGTCATTTGGAGAGTGAATCAGCAGATGGGAATGCAGGCTTCCTCTCTTTCACTCTGTTTCTCAAAAAAAAAAGTTTGGCGATGTTGTGGCCCAGCAGTTAAGAAACCCCTGAGGATGTCCACATATCATATTGGTGTGCTGGATGGAGTCCTGGCTCCTCTGCTTCCTATCCAAATTTCTGCTGATGTATCCTGGGAGGCACCAGATGATGGTCCAAGTGCTTAGGACCCTGCCACCCATGTGGGAGCCTCAGGTGGAGTTTGACTCTTGGCTTCAGCCTCATCCAACCCTGGCTGTTGTGGGCATTTGTAGAGTAAGCCTGAAGATAGAAGATCTCTGTCAAGGCTGGCATTGTGGCATAATGGGTAAAGCTGCTGCCTGGGATGCTGGCATCCATATGGGCACTGGTTTGTGTCCCAACTGCTCCACTTCTGATCCAGCTCTGTGCAAATGGCCTGGGAAAAGCAGCAGTGGATGGCCCATGTGTTTGGGCCCCTCCTACCCATGTGGGAGATTCAGACAAAGCTCCTGGCTATGGCCTGGCCAACCCTGGCCATTGTAGCCAACTGGGGAGTAAACCAATGAATAGAATATCTCCCTCTGTCCCTCTCCCCCTCCCCCCCCTTCCTCTCCGTCTGTCACTGTAACTCAAATACATCTTTTTTTTTTTTTTTTTTTTAAGTCTCCCCTTGTCAATCAATGCACATCTTAAATTGCAGATGACAGGGCCGGCGCCGCGGCTCACTTGGCTAACCCTCCACCTGCGGCGCCAGCACCCTCGGTTCTAGTCCCAGTCAGGGCCTCAGATTCTGTCCCGGCTGCTCCTTTTCCAGTCTAGCTCTCTGCTGTGGCCCAGGAAGGCAGTGGAGGATGGCCCAAGTGCTTGGGCCCTGCACCTGGTTCCTGGCTTCGGATCGGTGCAGTGCCAGCCATAGCGGCCATTTGGGAGTTGAACCAACGGAAAAGGAAGACCTTTCTCTCTGTCTCTCTATCTCTCTCACTGTCTAACTCTGCCTGTCAAAAAAATTGCTGATGACCATTGTTCTGTCTCCAGTGCCACTGGCATTAGTATTGCACTAAACTGCCTTTGTGAACCCATTTCCCTTTATCTGTCATACCTTGTCCACCTTCTCTGCCCACGGGAATCCTCTGTATCCTAGTGAGTTTCATATACATCCCACCAAATACAGCATCTTCAGTGAGGACTTCAAGTGGTTCAAAAAATGTTCTCTATAATTTTAACACAATTCTGATCTTGTTCTGTATAATCTAAGTGTCCCTAGGCTTTGTTAGTATGTGGATTCAAGTGATAACGTATGAAAGTCAGTGCCTAAATTGTTATTCTTACTGTCTACCCACACAATTGTAGGAACTCTGCTCCCTCATAAAGACTACTTTTGTTATTTCTGGGAGCTCTGAGGGTGTCAATCATGTGTTGATGTTTGAAAGCATTTTGTTTCCTCGTCTGCTTGTCAGTCATGTCACCCTTGCCGCTGGCGGTAGTCCCCTCCACGGACATGCTGCTCCACAAGGCCCAGGAGCCTTGACTCACAGCTGCTTATCCTCAGCCTTCAGGTGCCTTGTGACTTATAACTCTGTGCTTTCCATGTGTTTGTGTGCTTCGGAGGGTGGTGTCTGGGGTGTAATGTCACTGTAACTATCCCCTGGGCCCTGAGGCAACACTGCTTCTGCTGAATCTGTGTTTAACAGTTGGTTTTATCAAGTACACTTTTATGCCTTTCATTTCCCTGGGAAGCTCAAAGCCTAGTAGCTATGGTTTCCAGACATCCCTCTCTGTTGTCTTAGATTGTATGTTTCTCGCCTGATCTGCCTGTAATAAGAACATACCATACCTTTTGCCTAAGGGGGCTATATAAAAACATTTTATGATATTTTGTCATTATTAATTTTAAATTCAGCTTTGAGGATGGTAGGAGAAGAAATTGCAAAAAGGTATTTTTTTTTTCAGTTTCCAAATGATAATGAATTTCAGTGAGAATTTAAGGGAGAAAGCCGTGGGCCCTGCCATAGAGTTATTTCTGTTTGAGAAGAGAGATCAACAGTTAGCTATTATGGAATGCAGTAGCAATTTTTAAGCTATGTGAAGAACTTCAACAAGTTCATGGAAAATTGAAATTAAAAGGTAAGTTTACTTTGGTGCAAAACTTTTGAAATCCATGCCAAATTTTTTTATAATGTGTTCTCGTGAACTTTTTGAAGACCCTTCAAATGCATTGATCTTGAATTATTTTGAACCCAAATATATCTTTTAATCCCATCTTCCATGAACTTTGTGAAATGCTCTCAGATGTATGATAACGTCTGAGAACCAGTGAAGCCAGAAAAAGCTTCACAGAGGAAGTATAAAGTTGAGACTCAAAATAAGAATTTTCCAGGTGAGCCTGAGAGCCTGTGTGTTATGGTCATTAGCGTATCATGGTGGTTTTAAAGGTCAAGGCAGATGAGAAAGAGAAATTCTCTATGGCTGATAAACACACATGGGGAGGGGGTCTGGAGTTGGAAAAACTGGAGAATGTGGGCTTCGGAAAGCAGTAGTACTGGCCTGATGGGTTAAAACTTTATTTATGTAAAAAATGAAGGTATGGGAGCAATAGAATTACGTTCTAGAAAAAAATAGCCGAGTCTATGCTATTGAGGAAATCACAGCTGTCAGTTAAGTCTGGGACCTCCCAGACCAATGCAGAAGTGGGTGAGGACACTTGAAAGTTCTGAGGATTTCTGTGGACTGCAATTTGGCTTATCTTTCTTAGGTGGAAGACTCTGAAGACTCTCACCTTCAAAGGGTCCCCATTTTTTGAAGAGTAACTTCCCTAATTGATCTCAGCTTTGGCCACCTAATGTCATCCAGTCAGAGGGCTTTCAATAGAAGTCATTTACAGTGCCACAATGAATAAATGCTCACCAAGAACCATAGTGAGATTAGTAGAGAGTCATCCAAGCTTTGTTTTCCCATTAACAACCTATCTGTCTGAATCCCCTCAACAAACACGAAAAGGCTAAGATTTCAGCGTCTCAGTTGAACTCAAACATCACCACCCAGCCTGGGAGGATGGCATTTCAACAAACCCTCCAGGCCCAGTTAGCCAAATTGCTTGTAATGTGACAGGTGATGGTGAATGTCAGCTGGGAGAGAAATGACTTACTATAAACGCCAAGCATCTCTCACTTCACTCTCAGGAAATGTAACTTGTATCCTATTTCTCTTCCTGGAAGACATTCAGCGAGTCAGAGGCCCCACTGATACTTGTAAATACGGAAGTTCTTCATAAACCCTGCCTCATGCTTATTCAGAGTGGAAGAATTAATTTGGAAGCAAGTTCTTGATATTTAAAAATAGATATTTTTTCCACTTAGCCATTTCATTTTAAAAGCACAAAATAAGTAAAGGTTGGTCTTATTAAATACGATCTGGAAAACTCACTGTAGCTCCACCAAAATAGCACTTAGAAAAAAAAAAGAACTTGGCTTCAAGGCTTGTACTGTGAATTAGTAGAAGAATTACCTCTGGAACCACTGTAATTAAACTTTTTGAACACTCTGAATATGTATTGCACTCAATTTTTGGAATGTGATTTGCAAAATGGAATTTCCTTTGAATAATAATGCCCTCTTGGTTTTCAGTTTAGGAGTACTGAAATTGTGAAAGTGTGCTGGCCTTTTATTTTACTTCTTGACTCACAGTCCTTATTTTTAAGCAAAAGGAAAAAGACTTGAAGTCATGAAATCAACTTACCAATCCTTTCAATATATATGTTATGTATATGCATATATATGTAGATAAAATATTTATTTATCTGCAAGGCAGAGAAAGAGGAGAGAGATTTCCCATCTCCTGTTCACTCCTCAAATGGCTATAACAACTGAGACTGGGCAAACCTTAAGTCAGGAGCCTGGAACTCCACCTGAGTGCTGAAATACTTGGGCCATCATCTGCTGCTTCCCAAGCACATTCACAGGGAGCTCTATCAGGGTAGCCAGAACTCAAAGCAGCACTCCATATAGGATGTGGGGCTATCGGGAGGGAATTTAACTAGCTGCATCACAATGTCTACCTCTGTATTTTGGTTGGTTGGTTTTCCTGAAGTGGAACAGCTGGAACTCAATCTGGCTCCCAGGTGGGATGCCAGTGTTGCTGGCAGTGGCTTTACTGGCTATACCAAAACACTGGCCCCAGTATTTTGTCTTTTTCCTTTACATTTTGTAAGTGTGAGACAGAGGAGCTATTTGTCACATGACAAACCATGATTCTTTTAGGAATGCTGAACACACACACCAACTTAGCCTTTCTGTACAATGGAATTACTAATACTTAACATAAGAAGTAAATACATTTATGAGCTTTGTTGTGGTCTTTTTCTTGATAAGAAACTACCAGGGTCCACTCATAAAGAATAAATGCAATCTATTTTCTACTTCCAGCTCTTCGTAAAGCCAGTGTCTCCATAATTATTTGCATGTTTGTTTGCGGGATTTTTAAATTTCTGGTTTTGTCTTGTTTTTCCATGCTTACAGTGCTCACCACGTGTAAGGCGAACATATTCTCTTCAGGTTGTTCTTATTGGCTGCTCATTAACTAGGCAGCCAGAAGTGCCCATTATTTGTTCAGCTGACACCCTCTGCTGCTGGGAGGCCAGACACTTCAGTTTCGTTAACTTAGCTCTGTGTATAGCAGTGTCAGGCAATGATTTCCCAACTCAGGAAATGAATGGAATGGAAATGTGCACTGATCTGAATGCCAGGAAAGCAATTACATAAGAATATTTCATACCTTTCTTCACATTACATAGTACTTAGCGTATGCTCATATACTGTTCACATAATTTTCATTGCTTCCTTAAATTACACTTGTTTTAAAGAAATATTTGGTGAAAACTCTTAATTTTCCTATGATCTTTCAGGAATAGAGAGTAAGTATTCCCAATTGGTTTTCACTTTCTTTAGCATGTATGTCTTTCCTAAAACCCAACAGAAAGTAATCCCTATTTTAGATATTACTGTGTGTTTTGCGATACTTCCTGATCTGTGCTCAAAATATCATTAGGGGAAGGAACTGTAATATTCTACCTCTCAGGGCTCCTGGTCACCTAGGATGTACAAATGTCATAATACTTGAAGACCAAAATATGATTTATTGTTGCTGTTACTATCATAACCATTGTAACCACACTAGTTATTTATCAAAATTAATGATTCATATTTATTTTCATCCTCCACCATAGTAAAATATCATTTTCTCCATCATATTCCCAAAAGATTACTTTTAAGTCAAGTCGGTGATGATGAGGGGAATTTTATTCTTAACACGGAGGATGTAAGCAACTTGATATCGGAAAAAACTGACCTTGTAATTAAGTCATGAGTTCAAGTCCCATCCTGATTTCTGTCTGGCAGAGTGATAGTTGTTTGAATTCTGTGGCTTCAGTTTCTCATTCATGAAGTATGATGGTTCATCTAAGTTACAATCATGGTTCCTTCCACATTTAGGTGCATAGAACTACTGAAAACTTCAGTGGGGTTTCCCACTATAGAAACATTTCCAAGCACTTGAAAGACATCTGCTGAAAGACACTTTAGGTGAAGTTTTTTTGGAGCAGCTATTTTATTTCACAGTCCCCTGTAGAATAGGAAACTTGTTTTTTAAATTAAGAGACAGATTGTATTGGTTCTTGGATTCTTTTTGTTTCAAAGCTTTTGATTGACCTGATTTACAATCACATAGGAATTGATTCTTCTTTCTGCTTTATTCCTGCTGAGGGTGATGCAGCATGGTCTCACAAGGCCTCAGTTTTGAGGCATAGGCAAATAGATGAAGATTTCAAGTGCAATACTAGTGTTTGGCACCTACAAGCGCTCCAAGGTTATGCTGTGGATTTTCCATGTATGGAACAACTTTTCATGAGTGCTTCTTAAATGCCAAGCACTGGTCTAGATGCTTGATTTACAGCAACACCCTTGGAAGTGCCCTTTGTTTTCTTTAAAATTACATTTCAAAGGTGGGATATGGGCAATAGATGTTTAAGCCAATGAAGATTTTTAAAGTTCAGGTAGTTAGAAGCCAAGAAAAGAGCACGTAGTGTGTGAGTGGGGTGAAGGCAGCTTTAGTCTTTTCAGAAGAAATGACATTGAAGCAGAGACCTGCATGGTGGGGAGAAGGCCTCTCCATGAAGACCTCAGGAAAGAAAGTCCCAGAGACAATGAACTGGAGAGACAAAGAGGTCTCAGTGACCCTGGTGTGTTCAAGGAACAAAATTCAATTGATTGGGACTGGTCACCCACAGACTGTAATAGATGTGTCGGAAGCAGATGTTAGATCGTATTGGGTCTTATGAGCCATGATCTGGGATATGTATTGTATTCCAGGAACCACTGGATGCTTACAGAAGATTGTAATTAAGAAAAGGACCTGGTCTGATTTTTAAAGGATCATTCTAGTTGCTGTGTGCAGGCTGTACTGTAATGGAGAGGACAAAAGGGGACAATCGGGACACCATAACAGGAGTCCTGGAGAGAAATGGTAGAACTTGGATTGGAGTGTTGATAGTAGGAATGGGGAGAGATGGACAGAGCCCAGGTCTATTCCGGTGGTAAAAGGAATATGACTTGTATACAGGTTGGATAGTAAAGGAAAGGCAATGGTCAAGGTGACTGTAGGGATTTGACTGGCGCACCTGGACGATGATATGCATGGATATGCCTTCTATCGAAATATGGAGTCCTTGTCAAGGGATGTATTTTAGTGGGGAAATCTAAGTTCAATTTCAGTTATTTAATTAGAGATGTCTTCAACCTCCACAAGGAGATACCCAGTGAGAGCAGAGCACAGCATGTAAAAGAAAATAGATGAGTTTCATTGGGTTTTCATCTACTCTCTGGCCTTCTTCCTTTCTGGAACTCTCCTCAAACTCCCAGAGCCTTCAGCTGATGATTTTTGCTGCCCAGGGTCACAGCCATGGCATCTCACCTAGTCTGCCTAACTCAGGATGTCTCCTGCTCTCAATTTACTCTTCCAACTCTGTCTTCCTCATTAAAATTCCCTTACATTGTAACAGTTCCCACAGATCATTGCTCTGTGCTTTCCAAAGTGAGAACAAACTTTCTGATAAATTGTCAGTAATGTGTGACTGGAATTTTGGGACTCTTAATGTTAACAGATTTTGTGTTGTATAAACACAAGCATTTTCCAGAGGAAGAAAGTTCTAGTACTGGACTATTAGGTATTTTGTCTTCTTAATGAAAGTATTTCATAGTTATATGAATGTTGGCATCTTCTAACACTTTCTGAGTTTGTACCAAGTGTAGAAAACTCTTTGGATGTGCAATTCTGTTTAATAAAAATTATACATATATGTAGTGATTAAAATACTTAATTTCATGCCAAATTCTTTCCTGTAATACATACATATTTTAGACTTGAACATTTTATTTGTATTTCCTAATAGTTTTAAATAACTTCTGGCAAAGAAAAGGTTTTTCATTAATCAGATGGGAAACAAAATCTAGAGAAAGCATTTCATGTGGAGTTTGTACAACTATAAACCCTCCTTCAAATTTAAGACAGCAAAGTCCTTCAAGGCTAACAAAATGTTAATTTTTACCCAATTCCATATCAATAGGTACTATTATTTTACAATGATCTAAGTTTATGGAGAAAATGTTAGCAAAGGTGTTTTCATTTGAACTTTTTTCTTATTTCCCATAATGGAAAGCAGTATCATCTGTTAGTCCCCTTATCAATTTTTAAAGAATGTGTCTCACCATAGTGTTGAAGCATATGGCCTTTCCCCTGGGGTTTGGGGTCAGTCTGTATTAATTTTCCCTCCTATCTGTCCTTCAAGAACACAGGATTGAATTACAGATCACTTTGGAGGTCGGGATTTTTTTTTTTTTTCAAATACAAATAATTGTAGTTCTTTTTAAATTATCATTAATATATTTAATGCTCATTATAAAAATTAGGAAAGGAAATATAAACTTTTAAAATCTGTCAATTTAACATCTAGAAGGAAACAATGGAATGTTAAGATTGTATGAAGTCAATTTTTGTATTGGAGTAGGAGCCTCATTGCCACTGTTTGTAGATCTGGTATGTCTTCCGCTGGAAGTGGTCACTTCTAGGGAGCTTCATTTTTGATACTCTGCCACTTGTACATTTTGATGCCAATTCCTACTGCTTTATGACTAAACAGAGGACTGCTGTACTCAGAGAGCAAATGCAAACTGCATTTTAGATTTTTGCAACATTGATGTAAATTACAAATTTGAAGGAATCTCAGATGTGCAAATTAAAAGGCTTCTGAGACACTCCAAACTGTATCTGGGACTGGCCTCAGCTCTCAGTGGCCAGTGTGAAACAGGCCACAGGTTTCTCTGGAAACCTGTGGATAATTTGGAACAACTTTAGTTTTGCTTTCCATGACATTTAGGCATATTCTTAAAATATTGATTTCATGTTGAACATTTTGTTTTCTATACTTGTGATGCACTTGTCCATGAAAATGTAGGTGGCTTTCATTTATGTGTAAAAATGTAGACAGTAGAAAATAAATGCCACCAAATCTAGGCACCTCAAATGTGAGTTACTATTACTTTATTTGGATATATTTTCCATTTATGACATTAAGCTAGATACAATAAACATATTAACATATAAAACATAGGGAAGGCAGAAAACAATCCCATTTAATTATTTTTTATTTGACAAGTAGAGTTATAGACAGAGAGAGAGAGAGAGAAAGGTCTTCCTTCCATTGGTTCACGCCTCCAAATGGCCGCCACAGCTGGAGCTTTGCCAATCCGCAGCAAGGAGCCAGGTGCTTCCACCCGGTCTCCCATGGGTGTGCAGGAGTCCAAGCACTTGGGCCACCCTCCATTGCCCTCCTGGGCCACAGCAGAGAGTTGGACTGGAAGAGGAGCAACCGGGACTAGAACCCAGCTCCCACATGGGATGCCGGTGCTGCAGGTGGAGGATTAGCAAAGTGAGCCACAGCACTGGCCCCGAGAATTTGTTTTTAAAAATTTATTTATTTGAAAAGTAGAAATGAAAAAGAGGGGGAGGGATGACAGGCGGGGGGAGGGAGAGGAGGGAAGCACTAGCTAGCCAGATCTTCCCTCCACTGGTTCACATTCCAAATGGCCACAACAACTACACCTGGAATAAGCTGAAGCCAGGAGCCAGGAATTCCATCCAGGTCTTCCACATGGGTGGCAGGGGCCCAAGCACTTATGCCATCTTCCACCTTCTCCTGAGACTTACTAGCAAGAAGCTGGTTCCAAAGCTAAGCAGCTGGGATTTGAACAAGAACTGTGTCTGCTTAGCCCATTGTGCCACAATGCTGGCTCCCTCCTTGAGAATTTCTAATCCAAATATGAGTGTCCTTCAAAGAATTCTTGAAAAAAAGGAACTGTAATATAAATTTGTTTTGGTGGAAAGAATTTTTGAAATCCCTA
The DNA here is from genome assembly GCF_051225735.1 of Oryctolagus cuniculus. Lineage (NCBI taxonomy): Eukaryota > Metazoa > Chordata > Mammalia > Lagomorpha > Leporidae > Oryctolagus > Oryctolagus cuniculus. Next base: position 102,805,236 of record NC_142871.1, on the reverse strand, counting down.
TGTAGATTTTTTTCATGATAAGCATATTCCATGAAACCTTTCAAGACTCCTTAAATGTATGGATTTTAAATTTTTTGCACCAATAATGAACTTATAGTTTAATTCCATTTTCCATAAACTTTCTGTAGTACTATCACATTTATGAATGAATTGGGCAAGTACTGGATCAATGATATTTTTCTTAATGGGGCTATCACTGAACAGATAGGATTTCTTATAGGAAATTACACTCCATTCAGAAATATTCAAGCATGGATATCTTGGACATAGCGAGCTGTCACTGTATCTCTCTGGTAACAGATCAGTAATCCAATATGGCCTCTTTTATAATAGAAACTTTGGCAAGTCCTAAGGAAATTTTCTGTGTCACCCTGAGTGTTTGAGCTTCTGTGGTATAAACAGGAGGCATAGTTTACAAGAGTAATATTGTAACATTTTTTGAAATAGTGATTTTTCTTAAATTATAATCAAGGCAAATATTTTTAATTGTGAAAACAGAATATGTTTCTGAAAATGAAAGAGCACTCATAAGGATTTTCAAAGATTAAGAACTTAGAAAAATTATATTTCTTTAAAACTAAATTTATTTCAATGCAAACTTTTAGAGTATAATTATTAATACTGATAACATTCTGCTTTGGTATTTTTGACACAGAAGGAACTAAAATATTTTAATTTTTTAAATTAGTTATTGAAAATATACTTAGTTTTCATTTATGAAGTATTATAATATCACCTCAAAATTGATGTCTTAATGCATTTCATTTGTTGAATTATTCATTGAAATATGATTAAAACGTACACTGTACTTAAGCTTTTTGGGTGATACAAATGTGTATAATGTTCTTGCCTTCAAAGAGCTTTCTCAATAACAGATGTGAAAGGTGCCTGCATAACCACAATATTAAATGGAAAATAAGGGAAAATTTTTCATTTTTTGCATTGTCATAAACCACTGTAAAATGTATGGTAGCTTAAAGCAACAACTTGTTCTTTCCTAAGGATTTCAGATCTGATCTCTCATGAAAGCAGTGAGAACACAGTCCAAAATAGTCAAAATCAATATTTTTATAAGTCTGCTAATAAAGGCTTTACACAGTCTGAGTGTTTATTCTAGAAAAAAAAAAAAACATTGCATCTCAGGCTGGCAGGATGGGGGGCATTTTAATATGTCCTATTCATATCCTGTCTCCCCACCACAACAGTAGGCTTGAAAATGGGCAGCTCCAGAATCAATGAAAATTTGCTGCCCAGCAAACCCTGGGTGGGGAAGAATGGTTTTGCAGTCTTAGAAGCCTCTTCCCCAGAGATTTTCTGTTAATTTATACTGGTGGTTCATTGGAACCCTTGCTTACAGTTTGTCTTTATTTCACCTGATAAGAACTTGCTTAGTAGGAACAGCCTTTTCCTCTGGGCATCAGCTGAAGTCTTTCGTGCCATTTATTTAGTATTGCATCTGCCTACGGCAGCAAATACAGGTAGAGGAAGCAAGACACTATCCTAAAAAACTAAAAAGGAAAAACTGAGGAAGGAGATAGCCACAGAGGACATCAGAAAGCTCCGATTTTTGTGGGAATCCAGTTACTGGCCAAGCTTGACCTTCTGAACAAGCAGAACGTGAAGGCTATGGATAGCTGGAAACTGTTTCAAATGCTGAAACATTTCAGTGCTGTCCAGCAGGCACATATAGCCCCTCAGGAGAGACTGGGATGCTTATAGGTAAAAGGTGCATAACTGCGTGATCATAACTTGGATACGGAGCAGAAATGCCAGTGGCCACACATGACAAAGAATTCACAGAACTGGTTCAGGAAAGTGACTAAGCAGACAAATGGCAGCAACAACTGTGACAACAGAAACAAAATATCACCAACAGCTAAGCATTGACTAGTGGAGAGTCTGGTTCTCAGAGTTGCCATATTGGACTATTTAAAGTAACTAATTTTCAATTAAAAAGACACAAGATACACAATGAAACAAAATTTCAAGATGCACAAAGAAACAAAATATCTAAAGGTATACATAAAGAAGCTATTTCTGAAAGCCAAGACATTTGGGCTTACTTGACAAAGACTTTAAATCGGCTATTTAAAAAGTCTTCAAGTAATTAATGGGACTCAAATGAACTAACAAGATATAGGAACATTGTTTCACCAAATATAGACTATCAATAAATATAAATTATTGTAATAAAATTAAAACATTGGCATTAAAAGTTCAAAACAAAGTTATACTGGAGGATATCAGAAATACATTTGAGGTGGGAAAGAAAATCAGAACTTGAAGGTAGATCAATTGAGATTATTCATCCTGAGAAACAGGAAAAAGAATAAGGAAATAAATTTTAACAAAAGTTCAAGACCTGTAGAACATCAGGATCGACATAGGCATAATAGGAATTACAGAAATGAGAAAGAGAACAAAAGAATGTTTGGAAAAAAATGATGGGGCCAGCACTGTGGCACAGGTGGTAAAAGCCACCACTTGTGACACAGGAATGACACAACTGCACAGATTTGTGTCATGGCTGCTCCACTTCCTAGCCAGCTCCCTACTAATGCCCCTGGAAAAGCAGAAGATGGATGCTGTTTGGGTCTCTGCCAAGCACCTGGGAGAACAGGAGGGCACCACTGGCTTCTGCCTGGCTCATCCCCAGCCCCTGCAGCCATCTGGGAAATGAACCAACAGATAGAAGATCTCTCTCTCTCTCTCTCTCTCTCTCTCTCTCTCTCTCTCCCTCCCTCTCCCCCCTTCTCTTCTCCTCCCCTTTCCTCCCCCTCCTCCTCTCCCCCAGCTGTCTCTCTCTACCCCTCTCCCTCCTATATAACTCTGATTTTCAAAATAAATAAATCTTAAAAATTACTGAAAGTTCCCAAATTTGGTGAAAATTATTTATATATTCAAGATGCCCAACAAACTCTGAAAAATTAAACACAAAGATTCACAAGTGGTTCTATAATAAACTTCCAAGTGACAAACACAGAATCCTGATCGCACCAAGAGTTGGTTCATAATATACAAAGGTATTCTCAGTGTTATGAGCTGATCTGTAATTGGAAACCATGGAGCCCAGAAGGTAGTGGGGTAACAGATTCCAAGTTCTGAAAGAAATATCGTGAAATAAGAATCCTGTAACCAGCAAAACTATCCTTCAGAAATAAAAGTGAAATAGAGGAGTGAAGAAATTGTCAGTAGCACATCTGCTCTACCAAAGACACTAAAGGAATTCTGTTGAACTTAATGAAAGAGAACTAGGCTGGAACTCAAATCCCCACAAATACAGAGCATCAGTAAACTTAATTACATAGATAAATATAAATACATTTTATAACTCTTCTATTCTCTTACCAGACTATAAATATACCATGCATGCCTACATGCATAATTACAATTCTATGTTGATAGGCATATAAAGGTGTGATTTGTGTGAGTAGTAGTACAAATTGGGGGAGATTACTATATGGGAGTAGAGTTTTTTTATAAATTGAAATTGAATTGGTATTAATCTAATTATATTTTTGTAAATTTAATGTGTTAATTGTAAATTCCAGGGCAATTAAGTAAATAACTTTAAAAATAGTTTAAAAAAGAATTTAAAATAACACACTATGAAATATCTATTTACCACAAAAGAAAATAGTTATCATGGAATAGAAAAACCAAAAAAGGACAAAATATATTTACAAAGCAAATTACAAAATGACAAATCCTACCCTCGGAGGTAGACATGTGACCTAGCAGCTAAGATGCCACTTAGGATGTCCATGTATCATATCAGAAACCTGAATTTTTTTTAAAGTTTTATTTATTTGAAAGAGTTACACAGAGAAGGAGAGTCAGCGAGAGAGGAGAGGTCTTCCATCCACTGGTTCACTCCTCAGAAGGCTGCAATGGCTGGAGCTGCACCGATCCAAATGCAAGAGCCAGGAGCTTCCTCTGGATCTCACAGGTGGGTGCAGAGCCCAAGGAGTTGGGCCATCTTCTACTGCTTTCCCAGGCCATAGCAGAGAGCTGAATTGGAAGTGGAGCAGTCGGGACTTGAACCAGTGACCATATAGGATGCTGGTACTGCAGGCAGTGGCTTTACCCACTACGCCACAGGACCAACCCCAGACACCTGGATTTAATACCTGGTTCATGATTCCAGCTTCCTTTTAATGCAGACTCTGTGAGGCAGTTGTGATGGCTCAACCTGGTTTGAATTCTCTGCACCCAGCCTGGGACCTATGCAAGCATGTAGGGAGTGAGCCTGCAGATAGGAGTCCTTGCGCTCGCTCTCTCTCTCTCTCTCTCTCTCTCTGCTACTCAAATAAAAATGAAATAAATTGAAATAATTTTAAGTATTTAAAAATACTACCTTATCAGTAATTTTATTAAATGTATACTTTACACACTTAAAAAAGGCAAATATTTGTAGAATGGACTAAAAAAGAAAATGATTCCACTCTATGATGTCTAAAAGACATTTCAGGTTCAAAGTCAAAGTAAAAAGATTGATCAACATAAAACATGACATGTCATGTAAATAAAAATTGAGAGAGCTGGAGTGATAATGCTAATAGCTGAAAAATAGACCTTAGGCCAGTGCCGTGGCTCACTAGGCTAATCCTCTGGCTTGCAGCGCCAGCACACCGGGTTCTAGTCCCGGTCGGGGCACCGGATTCTGTCCCGGTTGCCCCTCTTCCAGGCCAGCTCTCTACTACGGCCCGGGAGTGCAGTGGAGGATGGCCAAGTCCTTGGGCCCTGCACCCCATGGGAGACCAGGAGAAGCACCTGGCTCCTGGCTTCAGATCAGCGCGATGTGCCGGCTGCAGTGCACCAGCCGCGGCGGCCATTGGAGGGTGAACCAACTGCAAAAGGAAGACCTTTCTCTCTGTCTCTCTCTCTCACTGTCCACTCTGCCTCTCAAAAAAAAAAAAAAAAAAAGAAAAAGAAAAATAGAATTTAAGAAAAGGTATTAAAAGAGAAATGAAAATACATTCTCATAATAAAGTACCCATTCATCAAGAAGATTTGAGTTATGTACATACCTGCCAACAAGGCCACAAAATACATGAAATGAAAGTGAAAAAAATTGAAGAAAGAAATAGACACTTCAATAGTAATAGCTGAAGACATAATAACAAATGTCAAAGCTGATAGTATGCTAGAGAGAAAATCAACAAGGAAATAGAAGATTTGAACAAATCTATAAGAAACTAAATCTTACACCAAGGTAGAACATAAGAATAGCAGAATATAAATTCTTCTCAAGTACACACAGAGCATTGTCCAGCATAGATTACATAGATCATAACAAATAAAAATTCAGTGTGTAATACATTATTGCAGACTCAGTCACTCCACTTCGTGTGGAACACCAGAACCTGTTGTCTCCATCAAGCTGAGTTTTTGACCCCATTATCTTTTCCTAGCCTCTAGTAATCACTATTTTAAGTTCATATTGCTTTATAAACTGCCACACATATGAAATAATATGTGATATTTGTCTTTATGTTGGGCTTGTATAATTAAACATAATCATCTTGAGTTTCATCCATTTTGCTGCAATGGTCAGTTTCCATTTTAAAAAAAGATTAATGTATTCTATCATGTATATTTACCAAATTTACTTTATACACTCATTCATTAATGGATGCCTAAAATTAATCTTTTCAACAAATGATAGGAAGATAATTGGATATTGCAAAAGAGTGATATTGGAACTCCACATCATATAAAAAAATTAAAAAGGGATTAAAGACCTAGTTTTAAGAGCTAAAAGTATAATATATGGAATAAAATGCAGATTTAAATCTTCTTGATCTTAAATAACTATAAGTTCTGAGATTTGACACTAAAATACATACAACAAAAGAAAAAATAAACTGGGTTTCATCAAGATTGAAGCTTTTGTACTTTAACGCCATAAAGGAGTGAAGTCAACCATATAATTGATAAAATTATTTGCAAATCGTGTATCTGATAACGGACTAATATTTAGAATGAATAAAAATTCTTGTAGCTCAGCAATAACCAAATAACCTGATTTTAAAATGGGAAAAATATGAATAGACTTTTCTCCAAAGAAGATACACGAATAACAAATAGTCATATGTAAATATGCTCGAAACTAGTCATTAGAGAAATGCAAATGAAAACAATAGTGAGATACCATTTCACCCCTACTACAATGACTATAATCAATAAAATGTACCATAATAAATGCATTAATGATGTAGACAAATTAGAAGCTTCAAATATTGCTGGCGGAGAGTTGAAAGCTATGCAGCACATTGGGGCCAGTGCTGTGGCTCAGCGGGTCAAAGCCCTGGCCTGAAGCGCCAGCATCCCTTATGGGCGCAGGTTCTAGTCCTGGCCGCTCCTCTTCCCATCCAGCTCTCTGCTATGGCCTGGGAAAGCAGTAGAAGATGGCCCAAGTCCTTAGGCCCCTGCACGCATGTTGGAGACCAAGAAGAAGCTCCTGGCTTTGGAACGGCGCAGCTCCGGCCATTGCAGCCTTCTGAGGAGTGAACCAGCAGATGGAAGACCTCCTCTCTCTCTCTAACTCTCTAACTATTTCAAATAAATATTTTTTTAAAAAAGTTATGCAGCACTTTAGGTAACAATTTTACATTTCTTCAAAAGTTTAAACCTAGTTTTAACCTAGCAACTCTAAATCTGTCATACAATAGGTCAAGTATATACTCAAGAGAATTGAAAACACATTATCACACAAAATTCTGCTATATTCTGCAATTTGGATGAATCTTGGAACCATTATGAAAAATGAAAAAGATAGACACCAAAGGCTACATATCATGTAATTCTATTAATGTGATGTGTTCAGAGTTGGTAAATCCATGAAGATAGAAAGTAGATTAGTGATATCCAAGAAGTTGGAGGAGAGATGAAAATGGGGAGTGGCCTGATCATGGGTGTGGGTTTATTTTTTTTTTGAGTGATTTAAAAAATTATAGAATTAGGTAGTGTTTATAGTTGCCCACATTTGTGAATATACCAAAACCATTCATTGTACTGTTTTAAAATGTAAATTTCCTGATACAAGAATTATGTCTCAATGATCTTGTTAAAGTAGGCATCATTGCTGTGTTTGAATTATCAGTGCTCTTTCTCCATGTTTCTGTCTTCTCCATAATGTAGTGGTCTCAGGGTAGTGACACATTATACATGGTGACTGGTCTACAAGTAAAAGCAAGAAGCCACTAGCCTCAGGAAGACTTGATTTTAGAAACTCTAGAACACCATTTCTGACACATTCTGTTGGTCAAAGGCAGTCAGAGTTATCATAGAGCCAAGGCAGGTGAAGGCATAGACTCCATCTCTTGATGAAAGAAGTGGCAAAGTCTCTTTGCAAAAGTCATGTGGGATGTAGATTTTTTTCAAAAATACTACAAAAGGTGGCAGCAGTGTCTTGTGTTCATCAGATCTTATGCTTCTAAGAAGTACATACCATAATCGCTCTCTCATAGCCTTGGTTTACTAAAACTGAGACACATCAGAAGGTTATCTCTGTTGGAAAAGAGTTATACAGTGTATAACTAACTTTATGTTGAGACCTTGGATGGTGGGTAAGATTGAATTTATGGATGGAGTTGGATTAAAGAGCAGTTGAGAGGAGAAAACGGTATGAACAAGGGCAAAGAGGAAGAGAAGTGTACAGAGCACAGGAGGAATTAAAATAAGTTTTTGTTGTTTTGATACTAGGTATTTAATATTTGTTAGGGAAGATGTGGAACTAAAGCCAGCCAGGGAGTACAAGGTTTGAATTGTCTATATCTTGAATGTCAGATGTGTTGTCAGTTTATCATTACTATAATGAAATGATTCAGGCAGATTATTAAGTAAAGGGGTTCATTTAGCACACATTTTTGGAGGCTGCAGGTACAGATTGGGCAGCCCTCATTGATCTAGCATTTACTGAGTGCATAATGGTGACTGTATTATGGTGGATACATGTTTGGGAATCAGGTACACTGTCAGACAAGAAACCAAAGGATCATTTAAGATGAATGCACTCAGTGATCCAAGGACCTTTCACTAGGCCCTGTCTTTTAGAGATCCATACGATCTTCTGATACTGCCACACTAAAGACTAAGCTTTTAACATGTGAACTCATATGGACACATTCAACTTATATCCAACCCACAACACCAGGATGAGGAGGTGAATAGTAGGAACAACTGGTGCAAAGAGTTTGTGTCATAAGAACTTTGATTGAAAGCTTGCATCCAGCAGCTGACATTTGGCACAGGGGCTATGATGCCATGTGGGATGCCCACATCCCATATGTGCCTAGTTAAGTCCCAGCCACAGTTCTCATTCTGGCTTCTTGCTAATGCACACCCTGGGAGGAAGCAATGATGGCTCAAGTAGTTGATCCCTCCCACTCTTATGGGAGACCTGAATTGAGTTCCAAGCTCCTGCCTTCAGCGTGGCCCAACCATGACTATTGCAAGCATTTGGGGACTGAAATTGAACATGGAAGCTCACTCCCTCTCTCTCTCTGCCTTTCAGATAAAAAAAAGGAAAATATTTCTTTAACAGTAGTTTAGAATGGAGTTGAGAGAGTAGAGGTGAGAGGGTGAGTTGAAATGTGAATGCAGCTTTTCTGGTGAGAATTAAAGGTAGGCAGAGCTAAAATAGTAGTCATGGGAGAACCAAAGAGATATGCTGTGTAGGACAAGAACATAAAAACAAAATTTACATATTTTGATAAATGATTAAATGTGAGATCCTGAGTGAATGAAACAGTCAAGAATGACTGTGAGTGGGGAAAATGGTGTTACTAGCAGATATTGGGGAAAATGGAGGAGCAAATGCTGAGGGCTCTTTCATCACATGTATTTGAGGTGTTTATAGTACATTCCATGTAAGAAGTGCATCATGACTCTGTATTTAAATGTGGGTCTGGGGTTTGATGCATGTGCTATACCTGGAGCTACCGACTTGGGTATCCTCCGTGAAGGAGTGATAGCATCTGCTAGTTCACTCACCAAATAGCCACAACAGCTGGGGCTGGGAAAGGCCAAATCCAGGAGCTTGAAACTCTATCCAGGTCTCCCATGCAGGAGAGTTGGGCAAGGGCTTGGCAGGCGCATTATCAGGGAGTTGGATTGGAAGTACAGCAGCCAGGACTCAAATTGGCACCCATGTAGGATGTTGGCATCACAGTCAGTGGCTTAATTCACTGTGCTACAGTGCTATCCCCAAGGACCAATGACTTTGAAGTGAGCTCCCCCCTCCCCCCAGCATCTCCACCCCTTTTTGTGTGGCTGCTCTCCTTTTCTCTGACTGGTACAGGATTCTGTAACATCTATCTTTCTACTATTATGGTATTTTTAAATCAATCCCATTCCTAACACTAGGGTTTTCCATTCACAAGCTTGAGTCTAATTTTGGTCATGCTCAAAATTTCCCTACTCCCTTCCAATTTAAATCAATTCTTTATATTTCTCATGAATGTTTTCCCTTAAAATCAATTTTAAGAAAAAATTAGGGCAAGCTCCTTAATTCTTCTATCTTTGTGAACCTCAGTGTGCTCTCCACATGGTGGGTATTCAGCAGATGTTTGTGTAAATCCAGTCTGGTCAGCAAGCAGTCATGGGTTTTGTTTGGCTTGCATTGTATTGATCTGGAGAGAGTTTATGGAAAATTTCAACTAATTGCCAAAATTTAAACACTGAACTTTTCTGATAAAAATCTGGGGTTTTGTCTTCTCTTGACAACTAGGATGATCTGACAATGTAGAACCACATTTACATATGGTGACAGTTGGCTGAAACTAAGCAGCAGCTGCCCCCCCCACCCCCACCCCGTATATGGGCTGGATTCTTGGCTTCTCACAGTTCACACATGTGTCCTCTACATAATGACAAAATGGCAGTTGATATTATTAAGTCTTACTCTTTTTATTTTCCTTATGAAAGAATTAAAAAGAAAATAAATATTGAAAAACCAGTGCTATATTGAGAGAACCATGTGTTTTTTTATTTTTTATTTTTTTAAGATTTACTTTTTTATTTGGAAGAGGGAGGGAGGCAGAGGGAGAGGGAGAGATTTTTGCATTCACTGGTTCACTCCCCAACTGGCAGCAATGGCTGGGGCTGGACCAGGCTGAAGCCAGGAGCTTCTTCTGGGTCTCCCATGTGGGTGCAGGGGCCCAAACACTTGGGCCATCTTCCACTGCTTTTCCAGGTGCATGCAGGGAACTGGGTAGGAAATGGAGCAGCTGGGACTTAAACCAGTGGTGTATGGGATGCCCATATTGGAGGTGGTGGCTTTACCTGCTATGCCACAATACCAGCCTCATGAGTTTTTATTTTAAAAATGTTTATATTGATTCTCAGGGCATTTATTAATATTTATTAGATACCTATATTGTGCACTCACTGTTCCTAGAAACTGGGAACAAAAAGGTAAGCAGGTTAGGCAAAGGAGCTCAGAATGCTTTCACTCCTGACTTTCACTCTTGGGTTTTCTGAATGAAGAAAAGATGTCAGCATTGTTAAAACCTACAGAAGGAGTGAGGAGGATGAGAGTTGGGTACAGCCCATTTGGACCTGGGAATTTTGTGATTGGGATTTCTTTAAGGTAAGTTAAGGAGTGAATAGATGTTGATGATGTCACTATTCAGAGAATTCATTTAAAATACTTGGTAGGTGTAACAAGGTTGAGGGAAGTTTTACCTGTTTTATAGCAAAGAAGTGTGTGTGTGTGTAAACTAACATAGAGGTATCATTGTAAATATTGAAGATTTAGAAGGAGGCTTAACTAAAATGGAAACATCACTATAGAATAAGGTATGAAACAACAAAGAAGATTACAATACATTCTGGAAGACAGAAAGCAGCTGGAAAAATGGTATCTGACTTAACAGATAAGAAAGTGTGTCAGGGCATGGAAGTGGACCAGTTAACCTGACGAAACCCCTGAGATACTCGTTATTTTCAGGAAGAAGCAGGGTCTGCAGAAGCCAGTGATGGAGGGGTGTGTGTGTGTGTGTGTGTAGGCCCCAGGTAACCATTTCCATTTTCCCTTCTCATCTAACCAGATAGGAGGTGGAGGAATGTCTAATGACAAAGCATCCCTAGACTGGGAGCAAGCAGAGGAGCAAGGGCAGTAATGAGCTGTGGCACTAAAAAAGGCTAACAGAGCAAACTATAAGATTCCCACAAATTGCTCTGCTTCCAGAATACTCGCAGCCAACTGAACATCATTTACCAATCAAAACAGGAAGATTCTTTGGCTAAACTGAGTATCTCCAGAGAATGAATCACCCTGTATTAACATCTGAAAGGCCCTTAGTGACACCCAGCAGCTGATCATGCTCCAAGTGAGGCTTGCTCATTGGCATACTACCACAGTGTATGTAATTGGCAGTCCCAGTTACAGTACTTCATTCTTAAACATGAATGGATTACCAAAAATTACTAGAAATTAGAATACAGCTTCCAACATGGAAGAGGCTGAATGGTCAAATAGGAAAGGCTAACTTGGATGAAGTAGAAGTATTTGGATATGCAGAGAAAAAGATTAAAAATATTTAAGATTTATTGTATTTAAAAGGCAGAGTTAAGGGGTGAGGGAGAGAGAAACAGAGAGAGAGAGAGATCGATCTTCCATCTGTTACTTCATTCCTAAAATCGCTCCAATGGCAGAGGCTGGGCCAGGCAGAAACCATAACTCTGTCCAGATCTCCCACATGGATGCAGGGGCTCAAGCACGTGGGCCGTCTTCTACTGTTCTCCCAGACATATTATATTAGCAGGGAGCTGCAAGGAAAGTGGAGCATCCATGACTCAAACTGGAACCCATATGGGATGGCAGTGTCGCAGGTGGCAGCCTAACCTGTTGCGCCACAACGCTGGCCCCAAAAAAACATTAAAATTAAAACCAGCTGATTGTTAAAATCAAAAAGATTAAAAACTGCATTCAGGATATTTTGAAAGAAATACCCAAAGGTGATGTCAGAAATAAAAATACAAAACAAAATTTGATGTGAGACACAAGACTAGGAAATAAATCAAGGAGAAATCTTCCAAAGTAGAAGGAGATGGAAATATATAAAAGTATATTTATGTGTGTATTCTGCATAATCAAGTAAGTAAGTAAGTAAATAAGAACTTTAGGCAAGCACTGTGTGTGTGTGTATGTGTGTGTGTGTGTGTATTTCCCTGCCATATCTGAGTTTGTCTCTAACACAAAGGATAAAAACTGAATTTCAGTTTTCTTGTTGACAGTTTGATTGTTGGTTTCAGTAGTTGGTTGTCAGTTTCAGTATAGCTGAGTGCCATATTTGAAGTTAATAGTTACCATCTCAATGTACTGAATTTTAATTTGTGAATAGAAACTTTTTACTAAGTTTGAACATAAGAGCATTTTAACCTGTTATCCATCATTTTTTTAAAGCAAGATTATTGCCTTGCATGGTTTTCCCATACAGTGTGAGTAATGTTAAAAGTCAGCTTAGAGGAACATATTTCTCTTTGGTTTTCAATGAATGTTGAATTAGAGAGATGTTTTGTGATATTTCCCCCTGAGTTTCTTCATGGTCCAATAAAGCCAGAAATTTGAAGTAAGATCAAGGTAGAAAGATATTTGGACTGTGGCTTCTCTCTGCTACCTAGAAATAATTTTTAAAAATTTTCCGAAAGAAATCCCTCTTTTGAAACAAAATGAATGCTACTGGAAACCATTACACTTATTGAAATAAACCAGTCCCCAATGCAAATCAAAGTGGATTAAGAGTAAAAGGGATCACGTAAACAAGACAAATGTCTGCTAATAATAACTGATAGAATTAAAAAGGAGAGGACGATCCAACACGGGAAGTGGGATACACAGCAGACTCATAGAATGGCAGATGTCCTAAAAAGCACTCTGGCCTCAGAATCAGCCCTTAAGGCATTCAGATATGGCTGAAGAGCCCATGAGAGTATTTCAGGCATGGAAAGCCAAGACACTCTGGCAAAAAAATAAATAAATGAATAAATAAATAAATAAATAAATCTCTGTGAGTGAGATCCTAGTGGAAAGAACTGGCCATCAAAGAAGGAGGTATGGACTGGCGAAGTGACTCACTTGGCTAATACTCCACCTGTGGCGCTGGCACACCGGGTTCTAGTCCGGGTTGGGGCGTCAGATTCTGTCCCAGTTGCTCCTGTTCCAGTCCAGCTCTGCTTGGCCCGGGAAAGCAAAGGAGGATGGCCCAAGTGCTTAGGCCCTGCACCCACATGGGAGATCAGGAGGAAGCACCTGGCTCCTGGCTTTGGATCGGCGCAGCAGGCCGGCTGTAGTGGCCATTTGGGGGGGTGAACCAACAGAAAGAAGACTTTTCTCTGTCTCTCTCTCTCACTAACTCTGCCTGTCAAAAAAAAAAAAAAAAAAAAAAAAAAAAAAAAAAAAAAAAGGAGGTACCTTTCTCTGAGGGAGGAGAGAACTTCCACTTTGACTATGACCTTGTCTAAATAAGATCAGAGTTGGCGAACTCAAAAGGCTTCCATAGCCTTGGCAACTCATGACAAGAGCCTTGGGTGATTACTGATGCTATAAACAAGAGTGTCAATTGTTAAGTCAACAACAGGAGTCACTGTCCACTTACTCCTCATATAGGATCTCTGTTCTTAATGTGTTGTACTATGTGAATTAACGGTATAACTAATACTCAAACAATATTTTTCATTTTGTGTTTCTGTGTTTCTGTTGAAATCTTTACTTAGTATATACTAAATTGATCTGTATATAAAGAGAATTGAAAATGAATCTTGATGTGAATGGGATGGTTGCAGGTGGGAGGGAGGTTATGGGGGGAAAAAGCCACTGTAATCCAAAAGCTGTACTTTGGAAATTTATATTTATTAAATAAAAGTTAAAAAAAAGAAACCACTCCCCAAAGACAAACATTTGTGTGGTAATTAATAGAGTACAAAAATGTAACCTATATGAACAAAATTGATATTTTGAGATTTGATTCTTGTTTGGAGCCCTTGCCCTCCACTGTTGAGGAAGTTCTTTTTTTCTATTTGTTGAATTCTTCACTTAATGAAGGGTTAAGCTTATGATTATAAAATAACAAAGTATGTTATTGTAAAAATTGAAAGAATAAGGATGGAAGAGGGAGAATGGGAGTATGGGACGGAGGATGGGATGGGAAGTATCATGCTCCTAAATCTGTATATATGAAATACATGAAATTTATTCAATTTATATAAAAATTAATTTTTTCTGTGGTAATGAAAAATAAGCTACTAGTTCCTTGCTACATTTAGTACCAGTCTTTTTTTTATTTATTTGACAGGTAGAGTTATAGACAGAGAGAGAGTAGTATCAGTCTTAAATTGGTACTAGGTGATCAGTATTGGGAACTAATCTGCAAGAGTTTAATAGAATAAAACATCTTTGGAAAGTACATATTTACCTTTTGTCAGTGTTCTTTGAAATTCTACACACTTCTATCAACAAAATCAAAAACACTGCTTATTTCCTTTAAAATCTCTACTATTGTCAGACTGCGGTGAATTCTGAGATTTTCCTCTGTTGGAATATCTTATTTAATAAGGGATATCACAACATAGCACTGTGGCCTAAAAACTCAGTTTTACATGCCCTAAGGTTTAGAAATACCAAAACAGTGATTTAAAAAAGAGTGAGGGCATTGCCTAGCAGGTAAGGTTCAGATTAAGAAGCCCCTGTCTTACATCGGAGTACCTGGGTTTCATGCCCGACTCTGATACCTGCTCCAACGCCTGATTCCAGCTCCAGGGCCTGATTCCAGCTTCTTGCTCATGAAAACTCTGGGAGACAGCAGGAATGGCTCCAGTAATTGGGAACCTCCCGTCATGTATGATTGAGCTCCTGGCTGCTGTTTTCAGCCTTGGTCAAGTCCAGCTGTTCTGGGCATTTGGGGATTGAACCAACAGATGGGAGCTCTGTTTTTAACTATCTGTCTCTCTTCCCCTCTAATTAAGTAATTATTTAAAAATTAAAAAGAATGAGAATGAAAATTACATAGGTAATATGACTATTACTATCATATAGATAGCATGACTGCTTCCACATTTCCATTAGGTTACTACAACTGTACATTTATCAAGAGAAACATTGAGATACTTTACTATATAGAACTTCATACCTATGTTTTCTTTCCTTGCCATCTTCAGTTTCCCACAAAAGTCCTTTGTTTTCCTCCCACAGTACAATATTTCCCACAGGCCTTCCTGAGGAGTTCTCTGTAGCAGCCACATTTCGTGTACGCAGAAGCACCAAAAAGGAACGTTGGTTTCTATGGCAGGTTTTAAACCAGCACAATATGCCACAGGTAAGGAATCACAAGAGTTGTGTGATTTGGTCAGGTGAGTCTTTGAACAGTTATCTCAAATTTGGAAGCCGAACTAGCATCCAGATATTCTTTTGGAGGCGTCCTCTATAGGGAAATGCAAGAATCATCATCGTTAGGGAGGTCGTGCTGAGGCTGTAATATGAGAAGCTAGTTGGCAAGACAGGGTTAGTGTTTTTTTACTTCCAGATTTCATCTAATTATGCTTGCACTGATTTTCCTTCACAACAGCTTCATTAATTAGCTCACCAATAACTTCTTAACCCATTCTTTAAAAGAAGATGTATTTATTTGAAAGGCAGAGAGAGAGACAGACAGACAGACACACAGAGAGACTTTTCCATTTGCCTGTTCACTCCCCAAATGGAGTAGCATCCAGGGCTGACCAAGCTGAATCCAGGAGCTAGCAATTCCGTTCAGGTCTCATGTGGATGGCAGGGAACCAAGCACTGTTTCCCATCTTCCACTGCCTTCCCAGCCACATTAGCAGAAAGCTAGATCGAAAACACAAGCAGTTGGGACTTGAACTGGCATCCAGTATGGGATGCCAACATTACAGGTGGTGGCTTAACCCACTGTGTCACAACTCTGGCCCCAGGTAATGACTTCTTTACCTCCCACCATGTCTGTTGTTATATATTATTTTTTAACATGGTTCATTGCTTCGTGTGGGGAGCAACTCGGACTAGGCTAAGTTACTGGAATTAAGACTTACTCTATGCATCTGCTCTCCCACAATATGGCACTGAAAGGGAGTAAACAACTTCTACACAGCTGCCTCTCGCCAGTTTGACTGATGAGCTGCAGGAGCTGATCTTGCTCCTGATTGGAGATCAGCGTGCTCGGTGTGTGGGTAGCAGAGTTGGGATTGGTGGAAGAGGACTATAAAGGAGGAGAGAGACAACATGCACCAGGAACATCCGGGTAACATCTGAGCAGCCCCCGAGAGAGCCGGCTGGCGGTGTGCTGCTCCTCCGTGGAAGTGGGGAAAGTGGCAGGGGGAGCTGCCCCTCCACGGAAGTGGAGGGGTCGGCAGCCAACCCAGGAAGGACCAGCAGCAAACCCGGGAAGGGCTGAGCAGACAAAAGAACAGCGCAGGGTCCTGTGTCGTTCCTCCGTGAATGGGGGAGCGACAGCTTCGTTTAACAATCCTTGGTGAATTGAGATTTAAATATTTGTCCCATCAATAAAAAAAATTATGGTAGACTATATTTTAGGTGTGAAAAGTGTAAAGATTTATAAAGCAGAATTCTTACTTCTCATTAACATATGTCTAAAGAGAATAACATCTATGATAACAATGTAATACAACATAATTATACAGTGGAATAAGTGCAGTAGTAGAGACAAACTTGGCATTGAGTAGGGCCTATAAAGGCATGAAGACAATAAGAACCCAAGAAAGTCTGTAGAAGAAATAACCTTTGGGTTGGAAAGGGGGGTGCAGGCACTCTAGGGAGGGGAGATTAAACTCAAAATTACTTAATGGAGCCATACATTTGTGTTTATATGTATATCCACTGAAATGTTTTGAATTTCCCCTGGTCTTTTAACCGATTAACATAGTCGCAATGTTATGATGGGAAGATGAATTAAATGGAAAAAGTATGTCCTCTATAAAGGAATTTCTCTGCACCAAGCAAATCTTCAAAGGTTAAAAAAGTTGATCTCAGTTTCTATGCTAAGCAAAATTATATTACTCTTAAATGAATAACCTTGAATTGCTCACATAGAATATAAATAATATATATAAATTACATGAAACATCCAAAATTTTAAAATTATAAATTTGTATCATATCTACAAATATAATTATAGAATTTTAATACAATTACAAAATAAAATATATACAACACATGCATTCTTAGATCTCTCAAGAACAAATGTATTCACCAAAATACTCAATATCTAAGCAATTTTTGTAGCTGGTTGTTTACTGTTCTTTTTTGTTAACAAACCTGTTGTACTCAAGTGTTTAAAATACTTTACTGAGTGCTTCCATTTTACTAACATGTATTTTGAGCTTTCTATTGTGTTTTAATAATTTCAAACATCGCTTTTTAAAACATTTTTAATTTTGCAGATTTCTATCGTAGTTGATGGTGGAAAGAAGGTGGTGGAATTTATGTTCCAAGCTACAGAGGGAGATATGTTGAACTACATTTTTAAAAACCGAGAACTGCGTTCTTTGTTTGATCGTCAGTGGCATAAACTTGGCATCAGTGTACAACCCAGGGTCATTTCGCTCTATATGGATTGTAATTTAATTGTGAGCCGGCAGACTGACGAAAAGGACACCATGGATCTTCAGGGAAGGACAGTCATTGCTGCGCGAGCGTCAGATGGCAAGCCTGTGGACGTAAGTTGTGTTGTTGGTTGTAAAAGAGAATAGTAGCATTCTATGTTACACAAAACATCGTATTAAAAACCTCTTTAATTACTAGGAAATAGCTTCCCTTCTCTCACTGTTTAATTTGCTGTCACATGCATGAAGGGTAGCTATGTATTTCTGACAGTATTTTCACATTTATTATCTTCTTTCTATTTTCACCTATTTTCTCGAGCCAGTGAATTTAAAAGAACTGGGTCATGCCTTTAAAATAATATTAGGTAAGGTAAATTTTCGTAAGAATTGGAAATACAATATAAAATGTAAGCTTGATCTAAGCTCATATGTTTTGAATAGAGAGGACTGAGAAAAGATGAAGTTTAAATTAAATGGTTCCAGATTATCTAGTGTTTTCATTCAAGAACAATAAGCTATTTATTCATCCTCACAATAGTAATTGCTTTGTGTTGTGGACTACTTTTCATAAGCTTATAATGACTTTCCAGAGTTCTATAGGAGGAAAATACAATCACTAAGTATCAGTAGGTCATGTGGATGAGAAAAATTGGCTAGCAAATCCCTTCCAGATGAAAATATTCTTTAAAATTACATTTGAAGTAAGATGATATAGATTTTTCCTAGAGAACAAGGCCTTTAATCTTAAAAAAGTGAAAGATATATATTAATTTGATATCTGTACATTTTCGTGTGAATAGAGTGATAGAAAAAGCCACAAAAATAATCAATACAGATCACGCATAGAAAATAATGATCTGAACACACAAAGCAATAAATAGCTTAATTTTCTATCATAAGTACAACTTTTGATATGTACAAATACACATTTAGCCAGCTTATTTCTAAATGCCCCCACGGACAGATATAGGTAAAATAATAAATATTATTTTAAAATCAGTGAGAATTTCATAACTAGGGCTCAGTGATGACCAGCAAACTATACCAGAGTAGCAGCAGTCCACCCATCCTGGTGACATCCCATCATGGACAGCAGGCTGCTTGGGAGTCACACAGATGAGGTTTTAAATCCTAGCCAAGCTGCTTAATTGTTGTCATCTGTTCATTTATTCTGTTAATTATTAATTTATCTGAACCTCAGTATTCTCAGTGATAGAGTAGGTGGATAATACCTTATAATGTGGTCAGTTCTCTGAAGAATTATTTGTCTATTCAGGATCAGACACATAATATTCAACTCTGTTATAAGAAGGTACAAACAAAACTAAACTACCAAACTTCCTTTCAGAGATCTCGAAGGCTAATAGAAGGATTAAAATCTGTAGCAGTACATGTGGCTGCTAATGATAACAATATTAATCACAAAAACATCAGTATGAGAACTTGCAGAAGGTGTATCCAAAGGCAAAAGGAGCAAGTGAGGACCAGTACCTAGAACATCAGGGATGTGACTTGTAGCAATAGGTGGATCATAGGTAGGTAGGAAGTCATTCAGAGAATTCTAATGCCAGAAGTGGGGGAGTGGTGTTAGGACCTGCCTTAAGTACAAGAGCTTGAAATTCAAATCTATTCTCACAGGACTAGTAAGATCATAGTGGGCTCTGGATCCAGAGGAACTAGAAGAACGCAAGAACACACTGAGATAAGCTGCAAGAGAAGAATGGGTTGCAAGACTAGAATCCAGTCTTGTTGCTCAGCCTCTGAAAGTTGGGTGATCTATGTCCTTTGTCTCATTGACAGGCAGAGTGGACAGTGAGAGAGAGACAGAGAGAAAGGTCTTCCTTTGCCGTTGGTTCACCCTCCAGTGGCCCCCGCGGCCGGCCTGCTGTGGCCGGCACACTGCACTGATCCGATGGCAGGAGCCAGGTACTTATCCTGGTCTCCCATGGGGTGCAGGGCCCAAGCACTTGGGCCATCCTCCACTGCACTCCCTGGCCACAGCAGAGAGCTGGCCTGGAAGAGGGGCATCCGGGACAGAACCAGTGCCCCGACCGGGACTGGAACCTGGTGTGCAGCCGCCGCAAGGCAGAGGATTAGCCTAGTGAGCCGTGGCGCCGGCCCTCATTGACTTTTTAACCAAGGAAAGAACTGATCCAGAACGTACAAATGAAGAATATCAGGTGTGTCCTTGTTAAAAGGACACAGTATGAAAATTATAGTACAATATTATAGTGGTTTCATCATTTAAGGCAAATTCTGATTCATTTGAGGATAAAATTGAAGGCATGTCATCATGCAGCTTTTAAAGGACACAGTCACTGTTACACAAACAAAAGATATCATTTTAAATAATTCTTGGTTCTAAAATTTCAAGTGAACTAAATTCTCATCATCTCCCTTTAAGCTCTGCGATCCATGAGATCAGCTGTCGTGTGAGAGTGTTTTAGTTTTTCAGGCTGCATGCTATTGAAAACACATTCTAATGATTGGCTTTTGTGTGAGAGAAAGGCAATAAGACTGATATGAAGGAACTTTTTAAAAAATAAGCCTTCAGGTTGACAAGCATCAATATAGATTTAGCCCTAACTGGATTTTCTAAAGCATTGTCATTCTAAATTCTAAATTAACTAATGAATAAAGAAAACATGGTTGAACTAGGCTGATTATAGTTGCAATATCATGGGTACCTAATTTCTAATCCTTTAAATAATTGAAAATCTGTTTTTACTAAAGTAACATAATTCACATGCAGGTGGTGATACATAATAAGACTTCAATATTTAATGGTTATTTTGATAATGATGGTAAGTTTTAGTTAAGAATAGTATTAATTGGTGCCTCCATTCTTCTACATAACTGGTTTATTACTGTCAGTGTTCCATTAGACTATGTGAGATACGACATTTAAACTTTAAGGATGGCCATTGTGATACAGTGGATCAGGGCAAATAAACAGGAATGGGCATTGTAAGCATAGCCTGTTAGACTGCTGCTTGGAAGGCCTGCATCTCATGTTGGAATACCTGGTTCAAGTACCAGCTGTATTACGCTTCTGATCCAGGTCCTGCTAATGCGTACCCTGGTAGGCAGCAGATGATATAGCTCAAGTGCCTTAGGTTCCAGCTACCCTCATAGGAAACTCAGATGGAGTTCCTGGCTTCTGGCTTTGGCTTGGCCTAGTCCTGGCTGTGGCAGGCATTTAGGAAGTGAACCTATGAAAGGAAGCTAGTGGGCAAGCTTGTGTGTGCATTCTCTCCTCTCTCTGCTGTGGGGAGCAGCCCGGACTGGACTGAGTTACTGGAATTAAGACTTATTCTATGCATCTGCTCTCCCACAATATGGCGCTGGGAGAGAAGTAAACAGCTTCCACACAGCTGCCTCCAGTTCAGCTAATAAACTGTAGGACTTGCTCCTGATTGGAGGAGAGCAGCGTACTCGGCGTGTGGGCAGCCGAGTTAGGATTGGCGGAGGAGGACTATAAAGGAGGAGAGAGACGGCATGCACCAGGAACATCTAAGGGGAACATCTAGCTGAAGGAACACCTGTGCAGCCCCCGAGAAGAGCCGGCCGGCGGTGTGCCGCTCCCCTGCGGAAGTGGGGAATGTGGCCAGGGGGAACTGCCCTTCCACGGAGGTGGAAGGGATAGTAGCCAACCCGGGAAGAACCAGCAGCAAACCCGGGGAGGGCCGAGCAGACGAAAGAACAGCGCAGGGTCCTGTGTCGTTCCTCCACGAAGAGGGGGAGCGACATAATGGTGCCGTGACTCGGATTAGGAAACTTAGGAGGGAAGAAATGACTCGGATAGGAAACCTAGGACGGATAGCAAACTTAGGAGGGAAGAAACGGGAAGAACTGGGAAAATATCGGAGAGAGAGACTAGCAAACAGCCTAGGGAAAAGCCGGACGAAAAAGGGTGCTGGAAGAAGCTATTGAAAGCCTAGGCATAGACTCAGATACGGACTACGGGGGGAAGCTGGGAGAAATCTCTAAGGTCGAAAGCGAAAGTGAAAGCTAGAACAAACAGACTCGGATACGGACTGTGGGGAGAGGCCAGGAGAAATGAAGGAGGAATATTGTTGGAGGAAAGCTTGGGGAAACATACCGGGTAGAGAAAAATGTTAGGGAAATTGAAGCCGTGGGGGGCAGGCCAAGGCGGACACGAAAGCCACTTTGGGATTCTCAAGTTAGCCCGGGAATAGGGGGCGAAAAGTTGAAACCAGAAGCTGAAACGTAAGCCAGATTGGGATCCGTCTGATTAGCCCGGGGAGCAAAGGACGGGAAGCCAAACCGTGGGGCGGAGACGTAAGCTGGGTTGAATTCGCCAGGCTAGCCCGGGGAACTTAGATTGAATGCTAGTGGCGGACACGTAAGCTACGCTGTGTGACTCGCGGAAGCCGCCGCGTGCAGAGAGCACGGGGCGTGAATAGATAGGGAACGGGGCTGGCGCGAGGCCGTGGTTCAGACGCGAAAGGGTTAAGTGCGAGACTGCGGAGTGTGCGCGCAAAGCGGGCTGAAGCGGCTCAGCCGGAAAGCCGCTGAGAAATAGCCTCGGGGCGGAGCCTGCCGGCAGGGCGAGGCGCCGGGAAGCTGCGGGGATAAGAGAAACAGAAGTTTTAGAAGTAAAGTGAGAGAAATAGGAATGCTGGAAGATAGAAGTGGAATGGGAGAAATAGGAATGCCCGGAGATAGAGAAATAGAGAAATAGAAAGGCCTCCCCTCAACATGGCAATGAGAAAGCTTGGATTCGGTCTGCCCAATTAGTGAGGCGATGAGAACCTGTGGCGGCTAGCAGCTTATGCGCCGCAGGTCACCGAAGACAGGCACGAATTAACATCAATAAGGCCTCCCCACAACACTGCTATGTGAGAGCTTGGATTCGGTCTGCCTGATTAAGGCGGTAAGCACCAGCAAGCAGCTCGACCAGAGTATGAGCTGCAGGTCACCGAAGATAGGCACGAACCAACACTAATAAGTCTCCCCCACAATACGGCAATGAGAAGGCTTGGATTCGATTTGCCTGATTGTTAGGGCTTGTAAGCCCCTGCAGGCAGAGCAGAGCATGCGCTGCAGGGCACCGAACACAGGCACGCATCAGCGCCTAAAAACCTCCTCACAACATGGCGAAGAGAGGACCTGGATTCGGTTTGCCTGATTGATAGGACTTGTAAGAGCCTGTGGCAACTCTAGCAAGTAGAGCAGAGTGTGTGCCGCGGGACACCGAAGACAGGCGCGTATCAACGCCAAAAATAAAAAGAAAGGGGGATCTGTGGGGAGCAGCCCGGACTGGACTGAGTTACTGGAATTAAGACTTATTCTATGCATCTGCTCTCCCACAATATGGCACTGGGAGAGAAGTAAACAGCTTCCACACAGCTGCCTCCAGTTCAGCTAATAAACTGTAGGACTTGCTCCTGATTGGAGGAGAGCAGTGTACTCGGCGTGTGGGCAGCCGAGTTAGGATTGGCGGAGGAGGACTATAAAGGAGGAGAGAGACGGCATGCACCAGGAACATCTAAGGGGAACATCTAGCTGAAGGAACACCTGTGCAGCCCCCGAGAAGAGCCGGCCGGCGGTGTGCCGCTCCCCTGCGGAAGTGGGGAATGTGGCCAGGGGGAACTGCCCTTCCACGGAGGTGGAAGGGATAGTAGCCAACCTGGGAAGAACCAGCAGCAAACCCGGGGAGGGCCGAGCAGACGAAAGAACAGCGCAGGGTCCTGTGTCGTTCCTCCACGAAGAGGGGGAGCGACACTCTGCCTTTCAAATAAATAAACATTTTAAAAAGAATAATTTTTTAAAAACTGTATAAGTAAGAGTTAACCTAAAAAGCCTTTCAAGATGTCACAGAAAAGAAATAATTAAAATTAATTGAGTCAGAGAATTTTGCATTGCTGCAAATCTTGGGCTGCTTATGAATCCATAAGATGTCTGTAGTTCTTTTTAAAAAATTATTTTATTGGAGATTGAGAGAACATGAACCCGACAAAGAGCTTGTTCCTATCCACTGACTCACTCCCCAAATGCCCATAACGGCTGGAACTAGATCAGGAACATATTACAGATCTCCCACATGAGTAGCAGGAACCCAATTATTTGAACATCATGGCTACCTCCCAGAGTCTCCTTTATGGGGAAGTTGGAATCAAGAGCCAGAGTTAGGAATCAAATCCAGGCACCACACTTCAGTGTGGGACATGGGCATTTTAATTGCTAGGCTAATCTGCTCCTGGAGTTGGCAAATGCTTTCCATGAGTTAAATTAACTTTGTTCGTCTTTTGCCTTTTGGTTTTGGGGTAGAGAGTCACAGTTAAACACAGATGTCTGTTTTCTATATACTTACTCCTTGACTTTAAAGTCATGTAAACTCTAATTCTCTTATAATGAGAGACAGCGAAAGATGTATTAAGGATTGGAAGGAGGGAGGGAGAGGGAAAGAGAAGCACAGAAGCACAGAAAGGAGTTGGAGGAGGAAGGTGGAGAGGATTGTTTTCTGACATAGTTTATGTCGAATCATCATATAATGAATTATTAAATTATTAAATTTTCAACTACAAGCTAATTTCAAATCTCCCATCAATAGCTACTAATATAAAGTGTTATTCAATACAGCATATTAAGCAATATCAGTTCCTAAGAAATTCAGTCTTTCTGAGCATCTATCAGGTTGACATATTTTCAATAATTCGCACTATTTACTTAGGTGGTGGTTCTTCCACTTAAAGGCACAATTATACTTTCCTTTATTTTCCTTAATTTCATATTCAAATGTCAAAAAACTCCATCAAACTGTTTAGCAAATATAAGGAAATCTGTTTTTCTTTAAAGATTGTAGATTCTTGCTCAGGTTTGTACCAGTATAATACATAATCCATAGGTTTTAGACAGAATTCATGAAATAATTACCTTTATTTTTCTTACTGTGAATTGTGCATTAATTTCAGTGCCTCATACAGGAAGGAGGTCTGGAATGGCAGATAACAGACACCTCCTCCATCATGATCTTGAACCACTGACTTTTTCTCCAGAATTTTATACTTGGATTTATCCAGAATTTTATACTTGTTGTTATTGTGTGAACATCATTGTAGTGTATAATAATACCTCTCATTAATTAAATACTTTTAAATTCTTAAATAATTAGCCAAGATTTATAGTAATTTTACTACCTGATTTTCTTTGTCTAGATCTTTTGCTATATGTGACTGTCTCTTTCTAAAACTGGTCCAAAAAGTAGTGAATCCTAAATTAAACAAAAAACATTGAAAATACCTACTAGCTATTTTTACTAGCTTTCTTTTTCTTTCCAGCTACATTATCAGAGTTCTTAACTGTCTTAACATGTTTCTCAAAAAAAAAACCTGATGATACTTTTTACTAATTTTTTGATAGATTGAACTTCACCAACTTAAAATCTACTGTAATGCAAACTTCATAGCTCAAGAATCATGCTGTGAAATATCAGATACCAAGGTAAGCTAATTCTCTTGGGATGTGACCATGCACAATGCCAGTTACCTTTGGCTACATGAACTGTGGAGTCCAAAGGCACTGGCTGCCTTCTGCTGATGCTGAATGAGTAGTTCATTTCAAGGATAGAAGCCTCCTTATGCTCTCCCATAGTGCCTTTTCACAGTTTAAATCCCAACATTGCTCTCTGAATTTCAGGCCTGACGTGCCCTCACTTTGGCCTCTATATACCTAAAAGAGAATGTATGCCTTTCTGTGTAAACTGTGTTCTGACAGTGGCATCATCACTTAGTAGTTACGTGAGCTTTCATCAATGATCACACCTGATACCATTCAGCTGCTTTTTCTAGCCTGTCATCCATCCTGGCTAGTTTTCTTTTGTGGTCGATTTTTTCATTCTCATCTTCCATTGTTCTGTTATTACAAAGTGCACTACCTTTTCCCTGTAACTGCCAAAGTCCACTTTTACCTCATACTTGGGCTTTTCCATGTCAACTGCTTTCCTCATATCTAGTCCTTTATCTTTGTAACATCAGTGGTAAACATCTGTGAAACATGGCTTAATCTGTTCATTCACTTTTTTTCCACAACAAATATCTATCACTCAAAAACACTGCTCCTTAAGATGTTGCCCTAACAAATATGAATAAAGCTCCTTCCCTGCTCCCTATTGATCTCTTCTCAAAGTTCAAGTGACTCCATGGTGATGGATGTAAATACAGCTCCTTAATCACTCCTACAGATTCTGAACCTAATTGTTTTCTTTTACCAGTCTCCCATTCCAAGAAATTGATGAGTGTGATACTTTCTCTCTCTCTCATTGTCGTGGTCACGTGTGCCATTTTATGTGATTAGTTGTGACTGAATGTGTCTTTAATTTATTCAAGTACAATTTAGACTCACTAAGGAGAGTTCCACTTCTATGTTTTGTTTTTGTGCCTTGCATTTTGTTCATGACTATAGCATTTTTTCTTGATGTGTTGACTTATCAACCACTAAAGGAGGTAGATGGGACACACAGGTTTTTGAAAGGGATTAATTCTAAAAACAAACCTGGTAGGAGGAATAAGTTCTGGTGTTCTGCGGTGCAACAAGGTGAATATAATTTAACTGTAATGCAATATGTCTCAGTATAGCTAAAAGAGAAGACTTTGTGATGACCATAAAGACATGATATATTTTTATGGTAATAGATATGCTAATTAACCTGAATTGATTATTACCCAGTATTTAGGTGAATTAAAACATCAACATTGTACATTATAAATACATACATATATTATGTGTCAATAAAAAATGTAGTTAACTTCCCAAAATAAAATAAATGCAGTCAACTTACTAAAATAACTTACAATTAGTAAAAGGTGAAAAAGTGATTCTTTGGGTCTTAGATTTTTCCAGAAATCCCATAATTGCCATAGAAAATTATGGGAAAAGTTTTTTAAGCATTTGTGATTAAAATATTTTTAGGGGCCAGTGCTATGTTGTAGCAGGTAAAGCTGCTGCCTGCCTGCAGTGTCAGCATCCATTGTGGACGCCTAGTCAAGTCCAAGCTATTCAACTTTCGATCCAGCTCTCTGCTGGTGTGCCTGGGAGGGCGTCGGAGGATGGCCAAAGTTCTTGAGGCCCTGCACCACCTGGAAGACCAGGAGGAAGCTCCTGCCTTCAGCCTGGCCCATCTCCAACCACTGTAGCCATTTGGGGAGTGAACTAGTGGGTGAAGGATCTCTCTCTCTCTCTCTCTCTCTCTCTCTCTCTCTGCTTCTCCCTTTATCTCGGTAACTTTGTCTTTCAATTAAAGTAAAAATACATCTTTTAAAAAATATATTTTTAATTTCTGTAGTATACTTTGGATGGTGAAACAAGAAATGTGACCAAGTGTCTGAAAGTTTAGCTTTGTCTTTCAAATGTTATAGGTTCATTCACTTATATAACTTGGCTTTCTAATGCATTTCTGCAACCTAGCTTATGGCTGTCATTCCAAGTAAAGTGAAAGGCAGCCAAATAACTTTCTATAAATATCTAAAAAGATAATTTAGGATGCCAGTCTACAGACTTGAAATACCTATACTTCCTGGAGCCACACATTGAAATCTTGAAGACACTAATTTCTAAAACATTTTAAAATTATGCTTTTTAATGTAAAAGCCCTTAAAATAGTAATTTTCTTTGATCAAAAAGTAATGATGATATCCTGATATATCTAAGTGGTATATCCAGACCAACAATTGCTTCCTTGTGTCATTATGAAATGGACATTTTCTTCAACCTGAATTATGAAAAAAATTAAGTTACTGATGAATTATAGGTAGTAGTTTATTATTGAAAGTAGTGACAAATCATATACTTAAGAACAAAACTTGCAAAAAATCACATTTTAAAAAATTATTTGGCACTTAGTTTTAAAATAAGGGAGGAATTTATTTCCAACCATGTAAAAATAAAAGTGTATGTTTCCCTGCTGGTAATTATTGTTGGGAGATGGGGTAGAAATCACCATTCATTTTATAATTAACTTAAATTAAAACATGCTGCATATTACCAGTAGGAGTAAACAATTTGGAAGACAAATAATTTTATAGAAGTCATCTAAATTTATCTTCTATTCTTATATTCAACTCTTTGCAAAATGTCTTTCATTCAGAAAGTATTAATGTATGTGTTATAAAAATACAATTTTTCCTGAAATTTTAAATCATACATGTTTCTTGGGTGTTGCTGCTTGAAGCATTTCAGAGGTGACTTATTCAAGTGGCTCTGTAAACACGCCTCTCTACTCCAATTAGAGCTGTTAGAACTTCAGTTTCTGAAGCAGTCGAGGTTCATGAGTACAGACATAGAGGGAATGGCAAACAAATAGGAAAAAAGAAACTCACATTTGTTGAAAATAAGTTATATATGAAATTAAAATTTTAAGGGCTAATTAACTGAATATGTGCCAAATTAAAAGTTTGCATACTTTCTTTGGAGAGTCTGACTAATTTTATAGCAAATCCTGAGACATTCTTTAAAAGCCCAAGTCTCTAATTTAATGGCTCGTTTATGCAGAGCAAAACTGTGAATTTCTAAGAGGGTTATCTGACTTGGGACCCATGGGGCTATAACTGCCTGGAAAATCAAGTCATACGAGATGAATTGACTGTTTTAGTGATGATCTTCTTTCTTTTGGATATGATTTTTGGATTTTTAGACTTGGAAACATTGAGATAACTAAATAATCATTAAATCTGGAGAAAATGGATATGAAAGAACTAATGGTAAGGATAGGAAGCTAATTTGTTTTATTTCTTGGTGCTGGTTTTATTATGGTTTGCCTTGATAGCATACAGGATTAGAATACTACTTATTTTCAAAATAATTTTTGTACCAAATTATGCATATTTATTATAGAAAACCTGGAAAATGTAGCCAAATTCAAAACATGAAATAAATAAAAACCATGCTCCCAAACAGAGCATAACCACTGGCAATATTTTAGTTTTGTGCCCTAAAAATACTTTTGTCTGCATAAACAATTTATTATATACAAAATAACGTGAACTCTTCCCTTAATATCTTCACCCTCTCTGAAACTGCAAATTTAGAGTCCTAAAACATGTGAGGCCCTGGGTAGAGGTGCTGTGAAGTAAAGATGCATTTTCCACTTCACATTCTGTGAGGATTAATTTTTTGAGTGAAAAACATTCATTGCTTTGTAATCCATGTCCAGCATGTTCTAAACCCACTAGGTACAAAATCCATCACTTGTCTATTTCAGTGAAGAACTTTTCAATATTTTTAAAGGATAATAGACTAGAACAAAGTATATTTTGATTAAACATTGAGTATAAACTGAAATTTTTACTTTACAATTTTTTGCAATCATTTTACAGAAGTAAACTGTGTTTTATGGGTTCATGACATGGTTTGATTTCATTTTTATTCCCCAAATATACACTTTTATTTGTATAAATTACTGTAAGAATATAATTTTTATAAGTGTATGGTCTTGCTATAGATATCATAATGTCACCTAATATAGTGTTAGAATTCCTCACTAAGACGGCAGTATTTATAATACATTTATTGTGTTGTCAACAGAGGAGTCTTAGTGACAGGCTCACACACTGGTGTCAACTTTGAGTTAGTAAGAAGGCAGTTCTTGCAGACAGCCCCATACCTAGTTTGGTAGTAGCCAATGTTTGGAATTGACTTCATTTCCTGAATTTTCATCTTGGACTTTAGTGCTCCGAGCAGGATGACTTTGGAAGTACTGCATCATCATCAGTAACAACTTATGCCGGTAAAATGTCTGCATATCTTCCAGCAAAGCAAGAACTTCAAGACTTGTGCCAGTGCATTCCAAACAAGGTATGTGCCCACTAAAGCCACTCCAGACAACCAGGCTTCTTGGCTGGTACACAGAATGTGTCTTGCCCTTCGGTGATTGTTGAATTCACTGCCTAAGCCACTCCATTTCTGAAGGTTAAAGAAAGAGATGGGAGGTAGGATTTCCTGCATTTTTATGTGGATGGCTCTAAGCCCAAATAAATTAGAATGAATAAAAAGATGAAGGGAGGAACCACCTGTACAACAGGCAAATATCGAGTACTTAACATGTGTCAAGAATAGGCTGCAGTTCTTGGAAATCAGTTGAAAAAACATACAAAAATACTTTCCATAGTATTTTCAACCAGCTGTCTCTCCTCTCAGTAGGTTGTTAGGGAGACTACTCCAAATAATTTGTTTGACCTGTGCCAGTATTGCCCCCTGGTCACTGTCTGGGCCCATGGACCCACATCAACTTCTTATAGATGATAATGGCAATCATAAGGACTGTGCTGAAAGTAGGCTGAGTGGCCTCATGGTTGAGGAAAGGAGAGCTTTCCCTAGTTCCTACAACAGAGTACTCTCTAGCACTCTGTGACTTAATGTGCCCTTAGCCTTGACCCATCCACTTTTACTTCCTTCCTTCCTGGATCATGGAGATCTGAGTGGGTGAAAGTTTAGAGGAAATTCTCATATATTCTGGTGGCCATCATTTCATGTTAAGTACCTGAAGGAGATGATTCCAAATGGTGTTGGAGCCTCAGGAACAATGGGAAAAAGGCATTCAGATGGAGATGAGCATCAGTTCAAAGAAGAGCCAAACTTTAGCTTTACTATTTCCAGCTTCATATTTATGTTAGTGCTTTGTATTAGTGCAACAGAATGTTTTCTCATATAGAAATTCATTTTTTTTTTTTGCTCAGGGAGAAGCAGGATTACCTGGAGTTCCAGGCTCACCTGGACAGAAAGGGAACAAAGGCGAGCCGGTAAGACCACCAAATACTGTTGGGATGAGAGGGGTTTATTCAAAAGTGACTTTAAAACTGTGTCCATCTGGCTTCCTATGTTCCATGCAAATGCACATTTTTGTGAAAGGATGTCAAGGACAATATTGAAATGCTGAAAACTGAAATAAGGAATACTACATTAATATTCAGTGCTGCTTCTGAAATCATTTTAGAAGATTGACATGAAATTTGAAAAGATCTGGAAATGCTGCTCTTCATACCTAGAAGTACTAATAAATGCTGATGAACTCTTGTTTCTCTTGCTGCCAGAATGTAACCCATGAGTTTTCTTTAGCTCACTACCCTTTATTTGTTTACTTATTTTTAAATTTTTATTAATATAAGGAAAATACATTTCATATATTTCATAGGTACAATTCTAAGAAGATAAACATGCTTCCCTCCCTCCTCTTCTCCCTCTCTCAATCCCTTTCCTTCCATCCTTTTTAATTTTTTGCAAAAATATAATTTCAATCCCATCAATAATCACAGCCTTAATGTAACACTAACCCGAATATTCAACAAGTAAAAACTAGAAAGATGGTTCCATAGGATTATAAACAATGACTAAAAACAACAATCAAATCACAACATATCCATTTCATTCCTATATAATTTTTTGTTCTATATTAACTACCACATATCTGGGAAAACAGATGATA
Source organism: Oryctolagus cuniculus (assembly GCF_051225735.1). Taxonomy (NCBI): domain Eukaryota; kingdom Metazoa; phylum Chordata; class Mammalia; order Lagomorpha; family Leporidae; genus Oryctolagus; species Oryctolagus cuniculus. The sequence goes on along the minus strand of NC_142871.1, from coordinate 102,774,212 downwards.
TCTGTGTTTGGGGGACTAGCTTATTTCACTAAGCATAATGGTTTTCAGTTGCATCCATTACGTTGCAAGATAGGCTTTCATTCTTTTTTACAGCTGAGTAGTAGTCCATAGTGTATATATACCACATTCTCTATGCAGTCATCATTTGGTGGAAATCTGGGTTGATTCCATATCTTAGATATTGTAAATTGAGCTGCAATAAACATGTGAGTATAGACAATATGCTGATTTCATTTCATATGGGTTAATCCCTAAGAGTTGTGTGGCTGAATCATATGGTAGATCTATTTTCAGTTTTCTGAGGAATCCCCTACTGTATTCCAAAGTGGTTGCAGTATTTTATATTACCAAAAATAGTGTATTGGGGTTCCCTTTTCCCCACATCCTTGCTGGCATTTGTTGTTTGTTGATTTGTGATGATAGGCATTCTAAATGGGAAGAAGTGAAACCTCATTGTGGTTTTTCTTTGCATTTCCCTGATATCTAGTGATCCTGAGCATTTCTTTATGTTTGGTCATTTGGATTTCATCCTTTGAAAAATGCCTGTTCATGTCCTTTGCCTATTTCATAATTGGATACTTGTTTTGTTGTTGAATTTGAGTTCTTTGTAAATCCTGTATATTAGTCCTTTATCAGTTTATATTAGTCCTTTATACCTTCTCTGTGTCTCTTGAGATAATCATGAGATCTTATTCTTCAATTTAATGTGATGTATCAATTTACTGATTTTCATATGTTAAACCATCCCTGCATACCACAGATTTATTCTTCCTGGTCCAGGTGAATGAGTTGATGTGTGATTGGATTAGATTAGCTAGTATTTTGTTGAGGATTTTTGCTGTTCATTAGGGATATTGATCTATAGTTCTTTTTTTTTTTTTGTTTTATCTTTGTCTGGTTTTGGAATTAAGCTGATGCTGGCCTCATAGTTTGAAAAGAATTGAAGCTAATTCTTTAAAAACTTAGTAGAATTCAGCAATAAAGCAATCTGGTCCTGGGCTTTTCTTTTTTGGGAGGGTCTTTATTATTGATTCAGTCTCCCTTTTAGTTATTAGTCTATTTAGGTTCTCCATGGCTTTATGACTCAGTTTTGGTGGATTTTATGTATCCAGAAATCTATCCAATTCTCTGAGATTTTCAAATTTGTAGGCATATAGCTGTTTGTAGTAATTCCTGATGATTCTTTTTATTTCTGTGGCCTCTGTTGTAGTATTTCCTTTTTCATCTCTGATGCTGTTAATTTGGATATTCCCTCCACCTCCCCACTCTTTTGGTCTGTTGGGCCAGTGATCTATCAATTTTGTTTATTTTTTCAAAAAACCAGGTCTTCTTTGCACTGATATTTTGTATCTCTTTGTTTCAAATTTGTTTATTCTTTAATTATTTCCTTCCTCCTCTAATTTTGGGTTTAGTTTGTTCTTGTTTTCTGAATTCCTTGAGATATATTCTTAGACCAATTATTTGATGCCTCTCCAATATCTTGATGTAGGTGCTAATTGCTATAAAGTTTCCTTTTACACTGTTTTGCTGTATCATAAGTTTTTATATGTTGGGTAGGCATCTTCATTCATTTCTAAGAGTTTTTTATTTCCCTTTTGATTTCTTCTATCATTCATTCAAAGACATGTTGTTTAGTGTCCATGTGTTTGCATATTTTCTGGAGTTTTTCATGTTTTAATTTCCAGCTTCATTTCATTGTGGCCAGGAAATGTACATGGAATGATTTCAGTTTGTTTGAATTTGTTGAGGCTTGCTTTGTGGTCTAGCATATGGTCTATCCTAGAGAAAGTTTCATGCATTGATGAAAAGAATATATTCTACAGCTGTGGTATGAAATGTTCTATAGATTTCAGTTAGGTCCATTTGGTCCATCATGTGGATTATCTCTGTTGTTTATTTTTATTTTTTAATTTTTATTAACATAGGACAGATTTCATGCATTTTATATGTACAGCTCTAAAAAGATAACCATGCTTGCCTTTTTCTCCCAACTTCTCCCAATCTGTTGTTTCTTTGTTGCTTTTTGGTCTGGTTGATTAAAGTGGGATATTGAAGTCCCCTCATTCTTACTGTATTGGAGCCTATGTCTTCCTTTCAATCCATTAGCATTTGTTTTACATAGCCAGTAGCCCTGGCATTGCTATGTAAACATTTATTATAGTTTTATCTTTCTGTTGAATCGCACCCTTGGTCATTAAGTAATACCCTTCTTTGTCTCTGTTAACAGTTTTTGTATTGAAGTCTATTTTGCCTTATATTAGTTTGGCTACTCCTGCTCCTTTCTCTTTCCATCCGTTTGGGATATCTTTTTCCAATACCTTCACTTTCGGTCTGTGTGTATATCTTTGTTGGTGAGGTGTGTTTCTTGTAGGCATGAGTTTCTTGCTGGCATAGGTCTTATTTTTTTAGTGTGTTTAGTATGTAACTTTAATGGGAGAATTTAGGCCATTTACATTCATGGATATTATTGATAAGTAACAATTTGGTCCTGCCATTTTTCCATAAATATTCCTATTGTTTGCTTTGGATTTCCTTTGTACTTTACTAAGGGATGTTCAGCTTTCACATTCTTCATAATTATGACTTTCATTCTCTGTTTCTGTGTCTAGCACATTCTTTTTTTAAAAAAGGTTGTATTATTTATTTGAGAGGCAGAGTTACAGATGGAGAGAGAAAGTGAGAGAGCGAGAGAGCGCACGTGCTTCCAGCTGCTGGTTCACTCCCCAAATGACCAAAATGGCTGGAGCTGGGCTGATCCAAAGCCAGGAGCCAGGAGCTTTATCCGGGTCCCCCAGACGGGTTCAGGGGCCCAAGCATTTGGGCCATCTTCCAGTGCTTTCCCAAGCTGTAGTAGAGAGCTGGATCAGAAGTGGAGCAGGTGAGGCTCAAACCAGCACCCATATGGGATGCAGGTACTGGAGTTGGAGGCTTTACCTGCTAAGCCACAGCACCAGCCCCACACATGGTATCAGAAAGCAGCAGGAACCGAGAAGGAAACACCCATCCTTGGTGAGGTGGCCTTGTTGGTCTTTTGCAGCCCAAGTGCCTTTATCAAGGCCAAAGATTGGACTTGGTGTAGCACATTCTAAAGTATTATTTGTAAGGCTGGACGAGTGGTGACAAATTCTTTCAATTTCTATTTTCTTTGGAAGGCCTTTATTTCATCTCCCTTTATAAATTAGAGCTTTTCTGGGTATAATATTATGTCTGGACATTTTTTTGTTCTTTGAGGGCTTGGGTTATATCTCTCCTTTCTCTCCTCTGCTATAGGGTTTCTGATCAGCTTTCAGTCTAATTGGAGATTCTTTGAAGTTAATCTAACATTTCTCTCATGCACATTTGAGAATCTGTATGTTACACTATTGAAAGTTTGACTATAATCTGTAATATTCAAGATCTTTTCTGATCATGTCTTTAGGAGTTCTATGTGCTCCCTGTACTTGAATGTCTTTCTCCAAATTATGGAAGTTTTCTGCTATTATTTCACTGAATAGTTCTTCTAATCCATTCCATCTTTCTACAACTTCAGGATAAGATACGGTATGTTTGGTCATTTGAAAGAATCTCCTAAATCTCAAACACTATTTTTTGTTTTCTTTTCTAATTTCTTTTTTTGTATGTTTCCAAAGTTTTGTCTTATAGTTTGGATGTTCGTTCTTCTGCATCACCAAGCCTACTGTTAAAGCTTTCCCCTGTATTTTTCATTTAACAGATTGAATTCTTCATTTCTAATATTTCAGTTGAATTTCAGTATCTCTGTCTCCCAGCAGAATTTTCACCCATGTCATGCATGAATTTATTTAATTCATATATTTGCTTCTCAGTGTTTTTGAGTCATTATTTTGAATTCTTTTTTGGGCATTTCATCAATCTGTTCATCTTCAAATTCTAATATTGAAGTGTTGAGCCCCTTGTGGAGAGTCATATTGTCTTCCTGTTCATGCTCTTTGTTTTTCTGCATTTATTTTTAGGCATTTGTGGACATAATTGTTGGATTTCTCCTCTGAGGGCTTTTATCTTTGAAATATGCCCCTGTGGCTTAGTGGAATATCTGATCCTTCAGTGTATATCAGAGGGATGTGCTGGGTTGGGCCAAGGAACTCTGGTCAGTGTTCAAGGATGTGGCATGTGTCCAGGGTGACACCCAAATTGGGTATGGTAGATCTCTATGATCAGCAGGGGGAGGATATGATTTTATCAGCTGATGTGATCACAGCATCAGCCCTTACCTGCCAAAGTGAACTGGCTACCCAGATTGACCCCACAGTGCCGAGGCACCTCACCCACACTGGCTCATGAACCACACAGAGGATCTGTGTGCTACTTGGAGTAAGTGTGGAACCCTTAGCCTCTGAGGCCAGATGCAGTGCTTGCCCAAATACCCAGACACACCCCATCACACAGTATTGCACAGTCACAGAATTTCCACTGTCAGAGGGAGCAGATCTCTCACAATCAGAGGGAGTAGGGGATCCACTTAGCCCTGCAAGCCTCCCTGGTCCCTGAAAAGAGCCTGCTGCCTAACTGATAGATTGGTTGGTGTTCTGCTTTGGCAAGTTGGGTCCAGGTACCTTGATTGAGTGAGGGGGGTAGTGCTTCACTGGCCTTAAGTGGGTATCCTGTCCTGCCAACCCTCCAGGGCAGAATCAGATTCAGTGGGGACCACATATTTATCCCTTTAATAAAATACTCCCCCCATCACACATGGTTGCAACAACCTCTACCCACCTTATTAAGATAATGTTTCTTCCTAGCTGGTTGCTGGGTGCATTGCCTCAATAAAATGTTGTCCCCTCTAGCCACTGGTTGTGGGAGTTGTTGGTGGTATCCTGTTTGCTACAATGTGATTGTACCTTCCACTACTGCTTCATGATGTCTCTCTTCTTTTTTTAGAACTTCCAACTGTTCCCCAAGAATGCAGTTCCTCTCCTTTTCTTCTTTTAATTCCTGTTGTTAAAGTCAGCACATCCTTTCCATATTCAACCATATTGGATCTCGGTACCCTTTATGTAGATAGCCAACCTTTGTTGTATATCTTCTTTCAGGTGTGTTACTGGATACTGTAGGGAATATCAAGAAGAGGATGCATTTCTGTTCTCAAGAATTTTACATATACAGTGAGATAGAGAGATGTTATAAGGTGGTACATGTTAGGTGCTAGGTAGTAGTTGGATCTGTCTTGAGAGATGTCCTCCTCTAAGAGTTAATGGAGTAGACTGCAAGTGGACTGTAATTCTAGGCAGAATTCCATGCATAAAGATTTGTCTTTTCCCTTCTTCCTGCTTCAAACTCACCTATAATGTGTTCATTTAAAAAAATCTTTTATTTATTTGGAAGGCATATGGAGATAAGAAGGGAGAGGGAGGAGGAGGAGAAGCGAGGGAAAGGGAAGATCCTCCACCTGCTGGTTCACTTCCGAAATGGCCACAATGGCCAGGTTTGGTCCAGGCCAAAGCCAGGAGCCAGAAATTCTATCCAAGTCTCCCATGAAGGTGCCAGGAGTCCAAGAACGCGGGACATCTTCCATTGCATTTCCAGGCACATTTTCAGGGAGTTGGATCAGAAGTGGAACAGCCAGAACTTGAACCACTGCTTAGATGGCATGCAGGTATCACAGGTATCAGCTTAACATCCTGTGCCACAAAACAGCCCCTGTTACCCACTTTGTATTTATTTCTTTGGTAGCCAATGAGGTAATAAATTTTTATTTTTTGCCAGGCAGAGTTAGACAGTGAGAGCGAGACAGAGAGAGAGTTATAGACAGTGAGAGAGAGAGAGAGAGAAAGGTCTTCCTTCCGTTGGTTCACTCCCCTAATGGCTGCTACAGCCGGCACTGCATGGATCTGAAGCCAAGAGCCCAGTACTTCCTCCCAGTCTCCCATGTGGGTGCAGGGGCCCAAGCACTTGGACCATCCTCCACTGCTCTTCCAGGCCATACCAGAGAGCTGGACTGGAAGAGGAGCAACTGGGACCAGTACCCGGTGCCCCAGCCGGGACTAGAACCCCAGGGTGCCAGTGCCGCAGGTGGAGGATTAGCCAAGTGAGCCACGGCGCCAGCCTGAAGTAATAAATTTGTAATAGGGCTAGGAGTTGTTGATTTTTGTTGTAGGTGGTGTTGCTACTATCTTTTCTGAGGTGAAACAGATTTTAACTCATGCCTTAATTTGGAACTTTGTCATTCTGAAGTGTTTATGTCATCTATTTGGACTTTTTTGAAGAATGGGAGACTAACGTTTGAGAGATGACTGATTCCTTAAAACTTCTACAAGGCTACAATCATCTGACTCCCAAAGGAATGTGTCTGCCCATTGTTCCCTGGTGTATCTCTGGCACCCCAGCAGGTGCTTGAAAAGAGATTTTTGAGAAGGGATAAAGTGTCTGTTGTTGCCATTTATGGAACAATCCTTGGGGGTAACTTTGTTTTCGGTATCATTATAATATTTGAAATAATTGAAAAATGTATAGTCCTAGAGATTACTTGAATGAAACTGCACATATAAATCAATATAGAAATAATGAGTGTTTATTTAAGGCTTACCACATGTTGGACACTAAGAAGGGTGATCTGGGTATTTGATCTGATCATTGTGGTAGCTCTGCATGTTGTTGGTATCAGTTTACAGATGGGGAATTTGTGATTTAGGGGGTGAAATCATTGCCCAAGGCCAGGTAGCTTGTGGCCAAGTTGGGTTCTGAATGTAGGCCAGTCCTCCTTAGTATTCATTTTTTACGTAGTGCCAATTTTGAAGTCTCCTCTATATTATAAAAGCACTTCAACATTTTTTGTGTTTGTATTATTTTATCCTAAAGACCTCATGAAAAATGTCACTGTTTTTATCCTCATTTTATAGCTGAGAGAATACCATGTACATAAGACAATGTTCCCAAGGCAGCATAATTAAGAAGACTTATGGAGTAGATCTCCAGATTAATTTTGACTCTTTTCTGGTTAGTAGTGTGAACTTGGCCGAGCCACCAGTGTCCCCAGGTTATCTGTATGTGAGATATATCATCTGTCTGTTCTGCCTACATCAGAAGGTGACACCAAAGTGCTTGGAAAGGCATACGTGACTTAAATATCAGAGATTGTAATATGATATACCTGCAGACACAGATTTCTTAACTTGAATTTCCAGTTCTTTGGTTTGCTAATTCCATATTCAGGGTCACTGGCAAAGGGAGAAATTTTACGTGGTGGTTTTAGAATGATAAAATACTTCCAAAGACATTTATCCCTTAAAAAAAGTCTTTGTGTCAGAAGAATGATTTTATTTGTATAATCATTAAGAATCATTGTATCAGCTTTAAATATTTCAAAAGATTAAATACTGAACCACTCTTGTTGGAGCCTTTACCCTTTAAACACAAATTTCCCCTCTATTCACTTTAATCATAAAGAGGTGTATCCTACTTTAATATCTGAATATTCATTTTATTATCTTTATTTGTCAGCAACTATTTATTGAGTTCCTACTAAGTTAGACTATAAAGAACTCATACTAGAATTGGAACTACTGCAGTATCCAAAAGCACACAGCTTGTCCTGAGTTTATGATCTTGAGAGAATTTGTTTAGGGAGCATTCCTTTATTTTTATAGAGATGAAAAACAATAGAAAGGAACAAGAAGGGGTTTGGCATCGTGACACAGGGTTAAAGCAACTATGTCATCTCATATTGATGCATTCCAGTTTGATTCCTATCTCTTATGCTTCCAATCCAGCTCCCTGCTTATGCACTTGGGAAGGTAGTAGATGATGACCCAAGTTCTTGTGCCCCTGCCACTTTTGTGAGAGACCCTGCCTTTGTGACTATTTGGAGAATGAACCAGCAGACAGAAGGTCTCTCCCACTGTCTCTACATCTAACCATTGTTACTCTGCCTTTCAAAATAAATAAGTAAATGAATATGTAAATAAATATTTTAGTGAAGATCTAGGAGGGAAGTAATAAAAATTATATTAGCAAATTTATTGCAAGACAACTCTCTAAAATCTATCACACAAAAATGTATCTTAAAGTCATAATGCATTAGATGACTTCCTACATATGATGTTTTTAAAATACTGACATTTGCTTTAAGTTCAAGGATAGACAAAAAAACTTATGATGGCAAAAAACTTTAGTGGGAGGGAAAAAACAAATTGAAATTTTCAGATAAAGAAAATAATCAAGGGGCTGGTGTTGTGGCATAGTGGGTTAAGCCACAGCTTGGGACATCAGCATCCCGTATTAGAGCACCAGTTCAAATCCTGGCTGCTCTGCTTCCAAACCAGCTCCCTGTTAACGTTCTTGGGAAGGCAGCAGATGATGACTTGAGTACTTGGTTTCCTGCTACCCATATGGGAAACCCAGAAGGAGTTCCTGGCTCTTGGCTTTGGCCTGGTTCAACCCCAAGTGTTATGACCATATGGAAAGTAACACAACAGATATCTGTCTCTCTCCCTGTCTCTCTGTTATTCTACTCTACCTTTTGAATGAATGAATGAAAAAATAAACCTTTGTTAAAGAAAAGTATGTTTTTTACCTTTTCAACACATGAACCAGCATTTAATTATGCCAGCACAACCCTTGTTTTATAGAAAAGACTTCAGATGATTATCCATGAATCCTTTCACTTTTCCTGCTACTTGTAATAAACATGGATATGGTGCTTTATTTGTAAGGAGTTTATGTTGACTTCCTATTGTCCTATGTGAACCTGCAACTTTAATATGAAAAAGGGGGTCTTGGAGTTGGCGCTGTGGTGCAGTAGGTTAATCCTCCATCTGCAGTGCTGGCATCCAGATGGAGCCAGTTCTAGTCCCAGCTGCTCCACTTCCAGTCCAGCTCTCTGCTATGGCCTGGGAAAGCAGTAGAGGATGGCCGAATACCTTGGGCCCCTGCACCCAAGTGGGATACCAGGAAGGAGCTCCTGGCTTCAGATCAGCGCAGCTCTGGCCTTTGCGGCCATTTGGGGAGTGAACGAACAGAAGGAAGACCTTTCTCTCTGTCTCTCTCACTTGCTGTCTGTAACTCTAACTCTCAAATAAAATAAATAAAATATTTTTTTAAAAAGGGGGGATCTTAATGCTTTGATTCTGACATAATTTTCATTATTGAGGCAGGTCTACAAAACAATGACTGTATAAACTTGAAGATTAAAAGTCATTTAGCTCTAAGGCATATTGACTAGTTTATTTTGTGAAATGTTAAAAGTGAGTTGTTACTAATAACACCAGATGTTGTTCTGAAGGTTTTCTTTTTGATCTGTAAGCCCAAAAGGAATATTTAGGGGAGGTAGGACAGTATATTGGAAAGAGTACCACCTGGGAGCCTAAATCATTTAGAATGAATCCCTGTCTACCTTTTATTTGTTTTGGAAATTACCTTTCTTTATTGACTTACATTTTGGTGTATATATTTGGACAGTAATGGATTGCTGAAACAGAGCTATTTATACTCCTTTCGCTCCCTCCCTGCACCGCATAGATTTTTTTTTTCCCTCTGTACATCATCTTTTCCCTTATTTTTTAAATTTTAATTTTCTTATTAATGCTGTTAAAACTAATTAAAACTAAAATGTGATTTGTAGATACAAATCTAAGAACATAATAATATTCACTTCTTCCCTCCTTCCTTCTTCCTCCCTCCAACAATCCTTCCTTCTCCCTTTCATTCTTTTTTGTTAGTTTGAGACATTTTTAAAATTTACATTACAGTAAAAAGACTTAATACTTCACCAAATAAGTTTAGCAAGATATCTCCACACTGTTTTCCATAGTAGCTGCACCAATTTACATTACCACCAGCAGTGGTCCACATCCTTGACAGCATTTGCTATTCTCTGTGTTTTAGATTTTAGCCATTATTACAGGGGTAAGGGAATACCTCATTGTGGTTTTGATTTACATTTCCCTGATGGCTAGTTATGCTGAAGATTTTTTTAATATATTTGTTGGCCATTTGTGTTTCTTCTTTTGAGAACTGTCTATTGAAGTTCTTGGCCCATTTCTCAGCTGGATTGGTTATTTAGTTTTTTTTTAATTTTTTATTTTACTTAAGTTATGCAAGTTTTATATATTTATACCACTATAGAACATAGTTGCACTTCCCCCCCTCAACCTCCCTCCAACCCACACTCCAAATCTTTCTCCCTCTCCCTCTGATTCCTACTCTTAATTTTTACAGTGCTCTTTTTTAGTACTCTTAATGATCATATAGTTAATGCTAGCAAAAGTAAAACACTTCAACAAATAATATAAAGAGAAAATTAAAAAAAAACTGTTCTTCAACAAAAGAGACAAGGGCTATAAACCATCTTTGATTCTCAGAATGTCTATTTCACTTCATTACATTATATTTTGGGTTCTCGATTTATTACCACTGATCCAGGAAAACATATCTGACTTTTTGGTACTGGCTTATTTCACTAAATATTATGGTTTCCAGTTGCAACTATCTTGTTGCTAAATACAGGATTTCATTTTTTTATAGCTGAGTAGTATTCTGTAGTGTATATATACCATAATTCCTTTATCCTGTCATCAGTTGATGGACATCTGGATTGATTTAGTGAATTGTGCTGCAGTGAACATGGGGGTACAGATAACTCTTCCATATACTGATTTCTTTTGGTTTGGGTAAATTCCTGGGAGTGGAATGGCTGGATCATATGGTAGGTGTATATTCGGGTTTCTGAGGTGTCTCCATACTATCTTCCACAGTGGTTGCACCAGTTTACATTCCTACCAACAGTGTACCAGGGTAATTTTTTTTCCCACGTCATTGCCAGCAGCATTTGTCATTGGTTGATTTCTGTATGTGAAACATTCTAACTGGAGTGAGGTGAAACCTCATTATGGTTTTGATTTGCAATTCCCTGATGGCTAGTTCTTTTGAGCATTTTCTCAAGTGTCTATTGGCCATTTGAATTTCCTCTCTTGAAAAATGCCTGTTCAAGTCCTTTGCCCATTTATTAACTAGAGTATTTGTTGTTCGATTTCTTGAGCACTTTATAGATTCTGGATATTAGCTGTTTATCAGTTGCAGAGTTTGCAAATATATTCTCACATTCTGTTGGTTACCTCTTTGCTGAGTGTTCCATTTGCTTTGCAGAAGTTTCTCAGCTTGATGTAATCCCATTTGTCAATTTTGGCTTTTATTGCCTGTGCTTCTGGGGTCTTTTCCAAGAAGTCTTTTCCTATGCCAATGTCTTGCATAGTTACCCCAATGTTCTATAGTAATTTGATGGTATTGGGTCATAGATTGAAGTATTTGATCCAGTTTCAGTGGATTTTTTGTGTAAGCGGTCTAGTTTCATACTCCTACACATGGAGATCCAGTTTTCCCAGCACCATTAGTTAGACTGTCCTCACTCCAGGAATTTATTCTAGCTCATTTTTCAGATTAGTTGGTTGTGGATGCATGGATTGATTTCTGGATTTTTATTCTGTTCCATTGGTCTAAAAGTCTGTTTTTGTGCCAATACCAGGCTGTTTTGATATAACTGCCCTCTAGTATGTCTTGAAATCAGGTTATTGTGATGCCTCTGGCATTGTTTTGTTGTATAAGATTGCTTTACCTATTTGAGGTCTCTTGTGTTTCCATATAAATTCTAGCATCATTTTTCTAGATCTGCAAAGAATGTTGCTGGTATTTTGATTGGTGTTATATTGAATCTGTAAATTACTTTTGGTAGTATGGACATTTTGATGATGTTGATTCTTTTTCCATTTTTTTTAGTGTCTTCTATTTCTTTGGTGTTTTGTTATTTCCATCTTAGAGATCATTGAAATTCTTGGTTAAATTTATTCCAAGGTATTTGATTCTTTTTGGAGCTATTGTGAATGAGACTGATCTTAAAAGTTCTTTCTTAGCCATGACCTATGTGTGTATACAAAGACTATTGATTTTTGTGTGCTAATTTTATATTCTGCACTTTACCATACTCTTCTATGAGTTCCAATAGTGTTTCATTGGAGTTTTTGGGATCCCCTAATAAAGTATCATGTCATTGCAAATAGGGATAGTTTGATTTCTTCCTTTCCAATTTGTATTCCTTTAATTTCTTTTTCTCGCCTAATGGCTCTGGCAAAAACATCTAGTACTATACTAACTAGCAATGGTGAGAGTGGGCATTGTTGTCTGGTTCTGGATCTTATGTGAATGTTTCTAGATTTTCCCTATTCAGTAGTATGCTGTCTGTGGGTTTGTTATAGATTGCCTTGATTGTGTTGAGTAATTTTCCTACTATACCAAATTTGCTTAAGATTTTCATCATGAAAGGATTTGTGTTTTATCAAATGCTTTATATACATCTATTTAAATAACCATATGTTTTTATTCTTCAGTTTGTTAATGTGATGCATCACATTGACTTGCAACTATACCTGCATTCCAGGGTAAATCCCACTTGGTCTGGGTGAATGATCTTTTTGATGTGTTCTTGGATTCAATTGGCTAATATTTTGTTGAGGATTTTTGCATCTGTGTTCATCACTGATACTGTTATATTGCTCCTGTTCTTTGTTGTATCTTTTTCTGGCTTAGGAATTAAAGTAATTCTGGTTTCATAGAAGGAGTTTGGGAGATTTCCATCCCTTTTATTGGTTTTGAATAGCTTCAGAAGGATTAGAATTCGTTCTTTCATTGTCTTATAGATTGTCAATGGAGAAACCAACTGGTCCTGGGCTTTTCTTACTGACTCAATTTCTATCTTGGTTATTGATCTGTTTAGGTTTTCTTCATGACTCAATTTTGAGGGATGCTATGTGCCTAGAAATCTGTCCATTTCTTCTAGGTTTCCCATTTTGTTGGCATACAGCTCTTTATAGTAAATCTTGATGATTGTATTTATTTTTAGGTATCTGTTGTTACTTTTCCTTTTTCATCCTGATTTTATGGGTTTCAGTCTTCTTCTTTTTTTTGTTGTTCCAATGGTATATCAACTTTATTTTTTCTGAAAACCAGTTCTTTAATTCATTGATTTCTTTTGTATTTTTGTTTCAATTTTATTTATTCACTAATTTTAATAATTTATTTCTTCCTATTAATTTTGAGTTTCATTTGTTTTTGTTTTTCTAGGTCCTTGATATGCATTGATGCATTGATAGCTCATTTATTTGCTGCATTTCAATTTCTTCATGTAGGCACTGATTGCTATAACCTTCCCTCTTAACACTGCTATTGCTGTATCTCATATTTTTTAAAGATTTATTTATTTGAAAGTCAGAGCTACAAAGAGGCAGAGAGAGAGAGAGAAATGTTGTCTGTCCAGTGGTTCACTCCTCCATAGGCCATATTGGCCAGAGCTGGGCCAATCTGAAGCCAGAAGCCTGGAGCTTCTTCTGGGTCTCCACACAGGTTGGGGCCCAAGGACTTGGGCCATCTTCCACTTCTTTCCCAGGCCATAACAGAGAGCTGGATTGAAAGTGGAGAAGCCAAGACCTGAACCAGCACCCATATGGCATGCAGGCACTGCAGGCAGCAGCTTTGCTCACTGTACCACCACGCCAAGCCCTCCCCTAAGTTTTGATATGATGTATTGTCATATTCATTTGTTTGCAGAAATTTTTTCATTACTATTTTAATTTCTTCTATGACCCACTGTTCATTCAGAAGCATGTTGTTCACTCTCCATGTATTTGCACATGATCTAGAGGCTCTTGAGTTGTTGAATTCCAGCTTTATTCCATTGTGGTCTGAGAAGATGCATGGTATGGTTTCAAATTTTGAATTTGCTGAGACTTGCTTTATGGCCTAGTACATGGTCTATCTTAGAAAAAGTTCCAGGCACCAATGAGAATAATGTATATTCAGCCACTGTGGAGTTAAAGGTTCTATAGATATCCATTAGGTCCATTTGGAATATAATGTTGATTAACTCTGTTGTTTCCTTGCTGATTTTCCATCTGATCTGTCCATTGCTGAAAGCGGGGTATTGAACTCCCCTATTACTATTGTATTGGAGTCCATGTCTCCCTCTAGATCTATTAACATTTCTTTTAAATACCCAGGTGCTCTGTAATTGTGTGCATATACTTTTATTATAGTCATATCTTCCTGTTGAATTGATCCCTTAATCATTACATAGTGCTCTTCTTTGTCTCTTTTAACAGTTTTTATGTTAAAGTCTATTTTGTCTGATATTGGGATGACAACTCCAGCTCTTTCTTGGTTTCTATTAGCATGGAATATCTTTTCCCATTCTTTCTCTTTCAGTTTGCATGTGTCTTTGTTGGTGAGTTGTGTTTCTTATAGATAAAAAATAGATGGGTCTTGTTTTTTAATCCATTCAGCCAGTCTATATCTTTTAACTGGAGAGTTGAGGCCATTTACACTCAAAGTGACTATTGAGAAGTAGCCACTTGGCCCTACCATTTTTGTATAATTATTCCTATTGTTTACTTTGGATATCTTTTGTACTTCTACTGTGGGATTGTCTGCCTTCTCATTCTTTCATAATGATGGCTATTTTTCTGTGTGTAGCTCATCTGTTAGCAACTTTTGTAAGGCTACATGAGTGGTTACAAATTATTTCAATTCCTGTTTGTTATGGAAAGTCTTTATTTCACCATCATTAGTAAATGAGAGCTTTGTACGGTGCAGTATTCTAGGTTGACAGTTTTTTTTTTTTTTTCCCAAGACTTGGAGTATATCTTTCCAGTCCCTTCTAGCTTGTAGGGTTTCTTTTTTTATAGAAAACTTTTATTTAATAATTATAAATTTCAAAAGTGCAACTTTTGGAGTATAGTGGTTCTTCCCCCCATAACCACCCTCTTACCCGCAAACCATCCCATCTCCTACTCTCTCTCTCATTCCATACTTCATCAAGATTCATTTTTAATTATATATAGTAGATCAACTATATACTAAGTAAAGATTTCAATAGTTTGCACCCACACAGACACACAAAGTATAAAGTACTGTTTGAAGACTAGTTTTACCATTAATTCTCATAGTACAACTCATTATGTACAGAGGTCCTACATGAAGAGCAAGTGCACAGTGAATCCTGTTGTTGATTTAACAATTGACATTCTTATTTATGTCCGTGATCAGCCGAGGCTCTTGTCATGAGCTGCCAAGACTATGGAAGCCTCTTGAGTTCCCTACCTCCGATCTTGTTTAGACAAGGCCATAGTCAAAGTGTAAATTCTCTCCTCCCTTCAGAGAAAGGTACCTTCTTCTTTGATGGCCCCTTCTTCCCACTGGGATCTCATTTGGAAATTCTTCATGTAGGTCATTTTTTTCCACAGTGTCTTGGCTTTCCATGCCTGAAATGATCTCATGGGCTTTTTAGCCAGATTGAATGCCTTAAGGGCTGATTCTGAGGCCAGAGTCCAACACTGATTTTAAGTTTTTTTTTTTTCCTGCTCTGAATGAAAAATTTGCAAAGATTTATCTTCTCATTATTCTTTCTTCTGCATTACCAAGTCTGTTGTTAAGGCTTTCCACCACTTTTTAAAATGTGATCTATTGAGTTCTTCATTTTTAATATTTTGATTTCTCTTTAAAAATCTCAATTTCATGGGAACAATTTTCATGTTATGTATGTTTTTTTCAGCTTGTGGATTTGCTTTTGATTGCTTTTGTGTAATCCTATGATTAATTTTTTGAATTCCATTTCCAGCATTTCATCAATCTCTTCATCTTCACATTCTAATATTGAAATGTTGTTTTCCCCTGCGGGGTCATGTTGTCTTCCTTAATCTTGTTTCTTGAATTTCTGCACTCATTTTTAGGCATTTGTGTAGTTATTTTGTTATTTTTCCCTCTGATGGCCTTTATCTTTGAGCTGGTGCCTCTGTGGCTTAGTGGAACATCTGTGCTTTCAGTGAATACTGAGAGGTGTGTGGTGGTTGTGGCTGGGTAGCTCTGATCAGTGCTCCAGGGTGGAGCGGATGTCCAGGTAACACCCAAGTTGGGAGTGGTAGCTCTCCTCTTATTAACAGAAGAAGGGGGGATGATCACATCTGCTGGTGTGATCACTCCCTCACTTCCTCTCCTTCAAGCTGAGCAATGCCTGGGTGTAAGTCCCTGGTGTGTTCAGTACTCATTCGTGCAAATGATCTGTGCAGACCTTTCTGTGCACATGGTTCTAGCTGCCCCCAGCAACTGAAGAGTTCCAAGAGTATGGCTCTGCACACAGAGCTTGCCCAGAACCCTAGCTATACCCTAAAGTCACAGTATTTTCACAGTCTCAGCACCCAGGGCTCCCACAATCAAGGGATGCAAGGGAGTCCACTCCACCCCACTAGCCTGCCCTGTTCACAGAGAGACTCAGGCATTCCTAGAGCTGTTGTCTCTGTGTGTTTCACCTCAGGCAGGTCCAGTCTGATCCCCTCTGCCAGACTCAAAGTCCGCGGGGAACTCAGATTTTTCCCTCCGGTAAAATCCCTGGGTCACAAGCTGGGTCACGAGCAAGTACAGTACTGCCATCCGCAGCCCTACTCCTTTCACATTTTTGCTGGAGAGGTACTCTATGGGTCCCCTCAGGCAGCACTTTCCTTCGATGGGGATGGCTCCCCCTCCCCGCCCATTGCTGGGTGGGCACAGCAGAGCTGGTGTTATTGCCCAGATGAGAGGGCGGGATAGACCTTGCCAGTTGACTGCTATGGTTACAATGGTTACCCCTACTGACAGTCTACACTAGCTGCAAGGAGAATTTATTTATGCCTAAAATGGTGCCAGCCTGGCCGGTGTCGTGGCTCACTTGCCTAATCCTCCGCCTACAGCACTGGCACCCTGGGTTTAGTCCCAGTTGGGGCGCCGGGTACTAGTCCCGGTTGCTCCTCTTCCAGTCCACCTCTCTGCTGTGGCCCGGGAAGGCAGTGGAGGATGGCCCAAGTGCTTGGGCCCCTGCACCCACACAGGAGACCGGGAGGAAGTACCAGGCTCCTGGCTTTGGATCTGTGCAGTGCTGGCCATAGTGGCCATTTGAGGAGTGAACCAATGGAAGCAAGACCTTTCTCTCTGTCTCTCTCTCACTGTCTATAATTCTCTCTCTGTCTCTCCCTCACTGTAACTCTGCCTGGCAAAAATAAATAAATAAATAGTGCCAGCCTTATCCCAGTTAGCTAACTGCAGGGCACTGTCCCCTCCTCTGGACTCAGACATGGTGCATTCTGCTAGGCTCTCCCTCCAGCTGTATCAACAGTGGTGTGGCCCATGCAGTCTGACCTCACCTTGCTATCCAGAGCAGGCTGCTGGTTCTTTTGTTGTGTTTATTGCTGCCTTTGCCTTAGATCCAGTTCCCACTGCAATTTTCCCTGCAACTTTTCCCTGAGAGTGTACCTTCTCTGTTTTTGTTTTTGTTCTGCTAAGTTGTAAAGACTAGAGCAGACCTCTCTGTTGTTATTCTGCCATCTTTGTTGTTTATTTTTTAAAGTTGCTGATATCGTTAGGATGTTAATCCTTTGTCAAATAGATGGTATGCAAATATTTTTCCCATTCTGTTGGATATTTCTTCATTCTACTGACCATTTCCTTTGCTGTGCTTCTGAATTTGATATAGGCCCATTTATTTAGTTTTGCTTTTGTTGCCTGTGCTTTGGCATCTTGTACAAGACATCATCCCCTACACCAGTGTTCTGGAGTGTTTTCCCAACATTTTGTTCCAGCAACCTTATCGTCTCAGGTCTTAAATTTGGTTTTGATCTGACTTCTGTATATGGTGAGAAGTTTGTATCTAATTTCATTCTTCTATAAATATACATCCAGTTTTGCCAGCACCATTTGTTGAATAGATTAGCCTCACTCCACTGTAAGATCGGTACATTTTTGTCAAAAATAAATTGTGAGTATGTGGATTAATTTCTGGGCTTTCTATTCTGTTCCATTGATCTGTATATTGATTTTTACACCAATACAATGCTGTTTTAATTATTATAGCTCTGTAGAATGCTTTGATATCAAGTATTGTGATGCCTCCAGGTTGACTTTTCTTGTTCAGGATGACTTTGATTATTCTGGATCTTTTGTGATTCCATATGAATTTAAGGTTTGCTTTTTCTTATTCTGTAAATAATGTCATTAGTATTTTGTTAAGGTTTGCATTAAATCTATAGATTGTTTAAAGTAGTATAGATGGTTTATATTTTTTTAAAAAAAGATTTTATTTATTTTTTTGAGAGAGAGAGTTGCAGACAGTGAAAGGGAGAGTCAGAGGAAGGTCTTCCATTTGCTTGTTCACTCCCCGAATGGCTGTAATGGCTGGAGCTATGCCGATCTGAAGCCAGGAGCTTCTTCTGGGTCTCCCTTGCGGGTGCAGGGGCCCAAGCGCTTGGGCCATCTTCCTCTGCTTTCTTAGGCCATAGCAGAGAGCTGCTATGATCGGAAGAAGAGCAGCCAGGACTAGAACCAGCACCTATATGGGATGCCAGCACCACAGGCAGATGATTAACCCACTGTGCCACAGTGCTGCCCCAGTATAGACATTTTAATGATATTGATTGTTAATGATGAGAAGGAATATCTCCATTTTTTTGTGTGTGTGTCCTTGATGATTATTTTCATCAGTGTTTTATAACTTTCACTGTAGAGCTCTTTCAGTTCTTTGGTTAAACTTATTCCTAATTATTTGATTTTTTTTATGGTTGTGGTGAATAAGATTTCTTTCTAAATCTGTTTTTCTGTGAGCTCATCATTAGCATACAAAGTATCTACTGTTTTTTATATTATTTTGTACCCTGTAACTTTACTGAATTGGTTTTTCAATTCTAACAGCTTTTTGGTGGAATGTTTAAGTTTTTCCATGTACAACATCATGTCATCTCCAAATATGGACAATTTGACTTCCTCTTTTCCAATCTTTATTCCTTTTATTTCTTTCTCTACCCTAATTGCTCTTGCTAAAATTTCCAGTACTAAATAGAATAAGACTAGCAAAAGTGGACATCCTTGTCTTGTTCCAGATTTGAGGGGAAATGCTTTCAGCTTTTTCCCACTCAGCATATTGGCTGTTGGTTTGTGATATATAGCCTGTATAATTTTGACAAATGTTTCTTCTATTCCTAATTTGTGGAGGGGTTTTATCAAGAAGGAGTGTTGAATCATATCAAACGTTCTCTCTGCATCTATTGAGATGACCATATGGGTTTTGATCTTCATTCTACTAATGTAATTTATGGCATTTATAGACCTGCAATTGTTGAACCATCCTGGCATTGCTGGTATAAATCCCACTTGATTGTGATATATGACATTTTGATGTGTTTTTGGATTCAGTTTGCTAATGTATTATTGAGAGTCTTTGCATTTATGTTTATTAAGGATATGGGTCTGTAGTTTTCTTTTCATGTCATGTTTTTGGTTTTGGTGTCAAAGTAATGCTGGCCTCAGAAAAAGAGTTTGGCAGAGTTCCATCCTGTTCAGTATTTAGGAATAGTTTGAAGAGTATTGGAATTACCTTCTGTTTTGTAGAATTCAGTAGTAAAACCATTACGTCCCGGACTTTACCTTAAAGGAAAACTTTTGATTACTGCTTCAATCTCACTACTTGTTATGGATCTGCTCAAATTGTCTGTGTCTTTTGATTAATCTTGTTAGGTTACATGAATCCTATCCATTTCTTCGAGGTTTTCCAGTTTATTAGTATAGTTCTTCTTAATGGCTTCTTATGATCCTTATATTTCAGTGGTATCAGTTGTAGTGTCTTTTTCATCTCTAATTTTATTTGAGTTTTTCTCTTTTTTTGTTAGTCTGGAGGTTTACCTATTTAGTTTATTTTCTAAAAAAGACCAACATTTTGTTTTGATGATCTTTTGTATTTTATTTTGTTTAGTTCTAATTTCATTTATTTCTACTCTGGTCCTTATTATTTCTTGCCTCCTGTGGATTTTGGGCTTGGTTTGTTCTTGTTTTTCTAAGTCTTCAATATGTATCATTAGATCTTTAATTGGAGACATTTCTCATTCTTTAATATAAGCGCTTAAAGCCATAAACTTCCCTCTTAATACTGCTTTTACTGTATCCACATGTTTTGATATGTTATTGTTCCATTTTCATTTATTTCAAAAAGTTTATTTCATTTTTAGTTTCTTCAATCACCCATTGATCATTCAGTAGCATGTTGTTTAATTTCCAAGTATTTTGCGGGTGTTCTATTCTTGTTGATTTCTAGTTTTATTTCTTTATGGTCTGAGAAGATACTTGATATAATTTCAATCTTTTAAATTTGCTGAGACTTGAATTGTTGCCTAATATGTGGTCTATCCTAGGAAATGTTCCATGTGCCAATGAAAAGAATGTGTATTCTGTAGCTGTTGGGTGAAATGTCCTGTAAATATCTGCTAGGTCCGTTTGCTTGATAGTATGTTTCAAACTCTGAGATATCTTTATTGAGTTTTTGATCTGGATGATTTGTTCACTGATGAAGTGGGGTGTTGAAGTCACCACAATTACTATATTGGAGTCTATTTGTTACTTTAGATCTAATAGTACTTTCTGTATATATCTGGATGGTCTTGTGTTGGATGCATATATATTTATGATTATTGTCTTCTTGCTGAATTGAACATTTTATCAAAATATAATGTCCTTTATCTCTATACAGTTTTCCATTCAAAGACTGTTTTATCATGTATCAAGATAGTCATACCTGCTCGCTTTTGGCTTCCATTTGCCTGGTATATCATTTTCCAACCCTTCACTTTCAGTCTAAGTGTATCTTTGTGAAGTGAGTTTCTTGTAGGCAGCATATAGTGGGGTCGTGGTTTTTTTTTTTTAATCCACTCAGCTAACCTAAATCTCTTGGTTGGTGAATTTAATTTTTTTACATTCAATGTTAGTATTGATTGTTAAGAACTAAGACCTGTCATTTTGTTGATTGAATAATGATTGTCTGTAAATTTGGTGGTTCTATGTTTTCATGATAATTACTTCTAATGCAGGATGCCCTTCAAAATTTCTTGTTTTAAATTGTTATGTAAGTTATAGAAGTTTCATGTATTTCATATATACAGATTTAGGAACATAGTGATACTTTCCACTCCACTTTCCCTCCCACCCACGCTCCAAACCTTCTTCCTCCTCCCTCCTCCCACTCCTATTCCCACTCTTAATTTTTACAAAGATCTATTTTCAGTGTACTTAACAGGAGTAGTGTTAACCCTATGCTAAGGAAAGTGTTTAATAAATAGTATGAAGGAAAATGCACTGTTCCTCAACAGAAGAGATAAGGGCTATAAACAACCATCAATCAGAAGTGTAATGTTTGTTGAAAAAAAGGAGTCTCAAAATAGTGCATACTACATAATTCCACATATATAATATTCTAGGAAAGGTGAAATAATATTACCATGGAAGAAGGTGCAGGAGAGTGGCTACACTTAGGGAAACATGAAGGGGTATGTCCCTGTAAAGGCACATATGGAAATAGCTATGGGGCTGAATCTGGTGGGCACCCTTCACTCTGTAAAACTTACTGAGTGGGAAATTTGTGACTTACTGGCTTTTCTGTTTAAATGCTATTTCAATAGTAAAATTTTTAAAAAGCAAAAAAAAGTCATCAAATCACAAGATTTCCATTTCATTCCAACACATTATATTTTAGAGATAGATCAGGGAAAACATATCTATATTGTGGGACTGGCTTAATTTGATGGTATCAGGTCATAGATGTAGGTATCTGATCCATTTTGAGTAGATTTTTGTGTGAGGTAGGAGTCTTGCATCATACTTCTGCATGCAGAGATCTAGTTTCCCAGCACCATTTGCTGAAGAGAATGTTCTTGTTCTGGGAATTGATTTTCACTCCTTTGTCAAAGATAAGGTTATAGATGTGTGGATTGATATTTGCAGTTTCTGTTGTATTCCATTGGTCTGCCCATCTGTTTTTTTGCCAGTGTACTAGGTTATTTTGAATATAACTGCCCTGTACCATGTCTTGAAATCTGGTATTATGATGCCTCTGGTTTTGTTTTTGTTGTATAAGATTGCCTTAGCTATTTAGGGTCTCTTGTGTTTCCATATTATTTTTAGCATCATTTTTTCTATATCTGAACAAAATGTAATTGGTATTTTGATTGGGGTCACATTTTTGGCAATATGGACATTTTTATGTTTTTTCTTCTAATCCAACATGAAAGATTTTTCCACTTTTTTTGGGAGTCTTTTATTTCTTTAATGTTTTGTAATTCTCATCATAGAGATCTTTGATATCTGTGGTTAAACTTATTCCAAGGTATTTGATTTTTTTGTAGCTATTGTGAACAGGATTGATCTTAGAAATTTTTTTTCAGCCACGCTATTGTCTGTGTATACAAAGGCTGCTGATTTTTTGTATTAATTTTATATATCCTGCCACTTTACCAAAATCTTTTATGACTTCCAATAATCTCCCAGTGGAGTCTTTTGGATGCCCTATCTATAGAAACATGTCATCTGCAAATAGGGATAATTTGACGTCCTCCTTCCCAATTTGTATACCTTTGATTTATTTTTCTTGCCTAATGGCTCTGGCTAAAACTTCCAGGACTATATTGAATAGTGGTGGTGAGAGTGGGCATCCTTGTCTGGTTCTTGATCTCAGTGGGAATGCTTTCAGCTTTTCCTCATCCAGTAAGTTGCTGGCCCAAGGTTTGTCATAAATTGTCTTGATTGTGTTGAGGAATGTTCCTTCCACACCCAATTTGTTTAAGGTTTTCATCATGAAAGGGTGTTGCATTTCATCACATGCTTTCTCTGCATCTATTGAGATAATCATAAGGTTTTTGTTCTTCAGTTTGTCATTGAATTGTGAATGTTGAACCATCCCTGCATACCAGGAATAAATCCCACTTGTTCTTAATGAATGATATTTCTGATGTGTTGTTGAATTTCATTGCCTAGTTTTATTGAGGATTTTTGTTTCTAGGTTCAACAGGGAAGTTGATCTATAGTTCTCTTTCTGTGTCATCTTCTTCTGGTTTAGGAATTACGCTGATGCTGGCCTTATAGAAAAGTTTGGGAGAATTTCCTCCCCGTCAATTGTTTTGAATTGAGAATTTGAGCTTGAGAAGAATTGGACTTAGTTCTTTACATTTTTGGTAGAATTCTGCAGTGAAGCCCTCCAGTCCAGGGCTTTTTTTGTTGTTGTTGGGAGGGTCTTAATTACTGATTCAATGTCCATCTTGGTTATTGGTCTGTTAAGTTTTCTGTCTTCATAGCTCAATTTTGGTAGGTTTTATGTGTTAAGGAATCTCTCCATTTCTTATAGGTTTCCTAATTTGTTGTCATATGGCTCTTTGTAGTAACTCCTGAAGATTCTTTTCATTTCTGTGGTATCTGTTGTTTTATTTTCTTTTTCATCTTTGATTTTTTTAACTTTTATTTTTTCTTGCTTTTCTTTTTTTAACTTTTATTTAATGAATATAAATTTTCAAAGTACAGCTTATGGATTACAATGGCTTCCCCCCCATAACATCCCTCCCAACCGCACCCCTCCCCTTTCCCACTCCCTCTCACATTCCATTCACATCAAGATTCATTTTCGATTCTTTTTATATACAGAAGATCGATTTAGCATACATTAAGTAAAGATTTCAACAGTTTGCTCCCACACAGAAACATAAAGTGAAAAATACTGTTTGAGTACTAGTTATAGCATTAAATCTCAATGTACAGCACACTAAGGACAGAGATCCTACATGAGGAGTAAGTGCACAGTGACTCCTGTTGTTGACTTAACAAATTGACACTCTTGTTTATGGCCTCAGTAATCACCCTAGGCTCTTGTCATGGGCTGCCAAGGCTATGGAAGCCCCCTGAGTTCACCGACTCTGATCATATTTAGACAAGGCCATGGTCAAAGTGGAAGTTTTCTCCTCCCTTCAGAGAAAGGTACCTCCGTCTTTGATGACCCGTTCTTTCCACTGCAATCTCACTCACAGAGATCTTTCATTTAGGTGGGTTTTTTTTTGTTGTTGTTGTTTTGTTTTGTTTTTTGTTTGTTTGTTTTGCCAGAGTGTCTTGGCTTTCCATGCCTGAAATACTCTCATGGGCTTTTCAGCCGGATCCGCATGCCTTAAGGGCTGATTCTGAGGCCAGAGTGCTGTTTAGGACATCTGCCATTCTATGGGTCTGCTGTGTATCTCACTTCCCATGTTGGATCGTTCTCTCCCTTTTTCATTCTCTCAGCTAGTATTTGCAGGCACTATTCTTGTTTATGTGATCCCTTTGGTTCTTAGTACTATCATTATGATCAATTGTGAACAGAAATTGATCACTGGGGCTAGTGAGATGGCATTGGTACATGCCACCCTGATGGGATTGAATTGGAATCCACTGGTATGTTTCTAACTCTACCGTTTGAGGTAAGTCAGCTTGAGCATGTCCCAAATTGCACATCTCTTCCCTCTCTTATTTCAACTCTTATATTTAACAGTGATCACTTTTCAGTTAAGTTTCAGCACTTAAGAAGAATTGTGTATTGAATTACAGTATTCAACCAAAAGTATTAAGTAGAACAAACAAAAAAAATACTAACAGGGATAACATATTAAGCTGTTCATCAACAGTCAGGGTGAGGGCTGATCTAGTCACCGTTTCTCATAGTGTTCATTTCACTTTAACAGGTTTCCTTTTTGGTGCTCAGTTAGTTGTCACCTGTCAGGGAGAACATGTGGTATTTGAGCCTTCTCTCTCTTTTTTTGATTAGTGGGCCAATGGTGTATCTGTTTTGTTTATTTTTTTGGAAAACTATCTCCTTGACTTGCTGATCATTATATTGTTGTCATTGTTTTAATTTTGTTCTCTAATTTTAATTATTTCTTAACTGTTACTAATTTGGGGTTTGGTTTGTTGTTATTGGTTTGTTGTACTTGAGATGCATTAATAGCTCATTTATTTGGTGCCTTTCCAATTTCTTGATGTATGAATCAGTTGCTATAAACTTTCCTTTTAACATTGCTTTTCTCTGTATCCAATAGGTTTTGATATCTATTTGTTTCCAGAAATTTTTTGATTTCTCTTTATTTCTTCTATTACCCATTGTTCATTCAGGAACATGTTATCCAGTCTCCATGTGTTTGCATATGTTCTAGAGATTCTTGAATTGTTGATATCCAGCTTCATTCCATTGTGGTCAGAAAAGATGCATGATTTGTTTGAATTTGCTGAGACTTGTTTTATTGGTTAACATGTGAGTTATGATAGAGAAAGTTCCATGTACTGATGAGGTGAATATGTATTCTGCAACTGTAGGATAAAAAGTTTTGTAGATATTCATTATGGCTATTTGGTCTATAGTGTCGATTAACTGTTGTTTCTTTGCTGATGTTCTGTCTCGTTGATCTGCCCATTGCTGAAAGTGATGTATTGAAGTCACCCATTATTATTTTATTGGAGTTTATGTCCCCCTTTATGTCCATTAACATTTCTTTTAAATAGCCAAGTGCCTTGTAATTGGGTGCATATACTTTTATTATAGTCACATCTTTCTGTTGAATTAATCTCTTAATCATTGCATAGTGCACTTCTTTGTCTCCTTTAACAGTTTTTGTGTTAAAGTCTATTTTTTCTGATATTAGGATGATATTTGTCTGATATTAGGATTACGAGCTCTTTTTTGCTTTCTGTCAGCTTGGGAAATCTTTCCCTATCATTTCACTTTCAATGTACAGGTGTCTTTGTTGATGAGATGTGTCTGTTTTACGTAGCAAATAGATGGGTATTTTAATCCAATCAGCCAATCTGTGTCTTTTAACTAGAGAGTTATTAAGGCTTTCCACTACATTTTTATTTGATCTATTAAATTTTTCATGTCTTATATTTCATTTTGATTTGTTTTTAAAAATCTCAATTTCATGGGAAAAAATTTCATTCATGTCCTGTATGGATTTCTTTAACTCATGGATTTGGTTTTGATTACATTTGAGTAAATCTTTGATTAATTTTTAAAATTGCATTCCCAGTATTTCCTCAATCTCTTCATCTTCACATTAATATTGAAATTTTCTGTTCCTTTGGGGGGTCATGTTGTCTTCCTTATTCTTATATTTTATATTTCTGCATTTATTTTTAGGCATTTGTAGAGATACTTGTTTGTTTTTCCTCTTATCTTTGAACTATGCCTCTGTGGCTTAGTGAAATGTCTGCACTTTCAGTGACTATCCAGAGGTGTGTGTTGGGTGTGGTCAGGGAGCTCTGGTCTGTGCCCCAGGTTTGGGCAAATATTCATGGTAACACCCAAGTTGGGCATGGTAGATCTCCTCTTGTTAATAGAAGGCAGGGAACGGTCACCTTTGTTGGTGTGATCACCCCCTCACCTCCTCTTCTCCAATTTTATCAATGCCCTGGAGTTAGCCCCCAGTGGGTACAATACTCATACGCGCCACAATATGAACCACACAAATGATCATTTGTGCATCCTCACACTAAGCATGGATCCTGCTGCAATGATTGCCTCAGGCAACCACGGAGCTCTGAGAATGTGGAACTGCCCACAGTGATTACCCAGAGACCCAGCTCCTCCCAGTACCCTCTTGTGCAACCACAGGGTACCCACAGTCTCAGCAGACAAGGGTCCCACAGTCGCTGGGTGTAGAGTATCTGCTCTGCCCCACCAACCTATCTCTTCCACAGAGAGGCAGACATTCCCAGAGCCAGCTGCTTATTGGTGCTCCACCTCAGTAGCTTGGGCCCCTGAGCCTGTGGCATGTTGGGAGGCTGGGGAGATCTCACAGTCTTACATCTGTGCCCAGCCCCCTGTCAGTCCTCCTAGCCAGTCTCAAAGTCAGTGGGGAATACAGATCTTTCCCTCTGTTAGAATCTCTGGCTCAGATGCATACCCAAGAGCCACTGGCTGAATGCTGTGTTTTCCCCCACCAGTTGCATCGGCACTGCTCCTGCTGGTATCGCTGAGATCTCGTCTTGGCCCAGCCAGTTGCTGTGTGCACACGCAAGGGCTTCCACAACTGCTGCTTATGCCCAAAATGGTGCCTGCCTTGTCTCAACCAGTTGTCGGGTGCTGATGTAGAGGGGATAGGGTGAGAGAAAAGTGCCCCCCCACCTTTATTACTAGCTCCATACCTTAGGGTTCTAGGCCAGGATCACGCCAAAATTGCCCTCTGGGTTATCACCATGGGTTGCTGCAGAGTGATCTGACCACCCTCGCCAAGCTGGCGCTGGCTCCACCCTTGGCTGATGCAGTTGTGTGTTTTGTCCATGTTTGTGCTGCGCATCTGCACCTTCCACACAGGTCCACGATGTTCCTCTTCTTTCAGTAGAGTTTCCACTGTGGTTTTTGCTCTAATTCTCCCCTGAGAATGCACTGCCTATGCTTTTTTTTTAAAAAAAAAAAAAACTATTTAGCCTAGCATTGTATCTTGTTCTGTATTTCACCATCTTGGAATCACCTCTTCAGAATTTTTTGTAAGACTTGTCTGGTGGTAGTGAATTCTCTGCTTTCGCTTATCTGGAAAATATTTTATTTCTTCTTCACTTCTAAAGAATAGCTTCCCTAAATATAATATTCTTGGTTGGAAGGTTTTTTTTTTTCTTTTAAAGCGTTGACTATTTCCTCCTATTTTCTTCCAACCTATAGGGTGTCCACTGATGTTAATCTAATTGGTTTTCCTTTATGTGTAACTTTATACTTTTATGTTACTGTCTTTAGGATTCTCTGTCCTTAACTTGTGTGTGTGTGTGTGTGTGTATTGATAAAGCAGCTTTAATATTTTTAATGATCAGGAGGCCTGAAGTCATGTTGTGAGTTTTGCAATCTCCACCCAAGTCTGTCTTTAACATTCAGCAGTTTAGTGACAATATGCCTCAGAGAAGACCTTTTTTGTGCTTGAGTCTGCTTGGAGTTGTTTGAGTTTCTTGTATCTGGATGTCCATGTCTCTTTCAAGACCTGGAGAATTTTCAACTATTATTTCATTTAGTAGGTTCTCAATACTTTTTTCCTTTTATTCTCCTTCAGGAGTACCTGTAATATTAATATTTGGTAGTTTAATGGTATCCTATATTCTGTGCAAACTGTATTCTTTTTTATTCTGTGCTCTTTATTTTTTGTCTGATTGGGTTATTTCAAAATTCTTGTCCTCAGAGTTAGAAATTCTTTCCTGCACTTGGTCTATTCTGCTGTTAAAGCTGTCAATCATATTTTTTTATTTCACTGATTAAAGATTAATCTCTAAAATTTCTACTTGGTTGTTGTTAAGGAATTCTAACTCCCTAGTAATATTTTCTTTCATGTCACACATTTTCTCATTTCCTTAGTCTGTCCATATGTATTTTATTTCATATTTGCAATTATTATTCTCAATTGTATATCACTTCATAGATTTCCTTCAGTTCAGGATCTAATTCTGGATGATTATTATGTTCTTTTGGAGGCATTATGCTACCCTGTTTCTTCATGTTTCCTGTGTCCCTGTGTTAATATTGGCCCACTGGTGTATTCCTCCCTTCTTCTTTATGGAGTAGGTTTTGCTGTAAAAGTTTATGGTTTAGTTGGAATGCAAGGTATCACCTGGCTTGTTGCTTTGATTTTGGTTCTAGGTGAGCCCAGGAGTATAGTCTCTCAGTGATTTCTTTTGTCCTCATCAGTCTTAGCTGTATCTTTAAGTGACACAGTGCACTAGCCTGCTAGTCCGCTAGGAATAGGAGTATGGCTTTGAGATGCAGAAGTGTTTCTTTGGGTGTGTATCTTTGGTCCACAGAGAGTTTAGTGTCCGTCTCCCCGGTGACTGTGACTGTGATATCCAGTACTTTTTTAAGATCTATTTATTTATTTGAAAGACAAATTTGGAGAGGGAGGGGGGCAGGTGTCTTCCATCCACTGATTCACTCCCCCACATGGCTGCAATGGCTGTAGCAGGGCAAATCCGAAGCTAGGAGCCAGTAGCTTCTTCTAGGTCTCTCACATGGGTGCAGGGCCCCCCAAATTTGGGCATATTCTGCTGCTTTCCCAGGCTCATTATCAGGGAGTGATTCAGAAGTGGAGCAGTAGGGACTTGAACTGGCAACCACATGGGATTCTGGAGTTACAGGCAGCAGCTTTACACATGATGTGATAATGTCAGCCCCAGGGCCTTGTCCTCTTGCCAAGGGAGACAAGAGTGGCTGCCTGTTTGTCTTACAGGCAAGTCTGAGTGATGCTGCACTGGCTTGTGGCACCAGTTGCTGTGGCTCTAAGGCTGTGTGATATGGATGTGCCCTTCTCGAAGTCCTGCTAGAGGAGTTTCAAGAGGTGCTGTGGTTTATAATATCAACAGCTATAGTCTTAGGGTTAGGGAATGTGAACTGAGCCTGTTCCAGTACTACAGGTTGACTACAAGATATACAGGCAATTTTATCCTAGAGGGTATGAGTCCAGAGAAGTGGAATGGAGGTAGGTTCTTCCCTATGTCTACCAAGTAGATTCCAGTGACACTGAGAAATTTAGAATGATTTGTTAGAGCTCTGGTGTTACAGGGTATAGTGGGGTCATTACTACATCTTCTATAGTGGGAGTAGATTTTTTTATTCGTTGCTTCTGGTGTTACCTCCCAGAAGCTAAGGTGAGTCCCCCTTGCTCATGTAGAGTGTGTAATGTAGTTCTGGTGTTAGTGCCCTGGAACTCCCACGGTAGCAGGTTGCAGAGGATCCGTCCTGTGCCCCACAAGTTGCCCTGACTCTAGGATGCTAGTAGAGAATAGTGGTGCGTTGCACAACTTTGTGCTGCCAAGTAGGGCATTCTGCAGGTATAGAGGAAGGGAAGAGCGAGGTGGCTTCCCTAAGTCAAGCTCGGCAATTGCTCAGGCCCCAGGCTGAATTAAAAGTCAGTGAGTGGGTGGCTGTGGAATTCCCCTTCAGCTAAAACTGCAAATGATGGGGTGCACAGCAATTGTTTCCTGCCTTGACCTGGTAAGACAATAACTCACAGCTAGAAGCTGGCTATGCTATGCTGCTGGCTACAGTGG
Source organism: Oryctolagus cuniculus (assembly GCF_051225735.1). Lineage (NCBI taxonomy): Eukaryota > Metazoa > Chordata > Mammalia > Lagomorpha > Leporidae > Oryctolagus > Oryctolagus cuniculus. Next base: position 102,744,347 of record NC_142871.1, on the reverse strand, counting down.
TGTCTCTGTCTTCTCTGATCGTGTCCCATGGAGTCTTTGTTTTTGTTTTTTCTTCACGTCTTTGCTGAAAATTTCTGGCAGTCAGACCCCTGGAAGCATAGTCCTTCCTTTGTTCTTTTCATATCCAGAGCAGCATAAGTTAATGTGGCTCTACCCTATGCAGCTACCTTGGATCTCCGGAAAAGATCTTTCCAGGAGATGATTTTCTCTTTACCTGTGAGAGATACCTTACCCAGGCTTTTGATCTGTTTTGCGTTTGGTCCGATGAAAAAAGTTTAGAATATAATTTCCAGATCTTTTTTCAATTGTATTACTATTTCTAGAGGTGTTGAATTTTAAGAATCAAATGTAATGCAGCAACTACTTTTTTTAATTTTAGAGAATTTATTAATACATTAAATTCCCAGGGTGGGTCACAGCAAATGAACTGTAATTATTAAAATACTATTTTTATCGATTCTCAAGTAAATGTGATATTAATACAAACAGAACAGATGCCATATGGTTCATATGTACAGTTCTAGGAATATAATGATACTTCCCTTCCTTTATCTCCATCCTAATCAACATCTTTCCTTTCTTTTTTAAATTTAAGATAACATGTTTTTAATTTACATTATAGTCAAGGCTAACTGCTCCACTAAATAAAGAATTTAACAAAGAAAAAGTAAAAAGAACCTAGTTCAGCAAGAATATACGCAAGAGCTATAAACATTAATCAAATAAAAAGATGTCCATTTCACTCATATGCAGTAAACTTTAAATACAGATGGTTAAAAGTATAGTAGTACGTCATTTTTAACCATTGGTTTTAGGTTTGACAAAGATATAAAACAAGGTTTGACAAAACAAATTTGCAGTAATATTGATATATACAGGTATTTTTTGTTTTATGTTTTTCTTCCTGTGTATGCTTTGTTTCATTCAACCTGATGTCCACCAGTTGCATTCATTTTTTTTTTTTTTGACAGGCAGAGTGGACAGTGAGAGAGAGAGACAGAGAGAAAGGTCTTCCTTTGCCGCTGGTTCACCCTCCAATGGCCGCTGCGGCTGGTGTGCTGCGGCCAGCGCATCGCGCTGAGTTGAAGGCAGAGCCAGGTGCTTCTCCTGGTCTCCCATGGGGTGCAGGGCCCAAGCACCTGGGCCATCCTCCACTGCACTTCCTGGCCACAGCAGAGGGCTGGCCTGGAAGAGGGGCAACCAGGACAGAATCCGGCGCCCCGACTGGGACTAGAACCCGGTGTGCTGGCGCCGCAAGGCGGAGGATTAGCCTAGTGAGCCGCGGCACCGGCCAGTTGCATTCATTTTGATGAAAATGGTAGAATTTCACTTTAGCTGAATAATATTCCATTGTGTGGAATACACACACACACATATGCATTCATACATACCTACATACATACACACATGCAACATTTTCATTTTTTCTTTTACTATTGTGAATAGTGCAACTATAAGCATGTTGGTGTAGGTACCTCTTTGATACAATGTGTTTATGTCTCTGGAACAAACATCCAGTAGTAGCATTCCTGAGTCGTATGGCAAGCCTGTTTTCAGTTTTTTAAGAAATCGTCACACTGTTTTCCACAGGAGCTACACTAATTTGCATTTCCATCAACAGTATATGAGAGCGTCTCTTTCTCCACATCCTTCTCGGTGTGTTTTAGTTTCTGTGTTTTGGATAGTAGCCATTCTGACCGTGGTGAGGTGATATCTTATTGGTGCTTTGATTTGCATTTCCCTTATTGCTAGTAATGTTGAACATTTTTCATATATTCACTTGCCATTTGTATTTTGTCTTTTAAAAGCTGCTTATTGAGGTCCTTTGCCCATTTCTTAATTGTATTGCTTGCTTTTTGAATTGCAGATATATCATGGATATTAATTCTTTGTTGGATAAATAGCTTGTCTCTTCACTCTTTTGATCATTTCCTTGGCTGTGCAGAGGATTCTGAGTTTGATATAATCCCATTTGTCTAGTTTTGCTTTTGTTGTCTGTGCTTTGGGGGTCTTATCCTAGAAGTCATCATCTATATCAATATATTGAAGTGTTTCCATTATTTTTTCTTCTCTAGCAGCTTGATAGTTTCAGATCTTAACTTTTGTTCTTTGATCCTTCTTGAGTTGATTTTTGTATATAGGGAAAGGCGGGGACCTAATTTAATTCTCCTACATATGTAGTTTAGTTTTTCTAGCACCATTTGTTGAAGGGGTTATCCATTCTCCAATGTATGGTCTGAGCACTTTTGTCAAAAATGAGTTGACTGTATGTACTTGTATCAGTTTCAATGAAACAACTTTATATAGAACAAATTATACTTTTATTTGTACAAGTACATTATTAGTTATTCCAAATAATTATGTAAGTAAATCCTGTCCCACCTGTGGCAGTCTCTACTAAAGACTTTCCTTTTTTTAAGATTATTTGTTTCTATTGACACATAATAATTATACATATTTATAGAGTACAGTGTAATATTTTGATACATGCATACATTTTAATGATCAAGTTAGGATTAATCACTTAATATATTCAACATTTCTTTGTTCCACTAGTGACTTTCTATCTCCCTTAAGATAAATCTGGTATCTCTAATCACGGGCCACAAATCTTCATATGTGTCAAACTCTGCATCCTCAACTCACTGCTCCCTAGAATGTATCCCCTAATTTACTTCAGCTCCAAACTCTTCTCATCACATTACATACGCTTGTAATGTTCTTCAAGGAACCAGCTGTACTCTGTTTCATCTCTTCTAGTCCCTTGCTTAAAAATCGTTTTAAAATAAAGAGGTCTATCCTGACATTTCTTTATAAAAATCATCTTCCATTCCACTTGTATCTTCTTACATGTCATTTTTATTGCCACTTGATATGTTATAATTATATATCTGTTTTTCTCTGTAAGCTTTGTTGAGTGAATGAATTAAAACTGTACCTCAGGAAAAATCTAAATTATCAACTTAGCTTTTTCTAGAATCTATAAGTTCTGTTCCTTAGTTGCCCAGGGGACTCTGCTATGAAAAAAGCAAAGAATCAATTTGCAAGGAAAGATTAGATATGATAACCATAGAAGAAACCTGTTATTCACTATTGTTCTACCATTTTTCCTTTAAAGAGTGCAAATTCTTTTCAATGTACTGATCGTCACTTTTAGTTTGATATTGCCAGTCAATTAATAATCAGACATAGTTTGAAAAAAGCCACAGGTTTTGGCATGATTTAATGTTTACCTTTGTCTATTTTCTCATCCATACTGTGATGCCTCTTTACAGTTATATTGATTTTGGTTTTCACAAAGTTGATGGCCCCCTCTCATGCAGTAATATAATTTGAAACATTACTATTTGTATTCTAAACACATAATTGTTTAGACACCAGGACACCTAATCAGACTATTCTAACCATGCTCTCTGCCCATTATAAACTCTTTCTGACATGATTTGAAATAATAATTAACATGCTTCTTTCATTTATACTCAATTATTGTAATTTTCTGAATCTTTTAATTTCTTTTTCTTAGAAATGTAGTTAGCAATCTAATTACTTAGCAACCACATTAGTTTCTCTGTTCATTAAGACCCTTGTTCATACCCTCACCCACTTCAGAATTAAAATTCTGGAGATTTATAAAATAGCTCAATTTCAATGTTTCTGAAGCTATAGGGCAGTTTGAGCTGTATTTTTCAGTTCATAATGTTTCAGTTTATTATGGCATTATTATTTTCCATACCTCCAGTTGATTTGTGTCAGTTTTAGGAAGTGATTGCGTTGCTGATGTATTTTGAGAAAAAAAAAAAAAAAACAAAAACCAAAAAATTAAAATTGAAAGGGTTAACTTACTTGATTCCTTAGTCAGAAACTGGTATGTATTCCTCTTATCTTCCCCTGCCTTCCATTCCCACTGTGGAAAATTCCATTCTAATTCAGCCATTACAAGTAATGGCTTGTTGTCTTCCCAATCTTACATTACTCATCTGCCCATTCTGTAAGCCATCCCACACCAATGAAAATGAATTGATCACAATGTTTTCATAATTTTTAATAGAAGGAATATCTCCCCATAGTAATTAACCTCTCTAAAATTAGGTCAAATACTATGCTTTTAACTTCTTTGTTTATGTCAAGAACAAGAAATATTTCTTTATGCTTTCTAATACCATATTGAATATATTGGACAAATCGCAAAGTCTTTTTCTGGTATTGATTTTACCCAATGTAATATAATTTAATCTAAGAATTTGAAGGTGAAGTTTCTTTGTGTATCTAGCATCTGAAATTCTTTTAACAAGTCAGTGTAATAATGACATCTTATACTCACAAACTTATATTTGTTAATTTCTACCAAGAATTAGTGGTGGTCAGAAAAACTCCTTTTAAAAGTTTATAAGCCGGCGCCGCGGCTCACTAGGCTAATCCTCCTCCTTGCAGCACCGGCACACCGGGTTCTAGTCCCGGTCGGGGCGCCGGATTCTGTCCTGGTTGCCCCTCTTCCAGGCCAGCTCTTTGCTGTGGCCAGGGAGTGCAGTGGAGGATGGCCCAAGTCCTTGGGCCCTGCACCCCATGGGAGACCAGGAGAAGTGCCTGGCTCCTGCCATCGGATCCGCGCGGTGCACTGGCTGCAGCGTGCCAGCCGCTGTGGCCATTGGAGGGTGAACCATCGGCAAAGGAAGACCTTTCTCTCTGTCTCTCTCTCTCACTGTCCACTCTGCCTGTCAAAAAATAAAAAATAAAAAGGAAGTTTATATTGTTTTCCACTGTTCCAAAGATAAGTTTATTATATCAAATTTGTGATAGAGTTGTTAAAGCAGCCAGAGGTGGTAGGCTTAATTGGGCAGATTCTTCTCCAGCTCTATTTGGTAGTTGGAAGAGTAGGGCAGCTGGCAATTGGATTGACATTGCTGCAGGGGTTTTGCTGGAGAATATAAGTCAGGCACACTAAACAAAACAAATATGGGCATGTTAGAGACTACCAGTCAAGACATATTTGAATTACAAGCATCATGTAGGAAATAGTTTTTAACTCAAACTCTTTCTTGGTAATAATTGAGTTAACAGCAGTAGAGTCATTCTTTATCTTTAGTAAATAGAAATACATTTTAATGTGTGGATAGTGTATAGTTTTAGTTCTGATTGGTATTTAGAAATCCACTGATGACTTGTTTCACAATTAATTGTAAAAAATATACTTTAATGACTTGTGGATGAGCTGAGACACAAGGAAAGCTAAAGCTATTTATCTATGAAATGGTACATTCTCTGACAAAATTAGCAGTAAATATATCTTTCCTAAAAATCCTAATGAGTATTTCTATATTTTAGGGTTCAGTTGGCAGTAAAGGTGAATTTGGTGTTCCTGGAATTCCTGGAGAAAAGGTACATTGTTTTGCTATTTGATTAAACTTTGTGGATGTTTTGTCATATTCTATCAGAATAAAAAATATAAAGAATAACTCTTATAGTTTAGAGGTCAACAAACTGTCGTCCTACAGTAGGGCTGCAAAAGACCCCTCAATGTATGATTCTGTAAATGAACTTTTATTGGTGACAGTCACATTCATTTGTTTTTGTATTCTCTAAGTCTGCTTTTGTGCTATCTGCAGGGTTAAATAATTGTGGCAGAGACAGCGTGGCTCAAAATGGGTAAAATATTTACTGTCTGGTCATGTAGAGAAAAAGCTTGCTTGTCCGCAGTCCAGAACATTGATCACTATTCTGCTAACAGCCCTAAGGCTTCTCAAATTCACTATGTTGTGTATGGATACAATATCTAAACACATATTTCACTGCAGAGAAAAATTAAGTAACCCAAACACTATATAATATGGTACTATATGAGGTTCCATAGTTAGAAACGCAAGAAATATGTTTTAATTCTTCCATACCATGCTATAATATAGTTTCTAGCTCCTAAAATATCTGACTTTTGTGTTTTCATCTCTGATGTCATGAAAATCATTTTAAATAGTGAGCTCTTTCACAAGTGGTTAGCATTACAGTTCGACATCTTATTTCCATAGAATATTTAAAATTATTACATTTGTATATTTAACTGCAATTACTTCTTATTTTTCACACACAGAGGGAATTCAAAAAGTTCCATGGAAATGTATATTATACTTTACATCCATTTTCCATGAACATTTTGTAGCCTCTGTGCAAAGTAACATTAATAACTTTGCTGATTACTTATTTCTAAAGCTTACGTTTACTTACTTACTTTTATTTGAGATGTAGAGCAAGAGATAAATGGCACCCATTCCCTGATTCACTCTCAAAGTGCCCTCAACAGCCAGAGATGGGCAAGGTCAAATTTTGGGGAGTTAGGAACTCAATCCAGGTCTCCCCTCTGGGAGACAAGGGTTCAAGCACTTGAACTGTCCTTTGCTGCATTCCAGTGTGCACATTGGCAGGAATCTGGAATCAGGAGTGGAGCCAGGGCTTGGCCCCAGACACTTTTGGCCCAGTACCACTCACTGGGTACTGATATACCCAGTCACAACATCACAGTTAGGCCAGACCGCATCTAGGAATCATTTAAGGTTTTATGTGCTGATGCTAAGAAAATGATCTTCTTAGGTAAAATAAATTCAGCGTAGGTTTTAATAGCTGTTCTAGCTGTACTAATTGTCACAGGGTTCTTTGTGGCTCATATCTATAAGGCCATGACCCTTGTGGGTTCTTTCCCTTTAACATTGGCACAGGAATAACTGAAGCTGAAGTGGTAGGTTGAAACCTTGTCAGATATTTTTAAGTGTGTCTTCGATAGCTGACTGCTTTACTGATAATGCTGCTTTTCTTTAAAAAATTAGTCCAATATAAAAATTCTTTACTCCTATTAAAATATAACTGTTGGGCTTAGTAAAATGTAGCAAATTTTATTGAATGACATTCTGCTACAAGTTAATGTTTGTTTTTCTTGCAAATCCTCAGGCTTAAGTTTGTTTGGCATTAATTGAAGACTTTTTATCACAAGTAAAAATTCCTTCAAATTCTTGCTGAAAAGTAATTCATTCTAAATATTTTTTTCTTAAAGAATACCCCAACTCCTAAAGAAAAGTTCCAGTACAACTTTGCTTACATACTTATTCCACCATTCTGTTCCTACAATGCATCGTACAAATCTGACTGTTTAAATTTTAAATCATTGGAATTTTTCAAATTGTTTTGAATATGAGAATCTTTCACTTCTATTTTTTTAAGCAAAAGCAGAATGACTAAAGATTTGGGACCATGAAACAAATGCTAGGACTTCTTTAATGTGGAATTAAAGTCAAACTTATATATGTTTACATAATAAGTTATGGAAAGCAGGATAAATCCCCCTGGAATATTTGAAAACAAAATTTGTTCAGATTTATATAAAAATCCATTACTTTTAACACTCCAAAGCAACAGATCATGGACCTTAATGTGTGAAAAACAGTTGCATGCTGCTATGATTGGGTATGGATCAGCTTCTCAACTCTTGAAAAAGGTGATAGCAACAGACAGGGTTCAATGCAAGGACTTGATAAAGTAGCCAACAGACTCAACCCAGGCCAAGGTCAATCAATTCAGTTGCAATCAAGGGTTGTGGTAATAATAACAGTTTAGAAAACTAGGTGTTCAGGCCAAGAAATTCACTAGGAAAAACATGAATTTCTTGGGAGAGAGGACATTTGAGGCACTGTGAAAGAACTGGCACAGACATCATACTGCAGAGTCGAACGGTACTGAGAACTCAGGACTGTAGTTCTTTTTCTAGAAGCCCCATTTTGTGAGAAGAATCCTGTGCAGTCATTCATTCTATATTCTACATACAGTAAAAGTCAAAGAATATAAAGGAATATATCAGCTACTGATAATCTGGCTGGGACAAGTCATTTTGAGGCCTGGAAGCAGCAAACGTTAGGGCCCATCAAAATGTGCCTGACTGAGTCTTGCACTCGGTTAATGATCATCAGTGTCCGTGTGAAGATGCCCTCGAGAGAAGGTGAATGTGATAGAGAAGCAGTTCTATTTAAGGTATTCTAAAACCATGGCAAAGTTGTCCTGTCAAAGACTCTCCCATGTTTCCTCAAGCTGTTTTCTTCTGGGTCTAATTTACTTGAGTGGCTCTTAAACAGTCTCATAAGCATTTAGAAAATTCTTGCAACTTCTGATTGTGCTAAATGTAGCATCACGTTACACTTAGGCCCTGGTTCCCAGTTTCATGCCTTTTTGGAGACTCTCACTTAGCGACTAAAATCCTCTCAATATCTATGGAAACACTGAGCCTTTGACAAAATTCTCTCCCCTAGGTCCCAGTATCTGGTAATGCCAGCTCTGTTTCTAACATGTAACTTCATTTAGCTGAGGAAGAGATATGGCACTCATTGGAAAACTGATACCTCAAGGATGTTTTCCCACTTCCATAATCCACATTTAAAATGCTTAATATATGTAAAATGAGAATAGCATTTATCTATTGTTGTGGTAAATTGTAAAATATTTGACCCCAAGAAAGTAAATCATTTTTTTAAATTTCAGAATTTTAAAATTCCACATGTAAAGTTATGTTTTCAATAAAATACTTCGATTGCTTTATGATGAAAATACCTTATTTGATTTTTTGAGGTAAATGGCCAAAAAGTACCCCTTATTTGTTCTGAAAACATATGTACCTTCAGGCTCAGGCTCTGGCTTCCACATTTGCCTTAATGTGATATGCACATCTTCCATAGTTACTAACCTCCACTCTTCCTCTTAGCAGTTGTGATTTTTATATTTTTCCCCTTAGAATTACAAGTACTTAAAAGTAGTTTTTAAAAATAGAAATGTTTAAATGTCTCACTTAGCAAGAACATATTCAAAGTGCCATAGAACATACATCTTAGGTATAATATTCTCGAAGTGAAGGGTTTTTTTTCTTAATTGTTGAAAGTTTGGTATTTAAACCTTATAACTGACTTCTATTAAGAGAACAAAGCATTTTGAGCAGTATAAATTCAAATTAGTATACTAGGATCACTTTATAAGTATTTCCAAAGTGATTAATAAAATGAAGTGATGTGCATGTAAATCCCATTATTCTAAACAAACCTACACATTGAAGTTTGCCTACATGAGATATATATATTAAATCAACATTGTGAACAGAGTATTGGTATAAGGTGACATTTTTCTTTTGAGATTCAGGAGAAAAAGTAATACACTAAACAACAATATTTTGTGAAATCTACTTATGGAGTGGAGTCATGGGGACTTTTAGCATAAAGTATAACATTTAGTTATGCTCTTTTGTAATTATAATAATTATCACCCACTACAGACTAGCAGTAGGCATTCATTCAACACAGCTATGATTTTTGCCTGACAGACTTGGTAAATTTTCTATTATGGGTTCATATAAGAAAAATCTATTCTATGTAGCAAGTGTCATTAACTGGTGACTTCAGTAAGCTTGGATGGACAGAAGCCACTGTCAATCAAAGTGAGTAAATTGGCTGGTTCAGTTTCCGAGAAGTGAAAGACTTAATGTATAAGATTACACACACACACACACACAATTACAATCACAACTTGGTATGAAGTGGGAAAATGAGATGAGGATTTGGGCAGTGGGAGCAAATGCTGCCACCTAACCCCCCAACATAACACTCAAATCATGCTTGCTATAAACCTAATATTTAAACTGAAAAGTTGTCCCATTGCTTATTTCACTTAGGTTCGTCAGTGTAACAGATAAATTCTTGCTAAATTATGATTTTTTTAAAATGAACAATTGTTTCCAGTAATTGTAATCCTAATGTGATCATCAAAATTAAATGCATACAGAGACTAATTTATGCTAAATATTCCATCTGCTGAATTACTTAATGCTTAGGAATCTATCTCTCTGCCTTTCAAATGAAAATAAATAATATTTAGAAAAGAATTTGTTTTCAAATGTGCACTTAGGGGCCAGTGTTGTGGCAGAGCAAATAACGGCACCCTCTGCAGTGCTGGCATCCCATGTAGATGCCGGCCCAAGTCCGGGCTGCTCCACTACAGATACGGTTCTCTGTTATGGCCTGGGAAAGCAGTAGAAGATGGCCCAAGCACCCACGTGGGAGACCTGCAGGAAGCTCCTGGCTCCTGGCTTTGGATGGGCCCAACTCATTCCATTGTAGCTATTGGGGAGTGATCCAGCGAATGGAAGACCTCTCTTTGCCTCTGCCTCTGCCTCTCTGTAACTCTACCTCTCAAATAAACAAACCTTGGAAAAAAAAAAGTGCACTTAGTGGAAAAACTTTTAGCAAGCTAATTTTTTGGAGTAGGTATGCAGCCAGTGGTAGTCTTCATTATTGGTCCTTGCAATACATGTAACTCTGGGGCAAAAACACCAGTCTATACTGCCTGGGTTTGAACCGCAGCTCAAAATCTTACTCTAATTTAGACCACGACACTTGATCTCTCTATGCCATTTTCTCCTTTATAAATTGTGGATTATTTTGTACCTACTTCTAGCTTTGTTTCAAGATTTAATGAGGTTATTTATGAAAGTGCAACTTAATAATATGTAAATATTTGGTAAACAATATATATATAATTTTAAAAATAGTTTGATTCTATTCTAAACCTTGATTTCTTATTATGAGATAATATCATTTGAGGAAATTTATATTATTTAGTCAAACTATATTCAGTGAAAAAAAAAGTCAGAAGTCATATATGTTAAGTCACCTCTTAAACTGGGTGTTTAGGAAACTACTTAATTCCTTACTTTAAAGAAGTATCAGTCAGGGTTTGAACTTTTCGCAGTAACAATAGCTGTTGCTTGGTAACTATTATGTGCCACACATTATCAAGAGAATTTTTTACATTAGTTTACCAATCCTTATAACACCTGGGAGAGCCAAGGTTTATTGTCACTATTTCACTGATTAAGAAACATTGTCTTTAAACTCACAGACCCCTTTTAGACTCTGCCTAACTTTTGAGATGCTGACTCCTCCTCCTGTAGATCATGTCTACCTTTTAAGAATCACCACATGTGTGTTTTTTCCTCAACAAATGAGAAGATTCTATGTAGCTTTACCTCTGGAACTAACTAGCATGAAAACGAAGCACGTTTATTTCATTTGTTTTCCAGATTGAAAATCATGTTTGAAATATGTTTTCAAGCTCCATGCCTTATTCTGTGGAAATGCTTACTCTTCCTGGCAACTCCAAATTAACCTTGACACTGAACCTAGAAAATTCTCCTTTTACATTCTTCACCATAAATGCTTTTGATATATTTATACACATATATTTATGTATAATGCAATCTGTCCATTTTAACAAAAAACAAAGGTGTTGGTCTTAGTACTATGTCTGTTTTATACAAAAAGGAAGGAACAGAGCTTCTTGAGATGGAGAGCCACAGGCACCAAGGCACTGGAGCAGTGCACCTGAGCATGTGATGAGAGACTTGCCAAGCTGCCTGGCTTAAAAATAGCCAGACTAACTCTCCTCATTGTGAGGAGTTTTGTACTATCAGTCTTTTTCACCATAAACTCTGAAGCCCTCAGTCATTGAGATGAGACTGAAAGAGGCAGATCCACTGTTCGCTAACATTCTTTGTATTTCTTTTCTGTTGTAAAATGAAATGACTGAACTTTGAGTCTTGATTTTCCCTAAAAATACATTTTATTGGACAAGACTGCAGCCTCAGGAATAAAGGCAGATGCTGTTATAGTTTATTTCGGCACAGACAAGGCTGGTAGCTGTTGTGAATTACAATGAATGCGGCCACAGCCCTGGTCCAGATGTAGCACTAATGCCTCAGAGACTCTGAAACTTATAGGCGTTTAGTGAAAAGAATTTCTGTTTAAGTCATCTGCTTCCTCTGCATTTCCAGATTCATGAAATGTTTCAATGGACAATGAGAATTAAGATTAATTCTGGAGTTCCTCCCAAGTTAAAAAGTTGAAGTATCTACTTGTTTATGACAAACTTTATGGTTGAAATTTAAATGGGAAGAAAAAAAAGGACAACCAACTTCATTCTAATGATGAGATAGCTTCCCTTCTGATGAATTTATCAAGATCTATAAAACAAATCTGAGCTTTACATTAGAAAAAAAATACTTCTTAAAAAGATAATCATCTGTATACTTGTATTTCATAAAATTCTGTAATGAATGAAGATACACTCAGATTCAGATATAGAATTTAACTTTCTTATCAGGCCCCATGTTCACAGGAAAAAAAAATGCCACAAAGAAAACAATTTTGCCAACCCACTTGTTGACTTATCCATGCTACAAGAATGAGATTTGAATTAGAATTTAATTTTACATGGAGTGTTAATTGTCTCACCTGTAGACATGTATTGATACAATGTAGCACTAAAATATGCAGAAATATAATCAGGACACAGGTGATAAAAGGGCAGGAAAAAGAAAAAGTAACTTACTCTGCAGCTGATTTTATTTCTTAATGGTTTCTTATTCCCTCTAATGCCTTGCACTCGCACCCCAAGTAGAACAGTTGGCAGAGAACACAACAGATGGATGGCAAGCTCAACACATGCCATGTATCTGGCTCCCTGGCACTTGATTTTTATTTGCTAAACAGCCAGATTTCAAGAACCTAGTCTGCTAACATTCCTATTGGGTTTAGTGCACCACCAGCAACTAGCACATAAATATTAAAATATTGCCATAAAAAAGATCACACATGCTCTGTTTCTCTGCATAGTTTAGTAGCTAATTATTTTTTTCTTGGTGTAGACTGCTGAAGTTTGCAACACTGGGTTTGAAGATGTAACTGCTGTTTTATGAAGACATCTATGATTTTTGATATTAGAGTTTTCTTAGAGGGACTCTGTCTAAAGGAGCTTTTAGTAGCCAACCTAGGGACAGCCATAACAGGTATATGGTACTGGATAAATCTGTCAGGGAAGAGTAGAATATTGGAATGGATGATCACAGACAACTGGTATCTTTTCTTCCCTTTCACTGTCACTGAATTTTTCACAGAAATTTGAAGCTTCTGAAACTTTTCATGAAGTCTCCCTGGCCTCTAGGCAGAATTAACAGCTCCAACACTCTGTTCATTTAGCACTTGGTTTACAGTACCGATGTAGTGTGTGTCTGTATCGCCTGCTAAAATGTGAGCTTCTGGAGGAGAGCAACCAAGCAACTGGCTCAGCAGAGGGCTCCTGATTGATTCTGGATAAATGTCTTCTAAGTTGTTCAGAACTCAAGAGTAATTAGCCCCAGGCCAGAAATAGAGAAGAGAAATAAGAGACAACTGCTAGAAAACTATGCTGAGTGGAACTGGGAAATCTGTCCCCCCTCCATGGCCATAATGCTTCAATCCAAATCCTCCAGGCTCTGCGGAGCCATGCTTCAGGAAAATAGGAGGGAAACAGACTTCTCTACCTGGCCAAGCTGCTAAGTGTTGCTTCCCAGAACGAAACGTTAATAGCAAGAAGTGTGAACATCTTCAAAATCTACTTTCCATTGTCTCTTGGAGAAAAAAATACGCTCTCCTTTTTTCTCTCAAGCATCGGTCTTCAAGTTACCTTGTTCTTTTGACCATATTTGGTTTGAAAACCTTTTGGCTTTCCTACAGCACTGCTGGGGCATGTTCCTCTGTGTATCTGCATAACCATCTTTCTCAGAGCTAAAGATAAGTAACGAATGGCTTTAGTGCATTTAAGTTCCAGTAGAAGTAACTGATATGGAGTGGAACTATAAATTACTCATCACGAGGACTGCTTTGGGCAGGAAGTACTTTGCAGTTACTGGTGTCATACTGTCCTCAATTAGGAGCTGACTGATCACCCTGTCCTCCTTATACCTTAACTCGCTTCTCTCCTGATAGAATAGTTGATCTAGATGCCATTTACTACACTTTAGATAATTCAGCAGATCATTTACATTAAATGTCTTCTATTTGCCTGTTAGTCTCATTATGTTTCAGGTTCGTTTAAAGACTATCTATAGTTAGTTTCACAACAAAGTAAAATGTTCAAGCATTTGTTTCTGACAGATCTACTTTGAGAAAATCATCTCTGTTATACAGGAGACCAGATTTGTAATGAGTTGTAAACATTGTCTATGGCTCAATTCTGCATCTTTGTTATTTTTGGAGAGAAACTTTTGCCTTTCCAGATTATTTCAATATTATTTATTTTTTATTTGAATAACTACATAATTTGTATTTAATATTCAAAAAAACTGTAAAGCAAAATGCCTTTTAAAGGAAAACTTAGTGGTTATAGTTGACTACAAGAGTAGCACATATATGCTATTTATCAGTAATTTAAAGCAAACAAGTTATATTGAAGTATAGTAGCTAGAACAAGGAGGGGAGTGTATGTGTGTATGTGTGTGTTTGTCTGTGAGATAGAGAGAGAGAGAGAGATGGCCCTCTTTTCTGTGTAAGACTAGTTACTGGGTGATATGCTGAATTCCGAGTGCTACATTTTATTGTTCATGTCTCTTATTAACTCCTCATATACAATTATTTGTCTTCTAGCTTGCTAGAGCAGTAAGTCAGACAACATTTGCCATGTAGTGCCTGTAGAAGTGGCTAGCCATAAACACTCAAGGCCCACATTCGTCCAAAGGGCACTCCCATCGAAGGCGACTGCTCTGCTGTTCACATGCACCTCATATAGCCAGCTTAACCTGTTGCAGTTGATTTCTCAACAATGTTGCAGTGGATTTGTTTCTGAGAGGAGGAGCGTGGTGGGGGCAAGAGGCGCGGAGTCACAACACAGACCCCGGGAGTCGGGAGAAAGCGGACTTGAGGCAAGCAGCCTGCAGACTCGTTTATTTCAGTTAGTACAACAGCTTATATAGTCAAGACCAGCCAATCCGGTCAAGGGGCGGTCTATGTCCCAACAAATCACAGCCTGTTGCCAGTCAGGCTCTTGTTGCCAGGCAGTTTCTGAAACCATCCAATCACGGCCTGATGTCAGTCAGGCTCTGTTGGCATGTGGTTTCCGAAGCCATCCAATCACGGCCTGTTGCCAGGCAGTTTCTGTTGTCAGCGGCCATCTTGATATGACCTTTTCACCTCATTCCACCACATTTCCCCCTTTTCGTTTATTTTTGAGCAATGGGAGGCATGATTCTTGGCCATACCATTGTTGACCCCGTTTCCATGTGGTCTCCGTATGCAGCTGTGCCTGTTCCCCAGGGGATCTTACCTGTCATTGACTAACCAGTGTTCAAATCGAGAGACCACAGGATTGCTTGCTCAGATAGGGGTAGGAATGAGGAATAATGGTTATCAGGAATGGCATGACCACACATAGGTTGGGCCGTTTGAGTGGCTGACCAGAGTTAGTGGGGTACAAAACAGTAACAGATGTGGCTATGGGCAGTTTCTCAGGGTAGGGTGATAGGGCAGGTGCGTCTGCTAACAAGGTGGACTTCTCAGTCTTGTTCAGCTGATTCTGATTGGCTGTCAGTTGCAAGCTTGATGTTTCTTGCTGGTACCCAAATGGCTGTTCCGCATTCTCTGGAAAGACACAAGCATATCCTTGACCTTTGGTTAGCAGAGGATGTGGTCCTTTCCATTCTCCTGTCAGGAGGTCTTTCCATCTAACCATAGGGGCTGGAGTCTGGGATGGAAAGGATCCCCAGTGTTTATAAGCTGGACTGATCCCTTGGGAATCAAAAGTAAGAAAATTGATAGTGAAAAGGACCCCAGTCAAAGCAAGCTGTGGTCTAAGGGCATATGATTGTTTTTTGTCTTTGTAAGAGATCTTTAATCATCCTATAAGTTCTTTCAATGATTGCCTGTCCCTTTAGTTTGTATGGGATACCTGTGGCAGACTGTGTGTTCCAGGATTTCAGGAAGGAATTAAATTCCTGTGATGTATACGCTGGCCTGTTATCAGTCTTTATGGTCCAGGGGACACCAAGGACCAGAATGGCTGATTTAACTGCCTTTATCACATTACTGGCCTTTTCTCTGGATTGGGCTGTTGCAAATACAGCCTTTGAATAAGTATCTACCACCACATGGACAAACTTAAGTTTACCAAAGGAGTTAATGTGAGTGATGTCCACTTGCCATAGCTTATTAGGAGTAAGGCCTCGCGGGTTCACTCCTACTTGTTGCAGTGGGCCTAACGGGGCGAGGGGTGCACAATTCTTGCAAGAGTGCACTAGGTGTTTGCATTGGCTCATTGTTAGCTGTGGGAAAAGCAATTTTATGTTGCTTGCTGACATTTGAAATTTTTGGTGTAAAATACGGGCTTGTTCTAAGTGTCCAATGGAAGCCGTGTTGCAGGTGATAAGACGATCAACCTTTCTGTTGCCTTGGAAAATAAAGCCAGGTAACCCAGTATGTGATCTTGCGTGTGAGATATACCATGGGTATTTTCTGTTCTCAGTTAGCTCTTCAAGTGTTGTAAACATCTGGTCAATTGGCTTATTGGTCGGGTTAAAGACTGCAAAAGGGATCATCTTTGCTACCTGTACCGAGTATTTGCTGTCCAAAAATATATTTACCGCTCCATCTTGGCTAATGAGTAGAACCTTGACTATAGCTCTTATTTCTCCCAACTGTACTGATCCCCCGTGGGGTTCTACATGGATCTTATCTTTTTCCTTCTCTAACTTATAATTATTCTTATCGGGACTTTAGTTTCGTAGCACAACCGTTAATTCTCAGCACAAGATGAAGAGTAGATGCCTTTTGAATGTCGTAGCCAGATGAAGTTCATCCATCCCCCAGTTGTTTGCCAACAAAGATCAGTCCTTGTTGATCGGGAGGAATGCCTTCCTTATTCTGGATCTTGGCCTTCACATTTTCTGTTGTATCTGAGGTTCATCCTCAAGTGTGATGGTCTTCTCCATCAGGGATTTTATCAAAATCTGCATCTTGGAGGCTCTCCCCCTGCCTGTGATAGATCAGAAAGCCCGAGTGTTACATCTTCAAAGATAATTTACTGACCAGTTTGTGTGAACAAGGGATGTACTCTTAAGAGGTTATTTGCTATTATTTGAAAATAATTATATTAAACAGAAGACTTTTTAGGTGCACAGAAGCTGTCATGTATCATATGTATAAGATTTTTTCCCCTGTATGTGACAGGAGAATTAAGAATAAGGGGTAGAAATGTGGGGAAGGTTAATTTGGGTTCAGATATCACACATAGGATTGTTTCCCTTTGTTCTCCATAGCACAAATTAAATAGTAAAAGTACCTGACTTAAAGATTTTAGTATCTCATCAGATTACTTGGTAGAGGTGTGGTGGATATAAATGTATGCATCTACACTTGTTTGTATGTATAAGGCTATTTACCCTGCTTGTCCTCTAGGTACATGAGCATATATATCCTTGTGTACAAATATGTACATTTAGAATAGCAAGTTTTGAGAGAGGAGACATTGAGTTCAGCTGCTACTAGCTACCCATACCCTTGTATTTATATTAATATGAATAACATGTTTCAATATATATTTCTTTTTTTTTTTTTTTTGACAGGCAGAGTGGACAGTGAGAGAGAGAGAGACAGAGAGAAAGGTCTTCCTTTTGCCGTTGGTTCACCCTCCAATGGCCGCCGCGGCCGGCGCGCTGCGGCCGGCGCACCGCGCTGATCCGATGGCAGGAGCCAGGAGCCAGGTGCTTTTCCTGGTCTCCCATGGGGTGCAGGGCCCAAGCACCTGGGCCATCCTCCACTGCACTCCCTGGCCACAGCAGAGGGCTGGCCTGGAAGAAGGGCAACCGGGACAGAATCCGGCACCCCGACCGGGACTAGAACCCGGTGTGCCGGCGCCGCTAGGCGGAGGATTAGCCTATTGAGCCGCGGCGCCGGCCTCAATATATATTTCTTTGATGACTGGGTTTCCCTTTTTTGAAATGGTACATAAGAATAAGCAATAATATCTCATTCATTTTATGAGGTTTTAAATTGACCTTAATCTTAAAATTAATGTTATCATACAAAAGAACTTCAGAAATTCATGGAAAAATAGAATTAAAGACAAAACACATTTCCATAAGTTTTTGAAGATACATCAAACATGCCCATGTGTTACCAGTATTAAAGACCCAACAAATACACAATAGATTTTAAAAGATTGAAGTTTTAAACCCTATGCAGTAATTTTTTTACAGAATAATTTAATTGCTCATTATAATAAATTGTTACAATACATAGGTATGCAAAGAAAATGAACATCTTACTCACCAGAAGCAATTACTGTTAATACCTGCTATTTTAGATATTTTTCTATCTGTGTGTATGGTATGTATCCTAGTTACTTATGCATGTGTGTATACATATATGTCGAACACACAGAGCTACATATTCAAATATACAATAGATAAGGGTAGGAATTTTTTTAAAAGATTTTATTTGAGATGCAGAGTCAGAGACGGATAGACAGAAAGGTCTTCCATCTGCTGGTTCAACCCCCAAATGGCTGCAATGGGCTGAGCTGAGCAAGTCTGAAGCCAGGAGCTTCTTTCAGGTCTCCCATGCGGGTGCAGGGGCTCATGAACTTGAGACATCTTCTGCTTTCCAGGCAAGAAGAGTTGGATCAGAAGAGGAGCAGTTGGGACACAAACCGGCATCCATGTGGGATGCTGGCACTACAGGTGTAGGCTTAGCCTGCCATGCCACAGTGCCAGTCCCCAGTTAAGACATCTTTATTACAAAAACAATATCAAAGCACAATATTTTTTGTTCTGCAATGTAATATTTTTAACCTAACATTACTTCCCAAATATGGGGGAAAAATCATCTTTCCTAAATTATAATGGCTCACATTCAAAAATAAGGAAAATATAGCTGAACAAAAATAGGTGTCTTTTTTTAATTCCCTGAAATATGCAGCAGATTGCTAACAACTTAAGAACCATGTAAAAACTAAAATTTTGAAGAATTTGCTGAGTAAAGCAGGATGAGTCAGAAGTGACGAATCAAAGCCAGATTTACTTTTTTGTTGCCTGTTTTATTAGCTTTTGTGTTTGAATACTGGCATTGCACTTCAGATATCTTTTCCAACTATTTCATTCAACATTCAATTTAAGTAAATTTTCTTTTAATGAATATGAATTAATTACTGAAGAAATAGTGATATATTTCCTGTTTTTTACTAAATTCACACAGAAAATTATGTTCCTGGGAAATACACCATTAAGTAAAATGAGAGGTCCAGTTTTTTTTATGAGTTATAGAAACGATTGCTTAACTTTTTAAAGAAATAACCACTATAGCATAGTTTCCACTCTGTTGGCCTGATTCTAGTTATTTTCAAATTTTGTGCTGAATTGCAAACTCTACCTTTCTTTGCTTGGTCTCCCTGATATAGGTTTGCAAACTATATCCTACAGAGTTTGATTCCTTATCAAATGTCCTTTAGAAAACATGTATTTTTTGCATAATAAGAAAGATTGATTCTAACGTCAAATCAGAAAAAACAATAATATGTATTTTACATGTAGCTGTGCTTACTGGGGAAATATGAAGTGATAAAAGGAGGTAAAATGAAATCCTCGGATCAGTTTTCCAGAAAGCCACCACCTAGCCTTAAACATCACCTAAATTTTTCCAAAAACTTCTCAAAATTTCCTTTGGATTCTGGAAGTGGCAGTTTTTGATTTTTCTGGGAAGATGAGTACATGTTGTGTACAAGAGATCCTCAAAATATTCATGGAAACATATTTTATAAAAAAACTGTGCATGGATTTTGGATTTTTTTCTACCACATTAAACATAGCTTTTAATTACACTTTCCATAAATGTTTGGAAGCATCCTTGCATTACAGTAGTAGTATAGGCTACACTAACAGCAGCAGCATCATTAGCTTTTGCCCTGCATTATGTTACACATATTTCATTTGCCACCATGTAATTTGTAACTGGAAAAGGATATAAGCCCTTCACCATAAAAATCTATAGTATAAAATATAAGCTCCAGAAATAAGTTTTGAAAGTTGTGGTTGCTATGGGAACCATTGATTGTACTTTTTTTTCAATAACAAGCCAAAATATTGACTGGAAACCAAAGAAGATACATCTTTTCTTTTGAGCTGAGAGTCAAAGAAAAGAGAAACAGCATGAGTTCAGAGAAAGCAGCCAATGGGTATACTTCTAGTTATTTTAGGCAGGTATTGATTTTATAGGTAGAATTGATCACAAACTACCTGTAGCACTCAGGGCTTTGAGCCTTCATTTTTGAGTCAGAGTAGAGAAAGGTATTTCTACTGCTGTCATAAGTTAGGCTTTCATTAATGTCCCAACAGAAATATCATCAGCCATTAATCTATTGAAACAAA
Source organism: Oryctolagus cuniculus (assembly GCF_051225735.1). Lineage (NCBI taxonomy): Eukaryota > Metazoa > Chordata > Mammalia > Lagomorpha > Leporidae > Oryctolagus > Oryctolagus cuniculus. The sequence goes on along the minus strand of NC_142871.1, from coordinate 102,724,105 downwards.
AGTTTTCTTGCAGGAGTATTTTTTCTTTATTTTTTATACTAATTAATTTTGTACTAAATAATGTCTTTTGAGAAAGAGATAAAAATGCTAACTCATCCCTTGGGGATTAGAATAATGACAAATTCCTTTAAACAAATTGTTTAAATTGTAAGTTTCTGAGGGTGCCTCCAGGAATATCAAGAAAAGACACAAGAAGAAATTAGGTTTCTGAATTCCAAAGGTGCGAATTTGAGCCTCACATTGTCACAACATTTCAAAAAACTTCCACATGTTGGTATGTCATGTGAGGATGATTCATTTCCCATGAGATAATCAGTGATGTTTCATTGGTTCTGGAAAAACGTTCACAAAACAAATTCCCAGCCAGAGCAGAGAGAAGTTAACAGTGACGTTTTTAATTAGAGCAGAGATCAATTAACAGTAGCCACAAGAAAACACAACATCTTATGTATAATAATCATAAAACCCTGTGTCCAGTAAAGACACATTCACAATAGCACAGCTTTAGAGACATTTGGTATCCAATAACTGTGTATCTGGGTTTAACCGTAATCTGACACATGGCCAAGATAGGACTGTGGGTGCCAGAATACATGGTACTTTGAGTAGGCTGCGAGAAAAGAGAGAAGATACTGCCACTATATTTTTTTAAAAAAATGTATATTTGGCAATGTATTCTATATCAGTGTACTTCACTGGATATGCCAAATTTTGTTATGTGTAACTTGTAATATGATATAAAACATTTTGGATCAACTGATGAAATTAATCTGATTCTTAGGGACAAGTGGGCATACTTCTGTGATGAGTAACAGAATCTCCATTTCCATAGAATGTCCCCTGGTGTTAAATACTCAATGTGCTTTTACTATCATTTTACCAAATAGGAGTGTCTGATAGACTTCAGTGATGCCTGAAATCCAAAACTATAATAATAATTTAAATCTAGAAAACCTTACATAAGCATCATATTTTATCCATAGGTAAGTGTCATATTTTATCTATATAATAATTATATTTAGCAGCACAGTTTTGCCTTGAGTGTTTAATATATACTGTGATAAAAGCAATTATGCTATAGAATACTTTGAAACAATCTAAAAAAACTAAGTCCTTAAATATGTATATGTGTGTAGCAATATACACCTACTAAAGATGACTAAAACTGTCCAAAATGTATTCATTAATTAAAGGAGATCTCTTTACATTTAGACAGGAAATATCATTGCTATTTTAAATATGAAGAGTGATTTTTTTCCTCTATATATTTGAATTTTGTTTAATTATTGGAAATGACATCTCACTACATTCTAGATAATGCTTAAAAACTGATATCTTAAAAATTATAGATGTTTAATAGTAAATAGAGCAGGTTAATAGAATTGTTTATTTTTGGCTCTCAGAATCTGGAAACTCAGGAGTCAAAAGAAACTCTTATAAGCAGCCAAATTCCTAAGGCTCCATGGTGAATGTGCACATCCTCCCAGGAATATCTCATTTGAGCTGGTGTGTTAGTTACAAACCAGATTTGTAGAAGAGATGGCCCATGAATTCCAGTGAAGGAAACTGATAAGCCTCCCTGAAAACCTTTGTAACTAAGGCAGGGCAGGGTCAAGATGAATGGAAAAAACTAAAAATTCTTTCAATAATTGTCTCATGAAAACGGCCTTGAGTATGTCTTTATAATCATTCTAAAGATGATTAGCAGATGAGTAAGAAGGTAAACATGTTCATGTATGTGTGATTCGTATTTTAGACAAGAAGTCACTTCCAGAGCAGTATTAAGTCTTTTCCCAGAGAGGATGAATGAAGGCGGCTAGATACCGTCTCAGAAGTGTGTGCATTCAAATTCTAGTTCCTCCGACTACCTGTTGTACAGTTGTCTGTAAGACGGTCATAGTGATATCTACCTGACAAGCTTGTTGTGAGAACAGTGGCTAGTCCAGGAAAAGTACTGTTAGTCTTTAATATAATGCCCAGATTTGAAAGAAAGAAAATGAATTAGTGATACTAAATATCATATGGGAAAAGAGGGTCTGTGGAATGAGTGAGACCTCTATTAAAATCTCAGATAATGCTACTGGTGAAATGACCTTGAATATGTCACCAAACTCCTCAGAGTCCCCGTTTCTTTATTTTAAAAATTGAAGTGATAGTTGTGGAATTAGTTAGCGGACAAGGGATAAGTGCCAATTCCGTGCAAATGATAAATATTCAGTGTTAGGGTCCCTTTCCCCCCAACACTAGAACTAGTTGATAAAAAATAATCAAGTCTTTGGTTGATTGTTTTTATGGCTAATTAAATGTATCTTGTATCCTTCTTTTAGGGTGAAAATGGTTTACATGGTGTTCCAGGCTTACCTGGTCAAAAGGTAAAGAGTTTTCTTAAATGTTCATATGGTTTAAGACTTTTCACATCTTTAAAACTGAATTGGTACATGATATACTAAAGACTCAGAAATTTTCTTGCATAAAACTGAATTCCCTCAGAGACTCCTAGCTTTCCACAGAGGACTCCTCAAGCAGTCCCCTCTCCAAGTGGTCTCAAAGGGACCACTCTGGGAGCAGTCTTTATCAGAGTGTGTGCAACATCATCAAAGAAGTCATCTGTCATGGGGGTGTATGTAGCTCTGGAGATGTTTTCGTTGTTATTAGCCAGAGTCTAACATGTGGAATAGAACCATTTTTATTGCCTTTGGATGGATTTGGTTACTTCTTGCTTTTCTTCCCTTTTGTGTATCCCAAATTGAGCCTAATAGTAGTTAGAAGATATAGATATTAAATATTTAAAAAGATGCTGCAGACAACTACTATCTTCAAAAATATTTTTAGAAAGATAAATTCATCATAAATAAGACATTTGGCAAACTCTCTGTGCCTAGAATCTTTCTGTTTATCAAGGTGAACTTTGCACTCATTTATTGTCTATAGGCTACTTTCTCCTTCTGGGAAGGAGCGTGATTCTATGTGGCCAGATCCATTGGAAACACAAAAATGGTATATTCTAATTTCCTGGAGAGATGGGAAGCCCCTTCAGGTGGGGCCAGCTGTCAAGATACAACCCAGATAATCCCACCACAGGGGAGAGCATTACTGGTGCAGTATTAGCTGTCCACTAGGTCCAACCATATAATTTCTATGCTCTGGAAAAGTTTCACAGGTTTTAAGCAACAAGACATCTGAAGTTACTATGTATCCAGGTTTTCTCCCTGCTTTCAGAAAATACCATTTAAAAGATGGACACTTATTTATAGTAACAGCTTTTGAAAGAAAAAAAATCTTCCTTAACTTGGCTCCATCACTGTAGTAAGACTGAACTGGCAGCAATGAAACGGCCAGCTTCTGAATTTCTGCACAGCAGTACTAGACAGAACCCAGTGATCCAGCATGTGCTACGTCTGTGAGCTGAGCTGCAAGCCAAGGGATGTTCAGATTTATCTGCTGGGAAATGGTTTTGGACTTTCCAGCAGCTGTTTGTGGTGGCTGCATCCTGCTGACATTGTGGCTGATGTCCTGGAGGCGTTTAGCAGCTTCGATGTCAGCTGGAATTAACAGATCAAGTTGAAGTATGTATTTTAGGAGAAGTGGTAGAAAAAAGGTATATTTTCAAGCCAGCCTGTTTTCTTTCCTATTAACTTTTTTAACATAGATAAAGCAAAAATAATTTCTCAGAGATATGTCTGTGTGTATATATGCACACAATACTCAAATACGTGCATATGACGTGTATGTGTGTATATATGTATTCATCAATGATATATCTATATATGAAAATATGTTTATTAAACAGCTGGCATTGTTTGCCATATAATTAATAGGAATTTTAATTATACCAAGCATTATCTTGTTGAAGCATTGCTGTAAAAACTGCAGATAACAACCCCTTCATCCTTTGCCTCTATGCACTGAGCTAGTGCTTGCAGAATGCTTTTTATGCTCAAGCCCACTGTGAGAGGACAAGTACACAGGAACAGGCTAGCACTCAGGTCCTGGCGGTGTTGTTATGAGTTCTTCAGTGATTGCTTGTAGAATTGTGAATGGCACATCAGTACGCTAAATCCATGCAGAATGAAGTGAAAAATAAATTTGTCAGATCAGAGAGATTTTAGCTGAAGAAAAGGAGTCTTACACTATTGAAAATAAAGAGCGATTGAGAATAGACAGCCCTACAGCCACCAGTTCCAGGGAAGGGCATGGAGCTGGTGCTGGAACGAGAGCCAGAGTTCAAACCTGAATTTATTCATCATGGGGCTCTTACTAGAACAGTACTGCATAGGAGTCAGCTTTCTAAGAAGGCTGTCTCTACTGGATTTAGTGAAATAAATGGCAATAATAGCAGGAAGGGCTGAGTTAGCCTGTACCAGGCTTTATGTTGATACATTTGATTCTTAAATCAATGAAGATATTATTATCATGCTTTTTTATTTATGGAGAAAATTAAATGCCTTGGAAGTAATAAAACTACTAGTAAATTGTTCCTTTTATATTTAGAAATATTTAAATATGTAACTTAACATTGGGTTAGAACTTATATGTTAGACATATCATTGCTAGAAACATAAAAGTATGTGTTATGTGTGTTCTTATTACTATACACATCATATTTCTCTTCTATAGGGAGAGCAAGGTTCTGAGGGCAACAAAGGAGAAATTGGTGAAAAGGTAATATCTCTATTTTCATATGCATCTATAAAAATAAACTGTGTTCTTGAAAATATTTGGAAATGGAATATCTGACTTGTGCATTCTGTGTAAGCAATTCAATAACTTTATAAAAATAACTAAAATATATTTGAGATTTGATTAAAGTAGACAAAAAATTAAACTTATTTGGACATAGACATTTTAATTAAATTTGTGGATACATGAATGATTTAAACTTTTATTAAGTATTAAACAGTTATTTTATTACATTGCTGATCCACTAAGTGTCCAAATCTTTAAATAAAAATTTAGTTTACTGGTGGAATTTTCGCTGAGGTATAAATAAAAGTAATTAACTGTAACAGGGTAATACAGAAAAGAAATGGCATGCTAATATTAGAATGATTTCAAAGAGTTTGGTAAAGGAATGATAGAGAACGTATGGGCAAGGCATAAGAAAACCACAAGGATTGTGGAGTATCTCAGGTCAGGTTTCAGCAGGCATCATAAACCTCCAATGATTGAGAGTCCCAAAGGAGGAGAAAACTGTTTGGAGAAGGCTACAGACAGTAGCTGAGGGAAGCAATCCACCCAGGATAGCACACGAAGCCAGGGCTATGAATACCTCTGTATCTCTCTCCTCCAGCCCTCAGCTCTCAAGCTGGCAACTTCCACTGGCCAAATCAAATTGAGAGCCAGTAGGGTGGATGAGCCCCCACAGAGCATCCTCCCAGCGTCAGAGCAGGATGAATAAAAAGGGTGACTGGTGGATCTTAAGGAGCTAAGAGCAGAAGCCACACCATTAACCTAAGTGCTATCATCTTAAATTGCCATCTCACAAAACTAAATTTTAGGTTGGTAATTTTTCATTTTTTAGAGATTTTATTTTAACAAATAACTGCCAAAGTCATTTGCTAGGTTGTTACGGCAAAATGTTTAAGCAACCATTATTTCACAGATTTCCACCAAAAGTGTGGAGAATACAAGTGCCTGAGTGTCCACGATTTCCCTTCAGACGGTTGATGCTTGAATCCTTCTGCATTTCAAAAATCTAGCTTAGTTTCCAAATAAAGCTCGAACAATACCATTCCTTTGCTTCATAACTCACGTATGCATTCAGTGTCGTGTAATTGGATGACCAGAAGAACTAGAAAGAGGAATGGATAATCTCAAATTAGACAATATTGCCTATGTTTAGCTTTCTTGGCAGTGATCAGTAATTTGCTTCTTTAATAAGTGTTTATGGGGATAATGAACATCTACTATAATTGTAAGACAAATTACACATATTGTAAGCTTCATGGTAATTACTTTTCCTCACTGAACTGTGAGGAAGAAAAAAGGATGGCCAGATAATAACCATAAAGTTGGTGTGAATTTCATCAAATTATAAGTTTTTTACAATAGGTCTTATTTCTTAGCAATCCCTTGAACACTTTTGTTTTAGAATAATAGACATTGTGATGCCAAGCATTCAAATAAATACTTTCCTTATATATATTCCTGGTATATTCCTGGTTAAGACTGGAATTTTATCTGTATGAGTGAGACTAAGCAAGGACAGTATATATATGTGTACATAGTTGGTACTGCTCAGTAATAAATTGATTCTCAGGAGCTATGAGGTATAGAAAAAATATTTGCTTTATTTGCCTTCAGTGATTTTCCATGTAGGTCCTTATATCCATTAACTGTTGCAGTCTGTCTATTTAACCATAAGGAGAAAATACTAATGGAGATGAAGTGCCAAACAGGAAGGACAATATGTTGAATTACAATAACAAGTCAGATTTAAGATTTCCAAAATAACCCTGTTTAAAAAATGCATTCTGCTTTATTATTTACTATGTGCTAAATGCTTGACACTTTTTTAGTTTTATGTGCTTTGTACTCTGACCTATAACCACACATATTTTCTATAAGATCAATAATTCAGGTCATCTGAGAGCTAATTTCTAAATTAAAAAAAATTGTGGGAAGCGCACTCCCTTTGGTGTGACATAGCATGAGATTCTTGAGTTATTCTTAACATACTTGTTTTCTGAATGAAGTCAGTAATTTCAATTTCAATTCTTTGCGGTAAACAGTATATAAATATAAACAGACTAATCTTTTTTTCTTTATAACCACCTTATGGCTTTCACTCTGTTTAAAATTTGACTGTTTTGAGTGATACAACTGACGAGCTGCAAAATAAGCTAATTCACGGATTTATTCTTTGTGAGAAATGTCTTATTTTTCAAAGACCATTCTTACTAGTTTAAAAAAAATAAAAATTAGTTATCTATGAAAAAGAATACCATGTGATTATTTTAGGTTATATTTCTATAATAAAGTTTAGATACCTGCTGTTCTTCATTGCGGCTAGAAAACGTCTCACTAGATGAAGTGATTCCTAAAATGTTTAGCCTGCTGTCCATAATCCAGGGAATAATTTACAGAACTTGAGCAATTTACAGAGAACTTCATTTGAAAGTATACACCTGAATCTGTAATGCTGGCAGCAAGAGAATGGAATCTCCTATCTTATGTGCGACTGCAGTTCAGCTAAGTCAGTTTAGAAGTGAAAAGCTATTTGCAGGAATAATCAGTTTTCTCAAAAATTACTTCTCTGACCCCTATCCCAGAAGACAGCTAATTTCAGGTTTTCTGTGCTCTTTTTTAATAATGTGGACGCATAAGAACAACCTTGTGCCACTTCTTATCCCTTGCCTGCGAAGTTAGATGTGCTTTACCAGAGGACCCTGGTACTCTTTGATAGCAGAGCTCATGAATAAAGATGGAAAGACCCTGTCCATTTCTGAGACCTAGGTTCTGGTTTCTGTGTTTCCAACACAATGAGATGAAACTTTCTTATTTTGGATTATCAATTAGAGGTGGGCATTTGGCCTTAGGGTTAGGATGCTGCTTGTGACCCCAGCATCCCAGCCTGGATTCATGTCCTGGCTGTACTCCTAGTGTGTCAGCTTCTCATTGTTGTGTGTCTGAGAGGCAGTAGGTAATACATGAAGGACTTGGGTCCCTGCCACTCACATGGGAGACTTGAATTGAGTTCCTGGCTCCTTGCTTTGGCCTGGCGCAGATTTGAATGTTGAGTGAACCAGTGAATGGGAGTCAGTCAGTCTCTCTCTCTTTCCCTCCTTCCCTCCTCCCGCCCCCTCCCTCCCTCTCCGATAAAATAAATATTTTTAAGAAATTAAATTATATATTACAATAAAAATATTGAACAGATTTATCAACTTTATATCATTCTTTTCAATCTCCTATGACCTGCAGTTCTTAAAGTTATATTTAGACAGGGGGATTTGAAAACTGTGTCAAAACATATTTTCCAAACTTGAAAGTGTAGAAACAGAAAAATGAAATTCTTCATTAGAATGTTAATATAAACAATATATCAATTAAGCCAAGAAATGATTTTGCACTTTTACATATTATCCTTATTAGTTTAAGCTAAAAGAGAACTGAGACTAGAATACATGGAAAAAGAAGGTCAGCATTGAAATGTAGGTTTAGGATTTCACTTTTAAACCTTCTTGGCAATTATGCTTCATATTCAAAACTAATGCAAGAGTGTTAAATAATGGTATTATAAATACAGCACTTTCCAATCATCACTCTAAAGCAACTGTCAACATGTCACCTTACTTACTGTGAATTCTCTCTTGGCTCACCTTGTAGAATTCTACTGAACATCAGCCTGTTATGCAATTGTTTCATTTACCCAGTAATATATAAACTTCTACAACTTTTAGTAAGGAGTCACTGGTTTGATTTGACAGCTGACTTGAAAAATGAATAGAACAGATGGAGTAGAAAAATAACTATAATTTCAAAAATCAGAGCAATTTATCTGTGGCCAGTGACAATTGCTGTGGCAGTAACCATGCCAACTTTAAATTATGCATGGTAGCAGGCCAGGGGGTGGCTTAACTGGCCACTCCACAATGCTGACCCCAAGAAATATTCTTTAACGAGATAGGACCCAAAATATAGAGTAAGATCAATTAAGTAGAGAATTGAAGATTTCTTATACTTTCTGAAGAATGTCATAGTTAGGCCAGTAATAATATTGTATTTAAGAAATTCTCATTAAATCAAGAATAAGAAAGGAAGGTAGTTGATCTGGCAGTTAGGACTCCTTTTTGACTCCCACATCCCACTTCAGCCCACATCCCACTTCAGGTTCAGATTCTAGTCCTAATTCTGTTCCGAGTTCTAACTTCTTGCTAATGCAGATGTCAGATGGCAGCAGGTGACGGCTCAAGTAATTGGGTCCGTGTTACCTACATGGGAGATGTGGATTGAATTCCAGGCTCCTGGCTCCTGTTTGGCTCAGCCCCAACTGTTGCTGACATTTTGGAGGGATTAACTAGTAGATGGGAGTGTGCTCTCTCTCTCTCTCTCTCTCTGCTTCTCTCTCTGTATTTCTCTGCCTCTCAGATAAAATAAATAAATTTTAAAATAAGCAGATCACCATTCCAACAATGGTGCCAGCAATATTCTGCAATTTCTGTCCAGTGTCAATATTTCTTCTAAATTATGATATAGTTTGAATTAGTCCATTTTTCTCCATCTGCCACCAAATCACATAATCATTTGTCTCCTCCTAACCACTCTGTTTTTTATTCTTAGTCTTTTATCTAATGTCCAAATCATAGCCAGGTGGTTATTTACCAAATCAATCATGTGGATCCTGTTTTTAAAACCTTTTACTTGTTCCCCATTAAGTTAAAAATCCAAAATCTTTGATATAGCCAACAAAATGCTGAGCAGTTTGGCCTAGCCTTCTCTCTCTAAACCCATCTCTCCTCATATTCTCCTTTTCTGTCTCTGCACCAGCCACATAACCCTTCTTTCTGTTCTTTGAATTCACCAAGCTCTCCCCTGCCTTAGAGCTCTCCGTTGGTGTCCCTATCAACAGCATTTGGCTTACTTCTGTCCTTCAGTTGGCTTACCTGTTAAATGTTATTATTTCTTAAAGTCATTTTCTTCAATACTTACTTGATTCTCCCATCAAAATTTGTTCTTTCTGTTTTAATTTCTCATTATACTTTTAACACTACACATTTAAGGTATTTTTCACAAATTACTCATGATGTTTTTGTTTGTTTTTCTGTTTTCCCTGTAGAGTAGAAACTCCATGAGAACAGGAACCATCTGTCTCTGTGTGTTTTTTATCTTCAACACCCAATGCAATGCCTAGCATTTAAAAGAATTCAATTACTTCATTACTGTCGGGGAGTAGTATACACAAAACTAAGCAGTGTATCTTTTCAGCTTCCTGAAATATTTAATAATTATTTTGACACATTCAATTTAATACCTGCCCAATTGTTTCAGATTCCTGTTACTAGATTTATGAGGTAAAGTACAAGTATTTCATATATATATATATATATATTTAATCTATCAAATGATTTTTCTGGATAAAATTTGCAATTGTGTTTCAGAAAAGATAATAGATGAATCAACATTTATTAGTATATAAAAATTTGTATAGAATAAATTAGTTAACGTATTTCCACTTGTTTTGCTATTTGTGAATCACATTGCCTTTGACAGGCACTATTTAGCTCTTATTCTATAAAGTAGAATAATACAGTTCCCTTTGTACCAGACATTAAATGGCTTTTGAACTTAGCAGTACTGTTGAAAGTCATCCCCTGAGTCCTTCACATAGTTTTCAGTTGCAATTATGGTGGAATTGGAGGTTGTTGATTGTTGCGACTTCAGACTGGCTTTGTTAAGGAAATTTGTTCTTTTTTTTTGACTGTTCTATGTAATTTAAGAACAAAGGCATGTAGAAATGGGGCAAATAATAAGGGATAAGTAGAAAATCATGATCCTCATTTATGTCCTGATCACAGCAACTTGACTTGGTAGTTTCTCCTTAATCAATGCTGAGTACAAGAGTGGTTTTACAATTTGTCTAAATTTTGTGTTTTTTTTTTTTTAATTTTTTTAAACTTTACTCCAATTATCCAGTCTTTCACTCCAGGATTTGGAACTTCATTGGGTTTTGATTCCTGCTTTCTCAGGACCTCCCTGTTCCACAGATTCAGTACCCCTTGCTCTCTGCTGTGCCCCCTTTGTCAGCTTCACATCCATCTGGCTACCCCCACTGCTTTCTTTCCCTCTTGTTCTACTTTCATCTCATTCATGTACGATTTCCTCTTCAGGTTACTTCCTTTCATTATTCATTTCAGACAACTCTAAAAGAGAAGAGAAATTTTAATATAAATATTTGAATTCATGAGCAGGTGATCTGGGCGTATTTTTTTAATTCAAAATGAGAAGACCTATTATGTAATTCTCCCATCCCACACACAACCCTGAATATTTCTGAATGAGACTGAGCTTTGAATTAAAAGCAACTCTCACATTTAGTGCCAGTTTTTGTACATAAAAAGTGTTATTGACCAACCTCTCTCAATAACAGATAATAGGAATAAGTTCTGGTATTCTACTGCATGCTAAGATGAATAATTATAATAATTCATTGCCTATTCAAAACAGCTAGGAGAGGATTTTGAACATACCATAAAGAAATGACAAAAAATTAATTACCGTGCATTGATTATTGCACAATGTGTTTGTGAAGTGAAACATCACATTGAACCCCATAAATACGCATGTTCAGTTGTTAAATCATTCTATTAGTTTTTTTAAGTATTAAAAATAGAATCAATTTTTAAATTAATACAGCAATTGTTTCTGCTTAATATGTTCATCAAATACAGTTTCTGTTTTTAGTAAACCTCAGTTAATAAAAATACTTACTTAACCAAATCTCTTTGTTGGAACTATATTCCAGATGGTAACAAGATAATTAATTCAATACCACCAAATATTAGGGAACAGGTGCATTATTTTTATTTAGAAGCCAGTGGCATGTGGACTTCATTCACAATCGATGTAAAAGCAATTCACTGTATAGGAACCACTGAACAAGTGTGTCCCGCTAGACTCAAATAGCAGATTCCACTGCACAGAGAGCAGAGGTGTTAGTTCAGCTGCTGTTCCAAGTGGATGTTGTTATCATTCTAGGCTTATGATTTCCAATTGCTTCTCAGTCTAATATATTAGAGAAATTATCCTTGATTTTTATTTTTCCTTGCTAATCCTTACAATCCCCTTTAAGCCACATAAGTAACTCCCAGTCACTGGTCAGCTCTCACAGCAGTAGAGGTTGCATGAGACAAGAATCAGAGGGCAATTAACACTGGCTTTGTCTTTTCTACATTTCTCTTTAATGTTTCTCATGTCTACTGACAGTCATACCATGTGATCAAAAAACAAAGACAAAATGCTGGATTATTAATGTCTTCATGCAAACATTTTGTGGAATGTTACTTTAAGTACCTGCACTTGTCCAGCCCTGGGAGGAGCGTGGCAATGCAGATGGCACTGGCTAGATTCCAAGGGCTCACTGATGGTAATCCTGCCTCCCACTTAAGTTTTACTTGTGTGTAGAGATGAATCATGAATTTGATATTGGTGAAAACCACGTGATAGTACCAATAATTACCAAATCAAGGGGCAGTTTGTATGTGTTTTGGCAGGGGGCAGGGGTGTTGGTAATCCACATTTATTATTTAGGGGGTCACTCATTTTTATTCTCATCTTTTATTCAGATTTTTGCAAAAGGTCCACCAGGCTTTTCTCATTAATGCTAATCTTTACAATTCTAAGTTGTTTGTTTATGCCAAAATCCACTCTGTTGTTTGACCAATCTCTCCCAGAACTAACCAATTAGAATACTGCATTCTCAGATTATTCTTTCTTCCATTACACTGACAACCTTTTAGAAAGTTTAGGACAGCTGATATTTTTCTCCTGAATATTACCATGCTAGTATATCAGATTTCAGCTGGTATCTTACTGTGCTTTGTGGGTCACAGTTTACAGATCAGATTCTTTGTGGCCTTCATCTCATGGTTCTGTGATGTCTCAGTGTACTGTTAGTGTAATATTCAGAAGTGAAAGCAATTAGTTGTGTGTTTTGAGCAGTGAACAATCTAGGCATTACAATAGAATCAAGGAACTTTGAATTAGGAGAACGGAGTCCTAAACCTTGCCTTAACTCCAGCTGACTGCCAGGCTGTCTCAAAGTCTTCATTTCTAAAACACAAGGCAAGTTAAATAACCTCTATAATTACAAATGTACAGAGTTGGAACAAGTTAGAATGAATCTCAAATAGAGTCTGCACTACTATTTTTATTCTAAAATGTTTCTTTAAAAAAAAAAAACAAAGCAATTGTAGTAATTTACATTTATAAATACTAACTTTTGCTTTGAGGTATTAAACCTGGAGTTCGTACTTATCAACTTTAAACTCTTGATTCCGGCATTTAGTTCAGTAGTCACCCTTTTCTAGCTTTGTGACACTAATGAATTTTGAAAACATGAATCCTGGATCTTTGACTAAGATAAATATTGAATAAGGTGAGGCCACAGGTGCAGGGCTGTGGGCCCTCCTTTGGAGTACTCTTTCTAGGTGACAGACATGACTCAAAATTAAGTAACTTTTTTTTTAATGGAAAGAGTTTATTGGAGGAAACCTGACAGACCAGAGGGAAGGGGTGAAGAAGGAAAAGAGAAGGAGAGTATAAAAGAGAGAGAGACAGACAGACAGAGACCAGGAGACAGAGAGGAAGAGAGAGAAAGACAGACACACGTTTAGGAACAGGTCCTCTTAAAACTGCCAGGGGGTGGGCAGGGAAGAAGGAGCAGCGAATCCCATTAGAATGGGGGCAGAGCTGACATCAGTGGTTGGGCCATGTGGCCACCTGGCTTCCAGCAATGGTGGTGGGGGCTGGAGTCTAGGATGGTGTTAGGGTGTAGATCGTGCCTTAGATAAGACTGCGCCATTTTATTAGCATTCCCCCTTTTTGTTTTTTATAAAGCAGTAGTTGTGTGGAATTACATTAGCCCCAAAAGTCCAGGAGGGGTAGAGGGACTACAATCTATCTATAGAGCTACTTCCTGCTGTCACTGGGTGACGAGGTACTCTTCACTGGCACAGGGCGATGTCTCAAGCTACTTTCTCCTGGGTGGGGAGCTGCATATATCCCTGTCGCAGCATAATAAAATAAATATCTTAAATTAACCACTTACCGAAATTTAACCTGCTGTTGCCTAATACTCTTTTGTTAAATCTCATTGAATTAAAAAAAAACAAGCTCACAATTCATGATTATTTTTAAAGATTTACTTATTTTATTTGAATAGCAGAGTTAGAGAGGGAGAGACAGAGGGAGATCTTCCATCTGCTCGGTCACTCCCCAAGTGGCCCCAATGGCTAAAGCTGGGCCAGACTGAACTCAGGAGTCAGGAGCTTCATCTAGGCCCCCATGTGTGGGTGGCATTGGCCCAAGCACTTGGGCTATCTTCTGCTGCTTTTCATTACCCGCATTGTTAGGTAGGTGGATAGAAACTAGAACAACCAGGAATTGAACCAGCACCCACATGGGATGCAGCACCACAACCTGCTACACCACAGTGTCAGCCCCATTTATTTTTTGACATGGCATTTCCTCTTGTTATTCTTTCTTTACTGATAGCTCAAGACCAAATTGTTATTAATTAAATCTAGAATTTTGCAAAGGATCAATATTAAACTCATTGTTCATGTGTATTCCTTTAAATAAGGAAACATTGTTATATCCAAGTCTTTCATTCTCCAAGAGTCTCGGATATATTTCGAAGACTAATTTCTGTGAGGTCTTAGTTATCAGTCCTTAATCTGTCCTCTCCTGTCTTTGTGTTTATCTTGATCTCAAGGGTGGTTAGCTGCAACCAGTTAATTAAAAGTTCTTCAATGTAGTTTCAAAGCATTTTGATGCCAAGTGGAACTCAACACATGCTGGGTTTTAGAACACATTTGTTTGCTCAGTTATCCATCTATTTGATCATTTAATACCTACTCTGTACCGGATACTGTGCTCAGCCCTAGGATAACATGGATGAAAGAGACAAAACATCCTTTCAAAAGGTGTGTGAAGTGCTTAATGGTGGTTTGTACAGGGCACCATAGGAAGGAAAAAGGAGTGCCTAACTCTGCCTGGGAGAGAGAGGAGAGTTTGGGGGAGATTCATTAGCGAGTCTTAAAAAATAAGTCAGCGTTCTTAGAACAAGAAAGAGAACATTAAAATAGTTCATTCAAAAGTATAGGGGGGACAAAATATGAGATGTTTAGGGACCCAGATGGAGAGTACTGTATGATGAAATGAAAGCAGTTAGCCCCAGTGAGAAACAGAAGACTTAAAAACACTGACTGAGGCTTAGTTTCTGGCAGAATGACCAAGGGGGAGAATTGCCAGGAAAGATAACATCAAGAGGGTCTTTCTGAGCATTCAGTTGACCACGTGCTTGGCGCTCTCTCTCCTAAAACTGGTACCGCCTAACCCCCCATGCTAGGAGTACAGTGGGGAATATTGATGCTTCTGAGAGAATGTCACTGAACACCCACCTGAAACCTGCAGATAAAAGATGAGAGGCTGCCATCCCTTTGAAATGTTCAGGATGGCTTAATGTGGAGTCTAGTTACGCTTTTCACTTGGCATTGCCTGGGAATTTCTGAAGCTCTCTATTTCCTTTATTCTAGCAATTTATAGAAACTGAATATTTCCATAAAAGGCAAAATAAATGTGGCCTCTAGTCTAGGCTTATTCTACTAGTTAAGGTTCTAAATCACTTTAATGCAAAATCTTTTATTCTCTTTTTTTAAAGCTTATTTATTTTTACTTGTTTATTTATTTGAAAGGCAGAGAGGGAAAGAATGAGAGCAAGAGACAGAAATCTATCCGCTGGTTTATACCCCAAATGCCTGCAACAGCCAGGGCTGAACCAAGCCAAAGCCAGGAGCCAGGAATTGCATCCAGGACTCCCATGTGGGTGGCAGGGACTCAAGTACTTGAGTCATCATTTGTCTCCCAGGTGCACATTACAATAAATCTGAATGGGAAGTGGAGGCAAGACTCAGATTCAAGCACTCTGATATGGAATGTGTGCATCATATGGGGTGTCTTAACCCACTGCACCACACACCTACAATTCTCTCTTTGATTTAAGAAAGAAAACACATGAAATATAGCCAAGTCTTTTATTATTTAGCATTTGATCATCAAGTGTAATGGATGAGTTCCTGGCTTAACCTGTAATAAATAATCCATGGTCATATTTATAAAAGAACTGAATAATTCACTAACCAGATGTTGAGTCTTTCCCTGCGATGTTGCTTCTCAATTATCAAAAGAATCCTCAGGGATTCTGTGTGTTACCTCTGTGAACTGATCAGTATGTTAGTCTGCTTTTATCTGAGGTTTCCCTTTTAGCAGTTTCAATTACCCATAGGCAACCAAGGTGAAGGAATATAAATGAGAATCCCAGAAATAAATAAATCACAAGGTTTAAATAGCTTCTATCTTCCATATTGTTATAAATGTTCTATTTATTGTTGGTTATTGTAGTTAACCTCTTACTGCCTAATTTATAAATTAAACTTTATAGCAAATATGTGTCTATAGGAAAGCATACATATACCCATATATAGGATATGGGTCTGCCTGCACTTCCAGCATCCTCAGAACACACATCACACTCCTCTCCTCACCCCCCACCTCCAGATGAGAGGAGAGTTGTTTATGTCCACTGAAGACCTTGCTGTCATTCTCTTGGTTTCTGAGAAAAACATTCAGATAGAATTTGAGCTGGCATCTGAGGTTTTTGTTCTCTCTCCAGTGAGATTGAAATATAGATTGAAATATATATTTCAACACTGCTGTTGAGATAGGCAAATAGATGAAGAGATACATAGTAAATATTTTCATTCCATTCAATAAATACTTTTTGAATGTTCATGGAACATTTAGAAAAGTCTATGGTCCCATGGGAAAAAACATATTCAAAATGTATACATTTTGAAATACATATTCCTGGAAATAAACGGTAATAACTAAACTGTAAGTTGAAGAAAAAACAAATTTCTAAATAATTCTTCAGCTAAAGATTAAATGAAAAACACATACATAAACATGAAAGAAAATACTTAATATCAAAACATGATTATATCATAAATCATACTGAAAATGGAAATTCATAGCAAAAAACTTGTTTGTTATGAAGGAAAAAATACAAAAGTAAAGGAAATAAGTTTTATCCTACACATTATTGCTATATAAGAATTTATACAAATAATAAAAATAGCCTCAAAATAAAATAGAAAGGAATAAATATAATCCTAAAATTAAAACTTTTAAAATTATAGAAAGGATAAATCAAACAGCCAATTTAATAAATGATGAATGAAATAAATATTCAGTTAATAAAACAGAAATAAGACAAGGAATGATAAAGAAGATATGATCACATATAGTAGATGGACTAAAAGAATTTTGAGAATCTGAGAAGGTGTAATTCTTTTTTTTTTTCATTTTCAATTATCTTTATATACAGAAGATCAATTCAGTATATATTAAGTAAAGATTTCATCAGTTTGCACCCACACAGAAACACAAAGTGTAACTTCACATTGGACAACACACTAAGGACAGATCCCACATGAGAAGTAAGTACACAGTGACTCCTGTTGTTGACTTAACAATTTCACACTCCTGTTTATGGCGTCAGTAATCTCCCTAGGCTCTAGTCATGAGTTGCCAAGGCTATGGAAGCCTTTTGAGTTTGCCGACTTCGATCTTATTCCGACAGGGTCATAGTCAAAGTGGAAGTTTTCTCCTCCCTTCAGAGAAAGGTACCTCCTTCTTTTTATTTATTTATTTATTTATTTTTGACAGGCAGAGTGGACAGTGAGAGAGAGAGACAGAGAGAAAGGTCTTCCTTTGCAGTTGGTTCACCCTCCAATGGCCGCCGCGGCTGGCGTGCTGCGGCCGGGGCACCACGCTGATCCGATGGCAGGAGCCAGGTACTTATCCTGGTCTCCCATGGGGTGCAGGGCCCAAGGACTTGGGCCATCCTCCACTGCACTCCTGGCCACAGCAGAGAGCTGGCCTGGAAGAGGGGCAACCGGGACAGAATCCAGCGCCCCGACCGGGACTAGAACCTGGCGTGCTGGCGCTGCAAGGTGGAGGATTAGCCTAGTGAGCCGCAGTGCTGGCCTAGGTACCTCCTTCTTTGCTTCTTTGATGGCTCCATTTTTTCCACTGGGTTCTCACTTGCAGAGATCTTCCATTTAGGTCTTCCTTTTTTTTTTTTTTTTTTTTTTCCCAGGGTGTCTTGGCTTTCCATGCCTAAAATACTCTCATGGGCTCTTCAGCCATATCCGCATGCCTTAAAGGCTGATTCTGAGGCCAGAGTGCTATTTAGGACATCTGCCTTTCTATGAGTCTACTGTGTATCCCGCTTCCCATGATGGATAGTTCTCTCCCTTTTTGATTCTATCAGCTAGTATTAGCAGACACTAGACTTGTTTGTGTGATCCCTTTGACTCTTAGACCTATCAGTGTGATCAATTGCGAACTGAAATTGATCACTTGGACTAGTGAGATGGCATTGGTACATGCCACCTTGATGGATTGTATTGTGATCCCCTGCATGATTCTAACTCCACCATTTGGGGCAAGTCTGATTGAGCATGTCCCAAATTGTACATCTTCTCCCTCTCTTATTCCCACTCTTATATTTAACAGGGATCCCTTTTCAGTTAAAATTTAAACACCTAAGAATAATCGTGTGTTAATCACAGAGTTCAACCAATAGTACTAGAACAAAACAAAGAGAAAATACTAAAATGGATAAAGTATTACATTGTACAATGTGATAGCCTAGAGAAAATGGATGATTTCATCCAAAAAATGTAAAATGTAAAAATTGACCAAGAAAATTAGAAAATATGACTGATTAATTATTGTGAAAGAAACCAGAGAGGTAATCCAAAATTTACCATTCAATAAAGCACCATGACTAATTGGGTTTTTCCGTAGGATTTATCCAACCAATGTTAATTAAACTGTTCTAGGCCAAAGAAAAGATAGGCAGTTTCTAAGATATCAGCATAATTTTCATACTAAATCTAATTGAAATAGAGTACGGACACAAATATTTTAAAATTTTGGCTAGACAAATTCATTCAGCAAGAGAAACATCAACTTAGGTAATACTAGGAAGTCAAGGAGGATACAAGTTAAGGAATTACATCAACAAACTAATTATAGCAACCGATTAAAGTATCAACAAATAAAAGCTCTTGATAACATATAGGAATCATTCCCAGGAAAATCTCAAAGTAAAACAGAAATGAATAGAATATTTTATTATAACCCAGTGGTAAATATTACTCTTCAAAAAGGGGTAAGCTAGGATCTCTATCCTTAATGTGCTGTACATTGAGATTTAATGCTATAACGAGTACTCAAACAATATATTTCACTTTGTGTTTCTATGGGGGTGCAAACTGTTGAAATCCTTACTTAATGCATACTAAACGGATCCTCTGTAAAAAAAAAAAAAAAAAAAAAAAAAAAAAAAAAAAAAGAAATTATCAATTCCCAACTTGACTCTCACTGGGATTAAACATGACAATAGGTCTGCTCTGATTTCATCATCATTTTAAAAAATCATCTATTATTTTTCACTTTATGTTTCTGTGTGGGAGCAAACTGTTGAAATGCATACTTAATGTATACTAAGCTGATCTTCTGTATATTAAGATAATCGAAAATGAATCTTGATGTGAATGGAAGGGGAGAGGGAGTGGGAAAGGGGAGGGTTGTGGGTGGGAGGGACGGTATGGGGGGAAAGCCATTGTAATCCATAAGTCGTACTTTGGAAATTTATATGCATTAAATAAAAGTTTAAAAAAAAAAAAAAAAAAGAAAATAAACAAGCAAAATTAAGACCAAAGAGGATAAGATTGTCATCACTGTTCATTGAAAAAATGTTTAAAGCTTTGAGGGGGGAAATAAAGATAAGCCTATCCCATCTTAGTAATGATTTTAATGTATGAGCAGAAAAGTTAAGAGATATTGGAAGGAAAAGATTAATCATACAATGTAAATTGTTGTATACCAGGCATATACTGAAAAAATAATAAATTTTCTAGCCACAAAAACACCTGGGAATAGTGGGAAATACTTTGTTGTAAGTTTTAAGTGTAAGAATTTTCAAAAAAATTTGAATCACAAAGGGACAGGCTATGTAGGAACAAAATAAAGATATGAAACAAGATCTAAATGTGTATGTATATATCAAGATAATTTTCTAAAATTGACACTTTAAAAAGTTCAATATTTCAAATTCAACATGTAAAGGCAATGCTGAACAGTATTTCTACATTATTTAAAATTTTTTGAAATTGGAAAAAGTCTGTTAATAGTTGTGTGGACATGAAAATAGCCAAAAAGTTTTGGAGGAAAAAAAAAAGGATGTATTTGTTTCACCAAACATTACAAGAGTCTTAATGTGCGTACTGAATTGACAGGATAAAAATAAGTGAAATAAAACTGAGACATTGACCTCAGAATTTATGTGAATTTAATACATTTTGTATTTCAACTCAGTGGGAAAGATGACTCATTCCATAGATGTGCTGGTGTGACTGACTCCATTCATGTAGAAAATCTTACTTCCTATAGCAAAATTATTTTCTAATAGATGAAGGGCTTCTATACAAGTCAAAACAACAATGAATGTTTTGAATTTTTAAAATTTAGTGACAAGAGTAAATTTAAGATTGAAACCTAGGGAATATAAAGTAAAAGATGCATTAGGCTGATAAAAATTATACATTTCAATGGTCAAGGACCATAATAAAATCAGTTTGAAAATGATAGTTCTGGTAAATTTATAAAGTAATTAATAGGCAACCAATTAACCTTTGTTCTTTTCAGAGAGTTTTTAAAATTCGATGAGAAAAGAACTCATTTTTTTTAATGGACAAAAAATATGAACAAGCAGTTCACTACAGAGTAAACTCAACTGTTAAACACAAACAAGGCTGATATTCACTAGCAGTCACTGATGTGTAATATAAAGCAATTAGGAGACAGGACTTCACACCCATCACCCTGGCACCTGTTGCTGCATATGACTCAGCACAAAGGCATTCCCATACATTGTTGGTGATATGCTTGCACTGCAATCTCTTTTGGAAAGCAGTTTAGCAGCATCTATTCAACAATGAAAACTTTGTAATCCTGTTATCTAGCAATCACCTTTTTGAGACTAAGGTCTATATAAAGCGTATCATATGCATGTGATAGTGTGTAGTTTTTTTAAAATGGTATAATACTACAGTTTGATTCCAAACACAAATTAAATTAAATTCAAACATTTATGGAGTTCTTGCACACAAATATGAAAATGTAAATATTAGTTGTTAGAGACACAAAGACCATACAGAGTTCTTACTGATGTGGAATGTGATGGTGCTTGTTGTAGCATGATTTGTAGGGGCAGAAAATTGGAAACAGAATGAATGCATTACCATGAAAAAACTTGAATAAATTGTGATATAACTCTGTCACAGACTATTATGAGACTATTGAAGAATAACTTTGGAGTGCACTGGGTAATCTAAATTGATTTATAGAAAGTAATGTTGAGGGAGAAAATAAAAGTACATAAAAACATATAATCAATTTTTAAAACACGAAAGACTATCTTGTGTGTGTACCCAGCTATGATTACATGTTTGGAGAGAGAAGTTTGGATGGATACCTACAAAGTTAATAACTAAAGCCTGATATTTAGAGAAGGGATTAAAAAATTAAGAGTGTGAAGTCTGATTTATAATTCAAAACTCATGTATACTTTATATTTGAAAAGTATAATGCAATGTTTATATTTATAAATTTATATCCATAAATATATAAATATATTTGCAATTATATTACATTGTATACATCTATACATTCAGATATATATAACATTCTTATACATGTAGCAAATATTTCATAAGAATGCATGTTATGCTCTATCCTAAAATGTGTGTTTTACAAGCCTTTGAGTTTGCCAACTCTGATCTTGTTTAGGCAAGGATGTAGTCAAAATGGAAGTTCTCTCCTCCCTTAAGAGAAAGGTACCTCCTTCTTTGATGGCCCGTTCTTTCCACTGGGATCTCACTCACAGAGATCTTTCATTTAGGTCTTTTTTTTTTTTTCCAGAGTATCTTGGTTTTCCATGCCTGAAATACTCTCATGGGCTTTTTAGCCAGATCTGAGTGCCTTAAGGGCTGATTCTGAGGCCAGAGTGCTGTTTAGGACATCTGCCGTTCTATGAGTCTGCTGTGTATCCCACTTCCTATGTGGGTTATTTCTTAATAGTACCGACAAGGACTGTAAACAATCATTGAATCTCAAAATGTAAATTTCACTCATGTACATTACATTTTTTGATAATTTATTAGCAACTACAAATCGGGGAAAAATATGGTATTTGACTTTTTGGGACTGGCTTATTTCACTAAGCATAATAGTTTCCAGTTGCATCCATATTGTTGCAAAAGACAAGATTTCATTCTTATTTACAACTGAGCAGTATTTCATACTGTATGTTTATATATATACATATATATATAGAGAGAGAGAGAGAGAGAACATATATATCCTCAATTAAAAATTATAACAATTTCTTTATCTAGTCATCTGGACATCTGGGTTGATTCCATATCTTAGCTATTATGGATTAAGCTGCAATAAATATAGGAGTAAAGATAACTCTTTCATATGCTGATTTCATTTTGTTTGGATAAATTCCCAGGAGTGGGAAGGCTGGGTCATATGTCATAGCTATTTTCAACTTTCTGAGGAATCTCCATACTGTCTTCCACAATGGCTGTACTAGCTTACATTCCTACCAATAGTGGATTAGGGTACATTTTTCCCAGTATCCTACCAGCATTTATTGTTTGTTGATTTCTATAGAAGAGCCATTTTAACTGGGGTGAGGTGAAACCTCATTGTGATTTTGATTTGCATTTCCCTGATGGCTAGTGATCTTGAGTATTTTTTCATGTGTCTGTTGGCCATTTGAATTTCTTCTTTTGAAAAAAAAAATGCCTGTTCAACTCCTTTGCTCATTTCCTTTTTTAAAAGCTTTTATTTAATGAATGCAAATTTCATAGGCACAACTTTAAGAATATAATGTGTATCAGATATATAGGAATATATATTTAGGAATATAGTGTGTATCAGATGCATAGTTTGCAAATATTTTCTGCCATTCTGTCAGTTGCCTCCTCAGTTTGCTGGGTATTTCCTTTACTGTGCAGAAGCTTCTCAGCCTGACATAATCCCATTTGTCAATTTTGGTTCTGATTGTGCTTCTTGGCTCTTTCCAAGAAGTCTTTGCCTATGCCATGTCTTGCGGAGTTTCCCCAAAGCTCTCCTATAGTAATTTGATGGTATCAGGTCATTGATTTAGATCATAGATCTATTTAGGATTTATTTTTATAAGGTGTAATGAAAGGGTCCTGTTCCATGTGGAGATCCAATTATCCCAGCACTATTTGTTGAAGAGACTGTTCTTTCTGCAGGGATTGGTTTTAGCTCCTTTGTCAAATATTAGTTGATTGTAGCTGTCTGGATTTATTTCTGGAGTTTTTCTTCTGCCCCATTGGTCTACATGTCTGTTTTTGTGCCAGTACCTGGTAGTTTTGATTATAACTTCCCTAAACTATATCTGGATATCTGTCATTGTGATGCTTCCACTTTGTTTTGTTGTTCGGGATCGCTAGCTTTTCAGGCTCTTATATTCACATATGAATTTTATCATCTTTTTTCTAGATATGAGAAGAATGTCATTGGTAGTTTGTTTGGGGTCATCTAGAATCTGTAAATTGATTTTGCTAGTATGGACGTTTTACTGATATAATTCTCCCAATCCACAAACACGGAAAATTTTTCCTTTTTTTGTGTGTCTTCTATTTCTTTCTTAATTCTTTGTAAGATTCCTTGTAGAAATCTTTCACCTCCTTGGTTAAATTTATCTCAAGGTATTTAAAAATTTTTGTGGCTAATATGAATGGTACTGATCATACAAGTTCTTTCTGAGCCATGGCATTGTCTGTGTATACAAAGGCTGTTGATTTTTGTGTATTAATTTTATATCCTGCCATGTTACCAAACTCTCTTATGATTTCCAATTACCCCTTAGTAGAATCTTTTGGTCCTTCTATATATAGAATCATGTCATCTGCAAACAGGGATAATTTGATTTCCTCCTTTCCCATTTGTATCTATTTGATTTCTTTTTCTTGCCTAATGGCTCTGGCTAAAACTTCCAGGACTTTGTTGAATAGCAATGGTGAGAGTTGGCATCCTTGTCTGGTATTGTATCTTAGTGGAAACGCTTCAAACTTTTCACATCCAATGTGATGCTGGCAGTGGGTTTGTCATAAGTTGCCTTGATTGTGTTGGAGTGTTCCTTCTATATAAAACTTGTTTAAAGTTTTAATCATGGAAGGTTGTTGTATTTTATCAAATGCTTACTCTGAATCCATTGAGTTAATCATATGGTTCTTATTCCTTAAATTGTTAATGTGATATATCACATTTATTGATTTTTCTATGTTGAACCACCCCTACATATCAGGAATAAATCCCACTTGGTCTGGGCAAATGATCTTTCTGATGTCCTGTTAGATTCAATTAGCTAGTATTTTGAGGATTTTTTCCATATATGGTCATCAGGGATATTGGTCTATACTTCTCTTTCTTTGAACTTCTTCATCTGGTATTGGAATGAAGGTGATGCTGGCCTCATAGAAAAAGTTCGGGATGATTCCCTCCCTTTCAATTGGTTTGAATAGCTTGAGAAGAATTTGCACTAGTTCTTCTTTAAAGTCTGATAGAATTCAGCAGTGAAGCCATCTGGTCCTGGGGTTTTCTTTCTTGGGTGAGTCATTACTAATCAATATCCACCTCGGTTATTGGTCTTTTTAGGTTTTCTGTATCTTCATGACTAATTTTTGATAGATTATATGTGCATAGGAATCTATTTCTTGTAGATTTTAAAATTTGTTGGCATATAGCTGTTTGTAGTAATTCTCAGTGAATCTTTTTTTATTTTTGTAGTATCCATGATTTCATCTCCTCCTTCATCTCTGATTTTATTAGTTTGGGTCTTTTCCCTCTTTTTTGTTATTCAGGCCAATGGTATATTTTTTCTTACAAAATCCAACTCTTCATTTCAGTAATCTTTTGTATTGCTTTTTTGGTTTCAATTTTGTTTATTCTCTAATTTTAAGTATTTATTTCCTCCTACTAATTTTGGATTTTAATTATTGTTCTTTTTATAGGTCTTTGATGCACTGATAGTTCATTTATTTGATGCCTTTCCTATATCTTGATGTAGGCACTAATTGCTATAAACTTCCCTCTTCATACTGCTTTTCTGTATCCCATAATATTTGATATGTCATGTTGTCATCTTTATTCATTTACAAGAAATTTCTTATTTCCATTTTTATTTTTTCTATGACTTTCATTTTGGAAAGTGTTTTTCAGTCTCCATGTGTTTGCAAATTCTCTAGAGATTCCTGAGTTGTTTATTTCCACCTTCATTCCACTGTGGTCTGAAAAGATAAATTGAATGATTTTAATTTTTTTAATTTGCTGACATGTGCTTTATGGTTTATTATATGGTCTATCCTAGAGAAAGTTCCATGCACTGATGAAAGAATGCATATTATGCATATGTGAGATGAAATGGCCTGTCAATATCCGGTCCCTTTGGTCCATAGTGTAGGTCAGCTCTGTTGTTTCTTTGTTAATATTCTGTCTGATTGATCTGTCCATTGATGAAAGTGGGTGTTAAAGTCCCCTGTTACTGTATTATTGGAGTTAATGTCTCCATTCAGGTTCATTAATGTTTCTTATTTTAAATAGCCAGGTGCCCTGGCATTGGATGCATATACATTTATTATAGTCACCTCTTCCTGTTGAATTGATTCCTTACTCATTACATAATGCTCTTCTTGTCTCCTTTGTGTAGGCAGCAAATAGCTGGGTGGTGTTTTTTAATCCATTCAGACGGTTTATCTTTTAATTGGATAATTCAGGCTCTCAAGTTTACTATTGATAATAATGACCTGGTCCTGCCATTTTTCTCAAAACATTCTTATTGTTTGCTTTGAATTTCTTTTGTAATTTTACTACAAGATTTTCTGCCTTCACATTCTTTCATAATGATGACTATCTTTTTGTGTTTCTGTGTGCAGGACATCCTTAAGCTTCATTTGTAAGGCTGGATGGGTGGTGACAAATGCTTTCTGTTTGTTATAGAAGGTCTATTATTTCACATTCACTCTTAAGTGAGAGCTTTGCAGGGTACAATATTCTAGATTGACAGGTTTTTTTCTCTTAACACTTGGACTATATCTCCCCATTCTCTTCTAGCCTTTAGGGTTTTTGTTGAGAAGTCAGCTGAGACTCTAATTGGAGATTCTCTGAAAGTAATCTGGCATTTTTCTAATGCACATTTCAGAATATTTTCTTTTTGTTTTACTGTGTAAAGTTTGACTACAATTTGTCGTGGTGAAGATTTTTTCTGGTCATGTCTGTTAGTAGTTCTTTGTGATTCTTGTACTTGGACGTCCCTTTCTTTCTCCAATTTGGGAATGTTTTCTGTAATTATTTCACTAAATAGACATTCTAGTCCATTCTCTCTTTTCACACCTTCAGGAACTCCTATTACCAGTATTTTGGGTTATTTGATAGTATCTCATAATATCCAGCACTGTTTTTGAGTTTTCTAATGTCTTTTGTTTGTTTGTTTGTTTGGTCTGAGATATTTTCAAAGATTTGTCTTCCAGCTTGGATATTCTTTCTTCTGCTTCACCATGTCTCTTGTTAAGGCTTTTCATTGTATTTTTATTTGACATATTGAATTGTTCATTTTTAATATTTCAGTTTGTTTTCACTTCTCAATCTCACGGGGAAATTTTTCACCTATGTAATGTATAGATTCCTTTAACTGATGAATTTGCTTCTCATTGCTTCTGAGTAATCCTATGATCATTCTTTTGAATTCTTTTTCAGACATTTCATCAATCTCTTCGTCCTCACATTCTAATATTGCAGTATTGTTATATTCCTTTGGGGGAATCATATTGTCTTCTTTATTGTTGTTTTTTAAATTTATATGCTTACTTTTAGGCACTTGTGGAAATACATGTTGGTTTGCTCCTCTGATGGATTTTGTCTTTGAACTATGTATCTGTGGCTTAGTGGAGTCTCTGCTGTTTCAGGGAATACCCTAAGTCATGTGCTGGTTGGGGCCCAGGAGCTCTGGTCAGTGCTCCAGGATGGCACAAGTATTAGAGTGACACCCATGTTGGGCATGGTAGATTTCTGTTTTCAGCAAGGGAGATGGTATGATCATGCCTGTTGGCATACTCACAAGCTCATCTCCTGTCTTCCAAGGTGTTCAATGACCAGAGTTAGCCCACAGTGGTACAACCCCTATTTACCCTGGAACATGAATCATACAAAGAATCTGTGTAGTCCTCAGTGTGAACAAGGAATCCCCTGCAATGATTGCCCTCCTCCCTACCCAGGATTTTAGAGAACTCTGAGCCACTGATGCCAGACACAGTGATGCCAAGAGAGCCAGCTATACCCTGTGCCATATCATGCAGTCACACCATTCACACAGTCACAGCATTAAAGGCTCCCATAGTCATGGGGTTCAGAAGATCTGCTTGGTCCTGCGTACCTGCCTTGTCCATGTAGAGAGCAGAGATGTCCTCAGAGCCAGCTGCCTCTCAGTGCTCCACCTTGGCAGTCTGAGCCCCAGATCTTACGATATATTGAGAGGATGCAAATGTCTCAGAGTCCTATGTGGGTCCCCATCCCCCTGTCAACACTGCCAGCCAGACTCAAAGTCAGTGGGGAATGTGACCTTTTTCCCCTCTGGTAAAATTCTCTGCTCACAGGCATGCACAAGAGCTGCCACAGCCTCTACTAGCAGCAAAATGGCACTTTCTCCCCACCAATTGCTGAGTGCCTTTGTGGGGGATGGGGAGAAAGAAAATGCTTTTCTTTCATGGGATTAGGCAAGTATCCTGCCCCTCCTGAAGGGCTCCAGGCTTAACTCAAACAGTGTAGTCCCTTAAACCCTCCTTCAGGCATTAGAACCAGCCATGGGCTGCCACACCTGCTTTCATCTCGTCCTCTCAAGCTGGCATCTCCTCCAGCTCCCAGCTGCAGGGGTCATGTGTGATGTCCAAGCTCACTGCTGCATGTGCACAACTTCCACACTGCTCCACGGTGCCCCTCTTCTTTCTATAGAATTTCCACTGCAAACATCTCTCCAACTCTTCCCTGGGAATGCACTTTGTTTTTCTACTGCTGGTTTCCCCTGTTCAAAAATAGCATGCCTTTTCCCTGTTTAGCCATCTTGGAATCTCCCCCTTTCTTATTTTTCTTTTACTTTTTACAATGACATACTTTTAATTTATCTCATAATCACAACTTAACCCTCCACTAAATAAAGAATTCAACAAGTAGTAAGTAGAAAACCACTGTTGCTCAAGAGTGTACATAAAGGCTATAAACAATTATCAAATCTCAAAATTTCTATTTCACTTTTATACATTTTTTGTACTCTGTATATTTGTTGCCACAAATCAGGTAAAACATGATATTTTCCTTTTAGGACTGAGTTATTTACTAACCATAGTGGTCTCTAATTGTATCCATTTTGTTGTAAAGGACAGTATTGCATTCCTTTCAGTGTTTGAATAGTGTTCTATTGTGTACCTACAACCACAATTTCTTTATCCGGTCATCAGTTGATGAACTGATCTGGGTTGATCATATGGGCTGATTCCATATCCTAGCTATTGTGAGTTGAGCTGCTATTAATGAAAGGGCAAAATATCTCTTTCATATGATGATTTTTATTTCCTTTAGGTAAATTCCCAAGATTGGAATGATCGGGTCATATGGTAGACCTATTTTCAGATTTCCGAGGAATTTCCATACTCTTCCATAATGGTTCTATTAGTTTAATTCCCACCTACAATTTATTGGGATATCTTTTTCCCCATATGTTTGGCAGCATTTTTTTTTTTTAATTTTTGGATGATACGCATTTTAACTGGCAATGAAGTGAAACTTCATTGTGGGTTTTATTTGCACTTCTCTGATGCCTAGTGGCCCTGGGCATCTTTTCATGTGTTTTATTGGCCTTTTGCATTTCATCCTTTGAAAAACACCTATTCGTAACCTTAGCCCCTTGCTTAAGTGGGTTGCTTTTTATTATTGAGTTTCTTGAGATCATTAAATATCCTAGATATTAATCCTTTATTAGATGTATAATTTACAAAATTTTCTCTTTCTGTTGGTTGCCTCTTTGTTGAGTGTTTCTTTTGCTTACAGAAGGATCTTAGCTTGATGCAATCTTATTAGTCTATTTTTGCCTTTATTGCCTATGCTGCTGGGGTCTTATCTAAGAAGTCTTTGCCTGTGCCAGTGTCTTGCAGTGTTTCACCTGTTTTCCTCCAGAACTTTGATGGTTTCAGGTCTTAAATTTAGATCCTTGATCTATTGTGAGTTGACTTTTGTATAGGGTATTAAGTAGAGGTATTGTTTCATATTTCTGCATGCAGAGATCCGATTTTTCAAACACCATTTGTTGAAAAGACTGTCCTTTATCCAGGGAGTGATTTTAGCTTGTTCGTCAATGATTAGTTTGTTGTAGAAGCATGGATTGATTTCTGGGGTCTCTGTTCCATTGGTCCATAAGCCAATTATTCTGCCAGTGCCAGGCTTTTTGATTATAATTGACCTGTAAAATTTCTTGAAGTCTGATATTGTGATGTCTCCAGCTTTATTTTTATTATTTAGGATTGCTTTAGCTATCCAGTGTGTTTTGTGATTCTATATGAATTTTGTGGTCGTATTCTCCAGATCTGAGAATACCTTTGGTATTTTGATTGGGATCACATTGAATCTGTAAATAGCTTTGGGTAGTATGGAAATTTTGATGATATGAATTCTTGCAATCCATGAACGTGGAAGATTTTTCCTTTTTTGTGCATCTTCTTCTAATTCATTTTTAAATATTTTGTCATTTTCCTGGTAGAGATCTTTCAACTCCTTGGTTAAATTTATTACAAGGTATTTAAATTTCTTTGTAGATACTGTGAATGGTACTGATCTTATAAGTTCTTTCTCAGCCATGGCATTGTTTGTGTATACAAATGTTATTGATTTTTGTGTTTTGATTTATAACTTGCAACTTTGCCAAACTCTTACGAGTTCCAATAATCTCTTAGTGGAATCCTTTGGTTTTGTTTTCTGTAGAATCTTGTCACCTGCAAAAAGGGGTAATTTGTCTTCCTCCTTTCCCATTTGTATCTGTTTGATTTTGTTTCTTTGTCTCATGGCTCTGGCTTAAAACTTCCAAAACTATATTTAATAGTAATGGTGAGACTGTGCATCCTTGTCTGGTTCCGGGTCTGAGTGGAATTATTTCCAGCTTTTTTCCATTCAATATGATGTTGGCTGTGGGTTCATCATATGTTGCCTTGATTGTATTAGGTATGATCCATCTATACCCAATTTACTTAAGGTTTTTAACATGAAAGGATGTTGTATTTTAGCAAGTACTGACACTACAGCTACTGAGATAATCATGCGCTTTTTATTCCTCAATTTGTTAATGTGATGTATCACATTTATTGATATATGTATGTTGAACCATCCTTGCATAACAAAGACAAATCCCACTTGGTCCAGGTGAATGATTTTTCTGATGTGTTGTTAGATCCAGTTACCTAGTATTTTGTTGAATTTTTGCATCTGTGTTCATCAGGGATATTTGTCTATATATCTCTTTCTCTGTTGTATCTTTTTCTGGTTTTGGAATGAAGGGGATGTTGGCCTCATAGAAGTAGTTTGGGGGATTCCCTCCCTTTCAATTGCTTTGTATAGTTTAAGAAGACTTGGAATTAGGTCTTCTTTAAAAGTTTGGGGATATTCAGCAATGGGGCTATCTTTTCCTGGACTTCTCTATTTTGGGAGAGTCTTTATTACTGGTTAAATATCTATATTGGTTGTTTGTCTGTTTGAGCTTTCTACATCTTCATGACTCAGTTTTGGTAAATTTTATGTGTCCAGAAATCTGTCCATTCTTTGGATATTATCCAATTTGTTAACATAAAGTTGTTTGTGGTAATTCCTGATGATTCCTTTTATTTCTGTGGTATTCTAACATCTCATTTTTCATCTCTGATTTTATTGAGTCTTGTTTTTTTATTTAGATTTGTGCATATGGTTTTTCAATTTTAATTATTTTTTTAAAAAGCAGCTCTTCATTTTACTGATCTTTTATTAAATCATTTTGGACAATTTTGTTCTCTAATTTTTATTTCTTTCCTTCTAATTTCGGGTTTGGTTTGTTCCTTGTTTTTTAGACTTTGAGATGCATTGTTAGATCATACCTTTGATGACTTTCCAATTTCTTGATGAAGGCACTAATTGCTGTAAACTTTAACACTGCTTTTGCAATATCCTGTAATTTATAATACATTGTATTTTCATCTTCATTTTTTCTAGGAATTTTTTAATTTTCTTTTTGATTTCTTCTGTGACCCACTGTTCATTGAGGAGCATGTTGTGCAGCTTCCACACTCATACACATATAACCTGCTAAGATTTGAATGACTTTTCTTTCAGTCTATAGATTGTTTGGCAGGAATTTATGGTGTAGTAGTATAGAATCATCCAATCTGTGGCATACCTGTTTAATTAGATTTTCTTTATTGCCTGTTAATAATGTATTATAATTTTGACATTGCGTTCATGCATAATTTGTTAGATTTATTATCAAGTAATTGATGTTTTCAATGCTATTTTGAACAATTTTAAATTATAAATTATTATGCTGAGCTCATAAAATGAGTTAAGAACCGTTACCTCTTCTGCTCTCTGAAGAAGTATGTGTAATATTTCATTCTTCCTTCAGTGTTTTTAAAGAATCTACCAGAAAAGTCAACAGGGCATCAAGCTTTCATTGTGAAAATATTTAAATCATACCTGCAATTACTTTGTTTTGTTTAAGTGCTTTGTTTTGTGTTCTTCCAAAAATTTTTATTCTGGTATTTATTTTATAACAAGAATTTGATAAAATACACAATGTTCTCTGCTTCACTATTCAGTATCCATTGATTTCTATTTTTAAAATAGCAGATTTAATAAATTTCCATATACTTCATCCCTACTCTGACTCCAATGAATACTTTTTCTTAGTTTTTACCTTCATGCTACTATTATCCTTATTGTTGTTACTTAATTTGGTTTACTAAAGATTATTTATGTGAAAGAGCTAGAGAGAAGGAGAGAGAGAGAGCAATCTTCTGTCCACTGGTTGCCTTTCCAAATGGCTGTAACCACTTACGTTAGGCCAGGCTGAAGCCAGGAGCATGGAACTCCATCCTGGTCTCCCATACGTGTGGCAGGAGGCCCAAGCACTTGTGCCACATTCCGCTGCTTTCCCAGATTCATTAGCAGGAAGCTTGAGTGGAAGTGGAGTAGCTGGGACTTGAACTGCTTTTATGCAGGATACCAGCTTTGTAGGTAGCAGCTTAATCTACTGTGCCATAAAACTAGCCCCTTAATTTGGTTTTAAAATCAACTTAATTGGGCTTTAAACACAATACTGTAGCATCTAATTGCAAATGGTGAAGTACTTGTTTCACAGTTATTGCATTCTCTTCTCCTATCCCTTCCTCTTCTTAGATACATAATTTCAACATTTTTCACTATTTATAATGTCTGCATTTTGGTCTTTGGTCACAATTCCTAATATTTCTTCTAATTTTAACCCTACAGTGATACGGATTCTATGTTCATGTCAATTCTTTACTTGCAATTTCTGTATTCTACTTGTTAGTTCATGTTTGTCTTATAATTTCCTCACAAAACGTTCATTGAAAATATATTTGTGGAATATATGGAAGATTACTAATGTTTGATTTCACTTTATACTTTAATGATAATATGTTATGTTTATAGGCCTTGGGACAGTCCTTATTTCTTTGGGGGCTGTTTTAACCCTTAGTCTAGAATCACTGAGTGTTGAATGTTGCTGTGGATTGGCCTGAAAGCAACCAGTCTAAACTTTATCCATGGTAGACTGCTAATTTTGTCCCCTTTAAAAAATAATTAATGCAAATGTATTAAATTTAATTTAAGGTATGCATGTTAAGAGCTTAGAGAATTAGTGTTTTTTTTTTAAGTTTAATTTAGCTAAGTATTAAAAGTTTCCCTATCTACTTGTAGTTGAGGTCAAACTATAAAGTATACCTCTAAACATGTCTTTTAGGGGATGCATTAATTCCTAGTCTTTTTTTTTTTTTTTTTTGACAGGCAGAATGGACAGTGAGAGAGAGAGAAAGACAGAGAGAAAGGTCTTCCTTTACCGTTGGTTCACCCTCCAATGGCTGCTGCGGCCAGCGTGCTGTGGCCTGTGGCCAGCGTGCTGTGGCCTGCGCACCATGCTGATCTGAAGCCAGGAGCCAGGTGCTTCTCCTGGTCTCCCATGCGGGTGCAGGCATCCTCCACTGCACTCCCTGGCCACAGCAGAGAGCTGGACTGGAAGAGGGGCAACCGGGACAGAATCCGGTGCCCTGACCAGGACTAGAACCCGAGGTGCCGGTGCTGCTAAGCAGAGGATTAGCTTATTGAGCTGCAGCGCCGGCCCAATTCCTAGTCTTAATTACAAGACTTGAAAATGAATTCTTTACTATTAAAATGTTGGTAGCACACGGTTAAATGTTTTGTTGTGTGAAATTGGTTTACAATATTTAATCAAATGATTTTCCTTGGTTAGTCAGGTTCTCACTTTCAGAAAAAGATAACTTAAGGCAATCAATAGGAATTGACTACTGCCAAACATAGAGGCAATGTAATCATTATTTTTACTCATTCCTTTGAATAAACACCACTCCCTTTCTGCTGTCAAAGGGCCTGTGGTCCAGTGGCAGGTTCGTCACCATTAGAAAAGGAGATGAAAGGGCCAGTGCTGTGGTGCAGTGGGTTTAAGCCCGAGCCTGCAGTGCTGGGATCCCATATGGGCACCAGTTCAAGTCCTGGCTGCTCCACTTCTGATCCAGCTCCCTGCTAATGTGCCTGGGAAAGCAGCAGAGGATGGCCTAAGTCCTTGGGCCCCTGCACCCATGTGCTTCAGATTAGCTCAGCTTTGGTTGTTGCAGCCATTTGGGGAGTGAACAAGAGGGTGGAAGATCTCTCTCTCTCTCTCTCTCTCTCTCTCTCTACCTCTTTTCTTGCTCCCTCTCTGTAACTCTTTAAAATAAATAAATAAAATCTTTAAAAAAAAAAAAAGAGGCTGAGAGGAGAATTTTCATTAGGTATCTTGAAGACATAGCATATTTTGAAAAATTAAGACCACTGGAAATGAATATATTGAGAGTAGAAAGTAGAGGCATGGTGCTAAGATTAAAATATGAATTCTAAGACATAGCTGAGTATAAATGCAAATAGCCAGGATCTGGAATTAAGTTTCTTTTACTGAACATTTTTGAGAATCCCTTAAACTTGTATGTCTTTGTCCACAAAATTGTTAAAATTCCCCTTATTTCACAAACTTCACTCAATAATGTCTGTCCTGAGAGTCTTTGGAAGTTGAGGCCATTTAAAAATGCACATTATTAATTTTATTGCATTAATAGCTGTTGTATTCTAGTATTGTATAATATATACCATGGGACATCTTAAAATGCATATTATCAGAAAGTGCATGCCTAAAGGCTTTTCACTTACATAAACTGAATTTAACAGACACACAACAACTTCAGTGGGCTCATTAGGGTTTTTCAAAACATAGTTCAGGGGCTTGTTAAAACACATATCCTCTTCACGTCATAGTCTATGTAGAGAGATCTCTCTGGTTACCTAAAGTTTAGGTATGTTTGTTTTTCCTTGGCTATAAGAAACTAAGAGAAAAGTAAATTTTTTTCATTAAGACAGTTTCCTAAGTCAGAAAGAAAACAAATTTTACACTTAAATGCATTGTTTCTTTTTCAAATAACATAAAGTGGAAAAATTTTAATTAAAATAATGCCAATAGAAGTGACTTACACATTACTATGTATTTAAAAATCCTCCTTTCATGTGTCAGAAATGTAAGATGTGTGCGTTTCCAACATTAAATTGAAGTTATTGTTAATTATTGATGGCTACACTTTAATAAGAAGCTCCAGATATAAATCAGACCTAGTGTTTTCATACATGTTCGACACACCCTACATCAGAAATTTCCTGATTGCTTTAAATGTTTTTTTTTTTTTTTTCTGAGCCCTTCCCACGGTTTCTGTATCATCAATCTAGTGCCTTAGAAATTTTCATTTTTATAACCTCCATCAGAGATCCTGGAACAACAAAAGTTTGAGAGCAGTGGTCATTTTGATCTAGAACTCTATACCCATAAAGATATAACCACCTGAAGTCCTACCTAGAATGAGTTCTTCTCTCTGGATGTTCTACAGAGTATGCTACAGCTTCAAGTCTCCTTAAGGATGCCTGTTTTTAAACCAGACCTGGTCTCCACTGCTCTGGACTTATATAGGAAGTCATTGAGCTTTGTGGCTTTCATTATTTTCTAGAAGCTGCCGGGAAATTTATGAAGTGGATATTTGTGTGGATTTGTCTATTAGAAATTCCTTCCACTTTAAAGACTTTTGTATTTTAAGAAAGTCTTTCCAAAGGTTCACAGTTGAAAAGGACTACCCCAGAAGTGTCCACATGAGGTCTGTGGATGTTCAGATCCTATATAATAGCCTCTTATTTACAATATACCATTAGCTACAAACAAAAAAATATTATCTCATGTGCTTTCATTTTATAGTATTCCTTAAAACTGGATTAAGGTAATAGAATTATTAACTAATAACCCTATCTCTACAGCTCTTTTCCAGTTTTCCCTTTTTTTTGAAGCACAAACACTAGTCCTTGACTCAGTACAAATTACACTTATCTGTGGCCCAGACATAATGCTACACTGAAGGAAATTCTTCATTTGCTACGGAGAAGCCTCAACTCTAGTGGCTGAAATAAATTTAGAATGACTAGAGATCTTCGGGGGATGATCTGGTTGCTGGTTTCACAATCAGCACAGTGTTTGTAACACAAAGAATCATGTAGAGGTCCTATGAGCCTGTGAAGTTTTCCAAAAGTTAAAGACCTAAGCATTTGTATCCCACCCAGCTCTTCTGTTCACTGGCTTCTTAGAGATGAATCTAACCCAATGCCTCCCAGCTGTGCCTAACTGCCTTGTGGGGCTGGTTTTTGATTGTTGCTAAGGAACCCCAACTGTGCTTACTTAGGAGCCCTCTGACTAGCATTCTTCCTTCTCCTGGAGAGAACCCCTACTGCAATACAGTTGTTAATACCATAAAAATGCCCTATAAAATCTACTCAAGTAGTGGGCTTTCTCTGCCCAGGGTTGCAGTAAATGGAAAATGTGTGAAGTTTGAAATTAAGTGTGCACATCCAGTTCTAACATGGGAGGAATAAAATGAGTACATATAAAAGACAATTATTTGGAGCCGTAAAGCTTTAAACTAAGTAATCTGCCTTACGTAGTTCTGAAAAAAGCCCCAAGATGATTTGCTATTGGCCCTGCTCTGAGAAGTAGGTCTTTATTTTAGTTTTTAAAGGAATATTACAAATAGGAAGTATTCAAATATGAGAAGTACAGTGTTATTGTCATTTCTTTTACCATTCCTGTAGGTTTGTTCTCAACTTCAGGATTTTCAGTGGTTTAGTACACCAAAGGCAGGAAAATAACTTACATGTCATTTCCTTACTTCTTGTGTTGGCTAGACTTGACTAAAGATTCAATGGTGAATTGTGACACCACGTCTATTGGAGTAATATAACGCCAAATGATAGGGATGACTCAGTCTAAAGTAGAAGTCTTTGAATGAATTATCTGAAGAGGCTCTGTCATCTGCCACTATGAATTTGCTTTGGAGATTTGGCCTTTGTCTGTGAGTTAGCTCCCAGATGATGAAATAAGAAAAACAATCCATCCTCACTACTGACAAACAGAGGCTGCACTGGGATCAATTGGGGGATTAGCACAGTGCTTAAGAAAAGATTCCCAGCACCTCTTACATCTCTGAGTCAGGAGGAGGTGAGCTCTGTGCTATATGCTGTGGGTGAATAAAAGGGAACTAGAAGACAATGTCCATGCATAAAGGTACTGACAATCCTGTTGGAGATTCTCAGCAAAACCTCTCCCCTTTCTTCTTCACAGTCTTGATTTGTCTTAGTTCAACCATCATCTCTCAAGAGGATGCTTCCAAAATCTATATCCTAAACCTGAGTTCTTTCCTGGAATTTGGTCCACTGTACCCAACTACCTACCATGCATACCTTCCTGGCCATCTAATTCATTCCTTTGGTTTGGTATGTCCAAAACAAACCATCCTCTTCCCTCCTGCACCTGCATCTCTGCCTGCATTTACCCTTGTTTTTGGTGTTATCACCACCCTGCCAGGCTTTTTCCAGGCCTAAAATGTGTAATTTTGTTAACTCTTGTTACTCCTCTCTTTCTGTATCATATTTCTTACAACTACTCTTCCTTTTCTCTTTTTCATCCCTATACAATACATTCCTTGTCTTTGCCTGGATGGTTGGAGAAGCCTCTTACATATGTTTAAACTTTTCATCCCAGTAGTTTTTCCTATACACTTCACTCCATTATTTTCCAAAAAAGAGAGAATGGCAGGAATCTGCTCAAAAAGAATCAGTGCCTCCCCAGTGGCTACAAAATGTCCAGCCACCTTCATGGTCTTCCACGACCTAATCCTGCCTGCCTGCCTCTCCAGTTTCATTTCATAGAATTTGTCTTGTTCAGAAGCTGTACTTTACCCAAACCTAGTAACTTGCTGGTCTTTTTTTTTTAACTTTTTAACTTTTATTTAATGAATATAAATTTCCAAAGTACAGCTTATGGATTACAATGGCTCCCCCCACCCCCCATAACGGCCCTCCCACCCGCAACCCTCCCCTTTCCCACTCCCTCTCCCCTTCCATTCACATCAAGATTCATTTTCGATTCTCTTTATATACAGAAGATCAGTTTAGCATACATTAAGTAAAGATTTCAACAGTTTGCTCCCACACAGAAACATAAAGTGAAAAATACTGTTTGAGTACTAGTCGTAGCATTAAATCTCAATGTACAGCACACTAAGGACAAAGATCCTACATGCTGGTCTTCATATCTGTGCTTTTACTTCTTCCTTCCTTCTGCTCAAGGAATATCCTTCCTCATTTCTTTGCATGTAGATCCTGCCTAAACCAGGGGAACTTGCTCAATAATTAGCTAAAGAATTAGATATGAAGGTTTGGGACCAATCCTGGAGCCAGCTCTGTGTTGTAGATGGCTAAGCCTCCACCTGCTGTGCTGGCATCCCATGTGGGTACTAGTTTTAAGTCCTGACTGCTCCACTTGGAATCCAGCTCCCTGCTGCTGCATGTGGGAAAGTGGCGGAGGATAGCCTGAGCCCTTGGGCCCCTACACACACATGGGAGATCCAGAGGAAGTTCCTGGTTCCTGGCTTTAGACAGGCCCAGGCCCCGGTCATTGTGGCCATTTGGGGAGTGAACCAACAGGTGTAGGATCTCTCTCTCATCATCTCTCATCATCTCTATCTCTGCCTTTCAAATATAAAGTAAATTTCAACAAATGAAAAGAACCAGCCCCTAGAAAAGGACTGCCTAGGTTCAGACCCTGGTACTGCCATTTCTAAACTATTTTAAAATATTTTACCTTTCTCTTTTTTTTTTTAAACTTTTATTTAATGCATATAAATTTCCAAAGTACGACTTATGGATTACAATGGCTTCCCCCCCATACCGTCCCTCCCACCCACAACCCTCCCCTTTCCCACTCCCTCTCCCCTTCCATTCACATCAAGATTCATTTTCGATTATCTTAATATACAGAAGATCAGCTTAGTATACATTAAGTATGCATTTCAACAGTTTGCTCCCACACAGAAACATAAAGTGAAAAATAATAGATGATTTTTTTTAAATGATGATGAAATCAGAGCAGACCTATTGTCATGTTTAATCCCAGTGAGAGTCAAGTTGGGAATTGATCATTTCTTTTTTTTTTTTTTTTTTTTTTACAGAGGATCAGTTTAGTATGCATTAAGTAAGGATTTCAACAGTTTGCACCCCCATAGAAACACAAAGTGAAATATATTGTTTGAGTACTCGTTATAGCATTAAATCTCCATGTACAGCACATTAAGGATAGGGATCCTACATGAGGAGTAAGTGCACAGTGACTCCTGTTGTTGACTTTACCAATTGACACTCCTGTCTATGGCATCAGTAATCTCCCTATGCTCCAGTCATGAGTTTAGTTTCCTCATCTATAAATGAGAAAAATAGTATCTAACCCACAGTACTGTAATGATATAAATGAGTTAAAGCTCTTTAAATAGTGTCTTAGTCATAAAGGATCTTACATAAATGCTAGGCATCAGTTGTGAATGAGGATTTAAGTATTTTTATCTACTTATTTTTATGTATTTGAAGTGGGAAGAGAAGAGATCTTTCATTTTCTGGTTAACTCCCTAAATGTCTGCAACCACTAGGTTGGGAAAGGCTGAATCCAGGAGCCCAGAACTCAGTCCAGGTTTCCTCTATGGGTGGCAGGAACCCAAGTACTTGAGTCATCACCCACTGCCTCCCTGGGTGCACTAGAAGGAAACTGCAATTGGAGGCAAAGTTAAGACGTGAACCAGGTCACCTGTTATGGGATATGAGCATCCTAAGCAGCAGCTTAACTGTTGTACCAAAGTCCCAACACATTTTTTTACCATAATTTCTACAGTTTTATCCTATTAAACAAATTATTAGGTAACAAAATAATGAATGTGTATCAATGGTCTATGTATATTTGTGGGCATGTGAAACACACTTCACTTATATTTATGTAAATGATGGACCTGTATTTTGCAATAGTAAGTTACTATGGACAATTTCAAATACATGCAGAAGTGTACAGAATGGGACAGTAAACCCCTATGTAAATTAGCTGGATTCAATTCTCGGCCAATCTTGTTTCAGCAGAGCTCATCTTGCATTATTTTGAGGAAATCCCAGATAACACAGACTTCATCTATGAACAGTTCAGCATACATCTCTAGATGGTAACAATTTCTGTTACTTAACATATTATAGTGTCAGCACTTAAAATTTTTAACAAATAATTTAACATCATTATGTAGTCATTTTGTGTTCATATTTCTAGAAGTATTATAAAACCATAAATATTTTAACATTTTTGCTGTAGTCAGGATCCAAGTATGGTCTACATTACAGCTGGTTGCTGTGCTTTTAAGTGTCTATTAATCTGCAATTTTCTCTCTATTTCTGTCATTTTGTTGTTTGTTTTTATTACATTATTTGTTGTATAATCAGTGATTTGCTTTGAAGAATTTAGCACAGTCTGGATTTGTTCATTGCATCTCTATGATGTAATTTAATGTGTTATTCTCTCCTCTGTGTTTCTCTTGCAAGGGTGGGAAACCTTTGTTCCTGCCAAGGGCCACTGGATATTCATAACATCATTCAGGGGCCACACAAAATTATCAGCTTAACAATTAGCCTGCTAAGGATTTCGTGATAATTAGTAGCTACCAGTATTAATTTATTCAGTTAGGGTTGCAAAATGGTGATATTTGAATATTATTCTTCCCTCTACTTTTATTACCTAGGATAGTTCTGTAAGGAGGAACTCCCCCTCATGTATTCTCTGATTACTCAAAGGTGTGGGTCAAAGAAAAAAGTTTTGATTAATGCTTGATTATTCCCATTTATATATCATTTTCAGTGTAATGAGTTGGTTCTCTAGCATTTTCAAATGATCACCAATTATATTTCATTTTGTTTGTTCATTAGTAGTGCCACCCTATTTTAATTTTTTTCAGGTGGGCTCATTGATCTCAAATTGTTCCGTTTTTGGTCAGTAGGAGCTTTTCCTGTTAGCCTTTGAATACCTTAAACATGAACCATACATCTCTCTTTTTCTGCAATATCTTAAACAATTTTGTTTAAAAGTTCACCATCTCAAGTTCAGCTCAATTAAAGAACACTTATAAATATATAATAAAGGGACCCCTACTACATATCTGTTGATTCTCTTTCCAGTATCTGATAAAATCACTCTCACCATAAATAGCACTATCCCATAAGACAGAGTAGTTGCAATAGTTTTCTTTTCAAGGGGATACTTTCCAAGGCCCCTAGTGGGTACCTGAAATTGTGGATAGTACTGAGCTCTGTATATAATGTATTTGTTCACATATGTACATACTTATGATAAAGCTTAATTTATAAATAATAAGATATTAACATCAGTAATAAAGTGGAACAATTATAAAAAAGACATCATAATAAAATTATGAGTATCATTACTCCTCTTGTGCTTTGAGGATATGGTTAAATAAAATATAGGTTACTTAAACCCAATCATTGTGATACCACCACAGCTGATCTAGTAATAACTAAGTGAACAATGCGTGGAAAGGTTATGCAGCATGGATACTTGGGACAAAGGGATGCTTTATATCCCAAGAGGGTCAGAGTGGACTGCCTGAGATTTCAGCTCACAACTCAGTGGAACAGGCATCTTTGACAGCTTCTCTGTAAGGAGTGTTCAGGCACCTGCATATTATTTATGATCTAACCACACTTCAAGGAATAAAATTTTTTTATTTTGCCTGCAACATAAAGGCTCCTGACTACATATACCTGTAGTACTTCCCTCATCCCTGTTAACTCTCAACATTGTGGATTCCTTGGCAATTATTGGATATCGGTCTTCTCCAACAGCAACACTAGGTCTTTATATCCCCAGTGCTTGGCATAGTGCCTTACATGAAGTTGTCATGCAATCCATTTTGTTTAATAATTTAATACTGCAATAGTAAGCTGATTTATAATTAGATAAACCTTTTAAGAATTTAATGAGAATAATTTGCCTAGTATGGAGTTTGAAAATCTAAAGTAATTTAATGTATTTTCTGGTTCCGCACATAAAATTGGATGAGTTTCCTCAGTCAGATTCAATAAGAAAAATTGATCCACAAATTTTATAATAATTCTGACAAAGTAATATTTTAAAACTTTATAATAATTTATATTATAATTTCAAATTTACAGAAGTTTTACAAAAATAGTACAGAAAATGCCTATAATTCCTTTATCTCATATAGTGAATCATTGTGTTATTTCTCATATATTTGTATTTATTGTGTATATATATATTTAGTATATTGCTCCCTTCTGTGTGTGTGTGGCCATCAAAAATTTTATGGAAAATATATATTATGAAAAAGCTATTCAGAGATTTCAAAAATGTTTAGCACCAAAATAAACTTATCTTTTAACTTCATTTTCCATGTACTTTCTGAAGTCCTCTTGTTTGTGTATGTGTGTGTGTTGTGTGTGTCTTCTAGATGATTTAACATTAAGCTCCTTAGATCATGGACCTTTACAACTAAGTACTTCAGTGCATATTTTCTACGAATATGTACATTCTCTTTTAAACCACAGAACAGTTGTCAACTTCATAAATTTACATAAATAATTTCAATGGAATTCTTTTTTCTTAACTTTTATTTACTGAATATAAATTTCCAAAGTACATCTTATGGGTTACAATGGCTTCCCCCACATAACTTCCCTCCCACCCGCAACCCTCCCCTTTCCCACTCCCTCTCCCCTTCCATTCACATCAAGATTCATTTTCAATTCTCTTTATATACAGAAGATCAGTTTAGCATGCCTTAAGGGCTGATTCTGAGGCCAGAGTGCTGTTTAGGACATCTGCCATTCTATGGGTCTGCTGTGTATCTCGCTTCCCATGTTGGATCGTTCTCTCCCTTTTTCATTCTGTCAGCTAGTATTTGCAGACACTAGTCTTGTTTATGTGCTCCCTTTGGCTCTTAGCCCTATCATTATGATCAATTGTGAACAGAAATTGATCACTGAGACTAGTGAGATGGCATTGGTACATGCCACCTTGATGGGATTGAATTGGAATCCCCTGGTATGTTTCTAACTCTACCGTTTGGGGTAAGTCAGCTTGAGCATGTCCCGAATTGCACATCTCTTCCCTCTCTTATTCTCACTCTTATATTTAACAGCAATCACTTTTCCATTAAGTTTCAACACTTAAGAATAACTGTGTATTGATTATAGAATTCAACCAAAAATATTAAGTAGAACAAACAAAAAAAAAATACTAAGAAGGATAACATATTAAGTTGTTCATCAACAGTCAGGGCAAGGGCTGATCAAGTCACCGTTTCTCATAGTGTCCATTTCACTTCAGGAGGTTTCCTTTTTGGTGCTCAGTTAGTTGTCACCAATCAGGGAGAACATATGATATATGCAGGAGATTGATGATAGTATTGGATCAAGTTATTGATAAGGAAACCAAAGCTCAGAAAATTGTGGATTTACTGGTGTTAAATTCTTTCCTTTCTACATATTAATTCACATTGAGTGTAATTTACAGAAAAGTTACAGAAGTTTTAATGCCCAAACAAGTAAAGGAGAGAGCCCTAAAACATGTGTGCTGGTCCAACAAGAACAAGTTAGAGCCAACAAGAAGAGCAATGATTTTGCACCCCACTGAGACTGCTTGTGATGATTGTGGAGAATTTCCTTCTAGAGCTGTCATTCCCACCAGATTCCCAGGCAACAGCTGCTGCAGCCTGAATTGCCACTCCCAGATGAATATAAATTTTCATCTCCTTTCCTCATCAGCAAAAATGAAATGAAATAGAGAATTTTGGAAAGGGCCTGAAATATTATTGCAGACATTGCTGTAATTTGGAAATTATAGCACTGGCACATAGATGAACTGGCAGTTTTGAGAATGTATTCTAGATGTGGTGCTTGTTCCAAATTAGCCT
Source organism: Oryctolagus cuniculus (assembly GCF_051225735.1). NCBI lineage: Eukaryota > Metazoa > Chordata > Mammalia > Lagomorpha > Leporidae > Oryctolagus > Oryctolagus cuniculus. The sequence goes on along the minus strand of NC_142871.1, from coordinate 102,680,522 downwards.
GAGAGTCGGCATTTAACGTGACATTATTTTCCTCAAGATTATCTTGATATTTCATTCAGGAGACATTTGTGAACAGCCTACCGTGTATCTGCTTATGAACATCTGAGAAGAGACAGACGAGCCTAATAATTTCTAGGAATGGGCCTGTATTAGCACATCTGAGATTCTGCTATGCTCTGTCCATGGTCTGTCCACCTCCTCATGGTCTGTCACCTCTTTGGTCTGGCTTCCTCAAAGTACCCTGTTGTCAATAGTTCACTACTTAGGACTTACTGTTTTGATGCCTCCCTCCTTAAATTCAAATCTCTCTCCCTCTCTCCTCCCTCCCTCCCTCCCTCTCTCTCTCCCTCTCCCCTCTCTCCCCCTCCCCCCTTCTTCCCCTCTAGCTAATCTACAAATAACTTGCTTCTTATTATTTGCCAGTCTTGATGTACTTAACTACAATTCTAAGTAAAATGAAAGGGTGGACTGTGATGTACCATCTTGCCAACATGTTTGTGGGGACCATCTACAGATGCACTAATTTACCACCATGTATTAGTATCCACAGAAATTATAGCAACAGTAAGTTGCTCTGTACCACAAAATCAGTTAAGAAACCTTGAAATTCTGAGTCTACATTAACAGATGTGAAACAATTAGTTCTCAAAGGCTACTTTTTAAAAGACTTGAGAATTCTAAACAGTTCACGTAAATGTCAGTCGGTAGCTTTTCTGTCACAATAATTAGCCAAATCAACCATGAATAGCCAAGACTAGGAAAATTTGGTAATAGATGGTTTAAGTCAAACAATATGTTGTTTAACCAGACTATGCTGTGGATAAGTTAGCATATCAAAACAAAAAAAGTGTCTGCATTTTCAACTCCAAGGACCAGCTAAAATAATTATACTGATATTCTTGTGTTAAGAATAATTTGAAGAAACAGAAATAATGTGTGATACATCAATGAAAGATTTGTTCTCCATACACAAAATATGAACCAAATTATATTTGCCATCTATAATTATAAAGATACCTATATTTGTAATTGCTAAAGGAAATTTATATAAGCTGATTTTATAGAACTTGTTTTGTCAAATTAAAGTTCTTTAAAATATTCAATTAGGTCCATGTCATAAATGTAATTAGCACTCATCCATTGTGTTAAAAGAATTATAAATACTTCATTACATAACCAAATAGGTTTTTTATCAAGACAAAGTCTCTTTGAGATCAGCTATTCAAAAAGCAGTGGAACTCTCAACACAAATTTATCTTAAATTTTATCTCAATTCATCCGGTGGTACAATGATGTCATCATTTTCAATGAACCTAAGTGAATGTAATTCATAGAATAGCCCCATAATATGAGTATAAATTCTATTTTATCTTAGTATTTTAACATTATTGTTGAGGAAGGCTTAGTATTTACTTGCTTTTATCTGTTAAAAATCCCAAAGGCTAACAGTGCAAAAAGCTTTTGAAAATTCAGACAGCAACTGGAGCAGATACAGAATGAGAATCAGACTCTCTGTTTCTGAGCACTAGACTCAGTTTAATAGATCCCAGGTGGAGCCTTTGCCCTGGGTGGGCAGTTTTTTTAACTCCTGTGATCTATCTTAGTGCATATTTGTCTGCCAGAGACATAATCAGTCACTTCTGTTTCATCATTTTTATTATTATCATCAGTAATAGCAAAGCACTGAATTAGTTTCAAATTAAAGCTGTATAAGGTGCTAAGCTTATAAATATCTGTAAGTTAGAAACAATTTATTTGGAAAAATCTACCTTAAAGCTTTCTTTGTTCAACAAATTCCTTTATGCAAATTAGTGCTTTATGCATAAGTATATAGATAGCATTTTCAAATTTTACAACATTTAGATGAAGTAGGTTTGCTTAAAATAATATTTTTATAACTTATTCTTAATAATGTAAACTAAAAAGTATTTTTAGATGTTAAATTGTTAAACAGTTAACTAGAACCTGTTTACTTGAAACAATTAAACCTCATTCTCACAAGAAATGTTTTTTTAAATAAAACTTTTATTTACTAAATATAAAATCTAAAAGTACAACTTTTAGACTCCCACCTGCAAACCATCCATCTGTTACTCCCTCTCCCAAGACTCAGCAAGATTCATTTTCAATTATCTTTATATACAGAAGATCAACTTGGTATATACTAAGTAAAGATTTCAACAGACACACAAAGTATAAAGTACTGTTTGAAGACTATTTTTACCATTAATCCCATAGTACAACACATTAAAGACAGAGATCCTACATGGGAAGCAAGTGCACAGTGACTCCTGTTGTTAATTTAACAATTGGCACTCTTATTTATGATGTCAGTGATCAGCCGAGGCTCTTGTCATGAGCTGCCAAGGCTATGGAAGCCTCTTGAGTTCGCCAACTCCGATCTTATTTAGACAAGGCCATAGTCAGAGTGGAAGTTCTTTCCTCCCTTCAGAGAAAGGTACCTGCTTCTTTGATAGCCTGTTCTTTCCGCTGGGATCTCACTCACAGAGATCTTTCATTTAGGTCATTTTTTGCCAGAAATGTGTTTCTGATGTCCTTTATCTAGTAGATTTACTTCCATCTAAATAGACGAGAAGAACATGAAACATAGCTTACAACATTGTCTATATTGTTTAAAGTTAATATATATGGGGAGAGAGAGAGAGAGAACCTAAAAATGGAAAGAGTAGAAGCGTGACTAGAAAAGTTTATACAAAAGTAGGGGAGACAAAATTAGCCCAATAAAGAAAAAGCTAAAGAAGACTCGAGAAAGGGCTGCACCATTGAATTTATTCTTCAACATACCCATATTGATTAGAAGAAGGTGGACGCTAAGGACTTGTCCGAGCTATGTGATAATGACTAAGATATTTGTATACACAGTGATCCCAAGGATATCAGTTGAAAAACAATAAATGGTAAATTAGAGAGATTAATGATTTCTCACCATATCTGAGACAAATTCAACAGTTTATGTCCAGACAAGTAAACTCAAATGTTAATAGACATATAAAGGAAATGGGAAAATGTGACTGATACTCTTGGAGTTAAAAGCATTCAGTAAAAACTAAGTGTGCCAGAGTCCCATATATTACATTTAGCAGAAAGTTTACCGAAATATTATGAATATATTCTAAGAATTAGAGAATGCTCTGTTCAAATAAATAATTTAAAAATTATAATGATTAACAAATAGAGAATATCAATGGAGACATAGATGCTATGGATAGTCTAGAGATGTAGAGTACAATAACCCAAGTTAAAAAATTAGAAGGCAATAGAAGACCCAAAGGGGCAGAAGAAAAAACTAAGAGAACTTGTATATAGAACAGTCAAATTTATCAAATCTCAAATCCAAAGCACAGAAAACTGTCGCTCCCCGTCTTCGTGGAGGAGCAACACAGGACCCTGCGCTGTTCTTTTCGTCTGCTCGGCCCTCCCCGGGTTTGCTGCTGGTTCTTCCCGGGTTGGCTACTATCCCTTCCACCTCCGTGGAAGGGCAGTTCCCCCTGGCCGCATTCCCCACTTCCGCAGGGGAGCGGCACACCGCCGGCCGGCTCTCTCGGGGGCTGCACGGGTTCCCTTAGATGTTCCCCATAGATGTTCCTGGTGCATGCCGTCTCTCTCCTCCTTTATAGTCCTCTTACCAATCCCAACTCTGCTACCCACACGCCGAGTACGCTGCTCTCCTCCAATCAGGAGCAGGTCCCACAGTTTATTGGTTGAACTGGAGGCAGCTGCGTAGAAGCTGTTTTCTCCTCTCCCAGCGCCATATTGTGGGAGAGCAGATGCACAGAATAAGTCTTAATTCCAGTAACTTAGTCTAGTCCGAGCTGCTCCCCACAGATCCCCCTTTCTTTTTATTTTTTTGGCGTTGATACGCGCCTGTCTTCGGTGTCCCGCAGCACACACTCTGCTCTACTTGCTAGAGTTGCCACAGGTTCTTACAAGTCCTATCAATCAGGAAAACCGAATCCGGGTCCTCTCTTCGCCATGTTGTGAGGAGGTTTTTAGGCGCTGATGCGTGCCTGTGTTCGGTGCCCTGCAGCGCATGCTCTGCTCTGCCTGCAGGGGACTTACAAGCTCTATCAGGCAAACCGAATCCAAGCCTTCTCATTGCCGTATTGTGGGGGAGACTTATTAGTGTTGGTTCGTGCCTATCTTCGGTGACCTGCAGCTCATACTCTGGTCGAGCTGCTTGCTGGCGCTTACCGCCTTAAATCAGGCAGACCGAATCCAAGCTTAATATTGTATTGTGGGGAAGCCTTACTGATGTTAATTCGTGCCTGTCTTCGGTGACCTGCGGCACATAAGCTGCTAGCCGCCGCAGGTGCTCATCGTGCTCATCGCCTCACTTAATCAGGCAGACCGAATCCAAGCTCTCACAGTGCAGTGTTGTAGGGAGGCCTTTCTATTTCTCTATTTCTCTATCTCCGGGCATTCCTATTTCTCCCATTTTACTTCTATCTTCCAGCATTCCTATTTCTCTCACTTTTACTTCTAAACTTCTGTTTCTCTTATCCCTGTGGCTTCCCGGTGGCGCTCGCCCTGAGGCTGCTTCTCGGCACCTCGCCCCGCGGCAGCTTCACGGCTCTGCGAGGCTTCCCGGCGCCTCGCCCCGCCGGCGGGTTCCCAGCTCTGCGCGCACGCTCCGCGGTCTCCACGCACTTCGCGCCCGCACCACGGCCTCGCGCCAACGCCCCGTGCTCTCTCTGCACGCGGCGGCTTCCGCGAATGTTTCCGCCACCACCGGCATTCAGTCCAAGTTCCCCGGACTAACCTGGCGAATCCTGGCGGCCCACGTCTCTGCCTCTGGTTCCAGATCTTCGCCTCTTGCTCCCCGGGGTGACTTGAAGAATTCCAAGATGGCTTGGCCTGCACTCGCGGCTTCATCCTCCCTAACATTTCTCTCTACCCGGTATGTTTCCTTAAGTTTTCTTCCAACAATATTCCTCTCATTTCTCCTGGCTACTCCCCACAGTCCGTATCCGAGTCCAAGCCTCCTCCAGGTTTCACTTTCGCTTTCAATCTCCTAGCTTCCCCGCCATAGTCCGCATCCGAGTCTATGAAAGCTTTCACTTTCGCTGTCAATCCTAACTTCTTTCCCACAGTCCATATCCGAGTCTATGCCTAGGCTTTCAATAGCTTCTTCCGGCACCTAGGCTCTTTGCTAGTCTCTCTCTCCGGTATTTTCCCATTTCTTCCCGTTTCTTCCCTCCTAAGTTTCCTATCCGTCCTAGGTTTCCTAATCCGAGTCATTTCTTCCCTCCTAAGTTTCATATCCATCCTAGGTTTCCTATCCGAGTTAGGTTTCCTATCCGAGTCAGGTTTCCTATCCGAGTCACGGCACCATTATGTCGCTCCCCCTCTTCGTGGAGGAACGACACAGGACCCTGCGCTGTTCTTTTGTCTGCTCGGCCCTCCCCGGGTTTGCTGCTGGTTCTTCCCGGGTTGGCTACTATCCCTTCCACCTCCGTGGAAGGGCAGTTCCCCCTGGCCACATTCCCCACTTCCGCAGGGGAGCGGCACACCGCCGGCCGGCTCTTCTCGGGGGCTGCACAGGTGTTCCTTCAGCTAGATGTTCCCCATAGATGTTCCTGGTGCATGCCGTCTCTCTCCTCCTTTATAGTCCTCTTACCAATCCCAACTCTGCTACCCACACGCCGAGTACGCTGCTCTCCTCCAATCAGGAGCAGGTCCCACAGTTTATTGGTTGAACTGGAGGCAGCTGCGTAGAAGCTGTTTTCTCCTCTCCCAGCGCCATATTGTGGGAGAGCAGATGCACAGAATAAGTCTTAATTCCAGTAACTTAGTCTAGTCCGAGCTGCTCCCCACAGAAAACAAACCAAAAAATTGAAAAAACAATGAACAGAGCCACAAAGAGCTTAGTTTGAGGTAACAACAGTTATACCCACATATGCGCAATGGGCCTCTCGGGAGAGAAAGCAATTAGCAAAACAAAACAAACCTCTGAAGAACTAATGCTGCCTGGTTTTAATATTTATCGTAAAGATAAAATAATCAAGAAAGTATGATATTAACATATAGACAAGTAGATCAATAAAAAAGAATAGAGTGGAATTGTGGTGTAGCATGTAAAGCTGCTGCCTGCAATGTTGGTATCCCATCTGGGCGCTGGCTTGCATCCTGGCAGCTCCACTTCTGACCCAATTAATGATCTGGAAAAAGCTCCCAATTAATGATCTGGGAAAAGAAGCAGAAGATGTCACAAGGGCTTGGGCCCCTACCACCAATGTGGGAGACCTGGATGAAGCTCCTGGCTCCTGGCTTTGACCAAGCTCAGCTCTGGCTATTGTGGCCACTTGAGGAATGAACCAGCAAATGGAAGATCTCTCTCTCTCTCTCTCTCTCTCTCTCTCTCTCTCTCTCTCCCCCTCCCTCCTTCCCTCCCTCCCTCCCTCTTTCTCCCTGTCTCTGTAACTTTACCTTTCAAATAAATAAATAAATGAATCTTTAAAAAAACACAGTCTATTTTCAATTAAAGTAGATAATATAAATAATTGTTAGAACAAAAGCTATAAAATTCCTAGAAGAAAAAATAGAATAAATTCTTTGTCACTTTGGGTTAGGCAAAAGTTTGTTAGGTATGACACTAAAAGGATAATCAAATGTGTCTCAATTGCAAGACAGTGTTAGGGGCCGGTGCTGTGGCATAGTGGGTCAAGTAGCTGCCTGCAGTGCTGGCATCCCATATGGGTGCCAGTTCAAGTTCCGGCTGCTCCACTTCCTAACCAGCTCTCTGCTATGGCCTGGGAAAGCAGAAGAAGATGGCCCAAGTCCTTGGCCCCCTGCACCCATATGGGAGACCTGGAAAAGCTCCTGGCCTTTGATTGACCAGCTCCAGCCATTATGGCCATCTGGGGAGAGAACCTCAGTGGATGGAAGACCTCTCCCTCTCTCTCTCTCTCTCTCTCTCTCTCTGTCAATACCTCTCTTTGATTCTGCCTTTCAAATAAATAAATAAATCTTTTTTTAAAAAAAAAGTGCTAATGGAATGATGAGCCACATACTTACTAGGAGATAATATAGATTACTTATATGAATATGATAAATGATTTTTTCACCATTTATTTACAATGTAATTTTTTATTTTTAACAGATACATAAAATTACACATATTAATGATGTACTGTGAAATGTTTAAATACTTGTGTGTGTTGTATAAAGTTGCATTTGGGATAAACATATTTTCTCCAATATTTATGATTTTAAAAGCATTCATAATTTTTTTTCTGAGCATTTCAGTTAGAAAAAGACATAGGACATTAGAAGTCACCCTACTGTGCAATGGGACACCAGGCTTCTTTCTCATCTAACTATAATTTGATACCTGTTAAAGTATCTTTCCCCATGCCCTTCCTCACTCCATTTCCCCCCAGCTTTTGCTAACTACCATTCAACTTCTCTGAGATCACATCTAACAATAACTTAGTACCTATTAAGTAATCTTTCCCCATTTCTTCCTCCCTCCTACTCTCTCCAGTCTTTTTTGGTAGCCACCATTCAACTTCTGTGATGAGATCAGCCTTTTTAGATTGCAAATGAGTCAGATCATGTAGTACTTATCTTTCAGTGCTTCACTCACTATAATGATCTTCGGTTTTATCCATATCATTTCAAATGACAGGATTTCATATTTTATGACTGTTGTATTCCATTGTTTGTATTACCACATTTTTATCCACTCATTTATTCATTTTGTCTACTGATGGACAGTTGGATTGTTTCCATGTCTGGAGTGTAGTGAATATTGTTAATATGGAAGTACAAATATCTCTTTGTCAGTCTGATTTCATATTCTTTGTATGTACACCCAGAAGTGGAATTGCTAGATCATATAGTAGTTCTATTTTTGAATTTTTGAAAACTGCCACACAGTTTTCCCACAATGGCTGTATTAATTTACATTCATACTAACAGCATGCTAGAGTTCCCTTTTCTATAAATTTTTTAAAGGATATATTTATTTATTTGAAAACCAGAGTTAGGGGGAGAGAGAGAGCAAGAGAGAGCGCCAATAACTCCACCTGGGTCTCCCACATGGGGGCAGGGTTCCAAGGACTTGGGCCATCTTCCACTGTTTTCCCAGACATATTAGTAGAGAGCTGGATCAGAAGTGGTACATCTGGGAGTGGAAAAGGTGCCCATGTGGAATGCTTATGCTTCAGGCGGCGGCTTTACCTGCTTACACCACAGCGCCACTGCCTCAGAAGTGAGATGGTTGGGTCATATGGTACATTTTCAGATTTCTGGAGAATCTCCACACTGTCTTCCATAATGGGTATACTAGTTTACATTCCTACCAACAATGTGTTACAGATCCTCAGCAGCATTTATCATTTTTTTTTATTTTTGGATGATGGCCATTCTAACTGTGATGAAGTAAAACTTCACTGTAGTTTTCACTTGTATTTCCCTTTAGAATATTGATCCTGACCATTTTTTCATGTGTGTTGGACATTTGTATTTCAGCCTGTTCATGTCCTTTACCCATTTCTTAACTGGATTATTTAGCTTTTTTGTTACTCAGTTTCTCGAGCTCTTTATATATCTGGATATTAGTCCTGTATTAGATGCTCAGTTAGCAAATATTTTCTCCCATTCTGTTGGTAGCCTGTTCACTTTTTGGAGTGTTACCTTTGCTGTGAAGAAGCTACTTACCTTAATGTAATCCAATTTGTCTATTTTTCCTTTCAGTGACTGCGCTTCTGGGGTCTTTTCTAAGAAGTCTTTGCCTGTGCCAATGTCACAGAGTTTCCCTAATGTTTTCCTCTAGTAGCTGATGGTATCAGGTCATAGATTTAGATCCTTGATCCATTGTGAGTTGATTTTTATAAGGTTAAAGGTGGGTTCTTATTTCATACTTCTGCATATGAACATTCAATTTCCCCAGTGCCATTTGTTGAAGAAACTGTCCTTTCTACAGGGAGTGACTTTAGCTCATTTGTCAAAGACTAGTTGGTTGTAGGTACGTGGATTCATTTCTGGTGTTTCTATCCTGTTCCATTAGTCAACATGTCTATTTTTGTACTAGTACCATGGGATTATAATTGCCCTGTAGTATGTCTTGACATTTGGTAATGTTTTGCCTCCAGCTTTGTTTATGTTGTCTTTAAGATTGCTTTAGCTCTCCAGAGGCTCTTGTGTTTTCATATGAATTTTACAATCTGTTTTTTAGATTTGAGAAGACTGTCCTTGGTATTTTGATAGAATCTGCTTTTAGTAGTGTGGACATTTTGATGATATCAATTCTTCCAATCCACAAACGTGGAAGATTTTTTCCATTTTTTTTTTTGTATCTTTATTTATTTCCTCATGGTTTGTCATTTTCACTGTAGAGATCTTTCACATCTTGGTTAAATTTATTTCAAAGTACTTAAATTTTTATAGTTATTATAAATGGGACTGATCTTACAAGATCTTTCTCAGCCATGGAGTTGTTTTTGTATACAAATACTACTGATTTTTGTGTGTCGATTTTATAACCTACAACTTTGCCAAATTCTTTTATGAGTTCCAATAATCTCTTAGTGATATCTTTTGGTTCATCTATAGATAAGATCATGTCATCTGAAAACAGGAATAATTTATTGCCTTCTTTCCAATTTCTATCCCTTTGATTTCTTTTTCTTGCCTAATGGCTCTGGCTAAAATGTCTAGTACTATATTGAATAGCAATGGTGAAAGTGAACATCCTTGTCTGGTTCCAGATCTCAGTGGAAATGTTTCAGCTTTACCCAATTGAATAAGAATGGCTGTGGGTTTGTCATGTATTGTTTTGATTGTGTTGAAGACTGTTCCTTCCATACCCATTTTGCCTTAGGTATTTATCAAAAGATTTCATCTATTGAGAAAAGATTTCATCTATTGAGAAGATCCTGTGGTTTGTATTTGTCAGTTTATTAATGTAAGGTATCACATTTATTGATTTGCATATGTTGAACCATCCATGCATTCCTGGGATAAATTCCACTTGGTCAGGGTAGATGGTCTTTTTCATGGTTGTTGGATTCAGTTTGCAAGTACCTTGTTGAGGAGCTTTGTATCAGTGTTCTTCATGGATATTGGTCTATAGTTCTTTGTTGTATCTTTTTCTGGTCTTAGAATTAAGGTGATGTTGGCCTCTTAGAAGGAGTTTGGGAGGGTTCTGTCCCAAATAAATCTTTTAAAAAAGAGAGAAAACATAAGAAGCTGGGAGTGATCCTTGGGAAACAGCAATGTTTAAAGGATAGGACAAAAATGAAAATAAGAAAACATGGCTATAGGAGCAAAATAAAAAACAAAGGAACACATTGTCTCAGCAGCCAAGTATTTCTGGTAAAAAAAAAAAAAAAAAAAAAAAAAAAAAAAAAAAAAAAAAACACACACCAAATGCTCCTGATAGGTGAAGAAAGAAAAAGACTGAAAGGTGTCTGATAGAGGCCATCTATACCTTGATGTGAACAGTGTCTGAGGAACAGTGAGGGAACAAGTCAGTGTGAAGTGCACTGCAAAGTAGGAGACAATATAATGCATAAAGGAAGTGTGGGGAGGCTGTTTTTAGTGCATCTGAAATGGGAGCTGGCAGAAGAAGCAGGAAATGATAGGAGATGAAAGTGTGAGATTTCTGTTCCACTGTTCCATATTTCGCTGTGGTTAGAAAGAAGTGATTAGGAAAAGGAAGTTGATGATTCAGAAAAGGGTATATAATTTTAACCATCAATTCTGTGAAAAGACCGAATAGGATAGGATTAAGGGATGGGGTAAGGGATTAACATTGAATAATATGGACCAACGCATAAAACAAGGAAAAGGACCGTATTCATAAAAGTGAATATGTAAGTTTTATGGCAGTAAGGGAAGGCTTCTGTGACAGTTTCTATTTTCTCTGAAGGAAGCAAGATTATCTGAGAGTAAGAGCATAAATCATAATACCAGAACTTTGAAGGGAATAGTAGAGTTTAAGAGCCTAGGATGAAGGTAGAAGTCACGAATTTATACCTGGACCAGTCTGCCCAACTGTATAGTTTTTCTTTGGGCATAGTTAGCAGTCTAGAACAAGAGCAAATATGGGTAATTAGCTTCAATTAATTTGGCTACATTATAAAGATCTGGAGGGAGAATGTTGAGAGGAATGGTTGAAGAGCAGTCCATCTGACGGTACAGGGATATGGACAAAAATGAAGCCATTTGGGACTGGGACCCGTGTTGTGGTATAGCAGAAAAGCTGCTTCCTGTAACACTGGTATTTCATATGGGTGCTGCTTCATGTCCTGGCTGCTCGGCTTCCAATCCAGCTCCCTGCTAATTGCATGGGAAAGCAGCAGAAGATGGCCCAAGTGCTTAGGCCGCAGCCATGCTTGTGGGAGACCCTGATGAAGCTCCTAGCTTCTGCTTGGTTCAGCTCTGATTGTTGTGGCCACTTGGAGAATGAACTAAGGGGTGGAATACCTGTATCTCTGTAACTATGACTTACAAATAAATAAATCTTTAAGAAAAAAAGATATTAGTGAAAATGGATACTTTCTTCACTTAGGTTCCCCATAAACAAAATCTGGGACTATGATTTTTAAAGTATCTCCTTTTTGAAAGATTTGTTTATTTGTCTGAAAGGCAGAGTTACAGAGAAAGAGCTTCTGTCTGGTGGTTCACTCCCCAAATATTTGCAATGGCCAGGATAGGGCAAAGCTGATGCCAGGAGCTTCTTCCAGTTATCCCACGTATGTGCAGGGGCCAAACAATTGGGCCATCTTCCGCTGCTTTCACAGATGCATTAACAAGGAGCTGGATGAGAAATGGAGCAGCCAGGACACAAACCTGGGCACTTGTGGGATGCCTGTTTCAGATGGTGGCTTAACCTGCTATGCCCCAACTCTAACCCCTGAGGCCATAATTTAATGACAATTTACTTAGGAGGGCTCTCAAGATTCAAGAGTGAGAGAATGGGAAAGAAAAAGTCAGGATCCAAGGGAAAGCTAATTAGAATGTGCATATTTGAGCTGCTTACCATTGTGGGCAACTGGGACTGAGGCCTATTGGTGACCTAAAAAAGCCCATAGAGTACACACTGGAACTGTCCCTCTTCAGGACAGAAAACTGATACATTAATCCACTAGCCCCTGTGCCCCTTTGATGGAGGACTACTTCTAGGATCACTAACCCCCCAACCATTCTAGGCTACTTTTCCAGGAAAAGCAAAGTCCCTGACTTCAGAAAAATCCCAGAGGTAGCAATCCAAAGTTAGTAGGGAGGGGTGAGCTTAAGGTGAAATGTTGCCAAGCATCTGAGACTCTGTAGGAACTGTCCGCCACAGCTTCAGCTGAAAATTGAAGTGGGCCACAGGGATGTGGTACAAAGTTAAACCTATTGAATAAAAGTTCCTCTGGGGTCATAGTAATTGAGTAAAATATTTGGAATAATAAGAGTTCTTTGACCATGAAAGTTGCTTATATCCTCTGTGTTTGAAATTATTTATGTCTTCTGAGCTATTGGTTTATCATCAATAAACAGGTACGAAAGCTCCTGTAAGGTTCCTTCTAAAATTGAAAGGAACCCTTAGTATATAAAACACTTAACAGAGTTTGGAATAGTTAGGCTGATGAGACAAAAGCTATCACATTATTGCAGGTATATAAATAAAACACTTATCAATATTAATAACTATCAGCATTATGCATAATAAAAATTGAACTCTGTAAATCTGTAGATTTACTAAAATACCCAAGGGTAGTATTTTGTAGGCCAAGGCATTGAAATATTGTGTGCATGGTTATTAAATTTTGATTTACTTTTGAATTTGGTTTGAACAAGGATAAATACTGGAAAAATCTTAAATATAATCTAGATCCCCTGTACCCTCTTTTCTTTGGTTAGAATTGCATTTAAGTTTCCTCCAGACTTGAATAATTTACTGTATTTTCAGAGAAGTCTCTGGAGATGTTGTGTGGTTTTGTTTTTGAATCTTTCTTCTTTTTGAAGTTATGTCAGACACCATGAAACAATCTAAATTCACTCTTCATTCTAACATCTGATGTCAAATAAGTTTTAATTCTAGCTTAAATCTTTAATGTTGTGGTTTTGTTTTTACTCATTTTCTTTTCAGTGGAGAAGAAAGGAACAGATGTTTACTATTGTTAACTTTCTTTTGTTTGGAATTTATTGGCTATGCATCACTTGAACATATACTTTTTTCTCCTATCTGGGTACAGAATCCCCACTCCTTTTTTTCAAAGAGTGTTAGAATTTAATAAGGAGACGTTTTAGCAATCACCTGGACCCAATGAATAACCTGATTAATACCAGTTAAAATGTTGCCAATTGTCATCTAGCATTTGAATTGCATTTCTGGTCATAAATTGGCTATTGTATCCTTTGCCAGATACCAGTGGGAATATTATGCTTTTAGTTATGAATGATAAAAATTCTTTGCATTTTAATTATATTGAATATTAGGCTACCATATGATGTTTTCTCCAATTTATCATTTTACCTTTTGTTTACTTTACAGAATCTTTGCTTTAAAAATTGATGTTAAAATTTGTCAAGTGTATTAATTTTTTTCTCTCATGTGAATTTATATTTTTAGTTCCATGCCTAGAGATCACTTCCCTACTATGAGCTCTGAACTATCTTCACCTCTGCTGTCTCTTGTGCTTTAATAATTTTTTAAGTTGATTCTCTAATCCATGCAGAATTCACTTGAACACAAGATGGCACATTTTATTCCTAATAAATTTGATGTTTATTGCAGCATATTATATCTATTATATTGGAAGTTCTTAACTGGAGGTGAAATGGCCCTCTAGGGAATGTTTCACAATGCCTGGAGACATTTGTATTTGGCGGGACTGAGGGTGAAGGGGTTGAAGGAGAGATTGGCCACTTGCCTCTGATTGTTAAACATAGATAGTTACATAAATGTCAGACTTTGGGTACCATTCCTCTGCCAGTTATATACTCACCAGTGATAGTAGCAGTACCCAGCTTACATTTTTATTCCCTATGCTGGAGGATAACTTGAGAGACTGTGCCTCCTTTGAAGAATTATGAATATACTCAATATTCAGTTATCCCTGATCTGTTTTAAAAACAATGAACTTAACAGTTTCAGAGCACAGACTCTGTGCCATACCATCCAGGTTGAACTAAGGACCTTTGGCACTTGACTTAACCCCTATGTCTTTAGTTCCCTCACCCAGAAAATGAAATAACTAGGCCTGCTTTTATCAGAAGTTGTCATAGAATTTCAAGATGATTAAACCAGTGCAAGGCACATAGTAAACATTATAGAAGTATCATAAAAATAATAAATACCTTGTTTTATGAATGTTATTTCATCACAATGCCTCATATTTAATTTTTATTAAAAATTATAATTTAAAAAAGCCATTGCAGATATATGCTAAGGATTTGTTTAAAGCAATATGAATGTTTCTGTTTTAAGCTTTTCCAACATTTCTCATCTTCCTGCACACAGCATAAATCCCACATAAAATAAACTATTCTCCATATTATCATTATTTAACATTTTTAGACAGTCAAGCTTGCAAATTTCCTCATAGGCACATACCTCTTTAATAAATATTTTCCATATATGGAAACTATTATTTTAAGTAATGACTGTATTCATTTGTGGTTAAAATACATAAATTACTGGTGATATCAATAGCATCATTTATCTTCCACTGTCAGAAGTTTCACTTGATTTTATTAACTTGAATACATTTTATGCCAACATTGAAACACCACATTGCTTCTGATCCCCAACTAAACAGATATTTTCTTCTGTGTTTCTGATCCTCTGACTTTGTTTTTAGTATTTATTTCTTTGAATGCGTGAGTGAAATAATAAAAATATTCACATAAATGGCAGCTTCCTTTCCCCATGAGTTTAGAATGTGCTGCCAAGTTTTATTCTGGAAGAACTGATAGAGTAGTTCTTGATTTGAAAAGTAATAAATATTTATTTTTCTATTTTTTATTATTTTTTTTTTATTTTTTGACAGAGTGGACAGAGAGAGACAGAGAGAAAGGTCTTCCTTTTGCCGTTGGTTCACCCTCCAATGGCCGCTGCAGCCGGCGTGCTGCGGCTGGCGCATTGCACAGATCCGAAGCCAGGAGCCAGGTGCTTCTCCTGATCTCCCATGCGGGTGCAGGGTCCAAGCACCTGGGCCATCCTCCACTGCACTCCCGGGCCATAGCAGAGAGCTGGCCTGCAAGAGGGGCAACCGGGACAGAATCCGGTGCCCCGACCAGGATTAGAACCCGGGTTGCCGGTGCCACAGGCAGAAGATTAGCCTAGTGAGCCGCGGTGCCAGCAAAAGTAATAAATATTTCAAATAAGAGAATACCATATCTCAAGTATTATTTAATTTTTCACTGTCTTTTGCTATAAATATTCCAAGGTAAAGAAGGAAAACAAAAAGTAGTTGTAAGTTTTATTCACAAAGACATTTATGCATCCACAAATTTTTTGTCAGTTGTTGTTATCACTCATTAAAATTTTTTTCTTATAAGACTAGTATTTTCACATACTCTCTGTAGCAAGATTATTTCCAGTATCTAATTTCCTTTTTTTTTCAATTTATCATTGAATTCAAATAAATTGAGTACTTACAGGTGATGGCATTTGGCCTGATTTATTCACTACAAAATGTAGAACAGTAATATCTGGATCCCTAAGTAGCAACAGTAAGATGTCTAGATTTGCTGTGCATTGTGTGGCTGCAGAATACTTTTTTGTAGCCTGACACTCAATGTAGGTCTTGCACATAGGTCACAGGGACCCAACTATTAGAGCTACCCCTTGCTGCCTCCTAAAATGCACATTAGCAGGAAACTGGAATTGGAAGTAGAGATGGGACTCGAACCCAAGCACTCTGATAAATGTGAGCATTCCGAGTGCAAGTTAACTACTGTGCCAAGTTCCTTCCCTGGTCATTTGAATTAATATTTTACTTTCTATCATATATAGCATCCTCTACATCAGTACTGTACAATTAAATTGCCTGTGATGATAGAAATATTCTAATCAGCACAGTCCAATATAGTAGGTTTTATTGAACACTTAAAATGTATCTAAGGGCACCTGAGGAACTGCATTTCAAAGTGTATTTAATTAATTTAAATAGGCACTATGGCTAGTGAATACTTTTTTTTTTTTTTAATTTATGTGAAAGGCAGAGTTACAGAGAGGCAGGGAGAGAGGTCTTTCATGTGCTGGTTCAGTTCCAAAATGGCAGTATTAGTTGGAGCTAGGCCAGGCTGAAGCCAGGAACCAGAAGCTTCTTCCAGGTCTCCCCCATGGGTTCAGGGGCCCAAGTATTTGGATCATCTTCTGCTGCTTTCCATGGTGCATTATCAGGGAGCTGGATCGGAAGTGGGACTCAAACTGCCTCTCATATGGGATGCCAGTGCTACAGGGGGCAGCTTAACCAGCTACATCACAGCACCAGCCCCAAACTAGTGAATACTACAATGGACAGCATACATATAGAGTAACTCCTCACCCTTCCATTTTCAGTTTAAAATACCCAGCTTCATTTAAACTTACATGTATTTCACTGAATGTGTTTTATGCACCTTTGTTTATAAGGAGAACACACACAAACACATAGTGATCAAGTTATTTTTAACTAGTTCCTGTTTTTCTTTTTTTTTTTTTTTAAAGATTTTATTTATTTATTTGAGAGAGAGAATTAAAGACAGTGAGAGGGGAGACAGAGAGAAAGGTCTTCCTTCCATTGGTTCACTCCCCAAATGGCCACAATGGCCAGAGCTTTGCTGGTTTAAAGCCAGGAGCCAGGTGCTTCTTCCAAACCCCCCATGTGTGTACAGGGGCCCAAGCACTTGGGCCATTTTCCACTGCCTTCTCAAGCCATAGTAGAGAGCTGGATTGGAAAAGCAGCAGCCAGTGGGGCCAGCGCCGTGGCTCACAGTTAATCCTCTGCCTGAGGCGCTGGCATCCCATTTGGGCATCGGGTTCTAATCCCAGTTGCTCCTCTTCCAGTCCAGCTCTCTGCTGTGGCCCAGTAGTGCAGTGGAGGATGGCCCAAGTGCTTGGGCCCTGCACCCGCATGGGAGACCAGGAGGAAGCACCTGGCTCCTGGCTTCGGATTGGCATAGTTCCAGCCATAGCAGCCATTTGGGGAGTGAACCAGCGGAAGGAAGACCTTTCTCTCTGTCTCTCTCCCACTGTCTAACTCTGCCTGTCAAAAAAAAAAAAAAAAAAAAAAAAAAAAAGAAAAGAAAAGAAAAAAGAAAAGGAGCAGCTAGGACTAGAACTGACACCTAAATGGGATGCCAGTGCCAAAGGCGGAGGATTAACCTACTGCACCATGGTGTTGGTCCCTGTTTTTCTAATATGATAATAATATATAGTCTTAGATGATCAGGACTGTATTCATGCTTTTTTATAGAGTATCTAATATATCATCTGTTAAAATTGGGTGTTTTCTGGTCACTAATATTTTTTAAAGTGGAAATATTCATTATAGAAAAATATGAAGGAAGAAAAATAGAAAATAGAAAGACAAGAATAACAGTCACTATAGTGGCACAAAATAGAAATCATGAGGAGCCAGTGCTGTGGCACAGCAGGTTAAAGCCCACCCTGAAGTGCCGGCATCCCATGTGGGCGCCAGTTCAAGTCCTGGCTGCTCCAATTCCTATCCAGCTCACTGCTATGGCCTGGAAAAGCAGCAGAAGATGGCCCTGGCATTCACATGGGAGACCCAGAAGAGGCTCTTGGCTCCTGACTTTGGATTGGCTCAACTCCAGCCTTTGTGGCCATCTGGGAATTGAACCAGGGTTGGAAGACCTCTCCTTCTCTCTGCCTCTACCTCTCTCTGTAGCTTTTTTTTTTTTTTTTTTTTTTTTGACAGGCAGAGTTAGACAGTGAGAAAGAGTGAGAAAGACAGAAAGGTCTTCCTTCCGTTGGTTCATCCCCCAAATGGCCACTACAGCCAGCACACAACGCCGATTCAAAGCCAGGAGCCAGGTGCTTCCTTCTGGTTTCCCATGTGGGTGCAGGGCCCAAGCACTTGGGCCATCCTCTACTACCTTCCTGGGCCACAGCAGAGAGCTGGACTGGAAGAGGAACAACCAGGACAGAATCCGGCACCCCGACTGGGACAAGAACCCGGAGTACCGGCGCCGCAGGCGGAGGATTAGCCTAGTGAGCCATGGCACTGGCCTGTAGCTGTGTCTTTCAAATAAATAAAAATATACCTAAAAAAAAATAGAGATCATGACTACAAATATAGATCACCAGGATGTGCCAATGAAAGTTTACACCTTTTCTTTTTTTTCTTTTCTTTTTTGTTTTTTGATAGGCAGAGTGGACAGTGAGACAGTGAAAGAGAGAGAGACAGAAAGAGAGAAAGGTCTTCCTTTGCAGTTGGTTCACCCTCCAATGGCCGCCGCAGCCGGCGCACTGCGCTGATCCAAAGCCAGGAGCCAGGTACTTATCCTGGTCCCCCATGGGGTGCAGGGCCTAAGTACTTGGGTCATCCTCCACTGCACTCCCTGGCCACAGCAGAGAGCTGGCCTAGAAGAGGGGCAACCGGGACAGAATCCGGCGCCCCGACCGGGACTAGAACCTGGTGTGCCTGCACAGCAAGGCGGAGGATTAGCCTAGTGAGCCGCGGCGCTGGCCACACCTTTTCTAATGTAATTAATCCACAGTGTTATGTCACTTTGGGTAGTGTCAGACAATTGTATTTGTGTCCATCTTGAACCTTTTTTTTTGGCGGAAACCCCAAACCCGGCTCTGTTCAACTATTGCAAGACAAGCTAATTAGTGACACTGGGGTGGTAGAACAAAGTAGGTATTTAACTTTGCAAATCACAGAACAAGGAGTAGGGCAGCAGTGGATTAATTCCTGGACTCCAAGGAGGGGTAAACAGGAAGCAATCTTAGAGATTGAAGTTGGAATCAAAAGGTATCTGATCAGCCCACGTGCAGGTTCTGGTTGGTCTGTAGTATTTGTGTTACTCCTTTGCTTGGTCAGCAGTAGGATGGCTGTTCTATTCTTTCAGGAATTTGGGGATGGCATATTGGGTTCCAGCCAATCTGAGGAAAACATGCAGATGCCTAACACCTCGCTTGCTCAAGGCCCAGGGATTCCTGTTTAAAACAACACCACCAGCACCAACACAGAATCTAAATCCAGGATGTTATCTGTGAAGGAGATAAATGATCTCATGAATCTTGTGATTTGAGAGCCTATGCAAAGACTGGACCTGATACAAAACTCCCTCATTTCAATGAATTAGTCTTTAGTACAAGGTTAATTTGTAATCATCAAAGCAAGGCAAAGACTATGCTGAGGGATAGAGTCTGAGAGAACAGAGCCTGAGAATATCTATGTCAAAGGCATCATATAGGGCACTGTTTTATATTTTAACTTGAAGGTAATAAAAATAGACATTGGTTAACGTTCATTCACTGTATTTGTCAATCCATTGTGTCTTACAAGTCAGAATTTTTACATAGTATATAATAAAATTCATAAACATTTTCACAGTTGGATGATAGTCCATTCATGCCTATATACCATAAGTTATTTAATCAGTTCTCTGTTTCTTGGCATTTAGATGTTTCTTTCTCACTTCTATAAATATCATTGTACTCAACATGTTGATACTAAAATTTTTCATTTCTGATTATTTCTTTAGTACTTAATTTTAGATGCAAAATCACTAGGCCTAATGAAATGAACAAATCCTTGATATATATTGCCAAGTAGGATCCTTGACACCTGTCATCAAATTGTCCTCTAGAAAGTTCTTTCTTGCTTATAAAAAATAAACGATCCTTGTTCCATTTCTACCTTTTAAACATTTTTATAAGTATAGCTTTCTCTTTTTTTAGCCTTTAAACTTATATTTGGTTTTAGGACTCAGAATTGTTCTTTAATAATGTTTCTTTCAAGGGATTAGCAGAGTAATCAAATGGTTAGGAATATCCAAACGAGGTAAGACTTCCATTTTTTTCCTCATGAAGGTTTTCAGATATAACATTTTTCATTGCACAACTGTTTTTTCCTAGGGTGAAAAAGGATCAAAAGGAGACCCAGGTCTGGCTGGCCTTAATGGACAAGATGTAAGCCTAACTCTGTTTCTAATATTCTTTTTACATTTTGCCCATATACTGTACTATTGAATGCTATTAAGATTTCAGTATCCTTGGCACAACTAGCCATGATGACACAAAATTAAGAATCGAGATTGTTTTTCTTCATGGCTCATTAGGGGCCCAAGGTCTTTAGTTTCGTTACAGGTAGTTCTTTGTTTTATACATGCATATTTCACATGTGGGTTTATTCTTACCAGCCCTTCCTTCTTTGCTATTTCTGATTTGTGGGTTTTTTTTTTTTTTGAGGCTTCAGTTTTCCATTTTCTTATATTATTACAGATTTTCTTCTTACTGTGCCTGTGTTGTCACCCAGAATGCACCTTTTACCTCACCCCATATCTCTGTACAATCAGAAAGTCTGTGTTGATAGCTTTGCAGTGATGAGAAGAAAAGGGAAACTGTGTATATGTGTTGCTTTTCCCGCTGTGCCAGCTCCTCAAGAGCAGGGATCCCGTTGCCTGTGACATATTGCACCCCAGTCAGCTCCCTCCCTCTACTTACGACAACTGTCCCAACAGAACTTCATTCCAGTTCTTAGGGTGAAATTTGAAGGATGGACCAAAAGTGAGTCTTCCCTTGAAGCTCACTGTTTATTATATTGCAGATATGCTAACTTTACTGGAGAAAATATGCATAATGAGAGTTATTGTTTTCCTCAGTTTCCTTTTCTCATTTAAATATTTTTAAATGAACCTAATGGCCCCACTACTTACTCTGAGGATAAAGGATACAGGAACACCATAGGAGGCTATATTCAATTCCTTAGGACTCTAGAAGATTTATGAAACTGACTTGTAGGTGACAGATCATTGGAGTACAAAAGGAGGCTAAAGACCAATCGCTTGTGCACAAAGTAAGGGAATACCTGAGTCTGAGTCGGCTTACCCCCAAAAGAGAAATACCCCAGAAATTAACATCAATTGTCACCTCCCCCAACAGCATTACCGTCTTCTAAGAAGCATCACTCACATCCTGAACACAACCTTTATGTCCTCTCCCCCTTTGAAATTATGTTCCCACACTAGAGAATGGGCGCTACCACCAGTGGCTGGTGGCTAGAGGAGTGCTGCATCTTCTTGAAATCTATAGAAGGGCTCATCAAACAGTTCATGGAAAATGAAATAAAAAATAAGATGATTTTGGCAAAAAAACGTTTTGAAATCCATGCTTATAAGCAGTCCTCAAAAAGTTATAGAAAACACAGATTATGGGGAAAAATCTACATAGATTTTAATTGTTTTGCCTCAAAGTAAACTGGTGGGCTGGCACTGTAACTGGTAGATGGAGCCACCACTTGCAGTGCTGGCATCCCATGTGGGCGCTGGTTCAAGTCCCTGCTGCTCCACTTCTGATCCAGCTCTCTGGATGGCCTGGGAAAGCACTAGAGGATGGCTCAAGTCCTTGGTCCCCTACACCCCCTTAGGAGACACAGAAGAAGCTCTAGGCTTTGGATTGGCCTACCTCCAGCTGTTGTGGCCATTTGAGGAGAGAACCAGCAGATAGAGGACCTCTCTCTCTGCCTCTGCCTCTATGTCTCTGCCTTTCAAATAAACAAATAAATCTTTAAAAGAAAAATAAGACTAAACTTGTACCTTAATTCCAATGTCCATGAACTGTTAAAGTACCTCAAACATCAGAACAGTGAATGGCCCATGCACGTAAACACAGCATTTGATTCCCCTCTCTACTTGTCACTAGAGGAACCAGGGATGGTAATAAAAGTTCTAGAGTAGAAAATTGGGGCTCAGTTTGTGTCCCAGGTCTGTCACTAACTGAGCAAATTAGTTCTCAGAATCTATAAAGTGATAGGCTTAGAATAGATTCTAAAGTCCCTGTAATGTCCTGTGACTTAATAAAATGAGATTATTAAGATTACAGATTTTAAAGGCATGAGATTTGAGCATTCATTCAGATTTTTAAAAAAGATTTATTTATTTATTTGAAAGCAGAATTACAGAGAGGGAGAGACAGAGGAGAGAGAGATCTTCTGATAGCTGGTTGACTCCCCACCTGGCTACAAGAGCTAAGAGCTTCATCTAGGTTTCCCATGTGGGTCCAGGACTCAAGGACTTGAACAATTTTCCACTACTTTCTCAAGTGAATTAGCAGGAAGCTGGATCAGAAGTGGGGCAGCTAGAACTCAAAATGGCTCCCATATTGAATGTTGGTGCTGCAGTTGGTGGTTTAACCCACTGAGCCAGCTCCATTCATGTTTTTAGAATCTCTGCTACATGGAAGGCATTGTGGGAAAACAAAACAGGAACCCAGCCGAGTATTTCTAACCTCCCTTAGAAGCTAGCCTTGTCTTTTAAAACCCCTTTTGTGGTTTGTTCTGTAGAAAGAGCACATTTGGATCAAGAGATCTCTTTCCCCAAGGTGCTGGGTTCTTTAAATAAACTCGTTCTTCTTATCAACACTCGCCTCTGCTGAATTGGCTATCTATCCAGGCAGAGAGCTGCAAGGGCCTGATTATTTGTCCCATAACACTGCCTCTTCTGACCAGAGATTTATTTAAATAAAGTATTTAAATAAATATTCATTCCACAATGAGTGCTCAAATGGATAGAACTTTGTATTTTCGATTCTTTCTGTTGTACTCTGTATGACAGCAAAGACACTGGCTTGGAATCCCTAGTACTTAGTAACTATTTGGAGTAGGTTTTCAATGAACTACCTCCTGAATTTTCATTTGAGCAATTACTATGATAGTTTAAAATGTAAGTAATTATGGCCTAAACAAGGATAACAGTGGAAAGAAAGATACAGGGGATGATATTTCAAATAAAATACATATGATTTAGCCCTTGACTAGAGTGAAAACTCACAAGTAGCCCAACATTTCAACCATCTGGAAGGTGGTAACTTGTGAGAGAGGTAGACTCAACAAAAGAAGTTAACTACAGTGTTGTAAAAGACAACCCATGTAGGCTCTCTGAGACAGAGGGGGCAAAACAAAGATTTTTCTCAGAAGTTCACAGAGATAGTGTTAGGATTGAAATAAAGAATTTTTTCAAATAATTTTTTTTAACTTTTATTTAATGAATATAAATTTCCAAAGTACAGCTTATGGATTATAATGGCCCCCCCCCCCACCATAACGTCCCTCCCACCCACAACCCTCCCCTTTCCCACTCCCTCTCCCCTTCCATTCACATCAAGATTCATTTTCAATTCTCTTTATATACAGAAGATCAGTTTAGCATACATTAAGTAAAGATTTCAACAGTTTGCTCCCACACAGAAACATAAAGTGAAAAATACTGTTTGAGTACTAGTTATAGCATTAAATCTCAATGTACAGCACACTAAGGACAAAGATCCTACATGAGGAGTAAGTGCACCGTGACTCCTGTTGTTGACTTAACAAATTGACACTCTTGTTTGTGGCATCAGTAATCACCCTAGGTGTCGCTCCCCCTCTTCATGGAGGAGCGACACTAAACCCTGCGCTGTTCTTTCTGTCTGCTTGGCCCTCCCCGGGTTTGCTGCTGGTTCTTCCCGGGTTGGCTACTATCCCTTCCACCTCCGTGGAAGGGCAGTTCCCCCTGGCCGCATTCCCCACTTCCGCAGGGGAGCGGCACACCGCCGGCCGGCTTTCTCGGGGGCTGCACGGGTTCCCTTAGATGTTCCCCATAGATGTTCCCGGTGCATGCCGTCTCTCTCCTCCTTTATAGTCCTCCTCCGCCAATCCCAACTCGGCTGCCCACACGCCGAGTACGCTGCTCTCCTCCAATCAGGAGCAAGTCCTACAGTTTATTAGTTGAACTGGAGGCAGCTGTGCGGAAGCTGTTTACTTCTCTCCCAGCGCCATATTGTGGGAGAGCAGATGCATAGAATAAGTCTTAATTCCAGTAACAGTCCAGTCCGGGCTGCTCCCCACACTAGGCTCTTGTCATGAGGTGCCAAGGCGATGGAAGCGCCCTGAGTTCACTGACTCTGATAATTTTTAGACAAGGCCATGGTCAAAGTGGAAGTTCTCTGAATAAAAGCAAGGTTATTTGAGGGGTTGGACCCTAAAATATATTCACATTAATTTAGAGACTTGGAAACATTTTTTATGTTGCCTGAAAATAAATGTAGCTTTTTAGAGTTAATCAATTGGTACACACGTATTTAAGTCAGAGGTTCTGGCAGCCACTGTATGAGTTCCAAATCCGAGTAAGACCCACCAGCTTGCTGAGCAAGTTCACAGCCTGCATGTGTGACCCTTTCTCCTCACGTGTCCCAGTCACAGAGGTACCATTTCCTTAGCACCATAATTGTCTAATGTAGTTCATTAAGTGCACCATAAAGCATGACAAAGTACATTAACTTTTCTCACTTGGTTCCTTAATTAATATGTAGATGATGTTGTTTTCCTTTCCTCAATTTTGCCAGAGATATTCAGGAGTCATGACTAAAGAGAAATAAAAAGTAATGAACGTTCTCCTCTTTCCCCTCTGCTATCCTTGGAAGTAAAGAATCAAATGCTCTTTTATTACACTATTGGTGGTGGTAGTGTGGTTAATATTGAGTTATAATTTATAAACTGTTTTCAGGAGGAGAAACTCATCCCTCCTTCAGCTTTATGAGCTAGCTAGAGCAGGCAGAATAGCATCCCTGTTTTCAGAGGCAAGAAATAGAGGCTTAGAAAATTAAACAAGTTTATTTTAGAAAACACTAAAATCAGCCTTTGACCCTGAATGGCTGAAGAATCTCATTTTTCTCACTAAATCATGCCATATGTCATTGCCTACTTTTCAATGCTTAAAAAAACTGACTTTGGGAGCTAAAATAATTTGGTATCTATGACAGTTCACTCTGACTTTCAATAAGCACAGGTATACATTCTCAGGAAGTGAAAGGTGCTATAAAGGCTATTTAATTTGAATTAAAGTCAAGCCATGATGGGATTGTAACTTCAGAAATATTCCCTTAGAATGCATGGTGAACAAACTCAATGAACCAGCTCACTCAGGCCACTTTCCAAGTCAGAATAAATTGAAATGATTTAATATTTCTACTAAATGGATCCAACCTTCTTTTATTTAATAGTCTTTATTGCTATACATTACATACATTTTGATGTTAATGTATATTATAGTGATGTCTTCTGTGCCAACTTTCCCATGAAATGAGCAACTCACTTTAGAAAGTGTAAGCCTTAAATTAAAGGGAAGAATACTATAGTTCAGATTTTTTCCATGGGCACTACTGACATTTTCGGCAAGACAATTCCTTGCCATGTGGGACTGTCTTGCAAGAGCAGAATGTTTACCGTCCTTGAGACACACAAACTTAAAACTTATGCCAGCACCAGCCCCTAGCCACTGAACAACAACAACAAAATGTTCTGATATCTCTCTAATTGCATCCTTGACAGATTGTTTATGTCTAAAATTTTGGTAGATCTCCATAGCGTTACTAAACACATGCGTACTCATAGTTTAATGCATACCAAACATGTATTAAAATTGTCAGAGATAGAATTCAACCCTCAGAATATGAGACCTCCGTTTTATACACATTCTAGTGTGTAATTACATGATTTTGAGTGTGATCTAAGATAAGTTACATTCCACAATGGTATCCTAGAACAGACATGAAAGAGTATCATAAGTGTTTTATTTTGACCTTTGAGGCCAGACTACCTGGGTTCAAATCCCAGCTCTGTTGGCAAACTATACTAATCTTTTTTTGTGCTTCATGCCTTTATTTTAATAATGGGATAATAATTCTAATATTACTTGCCTTATAGTTCTTTTTTGGTGAGGGTTGAAAGGGTTATCAGACATACAGCATTTAGAACAGTGTCTAGCATATAGTAAGAGTTAGATAAATATCTAGTATTAATAGAAATGAGATTTAGCAAGGCACATTTAACTCCAACAGATTTGTCTGCATTTACTGTGGTTTTTTTTGGGTTATATAACCCTGAAAAAATAGATTTCAGTCTTTGAGTTTAGTCTTCACTTCTGCATCTTCATTATGGTCTTTAAAACATCCTTTATTAGAATGACAACATCTGATGTTTCTAAAATAATCATGTTATAATCTCCTTATACAAATGCAGTCTGCATTACTAAGTACAAAACTATTGAAATCACAAAAGTAGAGCTAGTAACTGGCACAGCTGTTGCCATTGTTAGGGGGAAAAGATGCAGTCAGTGGAAGCTGGGGCAAAAGATTAATTTTAGTGGGTTAAAAATTTTAACAAATAGCATTGTTTTAATAATCTGAGTTTTAAAGATGCTACATCCCAGAAGTAGTAGGATTTCCAATAATAATTAATTTCATAGTCTACCTGCTTTTATGACTCTAGTTGCTTCCATCTTGTCCTTAGATAAAAGTGCCTCTCTGCACATTATATGCAGTCAACCACTGTGTTTTGGAAATCATTTATATCCATGAGTTATATTGGAACCCTTAATAATAGGTAGTCATCTTATTCAGTATTGGATTCAAAGTTTGCTCCATGTGATGCTTGATGGTAAATGCTGTGCCTTTTCTGCCTAGAACTCAATAACCATTGATAGCACTGGTATGACATGAGCAGAAAAATTGCACTTCAAAAAAGCATTACTGATCTGTTCCTCAGAGCCTATTACAATGTCATGGCTTTAACAACATTGTACTTTGTCACAGGAGGACATGAGTTACATGGGTCCACTTTACTGGCCATAAAAGTAGAAGGTTGATGAATATAGTACTTCTCAATTCCATTCGATCCTATGTGAGCAAAAGCACAGTTGTTCATATCCATCAAATGAAGTATAAAACTGAGCAGAAACAACTATTAATTATCCATAAACCTAGACTTGAAAAGTAAAAGCAACATTTATTGAGTTCATGCCATGTGCTAAATGGTTTTACAACTATGATTCATCGAATAACCCTTCAAAATAGCTATTACTTACACCTATTCTATTTGGATGCCTAAATAAATTACCCCAAGCGCTGTATGCAATGCCATTCTTCTCCTGTGGCTCCCAAACTACACATATCTGAAGTGTTGAGTGCTTCGTAGACATAGGCATCCCTGGAAACTAATTCCTTCACTTCCGCCATATTCTTCAATGATAATGTTTAATAGTCACATCAACTTGTAATTGATTATATTTTACCCTCTCCTCCTTCCTGACCATAGTTGAACAGTTAGTTGATAAAACCACCAATAAGTTATTCTCTAGATGTTACATTTAATTTGTCAAGAAGGAATCTTTAAAAATTTTAATTTATTCCTACAAAATAATATATCTAATATATATGTTTGTTATGAATTATAGTCTTAATTGGAACCAGTGAACCAAGAACTTGGTGTAAGCTGCTTTCCTATTCTACACTCTACTCCAGAGTTAACCATTCTCATGAGGGGCATGGCTAATGGTCCCTTTCATTTTTAGAAGTTACCCCTTCATATTCACTTATTTATAAGGAGTATATAGCTTAGTCTTACATGCCTGTAGATGTTCAATAATTACATGGAATCATTATTAGCCATTTCTTTTTCCATGTTTGTACACACTGTACAGTTTTACCTGAGCAAGAAGTGAGATAATCTTTTAAAACATTTCTCAAAGTGTCATAACCTCTCATCCAATTATCTATATCAAGTACCAGCCAGTCTTGGAACTTTTGTTTCCCCCCCTTGCCTTCACCACATCTGCCTGGCTCGCCTCCCCAGCTCCATATCCACTGTGGCTACCCTAATCCTGCCATTCTGCTTTTTGTCTAGAAAGCTGTTATATTAAATATATATATATATATACACACACACACACACATATATAAGAAAGCTGTTATAGACACTTTTCGGCTTTCACTCCTGCTGTCTACAATCTGTTTCACATCACATTGTAGTCATGGGGGAGGGGGCGGGTAAGCAGCCCTATCATGCTATTTGTCCACCTAAAATATTTAAGAGGCTTTCTACTTGCACTTAGAACAAAATCCATCTTCCTCAAAGTGCCTTGCAATCCTTCATGTACCATAACTTCTGGCTAACCTTGACTTAATCCTCTCCTACTTACCTGCATGCTCATGATAATCTTTTCTCCTTGGGAAATTTGGGGCATCATACACTTTTCCCCACAATCATTATGTGTTTGTATCCTTCTGAAACAATGCATGTCACTTTCACACACAAGTCACTCTGACTACTCACCTGACTTAGTAGCTCTTTCCATGTTTATTCATCATATTCAACTGTATGACCCTTTTATTGTCAGTTACTCTTCTAAGTTCCATGGAGGAAAGAACCTTGCTGCATTAAAGAAAAAATTATTCTTGCAGTTTTAGTTCTAAGTGGTAAGAAAGACCTTTTATTCAAGACTATTGCAAGAAGGGGACTGCAGTCAGGGAAGTGGGGATTTATATACAAAGAGCAGGGTGAGGGGGATCAGTGGGTGGAACGTTAAAGAGGAGGCGTCAAGTGTAAAGTGAATCTTGCTAAACTGATCCAAGATGAATCTTGCCAAAGGTGGGCCAGGGGCTTAGGCATAAATAATTTGATCTCTTCAAAGGGAGGGAAGAAAGAAAATATATCAAGGGTTAGGAATTCTCTCTAAACTAGCTTAGCGTGATTATTGCTGTAACCAAGCTGGGCAGGTCATAGACAGGCTGGAGGCCAAGGTCCAGGCCTAATTGAGAAAAGGACACATCAACTTCTTGTTTTGGGATCTCTCAAGCAGTAAAATCCAATAGAAATATAATGAGAGCCACAAATTTAAGACAAATGTGAGCATGGTATACATTCTTATAGCCATATTAAGAAAAGCAAAAATAAATGAGTGAAAATACTTTTAATATTTAATACAATATACCAAATATTATAATTTCAACATATAATCAATATAAAAAGTATTAATTAGATATTTTATATTTTCTTTGTATACCAGATATTAGAAGTCCAGTAGCACATCTCAATTCAGACTAATCACATTTCAAGAATTTAAAAGTGGGGCTGGCACTGTGGTGTAGTGGTTGAAGCTGCAGCCTGTGGTGCTGGCATCCCATGTGGCTGCTGGTTCAAGTCCTTGCTGCTCCACTTCCAATTCCGCTCTCTGCTATGGCCTGGGAAAGCAGTAGAGCATGGCCCAAGTCCTCTGGCCCTTGCACCCACATGGGACACTGGGAAGAAGCCCTTGGCTTCGGATTGACACAGTTCTCGCCATTGCAGCCACTTGGGGATGAATCAGTGGATGGAAGACCTCCCTCTCTCTCCCCCTCTCCCTCTCCCTCTCCATTTTCATCATTGTTCTTTCCTCATCTAATGTGTCAAATTAAAGATGAAGGAAGATGTTTTTCCTGTGTACCACACAGTGAGGATGTGTCTATCTAACTTTTCTTCTGTTTACACTGTGGATATGTTCAGCTATAGAACTGACTCCTCTATTGTATTCCTGAAAGCTGTCAGTTTTGAGTCGGATCAACTAAAATATCCATTAAAACATCTAAGAGTCTTTGAGGATTCATGAAAATATTTCAGATAGTCTGTCTACACCTTTTATACTTTCATCTGATATCTTTATAAATCCAGGTTAAAATAGAGA
The DNA here is from genome assembly GCF_051225735.1 of Oryctolagus cuniculus. Taxonomy (NCBI): domain Eukaryota; kingdom Metazoa; phylum Chordata; class Mammalia; order Lagomorpha; family Leporidae; genus Oryctolagus; species Oryctolagus cuniculus. Next base: position 102,650,855 of record NC_142871.1, on the reverse strand, counting down.
AATTCAAGAAATAAAGTATACTTTAAAGTAAGAAAGATACTACAACTCTAGCTTTGTGAGTGATTTAAAAAGAAAAAAAGGAATGCATCCTTCATTCCTTCACTTCCCCCCAACACACACACAATTAGATATCTTGATAGAGACATGGAAATGTTTTTGATAGCTCTTGAATTTTTTTTGGCAAGCTTGATAAAGGCCAAATTAATGCTAAATCAGAGGTATTTACAACATCCACAAATTTAATCCAAAGTGGATACTTAAAAGCCCATATAGATCTAAATGATGTTCTCCCAGATGGTGAATTAATGTAATTTTAGCAGGAAGCAAAGTTGCACAAATATGCAGTATTGAGGACTCGTGCTGATTTAATGTATCTGTACCCACCAAAGCACAGATGTTGCTTATCATTTTAGTGCCAGTTGTCTCTCTTTCTTTTTATATTACAAAGGGAAGAATGGGATTTGGGAATTCAGTAAATTATGATTTATTCTGTTACTAATAAACTTGTTATAAATTGAAGCTTTCTGTGAAATGTGTATAGAAATCATATTGGTTATATTCTTTGTACAGGGTCTGAAAGGTGACTTGGGTCCTCGTGGTCCACCTGGCCCAAAAGGAGAAAAGGTATTGACCCAAAAAGTGTCAGCTTTTTCCTTTTTTAAGAATGCTCTGAAAATCTATGCAGTGATTTCTTGTTGATACTAATTGCCAGAAACATTTTAAAATTAACCGAAGGCTGTTATTTTAAAAGCATCTGAACAAGAAAAACCTTTTGGTTCATTTAATTAGTTTGAAGAGACTAAATGCACAATTGCTAATTGACATTCACTTGTGGTTATAAGACTTCCCTTTTCTCACCCGTGCTTAGCAGCATTGCGTATTCAGTCACCAAGTTAGCAAATGTGTCCTGCGTCAGGGCATTCAGCCAACAACACTGAGCTGCTACCATCATGGTGAAGCAGGTGGCTTTTCCGGAAAGGAAGCTAATTTTGTATCTCAGTCTTAGTCTAAATGTCCCATTTCTTGTCACTTTTTCTCATATGCAATTTCCTAATGGCATATTGGCAGTGACCTTAAACAGAAAATTAACAAATAATATAGGAGGAATTATTTTGAATAAGGTCATTGAGTGCAAATTGTGTATTGCACTCTAGTTTTTCCTTCATTCTCAGCACATTTAGAAATCCCTCTTTGCAATATTTTATCTCTGTGTTACAAGTGACCTTACAAATTGGTTTTCAGTTGTTCCTTAACAACTATCGGTTATTTTAATTCAATTCTAAAAATTAATGATGACATAATGCTAAAACTTAACATTTGAAAATATTTGTTGAGAAAGAGCAAGTGCTGAGGAAACTCTGAATATAGGAATCCAGCATCACGGCACCACACACCACACAGTGTGTGTTCTCCACAGTGTTCATCTAAATGAGAGACACAGCAACTATGCTTGGTCTTAATGAACGAGGGTTCTTATGAAATAGAGTTCCTGAGACAATAAAGTGTGCAAATTACATTCAAATTGGAAAATAGTGAACTTTCAGTTGAACGATTTGTAAAGACTTTTAAATAATTTATCAATATTTCTACCTAAAGTTTGTATTCATGTAGGTCAGAAAAGAAAATTAATAATTAAAAATAAACAGGCAAAGCCTCTTACTGTTGATGGCAACAGCAGTGCCAATTCAGCAGAGCTTTAGAGGAGGTCATGGGAACTGCTTATGGCAGCTGGGAGGCATGAAGTGGGAGATCCACTTATTATTTCTGCTGATCCTCATGCTAACTTTGTCAGAAAAGTTTTCTACCTCTGATGCGTTCCAGCTGCTCCATTAGCATGTAACCATACTTTAAAAGATATTCTAATTTTGGATTAATAAAAGAATAGAAAATCAGATTATTCTAGCATTTCAGAACAAGTTCTGCTGCTGTAAAAAAAAAAAAAAAAAAAAAAAAAAAAAAAAAAGCACAGGGATGCACCAGATGATTTTTATATAGTGAGAGGTAATGGGCACATGATAGTTTGTTATGCAGAGACTACTATGAAGATTAAGTTTTATTTCTGTCCTTCAAGATTTATCTATGAATATTGCTTCTATCCACTCAGAAATTTATTGGAAACTGCAGCTTTTCTTTAATCTATTTTAGGGAGACATGGGACCTCCAGGACTACCAGCCTTAACAGTAAGTATTCTTGAAATCAAAAACTCAACAATTAAATCTGTTATCCTACTTATTAGTCATACTACATCATGACCAAACCAAAATTTAAATCAGATTAAGAATGATCTTCAAGTACATTTAATTTGACTTTATATTTTAAAAATGGCACATCTGCCCACAACAGTGAAGCACTTGACCAGGGGTCATAAGGGAGTTACTATACAAGTCTGGATTCAGTACCTACCATGAGCAATTTTCTCTGTCCTCAGAAAGGCTCATCATCTTCTCCTTCAGTGTTTGATTATACATTCTTAACATCATATTTAAAGTAAGTGGAAACAGTGATAGTTTCTACTTACTCTAAAAGCTAATAAATGAAACCATAATCACACAATGGCTGATAGCTGTCTATGCTAATTTATTATCATATTTCCCCAAACCTGTCCAACACCATTGTAGATTTCCTGTGTAATTTGGATCTCAAATTTTTGCAGGTGATATTTGTGTAACGAATGTGAAAAGAAAAGTTTTTAGTATGTGTGTTATAGGAGTGTTCTCAAATGATCCATCATTTATTAAACATTTAATTATATATAATTAAAAATATTTTTATATTTAGATACAACTTACTATCACAGATTTTCTTCATGGGTTTTTAAAGGTTCTCAGTGGGTCTAAGAAAGAGTCTAAACCTCAGAAAAGAGGATAGTTAGAAATTTGTTCACCTTACATAAATAAAAAATAAAAAAAAAATTTTAGAAGTTATATATTACTAAAATAAACTAAAGATTATATCATCTCTTGATTTTATAATTGATATTGCTAGCGAAATAAATTAAGCATTTAAATTCTCAGTAATCCAAAGCCTGTCTCAAAGGAGTCTTCTAATGAGCTGGATGGGGTTTTATGGTCAGGAAGAGCACCAGAATCTCGAAGGCTGTGTGAATTTTATAATATTTGTATTTATCGTTGTACTTGAAAAATCCCATTATGAACAATATGCTAATACTATCTTAAATAATCTTTGCATCTCTTAGTGAAAAACAAATGTTTCTTGATAGGAGCCAATCAGGTGACTTACCTGGAAATAACTGGATTCTATTATCAGTGAAATTCTGTGTTTAAGCTTTGGTTTATACTCTCAATATGAAATGAAAACTGTATATTTAATATTTTTCTACTTTTTTGGAGTTTAAAAGTTTGGGGCAGTAATTTAGAGTTAAACCTACTCATTTTATTTAGGATACATGCCTGTTTCGCTTCAGCTAAGTGATATGCTCAACCACTTTAGTTTTAGTGATTTGATTTCCTATTTTCCATTCATGCTTGAGGACCAATATGCAGTCTGCATGTATCATTTTTTTCTCAAATGTAATTTTGGATCCTCCCTGAAAATTATATTGGACTATATCTACTTGGTAGATTTTCCATAGCAGCTTTCTTTCTGCCAAGGAACACCTTGTAGATGTCTCTGCACCATTCAGCTGGCAGGCACTTGGGGAGTACAAGCTAATTTTTATACTTGCCTAAAACCACAAGCACTACGAAATAAAATGTTTCATTTCATTAAGTAAAATATTAATATGATTTAGATTTTACTATTTCATATGCTTGCCATTACTTCCTTTATTAATGTAGGTGATCAGCTGTTACCTATGAAATAGGGATGAACTGAAATGAATCCAATTTAACATGTTCTAAATATTTAATTGATCTTATAAGATAAGTGTTACATTATTAAATGAAGTAATTGATAATAGTCTTCCAGAAAACCAAATGACTGACTGCAGTATATTTGGATTGAATGAGGCACTGATATATAGTAAACTAGAGTTCATCCCCAAAACCAGCTGCACACTAAAATCCACTGGAGAGATTTACCAATGTCAAGTGTTCCACCTCTAGAAATTCTGATTCAATAGATGTGATGTAAGATAAATTTCAAAAGCTCCCTAAGGAAGATCTATATATGCAGCTACAGTTAACCATTATTTATGGATAGTATAATGGATCAAACTTTCTACCTAATTATTTTAGCGTTTTTGATATGTCTAGCTTTTATTTGAAATTCAACTTTATGTGTAGTAATAAAAAATTTATCTTTCCATTAGGGACTAAAACTAAGTTAACATAGAAGACCTGTAGCTTGATGAACTGTAAGGGACTGAAGCTAGGAAGACAATTTTAATTACAGCCTTAATCCAGCCATTCAAGCACTTCGGTGGTTCAGGTGCCTTTATGCCTCTAAAAGCTTATTAGGCATCGAAGCCATTCAGGGGTCTTGTTCAATTGTATGTTTTCCCTCTTCGAGAGTCTGAACTGAGGCCTGAGATTCTACACTTCTAGCAAGACCCTAGGAGATGCAGAAACTGCTGCTCCTCCAGTCAAACTGTGTCACAAGGGCTTAGAACCCTCTTCCCAGTTCCTGGCTTTGTCCCATAGGTCAGCGGTTCTCCATCTTGACTGCACATTGTAGTCACCCAAAGTGCTTTAAAAAATCTAATTCCCAGGCTTTACCATTTACCAATATAGTCAGAATCTCTAGGGAAGGACTCAGGCAACAGTTGCTGTAAGTTTTGTTTTGTTTTGTTTTAAGTGATTCTACTGTGGAGACAAGTTTGAGAACTAATGTTCTCAAAGCTTGTCTAATACTTTCTTCTACAGCTTCTCCTTTTACCTCTTGTGCAGTTTAAAATTACTCCTTACATCAGCAATTGTATCAGAAATACCCAATCTGACTCCCTTTAGAGGCTAAGATTTGGTTTCTGATGACTTTCTTCTAGAGGCCTAAATTCCACCTGCATATTTAGAATCTATGAGCAAATCCGCAATGACCCTTTCCTGAGCAGGACCACCAGCACTGGCAGCTCCCGGGTATGGAACTCTAGAAGCTGGCCAAGCATATGCTGCTGAGCTGCCCTGAGAAAATACCCTGCTCCTCTCTGGGTCATATATTTTATATTTGCTTTACTTTTATTCATATTTTGTCTAATGAAAAATGAGGGAAGTGGTAGTTGAGTACAAGGCAACATTGAGATTACTGATGTAGGGACAATTCCTTTTTGATGCAGAATGTTCAAGAACATTGTAAATGTTGAGGTTAGCTTGGTGTCCCTCCTGGATTGGAAGAATTAATAATGTTAAGATGTCTGTACTGCCTAAAGCAATCTATAGATTCAATGCAATCCCTATCAAAATATCAATGATATTCTTGACAAAATTAGAAAAAAATTCTAAAATTCATGTGTAATCACAAAAGACCCAGAATAACCAAAGCAATCTTGAGCAAAAACCAAGCTGGAGAATCACAATACCTGATTTCAAGATATACTATGAAGCTATCATAAGTAAAACAGCATGGTATTAATGTAAAACCAAACACATAGCTCAATGGAACAGAATAGACAGCCCAGAAATTAAACCCATAAAGCCAGCTGATTTTTGACAGAAGTCCCAAACCATACATTGGAGAAATAATCCCTTCAATAAATGGTGCTGGCAAAACTGGACATTACATATGTAGAAGAATGAAATTATATCCCCACCTCTCACCATATAAAAAAAAACTCAACATATGATCAAAGAACTAAATTTAAGAACTGAGATAATGAAATTGCCAGAAAGAAATGTAGGAGAAACACTTTAAGACATTGGTATAAGTGATGACTTCTTGTATAAAACCACTAAAGCACAGGTAACAAAAACAAAAATTAGACAAATGGGATTATATCAAACTCATAAGCTTCTGAACATCCAGGGAAACAATCAGTAGAATGAAGAGACATCCAACAGAATGGGAGAAAATATTTGCAAGCTATTTAGCTGACAGAGAATTAATATACAGAATATATTAACAGCTCAACTCAGCAACAATAGCCACAAAAAAAAAATCCAGTTTAAAAATGGGCAAAGGACCTGTATAGACTGTTCTCGAAAGAAAAGCTACAAGTGGCCAACAAATATACAAAAAAAAAAAAAATGCTCAGTATCATTAGCAAATTGAAACCACAAGAAGATATCACTCTAACACAATGGCTGTCATTCAAAAGACAGCAACAAATTCTGGCAAAGACATGGTGCAAGGGGAACTCTCTTTGTTTCAATGTTTTCAAAAGATTCATTTTATTTATTTATTTGAAAGACAGTTGTAGGTGGAGGAAGATGGAGAGAGCGAGTTCTCCACCCCCTGGTTAAGTCCTTAAATGCCTGCAATGACTGGGGCTGGACCAGAATGAAGCCAAGAGCCTGGAATTCCATCCAGGTCTCCTACATGAGGGCCTAACTTCTTGGACCATCTTCTGCCATCTTTTGAGGCACATTAGCAGAGAACTGGATCAGAAGTGAACAAACCAGTACTCATCCCACACTCCAATTGTGGGATGCTGATGTCATAGGTGGTGGCTTAATCTGCACCAAGACACAGACCTCAAAAGGGGAACTCTTACTGGGGGCCAGTGCTGTGGCATCATAGTTTAATCCTCCACCTGTAGTGCCAGCATCCCATATTTGCTCTGGTTCTAGTCCCAGCTGCTCCACTTCCAATCCACTTCCCTGCTAATGGCCTGGGAAAGCAGCAGAGGCTGGTCCAAATGCTTGGGCTCCTGTGCTTACGTGGGAGACATGTAAGAAACTCATGGCTTCTGGCTTTGGAGCCATTTAGCTCTGGCTGCTGGTAGCCATTTAGGGTGTGGGCCAGTGGATGGAAGACTTCTCTCTCTGTCTCTCCCTCTCTCTGACTGTAACTCTGCCTCAGATAAGTAAATCTTTAAGAAAAGGGAGAGGGGGCATCTTATAAAATGTGGGTAGAAATGTAAATTAGTACAGCTGCTGTGGAAAACTGTGTGGAGATTTCTTTAAAAACTAGAAATAGCGATCAGCATTGTTTAAGATGGAAGGCATCTCCCCCTCTCTCTTCCTCCCTCTCTTTCTCTCCCTCCCTCCCTCTCCCTCCCTCCACTGCCCCCCTCCCCATAACTCTTAAAAAAAAAAAAAAAGACAACTAGAAATAGAATTGCCATGTGATCAGCAATCCCAGTGCTGGGCATATACCCAAAAGACATAAACTCGTTGTATCAAAGAGATACCTGATCTGCCATGTTTGTAACACCACTGTTCACAATAGCCAAAATATATAAACAACCAAAGTATCAATCATCAGATGAATGGATAAAGAAAATGTGTAACTCTGTCTTTCAAATACATAAAATAAATCTTTTTTTAAAAAAGTACCAACTAGAGATGGTGAGGTAAAATAAATGCATGAGGCTCAGTGTAAGATAAAAGAGCGTGTTGGGTGAATGATAATATGACCATAATAATATGTCTATCTCAAAGTATAAACTCAAATTTAAACCTACTTAGAGGTTTTATATTTATTCAAAATACTTGTTAATAACTTGTAATATTTACTTCAGCTTCTCAATGGTGATCATCTATGCCTATCCTATGTAAAATTACATACATACAGAATTGACTTCTTTTTAAATTTCTTTATTAATTTGAAAGTCAGCGTTAGAGACGGAAAAGCAGAGAGAGAGAAAGAGATTCTCCATCCACTGGTTCACTCCCCAGATGGCTGCAATGGCCACCGTTGGGCCTGGCTGAAACCAGGAGCCAGGAGCTTCTCCAGGTTTCCCGAGTGGGTAGCAGGGGCTCCAGCACTCAGGCCATCTCACACTGCTTTTTCCAGGCCATTAACAGAGAGCTGGATCAGAAATGGGGCAGCCAGGTCTCGAACCGGTGCCCATATGGAATGCCAGTATCACAGGCAGCAGCTTTACCTGCTATGCCATGGCAGCACCCCACAACTGGCATTTTTAATCCTCATTACATGCTTGTATTTTCTTTTTTCATTGTTCTTATGATTTTCTATGGTATCATTAAAAATGCCTATGTAGTGTGTGTATTGTTTGTTGTAACTTTCCCTCCTCATTTGAACATTAATCCCATGAAACTGGCAAGGGTCTTTGTGAGTTTTATTTACAGTTAAATTCAGGGATATAGAAGGGTGCTTGATACATAGTATGCCCTCAAGGAATAATTGATGTTTAAGAAATATTTTTTCTTAGTTTTTTTTTTTTAAATCTTTGTTGTATTAGACTCACTAATTAGTTTATTAACTTCCTTTCTCTACTCTTAAATAGTTTGTATAAGACACAAATTAGTTTTTACCAATAATTTGGGTAAAATCATTTGGTCATATATCTCTTAGCACAAGGTTGTTTTTTGTGCCACCAAATTCATTTTTTAGTGTTTCAAGGTCACTTTTTTATTGGATTTCAGTTTCCTATGAAATTGTTCAGTTTTTTTTTTTTAAGAGTCCAGATAGAATAAATCTGTTGTCTGATTCAGCCATTGGCTCTGCTTACATTTTCAGGTCTGCAGTCAAGAGTGAGCATATGTTAAGCTATAATTGCCTGTGATTTGCCTAACATTTATTATATAAAGGATATGGTAAAAGTTGTAGATTTTACCATATTTTTCCTTGTTCATTTATCCATTCTCAGCACTTTGTTTAACTCTCAGATGATAAAATTTAGCCTTCTGGCCCATAAAAATATGAAATAAATTTCTGTATATAGGAATTTTGCTTTGAATAGCACAAATGAAAAAGTCAAATAGCACCATGATTCTACCAAATTCTCTAAGCAACTGCCTTATGAACGACAAAGGGTAATTTCTCATGAATATCCTTTGCATACATGATATGTAAACATTCTTACTTTAGGAAATGCCACCAATCACATTTTTCCAAAAGATCTTTGGCTGCCACCATGAGTGGAATGGTCAAACTGCTATTTTCATTGTCTTGTATTGCGTCTCAATAACTGATTATAAAAGCCATTTCTAAATAACCTTTTAACTAGTAGAAATTTATTTTCTAACTTAAATAAATTAATAAAACTGTATTCAGAATCAGTATTTTTTTCCTAAGATATTATTAGCTGATTGTGGGAAAACTAAAGGATTTAATGTCAGGAAGGCACTTAGCTAGTGAGTTACCAATGAATTTAAAGTATCTTTTCTGTCAGTGTTTATAACTGACAAGATTTATGTGAGCTAAAAGCAACAGTGAATAAGAAAAACTCATGTATCATACTACATACATACTTTGATTCAACTGTAATTTATCTAAAGATCATAATGCAAATCCATGTTAAAGGTAGATTCTGATAAATTATTCTTAGATCATAATGATTTTGAATAAAAATACTTAAAAGTAAATATTAGTTGGTTTATTTAAGTTATTTGAATTATGGTATCTATATTAGCTGTTTTCCCTAACATTTAAAAATACAAATATAAATTTAAATTCTTTGGTTATTTGTCATGACTTGCTAAAATCTCAATTTGATATAAATGCAGTGGATCTTCTTGCAACTGTGTATGCTTCATATCCTTTCTACTGTTCCCAGATCCTTTCTATTGTTCCCAGATTCCCCTCAATTAAATAAATTTAGTGAAATACTCAGAAGCAAGGCAGAGATCCTGAGTGAAATGAGGCAGTTGCCTGACATTTCTGCCTCCTTCCTCTTTCCCTCTGGCCTCTGCTTGTCATGTCAAAAGAGAAACAGGTGAAGGAAGGTTGAACAGTGCTTATTTCATGTAACATATCCGCTTCTGTTAGTTTTCAGGAAAATGACTGTGTTGCTCTGGCCCTGTCTCTTTGGAGTTATTAAATACTCATCCAGATGGCACCAAAGGTTTGCACAGAAGCCAAAGGTTAAGTCAGTCAACAGCAGAAGTGCCTTAAACACGCTTACTATATGATACTTAAATGTCAGTTTGTTGGGGTCACATAAACCCAGCTTAAATGAAAATTAGGCACAGAGAAGGAACATAGCTTTCACTTGATGAAAACTACCTTAAGTACTATAAACAACTGAGAGAAAATCTCTGCTGATCATTTATAAACCAAAAGACATTCGACTAACAGATGGCTCTAACGCATAAGAAATCCTGGAGTATTCACACAGGGGAAGATTTGAAATCTTTTTTCCTAAATTGGTATGTAGAGGACATAAAAATAATTGTTAAATAAAAGGTATGGACCCTTTCCATGCCTTGCTCCTCCCTGTCACTCATTCACTTAGTTGAAGACTTACTAGATGTTAGAAACTGTGCTAAGCGCTAAGTAAGTAATGGGGGCACACATATAAACAATACTAATTGTTGCTGACTTCATCAAACTTCTTTGGTGTAAGCAACCATTTGGTGGTTAAAGCTGATCATTTTTAAAATGACCATTGTAATTAGTATATAAATAGTCAGCAAGTATTCGTACAACAGTGGTTATACTGATGGTACATACAAACATCTAGTTATTTCAGAGAAAATAGTTTTTAGTACAATTTTGAGTTATAATTTAAACAGTTATTTTAAGTATAGTTGAATTGACTCAATAAGTAAATAATTATTTCCTGTTAAAATTCCTAAGGAACTATAACCATCAATTTTTAAGTGAATAATATGGGAAAGTTCTTGTGATTTACCCAAAGAACATAATTCCTCTTTCTGTTCTGAATAGGAAAAATATTCTATGCCATGCATGTATTATACATGTTTGTGTGTATATATATATATATATGTATGACAGCATAGTAATTAACAAGTGATTCAGTTTAAGATTATTTTAAATTCTTCACATATCAAAATCGGAGAATTTATATACTCTTTCTATGAGTTACCTAAATTTGAACCAGTAGCATTAGTCTTTAGAAGTTGTGTAAGTCATATTTAATTCACTTCTAATTATTTAAAACTGGTGATCCAACACAATATTGGAACTTTTAGGGTACTATTGGACCAGGAGAAAGAAATCAAATCAGTTGAAATACTTTTTTCTCTTTTTTTTCTTTTTTTTTTTTTTTTTTTTTTTTTTTTTTTTTTTTTTTTTTTTTTTTTTTTTGGACAGGCAGAGTGGACAGTGAGAGAGAGAGACAGAGAGAAAGGTCTTCCTTTGCCGTTGGTTCACCCTCCAAATGGCCGCCACGGCCAGCGCGCTGCGGCCAGCGCACCACGCTGATCCGATGGCAGGAGCCAGGAGCCAGGTGCTTTTCCTGGTCTCCCATGGGGTGCAGGGCCCAAGCACTTGGGCCATCCTCCACTGCACTCCCAGGCCACAGCAGAGAGCTGGCCTGGAAGAGGAGCAACCGGGACAGAATCCAGCGCCCCGACCGGGACTAGAACCCGGTGTGCCGGCACCGCTAGGCAGAGGATTAGCCTAGTGAGCCGTGGTGCCGGCCCTGAAATATTTTTTTTAACTTTTATTTAATGAATATAAATTTCCAAAGTACAGCTTATGGATTACAATGGCTTCCCCCTCCCAATGACTTCCCTCCCACCCGCAACTCCCCTTTCCCGCTCTCTCTCCCCTTCCATTCATATCAAGATTCATTTTCAATTTTCTTTATATACAGAAGATCAGTTTAGTATACATTAAGTAAAGATTTCAAAGGTTTGCACCCACGTAGAAACACAAAGTGAAATATACTGTTCGAGTACTCGTTATAGCATTAAATCACAATGTACAGCACATTAAGGACAGAGATCCTACATGAGGAGTAAGTGCACAGTGACTCCTGTTGTTGACTTTACAAATTGACACTCCTGTTTATGGCATCAGTAATCTCCCTATGCTCCAGTCATGAGTTTCCAAGGCTATGGAAGCCTTTTGAGTTCACCGACTCTTATCTTATTTAGACAAGGTCGTAGTCAAAGTGGAAGTTCTCTCCTCCCTTCAGAGAAAGGTACCTCCTTCTTTGATGGCCCGTTCTTTCCACTGGGATCTCACTCACAGAGATCTTTCATTTAGGTCATTTTTTTTTCCATAGTGTCTTGGCTTTCCATGCCTCAAATACTCTCATGGGTTTTCGGATCTGGCTGAAAAGCCCATGAGAGTATTTCAGTTGAAATATTTTTTAAAATCAGACTTTTTATTTAAAAAATATGGAGGGAAAAGACAAATAAGTGAATTAGTTGATTAAAATAGATGCTGTTTTTGTAATACAAAGCTATTTTTATCTTCTCTGTACAGAAATACAAGTGAGTTGAATGCTTAAGGCCCTGGAAAGATTGCTGGTGCAGCCTCAGATTTATGTTTTCTGAAGAACTTACAGTCAGAACACTTGACATAGAAACAGTTTACATATCTTTCATTAGATGAATGAAGCAAGAATAGCTTCTCCTACCATTCTGTTTACAGTTTACTTCTGCTTCAAAAGAAGTTTCAAATTGTTTGCATCAAAAGTCTAAATTATGCATTTTAAACTTCAACAGTAAAACTTTCTATCCTGAAAGTGTTATGCATTGGCAATTTGGGACTTTTATGAAAGAATTATTTTATTTCATGTTAAAATAAGTAATCTAGGAAAATAAATTGTAACATATTTCAAATCCATTACAGTCAGGATCCTTTTAAAACTCATATGCAGTAAAGTATGTACAAGTATTTATTTAAGTCATAGATCTACATTAAAATTAGTCTAATTAAATTCCATTCTATTTAAGCATTTTAAAAATCTTTGTTGTAGAGCTTTATATTGATCTATAAAAGTGGAACTCACAAACAATTTCTCTCTAAAAGGTTTTGAATTATAGTCATTCCAATTAACTGTTCCACTGATTTTAACAAACCAAAAACCCATGAAGTATGGCTTAGGAGTTATACAGATCCTGAAACTAGATGCCTGGGTTTGATACCTGACCATTTCTTTTAACCTTTTTTTTTTTAATTTTTTAAAATTATTTTTGACAGGCAGAATTAGACAGTGAGAGAGATAGAGAGAAAGGTCTTCCTTTTTTTTTTCCGTTGGTTCACCCCCCAAGTGGCTGCTACGGCTTTGCGGCCAGCGCGCTGAGCCAATCCGAACCCAGGAGACAGGAGCTTCTCCAGGTCTCCCATGCGGGTGCAGGGCCCAAGCACTTGGGCCATCCTCCACTGCCTTCCCGGGCCACAGCAGAGAGCTAGACTGGAAGAGGAGCAACCAGGACAGACCCAGCGCCCCAATTGGAACTAGAACCAGGAGTGCCGGCACTGCAGGCCACGGCGCTGGCCTCTTTTAACCTTTCTAAGCCTTAATTTCTTTTTTTTATTTTTTTATTAACTTTTATTTAATGAATATAAATTTCCAAAGTACAGCTTATGGATTACAATGGCTTCCCCCTCATAACGTCCCTCCCACCCGCAACCCTCGCCTTTCCCACTCCCTCTCCCCTTCCATTCACATCAGGATTCATTTTCGATTCTCTTTATATACAGAAGATCAGTTTAGCATACATTAAGTAAAGATTTCAACAGTTTGCTCCCACACAGAAGTGGGGAAGTCACATTGTTTATAGACAATGGGAATTATCTCTTGGACTGAATAATCTTCTGTTCAATATTCTACAGATATAACAGAAGCTTTATAAAGTTTAATTCATCAATAGGTCATCTTTAACACTGGGTATGAGATCAGAAAGTCTTGATTCTCCACTTAAATGTGCAAATATTTTTGTTTATTTGCTTATTTTTATATTGGCATGTCAATTTTTGACATCTGGGAATCAAACAGAAGGTTGTTAACGTCATTTCCAACTCAAAAATTCTATTTCCTTCTTCACTGTGCTAAAGAATTGTAATCCATTAACTGCATACCATTTAATAATCCTTTAAAATATTTTTCTTTTTTGTTTACTTTTATTTAGTAAATATAAATTTCCAAAGTACAGTTTATGGATTACAATGGCTCCCCCCCCATAATTTCCCTCCCATTCGCACCCCTCCCATCTCCCGGTCCCTCTCCCATTCCATTCACATCAAGATTCACTTTCGATTCTCTTTATATACAGAAGATCGATTCAGTATATATTAAGTAAAGATTTCATCAGTTTGCACCCACACAGAAACACAAAGTGTAAAATACTGTTTGAGTATTAGTTATAGCATTACTTCACATTGGACAACACATTAAGGACAGATCCCACATGAGAAGTAAGTACACAGTGACTCTTGTTGTTGACTTAACAATTTGACACTCTTGTTTATGGCATCAGTCATAACCCTAGGCTCTAGTCATGAGTTGCCAAGGCTATGGAAGCCTCTTGAGTTCGCTGACTTCGAACTTATTCTGACAGGGTCATAGTCAAAGTAATCAAAGTGGAAGTTCTCTCCTCCCTTCAGAGAAAGGTACCTCCTTTTTTGATGGCCCGTTCTTTCCACTGGGATCTCACTCGCTGAGATCTTTCATTTAGGCTTCTTTTTTTTTTTTTTTTTTTTTTTTCCAGAGTGTCTTGGCTTTCCATGCCTAAAATACTTTCATGGTTCTTCAGCCATATCCGAATGCCTTAAGGGCTGATTCTGAAGCCAGAGTGCTGTTTAGGACATCTGCCCTCTATGAGTCTGCTGTGTATCTTGCTTCCTATGTTGGATCGTTCTCTCCCTTTTTGATTCTATCAGTTAGTATTAGCAGGCACTAGTCTTGTTTGTGTGATCCCTTTGACTCTTAGACCTATCATTATGATCAATTGTGAACTGAAATTGATCACTTTGACTGGCCAGATGGCATTAGTACATGCCACCTTGATGGGATTGAATTGGAGTCCCAAGGCATGTTTCTAACTCTACCATTTGGGGCAAGTCAGCTTGATTCAATCTCTGTCTTGGTTATTGGTATGTTTAGGTTTTCCATGTCTTCATGACTCAATTTTGGTAAATTATATGTGTCCAGAAACCTATGCATTTCTTCTAGATTTTCCAGCTTATTGGTATAAAGTTGTTTGTAGTAATTCCTGATTCTTTTTATTTCTGTGGTATCTGTTGTTACATCTTTTTCATCTCTGATTTTATTAGTCTTCTCCCTCCTCCTCTTTTTTTTTGGTTAGTTGGGCCAATATTTTAACAAAAATAAACTCCCCATTTCACTGATCTTTGTTTTTATCATTTTTATAATTTTGGTTTCTGTTTTATTCTCTAATTTTTATTAATAATTTTATTATTTATTTTCTCCTGCTTACTTTGTGTTTGGTTTATCCTTTTTTCAAATTTTATTTAAGTTATACAAGTTTCATGTATTACATATATACAGACTTAGAAACATAGTGATACTTCCCTCCTTCCACTCCCTCCCACTCAGGGTCCCACCCTTCCTTCTCCTCCCTCTCCTATTCCCTCTCAACTTTTACAGAGGTCTATTTTCAGTTTACTTTATACTTGTAATATTAACCCTACTCTAAGTAAACAATTCGACAAATAGTATGAAGAAAAAATAGTAGAAACAAAGTCATAAACAATCATTGAATTTCAAAATGTCAATTTCACTCCAGTACAATACATTTTAGGTACTCTATTAGTTACCACAGATTAGAGAAAACATGGTATCTGTCTTTTGGGGACTGGCTTATTTCACTAAGTATAATGGTTTCCAGTTGCATCTATTTTGTTGCAACAAAAGAAAAGTTAAATAAAGTCTGGTAGAATTCAGCAGTGAAACCATCTAGTCTTTTTTTTTTTTTTAACTCATGGGTACTACATATGGTATACATATACCATAATTTCTTTATCCAGTCGCCAATTGATGGACAACTGGGTTGATTCCATATCTTAGCTATTGTGCATTGAGCTACAATGAACATGGGGGTACAGATAACTCTTTTATAAGCTGATTTCATTTTGTTTGGGTTAATCCCCAGGAGTGAAATTGTTGGATCTAAATCCTTGACATGCATTGTTAGATCATTTATTTGATGTCTTTCCAATTTCTTGATGTAAGCACTAATTGATTAAACTTTCCTCATAACATTGTTTTTTCTGTATCCCATAAGTTTTGATATGTTATAGTATCATCTTCATTCATTTGTAGGGATTTTTTCATTTCGCTTTCAATTTATTTTATAACCCACTGTTAATTCAAGAGCATACTATTCAGTCTCCATGTGTTTGTATTTTGAGATTTGATTATTGTTTATAGCCCTGTCTATACACATGAGAAACAGTGGTTTTTGTATTTACTCGTTGAATTCTTTATCTAGTGGAGGGTTAAGCTTGTGATTATAAAGTAAATTGAAAGTATGTCATTATAAAAATTAAAAGAAAAATAAGAAAGGTAGGAGGAGGGAGAGTGGGAGGGAATGTGGGGTAGGGAAGTATCATGTTCTCAAAACTCTGTATTAAATACTTGAACTTTGTTCCCTTTATAGAAATAATTTTTAAATATACTATTGTGGGTCAGTTTATATCTTAAATTTAATAATTGAGCTAAATACCTATTCATGGATTAAAATGAAGCATATCCAAATATATGTTATGCTCCAAAAATTTCTTTGGAAGTGGCAGTAGACTTATAAGATGTAAAATAGAGTTTTAAGATCAGACCTGCTTAAGTTCAGAGCTTCACCTCACCATTTTCAGTGTTATCTCTAGAGAACTCATCTCCTGTCTATAAAGGGAAAACTTCTATCTCTTGGAGTTGTTAAAAGGAAATTAGATCAAATGTATGAAAGGACTACTGTAATCCCTGGCCCACAAGTTGGTATTCAATAAATGTCAGTTCTCCATCTCCTTCCTAATTTATTATGTTAATTTATGGAGGTTATCAAAAAATTATCGAGATGATGATGAAATGTCGTGCCTAAGTATTCTTGATTCTGCACTAATGTGAGTCTCTATATATTTTTTGCATTAACCCTTTCCTCACTGTTGCTGTCTACTTGCTATAGCTCTGTAATGTATTCTGCATACTTAAGAATACGGTACCTGGACCCTCAAGTTATCTTGATTCATTCATTAAGTACATGAGATAATCTTTTTCACAAGCTTGAAAATAACTGATTGTTCTGTTCCAATCAAAATGTTAAGAAAACACTAATTGTAATTTACTCTCATGCCAACATTCTAGTCTTTGATTGGTAAATTGAAAATTAGGGGGTTTGTTCCAGGCTTTGATATCTTCATAATCTAAATATTTGGAGAAAACTTCCAAGCCATTTTACCAACCCAATAAACTGAAAAGTAACACAGGAACATCCTGGAGGTCTCTGTGGTGTATCATGACTGATGTCATTAATGCTCCTTGCACAGAACTGGAGCTACACTGACATAGTCTTAACCTATTCAGTCTGTAAAATAGATGCAGCCATGTAACTGGACAGTTTAATCCTATTTCTAAAAGCTTATATTTAAAGAAATGTTTTTATGTAGACTACTTTTCCACTCACCTGCCATATAGTTTTTACCAGATATTAGTTAGGATTCAGATGTATTTAGTTAACTCTCAGAATCCTATTATTTTTAAAGATAAGTCTTTTTTGTCAGGAAAACAATTGCTAGCCATGCCAGTATTGTGGAGTAGCAAGTAAAGCCGCTGCCTGTGACACCGGTATCCAGTCCCAGTAGCTGCATATCCAACCAGCTCCCTGCTAATGCACGTGGAAAAACATAGGAAGATGGCCAAGATGTGGGTGCTTGAGCTCCTGCACCCACATGGGAGACCCAGAAGAGACTCCTGGCTTTAGCCTGGCCCAGCCATCAGGGGAGTGAACCAGCAGATAAAAGATTCTCATTCTCATTCTCTCTCTTTCTTCCCTCACTCTGTAACTCTGCCTTTCTATAAAATAAATCTTTAAAAAAGTGCTAGCACACTTTTTCCCACATAACAACCACAAAAATCTAAATAATCAATGCAACTATGTTTCACATTAGTTAGACATAAATTAACAAAATTCACCTTATAGTTCCTCTTAATTCATAGAGTTCTCACTAATTTTGTGAATTAAGAATTAACTATTTGACCGGCACCTAGGCTCACTAGGCTAATCCTCCGCCTGCAGCGCCGGCACCCTGGGTTCTAGTCCCGGTCAGGGCACAGGATTCTGTCCTGGTTGCTCCTCTTCCTGTCCAGCTCTCTGCTGTGGTCCGGGAGTGCAGTGGAGGATGGCCCAAGTGCTTGGACCCTGCACCCGCATGGGAGACCAGGAGAAAGCACCTGGCTCTTGGCTTCAGATCAGCGCGGTGCACCGGCCACAGCACACCGGCTGCAGCTGCCATTGGGGGGTGAACCAACGGAAAAGGAAGACCTTTCTCTCTGTCTCTCTCTCACTGTCCACTCTGCCTGTCAAAAAAAATTTATATAATATTAATAGCCACTCTGTGTTATCCAAATTAGTAGCAAATCATTGCAATTAGAGAACAGCTTCTGTTAACAATTATGGCCAACTCATTTTCTGTATACTTTAGCCAGATATGAAAATGAGGGCAAATCCTTACAATTTCAAGAGCTAAATTTGAAGCTGCATGCAATAAATGAAAGATAAGTATCATTTTGTTTGGCTTAACTTAGTGTTTCAAATAAAATTTAAAACTTAAAAAATTTGATTTAAAAATTTAATAGGAATATAAAAATTATACCTATTTATGGAATATTATGTGATGTTTCATTGTGTGTACACATTGTGGAATGTCCAATCAGGTTGAATATATTTATCCTTTCATTCATTTAACATTTATTCATGAATATCAAACAGTATTATGAAAGTCACAGTAAAAATATAATTTTAATAATTCGATTGAAATACCTAGCATTTGGAAAACTCAAGTTTGGATCCCTTCATGATTACTGTACCAATAAAAATATTGAATGGATCAAGATTTTGAAGAAGATAAACTAAGACAAGACCTATAGAAAATATAGGCATTTTTAAAATAATTAATAGAGAATAACTTTTTAAATATTAAAAACAAGCATAAGCTAAAAATAGTATATTTAACCACATAAACGCCTATATGGCAAAGAAAAAATCATCAAATCAGTCAAGGGACAAAATGGAAAAAATACTTATGATTTGCATCATAATAAAAGACGGGATTTCCTGGGCCAGCAGTGTAGCATATCAGGTTAAGCCACTGCCTGTAATGCCAACATCCTGTAAGGGCACTTGTTCAAGTCCCAGCTGCTCCACATCTGATCCAGCTTCTTGCTAGTGGGCCTGGGAAAGCAGTGGGAGATGGCCCAAGTGCTTGAGCCCCTGCCACCCATGTGGGAGTCCCAGAGGAATCTCCTGGCTTCGAATAGGCCTGGCTCTGGCCTTTGGGGATATTTAGGGAGTGAACCAGCAGATGGAAGGTCTCTCTTTCTGTCTCTCTCTCTCTCCTTCTTTCTCTGTAACTCTACCTTTCAAATAAATAAGATAAATTTTTAAAAGAGGGACTGGATTTCCTAATCTATAGAACGGCTCCTAGGAGTCAATGAAAAAGATCAGCAACCCAGTTTTTTCGAAATATGGACAAGAATATGAATAGGGTTTATAGAAAAGAAGAATAAGTTGGCTGTTAATCATGTAAAGGATACCCAAGTTCACTCATAATAAGAAAAATATAAATTAAAACTTCTGAGATATTAGTTTTCACTCATAAGACTGGAGATTGTTAAAAAGTTTGTTGGTGCTATGTGTCAGTAAGAATGTGGAAAAACATTTATACATTCTGGAGTAAGTGTGTGTGCATATAATCTCCTTGGAGGGCAATTTGACACTTTGTCAAAATTTCCAAACCTTTTGCTTCAAACCAGAAGCTATTGCTATAAACAATGTCACTTGTTTATGCAGTTATGTATTAACAGAAACAACCCAGCTTTCCAGCTCCAAGTTAGTAGTTAAGTTATACTACTATTTTTATTTAAACAAATATAAAATATTCACATTTTCATGACTTTAAATATTATTTGTTGACCCAAGTAGTTTACATTGCTTCTCGAGTAGTTTGTTATTTGTTCTGTTTTTTGTTTCTCCAATTGTCTGTTCTCCCCTGTGATTATCTTATAAATATTCAGATTTTCTCATTGTGTTCTAGGAGTTCTAGTCAAAGCTTTAAATCCATTCTCAGTAACTTTCTAGTGCAACTGCAAAATTTTCAGTCTATGACTCAATTTATTTTTTAAAGATTTACTTATTATTTGAAAGAGTTAGAGAGAAATCTTCCATATGCTGGTTCACTCCCCAAATGGCCAAAACTGGAGGGGCTGCACCACACTGAAGCAGGAGCCTAGAACTCCATCTGGTTCTCCCATGTGGGTGGCATGGACCATCCCACTGCTTGGACCATCTTCTGCTTTCCCAGGTGCATAGGCAGAGATCTGGATTGATAGTGGAGCAGCTAGGACTTGAACAAGCAAACCAATATGGGATGCCATGCCAACATCGCAAGTAGCATTTTAATCCACTGCATCACAGCACTAGCCCTGACTCCATCTGTTTTTTACTCTTGGTTGATTTCATTGCTTCCTCCTTTGCTTGTCCTCTCCCTTTTTGGCTTTATTCCTTCATTTGTGTGAACACATCTTTAAACAATCTCGAAAAAAAATGTAAAAAGAAGATAAATTTCTTAGATTTGTCTTAAAAGGTTTTTATCCTACTTTGACATTTAATTGATAACATGGCTTAGAATTCTAAGTTGAATATTACTTCCCTCAGAATTATAAAGGTTTCACTCCATTGTCTTTAAACATCAGTGTTGTTGCTGAGAAGTCTAATACCTTCTGGATATTTGTTCTTGGTTTTCCAAGAAGACAGAAAACAATAATACTGGTATCTAATATTCATCATTCTTCTAAAACTATTCATTCAAGAAAACAGAAGAGAAGCACATTTTCTACTTTCCATTTCTTCTTGGGTAGAGTTACATTGAGATCTCCTTCTCTGTGCCCTGTGAGTCATGGTTAAACTTTAGATGTGAAGATATCTTTTTTTATTTATAAGTTTTATTTATTAAAATGTCATTAATGGATATCTTGATATGTGGTGAGCAAGTATTTGCCATTTAGAGATACTCTTCACTTCCTGGGTTCTACCTTCCAGGCTATTATCTTATGTGAACTCAACAGTACTTTGTTGGATATCAAAAGTTGAACATTGGTGCTCCCACTGTATTTAAATTTGTTATTCCAATATTAACACTCCTAGAGAAAACAGATACCTCCAGAACAAAGAAGGAAGACAGGTGAAAGAATTTTTAAAAATAAAAGTACATTAGTATGTGATTTAGTACCTTTCAAATTTCTTTATTATAGTATGAAGTACTTTTCTCTCATAAAATTATAGTTTTCACTACTTAATTGCAATTACTTTATCTGATTTTTACTGTATAAACCATCTTCATAGTTGTCTGCATTAAAAATTTAAGCCTTTCATGTTGTGTGTAATCATCTCTTTACTGATTTATTTTTTAATTCTAAAACTAGTAGATTAAATTTCTTGCAGTTTGGCCCCTCATATTGTGAACCCCAAATACAAAAAGTCATTGATGACATTAAATTTGCTATTATATTTGTACATGTTTTCCATTCTTCAGAAGATGATGAAAAGCATTTTAAAACAACATACATATTGAATTTTCTTTCTGTCTGCAGTAAAACCAAGTCTCTATGTAGCAACTGATCTATGTCAAAGTCCAAAATTTCAGACTATTATCATATCAGACTAACCATTCAAACTGAATCTATCATATTCCCTTGGATAAATCATCAAAATAGGTGATACAAATGGATTTGACAGACCATGACCTACCCATTTTTTACTTGTCAACCGAGCCTTGAGTTAAATCAAACCATTTCATTTATTAAGTTAAGGCCAGACAAAAACAAATCTACATAAAGTTTTTCATAGTCAAGAATAATTACAAATATGAAATTACTAATATATGGAAGTGCTTATGATAAATGAAAATGAATCAAGAATAATTATCAAATATGAAACTATGATTTAAAATGACAGACACATTTAAAATAACTGTTTATTTCTTATTAACTAATGGTTTATATAGGCACTTTGATCTCTTAAATTCATGTTGTTTTTTTAAAAAATGGTAGTTAATCCTCATCAGGGTAAGAAAAATTAAAGAATGCAGTTATATTTCTTCCTCTTATGAAGAGCAAACTCCTCTAAATAGATGTATAGGATTCATTTTTCAATGCTACCCCATAAAGATGTAAAAATAATTTGGATTATTGTGGTATCAAGTGGAATTTGTAGACAAAGAATATAATTATCTAAATTAGATTTTTTGTAGCTATTGAAATTAATATTGTCGCTACTTCATTATCAAGAGCAATGTAAAAAATCAAAGTCTGAGCAACCCATTCAATACCTACTAAATGCAAGCAATGCACACTGCTAGGTAATATGCACAGTGGAAAGGAACATGGTATATACAGCTTGCAAAATAGAAAGTTTCATAACTGGAACAAAGTTCATTGTTAGAGGAAAGTTCGTGGGAAGTACAGATGTTCCACGACTTCTAGATCCACATTTTATATACCTAGTATTTCATTTATAGTATTTTCAGTTTTACTGGTAGAATCCATAGTCATTGAGAACAATCTATTTGTAATCTTTAGAATAATAAGAGATGTATTTTCTGACTCCAGAAAATATGGGAAAAAGGTGATTATGAAAATATATATGCGTGCAACCACAAGGAACAATCATAATTCATTGTGTTCCATGCCTGAAATGCTTCCAGGGCTTTCAAAGAAAATGGTTAAGTTTTAGAAGGGCTATGTCTACCCTCTACTTTTTAAATTGTTGAAGTCAGGAAAAAGTTATCCATCCAATTTCAGAAATTGTTGACTGCAGCTGGTAATGATTGAATCACTCCCATCCACGCTAATATTTCCTGAGATTTTCTTTGGTGATGGCTCTTCCTGTTACTCTCTTATCAGTGTTACAGAGATGGTTTGTAAGGGCTTTTTAAAAGTATGCAGAAGAGAGTCTAATATTCTGTACTTCAAATATATCTAATTTCTATTAGACATTGACAGCTGCTTATGATATGATTGACTTTTTAGATAAACATAGAATTCCTTTACTGAATATTTAGCACTCTAAAGAAAATTCTTTTGAGTATCAGAATAATTCTGTGAAGTAACATATAACTAGTCTTCCTTTAATTTGTTAGCACATTCTTAAATTCCACTTACAAATAATATGAAAAGTACTTCCCATGACTAGACTAGATGTCTATTATATTTTTACTTACTTTGCTTAAGCTGTTATAAAACTTATTTCCTGTCATAGAACAATTCATTTTCAGAAGAACCAAATATAAATACAAAATGAGATTTCACTCTGATGTCCCAGATTAGAAAAGTTGTTCCCACCATTTCATGTTAAAGACATGAAACAGATAAACTGTTTTCCGTTTTAATTTTGTACATTCTATTTGAAACATAGAAAATCTTCTAGTAGTATTTTAAGAATTTATTCATATTCTTCTTAATCTTACATTTCAAGTCTATGAAGCGTACTCCAAATCCATAATCATAACATTTAAAATACATTTACTCACACAACAATTTTATTGAAGTGGGTATTAGGTATCATATGTACCTCAGCATCCCTAGCAAGAGAGTACAAATAATGCTTTAAAATGAAGCTTCTTTTTTTACTCCAGCTCCTTTCCTTTATTGAGAAGTTATGAATGTATCTTGCCTCTTTTCACAAATGCAAATGTGTTGAAATACAATTAATCTACCATATTAACTGTACTAAACATCTGCTGTGTTTGTTAAACACTTCAAAATCCCGTTCCGAACCAGTTAATTCTAAGTAATTTCTCAGTTAAATATTTACATGGGCTTCCACGATGATAAGCCTTGGTTTGTCTTATATAATCAGCAGATTGTCCAGAGAGAGCTAAGTGAAAAGTAGCACATTGTAATAGCTATCCACTGCAACTTGAAATGGTTTAGCTGGCTTAGAGTATCTTTTGCATATTTTTATCCCAGTCAAAAGAAGTAACAGCCTTATGAATTCCTTTCTTTGTCAACATTTTTAATATCCAGAATTCCACTTTTAAAAACAGAAAGAGTGTCTATATAGACACAGGCAGATGTTCACATTGTGAATATCCTAAATATGTTCTCAAGCTTCTCTTTCAGAAAAGTGATAAATCTGTACATTTGTGAATTTTCTAGAAATAGTCTGATTTACTGCTATTTTTATAGTGGTCAAAATCAGTGGGAAAATTAGCAAAAATGGATAGGCATTTTTAGAAGTTAAATTTTAAATTGTACAGATTATACAAATGTACCATGTGTACACAGACATTTAAAGATTATTCTAACTAGAAAAAATTATATAAATCTTTAAATGCAAAGCAGTAGTTAAAAACTTGAATAATGTCTATAACACTGATGATATTACAGATGAAAAATTGATTCGTAAATGAACCATAAGGCATACTCTTAGACATCAGAGAATGTAATGACCATTTCATATAGAAGAAAGCAGACAACACTAAAAACTCTCCAATGTTGTATAGAAGACAAAATTTTAAATATTAAAGTGAATATATGGAGAGCAAAAACCTGTGTCTTGAGGCCAACACTCAGTATTGTTACAAATGTGCATTGCGTTCCGTCAGGAAGTGGGATAGGGCATAGCAGAAAAGAGCCTCCTTCCTCTAGGACTTGCAGTCAGTGGAGGATAAATGATGCACAACGACCTTTTCAAAGCCACAATATAAAAGACATATGGAAAGAGTTCTGATACAACTGCTGAGCTCTGTCCAAGTTTAAATCTGATTAACTGGAGCTTAGGTATAATCTAATGCATATAGTAAGTGATAAATAAATCCATTATTTGACTTTACTAAGTGGGGGTAATGACCTGGATAACAGTGAACAGTTATCCCCAAAATTTAATCTCTTAGTTCTTGAAAAATATTCTTCTATACAGATTAAAAAGAATTTCTAGGAGCCGGTGCTGTGGCACAGTGGGTTAAGCTGTCTCCTGCAATACTTGTATCCCACATGGGCCCTGGTTTGAGTCCTGGCTACTCCACTTAAGATCCAGCTCCCTTCTAATGTGCCTGAGAAAGCAGTGGACGATGGACCAAGTAATTAGGCCCTTGTACCCACCTGGAAGACCCAGATGAAGCTCCTAGCTCCTGCCTTCAACCCGGCCCAGCCCTGGCTGTTGCAGCCATTTGGGGAGTGAACTAACAGATGGAAGATCTCTTGTTCTCACTCTCTGTATGTCTATATCTATCTGCTTCTGCCTGTCTGTCTCTGTAACTCTGCCTTTCAAATCAATAATTAAAAAAAAAATAATTTCCAAATTGTCCATCAGATTCTTAACTGGGTCTCAGACTTGGCAAAACATTCAGAAAGCATGCTAGTGGGTTTATGGAGGGCAGTTGGTGCCTTAGCTTATTATTTTGACCTTGCACACAAAAGCTTCTCATAAATATTTTCCATCTGTTGAATACATTCTAAATCAAATTTAATATTCTTGTATTATGTTGGCTTTTGCTACATTATAACTCCAACTAGGAGTGGGTTTTTTGATCCTATGTATTCAGAATTAAGCATACTCCCTTGAAGATGCTTGGTGTATAAATGTTTTGGTATTTCATGTTTAAAAATACTCAAAGAGCTATCAGCATTTTGATGAATATCAAAAATATTACATGTTAGTTTGACTATTCATGAAATGATAATAGTTTTCCTAAAAGTAAAAGGGGAAATTTTCATCTGGAGCCAAGGTTGTGTCAGTTTTATAAAAAAAAAAAAAGTTACAACTTTCTATAACTTTATTATAATAAATACTTTGATATATTTGGATTTTGACTTGTTCTTCTTAGTACATTAGGAATTTACCACCCTAAAATTCATATCATTAGCCAGCTTCTCTTGGTTATTTATCATTTGGCAGTTGTCTTAAAAACTACAAATAAAATTGATTACTTTTTCACCCCTTGGTGGTATTCCTGCCTTAATCAATAAAGCATAGCCTCCATATATCTGCTGAAATGTTAAATTGTTCCAAAAGTAGATTAAAAAGTGAAAGTGATAAAGATATTTTTATTCATCTTTTATGGAGGATACAAAGATTAAGGGGAACTCCGAACTGATGACAAATGCAGGATTTTTTGGTGCTAATGTTTTTGAAAGTTAGTTACAATAATTTATATTGAATTTTGAGTTTTATGAAGTTAAAAGTATCTGAATGAAAGCTAAAATATCTATCTTTTATTCAAAGTTAAAATATATGAGAAGACCTTGCCACACAGTGGGTTGTGCTGCCACGTGGGTTACTTGTATCCCATATCAGAGTGCTCAGCTGTTCCATTTCTAATCCAGCTTTCTAATAATGCAGCCTGGGAGGCAGCAGATGATGGCTCAAATGCATGGGCCTCTGCCACTCGTGGGAGACCCAGATGGAATTTGAGGCTCCTGGCTTCATCCTGGTCCAGCCCTTGTAGGCATTTGGAAAGTGAACCAATAGATGGAAAATCTCTCCCTCTCCCCTCCTCCTCCCCTCTCCCTTCTCTCTCTCCCTCCCCCTTTCAAGTAGATGAAAAATAAACAATTGTAAATGAAATAAAAGTATTTGGCAATTTATATAAATATGACACTGTTTTTATGAAAAATTAAAAATGAATGGATGTATGTGTGATGACAAAGGGTCATCATAAGCACATCTGGTATTTTAATTTAAAGGCTAGCTGTGACTTTTAAAGATAAAGGTCATATTATAAAAATGAGTACTAATTATCTTTAAATTGAAAGACAAAAATATTTCTTCTGAAATGAAGATTAATTCTGACTTATTTGAATATGTATCATTAGACTTTTCAGTTATTCCAAACCATTAGAGTCACTTATCATATGATATATTAATTATAAATATTTAAAAACCCTTGTAAGCCTTTACCCAGTAATTTTATTAGAGTGTATTGACTTCCAACTGTGAATTGCTTTCACTAACAGGTTAATAACATGTGAGTGATATAGAAATTAATTTGTGTAAGATACTTTTTTTTAAAGGTTTATTCATTTATTTGAAAGTCAGAGTTACACAGAAGGAGAAGGAAAGGCAGAGAGAGAGGTCTTCCATCCGCTGATTCACTCCCCAATTGGCCACAATGGCCTGAGCTTAGCCAATCCGAAGCCAGGAGCTTCTTCTAGGTCTCCCACATGGGGTTCAGGGGCCCAAGAACTTGGGCAGTCTTCCACTGCTTTCCCAGGCCATAGCAGAGAGCTGGATCAGAAGTAGAGCAGCCAGGACTCAAACCAGTGCCCATATTGGATGCTGGCACTGCAGGTGGTGGCTTTAACCACTACACCACAGCGCCAGCCTCAATATGTTAAGTACTTTAAAGTATGGGGGCCCACACCATGGCTCACTTGGTTAATCCTCCGCCTGCGGTGCCAGCATCCCATGTGGGCACCGGGTTCTAGCCCCGGTTGCTCCTCTTCCAGTCCGGCTCTCTGCTGTGGCCCGGAAAGGCAGTGGAGGATGGCCCAGGTCTTGGGACCCTGCACCCACCTGGGAGACCAGGAGGAAGCACCTGGCTCCTGGCTTCAGATCCGTGTAGTTCTGGCCTTAGCGGCCATTTGGGGAGTGAACCAGAGGAAGGAAGACCTTTCTCTGTGTCTCTCTCTCTCACTGTCTAACTCTGTCACCAAAAAAAAAAAAAAAAGAGAGAGAAAAAGAAAAGAAAAGTAAAATATGGTGACTGTGAGACTGAAACAAGGCATTTGTGGAGAGAATCAGGAAAAGTAAGCCAGATTTTCTGAAGATCAGTTTTGCTGTGATGTGGACAATTTAGGGAAAATGTGTAGAGTCAACCAGGAAACTCAGATGAGCAGAAGTGATTATTGAAAGAGATGTAATACAGAGAAATAATGGATCCAAACACTTTTTAGAGCTCAGATCAGTCAGAGATGGTATCCAGGTGTGAGGGATACATTTGAGAGAGGGGTGGATGAAGAATGAATTCTAGATTTCTGGCAAGAGCACTAGGAGGGTATTGTATGAGTTTATTGAGTTGGGAAATGCTGGAAGAGGACCCAGTTGGGAGAGATGGTGCTGAGATCAGAGTTTGATGGATTCCTGTGAGATAGCTGAGGGTCTGCCTAGCATGCAACTCGAAGATAAACTGGGATTGCAGATCCCAGGATCACTGGCTTCAAGAGCCCAAGACCCTCAAGTATATGAGGTAATGGAGAGCAAATGTGAACTGAGAAGAAAATGAACTTGAAATCCCCCACATTGAGCTGTTGAAAATGGAAGGAGGAAGCAGCTAGAAAAACAGAAGAAGCCACAGTAACTGATACGATTTTAAAAATATAGTAACATCATCATTTTGAATTTCATGTTTTGACTAGGGATTCCTGTGTAACAGTAAAAATCAGAGGACTTCCAAGTTAACAACACCTAGGGTTTCCTAGACAGTTTTAGCACTGAAAAAAATGACTGTTTTCTGTAACACTTGACAACACTATGAGAAAGCTTTAAATGATGCCCGTGATGCCGAAAGTTAAATGCTCTAAATCAATATGTTTTCTTAGAAGATACTTACAGATCTACTCTCCACCAAAAATGTAGTGTTCTTTATAGAGTTTAAATATACAGACAGGTTTTTTTTTTGTTGTTGTTGGAAATACTGTTGCCATTTATTTGTGGTAGTTTCATGAAGTGTGGTTCCAGTCAAATGGTGCTTTTCACTGGGAGTGAACATTAAATCTCACAGCTGGTTTGGAATTACTCTTTTGGTCCTTTTCTGGAGTTAGCTACAAAGATAATCATAGAAGAGCAATTCATCATTATTAATGTATTATGTAGCTTAACCTTGGCAGAGCTCAAGTTACTTTAAAAGTTTGGTTTAATAAATGAAACAAGTATTATTTTCACAACATTCTTGGTGAGGCAGATGTACTTGAAACTGCCTACTGACATGTGTCTCATTTTCATCGCAGGATTCCCTGGGCATGCAAGGCCCCCAAGGTCCACCTGGAAAAGAAGGTCAGAGGGTAAGTAAACTTGGAACAACTGGTGGGCATTACTAACCCAGGGGTTACTTATTTCTGAACACTGATAAAAATGAAATCAAAATATAGCAAGTAAATGGACATAAGGACAGTATCGAGTATCCAAAGGCTGAAATTTCAGATTTGAGATTTCAATGGAGTTTTACAATTCAGAATAGTCTATATGTTTTTACAACTGGCAGCACAAGTGCAGAGGTATTGTTTGGGCTAAATGAATTAACCCTAATTTGATCTAGAGTACTTTGGTCATGTTTTTAGTTCTTGTGATAAGCTGATGAGTATCTTTGTGGAGGTTCAACCCATTCAACAATTCTATGAAGATTGTGAACATTAAATGCATTTTTTAGCAAATTAAATCATTAACATCAGTGACTCTTCCTTAACTCCCCTTTCATCATTGAGATAAAATATACAGTAAGTGAATAGATTGCAATTTCAGCTGAGGTTACAGTAATGACCATGTGTCTCTGGTCCAGTCGAGTCTCCTCATCACCTGCTAAGAGGAATTCTTGCTGTGTAGTGATGACGGTTTGTCTTCACCTGAACACTGAGGATTTCATTCTTATGGCTCACCACTATCGCTATGTCCAGATCATTCTAAAGTCTCAGAACTTATGTATGTGTGCTTTCCTGTATGATTATTCATGAAGTCTTTGGGTTAAATAGAACAGGTCTGATCAATTTCTGTTACTTACAAAGGAGGATTATGTGAGTTAGAGTGTTCAAGTGACTGCTGAAGTTGGGCTTCTGACTCTGGTCCCCATGTCCTCTCTACTGTGCCCGTTTATTAACCCCATATCTGATTTTTAGTCATTTCCAGTAGTTATTCGCAATTTGTCCTGCTAGCAAATAAGTCTGTTTGTTAAAATGCATCTGAGGGCCGGCGCCATGGCTCAATAGGCTAATCCTCTGCCTTGCGGCGCTGGCACACCAGGTTCTAGGCCCGGTCGGGGCGCCGGATTCTGTCCCGGTTGCCCCTCTTCCAGGCCAGCTCTCTGCTGTGGCCAGGGAGTGCAGTGGAGGATGGCCCAAGTGCTTGGGCCCTGCACCCCATGGGAGACCAGGAGAAGCACCTGGCTCCTGCCTTCGGATCAGCGCGATGCGCCAGCCATGGCGGCCATTGGAGGGTGAACCAACAGCAAAAGGAAGACCTTTCTCTCTGTCTCTCACTGTCCACTCTGCCTGTCAAAAAGATAAAATAAAAAAATTAAAAAAAAAAGGCATCTGAGTTCCCCAAATATTTGAGGTCATATTGTATATTTTACCAAGGTTTACTTTACTGGGTTAACAAAATCTGAATTCTCTTAACTTGCTTATAATATGGATTCCTCACACTTCCACCCACCCCAACCCCAACCCCAACCCCAACCTGCTAATGGTCCTTCTCAGAAAGGACACATTGATCTTCTGGAGATGTCAGGAATGGAACTGGACATGTGTGGTCTCATTTAGAGCAGGGTAATATGTAGCAAGTGTGTCCTGTGCCAGGGACAGTGTCCTTGTATTGCAGCTTCAGGTTGAGTCTGTGATCCTTTGTCTAGTGTCCCACTATTGACTTTTACTGACCTGTGCTCAAGTAAAGACTCCCGTCTTTTATTTTCATGAAAATTTCTATCAAGTCGTATTCTCATTAAAGAAAAATCGTGTTGGCCTTGTTAAATCACACAATAATAATTTAAATCCTTCTTAAATTCCATCTTCTAGACTTTAGTCCCTAGTAGCATTTCATTATAGGGCAATATTTCTTTCAAAGAACTTGAATGCTGTTTTTTCAGTGGAATAGCTCCCAGCTTTATGTCACCTTAAAAGGTAGCCTCCACCTTTCTTCAAATCATTAATAAATCCAGAGCAGAACAGGCCTGAAAATGCTATGTAACACTGGCAGAGTGGGCCATCTTTTCTACAATGGATGTTCTTGTGGCACGATAATCCAGTCACATACATCTGCATTTGAACTCTAACTCCTCCCCACCCACATTTCTTAATTTGATGTGGAAGATAATTGTGAGAGACTTGTCAAATACTAGCTGAAAATGAAAAAATATTCAAATGAGGTTTTTTAAAAATAATAATGCTTCAAGTTGAAATTGTACCTATCAGAAAATGTAGGTTAAAGAATAAATCTTATGTATTTTTTCATAATTATGGAGTAAATTATTCAGATTTTAAAATTCAATCACTATTTTACGTAAATTTACCCCCATTTAAAAATTTATATAGTCCAGATAATTTATATTATTTTTGTTTTTATCTTCTACAAAAAGAGTAATGTCATCTCAGATCCTAAAAAATATAATAGAATTTTATAGACATAGTTTGTATTTATTGCTACTGCTCTTTGACAAATACCATATTTATTAAAGCCTAGGCAGAGAAGGTATTAGAAGCTAGGAGCTTCTTCCAGGTCTCCCACATGGGTGCAGGGGCCCAAGCACTTGGGCCATCTTCCACTGCTTTCCCAGGCCATAGGCAGAGAGCTGGATTGGAAAAGGAGCAGCTGGGACATGAACTCGTGCACATGTGGGATACTGGTGTCACAGACAGAGGCTTAGCGTACTGTGCCACAGTACGAGCCCCACAGCTCAGCTTTTGGACATATAAAAGCAGTTGCAGGGCTGTCGCCTGCAGTCCTGGAATCCCATAATGGGCGCCATTTGGAGTCCCGGCTACTCCACTACTGATCCAGCTCTCTGCTGTGGCCTGAGAAAGCAGTGGAAGATGGCCCAAGTCCTTGAGCTCCTGCCCCCTTGTGGGAGACCCAGAAGTAGCTCCTAACTTCAGATTGGCGCGGCTCCAACCAATTGGGCAGTGAACCAGAGGATGGAGGACCTCCCTCTCTTTCTCTCTGCCTCTCCTTCTCTGTGTAACTCTTTCAAGTAAATAAATAAATCTTAAAAAAAAAAAAAGCAGTTGTATGGTTATGTCTGTATGTGGTAAGGTGTACTCCTATATTTTGATTACATATGTTTGACCAGGCAAGCCTTAGGCACTTTACTCCTAGGCATAGTGTCTTTAGTAAATGTAGTATTTAATTTTAGACAAATCATTAACTTGTTAACTAAGGAGAACATGTATTTGATCAAGAAAATCTCAGGTAAAATGACCCTTTTCACTGCTACTTCATTGAACCTGTTATTTAACTTGGATCAGAGTTCTTCCTTTATCTGGACATCTGTCCCCTTGCTCTGATACCCCCGCTGCTTCATGATGTCCTGTACTTATCCAGCTTGATAATAAAATTCAGTAAGTAAAAATTTTCCAGACATGGAGAAGATTGGTTTCTCTTTCTTAAAAAAGCAGAGATGAGATTGATGCTGTCATTGTACAGTTGCTCAGATCTGTTTGTCTTAGGAATTAATGGCGCTGATCTTGCCCAAATTTACCAGGACTTGCGTGGTAACACACTTTGTTTTTCTTTAGGCTTGTTTGTTTCAGAACTGGTTTATGTGCTTTTCCTCAGATGACAGAAGTAACAAATTATATTCTAATGATTTCTGGATTATATTGTTCCCATTAGGAAAAAAGACGTCAAAGTCATTGCTTCAGGAAACCCAGCACATACTACGAGTCTCAGCTAAGCAAAATGTTCCTTAAGCTGATTTGTTTTTATGGGGCTGGATATATTTTTCAAGTGAAATTATGCTTCTATGGCCTAGCTGTGTTCAACGACAGCTTTACAGAACACAGCAAGCCAATGAGGCAGATCAGACCTACCTCTCAGTGCAGTAAAAAATAAAAACAAAGTAATATTTCTCCTTGCTTTTAGTTTATTCCAGAGGGCTAACTTCACAATTATGAGAATGACCTTAAGGTCCCAATGAAGAGACTTCGGGGCCAGTAGAAACCACTAACCGTTGATTCATATCGTGACATGGGCTTGTATCTGCGTGGGGAGAGAGGTTCTTACAGAGAAGATTATGTATACGGATCGGGTTTCAGCCTCTGGAAGTAATTTGATTAGTTTCACATAAAATGAGGGGGGAGGTAAAATTTGTCATCTCATCTTTATGGGTCAAAACTGACATTTACCTATAAATGTATGTGAATGCATCCACAATTCTGCTTACTCACTAGAACAATGATTGGTGTTCTTGTACCAAGAAATTCTATTACTAACAATAAATGTTAAAATATATATTTGGCCGGCGCCGTGGCTCAATAGGCTAATCCTCCACCTTACGGCGCCGGCACACCGGGTTCTAGTCCCGGTCAGGGCGCCGGATTCTGTCCCGGTTGCCCCTCTTCCAGGCCAGCTCTCTGCTATGGCCAGGGAGTGCAGTGGAGGATGGCCCAGGTGCTTGGGCCCTGCACCCCATGGGAGACCAGGAAAAGCACCTGGCTCCTGGCTCCTGCCATCGGATCAGCGCGGTGCGCCGGCTGCAGCGGCGGCCATTGGAGGGTGAACCAACGGCAAAGGAAGACCTTTCTCTCTGTCTCTCTCTCTCACTGTCCACTCTGCCTGTCAAAAAAAAAAAAATATATATATATATATATATATTTAAAATGATAGTTTTAACTCTGGTCTTAGGTAAGACAAAAATATCTAAAGGACCCTCTTTTTTCTTGTATCTATACATGACCATGTAAATGCACATGTTATAAATAACAGCAGAGGTTCTGGATTTTATAACTAGTGGTTGATATTTATTGCATTTGTTAAAACTTACTGGCATACAGTCAACATCTTTTTACTTTTACATTCACTTCCTGTGAAATTACCTCAGGATGTCTCTATGAGGATCACCTTGAGATGCTATCTGACATTTCTAGATGGATAAATGAGGCATTGTGTATCCTGTTCAGATCTCAAGCAGGAGTGCTGTAACCAACTAAGAGGCCAAAAGTGATCAAGTCTACATTTATAAATGCATGCCTGTTTGCAGAGCTGTACAGTAGACATTAGATATTTGGTGTCTCCCAAATCTGGATTGAACACAGTTGCTGAAGTAAAGAAGTAAGACAAGAAGAAGTGAAAGGAGTTCATATATGTTTGCATCAAACAAATATCTGCAGGAGTATGGTTGTGTTGCAAGGATAAAAATCCTCAAATATGCTCACATTCTATTACCGGGGGAAAAGATAAATCAAAGGAACAAGATACTAGGAGATAATGCCTAGCTCAGTCTAATTAAAGTCAAGTGAAAAACAGATACAGTACAAGATGTAGCACAGACTTTGTGCTAACAGGCCATCCCTTAAAGTTAAATATCACAACTAGTTAATGACAGTGTGCCTGTGGTCCACTGTGGGAAACTTCACTCTAATTAGCGGTCTCTGCAGTGCACTTTAAGCAGAAGAAACAAAATACCCTGAGAAGGCTGTCAACGAGGGAAAAATAACATTATGACAAATTATTTTGTTCCAATACTCATATAGGTAGTAAAACTACAATGAGCTGAGGTTTTTTAAAAAATTCTTATATTCGTATAAGTGAAGGATCAAATGATGCTATTTGTATAGAAACAAAACAAGTTTTCTGTTGTTTGGTTTAGGAAAGAAGAAATGTTTCGTGTTTTTTCCAAGAGAATTCTGACTCTGAAAGGCTTATTAATCTGAATTGACCCCAGAGCTGTTCTCTGCTATGAAAGAAGCACACCCTTCCCTGGACACACCCAGTGCCTGAGGCCCAGAGGCCCTGAGACTTCTGGAGGGAGGGACCTAGGAACATCAGATTAACACAATTTACTGCTAAATGGCAAGGGGAACTTAGTGTCATTCTAGTCTACCACTAAGAAAACTGGGTCCAGAAGCATCTGGCTATTCTCTAACACCGCAGGGCTATTTTTTTTTTTTTTTCAGGCAGAGTGGACAGTGAGAGAGAGACAGAGAGAAAGGTCTTCCTTTTGCCATTGGTTCACCCTCCAATGGCCCCCGCGGCTGGCGCGCTGCAGCCGGCGCACTGTGCTGATCCGAAGGCAGGAGCCAGGTGCTTCTCCTGGTCTCCCATGGGGTGCAGGGCCCAAGTACTTGGGCCATCCTCCACTGCACTCCCTGGCCACAGCAGAGAGCTGGCCTGGAAGAGGGGCAACCGGGACAGAATCCAGCGCCCCGACCGGGACTAGAACCTGGTGTGCCGGCGCCACTAGGTGGAGGATTAGCCTAGTGAGCCGCGGCACTGGCCCAAGGGCTATTTATTCTTTTTCACTCTTCTGGATACTAAGAAACATCTGCCCTTGCTTTTGTGGCCTCTTACCAAAATCCAAGTTTGCATGACTTGAAAAAAGAGAATATTGAGGAGTTCACCAAAGCACTACTTTGAAACCCATTTTATTTTTCTAATTAAGGCCATACATTATAAGGGACAAATACTAATGACACTCCTTTAGTCTGTTTTGTGTCCCTATAACAGAATAACGAAGAGTACTTTATAAAGAAAAAAGTGAATTTAGATCATATTATGGAGGTTCAAGAGCATGACACTGGCATCTGGTTGGCCCTGATGAGGACCTTATGACAGATGCCCATCACAATGGCAGAAGCATGTGCAAGAATTGTGAGCAGCACAAGTGAAAGAGGGGTTCCAAGAAGATGCCAGGCTCCCTTGCTACAAGTCATTCTCCCAGAAACTAATTGAGGGCCATGAGACTTCATCCATTCTCCTGAGATAGCATTAATCATTAATCCATTCATGAGCATGGAGCCCACATGGCCGAGTTTCTTTCTTTCTTCATATGTGTGTGTATTTCAAGTAGACCTTATTTCTTTATTTTTAATAACTTTTTTAAATATTTTATTTATTTATTTGAAAGATAGAGACAGTGAGAGGGAGAGATAGAAAGGTCTTCCATCTGCTGTTTCAATCCCCAAATGGCTGCAGTGCTGGAGATGAGCTGATCTGAAGTCAGGAGCCAGGAGCTTCTTCTGGGTCTCCCATGCAGGTGCAGGGGCCCAAGCACGTGGGCCATCTTCCACTGCTCTCCCAGGCCATAGGCAAAGCATGGGATCAGAAGAGGAACAGCCAGGACTAGAACTGGTGCCCATATAGGATGCCAGTGCCTCAGGCGTAGGATTAACCTACTGAGCCACATCACTGGCCCTGACTTTCCATAAAAACCCACCTCTTTCCAGCGCCATGGCTCACTAGGCTAATCCTCCACCTTGCGGTGCCGGCACACGGGGTACTAGTCCCGGTCTGGGCGCTGGATTCTGTCCCGGTTGCCCCTCTTCCAGGCCAGCTCTCTGCTGTGGCCAGGGAGTGCAGTGGAGGATGGCCCGAATCCTTGGGCCCTGCACCCCATGGGAGACCAGGAAAAGCACCTGGCTCCTGCCATCGGATCAGCATGGTGCGCCGGCCACAGCGCACCGGCCGCGGCGGCCATTGGAGGGTGAACCAACGGCAAAGGAAGACCTTTCTCTCTGTCTCTCTCTCTCTCTCACTGTCCACTCTGCCTGTCAAAAATTAAAAAAAAAAAAATTAAAAAATAACCCACCTCTTGAAGATGTCACCACCTCAACACCATCACACTGGGACCAAGCTTCCACCACATGAACTTGTGAAGGGACAAGTCCAATCTAAACCAAAACAAGCAGTTGGTCATTTTTAAAAAAATATATATATATATATTATTTTATTTGAAAGGTAGAAATAGAAAGAAAGAGGGAGAGAAAGAGAGATCATCCACCTGCTGCTTCAATCCCTAAAGGACCAGGCTGAAGCTAGCAGCTAGGTGCTTTTTATGGGTCTCCCATGTGGGTATCGGGGCCCAAGTACTTGATCCATCTTCCACTGCTTTCCCAGGCACATTAGCAGGGAGCTGGATCAGAAGTGGAACATCTGGGACTCGAACTGGTGCCCGTATGGGATGCCAACACTGCAGGCAGAGGCCTAACCTTCCACACCATAGCACCATCCCCGAGTTGGTCCTTCTGTGGCCTCTGCATGTCTTGAGGCATGCACATTCAGTTATCATGCTCTACCTGTTCTTTGCTAACAAAGCGGAATTGCCTGATCAGTGAGGAACAGGGGTGGGAATCACCATTACTCTTTTTACAGCCGTGGGATTGGATTGATTTGTGAATTCAGGCAAACCACTCAAGATTCTAATCTAAATTGATTTGTTTTATCACAGCTTAGCCCTCAGGTATATTATGGGATTAAGCCAAAAGCACTTTGGATGAACTCTGGTGACAGGTATTCTATGAAGGAGTCTTATAAATATTAGCGACTTAGCCACAGAATTCCTTAAAGCAGATGGAAAAAAAAGACACTTTCTGCCAAAGTGGCACTGTGCTGGGACTTTTGTATCAATATCTTTATTCAGAACATCACATTGAACATATTGGTAGCTATTCACTACATTTACCATTGGAAATGTCAAATAGAAAGTTACTTATCCATTTGGGACACAATGACCATACGTGGCTGCCAAAACCCATACTTAATAGTTATTAATCAGTGTGGGAAATATAGACATATAAGTTTTTCAGAAATGCAAAATGTTTGGAACATGAAACATTTTATGACCTACTGACTGTGAAAGTCACAAAATTATTTTTCCAATAAATAATTAAAGCCTTGACTTTGTAAAACTCCAAAGTGTTTTGAGTTACTTTCACTAATAGCACAGAATTTTCAAAGCAGATTAAATTTTATAGCTCTTCAGTGCTTTTTATAGTATGTTATGTTTCAGTTTTCAGGGGAGAATATTATAAGCAAATGTAATGCAACACTTTTAAGAAAGGTTGGAAATTTCTGTTTATGAAAAATGGACTATACAGTACACTCATTTCTATGCTTCTAAGCATAATGGTCATTTTAGACCATGAATTTTATAGAAACAGTTTAGAATCTATTTTTCTTCATTTTCCATTTGTGTGACAGTTATCAATATACTAAGCATTCTTTTGAGATTTTTAGTATGTTCCACATAAATAGATAGATAAATAGATGAGTGTGTTATCCTTGCTTTCTTTTTGAATAAAAAAAAGATTTTATTTATTTGAGAGTTAGAGTTATAGACACAGAGAGGGATAGACAGAAAGGTCTTCCATCCACTGGTTCACTCCCCAAATGGCCACAATGTCTGGAGCTGGGCCAGTCGGAGCCAGGAGCTTCTTCTGGCTCTCCAACATGGGTGTAGTGGCCCAAGCACTTGGGCCATCTTCCACTGCTTTCCCAGGCCATTTGTAGAGACCTGAATTGGAAGAAGAGTAGCCAGGACATGAACCAGCACCCATACGGGATGCTGGTGCTACAGGTGGAGGCTTAGCCTACTATGCCACAGCGCTAACCCCTCCATTATCCTTTTAAAATTTGTAGCAACATGTATCACATGATGTTATCACTACATTTTTTCATTTGTCATTTGTGGTTTTAAAATCACTAATTAATATATTTCTTGAACACTAGGAAACATTGATATTTGTATAGCTGAAGTAAAAGATATTAATAATACTTCTACATGGCCATGACAAAGGCTGACTAAAGAATATCCAAAATATATTTAATACCTTGAATACACTTAAAATTCAATAATGTAAACACATAATTTATATATGTTAAATAGTGATTCCACATTAAGAAAATTAACCATTGATAATGTAATGAAAAAAGCAAGATATCATTGAAGAAAAAATCTACACTTTTCATTCTGCTACACTAAGGCTGTCATTTCGTAGTCTTCATTGGCCATGTGTTTTATGCCATGTTCCACATCTTTTCCAGAACATTTCAATGGCCAGTGAGTGTATTTATTCAATAATGTTGTTTACAGTAGAACAAAAAACCTCTCCAAGAGATCTGAAAGCCCATTTATTTACTCAAGAAGCATTTGAGTGCCTATTTTATGCAAGGTGCTATGGGAGCTGGTGCTGTGGCACAGCCCCAGCCTGCAGGGCTGGCATCCCATATGGGCACTGGTTCAAATCCAGGCTGCTCCACTTCCAATCCAGCTCCCCACTGATGTGCCCAAGAAAGCAGCAGAGGATGGCCCAAGCCCTTGGGCCCCTGCACCCATGTGGGAGACCCAGAAGAAGCTCCTGGCTCCTGGCTTGGGATTAGTTCAGCTCTGGCCATTGAGGCCATTTGGGGAGTGAACCAGCAGATGAAACACCTCTCTCCCTGTCTCCACCTCTCTCTGTAACTCTGTGTTTCAGATAAACAAATCTTTAAAAAAAAAAAAAAAGTAAGTTGCTATGGATATTGACTTGTGTTAAATTTCCCTAAAAGCAAAGTGCAAGATGAAATTCCTATGTAAATGATTCATGGGAGAAACCTGTAACAGATTGAGGAATGCAGGAAAAGGAAGATAAAATGAAGGTTAAAATATTCAGGAGACATATCTTCTCATAATGACCCCACAAGGCAACCCAGGAGCATCACAGAATTTGTCCTACCATAAGGCAAGGGGATGTGATGCCCCAACTGGGTGGAGAGAAGGGCAGTACCTTCCTAGCTACCGCCAAGCAAGGCAGTTTTTATAGACTAAGGTAACCTGGAAAAAGTACAGGCAGAAGCCAGGAGCAGCCAACATCCTTGGCAAATGAGGACCAGCCATGCCTGCCCCCCCTACATCTGTACCAGAGATGGAGTAAAACATAATCCTTTGTATTAGCAGTGTAAAGTCCTCAAGAAAAAGTGAAGACATGATAAAAATAAAACTTTAATAATATTCATCTCATCATGGGGAGTGAGGAGGGAGGAGAAGGAGGTGGAGGAAGAGGAAGAGGGAGAGAGAGAAGGAAAGACTTAATAGTAAAGAAAATAACAGAACCGTTCTTTTAGTCTAATTAAGAAGAGACAATGGGCAAACTCAGGGCATACTTTAAAAACAAGTGAAATGGCCAGATAGAATACACATTAAGGAAAGTAAATAAGCAGAAAGATACACAATGGACTTAATATCAAAAACGATTGCTATTGTATCATATCTGAAATGATGGTAGAACATTTACCCAAAACACTAGAGGAAAATGTTCTCTTGAGGAAGATTGGGTTTTTGAAGTTTGAAGCTCACATGGTTAGAGCTGGTGAAGGGACCTACAATTTGAAGTACATTTGAGGTGCAACTCAACATGGGTTGAAATCTTGAGTTTACTCTTAGGAAGTCATCCATTTACAGGTGATAATGAAGGCAGCTAGAATGGGTAGAATGAGCAAGGGAGACTCTAGAAAAAAAGACCTGAGTGCAGAACCTTGAAAACGGGGTAGACCTGCAGGAGCAGTGGGGAGGTGAACAAGAAAGTTATAGTATGGAGAAATAAGAGAATATGGAGAAAGCTTGGAAAGAGAGGGAATGGCCGGTCGATTGGAAGTATTTCAAAGATTCCAGAAAGGATGAAATCTGAGGAAAAGCTGTCAGTGATCTTGAAAGAATCCAGTTTCTAAGAGTAGCTGTGCTGTGCAGAGGCAGAAGTGACATTCCACAGGTGTTTGGAATGTAACAAGTATTGAGAAAGGGGATTGTAAACTACTGTTTTCACAAGTTGAGGTATGAAAGGAGATGGCCTAAGACTATACTTGGAGAAGTCAAGGAAAAGACTCTTTTTAGTACTTGAATGTATTTTACCAATGGAAGCAAGAAAACAATGTGTAGGAAGAAACTGAGGATTGCAGTGGGAAACCAAAATAAATAATCTGACCTCCAAACCAGAGGAATTTGAAAAAGAAGGCTCAATTGTAAACATGCGTTGGTACCTGAAAGGCACAAGAGAAGGGGCCGAGGGGGCAGGAGCATTCATGTTGTGGGCAAACTTGTAATAAAGGTGCATTGTATATTCATATTTCATATGCATTTCATCTCACACAGGAAGAATTTATCAGCGTAGATATTACTTAATAAAACTTGTTAATCATAACAGTCATTGATCTCAAGATTGTTCAATATGTTCAGACTGAAAAAATGTACAGCTACTACTTTTTCCTTCATGAATGGCAAGCCCAAGTCAGTCAGGTAAAAGAGAAAATAATATAAAAGTATAAGACACCATGCTAAAAAGAAAATGGAGGAAATGAGGCATTGGGAGAAGAAAAAGCTAAT
The DNA here is from genome assembly GCF_051225735.1 of Oryctolagus cuniculus. Lineage (NCBI taxonomy): Eukaryota > Metazoa > Chordata > Mammalia > Lagomorpha > Leporidae > Oryctolagus > Oryctolagus cuniculus. Next base: position 102,609,910 of record NC_142871.1, on the reverse strand, counting down.
GTACCACATCTTGAATTTTCTAGATTCATCTAGCAATACTAAAAATCTGGGCATTTAGTTTTCAGCTTTTCCATCTACACCTCCTTTCCTTTGTAGATCACCAGTAATATCTTAGAAGAACATTTCTGTTATCAGCTGTTTGAATTCATTTATTTTGTTTTACAAATCCATTTTGCTATGATACAACTCTAACTTCTTGGATAACTCTTTTGTTGGTACAGCATAATGATGTCAGGGTAAAATATTGTCGAGATTAAATTGTCCTTATCTTTATTGCTTCTGGCAATTTTCACTTTTTATATCTTTGCACACATTCTGTAAACTGTCATTTTTTTCTCGAATGATATAAAAATGTTGAAGCATGCTAATTAAGTATCATTCACCAGCTAGGAAATGTCAAGGAACTGGTTTATCATGTAAATAGTCCTGCCTGCCCTGGTTATAGCTATAAATGTTTGTATTCTTTACTGGTAACTTACTGTGGGCTTAAAATTCTCTTTCTTTGAGATATGATGGAAATGAATATGGTGTATTTCTTTGCAGTTGTTGCCATAGAGATAAAACCTTTTCAAAGGAAAGTAGGATGGCATAAAAATTACTAATTCAAAAGAAGTTATGCTTCTAATTTAATATTAAAATGGCACACCATTCTCTTTTGTCAAAGAAGCATGACTTGAGTGTGTCTAATATACTTCAATTGGGTGATTTCTAGCATAAGAAAAACTAAAGCAAAAAATGGAAAAGGTGAATTCCCCAGAGCATTTCATAGTATAGAGCTTTCACTTTTAATCTTTCATTCTTAAGACTTAAAATATTCCTGATCATCTTCCACCCATGATTCAGATTCTTACTCCTTTATATATTGCTATTCAATTTCAAATCTAATTACCTATAATAGAGTTTCCTAAAAACAAATAATTTATCTGCTTTGCCACATCATTTCCAACAGTTAGGCACGTTTTCCAGCATGAACAAAATTAGAAAAATGAACACATCTACAGAATGTTCTCAGAGCTCATTACTGTTCATGCTCATGTTTTGAAAGTCTTGCAGACTTTCCTAACAAATCAAATTAGGACATTCTTGTAAAATATTCTATGACTTAGAATTATTTTACTAATCAACTTCAATTTGATTCTATCACAAAAATGTCAGCATCCTCACTTTGGAATAAGCTAAACCATCAGTAAGGCTGATGATTAATGAGTTTGGGAAGAGGCAGCCCATGGCACCGTTACGTTAGCCCGTTACGTCACTGTGCCTCCAAATCTCTGTGAGAACTAGGTAAGGGAAAAACGAAAAGAGGACGAGGATGGATGAAAGTGGATCTTCCTCATAACTATCATGGCATTTTTTTCTTTATCTTTATTTTGGTGATTTTTTTTCTTTATTACTCTCATTTTATTTGGAAGGCAGGGTAAGATAGAGACCTCTTCCATCTGCTAGTTCACACTCCAAATGCCCACAACAGCCAGGATTGTGCCAAGTCAAAAATCAGGAACCCAGAAAACAATCCAGGTTTCCCATGTGAGTGGCAGGGCTCCATATAGTTGAACCACAACCTGCTGCTCCCAAAGTGTGCACTAGCAGGAAGTGGAACACAGCAGAGCCAGGACTAAAATCCAGGCACTCTGATATGAGCTGTGCGCATCCCAAGTGGCAACTTAACTGCTCACCAAACCCTCACCCACATTTGTTTTCTTTTAAGACAAACTCTTGTTTACCTAATTACAAGGATTTGAAAGGAAGTAGAGCAATTAAGATTGTACCCCTAAATAAGATTGAAGTTAATAAACTTTCACAACAGTGAAGTATTAGTGCAGTACTACTCAAGTGTGGTGTCTGGGAAAGCTGTCATGAGACCGTGCTAAGTATGGAAATTGAAAATACATGTTTCAATACTCTTATAAAAACACTGTGTAATTTAGTGTGTGACTGTTGGAGTCACCTAGCTGAACTGGTCAAAGGTGACTCATTGAATTGCTGGACTCACAAGGAGAGTGACAGCTGCTGCTAACTGCCTCTGAGTCATGAAGAGCTGGACCACATAACATGTGCTATTGTAAGGTGAGCCTGTAAAATGTAATCTGCAAATAGCTGAGAAATGTAATCATTTATTTTTATAAATATTAATTACTTTACCTTTTAATAAGGGTAGAAAAGTAAAATGTATTTTAAACCATAGCTAATGACAAAAACCATGTCAGTAAATTTTACTGACACAATCATACAGTAGAAATAAACTGAATTATAGCTTTGGGAGTGAGTCAAAGAAATTTTTTAAGATTTATTTATTTATTTGAAAGGCAGAGTTACAGAGAGAGGAGGAGAGACAGATCTTCCACCCGCTGGTTCACTCCCCAAATGTCCGCAACAGCCAGGGCTGGGCCAAACTGAAGCCAGGAGCTGCTTCTGGGTCTCCCATGTGGGTGCAGGGGCCCAAGGACTTGGGCCATCCTCTGCTGCATTCCCAGGCCATAGCAGAGAGCTGGATTGGAAGTGGAGCAACAATGACTTGAAGCAGCACCCATATGGGATGCTGGTGCTGCAGGCAGGGGCTTTACCCTCCTTACCACAGCAGCAGCCTCATTAAAAGAAAGTAAGATTAAAGTAATTGATACTAGTTTTGTTAGGAAGTATGATCACTCATATACTGAATTCAGTTAATTGATGTTAAAGCACTAAATCATGGCATGATATTGGCAGCAATGTGCTGGCAATTGAAGCAATGAAACTACAAAAAGGTTGCAGTATTTAAACATAAGTATGTTTAAAGCCAAAACAATTTTTTGATAGAATGAACATCAATTTAAAAAGTGAATTGAGCAGCAGGCATTTGGCCTAGAAGTTAAGCTGCCAGTTGGGATGCTTGTGGTCTATATCAGAGTACCTGGGTTCAAGTCCCAACTCTGCTCTCAATTCTAGTTTTTTCTTGGTGCACACACTAGGAAGCAGCAGGTAATGGCTCAAGTACTTGAAGACCTGCCAGTCACATGGAAGACCTGCACTGAGGTTCTGGACCGCTGGCTGTGGCCTGCCCAAGCCCTGAAGAAACCAACACATGGGAAATTTCCCTGTGTCTTCCTTCCTCTCTCGCCCTTGCCCTCTCTTAGAATAAATGAATAAATAAATGAATCTCTAGCAATCCAATGGAAGCAAATGCTCAATACTTTATATTTAAATATTAGTGATATGGATATATCTTATAAAAGGTTTACTTAGATTGCTGAGACAAACACAAACATGAAATTGCTGAAACACTAATATGGTAAATGATAGTATCAAAGATATCTTTGGCCGGCACTGTGGCTCACTAGGCTAATCCTCCGCCTGCGGTGCCAGCACCCCAGGTTCTAGTCCCGATTGGGGTGCTGGATTCTGTCCTGGTTGCTCCTCTTCCAGTCCAGCTCTCTGCTGTGGCTCGGGAAGGCAGTGGAGGATGGCCCAAGTCCTTGGGCCCTGCACCCACAGGGGAGACCAGGAGGAAGCTCCTGGCTTCAGATCGGCACAGTGCGCCGGCCGATTTTGCAATGTTTTTGGTATACATGCAATTGCAGATGATGTTGATATTAAGAGTTTTTTTTTTTTTTTTTTGTTCTTTAGCTTCTTTGCTTAAAACATAACCAGCTCTGAACTACAGGAAACTGACAGATTACATTGTCCACAAGTATGGTTTGAAGTTCAGTTCTTGTGTGAGAATGTTTTTTATGCTTCAGCTGAAATGATAACAAAAATCTTCTGAAACAGTTGTCCTAATTAAAAAGTTTGCAACAGAATGTAAATCATCTCACTTGTTTCCTGTAGTCAGATTTTCATTATTTCAACTAGAATACCTGAGAGGGCTTCCTTCTGAGAAGAAAGAGGTTTATTCTGGCTTGCAGTGGGGAGGTTCACAGCTCAATGGCAGGAGGCCCTGTTATTCTGGCAGTTGGTGGAGGCTGGCATTGGCAGAGCGTGTGCAGAGGAATGATCCTGTGGTGAGCCAGGAATCAGAGAGATACAGGGAGCAAGTTCTGCTCATATAACCAACCCTCTTGTGAGAACTACCTTCTAATGGCAAGCCCCCAGTAACCTAAAGATCTCCCAGCAGACTCACCTCTCATATGCCTTCATTAGATCCAGTCTCCCTAATCTGCCAACAATTAGCCTTAATCCATTAACTATTAAGATACTGGGCTTTAAACATCTGCATGAATTGGAGGAGCCAAGTCCTATTCAATCCATGCCACTGAGAAAGTCTTGTTAATAAAGAACTGTCAGCTAAACTAAGTAATAGGCTTAATGCCTTCATGGACATTGTGAATTTTCATACATTCATATGTTAAATTTGAGATCTTTGTATATGAGAAAATATGGAAAATGGTTACAGCTATTATGCCAATGTATAATGGTTATAAAATAGAAAAATTTTGCTAAGAATGTTAGAATTGAGACCAGTATTATGGCACAGTGGCTTAAGCTGCCGCTTTCAGCATAGATATCCCATATCGAAATGCTGGTTTGAGTTCCAGCTGCTCTATTTCCTATTCGCCTTATCTACTTCCTATCCAATTCCCTGCTAATGTGCCTACAAAAGCAACAGATGATGGCCCAAAAACCTGGATACCTTCTACCCATGTGGGAGACTCGATTGGCGTTCTGGGTACCTGTCTTTTTCCTGGCCCAGCCTGGGCAGTTGTGGCCATTTAGGGAGGGAACCAACAGAAACAAGATATTCTCATTTTCAAAATCAAACTCACTCACTCTCCCCCCCCCCCCACCAACCCACACACCTCAGTTACTCTGCCTTTCAAATAAATAAACAAATACTTTTTTAAAAAGAATACTAGTTAAAAAATGAACTCCTTGTTTCTGCAGGAGAAAAAATATGATTTGGTCTTACCTTTTAAAAAATTTGGACAATTTGATAGACAGTCTTGCCTATTTGTGTATCTGCAGTATTTTTAGTAACATCAATAATTCATGCAAAGAAAGAACATAATGTTTTTCAATGACAGAAAAAGGGCAAGAACTGATGTTTTCAGAAATTGTCATATATTCCTATAGTTTTACAATAATTATAAAATATTCTATATCAGTGAAAAGTTATCAGCAAATGGTTTTTTAAATTTTATAGGATATTTTGAATTTTATTTTTAAAAAATGAAATCCATGGGAAGTCCAGGGAGCCAAATTCATTTATTTCAGTGGGACACATTTATTTTTTTTTCTTGTTTTAGAGAGCTTTTATTTAATAATTATAAATTGTATAGGTACTGCTTTTGGAAAATAGCAGTTCTTCCCCCCATACTCGCCCTCCCACGCTGACTCCTGTCTCCACTTTTACTCCCTCTCCCATCATACTTCTTTTTTTTTTTTTTATCTTTTATTTAATGAATATAAATTTCCAAAGTACGACTTATGGATTACAATGGCTTTCCCCCCCATACCGTCCCTCCCACCCACAACCCTCCCCTTTCCCACTCCCTCTCCCCTTCCATTCACATCAAGATTCATTTTCGATTATCTTAGTATACAGAAGATCAGCTTAGTATACCTTAAGTAAGGATTTCAACAGTTTGTTCCCACACAGAAACATAAAGTGAAAAATAATAGATGATTTTTTTTTAAATCATGATGAAATCAGATCAGACCTATTGTCATGTTTAATCCCAGTGAGAGTGAAGTTGGGAATTGATAATTTCTTTCTTTCTTTTTTTTTTTTTTACAGAAGATCAGTTTAGTGTACATTAAGTAAAGATTTCAATCGTTTGCACCCCCATAGAAACACAAAGTGAAATATACTGTTTGAGTACTCGTTATAGCATTAAGCCTCAGTGTACAGCACATTAAGGACAGAGATCCTACATGAGGAGTAAGTGCACAGTGACTCCTGTTGTTGACTTTACAAATTGACACTCCTGTTTATGGCATCAATAATCTCCCTATGCACCAGTCATGAGTTTCCAAGGCTATGGAAGCCCCTTGAGTTCTCCGACTCTTATCTTGTTTAGACAAGGTCATAGTCAAAGTGGAGGTTCTCTCCTCCCTTCAGAGAAAGGCACCTCCCTCTTTGAAGACCTGTTCTTTCCACTGGGATCTCACTCACAGAGATCTTTTTGCCTGAATGCCTTGGCTTTCCATGCCTGAAATACTCTCATGGGCTTTTCAGCCAGATCCGAGTGCCTTTAGGGCTGATTCTGAGGCCAGAGTGCTATTTAGGACATCCGCCATTCTATGAGTCTGCTGAGTATCTCACTTCCCATGTTGGATCACTCTCCCCTTTATTTATTCTATCGGTTAGTGTTAGCAGGTACTAGACTTGTTTATGTGCTCCCTTTGACTCTTAGTCCTTTCATTATGATCAATTGTGAACTGAAATTGATCACTTGGAATAGTGAGATGGCATTGGCACATGCCAGCTTGATGGGATTGAATTGGAATCCCCTGGTATGTTTCCAACTCTACCAATTGGGGCAAGTCAGCCCGAGCATGCCCCAAATTATACATCTCTTCCCTCTCTTATTCCCTCAGTGGGACACAATTTAAACTTAACAAAATATTGGTAGAGTAGAATGCTACAACTGGCTGCAAAAGGAAGACTGAAGAGGAATTTTGAAAATACAACATCTTTTATTACATTTTAAAGTAAGAATTACAAAGAATACTATTCTTTCTGAAATCAGTTTGAGATCTCTTCTTCCATCCCCTTAACTTATCTCTGTCAAACTGATTCCTATATTGCATGTCATCAAAAGAAACAATGAGGCACTGTAGGTAAAAGTTATCCCCACAAGAAATGTTGTCAATTCAACTTGGGTTAGATATGTAACAAGTAAGGAACAAGCTCATTTTTTACCTTAAATATGTTACACCGATACCGTAATGTTTATTGGTTGAGAGAAAACATATAGGCACTTAATAAGGAGAATTATGCAAAATGCTAAAAATGTTTGTGTTCATGTGGAGTTATTATCATACTTTCCACAATGTGTATGATTTTGTGTTTTCCCTTTTATATTATGCTTATTATATTGATTAAACATAATTTACTTCCAGTACTAAGCTTTGGGAATTATAAACTTTGTATGTCTTATTTAATTTTTTCTAGTAATTTAATTTTCTGAAAGTACTGGTCACAACAGGAAATTTTAAAAACTAGTTCTTCCCCGCAGAGTTACAGAAACGCTGATACAGTGAGCTGCACTGATTGTAAGTAGGCTGAAATGATAACAAAACCACCAGAAGGAATTCCTCTTACGGATGTATTACTGGTTTAGCTTTTAAAAATCATTTAACCATGTAGTAATTAGGGGAAAGGTGCACTAAGCCAGATGAATTATCACAGTCAACCAGTAAAAGACACAGTGAGTTCTCAGCTGTGCAATACATGCTGCCAGGCTTGGAGTGCAGGCACCCACATTCTACATAAAGTGCAGAGCACCTGTCGCACAGTGTGGCTTTGTTTCTGGCTACCTAGATTAATTCTCTAGGAATCCACAGCAAGGGCAAGACACGGGGAGGCTAAAAGCAATTTTGTAAATGGAATTTCTGGAAAACTAAGAGCTGTTTTCTCCCTCGCTTTTTTCCTCCATGGAAGATGAAAGTGAGTGGACAAAGTTTGAAGAAGAGCCTGAATTACATTGTTAAGATCTGAGGATCCACTGTACATGGATTTAAGCAGATGATTGTCATATGAGCACTCAGAGCTAAAACACCCTAAAACTGAGCTCAAAGGGCAGTTATGTGATGGACTGAGAGGTAGAGAAAGGCACACGGAAGACACAGCTGAAGGTATCCAGGGAACAGTTTGTAAAGATAACCAATTGGCGACTCAGTTTAGGATCAGGTTGACTGGGTTGCGTGGTTGGTTTTGTAAGATAAACATAGCCAGTTTCTGGCTTGGCGAAAGCTGACTTGAAATCAAAGCAGCAGAATGTCAAATTTCCTCCTCAGTTGTGAGTACTATATTATAGTGATAATAATAATGCTTGCAATAATTCAGTGACAAAAAACAACACATATGGAAGTTCTGTGTTGTCCTGGTTACTCACAACACCCGTATTACTAAAGATTATTATCTCTGCTTTTCATATAGACACTGAAACATGACGTTAAAGGGACCTGTTCGGGATCACTGAGCAAGAAATCAGTAGAGTGAGGTTCTAATGCAAGTCTACTGCCAAGTTCTGTTCTCATGGTAGCCACGCCTTTCAAACTGCAGGCCATGATTCATTCTCAGGTCTGCAATCTCCTTGGTGAATTAAAGTAAAGCATGCGTACAATACAATAGAAGATACAAAAGAGTTTAACCAGTGCAGAGGGGAATGAATGTTGTCAGAGACCGCATCTAATGTTGGAGCAGAAGTTTCTTGAAGTTTCTGCACTAATGTTGGTGTAGAAGTAGTCACCTCTGTCCAATCCCCTCCCCCTCTGGAGGCTGCCTTCATTCATTTCCCTTCAAACCTCTGACTTTTCTTCGTCTTCCTCGACCTACAGCTGGAGAACAGGAATGCTGGAGGGTGAAGGTGCTTCCTCACCTGCGGTGGTCTTCATGGAGCCACAGCAACCTGTGGGTTGTTAATGCTTGAAGGAGGGCCACTCATCGCTTAGCTGTTGGAGTATTATATGGAATTTGGTTCTTTGAAGTTTTTATTAATAAAATGTTAACCTCTGTGTGGTTTCACCAGTGCTCAAAGATTATGGATTCTGGAGTCTTGAAGACTCTGAGTGAGCCCTAGGTCCTTACCTAGGGAAGGCTACCTAACCTCTCTGAGTTCCTCGGTTATGCAACTGATAATATTAATGATACCCAGCCTAAATCCATACATGTAAAAATACATGATGTGTAAAGTAGCCAGTACAGTGCCCATCACAAGCTATGCATTTAATAGCTGCTAATTGTTATATCTAGAATAATAATTTCTAAGAATTTGGACACAATAAAAATCCTCTAGCACTGAAATTGTGCAAAAGCTTTTGTGTTTCGTTAGAATTCCAGAGGCTTTCCTGGATTTGTTATCATGTTATCTAGCATAGTTGTCTAGATGGTATTCTGAAGAATCATGACCGACTAGCGGGTGTTTAGAAGATAAAATCTAGCCTATGCCCTACTCAACACTATGCCTCGATGTAGGACCGCATCCATGACTGCAGGGCTGCAGCTATGTAGGAAGATGCCTTTTCTCATTAGTCCAGAAACACCATATCTGCTACTGGTGACCCTGTGTCCTGGGCCACTAAAATTAGCAAGGACTGTCCTGTAAAAGTTTAGAAGTGCTATTTGGTGGATTTTTCTGTTCAAGAGAATGTTATAAAGTAAGCTTTTACTATAATTGGCCGCCCAAAGAAGTATTTGTACTTCTAATGATAATCTAAAAACAATTTTGAGAGTTTCTTTTCTTGCGCATTATATAGACACTTGTAAATCCAGCAACACATCAGGACAAAACTATTTATAACATAGGTTGACACAGTACCACAGTACCCTTTGAAATGTTTTATGGACTACAAATGCTTCATAAAGATTCTTCGTTCTCTTTTCTTCCATCCCTTGATGTTGTAAAATATGTCAGAAGGCTATTTGAAGGTCACCATATATCTAGCATCTTGAAAACATATACTTCAAAGCTCTAAGAATCTGATGCGTTAGATCAGTAGACCCAGATTTAATTTCAGTTTACCTTTTAAACTCTATTGGAAAATATTTGCCATTGTGCTATCAGAAGTTGCATATGAAACTTAGTTCTATGTTTTAAAACTCAGCTGGATAGATTAAAATATTGATAACGGGTTATGATACTGCAAAAACTACCATATGCTAATAATTGAAATCTTACAGGCTATTTTTCTGTAGAGAAAAAAGAATACTAAATATTTGGATTCCTTGGGATGTTAGTTCTTTTATTGCACAAAATACTTGAGCAACACAAGACCCCCAAATGAACAACCTCAAAAAATAATTGAAACTTTGGTCTACAATGTAATAAATGGCCTTCAACTTTTTATATATATCTGTTCATTTTTTACCACTTTGGAAATATTTTCATTTGTAATTTTCTCTACCCATAGTAGAATTTAACATTAACAGATAAAATTAGTGAGCCCCACAAGCATATATACCCAAAGGATATATGCTATAAATAGAAGATTGCATACCAAACATACATTTTTATACACAGACCCACATCCACACAAAGAATCTTCCAAAAGTTTATGGAAATGCACAGATCCAGAACCATCAAACTAAGGCCTTTAGGCCAAATTTGGCTCATCATTTGTTTGTGTAAATAAAGTTTTATTGGAACATGTTCATGTCCTTTTTATTTACCTATTCTCTATGGCTGCTTTTCAGCAGCAGAGCTGAATAGTTAGGACAAAAACTACAGGGCTGGCGCCACAGCTCACTAGGCTAATCATCTGCCTGTGGCACCAGCACTCCAGGTTCTAGTCCCAGTTGGAAAGCCGGGGTCTGTCTGGTTGCTCCTCTTCCAGGCCAGCTCTCTGCTGTGGCCTGGGAGTGCAGTGGAGGATGGCCCAAGTGCCTGGGCCCTATACCTGCATGGGACACCAGGAGGAAATGCCTGGCTCCTGGCTTTGGATCAGCACAGCGCTGGCCGTAGCGGCCATTTTGGGGGTGAACCAACAGAAGGAACACCTTTCTCTCTCTCTCTCTCTCTCTCTCTCTCTCTCTCTCTCTAACTCTGCCTGTCAAAAAAAGAAAAAAGAAAAAAACTACATGGCTCATAAAGTCTAAAAGATTTACAGGAAAAGTTTGTGAATCCCTGCAACAGACAGAAGCTGTGCCTTTGTGAAATTCAAATTCAAGTACAGAGACAGACAGTAGCGAAACAGCCAAATTTGAGTGTGGTCAGTGGTGAAACATGCAACCAATAAACCAGGGGAAGGGGATAGGGACTGTTGTAAGAAAGTCAGAGAAAGCCATGTTGCAAATATGACATTTGAGCAAAGATGGAAAAGAGGTAGGGGAGCAGGTCCTGTGGGAATCTAGAAGGTAAGGAAGCTGCAAGTGCAACGATGTGAGGTAGAAATTTCAAGAAACTTGAGGAATCCAGTGTGGCTGGCATGGTGTGAGAAAAGGAAAGACAGGTGAGGAGGTCCATGGGGATGTTGCATTTATCCCTGAGAATCACTGTAAGAAACTTCATGGGGCTTTTCCTGACCACTGGCTCTAATTGGTCCTGTATGAAATCTAGAATAGTCATTTCATTCAGAGAATGGGTCAAACCTATGGACACCACCTCCTTGAGTAAAATGCCTCAGAAGTCTCCAAACATAACCTCTGCCACTCATCCTGTCAACCCTTGCCATTGCTAAAAGAGAACAAGATAGCTACTAATTACGTGTTTCTGCTGATTGAAAAGTATCTCTGTGATATCCCTTTCCTGTAAGTTATCTGTGATGACATACTAGTGCCAGCATATTCTATATAAAGGTTTAGCTTCAAGTCAATAATACTAAATTTCCAATTGAGCAATTGGGTATGTTTTTCTTATGTAATTGCTGGGAATATAATTGATACACTAGGTCTATATCTCAATGTATTTGACTACCCTCTCCATGCCCTCATTCCCTCAAGAAATTTACAGTCTAATAATGGAGAAAAAAATTACAGAAAGTTATTTTCAAATTTGGATATCTCCCACAAAGTAAATAATTCTCAGGTGTGTGTTTACATAGTCCTGCCTGCTATCTTTAGGCAAGTGTATTTTTATTCCTTTTTCTATTCCTGAGGAGGAAATATCTCAAACTGAGAGATTAGGTGACTTGGTCAGGTTTGCTTAGTTAATAAACAAAAAAGAAAATACCCATGGACAGTTGCCTGGTACCTCAATACATTGGACATTCTTTTCCATGCTGTTTTTTATTGTTAAAACAATGATCAATTATTTTGATCATAGATCTACATGAATTAAAAATCTTTATTCATGTCAACTTAATATATACTTTTATAGAATATAAAATATATACATCACATATTTAAAGTATGGCCAAATAAGAATATTGCTATTCTAAACATCCAGAGCCACTCATGTCCCACTGTGATACAGTGCCCTAGTTTAAAACAAGGTGGAACTCTTGGGAGTAATTGTTAACTACTCTGCTGTTTTTGTGGGTCTCTTTAAATAATGTTGATTTTTGTGGGTAACAAAACTGATGCAGTGGGAAAATGAGAAATATTTTGATACCTGACTATAAGTCCCTCAAGTGCAGGATCTGTATTTAATTTTCTCTTTAATTGGCAAGATCTAGGAAATAATAATGTCTTAATAAGTGAATAAATGCTTATGATCGAAACAAGATATCTGTTTTCTTTTTTCCCCACTTATTTATGTTCATCATTGGCAGGTGATAACTCATTAAAGCAGTAACCAAATCTATCTTTTTGAATGTTTCCAATGTTGGCTCCTGTACTCTTAGTTATTAATGATTCTCAAAGATTCAATTTAAAGTTCCCTCTTCAGGAACCAAGATACCCAAAATAGATGTGAATATTACCAGGTTATTGCATGTTTAGAGTTTCATACGCAAGTGATTGAATTTTTCTCATGCCTCCGGAGAGCTTGACTTCAAATAGATTTCACCTGCATGTGTTTTCACTGTGACTGGATCAAAAGAAATCTTCAATATGACTTCTCCAAATAATCATCTAGTAAAAGCACTTTGACATATGGAGAAAAATAAAAATAGTCAAATTTATAGTTTCCTTTTAGTTGTTGGTTTCTCAGTCATGAGCCATGATTGAGGGATTTTTCTTTCATTAGCGCCTCTGAGTGCAAAATCATTGGCACTTTCTGTCATCTAATAGTTTAAGGCATCTTTATATCTTTGATTTTATATCTTGAAAGATGTCTAAACTATGCGATTATTTCTCAAAGGATTCTGTTATTGGTTGATAATAATATAAATGGGATTATAAATTATATTAGCATGTTTCTGTGCGTGAGATTAAACATCCTTTTGTTTCCTTTTCCTTGCAAGGTCTTTTGCTTGAGTTAGGCCAGCCAACTGACATATTGCTCATTAATCATACATATTAACTGGAGTAGTTAATGTTTTAAAATCCAACTTACTATTCTGTCCACAGAGACTAGTTCTTGTTTTCTAATGTGATGGCGTATGCTTCAGACACTGCTAATTAGGTCTATCCCTTGAAAATTCATCCTGACATGTTTCAAGAACATTTTTCCCCTTGAGTGTGAGTTCATTAATATCCTTGTATAAGTCTTATAGGATTACTTACACATTGCATCTTTCTCTCTTTTAAAAACCATAGTTTATAGTGAAGAGTGAAATAAAGCTCACTTCTTTATGTACCATATTTTTAGTAAAAAATAGCTAGATAAATATCAGAAACAAGTTGATACTATATTCAGTAACATAAAGACATACATATTTTACACAAGTGGAAATGTTGTACATATAATTCACTCCAGATTATCTGCACAAACATAATGAAAAATTGTTATAAGCAATCTAAATCAGGTAACCTAAAATTATTTTTACTGAGCCTCTGTATTGAAATATGAATCTGTAGCAGTTTCGTTTTCTAGGCTATTAACTATGTAGGAAGGGGCATATATAACCTACATTATATGACTTCTTTAAGGCAAAACTCCCCACAGATTTTCATGATAGTCAAAATAATTAAACTCAGCACTCTCACTATAATCTACAAGGCCAAGCACGTTTTGGCCTGCCTACCAATCAACAAACTTACTTGCTCTTTTGTCAGCATCTGGATTTCTTACTCTTCCCTCAGCAAACCCTATTCAGCTTTGTTATTGCTCTCCCCTCTGCAGAAAGTTCTTCCTCAGATTTTGTGTGGCCCATGGACTCACTTGGTTCAGGTTTGTGCTGAGGCTTCTCCTGATATTTCTGTCTAAAACTGTACACCTTTCTATATTATCTCCTTGTACTTCTTTATGTTTCATAATTCCAATCACTATTCATAGGTCATGCATTTACTTATGAGATATGTAATGAGGATAACAGAATGAAGATGATAAGAGGAGGTACAACCAAGCTGCCTAGATTAAATTACTAATTCTCACTCATTTGTCTCACCTGAAAATAGGACTACTTCAAAGATATTTTGAAGATTAAGTGAAGAAATATGTATAAATTGCTTTGAATGATTTCTGGCCTATAGTAAGAGCCTTGTGTTATCTATTGGTATTGTTCATACTGAAATATAAGCTTCACGATGACAAATGTTTCTTAATTAATGAATGATTCTGTCTACCTGCCTGCCAAAATTGGGAGTGAATGTCCTATAAAAATACAGTGGAATTTCTTCTGAGCCTTTTGGCTAAGATCAAGTGTAAAATACAATGGAAAGTTGGCAACTGAACAAATGAAAAGCTACAAATTAAGTCATAGCATGAGTTCTCTATGATTGAGAAAGCTCAGTTGGTTACTAGAGCTTTATGTATGTATATATTTATGTAGTAGATATTTAAAGGTGCCAGGAACAATAAGCATTTGGAGTTTCTGCCCAAGAGGTTCTTCTCTAGAAGGGAATAGAGAAAAAGAAGAAAACAAAGAGAATTGGCAAGAGAGCCACAGTCAGGGCTTGCTGGACTAAATGCAGTACCTTTCCCAGGAAACCCTAACTTTATTGTGGGAAATGTTGACACTGATGGGAGCTAAGGGAAGGTAGACTGATAAGAAAAGAGTTCAAATTACTTTTATTCAATTACTATTTCAAGTGACATTGGCTATTAAGTTTAAGGAAATGAAGAAAAAATATTACCAGTGTTTACTTAGCAGTATATCCTTAACTGTTCCATTTTTGAAGATCATCAAGACATTTTCCCAATATTTCAATCAATTGTGCAATGAAAAGCATTAGTAGGCTGAAAAATGCTTTCTGAACACATTTAATCTAAAGGCTAATGAGGATTATCCAAGGCTCAAAAGGATCAAAGAGGACACACGTGTCTAAAACATGTTAGTGCAGAAGTGTCCATTGAAAGCCATCCCTGTTTTGGAGGGCGGGGCTGTTTTATGATAGAGAGTCCTATCTTGTTGATGCGAATGTATGGACTTTTTCTGTCCATATTTCCTGCCCATCATTGTGATTCCTCCTCCCTGAAGGGATGCCCAAAAAGAGTTATTAAAGCTGGCACTTTTGGGAAGGAAATTAATTCTAACTTCCTCTCCCTGGATTTCCTAAGCTCACCTATAACCATTTGAATAAATCTATCCAGAAATCTGTGCCATGAAGACAAGATCCAGCTCTCTCAGTTATCTTAATACATTTTCCTCTAGCATAGTATGTAAAACAGTGACAGTAAATTTTTGCTGAATAAAATGTACTCATATCTTTTTGACATGGTTTCTTTCTGGCATTTAAATATCCAAATGAATTTAACTCATTAAATTCACTTCAAGTAATTGAGAGTTACATGATGAAATTTTTTCAATTTCAAGATTAACTGGCCTTTATAGTTAATTTTATGGATCCTCTGGAATTCTCTTCATGTTTCAGGAAGTTATTGAATAACTGCAAAATATGTTTATGGATTTATTTGGCACTTGTCCATTCAATCCTTCACAATGAAAATACAATATATCCTGTGAGAATATATCTTCTAAAGTGTGCAGCTCAAATCCTGAAAATATGCTCTGTGTCCTCACATTAGTTGAAATATTGACATAAGAAGTCATTAACAGTTTGTTTATTAAAATGCTGGCTGGTAATACTGAGCTTTGTCCTTTTACCTGGCCTAGATTCTGACTTGTCTGAGATGAACCTGTTTTCTTTTTAATATTTCTAGTAAATAAGACACTACCATTGTATATCTACCCTAAATGTAAAAATGTTAGAACTAAACATCTACACTCAAGACACATTTTGAAAGTGCTTGAGTTTGGAGACGAGGAAGCCCAGTGTCATGACTGTCAACAGGAAAGCAGTGTATATCGTGGGGTTCCCCTTCTGCAGTCTGGAAGCATGCCTCCTGTGAACTTCCAAATGTGGAAGAAAGAACACTTTCACTAGTCCAGCTTTGATCCTCTTAATGTGGCACACAGAGATGTTAAAACATACTGTGACATGTTCAAGAAATTGTTTAGCCATACCCTACTGCTGCCCAACCAGTGATACCAAGATGAATCGTGTGCTTTGGCAAAGACTAGCGATGACAAGCCTAGGAAACAGATCCAGAAATCAGGACTGAGACATGGTGGCTTGGCGAGATGGTTCAGGGTCCAGGCAGATCTAATGCGAAGTTTCATTTGGCCTACAGAGTCATGGGAGGGTGTGAGGTGAGGGCAAGCAGAAATCAGGCCGAGTGGCAGATTTTTTAAAAGTCCAAATTCTAAGCAAATGTGACACTTAAAAGTATGCCTTGATTATAAGAAAACAAGAGAATGTCAAATGTCAAGAATTATAGCATCAAAATAACCTAAATTGTGAATAATCAGGATACCCATTTTAGTGAAATGTAATCATTTATTCAAATTACTATTTATTCCATTGTGGCTCAGGGGGGATTAGACAATAATGTCACAACAATTTCTAACTTGTTTTAGAAAGTCACAGCAATTCCTGGTAGGTTCCATCCAAGGATATGGAAAGAAAGGGGCAGAGAGATGTGGAAACTGTGCCCTGAGCCCAATCTTGCTGAGCAAAGCAATAGCACGGATTCATCTTTCTTTAGCTCTAAAATTGTTTTAAATTGTTTGTTGATACTGAATTACAGCCTCTTCCCCTGTCCTTACAAGAGCCACTTGTCTGATCCCTGAAGTAATGAGACCTTTATGACTAGCATTGTTGCTGTCATAGATGTATTTTTAAATATCTATTAAGAAATAAAGTGCACTTGGGTTATTATGCATTCCTCACATAAGTATCCCATTCCCATTTTTGCACATATCATTGATTTCTAAATGTGGTGATTCTTTACAACATCAGTCATAAATCTTATTTCCGTTCATAATATAAAAAAAGAAAACCAAGCTTCCCAGATAGTCTGTAATGTTTTCCTGTGTAATTAACACCTCATTCACAGTTGTGTGTGCCAGTCAAGGCTCTGTCTCCTCTTCCTTGACATTTCCTTGAGCCTTGTTCAGGCTGAGCTGATGCCTGAGAGTGTGTGAACTATACACATGGAAACAGGGAACTATTTGGGAGGAGCCAGCTGTGTGTTAGCAATACCTGGCAACTTATAAAGACTACTTAGACATGTGTTTCGTCTTGTGGGTTTGAGGTCTGCATACTGTCCTTTATTTAAGTCTGTTTTCACTGTAACTTCGTCTTCATCATCAACATTGTCAACAGCAAAAACCATCTGTCAGATAAGTAGCAATAGGCCATAATTTGCATTCTTCTCTTCTTAAAGCCCCTGAAGGGGCCAAGTGTGTATAAGTCAAGTGTCTAATTTAAGATACATGTGCTCTCATACTGCAAGTTATCCTGGGAACATTACCTTTACTGTTGAAAATTTGTAGATGTTATCTATTTAAGTCACTTTTTTTCTGACAATAGTGGCCTTGTACACCATACATGAAGTCATTATATCATTCAAATAAAATTGTGTTGTCATGGAAACCCCTTATCATTTTTTAAATTTTTATTGAAATGTGGCATGCATTCAGAAAAAATTATATATAATAAAGATACAATTTGAAACTTTTTCACAAAATAAATACACTCATTTAAGTAGCACACAGTTCAAGAAACAGAACATCACCGACCATCTTCCATACCCTCTTTTATTCTTTCTTTCTGTTACTCCCCACACCAATGTGGGTAACTCGTTACAACTTCTAACAGCATAGATCAGTTTGGTTTTGTTCTGCATACAAATTGATCAACATCATGTTCATAGGAAACATCTATATTGTTATACATCAAACACTTGTATTCATTTCCATTGCTGTTATACTATTTCATTATATGAGTAAAGTATAATTTGTTATTTTTATTTCTACTTTTAATGGCCATCATGATTGTTATTTTAAATTTCTTTTTGAATCCAAATGCATTGGGGCTGATGTTTGCCCTCATCTAGTTGGGGTGCCAGTTAGTAAACTCTACCACATCTGAGTTAATATCTGGGTTCATATCTGGTTGTGGTTCTTGTGGTTCTTAGCTTCTTACTAATGCAGACCTTAAAAAGCAGCAGTGATGGATCAAGTAATTGGGTCACCAACACCCACATGTGAGACCTAAATTGAACTCCTAGATCCCAGCTTTGGCCTGGTTCAAGCTAGCCTCTGCCATTGTGGGCATTTGGGCATTCCTGCAAATGGGAATCAGTCTGCCTGTCTCCCTTACTTTTGCCTCTCCATCTCTCTCATAAATAAATAAGTTAATTTTTTAAAAATGTATATCCACAGTTAAGTGTTGACCACACCTTTTTAAAAGCTGTAAACTATATATTTTAGAAGATTTCCTTGAAATATTATCAAACATTTTATATGAAGAAATTAAAAAATTGGATAGAAGATTATAGACGGGCATGGAGGAAAGGTTCTAACATTTATTAGTATTATTACCACCATATTACCAGACTTTGTGGTAGGAATTTTTTTGCAATTGTAGTAAAAGATAGATTAGCATCAAATTTAACAACATTACCAATATATAAGTCCAGTAATATTGTCTATCCACATGTTTTGAAAAGGTCTCCAGAACTTTTTCCTCTTAAAACATTGAAACAATTCCTTTAAAATAACTTTGTTTTCCCCCTTCCTTCAGTGCCTCAGAACCACCTTTCTACTTTCTGTCACTGTGAATTTGACTATTTTTGGTCTCTTATATAAATCACACAGTATTTTTCCTATCATGGCTGTTTTCTTTCACTTAGTATAATGTCCTCAAGTCTCCTCTATTTTGTAGCATGTGACAGGATTTCCTTCCTTTTTTTAATACTGAATAAAAATTCCATTGTATATTTTACCCCATTTTTTGTTTATGCATTCGTCCATTTGTTCTACTTCTTGGCTGTTGAGAATAGTGCTGTGCTATTATGGACATACCAACCCAAATGTCTCTTCCTGGTCCTGCTTTCAATTCTTCTGGGTCTGTACCCAGAAGTGGAATTTCTGAATCAGGGTAATTCTATCTCTAATTCTAATTTCTAATTCTAACTCCATGCTGTTTTCAATAGTGGCTTCATTTTTACACAGTCCCGCTAACATGCACAAGTATTCCAGCCTTTCCGAATCCTTCCCAATACTTATTTTCTAAATCTTTGTAGTAGCCATACTCATGGGTATATGCAGTAGAAATTTTATGAATTTCCTTTTTTAAAAGTTAATTTTACTTAGAGCCAAAGAGACAGATGAAGACATGAGAACCAACAAGGGAGCTCCCTACCTGCTGGTTCACCTCTAAATGCCTGTATCAGCTGAGGCTGGGCCAGGCCAGAGTTAGGAGCTGAAGGTCATTGCAGGTCTCCCACATGGGTGGGGGGGTCACAGATACTCATCACCGGCTGTCTCACAGAGCCTGCATTACCAGGAAACTAGAATCAGAAGGAGAACTGGGAAGTAAACTCAGGCACTCCAATAAAGGATGCAGGTATTCCAACCATCCTAACCAACAGGCCAAACACCCATCCTGATCTCCTTTGTAATCCTCCACAATCCTGTTGCAAAGTAGAAGTAAAATTTTATGGTAGGCAGGAATTCCATGGAGTCCAGGTTCTTCTGATCTTTACAATAAACACTTTATTCTCAAAATTTCACAAAGTTCTTTTTGTTCTGAGCTACAATTTTTTACAGGCTATAAGGGGCTCAATATAATTGCTTGACTTTATATATATTAAATAAATTAGCTTTAGAGCAGTGATTCTCAAAATGTGGTCCCCAGCCCACGAGCTTGATAGACATACAAGTTCTCAGATTTCACCCAAGCCCCACAATCCAAAAACTCAGCACTTTTTAACAGTCTGCTAAACCAGCCCCTACGGTGATACTCATGCATAGCCTGGTCAGAATACTATTGAGTATAGATCAGTAGGCAGGCATCTAAGTTATTGTCCAATAATCTTTGTTGCCAATTAGGAAGTTGACATGTTGAGCCCCTTGATGTTTCCAGGGCAACCTGATAGAGTAAATCTGTATGTTGTGCCTTATTACCCAATTGTCAGGCAAGTGTAAGATTAGCCTGATTGTACTAATGCTCGAACAATAGATTTCACTACATTTGGAGATTTACCCAGACTCTAATTTGTCACAGTTGCTTTTTATTTTTTTGCAGAGATAATTTTAATCTACTCTATAATCAGGTTTAATTCACCACTAACCACAGCATTCAACTAGTAAAAAGTAGAAAAACCAGCCACCCTAACCAAAAGGACTTCTCCCAGTTTAACAGTTTTCTGAATTATCTGCCAGGATTTTCATCTCCAGTCACATCCGAGTCCTCATTTTTTGCCTCATTTTAGAATGGCTCTAAAGTGAGCCTTGTAATATAAGGATTGAAATAGCAGGGGGCAGAAATGGAAACAAATGCACAATAGCCATTCCTCAAATGAGCACTGCAATGCTCTCCACAGGCCTGCCATCAGCAGCTCCTAAACCCAGGCCCTGACCCGAGGTGTCCTCGTCCAGTTCCCCAGAGCCCCGAGTGGAAAAGAGCAAAGATTCGCAGATTACACTTTCCCTTGAAAGTTAAGGAATCTGATTTTAGTCCAAGGATAATAGTTTGTGCCTCATGTCCTGACATAATTACTAATAATAAGACAAAAAGATTGTCTTAGATTAAATAATAAAAGAGTCAAACTACCAAAAATCTACCATAACTCTTAAATACATGTTTGCCTATCCTTAAGCCTTTTTATAAGTGAAAAGAGAAAAAATCTTTAGAGGGGAATAGGAGGTGGTGCCACTGGGCAAATGTTCTGAGCATTTGGGGCCCTCGAAGGAGGGAAATGGACAAGTGGGTTAATTCCAGAGCAGAAGAAAAATGGTGTCTGAGAGTAGGCTAGGAGCTTTATATTGATAGAAATTGCAGTCCTCAACAGCCCTCTCATACCCCTGCAGTTCCCACTTTTATTTCTCATCCATCCTTCCCTCTACTGTCCTGTCAGGGCCCCCTCTACAGGTCACTGAGACTTAGCACTTAGTGGACTTTAAAGTAAACCCTTTTCTGAGAATATACTTGGTGTCAGGCTAAGAAAAATGTGACTGTGTTGCTTTGTGAAGGACATCTTTTAAAACTGTTCAAATAGGCTTCAGGGTATTACTAGAAATTCAAGTCTAAAAACCAGGCTTAAGCTGAAAATTTGTGCTAGTTCAAGTGATCTGCATACAATGTGTCTCATTAACTAAATGACCTTCAAAAGTATTTTACCTGCATATGCACACCCGGGCAAGGACACATATACAAAATCAGCTTCCTCTCTACACTCCTCTGCTGTACACATTCAGAAGACTCTGAGAGGCAACTGACTCATATGATCATGGAAATTGGCAGAGATGCAGATACAAGAATTTAGATGCATGCCCTTACAATACCCAATGTTGGAAGCTTTTGACTCCTCATTTTACACTGTCAGTATTATGTTCTTATATCTCACCTGGTTACTCTTAAACATGCACTCTGACAGAGTTTGATCAATAACCGGTCTCAATTTCCCCACTTACTGCCCAAATCAATTTATATGATCCCTTTGGAGAAAAGGGAACATAAGCAAAGTTGGTCCTGTGGTTTAACTTACCTCAACCTATGGCATGCTGAAAGAAAGAGCCAATTGCTTAGATACCATTGATTCAGTTTTATTGTGCACCTGTGAATTAATAAATGACAGTGCTTTGTCTAAGTAATCACTGTATCATTGATTACTCCTGACAGGCTAATTGATGTATATTTACTAAAAGATGGAATACATTGATTTCCAGAAAATGTAAACTCAACACTAAAAAATGGTATATATGTATTAAGTACACAGAATATTAAATTATGTATTCATTCCCATCTTACAGTTCCATAAAAGAACTTCAAGGTTTAGGTCTCTAAGACAGACAGTAAATAAATACACTAAAAATAATTCTGTTCTTAGTAAATTTTTTACAAATCTATTTTGTAGATGTTAACTAGGGTTATTTATGGAAAAGGCTGCTCTGTTTATATGAAGCCCTTTGTGGTATTACCTTAGTTTGCCTTCAGAAACTGTGGATATATTTCTCACCCATTCTTACCATATTTTTTGCTTACCTCCCAAAAATTACCCTGGCCTTAGACTTCTACTCTACTCCAAGCCTAGGTGAAAAACAGAGATTGAGTAACTTTGCCTGACACTTTCAGACTAAGAAAATTAGTGAATGAAAGGGCCCTTTGTATGTTTAAGCTTACACTTCTCAAAAAAATAATCATTGAAAAGATCAACCTAATACTTTTAGTTTTCAAATATCAATAAACTTTAATATGTACTTGTGTTAATATTCTATCCATATAGTGATCAAATAATTGTTAGTAATGATGAAATTGAAAAATATATGCTTAGAAATACTTATCATTCAAAATGAATGTTTTCAGTACTTGTGCTGTCCTTTTTTGGAAAAAAGTTTAAGAAAATAATTTTGTAATAAATAGATAAATGCTTTTAAATGATATTCACCACCCAGTTACTTAGAGATGTTAGCACAAAACTATCTTTCTCACTCCCGCCACTGAAATTTAGCTATTTGTAAACTTGGGAGTTCCTATTTGGTTGCAATAATGAGGATTTATGTGAAAGAATTACACATTAGTTCACCTACAAAGCAACTTAACCATCCAAAGGCAAGAAAAGAACTAGTGCATACATGTGCTCATATAAAATATATACTAAGAATAAGACTTAGGGAAGTGCTTTTCAAATTTTAGCAAGCATAATAATTAACTGGAGTGGTTTTAAAAGTTCAGATCAAGACTCCCATCCCCAGAGATTCTAAACTGTTAAGTCTAAAAGGATGTGCAAAAATATTCAAGTTAAAACCCAATCCCATCATCAGTGTAAACCCTCTTTGATAAACATCAACTCAAGATAACAGATGCCTTTATAATTGTATCTGAAACCACAGAATCATCAGATAAAATGCCAATCTTAGATCATCTTTCAGATACATTTTATTGCTTTGCTAGAGTATCAAAATAAGTAGATAGCTCTTGAAGGTCTACTGATAAAAGTTAAGATTTATTTTTTCAGGTACCATGTCTACATTGTGCTCATTAGCAATTGGTGCACAACTTTTAGAATTCATTAATGCTTAGTGAGATGGCATTGGTACATGCCACCTTGATGGGATTGAATTGGAATCCCCTGGTATGTTTCTAACTCTACCGTTTGAGGTAAGTCAGCTTGAGCGTGTCCCGAATTGCACATCTCTTCCCTCTCTTATTCCCAGTCTCATATTTAACAGCGATCACTTTTCAGCTAAGTTTCAGCACTTAAAAAGAATTCTGTATTGATTACAGTATTCAACCAAAAGTATTAAGTAGAACAAACAAACAAAATACTAAGAGGGTAACATATCAAGTTGCTCATCAACAGTCAGGGTGAGGGCTGATCAAGTCACCGTTTCTCATAGTGTTCATTTCACTTTAACAGGTTTCCTTTTTGGTGCTCAGTTAGTTGTCACCTATCAAGGAGAACAAGTGGTATTTGTCCCTTTGGGATGGGCTTATTTCACTCAACATAATGTTTTCCAACAGGGATCACTTTTCAGTTAAAATATAAACACCTAAGAATAATTGTGTGTTAATTGCAGAGTTCAACCAATGGTATTAGAACAAAAAAAATACTAAAATGGATAAAGTATTACATTGTGCATCAACCGTCAGGACAAGAGCTGTGATCAATTTCTGTTCACAATTGATCATAATGATAGGACTAAGAACCAAAGGGATCACATAAACAAGAATAGTGTCTACAAATACTAGCTGATAGAATAAAAAAGGGAGAGAATGATCCAACATGGGAAGTGAGATACACAGCAGACCCATAGAATGGCAAATGTCCTAAACAGCACTCTGGCCTCAGAATCAGCCCTTAAGGCATGCGGATCCAGCTGAAAAGCCCATGAGAGTATTTCAGGCATGGAAAGCCAAGACACTCTGGCAAAAAAAAAAAAAAAAAAAAAAAAAAAAAAAAAAAAAAAAAACAAACCCTAAATGAAAGATCTCCGCGAGTGAGATCCCAGTGGAAAGAACGGGTCATCAAAGAAGGAGGTACCTTTCTCTGAAGGGAGGAAAGAACTTCCACTTAGACCATGGCCTTGTCTAAAAATTATCAGAGTCAGTGAACTCAGGGGACTTCCATAGCCTTGGCAGCTCATGACAAGAGCCTAGGTTGATTACTGATGCCATAAACAAGAGTGTCAATTTGTTAAGTCAACAACAGGAGTCACTGTGCACTTACTCCTCATGTTGGATCTTTGTCCTTAGTGTGCTGTACATTGAGATTTAATGCTATAACTAGCACTCAAACAGTATTTTTCACTTTATGTTTCTGTGTGGGAGCAAACTGTTGAAATCTTTACTTAATGTATGCTAAATTGATCTTCTGTATATAAAGAGAAACGAAAATGAATCTTGATGTGAATGGAAGGGGAGAGGGAGTGGGAAAGGGGAGGGTTGCAGGTGGGAGGTTCGTTATGGGGGGGAAGCCATTGTAATCCATAAGCTGTACTTTGGAGATTTATATTCATTAAATAAAAGTTAAAAAAAAAAGAATTCATTAATGCTTAAAAATAATGTGGACTTGGAAATGTTTTTAGTATTTTGTTCATTTTTACTATCTTTGATGTTGCCACTTAATGTTATATTAAAATAGAATCACAGCTTTTATGCATTTTTTCTTTTGTTTGAAGGGAAGACGAGGAAAACCAGGACCTCCAGGAAAACCGGGACCCCCAGGACCTCCTGTGAGTAAACCATAGGATGACTGTCCCTTTGGAGTGACCCTCTTTATTTCTATGTGTTTACTCAAGGTTTACTTTACTCCCCTGTGAATAATCACTTTATTCTTTCTACTGTTTAAATGAGGATTTCAGTACCTGGGTGAGTAATTTGTTTTTCATAAACCATACCCTCACTACTGCAAACCAAGTGAGAAGGGAGGCCAGTAGCTGTCCATACAGTTTACCCACTTCTTTATTACATGGTTAGGAATAAGTGCACTGCCTCCCTGGATATCCCTAAACCAGGTGTCCAAATAGATGAGTCCTGTTTTGAATCTATATGACCTCCATTTCCTGATTACTTTTTTTTTAAGATTGATTTTTTATTTATTTGAAAGGCAGAGTTACAGAAATAGATCTCTCTCCTGCTTGTTTACTCCCCAAATGGCTGCAATGGCCAGGGTTGTGCCAGGCTGAAGCCAGGGGCCCAGATCTGCTTCTGATCCTCCCACATGAGTGCAGGGGCCCAAGCACTTGGGCCATCTTCTGCTGCTTTACCAGGCACATTAACAGGGAGCTGGACTGGAAGTGGAGCAGCTGGGTCTTTAACTGGTGCCTATATGGGATGCTGACATCACAGGTGACAGCTTAACCTGCTATGCCACAACATTTCCTTGATTTCTTAACATGAAGGCTAGTAGTAAGACAGATATCTGGAGATGCGCATTTACTTTCTTGATTCAAATGGTTTTGTTAGTAGAATTTCACACTATGTTGTTGACAAGATCTTCTAACCAGTTATCTTACTACATTATTCCAAGTTTCTAGAAAAAAAAAATTCCATTTGTTTGTGCTTCTGTTAAATCCTTAACCCACCAGAATCTTGTTTGCATTCAAGCTACTGCACTGACACTACACTCTCTATGTCACCAATAGTGTCTTAATCACCAAATTCCCTAGGCACTTTCCAGGTTTCATCTTACTTTACTACAACACAGAAATTTGCACAATTGAATGGTCTCACCTTGAAATTCTCTGTGTTCTTAGTATTCTGACATGGATTTTTTTCCTAACTCTAGGAGCATTCTTTTTATCCCCTTCATCAACAACTTCCCGTCCATCTGCATTTGTATTTTGGATGGACTGAAGAATCCCAGTCTTTTTCATTCCTGCTGGGTTATACATCCCATTTCTTGTCAGTCTCTACTTGGAGGTCTCCTATGTACTAAAAAATTAGCAGGCCCAAAACTAAGTTCTAAAAATAACACTAGATATTTTTTCTCTCCTTCATCCTCCTTATCAACCTAGAATATGTCAATGTTACATCCAAACAGCTCATGAATCCCTCTCTTCCTCTCCATCCTTCTCACCAGTGCCTTAGTGAAGTTATGTCTATATGTTTAAAGCCATCTAAAAGTTGTTCTCCTTCCTATATCTTCTCCAAGTGGAATAATACCTAAAAGCATAACTCTGACCATGTAACTTAAGGCTTTATATCTAGAGCCTCAAGAAAGATGGATGCCATATGCCATTCTAGGCTCTTCATGGTTTGCCTTTTCTGCCTTTGCCTGTTCTCCTCTGTGGCCTTCTTTATTTTGTAATCTGTAACATAATCTTCCCTGCCCTTCCCTTGCATGATTTCTGGACTGTGGCATGTGGTTATTGAATGTTTAACAAGTGAGTAAGCAAATGAATATAGCTTATAGATAAGAAAATGAAGACCAAATAAGTGACATTTTAAAGAACAGAATCCTGCACTACCACTGAAGAGCTCTGGACCCAATACCTTGGGAGTTTCTTAGAATGTGGTCATATGCTAAAAATGAGCAAGATTACTGTCCGTGTCATTGATTTCATTTCACTTTAGCCATTCAAGTAGATTGCCTATTGACAAGTCATTGGTGTTAATTAACATTGAGTATAAAATCAAGAGGGAAGGGAGATGAAATTGGGTATCTTGGCATCTAGTCTTTAAAAAAATCAGCTTTGTTGATGTTTATTCCCTTTTTTGCAAAACAGAAAACATATTGTAAGATTTTCAACAAGGCCGGCGCCACAGCTCAATAGGCTAATCCTCCACCTAGCAGCGCCGGCACACCGGGTTCTAGTCCTGGTCGGGGCGCCGGATTCTTTCCCAGTTGCCCCTCTTCCAGGCCAGCTCTCTGCTGTGGCCCGGGAGTGCAGTGGAGGATGGCCCAGGTGCTTGGGCCCTGCACCCCATGGGAGACCAGGAGAAGCACCTGGCTCCTGCCTTAGGATCAGTGCCGTGCGCCGGCCACAGCGTGCCGGCCGCGGCGGCCATTGGAGGGTGAACCAACGGCAAAAGGAAGACCTTTCTGTCTCTCTCTCTCACTATCCACTCTGCCTGTCAAAAAAAAAAATTTTTTTTCAACAATTATTTTATGCTTTAAGGAAGAAAGCTGGTGAATGCTAACAGGCAAGATTAGACCTTCATGTAGTTTTCTAGAAAAATGATGCTGCTTTTAAACCTGGGTGATTGTTGTCTCACAGGATGAATTTGAATATAGAAAGTCTTTATGACAAATTTTCCAGATGTCTAGGAAAGAATTACACTGAAAAAAATAAGAGAATTACACTGAATTCTGAAATAAGTTCTCAACTATTGATCAAATGAGTTTACTAAAGGATTTAGAATCTTAAGAAAAACATAACTATCTGAAAGGATCTGTAACATTCAATTCCACAAGTTTTAGTTTATTGCCAGAGTATTTAAAAGTGAGAAGTGTTTACTTATTTCAAAGTTTAAATTTCAGTGGTAAAATCAGCTATGGGTTTGATCCATAGTCCTTAATTAAATCCTGAGTATATAGTATTTGAGAGAAAAGTGGTTTATTAACTTTTATAAAATATTTATAAATACTTATATTATAAATTATATATATTTACATTTAAATATATTTATATGTAAATATATAATTTAAACATATAAATAATTTATATTATAAATTATATATATTTTAAATATTTATAAATATTTGAAAGGCTGAATTACATACATAGAGAGAAGGAGTGACAGAGAGAGAGAGAGACTTTTCATCTACTGGTTCACTCCTCAAATGGCAGCAATGACCAGAGCTGAGCCAGGCCAAAACAGGGAGCCAGGAGCTTCATCTAGGTCTCTCATATGGGTGCAGGGTCCCAAGCACTTGGACCATCCTCTGATGCGTTCCCAGTCATTAGCAGAGAGTTGTATCAGAAATGGAGGAGCCAGAATTCCATATGGAATGGCAGTGTTACAACACCAGCTCCTACTAACATTTTAACATAGTAAAATACCCAATTCATTAGACTGAAGAAATGAGGGACAATCTATATTGAAAATAAAATCATTTACCAGATTCTGTCCAAGTTGCTCGTTTTCGGGTCCAGTTCTCTGCTGTGGCCCGGGAGTGCAGTGGAGGAAGGCCCAAGTGCTTGGACCCTGCGCCCTCATGGAGTCCAGGAGGAAGTACCTGGTTCCTGGCTTCAGATCGGCACAGCCCACGGACCGCAACACGCCTGCCATAGCGGCCACTTGGGGGGTGAACCAATGGAAAAAGGAAGACCTTTCCCTCTGTCTCTCTCTCTCTCACTGTCTAACTCTGCCTGTCAAAAAAAAGAAAAGAAAAGAAAATCATTTATACATGGATCAGCTCTTTTGTAAAATGAAAGTATTGGGCTAATCATCAGCTCATTTTCTATTTAGGAATTATAGTTTCTGAAAACTATCTTTCTGACTCTGGGACTCCTCTAATTGATTGAAATATCTTTTCTATAAGTATCATCAAAACTTCACCTTGGGGTACAATGTTCATCAGCCATTCTGTTTTTTGAAGTTGTTCACATCATAGGTTAAATAGATGATGTGCATTTGAGTTTGCTGCAAAAAATCCTATGGAGCACCTATCCGTACTTACAAAGCTTAGTTGAGGACAGCATTGAAAAGAAAGGGGAAATAATTGGCTCCCTACATTTCTCTGTGCCACCTTCATGTTTAATTTTTCTAAACATAATGTACTTTCAAAAGAGAACTGTTATTTCCCAAATGATTAGAAGCAAAGAGAGCTTTTGCAAAAGCAGTCTTTTCAAGGTCATAATAATGAACATTTTAAGAAACTCATAAAAAAGTCTAAGTGTTTCTAATTCACATTGTTCAAGATTTTCACAAATATTTATTTAGGGTCCTACTATGTGCCTAACACTCTGTTAGGAGCTGGCTTGCAAAAACTGAATATGATATGATCCTTGTCTTCTGGGAGATTCAAATCTAATTTGCAGAAGTGTGAATGGAGGAGGAGAATGGTTAAAGGTGGTTTCCCTCAGGAACTTAGAGCAGAAACATAGCGAATTGAAGAAGTTTCTCCAGAGAAGCAGATGGAAAAGAAGGGGTAAATGAGCCAGGTATTGCTGGTGGAATGAATCAGTCGCCGCAAAAATATAGAGTATGGAATCTCTGGAGATTGGAGACAGGACAGGTAGGCAGCCTCAGGCAGGTGAGATATACAGCACTCAGCCAGCGGCGATGAAATCAAGCCGGAGAGGAATCCTGGCAGAATTTGTGTGAGGGCTCATAAGCTATGGAAGCTATGAGAATGCAGGTAGAGTTCTAAGCTGGAGTCTCATGACCAGATTTCACTGGGAGGTCACTCAAGTGTTAGATTAAAGCTAGATTATGGATATAATAAGCAAGATTCATTGTAGCTATCATAGTATAAAGGTAAAAGTTCATTGACAATGGCATGAAAAGATGTTTATTTGATGCAAAATCTTTGAAATCCATGCATATGAGGGATCTTCAAAAAGTTCATGGGAAAAAGTATGCATGGATTTCAAAAGTTTTTGTACCAAAATAAACACCTTATTATTCTATTTTTCTACAAATTTTTTTAAGTTTATCTGAAGAGTATTTGTTATCTCTGTGAACTGTACCATGGGTCTGTTTGTTTTTTGTTACTATTTAGCTTAAGAGACATCCAAGTTTATTTGTGGATATTTTTAGATCAAAGTGTTGTTGTTTTTCATTTATTTTGTTTTCATTTATTGTACCCTATGTGACTTCATGTACTTCACCTCAGGAGGGAATACAATTAAGAGAGCAAGAAAAGGGTTTGGAGCAGCTAAAATTCTACTAATTGGGATTGGAGATAGTGTGTGACTCACCCTAGTGGCCAGCATGTGAGCTTCATAAAGCATGTGTTAGAATTTCTTATAACATGAAATATTTTTTTTAATTTTTAATTTTATCTCTCTTACCAAATAGTAATTACATAATATGCACTATCCCTCAAATGAGTATTTTACAACATTTTAAAAATATCTTAGTTATTTGAGAGGTAGAGTTACAGACACAGAGAGAGAGAGACAGACAGAAAGGTCTTCTTTCCACTGGTTCACTCCCTAAATGGCCACAATGGCTGGAGCTGAGCCGATCCAAAGCCAGGAGTCAGGAGCTTCTTCCGGGTCTCCCACTTGGGTGTAAGGGGCCCAAGCACTTGGGCCATCTGCTACTGTTTTCCCAGACCACAGCAGAGAGCTGGATTGGAAAAGGAACAGCCAGGACTTGAACCAGTGCCCATATAGGATACAATTCATTTTCACAAAATCTATGGAAGAAAAATTTTATTCTAGTCAGTGTCATTCTCTGAAAAGAATAAAAGAATGCTTTGATAGCAGCATTCTTTGTTCAGTTTCCTCAAGAAAATGCTCTGCCCTTTGGGGATTTAGAGGTGTTCCCAAAGTCAAAGCTAGTGTTATTTGTTAGGGGAGTGTCTATGAAGATTAAAAGAAATGATCTGAAGCTTCTCAAATAATTAAAACATTTTAGTCAATTCTTCTGCCCAAGACTCTTAATTCTGAAGTCAAATGTGTGGGTTATTTTTACAGTTTACTTATTTATTTTTAAAGATTTATTTTTATTTATTTGAAATGCAGAGTTACAAGTAGAGCAAAGGGGAGACAGACAGAGAGGAGGGGGCAAATCTTCCATCTGCTGGTTTACTCCCCAAATGGCCACAACAGCCAGGGCTGGGCCAGGCTTCAGCCAAGAGCCAGGAACTTCCTCCGGGTCTCCCACATGAGTGCAGAGGCCCACAGACTTAGATTATCTTCCCAGGCACATAAGCAGGGAGCAAAATCAGAAGTAGAACAGCCAGGACTCAGACCAGTGCCCCTTTGGGATGCTGATATCACAGGCGGCAGCTTAACCAACTATGCCACGATGCTGGCCCCTTTTGCACAATTTAAAAATGTTTGTATGAGAAACACAAGTAGTTTATCAAAACTAATCCCCCGCAGCTTTCTTTTTTTTAAGATTTATTTATTTATTTATGTGAAAGAGTTACAGAGGGAGAGGGAAAGGGAGGGAGAGAGGGAGGGAGAGAGGAAGGGAGAGAGGGAGGGAGGGAGGGAGGGAGGAAGGTCCTCCATCCTGGTTCACTCCCCAGATGGCCGCAACAGCAGGAGCGGAGCTGAGCTGACCCAAAGCCAGGAGCTTCTTCCTGGTCTCCCATGTGGGTGCAGGGGCCCAAGCCCTTGGGCCATCTTCTACTGCTTTCTCAGGCCATATCAGAGAGCTGGACAAGAAGTGGAGCAGCCAGGTCTCAAACCGGTGCCCATATGGGATGCTGGCACTTTGGGCCAGGGCATTAACCCACTGCACCAAAGCGCTGGCCCCCCACAACTTTCTATTTAGCTAATTGTGTGTGTGTGTGTGTGTGTGTGTGTGTATTATAACCCCTTGCTTGAACATATTATTTATAAAGTGTTTGCTCATTTTTCTGTGAAAGGGTAAAACTAATCTTAACTATGAAGAAGAAAAATCTCCGAATTCTTCCAAAGAATTTCTGCCATCTTTTCTCAAATGAGTACTCTTTACTAAAAGGTGTCTTAATCCATTTTGTTGCTGTAAGTGAATACCAGAGGCTGGGTAATTTACCTCTTGATTCTGGAAGGTGCACAGTATAAGACAGGCATCTGGCTGAGGGCATCACACAGTGAGACAGAACAAGCTTTCTGGCTTGGGTTTCTCTTCCTCTTCTTATAAACCCACCGTTGTGTCATGGGAGCCTCACTTGCAGGACCTCATCAATTCCTGATTACCTCCTACAATCCCCAGTCCCGAATACAATTCATATATGACTTTGGGGATTAAGTTTCCAATACATGATATTTGGGAGCCATATTCAAGCCGTAGCAGATGGAAAAACATCACATGCGGATGGCAGGATTGATACCTTCAAATACACAGAGATTCTGATTGAGACTTTTTCAGGAAGATGAAGCATGGGAGCATTAGGCAAATTCTTGTGGGAGGAAATAATACTAGCCCCCGAGGAAACAGGTTCAGAAGAGACAGAAGTGCACCGCCCTGGGGGAGTTTGTCACTGTAGTAGCTTTCTATTTAATACTATGCTTACAGTGTCTCCTGAGATCCTCACAGCTGTCTTGAGAATGAGAAATTATTCTGGAGTGCGTGTTTGGCTCAGTGGCCAACTGAGTGCGTGGTGCACCTGCATGCCTTATCAGAGTGCCTGGGTACCAACTACTCCATTTCCAATGCAGGTTCCTGCTACTATGCATCCTTGGAGGCAGCAAATGATGGGTTATTACTTGGGTCCCTGCCACCCATGAGGAAGACTTGGGTGGAGTTCTAGTCTCCTGGTTTCAGCCTGGCTATTGCAGGCTTTTGGAGGAGTGAACCACTGTATGTAAGATCTGTCTATCAATCTGCATTCAAATAAAAATATTTTTTTAATTATTTTATAACTGGGTCAGTGACGTTTAGAAGCATCAAGTAACTTGCTAAAATCCGACGAGAAAGGGTGCTAGAATTGAATCGCAGGAACTGAGACTACGAGTATGAAAGACGAGCTTCTAGTTTACAGTTTGGCTTGGATCAGCCATACTTAAACATCCTACACAAAACATTATTAGATTTTTCCATGATAATGCATATCACTGTTCTGCCTCAGGACACTGGGATAGTGTAGGATAACAGTGAGGCAACTAAGCCACTTCCTCAGTAGCCCAGCCTGGGACAAGTCACTGGCATTTCTGCTTCTCTATTTCCTTCTCTGTAATTGTAAATGATAACACCTTCTCCATCCATTTCATTGGAAAGGTCACTTGCCTAGTATGCGAATGAATTTTATTCTAAATATAAAGCTTTTTCTAATGTAATTTAGATCCATTATTACTCTTTCAACCTTCCATTCACATGGCAGATAGAAAAGATGATCTTGAATCTATAATCAAACCAACATATTTTAGTACTCTCTATAAATTTCCTAAAACTCAGTTAATCAAAATTTGAATGTCAATCAATGAATTGTTGAAAGATCACTGTATAGATGGAATACTTCTTCTAGATGTGTATATCCACTCTTGAAGAGATATAAAAATGAGTCCCAATTAGGTAATAAAAATGACTGGGTCTAAGGATTTTTTTTCCCCTCTTTCTTCCTTGTTAAGGATCAGGGGCTTGTTCATCCATGATCTGTGCTATTGCATTTTATTAGTTGTGATGTTCTAAGTCTCAACTACTATCCCTCACACGCTAATAAAATTTCTTTGTTCAAAAAAGCCTTCCGGTTATCTGAGTAGCATAAGCAATGGAAAATGGTGGCCTTGTGTTTTATATAATGAGACCTGGAAAGCCTCAAGACTTGGAATGCCTTAGTTTATTTCAGAGTATTCTGTGTTGTAGTTTCTTTAGAAAAGAGGAAAGCAGCTGTAAATGAGGCAGAGCAGAAGGAAAGCAGGAGAATTTAACTAATGAGCCATTAAAGGAAGCGTGTATTAGCCCACCCATTTGACATTAACTTTACTTCTCATTCATCATTACCGTAAAAAGTGTTTATTAAAACCACATTAATTTTAAAGTGTATTATGTCTTTCACAGGCAGGGCTTTTGGTTTTCTTTCATTTTTTTCTCGTATTGTTTTTGTGCATTGTTATTGCAGTATGAGAAGTGAGCAGTGGGTTTAACTGTGTCACATTTCAGTGCATAGCAATTTATGTTGAAAACAGAAATTCAATGAATTCGTAGCATGGAGCAGCAGCTCCCTCTACTGTTACTGCTGGAAAAGCTTCATGCAAAGAATAACTGCCCTCTTAGAAGTTGTAGGCATGGCAATTGTCCAGTGTTTGAGACTTAATTGCGTATCAAAATGATAATAAAATTTATTTTTTAATTTTGTTGCATTTTCTGTTTATCTTGTAGTTTAAATACAAATACTATTTCAGCAACAGTTGTTTTCAGTGTCAACTTTATGAAAGTTCTTACTTAGCCTGTAGATCTCTAAAATACCTATTTAGGGGGCCTGTGTTTTGAGGTAGCAGATTAAGCTGCTACCTGCGATGCCTGTATCTCATATGGGCACCAATTCGAGTGCCAGCTGTTCCACTTCCAATCAAGCTCCCTGCTAATGCACCTGGGAAAGCAGTGGAGGATGACCCAAATCCTTGGGCTTCTGCATCCATCTGGGAAACCAGATGAAGCTCCTGGCTCTTAACTTCAGCCTGGCCCACCCCTGGCCATTGCAGCCATTTGAGAAATGAACCAGTGGATGGAAGATCTCCCCCCATACACACATCCCCCATAACTCTACTTTTCAAATAAATAAATCTTCAAAATAAAATACCCATTTAGGGTGGGTGTTTGGCCTGGTGGTTAAGACACTGGTTAGTCACTTGTGTCCCATATCATAGTCCCTGGAGCTGCATCCATGATGCCAGATTCTTGGTTCCTGATGCCAGATTCTTGCTATTAAAGATCCTGGGAAGGTATTGATGATGGTTCAAGGAATTGGGCCCATGCCACCCTGACCATCATGGGCATCTGGCAAATAAACCAATGGGTGGGAGCTTCCCTTCCCCCCTCCCTCTCTCCGTCTCTCTCCCTCTCTCTCCCTCTCCCTCCCTCTCCCTCCCTCTCCCTCCCTCTCCCTCCCTCTCTCTCCCTCTCCCTCCCTCTCCTCTCTCTTCCCCTCCCTACCTCTGTCTCTCTCTTTCTCTCACACTCCCTCCCTCCCTCCCTCCTTCCCTCTCCAATAAATACAATTTTAAAAGTATATTTTAAAATACCCATATATTATAAAATACTAATAGAAGCTAAAGCATTAATTTCATAGGAGCTTACTCCAATAAAATTTGTGCTTCTTTTCTGAAACAGCAATCGGATCTAAAATACATAATATCATGGTTTTTACTATGTAATGTTATTTTCATTATAGCAGAATTTCTTTTACCTTTAACATGTCAATCATTGTACAGTCCTAAAAGTTATAATTGTATAGCCATTTATACCTTTAAAAGATTAAAGGTATAAAATTAAGTGCCTTTACAGTAGTCCCTGTCCCACTCCACATTTGCAGATTCTTGCTTTCTTCTGTTTCTGTTACCTGTGGTCAACTGAGGTTCAAAAATACAGAATGGAAAAGTCCAGATAAGCAATTTGTGAAGCTTAAAATTGCACACCATCCTGAGTGGCACAATGAACTCTCACACCATCCCCCAGCATCCCACCTGGACATGAGTCATCTCTTTATACAGCATATCTGTACTCTGTGCTACTGTCCCAGGATAGCACTAGGGCTTACATTTAAGTAACCCTTATTTTACATAATAATAGCTCCAAAGCACATGCTAAACAGAAACCGTAAAGTGCTTCCCTTAAAGCTAAAAGATTGAACTTCTCAACTTAATGAAAAAAGAAATCATATGTTGAAGTACCTAAGGTCTATGGTAAAACCAAATCCTCCATTTGTGAAAAAATAATTCTAACAGGTTTTGCTGTCTCACCTGAAACTGTGAAAGTTACAACCATGATGCATGGTAACTGCTTAATTAAGTGGAGAAGGCATTGAATTAAAGGACTCAGCACTCTCTCTGGTTTCAGGCATCCACTGGGAGTCTTAAAAGATATCCCCCACAAATAGGGGGGAAATTACTATAATTAACAAATATTTATTCATCATCTATATTTAAATCAGAATTACAAGCATAGGATATACAGTGACAAAACAACAAACTACAGACAAGGTCCCTACCTTTAATAACCTACACTATAATATGAGGAGTTAGCAATGGCTAATAAGCTATTAAATAAATAGACAAAACAGTTTAGTATAAGTTGCTGTAGGGGAAAAATGAGGTCATGTGATAATGATTTAGAACAAGAGGTGTTACTCTGGTTAAGGTGGTCCAAGCAGGTGTCCCTGGAAAGATGATCTGTCTTGAGAAGAAGCTGGCCATGGGAGAGACAGAGCAGAAACATTCCAATCAGCAAAATCAAGACACACAAAGGGCAAGTGATGAGAAGAAACTTGATATACTCAATAAATCTAAAGGAGCTAGGAGACGAATAGTGCCAGGAAGAGCTAGTGGAGAGCTAGTGGCTTTCTCACATAGCGTCATCCAAGAGTGGAAATAGGAGTAAAAGTGGCCATGAAAGCAATCAGCTGTCACATCTTCCTCTTAGAGTGTGTGTGTTTTCATTTGAGGCAGTTAGATTATTTTTTGATGAATTATTATTTCTATTAATTCAACTAAATTGTTCTAAAATGTCTAGCCCACATTCTTGGTGCTTCAGTAGACTTGCTTGCTGAAAGAAAACTGGTAGTTATAATTGTTGCCTAAATTGGTCTTGACTGAATCTACTGAGAGGCCAGCTACACATTGAATCAGGTGAACAGTTACAGCAATGAAAATATGTGCCCTCAAAATACCATAGAACTAATGCCTTCTTGCACTTGTACCATCCTGAGCTTGCCTAGCTCCCATCTCCAACTTTATGTTGTGCCCTGAGACCCTAAGATGCAAAGTCAATTTTCCTGCATATAGTAAGGTCTGCCTCTCAAACAAGTTGGTATCCCCGAACACATTTTGGGCTGCTGAATAAAGCAGATGACAAAAAATATCTGATTGAAACCATGGATTTCTTAAAACACCCTGCAAGTGACTATACTCAGTTGAAGGCACACCGTATCTCAACGGAAAACCAATTCATAGTCTCACTATCCCTTCTAGAAGCCTTCAGTTAATCAGGACTTTGTCATGTTTCTAGGTTTTCCTTTCAGTGAAGAACCTCAGTCTCATCTATTAATGACTAAAGGCCATGTTCTGTAATGATAGTATCTTTAGGTGAAATAAGCCAAACCATTTATTTGAGTCAATGGGAATAGTAATTTCATTTTTAATAAAGACAAGATGACATTCCTAGATTTAAAAATGTAGAGACAAAAGATGTACAAAGTGGAGATGTGGCTTGTTAATCATTTTTATTACCACTTGTCCCCCACTAGGGTTGTAGTCCCAGACAAAGCAGCTGTTGCCAACATTGCTAAAATTCTAGTGTCACCTTATGTGACCACAAAATACATAGACGTGCATTTGAAGCAGCTGAGGGTATCAGGTTGAGATTCCAAAAACTAGCCCTTGGATTTGATTTCCTAATTCTTTTTCTCTCGTTATGAATAGTAGTAATGGAATATAATTAGTCACTTTCTGGGTGCCTAAATCTTTTTACTAATTTTGGTTACATTGTCTTGGAAAAGGATTTTGTCTTTGGACACTGACTACTTTATCCATCTAGGATCATATTCTTGAAACCAACTACTGAGACTTCTAGACTGATTTATTATTTATGGCTATGATGAGACATAATATTTTAAATCTTTAATTTGTGGTCACCAAACTTATAATGGTTGGGCCCATGTGCAGATTCATCCTCATTTCCTCATATGAGGTAAACATTAAGGTTTGAGAAATCAAAGACTGATCAGATGTATTAGAACTTTAATATTTAGAAAGGCAGACTTGTTTCCTAAATAATCCTATAGTTTGCATATGATGATATCTAAAAGGATCTTGACACAATATTTAATTTTACTGTTGTATAACTTTGTGAGGTAGGCAAAAAAGATTGTCTTCGTTTTAACAGTAAGAAAGCTCTGGGGCCTGGCATATAGAAATTCAACTAAATCCTTATGGTCATTTTTGTTTGCCCAGTGATATCTAGAATAAAGGGAAAGACTGAAAGAAGTTATTGACTAGAGATGCAGCAAGTTTTTAAAAACAAAGAAATCTAGTAGAAAGTAAGATCCAGCAAGGCTTCAGGAATATCTGGAATGATTTTGTTAAATAGTAAAATAATTTGAGGCAAATGTTGAAAATAGTTAATATTCAACAATGGCGCATTGTGGATTCATGGGAATTTACCATATTCTTCTATAGCATACTTGAAATAGTTCAAATTAACTTTAAGAAACAAGAAGAGCATCCTATGGGATTAGTAGAGGTTAATGTCAATGATGACTTCTTTCCTGGCCATGATCACCAGTGTTTTTTCCTCTGCCTGAAATTCCTTTTATAATGGGGTTATGTGTTTTAGAACTAAACTTATTAAGTATTTTTTCCTAGAATTTCCCTGAGTTTACTTCTAGTAAACATGAGGTTCAGTTGAGTAAAGAATTGCTCACTAGAATGGCCTACAGAACAGAGAGAAGCATTGAAACCACACATTCAAGTTGAAAGTAGAGACAACCATCACCCTGAAATAAAACATACAGAATCTCCCCACCTACTCAAATTTTGTACATGCTCTTAGCTTGTATGTAACTTGTTATCATATAAGCCAGTGACATCAGCCCATTTATCTTAAGTCCCAGCCGTGTGCCTTAGAAAGCACATTTTCCCCTGCACTTTTAAAGACAGTGAACATGATCTCTTAATTACAGTAAAGGGAGTCTCAAAGCATTGCTAGGTGCTGGCTGCCTGTGCGCCTCTGAGGTGTGCATAAGCTGACTTTCCTCCTGGTTTGGGTAGTACATGCGGAGAATCCTAAGGTCAGACAAGGAGGTGGAGGCAAAGCTGTTCCCAGGGTATGGTTTTTCTTGGTGGTGATCTTTTGAGGACACCCCTGGATACAAATAACTTGTTTCACACATCCTCATCCTTCCTAGTTTTTGTGCCCCTGTGGCTTTTATCACCTTGCGCTGGGTCATTGATGTTGCTTCTGTGGGTGGCGAGGCACTCTAAAGATTCCTGCTGTTCCTTATACTGCAGGAAGCTGACAAATAATATTTTTCCTTTAGCAGACATACTGGGGAGAGACGAGTATGAAACATTTCATGGATGGATAAGCAGAAGGGCAGCATTAGGAGGGAGTGATATTTTTTCTAACCATCATGCCATGGAAATCAGAGTCCCACTCTTTCAATAATGCAGTGGATTTTTATCTGAGGAAATAAGAATCTTGAAAAATGATGTTTCTCTGCTTGGAAAATAAAGTGTTAAAAAACCAATGAGCTTCATAGCATAATTTAGAAAATCTGTTTTTATGAAATGGGTTAATTATACCCATTGAATGCATGCACTGTCACAGTCTTGTCCTCCTACTCTTGTTGCAAAATGACAAGTGAAACCAGGGACTGTGCAATTTTGGAAAACAATCGGGTCACATATTGAGTATTTTGCTTATTCATACAACCATAAACTGCCTGTGCTTGAGTTCCCTCAATTACACAGCTCAGTATGCAGGCCAGAAGCAGACAAACCCAGCGCAAGCGAGCACTTTCCTGGAATACACAGAGGAATGAGTTTGAAAAATGTCCAAAGTGGCAGATGTGAAAAATTCTCATTCAAGATCCGGAATCTGCCTTCACTGCAATCCTTCACCTGTTAATCACACTGCTTCTGAACTTCTGAACCAGGAATGCTGGTGATCGCCTAGACTGAGACACCTAGGAGCTATAGATCTTTTTAAGTATG
Source organism: Oryctolagus cuniculus (assembly GCF_051225735.1). Classification (NCBI taxonomy): domain Eukaryota; kingdom Metazoa; phylum Chordata; class Mammalia; order Lagomorpha; family Leporidae; genus Oryctolagus; species Oryctolagus cuniculus. The sequence continues at coordinate 102,570,301 of NC_142871.1, read as the reverse complement.
GCTATGGGGAAGAAACTGGCTAAGACAAGAGAAGATCATGGATCACAGTGCTGCTCGGAATTTCCGATGATTCCCCCAGAAGGAGCACATGGCTGCTGGCTTCCAACCAAATTTCTATTTGCTTTTGAAGGGAAGTTCCCAAAAGGTGTCCTTGCTGACTGTGTAAGCCAGCATATTGTTGTGCCACTTGCATCCTTCAGATTCCCACAAAGCTGATATACACATCTCTTCTTCACAACGGAGTACAATGGCGCTGTTCTGGTTTTATTAGGATACTTCAATTCCTTTGTGTGTGACCACTTTCTCACAACTGTTCACTGCGATTGCGTGCTCATAGGAGTTGCAGCTCACCAAAATCATTTATCGCTTACGGGCAATATTCTCTAGGTTAGCTACTCTTTTATTCTCCTTCCTTGAGCATTTTTATTTTTCCTTTTGTTTTTCTTTATCCCTCATTTATTTGGTGTTACTGGATCCTCAACAGTTACTGAAGATGCTAATTGAGTTTGCTGACTTCCTTTTCCTTCTCAGTCTGTTCACTTGTTTCTCTCCTTTTCTCTCTAATCCAAGTCCCTGTGATTTTATTATTTCTCTGCATCTCCAGTAGTTCCTTTCCTGATGCTCACCATCCTCCCATTCTGGTCACTTGGCTCTTGATCTTTCGTATCACCCGAGTCTTTGAAAGTACACACCTGCACAATGTCTCCGAGTTCCCTCTCATGGCCTATATTGATTGTGTACTTCATTAAGGGATCCTGTGATCTTTTACCACAGTATGCTCTTCCTGATTATTTTAAATAACGTTAAGATGACTGATATTTTATTTTACTGTCATCTCTCTCACTGTGAGACTGTTGAAAGCAGAATTAAAAGATCAAGGCCACGGAGTCTGGTAGGCCTGGTTGAAACCTACCTCTTGTCTACTAGGTGTATGACCTTGAGTAAGATATTTTGTGTTTTGTTATATGTAAAATAAGGAAAACTGCTCTTTGCTGGATTGTTATAAGAGGTAAGCGCACCAATATTTATACCTGTGCCATGGTTCAAGTATATTTCTGTTCCTAAAATTCAGGTACTGCCAAGGCGAGAGTATTAACAGTATTAAGAGGTTATTAAGCCACAAGGGCTGCTCCTGTAATAAAGGAATTAATGCCCTTATAAAAGGGGCTTCCCAAAGTTTAGCTAACTTTCTAGCTTGCTCTTCTGCCATCTGCCATGTGAAGACACAGCAAGCAGATCCTAACCAAAACAAATGCCAGAATCTTGATCTTGGACCTCCCAGACAGTGAGATGAATGACAAAATAAGTTTCTACTTTTGTAATAAATTACCCAGACTGGGGTGTGCAGTTATAGCAGCATGAATGGACTAAAACAATTTGCCACCCAATGGTTACTTTCAAAAGGTAATTATTGTTATTAATATTATTATTACTACATTTTAGCATTCCTTGCCATCTTCTCATTGCTTTGTATGTCTTTCCAAATATTTAGCCCAGGGATTACCATTTCCAAGGCAAAAGTGTTCAAACTTTTCTTAATTCTTTCATTATCATGTGCATGTAACTTCTTCTATCTGCTTTTCTCCCCTCCTTTCTATTTTCCTCTAGTCAAGTCTTTATAAAGAAATGTCAGCCATCTAAGAATGGTGGCCTTTAAACATCCACATTGATGCTATAATCACTCAGAAAAACTCATCAGACTCAATAGTCAATGTAAATGAAAATATTTGTTTAGGGGCCGGCGCCTAGGCTCACTTGGCTAATCCTCCGCCTGTGGCGCCGGCACCCCTGGTTCTAGTCCTGATTGCTCCTCTTCCAGTCCAGCTCTCTGCTGTGGCCCGGGAAGGCAGTGGAGGATGGCCCAAGTGCTTGGGCCCCTGTACCCACATGGGAGACCAAAAGGAAGCACCTGGCTCCTGGCTTCAGCTCAGCCTAGTTCCTACCTTAGCAGCCATTTGGTGGAGTGAACCAATGGAGGGAAGAGCTTTCTCTCTGTCTCTCTCTCTCACTGTCTAACTCTATCTGTCAAATAAATAAATAAAATAAAAAATAACTGTTTAAGAACATTGGGGCTGGCATTGTGGTGTAGCGGATTGAGCTGCTTGCCTACAACATTGGCATCCCATATCAGTACTGTTTCAAATCACAGCTGCTCCATTTCTGATCCAGCTGCCTGATAATGTGCCTAAGATGGCAGCGGAAGGTAACACAAGTGTCTGGGTTCCTGCCTCTGGTGTGGGAAATCCAGATGGAGTTCCAGGCTCCTGACTTCAGCCTGGCCCAGCCCCAGCCATTGTGGCCATTTGGGGAGTAAACCAGCAAATGGAAGAGATCTCTCTCTCAATTTCTCTCTCTCTCTCTCTTTCTCTCCCTCCCTCACCCTTCTCTCTAACTCTCCCTTTTTAAGTAAATAAATCTTAAAAAAAAAAAAAATGACAGTACTTCAGATTTTATGACTGTGTCTTCTAATTAGCATGGAGACCTGAGTTCTCCATGAGCATTTTTCCATTTTAGTCCCCACCTCTTAAAATTGAAGTTAACTTTAAGGCTTGACTAAAAAGAAGTAACTGCATTTCTCAGAGCCTCATGCCAGAAAAGCAAGCACCCTTACCCTGATGGTGATGTAGGGAGAGAAGGTTTGGAGTCTTCTATCCCATTTCCTGAACCCTTCTCCTGTTTTGGGGCTGTCTTCTCCCATCGCTACTTCCAACGTGCCACTTCTTTTACTCTCTTTTTCTGTCCCATTCAACTTCTCAGGAAATTATGGATGAACAATCTAATACATTAGATAGGAATGACTTTGGGACTTGGTTCTACACATTGTTCATTATATGATTTTGGGGCAAATCTCTTGGTTATTTGCATCTATCAGGTGAAAACTTTAATAGTACCCATCTCATTCAAATAAGATAATGTGTTTTGCAATCACATTACCCTGCCGTCTCTGAAAATAATTCTAGAATTTCTTGAACTGTGTAAATATGAAGCATTCATATTACATCTTTCAAGAGAGTGTGCATTTGGCCTAGTTAAAAAAAAAAAGCCATCAAATAAATAAATAAGTCTTTCTTTAAAAAGTTTTGGACATAAAATAGAGCCTGTGAGAGATATTTTTGAGGAAAATGAGCTCCTTCCAGGAAGCTAAAATTTCACTCGGTATGTACTATCTGGCCCATGTTCACTGTTCTGGTAGCTTGTAATCCCAAACATGAGAGCTTGAGGTTTCTGTATTGAAATTCGAAAGTAATGTAGACACTCACTGAATCATCTCCTGGATTCCAGACACATGTTTTACAGTTTTTAGAGTTTCTAGGAATTTGAACTGGGAAGAGGAAGTATTGGCATCTCCTCAGACACTAAAATGTTATAGCAGAATGGTTCCAAGAAAAATAATGTTATAAAATTATGGCTGTTTAACTTATATAATTAAATCCCAGAGACACTAAAAATTCATTTATGTCAAATATTAAGACAAATAAAGTATCTGTGGTTTTTTTTAAGGAAATAAAATGATTTCTCAAATATTTTCTGTCTAAAGAACATTATTGATTCTTTTTTCTGAGTTACAGTACAAGTTTATGTACTATAATTCTGGTCCAGAATCCATCCATGAACTCTTTCCTACTGATCTGGAGCTCCCTACAGCTTTGCATTCAATTAAGAAGTCAAATTCTTAGATTAATCTAAACCTGTTGGCCCTGTCCTCTGTGTATTTGGAAGCAGCAAGCCCTTTGCTCTGTTTGCTATTATTTATAACTGAAACCAAAAACAGCAAGCAAGAAATTGGCTTTCCCCAGGGAATTTTTCTTGTAGAAGCAATGAGTCCATTGCATTCAGCAAACGTTTGGTGGAGCCTGGCAGGGCCTGGGGGGAAGGGGGGGCGGGGCAGAGAGGGTAGGGCATAAATTGGGAAACTGCCTTGTACCAAGATCTATGTAAAGATGAATTTGAAAGGATTGAACCTTCTTGGCCTCAAGGAGTTTTCATTCTAACTGAGAATATAGATCCTAATACAAGCCACTATAACCAGTATAAATGTGCTTTTCTGAAGATATGTATGATATGTTATAAATGAAAACATGTATGAGAGAAAAATCTCATTTCAACATTAGTTTTTCCAACCATTATCATTGCTTCATCTCTTAATTCCAATGTCTGAGTTTAGACTTCCTAGTGCTTTATTTAAAACACCAAAGAAAAAATAATGACTGATATCTGCCTTTTCTACTAGCCATTAGCATATTGGAAATGTTCCCTGAAAATTAATCCAAATGACTTTCCAGAAACAAATTGTCTGTCTATTCTTAAACAAAGCTCTCTCTCTCTCTTTTTTTTTTTTTTTTTTTTTTTGCATGATTTGGAGGGAGTTGATTAGTAAAGCTTCTTTCACAGAGGTTTTTGATATTTCAAAGGTTGTTACTGAAGTTAATTAGAAACCCACAGGGCCAAAGGCAGTTGTGTGTAACCTGAAAATATGTGTTTGAGAATCCTGGGAGGGGACTGAAGTGCTGTGGTTCATGGAGATAAGTGGCATCCAGATGGCTCAAGGAGGCTCTGCCAGCGGAGTTACAAAAATCTAAAGGTGCTTTTAGAGAAAAGGGTAGAATGAAGAAAAAAAAAAAGTCCAGGAGTGAGGATGAGAGAGTGTGCAAAGGAGTTGACTGAGCAGCCATGGAGAGCTCAACTCACAGTGCCTAGGGTTTGTTAAACCTCAAACAGAAGGCTCAAGCCATGATTTGCACATAGAGTTTATGATAAACAATGGTAAACAATGGGATTGTGCAAAAATGTTTCTTTGAGCAAGGTGAATTGACTGAAAAGTGAGAGTGCAGCTAAGATCAGCACAAAGGAAGCTCGGTTGTTTAATAGGAAGAACTCTTTCTGTGTTTTAGACTTGGGAATATGCAGCCAAAACCCAAATCTATTCAGGAAATGATAATGCAAACACTCAACATTTTTGCACTATACGTCTCATAACTAAGGTGGCAGACATCATGGTATTTCTCTGTTCTCTCCCCCATAGCAAGATTTTAACCAAAAATTTCTTAAATGCTACTGGAACTATTTATGAAAGTATGTACTTCCCAACTTGAAAATCACTTTATTCATTCACCAAAGCAAGAATGTTTTCTTGGAATAGGAAACATCATCAGGAGCTCTACAGGCTAGGTTTATAGACCTCTTAGAGTATTTTACATCAGTGCAGTTGGGTTCTGAACAGGTGTGTCTCCCTGGAGTTCATTATCATTTTAAAGCAGTTCTATAATTGTGTACTCATCACATTAACCTGAATATCCTGTGTCTTCCAATCTAAGTGGAGTGAAAAAGAGTGCCATAAAAGATAGGCATTGTGTAGCCATGATTTCTGTAGTTATGTTGTGAGTCATTGTTCTGAGCAAGGTATTTGGACAATTTTCCTTTCTGTAAACCTTTAACTGGTTTTCCTAATAAAGCTCCTAAGAGCATAAGCCAAGACTGAAATGGCCTCTGTAGCTAAACTTTTTTTGTTGTTTGTTTTTTATTCACTAGACTTGGGTGATCTAAATGTCTCCTTGATAGGTCCTTATAAGCAGAAACCTTAGGGAAAGTAACCTCTCAAGTGCCCCAGAACATCTACTAACATATTGTGATGTCTGGAGACCTGTCACTCTCCACAAGTGCTTAAGTTCCTCAGAGTTAATTGACAGCCCTCAAGACTGATGGCTCTTACTAAACTTGGAAATAAATGACTCCTTAGATCTTCTACAGCTATGTTACATATCAGAACAGAAGATAGAAAAATAGCAAATTTCTTGATACTGTGACTGTCATAGAGCCACCAATTCCAAATCCCAGATCTGCATTGTTTTTCTAACTGTAAACAAAGAGTTTCTCTTGGCATTTATATGCAGTTTCTCTATGGCCACTGGTTCCTGTGTTGATGGAGGTTGTTTCTCTCTGACAGTTCTATAAAACGTGTCTTCAAACCGTACTTTATACTTTGTGTGTCTCTATGGGTACAAACTGCTGAAATCTTTACTTAGTATAGAGTTGATCTTCTGTACATAAGGTCAATTAAAAACGAACCTTAATGAAGAATGGGATGGGAGAGGGAGTAGGAGGTGGGATGGGAGTCAGGGTGGGAGGGCAGGAATGGGGAGAAGAGTCACTATACTCCTAAAAGCAAAAGCTGTGCATATGAAATTTATATTCATTAAATAAAAACCTTAAAAAAAAACCCACAAAGTGGGTCATTGCTACACTGATTGCCATCAGTATAGCAGTAGACTTTCCAAAGACTCTAATCTAATAACTCCTTTCAGCCTCTACAAGGTTCCTTCAGTCTGCTGCACGAACTTGTGTAAAGTTTTGTTTACAGGGTAGATTGTAAATCTGTTACATTAAGCTCAAAATTTATGTACTCAAAGTATCCCAGTTACTAAAACAGTAAGAAAGAAAATTTTCTCATAAACATTCATGATCAAATTAAGCAGTAGATGAGAACCTATTTTGGGCTCAATGCTGATCTTAAATATTGGCCTTGCCACATACCAGTGGTACATCTTGAACCCGTTAACATTTCAAACTCTTTCTCTTTGAAATAGAAGTGATGATTCTGCTTTCCTCACGGTGTTGTAGGGATTAAATGATTTAATTCATATAAAACCCCTGTTAGATTGCATGGCAAACAGTAAACACTGTATAAATGTTTGCTGCTATTATTTGATTCCTCTGCTTTATTATAGACACTGTGTTATTAATTTGTGATCCCTAATAATTAATACTTTATTAACTAAAATGAGTGTGTGAAGGTAAATTTCCCCACCTCATCATTACTCTTAGATACAATTGGCCTTATCATTCATATATGTGCATATATCCATATGCATTCCTGATGATGCTACTTCGTATGGTATCCAAAATTCCTCATGATTTGTTTGCAGAAGTATCAGTATGTATGGAACCTCATGTCTCCTGAGTTTTATGAATGAGATCTTAACTTGCATCTTCTTGGCAAGAAACTTTTTACAACAGTCCCCAAATCAGTGATTAATTTGCTCATTGATTCATCTAACTGACCTAGAATACTTTACACAAAGCTGGCTGATGGAACAATAACATGAAAAATATATGATGCCGCTAGAATTCTTTTCTGACTTTACCTCTCTTTTGATTTCAACAAGGTAACAGCCTCGTTTGTCTTTCCAATCATAGTCAGCTCCATTACTCGTGAGGCTCGTTATCTTCAAGAGCTATACCAACCTGCTTCCAAGCATCCATCACCATATCCTTGTGTCCTTTATGTTCAGTAGCACAATGCAAAGATTTCCTGTTAAAAGAAAGCTTTAGTTGCAAGCTGTTCATAACAAACACCCAGCACAAATGTTAACCAATGTTAATTTTTTTCTGTATGTCCAAGGTTTTACCTGTATTAGTGAATGCAGCCAGAAATTTTTCATTCAAATTTTGTTCACTGTTCAAAGCTTTCATTCTGTTTTTAAAAAATAATCTTTGTATAATGGCGCAGTTTGATCTGCTCAGTTTTCTTCTTCCTGTGTCTTGTCTTCCCAGGGGAAAGGTTAAGGACGTTGCCACTCTAATATTTTCTCTCCTCCTAGCTTTCAAGGTCTGAATGAAATACGTGATCTCTTTTATGAGATAGCTGAATCCATTTTGGCCTGAACTACTTGATCTAAAATAATGCTAAGCTTCATATTTGTCCATGGCTCTCTTCCCAAAATTTAATCCCTAAAAAAGTTGAAAAACTCTTTTCTTCCTCTCTTCATAGAATCTTTAGAGACAAACATGTCTTCTAACTACCCCATGCTCGGCACAGTGTTTATTGAATAGTTCCAGCCTAACTAAAAAAAAAAATCTACTTACATGTCTATCTACTTAAATGTCTTAAGTCTGAGGTTTTATAGCAAACATCTTTTTCTGATCCCAAAACCCATGTGCAGCCCATTTTCATACAATTCAAAAGAGGAAGGCAATAGAAAAAATATTTCCCAAGTTAATAACATGTGGAGGCACACATTTCTATAATACATTAATGAAGCTGTGTGAGAAGTGCCAAAAATAAACCAAAGCTATAACATCTTCCCTGAGAGAGTCCTAGGGGTGCAATTGCTGTTAATAAAGAACACGATGATGGTTGACCTTCTGATACACCATTACTTGTCCCACTTAGGAGTTCTCTGCATTCATGCAGGACTTAACCTAGAAACACCTTTAGGAACCTGATGATAAGTTAATGTCCATGCACTTGTAACTCTAGCTTAATTAAGATATTTGACCAAGGAGTTGTAAGATATATTATTTAAATACCTATTATTTTGATAAATACTTACATGTTTGGTTTGTTTCTCATACAGGGACCTCCAGGATTGCAAGGAATACAACAGGCTTTTGATGAACATTATAACAAGGTATGGCTTATAAAAAAAAAAAACTTATATACTAGAGATTTTATGTGATAATATTTTTGGGGAAGGCCGGCGCCATGGCTCAATAGGCTAATCCTCCACCTTGCGGCGCCGGCACACCGGGTTCTAGTCCCGGTTGGGGCGCCGGATTCTGTCCCGGTTGCCCCTCTTCCAGGCCAGCTCTCTGCTATGGCCAGGGAGTGCAGTGGAGGATGGCCCAGGTGCTTGGGCCCTGCACCCCATGGGAGACCAGGAAAAGCACCTGGATCCTGGTTCCTGCCATCGGATCAGCGCGGTGCGCCGGCTGCAGCGGCGGCCATTGGAGGGTGAACCAACGGCAAAGGAAGACCTTTCTCTCTGTCTCTCTCTCTCACTGTCCACTCTGCCTGTCAAAAAAAAAAAAAGTTTGTTAAATGATGAGCTAACTAATTCAAAATCCCAATCCTTTCTTCATCAGATTAAGGTTGACATAAATACCTAAATAACTAGTCATTGATAAATCAAAATAAAATTTATAGATGAAGTGTTATACTTTTTAATTTAAAATAGCAATCCTATCTTAAATTTTCTCCCTTATTTAGATCTTCCATGGAATATTATACTATGAAGAATGTATATTTTTCTAATTCTTTATTAAACAATTTAATAGCTCTACATCAGCTTTTAGAAACTTGGGACTTGGCACAAGTAAAAAGAACACTGAAGCATGTCTAAATTTAATCAATATGATAACATTTACTGTCAGAAAATAGGATTTATCATAAATGCTTTAAAATAATGAGAATAAGTTGGCTCTAATGCCACAGTGTCAGCTAGAAAAACTTAAAGAACACTATATTACTATCACCCTTGGTATAAAATTTACTAAGTTGCTACTCAGCTACTTAAATATTTGCTATCCCTAGCAAAACTTTTAAAGCTCATATCTTTACAGGTCTCACAAGGCACTTCTGTGTATAGTTTATTTTACCGATGAGTCAGTTTTCCCTTAAATGAAAATGTACGGAGCATTTATATTTTAGAGTCTGAAGTGAGAATGTACATTCTTTTTTTTTTTTTTTTTTTTGACAGAGAGAGACAGAGAGAAAAGTCTTCCTTTTTGCCGTTGGTTCACCCTCCAATGGCCGCCGCGGCTGGCACGTCGTGCTGATCCGAAGCCAAGAGCCAGGTGCTTCTCCTGGTCTCCCATGGGGTGCAGGACCCAAGCACTTGGGCCATCCTCCACTGCACTCCCTGGCCACAGCAGAGAGCTGGCCTGGAAGAGGGGCAACCGGGACAGAATCCGGTGCCCCGACTGGGACTAGAACCCGGTGTGCCGGCGCCGCAAGGCGGAGGATTAGCCTGTTGAGCCACGGCGCCAGCCGAGAATGTACATTCTTAAACTTTAGCATTTAGCAAAAATGAAAGCTGACTGGAGCAGCCAAGTGGAGAGTCTTGGTACTAACAAACCAGTACTTTGAACCTAGCTACTAACTTACCAAAAAATAGCTCCCAATACCATTATTGCCATTACAGAATTGAAGTTCACACTATTTAGTACACATGTACCCCCCACGGTGACTTAAGAGATGAAGCATAACTGGATAAGAAGAGAAACTATAGATTTTTTTATAAGCAATGCACTAGAACCATTGGCATCTAAAGAACTTAGACCACCTCCTCTCACCCTCAACTTCACAGAGGGCCCTAAATTTGCCAAGATGAGCACAATGCATGCTGTCACTTGGCAGTGTCCCCACTACCCTTCTGTTTTTGGATTTCTATGTTGTTTCATTTTGCAACTTATTGCAAGCCTATTCAGCTGGCTGTAGCAAGCGAACACAGAGATTGGAAGGAGTGGGTGGAGGAGGGAGCAGTGGGTGAAACTTTCCTGGAGGTTAAATAACCAACCATGTATTGAGACCTATAAAGTGACACTCCAAGGTTAAAATAATCTTCCCTTTTAAATTGGCATTGATTTATGTAATATCTGCACTGGAGCCCCGGGGCCTCAGCGCCTCAGCTGGCAGCAGCTCCAGCGGTCACAGCCCAGATTCTGCTGCAGCAGCTTCCCAGGAGAGGGTGAGCAGCACGACACTCATGCAGCCGCTTCCCGTTCTAAAGCTAAAAGAGCTGTAGTTCAATGTCTCATCCCCAGAATCCTCAATTGCCTGTTGATCTTTTCCCCTACAATGTTCCTGTGCCATTGGGATGGAATTCGACATAAGACACCCCCTTCCCTCCTAGCACACATGAAAAAGGGAAAAGGAAAGCCAAAAAGGAAGTGAGATATGGAGAGACAGACCAAGGAGAGAGGTTGGGAAGATTACACGTGCATAAATATGTTTATGTGTGCTTTGCATGGCCACTTAGGGCTGCAAGGAATAAAGGTGGAAGATTTCTCTCTCCACCACAGCACAGCGTGCAAAACAGCTGCTCCCATTCTGCAAAATTGTTTGCAAAGAAGCAACAGTGCTGAGCAGATTCTTTCTCATAAGAAAAATCAGCCCGTGATCCAGCCAACTGGTATTCATTGTCTTCAGCCCTAGGGATTTTAATAAAAATTTGATAGGGTCTGTCAACTAAAGCCATTAGCTCCAGAGGTCCTTACAACACCCCATGTGGCAAGAACAGTGTTATCTGTGGAGGCCAAGTACTGGTAGATTTTACATTTGATATTGTGTTAAAGATTTACATTGAAAATGCATAGTTGTGTTATCTTACATCACCACAAGGTCTCAGCTGGTGATTGATGCTGTGCCTGCCAGCAACCAATTCTAGTGTTCACTTCTCCAAATTGTTGATCCAAGAAACCCAATTTGCTAGCAAAATAATCTATTTTTTCTCTCGTGTGTCAAATCATAACTTCATTTTAATATCCACAGACTAGAAAGGACAAAATCTTTATCCCAATCAAATAATCAATGTCTTTGCAAGCAGTGAGTTAAGCCCAAAGACAGTATATAAAGCAGCTAAGAGGCCTTCCTTGCCGACACCATAGGCAACTCTTCCAGACCCAGAAGATTTAGAAATACACCTTAGGTCTTAACTTGCTGTCTGTCTCTCTCTCCCTCTCTCCCTTTCTCCCTCTCCCCCCGCCACTGTCTCCTCAATTCTCTCTTTCAATACTCTCTTTCTCTCTCCCCTTCTCTCTCTCCCAATATCTTTCTTCCCACATCCCCATCTCTCTCCCTTTCCACCCCTCTCCCCCCCTCCCCCTCTCTCTTTCCCTCTCTCTCCCCGTGCCCAGGATCTACTGGTTTGGGGGAAACATTGTGGAATTAGGCACAGACACAAGAACTTTGGGTCCTGCTTTGATTATTGAGAGCTCCAACATTCATCTATGCCCTCCTCCCTTTTATGACCCACCATACTTGGGAGTTATAAAATGTTCTGCTGGCAACTGTGAGGTTGGACTTTGAATCAGCCTTGGATCTTTTTTCAACTGAGCACAGCCTTCTCAGCCATATAACACGTTTTAACTTTCTAGGGCTACCAGAACAAAATATCACACACTGAGTGGCCTAAAAACAAGTATCTGTTGTCTCATAATTCTGAAGGTTGGAAGACAGCAGGACCATGGTCTCTCTGAAAGTTCTAGAGAGGGATGGATTCCAGCCTCTCTTCTAGCTGCTGGGAGTTCCCTGGTCATGAACACAGGGCGTTATCCTTTTGTGCATTTGGATTAGGAGCCTACCCTACTTCCTCTATGGTCTCATCTTAATTCATTATATATGCAATGATTCTATTCCCGAGTAAGTCTACATTCCGAAGTACTAGCAGTTAGACTTCAACATTAAGGGTTGGGGAAGACAGAGTTCAACCCATACCTAGGTTGTTTTAACTTTATGTTCCCCCATACCTTGAATATCATGGCAAGTTCTCCAAGGGCTGAACTGGAGGGTTTTCATTGACCTCACATCCTGGGAAGGAGTTCAAGTTCTTGGTTTTCTTTTATTCATTAAGCCATAGGAGATTGCTGATATTTCACTCGTGGGGTGGGAGGGTTCCAGAAATGGCCATCTCTTAGAGTTGAACGCACACATATTTAGACAGTTAGAGTAGCCTGAGTCTTCCCACTAGCCTGACCACAGGTTCCAAACTTCCATTCAGCATTTCCCAGAAGAAACAAAAGAAAAATGCTGACATCCCAGACTGCTTAAGATGAGCGGGAAGATTAGTGCCCCCTCCCCGAAACATACATGCCATGACCCTCACCACTTCACCACAATAATTTTTAATCAAAACTGTACAATTTATTTATTTAGAAGAATTACAAGAATTCTTAACATGGCAACAGGATATAAATTAAACAAGTACAAATAGAAAAGCATCTGAAGCGAAGTCATAATTCCAGAATCGCATACTATGTCTCTTATTATTTCTGCAAAGCCAGTAGTTATCTAGTGCCATTAGCTTGGGGAAACTGGAGGAGGGAATCTCATGTGTCAGTGAACAAATGCTACTAAAGTTCAACTTTGAATCTGCCTCAAGTATTGATAACTCAGGAGTGCAGACATCACCAGAGGCCCCTGAGGGCCTTAATTAGATAGATTTCCTGGCAGAACCAGCAAGTGAAGCAAACACAGGTGTTCTAATAGGCAGTATAGGGCCCTGTTGCTTTTCTGGGTGTGAGAGCTACCAGAAAATCAACAATTAGGTACATTGATAGAAAAGTATGGTTCAGTGTTGCAGAGGCATTTCTTCATCCTAACTGCAACATCTCTGATGCCCTCTAGGTGGTTGGGGGTAAGGTGGGCTGCACTGGGGTATGCACTTACTGGAAGCATTTTGCATACTTTTCTGCTGTGCAATGAACTGGTAGGGGCCTTCCAAGCCAAAGACCATCTCTGTGCAGTTCATATCTTAGACAAAGGTATGTTCAAGTTTCTGCAAAAATGCCCTAACATGAATACAGCTGAGGAGAGATGTTGATGTTTTGTGCTTATTGACTGATACCATGACCGAATGACTGGTATTTTCAGGAAATGTCTAAAATTTTTGTTTCTGTGGAGTTTGCATTCAAGCAACTGATGACTGTTTATGTATGTGTGTATGTCTGTTAGAGATTTAAATGTGTGGTGATAATTTATAACTTAGGATTTTGAAATTTTTATCTTCAATTTAGAGATCTCAAAACAAAGAAGGAGACATGATACTATTTGTCACAACATCAATAATAATGTCAATTATCAATTACTTGTTTTTATTTGAGTAACACAGATAACATGATAACACTTAAAATATCAAACTATGGCAATGGTGATCAGAATGTGTTCTATGTATTTTGGTTGTTTAAAAATCTCTGTACTTTAAAGATTTCTACTAATGTGTATTTTTAATCTGAACAAACTTTAGTGAATAAAACCATATGCATTATAATTATTGGCTTATTTACTCAACAAATATTTACTGAATGCTTCCTATATGTTAGGTACTGTGCTAGGCATGGGAAATTCAATTCCAGGTTATTATGGAGCTAAAATTCTAGTGCAAGAGATGAAAAACATGGAAACAATCACAAAAAAAAAAAAAGAAAACTCTAGGAATAAAGAAGGGAAAAATGCAATGTGTAACGAGAAGATGCGACAGGGAAACCTATACGGGAGACCCAGAAGAAGCTCCCATGAGTGACTGTTTATACATGTGGCCTGGAGGGTGACTAGTTGCTGGCCAGACTAAAAGGTGGGGACCACAAGTGGTAATCTAATGACAAAGACAGGAAGGATATTGGCCCATTTGAGGATCAGACAGAAGATTGTTAATGCTGGAATATCTGTCAAAGCACGGTGGCCCAGAAGACTCTGGGTATGAAAGCCACCAGAAAATTAACAATAAGGTATATTGATAGAATGGGAAAAGGAGCCAAGGTCATGCCTTTAAGGTTTTGAAGGAAGAATGGTAGCCTGTCAGGCGTTGAAGGCAAGTCATAGAAATGGAAGAGATTTGAGGAGACAGAGTCAACCTTGATTCTGCACGAAGAAACAAAGATGAAGGTGTTAAGAATGACACCCAGAGTAAAGGAAAAGAGCTCTATGTAAGGGAGAGGATGAGTCCAGATTTTTTCTTTCCTTGATTTTTTTTTCAATTGTAAAGTAAAATTACTGATCATCCTAATATGATAAATAGCACAGATATGTTAAGAAGTTATTATCATTCCTCTGCTTCTAGACGAGCCAATGTTAATAGTGTGATGTGATTCTCTTTTTCTCTCATACATGAGTATGTTGTATATTCTAGGTTTAGATTTGAACTTGTTGAATATGAATTGATTCTAGAAGTTAACAACTGAATACATCAAGCAGAAAATTATACATATGGGTTTAAAACTCAGAAGTGAAGTATTCACTGAGTAAACAAATTTGCTTTTGTCTAAATGATGCCTAAGCCATGGGAATAAGATAAGAGTGCTGGGAAAAAGCATCGAGTCACAAGAGAGGAGAACCTAGACAGAGATTCTGAGGAAGCCCAAAATTTGATAGATGAAGGAGGAATAATAGTGGCCATTGAGATAGGAAGAAAACTGTAGAGAGAGATATCATATAAGCCAAGAGAGGCAAGTGCAGCCAAGAGGTCAATTAATGAAGAATCTATTAGATGTGCAACAAAGAGATCATTAATAACATTAGAGAGCCATTGAAGTAGAGTGGTTGGGGCAAAAGCCAAATTGCTCTGAGCACAGGAGTAAATGGGAAATGAAAAAGTGATGTGGAAGCAAAAATTGTACCTCAGGAAGTTAAACAGTCAAGGAGGAGGTTATTCAAGACCATTGCAATAAGGGAGAGAAGCCAGACTCTAAACGCAACTCCAATGAAATGAAAGCTGGAGGATTTTTAAGTGCTGAAGTGAGAAAGAGGCCACAAGATAGAGTAGGCTCTTGTGTCCATGGATTCAACCAACCATGGATCAAAAATATTTTTTCTAAAACATGTGTCTGTACTGAACGTGCACACTTTTTTCTTGCCATTATTCCTTAAATAATACAGTTTGACAACTCTATATAACATTGTATTAGGATATAACAAAGGGTCTTCAAAGTTCATAAAAAATGAATATTGTAAAAGAAACTATACAGAAAGAAAGAGAGACAGAAAAAGTCTTCTGGCCGGCACCGCGGCTCACAAGGCTAATCCTCCGCCTTGTGGCACCGGCACACCGGGTTCTAGTCCCAGTCGGGGCACCGGATTCTGTCCCTGTTGCCCCTCTTCCAGGCCAGCTCTCTGCTGTGGCCCGGGAGTGCAGTGGAGGATGGCCCAAGTGCTTGGGTCCTGCACCCCATGGGAGACCAGGAAAAGCACCTGGCTCTGCCATCGGATCAGTGCGGTGCGCCAGCCGCAACACGCCGGCCGCGGCAGCCATTGGAGGGTGAACCAACAGCAAAAGGAAGACCTTTCTCTCTGTCTCTCTCTCTCACTGTCCACTCTGCCTGTCAAAAAAAAAAAAAAAAAAAAAAAACACGCCGGCCGCGGCGGCCATTGGAGGGTGAACCAACAGCAAAAGGAAGACCTTTCTCTCTGTCTCTCTCTCTCACTGTCCACTCTGCCTGTCAAAAAAAAGAAAAGAAAAAAAAAAGAAAAGAGAAAAAATTATAAAAAAAAAAAGAAAGAAAGAAACTATACATGGATTTCATTTTTTGCACCAAAATAAACGTATCCCTGTATTCAAATTTTCCACAACCTTTTTGAGGACCTTTATATAGGTCATCTTAGAACTTAAAAATATATGGAAGGATGTGAGTGAGTTATGTGCAAATACTATACCATTTTATATAAGGGACTTGAGAGTGCACAGATTTTGGTGTCCATGAGGGATCCCTGGAACCAGTCCCCCATGGATACCAAGGAATGACTATTTGTATTTTTTAATTGGTTTTACTCAACAGAAAAGCAAATGTTCTCACATCTCTGTAAACCAAAGAAGGTGTAGAACTTGGAGCAAGGCTTAAGTTAGGCTCCTATACTCATGCTCCCACAAAGGTTCAGAGATAGGGGCTCTATCTTCCTTGATGATTCCCTTTCTTTCTTTCTTTTCTTTTTTTTTTTTTTTTTTTTTTGACAGGCAGAGTGGACAGTGAGAGAGACAGAGAGAAAGGTCTTCCTTTGCCGTTGGTTCACCCTCCAATGGCCGCCGCGGCCAGTGCGCTGCGGCCAGCGCACCACGCTGATCCGATGGCAGGAGCCAGGTGCTTCTCCTGGTCTCCCATAGGGTGCAGGGCCCAAGTACTTGGGCCATCCTCCACTGCACTCCCTGGCCACAGCAGAGAGCTGGACTGGAAGAGGGGCAACCGGGACTAGAACCTGGTGTGCTGGCACCCCAAGGCGGAGGATTAGCCTAGTGATTCCCTTTCAAAGGGAGGGCTCCAGGGTTCTTGAGAAAGACTTTCCTGGATTGGAAAACTAACACAAGGCTGTTTAAAAGATTTACATTTCAAAGGGAAGCAGAAGGAATTCACAAGTAGTGGTTTCCTAAAGTAAATGCTCTAAGAAAAGGAAGGGCAGAGACTGGATCAGTAAGAAGCCTTTCAGAAGTTGACTCCAGCTGAGGGGAACATTAAGGCCACCTTGGTCAGTGAACACAGAAGCATTAGCTGCCCTTTTGAGAAAATTGTCCACGAATGGAAGAGGAGAGGAGCTCAAATGAAATGAGTGCCCAGGGAACTGTGTGTTTTGTTTGGGTTAAGTTGAAAGAAGGCAAAATAGGTAGGCAGACAGAAAGAGAAATGAGAAAGAAATTGGCCAATTTCAGCTATATTTTACTTAGTTTTACCAAATTGGCCAATTTCACTGAATGGTATGGGTAACATTAATAAGAAAAATCTCCTAAGAAGGCAGAGAGCATGGGATTCAGAGAATTTATGGAAGAAATGGCCACTGGTCAGAGGAGGGACAGCTGGAGCCAAATGTTGCATGCACATTGGTTTGTAGATCTAGGGGCAGGAATTTCAAGTGGTCCCTGAGAAATTGCATTTTCTCAGTATGGTAAGCTCATCTGCCCAGGGAAAGTGGACCCCCAGCTAGTGGTCTGAAGATAGTAAAGATCTGACAATGGTGCAAACAGGAGGCCAAAGAAGCTCAGCCATAGGGTTGCCCACTGAGGTTGCAAGGTGTGAATTTAGAGTCTGGACGATTTGTCCCCAGGGGTGCACTACTTCTCCAGAAGCGTCTCCCTGGGAAGTCACAGAGAAGACAGATGGGGTCCTAAAAGTTGGAGTTATTTCACAGACTTTATTTCACAGGAATATTCAGCAAATGGTGAGAGACAAAAATGTCTGCAAAAGTCACAGTATTCTTAAAAAAAAAAAAAGTGATTACACTTCAATCGTCTGACTACATATGTTTTTAAAGTAAAGACTGGATGCAGTAAAAATAAGTGGACTTTTTTGAGTGGTGCTTTAATTTGTTGTATTTTTACCTAGGGAAATGGTGAACATGGAGTTGGCAACCCCAAAGGAGAAAAGGTAATACGATTTTCAAGGTGAAGGAAAAGGTCACGTGTTGAATAGCAACTTGCACATTCACAGGTCAGAGGTAGAGCAGCTGCAGCAGTAGGTTCAGTCCCTGAGAGGCTGTGCAGCCTGCAGCAGGCAGCAGCCTCCACGTGCAGGACTGCCATCTGCGGCAGAGGGGGCTTCTTGGTGAGAACTGATGAGTGGCAATTGGCTACAAGGGAGGGAACGCACCAAGGGGAAATAGCTGTTAACATAAAAGAAATTCAGTCCCAAGTTTGGTTCAAATGAGATGTTTCCTAAATCCATGTTGGTGGCAAAAGTTATCTGAAGACCCCTTTGGCAAAAGCGCCTCAGTCTCAAACTCACTGCTTTGTGTCTTTTTAAGTAGCCAAACAGAAGACATTATGGGAGGGTTTTCTGGAGGTGTTTTATAATGTGCAGCTGCAGTTTAAGCAAATAATTATTTCAAAACAGTTTAAAATTAAAACACTGATGAATTTCCATTGCTTTCTCATCGTCATCTTTCACTGGTTTAATTATATTAGCTGTGTATGGTAACTGTGAAGATGACAGATTCACTTGCCCACTCCAAAAGAGGTGTCACTCCTATTTGATTCTGAAATTGTGATGACCTTGGATTCAGTGTGAATGAGCCATTGTCAGAAAAAAAAAAAAAAGTACACATTAAATCTACAGACAGAGGTGTGTAGGATGGAAAATACTCTTGAGGGAACGTGGCCTGTGAATGCTACCTCGATTCATTCATCCAGTAAAAATTCCCTTGATTGAGGGCAGGGTTTTTCAACATCAGACCAAGAAGATAGGACTTCTGTGCCTTATAAATCAATGCAACACACCTATTCAAAAGATCAGAAAATACTGCTAAAATATAGTCCCTACAGAAACTAGGAGCTATTGACCATTGAAAATTAAATTTTCTGCAAAATAACTAAAGAAATAAAACCTTGACATTCTGAAAAAGACATCCAAAAATAATTGATTATCCAGCAATGATAAGCCATTTATGTGTCTTGGATTTTACTGCTAACACATTAGTATCATTTCCTGTAAGCCAATCACTTACAGAAACCATGTCCCACCATAACAAACGCATTACATTTTAAACAACTACTGGACACATGAGGCTGGGGGAAGGGAAGCAAATGAAAGCCCCAAAGCTTGTCACACAGGACAGCTGAGCAACGAAGAGAGTTGTGACACTTTCAAAGTATTTAAATGATGATTCATTTCTTGAGACAAAACAGCTGGCTTCGGTTTTGCTATGTTCATTAGAAAACATATGTTGCTTAGGAATTCTTAAGACCTCGCTGATGAGAAATTTGATTCTGTAAAACAGGTGTATTTGAAACTCTAAGGACCTTTTCTATTGCTCAAAATCCTCTCTAATTGCTTCAGAATCTTAAATGGGATTAGAAGAAGCCAGTGGCATAACTGTGGTGTCTTCCCACACAAATAAATAACCTGGAAGAGTCCACAGGGAATCTGATGCAGTACCTGATATAAATGTACATATAAAATGATTTTTATGATTATAGTTAACAGGGGAAAGATTCTGCTAATAAATAATGCATAAAAGAATGAAAGTTGTTACTAGGAGAATGAAAACAACCCTAACTATACACATCCACCTGGTATCTATTGTGAGTCAAAGTATTCATTTTCAAATTTATAATGTTGTGTGTGAGTTACCATAGTGAAGATTTAAAGTTCCTTCAAGCTGTTCTCACAGGTCTTGATCATGCCTGTAGTGGACCCCAGTGGTGCTCAACTCTGGCTTCACGTTAGAATTACGGGGACAGCTTGGAGACAATACCTGTGCTAGGCCCTAAACTACACAGACTGATCCAGGATGGAGTGCTCAGCTCCATTACTTTTTAAAAGATTGATTGATTGATTTGAAAGGCAGAGATGTGGAGGGGGGGGGGGGGGCGCTTCTATCCACTGATTCATTCACCAAATGTGCCAGGCCAAAGCCAGGAGCCAGAAGCTTCATCTGGGTCTCCCACTTGGATGACAGGGGTTCAAGGACTTGGGCCATGTTCCACTGCTTTCACTGGTACATTAGCAGGGAGCTGGATCAGAAGTGGAGCAGCTGGGACTTGAGCTGGCACCCATATGGGATACCAACACTGCAGGCAGAGGCTTAACCCACTATGCCAGAGCACCAGCCCCTAGATCATTATTTAACTGTAATTCTAATGATTCTAATACGCAGCCAGGAGTGAGAACCACGGTGTGGCACCAAGAGCATTAGCTTTGTGATCAGAAGTTGATGTGGCATTAACAGCTGGGTCCCCTCGGGAATCCCATTCATTTCCCTAAGTATCAGTCTCTTCATTTGTAAAATGGGCATATTCATATACACACAGAGTTGATGAGAGGATTAAAATCAGATAAGATCAACTTATCCGAAAGCACAACACCTGACACATATTCAGTCTTTAGGAAAAGTTTGTTCTTGTCTATTTTTGTGAGGTTTCATTTAGCTCTTTTTGGAATTCATCATCATTACCATCCTTAGCACCTGGCTTTGTCCCTCTTGGCATCTCTTGCCATAATTTCAACAGAGCAGGAGCCCAATTTCTGTTGTAAATAAAATATTTAACTTGATGCAGAATTTAAACACATAAGTGTATGCCAGGGGCCTCGGACCCACGACAAGCAGATTCAGATTCTGATGGGTCAGAGAACTCAGAGTCACTCAGAGTGTGGATTTCTCTCTCCTATACTCAGAGTGCTGGTGAGAGATGTGCAAGGAATGGCAACTTGCCCCTGCCTTTGTGTCCGTGGTGGGATTTGAACACACACAGACATCTACAATCACAGCCACACAGCCACTTACATACATACAATAGCTGCATATATGTGTCCATATCCATCCACAAGCACCTGCCGTGTCTAGCCATGTCCCCCAACTGCTTGTATGGTTTTACAGACAAATGTGGCTCAGAGCCAAACTCTTACATAACAGACTTGTGGGCAGCCAGCACAGCAGTCGGTTGCCATGACACCAGTTACCATACAAAGTGATAAAGGGACAAAAGGTGTGGGAACTGTAACTTCACCTTCCCAAGTTCATCTCCTCAACAATAAGTGACCCATCATTGCTATGTAAATGCCACTTCTCAGTGCAGTGCACAGACCAGCAAAAGAGAATAACCAAATCAGCCTGCTGTTTGGAACCCAGC
Organism: Oryctolagus cuniculus; assembly: GCF_051225735.1. Classification (NCBI taxonomy): domain Eukaryota; kingdom Metazoa; phylum Chordata; class Mammalia; order Lagomorpha; family Leporidae; genus Oryctolagus; species Oryctolagus cuniculus. The sequence continues at coordinate 102,549,260 of NC_142871.1, read as the reverse complement.
ATTACAATGAAGCATGGGAACAAGCCCTGGGATATACACAGATTGTTCCTGGGTTAGCAACCACATCCTGCTTCAAGAACACTGAGATACAGTGAGAACCACTATGGAACACAGCTGTTATTAATGGTAAATGAGAGTGGAGCTCCCACGTCCTGCGTGACCAGCTAATCAGTATTGAAATACTGATTGCTCTTCTGCAGTGTGGCTGGGACTGACAGGTTGTGATGAAAGGATAGTGAATTCGCAAGATGCTCGAGGAGAACTGCTGGCCTTGTAGAGACGGTGGGATAAGGTGGCAGAGGTTCTATGGATTCCTGAGAAAATAACAGATATATTTTAGGGCAGACTTTCAGGGGAGAAAGATGGTCTCAACATCAGACCTTTCAAATAACATCAGAAGTGACTAAATAATGGTGGGCAAATTCAGCCCTTGTCTTTCAGCTCACAGCCACAGTGATAAATCACTGAGCATCCATCCATCTTAAACATGTTTTAAAAATGATCCCAGGGCTGGTGCTGTGACGTAGCAGGTTAGGCTGTCGCCTGCAGTGCTGGCATCCCTATGGGCGCCGGTTCGAGACCCGGCTGCTCCGCTTCTGATACAGCTCTCTGCTATGGCCTGGGAAAGCAGTAGAAGATGGCCCAAGTCTTTGGGACCCTGTGTCCACGCGAGAGACCCAGAAGAAGCTCCTGGCATCGGATCAGCGCAACTCCAGCCATTGTGGCCAGCTGGGGGGTGAACCAGCAGATGGGGAGGGAAGACCTCTCTCTACCTCTCCTTCTCTCTCTGTGTGGCTCTTTCATATAAATAAATAAATCTTAAAAAAAAAAAAAGATCCTATATACGCCCAAGATTCAGGTAAAAGATGCTTTTGCTGCAGAATTTTAAATGAAGTAACAAGGCCTGAATATTTCCTCCTTGGGGCCTGTGCTGTGTCGCAGCGGGTTAACACCTTGGCCATATGGACGCTGGTTCGAGACCCAGCTGCTCCACTTCCGATCTAGCTCTCTGCTTTGGCCTGGGAAAGCAGTAGAGGATGGCCCAAGTGCTTGGGCCCTTGCACCTACGTGGGAGACCCAGAGGAAGCTCCTGGCTCCTGGCTTCGGATCGGCACAGCTCCAGCCGTTGCAGCCAATTGGAGAGTGAACCATCAGATGGAAGCTCTCTCCCTCTCTCTCTCTCTCTCTCTGGCTCTCCTCTCTCTGTATGACTCTGACTTTCAAATAAATAAATCTTAAAAAAATATTTCCTCCAAGCCCAGCCTCACCCAAGGAGCACAAGGAGAGATGTACCAGTGTCCTTTGGGTCCTTCCTGTTTAGTGCGCTGAAGTCCCATCTCGCATTTCTATCAGTCCAAATATTTAGTAGCTATGGAGGTAATTACTCATATTCATCCATATATATTCTCTGACCTTCTCCCTTTGATATACTGCAGATGTCATTGTTATAAGTAATTTCTAGACCCTTTCCTCACTTTATACTTTTATTTTATTAGGCAAGTGCAATTAGTAGGTACATTTTTCCTTCACACCTTCACACAATGTATTTTAGCTCTACCAGACAAGTAACACGGAGGTCATGCTATGTGCCCTAGTGCACTTATACCAGCAACTTGTTTATTTCCTGTTGGGGACAAACAACTACTGGTCCCTTAAAGTGTTTCCCAGCTTCTCCTTCTTCTGACATTGGATACAATGTGTTACGTCTGGGGAAAAAGGCTTCTCCTACAGTGTGATAAGTATAAGACAGATGATACACTAGGGGTTTAGATGTTAGAGGGAAAAATAGTTTTGTATTTTGCTTTGCTTTAGGACAAAAAATGTATATTCAGCATACTATAAATTTCCTGGTTATTATGTCAAAGAATGTAGGGTGTATTTACATTTAAAATGTGAGTTAATTTAGAGAAAAAAGAAGTTGAAAATATATAGGTGGCTTGTGAGCATAGCAAAAATCTGGAGTTGGTATGCAGATTACAGGACTTCAGGAAACACGGACCTCGAATATGCATATTAAGTCTGCTGTTTTGCTTTATTTTAAAGATTTCTTTATTTACATGAAAGGCAGAGTTACAAGGGGAGAAAGAGAGAGAGAGATCATCCCCAAATGGCCGCAATGGCCAGAGCTGGGCCAATCCAAAACCAGGAGCCAGGAGCTTCTTCCAGGTCTCCCACATGGGTGCAGGGGCCCAAGAACTTTTGCCATCTTGACTGCTGCTTTCCCAGGCACATTAGCAGGGAGCTGGATCCAAAGTGAGCAGCTGGGACTTGAACCAGCACCCATATAGGATAGAGGCACTATGGGTGGCAGTTTAACCTGCTAAGCCACAGTGTGGACCCCAGAAGTTTTTTTTTGTCTTGTTCTTGTTTGTTTGTTTTGACATGTAGAGTCATAGACAGAGAGAGGGAGACAGAGAGAAAGGTCTTCCTTCTGATGGTTCACTCCCCAAATGGCCGCTACAGACGGAGCTGCACTGATCCGAAGCCAGGAGCCAGGTGCCCCCTCCTGGTCTCCCATGCCGGTGCAGGGCCCACGCACTTGGACCATCCTCCACTGCCTTCCCGGGCCACAGCAGAGAGAAGTTTTGCTTTCTTATCCATGTGCTTCCTTGCCTTTCACAGTTTCAATATTACCTGCTAAAAGCTTGATAGGAAGAAAAGTTAATACTGAGATCTAAAAGAATAATAAAATCAAGATTACACATACTGTTAGGCCATCACAAAACACACCAAACACCAGAGTAAGGGAAAGGGTTTATTGGGGAAAACCCAGCAGACCAGAGGGAAAGGGCGAAGAGGGAAAAGGAGAGTAAGAGAGAAAGAGGAGAGAGGCGAGGAGGAGGCTAGAGAGCCACGGGTTAAGGAACAAGTCCTTTGAAAACTTTGCTGGAGGGTGGGCAGGGAAGCAAGAGCAGTGAATCCCATTAGGAGGGGGGTGGGGCTGACACTGGTGGTCAGGCCATGTGACTACCTGGCTTTCAGCAATGGCAGCGGGGACTAGAGCCTAGGATGTAAATCAGGGTGTAGATCGTGCCATAGATAAAACTGTGCCATTTTCCTAACATATACAAATATGTAATTCGAGACAAATTGATAAAAAATATCATGCTGGGGCTGGCACTATGGCACAGTAGTTTAATCCTCTGCCTGCAGCACCGACATCCCATATGGGCGCTGGCTCTAGTCTCTGTTGCTCCTCATCCTATCCAGCTCTCTGCCATAGCCTTAGATGACAGTGGAAGGTGGCCCAAGTGCTTGGCCCCTGCACCATCACGGGAGACCCAAAAGAAGCTCCTGGCTTCGGATGGGTGCAGCTCCAGCCATTGCGGCCCATTGGGGAGTGAACCAGCGGATGGAAGACCTTTCTCTTTGTCTCTCCCTCTCACTGTCTGTAACTCTAACTCTCAAACAAATAAATAAAATCTTTAAAAAAATCATGTCTATTACACAAAATCACAAAATATACATTAGGATAGAAATGTGGAAATAAGCCAAAGATTTTAGGACTATAATGAATCTGTACTTGAAGAACTTTTAGATTCTTGCTTAAGGCTACACTGTAAACAGGCTTGTCCACACAAAGGATCAGAATTAGGGTGTTCACTGCAACTTTGTTTATAGCAAATAAAACTAGAGACAACACAAGTGCCTGTCTGGGGTTGAGATATGCCTTCATACATTAGCATATTTGAGTGCTATCCAGCAGACACAATGAAGGAGCTAGATTACATACATCAGTGCAGATGGATATTAAAAACAACATTGAAAAAGCCACCCAAGTATTATATGCAAGATAAAGCTATTTATGAATTTTTTAAAAGATTCAAAATAATGTTAAAATACCACATAGGCAGTAAAGGTACAAAACTATAGACTGAAAAGATACTCAGATCATGAGTATCTGTGGCTCCCTGAGTATCCCATGAGTATCATGAGTGTGGCTCCCTCAAGGATGACAGTCAAGTGGGAGACATATGAGGTTTCTTCTTTGATGAGAATTTTTTTTATTTCATTTCAAGTGCCTGATACATCAAGATTTCATGTATCCTACTTTGTGTTTTCTGTATTTTTGTCAGATTTAAAAAATAAACAAGAAAGATGTATGTGCAGAAATGTAATGTGAATATTATTTTGCAAAAGTGCTTTGGATGTCGGAAAAATCAGCATTCTTCATGTCCTAGTGGCTGTCTAAGATGTGGTTACTCAGGGATTTTGGTAAATGCTAAAAGGAAACTCAATGCTGGACTCCTCTGATACATGATTAGTGTTATAGTTCCCTCCTACGAGTATTATCTCTCAGATTGTGTCTTCTGAGAACAGCTTCTATGTCATGTAGGAATCCCTCTTCAAGATTCTTGACCAGAGCGCCATTGACATTTCGAAGCGGCTGCTGTCACCACATTGACAAGAACGCTTTCTTTGTCCACAGGATCTAAGCAGTAACACAAAGGCTGGGAACAGCTGAGAGAGAATTTTTTCTGCCTATAACTACCAACTCCTCCCACCTAAAAAAAAAAAAAGAAAGAATGTCTGAAATTGTCAGCTAGACAATCTCACTTGTTTGAGATCACAAAAATCCATAATTTTTGTAGTACACTAGATCAAATTTGTAACTTTTTCTCCTGTAGGTGTTCTGGCCTTGAAAACACTTAACTTCTGTTTCACATTAATTTCAAATACCATAATGAAATATTGTGAATTTCTAAAAGTCCTAAAGGCAATGTAAGGTGTTGACAAACACATTATTAAGCAAATAGCCCAAGATTCAGAACTTCCATGTCTCTTGTTCACTGTTCGATAAAGTCTGTGGTTGGATCTGTCAGTTGAAGCAGCGTTGTTCATCTAACTTCATGCAAAATCTCTCCTCTGCTTTGTCCTGAAAGGGTGAAACTGGACTACCAGGATTTCCAGGATCTGTTGGCCCTAAAGGGCAAAAAGGAGAACCTGTAAGTCATAAAGTGTTAAGCGCGAATGAAGGATATATATATATGTATATATATATATATAATTTTATAATATATAGAAATATATAATATAGAGAGAATGAAATATGTATATGAAATAATGAACTAATTTAAAATTTTAATGTATAATTATATTAAATACACATGAATATATTAAATATAATTTATAAAATAAAATATTTAAATATATATTTAACATTATAGGTGCATAATTATTAAAACAAAGTATATATGAAATAATGAAGTGAATGAAATAAAATATATATATTTCATATATATAATATAATGAAAAATATTTTTCCAAAGCATTCCCAATTCCATATACCTTGGTTTTCTCTGTCATGGTGAATGAAAAATAGATAAGATCCAGAAGCAGGTATATGCTTTAGCAGGTACTATGTCCACACATGTATTAACTCACTCAATCTGCTTAAAAATGTCCTGAGGTAGAGTTTAGCACCTCCATTCTTCTGATGCGGAAAGTGAAGCATAGAAGATAGCAACATCCCCAGGTCACACAGCTAATACATATTGGAGCCATGAGTCACATCTTGGTGGACTGATTCTAGAACCTAGGGTTTAAAATCACCCTGCTGTCCTGTTACAGTCAAACATTATAGCAACATGAATAATAAATAACAATGTATCAAAAAATCAGGAGCATTTATCCATTTGATCAGGCAACTGTTCTCAGCATATCTTCTGAAGTTATTTTTCTTTCTTGGTTTTCCTAAGATAAAAGTGGATTCCCAAGTCACTTTTTTTTTAAGATTTTATTTATTTATTTGACAGGTAGAGTTACAGACAGTGAGAGAAAGAGACAGAGAGAAAGGTCTTCCTTCCGTTGGTTCACTCTCCAAATGGCTGCAAAGGCCGGAGCTGCGCCGATCCGAAGCCAGGAGCCAGGTGTTTCTTCCTGGTCTCCCATGTGGGTGCAGGGGCCCAAGCACTTGGGTCATCCTCCACTGCCCTCTCGGGCCACAGCAGAGAGCTGGACTGGAAGAGGAGCAACCGGGACTAGAACCTGGCGCCCATATGGGATGCCGGCGCCACAGGCGGAGGATTAACCTCATGCTCCAACCCCCCGAAGTCACCTTCTAATATTACTATGGCTAGTTTCTTTTAAAATTTAGTTCTTTGGGTAGCATAAAAAAGAAAAAAACTATAATATGATTTATAGTAAAATAGGACCACCTAAAGAGATAATAATGATCCTAGTTACCAGAAAAATACTGGCCCCAAAAAGTAGCCCCCAAGAATCAGCAAGAATCAGGCTTAACAAATGTTTTATCTTTGTGAGGTTTTTAAATTTAATATGTATTTTTAAATCTCTTTTATCTTTCCTTGCCGGAGTGAATAAGGAATATTGGTTTACCGGGAAATATAGAAGGGAGTGGTCACTAAAATGCCAGCATAACAAACAGGAACAATAAGTACTTAATGTTGCAAAGCCAAATTTTCCTTCTTGCTTCAGCTTTTGAAAGTAAGCATCTTTAGTCAGGACAGTTTTCTCAGGCAGCTTTACCATCAGCACCATAACCTGGGTACCTTGAGGACTGGTACCTGCCCTTAGTATCTAATCCAAGCCTCTGTGCAACTGTAGACAGTAACAGTCTTTAACAGGATTCCCCAACTGAGGATTTCCAAGGTCTGGGAAATCTTATCTTTCTCACCAATTCAGCCTCCAGTTGCCCCTGCCACCTGCCCACTCCCTCCTGATGTCCCCCATTTGGGGGTTCTTACCAGCAGGCTGTAGGGGCTCCTTTTGGTCTTCACTGTCTCCCTGCCAAGCCTGAGCTCTGACACCCACCTTTTCTAATTTCCATGTAATACTTGGAGGACCTGACAGTAAGCTTTACTAAGCTTCTGCTGGAAAATCAGGAAATTACAGAGCAGAAAAGAGAAACTTTCATTGAGTTATAACAGTGCTTCTTAAATACAAGCATCCACTTGAATCCTGCTGATTCTAATTTTGTAGATCTAGGATGGGGCCTGAGGCTTGCCGGCTCCCAGATGATGCTGGTGCTATTGGACTGGGAACCAACACTTTGAGTAGCAAGGGTTGGAGGATTTCACAGTTGCCAGGTGTGATAGGTCTTTTCTCCCCTTAAGAGATCCCCTCTAGCTTTCTTACTATCAGCATTCAAGGTCAGCCCCCATCCCACTGAGACTGCCTTTAGCACTGTATTCTTTGTTCAAGACAAACAGGCTGCCTTTCCTACTAACTCTTCTCTTTGCCAGCTCCCTCCTAATCCTAAATTATTCCAACTTCTCCATACATCATTGCCTACTTTCTTCCCCTACCCCACATAAAAAATTACATTATCATACAGAGTGGTTTAACTCTTTGTGTTCTCAACCTCCCTATTCCGGAACACAATCTAAACTTGATTTTGCATAGTAACCAGAGGCCCAAACGATGGGAAATCTTCATCCAAAATTGATCCTGAATCTCCAGTCCTGAGTGGCAACTCTTCAGGAGGCACTTTGTCCCCAACTACTGGACATTTAAAATATGGCTAGATGTGTAATACATGAGAGTTGAAATATTCTCAGGAAATCATCTGGTTGAACTCCTTGATTTTATAGATTAGGAAAAGGAGACTATAAAAGGTTTAAGTGACTTGGTCTGCAGAGTAGCCATTGGCACCAAGTTTCAATGTCTGAATGTCACATGTCTAGATATCCAGGCCCCTGGTTTTGTTTTATGTTTGTTTTCTTTTACAACCATTTACTTTCGTCAATTTGGCTTTTGAGTTTGACAGCAACTCTAAGGAAGCAATGATATGAGCAATGTAATATAAGCAAAAGAGGCTTATATCTAATTGATACCATTTCCTATCTTGAAAAATAAACAGTTTTTGTAATGAATCCTGAAAAGCAAGAATATAAATAAAATCCCAATCTAATGTGTAGAAATTAACCAATGATCAAAGATTTGATCATGTTGAACAGTCATGGAGTATAATAGTCAGCTTATATTAAGTAACAAATGAACCCTGAAATTTCCATGGCATAGCTTAAGAAAGGTTATCTCTTACACAGATTATATGTCTGGTGTGGTTCAGTTGAGAGAGGTGGGCAGTTTCTCCACACTACACATGGCCCACTGATGACCGTCATGTAATTATGCTCTCAGGTACACACAACCCTCTTAGCGACCACCACAGGAAAATGACTGGAAAGTGACTGGATGATTTGGAGGGGGTTTCTCATTGCCTTGGTCACCTCTGTTCACATTCCGTTGTCAGAACCAGCTGCATGGCCCTGTGGAACTGCATGGCAACTAGGACTAAGGGGAGAGAAGAAAGTGAGCCCTATGGTCCCTAACACATGTGACATGTGGTGAAAGCAGAGGCCCACTTAGTGCTCACTGATCTGTCATGAGTGCTGTATTTGACTATAGCAGTCCCTAAGAAAACCCATGGTTGCAAAATCTACCGTAATGATTTTTACATTTTCTCTTGACTTTTGTATGAATTTTTTTAATTTATAGTTTCCATTTTACAACTCAATGCAAATAATAAATCAAATTATAAAATCAAATCAAACAGACTAAACCAGCTGGAACTAGAAAGGAAATAAGACTGCCTGAATTTAAATCCTGGATCACCTCTTACTGGTGTTGTGATGTTGGAAAAATTATCTTGCTTCCATGTGCCTTAGTGTCCTCACCTGTAAATGGGTAGGCTGACAGCACCTACCCCACTGACACGTAAGGATTCACTATGTTTAGATATAAAGTGATTAGAACAGTGGTTAGTACATTGTAAGAATTTAATAAATGCTAGCTATTATTTTTGTATTTGCATGACTATAAATTATCTAATGAACCTTTGACACCAACAGTGTGAAGGTGTGTGTGACACACTAGAGATGCCATGACAGACAGGGTGAATTACAACCAAGACTCACGGAGTGTACAGCCAAGTGGAAAAAGGAAGCATGACATGTGATGAATGCTGTTTTAGAGAAGTAGAGGGAATTATGACAAGAGTGACAACCTGATTCTCTTCCTTCATTCTTAAAGTAACAATACTGTGTTTTAGACAGTATTGCTGTGATGTTGGGACCATGTACATATAACTTCAAGAACAGAAGGTAGTAAGAGAAGGCTGGCTTGTGTATGTATGTATGTGGCTATATGTTGAGGCTACCTTGGGGTGATAGTAGATCAGTGACGGGGAGAGTGTTGGTTAATAATAGTTATCCCCTTGGAGCTTCATAAACCCAACAAGAACCATTATCAGTTTCACACATTTGAACTCTTATTCACCCAGTAATTAACCTTTTTAAGTAATTTTCATTAAACTAAAAATGAAAATTAGAAAACTAATTTTAAAATTAATTTTACTTATTAAAATGATTCAACTAGAAGAATTGAGATGAATGCTTTTCCATTCAACCCTTTGATGCCATCACTCCTGTTCTGCCTCCAAATGGATGTGTGTGACATCTTCTAGAACAAGGCCATAGGAAGCTTTGGCCCTGGGAATCATTCCAGTGTGTCAGCCTCTCAGTATTCTCTAGTTGGTATTAGGATGATTTTTTCATTGATTCTTTGGGAATATGAAATAATTTGAATAATTTGTAAATTAGTTCTCTTGAGCTCCTTTTAAGCTGCAAGATTCTGTGACAACTCTGAATCATTTATAATGGAGGCCTGAGTTTGGCCAGCAGGATTTATCCATTTCTAGCTTTGGAGACTTCTTTCCTAAAAGTGTTCATAATTGATTCTATTTTCTCCCCATTTTCCTAGGGGGAACCTTTTACAAAAGGTGAAAAAGGAGACAGAGTAAGTAGATATTTTCTCACTATCTTGGATTTTCTACTTCATTGATTTCTTTCCCCCGATCTCTGTTATGTTTACTTTAGATCTAATAGATTTGATAAAATAAGCTGCCTGAGCATTTTACTTTGTCTTTGGGGACTTTTGACTCTTTTGATACATGAGAAATGTTAAACCTTGTTAAATGCTATCATGTGATGATATTTTAACATTTGTTTTCTTTAACTCGCTTCTATTGATGATTGGGAATAAAAGTCATAAAAGACATTTACCTGGGATAGCTGAAATAAAAAACTAAAATAGAAGATACAGCTTTTCTCAAGAATTCTATGAATGACCCAAATTTGATTTATCAAACACAAATAAGTCATAGAAAAGGATATCATGATATCTAATATTGTCTTCTGTATAGTCTTAGTTATCTTTCTTTTTTCATTAAGTAAATATACCTGATAGTAGAATCAATAACACATATCCCCTTATATTCTACTACCCCTCACCCTTCAACTGATAGATTTTTTAGACCATTTATTTATTTGAAAGGCAGTTACAGAGAGGGAGAAAGAGATCTTCTGTCCAATGGTTCATTCTCCAAACGGCTGCAATGACCAAGGTTAGGCCTGATAGAAACTAGGAGCCTGGAACTTCATCTGGGTTCAGGGTCCCAAGCACTTGGACCATCTCCCACTGCTTTCTCAGGTGCATTGGCAGAGAGCTGGATTGGAAGTGGAGCAATGGGGACATGAACCGGTGCCCATATGGGATGCAGGTATCACAGGCAGCAACTTCACTCACTGCACCACAATGTTGGCCCTTCAACTGCCCTCTAGTTTTAATTCTCCGGGATATGAAAATAACTGGTAGATAATCACAGGGGCTGGTGCTGTGGTGTAGGGAGTAAAGCTGCCACCTGCAGTACCGGCATTCCATATAGGTGCCAGTTCAAGTCCCAGCTGTTCCACTTCCAATCCTGCTCTCTGCTATGGCCTGGGAAAGCAGAAGAAGATGGCCCAAGTCCTTGGGCCCCTGCATCCGCGTGGGAGACCTGGAAGAAGCTCCTAGCTCCTGGCATCAGATCGGTGCAGCTTCGGCCATTGCAGTCAGTTGTGGAGTGAACCAGTGGATGGAAGACCTCTCTCTCTCTCTCCACCTCTCCTCTGTGTAACTCTGACTTTCAAATAAATAAGTAAATCTTTAAAAAAAAAATCATAACATTGTCAGTTAAGTAGAAAATTCAGTGGTTACTAATGAAACATGGTGTCAAAGTGGCTTTGGGAGAAGAAAATATTATTTTTAAAAAGGGAAGTAGTGTTATTTATCAGCAATGAATCATGTTTTAGAATGGACCCTCTCTTGATTTCATCATGTCCTATAGAATTACCCCCTTTATTGTATGTTAATTAGTAGAAATTCAATTAAAGTATCAAAAATATTAATCTCCATCTGAATTTAAGGAGTACACAAATGGTGTTCATTTGATTTACAGGGAGAACCTGGGACAGTAGGTTTACAAGGAGTAAAGGTAATGTCCTGGTATTCTTCACTTTTATCTCTAACCTTCATGAGGTTGGGAAAATTACAGTGACATTTAACTTTCCTTCCCACCTATATGTTTAGGGAGAACCTGGAGATCCTGGTCCGCCAGGTTTAATAGGCAGCCCAGGACTAAAGGTACGGAAGACACAACTAAGATACATCAGAAATAATTTGGGAATCATAGCCATTCTGTGTAAAACAAGATACTTTGATGTGCCTCTCATTTGCTTCACAAGTGCGCTCAGAGCTTTTTTCCCGTTTCCATAGTGATTCCACCCCCCTTTTGCTACATTTATTATACACATACTGACTTGCCATTTTTGCTCACAATACTATTTTTAAACTCTCTTTCAGAGCATATTCACAATAGCATCCCTAAAAGCTTTAAGAGTAAACAATGTGAGTTAAATCGATGTCACTGAACTGTACTCCTAAAAGGGATAGAGCTCAGTATTCAATTTCTAAGCCAAAATTATGCAGTCCTGGATACTGGGTTTCCCTTGTGGGATTCTTTGGGAGTGACCCAAGAAAGAGAGCAGCTTTGGAGAGATGCAGCAGAGATTAATGTGGTGTGCTCCCAGCCCGTGGGTAAGGCAAGTTATTCAGTTATCATCACCTGCTGGTGAACACAGACCCATTAAATGATAACATCTAGAAACTATCTTGGTAAGCCAAAGTATATTTACATTTCAGCACTATACAGAGTAGGTGGAAAGCTGGGAAGTTCACTTTCTATTGATAAAGGCCACATCATGTTTTACACACAGTCGGGCATAGTGTCTTTTTTTAATAACAAAGTAACGGTTCATATCACTTTCTATCTTAGGGTCAGCAAGGACCTGCAGGCATCATGGGGCCCAGAGGACCACCTGGAGATGTTGTATGTATAGTGTCTTTGATGTTTTGAAATGAAATGGAAACTAAGATTTGTTTTAAACAATGTCAGCATCTGCTCATTGTGACTCAGTTATGCACCACTTCCCAAAGGCATGGCTCATTTCCACCACATAAACTGATCACATCGAATGTCAGAGCTATCGGGAAGAATAGTCCCTTCATGTATTCATGTGAAGTCCTTTTGAGTATCATTGTTCTAATACATTTGTCTTTGGAACTCAAGTGAACTAAGTTATCATCCTGGACATGCTTGTCAGTGGTGCACCAGCAGTAGAGGAGACTGGAAAAATCAAAAGAAATTAAAGAAAACTAGAGAAAAAAGCAACAATTTCCAATATGCATGACTTTTTGTTCAAGTCTTCATCTAGGGAAGACACTTTGAGAGTGTCTGTTGTCTTCTAGTAAGCACCATCCCAAAAAGCAGATCTTGGTTGAGAGTATTTCTATAGTACAGTTGGAGGAAGAGCTTCAGGTTGCATTATAACCTAGCTTTAGTGGACTCACACCCACCACCCACCCCCAACGTACACACACTCTTTAAATGTGCTTTTCCACCCATGCTTCCAGAGCAGTTTTCTGTCCTGCATACAACCTTCCTACATTCCTGAAAACTGGGTGCTAGGAGCTCACCATCATCCACATGTTAGCAAAAATAAGAAAAATACTTGACTGTAACTTCTTTTCTTTAACTTTTACTTAATGAATATAAAATGGATTACAATGGCTTCCCCCCAATACCGTCCCTCCCACCCACAACCCTCCCCTTTCCCACTCCCTCTCCCCTTCCATTCACATCAAGATTCATTTTCGATTATCTTAATATACAGAAGATCAGCTTAGTATACATTAAGTAAGGATTTCAACAGTTTGCTCCCACACAGAAACATAAAGTGAAAAATAATAGATGATTTTTTTTAAATGATGATGAAATCAGGTCAGACCTATTGTCATGTTTAATCCCAGTGAGAGTCAAGTTGGGAATTGATAATTTCTTTCTTTCTTTTTTTTTTTTTTTTTACAGAAGATCAGTTTAGTGTACATTAAGTAAAGATTTCAGTCGTTTGCACCCCCATAGAAACACAAAGTGAAATATACTGTTTGAGTACTCGTTATAGCATTAAGCCTCAGTGTACAGCACGTTAAGGACAGAGATCCTACATGAGGAGTAAGTGCACAGTGACTCCTGTTGTTGACTTTACCAATTGACACTCCTGTCTATGGCATCAGTAATCTCCCTATGCTCCAGTCATGAGTTTCCAAGGCTATGGAAGCCCTCTGAGTTCTCCGACTCTTATCTTGTTTAGACAAGGTCATAGTCAAAGTGGAGGTTCTCTCCTCCCTTCAGATAAAGGTACCTCCTTCTTTGAAGACCTGTTCTTTCCACTGGGATCTCACTCACAGAGATCTTTTGCCAGAGTGTCTTGGCTTTCCATGCCTGAAATACTCTCATGGGCTTTTCAGCCAGCTCCGAATGCCTTTAGGGCTGATTCTGAGGCCAGAGTGCTATTTAGGACTGTAACTTCTTAGAGACTGATCACTACCTGAGCCTCCAGGGATCTATTGGTCAGCATATATATTCTTCTTGGTAGTTTGAACAAAAAGTTCACAGAGCAAAGCATTTTATTGCACTCTCAAACCAATTAATAGACTACTACTACTTGTATACCTAGTGGAGAGATCTTATGGAAAGAGAAAATGCTGATGGCATTGGCAGAACCTCAAGACTCCCATGAATTGAGATTAAGTGGTAAGGGCTGGAGCTAAAAGGAGAATGAGATCAAAAGGGACAAAGACGTTGTTGACAAAATATAATAGAACCATATTCTCCTATTTACTCCTTTGTCCTGAATCATGATATGGTGCTACCAACCATCATCCTTCCACTCCTTGCAATGCTGTGGGTGGGACATTTGGTTCAATTCTCCTTTATTTAGTTCCTTGCCCTTTACATCCAAATGACTTCACCTGAAACGAGAAGCAACATATTTTCACCAGTGTTTCTCTCTACCTAACAGGCCAATATCAATCCATCCCCTTAAAGATTATATGTTGAGATTCTGTTTTCTTAATAAATATTCATAGATAGAAATGTTATAAAAAGAGATGTTATAACTACTCTTTGTCTTTATTTTGAATTTTTCCAGGGCTTGCCAGGAGAACATGGTATCCCAGGAAAACAAGGAATTAAAGGAGAAAAGGTATTGTTTGTATTTTACTCATTTTGTATACTAAGTAATTAGGAGAAAGAGAAGATCATAATGGCATTGGGGAAGTGAAAGGCTAGCACAGGGCTTCAGGGGTTGTACAGAAGATAGATAGTCACCTATGATGTGAACAGCGTCCCCTGGAATTGTGCACTGTAACAACACAGCACTAATTCTGACAATGAATCACTAAATGAAAAAATGAACTGACTCAGAGAGTCTGTTGTAGGCTCAACTCTCAATTTACGACAGACTGAAGAAATACCTTAATCTTTCATAACCTATTTCTTGATATCTACATTAAAATAACATTGCTGAATAATTGGAGAATAAAAAAGAGGCCCATACAGATCACTGAAACAACTTTATGAATAGAAATGTCTTTTGTGCATATACTTATATACATGAATATTTTGTGATACTGCTAGACTTACTATAATATAACTCACTAAAATAATTAATTTATGAAAGTTATAATAATGCCTAGGAGCAGGCATCCTAACCATTAGTGGTTAGGATGTTTGTTAGGATGCCCATATCTAATATCCACATTGGAGTACCTGGCTCTGCTCTGGCTCGTGGCTCCAGCTTCCTGCTAATGCTAACACTGTGAGGAAATAATAAAAACTCAAGCAGTTGGGTTCCTAACACTCACATGGGGGGCCTGGATTGAGTTCCTTTGCTCCCCACTTTGGCCTGGCCATTGCGGGCATTTGGGGGACAAACCAGCAGATGAAAGCTGGCTTGTGCTCGTGTGTTCTCTGTCCCACTCTCTCTCCCCCCAGTTAAATAAATAATTTTTAATAAAACAGTGTCTAACATGATTGAACACTCAGTAAATATAATTGATGAAGGAAAAAATTAATGAATGAACTTTAGCTATGATGAGAGCTTAAAATGATGGAAACTAATTCCCATTGTAAACCTGAGCAAAGAAGTAAGAATCTCACATTGTTTTTTTGTTTTGCTTTTGTTTTTCAGGGAGATCCTGGTGGGATTATAGGCCCTCCTGGACTTCCAGGTCCAAAAGGTGAGGCTGGTCCTCCAGGGGAAAGCCTGCCAGGGGAGCCAGTAAGTACCAGACTTTTACTGTAACTTTAACTTATTAATTACACTTATGAGCCCCTAGTTTTAAAGCACAGGTATAGAAATAAGTTTAGGGCTACAAAAAAAGAATTGTCCATTTTGTTCTTTAGATCAGAGATATAGCCGTTTTGAAAGTTTGTTGCAAGGTCTCTCAAGAAAATACATATGCACACATTTTGCATATGACTTTGGAAAATGCATAGGTCCCTTGAACTCTGTTGAATGAGCCCTAATTTTAAACCGTAACTCTTCCTAGAACACTATCTTAAAACAGAAGAACTTGGATCACTATGGTGGCTCAGTGGATTAAGCTGTCACCTGTAGCACCAGCATCCTATGTGGGTGCTGATTCGAGTCTTGGCTGCTCCATTTCTGATGCAGCTCCCTGCTAATGTGCCTGGAAAATCAGGGGAAGATGGTCCAAGTGCTTGGACCTCTGCTACTGACATGGGAGACTAGACAGGGGCCAGGCTCCTGGCTTTAGCTTGTCCTAGTCTCTGCTGTTGGAGCCATTTGGGGAGTGAACCAAGAGAGCGAAGATCGGTCTGTCTGTCTGTCTGTATCCATCTCTCTCTCTCTCTGAATTTCTCCTTGTCTCTCTATAACTCTGCCTTTCAAATAAATAAGTAAATCTTTATAAAAAAAAAAAAAAGCTTTGCACATAGCACCGTAGGTTGTCATTTGCAGAGAATGACTTTGTAATCCAGACTATTCCCAAGATATAGAAAACTGCATTGCTGGGAAAGTTTAAATAACCAGTGTTCTTCTATGTATTGTCTTTTTGCCTCATCCTCTTTAAATTCTTTGCATTAATAAATTATAATAATAGTTCTCAATATTGGATGCCTTGTTTTATAGGAAAAAGCACCTCTTCTATTTAAAGTAACTATACAGAATGTAAACCCTATTTAAATGTGTTCCTGGTTCCTTTTCCTATTATAAAAAAGCTTTTATTCAAGTAAGATAAAGGAATAAAATATTTTTCAGTAATGACTTCTCAGATGTTTTTAACCTTTTTAGAAAAAGAAATTCATTTACCTCCTTTTCTGTTTCCTTTAGGGTTTAGATGGAAATCCTGGAGCACCCGGTCCACGAGGGCCAAAGGTAGAAAAATATCATACTTAATTTAAAAAGAACTAATAATTAATTAAACACAGCAGAAATATTCTTCTCACGTGAACCTTGCCCTAATTGAAACATCTCATTTCACAGGGTGAAAGGGGACTGCCAGGTGTCCATGGCTCCCCAGGAGACATAGGCCCACCAGGAATAGGAATTCCTGGCCGAGCTGTAAGTGAAATTCAGTTGAGTTCTTGTAACCTTGTTGACTTTAATATTATGAGACAAAATCCTGTGGCAAATTTTAATAGGAAGAAAAGAAAAGAAAGGTCAGAGGAAGATGTATAAATCAACCCTATCCAGAGAGGATTGATCAGCGTTGCGATTACACAGCTAAGCACAGAGAGAGTACTCTTGTTTGACTTACATGGGCTGATCACAGATGCACTCATTTTAGATTAAAAGCAATCAATTTAATCCTTCCAGGTCTATATATTGATAACTATGAGTGCATGTTTGCAAGATGATAAGAATACCTAATTATAATATCAGGTAGTTATATATTACTGCTTATTTTTAATGAAAAGAAAGTAAAAAAATAATTTTTAAAGTGGCTATCCCCAAATATAAAGATAAGTAGATGAGAAAACTGATTACATTGATTGGATCAGTATATATAATATACATTTATTGTAGTATCACACTGTACCCCATAAATATGAATAATTTCAAAACAAATATTTAAAAAATAAAGTGGTTGGAGTATGTATAAATGAAATGATGCCAAAAACCTGTATATCGTATCTTTTGGAAGAACAGGTATTTTTTTATATATATTTTATTTTATTTAATGAACATAAATTTCCAAAGAACAGCTTATGGGTTATAATAGCTTTCCCCCCCCCATAACTTCCCTCCCACCCACAACACTCCCCTCTCCCACTCCCTCTCCCCTTCCATTCACATCAAGATTAATTTACAATTATCTTTATATACAGAAGATCAATTTAGCATATATTAAGTAAAGATTTCCACAGTTTACACCCACACAGAAACACAAAGTGTAAAATTCTATTTGAGTACTAGTTATAGCATTAATTAAACACCTAAGAGTAATTGTGTATTAATTACAGAGTTCAACCAATAGTTTTAAGTAGAACATAAAAAATACCAAAGGGGTAAAGTATTACGTTCTTTTTGTTTGTTTGTTATGTAGTTATTTTTTTTATTTAATAAATGTGAATTTACAAAGTGCAACTTGTGTATTGTTGTGGCTCCCCCCTCCCCAAACCTCCCTCCCTCCCGTGGCCCTCCCCTCTCCTACTCCCTCTCCCATCCTGCCCTTCATCGAGTTTCATTTTCAGTTACCTTCATATACTGAAGATCAACTTAGTATATACTAAGCAAGGATTTCAACAGGCTGCACTCACACAACCGCACAAAGTATAGGGTATTGTTCGACTAGTAGTGTTGTTTTTAAGTTTCATAGTAAAACACATCAAGGACAGAGATCCTACGTGGGGAGCATGTACCCAGTGACTCCCTTTGTTGATTAATAATTGGCACTCTTATTTATGACGTCGGCAATCACCCGAGACTCTTGCTATGAGCTGTCTAGGCTATGGAAGCCCCTTGAGTTCACCAACTCTGAACTTGTTTAGTCAAGGCCATATCACAGTGGAGGTTCCTTCCTCCCTTCAGAGAAAGGCGCCTCTCTCCTTGATGGCCTGTTCCTTCTGCTGGGGTCTTGTTCGCCAGGATCTTTCATTTAGATTGTTTTTTGCCACCGTGTCATGGCTTTCCATGCCTGTGAGACTCTCATGGACCTTTTAGCCAGATCCGAATGTCCCAAGGGTTGATTCTGAGGCAGGAGTGCTGCCATTCTATGAGTCTGCTGTGTGTCCTGTTTTCCCTGCAGGATCATTCTCTCCCTTTTAATTCTATCCTTCATTACTTGCTTACACTGGTCTTATTTGTGAAATCTCATCGACACATACCCTATCTTTTTGATCGGTTGTATATTTATACTTATCACTTTACCAAGTGCGCTGGCATTGGTACCTGCCTCCTTGGTAAGATTGAGTCGAAATCCCCTGGCACATTTCTAGTTCCACCATTGGAGGCAAGTCCGAGTAGCATGTGCCAACCTATATATTTCCTCCCTCTCTTATCCCCACTCCTATGTTTAACAGAGATCACTTTTCTGTTAATTTTGAAATGCCTAAGAATGATTGTGCATTGATTACAGAGTTCAACCAGTGGTCTTATGTAGAACAAACAGAGCAACAACAACAACAAAAATACTAAAAGGAATAAAATAGTAAGTTGTTCCTCAACAGGCTAGACAAGGGCTGATCATGTCATTGTCTCTCATAGTGTCCATTTCACTTCAATGGGTATCATTTTAGATGCTCGTTTAGTTGCCATCGATCAGGGAGAATATATGATATTTGTCCCTTTGGGACTGGCTTATTTCACTCAGCATGATGTTTTCCAGATTCCTCCATTTTGTTGTAAATGCCCGGATTTCATTGTTTTTTATTGCTGTATAGTGTTCCATAGAGTACATATCCCATAGTTTCTTTATCCAGTCATCCATTGATGGACATTTAGGTTGATTCCATGTCTTAGCTATTGTGAATTGAGCTGCAACAAATATTGAGGTGCAAATGGTTCTTTTTTCTCCCCTTTAATTCCTTTTGGGTAAATTCCAAGGAGTGGGATGGCTGGGTCCTGTGGTAGTGCTATATTCAGGTTTCTGAGGACTCTCCAAACTCTCTTCCATAGTGGCTTTACCAGTTTGCATTCCCACCAACAGTGGGTTAGTGTCCCTTTTTCCCCACATCCTCGCCAGCATCTGTTGTTGGTTGATTTCTGTATGTAAGCCAGTCTAACTGGAGTGAGGTGAAACCTCATTGTGGTTTTGATCTGCATTTCCCTGATGGCTAGGGATCCTGAGCATTTTTTTATGTGTCTGTTGGCCATTTGGATTTCCTCTTTTGAAAAATGTCTGTTAAGTTCCTTGGCCCATTTTTTTATTGGGTTGTTTGTTTTGATTCTGTGGTGTTTTTTGATCATTTTATAGATTCTAGTTGTTAATCCTTTATCTGTTGTGTAGTTTGCGAATAACGTCTCCCATTCTGTTGGTTGCCTCTTCACTTTCCTGTTTCCTTTGCTGTAAAGAAACTCTTCAATTTGAGGTAATCCCATTTGTTTATTTTATCTTTGATTACCCGTGCCTGTGGGGTCTTCTCCAGGAATTCTTCGCCTGTTCCAATATCTTGAAGGGTTTCCCCTATGCTCTCAATTAGTTTCACGGTGTCGTGGCGCATCTCTAATTCTTTGATCCATGTTGAGTGGATTTTTGTATAAGGTGTAAGGTAGGGGTCTTGCTTCATACTTTGACATGTGGACATCCAGTTTTCCCAGCACCATTTGTTGAAGAGGCTGTCCTTGTTCCAGGGGTTGGTTTTAGGTCCTTTGTCGAATATGAGTTGGTTATAGATGTTTGGATTGATCTCTGGTGTTTCTATTCTGTTCCATTGGTCTATCCATCTGTTTTTGTACCAGTACCAGGCTGTTTTGATTATAACTGCCCTGTAGTATGCCTTGAAGTCTGGAATTGTGATGCCTCCGGCCTTGTTTTTATTGTAAAGGATTGCTTTAGCTATTCTTGGTCTTCTGTTTCCCCATATGAATTTCAGCATCGTTTTTTCTAGGTCTTTGAAGAATGAATTTGGTATTTTGATTGGTATTGCATTGAACTTGTAAATTGCTTTTGGGAAAATGGACATTTTGATAATATTGATTCTTCCAATCCATGAGCATGGCAGGTTTTTTCCATTTTTTGTGTGTGTCGTCTTCTATTTCTTTCTTTAGTGTTTTCTAATTTTCATCATAGAGGTCTTTGACCTCCTTGGTTAAATTTATTCCAAGGTACTTTATTGTTTTTGTGGCTATCGTGAATGGAACTGATCTTAGAAGTTCTTCCTCAGCCGTGGCATTATCTGTGTATACAAAGGTTGTTGATTTCTGAGCATTGACTTTGTATCCTGCTACTTTACCAAACTCTTCTATGAGTTCCAATAGTCTCTTATAGGAGTTTATCGGGTCCCCTATATATAGTATCATGACATCTGCAAATAGGGATAGTTTAACTTCCTCCTTTCCCATTTGTATCCCTGTAATTTCTTTTTCTTGCCTGATGGCCCTGGATAACACTTCTAGGACTATATTGAATAGCAGTGGTGAGACTGGGCATCCCTGTCTGGTGCCAGTATTCAATGGAAATGCCTCCAACTTTTCCCCATTCAATATGATGCTGGCCATTGGTTTATCATAGACTGCCTTAATTGTGTTGCGGAATGTTCCTTCTAACCCCAATTTGCTTAGGGTTTTCATCATGAAAGCGTGTTGTATTTTGTCAAATGCTTTCTCTGCATCTATTGAGATAATCATATGATTTTTGTTTCTCAATTTATTAATGTGATGTATTACATTGATTGACTTTCGAATATTGAACCATCCCTGCATACCAGGGATAAATCCCACTTGGTCTGGGTGAATGATCTTTCTGATGTGCAGTTGGATTCGGTTTGCCAGAATTTTGTTGAGTATTTTTGCATCTATGAAGAACAAGTATTTTTAATAATTGAAGCAAATAAGACAGCTTTTTAATATATTTTAACTACAAGGACATAGTCTAAAAAGTTTCTGATGATAATGTAGTGCATACATGCTCATTGATTAAATGATGATAAGAGATGAACCTTTTTCCTGTGAAAAAACAACAGATTTTGAAACAAGAGCAATGGAAAAATAAAGTGATTCTAATGACATTAATTTAGGAAATTAGCCTGTGGTACTGGAAAAACAAACCAATGATTTTTCTCTCCTCACAAAACTTCACTTCTGACACCAAATGTGCGACTCCCGTTTTCTCCACACATCAGTTCTCTAGCAGATACCAACTAGGTGTCAATTCAGTTCTGACCCTGTCCACCTGGAGGTAGTGTCAGGCCTCCCAGATGAAGGACTCAGTCCCAGAGACTTAACCCTATCTCAGATGTGAGTCACAACTCCAGGCCTCCAGAATTCTGACCAACAGGCTTAGATTGCGGGTTTCTGTCACAACTGCTTCATGCTCTGTTCATTTGCTCTTAGAACTCAGGAAGGTGCTGTCTTTTATTGACTAGTTTGTCATTAATAGGAGAATATACAATAAAGGATCACAGACAAATGGTTAGAAGAGGTAGAGGGGCTGAGATCTGGAAGGGTCTCCAGCACCAGAGCTTGAGTCTCCCGGGAATTGGGGTGCACCCCTTTCCCAGCATACGGATGAGCTCACTAACCTAAAAGCTCCTTGAACCTCGTACATTTTTGTGATTCTTATGGAGGCTTCATTTATGTAGGTATTGTCAATTATTAACTCCATTTTCAGCTCTATTCCTGTCTTTAGAGAAATAGAGAGACCAAAAGTTTCAGGCTTCTAATATGTATTGATCTTGCTGGTAAGTGGCCCGCACCCAAGAACCCACCAAGGGTCACCTCATTAGAACAAAAGACACTCCTATCATAGGAAACTTCAAGATATTAGGAATTCTGTGTCAGGAGCCAGGGTCAAAAACCAAATATTAGAACAGAAGTTTCTCCCAATACTCTTATTGCTAAGGAAATTGCATGAGTTTTAGGAGCTCTGTGCCAGGTACCGGGGCAGAGGCCAAGTGTGCTTGTGTGTGTCTTTTTATATCACAGTACTACAGCCTTGGATTGAAATTGTCAGGAAAATTTAAAGCAAGTATAAATAGCAAATGGTGATGTTGTATAGGACTGGTGTTTGCTTGTCCAGGGCAAGGATGTGAGTCTGTTGCTGTTGCTGGGTAATTTATAAGGAATAAACATTTATTGAGCTCATAGTTCTAGAGCTTGGGAAGTCCATGAGCAGGGCTCTGGCACCTGGTGAGGACCCTCCTGCTGCACCATCTCATGGGGGATGGCATCTCATGGTGAGAGAGAAAGTGTGCCCAAGGGGGTCTCCCTTCCTCTTCAGATAAAGTCACTAATTGCATCCTGAGCACCAACCCTTCACTCCTGACCTCAGGTAATCCTGATTACCTTCCATGGGCCCACACTTCCAAATACCATAAACATATGGCTTTGGGAATTAAGTTTCCAATACATGAACATCCAAACCATATCAGCATAAAAGGCTGCTGAGATGGATGATTAAACCAAGTTTTGAAAACTATATCAGCTGGGCCAGTGCTGTGGCACAGCGGGTTAAAGCCCTGGCCTGGAGCGCCCGCATCCCATATAGGCACTGGTTCTAGTCCCGGCTGTTCCTCTTCTGATTCAGTTCTCTGCTATGGCCTGGGATAGCAGTACAAGATGGCCCAAGTCCTTGGGCCCCTGCACCCATGTCGGGGACCCAGAGGAAGCTCCTGGCTCCTAGCTTCGGATAGGCGCGGCTCCGGCCATTGTGGCCATCTGGGGAGTGAATCAGTGGATGGAAGACCTTTCTCTCTGTCTCTACCTCTCTCTATAACTCTGTCTTTCATATTAAAAAAAAAAAAAACTATATCAGTGGGTCCGGCACTGTGGCACAGCAGGCTAAGCCTTCACCTGCAGTGCCGGCATCCCATATGGGTGCCAGTTCCTGTCCCAGCTCTTCTCTTCCAATCCAGCTCTCTGCTAAGTAGTGGAAGATGGCTCAAGTACTTGGGCCCCTGCACCCATGTGGGGGACCGGGAAGAAGCTCCAGGCTTCAGCCTGACCCATCTCTGGCTACTGGGGCTATTTGGGGTGTGAATCAGCAGATGCAAGACCTTTCTCTCTGTCTCTCCCTCTCTCTGTAATTCTACCTCTCAAATTAATAAATAAAATCTTTAATAAGGAGATGATAAGGTTGAATGGGAAAGTATCACTTAATGACACAACATAAATACAAAGGGAGCAAAAAAAAACCTGATAATAACATAAAAACTACTTATGTCAACTGCTAAGAAATTAGATCTTCGCTTGGTTAGGTTGTAAATTCCTCTTTCAGGGGCTCATGGTTGTATAATAGAGAAAGTTCATCTCCTAGCTTCATTTTAATTACCCCAAATTCCTATTTTCTCAAAGTAGAAAATAACAACTTATTGAAGTTTTAATTCCTCTTCCTGTTACTGAATACTGGTTCTGCTTATTTCTTCAAAGAGAGAAATGACTCGAACTGGACAGAAGAAAAGAGAGGAAGCCCTCAGCCAGCTAGGTAGCTATGTGGTCATTGAGTTTCTGAACAGGTAGCATCTGAGTGCACTCTTTGTGCACATGTGACTATGCAGCATCAGATGATGGTAATGAGAGAGATGTTCCAGGTATCTGATCAAAATTACCTTAATGTTTCCAGCAATAGGTGAATTCTTATCTACCACTCAAAAGTCTTGGCTGACTTTGCAGAGAGTATGTATGGCGGCAAACCCTGTTTTGCTTCTAAGTAAATTACAATACTTAGTTTTTTATTTTGTTTGAATAACTTATGGGCATTTGTGGTGGAATTCTGATTATTGAATCTCATTTTACTCAGGGCTCCCAAGGACCAGCTGGAGAACCGGGTATCCAGGTAAGCTACTGAATTAAGTTACCTAGTGCAGCAAATTTAGCTTGCTGACTTGAGGGAAATTATATACTGAAAGACTGTCCTATAAATAGCTCTTTTTATTTTCCTCATTTTCTAGGGTCCTCGAGGTCTCCCCGGGCTGCCAGGGACCCCAGGGAATGATGTAAGGACCTTGTTTACCTACTCCTGTCCCCACTCCCATTTAATCTGCACCTGTATCAGTTTGCAAAAATTTGAACCTGATGCCTCTGTTTTCAGGGAGCTCCAGGGAGGGATGGAAAGCCAGGCCTGCCAGGCCCCCCAGGTGACCCAGTACGTAAACAGACTTTTTCTGATTTATATAGCTTTAATGCACCCATGAGCCAAACAGCCTACCAAGCAGGTTTTGCTGTCCAAACTAATTAGAATGCTCAGTGACTGCTTGGTGGTTTTGTTTATCCCTAGTATTTTGTAGAGGAAAAAACTCAAGCTGGGTCAGCATTTTTGTGCGTGTGATGAATACTTATTTCCTAAGGGTATAATTCAACTGTACAATTCTGCCCCAAACTGAGCCTTAGCATATAATGTCTCAATCCCATGGAAAATTGAGCTAAAATATATTGCCACAATTTCCATTCTGTCTAATGCTGGTGACTAAAGGAATTTCATTTTTTAAAATGGAAGTCTACAGGTAAGTTACCTACAATATGGCACATATTAATTGATTCTGCATCTTTAAAATGCTGGGATGATTAAATTATGGAAGCTGGCTCAAGTGGGCTTTTTAAAAATGCATTTAGGCATTAATCCATGCTCCAAAGTTTTATTTTAAGTTAAACCTTGCTTTGAGCAACACTGAAGTCCATTTACATAGCTTCAGACTTGGCGATTATAGTTTCAGAGAACATATGGTACATGACATTGTATTAAGAGTTTTGTAAAATAAAAGCCAAATCGCCTCTCGGTTCTAAGCCTCACAAATCCATTCTACTGCTCCACTGTTTGGGCCTTATGTGTCTTTATAAGCTGCATACAGAAGCATATTTTGGCCTTACCGTCACTCCCTCACTGAATGAATCATGTGTGTATCATCTGGGAATCTCATAAAATGGTACTTGGGTTTATAGACTGTTTCTCTGAAGGGACAATTTTTTAAGACACTTGGACAAAATGGCACAGGTTGTCTCAGTGTCTGTGTTGTCTCCATCACTTAAGCTAGCTTTAACCTCTTCTGAATTTCCGAGATAAATAACCTTAAGGTAAACTTACCCCTGTACGTTTCATATTCTTCAACAGTCTGATAATGTTCTTGGCCAAAGAGTGGTTTCTTTTCAGTAAATGTTTGATCTTTATTATTTAAATCCAATAATATACTAGGGATGGAATAAAGATTGCCATGAAAATAGAAAGGTGCAGAATCCAAAGGTCTGTGTGCATTTACATATTCACAGAAGAATATGAATATATGAACTAATTCAGAAGAATACTGAGTATTTCTAGAAAGCAATTCTGAATTCTGACAGTGTCATGTATTGATTTTGATATAACAATGATTCTGACAGTCAGACCTTAGAAGCACCTTGCACCAAATTTCAATGGCATGGCATTTTCAGGAAAAATATCAACATCCTACTGTAAGTTTTCATTGTATTGTTTTATATGCATCTATATGTATAAATCCATACATTTGTGTGGTTTTTTTTCTCCTTAACTGCAGATTGCACTTCCTCTCTTGGGAGACATCGGTGCCTTGCTCAAGGTACTTTGTTGTCTGTAAGAAATTATGTGTTAATTTCCAGGACAAAAATAATAAAGAAAATCTTTACCAGAAATTGAGTTCATTGCTTTAGTTGAACTACAGCTTGATATTTGAATGGCAGAATATCTTTAAAATAGAAAAAGGAATGTGTTACAGTTAACCATATGTGTATAAAGTTAATTGAAAATAGATCTTAGTAAAAAATAAGAGTGAGAATAAGAAAGGGAAGAGGAAGGGAGGTGGGAGTGTGGGTGGCAGGGTGAGTACGGTGGAAGATTCTAAAGTTGTAACCATGAAATGTATGAAGTTTTCAACTTCAAAGCAGTATAGTTTTGCATACGTTCCTATAGACTTACTTCTAAGGGTACAGTTTAAAAATTTGCCATGGCTGGCGCTGCGGCTCACTTGGCTAATCCTCCACCTGTGGTGCCAGCACTCCGGGTTCTAGTCCCAGTTGGGGCATCGGATTCTGTCCTGGTTGCTTCTCTTCCAGTCAAGCTCTCTGCTGTGGCCAGGGAAGGCAGTGGAGGATGGCCCAAGTGCTTGGGCCCTACACCCGTGTGGGAGACCAGGAGGAAGCACCTGGCTCCTGGCTTTGGATTGGTGCAGTGTGCCGGCCATAGCGGCCATTTGGAGGGTGAACCAATGGAAAAGGAGGACCTTTCTCTCTGTCTTTCTCTCTGTCTAACTCTGCCTGTCAAAAAAAATTTGCCACGAGACCCCAAATTTCCTTAAGCTGGCTGGTAAAGATAGCAGCTTAAGTATTATAGAGATCATATGGATAGGATTAAGTGGTAAAGTGACCATATGGATAGGATCAAGTGTTAAAGTGATCATATAAATAGGACTAAGTGTTTGGTAATAATAATGGGAAGAGTTAAAAAGGAGTGAATGCTCCAACGTGGGAAGCTATCCATACAGCAGACTCATAGAATGACAATCGCTTTAAGTAGCACTCTGACCTCAGAATCAGCCCTTAAGGCATAATGATCTGGTGGAAAAGCCCAGGGGAGCATTTCAGGCATGGAAAGCCAAGACACTGGCAAAAATGTTCTACGTGAAGGAACTCTGTAAGTGAGACCCCAGTGGAAAGAAGTGGCCATCACAGAAGGATATACTTTTCTCTGAAAGGAGAAGAGAACTTCTACTTTGCTTGTGGCCTTATCAAATTAGTGGATCCAAAAGGCTTCCACAGCCTAAGCAGCTCATGTCAAGAGTCTTGGGTCATCACTGATGTCATACATAAGAGTGTTAATTGTTAAATAAATAAGATTCACTATGCACTAACTTCCCACGCAGGGCCAATCTGAAGCCAGGAGCCAAGAGCTTCTTCCAGATCTCCCACATGGGTGTAGGGACCAAGAACTTGGGCTGGCTTCTACTGCTGTCCCAGGCCACAAACAGAGAGCTGGATTGGAAGTGGAACAGCCAGGACTCACATCGGCATCCATATGGGATGCCAGCACTAAAGGCAGTGGCTTTACCTGCTACACCACAGCACTGGATCCTGGAAATCCTGTTAATTGTGTTAAGTTTTCAGACACTTCTCTGAATTCATAGTTTTTCAGATATTATCAGTGATGGTTATAAAATTATATATGCATTTTAACTCCCCTACCAACACATTAGCCCTGCAAAATGTTCCAGGTGGTAAGGTTAGTTTGGGAAATAGCACTTGTCATCCAGTTCCATTTTATGTATTCCGGCTCTAAGTAAGGTCACCATGAAGAGAACTGTTTAAACCAGCATTTTTGAGACAACTGGTTTCAGAACCTTTTCAATACAAAAAATTGTCTTCCAAGAAGCGTATTTTTAGAAATCAGACTTGCATGTATATTCACTATTGAATACCCATGGACTTTCTGGCCAACTTCTCTTCATAGGCATCTACAGGGGTTCCCTTTTCATGTTTAAACATCTTTCTGTTGAAAAGGATGAAAGATAGAGGCTTCTATTTTCTTGCTCTCTTCAGTGGTTAAAATATCTCCCCCATCTGTGGTCCTTATTCTGTGACTTTCTGGTCATATTTTTTTAAAGATTTATTTATTTGAAAGGCCAAGTTAGAGGGCCAGGGGCAGAGGCAGATGTAGAGAGAAGGAGAGGTCTTCCATCCATTGGTTCACTCCCCAGATGACTGCAATGACTGGAGCTGGGTCTATCCAAAGCCAGGAGCCATGAGCCAGAAGCTTCTTCTGGATCTCCCATGTGGATGCAGGGGCCCAAGCACTTGAGCCATCCTCTACTGCTTTCCCAGGCCATAACAGAGAGCTGGAATGGAATAGGAGCAGCTGGGACTAGAACCAGTGCCCATATAGGATGCCGGCACTGCAGGCAGTAGCTTTACCCACTAAGTCACAGCGCTGGCCCCTGGTCATATCTTTATTTCAACAATATATTTTAAAATGAACCTTTAGGGTCCTGCATTGTGACATAATGGATTAAGCCACTGCCTTCAAAGTTGGCATCCCATATGGGTACTGAGTTGAGTCCCAGCTATTCCACTTCCTATCCAACTCCCTGCTGATGTATCTGGGAAAGCAGCAGAAGATGGCCCAAGTGCTTGGGCCTCTGCACCCACGTGGGAGAACCAGATGAAGTTCCTGGCTCCAGGCTTCCACCTGGCCCAGCCCTTACTATTGTGGCCATTTGGGAAGTGAACTAGAAAATGGAAGATCTTCTCTCTTTCTGTCTCTTCCTACCCCCTGACTCTCTCTCCTCCTCTCCCTCTGTAACTCTGCCTTGCAAATAAATTTAAAAAAAAAAACTTTTTAAAAAATTAAACTTTAGGGGCTGGTATTGTGGTGCGGTGGGTTAACGCCCTGGCCTGAGGTGCCAGCATACCATATGGGTGCAGGTTCAAGACTTGGCTGCTACACTTCCCATCCAGCTCTCTGCTGTGGCCTGGGAAAGTAGTAGAAGATGGCCCAAATCCTTGGGCCCCTGCACCCATGCGGGAGACCCGGAAAAAGCTCCTGGCTCTTGGCTTCAGATTGGTGCAGCTCCAGCTATTGCAGCCAATGGGGAGTGATCCCTTGGATGGAAGACCTCTCTCTCTGCTTCTCTCCTCTCTCTCTCTCTGACTTTCAAATAAATAAATAAATCTTTAAAAAAATGAACCTTTATGGGGCAGGAGCTGTGGCATAGGCTAAGCCTCCACCTGCAGCACTGGCATCCCATATGGTCACCAACTCATGTACCAGCTGCTCAATTTTGATCCAGTTCTGTGCTTATGGCCTGGGAAAGCTGGAAGACAGCCCAAGTGCTTGGGACCCTGCACCCACATGGGAAATCTGGAAGAAGCTCCTGGTTCATCACTTCAGATTGGCAGTTACAGCCATATGGGGAGTGAACCAGTAGATGGAAGACTTTTCTCTTTGTCTTTCCCTCTGTCTGTAACTCTGCTTCTCAAATAAATAGAATCTTTAAAAAAAATTAAAAAGATCCTTTATAGAGCTTTTAACAGATACTTTTCTTTAGCTCAGTGATAAGACATGTTTATCTTATGAGCTCACTTCAATTCAAGTCATTCTAAATTAGATAAACATTATAGAGAAAGCTAGGGAACTGAAATTCCACTTAGATATCCTGTCTCCACTTAGACTAGGCAGAGGAGTGAAGTCCAAGTCACTCATGTAATTATTTCTTACACTGACTCGTAAAATGTTAGTGAATTGTGTGATAGTTACCTTGCTGATTTTTTGCTCCCAAAAGGAGAAATCTTTTATTTATATTTGTTTTTCCTTTCTTTGTCTTTTCATAACTTACACTATTGGTTGTATGAGTTCTTTAATCTTGCTAGCTATTCCACATTTTATTCCTTTCTCCCATTTTAAATATGTGGCTAAGCAATTAAATCTGTATACCTACGTGTATATTTGTAATTTTCATTTAAGTATCATCAGACTTTTTCAAATAAAGCTCACCCTTATCATAGGCAGATGTTGTTGGTTAGTTTTGTAAATAATTTTTAACTTCACAAAAACTAATCTTTTCAAATTGCATTCATCCCTGGAAACAGTAAATTGACAATTGCTATATAACTCTTCTCTGGCAAAGGCTCAAGCACAGCTTTAAACCAGATCCAACCTCACTTCTACAGATGCTTTTATAAATCTGTCAATAACTTTTTTCTTTCATTCCTCAGAACTTCTGTGGCAACTGCCAAGCCAATGTCCCTGGGCTGAAAAGTAACAAAGGGGAGGATGGAGGAGCTGGTGAACCTGGAAAGTACGATTCCGTGACCCGGAAGGTAAGAAGCTTAGTTGCATGTGTGCAGACTCCATAGTTCACACAGTGCGATCTCTCAATTCTCTTACTCCCCTGTCCTCCAGGGTGATATAGGACCCCGGGGTCCTCCAGGAATCCCAGGCAGAGAGGGACCAAAGGTAAGGGCAGTCTGTCCTCCTCTCCTATGTGAGACCCTCATGGAGGGGAAAAAAGGAAAAACTCATCTTAAAATGTACTTTCTAAAATATTTGCATATATTTGTATACGGGAGTAAGGGATAACTACACGTTGTCATTAATTTGTTCCCTGACCCTGTCCAAATTAAATATCCCAAATGTCCAAGATTTTATTTTCATTGTTCTAAAGGGTAACAACATGACTGAGTGTACTGGCTGAATTTATTATGTTTTTAGGGAAGCAAAGGAGAGCGGGGCTACCCTGGAATACCTGGGGAGAAAGGTGATGAGGTAAGGTTCTTCTCTGATGATACATCCCTATTATTATTGGTTCTCTTTACTTGACTCCATAAGGCAAAGACAGTTTTCCAATAGCTCACACTTAATACTAAGACCAATAATTTTTTTTGAAAAAATGAGATAGGCCTTTTTAAACATTAGTACACTTTTAATAATAATAATAATATATATATTCATATCTATTACTAGTGGTCCAGATTTTTGAGACAAAAAAGGCACGAATTTATTATATCAAGATAAAAAAGTAAGGGGAAGCAGGAAGGGGAAATTTGCTGAAATCAATTCCAGGGAGACAAAAAGAATTGATGGAGTAGTTGAACAACCAGCCCAGGAGTGAGGCAGCTCCAGAAGTCAGCAGGTCTTGTCTGGGACGATGCTCTAACATGGTTCAAATCCAGTGACCTTGGTTTGTCTGCATCTCTGCTCAACTTCCAAACTCTTGGGAGAAATAAACAATCAGAAGAATCTAATTGAACTAGTTTAGATTAGCTACTAACACCCAAGATTAGGGCCCTGAGTCAAATGTGCTTTTGAACTAATGGTATAATTTTCTGACTTAAAGCCATGTGATGTTCAGGATATCATTCTTTTCCTGCATAATTCACATTAACTTTTAGAAAAACCAATTAGAATGATGAATTGTTGTTAGTTTAAACAGCTTTGATCCTAACAGTTCTTAATGAAAGTTAAGTAAGCCATCTGGCCTATATTAACCTTCATGTAATGCAGAAAAGCATGATGATATAAAATATATTTCTCTAGTGGGAGTTAAATTTCACCTTACAAATGATCATCACATATTATTGTTTCTAGTTAATATTAATTCTGTTCTGGAAAACTCTGAGATTTCATTCCATTTCTTTTACAAAGAAAAGTAACATTTCATTGCATCCATAAATAAAACAGTAAAGGCACTTTATTTTCAAAATAAGTAAGAATTAATGAGCTATTGCTTTCTCAAGTTCCACAGGTTTCACTAAAGTACCAGCACAATAAGTGATTTTCATAGTGCAACAGCTTTTAACTGCCTAGATTCAAGATGCAGGTTTTAGAGGCAGTTGAGAAAGTAATAACAGAAAGACCAGGAAATAATTGGAATTCAGGGTTTTTTTATAAATGACTTGAAGTTAAATTCACTAGAAGTTAATTTCTATTGATTTTTGCTGGTACTTTGCTCTCTTGGGGAACTGAAATCCATTAACACTCCCCACTGTTTTAGTGTGTTCACTCTTAGGTACACCTGATGGATTCTTTGACAGCGACTAGACAAAATTTTTCTCAGAACTTATTACATGAGAATATTCTAACATGTTCAAGAGATTGTTTCTGTTACGTCTTCACATCGCATGAGTAATATGAATAATCCTGAAGTAATGGCTTGACTCACTTATGCTTTTTGAGAGGAATAGGGTATTGTATCTTTCATCTCTCAGATAAATTAAAAAATTGTAAATATAATCTGTTTTCCACTTGGACTCAGATACTACCTGAAATAAAAATTTAGTGATTTGTTGCCGGCGCCGTGGCTCAATAGGCTAATCCTCCACCTTGCAGCGCCGGCACACGGGGTTCTAGTCCCGGTCGGGGTGCCGGATTCTGTCCCGGTTGCCCCTCTTCCAGGCCAGCTCTCTGCTGTGGCCCGGGAAGGCAGTGGAGGATGGTCCAAGTACTTAGGCCCTGTACCCCATGGGAGACCAGGAGAAGCACCTGGCTCCTGCCTTTGGATCAGCTCAATGCGCCGGCCGCGGTGGCCATTGGAGGGTGAACCGACAGCAAAAGGAAGACCTTTCTCTCTGTCTCTCTCTCTCACTGTCCACTCTGCCTGTCAAAGATAAAATAAAAAAAAAAAATTTAGTGATTTGTTTAAATGAACAAAGTTTTCACCAAGAATATATGCATTTCCAACTACCCAATAAATTTCTTTTTAATGTATCTGTGTAGCAGCTAATCTTAACAAACTCTCAAATATCTATTCTGCTCTTGCTGGAAAGATACAGAAGGACAGCCCATCTCTTTGAAGGCTTCTAATTGTTAAGTCTTCAGTTGAATTGGTTTGATAATGAGAGAGAGGAAGTCCCTGTTTGTTGCTCATAGAAAAGTGACATCCTCCACAGGGTATTTTTCCCAAATTTTGTTACACAATTCAAGATAGCAACTCGTAAGATGCTGCTAGATCACAAACTCACTTCTCATAGAAAGAGTGAATTGGAGAACAGATCTTCCTGCAATACTTCAGAATAATAGATGATAAATAGGATATGCAAAATGTTACTAGCCATAAATTATAGCAACAGGAATGTAAATATTCTTAGTAGCAACTTAGTTAGAACTTAAAATATCAGAGCAGAGAAAAACTTGGCTCTAGTGACCCCTGAATAAGTATGCAATAAGTTTTCATTTGCATTTTAGTTTGGCATTCTATGCTAAATTGACTGTCCAGTTTAATATATATTTGTCTTCTTTAATGACCATCTTGTCGTCGGAAATTATCTTATTGCCCTTTATGCACCCGTAGTAACTTTTACCCTTACTACAAAATTTCAGCTTATTCATAGAAAGACTGCTGAGAAGGTTTTTTTAATTTATAGACTGAGGTTTATTTTAAAGTGTAATGTGGTCATCAAAGGTTAATGAGTCCCAAGCTTATAAATTTGACTACCTACAACTCAGCATCTCTAGCCTAATTCAGAGTTGAGACCTAACGTAGCAAAAAAAAGGGAATATATATGTATATATTTCTTATACATATACATATAGAGGTAATTTTATGGAAATGTATATATTTTGAAATAAAGTGATTTATGGTATAACGTGTAATGTCCAGCCATTTAAAATTTCCATCCTCAAAGGAAATGTTTTTCCTTTCCATTTATAAAGTTACAAACAAGTTAATGGTAGGAGATTAACAAGAACCAGGATAACTTGCTGAGGTATATAGTTCGCAATGAGTACTCAAGCCTGTACACACAGCATCACCAATGAGATTCAGAGAATCTTGAATAAAAAATATGCCCACATTCTTTACCACAAGATTTTGCCCAAAACATTACATGAAGTGTTCCACCATGTGCAAGATAATTCTTTTCAGTGTTTATTCATATTATATAACATGAAAAAACCTGAAGTCATAGGTAATCCTGTTTGGCATTGGATGTACGGGCCTGGCAGAGTGTGGTTCTTGAGCCCATTGATGCGAAAAACCATGATCCAGCTCTTGGTTCTACAGACCTCTCATAGATACACAGAATTTTAATATAATCACTTCTTCTAATATTTTAATATATAATAAACTCACAACTCAAGAAAGTAAAGAGGAAAGGAATTTTGTTGTAAGAGCAAATGGTTTGGCAATATCAGAAATACTTTATACAGAGAATTAAATTCTGAAAGAATGAAGCTATTCAATCTAGAACTTTGTGTATAACATGGTTATCTGAAATAACAAAAGGGTATTTTATAATACTTTTTTCTGATTACTGAAGTGATAGAAGCTCATCATAGAAAAATTGGGAATCACACAAAAGTACGAAAAAGATCAAAGCTATCCTTATTCCCACTGCCCTGGAAAGACTGTTGAGAATGTTAATATTCTGATTCATAATCTCTTATCCACAATTCCAAAATCCAAAAGCCCTAAAACACTGGAAATATTCCCATTTGCAGCAAATTCATTTGGCAGTAAAATATTACCCTACCTCATGTAGAGCTGGCTTATTTATTCCACTCTATCAGAATATCATGTTCTGCTACCGAAATATTTGTGTGCTTGTTGGAAGGTGCTGCCTCAGGCACCACCAGGAGTGTTACAGAATGTGTTACCTTTGTTTAAAAAAAATCCAGAATGCTGAAACACCCATGACACTAAAGTTTCCAAATAAAACATTTATCTGTTTGTCATAATAAAATAATAAAAATCTGCCATTCCTGTCTTTTAGGAAATATATTTATAATTGTTTAAAATTTAAACCCTACATTATATAATATTTGACATTTATTTGTCCATGCTACCCAATAGTTTCCTAAAACATTATTTTAATACTTGAAAAATGTTTCATGTTTTGAGTTTTATGTAATCTATTTAATACTATATTCTTGGTACACTTGGTAAAGGGAAAAAATTAATTACACCAGTTACTAGTTAATCTTGCCAGTTCTTCCTTGACATATAAACATATCAACTTCTTAAATCCTATCCCATAAAATTAGCATTATTCGGTAAATCTAAGAGGAGGAAGGTAGAGGAAATCTGTTTTTATGGTCAAGCCACTAAAGGGTTCTAAATTTAAATTCATGAATGAGCCTGAACAACTAAGCTAAATATTATATTGTAAAGCATTTTCCATTTTTCCACTACCTGAGTGAAGCTGCAGTATAACTGTATATTTCTGCAATGGCCTTCTGCCAGTCTGACATGTGTATCTCCATGCTTCAGCCATATGGGGTTCTCAGTGGTGCTGCTGCTGATGGGGCGGGGGGCTCTATAGGAACAGAAATGCTCCATGAATCATCATGCAGATTAAGTCATGTTTGTGATAGAGCCCATGAAATGGCATTTGGTGTTCCATCCTTACACTTTGAAAATGGTTATAGGTATATGCCATAAATCATGATTCTCAATTAGAATACATGCCAATTTTCAATGATCAAGATATATGGTTAACTAAAATAAATATCTTATTTCCAATGATATAACAGATTTTATGATAGCAACTATCTGTTCTAGGGTCTTCAAGGAATTCCAGGCCTTCCAGGTGCTCCAGGCCCAAGTGGACCCCCTGTAAGTATTTGTTGAAATGATTGTGCTCACAGCTCATATTTACTGGGATGACCCAAGATGAATTAATATTTCTCATTGTTTTGAGTTGGCTGTGCCTCTATATAGATGGTTCAGCTATTGCCTAGAAAACAAGCCTTATCCAGCAACTCAGATTTCCATTTAGGATTACTTAAGGCTTCTCATCATCCTGGAGACTTGTAATCAGAATTTCACTAGGCCAGAAAGAAATCTGTGATTTAAGCTATTCTATTTGAAATAGGAATTGGATATAAAAGAGCATTCAATTTGTTGATTATATTTTTTTAGCTCCAATCTTTGAATGAGATATTCAGATAGCACTATAAACTGAGAATTTAGTTTCTAGAAGGGAAAAAAATGGGCCAAGAATGATCAGATTTAATTCATTTTTATTCCTACATGTGAACTGAAATACCTTCAGTTTTACTGAAAGCTTGCACTGCCCCTCAAACACACCACCATAGCCACTGCGACTTTGTGGAAAACAGCCATTCTGTTTTCCAAGGATAGACTCTCTTTTCCTTTCCCACCTCCAAAGCACAATCTCTTTTCCAGGCAGAATTCATTCTAGAGTCACCAAATAAAATACAGGACACACAACTAAATTTTAATCTCAAATAAATAAGTTCTTAGTAAAAGTTTATCCAGCATATTATATTTTTATTTGTTAAATCTAGCATCTCAATTCACATATCAACTTCTCCATCTCTTCCCTTCTTGAAATTTCTATAGAGTCTTTACTACACAAGTAGAAATGAGCCTTAATTACTTAATATTTTAAATCATGAATTTGTGATAATAATAAAAGTTCTATCATTTATGCTTTCGCAATTGTATGTAGAACAAAGGTGACTTTAAATTGCACACTGAATTTAAAAGTTATGAAAAACGTTGTGAAAGGAATCCTGAAAATTATATCTAACTCTCTTCCTAAAGAAGAATTAAAATTAAATTTTACTTCTGATTCATAAAATGCAGATCACCTTAGTCAATATGCACATTGTTAATTTTGCTGTCTTGGTGTATCTAAAATGTTGATCACTCCAAAATTATAGCTCATTTAGAAAGGCATAATGTTATGTAAATTGCCATTTAAACAGCAAAGCTACATTCTTAAATGTATCAAAAGGTTCCAATTAAGGTCATTAAATGTGGTTGGTCAAGGTGAAAAAGTGACCAAAAATACAAATTTTACCCTTCTGAGCGCTTATCAGCAGGATACAGCTGCTATATCAGCCTAAAGAAAACTGAGCTTATAAGACTGATTTAATTAGGATTGAATGACCTTCAGAATGTGTAAGTTTTAGCAACCAACTTCCCAGACCCTTCGGCCATTTAGTGTTGTTTCTGTAACAAACTTGGCTTTGTGTTTTGCAGGGCTTATTGGGAAGAACTGGACACCCTGGTCCAATGGGAGCAAAGGGTGACAAGGTAAGAAGAAAAGCCTCACCCACTATCTGAATCTGGGATTGGGGTAGAGGAGGGGCAGTGTGAGACCTGTTACAAAGAGATCCATGGAATCGAGCAAAGTCTGAAAATACAGATGATGGCAGGGAGTAGTTCACGTTGTGGTGGACTAAGAATGACATGGATGCCAAAGTTTGCCTGAAAACAGATATTATCCCTAGGGGAAAGGATGAGGAGAATACTGGTGCCACATAGCAAAGATGCAAACTGGACTCAGGGTCCTGGGCATCTGTCTGTATGTAGAGTGGGGTGAGGGAAGCCTCCCGAGGGAGTGCAGGTCAAGTGGTTAGCATCAGGCAGTGCCAGCCACAGGTGCTGTCTTAGTCTGGGTGGTTATAAACAAACACTTATTTCTTACAGTTCTAGAGGCTGGGAACTCCAAAATCTAGATGCTGGCAAATTTAATGATCTGGGACTTGCTGTCTTATTCTAGGTAGCATCTGCTAAGTTATGTCCCCACATAGTGGAAGGACAACCAAGCTCCACAAGTCTCTCTTATGAGGATACTAATCCCATTCATGAAGCTTCCACCTCATTACCTAATCACCTCACCAAAATTCCACCTCCTAATATCACCAAGAGGTTTAGGATTCATTGTATGAATTTGCAAGGGACACAAACATTTAGAACATAGCAGGTGCCAAGGCTCCAGATAGCATGCTGGCTATTAGGACCAGGATCCCAATAACAAAGGGCTTGCTGAGGTAATCTACAAGTTTTGTCCATTGATGGTTATGGAGGAAATTCACTAAGGAACCAGGACAACTTACTCTCTAAGAAGAACAGTTGTCAGACATATGGGTTGTTGTGGGCATGAGGAGGACCAGCAATAGAAAAGTCTCAGGAAGACCACAGGGCTTCAAGGGGTTACCCCATGTGGGGTTTAAACTGGTCCCAAAGTGTGAGTCCAGGCAAAAGAGAACAGATGAATGAAATAAGCCTAGCTATTCAGATTAAGGAAATAAGAATCACATGTGTATATGAGCCACTCAAGTAACTTTTACCTCTCGTCAGGGTTCAAGATCCCTGACCAAAATGGTGCATAATAGCATCAGGAGCAAAAGAATCCCAGGAAATTTTAAAGGAAACAATATGCTTATTCCAGATCATCTCAGCTCATTTTTTTTTTCTGGCAATATCCTAAAGAGCTTGCCCAACCCCACCAGCCTTTTTTCTCTGTTCTTTATGGAAATTCTTCAGTCATAGCCTTGCCTTTGAAGTTAATGGGAATTCCACACTGAGATGAGCTTGGGGGCACAAATCAGAGGGAAAAGGATGACTTTTAATTGTGCCAGGGGGAAAAATGTCTGCTCAATAGGCATATGTTTTTCCTTGTCTGTTGACTCCAGAGAACTTAATTCTCTGAAGGATTCTGACAGTAGCCAGCAGAAAATGATGTGTCTTAGAGAGATAGCCACCATCAAAGCAGTGTGGGGAAAGATAGAATGAACTCATTTTTTGTCACACATTTTCAGGCAAATACATTGCAAACAAAACTTTACAGTTTATTGATAAACATGCAAATAAAAAATGTCTGACCTGTATTTTGTTATTAGAAATGGAGAGATATTAGAATGAAATCCTCCATCATATTTATGAAAAGGAACTGAAATTCCTCAAAGTTCTTGGGCACTGGGAGTAGGAATTTTGCTCTCCCTGGACTCATGTGTTGCCATTTCTCCTAATATATAGGAACTTAAAAGATTTATGAGGGTGTTATTTTAAAAGAAGAGCACAATTATAGGAAGAATGAAAGATACCAGAGGGACGACAATAACTCTGCTTATTGTGGACTGAAAAGTTTTCCACGTTTTGTAAAAGTAAAACAAGTGTATTTTTTCAAGTTCCAACTTGAATTCATTTTTCTTAAATTCCATTTTCCATCTGCTGCTCCT
Source organism: Oryctolagus cuniculus (assembly GCF_051225735.1). Taxonomy (NCBI): domain Eukaryota; kingdom Metazoa; phylum Chordata; class Mammalia; order Lagomorpha; family Leporidae; genus Oryctolagus; species Oryctolagus cuniculus. The sequence goes on along the minus strand of NC_142871.1, from coordinate 102,510,527 downwards.
ATAAGCAGAGTTTCCAAGGCTGTTTAAATTTATAGACCATTTCCCTTAACCAGTGTTACACCACAGCCACTTCTGTTCAGTGGGACATATCTGAGTTAGATATAAAGTCTGATATTAACCTGGGAAATGGAAAAAGTTTCTCCTCCTTCAAACACAACACAGGCTGTGGTTTTCTACTTTGGTCAAATTATGTGCGTGGCCTTTGAGGTTCCCAAAAGATGAAGGTGGTGGAGGTAAGACTAAAAGTGATGGCTGACCCCAAGGGCTTCTGTCCCAGAGCCCAGCCCCATCTTGTGGGAACTCCACTCTGCACCCTGATGTTGGGAAAGATCTCCTGACAGCGTTTCAAGTCCAGGACGTGATCACCTGGGTTGTCTGCCTCCATTTAAAGTAAGCCTGGAGCTCCCACAATGAGAGTCTGTGTGATCTGGGAGAAGTCATTTGCTTCTCCTGTGGTCTAGAAATGCACTTTCCTGGGTCAAGGAAAAAACCAAGCTGAATAAGACTTGGCAGGGCTGAAACAAAATTGATTTCAGAAGCTAGCTCTCTGAACAAGCACAGTCTTGTTTATAACTCTGGGCTAGAGATGTCTAAACCATTGATTTTGGTCTCTCTGTCCTTCGTAGGGCAGTGAAGGCCCCCCTGGGAAACCCGGACCACCTGGACCACCTGTGAGTTGTTTCAAGTTTGAAATTGAACATTCATGTATTTACTTAACATGATTATAACTCAGAGATCATATCAGATATTATCCAAGGGGCCGATGTTGTGGTGTAGCAAATAAAGCCACAGCCTACAGCACCGGCAGCCTATATGGGTACTAGTTTGAGTCCCAGCTGCTCCACTTCTGATCCAGCTCCCTGTTAATGGCCTGAGAAAGCAGCGGAGGATGGCCCAAGTGCCTGGGCCACGACACCCACATGGGAGACCCAGAAGAAGCCTCTGACTCCTGATTTTGGCTTGGCCCTGTCCAATCGCTGTAGCCATTTGGGAAGTGGGCCGGCAGATAGAAGATCCCTGTCTGTCCCTCCTTTTCTCTCTCTCTAACTCTGACTTTCAAATAAATAAGTAAATCTTTTTTAAAAAACAGATATTCTTCAAGATAAAAGCATCCTGAGTTTTACTGTTTAAATATAAATGATGGCCAGTGCATGTTTGGGGAGACTGAGTTTCTTCCCCCTTTAGCTCAGTCCTGCAAAATTGCAGACTGTAGACTCCCCAGACTCAGGAGAGCTGGTTGTGTGCTTCCTGGCTCCACATTTCATGCCCTGGGGACCCTGGGAAAGTGATTGAACCTCAATGAACCTCATTCATGGGAGAGAGGGGCTGTAAGGAGAGAGCCCTTCTGGCAATTCAAGCTAGGAGAAAATTTAGTCATATCTTAAATGTGTTCATTCCCATCCATGATGTCTGAGACGCAAGGAAATTCTATTTTTATAGCACCTAGTGAACAAAATATACAAGAGCCATGGATGATTTTTATGCTGGTGATTGAGATAGATGCGCTCTCTGTCAGGGAGGCTATGAATTGGAGAGGTGCCTCTGTCTGTGGCAAGTCTGCCCTCATGTGGGGCCATGCTCACATCGCAACAGAGCTGAGATGCAAGACAAGCTGTCTTTTCCATCCCACCTCACAGGACGGTTTAAGAAGCCAAACTCAAAAGAGAAAGTATAGAATTCATCTGGGACTTTGGAGACACTGGAGGTACAACTTTAGGAACATAGTGATTCTTAAAGTGTACTCCCTCCGCAGTGGACGGAATAGCAAATACAGCATGAGCTCGTGAAAGGAGCCTCTGGTTTTAAAATGCACTGAAGAAATCTCCCCCTTCCCTCTGAATCTCCAAAACCACTCATCCTTCAAGACACAGACAAAATATATTCTCAGGAAACTCCTTCTAGAAATATCATATAGACGTATCCATTGACTCTCTCTGCACATAACACACACAAATATAGTATGCATTCAGTAACTGTCAAGTGAACGAGTGAACTAATAAAAGAGTGGATAGAAGAAGCATTTTTCTTCCATAACTAGTATTTTGATGATGCATGTGAATTGTGTTCCCATAGCACTGGCTACCATTATCTAAAAACAATGAATTAATGGCTTGTTCAGTTTTGCAACTGAAATGTGAAAAGAATTGCAAAAAGGAAAATGCAACTCAGATTGTCGATTCTATGGAAACTTAAAGCTAAAAGATTCTAACTAAAATTTTCATGTGCATTTTTTATGAAATAGTAGAATATGATTTCTTCAAACTATGGAACAATTTCTCTTTTTCAAAGATTTATTTATTTGAAAGTCAGAATTACTGAAAGAAAGAGAGACAGAAAAAGTCTTCTGGCCGGCGCCGCGGCTCACTAGGCTAATCCTCCACTTTGCAGCACCGGCATACCAGGTTCTAGTCCCGGTCAGGGGACACCGGATTCTGTCCTGGTTGCCCCTCTTCCAGGCCAGCTCTCTGCTGTGGCCAGGCAGTGCAGTGGAGGATGGCCCAAGTACTTGGGCCCTGCACCCCATGGGAGACCAGGAGAAGTACCTGGCTCCTGCCATCGGATCAGTGCGGTGCACCGACCGCAGCGCGCCGGCCGCGGCGGCCATTGGAGGGTGAGCCAACAGCAAAGGAAGACCTTTCTCTTTGTCTCTATCTCTCACTGTCCACTCTGCCTGTCAAAAAATAAAAAATAAAAAAAAAATCACATGAAAAAGTCTTATCCATTGGTTCACTCCCCAGATGATGCCAATAGCTGGAGCTGAGCCAGTTCAAAGCCAGGAGTCAGGAGCCTTCTCTGGGTCTCCTATATGGGTTCAGAGGCCCCAAAACCTGGGCCTTTATCTCTACCACCCCTCGCCCCTGCTGCATTCCCAAGTGTATCAGCAGAGAGCTGGATCAGAAGTGGAGTAGCCGGGCCTAACCAGCACCCACGGGGGATGTCAGGCGCTGCAGGCGGTGACTTAACCTGCCATACCACAATACTGGCTCCAAGTTCTTCATAAGTGTTGGTTACACAGTGACTTTATATGTCAACTTCTTTTAAGAAGAGATTTATTTATTTATTTGAAAGGCAGAGTTACAGAGAGGCAGAGAGAGAGAGAGTCTTCGATCCACTGGCTCACTCCCCAGTTGGCTGCAAATGCCAGAGCTGTGTCCATCTAAAGCGAGGAGCCAGGCGCTTCCTCCAGGTCTCCCACACGGGTGCAGGGGCCCAAAGACTTGGGCCATCTTCCACTGCTTTCCCAGGCCATACCTGAGAGCTGGATTGGAAGTGGAGCAGCTGGGACTCAAACTGGCACCGATAAGAGATGCTGGCACTGCAAGCGGTGGCTTCACCTATATGTCCCAGCACCAACTCCAATGTCAACTTTTTATAGGAACTTCTTGTTCTGCTTTGTTCTAAAGAATACATTTTTTATAAAAACATCCACACAGGCTTTAGGTAATGGCATCATCCCATTTGCCTTCATTTTCTGTTTTCTATGAAGAGACTGTGGGAAAAAAATTACTTTTCAGGAGCAGATTGTTCCCTATTCACATCTTCATCAGCGCAACCACATTATACCCGGCAGGTCAGCAGGCTGTGAACAGTTAGCGTAAATTGGCAATTCAGAAACTGAATTTTAATGAGCAAATAATATTTTCCTGCAAATACATTAGCGTCTCTTCTGTCAAACCTGAGCATTAATCAAACCCCAACAGAGAGTGTGTGAGCTCCAGGTGTAGCTCACTGTCTTGTCATGTCCTTCCCTATATTTTCTATGAAAAAGCTAAAAATGAAAACTTTGTATTATTTTACTTTATTAAAGTCACTGTCTAAAATGAGACAGGAAACACTTCAAAAATTGCAAAATTAAAAAGTAGCATAGGTGCACTATCTTTTGGTAAAATGATGAAAGGTAAAGAATTAACTTGAAAGGATAATTCTGTATCTCATTTGTTTCCTAAGGGTGTACCATTCAATGAAGGAAACGGCATGAGCAGTTTATATAAAATCCAGGTATGCACAGTTATAAGAGTGCAAAATTGTTTTGCAGATAGAGGTTGTTACAAATTCTTCTCATCTTTTCCTTTCTTGTTTGCTTTTCCTTTCAAGGGAGGTGTGAATGTGCCCAGTTACCCAGGGCCACCTGGTCCCCCTGTGAGTATACTTGCTCTTCTTCAAGCACACTCGAGTTCAACAGCCACAGTATAAAAAAAAAAAAAAAAAAAAAAAAAAAAAAAAAAAAAAAACCCTAGTCCCTGAAAAATGCATGCTACAACTATAACCAAATTTTACAAGATAAAATTCTAATACAATGGAGAAAATGGACCCAAGGAAGTTAATAAAGCATCTTCCATAATCCTGTCACCATTTTAATTGCAAATCCAAGAACTGAAATAATGCCCAAGAAACCGCTTTCCTGGGAATCCCATAAGTTATGTTTTTTAACTTGATTCTTCATGCCCAAACTGGAACAAAAACAGAACTTGCAAATATTCTTATGTGTATTAAAGAAAATTGGACAAAAATGTTATGTATTCTGTAATCTTGCTTTGGTCATTATTTTAAAAGTAACTTGATTTTTGTTTGCTTGTTTTTTAATATAGGGCCCTAAAGGAGATCCTGGGCCAGCGGTATGTCTGTTTCCACATCTTCTGTCATTTAGCAAAGGGTCTCTGTTAACGTTTGAAAGCAGAGCATCGGGCAAAGATGTCTGCCGTCTTAGGCGTTCATCAATTAATGTTTTGGAGGCAACAAATAGGCCAGGAGTGTGTTCTTTATTTTTGAAATGCATTAGTCCTGATGTTGTCACTGCCCTAAGGTTCATCTACTTCCATCAGTTTGTTTTAAAATCATCCTGTGATGGAGGAAGGCACATATAAAACTCCTGATAAATGGGACACTTTCTTCTAATAGCCCTCTTCTGATGATTGATTGGGTTTTAAGTAGATTGTAGAAGAAAAATACTTACTAGAAAGGAATTCCTTACCATGTTTCACATCTTCCCCAACAGAAGAAGGAAGGGGCTGTTGATTTGCTTTGACTGTCTGAGGAATTTATTCTGCAGGAGATGTGTGCTGTCATAAACCTGCTATTAGAAGGAATGTATCAGGAGGTTAGCACTCTGCACGGAAGGAGAGTGTGTCCTCCAGCTTCTCAAAGGATGATAATTGTCCTCAGCATCTTTCTCAGCACAGAGCCTCACTGTAAAAGTTCTGCCAAATTCAATTAGATTCCTTTGACTGCTTGGCATTTTTTCCTGTCATGTCCCTTTCAAGCATTTGCCCCTCCCTTTGTGTTCCATATGAGTATCTTTTTTGAAAAAACTTATTAATATAAACAGAACAGATTTCATATGCTTCATAGATACAGTTCTAAGAAGATAACCATACTTTCTTCCCTCCTTTTCTTCCTCACTCAATCCCTCTCCTTTTTCATTCATTTTTCTTTAATTTTTGCAAAGACATAATTTTAATCTACTCTATAATCACAGGCTACATATCAGAGAAAACATATAATATTTCTCTTTTTGAGACTGGCTTATTTCACTAAGCATAATGGTTTCCAGTTGCACCCATGTTGTAGCCTTTGGATATATGCTTGAAACTCAAATATATCTAAAACTGAAATGAACTTTCAAACCATTTGCCATAGCCATGTTAAAGAATGTAAAGCTCCTTCATGATAGCACAGGTTGATAAAGCTCAATGAATACGTTTTAAACCAGAGAAGAAACAAGCCAATAAAAAGTAATCTTTTTACATCTAAGTGTATTTCCAAAGGAGATGTAATAAAGAGCTTGTTGTTGTGGCTGGGCAATATACATTAGAAGTCAATTTGTTTTCCCTGGAAGGTAGTATTTCAGCTACTCACTGTCATATTCTGAACCCCAAATATGTAATTTAAGTTTCCTTTGTTTTGCTCTTCCCGCCACCCTTTCTTTATTTAGGACATTTCATGTTTTCATCAACTATATCCTTCACTCTAATTTTAATTTTCATTCATCTTTTTGGTGAAATTTTCTGCTGATCTTTTCCTCTCCTACTCACATACACACAAAACAACCCATCTGAATCATCTAGATAAAGCTAGACTTCTCATTGACTTTTCTGCAATATTTTTCCAAGTTCTTTTTTTTTTTTTTTTTTTTTGACAGGCAGAGTTAGACAGAGAGAAAGGTCTTCCTTCCGTTGGTTCACCCCCCAGATGGCCGCGACGGCTGGCGCTCTGTGCCGATCCGAAGCCAGGAGCCAGGTGCTTCCTCCTGGTCTCCCATGCAGGTGCAGGGCCCAAGTCAAGTTCTTACATTAGTAATTTAGATTTAGATGAGAGTTTTTTTTAAAGTTTCAAAATAAATTTTAAATTATAATTCACCCACATTGGAAAGTGACTGGAAACAAAAATATAGACATGTTTTGGTAGAACTGGAAATGATGGGGCTTCAGATTTCTTAGTGGCAACCAAGAATAAAAAATAAAAAGTTAATGTAGGATGTTCCCTGCTTTTAGAGACGTGAGGTTGAGTGAGTGAAGCACAAAAATGGAAATTGAATAAAGATTGTATAAATATTCATGATTATTCTAGAACAAAACTGTAGAATTACTCTTTGGTGGTTTGCATCAACACCATGGGCAACCCTCACCATCCACTGTGTTGCCCTGTATGTAAAACAATACCTCCTGCTGTAGAAATAAGCCAGGAATGGTAGACTGGGAGTCGCAGAGAAGAAGACTGAAAGGTTTTTTGTGGCAGGTAGGGGGACGTTTCCTCTTTCAGTACCCTTCAAATCCCAGTGATGAGAGATCTATACCACATTTTCTAATCTATTCAGTAAACTCCCATAGAGGAAAATTACCTTTAATTGAATTTATTATCTTCTAAGACAAACCATTTCATTCATTTGGTATTCAATTTGTAAGTAATTTTCAATTAAATATTTAATTAGTAACAACTTTCAAATATTGATTGAGTACCTGCTTTGTGCTAAGGACTGTTGAAAATGTAAACAGAGAATCAAAGAATGGATTTCCTTTGTTGATAAGCCAGGGTCCCTTTTACAGAGCTGTGTGCAGCATAGAATCTGAAACTCTTTTTTTTTTTTTCTCATGGACTGGTTGCATATTAGTGGTCATTTAAAAAGATTTCTGGAACATAAAAAAGTATCAAGTCATATGCCTATTCACTAAGTATTTTGTAGTAAGGGCAATATAATAAATGATATTAGAAGTTAGAACATGGATAATATTTTTAAGCAGACTGAAATTATGTAAAATGTGTAAAAATACATTTACAGAGAATAAAGTTTGGAAGCTGTCTTTTCTATGTGATTATGTTTAAAATATCCAAAGTCCTAAGGAAATGTTTATAGTCAACAGTTATTCATTAACAATAAAGTATCAAACAACTACCCACTTTCAATCCTTCCTGATTTAAAAAACACTGTGTAAAAATATGTGGATGTCATATCATTTGATATATAGATATTTGCAAATGTTGTCATCACCGAATCGTATCATCAACATAATAATATACACTTTGTCATTTTATGATCACTGTCTTGAAACCCACATTATGTGATAGTAATATCCCTGCTTTCAAGTAAAACAGTATGTGTGTGTATAAAATATCTGCATATGAAGTGACTATGGCAAAATGTTAACAATTATTAAATACAAAAACATAAATATAATAAGATAACAATAAAACCCTAATGTTGTTTTGTTCAGAGTTAGCAGCCTTTTTCACCATCAATTTTCTATATGTGTTCATGAGGACTATAGGGTCCAGTCAGCCCGGGAACCTGTAAAAGGATTTTTGTTTGTTTTTTAATGGAAAACACTTCCCTGTCCCATTTCAGTGACCTATCAGCTTGAGCAATGACTTAAGGAATCCCTGAAGATGCTTCTCTGGGTTTATCCTCTTAAGTGTTTGCAACTCATGTCCAGCTACAGAGAGTACTTAAAGATGACAAACTATGCTTTGAGATCCTCCTGTTCATATACTCTTACAGAGTTTAATCCTATTCTCTGATGAACTAGCAGGCCCAGATATCTCACAAATTAGCAAATTTTATTAAAGCTCAGCTTTTCTTTCTAATTCTTATTGAAATTGGAGTTATCACTGACTAGAGGGATTCATTCTAATTAGATTCTTAATCAGAATAAAAATGATTAATTAGAAAATATACCTCTCTGGAGAATAGGTTGCATTCTCAAACTATTTTTGAACATCAAATACAATAATGCATTGCTTGAAAATAGAGTGTATAATTTACTTACTAAATTACAAAGCCATGTTTGGGGTAAAAAATATAGACCAAAACATCTTTGCTTTTGAAACCTATACTTAATAGCTGTTTGATCATTGCTCTTGCATTTATGTTCATATCTAATAGGGAGAGCCTGGTGCAATGGGATTGCCGGGACTAGAAGGATTTCCAGGCGTGAAGGTAAGCACAGGGGTTAGAAAACTGCTGATTCATTAAGCATTAAAAATGGTTACTGAGGTGGGCATTTGGCATAGTGGTTAAGATGCTGCCTGGGACACCCATAACTCATGTTAAGATGCCTGGTTCTAGTCTGGCCTTTCCACTTCTCATTCAACTTCCCGCTGATGGGAATCCTGAGGAGCAGCAGACAATGGCTCAAGGACTTGAGTTCCTGCTACCCACATGGGATACCTAGATAAAGTTCTAGGCTCTATAGTTAAAGCCTGTTTGAACCCCAGATGTTGCAGGTAGATGGAAGATCTCTCTCTGTCTCTCTATCTCAGTCTTTCTATGTTTCTCTGCCTTTCCAATAAAATGAACAATAATAAAAATGATTTTTAGAAAGCAGATGCAAAATCTCTTTTAAAAATATTTACTGTGTACCTGTTTTAGATAGGGGGCATACATAAAGGAACAAAACAGACAAAACTCTCCATGGTCAGGGAACATATATTCTAACAAAAGTACCTAAACTAAAAGGATACACATAATAAAATGTAAATAATATTGTTGGTAAATGCTATAGAAAGAAAGAAATTATAGAACACATTGAGGGGAATTAGAGTACTGGGGTGGAGAGAAGGGTTGTGTTTTTAAATAGGGTGCTCTCCAAAGGCAAGATCTGAACCAAGACTTGAAGGAGGTTACAGGAGGCAGCCAAGTCCCTTCTCGTCTGAATGAAGTATATTCCCAGAAGAGGAAACAATAGGTCTAAAGACTCTGGGACATGGGGTGTTCTGTTACATCCAAGAAGGCGAGCTGAGTGAGGGAGGAGAGAGTTGTAGGAGTGGTCAGAGAGGTGAGGGAAGGAGTGGCCCCATCAGAGGAGCCATGTTGCTCAAAGTGTGACCAGCAGAGGACCATTGCCAGTCTGCAAACTTTGTTGTAGGTTCTACACCAAGGTCAGTACAGTAGTTGAGAATAAGCATCTAAAAGTATGCCCAGTAATTTGTCTCAAATTGCCTCACAAACATGTAATCAGTAGACTTACTTTAGTTTGTGAATATTGGAAAATTACTAAGAAACTGTTCCTTTACCCCAGGTGGTTTGAGAAGTACTAATAAAGAAGATTATCAGACATTGTAATGACTTTATCTTTTGCTCTTAGTGAAATGCAGAGCCATTGGTGGTTTCTGAAAAAAAATGATACAACCCGCTATTGGAAGCAATAACAGAAGCAGGAAAACCAGTTAGAAAAACTATGTAGTAATCTGAGTGGAAGTGGAGATGGTCTCAGATCAGAGTGAAAACATTGGAGGTAGTGAAAAGTGGCTGGGTCCTGGATATATTTTGAAGATGGACCCGGTAGGATTTTCTGATTGATTATATGTAGATATGAGAGCATAAAGAGGAGAAGATGTCTTCAAATTTTAGGGCATGAGCAACTGATAAACCTGTCATCATCTGAAATAAGGAGTGCTGTGCACAGAGCCCATTGTTAGGGGCAAGGATGATCAAGAGTTTAATTTTGGACATGAGGCCAAATTGGGAGATACCTGCTGGACAGCAAAGTAGATGTATTGAGTTGGCAGATTTCTTTTGGAAAGAAATCTAAGTGGAGATAGAAAGTGGGCTGTCCTAAGCATATGCATGCTCTCTTAAAGCAAGGAGACTAGAAAAAATGATCAAGGGAACGACAATGTATTTTTTTTTAAAGAGAGAAGAGTTTCAAAGACCGAGTCCTGAGAACCTCCAACATTAAGAGATTAGAAAGAAAATGAAATTTTGAAAGGAGATGGAGATATGACCAGGGAGGTAGGAGGAAATTTTGGTTCCCTGGAAGTCAAGTGAAGATAGTTCAGGAAAAGGGATTGATCACCTGTCCCAAATACTGCAAATAGGTCAAAGTAGCATGGGGATGGGGTCAAGTAGAACATCCAAATATTGACAATTTATTTAACAACAGAAATCATGGGTGACCTTGACCAGAGATATTATTAGCATTTGACTGTATTGACAAGAGCAACTTCTGGACTTGAATGTATTTAAGAAATAATGAGAAACTCTGATTAGAGACAGCAGGTACAGTACAAATAATGCTCAATGAGTTTTCTTGCAAAGAAAAGCAAAGATGATCCAGAGGCTGCTGGAGGAAGTAGAGTCATGATTTTATAAGATGAATTCTTTAAGACCATACAAATTCCAGAATGCTTATGTGCTGAAGAATGATCCAGTAGAAAAGAGAATTGGTGTGGTGATATGGGGGCAGGGAGAAAGAGAAGAGAGAACGGCTAGAATAATATCTTTAAACAGCTACAAGAGAAAGGAGCCTAGTGAATGAATGTGGGGGTTGATTTCCGAGAAGAACAGGGATATCTTACCTAGAGTAACAGTTGGAAAGCGAGGATGGGGGACAGGTACTGATATGGAGAAAGATGTATTGTTGGAACTTATAACAGCTTTTTCTTTCTGATCACTTAAGTTTTTTCTGAGATGGAGAAAGCCAAGTAATCACATGACAGTGAGGTAAGGAGAAGAGGTTGGGGATGTCAGGGGAAAATCTTCTGGCAGGAAGGGTTTGTTAGCTCAGGGACTTCAGAAACATGATGGTTTAGTAGCCTTAAGGGTCCCTTCCAGTTTACAATCATGAACTGAAGGGAGACCAGCTGGTGAGATACTTGTGTCATCTATAAACATTCAAGTAAAGGCTCAGAACAGGAGGGGTGTTGGATTTAAACAATGTTCTGTTTTTGACAAGTGATGTGCTAAGTGCAAGTATGTGGTGACAGGGTTAGTGGTATGCACAAAGGAGCAATTGTAACAACCACCATGGACTTTAAAGTTGGCAAAGAAGGGAGACAGCCATCCAGGGAGTGAGGAATAATAAGAACATTGTGCCATAAATAGATTAAAGGTCTTGGGATTCAAGGAAATAAAAGGAGTGAGTTAGAATGATGGGAAGTTGTGGTCCAAAGTTGAAATGCATAAAATTAAGATTAGGGAAGGGGTGTATATTTTTGTTGATAAGGTTTCAGGTGTAACTATGAGAATAAGAATCAAAATCATTATAGGTGAATGATTAGGAAATGAGAGACTTGAATGTTGAAAGTAGTCAATATTGGCCAGCACCGAGGCTCACTAGGCTAATCCTCCACCTGTGGCGCCGGCACACCGGGTTCTAGTCCTGGTCGCCGGATTCTGTCCCGGTTGCCCCTCTTCTAGTCCAGCTCTCTGCTGTGGCCCGGGAATGCAGTGGAGGATGGCCCAAATGCTTGGGCCCTGCACTCACATGGGAGACCAGGAGAAGCACCTGGCTCCTGGCTTCGGATCAGCGTGCCAGCCGCAGTGCGCCAGCCACAGCAGCCATGGGAGGGTGAACCAACGGAGAAGGAAGACCTTTCTCTCTGTCTCTCTCTCTCACTGTCCACTCTGCCTGTCAAAAAAATAAAAAATAAAAATAAATAAAAAATAGTCAATATTAATCTATCAGGTATGCAAATATTAAATAGAAAGCTCTAGTATATTCATTTCAAGAGTGAAAAAAAATTATTTAAAAAGGAATAAAGTGAAACTGATGAAAATTACCTGTTACATTCTTTGCCAAATTTTCCATTACATTTTTCTTTTTGACAGTGTCTATGCTTCATATGTGAAAGATAACTAATTTTTTAAGATTTATTTATTTGAAAGAGTTAGAGAAAGAGAGAGAGATGGGGAGAGATCTTCCATTCACTGGTTCACTCCCTGATAGCTGCAATGGCCAGGGGTGGGCCAGGCAAAAGCCAGGAGCCAGAAACTTCCTCAGGGTCTCGCACATGGGTGCAGGGCCCCAGGCACTTGTTCCATCTTCCACTGCTTTTCCTAGGCAACTAGTAGGAAACTGGATCAGAAGTGGAGCAGCCAGGACTTAAACAAGCTCCCTTAGGGATGGCAACTTTACCCCCTATGCCACAATGCTGGTCCCAAAAGATATTACTTCCATTTTGGATGTTGGATTTTTTATTCTAGTTGGCCTTTGCCTTTCATTTCTGTTTAATATTATTAAAAATGTAACTTTAACATAGTCATATCTAACACAAATTTTCTTTATGATTTCTTGTTTTTATGAACAAAATGACTTACATTCATTTCAACAAAGATCAGCTAGTGTAGTCTTCTTACTATTTTATGGTCACATTATTTTTTATGTTAATCTATATGAAATTTATGTGGGATTTAATATAAAGAGAGGAATCAAACTTTTTGCAAGGTAATTATTTATTTGCACTATTTGTTGAATAATGCAAACTTTACTAAAGTCCTATTATGATTTCTTATCTATATCTGATACATTATTTTTTATTGTTACACTGCTAATTTTATGCCATTACTCCAATTATCACAGCTTTATTACATGTTTAAATATTGATGGTGCTGGTATCTCTTTATTATTCTTTTTTCTCTTATCTCATTCATTTATTATTCCAGGTGAACTTTAATATCATTTGATCAAACTACAATTTTGTACAAATTGCATTAAATTTATAAATCAGTGTGGGCAACAATGACACCTTTACAACATTGTCTTGCCCACCAAGAACAAAGTATATCTCTTCTTTTAATCAAGTCTTCTTTTATATCCCCAAGCGAAGTTATGATGTTTTTTTAATATAGGTTCTGCCCAACAAATTGCCATTTTATTACCCCATATATAATCACTACTATTTTCAGCACTATCAGTTTTATCTAAAACACCACACTGCCTCTTGAGAAAGAATTCACTGTGTTGTTCAGAGAAATTCAAAAGATTTTTTGATGGGTCAAATGACAAGAACTACAGATTCTTAGTTCTCTACCTTTTTATTCTAATCTTATATACATTGAGTCAAGTATAGGAAAAGCTCATCAGAAGATACTCAATGTGTTGGGAAAAATATTAATTTTAGCTATAAGTATATATGGAATACCATTATCAAACAGGCTTTTAGCCTAGTGGTTATGATCCACATGTCCCACATCAGAGTACCTAGGTTCAATTCCCAGCTCTGGCTCCTGACTCCAGTTTCCTGCTGAGGCAGACCCTGAGAGGCAGCAATGATGAACCAAGTAATTGGCTTCCTGCCACCCACGTGGGAGACCTGAATTAAGTTCCTAGCTCCCAGCTTTGGCCTAAGCCCAGCCTCTGACATTCCTGGCATTTGGGAAGTGAACCAGTGGGTTCTCTGTCTCTCTGTCTTTCTCTTTTTAGCTCTTTCTTTTCAAATTAATATTTTTAAAAAAATATTGTAAAGTTATATGAATTCTTGTTTTAATACTTTATTAATATTGGTTTTGTGAAAATGAAAGTTGTTAACAGGTTCAATTGGTTATTCATCTTGTTGTTTTCCCATCTACTCTCTAGCTTTACGTCAGCTAATATTGATTAACAGTTATAAAATCAAAATTATATTTGAGCATTAATTTTATATCATAAATGTTTTAGAAATATTAAATGTAATAATTTATTTTTAATCCCCACAGGGAGATAGAGGCCCTGCAGGTCCCCCAGGAATAGCTGGTATATCGGTGAGTTCAGATTACCTTTTATTATTCTCACAGATAACATTACTTTTTTTATAGAAAGCTTTTATTTAATAAATATAAATTTCATAAGTACAATTTTTGGATTATAGTGGTTTTCCCCCCATACCCACCCTCCCAACCCCAAGCCATCCTACCTCCTACTCCCTCTAACATCCCATTTTCATTAAGATTCACTTTTAATTATCTTTATATACAGAAGATCAACTCTGTACTAAGTAAAGATTTCAACAGTTTGCACCCACATAGATACACGAAGTATAAAGTACTGTTTGAAAACTAGTTTTACCATTAATTCTCATAACACAACACATTAAGGACAGAGGTCCTACATGGGGAGCAAGTGCCCAGTGACTCCTGTTGTTGATTTAACAATTGACACTCTTATTTATGACATCAGTGATCACCCAAGGCCCTTGTCATGAGCTGCCAAGGCTATGGAAGCCTCTTGAGTCCACAAACTCCGATATTATTTAGACAAGGCCATAATCAAATTGGAAGTCCTTTCTTCCCTTCAGAGAAAGGTACCTCCTTCTTTGATGGCCCCTTCTTTCCACCAGAATCTCACTCACAAAGATCTTTCATGTAGGTTATTTTTTGCCCCCAGTGTCTTGGTTTTCCATGCCTGAAATGCTCTCATGGGCTTTTTAGCCAGATCTGAATGCCTTAAGGGCTGATTCTGAGGCCAGAATGCTATTTAGGTCACTTGTCATTCTATGAGTCTGCTGTGTGTCCTGCTTCCCATGTTGAATTTTTCTCTCCTTTTTAATTCTATCAATTATTATTAGCAGACACTTGGTCTTATTTATGTGATCCCTTTGACACTAAATCCTACCTTTATGATCAGTTATGAGCTTAAACTGATCACTTTAACTAGTAAGGTGGCATTGGTACCTGCCAACTTAATGGGATTTGGAGTCCCATGGCAAGTTTTTAGCTTTACCCTTAAGGGTAAATCTGAGGGAATGTATGCCGAACTGTAATTCTTCTCCCTCTCTTATTCCCACTCTTATTTTTAACAGGGATCAATTTTCAATTGGATTTAAACACCTAAGAATAATTATGTGTTAAGTAAGGGTTTCAACCAATGGTATTAAATAGAAAAAGAAAATACTAAAAATCAAATGGTAAGCTGTTCCTCAACAGTCAGGACAAGGGCTGATCAAGTCATTGCTTCTCATAGTGTCAGTTTCACTTCTACAGGTTTCCTTTTAGGTGCTCAGTTGTCACTGATCAGGGAGAACATGTGATACTTGTCCTTTTGGGACTGGCTTATTTCACTCAGCATGATGTTTTCCAGATTCCTCTATTTTGTTATGAATGACTGGATTTCATTTTTTTACTGCTGCGTAGTATTCCAGAGTACATATCCCATAATTTCTTTATCAGTCTTCCATTGATGGGCATTTGGGTTGATTCCAAGTCTTAGCTATTGTGAATTGAGCTGCAATAAACATTGAGGTGCAGATAGCTCTTTTATTTGCCAATTTTATTTCCCTTGTATAAATTCCGAGGAATGGGATGGCTGGGTCATGTGGTAGGGTTATGTTCAGGTTTCTGAGGAATCTCCAAACTGACTTCCATAGTGGCTTTACCAGTTTGCATTCCCACCAACAGTGGGTTAGTGTCCCTTTTTCCCCACATCTTCTCCAGCATCTGTTGTTTGTCGATTTCTTTATGAAAGCCATTCTAACTGGGGTGAGGTGAAACCTCATTGTGGTTTTGATTTGCATTTCCCTGATGGGTAGTGATCCTGAACATTTTTTCATGTGTCTGTTGGCCATTTGGATTTCATCTTTTGAAAAACATCTATTTTGGTCCTTGGCCCATCACAGATAACATTCCTAAGTCCATCAACCTATGTCCAAGTAATAAGAATGACTGGGAGTGCATCATAATTTCTAGGGCAGCATATTCCTAAAATCCCCAATTTAAAAAATAAAGCTGCCTGTCTCCTACCTCAAGAGTATTCCATTTTTTAATTTCTTATTTACATTTTATTTTATTTAAAAATTTATTTATTTATTTGAAAGGCAGAATTACAGAAAGAGAAAGAGACAGGGAGAGACAGATCTTTCATCTGCTGGTTCATTTTCCAAATAATCACCATGGCCTGTGCTGGGCCAGTCTGAAGCCAGGAGCTTCTTTCGGACACTGACGTGGGTGCAGGTGCTCAAGTACTTGGGCCGTCTTCCACTGCCTTCCCAGGGCACACCACCATGGAGCTGGATTGGAAATGAGGCAGCTGAGTCTTCAACCAGTGCCCATATGGGATGTCAGCATTGTAGGTGGCAGCTTTACCTGCTATGCCACAATGCCAGTCCTCTTTTTCAAATATTTTAACAGATTTCATTTTGTTTTTTATTTTTCTCTTTAAATTTTTTTCTTACTTATAGAGGAAACAAATTTCATCTATTTCATATATGCAGTTTTAAGAGTTTAATGATACTTCCCATCCTATTCTTCTTCCCTCCCTCTCTCCATTCTTCTTTCCTTTTTTCTCCTAATTTTTACAATGGCATATTTTTTATTTTTAGTCTTTTTAAAAATTGTGTATTAATATAAAGAGAATAGATTTCATTTATTTCATAGGTACAGTTCTAATAAGATAACCAAAGTTTAACCTTCCACTAAATAAAAAATTCAACAAGTAGGAAATAGAAAAACCACTGTTCCAATCTAAATGAAAGATCCTGGTGAACAAGACCCCAGCAGAAGGAACAGGCCATCAAGGAGGGAGGCGCCTTTCTCCGAAGGGAGGAAGGAACCTCCACTGTGATACAGCCTTAACTAAACAAGTTCAGAGTTGGTGAACTCAAGGGGCTTCCATAGCCTAGACAGCTCATGGCAAGAGCCTCGGGTGATTGCTGACGCCATAAATAAGAGTGCCAATTGTTAAATCTACAACGGCAGTCACTGGGTACAGGCTCCCCATGTAGGACTTCTGTCCTTAATGTGGTTTACTATGAAACTTAAAAACAACACTACTAGTCAAACAATACCCTATACCTTGTGCGGTTGTGTGAGGGAAGCCTGTTGAAACCCTTGCTTAGTATATACTAAGTTGATCTTCTGTATATGAAGGTAACTGAAAATGAAACTCGACAAAGGGTGGGATGGGAGAGGGAGTGGGAGAGGGGAGGGCCGAGGGAGGGAGGGAGGTTGGGGGAGGGAGGAGCCACAACAATACAAAAGTTGCACTTTGTAAATTCACATTTATTAAAAAATTTAAAAAAAGAAAAACCACTGTTCTTCAAGAGTATAGACTAGGGCTGTAAACAATAATTAAATCTCAAAATGTCAATTTTTCTAACATGCATTAAATTTTTTTGCACTCTATATTAGCACAAATCAGTAAAAACATGATATTTCTCTTTTGGGGATTGGCTTATTTCCATTATTTAACTTTTTTCTTCCCAAGTCACTTTCATGGGGATAAGGGGAACCCCTACTACCTGTGACTGTGCATTAATGTATGACCACAGCTTTGAAGAGCTTTTATGTTTCTTAGTTCTTGTCATATTTCAACATTCTTCAGTTGTGAAAAAAGAAAAGTTCTCCTCAGGCAACTACTTCACGTTTCTTAGATGAAGCTGCAGCCTGCCTGAGTTATCCCTTAGCCTGCTGTTATTAGCGGAGCTTTATTGCCACTAATGTTTCCTCGTAAACTAGCCCTTCAATCCTCTCAATCATTTTTGTTGCTCTCTGGTGTCAAATGTTTTAATTTCATCAAGGTCTTTTCAAATGAATAGCAAGTGCTCCAGGAAAGGTTGAAATCATTTCTCTGAGCCCCAGGGATCATTCTGGTCTTCATTCATGATGCTCTAATTAAAATTTTGTGGTCACGCTTTATGAATAAGGGGCCATTTATCCTCTTGCTAGGTGCCTCTGCAGGACAGGTCCAGGAAACATTATAAGAAAGTCAATGGAAACCATGTGCTTGAATCATAGGAACTGAGAAAGATAGGAAAGGGCATTGTAATCACCACCCACCAACCATTGACACTTATTGGAACCCTACCCACCCAGGGCCACACAATACACCCAAAGCCCCAGCCATTACCCCATCCCTTAAAGTGCCTTACTCCATTTCACTGCTAAGTCTGAACAAAAAATTAAACACCATCCATAATCTGTAATTTTTAGACAACATTCCCTTATTTGGCTATTATAGTCAAGTTAAATATTTGTATGATCATAAAAGAAACATGGGGGGGGCAGCACTGTGGCACAGTAAGTAGGTTAAGCCTTCGCCTCTGGTGCTGGCATACATATGGGTGCCAGTTTGAGTCCCGGCTGCTCCACTTTTGATCCGACTCCCTGCTAATGGATCTGGGGAGGCGGCAGAGGATGGCCCAAGTGTTTGGGCCCCTGCACCCACATGGGAGACCCAGAGGAGGACTCTGGCTCCTAGTTTCAGATCAGCCCAGCTCCAGCAGTGGCTGTCTGGGGAGTGAACCACCAGATGAAGGATATCTCTCTCTCTCATTTACTCACTCTCTTGCTCTCGCTCTGTAACTCTGCCTTTCAAATACATAAATAAATCTTTTTAAAAAAAAGTAACATGGGGGCCGGCGCTGTGGCTCACTTGGTAAATCCTCCGCCTGTGGCTCTGGCTTCCCATATGGGTGCCAGGTTCTAGTCCCGGTTGCTTCTCTTCCAGTCCAGCTCTCTGCTATGGCCCAGGAGGGCAGTGGAGGATGGCCCAAGTGCTTGGGCTCCTGCACCCGCATGGGAGACCAGGAAGAAGCACCTGGTTCCTGGCATTTGGGGACTGAACCAATGGAAGGAGGACCTTTCTCTCTGTCTCTCTCTCTCTCTCTCTCTCACTGTCTATAACTCTGTCAAAATAAAAAACAATTTAAAAACTAACATGGATATATTTTCCTTAGAAATCACTCCATAATTATTTTTTTATTACATGAAGTTTCACCACACCCTGAATCCCATTTTCTCCCCACTCCATCTACCATCCACCAGTCCTAGCACCTGTATGGAACTTTGTTTCTGGAATTGCCTTCAGAATGTCCCACTTATTTGCACATCCAGTTCTTGTTTCTATGTCATATAATAGAAGTTTAATTTCCCCCAACTGTGACTACAAATTACTTTTTGCTTTTTACACTAAATAAAGTTTTCTTCAAAGAAAAAATATTGGTCCCCATTGAAAGTCTTTTAACGATATGCACCAGACTCAAGAAAGGCAATCCAAAGAGGAATTCCACAGATATCTCTAAAGGATGCAACATAATTGAAATAAGGGGCTAGCCTGCCACTTCCTGACATTCACTCAAAAAGCAGTTTCCACATAACTGACCATTACAGAAATAAGAATGGGTAAACGTTTTACATACTGCAACCATGCAACTGCGCACTTAAAAATACACCCTCACTTTTTAGTCCTGTTACTTCCTCTGGCTCAGAAATGACATATAGTGCTGATGGTTACATGACAAGTATAAATGTGATTAGTGCTACTGAATTGCATCCTTAGAGATGGTTAAACAGTACAAAGGTTATGGATATTTTACCACAGTAAAAAAGTGTTAAGATTATTCTTCTACTTGAAGGTGGGCAGGGCCTGCTCATGCAGATACATTATGGTCACTTGATTGAGTACCAGGGGGACCCAATCATGCCCTTCCTGGAACAGACCTGTCTGACCTCTGGGAGTAGGTACAGAGCTACCAGGGATTTCTCTGGAGCTGCTTTTATCTCAGGTCATGTGTGGGCATAAAGGAGAAGTATCTCAAAGTGTTGGCAGTGGGTAGGGCCTTCAGTCAGCATGTTCTCCCTTCTGTTCTCTGAGCTCTCTGCTGGTCCCATCTGATGCTTCCATCGGCATCCTGGGGCCTTCTCTCAGGCCACAAGGCCAGGTACTTCATTACCCCTGTTACACCCCAGGAATCTTGAGGGTGTTGGCTATCTCAGAGCCAGCATAACCTTCCACTCAGACCCACAGAGGCTCCTTCTTGTCCACACTGACCGTGGAGACCCAGGGTTGCCCTTTCAGATCCTGTGTCTACCCAGCTGCACCACTGAGCCATAGCTGTTCCCGCCAGAGGGAGTCCTCCCAAAATTCCAAACAGCAAGTAGGGAAATAGCTGTTCATTTTCATATTCTCCCAAAACCTACTGGCAATTCTCTGGAGTCAGCCCCACTCCTACGTCCACACATTGTAGTGTGTCCTTCTTGAATGCGAGCAGGTGGCTCCTTCTCCAAAGCTAAGCTGTTCACTCAGTCTGGACCCCTTCAGACCTCTGCTGGATCATCCCCACCAGCCTTCCTGTGGGCTCTCAACACCAGGCCTTGGAGTGTTGGAACAAACCCGTCTTCTCCTCTCCCTTTCAACAGAACTCAGCATCTCAAGTCAGAGGTGTTTTTCTTCATGCCATCCTACCCCTCTTGTACAACTCAAAGCCTAAGAAAGACTTCTTTTACCCTGTATGTTCTTCCTCCTGCTAAAATAAAAAGAGAAAAAGTGGGTCCCCAAAATGAAGATCTGTTGGTTTAATACTTTCAAAAATATTCTCCCCTCCCACCCTTCCATTATCCACACTAACTTGCACTCCATCTGTACCTTACCACCTGCAGAGTTAGGTATGTGTCAAGGCATACAAATGCCATCATTCAGGAATTGGGTTCCTAACATTTCTGCTTGACCCACAGGGAAAACCTGGTGTCCCAGGGCCTCCAGGAGTTCCAGGGGAACCGGTGAGTGGCTACTTTCTTTTATAACAGTTGCACATGTGATTTATTTGGCTACAGTTTTAAAGAATTTCATGGAATTTTTTTTCCTATGAATTTGTTTATAGGGTGAAAGAGGACCTGTTGGAGATATAGGTTTCCCTGGACCAGAAGGACCCTCAGGAAAGCCAGTAAGAACCATTTACTATTTAAAATTTGCCACTTTGAGAAATGGTCTGAGCATTACCCTCTTCACCCTTATTCAAAGTCTGATTTGAATCAGCGGCTTCAGGGAAGTAAGAGCAGGGTTCAGAAATACAATTGGGGATGTAGGTAGGGGGTGTTCTCTCCATGTTTCCCAGATCTCCGCAGTATCTTTATATCTTAAACAATGGTGAAGAAGATGAGATTTTTGTTTCAAGGGCTAGAAAACTCCTATGTCTAATGTTCTTTTTTTAAACTTTTATTTAATAAATATAAATTTCCAAAGTACAGCTTGTGGATTACAGTGAATTTCCCCCCCCCCCATAACTTCCACCCGCAACCCTCCCCTCTCCCGGTCCCTCTCCCATTCCATTCACATCAAGATTCATTTTCAACTATCTTTATATACAGAAGATCAATTTAGAATATATTAAGTAAAGATTTCAACAGTTTGCACCCACACAGAAACACAAAGTGTAAAATACTGTTTGAGTACTAGTTATAGCATTAATTCACATTGTACAATACATTAAGGACAGAGGTCATACATGGGAGTAAATGCACAGTGACTCCTGTTGTTGACTTAACAATTGACACTCTTGTTTATGGTATCAGTAATCACGCTAGGCTCTTGTCATGAGTTGCCAAGGTATGGAAGCCTTTTGAGTTCACCAACTCTGATCTTATTTAGACAAAGTCATAGTCAAAGTAGAAGTTCTCTCCTCCCTTCAGAGAAAGGTACCTCCTTCTTTGGCCTGTTCTTTCCATTGGGATCTCGCTCGCAGAGATCTTTCATTTAGGTTATTTGTTTTGTTTTGTTTTGCCAGAATGTCTTGGCTTTCCATGCCTAAAATACTCTCATGGGCTCTTCAGCCAGATCTGAATGCTTTAAGGGCTGAGGCCAGAGTGCTGTTTGAGACATCTGCCATTCTATGAGTCTGCTATGTATCCTGCTTCTCATGTTGGATCGTTCTCTCCTTTTTAATTCTATCAGTATTAGCAGACACTAGTCTTGTTTATGTGATCCCTTTGACTCTTAATCCTATCATTATGATCAATTGTGAACTGAAACTGATCACTTTGCCTATGTCTAATGTTCTCAGCAGAGTTAAGACATTACATGACTGGTCATATCCTAAAATATAAAAGAAACCAAAGCTTACAGATATAATACCTATATGTTAAGCTGAAGTAAAAGCTATTTGCTCAAACTCCCCCCCTTTATAAATGGGCCTTGTTCTTACATGTTCATAACTCACCGCTACTGCCTGTATCATTCCCTTGTGTCCTAAAGGAACTCTTGGCTACTGATATATAGTATTGATGTGACATTGTAACTATCACCCCTAATTCAATTCCACATTTATTCATGCAGTCTCTGCTGCTGGCTGAGGACATTCTGGGCCCTTGGGGAAGGGGGTATGAAGATGAATAAGACATTGTCCACACTCAGATTTATTTTTTCAGGAAGGCGACTGCTCCCTTTACTTATTTATTTGCTGTGGAATGTTTAGGGAGAGGCAAAGACTGAAGATGAACAAGCAGCACAGAGCTCATGAGATGCCTCAATGCATTGTGAGCCTTCAGGGCTGGTGCATTCTTGGGCCACCATCTCCTCAGAGAAGGCAACATGGGGAAAAAACTGAAGGTATATGCACCTTAGAGTCAGGGAGATCTAGGTCTGCACTAGGATGCAGAGGCTTTTATAAGTCATTCAACTGACGTGACATACAGAAAACATTTCCATTGCCTGGTCATGGGGATTACTTAATAAATAGTAGTTTCATTCCCTATCCCCTTTTCGGCTCCCCTTACCAACTTCCCATCCAACCCCTATAAGCCATTTTGTAGAAGTTTGCTGTTGAGTGCCCAGGGGATTGTGCAAAAACCAATTTGTTCACTCAACAAACCTTTCCTGAGTACCTAATAAATGCTAAGCACTATTCTAGTTGCTAACAATTCATGAGGTTTGTATTGTCATATAGGAACACAGATGCCAAACAAATAGATACACACACAATTTCAGGTAGAAGATCTAGGTAGGTCTAAGTACAGTATCATCTAATCTAGATGGTCAGAGAATACCCGATACTTGAGCAGAAATCTCTATGAAGTAAAAACATCAAGCCATGGGAAGGTTGAGGAGAATACAATATCTGGAAAAAGAAATAGCAAGTACAGCAATGAGCGCAGTGTGATCAAGGAGCAGAAAAAGGAATGAAATCAAGAATGAACTAAGCAAAAGAACAGAAGGGAAGACACTAAGGGAGAAGCAGGCAGAGTCTGGACCACAAGGAGCTCCTAAGGGAATGGAGTTTGGGCTTCATTTGAAATATAATAGAAACTAGAGCTTTTGTGGCAGGGAATAAAAATTATCAGACTACATTTTAAGGTTCCCTTTGACTATTTAGTAGCGAGTTGGCTTTAAGAAGCAGGATAGAAGCAGGTGGAACAGTGAGGAAGCATTGCCATAAACTCCATGAGAACAGTGGTGAGAATATGGAGGTCACAAGGATGGTGATTTAGCATGGACATTGAAGCAAGCACCAAGAAGACGTGTGGATAGGCTAGATGGAAGTATCAGCCAAAGAGGCAACTCACAGTTGTGGCTTGGAGTCTGAGCAAGCACAAGAGAGAGGTGCTGCCGGATGGAATGGTGAAGACTGAATATAGGTGGGCTTGGGAGGGAAACCCAAGAGTTCTCTATGAGATTGAAGCACTAGTAGCCATCCGAGTGGAAGTACAAAGTATGTGGTGGGTATACTTGCCCAGGATTAATAGAGAGGCCAGATTTAGAGAGATTGAATTTGGTATTTAAACCTGAATCTGGATGAAATGAAGTCAGTATGAGAGAAAGGGAGGAGACTACTTCACATGTTAGGAAGAGGATCTAGCAGAGAAGACTAGAAACTACAGCTAATGAGATAATTGAAGAAAACCAGGTAGGTGAGATTTCCTAGACAACAAGTGAACTAAGAGTTTAAGAGAAAGGAGGGATCAACCACACATGAGTAGCATGAACTGGTAATTCTCCACTGTATTTACACTATGGAGGTTATTCATGGCAAAAATTATAACACTGTAGTTTCCTGATTAGAATAACCCCATTGCAAAAGGAAAATTTGGTGATACAAGGAAATGAAGATTAAGCAGATGATGAGGACTGGTATTCTATTCATCAGTGGAAATTGGTTCTCAAGAAGAATAGGAGCAAGTCATTCTTCTTAAATGCAAGGGGGTGTGTAAGTTGGGGTACCAACACACGTAGGTCATTAAATCTGCTGAAGGGACAGTAGGGGTTGCCTCCTGTTTATTTTATCAGTTAAAGAAGAATCGAGGTCAGCTAAGCATGGAGAGCAGGAAGGTGATACTGTATGTCTGAAGACAGGGAAAGGTGTGAAAGTATACTTTTAGAGAGAAGAAAAAACAATCAATTGAGGAAATACGGTAGGATGACCTTTTAATGATACATTTCAGCCAATTGGGGAATGAATCATCAGATGAAAGATCTCTCTCCCTCTCTCCCCCCTCCCTCCCTCTGTCTCTCCTTCCCCCTCTCCTTCTCCCTATCCCTCCCTCTCCCTCTTCCTTGTCTCTCTCCCCCTCCTTTGTCTGTCACTCTGCCTTTCAAATAAATAAGATAAAACCTTTTTTAAAATTAAAAAATTTTAGAAAGCAAAACTCCTCCCACCTGGGTAGGAAGTAATTCCCTCATATACAGACACTCATAAAAGTCTTTGATATATTACTAGAGAACAAAAAGAAAAAAAATGGATTATAGGGTTATTCCTTTCCTTACATTGTTTCTAAAAATGTGAATTACATTTTTATACTGGACTGATTTTTTATTCCAGGAACACAGTTGCTTCTTTCACATCCTGTCCTTAATCAGCTTTGTCTCTGTTGCTTGTGTTCCTGGATGTAATAAATACATTGAACTGTACACTTCAGATCACACGTTCTTAAAGTATTCTAAATAATTCCCAGGATGCTCCAGAGAGGTTGGGGGACTAAGGTTGGGTTATCAGTTGTGACAGGTTTCACTGTAATTTACAGCAATGAAAACATGCAGTTGTCTGCAGTTCCATTCTCACAGAATCCATTCCAGCACAATAAAACTCTCGGCGGCTTTTCAGAGGAGCAAGTCCATGCAATTGCCTGCTAGCTAAGAAATCATATTCCTCACCTTGATCTCCCTCTTCAAATCACATCTCAAAAACACATCTGCTTTGGGCCCTAGGTATTTGTTTGACCCCAAGTCCTTTTCCTTCTTATATCTTCTAGCCAGTAGTTCTCCCCGTCTTATAAATCTCCAGACAGGACTCAGCTTTATTACCAATTCCATAACTGCCTTTTAAAGTTCAAGAAGCTTCTAGTTTTTTAATAAAAACTCCCTATTTAATACTCTCAAAAGCCATGATTACAGATTTCTTGCTTTCCTTTCCTGTTTTCAACCAAAATATAACAATTGTTCTCCAGCTGACAGTTTATTTCATAGTAGGTTCATGCTCTGGCCATGTTATCAAATTTTCCCAGCTATAACTGAGATCATTTACTGAGAATGACTTTTTGTGCTGGAAAATTTCTTATTAGAAGGTAACAAAAATTTCATACCCCAGCAAGCTAGTGTCGTGGGATACCTTCTATTTCCTTGGGATATACCTAAGAGGAAAATAAGTAAATAAAATAAATTTTGTTGCCTATTCAAAATGTGCTGTATGTTTTCCATGTTATTTTATTTAATCCTTACCTTAAGTTGATATTAATAGTGGTTAAGGAAATTGCCCAAGCAAGTTAATGAAGCCACTAAATGACAGAAGTTTTTTTTTTTTTTTTTTTTAAACCAGAGACAGACAAGGAGATCTCTCATCCATTGGTTCAGCCAGGGCAAGACCAGATAAAATCCAGGAGCCATGAACTCAATACAGATCTCCTGCATGGGTAACAGGGATGCAACTACTTGAGCCCTCCCTGCTGCCTCTCAGGAGACACATTAGCAGGAAGCTGGAATCGGGAGCACAGCCTAGACTTGAACCTTGGCACTCTGATATAGGATGCAGGCATTCCAAGCAGCATCTGAACCACTGTGCCCCCAGAGTCAGAATTTGAATTCAGTGCTGATTCTACTGATTGTGTTGTCTATTACCAAATTATCTCACCAAGATCTCAATAGAAATTTGATTAAGGAGGGGCAGGTGTTGTGACATAGTAGGTTAAGCTGCCACTTGGAATACCCACATCTCATATTGGAGTGCCGGTTTTTAAGTTCCAACTAGTCAGTTTCCAATCCAGTTCCTAGCTAATGCACCTGGGAAGCAAAGATGATGGACCAAGTACTTGAGTCTCTGCCATTCATGTGAGAGACCCAGATGGAGGTCCTAGCTCCTGGCTTCAACCTGACCCAGCCTTAGCTGCTGCAGCCACTTGGAAAGTAAACCAATAGATGGAAGCTCTCTCCCTACCCACCACCACCACCCATCATTCTGACTTTCAAATAAATAAGTAAATCTAGTTTTTAAAAGTATGACTAAGGGACTGTCCTTGAAACCTTATTCTTTCATTGTGTTTAATTGTATCAGTTAATGCAGATTTAGAAATATTAATCAATTTTTATCTTTATAGGGAATAAATGGAAAAGATGGATTACCAGGTGCTCAGGTATGGAAAATACCATTTAAAATAAAAATTGTATTGCATCCAGAATACCTACCAACATTTATATCAACCAGATTGATGAAAAATCTTTGGCAGACAGTGATTTTTAGCATGACATCTGTTTTTCAGGGCATCATGGGTAAGCCTGGAGATAGAGGCCCCAAAGGAGAACGTGTATGTATATTACTATTATGATTGCTATTCAAGTCTGTCTATTACATCTGTCTCTTCATTTGGGCTATACAATTATGTATGTAGGTTCCTGAAAATTTCTCAATATGTAAAAAGAAGACTAGCTTGTATGTGACCCAAGATCTCTTACTAGGCAGAAAATGTGACAATTAAAGAATGCAGAAGCAGATCTTCTGGCAGGTACACCTACATGGTTGCATTTGCACACAGCTAAGTCTACCCTGCTGATCTGGTTTACAAAATTCCATCATATGCAGTGAAGTTACTAGTAATGCCAATTAGGTGGTATACTTTTATGTAAATTGGGTTGCTGATATTGTTACTTCCTGTTTGCTTTAATATCTTTTTTCTAGTAGAACTAATGTCACTCCATAGCAAAGGTTACTCAAGCATCAATGCTTACTATAATTCTATTTAGGGTTGCTGTTGTGTGTGATGGTAGGCACATGTACATTTGCATACTGGTATCTAGCTTACTAGTTTTTATTTGTTACTATACAAGTGATCCATGATAGCTAAAGGAAATACAAATAATATAAAAGAAAGAAAAAATTTACTTTGTCCCCTTACATAAACACCATTGATATCAGACACATTTCCACCTCTCTTACTCTTGTACATGTTATACACCTCTACTTATATGTATCAATGTAAGTAAATATATATGCTGTTCTAAAAAAATGGATTCACACTGCTATGTAAGTGAGTTTCCCCTAACAAAACATAATAACTACCTTTCCTTTGTCAGTAGATACAGATCTTCATCTGCTTTTTAATGGCTACATGTTATTGTGCTCTAGGGATATGCCTTATTTCACTTACCTAGCCCCCTTTTTCTGAGACATTAATCTTCTCCCAATTTCCATATTAATAAGCATCATAAAAGTTAACATCTCTGTACCTAACTTATGAAAGAATTTTAACATGTTAGAGATTGCAGAGTATCAATCACTGACTAAAGTGTCCTACTATTTTTTTTTTTTTCAGTTCTCTCAGAAATCTCTCCAAATGTGCACTTGGTTGATAGGCCTGTGTGCAGATGCATTTTTGTAGCTAAGAGAGTAGTGTTAATGTTAGATTCATCTACTTTTTTTTTTTCTTTCTACATGGCTTCTTTCTATATATCTTTGCACTCCATGATCACATAGATTTCGGCAGTTGTTCACTTATTTTCATTATTTTCTAAAGCAAGAGAAAAAGAATTTGATTTTTGTTTCTTTTTTTTTTTTTTTTTTCAGAACAGTCACAAGTGAAAGAATAATAGTGAAATGTAGGGCAGCCTTAAGCACAATTCTATTGTATTTGATGTGAGCATCACCTCCTGGGTTCTGTAACTGAATGTTTGAAAATCTGTCTGAAACACCTACCATGCAAGGCCTGTCCTCTATTTTTTTTAAAGCTTTTATTTATTTATTTGAGAGGCATAGTTACAGACAGTGAGAGGGAGAGACAGAGAGAAAGGTCTTCCTTCCGCTGGTTCACTCCCCATATGGCCTCAACGGCCAGAGCTGTGCCGATCCGAAGCCAGGAGCCAGGAGCTTCTTCCGGGTCTCTCATGCGGGTGCAGGGGCCCAAGCCCTTGGGCCAGCTTCCACTGCTTTCCCAGGCCAGAGCAGAGAGCTGGATCGGAAGAGGAGTAGCCGGGACTAGAACCAGCACCCATATGGGATGCCAGCAAAGCAGGTGGAGGATTAACCTGCACCACGGCACCACCCCCATCCTCTATTTCTTTCTCCCCTCCCCATCATTTCTTGCACAAACATACAGTATGAGATACATGGAAGGATAAAAGATAACACAAAGAAACCACATACCAGATTTAGACATAGCTAATATAGTCTTATTCCTATTTTGTTATGACATCTTATTCAACAAATTCTTATACATCACCTCTGCTGTTGAGTGGGAACCCTCCTCCTTAGCTACCTACTTTGAACTTTTCAAAGACTCTCCTTTCTCACCATCATAAGTTGCTTAAATTTAAGATACAGTGAGCAAATACCTCACACACATGTACAACGTGAGCACACACATAAACATAAGCACAAACCAAAAGAGTCTACTAAAGACCATACAAACAGTAGAAAGAAGAGGAGGGAAGCACATGATTTAGAGGAGAGGTTCTGAGTGTCCTTGAGTTTTTCTAAGTGAAAACTCTGTGGTGAGATCCTCTTGGCAATCTTCCTTTATTACTACAAAGAGATCCAGACCTGAAGTAACAGCTGGTGTCAACTTTCAAAAGGGCCACCATCATAGACAGAGTACAACTAGCATTGTCACTAACATTTATATGTTGAATGCTCCCAAGGTGCTAGATGTTGTTCAAGCACTTTACTAGGCTTAAGTCATTTATTTCTCAACAACACCCTGCTTAGTAGGTACTATTAATATACCTATTTCATAGCTAAGGAAACTAGGCCACAGATAGTTTAAGTCCCTTATCCAAGAAGCCACAGCTAATAAATCTAGTATAAATATGGAACCTTTGCTCTTAACCACAACTGGTGTCATTCTAGTAAAGATCATTTTTCCCCTCAATAGGGTGATCAGGGAATTCCAGGAGACAGAGGCCCACAAGGTGAACGGGGGAAACCAGGCCTTACAGGCATGAAGGGGGCCGTAGGTCCTGTGGGACCACCTGGAAGCAAGGGTTCCATGGGCTCCCCTGGCCAACAAGGCCCTCCAGGCTCACCAGGTGTACCTGGCACTCCGGTAAGTGGTTCTGGGAACTTCAGGGGTTGTGTAGTAAAGACCATTTTACATTTTGAAAGCAATGATAAGAAGTTTTAAATTTTACATTTTAAAAAGCAATGATAATGTTTTAAATACATAAGACAAACCTAAACTAGTCTCTGAGGGTGGAGATAGCTGTCAAGTGTTTGCCAGATCCTCTGCTAACCATTTAGTACGCATTACCTTATTTGCTCCTCACAATCAAACTGGAAAGAAAGGTGTTCTTCCCATTCCACTTTTACAAACTCAGAAACCTGAGAATTGACTTGCCCAAGGTCACAGAGTTGTTATGTGGGTCAGACTCAGATGTGGCCGACTTCAAAACCATGGCTTTTTAAAAAAATTCAGCTATTTTAAAATATATTTACTTACTTACTCATTTATTATTTGAGATGAAAACAAAGAGATTGAGAGACAAGGAGAGGTCCTGTCTATTGGTTTGTTCTCATACCCACAGAAGCCAAGAATAAGCTGGATTGAAGCTTATAGCTGGGAACTCAATCCAGACTGACCACATGGGTGGCAAGCTCCAATTACTTGAACCATCACTGCTGCCTCCCAAGATGGGCATTAACAGGAAACTAGAATCAGAGCAGAGCTGAATGCAAACCCAGGCACTCTGATATGGGATGTGGGCATCACGGCCAATAGCTTAAGTGCTAGGCCAAATGACTGCTCCCGATTCATGCTTTTAAAATGCTATCTATAATGTCTCCTGATACTATGCAGGAATCACATTTGTCTGTTTTGTATTAGGACTCTTATTTTACTGAATGTCAGAAAAACAAATCAGGCCCAAGCAGCGCTTTGAAATGGAAACCATTCAGGTTTCAGGGCAAGAAACATTGTTTAGTTAAGGAAACCCATATATGTATTAACGTCTTCATGAAGGAATAATGAGTGTCCATTCAACAGAGATTTAATATTAAAATATCCATGTCAGGAAGAAAGAAGTGTCCTGGAATGAACTGGGGGCGTTAAAACCATACTTTCCTCACATAATAGGCCTATACTAGATCCGAAGCAAACCTGAGCATTCCTACAATTTTCACACTCCTTTATTTTTATCCACTCTCCCTAAACTCTACTTGAATCAAACTGTGTACCTTGCACTCTGTGCTGTGTGAGTAATTGATAGTAGGTGCATTCATTCAAGTTCATTGTCCCTTCTATGGTGAAAATGAGATAATGAAATAGAGCATTCTTGAAACTGCTCTGTCCAAACGAAATTGTCACTTTATGATCCTTTCACATGATCCAATTTGTTTTTGTTTTGTTCTGTTTTGTTTTGTTTGAGTTCCAAATGAGTTTATTGTTAAAACCGAATTAGCACCCTTGTGTTCTGAAAACACACAATGTTATTATTACGTACGAAGGCCCAGAATGGGGATAGAGGAATTTGCAGTGAAGAATGATGGGCAGTGTACCAAGACAGAAACTTTTATAGATGAAGTTGCACCATCTAATTATAGAAAAGAGTTCAGGTCACATTCCAATCACATGCGATGTGATTTTCTGTAGACTTTCAGAGTCTCATATCTAACCATATCTCATTATAGTCTTTGTTCATGTATACATCTCAAAGGGGATGTTTGTAATGGGGGCAATTCCCTTTGTAATAACCTCTAATCTTCATTGCATTCTTGTTATTACCAAACATATACCTCCAGATAATAACCATCAGATGCAAGGAACAGTAACAAAATAGCTTGGAATCCTGAGCATCATGAGAAATAACAGCTCCCTTTTGAAAAATGTGAAAATACAAGAGTAGAGAATTACTATTATAAATGTTAGATTGTGAAATACATGCAGATTTGTTTATTAAGGGGTTAAAAATTCAACTGACTTCATTTACCTACTTTTTACCTGGTCTCTTGAACATTTTCTCTTAAGAAAATAAAATTGCTTACTACATGTATACTTGGAAAGTGTAAATTACAGAATAAAATGTACCCTGAAATGGGCAAACCTTAGTTAAAAACATTTTAAGGAACAATCCAACATACTTGAAGTTATCTGCTAGGTTCACTTCCTTTGAAGATATGTAATATCAGTTAGGTATTGATTTTGCCAATGTTCAATGATTGGTTAAAAATTAAATTGTAGCTGAGATACTAACATCATGATACTTTGGTTCAAGTTCTTTAACTCAGTAAAATTATGTGACAGGAAATGTGAATCCATGTCTCTCCATGTAATAGTAAATATGTAGATGTCTGGTTATAATGCCAGTCCACAACTTATAAAGCAATAATGCACTTCAACTTATTCACAGAATTTAATCAAAACAAGATATTTATTGCCCTATATAGTCAACTTCCAAATGCTTGTTGCTTAATGTGTCTATAGAAGTCTGTTTCTATTCTTTATTCATTTGTGCTATACTTTATTTTAATGGAATATTTTTCCCTTCTTTAGGCTGATGCAGTTTCATTTGAAGAAATAAAGAAGTATATTAATCAAGAGGTCCTAAGAATTTTTGAAGGTTAGGTTTGCTTAATAACATTTCTGAATTTCTCAGTAGTTCCCATTGCCTGGCCACTGTGGGGAATCCCTTCAATTGCACTCTCGAAAGGGGGCTAGGCAACAACAGCATTGAGAGGCAATCCATTTTATGATGGGAATGCAGTGTTCAATAGAAAGCTCTTCCTTGCACTGTTAAATCTGCCTCCTTGTAACTTCCTGTCATCATTCCTGAAATGGAAAACAATATGAGCAATGTACCCTCTATGCACATGATAGCCCTTTGAGTATTTTTTAATATCCATTATACTACTCCTTATTTCCCTGCTCTGTGGAGTCAACATGTCTAGCTCCTCCACCATTGCCACCCTTGGGAAATGATTAATTTATACATGACCCTCATTCACCCAGACATATTTATATCAAGGGTAATTACAACATCTTTTGATCTAGACCTGTCAGCCAAATATTCCTGCCATTTATTTATTTATTTCTGGCTGAGAGTGGTTTTGACATTTTTATGGCAGGGGGAAGGCTTCACACTTTCAAATGATTTTTAAAAATCAAAAGAAAAATATTTCATGTTGTGTGAAGATGATCTGAAATTCAAATGTGTCTTCGTAAATAAAGTATTACTGGAGCACAACCAGCCTGTTCCTTTATGTATTTTCTTTGGCTGCTTTCATGCTACAGGAGCAGAATTCAGTAACTGGAACAGAGGCCACAATAGCCCATGAAGATTGAAATATTTATCATCTGGCCCTTTACAGAAAAAAGTTTTCTGACCTCTGCCCTAGGCACTTCAATAATTCAAGTTAAGATAGCATTGCTTTTTTTTAAGTAACCATATCATACTGTTAATTAATTTCAAATTTTCAAATAACTAGCCACCCTGATATTCTTTACACCTGTTTTTTAAAATTGTTTCTCATTATGTGTGGACAGTGTGTTTATTTTTAAAATCTAAGCGTGTGTCTTATATTCTTATTAAATGTCAACTGATCTGTGTCCATGCATTGTTTCAGTTTGGAAACATGTTTTCTAATACTGTCTCTGGGAGAGCAGGTTTGCTGGCCCTCCTAACTTTGTGTCATGTCCAAATTTTCTAAGCATGTCATCATTCTAGTTTTTGATAGAAATGTTGAATTAAAAAGTCAAGAGTCAGGACTCTGCCTTTCTAAATGACATTGGATTCCTTCAGCCCTTTTTTTTTTTTTTTTTTTTACATTTTAGGATTTTATTCAATGAGAGAAATCATAGGAGAGTGAGAGCTTTATCTAAGAGAGAGAGGGAAATCTGGGTTCATACCGAGCACCAGAAACCAGCCATGTGGAGGAGCATCTAGGCCAGGAAGCCTAGGGCGGGTGGCCTGAAGGCCATGTGCCCTGGAGGCACATGGCTACAGCAAGCCCCCCTCCTGGCAAGAGGCCAGGGTAAAGAAGAGAAGGCCAGGCTTTTAAACCACTTCCAAAGGGGAATGGTTAATTAACCTGATTGGCCGGTGGGCACTCAGGTGTGGCCAGGTAGAGGCATGAGGTCACACATGGGCTTGGTGAAGGTATCAGGTAGGGCTTGAGGTCACACAGGGGCTTGGTGAAGGCATGGTCTTCCAGCTCACAAACCTAATCGATTTTAACCTGTATGCCTGCCCACTTCATTCCCCCCTCAGAAACTCCATCCCTTAATCCTAAGGGGAGCTGATGGACGTTGAATCATCTCTTCTGTAACTGCTTCCTGTATATGAGGGGCGTAGTGCAGGCCCTGCCTATCCAGGGTCTGGAAATCTCTGTTTATCCTATCTAACAAATTTGCTTTGTGAGCTGGAGCAGTCTTGATCATTACCAATGTCTGTGTCCCCTGTATGGTCAGTTACTCCCAGAAGTTCTGAAACTTATATAAAAGTTTGTTAATGAGTATAAGTAAAACTGGAACAAAACCAATTTTAGGTGGGATGCCCCTTTAGATGAAACAAAATATCTTAGAGATTCCCAGATAGTGGGTAGTGATAGGCCACCCTTATGAAGATTATAAACCCATTTAGCTCGAGTATAGAGAATAATAGAAGAAATCATTAGGTAGCTTTATCATCAATAACAGTTCCCAGAGATAATTAAGAAAGGCAGGTACAGCATGTTTGCGTTAAGGAGACAAAGGCAAAAGCTTTACTTATCCTTTTTGCTTTGAAGTACTTAAGGTTTCTGATTGGCTTATAGGAACAGTCAGGCTTGTCTTTCTCATTCACCTGTGAAGACTTAAGAGGTAGAAGTTTAATGCTAATTTCACAGAAGTAGCCGTGCTCAATAGCACCTGGTAAGGCCCCTTTCATTTACGCTGAAGCTGATCTGAAGAGGATCTTCTTACGAATGGCTTGCTCAGGAATTCCTAATGTTGGAGTTTTTGTTAAAAACTCCTTGATTCCTTGGAACACCTTTGCAGCTCCCCTGCCCAGCACAGTGTCTGTTTCAGAGGCTTTTAAGCAAACACAAGGCTTAGAATCCAAATCCTGGAATCCATAACAACTTTTGTAGCTACCCTTTTCAGTAAAGAGGCATCAGGGCCTCTTTAAAGCTATATACAAAAGCTTAGAATCCGAATTTTGGAATTCAAATTCCATAGAATCCTATCATCAGCAATTCCCAATACCGGAGCTTTTATTTAGAAGCTCCTCAGTTCTCGAACAACTTTTACTGCTACCCTTTTCAGTATGGGGTCTGTATCAGGGTGTCTTTAAAGCTATACACAAAAGCTTGCAATCCAAATTTTGGACCAAAGTCCACAGAATTTTGCCATTCTCAGAAATCTCATCAGCTGCCTTTAAATATCTGACCCTATGTTAAAACATATGAGATAGGAATTTCACAGAGAGACATGTATCCAAGATTTTACGTTTGAGGCACTTTCTAAACCTTAAATAAATACCTAAAAACACAGGCAATGGAGTTTGACATCTAGACATAACTAGAACTTATGCATAGTATCACACAAAAATAGAACGAAGTAAATCTTTGGAATTAAATTTTACCATCAGTGTTAATACTGTTGCTCTTTTGAGAATAGAGATCCCACATGGGAAGTTAGTACACAGTGACTCGTGTGACGTCAGTTATCACCCGAGGCATTTGACATGAGCTGCCTAGGCCATGAAAACCTTTTGAGTTCCACAAATTCCATCAGTATTTAGACAAGGCCATACGCAAAGTGGAAGTTCTCACGTCTTTCTTTGATGGCCACTCTTCTCCACTGAGGTCTCACCCACAGAGGTTCTCCACCTGGGGACACTTTCTCCACAAGTGTCCTGACTTCCCACGCCTGAAATGCTCTTGTGGGCTTTCTAGCCAGACCAGAATGCCTTTATGATCACTTTAAAACTTAAGATGTCACCATTACCATCTAGGCCAAGGGGATTTGTGATCCCATAGCAAATTTTAAACTGTACCCTTAGAAGTAAGTCCGTAAGAATGCACGTAGAGCTATATAGCTTTACAGTCTCTCTGTAGGACCTGAGAAAATAAAAACAGATGCAGCTCTTCACGAGATTAATTATTCTTAAGCATTTTACATGGATACGTTGTATTAGCTATAATTTCTTAATCTCATCTAGTTTAAGGGTCTCCCAATTATTAAGTGTAGATCTTTCAGGGAGTCTCCAAAGGAGCAGGTGAAACCTTGTAACCTGGTGAGATAGGAGGTAAATAGGGCTAAGCTTTGGCCCAGTTATACCTCTGATCATCTACCCTAACCGGTAATCTAAAATCCTGGAGCTACTATGCCTATTATAGAGCTTAATGTATATATATATATCATACCAAGGAAATAGAAACCAATCTGAGAAACACCATTCCAGACTGTTAAAATCCCACTTCAGATGTGAAAATAAGCCACCCAAACTGAAAAATACCATTCCAGACTGTTAAAATCCTGCACAGACATGAAAATAAACCAATTAAAATGATAAAAACATGATTTAATATATATTGCTTCTCAGGCATGTAGCATGTGGTGGGCCATGGGGGCCATCATTTTGGGGCGGAGTCTGTTGCCCATCTTCCTGTGGGGCGGAAGTTCCACCCTCCACAACAGAAGTAGGGGGTCCTCCATGTTTAAAGCTCCTCCTCCCTGACACTAACACGTTTCTAAGCAACCAGACTGGTTCAGCAACTCGAAATTAGCAATTGAAAGTTTATATGATAAGGCCCAGAGACAAGGAGAAATGTTTTAGAACTTTTTTAGCTGCTGATACTAGTTAAAAACTTAACCTTAGAAAAGCATGTAAATTGTCTTTGAAACACGCTACAGCCAATCTAGAATCCTTAGGAGTTTTTCCTCCGTGGAAATCTGTTTCATCTCTTTTATTATATTTCACTAGCAGCAACACCAAAGTCCTTAAAGCCAGAAACCACGAAAGAAAGCCAATCAATGCCTTCCTTTTGAAAACTACCAGCAAAACGAAAGAGAAAAAAAGAAAAAAATCTCCCTTGTCTTTAGCCTGAGCGGGCTGCTCTTCTGCCCCAGGGCAGGGCGGCTCTGGCCTCACTACATGTGGTCCACTAGGATCCTCTTCCTGCACTGATCTCAGCCCATTTTGAACGTGTTATAGTTGTCACCTTAACACTCCAAGCCAGTGGGGGCTAGCTCAAGCCACAGGTGGAAGTGCGCCTCCCTGTGAGTCACCCTAAAAGTGGACCCAAAACTGGGAGGCCAGATCCAAGGCACCGGTGGTGCCCAGATCTGGGGCCACTTCGTACCACAAGTCTGACCATTCTATCCCTGCCTTGCAGCCATCACCAGGGCTGAAGAAAAAGACACACCCTTCCCCAGTGAAGTCCATGAGTGCAACCCACCAGGACGGGTGCTTTGGAGCGCTGCGTTCCTATGGACAGGCACACAGGGAAAGCACCAACCCAAATGGAGGAGAGAGAGGGTGCAGGCAGAGAGATAGGGTCAGAAGCCACAGGAAGCCCGCTCCCACCATGCTGCCTAGTTTTAAAATTTCTTAAAAATCCACTTTAGAAGTCCCTTCTTAAATTTTACATGTTATAAATCCCTTTGTAAAAATTTTAAATCCCTTCGTAAAAATTTCACATTTTTATGTCCCTTTGTGGTTGCCATATGATATCAGAAAATCGATCCCTAAAAATTATATGAAAATGTGACCCCTTAAAGTTCCCCAGAAGTGCCATCTGGGGTGCCACATACGTTATTGGAATTTGGGGTGCCATACAATATCACCATATGCTTATTAATAAATCCCCGATAGTAATAAGCCCGAGAGGTTTCTTGCCTTATATTTAGAGAATTCTAAATACCAGCAGCATGGTACATTTTAGGCTTTTATTTAGTGCAAAAGATGCATAGGAGAGTGAGAGCTTTATCTAAAAGAGAGAGGGAAATCTGGGTTCATACCGAACACCAGAAACCAGCCACGTGGAGGAACATGTAGGCCAGGAAGCCTAGGGCTGGTGGCCCGAAGGCCATGCACCCTGGAGGCACAGGGCTACAGAAAGCCCCACTCCTGGCAAGAGGCCAGGGCAAAGAAGAAGAGAAGCCCTTCAGCCCACTTGCGAATCATCTATTAATCTATTGTTTAGTAAACTCTGAATCTATATAGCTATCCTAAAATCTACCATATATTTTTTGCTGTTCACAAAGATATCACTTGATTCTGTCAAGTGATTTTCTAAAATCAATGTCACTCCCTCAATTCTAAGATTAATAAAATGGGAACTTTTTGTGTTTAGCAAATAAATCCACTTTGGCTGTCATTGTTCCTACCTCCATTACTAAGCACCTACCTCTACTGCTAAGCACCCATAAGCCAAAAATAGGTTGTTAATTTTTTTAATAAGATTACAAGATGCCTAAAGTCCATCTTGGGTCTTTGGGAGTCCAATACTCCACACTCAGTAAGGAATGCATTCTGATCATTTAAAATAATAACTAGTAGAGGCCAAAATCTCCGTGATTGGGTGATCATCATCCTATTTCACATGAGCACTGGAAATGCAGCAGAGTAACACAAGGACTTTCGGCTGTTTCAGTGAGAACAAAGAAATTTTTTAAAGATCTTGAATCCATGCTACTGATTTCAATTTACCTTGATATCTACCAAATATCTACTTTGTTCTGAATGATAATTTATTAATGTAGTTGTCTGCTTTTTTCCTTAAGCTCAGTTTTTCTCTTTGCAATTTTAATATTACCCTTAAATCTAGAAATCTCCTCTAATTTTTCTTTTTTTTTTTTTTTCGACCTTTAAATCAAGCTTCATAGGATAGGCTCTAATCTTTGCAATGCAAACATTTATTCCCTCTCAACATGGATCTCTCAGCATCAACTGAGAGAAAAAGATGTTTCAAACTCTCCAGGGAAACACTGAAGAATAGCAAGGTGGCTGCAAATTTTGTAGTAGGGCTCAGTGTGAAAGGAAAAAGCAAATGCCCTTGTCTAAAAATGATTAAGAGTTTTAAAATAGAAGAGTAGGGCATTAAACCCAGCACGAGACCCATCTGGGCATGGGGCCCTGTGGGACAGCACAGGTAGCATGTCCTTGAAGATAGTTCTGGGCACAGGACCCCCAGGATCTCACATAGCACCCATGCCTTTAGTAGACCCGGGCATGAGAGGGGAAACACCAGAAAATGCATGTTTTGGAATTGAAATCTAAAGTTCTCCTTAACTCTTAATTTCCATGGGCTCTGGTGTCATTAGTTGGCTTTTGTCTAGGCCAGCTTTAATGATGAATTTCAATTTCTTTCTTTTTTTTTTTTTTTTTTTTTTTTTTTTTTTGACAGGCAGAGTGGATAGTGAGAGAGAGAGAAAGAGAGAAAGGTCTTCCTTTTTGCCGTTGGTTCACCCTCCAATGGCCGCCACTGCTGGAGCGCTGCGGCCGGCGCACCACGCTAATCCAATGGCAGGAGCCAGGTACTTATCTTGGTCTCCCATGGGGTGCAGGGCCCAAGGACTTGGGCCATCCTCCAATGCACTCCCTGGCCACAGCAGAGAGCTGGCCTGGAAGAGGGGCAACCGGGACAGAATCCGGCGCCCCGACCTGGACTAGAACCCGGTGTGCCGGCGCCACTAGGTGGAGGATGAGCCTAGTGAGCTGCGGCGCCGGCTTCAATTTCTTAAAAAGTTTTAGATGAAAGTGTAGATTTAACAGTTCAGGATTTCATCAGTCCAAATTTTTGAAAGCTGATTGAGAATGTCAGAAAATAAAAGAATCAGAAAATGTCTGATTAAGCATTGTCAGAGGAAAAATGAGGTGTTAAGCAAGATGTTCACTCTCCAAGTCCCAGGGACACTGGATGAAGGTTTGGCCCCTGGCAATCTGTCCTGTATATTCAACAGAGGAGACACCACTGCTGCCCACTGAGGAAGGCTCTACGTGGCTACTCCCAGACCGTTCTGTGGCTCCTGCCATGAAAGCTGCCCGTCTCCTCAGGAGGGAGGCCAGGGGGTGGGGCCACTCTCTACCTGTCCTGGGCCAGGCTCACCTGGCTTGCACTTTCTGAGCAGCTCCTCTTCTAAGTCTGCATCCTCCCCTGCTGTGTTCTGCGCCACCTGTTTCCTCAGAGTCACCCTCTGACAGGTGCAGTCTTTCCCGGGCTTCTGTCCTTCCCCCTGTCTCTCTTCCAGCCTGGCTAGATCCAGGTGAGTGGCTGGACACCACTCTCCCCGGTACCTCCCTCCCTCCCGGATGTTTGAGCCTCAAGGCAAGGTTCTAACATAACCCGAAAGGAAATTGTTTTCCTGAAGCTTCTAGACTCCAAGACTCCCCATGTGATATCCCTCTCCTTTTATCTCTGTTGACACCAGGCAACCGAAACTGTCTTCCCTCCAAACAAAATTGTACCTGAAACCCAGAATTTAGTTATTTAGCACTTAAGTTAATTTGTCCCAAGATCATTTCAATTCAGGCAATTTAATTTTCCACTTAGAAGTCACCTTTTCCATGGCTTCTGAACACCATTAGCAAGAAAGAAAAAAAAGAAAGATTCCATTTACACAAATCACAGGGCTCCAAGGTCACAGTTCCCCTTTTCAGAAAGCTTTCTCTCTAAAAGCAAAGATTAACTTTGTCATGTGGAAAATAGCACCCATCCGCCTCCCTTGTCCCTTAGCAGTTTGAGAAGAAACTCTGTCAATGGAAGCTAAGGCTTACCTTGCCTCCACGCACCCCTGCGCTTCTACAGCCACAGGCGCCGTTCTCTCTGCTCAGCATGTCAGACTGTCAGTGGCAGCTCAAGGGAGTCGTCAGGAGATCCTGCTGTCAACCCCCTGCATCGTGCCAGGTGTTCAGAGGACCCAATGAAACCAAAGACCAAGACCCAAAACTTGAGCAGTCTTGAGGCTTCTCAAGTGACCCCACTGACACAACACCCCACAGAGTTCACACTTTGAGCCGTTCCTTAGGCCACTAAGCCCTCCTTCAGCATTCCGTGGGGGCAGGTGTCTCTCTAGCAGTCTCAAGATTGGGTTCCAGGAGAATCACAACGCACAGGCATACATGCATTCCAAAGTTACATTAAATTCACAGTTTCATTTACCAATCGACCAAGTCCTTTTCAAGGAAGGTAACTGCATAGAGCAAGGATTGATGCCATATTATACACATGAGTACATATGAATGCATGAATATCCATGATCTCCTTTCTTCTCTTGTTTTAAGGTTGTAGCACTTTCTCTTGCCTCCCTATATTTAAGGCTAAATTTTATATGTATATATACACATATCCACGTGTGTGCACATCATCTGATAGATAGGCATCATTGGAGAAGCATAGCTTTTAGAAATATTTTCCCCAACATAGTTTGTTTCTTCCTGTTTCTGTGTTTGATATTCTTTTGTTAAATTTCTAGGATTTCAGGGCCGGCGCCGCGGCTCACTAGGCTAATCCTCCGCCTAGCGGCGCCGGCACACCGGGTTCTAGTCCCGGTCGGGGCACCGGATTCTGTCCCGGTTGCCCCTCTTCCAGGCCAGCCCTCTGCTGTGGCCAGGGAGTGCAGTGGAGGATGGCCCAGGTGCTTGGGCCCTGCACCCCATGGGAGACCAGGAAAAGCACCTGGCTCCTGGCTCCTGCCATCGGATCAGCGCGGTGCGCCGGCCGCAGCGCGCCGGCCGCGGCGGCCATTGGAGGGTGAACCAACGGCAAAGGAAGACCTTTCTCTCTGTCTCTCTCTCACTGTCCACTCTGCCTGTCAAAAAAAATAAATAAATAAAAAAAAAATAAATAAATAAAAAATTTCTAGGATTTCAGCATTGTCCAGTAATCCTTGTTTGTTTGGTCATCACAAGAGCAGGTTCCAAAATTTGATTGTAAGTTGTTAGTGGATGGTGGGGCTTGCCAGCCACGAGCTTCACTGCAGGGTTACTAGCTGGGTTTTGTAAGTTAGGGATTCTCCATTTCAGTGCCATTAAGTCTCTCCTCTTCATCTGATCAGATGCCTCAGTGTCTCCTGCCTGGCTCCCAGCTCAGCACTGAGCACGAAAGTATTCATTTGTTGTCCTTTTTTCAGCATCGAAGCCCAAGTCTCAAGGGAGTCTGAGTTTCCCGTACAATCTATTTTCCTATCCTGTCCAGATTACAAACCTTAAGCCTTGTGCTAGGGTTGGGGAGGGGACACTGTTCAGAGAACAGGATTTCTAAGATTATTTGTTATATTTTTAAATTTAAAATGTTTTTATGTTCAAAATTTTAATAAATAAAAAATTGTACAAACTTATGGGGCCCTATGCACCCATTACATTCATATACTTGACAATGTCCAATCAAGACAAATATCTTTATCTCTTCAAGCATTTCTAATTTCTTTAAGGTAAAGACATCCAAAATCCTATCTTCTGGTTTTTTGATAAAGAAATATTCTGGGGCTGGTGTTGTGGCATAGCAGTTGAAGTTGCTGCCTGCAAGGCTGCCATCCCATATGGGCAATATTTGTGTCTCAGATGCTCAACTTCTGCTCCAGCTCCCTGCTAATGTGCCTAAGAAAGCAGTAGAATATGAACCAAGAGCTTGGGCCCCTTGCACCCATGTAGGAAACCTGGAAGAAGTTCCTGGCTCTTGGCTTTGGCCTGTGCCAGCCCTTGCCATTATGGCCGATTGGGAAGTGAGTGGAAGATCTCAATCTCTCTCAATCTCTCTCTCTCGCCTTTCTCTCTATGTTTCTCTCTGTGTGTCTTTCACTCTGTAATTCTTTCAAATAAATATTTTTTAAAGAGAGAAATGTATAGTATATTAACCTTATTGTTGTTACCATACTACATGATAGAACTCCAGAACTTCTTAATCCTATTTAATTATAACCTAGTACTCAATCAAATTCATCTTTCAAAATTCTGTTTCTATTGTCTCCTTTCATATCCTCCATATTCTTGTGGTTTTATACCTTTAAAAATATCTCACTATTTTTTGTAGGGATTCAGGAGGTAGTTAAAGAAGATATATTTCAATCCACCATCTTCACCCATTCCATCATTTTCAAAGTACCATGCTTACAAAGATGGCAAAGAATTGGGCCAGAGATAAATACATTATTAATAACTTTTGGGTCATGACAAACCACAAAATAAATATGAATCTGCCAAGTGATCCTGTTTAGTAAACAGTTAAATGAGACTAAAAAATAAAATTAAGGCAACACAAGAAATTACTCTTCTGATTTTTTTACTCCTTGAGGTAAAACCATATCTAATTTTGGTTTCCACATTTAAGAGACATATGCAAAAGTACTGTAATGATGGAACCAAAAAGTGATTAAGAAAATATATTACCAGTCTATAAGTAAAAGCTATTTAATCTGAAGACTAACAGATAACAATATCTTCAAATATATGAATGACTTCACAAGGGAAATACTCATTGAATACTGTTTCCATAATGGGGTAACAAAGGAAAATAAGTTGAAGTTGCATCAAGAAAATAGGCAATTAAACATTTGAATGGACAATAGGAGAAAAAGAT
Organism: Oryctolagus cuniculus; assembly: GCF_051225735.1. Lineage (NCBI taxonomy): Eukaryota > Metazoa > Chordata > Mammalia > Lagomorpha > Leporidae > Oryctolagus > Oryctolagus cuniculus. The sequence continues at coordinate 102,467,660 of NC_142871.1, read as the reverse complement.
GAATTTCTCTCTTTGAAAATATTTTAAAATTCTATCCATTAAACAGAAAGTAGACATGGGCCTGGTGACATACTAATATCTCTTCCTCCTTAGTATAATACAATTTATCATCACATTAATATTAATGTCTGTTATATGAATGAACCCATTCTCCAAGGAAGCTAAGCCATTGGTTTCATGTAGAATGACTGCTGTGGTTTGCCTTGGCAGATGGATATGTATATTTGTTTTACAGCTGCTTCTATCTAAATTCTTTAATTTCTTGCCTCATTAGAAAGCATAGCCAAAAACAGTTTAATTGACTAAAGATTCCTGAAAACAGAGGAAAAGCAGTTAAGAATATGAGCCTTTATAGTTCATTTAAATGCTCAAAAGCATATTATTTTAAATTATAGAACATTAGGTTAGGGTTTGGAAGAGGTAATTACCTTTATGCTAAACGAGTACTTCTGAAAGCATCTTAAAGCTAGATCACTTACAGCTAGAAGTAATTATTTAAAATAGTTTTCTTTTTTGCTAAAAATGCTACAAATAACATGAAGGAAAGCACTTGTAAATCCAAGTCATACCCTAAAGAGAAAAAATTAGCACTGTGAATTTCTGTTTTGACATTGAATGACTTCCAAGAGTTATGTCTCAAATTAAGAAAATTTTAGTGAAATATATTATCTTTTAAGTGAAAGACAGTCAACATGAAAAGCTTCAAATTGATCACTCACTTTTATGTTTATTATAAATGTATTATATGTATTATATTATTATATGTATTATAAATGTAATATTTCTGTTCCACTGAGTTTGTGACTTTAGAGTGGCAGTGTGGGGTGACTACTCTTAGGGTAACTACAGCTAATGTTCTTCCCTTCATAATTCTGTGTCAAAAAAAGTATGTTTTACTCTCTTCAGAAGGGTCTATATTGTTTTTAAGTGATTTTTAAAAATTGAAACCCCATAGGAAAACCGGTTTTACTCACAAGTAATTTACTGTTTATCAAAAAAGTTATAAGAAATATAAGTCTATTTAAGTGAAATAGGCTTTGCAGTTCAACTAAATGAACTGAACTGAGTGAAAAGACTGAAAAAAATCAAAGTGCCTCTTTAGAAGTCTATATGATTTGGCCTTTTTTGTTTTAACTAACACCTGTCATCTCTAGTATGTTGCTGTCATTTGGTCTTCAACTACAAAATAAACACCACATATATCAATAAGAAACTTTTCTGGAAGATTTGTACAATCCCAGAACGGATTTTTTTACGTGAAAGATTCTTGTAAAACCTAACATGTACACTTGAAGAATTATGTCTAAGTTTTGCAAATGAAATAATTTGAATTTCTAAGAGAATTTGCTTTTTGAAGAAGTTATGTGAAACGAAAACAGTGTAACTAGTTTTCAGTGTCAAGTATACAACCTGCTGTGATTTTCTGTTTTAAACCTAGCTATCCATATGTTAGATTTTTAAATGTAGTGTTTATAAAATATAAACAAAGAAAATTTAAATAAAGAATCAAATAATAGATTGCATTTATAATGAAACTTCAATGACTCAATGATTTAAACAAACATTAATTCCATGTAGTAGTGAAATATTGGATATGCTATGCTTTTGAGGTAAAATATAACTGAACAATGTCCTATATGGGTTTAAAAGCCAAGAATTTAATAATAAGTATAATTGTACAGTGATTAGTCAAAAAAGTACTTCTGAGAAGTAGTATTTTGTAATTATATGATAGATTTGAAGTCTGTTATATCATACTGTTACTGGACTGCTAAACCTTATCAGATAATCCTTATAGTATATGGGACATATCAAATATAGATAATAATTCTTATTTAAATGCAAGTCTCTCCATGATTCCTAAATAAGAGCATTTAACACAGAAACTACAAAATCCCTAATTCAAAGTTCTGCTCACAAAGAATGTTTAATTAATATCTCATTTGAGTTTATTTTAAGATGTATATCACTTTCATATAAAAGCATTGTGACTTAGTAATAACTCTCTAAGTATTGTTAGTTGCATGCCACTATGTCAACTACTCATGACCCAAAGATGGAGCTGACCTTAACTACCTTTAATTAATGCTTTCTTAACTCCTGGGCATTTTCTTCAGAACCCAAATGAAATATTTCAGGCTCTAGAGGAACAAAAAGGGGCAAATGACAATGATATATTCCTTGAGAAAACATCATTGTTTATTTAGGAAATATTAAGTTCATAAATATTACACCACTCAAAGCTTACAGAAGATTTTGTAGTATTTATTGAATTGTAAATGTGCTGGTTAATTTGTCAGTTCCTCATTATTGGTGTGTTCTTAGTTTCGATGTTTTCTGCAGGTTCACATAAATTTGTAGAAGGATTTTTGTTGTTTTCATGGTTTCTAAAATTGCAGTTCAGAGAAGATGTTCATCTGTACCAGTGCTGATTTTTTTTTCCTTTGGTCAAATTAGACATCCTTTCTATTGGAAATCTTGACTGAATAACAGACTCAGTAATTGGAAATCCAGCAAGAAAAACATGAATAACAATGAGGGCTTATGATATGTTGTCTTCAAAAAGTAAAAATTAGCTATTGATAAAGCAAAATATTTGCCCACTGTAGTGATTAAACAGCAAAATCATGTAAAATATGGAACCAATGATAATCCTTTCTTTTTTTTTTTTTTTTTTTTTTTTTTTGACAGGCAGAGTGGACAGTGAGAGAGAGAGACAGAGAGAGAAAGGTCTTCCTTTTGCCGTTGGTTCACCCTCCAATGGCCGCCGCTGCAGCCGGCGCACCGCGCTGATCCTGGCAGGAGCCAGGAGCCAGGTGCTTTTCCTGGTCTCCCATGGGGTGCAGGGCCCAAGCACCTGGGCCATCCTCCACTGCACTCCCTGGCCATAGCAGAGAGCTGGCCTGGAAGAGGGGCAACCGGGACAGAATCCGGCGCCCCAACCGGGACTAGAACCCGGTGTGCCGGCGCCGCAAGGTGGAGGATTAGCCTATTGAGCCACGGCGCCGGCGATAATCCTTTCAATAAATAATCTTTTTATTAATAAAGAAATGCTGTTAAAGAATAGCAACTGTTATGTGCTATATGAATTATCTACTGCCACATAGCAACGATATCTGTAAACTTTAGTGCCTTAAAACAACAAAAATTTTTTAGCTTACAGTTTCTATAGGCCAAGGACTTGAAGGGTTGTTTGGTGGTGTGATTCTAGCTCAGGCTCCATAATGAAGTTGCACCCAGGATGTAGGTCAGGGCTGCAATCATCTGAAGGCTCAACTGGAACTGAATAGTCAGTTGCAAGTTCACTCCTCTCAGAACCACTGAAAATTCTCAGATCCTGTGAGAAACAAGCAAGTCTGCATCTATAGTCAAACAACTTTGTGCAGTCAATTTTATGTATTTCATTGTAACAACTCAGCAAACAAGTTGATAAACGAATGTGCATACATTAAACACTGAATTTTTTAACTACATCAAATCATTTTTGAAAAATTTTTGACATAGCAATATTTCTAATGTGATATATTATTTTTTTCTTTCATAAATGAAGAGAGGATGGCTGTGTTCCTATCTCAGCTCAAGTTGCCTGCTGCAATGCTAGCTGCTCAAGCCCACGGGAGACCTGGCCCACCAGGGAAGGATGGGTTACCTGGGCCACCAGGAGATCCTGGCCCGCAAGGTAAGTCTTCAAGTATATTATTTGTTTGCCAATATTTTAACCCTCAGTATTAATCATAGATACATAAATATATGTAAAATGCATAAAAGGAATTCATATAAAATGTCTTATTTTTGGAGCATTTAATTGAAATACAGTATACATACCAAGAAATTAACATAAATATACAGATAAATGAATCTTTTTGTCCTCTGATCACACTTATAAGCAACACCAAAATTAAGACCAAAACTTTACTAGTACCCAAAGAGTCCTCACTATTCTCCCCCTTACCATTTCTTTCTTTCTAACGTGCAAAAGAGTATATGGTATGATTCAGTGAAGCAGTATTAATAACTGCATACCAAATGATATGGTATCCACACAATTTTTATGCTCTGTATATATTAACTACCACAAATAATAAAAATATGTGATATTTGTCCTTTTTGGTCTGGTTTATTTCACATAGCATAGTGATGTCCAGTTACATTCATTTTGTTGCATAAGTCAGGATTTCCTTCATTTTTGACTAACATTCCTTTGTGTATATATACACCACATTTACTTTATCCAATCATCAGTTGGTGAGCATCTAGGTTGATTCCGTATCTTAGCTGTTGTGAATTGAACTAGTATAAACATAGGAGTGCAGACATCTCTTTCCTATGCCAATTTCATTTCCTCTGGATATATTCCCAGGAGTGGGCTAGCTGGGTCATATGACAGGTAAACTTTTAGTTTTCTGAGAACTTGCCATAGTATTTTCCACAATGATTATATGAATTTGCATTCCCCCTAACAGTGTATTAGGGTACTTTTTTCTCTACATTCTGGGCAGCAATTTGTTTTTTTGTTTGTTTGTTTGTTTTGTTTTCATTTTTGTTTTTTTATTTTTGGATGGTAGTCATTCTAAGGGGGATGAGGTAATACTTCATTTGTGCTTTTTACTTGTATTTCCCTGATAGTTAATGATCCTGAGCACTCCTTCATATGGCCTTTAGTCATTTCTTAATTGCATTGTTTGGTTTGCTGTTGTTGACTTTTTGAGCTCCTTATATTTTCTGGATATTAATCCTTTATTGGATATGTAATTTGCAAATATTTTCTCCCATTCCTTCTGTTGTCTCTACACTTTAATAACTTTCTTTACTGTGCAGAAGCTTCTTAGATTGATGTGATCCCATTTGTCTATTTTGTGTTTATTGCCTGTGCTTCTGGGGTCTTATTTAAGAAGTCTTTGCTAAGGACAATGGCTTACACCATTTTACCTATGTTTTCTTCTAGTAATTTGATGGCTTCAGGTCTTAGGTTTAAATCGAGTTGGTTTCTGTATAGGGTGTAGAGTACAAGTCTTGTTCCAAACTTCTGCATGTAGAAATCCAATTTTCCCAACACCAGCTATTGAAGATACTATCCTTTCTTCAGGGAATAATTTTGGCTCATTTTTCAAAGATAGTTGGTTGTAGATACATGGGTTACTTTCTCGGTTTCTATTCTGTTCCATTGATCTGCATATCAATTTTTCTGTTAGTACCAGGCTGTTTTGATTATAGCAGCCTTGCAGGATTTCTTGAAATCTAGTATTATGATGCCCCCAGCTTTGTTTTTATTATTTAAGATTCTTTGGCATATGGGGTCTTTTGTTTTTCAGTATTAATTTTAGGATTACTTTTCCTAGATTTGTGAAGAATGTCCTTGGTACTTAGATTGAAATTGCATTGAATCTGAAAACTACTTTGGATAATGTAAATATTTTGATGACATTAGTTCTTCTAATCCATGAACATGGAAGGTTTTTCCACTTCTTTGTGTCTTCTATGTCTTCCACTAATGTTTTGTAATTTTCATTGTAGAGATTTTTAACATCCTTCGTTTAATTTATCACAAGATGTTTAAAATTTTTGTAGGTGCTGTGAATGGGACTGATCTTATAAATGCTTTCTCAACCACAGTGTTGTTGGCATGTAAGAGTACTATTGATTTTTGTGTGCTGATCTTATATCCTACACCTTTGCCAAATTGTCATGAGTTCTAGTATCGTCTTAGTGGAGTTTTTTGGTTCCCCTATATACAGAACTACATTGAATAATAGTGGTAAGAGTAGGCATCCCTGTCTGGTTTCAGATCCTAGTGGAAATGCTTCCAGCTTTTTGCCATTCAATATGATGCTGGCTGAGTGTTTGTCAGACATTCTCTTAACTATGTTGAGGTATGTTCCTTCTATACCCAATTTGCTTATGGCTTTTATCAAGAAAAGATTGTGTATCTTATCAAATGCTTTCTCTGCATCTAATGTGATAATCATGTGTTTTAATACTTCATTTTGTTGTGATTTATCATGCTTATTGAGTTGCATATATTGTACCATCCCTGCATCCTTGGGATAAATCCCACTTGGTCTTGGTGGATGATCTTTTTTTATGTGTTGCTGTATTCTATTTTCTAGTATTTTGTTGAGGATTTTTGCATCTATGTGTCGCTCCCCGTCTTCATGGAGGAACGACACAGGACCCTGCGCTGTTCTTTCGTCTGCTCGGCCCTTCCCGGGTTTGCTGCTGGTTCTTCCTGGGTTGGCTACTGGTCCTTCCCGGGTTGGCTACCGTCCCTTCCACCTCCGTGGAAGGGCGGTTCCCCCTGCCACATTCCCCACTTCCGCGGGGGAGCGGCACACCGCCGGCCGGCTCTCTCGGGGGCTGCACAGGTGTTCCTCTTAGATGTTCCCCTTAGATGTTCCTTCAGATAGATGTTCCTGGTGCATGTTGTCTCTCTCCTCCTTTATAGTCCTCTTCCACCAATCCCAACTCTGCTACCCACACGCCGAGTACGCTTCTCTCCTCCAATCAGGAGCAGGTCCTATAGTTTATTGGTTGAACTGGAGGCAGCTGTGTAGAAGCTGTTTCTCCCTTCTCAGCGCCATATTGTGGGAGAGCAGATGCATAGAATAAGTCTTAATTCCAGTAACTCAGTCTAGTCCGAGTTGCTCCCCACACTATGTTCATCAAAGATATTGGTCTATTGTTTTATTGTTGTATCTTTCTCAGGTTTTAGAGTTAAAGTAATGCCAGATTCAGAGATTAAGTTTGAAAGGGGTCCCTCTCTTTTAATTGTTTTGAATAGGTTAAGGAGAATTGGTATTAGTTCTTCTTTAAAAGTCTAATAGAATCCAGCAGTGAAGCCATCTGGTCCTGGGCTTTTCTTTGTTGACTCTATTACTGACTCAATCTCAGTTCTTGTCATTGGTTTATTCAGGTTTTATATGTCTTTGTACTTCAATTTTGGAAATTATAAGTATCCAGAAATTTATCCATTTCTTCTAGACTTTCCAAATTATTGGCCTATAGCTATTTGAATTTCTACTACTTGGTATTTCTGTGGTTTCAGTTGTAAAATTTCCTTTTTCATCTCGGATTTTACTAATTTAGGTCATTTTTTTTGATTAGTTGCACCAATGGCTTATCAATTTTGCTTATTTTTTCAAAAAGCTAGCTCTTTATTTCACTGAGCTTCTGTGTAGTTTTTTTTTTATTTCTATTTTGTTTATTTCCTCTCTGATTTTTATTCTTTATTTCCTGCCAACAGTTTTGGGGTTTGGTTTGTTCTTTATTTTATTTTATTTATTTATTTTTTTTTTGATAGGCAGAGTGGACAGTGAGAGAGAGAGACAGAGAGAAAGGTCTTCCTTTGCCGTTGGTTCACCCTCCAATGGCCGCCACAGCTGGCGCGCTGCAGCCAGCACATCGCACTGATCCGAAGCCAGGAGGCAGGTGCTTCTCCTGGTCTCCCATGGGGTGCAGGGCCCAAGGACCTGGGCCATCCTCCACTGCACTCCCTGGCCACAGCAGAGAGCTGGCCTGGAAGAGGGGCAACCGGCGCCCCGACCAGGGCTAGAACCTGGTGTGCCAGTGCTGCTAGGCGGAGGATTAGCCTATTGAGCCACGGTGCAAGCCTTGTTCTTTTTCTTTTTTCTTTCTTTTTTTTTTATCTTTTATTTAATGAATATAAATTTCCAAAGTACGACTCATGGGTTACAATGGCTTCCCCCCCATACCGTCCCTCCCACCCACAACCCTCCCCTTTCCCACTCCCTCTCCCCTTCCATTCACATCAAGATTCATTTTCGATTATCTTAATATACAGAAGATCAGCTTAGTATACCTTAAGTAAGGATTTCAACAGTTTGCTCCCACACAGAAACATAAAGTGAAAAATAATAGATGATTTTTTTTAAATGATGATGAAATCAGATCAGACCTATTGTCATGTTTAATCCCAGTGAGAGTCAAGTTGGGAATTGACAATTTCTTCTTCTTCTTTTTTTTTTTTTTACAGAAGATCAGTTTAGTGTACATTAAGTAAAGATTTCAATTGTTTGCACCCCCATAGAAACACAAAGTGAAATATACTGTTTGAGTACTCGTTATAGCATTAAGCCTCAATGTACAGCACATTAAGGACAGAGATTCTACATGAGGAGCAAGTGCACAGTGACTCCTGTTGTTGACTTTACAAATTGACACTCCTGTTTATGGCATCAGTAATCTCCCTATGCACCAGTCATGAGTTTCCAAGGCTATGGAAGCCCTCTGAGTTCTCCGACTCTTATCTTGTTTAGACAAGGTCATAGTCAAAGTGGAGGTTCTCTCCTCCCTTCAGAGAAAGGCACCTCCCTCTTTGAAGACCTGTTCTTTCCACTGGGATCTCACTCACAGAGATCTTTTGCCAGAGTGTCTTGGCTTTCCATGCCTGAAATACTCTCATGGGCTTTTCAGCCAGATCTGAATGCCTTTAGGGCTGATTCTGAGGCCAGAGTGCTATTTAGGACATCTGCCATTCTATGAGTCTGCTGAGTATCTCACTTCCCATGTTGGATCACTCTCCCCTTTATTTATTCTATCGGTTAGTGTTAGCAGGTACTAGACTTGTTTATGTGCTCCCTTTGACTCTTAGTCCTTTCATTATGATCAATTGTGAACTGAAATTGATCACTTGGACTAGTGAGATGGCATTGGCACATGCCACCTTGATGGGATTGAACTGGAATCCCCTGGTATGTTTCCAACTCTACCAATTGGGGCAAGTCAGCCCGAGCATGCCCCAAATTATACATCTCTTCCCTCTCTTATTCCCACTCTTATGTTTAACAGGGATCACATTTCAGTTAATTTTCAACACTTAAGAATAACTGTGTGATAATTACAGAATTAAACCAGTCATATTAAGTAGAACAGACAAATAAAAATACTAAGAGGGATAATGTATTAAGTTGTCCATTAGCAGTCAGGGCTATGCTGATCAAGTCACCATTTCTCATAGTGTCCATTTCACTTCAGGAGGTTTCCTTTTTGGTGTTCAGTCAGTTGTCACCGATCAGGGAGAACATATGGTATGTGTCCCTTTGGGACTGGCTTACTTCACTCAGCATGATGTGTTCCAGATTCCTCCATTTTGTTGCAAATGACTGGATTTCGTTGTTTCTTACTGTGGTATAGTATTCTAAAGAGTACATATCCCATAATTTCTTTATCCAGTCTACCGTTGATGGGCATTTAGGTTGGTTCCAGGTCTTGGCTATTGTGAATTGAGCTGCAATAAACATTATGGTGCAGACCGCTTTTTTGTTTGTCAATTTAAACTCCTTTGGGTAAATTCCAAGGAGTGGGATGGCTGGGTCGAACGGTAGGGTTATATTCAGGTTTCTGAGGAATCTCCAGACTGATTTCCATAGTGGCTTGACCAATTTGCAATCCCACCAACAGTGGGTTAGTGTCCCTTTTTCCCCACATCCTCGCCAGCATCTGTTGTTGGTAGATTTCTGTATGTGAGCCATTCTAACAGGGGTGAGGTGAAACCTCATTGTGGTTTTGATTTGCATTTCCCTGATTGCTACTGACCTTGAACATTTTTTCATGTGCCTGTTGGCCATTTGGATTTCCTCTTTTGAAAAATGTCTATTGAAGTCCTTGGCCCATCTCTTAAGTGGGTTGTTGGTTTTGTTTTTGTGGAGTTTCTTGATCTCTTTGTAGATTCTGGTTATTAACCCTTTATCTGTTGCATAGTTTGCAAATATTTTTTCCCATTCTGTCGGTTGTCTCTTCACTCTCCTGACTGTTTCTTTTGCAGTACAGAAACTTCTCAATTTGATGCAATCCCAATAGTTGATTTTGGCTTTGACTGTCTGTGCCTCCCGGGTCTTTTCCAGAAATTCTTTGCCTGTGCCAATATCTTGAAGGGTTTCTCCAATGTTCTCTAATAACTTAATGGTGTCAGGACATAGATTTAGGTCTTTAATCCACGTTGAGTGGATTTTTGTGTAAGGTGTAAGGTAGGGGTCTTGCTTCATGCTTCTGCACGTGGAAATCCAATTTTCCCAGCACCATTAATATTGAATAGACTGTCCTTGCTCCAGGAATTGGTTTTAGATCCTTGATCAAATATAAGTTGGCTGTAGATGTTTGGATTGATTTCTGGTGTTTCTATTCTGTTCCATTGGTCTATCCATCTGTTTCTGTACCAGTACCAGGTTGTTTTGATTATAACTGCCCTGTAGTATGTCCTGAAATCTGGTATTGTGATGCCTCCGGCTTTGTTTTGGTTGTACAAGATTGCTTTAGCTATTCGAGGTCTCTTGTGCCTCCATATGAATTTCAGCATCATTTTTTCTAGATCTGCGAAGAATGTCTTTGGTATCTTGATTGGGATTGCATTGAATCTATAAATTGCTTTTGGGAGAATGGACATTTTGATGATGTTGATTCTTCCAATCCATGAGCATGGAAGATTTTTCCATTTTTTGGTATCCTCTTCTATTTCTTTCTTTAAGGTTTTGTAATTCTCATCGTAGAGATCTTTAACGTCCTTGGTTAAGTTTATTCCAAGGTATTTGATTGTTTTTGTAGCTATTGTGAATGGGATTGATCTTAGCAGCTCTTTCTCAGTCATGGCATTGCTTGTGTATACAAAGGCTGTTGATTTTTGTGCATTGATTTTATATCCTGCCACTTTGCCAAACTCCTCTATTGAGTTCCAATAGTCTCTTAGTAGAGTTCTTTGGATCCTCTAAGTACAGAATCATATCGTCTGCAAAGAGGGATAGTTTGACTTCTTCCTTCTTGATTTGTATTCCTTTGATTTCTTTTTCTTGTCTGATGGCTCTGGCTAAAACTTCCAGAACTATGTTAAATAGCAGTGGTGAGAGTGGGCATCCCTGCCTGGTGCCAGATTTCAGTGGAAATGCTTCCAACTTTTCCCCATTCAATAGGATGCTGGCTGTGGGTTTTTTATAAATTGCTTTGATTATATTGAGGAATGTTCCTTCTATACCCAATTTGCTTAGAGTTTTCATCATGAAAGGGTGTTGAATTTTATCAAATGCTTTCTCTGCATCAATTGAGATAATCATATGGTTTTTCTTCTGCAGTCTGTTAATGTGGTGAATCACATTGATTGATTTGCAAATGTTGAACCATCCCTGCATACCAGGGATGAATCCCACTTGGTCTGGGTGGATGATTTTCCTGATGTGTTGTTGTACTCTATTGGCCAGAATTTTATTGAGGATTTTTGCATCTATGTTCATCAGGGATATTGGTCTGTAATTTTCTTTCAGTGCTGCATCTTTCTCTGGCTTAGGGATTAAGGTGATGCTGGCTTCATAGAAAGAATTGGGGAGGATTCCCTCTTTTTCGATTGTTCTGAATAGTTTGAGAAGAAATGGGATTAGTTCTTCTTTAAATGTCTGGTAGAATTCAGCAGTGAATCCATCTGGTCCTGGCTTTTCTTTGTTGGGAGGGCCTTTATTACTGTTTCAATTTCTGTTTCAGTTATGGGTCTATTTAGGTTTTCTATGTCTTCATGGTTCAATTTTGGTAGATTGCATGTGTCCAGGAATCTATCCATTTCTGATAGATTTTCCTGTTTGCTGGCATACAGGTCCTTGTAGTAATTTCTGATGATTCTTTTTATTTCTGTGGTGTCTGTTGTTACGTTTCCTTTTTCATCTCTGATTTTATTGATTTGGGTCTTTTCTTTTTTTAGTTAGTTGGGCCAATGGGGTGTCAATTTTGTTTATTTTTTCAAAAAACCAGCTTCTCACTTGACTGATTTTTTGTAATGTTTTTTTGGATTCAATCCTGTTAATTTCTTCTCTGGTTTTAATTATTTCTCTTCTCCTACTAGATTTGGGTTTGGTTTGCTGCAGTTTTTCTAGGTCCTTGAGGTGCGCTGAAAGCTCATTTATTTGGTACCTTTCCAATTTCTTGATATAGGCACCTATTGCTATAAATTTGCCTCTCAATACTGCTTTTGCTGTATCCCATAAGTTTTGATTTGTTGTGTTGTTGTCTTCATTTACTTCCAGAAAGTTTTTGATTTCTCTTTTGATTTCTTGAATGACCCAGTGTTCATTCAGGAGCATGTTGTTCAGTCTCCATGTGTTTGCATACTTTCTGGGGTTTCCTGAGTTGCTAATTTCCAGCTTCATTCCACTGTGGTCTGAGAAGCTGCATGGTATGATTCTAATTCTTTTAAATTTGCTGAGACTTGCTTTATGGCCTAGTATGTGATCAATCCTAGAGAAGGTTCCATGCACTGCTGAGAAGAATGTGAAGTCTGTAGATGTAGGGTTGAAAGTTCTGTAGATATCTGTTAGATCCATTTGGGCAATAGTGTCAATTAAATCTGCTGTTTCCTTGTTGATCTTCTGTCCGGATGATCTGTCTATTTCTGAGAGTGGAGTATTGAAGTCCCCCAGTACTATTGTATTGGAATCTAAATCTCCCTTTAAGTCCCTTAACATATCTTTTAAATAGACCGGTGCCCTGTAATTAGGTGCATATACATTTATAATAGTTACATCTTCCTGTTGAATTGAACCCTTAATCATTATATAGTGTCCCTCTTTGTCTCTCTTAACAGTTTTTGTATTAAAGTTTATTTTGTCTGATATTAATATGGCTACACCTGCTTTTTTTTGGTTTCTGTTGGCATGGAATATCTTTTTCCAACCTTTCACTTTCAGTCTGCATGCCTCTTTGTTAGAGAGATGTGTTTCTTGTAGGCAACAAATAGTTGGGTTGTGTTCTGTGAGCCAGTCAGCCAAACGGTGTCTTTTAACTGAAGAATTCAGACCATTAATGTTCAATGTGACTATTGATACGCAGTGACTTTGCCCTGCCATTTTCCCGGAGATATTTTCTAGTATATGCTTTGAGCTTCCCATGCTCTTTTACTAGTAGGTGTTCTTCCTTTCCCTTCTTTCATATTGATGGCCGTGTTTCTGTGTTTCTGAGTGTAGCACATCTTTAAGTATCTTTTGCAGGGCCGGACGAGTGGCCACAAAGTCTTTCAATTTCTGTTTGCTATGAAAGGTCTTTATTTCACCTTCATTCACAAATGAGAGCTTGGCAGGATATAATATTCTGGGCTGGCAATTTGTCTCTCTTAGCACCTGTGCTATGTCTCGCCATTCCCTCCTAGCCTGTAGTGTTTCTGATGAGAAGTCTGCTGTGAGTCTGATTGGAGATCCTCTGAGAGTAATCTGACGTTTCTCTCTTGCACATTTTAGGATCTTTTCTTTATGTTTCATTGTGGTAAGTTTAATTACCACGTGTCGTGGTGAGGATCTCTTTTGGTCATGTTTATTGGGGGTTCTATGAGCTTCCTGTACTAGGATATCTCTGTCCTTCTCCAAACCTGGAAAGTTCTCTGCTAGTATCTCACTAAAAAGGCCTTCCATTCCTTTCTCTCTCTCCATGCCTTCAGGAACTCCTAGAACTCGAATGTTGGTTTTTTTAATAGTATCCTGTAGATTTCCAACAATATTTTTTAGATTTCTAATTTCCTCTTCTTTTCTTTGGTTTGACTGTATGTTTTCCTGTGCTCTATCTTCTAAGTCTGATATTCTCTCTTCTGCTTCACCCATTCTGTTTTTAAGGCTTTCTAATGTGTTTGTCATTTGATCTATTGAGCTCTTCATTTCATTTTGATTTCTCTTCACTATAACACTTTCCTGTTCTACTAGTTTCTGAGTTTCATTTTGACTCTTCCTTAAAATTTCATTTTCACGAGAGAGATTTTCAATCTTGTCCATTAAGGATTTCTGTAGTTCAAGGATTTGCTTTTGAAAACTTCTAAATGTTCTTATCATAAATTTTTTGAAATCCGTATCTTGCATTTCTTCTATCTCATCATCTTCATACTCTTGGCTTGGGGTGTTTTGCTTATTTGGAGGCATCATACTGTCATCCTTGACCTTGCTCCCTCTATTTCTGTGTTTGTTACTCGGCATAGTTAATTCTTCTTGCGTCACTGTGCGTTTTTTTTGTTTGTTTGTTTGTTTGTTTGTTTGTTTTATACTGTGTCCGTGTTAAGTGGACTGCCTGCTGTTGGAGGAGCCTTGGAGGCTTGAGATGGGTGCGGCCTGAGAGCTCTGCCTGGTTCTTCCTGGTTAAGGGTGTGCAAAGGTGACACCCTCAGGTTATGTGTGGTAAATCTCTCTCTTTTTATTTATTTATTTATTTTATTTATTCAGGGGGTAAGTAACACCGCAGGGCATGGCTGTGCAGAATTGATGGTATTTCGCTTCCAGTCTTTGGCTCCTCTGGACTCCCACTGGGTTGCCTAGGCTACTGAATTGTAGTGACTCAGTTCCTTAGCTCTCCCCCATTGATATGTAAATCCAGAGAGGAGGCCTGCTCTTTGTCTCTTGGGAATTCTTCAAGCCTTTGCAAGGTTAGGGGGAAGAGAAACCCCGAAGCTTTTTTTTTTCCCTTCTTTCCGGTAGTGAGTTTGCTGCACTTTCCGGCCCCCCTCTAGATTCTGACCCCCGTTTCCCCACCAATGTCTCGGGTTATTGAGCTCACCTCCCCTTCCAGCGCTGATGTGTGGACTCGGAGCCCTGGACGTCGCAAGTCTCCCCACTGTTGTCTGTGTGGCATGCACTCCCCTTTGAGCACTGGCGCGCAGACCCTGGGGCTTCCACGGCTCGGTCCCGTGACTTGGCTTCCGTGCGGTGGGCGACCTTGTTCTGCCAGTAGGTCCTCCGATTCACGGCTACTCCATCCAGAAGGGTTTCCCCTGCAATATTTTCCTGGTTCTTTTTTCTGCGGCTACCGTAACTCCCCTTTTATTAAACTAAATTTTCCCAGACTATCGGTGCGCGCCCTCACTATTCCGCCATCTTGGCTCCGCCCCCGGACTCCCTCGCCTTGTTCTTTTTCTAGATCTGTGAGATGCATTGGTAGATCATTTATTTGAACTTTGCAAATTTTTGATGTAGGTAATTTTTACCATAAACTTTACTCTTCATACTGCTTATGCTGAATCCCATAAGTTTTGATATGTTGAGTTTTCATTTTCATTCATATCTAGGAATTTTCTTATTTCCCTTTTGATTTCTTCTATGAACCACTGTTCATTCTGGAGTGTGTTGTTCAGGCTCTATGGATTTGTATCTTTTCTAGAATTTCTTTTGTTATTAATTTCCAACCTTATTCAATTGTGGTCTATGATACCATTTTTAGAAAGTTTTTTGAGATTTGTTTTAAGGGCTAGTATATGATCTATCCTAGAGAATGTTCCATGCACTGTTGAAAACAGTGTGTATTCTGTAGCTGTGGGATGAAATATTCTGTAGAATAGACTGTCCTTGCTCCAGGAATTGGTTTTAGATCCTTGATCAAATATAAGTTGGCTGTAGATTGGATACCCTCTCTGCAGAATTTCTCATCCATGTCATGTACATATTTCCTTATTTCATTTAACTGTTTTTCTTTGTTTTTGTATAACTTTACAATCATTCCCTTGAATTATTTTGGCTGGCATTTTGTTAGTCTCCTCTTCTTGCAAAGAAGTAATGTATTATTGTGTTCCTTTTGGGGAGTCGAAATGAATTCCTTGTTTATGTTTCTTCTGTTTCTACATTGATTTTTCTGCATCTAGGGAATCTCTTGTTACCATCTATTCTGGAGGATGTTTTTGTGTTTTTATTTTTTAAAGCTTTTATTTAATGAATGCATTTTTCATAGGTACAACTTCAGGAATATAGTGGTTCTTTCCCCCATAACCACCCTCCCACCCAGACTCCCGCCCCACCTCCTGCTCCCTCTCCAATCCCCTTTTTCATTGTGGTTCATTTTTAGTTTAATTTTATATACAGAGAACCAACTCTATGTTAAGTACAGATTTCAAGAGTTGACACTTTTAGAAACAGTGGCTTAAATAGCCTTCGTCCTGACTGTTCCAGGGTGACCCAGCTGATTCACAGCATGGAGTGAGCTCACAGTGCCAAGTACACCTCACCCACCCAGGTACATGCACCATCCACAGCACCAACCCACCCCACAATGTGTCCCCCACCCTTCTGTGAGATCCATCTCCAGCATGCAGGGAACTCTGAATCTCCACTGTCCAACCATGCAGGTGCATGGGTACTCAGCTGCAAACCACAACCCTCTCAGCTCTGTGCCTATGCTCAGAATTCCCAGTCACAGGGTTCACTCTCCACTCTGCAAGCTTCCCCATCCTTAGACCCAACCACCTCCAGCAGCAGCAGGACTACCTGCTGTCCCCAATTCAGGACAGGTTTGGCTGTAGCTCCATCACAGCCTGAGATTTTGGGGGGGGGGGGGGAGGAAAGGAAGCAACGTGGCCTCCCTTGATGGAGGAGAGTAGTCACCGAGGCCCCTGCCACCTCTCCAAATTAGAGTCAAAGCCAGTGGGGACTGTGGAATTCTTCCTCAATCAAGGATGCCGGTGTTGGTAGCTGAACCAGCAGGTGGAAGACCTCTCTCTCTCTCTCTCTGGCTCTCTGTAACTTTCCCTTTCAAATAAATAAAAGATTTTTTTTTTTAAATAAAAACATGTTTTGGACAAGTGACTAGTATAGTCTTATAAGGGTCTTTCCTCAGTTTAAGACACTAAGATGGTGAATCATATTGTCTAACACCAAAAGTGAAGCACAAACAACTCTAAAATTCCTAGATAATAACAATATATGAATAACATTATGGCTGTTACTGTTACTGCTGGTTCACTCCCCAGATGTCTACAGCTGCCAGAGCTGGGCCAATCCAAAGCCAGGAGCCTCTTCCAGATCTCCCACATGGATGCAGGGGCCCAAAGACTTGGGCCATCTTCTACTGATTTCCCAGGTTATAGCAGAGAATTGGATCAGAAGTGGAGCGGCTGGGTCTCAAACCAGTGCCCATATGGGATGCCAGAACTGCAGGCGGCGGCCTTACCCGCTACACCACATCAAGGCCCCCAAAATATGTTTTTAGGAATTTTTAGAATCACTCCAACAAAACTTGGAGATGATAACTTTTGAGCTTTAAAGAATTCTTAATTTGATTTCTAAAGTTTTTAAAGCCAAACTTCACTTAGACTGGCAAAACATTTTGTTTCACTTATGACAACTTGATAAGAGAGATGATCTTACATATAACTTGACTCCAAGTTATTTCTATTTCGAAGAAATATAGTTAAGAAACAATCATCAAAGTGGCCAAATAAGCCTAGTTTAGAAGATTTGCTATCTGACAATGAAATATTAAAACCAGGGAGTGTGTATCATAGAAGATAAGATCACGTGTTACCATGGAAGAACTCAAGTATTTTGCTTGAAATAACCAAAAGTAAATTGTATGAAGGAGAAAAAAAAAGGAAGTTAACACAAAAATCACATAGGAATATAGTCCAAATCTGTATGTGCAGTGAATTATTTTTCTTTCATTGGTTCATTCCTTTCTACTGCTTGTCTGTTATATTAAGCATTGTTTGCTGTAGATAGTGTCCCAAGGTGGTTAATATGTCCTCTCTCATCTAAAAGAAAAATGGGTCTTCAGTCAACAATAACAGCTTCTGTTAGGTTCCTAACTTACAGTCATGACTGACAAGTTGTTTGGTTTAGGTAGCACAATATTAAAAGTAACTCTGATTTTTTTTAAAACTAAACATATTTTCTACCCTTCTCTTAGAATATAAGTAAGTTTGGCAGCTAGTTTGCAGGAAAGAGGGAAGTGTAGAGTCTATGGAGCCTTCTGTGTGTATACTCCTGGGTCAAGAATGGGTGATGACTGTCTTTCACTAGTTTGGTTTGTCTGAAGTCAGAGAATGTAAGCCTGGAACAAAGATTTCAAAAGCCCATATGAAGATGTATGATGCCTCAGATCACATGAAAAATAAATTGGTAACGCCAACAGGAGAAAAATTAGAGATTCTTCAAAATGTGGCACTCTGAGAAAGTAAGAATAGTGCAAAGTTGGGATGTTCAGGGAAAATGGCTTTGGAACTGGAGTCACCTGTTCCATCCGAACAGCTCTCACCGGCACCCTCATCAGTGTTGGGAGGGCACAGTTGGGAAACTTTTGGTCAGAGGCAATTCCGAGTTATTGGTATGAGTGAAACTTTTGGAAAAAGAGACATCTTTCACCACTTGACTTGCCTTTCCTTTTCAAAAGGATTTCTATGGGTTTTATCTGCTGCTCTGCCAAGAAGACATTGTAGATATCCTGATACAGCTTCTGGATGCAGCGCCTGAATTTGAAAGATTTCCCCATATGATTTTCTGATGTTTTTAAATCAAAGTTTACTAAAATTGACAAACTTTTGTTTTGCCCCACCATAGGATTTTTGACATTAGACATATCTTCACTCTAAATATTCGCCTCCTCAGTCTTCTAAGTATTTGTTAAATTTTTTTCAGCAACATAGCATAAAATCTGCAAAAAGTAGGCTGCATTTTTTTAAGGAATCCTTGTCTATGGTTGTACTGTGCTGGTAATTCTAATGACACAGAGAAACCTCATTGAATGAAAGTTTACAAAAAAAAAAAAAAAAAAAAAAAAAAACCCTGCTATTTCAGTGCCTCTTCCAGGAGTGCATAATGGATGAAGGGTTTTTCTCTGATGGATAAATAGTGTGAAGTGCTCAGAAGATAAAGTTACTTCAAAGCTTTTCTCTGCTCGATGGAAATGTTTTCTTGAAAAGGAAAGAGAAACGTATATAAACCTGCTGTCTTGGCGACTATGCAAACCTCAAAGGCCGTTGACTGAGGCAGTCCCCACGTGGCAGGAAGAGTCTGAGAAGGGCTGACCTGAGAGTTTGAGAAGTGCAGCACACAAAGGGGAAGGAGATGCAGCTGCCAGATGTTCTGCCCAGTCATGAATGTTGTTTGACAGTGGCTCTTCTGCAATTCCTGACAGAGACATGTTTTTTTATTTTCAATGTTTACCAGGAAAGAAATCCATTTCAAGTAAAATTTGGTTTTTTGTTTTGAAATGCACACTATGGAATGAGTCCTGTAATACCTTCTTATCATTAGAGAAGGACAAAACATGAAGAGGTCTCATGAAGTACCTACTCTGAGGCAGGAGACATATAGACTGCCATGAGGAAATTGACATGAGACCTCTAGAAGAACCTGATTCAAGTTGGAAAAGGGAGGTGGGGATGCTCTTTGTGTTTTTTTTTGTTTGTTTGTTTGTTTGTTTTGCTTGTTTAAGATTTATTTATTTGGAAGTTAGAGTTACAGAGAAAGAGGAAGAGACAGAGATATTGTCCATCTGCCGGTTCATTCCCCAGATGGTTGCAATGGCCAACACTGGTCCAGACTGAAGCCAGGAGCTGAATCTGGGTCTCCCATGTGGTGGTAGGGTGCTTTACCCAGGCCATTAGCAGGGAGCTGGATCAGAAGTGGAGCAGCCAGGACAGTGACTGGCTCCCATATAGGATGCTGTCATCAGAGACAGTGGCTTTACCCACTGTGCCTAATGCTGGCCTCTGTGGATACTCTTTGAGCACACTGATTTTTTTTTTTTGAAGACTGTTGGGCGTGGCGCTGTAGTGTAGTGGGCTAAGCCTCTGCCTGTGGTGCCGGCATCCCACATGTTGTTCCTCTTTCAGTTCAGCTCTCTGCTATGGTCTGGGACAGCAGTAAAAGATTGCCCAGGTGCTTGGGGCCCCGCAGCCACATGAGAGACCGAGGAAGCTTCTGGCTCCTGGCTCCAGATAGGCCCAGCTCCAGTCATTGTGGCCAGTTGGAGAATGAACCAGCAGATGGAAGACTTTTCTGTTTCTCCCTCTCTCTGTAACTCTACGTCAAATAAATAAGTAAATTTAAAAAAGAATAGATACCATTATGGTTCTGAGTTGTCTTGTTTGCATTTTTCCTAAATTCACATACAGACATACATACAAGTTGATATCTTTTTAAATAAATTCATTTCAGAGGCAGAGAGACAGAGAAAGTGCCCATTCACTGGTTCACTCCTTTGGGCCAAACCAAAGCCAGAAAGGAGCTGGGAACTCAATTCATGTCTCCCACATGAGTGGCAGGGACCCAAGTACTTGAGCTTCTACCTGCTACCTCCTGAGTCTGCATGAGTAGAAAACTCGAATCAGGAGTAAATTCAGACTCAAACCCAGGCCTGCTGGATGCAGGTTTCCCTAAAGACATTTTAACTGCAAGTGCCAACCCTGATAGATACATAATTTCATTCAAAAGCATTTCAAGAAAGTTATAACCATCCTGTAGAGTTCTAATTTTATTGCCCACTAGGCTTTGAGCAGAGAGCTTTCCTGGGTGTTCTTCATTCTTTTCTCAGGTCTGCAGCATAGGACCTGATTGCTAAGGTGCCTAGGGAATGGGGGTGAGCAAGAATGTGCCACACTGGGACCAGAGAAGCCCAAGACTGCAGAGAAGAGCTCTGCTGTGGATAAGGAGATGTATATACCTATATAGAGACATCATCTATAGATATTAGTATTTAATGCAGCCCTTGTCGGGAATCTTTGTGAGGATCCTAGTGTCTTCCTTCTTATATGTAATTTTTTCTAACATATACATAGATAAGTGTATGTGTATATATCACCCTTATGGTTTATAGAAGTTGGGGAGGTTAAAAATGGGGGGAATTTGGGCCAGCGCCGCTGCTCACTAGGCTAATCCTCCGCCTGCGGCGCTGGCACCCTGGGTTCTAGTCCCAGTTGCGGCGCTGGATTCTGTCCTGGTTGCTCCTCTTCCAGTCCAGCTCTCTTCTGCGGCCCGGGAGTGCAGTGGAGGATGGCCCAAGTGCTTAGACCCTGCACCCGCATGGGAGACCAGGAGGAAGCGCCTGGCTCCTGGCTTTGGATTGGCCGTAGCGTGCGGGGCCGTAGTGGCCATTTGTGGGGTAAGCCAATGGAAGGAAGACTTTTCTCTCTGTCTCTCTCTCTTACTGTCTAACTCTGCCTGTCAGTGGGGGGGAGGGGGAATTCAGAAAGTATGGCCGTGGGTAAAAAAGTATAGTTCATTAGGAAAAATAAATTCTGGTGTGATATTGTGCAGTACAGTTACTAGACTTAACAAAATTCTGCTATGTATTTCAGAACAACCAAAATTAGAATTTTGAACATTCTCAGCACAATGAAATTGATGTTTGAGGTGATGGACTTGCTAAACATCATTATTACATAAAGTGTACAAGAAGCAAAATACCACTCTGTGCTTCATACATAATTATTGTGTATCAATTAAGAGTGAAACTTTTAAAAAGAAAAAAGTCCTGTGATGCATGATCCTCTGAGTTGTCCTGTATAAACTGCGAGATGAATTTTCCCAGCATCCTATTTTCTTGGATGAATGCTCCAAGAACATTTTTACCTTTAAAATGAAAACCAAAATGCAGTCACAAGAAGATAATGCATCTGGTGCCAAAGCGTAGGGTAACAACAGCTCACAATGAAGGAAACAGAAGAGCTAATTGCTTAATCAGATTGGTTTGTGCTGTGCATACCTATTGAAATATTATACCCCATAAAATTATACAGATATTCCATGTTAATGAAAAATTTAAAAATAAACTCAATTGATGGGGGGGGACACTGAAGAATAGACACCTAATTTGAAAGCCTTGGTAATTTCAGAAAGAGCCCCACAAGTGGAATTATTAGAAAACACAGATGCAGGCCGGTGCTGCGGCTCACTAGGCTAATCCTCCGCCTAGCGGCGCCGGCACACCAGGTTCTAGTCCCGGTCGCGGCGCCGGATTCTATCCCGGTTGCCCCTCTTCCAGGCCAGCTCTCTGCTGTGGCCAGGGAGTGCAGTGGAGGATGGCCCAGGTGCTTGGGCCCTGCACCCCATGGGAGACCAGGAAAAGCACCTGGCTCGTGGCTCCTGCCATCGGATCAGTGTGGTGCGCCGGCTGCGGCGGCCATTGGAGGGTGAACCAACAGCAAAGGAAGACCTTTCTCTCTGTCTCTTTCTCTCACTGTCCACTCTGCCTGTCAAAAAAATTAAAAAATAAATAAATAAATAAATAAAACACAGATGCAAGCACTCCATGTGCCCACCGTCAGTTTTATTAAAAGAGTGATATTGAGAGTAGTTGTTCTAATTTTTAAACTTCTAAAGTTTATCCTTTGATGGTTTATGAACAATGAAAAACTTTTTGTTATTTGTAAACTGGTGACCCACAGGGTAGTTTATGTGAAGGGTATAGATTCAACCTTTCAAATGAGTCAGCAGTAGCGGCCTTTGGTAATGGGCAGATGTGGGAGTGCATCAGAATACTGAAGGGTGCACCTGTCAATTAGTGGAGTGGAGCTAGGGAGGCCTAACAATTTGTAAGTCATGAGACAGTGGGCACCACAGATGAAAACATTCCTCCCCAAAGGCCAACAGAACCTCTTTGTGGGCCACGGACTTGCCTGCCTTAGAAATAAATCCCTGCCATCAAATCTAAAATCTCCCTGCTAGAGTTAAATACGGTCTATCATCAAGCACTGACTTGCTCAATGACTAGTACCCATGTGTGCTTCAGATGAGTTCATTGCTGCTGTTTGATTTCTTGTCCTACATCAGCACAGTGATAACATTCTGTACCTGTACACTTAAAGTCTGTGGAAATACATTTGTTTGCAAATAGGTCAGTCTCTTCTCAATTTCAAAAGAGATCTGCCCTGAAGAAATGAATCATTTAATTTTAGAAAAAGGTAAAACTGTTACTGTGTTAGCATTCCTAACTGAAGCTGTGTTATAAAGCAATTATAAAACAAGACCCCAGTGCTTCATGGCAGCCTTCATAATGAATGAGTTTAAGACCTTATTAGAAAATTCAAGGGTGGAAGTATTTCCTGTATTTGTGTAATTCAATTGCTTTATCTGTTAATAACAGGATATTATTAAACTACTGAACACAGAAACTAAATTTGTTCACAGAAATTAATATATTTGACAGGAAAAAGGTAAATATTGCCTTATACAAATATATACAAATGATCATTGTTTTGTGATTTTATATGCTGAAATTAATGTGAAATAATATATTTTTGCATCAAAATAAGAACTAAATTTAAACTGGATAGTTTTAGCAGGTGTATTCATTTGTAATTGTATTACAATCTTGTTAATAATAAATTAATGTATATTGATTCCTCGTTTTTTTAGTCTGTGATCTTAACTTACTGAGATATCCTAACAGTCAGCTTTTACAATCTGTATGTAAGTGAATTCTGGGTAGATTATCAAACTTGAGATAATGCTACTTTATTCTAGAAATGTTTAAATAATCAGTTTGGAACATGCTTTCAAATGATTCCAGTACACTTTTCCTTATTGTTCACTTATGTTAAATGAAGGACACTTACAACAAAGAAATCCTGGAAATATTTTAAATCTGAATGTGTATCCACTTAACGTATTTTCCAGTGTATATGTGTGAAGTCTTTCATGTATTTCCTTAATATACTTCAAATACTTCCTTACTGGGGTAGGTATTATGGGTACCATGGGTTAAACCACTGCTTGAGACACCTGCATCCCCCATCACAGTGCCTGGTTTAAGTTCAGGCTACTGTGCTTCCGCTCCAGGTTCCTGCTAATGCATATCCTGGAAGCAGCAGGTGATTACTCAAGTACCTGAGTCCCTGCAACCCACATGGAAGACACAAATGGAGTTCTATGCTCCTGGCTTCAGCCTGACCCAGCCTGGCCCAGCCTCAACTATTGTAGGAATTTGGCGAGTAAATCAGTGGATGAGCACGCTCCCTCACTTGCTCTCTCCCTTCCAAATAAAAATACATACACAAATAAATTACTTTTGATAAGCCAGACATTTCCTTACCATACTTCTTTTCCCACTACTTCCATATTCATGTTTAGGTCACATCTCCAAAGGAAATAACTAACTGTGGGGTAATTACATTGCTAATGTTATTCAGGTAATACTAATATTATTATTTAGATATTGTCAAAACTGAGATTGATCCCAAAATTGATGTCTAATTCTCGGCAATAAAGGCAAATAGCTTAACATAGGTACTCCTTCTAGGGAGCATTGTATTTCTCCCTCATGCCATGTTCTGCTGTAATAACACTTTTATGAAAAGGTACAACTGAGTTGAGACCACTATTTCCTGCTGGGAAGCTCTCCTCCTTAACATCCTTGCAGATTCTACTTGATTACTTTGTACATTTGGGTCTAGGAGAAATTTTTAAGCCACTGTTGTAAGTATGAAAAAGGTGGAAATTAAAACTCTGCTTCCCATCCCTGAATCTCTTAGAACACAGAACCTTTTCTTCAAAGTATGACGTGAATGCCAGTATGTGAAGCACAGAACAATGTGCTTTATGCTTCTTTTTAAGGCAAAGCTAAGGGCTCCTAGAGGCACCAATTTCTCTATTATCCTAGCCCATGCAACGACAACCATATTCAAGAATCAGTGATTTATCTTAATGTCTACACAGGTCTCAAAACCAATTCATTTTTGTTAAAAACCTAAGTTGCTGAAATATATGTGGGAGGACCCCACAATTTCCTCTTATTTTTTGGCATTATGGAAGCCCCCAGCCCATCAGACTTACAAAGTGATGTGTTAAGCCATGGGACTGCAGTTTTTTCTTAAAAAGGATATCATGCTATTACAATCAGTAATTTAAATAAAGATTTGACGTGGGGTGAATTGACTCACATACATTTATATTCTTGCTTGATCAAAATCATGAATTTTTGCCTTCATTCTCTAACTCTTGGACTACAGTGTCGATTCTTGTCATATTATCTTGTCCTTATGGGAAGCAGAACCCTTTTTAGTATATTTTAGTCTGCGCCTAGCTTCCAGTCAGAATTCCTACTGAAGAGGACTCCTCATGCACCTTGTCACAACCAAGCGAATGTAGACCTGAAGGATTGATTTATACAGACATCATTTTCAGTGCCAAAAATTTCACCCTCAAGAGTGTGGCTACCTGGAACTTCTTATAGTAGTTACGTATTTTTAAAATCTTCGATTTCTTTAGTGTACCTATCCTGTTTAACGTATATGTTTAACATCAAAACAATAGCTAGTATACTATTTAAGTGAATGAATCACATAAACATCAGTCAGAAAATGGTTCTTGTATGTGTGTATTTTCTGTAGAACACTTACTTTTTGTATCCTTTTTTAATGTTTCTCTTAGGCTACCGAGGACAGAAGGGAGAAAGAGGTGAACCTGGAATTGGGCTACCAGGGAGTCCGGGGCTTCCTGGAACTGCAGGTAACAAGGCTCATATCTTCACAGCCCAAGCCTCTAAGAATGGGAATCATGGCTTCTACCCTATGGGATTTCTATGTCAAAGTGGGTAATCCATGTGTGGTCTGCATTCTAATGGAGTCTTTTATTTTGTTAGCTCTGGGTTTGCCAGGATCACCAGGTGTCCCAGGACCCCAAGGCCCCCCAGGACCCAGTGGAAGATGCAACCCAGAAGATTGCCTATATCCTGTGTCTCCTGCCCATCAGCAGACAGGTGGGAAATGAACAAACACCTGTGGAAGATTTGGCTCCTAGTGACACCTTCTTGCTATTGAAGCTATCTTGATACTGGCAAACCTTCACTCATGATATGTGGGTTGCTTTTTTTTTTCATTTTTTCTTTTTGGTGTAGGCCAGACATTAAAAACAGCAGTTTAAATCCTATACTAATTTCAGATGAGCATTTTTAGGTTTTTTCCAAATTCATTCCATAGGTTTTGCTTCACCATTACTGTGATTTTTGTTCAAAGTATTATATGAAATACACAAACAAATCTTATCAGCTCTTCTTCAGAAAGAAGTTCCGTCTTATGATTTGGTAGACTTACAATGATGTACATTTCATAGACTCATCAACATGTGTTTGGCCTTTGATTTCCGAATTTTAAAGTTTCAGACTCTTGTGTTTAAATTTATTATCATTGCTAAAAATTTTGTTACCCTTTTTGCTATAGTGCATTGCTCCTGTTAAATGTTTTCTGTTTTTTACAACTTGAGAATTCTTATACCATCCTACTTCAGCCAAAAAGTAGATAGGCAATAAGAACTTCATTCTTTGGAAAAAATACAGGAGACTATTTTATCAGGAAGCCTCCAAAAACACGATAACAAACTACTGAAATGATTTAATTCTTTATCATGAGCTGTATTCAAAGCTATTGGCACTGACCTAAACACATACTGCATGAAAAGAAACAAATTCCGATTGTATAGAAGTTCCACAAGCAAAACTTAACGTCCTGTGGTCCCATCACTGTGTTTCCCATTTGGTAAAAACAGGAAACTATTTCCCCTAAGCAGTGTTGGATAGTGAAGGCACCAGGCTGTCTTTGGTACTCTTGAAGCTTAACTGGCCTGGCAGGAACTTTGGACACCTCTTATCCAGCCTCCTTCTGACCTCATCACCCTCGGACTCTAAAACAAGAAACGACCATCAAAACCAAGAATGGGATTTACAATCCCTAGAAGATGAAAGGGTGATGTTAGCAAACATGCACTGACAAGGTGAAACCCAAAAGCTCTCAAGGAGAAATGGTCTTTCTTGCAAGGCTGCAGCAGGAGCACGACAAAGGAAAACCATAGGACTGAACCTGCAGCCTGCACACAGACCAAAGAGTTAACACTCATTTTAAAACTACATCTTCCAAGGAAGCAAAAATGCAAAGTCATCAACCAAATTACTAAAGGGAATGTTCATTGCCTGTCTGTACGTTATTTAGGTAAAGTGTTGGCTGAAAACAAATGAGAATGTTGTTAAAATCCAGCTGTGGGTTCCTGCCACGTTGAGAGCAAGACAACGGAGCCATCCTGTTGTAGAAATCGGTTCACAGCTCTCCAAGGAGCAGTGCAGATTCCAATTTGCCAAGTGCAGGGTAGGATCTTCACTTTGGTCTGTTAATTAAAGAGTGAGTTCAAAAAAGCAAGCCCACTGAAAGTGGACATAACTATGAACACAAATTTGTGTCTAAGGGAGCATGCCTAAATGAAGAAAGGGTTTATTCAAATGCACCCATGCTCTGAACTGGTTTTCATTATAGATAAATGAACTAACTGCTGGTCAGGTACTGTCTACATGGTTGTGTGTACAAACAACCTTTTGGTTATTTCATATTGAATTTTGTTGTATATTTCAATTCTGAGTTTATTTATTTTCCACGGTTATTTTATTTAAGTGTTTTAAATTGATTTTATTCATTTTCTTTCCTGTGCAATACCTACAATGGTGCTGTATTTTAAAATTACACAATTGGAATATACATGTTTTCTTAGTAAAAATAATTTATCCCTAAAAAATGTACATAGATCTAAAATTTGGTGCTATATGTATATCTTGAGCTTATAATTTGCCAAATTTTCTGAAAGCTTAGAATTTGCTACTCTTATTTACTTGAATTTATCATATAAACATTATGTTTTCAAAGGTTATTTTTTCATAGATTGTTTATCATTTTAACTCTGCTGATTCAAAAATATCTTACCATTTTAATATTTTCTTGAACTGTTTTTCTGACAGTGATCAATGTATTTTTTGAGTTGGTGCACATACATAACATTTTGTTTTATAAATTCTGTACATTTTTTACAGATTATGTCATCCACCCTTTCTTACAAATTGTATATTTAGAATTCTTTTTTAATTCCACAAATGCTTGACTGGCTTATTCAGGTGAGCTAAGGAGGAAAGCAGGAACATTAGGTTGTGTGACACATATTACAAAGGACTATTACAATGATTTAAGCTCTTTTTATAATTGGAACATATACATAAATCTGAAATAACGAGAGAAATAGGGCTATGTGTGTATGGAACAAGCTTCTCTCACCCTACTGTATTATTTACCTTCCACTATTTTCTGCCCGAGTTTTCTACACATGATATGCAACAAAGAGCAGCAAGAAACACTGGGTCCAAACGATAAAGCATCAAATGAAGTGGAGATTTGGCAGTTGTCCAGTTCCTTTAATAGAGAGGGGGATAATCTGGGTCCCTAAGTAGGGTGGGAAATTTTCTTCCAGATAACTTAGTGGTTGCCAAATCTCTTGTACCGTTGTGTTCCATTCCAAAACAGTTGTTTACTTCCACATAGATATCAGTGATGTCCACACCAGGGGAGAATAACTATCAAATTTCCCAAAGTACCTCATTTGTACTACAGACAACATGTGTTTAAATACAAAATCATGGCCATGACGACAATTTATATAAAAACTTGTTCATGTAAAAGTAGTTTAAATTCCAGCCTCATGTTTTGTGCCAAGATCAATTAACACTTTCAGATAGAAGTTTTTCTATGCAAAGAAAAAAGTATGGCTTCAATTAGTGTTTATGGCCTTTGGAATCTAAAGAAAAAGGGAGTTTTTTCAGTTTTCTCATTTTTTTTTTCTTTTCTTTTTTTTTTTTCTTTTTTATTTTTTTATTTTTTTTTTTTTGCTCTTTTTTTTTTTTATTTTTTGACAGGCAGAGTGGACAGTGAGAGAGAGAGACAGAGAGAAAGGTCTTCCTTTGCCGTTGGTTCACCCTCCAATGGCCGCCGCGGCCGGCGCGCTGCGGCCGGCGCACCGCGCTGATCCGATGGCAGGAGCCAGGAGCCAGGTGCTTTTCCTGGTCTCCCATGGGGTGCAGGGCCCAAGCACCTGGGCCATCCTCCACTGCACTCCCTGGCCACAGCAGAGAGCTGGCCTGGAAGAGGGGCAACCGGGACAGAATCCGGCGCCCCGACCGGGACTAGAACCCGGTGTGCCGGCGCCGCAAGGCGGAGGATTAGCCTAGTGAGCCGCGGCGTCGGCCCTCATTTTTTTTTTTTCTAAATGAAGACTTTAACCACTACTCCAAACATAAAGGAAACATAGCCAGTCTTAACCTTTTGAATATTTTCACCTTGTGATTAACATAAGTTAATTAATAACCTCAGAATAATCTCATGTT
Organism: Oryctolagus cuniculus; assembly: GCF_051225735.1. Taxonomy (NCBI): domain Eukaryota; kingdom Metazoa; phylum Chordata; class Mammalia; order Lagomorpha; family Leporidae; genus Oryctolagus; species Oryctolagus cuniculus. The sequence goes on along the minus strand of NC_142871.1, from coordinate 102,438,803 downwards.
TATTTCTGTATTTCATGACATTGTTGAAACCTTAAAATTTTGGTCAATTACAGAATTTATATTAAGATATTGTCTATAAAAATTATTGTTTGATTTAAGGTAATTTTTGAATGTTTTAGGCATTAAATAAGGTGTAGCTTTTCTGCAGTCTCATCTGTTGGGAACCTATGATATACCTCCTTTTGTCCACAAGATGGTGTCTAAAACAATTTTGTTTGGAAACTGAACAGAATGGCAGAAATACAAACATAGGAACAGTTTAGTGGACAGCTCAATCAGGCCCTTGCACTTTTACTTTTATAAGTTTTTATTAGTTTATGGTGTTTTCTTCCTAACTTTAAGTATATTTGAAGCAGGCACAATAGCCTTCGAATGACAGTTTCATTTTTTTCTCTTCAGTAGACACATAATTTATTACCTAGTTAATGTATGCATATACTACTTGTAACTGTATAACACCCTCCTATTTTGGTGAAACCTGAGTAATCATTCTACCTTTTAGACATGATATACTCTTTTGACAGATGAGGAAAAGAGAGTTTAGCTTATCACAAGATGTGACAATTTATAAAATTATACACCAAATTCCACATGGTTCAAGGTACTTCAAATTTTACAGTTAGATTTGTGTGATTGTGTATTTTTCTAGAAATATGTACTTACAAACTAAAGATTGGGAACAGTTTTTCAAAATATCATTTTACTAACAGGAACAATAGTATCCTGAAACTGAGAATTCTACATTAAGTCTTATACTGAGGTTCTTTTAATGAATCTTCAGAATAGTTTTCGCAGATTTGTTCATTGCTTTTTTTCCTTAAGTTTTTTTTTTTCACTTGTTTGTAGCCACCTTGTTAAGACACAAGTGTTTACTTTCATGGTGTCCCAGTGTTGTTATTCAATACTTTAGGGTATTAAATAGCATTGAGGCATGCACTCCCCCTTTGGATTTTCTCTACTCATAAAGATTATGCTCCAAAGGGGAGAAAATGCAGGAAAGAATTCAATTTGTATTTTCATGCCTATGTACTTCAAAGTGACTTTTCCCATTGAATTGTGTTTGTTTATTACTTGGCTGATAGAAGTTGCATTGATTAAATTTATTTAACTACTAGGACTCTCAGGAAACAGAACAAACAGTTGTGTTCATTTCTATATTCTGTGGTGTAGCCAGAGTAAGTGATCAGTTTGCTTAAATTGAGTGAAGCACTAGATAAAGACATAAAAAAGTCATTCAGACAACTAGACCCAGCACAGTAAAAATTTACCTGAAAGCTCAGACAGGCTTATAACACCAAAACTAAGTCTACAAAAAAAATTGAACTAGAAGAAAATTTCAAGCTCAGATTCAATACTGAGTGATTCACGGTACAACTGAAGGAGTTAGCTACTTAATTCATGAATTTGTCAAAAGTAAATACTAATGGGAGGTTTCCACTAAACTGAGGGAGTAGTTAAATAAGATTTAAGATTAAAGTGTGTTGCTGAACCATAATAAGATTATGAGTGTCAAGATTCTAGCTATTTTATACCATTTTATTTTGCTGACTTATTTAAAGTATAATGATTTTTCAGTGTATTAATGTATTTAAATTCAGATTGCATTATGGCATATTTTGTGACTTTATTTTTAAAGGGTATGTATTTTCTATTGGACCTCAAACTATTTAGAATAATTCAATATATTCAATGTTAAATGCAATGGACTAGTTTTATTCAGAATGCCATGTGGATATAATGCTTTGAGGCCTTGATTCCTCTATGTTCATCATGCATAATGAGCTTGTCGCCTATCTCAGCAATAAAGGATTTGACCTTCAATCAGGGAATTCTAGGGGGCAGTCATTCATGCTCTGTCTGCTCTTCACCACTTCTTGTGGCTGAAGCGCCACCTGTCAGTTCCATTGTGTTAGGTCTCAACCACAGCAGTGCCCCCAGAGTGCTCTCACGCAAGAGAGAAGTCCCACAGGTGTCCAGTGAACCTAGAATTCCTCTAGTTGAGGATCCATGGTAGTTATGATTTTGCCTGCAACATGAATCATTGCTCACCTTGCAATAAAATTTTTACCCATCTCCTTGGCAGCTCATAACGAATCTCATCTAATGATTGTAGATAAGAATTATAAGCACAAACAAAGATCAAAAAGAAGCAAGTCCTTTGTGACTTTTGTCCTCCCAAAGTGATGGCCTCACTAAAAATATTTGAGATTCATTATTGCAGAAGTCCCTGAGATAATAAATATCACACTTAACTTTTCTTAAAAATATAAGCTCTTAAATCACTAGTGATAAGAAAATAGGCAATAAATAGTTAAATACATAAGCACATTTTCTTAACAGAAGTTAATTACGTCAAAACATGCCAGGGGACTTATGTGTCTATTGAGACCGGGTAATGACTCAACTCTCAACTATTCTCTTCAGGTCCCCTTATGATGAAGTAACTGGGTGCTCTCCAAGGAATGTTGTTTTTCATATACAAATTTAAGCCAAAGACATTCAAATAAATCTGAAAAAGAAACTAAAAACCTGGTAGCAGGTTTTCTTCATTTGTTCTCTGCAGTTATTCATAGGAAACTTGGAGTGCACAGCAAGGTGCAAAGGCTGACAAGCAGAATGTTCGAATGAATTGCCATTTATCAGTCATCATCTTCTTGCTGATACCAGATCAAATACGCGATGCTTCCTCCAGTTGATTGATTAAAGAGCATTTAAGCATGTCATTTATTCACAGGTAGTTTACACTTAGCCAGTTTGAATCAATTTTTACTGAGCCATATGTACTATAACTGTAATGTTCAAGATCACACATTCACTAAGAAAGAGTAAGAATACAAGTGAAAAATATTTTACTATTTGAAAAAAAAGACAAGCTATGTTTCTTAAAAATATATCACATACAGTCATCATCCATTTGTCAACAAGAATACTAGTTTGCCAGTGCTATGTGTTTTTGAGATTTTTTTTTTATTCTTTCCAGGGCTACCAGAAAATATTTTAAAGTAATTTTCATATTTGGAGTGATTTTATGTATCGCTAGTAAAATTTTCACATGTGTTAGTTTATTTTTAAACAGATTTTTGTACTTTAAACAAACCATTATAGCTCAACATTAATAAAATCAGAGGTCAACTTTCTAAATGAGAAATTTGTACAGAGCTCATTTCAGGTTACAAATGAATCAGCTTTTATTAATGATGTTTAAGAATAGTTACACTATTATTATATATACTTTTATATATACACTTATATTATTAGCTTGAAAATATAAAGGACCCATAAATAATTAAATCAGTCATTAAACTTGGTAGTAGTACTTGTATTCATACTCTTCCACTAGATAGAAGTCAATTACCCCAAACTATGCCAGGGAATTTATGTGCTCAGACTGGGAAGTGATTTCCATAGTTCTTTACCAACCTGACATCTGGGGTGAAAGTCATATGATACTGCCATGGAAGCACTGACTAGAAATAAATCAAAAATCATTTGCCCTTGATTAACATGCCAAATTCTAACTAACTATTTATATGCTTCTCTCTTGGAGAGTGCTTGAGTTGTCACTTCATCAACTTCTTAAAATATCTCAGAATCTGGAAATTGTGCTAGTAGAAATATATGGTTGATCTAATTCAGTATTTATCAATTGTCTTTAATGGAGTGGATTTATTGGCCAATTTTCTTTGCAATTTCTCAAGTGTTTGTTTCTGTAAACTATTTCACATAATTAAATGTATAATTGATTGTTCCCACCATTTGGAAAGTGCTAGTTTTACATAATCTATTTGTAAGTGGTAGTTTCAATATTGCTTACTGTATTCATGGAGCTCATTGTCATACATATATATATATATCAGGTTTGTAAAACAGTTAACTATTCTTTGAAATTTTATTTTTTTAATTTTCTTATGAATTATAGAACTGAGAGACATGTTTCATTATCTGATTTTTCTTTTGTTTTATTATGTCACTCCAGTGCAAATAAAAGCACTTTGGTCAAAGATGATGTCATTGCAATTATTTGATTATGTGTCACAGCTCCTGGCATAATTATTCATTAGTCATAATTATGTATTATATATTATAAATAAAAGAGGTTTACTTAACTCACAGTTCTGGAGGTTCAAAAGTATGGAGCATCTGTACATTTTTGGTGAGAACTTCAATATACATCACAATAGCAAGTGGTGCATTTGCAAGAGGGAGAGAGAGGATGTGTGCCACACTCACAACAACCCATTCTCACAGGACCCACTCCCATCAGACAGCATTAATCCATCTTGAGACTGACGAGGGGGATATTCCAAAATGGCAGAACAGAGAAGAGCATTCTGCTCTAGGCTAGGGGTAAATATTGAAAGAAATAATGTGTAAAAGTGTAGGAAGTACATTCTCGAGAGAGTTAGAAAACTACAGTGGAGGGGCCGGAGCTGTGGCGCAGCAGGTTAATGCCCTGGACTGAAGCACTGGCATCCCATATGGGTGCCAGTTCAAGACCCAGCTGCTCCACTTCGCATCCAGCTCTCTGCTATGGCCTGGGAAGGCAGTAGAAGATGGTCCAAGTCCTTGGGCCTCTGCACCCATGTGGGAGACCCGGAAGAAGCTCCTGGTTCCTGGCTTCAGATTTGAACAACTCCGGCCATTGCAGCCAATTGGGGAGTGAACCATTGGATGGAAGACCTCTCTCTCTCTCTCTCTCTCTCTCTCTCTCTCTGCCTCTTCTCTCTCTGTAACTCTTTCAAATAAATATATCAACCTTAAAAAAAAGAAAAAGAACCACTAAAAAAAAAAACAGTGGAATTTCTATGGAAGGAAGAGGAATGCCATGGATTGGTGAGGGAGGTGTGGATGTAAGGCAAAAACACAGACAACACATGAGCCCAGCAGCCAAGAGCTGGAGAAAGCACCATCTCTGGAGAGTGGGGTGAGATCAGACTGCAGTACCCTGTGCCACTGGCATGGCCTAAGGAGCCCTAAGTGGGATAGGGTTCCAGCTGACCCAGTGAAAAAGGGGGGGAGGGCACATTTCTGTCTCCCCATCTCCTCTCCAACGAAGGCAATCAGCAACAGACAGAGAGCAGGTACCATTTTTGGCATAAGCAGCAGCTGTGGAATCTCATGCATGTGCCCACAACTGGCTGGGACAAGACGCCATCAGCAGTACTGGCGGCAGCAGTACAGGTGCACATATTCAGCAACCGGCAGGAAGAAGGCCTCATTTGGCCGGCAGCTCTTGTGCATGTGTGTAATCCAGAGATTGTAGCACAAGGAAAAATCCATGTTCCCTACTGACTTTCAGTCTGGGAGGAATGACAGGGGCAGAGACCCACGTAAGACTGTGAGGTGCCCCCAGCCTCTCAACATAGCACAGGCTCCAGGTCTCAAATTGCCTAGGCAGAGCACCCACAGGCATCTTGCTCTGGGAATACCTCTGCCTCTCTGCGGTCAGGACATACTAGTGGGATGGAGTGCATCCTGTGTACCCCATGACTGTGAGAGCCTTGCGTGTGGAGACAGTAGGAATTCTGTGACTGCAAGAGAGGGTGCAGGGTATAAATGGGGCTTCAAGCAATCAATCTGCATGGCTTCACGAGCTCAAAGCTCCCTGATTGCCTGAACTGGGTCATTTGCAGTGGGATCCGTGCTCACACTCAGAACTGCACAGATCCTTTGTGTGGTTCTAAGCCAGCACTGCTGAGTATTAGACCCACTGTGGGATAACACCCAGGCATTGATCACCTTGGAAGAGAGGAACCAGCATGTGATTACACCAACAGAGGTAATTATGCTCTCTTTTCTACCGACAAAGAGAACTATCCCACCATAGATAACTGACAAGAGCTCCCTGGCCACACCCAGAACACGCCTCTGAGTATTCACTGAAAGAGCAGACACCACACTAAGCCACAGATGCATAGTTTGAGGATAAAAACCATCAGAGGGAAAAACTGACAAGTATCTCCACAAATGCCTAAAAATAAATGCAGAATTTCAAGAAACAATAAGATAACATGACTACCCCACCAAAGGAACACATTATACTTCATTATAAGAATGTAAAAATGATAGTGATTAACAAAATGCCTGAAATGGAATTCAAAAGAATAATCATAGGATTACTCATAAACAATGAGAAGCAAATTTATGAATTAAAGAAATCCATGAGACATAAATGAAAAATTCTCTCATGAAATTGATTATTAAGAGAAATAAAAATGAAACACTAAAAATGAAGACTTTAGTGTGTCAGAAATATGATGGGAAGTCTTAACAGACTTAGTGAGGCAAAGCAAAGAATATCCAATCTAGAAGACAGATTTGGCACCAAATAAATGAATTATCAATGCATCTCAAGGACCTAGAAAAACAACAAACCAAACCCAAAATTAGTTGGAGAAAACAAAATTAAAGAATAAACAAAATTGAAACCACAAAAACAATATAAAATACCAGCAAAACAAAGAGCTGGAGTTTGAAAAACTAAAATTGACACAGATTGGCCCAACTAACCAAAAAATGAGAGAAGACCCAAATCAATAAAATTAAATATGAACAAGGAAATGTAACAACAGACATGACAAAAAGAATCACCAGAAATTACTACAAAGAGCTGTATGCCAACAAACCAGGAAACCTAGAAGAGATGGATAGATTCCTGTACACATACAACCTACCTAAATTGAGCCATAAAGACATACAAAACCTAAACAGACCATTAACCAAGATAGAAATTGAATTAGTCATAAAGATCCTCCCAACAAGGAAAAACCCAGGACTGGATGGCTTCACTGTTGAATTCTACCAAACATTTAAAGAACTACTAATAGGAAACCTGTAGAAGTGAAACTGACGCTATGAGAAACAATGACTTTATCAGTGCTTGTCCTATTGAGGAACAGCTTACTATTTTATTCTTTTTAGTATTTTCTTGTTTTACATAATACCATTGGTTGAACTCTTTAACACACAATTATTCTTATGTGTTTAAATTTAAATGAAAATTGATCCCTGTTAAAAATAAGAGTGGGAATAAGAGAGGGAGGAGATGTACAGTTCGGCACACACTCCCTCGGACTTACCCCTTATGGTAGAACTAGAAACGTACCATGGGATTCCAAATCCCATTAAGGTGGCATGTATCAATACCATCTTACTAGTTAAAGTGATCAGTTTAAGTTCATAATAGATCATAAAGACAGGATTAAGTGTCAAAGGGATCACATAAACAAGACCAGTGTCTGCTAATACTAACTGATAGAAATAAAAAGGAGAGAACGATCCAAGACGGGAAGTGGGACACACAGCAGACTCATAGAATGGCAGATGCCCTAAACAGCACTCTGGCCTCAGAATCAGCCCTTAGGCATTCATATCTGGTTTAAAAGCCTATGAGAGTTTCCCAGGCATGGAAAGCCAAGACACTGTGGCAAAAAAGTGACCGAAATGAAAGATCTCTGTGAGTGAGATCCCAGTGGAAAGAACCAGCCATCAAAGAAGGTGGTACCTTTCTCTGAAGGGTGGAGAGAACTTCCACTTTGATTATGGCCTTGTGTAAATAATATCAGAGTTTGTGGACTCAAGAGGCTTCCATAGCCTTGGAAGCTCAGGACAAGAGACTCGGGTGATTACTGACATCATAAATAAGAGTGTCAATTGTTAAATCAACAACAGGAGTCATTGTGCACTTACTCCCCATATAGCATCTCTGTCCTTAATGTGTTGTACTATGCAAATTAATGGTAAAACTAGTATTCAAACAGTACTTTATACTTTGTGTATCTGTGTGGGTACAAACTTGAAATCTTTAGTATATACTAAATTGATCTTCTGTATATAATTAAAAATGAATCTTAATGAAGAATGGGATGGGAGAGGGAATAGGAGATGGGATGGTTTGTGGGTGGGAGAGTGTTTATGGGGGTAAAATACACTATAATCCAAAAGTTTTATTTAATTAATATAAACTTCAAAAATACAAGTTCAAAAAAAATAACTACAATTCTTCTCAAGCTGTTCAAAACAATTGAAACTTCTTCTATAAAGCCTGCATCACCTTAATTCCTAAACCTAAAACAGAAACAAAAGAGAAAGAACTACAGACCAAGTTCCCTGATGAACATAGACACAAAAATCTTCAACAAAATACTAGCCAAACATATCCAACAACACATCAGCAAGATTAGTCACCTGGACCAAGTGGGATTCATCCCTGTTAAGCAGGGAAGGTTCAACATTAGCAAATCAAAGTGATATATCACATTAACAAATTGAAGAACAAAACCATATGATTATCTCAATAGATGCAGAGAAAGCATTTGATAAAATACAACGCATTTCATTTTGAAAACTCTAAGCAAATTGCATAAAGAAGGAACATTCCTCAAAACAATCAAGGCAATTTATGGCAAACCTACAGCCAGCATCCTATTGAAGGGGAAAAGTTCAAAGCATTTCCACTGAGAACTGAAACCAGACAAGAATGCCCCCTCTTACCACTGATATTCATTATAGTCCTGGAAGTTTCAGCAGAGTCATTAGGCAAGAAAAAGCAATGCAAATTGGGAATGAGGAAGTCAAACTATCCCTATTTGCATATAACATGATTCTATACATAGGGCATCCAAAAGAAACCACTGGGAGATTACTGAACTCATGGAAGAGTTTGGTAAAGTGACAGGATATAAAATTAACACAAAAAAATCAACAGCCTTTGTATACTCAGGCAATGCTGTGCCTGAGAATGAACTTCTAAGATCAACGACACTTACAACACTACAAAAAAAAATCAAATACCTTGAAATAAATTTAACCAAAGATGTCAATGATTTCTACAAGGAGAATTAGAAAACATTAAAGAAATGGAAGATACAAAAAAATGGAAAAATCTTCCATGTTCATGGATTGGAAGAATCAATATAATCAAAATATCCATACTACCAAAAGCAATTTACAAATTCAATGTGATAGCTATCAAAATACCAAAGGCATTCTTCTCAGATATAGAAAAATGATGCTGAAATTCATATGGAAATGCAGGAGACACTGAATAGCTAAAACAATCTTATACAACAAAAACATCATCAGGCATCATAACACCAGATTTCAAGACATACTGCAGGTCATTTATAATCAAAACAGCCTGGTACTGGTACAATACCACATAGATAGATCAATGGAACAGAATAGAAACTCCAGAAATCAACGCATGCATCAACAACCAACTTATCTTTGACAAAGGAGTTAGAATCAATCCCTGAAGCAAGGACAGTTTCTTCAAAAAATGGCACTGTGAAAACTTGATCTCTGCATGCAGAAGTATGAAGCAAGACCCCTACCTTACACCTTACACAAAAATCCACTCAAAATGGATCAAAGACCTAAATTTACAACTGACCCAATACTATCAAATCATAGAGAACATTGAGGAAACCCTGCAAGACATCGGTATTGGCAAAGAGTTCTTAGAAAAGACCCCAGAAGCATAGTCAATCAAAGCCAAAATTGAAAAATGGGATTACATCAAATTGAGAAGCTTCTGCACTGTAAAAGAAGCACTCAGGAGAGGGAAGAGGCAACCGACAAAATGGGAGAAATTATTTGTAAACTATGCAACTGATATAGGATTAATATCCATAGTGTACAAAGAGCTCAAGAAATTCAACAAAAGAATCCAGTTTCAAAATGGGTAAAGGACTTGAACAGGCTTTTCTCAAAAGAGGAAATTCATCTGGTGCCGTGGCTCAATAGGCTAATCCTCCGCCTATGGCGCCAGCATACTGGGTTCTAGTCCCACTAGGGGTGCCAGATTCTGTCCCGGTTGCCCCTCTTCCAGTCCAGCTCTCTGCTCTGTCCCGGGAGTGCAGTGGAGGATGGCCCAAGTGCTTGGGCCCTGCACCCATATGGGAGACCAGGAGAAGCACCTGGCTCCTGGCTTCAGATCAGTGCAGTGTGCGGGCTGCAGCGGCCATTGGAGGATGAACCAGTGGTAAAGGAAGACCTTTCTCTCTGTCTCTCTCACTGTCCTCTCTGCTTGTCAAAAAAAAAAAAAAGAGGAAATCCAAATGGCAAAAAGACACATGAAAAAATGCTCAGGATCACTAGCCATCAGGGAAATGCAAATCAAAACCGCAATGAGGTTTCACCTCACCCCAGTTATTATGGTTCTCATATAGAAATCAACAAACAATAAATGCTGACAAGGACGGGAGGTACCCTAATCCATTGTTGGTGGCAATTTTAACTGGTGAAGCCACTGTAGATGACAGTAAAGAAATACCTCAAAAATCTGACTATAGACCTACTGTATGATACAGCTATCCCACTCCCAGGAATTTACTCAAATGAAATCACCAAATGAAAGAGTCATCTGTACCCCCATGTTTATTGCAGCTCAATTCACAATAGCTAAGATATGGAAGCAACCCAGATGTCCCATCATCTGAGGACTAGATAAATTATGGTATACATACATTATGGAATACTACTCAGTCGTTTAAAAAAATGAAATCATGTCTTTTACAACAAAATGGATGCAAATGGAAACCATTATACTTAGTGAAATAAGTCAGTCCCAAAAAGACAAATACTGTATGTTTTCCTTGATCTGTGATAACAGAGTACCTAAAATGTAGTGTATAGGAGTAAAACTGACATTTTGAGATTCAATGATTTTTTTTTAAGATTTATCGATTCAATGATTGTTTACAGCCCTTGTCCCTCTTGTTGAGGAACAGTGTTTTTTTCTTCATATTTTTGTTGAACTCTTAGTGTAGGGTTAATCTTAGGAGTATGAAGTAATCTGAAAGTAGATAGTTGTAAAAATTAAGAGTGGCAGTAGGGGAAGGAGGAGGAGGAAGGGTAGGAGTGTGGACAGGAGGGAGTGGAGGGTGGAAAGTATCACTATGTTCCTGAATCTGTATATGGGAAATGCATGAAATTCATGTATGTTAAATCAATTTTTAAAAACACAGAACAGGAAAAAGAGTGGTTACTCCAGGACCTACTCACCTTCTAGATGCCCCACCTCTGAACAGTTCCACCACCTCAGATCACCACACTGGAGACCAAGCTTGCAGAAACAAACCTCTAGAGGACAAATATGCAAAACATTGCAAGCAGACGCCTCTGTTTCCAAAACTGTTCTTCCAAGTGGGAGGAATAACATCTTTTCCGTCTATGGAAAAGGCACAGATCAGAATCTTGCTTCTTAAGAACAATTCATGCTAGAGGCATAATATTGGATGGTGTAAGCAGTTTTTCAAGAAACTCAAATGTGGATTGCACCATGATTGATTTAAGCAAACAACCAGGACTAGAATTTTAAAATGCATGAAAGTACACATGGGAGAAGAAATTCATATTTTAAAAATCCCTTTAGGGAACTGAGAGCCATAAACTAAATGAACATATTGACTATTTTGAGCTTGTGTTCTATTCCCTGGTACAGGTCATTCATAGACACAGTGACATAAAGTGATGTTGATCAAACAGCAATCCAATGTGACTATACAAAGAGTAATAAAGTACTGGAAATGTCAGGAAATATCCAATCTTATTGTTAAGAATACACTATTTTAACTGAGTTGCCTTATAAAATTTCTAAGAATGCTGAAACAAATTATTTCTTCATTCATAAAGTTCTGGTAAATGGAGCTTACAAACTGCTGAAATGAAGACATTGTGGTTCTTAACCTAGAGACCAACTGAGGCTGGACTTACAAGTCTACAAAATCTCCAACACTATGCAATGCAATCTGCATAATATGGGAGATGGTTCCATAGTTTTCATTAGAATTTCATGAAGGTCCATTAAGCTAGCCTCTCCCAAAACACACGTGCACACTAAAGCACACACTATCTGTCACAGTGGAACACCCTCCATAGAAGAGTAAAGGGCTTTTTTAAAAAACTTAATTTCTTTGTGTAGAAGAAAGCATTAATATTAAAAATCTTGGGGCCAGTGCTGTGGCATACTGGGTAAAGCCACCGTCTGCTGTGCCTGCATCTCATATAGGTGCTGCTTCCGGTCCCAGTTGCTGCACTGCTGATCCAGCTCCCTGCTCATGTGTCTAGCAAAGTAGCAGAGGATGCCCAGGTAGGTGCTTGGGCCCCTGAACTTGCATGGGAGACCTGGTAGAAGATCCTGGATCCTGGCTTCAGATTGGCCCAGCTCTGGCTATTGTAGCCTTCTGGAGAGTGAGCCAGCAAGTCAAAGATCCATTTCTCTCCCCTCTGTAACTCTGCCTTTCAAATAAATAAATAATATATTAAAAAATTTTACCTATGGAAATACCAGCAATTACAAATTTTATTGTATGTAAATAAGCTCAGTGACTTCTTTTCATTGAACACCTTAATTATAAGAGAACATCCAAGATATTAAGAAACCATATTTATTTTTTCTTTGGTACAACCAGCGATGTTACCTCAACCCTTTAAAAATAAATAAACTCATCAATAAAACTTACGATTGCCAGGATATTAAAATTTCTTCTTTACTTTCACAGAGAAGAGCTCAAGATATTAACAAGTTTGGAGTACAGTACATACAGTTCAACAAAAATTCAGGCTCAAGATGAAAACCAACATGAGATATAAGGAAATCATTCTGGGTGACACAGCTCTTTATTGCCACTCTTGAGAGCACATTGATGGGGATGTTAAGCACCATTCTCTTGTACACAGTGGGGTTTCTTTATAACCAGTCTAGTAAGCCTCCATATAACTGAAATAATCTGAGAACATCATCCAAGTGAAAATTAAAATAACTACTGCAACTGAGGTAAACCAAACAGTTATTTTTGTTTATTGGCACAGTGGCCCACTATAAATCACATATGTATATAGCACACTAAAGTTCAAGACCTTAGGAAGAGGATTGTAAATTTATCATTTATCTAAAGGGAGGTTTTTGGTTTTGCTTTCACTTAAAAAAAAGAATCTTCTATCTTCTTCCCAAGAGAAAGGAAAGAGGACTTGTTGAATAGCACCATTGTTCTAGATATGATTGTAGGACTTCCGTAATCACATTGAACATAATACACTGTCATCTTTGCCCCAGCTCTGGGGGCTTGGGGGTGGTCCTCTGCCAAGTTCCTTCACCAAGTGTGGATTCTGCAAACGGCCGCATGGTACTAAGCCCCTCACTGATCAGGCCCTTTACTAAATGCCCGCTGACCCGCCTGCAAGGTGCAAGAAGCTGGCTCACAGAAACCAGGAGGGCCAGGAGGACCTGGAGGGCCAGGCACACCAGGAATTCCTGCCACCCCTGGCGGTCCTCGCTCGCCATCCCGGCCATTTCTCCCGTAGCTGGCAGGGCCTGGGTCACCTGAAACACACAAAAGATGACACAAATGAACAAGAGAATCGCCGCAGCTGCAAACTGGTGGGAGGCACTAGACTCACACCCAGCAGGGGCAGATAAATGATAAATGATGATGCTTGGTTATTATGAAGGACAAAAATATAAAATTTCTTCACTGGGCTTGGGTTTCATATAAATTAAAAGTAGAAAAAGACTTCAGTGTGTAAAAAAGACTTGAGTATTCCCATCAATTAAGTGGTAATGTCCAATATGGTAACCTGTAGCCATGTATGTATTGAGCATTACAATGTAGCCAGGCCAAATTGAGATGAACTGTGAGTATATAAAACACACCTGGATATTGAAAATAGTATAAAGATGTAGAATATTTAATTAATAATCATTTCTATTTTATATGATGAAATAACATTTCATACCCAGCAGTTTAAACTGCTTGAGAGAACTTCAAAAAGTGTGTAGAAAAGTGGAATTAAAGTTTACTTTGGAGAAAAAAAATTGAAATCCATGGATAGAGGGGTCTTCGAAAAGTTCATGGAGATCTGATAAGAAAAAAAGCCATTCACGGACTTCAAATATTTTTTGTACCACAATAAAAACTTATTTTTAATTCCATTCTCCATGAAATTTTTGAAGCACCCATATACAGATGTTTCTCAATTTATGATAGGGTTATATCCCAATAACCCCGTAAGTTGAAAATGCATTCAATAAATGGAACCTACTGAACAAGCTAGCTTAGCAATACAGCACGCTGTAGAGCATGTGTTATTTAGTTCCCTTCTGCTGCCCAGCATCATGCAAGATAATCATGTGTCACTAGCCCAGGAAAGGATCAAAATTCAAAATTCAAATCTGTGGTTTCTTACTGCATGTGTATTTCTTTCACATAAAGCTGTAACATCCTAATTGAACCACTGTAAATCTGAGACCATTTAAATTGTTAAAATTAATTTCACCTGAATTCTTTTTTCCTTTTTAAATTGGCTACCAGAAGATTTAAGATTACATGGCCTGCGCCGCGGCTCAATATGCTAATTCTCCGCCTTGCGGCGCTGGCACACCGGGTTCTAGTCCCGGTCGGGGTGCCGGATTCTCTCCCGGTTGCCCCTCTTCCAGGCCAGCTCTCTGCTATGGCCCGGGAGTGCAGTGCAGTGGAGGATGGCCCAAGTCTTTGGGCCCTGCACCCCATGGGAGACCAGGGGAAGCACCTGGCTCCTGGCTTTGGATCAGCGCGATGTGCCGGTCGCAGTGCACCGGCCGCGGCGGCCATAGGAGGGTGAACCAATGGCAAAAAAGGAAGACCTTTCTCTCTGTCTCTCTCGCTCACTATCCACTCTGCCTGTCCAAAAAAAAAAAAAAAAAAAGATTACATGCAATTCATACTGTGGTTCATGTTATTTTGTTTTCGACAGTGCTGCAGCGGCATCTTCCCTTATTTCTATTAAGTGATCAATATTCACGAAGTGAGAAGTGAAGCTCAGGAGTTAAAAACACATGTTGGGGGCAAATGGCTTAAAGTTCTAACTCTGCCATTTTATGACATTAGCAAGTCAGTCTCCTCTCCTTTATCTATAATATGGGAAAATGCCTTCCATATAATGACATGCTGTGACTGAAAGCACCTGATAAATGGAGACTATTACAATTAGTAAGATGAAGACTGTCTTTTAGAAGTCTGCCATGCACCCTACAAAATTCCAACATATTCTTCTTATCAGGGGCTTACCCCAACATAAAGCTTCATAATAGCAACTTCCTTGGGGGACACGTCTTCCTTTTATCATGTTCGAAGGTTGTATTTTTCACCCAATGAGGCACATTCTCAGAGGCCTGGCACCCCATAACAAAACACCCCATTGCACTGGCAGGACTTTACAATGTTACTGCAAAAGTGGTTATATTAAGTATAAAATGAGTTATATATGCTATGATAATGTAGTCGTTGTGAGATTCACCTTCCATTCTCTGCCCTCTTGGCCATTCAGCCAAAATGCTGAAAGCCAAATGTTCCTATTCAATGACACATTTGCTTACATTTAATTGCTTTCCTCCTTTCTCCACTTTTTCCATCTTAGTGACCTTATTACATATGGCTTATCCATCTGTAGCAGCCCGATCTTATTATATAATCCTCACAGACTTTTAGGAGGAAGGTAGGCTGGAGACCTATTTCACATCTCACATCTCATCCTTCCTCATGTGCTTACAATCAAATTCATACAAAGCAAGGTCACAGGGCAAAACACTAACAAGTTCAAAGAGAATAATTAACTTGGAATTTATCCATCTCCTGGCTGTAGACAAGGAGAGATGTCAGTAATTCCTCTAATTTATCCCATAGGTTTTCATTCAGCTATATTACATTGTGATGAAGTAGGTGATTACGTTTGCTTCTGATGGCGAGGCTCCCGAGAGATTACATGGCCAGCATCTCTAGATAAGGCTGGAGCACAGGGTGCCCTTAGCAGGGTCCATTCACATCCCCTCACACCAGGCACAGTGAAAGGTTAAGTGATAGCTTACAAGGTTTAAAAAAAAAGATGGCCCAGATCTAAATGTATATAAGTTAATTTTCATGCACCTTATCAGTACAAACATCCCCGTTGAGATATGCCGGATCCGCCTTGACAAAATCAAGTCAGTATTAGGAGGAGAAAATGCCTGAAGGAGAGATTCAAAAGCCAAATGGCCAAAGGGGCTAGGTAGCTAATATAGATCAGGCATAGACAAGCTCCAGCCCATATGCCAAACCCTGATTTTGTAAATAGGCGGATCTTCAAAAAGTTCATGGAAAGTATGTGCTATTTTTTTCCACGAATTTTTTGAAGTGCCCTTGTGGTTTTATTAGCACATGCACAACCATGGCCATGGGTTTATATTTAATCTGGGCTGCTTTTGCACCACAAGGGCAAAGATGATTAACTGCAACAGAGAACATACACCACCTGTGATCCTCACAAGGCCAAAAAATCTACTGTACAAAAAAATTTGCTAATTAGTAGTATTATAAAATATAATGAACATGAATCAAGAATTTGTTGCTACCCTTACTATGTGAAAACATGCAATACAAATATGGAAAACAGAAAATGATATACCACATCAGCATGGAGGAGTAAGGACTGTGGTGACCTGGGGTGTAGATGCTGGCAACAGCCATGCTCCAGCCTATGTACAGCTGCTATGGTGGAATATGCCCTGGTGTTTTCAGAACTTTTAATTTTCAAGAGAAGCCAGGAGTTGGGTTGAAATCTCTCAACTTTTAAACATTAGTAATCAATTCAAATTTGCCTTTAACATTTATAGAGCTAGAATCCTGCCTAAAACCTTAAATTGAAGAAATTTCCTCCTCTAAGATCCAAGAGTACTTCAAAAAGTTAGTGGAAAAAACGTAATTAAAGGGTTAAGTGTATTTGAATGCAAAAGTAATTGGAAATCCACTTTTTTTCATAAAGTGCATTTTCCACGAGCTTTTTTGAAGTAGTATCACACAAGTAACATTAAGTAATAGAAGGAAAACTTGGTTTTCATGTTTAGCTGTCCATTTCAACACATTCCAGGAGTTTTAGTAACTTAATTTGTTCCAAATTCCTGCTTATACTTTAATAGTTGATAAGACATTCTGTCTACTTGCAATTTATTTTATGAAAATCAGAGTCCAATTCTGCCTTTGACAAATGCAGCCATTTGCCTTTGGGGGCCTTGGATGACATCATTTCCATCATCACTAACACATAAAGCTATGCTTTCCCTCCACGTGACATGCCTATGCTCATGACTGAGCCCATTTTCCTGAGAGGAAGGTTGATAAATCGTTGTCCCTAGTGATCTCGTTAGAAAGTGCTGGAATTAGACACAAGGGCGCATAACCACTACTCTGACGTTACCAGCTGTATCTCCATGCCTATTAATGTTCTAACTCTGCAGATGTGTGTCTCACTGGGCCCGAGTTGACCACACAATTACATACAGCACTGATTTTTCCAGAACTTTAGAAGAAATTGAGAACTGTATGTGGTTTGTCTCTGTAAAGAAACCAACCTCACCATGACAGATTGTCAGTTTCTAGCGAGCCCTGACCAGAGAGCATTTGTTCTCAAGGATGTCCTAAACTTGCTGTGTGGGAACCTCATATCTTGGTGACACCATGTCACAAACCAAGTCGTTCAAAAAGCAGTACAAATTCACTATAATCGCCCACAAAATGGCCATAAATGTCTGGCTCAAAAGCTGCATTAAAGAATATCCATAAACTACTATGCAACTTTTCAGAAAAGAAATGATGGATCTTAACTTTTTATTCTGCTTTGCTTGTCTCATGGGTGTGTTCGCTACACTAACTGCCTAATGATTGCATGGTTTTCTAAAATGTAAAGTACCTATAAATGTCATTGTGGAACAATTCAAGATTTTTAAAAATGAGTATGTGTCATTCTCTTTGCGAACACTAGAGGGTAGTCATGTTACACTGATGAAGGCCCATCCTGGCTAGAACCTCTAGAGGCAGTCTCTTCCCTCAAAATGCTGTGGCGCAACAACAAAACTACAAATAATTTTCAGCATTACAGCATTTGATAGTTAATCCAGTGATTATGCAAACTTGTATGTACACAAACTTACATTTCTTACGTTAAGCTTACTTTTGTGGTGTCTGACAAACATATCTAAGGAATTTGTTTAAGTTGGTTTATGTAAGACCTCCAAATTCAATAACTGTAGCAATGATCATAGCATAAATGGCTACTACAAAACTTAAGTCCAAGATGAGCATTTGTTTTTCAGTCACTATTCACAGGCAAAGCTCATCTGTCTGCAAACCTTGCCCAAGAAAACCAAACAGACTTGGAACCTGGTGTGGTCCAGCACAAAGCCAGCCATATCTTCACATCCAAGAAGGTAAAGCATCTCAGCTCATAGGTCACATTCCCAGTGACCACATACACAGGATTCATCGCTGAATTTCTCTCTCTCTAGCAAGCTTGAATGCACAGAACAAGCGTTTCTCCTTAAAATCCTCAGAGAGCCAAGGAAGTAGTCCCAAATAAGTTCACTGTCAACAGGTACAGATTTGCTCTGAATGAGTCAACTTAACTAAGCAATAATACTAACTGGCCTCTGATGTAGATGGAGTCTATGCTTATGGGACCTGTAGAGCCTTGGGAGATGGGTGGAAAAGGAAGCAAGACCCTAAGTTGTCAAAGTGGTTAGGGGGCACACCCATGTCACATGATTCAAGGGGCAGACCCAAATGAATCATCTTCTTGGACAGCCAGCCCATCATTGTGTCCACTGTGTGGATCTGGACTCAGGAAACGGATATCTCTGTTGACTATTTACTTCATACAAGACTCGTGAGGGCGGAGGACCTCTGTGAGTGTCTATTTCCTCAAATATAAAAAGAGGAAGACCAATAACAAGAACAGCTGAATTTGCAGTGTTTGCCTGGTGCTGGGTGCTCTTCGTGGTTCTGCAAATACATTAACATGTGCACAATCCCCTAAATTACTCTCTAAGGAGATGTGGTTATTGGCCCCATTCTGCAGAAGAGGAAAATGAAGCACCAGCAGGAAGTCGCTTAAAGTGAGTGGAAGAGCAGCATGTGAACCTCACAGCCTGGCAAAGTCCACATTTCCTAGGTATCTGCCCTGCCTGCTGTTCTGGCTGCCAGAAACAAACTAGATAACATGTGTGTGCACATTTTAAACAATAAAGCGCCAAAGCCATAGTCCGTGAAATGGTTATCATAATGGCCTATGGTCTCTAACAGTCAACGTGGCATTATGATCCCAAAGGGCATGTAACACTCGACAAGGGACAACTGAGAGACATACCACTGTGGAGGAGAGACAGAAAACTAATACTGTCCAGAAAGAATAAAGGAATTCTAGTAACTGATAATGAAAGTCTTCAATAGATTTTTTTCACATGTGTTAGATATGTTAGCACAAAGAATGATTATGAAATCTTTCCAGCATTTAGGAAGATCTGACGCCCAAATTCCACAAGTAGGGACAACAAGGAAGGTCGCAGAATTTGCCGCTCTTCTATTTCATCTAGGTAGGATATGTGTTTGCCCAGAAGGTTCCAGACTCTCCACAGAGCCCCACTGAGGGCTCCTCCAGGTCCTAAATCCCTTACTATGGTGTTTCAGAGAGACCACATCCCAGGGTCTACCAGGAAACAAAAATGGTCCAACTTCTCAATGGACAATTACCCAGCAAAATGGTATGCTGCAAACCAGTGCTTTGCACTCACAATTTGGACCTGAAGGAGATTTTCACTGAGGGAAGGTCTGAGGAGCCATGGTGTCCAGAGAAAAGAGAAACATTCCTGGTGGTCAAGAACAAAAGCTGAAAGTTTAACTGGGGTCCAACTTTGCCCACAGCTCCTCTTCACTCATCTCAAAAAGCAAAATGTATATGTTATGTTACTAGTACTAATAATCAACATGTCTTGAGCACCTACTGTGGTCTAAACTATTGTAAGCACATGATATGGATCGAGTTCTATTTATTCTCAGATTCACACTCAATGTCTCTTTTCATTATTTTATTAATGGAGAAACTGAGGCATGGATCAGTGACTTGGCCAATGTCATCAAGTGAGTGAGTGACAGAGTCAAGGTCTGAACCCAGGATGCCTGCATCAAGGAGCCCACACTCTGCACAGCCAACTTTCAGAGCACCAGCTTTAGTAGGCGAAGGGCCTAAAACGCTCTTGTCAGGGACTTGATGAACTTGAGAAATTCTAAGCTGAGCATATGGACAGGGAGCTGGCCTAGAAGCTCCACTCCCTGGCTGGCCCTGCTATGAGGACGATAAGGACAGACCCCTGCACTGCCAGCATCTGGCCTTCAACAGTAGCCTCTGTTTTTGAAAATTGACCTAGAACTTGGATTTTTGGCTAAATAATGTCAGATACCCTCTCCATTAAACAAGTAACTAAAGCCCCTGGAAAGAAAGACTCAGAGGTTGGGGAAACAAGAAGAGTGTGAGTGTGTGTGTATGTGTGTGAGCACATGTGTGCCTGCATGCCTGGGGGAGGGGGAGAGGAAGAGCCTAAAGGAGGAGGGTGAGTCTGGAGGTGGGTCCTTGAAGGGAGGGGAGAGGACTGGCCGAAGGCAGGAAGAAAATGAGCAGGTCTCAAGATCCTAGGCAGGGTAGCCACAGAATAAATGTGTTAACTAATCAGATGTAAGTATTCAATCCAAGGCCAGCTACAATAAATCTAATTTTTTTTCTCCATATAGGAGAAAAGACAAGGGTCGGGGGGGTTGCAAACGATGCACTGGTCCCACCTCGCCATGTTATCTATCCATGGAGGGTCTCAGCTACTGAAAAGACAGTCAGCAAAGCCTCGTCTACCTGTCCCATCAGATTCTGCTCCTCCGCCCTGAGTGTGGGGAATGTGTTCTCTCTTCGCAGTCAGGAACACTGAGCTGTCAGCTGGTTTTCATCCCTCTTCCCTTTTTTAAAGGTAAAATAGAGTTCACCAACATAGTCTTGTGAGGAACAATCACCAGAAACCATGAGCTCTTAAAGAGAAATGTGGCCAGGGGTCAAGTCATTGGTTCCAACTGCTGAATGATGTGTCCAAAAAAGCGAGAGTAGAACTTGTTAGCTGCCCTATATAGGCAACTAATTAAATTGTGATAATGATATTTCATCAGTTCTAAAACCTCCTATCACTACTACCAGTAAAGGAAAAGCTCTCTTAGTAAATCCTATTTCCTTTTTCTCTCTTCTAAGCATCCATCAATGAATCCAGACTTAATCGTACACTGAAATCTTCTCTCAATCCCATTTAGTTCCAGATAGATTGTCTAGCCTTTTTCAATCACAAAAATCTTCCTTTTCCAATCACAACAATTTATTCATTCGCAAAAACTTCTCGACAGGCCCATGATTCAGTTTGAGAAAGGCAGTGTTTGAGCTATCTTTAAATGTACTCATTTAAAAAAAAATTTTTTTTAATGAGAAAGCAATCACAGGAGCAATAAAATGCATAATTGGAAAGAAATGATGTTTTGAGCCATAATTATAGCTGTGATTAAATATGTAAGCTTCTGGCAGAATCAGAAAACGATAACTTCTTTTTCTAAATTTCCCTAAACCAACTTTTCCAAATCAATTATGGCAGCAAGTACCATTTCACTTCTTTCTCTCTGAGCAGCTCTCTCACCTCTGCTATCTCCAGCAACAGACACCAAGGGGTCTGGCACCGTTGCCTCAGCCACTGTTAAGAGAGAGTGCGCTCTGGAAGCCTGCACGTCATTCACACCTTCAAACTGAACTGGCTTTTAGCCCGGCTATGCTGCTTCTGTGGTTGTGTTTTTAAGTCATTTCCCAGTAGAGCGTGCTCCAGCCAGGGCCCTGGTGACAGAGCAGCCAGTGTGTAGAGAGAGAACAGAAGGCCAGTGAGAGGAGCTGGCTCTTCACAGAGGCTGCTCTGTCGCCTCTGTCCACACAGCTGGGGAGGTGGCTTGTGTGTGGCTCTTTGTAACCGAGTAGGAATGTTCAGGTTTCGAGGGATGGGGCTTGGATATGAGGTTTGGGAGAGTTTGGATATTTGAAAGAGTAGCTGTTAAAATAAAATTTCAGTTGTAGCTGATAACTTAGATTACTTTTCCTACTACTCTGGCTTTTTAATTTAAAAAAATGAAAAGCAGGAAACTATCACTTGGGCTAGAAATGGAAAGGACCCATTCATCCAGAATTTTATAAGTGTGCTGTGTCTGGAACTGGACACTAGTCTTCTTAAAGCATCTATTTAAGAAATTAATATTTCAAGTGTTGATCCTGTTTTCTCACAAAGAATATGATATGATTTATAGGTCATTTAATTTTTCCTTTTGGCTGGTCTTGATAAATCTATGCCAGCCATAATGATCACTTGATAAGTAATCCAATGGTAACTCTTTTAAAACGTTATTCAATTCACACTGTTCACTTGCCATCAATTTCTCTACTTGGCCCTGCCACATAAGACACTTACCTGGGAGACCTGTAGCTCCAGGCAAACCTTTGGGACCTCTTCCTGGAGGACCAGGCTCCCCCTTTTCTCCCAAGTCACCTGCATTTCATTAGAGAAATGTTATTTTTATATTAGTCTATAGAAATAAACATCTGCATTTTTAAACTTTAGACAAAGCCAAAATTAGGAAACCAAAATTTCACGAAGTTGTCACAGACAAGACTGTAAGTATACAGCAAGTCAAAAGTCAAGGTCATATTAGTAATAGATCATAGTAGGGGGAAAATCAAATCATATCTATAGACACTAAAAAGATATTTGACAGAATTCAAAACTTAAAATTCAATAAAGAATCATTGACTACTTCCTTAATATAAGATACATCTCAACCAAATCTAGTGAAATACATAATGGGAAACACAAGAATCAGTTCTACTACCGTGTGAACACAGATTCCAACATTATCTTCATCATATAATTTGGTTTGAGGAGTAAAAAAAATCCCTAGTATATACCCTGAATCTCTAGAAAATAAACTCAAAATATACTACAAACAATATGAGAATCCAGGCCGGCGCCGCGGCTCACTAGGCTAATCCTCCGCCTTGCGGCGCCAGCACACTGGGTTCTAGTCCCGGTCGGGGCGCCGGATTCTGTCCCGGTTGCCCCTCTTCCAGGCCAGCTCTCTGCTGTGGCCAGGGAGTGCAGTGGAGGATGGCCCAGGTGCTTGGGCCCTGCACCCTTTGGGAGACCAGGATAAGTACCTGGCTCCTGCCTTTGGATCAGCGCGGTGCGCCGGCCGCGGCGGCCATTGGAGGGTGAACCAACGGCAAAGGAAGACCTTTCTGTCTGTCTCTCTCTCTAACTGTCCACTCTGCCTGTCAAAAAAAAAAAAAAAAATGAGAATCCATTAAGCTAGCAAAATACAAAGACAATACACAAGCAACCTGTAATAAGACATAGTAAAACAGATAGACAATGGCCATTAAATTATTAAATAACTAGGAATGAATTTAATCCAAAATAATCATGTCTAATATGAAAACAATTTTTAACAAGTCTAAAGTATAGAAGATGACTTGAAAAATGTTCTTAAATGGAATGATGTCATGATAAAAAGTTGTTAGTTCTCCCTCAGTTGTATTTTCATCATGATCAATAAAAATGCAAACACAAGTTTTTAATCAAAAGAGGCAATTCTGAAGTTTGTATAAAAATAAACACACACACACACACACATATAAGGGGACAGTGCTGTGGCACAGTAGATTAATCCTCCGCCTGCAGCACCAGCATCCCATATGGGTGCTAGTCCTAGTCCCTGCTGCACCTATTCCAATTCAGCTCTCTGCTATGGCCTAGGAAACTAGTAGAACATGACCCAACCACTTGGGCACCTGCACCCACATGGAAGATCCAGAAGAAGCTCCTGGCTCCTGACTTCAGATCAGCCCAGCTCCTGCCATTGCAGCCATTTGGGGAGTGAACCAGTGGATGGAAGACCTTTCTCTATCTCTCCATCTCACTGTACCTTTACCTCTCAAATAAATAAAATCTTAAAAACATATTAAGCCAGAATAGCCACCCAACAAAAAAAAAGAGAGAGAGAGAGAGAAAGAAAGAGAAGAAAAGCAGCATGAAAGGAATTAATCCCAAATATAACACAGTTTAAGTGGCCTGGTACCAGTCCACAAACAGGATAGAAAACCCCCCAAAACAAGTTTAAGTGGTATGGTACCAGTCCACAGACTCCTGAAACAGGATAGAAAACCCCCCAAAACAAGTTTCACTACATACAGAAATTTGGTTTATAATAAAGTAGCATCTTAAAATGGGAAATTGTTGAACAATTCAATACATGATGTTGGAAAAAGTGAGTAGTCAACTGCAAGAAAAAGAACTGTACCTCACACCATATTCCAGGAAAAATTACAAATCATATACTTATATATGAAATATAAGAACTTCACATAGATATTATAACCAGAAATTTAAAAGGTTGGGAATTGATTCTAGGTTTTCATGTTCCAAAAGATTTATTTTTTTCCACTGTATCAGCAAAACTAGCTTACGTGAATTAAAGTATAATAACAAGAAATGATAAAAAGATCAATTTAAGAAAGAGAAGAAAACAAAGAATGATTTTATAGAACATCAGATTCAAGTTGGTCTTTCTATTAGGATTTAAGGATTAAAGAATATAGGGAAAATACATATTTATATATCCTTAAATAGCATTACTTGAAGGGATACATAAGAAACTAAAAACAGCAATTATCTAATGTGAAGGGTATAGGGAACTAAGCAGATGGGATACAGGGGTGGGAAAGAATGTCTTCATTAAATACCTCCTAGACATTTAAAATTTTTTGAACAATGTAAATTTACTACTACCAAAAATAAATTAATGAACTTTAAAAATTAAAAGTATGCTGTCAAAAGTATCACTATTGACTCATTATTTTTATGGACTCTACTTTGGATTGCGACCAAATGTATTTTCAGGATATTTAAAAGACAGTTGATTAAATTTGGGATTTAGCAGCCACAGAACAAACCTGCACTAATTATACTGACTCCTGCAGAGACCAAACCCGTGAAACTTGGCCCCATTAACAAAGTGCATTAATATCTTAGCTAACTTGGTCCTAAATGACTTCTTAGAGAAAGACATCATTCTACTATCCCATTGGTATAGTAGTATATTATTATTCCACCACACTATTAAAAGAGGTAATAGCATTTTACAACAGCTCTGTATATAAGCATTTGTCCAAAACATCTATATGAGCCTCACTTCTATACTGAGTCAAGTTTATTATAATTTAATAGCCATGTGCACAAAAATGGAAAAATTATTTGTACACGCAATATGCACCTTAGTCAACAAAAATTTCTATGAAATGAATGTTTAAATAGACACCATTTTTTGATATTAACTGTGAATGTTTAAGATGAATCAATACATTTCAAGATAATTGAAATTTATTTAAATACTTCCTAATGACATAGGTTGAATTCATATTCAAATTAGCTAGTTTCGGTTTTGTTGGCTGGGGCTTTGTTTTTAGTATATTCATCATCAGTGTGGCCTTACTATATCAGGATGTTGTGACAATTAGTGTTTTAAAAACTAACAGCTTAAGCATTCTTGTTAACTTAGCAATCTAAATGTCATATCACTGTAATTCTGAAGACTGGTGATGAGAAAAGAATCTCTAAGTGTGCTTTATTTTCTGAAGACAGGAGAAGCACACTATAAATTAAAATGTAGTTTTCTCACTGGTAGTGAAAGAAACTTATTTACACATGCTAGCACGATGCCACAGCATTAAAATGTTCACTGCAAGGAATAACACTGATGTCGCAGTTGTGATACTTTTGGTCATCAATCACAGAAAAGCAAATTGTAGATGGGCACTGAAAGACAGAACCACTCTGTGCAAATGGCTGCCCCACAGCAAACCGTGCCCGGAGGCTGGTTCTGTCCATCACCAGGGTTAATCACCTCCTCCCAACCCTGGTCATGTCTGCTTTTAAGAGGTATCAAAACTGGCTCAGGTAATGAAAAATCCACCTTTTTTAGCCCTTTCAGCTAAAAAAAAAAATCCTTGCAAAATAAGGGATGAGGGAAAATACACAGTTTGAGGGAAAAAATCCAGTTTATTATGAACAGAACAAAAATCCTCATGGCACTATAGATGCTTTTTATTGCATTTATTCACAAGCTATAATTGACAGTCTCCATGGGAGCAGACTAAAACTGAAAGAAATGTGAGTCACGGTTATAACATGCATTTTCTCAAGTCTTCATTTACATATTGACACATCTGTTTGACTCACACTAAAATATCTAAAAATACACAGCCTAACCCAAATGAATCTAAAATTAATCCAAATCATGAATATTTCTTAAAATATGACATAAAAAACTGATGTAATGCTTAACAAAAACGACAGAAAACCAGTCAGCTGTCTGTGATGTTTCTGCCTGAGTATATACAGAAAATAGACATGCAGCATGGGCATTGGCGCTCCCATGTTTGTGTGATATAAAACAGGTCAATGAAAAATGAAGAAAAATTAGATCTAATCTATGTGATTTGAGGTATATTTCTATAAGCTCCTATTGAAAAAAAACCCACTGTGTTTTTCAGTGTTTTTTTTTAGAATGAAAAGAGTGACTAAGACATAGCCTGAACTGCTAAAAACATTAAGAATAAAACTTGGTTATTTATGTCACAATTTCTCTAGAAAAAGACTCTGAAAGTGACTTAAAAGCAAGCCTCATCCTCTCCCTTCTTTTCTAGGGATGGGAAGAAAGGAACATGCAATACTAAAATACATATCTTCAGTAAACTGGCTGAAAATTTAAGTTTCAAAATGGTGGAGTGTTAATTATCAGGGAAAATTTGAGCTACAGACACTTGGTTAGTAGGAAACTATATGATTTCCATTAAATACTACTGTTCATGTGTGTGACAGGACAAGAAAGGTCAAATCCAGTTACCCAGCATCACATATTCCTGAAGTGTGAAAGTATTGATTGATAAACACAATCTGAGTACCTCTCATAGCCTCCATCCCAAATCCTCAGATGTCAAACTAAGAGTAGATACTGATTTAGAGGAATCCAAGACAAGAAAGAGTTAGAGGAGGGAGGAGAGAAAAAAAATCATTTAAAACAATTATATCACTTCAGATTATAGACTATCTAGAACAAGAGAAAATTAGAAGGAAATACCTCATATAATCAACGATTGTTTGGTGAATGAATTTAGTGCTAGAGCAAATTTCTTGGCTGCAAGAATAGAAATATACTTGTCTTCCTTTCAAAACGAGTTTCCTGCCATCAAGTCAACACTGCTCGAGCTAAGTACAATTCAGCGTTGCTAAGAGCTTCCCAGAAAGCTGTCTGAATAACTCTATTTTGTGTCCATTGGTTCTCAGCGCTGGCTTCACATTAAAACCATCTGGGGAACATCATTTGCTTCCAATACCCAGACCCATTAAGTCAGAATCTCTGGAATGGGACCACTACCCTAGTGATTCCAGTGTGCAGTCAAGGGCTGAGAAAGAGAGAGTGAAGCACTCTCCCAACATAGCAAGAAACAGACATTTTCATTTCTTAAAGTTAAGCTCTGCCCCAAATGCAAGGACTTCCTTGCACCCAAAGAAATAGAGCTGCGATTTTTGTAGCCCCTACAAGGTACTTCTTTTCAGTAGGAAAATGGGCAACTGCATTATTACACCAATACAGCAGCAGCGTTCAGGATCACCAGGAGGGCTTGTTAAACCAGAGTGCTTGACCCCACTTGCAGAGTTTGAATCAGTGGGTCTGGAGCACGTGGAGGATTCATACTCAGCTCTAGGTCCCTGGAGATGCTGATATTCCAGGCACTTCTCTTTCATTACCACTCCTCTACGTGAACCTCAGCAAAGACAGAATCAACATCCACAGATCCACCCAAGTCAACAGTTATCCCAAACAGCAGAGTTTCTTAGAAATGGTCTCCAGAGCAAACTAGGCCTAACCATGGAGATAGCACCTACACCCAAGTCCCTCAACTAGTCACTAAAAGCAGGTCAAAGATGAATAGATCCATGATTTCTTCAGAAAAAACTACCAGTTCTCATTAAGAGGAACTCTACTTGATGCTCTCTAATTTGTCCAGCCTCTGAAAGCTTTGAAATTGGGCCAGCCTCACAAGAGGCTCCAATTAGAGCTCATTTTTTTTAACATGCAGCTCTGTAAATGCCAAAAAAAAAAAAAAAAAAAAAATTCAAGTAATCAAATAAATTGTTCCAGCTGAGGGTAGTGTTAGCCAACTACATCAGCAATTCATTTGTAGATCCAAAAAGACAGCTTGCTCGCCCTCTGACCATTCACACCAAAACATTTATTCTTAATTGGAACACCATCGTATTAAAGAAAAATCCCTCTCTTGTTTTTGGTGGCATATTTTTCTGAAGTTTCCTAAGAGCTGTCAGTAACTCATCACAATAGAGAAACTCCTCACATGATTTGATCATCTCTATAAACTAGTGAGGCCATACACATCCTGAGCTGCAATATTCCCCTCAACCAGCAAGCACCATCTGACACAAGCAGTCCTGCTGAATACCCACCTCACACTCACAGCCCTGCTTCTCTGCAAAATACTGGATGCCAGGGCCCCACTGGCTCTGCAGAAAAGTGGATAATACAACTCTCTCCCACATTTAACAAGGAATCAAGTTAGATTGTCCTTTAGAGTTGAAAACGTAAATCATCAGGACTAAATATGCAAAACCGCTTTTTAAAGGAAGTGCAAGGAAGCTCCAATTCAACATATATTTTTTTTCTTATTTGCTGCTTAAAATTTTGTTAAGTGTAGGTAGCAGATAAATACAACCTTAAGAATGGGTAACACATTAGAAAAGTTCTACAATGACTTTAAGTTCTCAAAAAAAAAAAAAAAAGTAGCTGAATGATCCTTTACCAGATCTTGTGAAGTTTATTTGAAGCCACAATTAAAGCTGAGAGCAAATAAGAAAGATCAGTACACTAGAAGTCGGGGGACCTTAATTCTAGCATTTGGTCTACTGTTCATGGTACAGCAGGATCAAGGGAATATCACATAATAGTTTTTGAATCTTTGTCCTCACTTCTTATCTCAATGGACATTTGTAATTGGTAAAACATGAACCCTTGAGCTCACACATGGATTACATACCCCAAAAAGGACAGCACATGTTGCTGGGCGCAATGACTTACCCTTAGGTCCCCTCAAACCAAGAGCACCAGGGGGGCCTTTAATGCCTGGGAGGCCACGAATTCCCATCTGGCCGGGGAAACCATTCTCTCCAGGAGGACCAGGGGGGCCAGGGGGGCCAGGTCTTCCAGGGAGGCCCGAGGCACCTGAGTCCGGACGTTTGAGACTAGCAGCCATCTCAGCAAAATGTTCTAAAAGGCAATAAAGGAAACAACCCAGCAAAGTCAGAAACATGAAAGCGATCCCAATGAAGAGAGGTATTCCAAAGGCCATTTTCTCTAAATGAGTCATCAGGACTTCAAAACCGGGGGTGAGCAATGACTCCAGTTGGGTAACATTTCCATGGGCTTTCTACCAGGAAGCTTCACAGGTGCTGCTTCATTCAACTCTCCCTGGGTATATTTGGTCCTGCTCTTCCGGGTCAAAGAGCAGGAGGTGACAGGACCAAAAAATAAAAATAAAAATAAAGTAAACTGCAGGGCTTTGGGCGGAGGGATATTCTGGAAGGATGCGTATGTTGCGGGATTCGTGGCTGGGTATCTGAAAACCCAGGATGGGAAGAGAAATTGGTTTCTGAACATGAGCAGAAGTGGATGTGCACAAGCTCTTTAAAAGCCAAGGACATTGTCCAGAATTTGTACTCGGATGCCATTTGAGACTTAGTCTCAAAGCTAAAAGGTTTTTTTAGTTTGAAGATATTGCATAAACTGAAATATCCGGGGGGATTCGTGGCTTCTTCTAAATTCTCCCTCTCCAATTTCATGCTTGGAATAAACAACCAACATTTAAAAATAACTCATTTCCTGGGAATGGTCACAGTCTTAAAAATTAATAACCATGTAGACATTTTCAGGAACCAGTGAATTGAATGAGAACCACCCACTGAAGCCATAGAATACAAAAAAAATTTCCTCATTAAAATATTCTAGGGAAATATCCTATTGCATTTTTTAAAGCTTTGGAGTTTGAAAGCAAATATTAATTGGAAATAAATTTCCAGCTGACATTTTAAAACTGTTTAAATGTAAGTATTCTAAATTTGCTTTACTTAAGGAAGTTAGGATAAAAATC
Organism: Oryctolagus cuniculus; assembly: GCF_051225735.1. Taxonomy (NCBI): domain Eukaryota; kingdom Metazoa; phylum Chordata; class Mammalia; order Lagomorpha; family Leporidae; genus Oryctolagus; species Oryctolagus cuniculus. The sequence continues at coordinate 102,408,680 of NC_142871.1, read as the reverse complement.
ATAATTTTCTAGCTATGCATTATTTATAACTGAAATACACTTTCAGATAAAAATGCTAGAAATGAAGAGAGTGACAATGATTTTCAAAAAAAGAAGTGATAACTTCATTCCAGCCTGACTCTGGAAAACCGTACATCTCCATCAGACAAACTAGACTGCCTGGTGAACACACGAGAGAGAAGCATGTCATCATGGCAGGACTGGTTACAACACAGTAAGAACATTATGTGAGAAGGTCTCAATGTTAAGTGATCTTGTCAGCTTTAGAGTGTTGGCACCCATCTTCATTTTCTGTGAGGTTTCAAAACTAGACCGATTCTGAAAAAATTAACAATTGCCATAGCTATAGATGAATTTAGATGAAGGTTAACAAACATTAAAAATATTTCACCATTTTGGCACAATGCTATAGTTGAGTTTTTACATAAGTGGAACATGCGTGGAGGTAGTCTGTGCTGCTTACAGGCACAGAGCCTGTCATTGCTTCTCCCGTCATCTGAAGAGAGCTGAGGCAGTGCTTAGGGAGAAGGAGGGGAAAGTGTGTGTTCCAAAGGAAAAACTCTGTGTGACTATTCCTATGTGTCTGTGCTTTCTTACAAATTAACCCCCTCAGCAAAAGAAGAAAAAGCATGCTAGCAAACAAAGGTGTTAATTTACTTTTAGGCTACAAGCTACGGTGAATGGTATCCATGGATAAGACAGTTGGCATTAATATTATGCAAAATCTCCCATGTTTAAAGCGTTCACAGAGTCAGTTATTCACCCTTGCAAACCTAAAGAATAAAACCTCAAGAAGAAAGTTTATGGTGGAAAAAGTCGAACCACTGTGATTTGTTTACCTTGTATGACTCTCATGCAAACCTGCTTAATGTGCTGGTCTGTCGGTGCTCTACCCTGGGACAGGCAGAAAAAAACAAAAAGGCAGTTTATACCCAGAACCATAAAGAGAGCACTGTTAAATTCCAAACTGATAGACTCCGCAAGCAGCCAGGTGGCTGGATTTTACCACAGAACTCGCTGCTGTGGGTTGGAGCCTCCAATGGGGAAGCATGGGAACACACACCACTCACCGGAGGGCCCTGGATGCCAGGCAGGCCTGTGGCACCCTGTTCTCCTTGCACACCTCGGGGTCCAGGTGGTCCTCTGGGCCCCTCAACTCCAGGAAGCCCCCGACTTCCTTCAGGCCCTCTCAAGCCTGGCTCCCCAGGATTACCCACCTGAAAGAAAGTAGCACACACTAAAACCCGGGCTAAATACAAATAATAAGCCTATTTATTATTAACGCAAACAGGTGAAATTTGGGGTTTTCTACGCTGTCTCCTGAGAGGCGTTCATTCAGAGGTTACAAATACTTTACATTTACTTGTACTGCAAGATGAGGATTCAAAATGCCACACAACTCAACAGATTCTTAGATTTCTTGTTCAAGCAGATTCAAAAAAAATTTTTTTGGTACAGTTGTTATTTTAAAATGTTCATGAGACTAACATGTTTTAAAAAAATACTCTCCATACCTTAAGTTACTTCCCAAGAAGAGCAAGTTTGCTTATAATAAGGCTTCCTAACAGTTGCTGGCCACAGCACAGCCACTGAGTTCTTATAAGATGTTACTTTGTATAGCACCAATAAAGCAAGCATAAAATAAAGATATTTCCAAGAAAAAGTTACTTAGCCTTTATAACTTTATAGAGAATTTGAAGACAGTACATGTATCCAGGAATTACGAAATAGTAGCAAAAACTAAATTGATGCATTCAAAATACCACATTTAAGATGCTGTATTTAAAATACTGGACCAGGCTGGCGCCGCAGCTCAATAGGCTAATCCTCCGCCGCGGCGCCGGTAGCCCAGGTTCTAGTCCCAGTGGGGGCGCCAGATTCTGTCCCAGTTGTTCCTCTTCTAGTCCAGCTCTCTGCTGTGGCCCAGGAGGGAGTGCAGTGGAAGATGGCCCAAGTCCTTGACCCTGCACCCCATTGGGAGACCAGGAGAAGCACCTGGCTCCTGGCTTTGGATCAGCACAGTGCGCCGGCTGCAGCACACCAGCCGCAGCGGCCATTGCGGAGCGAACCAACAGAAAAGGAGGACCTTTCTCTGTCTCTCTTACTGTCCACTCTGCCTGTCAAAAATATATATATATATTGGACCAGGGACCAGCACTGTGGCATAAAAAGGTTAACCCTTTACCTCCAGTGTTGGCATCCCATATAGGCTCTGATTTGAGTTATGGCTGCTCCACTTGCAATCCAGCTCCCTGCTAATGTGCCTGGGAAGCAGCAGAGGATGGCCCAAGTTTTTGGACCCCTGCACCCACAAGGGAGACCTGGATGAAGCTCCTGGCTTCAGCCTTGGCCCAGCCCCCTCAGTTGTTGCCATTTGAGGAGTAAACTAGTGGATGGAAGATCTATTTCTTTCTCCCACCCCCTGTCACTCCCCCCTCTCTCTGCCTTTAAAATAAATAAATCTTTAAAAATAAAAAGAAATTGAAAAACTGGACAAGCAAAGTATGTTAACAATTCAGGTGAGTGTTAAGTCTGAGAGTCCTGAATCCACTCGGGTCTGAAACATCTCTTCCACTGTTTCCTAGCATCAGGAAAACAAAAACACAGAGATACCATGCACCTGCAGAGCCTCACTGTTCTCACAATTTGTCCCAACTGCAACTTGGGGAAACATCCTGTGCCTCCCAGTCCCTGTCATTGCCCCAGCTATGAGTCAGGCAGCCCCGGACACTCCCTGTTTCAGGGACACCCTGTCTCACGATGTTATCTGGTATCCTTTGCAGCGGCTCCAGCCGGCATCTCACATCCCTGTGTGGCCGCTCCAGCTCACCTCCCACCTATCTTCCTCCTCCCTTGACACAAATTCTCTATAAAGCTCTAGCCCTACACTTGAGCCTCGAGCTCCTCTCCCTCTGAGGCTGCTCCTGGCAGTTCTTCACCCTAATAAAACTTTGTTTGCTCAGCATGGCCTAGGTTGTCGTTCTCAGTTGTGATCAAAAACCCTAACTTTAAGGAACTTAAAAATCTAAATATTACAGAAGTTAAAAATAGATCATTCGTTTCCTTAGAACAAAAGCATATACAAATTAATTTTTTGGGAGGGGGTATGAGGGAAGACTAATAAAATCAAAAGAATCCTCACCTACAATAATTACTTTTAAAAGAATCAAAATCGGGGCTGGCGTTGTAGCGTAGAGGGTAAAGCCCCTGCCTGCAGTGCCAGCATCCCATATGGGCGCTGCTTCGAGTCCCAGCTGCTCCACTTCCGATTCAGCACTTTGCTATGGCCTGGGAAAGCAGTAGAAGGTGGCCCAAGTCCTTGGACCTCTGCACCCACGTGACAGACCCAGGAGACCCTGGCTCCGGATCAGCACAGCTCCAGCCGTTGGGGCCAATTGGGAGTAAACCAGTGGATGGAAGACCTCTCTATCTGCCTCTCCTTCTCTGTGTAACTCTGACTTTCAAATAAATAAATAACTTTTAAAAAAGAGTCAAAATTAATTCACTTTTTGTTAAGTTACAGTTTTGTTAAATCCCTTTGGTAGAATTTGTGGCAGAGAAGTTATAATGTACTGTTTCTTAGAATAAGAATGAGAAAAATAAAAGAACAGGAGGCCGCAAGAGAATGCAAGTGTTCAAGATATGAATGTTCATAAAGCAACTTGATCCTGCTTCTGTTTTACAGACAACATTTATCTTGAAAGAGCTGACTCTTTCTTTCCAAATGTCTTGAACTGAAGGGAAGAACGCAATGAAGAAATGCTTCTGACTCAAAGCTCAGCAACTATACCTTTTTTCAATCTCTCTTCATTCAAAAAAATTTATATTCATTAAGTCAACTTGCCAACATTGCTTCTATCAAGAAATTATGGCTTAAAAGACTTCCTGAAAGACAGTATTGGCAAGAAGAGCTATATGCAATGAAAGGCTGCAGAACTGTCAGTTACACAGTGTAAAAGCATAACATATAAGACTTCCCAGAATGGAAACCAAATATCAAGTTAAGAAAAGCACTAAAGACTACACTTGAGGGTATTATCTTTCTGGCAATGAGTGAAATACTGCTAGATGAAGAGATCAAAAACCAATATGCCTGGATGTCCTAAGAGCCTGGAATCTTTGGGGAAGAATCCCTCTGTTGAGGAGTAATACGCAGTTGTAGAAATCAGGGTACAGACATCTACTTGACAAGCTTACTTGGCCCATTGGTTTCAGTGTAACTAAAGAACTTTGTGTTAGTAAGGACTTCCTCTGAAACTGGCAGAGTACACTTCAATTTTGTATTACCTTGGCAGTGTAAGCTAAGAAAGAGGTAAGCAATAAGATGAGGAAGCAAAGATTCATTTCTAATATTATATCCAAATTTGAATGCAATTAACTTACTTTGATAGCTGCACTGCTTATTCATTTCTTTTATGGTTTGAATTCATTTCATTGAGTATTATTAATAGTGAAGTAGGATTTTTTATTAACAAACTCTACCAAGGTTTATAGTTTACATTTTGCTCAATCATAAACCATTCCTATCAAAGATGCATAAAATGTCACTTGAAACTTAACCTATGGTGTTTGGAGACAGGTAAGTTAACACAATGTAATAATATCCACAAGCCCTAGGCTGAGCCCTGTAACAAGTCTGAGTGGGTCCTCCTGGAGAAAGTTGGGCTGAGGGGCGGTATAAATGCTTAACTACAGATTCAATGAATGGCCAAATAAATATGCCTGGCATTCATCCCCATCTCCACAATCTACCAAAATAAAAACAACAAGTAAATAATTACATTTCAGGATAAGTGCTAGAACTCATCAAGGGAGATCTGGGAATTTCACAGGACACAGATACCTGGGACAGCAGGATTAAAGAGAGGAGCAAAGTGCATCAGCAATCAGGACGTCAGCCCCAAGGCGTGGGGAATTCCCCCTTGCAAGGGCCAGGGTAAAGATGAATGATAAAAAATATAGTTGAAATCTTCATCAACAGACTAGATCAAGCAAAGAAAATAGTGTGTACACTTGAAAATAGATCTTTTGAAATATCCCAGTGAGAGCAAAAATCATGAAGACAGTTTCTGAAACCTGTGAGACATCAGCAAATGAACAAACATTCAAATTTGAGGAATTCCTGTGGAAAAAGAGGAACAGAAGCATAGAGAATATATTCAGTGAAATAATACTGGGGAACATCCAAGCTGGAGAGAGATATGGACATACAACTTCAGGAGGCCCCTAAAGCCCCAAACTGAAAGTAAAAGGATAGGAAAATATCCTATGAAAACAAACTCAAAAAAATGATAAGAAATAGCTATATTTAATAGCAAACAAAACAGAATGAAAGACAAAAACTAAAAAGAGAAAAATAAGGTCACTATACAACAATCAAGGATCAGGTCAACAAGATGACCTGATATGGGAATATTAATCACTAGGTTAAGAGTCTATTCCCTATAAAACAACTATAAATGTACGTGCTTCTAATTCTGGAGCATCCAATTTAATAAAGCATACATCATTAGATCTAAATGGAGAAATAATCACCAAAACATTAATTGTATAGGACTTCAAAAATCCACTTTCATCAATAGATGGATCATCTAGACCAAAAAAACACAGAAACATCTGGGTTAAACTACAGTATATACCAAATGGAACTAACAAACATTTACAGAGCTCTCCATCCAACGTCCACAGAAAATTCATTCTTTTCATAATTGCATGGAACACTCTCTAAAATAGACTATATATCAGACCATAAAGCAAGCTTCAATGTATTTTAAAAGATAAAAATCATGTCAGGTATCATTTCTAGCCACATAGAATAAACTAGAAATCAACAACAAGTCATTTTAGAAATTATACAAATAAATTCATACTGAGCATACTTCTGAATGGACAATGGGTCATTGAAGAAACCAAAACGGAAATTTAAAAACTCCTTGAAACTAAAGAAAATAAAAACACAACATTCTGAAACTTATAAGATACCGCAAAATCAATATTAAGAAGGAAGTTTACAGAAATAAGCAACTAAATAAAAAAATTGGAAGATATCAAATAGGCACGCTAATTATGCATCTCAAGGACCTACCAAAAAAGAACAAGCCAAAGTCTAAACTAAGACAATGAAATAAGTAATAGAGATTAGAATAAAGATAAGTGAAATACAAATTTTAAAAATAATACCAAAGAATAATGAAATGAAGAATTGACTTTTTGAAAAGATAAAATCAAAAAACCCCAAGCTACACTAAGAAAAAGACTTACAAAAATCAGAGATTAAAAGAAACCTTTATAATTGATGCCATAGAAATACAAAACAGCATTAGGGAAGGTTATGAGCAACTCTGCTTCAGCAAGTTGAAAACCTAGAAGGAATGGATAAACCCCTGGATACATTATAAATTATCAAAAAAAAAATGAACCCTAAATACTAGATTGAAAACTTGAACACACCAATAAGGAGTAATGAGGTTGAATCAGTAATGAAAAGTTTCTTGATCAAGAAAAGCCTAGGACCACACAGTTTCATTGATGAATTCTAACAAATCTAACTTTTTTTTTTAATTCTAACTTTTTCTTTAATTAAAGTGGCAGAGACAGAGACAAAGAGTTCCCATCCACTATTTCATTTCTCTAAAGCACACAATGGCTAATGCTGTGTCAGAGCCAAATCCATGATCCAGGGACACAATCCAGGTGTCCCACATGGGTTGAAGGAATCAAACTACTTGGGCCATCATTGCTACCTCTGAGGTTTTGCAATAGCCAACGGGGGTCATGAGTCAGAACTGGAAATGATCCCAGGTACTCTGACATGTGATATGGGCATATTAATCACTAGGTTAAAAGCTTATTCCCTACAAAATTTTTTTAAATAAAACTAACACCAATTCTTCTCAAACTCTTCCAAAAAACTGAAATGGCCTTATATAAGGCCACCATGATCTTGAACTATTACCTTGTAGAATGCATTAACAGAATTACCTTATAGAATGACAAAGATACAACAATAAAAGAAGTATACAACATGGATGCAAAGATTCTCAACAAAATACTAGCAAATCAAATCCAACAACACATAAAAAATTATCCATCATGACCAATTCAGACTTATCCCTAGGATGCAAGATGGTTCAATGTATGCAAATCAATAAACATAATATGTTCCATCAATAGAATGGAGCATAAAAATCATCAGATCGTCTCAAAAATGTAGAAAAAAATTTAATGAAAGTCAACATTCATTCATGATTTAAAAAAATAAAAAAACCTAGGTGTGCATGAGCATACCTCAACTAAAAATTAACAGTTTATCCAACAAATCCACAGTCAACATTCTATTGAAAGGGGAAAAAAACTGAAAGCATTTTTTTGAATATCTGGACCTAAGGAAGGATATTTACTCTTATCACTATTGTGCAATATAGCACTAGATGTTTTACTAGAGCCTTTAGGCAAGAAAAGGTATACAGATAGGAAAGAACCAAGTCAAAGTATCTCCACTTGTTATTATTGTGATTTTATACATAGAGAATGCTAAATACTCCACCAAGATTCTTCTGGAATTGATATATGAATTCAGTAAAGCTACAGTATAACAAAATCAACACACACAAAAAAATCAATAACAATTTTATACAACAATAATGAATTTACTAAGAAATTAAAAGGACAATCCCATTCACAGAACTGACAAAAAATACCTTGGAATAAATTTAACTAAGGAGTAAAAGACCTCTACAATAAAAACTGTGAAATATTTATATAATAAAGACAAAAAAATGGAAAGATCTCTCATGTTAAATGATTGGAACAGTTGGTATTATTAAAATGTTCATTTCAATTCCCAACTTGACTCTCACTGGGATTAAACATGACAATAGGTCTGATCTGATTTCATCATCATTTAAAAAAAATCATCTATTATTTTTCACTTTATGTTTCTGTGTGGGAGCAAACTGTTGAAACCTTTACTTAATGTATGCTAAGCTGATCTTCTGTATATTAAGATAATCGAAAATGAATCTTGATGTGAATGGAAGGGGAGAGGGAGTGGGAAAGGGGAGGGTTGTGGGTGGGAGGGACGGTATGGGGGGGAAGCCATTGTAATCCATAAGTCGTACTTTGGAAATTTACATTCATTAAATAAAAGTTAAAAAAAAATAAAAAAATAAAAAAAAAATGTTCATACTACCCAAAGTAATTTTACAGATTAAACACAACGGCATTCTTCATAGAAGTAGGGGGAAAAATCTTAAAATTCACACAAAAACACAACAGATCCTGATTAATCAAAGCAATCTCAGACAAAAAGAACAAAGCTAGGAGCATCACAATTACTGATTTCAAGATATATACTACTGAGTTATTATAACTAAAAAAGGATGGTACCATCAGAAAAATAGCACACACACCAATGGAGCGAGCAGACATCTCAGTATTAGTCTATGCATATACAATTGGCTGATTCTTGACAGTGGTGCCAAAAATATACATTGGAGAAATAACAGCATCTTCCATAAATGGTACTGGAAACTGCATGAATATCCAGCCAAAGAATGAAATGACCCCTCCCTCTCACCCTATACAAAAACCAAAAGATGGATCAAAGACCTAAACTTAGACCTGAAACTTTCAAACTACCTAATAAAACAGGGAAAACATTTCAAGACATTGGTATAGCAACAATTTTTTATAAGACCTCAAAAGCACAGGCAATAGAAGCAAAACTAGGTAAGCAGGATTATATCAAACTAAGAAATTTCAGAATAGAAAAGGAAACAGAGTGAAGAGACAACTGACACAATGGAAGAAAATATCTTCAAACTATTTATCTGACAAAGGATTAATATCCAGAATATATAAGAAACTCAAAAAGAGAAACAAAAAATAATTCAGTTAAGCAATGGGCAAAGAATCTGAATGGATATTTCCTAAAAGAAGAAATACAAATGACAAAAAAATATTGCTATCACTAGCCATCAGGGAAACGCAAATCAAAACACAGTGGATTCTCATCTCCAGTTAGAAGGGCTATTATTAAAAAGATTAAAGAAAAGTAACAAATGCTACAAAGGATGTGGGAAAATGGTAACCCTCCTATAATGTTGGTGGGAATGCAAATAAGTGCAGCCATTATGGAGATGAGTATGAAGTTCCTCAAAAAACTAATAGGTCTTTTGTATGATTCAGCTACCCTACTTTTGAGCATATATTAAAAGAAATGAAATCAGCCTATGAGATACTTGCATGTCCATTGCAGAACTCATTATAATAGCCAAGATAGGGAATCAACCTAGGTATCCATCAATGGATGAATGGATAAAGAGAATGTGAGATAGTAATTGTGTGTGTGTGTATGTGTATGTGTATATATGCACATGTGTGTATATATAACGTATTTGTGTATAATCTATGTGTGTATACACACACACATAGAAGATTGTTCTGCCATAAAAAGTATGAACCCCTGCCATTTGCAGCAAAATGGATGGAATTAGAGGTCATTATGTAAAGTGAAATAAGTCAGACCTGGAAAGAAGACTACCATACATTCTCTTCATAATGTGGAAGTTTTAAAAAAAAGTACATTTAAACTTAGAACACTGAGTATGAGAAGCTGGGAAGGGATGAGTGGAGGAAGACTCCGGGAGCTTGATAATAGCTACCAAAACACAGTCAAAACTAGCAAGGCTAGTGTTCTGCAGCATAGAAGGGTGTGTATAGTTCACAATAATATATTATATTCTGGATAAATAACTGGAAGAGAGGAGCTGGTAGGCTCCAAACAATAAGAAAAGATAAGGAGAGACCAATGCTGTGGCACAGTAGGTTAATCCTCCACCTGCGGCAGCTAGCATCACATATAAGCACTGGTTCTAGTCCTGGCTGTTCCTCTTCCAATCCGGCTCTCTTCAATGGCCTGGGAAAGCAGAAGATGGCCCAAGCGCTTGGGCCCCTGCACCCATGTAGAAGACCCGAAATAAGTTCCTGGCTTTCGGATCAGCCCATCTCCAGTCATTATGGCCATTTGGGGAGTGAACCAGCAGATAAAAGACCTTTCTCTCTGTCTCTCTGCTTTGTCTATAACTCTACCTCTCAAATAAGTAAAATCTTTTTTTAAAAAAGATAAGGAATTAGCAAGGCTAGATGCCTGGTTTGATTGGTTACACACTATTTATGTATTGAAATATTGCTCTGTGCACCATAAAATGTATAGGTACTATATAATATTCAAAAAGTTGAATAAGTTTTTTTTTTAATCAGTGCTTAAGTAGAAGGTCACTATCCTAAGGAAAGAGGAAGAGTGTTACACACTAGGAAACTAAAGGGCACAGGATGTAAGAACCGGAAATGGGTGCAGTTCCAGAACATAGGAGATGAGACTGGGAAACAAAGCACATTTCCCTAAAGCCTCTGGAAACCTTTCTGAGAATCTGAATTTGTTCTATACCAAATTATTCTTGAGGGGTTTTAAGCAGAGGAGGGATACTAGAGCATTCTAATTTTACTTATTACATGGTCACCATGAGGATAGATATCTGGCAGAGACTAAGGAGTGGGAGAGGTTCTAGAAATAGAAGTTGGAAAGCAACTGAAAACTGGTGGTTGTGGCATTTGAGATTGAGGTCTGAGTGCCATCTTTTCTCCTTAGGCTTTGAGTTTCTAATTGTATTTGATACACATTCCCTTCTAAGTACCAAATCATCTCAGGTATCCTATTAATTGGTTCTATAATCTTAAATACATCTAATCTCTAAGGCTATCATTTTAGTTTCTGTAAAAGATAAAATTGAACAAGATGAACACTTTCTAGTTCTAATAGTTCTCTACCACATTTTTTACCCATTATGACTCCATTACTTCCCCTACTGGGACACACAAGATATTAGGGAGATTACTGACATATTTTGCAAGGGTATAACTGCCAACAAAATTCAATTACATTCACTTCATCACGAAACACAAATCAGTTAACTAAAAAAAAAATGACCCATTTGGGGACAAAATTAGAGAATTATCATGTAATACTCATTGGGCCATTTTTAATATGAAATAAAAACTTCCTTTGGAGTGGTTAGTTCAAAAGGTAAATCTATTTACACAGGTTTGTTTCCTATTGTATTAATCCATTACCTAAGGGATAAATTTAGACATTTATTTCCTTAAAGGCAGGTCTTTTAAGAATTGACTTTTATAGGATGATTTCATAAAGCAAAGCATGACATTTTCCACAGCATTATTGATATTTTAAACTTGTATAGCATTAGTGTTGATTATACTTACAGATCCCTTCGGGCCAGGTAATCCTATATCTCCCTAGATCAATAAAACAAAATTATATTAGAACAATGTATTCACATTTGATAGTTTCTGAAAAACATTGAAAAGGTTGTTGTGCTGCTCAAATATTGAAAACTATGAACAAATTAACCCTGGCACTCCAAAAAAAAAAAAAAAAAGAAAGAAAATAGTGGACTCAAAATGTGGACTCTAGTCTCAGTTCTGCTCCTTTGCTCTGTGATTCTGTATGAGCTAGATACCTTCCCAGCCTTTGACGAACTTCTCTATTAAGCAACAGGATTGAATCAGAGCTCACCAAGGTTCTACCCAGGTCTCAAATGTTAGGCATTAAGAATTAAAATGCATAAAGCAAAAGCAATTCAAAAACATTCTGTCGTAAACAATAAATTATTTAAGCTCATCTATTAAAAGTTCACATTGGGGACCTGTGCTGTGGCATAGCGGGTAAAGCCACTGCCTGGAGTGCCGGCATCCCATATGGGCACCGGTTTGAGTCCCAGCTGCTCCACTTCCTATCCAGCTCTCTGCTATGGCCTGGAAAAGCAATAGAAGATGGTCCAAGTCCTTGGACCCCTGTACCCACGTGGGAGACCCAGAAGAAGCTCCTGGCTTCTCGCTTCAGATGGGCACAGCTCTGGCCATTGCGGCCATCTGAGTAGTGAACCAGCTGATGGAAGACCTCTCTCTCTACCTCTATGTAACTCTGCCTTTAAAATAAATCTTTCTTTAAAAAAAGTTCATGTTTATAACTGCAACAGTATTTTTAATTCATCTCAAAAAGTCTGTCAAACCAAATATAAATGCTTTTAGGCTTAAAAAATACTGAAAATCTCCCATTACTAATTCTGTATACAAATTCAGTTCAAGTGTTAATACATCAGTTAATCTCCACTCAAAAACACAATGATGTAAACTATACTCTTAGCCCATTAAATATGCAACTTTAATAGAAAATAAAATGGAATGACCCTCTTTTGAAATTACTTAATCGATAGGAAATGTTGCTTAATTCAGATGTTATATTTCTATTAACTCTAAATCCTGAGAATCTTTATAAAAAAAAGTTACCAGAATTTTTCCTGCACTAAAAGCTCCCTAAAGCTATTTGATTAGTAATTTATTACCTTGACCTCTAAGGACCAAAACACAAGTCTCCACAGTGGATGAGGTTATGTTGGTTTGTGTCGAAACCACAAGGATGAGCCAACAGCTCTCCCAGTAAAGAGAGCTTGTTCTTGCTTTCCTTGCCGTCCTAAAGACTTAGCAGTGGCATCCTCTGGAAACACAGGTCAGTTTTTTGAGGACTTCAGACTAGAGAGAATGTCCTCAGTCAGATGTGTAAGCCACAGCCAACTTCAGTAAAACTTTGATTTTATTTCCACGATAGGCATTGTTCATGGACTTTCTATAGTCCTAAAAGATCACCCAGAATGTCTAGATGTAAATCCACAAGAGAATTACTCATCTATAAAAAACACTTCAGGTTCCCATAAATTACAGCTAAGTTTTTCTTAATCTTGGCCATCATCTTTGGAATCTTTTGTTAGCTCATAGAAAGAACATCTTAGCCTTTAAGAAAGTAGTGAGGACAACAGTTTCAGGGGAAAAAATCTATATGTATTACTGCATCAAAATTACAAAGGTTTCAAAATTATGAAGGAAAATATCTTACAAGTTCACCCCTTTCTCCTGCTTCGCCTTCTTCACCCGAGGCACCCTGCAAATGAAAGATTATAGTTTTGAGTTTCTACCAATGGTTCAACTTTAACTAGTTCATATTGATAAAGTCCTAGGATCATACAGAAATATGCTTTCAATGGCTTTCCCATCTACAGGTCTATGGCTAGTCCAACTCAGTGAGTAACCTGAGAAGCCAGAGGGTGTGGCTGAGTTTCAGCTAAAGGTAAGGATTAATGACCATACGTGATGATTTTAATAGTTAATCCCTGAAACAAGGCTCTTACAGTAGAAAAAGGAACTCAAGGAAAGGAATGCATCTAATGCATTCTAATTCATATGTACAATTTATGTGCTAAGCTCTGGGCCAAGAGAAACTTAAAATATTATGATGCGACAATGGAAGGCTCCATCAGACATTAGTAAACCAATTTAGTGAACCAAAGAGACAAGGCCACCCTTTTGGAAGGAAAGACTGTGCAATCCTAGTAAGAGAGCCATCATTAGCTCCAGCTTATTAAAACAGTAGATAAGGCCACAAACTAAACTCAGAGCTGGGTTTCACTCCTTATTAAACATGTTGAGAAAAACTGCTGACCTTCATCATTTTCATCATACCCTCTACCTGCCACTGCCCTGAAGTTGTGTGTATCAAATACTGCATTTCACACTAATCAAATAATAGAACCTACCTGTTCGCCCTTTGGCCCAGCTTCACCAACTGCTCCCTGCAAAGAATAAAATACATTTTTCAGTATTTTGAGGTGTTTATAGAATTTCAAATGAATCAACCTCCCTTATTTTGCTGGTGGATGGTATAAATATGGATAATGTGATTAGAGAGAACTTCCCCACTCCTCCCCACCTAATATAACAAGAAGCAAGAAGATCTGGAGAAACTGACAGTTGACAGAATTGCTGGTAATTTGGGGCATCCTCTGATTACAGCCATGAAAGACTTAGCATACAGGAATACAAATTTAGAATGAATAGAACACATGATTAAAACTAAAATGCTAGCCGGCGCCGTGGCTCACTAGGCTAATCCTCCGCCTTGCAGCGCCAGCACACCGGGTTCTAGTCCCAGTTGGGGCACTGGATTCTGTCCCGGTTGCCCCTTTTCCAGGCCAGCTCTCTGCTGTGGCCAGGGAGTGCAGTGGAGGATGGCCCAAGTCCTTGGGCCCTGCACCCCATGGGAGACCAGGATAAGTACCTGGCTCCTGCCATCGGATCAGCGTGGTGCGCGCAGCCATTGGAGGATGAACCAACGGCAAAGGAAGACCTTTCTGTCTCTCTCTCTCTCACTGTCCACTCTGCCTGTCAAAAAGTAAAAAAAAAAAAATTAAAAAAAATAAAAATCGAACTTATTTCAGTTTTTTCTATCTGATGAATTATTACATTAATAATTTTGATTCGTACTCTCAACTCTGAGTGATTTAAAATACCTTTCTTGATAGATTTCTATGATAAATTCTAGAAAAATTCTCCATTGGGTCAAAAGAAAGTTTGACTTCTTGACATAGTAGAAATCACCCTTCTAAAAAAAGAATTGTGTGGATTGCTGAAAAGCTTACCCTGTCACCTTTCATTCCAGGAAGTCCAGGAGGGCCAGGCAAGCCAGGGAGGCCAGGGCTGCCAACAGAACCCTGGAAAATAAACAAAGTCCCCAGAGTCACTGTCACAGCAGTACCGGAGACACACGAGCCAGACACAACCTTGCGTATACTGACTCATGTCTAAAATAAGTGTGCTGTGGTTGGTTTAACTCTGCTCCTGGCGTTTGCCTCTTCTCCCACATTCTCAGAAGGGCCTGTGCCCTCCTGTTCTCCATCCCACCCTGAAGGCCCTACATCGCTGTGCACTCCTGCGCAACAGTGGGCTCTTTCAGCCAAGCTCCTGCAAGAGCACAGATGCTGCTCCTTCTGTGTAAACAAGACTGTGCAAGAAGTCAAAGGCAGCATTCACCATTCACCTGCGGACTTCCTCAATTCCAGGAACAACCAGAGGCCAAAATGCCTCTAGCAATATTTCCCTGTACTGCAAAACCCACATGGGTTAAATTTTACCTAGAAATAATTTGAAATTACACACCTATATTTTCACACATTCATACCACAGACATCAAGTACAGCTGATTAAGTGGCCTTCTGTAATTGGTTTTTTCTCCTTGCTCATTTGTAAGAATGTGTTTTGTAGAAAGCAAACATCTGAGGAATGGAAGCATCACTTACCAATTTGCCTGGTATGCCTGGGGCTCCGACTGGTCCTACTTCTCCTCTACTGCCCTGTAAAAACCAAACATCATTGTCAACTGGATATTTTGCTAAAATTCACATGCTTAATTCCTATGTATATGCTTGAGCTTTAACTAAGGTCTCCAAAGTATCTGTCCATCATATAAGGTACCTACAATATCTTTCATTGAACGTTCTAGTTGAGATTATAGACTTTTAAAATTAATATCTGATACATGTATAAGAAATAGCAATTAGTAACTTTAAGCATCTACATCAGATTCTAATTTATAGTGTGGGTATTTGTGTACATATTTTATCCTCTCACTTGGACTATATGTTCCTCAGGCATATCAACTTTGACTTTCTACACAGTGTCTAGAATAAGAAGTAAATGTTCAGGACACAAACTTTTAAAGCAACATCATGCAAATTATCTAAGACCTCAAAAGAGTGAGAAGAGAAATGTGGAAGATGGATGTCTGTCTTTAAATTACTATTGTAATCTCAAGACACAGACAGTAGACATTTACAAAGTAATTGAAATAAAAAAATTCTTTGTTCTATTCATTCTTGCTCTAAATATGTCTTAAAAGACTAGACTTTGAAAAGTCAAGTCATAATGAGGATATACTAAAAGCAACATTGATTTTGTAAGTCAATTTCAATTTTTTTGAAACTAAGTATTCAAATTTTTATTTAAAATCTAAGTTTTCTGAAACTTTTGAGAAAAGAATTTACAGGAACTGTTCAGTTTATTTCCCCCAGGACTTCATACAATTTTATGTGTTCTGATAAAAGCTTATTTACAACATACATTCAACTAAGCTGAACCCAAGTTATTAAATAATGATATTAAAAGAGTCCCTTGAGTTGTTTTTCTTTAAAATAGCATAATTCTTTATTAATGCTTATTATTTATAAAAGCTTCTAATAAGATTATACTGTTCTGACTCATATTCTCTTCATTCATCTAAGTTGAAGAAGGTGTCAACATCTATAAACATTTTGAATTTTCAATTTCTCTAAAGGATTAAGAAATGTTTGCCAAATTGTAATTATAGCTCTAGCAGTAAGTGCTAATTTCATGATAATCATTTCATGTGATTTATAGATAATTTAAACTAAATGCTCTTAAATACATTTCAGCAATTTTTGTATTAACAACTTGTCTGATATGTAAGTTTGAAATACTGGTGCTGAGCCCTTAAAACAGCTTAGGAACCAGAGACAGTGCCCTGTGAGCATTGATGCTGTAAAGACGTAAGTCTAGATGAAAACCAATCACAGTGAGATCCCTCAATCCATCTATAAATAACAAGATTGGGTTTCAGCCCATTAATTTAGCTCAGAACTTCAAAGTTCAAGACAGGTTTCCTTCAGTATATATGCTCTAATGGCATTTTCAAGTAATTTCTCAACTGTATCATGATTGAGACCCTAAATATTATTTGGCTAATATGAGTTTAATCCACTAGTCATTGGTAGAAGAACAAATTAGTAATATCCAAAGGGGAAAGCTCAGTGCTTCACACAATTGTAAGTCTTCACTCCTAACTAAATTAGCATTATGCTATCTCATCCAAAATAAAGATGATTAATGTACTTTCTTTCTCTTCCATAAACCAACAGGATAAAATAAAGGACTGTTATAATCTTTGATTTAATTTTGTAAGGATTAATTATCCCCTAAGCCAAAGACAAAAATTTTCTCTGCTAGAATCTTATTTTATCTGCCTTTCATAAATTCTTATTATTTAGTTCATAGGTTCTTTCCCACCACTAGCAGGTCCTTGGTAATACATATGAATGGCTCAGAGCCACAGCATATACAGAGACTGCTCTGCTGAATTTGTGAACCCACTGGAGTCCAACACGTGTAGGACTGGGAGAAGAAGCAAAGAAATTATTGGCATTTACTCTTCTGTTACTGCACAAATAGCAATGTGATTCCTCATTTTTATTTCACTCCTCTCCTTTAAATCCTCAGCAGTTCTACTTGTAGCTATTTCTACTCTATGAAAACCAGTAATTTTTATCCTCACAACAGTTACCAAACAGTTACAAACAAGATATTGGGACAAGAGTTCTGGCAGCCATTCTTGGGATTTCTGTGTGTTCTAAAAACATGCATACACCTTCTCTAAATCCTGGAATTTCACCAAATAAACCAAGACTTACATGAGTAATCAAAATACAAATAATAATCTCTAAAAACATAAATACATTCTGCAGAGAGTCATTAGTCATGGCCTTAGTAACCACAAGTATGCTCAATAAATGATAAACTTACACTTCAGCAGCAATAGTGACAACCACATCCTTGAATGTGGGTCAGGGAGGCTGCTAGGGAAGCAGCTATTCTTCCCAGTGGGAAAGAAAAAACTCAATACTCATGTTGTCTTGAGTTAACAAGAGGACCAGAAGAAGCCAGAATAAAGGCAAAATCCCACCATCAAAAATGTGAGAACAGGGATGGGCATCTGGCATAGTGGTTAAGACTCCTGCATCCCATATCAGAGTACATGGTTCGAGACCTACCTCCAACTCCTGACTCCAGCTTTCTGCTAAGCTGACACTAGGAGGCAGCAGCAGATGACGGCTCAGGTAGTTGGGTCTTAGTCAGCCACCGGGAAACCTAGGTTGAGTTCTTGGCTATCAGTTTCATCCTGGCCCAGTCCTGACTGTTGGAATCATTTTGGCAGTGCACCAGTAACTAGGAGTCTCTCTCCCTCCCTGCTCCTACCACCCTTGTCTCTAATAAATCAACAATTTTTGTAAAGCACTTCATGAAGAGAAATAGAATTTTTGAAATATTAGACTATAATAAAAGGCTTTATGCTTTTCTTGGAGGCACTGGTCTGCCACACACATTTCCAACATGTTCAGACACATCTGCCAATTCATCCCCATGCAGCAAGCCAATCAAAGTTTTAAAAATGATGCAGTTTTTTGTTATACTGTTTGCTGAACTCTGTACTTAGTGTAGGATCAGTATTATCTGTATAAAGTTAATAGAAAATAGATCTTAGTAAAAAATAAGAATTGTAATAGGAGAGGAAAGAGAAAGAAGGGTCATGGTACAGGTGGGAGGGAGGGTAGGATGGGAAGAATCACTATGCTCCTCAATTTGTATTTATAAAATAAATGAAGTATATATACCTTAAAAGGTTTCTGGGGGGAAACCATAATGCAGAGCCTCTATCATGATCACCAACTATGGTCGGGTATAAGAATCCCTTTTCTTAGAAACAGGAGTATATACTGTGTGTCTTCCACCACCTCGTCTCCTCATTCACTATCTTTAGTCAACCCCCTCTCTCCCTTTGGAGAAAGGCCCAGGAATCTCTTTGGGTTTCTGTCATATTTGTTTGTCTTTAGGAGCTTTGCTTAGACGCTGTTAAATGCTCACCACTCAAGTTCCACAAATACTAAATTTACAATGTGCTGAATGTCTTGTACCATCAGAATTTGGCAATCAACCTTCAAATGAAACACAGCTTGCAGACCTACAACTTGAGCTGCTGAGGCATGACAAAGACACAGAGCCCACATGTGGACACAGAGCCCCATTGTCAGGGATCAAGCTGCGTTTATCACGTACCAGCTGATAACTTTCAGGCAAGAAATCTAAACTCTCTGCGTCTAAGTTTTCTTATTGATAAAATAGAGATTAAAACAGGACAGACTTCATAGCAGTTTTGTGAAGACTGAATAAGTAATGACACGTAAATCTCATAGAACAGTGCCTGGCTCATAGTAAGCACTCCAGTAGTGTTAGTTTTTATTTTTAACTGAGATAATTACTAAAGACGTCATTCAAAATTATTTGCTACAATTAAATGTCTAATTAAATGTTTGCCTTTTGAATCACCCATCTCTGTTTAAAAGCACAATTTGTGCTTTTTTTTAAAAAAAAAATTCCTATTTCTTATCTCTTCAATACATTGATCACCCAGTAGACACCTTTGTTACACACAAGTCCTGGGTACTGCTCTGTAAAAATCATCTCCATAAATATATACAATGTTTCCCTTTCAAAACAAAACTAAGTGACTTTTAAATGATCACATAAAATAATTAAATTTGAGTAAATTAATTCTACCTTCCCAAAAAAATGGATTTTATTTCACTGTGCCCTAGCTTGCAATGGCTGTTGTATTTCTCCAATTACCCAAAATGTCAACTAGCTGCAGAATGAACCCTGTCTTCATAGCCTATCAATTTTAGAAGTAGGAAATTATAAGTAACTATACCTAGTCTGTACCATGTATTAAGTGCCTCTCTGTGGCAAGAGGAATGCTGATAACTCAAGAGATAAGTTATAACTTCTACAAACCCACTTTCACATCAGCCTTGGATGATTCTAATAGTAACTCTATAATGATAACTTTTAGATTTGTCACAAAAGTAATTTTTAAATCCAGTTTTGCAACATTACATAGTTTGCGTTTCATTTCCTGTGTAGGTTTAAATATTCCTTCACATAGAGACACACAAGAAATACATGTAGGGGGCCAGCATTGTGGTGCAGAGGGTTAAGCTGTTGCTTGCAACACTGGAATACCATATAGAAGTGCTTGTTCAAGTCCTGGCTGTTCTGCTTCTGACATAGCTTCCTGCAAACGTGCCTGGGAAGGTAGTGGAAGATGGCCCCAGAACTTGGACCTCAAATGGGAGATCTGGATGGAGTTCCAGGCTCCTGGCTTCAGCCTGCCCCAGCCCTAGCTGTTGTAGTCATTTGAGGAGGGAGCCAACAGATGGAAGTTCCCTTTCTGTGTCTTTGCCTTGCTGGGTCACCCTGCCCTTCAAATAAATAAATCTTTTGAAGCCAGCATTGCGGCATAGTGGGTAAAGCTGCCACCTCTAGTGCAGGTACCCCATATGGGCGCTGGTTCGAGACTGGGCTGCTCCACTTTCGATCCAGCTCTCTGCTATGGCCTGGGAAAGCAGTAGAAGATGGTCCAAGTCCTTGGGCCCCTGCACCCATGTGGGAAAACTAGAAGAAGCTCCTGGCTTAGTGGCTTCGGATTCACGGAGCTCCCACAGCTCCAGCCATTGTGGTCAATTGGGGAATGAACCAGTGGATTGAAGACCTCCCTCTCTCCCTCTCTCTGCCTCTCATTTTCTATGTAACTCTGACTTTCAAATAAATAAATAAACCTTTAAAGATAAATCTTTCTTTAAAAAAGGAAAAAGAAATACATCTAAAATATAACTGTAACACACAGCAGCTTCATGAATTATCAACAGAAGTAGCCCATCAGGTCCTAGGTATGATGGGAGGGCAGCCAATGTGTCTAACCACACCCTCTGTGGGGCTTCTGTGCTTGAGGTTGTTGGTGTTGGGATGAAGCAAGAGATTATAGGAGAAGTAAGGGGGTCAGCACTGTGGCGCAGCAGGTTAACTCCCTGGCCTGAAGTGCCAACATCCCATATGGGCACTGGTTCGAGACCCGGTTGCTCCACTTCCGATGCAGTTCTTTGCTATGGCCTGGGAAAGCAGTAGAAGATGCTTGGGCCCCTGCACCTATGTGGGAGACCTGGAAGAAGCTCCTGGCTCCTGGCTTCGGAACAGCTCAGCTCCGGCCGTTGCAGCCATCTGGGGAGTGGACCAGTGGATGGAAGATTTCTCCCTCTGCCTCTCCTCTCTTGGTGTAACTCTGACTTTCAAATAAATAAATGAATCTTTAAAAAAACAAATAAGAGAAGTGAGACAGGCTTCTGCACCCCAGGAACATGTGATCTTCAGAACTCAGACCACAGATCAGCCTGGCATTCACCCCAGTCTGAAGGAAGAGAACAGAACAAACCATACACTCAGCAAAAGCTCCCTCAAGTTCTGAAAAGCCTGGAAGACAGAGATGGACCAGTAGCCGCTGCATGGTAGAATCTGTCTTCTCTCAACCAGGAGCCACTCAGACCAAGTACAAAACAAGCAGAGCGTGCTGGACAAAGTGTAGCCTAAGTGCTAGAGATAAGGTGCTTGTACCAAATCACTGGAGTGCCAAAGAAATAATATTGTTGCAGTGATATTCACAAATGTTGATGGAAATATCACTTAATTTTGAAGATGTGCTCCTAGGACACGTTGGAATTATGTGCTCATTCCTTCTACTCAGCTTGACTTGAGATTAGCAGGAGAAGCTCATCAAACTTGTGAGGCGTAGTTGAAAATGTGTGAACTTATCTATAAACCTCAACTTAATGACGTAAAGTGAAAGAACAAATGTATCTTTAAGTAAGTAGATTTGGTGTTAAAACTCCACCCCAGAATTACAATATTTACGACCTATCATAACATTTTTCTGAAAAATTTATAGCAGGTGAGAAAGCAATTATTACCAACAAAAGCAACATAGTATGATTTATTATGCCTCCAAGTAAGTTCATTTCAGGAAATATTTATTGAGCACTGCCTTCTGGTAGGCCCTGGCTAAAGAGATGCAGGGAACACAGAGGTGACCCAGATGTGTCCCCGCCTTCCTGCAGTCACCACAGGATGGGGTACAAAAGAATTAAGGATTACAGCATTCAGAATAAAGAGATTAATTCTCTATGGGGTTAAGGTATAATCAGAGATGTGTTCATTGTAGAATTAACATCTCATTATACCTAGGAGGGTACATGGAGTGTTCAATCGGAAATGGGAAAATGAGCCATCTCAATGCAGGGTCTAACATAAAAGCAAACAGGCAGGCTGGGAATGCTGAGTAATTGGGAATTAGCATGGAGCACAGCCTGACTTGAACACAGGATCTGAACCAGGTAGAAATAAGGAAAACTAGGATTTCTACTGTCTGTAGAAATCCACTGACAATTAAGTGGGAAACACCATATGATGATGGGCGCAGACCAGGGGCACCACCATTCCTCAGGGTCTTGGGAATTGTGTTGTCATTTTTGTCATCAGACTTTGAAATAAAAAGTGGAACTGAAGGCCAGAGAGAATTTTTAAGTCAAATACAAGTACATGAAATTTAATTTCTTATTTACTTTCTCTCTAAGGGTTTGACTGTATCTTGTGAGAAGATATACACTGCTAGAGCCGGCGCCATGGCTCAATAGGCTAATCCTCCACCTTGCGGCGCCGGCACACCGGGTTCTAGTCCCGGTTGGGGCGCCGGATTCTGTCCCGGTTGCCCCTCTTCCAGGCCAGCTCTCTGCTATGGCCAGGGAGTGCAGTGGAGGATGGCCCAGGTGCTTGGGCCCTGCACCCCATGGGAGACCAGGAAAAAAGCACCTGGATCCTGGCTCCTGCCATCGGATCAGCGCGGTGCGCCGGCTGCAGCGGCGGCCATTGGAGGGTGAACCAACGGCAAAGGAAGACCTTTCTCTCTCTGTCTCTCTCTCTCACTGTCCACTCTGCCTGTCAAAAATTTAAAAAAAAAAAAAAAAAAAAAAAGATATACACTGCTATACCTGCTACACGGTACACTCACAGTAAAAGAAGTCTAGAAGTTCCTCAAAAGATTAAATAGATTTACCACGTGGCCCAGAAATTTCACTTTTAATTATATACATTAGATAGATTAAAACATATCTGCACAAAAACTTGTATACAAATGTTCATAGCAGCATTGTTCATAATGGCCAAAAAAAGGAAAAAAAATCAAAACATCTCTCACCAAATGATCTGATCAAATGTGGCATATCCAAATATCCCATTCAATTAAATATTATTCAGCCATACAAAGAAATGAAGTATTTATATATGCTACAGCATAGATAAACCTTGAAACATTATGCTGAGAGACACAAATTATTTTTTTTTAAATCCACGTATGATTCTATTTTTGTAAAATTTCCAGGATCAGCAAATCTATAGATACAGAAAATGGATTAGTGTTTGCCTAGAGCTGCAGGAATTGGGAGGAAATGCTGAATAATTGCAGATGGGCCCAGGGTTTCTTTTTTGAGTGATAAATGTGTTCTAAAATTGTCTGTCATGATGGTTAATTATATGACTACACTAAAATGTGTACACATTCAATGGACAAATTACATGTATGTGAGTTATATCTCAGTAAAAAGATTTTTTAAACCTTACTAAAATATATCTTTCAATATAGGATGAGAACAGGAAATGTCATCATGGTTCTTTTAAATACTTCATTTTTGTTATTATTTTCAGAAAGAAGACATAGTGTATATCTAAATAGCATCCCCATTTTGTTGTTTATCTGCACCAGCACATGCTCAAACATGAGAAGGCATTCATGGATGGATGGATGGATGGATGGGTGGGTGGTTGGGTGGATGGATGGATGGATGGATGGATGAATGGATGAGTGGAGGGAGGTCCACCAAAATCCTGAGAAGGCATTTTGGAAAGGCACTGTAGAAAAATGAGTACTCACAGGAAGCCCCCGGGGTCCTCGGGGTCCCACCTCTCCTGGAGGCCCTTGTTGGCCCTGTTTTGAGGAAGGCAGGTGGAGAAAATGTTAAAAAACCACTAATCCTTTGCTTCATGATCACAACAGGTTTTAACTTATGAGGGGTCAGACAGCATCTTACCGGTTTGCCCGAATTTCCCAGTTGACCAGGCTTTCCTGGAGCACCTGTGTTACCCTAGAGGCAAAATACAACATGCAAAGTTAATTTGTCCTGTACATAAGCATGATCATCCAGCTGTCTTATTCAACCAGCACTGTGGCACAATTGGTTAAGCCATGGCCTGCAGTGCCAGCATCCCATATGGGTGCCAGTTCAAGTCCAGGCTGTTCTACTTCCAATCTAGCCACTTATTGATACTCCTGAGAAAGCAGAAGAAGATGGCTCAAGCAGCTGCATCCCTGGACCCACACGGGAGACCCAAAGGGATCTCCTGGCAACAGCCTGTCCCAGCCCTGGTCATTGCCACCATTGCAGGGTGAACCAGTGGATGTAAGATTTCTGTCTCTCTCTAACTCTAACTCTACCTTTTAAATAAATAAATAAATCTTTTTAAAAAACTGTCTTATTCAAATTAGGTATTTCTTACATTTAAGTATTATTCATTTTCTGATGTTCTTTGAGAATTTATGAGTATGTAGAATCTTTTAAATAGTGGGTATATCAAAGTCCTTTAGATTTAGGATACTATCTTTTAGTCCCAGAAGTATATTAAATTTAAATATCAGAAAATGAAGGTCTTTAGCCTTCATTTAAAGGGATTCCCAGGGTATTTGGTGTAGCAATCAATATGTCACTTGAGATACCTGCACCCCAAATCAGAGTGCCTAGGTTCAAGTCCCTGCTCAGCTCCTGATCCAGCTTCCTGCTCATGCACACATTGGGAGGCTGCACCTGATGGCTCAAGGAGTTGAATCCCTGCCACCCGCATGGGAGACCTCCACTGAGTTCCCAGATTGTAGCTCTGACCTGCCCCACCCCCAAATGTTGCAGGCATTTAGGGGATGAATTAGCAGATGGAGGCCCTCTGAAATAAAAATAAATTTAAATTTTTTTAAATAATAACAGTCTTTTTAAAAATAAAAGAATTTCCTTCCATTTGAGGATTTTTTCTTCATAAAATTAATTATATATGTCTTTACCATTCCCACCACCAATATACTTCTTTGGGCCCTCTTGCCTCACAATGACACTATTAAAATGATTAAGACTCAAGGAGGCTGGCACCGCGGCTGACTAGGCTAATCCTCCGCCTTGCGGTGCCGGCACACCGGGTTCTAGTCCTGGTCGGGGCACCGGATTCTGTCCCGGTTGCCCCTCTTCCAGGCCAGCTCTCTGCTGTGGCCAGGGAGTGCAGTGGAGGATGGCCCAGGTGCTTGGGCCCTGCACCCCATGGGAGACCAGGAAAAGCACCTGGATCCTGCCTTCGGATCAGCGTGGTGTGCCGGCCATGGCGGCCATTGGAGGGTGAACCAACGGCAAAGGAAGACCTTTCTCTCTGTCTCTCTCTCTCACTGTCCACTCTGCCTGTCAAAAAAAAAAAAAAGCATATGTGTGGAGACTCCATCTCCACATCAGTCCCTCACCATCTGCTTGTTGGGGACCATTTCTGTTCAAGACAATGCAGAAGACTATGATGGGAGGGCTCTAGTCATATAATCTAATAATGATCAAGTTCTACATTAGTCACACTTGATCTGTTTGATCCCAAAGCCAAGCTATATTTTATCTCTTACATTTTTTCTTTCATCTATTATTTTTAATTGCTTGTGCTGTAATTCTGTGTATAGAATATAAGCATCAGTTTATCAGTACAGGAACAAAATGCAATATATTCTAAGATAGTTTATCCCAACACTCTGACAAGTTCAATGGCTTAGTATCTTCCTTATTTTAAGTGATCAGAAACAAAACTTTCTGTGTTTTATACGGGCAAAGCATGACATTCTTATAAAGGAAGTCTAGTCAGCAACACTTGATCAAAGTCTTCTTTCTGCAGATAGGAAAAGATTAGCATTTGAAGATATAAAGCTTTTTAATTTCTCCATAGGGTTAAATACAAAATAAAAGGCAGGTTGGAAATATCAAAAAGATAAAGAAAATATGTTAATAAAAGAACAAAGAAATAAAGAAAAATGTTAATGTAAAGGTTTGAATGTTTTACCTTTTCACCGGCAACACCCTTTGCACCAGGAAGTCCAGGTATACCCTGAAAGCAGGCACACAAGAATCTGGGTTTAATCACCTCATCTGGGAATCCGTGAGATGCCAAGCCTGCCACACACTGCTGAGAGGCTGAAGGAATCATGACAATCTCGAAGCTTAGTGTGGGAGAGACGCCGCCTAGATCCCAAACTCTGCAAATCAGTTCTAGAACTACCCAGCGTGTAGGATGGCATTACACTGCTGTATCTGGCTTAGTAAGGCTGAACACCATAAGGGAAATCCTACCCTCAACTAAAGGGATTTTTTTCCTCAAAGATGAATTTTCAAATTAGAATTTGGTACCATTTTCACATCAACAGGAGCTCTTGCAAATTAATCCTTATAGGGTAAGACATGACTTCAGGCCGGCTCCACGGCTCAATAGGCTAATCCTCCGCCTGCGGCGCCAGCACCCCAGGTTCTAGTCCCGGTTGGGGCGCCGGATTCTGTCCCGGTTGCCCCTCTTCCAGGCCAGCTCTCTGCTGTGGCCAGGGAGTGCAGTGGAGGATGGCCCAAGTGCTTGGGCGCTGCACCCCATGGGAGACCAGGAGAAGCACCTGGCTCCTGCCTTGGGATCAGCGCGGCCATTGGAGGGTGAACCAACAGCAAAGGAAGACCTTTCTCTCTGTATCTCTCTCTCTCACTGTCCACTCTGCCTGTCCAAAAAAAAAAAAAAAAAGACATGACTTCATGTACAGAATAATAAAGTGAGGTCCTATCAAAGACTCTGGGCAGGTATGGGTATTTAGGCTTGTGGTTAAAACAACAGTTAAGATGCCTGCATTTTCAAATAAAAACCACAACCAGGTTTCACCTCACCCTAGTTAGAATGGTTGTCATGCAAAAATAACAAATGCTGCCGAGGCTGTGGAGAACAAGGTACCCTAATACACTGTTGGTAGAAATATAAACTCGTACAACCATATGGTAGACAGTATGGAGATTGCTCAGAAATCTGAAAACAGACCTACCATATGATCCAGACATCCTGCTAGCTTGAGACATTTGCCTTTCAAGAGCCAAGAACACATGTGGTACAATTCACTTGAGGGTCCAACCACATCAATTCAGGGAAACATTTATTTTAGCACATCAAATAGTACATAATCCAAAAATCATATTTCACACTGTGCCCTAAAAATACTCTCAACCCTCTGTGGCTCAGGACTGCTAACAAGACCTCCAAAACTGGTGAAAAAGAGGACAAAGTATCTGATACTGGCCCACAGCTCAGGGTCAGTAAAAATAAACAAAGACAACATAGTCAACTAATCAAAGAAAAGGGATCCAAAACATAAAATTAAGAGTTACTTTACATAGTTAATAGAGGCATCACTAGTTACTCAGAGAAAAAGCTCAAAAATATTGATTGTAAATGTAAAAGTAAAACTCTATACCTTTCCTAGAATTTATCAAATTATACATCTGTTCCCAAAGGTCAGATCTTTAAAACATGCATGGAAACTAATAAACATGTGAAGAATCAAATACCTACCGGTAATCCCTGTAGTCCCGCATCACCAGGAGGTCCAGGTTTCCCTGGTTCACCCTGAAGAAAAAAAAAATGTGATCGTATCACTGAACCCAGATGAATTATTGTACCACTATTTGTTCTAAGAAAATGAGGGCACAGACCAAAGTAAAAGGATTATTCCATTAGCTGTCCTTATATGCACTTTTACAACGTGACTTAATCCAGGGCAAGGGTAGCGCAGGACACGGTACATAAATTCAAGCTAAAACACTATTTTCCTCAGTCTACTTTCACTAATGGGGCACTTTTACTGAATTCCTAAAAACAAGCAAATAAAGATGCTATTCTAGTACGTTTTGGATTTGAAACTTGATTTTAAAATTAAGAGGAAGAAAAAAGCCAAAGCTGGCTAAATAAATTTCCTGGAGATGTGGTAATGGAAATGCTGAAGCCAGTCAGCCAAGACCAAAGCAGCCCCATTCACTCTTGTACCAAACCACACAGCTACCTTTGTTCCAGGCATTCCAGGTATTCCATCACGGCCATCCACACCTGGCAAGCCCTAAGGACATACACAGAAAAATAGTTTCTTTAAAACAGTCACATTCTTCTTACTATTTTCTAAAGTTTTAGCACAAGTCAGTAATCACTTTGAAAAAAATCTAGTTTGACGACTACAGCTCAGTACATACCGCATCTCCTTTGGGTCCAGGGGGGCCAGGGATTCCTCTCAAACCTTGAGCCCCCTGTAGAATAGAAGAGAAAGAATAGGACATGTTCAGTAATCACAATACTTAGGACAAGTCAAATAGATAAGCATAAACAACAGAAGACACTGAAAAGCAGGATGCTTGTAGGGAACTCACTCTATCTCCCTTGGGACCTGCTTCTCCAGGAGGTCCTCGCTGTCCTTGATCACCCTATATGAAAATAGAATTTCGTTAATATAATCCAAGGTTATTCATTCATAGACTTTTTAAAACTGGAAATCATCCACATTATTTAACTATTGTTCAGACACCACAATGGCTTTGGTCTATCTATCCTAGATACCTACCTCAAAAACAGTTTTTATAAAAATCATTTTGTCTAAAAAATTGAGGCAGCCATTTGTACAACTGAGACCTGCAGGTCTTTTGCTTTCATTTTAAATATATAATGTTACCATACTCTTTGGATGTACATGTATAACAACATTTGGTCCATAGTACAAGCAATGACATCAGTAACTACTACATCTAAACATCAGTTAATCTCATTGACTATTTGGGTGGCTTGAGGTTTAGATGATTTGCCAATCTTTTCTCCATTTTTATTTCATTCCTCAGTCAAAAAGTGTCTGCCAAAATTTTCCAGCTAACATTGCTGGATGGCTTAGGTAGTCATAGAGGAGAGGACACGTCTTTGTAAAAACAGCTTTTGTTGAATTGCTTACCTACTTTGAAAGCTCAAATAGCTCCCAATGGCCACTAGATCAGTACTGATTGCTCATATTGGCATTACGTGTTCCCCAAATTGTGGCTCTACTTTATTCAATCTCCAACACAAACACAGTGACAGCCTCTATGACTGCACACACACCCCTACCACCACAGACAGGGTCCCTCTTACAGCATACCCGGGATGGCTTTCCAGGTCAGCCTTCCTCTAAGGTCCCCTTGCACGGGTTACCTCTAGTACTTTCTAGACCCTATAGATTATCACTGAGCTATATTCTGTTTTACCACTCATTCATAGGAACTTGATAACTAGAAACTCTTTTTTACTTGTACCTTTTCAATGTTTATGTGATATAGGTGATGGATGGCTTCTTTGCCTGTTTACCTTCAAAAAAGGCTTATAGTAGCCTGTAACAATGACACCCATAACTCTGATAATCAAAATATAGAAAAGTGAAGCATAAACTATAGGGAATAAAAAGGGTAGAATTATCCAAAGTCTGTGCAGGAGACAGTCACTGTGACTCTAAGCATCCTGACAACCAAAGCAAAAGGCAAATATAAATATTTACCAATTTAACTCACAGAGAAACATATCAACCCTCTGTCTGCAAGTGATGATTGGCTTACTTAGCAATTTTTAAATAAAAACTTACATCCATGTTTTCATTTATTCACATGTACATGATATTTGCAAACATGTAAATATATAATGTACAGCAAAAAAAAAAAAGATCATTGCCTAAAATATCCCATTGAGTTTTGTGTAAGAAAGATCACTTACAGGTGCACCAGGAAGACCCTGAGGTCCAGGTTCTCCATCTAAGCCGCGAGCACCCTGCAAAAAAAAAAATAAAATAAAATAAAAATGAAATGGAAATAAGTCATGGATATTAAACAGCACACCTGTCTAAGGAAATACAGCAGACAGATTACAAGAGGCTTTTTTTATTTGGAGCATATTTAACCAGACATCTCAGTTATGCAAGTACTAGTTTACAACCACTCATCACAATCTTAAATCCAATCTTTGATACCACACTAGATATTTTAACATGGCATCCATTGTTATCTGCTGTCTTGAGATAACAATACTTGTTCTAGATCAGATGTCCAGCACCTTTGAGGGTTCTCATTTGTGAAGGCCATGGTCCCATACTACAAATAGCTGCCATGGACTCTGTGCTGCCACAGTTGTGGTAGGGACCTCTGGGACTTTAAATCACCCACAAAGATCTAGACTTAAATGTCCAGGCTTGAGATTTCAGGACCGAACAGTAGAAGGACCTGAGCATACTCTCTCCCAGTCTGGGTACATGTTTGGTTCCATTTATAAAGAAAAATAGCTCTCATATTTTCTCAACAACAGGTCCATCCTACCAAGTGAGACATAAGGACTACCCCCAGCCGGCACCGCGGCTCAATGGGCTAATCCTCCACCTGAGGCATCGGCGCACCGAGTTCTAGTCCCGGATGGGGCGCCGGATTCTGTCCTGGTTGCCCCTCTTCCAGGCCAGCTCTCTGCTGTGGCCCGGGAGTGCAGTGGAGAATGGCCCAAGTCCTTGGGCCCTGCACCCCATGGGAGACCAGGAGAAGCACCTGGCTCCTGGCTTCCGATCAGCACAGCACGCCGGCCGTGGTGGCCATTGGAGGGTGAACCAACGACAAAATGAAGACCTTTCTCTCTCTCTGTCTCACTGTCCACTCTGCCTGTCAAAAAAAAAAAAAAAAAAAAAAAAAAAAAGAACTACCCCCCAAGGTTTTATAAACCTAATCATCTTGGAATGAGTCCTGACTTGCCTAGGTGCTATGTAGATCTCCTTATTTTCATTTTAAGAATTAAAATGTGATTTTAAAACAAAATACAGTGTTTTTTAGTGCTCTCAACATGTTGCCTGACGAAACACTACCCCTTTCTTTAAATCTTGTTCTCGACTATTAAGTGAAAAGGTAAAGGACAACTGGGTGAACAGGCAGTTTCCTCATGAACCAGGTTGAGATGGAGAGATGATAAAATAAATGGAGAACTGTCAAAAGCATTGGATGACAATTGGATGGATGTCAGGCCAAAAAAACCAGGTGGACAGTGTCTGCAGTAAGAATTAAAAATTAGAAAACCTTTCACAGAAGGTCGTAGAAGGTTCAGACGTAGGTATAAATCAAAGAAAAAAAGACAATGGAAGCAGAGGGACCATAAAGCCTTGAAATTCTTTGATCCTTAAAAACGAGAACAGAGCAGAAGGCATCTACATTCACCATGGAAGAAAGGATTTGGAAGACCTGAAAAAGACCTTGAATTCATCATTCACCTTGCATTACCAGAGCAGAGCCTGGCCTTTGCATTATAGAAATGGCTTTGATGCACTCGCTCTCTGTCTCTCTTATTGCTGTTCAGCGTGAGCTCAGGCCCAAACTGCTGTTACTAGGTAACCACTCCATCGGTCTGAGTTCACAAGAAGAGCTTTTTTAAAAAAAGCAATTTGACAGAAATCAAAAGAAATGAGAAATTTGGAAAAATATGAAATAAAAAATACCTTTAAATAAGAGCATATCATTAATAGCAATTGGTTTCAAAGAGAGGGGTCACACATTTGCGGGATGATTTAAATCCAGAAAAAGTGAATGCCTAAATATCAGCAGCTTCAAAATAAATTGGCTTCAATACTTAATACAAGAAGATATACACATGGTAACATAAATACAGAAGTACACAATCCTTTAATATGTTTATAAGAATACCATGTATTTCAAGAAAAATATAGTAAAGGAGATGGAAGAGAAAGGCAGGCAGAATCAAAACACCTAAATGAGACAAAGAGCCTGAAAAAAATGTGAAATTGAAAGGGAGATGCACAATCCAAAATGCGCATCTTTTGTAAAAAGAAAACAAACTTTAATTCCACTCATTGAGCATCAACAATGTGCAATTTACTGTTATTTCATTGGTGATAAAAGGCTCAGTGCTGACGCATGGAACTGACAGTCAGCCATTGAGCGTCTTACATGGAGGCCAGGCAGAAGTCAGGGTGGACAAAGACGTTTTTGGGGTTTTTTTCAGGGCTTACAAATTGGCCTTGCCTAACAATGTTTTCTATGAACTAGTAACCATTTTTCTTAAAACCTGATAAAGAACCTAGACACACTCGTACATATATACACACCAAAAGAAAAGTTCTAAGTATATTATGAATGTTCAGGTTTCCACTCTTTCCTTAGGGTATTCACTCTGCCAAGCATTGGCTGCCCTGCTTCCATCACCAGTGGCAACATGTCACCTTTCCAGACCCAGCATCCTTCTAATGCCACCTCCTACATGGGCCCTCCAAGTTCCCCATCCAAGTGAGCTACTGCTTCATTTGCACTCCCTCATACCATTTGCCCTCAGATGGACTCTGAGTCTCGGTTGCTTTTATTACATTGAGCTATCTACTTAAATGTCTCTCCCAAAAAAAACAATGTACTCCTTGAAGACCTTATTGTGCTTCCAATCTTCCCAGAAGTTGCAAAGTGCCTTGCGATGGAAATGCCAAGAGACTGGTTTCTGAGACTGTGCTAAGAGTAGGTTGCCGGGCTCCAGCCACCAGTGGGGGACTCCTGTTAAAGGGTCCTAGTGTCCTTGGGGATATCCTGCCTTCTGTCACCTCTCTCTCTGGCCTGCCCTTTCTTGGCTTTGCTTGGCCAGAAGCACTCAGGCAATGTGTCAGTGTTATCTCCACTAAGTACTGACAATGACAGAGAGAAAATGCAGCAACTCCACTTTAACTTACACAAGTAATTTAAAATATCTAACCCAGGTGGCTCTGCATATCCATGAGTTCTGTATCTATGGATTCAACCAACTGCAGAGAGAAACTATTTTTAATTGTATCTGTATTGAAACATGTACAGTTTTATTAGGTATTTAATAGTAATAATAGAGATGATTTAAAGTATATAGCGAGATGTTTGTAGATTATATACAAATACTATGCCATTTGATATAAGGGAGTTGAGCAACCAGAAATGTTGATATCTATGGGGAGAGTCCTATAACCAATTCCTCTTGGACACCAAGAGACAAGGGTACATGACAAGTATTATGCATACTGCTCTTTTCTGTCACCTGCGCTTACAACAGAATTGAGAACCTAACCCACATCTACAAAGCATCAAGTAAAAAGTGGTGCTGCTTAAGACAAGTTACTTTTAAATTTCCAAACTTTTAAGTATTTAATACATTTTGATATCATTATCATCATCTTACTTTTTCCCCCTTGTCTCCAACTACGCCAGTGATGCCCCTCAAACCTTGAGCTCCCTAGAAGTGAAAAAAGGAAAAGGGAATTATTTTAGTGGAAACATGAAGGTTTCTCAGTCTCATCACAAAAGCTTCTCCAAAAGAAGGATGTCATTATGACCCAAGCTACCATAAACAGTGACATCACTGGGGGTTGGCACAATTACTGACGACAACAATAAGCATTAGTGTAAGAGGAATTATCATATTTGTTGTTTTAACTAACTTTTATTATTTATTTTCATTTGAAAATCAGAGAAACAGAGAGATATACAGAGAGCTTCCATCTACTAGTTTACTCTCCAAATTTCTGCTACAATCAAGGCTGGGCCAAGTCAAAACCAAAAGCACAGACTCTATCCAGGTCTGTCCCATGGGTGATAGGGACTCAAGTAATTGAGCCATCACCAGCTGCGTTCCAGGGTGGGAGACCCAGAACAAACTCCTGGCTTTAGCCTGGCCCATCCCCTGCATTGTGGACATTTTGGGAAGAACCATATTTCTCCCTCCCTCTCTCTCTCTCTCTCTCTCTCTCTAGCTCACTATTTCCATGTTTTTCTCCCTCTCTAAATTCTGCCTTTCAAATGAACAAATATTTAAAAAATAAAGATGAAAATCTATGCACTATTTTATGTTTCTATGTGTATATTTTAAAAAGTGAAAACGTGTGAATTCTATAGACACATTTTTTTTTATTTTTTTTTATTTAATGAATATAAGTTTCCAAAGTACGAATAATGGATTACAATGGCTTCCCCCCCATACCGTCCCTCCCACCCACAACCCTCCCCTTTCCCACTCCCTCTCCCCTTCCATTCACATCACACGCCTTTCAGACACCAGTAGGTCAAAAGCACCCATGATATTCCCCCAATAAATCACTTGTCCCATGCAACACCCAATATAGATCATATATCCATAAAAACACTTTTCAGGTTTTAAAACTATCTTTAGGGCTGGTGCTGTGACTCAGGGGGTTAAAGCCCTGGACTGCAGCACCAGCATCCCATATGGGTGCTGATTGGAGTCCCACCTGCTACACTTCCAACCCAGCTCCCTGCTAATTCACCTGGGAAAGCAGTTGAGGATGGCCCAAGTCCTTGGGCCTCTGCACCCACGTGGAAGACCTGGTAGAAGCTCCTGTCTCTGGCTTTGGACCGGCTCAACTCCGGCCCAGCTTCAGCCATTGCTGCCACTTGGGGAGTGAACTAGTGGATGAAAGACCTCTCTCTCTCCCTCTCTCTCCCTCGCTTGCTCTCTGTCTCTGTCTCTCTGTCACTCTTTCAAACAAATAAATCTTTTTTTTAAAAAAAGTATTTTTAAATGCCTACAAGTTTTTCATTAGACAAAAAAAAAAAAAAAGAAAGAAAGAAAGAAAGAAATGGCTATGTCACTCACACTATTTATCACTATCTTCAACTTGTGAGAGTCCAGCTCCTGACCAACTTATATCAAAGAATCAGGGATGTTAAGCTTATGGAACAAATACTTAGTCTCCTCCAGATTCCCTTAAGATTCTCACTTGATGTGCAAACAGAGATCATTCCTTCCAAATTCTGACTCATTTGCTTTACATTCTAGGTTCAAAGCCAAACTACACAACTCCGTGAACCTTCTTTTAAAGGCCAACTCAGTGGAGAAGGGTAGAATAGGTGACGGGTGTCCCTGTGTTAGTCTTCCCTAACTCTAGTCTCTGAGAATACTACCTGTGCTTGTCCTTTACATTGTCTGTGCCTTGCTTGGCTGTCTTGTCCAATGAATATTCTGCGATTATTATATCCTTAATTGATAATACACATTTTGATAAGAAAAAAAGTATAACAATTCCACTTCCATATAGTACAAAAGTAATATAAATTGATTTAATAAAAGTTGCAAAATTGAAGTATGTTAATGCCTCCAAATTATATTACCTATTATTGTAGCAATCTGCCAAAGCACAAGGGGCCAGCTCTTTATTAAAAGATGTGATTATGAGCAATTAAGAATGTTCTAATTACAATGATTACATGCTGCATTAAGCCACATTAATCTAGTGGCTTATACACTTACTACATTCAGGGTACACAAAATTTTCTCATTATATCAGGTGATAGAACCATAGAATGTAAAAACTATATCATCCACTTGTGCTCAATATTTGCTTTCTGTTGCTGGCCCTTAAATGAATGTATGTAATTATATGTAGAATTTCTCTGTTAGAAAAGTGCCTAACTGCACAAAGAAGACCTTTTCTTATTTTAATAAAGTGGCTAGGTCCTATTGTTGGCCTGATTTAAAAACAGAGAGCATGACTTTAATGCAATGCTATTAATCCAAACACTAAACAGAAATATCCCGAGTTATTTAAAGTATTTGCATATTCAAGCTAAATATTTTTAAAAATACTTTACTGGAGGTCCTTGAGCTCCAACTTCTCCCAGTTCTCCTTGGTCACCCTCTTCACCCTAAAAAACAACAAAGAAAAGCACACCACATGTTATTCTAGCAAATGAACATAAAATAGACTCAGTCTAATTCAGCACATTTTAAATTCATTTGACATCCCCTGAATTATTCTGCTGTAGTTTCCCATTTTATGGAGGTGATCCATGTTCATTGTAAAATATTCACAAAATACAGAGAACTAAACAAATAAAATAAAACCACTCAAATCCCCACCATTCAACTATAAATACTAGTAACAAATCAGATGTTATACTTGCACAATTTTTCTAGAGGGAAGTAGGGAGGGACAACAAAAGGGGAGAAACCTGTATTCTTGTTGCAAGTCTGTGTGTATATGTCTGTGTATATGGGGGAATGTCTTATTAGGAAAATGTGATAGCATAGAAACTTCCATAGGCTACAGTATTTCTAAATCATGATTTGCATCTTAGCTCTCCTTATAATTTTTGTGCTATACACAACTTTTAATGTATTTGAATCAGTCTTTTCTTCAATGGGTTATACCCATAGAAAAGCGTTTTTCTACTCTCAAAATACAGAAATATCCATATATTTCTCTTCAAGTAATTAATAGCTTAAAATATCTTTCATGGAAATCTTGAATTATCAGTAATTTAATCTAAAATTTAATGAAGAAATATTTATTTTTCTGCATACTTGTTTTATTTTCTGCATACTTTATTTTCTGCATACATTCTGCCACTTGTTCCAGTATCATTTATTGAATAATAGATACTCTCTATGTATACTAAATTGTTACATATACTTGGTGTTAGACTTCTATTCTACTCTTCTGACCTGCTGTGTTGCCAATAGCACATATTTTAATTAAAATTTTACGATACACTTTAACCTCAGTTAAGAATTTCCTTACTGCATTTTATATTTTACATATGTTTCACTGGTTAATCTTTCTTTCATTTTTATTTATTTAGATTTTATCTGAAAGGCAGAGAAAGAGATTTATCTTCTGTATGTTGCTTCACTCCCCAAATGCCTTAAACAATCAGGGCAAGAACTTATAACAATATGGATCTCCCACATGAGAAGAAGGAACCCAAATACTTGAGCCATCATCTGCTTCTCCCAGGATGCACATTAACAGGAAGCTGGATCAGAAGCAGAGAGGCCAAGACTCAAACCAGGCACTGCACTCTGATATGGATGTGGCATCTTAACCAATAGGCCAGATGCCTGCTTCTGTAGTTTCTCTTATTTCTTTTAGATCTTCCTATACGTGTACTCTTCTAGATGAACATTAGAATTGCTGAGAAGATCTTAACAAAAGTATTCCTTACTTAGTATTAGGACTATATCAAATCAATAGATTAATATGATGAGAATTAGAATCTTTTTTTTTTTTTTTTTTTTGACAGGCAGAGTGGACAGTGAGAGAGAAAGGTCTTCCTTTTGCCGTTGGTTCATCCTCCAATGGCCGCCGTGGCCAGCGCGCTGCGGCCGGCACACCGCGCTGATCCGATGGCAGGAGCCAGGTGCTTCTCCTGGTCTCCCATGGGGTGCAGGGCCCAAGGACTTGGGCCATCCTCCACTGCACTCCCGGGCCACAGCAGAGAGCTGGCCTGGAAGAGGGGCAACCGGGACAGAATCCGGCGCCCCGACCGGGACTAGAACCCTGTGTGCCGGCGCAGCAAGGCAGAGGATTAGCCTAGTGAGCCGCGGCGCCGGCTTTGAATCTATCTTAATACTCAATATATTGGGTCCTGGCACTGTAGTGTGGCGGATAAATCTGATACTTTGATACTAGCATCCCACACAGGCACCAGTTTGTGTCCCAGCTACTCTACTTCTAATCCAGCTCCATGCTAATGGCTTCCGAAAAGCAGCAGATGACCTTGGTACTTAAGTCCCTGCCAATCAGGGTGAAGCTCCTGTCCCCTGCTTTCAGGGCCTGGCCCAGCCCTAGCCATTACAGCCAATCAGGGAGTGAACCAGTGGTTAGAAGATCTCTGTTTAACTTTGACTTTCAAATAAATCTTTCAAAAATAAAACTCAATATATCTCTCTGGCTGGAATGTTCTTTGTTAGTTTCGAGGTATTTTGGTTGCTGTTGACAATGAGACTTTCTATTTTACACTCTACTAATTATTGGTTTGACTTTTTGCTATTAATTCTATAACTTCTAATCAACTTTCAATATTTAAATTTAAAAAGTCAAACTCATCTCTTAGAAAAAAAATTATAGTCCCTTAAAAAAGTTAGTCTCTTTTTGACAAGGGTTTTATTTTTTTATAATTGATATACTATACAACATTAATACAGAACATTTAGACATATAATGCAAAGAACTAGTTTGTGCCTAAATCATTTAAACTTAGTTTTAAAGTAAATTATGAGATTCTCAGATGTCAGTTTTAGTCTCATTAGAACTTACAATTCACAGTGGAATGAAATACTCTCAATACGAAAGCCAGTGAAACAGCGAGCTCATTGAGTGAGTGATTACCAGATGTATATAGTCAAGTGCTACTTGTATTTCCCTACAGAGCTCTAAAATTGATAAAGCATCCATGATTGTACTACCCATTGCAATCTTTCTCTAACAGGGTACAGGGCTTTTTCCAAAAATTCTCCATAAATTTTGGAGTAATGTATTTGAATTAAATATTTCACCTGCTAATGAAAACCACATAACTAGTCAATAGCTAAAATATTTAATAAGAAATTCAGGAGTAGCAATTTATTGTCATTTTACTGAAAGATATTTGAATGAATAGTGACATGCTGCATGCTGCTGCTGACACATTTTAACTATTGAAATACAAAATCAATGTGTAAAAATCAGTAGTGTTATTATATGTCAATAGTGAATCATCCAAAAAAGATAGCAAGGTATCTTTTTAATAGGTAACAAAAAATATCTAGGAATTAATTTAACCAAAGAGGTAAAATGTCTCTACAATTTAAATTTTAAATCATTGATAGAAAAATTGAAGACAGAAAGAAATGGAAAAGCACATCATGTTTATGTGTTGGAGGATTCAATATAATTAAGATGTACATATACCCAAAGTAATTTATAGATACAATGAAATCCCTTCAAAATTCCAATGACATTTTCCAAACATACAGAACTAGAAAACACACCACTAAAATTTGTATGGAACCACAAAAGACTCCAATAACCAAAGCAATCTTGAGTAAAAAGAATGCAGCAGAAGGTATTACACTGCCTGACTTTAAAATATATTATAAACCTACAGAAATTAAAACAGCATCATAGTGGCCTAAAAAGAGATCTGTAGACCAATGGAACAGACTAGAAACCCTGTAAGTAAACTCACACATCTACTGTCAACTGATATTTGACAAAGGTGCTACGAACACACACTGGAAAAAAGAATAGTCTTCAATAGATGTTGCTAGGAAAACTGAGAATTCACCATATGTATAAGAATGACATTAGACTCCTATCTCTTACCATGTTAAAAAAAAATCCACTCAAAATGGATATGTTTAATGTAATACCTGAAACTCTGAAACTACTAAAAGAAAACAGAGAAAACACACTAGATCATTGAAATGGGTAAGGATTTTCTAGATCAGACCCGAAAAGCACAGAAAACTAAAGCAAAAATAGACAAATGAGGTTTTGTCGAAGTACAGAGCTTTTGTTTATTTTTTATTTTATTTTATTTTAATTTTTTTTGACAGGCAGAGTGGACAGTGAGAGAGAGAGAGACAGAGAGAAAGGTCTTCCTTTGCCGTTGGTTCACCCTCCAATGGCCGCCGCGGCTGCCGCGCTGCAGCCGGTGCATCACGCTGATCCGATGGCAGGAGCCAGGTGCTTCTCCTGGTCTCCCATGGGGTGCAGGGCCCAAGCACTTGGGCCATCCTCCACTGCATTCCCTGGCCACAGCAGAGAGCTGGCCTGGAAGAGGGGCAACCGGGACAGAATCCGGTGCCCCGAACAGGACTAGAACCTGGTGTGCCTGCGCCGCAAGGCGGAGCATTAGCCTAGTGAGCTGCGGCGCCGGCCCGAAGTACAGAGTGTTTGAACAGCAAAGGAAACAATCAACAGAATGAAGGAACAACCTATAGAATGGGAGAAAATATTTGCAAGCCCTGCAGCTGATAAGTTAATATCCACAGTATATAAGGAACTCAAACAATTGAATGGAAAACAAAACAAATAATTCAACAATGAGCAGTAGATCTAAATATATATTTCTTAATGAAGGTCATACAAATAGTCAATATTCAGAAAGAAAAATGCTCAATATCACCAATCATTGGGTAAATATAAACTAAAACAATGAGATATCAACTCACTATAATTACATTGGCAATTATCAAAAAGACAGAAATGTTACATTCCACACTATTGGTGGGAATGTAAATAGTTTATCATGTGGAACACAGTATGGAGTTTCCTCAAAAAACTAAAAATAGAACTACCATATGATCTAGTAATCCTACTATGGGGTATTATGGCCAAGGGAAATGAAACCAATCTGTGGAAGAGACATCTGCATTCCCATATTCATGGCAGCATTGTTCTCACTAGCCAAGAAACAGAAGCTACCTAAGTGTCTATCCATTGATTAAAAA
Source organism: Oryctolagus cuniculus (assembly GCF_051225735.1). Taxonomy (NCBI): domain Eukaryota; kingdom Metazoa; phylum Chordata; class Mammalia; order Lagomorpha; family Leporidae; genus Oryctolagus; species Oryctolagus cuniculus. Next base: position 102,368,663 of record NC_142871.1, on the reverse strand, counting down.
AGCAGAACAGAATATTACTCAGCCATTAAAATGGATGAAATTTTGTCATTTGCAGTGACAAGGATAGAATTGGAGGTCATTATGTCAAGTAAAATAAACCAAGCACAGAAAGACAAGTAATATGTGATACCAGTCATAGGTGGAGTCCTAAAAAAAAAAAAAAGCAAGCTGAGTTCATAGAAGTTAAAAGTATAATGGTGGTTACCAGAGGCTTAGGAGGGAAGAGAGAAAGAAGTATGGGTAAAGGTTGATTAATGGATATTAGATTATAGCTGGATAGGAGTAAGAAGTTCTGGGGTTCGATGCACAATAGGGAAACTATAAATAATGTTAATATAATGAATACTTCTCCAGTAAAACAACAGGGAGACAGGATTTTGGATGTTGTCACCATAAAGGAAGGTTAAATTTGGGGGCCGGCGTTGTAGCATGGTGGGTAAAGCCACTGTCTGCAATGCTGGCATCCCATATGGGTGCAAGTTTGTATTCTAGCTGCTCCGCTTCCAGCCCAGTTCCCTGCTAATTGCCTGGGAAAAACACTGGAAGGTGGCCCACAAATTTTGGCCCTGCCCCTCATCTGGGAAACCTGAATGAAGCTCCTGGTTTCAGACTGGCTCAGTCCTGGCCATTGTGGCCATTTGGGGAATGAATCAGCGGATGGAAGATCTCTCTACTTCTGCCTCTCCTCTTTCAAATTAATAAATCTTTAAAATTGTTTTGGAAATAACTTTACAAAAATTAAATGTATATAAAAAGAAATCTAAATTTTTATTATTCATTCCTATATTTTAAAAAAACTGCTAAAAGTTTTAACTAATTCACAGAGTACATTCAACGCAAAATTTTGTATCTGAATGCAAACTTCAGGCACGTCTTTATCATCTGCTTTCAGTTTAGGTTCAGTCCATCTGTGAGCTTTTTCAAGGTTCATTCTTCAGTGAACTAATGCCATCCAACCGTCTTATGCGAATTGTTAAAGATACTACTTAAAGTTTGAAATGATACAGAAATGTAAAATACATTAAAGGGATTTTCAATGACTTCCAAAGAAAATTTCGGTGAATTTCCTGACACACCAAAAAACAACTTGTAGGTTTCCCACTGAAGATCAAACTAAATTTGACAGTCCAAATAGCTAATGTGTATGAGCAGCAGAAATACGAATCTCAGGGGGAAAGTGGAAAAACACCCCGACTGACAGCTCCATCACCAAAGTTTTGGGGGGCTGGGGAGTGAAGGCTCTCTGGAAGAAAGGGTGACCAAAAGGAGGAGAGAGGGAGGCAGGGAATCAAAAGCAATGAAAACCCACTCAATCTCCTTCCCTACACTTACTTCCTCATGAGTATCTTTTGAGGTAATTTAATATTCTTGCTTATCTGTTCTTTGGGGGTTAGCTAATATTTTACCATCTGAATGTGTCATGCTTAATTTAGTCAACCCCCTGTAACTTGGACATATTTTGTTCACTTCTCTGCCTTCAGCATTTAGAAGAAACCCCAGCACATAGCAGGTACTTAATAAATATTTGTTGAATTTTTAAATTATAAATTTCATGATTCAGTGAAGGAATGAACACACACAGACATTTCCATAATACATGATTTTTTTTTCTTATTTTATCCAGTTTGGCATCAGGAACCCAGACATCACATTCCAGATAAATAAAATTCCTTTGAAAATACATACTCCAACTGTAATAGAGTACAGAAAATTGGCCTATTTATTCTGATTATGTAAGCTTAGTCAGCCAGGCTGATCTTTAGCTAAGGAGTTCAAAGATATTAATGATTGAAGACATTAATAAATGGCCTCTCCAGCACTTGACTTCTGAAAAAAAAGACTAATCTGCCAGAAAGCCTATAACAATGCAGAACACAGTCATTAAAGTGTAGAGGACCTGTGTGATAACAGTGACTTTGTAAAACACTATCACACTTTCCAGGACAAAAATTCTACCATGCACAAACTCAAATTTGTAGATACTTAGATTATTCAGTCCAGTAGATGACAAAAGAGCATATAGGTTTCCTTGCTTTAAATCTCAGCTTTGGTTTTTCTGCAAGGCTTGCCTGTGCCATTGCAAGTTGTACGAGATTCCATGCTTCTATCCAGATAATAACATAGGTTATCACTCACTCCTAGCTTACTTGAAATCTAGGATATGTTGACATCAGGTCAGAGATAAACAAATTATTTCAGAACTTGAGCTGAGAAGCTACAAGCCAAAATACCAGCTTCTTTATTTGCTTGTCTCAAAAACACTTGATATAAAATTTTATAAATAACAAAATTATGTTTTCTGGAGTCAAACAATGTTTGCCTATTGTAAACATTAAGGGAAAAAAGTGAGTGTGATTGATTTGAGAAGGAAAGTAAAAGGCAAGGCAGTCAACACAGTAAAATATTGAAATGTATGATGCCTTGCTTTTTGTAACTGAATAACTTTAGAATACTATTCTTTTTTTAAGAAAGCTTTTATTTAATGAATACAATTTTCATAGGTACAGCTTTAGGAATATAGTGATTCTTCCCCCCATATCCACCCTACCACCCCCACTCCCATCCCACCTCCTACTCCCTCTCCCACCCTATTCTTCATTAACATTCATTTTTTAATTAACTTTATATACAGAAGACCAACTCCAAGATTTCCACAATTTACACCTGTGCGCGCACACACACACACACAGTATAAAGTACTGTTTGAAAACAAGTTTTACAGTTAATTCTCATAGTACAACTCATTAAGGACAGAGGTCCTAAATGGGGAGTAAGTTCATAGTGATTCATGTTGTTGATTTAACAATTGACACTCTTATTTATGATGTCAGTGATCACCCAAGGCTCTTGACATGATCTGCCTAAGCTATGGAAGCCTTTTGAGTCCACAAATTCTGTTGGTATTTAGACAGGGCCATAAGCAAAGTGGAAGTTCTCTCATCCCTTCAGAGAAAAGTACATCATTCTTTGATGGCCCCTTATTACCACTGGGGTCTCACTTACAGAGATCCTTTGTGTAGATCATTTTTTGCCACAGTGTCTTGGCTTTCCATGCCTGAAATGCTCTCATAGGCTTTTCAGCCAGATCCAAATGCCTTAAGGGCTGATTCTGAGATCAGAGTGCTGTTTAGGGCATTTGTCATTCTCTGAGTCTGCTGTGGAACATTTTCTCCTTTTTAATTCTATCTATTGTTATTTTGTTATTACCAGACACTTGGTCTTATTTATAGAATATTGATGCATCTACTGAGAACTTATCACTAATTGGAAAATAAAGATAAAATATCATACTTTGTTATACTTTCTAATAATGAAAGTAATCAGTACCTCCTCACCAATTCTGTCCACTAAATACTGTGTTCATTTTCCTTACCTTGTGTCCTTGTCTTCCTGGTTCACCAATTTCTCCCTTTGCCCCTTTATGGCCCTAAAAAATAAAAAATAAATACATATGTAAATATATAAATAGAATTTTATCACACTTGGCACAGAAAACAAGAAGTTCACAGGGTGATCCTTCTTCCCTAAATCTGTGTCAATGTACTACCAAGAAAAGATGATCTGACAAATAAAAATAATGCTTTAAATGGCCCGAACAGATCATGTGTATTACATGACTGAGGTATATAATGTTTCTGTTAACAGAAAAACACTATTCTAGAATAACATGCATTCCTTTATCTAGTTCAGCAACATGACTCATTGATAGTTCCTGTTGTTCCCTAGATCCTGTTTCACCATCTTCTTCTTGCATTTGGGCTAAGAGCATTAAATCCTCAGCATTGATAACTTTTTGGAAGTGACAACCCTGATCCACTTCAACTGGCCAGCTCTCTGGAGGCTTCTCTGAAAAACTTTAGCTTTCTCTATTACCACCCCTGTCTCTGGAGAGGGGAAGGGGCGGTATAAGAAGGAGACTTCCCAGATGTGCCCCTTCCTGAATGCAATCTTACCTGCAAAGGGAAGGCAATAAAAGCTGCACAGCGTGAAAAATCAAGATGCCTGTCTTTTCTTGTCAGGCCACTGTTCTTGAGGCAAACTACGTAAAGTTAAGTTTGTCAAAACTTCCACCTGTCGGAAGGTTTTTTTGCAAAATAAGATATCAACAGGCCCAAACTTTCACAGTAGAGGGAACTCACTTGGAGAAAACCTCAGGGAAAACCAGTGCCTTAGGACCCTTTGGACCCTAGCAAACTCCATTAGTATCAAAGATCTCAAAATGAGTTCAGACTCAGAAACTACAAAGAAGAAACCCTTGGTCCCAACATTTAGTGTCTACTTTTTAATTTTCATGGAAAAATGTGAAAGTAATTGTGATGAGTGAGTAAAAACCCTTTGGGAAAGTTTCTCTCCTTGTCTGTTTTGCACCATTTTTCCAATTTTGTAAAAAGCTAAAACAGTTTCAAATATACAGTGTGCCCAGTCTGTCAGTTGCACCACCATCTTCTGCCATAGGAGAGTAACTTATGAAACTTGCTTTGGGGTTCTGGAGTCTCTCAATCTGGTGTATCTTATGGGCACATCTTTTCTGCCTGGCAGAGGCATCATATAATTAGTCACCTGTATATCAGTTGGAGCACCAGAGGATAAGCAAATGGATTTGACTAATTCATCCAAGAGGGGTCTACACACCAGAAAGACTAGTGCTTAAAATAAAGGCTCCATTTCGTCTTTGGATAATATCTTGAAAAGCAAACAGAGAAATTATTCTCTTACCCTCATGCCTGGTAGGCCTGGATATCCTGAGCGACCTGGTGGACAGGAATTGGGACACTGCCAGAGAGAGGGGAGAAAAGACAGAGTATAAGCTAGAGCCCCACACAGTGACAAAGTATGTGGTTTCTTTTATTTTTTAGTGGCTTCAGCAACAGAAATTCAATGCAATAATAACCATGAAATAACCATTTCTTTCCTATCATTTCATTTATAGCTCAGAAATATTTCTATATACAAAAACATATAGAAAATGTAACAAATAACCTCCTGTATCCACCATCCGGATTTAATAAATATTTACTATTGTGCCATACTTATTTCAGATCTAATTTATTAAAGAAATAAAATGTGTACAATCTTTCATATCACGACCCCATTTGCTTCCCCCACATACACAGGAACAGCTCTACCCTAAGGTTTACATCCCCTTGTCAAATGGGCTAGCATTGCATCTAGTGCCCTTTTATCACCATCATCCAGCTATTAATCTGCATATAAGACAAGGTTTAGGAGGACTTATTTGTTTCTGGCTTCTAAAATCAAAGTGTTCTGGTGAAAAGTATGCCTTAGTCATCAAGTGAAAAAAAATTACAGAAAAACAAAAATACTTCCATAATGAAAACCTGTCAGAGTTTGGGTACACACAAACCACCAGTGCGCCAGTGCTACAGATGGCTCAGCCATCTGAGTTAAAGGAAAACATAGAAGGCCAGTAGATCCCGGAGAGAATTTTAAAGAAAACTCAGCTGAGGACTCCATGGCCTTTGAATTAAAGCTACATTTTATTCCAAGGAAAGCGTCTTACCAGTGGATCTCCATCATGAAAGCCGATTGCTCCCTAGAATAAATGAAATTTTAAAGAATATAATTAAATTAATTCAAAGTTACTAATAAGAGAATGTTTGTTGGACAAAAACATAAGAAGTATGTTGGTTTAATAAAATATAAGAAACAAATAGTAGGATATAATATACTAATATTCTAAAAACTTCACTCATGGGCATAATCCTAAAGGAACATTCCAGAGAACCCTAAACAGCAATAGATTATTTCTTTCAGGAAATTGAAGGGAAATGAAATGAGGCAGAAGAGGAAATAAAGAGTGCTCTAAATCACAAATTAAAAACACAAATTCTTTCCTACCTAAACTTCTATTTCTTCAATTTCTTACTGTGAAAATCTTTGTAAAAAAATAGATCATTTGAAAATTGTCCTTTTATGTATCAAAGCTTTGTGCATTTGGGAAATCACAAGTTCAAAGCACTTCAAATGTAAAGAGTAAGACTTGTACTGAGAAAGCCACCTTTTAGATTACTGTGATTCCTCCACTTCTTGGCCTAAAGAGAACTATGCTTGGAGTGAGTGAAAGCACTGGTAGCCATTTTGGAAGTTTGGAACAATGACTCAATTAACAAACACTTCCATTTTTGGTTCTTAGATGTCTTCAGTCCTCCCTCTCAAATGCAAAGAAAATTTCAAGCTGCTAATAACTTACAGTGGGCCCTGGGGGTCCAGGGGGGCCAGGTGGTCCTCTTCTCCCAGGGTCTCCCTAAGTTATATGAAAATGGTGGCACAGTGGTTATACATGTGTCAAATACAGCACAAAAAAACTGGCAAGGCATCAGAGAATGATATTACCAGAAACCCCTACAGGGTCCAGCCACGCATAGACTTGCCATCCGAATCGATGGGTGGCCCATAATCTAATTAGTTCTATAAAACCAGAATCATAAAGGTGTTCCAATCTTACTGAAGGAGACAGGGAAAGAAACAAACCCAGTTCTTAAGGTTAGGAGGATCGCTTATCTACTTGGGAAACAAGCTGGAAACATTTTTTTCTAGTTAATTTACAGAGAAACCAGAGCTGTCAATACTGCCAGTGCCAGCCAGCTAATGAGAGGAAGCAGGCTTCAGTGGCTGAGGCTGTGAAATGGAAGGCTTGTCTCGGCAATGCCCACCCCCTGGCTGATGCTGTTCACCCACGTCTATCACTTGGCCTGTCATGCACTCACTTGCAATGGTACAGAAAATTCAAGATGGCTAAATTCAAATAAGCCATTCAGGTGCAAATGGGTTCCAATTAGTCTTAACATTCAGTGGTTACTCTTGAGATGTTTTCCTTAAGGTTATTCCAACAGAAATCAAAAGCATCTTATTGTTGATTAAAATTATAATTATTTCAAATACATTCATTTGTTCAGTTAATAAATTTGGAAACAGTAAGCACATGTGGAGAAGAACTAACACGTGGTTCTTTCCCTTAATGAGTTTACAGATATCTGCCTTAATATAACATCACTCCTTCAACCTTTTTAAAATATTTCCTGAATTACCAACACATGCACTTTTTATCAGCTATTTGTTCTATGAAGTTCAGCCCTTTAATGTCCAAGTGCTGTTGGTTTGATTATAATTTAATGCTGTTAACATAAATATACATGGTAATAATTCTAAGCTATTCATTTTTTTAAAAATTTCATGTACAGAGTCCAATACAAAAGCCACTAGACCCCAGTCCTGGTTCACAGTCTGTTAAGTACAGGTGGCATTCCATTATGTGGAATCTGGAAGCTAGATAGAGAAGTTGAGCCGAAAACTTCAGAGAAAAAAATAAATTCAAAGAATCAGTCTACAAAAGTGTCCACATCAATATTATGAAATGAACTTCATCTACCATTTTTGGATTTTTAGGGAGAAACATATAGCATAATTTTTATTCCCTAATAAAACCATCTATGAAATCAGCAAATGTCTATTAAAATGCACTGAGGTACTCACAATGGGTCCTACTCGGCCAAGCTCTCCAGGGAGTCCTGCTGTCCCAGGAGGACCCTGAAGTCAGTAAACCAAAACAATATTGTAATTATGGATAATTTTATAACATCAATAATGCCAAATATGATCAATTACCAGACTTAGAAATTTGTTTCTCTGCTAGCTTTTTTTCCCCAATGAGACAATAACTCATTTGACCTAACTTTAATTACTTGGAGTGAGATAGAAGTTTCCTAAATTAAAAAATCTTTCGTTTAGCAGAATAGCAGCATTGGCATTGGTAGCCACCTAAGATCAGGTAGGCAGAGGCACGAGAAACACCACTGGAGCAGGTGTTAGCTTGGAGTATCGTCAAGATTTGTGAAACAGGCCATACTTACAGGGGGTCCAGGAATACCACGGCCCTAAAAGATTAAAATGAAAATGTTTATGGTTTTATGGTATAAGTCACATGCCATAAACTATCAATAAACAAACATATGATGTTCATTCTAAAGAAACGCAAACACGAGGGTTTCTAAAGCAAGGAGAAACTTGTTTCAGCTCTTCAAACATTTCTTCGCTCTCTGAGTTAACCAGAAATAATTGTTCCAATACTTCTCTTTTAATAAAAACAAAAGTAAAGAATCTATCCATGCCTGTCCTCAGGAGAACTTACAAAAAGGTGCTCACAAAAAGGTGTATCACATTTGGACCACTTCAAGATTTTATAAAGTATTTCATATGAAATCTTTATCAAAGGCAATATAGTTATACAGTTTACAATAGAATTTCCTATGTTTCCTGATACTAAGTCTAGGAGGCATTGTCAATGAAATAGTGTCACTCCTGAAGTAACCCAAAATGCGATTCTAATTGAATACACGGAATTCAGTTTTAAAGCTAGTCTTCCCACCTCCCTCTTCACACTTTGTATGTAATTTAGTGTGCTAAAGCGATACGATCAAGGTTTGAAATGTATCTTATTCACCTTCCTCCAATTCCTAACTCAGGGCCTAGCATATAATAAACTAACCAATATGCTTGTTGAAACTTATATTTCTGAAATTCCATATTCTTTTTTACTTTCTAACTTCAATTTTTCCCCTGGGGATTTCATCTTTTCTCTCCTGCTTAGTCTTGGATAGCTTGTGTTCACAGCTGCCTGTGATGCCATATTTATGTTAGCTTTTTACTCCAGACGTGCTTTCCTAAAATAATCCTATATAAAGCACCCCAAATAAAATCAATGCATATTCTCCCATAATTATACTATTATTTCTAGTTATTTAGGCAGTCAAACAAGCAACAGCTTCACACAGGCAGTATGTTTTAATAATAAGTGAGACTTTTTACAAGCATTTTTGGAAAAAATTTCTCCTATTTGAACATTTTAATAACAAATCAATTTAGGAAAGATTACTTTGGAAATTCCAAAGTAATCAATTAGTTACTTCATTATGAGAGACCTAGATGTTTGACCAATGTCCCTAAATATTTAAAAAGAAATCTTTCTAAGATTTTGAGATCCGAGTTCAAAAAACATGGGACAAAGTCTGTTCACTTTAAGATTTATTTATTTGAAAGGCAGAGTTACAGAGAGGCAGAAAGCAGAGGCAAAAAGAGAGGTCTCCATCCACTGGTTCACTCCCCAGACGGCCACAACGGACAGAGCTGTGCCAATCTGAAGCCAGGAGCCAGGAGCTTCTATGTTTCCCACACCACTGGAGGGGCCCAAGGACTCAGGCCAAATTCTACTGCTTTCTCAGGCCACAGCACAGAGCTGGATTGGAAGTTGAGTAGCTGGAACTTGAACTGGCGTAAATATGGGATACCAGCACTGCAGGCGGCAGCTTTACCTGCTACGCCACAGCGCCAGCTCCAATATTCACTTCTGAAAATGGGTTTATAATGGAAAAGTTGACAGATGCTGAATTATAGCAAAGAAAATAGTAGAAATGGGGAAAAAGGAAGAAAAATACAGATTAAGAAAAGATCAAAACAGAACCAAAGATGGGGCCAGCACTGTGGCATAGCACGTAAAGCCACTGCCTGTGATGTCAGGATCCCCTTCGGGCACTGGTTCTAGTCCCAGCTACTCCACTTCTGATCAGCTCCTTTATAATGTGCCTGGCAAAGCAGAAGATGGCCCAAGTACTTGATGAATCTCCTGGCTCCCACCCTCAGATCAGCCTATCTCTGGTTGCAACCATTTGGGGAGTAAACCAACAAATGGAAGATTCTTCCCTCACCCTCCCCAGTAAACTCGGCTTTTCAAATACATAAATCTTAAAAAAAAAAAAAAAAAAAAAAAAAAAAAAAAAAAAAAAAAAAAAAACAAGATTGAAGAACAAAATAGAAAGGGCTGATGAGAATATAGTCCTCATACATACAGGAGACATAAATCTGCTGGATTGTGCAATATAAAAGATTAGCAGGGAATCAGGCAGGTGATAATATCTGATTAGTTGATATTTCAAGATAAAACCAGCTGTGAAGAAAATGATATGATGAAAGGGTTACACATTGAATACTTAGATCTGCTGTTGTGTACAAGATATGTTTTCTATCAATGAGGTAAAGGAAGAGTTGCCTACTGACAAATACACCTGCAAGTAGACATGTATTCTATACTGAACATTCAAGTTTCTCTAAAATTTTTCTATTCACAGCAGGAATGTTTACCATACCAAATAAATCAAACTCTTTGGCATGTATGGTATGCAGAGAACTGCATTTTAAAAATTTCACAACGGCAGAATTCTACCTAAAATATTAGGATACTTTCAATTCTTTTGCTACGCAACTACTTACTGGAAATCCACGAGATCCAGGCACACCAGGTTCTCCCTAAAAACAAACATAGCTTTATCGTACTGGGCTTTTGGTAGCATGAATATGCAAGTATGCAAACTATGCAAACACTGAGATCATTAAACCACTCTATCCTGGTGTTTTCAAACAGTTTTACCTGAACAAGTGTATTTCAGCTTCTGTATAATAATTTCTCAGCTGATTTGCAAATACAGTAAAATTATACTTCAGCATTTGATTAATATCAGCAGCTAATACTGTTAGCTAACTTACTTTTTGTCCCCTTGGTCCAACAGAGCCAGGAGATCCATCAGGTCCTGTTAAACCCTAAGAAAGAAAGATAGTGATATTAGAAGTAATATCTTTAGGCAAACCACTAGGTGAAAAATTTTCATCTCATTTATTAACTGCTGGATGCTTATGTCTTACTCGAAGCTAATGTTTAGCATGAGATTTGCTTGCTAGTTGTTTTCTGTTGCTAAATTTTGTATTACTAACTGCCCACTAAATGCATGGCTTACTGTGGTGTTTTAATGTCACTGCTTTGAAAAAATGCAATATAACAAATATAGCGTTCTGACAGTCAAGTCTGGTGAGTCTTGACTCTGCCATTTACATAAGTTTATGTACCTCCTTTATTTTACTATGAAATAAAAATACCAGGTGTCTCTCCAACTACATACAATCATGTCTTAATCATTAATATAATGTTTCCTTGATAGGAATGAAACACAAATAATCTCATTACTGCCTTATAACCACTAAAAGCCCTCTAGTCATCTTCTAGCAATGCAAATTGCTTATGGAACAATATCAACTCTTAAAGTTCAGATATTTGAAGGCATGCATGTTTTTACATTATCTTCCTTAGCAAAAATGTTTATATTTAAGTCTATATGTTCATGTGTGTCCTCTTGTTATGAACAATTTAAGCCAATTATGAAATGCATTTAAAATTATCATACCTAACACTAAAGCAGTTACTAAATAAATCTTTTAAACATCCCCTGTGTTTCTTCTAGTACTTATTTTGTTATCATCCTCAATATAGATATTAATACATGACAATATTACATACATGTACACCTGAACTTCCACAGTCGAACATGAACTTTCATTTTAAAAATTTGCTGACACTTTCAAATCTCGTCATTCTCAATATAATCTTGCAATTATATCTTCCCAAATATAAATGTTTATGTTTATGTCTGTGCATATACATATATGCACATGTATGCATAAATATCTGATAAAAATTATCAACATTTCTTAAAAGATGTGAATACTAATTAAGGGAATAATCTGTTGAGAATGTGGAAGTCTTTTTTTTTTTTTTTTGACAGGCAGAGTGGACAGTGAGAGAGAGAGACAGAGAGAAAGGTCTTCCTTTGCTTGATTCTATAGAATCAATCAAAGGAAGTAGAAAAAAATTTCAAAAATGTTAAATCACTGGAAAATTACCAAAATAAAAAAGCATTAAGCTGGGGCCAGCACTGCAGCATAGCAGGTAAAGCCACTGCCTGCGGTGCCAGCATCCCACATGGGTGCTGGTTTGAGTCTCAGCTGCTCCATTTCCAATCCAGCTCTCTGCTATGGCCTGGGAAAGCAGTGGAAGGTGGCTCAAGTCCTTGGGCCCCTGTACCCATGTGGGAGACCCAGAGAATCTCCTGGCTTCGGATCAGCATGGCTCCGGCCGTTGCAGTCATTTGGGGAGTGAATTGCTGGATGGAAGACCTCTCTCTCTCTCTCTGTGCCTCTCCTTCTCTATAACTCTGACTTTCAAATAAATAAATCTTAAAGAAAAACATTAAGCACACGTAAAAGAACTTTTGACAGTCTGTTTGAATTTCCAGTTGCCCTAGACCAACTGCAGGACGACAGCAAGCCCCAGCATGATTAGCTGTTGAGTACCACCGGAAGCACAAATAGCACATAAATTTTACAAAACTCATTGCATATTTAACTAATGGATCCCTAACTCCCACTTAACACATATACCCTCTAAAACCAATCCTGGTCAATTTTCATGCACATGACCATCTCACCTTCTTCAATCTTGTACCTGGAATAACTGGCAAGATTTGAGAATACTATCTGCTATATATGCTCAAATTTCAGCTGCAATACCGTAAGGCAGAACCCAGTAAACGGCTGCACATCCTGTTTGAGACACTTTTTTTAAGTATCTGCCATAAGATAAAGATAAATTCCATCTCTCGCAGGGAAATTCTTTGCATAAAATTGAACATGGATTCTGGTGTCAGGTATTACAACAAAGTCTAGTGTGAAATAGCTATATAGGAAAATGTAAGCTCCCTGAGTTCTTGCACATGGCCCCTAGCATCTTAGACACACTCAACACGTGAGTATCAAATTATTCAGCTTAGCCTTTTAGGTGGAAGGACATTACACCTATCACTCCACATTTTCTTTATTTTTGGCTCAACTACGGACTCTGCCACTTAGTAAATGGGCAGTCATAGGCAAGTGGCTTAACTACGCAGTGTTCTAGATGCTGTTCCCCATTCAAAAAGGGTATTACAAAACAAAAAACAATTCGATATTAACCTCAGCACTGTACTTCTTGGCCTTTTCACCTTTCTTTTAATGCCTCACCATTTGTACCTTAATTGACCTTTCAGAATAATTTCTTGACACACTATCCAACTCATAAAACAGCTTCTGGGGTTCATAATTGTATACATTTAAAGGATATCGTGCATGTAATATCTTGCCTGTAAAAAGTGTCATGGTTTAACTATAATTCCCATACTTAACCCTAATTCACCTCTGCCTATTTCAAGTGGACACTGTAAGAAAGAATAAGATACTGTTCCACAAGCTCTTTGAGCATGTCACAACAAATATGACCTACAAGAATGTCTCTAGGGGCCAGTGCTGTAGTGTAGCAGGTTAAGCCTCTGCCTACTATGCCATCATCCCAGACAGGCGCCAGTTTGAGACCCAGCTTCCCTACTTCAGATCCAGCTCCCAGCTAATGCACCTGGGAAAGCAGTGGAAGATGGCTCAACTGCTTGCACCCCCTGCACCCATAAGGGAGAACCAAAAGAAGCTCCAGGCTGCCGGCTTCAGCCTGGCCCAGCCCTGACCATTGCAGCCATTTGGGGAGTCAACTAGTGAATGGAAGATCTCTTTCTCTCTGCCTCTCTTACTTTGTAACTCTGCCTTATAACTAAAATATTTTTAAAAAATTAAAATAAAAAGGTATCTCTTGATATTATTGATAATAACACAGCTGGCCTTTGGGTGCAGGATTCTAACCAAGGTCTGACTTCTTGATTTTCATATGTTCATATGGGAAAAGAAGAATTAAATTCAACCTAAGAAAGCAAATACTGGGGCCAGTGCTGTTGTGTAGCAGGTTAAGCCACCACCTGCAGAGTTGGCATCCCACATGGGCACCGGTTTGAAACCCGGCTGCTCCACTTCCAATCTAGCTCTCTGCTATGGCCTGGGAAAGCAGTAGAAGATCGCCCAAGTCCTTGGGCCCCTGCACCTGCGCGGGAGACCTGGAAGAAGCTCCTGGCTTCGGATCGGCACAGTTCTAGCCATTGTGGCCAATTGGGAAGTGAACCAGAGGATGGAAGACTTGTCTCTGTGGTCTCTCTCTCTTTCTCTCTTTTTTTTCTCTCTCTCTCTCTGCCTCTCCTTCTCTGTGTAACTCTGACTTTCAAATAAATAAATCGATCTTCAAGAAAAAAAAAGGAGATACTTGGAATATATATGAGTCTCTCTAGATATATATATATCTAGATATATATATATATATACACACATCACATCTATACAATTTTCAAAACCCAATTCGTAATAAAACTCTAAGCCTTAGAAGAAAATAGTACTAGTGGTATAAACAATTGCCTTCATATGAACGTTTATGCAAAGTTCTATCCTGGGTGATACTGAAGCTGGCTGTGAACTTCATGCCACTGTTTGGCAGATAATATCCGTCCTCAGTGGCGATTTCCTGCCAGCATTCCAACAGTTCAGCAGCTAAGAGTCGACAAGCACAGCTGCTATGACTTTTTCACCTGTTCTGCTAACCCAGCCACTCAACACAGGAAAAGAAACTTCAAACTGTTCCTTTGAGAGTATCATTCAATTAAACCATTTTGTTAATATTATAAAAAATTTAGCTTTAAAATAAAACCAAGAAGTAAAGACAAAGGTTTAAGTTCCTATCACCACACTCAGATTCATTGCCAAGAAAGGACTGTAGAAGTTTTCCTATTGACTTAGCTCCCCAGTGGCCAGAGACAGAAAACCCTGATCTAGTCATTATGCTTCATTATTCTCAAAGCTGTTCATTCTCAATTTACGGTGAAAGTTTTTTTTTTTTTTTTAATGTCAAATCAACCTAAGAGTGGAGTAACAAAACTCCAATTCCAAAGTCTCTCCAAAAGTTTGATGACATAAAATACAGCAATTTTATAAATAATAAAATATTAACTATAAATTAATTTATTAACCATTTAATTCTTCATATCATTCTTGGTTGGGAACTTAGGTAGTAATAATCCACCGTCACTTTTCCTCTCTATTCTCCCCCAGTTCTTCATTAAGAACCTTACTGGGGCCAGCATTGTGGTACAGCAGGTTGGGCCACTGCCTGTGACACTGGCATCCCATACAGGTGCCAGTTCGCACCCCAGCTTCTCCACTTCTGATCCAGCTCCCTGTTGGTAGCCTAGGAAGGGAGCGAGGATGGCACAAGTGCTTGTTGGACCCTGCACCCAGGATGAAGCTCATGGCTTTGGCCCGGCCCAGCCTGGGCTATTATGGCCATTTAGGGAGTAAGTCAACAGATAGGAAGTACCTCTCTATGTCTCCTTCTCTTCAATGCTGCATTCAAATAAATAAATCTTTAAAAGAAAAATATTTTTTAAAAAAAATCATGTTGCATCTGTATAAGGCAAGCCTGAGGCGTATAAAAAAATTTAAAATTTTAAAAATTATGGATTTGTCATCTTAATCACTAAATAACTCTGCATCCCTGAAGAAACCATTTGTCCTCGTAGTTATTCGCTTCCCTTATCCATGGAAAATATTAGACAACTTACTTTCCACATTATTTTAGGGTTAAAGGAAATAACGTGACAGTGTTTGAATGAAAAGCTCTACACAAATGCAAATATTTTTTCCTTTAGAGCTAAGAAATGTCTAAAATATTGGCACATGCATGAGTCCTTGTTTTCTCCTTCCCTCTCTTTTTTGCTTTCCTTCTTTGACCCTAGAGGCTGACACAAGCCCTCATCATCCATTTTCCCTCGAGAACATTCTGGTGTCAAAGTTGAATGATCTACGAAGCCTTACTCTTCCACAACTTGTAATATTTGAAACCTGGCTTGTTTTTGTACTAAACAACTGCAAATATAGACAAAGAAAAAAATTACTTGAAAATGTTTTTTACGATTTACTTCTAAATATTCCAAAGTACTTTGTTTACCCAAAATTTCTGTCAAGGTGGGGAAATTACAGAGCAAAACCAGGGACTGTCCTTATGACATTATGGTATAAAGAAGAATTTGTTAGGCAAACTACAAAAACACTATTAATCTGAGAGACAGAAAAAGTATCTCTCTGCAATTATATTGCTGTTCAATACCAAAGCAAACTTCAGAGGCGGGTTTATGCTTCAATTGGCAAACAGAAAAAAGAAAAATGTTTAATTTAATCAGAAATTTTCTTTTCATCCAAAACAAAGGCTGGCTGAAGTTTCCAAAGAATATAGAAATAAATTCAACTTGTACTAGGCTATTCTATTTAGATATTTTTAGGACAGTGTGACATGATGCTCCAAAGAAGAGGTTGCTAGCCAACAGGTATCATTTCAATTTGTATTATCCAAATATTACTTTGGTTTTCAGTTTGTACTATCCAAGTATCAGTCCCCTGGTGCTAAATGAACTGCTATTTGACATACAGACCAAGTTCAAACTAGGGACTTTAAGATGGAAGGGTTGCTAAGTCCCAATCCTAGGGTTCAAGCAATCCTGGTCAGCTCAACGCTATCAGGGATGCCAACCAGAAAACCACTTTGCTAAGCTAATTTTGCATTTCCTCTTTGATGTGTGGTGAGCATTCTGGTGTCCCTGCACCATCCCTACATACCCCTATTCATTCCAAGACCTCTCCCCCATCAACACACATACCCCAAGCACATCTTTCTTTTTCATATTCCACAGGATTTAGGAGGGCTCTGTCCCTATGTCTGCATTCAGGTTCAGGCAAGGATGAAGACCATCTGCTAGGAGCCACAGCCGCAGGCTGTGCCCACATCCAGGCTGAGCCAGCAGGGCGCTCACTGTTAAGGCAGCAGCCAGTTCCCCACTGTTTCCAAGGAAAGGTAGCACTGCATGCTCTTTCCCCACCCCACCCCATCCCATGGAAGCTAAGAGGCACCTCCACCTTCCCACGCCCCTCTGCAGAAGCAGCTAGCTCCATGACCAGACAGTGGCACAAGGCCAAGTTCAGGGCAGGGCCAGAGTACTTGGCTTGCTCTGTCACTGTCTCTGTCTCTCTGCTGGTACTGCTGTTGTGTCTCTGTCTCTCTCTGTCACTATCTCTCTGCTTCTGTCTCCATCTCTAGCTACACTCCCCAGCCAAGGTCAGTCAGTCGCTTGGTATCTCTCTCTCTCTCTCTCTCTCACACACACACCCCACACCCCACACCCCACACACCCACTGCCAGCCAGCTCTTCACAGCCCTCCCCACCTACTCACATCGGCACCAGGCGTGCCGGGCTTGCCTGGAGCTCCTGGCTTTCCTGGTTCTCCAACTGGACCCTGAGCAAGGAGAGGAAAAGGTGCAAAGTTGAGACCCTTAGGACACGGGTGGCTGCAAAGGAAAGAAGTGGGGCATGACTGTGCCAATCTACTCACCGGGGGGCCCGGGGGACCCTTGGGACCTCTGTCACCCTGGAAGGGGAGAAGAGAAGGCAGTGGTGAGGGGGAGAAACTGGAACAACCCCACACGTGCAACAGGGGGTGAAAGGCAGATTGGGATTGGGAAAAACGGGAACACGACTACCTCCCCTCTTGGAAAATCCCCTGGCTCCTGGGATCCAACGCCACCCCAACCCGTGCAGGGGTGCGGGAGAATGGAGGGCACCTGACCCTCTAAAGACTCAAGGAAGCCTCCTGGCAAAGGGCTGGAAAGGGCTGGGATGCAGAACCCAGGGCCTGGAAACAGGAACTTACGTCGATGCCATCGATGCCAGGAACTCCAGGGGGCCCCGGAGGCCCAGGAGGCCCCTGCTCACCTGGGGGACCTCGCTGTCAAAAACAGTACACGGGTTAGTGGAGCACGGGGATGGAGCCCCTCTCTGTGGAGGTCGAGTTTTTAAAACCCAATAGTTAAAAGATAGGATAAAATAAATGAGTTTCAAACGCCAAAGCCGGTGCGGTCTCTGTCTCATTCCCAAGGAGGTAAACGGTGGAGTTCTCGCCTAGACTCACTCAGTGCGTCCACCCGAGGGGGCGCTGTAGAGGAGGGTGGGCCTGGAAGGGATTCCGTTAGCTACTTCCATGTAATCAGTAAGTGCAGGTCGGGGTCTGGGCTAGAACAGAGTTGCCAAGAGAAGCCCCAGGCCAGACAGATGACAGCAGGACATTGTCACTCTCTCTTTGTGAAACCCAGAGAGAGAGGCTGATCTCCTTTCCATTGTACCTGCAGGGCCGCTTTCTCAAAAGAAGGTCTCTTCGCCTGGCTTCCAAATGCCTCCAGATTTCAGACTGACCCTAAGGTATGACCCCTTTTATTGCTGGCAAACAGCTCCGTTTTGATGGCACTGGGAGGGGGAACCCTGGCATCTGACACAGGATGAACGGATTGCTTGGGCAAATTTCTCCCCCTGCTTCTGAATTTTAAAGAAGAAAGCCTCTTTCATCAAGGAGAACTGTGTTTTTCTGAACTCCAGTGACCAGACAGGTTTACAATAGGGTCTTTGTAGAGAAACCTCAAACCTGGGTTGGGCTTGTCTGCCCCCGTCTGGGGCTCTCCGGCGCGGGAGGGGGAAAGACGCCAGAGCCTTAGAGGAGCTGTTGTACTGGCGATGGGACCTAGGGTCGCTTGCGTCCACTCCGGAGCCATTGCACGCTAGCAGGACCTGGGGCTGGAGGCGCGAGAAAGGGCGCTTGCTGAATCCCCATCTGCTCCAAGCAAGGCCTGCTCCTGATCACTACCAGAATGGGGCCCGAAGAGGTGGAGGAGAAATGGAGACCAAAAACTTAAAACCTGCTCACCTTCGGTGCCTGACCCTACAGTGTTGAGGCTCCTGGCAGGCGATGGTCGGGAAGAGGGAGAAGGGAGGTGAAGGTGCTCTCTCCCGGACCCAGAGGTCACCTGGGGCCCCCGACTAGACTCAGAGGGCGCTCACCACAGGTGCCGCTCAAGGCAGAAGGGAGCCCGGGGGCAAGGGCCCTGGGGACACTCCACGCCTCCAGCAAGGCAACCCCATCACAGCACCCCCAACTTTCCTGTTGTGCGCTTGAAAAATGCAAACATTTCTCGCCCCTAGCTTACCTCTTCAGTGGTCTGGCTGGGCTGGAGAAGAAAAGATGGGGATAGAGTGAGAAGGCACCCACCTGTACCCTCGCACACAACTTACTTGCGCTGCGCACAAGCAGAGCCCTGAGAGCAGCAGCTGCAGCCCGAGGGCCCCGTGGCCGCGAGCCGTCCAGGCCATGCTCGCAGCCCTCTGCTATTGCCCCACCTGGCTCTGCAACCTGCGAGCCCGGACCGCCACTCGCATCCGTGGCGCTTTGCCCCCGGAAAATAATGCGTCCCCAGGAGTAGCGGTTGTAAAGATGCTGGGGCAGTGTGTTCCAGCCCTTTATGAATGGCCCTGGAGAGGGTCCTGGGGATTGGAGGAGAGCTAGCAGGGCAGCAAGGACGGATAGAATGACAACAGTCCCCTTAACCCTTTCCCTGCGGCTACACAGCCAGACCTGAGTGTGCGGCTCTCTCCCTGCAGGCCACCAGCTCAGCCTGTGGCTGACCTCGGAGCCTCCCAGGTGGCCTGTCACCTCTGGACAGTGAACATGCAGTGTTTGGGAGCACCAGACACTACAGGGGGCTTTGACACAGCCACCCCTGCTTTGAGCAAGACTTGTAGTTGTTTGGTCCATGCACAGACTCTTTAAAGAAAGTAAGGGGGGGAGGCGAGGGCGGGATTGGTGAGCGGGGGTGAAACTGCTTTAGCAGGTGGGCAAGAGTCTCACCGTTATTCTCACTGGCAGCTCATGGCAAGTTTCTCTCCTGGGCCGCAGGGGGTCACAATGAATCAGCATCCACTGAAGTTCAAACTGGAAAAAAGCAGCCGCCGATTAATATTGCTTTGGAAGACAGAGCACGTTTTTTAAGAGAGAGATGTGTGCAAGTGTAGTCTCATCATTAAGTGTCGGGACCCTAACTTAAATGTGTTAAACTCAGCAGGACTACCACTCTTGTTCTCCTTGAATACAAATGCTCTAAGACTGGAAGGCCTTCCCAAGTTTCTCCAATCATGGAATGTATTTGTCTTGATCTCCAATTTACTCCAGCATGACCCTCGCCAGGAATCAGATCACTAGCTTATTTCTGTTCCCATCACAAACTCAAGAGGTAGAGTCTAGTAAAATGAGGTTGGGAGAGCAAAAGGAACTGTGTAAGTCACGAGCCAGGACATGTCAGTCTGGATTGGAACTCAGGCCTATTGTACTTCACAAGAAATACATGCTCTCAGATTTTAGACAGGAACGTGGAGACAGAGATAGCAAAGAGGTGACAGGAGGACAAGAAAGAAAGAAAATCCAAGTGCCATCTCTGCAGCACAGAAGGTTGAGCCTCTGTCTGCAATGCTGGTGTTCCACATGGGTGCCAGTTCCAGTCTTGGCTGTTCCAGCTCCCTGCTAATATACCTGGGAACGCAGCTAGCATGGCTCAAGTCCTTGGGACTCTGCACCCACATGGGAGAACTGGATGAAGCTTCTGGCTTCAGCCTAACCCAGCCCCAGCCATTGCAGTGGTTTGAAAAGCAAAGCAGTGAATAGAAGGTATCTCCTTCCCCCACTCCCTCTCCATCTCCCTCTTCCTCTTCCTCTTCCTCCCACCCCGTATCTCTGCTTTTCAAATAAGTAAATAAGTACTTTAAAAAAAAAGAAAATCCAGGTCTGGAGGAAAATTTGTATATAAGACATACTCCATAAAGTGATTGCAGATAACAACATGGATGCAATTGTAAACCATTATACTTAGTGAGATAAGCCAGTCTCAAAAAGATACCATATGTTTCCCCTGACCTGTGGTAACTAATAGAGTACCTAAAAGGTAATCTATAGGAGTGAAATTGAGATTTTGAGATTCAATGTTTGTTTATAGCACTTGTTCTGACTGTTGAGGAACAGTGTTTTTTCTTCACACTTTTTGTTGAACTCTTTACTTAGTGTAGGATTAATCTTTTAAGTATAAAGTTAACTGAAAAGAGACCTTTGTAAAAGTTAAGAATGGGAACAGGAGAGGGACGAGGAAGAAGGGTGGGAGTGTAGGGAGGAGAGGGGGTAGGGTGGAAAGCATCACTGTGTTCTTGAATCCATTTATAGGACATACATGAAATTTGTATACCTTAAATTTGTTTAAAGAAAGGGAAAAAAAGAATTCAAGAAAAAAATGATGAAGTCTGAAAGTGAAGGGAGTGAAAAAGAGATCTAAGATTTTGAAGAAAATTATTAAAATATATTGATTTTGCATAATCTTACTCATTGGTTGAAGAAATACAAATTTCTAGACACTTTAAATCTAAAGTGCCCTGACAACTTCTAACATGTTAAGCAAGTGTTAAGGAAGGAAGAGGAGGGTAACAGGAAAGAAACAGAGAAAAGGAGTCATTGCCAAGTCTCAATCTGAAAAGAGCCTCAGGTGACAAGGAAAAAAAAAGTCATATCCCACAGGAAGCCTGCAGCCATCTGTCATGCTGGCCCCTCTTAAGTGGGGAGGTTTCTTGCTAGGCATTTCAAATTGGATCCCTGCTCTTGGTCAGTAGCTCTAGTGGCATCATGCCAATGCCTGGTTACTGTCCAAGGCCCATGTCCAAACATTATCTCTTTTCTTTCATCCAATAGTGATTTCCATTCCACTACACCTGCCAAATGGATGCTAGACCTGCTGGACCTAGAATGAAGTTAGATATATTTCTTCCACTGCAGCAGAAATACCCAAAGTTGAAATGATCAGATGGAAGACTAAAATTAGAGGCAGTGAAAGGTGAAGTCCTTCCCTTCTACCCATAAAGGAAGAGAAAGATAAGTAAAAGGAAGCTTTCCACTTTATAAAGAGGTAATGAAAGTGTTACGCTTTCATATCCCTGCAGAGGCACCCCTCGCCACAGGATTCTGACTGTCCTGAAGTTTTCTTCATGCTCTATGATTCTTGTCTCAACCCTACCATCCCTTTTCTACTGATAATGTGACCATCTGGGTTAATGAGTTAAATGGGGTAAAAGAAAAGTGAGCAGCTAAATCAAGATTCATTTTAGGTGGAAACTTATCTGTAAATTACACGAGAATTCTGCCCATCTGTGCATCCATGGTGTGACTTATTTAACAGCAATATACTAACTCTCTGCAGAAGAACTATTCCCCAACTACAGATACCTTGGAGTTAAGGAAATCAAGTGACCTTCTTTACTTGAGAGGAATCTTGTTTGTGTTTTGTTCTAAACTACAGTTAAAATCTGAAAAGGAAAAAGAAAGCTAGAATGGAATGAACTTTTCCTTCCTATTAAATACCTGGCATTTGAGGCAGTTTCCAGATGGGTAAAGTGGGACAGAGAGATTAGTTTATTTGCCACAGTTCACATAGCTAGAAAATGATGGAGCTGGCAGTCCAAACTTCCTTGACATTAAATCAAGGGTTTTTTACTACTACCCCCATTCAGTCTCCCTGAAGAATAACTACTGTCTCCACAATGAACCTTGTTTTCTAAACAGGTAACCAAGACATTTGGTGATAGTGTTCGTATTTAAGATGAATAAAAAAGAAGAAAGATTTAGATTTCCAACATCTATTAGAAGACATCCACATTAAACTCAGAAACTTTCATAAGAATTCAGACCTTTCCTCATTTTTCTGCTTGTTATAGAAATACATCCAGAAGGAAAATTACTAGCATTCCTCTAAAAATTGACAGTTATGCCTATATGCAGTTATTTTCATGTGTATAACAAAGTATCACACAGGAAAGAGAATCATAGTTCTATTCATTCAGTGACTGGTTAAGAACTTTGCCAGATGAAAAAAATGATCTCTCTCCTCTTCCCCATTTCTCAAAACAAAAAAAATCACTCGCATAATTTTATTCACTAAGTCCTTTGTGATTGGTAACTCAAACTAGAAAGGCATTGTATCTCTGAGCTCTTCATTTTCAAAAATAATTCATACCTTAATCACCTCGTGAAATTTTAATTTCATGGCTAACCAGGAAATCTATATCCTCTGTTTAAAAAGTTCATTGAGGTTACTGATTGCAAATGTTAAATAATTCATTAAGCTGTTTTCTCAAAAAGATAATTTTCTCTGGATAAATTGGTACACCTGTTCAAAAAGGAGAGCTGCAGTTGTGGCACAGGATAATGGAGCAATGAAATGTAATTCAGCTGTGAATACAGGCTGGGTTGTTCACAGGGCCACATAGATCAAGGGTTTCTGAACACATCTGTGCATCCACATAAACACCACCTACGCACTAATAATCATCTATACAGCAACCATTTTTGGCATGCAATATGAAATCCAATTTGCCTGCTAATTATTTTGAAGGAATATTGGCAGAGTGCCTTGGTAAAAGTCACTTTCATTATATATCTAAAATTCTGATTTCCACATGTTTCTCATTTTTAGACCTAGAATCATGCTTCTCTTTGAATATTCATTGACAAAAGATGAGGCAACAATTTTAATTTAGTCCTTCAGTCAATATTTTTAAACTTAATTATCTATTTAAAAGGCAGAGAGAGAGAGAGTGCTAGTGAGCAAGCAAATGAGCTTCCATCTGCAGGTTCACTCCCAAATATCCAAAATATCCAAAGCTGAGCCAGGCTAAAACTAGGAACCAGGAGCTCCATCCTGGTCTCCCATGTGGGTGGCAGGGGGCCACCTACTTGGTCCACCATGTGCTGCCTCCCAGGGTGCACATTAGTAGAAGCTGGATTACAGGCTGAGGTGCGACTCTGTCCCAGGCATTCTGATATGGAAGGCAGTTGTCCCAAGCAGTGACCAACCCACTAACCCACTGAGCAAAAACACCTACCCCAGTTAAAACTTCTGAACTCCCAGTATAAAGCAGGACTAAAGAAACATCCTAATTAAACCAAGGATATCCCTTCCCTACAGAAGTTTCTCATTTGTAAGAACTGAAAATACAAATAGAAAAATCAGTTTAATATACTAAGCAAAATACAAAATGCACTAGCAAAACTCCAGTCTTCTTGACTTAAATACTTCTCTATTTTCTCAAGGAAAACTAAGTGATGTAAGATGCCTCCCATCTGCCCAGATTTGTCATTATCCAATTTTTTTCTATTGAATACTACAGTATAATTACACTCTTGAATTACATATTTAAGCAAGTAATTGAGTTTAAATCTGTTTGTTTAAAAAAAAAAAGATTTGAAAGGCAGAGTTAGAGAAAGGGAGAGACAGAAACAGAATGTCCACTGGCTGGTTCACTTCCCAAATGACTACAACAGCCAGGGCTGGGTCAGGTCAAAGCCAGGGGCATCATCTGGGTCTCCCATGGGAGTGCTGGGGCCCAAGTATTTGGGCCATGCTCTACTGCTTTCCCAGGCACATCAGCAGAAAGCTGGACTGGAAGTGGAGCTGTCGGGAAACAAACCCACACCCATATGGGATGCCCATGTCGCAGGCAGTATTTTTACACAATACACCATAACACCAGCCTCCTCCATACACTTTTAATAGGGGTATTGATTTTCATTTATTTTGCTAAGTTTTCAAGAAAGATCAACAATTTTTAAGAATTGAGAAGAATGCAAGTAGTGAAGTATTTAAGCCCTCCATTAGAACTAAAAAACTAACCAGACAACCAAGAGAAACTTGGTAACAAGCTATGGAACTTGGCTCAATATCAAGGGCAATGGCACATGCCTTGATTTTTGCTAACTGAATTATGATTAATTGTATGAATATAAAACACCTAAAACCCAGCTCTCCAAAGGTTATCTTTTTTAAACAGGACAGATGTGTCATTAGGTTATTATCTTACTCAGTAGCAACAAAGATGTAAAGAACTACTTGCTCAGATCTCTTCCTTTCAGTTTTTGACAAAATGTTGGTTTCTACCATCAGGCAAGACCTCCTCCAAATGATGCTTCCTGGTTACTGAACAGGTAGGCTCAGAGCTGCCTCAATATCAGCAAATTATCTGTGTGGACAAGGTATTCAGGTACAGAATGCTAGAAATAGATAAACATGAGTAGGAAGTACTCCTCTGGGTCATACCAAAGCCTGAGGCAGAATGGTGCAAAGGACCTAGGGTTAGCAGATCTGAGATGTAATCACATCTTATTCAACATGCCTTCAGATAACACAGTCATGTTGTAGATCCTATGGAAGACACAAAAATGCCTAGCACGTACAGCAAGATGGTAAGACAAAAATATACTTTTGACAATATTATCACAGTTGATATGACAAACATTTTTGTGCAAAGTCATCAGTGAAGGAATTGTATCACACTTAAGAGGTGAGTGGGGCCCTGAAGAACAATATATTTCCATAGGCAGAGAAGGGGAGCATAAAGATTAGGGTTTTGGACTGCGGATGATGACAGTAAGACACAAGAATGAGGGAGCTGGTGATGTGATGTGATGTAGCAAATAAAAACTGTCACCTGCAATACCTGAATCCCATTTGGGCACAATCTTTGTGTCCTGGATGCTCCACTTCCAATCCAGCTCCTTTCCCATGACCGGGGAACAGCAGGAGAAGATGGCTCAAGTACTTAGGTCCCTGC
This sequence comes from Oryctolagus cuniculus, assembly GCF_051225735.1. NCBI lineage: Eukaryota > Metazoa > Chordata > Mammalia > Lagomorpha > Leporidae > Oryctolagus > Oryctolagus cuniculus. The sequence continues at coordinate 102,343,347 of NC_142871.1, read as the reverse complement.
CACCCAGGTGGGAGATCCAGATGAAGCTCCTGACTCCAGCCTGGCCCAGTGCTGGCTATTGTGGCCATCTGGGTAGTGAACCAGTAGGTGGAAGATCTGTCTCCCCTTCTCTCACTGCAGTTTGACTTTCAAATAATTAATAAGTCTTTAAATTAAAAAGCAAGAATGGAAGAGGTATGCAGAGAAGAGACCAGACTCACAGGAACAAAAGCAGGCATCACATTTTTTTTTTCCTCCTTGGATTCCTAAGCCAAGGAAGTTGAATGTTGTTTAGGGGATATTACTGGATTGTCATCAAATATTTTTCTGCAATGGGAAGAGATGGGGAAAGTTTAGACTCTGAAGGGCATTTCAAGGAGATTCATTTGGGCACATATGGCTGACCTCTAAGGCAGAGGAGGCCACTGTGATAAAGCACCAAGAAGTGTTTTCCTCTGAGCCACAGCGAGTCCTCCTGCCTTATCTGCCAACTAAAAAAAAAATCCTTGGGGTCCACACTGTGGCAGAGTAGGCTAAGCCACCACTTGTGATGCCTGCATCCCATTTGAGCACTGGTTCATGTCTCAGCTGCTCTTTTTCTGATCCAGCTCTCTGCTATGGCCTGGGATAGCAGTAGAAGATGGCCCAATTGATTGGGCCCCTGCGCCTGCATAGGAGACCCAGAAGAAGCTCCTGGCTCTGCATCAGCCCAGGTCTGGCCATTGTGGCCGTTTGGAGAGTGAACCAGCATATGGAAGACCTCTAACTCTACCCCTCAAATAAATAAGACCTTAAAAAAAATCCTCTCCCTCACATTAACCTTCAGCTCCCCGGCTATTTTATGTTCCCCTTTATGCAAAACTTAAGAGTGGTCTGTATTCATTGTTTCCAATTCTTCTCCTCCCCTTTTTCTCTCAAACCTTTTACCACTGAGTTTTGAATCTCCAAATGCCCATGGGTCTTTTCTCAAGGTCACCTTCATTGGTTTTTAAATCCAATGGGCAGCTCTTTGTCCTCATCTTATTTGATCTTTCCACAGTATTTGAATCTGTTCCTGAGACCATGTTCTTTGAAATGCTGCGTGCCCTTGACTTTCTGGCCCTCTCCTGCATCCCAGCCCCTGACCCACTTCCTCTCTTTGGATAGACTTTCTCACCTCAGCAACCCGTATGTGTTGGTTATTTCAGAACTCAGTACTAGCACTTTTCTATTACACTCATCTCTTGGTGATTTCATGTCCTTACATACCAGAAATGCATTGATAACCTCCAGAATTCTAGTCTCAGCTGGGACCATCACTTGGACTCCAGAGCATATAGCTCTCTACTCGGCATCTTTACTTAGATGTCTAATAGTGATAAATGAACTTTAAAAGAAAGCCAAAGCATTAGTACAATTTCCCCACACCATCTCTATCCTCATTGTCTACTTCTCTCAGTCTCATTCCAGCCACACTGATTTCCCAGAAGTCTTCAAACAGCAGACAACACCCACATTAATCCCTTTTCATCAATGTTCCCTCTCACTGGAATCCTCCTCCCTCAGATACCCACAAATTCCCTCAACTCCTTCAGGCTTTTACTAAGATGTTTTCTTCTTCTCAATGAGGCCCTGTCTCCAGGCACTCCAATTTCTAGCTTCATTCCCCCACCCCTATAGCATTTATGACCACCAGGAATACGTTTATCTAATTATTCATTGTGTCTAACTTTCCTATCCAGGATGTAAGCTATACTGAAGCATTAACTTCTAATTTTTCCACCATTTTAAATAATCCCTCTATGGGTAGGCGTTTGGTCGAACAGTTAAACCTCCCATTGGGATGTATCGAAGTAGCTGCTTTCAAGTCCAGGTTCCTGACTCTAGAGTTGTGTTAATTCTGGCCCAGAGAAGCAGCAGTGACAGTTCAAGTGTTGGGTGCCTGCCATCAACCTAGGAAACCCAGGTTCCTAGCTTTATCCTGGTGCGGCTCCAGTCATTGCTGACATTTAGGGAGTGAACAAGTTAACGGAAGATTCCTAAGTATATATCATCTATCTCTTTGTCACCCCACCCTGCCTTTCAAATAGATAAATTCTAAAAAAAATATTTGTGTGGCATAGCAGTTAAAGCCATCACCTGCAACTCCAGCATCCCATATGGGCACCAGTTCAAGTCCTGGCTGCTCCACTTCCAATTCAGCTCCCTGCAAACACTCCTAGGAAACCGGCGGAAGATGTCCCAAGTGCTTGGGTACCTGCACCCATGTGGAAAACCCTGAGGAGGCTCCTGCCTCCTGGCTTCAGATCACCCCAGCTCCAGCAGTTGCAGGCATTAAGGGAGTGAGTTCTAGCTCACTTACTCTCTCTCTTCCTGTAACTATGCCTCTCAAATAAAGTATTTTCTATGGTTATACAATTTCTTAGTATTAGTTTAATACCTTGGGGGGAAACCATTAGTAAAAGTTATACCTTTTAAACCTAGCAGACAATAGATTAGTTATCATGCATGGTAGAAATACATTTCTTAAATCACTAAAAACATTCCTATAATGTTTCTCAAGTATCTGGAATAATAGTATCACAACCTCATAACTTATTTTTCCTATATTATCACTCATGGAACTTTCATTGTTTTAACACTTTGAGGCTAGTTTGATTCCGTTCTCTAGAGTAAAGGACAGTTAACTTTTCCATGAACAATTTTGCCAGTTTCCACATTTTCTCTGAATCGAATGAAAATAAGCTGAGCCCGTTTGAAATATACCTCTGAAAGCATTAACTCTGATTAGTCGTGTTCCATGTTGGTCTTGACATATCATAGGTTAAGAGAAAACGAGTTGAACTATTTATTTGCAAAGCAATATAAACTTTTATCCACCCCCTCAACCAAGCTCAAACTGCTAGTGCACATCCCTGAAAAGGGAGAAAGGTTAACTTTGTTTTCTAATAGAGCTGTACCAAATAACTCTCCTAGGCAATCATGCTGACAACAAACAATAAAGAATCTGTCATAAAATAACATGTTTTTATGGTATGCTGCCAGCAAGCCAAGCTTTGCAGTGGGATAAATGGCACCATCCTAAAATAGAGGAACAAAGAAGAATGGGAAATTTGGGATTTATTGCTTTAAAAATCAAACTTACAATGTATTACAGCAGTACATTGGGAAAAAATATAAAATGCTCTGAGCCCACTAAATAACCATGAATGATGAGGAGCTTTTTGAGTTGCAGTCCGACAAGCAGCTATATCACAAGCCTTATGAAAACCTCTTGAAATTAGCTTCCTTTTTCAATTTAGAAAAGAGAGGGACAAAAAAATTGGATAAACAGGGGAAAGTCAAACAACTATGCTATAAGTAAGTGTTTTAGCATTAGTGATCCATCAAATGTTGTTTTTAATTGCTTTTTTTTTAAATCATGCAGTTCCTAGGGCTACCTTTTTACACCTTCAGAAGGTACTTTTGCTTTTGATGATTTACTGAAGAACACCAAGAGTTAGCCTTTTAAATGTATTCAATTTTGGGGCCAGCACTGTGGCTCAGTGGGTTAATGCCCTGGCCTAAAGCGCCAGCATCCCATATGGACATCGGTTCAAGACCTGGCTGCTCCACTTCCAATCCAGCTCTCTGCTATGGCCTGGGAAAGCAGTAGATGACGACCTAAGTCCTTGGGTCCCTGCACCCATGTGGGAGACCCGGAAGAAGCTCCTGGTTCCTGGCTCCAGATCGGTGCATCTCCAGCCATTGCAGCCAACTGGGGAGTGAACAAGTGGATGGAAGATCTCACCCCTCCTCCCCTCCCCTCCTCCTCCTCTGTACCTTCTCCCCATTTCCCCCCTCCCCCTCTCCTTCTCTCTGTAACTCTTTCAAAAAAATAAAATAATTATTTTTAAAAATATTCAATTAATGTAGTATGTGAAAGATTAGGATAAATACAATTGCATAAAGAAAAATTGACAAATAGACTATTCCTTAACCTTTGTACTATTTTTCATGTTTTCTCACTTGTATTTGTTTTATCTAAAAGATAGAGAGGGAGAGATAGAGACACAGAGAGATGGTCCACCCATTGATTCACTCCCCAAATGCTCCCAAGAGCCAGGGCTGGACCAGGCAGAAACCAGAAGTCAGGAACTGAGTCCAGGTTTCCCATATGTGTGACAGGGATCAAAGCATTTAAATCAGAACCTGCGGGCCAGAGCTGTGGTGTAGTGGGTAAAGCCGCTGCCTGCAGTGCCAGCATCCCATATGGGTACTGGTTCGAGTCCCATTGCTCCACTTCTAATGCAGCTCTCTGCTATGGCCTGGGAAAGCAGTAGAACATGGCCCAAGTCCTTGGGCCCCTGCACTCATGTGGGAGACCTGGAAGAAGCTCCTGGCTCCTGGCTTTGGATTGGCGCAGCTCGGCCATTGCAACCAGTTGGGGAGTGAACAATCAGATGGAAGACCTCTCTCTCTGTCTGCCTCTCCTTCTCTCTGTGTAACTCTGACTTTCAAATAAATAAATCTTAAAAAAAAAATCAGAACCTCCTGCCTTCCAGTGTGGTTTTTTGTTGTTTGTTTTGTTTGCTTTTTTGTTTTTATTTTTTTAAAGCAAGAAGCCAGAGTCAGACATGGAGCCAGGATTTGAACTCAGGGACTTTGATATGGGATGCTGGCATCCCAAGTGACAATGTAACCTCCACACCAAATGCCCACACCGCAATTTCATTTTAATTGACATTTCTTACACAGTAACAGGTGAAAAACTGCAGTTTCCAAATTAAGAGAACTGTGACCTACCTGAATGTGCATGTCACTACTCTCCACTAAGACCTCTAGGGCCAGGAAATCATCACTGCTTTTAAGTAATTGTCAACAGTTTCAGATTTCAGCCAAATTTGTGAGGTGACCAAGATTATAGGCTATGAAAGTCAAAACTAGATCCTAGGCACAAGGTGTGGACACTTGGACTCATGGACTTGTTTGTGTATTTGACTACCTTTAGTCTGGAAAAGTGAGAAAGAGTTCAAGCAATTAGCCTACAGTAAAAATGCCAGTTAAGTCGCCCATGTTCCATATTAACATTGCTTGGATTCAATTCCTGGCTCCAGCTTCCAATTCCACCTTCCTACCAACGCAGACCCTAGGAAATAGCAGGTAATGACTCAAACACGTGGGTCCCTGTCATCCACATGGCAGACCTGAATCAAGTTTCTGGCTCCTGGCTTCAGCCCTGACCAAACATAGTGAGCATTTGAGGAAGTGAATCAGCTAATGGGCGTTCTGTCTTTGCACTTTTTTTTTTTTAAAGATTTATTTGAGGGTACGGCACTGTGGTATAGCAAGTAAAGCTGCTGCCTGCAGTGCAGGCATCCCATATGGGCGTTGGTTCGAGTCCTGGCTGCTCCTCTTCTGATCCAGCTCTCTGCTATGGTCTGGGAAAGCAGAAGATGGAGCAAGCACTTGGGCCCCTGCACCTGCATGGGAGACCTGGAGGAAGCTCCTCACTCTTGGCTCTGGACCAGCATAGTTCTGGCCATTGTGGCCAACTGGGAAGTGAATCAGCACATGGAAGACCTCTCTCTCTCTCTCTCTCTCTCTCTCTCTCTGCATAACAAATTTTCAAATAAGTAAATCTTTAAAAAAGAAAAGATTTGAGAGGTAGGGTTACAGAGAGAGGGAGAGACAACAAGAAAGGTCTTCCATCCACTGGTTCACTTCCCAAATGGCTGCAACGGCAGGAGCTGGGCCAATCAGAAGCCAGGAGCTTCTTCCAGGTCTCCTACACAGGTTAAGGAGCCCAAGCACTTGGGCCATCTTCTGCTGCTTTCCCAGGCCATAGCATCATAGCAGAGAGCTGGATAAGAAGGGGAGCAGCCAGGACAGGAACCAGCGCCCATGTGGGATGCCGGGGGGCCACAGGCAGAGGCTTAGCCTACTATACCACAGCACCAGCCTCTCTTTGGCTGGCACTCGCTCGCTCTCTACTAAAGAGTTTTCAAAAAAGAAATTGTCATTTAAAAAGAGAAAAGTGTAGAGCACCATGGAAAGACAAAGCATGAAAAGAATTGGATTGCAGGGACTTCAAAAAGTTCATGGAAAGTAAAAATAAAAGGTAAGTTAATTTTGGTGCAAAAGTATTTTCAAATCCATGCAGCTTTCTCATAATGTGCATCTTCCCTGAACTTTCTGAAGATCCCTCACACCCATGGGAATTTGCAAAGCAGACACCTCTGCCTGGAACACCAGGCCTTGTCTTCTGGATAACTTGCACCTACCCAGCATTCCTCTCAGACAGCACCTTCTACATGAAACATCCTTGACCTCCACTCCCATGCTGCCTTGCCCTGAGAAAGGAGCCTTTCTAGGTACCTCTCTGACACTCAGCATTTTTCAGTTATGGTCCTTATCATGCTATATTGTGACTGTTTACTGAAGTCCTCATTTTCAGTAGACAGAAGACCAAGTCATAGATTTATCTGCCTTTGTATACCTAGTATACAGGCACACAATGAGAGTATGCTAAATGAAAAACAAGTAGGATTACAGACTAAGTTTACACTGGACAATTTTTCATAACACTAATTTGTACTGTAAAACAGATCCTGAAAAATCTAAGCAAATCCAAATGCCTTACAAAGTAAGAATATTGAGATGCTTATAAGGAAAGATACATAATGACATTCATTTTTCTTTTCCTTAAAGGAAAGCTAGTTAGCATAGCAGAAAATAGAGTAGAAATCGTACGCCTAACATTGTTTCTTACAGGCCAATAGACTCGCCGTGGTCACTTCTTGAGCTGAGAAATGGAGACAATGCTATCTGTAATTGCTATATAATAAAAGTTTTGCAAGGATCAAACAAGCTAATGGGAATGAAATAATTTTGAAAACTTTAAATTGATATATTAAAGGTATCAAGGTGATTTAAAAAAAAAACTAAATAGGCCCTTCTTACAGTTTTCTACTTCTTTGTTTGAAATAAGGTGAAGATTGATAAATGTATTTTGGAGAGAATTTGAGTCTGACGTGGTCACTTTCACTTCTAGTCTTTGAATGTAGATAGTCTTTGGTCTATGATTTTTTTTTTTTTTTTTGGACAGGCAGAGTTAGACAGTGAGAGACAGAGACAGAGAGAAAGGTCTTCCTTCCATTGGTTCACCCCCCAAATGGCTGCTACAGCCGGTGGGCTGCACCGATCCGAAACCAGGAGCCAGGTGCCTCCTCCTGGTCTCCCATGCGGGTGCAGGGCCCAATCACTTGGACCATCCTCCACTGCCTTGCCAGGCCACAATGGAGAGCTGGACTGGAAGAGGAGCAACCAGGACAGAATCCATCGCCCCAACCAGGACTAGAACCTGGGGTGCTGGTGCCACAGGCAGAGGATTAGCCTAGTGAACCATGGCACCGGCCTGGTCTATGATCTTGATCTAATTTAGTTATCATAGTCACTACCACCACCATCACGTTATATGGAACTTTAATAGAGTTTTATGCTCAAGTATCTCTGTTTCTTGGTTCAAGAGTCAAAATTCAGTCTGTGTAACAAATCTGTACATGCCTATTTTAAATACTCTTAACATTGGCTATGGTTTATCAACTTAGAAAAGATAACCAGCTTCCAGGTTCTAGTTGTATTCCTGCACATGGCAGAATAAAATAGAAGATCATTGGTACAAACTTATTTCCATTACGATGTAAGACTAGACTTACAGAAAACCGATAATCAGCCATAACAATACTGGTAAGATGATAATATAGTGAACCAATATTGAGACTTTAGTTCACCACTCTGGCAATCAGACAACTTAGTAGCACCCAGAACCCAGAACATAAAGACTTTAAATGTCTTAAGTTCCATGAATCAATAATTTTTAAAATATTTTACTGATATTGATCAATTTGAAGAGGTAACCTAGTGTCTTTCCATTCACCCATGAACCAGAAATGACATAAGTTTACAGAACTTCAGTGTTGTCTGAAAACTTCTCCAGTGTCACTGCCAAGATCTTACTGTACAAAATTTCAAGATGGCACAACAGTAGTCCCATCAGCTTTCTAACCCAGCCACTTGAGGTGTGATAAGTTATTAGATGGAGAAATGCTTTCTCAAGAGTCTACAAGCCAGAAAAATAACGTAGCAGTTACAAATTGCTTCCTGTCCATCACAGAATATAGAAATTTCACACTACCCTTCACACCAATCACAATTCTTCCCTTGAAAACAAGTTATTTGAACAATTCCATTACTGAGATCCCCAATAACCTTTTTATTTGGAGAAGAGCACAGAAAGAATTCAAAGTCATTGTATTGCCTTGGCTACACTCCATGATAGGGATTCTGTGACTAGAATTTAACAACTCCATACTAGTATGACAAAGAAAAAAAGAACAAGAGGAGAGAGAGAAGATAGTTGGCATCTGGCTTGCTTATTGAACTTTAAGTTCTTTGGTTTTCCCAAAATAACATTTGTCCCCTACTGTATATTTTTAATTGCTGTTATTTATATATTGATATATATATAAATCTTTTTAAAGGATTATTTAGAGTGCATCAAATCAAAATGAATGAACTGTATGGTACAAGTTGGAAATCATTGTGTTAAATATAACTCCTTACCTTTGTTTCCACGGATCCCTGTAGTAAAATCATGAACAGAGCTTTAAAATCCTTTACTCTGAGTCATGTACTTTTAAAGAAATAAGCGCTATGTTACGTATACAATTTTCATTCTTATTGATCAGGTATCATATGGCTTCCTAATCTCATCTAGTACCACTATGCTCTTAGTATCCCTCACTCCCTTCCACAGTCAGATTTGCATAAACATTAATCATCCAAATCAGCCCATCTCAGGAATTTTGAATGTGGCCTACTTATTCCATCCTTTTTCCCTTAATGATCTTTCCTTTGGTTAGAATACACTTTCTCCTCCTCTTTTGCAAATGAAAATCCTTGCACATCAAAGTTCAATGCTTCCAAGAAGCATGGAGTTCTTCACTAACAGAATCCACCACTCTTCTTAACCTTGGACTATTATGATTACCTACACATACAGGATATGTGCCACATCAGAATAGGTTTCTTTTTAAGTTGCCTCAAATGGGTGCTGGATTTAGAATCTAAGAAGCATAACAAGGGGAAATGAGAAATACCCATTAAGTTCCAAGACTGGGGGCTATCTGCTTACCTTCCTCTAATTTCACATTCCATTTGGTACACGTCATGTCCAAAATAGAACTGAAATCATTTTGAATAGTGAGTAAATTTTTTAAATGAGTAACTTGTTAGTAATCAAAGATGTTTGATTTTTAGGAATCTGGTTTTGTTCTATGCCATCATGTGTGGTTTTATACTTACTGGAACAGAAACTTGAGGATTATCTGCAAGTTTTCCCAGCACAGCAAAGCCATCGACATCAATTTGGCCTCTTGGTTTAATGGGTAAGGATTCAATTTTGACACAGTCAACAAAAAGAGTAGCACTACTCCTTTCCACGCCAATCATGATCTTATGCCACTGAGAATCGAACAAGGAGGGCAAATTTGAAAAAGCTGCAGTTTGGAGGCTTCCATCCAGTCCCTTGTATGAAAATGCAACCGATTTGGTTTGGCCATTAATCTTCACACCAACTTGCTCCTTCCCTGAGGAATCCTGAATCTGCCAAATGCTCCAGTTCTTTTCAAGTGTGCTTCCAGTCATCCGGAAAGTAGTTAGAAAGGAGTATTCTTCAGGCAGTCCGCTGGGATATAAATGCCTGGGTAGAAAGAATGAATGGAAATCTTGTTTTCTGTATTCATGCACATTTACTTACCCTTTTCCCCATCATGCTATTTTAGATTCCAGACCTACAGAGAGGCTACAGTGTGAAAAACTGTGTACTGTTTGTTCTTTCATGACTTCATACAGACCTTCATAGTTCATTCACGTACATTAATGCCCTGTGTTCAAATACATATTTTTAAAACTCCTCCCTCATAGGTAAGGAAGACTCCCAAGGCCGCATAATCCCATCAGTGTTACTATTTATGCTCCCCAAAGAGCTACTGTTCAGCAATTCCCTCTCAGCCAAAAGACACATTCCTGCAAAGGCCTTGGCAGCATCTCATTCACAAGGAAGACAGGAGATCATCTGGAATCCAAATAAACTCTACTCGTTTATGAAACTATTTTTACTTTTTAATTTTAATAGAATATTTCTTACTCCCATGATTGCTGGGGTATTTCCTTCTATGACTATATCTCAGGCCCACATACATACTTTGAGAATCACTAGCTATGCTGACTATTTAGAAACTTATTCAGACCGAAGATGTTTGCCTTTTCTGGGGAGTTAAGGCATGATGCTAAAATGGCATCCATTTGCTTGTCACTGGATTGTAACTAGGGAAAAGTGATCAATTCTTACTTCACTACTCCAACTCAGTTATTCTTCAATCTGCCAACTAAGGCTGCATCATTTCTACCTCCCTTAAATGGTAGTGTTAGGCCAAGTAGTGTTCCTAAGGCATCGCCTGTCTGTAAATCCTAACCTGGAGCTGTACCAGCTACCTGGATCTTCTGTTGACAGTAAGTTGCTAAAAGCTGAATACTGAGTTTTTTTTTTTTAATTTGAGGCCTTTTAAATGTAAGCACCACCTTTCAAAGACTTGAAGATTTTCTACTTATCCCTTTTTCCTCCTAAGTATAGAAAAATTCCTGACCAAGGAGGCTAGGAAAACTAAATGCCAAGAATTGTGTTTGCAGGTCATCAAAGAAGGAGGTACCTTTCTCTGAAGGGAGGAGAGAACTTCCACTCTGATTACGACTTGTCTAAATATGATCAGAGTCAGTGAACTCAAAAGGCTTCCATAGCCTTGGCAACTCATGACAAGAGCCTAGGGTGATTACTGATGTCATAAACAAGAGTGTCAATTGGTTAAGTCAACAACAGGAGTCACTGTGCACTTACTCCTCATGTAGGATCTCTGTCCTTAATGTGCTGTACATTGATTTAATGCTATAACTAGTATTCAAACAGTATTTTTCACTTTGTGTTTCTATGTGGGTGCAAACTGTTAAAATCTTTACTTAATATATATTAAACTGATCTTCTGTATATAAAGAGAAATGAAAATGAATCTTGATGTGAATTGAAGGGGAGAGGGAGCAGGAAAGGGAAGGGCTGCAGGTGGGAGGGAAGTTATGGGGGGGAAGCCATTGTAATCCATAAGCTATACTTTGGAAATTTATATTCATTAAATAAAAGTTAAAAAAAAGAATTGTGCTTGCTAAATAGTAAAATTTTATCTTCCTAAAAACAGTTATAGACCAGGACAGTTGGAGTCCCAAATAATCTTCCTCCAGGTTAAACTCGTCCCGCAGCCCCTTTCTCATGAGTTAAGAGAAAGGCAAGAAGAATATCTAAATTAAAACTGTGTTGATTTAATTTGTTACAAACTAAAAATAATATGGGGTAGGTGTTGTGGCATAGCAGGGTAAGCCTCCACCTGCAATTTTGGCATCCCATATGGACACCAATTTGAAATCTGGCAGCTCCACTTCCAATTACGCTCCCTGTTACACACCTGGAAAAGCAGCAGAATATGGCCTCAAGTACTTGGGCCTCTACGCTGACATGGGTAACTTGAAAGGAGGTCTGGGCTCCTGGCTTTGGCCTGGCCCAGCCCCAAATGTCGTGGCTATTTGGGTAGTGAACCAACAGATGGAAGATTTCTCTTTCCCTTTCTATCTCTGTCTCTCCTTCTCCCTCTGTACCTCTGCCTTTCAAATAAATAATTCTTTAAAAAAATATACAAATATGTTGTATTGGCATACATGTTTTTGCCAGTTACATATATTGTTGGGTTCAAGACTTCCCACACCAGAAAACTGTTGAGTTCCAAGGATATGTAGCAATGAATGCAACTACTCAATTTACTAAGATATTCTATCTTTACTTTGCTATTGAAACTTTATAAACTGATAAAGTTTTATTTTTCTGCAACTGTTTTCATAGACTTTCAATAAATTGGGGTCAATCATTTCAACAAATTTCACTGTTTTGTTGATTTTGTAAAGGTAACAAAAATGTGAAACCTTTTATCAGTACTCTGATCATCCAAGTCCTACTTTGTCACTATTATAGAACATTTTGGTTTGTATTTTTGGTACTGGATCATATAACTGATGATATGCATTATTCTTACTGCAAATTTTTCAGTTCACTAATATCTGTCAAATGTGCCAGAAGTTTAAACATGTACTTTTAAAAATATTGTTTAGAGTTGAAGAACCACCTACTGTCCTGTTTTCAAGAATATAACTGTCTGCCACATAGCTCCAAGTACTTATTAATATATATTCTGTTTTTCTATTGCTTTGTCATATTTCCTTTGACTTTTTCTAAATCATTGCCATTCCATAACTCTAGGGAAAAACAACTAAGATTTCCTATTGACAATATACTGCCTATTGCATAATTGTAAAGCCTTAAGAAAGTTTATACATCTCATTTAACTGACTTCAAAAAATTTGGAACTAGGAGATAAGTTTTTGAAGCTTTACTCAAAGATAATATTCAGCAAGTATCCATTTAAATTATAAATAGGTTCTTTTGTTCATTCTTTTAAATAATGATGTGGATTTGCCTTTATTCATGATCAGTGTTTTTGAGGCATGAAGTTTTTGTGAAAGGAAGATGAAGGTAAAATATGAAGTTTAAGAATTATTTTTCTAGACTTAAAAAATGTCTGTTTCTTACCTGTGTATCTACAGATATACTGAATAAAATCATAGAATTTGTTCAGTCCATTAAAAAAATAAAAATAAAGAACAGGGCCAACACTGTGGCATAATAAGTTAAACCTCCACCTGCAGCACCAGCATCCAGTATGGGTTCCTGTTTGAGTCCCAGCTACTCCACTTCCAATCCAGTCCCTTGCTAATGGCCTTGGAAAGGAGAAGATGGCCCAAGTGTTTGGGCCTCTTCACTCATGTAGGAGACCTGAAAGAAGCTCCTGGATTCAGATCGGCTTAGCCCCACCAACTGCAGCCATTTGGGGACTTCTCTGCCTCTCTATCTGTAACTCTGCCTCTCAAATCTTTAAAAAAATCTATTTTCTGTCTTTATTACAGAAGTCCCAGTACCATGCTTAGGTGACACCTATGTAGATACATCCCACTCTATGCTTCGTCCAACTGACTCAATGAATTGAGGCAATATGTTGAAGGCAGAATAGATCATATCAGGGCCGGCGCCGTGGTGCACTGGGTTAATCCTCCGCCTGCGGTGCCGGCACCCCATATGGGTGCTGGTTCTAGTCTCAGCTGCTCCTCTTCCAATCCAGCTCTCTGCTATGGCCTCAGATAGCAGTAGAAGATGGCCCAAGTGCGTGGGCCCCTGCACCCACATGGGAGACCAGGAAGCAGCACCTGGCTCCTGATCAGCACAGCACCAGCCATAGCGGCCATTTGGGGAGTGAACCAATGGAAGGAAGACCTTTCTCTGTCTCACTGTCTGTAACTCTACCTGTCCAATAAATAAATAAAATCTTTAAAAAAATAGAACATATCTCCATTTACCTCTGATTTACAGTATGTAATGCCAAAAACTAAAAATATGAAAGTTAAAGACAGTGACGCATGTGGGGTTACTAAAAGAATCTCGTCTATAGTCATATTGTTAAGCCAAGAATATCTGTCCATCTCTTCGTAAAGATAAAGATTATACACACACACACACACACACACACACTTACTTTCCATGAACCTTTTGAATATATGAATACTTAAAAAATTTATAGAATTGGATTAAGTGCAAAAAAATTTTGAAAATCCATGTACAAAAGTGGTCTTCAAAAAGTGCATTAAAATGCATATTATGAAAAAACTCTGCATGGTTTTAAAATTTTATGTAATTTCAAAATAAATTTACCTTTAATGACATTTCCCATAAAATTTTCCAAGTATTTCTGCAAGTATGTGTGTACATATGTTTATACACACATGATCATAATCATATTCACCTTTCAAATTAGGTTAGCACAGCATGTCAATATGTAAAAGCAGAAAATTCATTTTGTTGTCTGCATTAATAAAACACATGTATTTGTGTATCCCTAGAGTCATGTAACACTTTCACAACTCCAATTTATAGTACAGGCAGCCTCATGGTCTGTTTTGAACACTTGAAATTCTGTTCTTGCAAATATGCTATGCACACTGTAAGTAAACTTGACAGCATACACGATTTAAAAGTTGGATCTATGAATGATTTATTTCATTATATTAAAATCTGCACAGAGTACCTAAAATGGAGAGCAACAGGGTTTGAATAAAAGCTTTAGAAGTCCTTGGACTTTGAAAGGTTTCCTAATGAACTTAACACAAACAAAGTTAGGGGCTTTTTTTGACAAACAAACTTAACATGTTTTAAGTGGCTAAGAAGGTGAAACCATTGTGCCTAAACAAAAAAAACTGTAAAAACAAACTAACAAAAAACTCAATTTTAAAAAAAATTAAAATTGAAAGAAAGGGAGAGGAATGAGATGTCAGAGACAGGAAGGGAATATCATTATATTCTTAGAATTCTATCTATGAACTGTATTGAATCTGTTCATAGATTCAATTTGTACTAAAATGCAGCAACATGAAAAAATAAGGTATCAGAAAAAGATTGAAAAGGTAAGTAATAAATTTTGACTATCACATTGGTTTCCTATACCATGGGTCTTCTTTCTCGTGAGGGACTCCTGTTATTAGTTTTTTTTTTTCTCCTACTGTCTTAGAGCCTTAGGAGGTCTTTTAGAATGACAGTTGTCTACTCCATGTATGGCCTGAGAACAATTCCAATCCCTAACTCTCTGCTTGGACAACCCCTGAAAGTAAAGGATCCACTAAGGAAAAAGACTCGTTCGTGTACATGCTCCTATCTGGTGCTCTCTAACATAGGTAGTCATCACTGAACACCACTGTATGCAAGACTACATTTGAATACTCTTCACTTATTAACAGTGACTCCATTGTTTCTATCACCTCTAATCTTAAACTGAGAAGTGAAGCAAAGATGGCTTAAGTAACTTTCCCAAGAATAGACTTTACAATCCATTTGGTATTTTATGTATCTCAGCCTTCTAACTCTCCTCCTTCTCCTCCTATCTACCTCTTGAAATAATTAGAAAGAGACAGAGACAGAGAGACGCTGAGAAACAGAGATGGGGAAAGGCAAAGCATCTGCCATCTGTTGATTCGTTCCCCAAACGCCTATAGTAGCTATGACTGGGCTGGGCTGAAGTCAAGAGCCAGCAATTCAAAACAAGTCTTCCACATGTGTGGCAGGGACTCAGGCACTTGAGCCATTACCTGCCATTTCCCAGGTATGCATTAGCAATAATCTAGTAGCCAGGGCTGGGAATCAAATCCAGGAACTCCCATGTGGGACATAGGTGTCTTAACCAGCACCTTAACTGCTAGGTCAAATGCCCTCTCCTTCCCCCTCTTTTTATTTCTTTCTCATTTTTCCTAATTCTTTTATTCTTCTTCCCTCATCTTTTGATAAATTTAGACAAGAAAACTTGAGTTCTGATCTTCATGGGACCAGGTAGTCAAATATAGTGACTATGAGACATTAGTTTTATTGCCTTTGCATAGTACTTAGTGATAGCCCTAGATACTTAGAGAAAAACCAAAGATGAGATTGTTAGGCCTTAAGTTGGTCAATCTGTAAACTTAAAATTGACAGTCCTGATGGTCCCTCAATCAGAAAATTATATCACCACTGGGGTTCTAATTTTAATAATTTTATTAAAGTAAAAAAACAAAAATTGTAAAGCTTATTTAAAAGCACAACTAGAACTTCTGTACATAAGAAACAATAAGAAATAAAGTCATTATAGCCATTTTCATGCCCTTATTCTTGCAAAATGTTAATGGTTTTCCCAGAAATCAAGTAGTATTCCCAGTATCAAGTAGTTGTTAGAAGCACAACTTCTGAGACCATTCTACCTGGAATTCAATTCACATCCCAACCCTGTGATCTTATGCAAGTAAATTAAGCATTTTATATGTCTGATTTATTGCCCAAAAATAAGGTTAATAATTTCCCTATATCACAGGGTTATAATAATGAGATTTATATTAGTAAACTCATAAAAACAATGTATTAATATATAGTACATTCAAAATATTTATTTCTGTCTACACTATGGCACTATATTATAGCAGATTCTAATTTGATTAAAATTCTTTTATGGAAGTTTAGGTTTCTATAATATTCTTTTATTGAGATTATGAGAACATTAATTATTCTTTACTTTTTTTACCTTAATTTCTATCCTAGTCCTAATTTTCTTGTTTATCAAAGGAGGCTGAACTGTTTGTTTTTTGGTATGGTAAAATGAAATAATCAGAAGACACAAATAAGGCATGAAGGTGATAGAAATACTAAACCACTGAAGCTCATTCATGATGATAGCACGACTTAATATTTACACATAATGTACCTCAGTTGTAAATAATCTAAGGAATTAAAGGCTTAGCTTCCAAGAAGGAGAACAGTAAAGTGGTTGGGGTAATTATTATTACTCATTTTTTTTCTGTTATCACAATTTTAGCTTTGCTTTTATTCTGTGTCTGCCAGGAGCCAAGCACTGGATGTCTATTTCTGTTTCAGCACCAGAGTACTTGAACAGCACCATTGTGAGTCTTTTAACCACTCTGTGGCTCCTAGTTAAATTTATGCTTAACCTCTGGTATTTTTCACAGAGGGTCCTTTCAGTCAAAACCAGACAAATTATAGGAAAACAGAAAGCAAGCAGTAAGAACATATCCTGAATCAATGTATAATAGTCTCAGTAATGTTTTTTTAAAAAAAAAAAAAACTGCAATGGAAAGTAAATTACATGTTGAAAACATAAAGAGCAGTAGGTAAGTGAATAAATTCCTTCATCTTTAAATAAAATCACAAGCCAAGAAACACTGAGCATGAGACAATTTCCTAATCCTGGATAATTATCCATTATAAAAAATGCTTTTGAAGTATATTACCTGGTTGGAATCCTGAAGTCTACATTACTTCCCAACTTGTAAGCCACTTGTAATGTAGTTGATCCCTCTACTCTCTGGATAGCTCTTTGAGATGCTGCTTTATCTATCTGGAACTGAGAAATCAGGTCAAACCCTATTGAAAGGGAATACAAGTGAAAAGTCCGAAAATGAGATTGGTTATATTCTTTTATTTGGGAAAGTTGTGAAAAATACATCAGGTTATAAAAAGCATGCATTTTCAATATGATACTTGCTACTTGCCAGGTAAATCATCTTGACCAATCCTGACTTTTGGACAGAGTTCATTTCCACCATTAGAATTTGAATTGACAGGAAATCCTGCAAAAGAGATAGCATGTCATCCTACTTCATGCTAGTACAGAGATGGCAAGATATACCAATAACAACTGAGTAACTATTTACAATATGGGATTATACCAGACTGCTTATCAGTAGTATATTTGGATTTAATTCTGTTCCTCTAAAATTATGTTTCTTTCTTTCATCTTCAAATCATCCTGCAATAGATACAAGGCACAAAATTGCTTTTATACTGTGTGCTGGGAAAATACTCACTTGAGAGATCAAGAATCTGTTCCTTTTGGAACCAGAATTGTACAATGTCCTGAATGGCACAGGGTTAGAAGCCTGTCTGGAAAACTTCTCATGGTTTGGGCGAGAAAATATTCCTCAAACACCACAAGTCCAGAGCCAACTTTGAACCAATTCAATGGGGCTTCTGGAGAGTAAAGTTCTTGGGTCTATTTGCAAATACAGGAGGTGGCTGGGGAAATCTTTGGATTCAACTAACACTAGTTAAAATAGAAAGAATTCATTTAAGTTTATTAATTCATTTTAAGAGAATAAAGGTTCCATTTAGATTACTGCTAGAACCATAGAATTTAGAAGAGTAATGAGAAGAAAATAATCATAAAAAGAAATAAACCCTCAGTATGAGAAATCTTTGCTAGGATTGGGAGCTCCTTATACATGGCAGCTTGTAGGGAAGAAACCATTCTTCACCACCAAAGAAGGCTTCTTGTAACTGTCCAAACTCAGTGCTTTTCTGAGACTCACCTAATGTTAAAGACTTCCTAAGTTTCAGAAAAAGCATTTTCCAGTTACATGATTTGGCCTAGTCATTGTGATATATACTCTTCACCTCCCCTAACTCCAGATTTTTGGAGTCCGTCCATCTATCCATCTATCCATCCAACATTTGGATCACTATAGGAATCAATCATTATAGGAAGCCAGTCACCATAGGAACCAGCCACTGTGCTAAGCACTGGAACAAACAGATCAGTCTTTCTGCTAACAGTCATCACAACCAGGACTTCCTTCCCATAGCCAACATTGGCCTCAGAAAACCATTCACTGGGGTATGCCCACGGCTCAAGGCAGGAATGAAAAGTGAACCCCATTTAGTCTTCACTTAGCCACAGCCCTATCTGGTCATTTCTGGAAACAAGGAATTATTTCAGAATCCAGAAATTATAGCTCTTACTTGGGCGACGCTTGACTGCTGCAGATGCCCAGGGTCCCAGGAAACTGCAGATGAAGAAGAAAGCTGGAATTTTCCTGAAGAGGACAGAAGCAAACATGATTCAAAAAGGAGTTCCTCAGATAGGAGCTGCCTTCATATTTTTAAGCCTGATAAACCTTATTAATTTAGGTGTTCAAATCCCAATATCGTCTTTATTTTGACTTTGAAGCCTGAGATGTTTAATGAATTTACCCATTTCCGTTATCTAATAGATTATCAACTTCCCTTTCACATTACCTACCTCATTGTTTTTGTACTTAATTCCTTATCTGTTTTATCTTAGATTTTCTGCCTTTCTCTTCCTATGGCTGTCTCCATCACTGCTTTTTCTGTCTCTCACACATACTCTCTTGTCCTGCTCTCTCATCTCTTTCTTTCCCTGCTCTCACCGTTTGTCACTTCTCTCCTCACCTCTGCAAAAAACACAGAACTTTGGTTCTGATAGACCACAGCCTTATCTCCCCACCACTCTTCCCAACATCATGGTCTTACCAGCAGTTCTTCATTTTCCCAGCTGGTTTTCTTCAGGCGCCAGTGGAAAATGGGGTGGGAGGGGAGTCACTGCTCCCCAGGACCCCTTCACTATCACCCTAGGACTACGAGTTCTGGGTCCAGCCTTCGTTCCTCCTGCCCCTGAGAGGGCTAAATGCAAAGGGAGAGTGCCAGAGGCATCTGGTGACACTTTAAACCAAAGTAGAGGAAAGGGGCGGAGAGACACAGCTCTGTAAGCCAGGCCTAGCCAGGGGTGTGTCCTCAAAGCTAACAAGGTTACACTGAAGGAGGGATTGACAGGGGAACGTTTGCTGAAAGAAAAAAAAAATAATAAAATCGGGATGTGGGAAAATTCTCAAGAAAGCTCCAGGCAAGCTGCGATAGGAATATAGTGGGAGCTTTCAGAACCGCTCTAGGAATACAACAGTCAAAGCTTTTAGAGAGTCCAGTTAAGAAATGCGCATGGGACTTCAAAGGTGGGCAAACTCAGGGGAGCCTTGGTGCCCAACTATCCCACGTTTGAATCTCCATTTGCTCTGGAGTTGGCTACTTGTATGTCTTTGGTAACTCGGTTGACTTCGAGTAAAACAGGTTCAAAGTACTTACATAAAAAACAATGGTTTTGAGAATTAAACCAGGTGGCTTAAACAGTCTCACACCCAACAGTCATTTGTCATTGTCAGTCTTTGTCCTAGCTACTATTTCATTATGTACCTCCCTCTGTTGAAAATGCTTGATGCCTGGTGACATTTAATTCTTGCAGCAACATCATAAGACTAAAATTATCCTTATCCACCAGATTTAAAAAACCGAGACACTGAAAAGCTCTCTCAATGTCTGAAGATCTTGATAAAACATAATAGCAAGACCCCTAGTTCTTGTTTCTTCTTAGACTGTCGTCATATACAAATTGAGAGCAAGTCACAAGAATCACAGAACTGGAGAGCACAACAGTCAGACGTGCCAGCGCTCTCCCTCCAAAACCTGGGCATCTTGGGAGAAGGCCCATGAAGCCCCACAGCTACCACCACCAGCCACCCACTTAGAATAGCCTCCTTCTGGCCCTATCTTAGGGACACCAGCGTCTGTCCAGAAAGCAGATTCTCCGGGACAGAAGATTCACTGATCTCAGTGTGGTGTCCAGCACAGACTACTTTTGAGGTAGCTTTGTTTCCCTAAAATTTCTGTAGTTTGATTTATTGAATTATAAACAAACATCATTGCTTATTTTTCATTTGAAAATAAGTCTATCCCCTTTCACCTCCATTAGATCACTGGAGAGTTCATTCAGGTGACCTTAACTAGACAAACATGGATATCCACACCCTTTCCCAATCTTTTTCTACTCACTGCCCACCTCTTGGTCTGTCTTGGTCGCCAAGGAACAGAGCATCCCATCACAGAGGAACACCCATTTCCTCATACTGCTTGAGGTTGTCTACAAAGCCCTGTCATTCGTCTTCTACCAAGGTTCCCACTCAAGGGGCCAGTAGTGCAGTACAGCACTTTAACTGGCCACCTACAATGCTGGCATCCCATATGAGCACCAGTTCAAGTCCTGGATGCTCAACTTCCAATCCAGCTCCCTGATAACATACTGGGAAAACAGCAAGATGGACCCAAGTACCTGGGACCCGACCACCCATGTGGGAAACCCAATGGAGCTCTAGGCTCCAGGCTTCTTCCATCATCTGGGGAGTGAACCAGCACTTTTCTCTCTAACTCTACTTTGCAAATGAATAAGTTTTTAATAGACTTCCAATCCTTAGGACATCCATCCTGATGCAATGACAGGAACACAAATGGTCAGAGCCTAGTTTTTGTGTTTAAGTCAGGGCTTATGTGAAAGGAGAAGTTTATTTACCTCAGAGGAGAGATTGTGCAACAGAGAATCTTCCTGACATTCTGAAATCAGGTGAGATAAGCTAACCTAGATCCACATTTTCTTCTCCTATCACACTCTGATAAGAAAGTGGCAGTTAAGTGATTCAGAGACCTCTTCTCTGCATTTGCCTCTCCCCAGGTTAAAAACCCCCTACAGCTAAGTTCTGCTAATAGATGAAAGGGCCTTTTAATAAAAGATGAAAAGATAGATAGGAAAATATGACAGTACTTCAAGAAATTCATAGAAATGGCATTAAAAAGTGCTTATTTTGGTACAAACATTTTCAGAATCCATGCACACAAGAAGTCTTCAAATGGTTCATGGAAAATGTATATTATGAAAAAAAAATTGAGTTTTAAAAGCTGTGCCAAAACAAACACCCCTCAGTTGAATTTTCCAAGAATTTTTTGAAGCTTTGTTTCTAATTCATTTGGCTTCCTTCCAGTTTGGTGATTTAAGGTAACAAAAAGTGAGGAGACTTATTAAAAAATAAATCATGTATTTATGAATCCAGAGGGAAACATGATATATATACATTCATGTCTCACATAAAGAAATGCAAACCCCATGCCATTCTGTCATGTGGTCCCCCCAAAGTCATTGGCATCTACATTTATTCACTTTTAACACTGTTCTACTTTTCCTGAAAATTCTCCTCTGAAGAAGTCACTTGGAAATGAAATATGATCCATTATAACTAAATGCACTGACAGCTTGATATTCAAAATGATCCATTTAGAAATTGAAGTATTTTAAACTGAATAATTATACTTTTATCCCCACCCCACATGCACACTGTTCTAAAAATCATACATGCACTGTAATTATCTGCTCCAATAAATTGACAATGTTATTTACTCTCAATTTAATCACAATCATCTTACTTGATCTATTTTCTTTTGTTTATTCAATCATTTAACAAGCATTTATGGATAACTATATATACCTAGTATGTGTTAGGAGTTGAGGAGACAAAAAGCATAAGTACATTCTTGCCCTGAGGAGGTTCATATTCTAACAGGCAATAGAAGTTACTACAATACTGTGAATAAATAGGCTGTGGTGAGGCCAGCGCTGTGGCACAGCGAGTTAAAGCCCTGGCCTGAAGCGCCAGAATTTCATATGGGCGCGGGTTCTAGTCCCAGCCGCTCCTCTTCCAATCCAGCTCTCTGCTATGGCCTGGCCCAAGTCCTTGGGCCCCTGCACTCTCGTGGGAAACCCAGAAGCTGCTCCTGGCTCCTGATCGGAACAACTCCGGCCATTGAGGCCATCTGGGGAGTGAACCAGCAGATGGAAGACCTTGCTGTCTCTACCTCTCTATAACTGTCTTTCAAATCACTAAAAAATCTTTTAAAAAAAAGGCTATGGTATGAACTTAGGTCAAGGGCATTAAGATTTCAGTCCCTTTATGAAAAATCTTCCGAAGAGATTTTTTGATCAATTTATTTTAGGCAGAGAATAAAAAGGCAGATAGCATGACAAAAAGGTAGAAGCAACCATTAGGGAAACAACAAAGTTTAGTTCAAGAACTCTGCTGACAATTACTGTTGCCTATTTCAGCACATCCCAGAACCGCAGTGATATTGCAGACAATGACTGGGTCCCGGTTTCTGCCCCCTACCCCCAGTGGAGCTCATACACAGGCTGATGAGACACATACTAGGCACATTTGCAAAAATAAAGAACTCCAGTTGGACCGTCAAAAATATAAAAGGGGCAATGTGTACTAGCAGATTTAAAGAAAACTTTTATTTACTAAATATAAATTTCAAAAATACAGTTTTTGGATTAGCAGTTTTCCCCGCATAACCACCCTCCCACCCACAAACCATCCCATCTTCTACTCCCTCTCCCATCCCATTCTTCATTAAGATTCATTTTTAATTATCTTTATATGCGGAAGATCAACTTAGTATACACTAAGACTTCAACAGATTGCACCCACACAAAAACAAAGTATAAAGTACTGTTTGAGTACTAGTTATACTGTTAATTCACAAAGTACAACACATTAAGGACAGAGATCCTACATGGGGAGCAGGTGCACAGTGACTCCTGTTGTTAACAATTGACACTCTTATTTATGATGTCAATAATCACTTGAGGCTCTTGTCCTGATCTGCCAAGGCTATGGAAGCCTCTTGAGTTCAAACTCTGACCTTATTTAGACAAAGCCATAATTAAAGTAAAGTTCTCTCCTCCCTTCAGAGAAAGGTACCTTCTTTGATGGCCCATTCTTTCCACTGGGATCTCACTCACAGATATCTTTCATTTAGGTTATTTTTTGCCAGAGTGTCTTGGCTTTCCATGCCTGAAATACTCTTATGGGCTTTTCAGCCGGATCCGCATGCCTTAAGGGCTGATTCTGAGGCCAGAGTGCTGTTTAGGGCTTTTAGCAGTGGATTTAGAGGCTGATCTAGACTGAGGGGCTAGAAAAGGCTGCTCTGAAGTCATGAATTTTAATACAGATCAGGTAAGAGGCAAGAACTGAAGGTGGATTGGGAAAGGAGTAGCCTGCAAGAACTGCATGGGTTTGAGCTTGAGCACAGAGCAGATGGAGATGTCACTTTCTGACAATTAGGAGTACCATGAGGAGCTGCTGGGTAGGGGATCTGAAACAACACTGAAGAAATTAGGACTTTATTCTGCCTGTGATAGGAACCTGGAGAAAAGTTTGAAGCCAAAACCGACTTGTTTAGGAGTGTCTTTAGAAAGATGGTTCTGGTGTTTCTTGGAGATAGAATGGATGTCTTTTTAATTTTATGCCAGGAAGAGTTAAACAGTGAGAGAGAGAGACAGAGATAGAGTTATAGACAGTGAGAGAGAGAGAGAAAGGTCTTCCTTCTGCTGGTTCACTCCCCTAATGGCCACTACGGGGTCGCTGCGCCAATCCGAAGCTAGGAGCCAGATGCTTCCTCCCGCTCTCCCATGCGGGTTCAGGGACCCCAAGCACTTGGGCCATCCTCCACTGCCCTCCCGGGCCACAGCAGAGAGCTGGACTGGAAGAGGAGCAACCCGGATTAGTACCTGGTGCCCCAACTGGGACTGGAACCCAGGGTGCCAGCGCCGCAGGTGGAAGATTAGTCAAGTGAGCCACGGCACCAGCCGATAGAATGGATTTGACCAATATGTTTACATACACTTTATTGCAACAAAACTGTCAGAAAACACTTAACCACATGAAGGGAATACACTCTATTTGCTTTATTCCATTTCATTTCTTAGTGTTGGTAACTAACAGTAAACTGACTTCAGGATCAGCTAATGGGTTGCTACCCATGATTTGAGAAACATTGAATTATAATAAAGTAAGCACTAAAAATGCCAAGAGATATCTTCCCTCTTGTTTCCCGGTATGGGAACAATAGTTAGGATGCCCTATGAAACTCATAAAATACTAGAACAAGTTTCTTAGTTTTAACACAACCGTATTTTTCAAATGTTCCTTTTAGGTAGCCATAAGCTGATAATTTAATCTGTCATGACCCTTGTATTTAATTATTTTATAGATAAGAATAAAAGAACAGGCATTTTAAATGCTAGCTTCCTAATAGTCTCTAGTTTTAAGCTGCATTCTATCTTTACTTTAAAATAAGACTCAAAATGCCTAGAGTTGCTTATCAAATGTGTGGAGATGCTGCAAATTAGCCACAGCTAGGGCCTGAAATTTATCAAAATCTCTGGCTGAGAGGCTGATTAACAATCAGACAGTTGCTAAAACTAGGACTCCCACAATTTTGCACCAAGTTCAGTTTTATTGTAAAGAAATTTCACAAAGATCTATTTTTTAAATCTGCTTATTTTTGATTTGATACTTGTAATTGTAGCCTAGTCACCCATGGCAGGCAAATGGAGCCCCATAGTGAGAGCCATTTTCTCTGAAACCACTCACAAATAAATGTGTTCTATGAAGCATTAATACAAAAACTCGTGACTTCACATAAGCTACCTCACACCCAAGCCTTTCGGCATATTACTTACGCTTTCTCTAAAATATGAGCATTTCCATTTCTCCAAAGAGAAAAATCAACCCGCCTTCCCCCCAAGCATGCGTGCTTCCAGGAGCTATTGCTACATTTGCTGCCTTGCTGGGCTGCAAGTTTCTAGCAGCTGATTCCTCTTAAACCTCATTCAACTCCTTCCAATAAACCACACATGCTGGCCCATCAGCGGGTTACCCCGCCGACTGTCAATGCTTCTTTTCTAACAGTGGCTCCCAAAGCTACACCAGAATCACCCGATGGCTTGTTAAAAGCAGACTCTTGCCTCTACCCCTCAATGTTTCCGATTCAGGAGTTTAAGGTGGGTCCAAAATGTTTGCATTTTTAACAAGCTCCCAGGTGATGGGGGTTGCTGGTCCGCTGGGAACTGCTGCTCATGCAGATCATGTTTTCAGCTGTGTTCAAGCTGCCTCTCCTCTGTTACAACTGGTGCTGACTTGTAACCCTTAGGGATATCATATTTTCTGACCGAATTTAATATTTAGCACAGGAATTAAATTGCAGCTTGGGACACCTTGAGTGAAGCCAAGCCACTCCACTCCTTGTCCAGTTTTCTGCTAAGTAAAACCAGGGAAGCAGGTGATGATTCAAGTACTTGAGTCCCTGACACCCAAGTGGAAGAACAGGATTCGAGTTCTGGGCTCCTGCCTTCAGTCTGGCTCAGCTTTGGCTGTAGTGAAGATCTGGGGAGTGAACCAGCAGTCAGAGAAATAGCAAATGGACTCTCTCACACTGCCTTTCAAGTAGAATAGAAAAAATTTTTTTTTTAGTTTGTACAAAGTAACTTTGAGTTGAACTCATGGGACCTTCCAAGAACATTCAGGCTTGTGAGAAGAAAATTATGCTTATTTCCATATTGAACACCTCTTAAGGAAATGTACTTGGCAAAATATATAGAAAACCTTCTTCCTATCAACTTAACAATAAACAATACTAATAAAAGTATATTCCTGAATTGCATGTAAACCTTTATCAAGATGATTCCAAAAGTAATTTTTTAAAGACAGAAACCTTAAATATACACTTTTGTTGCATCCTATGGAATACTGCATGCATTTGCTCTGCACTAGATGGCAGTGTGACCCCGAAATTTGAAACCTATGCTAAAGACAAACTGGAATTTGATTTACAGTCTTCAAGTATTAAACTTCGATTTTATGCAAATATTCCATCTTGGTCTTCTTCTGTATGTATAAATTATTATAATTGATTTTGTTTCAGGGTTGCTCTCAGAATAAATGTACAAATACAAAGCACTCTGATTGTTCATAAAAGCCCATTGAAGAAAGACACTAAATGAACACTTAAAATTAACTGCCCACATAGGTAAGCCATTTACTCTGTCCTCACTAACCACCACCAATCGGAGCCTCAAAAGGAAACAGAACCAAACCCAAGGTTAAGAGCATGGGCTCGGCAGCCAGACTGCTCAGGTTCAAATCTCAGCTCTGCCACTTTCTAGCTAGAAGAAAATAGAAAGGCAATTCATCTCACTGCCTCAGTTTCCTGGCTATAAAAATAATAGAAGCATTCCCTTATAAGTATACTACAAGATTTACACTGAAGTTTAAAGCAGTACCTGGAGGAGCCGGGCAGTGGTGGTGGTGTCAGGCAGCGGGGCTGTGGGGCCTCATCCCTGCGGGGCACTGAGACTCTGCCACCCCCACAGGGCACCTGTCCTGCCCAACAGCGGGGAGGACAAGGAGCAGCAGCCCACAGAGATGAAGTTTCTATGCATGAACTGTTAGCCTAGCAGCATGGCACACCTCCTGCTTACCAAGATCCCTACCCCCCCTTAGGAGAAATCACGGTGCGCGCCTTTTCCTGTGAGCTCTGTGGCTGAAGCAGCAGGGAGATCCAGTCGGCAGGCAGGATCCAGCACCAGGGAGTACTTCATGCCTTGGTCTTCAAGTCTCTGGAGAACAGGAGCAGAAAAGTGGGGAAGAAGAACCCTGCTATCACAAGGATCCTTGAGCTAAGTTTTGAAATTGCTGCCTTCAGCCAGAAGGGAATTCTCACCACACTGGGTGGTGTGAAGGATTGGTCAACCTAGCTATCTCTGGCCTGGAGCAGGAATAACCCACCCGAAGGGCAAATGAATGCCCATAGCCAAAAGAATCAATGAATTCAGTGTCAAAGAGAAGGAGCTAAATCCAGATGGCTTCCCCATCCACTTTCATCATTGATGATCCTTCAGGGAACAGCTTTGTGGAAAACGCACATGCTCCCCAGAAAGACGTGCAGGAACTGGTAACCAAGAACCCTTTTACCCTGGGCGACAGTGCCAGTCCTGGCCAGGTGGAGGAACTGCAGGAGATTAGCCAGAAGTTGGGCCAGATCATGGAGGGCAACATGAAAGCCCACTTCACTATGAGTGATCCAACAGGAAACAGCTATTTGTAGAAAGTGTAAGCACCAAGCATACCTTTGACCAAAACAAGGAGCTAGGGGTCAATGACATGAAGACAGAGGGTTGGTAAGGCAGGCCTGGTCCCATAGCAGAAGCAGTGGGAGGTTCACCATGGCAAGCCTCTAGCACTGCTCACGCTACAGGGTTATTTAATATATTGGAAAAAGGCTGGGAGAGGCCTGCCTACCAGCCCTTGCCCATGGTTGGGTGCACACCTAGTCTGAGTCAGCAATCTAGGCATACTTTTCTAAATAGCTTGTGATGCAAGAGCAACCTGTTGTATTATTTACTCTTATTTTGGAGGTTTTGAATTCTCCTGGGAAGAAATGCAGACATGAACCAGGAGGCATGTCATTACCACATCTTTCTACCAACTTTAACCCTCCCTTCACCTAATACTCCATCCTCTAGAGCTGCAGCTCCAAAGTTGGCAAAGATGGAAAACAGTTGCAGCTGGAGTGGTGACGTGTTGAGGATAGAAAGTACTGACTTTCGAAAGGAAAGGAGTCTTCTCAGGGGAAGGGATCCAGCACAGGCGGAAAAGTTATTAAAATGATGGTTTTCAAATAAATAGTATCTAGTACTCGATACATTTTAATGACATTTTTCAGTTATGTTAGTCTACTTTCCTTTACCTTCTACTCCTACTCAAACTTCCTGTGTTTCTGTAAATGGCAGCTCGTTTGGATCTTCTTAGAAAAGATCATGTTCATGTTAAATGCTAACAACTAACCTGGCAAAACATAACTACTTGAAAAAGCCACCTATAGGTACCAATGAACATTGATCAACTGAAAGCCCCCTCCTCCCTGTCGTACTCACATCCTCAGCTGATTGCAACTCTTCTATGATAAAACTGCCTACAATAAGTCCTTCAACTCTCCTCATCATCAATAATGCCTTCTCTTTCATAATACTCTGTTTTTCCAAAGAATGTTTCTGATCATAACCTCATTTGTACCTCCCAACAATCCAAGAACATGGATGTGACTACTCGGTTTTCCTGGTGAAGAAACTTAAGTGAAGAGACCTGCATGAGTACATGTTTATTTAGTGATAAAAAAAAAAAAGTGCCCATTTACTAAATCATGGAAAGGCAACTCCAACAATCACTGTAGATTCAGTGAAACAGCTGCTTGCATTGCATGCATAATAACCAGCGCCTACTGATGAGTCCTCTATTAAGCAAGTGCTGCAACTTTGTTTTAAACAATATTTATGGAGGCGGATTTGTGACGCAGTGATTAAGTTACTGCTTGGCATGCCCGCATCCCATATCAGAGTGCCTGGATTCAAGTCCTAGTTCCATCCTCCATTCCACTTCGTGCTAATATGCACCTTCAGAGGCAGCAGGTAACACCTCAAGGACTTGAGTCCCTGCCCTCAATGTGGGAGACCAGAATAGAGTTCTGGCTTCAGCCTGGCCTGGCCCTGACTGTTGCAAACATTTGGGGAATGAGCTAGTGGATAGGAGATTCTCTGTCTCTGTCTGTTCCAAATTTAAATAGATATATCTTTAAAAATAAATAATAAATGCATATATATATCATATACAGACATTTATAATTGTTGTCTTCATTTTAGTAGTCAAATGTGAACATTATAGAAAAGTGGAAAATATAGAAGCAGAAAAGAAGGGGGAAAATCAGTTTTACTTCCCACAGAAAACTCACTGTAAGATTTTAGGATGTTTTCTGTGTATAAGCTGTGGTCATAGTCTACACAATACACAGTTTGCAACTACCTTAAATGCAAGTCATTAAAAGGACAACTTCATTTCTTTTCTAAATATAATCTAAATCTAAGTATAATCTATATATAAATCTAAGTATAATCTAAATCTCAATATAATAATTTAGCACATACACAGTAGAGAACAAAGCCCAGATGTAAGAGCTTTGCCTTGAAGTCAAGGTTATAGTTTTTCATTTTAACACTGCAACCTAGGGAGAAAAATAGCTATAAAGAGACATTTGAAAAACTGGGAAAGCGTCTTCCAGCAGGTCTTGATTTAGGAAAGATTTTTTTTCCATCCAAAGCCATGTGGGTTTGTAAACTCCCAGCCAACCAGAAAGCTCTAAAGGCATGTGTGGACATTCCAGTGGCACCAAAAGGCATGCACAGGAGAATCCTTCCTCCCACCATCCCTTTGGTTCCAATGTTTCTGAAACCATGATGAACGCCAGGAATAGCAGTAGCAACTACACATGGGCAGGTGAGAAAGAGCCCTTATTCACAAAGGTTGACCTCAGAGCCATTATAAGCTGAAAGGACTCCGGCATTAGCCGACTCATGGTGATTCCAGGGAATGATCGTGCAGGCAGGACCAGCTGGGATGGGAAGGTGAACAGAGAGGACCAGGATGGTGACAAAGACTGGGTAGGATCAGGACTGGTATGACCCAATCTGTCCTGGCCAAGGGCTTCCCTAGGGGTCCCAGGCATTTTTCTAAAAGCATAATATAAGGAGAAAATAAAAGAAGGGACACCTCCACTATGCTGGGAACTATGCTTCATACTTTAAAAAAGTGATGGCCTTTAATCTACACCAGTCGTCATTGCTATTTACAGGTGAGGCTAGGGCGGCTTACTGATATCAAATCATTTGCTTAAAAAAAAAATCTCAAATGGCTAGCCAAAAACAAATCTGGGTTTTTCTGACACAGGAGCTGGTGTTCTTCATATAATATGTCACTTCCTAGTGTGCACACAGGCACACACACTCAGATACATTCTCCATTTCATTCCACATCTAAGCATTCATTGTTGTTGGGTTTTTTTTTCTTCATAGGTGTCCAAGTAAGAACTTTCATGGGTTAACAAGAAGATATTCTCCTCATATTGTGACCAACTTGTCACCCTAATTGAGAAAACTATGCCTGAGTACACTTTGCTGAAAGCCACAAAAATGTAGTCGTAAAGGCCTCTCATACAAAATATCACATGCATTGCAATCATTCTTGTTTCAATGTCCCATCCCTTATATAAATTCTTTATTATCAACTCAGTTTATAGAGGCGCTTGCTATTTTTTCTTATGTGTTTGTGGCATTCTTTTCTATATTCCCCTATGATTCTATCCTTATCAAATATTGTCTCACATTCAAGGGTAGACACCTTGATTACGTATCTCTCCCATACTTCATCTGTTACCTTCAGTCAATCATTCTGCATATTCCTAGGCAGTAAAAACTTCAACTGATGCCACATTTCCAATACAGCACTGGCTGCTAAGGAGATTTGTAGAGCTGAATAATGCTTTCTCCTTCGCAAGGGAGGAGGGACACACAATGACACACACAGACACACACACACACATACACACCAAAAGTGTGAAACACACTTTGCACTCAGATGAACCACCAAAGAATTTACATTGACCATAAACAGTGTTCTAAGGACAGAGAAGCATAAGTGTCCAGAAACATTCAATCAACTCACAAAGGAAGTGACATTTTAGCTTAACGGGCAGAACTGTTACAAGGCAGTTAGAATAATGTGAAGAAAAATTCAGAAACATGAAAATGCATAAGTTAATTACATTTAATATGTGACACCACTTTTTTTTAAAAGATTTATTGATTTATTTGAAAGCAGAATTACACAGAGAGAGAAGGAGAGGCAGAGAGAAAGTTCTTCCATCTGCTGGTTCACTCCCCAGATGGCCACAACGGCCGGAGCTGCACCGATCTGAAGCCAGGAGCCAGGAGCTTCTTCCAGGTCTCCCATGTGGGTGCAGGGGCCCAAGGACTTGGGCCATCTTCTGCTGCTCTCCTAGGCCATAGCAGAGAGCTGGATTGGAAGTGAAGCAGCCGGGACTTGAACTGGTGCCCATATGGGATGCCGGCACTATGCCACACCGCCAGTTCCATGACTTAGCTTTTTGAAAATATTCTTTGTGTGTTGTTAACCCAGAGGTTGAGAAAATCAGTACCATAAAACTATATTAGGTAAGTAAATAAATAATATATCTAGGAATGTTCATGAGTTTCTTATATTAAATTACTTTCCGCGTTGATATTTTGTCACCAAAATCAAGCCAACAGTCCATTTGCTAATAGTAAAAACTCTGAAAATAAGGATTTCAATTACAGAACGACACAGTTTTAGAAGCATTTGTTGTCCACAGATGATTCTCAGTTTGGGGATGATTCCACAGAGACATAATGAATATCAGGTACCCCGACGCCTACACCAAGAGAAGAGAAGGCAGGATATCTTCTCCAGAATGCAACAGGTTATTTGCCATCTCTCAAATTACAAGTCATTTTTGTTTGCATTAATACTAGCAATATGCCTCTCAGTTTACCTGAAATCAGGTGCTAAGAAGGGTCATTGGCACAGGCAGACACAAAGGTCCTCATAAAGTTCATGAAAAATGCATATTATAAAAAATATGCATAGGTTTCAAAGATTTTTTTCCACCAAAACAAATTTTCAATTCCATTTTCCATGAATTTTTGAAGCCTCCTCTTAGCAATGCCTTCATTTTCTTGAGAGATAGCTGATAGGCAAATAAAAAGCTAGTGTGTATATAAAAATATACATTACTTAAAAAATAAAAATCCAGGAGAATTCTGGGTACATATTAAGCAATGGCTTCAGCCTGCAAGAATGAAGGCACAAAGCCAAGAATGGGTGATGTGTTATGTGCAGGGAAAAGATTTGAAATTGAAGTTGCTCTGAACGATGAAATGAGCTCTCAAGTGGAGTTCAAAAGGGAGGCAGAGAAAAATGCAGAATGGAGCTGAAGTAACTCAAATGGAAATCAGCATGCCCATGCTGTGTTTCCTAAAACCTCTTCAGTCAAGTAGAACAAAATAGTAAAGAAGCAATAAGAGAATAAATGACCTAGAATTATTGGCCTCACCAAGCATAAGCTGCTGCATAGGCCTGGCTTCAAAGGCAGAGGTAGAGAAATCGCAGCTCCGCAAGGCTTTCATCACTAAGACAGCCGTTTAAGCTTTGTTATCTGGCGGGACACTGTTGAACCTGTGAAATGTTGTTACAAGAATCACAGAAATAACCAGTAGAAATCGATCCTTTGGCACAATATTGGGAAATGCCATTTGGGTACACATTTGTACCATGATAAAATTGTCCATAAATATACTCTGTAAACATAGAAGGTGAGAAAATAAATAACTTAAATGATAGACCCTGGCTATGTTATTGTGAGTAGTTATTTTGAAAAAAACACATCAGTTGACACTTTCTGGACTATAAATAGCCATAAGAAGATATCTTTAAGAAACTGAAAGATTTTTTAAAATCCTCAAGGTTTTTCTTCAGAGTCCACAGAGCCCACCATGTTCATTTCCACTACTCTGTGCCCAGTTACTCTGGTGGCAGATTCAACTGTAATTCAACTGTAATGCCAAGTCCTTGTTCAGTAGTAATTCATGTGCTTACTTTAAAAATAAATACTTTATGTCTAACCCAATTGCTGCCATTTCTCAAATGAAAAATAGTAATACTAATTTTAATGCAAGATTTTTCAAGTACTATATCTTCCATAGGGTCATGCACTTCTCTCTGCCAATCACATTGCATGCCCAATACTCCAAGCCCTTCTCAAGCAAGCCCCACCTCTTCCATAAACTTCCCCTGGTACCTCCAGCTAGATGTTACTCATTCTGATCATTCGTAGGAAAAACTATATATGTGAAATCATGTTAATTTGGTTTCGTGGGCAAAAGAATATAGCAAAGAAAGCAAGGGCATCTAAAATTAAAAAACTAGAATGGAGTTCTTGTTACACCACTGTATGTCCTTTTTTTTTTTTTCAAAGATTTATTTATTTATTTGGAAGTCAGAGTTACACAGAGAAGGAGAAGCAGAGAGAAAGAAGGAGAAGAGAGAGAGAAAGAAAGAGAGAGAGAGAGAGAGAGAGAGAGAGAGAGAGAGAAAGAGAGGTCTTCCATCTCATGGTTCACTCCCCAACTGGCTTCAATGGCCAGAACTGTGCTTATCTGAAGCCAGGAGCCAGGAGCTACTTCCTGGTCCCCCACACAGCTGCAGGGGCCCAAAGACTAAGGCCATCCTCTACCGCCTTCCCAGGCCAGAGCAGAGAGCTATGAAGAGCTAAATGGAGCAGTCGGGACTCGAACCAGCTCTCATATGTGATGCCGGCACTTCAGGCAGCTGCCTTACCCACTACACCACAGCGCTGCCCACTGTGCGTCCTTTCATGAGTCTTTTATCACCACTGAAGCTCTTTCCTTTTCTGTCAAATGGACACTTTCCTTGAAGGTTTGTTGTGGGATTCAGTGGTGAATCCACGTGGGACAGCCTTATAAAGTTCAAAGTACTCTGCAAAAGTAATTATTGCTCCAGAATATTCAAAGAGCAACTATTATATCAGGACACTCTTTTGAACACTTCATAATAATCAAAGTGAAGCAGACAAATTTTCAACTCTCAGGACCCTAAAATATAATAGAGTGAAGACACACATATAATTAAAACAGAGTGGTAGGTGTACACATGTGTAATTAAAACAGCAGGTGCCTTAAGCAACATCCCCAGAGCTTCAACACAATTTGTCAAACATCCATGAAATAGTTATGCTCTTGAGATGTTAATGTAAACACCTTAGGTCACTGCCACCTGCCCAGTGGGAAGGATAAGCACGCAATACTGTCAGCAACACAAAGCAGACAAGTACTGCAAGGATCTGGCATCAGATTGAGCACGCACCCTGTAAGGCAGGTAGATGCTGGGGAGAAGTGGAGGCAATTGTGGACATTCAGCTGAGCTCAGACAACACCTACTAAGAGGGTCGTGGCGAGGTTAACAACTTCCACCATGCCACAGCAGAGACCTAAACACAACAGAGAGAGACAAGGACTGCAACAACAGAGGTCAGGAGCTAAAGAAGGGGAACAGCTAACACAGTGTTTAAAGGAGGACATGATCTAGAAAAAGCACTTTTGTCCACTTGTCTTTAACACAATAATAGATAAATGACACTGGAATGGCGATTACCACATTCTGGGTATTGTTCTATTACCTATATTAATTCCTTAATTACATGACAATTATACATGATTGGTACAGTTGTCCCCACTGTAATGAGGATGACACTGAGATGGGAGGAAGTGTTGAAGTGTTGAGATTATGGACCCAAAACAGGAGCCAGTGGAGAGACACACAGACGGTTAGGAGGAAGATGCTGTCAGAACTCACACTCTGAAAAGCTTGGAGATAAAGGTTTTGTAGTTTTCCTTTCTGTACTACTCTTTGACTTCTTCTCTACAATGGGAATTATCACTTTTTTTAAGATTTATTTACTTATTTATTTGAAAGGCAGAGTTACAGAGAGGCAGAGAGAAAGAGAGAGAGTCTTCCATCTGCTGGTTCATTCCCCAGATGGCCACAATGGCCAGAGCTGGGCTGATCAGGAGCCAGGAGCTTCTTCTGGGTCTCTCACGTGGGTACCCAAGACTTGGGCCATCTTCCACTGCTTTCCCAGGCACATTGTCAGGGAGCTGGATCAGAAGTGGAGCAGCTGAGATTCATATGGGATGCCAGTATCGCAGGTGGCAGCTTAACAGGCTGTGCTACAATGCCGGCCCCAGCATTATCACTTTGATAGTCAGACACTAAGCAACATAAAAATAATATATCACAGCGATTTATACTCCATCTTTAATTTCTTCCATATAAAAATAAGTTTCGCAATGATAGTTAACTTCCTGAGAGTAGGAAGGGTACCTTTTTTCTCCTTTCTCCCATTATAGAGCACCTGTCATGTGTGTGTGTGTGCACATGCAGATATTTTACAGGTAACAAATAAACCCAACCAAACCCAGACTCTTGTAAATATTGCACCAGATTTAGCTTTAAGCCAACGAACTATGCTACCTGGCTGTCCTTCAGGACTCTTAGAATCTGCTTTCAGTTACTTTTCCTTCTCTCTGCTCTTTTCCACTGCCAACTTTCCTCCTACAACCACTTCTCTTGGACCTGGGAAAATAGGGAAGCCTCTCTGGAGCCAGCCAGATGGTCAGCTCTGTAATTGGTTCTTATTCAAGTAAGAATTTGATCATTGTACTTCCTTGCCATTTTCATGGGCAAAGATGAGTTATAAATTAAATTGTAGTGTTTTACTTCAAATTAAATAATTTGGCCTTGGTGCAGGAATTATGGTACAGTAGATTAAGCCCCCAACTGCAAAGCCAGCAGCACATTCAAGCACCAATTGGAGTTCCAGCTCATCTGCTTCTAATCCAGCTCCCTGCAATTGTACCTGGGAAGCAGCAAAAGATGGCTTGAGAGCTTGGGCTCCTACTACCCCCAAGGCGGGAGATCCTGATAGAGTTCCTGACTCCTGGCTTCAACCTAGTCCAGCCCATCATTCTCTCTCTCTCCCTCTCTCCCTCTCTCTCTCTCTCTCTCTCTTTCTTCCTCCTTCCCCTTCTCCCTCTCTCTCTAACTCTACCTTTCTAAAAAAAAGTTTCATAATATTAAGAAGTAGTGTTCTTTTTTAATTTTTTTTACAATTTATTTTATTTATTTGAAAGAGTTAACAGAGAGACAGTGAAAGATATAGAGAGGTCTTCCATCCACTGGTTCACTCCCCAAAATGGCCACAAAAGCCAGGGCTGGGACAGACTAAAGCCAGGTACCAGAAGCTGTGTCCAGATCTCCCATGTGGGTGCAAGGGCCCAAGGACTTGGGCCATCCTCTGCTGCTTTCCCAGACCATAGCAAAAAGCTGGATCAGAAGAGGAGCAGCCAGGACTTGAACTGGCAGACATATGGGATGCAGGTGTTACCTCACGACCCCAGCCCCTCTGCTTTTCAAATAAATAAAATAAGCCTTCAAAAACTAATTTGGATTTCTGTCAAGCTGTGGGGAGCAATTCGGACTAGACTAAGTTACTGGAATTAAGACTTATTCTATGCATCTGCTCTCCCACAATATGGCGCTGGGAGAGAAGAAAACAGCTTTTACACAGCTGCCTCCAGTTCAACCAATAAACTGTAGGACTTGCTCCTGATTGGAGGAGAGCAGCGTACTCGGCGTGTGGGCAGCCGAGTTGGGATTGGCAGAGGAGGACTATAAAGGAGGAGAGAGACGGCATGCACCAGGAACATCTAAGAGGAACATCTAAGGGGAACATCTAGCTGAAGGAACACCTGTGCAGCCCCCGAGAAAGCCGGCCGGCGGTGTGCCGCTCCCCTGCGGAAGTGGGGAATGTGGCCAGGGGGAACTGCCCTTCCACGGAGGTGGAAGGGATAGTAGCCAACCCGGGAAGAACCAGCAGCAAACCCGGGAAGGGCCGAGCAGACAAAAGAACAGCGCAGGGTCCTGTGTCGCTCCTCCACGAAGAGGGGGAGCGACATAATGGTGCCGTGACTCGGATATGAAGCCTAGGCAGGGTTTAGTGTCGTTCCCCCATGAAGACGGGGAGCGACACAAGCTATTTTTTTAAAGATTTATTTATTTTATTTGAAAGGCAGAGTTACAGAAAGGCAGAGAGAGAGAGAGGTCTTCCATCCGTTGGTTCACTCCCCAAATGGCCGCAAATGGCCGGTGCTGTGCCTATCTGAAGCCAGGAGCCTGGAGCTTCCTCTGGGTCTCCCACGTGGCCCAAGGACTTGGGCCATCCTCCACTGTTTACCCAGGCCAAAGCAGAGAGCTGGATCGGAAGTGGAGCAGCAGGGACTCAAATAGGCGCCAATATGGGATGCCAGCATAGCAGGTCAGGGCTTTACCTGCTATGCCACAGCGCCAGCCCCGCTATTGATTATTGAAATTGATTGTTGACACTGTTGCTTACGGAAGGAGAAAGTAAAGATGGATTTTTAAAATCATTTTAAAGATTTACTTATTTATTTGAGAGGCAGAGTTACAGAGAGGCAGAAGCAGAGAGAGAGGTCTTCCACCTGCTGGTTCACTCCCCAGATGGCCACAACAGCCAGAACTGAACCAACTGAAGCCAGGACCAGGAGCTTCTTCCAGGTTTCCCACCCAGATACAGGACTTGGGC
The DNA here is from genome assembly GCF_051225735.1 of Oryctolagus cuniculus. Classification (NCBI taxonomy): domain Eukaryota; kingdom Metazoa; phylum Chordata; class Mammalia; order Lagomorpha; family Leporidae; genus Oryctolagus; species Oryctolagus cuniculus. The sequence continues at coordinate 102,306,050 of NC_142871.1, read as the reverse complement.
CAACTTCTGCTGCTTTCCCAGGCCACAGCAGAGAGCTGGATCAGAAGTGGAGCAGCCGGGACACAAACTGGCACCCACATGGGATGACAGTACTGCAGGCAGAGACTTTACCCACTACACCACAGTGGCAGCCCCTTTAAATGTTTTAATTGACACAAAAAACTGTACGTGTTTGTGGGGTACTGTGTAATGTTTCAATACATGTTTTTATCATGTAATGTTCAAAGCAGAGTAAATACATCTATTTTCTCAAATACTTATGACTTCTTTGTGGTGAAAACATTAGAAAGTCTTTTTTAACTTTCATATTATTGTATACTATTTATGACATTCCCTCTTTTACTTCCTACCCTCTTAACAGATTCATCCATGCTGTTTCTCTTTATTCCTATAAGAACTCACTCATTTTAGCTTCCTCACCACTCTATGTTAAGATCCAAGGAAGAGGATGGAAGTGAGCATTTGGCCTAGCAGTTAAAATGCCACTTGGAATGCCCCATCCCATATCAGAGTGCCTGGAGTCAAGCCCTGGTTCTTCTCCTGCCTCCAGCTTCATGCCAATGAAGACCCTGGGAGGCAGCAGGTTATGGCTCAAGTACTTGGGTCCCTGCTGCTCACATAAGAAACCTGAATTGAGTTCCCAGCTCCTGGGTTCAGCCTGATCCAGCCCTAGCCATGGAGGGCATTTGTGGGAGTGAACCTGCACATGGAAGCTCTCTCTTTCCCTGTCTCTTTGCCTCCTAAACTCATTTTAAAAAAATAGATTTTAAGTATTTAAGGAAAGAAGTCAAGATTCCCAGTTTGCATGCAGGAGAATCACTTTCTCCCAACAGCCAATGCAAGTCCAGCAGGGCTTTGCCTGGAAGAACAGTCTTGTGGGAGGAATAAAGACAAGCCTCTTGCCTCTCTCCACATGCTGGCCCTTGTACAGACCTACGTTTAACACACTCACGATAGAAAAAAGATGTTATATGTATGTGGCTCTTCACACTTCTTCTTAGAGCTCATATTGGAGACTCCAAGAAAAGTGGCATGAGGAGCCACTTAAAATAGGATGTAGGGGGAGCCAGCTCTTTGCCACAAAGGATTAAAGCCTGGCATCCCATATGGGTGTCGGTTTGAGTCCCGGCTGTTCCACCTCTGATCTAGCTCTCTGCTATGGCCTGGGAGGGCAGTGGAAGACGGCCCGAGTGCTTGGACCCCTGTACCCAAGTGGGAGACCCAGAAGAAGCTCCTGGCTCCTGGTTTCAGATCAATTCAGCTCTGGCTGTTACGGCCATTTGGGGGGTGAACCAGCAGATGGAAGACCTCTCTCTCTCTCTGACTCTACCTCTCTCTGTAACTCTTTCAAATAAATAAAATCAATCTTTTTAAAAAAATAGAATGTAGGTTCTACTCTCAAGCTGCTGCACAGTGTTTATATTCTGAAAATATATGTCCTCTGATCATTTGGATTCATCAGAGACATTGTAGCTGTTAGAGCTTAATAGAATCACCTGGAAATCTTTCAAAGTATTAAAATTATTGGGTCCATCCACAGCATTATAGATTTAATGAATCTGAGATGCATACATAAGCATCAGTATTTCTTAAGTGCTCCCTACCCCCATCCTTTACCCCAACCCCCAGTTAGGTTGAGAAACATTCATTGATATAGAGCCAGTCTTTTTTTTTTTTTTTGGTAATATTTATGGATAATTTATTATTTCCAGACACTTTCATATCTTAAATTTTTTTAATCATCAAAATACCTTTTTTTTTTACTTTTTTTAGTAAATATGATTTTCCAAAGTATAATTTATGGATTACAATGGCTTTTTCCCCCACATAACGTCCCTCCCACCCACAACCCTCCCATCTCCCGCTCCCTCTCCCATTCCATTCACATCAAGATTCATTTTCAATTATCTTTATATACAGAAGATCAATTTAGTATATATTAAGTAAAGATTTCATCAGTTTGCACCCACACAGGACATAAAGTATAAAATACTGTTTGAGTACTAGTTATAGCATTAATTCACATTGAACAACACATTAAGGACAGAGATCCTACATGAGGAGTAAGTACACAGTGACTCCTGTTGTTCATTTAACAATTTGACACTCTTGTTTATGGTGTCAGAAATCTCCCTAGGCTCTAGTCATGAGTTTCCAAGCCTATGGAAGCCTCTTGAGTTCGCTGACTTCGATCTAATTTAGATAAGGTCATAGTCAAAATGGAAGTTCTTTCCTCCCTTCAGAGAAAGGTACCTCCTCCTTTGATGTAGAGCCAGTCTTAACACCTAAAAACTTGGGAGATAGTTACATACACATGTGTCCCCTTTGGATCTTGGAATGCATTCTAGATCTGGTTTCTTTTTCATTAAAATAAGGTTGTATATGAGGTTAAAACAGAGTCAAAGCTATTCACCAAATTATCTTTCCTTTCTAAAATACGCATATAAACATTAAACTAAAACAGCATTCCCAAGGCTGCTCAAGGGACTAACCAAGCAATCTGACCTACATACCTTCGTATCACTGTATATGGTATCAGAAAACTTGTTAACAAGGTAGCAAAGTAATTTGGGAGGAAAAATTATCGTTCCATACTAATAAGACTCTGAACCAAGAAAGCAAAAGAAGCCTATTACTCCTGAGAATAATTAGGACAAAACTTAGTACTTAAAAAAAAAATCATCCAAAAAGAGGCTACATAATTCTGACCTTGAACATCAGGATCTATTAGAAGCTTTGGCATATGGAATGCATTCCTTGCTTCAGTTGCTAGTTTCCAAGCCTTTCATATATCAACATTTAGGAAGTCAATGCACAAAATGTCTGTATTTAAAATACCAAAACTTTTCACTTTCAATTACTAGTGGATGCTGTAGAATCACATCCCAATTTGGATATTGCAAACTTAATATAAAGCTCTCTTCCAAGTCTTAATTGTGAACTAACCGCAGGCATGATCTCTACGCAGATGTGGAACCTTTTTCTGAAGGTGCATTTCATTCCTTGTTGGTTTTGTTTTCAAGTTAGGCAGCTATGTTAGGTCTTTTTCTTTGAAGGGCAAAGTCTTTCTTCCTGTAATGCACAGAAAGCACTGAAACCCAAATCAGTTTGCGTGGCGCTTTGTCATGTAAAACGTGTAGGCTTAGATTCATGTCTTGCTGTCTTTTCATGTTTTATCTTAATAATATATAAACAAAATATCCAGGATGACCAACTCATCCCAGTGTGCCTGTCCAATACTTTCCCAGTTTTAGCACTGAAAGTCCACCTCCTAGGAATTGCCATTCAATGCCCAACCTAGGCAAACCTTGGTGGTTGGTTTACCCCCAAGACAACTACACTCAGAATCCAGTCTAGAGTAGACTTTACACTGTTGGACACATCATTCAGGCCAGGTATTCTTAACTGATATTGATAAATAATACATGCCAAAGAGGGCCAGATTGATATCACTCACCTTCATGGAAGAACTCCCACCATGCTTTCCATGCATTATTTGGAATCTTCTCTGTAAGATAACTACTATTGTCCCAATATTATAGTACTATCTGACTGCCTGAGAAATTAAGTGACCTGTCCAAGACCACCCTGGTAGTTAGTGGTGGCATCAGGAGTCAGGTCTACTACTGTCTAAATGTGAAGGTGGTGCTCAGCCCATTTCACTCTCCACATCTTGAATTCTAAAGTCCATCAGCCATAATAAAGGAGGATATTTGATAAGAGCCAAATAAAAACCAAGTAATAAAATATAGAGGAAGAATAGAAACAAAAAAATCAGAATCTATGTACAGTGTATCAAATATAGAAGTATAAGGCAACCTGTAGTTAATTGATAGACTGTAAATTGTTCAAATTCATAGAATTCTTTATAACATCCTTTCAAGCACTTGAATAAAATACCACTTTAGGTAAAAATAATCATATGTATGAAATATTTTATTCTTAGTTATTTTCCTCAAAGTAATAATGTCTAATATAAATATGATTTGTTACTTAAATTTTTATATTTTATTTGTACTAAATGCTTATGAAGAAAAATAGGATCATAAAGCTGCTATTTAAGAACTGTCTGAAAGGTGCAATGAGCTGCTGATTTATAATTTAAACCCTAATAATGTGGATGTTTCCTCAGTACATAAATGAGTTAAATCAGCACATATGTTTGCACTAATATGATTTCAAGGGTATTGCTACATGTCTGCTGCTTTTAACTTGACATTCTTACGTGCTCCAAATATTTTCCACCATATCAATCCTGTTGACTACTCCTCTTCACTGGATCCTGGTAAAGATTTGTATCAAAGGAGATGTCCTGCTAGCAGATACATTTCAAGAAAAGAAACTCACCTCCATGATGTAACAAGAATGAGCCTTGACAACCTGCGACTGGCAAAGGCATTGTCTCCAGCAGGATAACTGAGAGGGGGACTTTTTGGTGCTGATCTTTAATTGATTATTTTTAAGATGTGCTATTACTTTACTCCATCTTACAGTTGTCCAACAATTTTAATAATTTTTAATTACCAGTGGTGCTGTCACACTACCAGATTTACAAGTGGCTGGATCAACAATCAATTCTAAAATTGTCTCAACCAAAGTCTACTTCTATCTTCAGGAAATATTTAGTAAAACGTCTTTAAGGTAGCATTTTCTTCCATCTCTAGGATACCTTTTTCTCTGAAGAGATCTGGGCTTAGCACATTCGAGAGCTTCCTATAACGTCTTTTTCTGAGGAAAAGCCTGCATAGTCTTCATGTTGTTATGGAAATGAGAGACCACTGACATGGTACGTGCTGTCAAAAGTGGACTCAGGTGTTCCTTGGCAGCTTTTATCACCCAGCTGTGACAGAGCATAATGGTTATAATTTAGCCTGTCTGGATTAGATATTCTCTAGAAGATGTAAAAGGTTTCTTGGTAGCACGGATGACTTCCTGTGAACTTCTGTGTAAATTAAATGGACTCTCACAGCATCTTAAACTGTTATTTGTGGGCTTGAATAGTCAGGGCAGGGAACTCATCAACCAGCTGATGAAAAATATAAAAGAATCAAAAGTGAGGAAAGGAGTTTGTTTCCTTTTATTCTAAATTAAGCACTAAATAGATTTAGACTAATCTAAGAGTGTTGACACTTAAAAAAAAACCTTATAACTGTTTCATTTGCACTATCAAAAGAAAAAATAAAAAGTAAATTCTTGAAAAAGCAAAGCAAATGCTGTAGTTATAATACCTATAAGCTCCTGAAAATCTCAGTGATTGTAACTGTATTTTTTAAATTTGGCTAATAAATATGCTATATGCTGATGTGTTCTCTCCTTAGTTACTCCTGCCTCATCTTTATAATATGCTGTAAGCTTCACTTTATTTCAGGAACTCACAAATAACAGATGGTTATTCCAAACAGCAATACAAGTTATGCCATATAAACAGAAAAAAGCTCTAAAATGAGATAATAAAATGTGGGTAGCAGGGTCCGTCTCCCGCAACATGGCGGGGCACCCGGGAGACAAATAAGTACTGAGACTGTGGACTGAAACTAACTCTATGCGTCTGATCTCCCATCATATGGCGCTGAGAGGAAGTAAACAAATCTTACACAGCTGCTTTGTCAATTAGCTGATTCCTGATCCAACCTCTGATTGGAAGAGAGCAGCGTGCTCAGCACGTGGGCAGCAGAGCACGGATTGGTGGGAGAGGACTATAAAAGGGGGAGAGAGCCAACATGCGAGGGCCCCTGAGAGAGTCGATTGGAGAGCTCATTACTGCCGCTCCTCTGCAAAAGCAGGGGAGCGGCGGGGGTGCCACTCCTCCGTGGAGGCGGGGGAGTGGCAGCGAATCCGGGAAGGACCAGGGAAAGAAAACAGCGTCCGGTCCAGTATCGTTCTCCCACGAGCCCGCGGAGGAACGACAATAAAATAATGATTTTTCACAAAAACTAAATGCAAAATATTAAAAGCTAGACACTATTTCCAAATACAGAGTTAGTACAAGCCAACACGTATATGTAATTGTAAATTATGGGTCATATTTCCTATTTACATATGTTGTTTTATGCACCATCATTTTGCATTAGCAAGACGAAATTGGGCACAAATGGACAAGTTAATCATCCTTTCCATTAAAATTCCCATATTTCTATAGTGTGTGAATGAAATTTCAAATTAGAACTACTAATTAGTGCTTCTTTTTTAAAGGCCACATTGTTACACTAGGACTTGAAAAGAACAGAAATAACTCATTAGCTAATGAGTGGGAGAGTTGGTTTTTACAGTTCCTTTTTTGTAGAAACTTTCACAAACATCTTCTTTTAGAAACTTAGAAGTTAAACAGGGGTAAGGGAAGCAAGAGTAAGCCAGAAGAATACTGGACAAGTGTTTTGAAATTCACCCCATGGCAAAACAAATTGAAGTCATGTTAAAACATTCTAAACAGGCCTTCTATCTGCTAGCAGCAAACTAAGTCAAATCTCTTCCTTTACAAGGTGTGAAAACAGAAAGTGTTTTGTAATCTCTTAATGTTTCTTTCCTGTTGTACATTTGTAGAGTTTTGACTTTAAAATTTTAAACTTTCTCAGTTGCCCCATAAATGTCTTATCCATATCCTGAATATTATTATGTCATAAAAAGTCCACTAAGAGGGACTTATCAAACACATTGGTATACCCAAGCCATTCACATAATGTATATTGAATGGCAGTGCACAGTAGCCATATCTAAAGAAGAGTGGAAAAACTCAAATGCAGTTCAAATTAGATGTCAGTATCCAAGTGAGAGAACATAATCTACTGATGATAAAAATTAGCTACCCAAACAAATGGACAAAAATTATTTCACAGTAATTTTACATAAATATACCAACATGACAAAAGAGATTAAAACTGGGAACTATGACTAGATACAAACACAGTACAAGTAACACATATGTGTGATTATAGATTATGTCTCTCTACACCTAAACTAGAGACACTGGGAATCAGGGCAGCCAGAGATACCACACACCTAGTCAATGTGGTCAACTCTACTCACCTTAACACCTTCCTTACAATGAGAGATGTTCGGGGAACATGAAGTACAGTTTTGTGTATAATTTTGATGATAATATTACCTTTTAAAGTATTTTATCCTCAGGCTGAAGGAACCAAATACCATTCCCCACCATACTGATGAACTGTGCAGCAGCTGAGATTTTACTTGGAAGCAAATATGGTAAGTTTTCTTAGATTCACAAATGCTAGCAGAAGCACAAGATTCTGGGTCAGAGACAAAGGACAGTTCATTATTCATAGCAATAGCTGTAGCCAGAGTATAAGCATTTGTGCCAGTGCCCTGAGCCCCATTTCCCACAAGGTGATGTGAAGAAGGTCAAGTGATATTGGTACGTGTAGTAGGGCACTTTGACGCAAGAGTTTAGAAAACCAAAATATTTTAAAATGGGTGATACTCCTGTCAGATCTTGCTCTAGAGAAAGGACATATTTATTACATTGTAGAGTAAGCAAATTTGACTTTGCTCCACAAAAAAAAAATAAAAATAAAAAAAGCACTGTATCTCCCAAGGCGACTCAATATACTGACATCCTTGAAAAGATAATATATATCAAAGGCAATCAATATCTCTGCTCATAAAACGTGCAGAATCCTAAGAGATCTGTGGAAAAATGCCTCCCAACACTGACCAGGAAGTGAAACTCCACTCTAAGATATACATGTATGGCTCATGAGTTTTTCTTTAAGATCTCCGATTGAGTCCCAGGACAACCCAGCAGGATCCTCCTCCAAAACTCCACACTCACCACCCCAGTTCCAAATCGCTTAGCTTTTGCAATTTGCTGCCCAGAGGTCCCTCCATATTTTGTCCAGTACTTCTCAATCTTATTTTTACTACTGACTCCCAGCCCCAGATCCGAGATTCCACTCTGACTCATGCATCTAGCTCATACTCTCTGCAAGGTGCTCACACAGGTAACCTGTCGGTAACAACTTTCCAACCTAACCAGTGCTGCGGCTCCAGCACTACCCTGATGAGGAAACCTCACCATCAGAGACCCTGATGAGGAAACCTCACCATCAGAGAACTCACATTGACTATTTAACTGATCAATTCTGGGATGGGGTAAGACAACCTGTAAGTGACTAGATAATCATTATATGCAACCAGCATTGGGTTCAGCCTGCCGTGGCGATTTTCTTTCTTCCTTTTTTTTTAATGAGTTTTTTCATTAAAACTGGAGAGGAGTCAACTGGTGCATATGCAATTTTAGTTAATGCTGTTTGGAATAGTCTTTCAGTCTGTAAACCCAATATGTTGCCATAGAAACAAGTCTCCTTGAAATACATCTAATCAATTCTGAAATTATCATTCAGAACACCTTCATAAGTTGGAATGAATCCAACAGTACGCAGAGTGTCAACATTTAGGCAATAAGCTGCATTGCTCCTTTTATTTAATTATTTTAAAGTCAAGAAAGGAAGGGTAAAGTATCCAACTTACAAATGCATGGAAATAGGAAGATATTCAAAGTAAGACCATTCCTTTTGGTTTATTTTGTTCTTGCATCGCCATTTAAAAAGGACAACTTAACAGCACTGAGAATGCAATGTGGGAGAAATCGCTCGTTTAAACAACATTATTCTCCTTAACAAAGAAATCTATGGGTACATTTATTGGAATAATTCCAAATTTTAGAGCAGATTCTAATACTCTCTTGTATTTATCTCTTTGAAAATACTTAACCACTTAATATTACCAAAAAATTAATTAGGAATTATGTTGCCAAGGCAGAGGGAGTCACAGATCCAAAATAAAGTGAATTCTCAGAATGTGAGGACAAGGTCAAGATTTTTTTTTCTGTCAGAATTTATGATAAAAAGAATAAAAATAAAATGAAAAAGAAAAGCCATATATAGAATAAGACCACCCCACATGATGTTCAACTCATATGTCACCGATGAAGATGAAGTGTTTCCCCAATCTTCACATTATTTCACTACAGTTTCATCAGGAAAGCACCAGCATGGACCCGTAAGAGCAATGTGTTCAGTAGAACTTTCTGTGGTGATGGGAGTGCACTGTAACCTGCGCTGTTCCATAGGGTAGTACTGGCCCCCTGTGGCTACTGAGCGGCTGAATGCAGCTAGTGACAGAAGAGCTAACCTGTAAAATATTCAGTGCATTTAAATTCAACCTGTGACACGTGGCTAGTGGCTACCACATTGAACTGCACAGCTTTCCTGCTTCTTATTTAGGGAAATGAGAGGTCCAAACTCTGGTTTCACTCTTATTCTGTCATTCTTTTCTACTGCTGGGTTGATATGAAGACTTCATGTGTTACATTATTTGCTATGTAAATCTCAGTTATTATTATTATATCCCAGTTACACAACTGACCAGCCATATGATCAAGTCACCTAACCTCACAGAGCCAGTTACACCAATTAAAAACACGACTGCCTGGGGTTGCTGGAGGGTCAAGGGAACAGATTGCTCAATGAGAACAACACATGGAAGCACTCAGCACATCTTAGATGTTATTCCTAAATTACTATTAAAGCAATATTTTAACAACAGAAGCGTTTTCAACTTGTGGAAATGACTGGGGAAAACAGAGTGAGGTTCTAACGATTTACACTGCATGGCCCAATGATGCTCCATCAACTCACATGGGTTCACCAGCAAAATTTAAGACTTTAAACCCACAGTGATTCCACCAAGATTCAAAAAAACACCTGGGATTCATTTAACATAGTCTGCCATCTTCTCTTTTTCTCAGCTGCAGCCCATTAGCAAAAAGGAAAAAAAAACTTTATGAATATGTAATGACCTTATCTTTCTTAGCAGGGTGTTACTCTCTCTTTATTTCCAGTACCTGGTAGCACAGGACAGTTGGGTAGAACAAATATGCCACTGCAGGAAATACTGTTGTGAATTATTTCCACACCTGCAGAGCCCATCAAGGACATATCCCACTTTAAACACAGTGTATTTATAGCCACAGTTTTACACATTTCAAAAGATCTCTTAACGTGCTATTCAAATAAACTAGCAACTTCTACATGCATATTAACTCCTTTCCTATTTATATCTTAAATGAAGTTCCAAGTGAAAAAAAAAAATCTCGAATCTGAGAGTTTTTAGCATGTCAGAAAAATGTTTCTGCAAATTGACAGAAATTCATGAAGTCTGGGATTCTGTTGGTTGTGACTTAAAACAGTTTTGTTTTATAAATGGACCCGCTGTGCTCTTCTCATCATTTTTCTGGCTTCTCCGCAGCAGACAAGGGAAGTTCTTGTTTTTCCTGCAACGTCTGCTTGGTAAAGTCTAAGTAGGTCAGGGTAAGCAGCAAAAAGCTTTTCTTTCAGTGAAAAATTAAAAACTCAGAACCTCCTTTATATTTAAAACTACTTTCACTGTACAGTGGCCTGAAAGCAAACAAGAAGCAAACCCCTAGCTCCCAGAAGTCTGCTCCGAGATCCTGAAGAGACAACAAACCTTCAGTGTCCAAAGTGCACACATTCGGGAACATTTTGTGCAAGTTGCTGATGCTATATCAAAGACTTGGCGAAGTGTAGTTATACTCCACTATGGCTGCCCCACCAGCAGCCTGTCTTTAGTTGTAATTAACAGTTCACTTTTGGCCAAGAAGGAAAAGAACCTCATGCAATTTTCATGTACAGAACAGAATAAGAGCAGGGAATTCCTAAAAGAAGGAAGGAAAGAAATAATATGAGGGCTGGAATTAGATGCAGAGAGAGCAGGAAGGAGACCCAGGTCTGCTTTAACCAAATCTTCACAGATTGAGTGATGGTATTTGGAGCTCTCTGTTGGGAGATCACAGATTACAATTGCACTGCATCCTAAAGTTTTTTCCCTTTTTTAAAGATTCATTTATTTTATTTGAAAGGCAGAATAAGAGAGAGCGAGCGAGAGCTCTTCCATCCACTGGTTCACTCCCCAAATGGCCCCAACAACCAGGGCTGGGCCAGGCTGAAGCCAGGAGCCTGAAACTCCATCCAGGTTTCCCACATGAGTGTCAGGGGCCCAGGCACTTTGGCCACCTTCTATTGCCTTCCCAGGCACACTAGCAGGGATGTGGATCAGAGACACAGCAGCCAGGACTCCTATATGGAATGTCAGCATCACAAATGGCAGCTTAATCCATTGTGTCATAATGCTGGTGACCCTGTCCTAAGGTTTGTGATAGGGACATTTAAACATTATTATGTTGTGTTGTACTATGCGAATTAACGGTAAAACTACTGCTCAAACAGTGCTTTATATTTTGTGTGTCTGTGTGAGTGCAAACTGTTGAAATCTTTTCTTAGTATATACTAAGTTGATCTGTATATAAAAATAATTGAAAATGAATCTTGATGAAGAATGGGATGGAAGAGGGAGTGGGAGATAGGATGGTTGTGGGTGGGAGGGAGGTTATGGGGGAAAAGCTGCTATAATCCAAAAGTTGTACTTTAGAAATTTATATTCATTAAATAAAAGTTGGAAAAAAAAAACAAAATAAATAAATAAAGCATTATTATGCTAACACAAATAACCCAGATGGTGATTGGAGTCTTCCACTCTTTCAATTTGATGCAAAATTTCTCTGATCTGAGCAAGTTCAAAGCCCATTTTAGGACTTTGCTGATCTACAGGGATATGCTCAAGGCCTTCTCTGCCGTTGAGTTGCTGCATGGACATAGGTGCCTTTACTTCACTAGGGCACAAGTCTGAATAAAAGTACAAACCTTTCTTCAATTCTCACCTGCTCCACCCCTCCAAAAAATCCCCCTCCAAGAGCATATGCTTGTGATGAGTAGAACTGATACACATTTCAGTAACAGGGCACCTATGAGAAAAACTCACTTCTCACATCTTCCCACAAACAACTTTTAAGCCTATCATTATCAACTATGCTCTAAAGTTGTTGTCAAAGTGGAACTGTGGGTTGAAGGTGACTAAGGGTCAGGGACAGGGAAAGCCCCCTGCCATAGGCTGCGAAGCAAATGATAAGAAACTTAAACTGGGACTATTTGCCAACTACAGAGCTCTAAACAGTGGTCTTGAATCTTAAAGCCCTGAAGCTTGTGGCATAAATTCCTTCCGCTTGGCATGTTGGCCCAGATGCTTTGGGGTTTAGAATATGAACTGTAGATACACTACCCTTAGGGAATGAAAAATAAGGAATAAAATTAAAAGGCCGTAAATTTAGGTAAGCTAGGAGATGAACCCTCCTCCTATCTCCTGGCCCATTCCACATTGCCCCCAAATGATCTTAACTTGATTAAAGTCAGTTCCATGTAAGATTAAACAGTATTCTGGGATAAAGTCCAAATACAATGCTCCAAGAAGTACCAGTACATGTAAAAATTAAGTATTGCATTGTTAAGGAAGACATAAATCAGAAAAATGGACAGCACACGCATCTACAAATGTATACAGCTTCACAAAAGATAAAATGCCAAAAAAAAATAACTAGAACAACTGACTGACCACAATCTTTATTTTACCAAGAAAAAACAAAATTAATATTTTTTTTTCTATTTCTTTTTTTTTTCTTTTTTTTTTGTTACTTTTTTTTTTAACTTTTATTTAATGAATATACGTTTCCAAAGTACGAATAATGGATTACTATGGCTTCCCCCCCATACCGTCCCTCCCACCCACAACCCTCCCCTTTCCCACTCCCTCTCCCCTTCCATTCACATCAAGATTCATTTTCGATTATCTTAATATACAGAAGATCAGCTTAGTATACATTAAGTAAGGATTTCAACAGTTTGCTCCCACACAGAAACATAAAGTGAAAAATAATAGATGATTTTTTTTAATGATGATGAAATCAGATCAGACCTATTGTCATGTTTAATCCCAGTGAGAGTCAAGTTGGGAGTTGATAGTTTCTTTTCTTTTCTTTTCTTTTCTTTTCTTTTTTTTTTTTTTTTTTTTTTACAGAGGATCAGTTTAGTATGCATTAAGTAAAGATTTCAACAGTTTGCACCCCCATAGAAACACAAAGTGAAATATATTATTTGAGTACTCGTTATAGCATTAAATCTCAATGCACAGCACATTAAGGACAGAGATCCTACATGAGGAGTAAGTGCACAGTGACTCCTGTTGTTGAATTTACCAATTGACACTCCTGTCTATGGCATCAGTAATCTCCCTATGCTCCAGTCATGAGTTTCCAAGGCTATGGAAGCCCTCTGAGTTCTCCGACTCTTATCTTGTTTAGACAAGGTCATAGTCAAAGTGGAGGTTCTCTCCTCCCTTCAGAGAAAGGTACCTCCTTCTTTGAAGACCTGTTCTTTCCACTGAGATCTCACTCACAGAGATCTTTTGCCAGAGTGTCTTGGCTTTCCATGCCTGAAATACTCTCATGGGCTTTTCAGCCAGATCTGAATGCCATTAGGGCTGATTCTGAGGCCAGAGTGCTATTTAGGACATCTGCCATTCTATGAGTCTGCTGAGTATCTCACTTCCCATGTTGGATCACTCTCCCCTTTATTTATTCTATCGGTTAGTGTTAGCAGGTACTAGACTTGCTTATGTGCTCCCTTTGACTCTTAGTCCTTTCATTATGATCAATTGCGAACTGAAATTGATCACTTGGACTAGTGAGATGGCATTGGTACATGCCACCTTGATGGGATTAAATTGGAGTCCCCTGGTATGTTTCTAACTCTACCATTTGGGGCAAGTCAGCTTGAGCATGTCCCAAATTATATATCTCTTCCCTCTCTTATTCCTACTCTTATGTTTAACAGGGATCACATTTCAGTTAAATTTCAACACTTAAGAATAACTGTGTATTAATTACAGAATTAAACCAGTCCTATTAAGTAGAACAGACAAAAAAACTACTAAGAGGGATAATGTATTAAGTTGTTCATTAACAGTCAGGGCTATGCTGATCAAGTCACCGTTTCCCATAGTGTCCATTCCACTTCAACAGGTTTCCTTTTTGGTGTTCAGTCAGTTGTCACCGATCAGGGAGAACATATGGTATTTGTCCCTTTGGGACTGGCTTATTTCACTCAGCATGATGTGTTCCAGATTCCTCCATTTTGTTGCAAATGACTGGATTTCGTTGTTTCTTACTGCGGTATAGTATTCTAAAGAGTACATATCCCATAATTTCTTTATCCAGTCTACCGTTGATGGGCATTTAGGTTGGTTCCAGGTCCTAGCTATTGTGAATTGAGCTGCAATAAACATTAGGCTGCAGACCGCTTTTTTGTTTGCCAATTTAAATTCCTTTGGGTAAATTCCAAGGAGTGGGATGGCTGGGTCGAACGGTAGGGTTATCTTCAGGTTTCTGAGGAATCTCCAGACTGACTTCCATAGTGGCTTGACCAGTTTGCATTCCCACCAACAGTGGGTTAGTGTCCCTTTTTCCCCACATCCTCGCCAGCATCTGTTGTTGGTAGATTTCTGAATGTGAGCCATTCTAACCGGGGTAAGGTGGAACCTCATTGTGGTTTTGATTTGCATTTCTCTGATTGCTAATGACCTTGAACATTTTTTCATGTGCCTGTTGGCCATTTGGATTTCCTCTTTTGAAAAATGTCTATTGAGGTCCTTGGCCCATCTCTTAATTGGGTTGTTGGTTTTGTTTTTTTGGAGTTTCTTGATCTCTTTGTAGATTCTGGTTATTAACCCTTTATCTGTTGCATAGTTTGCAAATATTTTTTCCCATTCTGACGGTTGTCTCTTCACTCTCCTGACTGTTTCTTTTGCAGTACAGAAACTTCTCAATTTGATGCAATCCCAATAGTTGATTTTGGCTTTGACTGCCTGTGCCTCCCGGGTCTTTTCCAGAAACTCTTTGCCTGTGCCAATATCTTGAAGGGTTTCTCCAATGTTCTCTAGTAACTTGATGGTGTCAGGTCGTAGATTTAGGTCTTTAATCCATGTTGAGTGGATTTTTGTGTAAGGTGTAAGGTAGGGGTCTTGCTTCATGATTCTGCACGTGGAAATCCAATTTTCCCAGCACCATTTATTGAATAGACTGTCCTTGCTCCAGGAATTAGTTTTAGATCCTTGATCAAATATAAGTTGGCTGTAGATGTTTGGGTTGATTTCTGGTATTTCAATTCTGTTCCATTGGTCTATCCATCTGTTTCTGTACCAGTACCATGCTGTTTTGATTACAACTGCCCTGTAGTATGTCCTGAAATCTGGTATTGTGATGCCTCCGGCTTTGTTTTTGTTGTACAAGATTGCTTTAGCTATTCGAGGTCTCTTGTGCCTCCATATAAATTTCAGCACCAATTTTTCCAGATCTGAGAAGAAGGTCTTCGGTATCTTGATTGGTATTGCATTGAATCTATAAATTGCTTTTGGGAGAATGGACATTTTGATGATATTGATTCTTCCAATCCATGAGCATGGAAGATTTTTCCATTTCTTGGTATCCTCTTCTATTTCTTTCTTTAAGGTTTTGTAATTTTCATCGTAGAGATCTTTAACGTCCTTGGTTAAGTTTATTCCAAGGTATTTGATTGTTTTTGTAGCTATTGTGAATGGGATTGATCTTAGAAGTTCTTCCTCAGCCATGGCATTGTCTGTGTATACAAAGGCTGTTGATTTTTGTGCATTGATTTTATACCCTGCTACTTTGCCAAACTCTTCTATGAGTTCCAATAGTCTCTTGGTAGAGTTCTTTGGGTCCCCTAAATAAAGAATCATGTCATCTGCAAAGAGGGATAGTTTGAGTTCTTCCTTCCCAATTTGTATCCCTTTAATTTCTTTTTCTTGCCTAATAGCTCTGGCTAGAACCTCCAGAACTATATTGAATAGCAGTGGTGAGAGTGGACATCCCTGTCTGGTCCCAGATCTCAGTGGAAATGCTTCCAACTTTTCCCCATTCAATAGGATGTTGGCTGTGGGTTTTTCATAGATTGCTTTGATTGTATTGAGGAATGTTCCTTCCAAACCCAGTTTGCTTAGAGTTTTCATCATGAACGGGTGTTGTATTTTATCAAATGCTTTCTCGGCATCTATTGAGAGAATCATATGGTTTTTCTTCTGCAGTCTGTTAATGTGGTGTATCACATTGATTGTCTTGCGCACATTAAACCATCCCTGCATACCAGGGATAAATCCCACTTGGTCTGGGTGGATGATCTTTCTGATGTGTTGTTGCATTCTATTGGCGAGAATTTTATTGAGGATTTTTGCATCTATGTTCATCAGGGATATTGGTCTGTAATTCTCTTTCAGTGCTGCATCTTTTTCCGGCTTAGGAATTAAGGTGATGCTGGCTTCATAGAAAGAATTTGGGAGGATTCCCTCTTCTTCGATTGTTCTGAATAGTTTGAGAAGAATTGGAGTTAGTTCTTCTTTAAATGTCTGGTAGAATTCAGCAGTGAATCCATCTGGTCCTGGGCTTTTCTTTGTTGGGAGGGCCTTTATTACTGTTTCAATTTCTGTCTCAGTTATGGGTCTGTTTAGGTTTTCGATGTCTTCC
The DNA here is from genome assembly GCF_051225735.1 of Oryctolagus cuniculus. Taxonomy (NCBI): domain Eukaryota; kingdom Metazoa; phylum Chordata; class Mammalia; order Lagomorpha; family Leporidae; genus Oryctolagus; species Oryctolagus cuniculus. The sequence continues at coordinate 102,289,585 of NC_142871.1, read as the reverse complement.
TGGTTCAATTTAGGTAGGTTGCATGTGTCCAGGAATCTATCCATTTCTGATAGGTTTCCCTGTTTGCTGGCATACAAGTCCTTGTAGTAATTTCTGATGATTCTTTTTATTTCTGTGGTGTCTGTTGTTACATTTCCTTTTTCATCTCTGATTTTATTGATTTGGGTCTTTTCTCTTCTTTTTTTAGTTAGTTGGGCCAATGGGGTGTCAATTTTGTTTATTTTTTCAAAAAACCAGCTCCTCGTTTGGCTGATTTTTTGTACTGTTTTTCTTGATTCAATCCTGTTGATTTCTTCTCTGATTTTAATTATTTCTCTTCTCCTACTAGATTTGGGTCTGGTTTGCTGTAGGTTTTCTAGATCCTTGAGGTGAATAGAAAGCTCATCTATTTGGTGCCTTTCCAATTTCTTGATGTAGGCACCTATTGATATAAACTTTCCTCTTAACACTGCTTTTGCTGCGTCCCATAAGTTTTGGTATGTTGTGCTGTTATCCTCATTTACTTCCAGAAAGTTTTTGATTTCTCTTTTGATTTCTTCTATGACCCATTGTTCATTCAGGAGCATGTTGTTCAATCTCCATGTGTTTGCGTATGCTCTAGGGATTCCTGAGTTGTTCATTTCCAACTTCATTCCTTTATGGTCTGAGAAGCTGCATGGTATGATTCTAATTCTTTTGAATTTGCTGAGACTTGCTTTATGGCCTAGTATGTGGTCAATCCTAGAGAAGGTTCCATGTACTGCTGAGAAGAATGTATAATCTTTAGCTGTAGGATTGAAAGTTCTGTATATATCTGTTAGATCCATTTGGGCTATAGTGTCGTTTAAATCTACTGTATCCTTGTTGATCTTCTGTCCTATTGATCTGTCTATTTCTGAGAGTGGAGTATTGAAGTCCCCCAGTACTATTGTATTGGGGTCTAAGTCTCCCTTTAAGTCCGTTAACAAATCTTTTAGATAAACCGGTGCCCTGTAGTTAGGTGCATATACATTGATAATTGTTATATCTTCCTGTTGAATTGATCCCTTAATCATTATGTAGTGTCCCTCTTTGTCTCTCTTAACAGTTTTTGTGGTAAAGTTTATGGTGTCTGATATTAAGATGGCTACGCCTGCTCTTTTTTCATTTCTGTTGGCATGGTATATCTTTTTCCAGCCTTTCACTTTCAGTCTGTATGGATCTTTGTTAGAAAGATGTGTTTCTTGTAAGCAGCAAATAGATGGGTTTTGTTTTTTAACCCAATCAGCCAAACGGTGTCTTTTAACTGGACAGTTCAGGCCATTCACGTTCAATGTGACTAATGATAAGTGGTAACTTTGCCCTGCCATTTGCCAAAGATAAGTTCTAATATATGCTTTGAATTCCCTGTGATCTTTTGCTGTGAGCTTTCCTTCCTTGGTTTCCTTCCTTTACCTTCTTTCATATTGATGACCGTGTTTCTTTGTTTCTGTGTGTAACACATCTTTAAGCATCTTTTGCAGGGCTGGACGAGTGGCAACAAATTCTTTCAATTTCTGTTTGTTATGAAAAGTCTTTATTTCACCTTCATTCACAAATGATAGCTTTGCAGGATATAATATTCTGGGCTGGCAGTTGTTCTCTCTTAGTACCTGGGCTATATCTCGCCATTCCCTCCTAGCTTGTAGAGTTTCTGATGAGAAGTCAGCTGTGAGTCTGATTGGAGATCCTCTGAGAGTAATCTGACGTTTCTCTCTTGCACATTTTAGGATCTTTTCTTTATGTTTCACTGTGGAGAGTTTAATTACAACGTGTCGTGGTGAGGGTCTCTTTTGGTCGTGTTTATTAGGGGTTCTGTGAGCTTCCTGTACTAGGATTTCTCTGTCCTTCTCCAAACCTGGGAAATTTTCTGCTAATATCTCACTAAAAAGGCCTTCTAATCCTTTCTCCCTCTCCATGCCTTCAGGAACTCCTAGAACCCGAATGTTGGATTTTTTAATAGTATCCTGAAGATTCCCGACAATATGTTTTAGATTTCTAATTTCCTCGTCTTTTCTTTGGTCTGACTGTATCCTTTCCTGTTCTCTGTCTTCTAAGTCCGATATTCTCTCTTCTGCTTCTCCCATTCTGTTTGTAAGGCTCTCTATTGTGTTTTTCATTTGATCTATTGAATTCTTCACTTCAGTCACTATCCCAGTTTCCTGTTGTACTAGTTGTTTCGTTTCATTTTGATTCCTCCTTAATATTTCATTTTCACGAGAGAGATTTTCTATCTTGTCCATTAAGGATTTCTGTAGTTCAAGAATTTGTTTTTGAGAACTTCTTAATGTTCTTATCAATTTTTTGAGATCTGCTTCTTGCATTTCTTCTATGTCATCATCCTCATAATCTTGAATTGGGGTGTCTTTTTCATTTGAGGGCTTCATGGTGACTTCCTTGTTTTTATTACCTTGGTTTTTGCGTTTGTTATTTGTCATATTGGAGATATTTGGTTTCTTCACTGTGGTGCTTTTTCTTGTTATACTATGACTCTAGATTAAGTGGACTATCTGTTTTTGATGGAGCCTTAGGGCTTGAGATGGGTGTGGCCTGAGAGCTCTGTTTGGTGTGCCAAAGGTGACACTCCCAGGTTATGCGTGGTAAACCTCTTTCTCTCTCTCTCTCTCTCTCTCTCTCTCTCTCTCTCTCTCTTTTTGATTCAAAAGGGAAGTTATTCTGCACAGCTGAACGAAGTTGGAGGTAGTTAGCAGGCAAATGATATACCCACAGGAGCCAGAGATCAGAAGCTCTTTCCCAAGGACCACACAGGGAATCTGTTCGGCCCTCGGAGTGGGCTCAAATTCTCCTTCAGTCTCCCACTGGGTTGCCAAAGTTGCGGAATTGTAGCGTCTCTGGAGAGTGCTCACGTGAATTCCGTGAGTTCTCTCCCCCACCGTCTCTTTTTTCACAGTCTCAGTTCAGTAGCACCATAAATTTACTAGGTCCTAATCTCCTGTTAATTCGCCCCACCCAGAGTCAGGTTTTACTGCTAGGCTCAGGGCCGGTGCAGACCTGAGGTCGCTCTGCTTATGACGTATGTCCAAGATGGCGCCTGCTCTTTGTCTTGCTCGCCCTTGAGAGGTGAGCAGAGAGAGAGAAACCCGTGTCCGTACCAGTCACCTTTTTATTTTTCCCTCTCTCTCTCTTCCAGTTAGCTTGGTGAAGTTCCCCCCGCCCCGGGGGTCGTTCCCTCTAGTCTCCTCTCTCCGCTTGCCTGCCGGTGTCTCGGGTTATTGAGGTTCGGCTCACCTCGCGTTCCAGCGCTGGTGTGTTGAGTCTGCCGCTGGTGTCCCGAACTGTGGGCTCCCACGCTCTCCACGCAGGTCTGCTCCCCTTCCAGCGCCGATGTGTGGACTCGGAGCCCTGGACGTCCCAAGTCTCCCCGCTGTTGCACTCTCCTTCGAGCACTTGCGCGCAGACCGCGCAGCTCAGTCCCGCGGCTCGGCTTCCGCGGCTCAGTCCCGCGGCTCGGTCCTGCGGCTCGGCTTTCGCGCGCGGTGGGCGACCTTGTTCTCCCAGTAGGTCCTCCGATTCACGCCCACTGGATCCAGAAGAGTTTTGTCTGCAATATTTTCCTGGTTCTTTTTTCTGAGGCTACCGTAACTCCCCTTTTATTAAACTAAATTTTCCCGGACTATCGGTGCGCGCCCTCACTATTCCGCCATCTTGGCTCCCACAGTTCCAAAATTAATATTTAAGATATAACTGTGGCCAAAGGCCAATTCCTTGATAACTGGATATAATTTTGTAATTTAACATTTTGCTTCCATATTAAACTTGTGTGGACTACTAGATACAGGTATGTCTCAAATTCTAAATTACTTTTGTATTCCCTGTGGAAGGGATTTGGAAAGAATCCCATATAAAAATCAAGTCATCAGGGCAGCAAAAAGAGCATTAACATATGAAAGTTGGTATATATACTTAAGAGAGCCTTGTAACCTTGATTTAAGTGCTAAGTTAAATATGGCATCTCATCACATTTCTGTACTTGTGAGCCAACACCACAGAAAAGCAAACGAAGATGAATGAGATCTTTTGATTAATCTTCTAGTACAAGTATCTTAAATATCATACTGGCAAAGTAATTTGAATTGCAGCAGATGGAAATGGCAGCATCCTTAAATAGATTCCTGCACACTCTGCACTCACAAGTCTTCTACTTGAGTATCATAGGCCATTCTAATATGATTTATTTGTGATATGTGCTATTGCTATTGCACTGCCAGGTTAGAGAACACATGATGTGAGCCACGTGTATAATTCTGCGAGAGAGATCACTGTATAATTACCGCACCATTATTCTGATGAGGCATAGCGGCTTGCACAGCCCTGCGTGCTAACCAGGTAAAGCTTTATGATTGTGTAACAGGAGGGCTCCAAGCCAACAGTTTCACAGAATTGGATGTTGCTGGTTTATTGTCCCTCCTTACGCTCAAACTTACAACAACACTGAAATGTGACTATGAGGTAATCCTGCCAGGATTCTTCTCACAGAACTAAATTGAAGCATTAATTAATTTAAAAAATAGCCTATTCAATGGCTCATTTGCAAAGGCACTGCATCTCTCTACTCTCACAAACTTCTGATCAGGCTTGCTCATGATGAGCAAAAGGACAAGCACGTCTTTTCAACTTGGGCTTCTCTGCTGCCCAAGGTTACTATCCGGGTGTTCACGGATCAGGCCCAGAAGGCCTTTCTGGATTTGTCAGGCTGCTGAGCAGTTGATCAATACTCTCAGCCTCTGCAAGGACTGAAAGCTGAGAGCCACACACCGCTGCCTGCTTTCCTAGTTCCCCTGGCCCCCAGGGTCTATTTTCTCTTCAATTCCAAGTCCCCTTTCTTATTCTCACCCATGACGTGATAGATTTATGTGATTATATTCTATAGAAGGTAGAATAAAGAGACCCCAAAGCTTTCCACTCCCTAATCTATAGAACCTGTGATTTTTGTTTTTAAAACCTGACAGAAGAGATTTGGAAAATATGGCAAAGGTAGAATCCTAAACACGAAAATTATCCTGGATTCTCAAGGTGGGCCCTGTCTAATCACTTGAGTACTTAAAAGCAGAGAGATTTCCCCAGCTGGTGGAAAGGCGAGGCGGAAGCGGAGAACAAAGAGACCCCAAACCTGAGTGCGTGGGACCCACCATTGCTAGCTTTGAGGACAGAGGGAGCCACGAGCCAAGAAATGCAGACAGCCTCTGAGAGTTGACGACCCAGCCAACAACAGCAAGGAAATAGTAACCTCAGTTCTACTTCCACACAATTGAATCCTACCAACAACTTGAATGAGCCTGGAACTGAATTCCCCCACCCAGCCTCCCCTACTGAGAGCCTCCAGATAAGATCAAAGTGCTTGGACACCTTGATTTCAGCCTTGTGGCACTCAGAACAGAGAAAGCAGCTGAGCCCAGCAGACTTCTAATCTACATTACTGTGAACTAATAAACCTGTGTTGTTTTAAGCACTGCATTTGTGGTAATTCACTTATAGCAACAATGCAAAACAACTAAGTCTCTTACCAGGAATAGGGTATTGCTCTAACAAATGCCTAAATATGTGGAAATGGTTTTAAAATCAAGCAGGGAATGAGGCTAGGAAGAATGGTGTGGGGCAGGACAGAAAAAGCAATGCTAGCCTGGGAAATCCCCAGGCACTTGTCTCTGCGGTGCGGCTTCACAACCAAGACATGGCAGCATGGCCACTCTGTGCTCCGGGGACTCAGTTCCTGCCTCAGTGTGCTGGGAGACGGAAAAGGCTCCAAGGAGAAATATGGACGTGGAGGATGCTTCTGGTAAGGTCTGAGAAGAAAATGATAAATGCATTATTGGAAAACGAAGGAAGGAGGGTTCCTGGCGTACAAAGATTGGAGACAGCGTTATATACGCATTCCTATTGAAATCAGAACTCATAGATGACAAATCTGGTCGTCTACTCGAGGAAGTTTCTAAGCAACATGTTGCAGGTGTGACCTGGGTTTTTGTTTGTTTTTATTATTTCTACTAGAATGCCACATGAGAGAGAGAAATTGAGGGAGAACTGTTAAAAAAGAAACATTTCCTTGAGTGAATTTTTGGTGTTTATAAGACTTGATGATTTTAGAAACTCCAGGACTATGCAAATTGAAAACGACTGAAATTAAGAAATTCACTGTCAGCAAGCCCTGTTGGAGAGGAACAATGCAAGGTATCTGTAAATTCCTTCACTAAGACCTAGGAAAGCTCAGAAGACCATGATATTCACTTACATGCAGGGTACTCGAGGGGATTAACGGTGTGACTCAGCGATCCTCCCTATCACCTCAGCACAAGCCACAGAGGTGAGATTATACAGGTGGGATCTGTATTCATGGTGAACCTCCGTGCCATGCCAGGGAGGCCTGTCAAGTTCTTAAGAATATTAAGACAGTAGAGGCATCGCCAGCAAGGACTGAAAAGGGCAGGGTGAGTACTGAATTTTGAAAGGCCATGAGATCCCCCAAATCCTACCTTTAGAAAGCAGGCTGCTATAGACTGCGTTTGTGTACCCTCCAAATTCCTACGTCTAAGCCCTAAGCCGCAAGTGGATTATTTTCAGGTCAGTGGTGAGGGCAGAATCCTTGTGAATGGGGTTGAGGCCTCTACCAAAGGTGTTCTTCCAGAGGAGAGCCTTGCATTTTGACAACCTGAGGCTGCAATGAGGAGGTGCTGTCTGTAAGAGACAGGCCTCCCTATGTACAAACTCTGGTCTTGGACTTTGTTGTTATAAACTATGTAGCTTGTGGTATTTTTTATAGAGTAGCCCAAATAGACAAAGGCAAAATCGGTGTAGACAAGTGGGTGTACTTCTGTATTAACTACCTAAAAATATGGAAGCAGCTTCGGAACTGGGAACTGAATAGAGGCTGGAAGAATTTTTAAGCACATATTAGAAAAAATTCTATATTGTTGTAAACACAGCATTAAGAGTGACTCTGGGGGCCTTTGTTGTGCTGGAGCAGATTAAGCCACTGCCTGCGACACCGGCATCCCATATGAGGTCTGATTGGAGTCCCTGTGTTACAGGAAATCAGAGTCAGTTCTCTGTTTCACTGCGATGAAGAATTACAATGTGAACAATAAAAGGGGTGAGCAAAGCAAATGAAAGTAGATTTTATTGCGAAACAGGGATTCCTCCTTGCCATGAGGAGTCCCCAAGGGAGGGTCCACTCAGGTCTGAGTATTGGGAGTTTATTTCAGCAGTGCATATCAATTGATCAATTCTACTTATTTTCAATACGTCAGGGATCTGCTTTGTTTTTTTTTTCCTTTTTATGTGTCTTGCACAGCAGTCATGGTTCCTGATCAGGATCAGTTAACAAATGTTACCATGTCAACCACTTGGAAGACGTGTTAGAGTTGAGAAAAACTGTTGACCTGACCAGTTAAGGCAGGTTATGCCTACCTGATCAGTTCCTAAGCACTTTAGACATGCTGCTCTGTGGTGTGATCTAGTATGATTCCAGGTCCTAATTTCTCATATGGTTACCTATGGGTGTGGGACCCATTGTGTTTCCTAACTCTCAATCTTTTCATTTGCTTGGGTCAATGTCTTTTGTCTAATCAACAGATGGCAGATATCATACACACACCTAGTTCCTTATTCCCACAGGGGCCTTTCGTAACTGCCTACCAACCCTTCTAACTCCTTGCACCTGCTGCTCTATTGCATCTTGGAAAGCCACGGAAGATGGTCCAAGTGTTTGGGCTTCTCACCCATGTGGAAGACCCAGATGGGGTTCCAGGCTACTGCCTTCAGCCTGCCTTAGCCATGACCCTTGTGGACATTTAGGAAGTGAACAAGCAGATGGAAGATCTCTCTAAATCTCCCTTTTGCGCTCTCTCCCTCTCTCAGTGCCTTTCAAGTAAATAAATAAGTAAATAAATACATCGGTGTTTTTTTTTTTTTTTTAAGAGTGAGTCTGCAAGGGGCCAGCGCTGTGGCGCAACGGGTTAACACCCTGGTCTGAAGTGCTGGTATCCCATATGGGTGCCAGTTCTAGTCCCAGATGCTACTCTTCCAATCCAGCTCTCTGCTGTGGCCTGGGAAAGCAGTAGAAGATGGCCCAAGTCCTTTGGCCCCCGCACCTGGTGGAAGACCCAGAAAGAGCTCCTGGCTTCAGATCGGTGCAGCTCCAGTCGTTGCGGCCATCTGGGGAGTAAACCATCGGATGGAAGTCCTCTCTCTCTCTCTCTCTCTCTCTCTCTGCCTCTCCTCTCTCTGTGTAACTCTGACTTTCAAATAAATAAATAAATCTTAAAAAAAAAAAAAGTCAGTCTGCTGAAGGCTCAGAATAAGAGGAAAGCTGTAAAGAAAGTCTCAGTGTTTGTAGAGACTATCTAAGGGTTGTGAACAGAACATTGGTAGAAATATGAATGGCAAAGACCGTTCTGATGAGATCACAGATGAAAATGAGGAACTTGTTCCTGGAAACTGAAGGGAAGTCAGTCCTTGTTATAAAGTGGCAAAGAGTTTATCTGAATCATTTGTGTTTTTTTTTTAACTTTTATTTAATGAATATAAATTTCCAAAGTACAGCTTATGGATTACAATGGCTTCCCCCCCATAATGTCCCTCCCACCTGCAACCCTCCCCTTTCCCACTCCCTCTCCCCTTCCATTCACATCAAGATTCATTTTCGATTCTCTTTATATACAGAAGATCAGTTTAGCATACATTAAGTAAAGATTTCAACAGTTTGCTCCCACACAGAAACATAAAGTAAAAAATACTGTTTGAGTACTAGCTATAGCATTAAATTTCAATGTACAGCACACTAAGGACAAAGATCCTACATGAGGAGTAAGCGCACAGTGACTCCTGTTGTTGACTTAACAAATTGACACTCTTGTTTATGGCCTCAGTAATCACCCTAGGCTCTTGTCATGAGCTGCCAAGGCTATGGAAGCCCCCTGAGTTCACTGACTCTGATCATATTTAGACAAGGCCATGGTCAAAGTGGAAGTTCTCTCCTCCCTTCAGAGAAAGGTACCTCCTTCTTTGATGACCCGTTCTTTCCACTGGGATCTCACTCGCGGAGATCTTTCATTTAGGTTTTTTTTTTTTTTCCCCCAGAGAGTCTTGGCTTTCCATGTCTGAAATACTCTCATGGGCTTTTCAGCCGGATCCACATGCCTTAAGGGCTGATTCTGAGGCCAGAGTGCTGTTTAGGACATTCGCCATTCTATGGGTCCACTGTGTATCTCACTTCCCATGTTGGATCATTCTCTCCCTTTTTGATTCTATCCGCTAGTATTTGCAAACACTATTCTTGTTTATGTGATCCCTTTGGTTCTTAGTCCTATCATTATGATCAATTGTGAACAGAAATTGATCACTGGGACTAGTGAGATGGCATCGGTACCTGCCACCTTGATGGGATTGAATCGGAATCCCCTGGTATGTTTCTAACTCTACCGTTTGAGGTAAGTCAGCTTGAACATGTCCCGAATTGCACATCTCTTCCCTCTCTTATCTGAATCATTTGTATTCTAATGTTTTATGGAAGGTAGAACTTGCAAGTGATTAGATGGACTATTTGGAGGAAGAAATTTCTTAGCAAAGTATTGAAGTTTTAGTGTGGCTTCTCTTGAACGCTTATAGTAAAATATAAAAATAGAGAAATGACTTAAAGATGGAATTTTTGATTAAAAGGGAAGCAGAACTTAAACATTTAGAAAATTCTCACCCTGCCTATATTATAAGTGAGAAAGTATGTTTGAGAGAGAATACAGAGGGTATGGCCAAGCAACCCTTTGATAAGGAGTCTGGGGTAGATCAACCAGATGCTATTCATCAGAACAATGAGAAAATGAGCCTGGAGGTATTTTGGAGATTATCAAGCCAACCCTGCCCCATCACCAGCCCAGAATAGCAGGGTCTGGGGAGCAGTGATTTCAAACCGTGGGCTATGGGCACCTGAGAAACTTCCATGCTTTCTGCTCAGTGTGGCCCCAAGACACAGAGCTTTGCATTCTGGCACAGCACCCAGCAGCCCCAGGTTCCATTGGGTCCAGTTGTGATAGTGGCCATGGTGGACACCACACTGGAGGGCAAAGGCAGTAAACCATCATAATATCATCACCGAGGACTCTGCCTGCTTCAGGAATGCAGGAGCTGTGGGGATGTGGCTCCCTGTACCTAGGTTTGGAGGGATGGAGATCCTTGGAGCCTCAGACATTCAATCCAGGCACAGAACAGGGAAGAGGGTGGGACTCAGACTCTCCACTAGGATAGAGCCACAGGCGCAGAGCCACCAGACAAGTAGAGGCACTAGAAAACAGTTGTAGTCTGGGAGAGCTGCAGACACTTCCTCCAAACATGAGAACTTTGGTGCGACTCCACAACAAAGACACAGTGGCATGACCACTTGGAGCTTTGGAGCCTCGATTCCTGCCTCAGTGTGCTGGAAGACTGGACATGGATTAAAATATGATTGTTGGGGCTGGTGCTATGGCGTAGTGGGTAAAGCCACCACCTGCAGTGCCAGCATCACATATGGGGGCTGGTTCAAGTCCCAGTTGCTCCACTTCCAATCCAGCTCTCTTCTGTGGCCTGGGAAAGCAATAGAAGATGGTCCAAGCCCTTGGGCCCCTGTACCCAAGTGAGAGACCCAGAAGAAGCTCCTGGCTCCTGGCTTCGCATCGGCACAGCTCCAGCCAATTGTCAATTGGGGAGTGAACCAGTGGATGGAAGACCTCTCTTTCTCTTTCTCTCACTCTCCTTCCCCTCTCTCCCCCTCTCCCTGCCTCCCTCTCTCTCCTATGTAACTCTCATTTTCAAATGAATAAATAAATCTTTAAAAAAAGATTGTTTTTTTTAATTTGTTTATGTATTTGAAAGGCAGGGTTACAGAGAAATGGAGAGACAGAGATCTTCCATCCACTGGTTCACTCCCCAAATGACCACAATGGCTAGGGCTAGACCAGGCCAAAACCAGGAGCCAGGAACTTTATCCAGGTTTCCTACATGGGTGGCAGGTGCCCAAGCTCTTGGGCCATCCTCCGCTTCTTTCCTAGGTACTTTAGCAAGGAGCTGGATTGGAAGTGGAGCAACCAGGACTCAAACCAGCATTCATATGGGATGCCAGTGTCATAGGTGGCAGCTTAACCCACTCAGCCACAACACTGGCCCTGATTGTTGAGCCTTAAAATTTAATGTCTTTTGCTCTATTGGGTTTTGGGATTACTAGGACCTGTTACCTCTTTCTCTTTCCCTCTTTCTCCCTTTCATCTGTCGCACCTTTGTGCATTGGAATCATGTGATGTGTTTAAATTCATGAACTCACTGCTGGAGATTTATTTGCCTCAGAATAAATCCTCAAGTGTGATACATACATGATTTAGATGATACTTATCTGAGACTCTGGACTTTAGACTTATGAGTTTAAGAACTAGGATGAGGTAAATTGGAATGAATGTATTTTGCATGGGAGAAGCATATGAATTTTGGGGGACCCTGGCTGGAATGCTATGGTCTAAATGGTAACATCCCCCCCAAAATTCTGTTAAAGTTCTCACCCTCACGGTGATAGTATTAGGAAATGGAGTCTTTGGAGAGAACCAGGTCATGAGAGCAGGGCCTTTATGAGCAGGTGCCATACCCTTAGAACTGCCTTGTCCTTCTACCATGTAAGGAAGCAGCAAAAAAGGTGGGCTCCATGAGGAATGGGCCCTCACCATACACTGCCAGTGCCTTGATCTTGAACTTCCCAGCCTCCAGAACCATCAGAAATGAATCTTTGTTATCTACAAGCAACTCAAATGGACTAAGATACAAGTTAGTAAAAGTACCGAGTTGCAAATATGTGCTACTTGTAATGAAAAAGGAAGCATGACTCAGAGTGCGGAACCAAGGGCCCAAAAGGTGCAGCCAAGAGCCAGAGTTTATTTTTCCCAAGCCTTGAAACCTAGTGGAGTTCATCTGTCTGGATTTCAAAATTACTTGGGGCCAGTGGCTCCTTTTATCCTTTCATTTTGAAGCAGAATGTCTATAAGTAGTATCCAATACCTATCACACCATTGTATGTTTGGGACAAATAACCTCTTTCATTAATCTTACAGGTCCAAAGATGGAGAAGAGTTGTGCTCCAGGAAGGATTATACCCCCAGGCTAGTCTAAATTGTCATGAAGGTAAACAACCTGCACTCTAAAATGCATTGTGTTGCTCAACTGTATAGGTCAGTAGGTTAAATTTATTAGATGCTTTTTTACTTTAATATCTTCAACTTTTTTTAAAGATTTTTATTTGAAAGAGTTACACATAGAGAGGGAGGCAGAGAGAGAGAGAAGTCGGTCTTCCGTCTGATGCTTCACTCCCTAATTGGCCGCAACGGCCGGAGCTGTGCCAATCCGAAGCCAGGAGCCAGGAGCTTCTTTTGGGTCTCCCACATGGTTGCAGGGGCCCAAGGACTTGGGCCATCTTCTACTGCTTTCCTAGGCCATAGCAGAGAGCTAGATCGGAAGAGGAGCAGCCAGGACTAGAACCAGCGCCCATATGGTATGCCGGCGCTTCAGGCCAGGGCATTAACCTGCTGCATCCCAGCAGCCAGCCCCTAATATTTTCAACTTACAATGAGTTTATCAGGAAATAGCCCTATTGTAATTCAAGATATATCTGAATATGGAATAAGATCTAGGTGAAGTGTGGTAAATAGTACAATGATCTCTTCTGTTAGTCCCTTTGCATTACAGTAACAAAATACTGCAGAAGGCTAGCTTTAAAAAGAAAGAATTTACTAGCGCATAGTTTTGGAGGTTCAGGGGCATGGAATAGGCATCAGCTCAGCTCTGGCAAAGACCCTCTTGGCCGCATTACATCAAGATGGAAACGTGTGTGTGTGTGTGTGTGTGTGTGATCTCTCATAAAGCCACAAGGACTCAATCATGAGGGCTGTACCCTAATTACCTTCTACAATCCTAATTACCTCCTAAAGGTCACATCTCTAAATATACCATGATTGGACTATGTTTCTACCCTTTTAATATATCATAATGGAGACCAAATTTTAACACATGGAGAGCTGGAAGTCACTCAAACTATACCCAAACCATATCATCCTATTTACCAGAAAAATGTTACCTTAGATAACAAAAAAAGGAAAGGGAGCTTGCCAATACGATTATGATTAGAGACATTAAAATAGGGATATTATCCTGGATTTTTAGGTGGGCCCAATATAGCCACTTGAGTCCTTCAAAGTTAGGGAAGCAGAAGAATTCATCAGAGAGATGCAGCAGAAAAGAAGGAAGAAAGATGAGGCAAAATGGCCAGTGAGAGAGGACCTAAGGCCCAGAAGGACTGGACCCATTGTTGCTGACTTTAACGATGCAGAGAAGGGCCTCAAGCCAGAGACTGCAGGCAGCCTCAAGTCCAGAAGCAGAGCGTACCCACACCCATGTCCCCTTCCCAGTCAACAGCCAAGGAGGAAATGAAGATCTCACTCCCGCAATCAGAGCAAACTGGAGTGTGCGAACATGCAGCATGAGCCCACAAGTGGGTTCCCCTCAGAACTTCCAGGGAAGACGCCAGGCCAGCCAGCTCTTGAGTTCAGCCTTGTAGCAGGGAGAGCAGAAAACCCAGCTGAGCCTACTGGACTTCGGGACTCTGTAACTGAAATAGCGAGTTTGTGTTATTTTCAGCTGCTGAGTTTGTGACAATTTCTTAAGACAACAGTAAGCTACTGCTACATATTCATTTATATACACGGAAATTACTTTAAAAAATTGATCTTTATGTTCCTAATAGTATAATAATGTTTTAATCAAAAGATAATTTTAAATGACTTTGCCTTTCACAGAAGTTATTTTAAAATTTTATTTTGTGCTGAAATCTGGAACAGTCGTATTATTTTCTCCTCTTTTTAGACTATCTTTTTCACAGATTCAAGATCTAACATGTACTACTTCAAAAGTAGTCAAATCACAATACCATAGTACTCTTACGAATTTCTCCCTTGAGGCCTAAGTGGTGAATCTGAGTTCCAGAAAACCAAAGCAGCGTGCTGAAAGAGAGCTCTTGGATAAATCAAGAGGTCTCCTTCTAGCCCCAGCGCTGGCACCCGGAGTTAGGAAGCCTCTCTTGAGGAAAGCTATTAACCTCTCTGGATCTCATTTCTTTCTTCTTTAAACTGTAGGAAATGGAAGACCAGGCAGGCTTCTGTGCTGCAGTACTGCTTGGTTGACATCTGAAGTAGTGGTAGCATTTTTTAAAAGATTTATTTATTTATTTGAAAGGCAGAAATACAGAGAGAAGAGAGAGAAAGAGAGGTCTTCCATCCCCCGATTCACTCCCCAAATGGCCACAATGGCCAGGGCTGGACCAGGCTGAAGCCAGGGAGCAGGAGCTTCTTCCAGGTCTCCCACGTGGGTGCAGCATTTGAGCCATCTTCTGTTGTTTTTCCCAGGCGCATTAGAAGGGAGCTGGATTGGAAGTGGAGCAGCTGGGACTTGAAAGGGTGCCCATATGGGATGCCAGCCCTGCAGGCAGTGGCTTTGTGCTATGCCACAGTGCCAACCCCACAAATACTTTTTTTATATAGTTTATTTTTATTTATTTGAAAGGCAGAGTGACACTGAAGGCAGAGGCTTATCTTTCTATGCCACAGCACAAGCCCTAGGGGTGATAACATTAATGATGCAAAGTAGGTGGGATTCCATGCAAGGGGCAGAGAAGTCCAAAGGCTCAGCTTAATATGCCACATGCTAGGAGACTCTCCTGGTGAATTTAGTAACCAAGAAAAGAGACCCCCAAAATTATACGTAAATGCACTTAGAAGAATGCACACCACCTGATGGCACTATGACCTCTGAGGAGAGGAGTGGGGCTATGCCTCTTCAAGCTTTATGCTGTAGTGTTTAAGAACCTGGGCTTTCATTGCCAAACTGCCAAGCTTTGATTCTTGGCTCTACCACTTACTAGTGGTGTGTTTTCTCAAGATCCTTCCATTTCCTCATCTGGAAAATGTGTGTGTGTGTGTGTGTGTGAACAAATATTGTTTAGGACAGACCTTGGCCCATAATAGGCTTTATAGAAATTAGCAGGTACTAGATCATCGGTATTTCTGCTGCAGACAGAATTGTGAATAACCACCTCCCCGCCGCCACCCTCCATCCCTGCCAAATTCACGTGTGGAAATCTAGTTCCCAAAATGATGTTATGTGGATATGGGGCCTTTCAGAAATAATTATGTTCAGATGAGCTCAGGGGGGTGGAGCCCTCATGATGAGATTAGTTAGAAAAGCTACCAAAGACCTGGCTGTCTGATCTCTGACCACATAAGAACACAGTGCAAAGATCACTGATGGCCTGCAAGACGGAAAACCCTCACTAGAACCCAACAACAGTGGCATCCTGATCTGACCTCCAGACCTGTGAATCAAATGTGTTTTTGTTGTTTAAGTCATTCAGTCTCTGGTATTTTGTCCTGGCACCCAGAGATTAATATAATTATTAAGGAAGAATATTAATTTTTTGCTCAGTAACTGCTGTTTTATTTAACTTTTGTACAACGAGAATATATTGTTGTATTATTTTATAATTTAAAATAAAGCCAAATCAAGAAAAAATACCTTTAATTCATTTGGAGTAATACCTTCACTTATTGCTTAAACTTCAGAATTGCACTGATTTGGGGATGAATGAGCCATCAATGAAAGACACCAATACTCCCAGTTTATAAGATGTCTCATTGATCAGCTTGTCTATTTTAAAGTGATGCAATTAACAAGAATTCAAGAGTGTAAAAATGCTGTTCATCTGATGACATTTAGCTAAATATAAAATTCAGCGATTACTTTAAGGGATGACTTTATTAAAAAGAAGCTTCACAAAATTCAGACCTTGGAAATCATCTTTGAAATTGCCAGTTCTTAGGGAAAGTATATTAATATACATTATAAGTTGCCAAATTAAATATTTATTTTTAAAAAGACAAATATTCTTGTTACCAAAATATAAATTTAAATGTAATTCATGCTTCCTTGGAGCTTAAAATCGGAAAGAGATATTAATAATTAGACAAGTTAAAGTATAACTACAAACAATAATTTGGATTTTATTTTGTCTTTACTCTCTAAGTAATTTGTTCATAGTACTTTCTAGTTACTGCTTTTACAAACTTGCTTGGATCCTAAGTAAGCCTTTACATCCATTATATGTGCATTAAGCTGTGTACACAACGGAGAAATTATGTAACATACAAAGCGCTAGGCTGACAGTCATTCAGTTCACACCCAGGTTTCCCACTAAGAAAATGAACTTCCAGAGTTCTTTAAGCTCTGGAAATCAGGGAGTGGTGTAGTAGTTTTTATAGGGGTTCTTCCAATTTTAAAATCATATTATGAATAGCTTTCCAATCTCAGCATTATTTTAGATCCAAGTAGTGTGCTAATTCATAATAAATAAAATCTGTGTCCTCCAGAAGGATGAATAAATTTAGAATCATCTGTGTATAAAGTCCATAAAAATAAGAAGAAAAATGTAAAGGATTCAATAGGACTTGACTTTAAGGAATATGATATGAGAAGTGTTCAGTATAATAATACACAGCTTTAGTCATGGCAGGAAGGATGGCTTAAGCTATGGGATGTTAAAATATTTTTCTCTGGAGATCTTCAAAACAGATTCCCAAGAGCAATGGGATGACTTAAGAAAAAGTTGAAATGAAATCTCAGATATGCTCCAGGTCTCTGAACATTATCTGAGACATTTACTTCCTACCTAAAGTATTTTTTTTTTTCTATAAAGGAAGAGTTCCTTTTAATTATCCATGGACATACATTATTAATCAAACTCTATCTTAGAATCATAATTCATGCTCAAGTCCCCAGAAGTTAAAAGCGTGGATGAGAATTTATGAGAATTCGAGAACTCCACTCAGGAGGTCATTGAGAGTACATTAAAGGGCATTTACTTTGTTTAGCTGCGATGTACTGGGTTATTAGCGCTGATTCACCCTCACTGCCATTCTCCAGGGGGATTAAACACATTAATCTAATTATGAATTTCACAGCACTCTTGGCAGAGAGGCATTCACAAAACTTCAATTATTTTTAGAAGCTTCATGTTTGAATTTAATTTAAAATGTGATTAAATTCCCTTTGCTATTATCTAAACTGAAGAAAGGATGTTGTTTAAGCTTATTCAAAGACAAAAGAACAACTTTATTAGTTTGTGTTTCCTCTGGTGGCTTCAATTTGACAATAAAACATCACATACTTTTATTTTTGTCTAATAATATTCTCTAACACAACTTTCATATTGGACAGTCGTGAACCTAGTAAGGTAGGAATATGAAATTTTTGTTTGTTTTTTCCCCAGTTACTATTTTTCAATGTGCTTTGCCAAATCTCCCTTTCCCAAACTTTAGCATCTCGGGCAGATCACATAGCTTCCTGGTGACCTACTTAAAATCCAAGCTAATCTAACACATTTAACATCTCAAATGCTATGTTAAATTTGGTATTCCTATACTCTGTCTGCTTCCAAGTGTATGGACATGGAGTATGCCCCACTCATGGTCCACTGGAACAGAAATGTGATAATGAAGAAACAGGAGTAGTGGCTAGACTGGTCATTCTCATGCAATATTCTTGTGCCTCTCCACGTTTCCCAGCCCTCAAGCTTAAGGGCAGGGTACCATAACTAGTTCTCACCAGTGGAAAGGTGAGGAGAAGTGACATGTCCCATCTAGTCTGAGAAGTTAAAATCAAGAGTATCTTCTCATGGATACTCTCTCCTAAGACTGGACAAATACAAAGGGTTCAACTCCAACATGACAGTGTTGAGCTGAAGGAGAGAAGGAGCAGACAACCCTGAGTTGACACTGGAAGGGGAGTGGTGTAGGACCACCGCCAGACCAGCTGCATCAGACTGTGACATGAAGGGACATGCGTCCCTGTTTTGCTAAGCCGCTGGGAATGTATCACCACAACATTATCTATCCCATCCTGATTAATGCGAAGAAAACCTGCGAGGTGAGGCACAGAGGGCAAAAAAGTAGGTTACTCTGCAGACATCTGACCAAAAGGAGGAGAAACAGAAAATGATGGTATGAAAACATGATAAACTCATGTGAGCTTACTAAGAGACAAGTGAGAAAGAGCCAGGGGAGAAAGAAAGTGAACTGCAAACAAGACAGAAGATAATAAAGGAATCTGTTTTCATAAGGAGAAATGAACCTGAAATTAAGGACATAAAGGAAGATGTAAGTCTTACAGTCTTGCTCAGAAACAAGACAAAAGGAAAGTAAAACAAGTGAAGAAAAAAAGAAATTGGAGAGATGAAATTATTAAAAGTCGCAGACCACATAAAGTAATGAAATAGGCCACGTTTACCCACTTCTGTGAAGGTGTAATTGAAGATATTTCCAAAAGGCTGAACTTATATTAATCTTTTCTCATTTAAATTTGTGCAGCTCTGCCCCCACAGACCACATATAATATCTATTCTTAATTGATGGTAAGCCTGATATCTTCTAAATTGTACATGCTTTTAGTGCAATTCTAAGCAGAGTTATTCATGCCCCGTGCACACTAGCAATATCACAAAATCAGACAGGTATTTTCTGAAGTGTGAGGGAGCTTACCAACCTGAACTCAGTAGAAGTACAACAGCATTACGCACATATTTTGTGGGAAGGTAAATTTGTTTGAACTGAGCATCAAATAGAATGAAAAGATATATAGCATTTGAAAAAACGTTGGAAAGACACCATTTACAGAAAATATCCTAGCTTGTATTGAGCAGGAAGGAAGGCAGGGAGAGATGGAGGGAGGGTGGGAAATGTGCCAGATCTCAAGGTAGTTAAAACAGTACTTGGGATGCCTACATCGTGTATCACAGTGCACAGGGTCAAATCACAGCCCCACTTTGATCCCACCACACTGCTAATGCACATCCTGAGAGGTAGCACATAATGGCTTGAGTAGTTAGGCCCCTGACATCGAGATGGGTGACCTGAATTGAGTTCCAGCCTCCTGGTTTCAGCTCAGCCCCAGCTGTTGCAGGCATTTGAAGAGTGAGCCACAGAATGGGAGATCTCTCTTTCTCCTTCCCTCCATCCTACCCTTTCAAATAAATTTAAAAATTAAATAAGAAGGAAAAATTCTAGCTCTAAAATTTGGTAAGTTATAAGATGCCATACTTCCTATTTCCTGCTCCATGCCACCAATTTCTTTTTTTTTAACTTTTATTTAGTAAATATAAATTTCCAAAGTAAGTTTATGGATTACAATGGCTTTTCCCCCCCCATAACTTCCCTCCCACCCACAACCCTCCCTTCTCCCACTCCCTCTCCCATTCCATTCACATCAAGGTTCATTTAAAATTATCTTTATATACAGAAGATCGATTTAGTATATACTAAGTAAAAATTTCATCAGTTTGCACCCACACAGAACATAAAGTATAAAATACTGTTTCAGTACTAGTTATAGCATTAATTCACATTGAACAACACATTAAGGACAGAGATCCTACATGAGGAGTAAGTTCACAGTGACTCCTGTTGTTGACTTAACAATTTGACACTCTTGTTTATGGTGTCAGCAATCTCCCTAGGCTCTAGTCATGAGTTGCCAAGGCTATGCAAGCCTTCTGAGTTTGCTGATTTTGATTCTATTTAGACAAGGTCATAGTCAAAGTGGAAGTTCTCTCCTCCCTTAAGAGAAAGATACCTCCTTCTTTGATGGCCTGTTCTTTCTATGGGATCTCACTCACAGAAATCTTTCATTTAGGGTTGTTTTTTTTTTTTTTTTTTTTCCCCAGAGTGTCTTGGCTTTCCAAGCCTGAAATACTCTCATGGGCTCTTCAGCCAGATCCGAATGCCTTAAATGCCACCAATTTCTTCAACCCATAATGATCGACTCAGTGGATATGTGCGCATATAAACATGTCATCAATAAATTCTCACTAGGTTTGGAAATATTAACTTATATGTGGCAGTATCACTCTTTAAAAACAGATGATAGTTATGTCAGTTGTCACATCTGTACATCCAACAATCATCTTCAAGAATCTTATTTCAAGAGCACAGAAAAATTATCAGTTGGTTCCTACATATAATTGATAATCAAGCCCCTCTATTTCTCCTTGCTATAATCTCTTCTATCTGCCCACTTTTTTTGTTGACACTGTATCACACTCTGTTCCAGCCCCTCATCACCTGATGCCCAGATCTCCAGTTGATCCTAAACACCTCCTTAAAGCATTGTCTTTGTCACGCCATCTCCAGACTTAAAATCTTCAGTGTTTCTCTACTATGTGTAACAGAGGCTATATAGCTGACACTCATGACATGAGCTTAAATGGGATTTATGAAGTCACTGAAATTCTGTGCAAATTTTTATGTGTTGTGCATTATCTTGCTAATAAAATTATCCTTTTTTTAGATCCTCCTCGAGGCCCTAACCCCACTTGAAAATCACCAGTCCATGGCCAGCGTCTTGGCTCACTAGGCTAATCCTCTGCCTGCGGCACTGGCATCCCAGGTTCTAGTCCCAGTCAGGGCACCAGATTCTGTCCCGGTTGCTCCTCTTCCAGTCCAGCTCTCTGCTGTGGCCCAGGAGTGCAGTGGAGGATGGCCCAAGTGCTTGGGCCCTGCACCCACGTGGGAGACCAGGAAGAAGCACCTGGCTCCTGGCTTCAGATCAGTGCAGTGCACCAGCCGTAGCGGCCATTTAGGGGGTGAACCAATGGAAGGAAGACTTTTCTCTCTGTCTCTCTCTCTCACTGTCTAACTCTGCCTGTCAAAAAAGAAAAAAGAAGAAGAAGAAAGAAAATCACCAGTCCATTGGGCAACATCCTGACTCAGTGACCAGCAATCAAGAGATAAGGGTAAGCCTACAGTTCACTCATCCATCCATTCATTCAATAAATATTCATTGAGCACTTCTATGGTTCAGACATGATTATAGGCGCTGAGGACACAAGGATGTAGTAACTGTCTCCTCCCTGAGGGATTTCCAAGCTTATATCAGAACTCCCTCTCTATTTTTTTAGGTTTGTTTGAAAGTCACAGCCATGGCAGAAGGGGGGGGGGGATAGTTAGATCTTCCATCCGCTGGTTCATTTCTCAAATGGCTGTGATGGCTGGGGCTGGGCCAGTCTGCATGCAGGAGCCAGGACCTTCATCCAGGTTTCCCACGTGAGTGCAGAGGCCCAAGGACTTACATCATTTTCTGCACCTTCCCAACACATCAGCAAGGATTTGAATCAGAAGTAGAGCAAGGGCCAGCGCCACAGCTCACTAGGCTAATCCTCCACCTGTGGCGCTGGTACTCTGAGTTCTAGTCCCGGTTGGGACGCCTATTCTGTCCCGGTTGCTCCTCTTGTAGTCCAGCTCTCTGCTGTGGCCTGGGAAAGCAGTGGAGGATGGCCCAAGTGCTTGGGCCCTGCACCTGCATGGGAGACCAGGAAGAAGCACCTGGCTCCTGGCTTCGGATAGGCACAGTGCACCAGCCGTAGCGGCCATTTGTGGGGTGAACCAACAGAAGGAAGACCTTTCTCTCTGTCTCTCTCTCACACTAACTCTGCCTGTCAAAAAAGGAAAGAAGTAAAAGAAGTAGAGCAGGGGCCGTTGCTGTGGCCTAGCAGGTAAAGCCGCCACCTGCAATGCAGGCATCCCACAGGGGCACCAGTTCAAGTCCCAGTTGCTCCACTTCCAATCCAGCTCTCTGCAATGGCCTGGGAAACAGTAAAAGATAGACCAAGTGCTTGGGCCCCTGCACCCACATGGGAGACCTGGAAAAAGCTCCTGGTGCCTGACTTCAGATCGATGCAGCTCCAGCAGTTGTGGCCAGTTGGGGAGTGAACCAGCGGATGAAAGACTTCTCTCTCTCTCTTTCTGCCTCTCCTTCTCTCTGTGAGTAACTCTGACTTTCAAATAAATAAATAAATCTTTAAAAAAAGAAGAAGAAGTGGACCAGCCAGGATTGGAGCTGATGCCCATGTGGGATGCCAGCATTGCAGGCAATGGCTTAGCCTGCTATGCTACAGAACCGACCCCCAGAACTCCCCCTCTAAGGTGCTGGGGATCTCAGGGCTGTGGCTGAGCTCAGTATTTCAGGAATCTAAGAAAGCTGGCCAAATAGGATGAAAGAAGAGGCTCTTAAGGGTCAAGAACAAAAGGAGACTTAAACACCCGAGGAGACTCTGTAACACATAAAGTTCACAGAGTAGTGAAGGGCAGAGAAGTAAAAACCAAGCTGGAGCAGCATCCAAGTTCAGCCTAGCTAGCTGGTGCAAATGGATTCAAAGGGTTTGACTGGAGTGGAGCCAGTGGAGCTGCTTTGTGTTGTCCATGCACAGAGCCAGTTTCCTTTCTACACAGCCTCTGCTGTACGGGTAGGAGACAGCTGCCAGGACTCCAAGAAACAGCGAAAGGACAGAAGCCATGAAAATCTGCAAGAGCATTCTGGAAGGCTTTTTAATAGTGGTCACATAGAAACGGACCCTTCAAAGAGGAGCAGAATTTCGTCACATGGGAGGGACGCAGAAGGGAAGCAGAACATCCCTAGAAAGGAACATCCAGTGCAAAGGCCCAGGGTCCTTTGCCCAGGCTTTGAGCATCAAAAAGTAGTTTAGAGTGACAGAGGAATGGAGCAAAGGATTTAGAGATTATGGCAGATAGCCTCCCTGAGTGTACAGACATCCATACTCCAAAAGCAGGTTAGATATGTAATTTAGAATTTTATTTATTTATTTATTTATTTTTTTGACAGGCAGAGTGGACAGTGAGAGAGAGAGACAGAGAGAAAGGTCTTCCTTTGCCGTTGGTTCACCCTCCAATGGCCGCCGCTGCAGCCGGCGCACCGCGCTGATCCGATGGCAGGAGCCAGGAACCAGGTGCTTTTCCTGGTCTCCCATGGAGTGCAGGGCCCAAGCACCTGGGCCATCCTCCACTGCACTCCCTGGCCATAGCAGAGAGCTGGCCTGGAAGAGGGGCAACCGGGACAGAATCCGGCGCCCCGACCGGGACTAGAACCCGGTGTGCCGGCGCCGCAAGGTGGAGGATTAGCCTATTGAGCCACGGCGCCGGCTAATTTAGAATTTTAGAGCAGGAATAACTAGAGCGTGCTTGCTATATGCAGCACGGCAGGGTCTCAGGTTAACCCGAAAGAGGAATGATGTCACACAGATTAAGGAAGCAGACTCAAATTAGAGATTTGAATGTGGGGAAACCAGGGGGCACTCTGTCCACTGCCAAGGTGGAGGCAGAAGCAGAGGTCCACGTGTCTGGTTACTCCAAGTATTTACTGTCAATGGTGATGTGATCAATTAATCAAAAACTGTGTGGTTTCATGAAAAGAGGATTTCACGATGAAGGAGTTTAAACATAGTGGAACAGGGAACAATGGGGAGTTTTTGTGTTTACAGGAAGGATTTGTTTGCTTGAAAGCTGGGAATAAGGGAACAATCACAGTGTGGAGGGGTCTTCAGGGGGCTCCTTAGTAACTGGGGCAAGTGCTGCTAACCAGAGCCCACAGCATTTCCTTAGCTGCCTCAGCATCACGTCAAATGACCTTTGCCATTGACGCAACTTGACCAGTCACCTTGGCAATCTGGCCAACCACGCCTTCAGCAGAATTCAGGTCATGCGGAGGTCTCCGAAATCTAGGCCTTTAACAGAATTCGGGCCATGTGGTGGTGCCCTACACTTGCTTGACTAAATCTCTTTGTTTTTCAGACCAAGTCGCTAAGGTTTGAATAGGGTGTTTGTCTCCCCCAAGTTAACTAAGGGCAAAGTCAACACTGGGTTTTGAGTCCTCTCATCCAAGCTTTGCTTGATGCAGCCCCATGCCACAGAACCTCTTATAGTAACGAAGGCATTCAGAAAAATGAATAAATAAACCCAGTGTGTAGTAAGTCAGAGGGTAGATGATAAAAATAATTTTCACTTTAATGGCTTATAATACTGAGAAGCGTTGGAAATTCTAACAAAAAAAGGACACAAAAAAGTGAAGTAATCCTATTATCTCTGTCCATCCCAGAACAGAGGCCTGCGGTTCTAGCTTGTGTCTCAGTGGTGTGCTGGCAAGTGTTTAACAACCAGCATTGGGGGGTGGGGTCGGGGGAGGCAGCAGGGAGGTCATTTGTAGGAATCCCCAATTTCTGTGGTGTAAATATGCCCTGGATGACTGAGTACAAGCTACCCACATGCTGTGATTGAGATGTTCACGGCACAAAATGATTCAAAGGCATGACTCCTAATAGACCTCAGTGGCATCCAGTGAGTCCATCAACTACCAGCCAGCCCCCACAGAAAGGGCCTTCAGCCTCCTCCAGTTTCAGTCATTGGTCAACACGAGGCTGCCCACTCCTGGCAGACAAAATGAAGTAGGTACTCTGTCTAGCTAATAAGTACAGCACTTCACAACATTGTTAAGCAAATAACCCTCCCTTCCTTGCACTAATCTACTCCTCCCTACCTTGGTTCACTGGCTTGGCCTCAACTTCGATCTGTAAGGTACTAACGCCCACCACACCTTCAGGAACAAGAGCAACAAAAGCAGTGGAAAGATTGTTTGGGGAGCACTTAAGTCATCCAGCCCTGCTGCTGAAATTATATTGAAATCAAGCAGATGGTAGTCTTGTAGTGATTATGCAAAACTCAACGTCAAATGCTACACCCAGAGATAACGTTGAATGATGAGAGGAGCTTAGTTGGAAGCTCTAGTGGCATTCACAGGAATGCCTATCTAGGTCTCTGCCATACAAAGGCTAATTTTCTGCTGCAAACATCTCCAATGGTATTGTGCCCCTTAAAGTAGCGGAATATGGATAAAAGCTTGGGGAAAAGTATTACAGTCTGGAGTCTCCCAGAACCTGGGCCATTTTCTCATTAGTCATGCAAAAGCAGGTATTCCAATGGTCTTTAAGGAAAAGCATTCTAGAGCTGGAGAACTGTGCTGGTAGCTTCCTCGGCAGGCCTTTCCCACTTAATCAGCCAGTCTGGCACTTCTGTATCACTCGTTAGGAGGCATTCTGGCTCTCCTCCACCCTTGCATTCTCATCACCTCAATGGACTATGAATCAGTCCACCTGGTAGCTCTCTGCTGCCCCCTTCTGTCATCAGGCAGTAATGACTATAGCAGCCCTTCTTTCAGACAGGAAGTGAAAGTTACCAGAAATCTTTCACTCAAAACCACTGATTTCTCTATTCTTCCCTTTCTAGCCTTCACTTGTTTCTGTGAACCATTGACAACTCGTCCTACTTTGTAGTCTGCTTTGGTATCAGACAACGATAACTCCTGGAATTTTTCGTAGTTTCTTTATTAATGCTTATGAGTCCTTTCCCAAATTTCCTCTTCTTTATCACATTACTAATGAATATTTTCAAAGGGGAAATTCAAGGACATCTGCCTCTTTCCCTCTATACTGTCTCCAAAAGGGAAAATCACTCCCTTAGAAATACCCCAGAAGTCTCAATGGAAGTAATAGATTTCCATTACAAGGCCTAACATTTTATTTTCTCTACAGTCCTACATTGGTCATTAACAGAGACTTCTAGGTTGAAGTTAATAGTTTCTCTTGATGGCCTAGTCCTGATAGCCTAATGATGAGATTATAAGATTCAGGACTCTCAGGGCAAGTTGTGCAGATCTTTCTGAGAAAACACACATATTACTTCCCATGTAGATGTCTAGGAAACTTCCATCAACACTGGAAAACCTGATGGTCGATCACATCCAAAGACCAGGCAAATACGTGCACATACTGGTACAAAAATGAAAGTCAAACATTGCCCTAGTATGGACATTGGCATAGGGTTTGCTCTGGAAGCCCTCACCCTACTTCAAGTAACCCATAGTTCAGATGTGCAGGTGAAACAAACGGTTCTTTCCAC
This sequence comes from Oryctolagus cuniculus, assembly GCF_051225735.1. Lineage (NCBI taxonomy): Eukaryota > Metazoa > Chordata > Mammalia > Lagomorpha > Leporidae > Oryctolagus > Oryctolagus cuniculus. Next base: position 102,263,720 of record NC_142871.1, on the reverse strand, counting down.
CAGAAAAATGCTGACCCAGAAATATCAGGAGTAGACTTGATGACTTCTTTCAATTCCCATACAGAATTCTGTAAAATTAGGATTATGACTGTCTCTAGTAAAACAGCAGCACTTACTCAATGGCATTTAGACAAAAAAAAAAATGATATACGACCTACCTCACTATCTTCACCCCTGAGCAGTCCTATTAAGAATGAACAGCTTTATAATTTACAAACACACGCACATGCTAATTAGGCTATCCTTGAAAGTGATGGAAAGATTCAGTCCACCAGTGTCAGTCCCAAATCGGATGATCTATTGAGGATTAATTTTTAAGCCTCTCTAAATTCACCCATAGTAATAAGATTTTGCCTCCTTTGAATATAAATGCTACAGCTGAGTATCTGGAAGCTGGATTTATTAAAATTGTTACCCAAATTTTTACTGAAAATGCTGCCAACATGTCTGACAGGACTTTTCTAAATGTAAATTAAGTATACTCCAAAGTGAGCTAAAATGAGTCCACAATACAAACAAATCACCTCATTTCTTCTTTACATAATTGTACTTTATTTTACCTTTTAAACTAACCCCAGGCATTTTCCACTTGTAATAGAGAAATATTTTTCAAACACTGGGAAAAAAGGGCTAAACCAAAACAACTTTTATGTGTCTATTTTATCAAAGTAGATCACTCTGAAGTAAGCACAGAATTATAAATAATGTAATATATTTATTATAACACAATTTAAAAATAACTTTATTACAGTGTTGCCAGTAAAGACATTACCAACATTGGATATTACATATTCTAAGGAATGACACAGTCTATTCCTTTTTTTTTAGTCTTCTTAAAAATTTATTGATTGATTTTATTTGAAAGCAGAGAGATAGAGACACAGAGAGAGAGATCTTCCATCTGCTGATTCACTCCCCAAATGCCCACAACAGCCAGGGCTCAGTCAGGCCAAAGCCAGGGGTCTAGAACTTAATCCAGGCCTCTCATGTGGGTGACAGAGATCCAAGTACTTGAGTCACCACCTTGTGCCTCCCAGGGTGCACACTAACAGAAAGTTGGATTGGAAATGGAGCTGGGACTTGAACCTTGGAAGTCCAATATAGGATATAGAAATCTCAACCCATCATCTTGACACCCATCCAAAATAGTCTGAGTGTGACAGACAGAATTTCATCCATCAAGTAAATAAACACATGGTATAGAAGCTTATTGCCATTCAAATGTGGAAAACATATTCAAAGTTTAATTTAAAACTAATCATAACCAACATTTAATATGTGCCTGTATCAGAATTTATGACTGAATATAGTTTATATTATAGGAAAAAAGCTAACACATTCTTCTTTGTCTGATGTTTATATTGCAAACAAAAACATTTTTGTTCAATCAAGTCTGCCTCAATTATAAATGGTTAGAAACTAGAAATAAGATAGTGTGTTTTGAATTCCCAGCTTTTATATTTCAGACAGCCAACATAGCTCTGATAAAGTCATAAAAAATTTATGTGAACACAGGTTAGTGCTGTGAATTAAAAAGTAAACATAAGGATTAGTCATTAATTTGTTGATGGTTCTTAACATTTCTTGGCTGGCTACCAGACTGTTCAAAAGAAATGTACAAACTAGTACTTCTTCACTCTTGACACTAGGTGGCGTAGATTTGGAGACTCAATCTTGGCCCAAAGGTCTTTAAAACAAAATACAAAACAGAAAATTCTCCAGAGTGTGGTGGACATGCAGAAGTAAAGTTTATGATACTTTGGGTCAATGAAGACAAGAATAATTACTAAGGAGAATTTCTTTACACTATATTTGGGTTTCCCATGTGAAAATTTAGAATACTAGAGTTATAACTTTGCACAGAGGGAAATAGGGTGAAACAGGTGGTGAAAGACAAAGTATTTTCCCTGTAATTTATCTATTTTTTACTATAATAAACATTACAATAGAATAGCAATAAGGAGGACACTTGGGATTAAAACTCATGATCCTCCCCACTTTGGAATGAACGCAGAAAATATATGCAACTATTAGGAACATGCACTTATAGATTAATGAATTAGTTGAATTTAAATTGAAACCATCTGATGATCTATTGAGCAATTTAAATGCCTTTAAATTGTTTTCCATATTTATACATGTTCACTCCAAAACACATTTTTAGCACTTTTATTTAGACAAAAATTCATATAATTCAACCATTTAAAGTACACAATTCAATGTTTTCTAGTATAGTCTCAGAGTTGTACAACCAGCTCCACAATCTAATTTCAAAACATGTTTTTTTCTTTTAAAAAAATCCTATATTCACTGGCTGTCAGTACCCATTCCCCCTACAACCACCGTCCTGTCAGCCCCCACATCTCTGTTTTGTATGTCTATGGATTAGCCCATTCTGGATGGTTCACATAATTTGCCCATTGTGGATGATCCATACAATATATGCTCCTTTGTAACTGGCTTCATTCATTTAGCATAATAGTTTTTTATTTATTTATTTATTTATTTTTTAACAGGCAGAGTGGACAGTGAGAGAGAGAGACAGAGAGAAAGGTCTTCCTTTGCCGTTGGTTCACCCTCCAATGGCCGCCGCGGCTGGCGCGCTGCGGCCGGCGCACCGCGCTGATCCGATGGCAGGAGCCAGGAGCCAGGTGCTTTTCCTGGTCTCCCATGGGGTGCAGGGCCCAAGCACTTGGGCCATCCTCCACTGCACTCCCTGGCCACAGCAGAGAGCTGGCCTGGAAGAGGGGCAACCGGGACAGAATCCGGCGCCCCAACCAGGACTAGAACCCGGTGTGCCGGCGCCGCTAGGCGGAGGATTAGCCTAGTGAGCCGCGGCGCCAGCAGCATAATAGTTTTAAGGTTCTTCCATGTTGTAGCATGTATTCATTCAAGCTATAGCACGTTAATACATGATACTTAATTCATTTTTGTAACTGGGGATTCAAAACTCTATATTATGGCCGTTCCACATTTTCATTATCCATTCATCAGTTGCTGCATCTTTGGTTTGTTTCTACCTTTTGGCTATTATGATAATGATACAATTGCATTGGCATACAAGTATCTATTTGAGTCTCTGTTGTCAAATTATGCAGTGTATACCTAGAAATTGATTGCTGGCAATTCTTTTTATGTGAAAAACTGATGATCTGTTTTTCACAGCAACTCAACCATTTTACATTCGCACCAGCAATGCACAAACACTCTGATGTATTCATATTTTCATTGTCAACACTTGTTACTTTCTGGGTTTTTTTGTTTCCTTATTTTTTATAGCCATCTTAGAGGGTGTGGAGTGGTATAATCAGGCCAGTTCTGCATAGCAGCTTTTATGTCAAGGATGACATGCATTTAGAACTCTGCTCCCCTAAAAAGATAATGAATGGCCGGCGCCACGGCTCAACAGGCTAATCCTCCGCCTAGCGGCGCCAGCACACCGGGTTCTAGTCCCAGTCGGGCGCCGGATTCTGTCCCGGTTGCCCCCCTTCCAGGCCAGCTCTCTGCTGTGGCCCGGGAGTGCAGTGGAGGATGGCCCAAGTGCTTGGGCCCTGAACCCTATGGGAGACCAGGAGAAGCACCTGGCTCCTGCCACCGTATCAGCGCGATGCGCGGTGGCCATTGGAGCGTGAACCAACGGCAAAGGAAGACCTTTCTCTCTCTCTCTCTCTCTCTCACTGTCCACTCTGTCTGTCAAAAAAAAAAAAAAAAAAAAAAGATAATGAAGCTAAAAAATCCCTATCACCTGGTGACATCTTAACATCATAATGTTGTACTACAATCTATTACTCACTTGTTTGTGGTGATGCTGGTATAAACAAACTCACTCCACTGTGTATAAAAAGTAGTATAACACATAAAATTATGTACAATGCATACTACTTGAGAATGATAAAAATGACTTACTGATTTATGTGTTTACTGTACTATGCTTTTTATTAGTTTAGAGTGTATGAGTATTCCTCCTACTTGTAAAAAGGCAAGCTTACTGTAAAACAGTATGCTGTTTTCCATGGGCAGCACGCTCAACATCAAGTGTTGACATTTGGATTTGTGTAAGGTGCCCTCTATGATGCTCACACAACTAAATCAACTAATGAAGCATATCTTAGAACATATTCTCATCAGGGACCGGAGTTGTGGTGCAGTAGGCTAAGCCTCTGCCTGCAGTGTCGGCACCCATATGGACACTCATTTATGTCCCAGCTGCTCCTCTTCAGATCCAGCTCTCTGCTATGGCTTGGGAAAGCAGGCGAACATGGCTCAAGTGGTAGGGCTCCTGCCCTGCATGGGAGACCCAGATGAAAGTCTTGGCTCCTGGCTTCAGATCAGCCCAGCTCTGGCCTATGTGACCCAGTGAATGGAAGACCTTTCTTCATGTCTCTCCCTCTTTCTGACTATAACTCTACCTCTCAAATAAATAAACAAAAATCTTTTTAAAAAAATCTGTATCAGTAAGCGACACCTGAGTATATTTCATTGTCACTTTGATTTACATTTCCATAGTGCCTGATGATGTATAGCATTTCTCATGTGCTTGTTGGTCATTTTAATATTTTCTTTGAAAGAGTATCTGTCAAATCTCTTCCCATTTACAATTGAGTTGCTTGTCTTTTTGTTATTGAGTTCCATGAATTCTTTATATATTATGGCTATAAGTCCCGTATCAGAAATATGATTTACAAATATTTTTCCCATTTACAAATTTTTTTCCCATTTTCTCATATTGTTTATTATATTTTGCCTTTTTTCTATTTTATGTAAGTTTAATTAATCAAGTTTATCTTTTGTCACATTTGCTTTTGGTGTCATACTTAAGAAAGACTTGTATAATGAAAATTTATTCCTTTATTTTCTTCTAGGAGTTTGATAGCTTTAATTTTTAAAAACAGATTTATTTATTTGAAAGGCAGAGTTACAAGAGAGAGGCAGAGGCAGAGACAGAGAGATCTTCCGTCCACTGGCTCATGTCCCAAATGGCCGCAACAACTGGGGCTGGACCAGGCTGAAGTCAGGAGCCAGGAGATTCTTTTGGGTCTCCCAAGTGCATACAGGTGCCCAAGTACCTGGACCATCCTCTACTGCTTCCCAGGCACATCAACAGGGATCTGGATCAGAAGTGGAACAGCCAGGACTCAAACTCAAACCAGCGCCCATATGGGACTGTAGGAGGTGGTGGCTTTACCTGCTATGCCACAGCGCAGGCCCCAGTAGCTTTCACTTTTATACTAATTGATGATCTATTTTGAGTTAACTGTAGTATACAATGTGAGGGATGGCTTTCAAATGGGTTCTTTTGCATATGGATATCCAATTGTCCTAACTCCATTTCTCACCCTGTTATTGAATTGTCTTGATATAAGTACTATTTTATGTCTTAAATAATTTGCATTGAAGGTAAAATAAAGAGATGTTATACCAGATGCTTTAATCAGTCTCAAACACACAAAGGTTATTCATTTTTATATTTAAAATTTGTGATTTCAGCGTAGCATTATGCCCAGTATCAACAGATTTCAATTCATCAGTAAAAAGATTGTGTTTATCAATGAATAAACACAAAACTGCTTTATTAATATTTGTTTTCAAAAACCAACTTATGTATCTCTACCTTCCTTTTGACTTTGTAAATTTTGCACATAAATTAGGAAATTCTGATATTTCATATTACATCTCAATAGCAAATTCACCAGAAATCTTATTTATATCTACTATGTTTCTAATAAAAAGTTATTACTATAAAGAAACATTTTTAGAAGACTAATTACGTGGAATCACTATTAGACTAATTGGTCAAATTTACTTGGATTTTTTAAACATTTTTCACCAGTGACATTTTTCAAATTTGCCCTAATCTACACAAAATGCTTTATGAGTGTACTTAAGTAAGGTGATTTATTATATGAGGATGATAACAACTACCACCTACAACTGAGTTTTGCACCAAGGACTTCATATCTGTTAAGTTATTCACCTTAGGAGACAAAGAGATTTAAGCTCTGTGTTATAGATCCAAACCTTGTTGTGTCTGACTCCAAGAACAATATTTTTGGGCTCTCTATTGTTTCTTCTTGATCTAGTATGTGTTGTATTAAATATCCCAATATATACCTAATATATACATCCATAAATAAACCGACCAGATGTATGTCTATAATAGTACTATTGAGGCATATTGAGTAATATTTCAAAATATTTTCCCTACCTAATCTTAACGTAAATATATGTAAAACAGAAAATACAATTTCAAGTGTGACAGTACTCACTCATTTATTTGTTCTTTTGTTCGATTATTCAAGCATTTAGAACTGATCATGAACTAGACATTATCAAGGCACTGAAGATACATCAATAAACAAGACAAAATTCTTGTACTCCTGGATTGCCTTTGCAGTGAATAGGTATTGATAAGAAGTAGAGGTACCTAAAAAAACAAAAAGATCATTTTTGATGGTGAAAAAAAACTATGAAGAAAATTCAAAAGGATGATGAAATAGTTATGAAGGGGAAGAGTGACTTTGAGACAGAGAGTCTGAAAAGGTATCTAGGTGAATATGACATTTGCCAAAAAGACAAGAAGGAGCAAGCTCCATCAAAATTGGGAGGAGGCAGTTCTGGGCAGAGGGAACAGCAAGTGAAAACACATGGAGGTGGGAGTGAGCTTAGCTGTTGACGGAAGAGGTAGAATAATACATGAGATGGAACACAGTAGATTAGAAGAGGGTTAGAAGGTAGGAGATGAAGAGTGGGAGACAGGCTGAAGTTGGTGTGTTAGTTAACTTTTTCACTTAACACAATGAAATGTAAGAGGCAACCAACTTTATAAAGAGAAGTGGTTTATTTAGTGTACAGCTTCAGAGGTTCAAGTCTAAGATCTGGCAACCCCATTGGTTGGACATCTGCTGAGGGCAGAAGATGGCAATGGAGAAGCACTTGTAGAGGAAGGACCACCTGATGAGCCAGGAAACAGAAAAAGAGGTTGGATCCAACTCGGACTTTATAACCAACCCTCTCACAAGAACTACCTTCCAAGGGCACATTCCAACACCTGAAGGACTTGGGAACCAGCGCTGTGGCATCGTGGGTAAAGCTGCTGCTTGCAGTACAGGCATCCCATATGGACGCCAGTTTGAGACCCAACTGCTCCACTTCTGATCCAACTCTCTGTTATGGCCTGGGAAAGCAGTATAAGATGGTCCAAGTGCTTGGGCCCCTGCACCTGCATGGGAGACTCTGAAGAAGCTCCTGGCTCCTGGCTTTGGGTCAGACAAGCTCCAGCCATTGAGGCCATTTGGGGAGTGAACCAGTCGATGGAAGACCTCCATCTCTCTCTGCCTCTGCCTCTACCTCTCTGTATCTCTGCCTTTCAAATAAAAAATCTTAATAAATAAATAAATAAACCTCAAAAACCTCCCACTAGCTGACTTCCTAAATACCAGAATTTGATTAAGTCTTTACTCTCCTAGTACCATTAACATGACTTTGGGGTTCAAATGTCTGCCTGGGTTTGAGGGCCAAGTCACAACCAAACTATAGCAGCTAGATCATATAAAGAATCTGACTATTCTAATTGCTGTGGGTAGAAATTAGAAGATCTTAAGCAAAGAAATAACATAGTCATTGGATGGATGGTAACAAGTTGTCAGATTCAGGATATATTTTAGTAGAACTCAGAGATCTTGCTGAAATATCAGATACATAGGATATAAAAAAAGAATATTTAATTTTATGAAACTGGGTACTTAAATTGTGTGAAACATAATTCATACTTCTATTTTTGTTGAGCAGAAGGAAAATTCCAAATTTGCTAAGTAAATTTAAACAAATATGAAGAATAACTCTGTTTTCCCCTCTTGGGCCTCCCAGCCTTGGCTCCCACTGATAATTTTACCATTATCACATCAGCTTGTGTCTTCCAACAATTTTAATCACACCATGCCTCTATTGGAAATAATCAAGTTCATTGTCCCAGTGTGCCATGCACAGAAAGAAAGATGTCATTAGTCTTGTTTTAAGAAAAAAATCAACTCTTTTGTGATATTTACCAGAGGGCTTTTTATTTCAATAGTTGAATCTGTTCCTAGTGGCAGAATTGACTAGGGGTACCTGCCCTGTCTCTGAAAATTATCTGTCTATGAAACTACTAGGGAATGTGGGTTGTCATGGGAACTTGGGCTTTAACTATAATGCTTGATTTAAAAAAATGTACTCATGAGTAATATAAACTAACATGCTCTTTAATCATTTGAGCAAAGCATGAAGAAAGACTTGAAAATTAAAAAAAGAAAAAGTTAGAGTAAGGAACTGCCAGCGTTACAAGCCCATGCTACCAAATTCTAACAAATTCTAACAAAACCTTCTCCTTTTTCTTATTCTTCCTTCTTCCTTCTTTTTCTTCCTCCTCCTCCTCCTCCTTCATTGGCATATGGGGAAGGGGGCACAAGAATAAGGAGAGACAGAAAGGCAGGTGGCAGACACAGACATGGAGACACACATAGAAAGAGAACCCTGATTCACTTCCCTAAATGCCCGCCCCAATACCTGGGAGCTGTGCCAGGGCCAGAGCCAGAGCCAGGAGTGAGGAAGCTTTACTTGAAACATCACTGCTGCTCTTGGGGGTCTGCACTGGCCCAAAGCTCGAGCCAGCAGCTGGAGCTGGAAATTGAACCCAGACACTCTGATGTGGGACTCAAGTGTCATATCCACTAAGCCAAACGTTCACCCCTGACAAAACTTTTGCGAATTTCTGCTATCAGCTGTTTGACTGAAATGAGAAGGGATAGAATTATCTAAATATTGCCAAATGAGAAAATTGCATTACTTAGAGGATGTTAGATTCCCTTATAGTTCCATTCTAACCAAAGATGAATAATCCTAGCTGTTTCTCACCCAACCAAGATAAAATGTGGAAAGATTGGTAAAATATTAGCTGAAGCATTAGGACTGGTAAGGAACCCTTAAAGTCTGAGCTGACTCCCTTGCAATAAATTAGCAGTAGACAAAGAGGAAACAACACATGACAAGAGACCTGTTGTAAGAATCACTGGTACAACACAGCCTAAAAGTGAAATATCAAATAATTATTCATCTTGACATTTATTCATCACCCCATTCAAGCCAGCTTAACACAAAACTGAAATTTCTTTTTTTTTTAACCAATTTTCCCAGCACCATTTATTGAATAGACTGTCTTTAGTCCAGGGATTAGTTTTGGATCCTTGATCAAATATAAGTTGACTGTAGATGTTTGGATTGATTTCTGGTGTTTCTATTCTGTTCCATTGGTCTATCCATCTGTTTCTGTACCAGTACCATGCTGTTTTGATAACAACTGCCCTGTAGTATGTCCTGAAATCTGGTATTGTGATGCCTCCGGCTTTGTTTTTGTTGTACAAGATTGCTTTAGCTATTCAAGGTCACCTGTGTCTCCATATGAATTTCAGCATCATTTTTTTCCAGATCTGAGAAGAATGTCTTTGGTATTTTGATTGGTATCACATTGAATCTATAAATTGCTTTTGGGAGAATGGACATTTTGATGATATCGATTCTTCCAATCCATGAGCATGGAATATTTTTCCATTTCTTGGTATCCTCTTCTATTTCTTTCTTTAAGATTTTGTAATTCTCATCGTAGAGATCTTCAACGTTCTTGGTTAAGTTTATTCCAAGGTATTTGATTGTTTTTGTAGCTATTGTGAATGGGATTGATCTTAGAATTCTTTCTCAGCCATGGCATTGCCTGTGTATACAAAGGCTGTTGATTTTTGTGCATTGATTTTATATCCTGCTACTTTGCCAAACTCTTCTATGAGTTCCAATAGTCTCTTAGTAGAATTCTTTGGATCCCCTAAATAAAGAATCGTATCATCTGCAAAGAGGGATAGTTTGACTTCTTACTTCCCAATATGTATCCCTTTAATTTCTTTTTCTTGCCTAATGGCTCTGGCTAAAACTTCCAGAACTATATTGAATAGCAGTGGTGAGAGTGGGCATCCCTGTCTGGTACCAGATCTCAGTGGAAATGCTTCCAACTTTTCCCCATTCAATAGGATGCTGACCATGGGTTTTTAATAAATTGCTTTGATTGTATTGAGGAATGTTCCTCCTATACCCAGTTTGTATTTTATCGAATGCTTTCTCTGCATCTATTTACATAATCATATGGTTTTTCTTCTGCAGTCTGTTAATTTGGTGTATCACATTGATTGATGTGTGAACATTGAACCATCCCTGCATACCAGGGATAAATCCCATTTGGTCTGGGTGGATGATCTTGCTGACGTGTTGTTGCATTCTGTTGGCCAGAATTTTATGGAGGATTTTTGCATCTATGTTCATCAGGGATATTGGTCTGTAATGTTCTTTCAATGCTGCATCCCATTGGCCCAACTAACTAAAAAAGAAGAGAAAAGACTCAAATCAATAAAATCAGAGATGAAAAAGGAAACATAACAACAGACACCACAGAAATAAAAAGAATCACCAGAAATTACTACAAGGACTTGTATGCCAGCAAACAGGGAAATCAGAAATGGATAGATTCCTGGACACATGCAACCTACCTAAATTGAACCAGGAAGACACAGAAAACCTAAATAGACCCATAACTGAGTCAGAAATTGAAACAGTAATAAAAGGCCAGCGCCGCGGCTCACTAGGCTAATCCTCCGCCTAGTGGCGCCGGCACACCAGGTTCTAGTCCCGGTCAGGGCGCCGGATTCTGTCCCGGTTGCCCCTCTTCCAGGCCAGCTCTCTGCTGTGGCCAGGGAGTGCAGTGGAGGATGGCCCAGGTGCTTGGGTCCTGCACCCCATGGGAGACCAGGAAAAGCACCTGGCTCCTGGCTCCTGCCATCGGATCAGCGCGGTGCGCCGGCCGCAGCGCGCTGGCCGCGGCGGCCATTGGAGGGTGAACCAACGGCAAAGGAAGACCTTTCTCTCTGTCTCTCTCTCTCACTGTCCACTCTGCCTGTCAAAAAAAAAAAAAAAAGAAAGAAAGAAACAGTAATAAAGTCCCTCCCAACAAAAAAAAGCCCAGGACCAGATGGATTCACTGCTGAATTCTACCAGACATTTAAAGAAGAACTAACTCCAATTCTTCTCAAACTACTCAGAACAATCGAAAAAGAGGGAATCCTCCCAAATTCTTTCTATGAAGCTAGCATCACCTTAATTCCTAAGCCGGAAAAACAAAACTGAAATTTCTAACAGCACACCAAAAATTTCCCTAACTATTTATCAGAATATCAATGACACTCTCAAAACATTGTAAAAAAGAAAAAAATTGTGAGAGATTATCTTCTTTATGTGCTAAGTGTCTCTTTTGCAAAATCTTGACCTAATCTAGCATGAGATAAAGCCATATTTATTTCCATGTGCCTTGCAGCTATCTTGCCTATCTCACCAAAGGTGTTTGGGAGTGAAATCTGAGAGCTCATTTTTGTGCTAAAAATAAAAGATAGCTCTGTGAAAACATGCAAAATGTTAGATAAATCTTCAGAATGTCTACAGAAAGAATACTAAGAGAAATTTCCCTGGAGATTCCTCTTTTCTTTTGTTTTTCAAGGGAAAAGTAAAAATAAATAATTAAGGGTATCGATCAACAAACACTTCTTTTTGCAGTGTGCTTTTGTGTACATTACTGAATCACTGTGAATGAGGTTTATGGCCTTCCAATTGATTTTCCATTAATAACTCTGGATTTGCAAGCATCCATTCATTCTTTCAGACAGTGCCTTGAGCGTCCAATAACATCCATTTGCACAATGGCTACAGACAGTGGAGGAACCATGCTGCAGGCCCCAAAGCAAGTGAGGCTAATTGGACTATGTGAGAATTGAACCCATGACCTTGGCCTCCACTAAGCTATAATAAAGAGTTAATAATCAACTAGCAACTGCTCAGATAAAAGCAACTTTGGATAATAACAATTGGATGAACAGTACTTTAGAAAATAAAATTTAAAGTATGTTATTGTAAATTTGGATAGAAAATAGTAGAGTACAAAGTCAATGTCCTCTTTCAAAGCATGCCAAAATACTTTGTTTTGTTTTTAAACCTCAAGTAGCTTCTGATGAGGTAATTTTGTATATATTTTTTAAACTTGAAGTTTTGTTTATGTATGTTTTAAAAATCTCTATCCTTTAAAAAGGTAATTTTACTAAAATCAGTATATAAGACTGTGAATTAATAGTTCATTGTTATGAGAGCTATAATAGCTGCTGATCAGAAAGCATTGCATAAACGAAGGTAGAACAAGTGAATAGCTTCTGTATCTGCTAAGTCAGAAAAAAATAAAAGCAACCACAATGTTTAATACAAACTACCAGCAATATTCAGTAGAGCTCTCAACTGAGATCTCGCAGCAGATCCCAGGAGTGAGGGACAGGGACGGTTCATTTTATAAACTCACTTGGTTAGACCATGATACCCAGACTTGGTCAAACACTCTGCGCTTCTGTGAAGGTATTGCTGGGAGTATTATCACGGAAATCAGTAGACTTATGAGGCGATTATTTGGCACAACAGCTAAGATGCTCTTTGAGATCCTCACAACCCATGTCAGAGTCCCAGCTCTGCTTCCGACTCCAGCTTCCTGCTAATGTATGATAGCTCAAGCATTTAGTTCCTTGCTACCCACATGGGAGACCTGAATTGAATTCTGGGCTCCTGGCTTCATCTCAGCTTGGCCTAACCCCAAGTGTTGCAGTTGTTTGCAAAATAAACCAGCACATGAAAATGTTTCTTTCTCTTTCTCTCTCTCTCTCTATCTCTTCCTCTACCACATCTCCCTTCTCAAATAAAATGAAAATTTAAAAAGAAAACTTTTTGAAAAAATTTAATAGAGTAAAGCAAATTATCTTCTATAATGTAACTGGGCCTCACTCTATCAGTTGAAGGCCTTATGAGAAAACAGACTGAGGTTTCCAAGAGGAAGAGGGAACAAAGAAGAGGCACTTTCTCTCTTGCATTAGCTAGAAAAAGACAGAAAGGCAAATGCCTGTCCTCTCATTACTTTTAAACCTCTGTATTATCATGAAAGCAGTGAAGGGGAAGACTGGTTTCACTTATTCCACACACGTTTATGAAGCACCTACTACATGGTAGACCGGTGATATCCCAGTGTCCATTGGGAATGCAACATTGACCAAAAGTGACAAAACCTCAGCCCCAGGAAGTTTATAATCCAGTAGCAAAATGCAAATGATACACACAAGTAAGCAAATGTATAATGGAACAGATGGTCTAAGTTCTATGAAGAAAACTAAAGCAGGGAAGGGGGATACGGAAGAAGCTTGTTTTAGACAGAGTGAGTAGCAAAGAACAAGAGGCTCTCTGGAGGAGAGAATGCCAGGCAGAGACCACGGCAGGCGGAAAGGCCCTGAATAGGAGTGTTCCTGCTGTGTTCATAGAACATCTAGAAAGCTAGTGTGGCTGGAGCAGTTTTCAGGGGAAAGAATAATAATAATAATTTTTTTAAAAAACTTTCTTGAGTGGGATGAGAAGCCATTAGAAGCCTAGCAGTGATGTGATCTGACATGATTTTGAACAACTACTATGGCTGATGCATAGGGAAAGACTGCAGAAGAGCCAAGTGGACTAAGGAGGACCTTTCAGATGCTGTACTTCGGGCGAGAAATGATGTCCACTGTTCTCATTAGGTAGTAGGTCATCAATGCAAGGGCAGCAGAATTCTGAGTTGGAGCTGTGCATCTTTGGAAGTATTGAGGCCTGTTAGCTACAAATGATTACAGCCTATTGATATGACCATACTTTATGCATGGGTACTGTTAAGCATTCTTAGAAGTTCCTGAGTCAGACAGGGAGGGAGACCAATCAGACACTTGGCAATCACAGGGCTCACAGGCTAGAAAATCCATTTGTCCCTTTTTCTAGATTGCAGAGCAGACTGTGTCTCTTCAGTACATAATCTTCCTCTATAGTCATGAGACTTGAACATCCAAGCCTTCTTAAACTGCAAGTTGTCTTGAACATGCTGATTTTGAAATACCTGTGAGTAATCCAAGAAGACATGTGAGGAAGGCAATAAAAACCACAAGTCTGTGGTTCCAGAGAGCCATATGGGCATATGGTGTAACTTCAGGATTTGCTATAGAAAATGGAGAAAGTTATAGAAGTTTGTGAGTCAGAATTGGCAGTGGTAGGAGACATTCCGAGAATGAAGTGATAAGAAGATGGAAAATAGCATTCTATGGACTCAAGATATCTAAAGTGATGACCAAGTAACAGGATCCATTAAAAGACATCAAAAAAATCAAAAGTATGGGAAAAGAGTGAAATGGGTACAGTACTGTAAAATCCAATGGAGGGGCCGGCACTGTGGTGCAGTGGGTTAATGCCCTGGCTTGCAGCTCTAGCATCCCATATGGGCAACGGTTCAAAATCCGTCTGCTCTACTTCAACCCAGCTCTCTGCTATGGCCTGGGAAAGCAGTGGAAGATGGCCCAAGTCCTTGGGCCCCTGCACCCATGTGGGATACCTGGAAGAAGCTACTGGCTCCTGGCTTCGAATCAGCACAGTTCCAGCTGTTGTGGCCCACTGGGGAGTGAACCATCAGATGCAAGACACCTTTCTCTCTCTCTCTCTCTCTCTGCCTCTCCTTCTCTCTCTGTGTAACTCTTTCAAATAAATAAATAAATCTTAAAAAAAAAATCCAATAGAAGCGAATATTTGGGGATGAAGAGAGGAGTCAATATTCCCAAATACTCCAGAGTGGGCTAAGAGAGTGAGAACTGTGAAAGGGAACTCTATGGACCAGCTGAGTCATTGATTTTTCCAGAACAGTTTTAGTGGAATGGTGGGAGCAGAAGTAAAGTAGCAGAGACAGCAATTGAACACAACTCTTTCAAGAAGTTTAGCACCTAAGAAAAGAAATAAAATGGCAAGTATTGAACAAGTCTCAGACTGAAAACCTAGAATATTTATCTTTACTTATTTTTTCAACCCAGCAACAAATGTGTTCTGTTGATACTTAATTCAAATCTTCTTTTAAACATTCATTTATTAATTTATTTATTTGAAAGGCAGATTTACAGAGAAGGGAGGGGAGAGACAGGGAGAGATGGAGAGATTTTTCCATCTTCTTGTTCACTCTCTAAATAGTCACAAAAACCACGTCTGGGCCTGCCCCAAGCCAAGAGCCGAGAATTCCATCCTGGTCTCCCACACAGGTGGCAAGGGTCCCAGACTTGGACCATCATCAGCTGCCTTCCCCAGATGTTAGCAGAAAGCTGGCTCAGAAAAGGAGCAGCCAGGTCTCGGGCTAACATCCCAATATGGGATGCCAGTATCAGAGTACCTGTGTCTCAACCAATGGCTTAGCCTGCTTCACCACAACACTGGTCTCTTGACTTCTTTTTAAGACTGACATTCATCTCTTCTTCAGTTGCTCAGTTGCAGCCAGAGTTCGTCTCTGACCTGCTATCATCCTCCCAACCACTGTCCCTACTTCCTCTTGTGCTTCTCTCTAGTCATTCTCCATTAGCTGGAATAAAATCCTAGAATATGTAACCTCATGATTCTGCCACACAAAAAAAGTCAAGACGGCCCCATTTCCTCTGTCTCTCCGGCCTGACATCATACTGAACAACATTGGTTCTCCCTAGTCATCCTGTATTTCCTTCGCTGTGTCTGTGGGAGAGACTTCCCACTGTTCTGACATTCCAAGCCACTGAGTGTGCTCTTCCTGCTGACTGGTATACCATCTGCTTTTTCTCGAGTAATCAGCCTTACCTGTCCTGCAAGAATTAACTTAATTTCCATGTCTTCTGTGTAAAAGAAGTAAGAGAAGGAAATGAGAATAATTCTAAAACAATTCTATCTAATTTACCTTACTGATGAGTTAGGAAGAAGAGAGAAGGGAGAAAAGGCAGGGAACTTTTTAAGAAACTATAATACATAAAATAATAATGTCAACATTGATGTAGAGATCAGTAAATTTATAATTCTGATATAGCATCTCTCCTGACCAGACATTTACATACTTTTTATATTAAAGTTCTTTGCGTACTTCAAATAGGAATGTCTTGTTTACACAGTGGGAAACAGCAACCTACAGTATTGAGGTCTCTAGCCTACTATTAAATAAGAGAATAATTGCTGTTTGACAGGTTTGGAATCTTGTTTTGCAATTTAAGCACTAGAAATACTTGGGGAATTTTCGGAAATTACACACGCTCCAGGAGGACTGTTTTCATCTCCCTCAGTGGCTGTGCCCCCTGGCTGAGAATCCCTGCCACCTTTCAAGACCCCTCCGTAGCAGGAGTTCACACCTTTCCTCAGGTGTAGGTTTGAGAACCTCCGCAGAGTAAATTGAGTGAAGAAAGAAAATTGCACTAAAATTTGAATTTGGTTATTCCGATGAAAAAGAAAAAAACAAGCAGATAATTAGATGACTCCAATTGCTCAGACTATAAAGAAAGAGCCCAGGAAAGTACTAAATATTATGAAAGGCTCCTCAACTAGTCCCCAAAGCATTTGACAAACATTTAAAAGGGTGGTTGTTTAGCCTACCAGTTAAGACGCCAGGTAAGATATCCACATCCCATGTTGGAGTACCTGGGCTCAAGTCCCAGCTCCCAATTCTAGCTTCCTGCTAATGTGGACCCTGGAAGATAGCAGGTGATGTCTCAAGTACTTGGGTCCCTGTCACCTGAGTACTAGATTGAGTTTCAGGCTCCCAGCTTTGGCCTTCCCAGCACATGTGTGGACATTTGAGGAGTGAACCGGCAGATGCAAAATCAATCTCTTTCTCTCAAATAATAAAAGAGAAAAAGATATAAGGAATTTAACAGCAAAGTAAAAATAAATCAGCCAACAAAATGTCTCCAATCTGTTGGGTGATATATTTAGCATATTTTATAATTAAATGAGCTGACTTGTAGAGTTGTTTTGAGAGTATAAACAACTATTTAGTCTTCCTAACAAGACTGTATAGTACACTGTCATCTATTGTTAATCATATTGATGCTGCTGTGTACTACAGTGAGACTATGCTGGTTTTTCCTGCTACACTGTATTAACAGTTTATAATGATAAGGATACAAGGCCATTGGGGCAGTACATTTTTTATTCAGTTTATGAACACCAAACAATTCCAAGGTAATATGACAACTAGCATCCTAGACTTGTATTATCATTGTTTATTTATAGCAATAATAATCAATGTTTACTTCACATCTTGAATTTTAATGGCCCTGTATGTATTTTTATTGACAAAACACATAGAACTCTGAAATAAGTAGGTGCTTAGCTCTGATGAAAGATAACAAAGTTCCAGAAGTTCAAGTTCTATCCAGAATTTTTAAATCAGAGGGAACTTGAACCATCACCGGTTTCATTGGTTCTCATTCATGATGATACTTGAGAGCTGGGGACCCTTCTGTAGCCATCTCCACTGTCCCCTGGCAGCCTCAGGAGGTCCTCATCTTTAGTGAGGTGTAGAAATCAATCATGAACCAGCAAAGTAAAATCAAGAATGTTTTATTAAACAAAGTAGCAAGGAACAGGCTATTCCATGTGCTATTGGGGTTCTATATTCAGATGATCCAGAAAATATATGTTACTATCTACCTGGAATATGCATCTTATTTCTGAAAATGGGAGTTATGTCCAGGAATTAGGGATCTACTTCTTGTCTCTCCTTGTATGGTCACTTCTACAGGTTGCAATGGCAATTGTAAACTGTCATGGCAGGAGCAGGTGTGATTTCTTCTATGCTAAAGGAGAATATAATGAGGACATAATGAGGCTGGAGGTCAGGTATAGATTAATCTGGATGCCATGTTGGATTCAACTGATTTGAACTTTTGCCTGAATTTATTTTTTTACAACCTGCTTCCTGGTGGCTAGAACTAGAGCTTAACACAAACTATCTCAATGGAAGCATGTCACACACACAAATTCCAAGCTGGGATGTTTTAAGAGAATCAGAAACCTGATTTAATCTGTTCAGGATGGTCCTTGAACTTCAGTTTGAAAATCCTGATTAACACCCTCACTCATAGAGAAACTAAGCCCCCGAGAGGATCAATGACTTCTGAGGGCCACATAGATGGATGATGACAATCAGGTGTAGAGCTGTTGTAGCCTAACGCTGAGCCCCATGCTCTTCCCAGCCTCGACTGCAGTCCTCCTCAATTCTTACACCAGGGAAGGTGGCCTCCCTCTGCTCCCATGACAGGAGGTTCACAGGAAGTATTCTGCAGATGCCATAGACCAGAGAGCAGTTTTCACCTGTGTATTGTCGAAAGAAGGCTGTTAACCCTTTTCTTTCCAAATTAGTTTCTTATCTGTATACAAGTACAAAGAGAATGTTAAAAGAACGTGAAAGCAAGAACCAAGAGCTTGGTGTGATTAAAAAAAAGGCTACTATGAAATGGCAAGTCTATTCTTTTACTTACTTAACACAAGTAAAGTAGCAGGGAAAAAAAAACACACACACAAGATTTGTGTTAACCAAATCTCAGAAAATGCTGGATCCTGAATTTACATTATGTTTCTGAATTTCAGTTTCTTGTCTGTAAAAAACAGTAAACTAAACCTATATACCATGCAGTATTATCTTGAATACAGCTATACTATATGTATATTATTAGTTAGTTCTGGCACGTGGTGAATACTCAATAAATGTAACTTTTCAAGTTTTATTACATAGTAGAAGGTCCAGGGATATTATAATTATATACACATTAAAACAGAATTATTAACACTTAGCGTAGCAGCAAGATGACGCAAGGCAAATTTAGGAAAACATCCACTGATGATAACAGGGATGAAGCTAATGAAGCAGAATAATAAGCAAAAGAAGCAAGCCACATTCCGTAAACACTGTGATCCCATTTATAAAATTTTTAAGATAAACACAAATAAACTATATTGTTTTGGAATATATACACATTAGGAGCAAAACTATAAAGTGAAGCCAGGAGTGAATGGATAAAAATTCTAGGAGAGTGGTTCCTGCTGAAGGGTTCAGAGGAGGCTGCCATGAGGAAAGGCACAGGGGGGCCACTGCAGTGCTGGCCATATTCTACTTCTTGACTTGAGTGGTCATTACAGTAATATTCTTTAGAAATAATTGTGGCTGTTTTTGCACTGCTATACATATATATGTATATATGTATATGTGTGTGTGTGTTATATTTCAAAACATAGTTTTTAAAATATGTTTAAGAGACAATTTTACAGAAAAAAAAGCCAATATTCCTGCATAGACATTCCTATTTTAAATATGTGGGCTGTCATTCCAGATGGACTACTGAGATAATAAAGTACAGCTGTGCAGCAGGTTTATGTAAATATTTATCTGTGTACTGGCCCAGAGGACTCACACCCTAGAGCTGTTGTGATGTTTAATTGGAAGGCATTTGATCAGAGGTTGCCAGGATCCATTCAACACTAAATATATCATCAACCTAATTCCATATGACTCACCAGTTCAGCTCTGATTATATTCAGAATCATCTCAGTCTTAAAAACAGTCATGTTTAATTGTTCCAACAGTGTATTCAGCCATGGTTTCTGTGGTTCCCAAACACATATCAAGAAACACTGTGTATCCTAAAGGGAAAGATGAGGAATTTTTCTGAGTTTTCCAAAGGCAAAAGTTGTCACATTGCCATTTTGAGAACATCCCTCAATCTATGTTTATCTATGTGTGTTTGACCGGAGACTACACTGAAGCTTTGACCATAATAGCAAAGGTTGAAAATAGCGTCAGTGACTGTGGCTCATGCTTTCATTACTTGAATTGAACAGCACTATTTTGACACCTAGATAAGAGTCTTTTGAATGGTGTATCTATGTGTACTGCATCAATTGTTTTAAGTTAAAGAATAATCAGGAACTTAAAAACAATTTGGTATTGGAGATGGTGATATCTGCTTCTATGCAACTGAGTTCTTAAAATGTTTCCAATTTCCTATAACTTATTTTCTCAGAAAAATAGACATAACTTATTAAGATACTACTTTTAAATTAATTAATTAGATTTCCTTTAACTAAATAAGAATAACACTAAAACAAACATCCTTATACCTACCACTCAGCTTAAAAAACTGAACATAACCAAAACCTTTAGTTCACTTTCTCTATTATAAAGGCAAACACCATCTTACATTTTGTAATTATCAGTCCATGCTTTTCCTTGCAGTTTTATTTATTTCTCAATACAATCAAGACAATATATGAAAAACCTACAGCCAGCATCATATTTAATGAGGAAATTTTGGAGGCATTTCCATAAGATCTAAAACTAGAGAAAGATGTCTACCTTCACCACTGCTGTTCAGCATAGTTCTGGAAGTGTTAGCCAGAGCCATTAGACAAGAAAAAGCAAACAAATGGATACAAGTTGGAAAAGAAGCAGCAAATTATCTGTTTGCTGAAGACATGCCTCTTTATATAGGGCAACCAAGAGACTCCA
This sequence comes from Oryctolagus cuniculus, assembly GCF_051225735.1. Taxonomy (NCBI): domain Eukaryota; kingdom Metazoa; phylum Chordata; class Mammalia; order Lagomorpha; family Leporidae; genus Oryctolagus; species Oryctolagus cuniculus. The sequence goes on along the minus strand of NC_142871.1, from coordinate 102,243,274 downwards.
TTAAGACTCCACTATTGGAACTCATAATAGAGTTTGGTAACAGGATGTAAAATCAACACATAAAAAAATCAATGCTGTTTGTATACACAGACAATGCCTTGGCTGAGAAAGAACTTGTAAGATCAATCCCATTCACAATGGCTACAAAGATGTGTAAATACCTGGTAATAAATTTAACAAAGGAGGTGAAGGCTCTGTATGATAAAAAATTACACAACATTAAAGAAAGAGAAGAATAGACATGAAAAATGGAAAAATCTTCCATGTTCATGGATTGGAAGAATTAATAGCATAAAAATTTCAATACTAAAAGAAATTCACAGGGGCCAGCACCGTTGAGCAGCAAGTTAAAGCCCTGGCCTGAGGTGCCGGCATCCCATATGGGCACCAGTTCTAGTCCTAGCTGCTCCTCTTCTGATCCAGCTCTCTGCTATGGCCTGGGAAAGCAGTAGAACATGGCCCAAATCCTTGGGCCCCTGCACCCGCGCGGGAGACCTGGAGGAAACTCCTATATCCTGCCTTCAGATCTGCATAGCTCTGGCCGTTGCAGCCATCTGGGCAGTGAACTAGTGGATGAAACACCTCTCTTTCTGTCTCTACCTCTCTCTGTAACTCTGTCTTTCAAATAAATAAAATAAATATTAAAAAAAGAAATTCACATATTCAACACAATCCCAATCAAAATATCAATGACATTTTTCTCAGATCTAGAAAATAATTGCTAAAATTCAAATGGAAACACAAAACCCCCAAATAGCTAAAGCAATCTTTACTTATTTATTTAGGAAGTAGAATTACAGACAGACAGGGAGAGACAGACAGAAAGGTCTTTCATCCTCTGGTTCATTCCCTAATTGTGGGGAGCAAACCGGACTAGACTGTTACTGGAATTAAGACTTATTCTATGCATCTGCTCTCCCACAATATGGCGCTGGGAGAGAAGTAAACAGCTTCCGCACAGCTGCCTCCAGTTCAACCAATTAACTGTAGGACTTGCTCCTGATTGGAGAGCAGCGTACTCAGCCGAGTTGGGATTGGCGGAGGAGGACTATAAAGGAGGAGAGAGACGGCATGCACCAGGAACATCTATGGGGAACATCTAAGGGAACCCGTGCAGCCCCCGAAGAAAGCCGGCCGGCGGTGTGCCGCTCCCCTGCGGAAGTGGGGAATGTGGCCAGGGGGAACTGCCCTTCCACGGAGGTGGAAGGGATAGTAGCCAACCCGGGAAGAACCAGCAGCAAACCCGGGGAAGGCCGAGTAGACGAAAGAACAACGCAGGGTCCTGTGTCGTTCCTCCACGAAGAGGGGGAGCGACACCTAATGGCCTCAACAGCCGGAGCTGAACTGATCTGAAGCCAGAAGCCAGGAGCTTCTTCCAGGTCTTTCACAAAGATGCAGGGACCCAAGGACTTAGGCCATCTTCCACTGCTTCCCCAGGCCATAGCAGAGAGCTGGGTCAGACGAGGAGCAGCGGAGACCCGAACTGGCACCAATATGAGATGCCAGCATAACAGGCAGAGGCTTACCCTACTATGCCACAGCACTGGCCCCCCAAAAGCAACCTTAAACAACAAAAACAAAACTAGAGGCATCACAATACCAGATTTCAAGACATACTACAGGGCAGTTATAATCAAAACAGCCTGGTATTGGTACAAAAATAAACATGTAGCCCAATGGAACAGAATAGAAACCCCAGAAATGAATCCATGCATCTACAGGCAGCCAATCTTTGACAAAGGAGCTAAGATCAGGCCCTGGGGAAAGGACAGTCTCTCAACAAATGGTGCTGGGAGAATTGATCTGCACGTGCAGAAGTCTGAAACAAGATCCCTGCCTTGCACATTATACAAACATCCATTCAAAATGGATCAAGGATCTAAATTTACGACCTGATACCATCAAATTACTAGAGGAGAACATTGGGGAAACTCTGCAAGATATTGACATGGCATTAATCTGGTCAGACATAGCATTAATCTGGTGTATATCTTGGAAATCTAAGGAAATGTTTCCAGAATTACTGGGGATGTATACCTCACATTATATTTTAGTGAGAGAACACGTTGCCCCTTGGGCAGTCATGAGGACATACAGAGCCATTTGATTTCAGAGAACTGCTTTCCTTATTAGGAAAACCTCAGTATTTAATAAGGACAGTCATCTGGAACTGTCATTTAGCACACATTGAATATAATGTGTCAGTGCTTCAATGTGCCAAATCACATTTTCTCGTCCTGTCAGTGGCACAAAGATGGATGGCAGTGATCATAGCCATGGAAGACAGATCTGGCCTATCTATAAAGCAAATTTGAAAGGTGGCCAGCCATCTGGATATGTTTATCAATCTTCATTGAACCTAATGGAGGCTAATGGTGCATTTTCTATCATCCCAGGGGATGCAAGACTACAAGCTGATACCACATAGCCACTGGGCTCTGTTCAGAGCTGGCCACTGTATTCTTGGCCTGCATTTCCAGTCAGTTGTAAACCAGTCATGTGCCTATAAGACCATAATATTATTTTTTGTTGTTGACAGTGATGTATAGGTTTCCACTCATTTCTAGGGGGTTATTTTGCCAGCTATCATAAAAATGGTTTCTCTGTTCCTAATTTAGGGGATCTCCTGGCTTAAATGCCCTAAAGTAAGGGTCAGACATATATACTCATCCCATGTTTGGAAATACTCATTTTTACCTCTTATTATTGACTAATACCTTACAAATGTGCAGCTCTGATTACTTCCACAGAGGTGTGGCTACTGATTGAGCCCTGACATTGAGCCAGTTACATACCTTTGAATCTGTTGGAGTGTTGCATTCTGTCCATAGTGGATATTCTATTGTATAAGCTTAGTTGTATCCTCCACCAGGTGCTCAGGCACCAAAGTTATTTCTTGGCTGTTATTAGCCAGGTGTCAGGTTTCAGTTCTGTGGAATGAAAACCCCACTCTGGGATCACTTTTCCCCCTGGGGAATAGTCCAGTTTCAATTGAGTAAAATCTCTTGATCGTGTTTTATTTCTTGCTTTCCTGATGTCAAAATTCCATTTCCCTCATAGAGTTGGTAAAAATGTTTAGTGTCTTAACTCTTTCAAGCATCAGGTACATGTGAGGGCTATGAGTCCAAACTTTTGGGCCAGTATATCTGATGGCAATGCTTCTGTTTCTGAAGTTTTCTGGAGAGTTACTACTGCATACCCAGCCATTTGATTTTTCTGGTCAATGAAGCTACTTCCATCTGCAAACCATTCCAGATCTGGAGTCTCTCAGGGACATTCGTCAGGTCTAGCCTGGTGAAATATACTTGTGGAATAACCTATAAGCAGTCATGCATATGTTCCCAAGTGAGGTCTAGTGACAAAATAGCCAGATGTAAAGATTATACAATTTTTATAGTAATATTTAAGTTATTAAATAATAAGACTTTGTATTTCCCAAAGCAGCTAGAAGTGAGCGAGAAATAGCCCTTTTGTTCAAGAAGTGGCTGGACACAGGAAGCTGTATGCACTGTGGTGGGATGCACCAGAATGAACTACTCTGCCTCCTGTAGTGCATTGCAAGTGGCTGCTGTCATTGTCAGACACATCGGCCAGCCTTGCAAGATAAAGTCCAGATTGGTTTAAAAGTGTGTCATCAGGCTTTTTAATTTTCCCCAAATTTTGAGTCCTAATTCTTGCTTCTCATGTACAGAGGTCAAAGGACTTCTTCAACATCTCAGTGTGAGAGCCACTTATGGATTCTAGCATTGGGTCTGAAAATATCAATCTTCATATCCAGCTAGCATTTCTTTTTGAAGTGGTGGCCTTCTGTAAAGGTTGCAACTCTGTCAGAATCATATGTGATAGTTACTATCAGGCAATCATGCATAAGAACCCTCTGTTTATAACCTCTGAGCTTTATCTATGTCTAGGGTTGACACCAGTGACTCCATCTTCATTTTGACAACTTTTAAATTACCTCCTTCTGATCAAGATCTTTTTCTGAAAACATCAACAATGGATCATGTAGCTGGGTTGTGTTTATCCCTTGCTTTCAGATGGACTTGCCCTGGTTGTTGGTCTAATCTGGTCCCACATTGGAGGGAAGTGATTGACAGCCAGGTGTCAGTGTCAAAAAACCCTTTTAACCATATTTCAGCTACAGGAAACTTTGAAGGCATTGTTTTTAAGCTAACTTTACTTGGAATCTATGGTTAAATGTGACTTTTATCAGTTCCATAGGGGCTAGTCATCATCTGAATGTACTGGGCCAGCATTATTTTGTTAGAAATTGTACTTCTGTAGAATTCTGATAATCAGCAAGCATAAAAGTCAAAATTAAAGTGCAAAACAAAATCAAAAAAAGCATAACAAATCAAGTTTGCATCATAAAAACAAGCAGATTTTCAATTTGATAGCAGGTTTATTACAGCTTTGGGGTTGACTATTAAGCGTAGCATAGTAGTAAGCGTAAGCATAGTAGTAAGCGTAGTAGTAAGCGTAGTAGTAAAAGTTTATTTAACTAAATAATAATCTCAGATTTAGAAAATTCTGAATGTTAAGAAGCCTGACTAAGGGAGGCTTAGGGCTTTTTTTTTTTTTTTAGTTTCTTTGGTTTGTTTATAATACATAATCTTTCAGTGTTTTGGAATTTACTAAGTGACAATTATCATTTTCACTATGAGGTTAGGAACCACTGATTTATCAGTGTTTACAATTGTATCCTGTTATGAACAGATCTCTTCCTGAACTAGTGTAAATAATCACACTGCCATGAAAAACAAACATATTCATAAACAGCTTTTGAATTTTGGAGGAATTAAGTAGTATAAAAAGTAAACATTTCCATCTTTGTGTACAAAAGAATGCCTTATTAAGTGCTGTAAACCATGGAAATCTCAAGGAAAGGTTTTATTAAACATAGAAGATAAAACTATTTCAAATAAGGTACGCAGAAACCTACAAATTTCATCATTTCATTCAGTCTCCTGTAGTTAATTCTTGTCTTTTTTGATAAAGCAATTTTATGAATTCATCAGGTTTTTATCAGAGTCCTAGAAATTCTTACTTAATTCATTGATAATAAAGTTGTCAGAAATCTGTATTCAAAAGTATCTCTGACAATTTTTTTCATGAATCTGATTGGACATATTTTTAGAAAAAATCAGAACCATGGACAAAACACTTAAAATTGCCAGTGTTAAAATTTTGATAATAGCTCAGCAATTGACAAATGGAGCTGCTTATTTATTGCATATAGCATTTTAGAAAGCACCTGTAGGGTTTTACAAAATATTTGTCCTTTTAGGCCCCATGGCCTGTGATGAGAGGGGCAGTCCCAAAAATACCTGAAAGGCCCCCAAGGTCTTTTTTGATATAATATTTATGCATTATAACATCAAATCAGGACCATCAGACTTTCATAAGTTTTATATAATTCCTAGAATATTTACAACAATTACAAGCCAGTATAACTAAGGGGCGGGTGTTGTGATGCAGTGAGTTAAACTGCTGCATGAAATGTCCATTACCCAAATCAGAGTACCTGGATCAAGTCCCAGCTGTTTTTTTCCTTCTGACCAAATGTCCTGCTAATACTCCTGGGAGGCAGTGAATGGTGTCTCAAGTACTCAGGTTTCTGCCACCCATATGGGAGACCTGGATGGAATTCCTGGAACCTTAGTTCTTCCTTGCTTAGCCCTGAAATTGAAGACATTTGGGGAGCAAACCAGCAGACAAACCCTCTGCTCTCTCTGTCACTCTGCCTTTCAAATATGTGTGTGTATATATATATATATATATTTCACAATTTTTATGTAATCAAAATAAACCTAATTAGTTATTGTCTCTTCAAGATGAAAGATACATCCTTTGAAGATCTCCAGGGGCCCAGCTGGAAATCTTGGTTAAAAGACTTGATTTAGAACTTTGAATCTGAGAAAGCTTGCCAGTGATGTCAAATGGTTTAGAACATTTGGTCAAAATAGGATCCTCGATCATTATGAAACAATAGTTATACATTTAATCAGGATGATGTCACTACAGTTATATGCCAGATTCAATCAATTATAAAGCCATCACTTAAATATTTCAAAATAGATATTTTTTTAAAAAAAGTTTAGCTACTTTAAGACTCAATTTTCCAAAGCAATCTAAACCTATAAAAATAGCAGAAAATGCAGGAGTTTACCTAACTTTTTTCCTTATGCAGTAACTAAAAGGTAAAGCCATGAGTAAAGAATCAAGTTCCCCTATTACAAACATTGTTGTGGTCAGATAATAAAAAGGAAAACCTTGAGTAAAAGAAGATTCTCAGACAGTAAAAACTCAAGATATTGCTTGTTTACATAGAACAATTTAAATACATCAAGAAAAGCCACTAACGAAGAAACAATTCATAAGAGATGTTTACTGTTAGGTCATACTAAAGCAGAACTGGAGAGGAAAAGAGTTTATAGGACTTTAATATAAAGTTGAAGAAGGGAGACACCAATTAAATAGAAGCTAATAAAAACAAAAAGAAATTCAGAAGTTTGAAAGAATTAAAAAATAAATTTTAAAGATCAAAACTTTTTATAAAATTTCACTAATACATCAAAATTTTAAGAAAACCTTATTGCTTTGATACAGGAAACCAAATTCTAGTTTTATATGAGTGTACCTTGTTCATTACTACTCATTTTTTAGAAAATCTTATAAATAATTCCCTTTTAACTTCAGCCAGCCTACCACACAAATTTTTTTTTTTTTAGATTTTCTATTTATTTGAGAGGTAGAGTTACAGACATAGAGAGGGAGAGACAGAGAGAAAGGTCTTCCATTTGCTGGTTCAGTTCCCAAATGGCCACAACAGCCAGAGCTGGACAGATTCAAAGCCAGAAGCCAGGAGTTTCTTCAGGGTCTCCCACGTGGGTGCAGGGGCCCATGCACTTGGGCCATATGCTACTGCTTTTCTAGGCCATAAGCAGAGACCTGGATCAGAAGAGGAGCAGTTGGGACACGAATTGGTGCCCATATGGGATGCCAGCACTGCAGGCAGAGGCTTAGCCTTCTATGCCACAGTGCCAGCCCCAAGATTTATCTATTATAAAACTTTTACAGCCTTATTATATTCCTTTAGTTATTTGCCCTACACTTTTCCTTTTTTTCCTTGTGAAACAATAGTCATTTTCCTTTATGACAAAAATTATCATTTTTTCCCTTAACCTAAGCACATCTCTTATTTCTCATAATTTCACCTATTACAATCATGTTTTACTTTTTTACATACACAATTGTTTTCCCTTTTATAGTTTGAATTTTTTTAAAGATTTATTTATTTATTTAAAAGTCAGAGTTACACAGAGAGAGAAGGAAAGGCTGAGAGAGAGAAGTCTTCCATCCACTGGTTCACTCCCCAGTTGGCTACAACAGCAGAAGCCACAACAATCCGAAGCCAGGAGCCAGGTGTTTCTTCCAGGTCTCCCACACAGGTGCAAGGGCCTAAGGACTTGGACCATCTTCTACTGTTTCCGCAGGCCATAGCAGGCAGCAGGATCGGAAGTGGAGCAGCCAGGACTCGAACCAGTGCCTATATGGGATGTCGGCACTGTAGGCGGCAGCTTTACCTGCTACACCACAGCGCAGGCCCCGGTTTGAATTTTAATTACTTTATATTGATTCGAATTTTTTCTACGTTTACTAAGTTACAAAGTGTTCTGTCAGATCAGTGTATGTTTTTTTTCATCTACTAAAATAAGGAAAATCTCTTTAAAATCCAATGGCTGGCAGTGACTGAACCAAATTAGCAAAAAAGAATGTACCCTAGCATTGTCATGCTTGCTATGTACCAGACTCATCTCCCCACATTCCAATCCAAGTTCAGACCTAGTTTCTTCTACCGAAAAAGTGCAATAGGCCAACAGCACCTTGTCAGCATTTCTAGACCATCCCAAGCTACAGGGCAGCTCCCAAGGGTGACTGTGGGCCATGGGCAAGATGCTTATTTGGACTATAGTCACTCCGTAGTTGCCAATCTGTTATAGAACACTCCCAGAACTGGTTGGAGAATTTGCCGTACAATCCTCTAAACTGGGTCTATTTACTTGGTGCATAGCAAGCCAACTACTTACACCAGCATAGTAGAAGAAAACATTTACTGCATAGGGCAGAGCAAGAAGTCATACAGTTATTAATCCTGGGGTTCCTCCAGAGGTTGGAGTAAAAGTTCTTATGCTTTGAAGTTGAAGATGAAAGGTATGTGTTCAGCTCATGTCCATGTTCCTGGTTGGCCTCTTGCTCACAGTCCCCCTTCAGTTAGTCATCAACATCATTTTCATTTCAATTCTGATGGTGGTAAGATGGGCTCTAGTCAGTCAGGTGGTAGAGGCCTGGGGCTCCTGGATTGTCGCTCCCCGTCTTCGTGGAGGAACGACACAGGACCCTGCGCTGTTCTTTGGTCTGCTCGGCCCTCCCCAGGTTTGCTGCTGGTTCTTCCCGGGTTGGCTGCTGGTCCTTCCCGGGTTGGCTACCATCCCTTCCACCTCCGTGGAAGGGCAGTTCCCCCTGCCACATTCCCCACTTCCGCGGGGGAGTGGCACACTGCCGGCCGGCTCTCTCGGGGGCTGCACAGGTGTTCCTTCAGGTAGATGTTCCCCTTAGATGTTCCTGGTGCATGCCGTCTCTCTCCTCCTTTATAGTCCTCCTCCGCCAATCCTAACTCGGCTGCCCACATGCCAAGTACGCTGCTCTCCTCCAATCAGGAGCAGGATCAGCTCCTGGAGGTCATCACTCAAGTTGGCAAGAGGCAGCTGCGTAGAAGCTGTTTTCTCCTCTCCCAGCGCCATATTGTGGGAGAGCAGATGCATAGAATAAGTCTTAATTCCAGTAACTCAGTCCAGTCCGGGTTGCTCCCCACAGATCCCCCTTTCTTTTTATTTTTTTGGCGTTGATACGCGCCTGTCTTCGGTGTCCCGCGGCACACACTCTGCTCTGCTTGCTAGAGTTGCCCACAGGTGCTTACAAGTCCTATCAATCAGGCAAACCGAATCCAGGTCCTCTCTTCGCCATGTTGTGAGGAGGTTTTTAGGCGCTGATGCGTGCCTGTGTTCGGTGCCCTGCAGCGCATGCTCTGCTCGAACTGCCTGCAGGTGCTTACAAAACCTAGCAATCAGGCAAACCGAATCCAAGCCTTCTCATTGCCGTATTGTGGGGAGACTTATTGATGTTAATTCGTGCCTGTCTTCGGTGACCTGCGGCGCATAAGCTGCTAGCCGCCCGCAGGTGCTCACCACCTCCCTAATCAGGCAGACCGAATCCAAGCTCTCTCATTGCCATGTTGAGGGGAGGCCTTATTTTTGTCTATTTCTCTATCTCTGGGCATTCCTATCTCTCCTATTTTACTTCTATCTACCAGCATTCCTATTTCTCTCATTTTACTTCTAGACTTCTGTTTCTCTTATCCCTGCGGCTTCCCGGCGCCCGCCCCGAGGCTGCTTCTCGGCGGCTTCCCGGCTCCGAACCGCTTCAGCCCGCGCTTCTCCCATCTGCGCGGCTTCCCGGCTTTGCGTGGCTTGGCTTCACACGCTCTGCGGTCTCCACGCCCTTCGCGTCCACACCACGGCCTCGCGCCAGCCCCGCGTTCCCTATCTATTCACACCCCGTGCTCTCTCTGCACGCGGCGGCTTCCGTGAGTCACACAGCCCCAGCTTATGTTTCCGCCATCGGCCTTCAGTCCAAGTTCCCCGGACTAACCTGGCGAATTCCAACCTGGCGGCCCACGTCTCTGCCTCTGGTTCCAGATTTTCGCCTTTTGCTCCCCAGGCTGACTTGAAGAATTCCAAGATGGCTTACGTCTTCGCCTCAGCCTGCACTCGTGGCTTCATCCTCCCTAACATTTTTCTCTACCTGGTATGTTTCCCTAAGTTTCTTCCAACAATATTCCTCCCTCATTTCTCCTGGCCTCTCCCCACAGTCCGTATCCAAGTCTAAGTTTCTTATAGGTTTCACTTTCACTTTCAACCTGCAGTCCGTATCTGAGTCTAAGTTTCTTCTTGCTTTCACTTTAAATCCTAACTTCTTTCCCACAGTCCGTATCGGAGTCCAAGCCTCCTCCAGGTTTCACTTTCACTTTCAATCTCCTAGCTTCCCCGCCATAGTCCGCATCCGAGTCTATGAAAGCTTTCACTTTCGCTTTCAATCCTAACTTCTTTCCCACAGTCCATATCCGAGTCTATGCCTAGGCTTTCAATAGCTTCTTCCGGCACCTTTCTCGTCCGGCTTTCCCCTAGGCTCTTTGCTAGTCTCTCTCTCCGGTATTTTCCCACTTCTTCCCGTTTCTTCCCTCCTAGGTTTCCTATCCGAGTCACAGCACCATTATGTCGCTCCCCATCTTCGTGGAGGAACGACACAGGACCCTGCGCTGTTCTTTGGTCTGCTCGGCTCTCCCCGGGTTTGCTGCTGGTTCTTCCCGGGTTGGCTGCTGGTCCTTCCCGGGTTGGCTACCGTCCCTTCCACCTCCGTGGAAGGGCAGTTCCCCCTGCCACATTCCCCACTTCCGCGGGGGAGTGGCACACCGCCGGCCGGCTCTCTTGGGGGCTGCACAGGTGTTCCTTCAGGTAGATGTTCCCCTTAGATGTTCCTGGTGCATGCCGTCTCTCTCCTCCTTTATAGTCCTCCTCCGCCAATCCTAACTCGGCTGCCCACATGCCGAGTACGCTGCTCTCCTCCAATCAGGAGCAGGATCAGCTCCTGGAGGTCATCACTCAAGTTGGCAAGAGGCAGCTGCGTAGAAGCTGTTTTCTCCTCTCCCAGCGCCATATTGTGGGAGAGCAGATGCATAGAATAAGTCTTAATTCCAGTAACTCAGTCCAGTCCGGGTTGCTCCCCACACTGGATAAAATAAAAAACAAAACCTCAAATCATTACTGAATACCAAGTTGTTATCTGTAGGGGAGATAAATGACCTCATGAGTCTTGTAATCAGGGATCCATAGGCCAGTTCCACCATTTCCACAGTTGAGTGGTTAATTTTTATAAAAGGTTAATTTGCAAGCATAAAAGAAGGGCAAGGAAATTCTAAGCAAAGGCAAGGAAGCTAGAGAGTAGGACTTGAAAATATATAGCATCTGCATCAAAAGCATTATATCAGGCATTATATGTGCTAAATATAATTTTTCTTTACTTATTTTTAAACTTTATAAAATGTAAGACATGGTAATATTCTTAAATACCTTTTTCTCATCCAGCATTATACCTTTGAAATTTACATGTTGACAAATCTGTCTCTACTTCATTTATTTTAAATGCAGCATATTAAATATATATCATAAATAATTATTTTTAAAAATGTATTTAAAATGCAGAGAGAGAGCTCACAACAGCTGAGGCTGGGCCGGGTTGAAGCCAGAAGCCAGGAATTCAATCTAGATCTCTGATCTGGGTGGCAGGGACCCAAGTGCCTGATCCATCACATACTGCCTCCGAGGGTATGCATTAGCAAGAACCTGGATTAGAAATGGAGTTGGACTAACACCCAGGCAGTCCATTATGAAATGTGGGCACCTATGGCAGTGGCTTAACTGCTGCACCACAATGCCCATTCAGATTATGCATTCTTAATTTATAAAGAAGGCATTTGAGATTGCTCCCAGTTTTAGATTTTATATTCAAAAAATGATAGTATAACATACTTAGACATGTCTCTTGGTGCTGATTTACAGAACTTTCTTTAGATTGAATATCTGGGTGGAATTCCTAAATTATAGGTCTGTATATCTTCAACTTTACCAGACAATCCCAAGTTGTTGGCCAGAGTGATTATGTAAGTTTTTATTCTTTACTGCCTAAATTTACATTTTACTTCCACTTATTTGATGAATTTAGCAATTCTAGAGAAATGAATTACAGAACTAATTAAATGGGGATATATTCCATGTTTTTGAATAGAAAGACTCAATATTTTCACTATTTCAGTGCTATTAAATTCATCTATAATTCAATGAAATCCATATCAAAATCTCAGAAAACTACTATGTGTTATCAACAATCTAATTCTAAAGTTCATAGAAAAACAAAAGATCCAGAATAGTCAACACAATCTTGAAAGAACAAATTCAGAGGACTTACACTACCCAACTTCAAGATTCAATATAAAGCTACAATAATCAATGTGGTATTGGTGAAAGAATAGACCAAGTAGATCAATGGAACAGGATAGGGAGCTCATAAACAGGTCTGCATAAATAGAGCCAACGTATATTTGACAAAGGAGCAAAGACAATATAATGGTAATGGAGCAAAGATAATTTTTTTCAACAAATGGCACTGGAACTAGATATCCTTGTTCAAAAAAAAATGTTATCTATGAGGCTGACTTTGTGGTATAGCAGGTTAAGCCATCCATTGCTTGCAATGTCGGCATCCCATTTCAGCGTTTCACTTTGAGTCCTGCTCGTTCCACTTCCAACCCAGCTCCCTGTTGCTGCACCAGGGAAAGGAACAGAGAATGGCCCAAGTATTTGGGTTCCTGCCAACCATGTGAGAGACCTGGATGGAGTTCCCAACTCCTGGTTTAAGCCTGGTCCAGCTCTGGGTGTTGTAGTCATTTGAGGAGTAACCAGCAGGTGGAAACCTCTCTCTCTCTCTCTCTCTCTCTCAGATGTTGTGTTTTTCAAATAAATACATAAATCTTCTAAAAAATAAAATGGGCTAAAGACCTTAATAGACACCCTACCAGAGGAGGTATATGCAGATGACAAGCTTATTAACAGATACCCCTCTTCGTATTTCATCGTGGAAATGCAGATTGACACATAATACCACCATACAACTTTCAGAATGGTCAAAACCCAAGACGGGGTTAACACTGAAGCTGGGGAAGAGCTCTCATTCATTGTTGGTGGCAATGTAAAAATGGCACAGCCACTTTGAAAAAGTTTGCCAATTTCTGAAAAATAACAATAAACAACTAGAAATAATCCAGCAATTACACTCCTTGATATTTACCCAACGGAGTTGAAAACTTATGTCTACACAAACACTTGTACCTGAAATTCATAGCAACCTCCAATTCGAAGATGGGATCATTAAAAGGTGATTAGGCAGGGGCAGGTTCTCATGAGTGGGTTCATGCCATTACCTTGAGAGTGACTCTTCGTATCTTTTTTTTTTTTTTTTTTTGACAGGCAGAGTGGACAGTGAGAGAGAGAGACAGAGAGAAAGGTCTTCCTTTGCCATTGGTTCACCCTCCAATGGCCGCCGCGGCCGGCGCGCTGCAACCGGCGTACCACATTGATCCGATGGCAGGAGCCAGGTGCTTCTCCTGGTCTCCCATGGGGTGCAGGGCCCAAGCACTTGGGCCATCCTCCGCTGCACTCCCGGGCCACAGCAGAGAGCTGGCCTGGAAGAGGGGCAACCGGGACAATCCGGCACCCCGACCGGGACTAGAACCCGGTGTGCCGACGCCACAAGGCGGAGGATTAGCTTAGTGAGCCGCGGCGCCGGCCTCTTCATATCTTTCTAAGGACTGGAGTCCTTAGGAAAAGATGATATTGACCCCTCTTACTCTATCTCATCCTCTCTTGCCTTCTACCTTCTGTCATGGGATGATGTAACAAGATCCTCAGCAAAGGCCAATTCTTCAGTGTTGGGCTTTTTCAGCCTCCAGAACCATGAAACAAATTTCTGCTTATTACAAATCACCTAGTCTCCAATACACTGTTATGGCAGCACAAAATGTACTAAGACAAGCACTAAAAAGAAATAAGCTATCGAGCTATAAAAGCACATGGAAGAACCTTAAATACGTATTAGTGAGAGAAGCTAATTTAGAAAGACTACATACTGTATGAGTCCAACTATAGGATATTCTAGAAAAGGAAAATTACAGAGACAATAGAAAGTTTTATGGTTACCAGGGATTGAAGCTTAGAAGAATACACATGCAGAGCACAGAGGAGGTTTAGGGCACAAAAGATACTCTGTATGACATTGTAACAGTGCATAAATGCTATTGTTCAATTGTCCAAACCAATAGAAAGTACCAGATCAATAGTGAACTCCATTGTAAATTGTGAATTATCGGTTATTCTTCTGTGTCAATTTAGGTTTATCAGTTGTGACAAACGTGCCATGGTGGGGTAGATGTTGAAGATTGCGGGGGGGGGGGGGGGGGTTGTGCACCTGTTGAAATGTTAGATACATAGGAACTCTCTGTACCTTCCTTGCAATGTTTCTGTGAATCTAGGACTTATCTAAAAAATAAAGTCTTTTAAAAAGAATTCCTGCCCCTTTCTTCTGAGACAGGCAGTCCTAACACATCCTCCTCTTAGCTACTCCTGACAGGAGTCCTTGGGCCTTCTATCTCCTCTCTCTGCTTAGTAGCACTTCACTACCACTGGCCAAGGATATCCTTTCTATACTACAGGAGAACTCTAAATGCTACACCATTCAGACTCAGACTTGCTTTGTTAAATGGAATGATTAAAGAATTTATGAAGTTAGCTCTCACAAAACTCATCATATACATTTATGTTTTAATTTCATAAGCTATCACTTGTCTTTTTGTTCTTTCTGACACATTCATTTCCTAGGTGGAAGCTTAGAAACTGAAGGGAAAAAAAAAGATAGGCATATGAGGAACACAGAATTTCAGGACCTTTTTCTAGAAAAAAAGTTAATTTCAAGCAAATAGTTCTCCCTATACCCAGAGATTTTAAAAGCAAGTTGGAATTTCTTAAAAAAATAAACCTCAGGGACTAACAACAGATCCTAAAAGAGATGAGGAGAGAACAGGAGATGAAAAGTGAGCCCATGGAGCTCAGGGATGAATAGAAGAATAAAATTAAATCATTACAGAGATGAAATTCTCATTAAAATCAACAAAAGGTAAAAAAAAAGATAAGGATAAAAATATAGTCTAGGACAAAGAAGACAGTCTTGAGGAAATAACAGAAAATGAAATGGGAAAGGACAAAGATAAAATGATAGTGAAGACGGTGAATATGGCCAACATACAAATATTCACTGTTGGGGAAGACAAGAACACATAGAATGGGAAAACTTCAAATACATAATTGAATAAAATTTCCTAAAATGAATGTTCAAATCTACATATTATAAAGTTAGCAGTTTAGCCAACACCCCCCTCCCAAATTTTATCAGGACTAAATATAAAACAAAATGGATCTCAGGTAACAGACTGTAGGAAGATACACAGGCAATAAATAAGGAATATATATACAAGGTCTACCAAAATGAGAAAGAATAGTAGAAAATTAATTGAAGAGCAAGTTAGGATCCTGGAATGTTGAAAGTCCAGCATGGTGTGGTTGTTAAGAAGCCAGCTCTATAGTTAAATGTGTAAGTAACTTACTTTGTCTCTGTGTGCCTCAGGTTTCTTAAATAAAAAGAGATCATAATAATAGACACCCACATAATACAGTAACTGTGAATATTAAATAAGACAATACATTTAGTTCTCTTAGAAAAATAAATTCCTGGGGATTCCAAAATGGGTGAATAGGAAAAATACATGATTTTGACCAAGGGAATATAGCAGAAGAAAAGCAGAGGAAGTGCATTCCTAAGGGAGAGTTAGAGCGAAGTTTCCAATGCCATCTCACTAGTCCAAGTGATCAATTTCTGTTCACAATTGATCATAATGATAGGACTAAGAGTCAAAGGGATCACATAAACAAGACTAGTGTCTGCAAATACTAACCGATAGAATAAAAAAGGGAGAGAACGATTCAACATGGGAAGCGAGATACACAGCAGACTCATAGAATGGCAGATGTCTTAAACAGCACTCTGGCCTCAGAATCAGCCCTTAAGGTATGCAGATCCGGCTGGAAAGCCCATGAGAGTATTTCAGGCATGGAAAGCCAAGACACTCTGGCAAAAAAAAAAAAAAAAAAAAAAAATGACCTAAATGAAAGATCTCCACGAGTGATCTCCCAGTGGAAAGAACAGGTCATCAAAGAAGGAGGTACCTTTCTCTGAAGGGAGGAAAGAACTTCCACTTTGACTACAACCTTGTCAAAATATGATCAGAGTCGGTGAACTCAAAAGGCTTCTATAGCCTTGGCGACTCATGACAAGAGCCTAGGGTGATTACTGATGCCATAAACAAGAGTGTCAATTTGTTAAGTCAACAACAGGAGTAGGAGTCACTGTGCACTTACTCCTCATGTAGGATCTCTGTCCTTAATGTGCTGTACATTGTGATTTAATGCTCTAACTAGTACTCAAACAGTATTTTTCACTTTGTGTTTCTATGTGGGTGCAAACTGTTGAAATCTTTACTTAATGTGGGGAGCAACTGGGAGCAACTCGGACTAGACTGTTACTCGAATTAAGACTTATTCTATGCATCTGCTCTCCCACAATATGGCGCTGGGAGAGGAGTAAGCTTCTACACAGCTGCCTCCAGTTCAACCAATAAACTGTAGGACCTGCTCCTGATTGGAGGAGAGCAGCGTACTCGGCGTGTGGGTAGCAGAGTTGGGATTGGTGGAAGGACTATAAAGGAGGAGAGAGACAACATGCACCAGGAACATCTATCTGAAGGAACACCTGAGCAGCCCCCGAGAGAGCCGGCCGGCGGTGTGCCGCTCCCCTGCGGAAGTGGGGAAAGTGGCAGGGGGAACCGCCCTTCCACGGAGGTGGGAGGGTCGGTAGCCAACCCGGGAAGAATCAGCATCAAACCCAGGGAGGGCCGAGCAGACAAAAGAACAGCGCAGGGTCCTGTGTCGTTCCTCCATGAAGAGGGGGAGCGACAACTTAATATATGCTAAACTGATCTTCTGTATATAGAGAGAATTGAAAATAAATCTTGATGTGAATGGAAGGGGAGAGGGAGTGGGAAAGGGGAATGTTGCGGGTGGGAGGGAAGTTATTGGGGGGGAAGCCATTGTAATCCATAAGCTGTACTTTGGAAATTTATATTCATTAAATAAAAGTTAAACAAATAAAATTATTGTTCATAAAAAAAAAAGAAGAAACAATGAAAAACAAATTCAGGAGGCAAAGAAATCCATACAGGACATGAATGAAAAACTTTCCTGTGATATAAAGATTTTGAAAAGAAATCGAACAAATATCAGAAATGAAGAATTCAATATGACAAAAAATACAATGGAAAGCCTTAACAAATGACTTGGTGAGGCAGAAGAATATCTGAACTAAAAGACAAATCTTTCGAAATATATCAGTCAGACCAAAAACACAAGAAGCAATTAGAAAAATTAAACACAGTGTTTGAGATTTATGAGATACTAACACACGACCCAACATATGGAACTTAGGAATTCCTAAAGGTGTGGAGAAAACGTATGGGTAGGCCTATTCAGTGAAATAACAGAAAACTTCCTCAGTTTGCAGAAAGAAAGGGACATCCAAGTACAGGAAACACAGAGCTCCTAATAGACATGACCAGCAAAGATCTTCACCATGACACATTGTAGTTAAACTTTCAACAGTAAAACTTAAAGAAAAAGGCTAAACTGTGCATGAGACAAACACCAGATTACCTTCAAAGGAACTCCAACTAGACTGACAGCTGATTTGTGTAAAAACTCTACATGCTAGAAGAGAATGGAGAAACATAGTCCAAGTCTTAAAAGAAAAACAGATCTGCCCAGAATACTGTACCCTACAAAACTCTCATTTATTAATGAAGGTGAAATAAAGACCTTCCATAATGAACAGAATATGAAAGAATTTGTCCAGCCTTATAAATGATGTTTAAAGATGTGCTGCAAAAGAAACACAGATAGTCCTCACTATGAAAGAATGTGAAGACAAAAAATCTTCTTATCAAAGTACAATGGAAATCCAAAGCAAACAATAGGAATATGTAGGGGGAAATGGCAGGGGCACGTTGTTCCTTATCAACAGTAACTTTGAATGTAAGTGGCCTAAATTCTCCATTTAAAAGATACAGATTGGCTGAATGAATTAAAAACAAGACCCATCTATTTGCTGCTTAGAAGAAACACACCTCACCAACAAAAATACATACAGACTGAAAGTGAAAGCATATAAAAAGATATTCTGGGGACGGCACTTTGGCCTAGCAGGTAAAGCTGCGTCCTGCAGTGCTGGCATCCCATACAGGTGCCATTTCAAGTCCCAGCTGCCCCACTTCCAATCCAACTCTCTGCCATAACCTGGGAAACCAGTAGAAGATGGCACAAGAATTTAGGCCCCTGCACCCACGTGGGAGACCCAGAGGAAACTCCTGACTCCTGGCTTCAGCCTTTGGGCCAATTGGGGAGTGAAACAGTGGATGGAAGATCAATATCTCCCCCCCCCCACCGTGTAACTCTGACTTTCAAATAAATAAATAAATCTTTAAAAAATATAGTCCATGCTAATGAAAAGCAAAAACAAGTAAGGGTAACCATTCTAACATCAGAAAAATAGATTTTGACACAAAAAATGTTAAAAGAGACAAAAAAGGTCAATATTAATGATTAAGTGAACAATCCAACAGGAAGATGTGACTGTAATAAATATATATGCACCCAGTGACAGGGTGCCTGGCTATTTATTTATCTTTTTTTTAGTTACTCTTTCTTTATTTTTTATAGAAAGCTTTTATTTGATAAAAATAAATTTCTTAAGTACAACTTTTGGAATATAGCGGTTCTTCCCCTATACCCTCCTTTCCACCCCCAAACCATCTCACATCTTACTCCCTTTCCCATCCCATTCTTCATTACGATTCATTTTAATTGTCTTTATATACAAAATATAGAAGATCAGCTCTATACTAAGTAAAGATTTCAACAGTTTAGGGTGCCTGGCTATTTAGAAATGTTAATGGACATACCAGCACTGTGGTTCACTTGGTTAATCCTCCACCTGTGGCACCGGCATCCCATATAGGTGCCAGGTTCTAGTCCCAATTTCCCTTCTTCCAGTCCAGCTCTCTGCTGTGGCTCGGGAAGGCAGTGGAGAATGGCCCAAGTGCTTGGGCCCTGCACCCACATGGGAGACCAAGAGGAAGCACCTGCTCTTGGCATTGGATCGGCGTGGTGTGCCAGCTGTAGCAACCATTTGAGGGGTGAACCAATGGAAGGAAGACCTTTCTCTCTGTCTCTCTCTCTCACTGTCTAACTCTACATGTCAAATAAAAATAAATAAATAAAAATTAAAAATTAAAAAATGTTAATGGATCTAAATGGAGACATAGACTCTAACACAATAGTAATAGGGGGCTTCAACCCCAATTTCATCAATGGACATATCAACTAGACAGAAAACCAACAAAAAAACAACAGACCTAATGAACACTATGGATCAAATGGGCCTAACTGGTATCTACACCCTTCATTTCACAGTTGCAGAATACACATTCTTTACATCAGTACATGAAACTTTTTCTAGGACAGACCATATGCTAGGACATAAAGAAAGTCTCAGATAATTCAAAAAATTGAAATCATACCATGTATCATTTCTGACCAAAATGGAATGAAGATGGAAATTAACAACTGGAGAATCTCTAGAACATATGCAAACACATGGAGACTGAACAACACCCTCCTGCATTAGAGGTAAGTATAGAAAAAATCAAAAAGGAAATAAAAAAAATCCTGGAAATTAATGAAGATGACAGTCTAGTATATCAAACCTTGTGGGATACAACAAAAATAGTGTTAAGAGGGAAGTTTATAGTAATTACTGTCTACATCAAGAAATTGGAAAGGAATCAAATAATGAGCTATCAATGCATTCCAAATCATAGGAAAACAACAATAAACCAAACCCCAAATTAGTAGGAGGAAAGAAATAATGAAAAATAGAGACATAAACAATAGCAAACTGAATTTAAAAATTACAAAAGATCAGTGAAATGAAGAGCTGCTTTTTTTGACAAAATTTTTAAAAAGCTGATATACCATTGGCCTAATTAATCAAAAAAAAAGCGGGAGAAGACCCAAATCAGCAAAATCAGAAGTGAAAAAGAAGATGTAACAACAGATACCACAGAAATAAAAAAGAATCATCACGAATTACTACAGCTATAAGCCAACAAATAGAAAAATCTGCAAGAAATGGATAGATTCCTGGATATATATCATCTACCAAAAGTGACTGATGAAGACATAGAAAACCTAAACAAGCCAACAAACAAGAGATGGAACCAGTAATAAAGACTCTCCCTATTAAGAAAAGCCCAGAACTAGATGGCTTTACTGATGATTTCTACCAGATTTTTAAAGAAGAACTAATTCAAATTCTTCTCAAACTATTCAAAACTATTGAAAAGGGAGAGAATCCTCCCAAACTCCCACTATGAAGCCAGCATCATCTTAATTCTTAAACCAGAAAAAGATACAACAAAGAAAGAGAACTATATCACTGATGGACATAGATGTAAAAATCCTCAATAAAATACTAACTAATAGAACCCAACAACACATCAGAAAGATCAATCACCTGGACCCAGTGAGATTTATCCCTAGTACACAGGAATAGTTCAACATTCACTAATCAATAAATGTGATACATCACATTAACAAACTTAAGAACAGAAACCATATTATCTCAATAGATGCACAAAAAACATTCAGGAAAATACAACATTCTTTCATGGTAAAAACCTTAAGCAAATTGGGTGTAGAAGGAACATTCCTCAACACATTCAGGCATTACATGACAAACTCACAGCCAGCATGATATTGAATGGGGAAAAGTTGGAAGCATTTCCACTAAGATCCAGAACCAGACAAGGATTCCCAGTTTCACCATTGCTCTTCAATATAGTTATGAAAGCTATTCAATATAGTTATGAAAGTGTTAGCCAGAGCCATGAGGCAAGAAAAAGCAATCAAACAGATACAAACTGGAAAAGAGGAAGTTAAATTATCTGTTTATAGAAGACATGGTTCTATATATAGGAGAACCAAAAGACTCCACTAAGAGGCCATTGGAATGCATAAGAGATTTTGGTAAAGTTGAAAGATATAAAGTTAACATATAAAAATCAATATACACAGAGAATGCCATGGCTGAGAAAGAACTTGTAAGATCAGTCCCATTAACAACGGCTTCAAAAAATTTGCATACCTTGTAATAAATTTAACCATGTATTTTTTTATAAAACATCAGAGAAATAAATAGAAAAAGAAATGGAAAAATCTTTTGTGTTCATGGATTGGAAAAATTATTATCTTCAGGGTCCAGCACTTTGGCATACAAGGTTAAACCTCAGCCTGCAGTACCAGCAACACCTATGGACACTGTTTTAAGCCCCAGCTGCTCTACTTTAAATCCAGCTCCCTGCTAATGTGCCTAGGAAAACAGCAGAAAAAGGCCCCAGTACTTGTGTGCCAGCACCCACATAGGAGGCCCAGAAAAATGCTCCTGGCTCCTGGGTTTGGCCTAGCTGAATCCCAGCCTTTCAGGCCATTTAGAGAGTGAAGCAGCAGATGGAAGATCACTCTCTCACACATGTGTGTGTCTTCTCTCTCTGTATCTCTGCCTTTCAAATAAATAAACAAATCTTTTAAAAAGAATTAATATATTCAAAATGTCCATACAACCGAAAACAATTGATAGATTCAACATGATCCCAATTAAAATACCAATGACAGTCTTCTCAGATCTAGAAAAAAAAAACCAATACTTAAACTCAAATGGAGGAGAGGCAAGATGGCGGAATAGGAAGGGAGCACACTGATAGTCCGGGGAGAGACAGTTTAATAAAAGTGGACATACTGTAGGTTCAAGGAAGAGTAGGGGAGGAAACAGCAGAAGAAACTCTTCCGGAACGCGTGATTCACAGTGGACCCGCATGGAGAGCGTGGGAACCCACAGTTCGGGACACCAGCGGCAGACTCAACACACCAGCGCTGGAACGCGAGGTGAGCCGAACCTCAATAGCCCAAGACATGGGCAGGCAAGCGAAGAGAGGAGACTAGAGGGAACGACCCGCGGGGGGGGGGGGGGGATGGAGTTCACCAGGCTAACTGGAAGAGAGAGAGAGAGAAAAAAAAAAAAAGGTGACTGGTAAGGACACGGGTTTCTCTCTCCGCTCACCTCTCAAGGGCGAGCAAGACAAAGAGCAGGCGCCATCTTGGACATACGTCATAAGCAGAGCGACCTCAGGTCTGCACCGGCCCTGAGCCTAGCAGAAAAACCTGACTCTGGGCGGGGCGAAATTAACAGGAGATTAGGACCTAGTAAATTTGTGGTGCTACTGAACTGAGACTGTGAAAACAGAGACGGTGGGGGAGAGAACTCACAGAATTCACGTGAGTACTCTCCAGAGACGCTACAATTCCGTAACTTTGGCAACCCAGTGGGAGACTGAAGGAGAATTTGAGCCCACTCTGAGGCAGAACAGATTCCCTGTGTGGTCCTTGGGAAAGACCTTCTGATCTCTGGCTCCTGTGGGTATATCACTTGCCTGCTAACTACCTCCAACTTCATTCAGCTGTGCGGAATTACTTCCCTTTTGAATCAAAAAAAGAAAGAGAGAGAGAGAGATCTATCACGCCTAACCTGGGAGTGTCACCTTTGGCACACCAAACAGAGCTCTCAGGCCACACCCATCTCAAGCCTCTAAGGCTCCATCAAAAACAGACAGTCCACTTAATCTAGAGTCATAGTATAACAAGAAAAAGCACCACAGTGAAGAAACCAAATATCTCCAATATGCCAAATAACAAACGCAAAAACCGAGATAATAGAAACAAGGAGGTCACCATGACGCCCCCAAATGAAAAACACCCCAATTCAAGATTATGAAGATGATGAGATAGAAGAAATGCAAGAAGCAGATCTCAAAAAATTGATAAGAACATTAAGAAGTTCTCAAAAACAAATTCTTGAACTACAGAAATCCTTAATGGAAAAGGTAGAAAATCTCTCTCGTGAAAATGAAATATTAAGGAGGAATCAAAATGAAATGAAACAACTAGTACAACAGGAAACTGTGATAGTGACGAGAAATCATAATGAAGTGAAGAATTCAATAGATCAAATGAAAAACACAATAGAGAGCCTTACAAACAGAATGGGTGAAGCAGAAGAGAGAATATCGGACTTAGAAGACAGAGAACAGGAAAGGATACAGTCAGACCAAAGAAAAGAAGAGGAAATTAGAAATCTAAAACATATTGTTGGGAATCTTCAGGATACTACTAAAAAACCCAACATTCGGGTTCTAGGAGTTCCTGAAGGCATGGAGAGGGAGAAAGGATTAGAAGGCCTTTTTAGTGAGATATTAGCAGAAAATTTCCCAGGTTTGGAGAAGGACAGAGAAATCCTAGTACAGGAAGCTCACAGAACCCCTAATAAACACGACCAAAAGAGATCCTCACCACGACACGTTGTAATTAAACTCTCCACAGTGAAACATAAAGAAAAGATCCTAAAATGTGCAAGAGAGAAACGTCAGATTACTCTCAGAGGATCTCCAATCAGACTCACAGCTGACTTCTCATCAGAAACCCTACAAGCTAGGAGGGAATGGCGAGATATAGCCAGGTACTAAGAGAGAACAACTGCCAGCCCAGAATATTATATCCTGCAAAGCTATCATTTGTGAATGAAGGTGAAATAAAGACTTTTCATAGCAAACAGAAATTGAAAGAATTTGTTGCCACTCATCCAGCCCTGCAAAAGATGCTTAAAGATGTGTTACACACAGAAACACAGAAACACGGTCATCAATATGAAAGAAGGTAAAGGAAGGAAACCTCACAGCAAAAGATCACAGGGAATTCAAAGCATATAGTAGAACTTATCTTTGGCAAATGGCAGGGCAAAGTTACCACTTATCATTAGTCACATTGAATGTTAATGGCCTGAACTGTCCAGTTAAAAGACACCGATTGGCTGATTGGGTTAAGGAACAAAACCCATCTATTTCCTGCTTACAAGAAACGCATCTTTCCAACAAAGATCCATACAGACTAAAAGTGAAAGGCTGGAAAAAGATATACCATGCCAACAGAAATGAAAAAAGAGCGGGCGTAGCCATTTCAATATCGGACAACATAAACTTTACCACAAAAACTGTTAAGAGAGACAAAGAGGGGCACTACATAATGATTCAGGGATCAATACAACAAGAAGATATAACAATTATCAATGTATATGCACCTAACTACAGGGCACCGGTTTATCTAAAAGATTTGTTAACAGACTTAAAGGGAGACTTAGACCCCAATACAATAGTACTGGGGGACTTCAATACTCCACTCTCAGAAATAGACAGATCAATAGTACAGAAGATCCACAAGGATACAGTAGATTTAAACGACGCTATAGCCCAAATGGATCTAACAGATATATACAGAACTTTCCATCCTACAGCTAAAGATTTTACATTCTTCTCAGCAGTACATGGAACCTTCTCTAGGATTGACCACATACTAGGCCATAAAGCAAGTCTCAGCAAAATCAAAAGAATTAGAATCATACCATGCAGCTTCTCAGACCATAAAGGAATGAAGTTGGAAATCAGCAACTCAGGAATCCCTAGAGCATACGCAAACACATGGAGATTGAACAACATGCTCCTGAATGAACAATGGGTCATAGAAGAAATTAAAAGAGAAATCAAAAATTTTCTGGAAGTAAATGAGGATAACAGCACAACATACCAAAACTTATGGGACGCAGCAAAAGCAGTGTTAAGAGGAAAGTTTATAGCAATAGGTGCCTACATCAAGAAATTGGAAAGGCACCAAATAGATGAGCTTTCAATTCACCTCAAGGATCTAGAAAACCTACAGCAAACCAGACCCAAATCTAGTAGGAGAAGAGAAATAATTAAAATCAGAGAAGAAATCAACAGGATTGAATCAAAAAAAATTACAAAAAATCAGCCAAATGAGGAGCTGGTTTTTTGAAAAAATAAAAAAAATTGACACCACATTGGCCCAACTAACTAAAAAAAGAAAAGACCCAAATCAATAAAATCAGAGATGAAAAAGGAAACGTAACAACAGACACCACAGAAATAAAAAGAATCATCAGAAATTACTACAAGGACTTGTATGCCAGCAAACAGGGAAACCTATCAGAAATGGATAGATTCCTGGACACATGCAACCTACCTAAATGGAACCAGGAAGACATCGAAAACCTAAACAGACCCATAACTGAGACAGAAATTGAAACAGTAATAAAGGCCCTCCCAACAAAGAAAAGCCCAGGACCAGATGGATTCACTGCTGAATTCTACCAGACATTTAAAGAAGAACTGACTCCAATTCTTCTCAAACTATTCAGAACAATCGAAAAAGAGGGAGTCCTCCCAAATTCTTTCTATGAAGCCAGCATCACCTTAATTCCTAAGCCGGAAAGAGATGCAGCACTGAAAGAGAATTACAGACCAATATCCCTGATGAACATAGATGCAAAAATCCTCAATAAAATTCTCCCCAATAGAATGCAACAACACATCAGAAAGATCATCCACCCAGACCAAGTGGGATTTATCCCTGGTATGCAGGGATGCTTTAATGTGCGCAAAACAATCAATGTGATACACCACATTAACAGACTGCAGAAGAAAAAGCATATGATTATCTCAATAGATGCCGAGAAAGCATTTGATAAAATACAACACCCGTTCATGATGAAAACTCTAAGCAAACTGGGTTTGGAAGGAACATTCCTCAATACAATCAAAGCAATCTATGAAAAGCCCACAGCCAACATCCTATTGAATGGGGAAAAGTTGGAAGCATTTCCACTGAGATCTGGTACCAGACAGGGATGCCCACTCTCACCACTGCTATTCAATATAGTTCTGGAAGTTCTAGCCAGAGCTATTAGGCAAGAAAAAGAAATGAAAGGGATACAAATTGGGAAGGAAGAACTCAAACTATCCCTCTTTGCAGATGACATGATTCTTTAGGGGACCCAAAGAACTCTACTAAGAGACTATTGGAACTCATAGAAGATTTTGGCAAAGTAGCAGGGTATAAAATCAATGCACAAAAATCAACAGCCTTTGTATACACAGGCAATGCCATGGCTGAGGAAGAACTTCTAAGATCAATCCCATTCACAATAGCTACAAAAACAATCAAATACCTTGGAATAAACTTAACCAAGACATTAAAGATCTCTACGATGAAAATTACAAAACCTTAAAGAAAGAAATAGAAGAGGATACCAAGAAATGGAAAAATCTTCCATGCTCATGGATTGGAAGAATCAATATCATCAAAATGTCCATTCTCCCAAAAGCAATTTATAGATTCAATGCAATACCAATCAAGATACCGAAGACCTTCTTCTCAGATCTGGAAAACATGGTGCTGAAATTTATATGGAGGCATAAGAGACCTCGAATAGCTAAAGCAATCTTGTACAACAAAAACAAAGCCGGAGGCATCACAATACCAGATTTCAGGACATACTACAGGGCAGTTGTAATCAAAACAGCATGGTACTGGTACAGAAACAGATGGATAGACCAATGGAACAGAATTGAAACACCAGAAATCAACCCAAACATGTACAGCCAACTTATATTTGATCAAGGATCTAAAACCAATTCCTGGAGCAAGGACAGTCTATTCAATAAATGGTGTTGGAAAAACTGGATTTCCACGTGCAGAAGCATGAAGCAAGACCCCTACCTTTCACCTTACACAAAAATCCACTCAACATGGATTAAAGACCTAAATCTACGACCTGACACCATCAAGTTATTAGAGAACATTGGAGAAACCCTTCAAGATATTGGCACAGGCAAAGAATTTCTGGAAAAGACCAGGGAGGCACAGGCAGTCAAAGCCAAAATCAACTATTGGGATTGCATCAAATTGAGAAGTTTCCGTACTGCAAAAGAAACAGTCAGGAGAGTGAAGAGACAACCAACAGAATGGGAAAAAATATTTGCAAACTATGCAACAGATAAAGGGTTAATAACCAGAATCTACAAAGAGATCAAGAAACTCCACAAACACAAAACAAACAACCCACTTAAGAGATGAGCTAAGGACCTCAATAGACATTTTTCAAAAGAGGAAATCCAAATGGCCAACAGGCACATGAAAAAATGTTCAAGGTCACTAGCAATCAGGGAAATGCAAATCAAAACCACAATGAGGTTTCACCTCACCCCTGTTAGAATGGCTCACATACAGAAATCTACCAACAACAGATGCTGGCGAGGATGTGGGGAAAAAGGGACACTAACCCACTGTTGGTGGGAATGCAAACTGGTCAAGCCACTATGGAAATCAGTCTGGAGATTCCTCAGAAACCTGAATAGAACCCTACCGTTCGACCCAGCCATCCCACTCCTTGGAATTTACCCAAAGGAAATGAAATTGGCAAACAAAAAAGCGGTCTGCACCCTAATGTTTATTGCAGCTCAATTCACAATAGCCAAGACCTGGAACCAACCTAAATGCCCATCAACGGTAGACTGGATAAAGAAATTATGGGATATGTACTCTTTAGAATATTATACCGCAGTAAGAAACAATGAAATCCAGTCATTTGCAACAAAATGGAGGAATCTGGAACACATGCTGCTGAGTGAAATAAGCCAGTCCCAAAGGGACAAATACCATGTGTTCGCCCTGATCGGTGACAACTGACTGAACACCAAAAAGGAAACCTGTTCAAGTGAAATCAACACTATGAGAAACGGTGACTTGATCAGCATAGCCCTGACTGTTAATGAACAACTTAATACATTATTCCTCTTAGTAGTTTTTTTTTTTGTCTGTTCTACTTAATTTGACTGGTTTAATTCTGTAATTAATACACAGTTATTCTTAAGTGTTGAAATTTAACTGAAATGTGATCCCTGTTAAACATAAGAGTGGGAATAAGATAGGGAAGAGATGTACAATTTGGGACATGCTCAAGCTGACTTGCCCCAAATGGTAGAGTTACAAACATACCAGGGGACTCCAATTTAATCCCATCAAGGTGGCATGTACCAATGCCATCTCACTAGTCCAAGTGATCAATTTCAGTTCACAATTGATCATAATGAAAGGACTAAGAGTCAAAGCGAGCACATAAACAAGTCTAGTACCTGCTAATACTAACCGATAGAATAAATAAAGGGGAGAGTGATCCAACATGGGAAGTGAGATACTCAGCAGACTCATAGAATGGCGGATGTCCTAAACAGCACTCTGGCCTCAGAATCAGCCCTTAAGGCATGCAGATCTGGCTGAAAAGCCCATGAGAGTATTTCAGGCATGGAAAGCCAAGACACTCTGGAAAAAAAAAAAACAAAACCCTAAATGAAAGATCTCTGTGAGTGAGATCCCAGTGGAAATAACAGGTCTTCAAAGAAGGAGGTACCTTTCTCTGAAGGGAGGAGAGAACCTCCACTTTGACTATGACCTTGTCTAAACAAGATAAGAGTCGGAGAACTCAAGGGGCTTCCATAGCCTTGGAAACTCATGACTGGTGCATAGGGAGATTACTGATGCCATAAACAGGAGTGTCAATTTGTAAAGTCAACAACAGGAGTCACTGTGCACTTACTCCTCATGTAGCATCTCTGTCATTAATGTGCTCTACATTGAGGCTTAATGCTATAACGAGTACTCAAACAGTATATTTCACTTTGTGTTTCTATGGGGGTGCAAACTGTTCAAATCTTTACTTAATGTATACTAAACTGATCTTCTGTTAAAAAAAAAAAAGAAGAAGAAGAAGAAATTAGCAATTCCCAACTTGACTCTCGCTGGGATTAAACATGACAATAGGTCTGATCTGATTTCATCATCATTTAAAAAACCATCTATTATTTTTCACTTTATGTTTCTGTGTGGGAGCAAACTGTTGAAATCTTTACTTAATGTATGCTAAACTGATCTCCTGTATGTAAAGAGAATTGAAAATTAATCCTCATGTGAATGGAAGGGGAGAGGGAATGGGAAAGGGGAGGGTTGCGGGTGGGAGGGATGTTATGGGGGGGAAGCCATTGTAATCCATAAGTCGTACTTTGGAAATTTATATTCATTAAATAAAAGTTAAAAAAAAACTCATATGGAAACACAAGAGACTCCAAAAAGCTAAATTAATCTTCAACAACAAAAACAAAAGTGGAGGCATCGCAATATCAGATTTCAAGACATACTACAGGGCAGTTAAACACAAAAAAGCCTGGTACTGGTACACAATGTAGACCAATGGAACAGAATAAAAACCCTAGAAATCAATCCATGCATCTACAACCAACTAGTCTTTCACAAAGGAGCTAAAACCAATCCCTGGAGAAAGGACAGTATCTTCAACAAATGGTGCTGGAAATATTGAATCTCTGTATTCAGAAGTCTGAAACAAAACCCCTACTTTTCTCCTTATACAAAAGTCAACTCAAAATGGATCAAGGATCTAAATTTATGACCTGAAACCATGAAATTACTAGAGGAGAACATTGGAGAAACTCTGCAAGACATTGGCATAGGCAAAGACTTCTTGGAAAAAGACCCCAGAAACACAAGCAATCAAAGCAAAAATTGACAAATGTGATTACATCAGGCTAAGAAGCTTCTGCACTGCAAAGGAAACACTCAGCAAAGTGAATGGAAACTGATAGAAATGGAGAGAATATTTGCAAGCTATGCAACTGATGAAGGATTAATATCCAGAATCTATAAACAGCTTAAGTAACTCAACACAACAACAAAACAAACAACCCAGTTAAGAAATGGGCAAAAGATTTGAACAGGCATTTTTCAAAAGAGGAAATTCAAATGCCCAACACATACATGAAAAACTGCTCAGTATCACTAGCCATCAGAGCAATGCAAGTAAAAACCACAATGAGGTTTCACCTCACCCCAGTTAGAATGCCTCTCATACAGAAAACAAACAAAAAAACCAATGAATGTTGTTGAGGATGTGGTAGAAAAATTACCCTAATCCAATGTTGATGTAAATGCAAACTAGAACAGTAATTGTGGGAGACAGTATGGAGATGTCACAGAAATCTAAAAATACATCTACCATATGACCAAGCCATCCTACTTTGGGAATTTCCCAAATGAAATGAAATCAGCATATTAAAGAGTTATCTGTACCCCAATGTTTATTGCAACTCAAGTCTCAGTAGCTAAGATAATCAACCCAGATTCTCATCAACCAATGAATAAAGAAAATGTGGTATATATGCTCTATGGAATACTACGAGGCTATAAAAAATGAAATCCTGCCATTTGCAATAAAATGGATCCAACTGGAAACCATTATACTTAGTGAATACAGCCAGTCCCCAAAAAGATAAATACCATATGTTTTCCCTGATCTGTGGCAACCAATAGAGTACAAAATAATGTAAGATATGTGAACAAAGTGTCATTTTGAGAATTTTTTAAAGATTTGTTTTTTTGAGAGGCAGAGTTACAGCCAGAGAGAAAGGGAGACAGAGACAAAGATCTTCCATTCACTGGATCACCACAAAATGGTCACAACAGCCGGAGCTGTGCCAATCAGAAGCCAGTAACCAGAAGCTTCTTTTAGGTCTCACATATTGGTGCAGGGACCTAAGCACTTGGGCCATCTTCTACTGCTTTCCCAGGCCACAGCAGAGAGCTGAATTGGAAGAGGAGCAGCTGGAACTTGAACAGGTGCCCTTATGGGTTGTCAGCACCACGTGCAGAAAATTAACCTGCTATGCCACAGTGCCAGCCCCCATTTTGAGAATTAATTACTATTTCTAGCCCTTGTCTTTACTGTTGAGGGACAGTGTGGGTTTTTTTTTTTCTTGCTATGCTTGAATCCTTTACTTAGTGGAGGGTTAATCTTATAATTACAAAATAAGTTGAAAGTATGTCATTGTAAAAATTAAAAGAAAGAATAAGAAAGGAGGGAGGAGGGAGGGTGGGAGTATGAGTAGGGTAGGAAACTTCACAATGTTCCAAAGCTGTATATATGAAATACATGAATTTGTTCACCTTATATAAATAAAAAAATCAAAATTAAAAAAGGAAAAGAAATTACTTGCCTATATTCACCACTATTTATTATAATTAAATTTAACAAAAGTCAATAATTCTCTGAAGGTGGCAGAATGAGAAGGAATAGACAAAGATGACATGTAGGTTTCAAGACTGTACAATCATAGTGCCATTCACTCATGAGAAGATTCTTTTTTAAAATTTACCAATTATAATTGCACCATTTTGAACATTCTAAGATTGAGGTATTTTCAGGAAGACAGGTAGAAATACCCAGGGTTATAGAGAGCAGTCAGGACTAGATATAGGTATCTTTAATGTGAATATAGATAGTATCTTCTTTGTGATATACACAACAAGATAAGAAAATGACTTTGAATTGAACATCCTCACTTATGTGCAGTGCAGAGAATCAAAGCTTGTGACAAAGGACCTGTGAAAAACAAAGAAGCGGGAGAAGATGAATGCTATGCCACTGGAGATTCTGTGGCCAGGAGCACGGATGAATGGGTTAGTTTTCCTCAAAAGGAGGTCACTTCTTCCCCTGAGACAGAAGGAAAACTGTAAGGGTGTGTGAGGAAGCAGATACATTTGTGGATTCCGGTGGGTAAAGCTCAGAGAGTTTGCACCTGCCCCTGGTACTTCAGTGTCACCTGTCAAGTAAGAAAGAAGCCATCTGTGACCAAGTACAGGAAAGCAGTGATGCAGTAAGGGCTAGGTGGAGTTAATGAAGGGAAGATGGGCAGAAGTATCCTCTCTCAAGAAAAAGGTGCATAAGTCATGTTGAAGGCCCAGGAAACATTGAATGAAAAGTATAAATTGCAGTTTTGCAAGCCAGAAAGTTGCTTTTGCATTTTTTTCTAGGCCTTATGTTGATGTTCTGAATTCAGAAATGAGACAGATTGGTCCATGATGGAGAATTTGAGTTAAGATACAGAATGAAAAAACTTACAACATGCCTACTTTTGCATGAAACAAAGTAGAAAATCATTAAATGTAGTCCATTTTAAATGCTACCTGACATATAGTGTTTGCTTCTGAGACAGAATACCTGAGCCCTGCCTGTATCCCTTATCATTTCATTGCCAAAGTAAATTTAAACCTATAATAAAATCTGTCACAGCATTCAATGGAAAGTATTTCCTAGAATTTTAAAAAATGAATGAGAAGGAAGCTTGAATATGCTGATTAACCTGTAAGCTACTTATTGAAAAAGAAAAGCAAGATTGAAAGATTATTATTTTAATAACCTTTCTCTCAGCCACTCTAAAAGATTACATAACTGATTGTATAACAAGCTATATAAAGTACAGGAGTTAGTTAAGGAAACATCAGTCTAATAACTTTCTGGCTTAAGTCTCACACAGTGCACTACTGGCATAACAAACACTTTAAAATTAATCCTTACAAGGAGCTCCTGTAAATAAATGCATCTTTGTTTAGTGTGGGCATTAAGTACTTTGTTGTAAGTTGTTTGAGTGTAAATAGGCAAGCTCATCAATGAACACTTCAAGGATATAATTCATTAGATATCTCAGTTATTCACAAAATAATATTATAGGATTAATGTAAAGCCTCCTAGTCAATAGAATTAATCCTTTATTCCATCATTTCAAGGAGGTAGATGTCAATATAAAGAAACATGTTTAAGGGGGACCAGCACTACGGTGCAGCAGGTTTTTTTTTTTAAGATTTATTTATTTTATTTGAAAGGCAGAGTTACAGAGAGATAGAGACAGAGACACAGAGAGAGAGAGACATCCTCCATCTGCTGGTTCACTCCCCAAATGGCCACAATGACTGGAGCTGGGCCAATCCAAAGCCAGGAGCTAGGAACTTTTTCTGGGTCTCCCATGTGTGTGCAGGGGCCCAAGCACTTGGGCCATCTGCTGCTTCTTTCTCAGGCTTTTAACAGGGAGCTGGATCAAAAGTAGAGTGTCCATATGGGATTCTGGTACTGCAGGTGGCAGCTTTACCTGCTATGACAATACCAGCCCCAGTGCAGCAGCTTAAACCACTGCCTGTGACACTAGCATCCCATGTGGGCACTGGTTCCTGTCCCGGCTGCTCCACTTTTGATCCAGCTACCTGCTAATGGCCTGGGGAAAGCAGCAGAAGATGGCCCAAGTGTTTGGGCCCTTGCCACCTATGTTGAAAATTCAGATGAAGCTCCCAATATGTGGCTTTGGCCTGGCCCAGCCCTGATAGTTGTAGCCACCTAGTGAGTAAACCACTGTATGGAAGATTCATTCTCTCTCTCTCTTTCAAATAAATAAAGCTTTTAAAAATATATGTATATTTAGAAATTGAATCCATAAAGAGGGACAAGATAAGTTACTAAAGGATACTGATTCAAACTGAGGCAAAGAAAGAAAGAATGAAGAATAAAGTGAGAACAAAGGAATTAATGCAAGAATAGCAAAGTATATTTCATACCAAAATGTGTAAGGCAAATTCTTCAAAATAAACAAGCTCTGGTCAATGCACCTATGAGGAGCTCGAGTTCCCCATACACTTCCACTAACTATGGGAGGGCAGTTCAAATAACAATTAGCAGGCCTCCTGCCAGGTAAAACTGGCAAGTAGATAAAATATGTTTTCAGCAACAGCACGCCTTCTAGTCCCTCTCCCTACTTCTACCTTTATTGCCATTCTTCTTCAAAACCAAACAGGTCAATAAAACAAGGCAAAGGCCACTTGAAAAAGAGGTCATGGGAACACAACAGAGGTGTTCTGTGTTTAAAAAAAGAACAGGGAAGTGCAGGTCTTGAAATTAGTTAGAGGGGCGCTGGCGCTGCAGCTCACTAGGCTAATCCTCTGCCTTGCGGCACTGGCACACTGGGTTCTAGTCCCGGTTGGGGTGCCGGATTCTGTCCCAGTTGCCCCTCTTCCAGGCCAGCTCTCTGCTGTGGCCAGGGAGTGCAGTGGAGGATGGCCCAAGTGCTTGGGCCCTGCACCCCATGAGAGACCAGGAGAAGCACCTGGCTCCTGCCATCGGATCAGCTCAGTGCACCGGCCACAGCACACCAGCCGCGGCGGCCATTGGAGGGTGAACCAATGGCAAAGGAAGACCTTTCTCTCTGTCTCTCTCTCTCTCACTGTCCACTCTGCCTGTCAGAAAAAAAAATTAGTTAGAGGGACTGGCACTTTGGCATAGTGGGTAAAGCCACCGCCTGCAGTGCCAGCATACCATATGTGTGCCGGTTCAAGTGCCAGCTGCTCCTCTTCTGATCCAGCTCCCTGCTATGGCCTGGGAAAGCAGTAGAAGATGGTGCACCCTGTGGTCCCTGGACCCCTGCACCCATGTGGGAGACCTGGAAGAAGCTCCTGGCTCCTGGCTTTGGATCAGCACAGCTCTGGCCATTGCAGGCATCTGAGAAGTGAACCAGTGGAGGGAGGACTCTCTCTCTCCCTTGCCTCTCTGTAACTCTGCCTTTCAAATAAATAAATAAATCTTTTTTTAAAAAAAGAAATTATTTAGAATTGATTGGGAAAGAACTTTATTTGTTGGCACGTCCTATCATGGTACTGTTTGTGTGGTGGTACTTAACTTTTTTTTTTTTTTTTTTTGACAGGCAGAGTGGACAGTGAGAGAGAGAGACAGAGAGAAAGGCGGAGGATTAGCCTAGTGAGCCGCGGCGCCAGCCAGTGGTACTTAACTTAAGTATACTCTTCCTATTGTCATCCAGGTTAGATGTGGATTTAAATGATTTTCATAATGTTCTTTTTTTAAAAAAAATTTATTTATTTATTTGAAAGTCAGAGAGGCCAGCGCTGTGGCTCAATAGGCTAATCCTCCGCCTGCGGCGCCAGCACACCGGGTTCTAGTCCCAGTCGAGGCACCAGATTCTGTCATGGTTGCCCCTCTTCCAGGCCAGCTCTCTGCTGTGGCCTGGGAGGGCAGTGGAGGACGGCCCAAGTGCTTGGGCCCTGCACCCCAGGAGAAGCACCTGGCTCCTGGCTTCAGGTAGCAGTGCGCCGGCCGCAGCGGCCATTGGAGGGTGAACCAATAGCAAAAGGAAGACCTTTCTCTCTGTCTCTCTCTCTCTCTCACTGTCCACTCTGCCTGTCAAAAAATAAAAATAAAAAATAAAAAGAAATTAAAAAAAAGAAATTCAGAGTTACACAGAGAGAGAAGGAGAGGCAGAGAGAGGGAGGTCTTCCATCCACTGGTTCACTCCCCAACTGGCCACAATGGCCAGAGCTGTGCTGATCCAAAGCCAGGAGCAAGGAGCTTCTTCCGGGTCTCCCATGTGGGTGCAGGGGCCCAAGGACTTGGACCATCTTCTGCTTCCCCAGGCCACAGCAGAGATTTGGATCAGAAGTGGAGCAGCCAGGACTCGAACTGATGCCCATATGGGATACTGGCACTGCAGGTAGCGGCTTTACTCGCTATGCCACTGCACCAGCCCCTCATAATGTTCTTAGCACAGGTCATATCACAATAAACCAATGACTCTTCAAAAACTAATGAACATCCTATCACTACTGTAATAATGGGAGAAATTTTGTCTAATTTGATTAAAGTAAAATATGGCATGCAGGCCTTTTTATTATGCAATAACTCATTCATCTTTACCAGATTATCAAAATTACCAACACTTTAGTTTTTCTTAAGTCAATGCAATCAGTCCTTTTCAGTTCTTTTCTGCTACTATTTGAATTTTAAAAAGCAATGCAGGCCGGCGCCGCGGCTCAATAGGCTAATCCTCCACCTAGCGGCGCCGGCACACCGAGTTCTAGCCCCGGTCGGGGCACAGGATTCTGTCCCGGTTGCCCCTCTTCCAGGCCAGCTCTCTGCTGTGGCCCGGGAGTGCAGTGGAGGATGGCCCAAGTGCTTGGGCCCTGCACCCCATGGGAGACCAGGAGAAGCACCTGGCTCCTGCCTTTGGATCAGCGCGGTGTGCCGGCCGCAGCGCGCCGGCCATGGCGGCCATTGGAGGATGAACCAACGGCAAAGGAAGACCTTTCTCTCTGTCTCTCTCTCTCTCTCTCACTGTCCACTCTGCCTGTTAAAAAAAAAAAAAGCAATGTAAAGAAAATATAGCTGAAGATGAAAGCATGAAAATCTACTGATACATCTGAAAACCTAGCAAATGGATGACTTTTATTTACTTTGATCAGCTTATTTGAGGCCTATTAAACTAAACTATCTGCCTGACTCCCTTTATGTTTTTTCTCAACTTCAACTTCATGTGTGCACATTATTTCAATCAATTATTTTGCCTTTATTGTTCTAAGTTCTTAGATTTTTTTCTGCATAATAGTTCTCCAATGTCCATTGTGTTGTTTCCTGTTATGAGATTCTTCAAAGCAGTTTGTTTTTTTATTGTAGTTTTTCAAACGGAAGCAGTGTTTGCAGTGCTTGGGGTCATTTCACAATGCTGGTTCCTTCCTGTATTCACATTCACACACACACACACACACAGGGCCTGGGAAGAAAATTGAGTTACCAAGTCTGAATTCTTCACACCATCCATTCTTTTCTCCTCGTTTCAGGAGCCAGTGGTCCTGCAGCCTGTGTTCCCCCCTATCCTTACAAAGAGCCTAGTGTCAGCCGCAGCTCCCCTTGCTGAGCTCCTGGGTTACACGGCCTACTTCTGTAGACGCACACTTGGTAGCAAAGCGAAAGGATGAGGAAACTGGTCTCAGCTGGCAGCTCAATCCTCCTGGCACTCAGGACTGCCCCTTCCTGCAAGTTACATCCTGCCTGTAGACAGACTGGCCCAACAACAGGCTTGTATCTGTTGAAGTTAAAATTGCCCCAAAGAGTGATGGGTTCTTTCTGGGGGAAGGTGAGGAGAGAGAGAGAAGGGATTTGTGTGAAATAGGAAGGCAGATTCTAAAGAGTTAAAATGCGACTGATCAAAATTCTATCTGTTCTCAGTCAAGTAAAATCTTGATTTTTTTAAACCAATATTTCTAGAAAATAGCAATATTAACATATTCTAGAAAGCAAAAAGTTTATTTCAATAAAACATCATTGAGAGATATACAGTTAGACGTTGTTCACAAAAAATTATTTGGACATTATCTCATACACTTAAGGCTAATGAAGTCCCAAATATTTTAAAGGTATTACACAGTAAACATGAAATAGTTGATTAGGTAGAGTTAAAAAAAAAGAGGTACCCACAGAATCAGCCCTTAAGGCATTCGGATCCGGCTAAAAAGCCCAGGAAAGTATTTCAGTATTTCAGGCATGGAAAGCCAAGACACTCTGGGGAAAAAATAAAAAAACCTAAATAACAGATCTCTGTGAGGGAGATCCCAGCGGAAACAACAGACCATCAGAGAAGGAGGTACCTTTCTCTGAAGGGAAGAGAGAACTTCCACTTTGACTATGACCTTGTCTAAATATGATCAGAGTCGGTGAACTCAAAAGGCTTCCATAGGCTTGGCAACTCATGACAAGAGCCTAGGGTGATTACTGATGCCATAAACAAGAGTGTCAATTGTTAAGTCAACAAAAGGAGTCACTGTGCACTTACTCCCCATGTAAGATCTCTGTCCTTAATGTGTTGGCCAATGTGAATTAATGCTATCACTAGTACTCAAATGGTACTTTATACTTTGTGTTTCTGTGTGGGTGCAAACTGTTGAAATCTTTACTTAATATAGACTAAATTGATCTTCTGTATATAAAGATAATTGAAAATGAATCTTGATGTGAATGGAATGGGGGAGGGAGCGGGAGATGGGAGGGTTGCGGGTGGGAGGGAAGTGATGGGGGGGGCACTGTAATCCAAAAGGTGTACTTTGGA
Organism: Oryctolagus cuniculus; assembly: GCF_051225735.1. Taxonomy (NCBI): domain Eukaryota; kingdom Metazoa; phylum Chordata; class Mammalia; order Lagomorpha; family Leporidae; genus Oryctolagus; species Oryctolagus cuniculus. The sequence continues at coordinate 102,205,641 of NC_142871.1, read as the reverse complement.
AATTTATATTTATTAAAAAGAAGTTAAAAAAAAGAGGCACACAAATGTTTTGAATTGTTCATTCCTCATACATATTTAATTTTATATATGAGAGCATTTGTCACCCCGATTCAGAATGAAATGTCTTGTGATGGTATTTGTGGTATAATTTTTTTTCTAGCTTGAAAAGTAATTTATTGTGCAAGAATTGAAAAGCTGCCATAATTTGCTAATATTTCAAAACACCAATTATTTTCTCAGAGATCAAATCCAAGCAGATTGCTTCCAAATTTAAATGTCAACTCTGGTAATCTAACATTCAAAAGTGAGTTACTACAGAGTTGCCAGTGATTTTTTAAAACTTTATATTCTGGCTATGTGTACAGGTTTTTTTCTTGCAAAATCATAATTAAGTGTACCAAAGTTAGCTAACAGTTTTCATCCCAAAATGTTCTCTCCAAATAATTTCTGAACCATATGGCATAAGTTTGACATAGATGACTAAATTTGCTGTCATTTTTTGGTTATTGTTAACAGTTAAACCAACAAAGAGAGCGAGACTGTAAATATTAATGTGAACTTACAGGAAATTATATAGAGTTATCATCTTGTTTTTAAATTTTATGTATTTGAAAGGCAGAGTTATAGAGTCACAGAGAGGCAGAGGCAGAGAGAGACAACAAAGGTCTTCCATCCACTGGCTCACTCCCCAAATGGCCTTAGCAGCCAGAGCTGGGCCAATCCGAAGCCAGAAGCCAGGAGCTTCATCCAGGTCTCCCACGTGGGTGCACGGGCCTAAGGACTTGGGCCACCTTCTACTGCTTTCCCAGGCCATAGCAGAGAGCTGGATTGGAAGTGGAGCAGCCGGGACACCATATGGGATGCCAGCACTGCAGGCAGTGGCTTTACCTGCTATACAACAGTGCGGGCCCCTAGAGTTATCATCTTAAAGTACTATTTCTCTTTTAAAAATACAAAAATAAAAAAGGCAAAGATAAGAGAGAAAGGGAAGAAATATATATTGAGTGACACTACATACCAGCCAGACACTGGAATAGAGGCTATTTACAAACATTTAACATTCTAATTACATAGAAAATGTTTTAAAGTTGTAGAGATGTTTGAGTAGTGTTTCTTTTTCCAAGCCAGCATAATCCTTGACTTACATGTTCATAATGCATTATTCATTCCGCCCTGTGTTTCTCTTGTGTAAGATTTTTCTCTCTCTTATAAGTCTTATTTCTTGACTCATCCTGTGCCTCAGGCTTCACGGAGTCCAGGCTCTGACAGACTGGTTTAGAACTTCAGCTCACCTTTCAAAATGTTTCCAGTGCAGGCCACTTATGCAGTGTCCCAGGTGCCCAATGAGTCATTTTCCTCTTCCCAGTCAACCGGGCAGGAACTCAAAGCCTCCTTTATCTTTCTGGGCGGATACAGGGTCATTAAACTGAAATATGCCCTTTGCCAATACACTTGAGGGTTGGGTTTAGCTATTAGCTTGGTAAGCCTCCGCCCAGCTAACTATTCTAGGAAATAATTTGGTGAGTCAGGTGTTTTTATATTCATATTTCAGCAACCAGTAATCTGCCTCCAGTGCTGTGACTGAGGGCTGAATGCCTTGGAAAGTTTACCATTACATTTCTATCGCTACAAAAGCACTGTGCCCAACAAATGAAAAGATTACTATCAACAGAATCATTTCTGTTTTGTTGTGTTTTAAGCAACACTGCCTTGTTTTGTTATCAAAGATAAATAAATATTTGCTCACTTAAATTTGATGAAGCTGCGGGCACCAGATTCTAGTCCCAGTTGCCCCTCTTCCAGTCCAGCTCTCTGCTGTGGCCCAGGAGGGCAGCGGAAGATGGCCCAAGTCCTTGGGCCCTGCACCCACATGGGAGACCAGGAGAAGCACCTGGCTCCTGGCTTCGGATCGGCTCAGTGCCAGCTGTAGCGGCCATTTGGGGAGTGAACCAACGGAGGGCAGACCTTTCTCTCTGTCTCTCTCTCTCTCACTGTCTAACTCTACCTGTCAAATTAAAAAAAAAAAAAATAGAAAAAAATTTGATGAAGCTGTGAGCTGTTATCATCAAACACAGAACCTAACTTTGGGAGAATGGAAGTGGGAATTCTCCAGTGAGAACCCATGGTGATTAAATGGAACTAACAAACTGCTCCTCCCCTTGGTAGAGAAAGAAAGAGCGTTCTGAGTGTAAGCTATTCATTCTCTCCACTAAGAGAAAAGACCGGTATTACTGCCATGCTTTCCTTGTAGCAGCCCTGTATGTAACAATGACACAACTTCAAAAACACCCCTTCCACCAGCCAGGCATCTACTTGTTCCAAGGGAGAAGCTGGAGGGGGATGGGAAGCAAGAAGAATCTGAGAGGTCACAGGAAATTGGACAAATGTGTTGTATTCGTATCTATTTGGAAAACAAGGACAACATGAGCAAACAATTCTAAGTGTCAGGACATAAAGGACATTTACTCTTTTTTTTAGAAAATTTTTCCTAAAATCAAATAATGGTTCAATTTTATATTGAATTCTTACTGTGCAATAGGTGCTGAGTGAAGCACCTTACATGTTTTTGCTCACAACAACCCTCTATGTTGCCATTATTGTACCATTTTATAAGTGAAGAAGTTTCGGACAGTAACTTGCCTAGAGTTGCATAACTGAGCCAGAATTTAGACTTTGTTTCACTTGTTTTTAAAAGGCAGAGCATTAGGTTTCATTTGTTTTGAAAAGTCAGTGCTATTTTTTTTAAAGGAGCATCAACTGCCTTTTTTATTATTATTATTTGACAGAGTTAGACAGTGAGAGAGAGACAGAAAGAAAGGTCTTTCTTCCACTGGTTCACCCCCAAAATGGGCTCTGCGGCCTCCATGCTGCACCATTCCGAATCCAGGAGCCAGTTGCTTCCTCCTGGTCTCCCATGGGGTGCAGGGCCCAAGCACTTGGGCCATCCTCCACTGCACTCCCGGGCCACAGCAAAGAACTGGACTGAAGAGGAGCAACCAGGACAGAATCCGGGGCCCCAGCCGGGACTAGAACCCGGGGTGCTGGCACTGCAGGTGGAGGATTAACTAAGTGAGCCATGACGCCAGCCCTAGTCAGTACTATTGATAAGGGTGTTATACTGCCTATATAGTAACTAATAAAATAAAACTAACATTATTAACATGTAGCATATATATAGACTATATAAATATATATAGTTTATATACTTTAATATAGTGCATATAATATATAAATATATAATGTGTTAAATATATAATAATATAAATATTTCAATATAAATATACAAATTTCTACACCTAATCACCTGTTCGATGTAAATTTAATCATTTTAAAATCAAAAGATGATGGCATTTCCGAAGTAAATATTCTAAGGCAAAGAGAAATTATTCTATAAAACATAGATAAATTCGTAATAAGGCAGAATCAAGATTCATTTTCAAAAAAGCCATGATCCACTGAAGTTTATAAACAAAAAGAACTAAGAATGTTACCTCTGTGGCTCAGATATTCACCAAACTGCATTTCTCCTTTCTCTATTTGTGCTAAAATATTTTACATAAAAATATATTTATAAAAGCTGAGATTAATATCAATGCAAAACTTCTGGACATTACCCTTACCTTACTTATGGCCTAGGGAACCATATGCTCTAACTCTGTGTCTGAACTCAGGCAAAACCGAGAATGTTAGAAAAGATATACGCTAGATAGAAGCCTGTCTTAACTAACTTTTTTTTCTGGGAAAATATAAAAGGATTGTAGGGCCCCATGGTTGTAACAATAAATTATTTTAAAATACTATGTGATATAACTCTTAAAAACATTTGCAAATTTATTTTAAAAGTCGTTACAAACCTGATACAGTAGATGATAAGTGCCGAGAAAAGGAGAAAAAGGAAATATAAGAGGGATGGAGACAAAAAAAGGGTGAAAAGGAAATTACACATGGTAGCATTTATAAACATAGATAGAGAAATGTTAAGTATGTAAATTTCTGATGACTTAAACTCAAAAATATATTAAAAGAAAAATCAACCGATATCTAGGAAATTTTATTGTTGAAATGGAAGTTTAGTTTAGTGTAGGAGGCTAGACATACACATGGTCTTTACAGGCCAAAGGAAAAAGTAAAAATAGATTTTAAAAGAGAATCTAACAAATTTAAAGCCAATCCTAACTTCTTTTAAAAAGTTTTATTTTGTTTATTTGAGAGGCAGAGTTACAGAGAGGCAAAGGCAGAGTGAGAGTGGCAGCAGAGAGACTAAGAGAGAGAGAGAGGGAGAGAGAGGTCTTCCATAGACTGGTTCACTCCCCAGAATGGCTGCAATAGTGGAGCTGATCTTCTACTCCTTCCCCAGGCCTTAGCACAGAGATGGATAGGAAGTGGAGCAGCTGGGACTCAAACTGGCGCCCATATGGGATGCCAGAACCCCAGGTGGCAGCTTTACCCGCTATGCCACAGCACCGGCCCTGCCAATCCTAACTTTTTAAACACCCACAGTAAACTAACATCCCACTAATTAGAACTTAGTCACATGCAAAGAAGGTCAGGAAATGTCATCTACCTGTGTGCCAGGAGAACACGAAAAAAAGTATTGGTGAACAGCTGTCCAGCCCTTTTGGAGTCTGGTTTCCTATTTATCATATAGTTTTCATTACTCTTCTTCCCACACAGTACTTACTTACTGCTTCCCAATAGAGACAATTCAAAATTCTAGCTACTCACTGTGTTCAGTTCAAAATCTAGGGTCTCCGAATACGAGTGAGGCATAGTTCTTTTGCCATCTGGTAGAGATGTGGTCCTGTATAATTCAGCAACCTACCAACTACAATGAGGAGATATCTATTCACCTCTCTCTCTCTCTCTCTCTCTCTCTCTCTCTCTCTCTCGCTGTCTCTCTCTGCAGAAGCACTTAAGCATTATAATAATTAATGCCTTTTTCTTTTAATCGGAGAGGCAGAGACAGATAGAGTACTCCATTGGCTAGTTCACTCCTAAATGCCCAAAATGGCCAGGTCTGGGTCAGGGCCAAACCTGGGGGCCAGGAACTCTATCCCGATCTCTCGAGTGTGTGGCAAGAACCCAGCTACCTGAGCCATCATTGCTGCCTCCCAAGGTCTACACTGGCAGGAAGCTGGAGTCAGCAGCTGGTGCCAGGACTCAAACCCAGGCACTCTGGTATAATTTACTGGATGGCCTGTTTTATTTGTTTGGTATGCTGTCCATCACCCTCCACTAGAACTTAAAACTCTGTGGTAGCAGATGTTTGTATTTTTATTCCCTCTGCTGTCATATTTTCTGGGTGTCTGCCACAAATAAACTTTTAAAAAATAAAAAGGTTATTAATTTCAAAAACAAGCCAAAATGTAAATATCTTGAGAATTGGTTAAGCACTATTCATACCTTGGTTTGAATTACCTAAATCTCCTTGATATAACAGAATCAACAGTCCTATTGCTAAACCACCACTCCTGGTGCTGAGTCTGTCTAAGCAAAGAAAAAGAATAAAATGGCAAAATGGAGGCCTTTAAAAACGGAAGTGGCATGAGATGCTGGTCTGCAGGAATGCAAGGAAAAAGAGCCAAGACACAAAAGACAGGATCAGAAAGGAGAGTCAGACCGTGACAAACTTTAACTTGAGCCATGGAGGCAATTAATCAGTTAACAAATTAGGAACTTTTAAACACATTCATTTAAAAGTCACGTGCGCTCTGGCACAGCAGGTTAAGCCGCCTCCTGCCATATGGGGGCCTCCCATATGGGCACCCAGCTGCTTCACTTCCAATCCAACTCCCTGCTTGGGTGCCCGGGAAAACAGCTGAGGATGGCCCCTGCACCCACATGGGAGACCGGAAAGAAGCTCCTGGCTTCGGCCTGGCCCTACCCCAGGCATTGTGGCCATTTGGGGAGTGACCCAGTGGATGGAATATCTTTCTCTCTGTGTTTCTCTCCTCTCGCTGTAACTCTGACTTTCAAATAAATAAAAATATTTTTTAAAAAATTCATGTGTTAACTTTTATACATCAACACTGCAATATATATTTAGGCCAAAAAATTAATAAGACATAGACCATGAATTCAAAGAATGTGGATCTAATACTGGGGACAGCCTATATATGAGTAAGAGTGTGAGGATGACAGAGGTGTGAATGGTGTGTATGACAGCCAGAAAGAAAGCAAGCAAGCAGAATGCGGGCAAGCAGTGGATATTTACAGGAAGAGTTTCAGTTAGAAAGAATGTGAGTCTCAGAAGAGAAGACAACATTTGCAAAGGTTTTAAGGTGAAGGGAAGAAAGGATAACATCCAGAAGATCTGGAAATGTAGATGGGAAGAAGGGATGGGTTGTGAAAGCCTTGTCAAATTCTATCTCTTCTAAATCACCCAGCTATTCCTGTGTACACACACACAAACACACACACACACACACACAGACACCCCTATGATATAAAAGAGGAGTACTACTTAATACTTTGCATCTGTTAACTCCATTTTGTCTTTTATGTTCATCTTTTGTTTTCATAATTTGAAGAAATTCTTGCCTAAAAAAAAACCCTAAAATCTCTCCAGTTAACAACTGAAGTTCTCATCTCTGTAAAAGCTGCCTCAGCCCATCTCAGTTAAAACTCCTATTTTCATTTGCTCCAAGAACCCTATTTACTTCTTTTACCAGTATTCCTTCCATCCCAGGTATGCACTTTATAAGACTGTTTAAGCCTTGCTAAGAAATGTGCACTGGCCTTAGAAACCCACCAAATAATTTTAATCATAAGTATGATAACACAAGAAGATTTATATTTTATAAAAATCACTCAGAATAAGCATTACTCAGGTTTGCCAATGGGACAAGGAGACATCCCCCTTTGTGTCCTTTCACACCCTAGGAATCCCACATTCACCTCAAAGTCACACCTGTACCCCTACAAATTGCTGCAGACTTATAGACACAGCTGACATTGATTCAAGTGAAAGCAATCACTCAGAAATTATACTTCAGGGCTTACCTCGAACCAAAGACAAAGCAACATGCCAAGTGATCCCCTCGTTCCATCTAAACAATAAACTCTGTCCCAATAAAACCTACTCCATAAAGAAGAAGTGAGTATTACATGAGGTTGCAAATGTCAACATAGGGAAACATATAGGAAACATGAAGAAGCAAAGAACCATGACACCTCAAAACAACACAATAGTTTTCCAGAATACAGATCCTGATCAGAAGGAAATCTAGGAAATGTAAGAAGCAGAATTCAAAATCATGATTGTTAGGGAACTCAACGCAATGAAAGAGAATACAGATAGACAACTCAAAGAAATGAGGAAAACAACAGGTAACATGAATGAAAAATTCACTAAGGAGATACAAATCAAATACCAAACAATAAAACGATGAGTGTTAGTTCTTATCTATAGATACTAACCTTGAGTGTAAATGGATTAATTTCCCCAGTGAAAAGATTTAGGTTGGCTGAATGGGTAAAAAAATAAGACCCAACTATATGTTGCCTGTTAGAAACTCACTTCACAAAGAAAGATACACATACACTGAAGGTCCGGAAAGAGATATACCCGGAAAAAAAAAAAAAAAACAAGCAGAAGTTGCTGTACTCACATTGGACAAAACAGATATTAATCAAAAATTGTAAAAAGAGACAAAGGACTGATTCACCAATAAGATATAGCGATCATAAATATATACATATATATATGTATATATGCCCAACACAAAACCACCCAGATATACAGAAAATACTTTTTGACCTAAAGGGAGAGATAGACTTATATAAAATCATGAGAAATTGCAACACCCCATTGTCATCAGTGGACAGATCATTCAACAGAAAATCAACAAAGATAAGTTGGAGTTGAACCACACTATTGAGCAAATGGACCTAACAAAAATTTACAGAACTTTTCACCCAACAGCTACAGAACACACATTCTTCTCATCAGCACATAGAACATTTTCTAGGATAGACCATATATTGGGCCAAAAGTCAAGTCATCTCTGTAAATTTAAAAATATTGAAATCATAGCATGTATCTTCTCGGACCACAAAGGAATAAAACTAGAAATCAGCAACAAGAACAATAGAATATTTGCAAACACATGGAATTTAAACAACATGCTACTATGAAATAAATGAAATGAAAACACAATATATCAAAACCTGTGGGATACAGAAGAACCAGTATTAAGAAGGTAGTTTATAGCATTAAGTGCTTACATTTAAAAAAGAAAGTTCTCAAAAAATGATATAGGGGCCAGTGCTGTGGCTTAGTGGGTAAAGGTGCTGTATGCAGTGCTGGCATCCCATATGGGCACCAGTTTGAGTCCCAGCAGCTCCACTTCTGATCCAGCTCCCTACTAATGTGCCTGGGAAAGCAGTGGAAGATGGCTCAAGTACTTGGGCCCCTGGACCCAAATGGGAGACACAGATGAAGCTCCTGGCTTCTGGCTTCCGCCTGGCCTTTTTGGCCATTTAGGGAGTGAACCAGCAGAAGGAAGATCTCTCTCTCTCTCTCTCTCTCTCTCTCTCTCTCCCTCCTCTGCCCCTCTGTCTTTCAAATAAATAAATAAATGAATTTTTTTTCTTTTTCTTTTTTTTAAAATTTATTTATTTATTAGAGAGGCAGAGGCAGAGAGAGAGATGGGGGGAGGGTCTTCTATTTGCTGGTATACCCCCTAGATGGCCATAATGGCCAGAGCTGTGCCAATCCAAAGCCAGGAGCTTCTTCCAGGTCTTCTACATGGGTGCCCAAATACTTGGGACATCTCCTACTCTCAGGCCATAGCAGAGAGCTGGATCAAAAGCGGAGCAGCCGGACTTGAACTAGTGCCCATATGGGATGCCAGAGCTACAGACTAGGGCTTGAACATGCTGTGCCACAGCACGGGCCCCAAATAAATCTCTTTTTTTTAAAGATTTTATTTATTTTATTTGAGAGTTAGAGTTACAGATAGTGAGAGGGAGAGACAGAGAGAAAGGTCTTCCTTCCACTGGCTCACTCCCCAAATGGCCTTAGCAGCCAGAGCTGGGCCAATCCGAAGCCAGGAGCCAGGAGCTTCTTCCTGGTCTCCCATGTGGGTGCAGGGGCCCAAGGACTTGGACCATCTTCTACTGCTTTCCCAAGCCATAGTAGAGAGCTGGACTGGAAGAGGGGCATCTGGGACAAGAACCAGCGCCCATATGGGATGCCAGTGCAGTGGGAGGAGGATTAACCTACTGTGCCACGGGGCCGGCCCCCCAAATAAATCTTTAAAAAATGCTCTATTGATGCATCTTGTGGACTTAGAAAACCAAGAGCACACCAAGCCCCAAATTAGCAGGAGGTGAGAAATAATAAGGATCAGAACAAAAATAAATGAAATTGAAACTAAAAAAAAATTAATAAAAAGTTTGTTTTTTGAGAAGATAAAACAAATAGACAAGCTTTAGCCAGATTAACAGAGAAAAAAGAAAATGTCAAATAAAATTAGAGATTTAAAAGTAGACACTACAGCTGACAGGACCATAATACAAGTAAGAAGCAACTATCAACAACAACAACTATGTGACAACAAATTGAAAAACCTCAAAAAAAGGATAAATTTCTGTGTATATTTAACCTATAAAGATTACCTTAAAAAGATATAGAAAAATTTAAACAGACCCATAACAAGCAATGAGATTGAAGCAGTAATTAAAAGTCCTCCATCAAGGAAAAGTCCAGGACCTAATGGTTTTATTGCTGAATTCTAAAAACATTTAAAGAGGAATTAACTCCAATACTTTTCAAATTATTTCAAAATATTGAAAAGGATGAACTGTTCCAAACTCTTAGGAGACATGCATCACTGTGATACCAAAATCAAAGACACAACACAAAAAGAAAACTATTGACATAAATCTTTGATGCACATAGATGCAAAAATTCTCAACAAAATGCTAGCAAACTGAGTCCAATACCACATAAAAAATCATATATCACATTCAATTGGGATTTATCCCAGAAATGCAAGAGTTGGTCCCATTTGTAAATCATTAAATTTTATAAATCACATCAACAGAATGAAAAACAAAAGCCATATGGTCATTTCAATAGATGCTGAAAAAGCATTTGATAAGATTCAAACACTTTATAATAAAAAAAAACCCTCCACAAATTAGGTATAGGTGGAAAAAAACCTCAAACTTTAAAGGCTGTATATGACAAATCACACCAAATATCATACTGAATGGGGAACAGCTGAAAGCACTTCCCTTCGTATCTGGAACAAGACAAGAATAACACTTTTACCACTCTTATTCAATATAGTACTGGAAGTATTAAGAAGAGAAATTAGGGTGGAGAAAGAAATAAAGGGCATCAAAATTGAAAAGTAGGAAGTCAAAATATCCATGTTTGCAGATGATTTGATGTTATACCTGGAAGAACCTAAACACTCCACCAAAAGGATGTTAGAGCTGACAACCCAATGTAGCAAAGTTGTAGGTTACAAAACCAACACACAAAACCAAGTAGCTTTTTTATACATTAATAATGAACTCACCAAAAGAGAACTCAAGAAAGAGTAGTAGCCACAAAAAAACCCAAATGTTTAGGAATAAATATAACTAAAGAAGTGAAAAACCTCTACCATGAAAATTATGAAATATTGATGAAAGAAATCATTAAGGAAACAAATAAATGGAAAGATATTCGTAATTCATGGATTGAAAGAATTAATATCAGTAAAATGTCTATACTACCTAAAGCAATTACAGATTCAATGCAATTCCTGTCAGAGTATCAATGGCATTCGTTACAGACTTAGAGAAAACAATCCTGGGGCCGGCACTGTGGCACAGTGGGTAAAGCCTCTGCCTGCAGTGCCAGCATCCCATATGGGCACCAGTTCGAGTCCCGACTGCTCCACTTCTGATCCAGCTCTCTGCTATGGCCTGGAAGAGCAGTGGAAGATGGCCCAAATACTTGGGCCCCTGCACCCACATGGGAGGCCTGGAAGAAGCTCCTGGCTCCTGGCTTCGGATTGGTGTAGCTCTAGCTATTGCTGCCATCTGGGGGAGTGAACCAGCAGATGGAAAACCTCTCCCCCGCCCCCACCCCTGCCTCCCTGTAACTCTGCCTCTCCAATAAATAAATAAATAAATCTTTAAAAAAGAAAAAACAATCCTAAGAGTCATATGGAATCACAAACGACCAAGAATAGAAAAAGCGATCCTGAGGGGAAAAAAAATCAGGCTGGACACATCACAGCACCTGTGTGCCATATAGGAGTGCCTGGGCTTGCTTCCTGAATCTGCCTCCTGATGCCAACTTCCGACCAAGGCAGACCCAGAGAAGCAGCAGTGATGAGTAATTGAGTTCCTGGTATCACATGGGAGGCTTGGATTATGTTCCTGGCTTCTGGCTCCAGGCTGGCTATTGTGGGAACCAGTAGATAGGAGCCCTCCCCATCTGGCTCCCCTCCCCACCTGCGAAAGAAAGAAAGAAAGAAAGAAAGAAAGAAAGAAAGAAAGAAAGAAGGAAGGAAGGAAGGAAGGAAGGAAGGAAGGAAGGAAGGAAGGAAGGAAGGAAGGAAGGAAGGAAGGAAGGGTCAATTGCCAAGAATATTTTCACTTACCATACAAAAAACAAGCACATAGGCATACTTTTTAAGGAGTCAGTACAAGTATAATCACCCAAAAGCTAAAAATGTGATCACTACTCAGATCACTTTAAATTGCTTTTAGCTGAAGAAACATTAAAAAGTGACTTAAACAGCATTTAAACACATAATACAAATCATTACATTCATGTTTTTCATGTTTCTTTCTCTGTACCCAAGAAATATAGCAAATGATACATATTTTTTAAAAATCTAAGAATAAGTAAATTTGTCATTGACCATAATGAAAACTAGAATATAGAAATATGAGTTTATTGTTGTGTTTTTTTTTATGTCAACTATGTTCCCATAAAAACTAAGAAATAGAAAGGAAAGTTTTTCTGCCAGAGAGATTTTAAAACAAGTGAGACTGGGGCTGGCGCTGTGGTGCAGTGGGTTAATACCCTGGCCTGAAGCGCAGGCAACCCATAAGGGGCCGGTTCTAGTCCCGGTTCCTCCTCTTCCAATCCAGCTCTATACTATGGCCTGGCAAAGCAGTAGAAGATGGTGCAAGTCCTTGGGCCCCTGCACCTGGGTGGGAGACCCAGAAGAAGCTCCTGGCTTCAGATCAGTCTTTTTGTTTCTGTCTCTCCCTCTCCCTTTGTAACTGTGCCTTTCAAATAAATAAATAAATCCAGCTAAAAAAATTGCTGCATATCCTTCATTTCCATTCAGACTGTGACTTAAATCCTTTCCTCCAGTTTCATGAGAAGAAATGTTCCTGTTTTGTTCAAGTCTAGATTTTCCTCATAGTAGAAAAGAATTTTGAAATAACAGTGATACTTTTCAAGAACACTGAAATAGGGCATGGAAATGAAGGGAAGCATCTGAAGTGGCTGTGAGGTTCTAGGCTTAGTAAATGGGAGGGGAGAGGACAATGACAAACCAGCAGGCTGGGAAAGAGCTGGAGCTGTGTGTGATGGGGAATGGACAGCAGAATGAGTCCACCTTGGGATTCGCTGAATAAGAAGGTTCAGCAGGCTACCTAAGTGAAATGGTCTGGTGTGAGGCAGAAGGTACACGACTTGAATTGGCTTAAAGATCAGGACTCTAGATAAGAATGTGTGCATCTTTAGAAAAGAAACTTGTCCTCATGTGTTTGCTATCACAGAGTGAATAATAATTAGTATAAATATTACATAGAAAAAAACAAGCATGGTAAGCTTCAGGTATATAAAGAGGAGAATAATTTAGAAATCATTTGGTGGCTGTCACTTGATCCTGGATAATTATACTTCACAAGAATGTTCAGCAGGGTAGTGGTGGGAGGAATGTCTTCTGTATGACAGATTCACGCTGAAGGATCCAAGCACTCTGTCACCAGGAAACCTAGGTAATCTGAACTGCAACAAAGAGGCCACCGTTTGCCCCTTTTCACTCCTTACGGTGAAGATAACTGCAGTTCACACAATATGCAGTATGAGTTTCTTACTTAATATCTTATTAAAACCAAGTTCTAAACTACTCATCATACAATTTTTCACTTTAACACATCTACTAGAGTGCAACTTAGAGCGTACAATCAGAAGTTTCCCTTCTCTTCCTTCATGAAACACTGTAGCTTCTAGGTTTTCTTCTGAGAAGCAACCAACATTGTTAGCTTTAAAAAATAATAGGTGGGCCGGCGCGGCAGCTCAATAAGCTAATCCTCTGCCTTGCGGCGCCGGCACCCCGGGTTCTAGTCCCGGTCGGGGAGCCGGATTCTGTCCCGGTTGCCCCTCTTCCAGGCCAGCTCTCTGCTGTGGCCAGGGAGTGCAGTAGAGGATGGCCCAAGTGCTTGGGCCCTGCACCCCATGGGAGACCAGGAGAAGCACCTAGCTCCTGCCATCCGATCAGCGCCATGCGCTGGCCGCGGCGGCCATTGGAGGGTGAACCAACAGCAAAGGAAGACCTTTCTCTGTCTCTCTCTCACTGTCCACACTGCCTGTCAAAATAATAATAATAATAATAATAGGTGAAAGTAAGTTTTTTTTTTTTTTAAAAAAAAGACTACAGGATTGCTAATACATTGCAAGGAAGAAAACGTGCTAATTAAGGTTTTTGGTTTTTTTGTTTTTTGGTTTTTTTTTTTTTGCCAAGCAGAGTTAGACAGTGAGAGAGAGACAGAGAGAGGGAGTTATAGACAGTGAGAGAGAGAGAGAGACAGAGAGAAAGGTCTTCCTTCCGTTGGTTCACCCCCAAACGGCCACTATGGCCAGTGCGTTGCGGCCAGCACACTGCGCCGATCCGAAGCCAGGAGCCAGGTGCTTCCTCCTGGTCTCCCACGCGGGTGCAGGGCCCAAGCACTTGGGCCATCCTCCACTGCCTTCCTGAGCCAAAGCAGAGAGCTGTACTGGAAGAGGAGCAACCGGGACAGAATCTGGCGCCCCAAATGGGACTAGAACCAGGGGTGCCAGCGCCACAGGCGGAGGATTAGCCTAGTGAGCAGCGGTGCCAGCGGTAATTGAGTTTTATATCATGGTTCTTCCAAAAAGGCCATGGTTATTAAGTCATGAAATAATATTAACTTATGAAGTAATAACATTTGTCGTTCTGGTTTGTAGTTGTTACTAACTCATGAAAGTTCCATACTGAAACTGTTTTGCTCAATCTCATATCTGTTGTTAAAGTAACAGAATCTCCTTTAAAAAAACTTATTGAGTTCTGTGGACACCAACCGAAATAGCTGCAAATGATTAAATCTAGAATTTGCTCGAAGAAAGAGTGCTCCTAAAGGAGGGTTGTGGGGAGCAACTCAGATTAGACTAAGTTACTGGAATTAAGACTTATTCTATGCATCTGCTCTCCCACAATATGGTGCTGAGAAAGGAGGAAACAGCTTCTACACAGCTGCCTCCAGTTCAACCAATAAACAGCAGGACCTGCTCCTGATTGGAAGAGAGCAGTGTACTCGGCGTGTGGGTATCAGAGATGGGATTGGTGGAAGAGGACTATAAAGGAGGAGAGAGACAACATGCACCAGGAACATCTAAGGGGAACACTTGAGCAGCCCCCGAGAGCCGGCCGGTGGTGTGCCGCTCCCCCGTGGAAGTGGGGAAAGTGGCAGGGGGAACTGCCCTTCCACGGAGGTGGAAGGGATGGTAGCCAACCCGGGAAGAACCAGCAGCAAACCCGGGGAGGGCCGAGCAGACAAAAGAACAGCGCAGGGTCCTGTGTCATTCCTCCGTGAAGACGGGGAGCGACATAATGGGGCCATGACTCGGATAGGAAACCTAGGAGGGAAGAAATGGGAAGAAGTGGGAAAATACTGGAGAGAGAGATTAGCAAAGAGCCTAGGGGAAAGCCAGACGGAAAAGGTGCCGGAAGAAGCTATCGAAAGCCTAGGCATAGACTCGGATATGGACTGTGGGAAAGAAGTTAGGATTGAAAGCGAAAGTGAAAGCTTTCATAGACTCGGATGCGGACTATGGCGGGGAAGATAGGAGATTGAAAGTGAAAGTGAAACCTAGAAGAAACTTAGACTCGGATATGGACTGTGGGGAGAAGCCAGGAGAAGTGAGAGGGGAATATTGTTGGAAGAAAAGTTAGGAAACATACCGGGTAGAGAAAAATATGTTAGGGAGGATGAAGCCGCCGTGGGGCGAGGCGCCAAGAAGCCGCAGGGATAAGAGAAACAGAAGTTTAGAAGTAAAATGAGAGAAATAGGAATGCTGGCAGATAGAAGTTAAATAGGAGAAATAGGAATGCCCGGAGATAGAGAAATAGAGAAAAATAAGGCCTCCCCACAACACGGCAATGAGGGAGCTTGGATTCGGTCTGCCTGATTAGTAAGACGATAAGCACCTGTGGGCGGCTGCAGGTCACCAAAGACAGGCACGTTATCAACACCAATAAGTCTCCCCACAAGACGGCAATGAGAAGGCTTGGATTCGGTTTGCCTGATTGCTAGGGCTTGTAAGCACCTGCAGGCAGTTCTAGCAGAGCAGAGCATGCGCTGCAGGGCACCGAACACAGGCACGCATCAGCGCCTAAAAACCTCTTCACAACATGGCGAAGAGAGGACCCGGATTCGGTTTGCCTGATTGATAGGGCTTGTAAGCACCTGTGGGCAACTCTAGCAAGCAGAGCAGAGTGTGTCCCGCTGGGCACCGAAGACAGGCGCGTATCAACGCCAAAAATAAAAAGAAAGGGGGATCTGTGGGGAGCAACTCGGACTAGACTAAGTTACTGGAATTAAGACTTATTCTATGCATCTGCTCTCCCACAATATGGCGCTGGGAGAGGAGGAAACAGCTTCTACACAGCTGCCTCCAGTCCAACCAATAAACTGTAGGACCTACTCCTGATTGGAGGAGAGCAGCGTACTCGGCGTGTGGGTAGCAGAGTTGGGATTGGTGGAAGAGGACTATAAAGGAGGAGAGAGACAACATGCACCAGGAACATCTATCTGAAGGAACACCTGAGCAGCCCCCGAGAGAGCCGGCCGGCGGTGTGCCGCTCCCCCGCGGAAGTGGGGAAAGTGGCAGGGGGAACTGCCCTTCCACGGAGGTGGAAGGGACAGTAGCCAACCCGGGAAGAACCAGCAGCAAACCCGGGGAGGGCCGAGCAGACAAAAGAACAGCGCAGGGTCCTGTGTCGTTCCTCCATGAAGACGGGGAGCGACATAATGGTGCCTTGACTCGGATATGAAGCCTAGGCAGGGTTTAGTGTCGTTCCTCCATGAAGAGGGGGAGCGACAGAGGGTTAATACTTTAATTAATATTTATAATACTTTACTTATTAGAGAATAACCTAATTCTTATCAAAAATAGAATTCCAAGTCCCCTGTATAAAATTCCAAAAAGAATCACATTATTGGAAGAAGTTGTAGAGTCATTTTGATTATGGGGTCAGTGCTGTGGCGCAGTAGGTTAAGCTTCTGCCTGCAGTGCCAGCATCCCATATGGGCTCTGGTTTGAGTCCTGGCTGCTCCACTTTCAATCCAGTTCTCTGCTAATGGCCTAGGAAAGCAGCAGAAGATGGCCCAAGTCCATGGGCCCCTGCACCTGGGTGGGAGACCCAGAAGAAGCTCCTGGCTTCAGATCAGTCCAGCTCCAGCTGTTCTGGCCATTTGGGGAATAAACCAGCAGATAGACAACCTCTCTCTCTGTCTCTCCCTCTCCCCATCTGTAACTATGCCTCTCAAATAAATAAATAAATCTTTTTTAAAAAAAATTATTTTGATTATATCTTATTTTTAATATAAAATTTCAAAGTTGAGAGTGACCACATTTAAAGCAACAGGAATATTTTAAGGATCATAAATCTCAGGAAGGCAAACATATTTGCTTAGGGAATTAATGTCTAACTTCTGACAAATCTGAGCTATCTTTCCATGAGGCTGTTTTCAAATTTACAACATACATTTCTTCTACTGTCTCAATCTTTGAGTCAATATTGTGCAAATATTCAGGGGAGAGATAACTTAATCTTTAGCCTACAAGAATACTCCAGTTAACAAGGGTTTACTAGAGATTCAAAAACATTCTACACCAGGGTCAAATCATGTAAACCAATTACAGGAAGGCAAGAATTCCAAACCCTGCATTCTTTGAGCTCTTAGACTGGAAACAACACATATAAGACTTAGCCTAATGTACATTAAATATGGCATAAAAAATGTTTATTAGCAGCATAAAAGGTGATATAAAACCTGGGGAGATAAATGGGAAGCAAATTTAGAATCATATTATTGGAGAAATGTTTAAAGGAATTTAAATTCTGTTGAGACAAAACTGAAACCTACAATAGTTAAGAAATTCAATGTTACACAGTCTATCAGAGAATCTTGAACTGGGACCCTGGTAATATGACAGTTTAAAGTGTGCTACACACCTAATTTTTCTATTTTTCGTTAATAAATTATTTAACTCTTTCTACCAATGGATGATTTCCAAGAAGTCTTGCCTAAATCTCTAGGTTAATTGATTCTGGGTTCTCAAACAACTTACCCCAGTTTTAACTTTTTTTTCAGAATTTATTGATATTTTATGTGTCTGTATCCCTATACTAGATTGCAAATTCCTTGAGACTGACTTAATCTTCAGTGCTCCATCAGTAACTAGCAGTTTTTGACACACACGAGTAATAAAAAATAACAGTGGAATTGATCTTGATCTGACTTTTCATTAAAGGGCTCACAATGATCCTTGCCCATTTCTGTCTGACATCCCCAAGCAGTGATATCAAAGTGCCCTTAGTTTTGTTTCAGTGAAAAGATCAGTTTCTCATTTGCATAGCATTTTTTTTAACAGTCCTCTTTGCTGCCCAACCACCAAATATTCTACTTCATTAGCTCTCTGGAACCATATCTTTTCTGGAAGTCTTTCTTGACTCATGACCTCTTGCCAACCTAAATTGGATTATTGCTTCTCTGAGATTCATAATTCCTTGTGTGTTTTTCTGCACTACACATACCACTCCATAAGGTAATTATGCAAATATTCCACCTAAATTCTGTTTTATTCATGTTGGTGTCTTCCAAGATTTGTACACTGCCTGATACATGGATAATTCGAAAATGTGATTTGAATAAAAATAACATTGAACAGGGAAATAAACTTGGCACAGGTTATATTTTAGGGTGGATGGATGAAAGTGGAAATGCACATAATTGGTTGTTTAGTACATCTTTCCAAAAGACAGTTGGGTCTAGAATAATAGAAAAAGCCTTTCATTGTGAAGCTACAGTTTAAGTTACAAAACCAGCAATAGAAACTTTTATAGACAGGGCAGTAAAATGGCATAGGGCTATAGAGGAAGGGACAGAGTAGAAACCAGGAAAGTCAAGTCATTCTCGCAAATGCTTGGAGAACATCACTTCCAATCATGTTCCAAACACATACAAAGATGAAGATAAACAAGAGGTCAAACTCTAGTACAAGCCTGCTCCCTGAACCGCCTAGGTTACAAGACATCACCACTACTCCTGTATGAATACGCAAAGCTTTTTCTAATCTTTATTGTAGTAAAATATACATAAAATTTGTCATTTTTAAAGTGCATAGTTTGGTGGCATTGAGTGCACTCGCATTACTGTGCAACCATCACCATGATCCAGCCTCCTAACTCATTTTTTTAGTTATTTATTTTCATTTTTCAGTTGAAAGGTGGACAGGCAGAGACCTTCCATCTGCTGGTTCACTTCTCAAATGTCTGTAACAGCTAGTGCTTCTACAGACCAAAACCAGCAGCCTGGAACTCTAGTTGGGTCTCCCAAATGGGTGGCAGGGACCCAAGCACTTGAGCCATTATTTGCTGCCTCCCAGGGTGCACATTAGCAGGAAGTCCCTCTGAGATGGAATGCGGGTGCCCTAAGTGGCATCTTAACCACGGGGCCGAACACCTGCCCCTTCTAATTCATTTTTAACTATAAGCTGAAGCCATAATTTTCTTCATTAACCCTGCTTTAGCTACATATTGAGTTTTATGCACCAGAAAATGTTCTACTGGGTTACATTCAGAAACAAGGAACGACACATAAAGGAAAAATCAAAACAAGAGAAAAGGTATACAAATTTATTAATATGTAAAAAGGACAAATCACAGCACGGGGAAAATATATGAGCGATTATACACTATCACAATTATTCATAAGTTATTATATACCCCATTTTTATGGAGCAGGGGAAGATGAGGAATTTAGACAGTTTTGAGGGGCATAGTAAATGATTTTTAGGGAAACTTAATGGTTTGTGAATCTGCCCGCAGAACGGACAGGTAAGTCCAGTGTGTTGACAGACTTCCAGGTGTGTCTTTCTTTCAGTGATATGAGGTTAGTTATTAAAAGCTCGGGGGCGTTGGAGTGAGTGGGAAGGAGACCACAGGTGATCGTTTCTTCAGCAGGTCTTGTCTTTGGGCAAAAAATATTTTCAGAAAGCCTCTCCTCACGCTTGAATGCGAAAGCAAAGGTCAGAGGCACCTAATTCTGAAGGTTCTCAAGACCTGTCGGCATGTCAAAGTCCCAGTATTTTTTGAGTCCCAACAAGTGAAATAAAAGATCAATAAAGGACTAGCCTTCAAGGCCTTGTGTTAATGGAGTTTAAGAGCTAGAGGCTCACTTCCTCGATCCTCTTTCGCCCTTCCGGGCGTCACAACCGAGAAGCAACTAGATCAGCACCCACATTTCGCCAAAACGCAATTCGGTCCTGGTCTCCAAAGGCCGCTGTCCCGAGCCAGCGCGGATGCTCCGCGGCTTCCTTTCCCTACTGTGCAAACTTGGTAGGGTAGGGACCGGGCTCTCTACAGGAGACGGCAGGATAGCGCTGAGAAGAGTGGAGGGAACAAAGTGAGAAAAACAGCTGGAGCCTCAGCCTTTCCTCTTCAGGCCTCCCTCTAGCTCCCAAGTCTTCACCGGCCCCCGGAGCGCTCCCTTAAACCCACAGCCTTGCCCTTTGCTTGGGCTCGCGCTTTTTATTGACGCAAAACTCCCATTCTCGCGGGATCTTGGGAGCGAGAGCCGCGCAGGGCGAACGAATCTCGAAATCTCAGTTGGCGCTGGAAGTGGAGCGGCCGCTGGGGCTCCTGAGGGCGGGGTGCGGAGCTTGCGAGGGGCGTGGCCTCGTCTCCGAGAGGGGAGGGACGAGGCGGGAGGGGGAGGTGAGAGAGACCGGGGGCGGGGCCGTGCGGCCACGGACCTGTTGATCGCAGGTAGAGCCGGCTGGCCCGGGATCCCTCGGGAGTGGGGCGACTGCGCATGCTCGTTAGTGGCGCTGGGCCAGTCGCGGAGCGGCGGTGACGAGCAGGCTGCTCGGTTGCGGCGGTTGCGGTGGTTGCGGTTGCTGCGATGGCGAAGTGAGGGGGCCCCGGACGGGATGGTGCTGACCCGGGTAGGGCTTTCTTCTTCCAGCTGGACGACGAGCTCCTCTGTCCGACGGGCGAGGGAAGAGGCCAAGCCCGGCGAGAGGTAAGCCCGTAACCCTCCTCTCCGGCTCCCCCGGCTGCAGACACCCGCGACCCTCCCTCCGTCCCTCTTTCCCAGGGGCCAGGCAGGAAGAGGCCTCCTTCTCCCCGTCCCGCGCTCGCCCGCTGCTGCCCGCGTCCCGGCTGCTCGCGGCCGAAACCCGGCCCGGGCCCCGCTGAAGGTCGGTGGGGACGGCGGTGCTGGGCGCTATCTGGGAGGCGAGGGACCGCGGCGCTGCGCTCGCCCGGCGCTCTCCACCGCCCCTGCCCCAGCCGCGGGTCCCTCCGGCCGGCTCTTCCTGAGCCTCCCGCCTCCCGTGCCCCAGCCTTAGCCTGCCCTTCGCCCCCTGCTCCAGCTTCGACCCTCCCCCGGCCCCTGCTTTACCTGCCTTGCGTGCTTCTGCGTTTTCATCCCGCGCCTCCCACGTGCCTTTTCGTCCTGGTGGTCCCTCGGTTGGAAGCGGTGTACGCTTTTTGCTCCCTTGGATTTCTTTCCTGTCGCTGTGCATCCTGCCCAGCCTGGCGGTTCCCTACCCGGAGCGTCTTACCCTCGCCCACCTGGGTGCTCACTCTGTTACCTCCATAATTGGTCTTCCGTGGCTTTCGGAACTTCATTCTCTTCTGTTGGTTGCCGTGTGTGTGTGTGTGTGTGTGTGTGTGTGTGTGTAAGCATCGCTTTGCCCCAGACTTGGTTCTGTGCCCCACCTTAGCTTCGGAGGCCCCTCTCTGGGTACCGTACTTCGCTTACTGCCTAATAGCTCCTGCCTCCCTTGTCTTTTTCCACCCTCGTCACCCTCGTCCCATTTCTGCTCTCTAATCTTGATCCATCTCTCCCCACCACCAATCTTATTTTCCTAGGTCGAGCCTCTTAACTTCAAACGTATGTTGTTTTTTTTTTCTCATTAAATCCCGGAGAATTCTTTCTAACATGCCCATCTGTTCTATTCTGTTTTCTACCTAAGCTACGTATCCACTCTGTATGTAGTTCAGCTTCCAGTTTCTTAAAGTCTCTTCATTCTTTCTTCACCACCTGGAAATATCATCAAACGAGTGACAGTAGCAATAAACCTGTTAAACTTCGTGACTGATGCATTAATTTTTAAGAATTATGTTTATCTGACATTGACTCAGGAGAAGGAGTTCAAGTTCAGATTTCAGGAAACTAACGAAGGGCTGAGATTTGCTAAAGGAGAACCTACAAACATATGCTGAACACTTGAAAATGTTACTGTCCTCCAGTACATGTAGTTATCTGAGAACTAATCTTAAATGAATTTTAACAAAATGTATTATTAGACAGTTTAAACTTATGCTGTTGCAGTTGATTGCATCATTTTCTTGAGAGTCTGTTCCCTTTAATAAATGCATATGATTTCTGCTAACTTAAGAATAAAGTTAGTATGCTTACTGAAGGAGAAATGCGTGAGAACAGAAGTATTACATTTTTGAGTTGGGCAGAACTTTTTTCTAAAGAGTTTTGGGAAAAAAGGTTTTGGAAATTGTTTCCTTACTTTATTGTGATGAAGACTTGGTTTAAGTAAAACGTACCTCTGTATAAATATGCTGTCTTATTTTGGAGGCATCTGCAGAAGCAACTACTCTCAGTGAAGTTTGCCTTTATTCTAGGGTTGAAGATCATCTGGATTATGTATTTCGTTCTGGAATCTCAAAGCAGTCCACAAACAGTAAATTCTTCCTTATGTTGTCTATGTCAGGTAGGAATTAAGTTTTTCTGTTTCTAAGAAGGGAAATCCCAAGGCAAAAGGAATGTAGTTCTTTATTCAGAGTGACTTGAGGTGAACATAGGAAGATCTTTAGTTTCATGAACCACACTTCTCTTAGAAGAACCAGTAATTACTGTGTATGTTTAAGAGATGATGAACTCCTCAGCTTTTCAGATTTTTTTAAAAATGATTTTTCAAATGCATATGGAGAGATTACTGCTGCTTCTATAAAGAAACTTCCTCTTTCTTGAAATGCTGGTGTTTTTATTTTTAGGTGACTATTCATTACAAGAAATAAATATCAATGCTTGGTTTTTTTAGTAAGTTGATTCTGTGCTCTTAGAAATTAAAGTAAGATTAGTGGTAGACAGCGGCATAGGACTAATAAGTCAGAAGTTCTAAACTCTTATGACCCATGACATTAGTTTGCAGAAGCCACTTAACCTCTAAACCTAGTATCTCCACCTATGAAATGTGGATAATAAAGGTGGCCCATCAGTAATCTGTGAGCAGTGAAGCCATGATCATTTAAACTTGCTCTGGGCAACCACAGACAAAAATTGCTGCATAAATACTTATTTTTTTATCTCTTAATTTTAGACTTTATTAGAGTATAATTTACAGCTTAAATCTCAGCTCAAACTGGAACTTAGAATTTTTTGTTTTATTTTAGACTTTTGTGAAAAGTCTACTAGAATGTTAAAACTGAGAACTAACGTTAATTAATGTTCATATATTGTGGCGTAGACACTGCAGCATTCAGTATGTACAAGGGATATACTCCTTGTTTGCCAGAATTTGAAACTGAAAAGAGATGTAAGAGTTACATATATGTCTGTGGTTACCTTCTTAATTTCTGTTGTCTTTTTATTTTTTATTTGTTTACTAAAAATGTAGACCTTTGAGAATGGGTTAATAAATGTGGCTGTTTAGGGGAGAGAAATGGCAGTGATGGGGACGTACAGATTTGAAGTGAGTTATTTTTTGCCTTTGAGGTTTTTTTTTTTTTTTTTGGTAGGAATAAATTAATAGGACTAAGAAGCAGAGAATGATATAGGAGAAAGCATTCTTAATGAAACTAATGATTTTCCCAAAAAAGTCACAAGGCACAAGCTGTTATATAGGTCTAGGTTTTTCAGAACTGAAGCAGCCCCACAATGAGTTTCATCATTTAATTTTTAAAGATGGTGGCGTTTTGGCCGGCGCCGCGGCTCACTAGGCTAATCCTCCGCCTAGCGGCGCCGGCACACCGGGTTCTAGTCCCAGTCGGGGCGCCGGATTCTCTCCCGGTTGCCCCTCTTCCAGGCCAGCCCTCTGCTGTGGCCCGGGAGTGCAGTGGAGGATGGCCCAGGTGCTTGGGCCCTGCACCCCATGGGAGACCAGGAGAAGCACCTGGCTCCTGGCTCCTGCCATCGGATCAGCGCGGTGTGCAGGCCGCAGCGCGCCGGCCACGGTGGCCATTGGAGGGTGAACCAACGGCAAAAGGAAGACCTTTCTCTCTGTCTCTCTCTCTCACTGTCCACCCTGCCTGTCAAAAAAAAAAAAAAAAAAAAAAGATGGTGGCGTTTTTTAACAGGTGTATCTTTGGTTAACAATGATATGCTAAATTTAAAATTACAAATCTCTTTTTTCTTAATAGAAATATAAATGAATCAGACATATCGTGCCATTAAGTGATATCTCCTATTTGAATATTAGCTCTTATTTTGATGAAACAGACTTTATGAACTGTCTCTCAGCTGAAAAACTGTTCTGAGATTATAGCATATTTTCTTTTACGGTATTAGGTTTCTATACGAGCATCCAGAATATCGAAAGTATTTCTAAATTATGTTGTCAATATCGAAGCCTGTTAATCATAGTTTGCAATATTTCTGTTAAGTTTTAGGAAATGTCCTTTTGCCACAGTTCTTAATTGGATTAGATTAAGTATGCCCCTACCCCCGTTTTTTTAAATCCCCCTGAATTTCCCTTGTAGGATGCAGCTGTTTCATTCACTGTTATCTTCATTCATGGTTATCTTGAGTGGTTATCACAGAGAGTGATAACTGCTTTTGATGTTTTGAAATTGCCAGTAAGTCATTGGAAACATTACTAAGTTCTCTGCAACAAAATCAGGACTTGTTGCCTGCTACAACTTAAGACTATGGAAGCCTGTGTACCCTTTGCCTTAACTTTTGTCTTTTGGAATTGAGAGCTTGAATACTCTCCTTACTTACCTTTACATTATGAATGAAAAGTGTTTTTACCCCCCTCCCAGGCAGATGCAGTTAAAATGTACACTGTCGCCAGACCATTTCTGTAAAATTAATAATTGTTTTGTCATAGTATAAATTTGAAAAGTGGAGTGACAGAGCAAGAAGAGAGAGAGAGAGACCTCTGTCTGCTGGTTTGCTCCCTAAATGTCCTCAACAACCAGCCGGATTGGTGTCAACCCAAAATGAGGAGCCAGGAACTCCATCCAGTTCTCCCACATGGGTAGCAAGTAACCCAGGTACTTAGGCATCATATGTTTTACCTTAGGCACATTAACACGTAGCTGGATCAGAAGTGGAAGCAAGACTGAATCCCTGGCACTTTGATATAGGATGTGTGTGTCCCTGGCGGCATCCCAACCCACTGTACCACCAGGCCCACCCCTGTCAAAGTATAAAAACAGAAGAATACAAAAATGCATGTGAAGGACCCCTTTTCAGTAGATGAGTTCTAGACAGGGAGAGTCAGAGACCTGAAAAGAAATGAAATCAGTAAAATTATTTGAATTGACAGTTGAAGTACTCACTGGTCTTTTCCTGATTTTCCCCAACACTTAAGATGGTCCTAATCTTTATAACACTTAAAATCTCCGTTTGAGGTCATATGGCCTATAAATGAAAATATTTCCAAGCTGTCCTGGTGAAACTTATAATAGCATATTCACTTCAGCTGCATTATTTTGAGTAGATATTTCCTTGAATAAAATCATATTTTTAAGTTGAGATGAAATAAAACTACAGTGTTACCTCTGTACTAACCATTATGTACCAAGTTCTGTGTTTAGTGCTTGGAATATATATTAACTTTTTAAGGCCTACCATTTAAGTTAGGAGTGTTACTTCCACTTCAGAAAACTAAGGCTTCAGCAAACTTCCTGGTAGACTAAAACAAGAAAGCACAAGATGTCAAGACAATATTGTTTGCGCCAGCCGTGGCGGCCATTGGAGGGTGAACCAACAGCAAAAACGAAGACCTTTCTCTGTCTCTCTCTCTCACTATCCATTCTGCCTGTCAAAAAAAAAAAAAAAAAGACAATATTGTTTAAGACTATTTTTTAGAAACAGGATTGTAATTCTTATTCTGGCTCTGAGCTTTGTTTTATGTTAAGATAACCAGTTAGAAAAATATTTTGAACAATGCTAGACAGATAGCGGAACTAGATTGTAGATGATGACTGTGGTTCTTTCTTAATTCATCTTTCTTTGAAAAGGAATAACAAGTTTTTGGTGATCTTAGATATTCTGAGATTTTTAAGGTATATAATAACATGACATAATCAAAGTTATTCCATTTTATGTTGCTAGTAGGTTTGTTTTGTAACAAGTGTGTCTCTAAAAATTAGTGTGAACTGCTTTTAATAAATTAAATACTATTTTCCCATAATCCATATAATGTCAGACGTAGCTTTCATTGTCACATGTTGAGCAATAAAAGTTGTTTATTTAATGCACATGTAATGAGTGAACCATGAAAATACTCTGAGTTTACTAAAGTTCCTGCTATTTTATGTTTAAAATTCTTTATTATGGATTTTCCATCATGTTAATATAGTTACCCAAAATTAACCATGTTTTTTTTTTTTTGAGTTTTTTTTTATTTTTAAGATTTATTTACTGGGGCTGATGCTATGGTATAGCGGGTAAAGCTGCCATCTGCAGTGCTGGCATCCCATATGGGCACCAGTTTGAGTCCCGGCTGCTCTACTTCTGATCCAGCTCTCTGCTGTGGCCTGGGAAAGCAGTAGAAGATGGCCCACATCCTTGAGCCCTTGCACCCGCATGGGAGACCTGGAAGAAGCTCCTGGCTCCTGGCTTTGAATTGGGGCAGCTGCAACTATTGCGCCTCTCTGGGGAGTGAACCAGCAGATGGAAGACCTTTCTCTCTCTCTCTCTCTCTGCCTCTCCTCTCTGTGTAAGTCTTTCAAGTAAATAAATAAATCTTTTTTTTTTTAAAAAAAAAAAAAGACTTATTTACTTATTTGAGAGGCAGAGTGAAAAAGGTGCGAGGGAGGAGATAGGTGGGACAGAGAGAAAATCTTCCATTTGTTTGTTCACTCCCCATATGGCTACAGCAGTCAGGTCTGTGCCAGACAGGAGTCAGGAATGCCTTTCTGGTCTCCCACATGGGTGGCAGGGGCCCAACCACTTTGTAGCAGTAGCATTAGCAGGAAGTTGGCCAGGATTTGAACTGGCACTCCAATATGGAATGCCAGTGTCACAGGTGGCAGCTTAACCCACTATGCCACAATGCTGGCCCCTGAATATTTCTTAATTCAAATGCCAATTCTAAGATACATAACAATTAGAAAACAACTGTTTAAATACAACTGTTAAAGAGATTGGACAAGAACATTGCCTTTAAACTACAATTTTGTGCTTGTGGGCGTCAGATGAGAAACTTGAAGATTTTATAATTAGGAAATAATGTTAATTACCTGACAAATTGAATATAAATTGTTTATTGAGTGGGGTTTTTTTTCCCACTAACATTCTAATTTCAGTTTTTCTTTTGGTGGGAGCACATATATCAGTATCATTGACTATTTCCTCCAGCAATTTGGATATGGATTTTAGAGGTATGCAGGTACAGATATAAGGCATAAACTTTGACACAGTCTAGCTTTTTTTCCTTTTTATTCTTTTCTTACTGTGTGACCTTGGATATGTTAACTTTGTTTCTTAGTTTTGTTGCCTATAAAATAGAGTAATAATTGCAATTTAGATTTTTACAAGAATGAAATGAAATAGCATAATTAAAGATACTGGTGCAAGAGTGTGTGTGCCAGTTTCAGTGTCTGTATTTGGTTTTTGTTTAGCATTGCTATTTAGTATGTATTTTATATCATTAACAGATAAATTGCTTTTCAAAATGTAATTTGTCAAGCTTTTCTCATGTTTTCTTTTGAGTCTCTTCTTTTTCCTTTCCCCAAGGGAAAAAAAAATAGTACTCTGTTTTCTTAAGTAGAGTACTATTTAATTTAATTTAATTTCTGTAATTTGTGCCATGTGATGTACTGCTGTCCCTCAGGAACTCATTTTGATATGTGAGAAGAGGCAGCAACACTTTATTTTTTTCTTTTTTAATGATTTATTTATTTATTTGAAAGAGTTACACAGAGAAGGAGAGGCAGAGAGAGAAAGGTCTTCTATTTGCTGGCTCACTCCTCAACTGCTGCAACTGCTGAAGCTGGGCCAATCCAAAGCCAGGAACCAGGAGCTTTTTCTGGGTCTCCCATTCAGGTGCAGGAGCCCAAGATGATCTTTTACTGCTTCCCCAGGCCATAGCAGAGAGCTGGATCAAAGTGGAGGAGCTGGGACTCGAACCAGCACCCATTTGGGATGCTGGCACTGCAGGCAGCAACTTTACTTTCAATGCCTCAGCACCGGCCCCCTTCAACACTCTCTAGATAAGTGATTTTCCTTCCTTTAAGTATTCTCTGCTGTAATCAAAGGTCAGTTTTCCTGTGAATCACTTTTTAAACTGAGATACGTTACTGGTAAAGGAATGTCGTGCATGTGTGAATTTAAGGCAGAAAGAAGGTTAAAAGCCATCTGGATGGTGGTAATCTAAAGTCAGATAAGTGACTGATGGCTTGTCCATTTTAGAGCAAGATAGAATCCAGGTTTGGCGCTGTGGCGTAGCGGGTAAAGCTGCTGCCTGCAGTGCTTCTAACCCATATTGGCACACGTTTGAGACCTGGCTGCTCCACTTCCCATCCAGCTCTCTGCTATGGCCTGGGAAAGCAGTAGAAGATGGCCCAAGTCCTTGGGCCCCTGCACCTGCATGGGAGACCGGGAAGAAGCTCCTGGCTCCCGGCTTTGGATCTTTGCAGCCAAAGGGAGTGAACCAGTGGATGGAAGACCTCTCTCCCTCTCTGACTCTCCTTCTCTATCTGTGTAATTCTGACTTTCAAGTAAATAAATACATCTTTAAGGAAAAAAAAAAAAGAATCCAGTGACAGTGTGTTTAGTTCCTGCAAGAGGGACTTTACAAAGATGGTAAGGTGTCAGGGTCTCAACCAACCAAAAAGGGAACTGAATGTATATTGGGAAATAAAATCATAGCTCAGGAATCCAGATGAAACTGATCATTGCTGACTTAGTCACATGGCCAAAATGTACAGATAGCAAGGTTAATACAGATATTGCTGGCTGATTGGTTATAGTTTGTTGCTGTGTGGTCTGGCTTGCTCACAGTTAGCTCAAAGACGGTAAGGGCCAGAGATTTATGTGAATTGGAGTTCTGTATCCTAGGTGAGCATTCAGGAAAGGTGGCAGTCAAGTATACCTTCACCACAGACCTGTCTCCCTCCTCTCCTCAATCTGCTAAAGATTGTCTATCGTAAGAATCTTTTATTCACAGCAAAACAGCATTCTGACGGCTTTAGGAGTGCTTCTGTTTTGGGCTTACAACTTTTTCCTTTGGCAAAGGCTGAGAAATTGAGCCAAAATTACACTAGCTAATATTTAATGTATTGAGTTAACCTCATTCTAGATCGAGGAAATTTCTCTGTTCCTATGGTATTCCTATTTAGCATTTTTAATTTAACTACACAATTTAGAAGTTATTCCTTTTGTTGGTCCAAGATCATAAATGTCAGTTTCAGTTCCCACATAACTTGTCATACTGTGAATTCCTCATCTGACTGAATGCGAATCTACTGTTCCTTCTTTTGCTGTCAGTTCTAATATATCTGTCATAATGCAGGCCTCTCGCTACATTATGAACATTTAAAGGTATGTATTTTTTTTTGTATGATATGGTCATTGGGTACAAGTTTGCTACATTATGTAACGATCAGTTAAAGAACTGAAGTTTTTCCTAAAGCTGGAGCAAGAAGTTAGTCTGTTGTACTTAACGAGAAATGATGGATCAGTTGCCAACATGGAGCCTTTCTGAGAGATTGTAAAGGATAAGTTGGCCCATAGTGGAGTTTTGTCTCATGTAGTATCTTTTGGGTATCATATTCAGTGTATCAGTATTACAGACTCTGAACCCATTTGTCCCATGGTTGCCATCTTGGGAGCTGTGTCTCTTAGGATGTTTCCACATTCTCTGTTAGGTTCTGAAGCACTGATGGGTGAATTCTGTGTTCAAAGTTGTTAGCTGCTGTTTTAGGCTTAGTATAGATGTCAGGAGCATCTCCCATATTTTTCCAGATATCCATGTCTGAACTATCCTTTGTGGACCGCAGTTATGTCTTTGCTAATCCAATGGGAGAGAGCATCTCTGTGGTCTTGGGAGCTATGCATGGTTTTATGTACCTAGAACTATGTCTGGGACAGTTATTGTATACTCCAAGAGTTGAGGAGATGGATTGATACTAGATCAACTGTGTTATCCAATAGAAATATGTGAGATGTGTAATTTAAAATTTTCTAGTATCTACATTTTAAAAGTAAAAGTAAATAGGTAAAGTTAATTTTAGCCAGTGTATAAAAATATTCAAGATGTGGCTGACACCGCGGCTCAATAGGCTAATCCTCCGCCTGCTGCTCCGGCACCCCGGGTTCTAGGCCCAGTTGGGGCGCCAGTTCTGTCCTGGTTGCTCCTCTTCCAGTCCAGCTCTCTGCTGTGGCCCGGGAGTGCAGTGGAGGATGGCCCAAGTCCTTGGGCCCTGCACCCGCATGGGAGACCAGGAGAAGCACCTGGCTCCTGGCTTCGGATCAGCGCGGTGCACTGGCCACAGCATGCCGGCTACAGTGGCCATTGGGGGTTGAACCAACGGAAAAGGAAGACCTTTCTCTCTGTCTCTCTCACTGTCCACTCTGCTTGTCAAAAAATTTTTTTTAAAATGTTAAAAAAAAATTCAAGATGTGATCAATATAAAAATGTATTATTGAGATTTCATATTCTATTTTTTGTCTGTGAAATCCTGTTCTATACATTTACAGCATACCTCAGTATACTTTTTTAATTACTCTACATTTTTTCAAAAAATTTTATTTATTTATTTGAAAGGCAGAGTGTCAGAAAGGGAGAGAGAGAGAGAAATTAATCTTTCAGATCTGGGCCAGGCTGAAGCCAGGAGCCAGGAACTCTCCCAGGTGCATTAGCGGAGAGTTGGATTGGAAGCAGAGCAGCTGGTACTGCAACTGGGATTCCATCCAGCCTTCAGATATGGGATGCCCTTTGCAAGTGATGGCTTAACCCACTGTGCCACAATACCAGCTCTAGTACTCTACATTTTTAAGAAAGTAAAATGTAGTTCTATCAGAACAATAAAACTGTGTTTAATGGGAAGATATTTTACGCTGCTTCAGTGTTTGGATTTAAATTAATATAATACAGTGAATTAAAATTAAAAATTAATTAAGTTCTTCCCATCCATTTCAATAGGCACATAGTGGATGGAGCAGCACTGGAGGGCCAAATATATTTCAGGTTACTTAGTAACTTTATTACCAAGTTAGTAAACCAGTTTCTCCTGAGTATTTACTAAGTAGTTGTCAAATGTTTTACAATGTCAGGTTTGATTGACAGAGAAATCTGTTCTTGTCTCTAAGGGCTTTCAGCATAAGTGTTTCCATTTAATTTTTTTTTTTTTTTTGACAGGCAGAGTTAGACAGTGAGAGAGACAGAGAGAAAGGTCTTCCTTCCATTGGTTCACCCCCAAAATGGCTGCTACTGCTGGTGCGCTGCACCGATCCGAAGCCAGGAGCTTCCTCCTGGTCTCCCATGCGGGTGCAGGGCCCAAGGAGTTGGGCCACCCTCCACTGCCTTCCCGGGCCACAGCAGAGAGCTGGACTGGAAGAGGAGCAACCAGGACAGAATCCAGTGCCATGACCGGGACTAGAACCCGGGTGCCGGAGCCGCAGGCAGAAGATTAGCCTAGTGAGCCATGGTGGCAGCCGTCTTTAACGTTAGAGTTAATTCTTGTTTGGGATTCCTGTCTGGCTTCTTGGATTGGGGTTCATAGTTTATTCAGCTGAATTCTCTCTTAGTGTCCTATGAAATGGCCCAGGAAAGAGCGCTATTTGGCTAGACTGCCAGATTATTCAGGTGTTTGCCATTTTCCTAGGGCCAGAAAAACAGAATGAAGGATTTATTCTCAGGTAAGTCTGCTGATTGTGTCAAAGGCTCAGAGTGAAGTGAAGGTTCTGAGCCTGCCAGCAGGTTGTACGGGAGCGTCATGAAATTTATGACTTCTTGAGGATACAGAGTTCCTTCTAGCAGAGTCTCCTATGCATTAGCTGGGTAAAAGGAAAGAAGTCCTTTCTACAGCTTTACTTCTTGAAAGGACAGACCAGAGTTTTCCTGGTTTACGAATGGCATAAAAAATCTGTCAGAGATTTCAAATTGTTAGCACACAGGTTGACTATTGCTCTGTGGGTCAATTTGATGTGGAATACACAAGTTTTT
The DNA here is from genome assembly GCF_051225735.1 of Oryctolagus cuniculus. NCBI lineage: Eukaryota > Metazoa > Chordata > Mammalia > Lagomorpha > Leporidae > Oryctolagus > Oryctolagus cuniculus. The sequence goes on along the minus strand of NC_142871.1, from coordinate 102,173,789 downwards.
CCGTTTGTCTGTTAAATAGTTGGCAACATCTACACTTAAGGAGAGCAGGCAGACCTTTTTGCCTTTAGGAAAAGAAAAAAAAAAAAAAAAACTTGTAACTTACTCTTGAAAACGTAGAATCCCCTGATAGTTATAAGGGCAGCAAAGATTGGCTGGAGCTAAGTAGTAGTTGCCTCCTATAGATAGGAGAGACTGCTGAATTTCTTTTCCTTTTTCCATTTTTTAAATTAAGATTTTATTTATTTATTTGAGAAGCAGAGTTACAGAAAAGAGTCAGATAGAGAAGTCTTCCATGCACTGGTTCACTCCCCAAATGGCTGCAACAGCCAGAGCTGGGCCTATCTGAAGCCAGGAGCCAGGAGCTTCTTCCGGGTCTCTCATGCGGGTGCAGGCCATCTTCTACTGCTTTGCCAGGCCACAGCAGAGAGCTGGATCGGAAGAGGAGCAGCCGGGACTAGAACCAGTGCCCAGATGGGATGCTGGTGCCACAGGTGGAGGCTTAGCCTCTTACAACACAGCAGCAACCCTCCTTTCTTCTTGATCTACTCTCCCTTTCTTTAGCTCCTTCTTTGAATTTTTTATTCTGTACATGGAAATAAAAATAATTCTTCTTTCCTGCTTGATTTTGTTTTAAGAGGAAGGATAAAAAACAGGTTTGTCAGCAACCCTGTCTATAAGGGGGACTTCAGCAAATTCATGTAAACATTAGATAAAAGATAATGCGCATTTTCGGTGAACTTTTAAAGACTCCTCATGTATCTGTGCATACATGGTTTTTTTTCCAGTTAGAGGATGATCAATAAGAGGTAGATTTAAGGAAAACTAAGCAATAATAGACCTAAAAGTATAGCAGAATGCAAGAGTAGAGGGTACTGCTAGCAGGTCCTGAAATTATAAAGGAATATCATGACCAAAATTTATTCTTGCATGTCTGTTTTCAGTATATCAGTGTAATAATGCCTTTCTCCAAGTTGTTTTCATTTAAATAGGGGAAAATAATAATATTTATGGAGTTTTTTAAAGATTTATTTTGTTTATTTGAAAGAGTTACAGAGAGAGGTAGAGACAGAGAGAGAGGTCTTCCATCCACTGGTTCATTCCCCAGATGGCTACAACGGCCGGAGCTGAGCCCATCCAAAGGCAGGGGCCAGGAGCTTCTTCCAGGTCTCCCACATAGGTGCAGGGGCCTAAGGACTTGAGCCATCTTCTATTGCTTTTCCAGGCTGTAGCAGAGAACTGGATCGGAAGAGGAGCAGCAGGGACTAGAACCAGAGCCCATATGGGATGCCGGTGCTGCTGGCCAGGGCTTTAACCCACTGTGCCACAGTTCCAGCCCCATTTATGGAGGTTTTAATGTTAATTTATTAATTTTTTCTTAGATATAAAATTGAGTAGCTACCATGTGCTGGGTGGTGAAACACAGCAGTGAACAGACTAGTCAGGATATCCTGCCTTCATGGAGCTTATATTTTAGTGATGAAGAAATAATAAAAATTAATATGTAAAATCTTTAGTAAATTAACTCAATGTAAGTGCTGATGAAGAAAAGCAATAGAATGTTGGAGGAGCAGAGAGCTAAGACTTTAGTTAGTCTGTCCAAGAAAAGCCTGGTTGAGAAGTTGGTATTTGAGTCAAGACCAAAAAGAGGGAAAGGAATGAGTTGTGTGTACCTGGCAGGAGGGAGGAATGATCGGGGGAATGAGTGCAGAGGCCCTGAGGCAGGAATACATTTGGTGTGTTTGAGAAATAGAAAGGAAGTAAGTGTGGCTGGAGTGGGCAGGGTGGTAGGATGGAGGTCAGAGAAGTTAGGGAAGATCCAGACTTCATAATGCCATTTTATAGGCCAGTGTTAGTCACTGTTACTAAATGAGGTGGGAAGTCTCTGAGGATTTGGAGTAAAGGAGAGAGAGTTCTGAAAATAGCCTGAAGAATAGGAATATATTACAGTATATATATAATTGGTGTATCTGCTGTATCAGAGTTATAAAACATGAAAAAAGTCTAAACAGTCTAGGTAGGTAAGGCACTCAGGAATCCAGAATCCTTCCATCTTTTTGCTTACCGTTCTTCAGAGTATTATCATAATCCGCGTCATTAAAACTAGATTTCTTTCAAGAAAAGTATTCCAGCCTGTAAAAGGGAGGCAGATGAAGTCAGCACAAAGAATTTCCTTTTAAACAAGTGAGGCAGGTGCAGCATGTATCACTTCAGTTTACATTCCATGGGTAGAATCACTTGGCCACATTCCTGGGTGGGATCACTTGGCATCCAGAGAGGCTGGGAAATGGGGTCTCAGTCTGGGTGACCCTCTGGCTAGGAAGAAGAGGAACATGAAAATGACAAGCAGTCTACCACAATCTGCCACTCTGGCCAGCCAGATATCCATGTGTCTCCTTCATCCTGTCTATTGGAAGTGACTCCTACCTTCCCCTGGGGAAACAGTCCTAGGTGCCATCCGCTTGTCACATTAATCCAGGCTCACTGAGGAACAGTACTGTTTGTCAGATCAACAAGTCTGGTGACCTATAAACAAAACATCATTTTCTGTTCTCTATCCTTCCCACATGTACCCAACATGTTGTAGTGGGCTGAGAAACAGGGAATGGTAATGAAATCTCCCCGTTGGGAAAGTGAACAATGAGAAATAAACTGAGAGCATTGCTGGCTTGGAATGATGATGATTCCATGTCCTGACAGTGGAATAATAACTTTAGTTCTCCTTTCTGGTAAGAATGCCTGTGTTTGCTGCCATTGTGTTCCTTGACTTTACTGACTGGATAGTTCTTCACATTAACCTCCACTGCCACACTTGAAGGTAGTATTCAAAGTTGGGTCCATTTCCTTTGCCTACTTCCCATAAGTTCCCCTTTGCCAGCCTGCAGGTTAGCTGATTTCTTTGACAGCTACAATTCTGTCAGAAATGTAATAGGATTCTTACATGTTTGCCTCCATTCAGTTCTGTGTGCCAGTAATGCTACCCAGTGTTTTTTCTCGATGTGGTCCATAAGTCTACCTTACTTATTTCTCTCTATATATACAATTTTTTAAAAAGTTTTCCTTATTAGAAAGTCGGGGGGAGAAGGGGACAATAGACAAAGAGACCCCTTATCCACTGGTGTATTCACCAAATACCTGCAACAACTGAGATTGGACCAGGGCTGAGGAAGGGGCCAGAACCAAGAGCTGGGAATTCAATGCAGGTCTCCTACCTGGGTTGCAGGGACCCAGCTGCTTGAGCTGTGACTCACTCAGTGCTCCCCAGGGTCTGCATTGGCAGAATGTGGAATAGAAAGCCAGAGCTAGTATTGAACTCCCATACTCTGATATGAGACATGGCCATCTTAACCAGCATCCTACTGACTAGGCCAAAGGTTAGTCCTTCAGCATGTTTTAATGTTCTCATTTTAATGAGATACATCCTCATCCCTCCTTAATGGTCACTGTCTTGATGCTTGATACAGTGGACATTGGTGGAATAGCAGCATTGTTAATCTAACCTTAACCTAGTGTTAATCTAATTTTTGCTTTGTCATGGAGTCATAAAAGAATGCTGTTGAAAAAGATACTTAATCCCGATGTGTGGTGGCTGCAAGACCCCACATTTCTGCTGTCTTTCCTTCCATCTTTGCTTACAGACTGCCAGTTCTTGCATAAGCAAATGAAACAGAGGACTACCAACACAAGCAATATCATGGCAGTTTTTATCCATTTTTCCAGAGGGCTATGGGCTTTTTATGGCTACTTAGTACTACAGGTTATTATAGAGAACAGTTTTTTTAAGTATAATATAGGTCTCTATTATTCCAGTATTATGTTTCCCTGTTGTCTGGTGCCTAAACTAAAATAGTGCCATGTATTTTAGGATTTTGTTACAGTAATACCTGATTCTGGTATTTATTTCCTTATTAAAGAAGAGGCCATGGCCAGTGCCGCGGTTCACTAAGCTAATCCTCCACCTGCTGCGCCAGCACCCCGGGTTCTAGTCCCGGTTGGGGCGCCGGTTCTGTCCCTGTTTCTCTTCCAGTCCAGCTCTCTGCTGTGGCCCGGGAGGGCAGTGGAGGATGGCCCAAGTGCTTGGGCCCTGCACCCGCGTGGGAGACCAGGAGGAAGCACCTGGCTCCTGGCTTTGGGCCATCTGGGGGGGTGAACCAACAGAAGGCAGACCTTTCACTCTCTCACTAATTCTGCCTGTCAAAAAAAAAAAAAAAAAAAAAAAAAAAAAAGGCCAAGTAGCTGTATTAGGGATCTACCAATAAAATGGTTTACATGATAAAACAGTCTATTTCTCTCCCTTGAAACAGGCTTACTGATCTAGGTGCTAGGGGTGCTGTGTTCCACACAGGAAATGCAGAGAAGTCAACTACCAAAATGTTGGGCATGAGCTTAAGCCCTAAGCCCCTATTTTAACCATTATGCTATACTTGTATATATTTATTGCTTCCTGATGATTAGTTAGCTCTTTGAGATCGAAAATTAAGCTGTACTTTGTGTCTATTGCAATTCCTAGCCTATAGTAGATACTCAATAAATGTTTGAATAAATACCTGTTTTTTTAATCTGAGTAAATTAAAGCATTAAGTTTTTATCAAACTTGCCTCAGGAAAGAACCATACTCTAAATTTTGCACACAAAAATAGGTGTATAGAAGCTATCTTAGGATGTCGTTTCCATGAAATAGAGAACATTTTATATGAAGATAGCCTTTTTTATCTTCTTAGGACTAGTTACTACGTTGATAATGACAGTTATTTATGTGGTAATTAAAGTTTAGTGTAGTTGTTATGGAAGTTGGTAACATCTACATACATCTTTATGATGAAGAAAAGAAAAAAAGCTGTTGAATGTGGTTTTATTAGCTGATAAAATAATATGCCAAGGGCAAAAGACATACATTTTTAAATTTAAGTAGTATTTGAAATGTGAAAAAAGTCACTTTAGCATATTTGGGTAACCTTTTTTTTTTTTTTAAGATTTATTTATTTATTTGAAAGGCAGAGCTACAGAGAGAGAACAAGAGATTGATCTTCCATCCGCTGGTTCACTGTGCGAATGGCCACAATAGCCTGGGCTGAGCCAGCCAGTAGCAAGGAGCCAGGAGCTTCTTCTGGGTCTCCTGTGGGTTCAGGGGCCCAACACTTGGACCATCTTATGTTGCTTTCCCAGGCACATTAGCAGGGAGCTGGATTGGAAGTGGAGCAGCCAGGACTCCATTTGATGTCCTTATGGGATGCCAGATGCCGCAGGCAGTAGCTTAATACACTAGGCCAATGTCAGCCCCTTGGGCAACCTTTTTGTCAAAATGTTTTAGATAGCTAATTTTGTATATACAAACATACATATGTATTACATATACACACATTTATATGAATTTTCAGAAATCAGGGAGTTAAAAATTACCCTGAATTTTAAAAATTAATAAGCTTATGATGTTTTAGTTATTCAGGAAGATTGTTTCTGTGCCACTGAGCTAAGAAAGTGTTCCTTTGCTGTAGTACTTCGAAATATATTTAAATGACTCCTTAATAAAGAAATAATAGTTAATGTTGATATCAGTGAAATTGTAACTATTTTCCTAAACCTTATATAAATTGAGACTCAAATTATATAAATTGAGACTATTAAGTAACTAACAAAATATAGGGTTCCTTAAGGTGGACTTTTTTTATGCCTACTATTTTGAGATGTTATTTTTTCTTATAGGACAAACGATATATTTTTAACAACGAGAATCAGTAACTAGAAGTACCAGATTGGTTTACCTGATAATGTTAAAATGAAGTTTTGATCGGCAGAGGTAAGAATATGACATTTCTTTTGCATTTAATTCATCATAGATTAGAATATGAGCATTTAACAAATGTCTATGAAGAACCATTTCAAGAACTGAAAGGTCTGAAATTTACCCCATTTGCGAGCTAATAGATTAGTCTGGCTCAGTGCAGTGTGTGTTGGCAGAATACATGAGACTCACAGCTCAAAGAAAAGTTGTTTTATACTCACAGTAACAGTAGCTAGAGCACCGTTTAAAACCTACATACTAATTAGGTTGTATTATAGAATAGGGACCTGAATCTTTTATAATGGATAGTAAGCCCACCTGATTTTTGCTTTGATGGGAGAGTTTATTTCTATTGTACGGAACAGTAAATAAATCTGCCCTTTGTTCTAGTATGCAACCTGCCTCTGACTCTCAAGACTGCTTGTCTTTGAAAAGATAGCTTGGAACAAAGGTTGTCTGTGTCTGCTTGCAAGACATGCAGCAACACCAAGGTTTCAGGGAGAGTTACCTTCCAACTGCTATCTTTATTGTTTTTAAAATATGTACTGTTGTTAAGGATGATTGTTAAATTGTTATGTTGAAATAGTAAAAAGATGGAAACCACTGAGATACCCAACAATAGATGATTGTCTAAATTATTACATATCCCAGTGAAATAGTTATAATTTAAAAAAAATTGTGAAACTACATTTATTCAGATATTCATGAGAAAATTAAGTGAAATAAGCATATTATAAAATGTGTATATGGTTTGATCCCACTTTTATAAAAGCTATACTAAATGTACACACATAAAGAAAGCATACCAACGTATGTATTTAAAAGAATGGAGTTGTGTTTCCTCTTTCTCTTGTCTGGTTTTAAAAAATCTCTTTGAAAATGAATATTCTAAATTTTTGTAATGGAGGATACAAATATGTTTTATTTAAAATACAATAGGTATTTAAGAACTCTTTCTTAACCTAGTAGAAAAATTTTATGTGGATTTACTTGAGATTAAAAAAATGTTAATTCAGGCCGGCGCCGCGGCTCACTAGGCTAATCCTCCGCCTTGCGGCGCCAGCACACGGTTCTAGTCCTGGTCGAGCTGCCAGATTCTGTCCAGGTTGCCCCTCTTCCAGGCCAGCTCTCTGCTGTGGCCAGGGAGTGCGGTGGAGGATGGCCCAAGTACTTGGGCCCTGCACCCCATGGGAGACCAGGATAAGCACCTGGCTCCTGCCATCGAATCAGCGCGGTGCACCGGCCACAGCGCACTGGCTGTGGCGGCCATTGGAGGGTGAACCAACAGCAAAAGGAAGACCTTTCTCTCTGTTTCTCTCTCTCACTGTCCACTCTGCCTGTCAAAAAAAAAAAAAAAAAAAAAAAAAGGTAATTCTCTTTTTGACTCTGGAATTACCTTTAAATGCAAGACAGAAATAGAAGAGAGTAGGTAGCTTAATTTTTTAAAAATCATTATCTATAAGAGATAAAGTCAAAAGTTTCTTTTATTCCTTTGTTAAATTATTTATTATTACATAGATGTTATCGGGGAAACATTTTAGAAAAGCACTCAAACAGGATAATTTTTAAATTATAGAGAAAAGTGCTATTTAGAAAATAAAGATTCTGGTGCTGTTTAGTTGGGGAACAATGAACTAATTTGCTCCGTTTTTGTCTTCTGCATATGTGTTATACTCAGGAATATATTTAAATAATAGTTTTATAATTTAGCATCTTTATTTTGCTTTTCCTGATTTTTCCCTTCTTTACCAAGGTGCTGGTACCAGATTCTTCTGGGTCTAAATTAAAAATGACTGAAGTTCAAGCAATGGTAGAATTCTCCGTGGAGCTAAACAAATTCTACAATGTGGATTTATTTCAGAGAGGGTGTGTATTTTAATGTGAAAATCTTATATTTTGCATAGGATAAGATGTACTTTTAATTTAAGCTTAATTGCATACTTTTGTTCAAGCATATGTAATAAAAATAATGAACTATATTCAAGTAATTGTTTTATCAGAGAAATTCTATTTGTTAAATACATAGTTAGGATTTCCTCACATGGATTTGGTGATAATGCAGAATATATGTAACATATTTATGAATTTGTTCTGAGCATTGAGAGGACTTTAATGAAAGTGTGTGTGATTCCATTTTTGCTCTTAATTTATAATGCTGAAAATAATCTATATACACAAAAGCAGCTATGTAGAAATAAAAAAGGCATAAATAATGATACTTCAATAAGCATATACAGGAAGTACTCTGGGAATCAGAGCAGAAAGCTATCTTTTTGGGTTAGTATCATAGGAAAGACATGGAGAACAGGATCAAAGTATGGGTAAGATTTAGGGAAAGGATTAAGTGAGAGAGGCCTTTAGTCAGAGAGCAGTACGAATCACGTCTTGGAAATAAGAATGAACATTTTTTTTAAAGACACATTTTTATTGCTATTTTTTTCCAGTTTATTTGAAAGGCAAAGAAAGAGATCTTTCACCTGCTATTTCACTTCCCAAATGTCTGCCACAGTCAGGGCTGGACCAAGCCGACACCAGGAGTCAGGAACCCTAAGTGGCAGGGACTCAGGTATTTGGGCAATCATCTGCTGCCTCCCAGAATGTGCGTTAACAGGAGGCAGAGTAGCCAGGACTTGAATCAGGCACCCCTGATGGGATGCTTACATTCCAAGCAATGACTTAAACTGCTCTGCCAGATACTTGCCCCATGACTGTGTTATTTTTGAGACTATTTAGGAGTTTGTATATTTTCTTGGAGAATTATAAAAGGTAGTAAAGAAAAGCAAGGTTGTGTTTGTGCAGGACTTTAAACGTTTGGAGAAAAATAACCATCAAGGGGATGGGGCTGTTTCTCACTTGGTTAATACTCCGCCTGTGGCACCAGTTCTATGTCCTGGGCACCAGTTCTAGTCCTGGATGTCCAGTCCAGCTCTCTGCTGTGGCCCAGGAAGGCAGTGGAGGATGGCCCAAGTGCCTGGGACCCTGCATCAGCATGGGAGACCAGAAGGAAGCACCTGGCTCCTGGCTTTGGATCGGCATAATGATGGCCTAGCGGCCATTTGGGGAGTAAACCAACGGAGAGAAGACCTTTCTCGCTCTCTCTCACTGTCTAACTCTACCTGTCAAAAAGAAAAATAACCATCAGTAGTTTCCAAGTAAAGAAACTAGCTCACTAAGCTAATCCTCCACCTGCGGCGCTGGCACCCCAGGTTCTAGTCCCGGTTGGGGCGCTGGATTCTGTCCCAGTTGCCCCTCTTCCAGTCCAGCTCTCTGCTGTGGCCCGGAAAGGCAGTGGAGGATGGCCCAAGTGCTTGGGCCCTGCACCCGCATGGGAGACTGAGAGGAAGCACCTGGCTTCTGGCTTTGGATCAGAGCAGCGTGCCGTCCGCAACGCACCGGCCATAGCGGCCACTTTGGGGGTGAGCCAACGGAAAAAGAAAGACCTTTCTCTCTCTCTCTCTCTCTGTCATTCTCTCACTCTCTCACTGTCTAACTCTGCCTGTCAAAAAAAAAAAAAAAGATTATTGTTAGTTCACTTACTATCACATGGAGATGATGGTATATTAAATTTATGGAAAAGAAAAGCACAGGGAACAATTTAGAGGCACTTGTAGTAACTTAAAAAGTAAATCTGAAGATCTGCACTAAGAATGGTGGTAATGAGGCTGACAAACAGGAGGAGTAGGATGGGAGCTTTTCTGTATTTCTGGCTTGGCTTTGCCATCTTGAAAAAGTAAAAACAGCTGTGCTGTGCTCTGATGCTGTAGTGTCTCATCACTTAGCAGAACCTGTGCTTTTTATCATAGCAGAGGCAGGAAGCCAATAAAGAGAGCAGAAGATGCAAGACCTTTAAATTGACACAGTGTTACTTTCACTGCTTATGTTGGCCAAGCAAGTCAGGAGGCCTGGCTAGGAGTCCAGACTGTTGACTTTTGGCAGGTACAATTCACTTAGAAAATGTTGTGGGCTTTCTGGATGGCTGATATAATCCGTTTTTATGCTTTAAAAATCATACCCACAATTGTTTTTTGACATATGCTTGCTCTCTAATATAATCCCTACTACTTGGAGACTTGGATTCTGTGCAGTAATGCCCATTAATTTCCTAAAAACCCTTGTGTTAATCTGAGAGTTTCTACTTAGACCCTGCCTTAACTCTTGGTGATTTTAAGGAAGGAATCTACAGCTGAATCCTTGATTTGATCTTTCTCTACAAGTTTCACCTTATTTGGAAAATCTCTTAAGAGATGGAAACACTTATTTTCCATCCCAGCAAGTCCTGGTCCTTCTAGATTCTCATGTGAAATAACATGTTCTTTCTTTAGAACATCTCTTAGAGAACCTAATACACTTAGCTAAGAGTAACCAGATGGCATTTTCAGCATTCTCCCTGGAAATTAGTTTGCTGAAGTCCAAAAGTTTCTTTCGTACATTGTCTGACTTCTTTCAAGTTATTGTAAATGGGATATAGCATCACAACATAACATGGATTACCAGTGTTCTAGTCTCCTATAGGTTTCTTCATTATTTTTCCACCTTCTCTAATTGATAATTGGACTCCAAAGTCAATGACTACATTTTTATTATGGTATGCACCACTTTTAGATATCAGTTTCTCTGTTAGATATATGTTGCCTCATTAATGCAGCTAACCATAGGTAAGAGCTAATGACAAGCACAAAGCCTCAATGACATTACAATAGTAAACATTTGTTTTTGCTTACAAGTCTGTAGGTGAGCTGAATGGTTCTGCTGATCTGGGCTAGCTTGGCTAATCTTTGCCGGACTTTTTCATGAATCTGCAGTCAGTCAGCTGGCAGGTTTACCTGGTGCTAACTAATGCAGATAGCCTCAACTAGACGGACTCAGCTGTTTTTTACAGTCTCTCGTTCTGTAGCTTATTCTCATTTAGAGGCAGGGATCCTAATCTATGCAAGAATACCTCTTAATATGGAAGGCTGGAACTGGCACACTGTGTCACCTCTACCACAGTGTATTGGCCTAAACAAGTCATAAATAATGTCAGCTGAAATGACCTTTAAGAAGGATGGAAAGTACATTCAAGTTCCTAGTGAAGGTCACCTTTTAAGAGGTGTGAATGTAGTGAAGAGCAAAAAAAAAAAAAAAAAATGGAGATTTTTTAATTTAATCTACATGTTCCATTTTGTGGATCGGTCTTTACAAAATGTAATTTTTTTAATTTAATTTTTTTTTTTAAGATTTTTTTTTTTTTTTTAAAGACAGAGTTACAGAGAGAGGTAGGACCAGAAAGAGAGAGAGGGGTCTTCCATCTGCTGGTTCACTTCCCAATTGGCCACAACAGCCAGAACTGTGTGGGTCTGAGCCAGGAGCCAGGAGCTTCCTACGAGTCTCCCACATAGGTGCAGGGGCCCAATGACTTGGGCCATCTTCTACTGCTTTCCCAGACCACAGCAGAGAGCTGGATTGGAAGTAGAGCAGCTGAGACTTGAACTGGCGCCCATATAGGATGCCAGAACTGCAGGCTGGGCTTTAACCCACTGTGCCACAGTGCCAGCCTCTGAATTTTATATATACTTTTTTGTTGATGTGTAAAATTATGTGAATTTTCAGAGTGAATATGCTTTTGTAATTAGCATCCAGGTCAAGAAATAGGACTTCTTAAGTCTCCCTGCCTTTCTGTTCATTTCATCTACCCAAGGAAACCACTATCCTCATTTCTTTTTATTTTAAATAAAAATTAGTTGTATTTCTCAAACACACCAACAATGTACATTCTTTTTATTTATTTATTTTTTTGACAGGCAGAGTTAGACAGTGAGAGAGAGAAAGAGAGATAGAAAGGTCTTCCTTTTCCCGTTGGCTCACCCCCAAAGTGGCCGCTATGGCCGGTGCGTTGCGGTAGATGTGCTGCGCTGATCCAAAGCCAGGAGCCAGGTGTTTCCTCCTGGTCTCCCATGCGGGTGCAGGGCCCAAGGACCTGGGCCATCCTCCATTGCACTCCCGGGCCACAGCAGAGAACTGTACTGGAAGAGGAGCAACCGGGACAGAATCCAGTGCCCCCACCGGGACTAGAACCCAGGGTGCCAGCGTTGCAGGTAGAGGATTAGCCTAGTGAGCCGCGGCGCCAGCCACAATGTACATTCTTAAAAGGAAATTGTGGGGGCCAGTGCTCTGGCATAGTAGGTAAAGCCGCTGCCGCTTGCCATGCTGGCATCTCGTATGGGCGCCAGTTCAAGTCTCAGCTGCTCTACTTCCAATCCAGCTCTCTGCTACGGCTTGGGAAAGCAGTAGAAGATGGTGCAAGTCCTTCAGCCCCTGCTCCTGCGTGGGAAACCCGGAAGAAGCTCTTGGCTCTTGGCTTCAGATCGGTGCAGCTCCTGCTGTTGTGGCCAGTTGGGGAGTCAACCAGTGGATGGAATACCTCTCTCCCTCTGCCTCTCCTTCTGTCTCTGTGTAACTCTGACTTTCAAATAAATAAATAAAATCTTTTTTTTAAAAGGAAATTATGAAAACAGTCACTTTTAAAGTGACATCAAAGTACTTAGGAGTTAAACATGGAAATGAAAGGCTTTTACAATAAAACTAAAATAGTGATGAAAAATTAAGACAAATGGATACATATATCGTATTCATGGATCAGAAGAGTTAATATATTAAGATGTTTACTATCCAAACTGATTTCCAGATTCAGTGTAATCCCTATCAAAACCCTAATGATTTTATTCATAAATACATCTGGTATTGCCAGCACCATTTATTCAAGACATTATCCTTTCTGCATTGTATGATCTGGGCACTTTTGTCAAAAACCAGTTGGCCCTATATGTGGAATAAATTCTGGGTTCTGTATTCTGTTTCATTGATCTGTGTGTCAGTTTTTATGCCAGTATCATGCTGTTTTAATTACTACAGTGTTATAGTATGCTTTTAAGTCAGTTGGCTTCCCATTTGATTTTTTTTTTTTTTTTTTTTTGCTCAGGATCAGTTTGGCTATTTTGTTTTTTTGTGATTCCATATGAATTGCAGGATTGTTTTTTTCTAATTCTGTAAAGAATGTCATTGATATTTTGATAGGGATTCAATTGAATCTGTAGCTTGCTTTAGGTAACATGTACTTTATATGGTTAATTTTGCCTGTCTTATTCATTCATTCATTTAATTTTAACATTATGTCAAATGTTTTTTGGACATTTTCTTAAGTACCAAATTACATAACTTAATACTGTGTCTCTTAATACCATCTGTTTTTTTTTTTTAACTTCTATTTAATAAATATAAATTTCCAAAGTACAGCTTTTGGAGTTAGATAGGCAGAGTTAAACAGTAAGAGAGAGAGAGACAGAGAGAAAGGTCTTCCTTCCATTGGTTCACCCCCCACAAATGGCCGCTACAGCCAGCGCACTGTGCTGATCCGAAGCCAGGAGCCACATGCTTCCTCCTGGTCTCCCACGTGGGTGCAGGGCCCAAGCACTTGGGCCATCCTCCCCTGCACTCCCGGGCTACAGCAGAGAGCCGGACTGGAAGAGGAGCAACCAGGACAGAATTGGCGCCCCAACTGGGCCTAGAACTCGGAGTGCCGGCGCCGCAGGCAGAGGATTAGCCTAGTGAGCCACAGCGCCGGCCTATTTTATTTAGTTTTTAACAGACTCAGTGTGATTTGTAGATAGAATTCTAAGAACATAATGATATTCCCTTCTTCCTTTCCTTCTCCCTTCATGATTTTTAAAAACCAAATACTTAAAACACAGTTCAGTGTTGTAGCTGGATTTGAGGGTAGGTAGAAAACAAATTGCCTACTTAAAGAAAAAAAATGATTCTTTGAAAATCATTAACTGCCATTTACAAGACACTTTATATTCATGTAGCTTCTTCTAAACTTTATATTATAATGTTATAAAATCTTATAAAATTATAAGGTTATAATACAAAACAAAAATTTATATATAAAATTATATAACATAAAATATGAAATTATTTCTAAATAGTGATTTAAAATCATGTTTATACATGTTTTTAACCACTTAAATTTTTAATTTCATAGATTATAAATAATACTATCAGAGTTCTTAGAGAAAAAAAATAGTGATAGAATATTCACAAGCATTTTTTTTTAGCCACTAGTTTCAGTTTTCTTATTCTTTCCTCAAAAGTAAATTCAGCTTTCCACAAAAGGACAAAAAATAGACATTTAATTTTTTTTCCTTTCACCATCTGCTATACCTCTGTAAAAGTGTACTAAGGAGTAGTACTTTCTCATTTGACTACTCTTTCAAGATTTAGTAACATCATTGTCCATTTTAGCTTCTCCTTTATGTGAAAGAATACGAAGTGGGAAAATAAGAAAAGCAAAAGCAAAACAATTTTTTTTCTTTCTTTTTTGCTATTAGGTCAATCTGTAGGCCTCAGAAGAAGAAGTTTGAATCTTCGTGGGAAGGGATTTGTGCTTTCTTATCTATCCTTAGGCAATGCCAGGGCACTAAAACAGTAAATTTTTATAATAAAACATTATGACTATGTTTTATGGTCCTTTGCAACTTTTTCTTGCATACTATTCTGATTAATAGCACTTAACACAACATTGTTCATAAAGCGCCATTTTTATTTCCTTAAATGCTCCTGCTTAAGATTAGCCTTTACGTTTTATTTAACAGGGTGTGGGAAATAAATAAGATATGTTTTGACAGAGGGGGGGAAGCTGTGGCCTACCAGGTAAAGCCACTCCCTGTGACACGACACTGGTGCCTGTCCTGGCTGGCCCACTTCCAATCCAGCTCCCTAGTGGTGTGCCTGGGAAAGCAGCTGAGGATGGCCCAAGTGCTTAGACCCCTGCACCCACATGGGAGACCTGAAAAAAGGTCCTGGCTCTTGGCTTCAGACCAGTCCAGCTCCAGCCATTGAAGCCATTTTGGGAGTTTACCAATGAATGGAAGCCCTCTCTCTCCCTCTCTTTCCTTCTCCCTCTCTCTGTGCAACTCAAATAAAAAAAGAAAAAGAAAGAAATGACAGAAAAATAGATCACCTGAGTGATTATTTCTTTGTGTTTGAATCTTTATAGATAAATTGATTCTATCTATACATTTTTTTGTAATTCAAATATTTTCTTCCATAGTATTTTCTGTTTTTTTTAATATAAAGGAAGAAATTCACTTTCATATATTCATTTATATCTGTGCAACTTAATATTCTTAGTAATTACTATAGGTTTTATTTCTGATAATCCCCTTTTGAGTCCTAAAAGAAGCCTAAAACTAGGAATAGTTATACTTCCCTTTTTATGATTCTAACTTTATTAACATAATAGTTACTTCTTTTTAATTTTCCTTGAGTTGTAGAGACTATTGATAAATAGTTAATAGCATCTGGTTTAGGAAATTATATAGCTTATAAATTGTGTAGATATTTCAAATTGTAAAGGTCAAACACAAATGTTTTGATAGGGTGACCAAATAATTTATTGACCAAATCTGAATACTTTTTAAAATGAAAGAAGACACTTAAAATGAAAGAAGATACTGTTAATAATATTCCCAGCCAACAGATGAAAACTAAAAGTTCTGCAGATAGGACATACAGGAATCCTTGTATAATCAAATTCCTTAAACAAGTCTCAACTTTTTTTTTTAAAGTTACTTAAAACAATAATTATTTGTTGTTTCTCTTGAGTCTCCTAGATGATGGGGCTGGCTGGGCTGATATAAGCTAAGCTTGCTCAAGCATCTGTGGTCAGCAGGTGGGTCTAAAGTGATGTTGGATGGGATTACTCACTTCTCCTTACAGTCTCATCTTTTGGCCGGCCAGACTGAACTTACCAACTCTTGTTTTTAATTGAATTGCAAAATTACCTATTTGCCTAAAATTGTTGGATATGATAGTGGTTTAAAAAGTTATTTAAAAAAATTTGTTACTTGGGGTCAGGGTTGTGGCGCATATAGGTTAAGCTGCTGCCTGCAACTCCAGCATCCCATGTGTCAGTTTGAGTCCTGGCTGCTCCCACTTCCAACCCAGATCCCTGCTAATACACCTGAGAAAGCAGTGGAAGATGGGCAGAGTATTTGGGCCCTTGCCACGCATGTGGGAGACCCAGATGGAGTTACTGGCTCCTGGCTTCGGCACGGCCCCGCCCCAGCTGTTGGGGATTGAACCAGCGAATGGAATATTAATCTCTCTGTGTCTTTCTCTCCATCCCACCCACCCAACCCACTTCCTGGTCCCCATAACTCTCTATCTTTAGAATAAGTAAATCTGTTTAAAAAAAAAAAAGAAAAGATTTACTTGCTTTTAGAAATAATGCATTTTTTATTTATCTACATAGTAGTTTAACTACATTACTTTTACTTAAGTTTTAAAAATAAATCAGATACTAACAATCTAAAAAAAGGTTTTATTTTAATTTTAACCTATCCTGTAATATAGTAGATTTATAAATATTGAAGACAAAATCAGAATTCTATATCATTGATGATAAATTTGTTTATCAAATAGAATATGGGTATGTGTCTTATACATAAAAATATAACTTATCTTAGGGTTTTTATTGTAATAGAAGTGTAATCTGATTACCGGATTATAAGACGATAGACTTCCCAGGTAACTTTTCAAGAGGACTCCAAAAGGGGAGGAAATACTAACCTCAAAATACATAGGGAAAAATTTATATCTGAATGTCTATTCTCGTTTATATAAAGAATAAGAATGGGATTAAGTTGAAGCTGTAACAGTTAAATTAGGTGTTAAAGTGGGGTAAAAATTTCCTCTTTTTGGAGACCATTGCAAAAATCATTAGATATCTTTTTCTACAATTTGCTAGGTCACTGCTATTCATAGTAGCTCATCTCCAAGTGGCTTGTTACTGGTTCAGAAAGAGATGAGTTAATTTTTCCAGAATGTAAATTAATACACTGCTTTCTTAATTGAAAGAGTCTTGCTATGATCAGCTGAAATAAATTGTGGACTTTGTGATACAGTTTGATAACATTTCAGAAATGCATCAGTATATGTATTGTTTTAAGTAGTAACCTATCCAAAAATGTCAAGTGTCTTCAGTAAAATAAAAGAAAAATATTGTGTAAGAATTTGAATACTTTCTCAGCTTTAGAAATCAACCACTTCTATACTCAGTAATTTGTTTTCATATGACAATTCACATCAATTATTAGAACAAAAATATTTCATCATTGCACTAATTTCAGTCCTTCATTGATTCACTCTGTGTGATGGTATAGGTCTGCATTTAGCCTGAGTCAACATTTTACAGATACAGTGCAGTGCCAGGGTCATTGGATTCAAGGGACTAGTTGGTTGTGTTGCTATGATTTGTTATATAATTTAGGAATTTTTTATAGTTTAAAGATATGAAAAAAAAGTTGTAAAAAATCATAATTGTCAATATGTTTTCTTCCCCCTTGTTCTCAAAGTCTCAAACTCCTTTTGTTTTTATTTTTGTCATTCTTTGATGTAGGAAAGAAAGGGTGTCTACATAGTAATGGATCATAGTAGTCATTGGTAGAATCAAAAGTAATTGAATATCCCAATATTTTGCCACTACTGGCTTTGAACTGTTTTTAAAGTATAAATAAATAAAAGAGATCAAATTAGGAGCTTTGCAGGAGAAAAAAACACAGAAAACAGAAAAAGTTCAGTATTACTTAATTATCAGTTAACTGTAAGAAAACCTTTGCATTAAAGGACAGTGTGCTATTACGAAGACTGTCTACATGAAAATCAAAGCATGAATGATGTAACTTCAATGTGTTGCAAACCCTTATGGGAAGAGAAAAATTAGACATGAATTTTTGTATTAATTAACAATCTATACAATGTCTATTTCCATATTATTGCTGAATATTCATCTCTGTAAATATATAATTTATGAAACAATGTACATAAGCATAAATTTACTTATGAATCAAGTATTATTGAACACAGCTACTATGTGTGTGGATCTTAGAGTTCCACCTACAACTTAAAAGATGTATTCAAAGAAGTAACCAATAAATTTGGCTAGATAATCAAGCAATAAGAATCGACCTTTTCTGATCATTTTAATCTTTTTGATAACAGCTATTTTAATAAGTATGAGTTGATTCTCATTGTGATTTTAACTTACATCTCCCTTATGAATAGATTTTGAGCACTTTTTCATTAATCTGTTAGCCAATTTGAATGTCTTCTTTTGAAAAATGTCATTTCAGGTCCTTTGCTTATTGGTTTTTTTCAATTGCATTGTTTGTTTTTTGAGGATTGAGTTTTTGAGTTATATAACTTTTATTTAATGAATATAAATTTCCAAAGTACAGCTTATGGATTACAATGGCTTCCCCCCCAACAACTTCCCTCCCACCCGCAACCCTCCCCATTCCCTCTCCCCTTCCATTCACATCAAGATACATTTTCAATTCTGTTTATATACAGAAGATCAGTTTAGCATATATTAAGTAAAGATTTCAACAGTTTGCACCCACATAGAAACACAAAGTGAAAAATACTGTTTGAGTACTGGTTATAGCATTAAATCACAATGTACAGCACATTAAGGACAGAGATCCTACATGAGGAGTAAGTGCACAGTGACTCCTGTTGTTGACTTAACAAAACGACACTCTTGTTTATGGCCTCAGTAATCATCCTAGGCTCTTGTCATGAGCTGCCAAGGCTATGGAAGCCTTTTGCGTTCACCGACTCTGATCATATTTAGACAAGGTCGTAGTCAAAGTGGAAGTTCTCTCCTCCCTTCAGAGAAAGGTACCTCCTTCTTTGATGACCTGTTCTTTCCACTGGGATCTCACTCGCGGAGATCTTTCATTTAGTTGTGTTTTTTTTTGTTTGTTTGTTTGTTTTGTTTTGTTTTTGTTTTTTGCCAGAGTGTTTTGGCTTTCCATGCCTGTAAGTTATTATTATTATTATTATTATTTTTGAAAGGCAGAGTGGACAGTGAGAGAGAGAGACAGAGAGAAAGGTCTTCCTGTGCCGTTGGTTCACCCTCCAATGGCCGCCGCGGCCAGCGCACTGCGGCCGGCGCACCGCGCTGATTCGATGGCAGGAGCCAGGTGCTTCTCCTGGTCTCCCATGGGGTGCAGGGCCCAAGTACTTGGGCCATCCTCCACTGCACTCCCTGGCCACAGCAGAGAGCTGGCCTGGAAGAGGGGCAACCGGGACAGAATCCGGCGCCCCGACTGGGACTAGAACCCCATGTGCCTGTGCCGCAAGGTGGAGGATTAGCCTAGTGAGCTGCGGCGCCGGCCTCCATGCCTGTAATATTCTCATGGGCTTTTCATCCAGATTCGCGTGCCTTAAGGGCTGATTCTGAGGCCAGAGTGCTGTTTAGGACATCTGCCATTCTATGGGTCTGCTGTGTATCTCGCTTCCCATGTTGGATCGTTCTCTCCCTTTTTTATTCTATCAGCTAGTATTTACAGACACTAGTCTTGTTTATGTGCTCCCTTTGGCTCTTAGTCCTATCATTATGATCAATTGTGAACAGAAATTGATCACCGGGACTAGTGAGATGGCATTGGTACATGCCACCTTGATGGGATTGAATTGGAATCCCCTGGTATGTTTCTAACTCTACCGTTTGAGGTAAGTCAGCTTGAGCATGTCCCGAATTGCACATCTCTTCCCTCTCTCATTCCCGCTCTTATATTTAACAGCGATCACTTTTCAGTTAAATTTCAGCACTTGAGAATAACTGTGTATTGATTACAGTATTCAACCAAAACTATTAAGTAGAACAAACAAAAAAAATACTAAGAGGGATAACGTATTAAGTTGTTCATCAACATCAGGGCAAGGGCTGACCAAGTCACCGTTTCTCATAGTGTTCATTTTTATTTTTTAAAGATTTATTTATTTATTTGAAATTCAGAGTTACACAGAGACAGAAGAAGAGGCAGAGAGAGAGAGGTCTTCCATCCACTGGTTCACTCCCCAATTGGCCACAATGGCCAGAGCTGCACCAATCCAAAGCCAAGAGCCAGGAGCTTCCTCCAGGTCTCCCATGTGGGTGCAGGGGCCCAAGGACTTGGGCCATCTTCTGCTGCTTTCCCAGGTGCATTAGCATGGAGCTGGATCAGAAGTGGAGCAGTCGGGACTCGAACCAGTGCCCATATGGGATGCTGGTTCTGCAGGCAGTGGTTTTACCCCTTATGCCACAGTGCTGGCTCCTCCTTATATATTTTGTGTACTAGCCCCTTATCACATGTATTACTTGCAAAAATATTTTTCTTACCTTTGAATTATTTCTTTACTCTGTTAATTGTTTCCTTTGCTATGCAGAAAGTTTTAGTTTGATGTAGTCCCATTTGTCTATTTTTGCTTTTGTTTCCTGTGCTTTTGGTGTTATATCCAAGAAAAAATTGCCCAGACCAATGTTGTAGAGTTTTTCCCTCATGTTTTTTTCTTGTTGTCTTAAAATTTCAGGTCTTATGTTTTGAGTTCATTTTTTTATATGATAGTTAAGAGCCTAATTTCATCCTTTTGTGTTTGGATATCTTACTTTCCAACACCATTGATTGAAGGAACTGTCTTTTCTCTATTATTTGTTCTCGGAATCTTTGTCAAAAATCAGTTGAGCATAAAGCATGAGTTTATGTTTATGCTTTTTATCCTGTTCCATTGCTCCATGTGTCTCTTTGAATGCCCATGCTATGCTGTTTGATTACAGTAACTGTTTATATATTTTGAAATTAGAGAGTGTGATTTCTTTCACCTTTGTTCTTTTTGCTCAAGATTGCTTTGACTATGTGGGATCTTTGTTGTTTCCATACAAATTTTAGGATTGTGATTATTCCCCAAGTGGCCACAATAGCCAGGATTGAGCCAGAATGAAGCCAGGATCCAAGAGCTTCTTCTGGGTCAGCTAAATGGGTGGCAGGGGCCCAAGGAGTTGGGCCATCTTCCACTGCTTTTCCCAGGCCATTAGCAGGGAGCTGGATGGGAAGTGGAGCAGCTGAGATGCAAACCAGCACCCATATGGGATGCCGTTTTCAGATAGCTATTTTCCCTACTATGCCACAAGTCTGGTCCCAAGAGTCTAAATTCACTACTTTCAAAGACTGTTTAATTCTGCCACTGCAACGTGAGCATGCATTGCTCTAATCTTTGTTTTATTTGCAAATTTAACTTTAAACTCCCTTCTGGGAAATTATTAAAGAAAAAAGTTAGATACTCAGGTCCCTAGTACTTATTTAGATAACATCTAAAGTTATCCCTGATTTCTAAGTTTATTTAACATCTGGTAATTGTGTGTGTATATGTATATGTACATATATACACATATGTGTGTATTCTCTGTTAACATACACAAATTTATAGTGTAATAATGATAAAATAACCCTGTTATGTTTTTAGCTCATACTTTTTCTAACTTAAAGTACTACTAATGACTGGGAAATATTTGAATATATATAATGTTTCAAGATCTTTGAAGAATAAGTAAGCAAATAAAAATACATAAACAAATAGCTCTCACCTTGAAAACAATGAATTCTTCAAACCAAATACATCTTTGTTATTTGTTGTTGAAGCCAAGTTTTAAGAACCATTTATGATAAATCCCATATTTTCTCAAAATGTTTGAGTGATTTGCTTTTTATTAGCTATTTACAGAAAAAATAAATAAGCCAGATTAAAAAAGTCATAAATGCCTCTGATCCCACAGATTGTTATCACAACCCTCTCATATAAACTAAGAAATACCATATATATGAGTATATTGCTTCTGTTTTTTTTTTTTTTTTCATTCACCTTTGGACATGCTGCCATTCCCTTTTGGTTTTATGCCTAGCTAATAGTTGACGTGTGAATCTGATGTCTTTTTTTCCACAGATGGTAAAAGTAATGAGAGACTGATACAATTAGACCAACCTTATTAGTTGTACATAGAAGTGGGGCATTGCATATTTTAAAAATGTTTTGAAATGACTTCCTTATTTTATTTTAGCTTTTACCAGATTCGTGCATCTATGAAAATTCCACCAAGAATCCCCCACAGAGTAGAAGCTAGTTTATTACATGCAACAGGTAAGTAGAAAATATTTTCAAGTTCTTTCAAAAAGAACTGAAGTAACATTATAATTGTCAATAATTTTTCGTAAGTATTTTTTCACTACAGATATAAGAAGCCAAACAGTATCATTATGATGTCTTTTATAAGAAATAAATTTGAAACCTCAGTAAAACAGACCTGATTATATATACCATGTATCCTTAAGTTTCTTACAATGAGCATGTGAAAGAATACATATGAAATTTCCTTGGAAACAGAGCACATCAGATGCAATTTTAAAAGATACACAGTGAATATGAACACATAATCTGACTTCTGATTGCGTAGGTTGTTTATGATAAGTTTATGGCATATATTTGATAGTACTTTTTTAACCAAAACTTTTCCTGGGTTAATTACTTTAATTAGAGAACAAAGAGCAGTAAGGCAGTGTAGGAAGGTATAAGATAGACATGATAGCAGCTCTGTTATTTACTCATATTCTCAGGAGAGACACCAGCATTGATTTGAGCTAAAACTAGTGGTCCTGACATCACTGGACATTTTCCTGCTTTCTCACTATGGTAAAAAGATTGAATATACAGAAAAACAAAATCTAAACATGAAATTAAAAGATAACACAAAAATTTCCCTGAATACTTTGAAGCCACCTTGTTTTTTCTTTTTAATAAGCTCTTGTGATATGTACACTTTGCAAATATTTTCCCATTCTACAAGTTGTCTTACTCTGTTGTTTGCTTTGTTGTATATAAGCTTTTTAGTTTGATGAACTCCTATTTGTCTGTTTTAGGTTTTGCCCATCCCGATGTCCTCAAGCACTTCCCCTATGTTTTCTTCCAGTAGTTTCATAGTTTCAAGTCTTAAAATTGGGTCTTCAGTACATTTTGACCCTCCTGGGGTTCTCATTAGCAGGATGCTAGAATCATAAGCCAGAGCCCATTGTTGCACTCAGGTGCAACTATGGGATGTAGTCCTCTGAACTACTAGGTCAAACAACCATGCCTGGAAGCTGTTTTATTCCACATTGTTAGGAAATGAAATGGTTAATAAAATGTTCTAAAAAGTTATATAAGCCTTACGTGAATTACTAGATTTCAAATCTTAAAAATATCCCTAACATTAAAGCTATACAGAGCATAATTAGACCATTTTAAAAAGAAAATACATTGCTGGGTAGGTGTTTGTCACAGTGGTTATCATGTCTCTTGGGATACCTGCATCCTACATCATAGTTCCTAGATTTGAGTTCTCAATCCACTTGTGATACAGCTTCCTACTAATGTGCTTCCTGTGGGGCAGCAGGTTATGGCTCAAGTACTTGGGTCCCTGTCATCCACGCGGGAGACTTGGGTAACTTCTAGACTCCTAGCTTTTGCCTGGTCCCTCTCTGGGTGTTGTAGGTATTTAGGGAATGAACATGCATGAAAGGTCTCTCTTTGTGTCTCCTTTCTCTTTCTCTCGCTCTTTTAAATAAATCAAAGTAAAGAATTTTAAAATGTGTTGAGAGTTTGAAGAATTTTGAGTTGTATCATACTATAGATAGTAATGCTGATTCATGTTACATATTAATCAATTGTACGCAATAGAGAATTGACCCTATCTTCCTGTAATGGTCAGAAGTTCAGGGAGGCCTGTGGTTTACAACTTCCTCTCCTCCACACCCCCCACCTAAAAAAAAGCTAAACTTTTGTCCTGATATATGTGTTACTGTATCTGTTTATTGCCATCATGGAGTCTTTTCGTAAACCTACTTTGCAGAAACACATAGATAGTAAAATAATTGATGTTACAAGATTTAGACTTAGTTCCCCCTTATGAACTTCCTTAAAACTGGTAGACTAGATATTTTATTCATTTTATCTCCTGAAATTGCCAGTTGAAAAAAACCTTAGATTTCAGTTGGTGAGATATTTTTTAAGATAGCAAGATACTTGACATAAATTGCAAAAATCATCACAGATTATAGTTTACAATATCTAGGCCATTTGTATGGCAGAAATACAAAGTAATGAATTTACAGTATTTTGGCATTGTGACAAATTTTGTTGTTTTGGCATTGTGACAAATTTTGTTTCAGAAATGCAAAGATAGGGTACCATCTCCTAACCTTTTCCTAGAGACAGTCATTTTTGTTTTTCTTAATTATGAGTCCAGAATTAATCATTATTGCTGCCACTTCAGTTTCTAGATTCTGACATTATCAACTGTGTTTTATTGACTACTATATGGATGGTCTGATGGTGTAATAGTGTGTGGAAAGGAAATCTCTTCTATTTAACTATAACATTTGTTTTTCATTTATTAAAAAGAAAAAGAGAGAGACATATTGCCCATCTACTGGTTCACTCCCCAAATGCCTGTAATGGCTCTTGGGGCTGGGCCAGGTTGAAGCCAGGAGTTCAATCAGGATCTCTTAGATTGGTGACAGTGACCCATTTAGTTGAACCACCACCACTAGCTCCCAAAGTGCAAATTAGCAGGAAACGAATTGGAAGCAGAGTTGGGATGTTAATATATACTTTAATGATACATATTAATACGTTATAAATGTTTGAGAAATAAGTATTTGGAAAAAAATAAATATTTGGAAAGCTATGGACTTCCATGATATGTAATTTTAATTTTTTTAAAGATTTATTTATTTATTTAAAAAGCAGAGTTAGAGAGAGAGAGCTTCCATCTACTGGTTCACTCCCCAAATGCCTGCAATGGGTGCTGGGCCAGTTTGAAGCCAGGAGCCAGGAGCTCCTGGATCTCTTATATTAATAACAGTGATCCAAGTACTTAACCATTACTACTACTTCCCTGGGTACAAATTATCAGGAAACTAGAATTGGAAGCAGAGCTGTGACTCAAATACTCAGAAAGCCAGTATGAGTTACAGGTGTCCCAAGGAATATTTTGACCACTACACCAAATGCCTGTCCTAGAAATATTATATATATATATATATATTAATAATATACATTACAATATTATATTTTTTTAAATAAATGTGGATGACATCACTCTGTGAAGGAGAAGCCTAGTTTTAGAAAGCTATTCATTTCCATGATACACAATTTTAAATTTTTTAAAGGTTTATTTATTTATTTGAAAGGCAGAGTTATAGAGAGAGATCTTGCATCTGCTGGTTCATTCACCAAATTGGCCACAAAGGCTGGGACTGGTCAGGCCAAAGCCAGGAGCCTGGAATTCCACCCAGGTCTCCCACGTGGGTGGCAGGGGTCCAAGCACTTGGGCCGTCTTCTGCTGCCTTCCCAGGTGTATTAGCAGGGAACTGGATCATAAGTGGAGCTGCCAGGACTTGAACTGGTACTCAGGTGGGATGCCAGTATTGCATGCTGCAGCTTAACCCACTGTACCACTGCAACGGCCCCTATAATTGTTATGTGAAATGTTATGTGTGTATTTTTATAGCATTATACCAGAAATATTTTAAGCAATTGCATTATTTTATTAAATTTATAGCAGGCAAAATAACAAACACAGTAACTAGATTTTGAATAGAAGAAAAAGTATGCATAAAATCCCTCATACTTTTTTTCTCTTTCAAAATAACAAACTTTTGTGTGTCATATCTGAAATGTATTACCAAATATGACTTCTCAATATTTTTTATTCCTAGTATATTATGTCAGCATGTTTTGTTTTTAAATTTCTAACTTAGGATATGTTGGTTTTCGTGTTTATGAAAACAACTTTAAAAATAACTACCACTGGGCCAGGGCTGTGACACAGTAGATTAATTATCTGCCTGCAGCACCAGCATCCCATATGGGTGCTGGTTCTAGTCCCAGCTGTTCCTCTTTTGCTCCAGCTCTCTGCCATGGCCTGGGAAGGCAGTAGAAGATGGCCCAAGTCCTTGGGCCCCTGCATCCACGTGGGAGACCCTGAAGAAGCTCCTAGCTCCTGGCTTCAGAACAGCCCAGCTCCGGCTGTTGTAGCTATTTGGGGAATGAACCAGCATATGGAAAACCTTTCTCTCTGTCTCTCCCTCTCACTGTGTGTAATTCTACCCCCTCAAATAAATACATAAAATCATAAAAAAAAAAAAACACCACCACCATTCCCAGCATGGTCACCTGTTGTGTATGTGTGGTATTCCATTGCTTTTGAATTTTGTTTCATCCTCTATGATAAAGTAAATCTGATAAGGGATCTGGTATTTCTTGCCAGTGTACTCCAGAATGGCCTCTATCATATTAAATTAATATGTAAATTATAGAGGACAGTGATTGATGGAGTGTGGCAGTTTGCTAGAGACTCAGAAGTAGTAGTTAAATCTTAAGTCAGGTTCTCCCTTTTTAAAAAAAAAAAAAAATTATTTATTTATTTGAAAGGCAGTGTTACAGAGGCAGAGGCATCCTTCCAGAATATTTTTTGCCTCCAGTACCTGCTGCTATATATTTAATTAACTTTTTTCTCCAAGATTGATTGATTGATTGATTTGAAAGCCAGAGTTACAGAGAGGCAGAGGCAAAGAGAGAGGTCTTCCATCTGCTGGTTCACTCCCCAAATGGCCACAAAAACCAGAACTGGGCTAACAAAAGCTGGGAACCTAGAGTGTCTTACGGGTCTCCCACATGAATGTGGGGGCCCAAGCAGTTGGGCCATCTTCTGCTTTTCCCAGGCACATTAGCAGGAAGCTGGATTGGAAGTGGAGCAGCCACAACTCAAACCAGCACCCCTATGGGATGCTGGCACTGCAGGCCCCAACTTTTTTTTAATAAATGTATATAATAGATTTCTAGCCTCATCCTTGATAACATAAGTATCTCTTTTTTCCCCCAGAAAAACCTTTTATTTAAGGGAAACAAATTTCATAAGTTCAACTTTAGGAATATAGTGATTCTTCCCACCATACACACACTCCTACCCCTTCTCCCTCTGTCATTCCCAGTCCCATTCTCCACTAAGATTCATTTTCAATTAACTTTATATACAGAAGACTAACTCATACTAAGTAAAAGATTTCAACAATTTGCACACACACACATACACACAGAGAAACTGTTTGAGAACAAGTTTTACAGTTAACTGTCATAATACAACTAATTGAGGACAGAGGTCCTGGATGGGAAGCTAGTGCACAGTGACCCATGCTGCTAACCTAACTGTGAACACTCCAGTTTACCACGTCAGTGGCCACCTGAGGCTCCCAACATGAGCTGCCTAGGCCATGGAAGCTCTGCGAATCTACAGACTCCAACAGTATTCAGATAAGGCCACAAGCAAAGTAGAAGCTCTCATATAAGATAATTTCCCTTTATTCTTTCTATTCCTTGAAAATTCTTGATTTCTTCTAAACGCTTGGGTTTTCTCTTTGCTTGTTTTTTAATTACCCTGTTTGTTTTGACTCTAATTTTACTTTCACCTCTATATCTTTTATTTCTAGCATTGTGTTTTCACCATAACTTGTATCCCTTTTGTATATTTCCAGAAAACATTTAGGAAAGGGAGAAAAAAATGATGACTTTTGTCTGTGAGTTGCAGTAGGACAGGTTGGATGGCATGGGAAGTAGATGGTATTTTACAGCTCATTGTAATATATCAAAATTTTTCCTGTGCAAGACTGCTGACAGTGAGAGAGTTGGTCAGGAAATATCTGTCATCTGTGATAACATCAGCCATGAAAGACAACGAGTAGCTTTGGGCTGTTTAAAACTGATTAATAAGAAAGCATTCATAGACTTTTAACAGCAAAGTCACTGCTGGTTCTAGGAAGCTGTACTCATTTTGAAATATTATGTTCAGTTTTAATAAAAAGTTCAAATAATGACTTTCCATTTCTAGTTATAGTGTTATTAAAACAAAATGTATTTTGTTTTTTAATGTCCATCCAGCTATTTTTCTGAAAAAAATTGTATCCAAATAATACAAGAAAATAGTTAAGATCAGTTAGTCCAGAAAAAAATTGCAGTGAAAACCTTATCTCATTTTCTAGATGTAGCCAGTTTTAACTGTTTCTGCAGTCCTTGTGTTGATTGCAATGTAGACATTGTTAATACATTCCTGTTATGACAAAAGACAATTTATCTTTTTTACACAACTTCCTGTCTCTCTTTCCCCATCTTTCAAAAGATACTGTTATTCTTATATCTTTCTCTGACCATCTCTGTAGCTTCAAGCAATATAGTAAAGCTACATTTCCTATTTCAACAGTGACAACAGACCCCTCGTTTTGTAAAAAAAAGATGTAAGCATTTTTACCTGTTTCTTCAACTTTTCTCTCATGTACACCCTCTGTTAGAGCCTCTTTCTTACTTTTTTTTTAAGATTTATTTATTTATTTATTTATTTATTTATTTATGTGAAAGAGTTATATAGAGAGAATCTTCTGTCTGCTGATTCATTCCCCAAATGGTTTCAATAGCCATGGTTGGGCCAGGCCAAAGCCGGGAGCCAGGAGTCTTCCATGTGGGTATAGGGGCCCAAGGACTTGGCCATCTTTCACTGCTTTTCCCAGGTTATTAGTAGGTGTGGGGAGCAACTCGGACTAGACTAAGTTACTGGAATTAAGACTTATTCTATGCATCTGCTCTCCCACAATATGGCGCTGGGAGAGAAGAAAACAGCTTCTACACAGCTGCCTCCAGTTCAGCCAATAAACTGTAGGACTTGCTCCTGATTGGAGGAGAGCAGCGTACTCGGCGTGTGGGCAGCCGAGTTAGGATTGGTGGAGGAGGACTATAAAGGAGGAGAGAGACGGCATGCACCAGGAACATCTAAGAGGAACATCTAAGGGGAACATCTAAGGGGAACACCTGTGCAGCCCCTGAGAGAGCCGGCCGGCGGTGTGCTGCTCCCCTGCGGAAGTGGGGAATGTGGCAGGGGGAACTG
This sequence comes from Oryctolagus cuniculus, assembly GCF_051225735.1. Taxonomy (NCBI): domain Eukaryota; kingdom Metazoa; phylum Chordata; class Mammalia; order Lagomorpha; family Leporidae; genus Oryctolagus; species Oryctolagus cuniculus. The sequence continues at coordinate 102,145,182 of NC_142871.1, read as the reverse complement.
CCCTTCCACGGAGGTGGAAGGGACAGCAGCCAACCCGGGAAGAACCAGCAGCAAACCCGGGGAGGGCCGAGCAGACAAAAGAACAGCGCAGGGTCTTGTGTCGTTCCTCCACGAAGAGGGGGAGCGACATAATGGTGCCGTGACTCGGATAGGAAACTTAGGCAGGGTTTAGTGTTGTTCCTCCACGAAGAGGGGGAGCGACAGTAGGGAGCTGGATTGGAAGTGGAGCCAGTCAGGACATAATCCAGTACGAATACGGGATGCCGGTGTTACAGGCAGCAGCTTTACCTTCTATGCCACAATGCCAGCTCCATATACTTTCTTTTATATTGTTAAGGTTGCTATTATACATATCCTCTTTGGCAGTTGTAGACAAGTCTTCTGTGTTTTGTCTGTTGCTTGATTTCAAAACAGTTAAAAGTAAATAGCAAAAACAAATGGTTTACAGCATTAACATAAATATCTGACATGAAAAAGGATCTCAAGTTTTTAGGACAGCTAAGGCAAGTCTGGTTTTGGTGTTGATCTGAGTCACTGTAATATAGAGATAGTAAGATATATATTTTTCAAACTGTTGATTCAGACATGTAGCTCTGATATGGTTAAAATAGCAACTTGGAATTATGTTACCAGTTTTTTCTATTTATTTGAAAGGCAGCATTAACAGAGAGAGGTAGAGACACAGAGAGAGGTCTTCCATCGCTGGTTCACTCCCCAAATGGCCGCGATGGCTGGAGCTGAGTTTATCCGAAGTCAGGAGCCAGGAGCTTCTTCTGGATCTCCCACGTGGGTTCAGGGGCCCTCCCAGGTCATAGCAGAGATCTAGATTAGAAGAGGAGCAACTGGGACCAGAACGGGTGCCCCTATGGGATGTCTGTCTCTCTCTTTCACTGTCTATAACTCTACCTGTCAAAAAAAAAAAAAAAAAAAAGGCCATTTCTGAGATAAGTATGAACAAAATGGCCAAGGGCAAGAAGAGAAAACTAAAGAAGAGGACTTGAAAAGATTTCTGATTTTACAACATATTAAGGAAATCTAGGTACTTGGGCTTACATTTCTATGCTTATAAAAAGTAGCTTAATCTGAAGAAGATGGTTGAATTTGGACATAACTAGTTTAAGGCCTTGCTCTGCTACTGTGGCTGTATGGGCTAGCCAATTGTGTAATTTTTCTGAGCCTTTTTTTCCTAATCAGTGAAGTGAAAATAATTCCCGTCTCATAGTATGTTTGTGAAAATACAGTTTACAGATGTGTAGAGACCTAGTTCAATGCTCAATAAATACTGGTTTCATTTGTCTTGCTCTCTCTGTCCTGAATTTCCCCGTGTGGAAATAAAAGTAGACGACAGGATCTCAGAACTAGCTTGATTTAAGGAAAGATAGCCTGTGAAGAAGGAGCCATTTATATCTTTTTCCAATTTTAGTTTTCAAGAGTTAGCCTTGCTTGTGGGCAGGATTACTGATTGATAGGAGAGGATTTCAAAAAACTCACGGAAAATGGAATACAAGGCAGTTTATTTAGCTGTTAAAAAAAAAAAAAAAAAACATGAAATCTATGCATCTTTTTTTAAGCCATTTTTCATGAACTTTCTGAAGGCCTTTCATATGGTTTAATTTTTTTACACCTCTTTGAGTCTTTCCTTCCCCATAAGACAGCTGTTCTCTACTAGTTCTGTGAAATGGATGAGAAAACAAATGTTTGAACTAGTGTATCCCTGTGACAGAGAAGGCCAAGCACAAGCTTTGGGGTAAACAGCTGTGGCATTTGTTTCCTGGCAGATTATTTACATGATCATAGTCTTGTGATGTCTGTAAAATGGATATAAAACCCTGCAAAATAAGGTTGCCAAAAGGGTGGTAATGATAACCATGGGAAGCACAGTACCTTGGACAAAGCAAGTCCCCTGTATTTGTAGGTAGTAGTGTTAAGACTACCACTTATGAGGACAAGGAAAGGGAAATTGCACACAAATTTGAGCAATAATGTGTGGGGAAAGTCTTACTACTAAAAAATATTTCCCATTGTATTAGCAGCTTTACAGCCGCATAAGCATTTACATTGACAAGAAATCAACCTGGATTGGTTAGAAAAAGAAATTTCCGCTTACTTGTATGTGACAGGGTTTTTCCCAAGGCCATCCCTGGGTCCTGGATAATACTCTTTATAAATCGCATTCTTTTCCTTGCTAACACCCAGCTTTCATGTAGGTGATAGAAATTTTAAAACAGCAGCAACAACAAAACATCAGGGGCAGGTGTTTGGTACTACAGTTAAGAAACTGCTTGGGACCCCACATCCCATAATGGAATGCCTGGTTTGAGCTCTGGCTTCGCTACCAATGAATACAAAGGGAGGCAGCAGGTGATGCCCCGAGTACTTGGGTCCCTGCCACCACCCTGATAGACCTGAATTGAGTTCCTGGCTACAGGTTTCAGCCTGGCCCAGCCCCAGCTGTTGCAGGCATTTGGGAAGTGAACCAGCAGATGAGACATTTCATTCTTTTCTGTCTTTCTGCCTTTCAGATAAATTTTTTAAAAATCAGTATCAAGCAAAAAAGAGGGCTATAAATAAGGGCTAGTTATCAAAGTAAATGGACGTTGTCCCAGTTGTTTTGCCTTACCAGTGGCCACTTTTAATAAATCAAGTACTTTTGTGTGCTGCTAGCAGAATTGTATTTCTCCTCTATTAGTTGTGTCCTTAAATTTTGCCCATCCACTTTTTTAGAGTCACTGAAATGTTGGATAGTTAGGCTGAACTATTAAGATTTTTCATGATTTACCCTATCCTGTATGTTTGAGTTTCTTTCCCATCATTCTACCTTGGATTCTATGGCACTACTTCCAGTTTCTCAAATTTGATGGGTTCTAACTTACCTCATATTATGTAGATGCTTTCCTCTCTTCATTGCCTACTTGTTTTAAAGTCAGATAATTCTACTAGGCAGTTAGAAGTCTCCTCTGCCGTGCTGTTGTAGCACTTTCTATGTAACTCTCTTGGCTCCTAAAATATGTTTTGTTTTGTTTATTTTTTATTTTTTATTTATTTTTATTTATTTATTTGACGGATAGAGTTAGACAGTGAGAGAGACAGAGAGAAAGGTCATCCTTCCATTGGTTCACCCCCCAAATGGCTGCTATGGCCGGAGCTATGCCGATCTGAAGCCAGGAGCCAGGTGCTTCTCCTGTCTCCCATGTGGGTGCAGGGCCCAAGCACTTGGGCCATCCTCCACTGCACCCCCGGGCCACAGCAGAGAGCTGGCCTGGAAGAGGAGCAACCGGGACTAGAACCCGGTGCCCATATGGGATGCCGGCTCCACAGGTGGAAGATTAACCAAGTGAGCCATGGTGCAAGCCCCTTGTTTAGTTTTTAAAATATAGAAATCTAATCAGACTTCAAGCACATTATAGAACAGTGGGGTTTTTTCTTTGTTTTAAAGATTTATTCATTTATTTGAAAATCAGTTACACAGAGAGAGGAGAGGCAGAGAGAGATCGATCTTCCATCCGATGGTTCACTCCCCAGTTGGCCGCAACTGCCGGAGCTGCGCTGATGCGAAGCCAGGAGCCAGGAGCTTCTTCCGGGTCCCCGACGTGGGTGCAGCGGCCCAAGGACTTGGCCATCTTCTACTGCTTTCCCAGGCCATAGCAGAGAGCTGGATCAGAAGTGGAGCAGCCGGGTCCTGAACCGGTGCCCATATGGAATGCCAGCACTTCAGGCCAGGGTAAAAAGTGAGGAAAGTTTAATGAAATGCACAGCTAGAGACAGATCATATTATGTCATTAATTCATTACTGTTACCAGTAACTGAATAACCTCAGTAGTCATGAATGGAAAACTCACTGTAAAGTTAGATCTTTTGGTAAACTTGCACAGATGGTGAAACTTATTTTCATTTGTCATTATATGACGTTTTGCTTTCCCCAGATTCTACAGCTTCCTTCTGTTGAAGCCACTAATTATATTTTTTACCTGGCTTAAGAAAGCGATAATTATGTTGTCTTTTGTTTTGGCCTGCTGAAATAGGGATTTAAAGAGATTGTCTCATTACACTGCAATTATTTGCTTAGTGTTTCCAAACCTGACTAGGAACTCTGAAAAAGGGGCCTGGTTTTTATTTATGTTCTTACCTCTTAGTTCCTGAAACTCAGAGACAAAAAAAATTAAAGTTAAATGAATACTTACTTGTTCGCAAAGTAAATAAGATATGCCAATGCTAATTGTTTAACCAGAAGAAATGAAAATGTAGGAAGATAATGATAAGAATAAATGTAAAATGATCATGACTTAATACAAGTATTTGTAGGCCTCTATCACAGTTCTCTAAAAGTATAGATCTGAATGTTTGTTTTAGTAGAAAACTGATAGGCAAAATGAAAACAGTTATTTGAACAAGGAAAAGGGGCACTGAATTAGCTGGATGAAAGTTCATTTATTCAGTAAATACCTGTTGGGTACCAGTTAGGTGTAAGGCAGTTCTCAGTCTCAAAACTGTGAGAAAAACAAATGTCAGGACATTTTATCATCACGTGCTTCTACACTTGCTTTGATCTTGTTGGCAAGACCCTTTATAATGGCAATATAAAAGTGCAAAAGGAGTATCATAAAGAGAGAGGGTAAAATAATGGTTATAATCCTGGATAAGGAAGAAGGAAGGGAAGGTGGAGGAAAAAGAGGTTGGTCAGTGGATACTAAGCTGTATTTGGACAGGAGGAATAAATTCTGCTGTTCTATCGATCTTGCAGTAAAAGGGTGCGTATAGTCAGTAACATATTGTATACGTATTTCAAAATAGCTAAGAGGATTTTTAATGTTTTACCACAAAATAATTTGAAGTAACAGCTACTGTAATTACTGTGATTTTTTTTTTTGACAGGTAGTTATAGACAGAGAGAGAGAGACAGAGACAGAGAGAAAGATCTTCCTTCCATTGGTTCACTCCCCAAATGGCCGCTATGGCCGGCACTGTGCCGATCCAAAGCCAGGAGCCAGGTGCTTCCTTCTGGTCTCCCAAGCAGGTGCAGGAGCCCAAACACTTGGGCCATCCTCCACTGCCCTCCCAGGCCACAGCAAAGAGCTGGACTGGAAGAGGAGTAACCGGAACAAGAACCTGGTGCCCATATGGGATGCCGGCGCCGCAGGCAGAGGATTAACCAAGTGAGCCACGGCGCTGGCCCCATGATTTCTTCATTACACAATGTATATATGTGTCAAAACATATTGTACCCCATAAATTTGTGTAATTGTTACGTGTCAGCCAAAAATTAAACTAAAATAGAATAATAAAAATATTTCAATAAGTCATTGAAAGGAAGAAAAGAGAAGTGGAAGTGGGAGCTGAGCTGCCTTTTGGGATACCTCTCTTTCTCCCTGCCCCGACTCTGAGGAGGTTTCAGGCTTTAAAGTGGGCAGGTAGAGTAGATAATGGGAAGTGAGAGGTAGACCTGAGAACTGAGACAAGTTGGAAGCCTGTAATTGAGTCAGCTATGGTAGCTGAGAATCCCGACTTCAAGGGCAGAATATTAGGAAGATTACTATTTACCTTGGGCCAAAAACCTCAGGGCTTTTCTCTAAGTTGCCATGGGACATTAACACTCTAGAGTAAAGCATTCATTCTTTTTAGTTTTTTATTGTGGTAAAAAAACACATAAAACCTACTCTTAAATGTTTAGGGTATGTATTATAATCTTATTTACTATATACACACTGTTAGCAGATTCTAGACCCCTTTTGTCTTACATAACTGAAACTGTACAATCGAACAGCAATTCTTCATTTACCCTCCACCTAGGACCTGGTAGTCACCATTCTATTTTCTATATCTGTGAGTTTGATCAGATAATTCATGTAAGTGGAATCATGCAGTATCTGCCCTTCTGTGATTGACTTTTTTCACTTCACTTAGTGTTTTTTTTTTGTTTTTTTTTTTTGTTTGTTTGTTTTTTTTTTGACAGGCAGAGTGGACAGTGAGAGAGAGAGAGACAGAGAGAAAGGTCTTCCTTTGCCGTTGGTTCACCCTCCAATGGCCGCCGCTGCAGCCGGCGCACCGCGCTGATCCGATGGCAGGAGCCAGGAGCCAGGTGCTTTTCCTGGTCTCCCATGGGGTGCAGGGCCCAAGCACCTGGGCCATCCTCCACTGCACTCCCTGGCCATAGCAGAGAGCTGGCCTGGAAGAGGGGCAACCGGGACAGAATCCGGCGCCCCGACCGGGACTAGAACCCGGTGTGCTGGCGCCGCAAGGTGGAGGATTAGCCTATTGAGCCACGGCGCCGGCTCCACTTAGTGTTTTTAAAGTTCATCTATGTTGCAGCGTATGACAGGATTTCTGTTTTTAAGGATGATTCATATTTCATATATGTGTATACCACATTTTCTTTATCAACTCATCTGTAGATAAACATTTAGATTATTTCTAGTCCCATGTGAAAAATGCTTCAGTGAACGTGGCGGTACAGATACCTGTTTGCAATTTTAATTCTTCAGGATAAATAGCTACACATGTGATTGCTGAGTTAAATGGTAGAATTATTTTTAACTTTTTAAGGAACCTCCAAACTCTCTTCCATGGCAGCTACACCATTTCACATTGCTACCAACAGTACACAAAGGTTCCAGCCCCCTCCACATCCCTGAGTGCCAACCATGTTCATAACACTGTATGAAAAAAGAAATACTTACGAATGAGTGCCGGACCTTGCCTTCAAGAAGTTTCCATTCCTTTGTCCTGAAATGCTCTTCCTTCTTACCTTCATTTGACTATTTCACCTGGATTATTATATTGTCAACAAAGCCTTATCTGGCTCTACAGTCTAGGATCAGCCCTATGTTATAACTTGTTATGACACTCTAACCTTGGTAACACTTAATCCAAGTATAATTTACAGAATTAGATGAGGACAGGGAAGTAGCTTGTTTGGCTTAATGTGATTCAGACCATGTAGCTTAGAATAACCCATGGCACAGAGTTACTACTGTATAATAAATAAATAATTGTTGTGAAGTGTATCATACATTTTTTAAGGATTTATGAATTTATTTGAAAGGCAGAGTTACAGAGAGGCAGAGACAGAGAGATCTTCCATTCGCTGGTTCACTCCCTAATTGGCTGCAATAGCCGAAGCTGCGTCAGTCCGAAGCCAGGAGCCAGGAGCTTCTTCCAGGTCTCCCATGTGGGTACAGGGGCCCAAGCACTTGGGCCATTGTCTACTGCTTTCCCAGGCCATAGCAGAGAGCTAGATTGGAAGTCGAGCAGGCGGGAGTTTACCCAGTGCCTATATGGGGTGCCAGTACTGCAGGTAGTGGCTTTACCCACTATGCCACAGTGCCAGCTCCTCATACGTTTTAAAAACTATATAAAACAGTAAGTAGACACCTAAGTACTCAACCCTTCATTTAAGAAATAGAAAACTGGGACAGTGTTGTTGGCATAGCTGGTAAACATGCTGCCTGCAACACTGACAGTCCCATATGGGCACCAGTTCAAGTCTCAGTTGCTCTACTTCCCATCCAGCTCCTTGCTACCGGGAAAGATGGCCGAAGTCCTTGGGCCCCTGCAAACCACTGGGAGATCTGGAAGAGGTTCTTGGCTTCTAGCTACATACCAGCCCAGCCCCTGCTGTTGCAACCATTTGGAGGAGTGAGCCAATGGATGGAAGAGAACTCTCTCTCTCTCTCTCTCTCTCACTAACTCTGCCTTTCAAATAAGTAAATAAACCTTAAAAAAAAAAAAAAAAGAAATAAGAAACCACTAGTAACTTAAAAATTCTCCTGTTTGTCCATCCTGACTTTTGTGTTGATTGTTCTTTTGGTCTTTTATATTTTTTTCACTTATGAGTGTATCCCAAGGAAATATCTAGTTGAATTTTGGAAAAACTAAGTAGTAAGCACAAACTCAGTTATGTAGGAAAGCATGATAGTACTACTATTAAAAGAAGGTTACCAAAAAGAAAGCTGACAGGGTCTCTGGGACATGGTATACTTCTGTGTACCTGAAATATTTTAAGACTCCCTTTGGGTAAGTTAGTAGGCAAGGTGCAGTGTGAATTGTATAAAATTTAGAGCTTAACTACATTGGAAGCTTCTTGCAAGGTTGTAATGCGATCAGCTGTCAGATATCCAACATGTGAAGTCGGCTGTTTTGCATCTAAACTTTTCATGGCCTTCCTTTAACTCTCAGGAACAAGTCAAAGCAGAAAACTTTGTGAGATGAAAAGTGTTCTTAGATAATATAGGTAATAGGGCACAAACTCCATTAGTACACCATCTAGCGACACAAATATTGAAAAGAATTTGGCTAAGCTTTTAATCTGTCTTTAGGGTAAAAAAATGATAGCATGGCAGAAGGAATGTGAGATGACTGATCTTACACTTCTTGAAGTACAGTAATCCAATCCATACTGGTTGCTTTCTTTGTCTATAGAAGATGTTTGGGGTCTTCCTTCATCATCTTCCCCAGTTGCTTCTCTCCTGTGTTGAATCCCTTGTTTCTTAACATCTGTTTTGCCTTTTTCTTGACTGACTTTCTCAATTTGATGGAGCTTATTCTCCAGATAACTTGAGAAAAGTGGCATGGAACATAAATATTTTTAAGCTTTCAGTGTCTAAAAATGTCTTTGGTCTGTCCTATTCACTTGTTTGAAAGTTTAGCCAAGAATAGAATTCTAGGTTAAAAATCATTTTCCTTCAGGATTTTCATATTTCTCCATTGCCTTTTGTCTTACATGATTGTAGTTTAGAGTTCCAAAAGCCTTGTGAGTGCTAATCCTTTATCCATTTCAATAATATTGTGGAATATCCTATTTGTCTCTTGTATTCTGATGGTATATAATAATGTACCTCAGGTCTTTAAGCCCTTTTAATCTGTGTGTACATGTCTTTCAGTTCTGGGAATTTTTTTTTTTTTTTTTTGACAGGCAGAGTTAGAGAGAGACAGAGAGAAAGGTCTTCCTTCCATCGGTTCACCCCACAAATGGCTGCTACGGCCGGCGCACTGCACCGATCCGAAGCCAGGAGCCAGGTGCTTCCTCCTGGTCTCCCACGTGGGTGCAGGGCCCAAGCACTTGGGCCATCCTCCACAGCAGAGAGCTGGACTGGAAGAGGAGCAACCGGGACAGAATCTGGTACCCCAACCGGGACTGGAACCCGGGGTACTGTGCCGCAGGCGGAGGATTAGCTTAGTGAGCCACGGCGCCGGCTCTGATATTTATTTTTTTCTTGGTGATTATCTCCTATCTGTCTCCTGTCTTCTTTTGTTTTTGGAACTTCTGTGATTTAGATGGTGGATCATTACTGATTCTTTGAATTTTTAGTTTTTTCCTTTCTTTTTCCCATTTCTTGCTGGCATATTTCCTCAACTTTATCTTTAGCCAGTTTTTGGGTTTTTTTTTTTTTTTTTAGCTTTTTGCTTGTGCTTTTTCTCTCTTCCCTTCCTTCCACTTTTCCTTACCCCCTCCTTTCTTCCCTTCTTTGTCTTCCTCCCTCCCTCTTTATTATCCCTTCTCTCTCTTTTGTTTGTAATGTTTATTTATTTTCATCTGTTCCATCTGGGTCTTCCACGTGGGTGGCAGGGACTTAAGCACCTAAGCCATTACCTGTTCTTCCCATTGTGCGTGCACATTAGGAGACAGCTGGAGTGTAAGCAGATACACCAGGATTCAAACCAGCATTCTGATATGGATGTGGGGTCCCAGACTTGGGCTTAATTACCGTGCCACAATACATATCCTTCTCTTTCTTTTAAAGTCAGGTGCTCTTTGTTTTCTGACTGTTCTTTTGTTATGGCAGTGTTTTCTTGTTTAGTTAATGCAATATCTTCTCTAAGAACAATACTCATAGATTAATAGATGGGTTTTTTGAGTATTTTTTGTTTGTTTGCTTTTACAAGTTGCTTTCTTTGCTCTGTTTCGGATTCTAACTTAGATGTTAAAAACTTTCTTCAGATGTCTTATGGGCCCCAGTTGTCTACATGACTGATAGAAAGGCTCATTGGAAGTTCTGAGGGCTTACATGGGACAGTCTATTTAAGCTTCACTTTAAGGTGATAGTCATTAACTACAAAATCTCTAAAGGCAATATCCATGCACTTTTTAATTGGGTTTATCAAATTCCCCATGTCAAGAACTGTGAAGAATCTCAAATTTTACCCTATTCGTTGTTGAAATTTCTTCTCCATGAATTCCCATGATTCTGTCATTTGTGAACAGGGATACTTGACAATATTGTGTTACAAACTAATTTTTTATGGATGCTTGTGTAACAAATGGCTGGAGCAGAAGGCACATTTGCTTACTGTCCAGTATAATATTGATGATGTTCCTCTCCAATGCAAAGGTTAGAAAGGTTTTCTTATAGCCCCTTATAAAAGATTGAGGCGGCCAGCGCCGTGGCTCACTTGGCTAATCCTCCACCTGCAGCACCGGCACCCCAGGTTCTAGTCCCAGTTGGGGCGCCAGATTCTGTCCTGGTTACTCCTCTTCCAGTCCAGCTCTTTGCTGTGGCCCAGGAGTGCAGTGGAGGATGGCCCGAGTGCTTGGGCCCTGCACCCGCATGGGAGACCAGGAGGAAATACCCGGCTCCTGGCTTCAGATCAGCGCAGCGCCTGCTGTAGCGGCCATTAGGGGAGTGAACCAACGGAAGGAAGACCTTTCTCTCTGTCTCTTTTTCTCACTGTCTATAACTCAACCTGTCAAATAAAAAAATAAAAAAAAGATTGAAGTTATATGAGCCTAGAGTTTCTGATCATGACTAAAAACCCATTACATGTGTAGCAATATCCCTGCCATGGGACTTGGGGAAGTGAGTAGAAGGGTAGCTAGTGTAAACAGAAGTTGATGTTGTTACTATGACTAGTAAAATCTTTTGTTTTTCACCCAGGAGTCTCATGTTTCTTCCAAGAATCTATGAAACCCTTGCAAGCTAGCTGTTAGCTTGCAAGTAGGATAAAGTCTCAGATTCTATAGTTCTAGAACTGCCAGAGAAGGCTTTTGTCTGTATCTTTCCTGGAGAGTAAGAATCTTGCTGCCAGCCTTCTAGAAGCACAGTAAAGGAGGATGTCTGGGAATCTGCATTTAAAATTCAATATACCCATGCTTATATACTCATACTCTCAGTTTTTCCAGGTATCTTTGAAGTTGGAAGGCTTCTACTGTATCTTCTGCAAGGAGTAAACCTCTAGACTGGTTGCAAGCAAATGGCATGCAGTCTGGGAAAGAATACAGGACCCTGTTCTGTTCTTGGCTGATAGTGGTTGCAAGTGAATGGCATGCAGTCTGGGAAAGAATACAGGACCCTGTTCTGTTCTTGGCTGATAGATCACCTCTCAAAAAGCATTGCCTGACTTCTGTTTAAAGTTGCTATCTTTTTTACCTCTTTCCTCTCTATTTTTCTTCATAGCACTTACTACTTCCAAGCATACTGTGTCATTACTTTCTTACTATATTCTCTGTCACTTCTCCCTCATTTTTATTCAGAGTCATAAAGATTTATGCCTTTATTTTCTTTTAAGACTTTAATAATTTTAGCTCTTATTTTTTAAAATTTTATTTAAGTTATGAAAGTTTCATGTAGTCCATAAATATAGATTTAGGAACATAGTGATACTTTCCACCCCACTCTCCTTGCTGCCCACGCTCCAACCCTTCTTCCTTCTCCTTCTCCCATTCACACTTCTCCCATTCACATATTTACAAAGATCTATTTTCACTTTACCTAATGATCCTAAAGTTAACCTTACACTAAGTAAAAGAGTTCAACAAATAGTGTGAAGAAAAAAACACTGTTCCTTAATGGAAGAAACAAAGGCTGTAAACAATCATCGAATCTCAAAATGTCTATTTCACTCCAATATATTACATGTCAGGTACTCTATAGTTAACCTTGGATCAGGGAAAACATATGATATCTGTCTTTTGGGGACTGGCTTATTTCACTTAGTATAATTGTTTCCAGTTGCATCCATCTTGTTACAAAAGACAAGATTTTTTTTTTTTTTTTTTTTTTTTGCACAGCTGAGTAGTACTCTATAGTGTATATATACCATAATCTTTATCCAGTCAACAGTGGACAGCTGGGTTGAGTCTATATCTTAACTATTGTGAATTGTGCTGCAGTAAACATTGGGGTACAGATAACTCTTTGAGTTACTGATTTCTTTTGGTTTGGGTAAATTCCCAGGAGCGGGATGGCTGGGTCATATGCTAAGCCTATATTTATATTTCTGAAGTATCTCCATACTGTCTTCCACAGTGGCTGCACTAGTTTATATACACCCAACAGTAGATTAGGGTACCTTCCCCCATCCCCCATCATTGCCAGCATTTATTGTTTGTTGATTTCTGTATGAGAGCCATTGTAACCTAGAGTGAGATGAAACCTCATTGTGGTTTTGATTTGCTAGTGATCCTGAGCATTTTTTCATATGCCTGTTGGCCTTTTGAATTTCCTCTCTTGAAAAAATGCCTGTTCAAGTCCTTTGCCCATTTCTTAACTGGATTGTTTGTTTTGTTGTTGAGTTGATTGAGCTCTTTATATATTTGGGGTATTAATCCTTTATCAATTGCATAGTTTGCAAATATTTTCTCCCATTCTTTTGGTTGCTGTTTCTTTCTTTTCAGCTTGATGTAATCTCATTTGTCAATATAGGCTTTCATTGCCTGTGCTTTGGGGGTTCTTATCTAAGAAATCTTTCCCTATGCTGATGTTTTACAGAGTTTGATTTGTAGATTTAGGTTATTGATCCATTTTAGTGGATTTTTGTGTAAGGTGTAAGGTAGCAGTCTAGTTTTATACCTCTGCACATGGAGAACTTTTTGGGACTGGCTTATTTCACTAAGTATGATACTTTCCAATTGCATCCATCTTGTTGCAAAAGATAGATGTGTTTCTTTTTTTTGTTTGTTTTTGGTACAGCTTTTCCCAGTTTTCCCAGCACCATTTGTTGAAGAGACTGTCCTTGCTCCAAGGATTCATTTTAGCTACTTTGTCAAAGATAAGTTGGTTGTAGATGGTTGTAGATCAATTACTGGATTTCTGTTCTGTTCTATTGGTCTACAACACTGTTTTTGTGCCAGTACCATGCTGTTTTGATTGTAACTGACCTATAGTATGTCATAAAATCAGGTATTGTGATGCCTCCAGCTTTGTTTTTGCTGTATAAGATTGCTTTAGCTATTTGCAATCTCTTGTGTTTCCATATAAATTTTAGCATTTTTTTCTAGATCTGTAAAGAATGGCATTGGTATTATGATTGGGATTGCATTGAATCTGTAAATTGCTTCTGGTAGTATGGACATTTTGATGATATTGATTCTTTCAATCCATGAACATGGAAGATTTTTCCAATTTTTAGTGTCTTCTATTTCTTTTTATAATGTTTTATAATTTTCATCATAGAAATCTTTGACATCCTTGGTGAGGAGCGATTGTGAATGGGACAGAATTTCAGATTATGAGACTGATGTGCTACCTACTGCACTAAGGAGGCAGGTCTTTGGGACAGATCTTAAAAGTTCTTTCTCAGTCATGGCATTGTCTGTGTATGCAAAGGTTATTGATTTTTCTGTGTTGATTTTATATCCTGCTGCTTTAACAAACACTTTTATGAGTTCCAACAGTCTCTTTGTGGCGTCTTTTCATCCCTTTTTTAGAATCGTGTCATCTGCAAATAGAGATAGTTTGATTTCCTCCTTTTCCAGTTTGTATCCTTTTGATTACCTTTTCTTGCCTAATGGCTCTGGCTAAAACTTGAATATATTAAATAGCAGTGGTGAGAGTGGGCATCCTTGTCTGGTTCTGGATCTTAGGGGGAGTGCTTCCAACTTTCGCCCCATTGAATAGGATGCTAGCCATGGGTTTGCCATAAACTGCCTTGATTGTTTTGAGGAATGTTCCTTCTATACCCAATTTGTTTAAAGCTTTCATCATGAAAGGATGTTGTATTTTATCAAATGCCTTCTCTTCATCTGTTTAGATAACGCTATGGTTTTTGTTCTTCAGTTTGTTAATACAGTGTATCACATTTATTGATTTGCAAATATTAAACCATCCCTTTATGCCAGGGATAAGTCTCACTTGTTCTGGGTGAATGATCTTTGTGATGTGTTGCTGGATTTGATTAGGTAATATTTTGTTGAGGCCTTTTGCATCTACGTTCATCAAGAATATTGGCCTGTAGTTTTCTTTCTCTGTTGTATCTTTTTCTGGCTTAGGAATTAAAATTATGCAGGCTTCATAGAAGAAGTTTGGGAGGATCCCGTTTCAAATCAATTTCAATTGATTTGAATAGCTTGAAAAGAATTAGAATTAGTTCTTTAAATGTCTAATAGAATTCATTGAAGCCCTCCAGTCGTGGACTTTTCTTTGTTGGGAGGGTCTTTATTACTGATTCAGCCTCTGTCTTGGTTATTACATGTATCTTTGTTGCTGAGATGTGTTTCTTGTTGGCAACAAATTGATGGGTCTTGGTGTGTGTGTGTTTTTTTTTAAGCTTTATTTATTTATTTGAAAGAGTTACACAGAGAGAGGAGAGGCACAGAGAGAGAGGTCTTCCATCCATGGTCTACTTCCCAGTTGGCTACAATGGCCAGAGATGCACCGATCTGAAGCCAGGAGCCCGGAGCCTGTTCCAGGTCTTCCACGTGGGTGCAGGGGCCATTGGACTTGGGCCATATTCTACTGTTTTCTCAGGCCATAGCAGAGAGCTGGATCAGAAGTGGAGCAGCTGGGACTTGAACTGGCACCCGTGTGGGATGCCGGTGCTTCAGGCCAGGGTGTTAACCCACTGCGCCATAGCGCCAGCCTGATGGGTCTTGATTTTTAATCTATTTGGCCAGTCTGTATCTTTTTAAATTTTTTAAAAGATTTTGTTTTATTTATTTGAGAGCTATAAAGTTACAAAGAGAGGGAGAGACAGAGATAAAGGTCTTCCATTTGCTGGTTCACTCCTCAGATGGCCACAACAGAGCTGAGCCAATCTGAAGCTGGGAGACAGGCGCTTCTTCTGGATCTCCCATGCAGGTACATTGACCTAAGAACTTGGGCCATGTTCTACTACTTTCCTAGGCCATAGCAGAGAGCTGGATTGGAAGTGGAGCAGCTGAGACTTGAACTGGCATCCATATGGGATACCAGCGATGCAGGCAGAGGCTTAGCCCACTTTGCTACAGTGCTGGCCCCCTCCAATTTTCTGATGAAGGCACCAATTGCTATAACTTTCAGTATTCACATTGCTCTTGCTGCCCTTAAGTTTTGGTATGTTGCAATGTCATCTTCATTTGTTTTCAGAAATTTTTTTATTTCTCTTGATTTCTTCTGTGACCCACTGTTCATTCCGGAGCATGTTGTTCAGACTTCATGTGTTCGCATATGTTTCAGAGTGTCTCGAGTAGTTAATTGATAAGTAATGACTTCATCCTGCTATTTTTCCATAAATATTCTTACTGTTTACTTTGGATTTCCTTTGTACCTTTACTGGGAGATTTTCTTCCTTCACTTTTTTTCAGTGATGACCCTGTTTCTGTGTTTTTATGTGTAGCACAATCTTAAAGTATCTTTTGTAAGGCTGGATGAGTGGTGACAAATTCAATTTCTGTTTGTTATGGAAGGTCTTTATTTCATCTTCATTCATAAATGAGAGCTTTGCAGGGTACAGTATTCTGGGTTGACAGTTGTTTTTTTTTTTTTTTCCCTTAGGACTTGGACTGTGTTTCTCTATTCTCTCCTAGCCTGTAGGGTTTCGGATGAGAAGTCAGCTGTGAGTCTTAATTGGAGATCCTCTGAAAGTAATCTGGCATTTCAGTCATGCACATTTTAGAATCTTTTCTTGTTATGTCTGTTATGAGTTCTATGTGCTTCCTCTCCTTGCTTGTCCCTTTTTTTCTCCAAATCAGGAGAGTTTTCTGTAGCTAATTTCACTAAGTAGGCCTTCCAGTCTATTCTCCCTTCCCACAGCTTCAGGACTTCCTAAGACTCATGTGTTGGGTCATTTGATAGTATACCTTAAATCTCCAACACTGTTTTTAAGTTTCCTACTTTCTTGTTGTTTTCTTGTTTTGTTTTGGTTTTGAGTTTTTGGTTGGTTGGCTGGTTGTTTTTTTTGTTTGTTTGTTTGTCTAAAAGATTTCCAAAGATTTTCCTTCTAGTGTGGATATTCTTTCTTCTGCCTCACCAAGTCTGCTGTTTAAGGCTTTCCACTGCATTTTTTATTTGATCAATGGAATTCTTCATTTCTAATAATCATTTTGATTTCTCTCTAAAATCTTAATTTCATGGGGAAAATTTTCATTCGTGTCATGTATGGTTTTATTTAGTTCATGGACTTGCTTCTGATTGCTTTTGAGTATTCCTAGGATTAATTTTTTAATTCCATTTCTGACATTTCATCAGTCTCTTTATCTTTGCATTCTATTATTGAAATATTGTTGTGTTCCTTTGGGAATTTCATGGTGTCTTCCTCATTGTTGGTTCTTAAATTTCTGTGTTTATTTTATTTCTAGGCATTTATGGAGTTAATTTTTTTTTTCCTCTGATGACTTTTATCTTTGAGCTATGCCTCTGTGGCTTACTGGAATCTCTGCACTTTCAGTGAATAACAAGTGGTGGGTGGTCGGTGTGGCCAGGGATTTCTGGTCAGTGCTAGAGGGGTGGGTAAGTATCCAGGGTAGCACCCAGATTGAATATGGTAGATCGCCTCTTGTTAACAGAAGGGGTAAAATTTTAACAGAATATAATCCTCTTGTTAACAGAAGGTAATCACTTATATTGGTGTAATTATACCCTCACCTCCTCTCCTCCAAAGTGAACAATGCCTGGGTGTTAGCCCCAGTGTGTTCAGCACTCATCCATGCTGCCATACAAACCACACAGATGATCTGCACATACCTTTCCCTGAGCAGAGTTCCTGCTGCGATGACCCCACCGCCAGGCTATCAAGGAGTCCCAAGCATGTGCAGCCGCACCCAGTGATTGCCCAGTGACCAAGCTATACCTTGTGCCCTCTCATGTAACTGCCAAGTCCCCCGTGTTCTCAGTACACAAGGCTCCCACAGTTGCTGGGTGCAGATGTTTTGCTCTGCCCTGCCAGCCTGTTCAGTCAATAGAAAGGCAGATGTTCCCTGAACCAGCTCTGCTTAGGCATCTTGATCCTGGGTGACTGCGGCACCTCCCAGCCAGGCTCAAAGTCAGTTGGGATTGTGGATTTTTCCCTCCGCTAGAATCTCTGGATCACACACGTACATAAGAGCTGCTGGCCAAATGTTCTCTCCCTGCCACTGCTGTCAGTACTGCTGAGAAGATGGTGTCCTGTCTCAGCTGGTTGGTGTACACATGCGCAAAGGCTTCCGTAGCTCCCACTCAAACACAAAATGGCAGCTGCCCTTTCTCAGCCAGGCAGTGGGTGCTGTTGTGGGGTAAACAGGCCCCCTCTACTTCCACTGGGTCCACTGGCAACTACTAGCAATCACTAGCCCACCAGGGCTCCATTCTGGACTCACACCATGCTCTTCTCTGGCTATATCCCCATGGGTTGCTACAGTCCAGTCTCACCTCTGTCTCAAAGCTGCCACTCACTGTGGCTCTTCCTACTACAGTTGTGTGTTGTGTCCATGTTCCTGCTGCATATCTGCACCCTCCACACAGATCCACAGCATTCCTCTTCCTCTTGTTGGATTTCCAATATGGTTTTCTCTCCAATTCTCCCCCTGAGAGTGCATTTCCTATATATATATTTTTTTAACTGTTTATCCCTGGCCTAGTGCAGTATGTCATTCCCTAATCTGCCATCTTGGAATCTCCTCCACTTTTCCCTCATTATAATGTAAACTCTGAATCAGCTTGTTTTTAACAATCCCTCCTTTTAGTGTGTATCCCCAACACCTAGCAAGAATCTTGCACATAATAGGTATCCAACAAATATCCATTGATTAGATGGGTGTATGAATGACTAGAAGGGAGTTGTACATCAGTTGCCCATAGTTACTGATTTGGGAATGAATGAAAAACAAGTCTATTAACTTTAAAATATTATTATCTTTTTTTTTTTTTTTTGAAGATTTATTTATTTATTTGAAAGAGTTACAGAGAGGCAGAGGCAGAGACAGAGAGAGGTCTTCCATCCACTGGTTCAATTGGCTGCAACAGCCAGAGCTGTACCTATCCGAAGCTAGGAGCCAGATGCTTCTTCCCAGTCTCCCACATGGGTGCAGGGGCCCAAGGACTTGGGCCATCTTCTACTGCTATCCCAGGCCAGCAGAGAGCTGGATTGGAAGTGGAGCAGCTGGGACTTGAACCGTCACCCATATGGGATGCCGGCACTGTGCCACAGCACCAGCCCCAGAGATTGTTAACTTTTTTAAAAAGCTTTAAATCTTGATGTCAGTGAGGAAAGAGGTAACTTTAACTGAAGGTTAATTATTGTTCTTCATTTCAAAGCAATTTAGAATTACTTATTTTGTGCAGAATTTCTTACTCTGGTGCTAGAGTCCCTTTTAAGGCATTCTCTTAAGCACTCTTCTGTTTTTCTGTTTGAGCATTGCTAGCATTCTGACTCAGTTAATACTGTATATGCTGATAGAGCCAGTGGGACTTACTGAAGAATTGGATGTGAGGCATGGAAGAAAGAAAAGGATTAATAAGGATCATAGAAGTAGGAAGAGCCAGAATCCAAATTTAAACACAGACAGTCTGGCTCCATTGTCTGTGTGTTTAACTTTTGTATTATACTGCTTCTTGATGAGAAATAAACCAGAAGAAATGAGAGAGAGAGAGAGGGAGAGAATACGAGAAAAAAAGAGAAAGGGAGGAAGGAATGAAGGGAGGGAGGGAGGAAGGAAAATTGGGTGATCCATAAAGTTAGGAGCAAAATCACAAGATTGTGGTGAACACAAAGTAAAGATTTGTTCCAAGAATGAGAGAATGTGTAACTGTGACAGGTGCTGATTATAAGTCTAGTAAGATGAGATCTGAGAACTGACTGTTGGATTGAACAAGCAGAAGTCATTAGTGTCCATGACAAGATAAAAAGCTTGTTGAGATGTGGATTAAGTATTGCTATGTAAAACTTTAACTACAACTTAATTTAAAACAACAAAACAGTTTCTTTGTGTCAGTGATTTAGCTGGATAGCTCTGGCTTAGGGTCTCTCATGAGGTTGTAGTCAATTACTTCTGCTACATTCATTCACACAAATCAACCATTACTTCTGCTGTATGCACACAGATCAACCCTGGACTTTGTAGGAGAAAGTTATGCAAGAGTGTGAATTCCAGGAAGAATCACTGGCGGCTGTTTTGTAGACTGTCACTGGTGGCCGTTTTGTAGACTGGCTATCCCCAAATGGACTAATGAGAGATGAATTATAGGTACTAAATGCCAAAGACTCTTTTGAGGAGTTTTGCCAGAAAGGAAAGCAGTGAAATAGGGAGTTTGTCCTGATAGGTGCAGTGGTAGAACTTAACAGAAATTCTGATTATTTTTGTTTTCTCATGAAATAAGAAACAAAGGTATCAGTCTGATGGCTAGGATTGAGAAGAAGAAAAAAAAATATGAAATGGTCATTTAGGAATGTGGGAATAAAGTGGATTTGGAAAATATAGTGTGATTGCTGTGCAGCCTAGGGACTCACTTAAGATTAGTGGTCATGAATTTAAAGTATAGCCAGTCAGAATACTTAGATATTTTTCCCCAGGCACAATCAGCTATGAGTAAAAGTATGGATTAGGCAGAGAGCTGCATTTATCAAGGCTGGGATTGATCTAGGCCACTATGACAAAACAAGAGTAGCATATATCTTTAATAGGAAGTAAGCAAGAGTATGTGGTTATGATGGATCATAGGATTTAAGGAAGAAATTGAGAACTTCAGAGAAAATAAAGGGATAATAGTAAAGAGTATGATTCATAAAAACTCCTCAGTGGATTCAAAGGATTTTTGAATTTGTGGTAGAGTAAGCAAGCTGAAAAGATTGGAGGTATGAGAGGAGGAGTTGATTGAAATTCACATTACAAATGAGTTACAGTCCTGCATAACATGAAAGTCTAGGAAGTGACCCTAGGGGTAAGGAACTAAGGAGGACTGGAGGGCAAGAACACATAAGGAGAGTTAGAAAAAGAACCTAGAAAGTCAAGGATTAGAAGGTTTATCTACATAAGCTGTTGAATTCACTAAGAGGAATGACTAAAGTAGTTTTGGAGAAAGTAATGAATAAGGAAACAGTACCTTCAAGAAATGAAGGCTTAAAGAAAAAAAAAGGACAAAAAAGAAAGGAAGGCTGTCAGAGGTTTGTAGAGACTGCAAACGTGAGCAAGATGTGGAGTTGTCCTGAACTGCCTGATCACATGAGCTCAAAGCTACTGATGGAGGTGGTTTCCGAGATGCCATAGAACATCTGAAAGCATCAGTACGAAACAAAGAAGCTCTAACTCATCAGTAAAAGGAGTATAGAGGAGGAAACAGCTCCAACCGGAGTGAGAAGCAGCCTTCCTAGGGAAGAGCAAGTAGAGAATCCATTGTTTGAATGTTTTAAATAAAATGTGCTTTTTTTTCTTAAAGATAGTGCCAGTTGTCCCATGACTCCTGCCTGTAAGTGACTGTTCTGAGATCTGTTTCTCCAAGTAGTAAGGGAGACTTTGAACTTTGACTTTTTTGTGACCATGATACCAACCTTGAGAACGCAGCATTCATATTACATCCTTTTTTAAAAAAAAATTTATTTTATTTATTTGAAAGACAGAGTTACAGAGAGAGGTGGAGCCAGAGAGAGAGGTCTTCCATCCGCTGGTACACTCCCCAGATGGTCGCAATGTCTGGAGCTGCGCCGATCTGATGCCAGGAGTCAGGAGCTTCTTCCAGGTCTCCCATGCGGGTGCAGGGGCCCAAGGGCTTGGGCCATCCTCTACTGCTTTCCTGGGCCATAGCGGAGACTGGATGGGAGGAGGAGCAGCCGGGACTAGAACCGGCACCCATATGGGATGCTTGAGCTTCAGACCAAGGCATTAACCCGCTGCACCACAGCGCTGTTCCCTATATTACATCCTTAAGCCATGAGTGTTCAAGCTGGTTATGCTTTTATGCTTTATACTTATTACCATTGCTGGATAGGATACTTCTGGAAATCGCCTTACTCCTAGATGTGTGTTATGACCTGTGGACTAATGACAGATTGAGTGATATTGACCTTTAGATGTGTGCCTCGAATATATATATATATACACATTGAGTGGTATTGATCATTGAATAATAAAGTATATTAAAAAGAAAACAAAAGATTTATCTTTATTTGAGGTTAGAGTTACACAGAGAGAGTAGAGGCATAGAGAGAGAGGTCTTCCATCCGATGGTTCACTCTCCAAGTGGCCACAGTGGCCAGAGCTGTGCCGATCAGGAGCCAGGAGCTTCCTCCAGGTCTCCCACGCGGGTGCAGGGGCCCATGGACTTGGGCCATTCTTCTACTGCTAGCCCAGGCCATAGCAGAGAGCTGAATTGGAAGAGGGGCAGCCGGGACTAGAACCGGCGTCCATACAGGATGCTGGCGCTTCAGGCCAGGGCTTTAACCCACTACGCCCCACCACCAACCCCAAAATGTGCTCTTTCTATAGAGGAAAATTTCTTCCTTTCCTCAACTCTTCCCTGAAATATTCAGAAATTGAGTTTCTGACCCCTTGTGTTTCCCTTCCCTTTATTTTTGAAGCATTTCAAACTTACAGAAAAGTTACAATATAAAGAACTTTTTCTTCTTGATGTTTTAAAAGTAGTTTTTCAACATTTGTATACACTTTCTCTGATGGTTAAGAAAACTGGCTTCTATTATCCTGAGTCTATTTTTCTTATTTGACCAACTCCTTATATGTGCCAGTCTCCTGTCAGTGCTCCTTCTCCTTCATGGATGCTTCCCTTGTTCTACTTTGACTCATCTCAGGCCACTTTATGTTCTTTTGTGGATACCCTTCTTACCTGACTTGGACTCACCAAGGTCTTGTGCCAGATCTTTCTTCAGGTGTGTCCTCACCTTACTTAGACTCCAGTAGAGTGTCAAGCTGCCTCTCTCAACCCTTCTACCCCCATCTGCATGTGGAAATGTTCTCATTACTTTGGACTCCCATACCCTTCACCAAGCCACTTCTCTGCAAGAACACCCTTACTTGGGTTCCATCCCCCAAGGCTTATATGCCCTACCATTCACTTTCTCTCCTTGTCTTACTTTGGCTCCAGTATCTTACTCTCAGTTACCCCTTCAATTAGGTTGCCCTCCTCACCCTGATCAGCTTTTGACACTTCATTCCAAGCTGCCCTTCTTACTCACGTGTACTGTGACATCAGGCTGCCACCCAACATGGACACATTGCTTTCTTCAGCTGGGCTCTGATATGCCACTTTTGGTTCCAAGGCTGCCTTGCTTGTTCTCTACCTTGAATACTTAACAGTTTCCCTCACTTGTTTCTCATGTAGTTTCTGGAAGATAGGGTATTAAGATGACAATAAGTGGACTATTGCAATGACCTGACATGACTGACCAAAGATAAACCAAATTTCAAAAATTGAGAATATGAACTTCCACAACACTGCCTTCACTTCAGATATCAGTAAAGTCCAGTAATCTACCATCTAACCTCACTTCTTACTACCTGGCTACAAGCAGATATTCCCATTATTCCCCCATGGGTAATAATTCACTAGAACAACTTAGCTAACTCCAGAAAGTGTTGTACTTGATACAGTGTCATTATAGCCAAAGGACACAAATCAGAATGAGCCAAAAGAGAAGCTGCATGGCGCTGGTCTGGGAGGGTCCTAGATGGGAACTGTTGTTTTCTCCCCATGGAGTCAGGATGCATTCCCCCTCCTATCCTTTAACATTGATAAGTAACAGTATGTATACAGGATATTTCCAACTGGGGACACTCAGTCACTGCAACATCCAGAGTTTTTATTGATGTTTCGTTATGTAGGCAAGATGATTTGAATCATCCACCACGGAGCGGTCTCCAGTCCTCCTTTCCTCTCTGGATATTGAAATTGCATCATCTGGCTAGGAAACAACTCTAATCACATGGTGCTCTTGTGGGTATAACCAGCCCCCATCTTGAATCATCTCCTTAGCATAAACTATCTAGGGGCAACCATGATTCAATTCATTATTAAACTATCAAAGTTCACCAAATATTTAGAGGCTACATCCCAAAACCTGGGGAAAATTTGGCTAGCCACATTTTTTATCCTGAGAGTTTAGAGCTTATTTCCTAGCAATCAGGACAAATACCAGCCAAATTCTTTGTGGTTCTTTTTTTTTTTTTTTTTTTTTTTTTTTTAAGATTTATTTTATTTGAAAGGCAGAGTTAGAGAAACAGATCATCTATCTGCTGGCTCACTCCTCAAATGGCTGCAACAGCCAGAGCTGAGCCAGACCAAAGCCAGGAGCTTCTTTTAGGTCTCCCATGTGGGTGCAGAGGCTCAAAGACTTGGGTCACCTGCTGTTGCTTTGCCAGACTCATTAGCAGGGAGCTGGATTAGAAGTGAAGCAGCTGGGACTAGAACCAGCACGCATGTGGAATGCCTGCATCACAGGCAGCAGCTTTACCCAGTATACCACAGTGCTGGCTCCCCAGCCAAATTATTTACCATTCAGCTGTAGAAAACTGATATACAGACCACTTAAATATCTACTTATTTATCTTGCAAATTAAGGTAAGATATAAACTAATTTTGTAATTATAATTTTTTCCATTTTATCAAAGAAATTAGTAAACTTTCAGAATTGTTCCAATACTATATAAAATAGTAATGCCCTCAGAATAATAATATATTCAATCTTAAAGTATTTTAAAGAAATGTATTAATTTACATACAGTATTGTACTTTGCCTTTTACCTGTCAATTATATATCTTATTTGTTTTAGGTATAACTTTAGCCTTTCCAGCTTCAGTTCATGATTCTCTGATTTGTAGTAAAACATTTCAAATTCTTTACAAAAATGAAGAGGTTGTTTTAAATGATGTTATGATCTTCAAAGTTAAAATGTTGTTGGATGAAAAAAAGGTAAGCATGTCCTTGTATACATTTAGATACATTTTTTTGTAAAGTCTGAAGGCATATTTCTAAATTTCTATAAATATTCAAAAAGTATCTTACAATTTCTCTTCAGATTGAAGAAACTCTTGAGGAAATGAATTTTCTGTTATCCTTAGATCTACACTTCACAGATGGAGATTATTCGTAAGTAGATGATCAAACAAAAACTCCTTAGGTACTCAGGACTGTTGAAAATACACTGTGGCAAAAAAAATTACCTAAATCTCTCTGAGTGAGATCCCAGTGGAAAGAACAGGCCATCAAAGAAGGAGGTACCTTTCTCTAAAGTGAGGAGAGAACTTCCACTATGACTATGGCCTTGTCTAAATAAGATCAGAGTTGGTGAACTCAAGAGGTTTTCATAGCCTTGGCAGCTCATGACAAGACCCTCGGGTGATTACTGACGTCATAAATAAGAGTGTCAATTGTTAACTCAACAACAGGAGTCACTGTGCACTTACTTTCCATGCAGGATCTCTGTCCTCAATGTGTTGTACAATGTGAATTAATGCTATAACTAGTACTCAAACAGTATTTTACACTTTGTGTTTCTGTGTGGGTGCAAACTGTTGAAATCTTTATTTAATATATACTAAATTGATCTTCTGTATATAAAGATAATTGAAAATGAATCCTGATGTGAATGGGATTGGAGAGGGAGTGGGAGATGGGATGGTTGAGGGTGGGAGGGAGGTTATGGGGGGAAAAGCCACTATAATCCAAAAGTTGCACTTTGGAATTTATGTTTATTAAATAAAAGTTGAAAAAGGCAAAAAAAAAATAAATTTTAAGTAATCTTTTAAAAAAATTAATTGTTTTTAATAGTTTAAAATACTAAATATTTCATGCTTACATGCAAATATGTTGTGTTTTTATAGGGCAGACGATTTGAATGCCTTGCAACTAATAAGTAGCCGAACATTGAAGCTGCACTTTAACCTCCATAGAGGCCTCCATCATCATGTTAATGTTATGTTTGACTATTTCCACCTTTCTGTTGTGTCTGTTACAATCCATGCATCATTGGTTGCACTACACCAGCCATTAATAAGGTAAACTTAACCAATACTTTGGTCATTACTAATGTAGTATCTTTGCTTAAAAGAATAAAATAATAAAAATCAAGAGTATGGAAAATTAGACTGATAAATTTTTTATGGAAGTTTGTGGTAATCTTTATCAATCCCAAATAATTTGACCAAGAAAAAAAATGTGACCTAGAAGTAACCATACAAAATTGTTAGTCTATACCTGTATTTTTGTGCAGTGCTATTCAGTTGCTGCTCATTCTCTGGAAAAATATATTAATTTTTTCCCTTAGTTTTTTTCTTTGTCTCTTTTGGATAGACTGATTTTACCTCCTTCACTCTATCCCCCACAGTAATTATTTCTTTGTAAGCTATTTGCCAGTTTTATAGATTCTTTTTATTAAGCCTTTTAAAATGATACCGTGTAATATTCTAGCTTAAAAGTATATAATAATTTGAATTGTAATGTTTTCAGATAGTTGTTTTTTCTTTCTACTTCCATGGGGCGATAGGTTACCTTTTGTTAATTTAAGAATACAATTCAAGATCTTCAGTTCTTACAATGAAACATCATCCTTGTAGTATGGATTGACACATAAAAGCAGTATTTTATGTAAAACACCAAAATTTATTTGATTTCTGAAATGTAGACTTTATCTGATTGCAACAACTAATATAGAGATGATGTTTAAGGGATGTGATGGTAGGCTGATTTATCAGAACCTAAACTGGTCATTTTGCATAATTACCCTCAGAATTTGTAGAAACCCAACATAATTTAATATATTAATCACAAATAATGGCCTCCTGCAGATCTTTGCATTGTTTTTGTTTTTGTTTTTGTTTTTTTTTATTATTATTTTGACAGGCAGAGTGGATAGTGAGAGAGAGAGACAGAGAGAAAGGTCTTCCTTTGCCGTTGGTTCACCCTCCAATGGCCGCCGCGGCCGGCGCGCTGCGGCTGGCGCACCACGCTGATCCGATGGCAGGAGCCAGGAGCCAGGTGCTTTTCCTGGTCTCCCATGGGGTGCAGGGCCCAAGCACCTGGGCCATCCTCCACTGCACTCCCTGGCCACAGCAGAGGGCTGGCCTGGAAGAGGGGCAACCGGGACAGAATCCGGCGCCCCGACCGGGACTAGAACCTGGTGTGCCGGCGCCGCTAGGCGGAGGATTAGCCTAGTGAGCCGCGGCGCCGGCTTCTTTGCATTGTTTTAAAAACTAATTGAGAACCCTTTCCATTGTGTTGCTCCCTAATCTCTTACATAGAGATCATGTTGATCCAGTTCCATAAGAGCACGTGGCCAGGAAAAATATTTCTCCTGATTACTTGCTTTACCTTCTGTCTTCTATAGTGAATTTTTTTTTTTTTTTTTTGACAGGCAGAGTTAGACAGTGAGAGAGACAGAGAGAAAGGTCTTCCTTCCCTTGATTCACCCCCTAAATGGCCACTATGGCTGACGTACTGCACCGATCCAAAGCCAGGAGCTAGGTGCCTCCTCCTTGTCTCCCATGCGAGTGCAGGGCCCAAGCACCTGGGCCATCCTCCACTGCTTTCCTGGGCCACAGCAGAGAGCTGTACTGGAAGAAGAACAACTGGGAACAGAATCCAGTGCCCCAACCGGGACTAGAACCCGGGGTGCCGGCACCGCAGGTGGAGGATTGGCCAAGTGAGCCACGGTGCCGGCCTATAGTGAAATTTTTTACCAGTGTTTTGCCATCTTTGTTTTAGCTCTTAGACCTTTGAGAGGTTGTCCTCAGTTATGACAGCTTTTGTAAATGTGAAGGTATTTATTACATGTAATTCTATTGTAAACCTCTATAAAACTTTTTGGAAGTTCTGGAATAGGTTAGTATGTAATATGATTATAACTAAATGAAGCTAATTGTATAAGAAAAATTTTTTTTTGCAATATAACTTTAAAATAAGTAACATACAGTATTGCTTTTATTTGATTTATGTGTTAGGTTTTAATGCTAAAAGTTTGTCTTGTTACGAAATACATTACTGTAGTTTTCTGAATCTCTTCTTTTTGTAGTTTCAATAAGAATCCCTAATTAAACTGTTTTCATCATTCCTTTTAAAAAACTTACCAAGACTGTCTTTAAAAAACTAGCTGAGTTTTTCTCCTGAAGATTATGCAAACAGTTCATAGAGCTCTTCACAGGTTATTAATGTTGCTTTCTAATGGCCTGGTTAAACAGAATGGTGATATTCACATCACTAATCCTAGTGGTTTAAATGTCTGCTTCCTCTTGCAACGTAGCAGTTTTTGCCACAGACTAATGGGAGAAAGGGGCAGCTCATCTCTTAGAAACCATGTGCTGGAAGAAGACATTTTTGGCTGGGAATCAAAGGCCAAGAGAATGAACTGTTGGCTGTGGTCAGTGACTGGAAAGGGAAACAAGGTGCCTGCAGCAGCTGAGGTTGCTGTTCTTTACCTTACAGCTGTGGGCCCTTGTCTCCCCTCTTTTGCTGCTGGAACTTAGCCCTGAAAGAAGCAGCATCTTTCCCTGACTTCCTCTGCCCATAAATGAGAAGTTGGAAATGGGGAGCAAGGGAAGGGGAAGGGAAAGCGTTTGCTGGTGGCCTGCTGGTAGAGGGGTCATGTCTGAGGGTCACTTTGCTCACTATTGCGCTTCAACAAGTTTTCCTGGTGTTCTCTTATCATAAATTTTTACCCTCTAAATACACGTAAACATTTTTAAGTGATAGCATTCCCTTTTAAAATGTCAGCTTTATATAAAACAGTTTCTATGGTCACCCCAACTATGGAGATTACATCAATTATTTGAAATAGATGGGTTTCATATTTCTTTCTTAGCCTGTGTTTTACATGTCTTATATTTGAATTTTTAAAGTGTAGCTTTTATGGCTCAATTTCCTTTTTTTTTTTTAAATCATTGTCCACTCTTTCACTCTATTTATTTATTTATGTATTTAAGATTTATTTTATTTATTTGAAAGACAATTAACAGAGTGAGATAGAGACAGAGAGAGAGGTCTTCCATCTGCTGGTTCACTCCCCAGATGGCCACAACAGCCGGAGCTATGCCGGTCCGAAGCCAGGATCCAGGAGCTTCCTCTGGGTCTCCCACATGGGTGCAGGGGCCCAAGGACCTGCAATCCCAGGCCATAGCAGAGAGCTAGATCAGAAGTGGAGCTGCCAGGACTAGAACCGGCACCTATATGGGATGCCGGCACTTCGGGCCATGGCTTTAACCTGCTGCGCCATGGCACCAGCCCCAGTGATTCAGTTTTCAAAATTATACTGAGCCGGTGCCACGGCTCACTAGGCTAATCCTCCGCCTTGCGGCGCCGGCACACCGGGTTCTAGTCCCGGTCAGGGCGCCGGATTCTGTCCCGGTTGCCCCTCTTCCAGGCCAGCTCTCTGCTGTGGCCAGGGAGTGCAGTGGAGGATGGCCCAAGTGCTTGGGCCCTGCACCCCATGGGAGACCAGGAGAAGTACCTGGCTCCTGCCATCGGATCAGCGCGGTGCGCCGGCTGCGGCAGCCATTGGAGGGTGAACCAACAGCAAAAGGAAGACCTTTCTCTCTGTCTCTTTCTCTTACTGTCCACTCTGCCTGTAAAAAAAAAAAAAAAAAAAAAAATTATACTGTAGCAAGTAGAATTTATCATTGACTTGTAACTCCCTTTTTTTGCTGGGGTAAAGATATTTTATTTTTGCAAGGCAAATTAATTTTGCTAAGGCTGCTTTCTGCATAAGTCAATGTTGATTTACTTTCCTGTCTTTTCCCTATTTCTAAACTCCCAAACTGCCCAAATGCTTATAATTTTTTATGACCTTTAAACATTCAAAAAGAAATATACTGTTACTCTGTGGACTGTATGGAATGCTAAAGGCACTGTTTATACTAACAGAGGTAGTTTATGTAATGTATGATTGAAAGTATACCTTGAAACTTTATGAAAGTTGTCTCGATAGAGCTAATAGCTTTTTAGTGAAGAGAATTAAGGGGAAGAAAATCTTATTTTTGAGAAATAGTCATCAGAGAAATTTAGCAATTTTGCTACATTCAAGTAAGAGCTTTTTTATTTTAAATTTTGATAATTAGTTCTGACAGGATTCCAAATTAAAGTTAGATTCTTATTTGTTATTTAGCTACTCTGGATCCATTCTGTTTTGTCTTTAGAGTTCTTTGAGACTTTCTGAAACCCAGTCATAGAGAAATAATCTTAAGCATCTAGTTTTGGGTTTTAAAAAATATTTATTGAATTTTTTCTTAACTATTCAGATTATTAAAGATAAAATTAAGAATTCTTGTGCCTTCATAACCTTGCAAAACCCTTGTTTTTCTGTTCTTGTAAGATTCTTTTTTTATAAATATTTGACTTACATTTAAATATACTATTAAGACAGTAATAATGTAAAACTTACTCCTCCAGCTTTCCTCGCCCTGTGAAGACTACTTGGTTAAATAGAACTGCACCAGCACAAAACAAAGATTCTGTGATTCCTACTCTTGAAAGTGTGGTCTTTGGTATTAACTACACAAAACAGTTATCACCTGATGTAAGAGTTGAATATGTTTATAAATTACTTTTCTTTCTTATTTTGAAAGGAATATTTATAGTTATTTTATCTGTGGATGTAATTTCTTTCATTGTTTGAGCTCAGCAACTAATTACATATGATTTTTATAAATTGGTTTGTTCCAATTGACTTTTATGAGAACTAACCTGATACTTCAACATTTTACAACATTTTGTACAAGAGATCTTTGACAGCTAGTTTCTTTTATTGACTTGTGCTGTCATCCCTTGCTTCCTTACAGACCTGGTAGAATTATTCCTAAAGAGCCTTTAAAGAACAATTGTTAGAATTGAAACCCAGCTTAGAGTAGCGCATGTATAGTTATTACTATCAAAGGAAAGGAGCAATATGCTATAAAAGCAGAGTGCTTCCCTTTAGTCCAAATATAATATGAATCTCATGTGATTTTAAAAAAATCTTAATTTAGTCTGCTTTTTATTAAAAATTACTATAACTGAATTTATAGTGTTATTTGTTAAATTGTATGAATAATTCTAAAGTATTGCTGAATGTCATATATGTTTTAGAATAACTGTAACTGACAGATACTTTGGCATATGTTTTTTATTTTCCCAAGTTTCACGTGTAGTATTTTTAAATGTTTAGTTACTAACACTCTGTATCCTGAATCTGTTCTTTGTTTAGGGTTGCAGCTTCATCATTGCAGATTCCTTCCTGCATCATGCCTATCGGTTTCATTATACACTTTGTGCCACTTTGCTGCTGGCCTTCAAGGGATTGCACAGCTACTTCATTACGGTAACAGAAGAGATTCCCTCTTGTCAGAAACTAGAACTGGGTATGTTAAAAGTAGCCAGACCTATCATACATTTCAAGCCATTCCCTTCATTCTTAGATTGCTAGTCATCAGCTTCACCATAATTTTTCTATACTAAAACTATAATGTTCACATGATTCACTTTTGCTTCTTTATTTCTTCTTTTTCAAACTTTAATAATCACTTTATCCAATTTTTAAAATTTTTTCATTCTACTGAGAATTAACATGTTGGTGCTAAGTTTGAACTGAGTCTTTTGATAAATTTTTTAAAGAGAACATCTTAATATACTACTCCTCTTGATACTTAAGCAAGAAATATACTAGAAAACAAATGTAATTGCCTACAGAATCATAGGAAGGTAAATTAAATCCATACTTTCAGATATTTTACAATCTAAACAGAGTATAAATACTTGAGCCATTTTTATATACATTTGATTTTAAGATCTCTCAAATCTCTATTCCTTTTATTTTACTTTAGGGGATAATGACATTACTCAGTGGTTTAACATTTTGAGAAATTTTTAAATCATTAAAAAAACAAGCTTCAGTTTTAATCCAAATGTAGTATCTGCATATATGCTGCAGTTCATAATGAAAATCATATTTCCTTTTTTATACCATTTGTATTTTGAAAAATGTTTTTACATATATCATTTCATAGAAGATAAATTGTTATGATTTTGTAAAACATGTTTTTATTCAGACTTTTTATGTTTGGAAGCTTTTATTTTCATGTATCAACTTATCACTAAAATACACATTTTACTGATCTCTTCAGACTACATTTTTTATTATATATTTGAATAGATCAGGAATCACTTTTCAAGTTTCACTTAATCAAAATTCTTTGTTTATAACTTTGTTCCTTAAGATCTTTTAATAATATTCATGTACTTTGTAAAATAATCACTGTCAGTGAAAATAGTTATTGGGTTTGAGATTAATTAGGCAATTTTTATAGTTGTTTTAGGTGACAAAAGAACTGCCAGAAAGTATGAGAATTTTGTACCCTATTTCATTTCCACCTGAAAAAATGGTGGATTCTGTGGCACAGCCTCTGAGGGACTACATGGGTTTGGTTAATCCAGTTATTCAGTCAGTTCAGGTCACAGTGCTGTGACTTGACCAGACTGATGTCACTAATTTGACTGTTTGGAATGCTGGAGTCAGTAATCCAAAAGCTTACACTGATAGGCAAGAAGTAGGAAAATGAGTTAATTCATTTTTGACCATGCATTCTTCTTCAAAATAAAAATGGTAGTGGGGAAAGGATCACCTTTTGATCTCTATTCTCTAAAACTTTCTCTTTTTTCCTTACCACTTCAGATAAATTCTGGAGGAGCCTACTGTCTCCAATGTAAATTTTCTTTAAATGTTCTCTTTTGAAAACAAAAGAATCATTTGTGAAGTAGAGCTAATTTAGGTTTTCCCTTATCCTCAGTAAACAAAAAAAATTATGTACCAATATTTTTTAATTTACTGATTTGTAATTCCAAGACATTTTCATTGGAGAATTGCATTATAAATTTTAGTTAGATTTATTAAACTAGAATATTAATGAAGGATAAAATCATGTACCTGAAAAGTAATAATGTAAAACCTAAAAAGCCATTTTTAATGATGTTTCTACAAGAAAATGTGTTAATGGTTTCAGTGTGGAATACTGCAGTAGAATTCAGGAATCATTATCTTGTGCTTAAAAGTGCAAGTTTGGAGACAGTGATGTCACTTACTCATTTTGGTTTTATAAATAAGAAGTAGTTTCCCTTTGCAAGGTAAGGAGGTTGAAAAGAATTGAGAGTGGTACAGGAGTAAGAAAAGGTAAGGATACCCAAAGGCAAGGGAAGTCAAGGAATTACAGGAATAACACTTCTGAACAGTATAATTCCCTTGAGTTTTTTATGAGCACCTACTGTGTAAGGTGTTGTTCTAGGTGCCCAGGAACAATGGGCACTATTTTTAAGTCACTATTATTAAGAATTTTATCTTCATGTCCTCTCACAGCAAAAGTAGTAAGAAATCAGCCCAACACGGGAGTGGGCAGGAGAAACTCATAGGAAGACAAGGCTTATTATGGTTTTAGTATATGACAATGGTTATGTAAGAAAGATGTATGCATATAATTTTCAGGTAGACTTAATATGTAATATTTACAAATGAATAAACACATGAACCACAACCTAACCTAGAAAAAGTGTTTCTCTGAAAGGAAACATATTTATTAGTAATATTTATAACTAGTGATTTAAAAGTTTCTCTTTGCAAAGGCAAATATTTATTTTTAACAGCCTAATGTTAGCATATTATTACCAATTTGTTTATCTAATTTTAGCATGGTAATTCATTTATTAATAAGATTTTCAATTTTTTCTCAGGTACAGCTGGCTTTTGTGTCCTCTATATTACTTGGGGCTTACAGATCTAATACAGGAGTCAGGAGTCAGTTACTAAATGAAGTGAACTTTATTCCAAATCACTTATTTAAAATATTTGATCAGGAAGTAGAATTCTAAAGCAAACTTAAACTTTAGTTTTACCGGTGCCGCGGCTCACTAGGCTAATCCTCTGCCTGCGGTACTGGCACCCCAGGTTCTAGTCCTGTTCAGGGCACCGGTTCTGTCCTGGTTGCTCCTCTTCCAGTCCAGCTCTCTGCTGTGGCCCGGGAGTGCCGTGGAGGATGGCCCAAGTGCTTGGGCCCTGCACCCACATGGGAGACCAGGATAAGCACCTGGCTCCTGGCGTCGGATCAGTGCAGTGCGCCCGCCGCAGAGGCCATTGTGGGGGTGAACGAGCGGTAAAGGAAGACCTTTCTCTCTGTCTGTCTCACTGTCCACTCTGCCTGTCAAAAAAAACTTTAGTTTTAGTTTAGTAAATAATGGAATAAGATTTGTTGTATGAATGAATGGATGAATGAAATAGCACAGTAGTGTTCTCATTACTTGGTAAAGTATAGGCATGAACACATAGCTTATACAGCTTCCTAGAGATTTCTAAAAGCAATATTCATCTTCAGCAATATTTATTAGTGATACTTTGCATTGTTCTTAGACTTTACTTTGCCATTATGTTTTCCTGTCTCTTTCTTAGGAATTTTACTTTATTCCTAAATGCATCCTCTAGGAGAACATCTAAAAATGCTATTAACAATTCAAAATAAAAGCATTTGTTGCATATTGTGAACTATCTACACGGCTTATTTTTATCCTAGCAAAATAAAATTGTGGACACTAATATATTTCCATAATACACTATTTAATAAGCACTTCTATATCCCACAATTTTAATAAGTGAATATAAAATAGTTCTTGATTAGAGAATGTATTTTTCCTTCTGTTGTTCAACACTTTCCCTGGGTTTTCAAGCATATATTTAGCATTCTTAAACTTTACCATGCTTAAAAATTTTATCTAAACTTTGTTCCCTCTTTTAAAATAATACTACTTTAAATTCCTTTCTTCTTTACCTTTATGTTTGCCCTAAATAAATGATGTACATTTTTTTGATGACATGTAATGGAGTAGCAGTTTTGTTGTAAGGAACTTAGAAAAAATGAGAATCAGGTGTTCTGGAATCTAGGTTTTTTTTGTTTTTTTTTTTTGGCAAGTCAAATAACCATCTGAGCCACTTGTTAAAGCAAGGAGTTGTCCTAGCTGATCTTGAGATCCCTGCCAACACTAAAATTCTGAGTCTAAGAGATTAAAACATAAAAAAAAATTGAATGATGAAAATATTGAGTAGCACATTCATTTAAATAGAAAAACAAGTAATATAACCTTGAATGTACATCATTTGTAATTCTGATATGCTAATTAACTAACACTGCATTGTCAGATCAATACTAAGTCTATTATTAACAGGTTGGAAAATTCTAGTAAATTTTGTTATAAAAGGAGTATGGTAACTAGTACTGTGTGCAATCCTTATAACTAGCCAAGACCAACATGCAGGTCCTATATGAACGCCTTCTCAGAAGAAAACAGCCTCGAACCCAGAAAGACACCTGTGTAGGTACGTTTACAATTAGGTTAAGTAAATAATCCCGTTTAATTAGTTTGTGAGTTCTCTTTAAATTAGTATCAAATTTCATCAATATTTATATATTGGTACAGTGTGTTCCCACCACTTTTACTTGAGAACTTACCTCTAGATTCAATTTGGTTTGTAAATAAGTTTTGATTATTTTAATTAATTTGTAATATTGAATTTTTTATCTAAAACTGGAAATGCTAAATGTAAAAATCTCTTACAGTTTCTACTCAGCTCTTTCAAATTTGCAAGAACTTGATAGTTTATACTGTCTAAAATTTGTTCAAAGTAATCTTATCTTTGGATAGACTTAATAATAATGAAATGTGATTTAAGAAGTAAAGCTAGTTTTAAGGTTTTCAGAAATAAAGATTTGGTTTAAATGTTTTAATCATTTTGCAGTGATGTTTTCATTCTAAATTAAAAAAAAGCTAAAATAACACTGGCTCACAACTATCCAGATATGTTACATATGTTACAGGAATTATTCTTGTTATTTATATATTTATATATTTTAGAATTTTCTTAAATAGTGCTAGTACATAATTTAGTCTTTACGGGAATGTGAAAGCTTTTATTTTGTGTTTAGTATACTCTCAGTTGCATTTTTTTAAATGATGAGAGCTATAGAAATTTGAAAAATGAAATAGAATCAATATATACATTTCTCGGTTTTCAGAAATACAAACAAGGAAATTAAGAAGCCAGATTCCTCAGTATTTCTCAGATAAAAACTAAATATTTAAATTGTGTAGTTTTCAGTAAAACTAATAAGAGAAACCAATTTTTTTTTGGAATGGAAAAAAGAAAAGTTAAAATTTATTATAATCCTTTTTGGAATATAGCTTTATACTCTCATATAAAATTACTGTAAAATCATAGAATTCATATTATGAAATTGTGGCTATTTATAACATGTTTTATTGTTCTTTTTAGTGATTAAACATACTACTAGTTTAAACTGTTGTATTGCCTTCCTGTTGATTTGTGTGTGAGCATTCTAAATAGTTGAACAGAATGCCACTTAATATCATTATTAAGATATGTGTACAGAAAGAACCAGATTTAGTTGAGTGGAAAAGGACTTGACTAAAACACACAATAAAGTTACTTTACAAACACTTCTATTGAGATGTCTTTTATCCTTAAAACGTAGCACTGTGTTTATGAGTACCTGCTGAGAGATTGAATAGATGAATGGATGGAAAGAGTTAGAAAATAAGTATAAGGTTCTTTGTCTTAGCAGCCCCATTTCTTGTAAGCCTATATCAGAGAAATGATGTACTAGTATATAAAGATAGATGTATAAGCATTTTGTAGTATTGTTGATAGTGGCAAAACACTACAAATATAAATAAGAAAATTCTCATTACTTGGGTAAAGGTTGGAATAAAGAAATTCTGATGCACCTACATCAAGAAATATTATGTAGCTATCTTATTCTTACAAAATCTGACTCCAAAACTAATTTTGTTTATGTGTGTATTTGAAAAATATTGAAGGATATGTTTTAGATTGTAACTTTGGATTATCAGAAGGAGCCAACCTCCACCTCCCCAAAAGGACTTCTATAAGATAATTGTCACATTTATACATTTGTGTACAACTAGATTTTAAACTCATTTAAAAATTCTAAGTCGTTTGAGATCATTTCAATTCTAAAATTTAGAAATTAGGTTTTGCCTTTAAATATTCTTTAAAATACTGTTTGCATTGAAATAACTCTGAAGTAACACTGGCCACATCAAATGTACCACTTTATGCATTCAGGATCTAGTGTGTAAATATTAGAAAAATATATTGAGTTTATTTTTGATTTTTTAAATTCAGAAGTTGAAATATAACCTATTAAACCCAATTTTACTGAATCTCTTCTACCATATGAAAGATCATGAATAATATGAAAATGGATATTAGTGTATAGAAGTTGTGAATTTAATGTAGGGTCAAATGCTAATCCGTATAGTTTTGGAAAAGCCGATATTAGAAGTCACTGATTTTTCTGACAATGAAATGATTTACTATGCTGTTACAGTTCTTTACAAGAATGCATTTAAATTTGAATTCTAGTTAAAAATTAAGTATATCTAAAGGTGATGTTTCAGATCTTAGTGTGAGTCCTTCCCTGCATAAAAATAACTAATTAATAAATCTTTGTATTTGGTTTTTGTAATCCCTTATAACTATGAAGGAACTTCAAAAGTTCATGGAAAATAGAATTAAAAGACAGATTTATTTGGTACAAAGAATTCTTTAAATCCTTGCTTACTTTTTTTATAATGTTCATTTTCACGAATTTTTGAAGACCCCTTGTATGCGTGGATTTCAGAATTCATCTGCACTAAAACAAACTTTAAATTTGAGTTTTCTGTGGACCTTTTGAAGTACTCTATATTATCAGTTTTAATTACAAATCCCTACACTCTTTTATAGATAATTGTGGCATTCATTAAGCCAGGATATTAGGCAAAAATTTGCCCAAGTTTAAGAATCTCATGGAAAGCTAAATTTATTAAACCAAATGAAGAACTTTTTATTGAAAAGAATTTTGTCTT
This sequence comes from Oryctolagus cuniculus, assembly GCF_051225735.1. Lineage (NCBI taxonomy): Eukaryota > Metazoa > Chordata > Mammalia > Lagomorpha > Leporidae > Oryctolagus > Oryctolagus cuniculus. Next base: position 102,108,183 of record NC_142871.1, on the reverse strand, counting down.
TCATTTTTATTAAATAGCCAATACTCCACATATCTTTTAAAAATGATTCTGTTATAAAAATGAAATTTATTTGAACTTTTTAGGAATAGCATTTGTTAAAACAGGCACACATACATATAACACAAAACTTTAGTGGAGATAACAAAATATGAAATGCAGTAAAACCTACTTAGATGTTTTGTCTTTACTGTGACACAGCTGTGCAAGTTACTTTACAGATACAGTCAATGTTTTCTTGATAACGTTGGCTTCTTGTGAAAAATAAAACACTATTTTATAATCACAACAAAGAATTAAGTTGATTATCCCATTATATACATAATGAGTGTGTTCATGAAAATACACTACATTGAAATTTAATTCAGTGAATATAGTCCAGATAGTTCTTAATATTATGGAGTTTTAAAAGGGAATTTAATTTACTTTTATAATTTCCAAGATAATTTTTGGATCTAACATTGAAATATTTCCTCTAATTACTCTTTACTCATTTCAGAGGAAATGGATGTAGAAGCTCGACTTACTGAACTATGTGAAGAAGTAAAGGTACTTGGATTTTTGAAATTCACATTATTAACTTATTTGAGTGACCTCTGTTTCCTATTCTAAATATTTTGTCTAAAGATAGAATTTTAAGTAATTGTTTATCTTTCCCAAAATACAAATATGAAGTGGTCAACTATGGTAGAACCACACCCTAGTTGGTTAAATGCATTTGACTTTACCATGAAGTTAACTTATCTTTTTAAAACTGTATTATTATTATTATAAATGATATAACAAAGATATCAACCAACCAAAAGTGTATATTTCTTGTATATTTCTTCTACTTCAGTCGAACATTTTCTGGACAGATTTTTAAAATGCCACTTAAACGTGCATAATTTTATAAAATGTTATTGTTTAAAAATGAAAATTGTAGCCGGCGCCGCGGCTCACTAGGCTAATCCTCCGCCTAGCGGCGCCGGCACACCGGGTTCTAGTCCCGGTTGGGGCGCCGGATTCTGTCCCGGTTGCCCCTCTTCCAGGCCAGCCCTCTGCTGTGGCCAGGGAGTGCAGTGGACGATGGCCCAGGTGCTTGGACCCTGCACCCCATGGGAGACCAGGAAAAAGCACCTGGCTCCTGGCTCCTGCCATCGGATCAGCGCGGTGCGCCAGCCGCAGCGGCCATTGGAGGGTGAACCAACGGCAAAGGAAGACCTTTCTCTCTGTCTCTCTCTCTCTCACTGTCCACTCTGCCTGTCAAAAAAAAAAAAAAAAAAAAAGAAAAAAAGAAAGTTGTTTTATTTCAGCAAATTAATTTTTGTATCAGACTGTTTTTCCAGTTCATTTTTGCAATTACATGAGTAAATTTTTCTTTTCTTTTTTTGTCAAGAAATTAAATATTTTCATTATTTTAAATTCACTGTTTGCTTTTGGTCAACTATTAAGGGAAAAAATCAGCGATATAAATCAAATGAAAATATGTTTTTGATATGGAATGTATTTCTATTATAAATTTGAATGAGAACTAGACTTTTGATAAATGTATCTTCTTAAAAATTATACATGTGCAAGCTATATAAGAAATTTTGTTAACTATCGAGAAATTTTAACATAATTCAAAGAAGATAAATATTTTCTTTGAGAAATCACCAATGTTCTTATAATATTGTTGCTCCAAAGAATAGTAAATGCTTAAAAATAATGTTACAATGTATCTAATTAATATGAAAAATCCAGTGTTTCACTGAATTTAAATAAAACTTGAGTAAAGATGATATGCCAGCATAGACAATCACCAAAAAGTATGTTTTTTAACTGTATCATATTAATAAGTCTAAATCGAAATCCCAGTGAGAATTTTACGTTTATTTTTGAAATCATTATAAAAAACATAAGGATAGTTAAGAGAAAACCTTTAAATAAATAATAACATAAATGTATAAGAACTCACCCAAGTGGACACTAAAGTATTTATAAGACTATAATAATAGAAATAAGGTAAGGGGCTGGTGCTATGGCGCCAGCATCGCGTATGTTCACAAGTTCTAGTCCCAGCTGCCCCACTTCCAATGCAGCTCCTAGCTAATGCACCTGAGAAAGCAGTGGAAGATAGCCCAAGTGCTTGGGCCCCTGCACCCACGTGGGAGACCCAGAAGAAGCTCTTAACTCCTGTCTTTGGATTAGCCCAGTTCCCACTGTCATGACCATTTGGGAAGTGAACCAGCAGATGGAAGATCTCTCTGTCTCTTCCTCTCTCTTTCTCTATACCTCTGCCTTTCAAATTAATAAATCAATCTTTAAATGATTGAATTATTTTTAAAAAGGTAGATTTTTTCTCTACTCTAAGAAAATTTAAAGACAAATGGAACTAAATATCTTGAAAATAGTCATCAGTATATTTAATAATTGAGTTTATAATAAAATGTCAAGAATATTGGAGTTTATAAATGGTGTGGTAGGTGCCGGCATAGAGTAGCAAGTAAAGCCACCACCAGCGATGCTGGGATCCCATGGGATCCCATATGGGTGCCAGTGCGTGTCCTGGCTTTTCTACTTCTGATTCAGCTCCCCGCTAATAGCCTGGGAAAAGCAGCAGAAGATGGCCCAAGTGTTTAGACCCCTAACCCCCATGTGGGTGACCTGGATGAAGCTTCTGGCTCCTAGTGTTGCAGTCAGTTAGGGAGTAAACCAGCAGATGGAAGATCTCTCTCTTTCTGTCTCCCTTTGTCTTTGTAACTCAGACTTTAAGTAAATAAATAAATCTTGGAAAAAAAGGAAAGAAATAGCATGGTAAACTTAGCTCTGCTTTCCAAGCTACAGAAGCAGTTCTAAATGAACTAAGGAGTTAAATGTCCAAAAATACTAGGAGGAAATTAGCTTCATATGTGTGTAAATATAAGCAATCTTATCTTGGAATATGGAATACTTTCTTCAGACTAAAGTAAAGAACAAAAAAAAGAAAAAAAGATATTGATGATTTGAAATGTCTTTATAACAAAATGCACCATAAATAAAGTTGAAAGTAAGGAATAAATAAGAGAATCTTTGCTGTATCAAAAACAAATGATTAATGCTCACAACATTAAGGAGCTGCCATCTATCCATTTCAAAACATTACCTTTTGTGAGGAAGCAATATATAGAAGCAATGTACAAATAAGCAGTTCTTAGCAGAACAGGTTAGATATCAAAATGATACTTGCTCTTATTGAAAACCAAAATGCAGATTTAAATAGTAAAGTGGGTTTTTTGCTCATGAAATTTGTAAAAAAACAAAGTGACTACTATTCTCTATTGTTCGTGGTGTAGGGAACCTAGTATTTGCATACATTATTGGTGACAGTTTAAGTCAGTATAATTTTTTTTCAATTTATCAATCTGTTTTAAAAGCATTTATTAAATGCACATTACCTTCCACACAGCAGCTTTTATTTAATATTCTATTTTTAAAAAATACTCATGTGTGTGAAAAAATGAATGCAAAAATTTATTTTATTTTATTTTTTTTATTTTTTTAACTTTTATTTAATAAATATAAATTTCCAGAATACACCTTTTGGATTATAGCGGCTTTTCCCCCCCATAACCTCCCTCCCACCCGCAACCATCCCATCTCCCACTCCCTCTCCCATCCTATTCACATCAAGATTCATTTTCAATTATCTTTATATACAGAAGATCAATTTAGTATATATTAAGTAAAGATTTCAACAGTTTGCACCCACACAGACACACAAAGTATAAAGTACTGTTTGAGTACTAGTTATGCCGTTATTCACATTGTACAACACATTGAGGACAGAGATCCTGCATGGGGAGTAAGTGCACAGTGACTCCTGTTGTTGAGTTAACAATTGACACTCTTATTTATGACATCAGGAATCACCAGAGGCTCTTGTCATGAGTTGCCTAGGCTATGGAAGCCTCTTGAGTTTGCCAGCTCCGATCTTATTTAGACAAGGCCATAGTCAAAGTGGAAGTTCTCTCCTCCCTTCAGAGAAAGGTGCCTCCTTTGATGGCCTGTTCTTTCCACTGGAATCTCACTTACAGAGATCTTTCATTTAGGTTTTGTTTTTGTTTTTGTTTTGCCAGAGTGTCTTGGCTTTCCATGCCTGAAATACTCTCGTGGGCTTATTAGCCAGATCTGAATGCCTTAAGGGCTGATTCTGAGGCCAGAGTGTTATTTAGGACATCTTTAATGCAAAAATTTCAACATTAATTATTATAAATGCATTTAAGAGAAATATATTTAAAAGAATCAAGTGAATCTCTCTGTTTCACCATGGATCATTTAATTCAAGAAGTATTTGTTGGTCAGGTACTGGTTTTATGGTGAAAGTCTTCAGGACATATTAATAGGGAATCAAAAGTGAATAAAATTATGAACAAATATTTCATATATGCAAAAAAATCCCAAAAAGCTATGTGTGAAATTGATTATATAATTACATATGAAATATTCGAAGATATAGTTCAAGCTCTTAAGAGTAATACAGAAGGGGGGGCCAGCACCATGGCTTACTTGGTTAATCCTCCGCCTGTGGCGCCGGCATCCCATATGAGCACCAGGTTCTAGTCCCGGTTGCTCCTCTTCCAGTCCAGCTCTCTGCTGTGGTCTGGGAAGGCAGTGGAGGATGGCCCAAGTGCTTGAGCCCTGCACCCGCATGGGAGACCAGGAGGAAGCACCTGGCTCCTGACTTCAGATCAGTGCTTCAGATCAGTGTAGTGCCGGCCGAAGCGGCCTTTTGGGGAGTGAACCACCGGAAGGAAAACCTTTCTCTCTGTCTCTCACTGTCCATAACCTGTCAAATAAATAAAATAAATAAATAAATAAAGAGTAATACAGAAGGGACCAGAATTGGGATGTAGCAGGTAAATATGCTGCCTGTGATGCTGGCATCCCAAATGGGCACTGACCTTTTCTAGGTCCAGCTGCTGCACTTTGAATTCCTCTCCCTGCTGATGTGCTTGGTAAACCAGTGGAAATTTGGGCCTCTGCACCTATGTGGGAAGCTTGGAAGAAGCTCCTGGCTCCTGGCTTCAGCTTGGCCCAGCCCTGGTCGTTGTAGCTATTTGAGGAGTCAACCAGTGGATGGAAGACCTCTCTGTCTCTCATTCTCACTGTAACTGTGCCTTTAAAATAAAAAAAATAATTTTTTAAAATACAAGAGTAATACAGAAAAGAATGGCATGAAGGATGAAGATTCTGAAGAGAATTTATATTATATACATCTTTACTAAATCTTTTATATATATTGCTGATAATTTTTTAAGTACACATTTAAATTTTAGTATGTGTGTGACACTATATGCATCAACAAAGTAAAGTGACAGTAAAGAACTCTTAATAAAAACATGTAATTGCTAGTTTCATATTAGCATAGAATTGATAAAAAATGGTATAATGACAATATTTAAAGAGCTCTTACCAAACATGTAATAATCGTTTTTCGTGTTAGCATAGCATCGACTTCCAATTACAAGAAAGACTAAGTAATAAATCAAAAATATTCAGTCTTATTATCAAAGAAACAGTGTATTCCAGGACCGTTTTAGCCTACTATTGGCTGAGGATTTTTACAGATACTCATACTTTGTAGTCCTTTCCAGAGATTAGTTTGGCAGGATATCTCTAAAGCCCAAGAATATCTCTTCTCAGTATGTAGCAAACAAATAATATACCAAAGAAGTAATCAGAGATTCATATGTGTCGCTCCCCCTCTTGTGGAGGAACAACACCAGACCCTGCGCTGTTCCTTTTGCCCGGCCCTTCCCGGGTTAGCTGCCGGTCCCCCCCACTCCCTGCGGAGGGGCGGCACCCCTGCCGCTTTTCCTGCTTCCACGGAGGAGCAGCACACCGCCAGCCGGCTCTCAGGGGTTCCTCAGATGTTTCCCTCAGATGTTCCTGGTGCATGTTGTTTCTCTCCTCCTTTATAGTCCTTTTCCACCAATCCATGCTCTGCTGCCCACACACCAAGCACACTGCTCTCTTCCAATCCGGAGCAGGATCAGCTCCTGCAGCTTATCAGTCAAATTGGCGAGGCAGCTGCGTAGAAGTTGTTTACTCCTCCCCAGCGCCATATTGTGGGTGAGCAGATGCGTAGAATTAGTCCTAGCAGTTCCAATAAATTAGTCTAGTCTCAGTTGCTCCCCACACATATGGAAAGTTATGATTCTGAGAATGGTAACTTAGATATCTAATGTATGGTTAAACAAATTTTGAGACATTTATAATCTAACAAATCTAGACTACCTCAAAAATGGTATTCTCAAAAAATGTTTGATGCTGTAGTAAGTGAAAATAGCTTAAAACTGTATGATTTAAGGTTGAAAAAATGGAACTGTATATACTAAAATGAACTTTTGAAGTTTGTATAAGCTGGGGGAGTAATTTATATTTTTTTAAGATTTATTTATTTATTTGAAAATCAGAGTTACACACAAAGAGGAGAGGCAGAGAGAAAGAGAGGGCTTCAGTCCACTGGTTCACTTCTCATTTGGCCATGATAGCCGGAGCTGTGCTGATCCAAAGCCAGGAACCAGGAGCTTCCTCTGGGTCTCCCACGTGGGTGCAGGGGCCCAAGCACTTGGGCCATCTTCTGCTGCTTTCCCAGGCCATAGAAGAGAGCTGGATAGGAAGTGGAGCAGCTGGGACACGAACTGGTGCCCATATGGGATGCCAGCACTGCAGGAGGCGGCTTTATCTGCTACGCCACAGCACCAGCCCCAATTATTTATACTTGAAGAGACTGAAAAAGTGTATACTTCATTCAGCTTACGGTAAGGCCAAAAGAATTATTTCTACTTTTGTGTTCACTACACTAAGTATATTGCTTGCATTACACTATACTATTTAATTACTCTCAAATGTTTCTCTAGCTCTTCTTTGTCTACACTACAGTAAAAACATGATTGGGGGCTGGCACAGCAGGTTAAGCTGACACATGTGATGCCATTATCCCATATGAGCAGTGGTTTGTGTCCTAGCTGCTCCACTTCTGATCCAGTTCCTTAGGAGTAACAGGACCCTGGCTTCAGTCTGGCCAAGTCCCAGTCCCAACCATTGCAGCCATTTGGGGAGTAAACCAGCAGATGGAAAATGTCTTCCTGTTTCTCCCTCTCTCTACCTCTGCCTTTCAAATACATAAAAATAAATCTTTTAAAAATAAAAACATCCGTGGAACAGTAACACTGCAGCTGTCAGCTTATTTTAGCATACATTGTAATCTCTATATGTGTTTTAAGAGAAACATGAAAAACTTTTTACTTTAGACTGTTTCTTGAGGTAAAATACATCTTCACCCTGTTAGCATCCATTACAGAATTCTAGACCTTTTAAGCATTTTCCGAGTTTTTCATAAATTCTGGGAGCTTTTTTCTTAGTTTGAGTCTGTAATTCCACAATCATTCATTTATTCACTCAGTAAATATTGAGTAACTACTGTATACCAGAAACCATAGTCACAAAAGTGAATAGTTCATGATTATAATCCCTACCCTTCTTGATAATTTTGCTGATTTTTTATTTATGTTTTCTGAGTTAAGATAAATAAATGGAAGCTTGATTTGGGTTAGGGAAGAAAAGCATGTGTGGTTGTAGGCTTTAAAAAAAGCAAAAATTGGGGTAGGCATTTGGCCTAGTGATGAGATACATGTTCCATATATGACTACCTGGACTCAATATTGAGCTCTGGATCCTGACTCCTGCCTTCAACATAGATCCTGGGAGGCAGCAAATTTGGCTCAGGTTGGATTCCTGCCATATGTGTGGGAGATCTTGATTGAATTCTAACTTCCAGTTTAGTCATGGATGTTTAGGGAATGAACTAAAAATCTGAGAGTGACATTTGTGATAAGCAGCATTTAGGGATGTATACTTGTATGTATTTTTAAAATGCCCTATATATCCCAAAATAAATATATTTAATATGTTATCAAAATTTTCTTAAATGCAAAATCTATGGAGAGTGGAGCTATAATTAGTTCAGGTGTAGGTAATGAATCTGGAGCGCAGGAGAAAAATTGATTCAGCAGTCATTGGTTGATATATAGGTGGTAATTAAAACTTAAGGAGTGGCTTTCAACTTTAACTTGCATAGGCTACTTCTGCTTTCTAGTAGAGAAATGAAGTCAGCATCCATCCATATATGAGAGACATCAAAAAGATCTTGGTAAAAGGAAATTAAAAGATTAAAAATTTAAACTTTTTTTCAACATAAGCTCCATCGAATTATTTAGTATATATTCTTAATGAACAAAGGGTCCTGTAAATTTAACCCTGTCAATGCAGTTGATCTTCTGTATATATAAAGATAATTAAAAATGAATCTTAATGAAGAATGGGATGGGAAAGGGAGTAGGAGATAGGATGGTTTGCGGGTAGGAGGGTGGGTATGTAGGGAAGACCACTGTAATCCAAAAGTTGTACTAAGGAAATTTATGTTTATTAAATAAAATCTATTAAAAATACTATGAATTAACAAAAGATGGTGCCCTCTGGAGTTTTTCGTTTGCTTGTTTGTTTTTGTTTTGTTAAGGCTTGAGCTAACTTTCCAAAAACACTCTGCTAATAAGCAAACATTATTGTTCTTTTGCCCTCCATAAAGTCAGCAGGCAAAATGCCTTCAGCAACCCAAAAACTATTGCCATGACCTTTGCTCTTGACTGGTCTACTTTTTCTGTAACTCGATCACTTCCCTCTGGGTACCTGTTGCTTTGATTGTGCTTTGTCTTCAAGATCATCCTGCTAAAGCCATGTTGTCATCTGTTTAAAAATTCCTTGAAGAAATGCTTTAGGACCTTGATCCACCTGTGTAAAATTTCCACTGAACGCTCTGCTCTTGTCTGCAGCTGTTCTGGGCACAACAGTTTCAGCATCAGTCAAGCAGAAAGTTTGCTCAGCTTCAATTTTCTGTCAGAATGTGTAAGCTGAACTAATTGAGAAGTCTGTGGTGTTGGTTATATTTTCTGCTGCTAATCCTTGGTCTGCTTTATTTAGAGCATGGACAATGATAATTTTTTTGGTCACAAATTGATGTGGATAGCCTGACATTTCAGGCTTCGTCTTCATCACTGTCTCATGCTTTTCAAAATGTGTTAAACTGCTGGTTTCTTTAGGAGATTTTCCCCATGAACTTTGAGATCAAAGATGTCACCATTGTTCTCCTCACAATTTTGAAGTTTGTTCTTGCCTTAATTTTAGTAGAATTCATGTTGCTCTGTTAGTTTGCTTTGCAAACTGATATCCTGTGTTTTTTTAGTGCCTCAAACTAGATCTTGTACAGACATGTTGTGACAAGTTAGTCCAAGTTTATTTTGGTGCAGAAAGAATTTGAAATGCATGCATAGTGTTTGTGTAAAGTGCATTTCCATGAACTTTTAAGGACCCCCTTTATTTAAGCTAGATTTACCAGTGTTTCCAGTAATTAAAATACTAATATTTGCAACACGATATTATCTGCCTGAAAATTGGCTGTACCTGCAATGAATTAATGAAAATCATATCCTCATAAAAGTAACACTTGCCCCCTAAAGAAGCATTCAATATATAGTTTTTTACTTTAGTAAGAGAAATAATTACTCCACTATTAGGATAATTTATTCCACTATTAGATACTCATAATAGGATAATTTATTCCATTAGGATACTCATAATATTTTATATCAGTTTGTTTATGGCTTTTCTTTCCTCACTAGACTATGAATTTCTTATAGTAATCTTTGCATCTCTAGAATATAGGCCCTAGCATTTAAGATATACTCAATAGGCCGGCGCCACGGCTCACTAGGCTAATCCTCCGCCTTGCGGCGCCGGCACACCGGGTTCTAGTCCCAGTTGGGGCGCCGGATTCTGTCCCGGTTGCCCCTCTTCCAGGCCAGCTCTCTGCTGTGGCCAGGGAGTGCAGTGGAGGATGGCCCAGGTCCTTGGGCCCTGCACCCCATGGGAGACCAGGAAAAGCACCTGGCTCCTGGCTCCTGCCATCGGATCAGCGCGGTGCGCCGGCCGCAGCGCGCCGGCCACGACGGCCATTGGAGGGTGAACCAACGGCAAAAGGAAGACCTTTCTCTCTGTCTCTCTCTCTCACTGTCTACTCTGCCTGTCAAAAAATAAAAAAAATAATAAAGAAAAGAGAAAGAAAGTGTTGAATGATTCTGTAAAAGTTTTACCCAAAAGTGAAGAAAGAACATAGAGGCTAAGAACCTAAGAAAGTAGAGGCTACGGAACAATACTTCAGAAAGTTATCTTGGGAGCTGGCATTGTGGTGCTGTGGGTTAAACTGCCATCTGTAATGTTAACATCCCAAAAGGATGTTGGATTGAATGCTAGCTGCTCCACTTCCAGACCAGCTCCCTGCTACTGTGACTAGGAAAGCAGCCAAAGGTGTCCCAAGTACTTGAACCCCTGCCATTCATGCTTCAGCCTGGCCCAGCCCCAGCTGCAACAACCATCTTGGGTGTGAACCAGCACATGGAAAATGTCTCTTCGCTTTTCTTTGCAACGCTACCTTTCAAATAAATATAAATCTTCATTTAAAAGAAAAAGTATCTCAACTTTTCTAAGAAGTGTAAGTCTTTTAGGTGCTTTACTTAGCTGATAAAGAAAATAATACTTGAAGATTGTATTATCTTTCAGAAAAATTGTTTAGTTGCATCATGATTTGTATATTGTATTTAAAGTTACCATTACTTTAGAATTGGAAGTTCAAACCTTGATTTGTATTTTATATTATTAGTGTCATAAAATATCTCAGATATTGAAATACTGGTTTAAGTTGTTGAAAATTGCTTCATGAATGATGAGGCAGAAAAGTTGGTTTTTCTCTGCACATATGTATACACCACACACACACTTTTTTTAACCATAAATTGTCTTTATGTAATATTCTTGATAACAAACTATGTGTAGTTATGTTAAGTTTCCCGAAGCAGTGAAGTTATTTTTTTCTTGTCATTTCAGAAAATAGAAAATCCTGATGAGCTGGCAGAACTTATAAACATGAATCTTGCACAACTTTGTTCACTTCTAATGGCTTTATGGGGACAGTTTCTGGAAGTTATAACACTACATGAAGAACTAAGAATATTATTAGCACAAGAACACCATACCTTGAGGGTAAGTTAAAGAAATATGGTAGACAGCCGGTGCCGCAGCTCATTTGGCTAATCCTCCACCTGTGGCGCCGGCACCTGGGTTCTAGTCCCGGTTGGGGCGCCGGATTCTGTCCCGGTTGCTCCTCTTCCAGTCCAGCTCTCTGCTGTGGCCTGGGAAGGCAGTGGTGGATGGCCCAAGTGCTTGGGCCCTGCACCTGCATGGGAGACCAGGAGGAGGCACCTGGCTCCTGGCTTTGGATCGGCGCAGCTTGCCACCCGCAGCACGCCAGCCGTAGCAGCCATTTGGGGGGTGAACCAACGGAAAAAGGAAGACCTTTCTCTCTGTCTCTCTCTCTCACTGTCTAACTCTGCCTGTCAAAAAAAAGAAATATGGTAGAACATTTTAAGTATTATTTATTTTTAGAAATTTCTTATTAATAAAAAGCCTTATTTGTACGTATGTGTTGATAAATCAGAAAAGACACATATATCATTGTGTTATTGTTTAATTTCCAAAGATAATCATAGAGCAATATAGTTGAGAGCATGACCTATCTCAATTACAACTCCTGCTAGTATAATAAGCCACCCATTCATAAAAATATAGGAGATAGTGTAGCTCCCAGAACCCAAGAACAGGGATTGTACTCAGGATCTATCAGGTATTGGAACCAGGAACTAAGAACCTTTCTCTTTCCCCTTTTCCTCCCTTTCCCTTCCCTCCTTTCTCCTCTCCTCATACAGGAATGTGTATTACAGACTCGTGTTTACTGGAGGCCTAGTATGGATGAAATCTTTTTACAGTTTTATAGTGTAACGTCCTCAAGAGACTTTGACATGTTATATATTTGACTTACCTTTTCGGTCTCATTTCCTTATATACCCTGCATATACATTAATTTTCTTTCACCCACTAGGAATTACTCCAAATATGATGTTTATTCTTTCTTAATTATAAAATATAACATGACCAAAATCATAAAAGTGCATTGCACTGCATATTTTATCAAATAATTAAAAGCATTATACCCTTGCAGTTATTACCTAGATCAAGGAATCGGACACTGTCAACACGTAGCTTTTCCAATTAGTATCCTTTCCTGATAAATATAAGTAATCACCATCCCTTCTTTTTTGTGATGCATACTAGATAATACAGATTATTTCCACCTGTTAATGAATTCTGCATAAAATGAAATCATAACATTTGTATTCTTTTGTATCTTTGTTTTTTCACTCAAGGCTTTGTGAGATTAATCCATGTTTTTGTTGGTAGCTATAGATCTTTTTCATGACTGTGATATATTCCATTTGCATACACCATAATTTATTTATTCAGTCTACTCTTGACGGACATTTGGATTAAGATTTATTTATTTGAAAGGCAGAGCTACAGGGAGGGTGGGGGGAAACACATAGCCTGGATAAAGCAGCGGAGGATGGTCCAGGTGTTTGGGCCCCTGCTACCCACAATGAAGACCTGGAAGAAGCTCCTGGCTCCAGGCTTAGGCCTGTCCCAACCCTGGCCTTTGTGGCCATCTGGGGAGTGAACTAGTGTATAGGAGACTCTGTGTCTCTCTCTTATCTGAAACTCAGACTTTCAAATAAATAAAATTTCAAAAAAGAAAATGGGCAAAGAAGGGAGCCCAAGACAAAAATCAGGTTTGCAGAAAATTAAACTGCCAGCATTTTACCTGGAGCTTCTCTTTTCTCACCCCATTGCAGATACCAAGGTAGAGCCCATTTTAAATCCTAAAGGAATCGAAGAGGAGTAATTAAGAAGCAGAGAAAGTGCTCTAATTTTACTTAAACAGGAATAAGTCTTGCCCTTCCCTGCGGTGTATCACAAATAATGGAAATGGTAGTATATTATGTCCTCTGGCTCCCTTTTAAACAGTTTAATAGGAACTTTGCTCATCAAGTATCTTGCAGTTCTAAGAGTATGGTGCAAGACTTACAGTAACCAAAGCAGTCCATAGGTCATTCAACATTCATATAGGAACAGGCTTGACCTTAATAAAGTGTATAGGTTGTCTGATACTTCTGATACTGTATTCAGAAGTGGTACAATTAAGTCTCATAAGTGAACTTCTGATATGAAATCTTTTCCTCGTTGATGTGAAAGCAAGTAATGAAGTAGATAATTGGACTAAAAACAAGACATGTAAATCTGTACTCGAAAAGAATACTTTAATATTGGTTCAACCATATTATTTGATACTGAGATTCTGAAAGTGATGGTTTTCCAATTTTTGGCAAATTAAGTCATCTAAAATTGTTCAACTCTGTAATTACATGTCATCATACTACAGCATATAAGCTTGAGTATTAATGTTTCCTAGTGTCTCAAACTAATTAAAAAGATAATAGATATTTGTGGTAAACTGAAAGAGGTCTTTGTCATTTCAAACTGCAAAATGAAATGGTCAAGTGAGATGACTTTTATAAAAAGCAAAAAATTCTGAAATTATACTGAATATTATGTGTATCAAGAACTATAAAGAGAGGCTGGCACTGTGGCTCAGCAGGTTAAAGCCCTGGCCTGCAATGCCAGCGTCCCATATGGGTGTGGGTTCAAGTCCTAGCTGTTGCACTTCCGATCCAGCTCCCTGCTAATGTGCCTGTGAAAGCAACAGAGGATGGCTCAAGTCCTTGGGCCCCTGCATCCACATGAGAGGCTCAGAAGAAGCTCCTGGCTCCTGGGTGCGGCCTGGCCCAGCCCCACTCATTGCAGCCATTTTGGGAGTGAACCAGCAGATGGAAGACCTCTCTCTGTCTCTACCTCTCTCTCTAACTCTGCCTTTCAAATAAATAAATATTAAAAAAAAAAAAAGAGAGAGAGAGAGCTACAAAGAATCAGGTTTCATCCTACATACAATTACCCATACCTTAGTCTACCATTGCTTGATTCATGGTTACTAGCAGAAGATCTGAGAGCTGTGGGTCACTAATAACAGTAGCCAGAATATTATTTGTGCTGGTTCATTGGTCCTCAGTTTCCACATCCAAACATAAAGAACATCAGGTTCACATCAGTGAGTTATTGTACAGAGGAAAAACTCAGTGCTTAGAGATTGCACATGTTTTATAATAGACGGGAAACATATTTGCTCCTTGCTCCAAGGGATCTGTACCTATAGTACTGAAAATGAACTGTCCTTTGCTCCAAAGGGAGACATAGTTATCTTTCCAGGTTCTTCCCAGTACAGGCATTCTTAAAAAGATAGTCTGTAACAAAGACAATCAGTGCTTCTGCTCACAATACGAAAAATGCAGGAGAATTGCTCCCAATAGTAAGTCTTTAATTTTTTTTTAATTTTATTTATTTGAAAGGAATAGTTAGAGGGAATGACAGAGATATCTACCATCTGCTGCTTTTCCCCTAAATGGCTGGGCCAGTCCAAAGCCAGGAGCCTGGAGCCCCATCTGGGTCTCCCACATGGGTGGCGGGGACCCAGGTACACAGCCATCTTCCTCTGCCTTCGAGTACATATCAGCAGGGATTTGGATTGGAAGTAGAACAGCCAGGGCTTGAACTGGCCTCATATGGGATGCTGATGTTGAGGGCAACCACTTAAGCTGCTGTGTCATAATGCCAGCCCCCTCAATAGTAAGTCTCATAGAGAATTTACTTTGATTGAAGTTTGTTCCCTCAACAATTTTCCTGATCTTTATTGCTGGTGCTTTAGAAGCACTAGTAACACTTGTGTGTTAAAAGCTTTCCAATTATAGCATCAGAGATGCAGTATATAATGTTGATTATAACTTAAGCTGGAGTTATATTGTATGAGTCTATTACTGAGGTGATCAGTGTATTCAGTTGTGGACTTAGAGAGCTAGACTGGTTTTTGCTAGCATTTACAGACTTGTATCCTGCTCTGAACAAGCTCTTTTTAGGGCTAGTGGAGTCAAAATAACAGTTGATTTAGCAAACTTTTTGAAGAAATATTTATTGCCATCTTTTATAAATCTTTAGTTCTGTCATGCCAGATGTTCATAAATAATGATGCCCAGGCCAAATACGTAGGGTTGCCAGATAAATATAGAATTCCCAGTTAAATTTGGATTTCAAATGAACAGTAAATATTATTTCATTATAAGTATTTTTCAATACAGCTCTATCAAATAGCCTATTAAAGCATCAAAAAAAGATTTAACTGAACTTTATATATTTCTATATAAATGAAGTATGCCTTAAGGAGGTGCAGAAAACAGAATCTTTGGTCAAAAAGAAAACTAATTTTGTGCTTATTATCCTTCTGTTGAAGCAGAATGTGTGGTAAACACATGCCTTTACTTCATATGCATTATTATTTGTGTTCTAGAGCAAAGAGATCCTAATTGAAGTGGTGACTCTTCTGTTCAGTTATTTAATATCCTGTGATATTGCTCCTTTAAACTCTTCACATTACTATACCTTTCTTTGGACTATATGATGAAAATCTTTTGCTTTGTAAGCCTTCATACAATATGTACAATCATCAGAATGAGAGTTTAGCAAAACCTTTCCTTGGGCATTCTATCCTCATTATATGCCATTTTGTTACCTCTGTTTTTTTTTTCATAGCTGTGCCAATCATTTGTCCCATAAGCTTATTTTCTTCTTTTTCTTTGGCTAACTTCTCTCTCGCTTTATGATCGCCTATTTAGTACATAGCAAAAAGCTGTAACACTTTGTTGAAATTATAGTTATCCTTCTAGGAGGATTGACTGTAAACCTTAGAATTCATCCACAGATTAGAAGGAAAGAAATGTGTTTCTTTTAGTGGTTGGATGGGAAACATTTTGGGTTTGCTTTTTCTTAAGCCGTAGAATGTTCATGCAAAGACCATGATAATTTTTTCTGTAATTTTACCTCGAAAAAATGATGTATGTAGTAATTATTATCTACCAGGTAATAATTGCTTAACAAATATTAACCACATTAATCACCAGAATAATCCAATGTAGTAAATATGTATCATTCCTATTTTACAGAAGGATCATTGAGGTAGGTCAGGAAGGTAAAATAATATGGCCAAAGTCGCACAGCTTATGCATAGTAGAGATTATTGCAGAACATGAGCAACTGAGGCAGCCATCACAGATTAAGAATTCACCAGAGGACATAGAAGAACTCAATTTATTGAATACACTGTAAGGACGCTGCAGGCAGGCCAGGTAGGGGCTCACAACTGCTACATTGTGGAACATAACTTGAGGATATACCTATAGCTGCAATCCCTTTTTGGTTAGGGTGACCGTTAACGTATGCTCATAAGGAAGCAATAGATAGGACAGAGATTGTATGAACTACAATCAAAGTAGTGTACTTGCAACTGCAGATTTCCTCAGTTAGGAAAACTTTTCTGTGGTCCAGGAGTTATCCCTTGTAGGTTGGGCATAGCTTGGGAGTTTCTTTTTGTCTTAGGGGACTCTACCAAATCTCTGGGAGCTACTCTCCACAGAGATGGGATACATAAGCCCAGACAGTTTATGCAAACCTGATAACACCATATTTCATCTATTGCCTATGCATTTGCCAAGTATCAAAAATTAAACAAATTAAGTCTTTTTTTCTCAGTTTAATACAAAAGAGAATATACAGTTTGTCTTTAATTGCTAGAATTAATCATAAAAAAATACTGTGGAACATGCTAAACTAATTGTCTAATAGCTACAGATTCAGAGCACTCGTTGACAGTACCACCAGAGTAGAAGAGTCAAAAGCATAGGTGATAGTTTTTTTTGGAGGTTAAAAAATTTACATAATGAATCAAACATTACTATTTTAACATTTATAGTAAATTGGCATTGGCATATTCAATATTGTACAACCATCACCTCTGTCTACTTCCAACACATTTTCATCACTCTAAAAGGAAAGCTCATACCCATTCAGCAGTCATCTGCCATTTCCCTCTCCCCACTCTCTGGCAACCCCTAGTCTCATTTACTAATTCTAAATGTTTCATATAAATCATATTACATGACCTTTGTGATATGAAGTAGAGGGTGGGGGATTTCATGATTTTTTTTTCCCATTCTATTGTTGCAGCATCATTTATTGAAAAATTTTCTGTTAATTTGCCTTAACATCTTTGTTGAAAGTCAGTTGACTAATAAGTGTGGATCTATTTCTTGACTTTCTTTTCTGATTGATTGACCTGTTATATTAATATCATACTAACTTCATTATTACTCTTATATACGGTCTTTTTTTTTTTAAAGATTTTATTTATTTATTTGAGAGAGAGTTACAGACAATGAGAGGAAGAGACAGAGAGAAAGGTCTTCCTTCCTTTGGTTCACTCCCCAAATGGCCGCAATGGCAGGAGCTGTGCCAATCCGAAGCCAGGAGCCAGGAGCCTCTTCTGGGTCTCCCACACAGGTGCAGGGGCCCAAGGACTTGGGCCATCTTCCACTGCTTTTGCAGACCATAGCAGAGAGCTGGGTTGGAAGAGGAGCATCTGGGACTAGAATCAGCACCCATATGGGATGCCGGTGCCCTAGATGGAGGATTAACCTACTGTACCACAGCACTGGCCCCAATATATGCTAAGTCTTGCAGTCAGGTAGTTGTAGGTCCTTCAAGTTTTCCTTCTTTTAATGAGATTGTTTTAGCTATTCCAGATCCCTTCCTTTTCTGTATAAATTTGCATCCATTTGTCAATTTCCAGTTAAAAAACAGTCCTTTTCAGATTTTGATATAAATTGAGTAAAATCTGTAGTTTAGTTTAGGGGTTGCCTCCTAAACCAAATTGAGTCAAATAATCTGTGGACATGAAATAGCTCCCCATTTATTCAGTTCCCTATGTTTTTAGGACTTTAGTTTATCTTAGAAGTGTTTGTTTTGTTTTAGTTTTCAGTGTCTTACATTTATTTTTGAGCATTTTAAATTACCTGATGCTAATACAAATGGTCTCTCCATTTTTTTCATGAACTTCTTGGCATTCTCTTGTACTTACCTCTACAGTTCGTTTACTTTGTTCTTTTATTTATTCACTGATTTATTTAAAGTTGTGCTTTTAAATTTATTTGTTTCTTTTTTATTATTTGAAAGGCAAGGAGCCAGAGAGAGACAAATAGAGATAGATCTTCCATCTGCTGGTTCATTCCTCAAATACCTGTGACAGCCAGACATAAGCCAGATTGAAGCTATCAGCCTGGAACTCCATCTGTACCTCCTGTGCTGTGGACTGAGATACCAAATAACTTATAAGCATTAGTCAATTGTGTAATAAAAAGGATTTATGGCATCTTGCTATAAGCATAATGCCAGCACTCAAAGATTGTTTACTAAATATTTCTGACATACCTGCTGTTTTCAAGGTAGTAGAGATGTTATAATATATCATATATAGACCTTGTACTCAGTAGATTAATATCTAACCTGGATGGACACATGTAAAACTACCTTATAATAATTATTATATTAGCAATTTTTTTAAACATTTATTTATTCATTTGAAAGATAGAGTTCCAGAGAGACAGAGGCAGAGAGAGAGAGGTCTTTCATCCGCTGGTTCACTCCTCAGATGGCCGCAAGGGCTAGAGCTGTGCCAGTCTGAAGCCAGGAGCTTCTTCCAGGTCTCCCACGCGGGTGCTGTGGCCCAAAGACTTGGGAGATCTGCTGTTTTTCCAGGCCATAGCAGAGAGCTGGTTTGGAAGTGGAGCAGCCGGGACACAAACCGCTGCCCACATGTGATGCCAGCACTGCAGGCAGAGGCTTCACCTGCTACACCACAGTGCTGGCCCCAATATATTAGCAATTTGAACAGCATACTAGGAAGAACACAGATGAAAGAAAATTGAACTATTAGTAAATACTATTTTGTATGCTCAGGGTTTTCATCTTCCTAGCTGGTTGCTAAATTTTGAATAGTTGATATTGCTCAATAACTGAGTTACAAGAAGAAAATTAGAGAACATACATAAAACCCATTTTTATAAACATATATATCCTAGGTTTAAAGTTATAAATTTTTTTTTTTTTTGACAGGCAGAGTGGACAGTGAGAGAGAGAGACAGAGAGAAAGGTCTTCCTTTACCGTTGGTTCACCTTCCAGTGGCCGCTGCCTGGCCGACGCACTGCGCTGATCCGAAGCCAGGAGCCAGGTGCTTCTCCTGGTCTCCCATGGGGTGCAGAGCCCAAGGACTTGGGCCATCCTCCACTGCACTCCCTGGCCACAGCAGAGAGCTGGCCTGGAAGAGGGGCAACCGGGACAGAATCCGGTGCCCCAACTGGGACTAGAACCCAGTATGCTGGCGCCGCTAGGCGGAGGATTAGCCTATTGAGCTGTGGCGCCAGCCTAAAGTTATAAATTTAACATTTTTTTCTATGTATGTCTTTTGTCTAAAGCTTAATTCTGTTGCCATCAGGTGGCAGTCATACTGTAGTTATGACTACATAATACTTCAGTTAGTGGGATTGTTAATTACACATTGCCACAGTGTGGTTAATATGAGAGAGTTTTGGAGAACATTATATGGGTGTATAGAAGAAAAGAAAGATTTCTAATAACAGCAAGTTGAAATGCAGAAGAGAAAAATAGTTTGGAGCACAAGATTTGGAGTTTTTCAAATTTTTTTTAATCTCAGCCTGATCACTTACTAGCTTTGTTATCTTGGCTAAGTAATTAACCTCTTTTTGTTTTAGTTTTCCTCACTTTATTAAATGATGATAATATCTATTTCATAGAATTTTCTGTGATTTAAATCAAAGAATGAAAATAAAGCTCTTTGCATAAATCCTAGTAGGTTGGATATTTGTAGAGAATGATCAATTGTGCTAGGAATTAGAGATGGTAGGGAGAGATGCAACTGCAACTAGCCAGTTCTGCAGGCCCAGCTGCAACTGCAGGAATCCAGGTAACACATAGATACTTGTCTTCATGCTTTACAGCATCCAAGATAAACATCTCCGGTAGATAGATAGATAGACAGACAGACAGTTATTTTTCCTCATTCTCTTAGTGTTGGAAAGAAAAAAGAGGCCATTGGATACCACTTAAAAACAAAGACATAGGTGACATCTCTTCTTAATTGTTCATTCTTCCCTCTTACTACCTAGACCCAGGGTCATCTGTTTAGGGAAATAAGTTTAACTTGTAAATCAAAAATTCATCTGACTGGATTTTGATTATGATTAAAATAGATCTCTGATTCATTGTGCATTTAAATTTAGATCCCTAAATCATAGTTTTCTTTAGAAATGAATCTTAAATGTAATACAATTTCTTTTTTAAGATTGATTTATTTACTTTGAAGGTCAAAATTAGAGGGAGAGAGAGCAAGCTTCCATCTGCCAGTTTACTCCCCAGATGGCCACAACAACCAGGGCTGGGCCAGGCCAAAGCCAGGAACCAGGAGCTTCATCCAGGTCTCCCACATGGGTGGCAGGGGAACAAACACTTGGGCCATCCTCTGCTGCTCTTTCCAGGCTATTAGCTGGGAGCTGGATCAGAAGTGGAGTACCCGGACCATGAACCCCTGCCCATAGGGCATGTCAGCATTGCTGCTGGCAGCTTTCCCCACTACACCTCCGCGACAGCCCCCAATGTTATATAATTCCAGTATCGTTTCTGTTGCCTAACTGTTGCTTAATAATACCCCAACAGCTGACAAAACCTTTACTTTTATTATTAAAATGAACAGATCAAAATATAAGTATATTGGAAGAAATATTCAGCTAAGTTCAGTATGTATTTACCAAGCACTTATGTCCATACATGGCATGTAATATGTTTTGAGGGTTACAGAGGTCATCAAAACATAGCTCCAACTCTAAAGAGGTTACACTTTAGGAGGGGAGATGACCTGCATAAACAGTTGTTCTAAAGTGAAAGGTGGTAAATGCTATTATAATGCAGTTATAATAGCTTTTATTTAAGTACATTTTCTAGATTATAAACTTCTACCACATACATTATCTTGTTTGTTCTTCACAATAAGCCTATATGTTACCCATAATTAGAAAAGTAATCACTAGTAAGTCTGTCAATTCAACTGGCCTTGAATACCTAGCACGTGGCATTTTAGAAGTTAGCCACCTGGTAGCTAGAAGATTTTATCATGATTTCCCATGTCATAGACACTGTTCTAGGTAAGAAAACACAATCTCTATCTTCAAGAAAGATAAATGAGATCCAGACTATAAACCTAAATACCTCATTCTAGATTCTGTTGTTCCTTTTATTCCATGTAATACAAAAATACAGTGTTTAATTCTCACTGAGGTAGTTATAGAAGCCCTAATGGAATAGGGGTGTTTTTTTTTTTTCTCTTAACCATATTATGCCAAATTGACTTTTAAAATATACCATGTTATTAATATTCCCTTTTGGAATTTTTTAGGTACGCAGGTTCTCTGAGGCATTCTTTTGTTTTGAACATCCAAGAGAAGCTGCCATTGCATACCAGGAACTTCAGTGAGTAACATAAATACAAAATTTAAATTATTTAATTCTTTTTTTATATAATATACCTATCAAAATGTATTGGTCACAAAATATACAGAATTTACAGTAGAAGAAATTAGGAGAATTTGAAGTTCCTGAAAGCCTCTCTTAATCAAGTTGTGATTTAATTACTTAATGAATCTCCCATATTTTATAAAGAAGCTTAATGAGATATACCCTACCAATCCCCTCCCCTTATATCAACTCTCCTGTAATTTTGGTGTAGTACCTTACAGCTTTGGCTCCAGCCTTCCAGTTGGCCATCTTGTTCTTTTTTTTTTTTTTTTTTTTATTTATTTGAAAGGCAGAGATACATAGGGAAAGAGAGAAAAATCTTCCATCCGCTGGTCACTCCCCAAATGGCCACAATGGCTGGGGCTGCCAGGAGCCCAGAGCTTCCTCCAGGTCTCCCCACATGGGTGGCATGGACCCAAGGACTTGGACAATCTTCCACTGCTTTCCCAGGCACATTAGCAGGAAGCTGGATCAGAAGTGGAGCAGTCAGAAATTGAACCAGTACCCATATGGGGTGCTGGCACTGCTGGCAGCTGCTTAACCTACTACGCCACAGCGCCAAACCCAAGGCCATCTTGTTCTGCATTTAAAAATATTTTCACAGGTCAGAATCTCTTATATTCATTATCTTTATTACAGATTTTCACAGGTAGGCTGACCAGCAACTTCCCTTCATTATGTAAATGATTTATGATTAAAATGTATAGAATAAATGCCTTCTCGCTTTCCCACTGAATATATTTAGATGTGGTATTCTTTGACTTTAAAGAAGATTTTAAGGATCTTACACTGAATAAAAGAACCAAGACATATAAAAGAGTGAATATTGTATGTTTCTATATATATGAAGTTCTAGAACAGGCAAAACTAAGGTGAAAAAAATCAGAACAGTGGTTGTCTAGGGTTGATTTGGGCTGGAGATTGAGAAGACTTCAGGGAACCTTGAGTAGATGGAATTGTGCTGTGTCTTGTGTCTGTCAAAATCACATAGCTAACATTTATATGTTTCATGCATATAAATTATACCTCAAAAAAAAAAACTGTAGATAATTGTAGAGTATGGATGTAGGTAGTGAGTGCTAAGGTATAGATAAAACAAGAAAGGCAATTTAATTGTTGGAACTGGCTGATGGCTACATGAGTTTTTTATACTCTTCTGTTTACTTTGATTTGTTGAAATTTTCATGGAAAGGGGCTTTAAAAAAACTGGAAAGTTTATGCAGCTTATTTTAAGTAGCTGTTAATTTTATCCATTAATATATGTTCAGTAGAACAGTAGCACTGGAGCACTTTTTTTTTTTTTTTTTTACTGCACTATCAAATTATTAGTAAGCATTTGGGCTTCTGGTATTTTTCCTGTGTGCTCTTCATATTAAATATGAAGTTCAAACATTAAGAATAGGTGCTCACTTGGAAGTAATATAAGAACTTATAAAAGAATATAATGGAAATTAAATAATTCATCCACAAGCTATCATTTTGTTGTTAACAAATCATAATTTTTATTTTACCAGTTTTTTTTTCTTTGACTAAGTAGTTATTTTATGATGAGGTTACATCTTGAGGAGGAGGAATAGCAATGGTTGGGGAAGAGAGAGGGGTAATATGTAAAATGGAGCTGAGTATAATTTTTTTCATTACAATCTGACTTAAGAAATATTTTTCAGTGCTCAGAGTCATCTACAGATGTGCACCGCTATCAAAAATACTTCCTTCTGCAGTTCTCTTCCACCCCTACCTATTGAATGTAGTGAATTAGATGGAGATCTCAATTCATTACCTATAATCTTTGAAGATAGGTATTTAGATTCAGTTATTGAAGGTAAGTATAATCTAAAATATACAAGCTTTGTGTACAATTTTCAGTATATTCTTCCTAATAGCCATACAACCATTCCCTAATATGAAACAATTTTCCCCACTAGTGTTACTTATTTTTGAGGAAATTATTAGAAAGTTATAGTCAGAAAAAGTAGTCTTAATCGTATGAGTTCTCACATTTTGTTTTAAACCTGAATCTTTTTTTCTTTGGATAAAAGACTTAGATGCACCTTGGATGGGAATTCAGAGTCTTCAGAGATCAGAATCCAGTAGAATGGATAAATATGAAACTGAAGAAAGCTCTGTAGCAGGACTTTCTAGCCCAGAGTTGAAAGTCAAATCTGCTGGTGCCTCCACTATTTGGTATACAGAAGGTGAAAAGCAGCTAACAAAATCTCTAAAAGGAAAGAATGAAGAATCAATTAAGTCCAAGGTTAAGGTTACTAAGCTCATGAAAACAATGAAACCCGAAAACACAAAAAAATTAATAAAACAGAACTCTAAGGATTCTGTGGTTTTGGTAGGCTACAAATGTTTGAAAAGTACAGCATCCAATGATCTCACTAAATGCTTTGAAGGCAATCCTTCGCATAGTCAGAAGGAAGGTCTGGATCCCACAATATGTGGATATAATTTTGACCCAAAGACCTACAGCAGAGAGACAAGTCAAAAGGAAGCTAGCTATTTGCCAACTAATACAGAGGCAACTGAACAAAAGTCTCCAGATACTGAAAATATGCAACCAGACCAGTTTGATCCTTTGAACTCTGGCAGCCTAAATCTTTGTGCAAATTTGTCCATTTCAGGTAAACTTGATATCTCCCATGATGATAGTGAAATTACACACATGGAACATAATCTGGCATTCAGAAGTTCATCAGACGATTGCCATGATCATCAAACAACTCCATCTTCAGGAGCTAGAACAACTGAAGTAAAGCCTTATAATAAGGATCCTTTAAGTGGAGAGAGAATAACTGTTAAAATAGGACCTTGGACAGAGCTTCAGCAAGATGAAATATCTGTGGATAATTCCCTACCCAACTTTGAGTCCTTACAATCTGATAGTAAATCTAAGTCTGTAGAAATAACAGTGGAAAAAGAAGGTTTGCAAGAAGCTAAGTGCCCTTCTATTGGAGACTCATTAAGTAAATTAAGAAGTAATCTGCCTGCTGCTTCTACAAAAGAGTATCATGTGGTAGTCAGTGGAGACACAATTAAATTACCAGATAATGTCACATATGCCTCATCTAGATTTTCAGATTCAGGTATTGAAAGTGAACCAAGTTCTTTTGCAACACATCCAAACCCTGATGTAGTCTCTGAAACTGTACAGGGACAAAGTCCTTACAATAATGAAAGATTATTTCCTCAGCTTTTGATGAAACCTGATTATAACGTAAAATTTTCATTAGGAAGTCATTGCACTGAGAGTACAAGTGCTTTAAGTGAAATACAGTCATCTTTGACATCCATAAACTCTTTACCTTCTGATGATGAACTGTCACCTGATGAAAATTCTAAGAAATCTGTTGTACCTGAGTGCCATCTAAGTGATAGCAAAACTGTTTTAAATCTAGGAACAATCGATTTGCCAAAATGTGATGACACTAAAAAATCAAGTATTATTTTGCAACAGCAGAGTGTTGTATTTTCAGGGCATTTGGACAATGAAACTTTAGCAATACATTCCTTAAATTCAAGCACTAAAGACGCTTTACAATTTGTTTTTCCAGATAAAGATACTTCCAGTGATGTGAAAAGTAGTTGCAGCTGCAGACCCAACTCGGACACTAGGTTTGAAGGCTCCCAGAGTCCTGATAAATCTGATGACTCTGCAGGGACAGCAATCACATTAAATCCAAAACTGATTTGTGTAGGCACCCCCTGTGTTGTTTCAGGTTCTGTTTCTACTAACACAGAAGTTAGTGAAGTTAGAAGAAAAAATAGTCACGATTTAAATCGTAAACAGATATTTTTGGAAGCCTCTGCAGTTGAAAGTGAAACTCATCTGAGTATGAGTGACCCCAGTACTGATGTGGTAAAGCAAGGGCTTGTGGAAAATTATTTTGGTTCTCAAAGCAGTACGGATTTTTCTGACACATGTGCTGTTAGCTACAGCAGTTCAGTTAGTCCTCAGAAGGAAACTTCTGAAAAAGAAATTAGCAATCTTCAGCACATGCAGGGAAAAGAAGATGAGGAGGAAGAGCAGGATCAACAAATGGTCCAAAATGGGTATTATGAAGAAACAGATTATTCAGCTTTGGATGGAACAATAAATGCTCATTATGCAAGCAGAGATGCAGAAGAAAGACTTACAAAATCTGAAAAAATAACGAGTGACTATCTGAGGGATGGTATAAATATGCCTACCGTCTGCACTTCTGGTTGTTTGTCCTTCCCATCTGCACCACGTGAGTCTCCTTGTAGTGTTAAATATTCCTCTAGAAGTAAACTTGATGCCATTACAAAGCAGCCAAGCAGCACTTCTTACAACTCCACTTCTTCGATTTCCTGGTATGAAAATGCACCAAAACCTCAAATACAGGCGTAAGTAAAGGAGCACAGTAGCATGTGCTACTGTAATGCTGAAGGGTTGAGTGTCTGTGTTCTCCAGTTTCTACAATACCAAAAGCACTCTCTGATTAGCACTTCTTTATTACAGAAAATCTAGAAATGAATGCATTGCATCATTTCACAGATAGATCTCTAGTTCACAAATGATTGCCCTATTCTGTAGTCTATACATTCCTCATACAAATCTTCCATTGGTCATTTTGTGTTTGAAATATGGAATAATTGAGATTAGAAATTTGTTTTTTCATCAGTAACTCATTTCTCCTCCAGTAACTCCCAGATAAAAGTTTTATGAGTACACCTAGGAAAATATACCTATATACATGAAGAACAGGTTAGTAGAAACCTCTTAAATCTGCCCTACCTTAATTGCCTCAGCTAAGTTAGTGATGTCCAGAATTAAAATTTTATGAACCAGTAAAATATCTAGAAAAACTGAGGGATTATATAGATTTTCTAGGCTTATAGCAGGTACTGGTCCTCAGAATATCTACTGCCTCAGCCCAGATTGTCTGGGCATGTGTACAGTGGAGTTTTAAATTAATTTATTATTTAAATTCCCAATTATTCTGATTTATACATAAAATTAATATCTGTAAAGAATAAAGCTAGTGAAGCCAGTGAGGCAACAATGGCCAACTAGAACTTGTAATATACTGGGAAGCTGAAGGGTGTTCCACCTTTTGGGTGCCTCTAACTTTCTGTGACTCCTCGGAAACCAGTGACTGCATGTCTTCTCCCGATGTATCCTACTCAGTATAGTGCTCATCAGGCTCTGAGTTGTTCTTTTGTCATTGAAAATGATAACAGTTGTCCCCTGACTTATAACTCATTAAGTGATCTCACATATTTTCTTGATTTTAAAACCAAATATTACTAGGTTCCTCCTCTGTAGATCTCTACATTTTGTGTTCTAAAAACTGAATATAATCTTCAGTAAAGAGATTTGGTTTTGTTTTCTGTTGTGTTATTTTGTTTAATAATATTTTACTTCAGCTTCCTTCAGGCAAAAGAAGAATTAAAGCAACTTAAACTCCCTGGGTTCATGTACAGTGATGTTCCTCTGTTGGCATCTTCAGTACCTTATTTTAGCATGGAAGAGGAGGATGGTTCTGAAAATGGAGTACATCTCATTGTCTGTGTGCATGGCTTAGATGGTATGTGACATCCATTGATGTGACCCATAGCAACTCAGTGTATTTAATCTTTGAAATGAAAGGCAATTTTTGGGTTGCTTAAACTATTTGAACCCTAAATACATTCTAAATTTACGATGCCTAATTTACTAAGTGTAATATTTGACCTATTAAGGACATTTTCCGTAGAAACACTCATTCCAATGTTGTACTTAAGTTTTTTCTATTTTTCTGTTCTCTCTTATTGTTGCTTTTGTCAGCTGTTAACCTCATGGCAATTATTTTATCTCTTTTTGATAGTCTTCCTAGTTCCCTCTAACTTTGCTACTTTAAATGTTACAGGCTAGAAAAATCAATATTCCAAAAAATTAAAGGTTCATTAATTAATTTAGATATAAATTAAATTTTAAGTTCCTGGCTTCAGTGCTGTGGTTTTGACAACTATTATGTTCAATCAAATTTTTTTTCTGGATATATTTTTGCTGGATATATATTTTTTTCTGGATATATGAAGATACAAAGGGCCGGCACTGTGGCATAGTGAATAAAGCCACTGCCTGCAGTGCCAGCATCCCATATGGGTGCCGGTTCAAGTCCATGCTGCTCCACTTCCAATCCAGCTCTCTGCTATGGCCTTGGAAAGCAGTAGACAATGGCCCAAGTTCTTGCCTGGGAAACCTGGAAGAAGCTTCTGACTCCTGGTTGCAGATCGGCACAGTTCCAACCCTGGCGGCCATCTAGGGAGTGAACCGACCTCTCTCTCTGAAAAAAGAAGATGCAAATATCTAGATTAACAGGCTATTACAGTATTATAATGTGATTCTGTGAAAATAAGATAAATTTATAGATAATAAAATACTAAGCAAAGGTTTATGCTGCTAAATCCTCATGAAGTTGAATATTTTTCTTTAAAAAAAAAACAGACTAACCTTTCTACTTCCTCCTGAAATAATAGAAAGTTTAAATATTTCCTACAGAAGACTTGACCTAGCATTATCTTTGACAAATACTTCTTTGAAATTTTCAAGACATATTATTCCTGTCTTCTAGAGCAATAGAAAACATATGGAATGCACCCCATATTTTTCCTGAGAGTTAATCTAACTTTATTACCCAACTTTGTTATCAAGATATTGCACCAACACCCCAAAAAAACAATGGAACACTCTGACAATAAATATACTTAATGAAACTTTAGCAAATAGAATCAATATATTAAAGTACATTACTATGACAAACAGAATTGAATTCTGAGATTGCACAGGTAAGAACATTTTAAAAAATTTAAAAGTCCAGATAATAAATGATTGCAGGCTTTATACGTCTCTGTCACATACTTTTCTTTGTTGGTTAGGTTTTTTTCTTCAAAAATTGTAAGAACAATGTTTAGCTTGCAGCTCTGTACATAAACAGGCTCCAAACTGGATTTTTTTTTTAAAGATTTATTTATCTATTTGAAAGTCAGAGTTACACAGAGGAGAGGTAGAGAGAGAGAATCTTCCATCCAATGGTTCACTCCCCAATAGGCTGCAACAGCCGGAGCTACACTGATCCGAAGCCAGGAGCCAGGAGCTTCTTCCAGGTCTCCCACGCAGGTGCAGGGGCCCAAGGAGTTGGGCCATCTTCTACTGCTTTCCCAGGCTATAGCAGAGAGCTGGATTGGAAGTGGAGCAGCCAGGACATGAACCAGTGCCCATATGGGATGCCAGTGCTTCAGGCCAGGGCATTAACCCACTGTGCCACAGTGCCTGCCCCTGCAACTGGACACAGACCATTTCTGGCTGACCACTGAGTATTTTTATATATGGGTGAGCCCTCACATTCACCATTATTTTGTTAAATCATTATAAGGGAGATTTGTGCACACCAGATTCCATGAGATCATGATCTCAACAGTTTCTCTCAAAATAGCATACATAATTTTGTAAAAAGACCTTGACGTGTAAATACCATGTGCTGTAACAGCTATGTATTTGCAAAACTGAAGTCTCATAAAGTTAAAAAAAGTTAATAAAATATACTGTATCAGCAAATCAAATAAGAAACTATTCAATACCCATTCCCAATTATGACAACTAAGCATAAAACTGCAAGCCTTAAATAGCACTAGAAATGCTCCTTTTAAATTAAATTTTTATTGTTAATAAACCAAAAGAATTAACTAAGTTAGTTTACTGAAATTAGTTTTTAGAAATCGTTTATATTTATATATTTTATATCTACATTATAAATATATTCAAGTAAATAGTTACTAACATAAATTCCTTCAAATGTTTGAATGGATTTTTATTTCTCTCAGTCTGTACCAATACCATCAAAGAAAGTCAACAGATTAAATACAAAATGCATTTCAGGTTTGTTAACACTTCACCTAAAGTGGTGATGGTAGGGAATCAGTCATTTACAGCTAATAGAGCCACCAGTCAGCAAAATGATGGTTAATAGTTTGATAAACAAATATACTGTCAGGTGAAAAATGAAAACATCAATATGACCAAAACCTTCCGAGAAGCAAATTGTTAAAAAGACAGTGTTGGGGCGGGTGCTGTAGCATAGTACCTGCAGTTCCGGCATTCCTTATGGGCGCCAGTTCATGTCCTGGTTGCTCCACTTCCCATCCACCTCTCTGCTTTGGCCTGGGAAAGCAGTAGAAGATGGCCCAAGTGCTGGGGCCCCTGCACCTGGGTGAGAGACTTGGAAGAAACTTCTGGTTCCTGGCTTCCGACTGGCTGAGCTCCGGCCTTGTGGCCACTTGGGGAATGAACCAGCCGATGGAAGACCTGTCTCTCTGTCTCTCCCTCCCTCTCTCTGTAATGCTACCTCTCAAATAAATAAATAAAATCTTTAAAAAGACAGTGTCTAACTTATGGAACTCAGCTGTGGCTTAATAATGATGATGTGTTTATTTCAGAGCACATTGTTCACAAATGATGTAAGCTGTAAGCTTATTTCTAAAAATTATAAAAATGTATGATAATATACCTTTTACTTGATCTCATCCTTTTAAACATCATTTTTCATTTTCTAGGTAATAGTGCAGATCTTCGCTTAGTAAAAACCTATATTGAGCTTGGACTTCCTGGGGGAAGAATTGATTTTTTAATGTCTGAAAGAAATCAGGTAAAATTTGACAGTCTTTTCATAGGAGCAAAGTTTTTTTTTTTCTTTTACCAATTTATACCTTAATATTTGCTTCCTATAAAATGCTTTTAATAATAGAAATAATTTTCTCTAATTTCTGTGACATTTAACTTAAACACATGTACAAAAGCATGATTTACATTTTGACTTTAAAGTTTTTACATGAACTATTTCTAGAATTTCACAATTCTATACAACTATTTCAGCAATTAAGCCATCAGAAATAACTGTTTAATTCTTGTAACAGGCTAAAAATTTAAATAACCAAAGAAGCAACTGTTATTAGAACCACTGAATCTTTCTTTCCCTAGAAACTCATTCTTCTTGCCTATTTTAATATAATGAATATTAATATTCATTAACTTCCCTTTTAAGAAATTTAACTTTTTCAATACCTAAATTAAAAATAATGTTTTATGTGATTATACCTATTTCAGTATATAATGTATCTGTTTTGCTTTTGTTTAGAATGATACTTTTGCTGATTTTGATAGCATGACTGATCGACTTTTGGATGAGATAATTCAATATATTCAGATATATAGTCTAAACGTCTCAAAAATAAGGTAACTTCTATAATAGTTTAATTTTGTTTCTATGAATTATAAAAAACTAAACAATTTGACAGTGTATTATTTTGAAATATTAGAATCTGCAATTTGAGTTAATTTTTTAAAAATTTAAACATTTTAGGAAAAGATCATATTATGTGATTGATTAATTGATTGATTAATTTGAAATGTCCAGAATAAGCAAATCTATAGAGACAGCAAGTAGATTAGTGATTGGGTAGGGCTGTAGAAGATGAAAGGAATGGGGAGGGTGATAGCTAAAATATATAGGTTTTTCTTTTGAGGTGGTAAAAATGCTCTAAAATTCATCACAGTGATGATTTCAACTGTTAATTGAACTGTGCAGTTTAAATGGATAAATTATATGACATGTGAATTATACCTCAGTAAAATTGTTACCCCAAGAAAAGGTTACAGAGAAATGGACATATATTTCAAATATGTATGAAGGCAGGTCAAGAAGTTGATGGAAAATGGATTTAATAATAAGTTTCAGGTAGATGTTTTGTCATGCCCATGTCCCACATCAGAGTGCCTGGGTTCAGTTTCCAGCTCTGACTTTGTCTCCTGGCTCCACCTTCCTGCTAATGCAGACCCTGGGAGGCAGCATTGATGGCTCAATTAACTGGATTCCTGCCATCCACTTGGGAGACCCTGGATTGTGTTCTTGGCGTTAGGTCTGTCCCAATGGCCCTTGTGGGCATTTGGAAAGTAAACCAAGAGATGGGTGCACTTGTTTTCTTTCTTGCTCTCTTGCTCTGTCTTCTCTCCTCTCTCCCCACCTCTCAAATAAATAAAAAGAAATTTTAAAATTGAAATAATAGTAAGTGAAAATGAGTTTATTTTGTTAAAAAATTTCGAAATCCGTGCAAGCTTTTTCATAATACTCATTTTCTATGAATTTTTTTAAAATCACATATGCTTGTGTGTGTGTGTGTGTGTGTGTGTGTGAGAGAGAGAGAGAGAGGAGAGAGAGAGAAAACAAAATATTTGCAAAATTTCATGACATATATAAAAACGACATGAGTCAGTTTTCCACAAGCAGGCGATGATGGTCAAGTTAATGTCTCATTGTTTAATTAGATATTGTGAATAGTTAGGGAAGAAAGATGTCTCATGGGAATTAAAAAGACAAAACTGTTCTTCCTACTTCAGGAAAGTTACATAAACATTATATTCCTATACAGCTAAGCTAGAAGAAGCAGCTAGCTCTGCTACAGTAAGCTTTTTAAACTTTGTTTCAAGTTTGAAATATAGAGAAGAGACATGCAGTATTTAGTTGAAGACATTTTCTAAGAACAGAATTCTGTTAAAATATGGGAGGAAGTGCTTATATATCTGAAGAAGAGGCTGTTTTCTTGTTCCATTTACTCTTTTCATGTCCTGATGTCAAAACACTTTTTTTTAGAATATTTATTTACTTATTTATTTGGAAGGCACAGTGATTAGGGGAGAGAGAGAGATGGAAAGACAGCTTTTCCATTCCCTGGTTCACTCCCCAGATGGCTACAGCGGGAACCTGTTTCCCACTTTGTGGTTTCCCACTTTGTAACAGGAACCCAAATCCGTTATCCACTCCTTTCCCAGGTGCATTGACAGGGAGCTGGATCAGAAGCAGAGCAGCAGGGACTCAAGTTGTCACTCTGCAAAGGGCTGCTGGCATTGCAAGCAGCAACTTAACCTGCTGAGCCTTAACACCAGCCCTTAATAAGCATTTTGATTGCTGAATTCTCTACAGCGATTCTGTATTACTTTTATTGATTTATTACTATATGATGAGAAATGATATTTCAGTTTTTTCCATTCAGTCCATGAAAGTAATTCCCTCTTTTAAATTATGCTGTCATTTATGATAATCAACTATCTGTTTTTCATTCAATCCATGAAAGTAATTCCCTCTTTTAAATTAAGCTGTCAGTTATGATAATCAACTACCTGTTTTTCCAAAAGCCTGATCTGGTTGATTGTAAACAATTACCTGCCATTGTAATTCCTATCCTGCAGCTTTAGGAATTTCAGTATGGAAGAGAAGTTGGCATGAGCTCTCACTAACCTATAACCCAGTGTTTAGACAATTTTTTTTTTTTTTTTGACAGGCAGAGTGGACAGTGAGAGAGAGAGACAGAGAGAAAGGTCTTCCTTTGCCGTTGGTTCATCCTCCAATGGCCGCTGCGGCCGGTGCGCTGCGGCCGGCGCACCGCGCTGATCCGATGGCAGAAGCCAGGTACTTATCCTGGTCTCCCATGGGATGCAGGGCCCAAGTACTCGGGCCATCCTCCACTGCACTCCCTGGCCACAGCAGAGAGCTGGCCTGGAAGAGGGGCAACCGGGACAGAATCCGGCACCCCGACCAGGACTAGGAGCTGCGGCGCCAACCTAGAAAACTTTCAAGTTCTCTTTTCACTGTTAATTCTCCCCAGGGTTTCTTACATCATCTATCATAACATAATATAAGGAAACGGGCTTTTTGTTTTAAGCTATTCCTTAATAGAAATGAAGTGCTCTATATTATCACCTAGTGTTTTCTTTTAATCTTATAGTAGAAGAATGCATGTGTTTACCTATATCTCGAAAACATGAGTACTGTTAGTTGCAAAACTGTCCAGCTTTGAAGTATAGACAAGAGTGTTTGGTAAGAGGAACAGGTTCTCCTAAGTTATCCTTTATAAGTACATTACTTCATTATTTTGTTTGAAATTATCATTTAACAAGCAAATGATTTGTGTCCCCAAGGATGCAAATTTATTGTCAATTCATTATATTATTTTATAAATGTTTTCATTACTAAGCATTTAGAAACTTTGAGCAAAATTTGTCAGATATTATCTTGTTTCTATAACCTTTTAATTTATACAGTAATAAAAATCTTACCTGCTTTCTTTTTTCCTTTAAAATGTAGACTATATCATTTTGAAATGTCAAACTATTTTAAACATAATGAGAATTTTTAAATTCTTAGCATTTTATATCTATGTATGGTATATTGGCTTTTATTTTTGTTATTAAAAAAGTACTGTGGGATAAATGTCTTGGTTTTTGTTTTTCTCTTAAAGTTTTATTGGACATTCTTTGGGCAACTTAATAATCCGTTCAGTGCTTACAAGACCAAGGTTTAAATATTACCTCAACAAACTTCATACCTTTCTGTCTCTTTCTGGACCTCACCTTGGTACGCTCTATAATAGCAGCGCTCTTGTTAATACAGGTAAGTTTTATTCTATACAAAAAAAATATGGCATAGGGAGGAAATGTAAACACAAATTTAGCATTTTCCGATGTTTATGTTAGAGCCAGCCAGGCACATACGTGGAATTTCATGAGCAAAACATGCAGATAATTTTCTACTTTGCTATACACTTAAAATAAGCTAATAAAAGTCATTTCAGGAGGCCAGCACTGTGACATAGTAGGCTAAGCCTCCTCCTGCAGCATTGGCATGCCAATTCATGTCCCGGCAGCTCCTCTTCTGATCCAGCTCTCTGCTATAGCCTGGGAAAGTAGTAGAAGATGGCCTAAGTGTGTTTGGGTCCTGCCACCTTGTGGGAGACCTGGATGAAGTTCCCGGCTCCTGGCTGTTGTGGCCATTTGGGGAGTGAACCAACAGATCGTTCTCTCTCTCTCCCTCCCTCCCTCTCTGTGTCTGCAATTCTACCTCTCAAATAAATAAATAAGACCTTAAAAAATCATTTCTGAAAATAATTATTCTCAATGAGATGGCATTTGTCAATAGTTATAGCAGCATTTTCCCCTTAAGTTCTAAATGTTTGCAGTAAATATTTAACTTAAAGAAACTATTCCGTTATTTAATTAGTTGAGCAGCTAACTAATACCTATATTTGTTATAAAGTTATAAAATATTATGTAGAATATTGACTCTCTGGTTTGGTAACTTTAAAACCGATTATGAGAAAATAATATTGAAGAAATTGATCCAAATTTTCTAAAGAAATTAAAATGAAAATTAAGACCCTAATTTTGAAGATTCATAATGTTCTCATGGAGAAACAGTTGGTACTTGGTTTACCTTTTTGTTTGGCTTGATTTTTCCCTTAGATTTTTAAAAATGTTTCATTGTTGAGTCAGTTCATTTCCATTTGGAGAACAAATTTTATTCCATTCTGTCTCTTTTCATTGAGCTCTGAAATTCTTATATCCATTTCCTTTCATTGACAAACAAACCATATCATTTTCTTCTATATCTCATTTCAAATTGGTGATTTCAAAATATAGCCAGTTCTGGATTTTTGCAGCTTAAAAAAGAGGTGATAAGAAAAATGAAATCCTTTTATAATATGAAATAGAACCCAGCATGAATAGGATAATGTTTATAACTATCATATTTAATCCATGAAAGCATTTTTGCCATCTCTTTCTCCTGTTCCCCTTTATAATATCAGAAACAATGAAAGTGAAATGAATATTCCACAGTCTTGAAACGTGCTCCAGAGTAATGGGGATTTCACTTTATTTTCATATATACAAGGGGAAGGTACATTTAAATATGCCTTACTGATAATATAAAGAAATAGAATTAGGGGCAGGCATTTGGCACAGTGGTTAAGACAACTACATCTCAAATCGGTATGCCTGCATTCAAATCTGAGCTCCACTTCTAATTACAACTTCTACTAATGTGCACCCTAGGAGGCATCAGGTGATGGCTTAAGTATTTTGGTCTCTGGAACCCACATGCGAGACCTGTGTTGAGTTCCAGGATCCTGACTTTAGCCTGGCCCAGCCCTGACTGTTGTGAGCATTTTGGGAGTGAACCAACAGAAAAAAGATCCCTCTCTTTCTCTGTGTATTTGGTCTTTCAAATAAATTTTAAATGAATTTTTAAAATTTTAATGAAATACAATGAAATATGAAACTTAAGCTATTAGAAAGAGTTGGTCCTTTTACAATTAGTCTACCATAACTTAAGTATAATTATATAGACTGAAAACTCAGTCTTAGCATTTGGAACTACCACTGTACATGTAGTATTTAACCCTCTTTTCCTTTATAATATGGACAAATATATCTAAAAGTATAATTTTCCCAAATTTGTTCTTCATATGCTTTTGAGATTTGATTATTGTTTTTAGCTTTGTTTAAATTCCTGCGGAATTGTGTTTCTATTTATTTTACTTGTTGAATATTATGGTTTGTGGTGCAGCAAGCCTGTGCTTATAGAATGGACTGAAATTATGTTTTGCCAAAAATTTTTTAAAAGGAAGGAAGGAGGGGGATGAGGGACGGAAGAAGAAGAGAGGGACGTAAGGTCATCTTAGAGTTGTATCTATGAAATGTACAAAATCTGTTCTCTTTATATTGGTAAGAATTTTTGAAAGAAATAGCATTCCTTTCAACAACTACCATTAACCCATAGTTAAACTATGTGTATATGTATATGTTTATATTTGTTACTAGAACATGGAAATATTTTGAAAATATATTCATTATTAGCCAGAAAAATGCTAATTTGGCAAATGGCATGTTTTGAAGTAAAATATATATTAAAATTAATAACTTGTCATGTTATATATTCCACTTATACTGATATATCATGTATAACTCTCTAGGTCTCTGGTTTATGCAGAAATGGAAAAAATCAGGTTCTCTTTTGCAATTAACATGTCGAGATCACTCAGACCCTCGTCAAACTTTTTTATATAAGCTTAGTAATAAAGCAGGTAAGTAACAGCTTGGAAAACATGAACACAGATGAATCTTGATGTGAATGGAAGGGGAGAGGGAGTGGGAAAGGGGAGGGTTGTGGGTGGGAGGGACGGTATGGGGGGGAAGCCATAGTAATCCATTATTCGTACTTTGGAAACGTATATTCATTAAATAAAAGTTAAAAAAAAAAAAAATAAATAAATAAATAAATCCTTAATAAATCAATAAATTTTTTAAAATCAAAAGGCAAAAAAAAAAAAAAAGCTGTTAGCAAATAAATTACCAACATGTCTTTCTGGTTTTCAAGAAGGTCTCAGTCTACTGCAGTTTCTTTTAATAGACTCACAACTGGGATTTGATGGAGTAGTTCTTTAACTGTTAGTGATTGTATTTATATTTTATGAACTGCACATTTTTTTCTTTTTTCCCCAAAGAAACCTTTTATTTAATGAATACAAATGTCTTAAGTACAACTTTAGGATATAGTTATTCTTCCCACCATACCCACACTCCCACCCCTCATCTTCCTCCCTCTCCCCTTCCAGTCTCATTCTCCATTAAAATTCATCTTCAGTTAACTTTGTGCACAGAAGACCAACCCTATACTAAGTAAAGATTTCAGCAATTTACATACACACACACACACACACACATACACACACACTTTGGGAACAAGTTTTATAGTTAACTTTCATAATACAACTCATTAAGGACAGAGGTCCTGCATGGGAAGTTAGTGCACAGTGACTCCTGTTGTTAATTTAACAATTAACACTCTTATGTTTGACGTCCCTGACCTCCTGAGGCTCTTGACATGACCTTCCTAGCCTATGGAAGCCTTTTGAATCCACAAACTGTCAGTATTTAGACACAGCCATAAACAAAGTAGAAGTCCTCTCCTCCCTTTAAAGAAAAGTACATCCTTCTGTGATGGCCACTTCTTTCCACTGGGGTCTCACTCACAGAGATCCTTCATGTAGAACATTTTTTGCCACAGTGTATTGGCTTTCCATGCCTGAAATGCTCTCATGGGCTTTTCAGCCAGACTAGGATGCCTTAAAGGTCAGAATGCTACTTAAAGTGATTATCGTTCTATGAGTCTGTTGTGTGGACTGCTTTCCATGTTGGAACATTCTCTCCTTTCATTCTATCTATTATTATTACCAGACACTTGATCTATTTATGTGATCACTTTAACACTTGATCCTATCTATGTGTTCACTTTAACACTTAAGATGGCATTTTTACCACCCAGCTTAATGGGATTTGGGGTCCCTTGGCAAGTTTTTAATCTGTACCCTTAGAAGTAAGTCTGTAGTAATGTATGTAGAACTATACAGCTTTCCATTTACAAACTTCCTCCTTCCTCTCTTATTCTCACTCTTATTTTTAATGAGATCCAGCCTCAATTGACTTTATATACATATGATTAACTATGTTAAGTAAAAAGTTCAACAAATATTATGAAGAAAAAATAAAACTGTTCCTTGACAGTAAATACAAGGGCAGCTCTAGTCATCCTTTCTGGAAGTGTCAATTTTACTTTTACAGATTTCTATTAGATCTCACAGATCAGGGAGAACATATGGTATTTGTCCCTTTTGGAACTGGCTTACTTCACTAAGTATGATGTTTTCCAGATTCATCCATTTTGGTGCAAATGACTGGATTTCATTTTTTTAACCACTGCATAGTATTCCATAGTGTACATATCTCATAATTTCTTTATCCAGTCTTCAGTTGACAGGCACATAGATTGATTCTATGCCTTAGCTATTGTGAATTGAGCTGCAGTAAACATTGGGGTACAGATAACTCTCTTATTTACTGATTTCGTTTCCCTTGGGTAAATTCCAAGTAGTGGAATAGGTATCTCCATACTGTCTTCCATAGTGGCTTTACCATATTTTTCTATCTTCCATTTCCAGGACTATCAAGCATTTTTTGAAAATGTTAGAAATTAAACTATTAATAGTTATCCCTTCTACAGTTCTCACTACTGGATGAATATTATTCTTTATCCCTTAATAACTGATTATTAAGTATATTCCCTATCATATATGTTCTATGCTTTTACAGCCCAAAATCATTAAATTTTTAGTATTTTTTGTGAACAAAATAAATCTGGTTAAAGGTTTCAGAAATGTTACTTTTAAAAGAAAATTACCCCTTTTTTGAATAAGACATGATTTAAATATTCATTAAAATTTTATTGCAACTTTTGACCAAAACACCCTATGGCATTCATCAGATTTCTGATAGAATATATAAGTATTGTGTACAATGTAAAAATACTAGTATACTAGCATCTCAGTGTTGACTATCAAGGGAAAAAGAAAATGAAGTAGCCAGAGTGACACAGCAGGCAAAATGTGTGATATATATAGATTAGGTAACACCAGTGTTGAAGTAGACAAGACGTTACTAGAGTATAGAGAGAGATCATGGCAACACTTACATTCCTTAATTAGGGCACAGAAATGGCCGTAATATATTCATTATTGAAATTTTAAAAACAAAATATCCTTGTTTTAAGATTTTCCTAAAAACATCTGCATAAAATCTCTTTATCAGTAGATGAATTTTGACAAATAAAGTATAACAATTAAAGACATCTCCTACTGTGTTAGTACCATTCAAGATAATCTTTTTTCCAGTTACAGAAATGTTTCATAATAGATGTCACTTGATTTATAAAAATACTTATTTATAAATAATACTTATATTTTAATTCTGAAAGATAATTAGAATCAGCTAATTATTTTGGAGGTAAATTCTTTTGAATGTATTTAAAAGAAATTGCTAAAAATAAGAATAATATTGTTTAGAGTATGTCAGAAAGTACAAGATTTGTTCACTCTTAGCACTAATGGCATTCTGGAATGTATAGTTCTTTTGTTGTCAGGAATTGTCATGTGCCACTGTAGGATATTTTGCAGCATCTATGACCTCTATCCATCCTGTGCCAACATAGCAAACCATACCTTTCTGGTTTCCCACTTCTTGTTGTGATGAACAAAAATGTCTTCTTACATTTGGATCGTGTTCATCATGTTTAGAACCACTGCTTTAACCAGTTCCAGAGAGTAACCATAAAATGACAGCATGAATTGCTATAAAACTCAGTAAAATTTCAGAAAAAATTAATGGCCAAAGTGTCAAGAATACCAAGGATAAAAGTTGTTACTCAGGTATTTGTACATAAATGATGTTATTATATCAGCCAGAGAAACATCAAAGATTTATTTTAATCCTTTTCTTGGTATCTTGAAAAGTAAAGTGATTAAAACTATTTCCAGCTAACCCTTCTAATTCTGTAGATGGGGAAATCTTGTAACTTCTACAATTTAAAGGTAATTTTAAATATCACCTCAGGGGCTGAGTAAAATATTAACACTCTGTCCAGTGAACTGGGCTGTGTTTGAGCAGGCGGAATCAAGGTGGATACAGAGAATGACTCCCAAAATAAAGCCGTTTGACATTTTTATTAGCTGGACTTCAGCTCAGATGAGGTACTGCTGTAATTGCTGCCAGCATTGCAACTCTGGGGCCTGCCATGCTTCATTTTTTTTTCTTTTGTTTATTTGACAGAGTTATAGATAGTGAGAGAGACAGAAAGGTCTTCCTTGCGTTGGTTCACCCCACAAATGGCCGCTACGGCCAGCGCTCTGCACCGATCCGAAGCCAGGAGCCAGGTGCTTCTTCCAGGTCTCCCATGCGGGTACAGGGGCCCAAGCACTTGGGCCATCCTCCACTGACCTCCTGGGCCACAACAGAGAGCTGGACTGGAAGAGGAGCAACCGGGACAGAATCCGGCGCCCATGCGGATGCCAGCACCGCAGGCGGAAGATTAACCAATTGGCCATACTTCATTTTGAGTTTCTGTCCTTTCTAGCCAATACTGCTAGATAAGAAGTTGAAACCAAAAGATTCAAAATGGGCCATATGCAACTATATTGGCCTTTAGCTAATATAAAAAGTAAAACTGTGTGAAAAGAACAATGCTGGTATTGATACATTTTGGTTGAGAAATTTTTAAAGGCCGGTTCCCGGCTCAATAGGCTAATCCTCCTCCTGTGGCGCTGGCACACCAGGTTCTAGTCCTGGTCGGGGCGCCGGATTCTGTCCCGGTTGCCCCTCTTCCAGGCCAGCTCTCTGCTGTGACCCGGGAATGCAGTGGAGGATGGCCCAAGTACTTGAGCCCTGCACACCATGGGAGACCAGGAGAAGCACCTGGCTCCTGCCATCGGATCAGCGCAGTGTGCCGGCCTCAGCGGCCATTGGAGGGTGAACCAACAGCACAGGAAGACCTTTCTCTGTCTTTCACTGTCCACTCTGCCTGTCAAAAAAAAAAAAAAAAGGATACAAAAAAAAGAAATTTTTAAAAGATTGATTACTAAGTATAAAATACATTTTTAAAATATGTGATTTAAGAGTTATGTTTAGAAATTAGACATTATAGTGTATGTTATGTCAGTATGAGAAATTTTTATTCAGTTTATTTCATCATCATGGTATCTGAAAGTGAAAGAATATCTTAGAAATTTTATCATCTAGTTAGTCTTGATTTTGCATAGTTCAGCTGAGCTGCCTGAACCTGAGGAGGTCCAGATACTTCCCTCTAGGACCTCCGAATAAAGCAGCAGTTCCCAATTTCAGTGTCCTTTCTCTGGAGAAGCATTCAGGATCTCTGCAA
The DNA here is from genome assembly GCF_051225735.1 of Oryctolagus cuniculus. NCBI lineage: Eukaryota > Metazoa > Chordata > Mammalia > Lagomorpha > Leporidae > Oryctolagus > Oryctolagus cuniculus. The sequence continues at coordinate 102,067,050 of NC_142871.1, read as the reverse complement.
AGAGCTGCTAGCTTGAAGACTATATGAATGTGACTTTACCTGGAAAGATGTAGTATCTATTATTCTCATAGTATAAACTGTAGAAATAAAGCTTGTTAAAATCTTGATCAGTGGAGAATTTATGAAGAAACAGATCATGTAATCTGACAAATGCATGATTTATAGAGCATAGTTGAAGGTGACATCACGTTCTTTGTGTGTTAGTTTTATGTGTGGTACTGTCCCTGCTACATAACACAACCCAATAGAAAAAAGTAGATTAAAGATAAAGAAGTGACCAGAAGGCCGGCACTGTGGCTCAATAGGCTAATCCTTCGCCTTGCGGCACCGGCACACCGGGTTCTAGTCCCGGTCGGGGCGCCGGATTCTGTCCCGGTTGCCTTTCTTCCAGGCCAGCTCTCTGCTGTGGCCAGGGAGTGCAGTGGAGGATGGCCCAGGTCCTTGGGCCCTGCACCCCATGGGAGACCAGGAGAAGCACCTGGCTCCTGCCTTCAGATCAGCGCGGTGTGCCGGCTGCAGCGCACCGGCCGCGGCGGCCATTGGAGGGTGAACCAACGGCAAAGGAAGACCTTTCTCTCTGTCTCTTTCTCTCTCTCACTGTCCACTCTGCCTGTCAAAAATAAAAAATAAAACTAAAAAAATATAATATTTAAAAAAAAATAAGTGACCAGAAAAAAAATATACAGAAAGCAATAAACATAGTTTCTAAAACTTTATTTATAATCAAAGAAATGCACATTAGAGTTATAATTTAGACATTTTGCCAGTTAGGTTGATAGAAATTAAAAAGATGATATCCAATATGGAAGAGTAAATGGGAAAACAGATATGTTTATCTGCTAATGGCAGAAGGGGAAATTATGTGACCTTTTTGGAGGGTACATTTTTGAGAATTTTTCTTTAAGATTTATTTATTTATTTGAAAGAGATACAGAGAGAAAGAGGGAGGGAGAGGGAGATCTTCCATTTGCTGGTTCACTTCCTAGATGGCTGGGGCTGGACCAGGCTGACGCCAGGAGCCAGGAGCTTCCTCTGAGTCTCCCCTGTGGGTGCAGGGACTCAAGGACTTGAACAATCTTCTGTTGCTTTCTCAGGCACATTAGCAAGGAGCTGGCTCAGAAGTGCAGCAGCAGGACTCGAACCAGTGCCTATATGGGATGCCAGCACTGCAGGCAGAGGCCTAACCTATGCGACACAGCACTGGCTCCCATTTATGAGAATTTTAAGAATGAGCTAAGCTAAGCAGTTACACTCTAGGAATTTTTCCTACAAAAATTTCACACAGATTTAGGTAAGGGCTTTTCATTGCAGTGCTTCTGTTTTGTTTTTATGTCCCCTCTCCATTGAAAAGCAATGGATCAGGCCGGCGCCGTGGCTCAATAGGCTAATCCTCCACCTTGCGGCGCCGGCACACCGGGTTCTAGTCCCGGTCGGGGCGCCGGATTCTGTCCCGGTTGCCCCTCTTCCAGGCCAGCTCTCTGCTATGGCCAGGGAGTGCAGTGGAGGATGGCCCAGGTGCTTGGGCCCTGCACCCCATGGGAGACCAGGAAAAGCACCTGGATCCTGGCTCCTGCCATCGGATCAGCGCGGTGCGCCGGCTGCAGCGGCGGCCATTGGAGGGTGAACCAACGGCAAAGGAAGACCTTTCTCTCTCTGTCTCTCTCTCTCACTGTCCACTCTGCCTGTCAAAAATTAAAAAAAAAAAAAAAAAAAAAAAAGCAATGGATCTAAATATCCATTAGTAGAGAAATAGGAAATATACTAAAATGTAATTATGGAGATATGGAGATACGTTAAAAAATGGGGTACATATATTTGTAGAAGAGCCGTCCCTTAAATATTTAAAAAGCAAGACACAAAGTAATTTATGTATAAATAATATAATCCCATTTATATGTCTTCAAATTAAGTCTTCTGTGTTCCTATAAAGGAGTTTGGAATGATACATGCAACCATTAGCTGTGTCATTGGCAAATGAAGGGTGTAGGCAAGAGAAGGTGATCAAGGGGGAGGGAATACTTTAAAACACATTTTTTTTTTTCATTAGGTAAAAAGAAACAATAAAAATGCTTGGATTCTAAAATGAGAAAGATGACACAAGAATGGATTAGGGAAGTGTACAGTTACATGACACTCATCCACAGCCCAATTTTTCACATTAAGGCAGGCATTCATAACAAATTACTGTATTTTGAAAGCACAATAGAATTTATTGTGAGATAAACCAACCAGGTTCTTCCCCAGCAGGAGAGGACTTGTCTGGAAACTTCTCAACTCAGTCATTTGAGAATGCTGAGGGGATCGAATTCTGGTCCCACTCAGCTCTGTACACCATAGAAACTTTTTCTCCTTTTACCTGCTGATTAATTTATGTTGATGTTCATTAGCATTAGTTACAAGACTATGCTGAAATATAATGTTAACAGGAATACTTTAAGCACTGTAACCATGAAATGGTCAAGTGACCCTTAGCACACTGTTTTCTTTCCTCTCAATTAGTCTGTCTCTGGTTGAATAAGCTCTCTACCACTGGAAGTTAGAATTTGAAGTTACAGACTACTTAATTAATTTGAGTGAGCATTAGTCTGTAAATACTTGGGAGCCAATATTGTTTGGTTTTAAGGAAAAGCATGCACTTTATATTAGTTAAAAAACACACTGACAAGGGCTTGCATTATGGTGTAGAAGGTAAAGCCACTGCCTGCAATGCCAGTATCCCATATCAGTACCGGCTGCTCCATTTCCAATCCAACTCCCTGCTGATGCTCCTGGGAAAGCAGCGGCGGGGATGGCTTAAGTCCTTGGGCCCCTATACCCACATGGCAGACCCAGAGAAAGCTCCTGGCCTGGTCCAGCCCTGGTCATTGTGACCATTTGGGAAGTCAACCAGTGGATGGAAGATACCTCTCTCTCTCTCTCTCTCTCTCTCTCTAGCTCTTTCAAATAAATAAATAAATCTTAACAACAACAACAAAAAAAAACCACTCTGATCACTTTTAACTGGAGCAAATCAAAGATAGGTCACTCTTTTTATCCTCCCAGAAATATTGCAGACTTATATTTTATAATGGATATGAATTTTTCTAAAAGTTGCCATCCTTTTATTAAAAGGAAGCACCTGAATACCACATGAAATATAAAATTGTCAGTAGACAAATTAGAATTAGTGAACCTAGTAAGTGGAGAATTGCAGTGATATTAATATGAAGACAAAGTGACCGACCTAGTAGTGAGAGTGGGAAGAAAGATGTTACATAATGGAGAAAGCAAAACTTGATGACCTACTAGACAGGAGGGAACTGCAGAGAAATTAAAGATGAATATTTCTTATTTTACTAGAATAAGGATAAGCTTAAAAATATAAGTCAGGGTAGCAAGCAAAATTTGGAAAATAGGATTTGGCATTAGAAATGGTGAATGTTAACATTTCGCAAAGTTTCATATCAAATTATCTGGCCAACAAAGCAGGCCAGAAATTCAAATTTGGGAATCACATATAAAAGTGATAGTTGAAAGTAGAATATATGGGTTTAACAAAAGAGAGGAGTATCACAAACACCTAGAAACAAGGTATATTTATATCCTCTGTCCAAAAATTGTCCCTCACAAATGAGGGGCAGAGTTTTTTCTAGTTGCGGACAGAATCACTAATACACGGTGATCTCTCAGTGCTTTATTTTCATTTGTTTGGAGAAGACATGCTGGCTCAAAATAAACATTTGTATGCAAATTTAGGCTATCTAACAGAACTAAAACTTGGTGAAATAAGATGAGGCCTGAGAATACAGCAGTAGATTTTTAGGCCATTGATTAGAGACATTTCTCCAGAATAATGAGGAAGAAAGACTTTGTGGAGTAGGTTCAGTAGAAGGAAAGAAAAAAAGAGACAACAAACATATATAGAACTCCTGGTGAATTTTACCATAAAGTAGTGCCAAGAAGTAGAATATAAGATCTTGGGACATGTTCATTGATTGTTTTTTATGTTTTAAGAAATGATATTGTAAGGCCGGCGCCGCGGCTCACTAGGCTAATCCTCCGCCTAGCGGCGCCGGCACACCGGGTTCTAGTCCCGGTCGGGGCGCCGGAGTCTGTCCCGGTTGCCCCTCTTCCAGGCCAGCCCTCTGCTGTGGCCAGGGAGTGCAGTGGAGGATGGCCCAGGTGCTTGGGCCCTGCGCCCCATGGGAGACCAGGAAAAGCACCTGGCTCCTGGCTCCTGCCATCGGATCAGCGCGGTGTGCCGGCCGCAGCGCGCCGGCCGCGGCGGCCATTGGAGGGTGAACCAACGGCAAAAGGAAGACCTTTCTCTCTGTCTCTCTCTCTCTCACTGTCCACTCTGCCTGTCACAAAAAAAAAAAAAAAAAAAAAAAAAAAAAAGAAATGATATTGTAGTTTTCTGTATACTGATAAGAATGAGCTATAAAGGGAGTAGACTTGTAGCCTAGTGGTTCAGATGCCTACATCCACATCAGAGTGCCTGGGTTTGATGCTCAGCTCCAGCTCCTGACTCCAGCTCCCTGCTACTCTTGGAGTCAGTGGTAATCGCTCAAATGACTGCGTTCCTGCCAACCGTGTGGGAGACCTGGATTGCATTCCGGCTCCCCACCTTAGGCCCAGCCCAGACCCACTCATTGTGAGCATTTGCTCGGTGTACCAGGAGACAGAAGCACTTGTGCTCTCACTCATTTCTCTCATTCTCTGTCTCTCTCTGCCTCTTAAGAGTGAAAAGTAGGAAGAAGGTGACGATGGTTTGAGGAGAAATAAGAAGTATAAAAATGAACTTGTTGAGCATGCTTCCACAGGCCATGAGGTACACGGCTCCAAGGAGTTTTATTCATGAATAGCACCCCTGGAGTTATGCAGTATGGGAGCCCTTTATGGAGAACATCAGCATACAGCTTTTAGATAAATAAAAAAGCCAGTTGTGCTGATGTTGTATAACTGGTTCAGTGCAGCTTGGAATAAAATTTCAGAAATGGCGTCATATTCAGGATCCAAAAAGTACAGTGCCTAAAACAAGTTGGATACACGTGAATACGAAGATTCAAAAAGTACAGTGATGAAACAGTTTGGATACAAGTGAAGATTACAGAGAGTGATTTTTACGTCCTTTGCTTGTTTACCCCTTAAAAGAATTTTGAAAAAGTCTGTACCCCCTTGTATAATTTTAATATGACACCCAAAAAATATACTATAAGTTTAAATAGTTCCAAAGATTATTTTCTGGCATTTTGGCTGAAATATATATATTTTTTCTGGCATTTTGGCTGAGATACATACACACGCACAAACACACACATATGCTTTAGTTGTATTTTCATAAAAATATAGAAACTCAGTTCATTCTATTGAAGTTACAGATGAAGCTTGTTCAGTTAATTCATGGAGAGTGTGTGTCATAAAATCTAATTGGAAAATTCATTTCTCATTGCTAAATGATCCATCAACTCAAGCTTACTTTTTGTGAGATGAAGTTAAGACTTCATACTTTGCTTTTACACCCTAGGGCCATATACCTTGATAAGATCTAAAATAGATTGGTGAAATAAATACCTTTGTCTTGTAAAGTAGGAAAGACAAGTCATTTTTGGAAAAGGGTTCATATGTAGGTTAGAATCTGGAAATCAGACCTCTTAATAGTTGTACATGCCCAAGTACACCATGATGAGACTTAAGGTTATTCAGTGGTAAATGTACACTAATTTGAAGACCTAATATTCTTAGATACATGGATGATTCTCAAAGTAGTGCTAATGATGATGAAGACATTGGTGTGCTAATTGTTGCCAAAACTGGAGCAAATTTTGTTCATGAAATGGTAGAATAAAGAGAAAAATTGTTTTTCTTAATACATGAAATGTTCTGTGTATGCAGCTGTTTAATTCCTATAATAAATATCTGATTGTTACACTTATATCCCTAGAATTGTATATATTCAGATCATTACACACACACGCACACCCCAAAAAATGGTGTTTTCTCTTAGAAAACAAAGAATAGGATGTTGTGATTTTTGGCCTTATGTCTATCATACAGTGTCACCTTACTGTGTTAGACCATACTGTTCTCTTGAAGAATACTTGAGTTGTAGGGAAGAAGAGCATCAACAAAGGACTACCATTAAGGATCCACAGTAGTTCCCAAAACTGGTCTATCTCTAAGAATTTGAATTTCACTAAGCATAAATACCAAAATTTTACCCTGGACCATTCCAGGACAAAATTTCACATACTATACACCCCAGGTCTAATATATTACCATTAGTTGTATGTCATTTAATAATGACATAAAATTTTGTATACATCTAGTCTGAGCCAATAATAAAGTTAGAATGTTAGTGATACTAAAAAGATAAAGAACATGATTTCAGTACTTAAATCATTTAATAAAGTACCCTAAAGTCCTAAAATCAATTCACCCAGTTTACTAAAAAATAAAAATAATAAGAACTTACATATTTCTTTGGAAAAATTCCTAAATATTGAAAAATACATGGATACATGTATTTGGCAGGTAAGAATGTCATGAAATACTTCAAAAAGAACCTTAGTCCACCATATTTAATTTCTTCCCAACCTCTACACCACCATACCACAATGTTTGCTTGCAGTGCACATATCTCATACTAACACAAAGACAACATACAGTGAAGGTAAGGTTTGTAGGGAACATAGAGAAATTTGGAGAAAGAGTTCATCAGAAATATGGAGTCACAAATAGTACTGCTGGAGAAATTTATATTTTGATCATTTAGTGTGATAGTAGTAAGCTGTATTAAATCTAGTTAATTGTTGCATTATGATTCATTATTTTTCTGTTCATAGGGCTTCATTATTTCAAAAATGTTGTGCTGGTGGGATCTCTACAGGATCGCTATGTTCCTTACCACTCTGCCCGCATTGAAATGTGTAAGACAGCATTAAAGGACAAACAGTCAGGTAAGGAAGTAAATTAAGTTATACCTGTAAATTAGCTTTTCCCCAAACTTTTCTTATCAACTTACCTTCTCCTTTCTCTCACCCTCCCCTCTCTTTTTATTTCCTTTTCTACACGCTGGATATTAATAACTCTACGGTACATTTTGTTTCCTTTCTCTCTCAGCAAGCTAGAGTCCACTTAGGGAAAAATTCAGAAAAGTCTTAACCTTTCAAATCAATAGCTAAAACTAGATAAGTGTCTTTTGTTTTAATAATAAGATTCAGTGACTCTGGGGACAGAGGGAGTCTAATGAAGATTTATTTGGACTTATTCCTGTGTAAATATATTTTTTAAATAGCATGGAACCAGAAATCCAACTTGATTCACAATGAAAAGCAAGAAAAGAGGTGGGAATGAAAAGTATTGTTTACTAACTTGTGCGATATCTTTTGAGAAACTCGCAAGCTCTCTGACTGTACTTCCATGTATTGTTGCCTTCTTATCATTTCATCAGAGCTGCATCCTACCTCTCCTCTGAAATTTAATGTCTCCCTTGCTAAAATTCACACATTCCGTGGGTAGGTTAAACCATCTTTTAGTGATAAGAGTTGTGCATAAGCATTGTAAACAATATTTTGCCCCTTATCAGGCAGCTTGTACATTTCTATGTATGTAAATCTAGTCTTTATCTTTTAAGCTTACCATCAACTCATTAAAGTCATTGTAAGAATGACATTTTTGAATTAAAAGCAGACCCATATATTAAATAAATCTTCTGACTATAGACTGAATCTTGTTTGTTCTTTGAGTAGAGCCAAATTCACATTGTTCTTATTTAGGAAGTTCTATTCTTTCTCAAAATAATTTGTAAATGTTGACTGCCATACAAACACTGTTAAAGTACTTGCTGTAGACTTTTTAATGTCTCACACTAGCCAGCTTATTTTCATAATTATTTAATAAGCTATAAGTAACTTTATGTGGAAGAAAATTTATTTACTTTATTGTATGTCTTGCCTTGAGTTGAAACTATCAACTCGACAAGAATAGAGTATAATAAATGTGCTGTTTTTACTTGGCCTGATAAATCATATGATTATTCATCTTTTCTATAAGAAAGTCTCAAAAATTATAGCTGAAGAAAAGTGAAACCTTTTTAAAAATATCATACTTTTAGAAAAATGTAACTATTTTATAAATAATATAAAAGTTGACATAGAATTTTTTTCAGTTACTCATATGAACTAATTTTCCTTTTTCCTGTTTATTCCATAGGACAGATATATTCAGAAATGATTCACAATTTGCTTCGCCCAGTTCTGCAAAGCAAGGACTGTAATTTGGTTCGCTATAATGTCATCAATGCATTGCCTAATACAGCTGACTCACTTATTGGGAGGGCTGCACATATAGCTGTTCTGGATTCAGAAATATTTTTGGAAAAATTCTTCCTGGTGGCTGCCCTCAAATATTTCCAATAGAATAAAAATATTATTAGAGACTTGACAATTACCTCATTCAACAATGATTCAAATAATGTATTATATTAAAATGTAGATATGAAGTTCTAAGAAATATTTATACCTTTTTATATGGAAGATAATTTATATCATCCATGTTTAGAGCTTTTTAAACATCAACTTTACTTTCTAGGTAATGTGGCTGTGCAATATTTTTTTAATTTTATCTTTTTACTTTTCTATTACTTTTTCATATATTTTGCTACCTAAGTTTTTCAGTGAAACTTTAAACCCCTATATATGTCTGATTGTTTATTATTGGCTTTCCACACTCTATGTGTCAGATGACATCATATTTGCCATTGTTGCTAGAATAGCATGGGATTTTAAATTTTCTAGTATTGGGATATTGTTCAGTTAGTTATAAATTTTACTTTTAACATTTTACTGCATTTTAACTGGAAATTAAATTATGGCTGCTAAACTATATTTTTTGAAATCAACTCCTTTAGTCCTAAAGTAAACTTTATCATATGATCAAACCAGGTAGTTCATATATGATGTCATAAAAGTTTTCTATAGTCATTACTGTTCTGTTAAATATATGTCATGCCTATTAAAGTATATTTTCTACTGGTGATTTCAACATTATTTCTCATTGACTTTTACTACTGGAACTTTTCATGTTCATACTGGCTGCATATAAAGATTTTTGAATGTCTGAATGCCCTCTGCCTTGATTTGGTTGGAATTTTGCTAAATTTGGTAATGTTGCTTGAACTTTCTGACTATATTTCTTTAACTTTTGTCATGGACTTCCTTTTATGTACATAATAAGTAAATGTTGAAATTTATGAAAATCTTTTATGAATTTACTTTTTAAATGTTAAAATTTATTGAATTCAAGAGTAGTGTAAATAAAATAATTCACATTGAAAATGAAGCAAAGTGACTTTACATGTTTGGTGATAACAGATGCAAATGTTTTTGATATATGGAGATATATAGAGTCTTTTGACTTTACTAAAGGTGCTGAATAGCATAAAATTCACTATTTCCCTTCCTGTTCTACTTGTGAAACTAATGATGCACTAAGGATGGGTGGAAGGTTGTTGCATTCACCACGTCTGGTGGACAGAGGTTTTGTAATATGTATTGTATAATTGTTGCATGTTTTCTAGCATCATGTTATTGCCTCGTGTTAATAAATGAACAAATGACTGTTTGGAGGAACAGCTAAAATGCTTGTAATCATTTGTTTATTCTCAGAATACTAGAGATAAATTTATTTATAATTGGTAGTACCATATTAATTAACTCTCTATATAGACCAGTATAAAATTAACACTTATATAACTTGAAAATACTTGAAAATTCCATAAACTAAACAATAATATACCAAGTGCATTGTATCTGGAAGATATAATTATATCCATCCTTGTATTTTTGTCACAGACATTTTTCATTTTCATAGATCCTGGCTGTGGGTTTGAAATAGCATGCATATTATAACTTTGGATGACTTCCAGGTTTGTCAGAGGACTCGTTCTTACTCCTAATAATATATATAAAATTTAATGGTAAATTACTCTTAGGATCATAGTTGGTTGACTGATTGTTGCTTATTTTAATACAGTTTTAAAGGCATATCAGTGATCATCATTTACAATCGGACTTAACATCTGATTTAGAAGGGAAGCCATCATATGCTATTCACCTCTGAATTCAGATTATGTGTGATTGAGGAAAGCAAATAGTGATCTGAAATAGGGTAATGGAGATAGAATAGTAGGATAATGGAAATAGGATAATAGGTAGAGAATGCATTTCCTTGAAGTATACCAATAAGGAGTCTTGGCTGCAGATAACAAAAAGCAATTTTGATTACCTTAAGCAGAAAAAAGTTTATTGGCAGAATATCGGGTAGTTCATAGAATTGGACAGACTGGAGAAACAGGTTCCCAACAACAGATAGAAACCAAGGAAATCGAGATGACCAAAATCATAGCTGAGTTCTGATTTCAAGACGACCTAGAGAATGGTGTATACTGCTGGCAGTAATCCTCCTGAAAACTGGGTTGGCTCAAAATACTTACTGTTTACTTACACCAGAATCAAAATCTAGTGGGAGTGTCCAGCTGACTGAGAAGTCTTGTGTTGCTCTGACATTTTGTCATCAAAGATTGTCAAGTATTTGTGTATGTGAGCCTCTCAGCTTCCACAGTAGAAAATGAGACAGTGTCTTCTACCAAGATACATCAAACAGGAAATTAGTTTGATGACATCATCAAATATAAAAACATAACAAAGGGCTAATATAATTCATGTTTTTATCTTTCTAACATCTGCATGTACCATCCTCCCAGTACACATATTTATTTTAAATACTGCCCCCTGGGGCCGGCGCTGTGGCACACTAGGTTAATCCTCCACCTGTGGTGCCGGCATCCTGTATGGGTGCCGGTTCTAGTCCCGGTTACTCCTCTTCCAGTCCAGCTCTCTGCTGTGGCCTGGGATAGCAGTAGAAGATGACCCAACTGCTTGGGCCCCTGCACCTGCATGGGAGACCTGGAAGAAACACCTGGCTCCTTGCTTCAGATCAGCGCAGCTCCGGCTGTTGCAGCCATTTGAGGTGTGAACCAACGGAAGGAAGACCTTTCTCTCTACACTCTCTCTCACTGTCTGCAACTCTACCTGTCAAATAAATAAATAAAATCTTTAAAAAAAAAATGCTGCCCCCTGATGTAATATCTATCCAACATCCAGCTTCAAATTTTAAATCTCAGTGAAATGTCTGCTGGTTCTGTAATGATGTTGCCTCAATTGTTTACAACCTGTAGGCAAAATTGTGACTTAACCACTAGCCCTGTACTCAATAATAGTATAAGACAGGAAGAAAAAATATTGACATGCATGAGCCAGTAAGTAAATACAGGGCAGTGTGCTGCAAGCTTCCTTGGTGAGAATCTCCTGGACTCCTTGTTAAAAATACAAATTCTAGGGCCCCATTACAGACTGAATCAGAATTTCCAGGCTAGCATATAGATAGACGATGCCCAGATTTCTCTGGTTAAGGGGCCGGGGGGGGGGGGGGGAGACTATGGTAAATACAGTTCTCAGTTCTGCTACTGATCTTAGCTCTAGATGGTTAGAACTTGGCTGCTAATTGGTCTCTGCCACGACCACCTACTTGCCATTTCCTCCATGTTCAACCAGCACTTCAGCTGATCAGATTTCTTTAGGGGATGTCCTGAGGTATTCATGATCCTGTCTACATACAGTTACGATAGTCCTTCCTTCATTTTTACATTTTGAAGATTTATTTATTTGAAAGGCAGAGTTGGGGGGGGCGGCGGGAGGGTGTCTTCCAACCACTGGTTCACTCCCCAAATGGTTGCAATGGGCTGCAGCTGAGCCGATCTGGAGCCAGGAGCTTCATCGTCTCCCACGTGGATGCAGGGGCCGAAGGAGTTGGGCCATCTTCTGCTTTCCAAGGCCCTAGCAGAGAGCTGGATTGGAAATAGAGCAGCCAGGACTTGAACTGGCGCCTATATGGGATGCCAACACTGCAGGCAGCAACTTTACCCATTATGCCACAGTCCCACTGTGCACCTTTTTAAAAAAAAAAAAAAAAAGATTTTGGGGCTGGCATTTTTGCCCACTAGGTTAAACTGCCACCTGCAATGCCAGCATCCCATATGGGCACCAGTTCAAACCTGTAACAAAAAAGAGAGACATAGATTTTCCCTCTGCCAGTTCACGTTTGTGGCCACAATGGCTAGGACTGGGTCAGGCCAAAGCCAGGAGCTCAGAACTCCATCCTGATGTCCCACGTGAGTGGCAGGGGCCCAAACACTTGGGCCATCTTCAGCCACTTTTTCAGGGTCAGTAGCGGGGAGCTGGATCAGAAGTGGAGCAGCCAGGACTTGAACTGGCACCCATATGGGTTGCCAGCATTGCAGGCAGCAGCTTACTCCACTGTGCCACAATGTTGGCCACAACTTAGCATGGTATTTTAAAAATAAATATAGCATGTGAAGAGGTATCCAGATGCACTACTAACTGTATTCCTCTCCCTATTTCCTGAGTTCTAATTGTACTCTTCTCCCTGTTTCTTTTTTCCTACCATAGTCATCAGGGCCAATCACCAGCTAGCACCATGATCACTTTTTCTGACTTCCTTACTTTAAGATAGAAGCTAAAAATGTGAAGTGGCAACTCCAATGTCCAATTAAAAAAAAAAAAATCCCTTATGAAAGTGTTCCTCCTCTGGGTACAAAAACTATTACACCAACAGACCCTGAAATCATGGAAATGGGTTATGAGAGCAGTGAGTGGATCAGAGTTTAGCCTACTTGCAAGCCAACATGTTTGCCTCCTATTTTGCATAGTTGCTCACATCCTGGGTAAGAAACAAGTAGCTCTATTATCAGCACATTTGCATCAGTTCCTGGAGCCCTATTGCCACAGTGTGTGCTGCAGAGGGCCTGATGACACCTGCCCTCATGGTGAGTTGCATTACAGGGAGAGTCACAGCCAAGGACCAAGCAGTTTTTGAATAAGTTATAAATAAGCCACTCTCCATCACGGCAATTTATTGGCGGTAGTTCTATAGTTGCCTTGCCCTACTTCGTTGCCTAAATGACCAGGTGTAGAAACTGTTCAGTATCAGGTTCAGTTGGTCCTTGCAGAGTGGCCCAATTGACAATAAAATACAGGGATACTTAGGACCCATGGCAGACTCTCTTTTTTTCCCACAATGGAAAGAAAGATAACATGGGCATTGTGGTAGATGTAACAGCCAATCTGTCCTCTACTCTGGCTTCTGTTAATCTGTCAAGAGAAGAGGTATCACTGAATACTGTTAACTTATTTGGGGGCATATAACATATTTTAGGATATAATCTCAAAGTTTATTTTCCTACCTAGTTGCAAAACTAAACCCTCAGTTGCTTCTGGATGGTGAGCTACTTGATAAAACTGGGGATATTTGTGTGTATGTATCAGTCCCTGCTAAACATTTTTGCATGAAATGAGTTCTTTGTTGGAAGCAAGGTTGTATGCGATGTTGTATAAGGTATATGAAGTATAAAGAATTCAGTGAACTCAGAGTATATTAAAGAAGCATAAGGGGCCACTGCTGTGGCGTAACGGGTTAAGCCGCTGCCTGCAGTGCTGGCATCCCATATGGGCGCCGGTTCGAGACCTGGCTGCTCCACTTCGGATCCAGCTCTCTGCTATGGCCTGGGAAAGCAGTGGAGGATGGCCCAGTCTCCTTGGGCCCCTGTGCCTGAGTAGGAGTCCCGAAGAAGATCCTGGCTTCAGATTGGTGCAGCTCCAGCCATTGCAGCCAACTGGGGAGTGAACCAGCAGATGGAAGACGCCTCTCTCTCTCTCCTCTCTCCTCTCTCTCCTCTCTCCCCTCTCTCCTCTCTCCTCTCTCCCCTCTCTCCTCTCTCCTCTCTCCCCTCTCCCCTCTCCCCTCTCTCCTCTCTCCTTTCTCCTCTCTCCCCTCTCTCCTCTCTCCTTTCTCCTCTCTCCCCTCTCCCCTCTCCCCTCTCTCCCCTCTCTCCCCTCTCTCCCTTCTCTCCCCTCTCTCCCCTCTCTCCCCTCTCTCCCCTCTCTCCCCTCTCTCCTCTCTGTGTAATTCTGAATTTCAAATTAATCCTTTTTTAAAAAAAAAGGAAGAAGCATAAGTCAGGGAAAACAGACAAGCTGCATGAATTATTCCTATGAGAATAAATTGCTCCCTCTTTCCTGTTAGCAGGATTTCATTGTAATTGTATCTGCCACCTAGGCTACTAAACAGTATCAGGGAAGAAAGCTGGTCATTGTAATTGTCCAATGGTGACCTTGCAGAGGAAAGAGGATGTTAGAATTAAATGTATGTCTCCATTCTTTGCACCATGGCTACCTTGTTAGTGGTTCCGCTGAGAAAATTCAGCTGTGGTAGGAGTCGTCTGACTGATGGGCCATTGCGGCAGGCAGCCCTTGTGTAATCACCTCTCAGAGGGGATTGGACCTGAAGACAGAATAAGAAGTAGGATGCTACTACTGCGATTAGATTACATAACAGTCATGCCTTGCATTTGAGGTGATTTTGTGGAAAGGCAGCTGCCATGTTGGGAGATGATTTTTGGAGAAACCCACGTGGCCAGGAACTGAGAGAAGTCTGCAGTCCAAACTAAATCCTGCAAATTATCCTGTGAGTTTGAAGGTAGATCTTCACCTACTCCTGACTACTCAAACACACTGGCTGCAACTACATCTTAAGACCTGAAGCTAGAGTCTGCTCAAGCCAGGGACTGTGGCTTCTGGATTCCTAACCTCCCCCCCCCCAAAAAAAAAGAGAATAATTATTGTTTAGATCCACAAAATATTGGTATAATTTGTTAAACAACACTATTTAATTTATAATCTTATTCTGATGATGAGCCCTTTGGGGAGTCTTTTTTGAACATTCAGTGGGACCCAAATGTTCATGCTTTGGGACCGATTTGAGAGATCCTCTTCCAAAACCTTTCCTTGTCCCTGACTAGCTGAATATGCCACTCCCTGCTGCCTGTGAAGTGATGTAGATCTTTATCTCAAGCCAGATCACCATCTAGGGTAAGGTGTAGATGGTAAACCAAATTCTGCCCTCCTGGGGAATTTTTTTTTTTCTCCCTTCTACTGTGCCTTGAGGGCTTTTTTTTTTTTTTTTTTTTTTTTTTGACAGGCAGAGTGGACAGTGAGAGACAGAGAGAAAGGGAGAAAGGTCTTCCTTCCGTTGGTTCACCCCCTAATGGCCGCTGCGGCCGGAGCACTGCGCTGATCTGATGGCAGGAGCCAGGTGCTTCTCCTGGTCTCCCATGGGGTGCAGGGCCCAAGCACTTGGGCCATCCTCCACTGCACTCCCTGGCCACAGCAGAGAGCTGGCTTGGAAGAGGTGCAACCGGGACAGAATCCAGCACCCCGACTGGGACTAGAACCCGGTGTGCCGGCGCCGCAAGGCGGAGGATTAGCCTATTGAGCCGCGGCGCCGGCCCCCTTGAGGGCTTCTAAACACCAAACGCAATCCATTGTGGGCTGAATAGTTTAGTGAGCTGAATAGTTCAGTGAGCAAAACTATTGAGAATACAGCTTTGGTTTTTTTTCCTCTGACAATTGTGCTCAAGAAATGCATTAACTTCAACACCGGGAGTCAGTGTGCACCAACTCCCCATGTAGGACCTCTGTCCTTAATGTGTTGTACTATGCGAATTAATGGTAAAACTACTACTCAAACAGTACTCTATACTTTGTGTGTCTGTGTGGGTGTAAACTGTTGAAATCTTTACTTAGTATATACTAAGTTGATCTTCTGTATATAAAGATAATTAAAAATGAATCTTAATGAAGAATGGGATGGGAGAGGGAGTGGGAGATGGGATGGTTTGCAGGTGGGAGGGAGGTTATGGGGGGGAAGCCACTATAATTCAAAAGTTGTACTTTCGAGATTTATATTTATTAAATAAAAGTTTAAAAAATATTAAGGCAGAGTTGAGAATAGCAGTTTAAGTTGTAAAGTTCTGCACATGAAAAATAAAATATTGCAAAGGTTTTTTTTAAAAAAACAAAAAAAGAAGAAGAAGCGCATTAACTAGAAGGTATAAGGCAAGGATCAAAATCATGAGCTTAGGGGTGTGAGCAGCCTGCTAATGAAAGTTACCTGGGTTTTGCCTCTGGGCCTGTTCTGAATGCACAAGTCCTCTTAGGGAAAGAATTCCTTATCTAGGAGGACCATAAAACTTGCAGTTCATAAAGAGAAAGAGTGCATAGCCAGCTAACTTCACGTGGTCAGACACTATCAAGGCCTAATAACAGAATTTTTCTAAAAGGAAGAAAGGTTATAGAATTCTGAGGACCGCCACAGTGATCTCTAAACACTTCCACAGGTTACATAGAGCGTCCTGATCTGCCACGAGAGCTCTGGACACCACAGGAAGCTTTGGAATGTCGGAACCAATTAACAGAATTCCTTGTACTGTGGCCTAGTGCAGATGGAGCGCCTTCTCTTGCTCCAAAATATCGCCTTTCAGGTCAAATGGCCAATGAAACAGAAGCTCCTTGAGCAGCCAGAGACTTAAAAATAAAAGGTAGAATGTGGTAAGAGCAGCATATTACATGAGGGGAAAAGGATTGTAAAAGGGGCTGGATCATTGTATACTTGTAACAGGGATCAACCAGGAGGCCTTTGGCCTCAAACTGAGCGACATAAATGGAATTTCTCCCTCATCTAACTTCTGCTGTTACTTTGGATTTAATCAACATAGGGTTCAGGGAAGCCGGATGGTCCTCGGTAGGCAGCATTGCCACTCCTTTCTGTAGCCAGGAACGGATGCGAGCCGGACCGCACAAAGCCCCGCCCCGTGAAAGTCCCGCCCCCTCCGGGGCGGTCGCCCGCTCAACCCCCGTCCCACCCTTGCGCCTGCGCAAACGCTGCGGGAGGCGCCGTCATGACCGCATCAAGACTCGCCGGGTTGCTCGGGCGCTCTCCGGCCACTGCGTGGAGAGCGGCGGCAAGTAAGAGGTCCCGCGGCGGGCCAAGGTCGCGGGCTGGGTCGCGAAGGCGCAGGTGCCGCGAGAAGCGTCGTGCCCGGCGGAAGCCGTGTGTGAGAGGGCGCTGGGGGTCGCCGAGCTTCCCTGGTGTCCAGCTGTGCCCCCGGTGCCCTGGTCTTCACGGCCACTGCTCTGGCCGGAGGCCGCAAGCACTGTGGGTGGTTCATGTGGGATCTGGAGGGCGCACTGCACTGACACCCTTGACAGAGATGGAAAAGTTAGTCTTTTGGGAATCAGTCGCCCATTTACTTTTAAATTTGTATAAAAGTTAGATGAAGCCAGGAATTAGTACAGAAGCATTCTTGCTGTCAGTAGAAATCAACCGTTTTTAAACCCATTTTACTGGAAGTGTCTCAATTTATCTTTGAATTAGTTAGCAACCAGCGGTATGCTAAATCTAATTTTAATTTATGACGTCCCGAAGAAATGATGTGCTTAAGTTGATAACAGAAATGCCCTCGTAGTACATGGCCCCAGTAGCGGCTGTGCCGTTTGTTTTCCTGTCTATAATCATTTCCCTCAGATGCAAACATAGTACCTGTTAATTGTAAAAATTTTAAATGATTCAGAAATTAATAATTTGGAAAGTAAAAGCCTCACATTATCCAAACCCCTAGGTAATAACTGCTTAAAATAGTGTTGTGTTCATCCAGCATCCATTTGTAATAGTTTCAGAAATTATGAAGTATTTGATACCATATATGTGTGCATATACATATATATATATACGTACATACCACATGTGTAGTTATGAAGCAAAACCATCTATGAACTCATTCTCAGTTTTAGGAAAGTCTATATCCGTTGCTAAGGAGTTTGCTGATACAATTGTTTAGTGTTATGTTTTTGATCTTTATAGAAATGATTTCATATCGTTTGTATTTATTTTTTTCAGCTTATCCAATGTTTTGAGATTGCATCGTATTGATGTGTGAGATTGTAGTTACACATTCAGCTACACTGTCACTCTGCCTTTCAAGTAAATAAACAAATCTTTTAAAAATAAAATACAGTGCACCTGCATGTTCAGTCATTCACTTTGCTATGACAGGTAATTTTTAATGAGCAATTACTTACAACTTTTTTTTTTTTTAAGATTTATTTATTTATTTGAAAGTCAGAGTTACACAGAGAGAGGAGAGGCAAAGGGAGGTCTCCCATCCGCTGGTTCACTCCCCAGTTGGCCGCAACGGCCAGAGCTGTGCCAATCCGAAGCCAGGAGCCAGGAGCTTCTTCCATGTCTCCCAGGAAGGTGCAGGGGCCCAAGCACTTGGGCCATCTTCTGCTTTCCCAGGCCACAGCAAAGAGCTGGATTGGAAGAGGAGCAGCAGGGACTCGAACCGGCGCCCATATGGGATGCCAGCACTGCCAGGTGGTGCCTTTACCCACTATGTCACAGCACCAGCCTCTACAGTTTTATTGTAATCATGTTTAATCTTTATTGCTAGTACTTTGTGGTCTTGCATAAGAGAGTCTTACCTATGTTGAAGACAGAGATTCTCTCATATTTTCTTCTCAAAGATCTATAATTGTGTTTTTCAAATTTTAACCTTTTTTTATACAATAAATAAATTTTTGTGTGTGGTATGAGGCAAAAAAACAATTTTACTTTTTCCCGTGTCGTTAATTTGTTACCCTAGGTCATATATTTATAGGACCTTGCCCGCACTGATGTCTTCAGCTGTCATAAATCAAGCCTACAGGCATATGCATAGGTTGGCACTCTTCAGTTCCTTTGATTGCTCTGTACCACCTGTTTTAATAACCATACTTTTAAAATCTTGATATCTGGTAGGAAAGTCCCATCTTTTCTAGGGGTGCATTGGCTATCGGGTGTTTTCCATGAAAGTTTAGCGTTATGTTTTTATTTATTTATTTTTGCTGTCAAAGAACACTTTAAAAACAAGCAGTAGAGTTTGAGACATCAGGCTGCACATTATGGTTTTTTGTTTGTTTGTTTTGTGTTTTTTTTTTGTTTGTTTGTTTTTTTTTTTTTGTTTTTTTTTTGGACAGGCAGAGTGGACAGTGAGAGAGAGAGACAAAGGTCTTCCTTTGCCGTTGGTTCACCCTCTGGCCGCGCTGATCCGAAGCCAGGAGCCAGGTGCTTCTCCTGGTCTCCCATGCGGGTGCAGGGCCCAAGCACTTGGGCCATCCTCCACTGCACTCCCTGGCCACAGCAGAGAGCTGGACTGGAAGAGGAGCAACCGGGACAGAATCCGGCGCCCCGACCGGCACTAAAATCCAGTGTGCCGGTGCCGCGAGGCGGAGGATTAGCCTATTGAGCCATGGCGCCGGCCGCACATTATGTTCTTAAGAGGAAAAAAAATCCTGTTGAGATTTGATTGATATCACTTGATTTTTTTACAGTTAATTTTTGATTGATGTTTATGTTTAGAAGCAGAGTTTACGTCTTTATTGATTTTATGTCCAGTAACATAACTAAGTTACCTATTTATTTATTCAAGAGCTGGTGTTGTGGCATAGCAGGTAAAACCTGCATCTTGTAATGCTGGCATCCCCCCATGAGCGCTGATTAGAGTCCCAGGTGTTCTGCTTCAGATTCCAGCTCCCTGCGAATGGCCTGGGAAAATAGCGGAAGATAGTACAGGAGATTGGGCCCCTGCACCCAGTGGGAGACCCCAGTGAAGCTTCTTGCTCCTGACTTTTGCCTGGCTCAGCCCTGGCAGTTGTGGCCTTTCGGGGAGTAGACCAGCAGATGGAAGATCTTTCTGTTTGTCCCTCTTTCTCTCTGTAATTCTGCCTTCAAGTAAATAAAATATAATCTTGGGGCTGGCACTGTGTCACAGCGAGTTAAAGCCGTGGCCTGAAGCGCTGGCATCCCATATGGTGCTGGTTTGAGTCCCTTCTGCTCCTCTTCTGATCCAGCTCTCTGCTATGGCCTGGGAAAGCAGTGGAAGATGGCCCAAGTCCTTGGGCCCCTGCACCCATGTGGGAGACCCGGAAGAAGCTCCTGGCTCCTGGCTTCGGATCGGCACAGCTCTGGCTGTTGTGGCCACCTAGGGAGTGAACCAGTGGATGGAAGACCTCTTTCTCTGTCTCTACCCTTCTCTGTAACTCTTTCAAATAAATAAAGATGAGTCTTAAAAAAATCTTTAAGACCATTTTTTTTTATTTGCAGATTTTGGAGGAGGTTGCTAGAAAGATACTCATTTATCTGCAAATAGTGACAGTCTGGTTTCTCATTTTCTAGTTTCTACATGTTTCTTTTTTTTTCCTCTCTCTCTCCTATTTTCCTGTCCTTGATCAGCTTTCCAACAGTAATGATTCCAGAAGTAATGATAGCAGGTTATATTGTTTGATACTGTAAAGGGAATGTGTTTGTGTTTTATCAGTGAAGTGTGGTATTGGCTATAGACATGGCTTTTTTAGGCTAAGGAAATCCCCTTTTATTCCTAGAAGGGTCTTTTGGATTTTTTTGTTTATGAACTTGTTTTTTAAGACTAAGTAAATTTTGAGATTTACTGAATTA
Organism: Oryctolagus cuniculus; assembly: GCF_051225735.1. NCBI lineage: Eukaryota > Metazoa > Chordata > Mammalia > Lagomorpha > Leporidae > Oryctolagus > Oryctolagus cuniculus. The sequence continues at coordinate 102,046,602 of NC_142871.1, read as the reverse complement.
GTTTGTCTTCATCTTACTGGAATGGTTATATCAATTTTCTTCTTTAATCTTGTTAGTTGATGAGTTACAGATTTTTCTGGTGGTGAATCATTTTTACATTCCCATAAAATACTCTGATCGTGATGATTTTTCAACATTTTATTTAGAAATTGACCTATAAGCTTGCTGTCTTAGACTTTTTCATTTCTGATTTTAAAATTAAGATTATTCTAGCCACCTTTTTCCTTCTCTGTTAGACTTTTGTTGGGATTGGAATTATCTGTTCCTTAAGTCATTGTTAAAGCTCAACTGCAAAACTATTTAGATGTGCTGTTTTCTTTAGGGATGATTTTAAAGTACTAATTTGATTTGCATAGGTCATTCATTTATCTTCCTTTGAGAAATGTCTATATCTGCTGCCCATTGTAAAAATATTTTTGTTTATTTTTTATTTGAAAGGCAGAGAGAAAAAGACAGAGGTCTTCAATCTGCTGGTTCATTCGCACTTGGACTATTTGGGTTTTGGTTGTGTTTACCATTGAGTTCTCTGAGTTTTATATATATGTATCTCCCATGCTGTGGTTCTCTCTCTCTTCCCCATGGATTGTCTCCCTGGCTGTGCAGAAGCTATTGAGTTAGATGAATTCCATTTCTATGCTGCTGCTTTTGTGCTTTTGGAATGTGATCCAAAAATCCTTGCCCATTACAGTGGCTTTTTTTTTTTTTTTTAAGATTTATTTATTTGAAAGGCACAGGAATAGAGAGTGAGCAACAAAGAGAAATCTTCCATCTTCTAGTTCACTCCCTAAATGTCCCCAACAATTGGGGCCAGGCTAGGTGGAAGCTAGGAGCCAAGATCTCTATTTGAGTCTCCCATGTGGGTAATGGAAACTTAAGTACTTGGGTCATTATCTACTGTGTCTCAGGCACATCAGCAGGAAGCTGGATTGGAAGCATAGAGTAGCAGCACTCTAACCAGGCATTCCTGTATGTTGCAGCTTACACTATTGTACCACCATACTCACTCATTCCACTGTCTTGAAGTGTTTCCCTAGATTTTCTTGTAGAAATTTCAAAGTTCCAGATACCACTTTATTTGTTTAATCCATTTTGAGTTGGTTTTTGTGCATAGTGAGAGACAGGTGTCTAGTTTGTTTTTTTTTTTTTTCTTTTTGACAGGCAGAGTTAGTGGGAGAGAGAGAGACAGAGAGAAAGGTCTTCCTTCCATTGGTTCGCCCCCCAAATGGCCACTACAACAGGCACGCTCCGCTGATCCGAAGCCAGGAGCCAGGTGCTTCCTCCTGGTCTCCCATGCCAGTGCAGGGCCCAAGCACTTGAGTCATCCTCCACTGCCTTCCCGGGCCACAGCAGAGAGCTGGACTGGAAGAGGAGCAACCAGGACAGAATCCAGCGCCCCAACCGGGACTAGAACCCGGGGTGCTGGCGCTGCAGGCGGAGGATTAGCCTAGTGAGCCATGGCGCCGGCTTTCCAGTGTATGTCTTAGCATTTTGGTCAAATATCAGTTGGTTGTAGCTGTGTGGGTTTACTTCTGTTGTCTCTATTGGGTTCCAATGCTCAATGGATCTGATTTTATGCCAATAGCATGCTGTTTTAGTTTTAATAAGTTTGAGTTTGGTATTGTGGCACAGCAAATTGAGCTTCCACCTGCTATGCTGGCACCCTGTATAATTGCAGGTTGCCTCTGCCACCCCTGTGGTAGACCTGGATGAAGTCCCAGGCTCCTGGCTTCAGCTTGGACCAGCCCTGGCCGTTGTGGTCATTTGCAGAATGAACCAGTGGGTGCAAGCTCACTTGCTTTCTCTTGCTCTCCCCTTCTCCCCTTCTCCTTCTCCCTCTGTCACTAACTCTACCTTTAAAAAAAAAATCTTTTATTTGCTTGAAAGCCAGAGTTACAGAAGGGGAGGGAGGGTAGGATGGAGGAAAGGAGAGAGGGAGAGATTGAGAGATTGAGATCTTTGATCCACTGATTCACTCCCCAAATGGCCACAAAGAAGCCGGTCTCCAACGTGGGTACAGGAACCCCAGCACTTGCGCCATCTGCTGCTGCTTTCCCAAGGTGCTTTTGCAAGGAGCTGGATCAGAAGTAGAGCAGTTGGGACCCATATGGGATGCTAGCATCTCAGGTGGCAGCCTAACCCTTCATGCCACAATTCTGGCCAGCCTCCTAACTTTGCCTTTCAAATGGATAAATCTTTTTTTAAAAAATTATGGTAGTGCCGGCACCGTGGCTCAATAGGCTAATCCTCCGCCTAGCGGCGCCGGCACACCAGGTTCTAGTCCCGGTCGGGGCGCCGGATTCTGTCCCGGTTGCCCCTCTTCCAGGCCAGCCCTCTGCTGTGGCCAGGGAGTGCAGTGGAGGATGGCCCAGGTGCTTGGGCCCTGCACCCCATGGGAGACCAGGAAAAGCACCTGGCTCCTGGCTCCTGCCATCGGATCAGCGCGGTGCGCCGGCCGCAGCGCGCCGGCCGCGGCGGCCACTGGAGGGTGAACCAACGGCAAAGGAAGACCTTTCTCTCTGTCTCTCTCTCTCACTGTCCACTCTGCCTGTCAAAAAATAAAAAAAAAAATAAATAAATAAAAAATTATGGTAGCTTTGTTGCTGTATTTTAAAGTCAGGTGTATAATGCTTCCTGTTTTGTTCTTTCTGCTCAAGATTCCTTTGGGTAATCACGGTCTTTGTGATTCTGTAAAAATTTTAGAAATTTTTTTATGACAAATGTCATTGGTATTTTGATGGGGTTGAATTGAATGTATATTGCTTTGGGTAGTAATAGACATTTTAATGATAATGATTCTTACAAACATGAAAATGGAATGTCTTTTTTTGCATCTTGTTCAGTTCTTTCATCAATGAATTAGTTTTCATTGTAGTGATCTTCACCTTTGTGGTTAAAAGATAAGAAACACTGGGCTGGCGCCGTGGTTCACTAGGCTAATCCTCCACCTGCGGCACCAGCACCCTGGGTTCTAGTCCCGGTTGGGGCACCGGATTCTGTCCCGATTGCCCCTCTTCCAGGCCAGCTCTCTGCTGTGGCCCGGGAGTGCAGTGGAGGATGGCCCAAGTGCTTGGGCCCTACACCCGCATGGGAGACCAGGAGAAGCACCTGGCTTCAGATCAGTGCGGTGAGCTGGCCGCAGCGGCCATTAGGGGGTGAACCAACGGAAGGAAGACCTTTCTCTCTGTCTCTCACACTGTCCACTCTGCCTGTCAAAAAATAAATAAATAAATAAGAAACACTAATAAGTAACTCTGTACTTGCACTCTATTCCTCCCTGTGGTTTGAATTTTTGATGTTCCATTATGCCTCTTCTTCTTTTGCCTATTTTTTTTTTTAACATTTTAAAGATTGATTGATTGATTGATCTGAAAGGCAGAGAGAGGTAGAGAGAGGTCTTCCTTTCATGGATTGATTCCTCAAATGGCCACAAAAATCAGGGACTGTCCAGGCCAGACCCAAAAGTTGGGACTCCATCCAGGTCTCTCACATGAGTAGCAAGGGCCCACATAATAGGGCATCTTCCTCTGCTTCCCAGGCACATTAGTGGGAAGCTGGTTTGGAAGCAGTAGTGAAACTCAAATCAGTGTTCCAAAATGGGATGCTGGATGCTGGCATTGTAGGTAGTGGCATAGCTACTGTGCCACATGCTACCTCTTGTCTCTTAACATTTTAATGTAGTTATTATTTTTTAATTATTTTGTTTCTTAGTCTTCACACTAAAGATTTGACTGATTTACACACCATATTTACAATATTAAAGCATTCAGAATTTGTCTGTATAGTTATTCTTACTCCTAAGTTTTCCACCTTCTGGTATTTCCTTCTTAAGATTAACATCTTGGCCAGTGCCGCGGCTCACTTGGCTAATCCTCCTCCTGTGGCACCGGCACCCCAGGTTCTAGTCCCAGTTGGGGCGCTGGATTCTGTCCCGGTTGCTCCTCTTCCAGTCCAGCTCTCTGCTGTGGCCCGGGAAGGCAGTGGAGGATGGCCCAGGTGCTTGGGCCCTGCACTGGCATGGGAGACCAGGAGGAAGCACCTGGCTCTTGGCTTCGGATTGACACTGCGTGCCGGCCCTGGTGGCCATTGGAGGGTGAACCAACGGCAAAAAGGAAGACCTTTCTCTCTGTCTCTCTCTCTCACTAACTCTGCCTGTAAAAAAAAAAAAAAAAAAAAAAAAAAAAAATATATATATATATATATATATATATATATAATGAACATCTCTTTCAACTTGAAGAGCCCTGCATATCATGTCTTGTAAATCAGGTCTAGTGATGGTAAATTCTCTGAATTTTTTTTAGTCTAGGAATGTTTTTATCTCTCCCTTGTATCTAAAGAACAGCTTTGCTGGGTACATTCTTGGCTGGCAGTTTTTTCCTTCAGTACTGCTAAAGTCTCATCCCGCTCTCTCCTGACCTATAAGGTTTCTGCTGAGAAGTCTGCAATCAGCAATATTGGGATTTGTTTGTAATTAGTTTCTTTTCCCTTGTATCTTGGAGAATCCTCTCTCTGTCAAGACTTGGTTATAATGTCATGGGGTAGATGTGGTTGGGTTGAATCTGACTGGTCTGACCTTTCTCAACGTGGGTGGTTGTATCTTTCTCCAGGTTTTGGAAATTTCCTGTTTTTATCTCTGAATATTTTTTCTACATTTTGGCATACTCAGGTTCCTCTTGAACACCATTAATTTGCATTTTTGTTCTTTTTGTGCTGTCCCAAGTTCCTGTAATCTTTCTTCTTTCCTCTTGATTTTTTTTCTTTCAACTTTGGATTTTTAAATAGCCTGTCTTCCAACTCACTGAATCTTCTGTTTGATCTATTCTGCTATTGATGCATTGTGTTGGGGCTGGCGCTGTGACATAGTGGACTAAGTCTCCGCCTGAGGCACTGGCATCCCATATGGATGTGGTTTCTAATCCTGGCTGCTCCTCTTCCGATCCAGTTTGCTGCTATGGCCTTGGAAAGCAATTGAAGATGGCCCAAGTGCATGGGCCCCTGCATTCATGTGGGAGACCTAGAAGAAATTCCTGGCTCCTGACTTCAGATCAGCCCATCTCCGACTGTTGTGGCCATTTGGGGAGTGCACCAGCGGATGGAAGACCTTTCTCTCTGCCTTTCCCTCTCTCTTTCTGTAACTTTGCCTTTCAAATAAATAAATAAATCTTTTTTTTTTAAAGATACATTGTGTTGCAATTTAACCTCAGTATACTTTTGATTTGAAACATTTCCATTTTATGTTTATTTGTTTAAAGTTTTAGTTATTTATTATTTGAAAGTAGAGTGAGTGAAAGAGACAGAGTGAGATACCTTACATTACCTTACATAACTCAACAAATGCCTACAACAACCAGGGCTAGGCCAGGTTGAAGCCAGGAACCAGAAACTGTATCCAAGACTCCCATATGGATGGCAGGGACCCAAGTACTTGAGACATCACCTTCTGCTTTCTAGGCTGTGCATTAGCAGGAAGCTGGATCCGAAGTAGAGGTAGGACTGGAACCCAGGCGCTCTGATGTAGAATGCAGGCGTCCCAAGTTGTGAGATACACAGCTGTACTATAATATCTTCCCCTTGTTTCATTTTTTTAAAATTACTCCATGTTTCTGTTAGTTCTGTCTGTTGGAATAGTAAATCATTCCTTTGTGTTCTCTTAGTTGATCTGCCTTTAAAAACAGCTTTTTTTTTTTTTTTAAGATTTATTTATTTGAAAGAGCTACAGAAGGAGAGAGACAGACAGACAGACAGACAGACCTTCCTTCCATCCTCTGGTTCACTTTCCAGATGGTCTCAATAGCTAGCACTGGGCCAGGCTGAAGCAAGGAACCAGGAGCTTCTTCCAGTTCTCCCACTGGTTAGCAGGAACCCAAGCACTTGGGCCATCCTCTGCTGCTTTTCCCAGGCCATTAGCAGGGAGCTGGATCTGAAGTAATGCACCCAGGACACAAACCATTTGCTGGTTCACTCTCCAAATGGCTTCAGCGGCTGAGGCAGGTCCAAGCTGAAGCCAGGTGCCCAGAACTCCTTCCAGGTTTCCCATATGGGTGGCAAGGGCCCAAGCACTTGGGCTATCTGCTGCTTTTCAGGTCTATTAGCAGGGAGCTGGGTTGGGCTGCCGGTGTTACAGTTGCCAGCTTAACCCTCTGTGCTACAATGCCAGCCCCTCTGTCTTTATCTTAAACTTACCCTTTCTCATTGCTCTGGCTTCTGGCTTCCACTATAGCTATTGGGAAATATGTTGCCAGTCTAATTTTGTTTTTGTATAAATAATCTTCCATATGGCTACTTTTAAGATTCTGATTGCTGGGGTTCTTCTTTTTACTTTATTTCTAAGTATGGAATTAAAAAATTCTGCTTGGCAATTTGTGCTTTCTAAATCTGAAGATACCTTTTTGTTGTGTGTCTCCTGACTTTGCAGATCCCTCCTTCTGGAACTTGATTAAATAAATATTGTTACACTTTCTCATTTTATCTACCATATGCTTTAACTTCTCTATCATCATTTTCATTTCTTTGTCTCTTTTTTCTATAATTTATTTGGAACTTTATTCCAGATCACAGATTCCCTTTTCATTTGCATTTATTCTGCTAGTTAACCTTTTAACTGACCTTCAAATTTAAAAGTCATCCTGTTTCTAGATGGCCTAGTCATATTTTTTATATTTACTTATTATTTATTCATTTTTATTTTCTTTAAATACATTTAGCTGTTTTATATTCAGAAGGCAGTATATGAATCTTTATGGTGAGGTCCCACTGTTGTGTTGTTTATTGATTCTGCTAACTCTTGTTTGTGATGGCTTGTTTCTTGAAAATTTTACTAAATTCTCTAGGGGACTTGCATAGAACATGGGTTGAGAGTGTATTTCTCCTCAGAGGATTGACTTCTGTGTTTACTATGTGTCTAGGGGTGTGTAAACCTTAGACTTGTGTCTACTTTATGGTAAGATAGTCCCCTTGGGGATTTTTGAGACATGCAAATAGTGTGTGATCAGGCCTGAAGACAGGTGTGGTCAGCCTGTAGCTTCATAATCTCAGAGTCTATTCATGTCTCCACTTAGGGCCATGGTTGACCTAGACACTTTGCCTTCCTTAATTTAACCTTTTTTCTGGTTCCTTGTTTTTTGGACCAGTAGCGTAAATATCACCTGGGAGCTTGTTACAAATACAGAACCTCAGACCCCACTAGAACTCAGAATTTGCATTATAAAAACATTTTTAATTATCTATTTGTATTTATCGGAAAGTCATAGAGGGATAGAAAGAGACAGGCCGTCCATCCACTGGTTCACTCCACAAATGCCCCAAGAGCAAGAGGTGGACCAATCCTAAGTTAGGACCTGAAAATCAATCCAGATCTCTCAAATAGTGGGCAGGGACCCAAGTACTTGAACCATCATGTGCTGCCTCCCAGGGAGTACATTAAAGAAACTGGATTGAAAGGAGAGCCGGGAGCCAGCATTGTGGCATAGCCAGTAAAGCCACTGCCTGTGACACTGCATCCCATATGGGGACCCATTTGTGTCCTGGCTGCTCCATTTCACATGCAACTCCATGCTAATGGTCTGGGAAAAGCAGAAGATGGCCTAAGTGCTTGGGCCCCTGCCACGCACGTGGGAGACCCAGATGAAGCTCCTAGCTCCGGGCTTCAGCCTGGCTCAGCCCTAGCAATTGTGGCCACTTGGGGAGTGAACCAACAGACAGAAGATCTTTGTCTCTGTCTCTCCCCTTCTCTCTCTGACTTTCAAATAAATAAATATAGAAAGAAAAAGTTGAGCTAGGACTCCATCCCAGGCACTCTGATATGGGGTGCTGGTATTCCAAGCAGTGTCTTAACCTCAGCATCAAAGCCTGGTCCCATTTTAACAAGATCCCCCAGGTGGTTTGTGTGCATTTCTTAAATCTTCCTGTTCGCCTTCTTTTCTCAGTGAGTGTGAGGCTCCTTGACTTCTGGCCTCTAATAGGCTTTCTGTTTTGCTCAGGCTTAACATACTGTCATATCCCTGCTATTCAAAAAGCTCCACCACCAAGGCATTAGGCAAGAAAAGGCACAGGATATGTAGCAAGTTCAGTTTGGATTTTTTTGTTTGTTTGTTTGTTTGTTTTAGAAAGCTTTTATTTAATAAATATACATTTCATAGGTACGACTTTTGGAATATAGCAGTTCTCCCCCACCATACCCGCCCTCCCACCCCCAAAATGTCCCACCTCATACCCCTTCTCCCATCTCATTCTTCATTAAGATTCATTTTTAATTATCTTTATGTGCAGAAGATTAACTCTACTAAGTAAAGATGTCAACAATTTGCACCCACACAGACACAAAAAGTATAGAGTACTGTTTGAAGACAAGTTTTACTGTTAATTGTCATAGAACAATTCATTAAGGACAGAGGTCCTACATGTGGAGCGAGTACACAATGACTCCTGTTGATAATTTAACAATTGACACTCTTATTTATGACGTCAGTAATCACCCAAGGCTCTTGTCATGAGCTGCCAAGGATATGGAAGCCTTTTGAGTCCACAAACTCTGACATTATTGAGGCAGGACCATAATCAAAGTGGAGGTTCTCTCCTCCTTTCAGAGAAAGGTACCTCCTTCTTTGAAGGTCCCTTCTTTCCACTGGGATTTCACTCACAGAGATCTTTCATGTAGGCCATTTTTTTGCCACAGTGTCTTGGCTTTCCATGCCTGAAATGCTGATTCTGAGGTCAGAGTGCTATTTAGGACATTTGTCATGTTGGATCATTCTCTCCTTTTTAAATCTATCTATTGTTATTCCTAGACACTTGGTCTTATTTATGTGATCCTTTTGACACTTAATCCTATCTATATGATCAGTTACACACTTAATATGATCACTTTAACATGTAAGATGGCATTAGTACCTGCCAACTTAATGGAATTTGAAGTCCTATAGCTAATTTTTAGCCTTACCCTTAGGTGTAAGTCTGTGGGAATGTATGCCGAACTGTACATCTCCTCCCTCTCTTATTCCCACTCTTATTTTTAATAGGGATCAATTTTCAATTGAATTTAAACACCTAAGAATAATTCTGTGTTAAGAGTTCAACCAATGGTATTAAGTAGAAAAAGAAAATACTAGAAAGAATAAAATAGTAAGCTATTCCTCAACAGTCAGTTGTAATTGCTTCTCATAGTGTCAGTTTCAGTTCTACAGGTTCAGTTTTAATGTTTGCTTTCTGTATAGAACTACCTTTTTAGATTTGGATCATTATTTACTTTCTTAAAGGCTCTTCCTCTTATTTAGAAACATTTTGTTTCTTTTTTGAGCTGTTTAGATGTTTTAGAGCTGTAGGGTTTTGATTTTGGTCTCTTTATCAAATCTCAGAAACAGAAGTTCTGAGTTGTTTGTTGTGTGTGAGGGTATTTTAATGGTGATTCACTCATTTTCCTTTGCTTTTATTGTTTCCTTGGAAGGGCACCTTCTTGCCTGCTATTTGTTTGTAAACACAATTCTACATACACTTGGAGTTTGGACAAACAGCACCTAGTAGAATACCTGGGCTTTCTTGTAGTTTGTTTTTGTTTTTGTTTTTGTTTTTGTTTTGTTTTTGAGAGGGTAGAGTTACAGAGAGAGGTCATCCATCTGCTAGTTCACTCCCCAAATGGCCATGATGGCCAGAGCTGGGCTGGTCTGAACCCAGGAGCTAGGAGCTTCTTCCAGGTCTCCCACATTGGTGCAGGGGCCCAAGAACTTGAGGCATCTTCTACTGCTTTCCCAGGCTGTTAGCAGAGATCTGGATCAGAAGAGGAGCAGCTGGGACATGAATAGGTGCCTGTATGAGATCGCTGTCGCCGTAGGCAGAAGCTTAGCCCACTAAGCCTCAGTGCTGTCCCCTCCTTGTAGTCTTTTTTTTTTTTTTTTTTTTTTTTTTTTTTTTTTTGACAGGCAGATTTGACAGAGAGAGACAGAGAGAAAGGTCTTCCTTTCTGTTGGTTTACCCCCCAAATAGCCGTTACAGCCGGCGCGCTTTGCCAATCCAAAGCCAGGAGCCAGGTGCTTCTCCTGGTCTCCCATGTGGGTGCAGGGCCCAAGCACTTGGGCCATCCTCCACTGCCTTCCCAGGCCACAGCAGAGAGCTGGACCGGAAGAGGAGCAACTGGGACAGAATCTGGCTCCCCAACCGGGACTAGAACCCTAGAACCCCGGGTGCCGGCGCCACAGGAGGAGGATTAGCCTAGTGAGCCGCGGCACCGGCCATCCTCCTTGTAGTCTTAAGATGAGTTTTACTCTACCAGCTACTTCCAATATAGTGGAGGTAGTCAAAACTCTGCTGCTAGCCAAAATGTAATACTAACATTAATTTAGCTACTATTGCTCAGCATTTCTTTTTTTCTTTTTCTTTTTCTTTTTTTTTTTTTTTTTTTTTTTTTTTTGAGAGGCAGAGACGTAACTCCCATCCTCTTGTTCACACCCCAAATGTCTGAAATGATCAGGCCTGGGACTGGGCCAGAGGATCTGGAAATGCAATCCAAGTCTCCTACATGGATGGCAGGAACCCAATTACTTGAGCCATCACTGCTGCCTCCCAGTCTGATCTGGGGGTGGCCGGAGTTAGGAGCTATAGCCAGGAACCATTCCCAGGCACTCCAATGTGGGACACATTATAATGCTAGGCTAAACACCTCCCAACATCTACTCTTTGATAGCTAGAATCAAGAGACATGGTTCTTGGGCTCACCTTTGCATCTTAATCATTCTCATCTACAGTCCCTCTTTCTTCTACCATGAAGCTACTTGTACATGTCTCACTACCAGCAACTCTGACGACTGATGTGCATGGACATGTCTCTAAAGCTGTACAGCTTCCGGGTGCCAAGGAGCACAGTGTCTAAGTCTATCCTTGTACTATACAGAAACAAGAGGAATTTTCTTTCCCCACATTCTGTCATACTATTAGCTAACTATTGTTTCTTTTTGGGGCTGGTGTTGTGACACAGCAAGTTAAGCCATCACTGGCAATGCTGGCATCCCATATTGGAGCTCCGGTTCAGGTCCCAGCTGTTCCACTTTCAGCTCCCTGCCTGGGAAAGCAGCAGGTGATGGGTCAAGTCCTTGGGCCCCTGCCACCTACATGAGAGACCTGGATGGAGTTCCTGGCTCCTGGCTTCAGCCTGGCCCACCCCAGCGGTTATATGTGTTTATATATATTTGTACAATTTTGCCAATGGTTAAACAACCTATTTCAGAGCTCTTCAGAATGGTGACATTGGTTGTCCTTAAGGAAGGAAAGTGGTTGTCTTAAAAATAGGCCTAGAGGGAAGAATTTTCACTGTCTTTTTTTGTACCTTTTGAACTTTGATGAATGTGAACATATAAATTAAAAGCAAATAAGTCAAATTTTTAAAATAGAGTGAATAAACAACTTTTATTTTTCTACTCTCTCCCCCCTGCTAGGATTACCCTTCCTGTGCCATTCTTTGAGAAAAACAAGTTCTTCTCAAGGAGGAAAGTCTAAACCTGTCACACAGGCCCTTAAGAAGCCAAGGTTACCACAAGGTCGTTTTGATGCACCAGAGGACTCCCATTTGGAGAAGGAACCACTGAAAAGTGAGTAAAGCTTCTCTTCTAATTTTTGAAGAAAGGGTTTTCCTTACTGTGAAAGTAAATGAAAGAAAAGAAATATTTTATTGCTTAGAGGTCTTTATTGATAATAATAAGACATTTTTAAACAGAGTAAAGTCATCATATTGATAAATGTGAGCTTCAGAAAAAAGTGGGTGGTGGTATTGTGGCATAGCAGATAGGGTTGCTGCCTGCAATGCCGACATCCCATCTGGCACCTGTTTGAATCCAGGCTGCTCCATTTCCAATCCAGCTCCCAGCTGTGGCCTGTGAAAAGCAATGGAGGATGGCCCAAGTGCTTGGGCCCCTGTACCCACATAGGACACCCAGAAGGGGCTCCTGGCTCCTGGCTTCTGCCTGGCCATCTGGGGAGTAAGCTAGTATATGAAAGATCTCTCTGTGTGTGTCTCTGTAACTCTGGCTTTCAAGTAAATAAATAATTCTTCAAAAAAAATAAAAAGTTTTCCAAGACCTTAACAGTTATATGCTTGTGTTTAATTGTTTGATTTGTTAGATTTCATTATTCACAACTCTATAGGTTGAGAGTTCCTTTGATACAGATAGCAGAAACCTACTTCAGCAAATGGAAGCAGAAGATGTGATAGATTGCCATTAGGGTACAGGGTAAAGGTGACACTCCCAAGGGCAGAGATGCTGGTGCATCCTGGCAGAAGCAGATTATTCTCCCTCTTCCTCTTGAGACTGGTCACTTCTTTCCATTGTTTTCTGTCTCCAAGCTAGCTTCATAGTGCCCTGGGCAGAAAGTAATGGCCCCCGTTAGTTCTTAAGTTCAAGAGAGCAGTCAGACTGAGCCCAGAATTTCTTACTCCTGAATGTAAAATCCCTAGAAAGAAAATTCACAGGCCAAGTTCGGATCAGGTATCCACAGCTGAATCAACAGAGTGGCCGGTGGGACTCGTCACAGGTGAAGGTGGTTATTCTCACTGTAGCAACATGGCTAGAGAGAGAGAACAGGTAATTTTGAGAACAAAGATTGGTAGGATGAGTGTGATAATAGATGTAACATTATTTTATGTTCAGTATGTATAAGATTTGGCTCATGCCTTAAAACTTTGTTTTTAAAGTACTACTTTGTTTTCATTCCATGTCCTTTATACATTTGAATTGTAAAACATATGCAAGTGTTAGGTATTCAAAAAGTAGAATTTTAAATGGCCTAAGTATAAACATATCACTTTACGACCCTGGCAAGACTGTCTTGCTTGTCTTAACTTTTCCAGTGAAATGAGAGTTAATCCATCTATACAGTGATGCATCCTAGGCAAGAAGACATCATTAAAGGATTTGGAGACCTGTGTCTGGAACTTTCCTGGAATATAAAAACTTTTTTTGTTTACTCATTAAGTTAAATATTTTGATTTATAGCAGTCTACCATGCCAGTCTAATAATAAGCAGAAAAATCAGCCAAGAGAATGGAGACTTTTAAAAAGCTATAATAATCTAAAGGTAAAATGTTTCCTCAGGGGGAAGTTACCTCCTTAAAGCTGTTCCTGGAATCTGTTGTCTTGGTTTCTGTTACGCTTTTTCCAGTTTGGAATTGTTTCTTCAACTCTTTTTTCCTGTATGTATAAAAAAATTTTTAATTTTATACTTTTTTTAATTTTATGCTTTTTTTAAATTATTTTATTTATTTGAGAGGCACAGACAGGGAGATCTTCCATCCCCTGGTTCACTTCACAAATGCCTATAATAACCAGTGCTAGGGCCAGCCAAAGCCAAGTGCCTAGAACTCAGTTCAGCTTTCCCACGTGGGTTACAAAAACTGAAGCCTTTGTGGCAATCACCTGCTGCCTCCCAGGGTACTCATTAGAAGAAGGCTGGAATTGAGGATGGAACTGAGACTGAAACCCAAGCTCTTTGATACAAGATGCAGAGCATCTTAGCCAGTATCTTAACCCCTAGGCCAAACAACCCCAACATGATCTTGAATATCATCGTTGGTGATTCACACATTGATACCTCTAGACTGACCTCTCTCCCAAATTTCACTCTCTTATCTTCAGTTGCCTCCTGAACGTCTTACTTTGCATATTCTAAACATCTCAAAATTAATATTTCTAAAACTAAACTCATCCTGTACTCATTCCTTCCTCCCTACCACAAGCCCAACTCCATATTTCTTCCACTCCCCAAATTCATATGCTGAAGCCCTAACTCACAATCTGATGGTGTTCAAAGCTGGAGCCTTTGGGAGGTAATCAGGCTCAGATGAGATCATGAGAGCAGGGCCCTGATGATGGGGCTAGTACCTTATGGGAAGAAACACAGAGAGCAAACTCTGTGTCTCTGCCATATGAGAACACAGGAGGCAGAGACACCTGGAAGCTAGAAAGAGTCCTCGCCAGAACCTGACTATGCTGGCACCCTGATTTTGAGTTTCTTGCCTCCCAAGGTGTGAGAAATAAATTTCTGTTGTTTATGCTACTCAGTTTATGGTATTATGGTAGCCTGAGCTGACTCATATGCCCCGTGAGTCCTGGAGATGTGGGAGGAAGAAGGACATCTCTTAGAGAGGCTTCCAGGGGAGGTCATAGTCTAGGGATGTGCCAACTTGAAGATGGAGCAGGAAATTACTTAGAAAATGGAATGATGAGGAGATTCAGGGAAAGTTTATTCATTGTAGAGCAAGAATTAACATATGAAGAAATATTTGAAATTTTTCAAGCTTCTACATCATCTTTGTTTTGTCTAGGGAGAGGCTGCATGATTTGAAGGATGATCTCCTAGTTTTTATTTATTTATTTATTTGAAAGAGTTACACAGAGAGAGGAGAGGAAGAGAGAGAGAGAGAGGTCTTCCATCCACTGGTTCACTCCCCAGATGGCCACAGAGGCCTAAGCTTTGCCAATATGGCACAGCGCCAGCCGTAGTGGCCATTTGGGGAGTGAACCAGCGAAAGGAAAACCTTTCTCTCTGTCTCTCTCTCTCTCACTGTCTATAACTACCTGTCAAATAAATTTTTTTTAAAAAAAAGATACATTGTTTAAGAATCAGAGTTCTTCCTGTTAGCTGGTTCTTCCACTGTCTACAGAGCAGTGTGGATTGAGCATGGCTGTAGTCAGAATGTCTAAAGTTGAGCTCAGCCACACCGCTTAGTAATTGTATGACACAATTGTACTACTTAGCAGTTGTGTGACACTCAGCAGCTTTCTTATTTTTCATTTATTTATTTTATTTGAAAGGCAGAGACAGAGAGACACAGAGAGAAAGAGAATCTTCCTTCTGATAATATACTTGCCAAATGGCCACATCAGCCAGGGCTAGGTCATACCAAAGACAGGAGCCCAGAACTCAATCCAGGTCTCCCACATGGTGGTGGGGACCCAAGTAACTGAGCCATCATCTGATACCTCCCACCTGATACCTTGCATTACAGCAAGCTGGACTCCAAAACTCAAACCTAGGCACTTGGATGTGGGCTATGAGACCAGGGGACATCCCAACCAGCACCACCTGCCCACCCCGAGCAACTTTCTTAATCTTTTGTCTCAGTTTCCTTTTCTATAAATTGGAGACAAGGATTTTTCCCGTCCCATATGATTATTATGAAAATCAAATGAATTAGTATGTATAAAGTACTCAGAAATGGACTTGACTCATAGTGAAGATAAACACATAGTATTAAGTTCAGATTGCTGTTATGTCCATAAATGGCGCTACCAGCTAACCAGTTGCTGCAGCTAAAACTCTGTGATGAGCAACAGTAATATTCATAACTAATACTAATCAGCACTCTTTCATGTACATAGCACTAATGCTGGCCCCTTTATGTGAATTTATTTGTTTAATTCTCAAGACAGTAAGGTATTATTGTTCTTGCTATTTTTCTAAAAGTAAGGCATTAAATAAAAGTAGGTTCTTCAAAGTAATCTTGTTTCAAAACCTTCCATATCCTATGAATTTGCATTCTGTAGTCTTGGCCCCCTTTCCTTCTGTTTGGATTCAACAGCACGTATGAAGCTGCTTCTCAGACTAGGGGCTGAAAGTGCTCCAAGAATTTTAAGTCATTAATGTTGGTAGTAAAATTGGTTGCATACTGGGGCCACCACTGTAGCATAGCGGGTTAGGTAGCCACCTGCAGTGCTAGCATCCCATATGGGTGCCAGTTCAAGACCCAGCTGCTTCACTTCTGATCCAGCTCTCTGCTATGGATTGGGAAAGCAGTAAAAGACAGCCCAAGTCCATGGGCCCTTGCACCCACATGGGAGACCCAAAAGCAGCTCCTGTCTCCTGGCTTCAGTTCAGCACAGCTCCCACTGTTGCAGTCAACTGGGGAGTGAACCAGAGGATAGAAGACATCTCTCGCTCTCTCTGCCTCTCCTCTCTCTGTGTAACTCTGACTTTCAAATAAATAAATCTTTTAAAAAAATTAATTGCATCCTAAAGTGATTTCTCAAGCCTGGGGAAAAGAATGCATTTACAGCTCATTTGAAGACTGCGTAGTAACTTGGCCTGTAATATCTAGTCTGTTATGCAGCCCTGTCTTCACAATTGGCCATAATGCCTTTCCTGTCTCTTTTGACTGGTTTGTTTATATCTTCTTTCTTTCCTTAGAATTTCCAGATGATGTAAATCCAGTTACCAAGGAAAAAGGTGGACCGAGAGGCCCTGAACCTACTCGATATGGAGATTGGGAGCGAAAAGGACGCTGTATTGATTTTTAAGTCACATATTCTTTAACCTCATATAATTTTATGAATATGTATATCTGAACTATTTCTGAGTTTTCCTTTCCATCCTTTAATTCATAATTTTAATAATATGTTTAAAAATATGTTTGATGGCTTTAGAAGGAAATTTGCTGCAATAAGTTAGAAAAGGGAAAATAGTTTTACATTATCACATACTAACTTTAATGTAAATGTATTGGGGTTTACAAATGATGAGAGCTGTAAACTTTCATTGTATCATTTTCAGTTTAAATTAATCGGTTGCTCATAAAATGATCATGTAAATAAAATAATTTTTCAGTTATTTTTGCTGCCATGGACTAAGTAATAATGCCTTTAAAAATGTGAGTGGAATATGCATAAGGCATGATAGTATGATGATGCATGATAATGTGAGAAGGCCACAGTAGTCACAGAAACTGTTTAACTTTGAGCCGGATTACTTCAGTTCAAATTCTGAGTCTGTTGCTTATAATCTACAGGACCTTGGATTAGTTATTAAATTTCTCTGTGCTTCAGTGTCTTTATTTATAAATTATAGATAATAATTGTTCTACTGCATAGGATACTTAGGAAAACTAAATGGATAAATACATGTGTATTAGGGTTCTTCAGAGAAATCACACACACACAGATTAAAAATCATGCAATTCTTGAGGCTGAGAAGTCCCATGATCTTTCTACAAGCTGCAAACCCAGAAAGTCAGTGATGTGAGTTAGGCCAAGTCCAAAGTCCTGAGAACCAGGGGAGCCAGTGATGTAAATTTCAGTTAAAGGGCAAGTAAAGATGAGGTGAGATATCCTAGCTCACACAATGAGGTAGGGAAATAAGGGTGAATTCCTCCTTCCTCTGCCTTTTTCCTGTTCTGATCTTCAGAGGACTGAATGCTGCCCAGCTACATTGGGAAGGGCAGTCTACTCTGTGGAGTCCACTAATTCAGAAGTTAATCTTGGGGCCAGCGTTGTAGTGCAGTAGATTAGCCCACTACCTTCAATGCTGGCATCCCATATGGGTTCGGTTCACATCCTGGCTACTCCACTTTGAATCCAGTTCCCTGCTACTGCACATGGGAAAGCAGTGAAAGATGGCCAAGTCTTTGAATCCCTGCATCCATGTGGGGGACCTGGATAGGGTTCCAGGCTCCTGGCTTCGGCCCTGGCCATTGCAGTCGTTTGGGAATAAACCAATGGATAGAGGATATCTCTCTCTCTTTCTAATTCTGCCTGTCAAACAAATAAATACTTTTTTTAAGATTTTGTTTATTTAAGAGGCAGAGTTACAGACAGAAAGGGAGAGACAGAAATGTCTTCCATCTGCTGATTCACTCCCCAAATGGCCACAAGAGTTGGAGCTAGGCTTATCCAAAGTCAGGAGCCAGGAGCTTCTTCTAGTCTCCCACCTGGGTTCAGGGGCCCAAGCACTTGGGCCATCTTCTGCTTTCCCAGGACACAGCACAGAGCTGGATTGGAAGAGGAGCAGCCGGGACTAGAACTGGCACCCATAGGGGATGCTGACAGTGCAGGCAGAGTCTCAGCCTACTACGCCACAGTGCCCGCCCCAATAACTCTTTTTTTTTTTTTTTAAGTTAATCTCATCCAGAAACACCATCAGATAGACATCCACAAATAATCTTTGATCTGAGTACCCAATGGCCCCCTCAGATTGAGGCCTGAAATTAATCAGTACAACCTGTTAGCCACATGGAGCAGTGCATAGTACATACCTCTCAGTGTTAGCTATCCTTAAGTTATCAATGTATTTTTCTAGATTTGCAGACGTCTGGGGGAAAGTTTTAAAAAACAAAATCTGAAGTAATTGAAAAGAAATTATTTTATGAGAGTACAACAGTAAAAAAAATTTTTTTTACTATTGAAAAATAGGAATTATTTGCATGGGTGAACTGAACTAAAATATATATTAGTTTGTGAAACATAAAGTTCAGATATAGAGGGCAAATATGAGAAAAGCAGTGGGTGGAATAGGCTAGTTCAGTTTTGATGGCTCAAAAACATCTACCCTAAAGGCTTCTGATAACTGGGTCAGGAACAGTCAAGTCCAGTTAAAGATTTGGAATAAAGGAAGGACACGAATTACAGGGCCCTGGAGGCATCCTTTGCTGTATGTCCTCTGGCCTGTAGCCCTCCAGGCTATACCTGAATTACTTAGTACAATAGGGTTTGCAGAGCCTCTGGAAGACAGAATGCAGAGGGCTGGCAATTTTGTGATATGAATTATAAGTACAATATTTTTAGAAGAGTATAGGGAGACAATATTTAAGGTAATAAACTTCCTAAGAATTCTTCCTAAATTCCCCCAAGAAACAAACTAGTATGCTAGTTAGGACTGGTCATTTGGTCTTCATATCACTTTTCTGTCAACATTTCTTTGCCTTTTTTTTTAAAGATTTATTTATTTATTTATTTATTTGAGAGGCAGAGGCAGAAGCAGAGAGATCTTCCATCCTCTGGTTCACTCCCCAAATGTCCGCAATGGCCGAGCTGGGCTGATCGGAAGCCAGGAGCCAGGAGCTTCTTCAGGATCTCCCACATGGGTGCAGGGGCCCAAGCACTTGGGCCATCTTCTACTGATTTTCCAGGCCATAGCAAAGAGCTGGATCAGAAGTGGAGCAGCTGGGCCTCGAACTGGTGCTCATATGGGATGCTAGCACTGCAGATTATGGCATTACCCACTGTCCCAAAGTGCTAGCCCCAACATTGATTTATCATTTAGTTACTGTTTATACTGCTAAATAATAACTCTGCTTTTTTAAAAATATTCTATTGGAGTGGACATTTGGCACAGTAGCCATGATGCTGCTTGAGACACTCATATCCCACTCCTTCAACCTGTAAGAATACCTGGGTTCAAGTTGCAGCTTCCAGTTCTAACTTCCTGCTTATACATACCCTGCAAGACAGCAGGTGATGGTTCAAGTACTTTGGTCTTTTCCAACCATGTGGGAAACCCAGATTGAGTTCTGGAAATAGGATAACAGTGGCAATGGACTATTAATTAACCAACACTGGTTGATTAATTAGAAGGAAAGTAAAATGAAAAGTGCCTGATGAGTTCATTCATTCATGTAATTGATCCTTTCTTTTAATCAAAGCCAGTTGTCTTCTGTTTGCTAGATTTTCTGGTAGGCTGTTTATATTTGTTGATGAATGAAAACGGAGTCCCTGCAAACCAGGCATGAAGTCGCGTGTGTTTGATTTGTATATGACAACAGTTCTAGAACAAAAGTGACTGAGCTGAATGCATTGCCGATGACTGAACTTCACTCCTACCAAGCCAGAGAACTTAGGAAAGTTTGATGAGACTATCACTTTCTGAGCTTTTGGTACCACATGCCTCTTCATAATGCTGCATTTCCACCTTTTTAAATTTAAACTGACTCTGTGATATATTTATTAAACTATTCATTCTATGATCAAGCATGTTCTAAGCTTACCATGTATAGGCCTCCATGGACATTAACCATAACTGAGCAGAATAATACAATTGAGACTCTGGGATATCTAAAGATTCCTTTTGCCACTCCTTTCCCAAAAAGAACATAGATATGAGATTATATGTAAAATTAAGAAATAATAATTAATAAGCCTTCACTGGCAGTATTACATTCTGTGGGTACTTTATTCTTTGTCTTCCTCCTTTCATTTGTAGAAACACACACTGCTTTATGGCATTCCTGTTGACACTTTTGATTTTATGTATTTGAGAGGCAGAGTTACAGAGAGAGAGAGGGAGAGACAGAAAGTTCTTCTATCCACTGGTTCACTCCCCAAATGGCCACAACAGCCAGAGCCAGGAGCCAGGAGCTCTTCCAGGTCTCCCATGTGGGTGCAGGGGCCCAAGCACTTGGGCCATCTTCTGCTACTCTCCTAGGCCATTAGCAGGGAGCTGGATGGGAAGAGGAGTAGCCAAGACAGAAACTGGCACCCATATGATCCCGGTACCACAGGCAGAGGCTTAGCCTGCTATGCTTCAGTGCCAGCCCCTCCTATCAACTCTTGATCTTGGTTCAAGTATGTGCTGCTTTTTGCACCCACATCTTCTCCTTACTGGGAGAAAATGCCATATATTCTTTCTAAACCAACTTCTCTCTTATAGCCACCTAAATCTGTATGGCAAATTAAAGAAAAATGCAGCCTTCTTCATTGTTAAGATTTTTAAATAAAGATGACAGAATCGAATATAGCGGTGATTTAACTTGTTTGGTCATAGGAAATCTTTTGAGGTTCCTAAATTGTTGAAGACACCAAAGGACTTTTGGTTTTATGTGTTAAGTCTATGCATACTTGCAGGAATTAAACTGAGCAGCCTTTAAAAAATTTAATTCACTTAAAGTTACCCACACATCCTTACATCCAGAGGTAGTGTAATAATCTGTTTAAATCATTCATAGCAGCCAATGCTAGCTTAGGGAAGACCAGGGAAGCGTTCTTCCAGTGGTTGTGCAGAGGACTGCTCAATAAAAGTGTTCTTCTTTGGCCAGGAATGGCTTAGAGAATCTCTAATAAACCCAATGCACATTAGCATAAAATAACACTTAAAAAGCTAAAATAATGTTTCCAAAATAAAAAATGAGAAGAGTATGTTGTTTTACATTTTTGCAGTTCTCTTTAATGTTTAACTCAATAGAAGGCAGTTGTATTTTTACATCATCCTCTATATTCAAACTGTTGTGTTGTGATATTGATTGAAGTGTGGTGAAGGAAATCTGGCTTCACACACCTGCGTAGCTGGGAAAGGGGCCACTCACACATACCCTGTGAAGGAGTTTCTGGGAGCCAAGGTCCTCAGACCACATTTCCAAAAACCGTTGAGCTGATTTAGGGTGAAAGGAAGGTATGAAATACCAGACCTTTGGAAGGGCTATCAGAACCACACCACAGCACATAATGGCTGGAGAGGAATCCATTGCAACTGTGCAGGCAGGAAGCTGCAACTTCCACTGCCACCACCATGGACTCCAGGAGCTCTGTGCCCCAGTGCCTTCCTTTTCCCCACGTTAACCCAGTATGCCTCACTGTCTCGTGCAGTTGTATCAGATTGATGGTTCCATCAATCTAAACTCAGGTGCCTGTACCCTCCTGGAGGCTGGAAAGTGTCCTCTTACCAAATGCTTTGTGGGTAAGGCAGACTTCACCCTGGGGAACTAGGAGATGTACAAATGGTATTCAAAATATTGTTACTTGTCTACTACAATTAGCTACAAGCTCAGAAAGTGGTAGTCTTGTCAAACTTAGGAAGTTCCCTTTGGTTTGGGGGGAAGCACAATCATCTGCAATGTATTTAGCTGAAAATCAGTTTTATTGGGACACACAACATGAAAGTGTAAAAATAAAATCTGCATGTCCTTTGATTCCTGCTTGTTTGGAGAGTATTTCCATAGAAATTGGGCATTTGAACCTGTATTTTTGTGTCTTTTATATGGCATTGATTAATCATGAAAAATTAATGATTTATTTAATTACAAAAGTTACTTAAAATTCTGCAACATTCTATATTTTAGGTAAGGTTTAGATAGTAAATATATTTAGACTTTGTTTCTAACTTAGTTTTAGCAAGTAGAATCTTAGAAATGTGAATACTTCTCATGAGCTCTTGCTAGTAAAAAGGAATCATGGACAGATTGAAAATGGAGTTCGTGGTTGATGCAGGTATGAGAATGAGATGAAAATCAAACAAAAGAGCTTCTAGAAACAACTTACAAGGTAATGTTAGAAGTTAAAACGTGCACAAAGGAAAAACGAGGAATGTGTTTTTTGCAGAGCTTGTCTTTAGCCTCCTTGGAAAAAATCTGAATTTATAAACTGAGTTGTTCTAGACTGGGACTGTAACCTGTAGCTTAAAATATTATGTATTCCTTAGTACAGGAGGTCATTGTATTCAAATTGGCACCTACAACTTTAAAGGCATATAAAATTTAGATTCTTTGTTTGCCATAGAATATAGTATTTTGTCTTGTTTCTAAGTGACTCAGCTAGATTCCTTATTTTTAATAGTGCTTACACAAGATTGTGTTTTGATAGTCATCTCATTTTTATTCTGCTGCTCAGAGATGTCAGGACTTTGCGTGGGTTGTCTCATATCAAATCTGAACCCTTGATTATATGAGTCACAACCTTCCATCATCATCCATACCTGTGAACCAAATGTCTCAGCTTGGCAATCTGAATCTTTTTATTTCCCAGTTTTATGTAGGTTAATGCTGACTAGCATGCCCCCTGCCTCTCGCTGCCAACATGTAACTCTTCTCACTTACTGCAGTCCTGGGTGGAATACAGCTAGGTTTAAACTAAATAGGGGAAATGGTTCTCTACTTCAAAAAAGGGGGGAAAATTACATGATTCATGTCATACCTTTAATCCTTTTTCAGCTAATTAATCCTGATTGTGATGGCTAATTTTAGGTTGTCAACTTGACTGGATTAAGTTATGCCCAGGTAACTGGTAAAACATGATTTCTAGGTGAGTCTGTGAGGGTGTTGCTGGGAGAGACTAGCACTTGAATTGCTACATGTTGGCAGGCCTCCATAGAGAGGCCAGCTAAAACAAAATGGCAGAGGAAGAATGAACTTGCTGTCTTTTCTGGAGCTGAAACATCCGTCTTTTCCTGCCCTCAAACACCAGAGCTCCAGATTCTCCAGCCTTCAGAACCTAAACCAGCAGTCCCCTAGGTTCTCAGACCTTCAAACACAGAAACCGTTACACTGCCAGCTTCTCCAGTCCAGCTTGCGGTCAGCATATCATGGGACTCAGAGCCTCTAGAATCATGTAAACTAATCCCCATAATAAATCACTTCTAATATATAAGCTACATATAATAATATATATAATATATAATTTTTAAAGATTTATTTATTTGAAATGCCGAGCAAGAGAGAAGACAGTGGGATCTTCCACCTACTGGTTCACTACCCAAATGCCTGCAAAGCTTGAGCTGATTCAGGTTAAAGTGGGAAGCCAGAAATTCCACCCAGGTCTCCTATGTTCACAGCAAGGTCCCAACTACTTGAGCCAATACCTGCTGCCTCCCAAAGTACACATTAGCAGGAAACTGGATTGGAAGTGACTTGAATTCAGGCACTCTGACATGGGATGTGGGTATCCCAAGAAGCAACTGAAATATTGCTCCACAATGCCTGTTCTCCCTCTAATATAGTTCTGTCCACCTTATTGGTTCTGTTTCTATGGAGAAACCTCAGTAATACATTGGCCATTCCTGATTATGCCCGTCCCTATAGCAACTCCTTGTCCCTCCTGTAGATGCCATGGCTGGCCTTTCTGTGTATCTGCACCCTGGTGGTGGGATGACTTGATTCTTGTCTTTCATTTCAACTTTCTGGTGAGCTTTTCCATTCTATAGAGGCTAGGATGCCAGAAACTATATTTCTAGTGAGGATTCTGTGTGCAAATTAAATTTTGCCAGTTAGATGCACTTGTGATTTGAAAGGGAATATGAGAGGACCAACATTGTAGTATAATGGGTAAGGTGGCCACTTATGACACTGGCATCCCATATGGGGTGCTGGTTCATGTCCTGGTTCATGTCCTGGCTGCTCTACTTCCTATCCAGCTCCCTGCTAATGGCTTGGGAAAAGCAACAAAAGAAGGCCCAAGTGTTTGGGCTCCTGTACCCACATGGAAGACCTGGATGAAGCTCCTGGCTCCTGAGTTCAGCTTGGCCCAATCCTGGCCATTGAGGCCTTCGGGGGGGGTGAACCAGCAGATGGAAGGTCTCTCTCTCTGTTTCACCCTCCCTCCCTATCTCTCACTTTCAAATAAATAAATAAAACTTTAAACAGAAGAAAGGGGGAGTGAGGGGATTTGAGAGAGAGCCATTCTCTTGCTAGTAGGAAGATGTACAGTGTGGAAACTGGATTTGCCTGTAGTAGCACTCTAATGTGAAGTCACTATACTTATATAGTCAATAGGCAGTTGTAGTAACAGTCATGGTTCCTCATCTCTGGATTGCAACTGCTATAATATTTTCTTTTTAAAGATTTGTTTATTTATTTGAAAGCCAGAGTGAGAGAGAGAGGGAGAGATCTTCCATCCACTTGTTCACTTGCAAGATGCCCACAACAGTAAGGACTGAGCCAGGCTGAAGTTGGTAGCCAGGAACTTCCATGTGGCTCTCCCAAGTGGGTAGCAAGAACTAAGCACATGGTCCATTATATTCTGCCTCCCAGGCACATTAGTAGGAAACTGGACTGGAAGTGAATAGTAGCAGAGATTCAAACCTGCACTCAAATATGAGAATAGAGGGTTTTTTTCCCCCTCCCAAAAAGTTTCCAAAGAGGGAAAAAAATGTCATAGAAAAAAACAAATAGTACCAGGTTTCCTAACAGAACACTGGATGCTATAGAATAGCAAAGCAATCTAAAATTTTAAGGAGAATTTTTTTATTTATAATTCAAACCAGCTAATATACCCTGTCAATCAAGTGTGAGCATAGAATTCTATCCCCAATTATATATGAGAATAGAATAAAAATGCTTTTAGACGGCAAGGACCAGGAGCAAAGAAAATCAAAAAAACCATGGGGCCGGCACTGTGGCTCACTTGGTTAATCTTCCGCCTGCGGTGCCAGCATCCCAAATGGGCGCCAGGTTCTAGTCCTGGTTGCTCCTCTTCCAGTCCAGCTCTCTGCTGTGGCCCGGGAGGGCAGTGGAGGATAGCCCAAGTACTTGGGCCCTGCACCCGCATGGGAGACCAGGATGGGGCACCTGGCTCCTGGCTTTGGATCCATGTAGTGCCAACCATAGCGGCCATTTGGGGAGTGAACCAACGGAGGGAAGATCTTTCTCTCTGTCTCTCTCTCTCTCTCACTGTCTAAAACTCTACCTGTCAAATAAAAAAAAAAAAATACTCCCATGCATCTCAGGAAACTACTGATGGCTGTACTTTACCAGAAAGAGTAAACTAATAAAGCAAAATGCATTGGATCCAGGAACTAGGATCCAGGATTCGGCTAAGTCACAGCCTTGAGAACAACCAAGTAGATGTAGAAGTCAGTGGTAGAGAAATATCCCACGAGGAGCAAAGCATGAAAAATGACCTATTATTTGGTATGCTTGAGCACTAGGAAAATTATTTGTAAACATTCAGCGAATGTTAGAGATTTTAGAAGTAACTATCAAACAGGTACATAGAAAACTATGCAAATAAGGTGGTGGGAGGAGGTTTGGTCTAGCAGTTAAGGCACCACATTAAGACAGTTAAGATACCTATATTCCAAAACAGTGCCCAGGGTTCAGTCCTGTCTCTGCTACCAGTTCCAGCTTCCTGCTAATGCATACCCTGGGAGGCAGCAGGAAATGAAAGGCTCAAAAGCGTGGGTCTTTATCATTCATTTTTAAGACCTGGAATGCGTTCCCAGCTCCTGTCTTTGGTCTAATCTAACCTTAGCTTTGTGGTTATTTGGGAAGTAAACTAGTAAGTAGGAGCTTTCTCCATCTCCCTCAAATAAATGAAAGATTAAATATATTAAGATGTTTTAAAATAGGAAATTATTAAATTGTTAACTCTAGCAAAAGCAAAACTTTGTACAAGAAAGAATATATGTGTACAATACACTACCTAGCTCAGAAGTTAACAATAAATATTACATAATCATAGCAAGTTTTAAAAGATTGTTGAATTTTTTTTTTAAATTGTGACTTACTTCTGTGGAGAGGGGATAGGAAGTGCACATAGGATGGTAGTGTTAGCTAAATCTAGTTACTTGTATTTAAATTAATTTTCAAGTCTGTTTTCTTGATTGGGCTATGGGATTCATTACCTGTCTTTGATTTCTAATTTATTTTCTTCAGCTTGTACTCCAAATTGTAGAATAGTGCTGGTATTTACTGAAACTCAGTAGATGTTTACTCAGTGCTGAGTAATTGAGTATTTGTGGCAGGGAGAATTTTATGACGGATTCCAAGATTGCCTCCTTCTGATGTAGAAACACTGTATGACACCCTGCCCCTCCAGTGCATATGGGACCCCGTGAATATGATAGGATAGTTAGTCCTTTGATTGGTCTGCATTATACTGCAAGGCAAGATGATAATCCAGTGACCACATTACCTTTCATAAGACTTCACTGTAGCCAACTGCAGGAAGCTTCTTCTACTGGCTTTGAACAAGTAAGCTGCCATGTTGTGAGTGTGCTATTGAACAGGGCTTGCAGGGGAGCTGGAGGAGCTGAGAGTGATTCCCATCTCATAGCCTACAAGAAAACAAGAACATCAGTCTTTTTTTTTTTTTTTTTTTTTTTTTTTTTTTGACAGGCAAAGTGGACAGTGAGAGAGAGAGACAGAGAGAAAGGTCTTCCTTTGCCATTGGTTCACCCTCCAATGGCCGCCGCGGCTAGCACGCTGCAGCCGGCGCACCACGCTGATTTGAAGCCAGGAGCCAGGTGCTTCTCCTGGTCTCCCATGGGGTACAGGGCCCAAGCACCTGGGCCATCCTCCACTGCACTCCCTGGCCACAGCAGAGAGCTGGCCTGGAAGAGGGGTGACCGGGACAGAATCCGGCGCCCCGACCGGGACTAGAACCCGGTGTGCCGGCGCCGCAAGGCGGAGGATTAGCCTATTGAGCCACGGCGCCAGCTAAGAACATCAGTCTTACTGATGACATGGCTCTGAATTCCACCAACCACAAAAATAAGTGACATTGGAAGAAGACTCCACTCCTCAGATGACATTGCTGTCCAACTAGCACCTTGATTTCAGTCTGAGCAACTGACTGGTATCATGTTTCCTTACCCTAGGAGACTGTGAAATAATAAATGAATGCCTTAGATTTTTTCTTATTTATTCTGTAGCAGTGGAAAATAGATAACAGTATTCAAGTGGCTGTTTCTAGGCCATTGACCCTGAATCCAGAACCTTGTTCCCACCTTTGCTTTTAATTTGGGTTACTGCCTCCTAATTTTGATTATTTGTGCAGAGAATTCCTCCTCTAAGATTTGCTCTGTCAAACTCTTATCATTACTTCTCTCTCTCTCTAAAAAGGTTTTTTTATTCACTTGAAAGGGTTTCAGAGAGAGAGGGAGAGGGAGAGAAATCTTTTACCCACTGGTTCACTCCCCAGATGGCCACAATGGCCAGCACAGGGCCAGATTGAAACCAAGAGCTTCTTTCCTGTCTCCCATATGGGTGACAGGGGCCCAAACGCTTGGCCGCCTTCCACTGCTTTTCTCAGACCATTAGAAGGGAGCTGGATTGGAAGTAAAGCATCTGGGACATGAACCAACACCCATATGGGATGCTGGCATCCCAGGCAAAGGATTTTACCCACTGTACCACAATGCCGGCGCCTACAATTATCTCTCTTAAGAGAGGCATGAAGTCCTTCAGACTGTGGGCAATCTTCCCTGTGCCAATCCCCTATTGATCAACAACAGATTTTTTTTAAACATTTATTTATTTATTTGAAAGATTCAATTTGAAATTTTTGAAAATTTATTTATTTATTTGAAAGGGTAATACAGAGAGAGGAGAGGCAGAGAGAGAGAGAGGTCTTCCATCCAATGGTTCACTCCCCAATTGGCTGCAATGGCCAGAGCTGTGCCTTTCCGGAGCCAGGAGCTTCCTCTGGGTCTTCATGTGGGTGCAGGGGCCCAAGGACTTGGGCCATCTTCTACTGCTTTCCCAGGCCACAGCAGAGAGCTAGATCGGAAGTGGAGCAGCTGGTCTTGAACTGGCACCCATATGGGATGGCAGCGCTTCAGGCCAGGGCATTAACCCACTGCACCACAGCGCCGGCCCCAACAGATTTTTAAGTTACTGCTCTTAGCTTCCTTCCTCTCATGTTCCGTCTGCCTATCATACTATTCCTGTTACTTTACACTGATCTCCCTTCCCTGTGGACCCATATGTGTGTGAACTAACACCTGTTATGTTGTGATCATTTTTGTATATTGTATCCAGCTTGCTGAACTGAACCCTACATCCTGAGTCTTGGTCTAGATGCTTCCTGCTCGGACTGCCCTCTCTAGTAACAGTTACCTAGTCCAGTATCCTGAAATTAGGCTCAGTATCTTAGAACTGGGCCAGTTGGTCACAGAATAATTGGAGGCTGGCGCCGTAGCGCAGCAGGTTAAAGCCCCGGCCTGCAGTGCTGACATCACTTATGGTTGCTGGTTTGAGTCCCAGCTGCTCCACTTCCTATCCAGCTCTCTGCTATGGCCTGGGAAAGCAGTCGAAAATGGCCCAAGTCCTTGGGCCCCTGCTCTCATGTGAGAGACCTGGAAGAAGCTCCTGGCTCTTGGCTTCAGATCACCTCAGCTCTGGCCATTGCAGTCATTTGGGAAGTGAGCCAGTGGATGTGGAAGAACTCTCTCTCTCTCTCTCTCTCTGCCTCTACCTCTCTCTGTAACTGTCTTTAAACAATTAAAATAAATCTTTTAAAAAATAATTAACCCTAAATTATTAGAAAAACATTGAGATATAATGTGTAGTGCAATTTCTTTTAATTTAGAAAATATGGGAAACATTCTAAAAATTTTAATTGCTATAAAAATTTCACAAATTATTTTAGGAATTTATTTATTAAGTAAAAATTCTAGTTTTCAAAATCAGTTAAAATGCTAAAAGATTTGGAATCATCTGAGATTTCTAACTGCAATATAAGACAGCAAAATCTGCAGAGGGCCAACGGTTAACAAAGGTAGAAGGTGATTGGGAAGATGCATCTGGGGCAGGTCAAGCTAAGGTGCTGGAGAGGGAGGAGAGAAGGGCTGGAGAGGGCTGGAGAGTGTCAAGTGGGGAGGAGTGTTGGCCAGTAACAAACTTGGTCTCTAAATACTAAACCATCCCTGGATCTGGTGGCATTTCTCTGAGTATATAAGCTGAGCCATAAAGCATTTGCATTCATGTTCTGCAAATGAACCAGGAAAATTTCAAATGGTGTAAGCCTGACCCCACCATTCAATCTACTTAGAATACCCCAAATTATTTCTATTTAATTTCTATTGAGGAGAGCTAAAAAGAAGTTACTAAAATAGGAATCAATGCAAGTGCCAAAATAAGAAAATAAAGACTTTGCCATGCCCAGATACTTTCCAAAATTTAGAATAATTAAAATGTAGAAGGCAAAAATAGTTTCAGAAAAGAATCAGACTGACATTTTCAGAGGCTCTGCCAAAGCTGCACTGCCGCTTCTGGCGTGAGGCAGCCTGCCTGTGATGTTCGCCGGTGGGCAAACAAGCCGCCGCTGAGCTCCTGCCAAGCCTGCCACCTCCACCTCCAAGCCGTCCCCACCGCAGGCGAGCCAGTGAGCCCAGTCACTGCTCCAGGGTCAGGCCACTGGAAAGATGCTTGGGCGTGAAATGTCACAGCTATTTCAGTCAGAGAAGCACAAGATATTTCCTGGTTGTTTTCTTTCAAAATGTAAGTACCAGATACATTTTCAGGGCATGCTGAGAGCCAATTTGAGACAGACATTTCATGGTTTAATTTAAGCCCTCTCAGAAAAGTTTCTTTTCCCAAGTGTTACAGCATTCCTCAGAGGTGCTCCCAACTGGCCCTCAGGATAACACACCTGTCACAGTTCAAGGTACGAAGGCACAAGCTAAGAATATGTTCATTATATTTCATATACTCTTTGCTGCTTGGGATTAAGCAATCTCCTGTAGACACAGACCAGACATATCATCTTTGTGATTGTTTATTAATTGTATAGAATTCTTTATCAAGAATTGTACAGAGGAATTGTGAATGTGTCCCTATCATCCAAACTTAGCAGTTACGAGATTTGTCAACAATGACTGATTTGGGGTCATTTATCCCCTTATACACACTTTTTTTTTTTAACTGTTGTGAGATATTTCAAGGCAAACCATTTCAGACAGGATCTACATTTTGCTCTAGAGGAGTTCAAGCAAATTTCAGAGAAGGGTCCCCTGCTGAGCAGCCTGACTGGCTGGGGTGGGGTACTCAGTTTCATGAATTTCGTGGTCTGTTTTCTTTTTTTTTTTTTTTTCTTTTATTTAATGAATATAAATATCCAAAGTACGACTCATGTGTTACAATGGCTTCCCCCCCCCGTACCGTCCCTCCCACCCACAACCCCCCCCCTTCCCACTCCCTCTCCCCCTCCATTCACGTCAAGATTCATTTTCGATTATCTTAATATACAGAAGATCAGCCTAGCATACCTTAAGTAAGTATTTCAACAGTTTGCTCCCACACAGAAACATAAAGTGAAAAATAATAGATGATTTTTTTTAAATGATGATGAAATCAGATCAGACCTATTGTCATGTTTAATCCCAGTGAGAGTCAAGTTGGGAATTGATAATTTTTTTTTTTTTTTTTTTTACAGAAGATCAGTTTAGTGTACATTAAGTAAAGATTTCAATCGTTTGAACCCCCATAGAAACACAAAGTGAAATATACTGTTTGAGTACTCGTTATAGCATTAAGCCTCAGTGTACAGCACGTTAAGGACAGAGATCCTACATGAGAAGTAAGTGCACAGTGACTCCTGCCGTTGACTTCACAAATTGACACTCCTGTTTATGGCATCAGTAATCTCCCTATGCACCAGTTATGAGTTTCCAAGGCTATGGAAGCCCCCTGAGTTCTCCGACTCTTATCTTGTTTAGACACGGTCATAGTCAAAGTGGAGGTTCTCTCCTCCCTTCAGAGAAAGGCACCTCCCTCTTTGAAGACCTGTTCTTTCCACTGGGATCTCACTCACAGAGATCTTTTTGCCAGAGTGTCTTGGCTTTCCATGCCTGAAATACTCTCATGGGCTTTTCAGCCAGATCCGAGTGCCTTCAGGGCTGATTCTGAGGCCAGAGTGCTATTTAGGACATCCGCCATTCTATGAGTCTGCTGAGCATCTCACTTCCCATGCTGGACCACTCTCCCCTTTATCCATTCTATCGGTTGGTGTCAGCAGATACTAGACTTGCCCATGTGCTCCCCTTGACTCTCAGTCCTTTCATTATGATCAATTGTGAACTGAAATTGATCACCTGGAATAGCGAGATGGCATTGGCACATGCCACCTTGATGGGATTGAATTGGAATCCCCTGGTATGTTTCCAACTCTACCAATTGGGGCAAGTCAGCCCGAGCATGCCCCAAATTACACATCTCTTCCCTCTCTTATTCCCACTCTTACGTTCAACAGGGATCACATTTCAGTTAATTTTCAACACTCAAGAATAACTGTGTGATAATTACAGAATTAAACCAGTCATATCAAGTAGAACAGACAAAAAAAAAAATACTATGAGGGATAATGTATTAAGTTGTCCATCAGCAGTCAGGGCTATGCTGATCAAGTCACCATTTCTCCTAGTGTCCACTTAACTTCAGGAGGTTTCCCCTTTGGTGTTCAGTCAGTTGTCATCGATCAGGGAGAACATATGGTATTTGTCCCTTTGGGACTGGCTTACTTCACTCAGCATGATGTGTTCCAGATTCCTCCATTTTGTTGCAAATGATCGTAGTCTGTTTTCTGAGAAAGAAAACAACTGATGTGACAGCAAGGCAAAAAAAAAAAAAAAAAAAAGAGGTCTTGTTCTCTTAAGGATTCGCTTCAACTTAGGGGTAGGAAGATTGTGCCTGTATTCATTAATTTCAAACTATTTATTTTAGACTGAAAATATAATTGCATGGAGTTTAAACGTCCTGTTAAAAGCAAGATGGTAACCCATTGGTTCTCAATTTCCCAGTTTCTCAGCCAACATATAAAGACTCACAGCGATGATTTCTTGGAAATACATCCAAAGCCTCATCATCTTCTACATTCAAGAAGATTATTATTGACTCAGTTGTTTTTGATCATGTCGTATATTTCCAGTTCTTTTCCTCTGGAAAAGTGGTGAACAGACTTTTTGAGACTGTTTGTTCTATTCCTTAAACAAATCTCTTACAGTTTCCAAATATTCAGCATGCATTCTCTCAGATAGCCCTTGTTTATTGTTCAGTGGATCTGGAATTTACGTGAATACCCGCTTCTTCCAGCCAAGGACCGCCTTGCACTAGCAGGTTTGGGAAACAGGGTTTGTCACAGGGCAGGGCATGAACTGGCCTTTGATACTGATGCATCCTCTTTGCCAATCTGTAGCTCCCAGCCCTGCCTACTCCCCACAGCCCCTATCCCCCTTTTGTAGGCTGCTGATGTTGCTGTGCTGTCCATGGCATGGAGGCAGATGAAAGAAGGCCATACCTCCCTGTTCCTCCATGTCCCTCACACCCTCTGTTGCTCATGCCAGCCTCTCACTGAAGGCTTGAGAAGGCGGAGATTATCCTTGGCACAGCACAGAACTGGGCCCAGTTGTACCCTAACATGACAGGGTAAATTATGAAAAAAAAAATCAAAGGACTCTTTTTTCTTTTTTTTTTTTTTTTGGCCAGGCAGAGTTAAACAGTGAGAGAGAGAGAGACAGAGAGAGAGAGTTATAGACAGTGAGAGAAAAAGAGAGAAAGGTCTTCCTTCTGTTGGTTCACCCCCGAGATGGCCGCTGTGGCCAGCACACCGCACTGATCTGAAGCCAGGAGCCAGGTGCCTCCTCCTGGTCTCCCATGCGGGTGCAGGGCCCAAGCACTTGGGCCATCCTCCACTGCACTCCCAGGCCACAGCAGAGAGCTGGACTGGAGGAGGAGCAACCGGGACAGAATCCGGCGCCCCAACCAGGACTAGAACCCAGGGTTCTAGGCTAATCCTCCGCCTGTGGCGCCGGCCCAAAGGACTTTTTTCTTCATGTTATAGATTTCCTTTAATGTGGCCTCAACCAGGAAAGAATAACTTCTCTATTGCTTCCACCAGGCCCGGAATGAAGTCATCTTTTAAGTGCTATAGCTGCGGTGACTCAAGGGAAGAAGAGCCTGGCTTTGACTTCAAGAGGGAGAATGACCCATTCGTGCCCCACCCTACGCAGCTCCCCTGGGGAAACAACCTTGACAGATTGGAGTGGGGCGACTTGAGGTCTAAGTGCCAAACACTTACAGCCTGGAGGCCTGTGTTCGTTTCCTATGGCTGTTGTAACAAAGCACCCCAAACCAGGTGCGGTAAAAATAGCAGAACATATTGTCTCCCGGTTCTGGGGGCCAGGAGTCTGAAATCAAGATGTCAGCTGAGCTGTGTCACCTGAACCCTAAGGAGGACTCTTGCCTCTTCTCTTCACAGCTTCGAACAGAGGGCCAGCAACCCTTGGTGCTCATGGGTTTGCAGGGACACAACTCCTGTCGCTGCCTTCATGGTCACAGGGGGCTCTGCATGAATGTCCTTGTCGCCATATGGACATCTCCTTATAAGGACACCAGTCATGCAGGATTAGGATCCCACCCTGTTCCACGATGACCTCATCTTAACAGATTACATCTGTGATGACCCTATTTCCAAACAAGATCACATTCCGGGGTTAAGCCTCAGCATAGTTTTTGAGAGAAGAACACTGATTAAGCTATAACAAGAGCCATGGCTCCAAGCCCCTGTTCAGGCCCAGGATGAAAGAGGCAGCCACCAATGTTTGAATGGGCCAGGCTGGCTGAAGTAGTGACTATTCCCAGTGGCAACGACCTTAGAATTTCTAGATCATGTGAGTATTTAGGGGCTCTTGCACAGCCTCAAAGAAGGGGAGGAAGCTTTCCTCACTCTATCCTGTATACCCCAATGATAGGACTATGCTTGCGTTTTTCTCTGTGTAGTGAGTTGGTGATTCTGCACCTGAGTACAGATATGTGTGGGCCATATTTAGATGGTTACACTTGGCATCACTGTTGCTAACATACACTGGGCCACCCCCATCTCTAGCCATGCCTCACTGGCTGGAGTCTCTCTCCAAGTGCCTCATTCTTTCACTTACTTTCCATAGTTGCTAGTGTTCTACCCTTAACTTTCTCTCCTTTTATTTTATTTTGAAACATTTGTGAAATACAGGTAGGAGAGCTAAGGCCACTTCCTAGTCAAAGATGCCACCTGCTCATAGTTGGCAGGCTTAGTAATCAGCTGTTTTTGTAATTATCATTTTTCTTTAACACATCCTGTACAAAGTTTCCTACCAGTCACTAGAAGAGGTAGGGGAGAGATGGGAAATGTATTCTTCTCCCGTGTGGGTAAGTCCCTAAAGGTGTAGATTGTGAGAGTCTGTATTTTTTTCCAGTTATATAAATATCAAAGCAGCACCCTGTCTCTACTCATATTCATTTAACATATTACCACTCTGAATGTTCCTTAATTTTAAAATTAAATCTGCATAGAGTTTTTTTTTAAATCCCATAAATAGCAAGCTCTCACTCAGAGACAAAATGGAAACCTCTGTGAACTGTTCTGTAATCAAAGCATCTTCGCACGGTTTTATGAAGGAAAAAATCCAAGAGATAAGGCAAACAATAGGCAAACCACTTTTATAAAAAATCATGTAAATATTATGTGACAGAATATTAGCTATACTTCACAATACAGTTAATAATCAACAAAATGTTGCCAAACTACTTATTTATTTATGGAGTACTTCTTAAAAATTCCCCTTTGAAGCAAGGAGGGCGATAGGCACCTGACTTTCACCGCCACTGTAATGGAAAGTCATTAAGGCAGTATTAGCAGTCTGAATGGAGGATCAGGTGTGCATGCATGAGCACATGCACACACACACACACATATCTTTTGGGTTTTGTTGTTGTTGCTACTGTTTTCAGCACATTGAGTGATCTGGTATCTTACACTACCTGTAGCCAGCCCAGGGAAAATTTCTGTGATTCCTTGGCTTTTTTTTTTTTTTGACAGTGAGACAGTGAGAGAGAGAGACAGAGAGAAAGGTCTTCCTTCTGTTGGTTCACCTCCCAAATGGCCACCACAGCCGGAGCTACGCCCATCCGAAGCCAGGAACCAGATACTTCTTCCTGGTCTCCGACACGGGTGCAGGGCCCAAGGACTTGGGCCATCCTCCACTGCCTTCCCAGGCCACAGCAGAGAGCTGGAATGGAAGAGGAGCAACCAGGACAGAATCCGGCGCCCCAACCAGGACTAGAACCCGGGGTGCCGGCACCACAGGCAGAGGATTAGCCTAGTGAGCCATGGCACCGCCCCCTCATTGGCTCATTTTTACCTAAAACTTTATTAGCAATTAATCATGTGCTTAAAAATAAGTATGGGTATATTACAATTTTAAAGAGTTTATTTGAGTAGGCATCAACTGATGAATCAGGCAGCAGTAAACCATGAGCTGTTCAGGGCTCTGTGGAATGGGCACAGAGGGAGGATTTTTCTAAGGTGTTGATAGAAGACAAGGAAAATATTTGAATGCTTTAAGTGGGAAGTCCCTAGTTAGAGCCTAGTTGGTGTTTTTGATGGCTAAATTTGCTACTTAAGGGCAAGGTAGCAATTTGGTTTGTTATTTTAGTCTAAGACCACTCTACATGAGTTTTGGTTTGTTTAGGTAGGCACTCAAGGCATTGGAGCTGTCTCAGATAATGACCTGCTAATTAATTATTTTACAGATGGAAAGGAAAGGAGGAGGGAGGGAACCATAAAATGATGCCTGGATTCTGATGTTTAAGAACTGAGAACAGGAGTGGGGATTGTAGTGCAGAAAGTTAAGCTATCACCTCCTATGCCAGCAGCCCATATCCAAGTGGCTCCGCCCCTACCAATTCCAGCTTCCTGCTAACATGTCTGGGTGTGTCAGAGGATGGCCCAAGTACTTGGAAGTCTGCCACACATGGGAGACCCAGATGGAATTCCTGGTTCCTAGCTTTGGCCTGGCCCACCCCTGGCTATTATATCATTTGGAGAATGAATGAACCAGCAGGCGGAAGACCTTTCTCTCTCTCTCTCTCTCTCTCTCTCTCTCTCTCTCTCTGTGTGTGTGTGTATACTGTCTTTCAAATAATTTTTTTAAATAAGAACTGAGAATAGTGACTAGCATCTGCTGTTGCAGATTAGAACCAGAGTGGGACAGGTTTATGTCTTGAGTAATGAGACTCCATGTTCAAGGATGCAGGGTGAGGGTAAGATGTTTATCTTAAAATCAAAGCTATTGAATTCCAAATTTGGGCATTAGACCTTGGAAGTAGTACTCAGCCAAGTAAACAGAGGAGCAGAGAGACTATAAATCATGACTCTGAGGTCATGCAGCTGCTTATTAGCTCCAAGGCCAGAACTTGGGTTTCTTGACCTCATGTCAATGTTGTTAACCCTCCTACCATTGCTTCTCTTAAAACTAAATTTAAATGTCACTAACATAGAAAAGACTTTTTTTTTTGGTTTGAATTTGTTTTATTTGACAGATACATTTAGACTACGAATGTAATTTTCCCTCTGTATGTAGCCATTTGGAAATATAACATATAATGTGTATAAAATTGATAATCAAGTAAGTATCTTTTTTAACTTTCTAAGTGAGTTCCTAGCCCCATTCTGAAGATTCTCAGCAAGCCCACCTTTTTTAAAGAAGAGATTATTGAGGTGAACGTTAGGCAGAGCAGTTAAGATGCCACTTGGGATGCCCACATCCCTTATCAGAGTACCTGACTCAACTCCTGACTGCTCTGCTTCCAACCCAGCTTCCTGCTATCACACACCCAGCAAGGCAACAGTAACAGCTCAAGTGTTTGGGTTTCTGCTACTCACATGGAAGACCCAGATGGAGTTACAGGGTCCTGGCTTCTTTCTGACGCAGCCCTGGCTGTTGTGGGCATTTGGAGAATGAACTAGTAGATGGGAGATCTTTCTGCCTGTCTTTCTGCCTTTCAAATAAAATTAAAATATAAGATTTAATTTTTAAAATTTTATTTGAGAGGCCGAGAGACAGAGGGATTTCTCTTCTGTGCATACTCCCCAAATGCTCACATCAAACAAAGCTGGGCCACGCCAGTCCAGGGTATGGGAACTCAGTGTGAATCTCCTACATGGGTAGCAGGGTCTCAGTACTTGAGCCATCACCATCTGCTTCCCAAGGTCTGCATTAGTGAGAAGTTGCAATCAGGATCAGAGCCAGGACGTGAACCCACTCTGATATGGGAATGCAAGTGTCCCATCCAGCATCTTAACCACCATTGTTTAACTCCACATAGAACTTAAAAAGGTGCAGTCACTAATATTATTCTAAAGCAACTTGCCTGAATGTTATCCTGGCTTCCAGCACCTGGATCAACATTATTAATTCAGTATCACAACGGCTTCGTTCCCCAGAAGCATTTAGCTTGTGTTCATGACCCTATACAATCCACTACTCTCTGAAAGGCGTTTAGTGTATATCATACTCTAACACCATTGACAGTTCAGTTGCCTACTTACAAATAATTTCCATTTATCAATTACTTCTTGGTTATAAAACTATTGATGGAAACTAAATCACATATTGAGAGGAAGGCATTTGAATCCGAATTACATGGTAAATTATATATCTGGAATATATACAGCACAGACCATCTGTTATCTGACTTTCAATTCTTCATTCTTATACTATTTTAAAATATTTTTTCCCTAAGAAAATGGGAGTTGGGACAAATCTAAGAAACTGAAATAAACAAAGAGGTCATATCTGCCTCTGAATCATTTTGTTTTTGAGTTGGTTATTTGGAACTTGGAATTCGTTTTGCTGCTAAAACAGCATTTAGGGTAGGTAGCCTGTCAAAAGTAGATAAACTTGTAAAGGAGTTTTATTAACACATAGAATTCAAAAAATCCATATCAAACATCGTCTTTCCTGTGGGAAGATTGGTTTCCTGTTCCAATTGAAGGATACATGAACTTATCTACATGGTGTCGATGGGCTGGGTTCTTTGGGCATGCCTATCCACGGAAACCAATTTAAAATACAGTATAAATGTAAACACACACACACACAGTCATTGTAAAGGCATCAAAGTGCTACTAATATTTGGCAAATAACTTTACAGGAGTAATGGGGATATTAGGACAATGAAGCTGTTTTGTCCTGAAGCATTTGTCAAGGCCTAGCACCTGCTCAAGATGGAGAATCCTTAAGGACAGTGAAATGATATATTGTCCAAATCAAGACCTTTTGAGAGTAAAATGTGTGGTGGTTAATTTTTTATGACAACTTGACTGGACCATAGGATGCCCCAATATTTATATTTTAATGT
This sequence comes from Oryctolagus cuniculus, assembly GCF_051225735.1. Classification (NCBI taxonomy): domain Eukaryota; kingdom Metazoa; phylum Chordata; class Mammalia; order Lagomorpha; family Leporidae; genus Oryctolagus; species Oryctolagus cuniculus. The sequence goes on along the minus strand of NC_142871.1, from coordinate 102,008,252 downwards.
TTATTTATTTGTTTTCACCTACTTGAAAAGCAGAGCAACATAGACAGGGGTGAAGAGAATCTTCCAACCACTGGTTCCCTCCACAGAAGCCCATAACAGGTCTAAGCGGGAGCCTGGAACTCCATCCAGATCTGGGTGGCAGGGACTAAAGCCCTTGAGTCATCATCTGCTGCCTCCCAGGATGCTTTAACAGGAACCTGAACTGGAAGCAGAGCAGTCAAGACTTGAACCAGGCAATCTGTCAATTTGGGACGCTGGTTATATGAGCCATGACTTAACTCACAGTGCCACAAAGCCTGCCCACCACCACACACCCAGATATTTGAATGTCTGTGATGTTGTTTCTGGATGAGATTAACATTTAATTCAATAGACAGAATAAAGCACCTTGTCACCCCCAGTTTGTCAGAGCCTCATGTCCACATCTACTCCTTTGAAGACCTAAATAGAACACATAGCCGAGTAACAGAATTCCATCTCTCTGCCTATCTTCAAACTGTGCCTTCAGACTCAGACTGGATGACTTAGGTCAAAAGTTTTTACACAAAAATAAATTTGCCTTTTAATATCATTTTCCACAGATATTTTTAAGTCTCCTCATTTTTTAAAATAAAGATTGATTTATTTATTTAAAAGGCAGAGTTACAGAGAGAGACAGAGGGAGAGACATAGAGAGAGGTCTTCCATCCTCTGGTTCATTCCCCAAGTGGCTTCAATGGCCAGAGCTGGGTTGGTCCAAAGCCAGGAGCCAAGAGCTTCTTCTGGGTATTCCATTTGGGTGCAGGAGTCCAAGTATGTGGGCTTGCTTTCCCAGGCACATTAGCAGGGAGCTGGATCAGAAGTGGAGCAGCCAGGACAGGAACCAGGACCCACATGGATGCTGGCATCGCAGGCAGCAGCTTTACCTGCTGCGCCACAGTTGCCGAATTAATCAGGATAGATGAGAATTCACTAATGTAAAAATTAACTCTCAGGTTGGGGTCCACGGATCTTGTCAAGTTGACAACAGTCACAAATGTTTTGAGCCCAGGACTGTGAAGTCTTTAATAGCTCCATTGTCTCAAAACCTTGACTAGCCACTTCCCCTTTCCTTCTGAAGGGACTGGGGGAACTCAACTGATATGCCTGGATTGTTCAGGAAGGTTGGAAGAAATTGGTGGATGTGTTCTGTGCCTTTGGAAAGCTGGGCCAAGGAAGCAGCCTGAGTGTTTGGAAAGCTAATTCCATATAAAAGGATTGAGCAGATAAGCAAATATGTTGAGGATAATGGTAGCCAGATTTCATACTATAGAGAAAAGAGATTAAAAATATAGAAAGCCTAGAATACATGCTAGATTATTGACTTGGAATTGGAGATACCTGTATACATTCTTGGTTTTCAAGATAGCTAGCTAGATAATAGATGTATGCATATGTATGTATGTATGGATTAATGGATGGATAGACAGATGGAGTGGACATTTGGTATAGTGTTTAAGATGCCACTTAGGATGTCCTCATCCCATATTAGAGTACCTGGATTTCAGTCTCCACTCTGCTTCTGATTCCAGCTTTCTGCTAATACCACCCTGGAAGGAAGCAGGTGATAGTCAAATGGAGGGGTCCTGTAACCTTTGTGGAATACCTGGATAAAGTTCCTAGCTGCTGGCTTCAGCCTGCCCCAACCCCAGTTGTTATAGACATTTGGAGAGTGAACCAACAGGTGAAGACCTTTCTCTCTCTCTCTCTCTCTCTCTCTCTCTCTCTCTTCTTTTCAAATAAGAAAATAAACAAAAATGAAAAAAATCAAAATCAATAAATCTTTTGAAATAAACAGTAAAAAGTGTATCATAATGGCGGATGTCCTAAACAGCACTCTGGCCTCAGAATCAGCCCTAAAAGCATTCCAATCTGGCTGAAAAGCCCATGAGAGTATTTCAAGCATGGAAAGCCAAGACACTCTGGCAAAAAAAAAAAAAAAAAAAAAAAAAAAACCTAAATGAAAGATCTCTGTGAGTGAGATCCCAGTGGAAAGAACAGGTCTTCAAAGAAGGAGGTACCTTTCTCTGAAGGGAGGAGAGAACCTCCACTTTGACTATGACCTTGTCTGAACAAGATAAGAGTCGGAGAACTCAAGGGGCTTCCATAGCCTTGGAAACTCATGACTGGTGCATAGGGAGATTACTGATGCCATAAACAGGAGTGTCAATTTGTAAAGTCAACAACAGGAGTCACTGTGCACTTACTCCTCATGTAGGATCTCTGTCCTTAATGTGCTGTACATTGAGACTTAATGGTATAACGAGTACTCAAACAGTATATTTCACTTTGTGTTTCTATGGGGGTTCAAACGATTGAAATCTTTACTTAATGTACACTAAACTGATCTTCTGTAAAAAAAAAAAAAAAGAAGAAGAAGAAGAAGAAGAAATTATCAATTCCCAACTTGACTCTCACTGGGATTAAACATGACAATAGGTCTGATCTGATTTCATCATCATTTAAAAAATCATCTATTATTTTTCACTTTATGTTTCTGTGTGGGAGCAAACTGTTGAAATCTTTACTTAATGTATGCTAAACTAATCTTCTGTATATAAAGAGAATCAAAAATGAATCCTCATGTGAATAGAAGGGGAGAGGGAGTGGGAAAGGGGAGGGTTGCGGGTGGGAGGGACGTTATGGGGGGGAAGCCATTGTAATCCATAAGCCATACTTTGGAAATTTATATTCATTAAATAAAAGTTAAAAAAAAATAAATAAATAAAACAAACAAACAAAAAAAAGTGTATCATATAAAATGACACACACAGAAAAGAAAATAAAGAAAATAGAAGGGCCAGCACTGTGGTATAGTAGGCTAATCTTCCGCCTGTGGCACTGGCATCCCATATGAGCACTGATTGGAGTCCAGGCTGCTCCAGCTTCTGATCCAGCTCTCTGCTATAGCCCGGGAAAGCAGTAGAAAATGGCCCAACTGCTTGGGGCCTGTACCCACATGTGAGACCCAGAAGAAGCTCCTGGCTCCTTGCTTTAGATCAGCCCAGCTCCGGCCATTGCAGTCATTTGTGGATGAAAGAGGGATTGGAAAACCTTTCTCTCTTGTCTCTCCCTCTCTCTATCTGTAACTCTACCTCTCAAATAAATAAATAACATCTTAAAAAAGAAAATAGAGATGGAGCAGACACTGTGGCACAATAGGTTAAGCTGCCATCTGCAGCGCTGGCATCCCATATGGGTACCATTTAGAGTTTCAGCTACTCCACTTCTGATCCAGTTCCCTGTTAATGTGCCTAGGAAAACAGTGGAGGATGGTGGTTAAGCCACCATCTGCAGTGCTGACATCCCCTATGGACGCCAGTTTGAGTCCTGGCTGCTCCACTTCCAATCCAACTCCTGCTAATGTGCCTGGGAAAGCAACGTAAGATGGTCCCAGTGCTTGGGTACCTGCACCCATGTGGGAGACCTGGATGAAGTTTCTGGCTCCTGGGTTTGGCCTGGCACAGTTCTGACCATTGTGGCCATTTGGAGAATGAACCAACAGAAGGCAGTTCTCTCTGTCTCTGTCTCTCTTTAATTCTGATTCATAAATAAATAAAATAAACCTTTTTAAAAAAGGATCTAGAGACCCTAATATTAACATCAGACAATTTTAATTCACAGGGAGAAAAGCATTAAATCAGGCAAAGAACATAAATTTATAGCAATAAAAGGATACAATAAAAATGCATACACATTGACCCCAAAATTCCACTTTTAGTTAAGATATATGTAAAGATTATTATTACAATGTTGCTTACAATAGAAAAGTAACTGAAATAATGGATAGAATATCTTAGGAGACTTGTTGAATAAATTGTAGTATAGGATACTGTGTAGTCAAGGAAAATAATGCTCTATTAAGGACCTGCCTCCAAGTTATATTTTTAAACAACAACCACAAAAGTGAGACAAAGAACAGTGTGTACAGCATGCTTACATTTGCAACTGCAGTCTGTTTGTGCTTAGACAATTTTGGGAGGATCTATAAATTGACTCTAGGAGGTAAGATTGAAGAACTGGGTTAAGGAGTTTTTTATGTTTTTCAGTATGACTTCTTAGCCTCCTTGAATTTTTTCTATATGAACATACAAACTTTTAATTAATTTAAAAGGATTTAAAAGATGAACATCCCATCCAGGTCCCACATTTTATTACATCATCAAATTGTATGACTCTTTAAAAAAAAAGATTCTCCAAGAATTGATTACAAATTGAGACATGAACATTGGAAAATGGTGGCTCACATATTTTTAAACTAGAGTGCTTTTGAATATTTTGTAAAAACCGTGTTAATTTCATCACCATAGGATTGGAAATCAATGAATGTGCCATAGAATAAGTCCAGTTATTTCAGTCCACGACAGAATGAATAATCTACAAGGGCCAGCTTCAGTTAAGCAGGAATGCTGAAAGTAGGGTAGAAAGTGCCTTGGTTGTTTTTCTTGGGCTGAGGTCTGAATCCTGGCTTACCAATTACTTTCTGTATGACCTTACACAAATGGCTTCTTTCTTTGAACCTAACATTCCTCTTATCCAAAGGGCAGTTACTTTTGCCCCACTGGTTTCATGAAAGGTTGTAGGGATCCGGTGAGACAATGGAGTGCCAAGACTTCCCGAATCCAGGGGTTATTAACTTCACTAAACAGTAGTCACCTGATCACTACATGCAGGTTATGTATTGAAAAGCATCTTGGGGAGGAGGAGATATACATATATTCAACTACCAGCTTTCTAGATTTTCTAAGAAGACAAAAACATGGGTAGTCACCATGGACCTACTGATTTAGAATAAATGGAGAATACATTTGTCCTTAAAGTGTGTAATGAACCAAACCTCCAAGATGAAGGTGTAAAATCCTCAACTTCAGGATTATGGAAAATACGGAAGTATTCAAGTGAGGGGCAGTTGCTGTGGCATAGTGGGTAAAGCCTCCACCTGCAGTGCTGACATCCCATGTGGGTGCCATTTTGAGACCCAGCTGCTCCATTTCCGATCCAGCTTTCTGCTATAGCCTGGAAAAGCAATAGAAGATGGCCCACCCATGTGGGAGACTTGGAAAAATCTCCTAGCTCCTGGCTTTGGATCAGCCAAGCTCCAGGCATTGCGGCCATTTGGGGAGTGAACCAGCAGACAGAAGATCTTTCTCTCTCTGACTCCGCCTCTGCCTCTCTCTAACTCCACCTTTTAAATAAATTAAAAAAAAAAAAAACTTTAAAAAAGGAAATATTCAAGTGGAGTGATTTTTCTAAAAGATTTGTTTTATATTTATTTGAAAGGCAAATCATAGAAAGGGAGAGACAGAGATCTTCAATCTACTGGTTCACTCCTCAAATGGCTACATTGGCCAGGGCTGGGTCAGGCTGAAACCTGGAGCCTGGAACTCCAGTTGGGTCTCCCACATGGCTTAGCAGTGACCCAAACATTTGGGCATCTCGTGCTGCTTTCCCAGGTGTGTTAGAGATGGATGTGTCAGAAATGGAGCAGGAGCTGGTGCTGTGGTGAAGCGGGTTAAACCACCATCTGTAGTGCCGGCATCCCATATGGGCACCAGTTCAAGCTCTGGCTGTTCCTCTTCTGATCCAGCTAGCTGCTAATGGGCCTGGGAAAGCAGTGGAAGATGGCCCAAGTGCTTGGGCCCTTGCACCCACGTCGGAGACCAGGAGGAAGCTCCAAACTCCTGGATTTGGCCTGGCCCAGCCCAGGCCATTGCAGCTTTTTGAGAAGTGAATTGGAAATCTCTCTCAATCTCTCTCTCTATATGTGTGTGTGTGTGTGTGTGTGTGTGTGTGTGTGTCTCACCTCTCTCTTACTCTTTCAAATACATAAATAAATCCTAAGAAGAAAAGGGGAGGGGAGGGGAGGGGAGGGGAGGGGAGGGGAGGGGAGGGGAGGGGAGGGAAGGGAAGGGAAGGGAAGGGAAGGGAAGGGAAGGGAAGGGAAGGGAAGGGAAGGGAAGGGAAGGGAAGGGAAGGGAAGGGAAGGGAAGGGAAGGGAAAGAGGAGCAGTCACAGTCTGGACTTGAGGTAGCTTAACCCACTGAACCACAGTGCTGGCTGCTAAGGTGATATTTGATACTTTAATTACTAAGACATCAGAGACTTACCACTCGCTATAAGTTGCTTTGAGGGCCCGCGCCGTGGCTCAATAGGCTAATCCTCCACCTTGCGGCAACGGCACACCGGGTTCTAGTCCCGGTCGGGACGCCGGATTCTGTCCCGGTTGCCCCTCTTCCAGTCCAGCTCTCTGCTGTGGCCCGGGAGTGCAGTGGAGGATGGCCCAAGTGCTTGGGCCCTGCACCCCTTGGGAGACCAGGTGCTTGGCTCCTGCCCTCGGATCAGCGCGGTGCACCAGCCACAGTGCGCCGGCCACGGCGGCCATTGGAGGGTGAACCAACAGCAAAAGGAAGACCTTTCTCTCTGTCTCTCTCTCCCACTGTCCACTCTGCCTGTCAAAAAAAAAAAAAAAAGTTGCTTTGGGAAAATTGTCATTTCAAAAGCTGGTACAAGAAGAGTAGGGAGAAGTGATCTGATCAAAAGTAATTTTAATAACTCTTAACTCATGGCCAGCGCCGCGACTCCTCTTCCAGTTCCACTTTCTACTGTGGCCTGGGAGTGCAGTGGAGGATGGCCCAAGTGCTTGGGCCCTGCAACCGCATGGGAGACCAGGAGGAAGCACCTGGCTCCTGGCTTCGGATCGGCGCAGCATGCTGGCCGTAGCAGCCATTTTGGGGGTGAACCAACGGCAAAGGAAGACCTTTCTCTCTGTCTCTCTCTCTTACTGTCTAACTCTGCCTGTCAAAAAAAAATATAACTCATAACTCAGGTTTTTTTTTGACAGGCAGAGTGACAGTGAGAGAGAGAGACAGAGAGTAAGGTCTTCCTTTTCCATTGGTTCACCCCACAATGGCCACTGCGGCCGGCGCACTGTGCTGATCCGAAGCCAGGAGCCAGGTGCTTCTCCTGTCTCCCATGTGGGTGCAGGGCCCAATCACTTGGGCCATCCTCCACTGCACTCCCGGGCCATAGCAGAGAGCTGGCCTGGAAGAGGGGCAACCGGGACAGAATCCGGTGCCCTGACTGGGACTTGAACCTGGGGTGCCGGCGCCGCAAGGCGGAGGATTAGCCTAGTGAGCCACGGCGCCAGCCATAACTCAGATTAATGTTTGGGAATGTCCTGTCCACATGTGACTCCAAAGGAAAGAAACTAAGGGATGTTCTCTCTCTCTCTCTCTCTCTCTCTCTCTCTCTCTCTCTCTCTCTCTTTAAGATTTATTTATTCATTTGAAAGAGTTGCAGGGAGAGAGAAGGAGATACAAGGAGAGATATCTTCATCCACTAGTTCACTCCCCAAATGGCTGCAACAGCCAGGGCTGGACCAGGCCGAAGCCAGGAGCCAGAAACTTCATCCAGGTCTCCCACGTGGCTGCAGGTGCAGATGGCACTTGTGCCATCTTCCATTGCTTTCCCAGTCACATTCACAGGGAGCTCGATCTGAAGTGGAGCAACCAGAACTCAAACGGGTTTCCATAGGGTATGTCAGCACTGCAGATGATGGCTTAATCGCCATTTTCTCTACTGAGCTATACTTCAGGTGAACCTAGGTGGTTCCTGAGGGCCTTGTTCAAGTGCAGTAATGGAAGCACTGTGTGTGCAATCTCAGAGAATTTGTGGATACACACACACACACACATAAATTGTGTCTCCAAAGATAAACTAGAACTTTAATGCATTAAAGACGAACTAATGTGACATGAAGTATTGCTTAGTAAGTCAGCACACACATTAACCCAAGAAGAGTTTAAAAGTCATTTATTGAAAAGAGAACTTCATTGTCAGTCCACTTTCAATTGGTATCATTTTTCCTTTTTACATTTCCTTTTATATATAATTTAATATTTCTATGAAACAGGTTTAATAATAAATCGTGATATTATATCTTAATTTCTTCTTACCTCTATGAGTTTTTTCACTCACTGTCATTTCCAGTTCTCTGAAGTATGTAATAGAATTTCAGCAACCACAGGAAATTAAATTATTTTTTTAAAAAAAGATTTATTTTATTTATTCAAATGGCAGAGTTAGAGAGAGGGGGAAAGATATGAGAGAGAGACAGAGAGAGAGAGAGAAAGAGAGAGAGAGAGAGAAAGAGAGAGATTCTTCCATCAGCTGGTTCACTCCCCAAATGGCCTCAATGGCTATGGCTGGGCAATGCTGAAGCCAGGAGCCAGGAGCTTCTTCCAGGTCTCCCACATGGGTACAGAGGCCCAAGCACTTGGGCAATCCTCTGCTGCTTTCTCAGGCCATTTAGCAGGGAGCTAGATCAGAAGTGAAACAGCTGGGACTATAACCACTGTCCATTTGGGATGTTGGCTCTTTTAACTTGCTATACCACAACACAGGCCCCAAATAGAAGTTTTAAAAATAATTGTTTCTTGTGTCACACAGGCTTGGGGTGTCTTACTAGAACAGTAGCTTTTGTTAAAAATAAAGTGGGATATTAGTAGCCAGTGAGTTTAATATGCACAACAGCATGATGAATGCTCTTTTAAAAAAAGCCTAATAGCAAAATAAACTTAGGTTCCAAATATAGAAGTCAAGCGCTTAGAGCCCAGGAAAGTAGTAATTCTGTTTTCTGCTGATTAGACCACACTGAGACAAAGGAGGATCCAGTTTAGGAGAGCAAAATCTAGGAGAAATATGTAAGAGGTTCACCAGAACAAAACGAATCTGTAAACAGGCCTGGGAGAAAGGACGGGAAGAATTTGGAAGGGTTGAGAAGACAATGATCTGAAATCAACAGTCACTAAGTGACAGAAAATGTGAATTTGTTTTATATTTCACCACAAAGCTAGGATTCTTTGGCAGAAATCAGAGGAAAGTGCATAATGAATGAAATTATTTAAGATTATGCTCTGGCACATAAACCTATATAAAAATGTGATGGGCTATTCTGGGAAGCAGCTACTTCCCCACCACTCAAGCAGGAGATGAAGGGGCTTCCACAGGGCAACTCCAGGGCAGCACCGTCCACAATGCAAAGCTTCCTTATTGTGTCAGTAGAGGAGCCACCAGCCACGTGAGGCAAATCCCTTATTATGACCAGTGTGACTCAGGAACTGAATCTTTTTAGTGATAGCCACATGGAAGTAGTGGCTACCATGTCGGAGAGTGCAGCTGTAGACTTTAGAAGTCCCCATTTTGGGCTAGAATTTGGAATAAACCAGTTCTAAGAGTTTTTCTTACATTGTCTCCCTTCACCCTTCCTCCACTACCTTTACCAACTCTTACCTCTTCTCTATCTTGGACATATGTCTCTTATTACACATTCTAACCAGCTGTTCATATCATTTTCTTAGCCATTCACCTCGAGTTTTTTAAAGGTGGGTTGATTTTCTATCTCCATCATCTATCAGCATCACTGACATCCAAGGTAGTGCCTGAGACATGAGCATGCTTAAGACTCCAACTGACACATGATTTCTAAGAAATCTCTTTCACACGAGGGCAGATGTTACAACTTAGATTTTTAAAATAATAAAGGAATCAAAGTTTTAACATTTTTCTGTGGGCAGCGTGTGGCACAGTGAATACAGCCCACAGCTGACAACACCAGCATCCAGTATCAAAGCATCAGTCTGAGTTCTGGCAGCTCTACTTCTGATCCACCTTCCTGCTAATGGACGGGGATGGCAGTGCATACTGGTCTAAAACCTTGGCTACCTGCCACCCATGTAGGAGACCAGATGGAGTTTCAACTCCTGGCTTCAGCCTGGCCCCATCCCAGCTACTGCAGAAATTTAGAATGGAAGATTTCCTCCCAACACACTCCTTCTTTACGTCACTTTGCCTTTCAAATAAATCTTTTTAAAATAGTTTCTCGAAGGCTGCTATTGCAGCAAAGCCACTACCTGCAACACTGGCATCCTATACGAGTGCTGGTTTGAGTCCTGACTGCTGCACTTCTGATCCAGCTCCCTGGGAAAGGCAGTAGAAGTTGGCCCAAATATCTGGGCCTCTGCCATCCGTGTGAGAGATCCAGATGACGCTCCTGGCTCCCGGCTTCAGCCTGGCCCAGCCTGGCCTTTACAGCCATCTGGAAAATGAACCAGCAAATGGAAGATCTCTCTATCCATCTCGCTCTCTCCCTGTAACTCTTTCAAAATAAATAATAAAAACATTTAAAATAATAATTTTTAAAAATATCAATAAAAAACTAAATTGGTATATGAAAATATTTTAACACCCACCTCACTTCCCCATTTCTGAACATCACTGTGTCTGGTAATTCAGGCTCTGAAAGTTACAAATAATTTTGAAATACCCTTCTACCTTCTACCAGTGAGATCCAAAAAGGCGAAATAAGTTGCCTAAGTTTATTCAGCTGCACAGTGTCAGATTTGGCTTTAAATCTAAATCTATTTATGAAGAGTTTACTTGATATACCATACTGGTTGTTATTGTAAAACTAAATACGTGTCAATATTTTACAGATTCCAACTAAGCCTTTCTTTTTATAGAAACTGGAAAATACAGAGAAATACGAAAGTATAAAGAGTAAACACCATAATTTCCAAATGCAAAGGCTGATTCATTCATTTATTGCATCAATTCTTTCTACCAAAGACCACCAGGAACACACATACAGTTGAACAAGTTGGATGTATTATCATTGTGATGAGGAAAACATACACCATGGAAATGCATGGCGTCTCTCAGTAATCGAGTGTTAACACAAATGTGCTCTCAGACTTGGGGCTTGGTTGAGTGGTTTGGAAAGGACTTAAGTAAGCAGGGAAGGGGTTTCACCACAGGATAGTTGCTGTCAGAAAGCAGGACAGGCCTGTGACTGGGTGTCTCAATAAATCTTATTCAGAGAACAATAGACTAGACTGCAGATAAAGTAGTAGTTTGTAAAGAAGAAACCATCAATCATTTCCTCTGAGAGGGGATGTTTGGTATTTTGGGGGTAGCACATTGACCTTTTTGTTGTCATCTGTTGTTAAACAAAACTATTAAGTGCTTTATCTGTCTCATTTCTCCATGATCTCAGAGTAACCTTGTCTGAGATTAACATTCTCTAAGAAGGTGTATGTCTAACAGGAATACACCTATAATGTGACACAGCTGTGAGTGTCAGGTCAGCTGTGAATGGCAGGGGCTGCTCCTGCTTTTTGTTTTTCTTTCTGTGTCATTTCAAATACTCATGCAACACATAAATATTCATTGAATACCTGTTTTTGAGCATCTACTATGACAGATAGATGGGTCAGAATGTAGTGCAGAAAGCACAGTCTATGTCCTGGTGGGGACTGTATTCTAATACATAAGGACACAAATCAACATATAAAACAAAGTCAGGTGGTAATAATGCCAATGCTGTGATGACAAAGCAAGGAAAGAAGCCTGAGTGGCCGCGCTCTTGTTTTAGATTAGGTAGGCGGGGAAGGCCACTTTTGAGCTGACTGAGGAGAGGGAGCAAACCATAAAAGATCTGCGGGATAACCAAAGGGAACAAATAAAAGTCCACGGAGGAGGGGAAGAGGACATAGTTTGCTAGGGGTTTCCAAGGAACAGCAAGGAGGCTGGTGGGGTGGCAATGGAGTAATGAGGGGTCTGTGGCAGGCTATGAAGTCCAAGGGAGAAATATAGAGGAAGGAGGTCAGATCACAAAGGGCTTTGTAAGCAATGATGAAGTGTTTGGAGTTTGTTCCATATGTGATGGAAATCATGGGAGGGCTTTGAGCAGGCAATGAGCATGATTTTCTGTATAGATTGTAATAGCTCTATTGAGGTGTAGCTGATACAAAAAGCACTGCTTGTATTTTAGGGCAACAGGAGAAAAGCAAGATGTAAGCTGGAAATCTAGTTAAAATTAAGTTCCTTAATCCAGATAAGAGATGGTGCACAAATTCTATATGGTAGCCACTAGTCACAAGTGACTGTTGAGCACTTGACATTGAAATGGGTTGTAAATATAAATTAACACATGGGATTTTGAAGACAGTCTGAAAAGAATAACAGAAAATATCTCATTAATAATTTAAAATAATTTACTATATGTTAAAATGATAACATTTTGGATATATTAGACTAAGTAAAATATATACTTAAAATTAATTTCACTTGATTCTTTTTATATTTTTTAATATGACTACAAGAAAACTTAGAGTGAAACATGTTCTTTACTCTGTATTTTCTTTGGACAGCACTGGTCTAGAGGTGGTGAAGAAAGGAGAGATGTATGATGTTTTTCTAAAGTAATTTTGACATTGCTTGCTGATAAGTTGGATGATGAGTATGAGACAAAGAAAGGAATCCAGAATGATTCTAAGACTTCAGCTTGAACATCTTGGCCACCCCTGTCTACTGAACTGTTGGGATAGGAATAGATATGGGGGTGGTAGGGATCAAGTTCTATTTTGGACATATTAAGTCAGAGGTGTGGATCAGAAATTCAAGTGGAGATATTCTAGTAGGTAATTCAAGGGAGGTTTGGGATGCGGATATAAATTTGTGAGTCACAGGCATGTAGATAATATTTAAAATCCTGTAACTAGATGAGATTACAGATTATAGAAGTAAGGACAATGGAGGAAAGAAGCAATCCGAGGACTGGATCTAGGATAACTAGGGAAAAAAGAGGATTTGTTGGGGAAAAAGAGCATATGAGTATAATATCCCAAAGTCAAATAATGAAAGTTTTTGAGGGATGTGGGAATGATCAGCAGTATCAAATGCTGCTGAGAGATCCAATAGGATGAGGACTGAGAAGTGACTTTGGATTTTGGATAGGAACATTTTTAATGTGTGGTGAGAATGAATTCCTGATGTAAGTGAGTACAAGAGAGATTGGGAGTTGAAGAATTAAACACAGTGACTCAACCATCTGCTGGAATTTTGCTGTGAAGGGGAGCAGAGAAGTGAAAGGTAGCTGGAGGGCAATGCAGAGTCTAAGAGTGAGAAGGGTGGCATCTGGTGACAAGTCAAGGAGTTGCCTTAAATAGAACCCCACACGGTCCTTCTATTCTAACAGAAGGGAAGGCAGAGAACAGAGCACAGGTGCAGGTGAGTGGGGAGCTGGGAGTGACTAGCATTTGGAAGCACTCTTCAGATTGATTTAGTTTTCTCAGTGAAATCAGAAGCAAGACATCTGCCGAGAGTGACAGGAGAAGACATAGTGTTGAAGGTGCAGAGAGAGAAGAGAACATGAGAGTCGCCTGAAAAACAGGAGAGTGATGGTATTGGGGGATATCTTAGCTCCTTGATCCCTGCCACGCTTTCCAAACTCATCCTTTCAAAAACTTCAATGATTTCAATATCCATGCACGTGTTCCAACACCCTGGCCTTGCATTCCCTTGTTTTCTTCTCTTTCACTGATCTTTCTTCTCTTTCACTAGAGGAGAATAAGGGCTGTTAAGAAAACAAGGAACAGCTCTATAAGCCAAAGAAATAAAATCAGAGATGAATAAATTGATGTATTCAATTACTAATAGTTTAGTATTGATAGAAAAAGGGATATAAGATATAAGAGTGGAAAGTGGAATACCACTTTCCATCAGTTATTCCCACTGATACTATATAGCTTTTCATTTCCATAAAACTGCTACTGCTCCGGGATATGTATTTGGCCTGGCAGTTAAGGTCAAGGTTGAGACACCCATGTTCCATATTGGAGTGCTTGGGTTCAAAAGCTTGCTCCACTACTGATTCCAGTTTCTTGCTAATCCACACTGTGGGAGACAATTGGTGATGGCTCAAGGAATTGGGTTCCTGCCACCTGTGTGGAAAACCTGGTCATTGTGAGCATTTGGGAACTGAAGCAGAGGACAGGAGCTCCTGTCTCTCTGTCTCTCAAATTAAAAAAAAAAAAAAGTTGACTAAACAGCATGTTTTATCTTATATCCTCCACTAGTTGCTATCCTTTTCCTTTATAGAAAGAAAATTATAACAAAGTTGATAAACATTGAGTTTTCAAGCCCTTTCCTTCCATTTTTTTAAATAAACCTTTTCCCTTTCTAATAATCATTTTCCTTCTGCAACCCACTGAAACTCCATATTGTAAAACCCAATTATCCATTCTAAGTTATTTTACCCCATCTGTCAGGGATTCTGTCTTTGAACCAATTTCTTTGTTTGCCTTCCAGGACACCAAAGTTTTCTGATTTTCCTTCTATCTCACTGGCTACTCTTCTGAACATCAAAAAACTCATATATTTGACTTCTCTTTTCTGCATTCACTCACTTGGTGTGATCTGATTCAGCCTCATGGCACCAAATATCATATGTATGTCTATGACCCTCAGGTTTTATCTTTGGCCCATATTTCTCTGCCAAACTCTAGAGAGTATATATAACTTCCTATTTAACATCCCAACTCAAGCATTTAATTGGCATTTCAAATCTACTGTTTCCCAAACTGACATCTTATTGGTCCTTCCAAACTTACCCCACTCAGTTTTCCTCATGCAGAGTTGATGGCAACACCATTCTTCCAGTTGATTAGGCCAAAAGCGCTGGAGTATCTTAACTGCCATCTTTGTTTCATATCTCACACCCAAGTTCTAAGAAAATTCGCCCGTGTCTTACTACCTCGGACCATCCCAGGTCTTCTCTGACTGTTTCAAATACTGAGCACATTCATATCTCATATACCTGTGGTTTGCAACGCACCATTTGAGAAGCCATGAGTCTGTAGAGGAGATTAAGGGCTGTTAAGAAAACAAGGAACAGCCCTATAAGCCAAAGAAATAAAATTAGAGATGAGTAAATTGAAGTATTTGGACAATTACTAGTAGTTTAGCATAGATAGAAAAAGGGATATAAGATATAAGAGTAGGTGAATACCCAGGGGCTAGATTATGAAACAGCTTATTATTTACTAGGCTGTCTGGCCTGCACTTTGCAGGCAATAAGAGTCATTGAGAAGTCTTAAGTTGGAAAAAGCATAAGCAGATTTGTGTTGGAAAGATCACCTTTATGGTAGAGAGGAAGATAAGCTGCATAGAGCACACACCTGGAGCAGGGGGAATAGTCCAAAAGAAAATATATTTCCATAGTCTAAGAGAAACTGAAAAAGATCTGAACAAAGGTAAGAAATAGGCAACAAAGCCAGGAAGTCTTCAAAATACAGAATCCCTCAGACTTGGTATATCACTGAACATGTGGAAAATAAGGAGTCAGAGATGATTCCATTTTCTGATGTGGGTATGTCACCCATGTCACCCACCTGAGACAGAGAGGCGGGGAAGAAGAGATGATTAGTTTCTGTTCCAGGTACCCAAGGACATCATGGTGAAGACATCAAAGAAGTACATTTTATGAATCTAGAGCTCTGGAGAGGTTTGGGCAGAAGAGAGAAGTTCAGGATTTATTTGAACATGTGTCACTTCCCTTCAGACTGGGTGTTGGGATCCATCACAGATAGGCCGAGAGAGAAGTAAAAAAATTTAAGGACAATCTTTGGTATATTCAGAGGAAGAGAACCTCATAAAAAGAATGGTTGGGGGTAAAATGAGACCCTAGAGAGACTGAGGTCCCAGAGTTGAAGGGAGAAATTTCACGAAGGAGAAGTAGTCAAGTAAGATGAGGATTGTTGAGGCTGGCGTTGTGGGGTAGCAGATTAAGCTGCCTCTTGCAATGCTGGCATCCCATATGTACACTGGTTCGAGTCTTGACTGCTCCACTTCTGATCTAGCTCCCTGCTAATGTACCTGGGAAAGCAGTGGAGGATGATCCAAGTGCTTAGGGGAGACCTAGATGGAGTTCAAGGCTCCTGGCTTCAGAACCAGCAGATGGGAGATCTCTCTGTCTCTCCCTCTCTCTGTAATTCTGCCTTTCAAACAAAATAAATATATATTTAAGCAAAAAAAAAAAAGCAAAGTAAAAAGATGAGGATTGTCTTAGCTCAGGCCACCACACAAAATATCATAGAGAAGGAGGCTTAAGCAGCAGCAGTTTATTTCTCACAGATCTGAAGACTGAAGTTCTGGATCAAGACACCAGCTGATTCAGTTCCTGGAAAAGACTCTGTTCCTGGCTTGCAGACACCCTCTTCTCATTGTGTCCTCACATGGCAGGGTCAGAGAGAATAAGAGGAAATAAATGAGTACTGGTCTCTCTTCTTCGTCTCATAGGGACCCTAATCCTATCGTGGGGACTCACCTTCACCTAAACCTAATTGTGTCTTCCAATTCTCATTTCCAAATACCATCACACTAGGAGTTAGGGCTTCAACATCACAGATATTGTGGGGAGGGACGCAAACATTTAGTCTATAACAAAGATTAAAGGGGACTTTTGGATTTGGATGTCAAGAAGCATTTGGTAGCCTTGGTCAGAACAAATTTTTGGTGAGGCTATGAGTAGGTTGTAAGTCTGATAATAGGGAAATGTTAACCAAAACAGTGACCTTGGCCAAGTGTTCTAGTATTTGGTTTCAAAGAGAAGGGAAAATATAGGAATATGTTTAAAGGAGGAAAGGCACAGAACTGTTTTTGAGATGGAGAGATTTGAGTATTCTCACAGGTATCTAGATGGCGTCATTAAAGAATAATGAGGATAATTTTTAAAAACTGGAAAAAAAGGTGATGGAGCAGGATTCTTCATGTCATGGGAGAGAAGAATTGTGCAGGAAGCACAACTGCTTCTGCTGGCTTTAGAGAAGAAGAAGCAAGCTTGGGGCCATGCAAATGGATAGGTATAAGCAGGGCCAGCTTCATGGACATGTGGCCTATACAGTTGCATGAGGCTCACTTTCAAATGAGGGTCAATGTTGGTTTCCTATTATGTTGTGGTCACTTTGAAGTTCTTAATAATGTCATCATTGGAATTCCATTTTGTAAATGAAGTAAATGTAAAATGAAGTTGCAAGAGGTAGGTGTTTGACCTACTGGTTAAGATACCAGTTAAGATGCCCACAGTCCATGTTCTGGTGCCTGGGTTGGATACCTAGCTATGACTTTTGATTCCAGCTTCCTACCAGGTGTAGACACTGGGAAGCAGCAGGTGATAGCTTACATGGTTAGGTCCCTGCTACTCACATGGGAGTCATGGATTAAGTTCTGGGTTCCTGGCTTCAGCCCTGCCCCAGTTGCAGTCATTTGGGGACTGAACCAGTAGATGGAAGCTTTCTCTTTCTCTCTCTCTCTCTCTCTCTCTCTCTCTGCCTCTTGAATAAATGAGTTAAAATTTTTTTGTTTATTTATTTATTTCAAAGGCCAAGTTATGGGGCGGAAGAGATATCAATCTTCCATCTGCTGGTTCGCTCCCCAAATAATTGCAACAGCCAGGGCTCAGCCAGGAGCCAGCTGCTTCTTCTGAGTCATCGCTTTCCTAAGGCACATTAGTGGTTGCTGGATTGGAAGTGGAGCAGCTGGGTTACAAACCAACACCCATATGGGATGACAGTGTTGCAGGTGGCAGCTTAGCCTGCTATACCAAAACAATGACCCCTTAAAATATTTTATTTATTTATTTTATTTTATTTTATTTTTTGACAGGCAGAGTAGACAGTGAGAGAGAGACACAGAGAAAGGTCTTCCTTTTTGCCGTTGGTTCACCCTCCAATGGCCGCCGTGGCCAGCGCACTGCGGCCGGCACACCACGCTGATCCAAGTACTTATCCTGGTCTCCCATGGGGTGCAGGGCCCAAGCACTTGGGTCATCCTCCACTGCACTCCCTGGCCACAGCAGAGAGCTGGCCTGGAAGAGGAGCAACTGGGACAGAATCTGGTACCCCGACTGGGGACTAGAACCCGGTGTGCCAGCGCCGCAAGGCGGAGGATTAGCCTAGTGAACCGCGGCGCCGGCCCCTTAAAATATTTTTTAAAGGAACTAAAGTTGCTAAAAGTAAAAATTTTGATGACTTAAATGAATTTGCAGAAGTGAGCCAGAAAAATCCTGCAATGAAGATATCACATTAATAAAATATTACTTACTGTATTCTATAAAATTATGATACCAAAAATATTTTTCTTCAATTTTTAAGTTTATGTTTTATTCATGTGTCACTATTATCCCTAATATTTTTAAGGAATGAAATATTTTAAAAGATTTTATATTTTAGTACCTTTGCATTTTTCTGTTTATTTGAAATGAAAAATACTTTTTTAAAATATTGTAATTTTATTTATTTGAGATAGACACAGTAAGAGAAGAGAGAGAGAGCGTGCGTGCGCGTATTCTCCCATCCATGGGTTCACTCCCTAAATACTTGTAACAGCTCTGGTTAGGACTGAGACAAGGAGCTGGGAATTTAGTCTAGTTCTCCAAGGCAGGCAGCAATTACCACTGCCTCCTAGGATCTGTATGAGCAGGAAGCTGGAGTCAGGAGCTGGAAGCAGGTACTGAACCCAGGCTCTTATATGAGAATTTAAATCAGATTTATTTATTTATTTTGAAAGTGTTACGAAAAGCAAGAGGGAGGGGGAATCTTCCATCTGTTGTTTCATTCCCTGGATGGCTGCAATGGCTGGCGCTGATCTAGGCCAAAGCCAGGAGCCAGGAGCTTCATCCAGGTCTCCCATGTGGGTGCAGGGGCCTAAACACCTGGGCCATCCTCTGCTGTCCTTCCCAGGTCATAGGCAGGGAGCTAAATCAGAACTGAAAGAGCCAGGACACGAATTGGCACCCACATGGGAGGCCCCTGCCACAGGCAGGCACTCCGCCCACCACACCACAATGCTGACCCTAGGAAAAAGGCACCTTAGGTGATATTTTAACTGCTAGACCAAACGCCTGTCCTTTGTAGCTTTTTTAAAATAAAGGTTTCTGCATTTTCATTTTGTGTTGAGTGCTGCAAATTATGTGGCTGAACCTGGGTGTGAGGATGGATGTTGGAGGAGACCAGACAGATACACTTTGTTTCTTTTTTCCTTTCTGGAAAATGGGAAGCAAGAAAATAGGAGGATTTCTGAATATTGGCATGGGGGACAGTTTTAAAGGTTTAAGATTTGTGTGGGGAATCAATGAGGGAATGTAGTACTTTGAGGGTTTTAAAATATTTTCAATATGAATATTTCCATAAGCTCTCTTATTACTACATTCAAAATATGCATTTTATGAGCATAAAGAATTACATTTGGGAATTATTGTGTTTCTACCAAAATATTTGCTAGGCTTAATGTCATCTTGTGAAAAGTGGAATACAGTCAGCTTGTCTTGATGTGAAATAAATAGTATGCTAAGGTTTCAATTGCCTTTGTATATTATAGAAATAGTATAAAAGTGGCATGTAAAATGTAAACCACTCTAGGCACTAATTAAATTTAGTTTTGGTAAATGATCTATAAAGTAAGAATTTTAAAAATGTATTTCTGTTTAATTTTAACAGTAGAATTTTTCAGATTATAAAGAAAGCCAAATAGTCTCTAAACTTTCAAAACTGCAATGTAGAGAAAAATAAACTACTCACAGGACCCTCCCTCAAAGCCTAACCCTGTTATCACTTTGTTATGTTTTCCTTCCAGATTTTTTCCTGTTACATGTTATATAAACTCTTCATAAATATCCATTAAATATTTATCAGATTGTCCATTATGTGGTTCTATCATTCATGATTTATCCATTTATCTGTTGTTAGACATTTAGGTTGTTTCTAACTTCCTTATACTTTTATGTAAGTATATGAGGATTTCCAGTTGAACTCCTTTCCAGCTGAAATACTCCTGAAATTTACTAAATCCTACTTTAAATTTTTTATTTATTTATTTTAATTTTTATGTAACAGCTATGGCTGGGCCAGTATGAAATGAGGGACCTAGAACTCCATTCAGGTCCCAAGTGGTGATTTAACCACTGCACCAAGCAACTGTCCCTAAATTTAACCATATTTGATTTTTCTCTGCTTGTCCCTTTTTTGTACAAACACAAAAATTTGAGTCACTGACCTACAAAAAAGTATTTGCATCTTAGTTACGAAAACCAGTTTGCATAAATAAAATTACTTTTGGAAGGTGATAGGTGAAAAAAATACTAAAGCTCACCTCACAGAAAATTACCTTTGTAAACTTATTTTCTGTAAAATCACTTCTGAGTTGAAAATGCAGGGAGGCAAGGCAAATGTTCAGATATTGCATGATTCACTGAATTAAGCATTGAAGGAGACAGTTTGGGCTGGAAAAGGCTGAGGATCCCTGACAGATACAATAAGCAATTTTCTGTCACCTCTGAACTGTTTAAATGTAAATAGGTCATTGGAGAGCACATTTACATTTTCCCAAATGACCACCTGGATGTTTCACTAGCCCTTTAGCAATGCAGTCTAACCATTAACAGCAGTGTCAGTTCAGGGATATTTATTGTGTGGTCAGGAGACTTGAAAGAGTTAATGAACTTTGCAAAATGCTTAATTTGTATTTGGGATTAATTTACTCCCACAGCAAGAACTGGCTTATTAGAGCTTCAGTTATGTCTATAGAAAATTCTATGTTAGGTGCATCACTGAAATGCTGCTGTCTCATTGTGAGCCTACATGAAAGCAACTTGGTGGAGTAAACTTATTTTTGTCTTTTTCTTCCTACGAATTTTCTATAAAACAGCTGGCTTTTTCTAAAATGGGGTTGACTAGCTATTTACAAGATTTGAGAAGGGGCTAATTAAGTATTGTAGGTTGATTGGGGATCATAGCTATTTTTATTTTTTAAAAATCACATACAGAGAAGCATTTGTTTGGTGATTTGCTTGTTGAATTATTTTTCACTATCCACAGTGTTATAGTGTGGCTGTTGCGTAGGAACAAAGCCCATGATTCTTCATCACTGTTTGAGACTGGGCCATTGTAATCACTGTCACTGAATATGATTTCACATGATTTTACAAGTAGAAGCAAGAGATAAAACTAACACTGACCTCTTGTTTTTATAGAAGTCTTCATTAATTTCTCAAGGAGGAGGTCAAGGCTTAAGTCCACCTGTAGACTTTTCCTTTAGAGTTGCACAGGGTGACAAGATACAGCATGGGAGCCTTCCAGCTGAGGAAAGAATGACTATAAGGGTTCCCTCCCAATTTCTTTATCCCCATCCTGATTTCTCACCGGAGCCAATGTTTACCTCCAAAGTAAGCATCATGAATAACACAAAAGAACATTGTCTTAGTTCATTGAGTCTCCTGTAACACAATTGGGTAATTTATAAACAATAGAATTTTATTGCTCACAATTCTGAAGGCTAGAAAGTTCATGATCATTGTGCCAACAGATTTTGTGTCTGGTGAAAGCTTGTTCCTCATTGATGGTGTCTTGTAAAGCCAGGGGGTGATAGGTTTCAACATGAATTTTGGAAGGACAGTTCAGACCATAGAAATGTGGATGGATCTCTTCAGAATTAAAGCTCTTATCTTCCCAATCTCCCTTCTTCCTTCTCTTACTATCCTTCAGCTAGTCAGTTCTGTTCTTAAGTCCTGTACTTGGAGTTCTTAAATAACCTAGATGTCTCTTTCCTCTTTATACACATTCTTTATAAAATTTCAGCCTGAGACTCCTCCATGCCCTATCCTTCCTTAGCTAATTTTACCCATTATCATAATTTCAGTCCAGAGGCCAGCTTCTCTAACAATATCTGTCCAAGTAAAAGTCAAAAACAAGCAAACCAACTCAAAGGATAATAACAGCAACAACTACAAATTTAGAGATTGTTCACTCTTTTCCCGTAGCATCCTGCCCTTAAGCATCTAAACTCTATTATAATCACTTATTTACTTAGGGTTGGTCTTTTCTATTAGTAATGTTCTTTTTTGTTTTGCTTTATTTTAAGTTTATTTATTTCTTTGAAAGGAGACTTACAAAGAGAAAGAGCAAGATCTTCCATCCACTGGTTCACTCCCCAAATGGCCTCAGTAGCCAGACCTGGGCCAGGCTGAAGGCAAGAGCCATGAGCTTCATCTGGGTCTCCCACATGGGCAGCAGGGGGCCAGATATTTGGACCTTCTTCCACTGGAAGTGGAGCAGCTGGGACATGAACCAACACCCATGTGGGATGCTGACACTGCAGGCAATGGCTTAACCCACTATGCCACAACACTGGCGCCATAGACAGTAACATTATTGAGAATACTGTTCATCTTTATAGGCCATTTTGTTAAAGAGGATGGGACATAGTTCCTTTCTTTAAGGAATTTGCAATTCAGCTTTAGGAAAAAAAGGTATTTAAAGCCAGCAGTAGAAAAAAAATCTACATAATGTGCAAAATGCACATGATTAAGTTTAAAACTGTTTGGCACAGTTATTAGATCAGTAGGAATTTATAGATAAGGCTGGAGAGCCATGGAGGCAGGAGCAATCATGGGAAGTTGAGATGAAATTAGCTGGATATTGGCATTGCTGCAGGAATGTGGAAGAGGGTAGGAGGTAGTTTTCTAGGCTAAGAGAATAAAATGAACAAAAATGTGAGAGTTGGAATGAGGTTAAAAAAATGGGATAAAATTATCCAGATAGAGAAGGCTGGGACATGGAGAAGGAATTTCAGGCAGAGGCAAGGCGGAAGCCACAGAAGAGAACTAGTCTGACTAGAAAGAACATGAAGTCATACACTGTGGTGAAAAGTAACTTAGATTGGACTTGGTGTGAAACAATGATCATTTCAGATTCCTAAGGAGAGGATTGTTGTGATAGATTGTAATTTTCCAAGGCTTGCAAGGAATCCTTGCTCCTAGGGTTTATGCTTTATTTACTAATTTTTTGTTTCTTTGTTTAAATACGTATTTTATTTCTTTGAATGGCAGAGTTACAGAAAGAGGTCGGGGAGAAAAAGAGAGAGACAGAAAGATCTTCCATCACTGGGTCACTTCTCAAATGGCCACAGTGGCTAGGGCTGGGCCAGGTTGAAGCCAAGAGCCAGGAGCCAGGAGCTTCATCTGGGTTTCCCACGTGGGCACAGGGGCCCACGCACTTGGGCTGTCCTCTGCTGCTTTCCCAGGTGCATTAGCAGGATCAGAAGTGGAGCAGCCAGGACTGGAACTGGGGCCCATATGGGATGGCAATGTTGTAGGTGGTGGCTTAACCCACTGCACCACGAGCCAGCCCTGGGTCTATGCCTTGGCTAGACTATTGACTCTGAATTTGGACATGTGACTTGCTTTGACCAATACGTTATCAGCCTTTAGGACTTTTAGTGCACTGGAATTTGTCCTTTGGCTTTGTGAGTCCAGGTTAGCCTCCTTCAGGATGGGAGACCAGAAAAAACATGAAGTGAGAGGCTTGGCTCTGCCAGTCACGCCAGCCATCCCAGCTGAGGCACGAGATTTGTAAATGAGGCCATCAAGGACCATCCAGCCTCAGTTGAGTTGCCAGGTGATTACAGCTGTATAAGTGAACTTAGGTGAGACAACAGAAGAACTGTCTATCTAGTTGACACCTTCCAGAATTGCTAACCCACAGAGTGGATGATCTGATGATGGTTGGATTAGGGTACTGGTAATGGAGATGGCAAGACACGGGCAGATCTGAAAAGGTTAAGAAGGTAAGCAAGATATATTATGGATAATATGGGCAGTAAGGGAAAAGGGGAGTCAAGAAGGACTGAAGTTTCTGCCTTGTGCAGCTGGGTGAATGGTGCCAGGCACTGAGCATGAAAACACCAAGACAGCAGTGTTTTAGGGTGATCATAAGTCTGAAGCGCCAGATAGAGCTATTGAGCAGGCAGTTGGATAGCTGAGGCTGGTTCTTACAGGAGAGATCTGCACTAGAAGTATAAATTAGTGATTGAAAGTCTGTACATGGTAATACATTAGCACATTTAAAAAGCTAGCAGCATGAGCAAGTAGTGAGTTGAAAGCAGAAGATAGCCTAGGATTGAGGCTTGTGGAATATCAATATTTATCAAGTATTGATATTAGCCAGGTATAAGTAACCTGAACTGGTGACCAAGAAGGAGAAGCCAGAGAGGTGGGAGAAAATCTTTCATCTTGGGACTGACACCACGCGGGTGCAGGGGCCCAAGGACTTGGGCCATCTTCTACTTCTTTACCAGGCCATAGCAGAGGGCTGGATCGGAAGTGGAGCAGCTGTGTCTTGAACTGGCACCCATATGGGAAACTGGCACTGCAGGCAGCAGCCTAACCTGCTACTCCACAACACCGGCACCAATATGCAGTCAATTTTACTACCAACATTAATGACTTAAAATTCTTGGAGCACTTTCAGCCCCTAGTCTGGGAAGCAGCTTCATATGTGCTGTTGAATCCAAACAGAAGGAAAGAGGGGCCAAGACTACA
Organism: Oryctolagus cuniculus; assembly: GCF_051225735.1. Classification (NCBI taxonomy): domain Eukaryota; kingdom Metazoa; phylum Chordata; class Mammalia; order Lagomorpha; family Leporidae; genus Oryctolagus; species Oryctolagus cuniculus. The sequence continues at coordinate 101,984,023 of NC_142871.1, read as the reverse complement.
GAATGCAAATTCATAGGATGTAGAAGGTTTTAAAACAAGATTACTTTGAAGAACCCATTTTTATTTAATGCCTTACTTTTTGAAAAATAGGGAGAGCAGCTGATAAAGCTACTACCTATGATACCAGCATTCCATATAGGCACTCGTTTGATTCCCAGCTGCTCCATTTCTGATCCAGCTCCCTGATAATGTGCCTGGAAAAGCAGTGGGGCATGGCCCCCTGCACCCACTTGGGAGACCCAGAAGAAGCTCCCAGCTCCAGATTTTGGACCAGCCCCACTCCTACCATTGCAACCATATGGGGAGTGAACCAGCTGATGGCAGATCTCTCTCTCTCTCTCTTTCTGTCTTTCCCTCTCTCTCTGTAACTTTGCCTTTCAAATACATAAATAAATCTTTTTTAAAAATGGGAGGAAAACAGGAGATCTGATAAGAGCCAAAAGCTTCTTAGTCTTGGCCATTTCATAACCTACTTGGAAAGTTCTTGAAACTTTCTATTCAGTTACTAATTTTGCTTCCCTGTGATAGTTCAGATCAACAGTTCAACCTCAGACACATATCCTTAAATATGTTGATAAATCTTTGCAGCTAGCTTCCTCTATTTGACAAATGGCGTTGTTCAAATGTTTTGGTAAATTTGAGAAATTTAAGGTACTCTGTTTTTCTAAAGTGCCATGCCAACATATAACCATTTAATATTTTGGCAGAGCCCTATTTTGAATAATAAACAAAGAAAGAGTTGGAAAGAATTTTATTAAGGAAACTCAGCTTTCTATAAAATAAATGTTAGGGTAGGCATTGTGGCATAGAGGGTTAAGCTGCAGCCTGTAATGCCAGCATCCCCTATGGGCACTGGTTCATGTCCTAGCTGCTCTACCTTTTTTTAATTTTACTTAAGTTATACAAATTTCATGTATTGAAACATGGTTTGTATATGAGTAGCTCGCTTCTTTTAACTGCTGAATTAGAACTTCACTGTAAAAACATACCAGAATCTGTTTACCCATTCCCTTTCTTATGAACATTTAGGTTGTTTCCAAGTTTTGGCTGTAACAGATAAAGCTTTTATGAACTTTCTTTTGTAAGTCTCTTTGAATTAATTTCTTCATTTTTCATGGAGTTAGAATTGCTGGGTCACCAAGTGCATATTTAAATTTAACTGGCAACTATTTTTCCCAAGTGCTTAGAATATTTCGTGCTCCCACCAGCAATGAGAGTACCAGTTGCTTCATTGACTTCTTATTTAGTATTATCAGTCTTTTTAATTTTAGTCATCATGCTAGGTATAAAGGGGTATCACATTGTGCTTTTATTTATGTATCTGTAATGACTAGCGATATTTCATGTGCTTACTGATCATTCATTTTTTCGATGTTTCTTTGAGTCTCTGATCACTTTTATGGATTATATGCTTTTTATTATTGATTTTCATGAATTCTTTATGTAATCTCTAAACGAGTCCTTTGTATTTAGCATGTATTACAAATATTTTCCTCAGATTTATAGTTTGGCTTTTAATTTGCTGAATGGTGTATTTTAAAAAATTATTTATTTGTTTTTATTTAGTTAGGGGCAGAGAGACAGAGATGAGAGACAGACAAAGTTCCAATCCACTGATTCACTTCCTAAATGCCTGCAATGACTGGGTCAGGCCAAATTCAAGAACTGGAAATTCAATCCAGGTTTCCATGTGGTAGCAGGAAGTAGGTAGCAGGAAATAGCATTACCTACTACCTTCCAGGGTATGCATTAACAGGAAGCTGGAATTAGGAGCAGAGCCAGAATTTGAAACCAGGTACTCCTGTATAGGATGGAGCATCTCATATGCTGAGACCAATACCTGCTTAATGGTGTCTTTTGAAGAGCAGAAATTTTAAAATTTAAAGAGGGACTGGTGTTGTGGTATAGCAGGTTAAGCTGTAGTTTGCAATGCTGTATTCCATATCACAGGCCTGGTTCTGAGTCCTGGCTGCTCTACTGCCTCCAATCCATGCTAATGTGCCTGAGAAGGCAGTGGGAAATGGTCCAAGTTCTGAGTCCTTGCCACCTGTGTAGGAGACCCAGATGGAGTTCTTGGCTCCTGGATTTGGCCTAGCTATGTTCCGACCATTGCAGCCATTTGGAGAGTGAACCAGTGGGTGGAAAATCTATTTCTCTGCCTCTTCCTCTCTGTCTGTCATCTGCCTTTCAAATAAAATAAAATAAATCTTTAAAAATATATTTTTAATGAAATCAGTTTTAATTTTTTTCTTGTGTCCTAATAAGTGTCTGTAAAGGATAAATAACATTTTAAAATATTTCAAACAAACTAATGACTATTTTCTTCCCCTTTCTTCCTAAAATGATGCTAGATTTACTTTGAAGTTATTGAGATGGTATGCAGCATTTTGGCAAGGTCAAGAATGAAATTCCATGCATAAGTTGTCTCATCCCAACAAGGTTACTAAATCTCAAAGGCCTAGAAGGAAGGGAATGGGTTTCTTTAAAGACCAAGAGAAGAAATTAGGCTCTCCTTTGAGAATGTGTTGTCTTAATCTATTCAGGCTGCTGTAACAAAACACCTTAGACTAGGTGACCTAAAAACAACAGAAATTTATTGCTCATAGTTCTGGGAGCTGAAAAGTCCAGGATTCAGGCAAGTGCACATTTGCTGCCTAGTGAGAGCTCACTCTTTGGATCATAGATGGTGTCTTCTCATTGCATCTTCACTTCATACAAGGGGCCAAAAAGATACCTCGGGCCTCACTTCCAAGGGCACTAATCCCATTATTAAGGGCTCTCCCTGATGATCAAATCACTAACCAAAGGCCCCACCTCTTTATACTATCAGATTGGAGATTAAGTTTCAGCATTCGTGCTTTTGAGGGAAAGAGACATTCAGACATAAACATGCCTCACCCACTCCTTCCACCAAATGGTACATGGTTCATTATCAATAATGTTGATGCTCTACAAAATGACTTCTGTATCTAACAAGCAAAAGAGGAACAGAGGGAATGACTTATGAGCGGTAGTCAAAGAATCTAAAGGAAGCTAAATAGTCTTTAGAAAGGACAAGAGCTAGAGCAGCTGTGAAGATCAAGGGAGCAAGATCAAATGCATGAATAGATGTCCCTAGGGATAAATGAGCTCCAGCTGTTTCTGTCTTTGTGTTACTTCCCTTAAGGTCAACTTTCAAGAGGAAAGCATCAGAGTGACCTCATTTGGTCACATGCCTAATATAAGGGCTTTGGTTGATAGTCATTCTTCAAACTATATTCAATATGGAAGGGGGATAGTTCACAAAGTAAAATTGGGGCACTGCTACTAGAAAAAGGGGATGAACTCTGAGCAGACAAAAATAATGAGCAGACAAAAATAATGGATGCCTTATACAGGCAGAATATGCGTCTTTCAACTTGGATTTATGCCTCCTATTTTAAGCAACATGAAATTGCTTATATGCTTATCTTTGAGTCGTCCCTTAAATATTCCAATTTATTTGAGTTAAATTACTGCCAAGGTCAGGTTTGTGAAAGCAGAGTGTACTTGATTAGAGCTCATCCTAGATCTTTTTTGTTGTTATTGTTTAAATCTTGAAGTTGTCTGTGTATTCCTGTTTACTCAGCAGTTGTCTTTCTAAATTGATATGCAGAAATTCTGTGAAATCTAATATTAAGTGAGGAAAAGGCAGAAGAAACGTTAAATAACGTGTAACTTGATTAAGATTGGAAGTGAATTAGGAGTGATATAAACAGTTTTTGTAAATTAAATTCCTTTATAAAAAATTGCTTTAGAAGTTGTGTTTCGGGGCTGGCACTGTGGTATAGCACGTGAAACCGCCACCTGTGATGCTGGCATTCCAATATGGACGCCCATCAGAGTTTCGACTGCTCCACTTCCAATCTAGCTCCCTTCTGAAGTGCCTGTTAGAGTAGCAGAGGATGGCTGAAGTCCTTGGGACTCTTTACCCACGTGGAAGACCCGGAAGAGGCTCCTGGCTTCTGGCTTCAATATGGCCTGGCCCTGGCCATTGAGGCCATTTGGAGAGTGAACCAATAGATGGAAGATTTCTCTCTCTCTTTCTTTATCTATAACTCTGCTTTTCAAATAAATATTTTTTGAAAAGTAAAAGTTACATTTCTTTATTCTGCTTTTAAAAGCTATATATATATTTAAAGATTTATTTTATTTATTTGAAAGAGTTATAGAGAGAGGCAGAGAGAGAGAGAGAGAGAGAGAGAGGTCTTCCATCCGCTGGTTCACTCCCCAGAGTTCACTCAGCCGGAGCTGTGCCGACCCGAATCCAGGAGTCAGGAGCTTCTTCCAGGTCTCCCACGCGGGTGCAGGTACCCAAGGACTTGGGCCATCTTCTACTGCTTTCCCAGGCCATAGCAGAGAGCTGGATCGGAAGGAGAAGCCGGGACTAGAACCGGGACTCATATGAGATGCTGGTGCTTCAGGCCAGGACGTTAACTTGCTGCGCCACAGTGCCGGCCCCAGCTGTATGTATATTTTAAAGATTCATTTTATTTATTTGGAATATAGAGTTACAGAGAGGTAGAGACAGAGAGAGAGAGAGGTTATATGGGATGCCAGCACTGCAGACCCCAGCTCTAACCCGCTATACCACAGCATCAGCCCCGAAAAGCTATATTTTTAATCTATAAATCCTAATTTTTAAATCTAATTAATTCTTAAATTTAATTAATATTTTAATCTACAAATGCCTATATTCAAACTCATTTGTTCATTCATTCATTCAGCAAAAATTAATTGGTTTTCCATGTGCATTAGAGATCTGGAGATCTCTAATGAGGAGATAGTGAAGGAAGCTGATCTCTCACCAAATGTGGGTACTTGAAAACATTCATGGAAAAATGGGGTTAAAGGATAAATTTAGTGCAAAGAATTTGAAAGTCGTGCATGATTATTTCTTTTCTCTCTCTCTCTTTTTTATTTTATTTTTTTTGACAGGCAGAGTGGACAGTGAGAGAGAGAGACAGAGAGAAAGGTTTTCCTTTGCTGTTGGTTCACCCTCCAATGGCCGCCACAGCTGGCGCGCTGCGGCCAGCGCACCACGCTGATCTGAAGGCAGGAGCCAGGTGCTTCTCCTGGTCTCCCATGGGGTGCAGGGCCCAAGCACCTGGGCCATCCTCCACTGCACTCCCTGGCCACAGCAGAGAGCTGGCCTGGAAGAGGGGCAACTGGGACAGAATCCGGCGCCCCGACCGGGACTAGAACCCAGTGTGCTGAGGCGCCGCTAGGTGGAGGATTAGCCTAGTGAGCCGCGGCGCCGGCCTATGCATGATTATTTCATAGCACAAATTTTCTGTGGTGTTTTTAATGATCTCATATATTATACACAATAAACGAATTATTATATAGGGATGGAGAATCTTTTTTTTTTTTGGCCAGGTTCCATGTGTTTATTTATAACATCATTCATGGGCCATACAAAATTGTCAACTTAAAAATTAGCTGGGGGCATAGCTACCAGCATAAAAAATTATCAACTTAAAAATTAGCTGGGGGGCCGGCGCCACGGCTCACTAGGCTAATCCTCCGCCTGCGGCGCCAGCACCCCGGGTTCTAGTCCCGGTCGGGGCGCTGGGTTCTAGTCCCAGTTGCTCCTCTTCCAGTCCAGCTCTCTGCTGTGGCCTGGGAAGGCAGTGGAGGATGGCCCAAGTGCTTGGGCCCTGCACCCGCATGGGAGAACAGGAGAAGCACCTGGCTGCTGGCTTCCAATCAGCACAGCGCACTGGCCATAGCGACCATTTTGGGGTTTGAACCAACAGAAGGAAGACCTTTCTCTCTGATTCTCTCTCTCTTACTGTCTAACTCTGCCTGTCCAAAAAAAAAAAAAAAAAAAAAAAAATTAGCGTGTGGGTAAAGCCACCCTCGTATGGGTGCCGGTTCAAGTCCTGGCTGCTCTACTTCTGATCCAGCTCTCTGTTATGGCCTGGGAAAGCAGTACAAGATGGGTCCTTGGACCCCTGCACCCACGTGGGAGACCTGGAAGACACTCCTGGCTCCTGGCTTCGGAATGGTGCTGCTCCGGCTGCTGCAGCTATCTGGGGAGTGAATCAGCGGGTGGAAGACCTCTCTCTCTCTCTGCCTCTACATATTTGTAACTCTGACTTTCAAATAAATAAATAAATCTTTAAAAGATATTAGACTGGGGCCGGCGCCGTGGCTCACTAGGCTAATCCTCCGCCTTGCAGCGCCGGCACACCGGGTTCTAGTCCCGGTTGGGGCGCCGGATTCTGTCCCGGTTGCCCCTCTTCCAGGTCAGCTCTCTGCTGTGGCCAGGGAGTGCAGTGGAGGATGGCCCAAGTGCTTGGGCCCTGCACCCCATGGGAGACCAGGAAAAGCACCTGGCTCCTGGCTCCTGCCATCGGATCAGTGCGGTGCGCCGGCCGCAGCGTGCCGGCCGCGGCAGCCATTGGAGGGTGAACCAACGGCAAAGGAAGACCTTTCTCTCTGTCTCTCTCTCTCTCACTGTCCACTCTGCCTGTCAAAAAAAAAAAAAAAGATATTAGACTGCTATAGATTTATTGAATTTCAAGTCCTGACTGTGGTTGCCTTGGCAGGGCCAGATCTAATGATTTTGTGGTCCTTATGTGGCCTGCAAGCCAGATGTTCCTCACCCTTGTTTAGGAAGGATGGGTGAAGCTGTATTTTTTTTTTTTTTTTTTTAGTAATTCTTGTCTCTTGTACCTAACATAGTGCTTGAAACATTGGAGGAACTTAAAATTATATTGTTGAATCGATGAGTAAATGAATGAGAAGAGCACTAACTCTCCTAACAAAACAATGATGGGGTTAGGAGTGTGGAGAAGGGTCAGGTTCAGACAATTTTTCTTAGAGTTTGGTTCTGCTTCAACAGGATGCTTATAAGAAGGAAGGCTAGAATTCTTTTTTTTTTTTTTGACAGGCAGAGTGGACAGTGAGAGAGAGAGACAGAGAGAAAGGTCTTCCTTTGCCGTTGGTTCACCCTCCAATGGCCGCCGCGGCCGGCACGCTGCGGCCGGCGCACCGCACTGATCCGATGGCAGGAGCCAGGAGCCAGGTGCTTTTCCTGGTCTCCCATGGGGTGCAGGGCCCAAGCACTTGGGCCATCCTCCACTGCACTCCCTGGCCACAGCAGAGAGCTGACCTGGAAGAGGGGCAACCGGGACAGAATCCGGCGCCCCAACCGGGACTAGAACCCGGTGTGCCGGCGCTGCAAGGTGGAGGATTAGCCTAGTGAGCTGCAGCGCTGGCCGGAAGGCTAGAGTTCTTAAGTCCAAACTGGAGGATTAGCTACCCCTCCATGGTTCCATGAGATGTCAATCTTCAGGCACACAGATTGATTTTCTTGCCTCCAAAACAGGAAGTTAAGTTTTGGAATGCTCTTCTGGCTCCTATATCAGGACCTTTTTTTTTTTTCCACTGGGGACACTGGTTGCCCATATAAGAAATTGTCAATGTTTTCACACAAAGGAAATTAGGCATTGAGAATCTGGAAATCCCTTTTTCCTACATTGAGCAGTGAGATATTGTGGGTTCTTATTGCACATTTTTAACAGAGACCTCATTCTCTCTACACTGAGAGAGTCCACTGATATCTGGGCATAGATCAAGAGTACCCCAGAAGCGGGTCTTTAACCTAGTGGATAAAACATGTCTATGTACCACATCACATTACTGGGTGGCCATGATTTCCAGCTCTAGCTCCTGACTCCAGTTTCCTCCCAAGCAGCCCAGGGGAGGTACCAGTGATGGCTCACCTAATTGGATTTTTGCCACCCATGTGAAAGATGTGGATTAAGATCCAGGCTTGTGGCTCCAGCCCTGGTTGTTGTGGACATTTGGGGAGTGAACCAGTTTTCTGTCTCAAAAAAAAAAAAATAATTTTATTAAAAGAATCTCCACACACTAGTTTTTAGAAACCAAAAACACGGAAACATTCCTTGATGTGACTTTTAAAAGCAATAGCAAAATATAATGTATGTCATGTTTGTTTATATACTTGTATCTCCATTATAAATATTCCTCTTGATTAAATACTTTTATTTGTTTTTCTCTTGCCTCAATATACTTTGTCTCTCTTTATTGTCATTGCTGGATTTAACTTATTCTATTCTGTTGTCTATCCCAAGGGCTAGCAGAGCTAACATAAAGAGCAGGGCCTTAACTCCTAAAAGACCAAACCTCAAATACCAGTTTTGCTACCTTATATCTAGGCAAATTTCAATGAAGTGTTAATACTCTGAGCCGCAGTTTCTGTGCTATGCATTTCTGTTTCTCCTTCTAGGTAAGTAGTAGGACTGTACTTCTGGTTCCCTGGGTATTAGGAGGAGTATGCACTTCCTTGGGCCAATGGGTTGAGAGTGGAATTAGATATGTATCATTCCTCGGGAGAAACTTTTAAGAAAATCACCGCATTGCCTTTCCCCTGAAAGATGATGGAGATTCTATCAGTCCAGTACCTGAGTGAGGGCAACTTGGTGTAGAATCCTCACCAACCCAAATGCTCATGTAATATGACCAAGAATAAACTTCTATTGTTTTGAGCCTCATTTTTTGAGATTATTTATTATCTCTACATGAAGTAGTCCTTATTGACTGATGTTTCCTGTTGTGAAAAATGAGTATAAAATATTTACTTCAAAAAGTTGATATTTGGATTATTAACACATAGTGGGGGAATTAAAAAGTAGTGGCTTTTATTACTGTCACCACAATCCTTTCAGGTGTCTGCACCTTCTCATCACATGTTCCACCTGTATCATCATTCTTGTCCATTTTACACAACTCCTATTTTTTCCTTCATTTCTCCACTCCCACATTCCTTCTTTTCCTATGTCCTCTCTGGAATACTGCTTCCATTATGGTGAAGCTCCCCAAACCTGTTTCTCCTCTTTTTTCTCCAACTGGGAACAGAGAAGTTGAGAGTTGAAAGTGACTTCACCTCATTAAGCATCTGTAGAAACAGACCTTCAAACTCATTCCCCATCCATCAGGCTCTCATGGAGAACTCTACATCCTGGATCTCATTATCACATGTTACCACAACCCTCTGGGTGCTGTCACTGGTACTCCCTTTTGTTTTTAGCTGTCATCATCCATTTCCTAACCACTCCAAATCACCTCGGGCCTCCAGGAAACCTATAATTATTTGAGGTGCTTCTACCTCTCCCCAATACACTTTGGACACTTCCTTCCCGTACACCCTCTAGTTAGCTCTAGCACTGCTTCCTATCCTCGTACCTTTACTTCTTCCTTTGTTATATCCAACACTAGCTCTCCCTTCACATTTCAATGAAAGCTCCAATCAATCCCTTGAAAGCCTCACCGGATGATTTCTTTTTTCCTGTTCCTGGGTGAAAGGCCAGTTCCTGGGCAAAAGGAGAACAACGAAGTATATAGCCCTTGACTACATGCTGTCTACAATGTAAACAGTTGAGTTTTCTGAGTCATCAGTTGGCATTTGTCTTCAGCCTTACATCCCAGAAACCTTTCATGATTTCTGGTTTTCTTCCTGGCTAAATCTCATCTCTCTTTTCAGTGACTTCCCCTGCTCTGTCCACTGCAAACCCAGAGTTTAGTTCTTTTTTCTTTTTATAGAAATTATTTATAGAATTATTTAATAAGTGTAAATTTCATAAGTACAACTTTTGGATTATAGTGGAGATTTTAGTTCTTGAGTCTCTCCTCTTTGTTTCTCGCTTTCTATGGAGGAATTTTGACCATGCTTATGGCTTCTATGACCGTTCAAGCACAGATGACTCCCAAATGACTTTTGCCAGCAACTGGGACTCAAACCGGCACCCAAATGAGACACCAGCACTGGAGGCGGAGGCTTTACCCACTAAGCCACAGCACCGGCCCTACAAATCTTTCTGTTTCATACATAATCTTTCTGAAAAATGATACCAAAACTTATTAAATATGCAGTGTTAAATTCACCTATTCCAGGTATTTCATACACTTATTTAGATTGACAATTACTCAGGCAGCAGCTGGAAAAAGAGATGATCAAGAATATTATGTTGAAATTTTATGAGGTCACATTTGCTTTGAACATACATTTACTTTTTTTTGGTATGCATTTTGTAAATACAACATTAGGAACATGATAATTCTTCCCATAGCCCCTGTCCTCCCACACTTGCCCCCCCCCCTTTCGGTCTGAGAAAGAAAAAGAAACAGAAAAAAAGAAAGAAAAAGAAAGAATGGAGTAAAAAAACCAAGAGAATTGTTCCTCAGGAATCTAAACAAGGGCTGTTCTTTGTTAATGCTTATCAAATGTATTTTCGCTTTCTTTTTTCCCCTTCGTCTTTTCCCTTCCTTCCTCCCCCTTCTCCATTTCCTTATCTTTGTGTATGGAACTTACCAACTCCTCTGTCCTGCTTGTTTATGCAGAATATTATACACAGTCATGAGCTGTAGTCACCTCATTGTGCTGCCAACTACCAGAATCCATTACATTCACCCTACTATGTTTTTTTTTAATAAAGATTTATTTATCTGAAAGGCAAGGTGAGACTGAGAGAGAGAGAGAGAGAGAATATTTTCAGCCACAGGTTTACTCTGCAAATGACCATAATGGCTAGGACCAGGCCAGGCTGAAGGCACGAGACAGGAACTCCATCCAGGTCTCCCATGTGGTTGCCAGGGGTCCAAGTACTGCGGCCATCTTTTGTTGCTTTCCCAGGTGCATTAACAGGGAGTTGGATCAGAAGTGAAGCAGCTGGGACTTTAACTGGTGCTCTGATACTGGATGCCAGCATCACAGGCAGTGACTGAATCCGCTTTGTCACAGGTGGAACCCACCCTACTGTGTTTTGGTAACTATTTTCCAACTTCCCCTCTCCTACTCTCCAACCATCCTTGGCTTCTAATTATCACTATTTTAAATTCAGGTTGATATTCAAAATATATATAATATGAATTTAAAAGGGGCTGGTACTGTGGTGTACCAGGTAAAGCATCCTCTTGTAGTGCCGACACCCATATACGCATTGGTTCAAGTCCTAGCTGCTCCACTTCCAATCCAGATCCCTGCTAATGTACCTGGGAGAGCAGTGGAAGATGGCCCCTGCACCCATGTGGGAGACCCGGATGAAGCTCCTGGCTTTGACCTGGCCCAGCCCTGGCCATTGCAGCCATTTGGGGAGTGAACCAGCTGATAGAAGTTCTCTCTCCTGGGGCTGGCGCTGTGGCGCAGTGAGTTAATGCCCTGGCCTGAAGCGCTGGCATCCCATATGGGCGCTGGTTCAAGACCCAGCTGCTCCACTTCCTGTCCAGCTCTCTGCTATGGCCTGGGAAAGCAGTGGAAGATGGCCCAAGTCCTTTGGCCCCTGCACCCACATGGGAGACCCGGAAGAGGCTCCTGGCTTCGGATCCACGCAGCTCCGGCCGTTGCGGCCATTTGGGGAGTGAACCATCGGATGGAAAACCTCTCTTCTCTCTCTGTGTAACTCTTTCAAATAAAACAAATCTTCTTTAAAAAAAAAAAAAAAAAGAAGTTCTCTCTCCCTCTGCCTCTCCTCTGTAACTCTGACTTTCAAATAAATAAATAAATCTTAAAATATCTATATATGTAACTATCTACCTATATACATATATATAAACATATTTTAACTTGCTCATATGAGAGAAAATATGCAGTGTTTGTCTTTCTGCACCTGGCTTGTTTCACTGAACAAAATGGCCTCCTGTGCACATGTTAATCATGTCCTCCAGCAAATACCTTTTCCTTGATCTCAAATCTGTTCTTTTTTTTTCTTCCTCTTCAGTGTGTTCTGTTTTTATTGTTTTGTAGCAGAATGCCCAACATAGAACATAATTGCAAATATCTGGCTATGCACAAGAGAAGGTAGTGTTTAAGCACCAAGGGGAGACACGATAAAACAACCAAAACCATTTTTTTAAATTTATTTGACAGATAGAGTGAGACAGTGAGAGAGAGAGACAGAGAGAAAGGTCTTCCTTCATTGGTTCAACCCCCAAATGGCCGTTATGGCCGGAGCTACGCCAATCCGAAGCCAGGAGCCAGGTGCTTCCTCCTGGTCTCCCATGCGGGTGCAGGGCCCAAGCACTTGAGCCATCTTTCACTGCACTCCCAGGCCACAGCAGAGAGCTGGACTGGAAGAGGAGCAGCCGGGACTAGAACCTGGCACCCATATGGGATGCTGGCGCCGCAGGTGAAGAATTAACCAAGTGAGCCACGGTGCCGGCCCGAAAACCATTTAAATACAACCGAGGTCCTAACAAGTCTCTGCACTCCAGGGCTGATTAGTGGAGATGCCTCACCTGCGGACTCACAGTGATGTTATGGTTCCCTCCTTTCCCCAGCAATTCATGCATGGAATCCGGTGCTGGTGGTCCCACATGATCACCAGGAGCCCCTTCTCTACAGCCTCCCCCAGCCCTTTACAGCCATAATCTGGACAGGACAAAGGTGGGTGGAATTTTGTGCAGTTCAAATGGTCAATAAGAGTGAAGTATGAGCCCACTCTCTTGATTCTGATTTCTGATGAGGAGACACACTTAGGACAGTTTTCTGTAATTTGTCCCATAGGACCAGCATGAATTTTCCCCATCCCCCAACATCTCTGTGAACATTGAACCACATACCTTTGCTCCATTGTCTTAGAAGATCTTCCTCTAGCATTCAAGAGTCTATATACAAGTTATTGGCTCTTTTGTACTACACAGGATTGAAGGGGTAAGAGACCATGCTGAAAAAGATAGCCACAGCTTGGTCAGCCATCTAACTCACTGCAGTGTAGGTGTTCTGGGGGTTGCCAATGGTGAAGAAGACTGTCAGGTAGATGATGTCTTGCATGGAGACACAGAAGCTCTGATAGGTTCAGGATCTCATGAGACTTTGTGACTTTCATCAGGAAGATTCCTAGGCCTTTGAACTCATGCTCTGTGCCCGATTTCCTAATGTCAGTCACCAGATGGGTTCTGGTGAAATCCAAGGAGTAGATGAGGCAGAGATAAGTTGCTCTGTCCGCCCTTCCGGAGGTCAGATTGCCAGCAAAATATCTACAGAATTGTGTGTGCTTGTCCACACCCTGGGGAACACCTCCATGTTTTTATCCTTGAAGTCAAAGGTAAGGGCTTTCATAAGGAAGAAGCAGATCACACAATGGCCAGTTTATCCCTCCTTGGGAATGTTGACTGTGAAGTCCAAGATGCCTGTGTACAGCTGTCAACTGTGACCTGCTTACTGTTGTGTTGCATCTGTGGCAGCAGCTTGACCACTGGATAGGGGCCATGACTGTCTTTGGGAGGCTGGTAGCCAGAATGTCCTCGGTAAAGGAGATGGCCTGCTATGCCATGGTGACAGGGCAGGCAGCTGAACTAGAAGACAGCTTGAATGGTTAACATCTGGGTTCAGCCCTCCTGCTACCCACTGAGAGGCCAATCCCTTCTATTCTTGATCTGGGTTAATTTAACCTGTCTCCCAACTGAGAAGCCTTGGTGTTATTCTCACCTCCTTTCTCTCACCCTCCACCTAGAGTCAGCTGCCAAATCTTGTTGCTTCTAATTTTGAAACATCATTTGATTCAGTCTTTCCCCAAACCCTTTGCTATTGGCTTAAAATAGGCCTTCATAATCTCTTCTTTGAAATATTATTGTAACAACCCATCATCTGTCTCCCTAACAGACTTTCCTAATCCATGTTCTGCATGCTGCCATTGTGCTCACAGAGATCAAAGCCTATGAAGTCACTTTTCTGTGTAAAAGCTCCCATTGGCTGTATATGTCCATGGGATTCAAACTACATAATTTGGCTACAAAGCTCCTAACTGCTTGGCCTTAATCTCTACCTTGTTTCCTTTTCTATTTTATTTATTTCCACAATCTGGGTTCCTGTTGCCTCATATACTCCCAGCATATAATCCTATACTTTCAAAAGTACACTTTTTGAAGCTACATTTTTTTTCTCACCTCTACCTCCATTCACTTGAAAAATCCCTGTATCTATTAACATTAAGTTTAAGCATCATCTCCTTGAGGAAGCCTTTCCAGATTGTCTCAAGTTACTGGATGTTCTGTTCTTTTAGCTTACAGATTCCTTCGTATTTGTAATAGACTTCAGTATAGTTTTTAATTTTTTCTATTTACATGTTCATATCTCATAGTAGACTGTAAGCTTCTGATTATCAGTGGATAATTGAATGAATATTGTTGAATGAATGCAATGTTTTTCTTTCTAGGATGCTTTTGATGTCAGTCTCTTCCTTTCTTCCTACTACAGCCTTAATAAACAATCAACTCAAACTTAGATTTTAGTAACCTCTAAAGCAACATGGTTCAATAATGTAGCTACTAGTCACATGGGGCCATTGAGCATTTGAAATTCAGCTCCTCCAAACTGAAATGAGCTGTAAGTGCAAATACAGGCTGCATTTGGAAGACAATGTGAAAAGAATGTAAAATATCTCAATTTTTATATTACTCATATGTTGAAATTTTTAGATACATTGAGTTAAAATGTACTAGTTGTGGGGAGCAATCCGGACTGGACTGAGTTACTGGAATTAAGACTTATTCTATGCATCTGCTCTCCCACAATATGGCGTTGGGAGAGAAGTAAACAGCTTCCGCACAGCTGCCTCCAGTTCAACTAATAAACTGTAGGACTTGCTCCTGATTGGAGGAGAGCAGCGTACTCGGCGTGTGGGCAGCCGAGTTGGGATTGGCGGAGGAGGACTATAAAGGAGGAGAGAGACGGCATGCACCAGGAACATCTATGGGGAACATCTATGGGGAACATCTAGCTGAAGGAACACCCGTGCAGCCCCCGAGAAGAGCTGGCCGGTGGTGTGCCGCTCCCCTGCGGAAGTGGGGAATGTGGCCAGGGGGAACTGCCCTTCCACGGAGGTGGAAGGGATAGTAGCCAACCCGGGAAGAACCAGCAGCAAACCCGGGGAGGGCCGAGCAGACGAAAGAACAGCGCAGGGTCCTGTGTCGTTCCTCCATGAAGAGGGGGAGCGACATAATGGTGCCGTGACTCGGATATGAAGCCTAGCTCGGATAGGAAACCTAGCTCGGATAGGAAACCTAGGACGGATAGCAAACTTAGGAGGGAAGAAACGGGAAGAACTGGGAAAATACCGGAGAGAGAGACTAGCAAACAGCCTAGGGAAAAGTCGGCCGAAAAAGGTGCCGGAAGAAGCTATGGAAAGCCTAGGCATAGACTCAGATACGGACTACGGACTACGGGGGGAAGCTGGGAGAAATCTCTAAGGTCGAAAGCGAAAGTGAAAGCTAGAACAAACAGACTCGGACGCGGACTGTGGGGAGAGGCCAGGAGAAATGAGGGAGGAATATTGTTGGAAGAAAACTTAGGGAAACATACCGGGTAGAGAAAAGTGTTAGGGAAATTGAAGCCGCGGGGGGCAGGCCGAGGCGGATACGAAAGCCACTTTGGGATTCTCAAGTTAGCCCGGGAATAGGGGGCGAAAAGTTGAAACCAGAAGCTGAAACGTAAGCCAGATTGGGATCCGTCTGATTAGCCCGGGGAGCAAAGGACGGGAAGCCAAACCGTGGGGCGGAGACGTATGCTGGGTTGAATTTGCCAGGCTAGCCCGGGGAACTTAGATTGAATGCTAGTGGCGGACACGTAAGCTACGCTGTGTTACTCGCGGAAGCCGCCGCGTGCAGAGAGAGCACGGGGCGTGAATAGATAGGGAACGGGGCTGGCGCGAGGCCGTGGTGCAGACGCGAAGGGCGTGGAGACCGCGGAGCGCGCGAAGCCAAGCCGCGCAAAGCCGGGAAGCTGCGCAGATGAGAGAGGCGCGGGCTGAAGCGGCTCAGCCAGGAAGCCGCCGAGAAGCAGCCTCGGGGCGGGCAGCGGGAAGCTGCGGGGATAAGAGAAATAGAAGTTTAGAAGTAAGATGAGAGAAATAGGAATGCTGGAAGATAGAAGTAAAATGGGAGAAATAGGAATGCCCGGAGATAGAGAAATAGAGAAATAGAAAGGCCTCTCTACAACATGACAACGAGAAAGCTTGGATTCGGTCTGCCTGATTAAGTAAGGTGGTAAGCGCCAGCAGGCAGCTCGACCAGAGTATGAGCTGCAGGTCACCGAAGATAGGCACGAACCAACACTAATAAGTCTCCCCCACAATACGGCAATGAGAAGGCTTGGATTCGGTTTGCCTGATTGTTAGGGCTTGTAAGCCCCTGCAGGCAGAGCAGAGCATGCGCTGCAGGGCACCGAACACAGGCACGCATCAGCGCCTAAAAACCTCCTCACAACATGGCGAAGAGAGGACCCGGATTCGGTTTGCCTGATTGATAGGACTTCTAAGAACCTGTGGCAACTCTAGCAAGTAGAGCAGAGTGTGTGCCGCGGGACACCGAAGACAGGCGCGTATCAACGCCAAAAATAAAAAGAAAGGGGGATCTGTGGGGAACAATCCGGACTGGACTGAGTTACTGGAATTAAGACTTATTCTATGCATCTGCTCTCCCACAATATGGCGTTGGGAGAGAAGTAAACAGCTTCCGCACAGCTGCCTCCAGTTCAACTAATAAACTGTAGGACTTGCTCCTGATTGGAGGAGAGCAGCGTACTCGGCGTGTGGGCAGCCGAGTTGGGATTGGCGGAGGAGGACTATAAAGGAGGAGAGAGACGGCATGCACCAGGAACATCTATGGGGAACATCTATGGGGAACATCTAGCTGAAGGAACACCCGTGCAGCCCCCGAGAAGAGCCGGCCGGCGGTGTGCCGCTCCCCTGCGGAAGTGGGGAATGTGGCCAGGGGGAACTGCCCTTCCACGGAGGTGGAAGGGATAGTAGCCAACCCGGGAAGAACCAGCAGCAAACCCGGGGAGGGCCGAGCAGACGAAAGAACAGCGCAGGGTCCTGTGTCGTTCCTCCATGAAGAGGGGGAGCGACACTAGTAACGTTTGCCTGTTTCTTCTTAAATGTAGCTCCTAGTGTATTTAAAGTTAGAAATGTGGTGCATGTACTATTTCTATTAGACATTGCTGTGACCTTTTATTCTATGCTGTAGGTCATTTCTTGGTGGTAAACCTGTCTTCTGTTTTTCGGAATACTTGCATTGCTAAGCAAATTTCCAGAGGGAGGGTGTTAAAAGGTTACTTCTGGACTAACTTTCTCCCAAAAAAGTCCTTTTTATCATGCTACTAACCTAGTTGAAGAATCTGTAAGGCCGTAATACTTTGCTCCCCTAGTGTTCCAAAATCTATCATTCTTGACTTATACAGACTTCTTTCTCACTTGGACCTAACCAGTAACCCTGTGCTGTAGTCTGTTTTCCAAGCCACTTGATGTCTTTATGGTTGTGCATGTTGATTTTCCTCAATATCTCCCACTCTACCACCATTCTAAATCAAACCAGTTTTCTGGAGATGGCCGATAAATTTTACTGTCTTTTTTTTTCTTTTCATTGAAACTCACTGATATCCTCTTAGTGATTATTTGTCAGAGTTGCACAGCTTAAGCTCTAATTTTCTCAATTACAGGGCATCTTCATTGCTATATCCGTTCAGTTTAATTCCACAAACATTTCTGAGTCCTTGTAGCAAGAACAGAGCTGGGTAGGCAAGAGGGTTACCATTACAAAGAGACTGAAATTAGCAACTGGTCTTACATAAAAGTATAGCATGGGGGCAAGCAGTAGATAAGACATAACTTGGGACCCCTGTATCCTGTATCAGAGTGCCTGTGTTGAAGTCCTGGCTCTGCTTCCAATTCCAGCTTCCTGCTGCTGCACACCCTGGAAGGCAGCAGGTGATGGCTCAGAAGGTAGGGTCCCCTGCCATTCACATGGGAGATCTGGATTGAGTTCCCAGCTCCTGGCTAACACTTGTCCCAGCCTCGCTGTTGAGGACATCTGGGAGAGAGAATCCACGGATGGAAGATCTCTTTCAAATAAAAAAAATCATAAACAAATAAAAGAGTATATGCCATAGCCCCCAGCTCATCACCTTTCTTAGCATCTGCCCCACCACAGATAATGGTTATTTTTCTTGTTTACATACATTCCATATTAGAAATTGCTAATAATCCTTAAAATACCAAATATTTCAAACTGTGTCACTCAGAGTTCAAGCCCTATGAGCTTGGATTAGGGAGCTCAAGGCTCTAGTCCTAGGCTTTTTTTTTCTTGCCCTAAGATCACTGTTTATACACTGCCTGGTATTTGGCTACTTGGTCAAACACTTTCTCCACTTCACGAAAGAGCTATTGCCATGTGTCTGAGACTCTCAAGCTGCACTGCTTTGGATTTGAATCTCAATTCTGTCCCTCAGGCAAATTAATTCCTATGAGGTGTACTTTCCTCATCAGTACAACGAGGATAAGTTTCGTATGGTTAAATGAGTCACAATCCCTTAATAAATGCTACCACCAGATTATTTCACTAACCTGAAATGTAAGGGATTTATTTCTCCTCTTTTATTCCAGGATTCTACCTTCTAGAATCCTGCGTGTTTCAGAACTGCAGAAGAATAAAGCGATGAATACATTCTCTCACTATTATTTCTGCATTTCCAGTGTTGCACCTGTTGGAAAAGAAATGCGGTGGTGAAAGAATCAGAAACGAGAAGTCACTTAACAGCCCGGTCAGCTTTATTACAGAATAAACGTGAGAGGGGTCCTCAGCCACAGAGACCCCCCAGGCTGAAAAGGTTTTATAGGGTAAGGCTGGGAGGGGCTTTCCATCTCTGCTGGCTCTGCAGCTGCTTCAAGATGCAGGTCAAGCTAGGAGGCTGAGCACTGCGGCTGGGTCAGGAGCCGCTGGGTAACTGAGGTAGGAAGTCGGGCAGACTTAGCACATCTCATTCGCCTACTAGGCTGTGAAACACACTTCCGACTGAACACATTCTGTGTCTTTGCCCTTTCCCATCAGCGCAGGCACGAGCAAAGGTACGGAGGCAAGTAAAGTGGCCTCCCTGCGAAAGGTCTCCCATGACCGGGTTTTACCCCAGGCCCTCAGCAACAACCACCTCCGACGAACCCTGCCAGCTACCTTTCAGGAATCACCTTGGGCAAAGGCCCTTCAGGGAAAAGATCCGGCTAACCGCGGCCAGGGGACGCTCAGCGCATGTGCAACGCGCCCGCGCTCGCGTTCTTTCCTCCGCGCCACCCGGAAGCCTCGCGCCGTCCCCTCCCCCTCCGCCTCCGCCTCCCGTCGCCGGCTCCGGCGGTGCGTGCGGGGCCGGCCGGGCGAGGAGGCGGGACACGTCGGCGCTGCCGCCGCCGCCGCCCCTCCTGTTCCAGCTGCCGCCGCGGCCGCCGCTTCCTGGGCTGAGTCCGCCCGCGGTCCCAGCGGCGCCAGGTGCGTTCGGCCGGCCCGGCTCCTGCCAGCGTTCGCCGCCACCGTAGGTGCTCCGGGCTCCCCGCCCCGCTGCCGAGATGGCGACGCGCTCCTGCCGGGAGAAAGCTCAGAAGCTGAACGAGCAGCACCAGCTCATCTTATCCAAACTGCTGAGGGAGGAAGACAACAAGTACTGCGCCGACTGCGAGGCCAAAGGTAACGCGGACAGAGTCGCCGCCCGTGGTCGGGGCCTCCCGCGAACGGTGACCTTCCGGCCGCCGCGGCGCGTCGGCTGGGCCGGCCGCTCCCGGCCGACCCGGGAGGGCGGGTGCAGGGGCGGGCGCGGGGCTCCTAGCGACCCTCACCTCCGCCCGAGGCGGCGACGAGGTCCGAGCCGCGGGCTCCGTCTGGGTTCCCAGCCTCCTTTCCGCCCCGCCGGTGCCCGCGTCCGGATGTTCGGATCCTCCCCACAATGCTGGTCTGGGAGCGGGGAACTGGGCGCCGGCCTGGGCACTGCTTGGGGTTAAAGGGTTGTCCTGCCTCTGCTCACAGCTACCTCTGTGGGTGGGGCCGCCCTTCGGATTCTGGCCCCCCTCGACCCTCCCTTGTGACCAAGTCCTGCTGCTCGGGGCTCGGATGCTTCCCACATGGAGCCCTACCTGCCTGCCCACCTGACAGCTTTTGTACAGGGTTCTTGTTTATGCTCCCTGAAAAAGACTGTGGTGGTCCTTTTTCGTGGGTTGGAGTTAAAAAAATTGGGAAGGGTCTTTACTGCTATTAGTAGTAGAAGTGATCTTTAGGTTGCTGTTAGCTAGAATGAAGAGGATTTCATTACCTGAATCTCTTGGATAGTGGGATTATGCTCCTGAAGCCTTTAGTAATTCTGTTCCCTCAGACTAGATAGTTTGAGAGAACATGTGGGCTCTGGTTTGTGTACCTGATAAACGCTGAAGGTGCATTTTAAAGATCCGGAGATGGAAAACACCTAGTTTTAGTTTGTTCAGTTGGAGGGCTTCTGCCCCAGCCTTTAAAATACATAACTATTTTTAGCTGATAGATTGTCTTTGGAGGTCTGATTTATATTTAATGCCTTGTAAGTAAACTCATGGGAAAAAATGTTTCAGATTTTTTAAAAGCAATGTCTCCTGTAGTTAGAAAACAATTTTTCTTATTTGTAAATTGGTTTGATTATTCTGTTAGAAATTTCTTCAAAGCAAGAGATGGTCAGCCTTTGGGAATATCATTTATGGATTTTGCATTATTTGATCTAGACTTTTCCTGAAGCTTTTCTGTTCTTAATACTAAATAAATGAGTCATGTTTCTGTAGGCTGCTCATGTTTGATTAGATTGAACCTCACAACATCAGCAAGTTTACTGTCTTAGCAGGTATGGGATTACTAAAAGGATCATGTGGGAATACTGTAACTAGATCATTTTCTGAAACACTTTTGAATATCTTAGTAACTCCATTGAGTTCTGTGTATCATATGTAATCTTGTAGATGATAAGTTTAAAAAAATTGTGTGCCTGGTTCTTGTGGTGATATATGTTTGCTTGGATCTTGACTGTATATGTGGTTATTTGAGAGTACTGAGGTTCAATTGTGTGCTTATCACTAACTCATTACTAGTAAAACACCGAAAAATAGGCTTTTAACAGATCAGAAAAAGAAAGGTCCTGAAGTTATATAGTACGTTTTGTTTTGAGTAATAAATAACATGGCCAAGTAGAAATTCTGGTAAGTATTAAATGTGTTCAGTAAAAATTGAGCGGGGTAGGCATTTGGCCTGCAGATTGCAATGCCTGCATCCCATATCAGAGTGCCTGGGTTCCAGTCCTGGCTCTGCTTTCTGTTGCTAATGCATACCATGGTTGGCAGCAGATGGTGATTCAAGTAGTTGGGTCTTTGCCACCCATGTGGGAGACCTGGATTGGTTCTTGGCTCCAGCTTAGGCCCAGATGGTGGCCATTGTGGGCACTCTGGGAGTGACCCAGCAGACAGGAAATCTGTTTCTCTGCCTCCCTCCATAAAATAAATAAATAAGTAAATCTTTAAAAATAGAATAAAATCAATTTTAGTAATTACTTTCCTTTATGTGTAGGGATAATTAAAAAGTGTCTTTTTATTAAGATATCTTTCTCAAAAAAAGTACTTCAAAAATCCGATTTTTCCTGATGCTTTCTAAAACAAAGTTTTTTTTTTTCAGTCATACCATATGTTAACAATGTTTTCATTTACTTTTTTTGGTGGAGGGAGGAGAATCATGTATTTCTTAAATTAGCATCAAAAGTTTCACTTCTAACTTGAATAGTAGGAAGAACTCATTTTGCTCACTGTATTGCCACTCAAAGTGAATCTAGAGTGAATGTCTTTTTTATTGTGGTTTCTATCTGGCCTTTTGTTTGTTGGTTTATTTGTATGTGAGAAATGGAGAAAGTGGGAGAGAGGAGAGTAGATAGCATAAAGAGCTTAAGGGTGCAACTTGAAGGGCTTGAATTCAGTTATGATTTAGAAAGATTGTTTTTTCCCATGTTTCTATTAAATCTAGAATAGTGCTAAAATTATCTTGTAAATTATCTCATCGCTTTACCTTGATCTTTCAGGAAAAGTATCAGTCGTAAGGCCACTTACTGATTTCACAGTTGTAATAACTGAAAAGTTTCAAATGATTTGTAGTTTATAGAGTTAAATGCATTTTTGGAAAGTTTTGTTATCTTTGATATGGCTGAACCCCACTTTAGTGCCACTTAGTACAATCTTTGCTTGTTACATGATTTTGTTTCTATTATTGTATATGCCTCATGATGTAATAAATGTAGGTAGTAAAATTCTGATTCAATGTACTTTTAAAATACATGCTAAGGGTTTTATTATAGTTGAGTTATTAAGAGCTTCTATTCTGTTTATGTATTGTGTCTTCCTCATAATCTAATAAATTCCATCAAGCTTTTCATGTGCTTTTAAACTTATTTCTTAGTTAACTCAATTTTCTTTTTTTTTTTCAAAGAATGCTTTCTCCACTGATCTTTGAGAACATGTACCAGAACTAAAGTTTGGGGTTGGAAATTACCCTGTTTTGTCGCCTTCTAATAGTTGGCAGAAGTATGTCAGTTGAATTTTGACATTTATTTACTGAGTCACCAGTTTTTATTTACTGTTTTGGCAATATTTAGGAAGTAAGGATGGAGAACAAGATAGTAAAGGTGCCAGTTTCCTACTCTGACCGAATTTTTTGGGCAGCTGGATAATTAGAACAGGCAGATGGAGCTGTACTTCTTTGACTGGCCACATTTGTGACTTTGTGGGAGATTTATTTATTTATTTATTTATTTATTTATTTATTTTGAGTGAAACAGGATTTACTTAAGTCAGAAACCTCCTACTGCAGTAGCTGGGAGGGGGCCTGCAACAGAGGAAGACACATTTGTGGGGGTTTGAAAGCGGCTTTGATGATTATTATTTGGTGGCAACATGGAGCAGTGAGGATGGAGTGCCCCTTGGTAACTTGAAGTAATATTACAGTTGTTAAAGCTTCATACTCAGGTAATAGCTAGCCTTGAATTTGAATATGTGTAAACTGGCCTGGAAATGATTTTCTTTCCCAGTAAGTTTGGGATAGTCAGAAACATAACGATTTTGAACCTTATTAGTTTTCCAACCTGTTTGGTATTCAGAAAGTAAGCTCCTTGTTAGGAACAGTCAATCATTTAATTCATGCCATAGATGTTAACTTGAGGACATATGGTTTGTTGAGCAGTGCTTTAGGTTATGAGACTATTGAAAATTTCTAAGACCGAGGAGCTTATTTAGTGAGGGCTGTCTTTTTGCAAATGAGTAGTTCTAAAGCAATGCTAAATTCTATCACAGTTTTAAGAATGACTTCCCTCTCCCCTTATTTCTGCTTCTACTAAGTTGGGGCCTTGTTCCCCTTGTACCCTGACTTTTGCCCATTGGTTGTCCTTACAGTTCCTAGAGTGCTTCCTCAAGGCCTTTGCATGTGCTGCTTTTTCAGCCTAAGAAGCTCTGTAACAGCTTTTGGGTAATTGGCTTTTACTCATCTTCCTGGTTTCTACTTCATTTTCAAGGGAAGTGATTCTCCTTGATCTGTCACATTAGGTTCAACTTTGATTTATACATGTAGAGCGTCACCCTGAATTGTTTATTGTACTTACCACAGTTGTAATTAAGCTTGTATTATGGTGTACCCAAATGCCTGTTAATTATAGCTGCAAGAGAGAAGAGACTTTGTTTATCTTGCATGGAGTAGTTACTCTCAGGCCTTAACACAATATATATGACATGTGATAGGTAAAGGTAACTCAGCAAATAGCTTTTGAACAAAGTAATGTGTGAATGAACCTGGAGCCCATAGAAGGAGCAGGGTGTGTGGAAGAGTGCACCTGTGAAAGGGAGTGGCGTATAGAGTAATGCTGTTAGTCACTGAAGTCTCATTTAAGCTAGGTTCTGAAGATGGAGTGAGATTTTGCCAGTTGGAGAAGGAATTAAAAGACGCAGCTGTGCACACAAAAGCATGGGTACATAAAAGAACAGAATAGATTTCCATTTTTTTTTTAAATTATTTATTTGAAAGGCTGAGTGAGAGAGAGGGAGAGACAGAGCAAGAGCAACATCTTACATCATCTGGTTCACTCTCCAAATGGCTGCAACAACCAGGGTTGGACCAGGCTAAAGTCAGGAGCCAGGAGCTAAATCTGGTTTCCCACATGGGTGGCAGAGACTCAAGGATTTGGGCTGTCATGTGCACCTTTCCTAGCCTCATTACCAGGAAGCACCTTGGAAGAGGAGTAGCCAGGACTCAGGCACACTCCCATTATGGAATGCTGGTGCCAGAACTCAGGCCCCTGTTTGACTTGTTTGTTTCATTCTTCCTTAAGCATAATCAGATTGGGTAGTGGCAGATCAGAGCAAGAACTGGGATAGTGAGAGATTGGAGGCAAGTCAGTTAGGAGGTGTTTAACAGCCCAGAGAGGGAATAGGGGACGTAATCTCAGGTAATGTCAGTGTATCAGTTAGGGTGTAGAGCAAGAAACAGATCCACTGTAGCTATTTTTTAGCTAAAAGTGGTATAAGGAAAAGGTTTTTTAAACCAATCATTGGAAGAGTTGGAGGAGGAAGAGTCAGGTAGTCATTACTGGACTTCTGGTTTCAAGGCCACATATACTGCCAGTGTTACCACTGTCCCATTGCCATGGCTGCTTTTGCTCACAAAACTGGTGAGATGATAGGGGTGCAGAGACTGTGGTTGCTGCAACCACTGAATGTCCATTAGATATTTTATTTTTAAAATTTATTTAAGGGGCCAGCATGGTGGCGTAGTGGGTAAAGCTGCTGCCTGCAGTGCTGGCATTCCATATGGACACTGGTTTGAGTCTCGGCTGTTCCACTTCTGATCCAGCTCTCTGCTGTGGCTTGGGAAAGCGGTAGAAGATGGCCCAAGTCCTTGGGCCCCTGCACCCGTGTGGGAGACCTAGAAGAAACTCCTGGCTCCTGGCTTTGGGTTGTTATGGCTCCTTGCTGTTGCGGTCAGCAACAGCAGGATGGAAGACCTCTCTCTCTTTCTCTCTCTGGCTCTGCCTCTTTGTAACTCTGCCTTTCAAATAAATAAATAAATTTTTTAAAAATTTATTTAAGAAGAAGGGGAGAGAGAGAGGAAGAGAGGAAGAAAAAAAAAGAGAAAGAAAGAAAGAGAGCTGACATTCACTGGGTCACTCCCAGTTGCTTGCAATGGCCAGGACTGAGTTGGGCCAAAGCGGGGAGCTGGGAACTTGGTCCGGGTCTCCAGCTGGGTGGTGGCAGGGACCCACCTTCTGGAACCATCACCTGCTATCTCTCCAGAGTGCCCATTAGCAGGAAACAGGACTTGGGTGTGGAGCCAGTACTCCAATCCAGGAACTCTAATAGGAGATGCAGGTGTTTCAGCCAGCGTTCTAACCTCTAGGTCAGATGCCTTTCCCTGTATTAGACGTTTTTGTTGGTTGCTGTTGTAGGAATGCAGTCTTTACCACACTTCTGCTTCCATGTGAGAATAATTATCAGAACCCTTTTTACATCCAACACGTTGTCTTCAAGGGAGTTTTTTAACTTTCTAACCTCCAAAAAGTAGAAATGTGTAGAGCCTATTTGTCAGAATTGCTGTCACCACAGGCAGTGAGGATGGGAGAACATTTAATATTTTAGAGTTAACACATAAACCCATTTTAGAGTAGTTCTCATTTGAAAAAGTAAAGTTCGGGACCAGTGCTGTGACATAGCTGGTAAACCATATGGGCACTGGTTAGAGGCTCAGAAGCTCCTCTTCTGATCCAGCTCTCTGCATTGGCCTGGGAAAGCAGTAGAAGATGGCCCAAGTGCTTGGGCCCCTGCATCCTTGTGGGAGACTCAGAAGAAGCTCCTGGTTCCTGGCTTCGGATTAGCCCAGCTCTGGCCATTTTGGCCATCTGGGGAGTTAACCAGCATATGGAAGACCTCTCTCTCTTTCTCTTTGCCTCTGCCTCTCTGTAACTCTGCCTTTTAAATAAAGAAATAAATCTTAAAAAAAAAAAAAAGTAAAGTTCACTTTGGGGAACTGATGTTTATGATGTCGATGTTTACGGGATTAACTTTTATAAACTGACGTCTGTGGTTGTAATTCGCCTATGAAATTTGCCAACATGTAAGTTGCCTTGAAATACTGAACTTCAGTATGTTGGAGCTGTTGTTCTTGTAATTTTGCTGATCGTAAGATTTTCCCCTGATGATTATATGGAGAGCTCTGGTGTCAGAGCTTTCTAACTCTGGACCCTTTCTAACTCATCAGTTTAAAACTAAGGCTACATGTTGCTCCCTGTATTTTTTTCCTCCTAGCTCTTTGTCTTTTTTAAAAAAGACTAAAATATTGTTTCATTACTTTAATTATTAAGGAGATTTATATCCTTTTAATTCTTGCTGTGTGATATAATGAATTATAACCCTATTGATACACATAAGACTTGAAACCTTGCTCTCTAAGGTAAACTATTTGACATTCTAATTATATGCTTTAGAAATTCAAACCTCTTAACAGTTTTTATTTATTTATTTGAAAGGGAAACAAATCTCTTATCTGCTGTTTGACTCCTCAAATGCCCACAACAGCCAAGTGCTGGACCACGCCAAAGCTAGGACCCAGGAACTTACTTCAGATCTCCCACATGGGTGACAGGAACCTGACCACTCTTGCCATCATCTGCTGCCTTCCAGGTTGCCTACTAGCAGCAAGCTGGAATTGGAAGGAGAGCCAGGGCCCAAGTCCAGGCACTCTGATGTGGACTATAAGTGTCCCATGTGGTGTCTGAGCTACTAGGCCAAACACCTGCTCCCAAACTTTTTTCTTACTGCTAATGTTGCTACTGCCACTTCTACTACTATTTTGATAGAGTCAAGCTGTTTTTGTTTTCTTTTTTCAGTGGAAGAATAGCAAAAACAAAAACAAAAAAACCAAGAGTGCTGATTGGCTGACTGCCTTATACTCTGACCACTGTAGAGAGTTATTTTAACAAAGACAAATGATAGTAAGGGCTAGTGATGATGTGGGCAAAAGGATACCCTTATACACTGCTGGTGGGAATGTAAATTAGTATAGCAGTTGTGAAAAACAGAATAGAATTTCCTCAAAAAACTAAAAATTGAGCTAGCATGTCATCTAGCAATCCAATACCAAAGAAAATGAAGTTAAGGGAGTAGACGTTTAGTTTAGCAGTTAAGATGCTGGTGTCCAACATTGGAATACTTGGGTTTGGTTTTTGGCTCCAGCTTCTGACTTCTTATTCCTTCTAAAGCACTTGCTGCGAGGCAGCAGTGATAGCTCAAGTAATTTGGTTTTTGACGCCCACATGGGAGACCTGGAAATGATTCCTGGCTTCTGTCTTTGATCCTAGTCCAGCCCCAGTTGTTGTAGACATTGGGGGGTTAAATCAGTGGATGGGAGCTCACTCTCTTTTTCATTCTGCCTCACCAGTAAATATATTAAAAATGAGATTGGACTGTCCAAGAGACATTTGTACTCTGATATTTATTGTCACTATTCATAATAGACAAAAAATGGAAACAATCCAAGTGTCCATCAGCTAGTCCAATAAAGAAAATGTTTTGTGTATATATATGTACACACACAGTGGAATAATTCACCCTTAAAAAGAAAAGTATATACACACACATCACATATACACACACATATATACACATACTGGAATAGCCATTTGTGACAATATGGAGTTCATTACGTTAAGTGAAATAAGCCAGGCAAAGAGAGAAATACTTCATGATCTTAGTTACATGTGAAATCTTAAAAGCTTGATCTCATGGATTTTGAGAGTGGAATGGTGGTTATCAAAGGCTGGGGAGAGTGGAGGGTAGGGTTGGCTAATGTGTACCAAATTATAATTAGGAGAAAGTTCTGGTGCTCGATTGCACAGTAGGGTGACTATAGGTAAAAATAGTGTATGTGTTTATACATATATATTATAATGTATGTATATATGTGTTTATATACATAATGTGTATATATATATGTAGATATACTGTATATGTATGTTTGAAAAGAGAAGCTACAGGGGAGGATTATTATTATTATTATTATTAATAAACATTGTACCTAGGATTACTTGGTATTGAACATCATATAATGTATGTATGTATCAGGACATCAGATGGTACTCCATACAAATATACAACTCATATATCAGTTAACATTGTGGTGCTGTGGAGGTTAAGTGGCTGCCTGCATGTCTGGTATGCCATATCTGAGGGCTGATTTGAATCCAGTTGCTGACCTTACAATTCAGCTTCCTGCTAGTGTGCCTGGGAAAGCTGCAGAAAACGGCCCAAGGAGTTGGGCCCCTGCCATCCACATGGGAGACCTGGGTGGAATTCGTGGCTTCCGCTTTGGGCCTCACTCTGGCTGTTGTGGCCATTTAGGGAGTGAACCAGCAGATGGAAGGTTTTTTTTTCTCTCTCTGTCTCTTCTCTTTGTATTACTCTGCCTTTCAAATAAGTAAAATAAATCTTAAAAATTTTTTCAAAAAGTTGATTAACAGCCATGGTTTCATTGACAAGTCAGTATTTCTTGAGTGGTATTTGTCATCTTTTCATGTCTATAATGAAATACCTGAGGCTGAATACTTTGTGAAGAAAAGAGATTTATTTAGGCTGGTGCCGCGGCTCACTTGGCTAATCCTCCGCCTGCGGCGCCAGCACCCCAGGTTCTAGTCCTGGTTGGGGCACCGGATTCTGTCCCAGTTGCTCCTGTTCCAGTCCAGCTCTCTGCTGTGGCCCAGGAAGGCAGTGGAGGATGGCCCAAGTGCTTGGGCCCTGCACCTGCATGGGAGACCAGGAGGAAGCACCTGGCTTCAGATCGGCGTAGCCAGGGAGGTGAACCAACGGAAGGAAGACCTTTCTCTCTCTCTCTCTCTCTCACTAACTCTGCCTGTCAGAAAAAATAAAATAAAATAAAAAGTTCAAAAAAAAAAAGAGGTTTATTTAGCTCCCAATTTTGGAGGCTGAGAATCCAAGCATCGTGGTGCTGGTTCTGGTAAGGGTCCCCTGGCTGCTTTATATCATGGTAAATGGTGTTAATGGTGGGAGCTGTGCCAGGGGTAGAGATCACATGGTCACACAGGAAGACAGAGTAGGGAAGGGTCAGGCTCAGTCTTTCTAAACTTCCTTTCTTGGGAACTAACAGTGAGTGACCTAACCACCTCTCACTGGGCTCCATCTCTTAAAGGTCCTACCACCTTTCACCTCACCCATCACCACACTGAGGACCAAGTTTCCAGCACTTGAACTCTTGCGGAGCATGGGTGGAGGGGGGCAGACCATAGCATGGGCACTACAAAGATTAAGTTCCAGGTTAGATACTATTGTATGTGTTAAAAAGTTTTGGGTATGGTCCACAAACTAGTTAGAAATCTCCATAGATATGAAACAGTTGCAAGTTAATGTATATGTTTAGACTGGTGGGGTCATTAGGAATTTTAAAATGGGGTAGCTCCAGTGTGAGAAAGTAAAAAAGAAATTACATTTACACACATAAATTATATAGTGTTTTCTTCTTGCCAGGGATGCTTTCAGTATTTTACATTATTAATTCACTTTATTTTTCAAATAACCTTTTGAGGTAGGTAATACTGTTACCTTGTTTTACAAATAAGGGAATAGGTTTGGTAACTTTACCAATGCCTTGTAGCAACAAGTGGTAGATCCAGGAATCTTTTCATTAAAAATAAAAATAATAATATAAAAAGAAGGTTTGGGGCAGGTGCTTGGCCTAATGGTTAAGATGTTGGTTAAGTGGTTAAGGGGTTCATGTCCCACATAGGAATCCCTGGGTTTGTTATCTGGCTCTGCTCCTGACTACTTCCTGCTCATGCAGACCTTGGGAGACAGTGATGATGGCTCAGGGAATTGGATTCCTGCCACCAGTACAGGAGATCGGGATTGAATTTCAGGCTCCCAGCTTTGGCCTCCAGCCTGGGGCTGTTGGGAGCATTTGGTGAATATAAGGGATCTTTTTCTCAGCTTCTTAAAAAGAAAATTTAGTGATTACTGTGTTTCAGGCACTTTAATAGGAGCTAGAGATTAAAGTAGGGAATAGGTAGATAAGGCCCAGTAAAGTCCCAGATTTACTGCTGAGAGTATTACTTCTGTCTAGTGCAGCACCACTGGAGGAGAGGGTTGCTCCTAATTTATCTTGGATTCTCTCTCTCTCTCTCTCTCTCTTTTTTTTTTTTTAAGATTTATTTATTTAACAAAGAGTTACACAGAGAAAGAGAGGCAGAGAGAGAGAGGTTTCCTATCCGCTGGTTCACTCCCCAGTTGGCTGCAATGGCCAGAGCTGCACTGATCTGAATCCAAGAGCCAGGAGCTTCCCCCATATCTCACATGCGGGTGCGGGGGCCCAAGTACTTGGGCTATTTTCCACTGCTTTCCCAGGCTATAGCAAAGAGCTGGATTGGAACTAGAGCAGCTGGGACACGAACTGGTGTCCATATGGGATGCTGGCACTGCAGGTGGCGGTTTTACCTGCTATGCCAGCCCTTCCCTTGGATTCTACTCCATGTGCTTTTTCCTTTATCAATTGAGCTTGGTATCTTCTTGCTATAATAAATTGTAACTCTCAGTATAAATGTATATGGAATCTTGAGAATCCTCTTAGCCAGTTATTGAATCTGAGAGAGTCTTGGGTACCTCCCAGCATAACTAACAGTATATATTGCTATCCACTATTTGTATAGGGCATGTTGGAGTCTCATCATAGCTCAGCTAGCTCTAAGAACCAAATACATTGGTAAGGATATAGCCTAGAGGGGCAGGATTGAACGTTAGGGGCTCTTAATAACTTGAGTAAATCCTGGTTTTACTGAGATGAGATAGTTGTGGGAATGTGAACTATAGAATCAGTATTTGAACACAGGAGATTTTGCCCTATAGGGTCTGTGCTGTTAATCATGTATTCAGTGGAATGATGAATAAACACATGCTTTTGTGGTTGAAATTTTGTAATGTAAAGATTGTTTTTCGGAAGAACAAGACCTTTAAGCTAGATTGTGCTAATTATTACTGAGGGTGGAAGCTGTCTTAAGTTATCTCTGTATGTTTAACGGTAGAACCACTTTAACTTCAAAATGTCAAACAGGTTAGATTTTTTGCCTTGTTGCTAGAATTTATTTTACAGATTGATTGAGTTAATAGGCAGAAGTGTGAGTGCTTATTTTATTCATTTTTGTCTTCATTATAACTTCTTTGTTTTCTATTTTTGTAGTTTTGTCCTTAGCTCGGGTAGGGTAAACAAAGCTGCTGTACTTTTCTGAGGACTGGAATGCCTCTTAGAAATGTTAATGTTTCTTGAAAAAGTTCCTGTGTTTTCTGATTAGACACCAGCCTCTACAAAATCCTTTTTCTTTGCCTTGTGGCACGGAGAAATGTGTTTTATGACCCTTTAAGACCTTGTGGTCTCCATGCCGCCCCACTCCCCAGCACATAAAAACAATTATATTCCTTGTTATCTTGGATTTGTACTCTTTCCTCTGTCTTACAATACCTTCAGCCCTTGGTGGCTGGTTCTTATACATTGTGGTTTTCCAAAACAACTAGGCTAGACCCAACTGGGATTCTTTTTTATTATTTTTTTTAATATTTATTTATTTATTTGAAAGGCAGAATTACAGAGAGGGAGAGGTAGAGAGAGAGAGAGAGAGAAAGAGAGAAAGGTCTTCCATCCACTGGTTCACTCCCCAAATGGCCTCAATGACTGGAACTGGGCTGATCCGAAGTCAGGAGCTAGAAGCTTCTTCCAGGTCTCCCATGTAGGTGCAGGGGCCCAAGGACTTGGGCCATCTTCTACTGCTTTCCCAGACGATAGTGGAGAGCTGGATTGGAAGTGGAGCTGCCAAGACTCAAAATGACATCTGTATAGGATGCCGGGGCTGCAGTCCGGGGCTTTAACCCACTGTGCCACAATGCCGGCCCCCAACTGGAATTCTTGATCCAAGTCTGCCATTTGGGTGGTAGAAATCCAATTACTTGAGCCATCACTGCTGCCTCCCAGGGTCTGCATTAGAAGGAAGGTGGAGTTATGAGCCAGAGCTGGGTATTGAACCCAGCCACTCAAATATGAGACATGCGCCTCTTAATTGCTTGGCTTAATTCCTGCCCCTTGGACTTTTAAATCATAGAGACAGCATGCTAGAATTGAGAGCACTGACCTGGATTAAGCTGAGAAAATTAGGTTTGAGTCCAAGCTTTGCCTTTGACTTGCTTAGTGACCAATTGTCCTTGTCATCTTTGATCCTTACTGTAAAGATTTCTTTCAACTGTTGTATGTATCCTTCATGTCACTTGCATGAGTATTTGCTGATATTAATATAAATATTCAGTTACTGAGGGTTTATATCTTGAGATTTTACTGAACTTTGGGTCATCATCAAACCTTTATACTTCATATATATATACTTCTATATATACAAAATATGTATATATATATAGCTATACTTTTTATTTATTTATTTTTAAACTTTTATTTAGTAAATATAAATTTCCAAAGTACAGTTTATGGATTACAATGGCTTTTTTCCCCCTATAACTTCCTATTTTTATTTTATTTATTTATTTTGAAAAATGTATTATTTATTTGAAAGTCAGAGTTACACCGAGAGGAGAGGCAGAGGGATAGAGAGAGAGAGGGAGGGAAGGAGGGAAGGGGAAAGAGAGAGAGAGGTCTTCCATCTGATGGTTCAATCCCCAATTGGCTGCAATGGCCGGAGCTGCGCCGATCTGAAGCCAGGAGCTTCCTTCGGGTCCCCAGTGCTGGTGCAGGGGCCCAAGGACTTGGGCCATCTTCTGCTATCCCAGGCCATAGCAGAGAGCTGGATGGGAAGTGGAGCAGCCGGGTCTCAAACCAGTGCCCATATGGGATGCCGATGGTTCAGGCAGGTCTATGCCACAGTGCCGGCCCCATATATTTCTAAGTAAAATTTTTTGCTGATGATTTAGGTCTGGCTGAGCAAATTTGCCTGTTATCTTTTATTATCTCATCCCTTAATCATATAACCCAGGAATACTCCTCACAAATTGAGAAGTCCTTTTATTTGAAACTTTTTCACTATAATGCTTTCTTGGAGTAATAAAACTCAATAAACTACCACCTCTTTCAATCAACTACTAAAGCTATGACTTCTTTCATTCATCGTCTTCTTTTTTTTTGGACAGGCAGGGTTAGACAGTGAGAGAGAGAGAGAGAGACAGAGAGAAAGGCCTTCCTTTTCCGTTAGTTCACCCCCCAAATGGCTGCTACGGCTGGCACGCTGCGCCGATCTGAAGCCAGGAGCCAGGTGCTTCCTCCTGGTCTCCCATGCAGGTGCAGGGCCCAAGCACTTGGGCCATCCTCCACTGCCTTCCTGGGCCACAGCAGAGAGCTGGACTGGAACAGGAGCAACTGGGACAGAATCCAGCACCCCAACCAGGACTAGAACCTGGGGTGCCAGCGCCGCAGGCGGAGGATTAGCCTAGTGAGCCGCGGTGCCAGCCTCATTCATCGTTTTTAAGAAGAGACTTCTAGGTCTATTGAATTTTCAGTTTCAGTCACCCATGTACACTTATCAATGACAGTGTTTTCTAAAGAGTTACATGGGACTCTGAGTGGTACTTAGCTACATAATGAAATGATTTTAAAGGTTATTTCACTTAAAATAGAGCTTAGAGTGCTATTGGAAACCTGCTAATTTTATGTTCACATGTATTTTGAGGGACAAGTATAAGAAATTTCAGAATCTAAACGGAATAGGATTATTTACTTCCTAGTAATCTTCTATTCTCTCTTCTCCCCGCTCCCTACCTTAGCAACTTTAGTCTTCATTTCGTCAAAGATCCAAATGATTACTTTAAGTGTCATTAATGATGCTAGTGGTTGATCTTTTGTAAAGTGTTTTTCAAGAATCAGTGATCAGTTTAAACTCAAACTTATAAAAAGGGGAAATCTGTGGGAAATAACCCTTAGGATAACTTTATTTTCCAATAAAGGAAAATTAATAAAAAATTGTGCTTTAATCTAGATGTTATTTAGCTTACATGGTTCTGTCCATAAAGTTGCTTTTGGTGGAGATTGGAGAATGTGCATGATGCCACAAATCTAGCAGAGTTGTGTTCATTGAAGTGAAGTGATCACCTATGATAAATTCATTTCCTTTTGCTGCTGTTAAGAATTTACACAAATTTAGTGGCTTAAAACACACATCTTACGATTTTGGAGGTCAAACTCCCAAATGAGAGCTACTGAGATAAAAGTAGTGTTAAAAGACTTGTGTTCTATTGGAGACTTAGGAGTGATATTTTGTCTCCTGATCTTTTCTAGCTCCTACGGCCCCCCTTACATTCCTTGGCTTATAACCCTTCCTCCGTCTTCAAAGTCAGCATGGTTTTGTCTTCATCTCATGATTCCTTCCTTAATTGCATCTTTGATATTCTTAAGGGCCCTTGTGATTGCATTAGATTTACCTAAATAATCCAGAATAATACTGCCATCTCAAATATAATTTATTCAGGGCCGGCACTGTGGTGTAGTGGGTTAAGCTGCTGCGTGCAGTGCCGGCATCCCATATGGGCCCCGGGTCAAGTCCTGGCTGCACCTCTTCCCATCCAGCTCTCTGCTATGGCCTGGGAAAGCAGTAGAAGATGGCCCAGGTCCTTGGGTCCCTGCACCCACGTGGGAGACCCGGGGAAGCTTCTGGCTTTGAATTGGCACAGCTCCAGCCATTGCGGCCAACTGGGGAGTGAACCAACTGATGGAAGACCTCTAACTCTCTGTCTCTGCCTCTCCTTTTCTCTCTGTGTAACTTTGTTCTTTTCTCTTTTCTTTTCTTTTCCTTTCTTTTCTTTTCTTTTTTCTTTCTTTTCTTTTCTTCTCTTTTCTCTTTCTTTTCTTTCTTTTCTTTCCTTCCTTTCTTTCTCTCTCTCTTTCTCTCTCTCTTTCTCTCTCTCTCTTTCTCTCTCTCTTTCTCTTTCTCTCTCTTTCTCTCTTTCTCTTTCTCTCTCTTTCTCTCTCTCTTTCTCTCTCTTTCTCTCTCTCTTTCTTTCTCTCTATCTCTCTCTCTTTCTCTCTCTTTCTCTTTCTCTCTTTCTTTCTCTCTCTCTTTCTCTCTTCCTCCCTCCCTCCCTCCCTCCCTCCCTCCCTCCCTCCCTCCCTCCCTCCCTCCCTCCCTCCCTTCCTTCCTTCCTTCCTTCCTTCCTTCCTTCCTTCCTTCCTTCCTTCCTTCCTTTCTTTCTCAGAGTGGACAGTGAGAGAGAGACAGAGAGAGAGAAAAGTCTTCCTTTTCCAGTGGTTCACCCCTCAATGGCTGCTGTGGCTGGCGCACTGCGGCCTTTGCACCACGCTAATCCAAAGCCAGGAGCCAGGTGCTTCTCCTGGTCTCCCATGCGGGTGCAGGGCCCAAGCACTTGGGCCATCCTCCACCATACTCCCGGGCAACAGCAGAGAGTTGGACTGGAAGAGGAGCAACCGGGACAGAATCCGGCGCCCTGACCAGGACTAGAACCCGGGGTCCTGGTCTGCAGGTGTAGGATTAGCCTAGTGAGCCGCGGTGCTGGCCTCTGTGTAACTTTTTCAAATAAATAAATGAATACATTTTGTTAAAAAAAGACAAATATAATTTATTCATAAGGATAAGAACAATGATGGGCAGCCTTTTTACTCCAAGGGCCCCAGGGATATTTACAACATCATCTGTGGGCTGTTAAAAATTATCGGCTTAAAAATTAGCGTGTTGGAGCCGGCGCTGTAGTGCGGTGGATTAAAGCCCTAGCCTGAAGCGCTGGCATCCCATATGGGCGCCAGTTCTAGTCCCGGCTGCTCCTCTTCCAATCTAGCTCTCGGATTTGGCTTGAGATAGTAGTGGAGGATGGCCCCAAGTCCTTGGGCCCCTGTGCCCATGTGGGAGACTCGGAAGAAGCTCCCGACTCCTGGCATGGATTGGCTCAGCTCCAGCCATTGCAGCCATCTGGGGAGTGAATCAGTGGATGGAAGACTCTCTCTCTCTACCTCTCTCTGTAACTTTGTCTTTCAAATAAATAAAAAAATATATAAATTGAAATAGCAACACACTTTGGGAAATTGTATTGACACACTGTGATTCAAAGGAAAATAAGTGATAAATAAATAAAATAGTAATTAATTAGTTTTAAAAAAAATTAGCGTGTTGGGGCAGGCACTGTGGCGTAACGTGTAAAGCCACTGCTTGCAGTGCCGATATCCCATATGGGCACCAGTTCTAGTCCTGGCTGCTCCACTCCGCCTGTCAAAAAAAAAGGAATGCAAAGGGCTCCCAAATTCAAAACAAATTTGAACAAGAAAAAAAAATTGCGAGCCTTATACAACCTGATTTCAACAAACATAAAGCTATAGTTATCAAGACAGTGTGGTATTTCTGTAAGGACAAGTATGAACAATGAAACATAATAGATAGCTCAGAAGTAGACTCCTGTACACGGTCAGTTAATTAAAAAAAACTACAACAACACCTAATCGACAGGCAGACAGACATGAAAAGACAGGGAATGAGAGCTACCATGTTTTGACTTTCTCTTTAAATGCCTGCAATGGCTGGGGTGGGGCTGTAGCCAGAGCTAGGAGCTGGGAACTCAATCCAGGTCTCACATGTGGGAGTCAGGAACCTAACTGAGCCATCAACACTGCCCCTCATATTCCACACTGGTGGGAAGCTGGAGTCAGGAGCCAGAGCTGGGAATTGAACCCAGGTACTCCAGTGTGGAACATGGGCATCTTAACCAGTAGGCTAAGTGCCTGTTGGTCAGTTAATTTTTAATGGAAGAGGCAAACTAATTTAATGGAAAAAGGATAGTCTTTTCAACAACCACGGCAGCAGAATGGACATCAATGACATTACCTCATACTACACAAAAAAATCAGTTTGAAAGGAGTTGTAAAGGTAAATTTAACAGCTAATACTCTGTATTGAGAAAAGCAATCTTGAGTCAGTGCTGACACTGAGCATGCCTCTATCAGACACGTTTTGCAGTATTCATCAAACTTACGTGATGTTGGTAAAATGCTTGGCCATTTGTGTGGGGTTGTTTTTAAGACAGGTGAACTTTATCTGGACAGTGTCAAGTATTTCACCTCAAATAAGCATAAGAATTATTTTGAGTTCCATCAGCGTATGTGTATTTCAATACTTAACTGGTCACTTGAAGTCTGTCACAAAAAAACAGCTAAAATTACCAGAGATGGGGTCAGTGCCGTGGCATAGTGGGTAAAAGCTGCCTGAAGTGCGCGTCCTATGTCGGCGCTGGTTCGACTCCTGGATGTTCTACTTCTAATCCTGCTCTCTGCTATGGCCTGCGAAAGCAGAAGATGGCCCAAGTACTTGGGTCCCTGAACTCGCTTGGGAGAGTAGAAGAATATTCCTGGCTCCTGGCTTGTGATTGGTGCTGTGCTGCTCCAGTTGTTTTGGCCATTTGAGAAGTAAATGATCAAGTGAAAGACCTCTCTTTCTGCCTCTGCCTCCCTGTAACTCTGCCTTTCAAATAAATACATAAATAAGTCTTAAAAAAATTACCAGAGATATAGTTGACTTTTCTAGAATCATCCAAAAGTTAATTTTCTTGGAAGGTTAACACTTATTCTGACACTAGTTAACAGTGTCTTTGGCTTGTTTGATGTGGATTCTGTTTTTGGAAAATTGTCGCATTCTGATCTGATTAGTCCACATGAAGTCCTCCCATAACATTGTTTAATAATAAGCACTTTTTTTCTGCTGTAACATAAGTGAGTCTCTGAGACAAATGACCTATTCTCTGAGTGGTAATCCTTATAATATTAATAAATGTTGTTCTGTTGTTTCTTGTTCAAAAAAAAAGAGCTAATACTATAATACTTTGAGAAGAAAGTACATGAAAAAAATCTCTGGGTCCTTGAATTAATTAAAGGATTCTTGAAAAAGAAATAAAAGTTCATTCTATAAAGATAAAATTGAGCAAATAGACTTAATTAAAATTAAAAATGTTTGATTTTCAAAAGATACATTAAAAATGAAAAGTCATAGACTAGAAAATATTGTATCTTTTTTTAAAATTAAGAATATTTTTAACTTTTATTTAATAAATATAAATTTCCAAAGTACAGCTTTTGGATTACAGTGGCTTTTTCTCCCCCATAACTTCCCTCCCACCCGCAACCCTCCCATCTCCCGCTACCTCTCCTATTCCATTCACATCAAGATTCATTTTCAATTCTCTTTATATACAGAAGATCAACTTAGTATATACTAAGTAAAGATTTCAACAGTTTGCACCCACATAGAAACACAAAGTGTAAAGTACTGTTTGAGTATTAGCTTTACTGTTAATTAGCATAGTACAACACATTAAGGACAAATATCCTACATGGGTAGTAAGTGCACAGTGACTCCTGTTGTTGTCTTAACAATTGACACTCTTGTTGACTTCACAATTGACACTAAGCAATCACCCTAGGCTCTTTTTTTAAAAAAATTTTTAATTTTTTTTAAATTTTTTGACAGAGTGGACAGAGAGAGAGAGAGAGACAGAGAGAAAGGTCTTCCTTTTGCCCTTGGTTCACCCTCCAGTGGCTGTCGTGGCTGGTGCGCTGCGGCCTTTGCACCGCGCTGAACAGAAGCCAGGATCCAGGTGCTTCTCCTGGTCTCCTATGCGGATGCAGGGTCCAAGGACTTGGGCCATCCTCCACTGTACTCCTGGGCCATAGCAGAGGGCTGGCCTAGAAGAGGGGCAACCGGAACAGAATCCGGTGCCCTGACTGGAACTAGAACCCGGTGTTCCAGCGCCGCAGGCAGAGGATTAGCCTATTGAGCCGTGGCGCCGGCCACCCTAGGCTCTTGTCATGAGTTGCCAAGGCTCTGGAACCCTTCTGAGTTCTTATTTAGACAAGGCCATAGTCAAAGTGGAAGTTCTCTCCTCCCTTCAAAGAAAGGTACTTCCTCCTTTGATGGCCCGTTCTTTCTGCTGGGATCTCACAGAGAACTTTCATTTAGTTGTTGTTTTTTTTTTTTTTTTCTTTTTTTTGCCAGAGTGTCTCGGCTTTTCATGCCTAGAATACTCTCATGGACTCTTCAGCTAGATCCGAATGCTTTAAGGGCTGATTCTGAGGCCAGAGTGCTGTTTAGGACATCTGCCATTCTATGAGTCTGCTGTGTTTCCCGCTTCCCATGTAGGATCATTCTCTCCTTTTTAATTCTATCAGTTAGTATTAGCAAACACTAGTCTTGTTTATGTGATCCCTTTGACTCGTAGACCTATCATTATGATCAATTATGAACTGAAACTGATCACTTGGACTAGTGAGATGGCATTGGTAGATGCCACCTTGATGGGATTGAATTGGAATCTCCTGGCATGTTTCTAACTCTACCGTTTGGGGCAAGTCCGAGTGAGCATGTACCAAACTGTACATCGCCTTCCTCTCTCATTCCCACTCATATTTAACAGGGATCACTTTTCAGTTAAATTTAAACACCTAAGAATAATTGTGTGTTAATTAAAGAGTTCAACCAATAGTATTAAGTAGAACAAAAAAAAAATACTAAAAGGGATAAAGTATTAAGTTGTTTATCAACCGTCAGGACAAGGGCTGATCAAGTCACTGTTTCTCATATTTCCCTTTCACTTCTACAGGTTTCCTTTTTGGTGCTCGGTTAGTTGTCACCGATCAGGGAGAACATATGATATTTGTCCCTTTGGGACTGGCTTATTTCACTCAGCATGATGTGTTCCAGATTCCTCCATTTTGTTGCAAATGACCGGATTTCATTGTTCTTTACTGCTGTATAGTATTCTATAGAGTACATACTCCATAATTTCTTCATCCAGTCTACTGTTGATGGGCATTTAGGTTGATTCCAGGTCTTAGCTATTTTGAGTTGAACTGTAGTAAACACTGAAGTGCAGACAATTTTTTTATTTGCCAATTTAATTTCCTTTGGGTAAATTCCAAGGAGTGGGATGGCTGGGTCGAACAGTAGGGTTATCTTCAGGTTTCTGAGGAATCTCCAGACTGACTTCTATAGTGGCTTGACCAGTTTGCATTCCCACCAACAGTGGGTTAGTGTCCCTTTTTCCCCACATCCTCGCCAGCATCTGTTGTTGGTAGATTTCTGTATGTGAGCCATTCTAACTGGGGTGAGGTAAAACCTCACCTCTGGTTTTGATTTGCATTTCCCTGATTGCTAGTGATCTTGAACATTTTTTCATGTGCCTGTTGGCCATTTGGATTTCCTCTTTTGAAAAATGTCTATTGAGGTCCTTGGCCCATCTCTTAAGTGGGTTGCTTGTTTTGTTGTTGTGGAGTTTCTTGATCTTTTTGTAGATTCTGGTTATTAATCCTTTATCTGTAGCATGGTTTGCAAATATATTTTCCCATTCTGTTGGTTGCCTCTTCACTTTCCTTACTGTTTCTTTTGCAGTAGAGAAACTTCTCAATTTGATGTAATCCCAGTTGTTAATTTTTGCTTTGTCTGCCTGTGATTCTGGGGTCTTTTCCAAGAAGTCTTTGCCTGTGCCTATATCTTGCAGGGTTTCTCTAATGTTCTCTAGTAATTTGATGGTGTCGGGTCGTAGATTTAGATCTTTTCATTTTTTGTTTTTATTTTTTATTTTTTTCTATTTACTGACAGAATGGACAGTGAGAGAGACAGACAGAGAGAAAGGTCTTCCTTTTGCCATTGGTTCACCCTCCCATGGCCACTACGGCCAGTGCGCTGTGGCCAGCGCATCGCGATGATCCAAAGCCAGGAGCCAGGTGCTTCTCCTGGTCTCCCATGTGGGTGCAGGGCCCAAGCACTTGGGCCATCCTCCACTGCACTCCTGGGCCACAGGAGAGAGCTGGCCTGGAAGAGGGGCAACCGGGACAGAATCCAGCGCCCTGACTGGTACTAGAACCTGGTGTGCTGGCGCTGCAGGTGGAGGTTTAGCCTATTGAGCCGCAGCACTGGACAGATTTAGATCTTTAATCCATGTTGAGTGGACTTTTGTGTAAGTTGTAAGGTAGGGGTCTTGCTTCATGCTTCTGCATGTGGAAATCCAGTTTTCTCGGTACCATGTGTTGAATAGACTGTCCTTACTCCAGGAATTGGTTTTAGATCCTTGATCAAATAGAAGTTGGCTGTAGATGTTTGGATTTATTTCTGGTGTTTGTGTTCTGTTCATTGGTCTATCCATCTGTTTTTGTACCAGTACCATGCTGTTTTGATTTCAAGTGCCCTGTAGTATGTCCTGAAAGCTGGCATTGTGATGCCTCCGGCTTTGTTTTTGTTGCACAAGATTGCTTTTGCTATTGGAGGTCTGCTGCTTCTCCAAATGAATTTCAGCATCATTTTTTTCCAGATCTAAGCAGAATGTCTTTGGTATTTTGATTGGTATCGCATTGAATCTATAAATTGCTTTTGGGAGAATGGACATTTTGATGATATTGATTCTCCAATCCATGAGCATGGAAGTTTTTTCCATATTTTGGTATCCTCTTCTATTTCTTTAAGATTTTGTAATTCTCATCGTAGATATCTTTAACATCCTTGGTTAAGTTTATTCCAAGGTATTTGATTGTTTTTGTAGCTATTGTAAATGGGATTGATCTTAGAAGTTCTTTCTCAGCCATGGAATTGCCTGTGTATACAGAGGCTGTTGATTTTTGTGCATTGATTTTATATCCTGCCACTTTGCCAAACTCTTTTATGAGTTCCAATAGTCTCTTAGTAGAGTTTTTTGGATCCCCTAAATAAAGAATCATATCATCTGCAAAGAGGGATAGTTTACTTTTTCCTTCCCAATTTGTATTCATTTAATTTGTTTTTCTTGCCTAATAGCTCTGGCTAAAACTTCCAGAACTATATTGAATAGCAGTGGTGAGAGTAGGCTTCCCTGTCTGGTACCAGATCTCAGTGGAAATGCTTCCAACTTTTCCCCATTCAATAGGATGCTGGCCATGGGTTTTTAATAAATTGCTTTGATTGTATTGAGGAATGTTCCTTCCATACCCAGTTTGCTTAGAGTTTTCATCATGAAAGGGTGTTATATTTTATCGAATGCTTTCTCGGCATCTATTGAGATAACTATATGGTTTTTGTTCTGCAGTTTGTTAATGTGGTGTATCACATTGATTGATTTGCGAACATTGAACCATCCCTGCATACCAGGGATAAATCCCCCTTGGTCTGGGTGGATGATCTTTCTGATGTGTTGTTGCATTCTATTGGCGAGAATTTTATTGAGGATTTTTGCATCTATGTTCATCAGGAATATTGGTCTGTAATTTTCTTTCAATGCTGTATCTTTTTCTGGCTTAGAGATTAAGGTGATGTTGGCTTCATAGAAAGAATTTGGGAGGATTCCCTCTTCTTCGATTGTTCTGAATAGTTTGAGAAGAATTGGAGTCAGTTCTTCTTTAAATGTCTGGTAGAATTCAGCAGTGAATGCATCTGGTCCTGGGCTTTTCTTTGTTGGGAGGGACTTTATTACTGATTCAATTTATGTTTCAATTATGGTTCTGTTTAGGTTTTCTGTGTCTTCCTGGTTCAATTTAGGTAGGTTGCATGTGTCCAGGAATCTATCCATTTCTGATAGGTTTCCCTGTTTGCTGGCATACAAGTTCTTGTAGTAATTTTGATGATTCTCTTTATTTTTGTGATATCTGTTGATACGTTTCCTTTTTCATCTCTGATTTTATTGATTTGGGTCTTTTCTTTTTTTAAGTAGTTGGGCCAATGGATTGTCAATTTTGTTTATTTTTTCAAAAAACCATCTCTTTGTTTTGCTAAGTTTTTGCAATTTTTTTTGGATTCAATTCTGTTGATTTCTTCTCTGATTTTAATTATTTCTTCTACTAGTTTTGGGTCTGGTTTGCTGTAGTTTTCTAGATCCTTGAGATGCATTGAAAGGTCATTTATTTGGTGCCTTTCCAATTTCTTGATGTAGGCACCTATTGCTATAAACTTTCCTCTCAACACTGCTTTTGCTGTATCCCAGAAGTTTTTTTTTTTTTTTTTTTGACAGGCAGAGTGGACAGTGAAAGACAGAGAAAGGTCT
This sequence comes from Oryctolagus cuniculus, assembly GCF_051225735.1. Lineage (NCBI taxonomy): Eukaryota > Metazoa > Chordata > Mammalia > Lagomorpha > Leporidae > Oryctolagus > Oryctolagus cuniculus. The sequence continues at coordinate 101,941,142 of NC_142871.1, read as the reverse complement.
TCCTGTGCCGTTGGTTCACCCTCCAATGGCCGCCACGCCGGTGTGCTGTGGCCGGCGCACCGCGCTGATCCGATGGCAGGAGCCAGGTGCTTCTCCTGGTCTCCCATGGGGTGCAGGGCCCAAGCACTTGGGCCATCCTCCACTGCACTCCCTGGCCTCAGCAGAGAGCTGGCCTGGAAGAGGGGCAACCGGGACACAATCCAGCACCCTGACCCAGACTAGAACCCGGTGTGCCGGCGCCGCAAGGCGGAGGATTAGCCTAGTGAGCTGCGGCGCCCGCCCCCATATGTTTTGAATATGTTGTGTTGTTATCCTCATTTGCTTCCAGAAAGTTTTTTTTTTTTTTTTGACAGGCAGAGTGGACAGTGAGAGAGAGAGACAGAGAGAGAAAGATCTTCCTTTGCCGTTGGTTCACCTTCCAATGGCCGCCGCTGCAGCCGGCGCACCGTGCTGATCCGATGGCAGGAGCCAGGATCCAGGTGCTTTTCCTGGTCTCCCATGGGGTGCAGGGCCCAAGCACCTGGGCCATCCTCCACTGCACTCCCTGGCCATAGCAGAGAGCTGGCCTGGAAGAGGGGCAACTGGGACAGAATCCGGCGCCCCGACCGGGACTAGAACCCGGTGTGCCGGCGCCGCAAGGTGGAGGATTAGCCTATTGAGCCACGGCGCCGGCCCTCCAGAAAGTTTTTGATTTCTTTTTTCATTTCTTCTACAGCCCAGTGTTCATTCAGGGGCATGTTGTTCAATCTCCATGTGTTTGCATATGCTCTAGGGATTCTTGAGTTGCTAATTTCCAGCTTCATTCCACTGTGGTCTGAAAAGCTGCATGGTATGATTCTAATTCTTTTGAATTTGCTGATCCTGTCTTTATGGCCTAGTGTGTAGTCAAACCTAGAGTAGGTTCCATGTACTACTGAGAAGAATGTACATTCTTTAAGTGTAGGATGAAAAGTTCTGTAGATATCTGTTAGATCCATTTGGAATATAGTGTCCATTAAATCTGCTGTTTCCTTGTTGATCTTCTGTATGGTTGATCTGTCTATTTTTGAAAGTGGAGTATTAAAGTCCCCCAGTACTATTGTATTAGAGGCTAAGTCTCCCTTTTGTCCCTTAACATATCTTTTAAATAAACTGGTGCCCTGTGATTAAGTGCATATACATTTATAATAATTATATCTTCCTATTGAATTGATCCCTTAATCATTATATAGTGCCCCTCTTTGTCTCTTAACAGTTTTTGTGTTAAAGTTTGTTTTGTCTGATATTAAGATGGCTAAGCCAGCTCTTTTTTGGTTTCTCTTGGCATGGAATATCTTTTTTCCAACCTTTCACTTTCAGTCTGCATGCTTCTTTGTTGGAAAGATGTGTTCTTGTAAGCAGCAAGCAGATGGGTTTTACTCCTTAATCCATTCAGCCAGTCTGTGTCTTTTAACTGGAGAGTTGAAGCCATTAACGTTCAATGTGACTATTGATAGGTGGTGACTTCGCCCTGCCATTTTCCCAAAGATATTTTCTAATACATGCTTTGAACTTCATGTGATCTTTTACTGGGAGGTTTCCTTCCTTTACCTTCTTTCATATTGATTGCCGTGTTTCTGTGTTTCTGAGTTTAACACATCTTTAAGCATCTTTTGCAGTGCTGGACGAGTGGCAACAAATTCTTTCAATTTCTGTTTGCTATGAAAGGTCTTTATTTCACCTTCATTCACAAATGAGAGCTTTGCAGGATATAATATTCTGGGCTGGCAGTTTTTCTCTATTAGTACCTGGGCTATATCTCGCCATTCCCTCCTAGCTTGTAGGGTTTCTGATGAGAAGTCAGCTGTGAGTCTGATTGGAGATCCTCTGAGAGTAATCTGATGTTTCTCTCTTGCACATTTTAGAATGTTTTCTTTATGTCTCACTGTGGTGAGTTTGATTACAACGTGTCATGGTGAGGATGTCTTTTGGTCATGTTTATTAGGGGTTCTATGAGCTTCTTGTACTTAGAAGTCTCTGTCCTTCTCTATACCTGGGAAGTTTTCTGCTAGTATCTCACTAAAAAGGCCTTCTAATCCTTTCTTTTTCTCCATGCCTTCAGGAACTCCTAGAACTTGAATGTTGGATTTTTAAATAGTATCCTGTAGATCCCCACAAGTACTTGGCTTACTGCTACCCACGTGGGAGACCTGGACAGAGTTCCTGGCTCCTAGCTTCAGCCTTGGCTAGCCCCAGGTATTGCAGGCATTTTGGCAGTGAACCAACAGATGGAAGATTTCTGTCTCTGTTGCTCTGCCTTTCAAGTAAATAAAAATAAATAAATGAAAATTGAAAAAAACATTGCATCTTAGTCAAAATATTATGCTTGAATGTTTCTATGACAACAATGTAGATGTGCATCAGCTTGTAAATAGCTAAAGACAAAAATACATCTATACCATGGAATAATACTTTGCAGTATAAAGGAATGAACTAGTGATACAACAGTAACAGGAGTCAGTCATAAAATCATTATGCTTGGGGCTGGTGTGGTACAATGGATTAAGTTGCTGCCCATGAAGCCATCGTCCCAGATGAGCTCTGGTTGGAGTTATGGCTGCCCTGTTTCTGACCCAGCTCCTTGCTAATGCACATGGGAAAGCAGTAGAAGATGGCCCAAGTTCTTAGGTCCCTGCCACCCATTTGTGACACATAGGTGGAGTCCAGGTTCCTAGCTTTGGCTTGCCTCCGTTGTGGCAGTCATTTGGGGAGTGATCTAGTGGATGGAACCTTGCTTTCTCGCTGCTCGCCTCACCCTGCCCTGCCTCTCTCTAACTCTGTGTTTCAAATAAATAAATCTTAAAAAATAATAATTACTCTTAATGAAGGAATCCACATTAAAGACTACATGGTAATATATGATTCCAATTGTATGGAATTCTAAAAGGATAAAACTTAAAGGGATGGAGAATAGATCAGCGGTTGTCAAGGGATTGTAGTAAGGGAGGTCAACTATATTTTAAATTTAAAATGCATTCCAGCAAATATTTTTGTAAAAAAGATTTATATATTTATTTAAAAGTCAGGGTTATACCGAGAGAGAAGGAGAGGCAGAGACAGAGAGAAAGAGAGAGGGAGTCAGAGTCTTTCATCCGCTGGTTCACTCCCCAGTTGGCTGCAATAGCCAGAAGTGGGCTGATCCAAAGCCAGGAGCCAGGAGCGTCTTCTGGGTCTCCTATGTGGGTACAAGGGCCCAAGGACTTAGACCATCTTTTGCTGCTTTCCCAGGCCATAGCAGAGAGCTAGGTCAGAAGTGGAGCAGCCGGGACTTGAACCAGTGCCCATATGGGATGCTGGCACTGCAGGCGGTAGCTTTACCTGCTACACTACAGTGCCAGACCCAGGCAGTCTATTTGAATGTAATGAAATTACAGTCCATAGTTAAGATTGCCATAATATTAACCAAGAAAATACCATTTAAGTACCTTCAATTCTTTGAAGCTAAACAAGTTGTTAGTTCTTTGATGTTGGAATTTTTGGTGTGAGACCAGTGGCCCACTTCATAGGACTTGGAAGTCCTCATTTATGGAAAATGCTAAGCATTTAAGTCAACCTGATACCTTAACCCAGAGTTTTAAGTTTTTGAGCTTTGTTACTGTGGGGAGCAACTCGGACTAGACTAAGTTACTGGAATTAAGACTTATTCTATGCAATAATGGCGCTGGGGAGGAGTAAACAACTTCTATGCAGCTGCCTCTCGCCAACTTGACCGATAAGCTGCAGGAGCTGATCCTTCTCCTGATTGGAGGAGAGCAGCGTGCTCGGCGTGTGGGTAGCAGAGTTGGGATTGGTGGAAGAGGACTATAAAGGAGGAGAGAGACAACATGCACCAGGAACATCCGGATAACATCTGAGCAGCCCCCGAAAGAGCCGGCCGGCCGGAAGTGGGGAAAGTGGCATGGGGAGCCACCCCTCCACCTCCGTGGAGGGGTCAGCAGCCAACCCGGGAAGGACCAGCAGCAAACCCAGGAAAGGCCGAGCAGACAAAAGAACAGCGCAGGGTCCTGTGTCGTTCCTCCGTGAATGGGGGAGCGACAGTTACAATGTAGTAAACTATTTGAAGGCAGTTCTATGCCTACTTCTGTCTTTCTTGTTCCTGAAAGTAGTTAAATTGGATTGTATGTTTATTAATTGTGTATTCTGTATAATTTGTTAAGCATACCAAGAGATAGAGTAATTTGTTGAATAAACCAAAATCAGTTTGCTATGTGGTCATATGTACAGGGATTTCTCTTGGGAAGAGTCCCTGATTTTATTAGCTGTTTTGTCAAAATGAATTATTACTCTTTTATTTATATATTTTAAAAAGATTTTATTTATTTTTTATTTGAGAGGTTGAGTTAAGAGGGAGAGACAGAAAGAAAAGTCTTCCATCCACTGCTTTACTCCCCAAATGGCCACACTGCTGGAGCTGGGCTGGTCCGAAGCCAGGAGCCAGGAGCTTCTTCCAAATCTCCCACATGGGAGCAGGGGCCCAGGCACTTGGACCATCTTCTTCTGTTTTCTCAGGCTGTAGTAGAGTGCTGGATTGGAAGAGGAGCAACTGGGACTTGAACTGGGGCCTGTTGGGGATGCTTTTGCTGGAGGGGGAGGCTTAGCCTACTTTACCACAGCATTGGTCCCCTCTTTTATTTATTTTTAAAGATATTTTAAAAATTTTATTGAAAAGGAGAGAGAGAGAGAGAAAAAATGTGTGTGTGTGTGTGTGTGTTTGTGTGTCTGTCTGTCTTCCATCCATTGGTTCACTCCCAAAATGTCAGGAAGTGGTATCTGATATAGAATAGTTGGCACCGACCTGCACTCCTGTGTGGGATGTTAGTTGCAAGTGGCCACTTAACCCCTGTGCCATGGGGCAGGCTCCAAATTATTGATTTGAAAAGCATAGGTAGGAGAAAGGAAAATCTGAATTTTTGTTGAAAATTTCTGAGACTCAGTGTGAACAAATATGAGAGTTCAAACCTCTAGGGAAATCTTATCATTGTGGAGTCCCCACAGTTTTGTGAGGTTTACTTCAGAATTTCAAACAGATTGTCACAGTGAATGTTGAAGAACAATATCTTTGCACTGTTACTTACTAGTGGTAGTGGTGGTAGGGGAGTTTTTGAAATACTGTATGGCAAAGCATTCAGTTTTTAGCAAGATTTGCCCTCAGGAGAGACTATTTTATGATAATCTAATCTGTCAAGATTTTGTTTTATTTTGATTTTTGAATTTAAATGTTTATTTTGGTACAAAAATATTTTAAATCTATTTGTAGTTTTTTATAATACAAATTTTCCTTTAACTTTTTTAAATAGAAAACTTTTATTTAATAAATATAAATTTCAAAGGTTTGTACCTTTTGGATTATAGCGGTCCATTAACTTTTTTTTTTTTTTAATCTAGAAACCTTTTATTTAAGGTATACAAACTTCATGCATTTCATATATACAAATTTAGGAACATAGTGATTCTTCCACCCTACCCTCCCTCCTGGTCGCAATCCCATTCTTCTTCTTCCTCCCTCTTCTATTTCCATCCTTACGTTTTACAAAGATCTATTTTCAATTAAGTATACTCATAAGATTAACCTTACTCTAAGTAAAAAGTTCAAAAGAGTATGTAAAAAAAAATGTTCCTCAACAGTAGACGCACGGGCTGTTCAAAATCATCACATCTCAAAGTGTCAGTGTTACTATTATAGGATTACCTTTTAGGTGCTCTATTCATTACCACCGATCAGGGAGAACATATGATGTTTGTCTTTTTGGGACTGGCTTATTTCACTAAGTATAATGGTTTCCAGTTTTATCCATTTTGTCACAAATGACAGGATTTCTTTCTTTTTTTTTTTTTTTACTGCTATGTAGTATTCCATGGTGTACATATCCCATAATTTCTTTATCCAGTCTTCAGTTGATAGACATCTGGATTTTTTTTTTTAAAGTCAGAGTTACACAGAGAAAGCGAGGCAGGAGAGGTGGGGAGGAGGTCTTCGGTCTTCATCTGCTGGTTCACTCCCCAGTTGGTTGCAATGGTCAGAGTTGCGCCGATCTGAAGCCAGGAGCCAGGAGCTTCTTCTGGGTATCCCATGCGGGTACAGGGGCCCAAGGACTTGGGGTATCTTCCACTGCTTCCCCAGACCATAGCAGAGAGCTGGATGGGAAGTAGAGCAGCTGGGACTTGAACTGGCGCCCATATGGGATGCTGGAACTGCAGGTGGCAGCTTTATCCACTACGCCACAGTGCTGGCCTCAAGGACATCTGGATTGATTCCATATCTTATCTATTGTGAGTGGAACTGCAGTAAACATGGGGGTACAGATAATTCTTTCATTTACTGATTTAATTTTGTTTGGGTAAATTCCCAGGAGTAGGATAGCTGGGTTATATGGTAGATCTATACTCATATTTCTGAGGAATCTCAATACTGTCTTCTATAATGGCTGTACTAGTTTACATTCTTATCAGCAATATGTTAGGGTACCTCTTTGTCCACATCCTCACCAGCATTTAATTTTTTTAAATTGAGAGGCATAAAGAAAGAGACAGAAGGAGAGAGAGAGGGACAGACACAGAGAGAGCTCTCATTCTCTGCTTTACCCCCTTAGTGTTTGAAATGGCTGGGCTGGCCCAGCCCAAAGATGAGAGCTGGGAACTCAATACAGGTTTCCTACAAGGGTGGCAAGGATTCAAGTGCTTGAGCCTGCATCTGTTTCTTCTCACGGTGTGCATTAGCAAAAAGCTGGAGTTGGGAGTGGAACCAGGACTCAAACCTAGGTACTCCAATGTGGGATGAGGACATCCCAACTTGTGGCTTAACCATTAGGCTAAATAGCTACCCCCACCAGGGCTTTATGAAGGCCTCAGCTTACTCTTAACTGTCCTGTCCCACCACCTAAGGGGACCGGGTTAAAATTAAGAAACATTTGTGAAGGTCACAGTCGGGAATTTCATACATTGACTGAAAGACAACTGCTTAATCTTAGGACTGTGGTATAAAGCTTCCCCTTTCTCCATACCTTACTACCATATTCCTAAAGACCTATTTGTAGTGGATCCTTTTACCCAGTATTTCATATCTGCTTATCAGAAAAAATTATGACATTCTAAAAAAAAATAAGAAGTTGATTTTCTTACTTTAAGTTTCACAATGAAAGTGTTTTCAGATATTTGAAGTATTATTAAAGGCTGTCAGTCTGCATCTAAATGTAACTGGAAAAACATGTAAAATATTTTAATTTGTTTAAATGAATGTATATGTAATTAATATATAAATGGCTAAATATCTATTCATATTGAATGCTTTTATTTAATCTATACTAAAGTACTATTTGTAGTGTCAGTCCCGAATAATACTAAAATTAAGAAACAGATTACTAAATCAGCGTCACTCTAAGCTTTACTCTATGTGGACCTTGAATAGTTGCATTCAGCTTATTTTTAGAATTCACCCAGGTTAGCAGCATTATGATGACAATAGAATAGGAACATTTCATATATGTATGTGGTATATATATGTATGCATAATTGTATGCATATTTATGCATATATGGTGCATAATTACTCTTTATGTTAAACTTGGGCTTAGTATCTTTTCACCAAATCAATGATAAGTAAAATAGAGAGTTAAAAAAAGCCTTAAGACAACATAAAACCAAATATAATGTTTGGGCTTTGACAGTATACTTTTTTGAAATAAACTTTTTTTTTTTTTTTTTGATAGGCAGAGTTAGAGAGAGAGACAGAGAGAAAGGTCTTCCTTCCGTTGGTTCACTCCCCAAATGGCCACTACGGCCGGCGTGCTGTGCCAATCCAAAGCCAGGAGCCAGGCACTTCCTCCTGGTGTCCCATGCCAGTACAGGGCCCAAGCACTTGGGCCATCCTCCACTGCCTTCCTGGGCCACAGCAGAGCTGGACTGGAAGAGGAGTAACTGGGAAAGAACCTGTGCCCCAACTAGGACTAGAACCTGGAGTGCTGGCGCCGCAGGTGGAGGATTAGCTTAGTGAGCTGCGGTGCCAGCCTGAAATAAACTTTTATAAAAAAATAATTTTGAGGGACCTAAATTTGTGGGAAATTGAATACATGCTGAGTATTAGATGACATTATGAGCTTATTGTTAATTTGTTGGGTGTGCTAATGACATTGTGGTTGAAGGAGGAACTTCATATGTACGTATATATTTTAAATATTATTTGAAAGAGTTACAGAGAGAGAGGGAGAGAGGAAGAAAGAAAGAAAGAAATCTTCCAATCTGCTGGTTTACTCCCTAGATGGCTGCCAGGGGAACTTCATCTGAATCTTCATGTGAGTGGCAGGGGCTTAAGCCATCTTCCACTGCTTTCCCAGGTCATTAGCAGGGAACTGGATCAGAAGTGCAGCAGCTGGGACTTGCTCGAACTGGTGCTCATACTAGATGTCAGCATTGCAGGTGGTAACTTTACGTGCTACACCACAAAGCCAGTCCTGATATTAACAATTCATGAATCTTTACAATGGATATGTGGAGGCCGGCGCCGTGGCTTAACAGGCTAATCCTCCGCCTTGCGGCACCGGCACACCGGGTTCTAGTCCCCAGTCGGGGCACTGGATTCTGTCCTGGTTGCCCCTCTTCCAGGCCAGCTCTCTGCTATGGCCCGGGAGTGCAGTGGAGGATGGCCAAAGTGCTTGGGCCCTGCACCCACATGGGAGACCAGGATAAGCACCTGGCTCCTGCCTTTGGATCAACGCAGCGCGCCGGCCGCGGTGGCCATTGGAGGGTGAACCAACGGCAAAGGAAGACCTTTCTCTCTGTCTCTCTCTCTCACTGTCCACTCTGCCTGTCAAAAAAAAAAAAAAGGATATGTGGATATTCACTATACTATTCTTTTTATCTGTTTGGAAATTTTCATAACAAAAACTCAGAAAAGAAAGTTTGTGGTTTATGTACTTGAAAATAGGCATAAGCTAACAGCACATGAGGAGGACCTTCTGGAATTAAGAAATGTTCCATTTACTTTTGTCTGAAGTTCTATCTTTCAGTTTCTCTGTCTCTCACATACACACAGTTTGTCTTATATAGAGAGACATTTATGTAATATTGTATTGTAGGATAATTTTTTGACATATCAACTCTTCCAAACATGCAGAGAGGTTATGTAAATATAACAAGAAAACCAAAATGCCTTTTTTCTTTAAAAATTTATTTATTTATTTGATAGAGTTTCACAGAGAGAAGGAGAGGCAGAGAGAGAAAGAGGTCTTTCATCGCTGATTCACTCCCCAATTAGCCTCAACAGCCGGAGCTGTGCCGAACCGAAGCCAGGAGCCAGGAGCTTCTTCTGGGTCTCCCCTATGGGTTCAGGAGCCCAAGGGCTTGGGCCATCTTCTACTGCTTTCCCAGGCCATAGCAGAGAGCTGGATGGGAAGTGGAGCAGCCTGGACTCAAACTAGGGGATGCTGGCACTGCAGATGGTGGCTTTACCTACTACACCACAGTGCTGGCCCCCAAAATCATTAAATGAACCATTGCAGACAGTGTGATTAAGGAGTAATTAAATTAGCTGTTGGCTCTTTATGCTAGATCCTAATCATTTTATGGTGCCAAATTAGAAAAAAGGATTACCATGGAGCGTCTTAGTTTCTATTAAAAAAAAAAGAGCATTTGAAAATTTAGTAGTTGATATTTTTATAATTTTAATTTTTTAAAAGATTATTTATTTATTTATTTGACAGGTAGAGTTACAGACAGTGAGAGAGAGAGAGACAGAGAGAAAGGTCTTCCTTCCATTGCTTCACACCGCAATGGGAGCTATGCCAATCCGAAGCCAGGAGCCAGGTGCTTCTTCCTGGTCTCCCATCTGGGTGCAAGGGCCTAAGCACTTGGGCCATCCTCTACTGCTTTCCTAGGCCACAGCAGAGAGCTGGACTGGAAGAGGTGCAACCAGGACTAGAACTGGTGTCCACATGGGATGCTGGTGCCACAGGCATTAACCTAGTGCGCCACAGCATCCGCCCCTGTAATTTTAATTTTCTATTATTCTGTTTTTAAAAAAGATGTTGAAAAATACTGTAATAAACCTTGAAAGAAAAAAAACACCAGAATCACTAATGCCAATCATTGGGGGTTTATCCAGTGATTGGTTTGTTTCTTTGTTTTGAAGATTTATTTATTTATTTGAAAGGGAGAGTTACAGAGAGAGAGAGAAATCTTCCATCTGTTGGTTCACTCCCCAAATGGCCACAATGGCATGGGCCAGACCAGGCTGAAGGCAGGATCCATGAGCTTCTTCTCGGTCTCCTACTTGGGTGTAGGGGCCCAAGGACTTGGGCCATCATCCATTTCTTTCCCTAACTTATTAGCAGGGAGCTGGATGGAAAGTGGAGCAACTGGGACTTGAACTGGTGCTCATATTGGGTGTGGGTACTGAAGGCCATGGCTTTTAACTGGCTGTGCCACAACACTGCCCCCTATCCAATGGTTTCTCAAAGAAGTGTAGTCTGGGGTCAGTGTCGTGACAGCCCATTAAGCAACTGTTTGCAATGCCAGCATGCCATATTGGAATGCTGGTTCTTGTCTAGCTGCTTCACTTCCATCTAGCTCCCTGCTAATGAGCTTCCCTTCTAATGATCTATGTACTTGGATCCCTGCAACCCTTGTGGGAGATCCAGATGGAGTTCATGGCTCCTTGCTTCTGCCTAGCCCAGACCAGGTTGTTTCTGTGATTTGGGGAGTGAAACAGAGGATGGAAGAGTCAGTCTCTCTCTTTCTCTTTCTCTCTTTCCTATCTTTTTTCTATTCTTTATCATTCTGCCATTCAAATAAATAAATCTTAACAACAAAAATAAGAGTACAGTTGGATTCAACCAGCTATCAGCAGAAAATATTCTGGCCAAAATGTGTATTAAGCATGAGGAGATGTTTTTCTTTTCATACTCCTTAAATAATACAGCATAACAACTATTTACATAGAATATACATGGTAATAGATTTTGTTAAGCATTCTAGAAATGTTTTAAAGTATGTACCTACATACATGTATGCAAGTACTATTCCATTTTTTTATAAGCCTCTTGGCTGTCTAACAATTTTGGCATCTTTGGGGGAATCTGGAACCAGTTTCCCTTGAATACTGAGGAACAACTATAAATTTTAGAAATATTTTTAGAGCACCTATTATGGATAAAATACAATTACTAATTGCTATACAAGTTGTATAAGGTATATTGATCCTGAACTTTTTGTATTTAGGATTTTCCATCACAGGGGATAGGAACAGAGCTAACATTAAACTTAAGCAAAATAGGGGACATTGAGTTTTGTATGACTCAGCCCTTGAATTTCTGCATTCTCTCCCTTGCCAGTCTCATCCAGTCTGTTACATTTAATCACCATTTACAAGTCTGTGACTCCCAGATATAAGAGTAGGTATCCAGGGCTGGAGACTTCTTCCAGAAACTCCATACTGGTATATCAATTGAATGTTTGTTCAGCAGGGCAAAATTCACATCTAACTAAAATTTTTATCTTCTTCCTCTAACCTTTTCTCCTTTGGCAGTCTTACCCATTTTACTCTGCCATTTTTTTTCAGGCCAGAAACATTGGAATTGTCTCTATTAGTCTTCAAATTGTTCTCCCAGCTTTTATTCTTGCCTACTGTGTTCTGTTCTAATACACCACCAGGGTGATCTTTAAAAAGTCAGATCAGTCAGATCATGTCATTGCTGTACCTGAAACTTTCCATTATTATTATTTTTTTTTCTGTCAGAGTAGTCCACATTCCTGTCCCTGCCATTGAATATACTAATTATGCTTCTAATTCAGGGCTTTCATACTTGGTATTTCCTATAGCTGGAATGTTCTTCCTTCAGTCATGCATATATTTGGCCTCTTCATCTAGGTCAGGGCCTTACTCAGATATATATGTTGTTTTCTTTAATATATGTTTCTCTTTGTAGAATGTAGAAGTCAAATTTTTGTCTTTTTTTGTTGTTCAGAATGCTTAGAATAATTCCTCACATACAGGTTGTCAACATTTGTTAAATAAATAAATGATTGAGGAGGGAGGGAACATGTTGAGCATAAGAGTAATGTATACAGTTAGCTTAAGACATTATCTGCAGAAGATTTAAAAAATTACAATGCAAGCAGCATATGCAAAGTTAATTTATCTCAGGGACCTTAGAAACATTTTACATAATACATTACATACTCAGTGTTTAATGAGGGTGACTGTGACACTGGTGATTCTGTTTCTGGAAGATAAGATCTAAATCAATATTTTTCTTTTTCCACTTATTGAAACATTACTTACTTTTAAAAGATTATTTATTTATTTGAAAGAGTTACACAGAGAGAGAAGGAGAGAGAGAGAGGTCTTCCATTGTCTGCTGGTTTACTCCCCAATTGGCTGCAATGGCCGGAACTGCACTGATCTGAAGCCAGGAGCCCTGCAGGAGCTTCTTCCAGGTCTCCCACGCGGGCAGGGCCCAAGGACTTGGGCCATCTTCTACTGCCTTCCCAGGCCATAGCAGAGAGCTGGATTGGAAGTAGAGCAGCTAGGACTCGAATGGGCACCTGTATGGGATGATGGCACTGCAGGCAGCGACTTTACCCGCTACACCACAACACCAGCTCCCCAAAATACTATTTAGTGTAAAATTTATAAAAGCCACTGGCTTTGAATACTACAGTTGTGTTCTTTTTTTTTTTTTTTTTTTTAAGATTTTATTTTTTTTCCAAAGAAACCTTTTATTTAATGAATACAAGTTTCATAAGTACAACTTTAGGAATATAGTGACTCTTTCCCCCCATCCCCACTCTCACCCCCCCCCCCCATTCCCAGCCCCATTCTCCATTAAGACTCATTTTCAATTTACTTTATACATTGAAGACCAACTCTATACTAAGTAAAGATTTCAACAATTTTCTCAAACACACACAAACACAAAATATAAAAAACTGTTTAAGAACAAGTTTTACAGTTAATTTTCAGAGGTCCTGCATGGGGAGTAAGTGCACAGTGACTCTTGTTTGTGTGTGTGTGTGTTTTAAGATTTATTTATTTATTTGAAAATCAGAGTTACACAGAGGAGAGGCAGAGAGAGAGAGATTGATCTTCCATCCATTGGTTCACTCCCCAATTGGCCGGAACTGTCCATTTCTTTTAGGTTTGTTGGCAACCAGTTTGTTGGCATACAACTTTTTGTAAGTGGTTTCTGTTGTTACATTTCGTCATTCATCTCTAATTTTATTGATTTGGGTCTTCTCTTTGCTTTTTTTGTTTAGTTGGGCCAATGGTGTGTCAATTTTATTTATTTTTTCAAAAACCAGCTCTTTGTTTTGCTGATCTTTTGTATTTGTTTTTGGTTTCAATTTTATTGATTTCTTCTCTAATTTTAATTATTTCTTTTTTCCTATTAGTTTTGGGTTTGGTTTGTTGTTTTTCTAGATTCTTGAGGTATATTGATAGTTCATTTATTTGGTGCTTTCCAATTCCTTGATGTAGGCACCTATTGCTATAAAATTTCCTCTTAACACTTCTTTTGCTGTATCCCATAAGTTTTGATATGTTGTGTTGTCATCCTCATTTACTTCCAGAAAGTTTTTGATTTCTCTTTTGATTTTTCTATTCATTCAGGAGCATGTTGTTCAGTTTCCATGTATTTGCATATGTTCTAGAGATTCCTGAGTTGCTGATTTCCAGTTTCATTCCATTGTGGTCTGAGAAGATGCGTGTTATGATTTCAGTTTTTTGAATTTTCTGAGACTTGCTTTATGGCCTTGCATTTGGTCAATCCTAGAGAAAGGTCCATGCACTTGTGAGAAAAATGTTTATTCTGTGGCTGTAGAGTGGAAGGCTCTGTAGATAATCTGCTGGGTCTATTTGGTCTATAGTGTTGATTAACTCTGTTGTTTCCTTGTTGATTTTCTGTCTGGTTGATCTGTCCGTTGCTGAAAGTGGTGTATTGAAGTCCTCCATTACTATTGTATTTGAGTCTATATCTCACTTTAAATCCATTAATGTTTCTTTTAGATAGCCAGGTTCTCTTTAATTAGGTGCATATGCATTTATATTAGTCACATCTTCCTGTTGAATTGATCCTTTAATCATAATATAGTGTCCTTCTTTGTCTTTTTTAATAGTTTTTGTGTTAAAGTCTATCTTCTCTCATATTAAGATGGCTACACCAGCTCTTTTTTGGTTTCTGTTAGCATGGAATGTCTTTCTGTCCTTTCACTTTCAGTCTTTGTGCATCTTTGTTGATAAGATGTGTTTCTTGTAGGCAGCAAATATGTGGGGTTTTCTTTTTTGTCCATTTAGTCAGTCTGTATCTTTTAACTGGGAAGTTGAGACCATTTACATTCAGGATGATTATTGTTTAGTACTGACTTTGCCCTGCGATGTTTCTGAACATAGTCCTAATTTTGTATTTTGGGTTTCCTTTATACTTCGGGTCATTTTCTGCCTTCATCTTTAGTAGTGATGTTCCTGTTTCTGTGTTTTGTATGTAGCAAATCCTTGAGCATCTTTTGTAGGGCTAGGTGAGTAGTTACAAATTCTTTCCCTCCCTCCCTTTTTTTTTTTTTGACAGGCTGAGTTAGAGAGAGAGAGAAAGGTTTTCCTTTTTCCATTGGTTCACCCCCAAAGTGGCCACTATGGCTGATGTGTTGTGGATGGCGCACTGCGCCGATCCGAAGCCAGGAGTCAGGTGCTTCCTCCTGGTCTCCCATGCGGATGCAGGGCCCAAGCACTTGGGCCATCCTCCACTGCACTCCCAGGCCACAGCAAAGAGCTGGACTGGGAGAGGAGCAACTGGGACAGAATCCGGTGCCCCAACTGGGACTAGGACCTGAGGTGCCAGCGCTGCAGGCAGAGGATTAGCCTAGTGAGCCACGGCACCGGCCAAAAGTCCTTCCCTCCTTCCCTCCCTCCCTCCCTCCCTCCCTCCTTCACTCCTTCCTTCCCTTCCTTCCCTTCCTTCCCTTCCTTCCCTCCTTCCCTCCTTTTATTATTTATTTACTTACTTACCTAAAAGTTACACAGAGAGAGGCGAGGCAGGGAGAGAGAGAGAGGTCTTCCATCTGCAGGTTCACTCCCCAGAAGGCAGCAACGGCCAGAGTTATGCTGATCTGTGCCAATCCGAAGGCAGGAGCCAGGAGCCTCCCCTGGGTCCCCCAGGCGGGTGTAGGGGTCCAAGGACTTGGTTCATCCTCCTCAGCTTTCCCAGGCCCTAGCAGAGAGCTGGATCGGAAGTAGAGCAGCTGGGACTCGAACCAGGGCCCATATGGGATGCTGGCACTGCAGGTGGTGGCTTCACACACCACTCCACAGCACTGGCCCCACAAATTCTTTTTCAATTTGTTTATTTTGACTGATTTTTATTTCTCCTTTATTCATAAATGAGAGCTTTGCAGATTACAGTATTCTGGGTCAATTTTTTTTCTCTGTTAGACTTGGAATAATTCTCATCATTCTCTCTATCTGTAGGGTTTCTCATGAGAAGTCTGCAGTGAGTCTAATT
Organism: Oryctolagus cuniculus; assembly: GCF_051225735.1. Taxonomy (NCBI): domain Eukaryota; kingdom Metazoa; phylum Chordata; class Mammalia; order Lagomorpha; family Leporidae; genus Oryctolagus; species Oryctolagus cuniculus. Next base: position 101,925,640 of record NC_142871.1, on the reverse strand, counting down.
GGGTTTCCTCTGATTGTGATTTCGTGTTTCTCTTGTGCACATTTTAAGATCTTTTCTTCATGTTTTACTGTAGTGAGTTTTACTGTGATGTGTCTTGGTGAAGATCTGTTTTGGTCACGTCTGTTGGGAGTTCTCTGTACTTCCTGTACTTGGATGTCTCTTTCTTTCTCCAGACTGGGGAAGTTTTCTGTTATTACTTCATTAACAAGACTTTCTAATCCTTTCTCTCTTTCTACACCTTCCTGAACTCCTAAGATCCATATGTTGGGTCATTTGATAGTATTTTGTAGATCTCCAACCTGTTCTTTAGTTTTCTAATTTATTCTTTTTTTTTTTTTTTTGGTCTGACTGTAATATTTCCAGAAATTTGTCTTCTAGTTCTGATATGCTTTCTTTTGTGTCACTTGTTCTGTTTTTAAGGCTTTCCACTGCATTTTTTAATTTGAACTATTGAATTCTTCATTTCTAGTGTTTCATTCTGACTTGTCTTTAATATCTCAATTTCTTGGGAGTAGTTTTCATTTAGATCATGAATTTGTGCCTGCTTGCTTTTAAGTAATCTGACGATTCATTTTCTGAATTCTGTTTCTGGCATATCTTTGATCTCTTTGTCTTCATCTTCTATATTGAAGAGTTGCAGTGTTCCTTTGTGGGAGCTCATATTGTCATTATTTAGGGTTTTTCCCTTTTTGGCATTTGTGTATTTTTTTCTTTTTGAGTCTGGTTTCTTTTCTCTGTAATTTGTGTCTTTGTGTTTTAGTGGGACATCTGTACTTTTAGTGTGTGTTCCAAGAGGTGTGTGTTGGATGTAGCCTGGGTGCTCTTTTCAGTATTCTGTGGCCGATGAGGTATCCAGTGTAAGGCCCCCAATGGGGCTTTGTAGCTTTCCCCTGTTGATGTGACCCGCCCTTTTCCTCATGGTTGTGGGATGCCCCTGTGTTATTCTGGTGTGCTCAGGGTTGTATTGCCTTGCTTAGCAAATTGCACCTCTAGTCTATGGAGATTTTCTTGTGATGAGGTTTCCCTCTGTTATGAGCTGCTGTGTCTCTGTGTGTTACAAGTGGAAGATGCAGCCCTGCCAACTGGAACTCAACTCACTTCTCCATCGTGGTATAGGCAGTAGGAGCTCTGGTGCACAGAGCTCCGCCTACTGGCCCAGCTTGCTTCTCACTGGTGGATGGAACAGGCTTGAATTTTTGATATTCAGGCTTCTTTTTGTACAGCTTGCCTGGTGCGGAAGAAATTCTTCTGAAATGTTATGGTCCTCATTCCTGGGTGGGGGATGTGGTGAGGTGGCCTCCGCAGTTGATGTATATGTGCATGGGAAGCAAAGGTAGGAGTGCCCTGTTTACGTTGGAAAATGTCAACACAATATGGCATCTTCCAGCCAGCTGCTGGTCTGGTTTGGTAGGCACAGAGTTGGGCAGGAGGATATCTGACCTCTCTGTTTGTTCCTCTATACCTTCTCTTTTTTCTCCTTGTGGAACTTTACAAGCAGTTCACAAAGCTCCCCCTCCTGCTGTTATTTGCACCTCTGTTGACCCTCAATTTCCCATGTATCCTGGGCTGCTGGGGGCTAGCGCAAGCCTCCCTGGTCCCTGCCTCCGCCATGCTTCTGCTGCTTCCCTTTTTGATTTGCTCTTTCAGCATGGACCTGCCCAGTCTGTTGGTCTCCTGCGGTTCCTGTAGTGAATTTTCCAAGGCGCTATCTCTGGTTTGTATCTTCTTCTTCTTCTTCTTCTTCTTTTTTTTTTTTTTTAAAGATTTATTTACTTATTTGAAAGTCAAGAGTTGCAGAGAGAGAAGGAAAGACAGAGAGAGAGAGAGAGAGGTCTTCCATCCGCTGGTTCACTCCCCAATTGACCACAGTGGCCAGAGCTATGGCAATCTGAAGCCAGGAGCCAGGAGCTTCTTCTGGGTCTCCCACGTGGGCTCAGGGGCCCAAGGACTTGGGCCATCTTCTACTGTTTTCCCAGGCCATAGCAGAGAGCTGGATGGGAAGAGGAATAACCGGGACTCAAACTGGCACTTATATGGGATGCCTGCACTGCAGCCGGCACCTTTACCCGCTATGCCACAGTGCCGGGCCTTCTTCACTCCTTTTTTTTTTTTTTTTTTTTTTTTTAACTATTTTGCCCCTTGTGACTCAGATCATCCTTTTGCTATACTGCCATCTTGGTCTCCCCCATTGTGTTTTAGTTGAGATTGTGTTAATGGGGCTTTAGCACAGAAATAGAACACTAGGTGTGTTTGCAGAAATGCTTTAATACAGAAACTTAAAGTGCTTTTGAAAGCCCTGGAAGGTATAGAATGGTAGGCTGCAGGCTGAACCCCCAGGAATGACTTCTAGATCTCATCAGAACTGACCTGCCAGGGACTAATACACCTGAGACCTTCACTGAAGATACTGATTCTAAGACAAAATACTAAGTTGGCCGTGTTTTAGGGATTAGAAAACCACTGCTTTATACACCTATAACCTGATGATGAATGAGTTCCTGAATATGGGGTTTATCTGTCATCTCTGTCAAAACTACTACTTTACCTACAAAAACAGGGTTTAGACATCCCATGATCTTGACTTCGTATCAGAAAATTGAAAAAGTGCAGGAAGTTGGTCTCTACTTCACTTTTCAAATATTGCATTAGTGCATCTAATTGGTGAAAACTGTTTCTTATTCAGGACTCGTAACTATAAAGAAATCTGAATAAGTTTTTAGTTTTCCATCTTGAGGATAACAGGAAGGCACAGCAGAAATAGGATGGAATAGAGGTTGTGCAGGCAAATCAACAATATCTGCCATGGCTTCTGTCTTAGCCAGTTATATCAGAATGAATGGAACATCCAAAGCTTGCCCTAGAAAGAACTTCAGAGTCCCCAGGCAGCAATTTTTTTTTTTTTGTCTGCCTTTGGCTTTCTGACCCTATGAGTTTGTAGAGCTTGACTCTTCATGCTCTTTTTTTGCCAGCTTCATTCATTTCTGACTCCAGTAGATACATTTAAATAATTTTAAAGTAATCTGTCCCTGCTGTTTGGATGTTAGTTTTTAGCTTCTGTGATTACAATTTCTCCTACTATCAAAACTTTATGTGCACACTTAATTATGTCTTCAGAATAAAGTTTAAAGTGTATGTTAAAGACTATGTTAGATAAGAGCCTGTTTGATCTGTGTTGCTGGGAATGTTGGGACCAGTTTACCTTCGCACCAGTAGGTTACAGACTAGTTGACCTTCTGCACCCAGTCTATTACTGGGTATTTGTATTTTTTTAAAAGATTTATTTATTTATTTGAAAGAGTTACACAGAGAAGGAGAGACAGAGACAGAGACAGAGAGAGGTCTTCCATCCATTGGTTCACTCCTCAGATGGCTACAATGGCCAGAGCTGTGCTGATTCGAAGTCAGGAGCTTCTTCTGGATCTCCCACATGGGTGCAGGAGCCCAAGGACTTGGGCCATCTTCTACTGCTTTCCCAGGTGATAGCAGAGAGCTAGAGCGAAAGTGGAGGAGCCGGGACTCGAACCGGGGCCCATATGGGATGCTGGCACTGCAGGCGGCGGCTTTAACCGCTACGCCACAGTGCTGGCCCTGAGTATTTGTATTTTTTAAAAACTTCCTTAACATGATTGATGAAAATGGTATCATGCTATTTTGCATTTTGTTGATATTCTTAGGATTAAACAGTTTAATATGCTTATGGGCTATTTTTATTCTTTTGTGATTTGCTTCTTTGTTTTGGTAGCTGGGAATTTGGCAATTCTCTTTGCGTTTTTCTCTTGATCAGTCATTGGGCTAAGAGAACATAAAATTTCAGACAATATATGTTTCTCTTAGTTTGGTGGTAACCCACATCATTCTCCCCTAGATATATCTAAAGCTGTGAATAGGAAGGTATTGAGCATTTTGGAGAGATTTTTTACTCTGATTTATATTTTTGATAATTTTGGCATAATGGAAGTTTAGAGATGAAGAGACCTGTCATGGTATCTAGTCTAGTCTCCTTGTTTTAGAGAGATGAAACATATCCCGAGGGGTTAAGTGACTGCTCAAAGCTATGGAAACCTAAGATAATATGAGAGTGAACTAAACCCTCAGAAAACTTCTCTTGTTTTTTCAGGTCATAAATTGACCTTGGGGCCAGCATTGTGGCACAGTGGGTTGGGCCACTGTCTGTGACGCTGTCATCTCATATGAACGCCTGTTCCTGTCCTGCCTGCTGTTCTTCCCATTCAGTTTCCCGCTAATGCACCTGGGAAAGCAGTGGAGAATGTCCCAAGTGCTTGGGCCCCTGCCACCCACAGGGTGACGTGGATGGAATTCCAGGTTTTGCCCTGGCCCAGCCCTGGCTATTGTGGCTGTTCGGGGAGTGAAACAGCAGATGAATGATCTCTCTAACTTGGCCTCTTAAGTAAAATTAAAACACACACACACACACACACACACACGAAAACAAACAGCAACAGCAGCAACAAAACAAACCCGAACAAACCAAAAAAACAGAGGGCCAGTGTTGTGGCATAGTAGGTAAAGCTGCTGCCTGAGATGCTGGCATCCAATTTGGGTGTCAGTTTGTGTTCCGGCTATTCCATCTCTGATCTGGATTCATGGTAACGGCCTGTGAAAAGCAGTGGAAGATGCTTGAGCCTCTGTACCAACGTTGGAGACCTTGATGAAGCTCTGGGTTCCTGGCTTTGACCTGGCCTAGCCCTGGCCATTGCAGCCATCTGGGGAGTGAACAAGTAGATGGAGGATCTTTCACTATCTTTCCCTCTATCTCTGTAACTCTGACTCTAAAATAATTAAATCTCTCCTCTTTTTTTTTTTTTCCCTGAAAGACATAATTTGACCTTTAAAGCAGATAACATTCAGCTTTTTAATCTCTTCATTCTCTTTAAATTCATTCATTGTATATAATAATAAGGGAGGTTAATACTACTTTTTAATGCTTTTTAATACTGGCCCTGTATTTTTTTTTGGGGGGGGGGTGTTTTCTATGTAATAGTACCAAATCAGAGAAAAAAAAATCAGAGTAATTAAATTAGCCAGTTTATTTACATACAAATGTGACAGCCATGTAAACATATTTCAAAATGTGAAATGGTTTTTGTTGGTGTTGGCAGTGCAGCAACAGAGCAAATGATTATTTCATGAAATCTGTAAACATTGTGGAGAATAGGTTAAAAGAGATAGTTGTAAATATCTTCATCCAAAAGCACTAGAACATTTGTGCTATAATATGCTTTTTCAAACTTTTGAATTTTTAAGTTGAGTTTTTAAATATTGCTAGGTTACTCGGCAAAAAAATAAATGATGTGTTTCATAAAGCTTAAACTTCAAGGCAGTGATGTGAAACAAGGATTCCTAAAACTTAGACTTCATTTTATTTTCCCCTTTTGTTTTCCCCTGTGACCAGTGAATCATTGAATTATCACCATAATTTAACTTGTTCGCGGAGGTAAATTTAACAAATGTCATGTAATTTTATTAGTTTCCTGAAGAATATTCTGTGTTTCCTGAAGAATATTTGTTTTTCAGTGTCCTTATGATGTTTTGAACTTATTTACATCTTTATTCCTACTTTCTAAATTAAGAGGTAACTATAAAATATAATAATAAAATATAATAGTAACGTTTGCTCCAGTTGATTGTGGTGTGGTAGATTCACCATTCTGCTGTTACCCTTGAGAGAGAGAGAGTAGTTTAATAACAAGAAGTAGGGGTTTGGAAGTGTCATTGTTTGAGTTAAAAATCTTAAGCTCTGCCACTGCTGGCTCTAATTACTTTCTTTTCTTTGTCTCTCTCCTTCCTTCCTTGTGGTGAGAGAGTGTTTAAACTTTCTGAGCTTTGGTATCATTACAGGTAGAATAGTGAGACCTGTATCCTACAGTTGTGAGGATTAACTGGCATGTGAAGTAATGTGTGACACAAAGTGAGTTTTCATAATGGAATAAGGAGATGGTGGTTATGCCCAATCTTAGTGTTTTGTATAAATATTTACAGCATTTATACACCTTTGCAGGAAGCATTTGTAAATTTCATTTGGTAAACAGTGTAATTGAGCAGACTGTGAGAATAGATGGGAGTGCAAGAGTACTTACTGGAAGGATCAAGAAAAGAAACCGTTCATTGTTTTGCTTTTTATCTGCTGTTCCACTAGAACACATTTTAGTAAGAAGGATACAACAGGCCTTCCCTGTGGGTGAGGCCCACACTGTTGTGATGGCAGGGCATCGACATTCTTTTTTTTTATTTATTTATTTATTTATTTATTTATTTTTAATTAATTTTTTTTTTTTTTTTTTTTTTTTTTTTTTTTGACAGGCAGAGTGGACAGTGAGAGAGAGAGACAGAGAGAGAAAGGTCTTCCTTTGCCGCTGGTTCACCCTCCAATGGCCGCCGCTGCAGCCGGCGCACCGCGCTGATCCTGGCAGGAGCCAGGAGCCAGGTGCTTTTCCTGGTCTCCCATGGGGTGCAGGGCCCAAGCACCTGGGCCATCCTCCACTGCACTCCCTGGCCATAGCAGAGAGCTGGCCTGGAAGAGGGGCAACCGGGACAGAATCCGGTGCCCCAACCGGGACTAGAACCCGGTGTGCCGGCGCCGCAAGGTGGAGGATTAGCCTATTGAGCCACGGCGCCGGCTAAAAAATTTTTTTTATTTAGTTATTTGAAAGTCAGTTACACGTAGAGAGGAAAGGCAGAGAGAAAGAGAGGTCTTCCATCTGATGGTTCACTCCCCAATTGGCCGCAGTGGCCGGAGCTGCGCCGATCCTAAGCCAGGAGCCAGGAGCTTCTTCCGGGTCTCCCACGCGAGTGCAAGGGCCCAAGGACTTGGGCCATCTTCTATTGCTTTCCCAGGCCATAGCAGAGAGCTGGATTGGAATTGGAGCAGCTGGGTCTCGAACCAGCACCCATAAGGGATGCCGGTGTGTCAGGCCGGGGCGTTAACCCGCTGTGCCACAGCGCCGGCCCCCAGCAAGGCATTCTTGGACAAGAAACACTGGAGACAGGTTTTGGTGAATTTGTCTGTTTATTAACAATCAGGCACAAGCTTTTAGGGGCAGGCAGAGGAGCGTAGCTAGTTCAGGGCAATGCTAATTCTATAGGATTAAGCCGGTACTGGCGCCTCTATGTTTCTCCAATCAGCTTGAAGGTTGTATAGCCTGTGTAGCCTTATGTGGTCCTTATGGGTCTGGGCCACACCAGGGAATTGTTTACCAGTTTGAGAATTACAAGGCCTTTCAACAGGAAGCAGGGGTTGGGGAAACTCGCCTGGGGCTCCTGCCCTCTGCCAGCAGGGTATGTCATGCCCTCTTAACCTCCTGTATAGGCTAGGCAAGCAGTCTCCCAGCCAGGCACAGGGTCACCCACACTTCCCTACTCTTTAGGAGCCTTTATTTTAAGGAAATAGGCAGGCCATAGCATAGAATATACTCTGGGCACCTGTATGGAAAGTGTAGTACAAGCATTGTTACAAAATTGATAAAGTAAAATCACCAAGAATAGAGGTTGGGAAAGGCTTTTTTAACGAAAGAGGTAGTGCTTGAGGAAGGGTAGAATCTAAAGAAAACTAACAAAATCCTTCCAGGAAGGGAGAACCTGGTAAACAGGTTTATGCATATACTTAGTGGACATACTTTGCATTCTGGGTGCAGGTATAGTACTGGTTAAACATTTAGGAGAGAGGATAGACAAGATGTAATTGTTTAATGGGAAGTCACCTGCGTAGAAACATTTGCCAAAGCCATGTGACTGGATTGGATGCTTGTCTAATCAGAGGGCCAGTGACCAAGACTTTGCAGGAAGAGAGCAGAGGAAGTAGAATAATTAAAGGAACTAAATAGCATCCTGGGAGACTGCAAGGAAAACCAAAACAGAGAGGCTTCAGAAGAGGGTTTTCGGAAGAAGGGAGATATGGTCAGGAAAATTAAATACAGCAGCAAAGTAAAAGGGACTAGAAGTGGCCATTTGATTCCTGTATTTTTTGTCAAGTTTAAACTATTTTGTAAGCTCTAGTGAAAGTATTGTGAAGCTGAACCCAAATTGCTTTCAAGCTTGTTCTCCACCTGCTGTACAAAGTATTTTGTTAAGATTTAAGAAAACGAATCTTCAGTATGTTGACACCATTTTTCAATTTTTCCTAGGCCGTCCTTTGCCATTTTTAAATCACTTTTGCCAAGTTTCATTGCTTATTTTATTTTCTGCATTTAGTTTACTTTTGAAACAAATGCTTGTTTCCCCATAGAAATCTGACAACTTTTATACTCTGAGGAAAATGGAAATTTATTTTGCAGACAAAAGAATGTTGTTAATATGTATGTGAATGGGCCTTGAAATAAAACTTAGTTGACATTTTACTTGTCAGGGTTGTTTTTGTTTGAGGAAGCATAATTAACTCTTGAATAAGCTGATAATATTGACAGGGGGTGGTTCCTAGGGAGGCTTGTGAAGTGTACTTTTGAAAGTATGCATGTATTTTTAGCACATTTTCTTTTGTATCTTTAAAAATACAGTTCCTTTTGTGGAAATGCGTTTATCAATATCTTTTAGTATATTTGGACTTTTAAGTGACAGTTTTATAACATGGCTGCCCTCTTCTGGTGAAAATGTATTATTGCAATTAACTCAATAGCTGTAGTAAGTTCTTTGAATGAAAAAAATACTCTGATTTCTAAAGTAGCCATTAAATTATATCTGGAAAGAAACCGTTTGAAAGGAGTATTTCTGTTTGGGACAGGCCTTCCTAGAGAATTATTCCAGTAATGCTCTTATTGAGAAGTTCTGATCTGATACACTGGTTATTTTACATTGTGTGTGTGTGAGAGAGAGAGAGAGAGAAACTTTTTTAATTGGTAAATTCTAGATATGTTTCATCTCTTATGGAATCCATATGTTTAACTCATTAATTGAATTTAATTCATTAATTTAAACATTAAGTTGTTTGTTTCCACTGGCCACATTTCAGGGCTTAATAGACACATTTATATGTTGAAAAATTTGAATTATAGAAGGTTTCCAACATCACAGAAAATTCAGTTGGACAGTGAATGCTATTCTAATTTTGAAATGTTGAGTAAAGAGGATTATCATTTTCATGAATTAATTACTGTTTTAAAATCTGTAAGAATTTCTTCCTCTGCCAAGTACCCTTTCCACATAAAATAAAAATAGTTTCTCAACTAGCATCTTCAGTTAACTGGGGGAGTCTGTGTCATAGGATTTTAGATTACTCAGATTTTATTGTACAGTATTATGTACTGTAAGTTAGAGATTTATTTCCAAATGACTATAGTATGGGTTTTTCAACATAGGGCATTGAATGGTTTCTAGTATTGCATTATCTGTTTCGAAGATTAAAGTTAGGTTAAAAATAGTGATCATGTTTTCTGTGTGTCATTTAATTGAGGTAATAGCTTATTTCCCCTTTTCATGGATGTTTTGGGTAGAAGGAAAGCTGTAAAACTTTATGACAGTAGGAATTGTACCTACTGTGTTGATTAAAAGTTCATGGACACTTGACCCAGTTTAATGCTAACATCTTAAAGTATTACAAACAGGATATTGTTATTGATATGCATTGATATTACTGTAATTTCAACAGTTTTACTTGTATGCATTTGCATGTGTGTGTGTGTGTGTGTGTGTGTGTGTATGTGTGTGGTTCTATACAGTTTTATCACATTTAGATTTGTGTATCTATCACCAGTCAATATACAGTTATATCACCATGAGGGATCTCTTTTACTGCCCTCTTAACTCATGTGCATCTTCCACCCACTCCTCCTAGCCCCTCGTGACTACAAATCTCTTTTCTACCTCTAAAGTTTGTCATTTCAAAAATGGTATATAAATGGAATTCGTTTAATGTGTAACCTTTGGAGATTAGCTTTATTTATTTGATGTAATTCTTTGGAGATTCATTCAAGTTGTTACATGTATTAATAATTTGTCTGGGGTGAGTGTTTTGCCTGTTGGCTAAGATGCTGCTTGGGGTGTCTGCATCCCATATTGGAGTGCCTGGGTTTGAGTCCTGGCTCTGCTCCCAACTACAGCTTCCTGCTAGTATATTCCTTGGGAGGCAGTAGGTGATGGCTCCATCCACTTGGGAGACCTGGATTGAGTTCTCAGCACTCATCTTTGGCCTGGCTCACCTCCACGTCATGGATATTTGAGGAGTGAATTAGTAGATTGGATATCTTTTTTGCCAAAAAGAAGTATTTCTTTCTCTTTTATTAAGTAGAATTTTATGTAATGTATCTACTATAGTTTGTTTAGTCATTCACATGTTGAAGGACCTCTGGCTGTTTCCTGGTTTTTGTCTATTAAAAATAAAACTGCTCTTAATATTTGTATACAGGTTTCTCTGTGAATATTAGTTTTCATTTCTCTGATAAGTGCTAAGTAATGCAGTTTGCTTGGTTTTGTGGTAGCTGCATGTTTAGTTTGGAAAACTTTGGCAATAATTTACAAACTATTTACAAATGGTTTTGCCATTTTATATTACTGCTAGCCATGTGTGAGTGGTTCAGTTTCTCTGTATCTTTGCCAACATTTGATGGTGTGACTTTTTTGTTTTAGCCATTGTGTTAGACGTAGTGACAAAGATACTAGCTTTGATTTGCATTTCTCCAACGGCTAATGGTATTACAAACACCTTCATGTGCTTGTTATCTGTATATCCTCTTTAGTGAAATGTATCTATGTTTCTCATGTTCTACTTGAATTTTTTTCTAACTGTTGAATTTTGAAAGTGCTTTATATATTCTACATACTAGTTTTTGTCAATTATGTCAATTATGTGTAAATATTTTGGCACCCTCGTTTCTCTTTACTTCCTTTTCACGTGGTCTTTTTTTTTTTTTTTAAGATTATTTATTTATTTGAAAGGCAGAGTGACAAATCTTTGATTTGCTGGCTTTACTCCTAAATGGTGACTACAGCGCCATGGCTAATTCAGGCTGAATCCAGGATCCTGGAGCTCCGTCTGGGTCTCCAGTTGAGTGGCAGGGACCCAAGAACTTGACCCATTCTCTGTTGTTTTCCCAGGCATGTTAGCAGGGAGCTGGATCGGAAGCAGAGCCAGAACTTGGCAGTTTATATGGGGTGCTGGCACAGCTTAGTTGTTTGTGCCACAGTGCCAGCCCTTGCTTTTTGACAGAGGAAAGGTTCTTAATTTTGATCAGGGCCTATTTATTTATTTTTAAAAGATTTATTTATTTTTAAGGGCAAAGCTGAAGCTAGGAGTCAAGAATTCCTTCTGGAATTCCATTCTGGTGGTAAGGACTCCAGCATTTGGGCTATCTTCTGCTGTCCTCCAGGAGCATTAGCAGGGAGCGAGGCTGGGAGTAGAGCTGCCAGGACTCAGACTAGCACTCTGATATGGGGTGCTGGTGTCAGGAAATTTAACCTGCTGCACCACAATGCTGATCTCTACTTTTTCTTTAAGTGGATTTTGTTATTAGCAACTCTAAGTACAAATTGCTTAACCACTGGGTTGTTTCCTAAAGGTTTCATAGCTTTATATAATGTCCATGATTCAATTTAGGTTGCTTTGTCTTTTGCATATGGACATTTAATCCTTCCAGAACAATTTCCTGAAAAAATTATTCTTTCTTTCCTGAATTGCTTTTTCACATTTGTTAATACTCTATTGACTGTGTATGTTGTGGGGTATTTTTGGAGTTTATTATGTTTTTTTTTTTTGATCTGTTGGCCTGCCTTTATGCCAGTATTGCCTGCATTTATTACTGCAGCTTGATAATACATTTTGAAATCTTTTTCAAAATTGTTTTGACTATTCTTGGCCCCCTAAATAGTTAGGTGGGTTTTAGAATTAGTTTGTCAGTCTCTACAAGTAATCATTTTGCATTTTAATAAAGATTACTTTGTGTCTGTAGAATCACTTTGGGGGGAATTGACATCTTGAAAAATACTGAGTCTTCCACTCTGTGTACAAAGGGTATCTCCATTTATTTAAATCTTAATAAATTTCTCTCTGCAGTATTTTTAATGTACAGGCCTTGCCTATCTTTTGTCAGATTTATCTAAGTTGTGCTTTTTTTTTTTTTTTAAATAAAATACCTTTTTAAAAGCTATTGTAAATGGTTTCCTTTTTAAAACTTCTATTTTTATTGTTTTGAGTATGTAAAAATACAGGGGTTTCTACATATTTATCATACATCCTGCAACTCTGTTAACCTCACATGTTTTAGAAGCTCTTTTGTAGATTCTCTCAGATCCCTTACCTAGACAAGGGTCTTCCTCAAATAGACAATTTTTGCTTCCTTTGTCATCTGGATGATGCCTTTTGTTTCTTTTTCTTACTTTATTAGACTTATTAGATCATTCAGTGAAATAGAAGTTGATCCTGTTCTGATGACCCTGTTTCTGGGCAAATTATTAAGAGTTTCATCCATGAGTATGGGGTGAGTGTAGGCTTTTTTATGGATGACTTTTATTGAGGAAATCTCCTATTCCTAGAAGTTTCATCAAAATTAGAATTTGGATTTTATCAGATATTTTTTTCTACATCTCTTGAGATGATTATATAGCTTTTCTTCTTTTAGTTTTTGTTTGTTTGTTTGTTGACAGGCAGAGTGGACAGTGAGAGAGAGAGAGAGACAGAGAGAAAGGTCTTCCTTTTGCCATTGGTTCACCCTCCTATGGCCGCCACTGCCGGTGCGCTGCGGCCGGCACACCACGCTGATCCGAAGGCAGGAGCCAGGTGCTTCTCCTGGTCTCCCATGGGGTGCAGGGCCCAAGCACTTGGGCCATCCTCCACTGCACTCCCGGGCCACAGCAGAGAGCTGGCCTGGAAGAGGGGCAACCGGGACAGAATCCGGCGCCCCGACCGGGACTAGAACCCGGTGTGCCGGCGCCGCTAGGTGGAAGATTAGCCTATTGAGCCGCGGCACCGGCCTTCTTTTAGTTTTTTAATATGATACATTACATTGGTTTTCACACATTAATACCTGTGGGGCCAGCATTGAATAGTACATTAAGCTGTTGCTTACAACGCTAAAATTCAGTGGCTCTGCTTCTGGTACAGATCTCTGTTAATGTACCTGGCAAGGTAGGAGATGATGGCCTGAGTATTTGGGCTGCTTCTACCCTCAAGGGAGACCTACATGGCTTTCCTGACTTCTGCCTGGATCAGCCCTGGTCATTATGGTGTTTGGGGAGTGAAGAGGATGGAAGATCTCAGATTTGTTTCTCTCTCTGTAACTGCCTTTAAAAAAAAATAAATCTTAAAAAAAAAAAAAAAAAAAAACTAACCTTGCATTTTAGGAACAGGCTATTCTTGGTTATAGTGTATTCCGTTTCTATGTATTTGATGTGATTTGCTAAAAAATTTTAAAGAATTTTGTGAAGTTTCTTGAAGCAGTTTAATGAGTTTTAGTTTTTATTTCTTGTGACAGACCAGACAAAAGTCTGGGGTTGGTATCAGGGTAATGACCTCATAGAATTAATTGGGAAATAGTCTCTATAACCTCTCTTTTCCTTCCATTTCTAAAAATTTGTATATATTTGATGTTATTCTATAATTATTTCTTTGATTTCCCCATTTTTAGCAAGCTGTACTTGATTCAGTTTCTTAAAAATGTATTGCATAGTTCAGGTTACCTATCCCTTCTGGAGAGAAATTACTTGTGTCTGTCAAGGAAAGGGTGCACTTGTTAACAAAAAGTTGTTTATAATTTTTTTTTTTTCTGATATCTTCAGAACCTGGAGTGATACCACTTATCTCATTGCTGATGTTGGAATCTTAATCAGCATGGCTAGAGATTTATCAAATTGATTGATGTTTTCTCAAATAATCTGTTTTTATTTTAATTGATTTTGTTACTGATTTCTGGCCTTATTTTTATTTTACCTTTGTTTTATAAGATAATTTTAGCATGATATGCAGTTCTGGATTGACAGTATTTTACTTTTCTTAAGAAGGTGTTCAAGAGGCTGGTGCTGTGGCACAGTAGACTAAGTAGGTGCTGGTTCTGGTCCTGGCCGCTCCATTTCTGATCCAGCTCTCTGCTATGGCCTGGGAAAGCAGTAGTAGATGGCCCAAGTGCTTGGACCCCTGCACCTACATGGGAGACCTGGAAGAATCTCCTGGTTCCTGGCTTCAGATCTGTGAAGCTTAGGCCACTGTGGCCATCTAGGGAGAGAACCAGTGGATGGAAGAACTCTCTTTCTCTCTCTGCCTCTGCCTCTCTGCAACTCTGCCTTTCAAATAAATAAATAAATCTTAAAAAAAAAAAAAAAAGAAGAAGGTGTTGGAGTGTCACCTTGCATTGTTTTTGATAAGAAATCTGTCATTGTTATACAAGGGTTCCTTTGCACACAATGTCTTTTATTAGGTTATCTTTTTGGTTTTTTTTTGGACAGGCAGGGTTAGACAGAGAGACAGAGAGAAAAGTCTTCCTTTTTCCGTTGCTTCACTCCCCAAAATGGCCACCATGGCCGGTGCACTGTGCCGATCCAAAGCCAGAAGCCAGGTGCTTCCTCCTGGTCTCCATGCGGGTGCAGCGCCCAAGGACCTGAGCCATCCTCCATTGCACTCCCGGGCCACAGCAGAGAGCTGAACTGGAAGAGGAGCAGCCGGGAAAGAATCCAGCACCCCAACCGGGACTAGAACCTGGGGCGCCGGTGCCGCAGGCAGAGGATCAGCCAAGTGAGCTGTGGCGCCGGCCTATTAAGCTGCTTTTAATACTTTTTTGGGAAATCATCCCTAGTTTTCAGCAGTTTGATTATTATGTATCTTTTAGTGGTTTTCTTTATGCTTCTTGTATTTGGAATTTTTTTGAGTTTTGGTTCTGTGGATTTATATTTTCCAACAAATTTAGAAAAAAATTCCGTAGTTATTTCTTTAAATGCCTTTTTCTGTCACATTCTCCTAATTCAGGGATTCCAATTGTAAGTTAATTGGACTGTTGAAATTATATATTAAGTTAATTGGACTGTACAGCTCAGTGGTACATATGAAGGGAGGTTGTCTTTTTTCTCTTTCATTTTTGGATGGATGTTATTGCTTTGTTCTCAAATTCTTTGTTATTTTTCTTATGTTTTCTCTAATCTGTTCATTCTCCCCAATGTATTTCTTGTCTCAGGCTTTATAGCTTATGGCTTTTAACAGGCTTTTTTTTTTTTTTTTTTTTTAAGGTTTATTTGTTTATTTGAAAAGCAGAGGTATGGAGAGATGGACGGAGAGAGAGAAAGAAAAACCCTCCATCTGATGATTCAATCTCCAAATGACTACAGTAGTCAGTGCTAGGCCAGGATAAAGCCAGTAGCTAGGAACTCCATGCGGGTCTTCCACATGGGTGACAAGTACTTGGGCCATCATCTGCTGCCTTCCCAGGTACATTAACAGGAGGCAGATCAGAAGCAGAACAGGAGTTGGGATTGTGTAGCTTGTTAAGCTTGCTGCCTGTGATGCTGATATCCCATATAGGTGCTGGTTCGAGTCCTGACTTACCCATTGCTGTTCCATCACACTGCTTATGTGCCTGGGAAAGCTGCAGAAGATGGTCCAAGAACTTGGGCCCCTTCACTTACGTGGGAGACCTAGATGGAGCTCCTGGCCCCTAGCTTTGCCCTGGTCCAGCCCTGACCTTGTAGCCATTTGAGGAGTAAACCAGCGGATGTAAGATCTCTGTCTCTCCCTCTCTCTCTGTAATTCTGCCTTACAAATAAAGAAATCTTTAAGGAAAAAAAAAAGAAGCCGATCAGCCAGGACTGGAACTGTCACTCCCATATGGGATGCTAGCATTGTCACTGCTTAACCTGCCATATTTTTTGCTTGATGTCAAGTTTTTTCTTCTTTTTTTTTTTTTTAAGGTTTATTTATTTATTTTAAAGGCAGAGTTAGAAAGAGACAGAGACAGAGATCTTCCATCTGCTGGTTCACTCCCCAAAAAGGCTGCAATGGCCAGGATTGTGCCAGGCCAAAGCCAGGAGCCAGGAGCTTTATCCGAATCTCCCAAGTGGGTAGTAGAGACCCAAGCACTTGGACCATCTTCTGCTTTTTCCAGGCCATCAGAAAGGAGCTGGATTGGAAGTGGAGCAGGTGGGACTCAACTACTGCCCTTATAGGATGCTGGCACTGTAGCAGTTTAACCCACTGCGTCACAATGCTGGTTGTCAGGGTCAGCTCTTTTATTAGATAGTAATTTGATATTGTGAATTATGCCTGTCAATTGTGAGTATTTTGTGCTTTTATAAATATTTTTGTGCTTTTTCTAGAGGCATTTAAGTTACTTTGAAATAATCTGACTTTCAGATCTTTAATGCTTTGTTAGTTGACACTAGAGAGTGTTTAATTTTTCCCATTAGTAAGGCACAAATTCTTCTGAATACCTTGTTTGATGATCCATGAATAATGAGATTTTCTGGTCTGGCTGATTGGACACTATTAAAGTTTCTGAATTTTTTTTTAAAATTAATTTATTTATTTGAAAGAGTTACACAGAGAAGAAGAGGCAGAGAGAGGGAGGTCTTCCACCTGCTAGTTCATTCCCCAGATGGCGGAAACAGCCGGAGCTGTGCTGATCTGAAGCCAGGAGCCAGGAGCTTCTTCCTAGTCTTCCACTTGGGTGCAGGGGCCCAAGGACTTGGTCCATCTTCCACTGCTTTCCCAGGTCATAGCAGAGAGCTGGATTGGAAGTGGAGCAGCCGGGACTTGAACTGGCGCCCATATGGGATGCCAGCACTGCAGGCAGCATCTTTAGCTACTGTGCCACAGCGCTGGCCCCAACAGTCTTTGAACTTCAAGATTGTTTCCTCTAGTTGTTTTGGGTAAATTTCCTGCTACCATTTGTAGTTTCCTCACCGTAATGCTCTAATCAGTACTTAGTTGAATGCCCAAGGGTGACCTTTTGCAGATCTCAGGAGTTTTCTCTTTGTGCATCTTTCTCCCTTTTGTGTTCTGCCTAATGGAATCTAGGCGCCTTGGTCTCTGTGGACTCCCAGATCCATCGCTTCCTGTTAGAGAACACTGGCCTGCTCCTGGATTTAAATTTCCTGTGACTATGCCTAAACACTTTTCCGAGGCAAAAAGTTGAGTTTTTTGTAGGGCTGTCACCTAGTTTGTTTTATGTCTCTTGATTTCCATTTGTTTCAGGAATGTTAATTTTTTTTTTTTTTTAAGATTTATTTATTTACTTGAGAGGCAGAGTTACAGACAGCAGAGAGGGAGAGATGGAGAGAGAGGTCTTCCATCTGCTGGTTCACTCCCCAAAAGGCCGTAACTGTGGAAGCTGGGCCAGTTCGAAGCTAGGGGCCAGGAGCTTCTTCTAGATCTCTCATATACAAGGGCCTGAGCACTTGGGCCATCTTCCACTGCTTTTCCAGGCCATCAGCAAGGAGGTACATCAGAAGTGGAGCAGTCAGCGCCCATGTGAGATTCCAATACTGCAAGCAAAGGCTTAGCCTACTGTGCCACAGCACCGATCCCAATTTTGTTTTCTTTCTTTCTTTATTTCTTGAAAAGATTTATTTATTTATTTGAAAAACAGAGTTACAAAGAGGCAGGCAGGCAGGGAGGTTGGGGGGAGAGAGAGAGAGAGAGAGAAAGAGAAAGAGAGAAAGAGAAAGAAAGATCAGTCTTCCATCCGCTGGTTCACTCCCCAAATAGCTGCAGTGGCTGGAGCTGGGCCGATCCAAAGCCAGGAACTAGGAGCTTCTTCCGGGTCTCCCATACCGGTGCAGGGACCCCAGGACTTGGTCCATCTTCTGCTGCTTTCTCAGGCCATAGCAGAGAGCTGGATCGGAAGTAGAGCAGCCGATCTTGAACCGATACCCATTTGGGATTGCAGATGGAGGCTTTACCCAATTCACCATGGCACCAGGCCCTTTTTGTTTGTTTTTAAAGTTGTCTTAGTTGACTGGTAAATTCAGTGTCTGTTCCTTCATATTTTGGCCAGAAATGGAACTCACTGTATTTTAGTAGAAAAAAAAAGATATGAAAGGAAATTACTTTTAATGTTTTTTGTTTCTTTTTACTAAAACTTAACATTTTTCCTAGACCCTTTCAAGAGAATAAATTTATTCATAACATCTGTCTTTGTGTAAGTCTTAGAGTTACTAAAACTATGTAGGAGAAAATGACAGAATTACTGATGTTGCTCCTAATTTTCTATTTCAATGAAAGCTCCACTCTGCTGACTAAATGATGTGATACAAGTTAATCCACTGCATTAATCTTTCCATTCCCTGAAGGAAGCTTACAGAAATTTCTTAGGATGTGCTCTTCATGTATAAATCGTATTACATTGCTGACTGCTGACATCACAGATTTTTTTTCAAGTCATATTGAAACATTTAGTTATGTTCTGCAATATATTATAACTGTATGTTTCAGGTATCATCTCATTCTATTTTATACGGTTGAAAACAACTTTTTATATAATTATAGTTTGCTATTCTCAAACTGGTAGAGAATTTGCATTGGGCTTTCCATTTGTTTTTCATTCTAAATTTCAAACAAGGTCAAGAGGAGTATATTTCAAAGTGATATTTGTCAGCATCTTTTTTTTTTTTTTTTTTTTGACAGGCAGAGTGGACAGTGAGAGAGAGAGAGACAGAGAGAAAGGTCTTCTTTTTGCTGTTTTGTTTTGGGTTCACCCTCCAGTGGCCGCTGCGGCTGGCGCGCTGCGGCCGGCGCACTGCGCTGATATGATGGCAGGAGCCAGGTACTTATCCTGGTCTCCCATGGGGTGCAGGGCCCAAGGACTTGGGCCGTCCTCCACTGTACTCCCTGGCCACAGCAGAGAGCTGGCCTGGAAGGGGGGCAACTGGGACAGAATCCGGCGCACCGACCAGGACTAGAACCTGGTGTGCTAGTGCCGGAAGGCGGAGGATTAGCCTAGTGAGCCGCGGCGCCGACTTGTCAGCATCTTGATATCAGTGTTTCATTGTTTTATTACTGATATCAAAGACATTAAATGGAGTCAAAGTAGTTGGACTCTGCAGCTAATTCAGAATGCTATTTTAGATAGTTTCTGTTTTTCCTTGCATGAAGTATTTTTTAAAATAATAGTTTTAACATACAGAAATATTAATTATTTAAGTTACTCTATTTCAAGCTCAAAGTTAATTTTAATTTTGCAGACCTCTAATGACAAGCATATAACTTATTTGTCTCTTTGTTTTGGTCCACTGGAATGCATAGTTCAGAATGACAGAGAATGTAATGTTTTATATCCCTACTGGCTCTCCAACACTTTGGAAATTTTTGGCACATAGTAAACATTCTGCGTATTTTTAATAACAGTGAATCAATGGGTGAAAGAAAGAACAATGAGCTAAGTCTTTTCTGCTTATCCATTTCTCATCCATCTTTTCGGGTCCAGTTCAGATTTATATTGCTTTCATGAAGCTGCCTTTGAGTGATGTTACCTCCAGCTACTTCATGTCATCATGGTTTTCTACCTACTGTGAATTCTTGACATATCAGTATAAGAGAATTTTCTGACAGCTGTAACTGCACACAGTTGTAGTAGGCTACAAGAAGAGAATTCTATCATTTGAAATGTTTAGGTAGTAGCGGGATGGCCTTGTTATTAACGGCAGGTTGACATGTACACGGTCTTCTTGTTGTAGGTGCTTTCATACTTCTTGCCTATTAATTTCAAGGACCCTGTCCGGTGGAGGTAAACTTTTTGTTAGTTGTAGAAACTGAGGTTTTGAAAGGCCATGTAATTTGTCTACAGTTCCATAGCCGTAAGTGTCTGATTGGTGATTCAAACATTGTTCTTTGTGGAATTATTATGCTGCCTCCAGTGGGTAGCAACCTGAACACCTGGTCCCTGTGATGGTTATGTGAAATGTGGCAGCTTGATTTTTCTATCAGTGAATGAAGGCATGAATGGGGCAGATTGGTAGCATTTGGTTAGGAAGAGAAGGACGTTTTGTATTAATGGGATGTTGGAAACACCAAAGCGGAAAGAGAAGCACCAAGCTTTATCATTCTGTTCAGATCTTGGTTTTAGACAACAAAGTTGGTAGATCTTACTGTTCATTGTTGGGGTTTATTTATTTGGTTTCTGTTTGTGTAAGATGTATGTGATCACATGTAAAAATTTATTTTGTTTAAAAAGATTTATTTATTTGAAAGGCACAGAAAGAAGAGACAGAGAGGGAGACAGATTTGTTGGTTCCTACCAAAATGGCTTCAGTATTTGGGGCTGACCAGGCACATTGTAGGAGCCTGGAACTCCATTTGGGTCTACAGTATTGGTGGCAGAGATCCAGATATTTGGGCCATCCTGTGCTGCTTTCTCAGGCACATTAGCGGGGAGCTGGATGGAAAGTAGAGCAGCCTGGACTCAAACTGGCACTCCCATATGGGATGTGGATGTTTCAGGTGGAGACTTAACCTACTGTGTCACAATGCTGACCCCCTCACTTCAAAGTTTAAATGTAAAGATATTTTTTATTTTATTTTATTTATTTTTATTTGACACTTAGAGTTATATAGAGAGAGACAGAGAGAAAGGTCTTCCTTCCGTTGGTTCACCCCCTAAATGGCTGCTATGGCTGGCGCTGCACTGATCTGAAGCCAGGAGCCAGGTGCTTCCTCCTTGTCTCCCACGCGGGTGCAGGTGCCCAAGCACTTGGGCCATCCTCCACTGCACTCCTGGGCCACAGCAGAGAGCTGGACTGAAAGAGGAGCAACCAGGACTGTTGTGGTTGATTTGTTCTGAGAGGAGGAGCGTGGTGGGGGCAAGAGGCATGGAGTCACCACACAGACCCCAGGAGTCGGGCAAAAGCTGGCCAGAGGCGAGCAGCCCACAGACTCGTTTATTTCAGTTGGTACAGCGGCTTAAATAGCCAAGGTAGCCAATCCGGTCAAAGGGCGGTTTATGCCCTAACCAATCACAGCCTGTTGCCAGGCAGTATCCAAAGCCATCCAATCACAGCCTGTTGCCAGGCAGGCTCCGGTTGCCCTGTAGTTTCCAAAGCCATCCAATCACAGCCTGTTGCCAGGCAGGCTCTGTTGCCAGGTGGATTTCAAAGCCATTCCTGAGTAACTGATGCTTGCTTGCCAGTGGCCGTCTTGGCATGGCCTTCTCATTTCAGCACACAGGACTAGAACCCAGTGCTCATAGGGCTGCTGTCACCGCAGGCAGAGGATTAGCCAAGTGAGCCACAGTGCCAGCCCCTAAAGATATTTTTTAAAAACAGATTTATTTGTTTTACTTAAAAGTCACAGTTATACACAGAGAGGAGAGGCAGAGAGAGAGAGAGGTCTTCCATCTGCTGGCTCACTTCCCAGATGGCTGCAACGGCTGGAGCTATGCAGATCCGGAGCCAGGAGCCAGTAGTTTCCTCCAGGTCTCCCTCCTGTATACAGGGGCCCAAGGACTTGGGCCATCTTCTACTGCTTTCCTAGGTCATAGCAGAGAGCTGGATTGGAAGTGGAGCAGCCGGGACTCAAACCGGCACCCATATGGGATGCCAGTGCTGCAGGCTAGGGCTTTAACCCACTGCACCACAGCACTGGCCCCATTTCATTTAAAGTTAAAACCAGTGAACTAATTTCTTATTTTTATTGAAGATCATGTTTATTGATAAAACAGTTCTTGATATTGTCTTGCCTTATGATTTCATATGGACCAAGCCTATCATATTTAATTGTTTCTTTGAGATACTTGTATCTTGCTGCCGAATGGGTGATATGGCAAATCACTGCAGGATCTGTTTAAAATAGAAGTTAAAGAGTTAAAGTGGGTTTATATGCATGGTTTATTGTATTCTTTTTGCTTTTCTTAACATTTGAAGGAGTTTTATATTGAAAAATTATGTAAGCCTATTTGCATTTAAAAATGCCTTTAAATTGAAGAGTATTTTAAGCCTTTGTTGTACCACCAGATGGCACTCACAGTTAATCCAAATTAATATACCCACACCATTTTCTAAATTATGAGTATTGTTAGAATTTTGACATCAAAGTATAATAAGAAATGGGATCTAGAATTCAGGAAGGAAAGAAAAAATGGAATAAATGATTTGCTAATGGGTAGCCCCAAGGTATATTAAATAAACCAATGTCCAATAGTTTCTGAAATTTAATCATAGCCATTAAGATAATACTAGAAAAATTTTTTGGTTTAGGAATAGAGCTCTGTAGTTTTTTGTGAAATATGTTTGCCTTTCTTTGTTGCTCTGTGTTTTCTTATGATCTTACCCACAGTTTCTGCGTTTTAGCTGCTTTTGACATTAATGACTTTTCTTGTTGAAGTTAGTTTTTGTAATGTTCGATTAACTTTAAGTAACTATTCTAATTACCTTGTGTTAGAATTTGAGTTTGTGGGATTGTGCCATATTTTCATCACAGAAAATGGAGCATTTGAACTTTATTTCAGTTTAATGAAGTGAATATAGGCTAAATTTTAGCTGCTAGAATTTTCATGAATTACCTGAGACAGAGAATATGATTTATTATTTTTGTAACAATAAATGTTGAACATAAATTATTTATACTAAATAAGAATTTTATATTAATCTTATTTAAAAACTTTTTTTTAAGTTAGAAGGAATGTTGATGTAGCAGGTAAAGCCATTGCCTGCAACATCAGTGTCCCATGTGTAAGCTGGTTCGTGTCCTGTCTGCTCTGCTTCTGATCCAGCTCCCTTTTAGTGGCCTGGGAAAGCAGCAGGAAAAGGCCAAAGTGTTTGGACCTCTGCCACAAACATGGGAGACTGGATAAAGCACTTGGCTCTTGGCTTTGGCTTGGCACAGTCCTGGTTGTTGCAGCCATTTGGGGAGTAAAACCAGTAGATGAAAAACCTCTGTCTCTCCTCTCCCTCTGTGCCTCTAACTTTCAAATGAGTAAATAAATGTTAAAAAAAAAAAAAAAAAAGAGAGAGAGATAAAGAAATGTTGGGCAAAATTGTGCTCTGAATTCAGCTATTGAGTATAGTCTTACTATTGCTGTGCGGAAAACAAAACTTTAACAAATGAACTATTTTGACTTATTTATTCATTTATTTTTTAAAATTTGTTTGAACAGAAATGCTGGAGCTGGGCCAGACTAGAAACCAGGGACTTGGATTGAACTCCATCCAGATCCCACTTGATTGGCAGGGGCCCAAGTAGTTGGGCCATCTTCTGCTGCTTTCTGAGGCCATTAGCGGGAAGCTAGATCAGAAGTGGAGCAGCTGGGACTCGAACCAGCATCTGAGAGAGGGGCTTTACTATTTGCACCACAATGCCATCCTCTATAGTTAATTTTTAGATTTTTGTCTTTTATGCTCTATAATAGGATGGCAGTCAGTTTACCTACCACTGTTATGGTCATAAAATATAATTCTTTTTGCCTACATGTTTGTCTTTGCCAGTGAGTTTAATACTTTTTATAAGTTAAAAATACATATTTTTTAGTCTCCTTTCATTTCAACTTGAAGAACTACCTTTTGAATTTCTTTTTTTCCAAAGATTTTATTTATTTATTTGAGAGGTAGAGTTACAGACAGTGAGAGGGAGAAAAAGAGAAAGGTCTTCCTTCCATTGGTTCACTCCCCAAATGGCCACAACGGCTGGAGCTGCGCCAATCCAAAGCCAGCAGCCAGGAGCTTCTTCTGGTTCTCCCACATGGGTGGCAAGGACCCAACGACGTGGGCCAGTTTCTGCTGCTTTTCCCAGGGAGCTAGATTGAAAGTGGAGCAGCTGGGACAGGGACTGGCATGGGATGCCAGCATCACAGGTTGTGCCCTTACTTGCCACACCACAACGCTGGCCCCTGGCTAATTTCAAAATTCTCTGTTTGTCATTAGATTTTAGCGGTTTAATTATAGTATGTCTTTCTGTAGATTTCTTTGGATTTATCTTATTTGGTAGTATTTGGACTTCTCAGAATCTTTTCATCACTCCAAAAAGATCCCTCAAGTTTGTTTGTAGTCACTTTGAGTTTCCTCTCCTGGTCCCCCAGATATTTTTGTCACTTTGTCATTAAGTTGTTTATAATGTGGAAAACATGTTTCTTGCATTCGTGCTGGGTTCTCCTGGTGGTCCACAAGTGAACCCAATTTAAAACATAGCTGATCACGAGCAAGGAAGGGCTAGTTAGTACTCTTGGTTAAAGAACAATGAGTTTTCCCACTCAAAATAGCTACAGAAAAATTAAGTACCCTAAAATAAATTTAACCAAGGACATCAAAGATCTGTCACCTGAGAATTATAAAACATTAAATAAAGAGAAGACAAAAAATGGAAAAATCTTCCATGTTCATGGATTGGAAGAATCAGTATCATCAAAATGCCCATATTACTGAAAGCAATTTACAGATTCAGTGTGATACTATTCAAAATACCAAGGACATTCTTCTCAGATATATGAAAAATGATGCTGAAATTCATATGGAAACATAGGAGACCCTGAGTAGCTAAAGCAATCTTATCCAACAAAAACAAAGCCAGAGGCATCACAGTACCAGATTTCAAGACATATTATAGGAAAGTTATAATCAAAACAGCCTAGTACTGGCACAAAAATAGATGGGTAGACCAGTGAAACAGAATAGAAACTCCAGAAGTCAACCCATGCATCTACAAGCAACTTACCTTTGACAAAGGAAGTAAAATCAATCCTTGGAGCAAGGACAGTCTCTTCAGCAAATGGTGCTGGGAAAACTGGATCTCCACATGCATAAGTATGAAGCAAGACCCTTACCTTACACCTTACACAGAAATCTACTCAGAATGGATCAAAGACCTAAATCTATGACCCAATACCATCAAATTATCAGAGAACATTAGGGAAACTCTGCAAGACATTGGCATAGGCAAAGAGTTCTTGGAAAAGACCCCAGAGGCACAGGCAGTGAAAACCAAAATTGACAAATGGAATTGCATCAAATTGAGAAGCTTCTGCACTGCAAAAGAAAAACTCAGGGAAGTGAAGAGGCAGCCCACAGAATAGGAGAAATTATTTGCAAACTATGCAACTGATAGAATATTAATACCTAGAATATGTAAGGCGCTCAAGAAACTCAAGAATAAAACAAACAATCTAAGAAATGGGCAAAGGACTTGAATAGGCATTTTTCAGAAGAGGAAATCCAAATTTGTCTTGACTGTTGAGGAACAGTTTTTTTCCATACAATTTGTTGACCTCTTTATTTGGTATAGAGTTAATCTTACGTGTATAAAGTTAATTGAATATAAATCTTAGTAAAAAAATAAGAATGGGAAAAGGAGAGGGAGGGAGGAGGAAGAATGGTGGGAGGGAGTGTGGGAAGAATCACTATGTTCCTAAAGTTGTATTTATGAAATGCATGAAGTTTGTAAATCCTTTTTTTTTAAATAAAGATTTATTTTTTTTTATTTGAAAGAGTTACACAGAGAGAAAAGGAGAGGCAGAAAGAGAGGTCTTCCATCCGCTTGTTCACTGCCCATTTGGCCGCAATAGCTGGAGTTGCGGCAATTCTGTCGCTCCCCGTCTTCGTGGAGGAACGACACAGGACCCTGCGCTGTTCTTTCGTCTGCTCGGCCCTCCCCGGGTTTGCTGCTGGTTCTTCCCGGGTTGGCTGCTGTCCCTTCCACCTCCGTGGAAGGGCAGTTCCCCCTGGCCACATTCCCCACTTCCGCAGGGGAGCGGCACACCGCCGGCCGGCTCTTCTCGGGGGCTGCACAGGTGTTCCTTCAGCTAGATGTTCCCCTTAGATGTTCCCTTTAGATGTTCCCTGGTGCATGCCGTCTCTCTCCTCCTTTATAGTCCTCCTCTGCCAATCCCAGCTCGGCTGCCCACACGCCGAGTACGCTGCTCTCCTCCAATCAGGAGCAAGTCCTACAGTTTATTGGTTGAACTGGAGGCAGCTGTGCAGAAGCTGTTTACTTCTCTCCCAGCGCCATATTGTGGGAGAGCAGATGCATAGAATAAGTCTTAATTCCAGTAACTCAGTCTAGTCCGGGTTGCTCCCCACAGATCCCCCTTTCTTTTTATTTTTTGGCGTTGATACGCGCCTGTCTTCGGTGCCCCATGGCACACACTCTGCTCTGCTTGCTAGAGTTGCCACAGGTTCTTAAAAGTCCTATCAATCAGGCAAACCGAATCCGGGTCCTCTCTTCGCCATGTTGTGAGGAGGTTTTTAGGCGCTGATGCGTGCCTGTGTTCGGTGACCTGCGGCTCACACTCTGGTCGAGCCGCCTGCTGGCGCTTACCGCCTTAATCAGGCAGACCGAATCCAAGCTTTCTCATTGCCGTATTGTGGGGGAGACTTATTAGTGTTGGTTCGTGCCTATCTTCGGTGACCTGCAGCTCATACTCTGGTCGAGCTGCTTGCTGGTGCTTACCGCCTTAATCAGGCAGACCGAATCCAAGCCTCCTAATTATTGTATTGTGGGGAGGCCTTACTGATGTTAATTCGTGCCTGTCTTCGGTGACCTGCGGCGCATAAGCTGCTAGCCACCGCAGGTGCTCATCGCCTCACTTAATCAGGCAGACCGAATCCAAGCTCTCTCATTGCCATGTTGAGGGGAGGCCTTTCTATTTCTCTATTTCTCTATCTCCGGGCATTCCTATTTCTCCCATTTTACTTCCATCTTCCAGCATTCCTATTTCTCTCACTTTACTTCTAAACTTCTGTTTCTCTTATCCCCGCAGCTTCCCGCTCTCATTCTTATCCCCGCGGCTTCCCGGCTGCGCCCGCCCCGAGGCTGCTTCTCGGCAGCTTTCCGGCTCTGAGCCGCTTCAGCCCGCGCCTCTCATCTGCGCGGCTTGGCTTTGCGCGCACACTCCGCGGTCTCCGCGCTAGCCCCGCGTTCCCTATGTACTTGAGCCCCGCACGCTCTGTCTGCGCGCGGCAGCCTCCACGAGTCACACAGCGTAGCTTACCTGTCCGCCACTAGCATTCAATCTAAGTTCCCCGGGCTAGCCTGGCGAATTCAACCCAGCTTGCGTCTCCGCCCCACGGTTTGGCTTCCCGTCCTTTGCTCCCCGGGCTAATCAGATGGATCCCAATCTGGCTTACGTTTCAGCTTCTGGTTTCAACTTTTCGCCCCCCATTCCCGGGCTAACTTGAGAACCCCAAAGTGGCTTTCGTTTCCGCCTTGGCCTGACCCCCGCGGCTTCAATTTCCCTAACATTTTTCTCTACCCGGTATGTTTCCCCAAGCTTTCCTCCAACAATACTCCTCCCTCATTTCTCCTGGCCTCTCCCCACAGTCCGCATCCGAGTCTGTTTGTTCTAGCTTTCACTTTCGCTTTCAACCTTAGAGATTTCTCCCAGCTTCCCCCCGTAGTCCGTATCTGAATCTATGCCTAGGCTTTCAACAGCTTCTTCTGGCACCTTTTTCGTCCGACTTTTCCCTAGGCTGTTTGCTAGTCTCTCTCTCCGGTATTTTCCCAGTTCTTCCCGTTTCTTCCCTCCTAAGTTTGCTATCCGTCCTAGGTTTCCTATCCGAGCTAGGTTTCCTATCCGAGTCACGGCACCATTATGTCGCTCCCCCTCTTCGTGGAGGAACGACACTAAACCCTGCCTAGGCTTCATATCCAAGTCACGGCACCATTATGTCGCTCCCCCTCTTCGTGGAGGAGCAACACAGGACCCTGCGCTGTTCTTTCGTCTGCTCGGCCCTCCCCGGGTTTGCTGCTGGTTCTTCCCGGGTTGGCTACTATCCCTTCCACCTCCGTGGAAGGGCAGTTCCCCCTGGCCACATTCCCCACTTCCGCAGGGGAGCGGCACACCGCCGGCCGGCTCTTCTCGGGGGCTGCACAGGTGTTCCTTCAGCTAGATGTTCCCCTTAGATGTTCCCTGGTGCATGCCGTCTCTCTCCTCCTTTATAGTCCTCCTCTGCCAATCCCAGCTCGGCTGCCCACACGCCGAGTACGCTGCTCTCCTCCAATCAGGAGCAAGTCCTACAGTTTATTGGTTGAACTGGAGGCAGCTGTGCAGAAGCTGTTTACTTCTCTCCCAGCGCCATATTGTGGGAGAGCAGATGCATAGAATAAGTCTTAATTCCAGTAACTCAGTCTAGTCCGGGTTGCTCCCCACAAATTCAAAGGTAGGAGCCAGGAGCTTGTTCTGGGTCTCCCACGCAGGTGCAGGGGCCCAAGCACTTTGGCCATCCTCCACTGCTTTCCCAGGCACTAACAAGAACTGGATCAGAAGTAGAGCAGCCAGGACATGAACCGGCACCCATATGGGATGCTGGCACTGCAGGTGGCATTTTTCCCCTTATGCCACAGCACTGGCCCCGAGTTTGTAAACCTTAAATAAAAGGCTTCTGGGGAAAAAAATAAAAATTGTGTTTGATTATAGTAAAAAAAGAAAAAGAAAAAGGTGGGTTTGTGGTAGGGAAAGAAAAGGGTTCTTTCTAATTTCATGCTTGACTTTGCAAAAAGGTTTGATACAGGTAGTTTCTCTTTGGGATCATTTGCTTTTTGGTCCATGTCCCCTTTCCTAGGCATTGATTGACATGATGTTGCCTTAAGAATTACCCTATTATGATGCTGCCTTGAGATTTAGCCTTTGTATATCAATGATTTTACCCTCCTCTTGCCTGCTCTTCACCTTTTAGCAAAATTTTCTGTCCTTTGCAGCTCCTCTTTCCAACAAATAAAACCAAAACAAATTCATTTCTTGTAATCTGGGGATTATGAGGAAAGAACAGATGTGTAACAATAGAGGAAGAATTGATATTTTAGAGAGCTGAAAAAACTAGTTGTTTTTAAATCTTTGTTATTTGTTTCAGCAATAGATGACTTGGCATTTCAAAAATTGGCAAAATAGAGTAAAACCATTCAACCAGTATGGGAATTTTGTTTGGAATGATAGAATTGACATAGCAAGGGAGATAAAGTGTTTATGGTTGCATTTGGAGATCTGTCCGTCCATTCATTGCATGGTCTTAACTCTCTTGTTCCTGCTTTCTAAGTTTCTCAGTTTCTAAAATGGGGTGGTAGTGTTGCTTGCCTTACATGTTCATTAGGATTAAAGAAGACCGTGTATCTGTAAATATGATGAATGATGTCTTAAATATTCCTGGTAATTTGGCAGCAGTAACATATATGGATCAGTGTCTTAGCTATCATTTGCTGAAGACTACCTAAATTTTTATACCAGACATCGTGCTGGGTACAGAGCATATGGAACCCAGTAACATGAAGGCCCTCTTTTTAAAGAGTTCACCATTTTTCAGAAAAGATAGCTAAAGCATATAACTGTAAATCATTTTAATGAATGTTACTTAAGATGTTGTTGGGGGATTAGAGAAAGCGATACAGAGAAATGAGTTCTACAAGAAAACTGCAGTTAGCAGCTGGTGTTATGCGGTGACTGATCCTCGCCACCGCCAGAGAATTAGGCAGGCTGCCCGCAGCTTGCCTTGACCAAGGAGGGAAAGTGGGCCACCCGCCACTCAGCCTTCCCCAAACCCGGGGGACAATCAGGTCTGGTGGGGAGCCCAGTCGAAGCAGGGTCTCACTTTATTGTAAAAGGGAAGTGTATATATAGCTGAGGTACAGAGGGGATGGTAGAGAGCGGATGAGCAGATGAATGGATGTGGGCTGATGTGATGCAAAAGGGTCTTAGCTACTCCTATTATACCACCTTAATGATCCTTAGGCAAAAGCGACCTGGGGCTGGGGTGTTTGCCACCAGGGATTTGAAACTTAAAGAAAGGTTTTCAAATTTGAGGCAGGCTCAGGAAGTTCCTCTAGGCCTCTCCAGATTCAGCCTTCCCTACAGTGTTAAGTTCTGTGTTGCCTATTGTATTTTATTTTCTTTTTATAAAAGAATTTAACTGAGCTTTTGTTTGCTAGTTAGTCATGGAAATCAAAAATTTGAGACAGTTCTTCTCAGAGGAGCATGCGATTTCATCTTATTTCTCAAATGATGTTAAAGTAAGAAGTGTATTGAGATGCTGTAAAATTCTGTTTGTATTTGTACATACATTATTTAGTCATACAGTGATTAGTCATTCAATAAACCTCATTTTTCCTTCTTTTTTTTTTTTTTTTTAAAGATTTTTATTTATTTGAAAGGCAGAGTTGGAAGGAGAAACACGGGGTCTTCTGTCTGCTACTTCACTTCCCAAATAGCCATAACTGCTGGGGCTAGGCCAGCAAGGGTATAGGTACTTGGGACATCTTCTAATTTTCCCAATCACATTAGCACGGAGCTGGATCAGAAGTGTTGAATTGAGCTGCAGTAAACATTAAATTGGCAAATAAAACGACTGTCTGCACCTCAATGTTTATTGCAGCTTAATTCACAGTAGCTAAGACATGGACTTAGCCTAAATGCCCATCAGCAGAAGACTGGATAAAGAAATTATGGAATATGCATTCTATAGAATATTATACAGCAGTAAAAAAAAAAAAGAAATCCGGTCATTTGCAACTAAATGGAGGAAACTGGAAAACATCATGCTGAGTGAAGTAAGCCAGTCCCAAAGGGACAAATATCATATCTTCTCCCTCATCTTTGACAACTAACTGAGCACCTAAAAGGAAACCTGTAGAAGTGAAATGGACACTATGAGAAACAATGACTTGATCAGCCTTGTCCTGACTGTCAAGGAACAACTTACTATTTTATTAATATGAGTATTTTTTTGTTCTACTTAATACCATTAGTTGAATGCCTTACTTAACACAGAATTATTCACAGGCGTTTAAATTTAACTGAAAAGTGATCCCTGTTAAATAGAATGGAAATAAGAGAGGGAGGAGATGTACAGTTAGGGACATGCTCAATTGGACTTGCCCCAAACGGTAGAGTTAGAAACGTGCCAGGGGATTCCAAATCAGTCCCATCAAGGTGGCATGTACCAATGCCATCTTGCTAGTCAAAGTGATCAGTTTAAGTTCATAATTGATCCTAATGATAGGGTTAAGTGTCAAAGGGATCACATAAACAAGACTAATGTCTGCTAATACTAACTGATAGAATTAAAAAGGAGAGCAGTCCAACATGGGAAGCAGAATACACAGCAGACTCATAGAATTGCAGATGTCCTAAACAGCACTCTGGCCTCACAGTCAGCCCTTAAGGCATTGGGATCTGGCAAAAAAAGTCCATGAGAGTATTTTAGGCATGGAAAGCCAAGACACTGAGGCAAAAAAAACAAAAAACAAAAAACAAAAAAAAAACCACACACCTAAATGAAAGATCTCTGTGAATGAGATCCCAGTAGAAAGAACGGGCCATCAAAGAAGGAGGTACCTTTCTCTGAAGGGAGGAGAGAATTTCCCCTTTGATTATGGCCTTGTCTAAATAAGGTCGGAGTTTGTGAACTCAAGAGGCTTCCATAGCCTTGGCAACTCAGGACAAGAGCCTCAGGTGATTACTGACGTCATAAATCAGAGTGTCAATTGTTAATTCAACAACAGGAATCACTGTGCACTTACTCCCCATGTAGGATCTCTGTCCTTAATGTGTTGTACTATGCGAATTAATGGTAAAGCTAGTACTCAAACAGTGCTTTATACTTTGTGTGTCTGTGTGGGTGCAGTCTGTTGAAATCTTTACTTAGACTAAGTTGATCTTCTGTATATAAAGATAATTGAAAATGAATCTTGATGAAGAATGGGATGGGAGAGGGAGTGAGAGATGGGATGGTTGATGGTGGGAGAGAGGTTATGGGGGGAAAAGCCACTATAATCCAAAAGTTGTACTTTGGAAATTTATATTTATTAAATAAAAGTTAAAAAAAATAGTGTTGAAGCTGGAACTTGAAATGACACTTATCCTGTTGTAGAAAGCTTGATTGGAGAAATTCCCTTAGTTTGAACAGAGACTGAGTAGAGGGTCAGAAACAGTTTATTAATATCGACGAGCGCTGTGGAATTGCTTCCCAAGACTGAGTGCCCGGTGAAGGTTTCTTACAATATTTATAGGTTTGTCAGCTCCATGCTTTAACAGCCCACAGCATTGGTGGGCTTGGTTGCAGCCTGTGTGACTCAGGACTACTCCTGAGGAACTTGAATACACTTATGGGATGTGACAAGAGATTAGGACACCTACCCAGACATCAACAGCTGTGAGGAAGAGATTGGGGAATTCCCAGACATGTGTGGGGAACTTGAATGGGGGGTTTCAGTAAACAGAGATTAGGATATCTGCCCTCCTCAGGCATCTTGTTTTTCTCTCTTGTCTCTAGTTGCGGCCTCGACAGTGTGGGATGAGGGCATTGCAAGCTTCAGCTTAACCTATTGTGCTTATAACACAGGCCCCACTTTCCTACTGTCTATAGACAGAAACTTCTAGGCAGGGAAATGGTGGGCTGGAAAAGTGCCAAGATAGGATAATGGAGTTGTAACAAGGGAAAGCAAGGAATCTGTTGCTTTTAGACTACTTTAAGTTGGAGTTAAACAAAATAAAGTTAATTTAAGAAGGGTCAAGATGGTCATGAAAACAGTATCGAAGAAAATAGGAAACTGTTAAACTATTAAAAATTTGGAGTTGGAGACTGAAATGTTGAGTTTAATCTGACAATAGAATTCAGGATAGATAGATTCCCTCTTTCTGCCTAATCTCTCAGTTACTGGAGTTATCATGTCCAGATGTTCTTTCCTAGTAAGAAGTATATGTACCTAGTTCCATTTTGCTTGACTTCTCTGAAACTTTTGACACTGTCAGCCATCTTTTCTTTCTTTTATTTTAAATTTGTTTATTTATTTGAAAGGCAGAGAGAGAGAGAGGTCTTCCATCTGATGGTTCACTCCCCAAATGGCTGCAATGGCTGGAGCTAAGCCGATCTGAAGCCAGGAGCCTGGAATCAGAAGCTTCTGTATCTCCCATGAGGGTGCAGGGGCCTAAGCACTTGGACCATCCCCCACTGCTTTCCCAGGCCATAGCAGAGAACCAGATCTGAAGAGGAACAGCCAGGACTCGAACCGGTGCCCACATGGGATGCCAGCACCACATGCAGTGGCTTTACCCACTGTGCCACAGCGCTGGCCCCATCTGTCTTTTCTTCAAAATTTCCTCCTTTGATTTTGTGTTTATATAGCTTTTCGTTTTCCGCCTAAGGCTTACTCTTTTTCTCCTCTTTGTTCTTGGAACTGCTAATGTCATCTTTTTAAATTTAATCTGGATTATACAATTAATTTTATTTTTAAAATTTTAATTAGTTTTTAACATTCAATATGTTTATAGATTCTGAAGATATAATGATATTCCCTTCTTTCTTCCCTGCCACACTCCTTCCCTCTCCCTTTCTTTTTTTAGTTTTTGAGTTGACATATTTTAAATTTATATTACAGTAAAAAGGCTTACTGCTTCATGAAATAAGTAAAAAGCAAAAAGGCCCTAGTTTAGTGGGAATATAGGCAATGACTATGAACAGTAATTGCATTGAAAAATTACTTTCATTCATATACAGTAAATTTTAATCTTAAATCATTAAAACTGTAGTAGTATCATAACTTTCTTTACCATTGGTTTGACAGAAGTATAAAGCAGAATTTTGCAAAACTGTATTTGCAGCAGTGCTGATACCTACAGGTTCATTCATTCATTCATTTTAGTTCCCACTTCTAAGGTAGAACTTGTGGTACTTTCTGTATCTGGTTTGTTTCACTCAGCATGTTGTCCTCCAGTTCCAAACATTTTGATGCAAATGGTAGAATTTCATTTTTT
Organism: Oryctolagus cuniculus; assembly: GCF_051225735.1. NCBI lineage: Eukaryota > Metazoa > Chordata > Mammalia > Lagomorpha > Leporidae > Oryctolagus > Oryctolagus cuniculus. The sequence goes on along the minus strand of NC_142871.1, from coordinate 101,892,059 downwards.
TAATAGTTGAACAGTATTCCATTATATATATACACATACATTTTACATGTATATATATCTATATATACACATTCATACGCCACATTTTCTTTGTTCATCTGATGGTGGACACCTTGGTTGATTACAAATTTTAGGCATTGGTATTTCAGTGGTAGAATTCTTATAACTATGATCTTGAAGAAGGTGCTCATATCTGTATCTCCAGTTTGAACTTTAGTCTTATATTCTTAATTACCTACTGGACATTTTTGTATCAAAAGTCAGTTTTCTGACTCTATAAGAAACTTTGTGCTTTAAATCCCAGGTGCATAATTTCAGATGTTTTGATCTCTACCTTGTTTGTCACTGTATTGTCTTTCACTGAGTCCTGTCATTTCTTCCTGATGCTTCTTAAGTTGCCTGTTTCCCTTCTTATTGCCTCCACATTTATTAGTCCCTTAACAGGCATATGAAAACAGATCAGGAAGTACAATAGTTCCCTTTATTGATGGTTTTGCTTTTTGCAGTTTCAGTTACCTAGAGTATATTTTTGTCCAGAATTATTAAAAGGAAAATTTTTCAAAACAAATGGTTAACGTTTAAATTGTGTACCATTCTGACTAGTGTACTGTAATCTTTTCTTCTCTCACATCACCCTACTCAGAAGTGAATTATCCGTTTATCCATTGTATGTGTGCTACTTGACTGTTAGTCACATAGAAGCTGTCTGTTAAAAGATCCAGTATTATGGTATTGTGGTGCATATGTCGAAGTAACTCTTATTTTACTCAGTAATAGCCTCAAAGCATTATGGCACTTTATTTAAATATCCCACATTTTCCCAAGAAGAATGAATACAATACAGTGAGATATTTTGAGAGAGAAACTATAATCAGAAAATAAAAGTCATAGGCTTAATGGACTATATTGTAATTATTCATTATTGTTGATGATCTCTTACTATGAATAATTTATAAATTAAACTGTCATAGGTGTGTTTACATAGAAAACTATAGTGTATTTAGGATATGGTACTATCTGCAGTTTCAGTCATCTACTTGTAGTCTTGGAATATATCCTGTGGATAAGGGCTGACTACTATATGCTGAATGCTTGCTTTTTAGACTGTCAAGATTAATCTGGAATGTGCTGTTTTAAGGGATGTATGCATGCCAGAATGGTCATAACTGGAAACATAGAGGGAATGCAGAATCTCACATGCCACTGTGAGGGCTGCAGAAACAGACTCTATTTTCATGATTTCCCCAGATGATGTGTATGTTCTGTAGAGCTTCTGCGACATTTCTTGTTGCAGTTACTTAGCTGTTAAAAAAAATTAAACCCTCCAGTTATTTTCTCTGTTTGTGACTACTTCCTTTTTAGATTTCTGTGTGAGCTTCAGAATACATTGTTTTAAATGTTTTAAGTTGTTATAAGTTTTAGAAATGAGATGGGGCCAGTGCTGTGGCCTAGTGGGTAAAGCCACTGCCTGCAGTGCTGGCATCCCATATGGGCGTGGTTGGGGTTCCGGCTGCTCCACTTCTGATCCAGCTCTCTGTTAGGAGACTTTTTACGACTTTTTAAGACAGTCTTGTTTCTCATTTCACCAACACATAGTACTAACATATTACTTTTTCTTTTTAAATCAATCTATTGGATGCAAAGTAGGAGATATTATACTTTTAAAGGGCATTTTCCTTAATTGCCACTGCAGTTGTACATATTTTCATGTTTCGTGGCATATAAATCGTCTGTGAATTACCCAGTCATATTGTTGATTGTCTTTTTCTTTCTTTCTTTTTTTTTTTTTTTTAAAGATTATTTGTTTATTTGAAAATCAGAGTCTTAGAGAGGGAAAGACAGAGAAAATGGCCTCAGTGGCAGGAGCTGAGCTGGTCTGGAGCTAGAAGCTTCTTCAAGTTTTCCTACCATGGTTGACAGGGACCCAAACACTTGGGCCATCCTCTGCTGCATTTCTAGTTATATTAGCAGGGAGCCAGAAGGAAATGGAACAGCTGGGACTCGAACTGGCACCCAGTGAGATGCTGGCATCACAGGCCGTGGCTTTACCTGTTAACCACAATGCTGGCCCCAGTTTTATTTATTTCTGTGTTTATTTTTCTGAATGCTTTTGTTTGATTTCTGTTGTTAATCTTTTAGGCACTGTTTTTCCATTTGATAAATAACTTACTATTTACATGGGATATTACTAGTACTGATTCAGATTATTCTGTGAAAAATATTGTTCACGTAAATTAAAATTCAAATTTTAGAGACAGTATTCTAGAAAAGCAAAGTTAGTAAATTGATTAATGTTATTGAACATTGATTTATGACTTTTCAGTGTAGCTAAGGCATGTCTTATCAAGTCCCTCTGCACTGAAAATTTGAGCATATGGTTTTTGTAAATTTCTACTATAATTGTATTAAAAATAAGAATGCTTCTAATATATCATCATGATGTTTATTATGTTATCTTTTAACATTTGCTTTTCTTTGCTTCTTTTCCTTAAATAGGTCCTCGATGGGCTTCCTGGAATATTGGTGTATTTATTTGCATCAGATGTGCTGGAATTCATAGAAATCTTGGGGTTCATATATCCAGGGTCAAGTCAGTCAACCTAGATCAATGGACACCAGAACAGATACAGGTAAACTTAACAAGAGGTTATTAAAAATACTTAATATGGTTTAAGAACATTTAGCCCTTCCTGTATCTAAGGATAAAAGATGTATATTGAAATGCATAGATCACGTGTGAAATTTGAATGTTGCTTGAGCTGTCAGTTTAATTTTTATGTTTATCTCTTGGGTCTATGGTAAAGTCAGGTTTTAATCTATTTTTATTTAAAATGTTGATTTGGGAGTATTTAAAAAATACTTTTCCTTGTGTTGGTGGAATTTGCCTGTATAATTCTCTAATTTTATTTTTCTGTCAATAGAGGGAGCCAGGGTAAAGAAAATACCACCCCTGGTCTAAAAAGTGACTTGAATGAGTTCCCTGTTGTACAGAGGTGCTCTTGATTTTCAGTTCAGGTATAGCAGATTTAAGCCAGTCCAGTGAACAGATGTTTAGAGTGGTTTAGCGTTGTTAGAGATAAGTTTGTAATTTTAAGAGTTTGCTGTTTGTTCAGTGTGACAGTCTTCAACTCTCATAGTTTTGCTTTCTAATCCTTAAGGTTGGCTGCTAAAACAAAAATGATTTTTTTTACTAGTGTTATTTTATAATTCATAATGAAATTGTCCTATGTAAGTCCTTTTGAAATAACATTGAGTCAGTGTTAAAGTATGAAATACATAAATATAAAGTTGTCATTCAGTATCCTGGGGAGACTGTTTCTAGGGCTTCCTTATGGATACCAAAATCTGCAGTGCTCAAGTCACTTATATAAAATGGTATAGCGTTTACATATAAGTTATATACATTCTGTTGACAATTTAATCTGTAGATAACTTATAATACCTATTAAGATGTAAATACTGTATAAATAGCTGTTAGACTGTATTGTTTAGGAGAGAGAAAAAAATAAAAACTTAATGTGTTTTAGTACAAATACAGTTTTTTTCCACAAATATTTTCCATTTGTGGTTGGTTTAGTCTGGGATTCAGGGCCCATGTAAATGGAGAGGCCCACTGTATGGGGTTGTACCTCCTTGATTTGCATGCATACCTCTCTGTAGAATCAGAAAACAACAAAATGCACAAAAATTTGCATGGATGGAGTGAGGTAAGGGTAAAAAAGATAGACTAGGTACACATTCGGGGTATAAAGTCAAATGTAATTTTATTTGGTTCCATCTTAAATTAGTTTTTGAGCTGTTTGCTGGCCAAAACATGAAGAAAACATGATTCTTTTATACAGTTTCAAGATCCTGGAAGAGAAAACATACTAAGTTATATCAAAGAAGCAGAACTTGTTGGACACATATAAGATAATGTTCTTAGTAATATCAATGTAGCAATTGTGATAACAGATGTCATGATCTTAAAATTTAGGAAACTGTGAGGTAGAGCTTGAAAATATAAAACTTGGTGGCTGGTGCCACGGCTCAATAGGCTAATCCTCCGCCTGCGGCGCCGGCACCCCAGGTTCTAGTCCTGGCTGGGGTGCTGGGTACTAGTCCCAGTTGCTCCTCTTCCAGGCCAGTGCTCTGCTATGGCCCAGGAGTGCAGTGGAGGATGGCCCAAGTTCTTGGGCCGTGCACCCCATGGGAGACTGGGATAAGTACCTGGCTCCTGCCTTCAGATCAGCGCGGTGTGCCGGCTGCAGTGCGCCGGCCGCGGGGGCCATTGGAGGGTGAACCAACGGCAAAAGGAAGACCTTTCTCTCTGTCTCTCTCTCTCACTGTCCACTCTGCCTGTCAAAAAAAAAAAAAAAATATAAAACTTGGCATTTGTCATGGATTATAGAGACTATATAGACTATATTGCCTTTTTAATATTTCCTGTAATTAAGGATAAAACTTGGAATCCTTGAACAATTCAGAATTGCAGAGATACTATTTTTCTCACGTAAGCTGTTCAGATTTGAATAGCATGATCCTTGAGGTGAGCAGCTATATAGAGTACAATATTTATTACAGCCTAGAAAATTTTAAGACAGCTAATTCCAGAGAGGCAGCAAAAAAAAGTAATTAAGAGGGTTGTCCTTAGAGTTAGACCAGCAGAGTTAGACCTTTTATGATCTCACCAAGACACTTAAACCTCAGGATGCTTTGGTTTTGTCATTTGTAAAATGAGAGCAGTAATAGTGCCTATTTCTGTAGTTAAGATGAATTAATATGGGTGAAGTATTTAGGATAGTTCCTGGAGTATTTTATTTTTTATTTATTTATTTTTTGACAGGCAGAGTGGACAGTGAGAGAGAGAGACAGAGGAAAGGTCTTCCCTTACCGTTGGTTCACCCTCCAGTGGCCGCTGTGGCCGGCACGCTGTGGCCGGCGCACCGCGCTGATCCAAAGCCAGGAGCCAGGTGCTTCTCATGGTCTCCCATGGGGTGCAGGGCCCAAGTACTTGGGCCATCCTCTACCGCACTCCCGGGCCACAGCAGAGAGCTGGCCTGGAAGAAGGGCAACCGGGACAGAATCCGGCGCCCCGACCGGGACTAGAACCCGTTGTGCCGGCACCGCAAGCAGAGGATTAGGCTATTGAGCCACGGCGCCGGCCCTGGAATATTTTTTTTTGACAGGCAGAGTGGACAATGAGAGAGAGAGACAGACAGAAAGGTCTTCCTTTTGCCATTGGTTCACCCTCCAATGGCCGCCGCAGCCGGCGTGCTGCGGACGGCGCACTGCGCTGATCTGATGGCAGGAGCCAGGTACTTATCCTGGTCTCCCATGGGGTGCAGGGCCCAAGCACTTGGGCCATCCTCCACTGTACTCCCTGGCCACAGCAGAGAGCTGGCCTGGAAGAGGGGCAACCGGGACAGAATCCGGTGCCCCAACCGGGACTAGGACCCGGTGTGTCAGCGCCGTAAGGCGGAGGATTAGCCTAGTGAGCCATGGCGCCACCCCAGCCCTGGAATATTTTAAACACTCAGTAAATTTTAGTTTAGTCTACTTGTTCATTATACAAAACCCTCAGTATTGCTGCCTTGAGTATCTTTCTGATCTTAACCAATTTAGCCTCCTAGCTAATCTGCTGTGATGAATTAATTGATTGCTAAATTTACTACTGAGTAAATAAATTTGTGGTTATTACTGAGTATAAATGAATTTTTTCCTGAAAATGTTTACCATTTTTCTAGTATTGTATTTTAAGGCAATTTGATGTGCATCAACTGTCTGTTGAAGTTGCTATTAATTCAGATTTAAGTATATCCTGTTTCCTTTGGTTCTAGGTATGTTCCATGTAACCCACTTCTAGTTTATACCGTGGCATTTTATGTATGTATCTACTACTTTTTTAAATTTTAAGTACTGTTATTGAGATAACAGTTCATAGATTTCAGTGAGTTCTGTGAATCTTGGCAAATGTATGTATTGTGTCACCAGCACTCCATTAAAGATAGAGCATTATCAACATCCCAAAAAGTTCCTTTGTTCCTTTGTATTGATTTTTTTTTTTTTTTTTTTTTTTTTTTTTGTTTTTTTTTGCCAGACAGAGTTAGATAGTGAGCTAGAGAGAGACAGAAAGAGTTATAGACAGTGAGAGAGAGAGAGTCAGAGAGAAAGGTCTTCCTTATGTTGGTTCACTCCCCAAATGGCCGCTACAGCTGGTGCTACTCGGATCCGAAGCCAGGAGCCATGTACTTCCTCCCGGTCTCCCTTGCAGGTACAGGGACCCAAGCACTTGGCACATCCTCCACTGTCCTCCCAGGCCACAGCAGAGAGCTGGACTGGAAGAGGAGCAACTGGGACTAGTACCTAGTGCCCCAACTGGGACTAAAACCCGGGGTGCCGGAGCCACAGGTGGAGGATTAGCATGTTGAGCCATGGCGCTGGCCCTTTGTATTGATTTTGAGCCAGGTTTCCCAAGGGCAGACACTACACTGATTTTTATCACCTTAGGTTAGTTTTGCTGTACACTGAAATATTTGTCTTCTGGAGACTCTTCCTGTTACTTTAGACTCTTAATTCAGATTTGGAAAAGTAATGATTACAATGTGATTTAGTGTTCCACATATATTGTATATTTTATAAGACTTCCTTTGATATAAAAAATACTTGGAAGGTATTTCTTGAAGGAAGATAATTTTATTGCATATAGTCCTATCCTGTGCCTTTTCCTAGCATCACCTCTAGAATTTCATTATAATGGCATATCTGATTTTAACAGATTTCACTTAAGTTTTGGTTAGTTCAATTTTGTAAAAAATTTTTTCTTAGTAAATGTGGAAACATAATTTGATTTCTGAGCCCAGTTAAGCTAGTAGATGATTGTTCTTTCCTTTTAATTATTTTGATTCTATAAAATTAACAACTTACTAAGTTTTGCTTTGGGGTGACTTATCAACCGATTGTTTATGTATTATATTTTCCCCAGTTATTTCTATATGTGTTCTGTGTGTTTCAATTCTTAAAGCACCTGTGATAGTAATTACTGTTATTGCTGTATGTATGCTTACTTTTAACGAAAAATCATTTTCTACCAGAACTTATTTTGATTTCTTAAAATAATGGAACAATTTTTTTTTTTAAATTAAGTAGCAGAAAGAGATAGGGAGAGGGGGTGTATGTATGTGTTTGTGTGTGTTTTCAAGAGCACAAGAGCTCACACCATCTACAGATGCACTCCCAGATATCTACAGTGACAAGGGCTCTGTCAGGAGCAAAACCAGGAGCTGAACACAATCCAGGTCTCCCACATGGATGTCAGGAACTCAGTCTCCTAGGGTTGTGTTAGCAGGAACTTGGGATTGCGAACTGGAAACAAGAATTGAACCCAGGTACTGTGATGTGGGATGAGAACATCTTAACTGCTTGTCTAAACACTTCTCCCTTATTTTTATTAGTATAACAATAGTTATTCAACTTAAAAACTCTTGAATGTCTTTTTCTCATTGTGGCTCATTGTGAGATTAAATGACTTTTGTCTTGAGTTTATTGTTAGGCACATCTTAAATTTTTGGAAAAGACCAAATTGTTTATACTTTTATAATATTATAGCTTTAATCTTTTATTTTGTACTGTGTTAGTTAGCCTCAAGTCTTAATTATGATTATTTAAAAATTTTTTTAATCTCTCCAGTGTCTATATTGAAGCAGGAAAAATGAATATCTTATCCTTATTATAGAAGAATATGACTTACACTCCCAAATTTGTTAACACACTTGAAATCTGTATTGCTCAATAAAACACATTAGTAATTGCTTGTCCATATTGGAAAATAAACTCCATATGTTTGGTATTTATCCTGAAAACACTTAGACTACTTTTATTATTATGTGTCTATGAATTGTAATCTCTCTGTTTTTCAAAATTTATATTTTCCCTTAGGTTAGTTATTTTCATTTTATTTGAAAGGCAGAGAGACAAATCGCTTCTGTCTGCTGGATCATACCCTAAAATGCCCAAAGACTGAAGGAAGCTGAAATTGGATGTAGAGCCAGTACTTGAATTTAGGCATTCAGATATCAAGTGTGGGTGTCCTGGGTGTTGTCTTAACCATTGTGTCAATGGTTCTCTCCAGTGTACTCTCTTTTTTATTTTTTAAGGAATACAAATTACATAAGTATAACATTAGGAATATAGTTATTCTATTCTTCTCACCATATCCAACCTCCCACCCACACTCCCACCCTTCCTCCTCTGCCCTCCTCCTTCCCCCTCTCCCCTTGCCTGTCCTATTTATCATTAAGATTCATTTTCTTTCTTTCTTTCTTTTTTTTTTTTTAAGATTTTATTTATTTGGAAGTCAGAGTTACACAGAGAGAGGAAAGGCAGAGAGAGAGAAGTCTTTCGTCCACTGGTTCACTCTCCAATCCAAAGCCAGGAGCTTCTTCCAGGTCTCCCATGTGGGTGCAGGGGCCCAAGGACTTGGCCATCTTCTACTGCTTTCCCAGGCCATAGCAGAGAGCTGGATTTGAAGTGGAGCAGCTGGCACTTGAACCAGCGCTCATATGGAATGCCAGCACTGCAGGCGGCGACTTTATCCACTATACCACAGTGCTGGACCCAAGATTGATTTTCAGTTAACTTTGTACACAGAAGACCAGTTCTGTATTAACTAAAGATTTCAACAGTTTGTACGTACACACACACACACACAACAGAAATAGCTTTATAGTTAACTCTAATAATATAACTCATAGAGGACAGTGGTCATACAAAGGAGTTAGTGTGCAATAACTCCTGTCGTTAATTTAACAGTTAACACCCTTATGTATGACTTCAGTGACCACCCGAGGCTCTTGATGTGAGCTGCCTAGGCTGTGGAAACTTTTGAATCCACAAACTCCATCACTATTTAGACAAGACCATAAGCAAAGTAAAAGTTCTCTCCTCCCTTTAGAGAAAAGTACATCCTTCTGTGATGGCCACTTCTTTCCTCTGGGGTCTCACACACAGAGATCCTTTGTATAGAACATTTTTTTTTTTGCCACAGTGTTTTGGCTTTCCAAGCCTGAAATGCTCCCATGGGATTTTCAGCCAGACCAGGAAGCCTTAAAGGCTGATTCTGAGGTCAGAGTGCTGCTTAAAGCGATTGTCATCCTATGAGTCTGCTGTGTGGACTGCTTCCCTTGTTACAGGAACATTCTCTCCTTTTTAATTCTATTACTATCACCAGACACTTGATCAGACTTATATGATCACTTTAAGACTTAATCCTATCTATATGCTCACTTTAACACTGAATGATAGCTTTTAACACTTAAGATGGCATTTTTACCACCCAGCTTAATGGGATTTGGGGTTCCATGACAAGTTTCTAAACTACCCTTGGAAGTAAGTCTGTAGGAATGTATGCAGAACTAGACAGCTTTACGGTTACAAACTTCCTGCTCCCTCTCTTACTGCTGCTCTTATTTTTTACTGAGATCCATCCTCAATTGACTTTATACACATATGATTAACTTTATGTTAAGTAAGGAGTTCAGCAAGTAGTATGAAGGAAAAAAACAAACAAAAAAATGAAACTGTTCCTTGACAGTCCAGACAAGGGCTGTTCAAGTTATTGCTTCCTTTGCTTCTCAAAGCTATCAATTTCACTTCTACATGTTTCCTCTTAAGGGGTCTGTTAGTTATCACAGATCGGGGAGAATATATAGTATTTGTCCCTTTCAGACTGGCTTATTTCACTAAGTTTGATGTTTTCAAGATTCACCCATTTTGTTGGAAATAACCGGATTTCATTTCTTTTTCTTTTTTTAACTGCTGTGTAGTATTCCCTACTGTAAATATCCCATAGTTTCTTTATCCAGTCTTCGATGGACAGGCACATAGGTTGATTCCATGTCTTAGCTATTGTGAGTTGAGCTGCAGTAAACCTGGAGATGTAAATAACTGTTTTGTTTACTGATTTCATTTCCTTTGGGTAAATTCCCAGGAGTGGGATTGCTGGGTTGTACGGTAGGACTAGATTCTGATTTCTAAGGTATCTCCAAACTGTTATCCACATTGGCTTTAACAGTTGGCATTCCCACCAACAGTGGATTAAAATACCTATTTCCCCAAATCCTCTCTAGCGTTTGTTGATTGTTGATTTCTGTATGCTAACCATTCTGTCTAGGGTGAGGTGAAACCTCACTGTGCTCAGAGTTAGAGAGAAAGAGAAAGAGAGAGAGACAGAGAGAAAGGTCTTCCTTCTGTTGGTTTATCCCCCAAATGGCTGCTATGGTTGGGGCGCTGTGCTGATCTGAAGCCAGGAGCCAGGTGCTTCCTCCTGGTCTCCCATCCGGGTGTAGGGGCCCAAGCACTTGGGCCATCCTCCACAGCAGAGAGCTGGACTGGAAGAGGAGCAGCCGGGACACAATCTGGCGCCCCAACCGGGACTAGAACCTGGGGTGCCAGCGCCGCAGGCTGAGGATTAACCAAGTGAGCAGCGGTGCCGGCCCTCACTGTTGTTTTGATTTGCATTTCTCTGATGTCTAGTGATCCTGAATATTTTTCATGTATCTGTTGATCATTTGGATTTCCTCTTTTGAAAAATGTCTGTTTAAGTCCTTACGCATCTCTTAACTGGGTGGATTGTTTTGTTGTTGTGGAGTTTCTTGATCTCTTTGTAGATTCTTGTTATTAATCCTTTATCAGTTGTATAGTTTGCAAATAATTTCTCCCATTCTGTAGGCTGCCTCTTCACTTACCTGAGTGTTTCTTTTGCAGTACAGAAAGTTCTCAATTTGATATAACCCTACTTGTCAGTTTTGACTTTGATTGCCTGCATTGGGGATGTTTTCCAGGAATTTTTTGCCTGTGCCAATGTCTTGCAGGGTTTCCCCAATGTTCTTGATTAATTTGATGGTATCGGGTCATAGATTTAGATCTTTAATCCATGTTGAGTGAATTTTTGTGTAAGGTGTAAGGTAGAGGTCTTGCTTCATACTTCCACATGTGGATATTCAGTTTTCTCAGCACCATTTGTTGAATAGACTGTCCTTGCTTCAGGGATTGGTTTTAGCTCCCTTGTCAAACATAACTTGGCTGTAGATGTCTGGATTGATTTCTGGTGTTTCTTTTCTGTTCCATTGGTCTATTTTTGTACCAGAACCAGGCTGTTTTGATTATAGCTGCCCTGTAGTATGTCTTGAAATCTGTATTGTGATGCCTTCGGCTTTGTTTTTGTTGTACAAGATTGCCTTAGCTATTCGAGGTCTCCAGTGTCTCCATATGAATTTCAACATCATATTTCTAGATCTGAGAAGAATGTCTGGTATTTTGATTGGTATCACATTGAATCTGTAAATTGCTTTCAGAAGAATGGACATTTTGATGATACTGATTCTGCCAGTCCATGAACATGGCAGGTTTTTCCATTTTTTTGTGTCTCTTTCTATTTCCTTCTTTAATGTTTAGTAATTCTCATCATAGACATACTTGGTTAAATTTATTCTAAGGTATTTGATTGTTTTGTAGCTGTTTGTTGCTGTGGTTTCATTCTGAGAGGAGGAGCGCTGTGGGGGCAAGAGGTGTGGAGTCACCACACAGACCCAGGGAGTCGGGTGAAAGCAGGCCAGAGGGGAGCAGCCCACAGATTCGTTTATTTCAGTTGGTATAGCAGTTTATATAGCTGAGGCAGCCAATCCGGTCAAAGGGCAGTTTATGCCCTAACCAATCACAGCCTGTTGCCAGGCAGGCTCTGTTGCCAGGTGGTTTCCTAAGCCATTCCTGAGTAACTGACACTGGCTTGCCATTGGCCATCTTGACATGGCCTTCTCATTCTACCACAGTTGTTGTGAATGGAATTGATCTTAGAAGTTCTTTCTCAGACATGGCATTGTCTGTGTATACAAAGTTTGTTGATTTTTGTGTATTGTATCTTGCTACTTTACCAAACTCTTTTATGAGTTCCAATAGTCTTAGTGGAGTATTTTGGATCCCGTATATATAGAGTCATATCATCTATAAACAGGGGTAGTTTGACTTCCTCCTTCCCAATTTGTGTCCCTTTGATTTACTTTTCTTGCCTACTGGCTGTGGCTAAAACTTCCAGGACTATATTGAATAGCAATGATGAGAATGGGCTTCCATGTCTGGTACTGGATCTCAGTGGGAATGCTTCCAATTTTCCCCATTCAATATGATGCTGGCCATTGGTTTGTCATAAATTGCCTTGATTGTGTTGAGGAATGTTCCTTCTATATGTAATTTATTTAGAATTTTCATCATGAAAGAGTGTTGTATTTTATCAAATGCTTTCTCTTCATCTATTGAGATAATCTAATGTTTTTGGTTCTGCAGTTTGTTAATGTTATGTATCATATTTATTGATCTGTTAGTGTTGAACCATCCCTGCATACCAGGGATAAATCCCACTTGAACAGGTGAATGTTCTTTTTGATGTGTTGTTAGATTTGATTTGCTAGAATTTTGTTGAGGATTTTTGTATCTATGTTCATCATGGAAATTGGTCTGTAATTGTTTCTCTGTGGCTCCTTTTTCAAGTTTAGGAATTAAGGTGATGCTGGCTTCATAGAAAGAATTCCCTCCCCTTCAATTGTTTTGAGTAACTTGAGAAGAATTGGAATTAGTTCATCTTTAAATGTCTGGTAGAATTTAGCAGTGAAACCTGGGCTTTTCTTTGTTGGGAGGATCTTTATTATTGATTGAATTTATGTCTTGGGTATGGGTCTGTTTACATTTTCTATGTCTTCAAGGCTCAATATAGGTAGGTTGTATGTGTCCAGGTACTGATCCATTTCTTCTAGGTTTATTAGTTTGTTGGCATACAGCTCTTTGTAGTAACTTCTGATGATTCTTTTTATTTCTGTAGTGTCTGTTGTTACATTTCCTTTTTCATCTCTATTTTTATTGATTTGGGTCTTCTCTCTCTTTTTTTTTTGTTACTTGGGCCAGTGGTGTGTCAATTTTTTTCAGTTTTTCAAAAAACCAGCTCTTAATTTTGCTGATCTTTTGTATTTTTTTGTTTTAATTTTGTTCATTTCTCCTCTAATTTTAATTATTTCTTTTCTCCTACTAGTTTTGCATTTGGTTTGCTGTTGTTTTTCTAGATCCTTGAGATGCACTGATAAGCTCATTTATTTGGTGCATTTTCAATTTCTTGATTTAGGCACCAGTTAATATAAACTTTCCTCTTAACACTGCTTTTGCTGTATCCCATAGGTTTGATATGTTGTGTTGTCTTCATTTGTTTACAGAAATTTTTTGATTTCTCTTTTGATTTCTTCTATGATCCACTGTTTATTCAGGAGCATGTTGTTCAGTCTCCATGAGTTTGTGTATTTTCTAGAGATTCCTGAGGTGTTGATTTCTAGCTTCATTTCATTGTCGTCCAAGAATTGCATGATGTGATTTAGATTTTTTTGAATTTGCCGAGACTTGCTTTGTGGCCTAACATGTGGTCAGTCCTAGAGAAAGTTCCATGCACTGCTGAGAAGAATGTGTATTCTGCACGAATTTTTTTCAGTGTTCCAATCTGGTTAATATTGGCTGTAATGATAATTATTAATGTGTAGCACTTGTAAATTTTTAATATTGGAAGATGTCTGTTTTATCAGCTTGACAGCTCTAAACAAAAGTAATGATTTGATTTTCTAGATTGGCTTTCTTTCATAGTTGATGGCATTGTTCAGGTAATTTTTTTTTTTTTTTAATTTAGTTGACAGGTAGAGTTATAGACAGAGAGAGAGGGACAGAGAGAGACAGAGAAAAATACAAAAGATCAGCAAAATTAAGAGCTGGTTTTTTGAAAAACTGAAAAAAATTGACACACCACTGGCCCAAGTAACAAAAAAAAAAGAGAGAGAAGACCCAAATCAATAAAAATAGAGATGAAAAAGGAAATGTAACAACAGACACCACAGAAATAAAAAGAATCATCAGAAGTTACTACAAAGAGCTGTATGCCAACAAACTAATAAACCTAGAAGAAATGGATCAGTACCTGGACACATACAACCTACCTATATTGAGCCTTGAAGACATAGAAAATGTAAACAGACCCATACCCAAGACATAAATTCAATCAATAATAAAGATCCTCCGTTGGTTCACTCCCCAAATGGCCACTACGGCAGGAACTGTGCTGATCCAAAGCCAGGAGCCAGGTGCTTCCTCCTGGTCTCCCTTGTGGGTGCAGGGCCCAAGCACTTGGGCCATCCTCCACTGCTTTCCCAGGCCACAGCAGAGAGCTGGACTGGAAGCGGAGGAACTGGACTAGAACCCAGTGCCCATATAGGATGCCAGCGCCACAGGCAGAGGATTAACCAAGTGAGCCATGGTGCCGGTCCACCAGTTAATCTTAAAACTTTATAATGCGCAATGTTCATGCTCCTTTCTTGCTTATGCCCTTTGTAGTCTGTCAGTTCTTAGATTCTTTCTTAGCTTCTGCTGTTATCTATTTGCATTTCTCCTTCCATGTCCAACACTTCAGCCTATTCTGGATGTTTTTACTGCTATCATTTCTCCATCTGCTTTATATAACACATCTATAGTTTCAGATAATTTAAAAGAATGTGACATTCTCGGGTTAAACCTAAAAGACACATGTTGATTTCCAAATCTGAATAACATGTTTTTGAATTCATAGTTTTGCTGTATATATTTTCTGTTTTGGTTTGAGGGGTAGGTCACTAAGATAATTGGAGAGTATAGTTTCCTATTGAGATCTAATTGTTTCTATGAAAACCTTCTGTGAGGTAACTTGGTAGCCTTTAGTTTAATTTCACAATAAATATGTCATAATGTTGATTTAATTTAGACTTGATCCATGTTAGACAAAAAATTTTTACCATGGGAGCCAAAAGCATCAATTTTCACCAGTCTTCATCAACAAGCTTTCCTGTGTTCTGTGGCATAAAACAGATTTCTAATTTGGCCAGATATGGGGAGAATGGGTTAAAGGATATTGAAAGATACCTTAAAGACATCACCATAGTTTAAAAAAAGCAGCTAAAATTAACAGGTTCTTAAGTTTATGGTCATGTTGTACCCATCTTCAGCGATAAAATTGGGATATAAAAGTTGATGATACAGAGGATGGAGTGTCTAAATGGTCTCTCACAATATATTTCAGGTAAGGTTGTAACCAACTTTATTATTCAAAAGCATATTACTTTTTGTCAAAATGTCATTACATTGATTGAAGTGCAGCATTCTTGTGTGGTACCTCTGATCTTTAAGAACTGAAAATCTGGAACTAAAAAGAACCTAGAGAATACTGATACATCGTTGAACAGCGTATTGCTTTGATCCTCTCTCTCAGATACTGTGTTAGCTATTATTGAGTAATTAGCTTAGCAGTTTATTGCAAAATAAGTTTTCATGACACTAATTTTTAGTTTCTGGATGAAGATGAGACAAGGTGTGTTTTCTGTGTGAGTTTAGAGGAAAAAGATGTGTTAAATAAGATACATTCAAATTAATTTCACCTGTTTTTTTTCTACTGAGGCTATTAGAAAAATTTGAAGATAAAACTTGCTTACATTTTTGATGCACAGCAGTGGTATAGATGTATCACAGCTGTATCCATTTTCTGCAATCACGGCAGCTTTCTTTTGCTTGATGTTTGCATGTGTATCTTCTTCTGTGCTTTTATGTTTAATGTATCTATATCTTTAAATATAACCTGGGTTTCTTTCAGACAGAAAAGGCCTATATGTAATGTGCTCCTTCAATATGCAGTATCTGAAAATTTATTTAGTTTTGTCATTTTACTTTGAGTGTTCTATTTTTCTAATTTTGTTGTTCTTCTATAACTTACGTATGTCTTTTAGCTATTGACCTCATGTGTTTTTTAATGTGTTCTGAATTAGCAGGTTACAAGCTTTTTTTTTTAAGATTTATTTATTTGAAAGGCAGAGTTTTATTTATATATATATATATATATATATATATATATATATGTAGAGAGAGAGAGAGAGAGAGATATCTTACATCCTCTGGTTTACTCCCCAGATGGCCATAATGGCAGGAGCTGGCAGATCTGATGCCAGGAGCCATTATCTTCTTCTGGATTTCCTTCATGGGTTCAGGGCCCAAGCACCTGGGCCATTTCTCACTGCTTTCCCAGGTGCATTAGCAGGGAGCGTGATGTGAAGTGGAGCAGCCAGAACTTGAACCGGCACTCAAATGGATCCTGGTGTTGCAGGTGGTAGCTTTACCTGCTACGCCACAGCATTGGCCCCCAGGTTACAGTTTTGATCTGTTTGTAAGCATATTGTTTCTGGGGTGGTTTCATTATTGAGATATTATTTTTTTTCTTAATCTTTTTTTTTCTTATAATACTTTTGTATGAGATCTGACCTTCAATTCTTTTCTGTTGATCATTTGTACATGTCATGATTTTTTTTTTTTTTTTGGAAGGAAGTGATGTTCATGATAGCCTTTCTAACTTCACAGACTTTTCTCTCCAGTTGTTTTTACATAATGTTTAAACACAAAGCTACTTACTTTCTGATTCTTTTCTGGCTGTGTTTCCTTCTCTCACTTTTATCTAGATCTTCTTTTCTTGTGTCTCCATTATTCTTGTTCTTCTTGATTGTGGGTCAGGTCTTCTCTTGAAGAGAAATTTGGTGATTAGTTGAGAGTGTTCACAGAGGTAGCCTATTTCCCTCATTCAGAGCGTATTGTCCTTTGCATTTACTGTTAGATTGGGTAAAAATCCCTTTTGATTTCATGCATTTCTCTTAAATTGCAATTTTTAGTTTATGTATCTTTTGGCTGTTTAGAAACTCTTAGGTCCATTGGACTCCCCAGTTAAAGGTGTCAGGAAGATCTAATAATTATTAGTGCTTTGTCCATACCTGGTGGTATTTTGAAGTTTCTGTGTTGTAAAAATTGTCTCTGAGTTTTCCTATGTAGTTGTTCTCATTCTCTTCCTATTTTTATTAGAATATACTTGGAACTTCAAAAACAATCTGCTGTTAAAGAATTCCTGTGACAAGCAATATATAATAGAGTAAAATTCATTTTCTTTTTAAAGTCTGTGATTTAACTACAGAAAAAAGAGCCCTTTGATTTAACTACAATTGACCAGGGTATATTAGAACATTACTCTTAAAGTTCTGACCCTTAGATAAATTTCCATAGAACCTTATAGATCCAGGTATAATATAAGTAAATTATTCTTCAGAACCATTTGTTCAAGAAAATTCCATTTCATGCAATTTTGTTGTTTTGTGGGAAGATTTCTCATTATAATTTTATTAAGCTGACAAAATTTTTCAAATCATGGCTTCATGTACATACTTAATTTTTTAATTTGAGATTCAGTGTACACTGAATCCTTGCTGAGATAATTAAATGTATCTTCAAAAAGCAGAGAATGGGAGCAATCTACAGCATTGGGTTTATATCTATAACCTACAAGTGAAGGGTGAGATAAAGTACATAGTGTGATACTGTTCATGATTCATTTTAATCTGTGAAGGTAAAATGGAAGTTTGCAATTTAAGCAATCCATTTGGAAAAAGTTGGAAAAATTTTGAATTTGAATGTATAGTATTATCTTCTGTATTTTCTTCTTCCTCTTGACAGTTTACTGGTTAAACTTTAATAATGTCACTAATTTTTTTTTAAAGATTTATGTTTTATTTATTTGAAAGGCACAGTTGCAGAGAGAAAGAGAGAGAGAGAGGTCTTCCATCCGCTGGTTCACTCCCCAGATGGCCGCAATGGCCGGAGCTGGGCTGATCCGAAGCCAGAAACCAGAAGCTTCTTCCAGGTCTCCCCCATGGGTGCAGGGGCCCAAGGACTTGGGCCATCCTCTACTGCTTCCCCAGGCCATAACAAAGAGCTGGATCGGAAGTGGAGGAGCCAGGACTTGAACCCATGCCCATATGGGATGCTAGCACTGTAGGCAGCGGCTTTACCTGCTATGCCACAGCCCTGGCCCCACTAATTTTTTTTAAAGGTACATCTTAATATATAGTTCTTGGGCTAAAGTATTGAACAAAACTGTATGATACTTAGTAGAAACCTTTCATTTATTTAACTCTTAATTCTTATACTACCTAGTCCAGGTAGAATGGAGAGAGTGTAGTTAGATAAATAGTAAGCTATTTGAAGGTAAAGCTTTAAATCCTCAATGAAGTAATATCTGGTAGAAAATTGTTAGATGGTGTTGAGTGAATACGCATATGAATAGAACATCTGTAAATATTAAATTTCATTGTATACATTTTAGATATCTAGTTATTCTTCTCCCTGTATTGTGTGACCGTAATGACTACATGCTATCAGGTATAAAACACTGGGCTGGTATTGTAGAACTGGGTTCTGGCTATATTAAATACATAGTGGGTTATTTCAGCAAATCATTTCCTTAGAGCTTTTTAAAGTATGTATTACAGTATCTAGTCAAATACTTTTTAGCATTTTAAAACTTTTTCATTAATATTTTTATAGTCACCTTTAATTGCTTATGAATTATTAAAACATACTGCACGGTACAGAGGGCATTCCAGGAAGAAAGATGCAGAGAGCATGTTGTATTTGAGAATGTAAGGTAGGATTTTGTGACTAGAGTGCTTGGTGTAATTATGTGTGTCATAGGAGGTAAAGGTGAAAATGATATGCAGAGACTGGTTTGATCCTGTGAATGATAGGATATGGGACAGGAACAGAATAGAGAGCTGTTAAAGTGTCTTAAGTTGAAAAGTAACATTTAATGTTCTTTCTTAGAGGATAAATCTAATGGTCTTGTTGCTGCAGTAGTCCAGGCAGTTGATGACCAGGTCTAGAACTAAGGTAGCAGTGATAAGGTTGATAAATGGGAGCAGCCTGTAAGAAATATTAAGGAGTTAAAATCACTAAGACTTTTGGCAGGGGATGGAAGAGTTTGGGGTGACTCAAGAACTGGACCTTAAGCACTTATAATGAAACTAGTGGTTATCCCTGGGCTTCAAATGGAGTGAATTTCATAGTCAGTATAGATGACAAGAGTGAGTTGTGAAACATATGCAGATTTTCATAACAGTGTTTTTTTTTTTTTTTTGCTTTTAAAAAGGATGCATTCTCTGAATTTGTAGCAAATAACAATTAGATAAGTCAAGATCTGTGAATTTCTAGACATTGTTGAAACGTATGAATTAACAAAGAAAAAAATCTCCTTGCAAAAGAACATGAAACTAGAGGAATGGACTCTGTATTAAATATTTCCAAAGAGTTCCTGAGACCAAAAATGGTGGCCCTTCTTTTCCAGCAGCTGGAATCCAAAAGATCTTGAAACCAGTCCTGAAAGGCTTGCTCCCATGCAAGAAATCCTGATGGCTTTTGAGAGGAAGATAGAGAACTATTCTGGAAAATTTCAAGTGGTAGTGGAGGTGAGTCACTGACATGAAGAATTTATTCAGGGACTATAATTATTCATTTGTCTTTTTAAATAGAAGGGTTTTTTTTTTTTTTAAAGCTATTTATTTGATATACAGAGAGAGAGGGAAAGAGACACATACTACATACACATACACAGAAAAAGAGAAGGAAAGAGAGAGAAAAAGAAAGAAATAATTCTTCCATTCACTTGTTCATTCTCCAAATGACCACAACGGTTCAGGCTGGGTCAGGCTGAAGCCAGTGGCATGGAACTCCATCCAGGTCTCCCATGTAGGTGGCAAGGACCCAACTACTTGTACCATGTTCTGATTTCTTAGGAGCATTAGAAGGGAGCTGGATCAAAAGCAAGACAGCTGTTTCCCTGATAAGGGATGCGAGAGACATCTTAACCTGCTTTGCCACTAACACCGGCCCCAAGAGGTTTTTTTAAAAACACGGATTCAGCTAAGGCAGTTGAAAATTATAGTCTTAAGCCGGCGCCGCGGCTCACTAGGCTAATCCTTCGCCTTGCGGCGCCGGCACACCAGGTTCTAGTCCTGGTCAGGGCGCCGGATTCTGTCCCGGTTGCCCCTCTTCCAGGCCAGCTCTCTGCTGTGGCCCGGGAGTGCAGTGGAGGATGGCCCAAGTGCTTGGGCCCTGCACCCCATGGGAGACCAGGAGAAGCACCTGGCTCCTGCCATCAGATCAGTGCGGTGCGCCAGCTGCAGCGCGCTGGCCGTGGCGGCCATTGGAGGGTGAACCAATGGCAAAGGAAGACCTTTCTCTCTGTCTCTCTTTCTCTCACTGTCCATTCTGCCTGTCAAAAAATAAAAAAAGAAAAATGAATAAAGAAAAAAGAAAATTATAGTCTTTGTAGTTTTAAAGATTTTAATGAAAATAGTAGAGCCATGTATTCCCTACTGCTGGCAGAAATACCATAAAACTTTGAAAAAAATTTCAGTCCTTAGCAGCAGTACTGTTTAAGAAGATGATACTGGGAAAATACATGATAATTAAATGTCAGACTTGTATTTTTACTGTGAGATCTACTTGGATGGGTTTTAGAAATATGTATGGGGGCTGGCACTATGGCATAGTGGGTAAAGCTGCTGCCTGCAGTGCCAGCATCACATATAGGCACCAGTTTGAATCCCAGCTGCTCCATTTCTGATCCAGCTCTGCTATGGCCTGGGAAAGCAGTAGAGGATGGCCCAACTGCTTGGGCCCTTGTACCAAGTGGGAGACCAGGAAGAAGCTCCTGGCTTCGGATCAGCACAGCTCCAGTAGTTGAGGCCAATCGGGGAGTGAACCAGAAGATGGAAGATCTCTCTCTGCCTTAACTTCTCTTTCTGTGTAACTCTTTCAAATAAAATAAATAAATCTTTTTAAAAAATGCATGTATTTGATTTGAATCATAACCCTACTTGAACTGTCGATGGTGTTTATTTAGATACAGTGCAGAATTAATATTCAGTTTTGAGAACGAGAAATGTATGCGCATGGCGCAAACCTCCAAGAGTGTTAAAAGTATAAAGTGATCAGTTTTGTCCCATATTCATCTGGTTTCCTCTGTTGAAGCAACCACATTTGTCAGTTTCATGTGGATTCTTCCTGAAAGATTTTATATATATACCAGGGGTCTTCAAAAAGTTTATTGAAAATGGACATTATCTTTTAATTTCATTTTCCATGAGCATGTAAAGCCTCTTCTTACATACAAACATTTAAGTGATTTATATTCCTACACAAAATCTGACCTGGAGGTAGGATTCTTTTTCCCCTCCAATCTGTTCCTCAGAAAGTTGGGTTGAAAAGTTTTATTTTTAATAGTTGTATCTTTCTTCCTCTGTATTTAAAATAGACATTTAGCATCCTTTTATTAGACATTAATGCTTAAAATCTATCAGTTATTTTAATGGGTTTCATTTTTGGCATTGGGAATTTAGAAGACCTAATTGCAACCTAATGGTAGCCTAATCACTTGCAATACTGCTACTCCATTATTCTTTCCACTTACTAAAAAAAAGTAAACTCCAAAGGACAAAACAAAAACACAAATACAAATTTGTTATTACTATCCACATAGCTTTCTAAAATAATGCATCAGCATAACTTTTAGTTTTATTCTTAGTGACTGAGGGTCAAAGTCAAGGATGCATCGCAGGGGACAAATAGGAGGAAGGTATGGAAACAAAGGGATGATGCATAGAAATGGGAAGTTCTAGGAGCCACATTTATAGCTGCTGAGCCTGGAACAGACTGTTTTTGGCTTTAATTGGTCTAGAACAAATAGAAGCTGTCCCCATATCTTGAAGTAGTTTATCACCAAGAGAGTTCTACATTCCAAGATTTTTAAAAGGTCAAAATAAGGAAAAAGGCAAGTGGTTTTTTTTTGTTGTTGTTGTTGTTTTTTGTTTGTTTGTTTTTGTTTTTGTGTGTTTTTTTTTTTTTTTTTTGTTTTTTTTTTTTTGACAGGCAGAGTTAGAGAGAGACAGAGAGAAAGGTCTTCTTTTTTCCTTTGGTTCACCCTCCAATGGCTGCCGCGGCCGGCGCGCTGCGCCCATCCGAAGCCAGGAGCCTGGTCTCCCATGCGGGTGCAGGGCCCAAGCACTTGGGCCATCCTCCACTGCCTTCCCAGGCCACAGCAGAGAGCTGGACTGGAAGAGGAGCAACCGGGACAGAATCCAGTTCCCCAACCGGGACTAGAACCCGGGGTGCTGGTGCCGCAGCTCACTAGGCAAGTTTTTTTTAAAGATTTATTTATTTGAAAGAGTTACACAGAGAGAGGAGTGCCAGAGAGAGACAGAGAGAGGTCTTCCATCCGATGGTTCACTCCCCAATTGGCCTTAACGGCTGGAGCTGCGCCAATCCGAAGCCAGGAGCCAGGAGCTTCTTCTGGGTCTCCCATGTGGGTGCAGGAGCCCAAGAACTTGGGCCATCTTCTACTGGTTTCCCAGGCCATAGCAGAGAGCTGAATGGGAAGTGGAGCAGCTGGATCTCGAACCGGTGCCCATATCGGATGCTGGTGCTTCAAGTCAGGCGTTAACTTGCTGCGCCAGAGCGCTGGCCCCCAAAATTGCACGTTTTACAAGAGGTCTTCAAAAAGTTCGTGGAAAAGTCTGTGTGTTATGAAACTGCATGGATTTAAATTTTGTTTTCTATCAAGTTATCTTTTAATTCCATCGTTATATGAACTTTCTGATATCCCATCCTCTTCTCAAGGGAAGGAATCATTACTTTCAGGTGGCTTGTCATTTATCTTTTATTAAATATTTAATTATTGTTTCCTGACACTGACAGTGACTTAACTCAGCTACATTTTGTTTTTATTTGTTATTACTACCTTTTGTCTTTACTACCTTTTGTCACTTATTTATTTTAAGTCTCCATTTTCAAGGAAACTGTGTGTGTGTGTTTGCTGCTTATGAATTTGTCACTGGAGATGCCCCACTGACATAAAGTAGTGATTTTATTTTTATATATACAGTATTGGCACATAAAGTTTCTTGTTGCATTTGTTTGCCACTTACTGATTCTGCTTAGTTTTTAAATTTCTGCCTACTGCTTATTATGGTTGTTAGTTTTAGTTTATTAAATTTGATATCAGAACATTCTAGTGAAAACTTTAGATCAGTAGCTTCAGTTTCTCTTCATTTACTGTAAAACACAGAACACTTAGAGTATATATATATATTTTTTAAGGATTTATTTATTTCAAAGTCAGACTTTTAGGGAGAGAAGGAGAGAAGGGGAGAGAGAGAGAGAGAGAGAGAGAGAGAGAGAGAGAGAGATATCTTCCATCTGCTTCTTTATTCCCCAAATGGCTGCAATAGCAAGGGCTGGGCCAGGCCAAAGCCAGGAGCCAGGAGCTTAATCTGGGTTTTCCACATAGGTAACAGGGACTCAAATGCTTGGACCATCTTCTGTTGCTTTAGCAGGTTATTAGCAGGGAGCTGGATCGTAAGTGGAAAAGCCAGGACACAAATTGACACCAGTGTCATAGGCAGTGGCTTTACCCGCTGTGCCATAAAGCTGACCCCTAGTTTTTGCTTTTTTTTGTTTTTTGTTTTTTTTTTTTTTGGGCAATTAAGCTTCCATTGAAGACTATCCCAGAAGACTTTGCGTATTATGTTTCAGACATTCAAGAAAGAATTCATGTAGAATTATTTTCACAATGCAGTCCCCCAGACAGCCTCAACTATTTTGTTGTTTTTAATGTTAAAACTGACTATGTGAAATGTTTTGTTATTTAAGAAGTTTAAGAAATAGAAATGGTTCTGTATGGTTAGTTGTGAAGACAGTTTGTCTGGCCATAGATGCTTTTCAGTAATTCGAATAGTATTTTTTGAAATTGAATCTCATGTAATGTATCAGTCTTCAGATTGGTAATGTTCTATATACTGGGTTATGCAGAGAAACTAAAAAAACATAATTTACAAATTAATGAGGGCATGATACCTTTAATAGAAGACTTTGGAATTCTAAGGCATGACTTGCTATACGATTTCTAAATAATAAAACCTACTTTTGTAATTTTAACAGTGGTTTTTGATGAAAATTATTGAGTCAAAAAGTACAATAAATCTTTCTAGGAATACATTATATAATGCATTAAAGTAGAGCAGACCATATTTAATGGGAAATGTAAAATTAATTTAAAAATATGTTCTACCTAACTTGGATTTGTTGTAACCATGAAGCACATAGTTCTTTATTTATCAATATGATAATTTATTTTCTTAAAGTAAAATGAATGTTGAGTTTGTATTTAAAGTATATTCTTACAGTAATTTATTTGTCAAGAGTATCAATACATTTTCAGTTCACTGGCTGTTTTGTAATTAAAAACATCTTAATTTTGAGATGAGCTATTGTTTCCTAAGTAAATATCTGTATAAAAATATTTTTAAGACAAACATAATAGAAACTTTAAGTAATTAGTTGTCTTCCTCTTTACTTTTGCATTCTTGACATGTGAGAGAAGGTACACCCAAATACACACATACGGATGAAATGACATGACTTCTCTAAAGCTGGAGAATTTTCAGAATTACTAATGTCTTTGAGCTTGTGTTAGTTTATTTGATAGTCTTACAAGTATCCCTCCTGTTGGATAAATTGAAAACAGGTATGGAAAATTTAAATTTTTCAAAATAATGCACAGTACTTAGGGTCTGTCTTTATTCCTAGGAAATAAATGGTAGAAATTAAGGTATGTAGCTCATTACCTATAGCTTTAATCTTCTACTGGTTACAAATAATTAAAGATTACTTGTTCTTTTAAAATAAATACATGCCATTTATCATCCTATTTTCATTTTTTTATAACCAGTCTACTTGTCCCAGCTTTGGGAAACCAGGTCATTAATTACCAAAGAATAGGCAACTAAAATTCCCCTTTCTGTCTCTGTGTTTGCTAAAACAGTTTGGTTGAGGGAATTTAAGAAAAAAAGAATAATGTTTAAATCAACAAGAATGATGTTTTCATAATGGAAACAACACTTAAAGTATGCCTCTATCTTGTAAAAGTTTCCTAGATGCTATTTTTGATGGGCTACCACACAGTAAAAAGGATTTTGAGTGATAGAACTTGATTGTAGTCTTTGCACTTTCACTGATGCATGTGTGTTACTCAACAGAAAAAATCTTGCCATTTCATTGTGCCTTAGTTTCCTCATCTGTAGAATGAACAGTGAGTCTCTAAAGCAAAGAGCCTCGTGTTTATATACCTCGCTGGGCATAGTCCCAGTTCCATTGGATGAAGCCTGAGATATCTAAACTACTGATGGCTGGTGTTGCTTCTGTTAAAAGTTGAATCATGGGAGACGTGCTTTTATGACTGTTACTTAATAGGTTGGAGATTAAATTTCCTCTCCTATAAAACTAAGGTAATAAAGCCTATTTTAGGGTTGTTTTGTAATTTAAAATGGTAAATATCAGTGTATTTATAGAATATTGAATATAAGTATATATTCAGCATAACTGTTACACTGTTTTCTTTATGTATTTTCTCCTGCCAGTTACTGAACATAATTTGCTCTGTTTGATTCTACAGCCAATAGAGTCCATTTTCATAACTGTTCTTAGGGTCCTTCATTAGGGTGTCTTGAAACCTTAATGCAGTTAGTTTGTACCATATTCTTTATCATTTTCCCAGAAGACCAGCCCATTTTCCCTACCACTTGGCCCTAACAGTCATCTCCATATTACTCAACCTTTCATCTCCACTGATCCTTTCACTGCTGATCCCTACTGTACTTTTTTATATATTTGACATTATCTTCTGTAGTCTCATAAAATGATCTCTTTATATCTGTGATGCCATTGAATCTGTTTTCTTCAATCCCAGCAAACACATAGAAGCAACTGCACCTTGTTATTTTTTGGCAGTGGTCTCCTCTAGAAGCATCTTACTATTTTAGTGTACTTCTCCCTTTTAGATATTTATGCCTCCTTTTATTCCTACTATCAAATTTTGGTGGATAACATCACTAGAACGATGCTTAATAATTTGGGTTAATGTACATATATACCTTGTTCCTAATTATTTTCTAATTAGTCAAAATAAAATATTGATGACTTGCATAAATAAATGTGTACAATCATGTTTGTTTCCTAGACTAATAAGGAAAAAATGTGTCTGTTATAAAAATGTGTCTGGTATAATAAATGTGTCTGTTATAATTGATGTATATATAATACATCAATTCTAAGATGTATTCTTCCTCAGAGATGTTAAAATATGAAAAGCATATAACTAAAGATTGATAAGATATTGTATGTATAATAGATGATGCTTTTAATCATCAACTTTTGTTTTTAAAGGTTTACTCATTTATTTGAAAGGCAGAGTTACAGAGAGACAGAGGCAGAGAGGGAGAGAGAAAGAGAGAGGTCTTTCATCCGCTGGCGTACTCCTCAGATGGCTGCAATGGCTGGAGCTGAGCTGATCTGAAGCCAGGAGCCAGGAGCTTCTTCTGGGTCTCCCACAAGGGTGCAGGGCCCAAGGACTTGGGCCATCTTCCATTGCTTTCCCAGGCCACAGCAGAGAGCTGGATCGGAAGTGGAGCATGCAGGACTCCCAACTGCTCCCCATATGGAATGCTAGCACTGCAGGTGGCCGCTGTATATGCTGTACTGCAGTGTCAGCTCCAGTCGTCAACTTTTATGTTAAAATTTCCATGTACTCTTCTTGCTTACCTGGTAGAAACTTTTCCCATTTTCTTACTGTAACAGTTTCAGAGACCTAAATCTAGATGACTTTTTGCTTCATTTTAGATACTCTACAGTCTAAGAGGCATTTTTTCTTTCCAAATGTTTGATGATTTTATGATTATGTAACTTGATCATCCTACTTCCAAATTCATACTATGGCTCAGAGATGCAGCATTATCTGAGTATTAGATATGGAAAACATTTTTTTCCCTCTGTTCAGGAAAGGTGAGCTACACAAGGTTTCTAAGTCCTCCCCACCCCCCCCAATTACATAATTACATTTTAGCTTCACTCATACTCATTCATGCCAGTATCCACCATGACATAATAGAGCCCTTTGATCTTGTACTGAATGTTCACCTTATACAAAGTTTTTCATCTTACATAGTTTTGAAGCTCAAATTTATTAGCTTCTGTTTCATCTTGGGCTAAATAACCACCTTCACCTTTAATTCTGTTTCTGGCTGCTTTCCCTGTTACTTCACTTTCTCAGTATCTCTAGGGAAGTGACTTATAAGGGGATGCTTACATAGAAGTAAAGTAGAATAGATACCCAGAACTGAGTATATTGGAATTTTGTATATCTAAAATCTTTCAGTTGGGAGAAGAGTCAGGATAATTTTTATTTGAAGGAAGATGGTTCTGTGTATACTTAAGTGCAGCACCTCAAGATTGACGTTGGTTAATCTGAGTCATTACCTGAGATGTGTAGGGATTTGTGTCTGGGAAATCAGAAAAATAAAGTACAAAAACTGTTCTATTTGTTAAAAACATATTAAGGAACTCAGGGTATATTTATATATATATATATGTATATATATGATATGATACAACAATTATATATTTTTTGGTAAATCTTTCATTTAGTTTCAAGTAGAATATAAAGAAACTACTGTTTGGCTGGTCATTATAGATAGAAGATACTGAAACTTAAACTGGTTGAAATGATTATCAAATTGTTTCATGTCACAGCTTTTATGTTACAGATTTCAGGGAAGAGGTAATTTGCAAAATTTGTGAATAAAATTTGACCATTAGCCCATTTTTTTGTGGGGAAGGCTTTTAGCAGAACATCATAGGACCTTATAACCTCAAAGAAATAAACTCAATTCTGTGATGTTCTAGGCCAGCAATATTGCTTTTTTATCTAACCTCCCTTGTGATCTTCATTGTAAATCATGAGACTCCCAGAGTACTTTAAAGCCCCAAAACAGAGAAAACTTGATTTTGTTTCGTTAGCCATGGCAATAGCAGCATTGTTTAAGTGGTATATATAAGAAATAATACTTTCCACAACTAGGGAATTCACTTTTAGGAAGTAATGAATATAAAGGTGGTAAGGTTTACACAGAACACAGATGTTTAGAAGTCTGTGGATCCATTTGTGTTGACAGATATGAAGGCTTAAAAATAGGTTTCTAATTTGAACTTGAAAAATAATTTTATAGTTGTGATTTAAATTATTTTTCTAAAGAGAAGAGTTTTACATTAGAAATAATGTTAGTATTTATATATGTATTTGCATATAGGAATTACTTTTTAATGTAAACATAATAAAAATTCTTGATTTTCTTTTATTATAGTGCATGCAAGATATGGGAAATACTAAAGCAAGACTACTTTATGAAGCCAATCTTCCAGAGAACTTTCGAAGACCACAGACAGATCAGTATCCTTTAAAACTTGCTCATTGTGGATTTAAAAAGAATTAATTCATTTTCATAATTTGTATCTATCTTATCTGTTAGTGTTTAGGAAGGTGTGAACTTTATCTTGCTATTGTTCATTAAAGATAGAAATTGATTTTCTGGGCTGGTGGTATGGCATAGTGGGCTGGGCCTCCGCCTGTTATGCCAGCTCTCCATGTAGGCACTGGTTTGTGTCCCAGCTGCTCCTCTTCTGATCTGGCTCTCTGCTGTGGCCTGGGAAAGCAATGGAGACTGGCCCAAATGCTTGGGCCCTTCCACCTGCATGGAGGACCCAGAGGAACCTCCTTGTTCTTGGCTTCAGATCGGCCTAGCTCCAGCCATTGCAGCCATTTGGGGAGTGAGCCAGCAGATGGAAGACCTTTTTCTGTGTCTCTCCCTCTCTCTCTGTAGCTCTGCCTCTAAAATTAAATAAATTGATTTTCCTTGAGCAACACTTTGTATATAAGTAGGCTTTTAAGAAATTTTATTTATTTATTTAGGAGGCAGAGAGAGTGAGCAAGCTCCCTTCTGCTGGTTCATTTGCCACATGCCCACAACCAGTTCTGGCCTGTGGATGAAGCCAAGAACTCAATCCAGTTCTCTTATGAGGGTAATAGGAATCTAGCCAGTCAGTTGAGCCACCACCAAAGCCTCCCAGGGTTTGCATCAGCAGTAAGTTGGAGTCAGGAGCTAAAGCCCAGTATTGAACTCAAGTACTCTGATACGGGATGTGGCATCCCAGCCAGCTACTAACTGCTTGGCTAAACATTCAGCCCTGTAATAGGAATCTGGTAAATACATGACACATATATTATTTTTATGTACCAAATTCTAAAATGTTATAACTGGCCTTTTTGCTTGATCTCTGTCTTTTTAAAAAAAATTTTAAAGATTTACATATTTATTTGAAAGGCAGAGTTGCATAGAGAGCGCTCTCATCCACTGGTCCATTCCCCAAATGGCTGCAATGGCCGGGGCTAGGCCAGGACAGAGCCAGGAGCTTCCTCTTGTTCTCCTACATGGGTACAAGATCCCAAGCATTTGGGCCATCTGCTGCTGCTTTCCCAGGTACATTATCAGGGAGCAGGATCGAAAGTGGAGCAGCTAAGACACTGCCAGCATGGTAGGTGGTGGCTTAACCCTTCATGCTGCAATGCTGGCCCTGATCTCTGTCTCTTGATTGGAGAATGTCTGTTGTTTATTGATTTATATTATTAGAGATTTGATTTGTCTTTTTAAGCCGTTTTTTAAACCGTAAGAATCTTGTGATTGCTTTAATTTACTCCCTTTTTGCTCTGAACCCGCAAACCTGAGTTCATATATAAGATGCCTCAAGCTGAAGAATTCTCCTCTTCTGCAAGTTTTATGTAATTATATTTATGTGAAACAGTTTAGTATTTAGGCATTTAAAAGGCAGATTATATATTTAGTGCAATTACTAAATAATTCATGTTAATGTTTTCTGTTAATGTTCTATCTCTAGGTTGTACAACTGTTTGCTTTATTATATATTTGCCTTTATAAATGGATAGACCATTTTCCCACAGGCATTATGCTCAGGATGTGTCTCACATTTGTCAATGATAAAATCATTTGATTCTATGGGATTTCTGAAGGTTTATATTGGAGTTTGAGAAAGTAGGTCATAAAAACTGCACTGCTTTGTCAATAAGTTTATCTTCTAAAAAGATAACATTAATGATTTTGACAATGAAATGTAGCTTCCTAAAGATGAATTGCATGTTACTCATTTGTATAGTTTAACAGTGTCTGATTATTTTTATATTTGGACAGAAACCTTTTTTTGTTATTATTTTATAATTGAAAAGTTAGTAATTTTAAACTCACCTTTTTCTGTTTCCACCTTCCTCATCATTTTCCCCCAAATTAAGTAACCTGATATCCAAGGCAATTTTTGTTGTAGGAAGATCCTAGAGTAAGAATGGGAGGTACATTTTAGATGTGGGAAAAAAAATGAGCAAAAGTATGGAGGTAGGAGGAAATATGACCTATTAAGTGTTTTGTTTTTTTTTTGTTTTGTTAGGCAGAGTGGGTAGTGAGAGAGAGAGACAGAGAGAAAGGTCTTCTTTTTCCCGTTGGTTCACCCTCCAATGGCCGCCATGGCTGGCACGCTGCGGCCGGCACACCACGCTGATCCGAAGGCAGGAGCCAGGTGCTTCTCCTGGTCTCCCATGGGGTGCAGGGCCTAAGCACTTGAGCCATCCTTCACTGCCTTCCCGGGCCACAGCAGAGAGCTGGACTAGAAGAGGGGCAACCGGGAAAGAATCCGGCGCCCTGACCGGGACTAGAACCCGGTGTGCCGGTGCTGCTAGGTGGAGGATTAGCCTATTGAGCCACAGCGCCGGCCACCTATTAAGCTTTTTATGTGATAAAATTATGGAGGAGGTATCATAAGAAAACTAAAAGATGTTTTGATCTGGATTATAAAGAGTTTTCAATATTATAGGGAACAATTTGGACTTCATTTTATTGGCCCAAGGGGTTGAAGTGTTTGGAAACACATGAAGGACTTTGAAACAGGAGAAAAAGTAGAATATTAGCTTTTCAGCACAGGGAAGATATTAATTGGAGGTAAAAGGAGATCCTAGAGGTAAAGAGACCATGCAGAATGCTATTTTTAGCTCCAGCATGAGCAGTAATGAAGATCTAAATTATTATAGTGGTGTTGAGAACACAGAGAAAGAAATTGGTAAAACAGGAGCAGTTGGGCTATTTTGAGATTGACTTTGATTCTGAGCAAGATACTGAGATGAACTCAGAGCTTCTAGCTTATATGACTGTAAAGCTTATTTATTTACTGAGACACTACCAGATGGAATTTAAGATTTAGAAATGAAAGATAATGAACCATGCTGCATCACCCTAGGCCGACTGGGTGTTTGCTGGACATAAAAATGGAGTTACCTATTTAGTAGCTAAAAATATGAGTCTGGACCCTAAAGAAAGCAGGGAATGCCGATTGGGGAGTCACTTAGTCTTTAGGTAGTGTAAAATTCAGGAGTGAAATTATGTTCACTTACAGTAGTGATCTTTTGTTCTTTCTTAGGTTTTTTTGTTTTTTGTTTTTTTTTTTTTTTTTTTAAGAATCTTAGCGATACTCTTTTCTTTTCCTCTAAAAAATGAAGAATAGAGCATGGTAGAAGGAGATAGAATCAGGCCAACAAATCAATGTCTTAGGATGGGGATGGAGAACATCTGACCCATGGGTTGTACAGGGTCTGTAAAATCATTTGGTCTGGCCCTGCCAAGGCGACTGCCAGTGGTACTCAAAATTGAATAAATTTATAGCAGGCTAATTTTTTAAAAGGATTATTTATTTATTTGAATGGTTGAGTTATAGAGAGTGAGGAAAGAAGAGACACAGTGAGAGGTCTTCCATGTGCTGGTTCACTGCCCAGGTGTCAGCAACGGCCAGGGCTGGGCCAGGCTGAGCCTAAGCCAGGAGTTTCATCTGGGTCTCTCATGTGGGTGGCAGGGGCCCAACTACTTGGGCCATCTTGTGTTGCTTTCCCAGGCACATTAGCAGGGAGCTGGATCAGAAGGGGAGCAGTAGAGACTAAAATGGGATACTAGCATTGCATGCAGCACTTTAACTCACTATACCACAATACTGGGCCCAGTGGGCTAATCTTTAAGTTGATAATTTTGTATGAACCATGAATAATGTTACAAATATCCAAATGACCCTTGGCAGAAAAAGAGATTCCCCACCCCAGTCCTAAGTGGTTGTTACCAATTGCTTGCTTGTTTTAATTTATTCTCCATCTTTTTGCTACCAACCCACAAACCTGAGTAGATAGATAAAAAGCTTCAAATTGCAGAATGCTTTTATGAAAGTTTTTGTGTATGTGGAGGGGTTGGATTGTTTCTTGTTTTGGTTTTGGCTTCTCTTGGATATTGCAGGCTAATTTATTTGAGGTTCTAAAACGTTTTGGGTTTACTGTCTATATAGTACCTTACATAAAAAAGCTGCTTTCAAGTTATTTGTCACTATGATTCCAGGTTGTTTTCACATAAGTCTGAAAGATATTCAGAGAAGGAAGGACAGTATATAGCTTCTTTTGTATCTCTGTGTATTGAATTCTTCTCTGGACTATTCTGTATAAGTTGGTAGGCATACCATTTCTTAAGTAATTATCATCAATTTTATGATAAGCCTTATAAAAGTGAGGTTGATACATTTAAAAATATTTGGTTCATATCTAAAATTTTCAGGAAAGATAAGTTTTTTTTTTTTTGACAGGCAGAGTGGACAGTGAGAGAGAGAGACAGAGAGAAAGGTCTTCCTTTGCTGTTGGTTCACCCTCCAATGGCTGCCACGGCCGGTGCGCTGCGGCCAGCGCACCGCGCTGATCCGATGGCAGGAGCCAGGAGCCAGGTGCTTTTCCTGGTCTCCCATGGGGTGCAGGGCCCAAGCACCTGGGCCATCCTCCACTGCACTCCCTGGCCACAGCAGAGAGCTGGCCTGGAAGAGGGGCAACCGGGACAGAATCCGGCGCCCCGACCGGGACTAGAACCCGGTGTGCTGGCGCCGCTAGGCGGAGGATTAGCCTAGTGAGCCGCGGCGCCGGCCTGGAAAGATAAGATTTTTATAGTGAATTGATTGGTGTCTGGTATCTAAATCTTTGACCTTTGACATAGTGAAGATAATTATACTGGAAATAATAGATACAGTAGCTTTTTGCATAATATGGGTTTGCCTTATACTAAGTACTGCATTTGCCTTTTATGTCTTTCAAAATAGCTGCATGAGATAGAGCGAATCTTCTTTTCAGAGGGAGGAGGTAGGGGCTGGGTGGGGTATCCAAAGATCTATTAAAAGTCTTCTGGGGGCCGGCGCCGCGGCTCACTAGGCAAATCCTCAGCCTACGGCGCAGGTACCCCCGGTTCTAATCCAGGTTGGGGCGCCGGATTCTGTCCCGGTTGCTCCTCTTCCAGTCCAGCTCTCTACTGTGGCCCAGGAGTGCAGTGGAGGATGGCCCAGGTGCTTGGGCCCTGCACCCGCAATGGGAGACCAGGAGGAAGCACCTGGCTCCTGGCTTCGGATTGGCGCAGAGCGCTGGCCGCAGCGCGCCAGCTGTAGCGGCCACTTGGGGGGTAAACCAATGGGAAAAAGGAAGACCTTTCTCTCTGTCTCTCACTAACTCTGCCTGTCAAAAAAAAAAAAAAAAAAAAAAAAAAGTCTTCTGGGGCCAGCTTTGTGGTGTGGTGGGTTGAAGCCCAGGCCTGCAGCACCGGCATCCCATGTGGGCACTGGTTCTAGTCCTAGCTTCTCCACTTCCGATCCAGCTCTCTGCTATGTCCTGGGAAGGAAGTAAAAGATGGCCCAAGTGCTTGGGCTCCTGCCCCCATTTGGGAAACCTGGAAGAAGCTCCTAGATACTGGCTTCCTTTCTGTTGAGCTCAGGCTATTGTGGCCATTTGAGGAGTGAACCAGCAGATGGAAGACTTCTCTGTCTCTACTTCTCTCTGTAACACTTTATTTCAAATAAATAAAGCAAAGCTTTAAAAAAAAGATAAAAAGAATCTTCTGAAAGCTTCTAGACTTTCCCTCCTATTTAAGGGCTCTTGGAAATTATTTAATGATCGTCTCAGTGAAATTATTGTCACCACATTTGAGTTTTGATGGCCTTTATATATAGGCTTATAGTGTGGCACTCTTTGTAACTAAATCAAGATCTAGGTGAAGATTTCAGCTCTCAGTAGCTGCTGTGATTCGTGTTTGGATTATGTGTATGTATGCTGTTCTTAGCTCAAGCATGCTTATTTGATTTTTACAAATAACACTACTGCTTTCAAAGCATTTACAAATTATGATCAAATTCATATAGGTGTTAATCTTTCGTTTTTCACTAAAAGGTAATCTAATGGTTGCTGGGAGCAGTTTGAAAAGGGACTTTGCCTGAACTTAGGTAGACTACTACAGTTAAGAATATAAATTGATACAAGTACAGCTCTTGGACCATGAGCCCATGCATGCTCCATATCCCATATAATACTGTAACCTTAAAAATTACCTTAGTTATTACAATAGTACTTTTATCATTTCTTCTTTTAATTATGTGATTTGGTTGTTTTATAAGGAAGGCTAGTAACAAAACTAGTATCTTCCCTCCCCCCCCCCTTCTCTCTCTCCCACCCACCCGTTGGTTGTTAAAAAGGTCATTGCTCTTTGAAAAGCTTAACATCTCTATGCTTCTATAGATATAAATATAGTTGTCTTATCTGTGGAGGCAAGTAGAACCAGATTGCGTTAAAAATCATATAATATGGGATCTCATTGCATTCTAAAAAAGAATTATTGCTTTTTAAAAGCTTTACAGTTTATAAAAGTCATGCAAAAGCTGCTCTGAAAAGTGTAATTTCTCATGTGATGTGGTTAATTATAGGCCTCACGTGCTGGTAGGTGACAAATGATAAAGCTTTACATTAAGCTTTTCATTATTAGTATTTTTGTCTTATCTGAAAACTTTAATTATTTCAGTTCCATGCGATCTATTGTGTGCTGAAGCTAATCAGCAGTTCTGCTTTGAGCTTTTCAAAGTTTTTGCTCCTGTCAGTGGTGTGTGTTTGAAACTGGAAGATTTTGTTCTTTGGGAGTAGATATTAATTTAATTGTCTCTGAAATGGTATCTTTAAAGAAAAGGAAGAAAATCTTAATAGGTAAACAACATGTTAAAAGATAAAGCATGTAATAATTAAAAATTTTTCTGGGCCTATAGAGTACCAATTGTTAGTTTTGGCATTGGAGAAAATTAGGGTTGCTACAGTGATGCTTTATTAACTATAGGCATGGAGAAGAATCTAGGATATTTTGATGTCTGTGTACTAAATCCTAAATCAGCCACTTAAACTTGAATTGTTATTAATACAATGAGTCTTCAGGAAGTTACTAGAAAAATCATATTATGAAAATACTGTGTGTGGATTTCAAAATATTTTTACACCAAAATTTCTTTTAATTCTGTTTTTCCACAAACTGAAGTACCCTCATAGAATCTTTACATTGATTGTCTGAAAATATTGCTGTTTCTAATTTTTAAAATCATATTATTGATCTACATCAGTATAACTATATTCTTACATCTCAAATGATATTTGGAGACTGGCAGTTAAAGATGTATATTTTCTAGTCTCCAAATTCACTAATTCTTCTATTGTTTCTTGTTTATTTACCTGTATGAGCTTAATGATAATGCAGGGCATTTTAACCCATAACAATGGTTGCTAAGTAGTTCCCCTCCCTACCACAGTCCCTATCTTTTAAAAGGTTTGCCTGTCAGGGCTGGTGCCATGGCCAAGTAGGTTAAGCATTCACCTGCAGTGCTGACATCCCATATCGACATCTGTTTGACTCTTGCCTATTCCACTTCCACTCTTAGCTCCCTGTTGGTGGCCTAGGAACATGTAGAAGATGTATGCGTGCTTGGGCCCCTGCATCCGAATGGGAGACCTGGAGGAAGCTGCTGGCTCCTTGCTTCGGATTGGCCCACCTCCAGCCTGTTGCAGTCATTTGGGGAGTGAACCAGTGAATGATAGACCTCTCTCTGTCTCTTCCTTTATCTGTCTGTAACTCTGCCTCTGAAGTAAATAAATACAACTTGATGAAAAAAAAGTTAGCCTATTAGAATAGCTTTATATTAATAAGAGCAAAAAGTTACATAGCATTCACAATTTATGATGCATTGCTCTTAGTTCTTCACATATACTAATTTATGTATTACAGTAATCCTATGAATTATTAGTATTATTCCCATTTTAAAGGTAATGAAACTATGGCGCAGTAACCATTAATTTTCCTTTCTTTCTCTATAGATTTGCCTGTTCTGGATTTTTCATGTAATTGAAAGAATATATTAGCTTCTTGTGTCTGTTTTATTTCACTTAGAATAGAGCTTTGAAGTTCTCCATGTTGTAACAAACATGAGTCCTCCATTCCTTTGTATAGTTGAAATTTTTATGTTGTGCAGATATTCCACATTTTGTTGATCAATATTTGAGCATTTCTATCTTTGAGCTATTATGAATAGTACTACTATGATTTCATTCCACAAATTTTTACTTGAAAACCTGTCTTCAGTTCTTTCAAGTATATACTCAAGAGTTGCATGGGCAGGAGGGAGGGTAGAGTGGGAAGAATCAGTATGTTTCTAAATTTGTATAATATAAATCATGTGAAGTTTTTATACTTTAGGTAAAATTTTTAAAAGTTGAAAAAAATTTAAGACAGTCCTATATGTTTTCTATGGTAACTGTTTACTGATAAATGTGTCCTCTTATAAATCCATCTTGGCAGTTCTTTGCCCTCTAACATTGAATAAAATTCAGGAGGCAGTAGCTACGGTTCTTTGAACCCACTACCTGTTTTTGTAAATTAAATTAGAATGCAGCCATGCTAACTCATTAATGTAGTTTCTGTGGCTGCTTTGGAGTCACATAGGCAGTTCTAGGTAATGAACATCTACACCAATTGTACTTTAGTTCTTTAAGGTCAAACTAACAATGAAACATTGACTTGCATGTGGGATCTTATTTAAAAAAAAAAGTGTGAGGACATTCTTGCTCTATGAGGCATGCAGGAATTGAGAACACAGGACTGGCATTGTGGTACAGTAAGTTAGGCAGTGTCTTCAACACTAATTGCCAGTTCAAGCCCCAACTGCTCTGCTTCCATTTCAGCTGAACATGACCCTAGTACTTGGGCTCCTGCCATGTGGGAGACCAGGATGGGGTTCCTGGCTTCTGGTTGGGCCTGGTGCAGGCCTGGCTGTAGTGTCCATTTTGGGAGTGAACTAGTAGATGGAAGATCTCTTGAACTCTGTTCTGCTCTGCCCTCTCCTTTGCCCCTCCTTTCACTCATCCTCTGCCTCATTGCCTTTCAAATAAATACAGGGATATTTTAAAAAACAAAAAAGGAAGCTGAGAACAACCAAGGACTTAGCATGTGTCCTAGACCACAGTCCTTTGGATGAATCCCGTGAAATTTAAAAAACTAATTTTATGGCATGTAATGATTGTTTTTTTTTTTTTTTTAATTTATTTTTTTTGAAAGGCAGAGTTACTGAGAGGCAGAGGCAGAGAGAGAGAGAGAGAGAGATCTTCCATCTGCTGGTTCACTCTCCAAAAGGCCGCAGTAGCCAGAGCTGGGCCCATCTGAAGTGGGGAGCCAGGAGCTTCTTCTGGGTTTCCCACATTGCACCATCTTCTATTGCTTTCCCAGGCCATAACAGAGAGTTGGATCTGAAGTGGAACAGCTGGGTCTTGAACTGGCGTCCATGTGGGATGCTGGCACTGCAGTTGGTGGCTTTACCAGCTACACTACAGCTCTGGCATCAAAGTTTTCCTGTTTTAATAATGTATTTTATTTATTTTTAAAGATTTATTTATTTATTTGCAAGTCAGAGTTACACAGAGAGAGGAGAGGCAGAGAAAGAGAGGTCTTCCATCCACTGGTTCACTCCCCAATTGGCTGCAACGGCCGGAGCGGTGCTGATCTGAAGCCAGGAGCTGGGAGCTTCTTCCTGGTATCTCACACAGGTGCAGGGGCCCAAGGACTTGGGCCATCTTCCACTGCTTTCCCAGGCTATAGCAGAGAGCTGAATTGGAATTGGAGCAGCCGGGTCTCAAACCAGCGCCCATATGAGATGACGGTGCTTCAAGCCATGGCATTAACCCGCTGCGCCAACAGCTGCACCAGCCCCAATAATGTATTTTATTATGTCTTTGTAAAACAGTTGTAGCAACATATCAATTTGATCTCATGTCATTTTAAAAAATTGTTTACTTGTGTAATTTTTGAAAACATTTCTTATAATATGTAGAAACCTTGGTTTTAACTTTTTTTTTTTTTTTTTGACAGGCAGAGTTAGAGAGAGAGAGAGAGAAAGGTCTTCCTTTTTCCATTGGTTCACCCCCTGAAATGGCTGCTACGGCTGGCGCTACGCCAGGAGCCAGGTGCTTCCTCCTGGTCTTCCATGCGGGTGCAGGGCCCAAGGACTTGGGCCATCCTCCACTGTACTCCTGGGCCACAGCAGAGAGCTGGACTGGAAGAGGAGCAACCGGGACAGAACCGGCGCCCCAACCAGGACTAGAACCCGGGGTACCAGCGCCACAGGCAAAGGATTAGCCTAGTGAGCCACAGCACCAGCAGTTTTAACTTACTGCCTTCTTTCTCTGTTCTTCAACCTTGCAAGGAAAAAATTGGCCTGTATTCTAATATACAAGGAATCCTATATGACACACTAAGAGACAGCATGAATGATAGAGAATAATACAGTGATTGGAATCACAGTTACTTTTTCTTTTTTCTTTTTTTACAGGCAGAGTTAGTGAGAGAGAGAGAGACAGAAAGGTCTTCCTTCCATTGGTTCACCCCCCTGGAATCACAGTTATTTAATTTTTCTAATTCTTTATGACGTAAAAATAATTTTTTATATCACTGGTTTATGAGAGAAATTAGAGGAAGCAGAATATGTAAAACATATAGCACACAGGGTCTTATACATTGTGGATACTGCACAGATGTTAGTTTCCTTAATACTTTTTTTAATACTTAATACTGAAAACCCAGAATGAACTTGAATTTAGAGTTTGCTAATGAGGGTGATAGTAGTGGAAGAATTAAGAATTGTGGTCAGTTACTTTTCTTTCTAGAATTAGGTTGGGTGGTTTTTGATAAATAAGTAAATAGGAAAGAGGTAGACTTCGGGAGAAAGAAAAATGGGATACAGAATTTAGTTGAAGAATTAGTGCTAAGGAATGTAATAGGTTGGGGAGCAGGACATTTAAATTTGGAATCTAGACTTTGTGGAAAGGAGTAAATAAAGACAAGTGGCCATTGTTACCACACTCATACTTTTCCTTAAGTTACTTGTTTTCAGAGCGGTGGAATTTTTCATCCGAGATAAATATGAAAAGAAGAAATACTACGATAAAAATGCTATAGCTGTTACAAATGTAAGTAAAATCTTTATCATCAATTGATGTTTTTGAATGGGTTTAAAACTTTTAACGTTCAATACAACCCAATTGTTTGTTGTAAAAAGTGCTAGTTACATATGTTTAAATATTTGAATACAAAAAATTCTTTGGTCATGAAATGTTGCTCTTGCAAAGCAGAACTCCCAGTTCAGAGAGGAGCATATTCTAAATGAATCTGATAATTACATATGTGGCACTTAATTAACTTTCTGAAATTTAAAGAAGATAAAGTGACTAAATGTAAAAAGGAGAGATGATTATTTGCTAGATTCTGAAAATGCAGCAAAAAGAAAACAGGCAGTTCTATTTTCCCTGAAGGCTTTGATGAATTTGCTGAGTAGCAGCCTAGGAATATATTAAAACATGGCATTTGAGCTGGTTATTATCAAGCATTTTAGTTGAGAACTTATTGTAATAATCAAATATATCAGCTATTTTTTTTCCCGACTAAATGTTTCTATCCCACTTAATTATAGTTTAAGGCTAATTGCCTTTATTATTGAAATCATTTCTTGGCCTTTGATTCCTAGATTAATAAACAAGCTATAAATCGGTTAATCTTCTGGTTGAAGTCATATCTCAAGGAACTTAGAAGACAATATATATAGTTTCATCTCCTTTTGCATGCAAACTGGGTTTTCCTGTAAGTCCATATGGAGAGACAATATACTAAAACATTCAAATCTTAACAAAGTAATATTTCAGTGCGTTGTCTTTGACCATGGAAAAAACTTGTTTAAAAAGTTTTAAATTATCATTAGTGTATATTTTGGAATGAAGAGATCCCTCTGAGTAGTTTGATCTGCAGTACAGTGAGTATGAAATGAAATACGAAAGACTGATAAAAATTAACAATTTGTTGAACATTATATTTTAAAATATCCATAAATTTAAGGTTAATTTAAGCATTGTAGAGCGAGGAAGTAATAGTACTTTAAAGTATAAGTAGCATATTTTCATATGAAATGTTAAATAATTTAGTATATTTTATAAAACATACTACCTTATATTTATTATTCTTTTTAAAATCCTAAATATTTATTGTTGTTCTGTTATATTTGTATTTGTAGATTTTTTTTCCTTGGCAATAATTTGAAAGTTATTTTTATGTAGTAAAATACAGGAAAACAGTTTTATCTTTGAATGACAACTGTGACAAATGTTATTATCGAGCTTGATTTGATAATAGTGTATTAGGAGAATTTCTTCATTCATGGATATGTGATGGAATAAAATATTTAAAGATTAAATGTAGCGATGCATGTAACTAGTCTTCAGATGATTTAGGGAAATCTGGCAGCTGTGGGTTGTATGTGTTGTGTGTGGATATATGTAAGAGTGTGTATATGTCTATGGAGAGAACAGTGTTAATGTTTGGTGAATAGTAGTGATGTTTATGGAGGCATTTGTTCTACAGTTAGTCCAGTTTTTATACACTTGAGAATAAAAATTTCACGGCATGGGTTGTATACTGTTGGGTTTATGTTACTAATGAAATTAAAATTTGGAAAAATCAAAGATGTAAATCACATTTACTCAAGGGAAAATATATCCCACCTATCCCTTTCTAAGCAAAATAATGATTGAAGAAAATGAGTTTATATTGTAGGGAAGTTCAGAGTATTTTTCCTTTTTTATGTTGGTTACTGTGCAAGTAACTATGATAATGAGAATTACATTATATATTTATATCCAGTGTTTTGTCTTCAGTAATAGATAGAGCTTTATCATAGTAGAGATAAGACCAGATTTAAAGTTAACACAGTATGAGGCAAAATATAAGGAACTTGTATCTAAGGTATTTAAGGAGTATTAAATCACTTATTGAATATCTAAAGAGAAATAGTTTGAAAACTAGTTGTATTCTGATAGAGATGTCTCGAGTGGCTGTTAAATAAGATTCAAGTGACTGTTACCCTCATATTAAATGACACTAACTGCTGTGGATTTTGTATTTTTTGGTCTGATTTTTTAGTTTGTCTCCTCTTGTTTCAGATGTCATTTTTTAGCAGTATATGTTGCTGCCCTTAATTTTCTAATTTTCAACAGCGGCATTGCAGGAAGGACCTAAAGATAGAACCTTTCTCTCTGTGTAAAGCAGTGGTTTTTGAATCTTTTTCAAACAAAAAACAGCACACATTTCTTGTCCTCTATGATATGAAAGTTTCAAATACAGTAACAAGACACAAAGCAATAAAGAACAGAAAACAATGGCAAGGACTTTTTGCTAATTTTCTGAAATATGTCTCACTGCCTTCCATGCTGCCCATGTCTGCACGCTGCCCCCCTGCAAGAGACTTAGAAAGAGAGACAGAAGAAGATTGACAGAGAGAGCTCCCACTCCCTGGTTCACTCCCCAAATGCCTACAATGGGTCTGGGCCAGGCTGAAAGTGGTAGCTAGGAGCTCAGTCAGGAACTCACTTGAGTTGTCATCAGCTGCTTCCTAGGTCTACATTAGCAGGAAGCTGGAAACAAGAGCCATATGTGGCTATTGAATCCAAGCAGTCTAATAATACAGGATGAGGGCATCTTAACCAGTAGGCCAAATGCCTGCCCCCCAGGTTGTTTAATGTGTATCTAAACTAGGTCTCATCAGAATGCATCATAAAGAGTGTGAGATGGGATAGGATAGAACCTCTGCCATTCTTATGGATTTATTTACAGTTGTGTAGATTGGCTTCAGCAAGCTATTCTTAAGTATGGTGTCTGGTCATATAAACATCGTAATTCTGAGAAAACAGAGGCTTATATGTATTGTTTTCATGGAAGGAATTAGTGGTATAGACTTTATAATCTTGATTATGGTGTGTTACTGTAAACATAAATTATGAGAAGAGGCTTAAAGGGGAAAAGCAAAGTTTAGATAAAGGCAGAAACAAAGGAAACTATGTTCTAAGTATAAGTGCTTTTGTATTGGAAAGAATTTTCACTGGTTGGTAGTCTCAAACAGAAAAAGAGGTATTTTAGGTATTTCTCTTTTTGTATACTCTAAAGTGTATGGTGCTGGATACTTTGTGTTTATTTGTATTAACTGTTTTTTTTTAATTTATTTTTTTTAAAAGATTTATTTATTTATTTGAAAGAATTACACAGAGAGAGGAGAGGCAGAGAGAGAGAGGTCTTCCATCCAATGGTTCACTCCTCAGTTGGCCGCAACGGTGGGAACTGCACTGTTCTAAAGTCAGGAGCCAGGAGCTTCTTCCAGGTCTCCCATGCGGGTGCAGGGGCCCAAGGACTTGGGTCATCTACTACTGCTTTCCCAGGCCATAGCAGAGAGCTGGATTGGAAGAGGAGCAGCCAGGACTAGAACCGGTGTCCATATGGGATGCCAGCGCTTCAGGCCAGGGCGTTAACCCACTGCGCCACAGCGCCGGCCCCTTGTATTAACTGTAAATACTTTCTTCCCTTCATCCCAAGGTGTGTGTTAGCCTCTTATTTTGAGCTTAGGTAAGGAGTGACAGAGACTGCTGTTGAAGTCCCCTTGGATTTTCAACTCCATTTATTCATTTAGTTATGCAACAAACATTACTAAATATATGCCATGTGCAAAGCACTGAAATTGAAAAAACTTTTATCCAAAAATAGCTTACTCTCAAACATTTAGCAATACAATGTACATGTAAAATGAATTGTATTCTAAGGTAGATTATGGTAATTGTTAAAACAGAAAATGCTGAGGGAACACAGAATTCAGGTAGCAGTATTTTCTACTACAACTCTTACAGGATATATGTTTGAAATGATCCTTAATAGAGAAGTAAGATTTCAGCCAAAAGGAAATACACTGATATGCAAGAAGAAGAGGTTGAAAATACAGAAAAGACATCTTATGCTGATGGAACACTTTATGACATCAGTTCTAAAATGAGATGAGGTGGAAGAAAAGTTCAAGTGTGTCATTTGGTGTTTGAGATTTGGTGAGTGGACCATGAGGTGAGTGAGAAAGAGGACTTTCAGGTGTGTAAATGAGGAGAAGAGAATAAATGCAGTATGAGGGGGCAAGTCTCGAAACGCAAGATGGGGTTTTGTGGAGGACTTGAAAGCCTGACTGTTCAGAATTTGGCACTTTTTTGACTAACGGATAGTTATTATATTAATTTTAGTAACCATTTAACAAGTTACAGAAATTTAATGTCTTACAACAATACAGATTTACTCTCTTACATTTCTTTATGTCAGGAATGTGGGCATAAGTAAGTTTTCTGATCAGGATTTTAGTAGGCCAAAATCAGGGTTGTCCAAAACTGTGGTCCTCCCTGAGGTTCAGAATCTTCTTTCAAGTTCACAGTTATTGTCAGTATTCATTTCCTTATTGCTGTATGAATGACTGAGGTCCCATGTTCTTGGCAAATGCCAGCTGGCACCCGCTGTCAATTCCTAAGGGCTACTGTTGGGCATTTGCTGGATAATCCCATCACCTCAAAGCATTTCTCTCACAGTTCAGATCTCTTTTTTCAGTAAGGGACTACTGTCTTTTAAGGACTTACCTGATTAGGTTAGACCAGTTCAGGATAATCTTTAGATTAATTCATCATCAATGATTTAGGATCTTAATTATTTCTGCACAATTCCTTCTGCTTTGCCATTTAATAACCTGACACAGGGAGTGCCATCCATTGTATTCATAGAACTGCCTATAGTCAAGGGGAAGGCATCATTAGTGTGTATACACCTAGAGGATGGGCATTTTCATGGTTATCTTGGAATTTTGCCCACCACGGGATACAGAATGAGTCTGCCCTTTCTGGTTGTCCCTTAATTCAATGAGTGGTAGGGAAAGTTTGAAACACACTTACTGTTCAAATCTGACCTGTCTGCACTAGCTTACTTAACCAACAGTGAATCACAATAGGAAGCATGGTGATGAAGGGAGTTCCCATATCTAGCAAGTCTTTAGTAATCCTTGACATACTCTAAATGCTCCTATTTCCAATTTATATTTTTATGTTCTGCTTCTACAGAGTTGGAACAATGTGATCCTTATTACAGATTATCATCTTCTGAAGTGATTTTGTAGCTTTTTAATTTTTTCCTTTCTACATAAAATAGATTTCTAGCAAGTAAATATCCAATAGGACTAATCAGCTTTAAGCCAAGGTATAAGGCATAGTTTTGACCCTGAAAGAATGACCCTGAATTTCTTTGTAATGTGTGTATTTTCTTATATGTGTAACTGTCATTAGTAATTATTAATAGCTAATTTACACAATTAGAGCAATGTGCAAGGGAAAAAAACTCTACAGTATATAGTCTTGTGTTATGATTTAAGAATTACTCTTGTAACTAATGTAACAAGCAAATTGAAGGACTTATTACCTTGCAGTGTTATTTTGACATTTCATTATGACCAATCTGTAACTGTGCCATCTCTTTTTAAAATTCCTCATAGGCACCATTGACATGGTAAGGCAATACAGAGATGTCAGTTTTATGGTTTCAAAGATCTACACATTTTGTAAACATATTTCAGTTATATTTTTGCAGTAAAGAGAGCAGGAAGATAATGCTTCCATTAAAGTGATCAACTACGCATGTAGAAATTGGGTAGGAAGATACGTGAGAAAGCTTTCAGAAGAAACCCATTTTTTGTACATAAATTGCCTCTGCTGCATATATAACGGTCTCTGCTGCATGTGTAACTGCTG
This sequence comes from Oryctolagus cuniculus, assembly GCF_051225735.1. Lineage (NCBI taxonomy): Eukaryota > Metazoa > Chordata > Mammalia > Lagomorpha > Leporidae > Oryctolagus > Oryctolagus cuniculus. The sequence continues at coordinate 101,847,160 of NC_142871.1, read as the reverse complement.
CATATGTAACTGTCTCATAATGCTTTGTGATAATTCAGCAAGTATAGCACTGGAAATGGTGTTTGCATGCTGATCTTTGAGGAGGTATATAAATTGCTTTATTGTAAGCTGCTCAGCTGGTAAACTACATTAATCTGTTCTTTTTTTCCTCTCAGTTTTTTTGGCTTTCTTAAAATAATTTATTAAAATTTTAATTCACTTTTTTAGCTCTGTTTTTATTTTTCATTCTTAAAAGTTATAAATAAAAATGAAAACTTAGTTGCTTGTCCTTAGTTGCTCAGGTGAGATGTCTTTATGCGAGATGTCTGTATGCTTCCGAGCATCAGTATTTCAGTAATTACATTAAGTAGGAAGAAATTATCAAGAGAAGCTTGGTTATTTTTCAAATAGTTTGGTAAATTCTTATCTAAATACTTTTAAAATTTTGTACCCTAATGAAACCTATGTTAAATAATACAATATTCTATACAAAATCCTTTCAGATATTTCACACAGAAATTTTAGGAAAGCAGTGCTTTCCTCTTGATACATTGTTTTCCTTTGTTAACATATATCTAAGTGCTTCTATAACTCAGAGATACGCAGGTGTTTGTTTCTTTCCTGTGCCTGTTAGTTCTGATTCCTTTCTTTTTGTTCTTTTCTCCTTATTTTTCCACCTGCATTCCACAGATTTCCTCCTCTGATGCTCCTCTTCAGCCTTTGGTGTCCTCTCCTTCTCTGCAAACTGCTGCTGAGAAAAACAAACTGGAGGTATGGTAGTGTTTTAGCTGGCTGCATTTTGTAGCACTCAGTGGTAAATGAACTTCCTTTTGCAATGTGCTATAATTTCAGAGTGCTGTAATGATTGTTACATGTTTTAAAAGTGATTTATTTATGTTCATTGAAAAACAGAGGCAGAGGTGTCTTCAGTTGGCTGATTCATTTTCTGAATGCCCCGACAGCTGACAGTGGGCTAGGCTGAATACAGGAGACTAAAACTGAATTCAGGTCTTCATTGTGGGTGGCAGGGACCAAAGTTCTTGAGCCATCACCTGCAGCTCTTGTTAATATTGAGCTGCTTCCCAAAGAATACATTAGCAGAAAGCCATATTAGAAGTGCAGGAACCAGGACCTGAACCAAGCACTCTGATGTGGGATATGGGCATCCCAAGCAGTGACTTAACTGCTGAGTCAAATGCCTATCTCGTTTATATTTTGAATGAACCCTAGTATTAAATGTGTTAAATACAAAAATTTCTAAAATATTTTCCACAGACATATTTAAAAATCTTTGTTTAATTTCAGAATGACTGATTTATTGGTGCCATAGATATATCTCAACGGTTAAGAAGTGATTAGTTTGTTTTTGTTATGTCTTTTACTACTTTATTCTTTGTAGGAACTTTTTGAACTATTAGAAAAATCTGATAAAAATTTTTTCTATGATTATGTTATAACTGCTAGCAGAAAGTTAATGCCAAGTTCCTTTATTTAAACAGTAGATAGATAAAATATATGTTGTAAGGGATCATGAATTTGGACTCCTCTACAATAATTGTTAGAATACATTGTGGGTGTGGGTGGTTAGGCTGCAAAAGTGATACTTACCCTGATGTGTTTTTACCATCAACCCTACAAGTATTTGATAGTTTGTTTCCTTTAACTATCTTTTTCTTTTGTGTTATATTTATCTTAACTGTATTAGATGAGGCATTCTTTCATTTTTCCTATGCTTACTCATTGATAAATGGTATAATTTCACATGAGAGGTACAATGACAAAGATATAGCCCCTTTCCTAAAAGAACTTCCAGTCTAGTGGATGGAAACAAATTACTACACAGCAGTTTATAGTGCAATAAAATAAGTGCCATGATTGAGGTGCACTTACTGTGCTACTGCTAACACAGGAGGCATCCTTTTGATTCATCTTGCACTCTGAGCATAAGGTATAAGGATTAGGTGGCTTGTGAAGAAACATGGGTAAAGTGCAGTGTTTGGGGTGTTGCAAGTTGAATGGTATGGCTTTAAATAGGAGCAGGGCAGGGCGAAAAGTGGGAGAGAGCCAGCCCCTTGGGAGCTCAGTGAGGGAGTTAGATCTTCATTCTGAAGGTCCAGATGCTTTAATGATAAAGCTTAAGTGGGGAAGGACTGACAGGATCAGATTTTTAGGTTGTAACACTATTCTCTGGCTTTATGGATATTAAATTTTGTGATGATGAGTGAGGAAGAGGCTTGTGGATCTGTTGTTTGAATCCAAGAATAAACTGATGGAACATGTACTAAATTGGAAACAGAGTAAATGAAAATAAAAGTGTGGTTTTAAGAGATCTGAAGAAGATTGAATCCATAGGAGTTAGCCATTGATGAATTGTGGAAGCATTTTGAGAAGGCTTGTGACTTGAGTATCTCCATTGAAAATGGTGTGATTTAGTCAGGTAAGGATTCAAACCAAAGGGAAGGAAGAGACTGGAGGAAATTAAAGAAAAATCAGGAGATTTAAAACTTAGACATGGTGAGTATGACTATGCAAGATCTAGGTGTCTAGGTTGGATATACATATAGATATGTAGTCCAGAGGAAAGAGCCAGGCTGCAGAGAGAAAAGGGGGATGGAGGAGGAGAGGGACACTGCGCAGAGCAGAGAAAGGGAACTTGTGAGATTTGAGTGACAGTTTTGGAGCAGAAAGGGCCGAGTTAAAAGTGTGTAGGCTTGGGCCCGCGCCACGGCTCAATATGCTAATCCTCCACCTTGCAGTGCCGGCACACTGGGTTCTAGTCCTGGTTGGGGCGCCAGATTCTGTCCCGGTTGCCCCCCTTCCAGGCCAGCTCTCTGCTATGACCCGGGAGTGCAGTAGAGGATGGCCCAAGTCCTTGGGCCCTGCACCCCATGGGAGACCAGGATAAGTACCTGGCCCCTGCCTCCGGATCAGTGCGGTGCGCCGGCCGCAGTGCGCCGGCCGCGGCGGCCGTTAGAGGGTGAACCAACGGCAAAAGGAAGACCTTTCTCTCTGTCTCTCTCTCTCACTGTCCACTCTGCCTGTCAAAAAACAAATAAACAAACAAAAAAGTGTATAGGCTTGGGTGATTTAACTGTAGTGGTTTAGGTTGGCAGGCAGGCTCAGGAAAGGAACTCTCCAGGAACATGGGGGTTGCTATGAGAAAATCAAAGGAGGCTGAAGACCAAGACTGACCTTTTGAAAATTTTCATTGAAGATGTTTCTCACTTGTGAAAGGGAAAGGAAAATCTTTGGTTATACTTACTTTTAAGCTATGTTGTTTCTGCCTCCAAGTCTCTGAAAAAAGTGATATAATCTGGTGGTCTTCAAAGTCTAGTGTCTGTACCCCAGGCAGTCCATTTGGAATATCTGTTTGTGCTTTTTCCCTTATCCTTGTAAAATCTGTATTTTTATATGTTTTATAATGTGTATATTATATTGTTATATATGTATTATAATTAAATCTACACATATGATGGTGTATACATGCTGATAATTCTTAGGAGTACCTAATCAACCATTTTGGAGACTATCTTTTTTCTTTTCTTTTCTTTTTTTTTTTGACAGGCAGAGTGGACAGTGAGAGAGAGAGACAGAGAGAAAGGTCTTCCTTTTCTGTTGGTTCAACCCCCAAAGGCCCCTGCGGCTGGTGCACCGCGCTGATCTGAAGGCAGGAGCCAGGTGCTTCTGCTGGTCTCCCATGGGGTGCAGGGCCCAAGCACTTGGGCCATCCTCCACTGCACTCCCTGGCCACAGCAGAGAGCTGGCCTGGAAGAGGGGCAACCGGGACAGAATCCGGCGCCCCGACCGGGACTAGAACCCGGTGTGCCGGCGCCGCTAGGTGGAGGATTAGCCTAGTGAGCCATGGTGCCGGCCAGAGACTATCTTTAATGGAATCTCTCATGTATAATTTTATTATAATGAAACCCAATATGTACTTTTCTCTATATATATCAACTTGAAGGTTGATACCAGTTTTCTTGCACTGGAGGTCTGCCATTTTCCTGCAACATTTATATGTGTAGCAACCCAGATTTCAGGAACTGCCATTTTATGATACCAAACACTACCATATTTTGTTCAGAAAATAGTTCAGGACATCTCAGGTTCTTATAGTATTCTTTGATCATTTAGCAACTTCTGACTGTACAAATGGGAATCATCATGGGTCAAGCTGTATGATCTGAGTTTAGAGCCATAAAGTTTCTTCAAAGCCTGAAATCATAGTACCACTACCAGAATCAGAGTAGATGACAGCCGTATTTTGACAATTGAAATTTCAGAGTTAAGGAACATCAAGTAATTATTTCTTTTATGTTATATAGTTAATTATTTTGATTTATTTTGAATGATTTCATATGATGTGTTCCATCATAATAATAAAGAAGTCAAATGTCTTTGTCATTCATGACTGTGGCTTCCCTGAGAAATAACTGTCTTTATGTATTAGGACTGCTCTAACAAAACACCATAGACTGAATAGGCTATAAGTAACAGATGTTGATTTCTCACAGTTTTGGAGGCTAGGAATTCCAGAATCAAGGTTTCAGCAGCTTCAGTGTTTTGTGAGGACCCACTTCCTGCTTCACGTGATAACTTCTTGTGACCTCACATGGCAAGAATGAGTGAAGGATTTTTAAGGGGCTTCTTTCGCAAGAACACTAATCCCATTCATTAGAGCTCTATCCTCATAACCTAATTACCTCCTAATGGCCCCCACCTAATATATCACATTAGGGATTTGGGTTCAACATATGAATTTTTTAAAAATTTATTTATTTGAAACACAGAGTTAGAGTGAGAGAGTGAAAGTGAGAGAGAGAGAGAGAGAGAGAGAGATCTTTCATCCATTGGTTCACTCTCCAAATGGTCACAGCAGCCTGGGCTGGGCTAGGCTGAAGCCAGGAGCCAGTAGTTTCTTCCAGGTCTCCCGTGTGGGTGCAGGGACGCAGGGACCCAGGCACCTGGGTCATCCTCCACTGCTTCCCCAGACGTATTAGTAGGGAGCCAGTTTAAAAGTGGAGTAGCTGGGATGAGAACCAGTGCCCATGTGGGATACTGGCATCCGGTATTAGAGTCAGGGGCCTTACTTATTACGCCACGACACTGGCCCCTCAATATGTGAATTTTAGAGTGCACACAAACATTCAGAGCATACTGTAACCAACAATTCTGAGAATTTATGGAGCAACTGAACTGCTATTGAGAAAAACAAACTGGAGGTTTGGTAGTGTTCTAGCTAGTTGTATTATGTAGTGCTCAGTAGTAAATGAACTTTGTTTTGCCAGGTGCTATGATTTGGGAGTGCTCATTGTTAACACACACATATTTAATTATTTGGTTTTATTTATTTTGTATTTTATTTGAAAGGCAGAGAGTTCTTCCATTCTCCAAATGCCCACAGCAGCTGTGGCTGGGCCAGACTAAAGCCAGGAGCCAGAAACTCCGCCCACATCTCCTATGTGAGTGGCAGGGACTCAAGTACTTGCGTCATTAGCTGCTACTTATGAGGGTGTACTTTGCTAAGAAGCTGGATTGGAAGCAGAAGCAGAGGTGGGACTTGATCCCAGGTACTCAGATACAGGATGTGGGTTTCCTGAGCAGCAACATAATTTGGTGCAACATAGCACTTACTGCTGTTACTATTTTTAAACTAAAAGGTTTTTTTCTTTTTTTTTTTTTGAGATGCAGAGAGACAGAAAGAGACAGAGAGCTCACATCTACTGTTTCTCTCCCTAAATGACCTGCAACAATCAAGGCCAGGCCGTGCTGAAAGCCTGGAACTCAATCCAGGTCTCACATGTAGGCAACAGGAACCCAGCTACCTGAGCCATCACCTGCTTCCTCCCAGGGTGCACATGAGTAGGAAGCTGGAATCAAGAGTGGAGCTTCAAACCCAGCAACCCACTGTGGCACGTGGGCATCCCAATGGGCATTATTATTTTTTTTTTTAAAGATTAACTTATTTATTTGAAAGAAAACAAGAGATAGATTGATTGATTTCTTCCATCCACTGGTTCACTCCCCACAGGCCTCAATGACCGGGGCTGGGCCATGCCAGAGCCAGGAGCCAGGAGCTTCATCTTGGTCTTCCATGTGGGTTCAGGGGCCCACGCAAGAACTTGGGCCATCCTCCACTGCTTTCCCAGGCTATTAGCAGAGAGCTGGATTGGAAGTGGAGCAGTTGGGACACAAACTGGTGCCCAAGTAAGATGCTGGCGTTGCAGACAACGGCTTAACCCACTAGGCCACATTGCTGGCCCAGCAAATTGGCATCTTCACCACTAGGTCAAATGCTTGCCTCAGTCTTAAAGTTGTATACTCTCCTGTCCTTCTGGATAACGCAAATTATGAATACCATAATACCATTATAGTATATCTCAACTACCATACACTACTCAATTGGCTCTAGTCCCCAAGCATTATATTTAACATTTTTTTTTTTTTAAAAATTGTATACTTACCTTTTCCTCCAAATATAAAATGCTGGTAATGGACAAAATATTTTGCAATATTTAAAATTGAAGTGATTTTATTTTTGTCTTCCTGTTTACGTGTTATAATTTGCCTTTACCTGTATGTTAAGGAAATATGTTCCATCAGTTGATTTACTCTTTCTATTTATTTAAAATTCAGTATTACGGATGCTATTAGGAAGCCTATTTTTATATAAGAATGCTGTGAGAATGGAGATGAGATCTCATTTGTTTGAAACAAACAAACATAAAACAAATACTAACATGTCAAAGAAGTTGTTAATTGTCTCACTTGTCTTAAGTTTTTGAGAGATACGCTTTATTATATCACCAATATGTAATTTCAGTGGGAATATGAATTTTGCTGTGTTTACTTTTATATTTCAGCAGCACCTGTATGTTAGAATCATTGAATATTTCCACCTTTCTAAAATGACCCAAATGATAAAATAAAAATGAGTTAAAAGTTGCCATGTTTTAAAAAGTAAACTTATCAAAAATTTGGGCTATATTTTAGAAAGAAAAGGAAAAAAAAAAGGAAGACAAAAAGAGAGAAAAGGAGCCAGAAAAGCCTGCAAAGCCACTTACAACTGAAAAGGTAAAATTCTTTTTTAAAAAATGTGTTACCTATATATTAATGACTTGATGGATATTTATGATATAAAAATATTCATTCTTTAAACAGTAATTATTGAATGATTACTGTGTGCTAAGCATGTCCTTCTGGCTTATTCATTGTGAATCCATTCAATCCATTATATATGGTGAGCATGGCTCACCCAAGTTTCTCAAGAAGTCATCTTTTGAATGGCATAGAGAATGGTATTTTAGCTTTCATACAAAACTTCAGTAGAAATTTAGCAAATGAAAAGATTGTACTTGATGGGGCCTTCAGAAAAGATGCTAGTATTTGATAATTTGAAGCATAGTTAGGATTAAGGTGGAAGGTAAGAGTATTATCAATTCAAGAGAACAGCTTGAAGACAAGAATGAGACCTGGAAATAGATAAATAAGGTATGTCTTAAAAATAGTCAAGAAAGAAATTTGTCAAGTATAGAAAGAAATGAAAATATAAGGTCAGAATGATAGACTAAACTCAAATTATTGATGTTTATTGGTTTTGGGGCAGAAAGGCTTCCAAAGTTTCCCTTGGAAGCGCTTTGGAGTTGTTTTTTTTTTAAATTTTTTATTTAGTCAATATAAATTTTCAAAGTACAGTTAATAGATTACAATGACTCCCCCCCCCATAATTTCCCTCCCACTCACACCCCTCCATCTCCCGCTCCCTCTCCCATTCCATTCACATCAAGATTCATTTTCAATTATCTTTATATACAGATCAATTCAGTATATATTAAGTAAAGATTTCATCAGTTTGCACCCACACAGAAACACAAAGTGTAAAATACTGTTTCAGTACTAGTTATAGCATTACTTCACATTGGACAACACACTAAGGACAGATCCCACATGAGAAGTAGGTACACAGTGACTCCTGTTGTTGACTTAACAATTTTTTTTTAACTTTTATTTAATGAATATAAATTTCCAAAGTACGATTTATGGATTACAATGGCTTCCCCCACATACCGTCCCTCCCACCCACTACCCTCCCCTTTCCCACTCCCTCTCCCCTTCCATTCACATCAAGATTCATTTTCGATTATCTTAATATACAGAAGATCAGCTTAGTATACATTAAGTAAGGATTTCAACAGTTTGCTCCCACACAGAAACATAAAGTGAAAAATAATAGATGATTGTTTTTAAATGATGATGAAATCAGATCAGACCTATTGTGATGTTTAATCCCAGTGAGAGTCAAGTTGGGAATTGATAATTTCTTTTTTTTTTTTTTTTTTTTTTTTTTACAGAAGATCAGTTTAGTATACATTAAGTAAAGATTTCAACAGTTTGCACCCCTATAGAAACACAAAGTGAAATATATTGTTTGAGTACTCGTTATAGCATTAAATCTCAATACACAGCACATTAAGGACAGAGATCCTACATGAGGAGTAAGTGCACAGTGACTCCTGTTGTTGACTTTACCAATTGACACTCCTGTCTATGGCATCAGTAGTCTCCCTATGCTCCAGTCATGAGTTCCCAAGGCTATGGAAGCCCTCTGAGTTCTCCGATTCTTATCTTGTTTAGACAAGGTCATAGTCAAAGTGGAGGTTCTCTCCTCCCTTCAGAGAAAGGTACCTCCTTCTTTGAAGACCTGTTCTTTCCACTGGGATCTCACTCGCAGAGATCTTTTGCCAGAGTGTCTTGGCTTTCCATGCCTGAAATACTCTCATGGGCTTTTCAGCCAGGTCCGAATGCCTTTAGGGCTGATTCTGAGGCCAGAGTGCTTTTTAGGACATCTGCCACTTTACGAGTCTGCTGTGTATCCCGCTTCCCATGTTGGATTGTTCTCTCCCTTTTTGATTCTGTCAGCTAGTATTAGCAGACACTAGACTTGTTTGTGTGATCCTTTTGACTCTTAGACCTATCAGTGTGATCAATTATGAACTGAAATTGATCACTTGGACTAGTGAGATGGGATTGGTACATGCCACGTTAATGGGATTGTATTGGGATCCCCTGGCATGATTCTAACTCCACCATTTGGGGCAAAAATGATGCTGAAATTCTTATGGAGACACAGGAGACTTCGAATAGCTAAAGCAATCTTGTACAACAAAAACAAAGCCGGAGGCATCACAATACCAGATTTCAAGACATACTGCAGGGCAGTTGTTATCAAAACAGCATGGTACTGGTACAGAAACAGATGGATAGACCAGTGGAACAGAATAGAAACACCAGAAATCAACCCAAACATCTACAGACAACTTATATTTGATCAAGGGTCCAAAACCAATCCCTGGAGTAAGGACAGTCTATTCAATAAATGGTGCTGGGAAAATTGGATTTCCACGTGCAGAAGCATGAAGCAAGACCCCTACCTTTCACCTTACACAAAAATTCACTCAACATGGATTAAAGACCTAAATCTACGACCTGACACCATCAAATTATTAGAGAACATTGGAGAAACCCTGCAAGATATTGGGACTGGTAAAGACTTCTTGGAAAACACCCCAGAAGCACAGGCAGTCAAAGCCAAAATTAACATTTGGGATTGCACCAAATTGAGAAGTTTCTGTACTTCAAAAGAAACAGTCAGGAAAGTGAAGATGCAACCGACAGAATGGGAAAAATCCACAAACTATGCAACAGATAAAAGGTTGATAACCAGAATCTACAAATAAATCAAGAAACTCCACAACATCAAAACAAACAACCCACTTAAGAGATGGTTAGCTCAACATACGGCATGTTTTTTTCTTATTTTGTGTGGGGAGGTACTCTATATATTAGCTACAAACAATAGTAAAAAACATGATATTTATCTTTTTGGGTCTGGCTTAGTTAACTAAGCATAATGGTCTCCAGTTGCATCTTTTTTCTTACAAAAGACAGATTTGATTCATTGTTATGGTAGAGTAGTATTCCACCATGTATATTTATCACATTTCTTTATCCAGTCATCAGTTTTTGATGGATCTCTTGGTTGATTCCATATTTTAGCTATTGTGAATTGATCTGCTGTAAACATGATGCGAACAGATAACTCTTTTATATACTGATTTCATTTCTTTTGAGTATAGTCCTGGGAATGGGATAGCTGGGTAATATGGTAGATCTATTTTCAGATTTCTGAGGAATCTCCAAACTATTTCACAATGATTGTACTAGTTTACATTCCTACCAGCAGTGTATTAGGGTACTTTTTTTCTCTCCACATTTTTATTTTTTGATTTTTGGATGATAGCCATTCTGACTCTCTTGATGTAAAACCTCATTGTGGAGGCTGGCGCTGTGGAGTAGCAGGTAAAGCTGCTGCGCCTGCAGTGCTGGCATCCCATATGGACACCGGTTCGAGTCTCAGCTGTTCCACTTCTGCTTTAACTCTCTGCTATAGCCAGGGAAAGCAGTAGAAGATGGTCCAAGTCCTTGGGCCCCTGCACCTGTGTGGGAGGCCTGGAAGAAGCTCCTGGCTCCTGGCTTCGGATGGACACAGCTCTGGCTGTTGCAGCTTTTGGGGAGTGAACTAGCAAATGGAAGACTCTCTCTCTCTCTCTCTTTCTGGGGCACTGCCTTTCAAATAAGTAAATAAATATTTTTTAAAAAATTGTGGTTATTTGTATATCTGTGATGGCTACTGATCTTGAGCATTTTTTCCTGTATTTGTTGGCCATTTGTATTTCATCTGTTCAAAAATGTCTGTTCGTATCCTTTGCCCATTTCTTAACTGGATTGTTTGTTATGTTATTGAGTTTTTTAAGCTCCTTATATGTCCTGGATATTAATCCTTTATTAGATGGATACTTTGCAGATATTTCCTCCCATTCAGTCAGTTAAACATGTTTACTTTGTTGGGTGTTCTCTTTGCTGTGCAGAAGCTTCTAAGCTTAATGTAATCCCATATGTCTATTTTTGCTTTGATTGCTTTTACTTCTGGGGTCTTTTCAAGTCTTTGCTTATGCCAGTGTCTTGCAATTTCCCCTATGCTTTCCTCTAGTAATTCGAAGGTTTCAGGTTTTAGGTTTAAGTCCTACATCTGTTGTGACTTGATTTTTGTATAGTCTATAAGTTAGGGGTCTTGTTTCATACTTATGCGGAGATCCAGTTTTTTCAAAAGCCTTTATTGAAGAGGCTGTGCTTTTTCCTGTGAGTGCTTTTAGTTTGTGAAAGATTAGTTAGTTGTAGATGTGTATATTCATTTTTGGGCATTCTCTTCTGTTCCATTTGTCCACAAGTCTATTTTTGTACCAGTTCTAGGCTGTTTTGATTATAACTGCCTTGTATGACTTGATTTGAAATCTGGTATTGTGATGCCTCCAGCTTTGTTTTTTATTAAGATTACTTCAGCTATTTGAGGTCTTTTGTGTTTACATATGACGCTTTGGATTGCTTTTTTTCTATGTCTGAGAAGAATATCCTTGGTATTTTGATTGGAATCAAATTGGATCTTTAAATTGCTTTGAGTAATATGGACATTTTGCTGATATTCCTCCAGTCCCTGAATATGGAAGATTTTTCCATTTATGTGTCTTATTTTTATTTCCTTAATGTTTTATAATTTTCTTTGTAGATACTTTCTTTGTAGACACTTCCTGGGTTAAATTTATTCCAATTTATGTAAATTTTTTTTTAGCTACTTTGAATGGGGCAGAAATGAGTTCTTTCTTAGCCATGGGGATGATTGTGTATACAGATGCTATTAATTTTTGTGTGTTGATTTTATGTTCTTCATCTTGGCCAAACGCTATGAGTTCTAATAGTCTCCTAGTGTAGTCTTTTGGTTCCCCTATTTAAGGATGGTATCATCTGCAAGCAGGCATAATTTGAGTTCTTCCTTTCTGATTTGTATCCCTTTGATTTCCTTGCCTTGCCTAATGGCTCTGGCTAAAAATTCGAGAATTATATTGAACAGTAACAGTGAAAGTGAGCATCTTTGTCTGGTTCTGCATCTTAGTGGAAATGGTTCCAGCTTTTCTGCATTCAGTATGATTCAATCTCTAGGTCTGTCATATTGCCTTGATTGCTTGATTGTGTTCAGATATCCAATTTGCTTAAGGCCACACCCCCCCCCCCCCCATCATGAAAGGATATTGTATTTTATCAAATGCTTTCTCTGGCATCTATTGAAATAATTTATATTTTTTATTCTTCAGTTTGTTAATGTGCTGTATCACATTTATTGATTTGTATATGCTGAACCATCCCTGCATCCCTGGGGTAAATCCCACTTGATCTGGGTAGATGATCTTTTTGATGTGTTGTGGGGTTTGATTGCATCTGTTTTCATCAGGGATATCATTGTATAGTTATCTTTTTGTTGTATCTTTTTCTGGTTTTGGAAGTAAGGTGATGCTAGCTTCATAGAAGGAGTTTGGGATGATTCCTCCCTTTCAATTGTTTGAATAGTTTGAGGAGAATTTGAAATAGTGCTTCTTTAATAGTTTGGTAGAATACAGCAGTGAAGTCATCAATCGTGGGCTTTTCTTTGTTGTGAAGGTCTTTATTACTGTTTTAATCTCTGTCTTGGTTATTGGTCTGTTAGATTTTCTATGTCTTTGTGCCTTGGTTTTAGTTAAATAGTATGTGCTCAGAAATCTATCTGTTCGGGATTTATGAATTTATTGGCATATTGCTGTTTGTGGTAATTCTTTATGATTCTTTTTATTTCTGTGATATCGGTTATAACATCTCCTTCTTTATCTGATTTTTTTTTTTTTTTTTTTTGGCTGGTGCCACAGCTCACTAGGCTAATCCTCCACCTGCAGGGCTGGCACTCCGGGTTCTAGTCCTGGTTGGGGCGTGGGTTCTGTCCCTTTTGCCCCTCTTCCAGTCCAGCTCTCTGCTGTGGCCTAGGAAGGCAGTGGAGGATGGCCCAAGTGCTTGGACCCTGTGCCTGCATGGGAGACCAGGAGGAAGCACCTGGCTCCTGGCTTTGGATCGGCGCAGCGCGCCAGCCGTAGTGGCCTTCTGGGGGGTGAACCAGTGGAAGGAAGACTTTCTCTCTCTCTCTCTCTCTCTCTCTCTCTCTCTCACTGTCTAACTCTGCCTGTCAACAACAAAAACAACAAAAAGCTTTTATTTAATGAATGCAAACTTTATAGGTACAGCTTTAGGAATATAGTGTTTTTTTTCCCCCCATACCCACCCTCCCACAGCCCACTCCCATCCCACTCCTACTCCATCTCTGATCTTATTCTTAAGATTCATTTTAGTTAACTATATAGAAGACCAACTCTATATTAAGTAAAGATTTCAACAGTTTATACCCACACACACAAATGTAAAAAGTACTGTTTGAGAACAAGTTTTGCAGTTAATTTTCGTAGTACAACTCATGAAGGACAAAGGTCTTATGGGGGGAGTAAGTGCACAGTGACCCCTTTTGTTAATTTAACAATTAACACTCTCATTTGTGACGTCAGTGATCACCTAAGGCTCTTGCCATGAGCTACCAAGGTTATGGAAGCCTTTTTGACAACAAACTCCGTCAGTATTTAGATAAGGCCAAAAGCAAAGTGGAAGTTCTCTCCTCCCTTCCGAGAAGGGATTGCCCCTTCTTTCTACTGGGGTCTTATTCACAGAGATCCTAAATGTAGTGGTGTGTTGTGTTGTGTGTGTGTGTGTGTGTGTGTGTGTTTTTTTTTTTTTTGCCACACTGTCTTAGCTTTGTATGCCTGAAATGTTCTCATGGCCTTTTCAGTCACATCTGGATGCCTTAAGGGCTGATTCTGAGGTCAGAGTGTTACTTAAAGCAATTGTCATTCTATGAGTCTGCTGTGGGGACTGCTTTCCATGTTGGATATTCCCTCCTTTTTAATTCTGTCTATTATTATTACCAGGCACTTGATGCTATTTATATGATCTCGTTAACACTTAATCCTATTTATAGGTTCATTTTAACACTTAATATGATCATCAAGTATCATTTGTAAGATTGGCCAGGTTGTAACAAATTCCTTCAATTTTTGTTTGTCTTGGAAGGTCTTTATTTCACCTTTACTTGTAAATGTGAGCTTTGCTGGGTACAGTAATCCGTATTGATGGTGTTTTTCTTTAAGGACATGGACCATTTCTGTCCATTGTCTTCTAGCCTATAGGGTTTCTAATGAGAAATTTGCTGTCAATCTGATTGAAGATCCTTTAAGGGTAACCTGGCCTTTATCTCTTGCCCAATTTAGGATGTTTTCTTTGTGTTTTACTTTTGAAAATCTGAATATAATGTGTTGTGGTGAAGATCTTTTCTGGTCATGTCTATTTCAAGTTTTATGTGCTTCCTGTACTTGGATGTACATATCTTTCTCCAAATTAGGGAAATTTTTATCATTCTGCTTTTCTACTTCCTTAGGAATACCTATGACACGTATATTTGGTTGTTTGATAGTACCCCATAAATCCTGAACACTGTTCTCAGTTTTTTGATTTTTTTCTTTCTCTTTTTGACTGACTGGAATATTTAGAAAGCTTTGTTTTCTAGCTTGGATATTCTTTGTTCTGCTTCACTGAGTCTGTTAAGGCTTTTCACTGTATTTTTTATATGACATATTGAATTCTTCGTGTCTAATAAGGACCATCTAAACTTTTGAATGACCCTATTTGTTCTTGATACATTTCAGTCACGTATTCCTCCTTCATTCTCAGTTCTTTGGGAATATTCGTCGATTCTGTAACCTGTAAGAGAAGCTTCAGTGAATTCAGTTGGAACTTCCTGTCTTTGGCAGTAGGAGTCTTTTAGTTTCTTGAGATGTGTTATTATTTTCACTTTGAAGTGAATCTCAGTGCTAACCTGTTCAATGACTTTGAGTTTTATATTCCTTTATTCTGTCTCACAAGTCCTTGGCTGAAAATTTTGCCTCCTGGTTAGACATGTTGATAGTGGCTTTACCCAGGACTCTGCACACAGCAGCTGCCTCTGGTCAATAGTTGGCTTTATTGCCAGTCTGTATGCCAGGATCCGTGCTAGGTGTATAACTTAAATGTACACTTGTAGATATAAAACTTACATTTAAAATGATTAAGCATAAACCCACCTCCAAGGTCAGGAAATAGAGCAGACATTTGCCACTAGCTTCTTGAATTTTTATAAGAAAAGAATTAATTCACAAAGTATATCAAAGTAGAATGAAAAAATTTCAGGAGAGAAAGTAGAGAAGTGGAAATGCTATGGGAAAAATAAGGCCCCTACTTTTGACAATACTTAAAAATGTCACTTAGTTTATCTCAGGCTATGACAAATAGTTGAATCTTTAAAATGAGGAATAGTGATTTTTAAAGATTAAGAAACAAAACCAACCATCAAGCTTATTTTTTTAAACAAACCTTCTATGTCCATAAGATTTCTGAAAATAAATTTTGCTTGATAAATATAAGTAGCCTAACCTACTAATACAAGCACATAATATAATTATTAATCTGTTGAACTTGAAATTTCAGTACAGCCATGTAAATGGAGGCAACCAGTTGTAAATCAAATAAATGATTCTTAGTAAACCATTAAAGCTAAATGAAGTGGCTCCTTGCCAGATGCTGTATTGATAGGTTATGTTGTTCAGCAGTCTGATTGAGACATTTACATAGCCATCATGCTTTCACTTTAATTTAGGCTAAATAAATCCTTCTTGTGATGCCTGAATGCATTTGAGAATAAAATATTTTAAATAATTAATGCTTTTATATAATTATATAGACATGGTCTAGTTGAATAAGCTCTGCAGATGTCTCGGTGCTTTTATAAATGAAATTGGAAGATTCTGTTTTCCTCAAATGATTGAATTTCCACCTTAAAGCTGGATCTTGGAGATTAGTTTGATAATGGTCTTTTTTTGGTAGATTTTTGAAGAAAATAATAGATTTTGTATTGGTATATTTATATATGCATATGTATGCATGATATATGCATGTACAATAAATATGTACATATATGATAACACACACAAGTCTGTTAGGCCTTGAAAGCATTTTAGTACTGCCTTTTTCTTGCCAAAAAGTTTTATTGTGGTGTAGATTGCTAGTTGCTGCTAAGTTTGTTTGGCTCTAAACAGAAGAAAATGTAGTGATACCGCTAAGTAAAAAGAAATCATCTGTCTTGTTCAGTAAATTTAGAAAGTTTCTCATTCGTTAACCAAGATTCTGAGTAGATGTATGGAATTTAAGGAGTTAGGACACACATAAACAAGAAAACAAAACAGAATCATCACAGATAATATCAGGAAAATTTATTTTCATTTTTAGTGTTCATCCTCCCTGATTTTTTCCCATGGAAATACAGGTATCTAATGGGATAATATTATACATGTTATTTTGTATCCTTTTTTGTTTAAAGGTGTATTTTATTCCTTTTTTTTTTTAAATGGAGTATCTTGAGTGCCTTTTCTTATCAATAAATATACCTATGCCTTTCTATCTATAAAAGCATTCCACTGAGTGGATATAGCATAATTTACTTTCCACTGAATACAGTAAAACTCCTAACATTTGTCTGTTAAAATATTGAAAAATAAAAATTTGTGTGTATATATGATGAATGTACAACTGTGTGATAACTTTTAAAACAACTTTTGTTTAAGTATTTATTTCTTTGAAAGGCAGAATGACAGGGAGACAGAGAAAAAAGAAATCTTCCATGTCTTCACTCCCCAGATGGCAAACGGTGCAAAGTCAGGAATCCAGAACTCCATCCAGGTCTCCCGAGTGGGTGCCAAGGAAGCAAGTAATTGGGCTATGTCCAGCTGCTTTCCCAGGCACATTAGCAGGGAGCTGGATTGGAAACAGAGCAGCTGAGACTTGAACCTGTGCTCTGATGTGAATACTGATGTTGCAAGCAGCAGTTTAACTTGCTGCACCACAATGCTGATCCCTTAAGATTAACTTTTAAAATTGGAATTGCCAAGTCAAAGGATAAGGACATTTAAAAGTATTTTGAAAAATACTAACAAACTAATTGTAGAAAATGCAGATGAAAGAAACTAGACTTGATAAGAAAACTTTAATTTGATTCTCAGCTCTGCTGTTTACTAGATATTTGACTACACTGTGTCTCAGTTTTCTCATAGGTACAGTATATCTGTTAATTGCACAGACATTTCTGAGTATCTCCTACATGCTTAGCACTATTGCTTGTTGTCCTTTATCTTGTAGAATAGTTAGTGATATCTTACTTGTCTTAGCAAAAAATATCTTGAGACATTTCTGAATGTCCCAGAGAGGCAAAAATAATTCCTTGCTTAAGAACTGCTGTTTCAGAATCTAGATTCATGAAATTGTTTGTTGGTAGAGGATGTAAACCTATGTGTTGTGTGACCCTGCGGTGCCAGCATCCCATGTGAGCGCCGGTTCTAGTCCCGGTTGCTTTTCTTCCAGTCCAGCTCTCTGCTTTGGCCTGGGAAAGCAGTGGAGGATAGCCCAAATCCTTGGGCCCCTGCACCTGTATGGGAGACCAGGAAGAAGCACCCGGATCCTGGCTTCGGATTGGCACAGCTCTGACTATTGTGGCCATTTGTGGAGTGAACCAATGGAAGGAAGACCTTTCTCTGTCTGTTTCTCTCTCTGTAACTCTACCTGTCAAATAAATAAATAAAATCTTTTTTTATAAAAAAAAGACTTTGGGGGGTGGCGTGGAGGTCAGACTGCTGAACAAGAGACCTTTTGCTAGCTTAGAAGAGGCAGAAATCTTCCGTGAATCATCTAAAAAATTCAAATTCTGTTTTGTACCCTGATGCACGGTTGATGGTGGATGTAGACATTTTAATGACAGGTTCATTCTCTTGAGATCAAAGTAAAACTCAAAAGGCAATTAGACTAAAACAGGATGCCCGCCTTTTGTCAATCCTCATGGCGTGTCTTTTAAAAGATACATGTGAGTATATTGTTTAGAAAGATATGTTGATAGGTTTTTGTGAGGAAATGTTTGGATTAAATTCTCAAGATTGTAAAAGGAATGCTAAATTAAAGGGTTGAAAGGAATATAAAAATGATGAAAATAGCTTACCTTCAAGAATCCTAATCAGAAACAGTGATTGAAAGAGAACAATATGATCAATAATTTCAGTATGAAGAACTTGTAGGCTTCAAACATAAAAGATAAGGAATTGGAGGTGCTAATCATCACATGATTTAATCAGTTCATGCTTTTATACTTGTGTTGAAATATTGCTCTGATGAGGAAAAAAAAGTTGGCATGGGGGTTAAGGTGCTGCTTAGGACATCTGCGTCCCATATTTGAGTGCTTGGGTTCAGGCCTTGGCTCTGGTTCCTGCTTACTAACTTCCTGCTAATGCACACCCTCGGAGGTAACAGTGATTGTTCAAGTAGGTGGACCCCATACCACCCTTGTGGGAGTCCTGTATTGAGTTCCAGCCTCCTATGTTCAGCCTGAAACAGTCGCAGTTATTGTGGGCATTTGAGGTGTAAACCAATGAATGGATGGAAGATCACTATTTGTCTCTTTCTGCCTTTAAAATAAAACTGTAAGTGAATTTTTCCAAAGTTACAAAAAATACTGCATTGGACTCTATAAAATGTACAAATATTAAGAAAAAAGAAAACTTTAGCAAAAGATAGTTGTGCCACAGTAGGAAACAGGATGTGGAGGTTTGAGGATTCAAAGATATTATCATGTTGGGATTTTATTAGACAAGCCTTTGTGGGAGTGTTTACCTTTAACTATTAAGGAGGAAAAGGAAAGGGCAATAGATGAAGAATAATATGAAAAGAATTGAAGTTGTAAGGCTTAGTTTGGCAATAATCCATTTAACCATGATGTAGGATAATATAAGACAATAAAGATAATATTGAGAGTGTCTTCAGTGTTGTGGTAAATGGATTATTTGTGATTTTGAGTAGGGAAGAAATGGACTTGTCCCATGATTTAATATGATGATATCTTGGCTGCGTATGTAAGATGGGAAGGAAATGAAGCTAGGGGAAGACAAAGTAGCTGAGAGGCTATGACATACCAAGAGATAATTGAGCTTGATATAGAAGCCTGTCTCTAAAAGTAGATTAGCCAGCATCTGCTTCTCAAAGAATGATTGAAAGACGTTTTTTAGTATTAACATGTGTTTGCTTTTTAACAAACAGCCTTACCAAACCACAAGAGTTGTTGTATTGGATTCATTCATTTATCCACTCAGTGTGTATTTATTGAGTAGTCACTCTGTGACCAGTACCTTGGCATACAATAATAAGCCAAATGAAGTTTCTGCCATCACTTGAGAATGTATGAATATATAGAATCTCTTCAAATGCATATGGTTCTTTACCAGTGAAAGATACTAGCAGGATGGCTAGTAATTTTCATCACCTTTACTGTATTCACCTGAAGCTTAAAATGCCTTTACTGTGCCAGTTCCCTGTATTTTATCTTCTGAGAGATTTTTTAACTGATCAGTACACTATATATTTTGATGCAGTAGATCTGGAATGGACCTCAAAAGTTTGCAGGTTTAACATACGTAGCCAGAGAGGAAATATAACAAGGTTATATTCTTTCATCATTTCTCTATTCCCTAGTCACTGAAGGTGTTCTTATACTTTTATGATTCTGCTGAGTAAATACTAGTCAAATATCCCTATTTTCTTCTTCCTACGCCTTAGTACATTTATTGCTTTCATGCATTGGACCTAGACTTAAATTTCTGGAACTATTAGAATAATGAACCTTCATAATTGATTTTCAAATACATAGGAAAACATGTATTTGAGGTTCTGCTAATCTTATCTTTGGAAGGTTCAGAAGTGGTTTTGGGGGTGGAGTGTTTTGCCTACTGCTGAAGCCACCAGTTAATATGCTCCTATTCTGTATTGTTATACTTGGCTTCAATTCCTGGTTCTGGCTCCTGACTCCAGCTTTCTCTTAGTGCAGATCCTGTGAGGCAGCAGTGATGGCTCTAGTAATTGAGTTCTTGCCACTCACAAGTGAGACCCAGATAGAGTTCCCCACTCCAGCTTTGACCTAGCCTACTCCCAGCTGTTGTGGGCATTTGAGGAGTGAACCATGAAGTGGGAACACCCTCTCTGTCTTTCTCTGTTTCTTTACCTCTCAAATTTTAAAAATAATTTTAAGCGGCTTGTATTAGTTATAGTGCCTTTTAGGGATACAAAATAGAGTGTAGGATTTTGTTACTTTTCTACAAGCTCTTGTTTTCAGAAAACCATAACTTTTTCGGTCTCTCTCTCTGGCACTTTCTGTGTGTGTCTCTCTCCCTCTCCCTCTCTAACTCTGCTTTAATTAAATAATTTTGAGAGGCTGGCATTGTAGCAGGTAAAGCTGCCATCTGCAATGCTGGCATCCCATATAGATGCAGATTCTAGTCCTGGATGCTCCACTTTCAATCCAGCTCTCTGCTAGTGGGCTGGGAAAAGCAGAAGGTGGCCCAGTTTTTTGGGCCCCTGCCACCCACGTGGGAGATGTGGATGAAGCTCCAGGCTCTTGGCTTCGGCCTGGTTGTTGCAGCTATCTGGGGAGTGAACCTATGGACATAAGATATCTCTGTGTCTTTAACTCTGACTTTCAAAATAAATAAATAAATATTTTTAAAAAGTTATTGTTAAAAGAAAAACTTCTTTAAAAAAAGATTTATTTATTTATTTGAAAGTCAGAGTTACACAGAGAGAAAGAAAGGCAGAGAGAGAGAGGTCTTCTATCTACTGTTTCACTTCCCAATTGGCTGCAATGGCCAGAGCTGCGCTGATCCAAAGCCAGGAGCTAGGAGCTTCCTCCGAATCTTCCCAAGCCACAGCAGGGGCCCAAGCACTTGGGCCATGTTCCACTGCTTTCCAAGGCCATAGCAGAGAGCTGGATTGGAAATGGAGCAGCTGGGACTCAAATTGGCACCCATATGGGATGCTGGCACTGCAGGCCATAGCTTTACCCACTATGCCACAGCACTGGCCCTGGAAAACTTCTAGTTAGGATAATCTAGCAGGATATATTTTTTTAAGATAATTATATAGAGTGAGTCAAGTCACTTTTCTAAAATAGGCATTACTTAGAAGCCTGTTTTTCATTAATATGGAAGAATTCTAAATTGAGCGTTGCCATCTTCAGACTCTGTTTCTTTAAAATTTTTATTTGTTTTACTAGAGAGAGAGACAGAGACAGAGACAAAGACAAAGACACATGAAGACACACAGAGAGAACCTGCCTATCCATTGGTTCTCTCCCCAGTTGCCTCGGCTGAGCTGAGCTAAAGAAAGGAGCTAGAAACTCAATCCAGATCTCCTACATAAATGGCAGGGACCCAACTACTTGAGCCACCACCTACTACCTCCCAGGGTGCACATTAACAGGAAGCTGGAATCAGGAATTCCAGTATAGCTTGCAGATAATCCAACCAGGGTCTTAACTACTGGGCCAAACACCCACCCCCATATTGTTCTTTTTAAATAGGCTAACCTATTATTAAATCAACTGATCACTTCAACAAGTAATTGTAGTTAAAGGAATAATCAGTGACTTCTGGATTTAATCCTTGTAATGTCTAAAATTTGCTTTCTCTGTCCCTTTTGTCATTAAAACCAGTATTATAAAGTATCATTCTATATGGCACATGAAATTGCTGTTGGAAATTTCCCCTACTATTTTCTAAAATGTTTTATTTTTCAAGAAAAAAGAGAATTATAAAAAAATGAGTGCATCTGAAAGTGATATTTTGTATCTTTATGGTGATTTTACTTTATAAGTTGAAATAGCTGTTAAATTTTTACTTATCAGAGAGAGAGAAAGAATTCTTCCATCCACTGGTTCATGTTCCAGATGGCCACAACAGCTAAGGCTGGGCCAAGACAAAAACTGTAGTCAGGGACTCCATCTGTATTTCTGATGTGGGTGGCAGCGACCTAAGTCAAAATTTGATCCATCATTTGCTGCCTCCCAGGGCATGCATCGCTACTCTTGCTGTGTCTGATTGCTTTCTCTGTCAAATGTCTGTGAGATTCATCCATGTTATTGCAGGTTCATTTCTTATTGCTGTGTAGTATTCTGTTGTCTGTATATGTCATACTTTATTTCTCCATTTTACTGTTCTTAGACATTTCAAGTATTTTCTGGTTGAGAGCTTTGTTGAATAAAAGCTGCTCCGAATATTCTTGTACATGCCTTTTGGTAAACATGTATATATCTTATTAGGGATAAACCTAAGAATGGACATACTGGCTCATAGGGTATGTGTATTCCAGTTTTGGTTCTTCTGCCACAGTTTTCCTGAGTGATTGTGCTGTTCTCATTGTGACAATTACAATTGCTTTGTATTTTTCATCATAACTTGTTATTGCCATTTGTAAAACACTGGTGGGTATTTAAACATACTCTTTTCTTTAGTTGATGCTAAGCAGATGTACAGAATATCCTGGCATTTGATAGCTTCCCTTTAAATGAGTAAATAACTTAATTAGCTTGAGATAATTTTGACTAACACATGAAAATTCAGTCAATATATTTGTTCTTTTGTTACCATTTTATGTGTTAAGAAATAATTAAGGGGCTGGCATTGTTATGTAGCAGGTTAAGCCTCTGCCTGCAAGGCCGGCATCCCTGTGGGTTCCAGTTCGAGACCTGGTTGCTCCACTTCTATCCAGCTCCTTCCTTATGTGCCTGGGAAAAGTGGAGGAGAATGGCCCAAGTCCTTTGGCTCCTTGCACCCATGTGGGAGACCTGGAAAAAGCTCCTGGCTCCTCACTTCAGCCTGGTGCAGCTCCAACCATTGTGGCCATTTGGGAAGGGAATCAGTGGATGGAAGATCTGTGTCTCTCTCCTCATCTCTCTGTAACTATGCCTTTCAAATAAATAAAAAATAAATTTAAAAAGAGAAATATTTAAAATAAGAATTATCTTACAAAAGCAATAATTTTAGTAAACTGTCTTTGTTAGTTGAATACCCTCAAGCCTAAAAGCAAAAGGAACTAGTTGAAGTTGTAATAGCTTTTTAATACTTGCTTACTATTAAAGTAACCGATGATAAAAAAGTGTGGCAGAAAACCATATTTTAGATTCTATTACAGGCTTTGTAGTAAATTGGAACCTTTTTTTTTTCCTTCATGGAACTTCTAAAATGTTTTTGCCATCATTTAAAGCATTACTGCAAGTGAAGCTATAAAAAAGGGAAGAAATCCAATTACTTCATGTGCAATGCTTTCATTTCCTATTTAATTGAAAGAAAGGCTTTTTTCTGTAAGCATGCAAGCATTTACAGTCCTTCTTAGTAAATTAGAGATTTCTTTTAGTAGAAACTAAGGAAAGTACTTCTTCATTAATGCTTTGATAGAAGGTAGTTGTAGTAAGGTAAAGCCCATGCTTGAAGATATTCTAGCTAAAGTGTAAGGGTTGGCAGTTAGGTTAGATGAGTCATTGAAGGTGATTAACATAATAGCCACTTACCTTGTGCTTAACTTATACTGTTAACAGACATCGTTTTACACCCTTTACATGTATTCATAGTTTGACAACAACTCCATGATGTTGATGCTAGTGGTATTTTCATTTATGTTGAGAGTATGAGAGACACAGGTTTGACTGTTTAGTCATAGTTATTCAGCTATTGAATAGTGGCTACCCCAAGAATTGAAGCCAAACAATCTGCATTCAGAATATCTATTCTTAACCCATATGCTCTATGTCTTCTTAGTTTATACCTTAACACCTGAAAGTGGTAAAAGAAAGAAGGGAAAATAGGTAAGGGCACAGAACCAACTCCTGTTTTCACTAACTGCCATCTATTGTGCTAAGCAATTTTATGTGGGCCAGTTAATTCTCACTGTCACTCTAGGAAGTTTTAATATAGTAACCATCCAATGGAGAAACATAGCAGAATTGACCCAAGGTCATTTATCTCATAATTGGTAGAGCAAATCTTTCTAAGGGAGGCTGCTGCAAGGGAGTTCATTATCTTTCTATGAATAACCACTGTGGGTTAATTTAAACAACTGCTAATACCCATTGGGAAACAGCAAGCTATTTATATTTTTAACACAACTTTTTAAATAAGAAGTGTCCCTGGATTGATTCAAGATACCATCTATGCTAATTAATGGCAAGATGGTATAGTAATAAAAGCTGTGGACCTTGGAGTCAGAAGAATGTCAGTGTTTATGATTAAAGCTTAATTTTAAATCAGCTATTCAAAGACATCATAGTCTATAATTATTTTTGGATGAGACGCTGATCTGCCTAATTCTGAAATACACACAAATTATTCAACAAAAATGTAATGAGTGCTTGATATGTGACAGACACTGTAATAAAATAGGCTCTTGAGATACAGCAGTGAACAGATGGGACAAAAAATCCCTGTCTTTGTGGTGCTTACAGTCTAGTCAGGTGGATTTAGTTGTGATTTGCTTTTGGGAAACTGATCTTTCTATTATTGTCCTTGTGCTCTCCTTCTGGCTACCTGATAGATGCTGGTCTGCCTGACAGAACTCATTTCCAAGAGCCTCTATGTTTATTTAGGTCCCACCTGTGCTCTTTGTAGGATCATCAATTTTCTGTTTCTATGTGTGTTCTAAATTCAGTATGTTCTTACTTAATGTCTTGTTAAGTAGCATTATATGTTCTAGCATTAGAATGTAATGATGACATCAGAAAAAATTATTTCATCTTCTCGAGCTTGTAGTCTTGGAAAAATACGAGGGACAGAGAGAGGAGAGGGGAGGAAACCTTTTGTCTTCTACCTGTGGTCTTTCTCCAGTGCTTCCTCTACTCTCTTCTTCCATAAAACGATTCAGACTTAAACAAGCAGGTGTGTAAGGCCTCACTGTGTAAGATCCTTTACCTCAGGGGCTGGCGCTGTGGTGTAGCAGGGGGTAAAGCTGCCGCCTGCAGTGCCAGTACCCTATATGGGCACTGGTTCTAGTCCTGGCTACTCCGCTTCCGATCCATCTCTCTGCTTTGGCCTGGGAAAGCACTGGAAGATGGCCCAAGTCCTTGGGCCCCTGTTCCCGCATGGGAGACCTGGAAGAAGCTCCTGGCTTTGGATTGGCGCAGCTCTGGCCATTGTGGCCAACTGGGGAGTAAACCATTGGATGGAAGACCTCTCTCTCTTTGCACCTCTCCTCTTTTTGTGTAACTCTGACTTTCAAATAAATAAATGAATCTTTAGAAACATTCTATACCTCAGTCATTTTCTCTTCTGACCCATGACTCTTTTGAAGGGAGTAAAGGAGGAAAATATGTCCTAGATGTATATGTATTTTGCTTTCTGTTTTGCTTAATTTTAGTTAATCTTTCAGTACTATTTTCATACCATCCCTCTTTTCTCATGTTTGGATGTACATACTGTTCATTGTATGTAGGAAGTCCTTATTGAAAAGTTTTCTTTGTCCTGCTTGCTCTTGTATTTGCTCCATGACCATTAGTCATTTAGTAGCCATCTGAATTATCAGAATCACATTGCTGTGTTCAAGTAACCCTAATTTAGCTTAGTAATGGCCTGAAAACACCAGAGTACTGATACCAGCAATTTTACTACAATGTTTTGTTATTCTTTTTTTTTAGTTTATTATTGAGAATCTCTCAGTATATCTACTTTATTAGTGAAACTTTTTTTTAATAATTCAGGCTTTTTAAAGATTTATTTATTTTATTTGAAAGGCAGAGTTACACAGAGAGAGGGAGAGATCCTCCATTTGCTGGTTCACTCCCCAAATGGCTGCAACAGCCAGAGCTGAGCTGATCCAAAGTCAGGCGCTTCTTCTGGGTCTCCCATGTGGGTGCAGGTGCCCAAGTACTTGGGCCATCTTCTGCTGCTTTCCCAGGCAATAGGGAACTTGATCGTAAGTGGAGCACCCAGGACTCAAACTGACACCTGTATGGGATGCCAGCACTGCAGGCAATAGCTTTTCTGGCTATAACACAGTGCTGGCCCCTATAAATGAAACTTTATCACAGGTATGTAGGGTTCTGTGCTATCTGTGTTATCAGGCATCTACTTAAGGTCCTGGAGTGCTTCCTCTACTATAATGCAGACAGCTCTCTGTGAGGTTACTTTATTATAGAGAGTGGGTGTTGAAGGGGGCTTAAAATGAGTAACCCAGCAACTTAGCCAGTAACGGAATATATACAGTGTAGAGTTGAGCATGCTTTTTTCCTCCAGCTGATACTTTTAATAACCTTTTTGAAAAGTAAGTAAAAAATACAACCATGCTGGAACATACTTAGCATTTTATAAAAGTACTGTCTCTTGGTATTACAGTAAAAACATCCTAAAGAGTAAATTAGTAATAAAGTTTTGTAATGTTAAGAGGATTAGATTAAAATAATGCTGATAGCTAACCTGATTTGTGTCTTCTAATGATATATTCTAGAATATGTACATGGGCTTTACCATTTTTGAAAGGTGTTTTTTGCACTGAATATTGTGATGCAGTAGTTGACAGGCTATATGAAAATCTATACAAATAGTCCTTAATGAGGGCTAAAATACTTGATTGGATGTTTCTATGAGAGGAGATATTTAATTTCCACAGTAAGCTTCATTTGTGGACCCCTTTAGTGTTTTAAAGCTGGTAGATTATAAACAATGTAGTCCAACCCTGTTCCTTGTAATTAAGGGTGTGGAATGTCTAGCCCACAGGCCATATAAGACTGCGAAGTCATTTGGTCTGTCCCTGCCAAGGCAACCACAACCAAGGACTCAAAAGTTCAATAAATCTATGGCAGACTAATTTTTAAAGATTTATTTATGTGTTTGACAGGCAGAGTTAGAAAGGGAGAAACAGAGAGAAAGATATTCCATCTGATGGTTCACTCCTCAAATGGTTGCAGCAATCAGGGCTGAAACTAGGAGCCTGGAACTCCATCCAGGTCTCCACATGGGTGCCAGGACTCAAATACTTGGGCCTTCTGCTGCTGCTTTTCCAGTTGCTTTAGCAAGGAGCTGGATTAGAAGTGAGGAAGCTTGGAGTTGATGGGATGTTGGCCCTGAAAGCAGGTTAATTTTTAAGTTGATAATTTTGTGTAGCCCACAAATGATGTGATAAATGTCTGACACAAAAAGGTTCTGTATCCCTTAGATGAAGAAATGAGAACTGACTATGATCATGCAGTCAATAAATGATGACAGAACTTGAATCCCACAGCTCTTGATCAGTGATAACTTTTTACTGTTCTTAATAATAATCACCTGGGGGCCGGCGCTGCGGCTCACTAGGCTAATCCTCCGCCTTGCGGCGCCGGCACACCGGGTTCTAGTCCTGGTCGGGGCGCCGGATTCTGTCCCGGTTGCCCCTCTTCCAGGCCAGCTCTCTGCTGTGGCCAGGGAGTGCAGTGGAGGATGGCCCAAGTCCTTGGGCCCTTTACCCCATGGGAGACCAGGAGAAGTACCTGGCTCCTGCCATTGGATCAGCGTGGTGCGCCGGCCGCAGCGGCCATTGGAAGGTGAAGCAACGGCAAAGGAAGACCTTTCTCTCTGTCTCTCTGACTATCCTCTCTGCCTGTCAAAAAAAAAAAATAATAATAATAATCACCTGGGGAGGAGGGGGGTTCTGTGGCATAGAAGGTTAATAAACTTTAGCCTGCCGTACTAAAATCCCATGTGGACACTGATTCAAGTCCTGGCTGCTCTGCTTTCTATCCAGCTCCCTGCTCTTCTGCCTGGGAGGACAGCAGAAGATGGATGGCCCAAGGCCTTGGGCCCCCCTATACCCACGTGGGAGACCTGGATAAAGTTCTTGGCTTCCACCTGGCCCAGCCCTGGCTTTGAGGCCATTTGAGGAGTGAACCATTGGAGAAGATTCTCATTCTCTCTCTTTATCTCTCTCTTTATCTCTCTCTCTCTCTTTCTCTCTCTTTCTCTCTCTTTCTCTCTCATCTCTGCCTTTCACATAAGTAAATACATCTTTAAAAAATTAAAAAATAATGATAATCACCTGGAACCAGCACTACATAAGCATAACTAACAGTGGGAGGAGTGTTTATTTTTTAAATAAGATGACCATTTGTGCTTATCCAAACCCTGTAGGAAGTACTTCATAGATATCATTTCTGTCTCTGACACTGGAACTTAAAATACAATTTTTCATATATATTGGTTCCTTGGTTATTGATGAAATATCTTACAACTTAAATATAGTGCTCAGTTGTCTTGAAAGTTTTTCCTAACCCTGCCCTCTATCTAGTATCATGAGATATAGCTAGAGGTTTTAGGCTTTGGATTATCTGCATTCACTTAGGTTAAAAAAGAAAGTACAAAGCTGAAACAGTTAAAGTGTCAAAAAATAGATAGCATAGAATTATTCTGCAATACCTATAACTGTCAAAGAAAATTTCCATTTCTGAGGAAGAAGGGAGACCAGGTTAGACTGAAACTTAACGAGGTTGGGGTGTACTGGTAATAGTTAATGATAGTAACAGTGTGGCATTGTAACTCCTGTCATCTGTCTGAAATAATACTGATTTTTTAAAAGATTTATTTATTTATTTGAAAGGCAGAGTTAGAGAGAGGCAGAGAGAGGGAGAGAGAGTCTTCCATCTGCTGTTTTACTCCGCAAATGGCTTCAATGGCTGGAGCTGGGCAGAGGCCAGGAACCAGGAGCTTCTTCTGGGTCTCCCACATAGGTACCCAAGGACTTAGGCCATCTTCTGCTGCTTTCCCAGGCACACTATCAGGGAGCAGGATCTTTTACTTCCTTCCCAGGCCATGGCAGAGAACTGGATCAGAAGAGGCATAGCTGAGACTTAAAGTGTTGCCCATGTGGGATGCTGGCACTGCAGGTGGCAGCTTTACCCATTGCTGGCCGTAGAATAGATTTTTTTCACAAGGCAAATCCGGCAACAATGTCTCTGAGTTTTTTTTTTTTTTTAAATAATTCCCCAACACTTCCGAATCTGAAGGTTAGTTTTGCAGAATGTAAAATTCTAGGTTGATGGGACCTTTTCTTTTAGCAATTTAAGTATTTCATTCTGTCACCTTGCTTATATGGTATAACTAGTTGCTCTTCTGTAGGTAAGGCATTTTTTTCTTCTGGTTTCTTTCAAGATTTTTGGTTAATCTTTGATTTTCTACGGTTTTAATATGCTATGCGAAGTTGTAGTTTTGGGGGCAGTTATCCTGGTTGGTGTTCTTTGAATTTCTTGGATCTCTGGTTTGGTGTCCAACGTTGATTAGGGAAATATTTTCTTTGTGTTCTCACAAAGTTTCAGATTTTGGAGTATTTTAAATTTCAAATTTTTGGATTTCAGATCTTCAACCTGTATTTGTATATTTATTTTTTTCTTTAAAAAACGTATTTAAGAGATACATGTGCACACACACACACACACACACACACAGTTTGAGAGAGGTCCTATCCACTAGGTCAATCCTGAGATGCTTTCAGTGGTACCCAGCTGGAACTGGAGGTGGGAACCAGGAACTTAACCCAGGTATCTCATCTTAATGACAGGAACCCAATCACTTAAGCCATCTCGCTTTCCTCCTCCAGTCTGCATTAACAGGAAGCAAGAGTGAAGAGTCAGAGCCCACTATTCAATCTATATACTACTGTATGGGGTGCATTCACCCTAAATTGTATCTCCTGCTATGCCTAACACTCACCATATATAAAATCTGATTTGTTCTAAATATGGATTATTAAGCAAAAAACATGGTACAAGGGAAGACCTGTCAGGTTAACCTCTGCGGCCAGCTATGGAGCTTTTGGACAAATCAGGTCACTTCAGTTTATATAACTTTAAAAGAGTTGACCGGGCTAGTGTTGTGGTACAGCAGGTTAAGCTGCCACCTGAAATGTTGGCATCCCATTACGAGTGTAGCTTGAATCCTTACTGTTCCACTTGCGACCCATCTACCTGCTGATATGCCTGGGAAGGGAGCAGAAGATAGCCCAAATGCTTGGCCCTCTATTGCCCACATAGAAGACCCAGATGGAGCTCCAGGCTCCTGGCTTTGGCCTGACCCAGCCCTAGCCATTGTGGCATTTGGGGAAGTGAACCACCACCTCCCCTCCCCCATTCCTCTCTCCCTTTACCTCCCCCCTCCGTAACTCTGCCTTTCAAATAGTAAAAATAAATCTTTTTAAAAATAAAATAGTTGAACATATTATGTCCCTTTTGTTGTATAAATCTGTGAATGCTATAAGAAAATATTATAAATAAGTTAAGTTACACTTTGAGATGTCAATTTTTAAAGGAAATTTTGAATAATCACTCTGGATCTTAGAAATTTGTACGATTTTCCTGTTCTTGTATATTAATACTATTGCCTACACTAATTGGCCAACTAAAGAATGGTGAGTTACATTCTAGAGGCCCAGCTATTATAGCTATTATTTAAAGTGATTGGAAATGTTAGTAACTATAGAAGTTGAAAACTAAATAATGTTTGATTCGGTTATATTCTGTATGGTAACATCATGAATCATAAAAGATTGGGCAGTAAAACATTTGCTAATAAAAGGCTTTAATAATTTGAATGAGAGTCATATTGAATCTAAGGAAATTACATTTTATAAAATTGATTTATCTAAGACCTATGTTCTGGTTTGTTAGAAAATTTTGTTTAATAAATTAGTAGATTGCCCAATTTTATCTTTTCATATTTGACTGCATTCCTCACTTACTGAAAGGCAAATTCCCTCTGTGATGTTTTTAGTATCAGGAGAATTTAAAGTGCAGTGATTCCATATATAATGTTTACCATCTCTAAGCTGATATCTGATATGAAATATCAAAAGGGTGACAGTTTTATGAAGGAAGATATGGTCATCAAGCTGTCAGTTTACTCTTATCTCACTATAGTAATCCCTGCCCATATAAATCCTAACAACACAATAGCATCTTACTCTTTTTTTTTTAGATTTATTTATTTATTATTTGAGACAGAGTTAGAGGGAGAGAGAGAGTTGTGGTTTTTTTTTTTTTTTTTTTTTTTAAGATTTAAGATTAGTTGTCACCGATCAGGGAGAACACATGATATTTGTCCCTTTGGGACTGGCTTATTTCACTCAGCATGATGTGTTCCAGATTCCTCCATTTTGTTGCAAATGACCAGATTTCATTGTTTTTTTACTGCTGTATAGAGTACATACCCCATAATTTCTTTATCCAGTCTACTGTTGATGGGCATTTAGGTTGATTCCATGTCTTAGCTATTGTGAATTGAGCTGCAATAAACATTGAGGTACAGACAACTCTTTTATTTGCCAATTTAATTTCCTTTGGGTAAATTCCAAGGATGTTTGGGTTGAATGGTAGAGTTATATTCAGGTTTCTGAGGCTTCTCCAAACTGACTTCCATTGTGACTTTACCAGTTTGCATTCCCACCAACAGTGGGTTAGTGTCCCTTTTTCCCCACATCCTCGCCAGCATCTGTTGTTGGTAGATTTCTGTATGTGAGCCATTCTAACCGGGGTGAGGTGAAGCCTCACCTGTGGTTTTGATTTGCATATCCCTGATGGCTAGTGATCCTGAACATTTTTTCATGTGTCTGTTGGCCATTTGGATTTCCTCTTTGGAAAAATGTCTGTTGAGGTCCTTGGCCCATCTCTTAAGTGAGTTGTTGGTTTTGTTGTTGTGGAGTTTCTTGATCTCTTTGTAGATTCTGGTTATTAATCCTTTATCAGTTGCATAGTTTGCAAATATTTTTTCCCATTCTGTCGGTTGTCTCTTCACTTCCTGACTGTTTCTTCTGGAATACAGAAACTTCTCAATTTGATGTAATCCCAGTTGTTAATTTTGGCTTTGACTGCCTGTGCTTCTGGGGTCTTTTCCAAGAAGTCTTTGCCTGTGCCTATATCTTGCAGGGTTTCTCTGATGTTCTCTAATACTTTGATGGTGTTTGGTCGTGAATTTATGTCTTTAATCCATGTTGAGTGGATTTTTGTGTAAGGTGTAAGGTAGAGGTCTTGCTTCATTCTTCTGCACATGGAAATCCAGTTTTCCCAGCACCATGTGTTGAATAGAATGTCCTTGCTCCAGGAATTGGCTTTAGATCCTTGATCAAATAGAAGTTGGCTGTAGATGTTTGGATTTATTTCTGGTGTTTCTATTCTGTTCCATTGGCCTATCCATCTGTTTCTGTACCAGTACCATGCTGTTTTGATTTCAACTGCCCTGTAGTATGTCTTGAAATCTGGTATTGTGATGCCTCCGGCTTTGTTTTTGTTGTACAAGATTGCTTTAGCTATTCGAGGTCTCCTGTGTCTCCATATGAATTTCAGCATCATTTTTTCCAGGTCTGAGAAGAATGTCTTTGGTATTTTGATTGTTATTGCATTGAATCTATAAATTGCTTTTGGGAATGGACACTTTGATGATATTGATTCTTCCAATCCATGAGCATGGAAAATTTTTCCATTTTTTTGGTTCCTCTTCTATTTCTTTCTTTAAGGTTTTGTAATTTTCATCGTAGAGATCTTTAACGTCCTTGGTTAAGTTTATTCCAAGGTATTTGATTGTTTTTGTAGCTATTGTGAATGGGATTGATCTTAGAAGTTCTTCCTCAGCCGTGGAATTGCCTGTGTGTACAGAGGCTGTTGATTTTTGTGCATTGATTTTATATCCTGCTACTTTGCCAGACTCTTCTATGAGTTCCAATAGTCTCTTAGTAGAGTTCTTTGGGTCCCCTAAATACAGAATCATATCATCTGCAAAGAGGGATAGTTTGAGTTCTTCCTTCCCAATTTGTATCCCTTTAATTTCTTTTTCTTGCCTAATGGCTCTGGCTAAAACTTCCAGAACTATATTGAATAGCAGTGGTGAGAGTGGGCATCCCTGTCTGGTACCAGATCTCAGTGGAAATGCTTCCAACTTCTCCCCATTCAGTAGGATGCTGGCCATGGGTTTTTCATAGATTGCTTTGATTGTATTGAGGAATGTTCCTTCTATACCTAGTTTGCTTGAAGTTTTCATCATGAAAGGGTGTTGTATTTTTCAAATGCTTTCTCTGCAACTATTGAGATAATCATATGGTTTTTCTTCTGCAGTTTGTTAATATGGTGTCACATTGATTGATTTGCGAACATTGAACCATCCCTGCATACCAGGGATGAATCCCACTTGGTCTGGGTGGATGATCTTTCTGATGTGTTGTTGCATTCTATTGGCCAGAATTTTATTGAGGATTTTTGTCTTCCTTGTTCTTGTCTCCTCGGTTCTTGCATTTGTTGCTTGGCATTGTAGGGATCTTCTTTGGTTTATTCTTCCTTTTTTTTTTTCTCGCCGTGGTAGCTTTTCTCCTTATACTATGACTCTAGATTAAGTGTACTGTCTGCTTTTGGTGAATCTCTAGAGGCTTGTGGTGGGTGTGACCAGAGAGCTCTATTAAGTCCTTCAGGGTTAAGGGTGTGCCAAAGGTGACACACACAGGTTTGGCATGGAAACCCCCCCCCCCCTTTTTTTTATTCAGTAGGGAAGTAATTCCGCTCAGCTGAGCTTTTCTCCTTGTTGGCAATCAGTGCCTGAGTTCTAGCCCCAGTGTGTATAATATTCATCTGCTCTGTCTCAAGGACCACACAAAGGATCTGTGCAGTCCTCAGTGTAATCTCAGATTCCCCTGCAATGTCTCTCACTAGGTAGCCAAGGCTACCGAGTTTGTGGTGTCTCCCACCGATACTACTCACGTCTCAGCCACACCGTGAGTTCTTCCACACACCCTGAACTTTTTTTTCCCATAGTCCTGGTTCATAAGCTCCACACATTCACTAGGTCTTATCTCCTGTTATTACTCCCTATCAGAGTCAGGTTTTTATGTTTGGATGAGAATGGGTGCAGCCCCGAGCTAGTGCAGCTGTTAAGTATGTCCAAAATGGTGCCTGCTGTATTGTCTCGCTTGCCTTTGTAAGGTGTGTGGAGAGAGAGAATCGTGTCCGTACCATCCCTTTTATTTGTTTGTCTCCTCTAGTTAGGCTGGTGTACTTTCCTCCACGGGGCTTTAAGCCTTGTTCCCTGTAGGCTCTTCCAGCCGCTTTTCCGCCAGTGTCTTGGGCTGCTGTGGTTTTCAGTGCTGTTTCTAGCGCTGTTGCGCAGGAGAAGATTCTCAGTAGCTGGGCTCCTGAGCCGTGGGTGCCCGTGTCCTCCTTGTAGATCCACCGTGTCCCTCTAATTCCGGAAGAGTTCCCTCTGCATTTTTTTCCATAACTCTTCCCTGAGACTTCACTATCTTCACTTTTATTAAACTATCTTTTCCTGGACTATCAGTGAGCGCCTTCCCTGTTCCGCCATCTTGGAACCCCCTCCCGTAGCCCTCATTAATGTGTATAAGTAGTATTTTGATTATTGTGAAAACATAGAAAAGTAGTCTCAAAAAATGACCTTTGCCTGACATCAATGTGTTCAAGTTACGACCTCAGTAAGGAGTTAAGGATGGAGAGAAACATGATAGCTTTTAAAGTGATCCACCCTTTTGCCTTTTTGATTTTGAGAGAAGCTGTTAGATGCCAACTGTAAGGATAATTCATGTACGAATTGTTTAAATCCATCTAGAATAGACAACTCTAGAGTAGTAAGGTTTAGGGCATAAATGTTCTTCATTCATAATTTGAACCATTGTAGAAACAAAGGAGCAACTGTCTTTAATAATTCTAAGCCAGTCACTCTGTTAAGAATTACTGTTTTCATCATGATTTAGTTTTATGCTCATGTGTATGTGCAGGTGTGCAAAAAAAATTCTCTTTAGGGACAAGCATTTGACATAGTGTTTAAGACACTAGTTGGGACACCTACATCGCATATTGAAGTGCCTGGATTCAGGTCTGGGCTCTGCTCCTGCTTCTAGCATCCTGTTAATGCATACGCCAGGAGGCAGCAGAGATGGCAGAGATTCTCTCTCTCCACACACCTTACAAAGGCAAGCGAGACAATAGAGCATGCCCCCACATGGTAGTGAATGAGTACCTAGAGTGAGTACCTGGCTCCTGACTTTGACCTCACCTATCCTTGGATGTCACAGGCATTTGGGAAGTGAACTGGAGTATGTGTTTTTCTCCCTTTCAAATAAATATAATAATAGTTAATTTTAATTTGGTGGCAAAATGCCTTATAAACCAGAATTTGAATTTGGATTTAAAAAAACAAAATCTGAGGTCTGTGTTGTGGTATAGAAGGTTAACCCATCGACTACAATGCCAGCGTCTCATATGTCTGGTGGTTTGATTTCTGGCTGTTCCTCTTCCAATCCAGCTCCCTGCTAATGGCCTGAGAAAGCAGCTGAAAATGGCCCAAGTGTATAGTTCCAAGCATTAACTATGAGAGACCTGGATGAAGCTCCAGGCTCCTGACTTTAGCCTGGGCCACCCCTGGCTGTTGTGGCCATTTGGGAAGTGAACCAACAGATGGAGGATCTCTCTTGTCTGTCTCTTTCTCTCCATAACTCTACCTTTCAAAGAAATAAATATATCTTTAAAAAAAAGTGAAGAGGTTCCAGATTCTTAGACCACAGAAGGTAAAAACAAATGAGCAAGTCCATCACAGGTTTTATTTCTTGCTTTATTCTATCTAATAAAATTCATTTAAATGTTATACCAAGAAAGAGTAATAAGATGAAAAGAATCTCTGACTTTATTACTACAAGCGATGCTTTCTTTGAAATTATTTTGAAATCTTCTTGCTAATAAACAAGACAAATCTTATTCATTGAAGGATGAAAAGTAAAGGAGCATGGAATAGATTGTGTATAGTTTATAAGCTGATGTTTCTGTGTTTGAGAATGGTTATTAAAAAATTGAAATCAGTAATGGTTAGGCTACTGGATAAAAACAGTTTGAATTCTGAAGGTGATAACAGTGTAAAAAATGAGTAAGGTAGATACTGTTCTTAGAAATTACACATCTGTGGCGGCGCCGCGGCTCACTAGGCTAATCCTCCACCAAGCGGTGCCGGCACACAGGGTTCTAGTCCTGGTCAGGGCACCAGATTCTGTCCCAGATGCTCCTCTTGCAGGCCAGCTCTCTGCTGTGGCCCTGCACCCCATGGGAGACCAGGATAAGTACCTGGCTCCTGCCATCAGATCAGTATGGTACGGCGGCCATTGGAGGGTGAACCAACGGCAAAAGGAAGACCTTTCTCTTTGTCTCTCTCTCTCACTGTCCACTCTGCCTGTCCAAAAAAAAAAAAAAAAAGAAAGAAAGAAATTACACATCTGTGATAACTAACAAAATTTGACCTTCTAAATAATTTATTCTTTAGGTAATTACAGAAGAAATGATTTTAGAAGACTGGTATGAGAAATGAGTAAATGAACGTTGTATTTTCTTAGTTTAAGATAAGTAGGTGTTAAGAGTTCAGATTCTTGTAGATTTAGATCTTTTCATCCTTAAGATTTTTTATGAGAGTTTGGAATGTGTAATTGTGACTTCAGCTCCTAAAAATGAAAATAACATATTTCAAAAGTAATAGTATGGGCCGGCGCCACGGCTCACTAGGCTAATCCTCCACCTGTGGCGCCGGCACACGGTTCTAGTCCTGGTCAGGGCGCTGGATTCTGTCCTGGTTGGCCCCCTTTCAGGCCAGCTCTCTGCTGTGGCCCGGGAGTGCAGTGGAGGATGGCCCAAGTGCTTGGGCCCTGCACCCCATGGGAGACCAGGAAAAGCATCTGGCTCTGGACTTCAGATCAGCGCGGTGCACCGGCCGCGGCGGCCATTGGAGGCTGAACCAACGGCAAGAGGAAGACCTTTCTCTCTCTCTCACTGTCCACTCCGCCTGTCAAAAAATTAAAAAAAAAAAAAAAAAAGTAATAGTATGGGCTTGTTCTGAATATCAAATAGCATTGTGTTCAGCTTTTCCTGCTACAGTGGTGTCTTGCCAGCAGTAGTATTGCTAATGGCAGAACAGTATACATGGGAAAACTCCAAGCCTTCCTCAGCCTCAACTAGCAGGTTGATAAAACTAGGAAACAATAGAAAATGCATTTGTTCAGGAAGTTTAATTTCACATGAAGGAGGTAATCATAGAGAACAATTAAGAGTCAAATGTGTATACTCTCTGTTTTAGGGTACTGATATAGAAGGATCATCATCAAGTTTGAGAACCATGTTTACTTGTTCTTTATGTAGTAATAAATGCTCTGGGCTTCATTATACTATGTTTGCTATGCTTCATTACATATACTACCTTCATCAAAAACATGTGCAGTTGAGCTTAAGATAACCTGTTTGATTTATTTAAGAAAAATTAATAAGTCTGATCATTTACTTTAAAGCTGCAGAAGAAAGAAGATCAACAATTGGAGCCTAAAAAAAGTACCAGCCCTAAAAAAGCTGCAGAACCCACTGTTGATCTTTTAGGACTGGGTAAGTAATAAATAATAAAAGTCATCATTAGTGTCATCCAACACTTGAAACCTTTTCTTGAATATGATGGCTTTATCTTCAGTATGCCAAAAGATACCTGTTAACTGAATTTGAAAGTGGTTTGATTGGCTTACTGGGTTCTCACGAAAAGGAAATCTTTAATGAGGAAGACAATGTCTTTCAGTACTTCTTCACTGAAATACAGATAATGAGTTCCTTGGGGGAAAAGGAGATATTAAAGTAATCTTCAAAGACTTGGTAGATGTGACATTTCAACATTTGAAATAAAAACCAGAGGTTTGCCCTCCACTCTACACACACCTTTCTCTCTGGTTTTGTAGAGGATTTTCCCCCTTAGCAAAAGAATTCTGAAGAAGCCTTATTATAAAGTGTGTTGGTTTAAAATGTACTTTGAGTTAACTGAAATAATACCTTTTATACCCAGATCTAGTGGCTAAATTCCTATCTATATACCCAATGAAAATAAAAAGTATTCATTTTAAGTTAATGTCCTGTTTGTTCTCATGGCTGATAGAAACATGAGGGAGTTTCAAAAACTTTCTGGAAAATGGAATTAAAAGATGTTTATTTTGGTACAAAAAATTTTGAAATCCATGCATATAAAATATCTTCAGAAAGTTAATGGAAAATATCTATTATGAAAAAATTACAGATTTCAAAATTTTTTGTGCGAAAATCTTTTTTTTTTAACTTTTATTTAATGAATATAAATTTCCAAAGTACGATTTATGGATTACAATGACTTCCCCCACATACCGTCCCTCCCACCCACTACCCTCCCCTTTCCCACTCCCTCTCCCCTTCCATTCACATCAAGATTCATTTTCGATTATCT
This sequence comes from Oryctolagus cuniculus, assembly GCF_051225735.1. Lineage (NCBI taxonomy): Eukaryota > Metazoa > Chordata > Mammalia > Lagomorpha > Leporidae > Oryctolagus > Oryctolagus cuniculus. Next base: position 101,809,058 of record NC_142871.1, on the reverse strand, counting down.
TAATATACAGAAGATCAGCTTAGTATACATTAAGTAAGGATTTCAACAGTTTGCTCCCACACAGAAACATAAAGTGAAAAATAATAGATGATTTTTTTTTTAAATGATGATGAAATCAGATCAGACCTATTGTCATGTTTAATCCCAGTGATAGTCAAGTTGGGAGTTGATAATTTCTTTTCTTTTTTTTTTTTTTTTTTTTACAGAGGATCAGTTTAGTATACATTAAGTAAAGATTTCAACAGTTTGCACCCCCATAGAAACACAAAGTGAAATATATTGTTTGAGTACTCGTTATAGCATTAAATCTCAATGTACAGCACATTAAGGACAGAGATCCTACATGAGGAGTAAGTGCACAGTGACTCCTGTTGTTGACTTTACCAATTGACACTCCTGTCTATGGCATCAGTAGTCTCCCTATGCTCCAGTCATGAGTTTCCAAGGCTATGGAAGCCCTCTGAGTTCTCCGATTCTTATCTTGTTTAGACAAGGTCATAGTCAAAGTGGAGGTTCTCTCCTCCCTTCAGAGAAAGGTACCTCCTTCTTTGAAGACCTGTTCTTTCCACTGGGATCTCACTCGCAGAGATCTTTTGCCAGAGTGTCTTGGCTTTCCATGCCTGAAATACTCTCATGGGCTTTTCAGCCAGATCCGAATGCCTTTAGGGCTGATTCTGAGGCCAGAGTGCTATTTAGGACATCTGCCATTCTATGAGTCTGCTGAGTATCTCACTTCCCATGTTGGATCACTCTCCCCTTTATTTATTCCATCGGTTAGTGTTAGCAGGTACTAGACTTGTTTATGTGCTCCCTTTGACTCTTAGTCCTTTCATTATGATCAATTGTGAACTGAAATTGATCACTTGGAATAGTGAGATGGCATTGGTACATGCCACCTTGATGGGATTGAATTGGAATCCCCTGGTATGTTTTTAACTCTATCATTTGGGGCAAGTCAGCTTGAGCATGTCCCAAATTTACATCTCTTCCCTCTCTTATTCCCACTCTTATGTTTAACAGGGATCACATTTCAGTTAATTTTCAACACTTAAGAATAACTGTGTATTAATTACAGAATTAAACCAGTCATATTAAGTAGAACAGACAAAAAAACTACTAAGAGGGATAATGTATTAAGTTGTTCATTAACAGTCAGGGCTATGCTGATCAAGTCACCATTTCCCATAGTGTCCGTTTCACTTCAGGAGGTTTCCTTTTTGGTGTTCAGTCAGTTGTCACCGATCAGGGAGAACATATGGTATTTGTCCCTTTGGGACTGGCTTATTTCACTCAGCATGATGTGTTCCAGATTCCTCCATTTTGTTGCAAATGACTAGATTTCGTTGTTTCTTACTGTGGTATAGTATTCTAAAGAGTACATATCCCATAATTTCTTTATCCAGTCTACCGTTGATGGGCATTTATTTACTTGAGTGATAGAGCGCTTCCATCTGCTGGTTCACTCCTTAAATGCTCAGTACTGGAGGGCTGGGCAGGGTCAGAGCCAGGAGTTGGGAACTCAATCCAAGTTTCCCATATGGGTGACAAGGACCTGTTCACTTTAGCTATCACTGTATCTTCCCATAGTCTGTAGATTGCAGGAACTTGGGATAGGAAGCAGATGAGAATCAGTTCTAGGCACTCTAATATGGGAAGCAGATGTTTTAACTGCTGTACAAATACTTACTCCATATAGATAAGATTTATTTATCTGGGCTGGCACTGCAGTTGAATAGGCTAATCCTCCACCAAGCGGTGCCGGCACACAGGGTTCTAGTCCTGGTCAGGGCACCAGATTCTGTCCCAGATGCTCCTCTTCCAGTCCAGCTCTCTGCTGTGGCCCGGGAGTGTAGTGAAGGATGGCCCAAGTGCTTGGGCCATGCACCTGCATGGGAGACCAGGAGAAGCACCTAGCTCCTGGCTTCGGATCAGCGCAGTGTGCTGGCCGCAGCGGCCATTGGAGGGTGAACCAACGGCAAAGGAAGACCTTTCTCTCTGTCTCTCTCTCTCACTGTACACTCTGCTTGTCAAAAAAAAAAAAAAAAGATTTATTTATCTGAAAGGCACAGTTAGAGAGAAGGTGAGACAAACAGAGAAAAAGAGATCTTCCATCTACTAGTTCATTTTCAAATGGCCACAGTGGCCAGAGCTGGGTCATTGAGGTCTTCCTAAGTGCATGGCAGGAGCCCAAGTGCTTGGGCCGTCTTCCACTGCTTTCCCAGGTACATCAGCAGGGTGCTGGATTAGAAGTGGCATGAACCAGTCCCCCATGGGATGCCAGTGTTGCAGGCAGCAGCTTCACTCAATGGACCAATCTTTTGATTACATTTTCCCATAGACTTTTTTTTTTTTTTTTTTGACAGGCAGAGTGGACAGTGAGAGAGAGAGAGAGACAGAGCGAAAGGTCTTCCTTTGCCGTTGGTTCACCCCCCAAAGGCCGCTCCGGCAGCGCGTTGCTGCCGGCGCACTGCGCTGATCCAAAGCCAGGAGCCAGGTGCTTCTCCTGGTCTCCCATGCAGGTGCAGGGCCCAAGGACTTGGGCCATCCTCCACTGTACTCCCTGGCCACAGCAGAGAGCTGGCCTGGAAGAGGGGCAATCGGGACAGAATCTGGCACCCCGACCGGGACTAGAACCAGGTGTGTCGGCGCTGCAAGGTGGAGGATTAGCCTAGTGAGCCGCGGCACCGGTCTCCCATAGACTTTTGATGTACTTTTCTATGTTATCTGGCATGGTGACTAAATAGGCTTTATACAAAGTGTGCTTATTCTGTGTTTATCAACAAATATTATCAGTTCATTTTTTACATTTTTTCCTCCTTCCCAAAGAGTTGGTTTGATAAAAGGTTATTTTAGGTGTGATCTGGGTCTTGGAGTGCTATGGTATTTTTTTCTTTGGAGACAGAGTGACAGCTAAAGGGACAAAAATGAATGGCTGTTAGTTGAAGGGTAAAAGTGAGCTACATATGCTACTTTTCAAAAAAACTGATCTCAGTTCTTATTAAGTAAATTTTTTATTTTAAGAATTAGAGTTAAATATTTTATTCATACTTTAGGAATCTTGTATATCATAGATGTATTACTCTCTAGAGATAAAATTCTTTTATGATGAATGTAGTGAATTAGACATATAAAAAATAACTAATTGTAGAAACAGAGCTTCAGTCCAGGGGCTCTAAATACAATTATGTTGAATTCGAGTTCACGTAATTTCTATATTTTGTTGCATTTGTGGTTAAATGATAGAATAGACTTATTGCCAAAATAAGAAAATATCTTAAACTTTGTTTCTTTGTCTTCATTGCATAATTTTTTTACAGTCTGTGTTTTTATTAATTAATTTGTAATTCAGAAATGTAAAATATAAACTAGCTCTGATTATGCTCCTACAGATCTATTCATTAATTCATCAGATATTTTGTCATCTACTGTATGTGTCTAGGTGCCATTTTAGGCACTGGGGAGACAGCTCTGAAAGAAGATGGTAACAGTCTTTGTCTCCTGAGAGCTTTCATTCTTTCTGGGGAAATAGTGAAAAAAGTTAAGGAAAATATGTTGTAGGTCGTATGTAGTAAGTACCACAGATAAAAGCAAACAAAATGAGTAGTTGTAATTTTTAATAGGGTGGAGAGGGAGGTGTCATTGGAACAAAGACCTGAGGAATGAATATCTGGGTATGTGTGCAGCTGCCTTAAAAGTAGAACAAGTACAAAGCTTAAGCTTATCGGAGGCAGCCTACTTGAAGTCCAGAGACCAGCAAGGGTGACAGTGCAGTTAGAGTGGAATGGTCTGGAAGAGAGTGATGGCAGAGGAATCAGAAGGAAGAGATGAGGAATGGGGGCAGGCTGGTCTAAGGGATTTGCCTTTTACTCTGAGTAACTTGGAAACAGATTGGAGGGATTTGTAAGGAAGTTAAGACTTTAGCTTTGGTATTGAAAGGAGTATTGTGGTTTCTATGCCTAGAATAGATTGTAAGCAGGCAAGGCTGGAAGCAGAACAAGCAGCAAAGGAACCATTGCCATAATACAGGGGAACGAGATTGATGACAGACTAGCTGGTGGCATTGGAGTTTAAGATGTAGTCAGACTGCAGATTTACATTGAAGATAGAACCAACAGAATGTGCTGACCAGTTGAATGTGAGAAATGAGGGAAAGGGAGAATTAAGGATGCCACAAAGTATTTTTAGCCTGAGCAATCAGGAAGGTGAATTTTCCATTTACTTTAACAGGAAAGTCTGCAGGAAGTCTAAATGGAAAATCAAGAATTTTGTTTGGGTCATATTCAGTTTGAAATGCTTTTCAGACCAAAAAAGTCTAATTTTAATAAAAGATCTTAATTAGGCATTTATATGAATTATGAGTCTGGGGAGAGGTCTGCTCTGGGAATGTAAATTTGGAAGTCATCAGCACATAATTTTGTGCACAGTTATGAAGTTGGATGAGTTCACAGAAGGAGTGAATATAAACAGAAGAGAAGAGGTTCAAGTGCTGTCCTGTGACACTGAGATATTTAAAGGTCAGGGAAATAAATGGTTGGAAGTGGGGGTGGCTAAATTGGTAAACAGAATGGAGTGAATGGTGAAGTAGGAGGAAAACCAGTACCATGTGGTCTCTATCTTGTAAGCTAAGTTAGATTAATTTCTGCATCAGTCAAAATATGCTAGGTTATGCTGTGGTCGTGAACACCATGCTCTGTGTCATCTCCACTAATGAACCCAGACTGACAAAGCAGACTCTAGAATAAGAGTAAACTTTTTCTATAAAGGAGCAGAAAGTAAATACTTTATGCTTTGTGGGCCATAAAGTCTCCGTCAAAACTGCTTAGACATAGATAATACATAAATGAATTGGCATTGTGTTCCTATAAAACTTCATTTACCAAAAAGATGGCCAAATTTGGCCATGGGCCATAATGTGCTGGTCCCTGATTTCGAACAGTGACATTATGACAGAGAAAATGGCAAATCACATGTCATGTTTGGTTGTGTTTTTGAAGTTGTGTCTCATTTCTACTCATGTCATTGGTTGCATTGTCATGTGGTCGTGCTTTCGTTCTTCAGGAGCATATATGATCTGTTCAGAAGGAGATTCACCAAATTCTTGGGAACATTAACACAAAGTGAGAAAGAAAGAGTTTCAGAGAGAGCACAGTAAACAGTTGTGTCAGATGCTTCTGACTGATCAAATATGAAGATTGTGGATTAATGATTGGATTTAGCTGCAGAAGTGACAAGAGTAACTTTGGGATGGTAGAAGTGGAACATGATTGATGTGGGTTCAAGAAAGAATTGGAAGAATAGAGTAAATATATACAGCTGTTTAGGGGAGTTTTGCTATAAAGAGAAATGGAATCTAAACTATGGGAAAATGAGGCAGGAAAGGATTTTTTAAAGGGTAACATTATAAGGTGTTTACTTTAGGAATGAACTACTGAACAGGCAAATATGATAATTCAGGATGGAAAATTTGCTGTAGGAATGTCCTCAAATATCCATAAGAGGGTGGGAATCTAGTGACCAAATTAGATGATGGTCATTTCAGACACACAGATACTGCTGCAATAATGCTACATAATGAGTAACTCCCAGATCTGAACAGCTTACAACAATGAATATTTATTTCTCTTACTCTCAGGTCTGTGGTTCATGTAGGACAGCTCTGCTGCCTCATTTGGTGTGTCTTTTGCATTCTAGATTATTGCACGGCACTGTTTATCAACCATTTCACCACCAACACATGCTGTGTATCCATTTTTCAAGTTCTTATAAATGGTTCCTTGACTTCTATCCCACCCTGTCTCAAAGTCATACAAGAGATTTTAGGGTTTGAGTATGCAGCCCTCCTTATCTGGTGTGTGTTCTGTAATAGTCAACCATTGCTGCCTATGCCACATAGCAAACAACTTCAAAATCTCAGAGGTTCAACAGCTAACATTTATTTAGACAGTTGGAGAGTTTCAGGAAACAGTGTCTACAGAGGAGAACCAAGGTTCATTTAGGGCAAGAAGGTGAAGTAAATGTTTTGAGGTGTTAAGGATATATAGGAGATTTTGCAGATGACTTAGTGGATTTTAGGTCATACAGAAGTGTTCCAGAGGTGGGGGAGGTTGGAGACATGGGCTGACAAAGAGGGATGTCTTGCTGGTAGCGTTTGAGCAGTTTCCTAAACTCTTCTAAAAAATTTTCAAACTTTTTTTTAAAGCTGTATTAAGCATGAGATTTAATGAGTTCATGTAAGTCCAGGACACTACAGAAGTCAAAGATCATTTTCAGCTCAAGATTAGCTGTTAGTAGCTACAGCAGGCCCCAGATAATTACCTGGAGCATGCCACTGTCCCAAAATGGGGCTCTGGTTTATAACTACAAATGAAAACACTGTGGGGATTTGCAAGAAGGTGCCTTAATATCATTTTTTAGAATTCTGATATTCTCTTTAAATGAATGTTGGTGAGCCCATGGTCTTTTTTTTTTTTTTTTTTTTCCATCCTGGTAACACAAATTACACATCTATTCTTAAGTTCACCTTTCCTGACCTACTTACTGCCCATCCAAAGGTCACAATAATACATTTTTTTCTGAAAAGAGACAAATATAAAATGTTTCACTTTGCAAGCCATATGGTCTCTGCTGGAACTACTCAACTCCCAGTATTGAATGCACACAGCCATAACAATTATGTGAGTCAGTGTGGCTATGTTCCACAAAACTTAAAAACAAGTGTGGGCTGAGGTTTGCTGACCCCTGCTTTATGTTCCTCTTCTTACATGCAAGAGCTGCTGCATATTTAGCTTTTACTTGATGTTTGAAACCTATTGAAATTATTTATTTTAGTGCTTTACTCTCTCATACCAAAAGTAGTGTGATATACTTGGTTATTACCTATTTTTAGTCTTATATATTACTGAGGTCTATGGTCCCCTCTTGACTAAAGTGCCATACCTAACAATCTCTGAGGGCACCAGACTTCACTCAGTCACATCTAAATTTGAATATGTACCTCCTATGTAAAGAGAATTAAAACCAGCTTCTAGTGTGTTTGTTGGAGTGGTCTTCAAGTGTGCTTATCTAGGTAGCTATTTTAGGGCTGTGAATAATACTGCCATTTGGATATTTATAACATGATTCACAGACCATACAAAGTTATCAACTTAAAAATCAGCCTACTGTAGATTTATTGAGTTTTGAGTCCTGCCTATGGTTGCCTTGGCAGAGCCAGACCAAATGATTTTGTGGGCCTTGTATGGCCCATGGTCACAACCTGCATCTGTTCCTTGCTGATTGTTAGTTTTGATACTGATAAAAACTGATGGACTGCTTAACAGTTGGTTGGTGTCTATTTCCCAGACTAATATTTCCATTCAGTGGTCTTTTGGGGATAAGGTTGGGGGAGACTTCCTCTGAAAATTAAATCTTCAGGTGTGAGCACATGCTTTATGCCTAAGGATTGAAAGGAAACACAGATTGCTGGTGTTAAACTTGACTTCAGAGGTTTCACTTCAATTTCCCAGGAATGATTCCTGCAGGGCTTCTGCTTTGTGGCCATCTGTGTGCTGCATGCACACTGCAGGGCAGCCTTTTCCTTGCAAGGAGGCATTGGCCCAGAGTTGTGTGCCAGGTCTGAGACAGACTGCCAAGTGTGCCTGAGAAGCCAAGTGCTCTAACCGTTTTACAAATTTAACTTGAAACCTGAAATTATTTAAAATACTGTAGAGAGAAATAGTTAGAGATTCCCTCAGTTATTTCTTAATTGAAATGATCAAAGGAATACATAATTTGGGGAAAGTTTGTGAGAAAGTTTGCAAATTTTAGTTTCTTCATTTATAAAGTCTTTAGCTTACCAAAATGGGCAAGACAATGCTGGTGAAATGTATTTATCAGTATATAATGCATTTCTTTATTAGCAACATATACTCCTGTTTAATATATTAATAATAATACATTACCCTTTAAATATTTTGTTTCAAGAAAGGTTTTCTGGGTAGACATTAACCCAAGGATAAAACACCCACAGAAAGTATTCTCTTTACCTTTAAAGCAGCAAATTTCTACAGACAAGTTTCTAAACATTTCTCAAAGTTCATATGCTGTAAAATGAAACAAATTTGGGAATGAGCTGAGTAAAAGAATGCCAGACTTAGCTAAGCAGCAGTGGGCCTAGAAAGCCACTAGAGTCCTATGAGCTATGTAATCCACTAGATATGGAGAATGTTTATGTAGTTACGAGCACATTCCCCTTTTCTGGGGAAGATATGAAGGGTAGAAGAGGGTCCAAGGGCATTTTTTAGTCTGTTCGGTTTTCCAGACATGATTTAAAAAACCTGGTAATGGCATGCTTTGCTTCTGCTCAGAAGACTGTTTGATGAGCTGTCATAACCTTTTCAAAAAGCACATCTTAGGAATTGTTTTCATTTTGGTGTAATCATACCTGTGTGGAAAAGGAAATACAAAACAAGAATATATTGGTATAAGAGAACTGGCAATGGGCAGATCCTTGCCAGTGGTCCTGAGTCCATGCTAGGATAGTTGGAGAACTGGCACCAGAAGTGATGGAGAAGGGGGCTCCACTGCAAAACTTTCAAGGGAATAGGAAGGAACAGCTTCTTGGTAGTGCTGAAACAGCATAGAACTGCTTAACATTGTGCTGATGGACTGGGTAGCAAAAAGAAAATAATTAGGGCAGGCATTTGGGTGCAGTGGGTTAAGCTGCTGCATGGGACACCAGTATCCTGTATTATCAGCAGATATAAAATAGTCATTTATTCTCTCCTCCTCTCTCTCTCTCAATCTCAGTGCCTTTCAAATAAATAAATAAATCTTAATAAAAACCAAAAAAGAAAACCTAGATGTTTAAAGAAGTGAAAATGCATCATAAATGAGGCTACTTCTGGCCTAAAAATGGCTGAGCCACAAGGATATTTAATTCTCAGTGAGGAATTTGGAGGCACAGTGTTTGGGACTTGCAGTTGTTGGAACACTGAGGTCAGGGAGACAAGTTCCTCTTTGCTTCTTCCCATGTCATCATGGCACTGACTGGGATCTGTAGAATTGTGCCCTCATGGCAACAAATGTATGGTTGGGGCGGCTCTTAGCTTCCCATTCTTATAGGACCATATCCAAAGGGTGGTTTTTCCTTCATCAGTTTCTCAGAAAGGGAAATTTTTCTCCAAAAAACTCCTCAAGAGAATTCCCAGGGTGCCTGTGATCAGAATTAGATCGCATGACTTCACTCTTGCTGCAAGAGTGTCAGGAAAATGAACAGTAGTCCTGCTGTATCTGATGGTGCTATGTCTCAAGACCCTCCAGTGGATGCTTAAACCTTAGATGGTACCAGATCCCCCTATACCATCTTGTTTTTTTATTTATGTGCATCATACTTATGATAAAATTGTTTATCAATTAGGCATAGTAAGAAATTAACAGTAGCTAATGATAAAACTGAACAGTTATAATGATACTGTAATAAGGGTTATTTAAAAGTTTGAAATTGTTTATTTCTTTAATTTTCCATTTAATCTTTTCAGAACATGGTTGACTATAAGCTACTACAACCATGGAAAATGAAACTGGATAAAGGGGGACCTCTGTATTCAACCTTTACAATGGCGATAGGCTTTGCCATTAAGAAGTACCCAGATAGGGGCAGGCATTGGAGTATTGCAGGTAATGCCATGGCCTGTGATGCCAGCATCCCACATGGGCACTGGTTCATGTCCCAGCTGCTCCATGTTCCATCTAGCTCGCTGCTGATGGCTTGGGAAAGCAGTGGAAGATAGCCGCAGTGTTTAGGTCCTTGCTACCCACACAGGAGACCTGGAGGAAGCTCCTGGCTCCTGGCTTTGGCCTGCTCATCCCTTGCCATTGCAGCCATCTGTGAAGTGAACTCGTGGATGGAAGACTGTCACTCTCCTTGTACAGCAGAAAGGTAGCATAGTAGGGCTTTGGTAAAGGAGGAACAAACAGAGCAACACCGTTAAGATCATCTTTTAAGGCCATGTCATTTAGCATTAGCCTGAATATTACCTATATAGCAATAAGAAAAATTAAAAGAGGGTAACAGCTCCAAATAACTGTCAAAAGAAACTGTCAAGAAAATGAAAAATTTGAAAATAACTAAAGCTTGAAAACTTTAATATACTTCAGCTGGATACAAAGTAAGGTACGTGAGGTTTATTTCATGAATCAAGTCATGTGATTTTAATACGGAAGACTTCCAAATACTATTTTTACTAAGGGTGGACCTTAATTTTTTTATATCAAGTGTAATTTTCAAAGAAATTTTTATTTCTCGTTTGAAAAGCAGAGAGAAAGAGACAAGAGAGACAGAGATCTTCTATTTGCTATTCACTACTTATATCCTGGCAACAGCTGGGGTTGGGCCAGGGATCCTGGAATTCAAGCTCAGTTTCCCATGTGGATAGCAGGGACTCAACTTCTTGAGCCATCACTGGCTGCCTTCCAGGGTGCTCATTAGAAGGAATCTGGAATTTTGGAAGCAGACGGACAGCCCATGTCCCAAATAGAATCTTTTTTTTTTTTGAAAGAGAGACAGAGATAAAGGTATTCCTTTCGTTGGTTCACTCCCCTAATGGCCGCCATGGCTGGCGCTGCGCCGATCCGAAGCCAGGAGCCAGGTGCCTCCTCCTGGTGTCCCATGCAGGTGCAGGGGCCTAAGCACTTGGGCCATCCTCCACTGCCCTCCCTGGCCACAGCAGAGAACTGGACTGGAAGAGGAGCAACCGGGATTAGTACCCGGCGCCCCAACTGGGACTAGAACCCGAGGTACCAGCGCCACAGGTGGAGGATTAGCCAAGTGAGCCATGGTGCCGACCCCAAATAGAGTCTTAACATCTGTGCCCAATACCCTCCCTTAAAAGGTTTGTTAAGTGGAAAATAAAGAGTTTGTGGAGCAATATGAAGATTTAAAAGACTTTAAGGGTTTTGCCATTAAGGAGAGCAGTACAGAATCTATTGGAAGCAGCCTTCTTTAATCAGAGTTATTTCTACTTTAATTCCATTCCTGTTTATGATGATGCCTCAGTAGTCACCAGTGAAGAATTAGACTTGGCAGATTTCATTGTAGCCAGAGTGTACTCCAGGCTGAATGTTCACACTCAGTCAGAAATGGTAATGAAGAACATAACATCCATTAACTTTTCACATTTTTATCTGTCTTAAACTAGATTAGTAATCCATAACATCTTATATTGCTCTTTGACTTTATTATTTGTGCAAAGAGATTATGACCAGCTAATGCTTCTGACATTCAAGTAAAAGATGAATTCAATTAATATTCATTGAACACCAGCAGAGTTCATAGAACTGATATAAATACCAAACAGTGCATCTCTGTGTGTTTACAGTCATATGATTGGGGGATGGAGTTGTAGTCTGGGAACTAGAAAATGAAATTATCCCTGAGGGAGGAAGGATAATTCGCTAAGAGAATTGGTTATGAGAATTCAGTTTTAGATCTGGATCAATGTTAAAAATTCTAAATTTTATTTCCTTAATTCGAAGGTTAGTTATTCTTATTACTATTAGAGGAAGAACAAATAAGGTTACTTGGTACTATGGAAATTTATTTCAAGCAAAAATCTAATGATTTATGGAGATCACAGTTGGAGAAACTAAGCAACTACCCAGATCCATGTAGCTATTAGTACCTTATCTCTGTAGGGCATTTATGATTTAAAACATCTTTGCTTCTTATCATTGAGCAGACAGCTGTGGAGTACCTGTCAGGTGTGTGTTAGAGCACATGAAATAGATCACAGGAGGGTGAGAATATGTGACTCCAGCCAGCAGGGTGGAGAAGACTGACCTGTTGTGATCATGGTAGTGCGGTGGCAACAGTGCTGCACTAGCATGCGGAAGGAGTGATTTGGGAGACACTTCTGATTTAGAGAGAGGATATAATTTTCTCTGTAATCCGTGAACTGGAGAGAGGAAGCCCTAGTGTAGGGATTCCAATTAGAAAGCAGTTATCATATCATAGTCAAATGATCATGTGGAAACCACGGCTTTGAAAACAGAGCTTTCAAGAAGAGCCAGTCAAGGCTATCAGCAGCAACAGTGGGACGATCTTTCAGACAGGCTCTTGACTCTTGAGAGATTTTAAAGGAGGAAGCTAGGGCTTAGTGTCCACCAGGCAAGAAATGGAAAGAGATTTGTAACCAGAAGATTACAAGTACTTTACAAAAGTAGTATCATCACACTTTTCCTCCAACAAAAGTAAGATGACTTACTATTTTTTAAATTTTTATTTGAGAGTGGGAGCAAGCAAGTGTTCTAGTCTTACTCTCCAAATGCCTGTATTGGACAGAACCATTGTGGACCAAAGCTGGGAGCTGAGAATTCAATCCAGGTCTTCCACATGAGTGGCTAGGACCCAGTTAATTAGTTCATTGAGCCATCACCTGCTGCCTTTGGGTGTCTGCAAGAGTAGGAAAGCTGAAATTTAGAACCAGAGCCAGATATCCAACTCTGATATGGAATGTGTGCATCTTTAGTAGTTAAGAGCAGTAGTTAACACCTGCCCCCAAAATAGCTATTAATTGTTTTCTTTCATGGTTCTGATGTCATCAGCAAACTTTTACATAATCTGTGTTTGGAGAGCAGTTTGGTTTTTTTTTGTTTTTGTTTTTGTTTTTGACAGGCAGAGTGGACAGTGAGAGAGAGAGACAGAGAGAAAGGTCTTCCTTTGCTGTTGGTTCACCCTCCAATGGCCACCGTGGCCAGCACACTGCAGTCGGCACACCGCGCTGATCCAATGGCAGGAGCCAGGTACTTCTCCTGGTCTCCCATGGGGTGCAGGGCCCAAGCACCTGGGCCATCCTCCACTGCACTCCCGGGCCACAGCAGAGAGCTGGCCTGGAAGAGGGGCAATCGGGACAGAATCCGGCACCCTGACCGGGACTAGAACCTTGTGTGCCGGCGCCGCAAGGCGGAGGATTAGCCTAGTGAGCCGCGGCGCCGGCCCTGGAGAGCATTTCAATTCACCAGTCACTTACTGAGCATTTACTTTGTGCCAGACATTAAAGAGGCAGCCGTAGTATTTCTCCCTGGTGACAGAGCATGAGGAATTGGATGGGGACTTTAGGCCATAACCTTTGTGCCAATGGGGAGTAACATGCCTATAGCCTTCTGTGGTGTGCTTGTCCATTCTTAAGTACATTCCAAGGCCGGTGCCACGGCTCAATAGGCTAATCCTCTGCCTGCGGCACTGGCACACCAGGTTCTAGTTCCGGTTGGGGCACCGGATTCTGTCCTGGTTGCCGCTCTTCCAGGCCAGCTCTCTGCTGTGGCCCGGGAAGACAGTGGAGGATGGCTCAAGTCCTTGGGCCCTGCACCCGCATGGGAGACCAGGAGAAGCAGCTGGCTCTTGGCTTCGGATCAGTGCGGTGCGCTGGCCACAGTGGCCATTGGGGCGTGAACCAACGGAAAAGGAAGACCTTTCTCTCTCTCTCTCACTGTCCACTCTGCCTGTCAACAAACAAACAAACAAAAAACCATAAGTACGTTCCAGATGCCATAGCTGAAAAGGATAAGGCATGTGGAAAGGCTGCCACTTTGTCACCTCTTGGGTTAGAAAGAACATTTGGGAGGTAGAGTTAGTCAGTAGGCCTCATTTACCAGATGTGGGTTCTATAGCCTGCAGTGGAGGTGGAGCTGAACCTTGTGGGTGCCAGAGTCATTCATTGCCTCAGAAGTGAGCTTGTGCCAAGTACAATGCCTGAGCTGGTAATAAGATCAGACCCTGCACTCCTACCATCAAGAAGTTTGTTTTTAGGAGATGATATGTTGATGGCTATGGATGTTTTTTTTTGTTTGTTTTGTTTTTTGTTTTTTTTTTTTGTTTGTTTGTTTGTTTTGTTTTTTTTTTTTGACAAGCAGAGTGGACAGAGAGAGAGACAGAGAGAAAGGTCTTCCTTTGCCGTTGGTTCACCCCCCAAAGGCCGCTCCGGCAGCGCGCTGCGGCCGGCGCACCGCGCTGATCCAAAGCCAGGAGCCAGGTGCTTCTCCTGGTCTCCCATGCGGGTGCAGGGCCCAAGGACTTGGGCCATCCTCCACTGCACTCCCAGGCCACAGCAGAGAGCTGGACAGGAAGAGGAACGACTGGGACAGAATCCGGCGCCCCGACTGAGACTAGAACTTAGTGTGCCGGCCCCACAGGTGGAGGATTAGCCTATTGAGCCACGGCGCCGGCCCTATGGATGCCATTTTAACCCTAGCTCAGGAAGAAGTGCCTGTTTCTGCCTTGGGGCACCAGGAAATTTTCTCAAACTGATTATAGCATTTGAGTTTTCCAGATGTACTGGTTTGTAACCTGTATTGAAATCCTAGGCTTATTGTACAGATACTTTTGAGGTGATGTGAAGATTTATATACTTTATATAAAGCATAGATTAGAGTATCCAAACATAGACCTTAAATGAATATTAGTGTTGAAACATGTTATTAAATATGGAATGTTAAATTCTTCTTTCTTTTACATTTGTAAATTCCATTCAAAGGTACTTGGAATGGATGAAGAGAAAGATACTAAATATTGTTTAAAATACTTTGTTTACCTTGTATTCTTTCGGATTATTGACATTAGGTGAGTCTTGGCTTAGCCATAGTTAATAGAACAATGAGCCTCACTCATTGTATTAAGGATTTGTGCATGAGAGAGACTGGCCTTCAAGACTGTCACATTTGAAATGTTTCCTTCTTTCTAAGCACTGGTCTCAGTGTCATCACTGTCATGCCAGTAAATGCATGCTCGGCATGCCTTATGTTCACGTAAGCTGTAGAACTGATTAAACAACTTTTTCTGTAGCTCAGAACATTTTAACCTTTCTTGTCAATTCTGGTATGTGTGCAATTTAAAACACTCATCTTCCTGTTCAGTTCACAAGTAAGCAGTAGCTTGAAATTTTAAGGTCATGTAGAGAGAAAATAGTTACCCAAAAGCTGCTAACTGTAGGTTTGATGCCCTGTCTTTAAGTTTGAAATCTCTTATCAATTTTACTGCATTGTCCTAATTTCTTGTTTGCCTATTGCCTTTTTAAGGCATCTTTTGTGCTTCATTATCGTTCTTTATGATGAGGTCCCCAGCTAAATGTCTTCTATTTGCCTTAGGCTTTTCTTGTACTCCAGATTTCCCATTATTTTTTTTGTTCACCAACTACGGTTTCTGCATACTGATTAAAGGGGACTACTGCTTCCTCTTGCTGCTGCTGGCTGCTCCCACCAGTTTTCTGTAGCTGAGCAAGGAATACACGCAGTAAGGTGTATGTGTGTGGTGAATTCTGATTAGGTGATTGCCTAGGCATCCCCTTATCTCATAGAAGGTATTGTGTAGTGGACCTGAGGTTCCCTTTGCCCTGAAAGAGGAAGTTTGCATTTGTGTGTGTGTGTGTGCACGTGTGTGCATGCACACACAAAATTCACCATGCTGTGCTCTTGCTGGGCCTTTGATCAGAAGGATGCATTTGTACTTTGGAAATTTATATTCAATAAATAAAAGTTAAAAAAAAAAGGATGTATTTAACTTCCAGTGATTTGTGAATACTCTTCCTTGCTCAAGGGCTGATTATATCCCACAGATACTTCCCTCAGCTATTTGTTCATTGGTGACCATGTCCACCAGTTTCTCTGTATAAATGGAGAAGATATTGGCTTGGTACCAAGGACATTGGGGTTCGGAGATGATGAGGAAGTGTTTGAGACATAGGATAGTTTTTGTACCATCATGTCACTGCTTCTCAAATTCATTACAAATAACTTTTTTGAAAGTTGGCTTTTTAATTTTTATAATTTTTCCTTTATAATTAGGTATAATTGTAATTATGTGACTTTTAATGTAATGTGGTTTAGAAAGCATTAGTTTAGGGATCAGAAGACTCCATTGTTGTACAAGTTTGCTACTTAACCAGGTGAGTGACACTGAGAAAGTCTTATTCTTACAGTGTCCAACTTTCTGTAACAGGAGACAATGCAAGGAAATGCCTGGCTCATCTTTCATTAGAATCAAAAATAATAACTGGCAAATGTTTTTTTAAAAATATCTATGATAAATATGATGTTTATAAATGATGGTAATGATTGCAAGTCTTTAATTGTCCTTGTTTTAATTTATTTACTTGAATGGCAGAGTTACAGAGAGATCTTCCATCCACTTCTCTGTGCTCCAGATGGTTGCAACTGCCAGAGCTGGGTCAAGCTGAGGCCAGGAGCTTCATCCAGATCTCCCATATTGATGGGGGGGGGGCCCAAACGCCTGGGCCATCTTCTGCTGCTTTTCTCAAGCCATTAGGAAGCTGCATTGGAAGTGGAGTAACCAGGACACAAACCAGTGCCCATATGGGATGTCAGTGTTGCAGGTGATGGCTTTATGTCTGTGCCACAATGCCAGCCCCACTTGTCCTAATTTTTAAATACTATAAATTAAAAATACAACAGCCTTCAAAATAAATTGGGGAAAAAAACCTTTTTAAAGAATGTGGTTTAGGGGCCAGCACTGTGGCATAGCTGGTAAAACTGCCACATACAGTGCCAGCATCCCATATGGGCACCAGTTCAAGTCCCAGCTTTTCCACTTCTGAGCCAGCTCTCTGCTATGGCCTGGGAAAGCAGTAGAAGATGGCCCAAGTCCTCAGGCCCCTGTACTCCTAGCTTTGGATTGGCCCAGTTCTGGCTGTTGCGACCATTTGGGGAGTGAACCAGCAGATGGAAGATTCTCACTCTCCCCCTCTCCCTCTCCCCCTCTTCTCCTCTCCCCCTCTCCCCCTCCTCCCCCCCGCTCTGTCTGTCTCTCTCTGCCTTTCAAGTAAATAAATCTTTTTTTTTAAATAAAAAAAATGTGGTTTAGCAATCCAAAAGTATTAGGGAAATTAGCAAGCATCGAAACTTAGTGGGAATTTGTTATTTAGTCATTTTCCAAGATTTAGAAGTTTTCATTTAGGTTAAGAATTTATTTCTCAATAATTCTGTCAATGCATAGCTTTTGTAGTACAGTATCCATTGGAGCAAAATCCAGCATCCATCATTAAAGGATCATGTGGAGAGAAGAAGGAGGTAGAGAAAAAAGAAGAGCAAGTACATTGTATTTATGTGGAAACAATTACCTGTGTTCATTGCAAAGGAGTGTGCATAGAGAGAAACTTTGGTTGGGCCTGAGAGAAACTTTAATCTTTTTGGAGGTATGAGAAAATTTTTATCAGTCAATAGAAAATAGTGCCAACCTTGCCACAAAATGTAGCTGTCACTAAGCAGATACTTCCTTTGTCTCCTTCTAATGGATTCCTAAGTCAGCTTACCCTATGGGTTGACTTTCAGGACAGCTCCATTAACCATGGTAAGCAGTTACAAAGAGCCTAGAATTGCTGGTTTTCTGGAATGCCCAAGATTTCAAGAGGCCAGTTTTAAAATATTAACATAAAAAAAACAATGAAAAAATGAACCTTATTACAGTGTAGTGACAGAAACAGAAATCAGATTAGCTTGTAGTGAAGGGAGCTGAAGTACACAGACTATATTAAAGAATATGGATAGTCACTGTTCTGGTTTTGCATTGCTGAAAATCTTGAAACTGCCTATGAATCACGAATTAATAGATTGTTATAGGCCATTTAATATCACTGCTCACAGATGCATAAATTTTGCTATATAAAGAAAACTATTTTTATGTGATCCTATATAAGTTATCTTTTAAGTTGTGCTAAAGCAGGCAAGGCAAGTATGTGGTGCAGTGGTTAAGTTGCTTGAGTGTCTGGCTTGAGTCCCAGCTTTGCTTCTGATCCATCTTCTGCTAATATGCACTATAGAAGGTAGTAAGTGGTAGTCCCTGCCAACTTTCTGAGAGACCTGGATTGAATTCTTAGCCTCTGGCTCAGCCCTGGCCATTGCAGGCATTTGAGAAATGAACCAGCAGAGATCGCTCTAGCTGTTTGTGGATGTCTGTGTGTCTGTTTCAGTTTCAAATAATATGAAAATAAATAAATTTTGATAAAATACACATGAAATTTACTATCCCATATGGGCACTGAGTAGATTCTCAGCTTCCACTTCTGATCCAGCTTCCTGCTAATGTGCCTGGGAAAGCGATGGAAAATAGCCCAGGTACTTGGGCCCTTGCAGCCACATGGGAGACCTGGCAGAAGCTCTTGGCTCCTGGCTTCAGTCTGATCCAGCTCTGACCATTGCAGCCCTTTAGGGAGTGATGGAAGCCCTATCTCTGTCTCCCCTCCTCTCTCTCTAACTCTACCTTTCAAGTCAAAAATAAAAAAATGAAAAAAATCGTGTTTCTCATATTTTGTAATTGATAGTTGTCTCATTTAAAAATTCTTTGTTATTAACTATAATAATATATGCATTTTTTACATTTTAGTTATCAGTGGTGCTTGACATATACGTGTGTGTGCATGTGTATGTATATGTATGTATAAAACATATGTAATATATATACATATGTAGTAAATGTATTTTACAATCTTGATATGATTTACCTGAAAAAAACTCGAAAAATACTTGATATCTTTCAAATTAACCTAAATTGGTTTTTACACAATATGAATTAATAGAACATTTTTATTGTAACCCATTTATTCATTGATATTAATAATTTGTAATTCACTGGGACTTAAACAGGAAAATTAAAGATTCTAATTTCTGTAGTTCTACTTGGAAAAAGAGATGAAACACATGCGTTTCTGTGGGTTGTGGTGAACATACACAGTAGGTGGTAGACTTTCCATTAAATTTGTCAAATATTTGAGTATCTACTTTGTGCAAACCATCTCAGGTGATTGATTTACCTTTGAGGAGGGTATGGTCTATCAAAAAGATCAAATGAGACTATAAATTGTTAAAAGACTGATGTAAATCCCAAGAGATTGAAATTGTGATGCTCTGAACTGTTATTTGGTTGTGGCCAAAGAAAACTGAACTGTGTAAGAGCCATGCTTGTAGACTCTCCCCGATTGCACTCACTCCAGATTGTACTCCTTACCCTGGTAAATTAGTGTCTAACATAAAGAGGAGATACAAAATACTTCTAATTGTTTTTAAAGTAATATTAGTTATTTTGAAAGTTTAAGCAGGAATCTGTCAGAGTCCCTTTCCCTTTACAGCTCAGTGGCTTAGTACTGCATCATCAAAAGGTGCCTGTGCCTGAATAAAGGACGTAAGGTGTGCACCTTTGGCCTAGCATATGTGGCTTGGTTAAAACACCCAAGTCCCATATTGGGGCGACTAAGTTCAGTTCCTGACCCTAGCTGCTGACTCCAGCCTACTGCCAGTGCAGACCCTGGGAGGCATGGTGATTGTTCAAATAATTTTGTTCCTACCACTGATATCAAAGACCTGGATTGAGTTTGCAACCTCCTGTCTCCAGCCACTGCAGGCATTTGGGGAGTGGACTAGCATATAGGAGCTGTCTCTCTGCCTAATGAACTAAAAAACAAGAAATTTCAGAGTTTTATATATGTTTCTTATAGAATTAATATAAATTATAAATTGCGTGCTTTCTTTTTTCTTTATTATGAATTGCAACATTTCAAACATTTTAAATCATTGAAAGTTATTTCCAGGGAAGTACAAATGATAAGAAGTGGGGCCAGTGTTGTAGCATGGTGGGTAAGCCGCTGTCTGTGACACCAGCATCCCATGCCAGAGTGCCAGTTCAAGTCCTAGTTGTTATGCTTCTGATCCAACTCCCTGCTAACGAACTTGGGAAAGCAGCAGCAGTTGACCCAATTACTTGGACCTCTGCCACCATGTGGGAGACCCAATTGGAGTTCCAGGCTCCTTACTTCGACCTGACCCAGCCTTGGCTGTGGCAGCCGTTTGGGGAGTGAAATAGCAGATGGAGGATACCTCTTCCTTCTCCCCACTCCAAAATGAATAAATCTTAAAAAAAAAAAAAAAGTTGGGGGGCAGGGGGAGTGTTGTGGCATAGCAAAAAAGCCACTACCTGTGATGCCAGCATCCTGTATTTGTTCCGGTTCGTGTCCCAGGTACTCTGCTTCTGATCCAGCTCTCTGCTAATGGCCTGGAAAAAGCAGTGAAAGATGGCCAAGTACTTGGGACCCTGCCACAAACATGGGAGACCTGGAAGAAGCTCCTAGCTCCTGGCTCCTGGCTTTGGCCTGGCACAGGGCTGGCCATTGTGGCTATCTGTCTCGTCTCTTCTCATCTCGTCTCTTCTCTTTCCCCGCCTCGCCTCGCCTCGCCTCGCCTCGCTTCTCCCCTCCCTCCCTCCCTCCCTCCCTCTCCCTCTCTCTCTCTCTCTGTAACTCTTTCAAATAAATAAATCTTTAACCAAAAAAAGATATGAAGTGATATCACAAACTCATACATGCATTTAGGTTGCATTATTTATAGAAGCCTGGTATCAAATTCCATTTTAGCCACTTATCTCAAAAGCTGTGTCTCTCTCATACAGTATTAGAATTAAATGAATTTATATATCAATTCCTGGCACACAGGAAGCATTATAAAAAGTTTTTATGATCATACAAAAAATCAGGATGTAGAATAATGGGAATAGTATGATGTCATTTGTCAAAAGGTAGGTTTGCATATATATTTGGAAACCAGTGGATAAAGAATATTTCTGAGAGGATAAACAAAATTGGAAATAGCTTCTTTGGGAAAGAGGACAGATTTCTCCTGAGGAAGAGGGGTATATATTTATCAACTTTTTTTTTTAAGAGTTATTTATTTGAAAAGCAGAGAGACAACAGACACACAGAGAGAGCTATCTTCCAACAGCTTGTTCACTCTCCCAAGTGGCTACAATAGCCAGGTCCAGGCGAGGAACTCCATCTGGGTCTCCCACATGGATGGCAGGTGCCCAAATACTTAGGCCATCTTTCACTGACTTCTTAGGTACATTAGCAGTTAGCTGAATTGGAAGTGGAGTAGCCAGGGCTCAAACTAACACTCCTATACAGTGTGTTTTGATATCAAATGGCATCCTAACCCACTGTACAACAGTGGCCTTTCTGTCAACTTTTGAGTAGTTCCTTAAAAAAAAAAAACTAATATTTCAAGTAATTTAAGAGATTCTACTTTAAGACAAAAATTTTTGTTTCCAGATGGCCCTGCTGAGGCACCAGTGACCAATGGGAACACAAGCACAGTACCAGCCCTGAATGATGACCTGGACATCTTTGGGCCAATGATTTCTAATCCCTTACCTGCAACTGTCATGCCCCCAGCTCAGGTATGTGGTATTTCCTTTTTGTAAAAGTTCAAAAGAATTGTTTTGTCACTGGCTTGAAAGCTTTTTGTTTTTTGGTCAAGGTTTGGCAAACTAAGATTGTACCTTGTCTTCTCAAAGTTTTATTGGAAGGCAGCCATTCGCATTGGTTTATGTATTGCTTGTGGCAACTTTGGAGCTATAAAAGCAGAGTTGAAGAGATACAGCAGAAACCGTGACATACAAAGCCTAAAGTTCTAACTCTTGCTATAAGGAAACAGTAGTGTTTAGAAAGAATAAGTAGAAAACAAAGACTACTTCAGCCTTCCCCATAAGGTCACTTCAGAGCTGCCCGTGTATGTAAATGTTGATTGGAATTAAAAGTTCTAGCAAATTCAGAACTCCTATTTTTTTCTGAAGATAAATTGTTTTAGGTTTCCCTTAAAACTTATTTTGCTGTTTGTGTGTGTGAATAAAAAATAAACCTATTTAGAACATTACTAGTAATGATCAAGATCTTTTAAGAGTACTTTTGGTGAAAATTTTTTGAATTGCTTTCTTACCCTTCCATGGAATTTCTATAAGGTGAAATATATGAACTTTCAGGATGATACGAGTTAACTCTTTTTTTTTTTTTTTTGACAGGCAGAGTGGATAGTGAGAGAGAGACAGAGAGAAAGGTCTTCCTTTTTGCCGTTGGTTCACCCTCCAATGGCCACCAGGGCCGGCACGCTGCAGCCAGCACATTGCACTGACCCGAAGCCAGGAGCCGGGTGCTTCTCCTGGTCTCCCATGCGGGTGCAGGGCCCAAGGACCTGGGCCATCCTCCACTGCACTCCCTGGCCATAGCAGAGAGCTGGCCTGGAAGAGGGGCAACCCGGACAGAATGCGGCGCCCCGACCGAGACTGAAATCCGGTGTGTTGGCGCCGCAGGCGGAGGATTAGCCTATTGAGCTGCGTCGCCGGCTACAAGTTAGCTCCTAAAGCATACAATATTAAGGTTCTGTTTTAAATTTTAACTTCACAATTCAGCTAGTTGCAGTATATCATAATATTTGCAATAAAATATTTCCCTTTCTGTGGAAAAAGAGTCAGATCTGATGGTATGGATGGAAAGTTGTAATAAAAAATAGTCTGTCTTATGAAGAAAACTAGTATCATTTGTATTGCGCATATTTTCTATTTTTTATTTTTTTATTTATTTTTTGACAGGCAGAGTGGACAGTGAGAGACAGACAGAGAGAAAGGTCTTCCTTTGCCGTTGGTTCACCCTCCAGTGGCCACCGTGGCCCGCGCACCATGCTGATCCGATGGCAGGAGCCAGGTACTTCTCCTGGTCTCCCATGGGGTGCAAGGCCCAAGGACTTGGGCCATGCTACACTGCACTCCCTGGCCACAGCAGAGATCTGGCCTGGAAGAGGGGCAACCGGGACAGAATCCGGCACCCGACCAGGACTAGAACCCTGTGTGCCGGCGCCACAAGGCGGAGGATTAGCCTAGTGAGCCGCGGCGCTGGCCAGCGCATATTTTCTGTTATATGTCAGGTGTTATATATTTATGACTAGAATTGAACAAACAGATTTCTTAGCAATAATTAGTTTAAATGTATCTTTATCAAAATTGTTTGCAGCAGTAGAGATTATTTTCAGCAAAGACAGTTATTTTATGGCTTTGCCCCTTTCCCCTCTGTAATAACACACACACAAAGGAACTAAGTATTGTTACTTTATCTCAGTTAAAATTAATTACCATATGAATTCACACAGGCATGAGTTAAATGAGACAATAAAAATTGCTTAATATTGTGGCTTTGGAAAGAAGTATTTAGGATATTTGACAATCTGAGCAGAAAAGCACTTTGTTTCAGTCTAGTATTCTAGTAAGGCAGTTATATCTTGGGACTTCTTTAGATTGAGTGATATAAGCAGGTTACTTTACAACTACTTGGAAAGTTAGACTCTCCATTTGAGGTTTCAATGTACTGCCTGTGTTCTGTTCAGTGTCATAGCAGCAGTTCCAACAATGCAGACTTAATGTTTAACATGTAAGTGCAGAATGAGCTGGGGCTTCTGGCTTTAGGTAGGACAGGACTTGTTTTCATGCTTTGGGTCTTCTGATTAGTACTTGGTAAATTGACAGGGTTAATTTTTTAAATCATAATTCTCTTCCTGGAACTTTGTTTTAGGACCAAAATTAGGCCAATTTTGTTGAGCTCTATAAAATAATTTGGCTGGCAGAATTATCTGTCATCCAATCTGCTTGTAAAGATTAAAAAATCTGAACATTTTCAAAATAATGCCTTCTTAAATCATGGGAGGGAGCTCAATAGAAATTTTATGCATATATTGTACTGTTTTATATAGATTTTTACTGTGTGTAATTAAGCTCAAACTAATTTGAACACCAAGATTATGAATTACTCTGAGTGTATATACATTCTAGTATAGAATTTTTTGCATTTTGAATATGAAATAAATTGATTTTACTATCTGCTTTACTTATCTGGAGTGCTAGTCTTCCCTAAGGAAATTGGAAATAGTCAGCTGACAGGAATGTATATGTAAATTGGGGATTCAGGGGAACTGTTTCAGAGTGGTGACAGAACGAAGCCCCTTTCTTCTTACTCAGGCAGAGTTAGACAGTAAGAGAGAGACAGAAAGGTCTTCCTTCTGTTGGTTCATTCCCCTAATGGCTACTACAGCCAGCACTGTGCTGATCCGAAGCCAGGAGCCGGGTGCTTCCTCCTGGTCTCCCATGCGGGTGCAGGGACCCAAGCACTTGGGCCATCCTCTGCTGCCCTCCTGGGCCACAGCAGAGAGCTGGACTAGAAGAGGAGCAACCGCAACAGAATCCGGCACCCCGACCGGGACTAGAACCCCGGGGTGCCGGTGCTGCAGGTGGAGGATTAGCCTAGTGAGCTGCGGCCCCGGCCCTTTTTTTTTTTTTTAAGTATTTTTGAAATTTATTTATTTGAGAGGTAGAGTTAACAGAGAGAGAGAGAGAGGGAGAGAGAGAAAAGTCTTCCATCCGCTGGTTCACTCCTCAAATGACCGCAACTTCCAGAGCACAGCCCATCTGAAGCCAGGAGCTGGGAGCCTCCTCTGAGTCTCCTACATGGATGCAGGGGCCCAAGCACTTGGGCCATAAGCAGAGAGCTGAATCAGAAGAGGAGCAGCTGAACACAAACCCACCCCTCCCCACCGTGGATTGACAGAGCCATAGACAGAAGCTTAGCTCACTATGCCACAGTGCCAGCCCCTCTCCTTTCTATCATACACATGTATACGTGCAGTATCCAGACCTACACAAGAGCTGAGGCCTGTTCTGACTTCATATGGGATCCCAGAATGCCAGAGAGCTTTTGGTTGCAAGTCCTGTGCAGCCTCTTGAAGTATAAATGGCAGGCAGAGGATGTTTTTCTTTTATCCTTGATGGTAGTACTGGCAAACAGAGTGCTAACAGATAAATGGACATGTGAGCATTTCCTAGTCATGCTGTTTGGTTTGACTGTTTTTATTTTTTATTTATTTATTTATTTTTGACAGGCAGACTGGACAGTGAGAGAGAGAGACAGAGAGAAAGGTCTTCCTTTTGCCGTTGGTTCACCCTCCAATGGCCTCTGCGGCTGGCGTGTTGCGGCCGGCGCACCGCACTGATCCGAAGGCAGGAGCCAGGTACTTCTCCTGGTCTCCCATGGGGTGCAGGGCCCAAGCACTTGGGCCATCCTTCACTGCACTCCCTGGCCATAGCAGAGGGCCAGGCTGAAGTTAAAAGGAGTTCAGAACTCCATCCAGGTCTCCCGTGTGGGTGGCAAGGGCCCAAGCAGTTGGGTCATCTCTTGCTGTTTTCCCAGGCCCATTAGCCAGAAGCTGGATCAGAAGTAAAGCAGACGAGACTTGAACCGTACTCTGACATGGGGTGCAGACATCCCATCACAAGCAGTGGCTTGGCTTGCTGCGCACAACTTTGGCCCCTATTTGTATTTGTACTTAATTTCCCCCTTATCCAAAAGTGAGGTACAACATATGGCTAAATGTACAGATGGTTAGCGTTTTGCTTCATTTGTGGATAAATTAGAAGCGTTCTAATGTTGTGGTTACTAATCTAGATTAGTTGTATTAAAAAAGTCTTCCAACACAGCTTTTTTTTTATTTTCAATTATCTTTATATACAGAAGATCAATTTAGTATATAGTAAGTAAAGATTTCAACAGTTTGCACCCACACAGAAACACAAAGTGTAAGTACTAGTTTGAGTACTAGTTATACTAGTTATAGCATTAATTCACATTGGACAACACATTAAGGACAGAGATAAGTGCACAGTGACTTCTGTTGTTGACTTAACAATTGATACTCTTGTTTATGGCATCAGTAATCACCTGAGGCTCTTGTCATGAGTTGCCAAGGTTATGGAGGCCTTTTGAGTTCACCTACTCTGATCTTATTTAGACAAGGTCATAGTCAAAGTGGAAGTTCTCTCCTCCCTTCAGAGAAAGGTACCTCCTTCTTTGATGGCCTGTTCTTTCCACTGGGATCTCACTTCCAGAGATCTTTCATTTAGGTTTTTTTTTTTTTTCTTTCTTTCTGCCAGAGTGTCTTGGCTTTCCATGCCTAAAATACTCTCATGGGCTCTTCAGCCAGATCCGCATGCCTTAAGGGCTGATTCTGAGGCCAGAGTGCTGTTTAGGACATCTGCCATTCTATGAGTCTACTGTGTATCCCGCTTCCCATGTTGGATCATTCTCTCCCTTTTTGATTCTATCATTTAGTATTAGCAGACACTAGTCTTGTTTATGTGATCCCTTTGACTCTTAATCCTATCATTATGATCAATCATGAACTGAAATTGATCACTTTGGTGAGACGGCATTGGTACATTCCACCTTGATGGGATTGAATTGGAATCCCCTGGCACGTTTCTAAGTCTGCCGTTTGGAGCAAGTCCGATTGAGCATGTCCCAAACTGTACATCTCCTCCCTCTTATTCCCACTTTTATATTTAACAGGGATCAATTTTCAATTAAATTTAAACACCTAAGAATAATCGCTAACACAGCTTTTAAAAAGATAAAATCTACAGTCCTCTGTAATGTAGAAGTGTTCTTTATTCCAAGGGATACCACCCGGTCCATAAAGCAGTACTTGCCGAGGGAGAAGGCTGAGCAGCTCCCATGAGTGGTGGTCCTGACAGCAGCTGCAGAACTAGTTTTGAACCCATTGTGTTCAGGATTTCAGGGAGCAGAAATTCAGTGTTAGCCTAGTTGGTGAGTGCAATTTATTATGAAAGAGCTTCAGGTTCCCCTCTCTTACATTAACTGAGTCAGATGAAGACATCTTATCTTGCCTTTACTCCAGATTTTTTTGTGTGTGAGCCAGTGAATGATCTCTTAAATGTCACTGGTTTATCTATTACAGTTGTTTCTGTCTTACTTCATAACATCATGTGGGTTTTAAATAATAGGTGAGCTATGCTTTACTGTGCAGAATTTGACAGCTTATTTTGGTGTGTATCAGGGGACACCCTCTATACCAGCAGCTGCCACCCTGTCTACAGTAACATCTGGGGATCTGGATCTTTTCACCGAGCAAGCTACAAAATCAGAAGAAGTTGCAAAGAAACAACTCTCTAAAGACTCCATCTTATCTCTGTATGGTACGGGAACCATTCAGCAGCAAAGTACTCCTGGTAATTAACTTTGAAATCTGCTATGAGTGAATTGTTAAAAGTACATCCATTATAATTATAGTATCAATTATATTTCTTCTCCTTTTTATATGTAGTGCACACTTGTAGTCAACACGATAAAATGAACAAAGCATTAGAATTAAAAAGCATGCACAGATTCACAAAATTTTATTCATTTAGAATTAACAAGCTGTTCACATATTAGGATCTCTTCAGAAGTTTACAGGACAGAGTTTTTGAAGAATTACAAAATTTGATTTACATGAAGGTTATGACTTTATGTACAATGTATATTCTCTGCAGGTAAACAAAGCAGTATGAATTACTACATTGTTTCCAAAAAAGCTTTGAAACTTTTTAATAATTCTAATCAAGCACTAATTTGTTAGCACAGTTTTAATCCATCAGACCATTTCCTCTAAAATAAAAGGTGCGTTTCACATACATGTGACCTGAAATTATATGGCTACCCAGCTACTTCCATTAAAGCTAGATATGGTTGACTTCCATCCGTCTATCTGGTATCTGGAGATCAGTGGTGTAGGTCAGAGAAACAGCATATACTCTGATGCTAGGTAGTTTGTTCTTTACTTTGAAAGACATTTTGTGTGGCTATGGGATAAGATTTATATTTCTTAAATTTTGACAGATTGAAAACAGATTTGTCTGCATTTTGGAAATAATTGTTTAGTTGTAGGTTGGAATGAGCAGTAGGAACAGACTGGAATGAAAAATTTTTGCTATAGGGAATTCAGAAGACAGTAATCCATTTGTGTGTTTTACTATAACTGCAGCTGTATGTAGTAGCCCTGTTCTTACTTATTTTCTATTCATGGTTCTTACGATGCAGGTGTGTTTATGGGACCCACAAATATACCATTTACCTCACAAGCACCGGCTGCATTTCAAGGTTTTCCATCAATGGGTGTACCTGTGCCTGCAGCTCCTGGCCTTATTGGAAATGTGATGGGACAGAGTGCAAGTATGATGGTGGGCATGCCGATGCCCAATGGGTTTATGGGAAATGCACAAACTGGTGTGATGCCTCTTCCTCAAAATGTGGTTGGCCCCCAAGGAGGAATGGTGGGACAGATGGGTGCACCCCAGAGTAAATTTGGCTTGCCACAAGCTCAGCAGACACAATGGAGCCTCTCACAGGTAAGGGTCATCTACTCTCTAGCCTTTCCCACATCTAAGAGAACAGATTTTTTTTCTAACATGGTTTTGCTTTTTAAATCTAGGCATTTTATAGAAGTGAGAAGGATTAATGTACAGATGGTATCTGTAGATACTGTGTATCAGAAAGAGAAATGATTTTTCATTTTCCCTATTTATAATCGCTACAAATTACCTTAGACTCTTTATCTTCTCCCTTTGAGTTTAGCACCAGGGGTTACTCAGCTTCCTGCCAGGGCATTTTGTAGTCCTTTTTGACCAACCTAATAAGATTTTATTTTTATTTTTATTTATTTGACACAGATAGAGGGAGAGAGAGAGAGGTCTTCCATCCACTGGTTCACTCCCTAAATGGCTGCAACAGCTGGAGCTGAGCCAATCCAGAGCCAGGAGCTTTCTCTGGGTCTCCCACATGGGTGCAGGGGCCCAAGGGCTTGGGCCATCTTCCACTGCTTTCCCAGGCCATAGAAGAGAGCTGGATCGGAAGTGGAGCCACCAGGTCTCGAACCGGCGCCCATATGGGATGCTGGCACCACAGGCGGAGGATTAACCTACTACACCACAGTGCTAGCCCTGGGTTTTTTTAATTTAAACTTTCACAGAGTAGGAAAATAGCCAGTCTCCTATTTTCTTTTCTTTTTTTATTTGGAAGGCATAGTTAGAGACACACACAAAGATCTTCATTCACTGGTTCACTCCCTAAATGGTTGTAAACCTGAGTCTGGACCAGGCCAAAACCAGGAGCCAGGAACTCCATCCTTGTCTCCCATGTGGATGGCAGCATCTGAAGTACTTGGGCAATCTGCTGCTGCTTTCTCAGGTGCATTAACAGGGAGGTGGATCTGAAGTGGAGCTTCTGGGACTCAAACTGGTGCTTATTTGAGATGCTGGCATGGTAGAGTGCAGCTTAACCTGCTGCGCCACGGTGCCAGCCTCATATTTTCAGTGCACAATTTTGTGAGGGATCTAGGCTGTTTTCCGTGTCTTATGGTTTCTGCTCATATTTTTAAAAATTTTTTATTCAAAAACCCTTGTTAAGTTGTATTTCCATTTAACATATCCTATAAATGTGATTTTTATGTTTAAAAAGAGTACCCACAAATTTCTGTAAGGTGTGAACAAGTTCATATTTGTCTCAGACATACCCTCATAAAGTCCTGTTTCTGCCTTGGTTGGGCTAAAGCAGTTAGGTGCTCTATTTTTTCTCTAGCCTTATGGCGGTTCATATTCCCACTTCCCTTTCTTTTACACTTCCTGTTTTGATGATCTTGGTTTCTCCTTGACCTATTTTATGCTGAGAACATTAAGGGAATAATCTAGACTGATCTCTAACATTAGAAAAATCAGTATGTATCTGTCATGAATGTTCCAAGTTATTGTTATCAGTACAAGTATTTATGAGAATGGACAATTTTCTATAGTAAGACATTGATCTCTGTAGAATCTCAAACCTCCTAAGTGTCAAATGTCAGTAACATCTCTTATGTGGCCAAAATGCTGGAGCTCATCCAGCTCAGGTTAAGGTGCTAGGTGAATGGATACGAAGTTAACATGAGCTGTTATTTCCAAATAGCAAGGAAGAATGATGCTCTTCTCTAGTTTTCCATCAGTGGAATATCTTGGCCAACAATAAGGTTATTAAAGTAGTTTGTAGTATATCAAGAGGTGATCTATCAATGATGTGGTTAATATTGAACTTTATTAAGTTCAGAACACAGTTTAATTGAACCCACTCTGTACTTTATGGTAAATATTTCCTTTTCTTCACTTATCACCATTCTTAGAACCATACAATTAAAATGCTTTTATATTGATAGCAGAAAAATGGAATTTAAAAATAGTTGTTGCAAAAAATTACATTTCATGAACTTTTGAAGAATATTTTTGCACCAAAATGTACCATTGAATTCAATTTTCCAAGAACTTTTGGTATATTTCTATATATATGACACTAGCCTATTAGAAAAATATTTGTAATCTTATAATTTATAGCATACAATGAAAATTAATTTTAGATGTATATATTATAATCACTTGTTTGATATTCAGAAAGAATGTAGAGCCATTTAGGGTTTTAATACAGAATTCTTACAGCCATCATACAAAAATTTATGGGCTAATTTTAGAGTACTCTATTTTCTTAGTCCCAAAAGTTGAGACTAATTGGCTCATTTCATAATACCCAGATACAACAAGGATTGTTATTTAAAGTTGTGGTTATTAATTTGGGGGGACAAGAAATTGGATGTAGGATCTGAATAATATGATTGATATTTTATAGATAATGCTAAAATAAAGAACAAGTAGGAAACACAGGAGTTATTTGTGCTTTGTAAAGAAATATTTGTATGGTGGTCTGCTTTTTACCCTATGGCTTTGACTAACTTTCACATTAATGAAAAAATGTCCAACTGTAGCTAAAGAAAAAAAATGAATCATTTTAAACCAAGTTGTTTATGTGTTTCACAGATGAATCAGCAAATGGCTGGCATGAGTATCAGTAGTCCAAATCCTACACCTGGTTTTGGCCAGCCCCCGAACACAACAGCAGGATGGTCTGGAAGTTCATCGGGTCAGACTCTCAGCACACAACTGTGGAAATGAAAACTGTAATACGAGTTTCATCCAGAACTAACACCTGACATTCCTTGCTAAAACGCATCTAGTTCCTGTTTATTCATGTACATATATATATATTTTCTTTCTCCCCATTTGTTCATGTTAAGAATTACCTGATTGACTGTGTTGGTCTGTACTGATTAAATTTGGTGAAGAGCAGGATGAGAAACCATTTTATGTGAAGGGCAGCTTTGGTCACATTTCCCATGATTTAATTAACCACACTATATGAGAAGCTGCTCAGTCAACTTGCATAATCAGTTTTACTCTCAATAAAATTATAGCTCTAATGTTTGCATATAAGGGAAGTAGT
Organism: Oryctolagus cuniculus; assembly: GCF_051225735.1. Classification (NCBI taxonomy): domain Eukaryota; kingdom Metazoa; phylum Chordata; class Mammalia; order Lagomorpha; family Leporidae; genus Oryctolagus; species Oryctolagus cuniculus. Next base: position 101,778,078 of record NC_142871.1, on the reverse strand, counting down.
TATCATGTTAGTAATACCTCTAACAGTATAAACCTTGCCCCTAAATTAGCCAGTAATCCTGTAGGAAGGTACTATATGATCAAATGTTTAATCATATAAATAGAATGTAAATGTATCACTGAGCACTGTTTTCTAGTGTATCAAAATTATTTTATTTCATCATTTCATGTCATTGTGCTGTTGTTATGATGTGCTTAACAGGGAACGTGGTTAGTGAAAGGGAGATAAACCTGGATGTTACTACAAAACAATTTAGTGACTGTTTAATTCAAATTTTATCTGCCTCTCTTGTAATTTGGATCTCTTTTTATGTACATAGTGCCAACAAAGATCTTTTCCTGCACTATATGCAAACAGGGTAACTAAAACAAAGCCACTTTCAGTCTTTGAAGGTATGTCCAGGTTTATGACAGTAATTGTGTTTACATTTTATGGTGCCTAGTATTGACAAAATGTTATTTCCCTATATTAAACAGATGAATCCATAGAACTTTTTATTTGTGGGTTTATTTCTTATGATGTAAACTGCCACCAGCCGTCCAAAAATTTCTTAATGTTACAGAGTCAGGAATTGGGAAGTTTAGTTGACAAAATACCTGTCATGTGTTTCTAAAATCTGTTCAGTTCTACCAGTTGTAAGAGCAAATGAGAAAACAAAAGATATACTCAGAATGATAGCTTGCATTTAGTCATTCAGCTGTACTGTACAGAAATCTTCCAATTAAACTAAGGAAAACATGCAGAACAAATGAAGACAATATACACACTTTGTACCATCCAATTAACATGTTAACTGACAAGCTCTGTTTAAACAGATGTCCATCAGATGACAATCAATCGGCTGTTGTACTGAAGTAACATGAATAATACCTGAATGCTTTTCAGCCTAAACTGCAAACATCCTCTTCCATATTCCGGGACTGGAAAGCTGCACCAGTTGCTTCTCCATCTTAGACCTCAATTTTCACTGTGTCCAGGCGGTACTTTGGCTCGTTGGCTAAATTAACCTTTTCTGTCCGGGTGTGCCACACAAGAACCTAAAGGGGATGGAAACATTTTGGGTAACCATGCTGTTAATGCTGACACTCAAGGTCAGGCAGCATAAGGAAAATGAATACCTTGGTGCAGTTATTTGCTTTAGGTTCCAGTTCTTCAACTGTTGTTATCTGTTTTAGAAAGTCAGATTCTTGCATCCCTGGTTGGGATCCACGACGTTTAAATACAGCTTTTGGATTGGACAAGATGACTTGAAGACTTACAGCAAATCCTTTGTGAAAGTTAAAAAAAAAAAGACTTTATGGTATTGGTGTACTTCTTTTTCTATATGTTACATCAGAAGCAGTTTTTAAAATGCGGTGTGTCAAGTACTGGTTTACAAAGTTGAATATCATAATCTCAAAAGGGAGATTAAAATCATTACAATGTTGTAATTCAGTGTAACACAGGGCTGTGTAAAATTTGAAGTCAGTCTGTTAATAGTAATTTATAAAATTCCCTCTTTATTATGTCCCACCTTTTGGGTTCTGGGAATAATTCACAACTAAATGAAACTGAAAGGCCAGCCTTCCCCGAGCTGTCCTTGGAGCAGGGAGAGTACGTGCCCAGTTCTCCTGCCTGCTCTTTAATATCATTACATATGGCCTATCAAAGTTAGCACCACTCTAAGCTTGCTCTTTTGTATGTGCTTAGAAGATGGAGAAATAGGTAGAAAATGGTAATACCTTATTTATGGTAATGCCTTATAATTGGTTTCAATTTCTATTCTGGTAGAAAAGGCATGGGTGTGTGGAAGTCTATGCAGGAGACAGTGTATTACTTTTCATTAAAAATTAGTGTAAATTTCCTTTAATGGTTTGGTCATTTGAAAAATCATTACTATGTAGTGTATAGTTTAACAAATTCTGTGTTGAAAACTCAGCCCTTACAACATGCTAAAAGCCATCTCAGCAAGTAATTGTTCTGAAAATCTGAAAGTCTGTTCCTCTTTGCCCAGAGTTGAACCTGTGCAGACCAAGGCCCAGTAACATTTCATAGCAACTTTTGCCCTTCTCTTCATTACCTGGATTTATACTTCTTTTTGAAAAAGTACAGTTAGCAAAGTAAGTACTAAATGCCACCAGGCAATAATGGAGGAGCTATGAGAAAACCACAGCCACATTCTCATAGCCTCTCCAGATCAGTCTCATTCTCTGTACCAGGGTTGGGAAACATCTGGCCTACAGGCTGTGTGAGACTCATGAAATCAGTTGGTCTGGCCCTGCCAAAGCATCAACAGGTGGGACTGGAAATTCAATAAATCTAATGCAGACCAATTTTTAAGTTAATAATTTTGTATGTCCTGTGAATGATGCTACAAATATCCATACGAACCATAAAAAATATCCCCCCACCCCTTCTCTAAGACCCTGCTGCCTTTTGGGGAAACTTAACACTAAACTCCATACAAACACTGCTTGATCCAACTGGTGCTGAGTGAAGCACAACAAAGGAACGATCGTAAAATGATGGCCTCAGGACTCTCCCCGTGCTCTTCCCCAGTCCAGGAGGCAGGCAGTGCGATCCAGCAGAAGGACACTGATTTTGGAATTAGAAGCCTTTTGTTTTTGCCTATCCTTGCACTTAGAATACTGGCCAGGTCATTTAACTTTTCAGGGGCTGGGGGTGTTAGCCACCATTTATGGCTAGAAGTATACTGGTTGACAGGTAGAAGGCTTTTAAAAGATCTGGGTGGCAGAGCCAGGATACTTGCTTGTCACAATTCTGGCAACACAGCTGAAGCCTTCCTCAGGCACAGCTAGGACAGCACAAGACTTCTCAACAAAAAGCCAAAGGTTCAAGTTAATACATGATATGCCTTTTCTCAGATCAAATCAGATTTTAATGTTAAAAGATTTCTTTTAAAAATGTGCTTACACATAAGCTTCAGCTTTTTTATCTAAACAAGAGCGTGCCCTTCTCAACCACACTAAAACTGGTATATCCTTCACATGACTTCAAGGTACTCATTTTATTTGCCCTATCTTCATATTAAAAAAAAAAAAACAGGATTCAAACTGTGCAGAAAGTAATTCTGAAACTGATAGGAAGCACTTTTGATCTGATTTCCCCTATGACGTTAAACACAGGCATCAATCATGACTGCTGGAAGATTGAGATTGGGAGTATTGCTTTCCTTAACTGAGGAATAAATTTCTGGCTCTTACAGAGTTGCATGTCAAAATGCACAGTTTAAGTGAAGTTCACAGCAGTTGTGGAGCTGTGCCTTGTTTTGCTGAAAGGCCCCCTTTCCTAGCCTCCCTGGAGAGTGCTGTGCACCTGGCAGGACCAGAGCCTACAGACAGGTTTTAGTGCTCTCCAGTCTTCTTGACGAAATAGAATTGAGAATTTGAGGAAGCAAAGACAACTAATGGTATTAGCAGGGCAAAGTACCAGGGAAGAGAATTGAGCTCTGGTGAAAACTAAAGATAGCTACAGATCAACTGAGTTATGATCAGCAAATGAACCCTGGAATCAGGCAATGAACCACTGGAAAAGAGCAGGTGAATCAATTTTTGGTGTGTCCTCAGGGTGGGGAGTAGTTTACATTCTCAACAGAGTGAAGTTATCTAGTAATAATTAGGGATACCTGATAGCATACATGAAAGGTTATTGTGTCCATTGTGAGGTCAAATTAAGCCTAAAGGCTGAGTTGGTTTTGTCTGAGTGAAAGCAAGCTGGAAAGGACCACAGTGTTTCCCAGTAACTTAGTTGTGTCCCGCTACAAAGATAAAAGTATTTACTTATACATTTATATTTTTGCATATGCATACAATGTAAAACTCAGAATGCCTGAGACAAAAATTAACAGATATACAGAGAAGTAAGAATTAGGATACAGATGATAGAATTACAGAACCAAAGACATTAAATACAAGAAAGATTAAGCACAGTAAGTGGAAGATACAAAAATATACAGTCAGCTCAGTGATGAGAAATAGCCTGAGATGAAAAATATACTGGTGGGATTAACAGACATTGGAGAAGAAAAGATAGTGGACTTCAACATACAACATTAAAAACTATCGAAATAAGAAACAAAGATCAACATAAACCCCCCCCCCCCCACACACACACACATGAGTTAACAGAAACAATGAGGGGCTGGAGTTGTGCAGCAGGTTAAACCACCACTTCTGATGCTGGCATCCAATACTGGAGCACTGGTTTGAGTCCCAGCTGCTCCATTTCTAATCCAACTCCCTGCAAATGTGCCTAGGAAAGCAGAGGCAGATAGCCCAAGTACTTGCAGCCCTGCCATCCACATAGGAGACCCAGGTGGAGTTAGGGGCTCCTGGTTCCAGCCTGTACCAGCTAGCTAGTATGGCCATTTAGGGAGTGAACCAGCAGATGAAGATAAAGCATGCTCTCTCTGCCTGTCAAACGTCTTTAAGAAAAAAAAAAATGAAAGGAAAAAATACTTGAAGATAAAACAATCAAAAAATACCCAGATTTTAAAAGTTGGGATATATAAGCCTTGAAGAACACTATCAACCAACTTGACTGACAATTTATAGAGGTCGGCAGTATGGCGTAGCAGGTAAAGCTACCACCTGCAGTGCCAGCATCCCATATAGGCACCAGTTCAAGCCCTGACTGCTCCACTTCCAATCCAGCTCTCTGCTATGGCCTGGGAAAGCAGTGGAAGATGACCCAAGTCCTTGGGCCCCTGCACCTGCATGGGAGACCTGGAAGAAGCTCCTGGCTTCGGATCCACACAGCTCCAGCCATTGTGGCCAATGGGATTGAACCAGTGGATGGAAGGCCTCTCTCTCTCCCTCTCTCCCTCTCCTCTCTTTGTGTAACTGACTTTCAAATAAATAAATAAATCTTCTTTTAAAAAATGACAATTTATAGAACAACCCAGCCAACTATAGCAGAATACCATCTTTTCGGGTGCAAATGGAACATAATCAAGATAAACCACAGTTTGGGCTGTAACTCAAGTCTCAAGTTTAAAAGAACTCAGACTGTACAAAGTACGTTCTGTGACCATAATGGAATTAAAATAGAAATAGCAATATAAGAATAGCTGGAACAGCTCTCAAATATTAGGAAACTAAGCAATTATAAATAAAGTGTTCATAGAAGCAATCCAAAGGAAAATGAGAAAGTGCATAACTAAAAAGAGAAATTTGTGAGATGCATCTAAAACAGTGATTGAATTGAAAAAAAAAAATCTTAACACAGGAAAGGAATGAGACCTGGAAGAAGCTCCTGGCTCCTATCTTTGGCCTGTCCCAGCTCTGGTTGTTGGGGGCCACTTGGGAAGTGAACGCAAATAAACTTGAAAGGCAGAGTTAACAGAAGGAGAGGGGAGAGAGACAGAAGTCTGTCTGCTAGTTACCACCCCCTCCCACCAATGGCCAATAAATAAATCTTTAACAAAAAAATCTCAACAGATGGAGTAAATGCATGTAACAAATTCCAACCTGTAGTCATGACTAAAAGTACCTCTGCAAATTTAGAGGTGAACTTTCTTAACTTGATGAAGGCCAGTTCTAAAACCATCATGGTGCAGCGGGTTAAGCCACCACTTGGGATACGGCCGGCATCCCATATTACAGTGCCAGTTCAAATCTACTGTACTTCTAATCCAGTTTCCTAATAACCTGCTTGAGAGGCAGCAGATAATGGCACAAGTACCTGGGCTTCTGCCACCCACATGAAGACCTGAATGGAGTTCCAGGCTCTTCCTGGCTCAGTCTTGGCTATTGAGTGAATTTAGGGAGTGAACTAGCAGATGGAAGATACCTCCCCACTCTGTGTATGTATATGTGTGCACACACATGTGTGCACTTTCAACTTAGGATAATAAACATTAGAAGAAATTCTATTGCTATATTCTGCTTAATGGGAAAGACGTGTTAAAGTCCTTTAAATTGGAATGAGATGAGGATGACTGCTCTTTGATTTTATTCAGCAGTGCAAGCCATTAAAATAAGGAAGTGAGGGTGGAATGGGACAGGAATGAGCACATATTCCGAACCTCCTTCCAGTTAGTAGCATCAACAGTGCTCACTGGTTCCTTCTAATGTATCAGTATCAATTTAAGTTCCTTCATGAACTTGGCCCATTCATAATTCTCTCACTACACATGATCTAATTTCAAAGACTTACAAATAAAAACCATTTCCAATTTCTAAAGAATTGACTTTTGGGAACAATACCACTATAGTCTGGTCACAAGAAAGATGGCAGTAGCTTTTCCTCTGGAATCATCACTCTGGCTAGTTGTATGGAATATTGGGCTCTTGACGCAGTCTTAACATTGCCAATAGGTATCAGACAATTTCAAAACTTTCTAACCACTTTAAACAGTAAGAAAAAGACTTCAACTTCCAAAATACACACACACACACACACACACACACACACTCTACAGTCATGAAACTTGCTAGTGAAAGATACTTGTATGTGTGGTACCTCGTCTCTTTTCTAAGGCCCCTGAGGTAACATCTCTCTTCAGAGCAAAGCATACACTGCCTTATTGTAACATTGTGTATTTCAATCTTAATTGCCCAGCCTCCACCAGTGAGATACAATTCATGTAAAGTTTAGTATATATATTTAAATACATTAGATCTAAAGGGTACAACTAAGTGATTTTTATTTTATTTAGCATATGCCTAACTTTTGGCATCATTTTTTTGAAAAGATTATTCTTTTCCCATTGAATGATCTTAACACACTTGTTAAAGTCAAGTGACCGGGGCCAGCACTGTGAAGATGGCTCAAGTGCTTGGGCCCTTTCACCCATGTTTCAGACTCAGATGAAGTTCCTGGCTTAGGACTGGCCCAGCTCCGGATGTTGTGGCCATTTGAGGAGTGACCCAGCAGATGGAAGATCTGTCTTTCCCTCTCTTTGCCTTTCAAATAAGTAGATAACTTTGAAAAAAAATTCAACTAACCATAAATATGAGGGATTATTTTTGAACTGTCAATTATTTTTCATTAATCTATATGTTTATCTTGTCAGTACCACATTTTCTATTACAGTGGATCACAGTAAGTTTTTAAATGGAGAATTAAGTCCTCAAACTTTTTCCATTTTTTTTGTTTTTTAAAGATTTTATTTATTTATTTGAGAGGTAGAGTTACAGTGAGAGGGAGAAACAGAGAGAAAAGTCTTCTGTCTGCTGGTTCACTCCCCAAATGGCCACAATGGCCAAAGCTACACCAATCCGAAGCCAGGAGCCAGACACTTCTTCCTGGTCTCCCATGTGGGTTCAGGGGCCCAAGGACTTGGGCCATCTTCCACTGCTTTCCCAGGCCACAGCAGAGAACTGGATTGGAAGAGGAGCAGCTGGGACTAGAGCTGGTGCCCATATGGGGTGCCAGCAACACAGGTGGAGGATTAAACTACTGCACCAGGATAACAGGTCATAGAAGTTACTGAAAGTGAGGAAAAGAGAATGGATTAGAAGGCCTTTTTAGTGAAATAATTACATAAAACTTCCCTAATTTGGAGAAAGAAAGGAATGTCTAAGCATAAGAAGCACATAGAACTCCTTATAGACATGACCAAAAAAGATGTTCACCACGACACATTGTAGTCAAACTTCCCACAATAAAACACAAAGAAAATATTCTATGTGCACAAGAGAAATGCCAGATTACTTTCAGAGGATCTCCAAATTAGACTTACAGCTGACTTCTCATCAGAAACCCTACAGGCTAGGAGAAAATGGCATGATATATTCCAAATCTTAAGGGAAAAAAAAAACCTGTGAACCCAGAATACTGTGCCCTGCAGAGCTCTTAATTTATGAAAGAAGGTGAAAAAAAAGACCTTTCATAACAAACAGAAATTGAAAGAATTTGTCACTACCTGTCCAACCTTGCAAAAGATGCTTAAAGATGTGCTGCACACAGAAACATGGTCATCAATATGAAAGAAGGTGAAGGCAGAAAATCTCCCAGTAAGAGTACAAAGAAAATCCAAACAATAGGAGTATTTATGGAAAAAATATCAATAGTCACCTTGAATGTAAATGGCCTCAACTAAAAGATACAGACTGGCTGAATGGATTAAAAACAAAAGCCACCTATTTGCTGCCTACAAGAAATACATTTCACCAACGAAGATACACAGACTGAAATTGAAAGGATGGAGAAAGATATTCCATGCTAACAGAAAACAAAAAGTTCCAGTATAGTCATCCTAGTATCAGAAAAAAATAGACTTTAACATAAAAACTGTTACAAGAGACAAAGAAGAGCAGTACATAATGATTAAGGGATCAATTCAACAGGAAGATGTGACAATAATAAACATAGCACCTAGTTATAGGGCACCTGGTTATTTAAAAGAAATGTTAATGGAGCTAAAGGGAGACATAGACTCCAATACAACAGTGATGAGGGACTTAAATACCTCACTTGCAGCAATGGACAGATCAACCAGGCAGGATGCAAAGAAAGAACAGTTAATCAACACTATAGACCAAATGTACATAATGGATATCTACAGAACCATTCATCCTATAGTTGCAGAATACACATTCTCACCAGTTCATGAAACTTTCTCTAGGATAGACCACATGCCCGGCTATAAAGCAAGTCTCAGAAAATTCAAAAAAATTGAAATCATACCATGCATCCTCTCTAACCACAATGGAATCAAGCTGGAAATCAGCGACTCAAGAATCTCTAGAACTTATGCAAACACTTGGAGACTGAACAACATGCTCCTGAATGAACAGTGGGTCATAGAAGAAATCAAAGAGATATAAAAATCTTCTGGAAATGAATGAAGATGACAACACAACATATCAAAACCTACAGGATACAATAAAATCAGTGTTAAGAGGAAACTTTATAGCAATTGGTGCCTACATCAAGAAATTGGAAAGGCACCAAATAAATGAGCTATCAATTCATCTCAAGGATCTAGAAAAACAACAGCAAACCAAACCCAAAATTAGTAGGAGAAAAGAAATAATTAAAATTGGAGAATAAACAAAATTGAAACAAATAAAATACAAAAGATCAGTGAAGCAAAGAGCTGGCTTTTTGAAAACATAAAATTGATATACCATTGGCCCAACTAACCAAAAAAAGAGGGAGAAGACCCAAATCAATAAAATTAGAGATGAAAAAGGAAATGTAACAACAGGTACCACAGAAATAAAAAGAATCATCAGAAATTACTACCAAGAGCCACATGTCAACAAATTGGGAAATCTAGAAGACATGGATAAATTCCTGGACACATACAACCCTTCCTGAGCCATGAAGACATAGAAAACTAAACAGACCAATAACCACAGGGGCTGTACCTTTCTTTATTTTATTTGAAAGGCAGCGTTACAGAGAGAGAAGGTGAAACAGAGAGAAAGATATTTTCCATCTACCGGTTCATTCCCCAAATTGCCTCAACGGTCATGGCAGGACCAGACCAAAGCAAGGAGCTTCATCTGGGGTTCCCACATGGGTGCAGTGGCCCAAGCACTTGGGCCATCTTCTGCTGCTTTCCCAGCCATTAGTAGGGAACTGTACTAAAAGTGGAGCAGCTAGGAATCAAACCTGCACTCATATGGGATGTTGGCATTGCAGGTGGTGGATTAGCTGCTGCTACACCACAATGCCTGCCCCAAGATTTAGTTGTTTTTTAGAATACCAACATTCCTCAGATTGTTATATACCATTGATTAATTTGTGAAGTTCTGAAAAATTTGAGTTTGAATATTTTTTTGCCAGTGTTCCCATTGCTACTATGCAGGAGGGTGTTTTTTTTTTAATATTTATTTATTTGAAAGGCAGAACTACAGAGAGATGGAGGCAGAGAAAGAGAGGTAGTGGCAGACAGACAGAAACCATCCACTGGTTTACTTCTGAAATGGCTGCAATGGCTGGAGCTGTGCTGATACAAAGCCAGAAGCCTGGAGCTTCTAACAGGTGTCCCACATGGGTGCAGGGGCCTGAGGACTTGAGTCATCTTCTACTGCTTTCCCAAGCCATAGCAGAGAGCTGGATCTGAAGTGGAGTGCTGGACTCGAACTGCTGTCCATGCGGGGTGCTGGTACTGCAGCCAGCAGCTTTACTTTCTATGCCAGAGCGCTGACTCCATCAGGAGGGGTTCTTATGCTGTCATCCCCAATGACATCACTGCCTTTTTCTTTTTACAACCCCTATTCCCATTATTACCCTTTAAGATAGATAGGCAAGAAAGAAAAAAGCTAATGTAGGGCATGATAGTTAAAAGTGGCAAACTACTACTCAAGTACATTTTCCCCCATAATCTTGTGACTTTACAGCCCTGGAAACTCAAAATTATCAACTAAAAACAAATAGTTTAACCGTATTGTTGTAGAAATAATTTCTGCTAGACTGAATCACATAGACAAAGCAGAAGACTATATAAAAGGAATATGTCCTTTGCTTATTAATTGGCATCTCCAAAGTGCTACTGTCAATGCACACATGTGCCACTCTGCATTCTCATAGCGGTAGCACTGAATGCTCCTAATGGCACAGTGTGCTCTTTCACAGCCGTGATAAAGATTCCTCCCCAGTCTGCTTCCTAATGGGTAGACAGAACTGCAGTTTACCACGTTTACTTCTAATTATAATTTAGGATAATTTTCTTCTGGTGCAAAAGAGGAATGGAAAAGCATGTCTTGGTTACTAAACAGGTTTGTTAATCTGCTCGAGAATAGTAACTCAAACTCCATGATTGCTTCAGGGTGAAACTTTAAATTATAGTCTGGTTTTTTAAACTCCTCCAAAGCCATTTAGCAGGCATTGTTCTTTGTGTGGGAAAATAAAACACTCTGAATTCCTAAGAAGTATTTTTTACTTAATCTATAAACTCATTTAAATCGTGACTCTGAAAACAATAAAGCATCATGGAAAACTAAATCTCCTAAAGAAATAATGAGAATGATGAACAAGGGTAGGAAACTTCATTCTAACAACCAAACATACATTAAGGAGGCTTAATTAACTGGATACTGAAAATATCCACGACTGATATTCTAGCAGGGGCGCCCAACACTGAAGTTCAGAGGGGAAAGTGGTTCTTCTGGTTCCATAGCCACAGAAGGACTCTAACGGGAAATGACCCTCTGTTATGCTGTAAATGACAGCACTGACAGGCTTGACCCTGTCCAGGGGCTACTGTCTCATGCTTCCTTCCACCTTGGCAGTTTTCTGTTTCGCATTCTCACAGCACTACTGAATGGGCCACACTAAGCCACTCTATTCCTAGACAGAAAATGTAGCAGCACTGGGTTGGAGAGAGCTATTATATCATTTTTTTTTTTTTAAATTGGAGAGGCAGAGAGGCAGAGGGAGCTCCCAATCCATTGGCTCACTCCCCTAAATGTCCAGAGTGGCTGGCGCTGCACCAGACCAAAGCTAGGAGCCAGGCACCCAATCCAGGTCTCCCACATGGGTGGCAGGGACCCAGCCACTTGAATCATCACCTGTTGCCTCCCAGACTTTACCAAGAAGCTGGAATCGGGATTGAAACTGGGACTTCGGCTCAGTCACTACTGAATGGGATGCAGTTGTCCCAAGCAGCACCTTAACCGCTGCACCAAATCTCAACCCACTTCATTGCTTTTGTGGGAAATGTGTTAATTTCCTATTTTAAACTTTCAGAAGTCTCCTAAAGACCTATTTTAATAGATTGGCAATATGGGGGGGGGGGTAATTGAGTGAAGCCTTTTAATTTAGAATGCCTAGGTTCAAACGCCTGCTCTACTATTACTAAGTGACTAACAGAAGTGTTTTCAGTGTTCCAGGCCTCTGTTTCCCCTGTTATTAAAAGGTTAATTCGGCCGGTGCCGCGGCTCACTAGGGTAATTCTCCGCCTTCAGGTTCACTCCCCAAACACTACAATAGCCAAGGCTGGGCCAGAGCTGAGAACAAAATCCACTTCACATGCCCTAGAGTACATAACATAATTAAGTGAAATTGTTATTGTATAAGTAGTATTACTTTACTTGTATTAAAACCTAAAGAAGCTGACGCTGCGGCTCAATAGGCTAATCCTCCACCTTGCGGCGCCGGCACACCGGGTTCTAGTCCTGGTCGGGGTGCCGGATTCTTTCCCGGTTGCCCCTCTTCCAGGCCAGCTCTCTGCTGTGGCCTGGGAGTGCAGTGGAGGATGGCCCAAGTCCTTGGGCCCTGTACCCCATGGAAGACCAGGATAAGTACCTGGCTCCTGCCATCGGATCAGCACGGTGCGCCGGCCGCAGTGGCCATTGGAGGGTGAACCAACGGCAAAGGAAGACCTTTCTCTCTGTCTCTCTCTCACTGTTCACTCTGCCTGTCAAAAAAAAAAAAAAAAAAAAAAAGTTAATTCAGGACCGACGCTGTGGCACAGGTTAATCCTCGGCCTGCAGTACCAGTAATCCATATAGGCACTGGTTCAAGTCCCAGCTGCTCCTCTTCCGATTCAGCTCTCCGCTATGACCTGGGAAAGCAGTAGAAGATGGCCCAAGTTGTTGGGCCCTTGTGCCTACGTGGGAGATCCGGAAGAAGCTCCTGGCTCTGGATGGGCTCAGCTCCGGCCATTGTGGCCATTTGGGGAGTGAACCAGTGGATGGAAGACCTTTCTGTCTCTCCCTCTCACTGTCTGTAATTCCACCTCTCAAATAAATAATGCAATCTTTTTAAAAAATTTAAAAAAATAAAAACTAGAGATATAACTAAAAAAAAAAGGTTATTGTAATTCTTCAATGAGCTAATCCGTGTAGAGCACGCAGAATAGTACCTGGCACATTTGACGCATTCTCTGTTCAACTCAATCACCACATAAAGATCTTTCTGGTTCTAAATAATGTCTCTATAATGTTATTTGTTATTCTTTTTTTTTTTTTTTTTGACAGGCAGAGTTAGACAGTGAGAGAGAGAGACAGAGAGAAAGGTCTTTCTTCTGTTGGTTCACCCCCCAAATGGCCGCTGCAGCTGGCACACTGTGCTGATCCGAAGGCAGGAGCCAGGTGCTTCTCCTGGTCTCCCATGGGGTGCAGGGCCCAAGCACTTGCGCCATCCTCCACTGCACTCCTGGGCCACAGCAGAGAGCTGGACTGGAAGAGGAGCAACTGGGACAGAATCTGGCGCCCCGACCGGGACTAGAACCCGGTGTGCTGGCGCCGCAAGGCGGAGGATTACCCTAGTGAGCCGCGGCTCCGGCCTGTAATGTTATTCTAAACCCTGTTCTGACATTATTCATTCCTTCATGAAACCTTTGCAAGCCACTGTCTTTAGTGTTGATGTTGCAGTCCTGAGGAAGACACAGTCCCTGGCCTCTGCTCACCCCTGGTCCATCTGGAAGAACAGCTATGGATCTTGCAGCATCAGAAATGCTGCAAAGGGGACGAGTGCAAATCTGGGCACAGAAGCGAGAGAAGCAGATGCTGATGACTGAATGGGGAAGGGCTCAGAGACAGGGATGAGACCCGGCACGGGCTTTGAAGCACTTGAAGCGTTATCCACCCATGCAGAGACAAAAGGAGAGGCTGTTATGGCCAGGTATCATCAGGCTGGAGCACCAGTGACGGATGACAAAGGCAGTCACTTGAGGCCGGGGATTCCATTCACCCTGCTGTGGGGAGCACTAGCTCTGGGATCTAATCGACAGTTTCCAGAAAATTCCTCTGGTAGTGGGACAGAGGTCTTGAGGGGGACAGACCAGTCCTGTGGCTGCTGCACTGGATGCTGCTGGTGAGAGGAGACAGAAGGGCCTCATCTTGTGTTTGGTGCAGGCATGGATGGTAGTGGAGGTACAGGTGGCATGGGGCCAGACACTGGGGAGAAGGGAGAGCATTTGCCAGGAACCTAGGAGGCATTTGCAACCCTTCCCTTCCCCAACACAGGTAGCAGGGAAGCAGCAGCACTGGGGCAGCCCCACCCCCAACCCACGGCCAGGCAGTTTCCCCTTGCTCACTGCCCCTCTGCGAAGCTGTGGGTTCTGCCTGGACATTTCCTGCAGGTTCTCAGCAAATCCTGCTCTGGTATCTCGAAGTCTACCTGCAGGCCCCCACCTCTGAAAATGATTATTTCATGCCTCCCTTCCTCAGTGGGCTTCTAACCCTTGATGCCCTTCCCATGAAAAATCCTACAGTTAAACCTGACCTGACCTTGGCTTTGAACTCTGGCACAGCCTTGAAAATCTGTGGCCAGGCCAGGTCTGACAAGGATGCCAGAGCGCTCCTTGAGGCGTGTGTCTCCCACATTTCTCAGTGTCAAAGCCATCTCTTTGGATCACGTTTCGGTATTTCAAATGAATCATGTTGTCAGAGCACACAGGTGTCCCTGAGACACCACGGCAGGGAGACTTCCTTTCCAGCTGGGGTTTCTGTGGGCGAGCCCAGCCTGGGCACAGTCCCTGGTGCTCCTCTCTGAGACGGCTGAGCGGGGAGAAGGCCCAGAGAGCCTGGTCCAGCCAGTGCAAAGCCCCTGAGCCAAAGTCAAACCAACGACGTCCGTGCATCCCATCTGTGCCTCTCTAGCCCGTTTTATCTCTGGTCTCCTATTTGTCACTCTATCTGACTCCCTGTCACTTTTTTTTTTTTTTTTTTAGTGTGGTTTGCTATTTACAAGAGGTCTTCAGGAAGTTCTTGGAAAATGTGCATTATAAAAAGTTTTTTGACCAAACTTTTGAAACCCCTTCATAGTAACTTCTAGCATTAGTGCTTTGAGCCTGCATATGCACAGGTCCTTTGAAATTTTTAGGGACCGGTACAATCTAAATGTCCATACATGCTTTGTGAACATCTGAAATGAAGATACACTTGCGTGTACTGAGTGCAGTGTTTTATATACACCGCTATTAAATCCAGCTTACTGCACAGTCAGCTTCCTACAGCCTTATGTTGGTGTACTTAAATCTGTCAAATGTTTAGGAGTATGCTAAGCATGTCTACTATTCCTGTGGCGTTGTCGGGTTTCCTGTTTTTATCTACATGTTGGATCCACCGGCATCTGGTACACAATGGTGGATAATGTAATACTTTTGTACTGTGCACAGTTTTAATCAACATAAAGTATCCCTGTTTTTTTATTTCGGGCCTGGACTTCTCCTTTGTTCTTCTCTCTTGGTGTTTATGCTTCCTTGTGATGTTCTCATCCATCCCTGTATCGTCCATCTCTATCCCGTTCCGTGTATCCTTAACACAACTTTGTCCCTGTCTTTTACTGACAGCAATTTTTTCCACACTTATTGTGGTTATCATGATGATGTTTGCTTTTATCCCAGTTTCATTAGAAACATTTAATCTTTGTTTTTTTTTTCTTTCCTTCCTTTGAATTCATTTTGTATTTTTCTTCCTCTAATGATTTAAAAAGCTTTACTTGTTTATTAGTGGTGGTCTTAAAGTTCCTTATTTAGAACACCTTCAATGTTTACAGAGTTTCAAAGAAGTGCCCTTTCTTTCTTATCATGACTCAAGTCATCTCTGTGTCTGCCCCCCCACCCCCCACATGTGCCTGCATGGTCCACTGCTTTTACTCCCCTCCAGCCTCTCACTCCCCACCTGCTACTGAAACACACAAGCATTTTTATCTGGTTGTGTTTCCTACTTCCTGATTCCAATGGATTACTTCTAGGCTTTGCAATCGCATTAGTGATTCCTCATTCTTAGTCCTAAGGATGCAGAGTTTGTTGCTCATTACTTCACCTCATATAACAACCTCCCAGTTTTTGAGTTAGTTATTCTAATTCACTTTGACTTAAGGACTTCTTTGTTTCTTAAGGTATCTGAAATGTCTCTTTGGCCATAGAAAGACAGCATGATCTCACTGGGCACAAGATTTTAAGGTTCATTTCCTTTCCTCAGAACCCTGACCACCTGTTTTTATCCTTCTGTATGGCTGAACGTCATGTTCAGTCATCTTGCAGGTGCACACTCGGTGCAGCTGGGGTGATCAGTGTCTCATGAGGAAGTGTGATGGGGGTTGGCAGCACAGATGCTTACAAGGAAACAGAGGCAAGGAAAGGCAGTCCTAGGCGGGGACAAGCATGTGTGAGGGCCTGGCATGGTGTGGGAGGCAGCAAATCACTGCAGCCCAGGAAGGTGACCCGAGACAGGGGCTGGGAGCACCGGGATGCCAGACTGACCACATGGGGCCGGGGAAGCCACTGAACTGCGTCAAGCAGGAGGGTGACAGGCCAGGGAGTTCATCGTCACTGGGGACGAGAAGAGAACGGTGAGCAGTTCCTGCCGCTCTGGGTGGGGGATGTCTGACACGGGGTGGAAGTGAGGGCTAGCAGGCTGCCTGGTAGCAGAGTGGAGAGGACTGTTGGGGCAAAAAGCACACAACACGAAGCCTGTGTGTATGCACATGTAAGTGCTCAAAGAACCAAGAGCTGGGGTTACTGTGGCATGGATGGGCACAGGCTGAGCAGCGAGCGACTGTTCTGGAACGTTCACTGTGGACCAGGCATTGTTCCAGCTGCTTTGTATGCATTTGGTTCACTTAATCTTCATGACGACCCCACAGCAGCATTACCAACTGAAGGCTCAGAAAGGTCAAGAATGCTGCTTGGGTCTCAGCTCTAGGAACTGGCAGAGCCCAAATCCAGCCCTGGCAGTGGAGCCTCCCTCCAGCCTCTGGTGCCGAAGGAAGTGTGTGTTTCATATACATTTGCTTTGTTTTCTAATTCTGAAACTCGCAGTGAACATCCTGGATGTACACTGCAAGCGCTGTATTTCCCCTCCCGCATCTGCCACCTCTTTGTTCTCTCGCTCTTTCTGGGGTAGAATCTGGGAGGTGGGCTTCTTGCTCTCCGTATCTGCACTGAGCTCCCCCTAGGACCACAACACCGGGCGCCCTGGGCTGTCACTGTCCCGCGCGCGCTGGTCCCAGCAGCTGTGCTTTCTTTGCAAGAATCCTTGCCTGCTCTCCAACTACTCTCGCATCGCAGCTGCTGGCTCTGGCTGTATGATGCCACATCTTAGAAAAGCTCGTTGAGAATCAACATTCAGAAAATTTTTAAAGCTCTCTGGTACCTGCTTTAACTATTTCAGTGGGGTCGCCTGTGACCTGTGTTTTGTTTTTTAAAAAACTACCTACTCACAGGGGCTCACGTTGTGGCACAGCAGGTCATGCCACTGCTTGTGATACCGGCATCCCATACTGGAGCCCCGCTACAAGTCTCCGCAGATCCAGCTCCCTGCATAATGTGCCTGGGAAAGCAGCAGATGGTGGCCCGAGTACTTTGGCCCCTGACAACCACGTGGAAGACCTGAATGGAGTTCTGGGCTTTTGGGTTTAGCCTGCCCCAGTCCCAACCATGTGGCCATTTGAAGAGTGAACCAGCGGACGAAGATCTCCCTCTGTCTCTCCACCCAGCCCGCAGTCATGCTGTCTTGCAAAATAAATCCTTTTAGATTTTCCTACACATACTTGTGAACAAAGGTCAAGACGGATCAGCACTGATGGTTCCACGGTCTTCAGCAGTGGGGAGAGGGCTTGTGTTGGGAGCACCCCGGCTGCTTCCAACCGTTCCCGCTGCAGGTCCAGGAAAGCACCACTAGGGGGAGACTCGCACTCTGCAGGGAGCTCTGCGCTGCGCTGGAGGTTTTCCCTTCGCCATAATAAAGGGTGTTCGGCAAGGATTCGCCAGCTGTCTCGGCGGCCAGGCTGCCCTCAGACCAGGAGCCGGCCACACCCGCCCCTAGTGAGGTGGGGAGCTTTGCTTACCAAGCCAAGGAGCTGCACAGAAGCTGGCCGGCGTGCCGGGGAGGCCCTGGGCCTCTGCTGCTCTGGTCTTGGGGACTCCCAGGGAGGCGCCATT
Organism: Oryctolagus cuniculus; assembly: GCF_051225735.1. Taxonomy (NCBI): domain Eukaryota; kingdom Metazoa; phylum Chordata; class Mammalia; order Lagomorpha; family Leporidae; genus Oryctolagus; species Oryctolagus cuniculus. Next base: position 101,760,290 of record NC_142871.1, on the reverse strand, counting down.
CCCTTCCCTCTTGCATGGATCCCTCCTTCGCACTGAGTGCTGACTGACCTTTTCTTTCACCTAAGCCTACCTTTACTTTTCTTCCACAAATGCTTCCAGGTTTCACTGGAAGCATTAGATATGTTCCTAATTTCAACTTCTTTAGCATCTTTTTAATGAATAGAGGAAGGAAGAGATGGCAAAGCCATGTTCATTGATTAAAGAAAGACTGTTCTCTCTCTCCATCACTCAAACATTCTGGCTTAAAAGGATATTTGCTGATCATTCTTTAAAAATAGACTAATCACTCGTATACAAAAGTTAACTCAAAATGGGCCAAAGGCTAAATAAAGCACTAACACTGTAAAACTCTTAGAAGAAAACATAGGGGGATAGCATGAAGACATTTACCTTGGCAATGATTCCTTATGACACCAAAAGCACAGGCAACAAAAGAAAAAAAAAGTTGGGATGTCATCAAAATTAGAAAATTCTGTGTAAAGGACACTATCCACAGAGTGAAAAAGTAACCCACAGAATGGAAAAAAAAATTGAAAGTCATATCTGATAAGGGAATACTCAGAACATACAAAGAATCCTATATCTATAAACAATAAGCCAAAAACCCGAGGGGTCAAAATAGGCAAAAGACTTGAATAGACATTTCTCCAAAGAAGATAGGCAAATGGCCAATAATTACATGAAAAGGTGTTCAGCATCACTAATAACTGGAAGATGCAAATCAAAATCTGAAAGAGATAACACTCCATATCGAAGAGGGAGGGTAGAGTGGGAAGATTCTTATGTTCTTAAAAACATATATGATATACATGAAATTTGTCCCTTTTTCTATAAATAACATAAAAGAAGAAAATAATTACTTGTGAGCATGTGGAGAAATTGGAACACTTATACATTGCTGGTTGGAATGTAAAGTTATGTAACCACTGTGGAAAACAGCATGGTGGTTCCTCTAAAGAAGTAATAGATAAATATAATTAACATATTATTCAGCAACTTCTCTTCTGGGTATACTCTTAAAGAACGGAAGGAACCAACTCTAACAGATATCTGTGTGCTCGTGTTCATAGCAGCCTTATGCACAATAGCCCAAAGGTAGAAACAAGCCAAATGAATGAGTCGATGAACAGAATATTATACAGACACAAAACAATGAAGCATTATTCAGCCTGAAAAGGAATGGCTTCTGATACATGCTACAACAGCAATGAATCATGAGGACACTCCGCCAAGATGAATCGGCCAGACACACAGTGTATGATTCCACTTGCATGAAGTGCCTAGCATGGTGTAATTGACAGAAACAAAGAGTACAGTGGTGGTTGCCAGGGACTGGAAGGAGGTGCAGATGGCAAGTCCCTACGGAAGGAGCACAGAATTTCAGTTTGTCCTGATAAGAAGATCCTGGAGATGGACAGTGGTGATGGTTGCACAACGTGATATACCGAAAGCCGCTAACTGTATACTTCACAAGGATGCTAAGTTTTACTTTGGATATACTTTACCATAATGAAAGTGAAGTGAACCAAGCAGAGACAATTACCACATGAGATACCTCAGTGGAAGTGGAAGTGGAAAGCACTGTCTCATAGGAGGAGAGAGTAGAAGAGTGGTCACTAGAGGCTGGGAGGGGTAGTGGGGAGGAGGGCTAGGGAGAGGTTGGTTAGGAGGTACAAGCAAGTTCTAGCGTTCTTAGCACAGGAGGTTGACTCCAGTTAATAAGAATTTATTGTATATTTCCAGAGAGCTAAGAGAGGATTTTGAATGTTGTCACCATAAATCAATGATAAAGATAGGTTAACTACCTCTATTTGATCATTACCCATAGCATCCATGCATTGAAATATCGTACTATACTCCATCGATAGGTACATTATTTTAAAAATAAAATTCAGAAATTATTTTTTAAAAATATATCAAGCTTTTTCACTTCCACTGAAATCAGATCATCTTTCCACTTATATTTTTGGGAGTGCTTTTTAGTCATATGTAAAAATTCCTTTTGGGGCTGCAGCCGTGGCACAGGTTAATCCTCCTTCTGCGGTGCCGGCATCCCACATGGGTGCCGGTTCTGGACTCGATTGCTCCTCTTCCAATCCAGCTCTCTGCAATGGCCTGGGAAAGCAGTGGAAGATGGCACAAGTTCTTGGGCCCCTGCATCCGTGTGGGAGACCAGGAGGAAGCTCCTGGCTCCTGGCTTCGGATTGTCGCAGCTCTGGCCATTGCAGTCATCTGGGGAGTGAACCAGAGGATGGAAGACCTCTCTGTCTCTACCTCTCACTGTCTGTAACTGCCTCTCAAATAAAATAAATAAAAATCTTAAAAAAAATTCCTTTCCTGTACTCAGATTTTCTTCTGGCTTGACCAATGGAAGTGTCTTCTATGGAGTAATTTTACCAAGCATTCCCCCACTTAGTGAGGAGGCTGTCCTCCCTGGGGCACCCAGCCTGACTCCGTGGGTGGTGTAGGAGGGGCTGTGGCCACTAGGGACTGTGATGAACCACAGGAAGGGACAAGAGAACAGCTTCTGTCCACCTGCATCAGCCATCCTTATCCTGGCTGTATTTTACAATCACATCAAGATTAAACACAGAAACACCCTCCCCGCCCAATCACAGGCCCCACCCTGAGGCTGTGGTCACATAAAGCAAGGCTGAGGCCCCGCTGTGGGTATTTTTTCAAAGCCCCGTTGTAATGACACACAGCCATGGGGGTGGCTGCTGAATCAGACTCTGCTAGGGAGCTCTCAGGAGCACAGCTTCGCACTAATGCAATAGGTTTAACTTTTAATTATTAAACTAGGAAATGCAAAGACATTATATTCAGGAAGTCAGTAAACATTCACCCTTTAGCCAGGGCCTGCATGGACTTAGATGAAGGCAGATGGGCAGGGCAGACAAGGACAACGCCCCCTGGCGGACATATGCTTAAGAGCCAGGCTCTAGGGGAGCAGGTGTGAGGACCATTTATATAATGGGTGGAGAGTCAGGAAAGAATTCCCAGAGAAAGCGATCCCGGCATGATCAGTGAGTCCTAAAAGGTGACTAGAAACTAAACAGGCAAACATAGGAGGCCAAAGTGGCCCTCACTACTCGGAGCTGGAGGGCGGTGTGCGCCGCTCTGGCTTTCTGCAGACCCATCCAGAGCTGTCAGCTGGCCCTGGAGGCAGGCGGTGGTCGAGGGATTTGCAGTGAGCGGGACTGAAATGCAGAGTGCTTGGGCTCACGATGATTATGGCTGCCCAGGAAGGGAGCAGGAAGGACACAGTCCACTGCAATTTCTGAAGCCAGCGAGGACAGAGGTGTGGCAGTCACAGCAACTCAGCTGTGTGCCAAGGAAAACTGGCATGCGTGCCAGCCCTCGGGTTATCTGCGCAGAGCAACAACCCTCAATTCCAAGTCTTTACATGAATGAACTGCCTACCTCTTTAACAGGCCCCCAAAGAAAATTGTATCTGCAGATGCTCTCCTAGGCACTCTCAAGAAAATCAGCGTGGTGAAAAAGGGACATTTCTCCTCCCCGTGACTTGGATGACAAAACATGAGAATCCCTCTTGTATATGTTTCCCTGTGAGACACGAGTGATCTGTACAATGAATATATGCCTTGTGTTCCACACACACAGGGGCAAACTGGAACTTACACTGTGCCAAACGCCTTACAAATCTAAGTGTTACAAATGGCATTTTCTTTTGAATGCTCAAGTGCTTCTGTTTGTCCAGTTTTTCAGCTGGGAAATTGTAAAAATGGGCACATATTTGCTCCTAAACAGCTCCTTAATGATCTTTTCCTGCCTTTGTTTTTCTCTTGTTGACTATTCTCTTTAGGGGATATTTATTCTGAAGCAAAGGCCAGCATTTATCTCAATACACCATTCTGCACGATGAGCTAATTCACGGAATGATAATGAGCACAGGTCCACGAGCCAGGACCGAAATGCGGTTCAAATATTCTTCAGTATCACCTCTGGTGTGGACTGAAATAGCTGCATGTCAGTAGACCTGAACATTCACAGGTCAGCAGGAACTCTTGCATGTATCTTCTCAATTCAACCTCACCATCAACCTAGAGCAGGTGGTATGACCCCTAATCTATAGGGAAGGAAACAGATTCCACTAGATTTTTATATTAGATAGCATACGTATTCCCTGGTAGCATAGGGTGTCAGCAGTCCTTGGGCCCTGCACCCGCATGGGAGACCGGGAGAAGCACCTGGCTCCTGGCTTTGGATCAGCGTGGTGTGCCAGCCGCAGCGCGCCGGCCGCGGCGGCCATTGGAGGGTGAACCAATGGCAAAAGGAAGACCTTTCTCTCTGTCTCTCTCTATCCACTCCGCCATAGCTTCCTTCATAGACCTGACCACTATGACAAGCAAACAAAGCACCAGCCCCATTCCTCTAAACAAACGTGTGTCAGTGGAACCCCAAAACACCATCTGATCTTGCTTCTTCGTTAAGAGATGCACTTGCTGAGTATCCACCACGTTCTACTGGATCCTCTGTATGAAATGTCTTATTTGATGAAGAATTTCGTTTACTCAATTTAGCAGATAGAAAAGATGGAGGCTCAGAGATCAGGAACCTGGCCCTTTGGGTGTGACTTGGTGAGTGAGGATTCAAAGCCAGGAGGGAAGGCCACCTGTGTGGACGCACTGACCTAACTTTAAATCCCAGCTTTCAGTCACTGCAACTCTGGACAAGTTAGTCAGCAAGTCTAGGCCTCAGGTTTCTAACATAAAACCAGCATATTCATTGTTGAGAGACGATTAAAGAAAGCCCATGGAGTGCCCATGACTGCCTGGCAAGTACTCAGCAAACAAATCATTATCGAGTCTACTGGACTTCCATGAAATAAGGCAAAACTTTACATTTTCAAAACTCTTAGTCCCGGCTGGCGCCGCGGCTCACTAGGCTAATCCTCCACCTTGCGGCGCCGGCACACCGGGTTCTAGTCCCAGTCGGGGCGCCGGATTCTGTCCTGGTTGCTCCTCTTCCAGGCCAGCTCTCTGCTGTGGCCCGGGAAGGCAGTGGAGGATGGCCCAAGTCCTTGGGCCCTGCACCCCATGGGAGACCAGGAGAAGCACCTGGCTCCTGGCTTCGGATCAGCGCGGTGCACCGGCCGCAGTGTGCCAGCCGCTGCGGCCATTGGAGGGTGAACCAACAGCAATGGAAGACCTTTCTCTCTGTCTCTCTCTCTCACTGTCCACTCTGCCTGTCAAAACAAAACAAAACAAAACAAAAAAACCTCTTAGTCCCAAATACTTTATTACACTGATATCTTGTGGGGCGTTCCAGCGCATCCACTTAGACCTGCTAGAACGGAGCCCTGGAATCCTCCCCCCACCCCCACCTTCTCCTGCAGCATTGAAAAGGTTCCATGGATCTCTCCCATTCTGCCTCTGCCTCTCCCAACCCTATAATCTGATGTACCAGAGAAAGTTCCTTACCCCATATGCCCACCTCCATGCAACACTGTGCATGTGGGCAGCAACACTGTGCATGTGGGCAGGACAATGGGACTAAGTATGTCATTGAGATCATCAGATGCCTGTAGGTCTCTAGAATGCACCTATTCTGGAACTAGAAAATTTCACAGTCCTCACTGACTTTAAATCCAGTCTAGAGAGTTGACTGAAGTCTAACAGACTACTCGGCTGGAACCTACATTGCCTCCCTCTGCCCCTAAAGTGCCAGACTCCAAGCTGGTAAAGCTGCTGATAAACTCTTTTAAGACATAGTAACAGCAAGTAGCCCTGCTGCTACCAGAAGCCACAGAGCCAGAGACAGGGCACTTTCCAGAGCAGAGAGCTAGCCCCTGTATCCTACAGCTGTGGGAATTCTGGGCACTAGCCCCAGAGCCAAGCTTTCTCACTCTACACAATCCAATCACTCTAAGCAATTCAAACAAGAAAATTATATCCAGCGAAGCTACACTTTAGAAGTAAAGGAGAAATGAAGCATTTACCATACAAGCAAAAACTGAGAGAATTCATCATCACCAGACCAGCCTTACAAGAAATCCCGAAGGAAGTCCTACATTAGAAATACCCATCATGAAAATGTATGCCATTACAAAATTCACTAACAGAGCAGATAAAATCAGTAACATATAAATGAAACGACAGGACTTAGTTTTCATCTATCAGTATTAACCTTGAATATAAATGGATTAAATTCCCCAGTCAAAAGATGCATATTGGCAGAATGAATTTAAAAAAAACAAGATCCAATTATATGCTGCCTCCAAGAAATTCACTTCATAGGTAAAGATACACAACATAGACTGAAAGTGAAGTGCTGAAAAAAGATGTACCATGCAAATGGAAACCAAAAATGAGCTGCAGTAGCTATTCTCATGTAAGCTAAGACAGACTTTAAATCAAAAACTGTATAAAGAGACAAAGAAGGACATCATATACTGGTCAGAGGATCAATTCAGCAAGAAGATATATCATGAATATATATGCACCCACACAAGACCAAGATATATAAATCAAATATTGTTAGACCTAAAGGGAGAGAGAGACTCCAGTGCAGTAACAGTGGTGGACTTCAACATCCCACTGTCATCAATGGGCAGATCATCCAAACAGAAAATTAACAAAGATATATCAGAGTTAATTATATTATAGGGCAACTGGACTTAACAGTTACAGAATACACATTCTTCTCATGAGCACATGGAACACTTTTTAGGATAGACCACATATTAGGCCAAGAATCAAGTCTTAGTAAATTATAAAAAACAGAAATCATACCATGGGTCTTATCAGACCATGAAACGATCAAATTAGTAAACAGCAGGCAGAACAATAGGAGACACATGGGCCCTGACTAACACGCTTCTGGATGACCAATGAATCACTGAAGAAATTTAGAAAGAAATAAAGTTCTTAAATGAAAATGGAAACATGACATGTCAAAACATAGGAGATAAAGCAAAAGCTGCATTAAGAGGAAAGTTTATAGCAAAAAGCACTTACATTAAAAAATGGAAAGACTGTAAATAGACAATATAATGATGGCATCTCAAGGACTTAGAAAAACAAGAACAAATTAAACTCCAAAATAGCAGGAGGCAAGAAAAAATAAAAAGCAAAGGAAAAATAAACAAATGGAAACTGAAAAAAATACAAAACATCAAAAAAATCTAAAAGCCAGATTTTTAAAAAGTTAAAATAGACAAACCATTTAGAAAAACAAAATAGACAAATCTTTAAGCTAACAAAAACTAACTCGGCTTTTGTTTAGTTGTTAGCCAAACTAAACTAAAGACTAACAAAATAGACAAATCTGTAGCCAAAGAAACAAAGAAAAAAAGAGATAAAACTTCAGAGTTGAAAATAGAAATATAACCACCAATACCACAGAAAATACAAAGAACTATAGGAAACTACTATGAATAACTATATGCTAACAAACTGGAAAACTTCAAAGAAATGGATAAATTCGTTGGATACATACAAACTGCCATGATTAAATCAAGAAGATATCAAAAATCTAACTAGACTTATAACAAACAATGAAACTAAACATAATTTAAAAGACCCATATCAATGGAAAACCCAGCACCTGTTGGCTTTACAACTGAATTATATAAAACATTTAAAAATGAACTAACTGCAATGGTCTTCAAATTATTCCAAAATACTAAAAAGCCTGGAACTCTGTCAAGTTCTTTTTATGAGATAGGATTACTCTGATATCAAAATCAAAGATTCAACACAAAAAGAAAACTACAGACCAATATCCTTGATGAACGCAGATGCAAAAATTCTCAACAAAATACAAGCAAACCAAATCAAACACTATATTAAAAAAAATGATAGTGGGATTTATCCCAGAGATGCAAGGATGGTTCAACATTTGCAAATCAATAAACATCATAAATCACATCAACAAAATGAAAGGAAATATATAATCATCTCAATAGATGCAGAGAAAGCATTTGGTAAGATTCAACATCTTTTCATGACAAAAACCTCAATAAATGAGTTATAGAAGGACCATACCTCAAAATTATAAAGGCTATAGAAGACAAAACAATAATCAATATCATATGCCTGGGGAAAAGCTGAAAGCATTCCTCCTTAACTCTGCAACAGAACAAGATGTCTTATTCTTATTTAATATAGTATTGGCAGTATTAGCAACAGCAATTATGGAAGAGAAAGAAATAAAGGGCATCAACACTGGAAAGGAGAAAATAAAAATATTCATTGCAGTAGTTAGCCAAACTAAAGACTAACAAAATAGACAAATCTATAGCTGGAGTAACAAAGAAAAAAGAGATAAAAGTTTAGAGATGAATATTACCACCGAAAGAGAAATAGAAAACACCAAGGCTAGTAACAGGAAGCTGTCTTTATTATGCTGGCATAAGGCTCAGTTGGATTTAAATCCCAAAGGACTGAGCCCCAAAGAAAGAGGGACTTTTTCTTAGACACCTTTTAGCTTCTTTATCTCCCTTATGTGGATCATACACTTTGGGTGTTCTAATGTTACATGGGGCTACAGGAATAGATATAAGATTGATTGTGCATGCATAGTTATTGATAACATTCAACTAGTTTCCCCTAATAGATCTAATACTTCTTTCCCATACATAGTGAGCTATATGCTAACTGGCACTGCCTGGCATTGTGGTACCACGCTGACAGGCAGACGTTGAAACAGTTATAAGCAAGTAGATATGGCTGCATTCCATCCTAAGAAAGGCCCTTCTCTTCCTCTATTTCAGGAACCTACAGATGACACCGTTTTGTACAAGGAAAAAACCTACATAATCCACCAAAAAGCTGATAAACCAGTTCATTAAAGTCATAGCACTAAAAATCAGCATACATAAAAAGTAGCACTTTAATACACCAATAATGATCTTGCTGAAAGAGAAATCAAGAAAGAAATCCCGTTCACAATCACTATAAAAATGTAAATACTTACGATTTAGGAATAAATTTAACAAATGTGAAAGATCTCTGCAATGAAAATTACAAAGCTGATGAAAGAAATTATCAACACCATCCAAAAATGGAAAGATATTCTGGGGTCATGGACTGGAATAATAATAATGTTAAAGAGTCCACTCTACCTAAAGCAATCTACAGATTTAATGCAATCCCCATGAAAGTATCAATGACATTTTATACAGAATTTAAAAAAATTCTAATATTCACATAGGACCACAAAAGACTCAGAACAGCCAAAGCAATCCTGAGAAAAAAAAAAAAGCCACATGCATTACAATATTTATTTCAAAACATATTACAAAATTATAGTAATTAAAACAGCATCATACTGGCATAAAAACTGAAACTTAAATCATGAATGGTTCATGATTTTGATTTTATTCTTTTGTCTTTGATGGTCATCTGACCTGGGTTGGGTTATAGTTTATCACAGCACCATCCACCAAGAAAAAATTTGTCAAGTACACTGAGCCAGGCAGAAGTCCTTGTTGCAAATATGAAGACACAGGAACCCCTGTACCACAATTATTCCCACGTCCCTGCAGAGCCCACAGAAGAGCCTCAGTGATCTGCCCTGGCCCTCTCCAAGTTCACAGTCATCACATCCAAGCACCTTTAAAAGGCTGCCTGGTCAGATGGCAGTGGGGTTAGGTGCCTTAGAAGAAGGCAATTGCTCTGCTCCACTTTGAGGCTGGGGTACACATGGGACTAGGGCTGGGCACAGAATGGACAACATGGTGGTCGTGACTTCGCCCAAGAAGTGCTACATTCCAGGCTGTCTGGGAGTAGGGGTGAGAGATACAATGCCACCTACTAAATGCTACGGTACAGAAGTTCAGGGGCTTATATGCATGGCAGGAATAATGGGCGAGGAGGCTGTGTGAATCTGGGTGCCCTGAGAAGCCGCCCTGCTAGCTGAGGTTTGAGGCTGAGTCAGGCTGAACTGTGGCAAGGGCATAGCAGGCCTCTGTGTCGGTGCTGGCCCCGAAGGCTGAGGTTTGGGGGTGAGTGGGGCCAGCCCCAAGGTGAAGGGTAGGATGTGCTTGAGAGCTGAAGGGCGAAATCGCCCAGACGCAAGAAGAGGGAAGAGGCTGGAGAGGTGGGCAGCGGTGGCCCAGGCAGGACTCTGCGGGAGACACGGGTGCTGTTTGGCCTGGGAGTGCCAGCAATCCATCTGCATGCCTGCAGGGCTCTCTTTGCTTGTGCTGCACGCGGGGTGGGGGCTGGAGAGGGCCTGGCGGACTCGGCAAGCTGGGGACTGTGCCGTCACTGCCCTCCTCCTCAACTCCAACTCCACAGTCCTCCGTGAGGACAGCCCACCCGCCATGGACCCAGAGCCTAGACACTTCCCTCAGGAAATACAGCCTCTCCCCCTGAAATTCCTATTTTATTCAACTGGCATTCAAGTTAGCAGACTTCTCTAATTACCCCCAATTACCATAGTTTCTGCACATAAGTTACAAGTTGAGGCATAAAACAAATTATACCTATTAAAACTAAGCCGAACTTAAATGTAACACATCACTTATCACCACACCATACAACAGAACAGGTGCTAAAAAGATCTAAATGTCTGCTGATTTATGAGCTCAATCTGAAATGGCTTATTAAAATTGGATAAGTCTCTCATAGCCGCGGCATTTCAAGCCTCCTCTAACCCCTGTCTCCATCACCCCCACCCGGATGGCCGAATGAGCCTCCTCCAGGCTCAGCCCTCAGCTAACTCTGCACCTGAAGATATGTGGTTTTCAAATCACATTACCCACAGAGATGAAGACAAACTTCTCATCCCAGCAGTCAGTCCTCACAGTCCGATGCCAGCTTGTCTTTCCCCAATGAGCACCATACACCCTGGGATCTGCTGTTCCCTAGACATGGCCCGCTGGCCCTGGGCCTGGCATTCATCAAGGGCCACCTCGTCTACACAGCCTGCTGGAACCTCCTTCAAAGGTAGCTCTGTGTTCTCATCAAATGTAACCCCAAGCCTGCCCCTTGGGCTTCATGTGCTATGTCCTTATGACAGCCTTATCTTCTCCCTCCCTCTCTCTCTCTCTCCCTCCCTCCCCCTCCCTACACCCCCATCAGCCACATGGACCATGTCTTCCTTGCAGGCTCAGTGCACTGCTATGTCCAATGAGTGCCTGTTGAATTCAGACCAGTGTCACCCCCTTCTCTCAACAGGTAGCAGACTGTTGACTCAGCAACTGGCCCCTCCACCTCCCCAGGCTTTGGATCCCTCACTTCTCCTGCCTTTTTTCCAGGAGTAAGGTGTGACTGTCCATGTGAACTTGTCCAGCTAAGGTCCTGATCGCCCCTCACTGCCTCTTCTTTAGGACGTTCCACACTTTCCCCTCTTAAAACTTCAACTTTTCTTCTTCCATCATTAAAGAAAAAAAAAAAACCCAATCTTCCTACCCATGAAAACTGACCCCCCTTCCCTTCCGCTTGCTACCAGGGTTCTTGTATGGGGTCTCCTGTCCTCCTGCCTGACTCATGCTCCCCACCCCAACGCTGCACCCTCCAGCCACCTTCTTCCCTGAGAGGCCTAGGGCTAGGGTCTTTTCAGTCTCCAGAGACTAGAAACTACCACCAACTGGAAAACTGTGACAGAGCACAAGTTGAGGAGGGACTAAGTGTCAATCGAAGGTATAGATGCGGCGGGGGAGGGGCGGGCTTCAGCAGCCTCAATCCCCAGGATGAGAACTGGTGGAAAACAACGTCTGAGTTGGCGGGGACCTTAGGAGTCGCCCCACCCTTCCCTTCCCTTCCCAGCCCACAGCTCCTCCTAGCCCTCCTAGCCAGGAGTCTTGCAAAGCCCTCTGCAATGACTGTGCTGCCCCAATGTCTATATGCTTCTGGCTCCCACACTCCCCAGGGACCCGCGCTCCCCTGGTCCTGACCCACAGCACCCACAACGGCTCACCTGCTGGCCAGCAGCTTCCTTTTACAAGTTGCCCCAACACCCTCATGCTGGGCCTTGCCCTCTCCCTGGCTTTTTCCCCCTGCAGCCACTTTGACTGCTCTCCAGGGTGCAATCGTAGGCTGCTGCAGGCCTTACTGTGTGTGCATCCATTCTCGGAGCTTTGTCTCCAGGCCAGAGAACTCAGAGTCCCTCTGGGCCTCTCGTCGGCTTCTCTAAGCCACACCTGAGACAGTTTTATCACCAACGATCACATCTCATTTTTATTGGTCATGAAAACGTCCACAAAGCCCAAAGTGACCCTGAGCCTCCACTTAACATACATTTCGCTGCTGTGGATGCTAAAGTTATCCTTTGCTGACCCTGCAGCATAATAAAAAATAATTTTGGAGTTTGTGGACAGTTCCTGGGAAGGAACTTCTGAAACCCTTGACATTTCCTGATAGGAATTTATGTTATGCAAGTGAAGTAGTGCTTGCTGGGCCCCTAGATAGCTTCAGATCGCAGTGGTCACCAGACAAATGAGGCATGTGAGTGGTGCGCTGGGAGGGACCCTGGACAGTGACGGCAACACACAGCCAACAGTCTAGTCAGTCACACCTAACAAAATGAAACCCTAATAAAAACTCCGAACATGGAGACTGAGCACCGGCGGTGCTGGCAGGGTGAATTTACAAGGAGAGGCCAAGACGACCCACACCTCCGGGCTTGTCCAGTATGTGTCTCTTCACTGGGCCAGTCCTAATGTGCATCTTTTGAGACAAGATTGTAATATGAAGTATACTGATTTACTGAGATCTGAGTCATCTTAGCAAACTATAAAACTGGAGGGGACTATGGGGAATACCAAATGCATGGTGCGTTGGTCAGAAGTGCAAGTGGATTGAGAATCCCTGCACCATGGCTAGTGTCTGAAGTAAAGGCAGATTTGTCGGGGACTTTGAACTTGCGGGATCTGCACCCACCCCGGGTGCTTAGGGCCAGAGTTTGCACACAGTGCACCCATCTGGATTTCTGCCAGAATACAGTGCCTACTGTGTGCCAGAAACTCGGCTGGGAGCTATGACTCTCATGAACAGAGCCTACCCCGTGGCAAGAGTTAATAATAGGGCGCACTCAAACGTTGAGAATTCCTAATAAGTATCTCAGCTTTAAACTCTGAATGTGGACAAATCCACACCTCCTGGCTAAGCGGACGTTAAGCTCAGTTCTTTCAAGCCACGGGTTCTTAGTAACACCTTCCTGGAAATGCCCACGTGAGTCTGTCACTTGAAAGTAACTCCCTGCCTTTGAAACACAACTGACAACTGAGAGATCTGCTGAACTTTCAGCGGTAGTCAGATGCCTGCAGGTAAGAACTGGAGTCTAAGGCACCGACCGGCAGAGACATTGCAGGGCCTCACTGGCCTGGCAGAACAGTGTGGCCACGGAGCAGCGCAAAGTCAACTGCACGTGGCTACTGTGGCTGCCACACATTTCCATTCCGTCTTGTGAGTACGCTAATTTTTTTAAAGTAGTGATCATTATGGTTTAAATGTTCCCAATGCAACAAAAATACTCTATTTCTGCCACTAATGTGGTATACACAAGGCGATTTCAGAACGATGTTTGATATCATCTGAGAGCAAACTTTCAGCATTGGGAGAGTCTGACACAGCAATACAGCTTAAGTCGGAGCTGCCCAAATAGCTTGAAATGTCACAGTTCCCGTATCTGATCTGCACATGAACTTCTAGCGATGGGTTATACCCAACTTTCCAGGATAGGTTTTGAGGGCTATGGCTGAATGGTGCTCCACTGCTCAGAGCAAGACAGCTGTGGAAATGTGACATTTGAGTTCTTAAAGTTTCATTATCTCTCGTTTAAAGATTTAGGCGGAAATGTGACATTTGAGCTAAGTTTCATTATCTCTTGCTTAAAGATTTACGTATTTGAAAGGCAGAATGATGGGAGCAGGGGAGGGAGAGGGAGAATATCTTATATCTGCTGGTTCACTCCCCAAATGGCTGGAATGGCTAGGGTGGGCCAGGTCAAATCCAGGAACCAGGAACTCCATCTGGGTCTCCCAAGTGGGTACAGGGGACCAAGCACTTGGGCCATCTTCTGCTGCCATCCCAGGTGCAGTAACAGAGAACTGGATTGGAAGTGGAGTGGTCTAAGTTTCATTTTTCTTCATTTGCATTGTAAATCCAAGAGAGATCCAGATTCCAAACAGCCCTTACTCAGCTATCACAAAACATTTGCTAGGTAGTGCTCCTCAGATCACTCTAGGCTCAGCAGGGAAGTGGCCCCTCAGGCTCCTTCTCTCCCTTGCTGGGGTGGAAAACGTCTGGACCCCAGGCCATAGAAGGCCCTGGAAATCATTTGGTCTGGCCTTGCCACGGCAATCAAAATTCAATAAATCTATAGCAGGCTAATTTTTAAAGTTGATAATTTTGTATGGTCTGTGAATGATACTACAAATAGCCAAATGGCCCTTGGCAGAAGAAAGGTTCCCCAGCCCCGCAGGAGGGGTTTGTGTGCATGTGTGTGTACACAGGTCACTTAAAAAATGTGGTAGGAGAGGCAGGTGTTTGGGACAGCCCTTGAGATGTCATTTGGGATGCCCGTGTCCCACAGTGGAGTGCTAGCTTCAATTCCTGCCTATGCTTCTGACCCAGCTTCTTACTAATCTGTATTTTTGTTTCAAGTACTCAGGTTTCTACCACTTACACAGGACATCTGGACCGAGTTCCAGGCTCCTGGATTCTGTCTGTCCTGGTCCTGGCTGTTATGGGCACTTGAAGAGTGAACCAGCTGCTGAAAGATCTCTGTATCTCTGCCTTCCAAATAAATGAAAGTAAATAAAAATCTAAATATAGGGGCAGGCATTTTGGCATACTGGGTTAAGCTACCACCCACGACACTGGTATCCCAAATGGGTGCCACTTCAAGACCCAGATTCTCCACTTCCAACCCAGCTTTCTTCTCATGTGCCTGGGAAAGCAGCTGCAGATGGCCCAAGTGCTTGGGCCCCTGCACACACATGGGAGACCTGAAAGAAGCTCCGGTCTCCTGGTTTTGGATCAGCCCCGCTCCAGCCATTGTGGCCATTTGGGGAGTGAACCGGTGCACGAAAGAATCTCAATCTCAATCTCTCTCTCTCTCTCTCCCCCACTTCCTCTCTGTAACTCTGCCTTTCAAATAAATAAAAGATAAATCTTTTTTAAAAAAATATGAAAAAGAAAATGTGGTAGGAAGCATCATTTGGATCTAACAGCCTAAAAGGTCTTTGCCCTCTCCCGCAGAATATAAAAGAATATTGTAAAGACTCTAAACCAGAATAAACTTTTTTCAAAGAAAAGAATCATGGTCTTACCAACTAAATCACTTACAAATCAAAGACTTCAAGGAATAACAATAATTTACTGAAAATTAAGATATAAAGACATGAGTAAAGAAAACTGAGTGTGGCAAAAGTTGTTTTCTTAGAGTCAAACATTTTATTCCTACTTTGAAATCAGTATAATGAAAACAAAGAAAACAACTTGTGTTTTATTCTTATTGGTATTCTTTTATTCTGCTTTGAAAGCATATTGAAATTTTTAGAAAAATGCAAATATTGGTCATATCCTAAATAAAAATTTCCCATAGAATTTAGCAATGAAAGAGCATCAAATATCTTGTCCTAGTACATAAAACTGATGTGCCTTTATTGAATTTTTGAATTATAAGTTTGGACCCAAATTCTGGGGGGAATCAATGCAAATATTCAATAAATTTATTGGATACTTGATATGAAGAGTTCTTGTGTTAAAATCCAGAAAGACTTACCCAAGTTGTCCTCACTTTGAAGTTACCTGTGCAAGATATCGGGGCAGAAATCCTGTGTGAGGGGACATGTCTGGGGGATGTGTGTAGAAACAAGACTCAGGGAATGATCAAGCTCAAACGTGTGTCCTCGGCTTTAGCAGCAGCCACAAGTTCTTACTGAGAACTCTGGGACTTGGGCTTTCCTCTGAGCTGCTCAGGGTAGTTGGGAGATGAGGAAATGGAAGGATACATTTGAGCCATCTGATGTGACTGCGCATTTCACAAGAGAGAACCAAGTCCAAAAGAAGTAAAAGACTTTCCCTAATGATCTCTACATTTTCTTTTCTCAAGATTTATTTATTTTAAAGGCAGAGTTACAGATAAAGAGAGGGAAAGAGAGAGAGACAAAAAGATTTTTTTTTCCATCTGCTGGTTCATTCCCCAAATGACTGCAATGGCCAGGGCTAGGCCAGGTCACAGCCAGGAGCCTGGAACTCCATCTGGGTCTCCCACATGAATGACAGGGGCTCAAGCACTAGTGCCGTCTCCCCCTGCTTTCCCAGGTACATTAGCAGGGAGCTGGATTGGAAGTGGAACAGCCAAGAATTGAACCAGTACTCATGGGATGCTGGCATTGCAGGTGGCAGCTTAATCCACTGCACTATAACACTCGGCCCAGTGACCTCTACATTTTTTGCTCGAGTACATTTTTGGTCATCAAGAGGCCTGGATTTCCTACAGCCAACTTATATTTGATCAAGGATCTAAAGCAAATTCCTGGAGCAAGGACAGTCTATTCAACACATGGTGCTGGGAAAATTGGATTTTCACATGCAAAGCATGAAGCAAGACCCCTACCTTACACCTTACACAAAAATCCACTCAACATGGATTAAAGATCTAAATCTACTACCTGACATGATCAAATTACTAGAGAACATTAGAGAAACCCTACAAGATACAGGCACAGGCAAAGACTTCTTGGAAAGGACCCCAGAGGCACAGGCAGTCAAAGCCAAAATTAACAACTGGGGTTACATCAAATTGAGAAGTTTCTCTAATGCAAAAAAAACAGGAAAGTGAAGAGGCAATCGACAGAATGAGGCAAAATATTTGCAAACTATGCAACCGAAAAAGATTAATAACTAGAATCTACAAAGAGATCAAGAAACTCCACAACAACAAAACAATCCACTTAAGAGATGGGCCAAGGTCCTAAATAGACATTTTTCCAAAGAGTAAATCCAAACGGCTAATAGACACATGAAAAAATGTTCAGGATAACTAGCCATCAGGGAAATGCTAATCAAAACCACAATGAGGTTTCACCTCACCCCAGTTAGAATGGCTTACATACAGAAATCTACCAACAACAGATGCTGGCGAGGATGTGGGGGAAAAAGGGACACTAACCCACTGCTGGTGGGAATGCAAACTGGTCAAGCCACTATGGAAGTCAGTTTGGAGATTCCTCAGAAACCTGAATATAGCCCTATCACAAGACCCAGCCATCCCATTCCTTGGAATTTATCCAAAGGAAATTAAATTGGCAAATAAAAGAGCTGTCTGCACCTCAATGTTTATTGTAGCTCAATTCACAATAGCTAAAACCTAGAATCAACCTTAATGCCCACCAATAGAAGACTGGATAAAGAAATTATGGGACATGTACTCTATAGAATACTACACAGCAGTAAAAAAAAAAAAAAAGAAATCCGGTCATTTGCAACAACATGGAGGAATCTGGAACATCATGCTGAGTGAAATAAGCCAGTCCCAAAGGGACAAATATCATATGTTCTCCCTGATCGGTGACAACTAACTGAGCACCTAAAAGGAAACCTGTAGAAGTGAAACAGACACTATGAGAACGACTTGATCAGGCCTTGTCTTGACTATCCAGGAACAACTTACTATTTTATTCCTTTTAGTATTCTTTTGTTCTACTTAATACTATTAGTTGAACTCTTTAATTAAAACAATTATTCTTAGGTGTTTAAATTTAACTGAAAAGTGATTGCTGTTAAATATAAGTGTGGGAATAAGAGAAAAGGGAGATGTACAGTTCGGGACATGCTCACTATCCCTAGTGGTAGAGTTAGAAACGTGCCGGGGGATTCCAATTCAATCCTATCAAGGTGGCATGTACCAATGCCATCTCACTAGTCAAAGTGATTAGTTTAAGTTCATAATTGATCATAAAGATAGGATAAAGTGTCAAAGGGATCACATAAACAATACTAGTGTCTGTTAATACTAAATGATAGAATTAAAAAGGAGAGAATAATCCAACATGGGAAGCGGGATACACAGCAGACTCATAGAATGGCAGATGTCCTAAACAGCACCCTGGCCTCAGAATCAGCCCTTAATGCATTCAGATCTGGGTAAAAAGCCCATGGGAGTTTCTCAGGCATGGAAAGCCAAGACACTCTGGCAAAAAAATGACCTAAATGAAAGATCTCTGTGAGTGAGATCCCAGTGGAAAGTACAGGCCATCAAAGAAGGAGGTACCTTTCTCTGAAGGGAGGAGAGAACTTCCACTTTGACTATGGCCTTGTCTAAATAAGATTGGTTTCTGTGAACTCAAGAGGCTTCCATAGTCTTGGCAGCTCATGACAAGAGCCTCGGGTGATTCCTGATGTCATAAATAAGAGTGTCAATTGTTAAATCAACTACAGGAGTCACTGTGCACCTACTCCCCATGTAGGATCTGTGTCCTTAATATGTTGTACTATGCAAATTAATGGTAAAACTACCACTCAAACAGTACTCTATACTTTGTGTGTCTGTGTGGGTGCAGTCTGTTGAAATCTTTACTTAATATATACTAAGTTGATCTTCTGTATATAAAGATAATTGAAAATGAATCTTGATGAAGAATGGGAATGGAAAGGGAGTGGGAGATGGGATGGTTGCGGGTGGGAGGGAGGTTATGGGGGGAAAAGCCACTGTAATCCAAAAGTTGTACTTTGGAAATATATTAAATAAAAGTTGAAAAAAAAGATATATTAGGTTGCAATAAAAAAAAAAGAAGAGGCCTGGCCGGCACCATGGCTTACTAGGCTAATCCTTCGCCTACGGTGCTGGCACCCCGGGTTCTAGTCCTGGTCGGGGCGCAGGATTCTGTCCCAGTTGCCCCTCTTCCATTCCAGCTCTCTGCTGTGGCCCGGGAAGGCAGTGGAGGATGGCCGGAGTCCTTCGGCCCTGCACCCGCATGGGAGACCAGGAGAAGCACCTGGCTCTTGGCTTTGGATCAGCGCAGTGCGCTGGCCACAGCAGCCATTGGAGGGTGAACCAATGGAAAAGGAAGACCTTTCTCTCTCTCTCTCTCACCCACTATGCTTGTCAAAAAAAAAAAAAAAAAAAAAAAAAAAAAAAAAAAGAGAGAGAGAGAGAGAGAGAGAGGGAGGGAGAGAGGGAGGGAGGGAGGCCTGGATTTAAAAACACTTGGAGGTTGGCCTCATTCAGAGCCACAGACTCAAGACTGAGTTTCAGAAAGGCCTCTCTGAGAGTCCTCAGGGCCTCCCAAGGATAGTTCATGTGCCTTTTTGTCCACCCCCAGGTAAATGCTCTGGTTGTGATGCCAGCTCAGCTCTGTGGCTGTAAACTTAACACCAAAGGATGTGGCTAGGGTTACCATGCTGGTGCTCTCAAAATAAGTGTTAAATGCTGAGAACAATGCCCTTCTTTGTCTCCTCCCATGATGCAGTGTGCTGGACCCACAGCATGGCCATCCATGAGAGCCTTGCCCATGACTTACTCCTTGCCCTCTCAAATCTGCAGTGGCGTCAGAATAAAGGCAGTGAATTCAGTTCAGAGCACAGCCTTCACCCCATAAGAATTCTGAGCATAGAAATTTTGACTGCTGTTGGAAAACAGGCACAAAAAATTGGGCAAGCACAGGCTGACAGACAGGCGGAGCTGCACTTCAGAGCTGAAGATTGATGAGATCAATTTTGAAGCCTTTCTGCTTTCATCTTCTGGGTTATAGATGTCAGCCCCCCCCCCCCCCGCCCTTTGCCTCTAAGCCTCATGTTTCAAACTACATCCTTCCACAGTTATCACAGCATCGTTTTATATAACCCACGGAATTCAAGTCTCTTATGATAAAGCAGCGTTTTAGAACTTGTGGTCTGCTACAGATCTAATGCAATTCGGTTGATTCATCAGGGAATAAAACTTTAAAAGGCAGCTAGACTCAAAGTTAATACAAATGCTTAAAGAACCAGCAGTCTGATTTTTATATTTTAGTTTTGAAACGTATCAGTAAGGCACTACATTTATCAAATAAATATTAAAAAGACTTGTCAATTTTATATTATTAGATTTATCAATAAACATGTGATGTATGTTGCCGTATCAATAAGTCTTCTAGAGAGGAGAACCCAAATGGTCCAGCTAATGGAGCCGTTAGGAGCCCCCACTGTCTGACTTAGGATTTGGCACAAAAATATCTGTTGGATAAGGGGATAGACATATGACAAGACAGAACAGCACAAGCATTTTCTAATCAACTGTGGCTGTAGACTTAACACCAAGGGGTGTGGCTGGGGTTACCATGCCTGTGCCCTCGAAATAAATGTTAAATGCTGAGAACAATGCCTTTCTTTGTCTCCTCCCATGATGCAGTGTGATGGACCCACGGCATGGCCATCACACTGATCATGATCATAAAGTCATTTCCCACTTGAAATAACCAAGGAGGCTATTTTGAAGCCTTGCTGAAATATTTCATCTGATAAATACGATCTGACTTTATCCAAATTAGTCTTTTAAAGCTTCGTCCTTCTGTTGCACTGTCGTAAAAGCAAGCATCAGGAGAACAGTCAGGAACACACCTTCTACCGTCTACACCCTCACCTGCCATGTCGATGGCGAAAGGCCTGTCTGCCCTCCAGCCGGTGTACCAACCAACGACTTTGCCGTTTTCCACCAATGGACGTTCATAGCGTCGTCCGCCAACCAGGCCCACTGGCCACACAGAGACCTTGCGAGTTGTCCGCATCTGTAACAGGGAAAGAGATGAGTTAAGTTTCCTTAGGGGGAAAAAAAAGGTGGAGGGAGCGAATGTGCTCCACATAAAAGAAATAGGAGGGCACAGTATATATTTCAAAGGTTGAAGGTTTCCAAAGAGAATCTTTCTGTCAATAACTTCCACCCAAATTCATCACTGTTGGGCTACCCAGTGCCATCAGCTCTGTACTTGGTATAAATTCAGCTGGTGACTCAACGCTTAAGAGAAATAAGATGACTATCACTTATTTGAAGGTCAGTTGTGACTATCGAATGTTTTCTATTTGTGTTAAAGTTGACTCTTCTAAACCATGATTCATCTCTTTGGAAGTGAGAAGGTTTAATTCCCATTTAGGAATTTCATGATTCAAGGAGAGCAAAAACTCGGTCACAGGAGCCACAGAGTGTCCTTTGTCCAAATTTTTTATTGCAACAGAGACACAGAAATCTAGGCTGGGAACATTCATAATGGAATCCAAACACAGTACAGACACCAGGCATCCCCCAAAGGGAGAAAAAAAAAACCACATGCATCTTAACAGTTCCAACAGAGTGAACTGGAGAGGACGATGCATCACACAGGCAGCAGGAGTAGCTGCTCCTCTTGCTGCACACACTGCTAGACACAGCAGAATTTGGTTAAATACAAACCTCAACTGAATACTTGCTGGCTTTCTTTGAGGGGAAACACACTCACAAGAAGTTTGCTGACTCCAGGCAATAATGTTGCAGAAAATGGTTACCATCTTTCCTGAAGGCATGTGAAGAAGACTCTGTCCCTTTCTCAGACAAACATACCCCATGCTAGAGCCCATAGATTGGAACAAGCTAGATTTAAGATCCACTCACTTTTATGGCTTAACGTCCCTTGGACAGCCCATAACCTACATGGCTGAATGAAGTGGCCCTCAGTGTTTAACTTTTATTGCTATAAAACTGAAGGGGGTTGGGGGGGGGGTGGTTGACACAGCAGTTAAGATACCCATATCAGAGTGCCTGCTGAACTCTCAATTCCAGATTCCTGCTGGTGTGCACCCTGGGAGGCAGCAGGTGATGGCTCAAATACTTGGTTTCCTGCCACGCATGTGTGTGACCAAGACTGAGTTCCAAGTTCCTAAGCTTCACCTGGCTTGGCCCCAGCTGTTTTGGGTGTATGGGAGTGAATCCGTGCATGGAAGATCCCTGTCTCTGTCATCACTACAAGAAAGATAATTGACATATCCAGCACCTCCAAAAGTATTCTTTCTCCCTTTTACACCCATCCCTCCAGTCCTCCTTCATATCCCGCAATCCCTAGGAAATCACAGATTGGTTTGAATTTTCTAGAATTGTATATGAATGTAATCATTCACCATGGGGTTGAGGGTGGGAGACGGAGTATGGCTTCCGCCACTCAGCGTAATGACACATTCAACCACTGTAATATGTATCAGTAGGTCATTTCTCTCTTTTTTTCTTAGACTTTAAAAAAAAACTTTGAGGACAGCAAGAGACAGAATACTCCCATTCTGACTCATTCCACAAAAGCCTGCAATGGCCAGTAGTAGGCCAGGCTAAAGTCAGGAGCTGGAAACTCAATCCAGGTCTCCCAAGTAGGTGCCAGGGACCCAACTAAACAAGCCATCACTGCTGGCTGCCTCACAGAATACACTTTATCAGGAAGCTGGAGTGAGGAGGCAGAGGCGGGTATCAAACTCAGGTACTCTGAGATGGGATGCAGGCATCGTAACTGCTAGGCCAAACACCTGCTGAATGGTATTCTATTGTGTGGATACACTGCAGTTTGTTTTTTCTCCTACTGATGGACATATCGGCTGCTTCAAGCTTGTATGATTATTTGTGTGCAGTTCTGTGGATTTCATTTTTTAAAAAAATAACTAGGAGTAAAATGACTACATCATTTAGGGGATGGTCATTTAACTTCTTGCAAATGTTTATTTTCATCAACTTGAAAGGCACAGTGAGTGAGAGACAAAGACTGACTGACAGATACAGACACACTTCAAATGGCCAAAGCAGCTGGATCTGGGCAAGACTGAAGCCAGGATCCAGGAACTCCACCCTGATCTCCCACATGGTGGCAGAGGTCCAGACACCTGGGCCATTTCCCACTGCCTTCCAGGCACATTAGCAGGAAGCTGGATTGAAAGCAGAGCAGCCAGGACTCAAATCCATGCAGCAATACAGGCTGTGGAAAACAGTGGCTTAACCTGTTGCACCACAATGCCAGCTCCCCATTTAGCTTTCACAGAAACTGCCAGATTGTTTTCTGAAGTCATTGTGGCATTTTAATTACTCTTACCACTGTCTGACAATTTCAGTTCCTCTACATTTTCACCATCATTTGGCATTGTCAGTCCTCCAATTTTAACAATTCTTTATTATTATTTTTTAAGAGAGAGAGCGAGTGAGTGAGAAATTTCATCTTCTGGTTCATTTCCCAAATGGACTCAATGGCCAGGACTGGTCCAGGCCAAAATCAGGATCCAGGAACTCCACCCTTGTCTCCCACATCGGTGGCAGAGGCCCAAGTACTTGGGCCATCTTCCTCTGCCTTTCCAGGCACATTAGCCGGGAGGTGGATCAGAAGTGGAGCAGCCAGGACTCAAACCAGCACTCCAGTTTCAGATGCTGGCATCCCAGGCAGTGGCTTAACCCCTGTACCACTGTGTCCCCTTCCAATTATAGCAACTCTAATAGGTGGTGTCTCATGATGTTAATTTCTATTTTTCTAGTGATTAATGAAGTTGAACATCTTCATATTCTTACTGCCAACTGTATCTCTGGTAAATGTTTGCTGGGATCTCCTGTCTACTTTTCAAATTGGCTGTTTTTGTACTATTGAGTTTTGAGAGTTATATATTCTGCATTCAAATAGTTTATCAAATAAATGACTTTAATATTTTCTCCCAGTCTGTGGCTCACCTTTTCATTCTCATAACAGTGTCTTCTGAAGAACAGAAGTCTTTAATATTGATAAAGACCAATTTAGCAATCTGCTCCTTTATGTCATATTTTTGGCGTTGTAACTAAAATATTTTTGCCTAATCCAAAGTCACAAGGACTTTCTCCTACTTTCTGGGAGTACTGTAGTTCTAATACTGTGTTCTATTATAAATTTAAATGATGATCCATTTTCATATATGAGATGATTGCTGAGTAAAGGATTTTTACTCTTTGTATATGGATATCCAATTATTTCAACTTCCTCTAATTCTCTCGGAAAACTGAACTGCTTTTGCACCCTTGTCACAAATCAGTTGTGCATATCTGAGGGTGTATATGGGTTTATTTCTGGATGTCCATTGGTTTATTTGGTGATATTCATCCCACTACCACACTGTCTTGATTTACCATTTATGAAATGAAAGTACTTCAAAAATTTGTGGGAAACGGAATTAAAAGCTAAGTATTGGTGCAAAAATTTAAATTTATACATAGTTTTTCATGACATGTATATTCTACCAACTTTAAAAAAGTAACTATTTATTTACTTGAAAGGCAGAGTTAGAGAGAGAAGCAGAGACCAACAGAGAGGTGTTCCATCTGCTGGTTGACTCCCCAAATGGCTGCAAAGGCCAGGGCTAGCCCAGGTGAAAGCTGGAGCCTCTTCTAGGCTTCCCAAGGACTTGGGCCATTCTCTGCTGCTTCCCAGACACATTAGCAGAGAGCTGGGTTTGAAGTGAGCATCCGGGACTTGAACCGGCTTCCATGTGGATGCCGGCACTGCAGATGGCAGCTTAAACCTCTAAGCCACAGTGCCAGCTCCTCTACCAACTTTTCTAAAGGTCCCTTGTATGATGGTGTTTAAAAATTTTCGCAACAAAATAAACTTCTCTTTTAATTCCATTTTCATCAACTGTTGAAGTACCCTTGTAATTCTGGGAATCAGGTAGTGTTAGTCTTCCAACTTTTCCCCTCATTTTCAAAGCTGTTTTTACTTTTGTGGGTCCTTTTCATTTCCAAATGAAATAGAGTCAATTTAAAGCAAATATCCAATGAGACACATTGAATCTACATATTAATTTGGTGAGAATGCCACTTTACCAAGAGCAAGTCTTGTAACCTAACAACAGGACTTCTCTCTTCTTTCACTTAGGTCTTTACTTTCTCTCAGCATCATCTCTCAGGTGATTTCATTCTTGAATTCATATTAACATTTAAATCCTAGATTTTTCTCTATAGGTAGGACAAAAATCCAGGAAACTTACTAAGCACCTCTTCCCAACTCACTCCACCTTCAGGTTCCTATTCCCAACCTTGATGCAGAAAATAAAAACATTTCAATTTTTTATCTTATATATAAAACATGCCAAATGCCAAGAAACTTGTTACATCTAATACATGCTTTTTAAGTGAACAGAATGGCTTCATAGCTGTAAGGCACTAAAAATAGCATTATTGTTTTTGAAGGCATTTTCATAAAATGGCTATGATTTTTCAGTTGCTAAAATGGTTTTGACCGGGACACTAAATTTTCACATCTTGAAAAACTGATGAGCAGAACCCATCTCCGGCATCTATACCCTCTTGCAATTATATAATACTGTGCCCTGCATACAGCAGGTGCCAAATAACTCTAACGAAGTATTGAAGCACCAGGTGGAATTTAAAGGTGGGCCCACCTGTGACAATCAATCAGCTTGTACCTGAGCCTTGCACGAGAAGTTCTAATCAAAATGGGAAACAGACAATAACAGAATCACAAATAAAAACATTTTTAAAGGAGATGGAGCGAAATTGCTGCTAAAGAGAACAACTGTGGGACTACCATGAAGGGAACGATTAATTTGGCCGTAGTAATTAAGCAAATTTTATGGCCAATTTTTCACTGGAGGTACACCATGAGAGATATGTAGGCTTTTGCCCACAGAATATAGAATCACCTAGGGTTCTAGGTAATGAGAGGCAGCAAAACCTCACATTTCTATGCCAGTTTCATGCTAGAAAATGTAGGCTTTGCTTAGCATACTCTGAATTTTGGAGCACAGCTCAGTGAGTATTTGTTCACGTTTTATTTTTTCCGGACAGGTTGGGTATTACAGGTGAAGCAGTAATGACTTAAATGCGGGTGATGTGGCAGGATTAGGTTTCTAAGTACACTAAGTTTTTCAAAGCCTGCCATTTTCATAGTTAAAACACTGTAAAGGATTCAGATGCCCTGCTGTCTATGCACCGCTCTGCGCTGCGCTCTGAAGGGCGTCATCACAGAGATAGGCACACAGCCCTTCTGCACATGACCACTGTCCTATGTAGAGCGCGCCAGACATTTCAAAGGAAAATAGCACAGCTATTTACAGAGCTTCGGCATCTCACCCGCGGGATCTCTCCTTTGTTCTGTGTCCTTTCCACTCAATCTATGCTCTTTAAGGATTCCTTGGCAGCCACTTTCTCTTCTAAGAGGGGGGAAATGTAGCAAAGATTGTGACTGTTAAAAATGGAATTACCTACATATAACTAAAATATTCTCAGTCTTCAAAAGCTTTCTTAATACAAAAATAGCACTGACATAACAGGCATCACTTCAGGGCCTGGGGTGAGCCCCAACCTACAACAGAGGAGTAAAGCAATGGACTGTAAGATACAGAGACAGCAATCACGTATTTTTAAGAGTCACAGTATGAAAACCAGATCTAGCCCCCAAAGGCACTCTGTTCCCACTTGCTGAACACCAGTGTCATGATCTTTCATTAACCAGACAGGGCTTGTGTACCAACGCTGACCAGCTGAACTCACGTCCAGAACCATTTCCGGAGACACAAGGCTTGTAAAGGACACAGGGTACATTTGGTGCACCCCGCACTCCTCGGCTGCTGGTGCTTGTGTGCTGCATTGTCGTCTTTCCTAGGAAAAGGAGGAGGCAGATAACTGCTCTGCCCGCCCTGCCTGGTGACCCTCATCAACAACCAGCTCCGGGTCCTCTGGCCCACTTTTCCTTCTGCGGCTCTAAGCTGTGTCCTTTTGGTGCCTCCACAGGAGATGACTAATTGCCAGCTTCGGGGACAGGAGCACTTCAGAGGATCACATGCCAGGCACTCATCAGAATGCCCTTAGAGGAAAGCAGAAACAAACGCCTTTAGCTTCCCTGAAGACACGGCACTAGTTGAAACCTTGTTTTATTTTTTTCCAAAGGAAAATGAATAGTTTTTGATCTTCTCAAATTTAAAATGCTATGGGCAACTTTAAGGAGTGCAGTTATAATAAAAGATGTGATACTGTGTCTCCTGTTCTTTAAACTTACCGATTTCAGTGGCATAACAAAAACCAACACATCTAACAGGACCAACAAACTAAAGACACAAAAGAAAAAGCAGAGCAAATCTGGGGAAGATTTTAATAGAGAGGCCATGATCAGGAAATGAGGGTCCCTTTCAATCTCACTGCTCACAAACATCCAATCTTCCAACACAGGATGACATTTATATGATCCAACATATCCATGACTTCTCTTTGGAACAGCTTGAAAATGAGCACCATGTCTGCTCCTGTCCTTCCTCTTCTTGCATCTGCCTCTTAATGATTTCTCCACCCATTTCCTGCAACGGCTGTTACTCAGCCCATTGCTGTTCCTTCCACACAGTCAGTGTCCTTCATGTAACTTTCTATCGTCTTGGACATATATATATATATAAAAACCTATTTTGATTTACACGGAGTGCCATTTCCACCATGTCACCTTTGAGGTACACAAATTATTTTAAGGAGCTAAAAGCTCCAGAAAGCAGAAATGGCCTTAATGCTATATTCTCAATCCTTCTCCTACCTTGTTGGGTTGAAGATTGACTTTCAAATTTTTCCTATACTTCCTTTAATTTTGCATTTATTTTGCATATTTTAACTACTGAAATAACAAACTTTTAAAAACTTAGTGTACTGAGGAATGTAATCCTACCACATCATCTGTATTTAAATAGTTATCACCTCACCTTTCTCTCATGCACCTAATGTGTGTCCAGTCCAATGCTAGGCCCCGTGCAAGGCAGACAAGGTCCTTGTCTCAGGAAGCCAACATTCTGAGAGAAAGCAAGGACACAGCTAACATAAATTCAGTTACTTAATTCCTACGTCACTAATGGCCATGAAGGAACTGGGTGGTGTTATGAGAGTTATTGACAAAAATATTACCTGATCTGGGATCTGTTGGAGCTTCCTTGAGGGCCTGATTAGCACTGACCCTTGAATATAGAAGACCAAATGCCTTAAAGGAAGAAAGAAAGTCCAGCCCCGCCCCAGGTCTCTGAGAGGAACACTCTGCAGCCTTATCCCTGGGTTTATTAATAAAATAGAAACATTTTGGATTATGGCCCTTGAAGTAAGAATTTACTGATCAGTAAGAATGCTCTATGTGGTAATAGATTAGAATTACAGACACCAGTATGAACTGTATTTAGCTTAATATAGGCAGAATTGATTACATACAGGTATACTCATAGATGTATGCTATACCAGGCTAGTGTATAGACCCATGATTCCCAGTTGTGCATCTTGGAAGCATGGGCACTCTAGTAGCAATGAGCACACCTGTCGCTCCCCCATTCGTAGAGGAATGACACTGGACCCTGCGCTGTTCTTTTGTCCGGCTCTTCCTGGGTTAGCTGCTGGTCCCTCACTCGCGGAGGAACGACGCTGTCCCGGGTTAGCTGCTGGCCCCTCCACCTCCGTGGAGGGGCAGCACCCCCTGCCACTTTCCCCGCTTCCGTGGAGGAGTGGCACACCGCCGGCCGGCTCTCTCGGGGGCTGCTCAGATGTTATCCGGATGTTTCCCTTAGATGTTCCTGGTGCATGTTGTCTCTCTCCTCCTTTATAGTCCTCTTCCACCAATCCCAACTCTGCTACCCACATGCCGAGCACGTTGCTCTCCTCCAATCAGGAGCAGGATCAGCTCCTGCAGGTTATTGGTCGAACTGGAGGCAGCTGTGTAGAAGTTGTTTGGTCTCTCTCAGCGCCATATTGTGGGAGAGCAGATGCATAGAATAAGTCTTTTTTTTTTTTTTTTTTTTTGACAGGCAGAGTGGACAGTGAGAAAGGTCTTCCTTTGCCGTTGGTTCACCCTCCAATGGCCGCTGCGGCCAGCGCACCGCGCTGATCCGATGGCAGGAGCCAGGATCCAGGTGCTTTTCCTGGTCTCCCATGGGGTGCAGGGCCCAAGCACCTGAGCCATCCTCCACTGCACTCCCTGGCCACAGCAGAGGGCTGGCCTGGAAGAGGCGCAACCGGGACAGAATCTGGCGCCCCGACCGGGACTAGAACCCGGTGTGCCGGCGCCGCTAGGCGGAGGATTAGCCTAGTGAGCCACGGCGCCGGCTTTAGAATAAGTCTTAATTCCAGTAACTTAGTCTAGTCTCAGTTGCTCCCCACAACACCTAGTTCACAGGTCCTGGCTTCCAGGACAATGCTGCAAAGGAATTAGATCTGCTTGGTAAAGTAGCTGATTTTAGGACCGGGGCAGAAAATACACATGGTGAGCTTGGGTATCCTATATAGCCAGAAAATAACTAAGTGCCAAAAAAGAAAACAAAAACAGAAACAAACAAAACAAGCTCCCACATTGATGGGACATGTAAAGGGAACACAGGAGTCTGCTGAAATGGTTCTCACAGGCCAAAGCTGGAATAATTTGAACAATAAAATAGTCTTTGATTAAAATTTGAAGTGTACAACAGATACCCATGAGTTCACACTGATATAAACAAAGGATTGGATAAGTAAATAAATAGATGAAGAATAGATAAATTTTCCAAGCAGAATTCCAAGTATTTATGTAGCTATTTGTACCTCCCACAGGGAATTGGAACACATTTCTCCACTCTTCAGGTGGGGGCTACACAAAGGGATTTCCTCCCAGAGCACAGCATGAAATACAGTGGGGGGGGCTAGCTCCACAGTGAAGAAATCTGATCTGTTCTCTCTCTGCTCCATGATCAAGGTTAACATCAAGAGTGCCAAATCACGCTGATAGTATGTATCCTTGATGTTATATAACCAGAAAGACACATATCCTCTGTGACATTTTCTTCTAAAAGGATTCAAAGATTCTTACAGAAATGTCTAATTCTAAGAATTAGAAGTGAAATACACAAGATGAACCTGGAGTGGTTTGCAGTACAAGAAACATAAAATAACGGAATTCTCCCTACACAAACCCTTGTGGATGGGAGTGCATCAACGGGACACAGGCATCTGAAACAGCTCCTGATGGTCAAGGTGGAACAACACAACCAAGAACATAACGTTGGTGACAGGTACTCTTGACATAATTTTATGAAAATGGCACACTAGACCCCAGTGAGAAACCATAATCACACTCTAATCATGAGAAAAAATATCCAATAAATTCCATTTGAGAGGCATCCTACAATATACCAGGCTCCTGAAAACTGCCAAGGTCATCAACAACAAAGAAAAGCTGAGAAACTGTCACAGTCAAGAGGAGCCTAAGGAGATCTAATGACTAAATGTAACGTGGTGCCCTGGATGAGGTTCTGAAGCAGAAAAGAGCACTGAGTGAAAATGAACATATGATTGAAGCATGGGATTTAGTTACTGTTGGTCAATTGATTGTATGGGGTGGGGCAGTATTGTGGTGAAGCAGGTTAAACCACCTACAACACCAGCATTCCATATGAGTGCCAGTTCAAGTCCCAGCTGCTCCACTTCTGACCCAGCTCCCTGCTAATGTGCAGATGATGCCCCAACTGCTTGGGCCCCTGCCACTCAAGTGGGAGACCCAGATGGAGTTCCAGGCTCCTGGTTTCTGCCTGGCTGTTGCAGCCATTTGAAGAGTGAACCAGCATATGGAAGATCTCTAACTTTTCCTTTCAAATAAAAAAATTGTATCTTGTGTAGCATACAAATGTAAAACATTGACAACAGAGAAAATTGGGCATGAGATAAGGGTATATGGGAACCCTCCAGTATCTTCTCAATATATTTTAAAATTTAAAACTCTTCTAAAAATAAAGCCTATTATGAAAAAAAATCCAATCCGAAAGCACCTATGGCAATCAGTCCCTCTCTACTCACCTCTATCACGTAGGAGCCAGACTTACTCTCTAGACTGTGGTCAATTTTTTACTCACTTTTTTTTGTTAAATTGTGCAGATGAATGGTTACAAGGTAAAGCATGTAGCCACAGGTGACTCTATAGAAAAGTTTGGTTTGGTCTGCACAGATCTTCTGTGTTTTAATTGAGATCTATTAAAGTTCAAAGGTTTCTGACCTTTCTGAAAATCTGGCAATTTGAGCTAGCATTCCATCATGGCAACAGTGGGGCAGAGTGTCTGTGTCCTCTGAGCGGTGCTGGCCCTCCCTGTTGGCCACAGCAGGCTCTCCACTCTCCACTCCCTATCACAATCCAGATGCTGGAACCACATCCCAATCACAATTCATTCCCAGCTCAAACTGTCATGGGAGATACTTCTCTCAAAGGAGAAAGTGTAAAACAGACCAGACAAACCATGCATTTCAAGAGCATGGGAGGCAGCAGCGTTCTGTACGGAAATGAGGAATGTTCCTATATATTTATTCTGCTAAGTACATGTGTGATCTTAAAAGGTACCATTAGAAACAAACCATAAAGATCAAAAGAAATAAGTAGGAGGGGGGCATGATTAAAAACATTAATAAGGCCAGCGCCACAGCTCACTAGGCTAATTCTCTGCCTGTGGCGCCGGCACTCCAGGTTCTAGTCCCAGTTGGGGCACCAGATTCTGTCCTAGTTGCTCCTCTTGCAGTCTAGCTCTCTGCTGTGGCCTGGGAAGGCAGTGGAGGATGGCCCAAGTGCTTGGGCCCTGCACCTGCATGGGAGACCAGGAGGAAGTACCTGGCTCCTGGCTTTGGATTAGTGCAGTGTGCCGGCTGTAGCAGCCATTTGGGGGGGGGGGACCAACGGAAGGAAGACCTTGCTCTCTATCTCTCTCACTAACTCTGCCTGTTAAAAAAAATTAATGAAAATAAACCATGCCAAAATTTTATTTCTTCAGTTTTTTTTTTTTTTTTTTTTTTTTTACAGGCAGA
Organism: Oryctolagus cuniculus; assembly: GCF_051225735.1. NCBI lineage: Eukaryota > Metazoa > Chordata > Mammalia > Lagomorpha > Leporidae > Oryctolagus > Oryctolagus cuniculus. The sequence continues at coordinate 101,728,580 of NC_142871.1, read as the reverse complement.
GTGGACAGTGAGAGAGAGAGACAGAGAGAAAGTTCTTCCTTTGCCGTTGGTTCACCCTCCAATGGCCGCTGCAGCCAGCGCACCACGCTGATCCGAAGGTAGGAGCCAGGTGCTTCTCCTGGTCTCCCATGGGGTGCAGGGCCCAAGCACTTGGGCCATCCTCCACTGCACTCCCAGGCCACAGCAGAGAGCTGGCCTGGAAGAGGGGCAACCGGGAAAGAATCCGGCACCCCGACCAGGACTAGAACCCGGTGTGCCGGCGCCGCAAGGTGGAGGATTAGCCTATTGAGCCGCAGCGTCAGCTTCTTTAGGTTTTAATACAAGTAAAGTAATACTACTTATACAATAACAATTTCACTTAATTATGTTATGTACTCTAGGGCATGTGAAGTGGATTTTGTTCTCAGCTCTGGCCCAGCCTTGGCTATTGTAGGTGTTTGGGGAGTGAACCTGAAGATGGGAATGTTCTCCTGAGATAAATTTAAAAAAGGAAACAACCAATCTGCCATATCCACAGTTATCAGCGTAGGGTCATGGGAACAATGAAAAAGCATGGAATTATTATTGTCTCAAAGGAACACAATACTGCTTCTACAACAGACTCCAAAGAGAAGCTTGCCAAAATGTCTGATAATGAATTGAAAGAAATAACTCTTAGGATGCTCAAAGAGATGAAAGAGGATAAGCTGAAAAATCAGAAAAACAATGCATGATATGAAAGAGACATTCAACAAAGAGAGATCTTGAAAAGGAATTAAATGGAAATCTTAAAAATGGAGAACTCAGTGAGTGAGTTGAAAAATAAAGTTAAAAGCCTCAATAATACACTTACTTGATCCAAGTAGAAAAAAAAAACACCCAAACTTGATGACAGGTATTTTGATATATGCCAATCAGATGAGAGAGACAGACAAACAGACAGACACAATATAAAGACAACCTCCAGGGCCTTTGAGATGTCCATTAAATTAACAAATATTTGGGGATTCCTGAGGGCAAAGAAAGGAGTACAGGAATAGAAAAGCAACTCAGTGAAACAATAACTGAAAATTTTTCCAATCTTGAGGAAGAGTTGGACATCTAAGCACAGGAGGCCCAAAGAACCCCAAGCAGGTATGACCAGGAAAAATCCTCAACAAAATAAACTATAATCAAGCTCCCCAAAGTATAGCACAAGGAGCAGGCATTGTGAAACAGTGGGTAAGGCTGCTGCTTGGTGTGCCCACATCCCCTACCAGTGTCAGGACTGCTTCTGATCCAGCTTCCTGCCAATGACTCCTGGGAGGCAGCAGATGGCTACTCAAGTTCTTGGGCTCCCGCCACCCATGTAGGAGACCTGGATTGAGTTCTGGGCTCCAATTTTGGCCTGGCCAGCCCTGGCTGTTGCAGGTATTTGGGGTATGAACCAGTGGATGGAAGAAATCTCTCTCTTGTTCTTTGAAGTAGATGAATAAAATAAATAAGCATTTTTAAAAAAGCATAAAACAAATAATTCAAAAATCTGCAAGAGGGACTAATGTTGTAGCACATTGGGTAAACCACGGCATGCAATGCCAGTTGGAATCTTGGCTGCTCTACTTCTGATCTAGCTTCCTACTAATGCACCTGGGAAGGTAGTGGATGATGACTCAAATGTTTGAGCCCATACTACCCCTATGGGAGACCTGGCTCCTGGCTCCTGGCTCCAGCCTGACCCAGCCCTGGCTGCTGTAATCATTTGTGGAGTGAACCAGCAGATGGAAGATCTCTGTCTTTCTGCCTTTTGAATGAATGAATGAATAAATAATCGTTTAAAAAATTTACCATCAGACTAACAGATCAGACTAACAGCAGATTACTTACCAGAAACCTGAGTGGTCAGGAGGGAATGGAATGACATGTGCCAAGTTCTAAAATAACTGCAAACCAAAATAATATACTCAGCAAAGCTATTGTAGTGAGATTTGTGAACACGGACTAGACACCAAGGCTGGGAAGTTGTCTTAATTTATGCTGGCATAAGACTCAGTTGGATTTGTATCCGAAAAGATTAAGCCTGGAACAAAGAGGGGTATTTTCCTATCTATGGCTTTAGCTTCTTTGTCTCGCTTACATGGTTACGTGCATACATTTGATTGGATATTCTAATGTCACATGGTGGCCACAGGCAGTGATACAACACTGCCCATGCAGACATGGTTACTGATGATTTTTTTCCCACCCACACCACTGCTCTGTACTAGCAAGCAGTACCTGAAATGGTTACATATAAGCAGATAATAACTATTGTTGAAGCATTCATAGGCAAGCAGATAATGATCACATTTAATTTCCAGGCTAAGTTTCTTTTCCTCTGTCTGACCTTGGGGAGGCCTTTACCACACTATCCTTCATAAATGAGAGAGAAATAAAGACTTTACAAGGCAAGCAAAACTGAGGGAATTCATCCCCCACCAGACCAGACTTATCAAAGATAGCTAAACGAGTTCCACACACAGAAGCAAAAACAGATAACTACAGTCATAAAAGTATGTAAAACCAGTGGGAAAAGAACAAAGAATATTCAAAACAACTGAAGAAAAAAATTTTAATAACAAGACAAAACCATTATTCATCAATAATTACCTTGGGGGAGAGCATTTCACACGGTGGTTACCATGCTGCTTGGGATACCTACACCCCTTATTAGAGTGCCTGGTCTGAGTCCTGGTTCCACTTTTGACTCCAGCTTGCTGCTAATATGTACCCTAGTAAGTAGAAGCTAGTAGCTCAAATACTTGGATCCCTCCAACCACATGAGAGACCCAAATTTAGTTTCAGGTTCCTAGCACTGGTCTGCCTCAGCCCCAAAACTGCAGGTATTTGGGAGGGAACCAGCAGATGGAAGAGCTCTGTCTCTCTGCCTTTCAGATAAGTTTTTTTTAAATTATTCATTTATTTGAAATGCAAAGTTACACAGAAAGAGGGATGGCTGGGGCTGGGCCAGGCTGGAGCCAGGCTGGAGCCAGGAGCCAGTAGCTTCATCCTGGTCTTCCATGTGAATGGCAGGGGTCCAAGCAGTTGGGTCATCTGCTGATGTGTTTCCAAGGCACATTAGCAAGGAGCAGGATCAGAAGCAAAGCTGCTGGGACTGGAACCGGTGCTCATATGGGATGCCAGGGTCACAAGTGGCAGCTTAACCAACCATAACACAATGCCAGCTCTCATAAGATTTTTTTAAAAATAACAACATTGAATATAAATGGACTAAATCCTCTCATTAAAAGATACAAACTGATATGAGATTTTAATAACAGGGGAGGTGGGATAATAGGTATATGGGAACTCTTTGTATTACTAGATCAACATTTGTTTTCTGAACTAAATGTTAAAAATAAAAAAAGATGTAGACTTAAAAGTAAGTCCCAGGGGCCAGTGCTGTGGCGTAGCAGGTGAAGCCGCTGCCTGTAGTGCCGGCATCCCATATGGGCGCCAGTTCTAGTCCCAGCTGCTCCACTTCTGATCCAGCTCTCTGCTATGGCCTGGGAAAGCAATGTAAGATGGCCCAAGTCCTTGGGCCCCTGCCCCCATGTGGGAGACTTGAAGAAGCTCCTGGCTCCTGGCTTCGGATCTGTACAGCTCCAGCCATTGTGGCCATCTGAAGAGTGAATCAGTGGATGGAATACCTCTCTTTCCCTCCCTCCCTCCCTTTCCTTCCCCCTCCCTCCCTCTCCCTCCCTCTCACTCTCTCTCTTTGCCTCTGCCTTTCAAATGAATAAATCTTTTTTTTTAAGTCCCAGTGATATACTGATTATAAAAAACTCACTTCACCAGGAAAGAACAACACAGAATGAAAGTAAAAAGAAAAAGAAATCCTAGGCAAACAAAAACCAAAGCAAGAAGGAGAAGCTGTAGTTAGTCAAAATGGACTTAAAGACAAAAATCATAAAAAGAACCACAGAAAGTCACTATAAAAAGATCAAAGGACCAATTCAACAAGAAGATGATGTATGTAAATGTGTATTCACCTAATGCCAGAGCACCCAATTTTATAAAACTTATTTTATTTAAAGGGAGAGATAAGCTTTAATACAATAACAATGGCGGGACTTCACCCCCACTTTCCTCAATGGACCGGTTATCCAGATGAGAAAATCAATAAAGAAATCTAAGAGTTAAACTGTACTATAGGCTGGCGCCGCGGCTCACTAGGCTAATCCTCCGCCTTGTAGCGCCGGCACACCGGGTTCTAGTCCCGGTCGGGGCGCCCAATTCTTTCCCGGTTGCCCCTCTTCCAGGCCAGCCCTCTGCTGTGGCCAGGGAGTACAGTGGAGGATGGCCCAAGTGCTTGGGCCCTGCACCCCATGGGAGACCAGGATGAGTACCTGGCTCCTGCCATCAGATCAGCGCGGTGCGCCAGTTGCATTGCGCCAGCTGTGGCGGCCATTGGAGGGTGAACCAATGGCAAAGGAAGACCTTTCTCTCTGTCTGTCTCTCTCACTGTCCACTCTGCCTGTCAAAAAATAAAAAAAAAATAAATAAAAAAAAGAATTGAAAATGTGTCTGTTCTCACTGAATTAAAAAAAAAAACTGTACTATAGACCAAATTAAATAGACAACATTTTATCCAAAAGCTGCCAAGCATACATTGCTTTCATCAGCACATGAAAATTCTCGAGGAAAGATCATGTTTTAGGCCACAAATCAAGTCTGAACCAACTCAAAAATATCAAGTCATGTTATAGATCTTTTCTGATCACCATGGAATCAAACCAGAAATCAACAACCAAGATACTTTAGGAATTAGAGCAATATATAGAGACTGAACAACATACTTCTGAATGAACACTGGATCACTGAAGAAATCAGAAAATTTAAAGTCATTGAGGCAAACAAAAATTGAAACATGACACCAAAACTTACTAGATACAGTAAATCAATACCAAGAGGGAAGTTTATTCAATAAATGCCTACATTAAAAAATAGAAAGCTCTCAAATAAACAACCTAATTATGTATTTCAACAAACTAGAAAGAAACCAACCTGAAAATTATTAGAAGGAAAGAAATAACAAACATCACAGCAGAAATAAATGAAATAAACTAAAACATGTAGAAAATTATCAATGAAAGTAAGAGTTTCTGAAGAGAAAAGCAAAATTGATACATCTTTAGCTAGACAAAGAAAAAAGAGAAAGCTCAAATAGAGATGAAAAAAGGAGATATTACAACTGATACCACAAAATTACAAAGGATCACTGGAGACTATTATAAACATTTACAAAACGGAAAACCTAGAAGAAATTGATAAATTTATGGACACACATCATGACCAAAACTGAACCATCAAGATAAAAGAAAACCTGAACATATGAATAATGAATAATGAAAGTGAATCAGTAACAAAATGTCTCTCATCAAAGCAAAGCCCAGAACAGACGGCTTCACTGCTGAATTCTGCCCAACCCTGTGATCTGAAGGTAACATTTAAAACGAAGGTGAAGACTTCATGTGGCAGCTCTACTACATTAATCCTGGCGCTACAGATCAGAATCACGAGAAGAACTAACACCAATTCTTCTCAAACTGAAAAACTGAAGGGAAGGGGAACACTTCCAAACTCATTTTACCTGGCAAGAATTACCTTGATTCCAAAAGCGGACTAGGACACAGAAAAACACCACCACCTACAACAACTAAAGACAAATGCACCTGATGACCACAGAAGCAAATTTTCTCAACAAAATATTAGAAAAACAGAACTCAAACACACACCAATTAAAAAAAAATTGACCATAACAAATAGAATTTATCTCAGGGATGCAAGTTTCATTCAATATATACAAATCAGATTCCAAGATGGCGGGATAGGGAACAATGTTCTGCACTAGGCTAGGGTTAAATAGTTAAAAAATAAAAGTGTAGAAAGTGCACTCTCAGGGAAGAATTAGAGAAACTGGAGTGGAAATTCTGTGGAAGGAAGAGGAATGCCGCAGACCTGGGTGGAAGGCGTGGACACAACACACTGAGTAGCCGAGAGCCAGAGCGGGCGACAGCTTGAAGATGGAGGAGAGATCAAACTGCAGCAGGCCATGTTGATGAGCTGGAGGGACAGCACGGCACAAGTTTGGCCTGGAGCCCTAGGAGCCAGCGGGTATCCGCGGACCCAGCAGAAGTAAAAGGGATGTGTTTCTCTCACCAGCATCCGGCACCTGACTGAGCGGCAGTGCCATTTTGGGCTGGGTGGCAGCTGTGGAAGCCCTTGTCGCAGTGCACAGCAACTGGCTGAGACAGGAAACCATCTCAGCAGCATGGGTGGCGGTGGTGGGGAGAGGGCAGCATTCGGCCAGGGGCTCCCATGTATGTTTCTGACCCAGAGATTCTAGCAGAGGGAAAAATCCGCAGTCGCCACGGACTTTGAGCCTGGTTGGGAGGATCAACACGGGGCTGGGCACCTACATAGGACTGTGAGGCTCCTGGGCTCAAGATGCCTGGGTGGATTACCTATGGATAGCTGGGTTCGGGGAACACTGGCCTCTCTGGACTGGACAGGCTGGTAGGGCAGAGTGGAACCTCTGTCCCAGTGACTTGTGGAAGCTTTGTGTTCTGAGAGTGTGGGGATTCGGTGGCTGCATGAGAGGGTGCTGGGTATAGCTGGGTCTCTGGGCAATCACTGTCTGTGGCTCCATGTGCTCAGAGCTCTCTGGTTAACTAGGGTGGGTCATTGCAATGGGATCTGTGTTCAGAGTGAGGACTGCGCAGATCATTCATGCAGTTCATAGGGCGATGCTGATGAGTGTTGCAACCACTGGGGGCTAACACCTGGGCACTGATCACTTTGGAGAGGAGAGGAGGTGAGGGTATGATCAGAACAAAAGAGATAATCATCCCCTCTTCTGTTAACAAGAGATCTACCCCAATCCAACTTGGGTGCTACCCTGGATACTCACCCTACCCCATAGCACTGAGCAGAGTTCCATGGACACACCCAGCACACACCTCTTGGTATTCACTGCAAATGAACACTTCTCTTTAGAAACCCAACAGGCTAGGAGAGAATGCAAAGGCATAGTCCCAATCTTAGGAGAAAAACCTGTCAACGCAGAATACTGTACCCTGCAAAGCTACCATTTATGAATGAAGGTGAAATAAAGACCTTCCATTAATTGAAATTGAAAGAATTTCTCACTACTTGTCCATCCTTACAAAAGATGCTTAGGGATTTGGTAGAAATGCAAATTAGTACAGCTGTTATGGAGAATAGTATGGCGGTTACTCAAGACACTAAAAATAGATCTACCATATGACTCAGCTATCCCACTTCTGGGTATATATCTGAAGGAAATGAAATCGGCATGTGAAAGAGATAATGTACTTTCGTGTTCATTGCAACCCTATTCACAATAGCCAGGATACAGAATCAGAAAAGGTCACAAGGTGCTAGTTACAAGGGTATATGAATATGTTAAACACAGTAAACTCCACTAATGAGTATATTTTGCTTTAGGTAACTTATATCTCATCAAAATCTATTCAAAATAAAAAAGTAATTAGGGTGTTTCAATATGAACTCACGCTTGAAGGGCCTGGAAAATTAATACCCCAGTAGCAAAAAAAAAAAAAAAAAAAAGTGACACCCAGATCTTAGTTTGCAAATACTACTCTTCACTGGAAGAGATCGCTCCTAGGAGAAAGGGCTGATTCCAGGTCTGACACAGGAAACCCTGAAATGAACTAAAAAGGCAAAGAAATTCTCAAAGATAGATAGGACAAGTTCAAGGACAGAAACTGGTCTGAAGGGCTCCTGGCCAGTTTGAACAATCTGAGTATCAAAAAGTGTGACACTGATAGATTAAGATACTTTGGGGGGGGGGCAGCAGTGTTGTGGCACAGCGGGTAAAGTCGCTGCCTGCAGTGCTGGCCTCTATTACAGGCGCTGGTTCGTGTCCTGGCTGCTCCACTTCCAATCCAGCTCTCTCTTCTATGGCCTGGGAAAGCAATAGAAGATAGCCCAAGTGCTTGGGCCCCTGCATCCATGTGGGAGACCTGGGAGATGCTCCTGGCTCTTGGCTTCTGATCAGCACATCTCCAGCCATTGCACCCATCTGGGGAGTGAACCAGTGGATGGAAGTCCTCCCTCCCTCCCTCTACCTCTCCTTTTCTGTGTAACTCTTTCAAATAAATAAATAAATCTTTTAAAAAATACATTGGCAGATAATGGATCCATATGTCTGTTGTTATAGAAAGTATGTGTCGTAACTGTTTTAAGATAAAAGTTGTTGGAAAATAAAATATTCACTCTCCTTTGAAGTATCATTCCATGTGTACTTAATTACAAGAGGAAGATGTGGTTTCACCATGAGAGATTTGGTAATCTCTTCATTTAAGTGGTCAAGCTTGAAATTGTCAAACATAAGACAATCTTACAACACAACGGCACTTCAAAAAGTAAATGGAAAATGTAATTAATGGGTAAATTTATTTTGTTGCAAAAAATTGAAATCCATAATTTTTTAAAAATATGCATTTTCTATGAACTTCTTGAAGAATCCTTGTATGTGTGGACTTTAATATTTTTTGCATCAAAATAAACTTACTTTCAATTTCATTTTCCACACTTTTTGAAGTACCCTCATGGATGCATCTCTGGATGCAAGAGGAAGAAGATAATATGATTTGTGGTGGTGTCCTTGACAAAAAGGTTCAGCTTGAATATAGTTGTTAACCCTGTTAAGGAGACTAAATGGCCAAATTCAGGTGTGTATATGTTGTATGTATCTGTGAACTAAGCATAGTCAAATCAATGAACCCTTGAAATTTTTATTTTCCTCAAAAATTTCTAGAAAAGTAGCAACGGTTACAGAAAAGAACCCAATTCTCAGCATGAAGTTATTGTATACTGTTATACCGCTGTTACGACAACACTGCAGAAGACCAAGAGAACAGGTTACTTACTGCTTTGGAGGTCCCTGCAGCTCCCATGAGCCCATCCTCTCTCCTGTCACGGATGTCTTTCAAGAAAAGTCAAATGAGCTTTGTCTATCCTTCTATCCCTTTATGGGTCTATGTGACTTAGTAGAATGTGGTGTTTATTGAAATTGTGGATATAATTATCTAATTGCCAAAAAGTATGTTAATCTTCATTTGGTTATCAAAAAAGGAAAACTTATATACAGGTAAATTATACTTAGGTTTACAGGAAACTTTTTCATATAACATGTCTGACATATTCCAATATTTTAAGCTGTTGTCCCCTTTAAACTTTGATTCTTTGCTACATACTCAAATGTTTCAAAGGTCTGGAGTTCATTAATGGCAGAGAGCAAGTTACTCTATGACAATGTGTTCAATATGGACAACCATATAGTTCGCTTGGTGTGGGGATCTGAGGCTCTTAGCCAAATCCAATGACTGGTCTCATTAGTCCAGTAGCCTTTTCATTTAACAGGCAAACTCTGATACCAAAAGCTACCCTATATCTCAAAAAAGTTATATATCAACTCCATTCATTTAAAAGCATAATAATGTCTTTCCTTCTCAAAAAAAAAATCAACATGGTCTGTGGTGGTGGTGGAGGAGGACGTGTGTGGCATGCTCACATGGGCAAAGGGGGAGGGACTGCAGGCATGTACTGCATTCTTACTGCATAAGAGGTGGTAGAGTTCACTCGGAGAACAGTCACCTTGTTCACACTCAACCTATTTTCCTGAGTGAATACCACAAAGACTTCTGCTCTAGTTTACTTAGGACTATAATTATGTGAGCAAATTGAAATTGCCTCATATCTGTTTCTAAATTTCCCCATGTGAAAACCATCTCCGTGTCCTGTCAGGGAGAAGAGGAAGACAAGAGGTCCTTTAGCAGTCCAATCTCTTTAAAGGATGTTCTTATATAATCATCCAGCTTTAACATTACATGTAACATTCTGGGGCATTAAAGACAGAATACCTTCCTGCCAAGCCTCCAGCTTCTCTCTTCAAACAAGTTTTCTTCTTCCCCAGGCAATGAGATGTAATCTCTCTTTTCAGAAAATATAATATTCTATCCTATTCTTCCACTCTGTCTCCTATTCCCTCTAAGATCCTTCTAGCTCTGAGTTTCTTCCCTACGATTTAATTAACATCCAACCAGGATTAAAGGCAATTTACAGATATCATACAGAGGAAAGAAAATTGAACAGAAGTGACTGAAAAATCATAAGCTTGGCTATACAGAAGCAAATAGAATGGAAAACAGCATTACCATGGAAGAGCAAATGCGTAATGCCAGGCAGAACGTTACTGAGAACAGTGCAGGGACCACAGGAGGAGAAACCACAGCCTTTATTATGGAACTTAAATGGTGTTAATGAATAAGGAGACTGGCTGCAGCAGATGCTGGTCATTGCTTACTCCACATCCACTCTCCCCTCTCTTTTATTGGCTGAACTCCCAGTTTCATTCAGATGGTGATCAGCCCTTGCTCTATGTGACTGAAGAGTTGAGGACCCCTCCCAGCGCCATGGCTAACCTGTGACTTGTCAATGATTAGCTTGGGTGTTGGCAGCTTTAGTCATCAGAGAAGAACTGCCTCTAGGAACTGGTCACCCACTCCCAAGTACAGTCTTTTTCTCCCTAAGCACATTGCCATGTTTGGGTGTGATGGCTGGAACCACCACAGCCACTTCACAACTAGGAGGAGAACCAGCCTGAGTCAAAGTAATGATATTCTGGGCTAGGTGTTTGGCACAGTAGTTTAAGATGCTACTTAGGTTGTATGCATCCCATTTTGGAGGGCCAGGGTTCAAGTTTTGGCCCTGCTTCCAATTCCAGCTTCTGCCAATGCACACCCTGGGGAAGCAGCAGTGTGTCCCAAGTACTTGGGTCCCCACCACTCACTCATGTGGGAGACATGGATAGAGTTACAGGCTCCTGGATTCAGCCTTGCTTTGCCCTGGCTGTTGCAGTCATTTGAGAAATAAAACAGTGGGTGGAAGATAGATCGATCAATCTCAAAAAAAAAAAAAAATTGAAAACAAATACAAATTAAAAATATAAAGCTGACATTCGGAGGATGACAAGCTGGAGAGAGACTCCAGGACCTTGATGACACCCTTGAGTCCCTAAGTCAGCCAACCCTAAAAACTGCTCTACATCCATAATTCCTACTATGGGAATGTGGTTCCTTGTTCCTCAAAGCTTTCCCCCTTCCTAATCTCACAGAAAGGCTCTTAGTTTCAGCATCCTTTGCAGTTAGGGTTCGGTCTGATGACAGAGGAGAGATTTCTGGAACTTAAGTTGAAGTCATATAAAGCTATTGTAAGCTTGATCTTTCAAACCACCTATGTGGTTGACCAGCAGTCTTCCCACACCAGGGTGCCTTTAGAAGCAGTGTGTTGCAGATGGTATAGGAAGGACGGAAGCACTGGGATATCTGAGTGACTAACTTTGCCCAGGAGAGTCATCAACCTCCAGCAAACTGTGTGGGACCAAGCAATGAGCTACTGTTCTATAGAGGCTCTCAGAAAATAAGGTTTGCTTGCTGCGGCAGCTGTTATTAGTTTTTCAGCTAACATAGTGAGAGACGATATGAGTATGTGATATTATTTAAGTCAATTCAGGTGTTGCTTTTTAAAACTTGCAGTCCTTTAAGGCTCTCTGTTGGTCACACTTGCCATTTTGCTAGACCAGAGTTCTCAACAATACGTAGGATTCTTCGTGTTGATGCCCCAAGTGAATCTGCCTGGAACATAGCCATTCTGGGCTGTTAGTTTACTGCAAGGACCATAAAAGTTTTACCTACTGCATCAGGGAAAAGTGTGGCAGGATTCTATAAAAATAAGTTGAAAGCATATACAAAGATGGGTGTCTAAATGAAGGAACATCAGGGACATCACCCCAGGGAGTTAGTTCTAGGAGCCAGAGGTCATTTCTGTGTAAGAGGCACACTTACTGTGTCCTGATAAGAAAATCAAAGTTTTCCATTTTGCTAGTCTTTGACATTAAATAGGATCCTAGAACAGCAAGACTGCAGGCTAATTTTTTTCACTGATTAATAAAGTTCTAGAATGTTATGGTGTTGCATATAGAGAATTACCTTCTGGCAAATTCTAATTTCCCAAATAAATAGAGCATTTGTGAGAACTCCAATTTGAAAAGTTTCACAGTTAGAAGCAGCAGACTAGATGTGAGGGCAACAATATAAATAGATCTTGAAAATTTGGTACAGCATGAAGAAATGGAGGGAAAGCTATAATGCCATTTGCATGCATTTAGAATACTACATATCAGGGCATGTGTTTAGGACAGCGGTTAGGATACCTGCATCCCATATTGTGGATTTGGATCCCAGCTCTTCTTTATTTTTATAAAAGATTTACTCATTTTACCCAAAAGGCAGTGAGAGAGTGAGAGTGAGAGAGAGATTGAAAAATATATCTTTTCCATCCACTGGTTCACTCCCTAGATGGCCACAATATATGCGGCTGGGCCAAGCTGACGCCAGAAGCCAGGAACTCCATCCAGAGCCTCCCATGTGGGTGGCAGGGGCCCAAGCACTTGGGCTGTCCTCCACTGCCTTCCTAGGCACATTATCAGGGAGCTGGATCTGAAGTGGCACGCATGGGGGACATAGCCTACCCTGCTACACCAGCCCTAGCCCTGTTCTATTTTCCATTCAGCTTCCTGTTAATATTCATCCTGGGAAGCAGCAGGTGATGGCTCAAGTACCGGGGGCCCTGCCATCCACGTTGGAGACTTGGACTGAAGTCTGAGACCCTGGCTTTTGCTTGGCCCTACCATGGCTGTTGTGGGCATTTGTGGAGTAAAACAGTGGACAGAAGTTCTCTGTTTCTGTATCTGTCTGTCTTCCTGTCCTCTTTCAATACATTTTTAAAAAGTAAAATAAAATACTGCACATATGGGGGTAGGCATTGGGCATAACAGCTAAGATACCACTTGGGATGCCCACTTTGCATATCAGAGTGCCAATGGTTCGAGTCCCAGCTCTGCTCCCAGTTTCATCTTCCTGCTAATGAATACCCTGGAAGGCAGCAGGTGATAACTCAGGGACTTGGATCCCTGCAACTCACATGGGAGACCTGGACTGAATTCCAGGATCGTGGCTTCAACCTACTTAGTCCTGGTTGTTGTGGACGTTTGGGGAATTAACCAGCAGAAGGGTGTGAAATTTCTCTCTTTCTCTTTCAAATATTAAATAGAAACAAAATTCAAAAGTGCAGGCACAGAAAAGCACTACACAGGAGCCAGCGCTGTAGCACCATGGGTTAAGCCACCATCTGCAGTCTCTGTATCCTATATGGGCACCTGTTTGCTTCCCAGCTCCACTTCTGATCCAGCTCTCTGCTATGGCCTGGGACAGCAGTAGAAGATGGCCCAAGTCTTTGGGTGCCTGTACCCATGTGGAGACCCAGAAGCAGCTCCTGGTTCCTGGCTTCAGACTGACCCAGCTCCCACCACTACAGCCATTTTGGGAGTGAATCAGAAATTGGGAGATCTCTTTTTTTTTTTTTCCTAACTCTGCCTTTCAAATAAATAAATCTTTAAAAAGCACTATATATTTAACAAAAACACAAACACAATAATGCACTATGTGTACATTAGATGTCTGAGGATAAGCATAAAAATAAAAAAAAACCAGAACAAGGGAAGAATATACTCAAAATATATGACAAGCAAATAAAAGAGGATCAGGAGGGGAAGTGTCTAAGATTATAGAAATAATTAAATGCTCTCAGAAACTACTTTAAAAAGTAAAAATCATTCAAACTTGATTTTAAAAAACCCTTTTCCTTGCTGCAGTAAAGGATTATTTTACAGTTATCATGACCATCCTTTATTTAGGCCATAAGTAAAGATATAGGTAGATTTTGAATGAAATCTAATTTAAAAAGCTCAATTAACAACAAAAACCATGCTGGGCAGTTGACTCAGTACAAGATTCACAGCAGGGTTTATTTAAACAAGGTCTTGTTCACAGATTACTACCACCATAATTGGGAGAAGAATATCGGGAAAAGCATAACAGATACACAAACAGGGACCAATTATATACTGACTATAAGACACACTAAGAACACATACAGGATAAAAGGATGGGAAATGATGCAATACATGAACAAGTATATGAAAATTATTGTGGCAATATTAACATCAGATAATGGAGCTTTCAAGACAAAGATATTGCCCGAGATAATGAGGGACACTTAATAGTGACAAGAGCGTTGATTCATCAAGAAAAAAACAAGTCTTAAGGTATATGCAAATAACATAGCTTCAAAATGCATGGAGAAAAAAAATGTGTAGATCTAAAAGGAAAGGAATTCAGTTACACACAGAAACTTAACTATTTTCCATTTGACAGTGCAAGCAGAATAAATATTAGTAGGGGTAGAGATCATTTGGACTGAACCTGACACATATAGGATACTATATCCAACAAAACCTGCAGAATGAATGTTCTTTTAACTCCATGTTCCAATACCAACCACATGCTGGAATGTAAACAGATCTCAATACATTTCAGCTGAGTGGAAGTACATTTTCTAATCAAACAGAATTAAATTAGAATTCATAAGAAACCCCCTAAGTATCCAGAAATTAATAGCACATTTTGAGTTATTTAGTAAAGTGACAGAATATATGAGCAAATCAATAGAAAATACTAAGTAAACATGAAAATAAAACATCAAAATGTGAGGGATGCAACTGAAACAGAGCTCAGAGGAGCAGTGTAGTTTTAATCATGAGTTGGAAAAGAATAATGGTCAAAAAACAAGACATAAGTTTTTGGCTTAAGAAACCAAAATCTGATTCCAAGGAATCAAATCTCAGCTTCAGAGCTGGCACTGTGGCGCAGCAGGTTAATGCCCTGGCCTGAAGTGCCAGCATGCCATATGGGCTCTGGTTTGAGTCCCGGCTGCTCCACTTCCAATCTACCTCTCTGCTATGGCCTGGGAAAGCAGTAGAAGATGGCCCAAGTCCTTGGGCCCCTGCACCCGCATGGGAGACCTGGAAGAAGCTCCTGGCTCCTGGCTTTGGAACAGCGCAGCTCCGGCCATTGCAGCCAATTGAGGAGTGAACCATTGGATGGTAGACCTCTCTCTCTCTGCCTCTCCTCTCTGAGTAACACTGACTTTCAAATAAATAAATTAATTAAAAAAATCTCAGCTTCAACACTAATTAGCTTTGTGGCCTTGGAAAACTTAGTAAGGCTCTCTGTGTCCACTTCCACATAGATAAGTGTGGATGATAACACCACAGTAGCATTTCATAAGGTTGTTTTGAAGATGAAGTAAGTTAAAACCAGCAAAATACGGTCCTGGTGCTGTTTAAATGCCTGCTTTCATCAACGTCGTCAGCATCATCACCGCCATTACCAAAATAAAAGGTTTACAAATAAATTTAACCAAAGAGGCAAAAAGATTATACACTGAAAACTACAAAACATTGCTGAAAGAAATGAAAGAAATGAAATGGCATCCATGTTCATGGATTGGAAGACTTACTGTTATTAAGGATATCAGTACTATTTAAAGTAATCTACTGATTCAGTGCAATCCCTATCAAAATCCCAATGATGGTTTTTTTGCATAAACAGAATACATCCTAAAATTCATATGGAATACCAAGGCATCTTGAGTAACCAAAATCATCTTTAAAAAGAATAAAATTGGAGGATTAACACTTCCTGATTCTAAAACTTACTACAAAGCTAAACCAGTCCAAATAGCATGGTACTGGAAGAAAGACATAGACCAATGCAGAATAGAGAGGCCAGAAATAAACTCAGATATGTGGACAAATGGTTTTCAGCAAGGTCAGTGATTTTTTTTAAGATTTTTTTTTTATTTGAAAGAGTTACATTGAGAAGTAGAGCGGGAGAGAGAGGGGAATCTTCCATTTACTGGTTCACTCCCCAGATGACAGCAACGGCCAGAGCTCACCCAAAGTTAGGGCCAGGAACTTCTTCCAGGTCTCCCATATAAGTGCAGGGGCCCAAGCACTTGGGCCATCTTCTACTGCCTTCCCAGGCCATCAGCAGGCAGCTGGATCAGAAGTGGAGCAGCCAGGACTCGAACTGGCACCCATATGCGATGCCAGTACTGCAGGCTGGGGCTTTAACCCACTACACAACAATGCCAGCCCCAAGGTCAATGATTTTCACTAAGACCATTCAAAGAGGGAAAGAACAGTCTTTTTAACAAAAATGCTGCTGGGAAAAACTGGAATCCTTATGTAAAAGGATAAAATTGAACACTTACCTAGAATTAATTATAAAAGAGCTAAAACTGTGGTGGCCAGTGCTATGGCATAGCAGATAAAGCTGCTGCCTGTGGCACCAGCATTCTGTATAGGCACTAGTTTGAGTCCCAGCTGCTCTGCTTCTGATCCAGCTCCCTGCCAATGTGCCTGGGAAATCAGCAGGAGATGGTCCAAGCCCTTGGGTCCCTGCACCCACATGAGGGAATTTAAACAGTGAAACAGGGAACAATAGGGAGTTTCAGTGTTTACAGGAAGGACTTGTTTGCTTGGAAGCTGGGAATAATCACAGTGTGGAGGGGTCTTGAGGGGGCTCCTTAGTAACTGGGCTGAATGTCCCACTTGCTGCTTATGGGAGCCCACAGCATTTCCTTAGCTGCTTCAGCATCACGTCAAATGAGCTTTGCCATTGATGAAACGTGACCAATCACCTTGGTAATCTGGCCAAGCACACCTTCAGCAGAATTCAGGCCATGCAGCGGTCTCTGAGATCTAGGCCTTTAACAGAATCTCTCAGGCCCGGCAGTCCTACGAGCTGGGCTTCTTACTATGGCATGCCAGTAGTATAGGGCTTTTGGTCTTTGTTTTCCAGTTTTGTTTTATTAATTTGTGTGAGGATTTAAAACAAAAAGCATTAAAAGCTTAGATTTGCAAGGCTTGTAGTTTCTGTGGGCAACCCAGGGTAGTCTGAAAATCAGTTGATCGTCCTGCATGTGGATTGAAATACAGGTGTTCATTTGGTTGGCTGTAGTAAATCCAGTGACATTTAAAAGTGCACACCTATCCTCAATAGGGAGCAGCAAAAATCGAGTATTCCTCTTATTTATTATTGTGATAAAATATATATTGCCACTTTATATTTACCTTATTAATCTTTTATACGGTAAAACACACATTTACTAATATATATGTAACCTGGCCACTTCCAGGCAATTTTCCATCTCTACAAATTGGACTATTCTAGGTTCCCTGTGTAAGGATATCACACTGTATTTATTTTGCACATAGCTGATTTCAGTTAGCGTTATCTTTAAGGTTGGTTCACATTGTAGCGTGTATCAGAATTTCATTCCATTTAAAACAACCTTTTCCATGAAACTGCACGATTTTTATGATTAATCAGTCACATCACCACTGATAATAAAAACCTGGAGTAACCAGACACGTAGGCCTCTGCTTCTGCCTCTACCTTTGGCAGTGGACAGAGTACCCCGTGGTTTCTCCACATTAAAATCTCTAACCTGAGTGTGCTTCCTTCATCAATGCAAGAACCTCTCTCTTTCGGGTTAACCTGACACCCTGCTGTGCTGGACACAGCATAGGACCCTCTTTAAAATACACCAGGGGTCTTGAAAAGCTCATGGACAATAAGTATTAGGAACAAATAATACATGGATTTGAACATTCCAAAAATAAACATCTTTTAATCCCATTTTCCAAACACTTTTTGGTGCCCCTTTGTATTAAATGAAGGAACAATGAAAATAATGAGCAGTTAGGGCCTGAGCCCCAAACATCAGCCTGATGAGTCTATTTAACAGGCCTTGCCTGCAAAGCAAGACTGCAGCTTCGGGGGCAGGAAAGGCCTCCCAAGGACATCTGGAGCACACTTGCCAGTGTGAACAGATGTAGCTGAAGAACTTTCCAAAGTTACAAAAATATTCCCCAACTGTCATTTGACCTTTACAAATGATACTGGTATTTTCATCTTGCAGTGCCAAGTTTATTTGGACGGCAAGCCACACGTCCACATATGGACCATACTTAATTCTCACTCCCATCGGCCAGCAGAGCGGTTACCTCGGGGGCTCCAAGACTGACAGCTCTGCTGCAGCTCCAGTAGCCAGGTGGCCTTGTGGAGCCACTCCAGACCTCCTGTGACCTCCTGTGATTCGAGAGATGTCCAAATGGACAGAGAGGATATGGACCTGTGCAGCCACCTACGTACCGTTTCTTTCATTCTGTCTACACATTTGTATTAGACCCTGGGAGGGAGCTGAAAAGCAGGGCTTCTCCTGGATTGAAAAACAGACACCGTGAGTTCTGCCTCCTGCACATTAAACAGCAATGCACTCATGTGAATGTCTAGGGTATAACCTATCACAGTAAAGCAACAAAACATTAGTTCCCCTAGCATCACGAGGATGTAGACCTTGCACTAAGCCAGGCCTTGAAGTCACCTCTTCCAGTTCCTCAGTTAGTGTCTCTACTAAAGCATCAGTTTCACACCAGGGCACACAGCCCTTTAACATACACAAAGATTGACCATGTGGATAAAAAGAACTTCAAGGGAAGAAGTTCGCAGTCTCTCAGCTTTCCTACATTTGCTTTCCTAACACTGCATGTTTGGGTAGGGGCAGGTTTTGCCCTATCTGCCTCACTTCCCAGCCAGTCTTCTCCCACTTCACCTAAGCACAACTTCTCACCCATCTGAATTCTGTGAAATGCACTGTCCCACTCAGGTAAAAGCTCCAGGGCATCAAACAAAGGTAATTGGGAATATTTTTGTGAAGAACATCAGCGTCTTGAATGAATTAAAAATCCGTTGGAGAGACAAGTAGTTTCTACTTATTTGTATGCAACAAACTGGTATTACCATTGGCTGAGGGGTCCTCATGTCACCAACGGATCATTAAAATAGTTTTTGCTGAGTGATCACCATGTGATCTTTGGCTTCAGGATTAACAGTTCAAAAATTTGGAGAAAACTGCTTTAAGAAGAGGTTTTCCAAAGGCCCTTTGAAGTCTTACTTGCCAACTGAAAATTTCTTCTGTTGACTGAATGTCCCTTTTAGGAGGGTTTGTTCCCTGAAGCAATGCCACCTTTTTGTTATAGTGTTGTCCATTGGATATTGGCTTGGGTGACCTCGTTCTTGGCAGAGGGGAAAGCGTCAGACTTGATGCTAATGGTTTGACCATGGGGAAAATAAATTTTGAAAATGAACTTCCCACCTCTAAGTTGAGGTTTAGGAGTAAAAAATATTTTATCTGAAGCTTATCACTTAAAATAATATCAGTAAATTTTGAGCTCATGTCAAGCATTGGGCAGAGATTTTCTATATGACGTTTCCAAACACTCAAGCTGAATGAGGCTCCAAGAGTCAGACCAGCAAAAGTTTTACTCTGTGCTGCATTTATTTATGAGAATATTATTATCTTGATACTACCTCTCAAAGGTGCTGTTGCAAAATGCCACTTATGGTTAAAGAGATACACAGAGTTACCGCTTGAAAACTCTGGTATCTATCAGCCCAACAAGGGGAGCTGTTAACTCTGTAGTTACAGATACTGTAGATACATTATTTGCATGTAATTTAAGTGTTCATCTTTCTCATTTTGGATTGTATAAAGTGTGTAAAATCTCAAAATATATAATACTGCTGACATTGCTTGTAATTACAATGTGTAAATCTTTTCTAAATACATACATTGATGGGGGGACAAGTGGGTTATTCAGGCTTTAAGTCACCTTTTTGTATTGCAGTTTTCATGGCTAATTACCTATCACATTCAAAACCACTTCGATATATCTTTAACAGTTCTAAATGAGAAAAAAACACCTATTTTCCATTGTATTTCTTCACCTACCCCTTTAAAACAAGTGGCCAGATGTCAGGTCAGGCCCTTGAAATTCTGACTCTGGTGGAGTCCTTCAGTCTCCAGGTCACAGTCCAGCCAGTATTTGAATGTAAGCTCTCATAAAAATGAGGCGATTCTCTTTTAGCACATGTAGCCCATAATTCTTTTTTCTCCCAAATCGAGTGTTTTCCTTTTCCGTCATGCTTTGTCTTCCCTCTGCTGTTGCTGCCCAGTGAATGGGACAGCTGCGAGGGAGAAAATGTTCATTGTACAGAGGATGCCAGTGCCCTTCTGGGACTTGGCAAACAGAGCTTGCGCTGAACGGCTGTGTGTTTGGCAATATCCTGGTGCCAAAAATCACCTTGTCTAATTTTCTAGTTATATAAGTCAAACTTATTACCCTTACTGCAAGCTGAAAATTAAGGTATGCGTGCTTATGCTTTTGTAAATTGTCTGCCTTTACTAAACTGCTTTTCTTGTATCTGAAAATAGAATTCTTAGTGACATCAAGGTAACAGGCTCTCCATGCACAAAATGCATTTCTAGCAGCAAAGGGACAGCATTTGTACATTTTCTATCTCTTCATGGTAGTGACGCTTTTGTCACATTCTGGTATTTTGTGTTAAAGTACAAGCAGCAGCTTGCTTTTGACTTCACACAGATCTTCCAGATGTAGAAGATACAAAACAGCAAGTTGTCATCCAGGCTCAGGGACAGGATTTACATTTTTATTTTATTAAAACAAGTACCAGTTGGTGGGGACTGGCTAGTAATTACGTGTGGAGTCTTTGAACCAAATATAATGTTTAAGCTTAAAAAAATGAAAATTTTAAGAAATGTTTTATTGATGAGGAATTATGTTGGAGAATTAGAGGAAGATTTTCTTGGTTGGTCTCCTAGGATGCAGTATGGCCCAGGCAGCTGGGGACGTACCGCAGCTAGTGTGACCAGTGGTGGTGACACCAACACTCATCTATGGTGTTGGTGCACCTCAGTGCGCATGTATTTTTCCCTGGGCAGTTCTTATGTCTTTTAATCTACCAGCACTTTGACATACATTAATTGCAGTATTTTTTTTAAGGATTTTATACTACCTCTTGTTTAAAGTCCTATGACTGTATGTGTGCATTACTAACTGCTTTTTCTCGGTTTTATAAAAAAGGTTTTCTGTCCTTCTAATCGCTGTAGTAACACTCAATGGTGTAACTAAGATATCCAGTTTATGCACTTCTAGTTGGCTACAGACTAACTTGGGAAAGTCAAGTTACCTCTAGCTCCTTCTCCCTCAGGCTTCTAGAAACATGGTACAGATGTCTGGAGTGCAGTATTTAGAGGCATTGAACCTATTGGCACAGTCCAGCTATCTGGTAAACCATTCAATTCAGGCAGTCACCCACAGGGGAAAACAGTTATTAGCTTACCTATAGTTCAGTACTTAGAGCAAGTGCACGAGTCAGACAACACACGCAAATATAATAAATCCACTGAGTGGTAAAGCTGCATTCGAACAAGCGGATGTTTATGCTGAAGTTCCAGTGTGAGTTCCCCACCAGCCTTTCACATGCATGAAGAAGCCTAATATTTAACTTTCACAATTACCTTGATATACTACTCCCTTATTGGTTATTGAAGGGGAAATTTTGCTCCATACATAGATATTCATGAACCTTCTCTCTCTCCTTTCAGCATGAAAGTTCTTAGAGTCAGAGTAGGAGCCATATTTATATTTAAATTATTATCTAAAGAGTTCAATATAATCTCAGATGAATGAGGATGCTCCAAAATGCTCATGGGAAAATAATTAAAAGATAAATTTAGTGCAAAAATTTTGTGAAATTATGTTTTTTTCATACTACATATGTTTTCTGTGAACTTTCTGAAGATCTCTCATATAGCAGAGACTTCAAAAACTTATTTAACTGACAGTCACTGTGCAGGGATCCTTTCTGGGATTAACTTCCTTCTGTAACAAATTCCTAAAGATTCCAAGTGTCTTAAATTCATTCATTTACTCAACAAATAACATTTCCTACATGCAAGGCACTGCTCTGCACCCTAGAGATATTAGCAATAAATAGAAAATTTCTAGCCTTATATTTTAATGGGAGAAACAAACCACTGAAACAATACATTATTTAATGTAATATTAGGTACCATAAAGAATCCACAAAAGCCTTAAAAAAAGAAAAAAGTACTTCTAAAAGTTCATGGAGGAGGATCCAAGATGGATGATTACGGGAATCCACACTCACTACAGCAGCAGATCCTGCAGTGCTGCTGTCACAAGTGGCCAGAGTCAGAGTTATGGCAATTTTGGGGCAGAGGACAGCTTCCCTGCATCCTGCAAATGTGGAAGTTTGGGGGCATTAGGTCTGGATCTCCAGCAGCAGCCCATAAAATATCCATTCCCATCCTAAGAGATCTAGGTAACAACCCCACTGTATCTTGTAATACCAGAGCTGTAACAATGAGTTCTAATTTTCTTGAACCCAGAGGGATCTTCTTGGTGGACCCAGGGAAGAATCTACCTGCATTCCACCTCTATGAGAAAGATCTCCTACATACCTTGTAGTCATCCTGTGGGACTGGAGCAGGGTTCTGTTCATATTTCCCAGCTCCAGAACTAGGACTGTTAGTGTTATAAGCTGTAGCACCAGCTGCACTCTCCTAGCAAGGCCCGGGGAAGGGGAAGGGCCCACCCATATCACACAGTCCTGGAGTCACAGCAAGTGGTGCCACAAACTCCAGCATCACTCAGGCTTGCCAGAGACATAAGGGGAGAGTGCCCTGTGTCCCCCTGAGCATCAAGAACAAGGTCCTGGCTATCACAGTCCCCAGTGACTGACACCAGACTCTCTGTGGACTGAAGATACACCCCCTAGGAAACCCACACTCATCTCAAAGTCGTACTTCTAATGCTATGCACTGCATCAGACTAGATCACCGTGTCATTTATAGACAGAAGTGACATTGATTACAGCAAAAGCAATCACTCAGAGGCTAGGATCACCTAGAATGAAAGCCAAAGCAACAACCCAAGTTATACCCTTAATTTCATCTAAACAAAACTCTTCTCCAAGAAAGCTTACTCCATAAAGAAGACTTTTACACCAGATATGTAGACATCAACACATCTGTTTTTAACAGAAAACAAGAAGAAGCAAGGTAGCATGATACCTCCCAAAAAATACAATGATTCCCCAGAATTAGATCCTGATCTCAAGGATATTTATGAAATGCCAGAAACAATTCAAAATAATGACAGATTAAAGAAACGAGAAATCAATGAGTGGTGTCAATGAAAATATTACTAATGGGGCTAGCATTGTGGCTTAGAGGGTAAAGTCTCCACCTGCAGTGCCAGCATCCCTTATGGGCACCAGTTCGAGTCCTGGCTGCTCCTTTTCTGATCCATCTCCCTGCTATGGCCTGAGAAAGCAGAAGACAGCCCAAGTCCTTGGGCTCCTGCACCCATGTAGGAGACCTAGGTGGAAGAAGCTACAAACTCATGGCTTCAGATCAGCCCAGGTCCAGCTGTTGTAGCCATTTGGAGAATGAACCAGTGGATGGACGATCTCTCTCCATCTCTTCTCTTTTTCTAACTCTGCCTTTCAAATAAATAAATCAATCTTTTTTAAACAGGTATATTTATAAGAAAATAAAATATTACTAAGGAGATAGAAATCATTAAGAACCAAATAGGAATTTTGGAGATGTAATCTTCAATCAGTGAAATAAAAAATACAATTGACAACATTAACAGTACAGTAGGCCAAGTGAAGAAAAGAATTTCTGATTTCAAGGACAAGACTTGAAATAAACATTTAACAAAATAAAAAGAAAAGAATTAAAAAATTAAAGTCTATGTTAAATTTGGGATATAATTAAATGAACAAAAATTCATATTGCAGGTATTTCTAAAGGAAAAAGGCATTGAGAATCTGCTAAATGAAATAATAGTTGAAAATTTCCTAAACCTTTAAAGATACAGGAACATCCAAAGACAAGAAGCTCAAAGAACCCCAAGCAAACTTCAACAAAAAAGATCTTCTTTAAGGAACAGTCAAATTGTCAAAAGTTAAGGACAAGGAGAGAAAACTAAAGATGGTAAAAGAAAAGCATCAAGCTACATCTAAAGGAAAATCAATTGAACTAATAGCAGACTTGGCAGAAACCCTACAGAAGTGTGGGATGCTATATTCAAGGTCTTAAAAGAAAAACCTTCCTACCAAGAATATTGTATCCAGTGAAGCCATTATTTGAAAGTAAAAGAGAAAAGGTATTTTTCAGAAAGGCAAAAACTGAGAAAATTCATTACCACTAGACAAGGTTATAAAAATTCTGAAGGGCGTCCTGTACTAGAAATAATCATGAAAACACGTGACAACACCAAATTCACTAACAAAGCAGTTATAATCAGTATACAATCAACAAAATGACAGATGTTAGTTCTTATCTATTAGTATTAACCTTGAGTATAAATGGATTGAATTCTCCAGCCAAAAGACTTAGATTGGCTGACTGGATAAAAAAAACCAAGACCCCACTATATGTTGCCTATAAGAAACTCACTTCACAAATAAGGATACACATAGACTAGAAGTGAAGGGCTAGAAAAAGATATACCAGGCAAACAGAAACCAAAAATGAGCAGTAGTTATCATTACACCAAATAAAAAAGACTTTAAATAAAAAACTATAAAGAGAGACAAAGAAGTACATTATATTCTGATAAAAGGTTTGATTCAGCAAGAATATATAACAATCATAGACATATATGTACCCAATAGAAGATCACCCAGATAGATACAGCTAGTACTATTCAACCTAAAGAGATAGACTCCAGTACAATACTAGTGGGTGACTTTAACACCCAACTCTCATCAATGGACAGATCATCCAGACAGAAAATCAATAAAGGTACATCAGAGTTGAAACATACTACTGAGCAACCGGAACTAACAGATTTATAGGACATTTCACCCAACAGCCACAGAGCACACATTCTTCTCATCAGCACATGTTATGTTTTCCAGGACAGACCACATATTAGGCCACAAATCAAGTCTCAGCAAATTTAAAAAGACTGAAATCATATTATGTATCTCCTCAGGCCTTAAAGTAATAAAACTAGAAATCAACAAGAACAAAAATAGAACACTCATAAATATATGGAAATTAAACCATATGCTACTGAATGATCAATGGGTTGCTGAAGAAATTAAACAGGAAATAAAAAACATTCTTGAAAGAAATGAAAATACAACATATCAAATCCTGTGGGATACAGCAAAAGCAATATTAAGAGTGAAGTTTATAGTGTTAAGTACTCACATTTAAAAAAAGTGAAGTGTCTCAAATAAATGATCCAATGATGCATCTCAAGACTTAGAAAAACTAGAATGAATCAAATCCCAATCAGAAAGAGGCAAGAAATCTAACAGAAATAAATGAAATTGAAACTAAAAAAAAACAAGAAACCAAAGATCAAAACAAAAAGCTGTCTTTTTGAGAATATAAACCAAACAAACCTTTAGCCAGACTAACAAAGAAAAAAAGACCAAAAAAAAATTAGATATGAAAAGGAAATATTACAACTGACACCAATGGGATACAAAGGATCATAAGAACCTACTATGAAAAACTATATGCTGGCCGGCGCCGCGGCTCACTAGGCTAATCCTCCACCTAGCGGCGCCGGCACGCCGGGTTCTAGTCCCAGTCAGGACGCCGGATTCTTTCCCGGTTGCCCCTCTTCCAGACCAGCTCTCTGCTGTGGCCCGGGAGTGCAGTGGAGGATGGCCCAAGTGCTTGGGACCTGCACCCCATGGGAGACCAGGAGAAGCACCTGGCTCCTGGCTTCAGATCAGTGCGGTGCGCTGGCTGCAGCACACCAGCCATGGCGGCCATTGGAGGGTGAACCAACGGCAAAAGGAAGACCTTTCTCTCTGTCTCTCTCTCTCACTATCCACTCTGCCTGTCAAAAAACAAACAAAACAAAACAAAACAAACAAAAAAAAACAAAAAAAAAAAAACTAATAAACTGAAAAACCTTGAAGAAATGAGTAAATTCCTGGATACATATAATCTACCAAGAAGATACAATCTAAACAGACTCATAACAAGCAATGAGATTGAAGCAATAATTAAAATTCTTCCAAAAGAAAACATCCCAAACCTAATGGCTTTACTACTGAATTCTACAAAACATTTAAAGAACTATAATATTTTTCAAACTATTATAAAATATTAGATGGGATGGAACTTTGTCAAATCCCTTTTATGAGGCCAGCATCACTCTAACACCAATACTGAATACTGCTGAAAGAAGCCAGCAAGGACACACAAAAAAGGAAAGATATTCCTTGCTCATAGATTGGAAGAATCAGTATCATTAAAATGTCTCCACTACCCAAAGCTGTCTACAGATTCAATGTAATCCCTAACAAATTATCAATGACATTGTTTACAGGATTAGAAAAACAATCCTAAAATTCATATGGAATCACAAAAGACCCAGAAGAGCCAAAGAGATCCTGAGCCAAAAACAAACAAACAAACAAAAAATCCAGCTGGAGGCATCGCAACACCCGACTTCACTGCGTGGTATTGCCTTAAATAACACCACATAGATCAATGTAACAGACTAGACAGCCTAGAAATCAATCCATGTACATATAGCCAACTGATTTTTGACAAAAGTGCCCAGACCATAGCGTGGAATATGGATAATCTCTTCAATAAATGGTGCTGGCGAAAATGGATGTATAAATGTTGAAGCATGAAATTAGACCCCAACCTTTTGCCATATACAAAGATCAACTCAAGATGGATCAAAGATCTAAATTTAAGACCTGAGACTATGCAGCTGCTGCAAGGAAATGTAGGGGAAACACTGAAGACATTGGTACAGGTGATGACTTCTTGGATAAGACCCCGAAAGCACAGGCAACAAAAGCAAAAGTAAACAAACAGGATTATATCAAACTCAGAAGCTTCTGCTCAGCAAAGAAAATGATCCATGGAGTGAAGAGGCAAGCAACAGAATGGGAAAAGGTATTTTTGAGCTATTTCAGATCAGGGAAAACATATAATATCTGTTTTTACAGAGTACCTGAAATGTAATGTATTAGAGTGAAATAGACATTTCAAGATTTAAGGACTGTTTACAGCCCTTGTCTCTTCCACTGAGGAACAGTGATTTTTTTTCTTCCATACTATTTGTTGAACTCTTTTACTAAGTGTAGGGTTAACTATATGATCATTAAGTAAACTGAAAACATATCTTTGTAAAAAGAGTGGCATGTGAGAGGGAGGAAGAGGGGATGGAGACTAGGCGGGAGGGAGGCTTGGGTGGGTAGTGTCACTGTGTTTCTAAACCTGTATATAGGAAATACATGAAACTTGTTAAATAAGATTTTAAAAAAATCATGAAATCAGATCAATAAAGAATTTAATATCTCAGGTGAAAAGAACAGTAAAACTATTCCAAATGCTTTCATTTACCCATAAAAGTAATTAAGAGATATAGAGATAGAACTTTGCCACTCTTTAAAGTGTGATCAATTTTTAAATAATGTAAACTGAAAAAATGCCATATTTGTGGAAAATAAGTTCAAAATAAGACTCAGATACACATAGAATTTTTTAAAAAAGATGTTTGCAATCTACCTAACAAAGATTAATATCCAGAATATATCAGCAACTCAGAAAACTCAATGAAAAACCAATCCAGTTAAAAAATGGGCAAAGAACCTCAATAGACAGTTCTCAAAAGAAGAAATACAAATGGCCAAATTATATGCAAAAAATGCTCAAAATCACTAGCCATCAGGGAAATGCAAATCAAACTACAATGAGATATCACCATACCCCTGTCAGAATGGCTATTTTTTTTTAATCTTTTATTTAATGAATATAAATTTCCAAAGTACGACTCATGGGTTACAATGGCTTCCCCCCCCCATACCGTCCCTCCCACCCACAACCCTCCCCTTTCCCACTCCCTCTCCCCTTCCATTCACATCAAGATTCATTTTCGATTATCTTAATATACAGAAGATCAGCTTAGTATACATTAAGTAAGGATTTCAACAGTTTGCTCCCACACAGAAACATAAAGTGAAAAATAATAGATGATTTTTTTTTAAAATGATGATGAAATCAGATCAGACCTATTGTCATGTTTAATCCCAGTGAGAGTCAAGTTGGGAATTGATAATTTCTTTTTTTTTTTTTTTTACAGAAGATCAGTTTAGTGTACATTAAGTAAAGATTTCAATCGTTTGCACCCCCATAGAAACACAAAGTGAAATATACTGTTTGAGTACTCGTTATAGCATTAAGCCTCAATGTACAGCACATTAAGGACAGAGATCCTACATGAGGAGTAAGTGCACAGTGACTCCTGTTGTTGACTTTACAAATTGACACTCCTGTTTATGGCATCAGTAATCTCCCTATGCACCAGTCATGAGTTTCCAAGGCTATGGAAGCCCCCTGAGTTCTCCGACTCTTATCTTGTTTAGACAAGGTCATAGTCAAAGTGGAGGTTCTCTCCTCCCTTCAGAGAAAGGTTCCTCCTTCTTTGAAGACCTGTTCTTTCCACTGGGATCTCACTCGCAGAGATCTTTTGCCAGAGTGTCTTGGCTTTCCATGCCTGAAATACTCTCATGGGCTTTTCAGCCAGATCCGAGTGCCTTTAGGGCTGATTCTGAGGCCAGAGTGCTATTTAGGACATCCGCAGAATGGCTATTATTCAAAACACAGAGAGTAACCAATGCTGGTGAGGATTTGGAGAAAGGGGAACAATTACATTTTGTTGATGGGAATGTAAATTAATGAAGCCACCGTGGAAAAGAGTATTGAGACTTCTTATAAAATAAGAAATAGAGGGGCCGGCACTGTGGCTCACTTGGTTAATCTTCCACCTGCGACACCAGCATTCCATATGGACACCAGGTTTTAGTCCTGGTTGCTCCTCTTCCAGTCCAGCTCTCTGCTGTGCTCAGGAGGGCAGTGGAGGATGGACCAAGTGCTTGGGCCCCTGCACCCACATGGGAGACCAGGAGAAGCACCTGGCTCCTGGCTTCGGATTGGTGCAGCTCCGGCCATGGTGGCCATTTGGGGAGTGAACCAACGGAAGGAAGACCTTTCTTTCTCTCTCTCTCTCTCTCTCTCTGTTATAACTCTGTCAAATAAAAATTAAAATAAAATAAAATAATCAGCCCTTAAGGCATGCGGATCCGGCTGAAAAGCCCATGAGAGTATTTCAGGCATGGAAAGCCAAGACACTCTGGGGAAAAAAAAAAAGAAAAAAAAAGAAAAAAAAAAAAAAAAAAAAAAAAAAAAAAAAAAAAACAAACCTAAATGAAAGATCTCCGCGAGTGAGATCCCAGTGGAAAGAACGGGTCATCAAAGAAGGAGGCACCTTTCTCTGAAGGGAGGAAAGAACTTCCACTTTGACTATGGCCTTGTCTAAAAATTATCATAGTCAGTGGAACTCAGGGGGCTTCCATAGCCTTGGCAGCTCATGACAAGAGCCTAGGTTGATTACTGATGCCATAAACAAGAGTGTCAATTTGTTAAGTCAACAACAGGAGTCACTGTGCACTTACTCCTCATGTAGGATCTTTGTCCTTAGTGTGCTGTACATTGAGATCTAATGCTATAACTAGTACTCAAACAGTATTTTTCATTTTGTGTTTCTATGTGGGTGCAAACTGTTGAAATCTTTACTTAATATATGCTAAACTGATCTTCTGTATATAAAGAGAATTGAAAATGAATCTTGATGTGAATGGAAGGGGAGAGGGAGTGGGAAAGGGGAGGGTTGCGGGTGGGAGGGACGTTATGGGGGGAAGCCATTGTAATCCATATTCTGTACTTTGGAAATTTATATTCATTAAATAAAAGTTAAAAAAATAGAAAAAAAAAAAAAGAAATAGAGTGTTTTCCACATGATTCAACAATCCTACTACTGGATATATACCCAAACAGAAATACTGTTCAAAATAGGGGTTGGCGCTGTGGCGCAGCGGGTTAATGCCCTGGCCTGAAGCGCCGGCATCCCATATGGGCTCTGATTTGAGTCCCAGCTGCCCCACTTCCAAGCCAGCTCTCTGCTATGGCCTGGGAAAGCAGTGGAAGATGGCCAAGCCCTTGGGCCCCTGCACCTGCGTGGGAGACCCAGAGGAAGCTTCCGGCTTCGGATCAGTGCAGCTCTGGTTGTTGTGGTCAATTGGGGAGTGAACCATGGGATGGAAGACCTCTCTCTCTCTCTCTTTCTGCCTCTCCTCTCTCTGTGTAGCTCTGGCTCTTTAAAAAAAATATCCAAAATATGGAATCAACCAAAGTACACATCACCAGATGAATAAAGAAAATGTGGTGTGTGTGTGCATTCATGTCGATATATGCACAAAATGGAACATTATTCAGCTACAAAAAAGAAAAAACTCTACCATTTGCATGTTTAATTAAATAAGGCAGACACAGAAAGACAAATACTGTATGTTCTTTATATGTGGGAATTAAAATGAAAAATAAAAATAAAAAAACACAAAAACAAGAATAGAACTACCTGTATCAGTATTACTAAAATATATTTTTGTTAAACTTTGTATCTTTGTTAAACCAATGTTTAAGTGTTATTACTACTATAGTTTAGATGATCTGTGATTATTTTAAAATTTGCTATATATGGGTGAGACAGTCATCTTTCCATTTGCCATCTGGTGCTTGTTTATAGCCCTTGCCTATGTTATTGCTGAATGAGGGTCTTTTTAGATATCACTTGTTGATCTCCTTATGAAGTGCAGCATTAAGCCCTTGACTGTAATGTTAACTGAAAATACAATCTCTCAAAAACTAAAAAAGAATGAAGGAAGGAAGGAAGGAAAGAAAGGGAAGGGGAGGAGAATAGGAGGGAGGGGAGAGGAAGGAAAAGAGGGAGGGAAAGAGTGGGAGGAGGTAGAAAGGGTGAAAGAGAGGAAGAGAATACTATTATATTCTCAGCTGTATCTATAAACGACACTGAAGCTGTTCTCTTTGTGTTACTATTACATTAATATGAAAAAATAAGGTACCAGAGGGGGAAAAAAAAACCAAAAAATGAAACAAAGAAGTTCATGGAACTAAAATTTATTTTGGTGCAAAACAATTTTTTCCACCTAGAAGTGGAGCCAGATGGTCGCTGAGTTAGATGTGCCTTCAATCGTCTTCCCACAGAAAAACAAATTGGTCAGCTATTCACTCACCAAGTCACTTTCACAAGTGCCGAGGCAGCCAGGCAAGGGACCCCAGTACCCGGTTTTAGTAATAAAAACACACATTGGGGGAGGCAGAAAGTAGGGAGTTGCCACATCATGCCCCCTCCAACTCCAACCAGCTCTTCACTATGGGAAGAGGAAACTGGACTTGAACCCTAGAACCAAGCCTGCTGCTATGAACCCTAGGGCTGGATAGGGCCCTGCAGCTCTTGCTCTAGAACAGTACTTACAGAGTAAGCCCATGGATCCTCTTAGCAAAGTGCCCAAGGGGCCTTCTCCGATACCCCTCCTTCAACCTCTGACAGACAGTGGAGCCAGACTCCGGCTGTTGGAGAACGGGGTGGAAAAGTCAGTGGAGAACTTTGGCTTGGAGCTCAATGCCAGGCCTGGTGTGATGAGACCCAGCTGCATACAAAGTCCACAGGCCTCTGTCTCCAGGCCCTCTGCTCACAAGCAGAGCCTTTAGCAGTTTATTCCGAATCATACACAACTGCTGACGGGACAAACCTGGGATAGAGGTGCCCTTTAGTGCTGAAATAGCAACAAAACACAACTGAAGACTTGTGGCAGACCTTGACAAAGGGCGCCACCTAGTGCCAAAATAGCAGACGCAGCTGCAAGCTCAGAAAAAAACAGACTGCTTAGATTTCTGGACAGCAGACACAAAACCAGGAAAAAAAATATACTAATCCCTTCAATGTTTGGACTCTGTCATATGATAACAAGAATTAAAAAGAAACTCTAAGGGAACCATGAGCTCACCAAATAAACAAAATTAAGGGTCAAAAACCAATCAGAAACAGATACATGCAAATTTCAGGTGCATAATTTTAGATAGATATTTTTAGGATACTCAGATTCAGGAAAACAGAGAAACAATTTATAACTCTAAGAAAAATTTAGCAGAGAGAGGGGGCAATTTTTTAAAAACATGAAACAGAAATCCTTAAGCTGAAAGGCATATTAAGTGAAATTAAAAACACAGCAGAAAGTATTAATATCAGAATACATCACACAGAAGATTGACCCCGAGGTGAATCTGAAGACAAGTTATTTAAAAAACACATAGTTGGAGGAGGAAAAAAAGGCAAAAAGAATGAAGAGGAATGAAGAAAGCTTACAGGAACTTTGGGACAGCAATAAAAGTGTGAATATCCAAGTACCGGGGTTCAAAGAGGGACTTAAGAAGGCCAAAGGGGGGGCCGGCGCTGTGGCTCACTTGGTTAATCCTCCGCCTGCAGCGCCGACATCCCATATGGACACCAGTTCTAAGAATTTGTTTTGTTATGGCAGCAGTGCTGTGGGTGTCTTTCCTTTGGCTAGAGTTGGTATACCGCATTGCTCTTAAGCGCTCAAACATGGGAAAGATACCCCCCTCTCAGAAACCCACATAGATTACCAAACATAATGAATCTGAGTGATAAGAGCCTGTCACCGGGCTGATGCTGTGGTGCAGTGGGTTAACGCCCTGGCCTGAAGTGCCAGCATCCCATATGGGTGCTGGTTCTAGTCCCAGCTGCTCCTCTTCCAGTCCAGCTCTCTGCTGTGGCCCAGGAGTGCAGTGGAGGATGGCCCAAGTGGTTGGGCCCCTGCACCCACATGGGAGACCAGGAAGAAGCACCTGGCTCCTAGCTTCGGATCTGTGCGGTGCCGGCCATAACAGCCATTTGGGGAGTGAGCCAGCAGAAGGAAGACCTTTCCCTTTCTCTGTCTCTCTCTCATTGTCTATAACTCTACCTGTCAAAAAAAAAGGGGGGGGGCAAAGGGGTGGAAAGCATATTCAAAGAGATGATAACAGAAAACTTCCCAAACCTGAACAAAGAAGCAACTGCCCGGAAACATGAAGGCCGAATGTCACCAGGAAGACTCAACTAAGTCTAAGTCAAGACATATTACAACCACGCCCTCCAAGGTTAAAGAGAGGGTTCACAAGGCTGCAAGACGAAAACAAAACAAGTAACATATAAGGTGTCTGAATTTCCTGAGCGCAGATGTGTTATCAGTAACCGTCTATAGGCCAGGAGACAGTGGAATGAGATTTTTGCAGTTATGATAGAAGAAACTGCCAAACAAGACAATTGTACCAAGCACAGATATCCTTTAGATATGAAGGATAGACATTCCCCATACACAAAATTGAGGGAATTTATCACCGCCAGACCTGTATTACAAGAAATGTTAAATGGAGTCTTCAAACTGAGAGAAATATACTAACAAGTAAAAAGAAAGCATTAGAAGGTAGAAACCTTTCTGAATAGACAGCCTTAACATCAATCTATGCATCTATAGCCAAACAACCTATTTAAGAACATGCATTGGAGAAGGGACTGTCTTTCTGATAAATGGTACTGGGGATGCTGGATATCCATATGTAGAAGAATCAAATTATGTACAAAAATTATGTACAAAAATCAACTCAAAATCGATTAAAGACATAAATTTAAGAGCTCAAGCCAGGAAACTACTAGAAGAAAACACAGGGGAAACACTTCAAAACACTGAAATGGCCACTTATCTTTTGTTTTTAATCAGACACCAAACCAAAGGAAACAATCAAGAATGAAGAGACAGCCTACAGAACTGGAGAAAATGTTTGCAATCTATATATTGGACAAAGAGTTAGTATCTAGAATATATAAGGAACTCAAAAAAGCACAGGACCAAACAATCCAATTGAAAATTGGCTAACAGGTCTGAAAAGGCCTTAAGAGGAAGACATACTAATGGCCAACATGTACATCTGCACACCCGTGTTCAGCGCAGCACTGTTTCTAGTAGCCAGCAAATGGGAACAATGTACGTGGTCATCAACAGGTGAACAATGAAAATGTGAAAAACGAGGAAAATGTGATACATACACACAATGGAATACTACTGATCCATAAAAGCATGAACACCTGAATTTACTGATCATTATATTAAGTGATATTAGACAGGCAAAGGAACATAAGCCTGAATTTACTCTCTACGTAGAATCTAAAAAAATTGTATCATAGAAATTGAGAGTAGAATGGTGAATATCAGAGACTGGAGAGAACAGGGGAGAGGGAAGTGCTAACAGGTACTAAGTTATAGTTAGACAGGAGAAAGAAGTCCAACAAAAATGTATTTTTATATGTATATTAAAAAGCTCGATAAGATGATTTCTAATGTTTTCACCATGAACAGATGGTAAATGTTTGAAGAGATAGTTATGTTTGCCCTGAATTAAGCACTGTATAATGCAAACATACATCAAGACATCACATATTACCCCATAAATATGTATAATTTTAGCTAACAGTTTAGAAAGAGAGGGAGTTCAGGATGTGAGGATTCAGCAGGAGTGAAGAATCTAACTGTATGGCATGTGTGCCTAGCAGAGACAACACATACACATATATGCACACATACACACACACTTACATTAGTGGAAACAAATCGTGCAGGGAAAACAGGTCTCAGACACATCATTGTCTCTTCAGTAGGCTATAAGATGCAGCAACCATAAACAAGAAGGATATGCTAGTTTTAAAAAATTTCCAATTTATGCAGTTTCTTCATAATATACATTTTACACAAAATTTTTGAAGACCCCCTTGTACAACTATTTCTTAGCATGACAAGATGTACAAACACTATAGTTTTTCTACCTATTTACTACCTACCTTATTTAAGGTCTACAGAAAAATGTTAAAGGTGAAATATTTGTACTATGAAAGCCAGATGCAAAAAGTGAAAATAAAAATGAAAGGAAAGCATGCTGTTCACACTGCTATGTATCCTTTTAAATTTATAGATTTACACAAGAGCATAAGAGTATCCAGAAGAAAACTCTAATGGTATGATTTAAATACCACTTTCAAATACAAAGAAATTGAAGATATTTTGTCCTATCAGAACAGGTTTGGGGAGAAATGCTATAGCTTCTCTCAAAGACAACAGTCTCATAAGAATAAGGAAAAAAACATGAACCCTCGAAGGAACACAACAAGGCTTCAATATTAGAATGTGAAGATGAAGAGATTAATGAAATGACTGAAATGGAATTCAAAAGATTAATCACAGGGTTTCTCAGGAGTAATAAGAAGCAAATCCACAAATTAAAATAACCATACATGACATGAATGAAAAATTCTCCCATGAAATTGAGATTTTGAAGAGAAATCAAAATGAAATACTAGAAATGAAGAACTCAATATGTCACATACAAATGTGGTGGAAAATTTACAGACTTGCTGAGGTAGGAGAAATAATATCTGACCTAGAAGACAAATCTTTGGAAAATTTTCAGCTGGAACAACCACCAAAAAAAATTAGAAAAATTTAAGAAAGTGTTGGAGATTTACAGAATACTATTAAACAAACCAACATGTGGATCTTAGGAGGTTCTAAAGGTGTGGAAACGAAGACTGAATTAGAAATAATTACAGAAAACATCCCTAATTGGAAGAAAGGGATGTACAAATACATGAGGTACACTGAACTGATTATGAACATGACCAGAAAAGATCTCTACCATGACACATCATAGTCAAATTTTTAAAAGTAAAACAAAATAAAAGATTCTAAAATGTGCAAGAGAGAAATGCCAGATTACTTTCAGAGGATCTCCAATTAGACTCACAGTTGACTTTTCATCAGAAATCCTATAGGCTAAGAGAATGGAGAGACATAATCCTAATATTAAGAGAAAAAACTGTCAATCCAAAAATACTGTACCCTGCAAAGTTCTCATTTATGAATCAAGGTGAAATAAAGACCTTCCATTACAAACAGAAATTGCAAGAATTTGTCACCACTTGTCCAGTCTTATAAAAGATGCTGAAGAATGTGCTACACACAGAAACACAGAAACATGGTCACTACTATGAAAGAACAGGAAGGCAGAAATCTCCCAGTAAAAGAACAAAGGGAATTCAAAGTAAATAATAAAAATATTTATAGCAAAATGGCAGGGCCAAGTTGTTATTAATCAACAGTCACCTTGAATGTAAAAGGCTTCAACTCTCCAGTTAAAAGATACAGATTGGCTGAATCGATTAAGAAACCCATCTATTTGCTGCCTACAAGAAACACATTTCACTAACAAAGATATATGTAGACTGAAAGTGAAAGGATGGAAAAAGATATTCCATGCTAACAGAAACCAAAAAAGCTGGTGTGTAGCCATCCTAATATCAGACAAAATGGACTTTAACACAGAAGCTGGTAAAAGAGACAAAGAATGGCACTATGTAATGATTAAGGGATCAATTCAACAGGAAGATGTGATTGTTATAAACATACATGCACCTAATTACATGTCACCTAGCTATTTAAAAGAAATGTTAATAGATCTAAAGGGAGACAGACTCCAGTAAATAGTAATGGGAGACTTTAATACCTCACTTTCATCAATGGAAAGATCAACTAGATAGAAAATCAATAAAGAAATAACAAAAAGAAAGCTAATTGAACTATGGATCAAATGGACCTGATATCTATAGAACCTTCCATCCTAAGTTGCAGAATACACATTCTTTTTATCAGTTCATGGAACTTTCTCTAGGATAGACCATATTTAAGGCCATAAAGCAATTCTCAACAAATTCATAAACACCAAAATCATACCATGCACTTTTCTGACCACAATGGAATGAAGTTGGAAACTAACAACTCAAGAATGTCTAGAACATAGACAAACACATGGACACTGAACCACAAGCTCCTGAATGAACAGTGTGTCTTAGAAGAAATTAAAAGATAAATCAAAAAATTTCTGGAAACAAATGACGATAATACAATACATAAAAATTATAGGATACAGCAAAATCAGTGTTAAGAGGAAAGTTTATAGCAATTAGTACTTACATGAAACTGGAAAGGCAACAGATAAATGAGCTATCAATGCATCTCAAGGACTGAGAAAAATAACAACAAACCAAACCCCAAATTAGTAGGAGAAAAAATATTTAAATTAGAGAAACCAAAAATACAAAGGAACAGTGCAGTGAAGAGCTGGTTTTTCGGAAAAAAAAATACAAAATTGATCCACCACTGGAACTAACCAAAACAGAGAGGAGGCCCTAATAAGTAAAATCAGAGACAAAAAAGGAAATATAACAATACATACCACAGAAAGAAAAAGAATCATCAGAATTGCTACAAAGAGCTGTATGTCGACAAATTGGGAAACCTAGAAGGAATGGATAGATTCCTGGACACAGACCACCTACCTAAATTGAGCCATGAAGACACAGAAAACCTAAACAGACCAATAACCAAGAAGGAAACTGAATCAGTAACAAATACCCTCCCAACGAAGAAAAGCCCAGGACCAGATGGCTTCACTGCTGAAGTCTATCAGACATTTAAAGAACTAATTCCAATTCTTCTCCAACTATTCAAAACAACTGAAAGGAAGGGAATACTCTCAAGTTCCATATATGAAGCCAGCATCACCTTAATTCCTAAACCAGAAAAAGATACAATAAAAAAAGAAAACTATAGATCAATTTCCCTGATGAACACAGACACAAAATTCCTCAGCAAAATGCTAGCCAATTGAATCTAACAACACATCAAAAAGATCATTTATCCAGTACAAGCAGGAGTTATCTCTGGTATGCAGTGATGGCTCAACATTCACAAATCAATAAATACGATACATCACACTAACAAACTGAAGAACAAAAACTATGTAGTTATCTCAATAGATGCAGAGAAAGCATTTGATAAAACACAACATTCTTTCACGATGAAAACCTAAAGCAAACTGGGTATGGAAGGAATATTCCTCAACACAATCAAGGCACTTTATGACATACTCATGGCTAGCACCTTATTAAATAGGAGAAAAGTTGGAAGCATTTCCATTAAGATCTGGAACCAGACAAGTATGTCCCCTCTCACCATTACTATTAGATATAGTCCTGGAAGTTTTAGCTAGAGTAATTAGGCAAGAGAAAGAAATCAAATGGATACAAATTGGAAAGGAGGCAAGTTATCCATATTTGCAGACAACATGATTCCATATATAGGGGATCCAAAAGACTCCACTAAGACACTATTGCTACTCATAAAACAGCTTGATATAGTGGCAAGATATAAAATTCACACACAAAAATCAATAGCCTTTGTATACACAGAAAATGCCACGACTGAGAAAGAACTTCTAAGATCAATCCCATTCATAATAGCTACAAAAAAATCAACCACGGATGTCAAAGATCTCTATGATGATTATTATGAAAACACTAAAGAAAATAGAAGACATTAAAAAAATGGAGAAACCTTCCATGTTCATGTATTAGAAGAATATCATCAAAATGTCCATACTACCAAAACCAATGTATAGATTCAATGCAATGCTAATCAAAATATCAATGACATTCTTCTCAGACCTAGAAAAAATGATGGTAAAATTCATATGCAAATACAAGAGACCCCAAATAGCTAAAGCAATCTTAAACAACAAAAACAAAGCAGGAGGCATCACAATAACAGATTTCAAGACATACTACAAAGCAGTTATAATCAAAACAGCCTGCTACTGGTGGAAAAAAAAAGACATATAGACCCCAATGGAACAGAATAGAAACTCCAGATATCAATCCATGCATCCACTATCACTTTATTTTTGACAAAGGAGCTAAAATTGATTGCTAGAACAAGGACAGTCTCTTCAACAAATGGTGCTGGAAAAACTGGACCTTTATATGCAGAAGTATGAACCAAGACCTCTACCGTACACCTTACACAAAAATCCACTCAAAATGGATGAAAAACCTAAATCTATGACATGAGACCATCAAATTACTAGAGAACATTGGGGAAACCCTACATGAGATTGGCACAGGCAAAGACTTCTTAGAAAAGATTCCAGCATACAGGAAATCAAAGCCAAAACTGACAAATAGGATTACATCAAATTGAGAAGCTTCTGCACTGCAAAAGAAATACTCAGCAAAGTGAAGGGGCAACTGACACAATGGAAGAAAATATTTGCAAACTATGTAACTGATAAAGGATTAATATCCAAAATCTATAAAGAGCTCATGAAACTCACCAACTACAAAACATACAATCCAGTTAAGGGCAAGGTTTTGAACATACATTTTTCAAAAAAAAAAAAAAAAAAAAGAAATTCATATGGCCAGCACAGACATAAAAAATGCTCAGGATTACTAGCTATCAGGGAAATGCAAACCAAAATCATAATGAGGTTTAACCCCACTGCATTTAGAATGGCTGTCATACAGAAATCAACAAACAATAAATGCTGATGAGGATGTGGGGGGAAAGCTACCCTAATCCACTGGTGGGAATGTAAACTGGTACCACCATTGTGGAAGACAGCATGGAGATATCTCAGAATGCTGAAAATAGATCTACCATATGACCCAGCCATCACACTCCTGGTATCTTACCCAAGGGAAATGATATCTGCATATGAAAGAGTTATGTGCACCCCTACTTCATCACAGCTCAATTAACAATAGCTAAGATATGGAATCAACCTGGATGTCCATAAACTAATGACTGGATAAAGAAATTATGGCATATATTCACTATGGAATACTATTTAGTATCAAAAAAATGAAATTTTGTCTTTTGCAGCAAAATGGATGCAAACTGGAAACCATTACACTTAGTGAATCATTATAATTAGTGAAATAAACCAGTCCCCAAAAGACAAACACCATAGTTTTCCCTGAGCTGTAGTAACTAACAGAGTATCTAAAATGTAAGGTATTGGAGTGAAATCTGAGATTCATTGATTATTTACAGTCCTTACATCTACTGTTGAAGAACAATGTTATTTTTCCTCATACTATTTGTTGAACTCTTTACTTACTCTAGGGTCAATCATATGAGCATAAAGGAAACAAAACAGATCTTTGTAAAAATTAAGAGTAGGAGTAGGAGAGAGATTAGGAAGAAGGGTGGGAGCATTGGTGGGCAGGAAGGAATGGTGGGAAGAACCACTATGTTCCTAAATCTGTATATATGAAATATATAATTTTTATACTTTAAATAAAATTAAAAAAAAAAAAACTGAATAAGAGAAAAAACTCACAAGAGATAAATAAAAGCTGACCTAGTCACATCACAGATAACTTGAATTCAAAGAATGGTAGAATAGATGTAGGTGTAGTGGTACAGTGGGTTAAGATACTGCTTGTGACATCAGCATTCCATATCAGAGTGCTGATTTGAGTCTCAGCTATTCTACATCTCATTCAGCTTCTAGCTAATGCATGCAGAGAGGGAGTGGATGATGGTACAAGTGCCCCTGCCACCCACATGGCAGATCTGCATGGAATGTGGTGTTCCTGGCTTCTCTCTGGCCCAGCCTTGGCTGTTGTGGGCATTAGGGGGTGAACCAGTGGATGGGAGATATCTCTCTCCACCTCCCACCTCTTCTCTTCTCCCTCTCCCTGCAACTTTGCTTTTCATATAGATGAAAAGATACTTAGAAAAAAGAATGGCAGAGTATCAAATTGCAACACCACCAGAAGACTCCTGTTATTCCAATTCTTCCCTTTTTCCCATGCCTTATTTCCACCTGACTGCACATGTTCAATGAGACAAGCTTTAGGGCAGTTACCAGCACAGGCTCTAGAACCAGAGCATTTGGGTTCAGATTCCTCTCTCTGCCATTAAAGAGTCACATGGTCTTTTCAAATTACTTCCCAATGTTAGTTTAAAATAAGGATGTGGATTATATTGATCAGAGGTTTAAACAACTGTGTTACAGTCATGTTGCACTTTTTAAAAAACCTTGTACTCACCAAAGAACTGTGCTCGTGCCTAAATATCCATATCAGCGTGGGGGGAAAAACCTACAAACAGGAACAGCACTATACCTACGTGAGGGAGTGCTGTGAGGATAAAATCAATATGCATAAAACCCTTAAGGGTGGTTCTATCGCCCATGGTACACACTCTATTTTTTTTTATTTTATTTATTTTTTTGACAGGCAGAGTGGACAGTGAGAGAGAGAGACAGAGAGAAAGGTCTTCCTTTGCCGTTGGTTCACCCTCCAATTGCCGCCACGGCCGGCGCGCTGCAGCCAGCGCACCGCGCTGATCTGATGGCAGGAGCCAGGAGCCAGGTGCTTTTCCTGGTCTCCCATGGGATGCAGGGCCCAAGCACCTGGGCCATCCTCCACTGCACTCCCTGGCCACAGCAGAGGGCTGGCCTGGAAGAGGGGCAACCGGGACAGAATCCGGCGCCCCGACCGGGACTAGAACCCGGTGTGCCGGCGCCGCTAGGCGGAGGATTAGCCTAGTGAGCCGCGGCGCCGGCCAGTACACACTCTATTGATGTCAGCTATATTTTGCCTATATTCTTTGCAAAGGATATGGTTAACATTTATTTTAAACTGTACACAAAGATTACCAGACATGAATGATGAGTTATCTTAGTTTGATTTCTGTGAATTGGAAATCTATTCAAACCTATCTACTGCCCATCTATGGACTGGTGTAATCATTTTGAGCTTTAGGGGAGAATTTGAGAACCATGCAAAACTTAAATTTCATGCTTCAACAGCACTGCAAATGAATATACAATAATGTGTTAACTTACACAGACTGAGCATGAGTGAACATTCCACCACAGTCCAAAAGATTTGGAATAGATATTTCTGAGCATTTTTGAGTTCCATGCAATACAATGCACAACCTGAATACCACCTGGAACACTTAGTAAAGAAGATGGTTGACTTCACTTCTTCTATTTTGCTTTTGCAGCAGGCCTTAAAAGCAATTACTATTCCATTACTGTTCACACAGGAGAAAATTTACCAGCCTGTAATTTGGAAACAGAGAAGACAGAAGAAAATGGAGCCACCTACTATAGTTTTGAGAAAGAAGCAAACAACAGCCTAAATGGTAAAGACATAACTTTCATCACACCAAACAATAATCTGAACATATTTGTATGTCTATTCCTGAAATAATATCAGAAAAAGTAGGTGGAGGGAGGCAGACCAATGAGAAAAGACAATAGGAAAAGGCAAAAGGGAGAAGGTCTTTTAAAGCCAAATTGTTATTTCTGGCTCATTAAAACATCAAAGCCCAAACAAAAACTGCTCGTCTCCAAAGGTCTCTGTCAAGTACTGTACATTCAGGAAAAGTAATCTATAGATTTAACATTTATAGCCTAGGGAAATTGGTTATAGTTTTATATACATATTTTTATAAAAGTCTCACATTTTATCAGACCTACGGCATGACCATTAATATATTTCCAGAAGGGGAGAAATAAGACCTAAGGGGCACATTTCAGGTAAAATAAAATTTTTATGCTACATTGAAGGGAATCTCCTAGGTCTCTTAAATTTAAAAAGATAATTAAAGCAAGTAATTGTAGAAGGGTGTAAAATAGGTAAGCATAAGTCTCCTTTCAGGAAAGCTTTACAGAGTTACTATTGAGGGGGAAAAGTGCCAACCACTGTGAACCCAAGTATCCATTGGGTATGGCTCCAATAAGCCGTACGTAAAGGGGGAAGCACAGGAAGGCTTCAGAAAAGCAGCAAGACAGAAATAAACTTCAACTCTACCTTGCCTAGCACACAGAAGCTTGAGAATGTGCAACAGAAAAAGTCAAACAAGGGGTCCCTGCACCTCACTGCTTTCCAGAAACATCTTCAAGATGAAGATTTCTTTGTTCCTTTCACTAGCCCCACAAGTATCTCAGTGCTGGCCTGTCTTCCAGTCATACCTCATTAAATTTCAGGTTAAAAAATGTAAAGCTTTTTTTTCCCCCTTGCTTGGAAAGTGCTATTTTTTTAACCTTTCAATGCAATTGATTTCCAAAGGTGAAACGAACTTCACCTGAAAAGCACCCACTTTGAGGAAATCTTTGAAGGTTTTCTAGTGAAGAACAGAAGGCTGATCAATAGTGTTATTGAAAATACGATGAGAGCGCAAGTCACATTTATCTGTAGCTGTGGCTTTTATTAAAGCAGCCTAACTCCTTTGCAAATAAGCTTTTCCAGGGAGCTAGATCGATTGGGTGTACAGGCAGGCAGGCAGGCAGGCAGGATCACCTGTGATTCCTAGTGCATAACCCCATCAGTGCCACAGGAAAAACAGGAGTTGCTGAGGTACTGGAAAGCTGCAAAAACCCCTACCATCTCCTCCAAGGGCCAGCCCAGTTTCTGGGGCTCACACTCAGCTTCCCTTGCAAATGGACTTGGCTGTTAATACAGGATTGTTCAGTGCAAACATTTCTTTCCTGGCAGCAGAGTTCAGTTGAAAAAGGAGGCTGAAAATTAGTTAGCTGTATGGGAGCAAAATGCACCATTCCAGTTACCAGGAAGGAATAATTAAACACAGATTGCCTGTTGTGTCTTTAATTTAATTTGGAGACCTTTCATCCTTTACTTGCCTTCATTTGCAGCCAATACTTAGTGAGCTAATTTGTACCTGGTTCATTTTTCCTTTTATCTTATCTACTTTTAACATCAACCATGGAAATTAGAAGCACTATGAATAAAAAATGAAGCCTGACTTGGGACATTCTTTAGTACTGTGAATTACTTAAGAACTAATTTGTGTGCATGCACAATATAAAGGGCTGAGATAGATGAGCACGCCTCAGGCCTACCGCATCCCTCATCAGCATCTTTGCTTTCCCCCCAGAAGCTGCAGGTTTTAAAAGTTTCATCTGGTCCTCCCTTTCCTCCAAGGACAGTGACTACATTGTAATCCACATGGAATCATCCAAGCACCAGTATGCACGTATGGCCCATCACCCCATGAATAACCTAAAGATGGAAAGGAAACTAGGGCCAGCCGGTAAAGCCACCATTGTAAAGCTGGCATCCCATATGGACACCAGTTGGAGTCCCAGCTGCTCCACTTCTGATCAAGCTCCTTGCTACTGATCCGGGAAAGCAGTAGAAGATGGCCCAAGTGCTTGGTCTCCTGCACCCACCTGGGAGACCTGGGAGAAGCTCCTGGCTTCAGCCTGCCCCAGCACTGCTGTTGTGGCCATTTGGAGAGTGAAACAAAGAATGGAAGATCTCTTTGTCACTCCCTTTTTTTCAATAATCTTAAGGAAACTAAATTTTAAATTATGGAAAGTACACAAGTTTAAAATTGCAGAAGTTTCACCAATCTCGGGAGCAGACATTTGGTGCAGTGGTTGTGATGGTGCTAGGAAAGCCCATATCCCATATCAGAGCATTGGGTTTGAGCCCAGGCTCTGCTCGTATTCTAGCTTTCTGCTGGTGCACTCCCTGGAAGGCAGCAGGTAATGCTTAAGGACCTGGGTCCCTGCCACCCATGTGGGAGACCCAGACTGAGTTCAGGGCCCCTGGCTTTGGCCTGACCCAGCCCCACTGTTGTGGACATTTGGGGAGTGAACCAGCAGATGGGAGATTTCTTTCAAATAAATAAATTTTTTTTTAAATTTCATTAATTAATGAATTCAGTGGGGCTT
Organism: Oryctolagus cuniculus; assembly: GCF_051225735.1. NCBI lineage: Eukaryota > Metazoa > Chordata > Mammalia > Lagomorpha > Leporidae > Oryctolagus > Oryctolagus cuniculus. The sequence continues at coordinate 101,684,102 of NC_142871.1, read as the reverse complement.
GCCATTGAAGGTTGGGAGGGGAGGAGAGGAATTTCAATAAGGAAGACTGCATGTACAACCACACATGTAATTGGCAAACAGAGGTCTGATCTGTCAGAAACACCTGTCAGCGGGGGGAAGGAAGGTGCTAGCCCTAAGATTTCTGTCTGAGAGTAACACCCAGGAGATACAGAAGTCAAATTCTAAGTGTGCCATACACATTAAATTTAAAAACAAAAAACCCTGTATGCTTTGTACTTCTCCATGAACAATAGGTGGGTGCACACACTCACTTTAAGATAATTTTATTTCCAATCATACACAATTTTAGTGTCTTGGAAGTTTCTCCTGCATTTTTCTTTATAATTTCCATCGTGCCAAGACTATTTTTCCTTCTGTCCTCTCCTCTTCATCTTGTTCCCTTCAAACTGTGGACTAATAATAATAAAAAAAAAACCTCTTTTTTTCTCCTACACCAACAAGCCCTGTGTTCAGTTTGGGAAGCATCAAAGGAAGACTGAGTCGGTCCAGCACCTGCATGTGCCCACCCTTCCACCACCCGACACCTCCTGTCAACAGGCCAGCAGCCGGGGACGGTGGAATCATTCCTGCTTCAATCCAGCGCCAACAAGACTACCTAAGCTCAAGTGTGCTCTTTTCCCTCTGCGGGGCCACATGTTTCACAGGTGAGGCAATTTCTAATTCGTACAGGAAGGCAGGTGGGGAAAGACACTGGGGTTTTAAAACTACGGACACTGAAATTAAAGGCTTTGCTTCAGAATATAAGCCCCTCCTTAGTGGAGAAAATAAAAGTTCAAAATCAGATGGTATCTTTAACCTGGGTGATAATAAAGGCCATCTATACCATGGCGAACTCATTTATTTCTCTCGCTACATGGGGAAAGGAGGGAGAAGATGGAAAACGATTGCTTCTTCTATTGATGAAGGTGAAGAAGTCGGCAATTATCTCTAAGAAATGGATTTTTACAAGCCAGATAGAAAAATTAACCTGGAAGGATCCAGAATAGGTCTGCCTGAGGTTAAGAAAGCAAAATGGAGCGATCAAGATGAAAGTGTGTGTAGCGGCATGTGTGCGTGTGTGCGCAGACCAGCTGCTTCCTAGACACGCAGCGTCTTTTAGGAGTTCACCGCGTCTCGCTCAGTGTTTTCTCAACGCCCAGATTAGGAGGCGGGGCAGTGGATCTCAGAGGCAGGATGGCCAAGAATTTCAGGTGGAGGAAAGCAATGATCTCGTGGGAGGTCAAGGAGATCAGGAGTTCATTTAGCTCTAATTGAGAAGAAAAATGGACAAAACCACGCAACCCAGCCTCATCGGCAGACTACACACACATACACCCCCACCGCCACACGGTGCCAGTCGGCTGCTTGCCCAGGCCGCCTTGGCAGCAGGGGGACCCCACCCACAGCACCGGGACTCAGCGGCCCCCGCAGCGGCCAGTGGCTTACTTGCCACGGGGAGGCCTGGGAGAAAGGTGGAGGAAAGAAAGCGGGCAGCCCAGATGATACCTCGGGCGGCGCGGAAACATAATGGCAGGGTTTTCTTGAGTCAGAGGGACTCTGAGTCTCAAACAGACCTTTCTCCGGGGTGTAGGAGAGAGATGGAGGCCAGACCACCAGACACGTCCATGCTTTCACTAACAATCATTTCCAAGCAGAGGGTTGAAGGAGAGAAACTAGTCTGCAAGCTGATTTTTCGTCTCTCCCTCTCCAGGTGAGACGCACACCTGTATACGCCAAGGGGCATCTAAGCACAAGCCCAGCCATTCCCTTCCTGTGCCGGCCCCTCCCTGCCTGGTGCTCCACATTTAGATCGATCCGAGCAGGTCCCCACGCCGAGCCTCGAGACAGCAAACGTCCGGGACCCACTCTTTCCCTTGAGCTACATTGACCTTCTTACTCCTTCCCACACCTCCTGCACCTCAGGCGAGGAGCGGCTCCACGCGAGTCCCGAAGGCACGCACAGAGAACTGAGAACTCCAAAGTGCAGCCAACGCAAAAGGGGACCCGAGTGCGGCTTCCCCCGCTACCCTGCCGGCCCGAGACCCTCTCCCGCCTCGCCTCCCACCCTCCCACCCCCAACTCCCAGGTGTATGGGGCCGGCTGCTACCTCCTGGAAAAGCTCCAGGCTGTAGGTGTTGTCGTCGTCGGCGAAGAACAGTACGCCGGGCTGTGCGCGCTGGTGCTGATGCCTCTGGCGCAGCCACGCGAGGCCGGCGTTGCGCTGCTCCGTGGCGCGCGGCAGCCCAGGCCGCTTGTAGCGCCGCGGCGTGGGCACGTGCAGGTGCGTGCTGGGCAGCCCGGCCCGCGCCAGGAAGCGGCTCACCAGCTCGCTGCGCGCAGTGGCGTCCTCCACCAGGATCCAATGCAGCTGCGCCACCTGGCGGAAGGTGTTGGCCAGGCGGGTCAGCTCGGCTTTCTGCACCGGGCGGCTGTAGGTGGGCGTGATGGCATAGATGGTGGGCAGCTGCGGCTGGGGCGGCGGCTGGGCCCGAGACTCATTGCGCTTCTCCGGGCTGCGCCCCGGGCCGCCCCTGCGGAGCGGGAGGCGGGCGCTCCCGCGGCCCAACGCGTAAGGAGAGAAGTACGGGCGCGGGGTGAGCGGGGGCGCGGGTCTGCGCGTGTCCACGTCGAGCATGATGATGACGATTAGGATCCAGGGCAGGAGGATGAAGAAGCGACTGAACAGCACGGACTTCATGGTGCGCGCTTCCCAGATGCCCCAGAGAGGGGCGAGGCTTGGAACTCCAGTGTGCAGCTTGGACGGCGGCTGCGCCCGGACTCAGGGAGCGGCGCTGGCCAGCGCGCTTTCCATGGAGCCAGGGGTGGGTGGGTGGGGGGGGGGGCGCGCGGCAGAGGACCCGGAGCCTCGCTGGCTCACCACCTGGGCGCCGGGGCTCGGCGCAGGTGCGCAGAAGCCACGCTGCGTGGAGTGCCGGTGGGCACCACGCGGTGTCCCGCTCTCCGGGGGAGCCGGCGGGAGGCAGAACTCGATGCAGCGGCGCGCTGCTGGCCCCGGAGTTGTGCGGCGACAGCGTAGGTCCTCGCGGCGCTTTTTCCGAAGTGGGAGCCGGCACGGGGTGCGCCTCGAAGCTCGCGCCCCGCGGCGCTGTGGACCAGGGGGCTCCAGCCACTGGCCCCCGGGACGCTCTCTGGGACTCCTTTCCGGGGGACGGCCGGCAGCGTCGGGGCTTGCCTCCTTCACATCCCAGGTGAGAGGCGCCGATCACCTGGAGGGGACGCGGGGCTGTTGTGCCCAAGCTCAGTTCCGAGTCCTGCGCTCCTGTCCCTCGCTCTTCTCTCCTCAGACGCTCTCCCGGCTCCGGCAGCGAGATCCCAAAGCCCGGAAAGAAAGAAAAAGCGAAGGGGCGGGGGCGCTGCAGGCTCCAGCGTCCTCGCAGCGCTCCGGTGGGAAAGGCAGCAGCACGGCTACTGGCGGAGAGGGGAGGGAGGGGGCCCGCTCTGCGCCGGCTCTGCGCGGACGGCCCCGCGAGCTGGCCGGGGAGGCGGCCGCTGCACCGCGCACCGCACCGCACCGCACCGCGGAGGGAGGGAGGGAGGGGCGGGAGGACGGTCCCCGCCGGGCCGCGCGCTCAGCTGCCTGTCACACTGCAAGGTCTTTAGAGATCAGCCGCGAAAATCCCATGCAACGTGCGGGAAACTCTGGAGACCCCGGGTGAGGAGTGGGAGGAGAGAGGCGGGATCGGTCCTCGAGCTCCCAGCCGCGGGGTCGGAGAGGGCGGAGCAGCGGCGACAAAACCCGCTCTCGCCGAGGCAGGAGTCCACAGACAGCCACCGAGGTGGAGAGGGGTCGCCGGCCTGACCGCAGCTAGGGCGGGGGCGGGGGGATTTTTAAAACTCCAGCTGAGTACGTTTAACTTATTTTTCTTCAGCAATTTGGAGTCGCGGTCCCTCGCCGTTGGCTGTCAAACGGGAATTAGCCCGTTTGACCCTCCCAGTGATCCTTTGAAGGAGGTCTGAGAAGCTTGGAGTTCAAAGGGATTTCTTCGAGGTCGGTGGCAAGCGCCGAGGGTCCAAAGGACATTGGTCTCCTTAGTACATAGCCCCTGGCTTCCTCTCCGCACGCAACACAGCCCAGCGGGGCGGGGCGGGGCTGGCCTTGCTAGACACAAACATGGTGCCATCAAAATCAAACGGAGCACATGGTAACAGTGTCTGGAAGACGCCAAGCAAACAGTTGGTGTGCTCCTATCCAGCAGATCCGGCTGAGTCTGTAATGTCCCAGGAAGAAAGGAGACAGGAGACGGGCCACACTTGGCAGACACGTCCTAGGGCGGTGCTTGCAAAGCAGCGTGAAAACCCCTTTCCCCAGGCCCATCCTTTCTTGGTTATGTCCTTCCCAGTTTGCTCACAGATAAATCTACCCCACCGCGCGGCTGAGAGCACAGTGGTGAGCTGCATGCTTGTTTTCTCCCAGCCCTACCTTTGCACCTCCTGCCTGTGATCAGGTCTTGATTTCTCAAACTTCCCTTTCAGATTCTGAAACCTGAGATGGAAGTTCAGGCCAACACCCTACCCACACCCAACCCCCACTCCTGGCAGGACCAAAGACCCTTCTGTCCCAACTTCAGTTAGGTCACTCACAACTCATAATTAAAGCTGCAGGTTAGTGCACCCTTAACATAACAAAAGGTGAATCCATAAAACCCTGTTCCCTATTTTCCAATAGCCTACTGTGCCTCTTAATGAAACACCCCAGTAAGTGGTATCTTGGTCATGTCTAGGTGAGTGGGCCACACCGTGGGTGACAGGGAGGGGAGGGTGGTCAGTGAGGCTTGTAATTAATACTAGAAAGCAGGGCACACTTGCCCAGTGTCTCCTCCTCCACCTCACCCACCAAGGTTCCTGAAGTCATCTGTTGGAATTTTGAGGAGAAATGCCTTGTGTTGTCTGGAATAAACCTCAAGTGGCTACTGAATTGTGTTTTTAAATCCTCCTGCTAGTTACAACTATCCATAAAACCTACAACCTAATTGTCTTCTCCAGGAACCAGGGCCATTTGTTCAGACACGGAATACTTCAAAAACCAATCAGATTTGGAATTTGAGGCTTTAACTGTTGCCCAGAATTCACCAATGCCTTACAACACAATGCTTATCTAGCATACCAAGGACTGTCCCTTCAGTTTTCCCACTGTCCTTACATTTGCACCCACGTTTGCCTCATGCTGTGATCTGCTAGTGAGCATGTGATTCGTGGAGTCAGGCAGACCTGAGCCAGGCTACTTTCTTTGTGCAGGCTTTCTAAGCCTGTTTCCTCTTTTGGGAAATTGAGTTAATACATACTCCATGGGAATCTTGTATGCATTCAGTGAAATACGTCAGGCAAAGTATTAGAAGATTTGGTATTATGCAGGTAGTCCATAAATGATATTTAAGTAACATTCAAGAAAATATCTTTTTTTTAACTTTGATTTAATGAATATAAATTTCCAAAGTACAACTTATGGATTACAATGGCTTCCCCCCCCCAACTTCTCTCCCACCCACAACCCTCACCTTTCCCGCTCCCTCTCCCCTTCCATTCACATCAAGATTCATTTTCAATTCTCTTTATATACAGATCAGTTTAGCATATATTAAGTAAAGATTTCAACAGTTTGCACCCACATAGAAACACAAAATGAAAAATACTGTTTGAGTACTGGTTATAGCATTAAATCAGAATGTACAGCACATTAAGGACAGAGATCCTACATGAGGAGTAAGTGCACAGTGACTCCTGTTGTTGACTTAACAAATTGACACTCTTGCTTATGGCATCAGTAATCACCCTAGGCTCTTGTCATGAGTTGCCAAGGCTATGGAAGCCTTTTGAGTTCACCGACTCTGATCATATTTAGACAAGGTCGTTGTCAGAGTGGAAGTTCTCTCCTCCCTTCAGAGAAAGGTACCTCCTTCTTTGATGACCTGTTCTTTCCACTGGGATCTCACTCACGGAGATCTTTCATTTAGGTTTTTTTTTTTTTTTTTGGCCAGAGTGTCTTGGCTTTCCATGCCTGAAATACTCTCATGGGCTTTTCAGCCGGATCCGCATGCCTTTAGGGATGATTCTGAGGCCAGAGTGCTGTTTAGGATATCCGTCATTCTATGAGTCTGCTGTGTATCTGGCTTCCCATGTTGGAGCATTCTCTCCCTTTTTGATTCTATCGGTTAGTATTTGCAGACACTAGTCTTGTTTATGTGCTCCCTTTGACTCTTAGTCCTTTCATTATGATCAATTGTGGACAGAAATTGATCACTTGGACTAGTGAGATGGCATTGCTACATGCCACTTCATTCAGGAGAATATCTTAACATAGGTGGCCTTGATGAATCCTAATTATCACTTGAATACAAAATAATGTCTCTTTGAAACAGAACTGCCAATGCATTTCAGTAGAGCTCCCAACTTATAGGGAAGCTCATCTCTGTACTGTGTATGCTAGAATCTTCCAAGTTGGTGGGGAAGAAGAGATTAATTCACCCCAAATACAAGGTACAGCTTGTCAGAGTGATGATATGATTCCAACTGACACTTATTTCAAATGGCTGAATATGCCATATTGTTTTACATTCACTGACCCAGAAGTGTGGCCCTAAATCTGAGTGAAGAGAAAAATATATAAAAGTCATTACTAAGGATGTCCATTTGAAGCTCAAAACCAGGGTAAACAAACACTTAAGTGAAAAAAGAAATGATCCTGCTTTTAAAATATGCAGAATTTATCAGGTCCTGGAATGGAAGCAGTTCCTTAAATGGAACTTGAAGAAAATGTCATGTTATGAAGCATAATCACTGGATAGCTATAGTACTTTTCCATATAGCTTGTGATATTCTTACATTAAAAAATTTAAACTTGGTCTGTGGCTGATAATGAAGGTTGGTGGAAGTCACTAGAGTAATTAAAATAATTACCTATCTTCAGAGCTTCTGTTCATCCTCTCAGTGTTTATTTTCATTTAATCTCTCTAATTATTTGTGTAACAAAGTGAGCATTGCTTCATCTGTACTAATGAAGCCTTGGCATGAGCTATTGCATTTCAGTATTCAGTTGTTCTCAAATAAACAAACATAAAAAAAATTCCCATCTGGGGAGTTAACACAAAGCCTATCATATAATCACTAAACATTTACATTTGCCTTGATGAGTAATATGCTACTGTAACTTCTGCCGCAGGAAGATTCTATCACCATCAGGGCACTGTATTCTGAACTAAGCACATGTGACATATGGGCCTGGGGTTTTGCTAGTATGACTAAAACAACCTTCGCTGAGCATTTGGTGACATCCTTGATAGTCAAGGAGGAAGGAAATCAAGAAAAAAATCTATACCCAGAACTAATTTGTATGCATGGAATAATGCAACGTGAAAGTGTTGACAATCAATAGCCACATGCATGTGAACATGACTACTCTGCTAAACTACCAGACACAATTATGTAAAAGAATGATGTCAAGTTAAATATTCTAATAGCTTCAGATTCCTGGGATACATGACAATTTCATTGATAACTGTCAAAAATGACATCTAAACCACAAATTAAACAGCTCATTTGGTTTTATTTTCATGCGTCTGGATCCTTTACAAAGATCACTATCAGCCTAGACTTATTCAAAAGTATATTTTTGAAAAAAAATTTAGACATTTGCAGCTATTATGTACAAAATGTGATGTTAGAGGTAGTTCAGTAAAAATCTCACTTTTATAGAATTGGTTGGGAACAAGGTTATTCTTTCTAGAAAAAGTAGAAATTGGCAATTTATCCTCACAATTTTCTTGCAAAATAATTTCATTCAGTTTGAATAAGAGCTAAAGATGTAACATGCAAGTGTTCCTTCCTTTCCTTTTATTAATGATTCAGAATACACAGAAACTCAATAAAACATTCATGGAGGCATACCATCATCCTTTCTTATTTTCCTCCCCTCACTATCTTGAAAATTGGTATTTATATAAAAATAGCAATTTGTTAGTAACACAATTTTACTATAAAACTACATAAACTAACTTTTACAGTTGTTACATGAATAAAAGATCATGTCAATTATTTTAAATGCTATAGTTTATACACATACAATGAAATAAGATTGATAATTATTAAAACTTGGAAATAAAAATATGGGGGTTCCTTATGTCATTGAGCCTATTTTTGTATATGTTCCAAAATTTCCTAAGTTAAAATATCAAAAATAGCATATCATATACTATAATTTATTTACCAAAATAGTACTGCTGCCCTGCTGCCCTTCTTTTAAAAATTGTATCAAGGACCTAATTTTTGCAAACATCTTATGGTAGTGTTATGGGTTCAGTCATGTCCCTCAAAATTAATATGTTAAAGCCTGAACCATCAGTACTTCTGTGACCTTAATTAGAACTAGGACAATTTCAGATTCAAATTAAGTTGACATTATACCAGAGAAGGGTAGAACACCCTACCCCCCAATCTACTGTTATTGGCATCCTTATAAAAAGGTGGAAATTTGGACCCAGAGGCAAACACACAGGGAGAATGCCATGTGAAGACTATGGTTGTGCTGCCACAGTCAAGGAATGCCAACGATTTCTGGCAAACTAGTGAGAGAGCTAGCAGAGGGGCATGGAATAGATGCTTACTTAGTGCCTTTGGTGTGAGCATGACTCTACTGACACCTTGATCCTTGACTTCCAGCCTCCAGCAGAAGACAACACATTTCTGTTGTTTAAGCAGTACAGCTTGTGGTACTTTGTTACAACAATGTTTGCAAACTAATACAGGTAGAGAGTGACAGTGGTGGTGAAATTACAACCTAATAGGGACCTATGCATAATGATATGAGGAAATAAACAGGTGTGCGTGTAGGGATAAAGGAATAGGTGAAGAGCACTGAGTATAGAATTCAGGTTCCTCAAGGCTCCAAAGTGAAACATTGATAGGTGAGATTTATGGTAAACAGTACTAGAAGGGATTATGCAGAGGGGGCATGAAGAGAAGGTTTAATAAATGAATACTGTCTCCCTTAACTGAGATGACCTTCTGTGCCACAGTAAATGCTCCATATGTATTAGTTGCATCATCTAACTCCACCATATGTCTGAAAGCCAGTGTCATTCCAGTGGGCACTGGCACATCTGGGCAAAGTCCCAGGAGAAAGATCAATGCTGACCACAGTATGCCATGTTGGTGGCCAAAGGCTCAGGCATTCACACAGCAAGATCAACAACTATATCGCCATGTCTTTTCCCTACAGGATGGTGTTAGGTTGACCAGAGGATAACTTAGAAGAAGTTGAGCATTACTATAGTCTTTCATTACATGTATCTTTGATTCACCTAAGGATATACCTTAATCAAGAACACAACCTTGGCCAGTGCCGTGGCTCAATAGGCTAATCCTCTGCCTGCGGCGCCAGCACACCGGGTGCTAGTTCCGGTCGGGGTGCTGCGTTCTGTCCCGGTTGCTCCTCTTCCAGGCCAGCTCTCTGCTGTGGCCCGGGAGTGCAGTGGAGGATGGCCCAAGTCCTTGGGCCCTGCACCTGCATGGGAGACCAGGAGAGGCACCTGGCTCCTGGCTTTGGATCAGCACGGCGGCCATTGGAGGGTGAACCAATGGTAAAGGAAGACCTTTCTCTCTGTCTCTCTCTCACACTGTCCACTCTGCCTGTCAAAAAATAAATAAGCAAAAATAAAATAAAAATAAAAAAGAATACAACCTTTAATACAACAGCGTTTCTACATGGAGAGGCAAATTCAAAAAATAAAGTTTAGGAAAAACAGTGTCTACCTCTAAACTGTTTATTTAAATTAGATGTTTTTCTTCAAATGGTTGTTGCTTAGGTAGGATGCCCTTTATGAGCTATCTCAATGTTGAGTGCAAAAAATTTGGAGTAAATACTATGAATCTGGGGGATGCATACCAGACAGATGCCAGATAAGAGTTCTAGCCCCTGACTAGCTCTGGGACAAGCCCACGTCCCTGGGCCTCAGTTTCCTCTTATATAAAATGAAAATGCTTACATGGTATTTCTCTGAAGCCCATAGGAAATGAATTCTGAATTTTTTCCAGTTCTGTTTATGGGTTGGTATTAAACAGTTAACAGCATATTCTTGTTAATGAACCAAGATGAGTCTGCTAGCTAATGCACATCAGAACAAACTCTGAAGCCACCGTCTTTTGCAGAGAGAAAGTTTATTATTAAGTGGCCAAACAAAGAGTTATGAGCAAGGGTTACTCCCAGTTCTGGGGTCTGGAGTAAGTTTATAAACTATGTAGAAGAGAACTGGCATGTGGAAATGCTGGCCTGGTGAGGCAAGTTCTGATTGGGAGGACTGGAATCAGGGCAGCACAGTGTGATGGTGGTATTCTAAGTAGCTTTCAAAAGAAAGCAGGAACCTTAAAAATATGATTAGATTCACTGTTGAAGCATAATATAGGAAAACTTTCAGGAAAAGATGGGGAAATGTAGGAGTTTTTAAGTTTTGGACATCAGGGGAAACCCTGGGAAGGGGTGAATTTTGACCTGAAATCATTCTCTTATCAATTCTTATGATCAGTTGTATACATCTGGGAGAAAGTTTTGGACATCAGGGGAAACCCTGGGAAGGGGTGAATTTTGACCTGAAATCATTCTCTTATCAATTCTTATGATCAGTTGTATACATCTGGGAGAATGCAGACCAGGTTAAAGAAGGTTTGTAGTATCTTCTTAGACAAGTCAATATCTCTTGTCCACTGTCTTAAAAGGGTATCTATTTCCACAGGCACATGAAAAAATGTTCAAGGTCATTGGCAATCAGGGAAATGCAAATCAAAACCACAATGAGGTTTCACCTCACCCCGGTTAGAATGGCTCACATGCAGAAATCTACCAACAACAGATGCTGGCGAGGATGTGGGGAAAAAGGGACACTAACCCACTGTTGGTGGGAATGCAAACTGGTCAAGCCACTATGGAAGTCAGTCTGGAGATTCCTCAGAAACCTGAAGATAACCCTACCGCTCGACCCAGCCATCCCACTCCTTGGAATTTACCCAAAGGAATTTAAATTGGCAAACAAAAAAGAGGTCTGCACCCTAATGTTTATTGCAGCTCAATTCACAATAGCTAAGACCTGGAACCAACCTAAATGCCCATCAACGATAGACTGGATAAAGAAATTATGGGATATGTACTCTTTAGAATACTATACCGCAGTAAGAAACAACGAAATCCAGTCATTTGCAACAAAATGGAGGAATCTGGAACACATCATGCTGAGTGAAGTAAGCCAGTCCCAAAGGGACAAATACCATATGTTCTCCCTGATCGGTGATGACTGACTGAACACCAAGAGGGAAACCTGTTGGAGTGAGGTGGACACTATGGGAAATGGTGGCTTGATCATCATAGCCCTGAATGTTAATGAACAACTTAATACATTATCCCTCTTAGTAGTTTTTTTATCTGTTCTACTTAATATGACTGGTTTAGATCTGTAATTGATGCACAGTTATTCTTAAGTGTTGAAAATTAACTGAAATGTGATCCCTGTTGAACATGGTGGTGGGAATGGGAGAGGGAAGAGATGTATAATTTGGGACATGCTCAGGCTGACTTGCCCCAAGTGGTGGAGTTGGAAGCATACCAGGGGATTCCAATTCAATCCCATCGAGGTGGCATGTACCAATGCCATCTCACTGTTCCAGGTGATCAGTTTCAGTTCACAGTTGGTCATGGTGAAGGGACTGGGAGTCTAAGGGAGCACATAGACAAGTCTAGTACCTCCTAATGCTAACTGATGGAGTAAATAAAGGGGAGAGTGATCCAACATGGGAAGTGAGATACTCAGCAGACTCATAGAATGGCAGATGTCCTAAATAGCACTCTGGCCTCAGAATCAGCCCTAAAGGCATTCAGAGCTGGCTGAAGAGCTCATGAGAGTATTTCAGGCATGGAAAGCCAAGACACTCTGGCAAAAGATCTCTGCGAGTGAGATCCCAGTGGAAAGAACAGGTCATCAAAGAAGGAGGTAGCTTTCTCTGAAGGGAGGAGAGAACCTCCACTTTGACTATGACCTTGTCTTGTCTAAACAAGATAAGAGTCGGAGAACTCAGAGGGCTTCCATAGCCTTGGAAACTCATGACTGGAGCATAGGGAGATTACTGATGCCATAGACAGGAGTGTCAATTGGTAAAGTCAACAACAGGAGTCACTGTGCACTTACTCCTCATGTAGGATCTCTATCCTTAATGTGCTGTGCATTGAGATTTAATGCTATAACGAGTACTCAAACAATATATTTCACTTTGTGTTTCTATGGGGGTGCAAACTGTTGAAATCTTTACTTAATGCATGCTAAACTGATCTTCTGTAAAAAAAAAAAAAAAAGATAAGAAAAAAAGAAATTATCAATTCCCAACTTGACTCTCACTGGGATTAAACATGACAATAGGTCTGCTCTGATTTCATCATCATTTAAAAAAAAATCATCTATTATTTTTCACTTTATGTTTCTGTGTGGGAGCAAACTGTTGAAATCCATACTTAATGTATACTAAGCTGATCTTCTGTATATTAAGATAATCGAAAATGAATCTTGATGTGAATGGAAGGGGAGAGGGAGTGGGAAAGGGGAGGGTTGTGGGTGGGAGGGACGGTATGGGGGGGAAGCCATTGTAATCCATAAGTCGTACTTTGGAAAATTATATACATTAAATAAAAGTTTAAAAAAAAAAAAAAAGGGTATCTATTTCCTTTAGGGAAACACGTTATATGAGCAGTCCAACTCCAAAATATAAGAATTAAAATAGTAGAACATTGTCAATGTTTTACGTTCAATTTCTTCTAAATATGGTAGTGCACTGGCTTAAATTAGTTTGCTTTTATTTTCATAACAGATTCATTTATGAACCTGCAGTTGGACAATTGAAATGCCTACATTTATTAGGTTCTGTTTCTTGAATGCCAAATTAAGTGTGACTTGGTTTAGGCATGGATTTTGTGTTTTAAGTGAAATATGAGACACTCAAACATAGTGAAGAGGGAGGTTGTTCTCTCATTCCTCTGCCCATAGTTTATAGCCCTAGCCCAAGAATTTAACCACACAGATTTAGTCAGATAAAGGATCCATTAAGACAGCTTGCTTCTGAAGTAGAAATAGCATAAAAGCTGCAAAATTGAGTCCATTATTTTTTAAGAAAAGTGTCTGGAATTCTATTCAAATAGAATGCAATTAAGCAGCAAAGTCCTCATTTGGAAACTATAGTATAAGTGCTAAGAGTCACACTTCAACTAATCAAAAATAAGAGCTCTCCAATTCCCAATGAAGTTTATGTTCTAATACAATCTCTAGCAGCTGGGTCTCAAGGCTGTCACTCAGCAGGGTCTGAAAGCACTTGATTACTTGCAAGGTGGCTGTAATAAAACACAGAAACCTAGGTGGGTGAACACTGCCCAGCATGGTTGCTACAGTGTTTTGAGGTTACCTGACCCGGTCAGCCTTGTCATGACAGTGATGACACGCCACCTGGGGAAAGAAGCTGCCTTGAAATCAGGAGACCTGACTGTACATCCTAGATATCCACTCACTGCTTACCTGCTCAAACCAGTTTCCTCATTGTCAAATGAGGAATGCATATTATAATATATATTATATACTTAATATTTAATAATACTTTCTTTCTGTTGTCGCTGCTATAACTAACAGATGCTGTATTAGAACCATCATGGGCACCAAACAGCAAGCACTGCCTGATCCCCACATTCTCACCTTTGCTGCAAGAAAGATCCATGAGTGAGTTGGCGACAGTCAATAACAAGCAGCAAGTATTTCATTGAGAAAGCAAAAGTATACACTCCACAGTGAGCCTACTCATAAGGGAGTGGCCCTGTCTCTGAAGGGAGTTTAATATTATAAGGGTTCTTTAATGAAAGGGAGGTATGTTGTAATGAAGATTAGAAATATTCATAGTTTTCACTGGGAAGTAGGTGGAGAGGAGCTACCACCCCTTTTCACTCCTTACATGGTCCAGTGTTTCCTGTCATGACAGCTGGCAGAGATATCTGTCGCTCCCCCTCTTCGTGGAGGAACGACACAGGACCCTGCGCTGTTCTTTTGTCTGCTCGGCCTTCCCCGGGTTTGCTGCTGGTTCTTCCCGGGTTGGCTGCCGTCCCTTCCACCTCCGTGGAAGGGCGGTTCCCCCTGCCACTTTCCCCGCTTCCGCAGGGGAGCGGCACACCACCGGCCGGCTCTCTCCGGGGCTGCACAGGTGTTCTTTCAGCTAGATGTTCCCTGGTGCATGTTGTCTCTCTCCTCCTTTATAGTCCTCTTCCGCCAATCCCAACTCTGCTACCCACACGCCGAGTACGCTGCTCTCCTCCAATCAGGAGTAGGTCCTACAGTTTATTGGTTGAACTGGAGGCAGCTGTGTAGAAGCTGTTTCTCTCTTCTCGGCGCCATATTGTGGGAGAGCAGATGCATAGAATAAGTCTTGATTCCAGTAACTTAGTCTAGTCCGAGTTGCTCCCCACAGATATAATTTAGTGTGTGACTGTATTACCATGAGTGTGTAATGGGTCAGCCTTGGCCCCCTGAACTGTTTTGAGCCTGGGTTAGGAGTCTGTTTATGTTCAGAGCAAGGGGAGCCAAACCATATTCTGTAGATTTTGAGATACTAAGAACTACCCCTAGGGAGCTCAGCTGTGCACTCTGCCTCCTCGTCTCACTGCCTCTCCTTCTCTCTGTGTAACTCTGACTTTCAAATAAATAAATAAATCTTTAAAAATATATTTTGATGCATAATAATTGAATTCATAAATAGTCTTTTTCATAATATGCATTTTTACGAAATGTTTGAAGACCTTTCACATGCATGGATTATTTTACATTAAACTAAATTTATCTTTTAATTCCACTTTCCATGGAATTTTTGAAGTACTGTCATATAATAAAGACCTTGAATCCAATCCAATTCCATTTTTTTTTTTTATTCCAAAACTAACAGTCTTTCCACCATGGCTATCTTCCACAAATGCAAACTATTTGAGAGGATAAAAGATAAGTAAATGTAAGTTGCTTCAGCATTTAAACTCCTTGAGATTAAATTAGTTGAACAATGAAACAGTAAGCAATCAGTAAGCATTGGCTGCTCCTATTATTACCACTGTGTAGGGTACATTTTTGGTCTCTGAATATGCAGTGAGTTAGTAACTATTAGAATAGGACTGACTAGTTGCATTTTTAAAAAATAAGTAATCAAGTAGTTATTGCAATGCAAAAGTAAAAATTCGGGTAAATAAGCCTGGAAAAGGGGGTCAGAAGATCAAGGGTCCCTCTCCTGGTTCCTCCTAATTTGTCACTCATAACAATAAAAGCTATGGAGTGGGCCTTGAGGGAACTGAATGGTTCGTGAGGATTAACTTGCACTGTGTGTGAGTGAATTCTATTTGTAGTAAGCACAGAGCTACAGAAATGCTAGTCAATAGTTAAGGAAAGTGATGTCTTTTGAGCCTAGGAATTCACTGATCCTCCTCCTGGCTGCCGGCATCAAATTTGTGGTAAATAGGAGAGAAAAAGGGGTGTCTACTGGACCATCTGCAGCTGAAGGTAATGTGTATATAAACTGTGTATTAAAGGGATGGTTTCTTTTTTTCCATTTCTTTTCCTTTAAGAAGGACAATTGACTAATAGGAGAAAAAAATCTCTGGTAATATAAATTTGAAAATTCATTTTCTTTATTGTTGGTTAATATTTGTGGAGTTCTTCAAACATTGTTTGTACTTGATAAGTGCTACGTGGGCCAGGTAGTGGTATTATTGAGATTTTTAGAGAAATTGACTAGGAAGGGTAACCAATACCAACCAGCTCTGTCTGCTCTTGAGGGCTAAGAATCATTCCTGTTTTTTTTCTTTTTTTATTATTTTTTTAACTTTTATTTAGTAAATATAAATTTCCAAAGTACAGTTTATGGATTACAATGGCTTTCCCTCCCGCATAACTTCCCTCCCACTCGCACCCCTACCATCTCCCGCTCCCTCTCCCATTCCATTCACATCAAGATTCATTTTCAATTATCTTTATATACAGAAGATCGAGTCAGTATATATTAAGTAAAGATTTCATCAGTTTGAACCCACACAGAAACAGAGTGTAAAATACTGTTTCAGTACTAGTTATAGCATTACTTCACATTGGACAACACATTAAGGACAGATCCCACATGAGGAGTAAGTACACAGTGATTCCTGTTGTTGACTTAACAATTTGACACTCTTGTTTATGGCGTCAGTAATCTCCCTAGGCTCTAGTCATGAGTTGCCAAGGCTATGGAAGCCTTTTGAGTTCGCTGACTTCGATCTTATTCAGACAGGGTCTTAGTCAAAGTGGAAGTTCCCTCCTCCCTTCAGAGAAGGGTACCTCCTTCTTTGATGGCCCCATTCTTTCCACTGGGATCTCACTCACAGAGATCTTTCAATTAGGTCTTCTTTTTTTTTTTTTTTCCCCAGAGTTTGGCTTTCCATGCCTAAAATACTCTCATGGGCTCTTCAGCCAGATCCGAATGCCTTAAGGGCTGTAAGAATCATTCTTGTAAATGTGCTGACAAAGACGCTCCTTGACCAAACTTTAGACAAGCTCCTCCTCTGAGCCCTCTTTTCTAGTTTAAAAAATTATTTATTTTCATTTATTTTTACCTGAAAGGCAGAGAGACAATGAGAGAGAAACATAGAGACAGAGATCTTCTATCTGCTTGTTTGTTCCTCAATTTCTGGCAATAGCCAGGGCTGAGCCAGGCTAAGGCCAGAAGCCTGGAAGTCCATCTGTCTCCCACAAGGATGTAAGGGACACAACTACTTAAGCCATCATCTGCCTCCTAGCGTGCATATTAGCAGGAAGCTGGATGGGAAGCCAAGAAGCCAGAACTTGAAGCAAACATTCTGAGATGAGAGGTGGGTGTCGTAAGGGGTGACTTAACCCCTCTGCCAAACGCCTGACCTTGAACCCTGTTGTTCACTAGGGTTCATCCTTTGCCTTGTCTTCAAGTCTGCTTAGAACAATTGTAGCAGAAGTGCCACTTAAATCAGTTTGGTGAGAATCCTTTTTCCTTGATAGCTAATTACCTTTGATATCTCATCAAACTTCTCAAACTTCAACCTTGATATCTCATGACCCTGGCCTTAGCCTAGCAATGACACTTTTAAGTCGGATTAGCAAGAATCCCCTTGCCCTTATTGTTTCTACTCACCTCCCACCCTGTGCTTCGGTTACACATCCCCATTCATTCATGCTGTACTTGGAATTGAGCCTAGGTCTACAGTGAGGCCAGCCTGCCTGGCTGCCAGCCCCCCTCCCTTTCCTCTTTTTCCTTCTCTTCCTTCTTCCTCTGCTCATTCCCCTCCCTTCTCCTTCTCCCTCTCTCTCTCTCTCTCTCTCTCTCTCTCTTTCTCTCCTTTACTGGTTTTATTATTTACCAGTTACTATTTATCCAGCTCTGGTTCTTTTTTTTTTTTTTTTTGACAGGCAGAGTGGACAGTGAGAGAGAGAGACAGAGAGAAAGGTCTTCCTTTGCCGTTGGTTCACCCTCCAATGGCTGCCGCGGCTGGTGCGCTGCGGCCGGCACACCGCGCCGATCCGGTGGCAGGAGCCAGGAGCCAGGTGCTTTTCCTGGTCTCCCACGGGGTGCAGGGCCCAAGCACCTGGGCCATCCTCCACTGCACTCCCGGGCCACAGCAGAGGGTTGGCCTGGAAGAGGGGCAACCGGGACAGAATCCGGCGCCCCGACCGGGACTAGAACCCGGTGTGCCGGCGCCGCTAGGCGGAGGATTAGCCTAGTGAGCCGCGGCGCCAGCCCAGCTCTGTTTCTTTTTGACAGCAGAGAACTTTAGAATTCTGACACAAAACTTTTTTAAAAGATGTTGAAAAATTATGGACAGAGATATGTGGCACTTCAAAAAGTTCGTCGGAAATAGAATAAAAAGAAATTTATTGTGGCGCAAAGATATTTTGAAATTCATATACAGTTTTTTATGATATTCCCTTTTCATTAACTTTGTGAATAACCTTAATATATGTTATATGAGAGAGAAGAAGTGGGAGAGAGATAGACAGAGAGGGAGAGAGAAAGATGGTTTGGAGTAGAAAGATAGTTTGGTAGGGAGAAAAATCAAAGAGATGCGACAGTTATTTTTTGTGTCAACTTGACTTGACAAAGCGATGCCCAGGTAGTAGGTAAAACATCATTTCAGGGTGTGTCTGTGGGAGCACTTATGGAAAAGATTAGCATTTGTATTAGTACAGGGAGTAAAGAAGATCTACTCTCACCAACATGAGCAGGCATTATTCAATCATTGAGGGTCCCCAAAGGACCCAAAAGTACAAAAAGAAGGAGAAAGGGTGAATTTTCTCCCTTTTATCTTGAGCTGGGAAACCCATTTTCTCCTGCCCTTGGAAGTCCTGGTTCTGGAACCTTAGACAGGTGCTTACCTCATCTCAACTATAGTCCTCGCCCTAGGGTTTAGACCTCAGTCTGGGAGTTACACAGTCAGCTTCCCTGTTTTCAGGTCTTGAGGTGAGAGTTGTAACATGGGCATTCCTGGTTCTCCAACTGGCAGATGTGACTTCTTGGCCTCCATAAATTTGTAATCCAACTCCAGTAATTGCTTTACCCTCTAGGAGTGTACTGCAAAAATGGAAAAGTAGAATTAAAAGAAGAGTTTAATTTTGTACAAAAATTTTGAAATCCATGCACTTTTCATAATACATTTTCATGAACTTTTTGAAGACTCCTTATATGAGTGGATTTCAAAAATATTTTTGCACCAAAATAAATACCTCTTAATTCCATTTCCACAAACTTTTTGAAATAATATTACAAGTATGTCTTATTGGCTCTATTTCTATAGAGAACCATGACTGATAGAAGGAACTAAAGCTGTGCCGTCCAGTATGGTAGTCACCAAGTGGCTATTGTACACTTGAAATGCTGTGGTTACTTTGAATTGTGATATAGTATAAGAGTAAATGTGCACATAGGATGTTAATGGTTTAGTATCATGCTCCCCCCAAGCTCCCTCCATCAAAAAAGAAGCATGTAAAACATGAATATTCCTCAACTTACAATAGGGTTATGTCCTTATAAATCCATAATAAATTGAAAATATCATTAAGGCAAAAATACATTTAATATATTTAACTTACCAAATACTGTAGCTTAAACTTAGACTACCTTAAGAATTCTCAGAACAGTTACTTTAGCCTACAATTGGGCAAAATCATCTAATACCAAGCCTATTTTATAATAAAATGTAGAATAGCCCATGTAATTTATTGTTCAATGAATGTCCACAAAACACAGTGCATTGTGGAACATCAGTTACTCACCCTTGTGATGGCATGGTTGACTGGGAGCTGTGTATGCCGCCACTGCCCTACATCACAGGCACATTGTACCACATATTGCTAACCTGGGAAAAGATCCAAATTCAAAATTTGAAGTTGGTTTCTACTGAATAATATAGCACCACTCCACCACCATAAAATTGAAAAATCATACCCAAACTATTATAAGTTGGACCTATTATACTTCATCATTAATTTTTTTATTGATGATACATTGAAATATTTGCGGTATATTAGTGTAAACATAATATATTATTACATTACCTTGACCCTTTATTTTTAATCAAATCCAATGATTACATAATTTACAATTCATATGTGGCTTGCATTGTCTAGCTACCGGAAAACACTGGACTAGAGAAGAAGGGGAAGTAGAAAGGAAGCATGCAGGAAATGCAGAGCAGAGAGAATGTAGTCATGTCAGTCACAGGTCTAAACAGGCCCATAGGACATTCACACAGAACTCATTGTTGAGGATTTCATGACAGGGCTTCTTTTTGTACCTATACTACAGGCATAAATAGAACTGCTATCATGGAATTACCCAGCCTGCATAGACCAGGTAAAATGAAGTCATACTGTCAGATTTAGATCATAGGTCATACCTTCCTAGTAATTCCTAACTCACAATCACAAATCAGTTTCTTTTATTTTTTTGTTTTTAAAATTTTTTTTATTTTTATAAAAAGAACAATTTTATGCATTCCATAGTTACAGTTCCAAGACAACCACATTTCCCTCACTTCCCTGCCCCTCCCCAATCCTCCTCCATCCGTCCCTCCCCTCTCTTCTTCAGTTTTTATAAAGACAGAATTTTAACTCAGTCTATATTCAAAGGCTTAATTTGCTACTAATCATAATATTGAACAAGTAAATAGTGTGAAGACCACAGTTCCACAGGAGTATAAACATGAGCTATAAATGACAATCATATCCCAAAGTGACCATTTCATTCCAATACATTTTTTGGCATTCTGTATTAGCTGCCACATATCACAGAAAACACATGATACTTGTCTTTTTGAGAATGGCTTATTTCACTAAATATAATGGTTTCCAGTTGCATCCATTTTGTTGCAAAAGGTAGGATTTTATTCTTTTTTATGGCTGAGTAGTATTCCTTAGTGTAGGCACTCTTAGTGGGAATGTAAACTAGTACAACTATTATGGCAGACAGTATGGAAATTCCTTGGAGATCTGGAAATAGTTCTATCATATGACTCAACCATCCCACTCTTGGAAATCTAAACAAAGGAAATGAAATCAGCACATGAAAGAGTTACCTGTCCCCCATGTTTATTGTAGCTCAATTCACAATAGCTAAGACATGGAATGTACCCATATGTCTATCAATGACTAGATAAAGAAAATGTGGTATATATACACTATGGAATTCTACAAAAATAAATTTTATGCCATCTTGTTAGCCTCTCTGCTGCTTTGAGAAGGACACTGTGAAACATGTTATAACTACTCAAAACAGAAACTGTTGCATAAGGACCTCTGACTCTATTTTCCCACTCCCCAACTTAGCACATCAATGGTGCATTAATATGCACATGATGTGACTTTAGTAGGCTTTTTTTTTATTGGACAGGCAGAGTTAGACAGTGAGAGAGATAGACAGAGAGAAAGGCCTTCCTTCCATTGGTTCACCTCCCAAATGGCTGCCACAGCCGGTGCGCTGCGCTGATCTGAAGCCAGGAGCCAGGTGCTTTTTCCTGGTCTCCCATGCGGGTGCAGGAGCCCAAGCACTTGGGCCATCCTCCACTGCCTTCCCAGGCCACAGCAGAGAGCTGGACTGGAAGAGGAGCAACCGGGACTAGAACCGGCGCCCATGTGGGATGCCGGAACCACAGGCGGAGGATTAACCAAGTGAGCCACGGCGCCGGCCCCGACTTTAGTAGGCTTTACATAAAGGTCTGCTGAATACAGGAACAAGTGTTGGTGATATTCAAATAATTAACTTAACCATTATACAGATGCATTCTATATGGTATTGAAACCAAAGGTGTAGAGACTCAGTGCTCATGATTCACCAAAGTTCAGACTCGCAGCTGTCCATTTGCTGATTCTTGGGTTTCACGAAAGTAGACATCTTTTTTACTGAAGTGGGTGGAACCTCCTTCCAGAAGCCAGTCTAAGTAGTCCAGCTTTTGCCCAGTATATAGGGCAGGGACCCGGGAAAGCCTGAATCTTACCTGCCTTGGAGATTCCCAAAGGAGTGATACCCACCAAACAACAGCAGGATTAAAAATTCACATGCAGTAATGCCTGGGGCAACCACTGATATTCCAGAGTTAAGCTCTAATAACAGCTGGGGTGGAATTTTCAAACAGTCCCCTACTAGGGACTTGAGTAGGGGTATAGCTGAAGGGTGAGGAAGGGTGAGGAAGGGTGAGGAAGGGGTGAAGGGAGATACGATGGCTGCTTTCCAAGAAAGACCCCTATGTCCACCTACCCAGGGCTGCACGTGCCATGAGAAGAGTGAGGAGATGCCTTGCACAACTGGAAGCCTGCTCCTGCCAGGCGGATGCTCCTCTGAAGGCACAAGGCAGGAGGAGAGAGAGAGAGGAAAGCAGAACCTCGGTGGGGACGGCGCCACGGCTCACTAGGCTAATCCTCCACCTGCGGCGCCGGCACCCTGGGTTCTAGTCCTGGTTGGGGTGCCGGTTCTATCCCGGTTGCCCCTCTTCCAGTCCAGCTCTCTGCTGTGGCCTGGGAAGGCAGTGGGGGATGGCCCAAGTCCTTGGGCCCTGCACCCACATGGAAAACCAGGAGAAGCACCTGGCTCCTGGCTTCGGATCAGCGTGGTGCGCCAGCTGAAGCAGCCATTGGGGGGTGAACCAACGGAAAAGGAAGACCTTTCTCTCTGTCTCTCTCTCTCACTGTTCACTCTGCCTGTCAAAAAAATAAAATTGTTTTATTACAAATATACTTTACATACATAAGAATTTGTGTTAAGACTAAAGTTTTTTTTATATTTCTAATGTTAAAAAGCTATTACTGGGGCTGACATGGTACAGCAGATAAGGCTGCTGCCTGCAGTGCCGGCATTCCATATGGGTGTGGGTTTGAATCCTGACTGCTCCACTTCTGATCCAGCTATTTGCTATGGCCTGGGAAAGCAGTGGAAGATGACCCAAGTCCTTGGGCCCCTGCACCTACGTGGAAGACCTGGAAGAAGCTCCTGGCTACTGGCTTTGGATAGGCCCAGCTCTGGCTATTGCAGCCATCTGGGGAGTGAACCAGCAGATGGGAGATCTCTCTCTCTCTCTCTCTCTCCCTGTCTCTCTGTAACTCTGCCTTTCAAATAAATAAACAAAAATTTTTTAAAAAAAGCTATTATTTAGGGGCTGGCATTGTGGCATCCACTGCCTTGTCACACTGGCATCCCATATCGGAGTGCTAATTCTAGTCCCAGCTGCTCTGCTTCCCATCCAGCTCCCTGCTAATGTGCCTGGGAAGGCAGTGGAGGATGATCAAAATACTTGGGCCCCTGCTACCTATGTCGAGATCAGGGTGGAATTCCTGGCTCCTGGCTTCAATTTGTCCCAGACCTGGCTGTTGTAGTTATCTGGGGAGTGAACCAGTGGATATAAGATTTCCCTTTCTTGTCTCCCCTTTCTCTATTGTTCTGCCTTTCAAATAAAGAAGAAGCTTCTGGCTTTGCATCAGCCTAGCTCCAGCATTTGTGGCCATTTGGGGAGTGAACCAGTAGATGGAAGACCTCTCTCTTGCTGTCTCTATACCTCTGGCTTTGAAATAAATAAGTCAATCTTTTAAAAAATGTCTAAACTGATAGGCTAAATGCCCACCCCTTTTTAAATTTTTAAGAAAAGATTTATTTGTTTGAAAGGCATAGTGACAGTGACAGAGACAGAGACAGAGCAAGAAAGAGATCGTCCATTCACTAGTTAACTCCCCAAAAGGCTGCAAATTCCAGGCCTGGGCCAGACTGAAGCCAGGAGTCAGGAACTTCATCCCATATCAGGAACCCAAGTACTTGGTCTATTTTCTGTTTCCTTCCCAGGCACATTAGTAGAGCTGGATCAGAAGCATTTATCAGCTGGAATTCCAACTGACACTGTGCTACAGCATACTGGCATTCCAGGGGGGAGGATTAACCCACTGGGCCACAATGGTGCCCCATATTTTATTTTTAAAGTAACTTACTCTTCTATTATTTTCCTTCAATCTCTTATTTTATCCTTTTGTTAAGACGATCACTTCCCTCTCTTTTATCTTATTTAAAAACTCTCTTTCTACTCCCTTACACCTCATTTTTTCAGTAGCCTTTCGTAGGCAATGGTCTAAGTACAGCTGTGGTGACAGTGCTGAAGCAGTGCCAACCTCTTCTTCCACTAGTTCTGGCAGTGACTCTCTCATTTCCTCAGCACTGGTTCTCAAACTTCAGCATGCATCAGAAGCACCTGGCTGGAGGGCCTACAAAGATACCAATGACTTGGCCCCACCCCAGAGTTTCAGATTGAGCAGATCTGGGGAGGCCTGGGAGTTTGCATTTCTACCAGGTTTCCACTGACACTGGTGCTGCTAGTCCTGGGAGTTCTCACCACATTCAGAGCAGTTTTTTCAAAATGCCTCATGGACTCCTGGAGGAGGTATACCAAAGGTCTAAATGTTTATGTGGATGGACTTTTGTTTTTAAGGAACTATGATAGTTCTGAAAGTTATCTTACTTGTACATTTTAAAACCTCTGGTACATAAAATCATTCACACTTGGAGAAATTATGTCAATAATATTGAGCCAGAATGCAAGGTTACATGGACAAATAAGGTCATTCTTCAATGCATTGCCTCCAGTCTGTTCTTGGTGACCATTTGTGTGATTCTGAGTCCAGGCACATATGGAGTAGGGTTTTGGAGTATGACAGAGGTGTTCCTGACTCCTGGCATCATTTTCAAAGTGGTCTTATTTCAGATTGGTCACTTCCTTGGGTGGTCTTGGTATGTGACACCCTCAGTTTCTTATTCCCATGAAAGTCAATGAAAACTGATTGAGAGAGTGCTAAATGTGAGTAACTATCTCAGTTATACCTAGGCTGAGTGGTTTTTCTTACCTAGTTAGGATCTAGACCTTCTTGGAACAGTAGGGTATAAAGGAGTGGCCAGTTGTGGGCCTGAGCCCTTTCCAGGAATGACATTAGGATTCAGGAAGGCATCTGAAACTGAGCTTCTTTAATCATTTAGAAGCCTACTGAAAGATACTAGAGCCTTTAAAATCCCTTAAGACCTGAGACTGTCTTTAATTTAGGATTTTTTCTTCTAGTAGTTATATGGGTCCATTCACAAGAATCTGGCTCCTTATGATGGGCTCTGTCTGCTTGCTTTTTACGTAGTTGTTTAAACCTCCTATTCATTCTTAGGAACTCATACTTGTGCCTATTGTCCTGCTATTTAATTGTCTCTGTGAACTTTGAGAATTATTATTTGCCTGGCTCATCCAGGGCCACCCATATAATTCAAGAGCTCCAGATTTCCCCATGATTGCAACTTTAGAAATTGCATAGTGAACAAAACTGTCCTCATGGTGACAGCAACTACAAATTTAGGTGTCCATGACCATCACAGGATTTAATAACTCTGTTGAAGGTTGCAAAGAACTCACTGAAAGCTATTATACCCATGGTTCCAGGTACAAGAGCTAAATGTTATGGGTTAAAATCAACCAACGCCAGCAGTATATGGGACGGAGTCCAGGAAAGTTCCAAACGTGGGGCTTCCAGCCCTGTGGAACTATGGACAGCATTACTTTCCTAGCATGACAATACTGCCAACTAGCAGCACTGCCAATCAGGGAATCTCAAACAACCGTTGTCGGCCACCTTTGTCTTCAGCCTCCTAAGAGGTCCAGCTGATCCCACATGACTGACAGTCTTCTTCTGACACATCACATTGTTGAAAAGCCTCAAAGTCCATAGGTAAACAAAGATACTTTTTATCAGACAAGATATCCAAAGGTTTACAGATTACCTTCAGGGGCCAAGGCCAAAGTCAGACTTCTCCATGGACAAGGTAAAATTCTTTACAGTTACCAAAGCCTAAACTGAGTCATGGCATGCCACCAAGAGTATCCATGTTTGGGGTCTCACGTCACATATTTTGTCTCATTCCACTCCATTCCATCCCAATTTCCCCAAGAAGATGCTATAGCTACCTCAATGTGGGCTATGAACTTAACTGGCAGTATTGAATAATTGCCTTTCATGTAACTTCTCAAGGGACATAATAAAATTTTCTATGAATCAAAAGTTCTGCTGAGGGGCAGGTGTTGTGATGCAGCAGGTTAAGCCACTGCCTGCAATGCCACTGGCCCATATTTGAGGACCAGTTTGAGTCCCACATGCTCTGCTTGTAATCTACCTCTCTGTGGATGATCCACTTCTGATCCAGCTCTCAGCTAATGCACCCAGGAAAGGAGTGGTGGATGGCCCTAGTGCTTCGGCCCTGGCCACCTCTATGGGAGACCTAGAAGGAGTTCCAGGCTCCTCGTTTTGGCTGGATCTAGCCGCTCGCTGTTATAGCCATTTGGGGAGTGAACCAGTGGATGGAAGTGCTCTCTCCCTCTGTTTGTCACTCTGCCTTTCAAATAAATAAAATAAATCTTCCAAAAAAAGTTTCTCTAAAAGAATGCTATGAAAAAAAAAAGCCAGATAGAGATGTAGAGTTCATATAAGGCAAGCTCAACTACTTCTGGAAACATTGCCTGGGCTAGGGTCATATACAAAGACTTCTATTTCAGTTATGTAAGTGCATACATTATAAACCACATATGATGACACAGTCCTTGCTATTTGATTATTAATCTTCAGGATTGGTGCAATTAGATATTGCCAGATAGTTGCAACAAACACTCACATTTGCTATGGAAAATGGAAAATGGAAAATGAACACAACATCATGGCTCTGGAAATGCTGTTACCACAACCTGCTCACTGGGAAGATGCATTACAGACTGAGATTCTGCCTAATTGGAACACCAGGGAATTTAACCAATCAGAACTCCACATGCCCTGTCCACTCTCTGGTCATTACACATATGCCAGCTTTCAGAATTCAGTAACTAAAAGATTGTGGTAATTAAATTGGCACTTTCATAAGAAATATGGGTCAACTAAAGAGATGAATTGCCTGCGGTTATGACAATTAATAAAAAAAAATAAGATTATAGCCATCCCTGTAATACTCATGTCTGGGAGAGAACATGACAAGGGCAAATATATCATAAGATTTTGCAAACGAAAACAAAAAAATCAAACTGGGAATATTATAAATTCCTCATCTAAGGCTCAAAATCTCACAAACTCATCATTTAAAAATCTCATGTCTTTCATCAGTACAACTCTAAGAAGATAACTACAAAACACTCCCTCCCTCTTTCCTTCCCTCATATCCCCTCCTTCCTTCTTTTCTTTAATTTTTTGAACTACCTAATTTCAGTCCATTCTATAATCACAGGCTTAATGCACCACTAACCATAATATTCAATAAGTAAAAAGTAGAAAGACTGCAGTTCCACAGGAGTATAAACAAGAGGTAAAAGCAACAATCAAACCACAAGATGTCTATTTCATACCTAAACAATTTTTTGAATTCTATATTAACTATTAAATATCAGAGAAAACAATATTTGTCTTTTTGGGTTTGGTTTATTTCACTAAGCATAATGGTTTCCAGTTGTATTCCTTTTTATTTTTTTTGCAAATGACAAGATTTCATTCTTTTTTTATGGCTGAGCAGTATTCCATAGTGTAATTATTCCACATTTTCTTTATCTAGTCATCAGTTGATGGACATCTGAGTTGATTCCATATCTTAGATATTGTGAATTGGGCTGCAACAAACATGGGGGTAGAAATAACACTTTCAGGCTGGTGCTGTGGCTCACTAGGCTAATCCTCCGCCTGCGGCACAGGTGCTCTGGGTTCTAGTCCCAGATGGGGTGCTGGATTCTGTCCTGGTTGCTCCTCTTCCAGTCCAGCTCTCTGCTGTGGCCCGGGAAGGCAGTGGAGGATGGCCCAAGTACTTGGGCCCCTGCACCCACATGGGAGATCAGGAGGAAGCACCTGGCTTCTGGCTTCGGATTGGTGCAGCGCGCTGGCTACAGCAGCCATTTGGGGGGTGAACCAATGGAAGGAAGATCTTTCTCTCTGTCTCTCTCTCACTGTCTAACTTTGCTCATGGAGTGGAAGAATCAACATCATCAAAATGTCCATTCTCCCAAAAGCAATTTATAGATTCAATGCAATCCCAATCAAGATACCAAAGACATTCTTCTCAGATCTAGAAAAAATGATGCTGAAATTCATATGGAGGCACAAGAGACCTCAAATAGCTAAAGCAATCTTGTACAACAAAAACAAAGCTGGAGGCATCACAATACCAGATTTCAGGACATACTACAGGGCAGTTGTTATCAAAACAGTATGGTACTGGTACATAAACAAATGGATAGACCAATGGAACAGAATTGAAACACCAGAAATCAACCCAAACATCTACAGCCAACTTATATTTGACCAAGGATCTAAAACCAATTCCCGGAGCAAGGACAGTCTATTCAATAAATGGTGCTGGGAAAACTGGATTTCCATGTGCAGAATCATGAAGCAAGACCCCTACCTTACACCTTACACAAAAATCCACTCAACATGGATTAAAGACCTAAATCTACGTCCTGACACCATCAAGTTATTAGAGAACATTGGAGAAACCCTTCAAGATATTGGCACAGGCAAAGAATTTCTGGAAAAGACCCTGGAGGCACAGGCAGTCAAAGCCAAAATCAACTATTGGGATTGCCTCAAATTGAGAAGTTTCTGTACTGCAAAAGAAACAGTCAGGAGAGTGAAGAGACAACCAACAGAATGGGAAAAAATATTTGCAAACTATGCAACAGATAAAGGGTTAATAACCAGAATCTACAAAGAGATCAAGAAACTCCACAAAAACAAAACCAACAACCCACTTAAGAGATGGGCCAAGGACCTCAATAGACATTTTTCAAAAGAGGAAATCCAAATGGCCAACAGGCACATGAAAAAATGTTCAAGATCACTAGCAATCAGGGAAATGCAAATCAAAACCACAATGCGGTTTCACCTCACCCCAGTTAGAATGGCTCACATACAGAAATCTACCAACAACAGATGCTGGAGAGGATGTGGGGAAAAAGGGACACTAACCCACTGTTGGTGGGAATGCAAACTGGTCAAGCCACTATGGAAGTCAGTCTGGAGATTCCTCAGAAACCTGAATATAACCCTACCGTTCGACCCAGCCATCCCACTCCTTGGAATTTACCCAAAGGAAATGAAATTGACAAACAAAACAGCGGTCTGCACCCTAATGTTTATCGCAGCACAATTCACAATAGCTAAGACCTGGAACCAACCTAAATGCCCATCAACGGTAGACTGGATAAAGAAATTATGGGTATGTATTCTTTAGAATACTATACTGCAGTAAGAAACAACGAAATCCAGTCATTTGCAACAAAATGGAGGAATCTGGAACACATCATGCTGAGTGAAGTAAGCCAGTCCCAAAGGGACAAATACCATATGTTCTCCTTGATCGGTGACAACTGACTGATTACCAAAAAGGAAACCTCCTGAAGTGAAATGGACACTATGAGAAATGGTGACTTGATCAGCATAGCCCTGACTGTTAATGAACAACTTAATACATTATCCCTCTTAGTATTTTTTTTGTCTGTTCTACTTAATATGACTGGTTTAATTCTGTAATTATCACACAGTTATTCTTAAGTGTTGAAAATTAACTGAAATGTGATCCCTGTTAAACATAAGAGTGGGAATAAGAGAGGGAAGAGATGTATAATTTGGGACATGCTCAAGCTGACTTGCCCCAAATGGTAGAGTTAGAAACATACCAGGGGATTCCAATTCAATCCCATCAAGGTGGCATGTACCAATGCCAACTTACTATTCCAAGTGATCAATTTCAGTTCACAATTGATCATAATGAAAGGACTAAGAGTCAAAGGGAGCACATAAACAAGTCTAGTACCTGCTAACACTAACTGATAGAATAAATAAAGGGGAGAGTGATCCAACATGGGAAGTGAGATACTCAGCAGACTCAGAATGGCAGATGTCCTAAATAGCACTCTGGCCTCAGAATCAGCCCTAAAGGCATTCGGATCTGGCTGAAAAGCCCATGAGAGTATTTCAGGCATGGAAAGCCAAGACACTCTGGCAAAAGATCTCTGTGAGTGAGATCCCAGTGGAAAGAACAGGTCTTCAAAGAAGGAGGTACCTTTCTCTGAAGGGAGGAGAGAACCTCCACTTTGACTATGACCTTGTCTAAACAAGATAAGAGTCGGAGAACTCAGAGGGCTTCCATAGCCTTGGAAACTCATGACTGGAGCATAGGGAGATTACTGATGCCATAGAGAGGAGTGTCAATTGGTAAAGTCAACAACAGGAGTCACTGTGCACTTACTCCTCATGTAGGATCTCTGTCCTTAATGTGCTGTGCATTGAGATTTAATGCTATAACGAGTACTCAAACAGTATATTTCACTTTGTGTTTCTATGGGGGTGCAAACTGTTGAAATCTTTACTTAATGCATACTAAACTGATCTTCTGTAAAAAAAAAAAAAGAAATTATCAATTCCCAACTTGACTCTCACTGGGATTAAACATGACAATAGGTCTGATCTGATTTCATCATCATTTAAAAAAATCATCTATTATTTTTCACTTTATGTTTCTGTGTGGGAGCAAACTGTTGAAATCCTTACTTAATGTATACTAAGCTGATCTTCTGTATATTAAGATAATAAAAAATGAATCTTGATGTGAATGGAAGGGGAGAGGGAGTGGGAAAGGGGAGGGTTGTGGGTGGGAGGGACGGTATGGGGGGGAAGCCATTGTAATCCATATTCTGTACTTTGGAAATTTATATTCATTAAATAAAAGTTAAAAAAAAAGAAAGAAAAAAAGAAATAACACTTTCATATGCTGATTTCATTTCCACTGGGTAGATTTCCAGGAGAAGGATGGGCTGGGTCATATGGTAGTTCTATTTTCTGATTTCTGAGGAATCTCCATATTGTATTTTTTTCTTTGCAATATGCTTTTTTTTATTTAATTAGCATAAATTTCCAAAGTACAGCTTATGGATTACAGTAGCTTCCTCCCCCCCATAACTTCCCTCCCACCCACAACGCTCCCCTCTCCCACTCCCTCTCCCCTTCTCTTCACATCAAGATTAATTTTCAATTATCTTTATATACAGAAGATCAATTTAGCGTATATTAAGTAAAGATTTCCACATTTTGCTCCCACACAGGAACACAAAGTGTAAAATACTATTTGAGTACTAGTTATAGCATTAATTAAACACCTAAGAGTAATTGTGTATTAATTACAGAGTTCAACCAATAGTTTTAAGTAGAATATAAAATGCAACTTTTGTATTGTTGTGGCTCCCCTCCCCAACCTCCCTCCCTCCCGTGGCCCTCCCCTCTCCCTCTCCCTCTCCCATCCCACCCTTCATCATGTTTCATTTTCAATTACCTTCATATACTGAAGATCAACTTAGTATATACTAAGCAGGGATTTCAACAGGCTGCACTCACACAACCGAACCAGGTATAGGGTATTGTTCGACTAGTAGTGTTGTTTTTGAGTTTCATAGTTAAACACATTAAGGACAGAGATCCTACGTGGGGAGCATGAACCCAGTGACTCCCGTTGTTGATTTAACAATTGGCACGCTTATTTATGATGTCAGCAATCACCTGAGACTCTTGCTATGAGCTGTCTAGGCTATGGAAGCCCCTTGAGTTCACCAGCTCTGAATTTGTTTAGTCAAGGCCGTATCACAGCGGAGGTTCCTTCCTCCCTTCAGAGAAAGGCACCTCTCTCCTTGATGGCCTGATCCTTCTGCTGGTGTCTTGTTCACCAGGATCTTTCATTTAGATTGCTTTTGCCACCGTGTCATGGCTTTCCATGCCTGTGAGACTCTCATGGACCTTTTAGTCAGATCCGAATGTCCCACGGGTTGATTCTGAGGCAGGAGTGCTGTTTTGGGCGTTTGTCATTCTATGAGTCTGCTGTGTGTCCTGCTTCCCCTGCAGGATCATTCTCTCCCTTTTGATTCTATCCTTCATTATTTGCTTACACTGGTCTTATTTGTGAAATTATCTTTGACACTTACCCTATCTTTTTGATCGGTTGTGTATTTATACTTATCACTTTACCAAGTGTGCTGGCATTGGTACCTGCTTCCTTGGTAAGGTTGAGTTGAAATCCCCTGGCACATTTCTAGTTCCACCATTGGAGGTAGGTCTGAGTGAGTATGTGCCGTCCTATATATCTCCTCCCTCTCTTATTCCCACTCCTATGTTTCACAGAGATCAATTTTCTGTTAATTTTTAAACGCTTAAGAATGGTTGTGCATTGATTGCAGAGTTCAACCAGTGGTCTTGTGTAGAGCAAACCGAGCAACAACAACAACAACAACAAAAATACTAAAGGAACAAAATAGTAAGTTGTTCCTCAACAGGCTAGACAAGGGCTGCTCATGTCATTGTCTCTCATAGTGTCCATTTCACTTCAATGGTTATCATTTTAGGTGCTCATTTAGTTGCCATCGATCAGGGAGAACATGTGATATTTGTCCCTTTTGGACTGGCTTATTTCACTCAGCATGATGTTTTCCAGATTCCTCCATTTTGTTGTAAATGCCCGGATTTCATTTTTTTTTTTTACTGCTGTATAGTGTTCCATAGAGTACATATCCCATAGTTTCCTTATCCAGTCATCCGTTGATGGACATTTAGGTTGATTCCATGTCTTAGCTATTGTGAATTGAGCTGCAACAAATATTGAGGTGCAAATGGCTTTTTTCTCCCCTTTAATTCCATTTGGGTATATTCCAAGGAGTGGGATGGCTGGGTCCTGTGGTAGTGCTATATGCAGGTTTCTGAGAACTCTCCAGACTGTCTTCCATAGTGGCTTGACCAGTTTGCATTCCCACCAACAGTGGATTAGTGTCCCTTTTTCTCCACATCCTCGCCAGCATCTGTTGTTGGTTGATTTCTGTATGTAAGCCAATCTAACCGGAGTGAGGTGAAATCTCATTGTGGTTTTGATCTGCGTTTCCCTGATGGCTAGTTATCCTGAGCATTTTTTCATGTGTCTGTTGGCCATTTGGATTTCCTCTTTTGAAAAATGTCTGTTAAAGTCCTTGGCCCATTTTTTTATTGGGTTGTTTGTTTTGATTCTGTGGTGTTTTTGATCATTGTGTAGAGTCTAGTTGTTAATCCTTTATCTGTTGTGTGGTTTGCGAATAATGTCTCCCATTCTGTTGGTTGCCTCTACACTTTCCTGCCTGTTTCCTTTGCTGTTAAGAAACTCTTCAATTTGAGGTAATCCCATTTGTTTATTTTATCTTTGATTACCCATGCCTGTGGGGTCTTCTCCAGGAATTCTTTGCCTATTCCGATATCTTGAAGGGTTTCCCCTATGCTCTCAATTAGTTTCATGGTGTTGTGGCGCATCTCTAGTTCTTTGATCCATGTTGAGTGGATTTTTGTATAAGGTGTAAGGTAGGGGTCTTGCTTCATACTGCGACATGTGGACATCCAGTTTTCCCAGCACCATTTGTTGAAGAGGCTGTCCTTGTTCCAGGGGTTGGTTTTAGGTCCTTTGTCGAATATGAGTTGGTTATAGATGTTTGGATTGATCTCTGGTGTTTCTATTCTGTTCCATTGGTCTATCCATCTGTTTTTGTACCAGTACCAGGCTGTTTTGATTACAACTGCCCTGTAGTATGCCTTGAAGTCTGGAATTGTGATGCCTCTGGCCTTGTTTTTATTGTAAAGGATTGTTTTAGCTATTCTGGGTCTCCTGTTTCTCCATATGAATTTCAGCATCGTTTTTTCTAGGTCTTTGAAGAATGACTTTGGTATTTTGATTGGTATTGCATTGAACTTGTAAATTGCTTTTGGGAGAATGGACATTTTGAAGATATTGATTCTTCCAATCCATGAGCATGGTAGGTTTTTCCATTTTTTTGTGTCGTCTTCTATTTCTTTCTTTAGTGTTTTGTAATTTTCATCATAGAGGTCTTTGACCTCCTTGGTTAAATTTATTCCAAGGTACTTTATTGTTTTTGTGGCTATCGTGAATGGGATTGATCTTAGTAGTTCTTCTTTGGCCCTGGCATTGTCTGTGTATACAAAGGCTGTTGATTTCTGAGCGTTGACTTTGTATCCTGCTACTTTACCAAACTCTTCTATGAGTTCCAGTAGTCTCTTATAGGAGTTTATAGGGTCCCCTATATATAGTATCATGTCATCTGCAAATAGGGATAGTTTAACTTCCTCCTTTCCCATTTGTATCCCTTTAATTTCTTTTTCTTGCCTGATGGCTCTGGCTAACACTTCTAGGACTACATTGAATAGCAATGGTGAGAGTGGGCATCCCTGTCTGGTGCCAGTTTTCAATGGAAATGCCTCCAACTTTTCCCCATTCAATATGATGCTGGCCTTTGTTTTATCATAGACTGCCTTAATTGTGTTGAGGAATGTTCCTTCTAACCCCAATTTGCTTAGGGTTTTTATCATGAAAGGGTGTTGTATTTTGTCAAATGCTTTCTCTGCATCTATTGAGATAACCATATGATTTTTGTTTCTCAATTTATTAATGTGATGTATTACATTGATTGACTTTCAAATATTGAACCATCCCTGCATACCAGGGATAAATCCCACTTGGTCTGGATCTTTCTGATGTGTAGTTGGATTCGGTTTGCCAGAATTTTGTTGAGTATTTTTGCATCTGTGTTCATCAGGGAGATAGGTCTGTAGTTTTCTTTCTCTGTTGTGTCTTTTCTGGGCTTAGGAATTAAGGTGATATTGGCTTTGTAGAAAGAATTTGGAAGGATTCCCTCTCTTTCAATCATTTTGAATAATTTGAGAAGAACTGGGGTTAGTTGTTCTCTAAATGTCTGGTAAAATTCGGCAGTGAAGCCATCCGGTCCTGGGCTCTTCTTTTTCGGTAGTGCGTTTATTACTGATTCAATTTCTTCCATGGTTATGGGTCTGTTTAGATTTTCTATATCTTCACGGCTCAGTTTAGGAAGGTTGTATCTGTCCAGGAATCTATCCATTTCTTCCAAGTTCCCCAATTTGTTAGCATACATCTCTTTGTAGTAGTTTCTGCTGATTCTTTTTATTTCTGTTGTGTCTGTTGTTACATTTCCATTACTATCTTTGATTTTACAGATTTGGGTCTTCTCTCTCCTTTTTTTGGTTAGTTGGGCCAATGGTGTGTCGATTTTGTTTATTTTTTCAAAGAACCAGCTCCTGGTTTTGTTCATCTTTTGTACTGTATTTTTTTTTTTTTTTTGGTTTCAATTCTGTTTATTTCTTCTCTGATCTTTAGTATTTCTTTCCTCCTTTTGAATTTGGGCTTGATTTGCTGCTGTTTTTCTAAATCCTTGAGGTGCATGGAGAGTTCATTTGTTTGGTTCCTTTCCAGCTTCTTGATGTAGGCACAAATTGCTATAAACTTTCCTCTTAGCACTGCTTTTGCTGTGTCCCACAGGTTTTGATAGGTTGTGTTAACATTTTCATTTGTTTCTAGAAATCTTTTGATTTCTCTTTTCATTTCTTCGATGACCCACTTTTCATTTAGGATCATGTTGTCCATTCTCCGTATATTTGCATATGGTGTAGAGATTCTTGGGTTGTTGATTTCGAGTTTCACTGCGCTATGGTCTGAGAAGCTGCATGGTATAGTTTCAATTTTTTTGAATTTGTTGAGGCTCCCTTTATGGCCTAGCATATGGTCAATGCTAGAGAATGTTCCACGTACTGGGGAGAAATACGTGAACTCTGTGTCTGTGGGGTGGAAGGTTCTGAAGATATCTATTAGGTCTATTTGGTCTATGGCGTCAATTAGCTCTGTTGTTTCCTTGTTGAATTTCTGTCTGGTTGGTCTGTGCATTGGTGAGAGTGGGGTGTTGAAGTCCCTTGTTACTATTGTATTTGAGTCTGTATCTCCCTTTAAATCCTTTAGTAATTCTTTCAGGTAGCCAGGTGCCCTGTAATTAGCTGCGTATACATTTATAATAGTAATATCTTCCTGTTGGATAGATCCTTTAATCATTATATAGTGCCCTTCTCTGTCTCTTTTAATAGTTTTTATGTTAAAGTCTATTTTGTCTAATATTAGGATGGCCACACCAGCTCTTTTGATTTCCGTTAGCTTGGAGTATCTTTTTCCATCCTTTCACTTTCAGTCTGCATGCATCTTTGCTGATAAGATGTGTCTCCTGAAGGCAGCATATAGATGGATTCTCTTTCTTGATCCAATCAGCTAGTCTATGTCTCTTTGTAGTGGAATTAAGACCATTCACATTCAGTGTGATTACTCTTAAGTGCTGTCTTTTCCCATTCATGTTTCCTGAAATGAGCTGTTAATGTATTTTGAACTTTGTTTGTGGGTTACTCTACATTCGCTTTTTTTTTTGTAGTGAAGTTCTTGTTTTTGTATTTCTGTGTGCAGCACATCTTTGAGCAAGTGTTGTAGGGTTGGAAGCGTGGATACAAATTCTTTCAGTTTCTGTTTGTCGTGGAAGATCTTTATTTCCCCTTCATTCATAAATGATAGCTTTGCAGGGTATAGTATTCTAGGTTGGCATTGTTTGTCTTTTAAAACTTAAATATATCATGCCATTGTCTCCTTGCCTGTAGTGTTTGCGATGAGAAGTCTGGTGTGAGTCTGATTAACTTACCCCTGAATGTGATTTGTCGCTTTTCTCTGGCACATTTTAGGATTTGTTCTTTGTGTGTCACTGAGCTGAGTGTTGCCACAATGTGTCATGGTGAATTTCTCTTCTGGTCTACTCTGTTCGGAGTCCTGGCTATCTGTTGTATTTGTGTGTTGTTATCCAGCTGCCTTTGTTTGAAGTTTTCTGATATTATTTCATTGAAGACACCTTCCAATCCATTCTCTCTTTCCACCTCCTCAGGGACTCCTATTATCCTAACATTACACCGTTTGATTGAATCTTGTAGATCTCCGACCGTATTTTTTAATTTTTTAATTTCCTCTTCCTGCGTTTGAACTGACTGTATTATTTCTGGAAGTTTGTCTTCGAATTCTGATAGTCAGTCTTCTATTTCATCTGTTCGATTTCCGAGGGATTCCATGGTGTTTTTTATATGGTCAATTGAGTTTTTCAGTTCTAGTATTTCATTCTGGCTTCTCTTTAGGATCTCTAATCCTTGGGCTTGTTTTTCATTCAGCTCTTGACACTGTTTCTCATTATTTCTAAGTATTCAGATTATTAATTTTCTGAATTCTTTTTCTGGCATGGTTTCAACTTCTTCTTCAGCCTCTGTTATGGTTGGTTTAGCCTGCTCCATTGGCAAGTTTATATGTTCTTCTCTATTCTTATTGTGGGTTTTTGTTTTGTTTTTTTGGCATTCCGTCTGGGTGGTTTTTCAGGTTGATTTCCCTCTGCTATAGGCCGCTGTGAGTCTGTACCAATATCCAGTGTAAGCAGGCTGCTCTACACAGCCTGAATGTAAACAGACAGGATGGCTGCTCTCTGCCCGCTGCAGCTCTGATTATGGGTTGGGCGGCTCCTGTTGATCCCTCAGTTCTGGATCCTGCCCTTTTCCCACAGGCGCTATTCAAATTTTTTTTTTCTTGTAACTTGAGTAGACGGGCGTCAGGGCTTTGAGCTGCCCTCCCTCGATGCCTGCCCCTGTGCAAGAAGTGTCGTGTCACTCCGCTCCACCTTTGGGCTCCACCTCCGAAGGTTAGTGTTGAGGCAAAGACAGTTCTCCTTTAAGCCCGAATGTAAACAGACAAAATGGCTGCTTCCTGCCCGCTGCAGCTCTGAGGAGGCACCAAGAGATACTGGCTTACTCAGTCTCTCAATTAGTACCCCTGAATCGCGCACTCTTTCCGCTGGCGCCACTCACTCTGTTCTGTTTTCTATTTCCTCCCCCCCTCAGTCGTGTGTGTCTCAGTGTCCATCCCAGGGTGGGTTGGGGGAGGGGTGGCAGTGGCTGTTGCCACAGTGCTGGGCAAGTGCCCCGTCTCACCTCAGCTTCCAGCACTGGTGTGTACATACTCCTTCCGGTGTCCTGTGCCTCAGGCGTCCACGTCCTCCTCGCGGGTCTACCCTGTCTCCCCAGTTTTGGGAAGAGCTTCTCGATCCCCAAAACTACAAATTCTCACCCCTTTTTGAACCTTCCCTTCCTGGACCTTTGGTGTACTCCCTCCCTATTCTGCCATCTTCTGCAGTATCCTCCATATTGTATTTTATGATGGTTGTACAAGTTTATATTCCCACAGTTCATTAGGGTACCTTTTTCTAACATTATCATTAAAATTTATTATTTTTTGATGTTTGGATTATAGCCATTTTAATTGTGGTGAAGTGAAGCTTCATTGTGGTTTTTATTTGCATTTCTCTGATGGCTAGTGATCCTGAGTATTTTTTCATGTGGCTATTGGTCATTTGTATTTCATCCTCTGAAAATGCCTGTTCATGTCATTGATCCATTTAACTGGATTGTTTGCTTTGTTGTTGTTGAGTTTGTTGAGCTCTTTATAGATCCTGAATATGAATCCTTTATCAGTTGCAAATACTTTCTTCCATTCTGTCAGTTGTCTCTTCACTTTGTTCAGTGTTTCCTTTGCAGTGCATAAGTTTTTATAGTTTGCTATAACCCTATAAGCCTATCTTTGCTTTAACTGTCTGTGCTGCTGGAGTGTTCTCCAAGTCTTTGCCTATGCTAATGTCTTGCAGAGTTTCCCAAATGCTTTCCCCTAGTAATTTGATGATATCAAGTCATAGATTTAGATCTTTGATCCACTGTGAGTTGATTTTTGTATAAGATGTAAGGTAGGGATTTTGTTTCATACTTCTGCATGCAAAAATACAATTTTCCCAATAGCATGCATTGAAGAGACTGTGCATTCTCCAGGGAGTTCATCTGTTGGTTGTAGTTGTGTGGATTATTTTCTGGGATTTCTATTCTGATCCATTGGTCTACATGTCTCTTTTTGTGCCACAAACAGGCTGTTCCAATTATAACTCTTCTGCAGTATGTCTTGAAATCTGGTATTGTGATGCCTCCACCTTTGTTTTTGTTGTTTAAGATTGTTTTAGTTATTCAGGGTCTCTTGTGTTTCTACATGAATTTTAGCATTGTTTTTTCTAGATCTGAGAAAAATGTTCTTGTTGTTTTGATTGGGATTGCATTGAATCTGTAAATTGCTTTGGGTAGTATGGACATTTTGATTACATTAATTCTTCCAATCCATGAAAATGGAAGATTTTTCCATTTTTTTGCGTCTTCTATTTCTTTATTCATGTAATTTTCATTGTTGATATCTTTCACCCCCTTGGTTAAATTTATTCCAAGGTATTTAAATTTTGTGTAGGTATTGTGAATAGGACTGATCTTCCAACTTCTCAGCCACAGCATTGTTTGTGTATACAAAGGCTATTGAATTTTATGTGTTGATTTTATATCCTACAGCTTTACCAAACTGTCTTATAAGTTCCAATAGTCTCTTAGTAGAGTCTTTTGATTCACATATATATGATATATGTATATATCACACATATATGATAATGTCATCTGAAAACAGGGATAATTTGACTTCTTCCTTTCCAATTTGGTTTTCTTTTATTTCTTTTTCTTGCCTAATGCCTCTGGCTAATATTTCTAGAACTATATTCAATAGCAATGGTGGAAGTGGGCATCCCTATCTTGTTCTGGATCTAAATGGAAATGCTTCCAATTTTCCCCCATTAAATATGATGTTGGTTGGAATTGTCATATATGTCCTGGATCATGTTGAGGAATGTTCCTTTCATACCCAATTTGCTTAAGATTTTTTTTAATCACGAAAGAAGGTTGTATTTTATCAAATGTTTTCTCTTTATTGAGATAATCATATGATTTTAATTTTAATCATGATTATTTAATCATGATTTTTATTCTTCAACTTATTAATGTGATATATTACATTTATTGATTTGTGTGCATTGAACCATTCCTGTATACGAGAGATAAATCCCACTTGGTCCAGGTGAATGATCTTTCTCATGTGCTGTTGGATTCAATTAGCTAGTATTTGATGAGGATTTTTGTATCTATGTTCATCAGTGATGTTGGTATATAGGTTTCTTTCTTTATTGTATCTTCTTCTGGTTTTGGAATTAGGGTGATGCTACCCTCATAGGAGTTTGGGAGGATTCCCTCTCATTTTAAATTGTTTTGTTTAGTTTGAGAAGAACTGGAATTAGTTCTTTGTTATAATTCAGCAATGAAGACATATGACCCTGGGCTTTTCTTTTTTGGGAGAGTTTTTATTACTGATTCAATCTCCCATATTAGTTATTGGTCATTTAGGTTTTCTTTGTCTTCATAATTGAATTTTGGTAGATTGTATGTGTCCAGGAATCTATTCATTTCTTCTAGATTTTACAGTTTGTTGTCATTTAGCTGTTTGTAATAATTCATGGTGATTTTTTTTTCTTGTGGTATCCATTGTGACATCTCCTTTTTCATCTCTAATTTCATTAATATTGGTGCTCTCTCTTTTTTGGATAGTTGGGTCAATGTGTATCAATTTTATTTTTTCAAAAACCTAGCTCTTCATTTCTTCAATCTTTTGTATTATTTGGTTTCAACTTTGTTTATTTCTTCTCTAATTTTAACTATTTCTTCCTCCTACTAATTTGGGGTTTGATTTGTTCTTGTTTTTCTGGATCCTTGAGATGCAGAGATAGCTCATTTATTTGATGTCTTTCCAATTTCTTGATGTAAGCACTAATTACTATAAACTTCCCTCTTTTTAAAAATATATTTATTTATTTGAAAGGCAGAGTTATAGGAATGCAGAGGCATAGGCTAAGAGAGAGAGAGAGAGATTTTTCATCAGCTGATTCACTCCCCAAATGGCCACAATGTCTGTAGCTGAGCCGATCCAACGCCAGGAGCCTAGAGCTTCTTCTGGGTCTCCTATATGGGTGCAGGGGACCAAGGACTTTGGCCATCTTTCACTGCTTTTCCAGGAACATTAGCATGGTGCTGGATCAGGAGTGGAGCAGCTGAGGCTCAAACTGGCACTCAAAAGGGGTGCCGGCACTGCAAGAGGTGGGTTTACCTGCTATACCACAGTGCTGGTACCTATACTTCCCTCTTAACACTGCTTTCCCTGTATCCCATAAGTTTTGATATGTTGTGTTATCATCTTCATTCATTTCTATTAATATTTTGATTTCCCTTCTGATATCCTCTATGGCCCACTGTTCATTCAGGAGCATGTTGTTGTCTCCATATGTTAGTATATTTTCTAGTGTTTCTTAAGTTGCTAATTTCTAGCTTCATTCCATTGTGACCAGAAACAATATAGAATTTGAATTTTTTGAATATGTTGAGACTTGCTTTATTGTCTAGTTTATGGCCTATCCTAGAGAAAGTTCCATGCATTGATGAAAAGAATGTGAATTCTTGGGGCTGGTGCTGTGGTGCAGTAGGTTAATCCTCTAGCTGCAGTGTCAGCATCCCATATGGATGCTGGTTCTAGTCCCAGCTGCTCCACTTCTGATCCAGCTCTCTGCAGTGGCCTGGGACAGCAATGGAAGATGGCCCAAGTGCTTGGGCCCCTGCACACATGTGAGAGTCCTGGAAGAAGTTCCTGGCTCCTGGCTTCAGACTGGCTCAGCTCTGGGTGTTATGGCAATTTGAGGAGTGAACCAGTGGATGGAAGACCTTTCTCTCTGTCTTTCCTCTCTGTAACTCTACCTCTCAAATATATCAAAATAAAATCTTATTTTAAAAAAAAAGAATGTGAATTCTGCATCTGTGGGATGAAATGTTCTGCAGAACAATTAGGTCCATTTGGTTCATGGTGTAGATAAGCTCTGTTGTTTCTTTGTTTTTTTTTTTTTTTCTCTCTACTTGATCTGTCCAATGATGAAAGTGGGGTGTTAAAGTCCCCCATTATTATTGTATTGGAGCCTATGTCTCCCGTTAGATCCATTCATATTTGTTTTAAATAGTGAGGCACGCTGGTGTTGGGTGCATATACATTTACTATATTCATGACTTTCTGTTGCATTGATATTTTAATCATTGCATTATGCTCTTCTTTGTATCTTTTAACAGTTTTTGTGTTAAATTCCATTTTGTCTGATATTGGGGTGGTTACTCCTGCTTACTTTTGCTTTCCGTTATCATGGAATATCTTATTCCATCCTTTCACTTTCATTCTGTGTGTATCTTTGATTTTGGGGTGTATTTCTTGTAGGAAGCAAATAGATGGGTCTGAGTTTTTAATCCATTCAGCCAGTCTGTATCTTTTAATTGGATAATTTAGGCCATTTACATTCAAGGTTATTATTGATAAGAAATGACTTGGCCTTGCCTTTTTTCCATAAATTTTCCTATTTTTTTTCCTTTGTACTTTTTCTTGATTTTCTGCCTTCACATTCTTTACTAATGATGAGTATCTTTCTTTGCTTCTCTGTGTAGCACATGCTACATCATTTGTAAGGCTGGATGACTGCTGACAAATTCCTCTAATATTTGTTTGTTTTTGAAGGTCTGCATTTCACCTTCCTTTATAAATGAGAGCTTTGCTGGGTATAGTATTATGGATTGACAGTTTATTTTTATGATGACTTGGACTATGTCTTTCCAGTCTCTTCTGGCCTGTGGGTTTCTGGTGAGAAATCAGCTGTCAGTCTGAATAATTAGATTTCCTCTGAAGGTCATTTGGCATTTCTCTTGTGTACATTTTAGAATATTTTATGTTTTACTGTAACATGTCATGGTGAAGATATTTTCTGGCCATGTCTATTAGGAGTTTTATGTACTTCCTCTACTTGGATGTCCAGGTGCTGTGACAGAGTGAAGGGGAGGGAAGAGCTCATGGGCATAAGTGGTGCCCAGCCTCCTCTAACTCGCCAGGCCAGACTCAAAGTCAGTTGAGAACACAGATTTATCCCTTTGATAAAATCCCCAAGCCATGAAAGGCTACAGAAGCTTCTACTTACCTTATTAAGATGGTATTTTCTCCATTTTGGTTGCTAGGTGCCTTGCTCCAAGAAGACAGAGGTGCCTCACTATGTGACTGTAGCATCTCTGTTGCTCCAGAGCATCTCTCTTCTTTTTGTAGAATTTCCATGGCAAACTTCTCTTCAACTGTCCTCTGGGTATGCAGTTCCTCTCCTTTTTATCTGTTATCTTCTCATGGTCAGAATCAGCATGTCTTTTCCATCTTCAGCCATTTTGGATCTCCAACTCAAGATTAGGGCAAAATTTCCGAACAGAAATAAGAGTAGAAAGAGTAGGAATTCAAAATCCCCAGTTGTTTCATTTTTATCTTACCTCCCTCAACTCCTTGCACCACCTTCTGAACTATTAACAGTGCCTTTGAGTTAGATCTCAGAGTGCACCCTCTGCTCACCTCGACTGGCCACTAGAGAGTAGCAAATGTGAAGTGCAATTGTGTTCCTTTCCTATACTCTTCTTTGCCCTACTGCTCTTTGCTGTGATGTAACCAGCCTACCCAGAGTTACTATGAGGTGAGATACAGGAATCCATGACCATGTTATACAAATATAGAAATATCATGAAGAACCTTGTCTATTTCTTCAAACAGTATTTTCTCGATGAAGACCTACAAGAGAAATTGTCTCTAGTCACTTAGTACTGGGAATGGTTAAGATTCATCAGTTTTGTTTTTGTGTAAAAGTTTATTGCAATTGCTATTGCTATATGATGAATTACCCTAAGACACAGTTTGTAAAATTATCATTTATTATATTCCTAAGTTCCAAAAGGACA
Organism: Oryctolagus cuniculus; assembly: GCF_051225735.1. Lineage (NCBI taxonomy): Eukaryota > Metazoa > Chordata > Mammalia > Lagomorpha > Leporidae > Oryctolagus > Oryctolagus cuniculus. Next base: position 101,640,858 of record NC_142871.1, on the reverse strand, counting down.
CAAGTTGGTTGGCTTATCTCGGCTTCACAATGTCAGGGATCTCAAATGGAGGACTCCAACGCTGGGGCTTGGAGTCTTCTAAGGCTCATTTCCTTCTTGTGTCTGAGGCTAGCTTTGGTTGACTATTTAACTGGGGCTGTTGGCTTGAACACTTACATGTGACTTCTCCGCATGGTCTGGGATTCCTCATACCTAGAGGTTATGCTCCAAGCAACAGCAAACCAGAGGGAGGGAATCACAGATAGAGCTAAGTAGAAGCTTTTATAACCTAGCTCTAATTTTTATATAGCTTTACTTCCATTGCTTTCCCCTTGTTAAGACAGTCCCAAAGTTCTTTCCCAGATTCAAAGGGAAGGGAAGTAGGGTCCACCTCCTGGTTGGGTGTAGCAAGCTTCTGGAGGAGATTGAGGGGCTGGAATTTTTGTGTCCACTTTTAGAAAATGTGATTGCCTACAGGACCCTCTGACACATGGTCCACCCTATATATTAACTATTTAGAAATACCAGAGGCGAATCTGTGGCCCACTCAAGAAGGGTACAGGATTTCATGCCATGTGTTGTGCAGACTAACAGTACTCTGGCTTCATATTGCTTTCCTCTTCTTATTTTCACTGTGCTTCATTTCCCTCATCAACTTTCAGTCTTGAAATATTTTATGTATCTTTTTAAATCACTATAGATAATTTTTGGGGAAACTAAGCTATAAATGAACTAAAATGGAACTCCAGAGAACAAATTATGTTTAAGTTCCAAGTTAATTTCAACACGAAGATTAAGAATGTGACATTTTGGAATCAAATCTCAACAAATACTCTCTGATACCCAAATTTCAGTCTTAACCAATGTTGATTTGGAATGCAAATCCAGAAGAGTAATTCATCTTTTGATGTCAATTTTCTAATCTCCATAAAGGCACAGTTTTAATTTATCATATTAGAAAAATATGTTAAGTAAGTGAATTCACTTTATAATTGTGCAGTTTAGAAATACAAGTCTCATATAATTCTACTGAACCCATTTCATCTACTTAAATTGCTTTGTATTGTATCACATAAAAATAGTATGCTTTTCCTGAAAAGCTAGGCTAAGAATTTATTAGGATTCTTGGCATAGTTTTTTTTTTGCCAAGAAGATAATGCTATTTAATTTTTCAATGAAGCAATTATGTAGTCATCCTATCTTTTCAACTAAAGATGAGATATTGTGTAATACTCTGATGGCACAATTACATTTTTTTTTGACACATCTATATTAGGGATTCCTTATCTATGAAGAGCAATGAGTTTTATTAAATATGCCACCAACCACATCATATTCATTATAATCAAATTTCATTTTGCCTCATTTGTTTACTATAGTACTTCTGGGCTGCAAAACCAATTTACTCCACTTTATAGAAATTGATTATTTCATGAAAAGATAGCCACTATAACTATTAAATGCAAATTTTACCACAATACTTGTATGGACTGAAATTGGCAATTTAGCCATATCTAAATCAGAAAGCTAAAATGTGATTTTTCTGGAAAAGGGATTAATTTAGCAGCTTTGTAAATATTTCTCATGGGCATTCAACAGTGTAAGTAGCATTCACAGGAATAGGATGCTGCAACAGACCAGTTAATGTTCTTAAAAATCATGAAAAAAATATATATACGAATCTATTGTGTCTTTACTGTAATTAGAATCAATTACTTGGAGTTTTACTGATCTTTTTGGATAAATTTTAAGACAATTGATTAACAAATTGGAAACAATTTAGTTACAATAATCACATGACTATATAATAACCACCACAACATATCAGGACACATTTCTCTTGACAAACTACTATTGTTTGAATGTTTGTGTCCCTCTAAAACACTGGATGAGATTTAATTCCTGTTATGGTACTGTTAAAAGGTGGAGTTTTTTGAAAAGTGATTGAGTCATAAGGGCTATGAAGTGCATGGGCTATGAAAGAGGCTTTAGAGGGCCCCCAGGCTCTGCCTCTCTCCTGCCATGTGAGGACACAACATTTTTCCCTTTTTGCTAAGTAAGGGTGCAGCAAGAAGGTGCCAGCCTGGAAGAAGAAAGCAGCCCTCTCCAGCCACCAGATAGGCTAGTGCCTTGATCTTGATTTCTCATCCTCCAGAACTATGAGAAATAAATTTCTTTTCTTTATTAATTACCCTGTCCCAGATATTTTGTTATACAGCACAAATGGACTAAGATACATACCTTCCATTTTCCTTCCTGGTTGAGTTCTCTGCTTCCTTGAAATGCTCTGCTCTGTCATCACCCTGAACCCTGCTGTTGGAGTCTACACAAATTTCATTACCTAGTTCCAGTGTCAACAGTTGCAGGATCTTTTCTATTTCTTCCAAGGTGAAATCTCTTCTTCAATTCGCACATTTTTGGTGTTAATAAGCATTTCTTTATCTTAGCACTTTATATGTATTTGCCATTTTCCTACAGTCTACTACCAACTCTCCACTATTTTATGAGTTGATGGTGTGAAGATAATAACAGGTACAGGCAACACTTTAATGGGGTCTTGGTGTCAGGGAGAGATACTGTACTCAAATCTGAATAATATGGGGTTTGAGAATTTATAGCCAAGAAGCAGGGTGGAGTCACTGGACAGAAAACTAGTAGGAGGAAACATAAAGAGTAAAGGAGATTTTGGCTAAGTATCTAATGGGATTCTTACTTAACACAGACCAGTGTGATCAAATGTCACCTAGAGGACAGTATAGGATGAGAAATCCAATCAGATATCCAGGATGATCAGATACCAATGGTAACGGGTGTTTGTTTTAAAGATTTATTTATTTATTTGCAAGTCAGAGTTACACTGAGAGAGAAGGAGAGGCAGAGAGACAGACAGAGAAGTCTTCCATCCACTGGTTCACTCCCTAATTGGCCACAATGGCTGGAACTGGGCTGATCCAAAGCCAGGAGCCAGGAGCTTCCTCCTGATCCTCCCAATCAGGTGCAGGGGCCCAAGGACTTGGGTCATCTTCCACTGATTTCCCAGGCCACAGCAGAGACCTGGATCTGAAGTGGAGCAGCCAGGATCTGAACTGGTGCCCATATGGGATTCTGGCCTTGAAGGCAGTGGCTTTACCTGCTATCCAACAGTGCCAGGCCTGGTAAAGGATTTCTGATAAACTGATTTATAGTGTTCTTTGCTAAAACTGGATTTTACAAAGAAATATGCATATGAGTCTGGGAGAAGGTTCAGGCACAGAATTTTTGTCAGAAGTGCTATGACTTGAACATTTTTGTGTCTCCCACAGCACCTAGGCCAGGACTACTTACATATAAGTCACTCAAAAATGTTGGCTGAAATACAAACTAAGGCTGAGTGTCCATGAAGATGATTTAAAAATATGTAACCTCAAGCCTTTGCGTGATTATAGCTGTTGTGGACCACTTCCCTGGCATTTGTAAATGACATTGTTTCTAAAAAGTTTGTAAATATTCTCTTTACCTTAGTATATTGACTTAATTGTGCTCCATCATGGTATAATATCTTGTATCTTAAGAACAATTCTTCATTCCTCCCTCAAAATATGTACACAAGCTGATAAATTTGGGATATTAATCCTTTGTTGGATAGGTGGTCTACAAATATTGTTTCCCAGTCTGTTGGATATCTCTTCATTCTATTGACTGGTTCCTTTGCTGTGCAAAAGTTTCTGAGGCTCCAAGATGGTGGAGTAGGGAGGGAGCTTACTGCTCTAGTCTAGGAAAAGATAGTTTAAAAAAGTGGAGAGAATGCAGTCTCAGGGAAGAGTTAGGGAGAAAATGGAAGAAGAAACTCTATGCAAATTAGAGAGGCATGGTAGACCTACATGGAGGATGTGGATGCACACAACTCAGGACTCCAGCAGCTGAGAGCCTATGCACCAGCATTGGAAAGTGAGAGTACAGGAAGCACATAGAACTCCTAATAGATGTACCCAGAAAAGATCTTCATCACGACACATTATAATCAAACTCACCACAGTAAAACATAAAGAAAAGATTCTAAAATGTGCATGAGAGAAATGCCAGATTACTTTCAGAGGATCTCCAATTAGACTCACAATTGACTTCTAATCAGATACCCTATAGGCTAGGGGAGAAAGGAGAGACATAATCCTAATCTTAACAGAAAAAAAAAAAACTGTTGACCCAGAATACTGTACCCTGCAAAGCTGTCATTTATGAATGATAGTGAAATAAAGACCTTCCATGACAAACAGAAATTGAAAATTTGTCACCACCCATTCAGCCCTGCAAAAGATGCTTAAGGATGTGTTGCACATGGAAACAGAAAGATGGTCATCACTATGAAAGAAAGTAAAAGAAGAAAATCTCTCAGTAAAAGTTCAAAGGAAATTCCAAGTAAAAAATAGGAATATATTTGGAAAAATGGCAGGGCAAATTGGTCACTTATCAATAATCACCCTGAATGTAAATGGTCTCAACTCTCCAGTTAAAAGACACAGACTGGCTGAATGGATTAAGAAACAAAACCCATCTATTTGCTGCCTACAAGAAACACATCTCACCAACAAAGATACATACATATTGAAAGTGAAAGGATGGAAAAAGATATTCTATGCCAAGAGAAACCAAAAAAGAGCTGGTGTAGCCATCCTAATATGAGACAAAATAAATTTTAACACACAAACTGTTAAAAGAGACAAACAAGGGCACTATGTAATGATTAAGGATCAATTCAACAGGAAGATATAACAATTATAAGCATATTTGCACCTAATAATGGGGTACCTGGCTATTTAAAATAACTGTTAATGGATCTAAAGGGAGACTTAGATTCCAGTACAATAGTAATGGCAGACTGCAATACCCCACTTTTAGCAATGGATAGATCAACCAGACAGAAAATTGGCAAGGGAACAGAAGATTTAATTGACACTATAGACCAAATGAACCTAACAGATATCTATTATCTATAGAATTTTTCATCCTACAGTTTTAGAATACACATTCTTCTCAGCAGTCCATGGAACTTTCTCTAGAATTGACCAAATATTAAGCCATAATGCCACTTCAGCAAATTCAAAAAAATTAAAAATCATACAATGCAATTCTTGAAATACAATGTATTGAAGCTGGAAATCAACAACTCAGGAATCTCTAGAACATATGAAAACTCATGGTGACTGAAAAACATGCTCTTGTGTGAACAGGGGGTCATAGAAAAAAATCAAAAGAGAAATAAAAAAAATTCTGGAAACAAATGCAGATATCAACACAACATATCAAAACCTAAGGGATACATGGGGTCAGCACTGTAGCCCAGAAGGTTAAAGCCCCAGCCTGCAATGCCAGCATCTCATATGGGCGCTGGTTCAAGTCCTGGCTGTTCCACTTCCAATCCAACTCTCTGCTATGGATTAGGAAATCAGTAGAAGATGGACCAAGTCCTTGGGCCCCTGTACCTTCATGGGAGATCCAGAAGAAGCTCCTGGCTCATGGATTCAGATCAGCTCAGCTCTGGCCATTACGGTCATTTGTGCAGTGATCCAGCAAAATGGAAAACCTCTTTCTCTCACTGGCTCTACTGTTCTCTGTAACTCTGTCTTTCAAATCTAAAACTACAATCCAACATCATCAAATTATTAGAGAACATGGGAGAAACCCTGCAAGACATTGGCACAGGCAAAGACTTATTGGGAAAGAACCCAGAGGCACTGGTAGTCAAAAGCAGAATTAACAATTGGGATTACATCAAATTGAGAAGTTTCTGGACTGCAAAAGAAACAGTCAGGAAAGTGAAGAGGCAACTGACAGAATAGGAGAAATTATTTGAAAGCTATGCAACTGATAAAGGATTAATAACTAGAATCTACAAAGAGATCAAGAAACTCCACAAAAACAAAACAACCCATTTAAGAGATGGGCCAAGGACCTCAATAGACATTTTTCAAAAGAGGAAATCCAAATGGCCAACAGGCACATGAAAAAATGTTCAAGATCACTAGCAATCAGGGAAATGCAAATCAAAACCACAATGCGGTTTCACCTCACCCCAGTTAGAATGGCTCACATACAGAAATCTACCAACAACAGATGCTGGAGAGGATGTGGGGAAAAAGGGACACTAACCCACTGTTGGTGGGAATGCAAACTGGTCAAGCCACTATGGAAGTCAGTTTGGAGATTCCTCAGAAACCTGAATATAGCCCTACCACATGACCCAGCCATCCCACTCCTTGGAATTTACTCAAAGGAAATTAAATTAGCAAATAAAAGAGCTAGACCTAGAAAGATAAAAGCCACATGTTCTCCCTTATATGTGGAAGATAAAATTTAAAAAACAATCAAAAAAGAATGAAAAAAAGAAAGAAATGTCTGTATCAGTATTGTTGCAAATATAATGTTGGAAAACCTTTATACTTTTGTGAAACCAATGGTTAAGAATATTATACTACTATAGTTTTAATGATCTGTGATTACTTTAAAATTTACTGTATATGAGTGAAATGATCTTTTTTCCATTCAATTATTGTTTACAGCCATTGTCTGTATAGCCACTAAACTACAGTCTTCTGCTTTTTACTTGTTAAACTTATTATTTGAAGAAAGTATTAAGCCTTATTACTGTAATATAAATTTAAAATATGTTATTTCAAAAGCTAAAAAAAAAAGGGAAAGGAAGAAGGAAGAGGGGTGAGAGGGAGTGAGAGAGAGAGAGGGAGGGATGATGGAAGGGAATATCATTATGTTCTTAGAATTATATTTACAAATAATATTGAAAAACTAAAGTAAAAGTAACTAAAAACTAACTAAAATTAAAAATTAAAAAAGAAAAAACCAAAAAACCCACAATATATGTACAAAAGCAAATATTGCCTTAGAATAAGCAGATATGATTGACAAATGGGCGGGATTCAACCCAGAGAAAAGAAATCCTTTGGAGTATTCTCCCATGTAACATAGTTCATTTTCTTCATTTTTCTAAACAAATTACTTTGGATTTTGTTTCAACTGAAAAGGGAACTTATAATGGAAGCCATTTCACAGTCATGCCAATCACAAAGAGTTTCAAACCTGAACTAATTTGTGAACTAGAAGAATCTAGAGTCTATCCCTGTTTTTAAAACAATGTATTTGGAAGAGAGAGAGAGAGAGAGAGAGACAGGATGAATATGAATGAATGAATGAATCTTTCATCCAGTGGTTCATTTCTCAAATACCCACAATGGTTTGGGTTTTGCTAGGCATGTCCAAAACCAGAAGCCTGGAACTGTATCTGAATCTCCTACATAAGTGACAGGGACCAAATTACTTGAGTCATCACCTGCTGCCTCCCAGGATTTGCATTAGCAGGAAGCTGGAATCAGAAGCTGAGCCAGGATTTGATGCCATGCATTCTTATATGGGATGTGAGTGTTCAAGCTGGGGGCTTAGCCACCAAGCTAAACACCTGCTCCTCAATATTGTGTCTTAACTCTCATTTTTCAGAGAAGGAAAATGAGCCCTAGAGAATTTTAGAGAATGTTTTACAGGTCTCCATGCTTATTAGGGGCAGTTTGCTGTAGAATTCACTTGCCCAACCTTCTAGAGCAATTCCTAATCCATAGAATTTGCAGTCTACTTCCTACTTCTCCTAAAGCATCATGGGCCAAATTGCAGGCCTGGGACCAGTATGAATTTGATCACTGCTCTCCATGAATATTTCTACTGTATGTTAACTCATGGGGCTTCTTTAGCACATTCCCATTTATTCCATTGCTCATGTACCTGATTCAAAGAGAATATGGTATGTATTCTTGTTTTTTTTCAGATATGGAAGATTCCCAAAATCTCATGTTCAGATATGGTCAAATGTGTAAATAATAAATTCATTTTGTGTTTCATTTATACTTGTGATATCACTTTACTGCTCTAGTTTTTCTAAGGTTGACTACAATTTATTGACAGTGTAACTGAGTTGTATTCTGAGTAATTGCACACCCACCCTTGAATTAAGTACCTAAGAAAATTGTAACTGTCACAAAAAAGAGTAAATATTTGCCTGGTTTGTTTCCCCATTCCTTATATCTGCTAACTTGGACAGTATTTTCATGTAAAACCTACTCACTGGTTATCCAAAAACAGATTGAGCCTGTGTTCTCCTATCTCAAAGTCTAAGTGATTATTACAACATTTAGATGTTGTGAAGACATCATATCCATCATTCAGATATCAACACCCCCTTCTTGAGTATAGATAACTTCACTTTGAGGGCAACCACCAGTCTCTGTGAGCAACTATACCATGGCAAGATCAGACTGGATGAGGTGATCTCTTCAGTCCTGAATCTCCACGATCAAGAGTTACAAGATGTTTGGTGCATACTTTGAAGCCATCGTATGACAGACAGCTTTCAGGGTGTGTTTGAAGCCTCTTGACAGTTATATTTGTCCCCTTTAAAAGCTCTAGTCTGGCCAAGAGCAGTGGCCTTAGTGATTGGATAAAGGTTCTTTTGTCTAGGGATTGCACTTCTGTCTATGATGGCTCCAGTTCTACTCCTTTCAGTCTCTGGCTTGTAATATGTACTTGGCCTTCCTCTCTTTGCTTTGTTCCACTTAGGTTCACAAATGGCTGTCACTCTGTCTGCTAGAATATAACTTGCCACTTTCTTAAGAAACCCCTTCTAGGGTTAATAGTAGGGCCCCTCCCTGGTCTCCAGAGCTCCTGATCTTTCTTATCAGGTGAATGAATCTCAGTATTTATGATATTTTAAATAAAACCAAAAATTAATGAAGCTGATTTACATACATGTGCCTTATTATTATTTTTACTTTATGTCAGATAGGTTTCTGTTGGTTAGCATTTTTCTTCTTGGGAATTTTTTGTAGACCAAGTGGAAGCCAGATAAAACACCATCTTTTACAATGAGATGCTTTACAATGACAGACTAAGGGTACATGTTGCCTAAGGTGCAATATAATGTGTTTGTACCTCTTCCCTTTGCATTCTAATATGCCAAGACTGGTAGCTTCTGGACACATGAGTCCTCTTCTGTACCCATCCCCTACTTTGCTTCTGGCACATTATGATCTACAAAGGTTGTTGGAAACTTGTTGACCTGTGCGGTTTTCCTGTTGAAATTTCAGGGGCTATTATTAGCCAATGTCAATAGCCTTTTACTACCTTGGGCACAATAGCTTTATTTGGTTTTCTGTGAAATGAATGCTTATTGCTGCTTTAATGTTTAAGGAGGAAAAATATGCGTGAAAAATATGTTTAGCATTCTATTAATTCTATAGTTAACTACCTCTAATTATATCTGCAACAAATCATACCCAACTATACCAAAACTTTTTTTCTCCACTTTCCTCCCAAAACGTATTAGTTACTACGTTTATGTTATACATAGACAGTAAACCAAGAAAGTATTAAAAAAATCACTGATGGGGTAGATGTTTGGCCTAACAGTTAAAATGCTGTTTGTGACATAAACAATTATCCCAACACCTAGGTTCAATTCCAGGCTCTAGATCTTCACTCCAGCTTTCTGCTAATGAACACACTGGGAGACAGTGATGGTGGCTCAAATAGTTGGAATCTTGCTACCCATGTGGGAGACCTGGATCAAGTTCCCAGCTCCTGGCTTTGGCCTGGCCTTGAACTACTGCTTGCAGGCATTTGGGGGAGCTTTCTCTGTCTCTCTGTCTCTCTCTCTGCTTCCCCTCACCACAAATAAATACATTTTTTTAAAAACCCTGATGCCTGGCACATTTAATCTTTTATTCTAAACTTTTGCCTTGAATATTAGAAGTTGATATCATCTCTACAGAATGTTTTTCATTCATTTTCAGGTGCACCATCTGGAAGGGCTTCATGGGGGTTAATGACATAGGCTTGAGTGGGGACTGTGAGTAATATGCATTTAATCAGAAGTACTTTTTGTTTCCCAAACCCTTCTTTGTTCAAGTTCTCCATTCTGCTTGATAAACACTTTGTACCCTACTGTCTTTTCTAAAATCTACTGCCTTACCCTATCTGTTAGTTTCCATTTATATAATGAAACATTGATAATGGCAGAGAATAAAAATGATTCTTGCTTTTTCTGCACCCAAAAAACCTAACTGGATGAAGGTTATCATGGCAACTTTAAAGTGCTAGTGATAGGAAGCACTAAAGGTCGGGTCTATTCATAAATTAGCTATGGTTTTTGATAGCTTTCATTTTCCTTTTGAGAATCATCATTTAGATCACTAAGAATTGCTTTAGGTTTTCTTGTTAGCTAATACATATAAAAGGATATCAATAACATTTTATGACCCATATAAAATAAACAGAAACCAAAAAAGTATTGCTATGAAAAAAAATGAAATTGAACCATTTATATACCAAGTATGCATAAATATGACCTCTATGAAATATGAGGTATGATTACAAAGTAATTAATTCAAAAATATATGAGAACTTATACCTCCAAAGTGAACTTCCTTAACTTCAGAGTTGTGGCAGTATAGTCAAAAGAATATCTCCAGTTAAGCACATAATGCCCAATAGGCAGTTACAGTGGCTTCACCACTCACTACCAAACCACTCTTCCTCCTTGGGCTTTCAATAATCATTACTGGAACACCTAGTACCTACTGAACATACTCCTTTTGAATAGAAAATTCTTATTTTTAAAGGTGGATTTGAATTTTGAATATACTAAAGACTACCCAAAGTGAATTCTTGTGCACAAATGAGGGGTGTTCAAAAAGTTCACAAAAATACAATTAAGAAAAAACTATACATGGATTTAAAATTTTTTTTGCACCAAAATAAACTTATCTTTTCATTCCATTTTCCACAAACTTTTGAGTACACTGGTAATGAATTATCAAGCTTGGGTAGATCTTTTTTGGTGACATCTCACACACACACACACACACACACACATGTGCATGCATACACAAGTGTAGATACACTGACCATAACCAGACATATTAGTGTGTCTTCCAAATTATTTTGAAAAGTACTTTCCAAAATGTTTTTAGTTTCAGCAGCACTGTCTAGCCTCCCCATTATGCCTACTTTAAAGGATACAAATTCAACTGCATGCATAATAGTCTGATTTACATTGAAAAAAGTCAATGACCTATGACTTTGAAGACCATTTTGAGCTCATGTTGATGCTGCCAAGAAAGACTCAAGAATCAGTTACTGTACTGTGGGCTCATCATCTTCATCTCTGAAATCAAGTTACAGTTGAAAAGTCAAGAATATAGTATATGAAAGATTGAATCTTTCTGCCTTAGCATTAAAGTGGGAGATTAAATTACATCAGAATTTTAATTTTATTTATTTATTTATTTTATGGTTTTCATCTGTTAGATCTTTATTTGGAAATGAAGTCACAAGAATAAAGTAAAGAGCTGCAAATTCAGGACGAGACTGTACAATAAAGTCCCGGACATCCAGGATTCTGTGTATACTGTTGAATCTTTGTATCAAATGACTCCCATCTGCTAATCTGATTTGAATTTTTGTTGTTGGCACTGAATCATTAATATGAATAACTGAATTAAGCACTGACTTATCCTCTTCTGGAGAGGAAGGTGTTCTGACTATTGCAGGGTAAGGTGTCCAAGGTTTTGCCCTTCCCCACTGAAAGCATTGCACCTCATTGTAGGTTTTATATATTCTTGATCCTGATGATCCTCCACATCCAAACTCAGTTGGCCCCCATGAATCATTCACTGAAGCTCCAAAGGAATCTCTCCTCTTTTAAGACTCCCAAAATTGAGCATTTACTGGGTCACAGTAACGTTTCAATTCTCCATCATCTAAGCTGAAACCATTGCTCCATAGGTTAAGCAAAATCTGAACACCTTGCAGCTGATTTTCTCCATAGATGTATTCAGACTGCTTACAAAAGGAATTTCCCAATCTGTATCCTCCACCTGGAAAGGACTTATATTTGTCATCACTTGAAGATCTAGTGGCTTCATTCAGAGGACAGCCCCATGCTCCCTTGCCTCTTTGAAAAGTTTACTCACAATTTTCCCAGTTGAAGTTGAACTATATGTAATCCACCGTATTCATGTTCACCTGAATAAAACTTTTAAATCCTCTGCACTTGGGGCCATGGGCTTAAAGACCTCCTGTTCTGCTCACCCACTTTGGGGCCTCCACCTTCCACCCTATTTTATTTTTATGAAGGATGAGGGAGGGGGAATTTGAACAAGAAATAGGAAACAATAGCTCTGGGCTGAGCACTGAGGTTGCAGTGTACTCTCATTTCCAGGAACACAACGTTCAATCACATCTCTGAATGTCTTTTGTTTACATTACACCAGTACCCTTCAAAATACAGCAACTAATTTCGAGACTTAAATATTCAAAACTGCAAGTTAGGTAAGTTAAATCCTTGATCACAGAGAAGCTACTTTTTTCTTAGAGTTTTTAAAAGTGAATCTGTATATCAGAATACATAATAAAACACTGAGTAAAAGCAACTCTTAAAAATGCCTTTTTCAAAGTAGCATGGCTAAGTCAGTGGTCTAGTTTTCAGCAGTACAACTTAGGACTTTTGACAGTGGCTGTTCAAGCACAAACTCTTCATGGGTTAAGTAGAGATATTAATACTTTACTGGCCTACCTCAAAAGTTTAATATGGGGTTCATAAGAGAAAATAAATGGGTTGAATATAAAGTGCCACAAAATTTGCAAATAGTGCATTGTAAAGGACGTTAGAAGTACAAACTGTCAAGAACATCAGGGATAAGTGGCAGGAATTTCCTGAATTGGTGACACTGATGAATGCAAACACAACTTTCACATTTTCACTTTCCCAGCTAGAAGCAGCTATGGAACATCAAGACTCAGTGAAGTATGTATAAACTAAGAAGACACAGATCCCACAAGGATGTTCCACAAAGCTATGTCAATAAATTCACCTATGAAAAATAGAATAGCCCTTACTTTTTAGAAGCTAAGGCCATCATAATAATATTGCCACAGTGTTTTCACCTTCATTGTCTCCATGTAATACTTGTGTTTGGGGGTACATTTTTTTAGCCCACTTTTGAAATTTTTCATTATGTTTTCATTATACTGCTTTAATCATATTTCCTTTCCAACATAATGCAGGCATTGTTGTTGCTGTCTTTTGACATATGACATTTTCAACACATCCTGCATGGATTTGGGCTAGTTGAATTTTCTACTACGTTACATCTTTAAATTGACTCCACTTCTTTGTTTTGGTTGCTCATTTCCATGAGTGCCTCCAGTTATATCACAGTTTTCTCTGATATGGAGGTCAGCAAACATATGCCACGGGACAAGATAAAGCACCATAATAACGAAGAAGCTTACATAAAAGGAAAATTGAGGAATGCAGCAGCATGTGTTTGTGATTAAATCAGAGGCAGAGTCAAGGCTGCCTAGCAGTCCAACACGATTAACTGTTTTCCAAATCCTGATATAGTACAAAGTAATTGACAATGACAGGGATGGGGGAAAATCAGATGCAAGATTGGGTGTATCACTGTCAGATGGTTAACGAAACAAATTGCTTGGTGTCTTCCAGAGTTTCCTTTTTTCTAGGAAAATGTAATTGTTTCTGATATAAAACTTATTTTCACAGACAATAAAACAGTTTTCATCACCTAGAAAATGGAAAAATATTAACTAAGTTTTTAGTAAGAGCCAATCAGAAACCACCTTGTTTATGCCACCCATAAAGATGCAAAGCCAGCTTTCTGTTATTATAAACATCTACACCTTCTAAACTCAGCATCTTGAACTCTCAGATTATTCTGGAATTGGTTAAAATCTCTTTTACTTAACTAATAATGATGTTGAAGTTGATAACATTCTCAAAACACAGGATATCATTTTATTTACTGCAGGGTTAATCTGAAAATAGATCTTTGTGAAAATTAAGAGTGGAAATGGGAGAGAGAGGAGGAGGATAAAAGGGTGGGAGCATGGGTGGGAGGTAGGGTAGGCTGAGAAGAATCACTGTGTTCCTAAATCTGTATATATGAATGCATGAAATTTGAATTCCATAAATAAAATTTAAAAAATAAATTTAAAAAAGCTGATAATATGGCATTCTTTTTGTTATAATTTCCTATACTCACAGGAAGTGCATTCAGCAGGAATTATCATATTCATTTTATAAGAGCAGATTGAGGTGCTGAATACTTGCTGCAAGTCACATAGCTAGTGAGGGGAGAGGCTCTGGCTGGTCAGCCCCTATATCCCATGCCATCCCACTCTGATCCTTCTTTATCTTGATAAGCTACATAGATTGTGAGGAGGTTGTATTGCAGACATCATTTATTTGACTTGTATTTCCAATATTATCCCAATACAGTCAGATAACCAATGCAGCAATATAAAGCTAGCAAATTTCATTTCTAAGGCAGAGGCAGTATAAATAATATGAGAGTTAGACTCAAATTTTCTGATCCTAATATTTACCAGCCATAAAAATTTAGCCAAATAATGTAATTTGACTGAATCTCAGTTTTTATAATCCTTTAAAATAAAGTGCTGGCGATATGATGAGTAGAGATGCCCAGCATCTTTCTCCTCCCCCATATAGAAGAACCAAAACAACAGTTAAATAGCAGTGTCTTGAGGTACCTGGGGAATAGTACCAGCAATCAGTAGGGAAATAGTGGGAATCTAGTAGGATACAGAGACCTGGGATATGAGCACGTGGAGAAGAATCAAGCCATTCAGCAACTGAGCCCCAGACCCATTGGTGGTGAGAATCCCCACTGCAGGGGAGACGGAAAATAGGACTACTTTAGCAGCACCCACCTTGCACAACTGCCTTATCAGTAATCGAGTTAGAGGAGGAATGCATAGGAAGTACCGACTAGGAGCTCAGTAAGGAGGGCTACCTGGAGATCCTACAGTCAATTGTTTATTCACAGATGAATGTATGCTATATCTTCAACAATCCCAGAGCACAGGCTGCTGTGGTGTGCCACCATGGTGAGAAAAGACCACTTTTGGAACCTACATTGCTCTACAGGACAGAAGCCATCCCTAGGGTCACATAGATATCTCACCACATTAGCAAAAGACTTCAGCCTCGTGAATTCAACAAGCCAGTGGAGCAATGATGAACCTGGCAGCCTAGCCAGATGCAGTGCTCTGCACTACAAATGACAAAGGTGCAGAGTAGAGGATGGTGGAGGTAAGAGTGCCTATCCCCTGAACCTTGAACCTACTCCTGAACCCCCAACACCTTTTCCTTCCCCAGACAACCAGAGTGTCACCTGCTGCTTCCATGACCCACGAACAACAGGACTCTTGTTTGGGGTCATGTGACTCCAGCCCACACTATTCTTTGCTGCTATGAGCTATACACTCAGGACTATGCTCAGGACTCTGTGTGTGTCCAGCCCGCTCACAGTGCCAGCACTGCTTCTGTGACTTTGCGCAGTCAGGAAGCAGCTTGCAGTCTGTGCACCTTGATCCTCCCAGGGCCAGCTGGCCCTGTGACTCCAGGGCCTCGCATAGACAGAATCTGAGGGTCTATGCTTTTTGTCCACTCTGGTCCCACAACTTCTATCCCTTAGCTGACAGTAGCTAGGGAACTGCATGCTAGGGATCTGTGCAACTCCATTGGGTTTCAAGAGCGCCCCAACATCCCCCCACCCCAATCCTCACTCTGTCCCTACCAACTACTTTCATTCAATACAGCAAAAGAAAGTATTAAGGAGACTATCCAATGGCATCTAACTGGAACTAAAGCCAAAGTAGCTCATCAATCAACACCAGAAGGTACATCCAGGAAAAAGACCTTTGAGCCGCAAAAGCCTTCATTTAAAAGGAGATACAAACGATGAATCTGACATAAACACAAAAATCAATGTTGGGGGACCTATATTGTAGTGTAGCAGAATAAACTCTTTCATTTGCAATGCTGGCATCCCATATCACCAGTTCAAGTCCCAGTTCCACTTGCAATCCAGCTGCTTGCTAATGTGCTTGGGAAGGCAGCAGGTAAGAGCCCAGGTGCTTGGGCCCCTGCAATCCATGTGGGAAACCTAGATGGAATTCCGTGTTCATGGCTTCAGATTGTCCCAGCTCCAACTCTTGTTGCCATTTAGGTAGTGAACCAGTGCATAGAATATCCCTCTTTGATGCTCTGCCTTTCAAATAAAATAAATAAATATTAGAAAATCAATGTAGTGACACGACAAGTCACTATGATGGCCCAGAAGGAACACAATGTTCCTTTAGTGGCAGAACACAGAGAAGGGAAGGTTGATAAAATGCCTGATGGAGAATCACAAAGAATGATTATAAGGATACTTAGGGAGATACAAGAGAAAAAAAACTGAAGCAAAATTAGAAAATTGGGGGCAGGCGCTGTGGTGCAGCAGGTTAACTCCCTGCCCTGAAGTGCCAGCATCCCACATGGGCATCGGTTCGAGTCCTGGCTGCCCCACTTCTGATCCAGCTCTCTGCTATGGCCTGGGATAGCAGTAGTAGATGGCCCAAGTCCTTGGACCCCTGCACCTGTGTGGGAGACCCAGAAAAGCTCCTGGCTCCTGGCTTCGGATAGGCGCAGCTCCAGCCGTTGTGGCCACCTGGAGAGTGAACCAGTGGATGGAAGACTTCTCTCTCTTTCTGCCTCTCCTCTCTCTGTGTAACTCTGACTTTCAAATAAATAAATAAATCTTAAAAAATTAGGAAATTATGATCAATTGTGAACTGAAATTGATCACTTGGAATTGTGAGATGGCATTGGTACATGCCACCTTGATGGGATTAAATTGGAGCACATAAACAAGTCTAGTACCTGCTAACAGTAACCGACAGAATAAATAAAGGGGAGAGTGATCCAACATGGGAAGTGAGATACCCAGCAGACTCATAGAATGGCAGATGTCCTAAATAGCACTCTGGCCTCAGAATCAGCCCTAAAGGCATTCAGATCTGGCTGAAAAGCCCATGAGAGTATTTCAGGTATGGAAAGCCAAGACACTCTGGCAAAAGATCTCTGTGAGTGAGATCTCAGTGGAAAGAACAGGTCTTCAAAGAAGGAGGTACCTTTCTCTGAAGGGAGCAGAGAACCTCCACTTTGACTATGACCTTGTCTAAACAAGATAAGAATCGGAGAACTCAGAGGGCTTCCATAGCCTTGGGAACTCATGACTGGAGCATAGGGAGATTACTGATGCCATAGACAGGAGTGTCAATTGGTAAAGTCAACAACAGGAGTCACTGTGCACTTACTCCTCATGTAGGATCTCTGTCCTTAATGTGCTGTGCATTGAGATTTAATGCTATAACGAGTACTCAAACAATATATTTCACTTTGTGTTTCTATGGGGGTGCAAACTGTTGAAATCTTTACTTAATGCATACTAAACTGATCCTCTGTAAAAAAAAAAAAAAAGAAATTATCAACTCCCAACTTGACTCTCACTGGGATTAAACATGACAATAGGTCTGATCTGATTTCATCATCATTTAAAAAAAAATCATCTATTATTCCTCACTTTATGTTTCTGTGTGGGAGCAAACTGTTGAAATCCTTACTTAATGTATACTAAGCTGATCTTCTGTATATTAAGATAATCGAAAATGAATCTTGATGTGAATGGAAGGGGAGAGGGAGTGGGAAAGGGGAGTGCTGTGGGTGGGAGGGACGGTATGGGGGGGAAGCCATTGTAACCCATAAATCGTACTTTGGAAATTTATATTCATTAAATAAAAGTTAAAAAAAAATAAAATAAAAAAATAAAAAAAAAATAAAAAAATAAACAATAATTATAAAAAAAATTAGGAAATTGATGCATAATACGTATGAGAAATTAATTAAAGAGAAATCTTGAAAAAGAAATATACAGAAATCTGGCCGGCACCGCGGCTCAATAGGCTAATCCTCTGCCTAGTGGCGCTGGCACACTGGGTTCTAGTCCCGGTCAGGGCGCCGGATTCTGTTCCGGTTGCCCCTCTTCCAGGCCAGCTCTCTGCTGTGGCCCGGGAGTGCAGTGGAGGATGGCCCAAGTGCTTGGGCCCTGCACCACATGGGAGACCAGGATAAACACCTGCCTCCTGCCTTTGGATCAGCTTGGTGCGCCAGCTGCAGCGCACTGGCCGCGGCGGCCATTGGAGGGTGAACCAACGGCAAAGGAAGACCTTTCTCTCTGTCTCTCTCTCTCTCTCACTGTCCACTCTGCCTGTTAAAAAAAATAAAAAGAAATATACAGAAATCTTAGAGACGAAGAATTTAAGAAGTCAAATAATAAATACAGGTGAAAGCTTTATCAGTGGAGGAGAGCCTGTCTGAACACAAAGACAGGTCTTTTGAGATATCACAGTTAGACAAAAAACAGCATTAAAACAAGGAAAAAAATGAACAATAATAAAAAAAGAATGAAACTAGTCTCCATGATGTTTGGGACAGCACTAATCAAATTAATATTTGCACAATAGGAATTCCTGAGGGACAGAAAAGGAAAGGCATGGAAAACATCTTCAATGCAGTAACAACTGAAAATTTCCCCGATTTGGAGAAAGATATGGATTCTCATGGTACTGGCATAAAAACAAACAAATTGATCAGTGGAACACAATAGAAATTTCATAAACGAATCTAAAGATCCACAGTCAATTGTTTTGACAAAGATGTTGAAAACATACCCTGGGGAAGATACAGTCTATTCAATGAATGAGACTGAAAAATTGGATATTAATATGCAAGAGACATAAATAAGACTCTCCCTCCCAGGCCCTGGCTGTATACTAAATCAACTCAAAACAGATCAAAGATCTAAACGTAAGACCTAAAACTATGTAATTATTAGAGGGAAATATATAGGGAAGCACTTCAAGAAATTGAGATTGGCAATAATTTCTGGGTAAGACTCCAAAAGCACAGGCAACAAAAGCAAAAGAAAACACTTATATCAAACTAAGAAGCTTCTGCACAGCAAAGGAAGCAAGCCACAGAGTAGAGACAATCAACAGAATGGGAGAAAATATTTGCAAACTACTCATTTGATAAAGAATTAATACCCAGAATATTATTAAAATTACAAAACCTTAAAATTAAAATTACAAAACCTTAAAGAAAGAAATAGAAGAGGATACCAAAAAATGAAAAATTTTCCATGCTCATGGATTGGAAGAATCAACATCATCAAAATGTCCATTCCCAAAAGCAATTTATAGATTCAATGCAATACCAATCAAAATACCAAAGACATTCTTCTCAGATGTAGAAAAAAATGATGCTGAAATTCATATGGAGGCACAGGAGACCTCGAATAGCTAAAGCAATCTTGTACAACAAAAACAAAGCCGGAGGCATCACAATACCAGATTTCAGGACATACTACAGGGCAGTTGTTATCAAAACAGCATGGTACTGGTACAGAAACAGATGGATAGACCAATGGAACAGAATAGAAACACCAGAAATCAACCCAAACATCTACAGCCAACTCATATTTGATCAAGGATCTAAAACCAATCCCTGCAGTAAGAACAGTCTCTTCAACAAATGGTGCTGGGAAAATTGGATTTCCACGTGCAGAAGCATGAAGCAAGACCCCTACCTTACACCTTACACAAAAATCCACTCAACATGGATTTAAGATCTAAATACAGGACCCGACACCATCAAATTATTAGAGAACATGGGAGAAACCCTGCAAGATATAGGTACCGGCAAAGATTTCTTGGAAAAGACCCCAGCAGCACAGGCAGTCAAATCCAAAATTAACATTTGGGATTGCATCAAATTGAGAAGTTTCTGTACTGCAAAAGAAACAGTCAGGAGAGTGAAGAGGCAACTGACAGAATGGGAAAAAATATTTGCAAACTATGCAACAGATAAAGGGTTGATAACCAGAATCTACAAAGAGATCAAGAAACTCCACAAGATCAAAACCAACAACCCACTTAAGAGATGGGCCAAGGACCTCAATAGACATTTTTCAAAAGAGGAAATCCAAATGGCCAACAGACACATGAAAAAATGTTCAGGATCACTAGCAATCAGGGAAATGCAAATCAAAACCACAATGCGGTTTCACCTCACCCCGGTTAGAATGGCTCACATACAGAAATCTACCAACAACAGATGCTGGCGAGGATGTGGGGGAAAAGGGACACTAACCCACTGTTGGTGGGAATGCAAACTGGTTAAGCCACTATGGAAGTCAGTCTGGAGATTCCTCAGAAACCTGAATATAAACTTACCATACAACCCAGCCATCCTACTCCTTGGAATTTACTCAAAGGAAATTAAATTGGCAAACAAAAAAGCTGTTTGCACATTAATGTTTATTGCAGCTCAATTCACAATAGCTAAGACCTGGAACCAACCCAAATACCCATCAACAGTAGACTGGTTAAAGAAATTATGGGACATGTACTCTATAGAATACTATACAGCAGTGAAAAATAATGAAATCTGGAGATTTGCAACAAAATGGAGGAATCTGGAACACATCATGCTGAGTGAAATAAGCCAGTCCCAAAGGGACAAATATCATATGTTCTCCCTGATTGGTGACAACTAACTGAACACCAAAGGGGAAACCTGTTGAAGTGAAATGGACACTATGAGAAACAGTGACTTGATCAGCCCTTGTCCTGATTGTTGATGTACCATGTAATACTTTGTCCCTTTTAGCATTTTTGTTTGTTTTAGTACTATTGGTTGAACTCTGTAATTAACACACAATTATTCTTAGGTGTTTAAATTTAACTGAAAAGTAATCCCTGTTAAATATTAGAGTAGGGGGGATCTCTTCTGCCTCCATTTTAAATCCAGCTCCATACAACGCTCCGCTGCCACGACCCGCACCACGCGCCAGCACCCCTTGCTGACCACTTGCCACCGTGGAGGATATGAACGAGTACAGCAACATAGAGGAGTTTGCGGAGGGATCCAAGATCAACACGAGCAAGAATCAGCAGGATGACAGTAAAATATTTATTGGAGGCTTGAGCTGGGATATGAGCAAGAAAGATCTGACTGAATATTTGTCTCGATTTGGAGAAGTTGTAGACTGTACAATTAAAACAGATCCGGTCATGGGAAGAACAAGAGGATTTGGCTTTGTGCTTTTCAAAGATGCTGCTAGTGTTGATAAGGTTTTGGAACTGAAAGAACACAAACTGGATGGCAAATTGATAGACCCGAAAAGGGCCAAAGCTTTAAAAGGGAAAGAACCCCCTAAAAAGGTTTTTGTGGGTGGATTGAGTCCAGATACTTTGAAGAGCAAATTAAAGAATATTTTGGAGCCTTTGGAGAGATTGAAAACATTGAACTTCCCGTGGATACAAAAACAAATGAAAGAAGAGGGTTTTGCTTTATCACAAACACAGATGATGAGCCAGTAAAGAAATTGTTGGAAAGCAGATACCATCAAATTCATTCTGGGAAGTGTGAAATCAAAGTTGCAAAACCTAAAGAAGTATATAGGCAGCAACAGCAACAACAGAAAGGAGGAAGAGGTGCTGCAGCTGGTGGCCGAGGTGGTACTAGGGGTTGTGGCCGAGGTCAGGGCCAAAACTGGAACCAAGGATTTAATAACTATTATGATCAAGGATATGGAAATTACAATAATGCCTATGGTGGTGATCAAAACTATAGTGGCTATGGCGGATATGATTATACTGGGTATAACTATGGGAACTATGGATATGGACAGGGACATGCAGACTACAGTGGTCAACAGAGCACTTATGGCAAGGCATTTCGAGGGGGTGGCAATCACCAAAATAATTACCAGCCATACTAAAGGAGGTCTCTGGAGAAAACAGGAGATGCTAAAGAAACCCATCTTGCAGAAGGACACTGAAGATTGGTCTTCTGTTGATCTAAGATGATTATTTCGTAAAAGACTTTCTAGTGTACAAGGCACAAATGTGTCCAACTGTATATATCCATCAACTAGTTTTGTTTTTACTTTGTCCTTTGCTATCCGTGTTATGACTCAATGTGGATTTGTGTTTATACAAATTTTATTGTATGATTTCATGTTAAACCTCAAATAAATGCTTCCTTATGTGAGAAAAATATTAGTGTGGGAATAAGAGAGGGAGAAGATGTACAATTTGGGACATGCTCAATCGGACTTGCCCCAAATGGTGGAGTTAGAAACTTGCCAGGGGATTCCAATACAATCCCATCAAGGTGGCATGTACCAATGCCATCTCACTAGTCCAAGTAATCAATTTCAGTTCACAATTGATCACACTGATAGGTCTAAGAGTCAAAGGGATCACACAAACAAGACTAGTGTCTGCTAATACTAACTGATAGAATCAAAAAGGGAGAGAACAATCCAACATGGGAAGTGGGATACACAGCAGACTCATAGAATGGCAGATGTCCTAAATAGCACTCTGGCCTCAGAATCAGCCCTTAAGGCAGTCAGATCTGGCTGAAGAGCCCATGAGAGTATTTTAGGCATGGAAAGCCAAGACACTCTGGGGAAAAAAAACCTAAATGAAAGATCTCCAGGAGTGAGATCCCAGTGGTAAGAACAAGGCCATCAAAGAAGGAGGTACCTTTCTCTGAAGGGAGGAGAGAACTTCCACTTTGACTATGACCCTGTCTGAATAAGATCGAAATCGGCGAACTCAAAAGGCTTCCATAGCCGTGGCAACTCATGACTAGAGCCTAGGGAGATTATTGACTCTATAAACAAGAGTGTCAAATTGTTAAGTCAACAACAGGAGTCACTGTGTACTTACTCCTCATGTGGGATCTGTCCTTAATGTGTTGTCCAATGTGAAGTAATGATATAACTAATACTGAAACAGTATTTTACACTTTGTGTTTCTGTGTGGGTGCAAACTGATGAAATATTTACTTAGTATATACTGAATCGATCTTCTGTATATAAAGATAATTGAAAATGAATCTTGATGTGAATGGAATGGGAGAGGGAGCAGGAGATGGGAGGGGTGCAAGTGGGAGGGAAGTTATGGGGGGGGAAAAGCCATTGTAATCCATAAACTGTACTTTGGAAATTTATATTTACTAAATAAAAGTTAAAAAAATTTTAAAAAATCAACAACAACAAAAAAACCCAAACAATCCAGTTAAGAACTAAGCAAGGGATTTGAAAGGACATTTCTCAGAAATGGCCAATACTTTTATGAAAAATGCTCATCATGAGGTATCAAGGAATGCAAATCAAAATCACAATGAAGTATCACTCGAGTTAGAATGTTATAAAAAAGACAAAGAACTCTGCATGACTTAGGGAAATTCCCCTTCTGTATTTTGGGGCTCAGCATAATCAACAGACTGTACACAAGACCAGAGGACCAGACCTGAGGAAGTCCGTTTTGTAATTTCTTAGTATAGGGTGCCAGGTGGCTAGGGCACAAGCACCAGCATCACCTTTGAATACCATGTAAGAACTGAGGGGAAATCCCTTCCATGCCCTATGGCTCTGGGCCTATAGCTGTTGATGCTACAATTCCTGTAGTAGCTTGCAGCAACTGGTAGTTCCTAGAGAGCCCTATCTGTCTCTCCTTGTTTAAGGATTGTGGCTGCTAGTCCACAATCTCCAGTATAACCTGCACTGGCCCTGTGAGACATGGATAAGGACCCACTGAATCCTGTAGCTCCGAGACTGTGATTTTAGGTTCTTTAAGTCCCAGGGATATGTGAACACCTTCGGGCCTGGGAAAGGTCCTATCTATATTCCTTTGCTCCAGGCCCACACCTCCAGGGCACAATCCCCATTATAACTTGAAATCACAGTGTGGGACCTGGGTAAGGTACCCTCTGAGTCTTATAGCTCTTGGACTGGGACTGTTGGGAAGCTATATTCCACAAACTTACCTGAGTTCACAAGGGATCTGGGTAATAATCTCATAAAAAGAAAAGTTCAGTAACTGCTGGCTGTACAACTGAATTCAATAAAACATTTAAAGAGGAACCAATTCCAATACCCTTCAAGTTATTCCAAAATACCTAAATGCATGGGATTCTGCCAAACTCTTTGTAGGAAGCCAGAATTACTCTGATACCAAAACCATAGAAAGACAGAATACCAAAAGGAAACTACAAACCAATATCCTTGATAAAAATAGATGCAAAATATCTTGACAAAACATTAGCAAATCAAATCCAACACTACATCAGAAAGATCACACATCACAATCAAGTGGGATTTATCCCAGAGACTCAAGGATGATTCAATATTTAAAGGCCAATAAATGTAATAAATAACATCAACAGAATAAAGAAAAAATTATATGTTCACATCAATAAATTCAGGGAAAAAAATTTCATAAGATTCAATGTCTCTTCCTGATAAAACCTCTTAACAAATTAAGTATAGGAAGGGCCAGCACCGCCACTCAGTAGGCTAATCCTCCACCTTGCGGCACCAGCACACCGGGTTCTAGTTCCGGTCGGGGTGCTGGATCCTGTCCCGGTTGCCCTTCTTCCAGGCCAGCCCTCTGCTGTGGCCCGGAAGTGCAGTGGAGGATGGCCCAAGTCCTTGGGCCCTGCATGGGAGACCAGGATAAGCACCTGGGTCCTGGCTTCGGATCAGCGCGATAAGCCAGCCGCAGCACGCTGGCCGTGGTGGCCATTGGAGGGTGACCCAATGGCAAAAAGGAAGACCTTTCTCTCTGTCTCTCTCTCTCACTGTCCACTCTGCTTGTCAAAAAATAAAAATTAAAAAAAACAAATTAAGTATAGGAGGAACATATTTCAAAATTATAAATGACAAATCCACAGCCAAAATGCTGAATGGTGAAAAGCTAAAAGCATTTCCCCTGAGATCTGGAACAAGACAAGTAGGGCCACTTTTACAATTCTTATTCAATATAATATTCAAAAAATTAGCAAGGTAGTTATGTAGGGGAAAGAAATAAAGATTTGAAAGGAGGAAGTCCAAATGTTTGCATATGACATGACTTTGTATATGAAAAATCTCAAACATGCCACCAAAAAGTTATTAGGACTGATAAAGCAGTTCAGTAAAGTCACAGGATAAAAAATCAATATACAAAAAATAGCATATCTATACACTAATGATAATTTTGCTTAAAGGGAAATCAACAAAGAAATCCCAATTATAATAGCTACAAAATCAAATTTTTATGAATAAATTTAATCAAAGGAGTGAAAGCTTTGTATAAAGACAAATATAAAACACTGATGGAAGAAGTCAAGGACACATACACACACACAATATGGAAATGTGTTCCTTGTTCATAGGTTGAGAGAATTAATGTTAAAACAGCTATACTATCTAAAGCAATCTACAGATTCAATGCAACCCCTATCAAATATCAAGAACTGCATTCTTTATAGCATTAGAAAAATATAATCCTAAAATCCATATGGAAGAACAAAAGGCCCAGAGTAGCCAAAACAGTCCTGAAGGGGGAAATGCTGGCGATACCACAATACCTCATTTCAAGGCATTCTACAAAATTTAATAATTTAAATAGTTTGGTACTGGCATAAAAACTGACACACAGAAATCAATCCATTTACATATAGCCAACTGACTTTTGATAAATGTACCAAGAATATACATTGGAGAAATGATAGTCTTTTAAATAAATGGTGCAAATAAAAATGGATATACATACATAGAAGAATAAAACTCGATCCCAACCTCTAATCATATACAAAAACCTACTCAAGGCGAATCAAAGACCTAAATATAAGACCTGAAACTATGGAATTTCTAGAAGATAACATAGAGAAAATACTTCAAGACAATGGTATAGGAAATAATTTTTTGGATAACAGCCCCAAAGTACAAGCAATAAAAGCAAAACCAGACAGATGGGATTATGCTAAACTCAGAAGTTTCTGCACAGCAAAAGACACAAGCAATAGAATGAAGTTCCATTCAACAGAATGGGAGAAATATATGCAATCCACTTTTTGACAAAGGATTAACATCCAGAATATATCAGGTACCCAGACTCAACAATAACAACATCAATAATCAGCCAATATAGTTAAAAAAGAAATGGGCAAAGGACCTGAGTAGCCAGTTGTTCAAAGAAGAAATACAAATGGTCTATGATAAACAGAAAAATGCCCAATCTCACTAGCCACCAAGAATACATAAATACAACCACAATGATATATCACTGCACTTCTGTTAGAATGGCTACTATAAAAATGACATGAAGTAACAGATATTGGTAAGGATGTGGAGAAAGGGGAACTCTTACACATTAATGATGGGAATGGAAATTAGTGCAGCCACTATGAAAAACAGTAAGAAGGTTTCCTTAAAAAGTAGAAATAGAACTGCCATACGATCCCGTTATTCCACTACTGGGTATATATTCAAAAGATAGGAAATCATTCTATCAGAGAGCTGCTTGCTCCACCATATTTATTGCAGCACTATTGATAATTGCCAAGATTTAGCATCAACCAAGGTATCTGTTATCAGATGAATGGAACAGGAAAGTGTGGTCTATATACAAATTGGCACAGCATTCAGTCATTAAAAATGGATGAAATTCTGTCATTTGCCGAAAAATGGATGGAACTTAAATAAAATAAGCAAGACACAAAACCACAAATACCATAGGCTATCCCTCAGATGTGGAAGCTTAAAAACCTCAATCTGAACAGAGTGATGATTATCAGAAGCTGGAAGGGGTCAACTTTAGAGGGAATTTGGTTAATGGATATCAAATCAAGTAGATCAAAGGAGTAAGTTCCCAATGTTACACAGCATAGTGAGGAGTCTAGTATAGTGTATGAACAAGAAGAAAGAAGCTCTAAGCCTCCAAAAATAAATTATGTCAAGGGGAAAGTTGAGCACCCTGTTTTGAGCAGTATATACTATATACATGGGTATTAAAATGTCACATCATGGGCTGGCGCCGTGGATCACTTGGTTAATCCTCCCCTTGGCACTGCCATCCCATGTGGGTGCCGGGTTCTAGTCCCCGTTGCTCCTCTTCCAGTCCAGCCCTCTGCTGTAGCCCGGGAGGGCAGTGGAGGATGGCCCAAGTGTTTGGGCTCCTGCACCCACAAGGGAGACCAGGAGGAAGCACCTGCCTCCTGGTTTTGGATCAGTGCACCGCCACCCGTAGCGGCCATTTGGGGAGTGAACCAACAGAAGGAAGACCTTTTTCTCTGTCTCTCTCTCTGTCTATAACTCTACCTGTCAAATAAAAAAAAGTCACATTGTAGCCCATAAATAGGTATAATTATTGCTACTTAAAAAACTTTAAAAAATAACATAAGCATGTGAGGATGTGGAGAAAAGGGAACCCTTTTAGGCTACTGGTGGGAATGCTAATTAGTATACCCATAACAGAGAATGGTATGGAGGCACCTCAAAAAACTAAAAATAGCTCTATCAAATGTTCCAACTATCTTTCTAGGTAAATATTAGGAAAAAATGAAATCAACACATGAAAGAGAAACCTGAACTCCCACATTAATTGAAACAATATTCACAATAGATAAATGCAAAGAAATGATTAGGAAATGGAAAGGTTGGCTTTGTGGAATGGTTAGTTTATGCTCTGAATATGTGCTGAAATGTTGTGCGTTATCACTTTAAAATGCTTAATGTTAAGCCAAAATTTTAAAATAAATTAAAGTATCTAGACACAAAAAGGAATTTAAGCCTAAGAATCATAATAAATTTGTTATCAAAGAATTTTGTGTATATTTTAGATACAAAAATGTTTATTCTTATCAGTAGTTAAAAGGTTACTATAATGAAGTAAATGAATCTATCCATCATTTCACACACTCAAATTTTTGAGTGTGGCAAGAACAGCAAAAATTTCATAAATTTCACATACAATTTTATTATCTATTATACTCACATTGTACATTAAATCTCTAGACTTGTTCAATCTTCATATCTTCTACTTTGTATCTTCTGATTTGTTAACCACTGTTTTGTTATCCTTGTGTATTTGAATTTTTAAAAATACTTTAAAAATAAGTAAGATCACACAACATTTTTATATGTGTCTGGCTTATTTCACTTAGCATAATGTCTCCCAACCACTTTCATCTTTTGGTAAATGGCAAGATCTTGTTCTTTTTAGGGATGAATAATAGTCTATTGTGTATATATATACCATGATTTTTTAACCCATTATCTGTCAAACGACACAGACTGATTACTTACCTTGGCTATTTTTAGTAATAATACAGTGAAAAAATTATTTTAACAGTAGGTTGATCGCTTCTCGGCCTTTTGGCTAAGATCAAGTGTAGTAACAGTAGGTTGAAGATTCTCTCTCTTTCTCCTTCTTTCTCTCTCTTTCTCCCTCTGTCAAATAACTAAATCTTTTTTAAAAAGTAGTTTAAATTCAGTATTTTCTTATTTTCTGTCTGGTTGATTTATCTATTATGTAGAGCAGGCTATTTTTGAAGTCCCTTACTACTTTTTATTGCTCTAGTTCTCCCTTTATGTCCATTAGTATGTGCTTTATGTATTTAGGTGTTTCAATGTTGTGTACATATAGATTCATAATAGTTTTATCCTCTTAATGAGTTCACTCCTTTATCACTAAATAATGACTTCTTTTGGGACAGTTTTTTGTTTGTTTGTTTGTTTGTTTTACTTTTCATTTCAGTCTTAAAGTTTAAGTAGCTCTTTTGTAGGGACTCCACAGTTGGATTTTTTTAATCCATTCAGCAACTCTGTGTTCTCTGATTAGACAATATTATCCATTTACATTCAAGGTTGTAGTTGATAGGTAAGGACTTACTACTGCCATATAGTTGTTTCAGGTTTTGTAGCTCCTTTGTCTCCTTCCTCTCACTGACTTCCTTTGTGATTTGATGATTTTCTGCCATGCTAAACTTTGATTTCTATCACTTGTATATCTGCTGTAGTTTTTTGTTTTGCGGTTATGAAGCTTACATAAACATCTTAGAATCTGCTATTTTGAACTGATAACAACTCAACTTCTTTTGCATATACAACTCTTGACTTTTACCCTTCCCTTCAAAATTTATCTATTTTTATATCATAAATTTATTACATATTATGGCATTAGTTATTTTTGACCACTTTGATTTTTAATCTTTATTGTAGAGACATGCATGATTTATCAGAGATAGGTAAGATTTAGGATATTGGAGTATTCTGGATTTGACTATGTTTTTACCTCTACCAGCGAGTTATATGCTTTCATATGTATATTCATGACAGTAATAATTGTCATTTTGTTTCCACTTGAAGAACTACTTTAAGCATTCATGTAAGGCTAGTAGCAATACATTCCCTCAGCATTTGCTTGGTAGTTTAAGGCTGTGGGTCTCTGAGGGTAGGATGTTACTTCAGCCTGGCTTTTAGGGGAGGGTGCATCAGTGGCTCCATGGTAGCAGCAGCAACTTTGTTCAGGGATAGCAAGCTACTGAGTGGGCATGCATAATGGAGTAGCAGGTGAGCCTCAGGTATGGAGGAAAGCAATTTTACTTGTTCCTGGAGCAGGACATACATTAACAGTGGCTCTAATTTCAACATGGTGCAAAGCAGTGTCAGCAGGGGGCCATGGTGGGGAGCACAGCCTTAACTCCTTCTCTGGGGGTAGCTCAGAGTACTGACTGTAGGGCATGTTCTCAGCTGTACTTAAGAGTCAGGAGGACCGCAGGAACCTCCAATAAGGAAGACTGCAGGTGCAGCGGTGATGGGAGCTGCTAAAGTCCATTTGCGTACCTTTTGTGCAGGGGGAGAAACTGTTCCTGATCTCAAGTTGATCCTGAGCAGGGGGCAGGGGTAGTGGAGGCAGAGTTTCCTTCTCTTACCTACACAGTCACTGGCATTTCTGTGTTCTACAGGATTTCTGCAATTTCCTTGCTGTTCTCCAGTCTCTCATTTGTTATTCTGATCAACATTTGGTTGTGTTTTGCTGTTGGCTGTTTTGAGGTGTGGTTGGGTGCAAAGAACACTAAGAGCTTATGGTCCGCCATGTTGCTGAGCTCTCAGAATGAAGCAGCTTTATGCACTTGTGTTGCTGAGCTCTCAATCAGTATGAGGAAGCTTTGTGCAGTCAGCTTCTACAGATCTAAAGACAGCTGAAACACACAACAAAACAGCGTGAGTTTGTTTCAACTACAGACTGGAACCAAACATTGTGTTGTGTATCCCTTGACTAAGGAAGGTCTTTAACCAAAAGCTATGCACATCAAATCTGAACACAATGAGGGGCCCTCACCCTCCTGAACTGTGTTTAGTGGCAGCAGCTGATAAACCTGGAGAATGGGGAAGCCAAAAAGTCCAGTCTCCAACAAAGATGATATGATTTAACTCACCACAATTTTACCATCTCTTTTCTCTGTGTCTGTCTCCCCCCTCTCTATTCCTTGTCTTTCTTTGTCTCCCTCCCCTGCCCACTACCTCTCTCTCTTTGGTAGGGTTCCATCCAAGAGGGCTGTGAGAGACGCAGAGAGGTGATGCCTGGCTCAGTTTTCTCTCTGGGCCACATCCTGCATGCCCCTCAGGCGTTCACTTCTTATCTCAGGTGCATTTTTACTCCTCTTTTGCTCTTGCTTTCTCATTCCTCTTTTATCCCTAATGTGAAAGCATCCTGGAAAATTTGCATATTTCGCTATACTTGGAAGGTCTTGGACAGGCTTTATTGCGTTGGAACCATTTTCTTTACTCTCACTAATCCCATAGCCAGGAGATGGGGGCAGGGATGGGGTGGAATCTCACCACTGCCCTCTGAGAGGGAATAACTGAATCTATAGCACTGTTGCTGTTTTCCATCTGTCAGGGTGACATGCCAACTGGCTAAGGCTGAATTATTGATACTCCTTCCCAAAGCAAGTTAACCAAATAATTCGGTGAAAGGGGGGTGGTCCATTATAAATGAAACTAAGTCCATTTTGTTGGCAGAACAGAAAGCTGATGGCTGCCTCAAAGCCAAATCTACTTGATTTATGTTATTGCTGAGAGAGGTTCTCAATGACACAAAGGGAAAGAACACAACAGAACAACAAAATTAGCCTTTCTACAAAAGAGGATTCAGATCACTCTCCAAAGGAACCACATTTACTACCATCAGCAGCAGAATTTGTGTAGAGATAACCAGAGGGGAAGTTCTTTCACAGACAAAAGAAATGCCAAGATTCCCTTGCATAACTGAGATTCTTCCATAAATGTGACTTTCAGTCCTGAGGAAAAGGTGATTACTGGAACACAAAAGCTAAATTCATACTCAGATTTTCCTACAGAGCTTCAGGATATGTAGAGCAATTAATGAACCTGAGATATGACAACCCGTTCATTTTACTGAGCGGTGTCCTAGGAGATCACAAAACATTCCCTTATGTGTTCAGTCTCATAAATTCTATTCATTAGGGAGCATTATTAATTGTTATGCACTAAGTAAACATCTGCTTTATTTTTTACACAGGGGTAGGTACTAGGAGGTGCTTATCCTGAAACTGTGTATTCCCCAGGCTGCCAGATGTAATAAATAAATAGGCAAGTTGTACATTTCTGTTCACTTGGATGGACCTTTTAAGTGCCAGCCAAGACACAGGCATAGACAAGAATGTTGAAAGGATTGATTTTCATATATTTTCAGCATTCCATAGCCTTCCACAAGTCTACATTTTTCACTCATCTTTCTCCAAGTCCAGTGAGCTGTTGTAAACACAGGTCTGCAGCACCATCTAGTGGACAGGAGACAGGGGTAGTGCACAGACAATTGACTAAAAAAATTTGCAAGTCAAATTTCGGTAGGGGCCAACCCTCTAGTTCCTTGTGGGGTACTCCTGCTTTATTATAAAAAGAACGAAGCAGGAGCTGGATGGCAGGAACTGCTGCTGCATTTTGGTTGTGGCATCTATTGTTGGGGTAGGAAGAGTGGGAAGGCTGCAAGCAAATGAACAGTGCATCGATCTATGCATTTTGATCGGCAAAGAAACCAGTTACTAATCAACAAAAAACTGTTGATTCCCAGCTCAGTTGTAGCCACAAAGGAGTGTATCAGCTGTTACTGTTAACAATCAGGTGTTGGGAAGTTAACTACCAGCAACTATGCCCCTAGCTTCATTAAGCAGATCATTAAATGATGGGTGATCTTGAATTCTCCTGAGGGATGCCTAAAGACTGAGGAATTTTAAACAAACTTGAAACTAATTTGCATTTCCTGTTTCAAAATAGGGCTAGTCATTAATTCTCTCCATGTGAAAACTGCATATCCATACCATGTGTATTCTTATGCTTAACTAAAAATGTTGTTACTAGAATCCAGAAAAAAAAATCAACCAGTACTTCTCAAGTGCCTACTTTGTGCCATGCATTCCTTTAGGAGGAACAGACATTAAATCTTTGACATTTGAATTATTTAATACTCTGTGTCATGTCACACAGACAAGGTTGGACTGCAAATTAGAACCAAAGTTTCTCTACTTTTGTTTAAATACACATTGGAGTTATATTAAAATACTGTTGTAGTATGAGGTAACATTTCTCCTGAGAGCAACAATATTCAAACATTCAGTTTATTTGCTAGCTTTTTCTCCTATTTCATTTTAATGGGATTATCCTTAACGATAACATGATTTGGGCCTCAACAAGGTTTCTTGGGGAAAATCATCCTTTAAGCCAGTCTGGAAGCAATTTCAGAAGAATTACTATAAAGTTCTTCAGGCATTTGAACTAAGGCCAGGTTCCTCAAAGCTTGCTCTGTTAAAGGAAGAGAGCTGATGTTGGATGCTGCCTGTCTGGCCCCAAGAAGTTGGCTTTCACATTCTGTCCTTTGGGGACAACATCAGTCATACAACCCACCATCTGCAGAAAGAGTTGATGTTTTTGGAGAATCTGGCAATATCAGAAAGACTGAAAAGTGACAAGATAAAAAAATACTTTTTTTCATAATGTTACATATAGGCCTGTCAAAGAGCCAAGATTGTGAGAACTCATTTATTAAAAAAAGATTTTTGAGATATATTTGAAAGAAATTAAACATATTTATATGATAAAACATTATGTTCTGATACATACACACATATAAACACAGTGGGATCACATTGGTTGAACTCTTTAATTAACACACAATTATTCTTAGGTATTTAAATTTAACTGAAAAGTGAACTCTTATTTTTTTTATTTTTTTATTTTTTTTATTTTTATTTTTATTTATTTTTTTTTTGACAGGCAGAGTGGACAGTGAGAGAGAGAGAGACAGAGAGAAAGGTCTTCCTTTGCCGTTGGTTCACCCTCCAATGGCCGCCGCGGCTGGCGCGCTGCGGCCGGCGCACCGCGCTGATCCGATGGCAGGAGCCAGGAGCCAGGTGCTTTTCCTGGTCTCCCATGGGGTGCAGGGCCCAAGCACCTGGGCCATCCTCCACTGCACTCCCTGGCCACAGCAGAGGGCTGGCCTGGAAGAGGGGCAACCGGGACAGAATCCGGCGCCCCGACCGGGACTAGAACCCGGTGTGCCGGCGCCGCTAGGTGGAGGATTAGCCTATTGAGCCGCGGCGCCGGCCGAAAAGTGAACTCTTAAATATAAGAGTGGGAATAAGAGAAGAGGGAGATGTACAGTTCAGCACATACTCAATCAAACTTACCCCTAATGGTAGAGTTAGAAATGTGTCGGAGATTCCACTTCAATCCCATCAAGGTGGCATGTACCAATGCCATTTCACCAAAGTGATCAGTTTCAATTCATGATTGATCATAATGATAGGATTAAGTGTCAATGGGATCACATAAACAAGATTAGTGTCTGCTAATACTAAATGATATAATTAAAAAGGAGAGAACAATCCAACATGGGAAGTAGGATACACAGTAGACTCATAGAATGGCGGATGTCCTAAACAGCACTCTGGCCTCAGAATCAGCCCTTAAGGCATGCGGATCTGGCTGAAAAGCCCATGAGAGTATTTCAGGCATGGAAAGCCAAGACACTCTGGCAAAAAAAAAAAAAAAAAAAAAAAAAAAAAACACACAACAACAACAACAACAACTAAATGAAAGATCTCTGTGAGTGAGATCCCAGCAGAAAGAATGGGCCACCAAAGAAGGAGGTACCTTTCTCTGAAGGGAGGAGAGAACTTCCACTTTGATTATGGCCTTGTCTAAATAAGATAAGAGTCTGTGAACTCAAGAGGCTTCCATAGCCTTTGCAGCTCATGACAAGTGCCTCGGGTGATTACTGATGTCATAAATAAGAGTGTCAATTGTTAAATCAACAACAGGAGTCACTGTGCACTTACTCCTCATGTAGGATCTCTGTCCTTAATGAGTTGTACTATGTGAATTAATGGTATAACTAGTACTCAAACAGTACTTTATACTTTGTGTTTCTGTGTGGGAGCAAACTGTTGAAATCTTTACTTAATGTATGCTAAACTGATCTTCTGTATATAAAGAGAATCGAAATGAATCTTGATGAAGAATGGGATGGGAGAGGGAGTGGGAGATAGGATGGTTGCGGGTGGGAGGGAGGTTATGGGGGGAAAAGCCACTATAATCCAAAAGTTGTACTTTGGAAATTTATATTTATTAAATAAAAGTTAAAAAAATAAACATAGTGGGTTCAAAAAGTTCAAGAAAAATGGAATTAAAGGTATTTTAATTTTGGTGCAAAACATAAAAAAAACTCATGCATAACTGTGAAACCTTTTTATGGCCAAGTACATGATCTATCCTAGAGAATGTTCCATGCTTTCATGAAAAGAATGCATATTCTGCAGCTGTGGGATGGAATGTTCTATAGATAACTAGTTGGTCTATATGATTAGTTTTGTTGTTTGTTGATATTTTTGTCCAAGGATAAAAGCTGGGTGTTGAAACCCCCCATTACTACTGTATTATAGCTCCCCTCTCTCTTTAGGTTAACATTTTTTTTCCCAGAAACCTTTTATTTAAGGCATACAAACTTCATGCATTTCATAAATACAACTTAAGGAACACAGTGATTGATGAAACAAAGACATAAGCATTAGCCACTCTTACTCATTGCCCAAAAGATAGATAAATATTAGAATTTATTCCTTGCCCTTGAATCTCAATTGGGTCTCACACCCTATTGCCTCTGCATTCTGCCATGCCCCCCATTATTTCCCAAGTCTCTCCCCCCAGCCATCTGAAAGACCAGTTCCAGGAATTCACCTCCACCTGCTGCCTCCTACTCCAACCCCCATCCCTAGCCCTTCTAAAATATAAAAAGGCACAGACCCTGGGGTTGAGGCCTTCTGCCACATGTTCCATCAATGTGCATGCTGGGAGTTGGTCACCCACCTCTATGAATTTATTTTCTCTGAATAAATTTGATCTGGCTGTTAATTCATATATGGTCTTCTCTCTATTCTGCACCTCTTTTCCTAACAGTGTTTCTTCCCACCATACCCACCCTCCCACCTCTCTTCCTCCTCCCTCTCCTATTCCCGTTCTTGTATTTTTTACTAAGATCTATTTTCAATTAACTTTATACACATACAATTAACTCTATAATAAGTAAAGAGTTCAACAAATACTATGGGAAAAACAATCTTGTTCCTGAATAGTTGAGACAAGGGCTGTTCAAAGTCATTGCCTCTCCAAGTGTCAATTTCAGTTCTATAGAATACCTTTTAGGTGCTCTATTAGTTATCACAGATCAAGAAGAACATATGACATTTATTGTTTTGGGACTGGCTTATTTCACTAAGTATAATGGTTTCCAATCGCATCCATTTTGTTGCAAAGGACAGAAGTTCATTCTTTTTTTGACAGGCAGAATTATAGACAGTGAGAGAGAGAGACAGAGAGAAAGGTCTTCCCTCCATTGGTTCACCCCCCAAATGACCACCACGGCCAGCGCACTGCGCCGATCTGAAGCCAGGAGCCAGGTGCCTCCCCCTGGTCTCCCATGTGGGTGCAGGGCCCAAGCACTTGGGCCATCCTCCACTGCCCTCCAGGGCCACAGCAGAGAGCTGGACTGGAAGAGGAGCAACCGGGACTAGAACCGACACCTATATGGGATGTCGGCACCGCAGGTGTAGGATTAACCAAGTGAGCCATAGCTCCAGCCCCAGGATTTCATTTTTTAAGGCTGTGTAGTATTCTATGGTGCACATATCCCATGAATTCTTTATCCAGACTTCAGTTGACAGATATTTGGGTTGATTCCATATCTTAGCTATTGTGAATTCAACTGCAATGAACACAGGGGTCAGATTATTCTTTCATATCCTGATTTCATTTCCCTTGAGAAAATTCCCAGGAGTGGGATGGCTGAGTCACATGGTAGTCCATATTCAGATTTCTGAGGTATCTCCATACGGTCTTCCACAGTGGCTATACCAGTTTACATTCCCACTAATTGGATTAGGGTAGCTTTTACCCCACAACCTTGGCAGCATTTGTTGGTTGTTGATTTCTGTATGAAAGCCATTCTAACAGGGGTGAGGTGAAACCTCATTGTGGTTTTGATTTGAATTTACCTGATGGTTTGTGATCCTGCGCATTTTTTCACGTTTTTTGGCCATTTGGATTTCCTGTTTTGAAAAATGCCTTTAAGTCTGTTTAAGTCCTTTGCCCGTTTCTTAACTGGGTTGTTTGTTTTGTTGTTGAGTTTCTTGAGCTCTTTATATACTCTGGTTATTAATCCTTTACAGTTGCATAGTTTGCAAATAACTTCTTGCATTCTGTCAGTAGCCTTTTAACTTTGCTGAGTGTTTCTTT
Source organism: Oryctolagus cuniculus (assembly GCF_051225735.1). Classification (NCBI taxonomy): domain Eukaryota; kingdom Metazoa; phylum Chordata; class Mammalia; order Lagomorpha; family Leporidae; genus Oryctolagus; species Oryctolagus cuniculus. Next base: position 101,604,262 of record NC_142871.1, on the reverse strand, counting down.
TGCAGTGTAGAAGCTTCTAAAATTGAGGTAATCCCATTTGTCAATTTTAGCTTTGATTTCCTGTGCCTCTGGGGTCTTTTCCCAGAACTCTTTGTCTATGCCAATGTTGTACAGGGTTTCCCCAGTGTTATCTAATAAGTTTATGGTATTGGGTTGTAGATTTAGGTCTTTAATCCATTTTTCAGTGGATTTTTGTATAAGGTGTAAGGGTGAGGGTCTTTCTTCATACTTCTGAATGTTGAGATTCAGTTTTTAAGGCACCACATGTTGAAGAGACTGTCCTTGCTCTAGAGATTGGTTTTAGCTCCTTTGTCAAAGATAACTTGGTTGTAGATGAGTGGTTGATTTCTGGCATTTCTATTCTGTTCCATTGATCTATCTGTTTTTGTATCAGTACCAGGCTGTTTTGTTTATAACTGCCCTGTAGTATATCTTAAAATCTGGTATTGTGATGCGTCTGGCTTTGTTTTTGTTGTGTTAGATTGCTTTAGTTATTCTGGATTTCCTGTATTTCCATATGAATTTCAGCATCATTTTTTCTATATAGGAGAAGAATATCATTGGTATTTTGATCCGTATAGCATTGAATATGTAAACTGCTTTCAGTAGTATGTATATTTGATGCTATTTATTCCTCCAATCCATGAACATGGAATATTTTTCCATTTTTTTTATCTTCTTCTATTTCTTTCTTTAATATTTTGTAATTCTCATTGACATCCTTGGTTAAATTTATTCCAAGGTATTTGATTTTTTTTTTGTAGCAATTGTGATTGGGATTGATCTTAGAAGTTATTTCTCAGCTGTGGCATTGTCTGTGTATACAAAGGCTATTGATTCTTGTGTGTTGATTTTATATCTTTCCACTTTACCAAACTTTTCTATAACTTCCACTAGTCTCTTAGTGGTCTTTTGAATCCTCTATATATGGAATCATGTCATCTGCATATAGGGACAGTTTGACTTTCTCCTTCTCAATTTGTATACATTTGATTTCTTTTTCTTTCCTAATGGCTTGGGCTGAGACTTCCAGGACTACTTTAAATAGCAATGGTGAAAGTGGGCATACTTGTCTGGTTTCAGATCTCTGTGGGAATGCTTCCAACTTTTCAACTTTTCCCCATTCAATATGATGTTGGTTGTTTGTTGTAAATTGCCTTTACTGTGTTGAAGAATTTTCCTTCTATATCCAACTTTCTTCATGAAAGGATGTTGTATTTTATCAAATGCTTTCTCTGCATCTAGTGAGACAATCATGTGGTTCTGTTCTTTAATTTGTTAATGTGATGTATCAAATTGATTTCATTTGTGAATGATGAACCATCCCTGCACACCAGAGATACATCCTACTTGAACACGTGAATGATCTTTCTGATGTGTTATTGGATCTGATTGGCCAGAATTTTGTTGAGAATTTTTGCATCTATAATCATCAGGGAAATTGGTCTGTAGTTCCCTCTCTGTGTTGTATCTTTTTCAGGTTCAGGAATTAAGGTGATGCTGGCTTCATAGAAAGAATTTGAGAGGATTTCCCCTCTTTCAATTATTTTGAATAGCTTGAGGATTGTAGTTAGTTCTTCAAACATCTGGTGGAATTCAGCAGTGAAGTCATCTGGTCCTTGGATTTTCTTTTTGGTACGGGTATTTATTAATCATTGAATTTCCATCTGGGTTATTGGTCTGTTGAGTTTTCTATGTCTTCATGCTTCAATTTAGATAGGTTGTACATGTCCAGGGTTCTATCCATTTCTTCTAGTTTTCCCAATAAGTTGCCACACAGCTCTTTGTAATAATTTCTGATGATTCTTTTTATTTCTGTGGTGTCTCTTGTTACATTTCCTCCTTAATCTCTAATTTTATTTATTTGGGTATTCTTCTTTTTCTGTTTTTGCTAGTTGACCAATGGTATGTCCATCTTGTTATTTTTTTTTTCAAAAAACAAGCTCTTCATTTGGCTGATCTTTTGTATTTTTTTGTTTCAGTTTTGTTGATTTCTTCTTTAATTTTAGTTATTTCTTTTCTCTTACTAGTTTTGGGTTTGGTTTGCTGTTTGGTGTCTTTCCAGTTTCTTGATATAAGCACCAATTGCTATAAACTTTCATCTTAACCCTGCTTTTGCAATGTCCTAAAAGTTTCAGTATGTTATATTACATCTTCATTCATTTCCAGAAATTTTTTATTTCTCTTTTGATTTATTCAATGACACACTGTCCATTATTTATGAGCATGTTGTTCAGCCTCTGTATGTTTGCATATGTTCTAGAGATTCCAGAGTTGTTGTTTCCAGCTTCATGACATTGTCATCATTGAAGATGCATGGTATAATTTTGATTTTCTTGAATTTGCTGAGACTTGCTTTATGGTCTAGCATGTGGTTTATCCTAGAGAAAGTTCCATGCACTGCTGAGAAGAATGTGCATTCTGCAACTGTGTAGGATGAACAACTCTGTAGATATATTTTAGGTCCATTTGGTTCATCGTGTCAACTAACTCTGTTGCCTCCTTGCCAATTTTCTGTCTGCTTGAGCTATCCATTGTTGAAAGTGAGGTACAGAAGTCCCCATTACTATTTTATTGGAGTCTATGTCTCCCTTTAGATCAATTAACATTTCTTTTAAATAGCTGAGTGACATGTAATTAGGTGTATATTTGTTTATAATAGTCAAATCTTCCTGTTGCATCGATCCCTTAATCATTACATAGTGCCTTTCTTTATCTCTTTTAACAGCTTTTGTGCTAAAGTCTATTTTGTCTGATACTGGGATAGCTACACACCAGCTTTTTTTGGTTTCTGTTAGCATGGAATATCTTTTTCCATCCTTTCACTTTTGGTCTGCATATATCTTTGTTGATGAAATGTGCTTCTTGTAGTCAGCAAACAGAAGGGTTTTGTTTCTTCATCCGTTCAGCCAATCTGTATCTTTTAACTGGAGAGTTGAAGCCTTTTACATTCAAGATGGCAATTGATAAGAAATGACTTGACCCTGTCATTTTCCATAAACATTCCTATTGTTTTCTTTAGATTTCCTTTGTATTTTTACTGGGATATTTTCTGCCTTCACCTTCTTTCATATTGATGACCATGTTTCTGTGTTTCTGTGTGTAGTACATTCTTCAGCATCTTTTGTAAGGTTGTATGAGTGGTGACAAATATTCAATTTCTGTTTGTTATGGAAGGTCTTTATTTCACCTTCATTCATAAAGGAGAGCTTTGCAGGGCATAGTATTCTGGGTTGACACTACTTTTAAGACTTGGAATATATCATGCCATTCTCTGCTAGGCTGTAGGGTGTCTGATGAGAATTCAACTGTGAGTCTAATTGGAGATCCTCTGAAAGTAATCTTGCATTTCTCCTGTGCACATTTTAGAATCTTTTCATTATGTTTTACTGTTAGGGAGTTGGACTACATTGTGTTGTGGTGAAAATTTTTTTCTTATCATGTTTATCAGGAGTTCTATGTGTTTCCTATACTTGAATATCCCTTTCTCCAAATTAGGGAAGTTTTCTCTTATTATTTCACTAAAAAGGCCTTCTAATTCTCTCTCTTTTCATGCTTTCAGGAATTCCTAAGATCTGTATGTGGGGTCATTTGAAAATATCCCATAAATCTCCAGCACATTTTTTAAGTTTTATAATTTCTTCCTCTTTTTCTTTTTCTTTTTTTGGTCTGATTTTAAAATTTCTTGGGATTTGTCTTCTAACTCAGATCTATTTCCTTCTGCCTCACCATGTCTTCTGTTAAGGTTTTCCATCGCATTTTAATATGTTCTATTAAATTCCTCACTTCCAATATTGTGTTTTGATTTCTCTCTAAAATCTCAATGTCATAGGGAAAATTTTCATTCATGTCACATATGCATTTCTTAAGTTCCTGGATTTGCTTCTGATTACTTCTTCTATTTCTTTTTTTTTTTTAAATATTGTATTTATTTATTTGAGAGGTAGAGTTACAGAGAGAGGGAGAGACAGAGAAAGGTCTTCCATTTGCTGGTTTACTCCCAAATGGCCACAATGGCTGAAGCTGTGCTGACCTGAAGCCAGAAGCCAGGAGCTTCTTTTGGATCTACCATGCAGGTGCAGGGGCCCAAGCGCTGGGGCCATCTTCTACTACTTTCCCAGTCCATAGCAGAGAGCTGGATTAGAAGAGGAGCAGCTGATACTAGAACCAGTGCCTATATGGGATGCTGGTGCCACAGGTGGAGGATTAACTTACTGTGGCACAGCACTGACCCCTCTGATTACTTCTAAGTAATCCTATGATCAATTTTTTGAGTTCCATTTCTGTCATTCCTTAAATCTCTTCATCTTCACATTCTAGTATTGAAGTGTTGTTGTGTCCTTTTGGGGTGTCTTTATTTCTTCCTTATTCTTGTTTCTTGAATTGCTGTGTCTATTATTAGGCATTTGTGGAGATTTTTTCCCCTGTGGGGCTTTTATTTTTATTCTATGTCTCTATGGCTTAGTGGAGTGTTTGCTCTTTCAATGAATACCAAGAGGAGTGTGCTGGGTGTGCTCAGGGAGCTCTCTTCAGTGCTCCAGGTTGAGGGGAGTGTCCAAGGTGACACCCAAGTTGGGTGTGGGATTTTTTTTTTCATTGGAGGGGATGTTTGATCAGCTCTTTTGTCATAGTCTCATGCTCACCTTCTCTCCTCCAAGGAGACAAATGCCAGGGAGCTAGCCCCAGTGGGTACATTTTTTATCTGTGATGCCACAAGAACCACACAAATGGTCTGTGCAGTCCTCGGTGTGAGCATGGATCTTGCAGCATTGACCCTCACCAGGGAATCAGGGAGCCCTGAGAGTTTGGAGCTGCCCACAGTGATTGCCCAAAGAGCCAGCCACACCCTGCACCCTCCCATGCAACCACAGTATTTACACACTCCCAGCACACAAGGCTCCCACAATTATGAGTACCCCACCTCCTGTCAATTTTCTCAGCCAGACTCAGGTGTCTCCTTTCAGTTGGTTGCTGGGTGCAAGTACATAAACTTGTGCAGCTGTTAACGTATGTCCAAAATGGTGCCCACCCTCTCAGCTAGTTAGAGGATGCCAGTGCTGGGTGGCTGGGGAGATAAAAATGTGCTCCCCCCTTTTTTTTTTACCATAGGTTGGCAGGTACACTGTCCCCCACAGGTCTTCAAGCTGGATTCATGCCAGGCTCTTTCCACAGCTTTATCACCAGTGACTTGGGCTGCTGCAGTCTGATCTCACCTCATTTTCCAAAGATAGTGCTAAGGCTCTCAGCTGCTGAGGTCCTGAGTGGTGTACATCCATACCTTCCATATAGGTCCACAGTGTCCCTCTTATTTGGTTGGAGTTTCCTCTGCAGTTTTCTCCTTAATTCTTCCTTGAGATTGCACTCTCTCCACTTTTTAAAATGACTTTCCCATTGACTAGAGCAGTATGCTCCCTTCCCGTTCTGCCATCTCAGAAGCTGTCGGTTAAAAGGATGACATTTGTTTTATAAAACTGGGTGCCCTAGCTTGGATGAGTATACATTCATTACAGTCTTATTTTCTTGTTGAACTGATCCCTTTATTATTACATAATGATCTTCTTTTAGAAGTTTTTGTCTTAAAATCTATTTTTTCTGATATGAGTATAGCTACTCCTGCTCACTTTTTTAAAGATTTATTTATTTGAAAGTCAGTTACACAAAGAAGGAGAGGCAGAGAGAGAGAGAGAGATGTCTTCCATCCTCTGGTTCACTCCCTAATTGGCTGCAACTACTTGTTGAATTCTTTATTTGGTGGAGGGTTATGCTTACAATTATAATATAAACTGAAAGTATTTCATTGTAAACATTAAAGAAAATAAGGAAAGAGGAGGGAGGGCAAGAGCATGGGTGGAAGGCAAGATAGGGTGGGAAGTATCATTATGCTGTTAAATCTTTATATATGAAATACATGAAATTTGTTTACCTCATATAATCAAAAAATCTAAAAAAAAAATGTAAAATGGGGCAGCCACTTTGGAAAACAATCCTAAAGTGCCTCAAAAGTTAAATAGTAAGTTTTCATATGTTGCAGCAAATCTACTTCCAGGTATATACCCAAGAGAAATAAAACCATTTTATACATGCACACACACACAGTCCATGAAGAAATGAGAAATTTTCAACCTCTGTTGTAACTAAGAAAATGCAAATTAAAACCACAGTAATATTTCTGCCTGATCTTATTGAAATAAGTTAAAAGTCTTACAGTACTAAATATTGGCAAGGATGCAGATGATTCAAACATACTTGTTTTCCATGATCATGCTCAGCTAGTCCCAGATAAAGTACATAGAAGAACTGTTTTTCTCAGCACTCTGGCCTCAGAATCAGCCCTTAAGGCTTTCGGATCTGGCTGAAAAGCCCATGAGAGTATTTTAGGCATGGAAAGCCAAGACACTCTGGCAAAAAAATGACCTAAATGAAAGATCTCCAGGAGTGAGATCCCAGTGGAAAGAACAGGTCATCAGAGAAGGAGGTACCTTTCTCTGAAGGGAGGAGAGAACTTCCACTCTGACTACGACCTTGCCTAAATAAGATAAGAGTCGGTGAACTCAAAAGGCTTCCATAGCCTTGGCAACTCATGACAAGAGCCTAGGGTGATTACTGATGCCATAAACAAGAGTGTCAATTTGTTAAGTCAACAACAGGAGTCACTGTGCACTTACTCCTCATGTAGGATCTCTGTCCTTAATGTGCTGTACATTGTGATTTAATGCTATAACTAGTACTCAAACAGTATTTTTCACTTTGAGTTTCTATGTGGGTGCAAACTGTTGAAATCTTTAATTAATATATACTAAACTGATCTTCTGTATATAAAGAGAATTGAATATGAATCTTGATGTGAATGGAAGGGGAAAGAGAGCGGGAAAGGGAGGGTTGTGGGTGGGAGGGAAGTTATGGGGGGGCATTGTAATCCATAAGCTGTACTTTGGAAATTTATATTCATTAAATAAAAGTTATATTCATTAAATAAAAAGTCAATGGGGCAGAGAGCAACAAGTTCAAACATACTGTGCTGGTGCAGGTGTGGAATAAAAACTTGAATTCTATTGTTAGTGAAAGTCTAAATTGACACTACTTATATAAAGAGAAATTTGTTGACAAATTTCCATATTAAATTTTTATGTTCTCTTAAATTTTAATTAATTAATTAATTAATTAATTTGACAGGAAGAGTTACAGACAGTGAGAGGGAGAGACAGAGAAAAAGGTCTTCCCACCCACTGGTTCACTCCCTAAATGGCTGCAATGTCCAGAGCTAGGCTGATCCAAAGCTAGGAGCCAGGAGCCTCTTCTGGGTGTCTCACATGAATGCAGGGGCCCAAGCACTTAGGTCATTTTCTACTCTTTTCCCAGGTCACAGCAGAGAGCTGGATCAGAAGTGGAGCATCCAGGATTTGAACTGGCACCCATATGGGATGCCAACTCTTTAGGTGTCAGCTTTACCCGCTATGCCACAGTGCTGGCTCTTCTTGTTCACTTTTGATTACCATTTGTATGGAACATCTTTTCTATAATTTCACTTTCAGTCTATGTGTATCTTTATTGTTGAAGTGTGTTTCGTGTAGGCAGCACATAGATGGGTCTTGTCTTTTTATCCATTCAGCCAGTCTATATCTTTCTTTTTTTAAAAGCTTTATTTATTTATTTGAAATTCATAATTACACAAAGAGAAAGGAGAGGCAGAGAGAGAGAGAGAGATGTCTTCCATCTGATGGTTCACTCCCCAATTGACCACAACTGCCGGAGCTGCACCGATCCAAAGCCAGGAGTCAGGAGCTTCTTCCAGGTCTCCCACGTGGGTACAGGGGCCCAAGGACTTGGGCCATCTTCTACTGCTTCCCCAGGCCATAGCAGAGAGCTGGATCAGAAGAGGAGCAGCCAGAGGCCGGCGCTGTGGCTCACTTGGCTAATCCTCCACCTGTGGCGCTGGCATCCTATATGGGTCCCGGGTTCTAGTCTTGGTTGCCCCAAGCTATAAGAGTTCAGTAGTGTCTCTATGACAGCAAATTCAGTCTGACCCTTTGGTGGGGATGGAGGATGGAGGCAATGCAGTTTCCTATTTCAGAGCAAAGCAGCTGCTCAGACTCTTGTCAGCTTTTCAGGCTGGACTTGAGATCAGTAGGGACTGTGAAATTCTCCTTTAAAGCTGCCAGTGTCAGGGTGCCACAGCACCTTCTTCCTATCTTGTCTTGGCAAGACGGTATTTCTATGCCAGGAGCCAGCTGCATAGATGCAGGGGTAGTTGATGGCACAGCTGGAAGCTGTGTGTTTGCTCTCTGTGCTTTCATCATCATGGAGTCTACATTCTTTTCTGTCAGTTCTCCATTGAAAATTTCTCTCAATCAGTCCTCTGGGAATGAGGTCCTTCCTTTGTTCTTCTTGAATCTTTTTGTGGCTGAGGTCAGTGTGGCATCTCACTCTTCAGCCACCTTGGATCTCTCATTTCAGATTTTTTTTTGCACTAAAATAAAATCTTTTAACCCCATTTTCCATTAACTTTTTGAATTACCCTAATGTTCTACATTGTGAAAATGATCACTAAACTAATTAACATCCCCATCACTTCCCATATGCTTTTTTTGTGATGAGAACATTTGAGATTTATTCTCTTCGTAATTTTCAAGTGTATAGTCCATTAATATTAACTATACTCACCAAGCTGTACAACAGATCTCTAGGACGTATTCATTTTAACTGAAATTCTGATCAATGTCTCTTTATAATTACTTGACCCCAATTTGTTTTTTTTTTTATTTTTTTATTTTTTTTTTATTTTTTGACAGGCAGAGTGGACAGTGAGAGAGAGAGAGACAGAGAGAAAGGTCTTCCTTTTTGCTGTTGGTTCACCCTCCAATGGCCGCCGCGGCCAGCGCGCTGCAGCCAGCGCACCGCTCTGATCCAATGGCAGGAGCCAGGTACTTATCCTGGTCTCCCATGGGGTGCAGGGCCCAAGGACTTGGGCCATCCTCCACTGCACTCCCTGGCCACAGCAGAGAGCTGGCCTGGAAGAGGGGCAACCGGGACAGAATCCGGCGCCCCGACCGGGACTAGAACCCGGTGTGCCGGCGCCACAGGCGGAGGATTAGCCTATTGAGCCACGGCGCCGGCCCCCAATTTGTTTTTTACGTGACTTTCAGACACTGAAAAAACCAAGTTAAGAAAGTTTTCTTGCATGTGAGGTCCTCCTTGTCAAATAGTAGGAAAGAAGAAATACAATTAATTATAATGTAGTGTGAGAATCAGCATACAGTCTTTAGAGTAGTTTTCTAACTTGAACTTGTATTAGAATCACCTAGAGGGCTTGTTAAAACAACTGAGTGGTTTACCTATGCCCTGAGGTTTGGCTTCTGTAAGTCTTCAGTGGGTTTTCTAATGATTTACCTTTCTAACAAATTCCAGGTGATCTGACACGGTTTGAGGACAACTGTTTCATATGTGGGAAGTAAGGATGTCTTCACTGAAGAGGTAATATCAGATCTAGAAAAAAATAATGCAAAAATTCATATGGAAAAATGAGAGACTCTGAGTAGCTAAAGCAATCTTGTACAACAAAAACAGAGCTGGAGGCATCACAATACCAGATCTAAAGACACACTACAGGGAAGTTATAGTCAAAACAGTCTGGTACGGGCACAAAAATGGACAAGCAGACCAATGGAACAGAATAGAAACTCCAGAAATCAATCTATGCATGTATCTCCAATTAATCTTTGACAAAGGAGCTAAAATCAATCCACAGAGCAAGGACAGTCTCTTCAACAAATGGTGCTGTGAGAACTGAATCTCCACATTCAGAAGTATGAAGCAAGACCCCTCCCTTGCACCTTATACAAAAACCAACTCAAAATGAATCAATGATCTAAATCTACAACCTGATACCACCAACTTTCTATGGGAGAATGCAGAAGAAATCCTGCAAGACATTTGCATAGGCAAAGTGTTCTTGGAAAGACCCCAGAGGCACAGGCAATCAAAGCTAAAATTGACAAATGGGATTACTTCAAATTGAGAAGCTTCTGAACTGCAAAAGAAACACTCAGCAAAGTGAAGAGGAAATCAATAGAATGAGAGAAATTATTTGCAAACTATGCAACTGATAAAGGATTACTATCCAGAATATACAAAGAGCTCAAGAAACTCAACAACAACAACAAAATCCAGTTAAGAAATTGGCAAAGGACTTGAACAGGCACATTTTAAAAGAGGAAGTTCAAATTGCTAACAGACATGAAGAAATGCTCAGGATCACTAGCCATCAGGAAATGCAAATCAAAACAACAAGGAGATTTCACCTCACCCTAGTTAGAATGGCTCTCATACAGAAATAATAAAAAAAAAAAACAGTAAATGCTGATGAGGATGCAGGGGAAAAGGTACCCTAATCCACTGTTGGTAGGAATGTAAACTGGTACAGCCATTGTGGAAGACAATATTGAGATGCTTCAGAAATCTGAAAACAGATCTACCACAAGACCTTCAATCCCTCTTCTGGATAAAGAAATTGTGGTACATATCTAGTATAGAATACTATTCAGGTGTAAAAAACCCAGAAATTCTGTGTTTTGCAAGAAAAGCAGATGCAACTAAAAACCATTATACTTAGTGAAATAAGTCAGTCCCAAAAAGACAAATACCATATGTTCTCCCTGATCTGTATTAACTAAGAGTGCACAGAAAATGTAATGTGTATAAACTGAATTGATATTTTGAGATTCATTGATAGTTTACAGCCCTTGTCTCTACCCTTGAGGAAGAGCATTATTTTCTGCTTACTATTTGCTGAATTCTTTCCTATTGTAGGATTAATGTTTTTTTTTTTAACTTTTATTTAATGAATATAAATTTCCAAAGTACAGCTTATGGATTACAATGGCTTCCCCCCCATACCGTCCCTCCCACCCACAACCCTCCCCTTTCTCACTCCCTCTCCCCTTCCATTCACATCAAGATTCATTTTTGATTATCTTAATATGCAGAAGATCAGCTTAGTGTACATTAAGTAAAGATTTCAACAGTTTGCTCCCACACAGAAAGATAAAGTGAAAAAAAAATAGAGGATTGTGGGGAGCAACTGGGAGCAACTCGGACTAGACTAAGTTACTGGAATTAAGACTTATTCTATGCATCTGCTCTCCCACAATATGGCGCTGGGAGAGGAGGAAACAGCTTCTACACAGGTGCCTCCAGTTCAACCAATAAACTGTAGGACCTGCTCCTGATTGGAGGAGAGCAGCGTAATCGGCGTGTGGGTAGCAGAGTTGGGATTGGTGGAAGAGGACTATAAAGGAGGAGAGAGACAACATGCACCAGGAGCATCTATCTGAAGGAACATCTGAGCAGCCCCCGAGAGAGCCGGCCGGTGGTGTGCCGCTCCCCTGCGGAAGTGGGGAAAGTGGCCAGGGGGAACCGCCCTTCCACGGAGGTGGAAGGGATGGTAGCCAACCCGGGAAGAACCAGCAGCAAACCTGGGAAGGGCCGAGCAGACGAAAGAACAGCGCAGGGTCCTGTGTCGTTCCTCCATGAAGACGGGGAGCGACAGAGGATTTTATAAATGATGATGAAATCAGATCAGACCTATTGTCATGTTTAATCCCAGTGAGAGTCAAGTTGGGAATTGATAATTTCTTTCTTTCTTTCTTTCTTTCTTTCTTTCTTTCTTTCTTTCTTTCTTTCTTTCTTTCTTTCTTTCTTTTTTTTACAGAAGATCAGTTTAGTATACATTAAGTAAAGCTTTCAACAGTTTGCACCCCCATAGAAACACAAAGTAAAACATACTGTTTGAGTACTCGTTATAGCATTAAGTCTCAATGTACAGCACATTAAGGACAGAGATCCTACATGAGGAGCGAGTGCACAGTGACTCCTGTTGTTGACTTTACCAATTGACACTCCTGTCTATGGCATCAGTAATCTCCCTATGCTCCAGTCATGAGTTTCCAAGGCTATGGAAGCCCCTTGAGTTCTCCGACTCTTATCTTATTTAGACAAGGTCATAGTCAAAGTGGAGGTTCTCTCCTCCCTTCAGAGAAAGGTACCTCCTTCTTTGAAGACCTGTTCTTTCCACTGGGATCTCACTCACAGAGATCTTTCATTTAGATTTTTTTTTTTTTTTGCCAGAGTGTCTTGGCTTTCCATGCCTGAAATACTCTCATGGGCTTTTCAGCCAGATCCAAATGCCTTAAGGGCTGATTCTGAGGCCAGAGTGCTGTTTAGGACATCTGCCATTCTATGAGTCTGCTGAGTATCTCGCTTCCCATGTTGGATCACTCTCCCCTTTATTTATTCTATCGGTTAGTGTTAGCAGGTACTAGACTTGTTTATGTGCTCCCTTTGACTCTTAGTCCCTTCATTATGATCAACTGTGAACTGAAATTGATCACTTGGAATAGTGAGATGGCATTGGTACATGCCACCTTGATGGGATTGAATTGGAATCTCCTGGTATGTTTCTAACTCTACCATTTGGGGCAAGTCAGCTTGAGCATGTCCCAAATTATACATCTCTTCCCTCTCTTATTCCCACTCTTATGTTTAACAGGGATCACATTTCAGTTAATTTTCAAGACTTAAGAATAACTGTGTATTAATTACAGAATTAAACCAGTCATATTAAGTAGAACAGACAAAAAAAAATACTAAGAGGGATAATGTATTAAGTTGTTCATTAACAGTCAGGGCTATGCTGATCAAGTCACCGTTTCTCATAGTGTCCATTTCACTTCAGGAGGTTTCCTTTTTGGTGTTCAGTCAGTTGTCACCGATCAGGGAGAACATATGGTATTTGTCCCTTTGGGACTGGCTTACTTCACTCAGCATGATGTGTTCCAGATTCCTCCATTTTGTTGCAAATGACCGGGTTTTGTTGTTTCTTACTGCGGTATAGTATTCTAAAGATTACATATCCCATAATTTCTTTATCCAGTCTACTGTTGATGGGCATTTAGTTTGGTTCCAGGTCTTGGCTATTGTGAATTGTGCTGTGATAACCATTAGGGTGCAGACCACTTTTTTGTTTCCCAATTTTAATTCCTTTGGGTAAATTCCAAGGAGTAGGATGGCTGGGTCGAATGGTAGGGTTATCTTCAGGTTTCTGAGGAATCTCCAGACTGACTTCCATAGTAGCTTCACCAGTTTGCATTCCCACCAACAGTGGGTTAGTGTCCCTTTTTCTCCACATCCTCGCCAGCATCTGTTGTTGGTAGATTTCTGCATGTGAGCCATTCTAACCGGGGTGAGGTGAAACCTCATTGTGGTTTTGATTTGCATTTCCCTGATTGCTAGTGATCTTGAACATTTTTTCATGTGTCTGTTGGCCATTTGGATTTCCTCTTTTGAAAAATGTCTATTGAGGTCCTTGGCCCATCTCTTAAGTGGGTTGTTGGTTTTGATCTTGTGGAGTTTCTTGATCTCTTTGTAGATTCTGGTTATTAACCCTTTATCTGTTGCATAGTTTGCAAATATTTTTTCCCATTCTGTCGGTTGCCTCTTCACTTTCCTGACTGTTTCTTTTGCAGTACAGAAACTTCTCAATTTGATGCAATCCCAATAGTTGATTTTGGCTTTGACTGCCTGTGCCTCCCGGGTCTTTTCCAGAAACTGTTTGCCTGTGCCAATATCTTGAAGGGTTTCTCCAATGTTCTCTAGTAACTTGATGGTTTCAGGTCGTAGATTTAGGTCTTTAATCCATGTTGAGTGGATTTTTGTGTAAGGTGTAAGGTAGGGGTCTTGCTTCATGATTCTGCACGTGGAAATCCAGTTTTCCCAGCACCATTTATTGAATAGACTGTCCTTGCTCCGGGAATTGGTTTTAGATCCTTGGTCAAATATAAGTTGGCTGTAGATGTTTGGGTTGATTTCTGGTGTTTCAATTCTGTTCCATTGGTCTATCCATCTGTTTCTGTACCAGTACCATGCTGTTTTGATTACAACTGCCCTGTAGTATGTCCTGAAATCTAGTATTGATATGCCTCCAGTTTTGTTTTTGTTGTACAAGATTGCTTTAGCTATTCGCGGTCTCTTGTGCCTCCATATGAATTTCAGCATCATTTTTTCTAGATCTGAGAAGAATGTTTTTGGTATCCTGATTGGAATTGCATTGAATCTATAAATTGCTTTTGGGAGAATGGACATTTTGATGATGTTGATTCTTCCAATCCATGAGCATGGAAGATTCTTCCATTTCTTGGTATCCTCTTCTATTTCTTTAAGATTTTGTAATTCTCATCATAGAGATCTTTAACATCCTTGGTTAAATTTATTCCAAGGTATTTGATTGTTTTTGTAGCTATTGTGGATGGGATTGATCTTAGAAGTTCTTCCTCAGCCATGGCATTGCTTGTGTATACAAAGGCTGTTGATTTTTGTGCATTGATTTTATATCCTGCTACTTTGCCAAACGCCTCTATGAGTTCCAATAGTCTCTTAGTAGAGTTCTTTGGATCCTCTAAGTATAGAATCATATCGTCTGCAAAGAGGGATAGTTTGACTTCTTCCTTCTCAATTTGTATTCCTTTAATTTCTTTTTCTTGTCTGATGGCTCTGGATAAAACTTCCAGAACTATGTTACATAGCAGTGGTGAGAGTGGGCATCCCTGCCTGGTGCCAGATCTCAGTGGAAATGCTTCCAACTTTTCCCCATTCAATAGGATGCTGGCTGTGGGTTTTTCATAGATTGCTTTGATTATATTGAGGAATGTTCCTTCTATACCCAATTTGCTTAGAGTTTTCATCATGAAAGGGTGTTGAATTTTATCAAATGCTTTCTCGGCATCTATTGAGATAATCATATGGTTTTTCTTTTGCAGTCTGTTAATGTGGTGAATCACATTGATTGATTTGTGAATGTTGAACCATCCCTGCATACCAGGGATGAACCCCACTTGGTCTGGGTGGATGATTTTCCTGATGTGTTGTTGTATTCTATTGGTGAGAATTTTATTGAGGATTTTTGCGTCTATGTTCATCAGGGATATTGGTCTATAATTTTCTTTCAGTGCTGCATCTTTCTCTGGCTTAGGGATTAAGGTGATGCTGGCTTCATAGAAAGAATTTGGGAGGATTCCCTCTTTTTCGATTGTTCTGAATAGTTTGAGAAGAAATGAGATTAGTTCTTCTTTAAATGTCTGGTAGAATTCAGCAGTGAATCCATCTGGTCCTGGGCTTTTCTTTGTTGGGAGGGCCTTTATTTCTGTTTCAATTTCTGTTTCAGTTATGGGTCTGTTTAGGTTTCTATGTCTTCATGGTTCAATTTTGGTAGATTGCATGTGTCCAGGAATCTATCCATTTCTGATAGATTTTCCTGTTTGCTGGCATACAAGTCCTTGTAGTTATTTCTGATGATTCTTTTTATTTCTGTGGTGTCTGTTGTTATGTTTCCTTTTTCATCTCTGATTTTATTGATTTGGGTCTTTTCTCTTCTTTTTTTAGTTAGTTGGGCCAATGTGGTGTCAATTTTGTTTATTTTTTCAAAAAACCAGCTTCTCGCTTGGCTGATTTTTTGTAGTGTTTTTTTTGGATTCAATCCTGTTAATTTCTTCTCCGGTTTTAATTATTTCTCTTCTCCTACTAGATTTGGGTATGGTTTGCTGCAGTTTTTCTAGGTCCTTGAGATGCGCTGAAAGCTCATTTATTTGGTGCCTTTCCAATTTCTTGATATAGGCACCTATTGCTATAAATTTGCCTCTCAATACCGCTTTTGCTGTATCCCATAAGTTTTGATATGTTGTGTTGTTATCTTCATTTACTTCCAGAAAGTTTTTGATTTCTCTTTTGATTTCTTGAATGACCCAGTGTTCATTCAGGAGCATGTTGTTCAGTCTCCATGTGTTTGCATACTTTCTGGGGTTTCCTGAGTTGCTAATTTCCAGCTTCATTCCATACTTTCTGGGGTTTCCTGAGTTGCTAATTTCCAGCTTTATTCCGCTGTGGTCTGAGAAGCTGCATGGTATGATTCTAATTCTTTTAAATTTGCTGAGACTTGCTTTATGGCCTAGTATGTGATCAATCCTAGAGAAGGTTCCATGCACTGCTGAGAAGAATGTGAAGTCTTTAGATGTAGGATTGAAAGTTCTGTATATATCTGTTAGATCCATTTGGGCAATGGTGTCGATTAAATCTGCTGTTTCCTTGTTGATCTTCTGTCCGGATGATCTGTCTATTTCTGAGAGTGGAGTATTGAAGTCCCCCAGTACTATTGTATTGGAATCTAAATCTCCCTTTAAGTCCCTTAACATATCTTTTAAATAGACCGGTGCCCTGTAATTAGGTGCATATACATTTATAATAGTTACATCTTCCTGTTGAATTGAACCCTTAATCATTATATAGTGCCCCTCTTTGTCTCTCTTAACAGTTTTTGTATTAAAGTTTATTTTGTCTGATATTAATATGGCTACAACTGCTTTTTTTTTTGGTTTCTGTTAGCATGGAATATCTTTTTCCAACCTTTCACTTTCAGTCTGCATGCATCTTTGTTAGAGAGATGTGTTTCTTGTAGGCAACAAATAGTTGGGTTGTGTTGTTTGAGCCAATCAGCCAATCGGTGTCTTTTAACTGAAGAATTCAGACCATTAATATTTAATGTGACTATTGATAGGTTGTGACCTTGCCCCGCCATTTTCCCGGAGATATTTTCTAGTATATGCTTTGAGCTTCCCATGCTCTTTTACTGGTAGGTGTTCTTCCTTTACCTTCTTTCATATTGATGGCCGTGTTTCTGTGTTTCTGAGTGTAGCACATCTTTAAGCATCTTTTGCAGGGCCGGATGAGTGGCGGCAAAGTCTTTCAATTTCTGTTTGCTATGAAAGGTCTTTATTTCACCTTCATTCACAAATGAGAGCTTAGCAGGATATAATATTCTGGGCTGGCAATTTTTCTCTCTTAGCACCTGTGCTATGTCTCGCCATTCCCTCCTAGCCTGTAGTGTTTCTGATGAGAAGTCTGCTGTGAGTCTGATTGGAGATCCTCTGAGAGTAATCTGACATTTTTCTCTTGCACATTTTAGGATCTTTTCTTTATGTTTCACTGTGGTAAGTTTAATTACCACGTGTCATGGTGAGGATCTCTTTTGGTCATTTTTACTAGGGGTCCTATGAGCTTCCTGTACTAGGATTTCTCTGTCCTTCTCCAAACCTGGAAAGTTCTCTGCTATTATCTCACTAAAAAGGCCTTCTAATCCGTTCTCTCTCTCCATGCCTTCAGGAACTCCTAGAACTCGAATGTTGGTTTTTTTAATACTATCCTGTAGATTCCCAACACTATTTTTTAGATTTCTAATTTCCTCTTCTTTTCTTTGGTTTGACTGTATGTTTTCCTGTGCTCTATATTTTAAGTCCGGTATTCTCTCTTCTGCTTCACCCATTCTGTTTTTAAGGCTTTCTAATGTGTTTGTCATTTGATCTATTGAGCTCTTCATTTCATTTTGATTTCTCTTCACTATCACACTTTCCTGTTCTACTAGTTTCTGTGTTTCATTTTGATTCTTCCTTAAAATTTCATTTTCAAGAGAGAGATTTTCAATCCTGTCCAATAAGGATTTCTGTAGTTCAAGGATTTGCTTTTGAAAACTTCTAAATGATATTATCATAAATTTTTTGAAATCCATATCTTGCATTTCTTCTATCTCATCATCTTCATAATCTAGGCTTGGGGTGTTTTGTTTATTTGGAGGCATCATAGTGTCATCGTTGAGCTTGTTCCCTCGATTTCTGTGTTTGTTGCTTGGCATAGTTAATTCTTCTTTCGTCATTGTGAATTTTTTTTTAAATTTTTTTTTAGTTTATACTATGTCTGTGTTACGTGGACTGCCTGCTGTTGGAGGAGCCTTGGAGGCTCGAGATGGGTGTGGCCTGAGAGCTCTGCTTGGTTCTTCCGGGTTACGGGTGTGCAAAGGTGACACCCTCAGGCTATGCGTGGTAAATCTCTCTCTATTTATTTATTTATTTATTTATTTATTTATTTATTTTATTCAGGGGGTAAGTAATACTGCACGGCACGGCTGTGCAGAATTGATGGTATTTAGCTTCCGATCTCTGGCTTCTACCCAAAGAGTCTGTGCAGGCTCTTTCTCCTCTGGACTCCCTCTGGGTTGCCTAGGCTACTGAATTGTAGTGACTCAGTTCCTTAGCTCTCCCTTGTTGTTATGTAAATCCAGAGAGGGGGCCTGCTCTTTGTCTCTTGCAAACTCTTCAAGCCTTGCAGCTTTGCAACCTTTGCAAGTTTGGCGGAGAGAGAAACCCCCAACCTTTTTTTTCCTTCTCTGGGGTAGTGAGTCTGTTGCACTTTCCAGCTCCCCTCTAGATTCTGACCCCCATTTCCCCGCCAATGTCTCGGGTTATTGAGCTCACCTCCCCTTCCAGTGCTGATGTGTGGACTCGGAGCCCTGGGCGTCCCAACCCTCCCTGCTGGTGTCTGTGTGACTTGCACTCCCCTTCCTGCACTGGCGCGCAGACCCTGCGGCTCCCGCGGCTTGGCTTCCGCGTGGTGGGCGACCTTGTTCTCCCAGTAGGTCCTCCGATTCACAGCCACTAGATCCAGAAGAGTTGCCTCTGCAATATTTTCCTGGTCCTTTTTCTGAGGCTACTGTAACTCCCCTTTTATTAAACTAAATTTTCCCGGACTATCGGTGCGCGCCCTCACTATTCCGCCATCTTGGCTCCGCCTCCCGGATTAATCTTATACATATAAAATAAACTGAAAGTAGATCATCATAAAAATTTAAAGAAAGAATAAGAAATGAAGGAGGAGGGAGGGTGGCAATGTAGATGGGAGAGGGGTGGGAGAGAAGTATCATTATGCTCCTAAATTTGTATATATGACATGTATGAAATTTGTTCACCTTGAAAACTAAATTAATGAAAAATAAAAAAGTTATCCCCTACTCCATTGTCCAGGCATGTTTCCCCTACATTTTCTTCTAGCACCTTCAGTCTTGGGTATTAAATTTAGGTCTTTAATCCATCTTAAGTTGATTCTTCTATATGGTGAGATATATGGATCTAATTTCATTCTTCTACATATATATACCCAGTTTTGCCAGCACAATTTCTTGAAAAGATCATCCTTACTCCACTGTATTGTCTGAACACTTCTGTCAAGAATAATTTGCTGGATGCATGTGGATTATTTTCTTGGTTCTCTCTTTTGTTCCACTGATCTATGTATCTGTTTTTATGCCAGTACCAAACTGATCAATTCTTTTTCTTTTCTTTTTTTTTAAAGATTTATTTATTTATTTGAAGGTCAGAGAGAAAAGGAGAGGCAGAGAGAGGGAGAGAGAGGTCTTCCATTCACACTCGTTCACTCGCCAATTGGCTGCAACAGTCGGAGCTGCGCTGATTTGAAGCCAGGAGCCAGGAGTTTCTTCTGGGTCTCCCACGTGGGTGCAGGGGCCCAAACACTTGGGCCATCTTCCACTGCTTTCCCAGGCCATAACAGAGAGCAGGATAGGAAGTGGAGCAGTGGGGACTGGCACTGGCACCCATATGGGATGCCGGAACAGCAGGCGGTGGCTTTACTTGCTTTGCCACAGCACCAGCCCCCAAGTTAATTAATTTATATAGCTTTTTAGTTCATTTTTGAAATCAGGTATTGTGATGACTCCAGCTTGGTTTTCCTTGCTCAGGATCGCTTTGGTTATTAGAGTACTTTGTGATTCCACGTGAATTTTAAGATTGTTTCTTCTAACTATGTAAAGAATGCCACTGGTAGTTTGAAGGGATTGTATCAAATCTATAATTGTTTTAGGCAGTATAGACATTTTAATGAAGAGTCTTTTGATCCATGAGCAAGGAAGAGCTTTCTATTTCTTTGCGTCCTTGATGATTTCTGTGATCAACATTGGGTAATTTTCATTGTAGAGATCTTTCACTTCTTTGGATAAATTTATTTCTAAGTATTTGATTTTTTTTTGGGTGGCTTCTGTGAATGCCATTTCTTTCTTGATTTCTCTTTCTGTGAGCTCATCATTAGCATACAAAAAGCCACTTTTTTCGTATGTTTATTTTGTAACCTGCAAGTTTACTGAATTGATTTATCAGTTCTTACAGCTTTTTAGTGGATTGTTCTGGTTTCTCCATGTACAACATCATGTTATCTGTAAACATGGTTATTTTGACATTCTCTTTTCCAATTTTGATGCTCTTTATTTCTTTCTTCTCCATAATTGCTCTTGTTAATGTGCACATCGTTGTTCTAGTTCTGAGGGGAAATGCTTTCAGTTTTTCCCCATTCATATGATATGGGCTGTTGGCTGTTGATTTGTGATATACAGCATTTATAATTTTGAGGAAGTTCCTTCTATACCTAATTTGTGGAGGTTTTTTTTTTTTTAATCATGAAAGGGTGTTGAGTTTTATCAAATCTTTTCTCTGCATCTATTGAGATAACCATATGGCTTTTGTTCTTCATTCTATTATGTGGTTTATGATGTTTATTGATTTGCAAATGTTGATCCACCTTTGCATTTACCAGAAAAATCCCACTTAATCATGATTTATGATATTTTTGATGTGTTTTTAGATTTCCTTTGCTAGTATTTTGTTGAGAATCTCTGTATCCATCTTCATAAAGGGTATAGACTTGTAGTTTTCTTTCATGTCATGTCTTTGGTATCAAAGTAATTCTGGCCTCATGAAAACAGTTTGGCAGAATTCCATCCTGTTCAATACTCTGGAGTTTAAAAAGTATTGGAGTTACTTCCTTTTTGAATGTTTGGAAGAATTCAGTAGTAAAGCCATTGGGTCCTGGACTTTTCAATGATGGAAGACTTTTTGATTACTGCTTCAAACTCATTGCTTGTTAGAGGTGTATTTAGATTATCTTTATCTTCTTGATTTAATCTTGGCAGGTTGTATTAATCCAGGAATTTATACATTTCTTCAAGGTTTTCCAGTTTATTAGCATATAGTTCTTCATAGTAGTTTCTTACGATACTTTCTATTTCAGTGGTGTCAATTTGAATGTCTCCTTTTTCATCTGTAATTTTATTTTTTATTTATTTGAGCTTTCTCTCTTTTTTTCTCTGTTAGTCTGGCTAAAGGTTTACCTATTTTGTTTATCTTCTCAAAAAAGTAGCTTTTGGTTTTGTTGATCTCCTGTAATTTTTTTTAGATTCAATTTCATTTATTTTAGCTGTGATCCTTATTATTTCTCACCAAATGCTGATTTGAAGTTTGGTACATTCCTGTTTTTCTGAGTCTTCAAGACACACAATTAGATCTTTAACTTGAGACATTTCTCTTTTTGAATGTTACAAACTTCCCTCTTACTAATGCTTTTGCTGTATCCCATAGGTTTTTGATATATTGTTTTCATTATTTATTTCAAGAAATCTTTTGATTTCCTTTTTAATTTCTTCAAGGTCACATTGATAATTCAGTAGCATGTTGTTTAATTTCCAAGTATTTATGAGTGTTCTATTGTTATTATTGTTGTTGACTTCTAGTTTTATTCTCTCATAGTCTAAGGAGATACATGGTATGATTTAAATCTTTTGCTGAGACTTGATTTGTGGCCTAACATGTGGTCTATAGCAGAAAATGTTACTGTATATTCTTTGGCTCTTGGGAGAAAAGACCTGTAAATTGTTAGGTCCATTTGCTCAACAGTATGTTTCTTTTTTTTTTTAAACTTTTATTTAATGAATATAAATTTCCAAAGTACAGCTTATGGATTACAATGGCTTCCCCCCCATAACATCCCTCCCACCTGCAACCCTCCCCTTTCCCACTCCCTCTCCCCTTCCATTCACATCAAGATTCATTTTCGATTCTCTTTATATACAGAAGATCAGTTTAGCATACATTAAGTAAAGATTTCAACAGTTTGCTCCCACACAGAAACACAAAGTGAAAAATACTGTTTGAGTACTAGTTATAGCATTAAATCTCAATGTACATCACACTAAGGACAGAGATCCTACATGAGGAGTAAGTGCACAGTGACTCCTGTTGTTGACTTAACAAATTGACACTCTTGTTTATGGCATCAGTAATCACCCTAGGCTCTTGTCATGAGCTGCCAAGGCTATGGAAGCCCCCTGAGTTCACCAACTCTGATCATATTTAGACAAGGCCATGGTCAAAGTGGAAGTTCTCTCCTCCCTTCAGAGAAAGGTACCCATTCTTTCCACTGGGATCTCACTTGTGGAGATCTTTCATTTAGGTTTTTTTTTTTTTTTCCCCCAGAGTGTCTTGGCTTTCCATGCCTGAAATACTCTCATGGGCTTTTCAGCCAGATCCGCATGCCTTAAGGGCTGATTCTGAGCCCAGAGTGCTGTTTAGGACATCTGCCATTCTATGGGTCTGCTGTGTATCTCACTTCCTATGTTGGATCATTCTCTCCCTTTTTTATTCTATCAGCTAGTATTTGCAGACACTATTCTTGTTTCTGTGATCCCTTTGGTTCTTAGTCCTATCATTACGATCAATTGTGAACAGAAATTGATCACTGGGTCTAGTGAGATGGCATTGGTATATGCCACCTTGATGGGATTGAATTGGAATCCCCTGGTATGTTTCTAACTCTACTGTTTGAGGTAAGTCAGCTTGAGCATGTCCCGAATTGCACATCTCTTCCCTCTCTTATTCAAAACCAATATATCTTTTTGATTTTTTGTCTGGATGATCTCTCCCATTGATGAGAGTGGGGTGGTGTAGTCACTCATTATTAATGGAATCTCTCTCTCCCTTTAGGTCTAATAGTGTTTGTTGTATATATCCGGGTGGTCTTGTGTTGAGTGTGTATATATTTATGATTGTTAGGTCTTCTTGTTGAACTGAACCTTTTATTAAAACATGATGTCATTCTTTATCTCTTTTTACAGTTTTTAATTTAAAGTGTTTCACCTGATATGAGGACGGCTACAACTGGTTGCTTTTGGTTTCAATTTGGCTTGTATATCTCTTTCCAACTCTTCACTTTCAGTCTGTGTGAATGTTTGTGAAATGAGTTTCTCGTGGTGTGTGTGTGTGTGTGTGTGTGTGTTTTAATCCATTCAGCCAACCTAAGTCTCTTAGCTGGTGAATTTAATCCATTTACATTCAAGGTTAGTATAGCTATATAAGAACTAAGATTTGTCATCTTTTTGATTAGATAATGAATCTGTATGCTCTGTTACTGAATTTGATGGTATCATGTGTTTTCATGATATTTATTTCTAAGGCAGGATGCCCTTCAGAATTTCTTGTAAGGCTAGAAGGGAGGTGGTGAATTCTCAGTTTTTGCTTATCTGGAAAACATTTCTCCTTTACTTTTAAAGGACGGCTTCACTGGATATAATATTCTTGGATGGAAGTTTTTTTCTTTTAAGACTTGAATATATCATCTCACTCTCTTCAGGTCTATAGGATTTCTGCTGACAAGTCTGATGTTAATCTAATTTGTTTTCCTTTATATGTAACTTAACACTTTTCTTTTACTGTCTTTAGGTTTCTCTCCTTGTCTTTAACTTTTGACAATTTAACAACAATATGCCTTGGAGAAGGTCTTTCTTGTTTCAGTCTGCTTGGGGTTCTTTGAGCTTCTTGTATTGTCCATGTCTCTTTCAAAACCTGGGAAAATTTCAATTATTATTTCATTTAGCAGGTAATCAATGTCTTTATCCTTTTCTTCTCCTTCAGAAATACCTATAACATGAATATTTGATCACCTTATTGAATCCCATATTTCATGTAGACTTTGTTCATTCTTTTTAATTATTTTCCTTTTTTATTTTTGTCTCATTGGGTCATTTAAACTTCTTGTCCTGGAGGTCAGTTTCCCTGCCAAATGTGATAGCCAGAGCCTTGTTCTTGGTGCTCAGGGAGACTGGGGTGGCTGTCCTCCTGTCCTACTGGCAAGCCCAAGTGATGTTGGTGCTTGTGGCACCAATTACTGTGGCTATAGGACTGTGTGATGTAGAATGACCCTTCCCCGGGTCCAGCTAGTGCTGTGGCCTGTAATACCAACAATCCTAGTCCTAGGACTAGAGGATGTGAACAGGACTGTGTTCCAGTCATAAGGGTAACTATAAGGTATACAGAATATTTTACTCTGGAGGGTAAGAGTCCAGAGAGGTAGAATGCTATGTACATTGAGTAGATTCCAGTGGCATTGAGAAATTTAGAATGAATTGTTACAGGCCTGGTGTTGCAGGGTATAGTGGGGTCATTACCTTGATCTCCCAGGGTTGGAGCACATTTTTTTGGGGTGTTTCTGGTGTTAGTCCCCAGAAGCTAAGGTGAATCTCCCTTGCTCATGTAATGTGTGAGTGTAGCTCTGGGGATAATTTCCCAAAACTCCTACAGTTGCAGGATGAAGAGGATCTGTCCTTTGCCCCACATGTTGCCCTGACTCTGACTATGAAACTGGTAGGAGAGCAGAGGTGTGCTACATGCATTTTCCCTGCTGAGTATGACACTCTGGGAGCAAGGGAGGAGAAAGAATCAAGGAAGCTTCCCTGCTCCAAGCCTGGCAATTACTCAGACCTCAGTCAGCTTTCCAGGCCAAAGTAAAAGTCAGTGGGTGACTGTGGAATTACCTCTCAGCTAAAACTGTGAGCAGCAGGGTGCACAGTGATTTCTTCCTTCCTTGGCATTCTAAGATGGCAGCTCCCAGTGGCAGCTGGCCATATGGCACAGCTGGCTGCAGCAGTGTCTCTGTCTTCTCTCCTCTTGTCCCACAGAATCTTGTTTTTCTTCCATTTCTTTACTGAAAACTTCCATCAGTCAGACCCTTGGAAACATAGTCCTTCCTTTGTCCTTTTCATATCCCAGAGCAGCTTACGTTAGTGTGGCTATACTCTATTCAGCCATCTTGGATCTCTGATATACAGTTTTTATTATACAGTTCTTTCATTCCTCTGGTTAAATCTATTCCAAGATATTTTATTTTTTGTGGCTATTTATTAGAAATTGTATTGATTTCTTGATTTCTTTTTCAGATGATCATTATTGGTGTATAACAAACTTACTGGTTTTGGTAGAGTGCCTTTGTATCATGCAAGTTTGTAGAATTTATTAGTTTTAATAGATTTTTGGTGGAGTCTTTGAGATCTTATATATATACATATATACATACATATATACACACACAAACATATATATATACATATATATGTATACGTGTATATATATATATATATATATATAAATCATGTCATTTGCAAACTGTGACAGTTTGAATTCTTCCTTTCCCATTTGGATGCCTTTTATTTTTTTCGGTTGCCTAACTGCTCTAGCAAGGAGTTCAGCACTTTGTTGAATAAAATTGTTCCAGATCTCAGAAGGAAAATATCCAGCTTTTTATTCATTTGACATATTAGCTATTGATTTAAAATCTTATCTGATAGAAGTATGGTTACTCCTGCTTTCTTTTGAGTTTGTTATATATGGCCTTTATTATATTGCAGTATGTTCCTTCTACACCTAATTTTTTTTTAACATTTTATTTATTTATTCGACAGGTAGAGTTACAGACAGTGAGAGAGAGAAAGGTCTTCCTTCCGTTGGTTCACTCCCCAAATGGCCACCACGGCCGGCGCTGTGCCGATCCGAAGCCAGGAGCCTGCTTCCTCCTGGTCTCCCATGCGGGTGCAGGGGCCCAAGCACTTGGGCCATCTTCCACTGCCCTCCTGGGCCACAGCAGAGAGCTGGATTGGAAGAGGAGCAACTGGGACTAGAACCCGGTGCCCATATGGGATGCAGGCGCCGCAGGTGGAGGATTAACCAAGTAAGCCAAGGCACCGGCCCCAGTATCTAATTTGTTCAGAGTCCTTACCATGAAGGTATGTTGAACTTCATCATATGCCTCTTTTGCAACTATTAAGATAACTGTATAATTTTTGTCCTTCACTCTGTTGAGAGGTATATCATACTCACTGATTTGCATATGTTGAACTATCCTTGCATCCCTGGGGCGAATTCCACTTGGTCATGGTGAATGATATATTTTTTTTAACTTTTATAACTTTTATTTAATGAATATAAATTTCCAAAGTACGGCTTATGGATTACAATGGCTTCCCCCCCATAATGTGTGCTGTTGGATTCAATCTACTAGTATTTTATTGAGGATTTTTGCTTCTATTTTCATCAAAAATATTGGCCCGTATCTTTCCTTTTTATTGTTCCCTTGCTTGGTTATGATATCAAAACCAGGAATGAATTTGGAAGAATTCTCACTTCTATTTTTCAAAATTGTTTAAGGAGGATTAATGTTAATTCTTCTTTAAATGTTTGGTAGTATTCAGCAGTAAAGCCATCTCGTCCTGGGCTTTCCTTTTATAAGAATTTTTTAAAATTATTGATTCCATCCTGCTACTCTGTTATGGATCTTTCTAGATATCCTGTTTCCTCATGATTAAATCTGGGTAAGGTTTATGTGTCCTAGAATTTGTCACTTTATTTCTAGGTTATCAATTTGTTTTCATACAGGTGTTTATAGTAAGCTCTAACAATCCTTTGTATTTCTGTGATATCAGTGGCAATGTCTTCATTTTCATCTCTAATTATATGTATTTGAAACTTCTCTCTTTTTCTTAGTTATTCTATTAGTTTACAAATTTTGATTATTTTTCCAAAGAACCAGCTCTTTGTTTCATTGATCTTTTTGTGTTTTCATGTCATTTATTTGTTCTCTGAATTTTATTATTTATTTCCTTCTATAAATTTTGAATTTGATTTTTTTCTACTTCCTTGAGATACAGCAGTAAGTTGTTTATTTGAGAGATGTCTATTTTTTGATGCAGGCATTGATTGCTATGAAGTTCCTTCTTGGTACTGCTTTTGCAATAGACCTGGCTTTGAGCTCCAGGGCTTGGTCCTAATCTCCCTCTCCTGACTTCTCCCCATGTCTGGAGTTTGGTTTTCTGAAGGTGGTTGGGAAGGGGATGCACAGGTTGGGGTGGAGGCCAGTAGGCTCAGCCTGTGAATTTTTCCACAGTGACACTGACACTAGAATTTGGTTAGCTTTCCCTTGCCCAAGTGAAAGATATCTCTCCAGGCCATGGGGGAAGGGTGGCATAGGCAACTCTTTCCTTCTTATGTGAAAGGTTCTTACGTGAAACTTTCTTTTCACTTCCTTTAATGTGAATTCTCTTATAATTATAAGATGATGAGGTACTGTGATCTCTCATGTGGCTACTGTAGGTTTGGTGAAGGTGACTGGGTATGTGCATAGCTGCTCACATTGGTGTCTGTGGGCAAGTGGTTGCTGGAGCTTTTTATCTAGCCATGGTCTTGGCTCTGCTCCTCCTGATTCCCCATTAATCTTGTAAAACAGCCAAAATTTTACTTTGTTAATTTTCTGTTTTTCTTAAAGTTTATATTTGAAGGGCAGAGCAGCAGCAGGAGAGAGAGAGAGAGAGAGAGAGAGAGAGAGATTGAGATTTCTTTCATCATCTGGTTCACTCCCCAAAGGACCTGGTCCATCTTCTACTGCTTCCCAGGCCATAGCAGAGAGCTGGATAGGAAGCGGAGCAGTTGGGTCTCAAACCAGTGTCCATATGGGAAGCCGGCACTGCAGGCAGTGGCTTTCCCCACTACTCCACAGCGCTGGCCTCCTCACTCATTTTTCTATGCTGTTTTCATTTCAGGTCATTTTATAATTTATCTTGTGACTTTTTTTAAATCAATGGGTTAAAACCATATCATTTAATTTTCAATTATTTTTCTTTTTGTGGGTTTTCAACTTTTCCCCTCAGGCAACTTTCCTATGCCCCTCTACCTATTGCATTTGCCATTTCTTTTACAATTATTTAAGAAGAAAAACACTAGGCTGATGCTCTTGGACAATTATTAAGCTTATTTCTCAATTTAGATGAAGTGTTATTTATCAAGAAGTTGCTGTGTGCCCCACATTATCTATATTATTGATAGCTCTTGGACTAGCCTGACAGCTAAAAGGAGAAAAGAAATTCCTGGCACTTTTATTGTAAAATGTATCTAAAAACTCTAGGGCTTATCCCATTTGCATCATGCTCTAGGTAAAGATTTTTGTTGTACAACTTGTTGACATATTACTTATTTCCAACATTAAAAAATGATATGGTGACACTTTACCTTCCTTACCCTAATGAGAAGAAATCCTGATATAAGTTTAAGACAAAACGGATTCCTCAACGACCAACTCTAAGCATTCTTACTAGAGGAGGAAGTTTCTGTAGGCAGGGCCAAGTTGTATGCCTGGGAGGGGTCACAGGAGAAGCTGCTCAAATTGTCTGTCATTTGGGCTGTGTGATAATGTCCAAGAAACAATTATTTAAGAGTGTAAAGCATGTGTTGGAGAAGGTCTGGGAGACTTGCCTGGAGGATCTGCCTATAAATATCCCCAGGATTCCATCAGGATAAAAGCAGAGCATGGCTAAACAGGAATATGTGAGTTGCTGCCATTGTCTCTACCTCCGACATGACTAGCATATGGTTTACCAAACAACTGGAAAACCAGCTAATAATACAGCCAACATTAATTAAGTACTTTCTTTTTTATTTTTAATTTTTTTAAACTTTTATTTAGTAAATATAATTTTCCAAAGTACAGTTTATAGATTACAAAGGCTTCCCCCCCATAACTTCCTTCCCACCTGCACCCCTCCCATCTCCCACTCCCTCTCCCATTCCATTCACATCAAGATTCATTTTCAATTATCTTTATACACAGAAGATCGATTTAGTATATATTAAGTAAAGATTTCATCAGTTTGCACCACACAGAACATAAAGTGTAAAATACTGTTTGAGTACTAGTTATAGCATTACTTCACATTGGACAACACATTAAGGACAGAGATCCCACATAAGGAGTAAGCACACAGTGATTCCTGTTGTTCACTTAACAATTTGACACTCTTGTTTATGGCATCAGAACTCTCCCTAGGCTCTAGTCATGAGTTGCCAAGGCTATGGAAGCCTCTTGAGTTAACTGAATTGGATCTTATTTATTTATTTATTTATTTATTTTTTAACTTTTATTTAATGAATATAAATTTCCAAAGTACAGCTTATGGATTACAATGGCTTCCCCCCCATAACATCCCTCCCACCCACAACCCTCCCCTTTCCCACTCCCTCTCCCCTTCCATTCACATCTAGATTCATTTTCGATTCTCTTTATATACAGAAGATCAGTTTAGCATATATTAAGTAAAGATTTCAACAGTTTGCTCCCACACAGAAACATAAAGTGAAAAATACTGTTTGAGTACTAGTTATAGCATTAAATCTCAATGTACAGCACATTAAGGACAGAGATCCTACATGAGGAGTAAGTGCACAGTGACTCCTGTTGTTGACTTAACAAATTGATACTCTTGTTTATGGCCTCAGTAATCACCCTAGGCTCTTGTCATGAGCTGCCAAGGCTATGGAAGCCCCCTGAGTTCACTGACTCTGATCATATTTAGACAAGGCCATGGTCAAAGTGGAAGTTCTTTCCTCCCTTCAGAGAAAGGTACCTCCTTCTTTGATGACCAGTTCTTTCCATTGGGATCTCACTCACAGAGATCTTTCATTTAGGTTTTTTTTTTTTCCCCCCAGAGTGTCTTGGCTTTCCATGCCTGAAATACTCTCATGGGCTTTTCAGCTGGATCCGCATGCCTTAAGGGCTGATTCTGAGGCCAGAGTGCTGTTTAGGACATCTGCCATTCTATGGGTCTGCTGTGTATCTCACTTCCCATGTTGGATCATTCTCTCCCTTTTTGATTCTATCAGCTAGTATTTACAGACACTATTCTTGTTGATGTGATCCCTTTGGTTCTTATTCCTATCATTATGATCAATTGTGAACAGAAATTGATCACTGGGACTAGTGAGATGGCATTGGTATATGCCACCTTGATGGGATTGAATTGGAATCCCCTGGTATGTTTCTAACTCTACCGTTTGAGGTAAGTCAGCTTGAGAATGTCCCGAATTGCACATCTCTTCCCCCTCTTATTCCCACTCTTATATTTAACAGCGATCACTTTTCAGTTAAGTTTCAGTACTTAAAAAGAATTGTGTATTGATTACAGTATTTTTTGTTTATTTTGTTTGTTTGTTTGTTCTACTTAATACTTTTGGTTGAATACTGTAATTAAGTACTTTTTACAAATGAGGTACTGCACTAAATCTTCCATGTCTTACTTCATTCAAATCACACAAACCTGCTAAGCCAAATAGTACTGTGTTAGCCCCTTTACATTTTAGTAAATGGGTGACTTGCTTCAGGTCACTTACAAGGACTTTTTTTTTTCTCTGAGACATGTTACACCCAACAGAGCTTTTCAAAAATGGACAGACCTTTCTCCCTAGCCTGGGCATCTGGTCACTTTCGATAATAAAACCAACTTTGTTATAGGGAGATTGGAAGTCAAATATATTTTGAAAAGCTCTCAATGGAATAGACATTACAATGAAAGAAACATTTTTTTTCCAATTTGTGGTCTCTATTACATGGCAAAATAAATGATGCGGAGAAAGCCAAGACATTTTCGACAAGCTTTACTTTGACAATAGAAGCAAGCAGCACTTCCAAATCCCATTTGTTTCTCCACTGCATACTAATCCCAGAGTTTATCAGTTTGAATTTATTCCCTGAAGAATAACTCCAGACTTAAGAATTCACTCTTAATTCTTTAGAGGAAATTTCCATATTCTGCATTAATAATCATAAGAATTCAGTAGCAATGTCACTAAGAGCACTCAGAAGATTGCTCTGTTCTCTCACATAGGGACAGGATGATGATGAACTGATGAATAGAACCTTGAAAAAGCAAAATTTACAACATAATACTTGTCATTCAGACATATTTTAATATGATGGCTCTACTAATGTAGCCTCTAAGCATTTATTATATTAAAAAGACAAGAAAAATATTGGTGTGAGAGAACTAAATTATGCCTATCCAGATTTTCTCCTTTAATAGTAAGTTCTTGGATGCAGAACTGAGTTCCTAGACACATAAGCTGTACAGTTACACGAGGTCCCTTCTCAGAGGGCGCTGCACTTGCTGTAATGCTCAGTTGTCATCTTGAAATTCTTACTAATTTTGTTTTTGTGCTTATTTTTTGTAAATTAAGACTGATGGAAAAATGAAGCATGTGGATTATAAGAAATAAGAATTCAAGGAATACCAAGTAAAGTGTGATATGGGGGAAAATGGCAATGCTGATGGCTCCAAGTGGCTACAGTGTCCATTTGACCACAATTTTCTTTAGATGTAAAATGAACAGAATGATATTCTAAGACAAAAGATTGACCATTGAACACAATCATATCTTTTTTCACTCATATCACTTGCCTGTATTAGCCACTTACAGTCAAATGACGTATGAAAAGACAGGGCAACATAATGAAAGATAGGGCAACTCAGTTCCTTTTTCTTTCAGTCCATCCTTACTCATCAATAAGCTGAAGGCAGAGAGTGTTGGTAGAATGTACGCATATCAACAAGTGCAGTAAAGCAGTTGACTTATTTTTGTGCAGCATTTCCACTGTTCTGGTAAGGTCAAAATACATATGCATGTATGAGCTACAAAATATGAACTGTGTAATTTCAGTTATTCTGCACAAGTTAAATGTTTTTATATTTGCATTTAAATCTGGCAATATACAATATAATTATGAATAGTAAAAATTATGCTAATAATTAAAAAATTTAATCTTTCTTAGAATGGCATTACATTGCAAATGTAAAACAGCATGACCAGCTGAGAGCCTGAAGAAGGAAAAAAGCCTGACAGTTTGTAGTACCTTTAATGGTACAATTCCCCTGCTCTTTTGAATAAAGGGCCCAACCTTTCCATTTTGCACTGGGCCATTTAGTTTATGTACCTGGCCCAGCCTGGATGAGTCATATCTGCAGCCTGTTAGCAATGGCCAATTCATTTTCTTTTGTGCCTGGCCACTTCCATTTTCTCCACCTGCTTGTCCCCAGCTATCTGTAGCAGAAACCTGCCTCCACTTTACCCTGGAAGCACATGACAGCCTTCTGATGAAGACAAATTGTTGGCTCAGTATCAAGAACTTGAGAGATCCTGGCATACTGAGATGCCCTGATTAGATCATCTGATTTCTTCTTTTCTTCCCTGATAAAGTACAAGTTTCTAATTCTTATAAATTCCCCCCATTTACAGAGCTGCTGCCCACACTGCCTGAGATGTCATATATGCTCCTAATTTCTACTGATCCCCAGATTCCAGATTACTTGTCTACAACAACCAAAGATGCTTGATTTTTTACTTTACTGGAACGAGTGGTTAGTTTAGCAGTTAAGAAACCTGCATCCCATATCAGAGTGCTTGGGTTAAATTCTCAGTTCTGACTTCTAATTCAAGTTTTCCACTAATGTAGACCCCGGGAAACAGTGGTGATGACTTGGCCGGCACCGTGGCTCACTTGGCTAATCCTTGGCCTGCGTGGCCGGCACCGGGGTTCTAATCCCGGTTGCTCCTCTTCCAGTCCAGCTCTCTGCTGTAGGCCGGGAAGGCAGTGGAGGATGACCCAAGTCCTTGGGCCCTGCACCCACATGAGAGACCAGGAGGAAGCACCTGGCTCCTGGCTTCGGATCTGCACAGTGCGCCGGCCCTAGCGGCCATTTGGGGGGTGAACCAACGGAAGGAAGACCTTTCTCTCTGTCTCTCTCACTGTCTAACTCTGCCTGTCAAAAAAACAAAAACAAAAACAAAAACAGTGGTGATGACAAGTAATCGGGTTCCTGCACCCATGTAGGAAAGCTAGATTGGGCTACTGATTTCAGTCCCAGCCCAGCCCTGGCTAATGTGGACGTTTGGGGAGTAAAAAAGAGGATAAGAACTCTATCTTTATGTCTATACCTCTTATGAATAAAAAAAAAAATTGTATACATGCACATGTATACAATTAAAAATATGAAAAAGGATATACTAAGCCTTGCCTCTCATTCCCATATGCTCATCCTTGAAGTTAGCTATTCAAATCTAGTTTACACATCTATGTGTATACATGCACACACACATAAATATGCACACATGTGTATTTATGTTTTTTTTATTTTTTTATTTTTTTTGACAGGAAGAGTGGACAGTGAGAGAGAGAGAGAGAGACAGAGAGAAAGGTCTTCCTTTTGCCGTTGATTCACCCTCCAATGGCCACCGCGGCTGGCGCGCTGCGGCCGGCGCACCGCGCTGATCCGATGGCAGGAGCCAGGAGCCAGGTGCTTTTCCTGGTCTCCCATGGGGTGCAGGGCCCAAGCACCTGGGCCATCCTCCACTGCACTCCCTGGCCACAGCAGAGGGCTGGCCTGGAAGAGGGGCAACCGGGACAGAATCCGGTGCCCCGACCAGGACTAGAACCCGGTGTGCCGGCGCCGCTAGGCGGAGGATTAGCCTAGTGAGCCGCGGCGCCGGCCTGTATTTATGTTTTTTAAAACCACAATTTGGGGTGGGCATTTAGCCTAGTAGATATGATACCAGCTGGGACATCCCCATTCCATATTGGAATGCATGGGTTCTAGTTTTAGTTCTGCTACCATTCTTGGCTTCCCACTTACACACATCCTGGGAGGCACTAAGTAATGGTTCAAGTAGCCAAGAAGCTGGATCCCTGGCCCTAACATGGGAGATTTGGACTGAGTGCCCATGCTGCTGACTACAGCCTGACACAGTCCTGACCCTTGCAGGCATTTGGGGGAGTGAAACAGTGAATCAGAACCGTCTATCTGTCTCTCTCTGTTTCTCTGTCTTTTAAATAAAAATAAATAAAACTTTAAAAAACAAGTGAAGAATGTTCATTTTGCTTTTTTCCACTTAAGAATACTTAAGACTCTTTCATACTAGTACATATAAGGCTCAAGTTTTTTAATTTAAAAAACTCTTCATCCACTGGTTCATTCCATAAATTCCTGCACTAGCCAAGGTGAAGCTAGATGAAGTCAGTAGCCAGGAACTCCCATATGGGTGGCATGAATTCAATTACTTGAGCTGTCACTGCTGCGTCCAGGATCTGCATTAGCAATAAAGCTGGAATCAGGAGCCAGAGGTGGCTATCAAACTCAGGGATATTAATCAGTATGCCAAATGCCCACCCTTCAATTATTTTTTTTAACTTTTATTTAATGAATATAAATTTCCAAAGTACAGCTTATGGATTACAATGGCTTCCCCCCCATAACGTCCCTCCCACCCGCAACCCTCCTCTTCCCCACTCCCTCTCCCCTTCCATTCACATCAAGATTCATTTTCGATTCTCTTTATATACAGAAGATCAGTTTAGCATACATTAAGTAAAGATTTCAACAGTTTGTTCCCACACAGAAACATAAAGTGAAAAATACTGTTTGAGTACTAGTTATAGCATTAAATCTCAATGTACAGCACACTAAGGACAAAGATCCTACATGAGGAGTAAGTGCACAGTGACTCCTGTTGTTGACTTAACAAATTGACACTCTTGTTTATGGCATCAGTAATCACCCTAGGCTCTTGTCAAGAAATCTTACCAACAATAGATGCTGGAGAGGATGTGGGGAAAAAGGGACACTAACCCACTGTTGGTGGGAATGCAAACTGGTTAAGCCACTATGGAAGACAGTCTGGAGATTCCTCAGAAACCTGAATATAACCCTACCATTCAACCCAGCCATTCCACTCCTTGAAATTTACCCAAAGGAAATTAAATTGGCAAACAAACAAGCTGTCTGCACATTAATGTTTATTGCAGCTCAATTCACAATAGCTAAGACCTGGAACCAACCCAAATGCCCATCAACAGTAGACTGGATAAAGAAATTATGGGACATGTAGTCTATCGAATACTATACAGCAGTCAAAAACAACGAAAACCAGTCATCTGCAACAAGATGGAGGAATTTGGAAAACATCATGCTGAGTGAATTAAGCCAGTCCCAAAGGGACAAATATCATATGTTCTCCCTTATCAGCGACAACTAACCAAAGGGGGAACTTGTTGAAGTGAAATGGACACTATGAGAAACAGTGACTTGATCAGCTCTTGTCCTGACAGTTGATGTACAATGTAATACTTTATCCATTTTAGTTTTTTTTTTTCTAGTACCATTGGTTGAACTCTGTAATTAACACACAATTACTCTTAGGTGTTTAAATTTTAACTGAAAAGTGATCCCTGTTAGGAATCTGGAAAACATTATGCTGAGTGAAATAAGCCAATCCCAAAGGGACAAATACCACTTGTTCTCCTTGATAGGTGACAACTAACTGAGCACCAAAAAGGAAACCTGTTAAAGGGAAATGAACACTATGAGAAATGGTGACTTGATCAGCCCTCACCCTGACTGTTGATGAGCAACTTAATATGTTATCCCTCTTAGTATTTTTTTTGTTTGTTCTACTTAATACTTTTGGTTGAATACTGTAATCAATACACAATTCTTCTTAAGTGCTGAAACTTAACTGAAAAGTGATCACTGTTAAATATAAGAGTGGGAATAAGAGAGGGAAGAGATGTGCAATTCGGGACATGCTCAAGCTGACTTACCCCAAACGGTAGAGTTAGAAACACACCAGGGGATTCCAATTCAATCCCATCAAGGTGGCATGTACCAATGCCATCTCACTAGTCCCAGTGATCAATTTCTGTTCACAATTGATCATAATGATAGGATTAAGAACCAAAAGGGATCACATAAACAAGAATAGTGTCTGTAAATACTAGCTGATAGAATCAAAAAGGGAGAGAATGATCCAACATGGGAAGTGAGATACACAGCAGACCCATAGAATGGCAGATGTCCTAAACAGCACTCTGGGCTCAGAATCAGCCCTTAAGGCATGCGGATCTGGCTGAAAAGCCCATGAGAGTATTTCAGGCATGGAAAGCCAAGACACTCTGGGAAAAAAAAAAAAAAAGCTAAGTGAAAGATCTCCATGAGTGAGATCTCAGTGGAAAGAACGGGTCATCAAAGAAGGAGGTACCTTTCTCTGAAGGGAGGAGAGAACTTCCACTTTGACCATGGCCTTGTCTAAATACTATCAGAGTCAGTGAACTCATGGGGCTTCCATAGCCTTGGCAGCTCAATTATTTTTTAAAACTTCATAGTTCATGATTATGTTTGAAGGACATTTAGATTATGTCTAACAATTTGATATTTCAAACAATGCTGAAATCTGTATATATTTAATATAACTTAACACATTTATATTTCCTAGATTTAGAATTTCAGGATATAAGATTTAAGGATTTAGGGGCCAGCACTTGGCACAGTGGGATTAACTCACTGGTTAACTGCCATATGGGCACCAGTTCAGGTCCCAGATGCTCCTCTTCTGATCCAGCTCTTTGTTGATGGCCTGGGAAAGTAGTAGAAGATGGCCCAAGCACTTGGGCCCCTGCACCCATGTGGGAGACCCAGAAGAAGATCCTGGGTCCTAGCTTCAGATCGGCCCAGCTCTGACCATTGCAGACATTTGGGGAGGGAACCAGTGGGTGGGAAGACCTTTCTCTCTGTCTCTCCTTCTCACTGTCTGTAACTCTACCTGTCCAATTAATTAATTAATTAATTATGATTTAAGGATTTAAGAGAACATAAAAATTTAATATAGAAATGTATCAACAGATTTTTCTTTATATAGGTAGTATCAATTTATACATTCACTAACAAGGGAATTTAAATTTGTTATTCCACACCTGCACCAGCACAGTATTGTCTTTGAACCTGTTGCTCTTTGCCCCATTGACCAAAGAAAAACAATTTTTGTATGCTCTTTATCTATGATTTGCTGATGAGCATGATCATGGAAAACAAGTATGTTTGAATCATCTACATCCTTGCCAATATTTACAGTTCTAACTTATTCCAATAAGATCAGGCGGAAATACAGTATTACTGTGTGGTTTTAATTTGCATTTTCCTAAAGAGGTTGAAAACTTTTCATTTGCTCATAGACTGTGTGTATGTGTGTGTGTGTGTGTGTGTGTGTGTAAACATGGTTTTATTTCCCTTGGGTATATATCTGAAAGTAGATTTGCTGGAACATATGATAACTTACTATTTAATTTTTGAGGCACTTTAGGATTGTTTTCCAAACTGGCTGCCCCATCATATTTTTTTTTCTTTTAGATTTTTTGATTATGTGAGGTGAACAAATTTCATGTATTTCATATATA
Source organism: Oryctolagus cuniculus (assembly GCF_051225735.1). NCBI lineage: Eukaryota > Metazoa > Chordata > Mammalia > Lagomorpha > Leporidae > Oryctolagus > Oryctolagus cuniculus. The sequence goes on along the minus strand of NC_142871.1, from coordinate 101,567,179 downwards.
AAGATTTAACAGTATAATGATGCTTCCCACCCTATCTTCCCTTCCACTCATGCTCTTGCCCTCCCTCCTCTTTTCTTATTTTCTTTGATGTTTACAATGAAATATTTTCAGTTTATATTATAATTAAAAGCATAACCAAATAAAGAATTCAACAAGCAGTAAGTAGAAAAAACACTGTTTCTCAATAGACAAGAGCTTTAAACAATAAATCTCAAAATGTCAATTTTGCTCATGTGCATTATATTTTTTGTGCTCTGTATATTAATAACCACACATCATGAAAAACATATGTCTTTTTGGGACTAGCTTATTTCACTAAGCACAGTGGTTTCCAGTTACATTCATTCTGTTGCAAAAGACAGGATTTTATTTTTACAGCTAAGTAGTATTTTATGGTGTAAATATATGTTTTCTTTACCTAGTCATGGGTTGATGGACATCTGGGTTGATTCCATATCTTAGCTATTGAGAATTGAGCTGTAACACATATGGGAAGTACAGATAACCCTTTCATATGCGGATTTCATTTCCTTTGGGTAAATTCCCAGGAGCAGGATGTCTGGGTCATATAGTAGGTCCATTTTCAGATTTCTGAGGAATCTCCATACTGTCTTCTATAATGGTTGTACTAGTTTTATTCCCACCAACAGTGTATTTTATTTGCGTTTTGCTCATGGAGTATTCTTGATTCCTCACCAATGAAATGACAGTTTGTATCTTTTGGCCAGTTGCTATTGGACTGTCTTTTTTGTGCTGATTCTCATTTTATAAAGTATAAATAGTATTTGTCTTTTGTAAAATACAAGTGCTACAAAAATCCTTTTTAACTTTGTGGCTTATCTTCTCCTTAACAATATCTCTTCCATGAATAGAAGTTTTTAATTTTAAATTTGTTTAATATGTCAGTCCTCAACTGAATTATTTATGCCTCTGATGCTCATCCATGAAATCCTTCCTTGTCCTAACACATAAAGGTGGATTCCTATACTACCTTCTAAAAGTGCAATAGTTCTGCATTTTACATGTAAGTCTTTAAACTGTTTGGAACTGAATTTCTATATGGTAGGAGGTAGGAATCCCATTTCATATTTACTTTATGGATAACTGATGGCCCATTATTTTTTATTATACAATTTAGTGAATAGTTCCTCCTTTTCCTATTGAGCTACGATTCCCTTTCTATTGAGAATCAAATTTTCATGTACAGGTTGGTCTGCTCTGGGTTGTTACATCTTATTGGCCAACTTGTGGATACCTGGCCCAACACCAAACTATCTTAAATACTATTGTCAAATATAGAGTTTCATGATAAATATTCATATCTGTGGAACCAATTCCTGTATCTTATTCTTTTTTTAGTGATTTGCTCTTCTATATAAATGAGAGTCTGTCAAGTCTTAGAAAAATTGCATTTTGATTGAAATTGCAGTTAATTGAGAAAGGACTATAATCTTTAAAGTAATCTTCCTATTCAGTAACACACACACATACACTTTCTTCTTTTCTGTTTTAAAATACAGTCTATAATTTTCTTCATGATGGGATTTAACATATTTAGACTTTCCTGTAAATAATTTGTTATTTTTGCTACTTAAAATGCTATCTTTAGATACTATTTCTAACTAAATTTGATTGGTAAATAAAAGAGCAATTATTGACTTCATAATATTGGCTTAGTACCCAGAAAGAAGGCTATATTATCCTTTGTTTTCTATGCAGAGAATTGTACCATTTTTAAATAATGACAGATTTATTTCTTCCTTTAAAGTCCTATTATCTCTAGTAAATGTCAAATAAAAGTAGTGAAAGTGGACATCCATGTCTAGTTCCTGATCTTAAAGAAAATGTTTTCTACATTCCAGGATAAGAATATTTGCTATTGGAGGGGGGCATAAGCTCTTAGTGATATTATAGTAGTTCTATGCTTAGTTTACTAAGAGTGGTATGGATTTAATCTTTAATTTTTTAGCTTTGTGAGAAGTGATGAATTAGTACGTTTCCATCATTCTATTCCTTCTCCATTTCCCTCTATTGCCTGTGTTTATTTTTGCATATAATACTAACACCTTTATTTATTGATTTAATAAATTAATAATAATCAATGTTTTAATCTTTAACTATAAAAATTAAGGAATTTGGTGTACTATACAATTTTTCACCACTCATTGTCCCATTCCTCCTAAATTTTATTAGTTGTACCACGGGGATTTTGCATATATTTATAGCACTTAAATTTTGCTCTTCAACCATACTGCATTTGTTTTAGTCTACTCCTGCACACAGGTTCAAGGCTTACTACCACTCTGTCTTTTGGAGCTTTGTCACCATATTTTGATTGGCCAAATGTGTCCTCTAATAATTTATTCAAGAGGTAATCATGGCTGCTATATTCCCTGAGATTTCTTTTCTATTTATACTTGAATAATAATTTTCTGGGAATGAATTCTAACATCATATGTTATTTCCTTGGTGACATTTTAGGCTTTTAGATTATTTTACCATTTCCTAGAGATTTAGAATGAAAGATCTTTGCTTTAATAGATGAAATGAATATTTTGCCTTTAGGCCCAAATATTTTTTTCATTTTATTTTGAAGTTCAATAATATTAGTAGGGTGTGTCATAGTGTTTATGATTCTGGTTATTGGTTTTTTATTCTTGGAACATAGTGTGCATTTTATGTAGGTTCCACCCTAACTTTTGTTTCTAAAAAGTGTTTTTGAATTATATCTTGAAGTACTTTCTACTGTTTCTAAATTTATTTTGGGTAGAAGGAAGAGGAAAACTATGGTAGATCCCCCTTTCTGTCTTCTATATCTTTTATTTTATTTCTAATTTTTAAAAACTCTCTTCATTTCCATTTGATTTGCTGTGTTCTCCAATCCTGTCCTCTGCCCCTTTGATGGTTTCAGTCCATTATCTTTTAGGCAACTGTCGATGTGGCCTTTATTTTGTAATGATTTTGTTTTCCTCCTCTTCCTTGAATGCTGCTGCTCCTTCTGCTGTCTCACCAAGTTTCAGTTTCATCAGAGTTCTTAAATCTCTATTCAGAGATCTCACTTTATAGTGACGGTTGTTTCTCAATAAATTTTTCAATTTATGCTGCTATATTTGCTCACAATTTTCACCAGTCTGACAGTGACATTTTCATGGTTCTGTGCTCCAGGAATTCTTCTTAGGGAATCATAGATGTGAATTATTTGAATTATTTTAGTCTTGGTTAGTCTGTATTTGTTTGATATCAGCTGCTGCAGGCTCCTCCTAACCTGGAATCTTTTTCATCTTTACTGACAAGCTACTATCTACATTTGTAGTGTATATGTATGATTCTCTTCTCATCTCTACTTTGTTTAATTCTCCTTTGTGCCAGTTCAGGTCTTGGAAAACTCCTGCCACCCTCCCATATATATTCTTCTTGCTCCTCCATACATGATACAGTTGACTTGGTCCCACTTCAGAGAATTATGCTCCAACTCCGAGTTTGAGCTCTGACAATGTAGACATGCTCCCCTTAGCATCTTTTTTACTATCTGTCTTGACCTTCACCTAACTGACTGCTTTTCTCTTAATTCTGTAGTTTGGGGTTATATACATCTCTTCCTTTCATTGATGACAGAGTTTACGTTTCTGTCTCTGATATTCTTTATTTCTTTAAGATGGTATTCTAGACAAGAAGTAAAACATGCTATCTCCATTTGGTCATTTAAAATCCTTCCTATGGACTGCTTACTTTCTCATTGAAATGGTCTATCTCCTACACCACCCTACCTTCTAGACTTTTCTCTGTTGTTCTCGGCCAGTAACTACTGTATTTCAAGCCCCTTCCCAGCTGGGTTGCCAACACTGACTGCTGCAGGGGCTCAGAATAATGCCTTTGAGTATTAATTGGTGATGATGGATAACCTCGCCCTTTAGAAGAAGGAAAAACCTGTCAGTACTTTCAGTCACCTTTGAGAAACCTCATTAGATTCTGGTAATACTCCTATGAGATCTGAAATCTCTGTGTATTTTTTGTTTCTGGCCATAGAACAGCTTCAAATTTCATAATGATTTTCTAGTAATTTTCTTATGTGAATGTCTATAATGGCTTCCTAATCTAGGACTGATAATACCAAGAAAACATTTATATTTCTTCTGCATGTAACCACAGTCTTGGTTTTAGAAAAAAATGAAGGGTTTCCCAGCTGTAGCTGACAGCTCAGTATTTCCAGAACTCTGGCCAGACCGGTAAAAGACTAGGCTGTATTTATATGAATGTCGAAGACTGACCTTTCTTTTCTGTGCCTTGGCTGTCTGTGCATCTTAGAGGAGAATAGGGAGGGAAGGAATACAGGATATGTTTCTCATGCTGATGAGTAGTGCTGTATCATGGTGATGAGTACAGGCTCTGAGACCAGACAGCCTGGATTCAAACCCTGGCATCACCACCTGCTAAAAGTGATTTGAACAAGTTCTTAATTTCTCTGTGACTCGGTTCCTTTTATAAAAAAACAGATGAAGATGCCAATAATATCATCTCACATTTTTTTTTGGATGAGTAAAGCAGATAAACATATACAAAATGTTTGGCAAGTAGCATTTAGTAAACACTCTTATTAATTAATGTTATGATACAGCCAAATCCTAGCTTTTAAAACAAACACTAAAGAAGAAGATCCAGGTCTTAATACTGAGATGCAATAAATGGGTATCTGGGAGAGTGAAGTTTGCAAGCACTGTCCCACAGCTCTGAGTGACAGGCCATCTTTCCTATCTGGCCTGCCATACACAGGGGCCACAATTAAAGGTCACCCTTCTCTGGGAGCTGGTCTTTGAAGGCGCAGGCAGCCACTAGCCCAACAATTAAAAATGAGACAGGCTGCTCCCACAAAGAGTATAACTCTTGTCATTTATGTAGCATTTTTATACATTTTTCTCTGTCCGTTTGAACAATCCTCTGAGAAGGGCTTTATTATTCCCATTTTATGAATGAGACTTAGGCAGACTCAGTGACTCTCCCAAGTCCCAAGAGCTACTGGTAATAAGTGGAAACTGCTCCTAAACCCAAGTGCTTCCTTTATTCAGTGCTCACTTTACTAAATTGGTTTTTGAGTGATTTTGAGACTGACTGCGTAGCCTTTAAAACATGATCTCCAGGGTGCTTCTCAAACTTCAGGATTTCTAAGAATGACCAGGGAACTTTTATTTATTTATTTATTTATTAACTTTTATTTAATAAATATAAATTTCCAAAGTACAGCTTATGGATTATAGTGGCTTTTCCCCCCTCATAACTTCCCTCCCTTCCACAACCCTTCCATCTCCCGCTCTCTCTCTCCCATCTCATTCACATCAAGATTCATATTCAATTATCTTTACATATAGAAAATCAATTTAGTATATATTAAGTAAAGATTTCAACATTTTGCACTCACACAGAAACACAAAGTATAAAGTACTGTTTGAGTACTAGTTATACCGTTAATTCACATTGTATAGCACATTAAGGACGGAGATCCTACATGAGGAGAAAGTACACAGTGACTCCTGTTGTTTATTTAACAATTGACACTCTTGTTTATGGCTTCAGTAATCACCTGAGGCTCTTGTCATGAGTTGTCAAGGCTATGGAAGCCTTTGAGTTCACCGACTCCAATCTTATTTAGACAAGGTCATAGTCAAAGTGGAAGTTCTCTCCTCCCTTCAGAGAAAGTTACCTCCTTCTTTGATGGCCCATTCTTTCCTCCACTGGGATCTCACTCACAGAGAACTTTAATTTAGGTTTTTTTTTTTGGTCAGAGTGTCTTGACTTTCCATGCCTGAAATACTCTCATGGGATTTTTAGCCGGATCCAAATGCCTTACGGGCTGATTCTGAGGCCAGAGTTCTGTTTAGGACATCTGCCATTCTATGGGTCTGCTGTGTATCCCGCTTCCCATGTTAGATCGTTCTCCTTTTTAATTCTATCAGTTAGCATTAGCAGACACTAGTCTTGTTTATATGATCCCTTTGACACTTAATCCTATCATTATGATCAATTATGAACTGAAACTGATCACTTTGACTAGTGAGATGGCATTGGTAAAGCCACCTTGATGGGATTGAAGTGGAATCCCCTGACATGTTTCTAACTCTACCATTAGGGGCAAGTTAAATTGAGCATGTGCCAAACTGTACATCTCCTCCCTCTCTTATTCGACCAGGGAACTTTTGAAATGTAGATTTGTAGATCCAGATGGTCTTGAGGTTTGACAGGGTGACTAAGAAACTTCTATTTGTCCCCCACTCCATCTTCTACTGCAACATCTTGGATCCTATTTTGACCATCACTGCAGTTGGCTGCTGTTCCTTTAATTATACTTTGGGGTTATATACACCTCTTAGTTCACTGGGCATTACAGTCAGATGATTCTGTTCACTGGCAGCCAAGGAAACTATACTTGTTAAGGACTAGGGATGAGTAAAACACCGTTGCCCACCATGGAGTTCACAGACTAAGTGTGAGAAATGGACATTTGAAAAATTCAATTCCATGGACAAGTCGACAATTCAACTCCACATAATGTAGAGACTTTTTCATTCATCTAGAGAATTCATCTGTCTCAGTTCTGCCCCCTCCTGTTTCTGCTTATATGAAATTAGGTAGAAATTCACTTGTTTTTTCACTAGCATAACCTGGAAGAAGTTTGTCTAAATCTGTCCTTAGGAAAGTCTCATTATTAGTTTTGACCCAATATCAGTCCCTATATACTTACCACAGACTTACCACAGACACACACACACACACACACACACACACACAATCATCCTTTTTCCTTAACTTATGAACAGCATGAAACCTTTCCTCACAGTCCTCTTACATGATAAATACTATAACCACATGCTTGAGTAATATTACTTATCATGTACTCTTGCTTAGTACTTGGTTCTCTGAATGATCTGGTAAGGCAGGCAGTTGAATTATTACATATTTTACCCAGAGGAGGAAAAGGTTCAGGGACGTTTTTGGCTTGACTATTATTACCCTCCTGGTCAATGGCAGAATGGGAAGCAATCCTCTTCCTCTAACTTCCGGTCCAGGCCTCTTTCCAGGGCAGTGCATAGCAAAACAAATCAGCAACACTGCAGAGACTGGAAACTGCCTAACCTCAACAGGGGCTTCTGCAATGTAAATATAGAAATCCAGTCATCTCCCTTTGCAGTACTGATCAATGACCTGCTTTGCCCAGTCCTTACAGCTGTTTTTCAATATTGATGGTGGACAGCTAAGCAAATTACAGGGCAGAGAGCAGCAAAATACTCTAGGTCCATTAAGCATGAGTAAAACGACCATTTTTAAAAGCTGCTTATGGGTCTCATAGGGACACACACACATGAATAAAAGGAGACCCAAAGCAGCAGCTTAACACCTTAGAAATAAAGTGACTATGCTTGTGTCAAAGAGACTAAATGTTAGTGTCTTTTTTTCTATCATTTTTTAATCTTAGCAGTTCTTAGTCTTCCTTTCATAAAATAACAGTTAATAATTTGTGTGGGGATTTTTTAGAATGTAAGCAAATTCATTGCTGCCTGTGATCATTTTTATTCAAACACCTGGAAATTATGTAAAATATTGGAGATAGTTAAAGCAAGGTTATATGAATTAATTAGCACCACATAGTTACTCAGATGCATTAAGTAAAGATATAGTCCTAGAGTAAATGTTGTCCAAATAGTAGCATCATCCCTATTTGAATATTCACATAGCCAACCAAGCAGTTGGGGATCGAGAATGCATGATTCACTGGCTTTGGCAGAGGCTTCATAGTGAACAAAGTAGCTTTATGAAAATCAATAGAGTGACTACAATTATCAAGTGCATTAGCGCAAAGATATTAAGAGCCATAAATCAAATCCATCAACTGAAGAATAATGATGATGTTATGTACAAACAAGAAGCATGGTATCAGCAGAGGAAGTGGCCAGAATCCTATCTGAAGCCTTCCAAAGAACTGAAAATAAGTGGTTGCTCTTTGTTTTTAGCATCATTCTTAAGGCTGTTTGTCACAAAGCTTAATAAAGCAAAACACACAATTCTGTAATCACTGACAGGCAGTTGGAAGGGAGAAGAAATCCAATCATGCTGAAAGATTTGGCTGGAATTGTCCCCACTCAACTAGCAGAGATTGGCTTGGCCAGGAGTGCATTTGTCAATGCTGTGTACTCCCACGCAGCATGACAGAGCTGAGGAAGTTCCAGAACTGCTACGTACTGAAGTGCCTGACATTCTGAGTAATTTGAATCTTAGAATGTTAGAATTGGAAGACATTGTGCACATGATGCTCACAACTCCTCTATGAACCCAAGTGATTCCTGTACATTCAGGTCTAGGAGACCCTCTTTTCCAAAGCTGCCCATTCCATTTGGAGACCAGTTTTGACTGGCCAATCAGTTGCACTGGAGCTATATGGGACCTCAAGCATTACTTAATTACTTAATCTTTCTGAATCTTCCTTTCTACATAATAAAAATCATTTGTCTCTTCAGATCTTCCTCCTCTTTCATTGTTTCCAGCCTTTCACTTTATGTTTGAATTTTACCAGATATGCCCCAGTATCTATTCCATTTTTGAAGGATTATTTCCACACATGGATTGTCATGGCCAGCCTAACAGGGGAACTGTTACCTTCATCATTAACACCCCTAGCTCTAAACCTTAGAGATGATTGATGAAATTATGCTAATTTGTTCAGTCAGCATTTATTGAGCACTTATTATGTATCAGGTACTATTCTGGGTTTTGGGAATAGAGACTTCTGCCTACAAGGATGCTACAGTGTAATAGGAAAGTCTACTGTAAATGAGGTTAATTAGTAATAGCATAAAAAAAACTATGGCAGAAAAGACTGTAGGGTGATACAGTCAGACAGAAGAGAGATAGCTAAACAAGTCAGGGATAATGGTAATGATGGTGGTGGTGGTGGAATTGGAGGAGGACCAGGAGGCTGGGTGAAGGCATTAATGAAATGAGTAGTTAGACTGCGCTGGGAGATGATGAAAGCAAGCCAGGGAAGAGGAGGCGGGATAATGTAATTCCTGTTAGAGAGATTAGTGGGCTCCAAGCAATTCAGTATGCTGAGGGATGAAGAACAGAGGTGAAAGGAATATAATGAAGTCAAATAAGGGATTTAGATTTTATTCTGAGCATAACAGGAGATCACTGATGCTCGCTCTCTTAGGCAGGCATTGAAAGCCCCCAGAGGGCAGAAATGGAAACTCCCAGATCCCTGTGCTGGTACAGCAGGTGTTTCAGGTTACAGAATCCAGACTCAGGGACTGGATGCCATGGCTTCCCACGGAAATTCCTCACAAACTTTATGTGGTAATATAAATAGTCTTAGGGGTGGGTATTGTGGCTTAACAGTGGGTTAAGCTGTGGTTTGGGATGCCCATAGCAGAGTTTCTGGGACTGAATCCTTCCTCTTTCTCTGCTTCTGATCTAGCTTCCTGCTAATGTGCCTGTCAAGCAGCAGATGGTGGCTCAAGTAACAAGTCCCTGACACCCATGCTGGAGATCCAGATGGTGTTCCTGACTCCTGGCTGTAGTTTGACCCAGCCTTGGCTGTTGCAGGTATTTTGGGGGACATACCAGCAGATGGAAGATATCTCATGTCCTCTCTCTCTCTTCCTCTCTCTTTCTCTTATTCCATGATAGTCTGCCTTTCAAATAAATAAGAATGAATAAACAAACACCAAAAAACTGTTTTAGGTGCTGACCTCATTGACCATATGAAAGCTGGCAAACAATGTCAGATGATAATGTCATTTGGTCCCCATGGCCTTTTTCTTCCACTCTGAGTGGCTTAGAAAACAAGATTGCTGATAGACCACTTTGACAAGACTAAAGGAAGTAGGAACTGTGCCTACCATATCTAGTTGGCATTATCTCTATCTTCTACACTGCTTGTTTGGGTCCATCAGAGTAAAAATAACTTCAAACTGGATCTAAGTCCTCATTTCTTCCCATCTGTGATCCCAGACTTGACTCCACAGTGTAGCCTAATCCAGAAGAAGAGTGGCAGATTTGAGTTCCTTGGACTGGATACCTTGAATTTATGTGCCACTTGTCCATGGCGGTGTGTGCTAACATTCAACAACAATCAGCAGCCTAAAAGTGGAAGAAGAAGCTGACACTTTTCCGGACACAGCAGAAGACCAAGGAGGCAACAAAGTTGAGAATACTGGTGAGTGCAGCTTACTGAAACAAACAATGGTTCCCTGGAGGTTCACATCTGGCAGTTAAAGATGCCAGTCTGGACATCTGCATCTCATATTGGAGTGTGACTGGGTTCAAGTCTTGGCTGTGCTCCAGATTCCAATTTCCTGCTAAAGCCCATCCTGGGAGGCAGCAAGTAATGTTTCAAGTACTTGGGTCACTGTCACTCACGAGGGAGAACTGAATTGAGTTCTTGGCTCTTGGCTTCTGTTTGGCCTAGTCTTGGCTCTTGCAGGTATTTAGGGAGTGAACCCATCTCTCTCTGCCTCCCAAATTTTATAAACTGACTTTGGACAAATATATTCACTTGTTAATCCCTGAAACCTGTAACTATTACCTTAGATGACTAAAGAATAACTACTACCTTATATAGTAAAAGGTGTGATTAGGTAAATAAAGGGTCTTAAAAAGGGCTTCTTACTCTGAATTAAAGAGATGACCTCTAAGTGTTATTACACCAATCTTTCAAAAATAGGGACAGTTGGAGTTCTGAGACACATACGCAGATGAGACGGTGATGTGAAGATGGGGACAGAGATTGGAAGGATATATCTGTGGGCCAAGGAGTCACCAGAAACTAGCAGAGAGGCATAGAAGTTTTCCTGCATGAGGCTCTGGGGGAATATGCCCCTGAAGATGTCTTGATTTGTTTCTTCCGCCTCCAGAACTGTGATGATACATTTCAGTTGTTTTCAGCCAGCAAGTTTGTTGTAATTTGTCTTAGCAGCAATGGTAAACTACCAGAGTGAGAGACAGTCAAGGAAGCTGGAGATTATAAAGGGAGGCCTAGGTGAAATAGGAAAGATGGCACACATAAGGAGGCATTGCTATAATTGGGGGAAAAGGGGTCTTCTTGAGGGCTTGGAAATACGACAGCCAGAGAGTCTTAAAAGAACCTATATGGAATCTTATTTAATACAGATGAATAATAGTCTAGAGGAGACACTGGAGCAAAAGAAATTGTCATCTGAACCTAAGGCCCACGGGATGTTGAAAATTAAGCAGCTTGTATTCAAGGGATCTCTGGGGTTAGGTTGACTAGGTCCTTGGGAAAAATCCAGGCCCTTCTGAAGGCCAGGACATAAGGAACACATTCATGAAGCAGTTGAAGATGAAGGGTTATTTGTTAACAAGCAATGTGATATATTAATTAATGCAACATACAGCAGCATTTGAAACCTACAGCTGACTCATAATAAGCTTGATGATGCAGTAATCAAAATATGACGTTTCTACTATCCGTAGAAGGGATTCAATACAGTTCAGTGCTTTGTGGCTCCCAGGCCTCCTAGAGAATGATGTGTTAGCTCGCTCAGTAATTTAAGTAATATGCACACTTTAATTAGTGAATGTAAGACTTTAGAAATCTTCAATAACTAATTTTGTAAGTTACTAGAAGTAGCTTTTAGGAGTAAATAAAAAGGAAAGTCTATGGTATCGCTTATCATTTGTTTATCAGAATTAAAGCAAGGATCTGCAGTATGGAAACATTTTGAATATTCTTAGGAGGATGTTTGTAACTCACAGTGATTCTCCACACTGATATTCCTTCATTAATTTGCATCTTTTGCGTTGTCACGCAACCAGCAACAAGCCACAAAAATTGTGTCTATTTCCCATTTTTCCATTCTTGTCCACAAATATGTCATGAAAGACTTTGTTAAGGTTTCCTCAGGCACCACCAGCTTGAGTTAATGTATTAATGACATCTAATATTTATTGAGCACTTTATATGGATAATTTTCATTTAATCCCCTCAAAATCCCTACTAGGTAAGCAGTTTTTATATCTTCATCTTATACATGAATAAAATGAAGCTTAGGAGAGATAAGTAATTTGCACAGGGTCACAGAGAACAAGTAGAGAAGCAGGCATTAAGTTCCAAGCAGAGGGACTTCAGAAACCTTGTTACTCACTTTGCTAAATGGCTTTATAGTCTTTGAAAAGAGTAAAAATGAGAATGTGTGGGACTTCAGAGCACAGAAGAAAAGGTGCACAGGAAAAAAAGGTGCTCTGTTCTTCTCTTAAGCCCAAGGACACTTCATTTGAACTCTATGAGCCAACAGCACTGATTGCTTGTCTGCAGGTGCAGGTGCACTGCTCCACTAGCAATCGTTGCTTCTGTATGCTCTCACAATGCCCCTCCCCTCCTTCTGGTGTGGCTGGCATCCTAAGTCCTGTGTGCCACAAGCCCAGGGTGCCAGGGCTGATGCCCTCATTTTGGAAGACTGCTACCGTCTCCTCCTTAGCTGGAGAGCGGGAGCCGCCACATGCTGCTCTCTTGGGATTTGGGTCTGGTGAGCCTGCCATGACCTCTTCTTCCCCAGGAGGAATTGTTCCTATGCTCCTTTTCCCTCTAGAGCTGAGGTTTCTCTTCTCTTGCCTTTTCCTTTATTCTTACTCTCCTGCCCCTATCTTTCTCAGTCTCTTATTTCTTTGTGCTTGTCTCTGTACATCATCCTCCCTATTTAGATGCAGCCTCCTCTCTTTGGGGACCCCTGTTTTTAGAGAAATAGACGACTTTTGCTGTAAATTTATTTCTTATCAGTCTAATGATCTATTCTGCACAGGAAATACAACCTCCAGTCAACACTTGTTCTTATAACTCTCCCAGTTCCTAATGATTCAGACATCCTTTACTAAGCCTTCTCAAACCATCCTTTTGAGACTTAATCTTAAATCACAATGATATCAGATTTTCCCCATTTTCAGATCTCCAGCATGGACAATGGATTAGGAATTTCACGAACTGCAGGTTCGTCCCACATTCTGGGGTGTAATTCATCAAGGTGCTAAACTTGACCGATCTAGGGCAAGTAAAAACTATCTGGAAATCTTCCTTACTTACCACAAGCTTCCAATCCTTCTTTACTATACTTATTCTATCCTTGCTGAGTCTGAAGACAGTTTTCATTAAAGAGAAGACTACAGAATAGTGCAAGGCCAGAAATATTATAACCTAGCAAGCTTTTTTTTTAAAAAATATTTATTTATTTGAAAGGTACAGCTAGTTAGAGAGAGAGAGAGAGAGAGACAGATCTTCCATCCACTGATTCACCCGTAAATGGCCGTAACCGCTTGTGCTGTGTCAGGACAAAGCTAGGAGCTTCCTCTGGGTCTCACATGTAGGTACAGGAACCCAAGCACTTGGGCCATCTTACACTGGCACATTAGTAGGAAGTTGCATTGAAGTAGAACAGCCGAGACACAAATCGGCGCCCATATGGGATGCCAGTGTTACATGTGGGGCTTAACCTTCTCCGCCACAACTCCGGCCCCAATCTAGCAGTCTTAGATTTTGCATTTGAGGCAGATAATCTGCTCTTAACTCCTGAAAGCTATCTAAATTCAACTTTTAATTTTTAGCAAAGGTAGTATGTAAGAACCAGAACAATCGGCCGGCGCCGCGGCTCACTAGGCTAATCCTCCACCTGCGGCGCCGGCACCCAGGGTTCTAGTCCCGCTCGGGGCGCTGGATTCTGTCCCGGTTGCCCCTCTTCCAGGCCAGCTCTCTGCTGTGGCCCAGGAGTGCAGTGGAGGATGGCCCAAGTGCTTGGGCCCTGCACCCCATGGGAGACCAGGAGAAGTACCTGCCTCCTGCCATCGGATCAGCGCGGTGCGCTGGTTGCAGCACGCCAGCTGCGGCAGCCATTGGAGGGTGAACCAGCGGAAAAAGAAGACCTTTCTCTCTGTCTCTCTCACTGTCCACTTTGCCTATCAAAAAAAAAAAAAAAGAACCGGAACAATCAGATTTCCTGACTTCCAATCCATGTGCCTTCCATTTAAATTGTTCCACTGACACGTTTTCAAACTAAACACATATCATGCATAGTAGATCTATTCAGGACTTGAGATTTTAAATATGTTTGGCAGCTTTTTTATGATTTACAGAGTTTTATTTATGAACATTATACTAACTATATTACAGGGCAATGGTCCCATTCTTTGACGCTATGAAGTACATTGATAGGATAGTTCTTATGCTCCGTATGTTTATTTCTTCCCAAAATTCATGTTGAAATCTTAACTGTCATGGTTATGGCATAAGAGGTAGGGATTTTGGGGAGGTAATTATGTCGCAAAGGTGCAGCCCTCATGAGGAAGAGACCCAAAGAGATGGTCCATTCCCTCACCACATGAGGACAAAGCAAAAGGGAGCATCTGGGGTGGGCACTGTGGCACAGTGGGTTAAGACACAGCTTGGGAAAGCCTGGATCCCAGATGGGAGTGCCAGTTTGAGTCCCTGCTCCTCCACTTCCAGTGCAGCTTTCTGCTAATGTGTTTGGGAAGGCAACCGAAGACTCAAGTACTTGGGTCCCTGCTACCCATGTGGGAGACCAGATGTAATTCCTGGCTCTGGTCTTTGGCCTGACACAGCCCTGGCTGCTACAGCCTTTTGGGGAATGAACCAGCGGATGGAAGATTGATTCCTCCCTTCCTCCCTCCCTTCTTCCCTCCCTCCCTCCCTTCCTTCCTTCCTCCCTCTCTTCCACTCTCTCTCTCTCATTCTTTCTCTTTCTCTTCCTCCTCTTCTTTTACTCTGCCTTTCAAATCAATCAATCAATCAATCTTAAAAAAAAAAAAAAGGAGGTACCATCTATGACAAAGCAAGCCTTCACCAGATACTGAATCTGCCACTGACTTGATCCAGGACTTCTCAGCTCCAGGGCTATGAGAAATAAATTTCTGTTGTTTATAAATCACCTAGGCCATGGCATTTTGTTGTATCATTCCCAAATAGACTAAGATGGCCCTATAAATGCCATCCTTTAAAAAATTATCTTGGAATTAAAAACATAACTAAATATGGATACAAAAATTATTACATTTTTAAAAATCATGCACCTTAAGAAACAAAGTTGTCTATAAAATACTCCATCAGAAAATTGGGAATGTAAGGACTTTCTCAGAGGGTATGCTTTGGGGTTGACATAAAACAAAGACAAAGCCTGGGGGGATGGGGACAGTGTCTCAGCAAAGACATTTCCTTGTTGGTTTTCACAGGAGCAACTTCCAGGTTCATGTGAGGCTGATTGTTATAGAGGAAGATCAGATGACCTACCTAAACACAGGTAACAAGAGATTCAAATTCTAGTATACAATGTACACAACGTCTAAAGAGAAGGGGTCCTCCCCACTGCACAGCTCAAATCAGAGCTCTGTCAAATCTACAGAGCTCTGTCAAATTTTCTTTGCAATCAATGGGAGAAAGTTCCATTATGGTTAAATTTTACTCTTCAACATTTATTGTCTCTTCAAACAATGGAAAAGAACAATGGATTAAGAGATAAACTAGCTGGCGCCGCGGCTCACTAGGCTAATCCTCCACCTTGCGGCGCCGGCACACCGGGTTCTAGTCCCGCTTGGGGCGCTGGATTCTGTCCCGGTTGCCCCTCTTCCAGGCCAGCTCTCTGCTGTGGCCAGGGAATGCAGTGGAGGATGGCCCAAGTGCTTGGGCCCTGCACCCTATGGGAGACCAGGAGAAGTACCTGGCTCCTGGCTTCGGATCAGCGTGGTGCACCGGCTGCAGGGTGCCGGCCGCAGTGGCCATTGGAGGGTGAACCAGCGGCAAAGGAAGACCTTTCTCTCTGTCTCTCTCTCTCACTGTCCACTCTGCCTGTCAAAAAAAAAAAAAAAAAAAAAAAAAAAAAAAAAGAGAGAGAGAGAGATAAACTAAAGTTCATTTGGCTTTGCATTGCTATGACAGGTGGATTTTCAGATGGTCCCTATGATCTCTGTCCCCTAGTGTGACTTTGCAGTTACAGTACCTGGCAAAAGCGATTTTTCAGATGCAATTAAGGTCTCCAATCAGTTGATCTCAAGATAGGAGATTCTCCAGGTGGGCTAGACCTCATCACATGAGCTCCTTAAAAGCAGTTAAGCACTACAAATAGCAAAGTGCTCTTTTGGTTAAGTTACTTAAGACTCTTCAAAATTGGGATACAAATATTTAATTTGTGTATTTGACGTGCAGCTTTAGTGAAATGCAGAGTTCTTAGCACATCACCTAGATTACATTAATATTTAATAAATGGCCACAACTATTATTATTCTAGTTTACAAAGGAAAGGCTACGGGGATGGCCGGTGCAGCGGCTCACTAGGCTAATCTTCCGCCTGCAGCACTGGCACCCCGGGTTCTAGTCCCAGTTGGGGTGCCAGATTCTGTCCCGGTTGTTCCTTTTCCAGGCCGGCTCTCTGCTGTGGTCCGGGAAGGCAGTGGAGGATGACCGAGGTCCTTGGGCCCTGCACCCGCATGGGAGACCAGGAGGAAGTACCTGACTCCTGGCTTCGTATTGGCGGCGCAGCGTGCTGGCTGTGGCGGTCATTTGGGGGGTTAACCAACGGAAGGAAGACCTTTCTCTCTGCCTTTCTCTCTCTCTCACTGTCCAAAAAATTAAAAAAAAAAAAAAAAAGAAAGGCTATGGGGATGTTAAAGGACCATGGCAGCAAAAAGGAGGGGGGAAAAGCAAAGCATATAAAGGAGAAAATACACATAAATGTAAGCTTTTGCTGTGGGTCCCACAGCTATTGCAGATACTCAGCAGTCAGATTTTATTCATGGGGAAGCCTTCAAAGAGCCTGGGGATAGAGCAAGTGGCTTCTTCTTTTTTTTTTTTTTTAAATAGATTGCATCCGCAGGTTGTATGTCAGTCACCCAAGGCCTCTTCAGACTCTGTTCCTGTTTTGAATTTAATGCTCTGCCTATCTTACTGAACCCGAGGCCACTCAAACGTGAAGCTGGAACTGTGTATGATCAAAAAGTGGAATGCACAGAAGAAAAAGGAAGTGAGTCACACAATACGTCTTTCAAACCTGACTTCACTGGCTGTCCTTCAGGGCTATGAAGAATGAACAGCTCTATTTTGCAAGGCTTTGGGCGTCCTAACTAATGGTCAAAGTGTGCCTGTCTATTTATATGAAACCTCAGAAATGCAACAGGAAAGAGAAGAAACAAAGATTTCTCAACTACAGATGTTTTTGCCCTAAATTTAATGGGTTCACTACAACTTACCTTATGAAACACTAGACAGGGAACAATATGGGAGGCTAAATTCATTCATACTTTCTGTCTATATATTTCTAGATATAATGTGGCTATAAACGGGAAGACATCTGAATGAGATTTAATGAGCTTGGTGTTAGAGGCCCAAACAGTACATTGTATGTGTGTGTGTGTGTGTGTGTGTGTGTGTGAAAATACTCTTAAGACATTAATCACCTTTTCCTAGCCTTTGAGACATTCATTTTGTTTCAAGCATATCTATATTATGTGTTGTAGCCACAGGGATATTAAATGCTATTTCTTGCAACATCAACAAACAAAAAAAAGAAAAATATAACTTTAAAATTTTCATCTTATGGGGCCAATGCTATGGCATAGCAGGTTAAGCTGCTGTCTGCAGTGCCAGCATCCTATATAGCGTGCCGATTTGAGTCCTGGCTGCTCCACTTCTGACCCAGCTCCCTGCTAATGGCCTGGGAAAAGCAGTGGAAGATGGTCCAGGTGTCTGTCCTCCCATCACCCACATAGAAGATCCAGATGAAGCTCCTGACTTCAGCCCAGCCCAGTGCTGGATGTTGCGGCCATCTTGGGCGTGAAGGAGCATATGGAAGATTTCTCTCTGTGCCTCTATCTCTATAACTCTTTTAACTAAATAAGTAAGTCTTTTTTATTTTTTTAACCCAGAAATCTTTTATTTAAGGTATACAAACTTCATGAATTTCATAAATACAACTTTAGGAACACAGTGATTCTTCCCACTTCCATTCCCACTCTTCTTCCTCCTCCCTCTCCTATATTCATTCTTATATTTTACTAAGATCTATCTTCAAATAAATTTATACACACACAATTAACTCTATACTAAGTAAAGAGTTTAACAAATAATATGAGGAAAAAAAAAACCTTCAACAGTCAAGACAAGATCTATTCAAAGTCATCGCATCTCAAAGTGTCAATTTCACTTCTATAGATTACATTTTAGGTGCTCTGTCACCACAGATCAGGGAGAATATATGGTATGTGTCCTTTTGGGACTGGCTTATTTCACTAAGTATAATGTTTTCCAGTTGCATCCATTTTGTTGCAAATGACACAATTTCATTTTTTTCTTTTTTAACTGCTGTGTAGTATTCCATGGTGTGTATATCCAATAATTTCTTTATCCAGTACAGATAACTCTTTCATATGTTGATTTCACTTCCCTTGGGTAACTTCCCTGGAGTGGGATGGCTGGGTCATATGGTAGGTCTATATTCAGATTTCTGAGGTATACCCATACTGTCTTCCAGAGTGGCTGTACCAGTTTACATTCCTACCAACAGTGGATTAGGGTACCTTTTCCCCCACATCCTCCCAAGCATTTGTTGTTTCTTGATTTCTGGATGTGGGCCATTCTAACTGGGGTGAGGTGAAACCTCATTGTGGTTTTGATTTGCATTTCTCTGATGGCTAGTGATCCTGAGCATTTTTTCATGTGTGTCTGTTGGTCATATGGATTTCCTCTTTTGTAAAGTGCCTGTTTAAGTCCTTTGCCCATTTCTTAACTGGGTTTTTTGTTTTGCTGTTGTTGACTTTCTTGAGTTCAAATAAGTACTGTCTTTAAAAAAACTTCTTTCATCTTATACAAAATTTATTACTTAGAGTCTCTCTTTAAATACGAAAAAGACATTAAGAATTGAGTAACCCCTAAGGACTAGTTCTTTATCTTATTATTTCTGTATCTTCCCTATAACCTTATCTAGGGACAGACACATAGTAGTGGCCAATACTTATTTGTGGCAGACATGACATGCTTTGGTTTCTGTTCTCTGAGAAACAGGCTGGCCTGGTGGAAGAACAACTGGACTGAGATCCAAAGCCTGGCTTCCACCATCAAACAGCCCTGACGAGGTCAATTCCCCTATGGGCTGCCGTTTTTTGTCAAAAAAAAATCATGACGGTTGATCTGTTATCCTTTAGCTCTGACATATGTAATTCTAAAGAAGGAAAATTCACATCAGTACTTCTTATGATTAAGCAAGAGAATAAGCAACTATACAATAGCACTTTTAGAAAGTGTGTGTGGCGTGTGTGTGTGTGCGTGTGTGTGTGTTGGGAGGTAATTCCAGTTTAACTCTCAACAAGTTTTTTTTGACAAGTTTTTCTTCAGAGATGTCTAAGAGCAATCAAAAGTTCTCCACGTAGAAGTGTCTGCTTTTCCTATCCTTCAAGCGTGATCAACTGCCCACCAGTAATGATTTCAGAGGCTGGTACTGAGAGGGAGCAGGTATCTGTGTAAGAGTGCATGCAAGCATGCATGTGTGTATGTATGATAACAGATCTGTTAGCATTGTTAAAACTATGACTGAGGGAATTATCACCATGAAACTTCTGCGACAAGAAATCACTTGGTCTTACTTTTTTGTGTATTTTATGTTTGAAAAGGAGGGATGTAGGAAAGTGGAAATGACTCCTATTTCCAGCTGCTTTTGTCCTCAGAGCAAAGAAGGAATATGAAGGTGAGAGCAAAAGGAGTAAGTCTTTGAAAACTAACGGCAAGTGATAAAAATCAGTTACTAAAAGATCACCTTTAGAAACAGAGAAAACTTTGATTCTAACAGTGCTGGCTGTTACTGAAATAAGCACAGACAAGTGAGAGCCTGGGCTATTTCAGCCCTTAGATGCCCACCCCAGAAAATCCTGCTGGAACCAATTACCAGGCATTTTACAAATTTCTGCCATAGGTTCTGCTGAAGATGCCATCTGCTCAGACCCACATAGCACTGACCTATTGGTCTTCTGACCTGCATAAGTACCGAAAGAATGCAGCTGCCTAATACAGTCCACTTGTTCACACCCTATGCCCCGAGTTTGTCTTTCAATGAGATGGCTTAGATAGCTAATGGGCTAGACAGACTGCAGTGCATCCTGCAAATGAGGTCATGCAAACTGCCAGCCCTCCAGTCTCCCCTGGGTAATGAGCTGCCAGAAAATGCATTGAGTGGGTCTACCTTTAAAGAAGACACAGAAAAATATATTATTTATTTACCACTGTGGTTTATATCTAATCATGGGGAAAAGCCATCAAAATGGAAAATTATAAAACATGATAATGGTGCAACAGAACTGAAATTCTCATGTTGTTTGGAATCAGGTCACTGGAAAGAGAGCCCAAGTTGCTTCTTAGACAAATGGCTTGAATGCAAAAGGGAGTCAGAATCACAGATGCTCAAGTCTCAGATATTTTCCCCATTTGACACATGAATTCTTTTAGAGCTTTTCATTTGCTTAGGAAAATGAGAATAACTGCTTTGAGAAATTCTGAAGCAAGGAAGGGAACTCAAAAACATTTTCTTCTTTTTTTGATGGTTACTTTTTTGTTTATTAATATATAGAGAACAGATTTTATTAATTTCATAGATATGATTCAACTAATACAACAAGAGACTTGGGTAGATCTCCTACTATATATATCGCTAACCCTGTCACTTAGAGTTGGTTTCTTAATCTCACACATTTCAGAATCTGTAAAGCAAAAGGTGATAGTTCTCTTCCCATCCATCTCAAAGAGTTTTGAAAATGGAAGAGATAATATATGCAGAAGTTTCTGAACACTCTTCCTTATAGCACTCTGCATGATTAGTACTAAGGTCCTTTGTGTACTACCACAGTTTTGTATTGCTGAGTCTTCTTGGAAATAATATCCACACTCTAACGTGGGTGCTCAGAGACACTGCTGATGTTAATGCACTCAGATTAAACAAAGCCATGTCCTTGCTGCCTGACTGTAAACTTGCAGGTGGCTGAGGTTCCCACGCTCTTGAGCCTATTTGGGGGTGCTTTCTATATTCAGTACCGCTCAGAGGACACTTAAAGCTTTCCCTTCAAGTGTCCACATTTTGGACATTAACTTTGGGAAATTCAGCTGACATTCTCTTCCATCCTGGGTAGTTAGTCAAGAGAAAAATATTCCAGGTTTTTTTTCAGGATCTCCTGGAACTATAATACATGTTCTTTATTTTCAATCTCTGGTTTCATATTGGATACTTCTTCAAAATTATCTACTTGATATTCTGGGCTAATCTGGACTGTCACAACATGCATTTCAAACAGACATTTTTGGAGGGAGTAGTATGAAATGTAGTAATATATCTTAAGACGGTTTTGAGCAGCGAAATATCTGCAAAATGCTTATATTCCTGTGAGCTAAATGGAGTTTCCCATGTGTCTGATTCAAGCACTAAGTGTAGAAATTATGACTTGAAACATTGGGTAATATAAAAGTAGTGGCATCATTTGAGAACATTAAGACTTGGGCAATAGAAAACAAAAAGCACAACTGTTTCAGAGAAAACTCACTATCTTTGAGGACAATTTTCTTGAAGCCAGATTTTAAATTTTTCTCAGCAATTATGAAAACAACTCTTACCTTATGAAAATAAGAGATTGGCATATGTTAATTCCAAGGCCACAGGCTGAAAACTACATACCAGGAAAAGAAGTTGCTTCTGTTTCATTATAGGCTCTCAGGTTGGGTGTAATCAACATTGGTTTTATTGACACTTTAGGAGTTTAATTGCTAGCTATAGTCACCCTCCACAGAATAAGCAACTGGCCCTCTGTATTATTAAAATAGCTAATTTACATCTCGGTTTTGTCATCCTTTCTTGCCAATACACTTAATAACATTTCTCCCAGAAGGAACATTTGTATACTCTTGGTGTATAAAAAACAGATATTGGCCTACGTAGCTATAATTGAGGAAAAATACTACTTTGCCCCTCCTCCTTTGAAAAGGTCCCGTTTGAGTGTAACTTTCATTATTCTCTGGAATTATCCCCTAATCTCTCCCTGTGCCATCTGGAAAGTAGAAAGCTCCGCTTTCCAATATGTGCGCTAATGAGTGTAGGTTCTTGGAAATTATCACAGTCTCAGACAAGTATAGGGAGTTCTTTCTTGGCCCCCTTGCTCATCTAAAAAAGCAGAGCTTAACTGTAACTTCCAGAACCCACATGGTACCTTACAAGACTCACAAGCACATGTTTCCTAAACCCTGTGCTATACCAAAGACAGGACAAAATAGCCCATAGAGGCATACAATAAGAAATCAGTTATGAGGGAATTTAGATCTCTTAGATCTTCTGTTAGTAATCAGGCCATACACACATTTAAGGTTAAGATCTAGATTTAGGGACTAGCACTAGGTTAAGATCTAGATTTAGGGATGGGCACTGTGGCATAGCAGGTAAAGCTGCTGTCTGCAGCACCAGCATCCCATATGGGCTCCAGTTTGTGTCCCAGCTGCTCCACTTCCAATACAGCTCCCTGCTGATGGCCTGGGAAAGCAGCTCCCTGCTAATGGCCTGGGAAAGTATGTGTAAACTAATTAACTAACTTACTTACTTTCTCTATCTATCTATCCATCCATCCATCCATCCATCCATCCATCTATCGTCTCTTATCTGCTTACAGACACTTGGGGAGGGAGTATACAGAAGAAGGGGCTATCCCTAATGATTTGTGTGTCTGTGTTCAGCATTAAAAAGGGTACTGAATTTCCTCCCAAAAGCACTTATTATTTCCAAATAATCAATTAATAATACAATAATAATAGATAACTAGAATAATTTTCCAAATAATTTTGAGATCCTGTTTTGAAACTTCTATGCATAGCTTTCCTTCATGTGCAAGTCACATCATTCCTGATATTGCAAGAAAACTTGCACTACTACAGCTCAATTGAGTCTTCTGGACTAATTTACTCATTATAAATAGGAAC
Source organism: Oryctolagus cuniculus (assembly GCF_051225735.1). Taxonomy (NCBI): domain Eukaryota; kingdom Metazoa; phylum Chordata; class Mammalia; order Lagomorpha; family Leporidae; genus Oryctolagus; species Oryctolagus cuniculus. Next base: position 101,544,183 of record NC_142871.1, on the reverse strand, counting down.
ATATAACAGGTGATAGATTAGCACTTAGAGTAACTATAACAATGATTGAATCAACTCAGTAGGAAGCATGCATCTGCACGTTTTTAAAGATCAAGGTAAGAAATGATATTCAAACCATCTAGAAAACTATTACTGCAATGTCAATAATTTTCATTTTTTGCACATCTTGGGTTGTGCCTTGAAACAAAATGAAACAAACCAGCACTTGTTTCTTTTGGGGTATATTCTTTTACCCTCATTCTTTGTACCTCAAATGTCCCAGAAAACCAAATGACTCTTCTTAGGTAATAGCTTTTAAAATTATGGTACTTCCCATAGAAATACTATGGTTATAACAACAATCTTCTCTTTTTTTATATCTCTCCTCCTCATACAAACTGTGTAACATTATATGAACTGGTTTGAACACTGGTGCCTACTTTGCTAGTGCTTCTGGTTCCTTTAAAGCTGGTACTAGCTTACTTGTTTTACAGCCTTTATTTCCCTAACCTTAACAATAGGACTAATAATACATTTGAATAATAAAATATTTTTGAGTATCATAAAGAAATTGCTTAGACTGCACCAAAAGTAACGGCTTAATGATTAGCCTTAAAAATCAAGTCCCATGGCCAGTGCTGTAGCATGGAGGGTTAAGCCACCACCTGTGACAAGGCATCCCGTATGGGTGCCAGTTCATATTCCAGCTGCTCCAGCTCTGATCTAGGTCTCTACTAATGGCTTGGGAAAAGCAGCAGAATATGGCCCAAGTGTTTGGGGCCCTGGTACTCATGTGGGAGACCCAGATGAAGCTTCTGGTTCTGGCTTGGGCCAGCTCTGGCCATCGTGGCCATCTGGGGAGTGAGCCAGTGGATGACGATCTCTCTGTGTCTTTGTCTTTGTCTCTCCTCCTCTTTCTGTAACTCTTATTTAAAAAAATCAAGTACCTATTAAATATAAATTATAAATAAACAAATTTTATATGTACCTTGGTTTTTAAATGCTTAAATGAGTTGCTTTTAGAAAAGCTATAACACCTAGACCACTATGCTAAGAATTTGCCTTGTTGGGTTAAAGCTACATAAACATTCTCTGCCCCAAGCTAGACACTTCTAAAACAGATACTATATATGCAAAACTATTCTAGTAAAAGCAACTACCATAAACACCTTTGTGAATACCACTGTTTAGACATTTTCATTATTTAAGTGTCTTGGCTGGTACATATGCATAAATAATTCATATACTAGGAGAAGGAAACCCCTAGCGAGAGGGAAGATGCTTCTATCTCTCTCTTTCCCTCTCTCTCTCTCTCTCAGCATACACATACGCAACATTTTTTTCTATCACAGAAGCCTATATGGATAGGATAATTTAATCTGATATATTCTTTTGAAAAGTGATTAATTTATGAAGAAATCAATAAATCCAAAATAGTCTGCCTTGAACAGCTGTCTGAACAGATGGATGAATATGAGAGAACACTCTGTTGGTGGTTGAGGGGCTGAAGGGAAGAGAGATGGTCTCACTCTGAAAGAAATTTATATCTTGTTAATTCTAATAGGAATTCTGTGATTCTTTCTCCATCACTCCTTATCTTCCCCAAGGCAAACAACCTTTGTAGCCCCTTTCCTTTCTTATGAGATTAGAATATTTACTATGTTAAAGCTATAGGTATAATACAATTTTTATTACTATAATTAATACTAAATTAATACAATTTTCAACTATAGGTATAAAAGCACATCACAATACAGTTAAAGGCATATAAAACATAATTATTTAAAGCTTAGAAAGAAGGCTTTCATGTTGATTAATCCATTATTTGCATAGTTTCTTGGTCTTAGCATACTAAAATTAATTAGGGGTTGGCATTATGAGTCAACCATAAGTGGGTTGTGATGCTGGCATCCCATATCAGAATACCTGTGTGAAAGCTGGCTGCTCCACTTCCAATCAGGCTCCCTGCTAATGTGTCTGGAAAACAGCACAAGATGGCCCAAGTCCTAGGGCCCCTAACACCCACGTGGAAAACCACTGTGAAGTTCTTGGCTTCTGGTTTCAGCCTGTCCTAGCCCCAGTCCTGTGGCCATTTAGGGAGTGAACTACTAGATGGACGTTCTCTCTTTCTGTCATTATGCCTTTCAAATAAAAAAATACATCTTTTTTACTTACACAGAGAGAGAGACAGACAGAGAGAGAGAGAGAGAAAGAGAAAGAGAAAGAGAAAGAGAAAGAGAAAGAGAAAGAGAAAGAGAAAGAGAACAAGACATCTTTCATCCACTGGTTCACTCTAGTTGGCCACAACTGCCTACACTGGGCCAGGCTAAAGTCAGGAAGGAGGAGCTTCATCTGGGTCTCCTATGTAGGTTGCAGGGGCCCAAATACCTGGACCATTGTCTGCTGCTTTTCCCATGACATTAGAAAGGAGCTGGATCGAAGAGCAGCAGCTGGTACATGAACTGGCACCCACAAGGGATCCGGTTGTCACAGATGACACCTTGCCACAATTTTTTCAAAATTAAATAATTTAAGAGAAAGAAAGAGAAGGAGAAAGGGAGAATAGGAGAAAGGAAAAGAGGGAGAACACACCCATCTGTTGGTTCATTCTTCAAATGCCCTTAATGGCTGGGACCGAGCCAGAAGTTAGAAACTCAATCCAGGCCTCCCAAGTGAGTGGCAGGAATACAGATGTTTCAGCTATCACTTGCTGCTTCCCAGAATCTGCACTGGCAGGAAGCTGGAATCTGGTGCTGGAGCTGAGAATTGAACCCAGGTACTCTGAGGTAGGATGCAGGAGTCTAACCACTAGGCTAAATGCCTGCAACTCTGTTATAAAGAGGAAACGTTTCATGTTATAGGAATGTCAGTATGCAGGTGAAGTTGTGATAGTACGCAGAATGTTCTATTTTTATTTCCAGCTTCCTGGTTAAATTGATTCTGATAGGAATTCTCAAGATGCTTAGAATTTCATTTGACTCAGATGTAGTCCACTAGAGGAAAACAAAAGTGATTACTGGGTGAAAAGGAAGTAAAGATAAGAGATAAATCACACTTTGATTCAAGAATTATAATGAAAACTAAATTCACTCATGAGGTACGGATTTATCAAATTGCTAGAAAAAATGGACTACCACTTATTAGAAAGTATAATAGCTAGTCAGTTTTCCCCAGCTTTGGATCTTGATCTTTCATATGATACTATATTGGGATAAATGGATTTGAGAGGCTTGAGTTTCTGTGCCTGGCTTATTGTATATTTATCATCTCTAAATAACTGTGGAAATGTACTTCCATCCCTCAATTCAAACACACTAAATATTTTATATATTCTACATTTGAAATGGAAAAGCTCACATGATTTCTAAGGAAATGAATTCTTGGATCATATCCCAAAAGTGATAACAACATTATATGATCATTATAGTCATTTGTAAATAGAAGAATAATAACTGTAACAGCTGCCTTCGTGAACTTAGGACTGTTGGATTTTATTAATTAGGGAAATGGCTCACTGCAGCACTTGGAACAATGTAAGTTCTGCTTGGTTATGACCTGTTAATTGATCAGAAAATCTAAGCAGAGTAAATGTAAATATATCTTCCTACACAACAATTAAAAAACCACTCAGTTGTTTTTCATACTAAGCCAACAATTACTGACTTCTATATATAACAGGATACAGAATCACTTAAATGACTTTCTGTTTGCTACCCCCGGCATTACATAGGGTGCTAGAGTTCATAGAGAAACATAATTCTTGGGGCCACATTGTGGTGCAGCAGGTTAAGCCGCCGCCTGTGATGCTGGCATCCCATACGGGCTCTGGTTTGAGTCCCAGCTGCTCCACTTTTGATAAATCTCCTTGTTAATGCACCTGAGAAAGCAGCAGAAGATGGCCAAAGCGGTTGGGCCCCTGCACCTAAATGGGAGACCTGGAAGAAGCTTCTGGCTCCTGCCTTCAGCCTGGCCCAGCCCCGGCTTTTGCAGCCATTTGGAGAATGAACCAACAGATGGAAGATCTTCCCCCAAACCCCGTAACTCTTTCAAATAAATAAATTAATTAAAAAAAAAAAGAAACATAATTCTTTGAAGAGTATCTTGATGCTATAACTGCTACATATACTTACAAATGTTAGACTTTCATTTCTGTGTGACTTTTTTTTTTAAAGATCTATTTTATTTATTTGAAAGTCAGAGTTACAGAGAGAGGTAGAGACAGAAAGAGAGGTCTTCTATCCGCTGGTTCACTCCCCAGATGGCCACAACGGCCGGAGCTGTGCCGATCCGAAGCCAGGAGCCAGGAGCCTCCCCTAGGTCTCCTATGTGAGTGCACAGACCCAAGGAGTTGGGCCATCTTCCACTGCTATCCCAGGCCATAGCAGAGAGCTGGATCAGAAGAGGAGCAGCCAGGACTAGAACCAGAGCACATATGGGATGCCGGTGCTTCAGGCCAGGGCTTTAACCTGCTGCGCCACAGCGCCGGCCCCGTGACTTTTGTTGGTAGCTTTATCTAGTCATGTGAATGCATCATTATTCACTGTATTACCACAACAAAAATTATAGGTGTGAGCATTTGGCCTTGCAGTTAAGACATCTGCATACCATATTGGAATATCTGGGTTCCATTTCCAGATCTGGCTCCGACTTCCTGCCAATGCAGATCCTGAAAACAGCAAAGAGCTGCTCAAGTTAACTGGGTTCCTGTCACCAAGTCTAGGAAACTCGGATTGCATTCTCAGTTTCTGGCTTTGGCTGAGGCGCAGCCCCAGTCATTGTGAGCATTTGGGGAATGAACCAGCAGGTGGATGTTTGTGCTCTTAATTAATTAAATAAATAATTTTTTAAAAAATTGTAGAAATGGCATTTGAGAGTAATTTACATTCATGGGAAGTATGAGTCTAGATTTGGTATATTTTGGAAGGCCCTAAAAAATGGTATTCCATTTTTTTTCATAGTCAGAAAGCTAAATCAATTCTCAATGCGAACAGCAGAACCTGTAGTACCAACTCTAGAGTACTGACAGTACTGAAAACAGCCACCATAATGCAGGAACTCACATTTGGAAACTGAGAGGCTGAATGTCTCCTCCTCTAGCATCAACTAGATCCTTTCAGTTCCTCCGGGACCCAAACATGAAGTTGTCCTCAGTCTTGTTTGACGTTCTCTCATTCAGTCATGATGTGCTGAGACAACATATTGGAGCAGTCATTGTTTTGAATCATTACTATGCTTTTATTTTACTAAAATTTCATTCATTCATTATTTATTTGAAAGACACAGAGAAGGAGACAGTCAGAAAGAGAGAGACAGAGATATGGCACATGTACTGCTTTACTCCCCAAATGACTACAACGCTGAGGCTGGGCCAGGTCAAAGCCAGGAGCCTAGAACTCCACCCAGGTCTCCCATGTGGGTGGCAGGGACCCAAGTGTTTGAGCCATCACTTGCTGCCTCCCAGGGTGTGCATTAGTAGGAACCTGGAATGGGAAGCAGAGCCAGGATTAGAACCCAGACACTCCAATATGGGATGTAGACCTCTTTAACCAGATGTGCCTGAATTAAGCCAAATGCCTGCCCCCATCACTGTTCTTGTACTTCCACTCCCCATTTCCAAAGAGGACCTCACCAGAATGAAGAAAGCAGTATTGCTAGGAAAATTAAACGGTTTCACTTTCAGTCGGATATTATGACCACACACTGCATCTTTTTATTAAATTAGGAGTCGCTTTCCTCATTGTGAGGCAGGAGAGACTATATAGATGCCTTGCTGAGAACGGTGTATCCCTTCAGCATTGAGTTCCTTCTATTCTGATCTGCCAGCTCTCAGCTCTGGGCAGGCCTTGCAACCGGTTGTGCACAGGAAGGGCTTACTGCGGCTTCCACATGCAGGCTGTCTTCTGGGAACTCTACGTGTGCTACGAACTCAATCCTCAGAGAAATCTGAGGATGTGTTACGGTGACGCCCTGCTATACACATAAGAGAACCGAGGCATGGAGGAGACATACCACTTTCCAAAAGCCACGCAGTTGGCACTGTCGAAGCCAGGTGTTAGACCCAGGCACTTTGGCCCGGGAGTTCAGTCTTAACGCCAATTAGTCGTACAAGATTAAAAATAGCAACAAAGGCATCAATCGTAAGAGAGGTGAAGTCAAATCCACTCTGACGCAAAGTTGTTAAGATGACTAAGAAATGTTTAGACAGTTCTAAGGAATGCCACATTCCTTGTTTCCAGGGACTGTCTTTTCAAACGCCCTTTCCTCCCACCCCGCTCCCCCCGGGCGGCAGCACTGTGGGCGCGGTATCCGCGCTCTAACTCCCCCCGCTCCTTTGCAGCAGGCGATGTCTCCGGGGAACCGAGGCAGGGGCAGCCGTCCAGAAAAAGCGGCCCGGCCTGGGAAGGGGTAGACCCCCTCACAAACTGAAGCCTGGCCCAAACAGAGCTGATGGAGCGGCGGATTCTCTGATCTTTGGCCAATTGTGGGCTGTATCACGCTACGAAAGGCCTCCCACCTCCGTTCGCGCCGTGGGTGGAAGATGAACCTCGGAGGCCTCCGCCGTTTGCTCAGCGGGGCCATCTTAAGCTCTCGAGGGGGAAGTTGTTGGTGTAGACAAAGGCTGGTGTGAACGGGGCGGGAGTTTGCGTCTGGCCCTTTCGGGGACATTTATCTGGTGATTAAATCACTGTTGGCGAAGGAGTGGCCCTGAAGCAGGAATTTCAGCCGGCCAGGCGTTCTCATTTGCTGTATGTGAGCAGATGCTTCAGGGTGTGGCTGGCATCCCGCATATACCGTGGTATGATCCAGATAAAAAGACTAAAATGTGCTAGTCCTGGATCTTCCGGGATTCAGCCTCCAGGATCTTTTCAGCTTCTGTTCAAGAAGATTTCACAGTGGAAACTTTCTTATAGGATAGCTACTGGAAGATAAGTAGAATTGAATATCTGCATATGCAGAATTTTGTACACAGAGGCGTTGAAGTAGATAACTTCCTACATCACGATAATAAGTTACTCGTTATTGATTTTGGTTTGACCAAGAAGTACAAAGACAATAGGACTAGGTGACACATGCCATGCAGAAAACATAAAAATCTCCCTGGCATTGGGCAAAGTGCTAGTAGCATCAGTGCACAGCTTGGCGGCGAGCAGAGCCTTGGAGATGACATGGAATCATTAGGATGTGTTTTGATGTACTTTAATAGAGCCAGCCTGCCATTGCAAGGATTAGAGTCTGCAACAGAGAACAGAAATAGGAAAAGATTAGTGAAAAGCTGCACACTCCAGTTGAAGTTTCATGTTACTGCAGAATTTGCTGTGTACTTAAACTGTGGCTGTGGGCTGCACTGTAAGGAATCCTTAGATTACATGTATCCGAGACAGCTATTCTGCATCTCAGGACTCAGAACCAGCAAGACGACTTCACCTTTGACAGTAAAGCAGGAAGCAGTGTAGCAAGCAGCCTCTTCCAGTGGGGAAGTTCAACAGGCCTAAATCCCCATGGGGAAGCCAGCTGACAAAACCACAAGCAACAGGAATGGTTTTTAAGCATGAATTGAGGCACAAAAGACACAGAACATAATATAGGGGCAGCGTTTGTTTTTCCCCAAATCTAATTGTTTTTGTTCATATGTACATAATACAGTGGTTGTGGACAGCCATTTACTTGGTTTAAAGAACTTACTTTCAGTATAAACTGACTTTGGGTAGCATTGGCAGATACCAAATGCTAGCTGCTGTAATTATGTTAACTGAAATAGTAAATCATGGTGTCTGATTTTCTATCGCATTTGTTTTTCAAATGGAAAAGTTGGCTAAATGGTTGATACAAATTGGCAGAGAAATTGTGCCTATGTCTTTTGTTAAAACCTTTTATTTTGAACTATAATGCTTTGAGATCTCATTTTAGAAAGAAATGCAGGAACAGTGTTCAACCACAGTTGTGACAGTTTTTAAGTACTTGAAATTGCACACTTAGGATTTTTCCATCCCTGGGATTGGCAGGTTGTTCACTTAAAACATTCTTAAAATGGCTGGCTTCTTGTTTGCAAGCCTGCTGTTGTAGCAAACAAAGATTCTGGTAACTGAGCATATGAGTGACTGCCTGATAACCTGTGCTAGAAATAATAGAATTTAAAGTAAAGACACAAGAAAGACTTAGTGACTAGTAGGTTATCTTTAGGACTCTGTATTAATTATATAACGTTCTTTATATTTTCTAAAAAGCATGCTTGTCACAGGAATTTAGTTAATATCTTACATATGAACATGTATATGTTGCTTACATAATCACTGTAAACATCTATATGACCCGAGATTTTGTTTTTACTTTGAGATGGGTGCCTTTTTGTTTACAAGTTCATTAAAAAGTAAAAATTGTTTCTGTTAAAAAAAAGAGTTTAACCTGCTCCAGTATGTGATATATTTTCCCCCAAAGAAATTGATTTCTGCACAGTGTGTGACTTGAAACTGCCAAGAAGGTTAATGCCCTAGGCCCTGGCTACAAAGTAGGATTTAAGCCTGTGGAGTTATATAGCTGAGGGATATTTATCATGGATTTTTGGAAGGTGCCCCCTCTCTCTGGGAGCCATTCTGCATTCTGGCTAAGCTTCCAGCCAAATGTTCATTTTGGGGAGCAAGAGATGTAGGATAGAAAAAAAAAGGCAGCTTAGAGAAGAATCTGCCAGCAGATACTGAATTCTATTTTGTTTAGCAAAACCATTGTGAGAGATTTCTACTAGACTGATTTTATTGTTGCAAATCCAAGATTCCACTCCAGATAATAATAGCTATAAAAATGCCTTGCGTATATAAAATTTTAATACTCACAATAACTTTATGAGCTAGGTATCATTAGAAATCTTCAATATGAGGCTTAGAAATGTTGTCACTTACCCCAGGTCACACAGCCAGTGAAGGACTAAGTTGAGAATCAAGTTCAAATCTATCTTGAGTCTACAACCATGCTCTTAAGTACTATTGTATCTGCTTCTTAAGTAATAAAGGAGCCAGACTAATTATATGCAACACAATTGCCTTCAACTAGGCAATTTAGCTTTGAGGGGGAAGTGAGGGATATTTCTCTGTCCACCTGAGATATCAAAATTCCATAAGGTTTTTTTCCTACTCACTAGTTTACAAAAAGTAATAAAATGTCTTTCCGGAAGCAGCATATCCAAATCTGAGCCACTGTGAGTTGCTTGAGAACAGTCACATCTTTATTGAACTTTGTGCCCCTAACACCTAGTCCAATGAATAGTAGTCAGTGATGCCTGCTGAATGAACATAAGAATGATTTAATTTTCTTTGCATTATCCTCTTATCTGATTTTTTTAAAAAAAGATTTATTTAGTTACTTGAAAGTCAGAGTTACACAGAGGGAGGAGAGGCAGAGGCAGAGGCAGAGAAAGAGAGAGAGAGAGAGAGAGAGAGAGAGAGAGGTGTCTTCCATCGACTGGTTCATTCCCCAGTTGGCCACAATGGCCAGAGCTGTGCCAATCTGAAGCCAGGAGCCAGGAGCTTCCTACAGGTCTCCCGCGTGGGTGCAGGGACCCAAGGACTTGGGTCATCTTCTACTGCTTTCCCAGGCCATAGCAGAGAGCTGGATCAAAGTGGAGCAACCGGGACTCAAAATGGTGCCCATATTGGATGCCAGCACTACTCCCGGATCCACTGATTTTGTTTTTTGAAAAACATTTCTTTATTTGAGAGGCAGAGACAGAGCAAGAGGCAGCAAGTGAGAGAGAGAGGGCTCCTATCTGCTGCTTCACTCCCAAATGCCTACAATGGCCAGTTTGGGCCAAGGCCAAAGCCCTGACTTAGGAACTCAGTCCAGGTTTCCTATATTGGTGGCAGGACCCAAATACTGGGGTCATTACTATGATAACCTTGGGTCTGTATTAGCAGGAAGCTGAGGTTAGGAGCCAAAGGCAGGTATCAAACCCAGGTATTCTGATAAGCAAAGCATCCATCTGAATTGTCTCAACTACTTGGCCAAACATTTGATTCTGATTTGGTTTTTAATTTAATGTTTTGACTAGATAATACTTTACATCGTTCAAAATTCAAGACCTGAGGGTATGCAGTAAAAAGTCTCTCTCCCCCTCCTAGTTTCTAGCTAACTAGCTTCCCTTTCTCTGAGTCATCATATGATTGGTTTCCTGTGTATTCCTCTGTAAATTTTAAGCATATTTAAGTAAAAATCTATATTTATCCCTTTGAACACAATATAGTTCTTATACATATTTTCACTATAAAAAGTAAAGTCTTATTTATAAAAATTTGACCCTTAAAATATATAGAGAAAAATTCTAATATTGAAGTAACTTATCAGAAACATTTGGAGATATTTTTCTCTGATGGAATTATGAGATATCCTTTAACTACTCTTTTTCATTCTTTTTTTTCTCTAAGTCGAATCCAGATGTTAACAGGGAATGGCCAGACAGTATACCTAGTCAAGATTTCAACTGAATAGCTTTTAACTTTGGCTACTGCAATAAATAGCAGGGCACTCTGGCAAGACAAAGGGGCAACTGTAAAATCAGGACTTCCAGGATCTGAAGGTTCTTGCTTTCTGACAAAAATTATGGCAGGGTAAGGATGAAAATAACACCGAAATATTTTACAGCAGATGTCTTAAGGGGATCTTTTTTGCAGAATCTATTCACATTTGTGGTGACGGGAAGACTAGATTTGAACAGTTGTAGGCAGGGACTGAGAACACTGTGGAGTTAGTTTGTCAGTTCTGCCTTGTGTGGAACAGCATGCATCGGTGGGGATATGATGGTGTGGAATGAAGAGTTGAGTCAGCAGTGAACTTTGCAGCGACAGCAATAGAGAATGCTGACCAAAACAGCCTCCTTAGCTTGTTTTTTTTCAAGCTAAGGGGTACTTCAAGCTACAAGGTTTACTTGTACTCTCATTGGAAAGACTGATAATTTATACCTTATCCCGGTGTAAATGTGTTGAAATATTTGATACAGTTACTGTGTATGTATGTATGTATACTTTGTGAATGTGTACATCTGTGTATATTTACACTCACATATAAAGACTTTTACTAATTAAACATTTTCCTTTACAAGAAGGGTTCTGTAAATTCTCAACCCATCAATTTTTTTTCTTTTTTGTTTTTGAGATTGCAATTAAAAAAATCTTGGCCAGCGCCACGGCTCAATAAGCTAATCCTCTGTTTGCAGTGCTGGCACACTGGGTTCTAGTCCCGGTCGGGGCGCCAGATTCTGTCCTGGTTGCCCCTCTTCCAGGCCAGATCTCTGCTGTGGCCAGGGAGTGCAGTGGAGGATGGCCCAAGTGCTTGGGCCCTGCACCTGCATGGGAGACCAGGAGAAGCACCTGGCTCCTGGCTTCGGATCAGCGTGATGCGCTGGCTGCAGCACACCGGCCGCGGCAGCCATTGGAGGGTGAACCAATGGCAAAAAGGAAAACCTTTCTCTCTGTCTCTCTCTCTCTCACTATCCACTCTGCCTGTCAAAGAAAAAAATCTTTCATGTGTTTTTCAGAGAATATCTGGATTTTGAGAATTTAAATGCAGTTGTAATGTGGCTTGGTATGGACTGAATAGGGAAGTAGTAGCCCTTATAAATTGGTGTCTGAAGTCAGTAGACTGCTGTCTGAGAATGCCACAGTCCACACAAGTATTCTCCAAGGTTCTGTTTTGAAAGTGTTCTCTTTTTTCTTTTAGCTTCGATGAATTGAGACTAATATCATCAACAAAAAAAGTCAAAACGTCCTCTGTATTGTAAGTCAAAGCATAGAAAATACCCATGCAGTAAATTTCCAAGAAGAATGTTGTAAAGAATTGCTTTCAATCTTCTAACCGCTGGCCTTGCTCCACTCATTGTGGTTGTTAAATTCATTCCTTTCTCTGCTACAGTAGCCTATTAGTGATGTAGTGAAGGTAGGGACCCTAGGCCCAAGGGTCTGACACATGGTAAGCACTCATTAAATATTTGTTGAGTACATATTGAATACATGTACATGTGTTAAAGAAATAAGATGGTGAAGATGAAGTACAAATATTTCCCCAGGAACTTCACATAAATGATGGTCTTTCTATCCCACTGATACCACTCTTTATTATCTCCTCTGATACTTGAAATGAGATCTCCTTGGGCTTGTGATTCACTGTCTTGAATTACTCCAAAATGTTCTAATTGCCTCTGGAAAGTTAATGCTTCTAAGGAACATCTTTAATCACACTGAAATAAAGATGTTCTTCACCTTGGCATTCATGACCCTCTGTAGTACATCCCTACTGTTTCTGTTTTCCACTATATGCCAAATTCATATCCTATAGTTGAATTAGGCTGGGCATCTTCCCATTTCCCAAGCAAATATCACACTTTGTTGCTGCTGTGTGGACATGCCTTGTGAAATTCCATATTCTTCTATGTGAAATCTATTAGCCATTTTATGATGTTTTTCATCTATAACTACCCCTCTTATACCATATATGATGTCTTCTTCCTCTACCAAATATTACAACTTCTTCTATACTCATATTTTTCTCTTCACTCTTGAATTACTCTGCTGTAAGGATGGAGATTTGTTGCTTTTTTTGTACTCTACAACAGTGTTATCCAATTTTCCTGGAAATTTCGTGTTTGGCCTGGAGAAGTTTCCTAAACAAGTGCTCTCAGTGATTAACATCATATAAGTTTAGAGAGTCCTTCTAGCTCTGAGAAGAACACCTTAAGTACTCAAAATAATACCTAAAAAGTAAATAAAATTTGCTGTGTAAGAAACAGCTGTTGGATAGAAAAACCAATGACCCATCTATATATGAAAACATAGGTTTATGTTTGACTTCGATCTCTCAACAATATTGCAGGAATAGATTCAACAGACCCTCAAACAAGATGATGATTTGTATTTGGGCACACTAATTCAATTTTAGACAAACATATCTTTTTTTTTCTTGACAGGTAGAGTGGACAGTGAGAGAAAGAAAGAGACAGGTGTTCCTTTGCCATTGGTTCACCCTCCAATGGCCGCTGTGGCTGGCGCACTGCGGCAGGTGCACCACGCTGATCCAAAGCCAGGAGCCAGGTGCTTCTCCTGGTCTCCCATGCGGGTGTAGGGCCCAAGAACTTGGGCATCCTCCACTGTACTCCCGGGCCACAGCAGAGAGCTGGCCTGGAAGAGGGGCAACCGGGACAGAATCCAGTCCCCCAGGCAGGACTAGAACCTGGTGTGCCAGCGCCACAGGTGGAGGATTAGCCTATTGAGCCGTGACGCCAACCACATATCCTTTTTACTATGTAACATATAGGTACAGTATTGGAAAAGTGAGGGATTATGATGCATCTTATTTTAATTTTTAACAATTCAGAAATGTTCAAAGAAAGTTATCTCCCTGTGGGTATGATTCAGTGGCAATAATTAATAAATCATTTGTTTTCTAAAGAGAATATTTGAACGCTCATCATTAGCCCATGTTATATCTGACCACTTCATGTCCTTAAAACATGTACCTTGAAAAGAAGCAGCAGTTCACCACCTAGAGAATTGTTTCATGATATGTAGAAAAGACATGTTTAGATATCTCATGATATCTGAAGACATGTTTAGATAGAATACCTAAGAAACACACTTCTATTTAGTTTTCATTCATCAGATTTTACTCGTTCTTCCTTGTACATCCACCTGACCATCTCCTTTCTTCAGATGGCTTTTCTTTACAGGAGACTGAATCCTGCCTTCTGTCCCTGTGTTCTTTGACTTCCGCTTGTCCCTACTAACTATCCAGTTTTCACCCTTTAATTTAATTCAAATGATTATAAGATACACTGAGGTCCATCTAATTCCTGATTGCTTGTTTATTTAGGAAAAAACAAAACAACAAACCTAAATGAAAGATCTCTGTGAGTGAGATCCTGGCGGAAAGAACGGGTCATCAAAGAAGGAGGTAACTTTCTCTGAAGGGAGGAGAAAACTTCCACCATAGCCTTGGCAACTCAAGACAAGAGCCTAGGGAGACTACTGATGCCATAAACAAGAGTGTCAATTTGTTAAGTCAACAACAGGAGTCACTGTACACTTATTCCTCATGTAGGATCTCTGTCCTTAATGTGTTGTACATTGTAATTTAATGCTATAACTAGTACTCAAACAGTATTTTACACTTTGTGTTTCTGTGTGGGTGCAAACTGTTGAAATCTTTACTTAATATATGCTAAATTGATCTGTATATAAAGATAATTGAAAATGAATCTTGAGGTGACTGGAATGGGAGAGGGAGCGGGAGATGGGAGGGTTGCGGGTGGGAGGGAAGTTATGGGGGGGTAAAAAGCCATTGTAATCTATAAGCTGTACTTTGGAAATTTATATTCATTAAATAAAAGTTAAAAAAATAAAAATAAAAGAGATATTTCCTTTGATTAAAAAAATGCATAAATTTTTTGAAAAATTTCTGACAATTTGTGGAGTCAAATCAGGGAGTGCTCAGTCATCTACCATCTCCCCGGCTCTCCCCTTTCCCCTATTTTTGGTGCAACTAGGACCTCCCTTCCCCGGTATAACATCCCTCCATATGTCTTGGTCTGTTTCGTGCTGCTATAACATAATAGCCAAGACTAGGTAATTTATAATGAACAGAAAATCATTTTCTCACAGATCAAGAGGCTGGCATCTGACAAAGGCATTCTTTTTTTTTCTTTTTAAAGATTTATTTATTTATTTGAAAGAGTTACACAGAGAGAGAAAGAGAGGCAGAGAGAGAGAGAGAGAGAAAGAAAGAAAAAGTCTGATATCCACTGGCTCACTCCCCAATTGCCTGCAACGGCTGGAGCTGCTCTGATCCAAAGCCAGGATTCAGAAACCAGGAGCTTCTTCCTGATCTCTCACGGGGGAGCAGGGGCCCAAGGACTTGGGGTAACTTCCACTGATTTTTCAGGCCATAGCAGAAGAGCTGGATCAGGAGTGGAGTTGCCGAGCCTCAAACTGGAGCCCATATGGGATGCCGGTACTGCAGGCAGCGGCTTTACCTGCTATGCTACAGTGCCAGCTCCCGAAGGCATTCTTGCTGCATCTTCCTGTAGTGGAAGACACAAGACAAAAAGGAAAGTGATGTCATCTTTTTATAAGGAGCCAGCACTGTTGATAATGTATTAATTCATTTATGAAGGTAGAGCCCTCATGATAAAATCTCCTCTTAAAGGTCCCAACTCTTAATGTAGTTACAATGGCAATTAAATTTCAACAGAAGTTTGGGAGGGAACATTCAGACCATATGTATGCCTCTCTAAAGGGTTAGTCAGTGTGTTTTCTGAACTGTGGAGGATTTCACTTGAGAGATGGGATTTGGGGTCAGTTTCAATCTTTCGTGATTGCTGAAGGCATTCTTGTATTAAGTCATTTAATATTAAATGATGATGTGAACAAATGTTAATAAGGAAGAAACACAGATGATAGACTGTAAAAGGTTGTTGAAGTTAGAGTAAAATAAGCAAATGAGAAAAGGCAGTCACTAATGACTTAAGCTATTAAATGAAGTATATATTTCTGAAAAGATATTAAACATTTTGGGAGGAAAAGTCATTTTTCATTTTATCCTCTATTAATTCCCTGGAATAATTTTGCTCCCTTTTCATATTTCCAATCTTTTCCAAATCTCTCTCCTTCCTTTTTAAATTGGGAGGGTTTTTTTCCCTTTGTTTCAATAACAATCTGAATTTAATGGGTTAATCAACTTCTTATATTGTAATATAGGTAAACATTTTATATCCAAGTGTTATAGTGAATGGATATGAACTTTGAAGTGGTGAACAATTTGGATATTAAAGAAGATTTGTTCTAGAAATGTAGGTTAAACAGAACTGGTAACAGATGGCTCAGCATCAGTGAAAGGTATTAAATGCATCTTTAATTGGTATTAAGTGCTTCCCTCTTCAGCAGGGAGCAGAAGAGAAAGGAGATTCGCAAACACTGAGATGACTTGATTATCTGAGCACAGCTATGGCACATTTTTGTTTATCAAGATGACATATGTTTTTCTTATCATTAAGTGTCCACTAAATTGTGTTGATTTGTGAAAGTAGATTATAAGCCAAAACTTGAGAGTGTAGAAACCATGTAAGAATAGGGAAACCAGTTTGTCTTTCTGGTTCTGGCTTTGCCACAGATGGTATGACCTTTGGTGAAACAATAAAATATTCTCTGGGTGCGTTAGGTTTTACATATGTAAGCTGATAAAACTCCTGCTTCCTTATCTCAAGAGGCAAATGTGAAATTGTCCAAAACTATGCACTCTTTAATTTGTAAAACCTTTCCTTTAAAAATGACCATTATGTGTAATTACAATGCTGAAAAGCCATAAAATATGGCAAATTCAGTTGCACAAGCTGACCCCAACTCTGTTGCTACAACTTACTGTGAAAGGATACAGACTTTGGGTTTCATTCATAAAATACGAAAAATGACTTGATGGTCATGTATCTGAGATCAAATAGAAAAGTTTGACTTCATGTATGTGTTTTTATTGCTCCAGGTTGACACTTTCATATAGTTTATGACCTTATTTACAAAGAAATAGCTTTACCATATAAATTTTAGAAAATATAGAGGGAAAGAAGAAAATAAAATCAATTGTTGGGGTGCGATGGTGTAGAAGGTTAAGTGTCCTCCTAGAGTTCGAACAAACCATATGAGCACTGGTTTGAGTCCCGGCTGCTCCACTTCTGATCTAACTGCTTGCTAATGCACCTAGGAAGGCAGCTGAGGGTGGCCCCAGTGCTTGGGCCCCTGCATCCATGTGGGAGACCCAGAAGGACCACCTGGCTTGGGCCTGGCCCAGCCCTTGGCCCTTGCAGCCTCTCTCTCTCTCTCTCTCTCTCTATCTCCCTCTCTTTGTCCCTCTTTCCCTCTCTCTCTCCCACCCTCCCTCCCCTTCTCTTCCTCCTCTCTTAGTATTTTTGACTTTCAAATAAATAAATAAAATCTTAAAAATCACTTATTACCTCACCATCAGGGTGACTGTTGCAAACATTTTGATATATGTTATGGCAAACTTCTTTGTTGGTATGCAAAAGAAAAGTTTTGAGAATAAAATGAACTTGCCTCTCAGATTATTGGTGAATGTTATAGTTTTCTCTTTATTTTACTTGGTAATTATTTCCTTACTCAAACTTTCCCTTTCAGTATATAGCTTTGCTAGGCTACAAGATCTCAAGATTTCCTTTTCTCTCTTCTAAAGGCAATAAGGACAACTGACAATAGGTAACTATAGATTCAGTGGTTGGAAATGACCTAGAATTTGTTTCTTGTTGCCTTGGAAAACCAAAATGTCAGATTAAATATATTGAATAACTGTTGCTGTAGGTCTTAATTTTTTAAACCTTCTGATTATCCAAATAAAATCAGAAGCTTAAAAAATCTCACAGACAATATGTTTTCAGCAAAGAAATTCTCAGTAGAGATGTTTCCACTTAAGTATAATAAACATTAATCTGTGGGAAAGTAAATGGCAAAAATGGTTAATTTATTTCTATTGACTGTATTTCAACTGTTTGTGATTACTGAGCAAGAAGTAGAATTTGCTTTTATTTAAAAACAATAGACATAATATTTTTATTATTGAAATCTGTGATTGATAGTGTATCTGGAAATAAACAGTATGTCATTGACCAGGTGCTGGCAGCAAAATAGCTTTTCTATGATTCTGCAAATATTAAGCCACAGATTAGAAAATGATCTGGAAAATTATTTTCTCATAAAAATCATATAAAGCAATAAATTAACATAATATTTAAATGCAAATCAAAGAGTTTTTAACAACACTTGCCAAGATGTAGGGTTGCAAAGGGAAGGGTGACTTAAGGTTTACTATTTTGTTTGTTTTATGGACACCGATCTCAGGTTACTATCTATTGCAATTCAGTTGGAGACATTTTGTCATCTAAATCAAGTAAAACAAGAAGTAAATAGAATAGTCTATAAGAACCACTTAGAAGCAGTTCAACATTAACATTTTATTAGATCCTGCAGGAAGATAATGAAATGTTCTCACCAAAATAGAAATGAACATTTGGGCCCTGACCCTTCTTTATCTAACCGTTTATAGTAAGGGCAATGTACCTTCCACAGAGCCTTTCAGTTTCCACATAAGAATACACAAAGAATAACTCATCAGATCACAAAGCAGCAGATGAAGAAGGGTGTAGAAAAAACTGAACACTATTATTAAGCCAAAATGCTATATATTTAAGTGGATATATCACGTATTTATTAAGTGAATATTATGTTTAGATTCTAGTTCTCAAGCAGCTGAGACAAGTGGAGCTTAATATAGCACTATTTAGATATGGAATTTAGGACATTTAGGCACCATTATTTTTTCTGATGCTTACTTTCATTGGCATTTTAAAAATATAAGCAAGACTACTCAAGAACAGACTTATTCCAGGAACACAGTATCTCCTATGGAAGATAAAACATTTGCAGGCTGCACTCTTTGCTACAAACTCAAGAAATACTAGGAAATTGTTTTGCTGTTCCCTCAACTCACTTGTGAGGGACACATATACCATGTTTAGGTGGACTCTCACCTGATATGATGGCTGTGTATGATTTGTGTTTGTTTCGCAGTTGGTTGAGGAAATCAGAGATAATGCAGGACACCACTCTTTCCCTGCTTCTTGTTTTTCAAGTAGTTTGATTTTTTTAAATGAGCACACTGAGGCTCAAGAGGATTAAAGAGATTGAGTGACTTCCCAAGATTACAGGTGTTAACTAGAGCACAGCTGAAACTAGAACCAAGGTCTCCTCATTCAAAGGCTATGCCCTTTTCATTATAACTCTCTGCTTCAGTAATGTAGGTCACAGAATTCAGGGAAGTTCTTTCAGCAGGATTTCTGCATGAATCACACAACGTTCATTTATATCCTTCCCCAGAGTGTGCAAAGCCATTTGTAGAGAAGCTGTGTGTTTCCTTTCTTCTTGGAATTCAGCTCAGATATTAGAAGACACTCGAGATCATCCTGGGTGCCAAGCAGCTTTGTTGTCCTCCAGAACCTTATTCCTCTCTTCTTCCCATGACTGGTGCTTCTCAAACTATCTGTAAGAAAGGACCACTTGTTATTATTATAGTTACTGTTATTTTGTAAAATTTCCAATGTTCTTGTCATACATGAGTTTTACAACACTTGAGTTCATCTGTATACCAGGAGAGGAGGCCGCTTTTCATGCACCTGAATATTGCATCAATGTTAATTTGCTATAAACCCTATATGTTTATTCTCAGCTTGCATACTTCGTAGTTTGGGGAGAGCCACAAGCACTTTGCAAAACAACCCTATTCTGTAGACTACACTTTGAGTAATACAAGCCTAGGGGACACATTTGTGAATAAGATGTTCCCTCCCCTCTGTTCCTTTCCAACAGTCCCCACTCTCCCTATGCTCAGGAGATTAGCAGTTTCTTCCTGAAAAAGAAGGAGTCAGATACCTGCTTCCTTTTCACTCTCTCACCCCACACTATGTTGGCAAACTAGATGAGCTTCTAGATAAACATTGTTCCTTAGCTTAAAGGGAGAAAACATCCTTGTTTAAATCCAGTTTTGCACAGTGATTAAGATCACTTTCTCTGGAACCAAACTGCCTAGGTTTAGGTTCTTATTTTTAATTTGCAGTGTCTTTCAGCTAGGTAATCTTGTACCTTAGTTCCTTCATCAATAAATGACTTAAAATCTTACCCAATGTGTAATAAGTGCTCAAAAAATGTCAAGGGTTATCGTTATCCCAGACCAGCCTTGGTGTCTGAGCTTTGCATCTGCTCTCCTTGCTATTCAGGCAATTGAGATTGTAGGAGATTAGTGTCCTACAGGGAAAACAATGTCAGGAATTGAAGAGCCCTAGGAGGTTTGGAATCAAGGCGAGATAAAGATTTTCAGTAGTATGGCCATGTGTTTAGAGCACAGCATTTGTTACCACCGGCCACTGAAACTAGATGCTGCATTCAAGATCTTGATTTCAGCATCTGAGGAGTTGTAAAGCTCTACTGTATATCGCAGCCCAGAAGCCTGGGAAGATCCTGGAGGAAGAGCCCAACTTCATAGGTTCTAGGTTCCAAACAGGCCAGATATCTGAAGGATGGGTCTTGTAATAAGCCCTCCTGGATGGTGGTGGGAGATGATATGTGAGAAATTCTCAGCTTCATTGTAATAGAGAGGTGCATACTGTTGACATTTTTGACCCCACTCTGAAGGTTACTGGAGACATATTTTGACTTCTTATAAAGTTAAAAACATAAATAATCTCCTGTGTAAGTGGTCCTCCAGAAGCCTTTTAGAATGGCTAGACACTCATGTAGCTTCTTGCTACCAAAGGTATCAGAGCTACAAATACCTTTTGGAAATCACAAAGATAACGATGAGTAGGCAAAGTAGAATCCATGGCTTCAGTTGAGAGTGAGGCTGATTCAGAAACCGGAGGAAATAGAAATACAATATATAAAAAGATAAGTAATTTTAAGAAGTTCATGCACAAAGCAATTCTGGAAGGAGTATGGGGAAATTTTTTTTTTTTTTTACAAACCCTTGTGTCGAGGGCTGTCTTTCAATAGATCGCAGCGAGGGAGCTGCTCTGCTATGCCACTGCGCCGGCCCATGAGTATGGGGAAATTAAACCACAACAGCTGGGATTGAATGCTGGGCTGCAGAATTATAGAAGTCAGCAGCAGTAGGCGCACGTCTAGCTAAATAAGCTCTAGAAAATCAACATTTATAGGAAGAAGTTTGGCATTGGGCATCATCAGTAGCTTCATCCCAATCACCAGTGATACGGAATGAGGTTAATGCCACTTGTAGGCAGACAACTTTGTTGCTCACATCCTGTCCAATAGAATTAAAGTGAAACTTCAGAGGTATTGACTTGTTCCCTGTGGAAATCACTCGTCTTTCCACTCTGACATGGAACTTCCATTGAACCATTGTGTAGACTCAAAATTTCTCTCAGACACACGTTTTTGGGTGTATGATGTAGGCTTTCCTGAAAAGTTCATAGCAGCTTAAGTCAGAATTTAAGCAAGATGAGCTTGGTCTGCCTTACTCAAGTGATGAGAAGAGAGGCACGATTGATAACCAAAGAACATCTGAGTCTTATAGCAGAATTCTGTTGAATCATCTGCCATTTTTCATTGCACCCTATATCCTTTATCTTTGATTGAAACTGTTTTTGTTGTGTCTGAAGAACACTGTTTAGTATTTTATTTAGTGCAAGTCTTATGGTGACAAATTTTCTGGTCTTATTTGTCTGAAAATGTCTTATTTTTATATTTATTTATGAAAAGTATTTTTATAATATATAGAATTACAGGTTTTCAGTTATTTTAGCACTTGAATACATTATTTCATTTTCTTCTGGATTTTATTGCCAGTTCTTAGATTAAGAATGAAACTGTCAGCCTACTTAATGGCTTTTTGTAAGGTAATCATGTTTTTTCCCCTTTGGCTGACTTAGGATGTTTCCCTTTGTTTTATTATGACTTGGTGCAAATTCTCTTATTTTTTAATTCCATTTAGGTTTTGTATACTGTTTGAATCTCTGGCTTGATATTTTAAAATATTTTAGAATATTCTGTTAGTCATTCACTCTTCAAATACTCTCTTTTAACACACTCTGTTTTTCCTAATAGGATTCTGTATTAGAACATCTCATAATATCCTTTAGGTCTCTTCCCTTTCATGTATTTTTCATCTTTTTTGTTTCCATGATTCTTACCAAATAAACTTCATGCTTTTCTGTTCAGTAATTCTTTCCCAACTGTTTAATCTTCTGCTAAATCCATTCATTAAATTCTTTCATTTGAATTTTGTGTTTTCTAAGTTTGACTATTAAACAGATGTTGGAAAAACTGGATTTCCACATGCAGAAGTATGAAACAAGACCTCTATCTTACACCTTACACAAAAAATCCACTCAAAATGGATTAAAGACATAAATCTATGACCTGATACCATCAAATTATTAGAGAACATTGGGGAAACCCTGCAAGACTTTGGAATGGGCAAAGACTTCTTTGGAAATACCCCAGAGGCACAAGAAATCAAAGCCAAAATTCACAAATGGGATTATATCAAATTGAGGAGCTTCTGTACTGCAAAAGAAGTAACCAACAGAATGGGAGGCAACAGAAGAGGCAACCAACAAATTGGGAGAAACTTTTTACAAGTCATTCAACTGATAAAAGATTAATAACCAGAATATATGAAGAGAAACTCAACAACAGCAAAGCAAATAACCCAGTAAAGAAATGGGCAAAGGACTTAAACATTTTTCAGAAGAGGAAATCCAAATGACCAACAGACACATGAAAAAATGCTCAGGATCACTAGCCATCAGGGAAATGCAAGTCAAAACCACATTGATATTTCACCCCATCCCAGTTAGAATGGCTTTCATACAGAAATAAAGAAACAGCAAATGCTGGCGTGGATGTGAGGGAAAATGTACCCTAATCCACTGATGGTGAGAATGTAAACTGATAAAGCCACTATGGAAGACACTATGGAGATACCTCAGAAGTCTGAATATATACCTACCATATGACCCAGCCATCTGACTTCTGGAAATGTACCCAATGGAAAGAAAATTGCCATTTGAAAGAGTTATCTGCACCCTCATGTTTATTGCAGCTCAATTCACAATAGCTAAGACATGGAATCAATCCACATGCCTGTCAATTGAAGACTGGATAAAGAAATTATGGGATATGCACACTATTGAATACTACACAGCAGTGAAAAAATGAAATCTGGTCATTTACAACAAAATGGATGCATCTGGAAAACATCATTGTTAGTGAAATAAGCCAGTCCCCCAGGGGCAAATACCGCGTGTTCTCCCTGATCTGTGATGACTAATAGAGCACCTAAAAGGCAATCTGTAGAAGTGAAATTGACACTTTGAGAAGCAATGACTTGAACAGCCTTTGTCTTGACTGTTGAGGAACAGTATTTTTTATACTATTTATTGAACTCTGTACTTAACATAGAGTTAAACATATGTGTATAAAGTCAAATGAAAATAGCTCTCAGTAAAAAAATAGGAATGGGAATAAGGGAAAAGGAAGAGGAGTTGGGAGTATGGATGGGAGAGTGGGCATGGTGAGAAGAGTCACTGTGTTCCTAAAGTTGTAATTATGAAGTGTATGAAGTTTGTAAAGCTGTATAGTTCTGCATACATTCCTAGAGACTTTCTTCTAAGCGTTCAGTTTAAAAACTTGCCATGGGACCCCAAATCCCCATAAACGGGGTGGTAAAAATACCATCTTAAGTGTTAAAGTGGTCATATGGATAGGATTAATAGTCTGGTAATAATAATAGATAGAATTAAAAAGTAGAGAATGTTCCAACAGGGGAAGCAGTCCACACAACAGACTTACAGAATGGCAATCTCTTTAAATAGGACTCTGACCTCAGAATCAGCCCTTAAGTTATTCTGGTCTGGCTGAAAAGCCCACAAGAGCATTTGAGGCATGGAAAGCCAAGACACTGTGGCAAAAAAAGTCCTACAAGAAGGACCTTGGTGGGTGAGACCTCAGTGGAAGTGGTCATCAAAGAAGGAAGTATTTTTCTCTGAAGGGAAGAGAGAACTTCCACTTTGCTTATGGCCTTGTCTAAATACTGATGGAGTTTGTGGACTCAACAGGCTTCCATAGCCCAGGCAGCTCATGTCAAGAGCCTTGGGTGATCACTGACGTCATAGATAAGAGTGTTAATTGTTAAATTAACAAGAGTCACTGTGCACTAACTTCCCATGCAAGACCTCTGTCCCCAAAAAGTTGTGTTATAATTATGGCTAAGCGCTTGCAAAACATAACATTCTTGGGTGCTTCTTTGAAGTTAATTAAGTTTCTAAAAAAAAAGTGAAATTAATTTCAAGATGCAATGACTTTGAACAGCGCTTGTCTCGTCTTTTGAGGAACAGTTTTTCTTTTGCTTTTTGGTTTTTGATTGAACTCTTTACTTGGTGTAGAGTTGATCTTCTGTGTACAAAGTTAATCGAATATGCATCTTAGTGGAGAAAGGGTCTGGGAATGGGAGAAGGAGGAGGAGGGGTGGGAGAATGGGTGGGAGGTTGGTTATGATGGGAAGAATCACTGTATTCCTGAAGTTGCACTTATGAAATGCATGAAATCTGTATTCCTTAAGTAAAAGGTTTTTTTGGGGGGAAAAATAATTACAAAAAAATGCATTAAAAGCAAAGTTTGAATCCCATTTTTTCTTCTAAAAACGGTTTTCAGAATACAAAATTCTTTTATCTTTTTTCTCCTTCCATTTAAGGCCTTTATTTTAATTTTTTTTAAAGGCTTATTAATTTTTATTTATTTGAAAGACAAGATGACAGTGAGAGGAGGAGGGAAGAAAAGAAGAAGGGGAGAGAGATAGAGAGGGATCTTCCATCCACTGGTTTACTTCTCAAATGCCCACACAGCCAGACTGAAGTCAGGACCCCAGAACTCCATCACAGTCTTCCATGTTGGTGGCAGGGACCCAAGCAATCAGGCTAGAATCTGTTGTTTCTCAGAGAACACATTAGCAAGACACAAGAGCAGAAGCAGACTTGGGTATCAAGCACAGATGCTCTGTTATGGGATACGCATATCCTAAGTGGTGACTTCATACACTGTCCCACAACCTTTGGCCTGTCTCTATTTGTTTTGCAAAATTTTAATTATCTTCCTTTATTCCCTGTGTACCTTAAAAAAGAAATTTTAAAAGGTTTATTGAAGTGTAATATTCCAATAGAAAAGTGCACCTTTCAGTATATATCATGATGAATCTCCACAAACTAAATACATTTGTGTAACCTTCAGCTAGATCAATGCCCTACACATCTTTTTTGAACTTTTCCAGAAACTCTCTCTTCCTTCTCTATCTAATCATCCAACAAAAAAAATCACTATTCTGTAATCTCTACTTTTGGATTTTAGATGAATCAAATAATAAAATTATATTTTTGTGTGTTTTGCTTTTTTGGCTTAACAATATTTTTGTGAGCTTCATCCATATTACTTCATGTAGTAACAGTGGATTGTTCATTCCTACTGCGACCAATACTCCATTGAATGACCATGTCATGGTTTATTTAATGTCTGTTGTTTAAAGTTTGGTGTTAGTAAGCGGGGGGGGGGGGAATTCTGGTACATATCTTTTGGTGAACATACCTAGTTATTTTTAATAAAGTGCTAGGCATTGTGTTAGCAAAACTGTAGAAAAATTGGCACATAGGATGATACCATCCTTTTTATGCAAAAAAAGTGGACATCTGCTTCTGCCTAGAACAACTTCTGGATTTTCCAATTTGTTGGTGTATAGCTATTGGTAATAATTCCTCGTGATTCTGATTGTAAGGAACAACATATTTAAGAGTAGGCATTGAAAGACACAGCTGAGACAGGGTAACCAGTAAGAAAAAGCAGGCAGCTAGAAATGAGCTAGTGAAAGGCAAGAAAGAAACAGTTTCAGAGTAAATAAAAAGCTCTGTAGGGTCAGATATATTAAAAAAAGATCAATTAAGTAAGGAAACAATATCAGATTTCAAGCCATACTACAAGGCAGTTATAATCAAAATAGCCTGCTACTGTCACAAAAATAGACACACAGACCAATGAAACAATACAATTCATTCAATTTGGCTGTACTTCTATAGATTCTAGTTTTAAATATACACACAAATTTATATTTTAAAAATATTTGAGATCAAATATCTGACCATGAGACTCACAAAACAATAAAGGAAATGAAAGGATACTTGGGAGATAGTCAGCCTTAAAGGATGGGACTTGGTGAGAGTTCTATACATGCAGTATTGCTCACACAATACTAAAATTCTCAGAATGTTGCTCTTTAGCCTCTAGTCACAGGATAGGGTGCTTCTCATATTCTCCTGCCCACATATTTCATTTGAATAATACCCATCTATTAGACATACATTATTATTACTGTCCACCCCATCTGAGTCACTGACTCAATGCTATTTATATTTGAAGCATGAAAATACCAATTTAGTCATGTCTTATGGATCCATATGAAGAAAGTAGCCTGTGTATTGGTGAAGTTTCCTGTATTTCTCCTTTTCCTGTTCTAAATTCTTACATTTTTTTTCATCAAAGAATTCAGAATAAATTATATATTGTCTTAACTTTGCTCTTCAGTTGTTTCAAGTTCTTTAGCTTTGTAAATGCAACTTGAGAGTTCTCTTGAGAGTAACACCTGTCTTTTCCACTTCTTTGTGTTCCTTGGTGCCTAGAATGGAACTGGGTTGTAGCAAGTGCCCAGGAACTATTTATTTTTTAACAGAATCAATCAATTTGAAGGAAATTAGAATCATTCAGAACCTTTAGGATTTTTGACTCTGATTCATAAAAGAAGAAAAAATTTTCACTCAAATAGAAATTTTATATTTCTTTTTGACAGGCAGAGTGGGCAGTGAGAGAGAGACACAGAGAGAAAGGTCTTCCTTTGCCATTGGTTCACCCTCCAATGGCCGCCGCAGCCGGCACGCTGCGGCCGGTGCACCGCGATGATCCGATGGCAGGAGCCAGGTACTTCTCCTGGTCTCCCATGGGGTGCAGGGCCCAAGCACTTGGGCCATCCTCCACTGCACTCCCGGGCCACAGCAGAGAGCTGGCCTGGAAGAGGGGCAACTGGGACAGAATCCGTTGCCCCGACCGGGACTAGAACCTGGTGTGCCGGTGCCACAAGGCGGAGGATTAGCCTAGTGAGCCGCGGCGCCGGCTTCAAATAAAAATTTCATTTTCTACTTTTCTAAGTAAATACCAATGAATATATTTTAATGTCATTACAAAAACAAGTATTATGGAGTATTTTCTCCTTGAGAACTTATAAATAGGAATATAGAATGGCTATACATCAGAAAATTACTATGTAAAAATGAATCACTTTAGGTATGCTTATAAAATGTCTCAAATTTCCAATAGCTTTCAGATTCATTATGAAAATAGTTATGTCCAAGTTGACATGTTACATAAACATATAGTGACATGATTGTTTTTATAAGATTTATTTTAGGGTCCACATATAATATGAATACACTGTTGATGACCATAATATATGAAATGAATAAAACATCCATTGGAAATAAATTTTTAAAACTTTTAATTTCAGAATAGTTTTAAATTTACAAAACAATCTATATAAATTCTTGAAAAGGATTCCTATGAGGGTAATAACATATCATATGGATTTCTGTTATGCTCATGGACCCTATGCAGTTAAGGAAAGAGCCCTGGACTAGCAACCAGATCTCCTGAGTCACATTTCATTTCTATCCATTGCTGTGAGGATCTTGAGTAACTCTCTTCTTATGGCTCCACCTTATTTTTCTTATCTGTAGTACAGGACTATTAATACTATCCATAGAAAAAAATTTTTTTTAACTTTTATTTAATGAATATAAATTTCCAAAGTACGGCCCATGGATTACAATGGCTTCCCCCCCATATCGTCTCTCCCACTGGCATCCCTCCCCTTTCCCACTCCCTCTCCCATTCACATGAGGATTCATTTTCGATTCTCTTTATATACAGAAGATCAGTTTAGCATATATTAAGTAAAGATTTCAACAGTTTGCTACCACACAAACATAAAGTGAAAAATAATAGATGATTTTTTAAATGATGATGAAATCAAATCAGACCTATTGTCATGTTTAATCCCAGTGAGAGTCAAGTTGGGAATTGATAATTTCTTCTTCTTCTTCTTCTTTTTTTTTTTTTTTTTTTTTTACAGAAGATCAGTTTAGTATACATTAAGTAAAGATTTCAACAGTTTGCACCCCCATAGAAACACAAAGCGAAATATACTGTTTGAGTACTCATTATAGCATTAAGTCTCAATGTACAGCACATCAAGGACAGAGATCCTACATGAGGAGTAAGTGCACAGTGACTCCTGTTGTTGACTTTACAAATTGACACTCCTGTTTATGGCATCAGTAATCTCCCTATGCACCAGTCATGAGTTTCCAAGGCTATGGAAGCCTTTTGAGTTCTCTGACTCTTATCTTGTTTAGACAAGGTCATATTCAAAGTGTAGGTTCTCTCCTCCCTTCAGAGAAAGGTACCTCCTTCTTTGATGACCTGTTCTTTCCACTGGGATCTCACTCACAGAGATCTTTCATTTAGGGTTGTTTTTTTTTTTTTTTTTGCCAGAGGGTCTTGGCTTTCCACGCCTGAAATACTCTCATGGGCTTTTCAGCCAGATCGGAATGCCTTTTGGGCTGATTCTGAGGCCAGAGTGCTGTTTAGGACATCCACCATTCTATGAGTCTGCTGAGTATCTCGCTTCCCATGTTGGATCACTCTCCCCTTTATTTATTCTATCAGTTAGTATTAGCAGGTACTAGACTTGTTTATGTGCTCCCTTTGACTCTTAGTCCTTTCATTATGATCAATTGTGAACTGAAATTGATCACTTGGACTAGTGAGATGGCATTGATACATGCCACCTTGATGGGATTAAATTGGAGTCCCCTGGTATGTTTCTAACTCTACCATTTGGGGCAAGTCAGCTTGAGCATGTCCCAAATTGTACATCTTTTCCCTCTCTTATTGCCACTCTTATGTTTAACAGGGATCACATTTCAGTTAAATTTCAACACTTAAGAATAACTGTGTATTAATTACAGAATTAAACCAGTCATATTAAGTAGAACAGACCAAAAAAAACTACTAAGAGGGATAATGTATTAAGTTGTTCATTAACAGTCAGGGCTATGCTGATCAAGTCACCGTTTAACTTTATTTTGTCTAATATAACACAAAGGCAGTTAAACACTATAGCAATGCAAGGGAATCACTGATGAGAAATGGCAAATCAGCAGCAGGTCATGTTGATGGGAACTCTGCAGCCAATGGCCTGGATGTCACCCCAAGTTCTGCCATTTTGCAGCTACCTGACCTTTGGCCACATTCTCATTTGTAAAATGGGTAGTATTGATAGCACCTACCTCACAGAACTGTTGTGATGATTAAATGAGTTACCACTTATAAAGCATTAATACTACCTGCCACAAAGTAAGAGCTACATAGTCATTAGCTACCATCATTCTTGCTAATTTCATTCATGTTCTACAGAACAGATAATCTGAGATGTTCGTGATATGCTGAGAAACACCTGGATATGAAATGAAGCTGTCCATTTTTTGATCTATAGGTTGCATTTTCTGTGATGCAGGCAAAGTCCCTATCCTTTGACTTACATTTTAATGGGATGGGGAGAGACAATGAATAAAGAAACAGATGCATACATTAGGAAGTGACTAAAATGGTTTACTTGGAAGGTAATATGAAGGTAATGGAGGATGTTACAATTGTGTGGTCAGGGAAGGCTGCTTCAAGGATGCAATGTTCATGCCAGGTGTGAAGAATGGGGGAAAAATGCTGCCAGTGTGAAAGTGAACACTGAGCAAAATTCCAGGGAGGGTCAAGGCTTACAGACTTGGGAACATAGAAGGCTGACACAGCTGGGATATAGCATGGACAGAGAAAGCATGTGATATGGTTGAAGAGAGGAGTGAGTTCACATAAGGTTTTTAGGCAATGACAAAGAATTAAATTTTAACCTGTGAATACCAAGAAACCATTGGAATATTTTGTTTGGGGAAGGGATATAAGAAACCATTATATGGCCGGCGTCGCGGCTCACTAGGCTAATCCTCCACCTTGCGGTGCCGGCACACCGGGTTCTGGTCCCAGTCGGGGCAACGGATTCTGTCCCGGTTGCACCTCTTCCAGGCCAGCTCTCTGCTGTGGTAAGGGAGTGCAGTGGAGGATGGCCCAGGTGCTTGGGCCCTGCACCCCATGGGAGACCAGGAGAAGTACCTGGCTCCTGACATCGGATCAGTGCAGTGCACCGGCCGCAGTGCGCCGGCAGTGGTGGCCATTGGAGGCTGAACCAATGGCAAAGGAAGACCTTTCTCTCTGTGTCTCTCTCTCACTGTCCCCTCTGTCAAAAAAAAAAAAAAAAAAACCATTATAAAAAACGTAATTTTATATACCAAAGACCTTTTAAAAATTAAAAAAGGGAGGTTAAATGATGAACAGTTCTTTTGCAATATGTAATTTTGCACCACTAACAGTTTGATGACATTAGGTCTGTTTTCCAAACAACTGATGGAGATTAGCATGTTAGCTACAGCAACATTTAAGAAAGGCATGCTAGGTCCCATTGTCTTGTCTTTGGGGATTAATGCCCATCAATCAATACTGCTGGTATTAGACACATTGTTTTTACCTGGCAGGAGGACGTTCAGCACCACCAACACCCCCCACTTTCTACTCCCCAGGTGATTGTACACCCTGCAGGGAAGACAATTTCTCAGTCTTAAAAGGGACAAACTGGTTTTGGTTGTGAATAACAGAACATATATGGTTCAGAGTAGCCAAGTGGTTAGACGCTTGAGTTAGAGTCCATTTCTTTGCATTTCCCTTGAACTGCTCCTCACTCCTGGGATGGTTGCTGCAGCACCTATCACCACATCCATAATCCAGGCAAGAAGAAAAGAAGGGAGCAGAAAATGGTGGTGCCTACATCAGGGACTGAGACGTCTCTGCACATGCACAAGTGGTTTTTGCTGATACATCATGCTTTAACTGTGTTGCACAGCTGCTTTTTAGGGCAAAGCAGTCTGAGAGAGTGAATTATTTTAGCACCAAGAGTTAAGGAAAATAAGGTTGAAATGAGTTGGAAAGAGTCACCCTATGTTACTTTTTCACAACAGGGTTCTTTCAGAACTTTACTTCTAGCAGGGACAAGATCTGTAGCAGATAGCAAACTGCTGCAAACACTCGGCATGAAAAATTACATCTGGAAATGGTTATCCTGGGAGCCAAATAAATTTTCCAGCTGACTATGAAATCTGAAAGTGAAGGTAAACATCTGTATCAAGTAGTAAATAAAATTTTAGGATTGAGTAACTTCTATAATTGATCCTAGATTTCAGTGATTAGAGTCACACTTACAACCATCCATTTAAATGATCTTTGTACTTGAGAGGGTAAGCCACTTGTCTTCAATTCCTGTATAATAAAGCATCCTGGCACACAAGCACAATTGCTTCTGAGTCAGTCAGACTCTGGCTGGAGCTCATCTTGTGTATTTTCATGTAAGTTTAGAGTATTGTCCCTGTGATTTATTGCCGGATGGAAAAGGAGATGCAGACTCCCAGATTTTATAGTATCTGGGCATGCCTTTAAAAGGAAGAGAATAGCAGTTAAATGGCTGGAAGAACTATAACAATTATAAATCCCAGACAATGTCTTCTTAGAACAATGAAAGTGATTTGGTAGGAAGCCGGTAAATTTAATCTATTTTAAAAAGTAAATCTTGATTAGCTGTGATTACAGTGAAAGTATACGGCTGAGGAATAAGATGACCTTCTACACTTGCTGTGTTCTCTTGGCAGCTTTCCTCAAGCGCATAACAGGGAAAACAATAGCTACCATAATGGCTGTTTGGATTTGGCTACATTGCAGCCAAATAACATTTTGATTCTGAGGGATTCCCGAGATAGGTGATCTCTTCTTGCTGAGAGAGAGAGAGAGAGAGAGAGAGAGAGAAATTTCCCTTTTTCATTTTGAGGAAGACAGCACCCGAGGCAGCAAATTGATTTTGCTGAAAATAATTTCTAATTGTTTCAGAAGAGCACAGCCAATTCTTTACAGAGAGACCTACAGAGGCAGTCCGATGTTATTTTTGAAAGGTACTGCAGTCTAGTCAGTTTCATCAGTGTCCATTGTTGGCTGGCAGTTGTCTAGATAGATGGTTTTGATGGCAGAGTCATGGCTGTGACTTTCTGTGCTTTGTTTTTACTTGGTCCTGGTTCTGTGGGCTTCCTGCAGATTCTACCTCAATGTCCACTTTCCATTTCATTAGCTGGAGTGAGTTTCTAGAATTTGTAACAGGTACAGAGTACTTGTGGTGGATATGGAGATACATCACCGAGATCTTCCTTCAGGGAAGGATTTGTGACTCTATTTTAGGATTTGCCTCAACAGCAGAGGCCTGGTTGTGTTGGATGGCTGCCTAATCATGACTGCATTTTGTGCTATGCCCATTTGTACATCCTTAAATGTTTAAAAATCTGTTCCTTTGGGGTATTCATTTTCGCAAGCATTTAAAAATGTAGCTTTCAAATCTTCAGGCACTCCATTAAAAGACTTCTTCAGGGTGTGCCTCAGTTGGCTGGATTAAATGGTGGCAACAAATAGTGGCTCTGTAGAGGGATTTTAATTGCCAGAGAGTTCATCCTTGCTAAGGGTTAAGTATTTGTTTCTTCAGGCAATAAACTAGCATATTGCTTGGAAATATCAAATATGAAACTATATTATCTTCTAGATTAGCCACAACTGATGAGATTGCATCATATTTATTTTGTTAAATTGAAATGAGAAGTAATCTTTGTACATATGTTTTGGATTCAACACATATTACATGATTATGGAATTTCAGCTTTATGGGAGGAGGTAAAATAGCATTTATTGAACTGCTACAATATATCTGGCACTTAGTCCCCCAACACCTCTGAAATTTATGCAGCATTATATTTACTGTATAGACGAAACTCTGAGATTCAGATTATTTTAAAAGAAGAATTAATTAAAGGTCACTTAACTAAAAAATAGAGGTGCCACTTGGGTTTATTTAATTCTAAGACATATCTTTTCATTCATCTGGTTATTAAACATTCAGTATCTTAACTATCAGGTGTAGTAAAATAACAAATAAGTGGTTTTTTTTCTGTCAAAGAACTTATTGACTAGAAAGGGAAGCAGACCCAACAACAGATTTTTACACACACACACACACACACACACCTGCACACACACATGCACACAACACATACTGTGATTAGTCCATGCTAGAGGCATGTACAGTGTCACAAGAGAGCATCATCTAGGATGGTGGTCAAGGAGGGCTTCACTAATGAGTCAAGAGTAAACTGAGGCCAAAAGGGAGATGAAAGGTAGCCAAGTACTGAAGGGAGAGATGTAGCTTATCTATCTATCTATCTATCTATCTATCTATCTATCTATAAGGATATTTGTGAAAATATGGTGGAATGATAAGTGGATGATGAGGCCAGAGAGATGGATCGGAATCACATGTTGAGAAATGTTACGTAAATTGAGTTTCAGTTTTCCTTCTTTAGGAATTGGGGAGATCATGAGATATTTTAGAGAGAGGAACACAGTTAACTTTTCATTTCTAATATCCAGTATCAGTTTCATGGGCTAGAGACTCATGCATTCACACAAAGTCCTACCTTTAGAGGGGCCCTACATTGGGTTTAATGTTTTGTTCTTGCTATCTGGATGTCCTTGGCTATTTTTGAACAAGGGATCCCTCATTTTCATTTTTCACTATGCATTGTAAATTATACAGCCAGTCCTAATGTCTTCTGTAGTGACGATGTGACATTTAGAACACAGAAAGTAATAGATAAGAATCTAGAGTGAGTTTTTATGGTATTTAACGTAAGAAATGACAAGCACTGGTAGTGAGGACAGAGGAGCAGAAGGATGAAGTAAACCATAGGTGTTTGAGAATGGAGGACTCACTGAGTAGCTGGAGTAGGAAGGATGGATATAGGGATTCTAAGGTAACCAAATGGATATCTTTGTGGTATACTTTAGAGCGTGAAAGTCAACAATCTCAACTTTGGGCATTGAATTCTGTAGGTCTGTGAAATGTGTAAGCAGGAATGACCAATCTACTCTTTTTCCTTTTTTTTAAAAAAAGATTTATTTACTCATTTGAAAGTCAGAGTTACAGAGAGAAGGAGAGGCAGAGTGAGAGAGAGAGAGAGAGAGAGAGAGAGAGAGAGAGAGAGGTCTTCCATCTACTGGTTCACTCTCCAATTGGCTGCTATAGCCAGAGCTTGGCCAATCCAAAGCCAGGAACCAGGAACTTCTTCTGGGTCTCCCACATGGGTGCAGGGGCCCAAATACTTGGAGCATCTTCTACTACTTTCCCAGGCCATAGCACAGAGCTGGATCAGAAGTGGAGCAGCCAGGACTCCAACTAGCACCCATATGGAATGCCAACATTGCAGGCAGTAGCTTTTCCTGGTATACCACAGCACCGATCCCTGACCCTTCTACTTTTTGGGGACCTATTCTGGTTTTCTGGGACTCATCCATCCAAATGGCCGTTGAAAGAGGCCAAAGATCCTTGATACCGATAGGCAATGACTTGGGCAAGTGGTGTTTTCCTTTTGCAAGAAGTAGATCGAGAAAATTAGCATAAATATTGCTTCTGTACAAAAAATACAGAAACTGGGCTCCTATTTGAAAATTAGCTTTATCTGTCTGTAGCAAAGAAAGAATTATGTGTGTCTTGAGGATTTCTATAGATTTCTAAAGGTTGAAGGATTATGCTGAAATTTGATATGGATAAAGGAGAAGTCTACTCATTAATTTTCCAAGGGGCACTTAATTTCTGTTCTGATAAATCTTTATGGAAGGTGGTCTCTGGGCTGTGTTTGCAGAAGCTGAAAACCAAGTGTCTTGTTCCAGCACAAGGGCCCAAGTTTGTTGGGAACCTTCAGACAGAGGGTCCAAAGTCAATATGAATCACATTTAATATTTTAACCATGGAGAAAAGTTAAGCTCTTTTCCCTATAGTATTTCTACAAGCTCTGGTATCTGGGCGCATTGTTCTTTCCATTTTATTTGTATTTTACAACTAATGCTGGCCTTACTTCGAGTTAACAGATTGTGAAGCACAAAGTGTGAAACTTACCCGAGCCTCAGTTTATCAATCCTGTTCTGTTGAACACACATAGCTGAGAGAGTTTATGTGAATGGATTCTGTGTATGATAAAGTGTTACACAAATGAAGGGCAGTTTGGCTAATTTTGATTTGTAATGCCTGTAGAGAAGCAGCTCTTTGTGTGAAAATAAGTAATTGTAGGGAGGTAGGTCACTGTAGCAATTCTTAAAAGAGAAAGTAGAGTTGTTTTCCCCTGTGTGGGGTTGGGTGGAAAATGCTTAGGGTGACTTCTGCTGCACATTTCTTCTTTCGGTCAGAGAAGGCAGGTGCATGAGGCTGGAGGTGACTCATGATTTATAACCTGTCTGGTTTTGTTTCTATGCTTGATGTTCTGACAAATCCAGAATAAGGAAGTAAATCGTGTTCATCACTCAGGACTCTAAACAGTTCCACACATCAAGTAATGGTGAATGTCATTTTTTGGTTACATTTCCAAGTGTATGTTTTCAAAACGTTTTTAGGTAGATGATGAGACTTTTTTCAGTGGTTGTGGTCTCTATTCTGCTGTTTTCTCTTGAATTAAAATAGAACCAAAAAATGGTACATATTAGTTTAGATTTGCTATTTGGCATATTTGTCAAGTATTTTTAAAAATTATTTATTTATTTGAAAGACAAAACTACAGAGGGAGGGAGGGATTGAGAGAGAGAGAGAGATCCTCCATCCTCTGGTTCACTCCCCAGATGGCTGCAACAGGTAGGAGGGGCCAGGCCAAAGCCAGAGCCTGGAGCTTCTTCTGGTTTTCCCACCTGGATGCAGGGGCCCAAACACTTGAGCCATCTTCTGATGCTTTTCCAGGCCATAGCAGAGAGCTGGATTGGAAGTGGAGCATCTGGGACTTGAATTGGCCCCCATTTTGGATGCAGGTGTTGTAGGCAGCAGTTTTACCTGTTATACTACAATGCTATTCCCTCAAGCATTTCCAGGGGAAAAATATTCCTATAGATTATAGCTGGGCCTCACAAATAGTGAATTGAAATGGTCTTATTTTATAGATGGAGGCCTAGAAATGGTAATTTGTTTAGGAGTTTACCAGTTGAGACAGAATTAGAACTCAAGCTTTTCTAATTGTGAACTTCATTCTCTGGATCACTCTGAGGGCAACCTAGGAAGAGGGCCTGGGCCCCTCTATCTGGGCCACATCTGCTTCCTCTATGGAAAACACTTCCCTTTCTGTGCAGCACTGAGAAGAAAATAGATTCATTTCTTCAGCACTTAATGGAAAGTGATATTTCTTATGCCAGAGATGTTTTCACAATATATATTTTTTATGATTCCATGCTTGTTTCTGAATTTAAAATCAGCACATTTACATAGGGTATACTTGTTATTTTTACTTGCAGATATTCCATAAGTTTCCTTTGCAAGCTTGTTATTTTTAGTGTTTTTTTCTTCAACAGATATTACTAACCTCTCTTATTTTTCTTAGCCTCGTATATTTTAACAGCAGGATTTGCTCTTAGAAAATTTTAATTATTCATTTGCATGCATGTGGAGTGCCACTTTATGTTGAACCAGTTCTTTTGAAGAGTCTGTTTACTTGACATATCTTGTTTCATGTGGTATTTTCTGGTTATCAAGAGAAGAAAAAATAAATTACATTCATCATAAAATCTGTTGAACTGATCACAGGCAATTCAATATTTAAATTTCCAAAGCCACCGCTACTTAACAATGCCATGGATGAGTTTTGGGGGAAGAAAATGTGATCGAATAGGAAAATAAGCTCACATTGTGTGGGTGTGATTGCTTTCCTCTCCCTCCCAATGCATGCACACTTATTCCAAACAATCTGACTGACTCCAGTGTGCCAGGGAAGTCACATCCATCAGGAAATTAGTAGCTCATTTTGGGGTGAGGAGGGATCATCAAACTTTGCTAGTTTCTGTAGGGAGAAATTAAGTGAATAGACATCGATTAACTAAAAGCAGGTAAAACCAAAGAGGGCAGTTTATCAAGCAGGGAATCTGCCCAGTGTCCACCAAGAGAAAATATTTGCATTCCTACTTGATATAGAGGAAGAGATGAAGAATTTCCCAGGAGTCCACAGGGAAATTTTGTTTACACTTGAACAAACATGTCGAGCAGAGGGCAGTAGCAACCAGGAAACTGAAAAGGAAAAATAATGGGAGCACATTAGCCTTTCTGGCCTCTTTATTCAGTGTCTAGTCCTCATGTTAACTGAGTGCTTATCACCTGTACTTCATCACAAAATGTCTATGCCATGCTAAAGTGATTGCTTAATGTCTGTCTTTCCCTACCTATGTTCAAATCTGTGCTCTGCTCCTTGCTAGCCATGTAATTGTGTGCAAGTGACTTGATGTTGAGTCACCCTCTCAGTGTTCTCATCTGTAAAACGGGGATAATGAGATACTTACCTCTGAGCATTAATACAGATAAAAATGTTGGAATATGGCTTGGCCCAGGGTTGCTAAGGGTGAAGTCTGCTTCCATCTTGCTTCCTACTTTGTTTCCAGTGTTTTAGCATCATGCCTGGCTCGTTGGAAAGCCTTGGTCAACATTATTCGCTTACTGAACTTAGGCCCAGCAGCCCTCCACAGCACCACTCAACCTCACCATCCCCTCCATGCGACTCAGGAGGGGTCAGCTCAGGCTTACTGCTGTCACACTCCTGTTGTCAACTTGAAGAACTTCAAAGTGGATGATGTACCCTGTCTGAAAATGGGCCCAAGAGACTGGCTGAATTTTCTCCAGACATCATCCCTCAGGGGTCTCTGCTTCTCAGATGGGACTAGTCTTTCATGCCCACTTCATGAGCAGAAGGTACTTTGATTTTGTGTACCACACTGGCAATTTCTGCCTCATGAGTATCCCTGTGCATGGAGTACTTTCGTTAATTAAAAAAAAAAAACTTTCTAATTGAGATAGCACAGTAATAAAATTACCTAAAAAGAAAAAGAATAATGATGCGAGAAAGTTTCCTGCCCCACTTTTCCTACTCCATCTCCCAGTACATCAAGGAACCCTGCTTTTAGCTATTTCTGTTGATTTTTCAGATAATTATCCCTGTAACACAGTATTAAGCATATGCCTCTATTGAGTTTTTGTTTTTGTTTTTTACTTTAGACAACACTTGCCACCTCCCCACTATAAAGATAAAGGGTTTCTGTCTGCCTCCTATTTCCTCCACCAATGTTGGATAGTTTCACTTTTTAGGTGCTCTTCGGTCTTCTAAATAATGTTTCCTTTAGAGTAAGTTTTGCTTTTTTTAAAAAAATATAATTCATTTATTTTTCCTTATTTGAATGGCAGAGAGAGAGAGAGAGAATCTCCCATTTGCGGGTTCACTCTCCAAATACCTACAATAACTAGGGTTTGGCCAGGCTAAAGCCAGGAGCCAGAAACTCAATCCAGGTCGCACACATTTATGGCAGGGACCCAAGTACTTAAATTTCCCAGGGTGTGTGTTATCTGGAAGCTGGACTCAGAACTAGAATCATGACTTGAACCCAAGCACTCTGGTTTGGAATGTGGGCATCCCAAGACCTGCATTAATCACTGCACCTGATGCCCACACCCAGAGTCAATTTTTCTTATCATTTACCTTGGCCTTTGTTTTTAACATTGATACTTATGTTTTTTTTTTTTTTAAAGATTTACTCATTTATTTGAGAGGCAGAGTTACAGAGAGGCAGAGGCAGAGAGAGAGAGAGGTCTTCCATCTGCTGGTTCACTCCCCAAATGGCTGCAACAGCTGGAGCTGCACCTATCCAAAGTCAGGAGCCTGGAGCTTCCCAGGTGCAGGGGCTCAAAGACTTGGACCATCTTCTGCTGCTTTCCCAGGCCATAGCGGAGTTTGGAAGTAGAGCAGTTTGGGACTGGTTTGGAAGTGGAGCAGCCGGGACTCGAACCGGCACCCATATGGAATGCCAGCACTGCAGGCGGCAGTTTTACCTGCTGTTTCATAGTGCCAGCCCTGCTTATGTTTATTTTTATTGTAATGTTTATATATTCTCTTTTTAAAAATATTTATTTTTTAACAATTTGAAAGGCAGAGTTACACAGAGAGGGAGAGACACACACACAGAGATAAATTCCATCTGTTGGTTCACTCCCCAAATGACTGCAAATGATTGGTGTCAGGCCAGGACAAAACCAGGAGCCGGGAGCTTCTCCTGGGTCTCCCATACAGGTGGCAGGGACCTAAGCACTTGGGTCCTCATCTGCTACTTTTCCCAGGCCATTGCAGGGAGCTGGATTGGAAGTGGAGTAGCAAAGGCTTGAACTAGCACCCATATGGTATTCCGGTGTTGCAGGTGGCAGCTTCACCTGCTATGCCACAAAACCACCAGTAATATTTATTTTTTTAAGATGTATTTATTTATTTGAAAGTCAGAGTTACACAGAGAGAGGAGAGGCAGAGAGAGAGAGAGAGAGAGAGAGAGAAAGAGAGAGGTCTTCCATCTGATGGCCCACTCCCCAATTTGCTGCAACTGCTGGAGCTTCGCCGATTCGAAGCCAGGAGCCAGGAGCTTCCTCTGGGTCTCCCACAAGGCCATAGCAGAAAGCTGGATCAGAAGAGCAGCTGGGACTAGAACCAGTGCCTATATGGGATGCCAGTGCTTCAGGCTAGGGTGTTAACCTGCTACACCACAACCTCGGCCCCTGTAATGTTTATTTTTAATGTTGATGCTAAGTGATATTCACTGCTTGCATTTCATACCTTCTTTATGACAACAGATAAATTTTACCAAGAGCAGGACTTTGATCTGGGTATAACATCTGTTCATGGATCATGAGGTGAGGCAGGGTGTGCCTACTGACAAATTTTCACTGGCAAGAAGCTAGCTGAAGACTTTGGGTTGTCCACATTCCAGAGTGAGGTTGGCTTTTCTTGGAAGCACCAACATCCACACCTAAAGCCTTAAGTTTTGCCAGATGGCTTAATACAATTCTTTAGAAAGGAACTTTCCATTTTGCCTCAAGATTAAATGCCTCCACCATGCTCTTAGTGCTAGAATGGCAATGAGGGATCATAAAAGGGCAAGGGATTGGAGATTTAGAACGTGTAGCCAGTCCTGTACAGATTGTCAGTGAACTCAGTCCTACCCCAACTCAGCTCCATTTCTCATGTCTGTAATGTAGCAACAGAGGACTGATACATATTCAAAAGTTCATATGTAGTCCAGAGCTAATGTAAATAACTGAAAATGATGCAGTGAATAACTGAGTTGGGAAAAAATTCAGGCTGGGTTAGAGTGTTATGACAAGGTGAGACTCCAACAACAATGTGTGACGTATGAGGTTTGCATCTCTCAGCCAAAGAACAAGTAAATCTGAGTGGTTGTAAAGAGGAAAGTTTCAAATCATTATAAATGGAGACTTAAAAGACACAGTCTTGTCAAGGTAGCAGGCTAAGGGCTGGGTTAAAAAAAATAGATTGGATCGACAGAACATTACAGGGCCATTACGGACAAGGATCACCTTCGACTTTAGCTTAAGGAAACATAGAGCCCACTTAGTTAGACCCTTTATTGCATGAAGACAACGATAAGACATAAAGAGGTTAGTGACGCCAACCTTTAAGCCACATCTTAATCCCACCAAGCCCATTAGACTGTGAGTATAGACAGCCTGGAATCATTTTACAACACCTCTGCCCCAGTCTTCCTCATTACACATTTGATTCATTCCCAAGGACAAAAGCGTAAATGTGTTCTCAGGATGTTGAATGTTCAATAATTTATGTAAGGCTATAAACACATTTCAGCACATTTGAAAACAGATTTTCCTTAATTTTTTTCCTATAACATAGTCTCTAAATAATATTCTGGTCAATTAAAATCCCTTATGATCAATGATCTCATTACTTCCATTTTTTATAATTTTCAGAAAACCTATCCTAAAATATGGTTCTCATGATGTCATCATTTCTAAGATTTATCTTTCCATTATTTTTGTCCACATTGCAAATTTTACCAAAACCATTTCCTTTGCTAGTCAGGGGTCTTAATATTATCATTGCTTTTATAAAATACTATGTCACCCATCAGCATTAGTGTTGCTCATCTGTTCTTTATCATGTTTATGCTTCTCTTGTATATGCAGCTCCTTGATATCTTGAATCCTCCCTGCTGTCATTTCATTATTTGAACTATGTGTCTGCAATACTGAGGAATTGGCACATTTTTTGTTTTTCTTACATTAATCAATCTCAATATATACTTTCAGTGATGGCTAGTATAATAGTTATTCCATTTCGGAGGTTTTTTTCCCTCTCTTATCTCAGTTTGACTTTTCCTTCTGTTATTTTCTTTTGCATTTGCCTGTAGATATACAAGGGGCCTTCAAAAAGTTAATGGAAAATGGGTATTGTGAAATAATTATGCATGAGTTTCAATTTTTTTTTTTGACAGGCAGAGTTAGAGAGAGAAAGGTCTTCCTTCCATTGGTTCACCCCCCAAATGGCTGCTATGACTGGCGCGCTGTGCCAATCTGAAGCCAGGAGCCAGGTGCTTCTCCCGGTCTCCCACGTGGGTGCAGGGCCCAAGAACTTGGGCCATCCTCCACTGCCTTCCCGGGCCACAGCAGAGAGCTGGACTGGAAGAGGGGCAACCGGGACAGAATCCATCGCTCCAAATGGGACTAGAACCTGGGGTGCTGGTGCCACAGGCGGAGGATTAGCCTAGTGAGCCGCAGCGCCAGCCAATTTTTTTTTTTTTTCACAAAAATAAATTTACCTTGGGGCTGGCATTATGGCCCAGTGATTATACTGTTGCATGCAATGCTGGCATCCCACGCTGGCCAGTTTGAATCTCGGCTGCTTAACTTCTAAAGCAGCCTGGGAAAGCAGCAAATGATGGTCCAATTTCTTGGTCTCCTGCCACCATCTGGGAAAACAGGATGAAGTTCCTGGCTCCTGGCTCCTGGCTCCAGCCTAAACAAGGCCCAGTTTTTGTGGACTTTAGGGGAGTGAACCAGCAGATGGAAGATCGATTTCTCTCTTTTTCTCTTTTCTTTCTGTCATTCTTCCTTACAAAATAAATCTTTAAAAATTAAATTTACCTTTTAATTTTACTTCTATATGAAATCTTTGAAGTACCCCTGGTATTCCTGGTGTGTTTTACTTTGCCGTTTTCTCCTGTTTATGTTATTAGAATAGTAAATAAAATTATTCCATAGATTAACCATAGGATGTCAAAGTTGGATAAACTATAAGGTAATTCACTAGAAGTTTGAAACTTTTTTCAAGATTTTACTTATTTATTTAAGAGGTACAGTTATGGACAGTGAAAGGGAGATACAGAGAGGTCTTCCATTTGCTGCTTCATTCCACAAATGGTCACAACAGCCAGAGCTGGGCTGATCTGAAGCCTGGAGCCAGGAGGTTCTTTTGGATCTACCATGCAGGTGCAGGGGCCCAAGCACTGGGGCCATCTTCTACTGCTTTCTCAGGGCATAAGCGAAAACTGGATCAGAAGAAGAGCAGCCAGGACTAGAACTGGTGCCACATGGGATGCTGGCTCTGCAGGCAGAGGATTGACCTACTACGCTACGTCGCCAGGCTCACAAGTTTGAATTTCTGTGGTGATATGTCAAATGTTTATGCCAACTGTCATTATCTTATAATTTTGCTTCTATTTTTTAGTAGGGAATCAGAGCTAGGACAAGAACCAGGTATTCTGATATGGAATGTGGGTGTCCCAAGTGGTGACTTAGTGTGCCACAGGCCTATCTTTTGTTTCCTTTACATGCAGTTCAAATTTTAGAAACATTTTCTCTCCATTGGTTCAAATCTGGCACTAGATCACCTCCTTGTTTCTCCACCCCAGTAAGTACCCTCTATATAATATCTAGCACATCTAACCACCAATGACACTCTTTGTGTATTTGCTTTTTGTTTCAGTTCTTAAAAAGAGCTCCTTAAAAATACACAGAACATGATTACATTTCAATATATAATTCTGTACAAACAGAAAATAAAACACCACAGCAAAATAAAAAAGAAAACATGGCATTTCATTTTCAATGCATGATGAAACGTTAACATACTCAGCTATAAATAAACTCTTAGGAATCATAACAAAGAGGATAAAATTACAAGAGGAATGAAAAAAAGGAACAAATGAAATAAAATGAAGCAACATAGTTTGTTAATAAGGCTATAGGAAAATGATCTTAACATTTATAGAAGAAAAAGGCAATTTTTGTTATGTATTATCAGTGATAAAAAAACACTGATATCTAATGCTTATGCTATTCTAAGAAATGAAGAACTGTGATTCAAACTCTGGAGAACTTGGCCTGACTAGTGAAAAATTACTCCAAATGTAGTTATGTGCATATTTACCCCTGGAAATTGCAACCCACAGAAATTCAGAATATCCACTGCATAGAATACCTGTAGCTAATATAAAGCTCATGCCCAAAACTAATTCTATCAATTTGTTGTTGACCACTGAAAGGGAACCTATGCCATTAATTCTATCACCAGTGTCACCAAAACAACACATTGTCTTCATAAAGCACGGGATCTCCTCCCTTAACCTGTGTTACAGTGAACACTCCTCGAAGATCAGAAATGCTGGACTGAGAAATCTCCTTTTGAGAAGTGACCCAACAGGTGTCATTGAAGAGAACATTCACTAGACACAATGGTCATTTTTAGCATTCTTGCTGAAGTAAATTTAAGGAGCTGGACTGGCAAAGACGTAACTGCACAGAAAAGTTCTGGGTGGTAGAATGAGTGTATATCACTTACCCCAGAGTAAATTTAAAGGGCATAGAATTTTGTAGAATTTAGTATTTCTACTACTTTTATGTGTGTTTTCTCCTTTTAATTCTACTTGTCAGTGATATCTACTATTAATGAAGTTTTGTGTATTTCATTAGAGCATTTATTCATAAAGAGCTCCTTTTCAAGAATCCACCTCTTTTAGTGAACAATTTTTTTAAAGAAATATTTTGTTTATTTGAAAGGTAGAGTTACAGAGAGAAGGGGGAAGACAGGGAGAGAGGGAGAGAGATGGAGAGAGAGAAACAGAAAGAGAGATCTTCCATCTGCTGGTTTGCTCCCCAAATGCCCATAACAGGCAGTGCTGGGCCGGTCCAAAGTCAGGAGCCAGGAACTTATTAGAGGTCTCCCACATGGGTACAGGGACTCAAGTACTTGTGTCATTCTCTGCTGTTTTTTCTGGCACGGTAGCAGGGAACTGGGTCAGAAATGGAGCAGCTAGGACACA
Source organism: Oryctolagus cuniculus (assembly GCF_051225735.1). Taxonomy (NCBI): domain Eukaryota; kingdom Metazoa; phylum Chordata; class Mammalia; order Lagomorpha; family Leporidae; genus Oryctolagus; species Oryctolagus cuniculus. The sequence continues at coordinate 101,500,186 of NC_142871.1, read as the reverse complement.
AACCGGTGCCCATATGGAATGCTGGTGCTGCAGATTCTGCAAACCAGCCCAAAATATGGATTTTAATTTGCATCACCAAACAATAAACCTTAGTGTTTTCTAACTAATCGGAAATCTATACAATCCAAATCATATAAGACCATTCCCAATTTACGTCTTATTTCTTGAGAGAAGTGAGAGTGAACCAATGTTTGCATAAAATCAGAACACCTCTTATAAATTGCCTGATGTTTTTGCTGATATTGTATTAGTTTTTTATTGCTGCATTACCAAATTACCAAATTTATTTTATAGTTCTGTCTTATAGTCTGTCATAGGTGACAACAGACTCAAATGATGTGATCAGCTGGGCTATGTCCCTCATTGAAGGCATTGGGCAGGAGCTTTCCTTGTCCTTTTTAGCTTCCAGAGTCTGCCTCCATTCCTTGGCTGGTGGTCTAAGGGGATATAAGTATTCAAAATCAAAGCAGCAATGACAGGTTGAGTGCTTCCCGCATCACATCACTCTGATCTACCATCTGCCTCCCTTACTTCTACATTTTTAAAGACTTGTGTGTTTTGACCAACATCACCCCCAACCCCTCATAATCCATCTCAACTTTAATTGCATCTGCAAAATCCCTTTTGCTATGTGAGATAACATATTTAGATAATCTAAGAATTAAGATGTAGGGATCATTGGGGGCCATTGTTCTGCCTGTTATAAATACCATACCTGAAATTTCGGGGGTTGCCAATAATAGAGGTGTTTCATGTAACTTGTTAATTCATTAAAACAGTAACTATTGAGTACTTATTGTTTAAAAGGAATTATGTTAAATGTGCATATTATGAGAGGGACTGAGAAAAACTGAAATTATGTTGTGTAAGTCATCTTTTTGGCTACAAGTCTTACATACGTTCATCAGTTTCCTCAATAATGCCTTAATCATGAAGACTTTTTTCTCTCCTGCACTGGTTGGCCCTTTACTTTAGCACTGGGATGAAATACCACATCACAGGAGATGAGATCTAGCTCTCAATGAGGGGCTCCAAAGGATCTGAATGTTTAGTGTGGAGCTGATTGAATGAACCTCAAAGTACAGGGGAGCTAGCCTCCAATGGAAAAAAGGAGCTGGGGTTGGCTAACAGTCCCCTTTCTCTGTGTGATGTGGGGTACACTAAGGTATAGTTCCTCCTTACCCCATTCTGGTGAGGTTCTGCATGCCAAGTAAACACACCTGATGACATTTCAGGGTTTTTCCATAGCTAGTTGTGAAGCAATAGTCAGTGCGGTAACCCTTTGCATTAAATTTTTCTTTCTTTTCTTTTATCCTTTACCCATCACCCTCACTGATGCAGCCTTGCACTTCTCAAATAAATTGTTAGCAACTTAATCCCTCTCTCAGCCTGTACTTCCTGGAAGACAAAGGCTAAGACACAACTAGTTAGGCCTTGTCTCAGTATCCAGAAATGACTAAGACATGTTTCCAAATTCACAAATTCTTTTTCTATTAAAATAATCGTGAGGATAGATATTAAAAGTAGATGACAGGGGCCTGCACCACGGCTCACTAGGCTAATCCTCTGCCTCCGTGCCAGCACCCCGGGTTCTAGTCCTGCTCGGGGCGCCGGATTCTGTCCCGGTTGCCCCTCTTCCAGGCCAGCTCTCTGCTGTGGCCAGGGAGTGCAGTGGAGGATGGCCCAAGTGCTTGGGCCCTGCACCCGCATGGGAGACCAGGAGAAGCACCTGGCTCCTGGCTTCGGATCTGTGCGGTGCGCCGGCCACAGCGTGCCGGTCGCGGTGGCCATTGGAGGGTGAACCAACGGCAAAGGAAGACCTTTCTCTCTGTCTCTCTCCCTCTCACTATCCACTCTGCCTGTCAAAAAAAAAAAAAAAAAAAAAAAGTAGATGACAGGGGCCGGCGCAGTGGCTCACTTGGTTAATCCTCTGCCTGCAGTGCCGGCATCCCATATGGGCACCAGATTCTGTCCCGGTTGCTCCTCTTCCAGGCCAGCTCTCTGCTGTGGCCCAGGAGTGCAGTGGAGGATGGCCCAAGTCCTTGGGCCCTGCACCCCATGGGAGACCAGGAGAAGCACCCGGCTCCTGGCTTTGGATCAGCACAGCGCCGGCCATGGTGGCCATTTGGGGGGTGAACCAATGGAAGGAAGACCTTTCTCTCTGTCTCTCTCTCTCACTGACTGTAACTCTACCTGTCAAATAAATAAATAAAAATCTTTAGGAAAAAAAAGTAGATGACAGAAGATAAATAGAGACACAGAATGAAAAAAAAAAGTTTAAAAGGAAAACCGTAAACCTGCCTTCTTTTTCAGTTTTTGCCCTTGCTCTTGTGCTGAACTTCATCTGTAATCGATCACTACTTAACCTTGACTTTTTAGGGAGGATGAATCCTTTTATTTATATTATTTAATAAAAATAAATGGTAAAAATGAACTCACTTCTTCAGGCAGGTTTTTTCTTTTAAAATTCCCTTTTCCAAACAATGAAAGTGTCCTGAGTTTGGGTAAGGATTTGAGTCCTGGTTTGACTGACTGACATTATATAAAGGGATAATTGCTCTCGGGAAGGTGAGGATACTACACTCAGGAAGAGTATAAGATACACCCAAATTTCGGCTTTTTGCTTTGCATCAGATAAACAGCTTTTGTATGATTATCCTTACATAGCCTTCCTCAGTTTCTACAAATGTCAGCTACATGTGCTTCATTTTATTGTCTCATTTTGCCTATCAGCTCAAATGTAAAATCTCTACTGTCTTCTCCCAACTAGGTTGTAAGGGCTTGTTTGGTAGGTTCTTGCTTAGCTTTTCCTACAAGGTCCAGTAGTAGAGTGCCTTTTACAGAATAGGCACTAATAATGGTTGTTTTCTCATTGGAGATGACTAGCAATGATCACTCATGCAATAAATACAGAATCTGATAAATCTTTTTAAAATATATTTTTATTTATGTATTTTCATTTTATTTGAAAGGCAGAATGGAAGAAAGAGAAATAGATTGAAAGAGATCTTCCACCTGTTGTTTTATTCTGCCAAATGCCCTGGGCTAGGCCAAAGCCAGGAACCCAATTCCATCAGGTCTTCCACATGGGTGGCAAGGACCCAACTACCTGAGCCATCACTTGATGCCTCTCAGGGTACACGTTAGTAGGAAGTTGGAAGTTGAGTATCTAGGACTTCAACCAGGCATTCCAATATGGGATGCTGGTGTCCCAAGTGGTCACTTAATCGCTGCATCAAATGCCTGCTTCCTGGTAAATCTTTAATATAATTTATATTTCTACACAATGAACAGAAAATGAAATCAACAATACAAAAATGTCCTTTGCATCCTAACTTTGACATTTTTTCATTCCATTCTGAAGGTATCCTGGACACCACCAAACAGGGGACTGTAGCATGTAACTCCATCTCTAGAAGAATATTCAGGTGCATGTTCAAAATGTACTTGTTTCCAATGGAAATTGAGAGCAGAAGATTTACATAAACTGTCTGAGGGATAGCACCTATTCTTTTTGTATGTTACATTACATAAAGCCCTCCAGAAGACTTACTCCTTACCTTTAAAAAGTCAACTGTATTGCCTGGAGAACCAAATAGAATACGTATTTGCCATTTTTATTTCTCAGAAATAGCAATTCAAATTATATTAATCTCAGGTGATATTTAGCTTGGATAAAGTATGTGTCTTAAATCAGATAATTTTCTAGTCAGAGTGGAGTTGATAGAGAGTTTTAAAAATAGTTAGATCAGCCTACGGTGCACAAGCTATAAAAATAGAAGTCAGGTATAAGCTTGACAGATTCCAAAGATAGTCTTTGATATGATTAGCTAATATGATATTGCAGGTTGTTTTAATATTAATGAGCTATAAAGTCAGTGTGAGAAACTGCACAAAGAAAATGGAAATCTTGTAATATAATCATCCAGGCAGCAGTAAGATGAACAGGATTTTGCAATAATTGGAGAAACAATCATAAATAAGCATGTGTTAAAATATATTTGTCTACAAAATGTAGTGTCCTAAGTATGCTACAAGAAAAAAATTAGATAATTGTTACAAATCAAGAGTTGTAACTTTTCCTGGACTCACTCCTTGGTCAATAGATGGAAAATGTATCTGTCTATATTACAAAGTGTCCAACAGCTGCTAGCAAGTGCCCAGATTTGGTGAAACCCTTCACTCTCTACATTGAACCAGAGTCATGTGGCATGATAATTCATTCAGATTATAATGTGCATTCACTGTTGATGAGTCATTAAGAATGAGATTTATTATACTTGATGTTCTCTTCATTTTGCTCATACTACCACCCTCATAATACACCAGGGGTGTTTGTAGGCCTATAATTTTTTTTCCTGGATTTTTAAGGAGTCTAAACTATTTGAATTTCTGCTAGGCATTGCTAGGGAGTGAGGAAGAGGGGCAAAATCTGCAAAGCTATGTTAGGCAACTTCTAAATAGCCCTACTGTAGGCTCCCTCTTGACATGATTCTACATTCTAATGTTGTATTTATTTGTCTCTCTCTCCTCCACTGGACTGAAAATGCTGAATTATTGAATAAACAAATGGATATTACACAGCTTTTTCCTATTCACACATATATTGTTTTACAAAGAGATCACATTTTTTACTTGTTAATTTCAGATCTGCTTTTTCTCCTAACCTATTGTGGTCATCCTTCCTTGTGAATAAATAAGTCTGTGTATTTTTACTTTATAATTTGTGATGACTGAATAAATTCCACTACATGGATGCATAATTACGCTATCATCTACAGAATATCTGAGATGCTCCTTTTCATGGCCAACACAATCTTACCCTTGTGCTACGTAGATCTACATTTTCTACACAGTAACCTCTGTGATTCCAGTGGACCTATCTGTTTGGGAAAAAACTTAATATAGGTCACATGTTTGTGTCCCCTAGAATTCATATATGCAAATCCAACTCCCAATGCGATGATACTATGAAGCAGGGCCTTTGGGAGGAGGCCAGGTTATGGGATCGTGAATGGGAATAGTGTCATTATAAAAGACCCAAGAGAGCTGCTATGTCACTTCCATCATGTGAGGACACAGCTAGAAGGCACAGTTTATGAATTAGGAAGTAGTTCTTCACCAGACAATTTACTAGTGCCTTGATCATGGATTTTCCAGCCTCCATAACCATGAGAAATAAATTCATGTTAGTTATAAGCCCATAAGTTTATGACATTTTATTATAGTAGTCTAAGCAAACTAAGAGACACAGATTGCTCTCCTAAGGACAAACTATGTCCTTTTCACTGTGGTTGACCTCAGGTCCATGTCTGATTCTCATCCTCTCCTTCCTCTGTCCACTCTAAATTTTCATCACCCTCAGCTATTAACTCAGTAGGTCTTGGTGTCTTACTTTTGAAAGGTGTTTCAGTGTCTAAATGATTCTCAGACTGGGGTTGCCATATTCACAGTACAATGTGAATTACAGTGCAGTGGGGCAAGGGAGAATTATGCTTTTTTTCCCAGAACCATATATTCTTTCTGTGGGAACGGAGGGCCATATTGAGGTCTCTGACTTACCCGGTATATTACATCATGAAAGATGACCCATCCTTAAAGTGTGCTGTGAACCAGAACTTCTGTGCTGACCTTAGGAACCAATTCCTGTACCCCTTGAGGCTTAATTGCTTCTGGATGGTCCAAAATGTGATACACCCTGTGGTCATGCAGACCTTCCCAGTCTCATTGTGAAGGAAGTATGGGTATGCAGTTGTCTTAATTTACACCTTTCTCTATACCCATTTTCTTCCCTTCTGTGCCTTGCTTTGTATTCCAGGAGGCTAACCCTTTGTGATGACATCACTAATTTGGATATAGAGAATGAGAATGAGATGGGTGGTTGGGAGGAAGAACCATGAAATTAAAAGTAAAGTAGATGAAAAGTTTAGGATTTTTTGTCAGACTTCCCTGTTTTGATCCAATAGCTTTGAATCATTGTGTTCCTCTGTGTGCTTTCACATCTGCCATTCTCATCAGACTCCAGGTTCACTATTTCCTAGGGACATCCCTTATTTTTTTAAACATTTATTTAATAAATATAAATTTTGAAAGTACAACTTTTGGATTGTAGTGGCTTTTCCCCCCATAACCTCCCTCACACCCACAACCATCCCATCTCCTACTCTCTCTCCCATCCCATTCTTCATTAAGATTCATTTTTAATTATCTTTATATACAGAAAATCAACTTAGTACATACTAAGTAAAGATTTCAACAGTTTGCACCCACACAGATACACAAAGTATGAAGTACTGTTTGAACACTAGTTTTACTGTTAATTCACAAAGTACAACACATTAAGGACAAAGATCCTACATGGGGAGTAAGTGCACAGTGATTCCTGTTGTTGATTTAACAATTGACACTCTTATTTATGACGTCAGTAATCACCCGAGGCTCTCGTCATGAGCTGTTAAGGCTATGGAAGCCTCTTGAGTTCACAAACTCTGACCTTATTTAGACAAGGCCATAGTCAGGGTGGCAGTTCTCTCCTCCCTTCAGAGAAAGGTACCTCCTTCTTTGATGGCCCATTCTTTCCCTGGGATCTCACTCACAGAAACTTTTCATTTAGGTCATTTTTTTTTTTGCCAGAGTGTCATGGCTTTCCATACCTGAGAAACTTTCATTGGCTTTTTAGCCAGATCTGAATGCCTTCAGGGCTGACTCTGAGTCCAGAGTGCTGTTTAGGGGTACTTCCCTTATTTTGCCTCTAGTCAGATACTGTGTTGTGAGAAGCGCTTGCTTGTAGATCAAGCATCATGTAAGGCCCCTGGTGTAGTGTTGGCTAGGCTCTAAGAACAAGAGAGGAAGAACTCACATTGGTTGGGTCTTACTCCTTGTGAGGGTGAATGCTGCCCCTCCATGATGGAAAAAGTTCAAGTCACCCAGGCCAGCTAGGTAATGGAAGTCAACAAGTGCCTTCCCCTAGGAGGTTCACACCTCCTTTAGGATGCACCCCATGTAAAGAGATGGATAGGTCTGGGCCTTATAACTGGCAAGGCCTTAAAATGTATCTGACTATTATCAGGCCCCTTCTGTCAGTTTCTATTTGCCTCTCAATAGGAACACTTATTCGTGGCTTAGCACCTTTCTTACATCTTCCAATAATGACTCTGTCCTTTGTTCTAGACCCTGTCTAGCCCACTTGGGGCCTCATTCCTTTGTAATCATAGCCTCTACTCTAATATCAGTGGCTGTACCCCTGACCTGTGTGTATTGATGGTACTCTCCCCCACTTAATGTTGTATGATAGTTGAAAATTTTCTCCACAGACAAACCCCTCTACCTGCAAGTGATGAGTGGCCTTTCTCCCAGTCTTGAATGGGATAATCTTTGCAGCCTCCTTCTCCTCAGTGGAGATCTCAGGAACAGCTTTGGGCCACAACATTATCTTGACCAGCCAACTCCAAAACAACTCCAGCAGTTACAAGAGGAGGTCACTAGGTCCATTGAGATCTTAGTTGATGATATCTGAGGTCTCCAAAGCCATATCACCTCACTGACAGGCGTGGTACTATGGAACAGACGGGCCTTAACCATGTTGTTATCATGTTAACCAATCAGGCCAGGCAAAATCACATCCATCAAACAGAGTCCAGAGACCTTCCCCCTCATTTCTTCTCCTCTATGAAATCCTCTCATTACTTGGTTACTGCCACTCTTAGGATCATTATCACCGTGTCTTTTATACTACGGACAGAGTCTGTTTAAGTGTTTACAGGAGGTGATAAGGGAATGAACCAAAGCCTTCACCAATCTGGTGGTCAAACAAATGCTGCTACAGGGATATACTCAGCTCTCTACCCAGAAGATCGCAGCTTGAGACATCGCACCATGCCAGCAAGAAGTAGCTCTAAAAGAAAGATCATTATCCCTCTACCCCTCCTGGACTATAGGAGCTGATGTAATCTCATACAACACCTGCTTTATAAAAAATAAAAGGGGGGAATGTTACTAAAATGTTATAGGTCTTATTTGTGGTGCTATCTACTTCCCAGACACCATCCTAGGCTCTAGCCCTTCCCCCTTCCCTGCTGCCATTGCTAGAAGCCAGGTGATCAGAGGGCCCAACCACAGATGTCAGCTCCACCCCTACCCTAATGGGATTTTCTGCTCCTATTTCCCTGCCCCCTGCAAAGGTATAACAGGACTTGTTAATCACACACCTGCTCTCTTTCTTAATTCCTCTCTCTCTTACTCTCTTGCCCTCCCCCACTCCCGGCCTGTCAGGCTTTCCCCACCCATCAATAAACCTTAAAAAAGAAAAAAAAGTTTAAGGCTGTGAACTTGCTGCCAATTAGTCAGTTGTTCTCTTTGAGGAATAAGCCATGCTGGAGACTCAACACTGGTCTCTGTTGCTGGCAGGTTGGCATTCAGAGGCAGCAGTAACTCACTGGTTTTGAAAAATGGTAATTGATGCTGTTGGGCCCACTGCCATCTTCTAGCCTGGTCACTATGACTGCTCCGTGCATGTACCCATCATGCCCTTGCTGGAGGGCTTAAGATGAAGTCTAAGTAATGGCAAATGGCTGGATCTTTTTGTCTTGTTGTTTATTTTTTGCCTCTTTTGTGGTGGATGCTCCCTGGTAGGTGTTAACATGTGATGCAAAAATTATACTTTGTGTTCACTCCCATATGACTATCTACAAGCCTGTTGTCACAGGCCTTGTTGAACGAATATAGCAAATAAGGTCATTTTGAGATGAACAAATGTAAAGAAGAAAATTCTAGTCCTGTACAAAGTTGAATAGTTTAAGAGATAATTACAAATGCAATAAACTGTTGACAAGTTTGATTAAAGTTATGATAACTTGAGATTTAGAAATCAAAGGGATACACATTGGAAAGGAGGAAGTCAAAATATCCCTATGTGTAGATGACATGATTCTATATATAGGGGAACCAAAAGACTACTAAGAGATTCTTGGAAATCATAAAAGAGTTTCGTAAAGTCGCAGGACATAAAATTAACACACAAAATCAATAACCTTTGTATACACAGACAATACCATGGCTGAGAAAGAAGTTCTTTTTTTTTTTTTTTTTTTTTTTTGACAGGCAGAATGGATAGTGAAAGAGAGACAGAGTGAAAGGTCTTCCCTTTGCTGTTTGTTCACCCTCCAATGGCTGCCACGGCTGGCGTGCTGCGGCCGGCGCGCCGCGCTGATCTGAAGGTAGGAGCCAGGTGCTTCTCCTGGTCTCCCATGGGGTGCAGGGCCCAAGCACTAGGACCATCCTCCACTGCCTTCCCAGGCCACAGCAGAGAGCTGGAACAGAATCCAGAGCCCCAACTGGGACTAGAACCCGGTGTGCTGGTACCACTAGGTGGAGGATTAGCCTATTGAGCCATGGCGCCAGCCGAGAAAGAAGTTCTAAAATCAATTCCATTCATAATAGCTACAGAAAAAATTAAATACCTTGGGATACATTTAACCAAGTAGGTAAAATATCTCTACAATGAAAATTAGAAAAAATTAATGGAAGAAATAGAAGACACAAAAAATGGGAATATCTTCCATGCTTGTGGGTGTCAAGAATTAATATCATCAAAATGTCCATACTACTGAAGATAATTTACAGATTCAATGTGATCCCAATCAAAATTCCAATAACATTCTTCTCAGATCAAGAAAAAATTATGCTAAAATACGCATGAAAGCACAAGATTGCTAAAGCAGTCTTCTACAACAAAAACAAAGCCAGAGGCAGCACAACATCAGATTTCAAGACATACTACAGTGCAGTTATAATCAAAACAGCCTGCTACTGGCACAAAAACAGATGTGTAGGCCAGTGGAACAGAATGAAGCCTCCAGAAAACAATCTACCCATCTACAACCAACTAATCTTTGACAAAGGAGCTAAAAAGCAATCCTCAGAGAAGGGACAGTATCTTCAATAAATGGTTCTAGGAAAATTGGATCTCCACATGCAGAAATATGAAACAAGACTCCTACATTACACCTTATACAAAAAAAAAAAAACCTCAAAATGTATCAAGGATCTGAACCTATGACCTGATACCATCAAATTACTAGAGGAGAACATTGGGGAAAATCTGCAAGACATTGTCATAGGCAAATACTGTTTGGAAAAGACCCCAGAAGCACAGAAAATCAAAATCTAAATAGACAAATGGGTTTACACCAGGCTGAGAAGCTTCAGCACTGCAAAAGAAATACTCAGGAAAGTGAAGAGGTAATCAACAGAATGAGAGAAAATATTTGCAAACTATGAAGCTGATAAAGGATTAATATCCTAAATCTATAAAGAGCTTAAGAAACTGAAGAACAACAAAACAATCCAGTTAAGAAATGGGCAAAGGGCTTGAACAGACATTTTTCAAAAGAGAAAATCCAAATGGCTTAAAGACACAGGAAAAAGTACCTAAGATCACTAGCCATCAGAGAAATGCAAATAAAAACCACAATGAGGTTTCATCACACCCCAGTTAGAATGGACCTCAAACAGAAATCAATAAACAATAAATTCTGGTGAGGAAATAAGAACCAAGGCACCCTCATCCACTGTTGGTGGGAGTGTAAACTAGTACAGCCATTGTGGAAGACAAATATGGATATATCTCAGAGTGCTGAAAATAGATACACCATATGATCCAGCCATCCCACTCCTGGGAATTTACCAAGGATAAATAAAATCAGCATATGAAAAAATTATCTGTACCCCCATGTTTATTGCAGCTCAGTTCATGATAGATAAGATATAGAATCAACCCATCAACCCAGATGTTCATCAACTGATGATTGGATAAAGAAATTATGGTTTATATACACTAAGGAATACTACTCAGCAGTTAAAAAATATTGAAATCCTGTCTCTTGCAACAAAATGGATGCAACTGGAAACCCTTATACTTAGTGAAATAAGCCAATCCAAAAAAGACAAAAGCCATATTATTTCCTTGATCTTTGGTAACAGAGTACCAAAAATGTAATGTATATGAGTAAAATTGACATTTAAGCTTCAATGATTGTTTACATTCCTTGTCTCTACTGTTGAGGAACAGAGGGTTTTTTTTATACTATTTGTTGAACTCATTAATTAGTGTAGTGTATACTTTATAAAGTGTAAAGAAAGATGAAAGTAGATCATCATAAAAATTAAGGAAGGGTGTGTTCGTGGGCAGGCAGGAGGATAGGGTGAGAAGTATCACTATGTTCCTAAATCTGTATACATGAAATACATGAAATGTATATATACCTTAAATGAAATTTTAAAAATTTTAAAAATAGAAACAATCTCATAATTTTTATTCTTAGAAAGCACTGCCAACCCTATGTCATAGGAAGTTTGATGCCAAAAGAGGAGGAAAAAGAGACTGAGAAAGTTTTCCTGGTAGTTAGTAATCCTGAATCCTCATTCTAGCTGGAGGCTACCAACCCAGGCACAGAAATGAGAAAGACAAACCAGGGAATGAAGCTGTAATAAGTATGTGGAACCAGAGAGGATATGACCTGAATTTGAGGCAAAGAACTCTCAGTGGTAACTGCCAACTGAAGGCAAGAAGGATTAGCCTACTGTTTTAAACCTCTCTCTTCCCACCAGCTAGAATAGGAGGCTTCTGGGCTTTTGGAGTAAGAAATCTTCTGGTTTGAGGAATATGCCATAAGGGACCCTGCTAAGGGCCTTATGAAAAGGCACAGTTGGAGTAAACAGCCTGCTGACAGTTGAGATTTGAATTTCAAATGCAGGAACTTCTGAAAGGAAAACAGTCTCAGTGCAACATAAATTGCTTCCAAATACTCAAAGACACAGCAGAAAGGGCAACAGGAAACCACATGAGGCAAAACAATTTTGATAAACTGTTAGAAAATCTGTTCTTTTTCCTGTATGCTCCTCCCAGCCCCAAGTAACCAAAAGAAGCAGTTCAATTAATTGAATCTATGCAGGGATTTCAAAGAAATTCTGAGGAGGAAGGTATTTTGGAAAACTACATGGAATGATTGAATCAACAGTTTCCTTTGACGAAATATCCCCTATCCCCTAGAGAGTGGGAGAAATTCCTGATCCAGTGTGAAGTCAGGCAGTCAACTGGAATATATGTAACTTTTAAAGTTGGAAGCTGTGTCCTGTTAGCCAGTTTCTGTTCTATACCTTACAGGCTCAACAAGGAATATGCATAGCGATTAATCACCACATGTTTTGTCATCAAGCAGTCTGCAGTAGATTGTAGACACCTCAACCAAAAAAATCTTCATTTTCTACCTTGAGAAAAAGCATTAAAGCATCTACCATTGTGTGGCTGGGGTATGAGATAGGCCAACTATGTGCATGTCACATGCTCAGAATCATCCAGAAGGTTGAACCTTTTTATAGAAAAGAAAATACAATTTTGTGAGCCACATATGAAGAATCAAATAAGATGAGTTGGAGGGTAGGATTTAGAATACATTTGAAAAGCACAGGCAGATTACTATTTTTCCAATCCTGTTTTTTTGGTTGACTTTTTTTTTTTTTTTTTTTTTTTTTTTTGTATTTCGTGTATCCCTACTGGTAACCTAGTCAAAGAGCAAATGTTGGATGCCTGCATTTCAGGCTGCACACACATTATTCTACCAGTGGGAAATAAGGTTCTTGCAGTCCTATTACAGGAAGCCAAATTGCTTCATCCCCAGAAGCCAGAGGATTTCACTAGCTGGCGGTGGGGAGCTCATACAAAGCTGTAATTTGCAATCTGAATCTAATTTAGAACCTCATTTTTTTAAAAAATGAAAATTAATATATTGAAAAAACACCTTGCACTACCACCTAGCTTCCTCTCAAATTCTTTAGAATTTACCAATAATCAATTTCTTTAGGAAAACTAGAGTTTAATCATTGTGTTACACATTCTTTCCTTTTGCACACACAGTACTATGTGAAATATGGGTGAAAACCAAACTTGACTGTGTAGAAACAAACCATCACATCATCCAAAAGAGTGAGTATCTTCCAAGTATTATATGCTTAAGAAAATCTATTTTGCCTTTTAAAAAATGTGAAAATTGTATGTGAATTCAGCCTTGAAATAAGCTTAGGAGAGCACTCTACCAATGTGAGATTGAATTTAGGGGCTGTCACTACTGTAGACGGAAAGAGCAAGGAGAACAAAAAAGGTCACACAGATCTAAGCTCTGGCGCTGTTCACCCACACCCACCCTTTCTCAAGCTGAATTAATGAGCAGTCTATGGATCTCCAGCTTCCCGACCATAACAAGCTCACAGTGGAGACAAGGAAAAGAGCAAGGGAATTCACAACTCAGAAATGTTTCCCTTCACTTGGAAGGTGTGCTGTAGCCAAGACAGGATAAGGATATTATTAGGCAAATAAACACCACTCTGCACTGCTGGAGGTTGGCAATGAAGATACAGGGTTAACCTTCTCAAAGGAAAGTTGCAGACAACACAAAGCCCCTACCCTTCATCTTCTCCATGTCCTGATTGATTCCGGAGCTCTTGACAAATGGAGAGAATCAGCCAAGTCGTGTTTTTCCCCCCTCCAGCTTCCTCCTAATCTCTGCTGTAAGTAAAAGCTAAAGACTAGGAAATGACCACAAGCTGGACAGAAGGGAAGGATTGGAGTGGGAATCATCTGTCAGCTGTTAACTCAGTTCTGGAAAACTAAAGCCTGAAGAACACTTACGTGGTAGAGGTTTTGTGGGACTCAAACATTACATGATGTGTGGGGGCAGGGGTCTGTCTTTAAGGAAAAAGAAGAGACTCATTTATAAAATTAATATTAGGTATGAGAAAGTATACAGTTTTTCAGAATAAAAAAATCCTAAAGATATAATTTTTGAAAGGCTAAGAAATATTTCCCTATGTATATCTTGTGATTTCTCATCTCAATTAGTGCATTAAAATTTTTCTGGGTCTCTTCTCACTACCATTGGAGAAGCTATAGTCAGGAATAGCTACATAATTTGTGGGATGTAGTGCAAAATGAAACTGTGGCATCTTGTTTAAAAAGAATTAAGAATTTGGAGATCATGGAAATAGAGCATTAAACAAAGCACATGGCCCTTTTGAGTGTGGGGCCCTTTGCAAAGGTTGCACACCTATCAGCACCACAGAATACAGGAAAATAATAAGTGATAAAATATTTCTATTAACTGATGGACTCCCCTCTGTAATATATTTTTCCTAGGTGTTTTGGCCACATATTTTTTGATTACCACTTTGTGTGATGAGCAGATGTAATACATTTTTTTCAATAAAAAGGAAAAGTAGTTCAGTCTTTCCTATAGCATATGTGACTAAAATTTGTCTTTTTAAAAAATCATTGGCTACTAGCCGGCGCCACGGCTCAACAGGCTAATCCTCCGCCTAGTGGCGCCGGCACACCGGGTTCTAGTCCTGCTCGGGGCACCAGATTCTGTCCCTGTTGCCCCTCTTCCAGGCCAGCTCTCTGCTATGGCCCGGGAGTGCACTGCAGGATGGCCCAAGTGCTTGGGCCCTGCACCCCATGGGAGACCAGGAGAAGCACCTGGCTCCTGCCATCGGATCAGCGCGGTGCGCCAGCCGCAGTGCGCCGGCTGTGGTGGCCACTGGAGGGTGAACCAACAGCAAAAGGAAGACCTTTCTCTCTGTCTCTCTCTCACTGACCACTCTGCCTGTCAAAAAAATAAAAAAGAAAAAAAGAAAACAATTGTTTAAAAAAAATTATTGGCTACTTTGAAAAGTTTCTTCTAGCGTTGCAACTCATTATTGTTCATGCCATGTAAGGGTTTAGGATTATTGTTAAGTTTAGGAAATTCACTGTCAAGTTCCTTTCTTATGGGAACTGTGAGATTTGCTTACCCAGACAGGCTTGGCACCAGCTGCATGCTTCTGGAGCTTGGCTCTCTGGGGTGCATTTGCATTGCAGAATGACCTCTGGCCTTTCTTCCTGTTGATATGGTAGGGGCGTTCACATAAGAGAGAGTGGTGGGAGCATACCTTGAAGCTACTCCTTCACTAGAATATCTACAATAACATGAGTGGTGTCTCAAACTAAATGATTCCCAAACCTAAGTTCCTCTTGACTGGATTCCAAAGATACTTGTGACCTCAACACCAACAGACAGGATGGAAAATGTCACAGTTTGGGCAGTGGGGTTCTGAAGTCAAGATGGAAAGAGACAATGCTCTTAGGTAACCACTCTTAAAATATTTCACTTCTGCAAATTTTGTAATAACAAGTGATATAGAAAGGGCTCATGGAGGATTCACTCACATTAGCCTGGTAGTAAATCGACTTCTGATAATGAAACACATCACATCAGCATTTGGCATTCTACTCATTTGAAGAAAATATGTTCCAACCACAACACAGAATCATGAAGCTGGCTCTAATACTAACTGGGCAATTGGTGGTCATTTTCTTTGCTAGACAAAAGGTGACTTAAATTCTACATGGCAAAGACGGCTGACAACCCTTTTGTGTTTTTTTAGGAGCACATGTCTACTTAGATAATATGGGCTGTGCTACTTATTGTAAGTTAAGATGAATGAAAAGAGGCTACTCACTGATTTGAAGTAAATGGCCATTTCTGAACATTTCATTTGGCATTTACTCCTAGAAAAGTACATGCACAGAGAAAGTGTTTTCCAGAAAATCAAGGTTCTGTTCTGAAAAGAAATATTTTACTCATTCTAGCAAGCAATGTGACTTAGAAAAGACTTAATTTTGTAATGCAATGTCATTTAGACATTCGGTACCTAGCATTTCACAGTTCTTAAAAGTAAATGTGATTATCAGACATTGGTTACACAGTCAGAGTTCAAGAGGCAAATAGCCTATAAAACAAAAAAAAGGGTCTATGATGATATCCAGCAGTGATGAATGAGTCCCTAGAGTCAGCTTGCAATCTTTCATTGCCAGAGAGAAAAGAAGCAACATGAAAAAATTGAAAATTGGATAATCTACCCGGCTAATAAGAGCTGCACACTCACTCTTTGGGGCCAACCCTTTGGCCTTTTTTTTTTTTTTTCTTAAAAACACACAAAAAAAGGGGGAGGAGGCAAGATGGCGGAATAGGAAGGGAGCACACTGATAGTCCAGGGAGAGATAGTTTAATAAAAGTGGAGATACTGCAGGTTCAAGGAAAAGTAGGGGAGGAAACAGCAGAAGAAACTCTTCTGGAACGCATGATTCACAGCGGACCTGCGTGGAGAGCGTGGGAGCCCACAGTTCAGGACACCAGCGGCAGACTCAACACACCAGCGCTGGAATGCGAGTTGAGCCGAACCTCAATAGCCCGAGACACCGGCAGGCAAGCGGAGAGAGGAGACTAGAGGGAACAACCCCCGGGGGGGGGGGGGGGAGTTCACCAGGCTAACTGGAAGAGAGAAAAAAAAAAAGGTGACTGGTACGGACACGGGTTTATCTCTCTCCGCTCACCTCTCAAGGGCGAGCAAGACAAAGATCAGGCTCCATCTTGGACATACGTCATAAGCAGAGCGACCTCAGGTCTGCACTGGCCCTGAGCCTAGCAGAAAAACCTGAGTCTGGGCGGGGCAAATTAACAGGAGATTAGGACCTAGTAAATTTGTGGTGCTACTGAACTGAGACTGTGAAAAAAGAGACGGTGGGGGAGAGAACTCACGGAATTCACGTGAGCACTCTCCAGAGACGCTACAATTCCGTAACTTTGGCAACCCAGTGGGAGACTGAAGGAGAATCTGAGCCCACTCTGAGGGCCGAACAGATTCCCTGTGTGGTCCTTGGGAAAGAGCTTCCGATCTCTGGCTCCTGTGGGTATATCATTTGCCTGCTAACTACCTCCAACTTTGTTCAGCTGTGCGGAATTACTTCCCTTTTGAATCAAAAAAAAAAAGAAAGAGAGAGAGAGAGATTTACCACGCCTAACCTGGGAGTGTCACCTTTGGCACACCAAACAGAGCTCTCAGGCCACACCCATCTCAAGCCCTAAGGCTCCATCAAAAACAGATAGTCCACTTAATCTAGAGTCATAGTATAACAAGAAAAAGCACCACAGTGAAGAAACCAAATATCTCCAATATGCCAAATAACAAACGCAAAAACCGAGGTAATAAAAACAAGGAAGTCACCATGACGCCCTCAAATGAAAAAGACACCCCAATTCAAGATTATGAAGATGATGACATAGAAGAAATGCAAGAAGAAGATCTCAAAAAATTGATAAGAACATTAAGAAGTTCTCAAAAACAAATTCTTGAACTACAGAAATCCTTAATGGACAAGATAGAAAATCTCTCTCGTGAAAATGAAATATTAAGGAGGAATCAAAATGAAACGAAACAACTAGTACAACAGGAAACTGTGATAGTTGTGGGGAGCAACCCGGACTGGACTGAGTTACTGGAATTAAGACTTATTCTATGCATCTGCTCTCCCACAATATGGTGCTGGGAGAGGAGAAAACAGCTTCTACGCAGCTGC
Source organism: Oryctolagus cuniculus (assembly GCF_051225735.1). NCBI lineage: Eukaryota > Metazoa > Chordata > Mammalia > Lagomorpha > Leporidae > Oryctolagus > Oryctolagus cuniculus. The sequence goes on along the minus strand of NC_142871.1, from coordinate 101,482,740 downwards.
CTCCAGTTCAACCAATAAACTGTAGGACCTACTCCTGATTGGAGGAGAGCAGCGTACTCGGGATGTGGGTAGCAGAGTTGGGATTGGTGGAAGAGGACTATAAAGCAGGAGAGAGACAACATGCACCAGGAACATCTAAGGGGAACATCTATCTGAAGGAACACCTGTGCAGCCCCCGAGAGAGCCGGCCGGCGGTGTGCCGCTCCCCCGCGGAAGTGGGGAATGTGGCAGGGGGAACCGCCCTTCCACGGAGGTGGAAGGGTCGGTAGCCAACCTGGGAAGAACCAGCAGCAAACCCGGGGAGGGCCGAGCAGACAAAAGAACAGCGCAGGGTCCTGTGTCTTTCCCCCACGAAGACGGGGAGCGACAATAGTGACTGAAGTGAAGAATTCAATAGATCAAATGAAAAACACAATAGAGAGCCTTACAAACAGAATGGGTGAAGCAGAAGAGAGAATATCAGACTTAGAAGACAGAGAACAGGAAAGGATACAGTCAGACCAAAGAAAAGAAGAGGAAATTAGAAATCTAAAACATATTGTCAGGAATCTGCAGGATACTATTAAAAAACCCAACATTCGGGTTCTAGGAGTTCCTGAAGGCATGGAGAGGGAGAAAGGATTAGAAGGCCTTTTTAGTGAGATATTAGCAGAAAATTTCCCAGGTTTGGAGAAGGACAGAGAAATCCTAGTACAGGAAGCTCACAGAACCCCTAATAAACACGACCAAAAGAGATCCTCACCACGACACGTTGCAATTAAACTCTCCACAGTGAAACATAAAGAAAAGATCCTAAAATGTGCAAGAGAGAAATGTCAGATTACTCTCAGAGGATCTCCAATCAGACTCACAGCTGACTTCTCATCAGAAACTCTACAAGCTAGGAGGGAATGGCGAGATATAGCCCAGGTACTAAGAGAGAAAAACTGCCAGCCCAGAATATTATATCCTGCAAAGCTATCATTTGTGAATGAAGGTGAAATAAAGACTTTTCATAGCAAACAGAAATTGAAAGAATTTGTCGCCACTCGCCCAGCCCTGCAACAGATGCTTAAAGATGTGTTACACACAGAAACACAGAAACACGGTCATCAATATGAAAGAAGGTAAAGGAAGGAAACCTCACAGCTAAAGATCACAGGGAATTCAAAGCATATATTAGAACTTTTCTTTGGCTAATGGCAGGGCAAATTTACCACTTTTCATTAGTCACATTGAACGTTAATGACCTGAACTGTCCAGTTAAAAGACACCGATTGGCTGATTGGGTTAAGGAACAAAACCCATCTATTTGCTGCTTACAAGAAACACATCTTTCCAACAAAGATCCATACAGACTGAAAGTGAAAGGCTGGAAAAAGATATACCACGCCAACAGAAATGAAAAAAGAGTGGGCGTAGCCATCTTAATATCGGACAACATAAACTTTACCACAAAAACTGTTAAGGGAGACAAAGAGGGGCACTATATAATGATTAAGAGATCAATACAACAAGAAGATATAACAATTATCAATGTATATGCACCTAACTACAGGGCACCAGTTTATCTAAAAGATTTGTTAAGGGACTTAAAGGGAGACTTAGACCCCAATACAATAGTACTGGGGGACTTCAATACTCCACTCTCAGAAATAGACAGATCAATAGGACAGAAGATCAACAAGGATACAGTAGATTTAAACGACACTATAGCCCAAATGGATCTAACAGATATCTACAGAACTTTCAATCCTACAGCTGAAGTTTTTACATTCTTCTCAGCAGTACATGGAACCTTCTCTAGGATTGACCACATACTAGGCCATAAAGCAAGTCTCAGCAAATTCAAAAGAATTAGAATCATACCATGCAGCTTCTCAGTCCATAAAGGAATGCAGTTGGAAATTAGCAACTCAGGAATCCCTAGAGCATACGCAAACATATGGAGATTGAACAACATGCTCCTGAATGAACAATGGGTCATAGAAGAACTTAAAAGAGAAATCAAAAATTTTCTGTAAGTAAATGAGGATAACAGCACAACATACCAAAACTTATGGGACGCAGCAAAAGCAGTGTTAAGAGGAAAGTTTATATCAATAGGTGCCTACATCAAGAAATTGGAAAGGCACCAAATAGATGAGCTTTCAATTCACCTCAAGGATCTAGAAAACCTACAGCAAACCAGACCCAAATCTAGTAAGAGAAGAGAAATAATTAAAATCAGAGAAGAAATTAACAGGATTGAATCCAAAAAAAACATTACAAAAAATCAGCCAAACGAGGAGCTGGTTTTTTGAAAAAATAAACAAAATTGACACCCCATTGGCCCAACTAACTAAAAAAAGAAAAGACCCAAATCCATAAAATCAGAGATGAAAAAGGAAATGTAACAACAGACACCACAGAAATAAAAAGAATCATCAGAAATTACTACAAGGACTTGTATGCCAGCAAAGAGGGAAACCTATCAGAAATGGATAGATTCCAGGACACATGCAACCTACCTAAATTGAACCAGGAAGACATCGAAAACCTAAACACACCCATAACTGAGACCGAAATTGAAACAGTAATAAAGGCCCTCCCAACAAAGAAAAGCCCAGGACCAGATGGATTCACTGCTGAATTCTACCAGACATTTAAAGAAGAACTCACTCCAATTCTTCTCAAACTATTCAGAACAATCGAAGAAGAGGGAATGCTCCCAAATTCTTTCTATGAAGCCAGCATCACCTTAATCCCTAAGCCGGAAAAAGATGCAGCACTGAAAGAGAATTACAGACCAATATCCCAGATGAACATAGATGCAAAAATCCTCAATAAAATTCTCGCCAATAGAATGCAACAACACATCAGAAAGATCATCCACCCAGACCAAGTGGGATTTATCCCTGGTATGCAGGGATGGTTTAATGTGCACAAGACAATCAATGTGATACACCACATTAACAGACTGCAGAAGAAAAACCATATGATTATCTCAATAGATGCCAAGAAAGCATTTGATAAAATACAACACCCGTTCATGATGAAAACTCTAAGCAAACTGGGTTTGGAAGGAACATTCCTCAATACAATCAAAGGAATTTATGAAAAACCCACAGCCGACATCCTATTGAATGGGGAAAAGTTGGAAGCATTTCCACTGAGATCTGGTACCAGACAGGGATGCCCACTCTCACCACTGCTATTCAATATAGTTCTGGAGGTTCTAGCCAGAGCTATTAGGTAAGAAAAAGAAATTAAAGGAATACAAATTGGGAAGGAAGAACACAATCTATCCCTCTTTGCAGATGACATGATTCTTTATTTAGGGGACCCAAAGAACTCTACCAAGAGACTATTGGAACTCATAGAAGAGTTTGGCAAAGTAGCAGGGTATAAAATCAATGCACAAAAATCAACAGCCTTTGTATACACAGATAATGCCATGGCTGAGGAAGAACTTCTAAGATCAATCCGATTCACAATAGCTACAAAAACAATCAAATACCTTGGAATAAACTTAACCAAGGACTTTAAAGATCTCTACGATGAGAATTACAAAACCTTAAAGAAAGAAATAGAAGAGGATACCAAGAAATGGAAAAATCTGCCATGCTCATGGATTGGAAGAATCAACATCATCAAAATGTCCATTCTCCCAAAAGCAATTTATAGATTCAATGCAATACCAATGAAGATGCTGAAGACCTTCTTCTCAGATCTGGAAAAAATGATGCTGAAATTCATATGGAGGCACAAGAGACCTTGAATAGCTAAAGCAATCTTGTACAACAAAAACAAAGCCGGAGGCATCACAATACCAGATTTCAGGACATACTACAGGCAGTTGTAATCAAAACAGCATGGTACTGGTACAGAAACAGATGGATAGACCAATGGAACAGAATTGAAACACCAGAAATCAACCCAAACATCTACAGCCAACTTATATTTGATCAAGGATCTAAAACCAATTCCTGGAGCAAGGACAGTCTATTCAATAAGTGGTGCTGGGAAAATTGGATTTCCACGAGCAGAATCATGAAGCAAGACCCCTACCTTACACCTTACACAAAAATCCACTCAACATGGATTAAAGACCTAAATCTATGACCTGACACCATCAAGTTATTAGAGAACATTGGAGAAACCCTTCAAGATATTGGCACAGGCAGAGAATTTCTGGAAAAGACCCGGGAGGCACAGGCAGTCAAAGCCAAAATCAACTATTGGGATTGCATCAATTTGAGAAGTTTCTGTACTGCAAAAGAAACAGTCAGGAGAGTGAAGAGACAACCGACAGAATGGGAAAAAATATTTGCAAACTATGCAACAGATAAAGGGTTAATAACCAGAATCTACAAAGAGATCAAGAAACTCCACAAAAACAAAACAAATAACCCACTTAAGAGATGGGCCAAGGACCTCAACAGACATTTTTCAAAAGAGGAAATCCAAATGGCCAACAGGCACATGAAAAAATGTTCAAGGTCATTAGCAATCAGGGAAATGCAAATCAAAACCACAATGAGGTTTCACCTCACCCCGGTTAGAATGGCTCACATACAGAAATCTACCAACAACAGATGCTGGCAAGGATGTGGGGAAAAAGGGACACTAACCCACTGTTGGTGGGAATGCAAACTGGTCTTTACTTAATGCATACTAAACTGATCTTCTGTAAAAAAAAAAAAAAAAAAAGGAAAAGAAAAAGAAATTATCAATTCCCAACTTGACTCTCACTGGGATTAAACATGACAATAGGTCTGATCTGATTTCATCATCATTTAAAAAATCATCTATTATTTTTCACTTTATGTTTGTGTGGGAGCAAACTGTTGAAATCTTTACTTAATGTATGCTAAACTGATCTTTTGCATATAAAGAGAATCGAAAATGAATCCTCATGTGAATTGAAGGGGAGAGGGGGTGGGAATGTGGAGGGATGCGGGTGGGAGAGACGATATGGGGGGGAAGCCATTGTAATCCATGGGCCGTACTTTGGAAATTTATATTCATTAAATAAAAGTTAAAAAAAACACACAAAAAAAGATTCATTTATTTGAAAGCAGAGTTACAGAGAGGCAGAGGCAGAGAGAGAGAGAGAGAGAGAGAGAGAGAGAGAGAGAGAAAGTTCTTCCATCCTCTGGTTCACTCCCCAGATGGCTGCAATGGCTGGAGCTGTGCCAATTTGAAGCCAGTAGCCAGGAGCTTCTTCCAGATCTCTCACATGTGTGCAGGCGCCCACAGACTTGGGCCATCCTCCGCTGCCTTCCCAGGCCATAGCAGAGAGCTGGATCGGAAGTGGAGCAGCCAGGACTCAAACCCGCACCCATATGGGATTGCTGGCACTGAGGCAGTGGCTTTACTCACGATGCCACAGACTCGGTCTCTTCTTTATCCTCATCCTTCTCAATCCCTTGGCCATCCTTGAGACTACAAAACTCCTTCCTGAATTCCTTTCTTTCTATTTATAATTCTTATTTATTTGAGTTTATTTATTTAGAGAACACTCCCTACTTCTGGCTCACTCCCCAGATTGCCATGAAAACCAAGACTGGGCTGGGTGGAAACTGGTAGCCAGGAACCCAAATCAGGGACTTTCACATAGGGTGCAGGAGCCCAATTACTTGAGCATCGCTGCTGCCTCCCAGTTCTGATACATTAGCAGGAAGCTAAGTCAGGAGCCAGAGCCAAGTATTGAACTCACCCACTTGGATATGGAGCCCCGGCATCTTAACTTGCATTTTAACAGCTAGCCCAAATGCTCATGCCCTCTGTTTCTTTGATTTTCCTACCTACCTTCAATTCCTATGATGGTAAGTTTTCTGTTCACTCCTCCACCCCTTGCTCTCCTCATATTTTCTCCTGTTCTACAACCTCTGTGCACCTCCTTTGCCCTCTCTGTGGTTTCACTCACCCTGACTCTCATTGTCTTCCCCTTCTAGTCTCACATGATTGACTTGCTGGCTTGTAAAGCCTCAAATACTTATTATGTTCCTTCTGTTTCTGCCCACCCCACACCCCCTGCTAGTCACTTGGTTTGAAGATTTGGGTCATCTCTGACTATTCCAACTTCTAACACTGAAATCTCTCTCTCATCTGTACTTTTCTCTTCATCTCCAATAGCATTATTTCAATTTTGCCCTCATCACTGCCTAACTGATTAAAATATTCTGTGCTTCAACTTCAATCTTTTTTTAATATATTCTAAATATTTCCTCCAAGTATAATTAAACGTTACGTTTCACTGCTCAAATACTTCTGATAGCTCTTCATTGCCATCCTTCATAAGGTAAAAAAAAATTTCTTAATGTAATATTTCAATCTTTCCACAATCTAACTTTACCACATCTTTCCAGTATTATGTCATGCAACTCTTCCTCATTCACCCTTTGATTTAGTGGAGGAGAAATGAAAGGACAATGTATGACATAGGGTTGTCATGTGGATAATTGGGACCTGATTATTTCCCCAGAGCACCAACAAAATGTTTTGATGAGAGACTTAATGAGAAAGGACATGTAGCTAGGTTAATGGCTACGGAAATGAACAGAGGGACTGGGCCAATAATGAGCACAGATGCTCTTAAATGGACCGAGCTTGGGATACAGGTTGTCTGCATCCCTAGAATGTGTAATGTCCTTCACTCGTCAGTTAGTGAAGGCAGACTTTGCAAATGTCCCTAAGCACAATTCCTGGAATGCTGAAATCTTAACAAACCTTTATTAGTGGACTGACAACTTTTGCCTCTCTTTATGAAAAAAGACAGGAAGATGCCCTGGATTAGCAATCCTGATGTGCTGTCTTTACATCTTTTGTTATCTTTTACTTTGCATTGACATTTTCTGTCATCTCTTACGGAAAGCTAATTTTAAGACTGTTTTCTCCACATTATCTCTTCTCCGAAGGAGATCTGATCATTGGGAACATAGAATGAAGAAAATCCATGAGGCACAATGGGGACTGGAGTATTAGGAAAAGGTGGCACTGTGATAAAACACAGAGGAAATAACTTTATTAATTTTTCTGCTAAATCATTGAAAGAAGGGCTATGACAAGACAGCATGCGTTTTTATTTTTAATTTTTAATTTTTTTTGTTTTTTTATTTTATTTTTTTTAACTTTTATTTAATGAATATAAATTTCCAAAGTACAGCTTATGGATTACAATGGCTTCCCCCCATAACGTCCCTCCCACCCGCAACCCTCCCCTTTCTCACTCCCTCTCCCCTTTCATTCACATCAAGATTCATTTTCGATTCTCTTTATATACAGAAAATCAGTTTAGCATCCATTAAGTAAAGATTTCAACAGTTTGCTCCCACACAGAAACATAAAGTGAAAAATACTGTTTGAGTACTAGTTATAGCATTAAATCACAATGTACAGCACACTAAGGACAGAGATCCTACATGAGGAGTAAGTGCACAGTGACTCCTGTTGTTGACTTAACAAATTAACACTCTTGTTTATGGCCTCAGTAATCACCCTAGGCTCTTGTCATGAGCTGCCAAGGCTATGGAAGCCCCCTGGGTTCACCGACTCTGATCATATTTAGACAAGGCCATGGTCAAAGTGGAAGTTCTCTCCTCCCTTCAGAGAAAGGTACCTCCTTCTTTGATGGCCCGTTCTTTCCACTGGGATCTCACTCATGGAGATCTTTCTTTCAGGTTTTTTTTTTTCCCCCAGAGTGTCTTGGCTTTCCATGCCTGAAATACTCTCATGGGCTTTTCAGCCAGATCCCCATGCCTTAAGGGCTGATTCTGAGGCCAGAGTGTTGTTTAGGACATCTGCCATTCTATGAGTCTGCTGTGTATCTCACTTCCCATGTTGGATCATTCTCTCCCTTTTTTATTCTATCAGCTAGTATTTGCAGACACTATTCTTGTTTATGTGATACCTTTGGTTCTTAGTCCTATCATTATGATCAGTTGTGAACAGAAATTGATCACTGGGACTAGTGAGATGGCATTGGTACATGCCACCTTGATGGGATTGAATTGGAATCCCCTGGTATGTTTCTAACTCTACCGTTTGAGGTAAGTCAGCTTGAGCATGTCCCGAATTGCACATCTCTTCCCTCTCTTATTCCCCCTGTTATTTTTTAACAACGATCACTTTTCAGTTAAGTTTCAGCACTTAAGAAGAATTGTGTATTGGTTACAGTATTCATTTTTAAACACTCATATCCTAGTTTGGTTTGTCTTGATATATTTATATCAGTTATGTATTTGTTACAAAGTTTACCTCTGACACACATATGCTGAGCTTCTCTCTCATCTAACTCTGCCACACACATATGACATTTCGGTAAAGATTTTTTGCAAAATGCATATAATGAAAAACTATTCATCAATTTCAATTTTTGCATGAAAATTTTTTTTGCATGAAACTTGTTTTTAAAATCCATGTCTCCATGAACTTTTGAAATATCCTCATATGCACACACCTAGCCATAGTCACATCCTATTTGAAGAAATAAGATAAATGAGACAAGCATTTAAGCTCATTTAAAATATATTGATCAGTATATTTAATTGACAATGAATACTCTTAGTTTAAAAATATTTGATTTGGGTAAAATTAAAAGCAAAATCAATAGATACATGTAAGAAATGAGGTACAAAGTGTTTCAAATTGAGGAAATAATATTTTGGTGTAGGCAATTAACAGAAGTAATGTTGTCATTTTGAAAAGCCATACGATGTTCTCTAATAATTTGATGGTGTCAGGTCGTAGATTTAGAACTTTAATCCATGTTGAGTGGATTTTTGTGTAAGGTGTAAGGTAGGGGCTTGCTTCATGGTTCTGCACGTGGAAATCCAGTTTTCCCAGCACCATTTACTGAATAGACTGTCCTTACTCCAGGAATTGGATTTAGATCCTTGATCAAATATAAGTTGGCTATAGATGTTTGGATTAATATTTGGTGCTCGCTTCAGCAGCACATATACTAAAATTGGATTAATTTTTGGTGTTTCAATTCTATTCCATTGGTCTATCCATCTGTTTCTGTACCAGTATCATGCTGTTTTGATTACAACTGCCCTGTAGTATGTCCTGAAATCTGGTATTGTGATGCCTCCAGCTTTGTTTTTGTTGTACAAGATTACATTAGCTATTTGAGGTCTCCTGTGTCTCCATATGAATTTCAGCATCATTTTTTCCAGATCTGAGAAGAATGTCTTTGGTATTTTTTTTTTTGACAGGCAGAGTGGACAGTGAGAGAGAGGGAGAGAGAGAGAGAGACAGAGAGAACGGTCTTCCTTTTCTGTTGGTTCACCCCCCAGTGGCCGCTGCGGCCGGCATGCTGCGGCTGGCGCACCGCGCTGATCAGAAGCCAGGAGCCAGGTGCTTCTCCTGGTCTCCCACGTGGGTGCAGGGCCCAAGGACTTGGGCCATCCTCCACTGCACTCCCGGGCCACAGCAGAGAGCTGGACTGGAAGAGGAGCAACCGGGACAGAATCCAGTGCCCCGACAGGGACTAGAACCCTGGGGTGTGGGAGCCGCAGGCAGAGGATTAACCTGTTGAGCTGCATTGCCAGCCGGTCTTTGGTATTCTGACTGGTATAGCATTGAATCTATAAATTGCTTTTGGGAGAATGGACATTTTGATGATATTGATCCTTCCAATCCATAAGCATGGAAGCTTTTGCCATTTTTTTGGTATCCTCTTCTATTTCTTGCTTTAAGATTTTGTAATTCTCATCGTAGAGATCTTCAACCTCCTTGGTTAAGTTTATTCCAAGGTAATTGATTGTTTTTGTGGCTATTGTGAATGGCATCTCATATGGGTGCCTGTTTGTGTCCCGGCTGCTCCACTTATGATCCACTTCTGATCCTGTTAATGTTCCTTGGAAAGCAGTGGAAGATGACCCAAGTACTTAGGACTCTGCACCCACGTGGGAGACCTGCATGAAGCTCCTACCTCCTAGCTTTGGCGTAGCCCAGCCCTGGCTGTTGTGGCCATTTGGGGAATGAATTAGAGATGAAAATCTCTGTCTCTTTCTCTCTGTAACTCTGCCTTTCAAATTAATAAATAAACCTTTTACAAAATTCCAACATCCCTGCATGACAAAAACTTTGAACAATTTATTTATAGAAGGAATGTTACTCAACATAATGAAGGCCACTTTTAAGAAACCAATACTAGCATCATACTAAATGAGAAAAAACTGGGGATTTAGAGGCAAGATGGCGGAATAGGAAGGGAGCACACTGATAGTCCGGGGAGAGATAATTTAATAAAAGTGGAGATACTGCAGGTTCAAGGAAGAGCAGGGGAGGAAACAGCAGAAGAAACTCTTCTGGAACGCGTGATTCACAGCGGACCTGCGTGGAGAGCGTGGGAGCCCACAGTTAGGGACACCAGTGGCAGACTCAACACACCAGCGCTGGAACGCGAGGTGAGCCGAACCTCAATAGCCAGAGACACCGGCAGGCAAGCAGAGAGAGGAGACTAGAGGGAACGACCCCCGGGGGGGGGAAGTTCACAAGGCTAACTGGAAGAGAGAGAAAGAAAAAAAAAAAGGTGACTGGTACGGACACGGGTTTATCTCTCTCCGCTCACCTCTCAAGGGCGAGCAAGACAAAGATCAGGCTCCATCTTGGACATACGTCATAAGCAGAGCGACCTCAGGTCTGCACTGGCCCTGAGCCTAGCAGAAAAACCTGAGTCTGGGCGGGGCAAATTAACAGGAGATTAGGACCTAGTAAATTTGTGGTGCTACTGAACTGAGACTGTGAAAAAAGAGACGGTGGGGGAGAGAACTCACGGAATTCACGTGAGCACTCTCCAGAGACGCTACAATTCCGTAACTTTGGCAACCCAGTGGGAGACTGAAGGAGAATCTGAGCCCACTCTGAGGGCCGAACAGATTCCCTGTGTGGTCCTTGGGAAAGAGCTTCCGATCTCTGGCTCCTGTGGGTATATCATTTGCCTGCTAACTACCTCCAACTTCACTCAGCTGTGGGGAACTACTTCCCTTTTGAATCAAAAAAAGAAAGAGAGAGAGAGAGAGAGAGATTTACCATGCCTAACCTGGGAGTGTCACCTTTGGCACACCAAACAGAGCTCTCAGGCGACACCCATCTCAAGCCCTAAGGCTCCATCAAAAACAGATAGTCCACTTAATCTAGAGTCATAGTATAACAAGAAAAAGCACCACAGTGAAGAAACCAAATATCTCCAATATGCCAAATAACAAGCGCAAAAACCGAGGTAATAAAAACAAGGAAGTCACCATGACGCCCTCAAATGAAAAAGACACCCCAATTCAAGATTATGAAGATGATGACATAGAAGAAATGCAAGAAGCAGATCTCAAAAAATTGATAAGAACATTAAGAAGTTCTCAAAAACAAATTCTTGAACTACAGAAATCCTTAATGGACAAGATAGAAAATCTCTCTCGTGAAAATGAAATATTAAGGAGGAATCAAAATGAAACGAAACAACTAGTACAACAGGAAACTGTGATAGTGACTGAAGTGAAGAATTCAATAGATCAAATGAAAAGCACAATAGAGAGCCTTACAAACAGAATGGGTGAAGCAGAAGAGAGAATATCAGACTTAGAAGACAGAGAACAGGAAAGGATACAGTCAGACCAAAGAAAAGAAGAGGAAATTAGAAATCTAAAACATATTGTCAGGAATCTGCAGGATACTATTAAAAAACCCAACATTCGGGTTCTAGGAGTTCCTGAAGGCATGGAGAGGGAGAAAGGATTAGAAGGCCTTTTTAGTGAGATATTAGCAGAAAATTTCCCAGGTTTGGAGAAGGACAGAGAAATCCTAGTACAGGAAGCTCACAGAACCCCTAATAAACACGACCAAAAGAGATCCTCACCACGACACGTTGCAATTAAACTCTCCACAATGAAACATAAAGAAAAGATCCTAAAATGTGCAAGAGAGAAATGTCAGATTACTCTCAGAGGATCTCCAATCAGACTCACAGCTGACTTCTCATCAGAAACTCTACAAGCTAGGAGGGAATGGCGAGATATAGCCCAGGTACTAAGAGAGAAAAACTGCCAGCCCAGAATATTATATCCTGCAAAGCTATCATTTGTGAATGAAGGTGAAATAAAGACTTTTCATAGCAAACAGAAATTGAAAGAATTTGTCGCCACTCGCCCAGCCCTGCAACAGATGCTTAAAGATGTGTTACACACAGAAACACAGAAACACGGTCATCAATATGAAAGAAGGTAAAGGAAGGAAACCTCACAGCTAAAGATCACAGGGAATTCAAAGCATATATTAGAACTTTTCTTTGGCTAATGGCAGGGCAAATTTACCACTTTTCATTAGTCACATTGAACGTTAATGACCTGAACTGTCCAGTTAAAAGACACCGATTGGCTGATTGGGTTAAGGAACAAAACCCATCTATTTGCTGCTTACAAGAAACACATCTTTCCAACAAAGATCCATACAGACTGAAAGTGAAAGGCTGGAAAAAGATATACCACGCCAACAGAAATGAAAAAAGAGTGGGCGTAGCCATCTTAATATCGGACAACATAAACTTTACCACAAAAACTGTTAAGAGTGACAAAGAGGGACACTATATAATGATTAAGGGATCAATACAACAAGAAGATATAACAATTATCAATGTATATGCACCTAACTACAGGGCACCGGTTTATCTAAAAGATTTGTTAACGGACTTAAAGGGAGACTTAGACCCCAATACAATAGTACTGGGGGACTTCAATACTCCACTCTCAGAAATAGACAGATCAATAGGACAGAAGATCAACAAGGATACAGTAGATTTAAATGACACTATAGCCCAAATGGATCTAACAGATATCTACAGAACTTTCAATCCTACAGCTAAAGATTTTACATTCTTCTCAGCAGTACATGGAACCTTCTCTAGGATTGACCACATACTAGGCCATAAAGCAAGTCTCAGCAAATTCAAAAGAATTAGAATCATACCATGCAGCTTCTCAGACCATAAAGGAATGCAGTTGGAAATTAGCAACTCAGGAATCCCTAGAGCATACGCAAACACATGGAGATTGAACAACATGCTCCTGAATGAACAATGGGTCATAGAAGAAATTAAACGAGAAATCAAAAATTTTCTGGAAGTAAATGAGGATAACAGCACAACATACCAAAACTTATGGGACGCAGCAAAAGCAGTGTTAAGAGGAAAGTTTATATCAATAGGTGCCTACATCAAGAAATTGGAAAGGCACCAAATAGATGAGCTTTCAATTCACCTCAAGGATCTAGAAAACCTACAGCAAACCAGACCCAAATCTAGTAGGAGAAGAGAAATAATTAAAATCAGAGAAGAAATCAACAGGATTGAATCAAGAAAAACATTCCAAAAAATCAGCCAAACGAGGAGCTGGTTTTTTGAAAAAATAAGCAAAATTGACACCCCATTGGCCCAACTAACTAAAAAAAGAAGAGAAAAGACCCAAATCCATAAAATCAGAGATGAAAAAGGAAATGTAACAACAGACCCCACAGAAATAAAAGGAATCATCAGAAATTACTACAAGGACTTGTATGCCAGCAAAGAGGGAAACCTATCAGAAATGGATAGATTCCGGGACACATGCAACCTACCTAAATTGAACCAGGAAGACATCGAAAACCTAAACACACCCATAACTGAGACCGAAATTGAAACAGTAATAAAGGCCCTCCCAACAAAGAAAAGCCCAGGACCAGATGGATTCACTGCTGAATTCTACCAGACATTTAAAGAAGAACTAATTCCAATTCTTCTCAAACTATTCAGAACAATCGAAGAAGAGGGAATGCTCCCAAATTCTTTCTATGAAGCCAGCATCACCTTAATCCCTAAGCCGGAAAAAGATGCAGCACTGAAAGAGAATTACAGACCAATATCCCAGATGAACATAGATGCAAAAATCCTCAATAAAATTCTCGCCAATAGAATGCAACAACACATCAGAAAGATCATCCACCCAGACCAAGTGGGATTTATCCCTGGTATGCAGGGATGGTTTAATGTGGGCAAGACAATCAATGTGATACACCACATTAACAGACTGCAAAAGAAAAACCATATGATTATCTCAATAGATGCCGAGAAAGCATTTGATAAAATACAACACCCGTTCATGATGAAAACTCTAAGCAAATTGGGTATGGAAGGAACATTCCTCAATACAATCAAAGCAATCTATGAAAAAACCCACAGCCAACATCCTATTGAATGGGGAAAAGTTGGAAGCATTTCCACTGAGATCTGGCACCAGACAGGGATGCCCACTCTCACCACTGCTATGTAACATAGTTCTGGAAGTTTTATCCGGAGCCATCAGACAAGAAAAAGAAATTAAAGGAATACAAATTGGGAAGGAAGAACACAATCTATCCCTCTTTGCAGATGACATGATTCTTTATTTAGGGGACCCAAAGAACTCTACTAAGAGACTATTGGAACTCATAGAGGAGTTTGGCAAAGTAGCAGGGTATAAAATCAATGCACAAAAATCAACAGCCTTTGTATACACAGACAATGCCATGGCTGAGGAAGAACTGCTAAGATCAATCCGATTCACAATAGCTACAAAAACAATCAAATACCTTGGAATAAACTTAACCAAGGACGTTAAAGATCTCTACGATGAAAATTACAAAACCTTAAAGAAAGAAATAGAAGAGGATACCAAGAAATGGAAAAATCTTCCATGCTCATGGATTGGAAGAATCAACATCATCAAAATGTCCATTCTCCCAAAAGCAATTTAAACATTCAATGCAATACCAATCAAGATACCAAAGACATTCTTCTCAGATCTAGAAAAAATGATGCTGAAATTCATATGGAGGCACAAGAGACCTCGAATAGCTAAAGCTAAATCTACGACCTGACACCATCAAGTTATTAGAGAACATTGGAGAAACCCTTCAAGATATTGGCACAGGCAAAGAGTTTCTGGAAAAGACCCGGGAGGCACAGGCAGTCAAAGCCAAAATCAACTATTGGGATTGCATCAATTTGAGAAGTTTCTGTACTGCAAAAGAAACAGTCAGGAGAGTGAAGAGACAACCGACAGAATGGGAAAAAATATTTGCAAACTATGCAACAGATAAAGGGTTAATAACCAGAATCTACAAAGAGATCAAGAAACTCCACAAAAACAAAACAAACAACCCACTTAAGAGATGGGCCAAGGAACTCAATAGACATTTTTCAAAAGAGGAAATCCAAATGGCCAACAGGCACATGAAAAAATGTTCAAGGTCATTAGCAATCAGGGAAATGCAAATCAAAACCACAATGAGGTTTCACCTCACCCCGGTTAGAATGGCTCACATGCAGAAATCTACCAACAACAGATGCTGGCGAGGATGTGGGGAAAAAGGGACACTAACCCACTGTTGGTGGGAATGCAAACTGGTCAAGCCACTATGGATGTCAGTCTGGAGATTCCTCAGAAACCTGAAGATAACCCTACCGTTCGACCCAGCCATCCCACTCCTTGGAATTTACCCAAAGGAATTTAAATTGGCAAACAAAAAAGCAGTCTGCACCTTAATGTTTATTGCAGCTCAATTCACAATAGCCAAGACCTGGAACCAACCTAAATGCCCATCAACGGTAGACTGGATAAAGAAATTATGGGATATGTACTCTTTAGAATACTATACCGCAGTAAGAAACAACGAAATCCAGTCATTTGCAACAAAATGGAGGAATCTGGAACACATCATGTTGAGTGAAATAAGCCAGTCCCAAAGGGACAAATACCATATGTTCTCCCTGATCAGTGACAACTGACTGAACACCAAAAAGGAAACCTGTTGAAGTGAAATGGACACTATGAGAAGCGGTGACTTGATCAGCATAGCCCTGACTGTTAATAAACAAGTTAATACATTATCCCTCTTAGTAGTTTATTTGTCTGTTCTACTTAATATGACTAGAATTTATGTGGAAATACAAAAAATAAAATAAAAGAAAATATAAAAAATATAAATATAAAATATATTACAAAGGTGCAGTAATCGAAGCATGCTATTGTCATTTAAACAGAAATGCAGACTAATGGCACAGAATAAGGATCTAGAAATAAATCCATGCATTTATAGCCAACTGATCTTTGACAAGATCATTGGAGAAAGGACAATCTTTTCAATATATGAGTATGGGAAAACTGGGTATTCATGTGTAGAAAAATAAAAGTACACCACTCTATGTATAAAATTAATTCAAAATATAGTAAAGACTTAAATTAAGACTTGGAACTGGGGCCAGCTGTGATACAGTGGACTAAGCCTCTGCCTGCAGCTCCAGCATCCCATATGTCACCCGTTTGACTCCCAGTTGCTCCACTTCTGATCCAGCTCTCTCCTATGGCCTGGGAAAGTAGTAGAAGATGGGTCAAGACCTTGGGCCCCTGCACCAGTGTTGGAGACCCAGTGGAAGCTCCTGACTCCTGGCTTCCAATCAGCTCATTGCTGGTTGTTGTGGCCATTTGGGAAGTGAACCAGCAGCTGGAAGACCTCTGTCTCTCTGCCTCTGCCTCTTATTTATTTCAAATAAATAACATAAATCTTAAAAAAAAGACCTTGCACTTTGAAACTACTCTAAGAAAACATAAAGTAGGTGCACAGGACAGTGGGATGAGCAAGGATATTTTGGATCAGACCCCAAAAAACAAGAAACAAAGGCAAACAAACAGGATTTCATCAAACCAAAGGGCTTATACCCAGCAAAGTAAACAATAGAGAGAAGAGAAAACATAATGGGAAAAATTATTTGCAGGTTACACATCCAACAAGGGGTTAATAGGCATAATATATAAGGAACTCAAACTACTCAGTATCAAAGTTATTATCTGATTTAAAAATAGGCAGTATATCTAAACAGACATTGCTCAAAAGAAGAACTACAAGTGGCCAACAAGTACATGAAAAAAAAATGCTCAATATCACTAATCATCAGGGAAATGCAAATCAAAACTGCAATGAGTTATCACCTCATGTCAGATAGTATGGCTATTGCTAAAATGTCCAAAGATAACAAGTGCTGGCAAGGAGGTGACAAAAAAAGGGGACCCTTGGCCACTGTTGGTGAGAAGGTATATTAGTACAGCCATTGTGGAAAATATAATGGAAATTCCTCTAAAAAAAAATAGGGCTACTGTGTCATCTTGCAAACCCACTACTAAGTATATATCCAAGGGAAATGAAATCAAAATGTCAGAGAGACATGTGCGTTTCCATGTTTATTGTAGCATTATTCACAATAGCCAAGAAATGGAAACAACCTAAGTGTTGTGTCCATCAGCTGATGAACAGATAAAGAAAACGTACAGATACACAGTGGAATACCATTGAAAGAACAGCATGGATAGAGTCAGAAGTCATTGTGTTAAATGAAATAAGCCAGGCAGGTACCATATGATCTCAGTCATAGGTGGAATATGACAAAGTTTATTTTACATCAGTTAAGAGTATAACAGTAGTTACTAGAGGCTGTGAGAGAGGACAGAGGGGAAAGGTTGATTAACCAGCAATAAGTTACAGTTATATTGAAGGAAGAAGTGCTGGTGTTTCATTCCAAAGTAAGGCAACTATAGATGATGATAATGTGTATTTCTCTAAAGCAACCAACCAAACAAAAAAAGCTAGAAGCAAAATTTTTGATGTTTTCCTCATATGGATGTGTTAAATGGTTGAGGGGACAGGTATGTTTACCCTGATTTGGACATTATTCAAGTTGTTCATGGATAGAAACATCATACAGTAGCCCATAAATCTGTACAATTTTTATGTCAGTTAAAAATCAATTTTGAAAAGACATTGAAATGTTGCAGATTTAATCACTAAATGTCTTACACTAAATTAACACTAAAGTAATGCATAATTATCTAGTATTTCAACCAAAGGAAATTTGTTTACCAACATTAATTTAGTCTCCTACTGACATTAGAAGTAAATTAGGAATATTATTTTATTGGTTTTACAAATGACTAAATAGAGACAGAGAAATATCAATTGAAATTCCCAGGGTTATAGTGAAGTCAGTAGAAATTGGAATCTGTGGATATTAATTTACTTTTGTTTGGTTCTAGTGATTATTAAAATGTGTCTTCTCCTAAGCCTCACATTAGTTAACATTTTTTAAAAAAATTACAAAATCCCTCATTCCTTTAAGAATCATACTTCTTCTGATTAACTCTTACAAAGTATTAAAAATAAAAAGTTAATATATTTACCATGAAAAATAATAAAAGTATTTTAAAAATTATTTAGAAACATTAAATAAAAATAATGATAAAAATAGAAAACACTCATTGATATGATAGGTGAAATTTAAGACAAAAAACAGGGAAAACCATGATTTCTTTCCTTTTGATTCTCTCATCCCCTAAACATCATCAAATCATGTTTTTCATCTCATTTTTTAGTTAATTAATGGTTTGGATATTTTTTATCTTTCTATCTAACCCTTATGACATTTTTTATTCAGAATTTTTGGGACTTTGGGGTCTGCATGAGTACAATCTACCATAATGCCAGAAGTTTCCTGTTTTTCTATATTTCTTGCTTTGTGGCCTTGGAGTGGAAAAATAAGGTCTAGCCTCTTTCCTTGATATTCAGAAATGGAGATTGATAGTACCTGTTTTAACTAGAAGATGAGTGCATGTTCTTAGGGTCTTTAATAGGAAGGTGAGAAAGATGTGGGAGATGGTAAAGACTGTGAAAGAAAATGGTGGGGAGGAACTGGACCAGTGAAATAAGGGAACCAGGAAAGTGTCGGTGTTCCCTTCAAACTAAACCCTTTAGACCACCCAGGTAAAGCAATGCTTCTTTGAATCTAAGTGTGGCTATGCAGAGGCCATCCACGTTGCTTAGTAACCAACACTAGGTAAGGTATGTGACAAAGGAAGGAAGTTGAAAACCTTATCCCTCTTTGATTTCTAAAATATTTAAACTGAAATTCACACAGTTCAGTTTATAATGCAGACAAATTTGGGTGTATTAGCCTTATGTATTTTTTAAAGATTTATTTTTTATTTATTTGAAAGAGTTAGAGAGAGAGGTAGAGACAGAGAGAGGTCTTCCACCCACTGGTTCACTCTCCAAATGGCTGCAATGGCCAGAGCTGAGCCAATCCAAAGTTAGGAGCCAGGAGCTTCTTTCAGGTCTCCCAGGTGGGTGCAGTGGCCCAAGGACTTGGGCCATCTTCTACTGCTTTCCCAGGCCATAGCAGAGAGCTGGATTGGAAAAGGAGCAGCCAGGACTAGAACCAGTGCCCATATGGGATGCCGGCACTTCAGGCCAGGGCTTTAACTCACTGTGCAGCCCTAGCCTTCTGTATTTTTTTTAAAGTGAAGTTTATCTTTAAACTTCTAAATAGAGTTGAGCAGGATTGGGAAGTTTGGGGATATTTAAATACTTTTACATTGGTAGACATATCTATGACAGAAAGATGTCATCCTTTTGATGGGTAACATTAATATTGCTGTTTCTGGCCGGCGCCGCTGCTCACTAGGCTAATCCTCCGCCTTGCGGCGCCGGCACCCCGGGTTCTAGTCCCGGTCGGGGAGCCGGATTCTGTCCCAGTTGCCCCTCTTCCAGGCCAGCTCTCTGCTGTGGCCAGGGAGTGCAGTGGAGGATGGCCCAAGTGCTTGGGCCCTGCACCCCATGGGAGACCAGAAGAAGCACCTGGCTCCTGCCTTCGGATCAGCGCGGTGCGCCGGCAGCGGCGGCCATTGAAGGGTGAACCAACGGCAAAGGAAGACCTTTCTCTCTGTCTCTCTCTCTCACTGTCCACTCTGCCTGTCAAAAAAATATTGCTGTTTCTGCAATATGTAAATTCATTCTGTCTATGAATTATGTCTCTCTTCATGTAATTTCTCAAAACAAGACTATTTATCATAATAAATATTTTATTATACAAAAAAGAAGTGATTTTCTAACATCCACTTTTATCATTCTGTCCAAACCTGTTTTATGATATAGTAGGGCATTTTGAAAAATAGAAACTTGATATGGTTTTAGGGAAGAGTCCCAAAGAAAAGATTTACATCATATTCCTTTGCTTAAAGGCTTAATTTTGCACAAAGGTCAAGAGAATGCTTTGATTGCTAAAAATCATTTTCTTTCCTTAGGGACAGCACAATATAACATTAAATCAATCAAGTTCAATCTGGCAGAAAGACCTCTAAAAAAAACAAACAAAACCAGGACAAATGTTTGGTGCAGCTGTTAAGAATCTATTGAGACACTTGCATCCCATATCAGCTTGCCTGTGTTTGAATCCCACCTCTGCTTAATTTCAGCCTCCTTATGTACCTCCTGAAAGGCAGAAGTGACTCATTTCCTTGGGTCTCTGCCACCTACATAGGAGATCTGCACTGAGTTCTGGGCTCTGGATTTGGCCTAGCCAAATCCTTTCTGTTGTGGGCATTTGGGGGATGAGTCAATGGATAGATTTCTGTTTCTGTCTTTCTACCTTTCCAATAATAAAAAATGTGACAAATAAACAAAACAAGCAACTAGGACTTTGTTTGCATCCTCAGCTTGGTCTCTGCAGGTGCTCATTAGACAACCAGCCTTTGGTCACCTTCTCACTTCCGAGCAGGTCACATTGGGTACACAATTTCGTAATGCCCTGGATCTTACCTCTCAACATTTAGCAGTGTTGCAATGATTTAATTTGAGATTAATATATAACAACACTTCTAGCCTAAAAGATTGATGAGGACAATCTGTTTTGCCCTTGGATATATTTCCAGCATGATTTTTTAAAAGAGTATATGAACCTACGAATATGTTATATAGCCATAGACTGGCTGTGGTATGCCATGTAACAATACCTGTATTAGAGAAAAATTTTGATGATCTTTAGAACTGATACAAATATATGAAAAATTCAGCAGGCTGCAGAAGAAAAAATATTGACTATCTTGCCACCTTTTATCATTAATTTGAGAACCTGTCTGGGAACCAATTTGGCCAGAGCAATGATTGTCACCTGCTCACTTCCTGTCATGTATCAGTATTTTTTATATTATGTCTTTGTTTCCTCTGCTTCCAAAACCTATTACTTGATTGTCTCTGAAGTAATGATTTCATATAAATGCCATTTTAAAATTTCAACTTTTTTGACAAACAAATATAGAAACAGAAACGCAGGGAAAATTATTATTTTTTTGATTTGTGAACTAACTTAGCTAAGGAAAAAGAAATAAAAATGATTAGAAATAACAAAACTGATATTTTGAAAGTTGGTAATTCGGCCTGTAATATCGACTGCATACTAGACCAGCAAACTTCATTCTCTGATTCTCAGAAATACGCCATATTATGAGTAAAGATATGAAGAAGCTTAATTAACTCAAACTTATTTAAAATTATGTTATGCCTGTTATATAGGGGGATAATACTTATTTCTTGAATGAAATGTCGTTGTTTAGGACATTAAATTACTCCTAGATGCCATTTTCTACCAACACCAGCCAGATCACTTTTGTGGGGCTAGAGGTGAGTACTTTTAGTTTGAAAACCCTTGTAGTAGTCTGATATTTCAAAAGCAGGAACTAAGAGCAGAAGGAGTCATTAGGCTGGATTACATGGTTGCTTTGTTATGTGGCTTGTCACCTTGGTATTTTGACTGACATGTTTTGAAGAGGTTCCAGATTTATGTAAACACAAAGTTTGCCACAATTTCATTGTTGAAGCTGTACAGGTTACAGAATGGTCTGTGGGACCTGAATAACCAGTTACAAATATGAGGGATTATTATCTGGATTTCTGTGGGGCTTTCTAGGGGTTCCTCTTAGGCTCGGCAAAAACAAAGTTTGAAATGTGACAACTGTAGGCTAACCATGATGTAGGCAAGGAGGTAGTGTTAGCCAGGAGGAGCTGAGGTTTGCCAGCACCGCACGGTTGCCCTGCCCAGAGCAACCCTGGCCTACATGTAGCAGCCTGACCAATGTCACAGCCCAGAGTGAGCTGCCCTAACCACTCAACTTCTTTGTGTCACCCAACCCCCACCTTCCTCACTTCCCTGCTTCTGTGCTCCACCTAAACTTCCCTTTCTGTGCACTGCCGTGAACTGCCTTCCGCGCACTGCCTAATACTCCCCCTATTCTGTGTAGTGGGAAACTGCAACTTCTGTGATTTCACTACTTAGATCTAATGTCAGCTAAAATTATTCAATATTGGTGCAGACTGCATTCTCGTGATGAACTTTAATTCATATAATTCAATTGTAATAAAATTGCCATGGCCAACACTCCCATCCTCATCGTGCACCTGACACATGGCACTTTTAAGATTTCCAAGAAAGGACAAGGAAATCTATGGCACTCAAGCCCTGCTTCAACTCCACCTCCTTTGAATATTCAGTTAGTCCCTGCTCCAGATACCACTCTCTGTACCTCCAGATAGTATGAAAGTGTGGCCCAGAATCTTGTTGATGGCCACTCACTCTATCTCCAGCTTGCCTACACTCATGCCAATGTGTGTATTTCCATTTTAAATAAATCATGCTTCCTTGCCCACCTTTACCTTTGTCTCCTTGAATTCCTCCTTCTTACATGGTGACAAGAAATGACTAATCCCATCCAAGGGCCAGCCCGCAACAAAGGGATATTTCTTAGGCCAAGGATTTTTTTTTAAAGGTTATTGTATTATTTCTTTGTAGAAAAGCAAAGAAGATTAGAGAACTATACCTACTCATACTATACTGATAATGCCATAGATTGTGGAAATGCTTTGAGAACTGTCTACAATGCAAGATGTTTGTTGAAATATTTTTTCAATGTTGTTATTAATAGCTAAATTGTAATGAATAACAGAATTTTTAAGAAGAAAATTTAAAGAAAAATATACTTCTACTATAATGTTTTATAAAATATGGATGAAAGTGTAACTACTGGATTAGGCCCTTTAGCTTTGTAAATAATCTTAAAAATAGTGAAAATGATATTATCATGCAAAATAGTGTTATTTTATGTGATTGAAAAATTACTAGGAGAAATAATAGTGACACAATTTCCATGTTACATACAAAATGCCTCTTTGTTATAGTCACACATCTGGACTTTGATTCATTTGTAGATCTTAGACTAGAGATATGTTTATTTTGCAATTAATTAAGGATGACAGGGTTTCTAACATTCAATTGAGGTATATTAGATTTCATTAACTAAGGCAAACATTTATTGAGCGTTCATCATTTCCTGGCATTTCGTTAGCTGCTGAGGAGTCAAAGGCGAATATGACATTGTCTTTGCCTGAGAGCGATAATACACTAACTGAAAAGGTCAGGAAGGGAATATGTGGTGCCTGGTAAGTCCTTATACAGTAGGAAGCAAAATCTTCAGCTTTTCTAAAATAAACATTTGGTTTTAAATTATAGATGAGGAATTAATACTTCTGAAAGAAGACAATATTTTTCCTCCAAAGACTAAACATTTCTAGAACCCTAGTAGGTCAAAAAAGGGAGACTTAGATGAAAAGGGCCCTAGAAAACACACGCTATGGGAGGGACACAGTAGGAAGCAGTGATGTGCAACTTGCAGATGTTTTGGTCGGCACAGTGGTCTGCGAACGTTTTGAGGACTGTGAGGGGAAGGAGATGCATCTTCTGCCTGTTGTTCAGAAGTCAGAGTTGTCAGGTCAGGAGTAAATCCCTTGACACAGTGATTGTTTTTCTGAGTAACTCTTAAAGAGTTCCAGTAGTGGTGGTATGCGGGAACCAGGCAGGGAGTTAGATAGTGATAAGTGAGCTGGAACTCCTTCCAGACCTGCCTTGTAACTCTGTCCCCTTACCTATCAATCTACTATGCCCACTTTCCCATGATGAACCTGTGTCTCATGTGGGCCCAGGAAGGAGGGGACACCATGATGGACACATGGAAGTTTGGCTTCATGTGGAGGAACCATGAAAATCCCAGAAAGCCTCACACACACCAAACTCTACCCTGACCACACTCCATTTGTATATTCAATTAGGGCACCAACTCATACCATTGAAGAGACTGACAATGTAGGAGG
Organism: Oryctolagus cuniculus; assembly: GCF_051225735.1. Taxonomy (NCBI): domain Eukaryota; kingdom Metazoa; phylum Chordata; class Mammalia; order Lagomorpha; family Leporidae; genus Oryctolagus; species Oryctolagus cuniculus. Next base: position 101,458,740 of record NC_142871.1, on the reverse strand, counting down.
CGCCGTTCTTTGGTTCTGACCATGCTTGGGAATCCTCTGGCCTTCTCCCTACCCCATCTGCCTTCCTCCATAGGCATCTGGCCCATGCATGACAGGTATTTCAGCGTGTGTTCCCTCTTTCTCTTGTAAATAAATCTTGCTCTCATTTGTGTGCTGTGTTTAGGCTTCCGCTTTGAGTTCTGATCTCTGTGGGGGCAAGAACCTGAAGTAAAGATTAAGATACAAAGGCCCATAATAGAGGGGCAGGTTCTGTCCTGTTCCAGGAGTTTGTGCAGTAGCTGTGTACATATATTTCAGGGTAGAAATATAGGTAGATTTCCAGTTCTGGAATAAGTTGCTCTTGACAGACTCTAAGAGCCTTTAATTGTTTGTCATTGCAGATCTTCAGAGTAAGATGAGTATCTTGTGTCCTGAAGCTGAAATACTACTGAAGAACCTCCCCAGTGTGGGAGAAGTTAATTAGCTGTCAAACTGTAGTAAGTATTGTTAATTTACTGTTCACAGACATCCTATTTCCCTGGATACCTCACAAAATTAGATAAATCAAAGCCTTGAAATAATAATATGGTTTATTGAAAAAAGCAATAAAAAACTTTTATGACAGACCAAAAAGATTGCAATTCATACCTGATTTCTAATTTAAGCATAGAGAAAAGCTTTCTTGGAAATGGGGATAACTAAGTAGTAACACCATCTCTTATAAATGAAAATCAAATCACTGCAATAGCAAGTTCACAGACCTCTTAGGAGGTCCCAGAAAGCTGTGATGAAATGAATTATTACAGACTAATTGACATCACCACAAGGAAGCATAAAGTTAAGGCTTTGTAATCAGTTACAGATTTCAAAATATTTTAAAAGAGCTAGACATAGTATAATGTTTTTCAACTATAAAATAAATTTTTGAGTCCCAATAAAAAATCCCAATAAGGCATCAGAACATATATGAAGATATTTTTTAAAAATTATGAAATAATAGAATTAAAATATGAGTTTATTTGGTATAAAAAATTTCAAAATCAATCATCCTTATTTTTTCATGACACACTTTTTCCACAAATTTTTGAATGTCTCTTGTGTATTTTGTGAAAAATTTTCATGTTTGTGATTTAAAAAAAAAAAGATTTATTTAAAAGTCAGGGGGTATGCTGGAGACAGACAGAGAGAGGGATCTTCCATCCACTAGTTCACTCCCCAAGTGGCCTAAATGGCCAGAGCTGAGCCAGGCCAAAGCCAGGAGCCAAGAGCTTCATAGCAGGGACCAAAGTACTTGGGCCATCTTCTGCTGCTTTTCCAAACTCACTCCAGATCTAGAAAAGTAGAGTCCCTTGGCTTGTATCTGGTGATTTTAGTTTAGTGAACAGAGATCTGAACTTACAGTTTTACTTTATAGAGATCTAGATCGAGAGGCTCGGGATGGGATTGTGTGTCATGAATAAATTCAGATTTAATTGAGTAACATCACGTGCCTGGGGGCTGGTTAGTAATAGAGCTAGAAACAGAACCCAGTGAGTCCTTGGTTCCGGGTTTCTTTTCGCATCACCACTGCCGTACTCAACATCATTAGGAAGTGTGTAATTTGTACCCACTTGTGAATAAAAGCACCTAACTCAGAGGGCACACAACAAACACACGCATACACACAAATCAGACTGTTTGGCCTTCCTAATTGCCTTTGACACACCTGTTACTGATTCTCTCTCAACTTTTTTTTTTAAAGATATATATTATTTATTTGAAAGACATAGTTACAGAGAGAGGTAGAGACAAAGAGAGAGGTCTTCCATCTGTTGGTTCACTCCCCATATGGCCGCAACGGCCAGAGCTACACCAATCTGAAGCCAGGAGCCAGGAGCTTCTTCCAGGTCTCTCACGTGGGTGCAGGGGCCCAAGGACTTGGGTCATCTTCTACTGCTTTCCCAGGCCATACCAGAGTGCTGCATCAGAAGAGGAGCAGCCAGGACCAGAACCGGCATCTATATGGGATGCCAGCGCTTCAGGCCAGGATTTTAACCCGCTGCGCCACAGGGCCAGCCCCCTCTCAACATTTTAATCATCTCTTTGATGGAGCTTCCTGAACTTGGTGTTCTCTTTGGCTTTTTAACCATATCTTCTCTTTGTGTTTCTGAAGGCTGTTCATTGGTTCTTATTAATTTTTTGCCAAGACCACTGATCGCCAGGGACTAGTCATTACATTGCTTCACTGCCTTCCATTCTGTTCTTCCGTTCTGACTTGCAGTCTGGTGAAACTGCGCTGCTAGACTCCTGCTATTAAGGTTTTGTTGTCTGCCTTTTCTTTTTTACCTGTGTGGGCACATGAGCTGTGGCATTTGCTGTGGAAGTGGATGTAACTGGTCATTCTTCTATCGCTTGAACATGTTTGTGACTGCAGTTTCTGAATCATCTGGTGAGAGCTCTGCAGTAGAGGAATGAGTCACAGTTGGCTCAGGTGATTGTAATAGTTGGGCATGAATTGGGGTGCAGCAGAGAGATACCTGTGGAAGGACAGTTCAATGGTGACATCCTGTATTTGAGATGAAGGCATATTGGCTCTGCTAGCTCTGTGATCTCTGGTCACTGTATTCACAGTCGACATTAAATGACTGACATTACTCTGGTGAAAGAACTGAGTTCTAAGATCAGAAAACTGTTGTAAGTATTCTCCGTTTCCATCCTTTGTAATGGGACAACATTTAGTACCCTGCAGATAACTTTCTTATAGGCTTTGAAAGTAAATCAACAACTGGGTGGATGAAATACTTGCCTTACAATGAGGACTAAAGAGATGGAAATCATTTATTAATAAAAGACATATAAACTATTTTACAGTCATAGTAAATGGTCACAGGCTCCTAGGTATAGGACACCTATTTTTACCTCTGCTCCATTTAGTTAATTATAATTTACTCAGTCTTTCCTTCCATCTTCCCTCCCTCCTTCCTTCCTTCCTTCCATAGGTATTTTTGGAGTGCAAAGCATCAGGCTCTATATAGGATTCAATCCTCTAGGAGCTCCTGGTCTGGCAGGGGAGACTCTCAAGTGGTCAGAGCTATGAGAGAGGTGTGAGTCCTGGTGTGACACTTGGGCACTTTCCATTAAATTAATGTAATTGTGTGAGTCTTGGTTTTTCAAATGTGAAATCCTACAACATGCCAGCTTACTGAGCGTTAACTTGTAGAAATTCCCCCCAACCCACAGTAAGGCACATTTCCCCCTTCGTATGGACTACATGCTATTCCATGGTGTTTTTATACAATTTTCAACAACCTATCCTTGCATCCATCCCCTCACATCTCTGTGCATACGCCCCTCAGAGCACAGAGGGGAACATAGCTGACTGCAGCCGCTGCTGTTTAGATCTATCATGGGGCTCACACTCAGGCCATGCTGTCTGCAGCCAATGCCTGGGCATGTCCGATTCCTCCTCCAGGCAGCCTGCTGGGAGACTCCCCATCAACACAGCTGGAATGTTCTCAGAATTGTGGGCAGTCTGAAGCTCTTCCTACCCAATCCTTCCTACCCTCCCCTTTCAAGGTGTGAGACTTAAATCACAGTTCATGAACTCTCCCTACCTTCTCCTACTCCCTCTGCCTTTATTCTTCATGGGCATGCTCTCCAGTAAATCTCTGATATATTTCATCTTGTCTTGGCATCTGCTTCTCTGAGGACATGAACTGTCACACTGTGATTTTATGTCCATGTATATTTTTAATGTTAACAGATGTTGCCTGATTGCTTTCCAAAGAGGCAGTATAAATTTACATTTATCAGCAGTGTAGGAGAGGTTCCTTTGTTTCATTCTCCACTAGTGATTGCTATGATTATCCCTTTGAACTTTTGCAAAAAGTGAAGCTTTCTATTAGTGTATTTCAGTGTTTTCTCTCTTTTTTTCTGCCATTAAGATGCTCTTATGTAAACTGTCTATTCATATCCTTTGCTCGTAATTTTCTTTGGAATTGTTATCTATTTAAAATCCATTTTAATCACAATTTGTGTATTATGTATGAAAATTGTGTTAAATTGGAAGTTTAGTCTAACACTCAGTGTGGTACAGATTAGGCACAACAAATAGCATGGCCAGGCCAAGAGGTAAATTTTCAGAAGCTATTAAAAAGTGGGTTCCACAACTCATGGTTTTCTCAGTCACACTGAGATTCTGGAGGATCAGGCTTTTGGAGGTGAAAATGTTTTGAAAAGGGGATTTCTCTGGACAAGCTATGTATTCTTCCTTCCCCTGAGTCTAACAAGAACTGAAGTGTACTTGAAGACCATGTATGTATTCTCTGACAGAGAGAGAGAGAGAGAGAGAGAGAGAGAATATGCTTGTTGTCAAAGCAAGAAATGTGTGTGTTCCTAATGGACCTAATAAGGGTTCCAAAGTGGGAGAGAGCTCACACAACAGAGTCGTTTGAATTCCTTTCCTGGGGGTAGTTAGAGGTATTAGTTAGGAACAAAGGAGAGCCTGAGTTGATTGGAGCACAGGAAGACTAGATCTGAGGGTACAGCTGGAGACAAATGTCTTCCCCATGTTTAAGAGTATGTGGGAAAATAGGACTTCTGAGGGCCTCTGAGGAATGAAGGCATTGAGACTTGTCAAATCTATCTTTTGTGTATTGGTTTTCTGTTAAAAATTTGATTTTGAAGTTATTTTAGATTCATAGTAGTTGCAAGAATAGAGATCAGTTGTACACTTAGTTTCCTTTAATGTTCACACTGTACAGCACTGTACTCTATTGTACACTGACGTTGGTGGGATCTTGCTCTCTTGCTGCAGAATATTTGCGTCACCAAAGGGATCCCTCATGTTGCCCTTTATAGCCACACCCCTTCTCTCCTGCTCACCCTCCCTGTTTAACTCCTAGTAACCCCTAATCTGCTTTCCATTTTGGTATCATAATAATCATTTGAAGAATTGAGGTTAACCGAATATTGCTTTTTTCCCTTTTAGAGTGATTCTCTGGAGATGCATTTTAGTTGTTTTATATATATATATAAAATATATATATATATCAATAGTCAACACTTTATATATATATATATATATATCAATAGTCAACACTTTTGAATGCTGAGTAGTATTTCATACATATGTACCACAGTTTGCTTAGCAATTTTCTTGTTGAAGAATATTTGGATGACTTCTAGTATGTGACTGTTAGGAATAAAACTGCTATTAAATTTTATGCATAGGCTTTAATATGAACATGGTTCTGTTGTATTGCTCTGGGATGAACGCTCAGGACTGCCATAGCTGGGTCAAATGGTCATATAGTTGCATGCTCATTTTTTTTAAGAGACTGCCTATTTTCAGGAATTGCTGTTCCATATGTTCAAACCAGCCACACACCAGTGATCTGATTCCTTCACATGTTTTCCAACATTTGGAGATGTTACCATTTTTTATTTTAGTCATTCTGATAGATGAGTAATGATCTCTCATTGCGTTGTTCCCTAATAATAACTTAAATAGATTTTTCTTCATTAGATTTCCCTAATTTACATTTTCCTAATAGCCAATAATGTGACCAATTTTTCATATGTTTACTTTCCATCTACATCTCTCCTTTAGTGAAATGTCTATCTATGTATTTGTGGTTTTTCCTATATTCTAATTGGATTGCTTTTTAGTTTACTATTGAGTTTGAGAGTTATATTATGTTGTGGATTAGTCCTTTGTCTGATACGGAGTTCGCTAATATTTTGTACTGTACAAAAGCATGTTGTTTTATCCTCTTAAAAGTTTTAACAGAGGGGTCAGCGCTGTGGCACAGTGGGTTAAAGCACTGGCCTGAAATGCCGGCATCCCATATGGGCGCCGGTTCTAGTTCTGGTTACTCCTCTTCCGATCCAGCTCTCTGCTATGCCCTGGGATAGCAGTGGAAGATGGCCCAAGTCCTTGGGCCTCTGCACCTGCGTGGGAGACCAGAAGAAGCTCCTGGCTCCTGGCTTTGGATTGGCGCAGCTCGGGCCGTTGGGGCCATCTGGGGAATGAACCAATGGATGGAAGACCTCTCTCTCTCTCTCTCTCTCTCTCTCTCTCTCTCTGCCTCTCCTCTCTCTGTGTAACTCTGACTTTCAAATAAGTAATAAAAAAAAGTTTTAACAGAACAAAAATTTTCATAAAGCCCAAGTTGCTTTCACTGAGCAAAAGCTTCAGTTTTAATGAAGTCCAAATTCTGTTTTTCCTTTTTTGAATTATGCTTTTGGTGCCAAATCTATCAACTCTTTCCCAACCTTGAATCCAGATTTTCTCTTTTTTTATGAAAATTTTACAGCTTTTAAAAACTTATTTATTTTTATTTGGGGGGAAGAAGGGAGGGAGAGAGGGAGGGAGGGAGGGAGAGAGAGAAAGAGAGAGAGAGAGAGACCCATACACAGAAAGAGGTCCCACCTGCTATTTCACCCCTCACCTGACCACAATAGCCAAAGATATGCCAGGACTGAAGCTGAGAGTGAGGCACTCAGTTCAGGTCTGCTCCATGGGTGGCAGGATCCCGATTTCTTGAACTATCTCTGCAGCCTCTCAGGGTCTGCACTAGCAGGGAGATGGAGTCAGGAACTGCAGCCAGGATTGGAACCTAGGTGCTTTGATGCAGGGCGTGTGTGGTGTCCCACATATACTGTTAATGCTCTGCATGTAAGCTATGATTCTATTTTGAATTAATTTTTAATAAGATTGAAAATTAGGTTGATAATTTAGTTTTGCTTTATTTTTTTCCCTCCTTTAAGTGTCCAGTTATTTCAACACTATTTGTTGAAAAAGGCTATCATTGTCTTCACTGAATTGTTTTGGCACTGTTGTCAAAAAATCAGTGGGACATATTTGTGTAGGTTTATATCTGGGTTTTTAAATTATGTTTCAGTGATCTATGTATAATCCTTTTGCAAATATGACAAGGTCTTGATAGCTACAGGTATATAGAAAATCAGGCAAACACTCATTTTTTTTTCAAACAATTTAAATCTATCCTAGTTCCCTTGCCTTTTGCTGTAAATTTTATAATAGTCTTCTTATATCTGTAAAAGAACTTGTTGGGGTTTCTATTGGAATTATGTATCAGATTTAGGCAAATTGATGTATTTATTATGTAGAGTTGATTCACAAACATATCTCTCTGTTTATATAGATCTTTGTTTTTCTTTCATCAGTGTTATGTATATCAACATTTCAAAGTAAAAGATTTGGAAATGTTGTGTTAGATTTATATCCAAGTATTTCAGTTTTTTGATTGATTATAAATGACACTTTATTTAAATATTATGTATTAATTGTTTAAGTATATAATTTCTTTTTTTTTTTTTTTTTGACAGGCAGAGTGGACAGTGAGAGAGAGAAACAGAGAGAAAGGTCTTCCTTTTCCGTTGGTTCACCCCCCAATGGCCGCTGCGGCTGGCGCACTGCGACCAGCGCACCACGCTGATCTGAAGCCAGGAGCCAGGTGCTTCTCCTGGTCTCCCATGGGGTGCAGGGCCCAAGCACCTGGGCCATCCTCCACTGCACTCCCGGGCACAGCAGAGAGATGGCCTGGAAGAGGAGCAACCAGGACAGAATCCGGCGCCCCAACCGGGACTACAACCCAGTGTGCCGGCGCTGCAGGCTGAGGATTAGCCTATTGAGCCATGGTGCCAGCCTCATAATTTATTTCTTTAATTTATCTTATTTCATGTGTCCTTGCTGAACTCATTTATGCTGAGTATTTTTGAAAGTTTTTTAGATTTTCTGTGTAGACAATCATGTCATCTGAAAATAGAAATGGTTTTATTTCTTTCTTTCTGATTTATATTACTTTATTTTTATTTCTTAAATTTTATTATTTTTCTAAAAATTACTTAGCAAATTGTCCAATTTTATTTATTTGCTTGAATTTGTAAATTTTCATTTTATAAATTTTCATTGGATTATTGTTATGTTTCTTTAAAAGTTTTTATTAATGATAATCTTACATATTTATGAAATACATTATGACGTTTCAGTGCATGTATACTATGTGTAATGATCAGATCAGGATAATCAACATTTCCCCCTCTGTGACTTTATTTATTTATTTATTCATTTTTAAATTTTATTTAAGTTATATAAGTTTCATGCATTTCATATGTAAAATTTAGGAATACAGTGATACTTCTCACCCTACTCTCCCTCCTGCCAGTGAGTGCTCCAACCCTTCTTCTTACTCCCTCTCCCATTCCTACTCATAATTTTTACAAAGATCTATTTTCAGTTTACTTAATGATCATATAGTTAACCCTACACTAAGTAAAAAAGTTAAACAAGTACAATGAAAAAAAGAAACACTGTTCCTCAATGGAAGAGACAAGGGCTGTAAACAATTATCAAATCTCAAAATGTGCATTTCACTCCAATATGTTATATTTGAGGTACTCTATTAGTTACTTTGGATCAGGGAAAACATATGATATCTGTCTTTTTTGGGACTGGCTTATTTCACTAAGTGTAATGGTTTCCAGTTGCATCCATCTTATTGCAAAAGACAGGATTTCATTTTTATTTTACAGCTGAATAATACTCTATAGTGTATATATACCATAATTTCTTTATCCAGTCAACAATTGATGGCCATCTGGGTTGATTCTATATCTTAGCTCATTGTGAATTGTGCTGCAATGTACATGGAGGTACAGATAAATCTTTCAGATGCTGATTTCTTTTGGTTTGGGTAAATTCACAGGAGTTGGATGACTGGGTCATATGGTAGGTCTCTATTCAGATTTCTGAGGTATCGCTATACTGTCTTCCACAGTGGCTGCACTAGTTTATATTTGCACCAACAGTGGATTAAGGTGCCCCTTTTACCACATCCTCGCCAGCATTTGTTGTTTGTTGATTTCTGTATGAGAGCTGTTGTAACTGGGTTGTGATGAGACCTCATGGTGGTTTTAATTTGCATTTCCCTGATGGCTTATGATCCTGAACATTTTTTCAAGTGTCTGTTGGCTATTTGAATTTCCTCTCTTGAAAAATGCCTGTTCAAGTCCTTTGCCCAATTCCTAACTGGGTTGTTCATTTTGTTGTTGAATTTCTTGAGCTCTTTATAGATTCTGGATGTTAACCCCTTATCAGTTGTGTAGTTTGTAGATATTTTTTCCCATTCTGTCAGTTGCCTCTTCATTTTGCTGACTGTTTTCTTTTGCAGTGCAGAAGCTTCTCAGCTTGCTTTAATCTCATTTGTCAATTTTGGCTTTGATTGCCTGTGCCTCTGGAGTCTTTTCCAAGAAGTCTTTGCCTGTGCCAATGTCTTGCAGACTTTCCCCAATGTTCTCTAATAATTTGATATATCAGGTTGTAGATTTATGTCAACTATAAGGTAGGTGTCTAGTTCAGAAGTTTCTGCTTCTGCATGCAGAGATCCTGCTTTCCCAGAACAATTTGTTGAAGAGACTGTCCTTGCTTCAAGGATTGGTTTTAGCTCCTTTCTCAAAGATTAGTTGGTTGTAGAAGCATGGATTGATTTCTGGAGTTTCTATTCCATTCCATTGGTCTACATGTCTTTTTGTGCCAGTACCAGGCTGTTTTGATTAAAACTGTCCTGTAGTATATCTTGAAATTAGGTATTGTGATGCCTCCAGCTTTGTTGTTGTTGTTGTTGTTGTTGTATAAGATTGCTTTAGCTATTCTGGGTTTCTTGTGTTTCCAATGAATTTTACCATCATATTTTTCTAGATCTGCAAAGAATATCATTGGTATTTTGACTGGGATCTCATTGAATCTGTAAATTGCTTTAGGTATTATGGACATTTTTATGATGTTGATTCTTTTAATCCATGAATATGGAATATTTTTCCATTTTTTATATCTTCCTCTATTTCTTTCATTAATGTTTTATGATTTTCATTGTAAAGATTTTTGACATCCTAGATTAAATTTATTCCAAGGTATTTAATTCTTTTTGTAGCCATTGTGAATGGGATTGACCTTAAAAGTTTTTTCTCAGCCATGGCGTTGTTTGTGTACAAAAGGGCTATTGATTTTTCTGTGTTGATTTTATATCCTGTCACTTTACCAAACTCTTTGATGAGTTCCAATAGTCTTTCACTGGAGTCTTTTGGATATATAGAATCATGTCATCTACAAATAGGGATAGTTGGACTTCCTCCTTTCCAATTTGTATCCCTTTGATTTATTTTTCTTGCCTAATGGCTCTGGCTAGGATTTCCAGGACTATATTAAATAGCAGTAGTAAGAGTGGGCATCCTTGTATAGTTCTGGATCTTAGAGGGAATGTTTCCAGCTTTTCCCCACTGATTGGATATTGAGTATGGGTTTGTCATAAATTGCTTTGATTATGTTGAGGAATGTTCCTCCTATGCCCAATTGGCTTAAGATTTTCATCATAAAAAGTTGTTGTATTTATCAAAGGCTTTCTCTGTATTTCTTGAGATAACCATATGGTTTTTGTTCTTCAATTTGTTAATGTGATGTATCACATTTACTGATTTGTGAACATTAAATCAACTCTGCATACCAGGGATAAATTGCGCTTGGTCTGGGTGAATGATTTCTGATGTGTTGTTGGATTCAATTAGCCAACATTTTGTTGAGGATTTGTACATCTGTGTTCATCAGGGATATTTATATATAGTTCTGTTTCTCTGTTGTACCTTTTTCTGGCATAGAAATTAAGGTGGTTCAGGCTTCATAGGAATTTGGGAGGATTTGCCTTCCTTTCAATTGTTTTGAATAGCTTAAGAAGGATTGGAATTAGTTCTTTAAATGTCTGGTAGAATTCAACAGTGAAGCCATCTGGTCCTGGACTATGCTTTGTTTGCAGTGTCTTTGCTACTGTTTCAATTTCTGTCTTGGTCATTGGTCTGTTTAGGTTTTCTATGTCTTCATGACTCAATTTTGCTAGATTTTCTGAGTCCAGGAATCAATCCATTTTGTTTAGATTTCCTAATTAGTTGGCATATAGTTTTTTATAGTAATTCCTGATGATTCTTTTTCTTTCTGTGGTACCTGTTGTTCCCTTTAGTCCATTAACATTTCTTTTAAATAGCCAGACATCCTGTAATTGGGTGAGTATACATTTATTATAGTCACATCTTGCTGTTGAATTAATACCTTAATCATTGCATAGCGCCCTTCTTTGTCTCTTTTTAAACAGTTTTTGTGTTGAAGTTTATTTTCTCTGATATTAGGATGGCTACACCAGCCCTTTTTGCTTTCTGTTAGCATGGAATATCTTTCTCCATCCTTTCACTTTCAGTCTGCATGTATCTTTGTTGGTTTAGATGTGTTTCTTATAGGCATCAAATAGATTGATCTTTTCTCTTAAGACTTGAACTATGTCTTGCCATTCTCTTCTAGCCTTTAGGGTTTCTGATGAGACTTCAACTGTGAGTCTAATTTGGGATTATCTGAAAGTAATCTGGTGTTTCTCTCATGCATACTTTAGAGTCTTTTATTTATGTTTTGCTGTGGAAATTTTGACTAGAATGTGTTGTGGTGAAGAACTTTTCTGGTCATGTCTGTCCTTAGGAATTCTATGTTCTTCCTCTTCTTAGATGTCCCTTTCTTTTTTTTAAAGATTTATTTATTTATTTGAAATTCAGAATTACACATAGAGAGGAGAGGCAGAGAGAGAGAGAGAGAGAGAGAAAGAGAGAGAGAGAGATCTTCTATCTGATGATTCATTTCATGAACCACACAAATAATCTGTGCTGTTCTCACTGTAGCATGGTTCCTGCTGCAGTGTCCCACCCAGGAAACCGAGGAGCTCTGAGTATGTGGAGCTGTACCCAGTGATTGCACATAGACCAAGGTACACCCTGTACCCTCTCATGTAACCACCCCGTCACTCCTACCATCCAAGCTCAAAGTTGGTTGGGGCTGCAGACTTTTCTCTCCACTGAAATGTCTGGATCACATGCATAAACCAGAGCCATTGGCCAAATGTTACTTGGTGCCCCCAACTACCACTAGTACTGCCCAGAAGATACCATCCTGTCTCAGCCATTTGCTGTGCATGCGCACAAAGGCTTTTGCAGCTGCTGCTGCAACCCAAAATGGGGTCTGCCCTTTCTCAGCCAAGCAGCAGGTGCTCTTGTGGGGAGGTTGGGGTGAGATAAATGTGTCCCCTCTACTTCTGTTGGCTCTGCCAGCAACCACTAGCAACTGCTAGCCCTCAGGGCTCCAGTCTAGACTCAGGCCAAGCTCTCTCTCCAGTGATAGCACCACAGTTTGCTGCAGTCCAGTCTCACCTCTATCTCCAAGCTGCTGCCTGCTCCAATTCTTGGCTACTGTAGTTGTGTGTTCTGTCTGTGTTTGTTCTGTGCATCCGCATCTTCCACACAGGTCCACAGCATCCCTCTTCCTCTTGTAAGATTTCCAGTGCAATTTTCTCTCCAATTCTCCCTTGAGAGGACACTTCCACACTTTTTCTTTTTACTATTTATCCCTAGCCTAGCGCAGTATGTCATTTCCTAATCCTCCATCTTGGACTCTTTCTGTGACTTTACTTTATGATTGGAGCCTTGGAGCTTCTCTTTTGTATTTGCTCATAAAGTATGTGGTAGGTTATTTATTGGAAACTATAATGACCCCCCATATTGTGTAACCCTAGGTCTATTTCAATTTCTAGATTTATTGCACTGGCTAAAACTTACAACACTCTGGGGAAAAAGCCACAGCGTCTGGGTAAGGCCCAAGCTGGAGCCAGGAGCCTGGAACTCCATCTGGGTCTCCCATGTGGGTGCAGGGGCCCAAGCACTTGGGCCATCCTCCACTGCTTTCTCAGGCACATTAGTAGGGAGCTGGTTCAGAAGCAGGGCAGCTGGGACTTGGACTTGCCCTGCAATATAGGACTAGTGTCACAGGTGAGAGCTTAACCTGCTATGCCCCAGTGCCACCTCTATGTAATCTATATTCTTGAAGAGTCTTATTGAGAAGTTAAATCTTGAAAGTGTGAGAAGACAGCTACCTCTTCTCCTAATCTCATCTCTTACCCTTTAGTAAAGGTGAACTATTTTGTAGAAGTTCCTGTAAATAAAAGGACAACTGTAGAACCTCCACTGTGCAAAACAGTATCTTTTAAATGTGTTTATCTTAGAAACAATATCTTCTACTTAGAATTAAAAAAAATTGTTTTAAAACTCATGAGGTCTTCAAAACATAACTGTCAAGGAAGCCATAAAGAAAGTTGCAAATGGCCAGCTTAACTTTTTTTTTAAGATTTATTTATTTACTTGAAAGTCAGAGTTACACAGAGAGAGAAGGAAAGGCAGAGAAAGAGAGAGAGAGAGAGAAAGATCTTTCATCTGCTGGTTCCCTTCCCAGTTGGTCACAACGGCCGGAGCTGAGCCAATCCAAAGCCAGAAGCCAGTAGCTTCTTCCAGGTCCCCCACGCGGGTGCAGCGGCCCAAGGACTTGGGCCATCTTCTACTGCTTTCCCAGGGCATAGCAGAGAGCTGGATCAGAAGTGGAGCAGCTGAGTCTTGAACCGGTGCCCATATGGGATGCAAGCCCTGCAGGCGGCAGCTTTACCTGCTACACCACAGCGTTGGCCCTGCCACTAAACATTTTAAATATGTTACTATAAATCAAGTCTTTATTTCTTAAAATGGCAGTATTTAGGCTTGGGAAATGAAAATGCAACTCATGATGAAGTAATTTTAAAAGTCCTTAGAAAGTACATGGTTAGTAATTTGATGATTTATAACTCAGAATATTGACTAATTGCCTAAAACCACTAATATTTTGGATACATACCAGCACGATATTAGAGGATTATAAATCTGTCAAATGAGTAGGTCTTTGAAAAAAAAGTTACTGTTTCTCCAACATTTAACTGTAAAAACTCTAGAACAAGCTACTTTGATATGTCCTTGTACTTGCTGTTTTCTTCTACTCAGCCCCATGCCTGCTTTTGTATTCTTTTTCCTATCTCTCAGGGCTGCAAACCTAAAAATTCCATTTCCAAGACTCATCTACCCACTGTGTTTGGGCTGTGATCTGCTAGTAGGAGGTGCTGATGAGAGCAGCAGATGATGGAGAACAGCAGTTGTGTTGCTTCTGCAGTGACCCCAGCACATGCACAGCCCCCTGCCCTGTGCAACAGGGACAGGCACAGTGGCAGCAGAGGTAGTTCCAGCAGATGCAGTGTGACCAAGGACTTACAGCCTGAAAAGTTAGTGAGGGTGTGGCAAGAATTTGGGTCCTTGCCCCACGACTCTGCTGAGCGCCACAGCAAGATGAGTTGGGACCAGGGCTTTGGCTATTTCAGAAAGACTCAGAATTACTGAGCTTTGGGTACCAGCTCCAATCCTGGATAGTCCTTTCAACACATTAACCCTTTAGACCTTTCAACACATTTGCAGCCAATTTTCTGTTAAAATTGCACTTCAACTCTTTTTCCTGTAACCAATCACTTTGTTTTCAATAATAATAAAAAAAAGCTTTCTGTTTTCCTAACTAGAAACGAACTCAATCCGTAATAAGACGTCTAACTATGGAGCTCGGTTGTAACGAGGTTGAGTGTGTTGAGTTAGGAAAACCAAAGAACTTCTGTAAGGCTGGCAGACAGAGCCCTGGGTCTTTAAAACCACACAGATGGTAATTTCCCCTGGGAGCAGGTTCTCTTTGCTTTGGCCCAGTTTAAGGTAAAATGCTTCCCTGGAGGGAGGGTTTTGTAGCTTCTTCATGCTACATTTCTTCTTTTTTCTGCTCTCTTCCTCCCGTTGGGCAGCTGCTGTGAACTTGCGTTCTGTAGAGGCCTGAGTCAGCCAGGATGTGCTGGTTTTGAGGAGGCACCCTGCTGCTGGTTCCCAGCACAGGACCTTTCAAGAGATCTCAGCGCTGACCAAGGGAACCTCAGCCCCAGGCAGGGAAGCAAGCCTCTACTGTACCTCAAGCAGGAGGGAGGTTTGCGAATTAGGGCCATTCTAGTAGGAAACGTTAAGGCCCTCGTTGTTTGCCTCTCCCTGCAGATGGATGACATCCCTCATGGGAATGTGATGTTCCTCCTTAATCAATGGTAATCAAGTCTGTTAGCTATTAACAGATGTTCTTCTATTTCAATGAGGCATTTTCTTTTCACTGTGACCGGTAACCATACATAGACTCAATGCATCCACTGTAAGAAAAATATACAAACCTGTACCCAAACTCAGACTAGTGGAACAGCCAGCTCAGGCACCCGACAGGCTTTTTCCAGGTTCAAGTCCTCAGTTTGACTGGATGATTAATTTTCAACTTTGATTTTTCAACCAAACTCTGATTTTTCAGTTAACACTGCTCTGCCTCCCATTGAGGCTGTTCACTGGAAGACCTCTCAGGAGCTGATAGTTTGCACCTCAACAGCAGAAAACATTATATCAGTCATTTATGCTCAATATATGACTAATACAGCAGTGACTTTCAGTGCTTGGTTATCTCCACTACACATTTTCCTTTTTAGACATTTAATCTCTACTTTGAAATTAAAGTCATTCAAGGTATTTAGGCATCAATAAGCTATTTTTCATCCTTTGTATGTTGCAGTGGATGTTGTCACTACAGTATTAGCAGAGCCAGTGATCAGCAATAAAACAATTTTTGTGTGGGCGACCCTCTAATACACCAGGGAAAGACTGGAAAGTTGCCTATGGCGTCCTTTTCTCAATCATTCACTCATTAGTTTTTCCAAACAAGTATTTAATTGCTCATTTTATGTAGTTGCAGGTGGAGTGCTAGGCATTATGGGAACAGCTGAGACTAAAGAAAACAAAGGGTATTGGGCAATAGTTCAGCTACTTTTCCACTCGTAGCTTGGGGGGCTCCAGCAAATTACCTTGGACCTCTCTGCGTTGTGGGGAAAATCATGTTATCGACCTCAGTGATTTGTGCTTAGGTCTCAACACATGCCTCTCCAATTGCTGAGTCAGATGTCCCTTTATTCCCTATTTTGCCTCATTACAGAACTGCTCAGTCAACTCTGAATGTAACATGATTCCTCCCTTTCTCTCCCTTGGATCCAAAATTTACAGATAATGCTTTGTGTTTTTCAAATAAGGAGTTCTAGTTGCACTTTTTAGACTATATATTTAGACTATGTATATTTTTAAAAGATTTATATATTTTGTGAAAGGCAGAGTTACAGAGAGGCAGAGGCAGAAAGAGAGAGAGAGAGTTTTCCATCTGCTGGTTCACTTCCCAAATGGCAGCAACGGCTAGAGCTGCACCAATCCGAAGCCAGGAGCTTCTTCCAGGTCTCCCAAGCAGGTGCAGGGGCCCAAGGACTTGAGCTATCCTCCCCTGCTTTCCTAGGCCAAAGCAGAGAGCTGGATTGGAAATGGAGCAGCCAGAACCAATGCCCATATGGGATGCTGGCACTGCAGGCAGCGGCTTTACCCACTACACCACAGCACCGGGCCCCTAGGTGCATTTTGTATCTTTACTATATCTAAGATTATATGCTTACCTGTTTAATGATATTTTTCTAAAACAAATACTGTTGTCCATATATGTAGTACCTCATTCCTAGGCTTTCTGTAATATTTCTATCTGTGGCAATGATGTTTCTCACAACGCTGGTGGAACACGTTGTTTTTATTAAATAAAGATGTCCATGCATAAAAAGCAGTCTGCCAAATTAATAAGGTATTACTTGATAATCAGGGAAACTTCACAGGATAGTTATCTTTGACATGTCCAATTTAAAACAAAAGCTGGGATAGAAGATGCCTTTGTCATGCAGAAGATGAAGTCACAGCTTGCAACACTAGCATCCTATGTCAGAATGCTGGTTTAAGTCCCACCTGCTCCTCTGACAATCCAGCTTCCTGCTAATGAAGCTGGGAAGTATTTGTTTAGTTTTGTTTTTAAGTTATTTGACAGATAGAGTTAGACAGTGAGGGAGAGAGACAGAGAGAAAGGTCTTTCTTCTGTTGGTTTACCCCCCCAAATGGCCGTTATGATCGGAGCTACGCCGATCCGAAGCAAGGAGCCAGGTACTTCCTCCTGGTCTCCCATGCGGGTGCAGGCGCCCAAGCACTTGGGCCATCCTCCACTTCCTTCCCAGGCCACAGCAGAGAGCTGGACTGGAAGAAGAGCAACTGGGACTAGAACTCGGTGCCCATATGGGATGCCAGTGCTGCAGGCGGAGGATTAACCGAGTGAGCCATGGCCCCGGCCGCTGGGAAGTATTTGTTCCCTGTTGGAAACCTGGATTGAATCCATGGCTCCTGGCTTAAACCTGCCCTGCAACCATTTGGGGAGTGAACCAGTGGATGGAAGACTTTCAAATAAATAAATAAATAAATAAATCTTTTAAAAAACTAAAATACCATTGTATCTGAAATAAACTTAACATTCTGCCTTATCACTCAATTTAGTACATTCTTGGAGTTATTATGGAATTACCAAGTAGCATCTGGGGAAATATTAGTGGCAGTGACAAAATGACTATTGTATATATTCAAAGCTTCCCAAAAATAGTCTTTAAAGTAATAAAAAAATAAACAAAATCAAACTGCTGCTGGGAATATTTATATAACACTAGTCATTTGTCTTTATTAAAATAAATGTCCCTTCTATACATTAGGCCATTGCTGTTGATTTTTACAGATATTTGACATCACTTTAATTTGCTAAAATGACTATTTCCCTATATTTTAATTTCTGCTTTCAAGCTGTTAAAATTAATTCAGAATGGCCTGAAAGTAATATCTAAGAAAAAAAAAAAAAACTTTGATCAGGTAGTTTATGTGGGAAATGAGCTTGGAAATGAAATGTGGTAGATAGGCACCAATGAATTACTGAGTTTCACTGCTGTGGATATCTGAGACTTGATTCTTGGTGGCCTTTTGTCAGCCTGTGGGGTACCTATCCGAATTATCCCCCTCAGGGAGGAATGGAATGAGTATTCCTTCCCTGCCCCACTGGTTGAGTGTTGCCCCATGGAGTGCCATGTTCTCTGTGGGTCTCCTTTGAGTGTGCCAGACACCGTGCTTGTGCTGGAGAAGAGGCACTGGGAGACCAAGGAGGGCAGGGTGTCTGAACCTGGTCTGTAGCTGGACTCTGACATGAGGATGTGAGGCCATCACTGGAGTGTTCAACATGGGCTACCAGTATTTAGTTGGAAAATTTTTAGATTAAATAGAACAAAAGCGATTCATAAGGAAAATGACCTTATTTGAGCACTGTATGCCTTCTTTGCCTGCTAAAGTCTTTATTTTCAAACTTGGTAAAAAGACAACTTATCAGAGTTGGAGAGATCATTGCGTTACTTAATTAAATATAATAAATCTGATGTTTTAACACTAGATAGGGTGATTAATTCTGTATTCCCGAATCTAGCCTCATTTGGAATATACTCCTGGGGCTTTTTATTCTATGTTTATAAATTATGCACTCAGTGAATCTAATATTTTGCTGATAATGGGTATGTAATACATTAAGTCTTTTCTTCCTTTAAACAGATAGTATTCCTGACAGCCATTAGGGTGGGAAAAAGAATATCCTTTAATGTGGTCTATATTTTCAGATTTTCTTATAGTTCAGTTTAGTGATGATAGGGTCATTAAAATATGAATGTAAAACCTCAACAGATTTAAACAAAAAATATAAAAGTGAAAACTAGAATGAAAAGATATGGTGAAGATAACAAACATCTTTCACAATCTGCAGAAGAATGGATTTACGGGTAATTTTAAAGAAGGAAACTCCTGCATTGACACATCAGGAAAGACATTCTGTGTTTCTTTGACTGTAATGCGATTCAAAGCCTTCAATATCTTCTTGTCATTTTTAAGATCAAGTCCAAAGTAGGTCATTTAAGAGCATCCACAAACAGTCCCCAGTTTACATTTCCAAATCTATTTTCCAGGACTTGCTTGCAGGAAGGAGCTCTCCTCTCCAACCCATCTGATTTTTTGCTTTCAAAAATATTAGTTCACATAGTCTGCATAAAATGTCTAGGGGTAGGTCCCATTTTTACCCATATTTTACAGTGAAGGAAACCGAATTACATACAGTAACTTGCCCCAGATCGTCAGTTGGAAAGTGGTGGAGCCAAGATTTGAACTCAAATCTGGCTTCTGAGTCTGAGCTGCTCTATCACACCCTGGGCTGCCTCACCATCTTTCAAGCTTGCCTTTAGATTTCTGGACTGCAGTTTTGCTTTGCCTCATGTAGAACGTGTTCCTTTTCTTTTTCTTCCTCTTTTAATACCATTTTTTCTTTAAGACTGAAATCAAGTTCTCCCCCCCTGCTAAAAGTTCTCCCAAGGCTACACCTGGCCCCAGCATCCTCCTCTTTGGATCTATAAAGCACATTTAGATGGCAGAGTTCATTTGGCACCTGTCACCTACCTCCTTAACTAAAAAAAGGTCTGTGTGTGTCTGCACATGTGCAGGTTTCTCCTTAATCTAAACACTTCCTCACTGATGATGGGATAGGATTGCTTTTATCTTAGAAATTTGTACCTTTTATTTTCAGCAGAGTTGAATATGAAGAGAGTAGCAGTCCAAAGCAGGACCCCAGAGGGCAGGGACTACGGCTTGGTCAATTGTTTGGGTGCCCTATAACCCAGAATGTCACTTATGCTTTGTGCATAGTTAGTGATCAGTAACTGTGGGGAGCAACTCGGACTACACTGTTACTGGAATTAAGACTTACTCTATGCATCTGCTCTCCCACAATATGGCACTGGGAGAGGAGGAAACAGCTTCTACACAGCTGCCTCCAGTTCAACCAATAAACAGCAGGACCTGCTCCTGATTGGAGGAGAGCAGCGTACTTGGCGTGTGGGTAGCAGAGTTGGGATTGGTGGAAGAGGACTATAAAGGAGGAGAGAGACAACATGCACGAAGAACATCTATCTGAAGGAACACCTGTGCAGCCCCCGAGAGAGCCGGCCGGCGGTGTGCCACTCCCCCGCGGAAGTGGGGAAAATGGCAGGGGGAACCGCCCTTCCACGGAGGTGGAAGGGACGGTAGCCAACCCGGGAAGAACCAGCAGCAAACCCAGGGAGGGCCGAGCAGACAAAAGAACAGCGCAGGGTCCTGTGTCGTTCCTCCACGAAGAGGGGGAGCGACAGTAACAGAGCAAGGGAATTTATTTATTAACTGTCCACACATTTGATAACTTGTTGGACATTAAGGTATCTTCAAAGTACCTTTTTTTTAGAATTTTTTTGGAGGATCAAGATTGTTAGACCTTAATGCTGCTCAACCATTCTGACAAAAAATGGTCCAACTAATTAAGACATTTTCTACTTGTCACTAGGTGTGGAGGAGGAAGGGTGATTTATTTTATTGTCTGTTTTTGTTATTTAAAAATCTCATTTCTTTCTTTCAAACGCATTTAATCTTGTACAAAGAACATTTCTGAGCAGTAGTAGGCACAGACATTTAAAAATGGAGACTAATCCTTTACTCCAGTGCTTTTCAAACTTTGCAGGGATCATCTGGGATCTTGTTAAAATGCAGATTCGGAGTCCCCGGGTCCAGTGTGAAGCCTGAGGGCCTGCAGGCCTAACAAGGTCCCAGGTGATACTGATGCTTCTGGCTTCTAGATTGTACCTGAGTGGTGAAGAGAAGTCCCCACCCAAGCCAGCCTAATTCTTTTTTTTTTCTTAAAAACTTCATCATTATGACACCATTTGTGCTTTTTTTTCTCAGCCCTGCTAGAGCAACGGGCTGTGGGCCCTGTGTAATAATGAGCCTGCTTTCCTAGGACTGGTGTGAGGATTCAGCCCCGTAAGCCCTTGCTGCTCACCATATGATCTGCAAAGCCACAGCAGCAGTCTCCTGGGAGCTCGTTAGACACGCAGGCTCTCAGACCCCACCCCAGATCTACTGACTCATCTGTGCTTTAATAAGATGCCTTGGTAAGGTGTGTGCGTATCAGAGTCCGAGAAGCACTGACGCGGTCCAGACCAGATGGAGTAACTGGGGCTTGGGAAATGCCCAAAAGATGGTAGCCATTACTCTTTGAGTCCTTAAACCATAAGAACTATTTATTCCTTTCTTATTTTAGAAATGAGAAGATTGTAACGCAGGTTGTAAATAATAGAACTAGGGTTCTAACCCAACAATTTGATTCCAAAGCCTGTGCCGTTAATACTGCACAGCTGTTCCCCAAAGAGACGTGAGTTGCTTGAATAAACCTTTCATCTCTCAGGTACTTGAAAATCCAGC
Organism: Oryctolagus cuniculus; assembly: GCF_051225735.1. Lineage (NCBI taxonomy): Eukaryota > Metazoa > Chordata > Mammalia > Lagomorpha > Leporidae > Oryctolagus > Oryctolagus cuniculus. The sequence goes on along the minus strand of NC_142871.1, from coordinate 101,437,605 downwards.
AGCACTCACTAAGGTGATCCAAACAGAGTCCTCTTGCTGAGTTGCATCTCCTCCCCCACCCCCAGGAGAGCATTAAAAGTTACTTGTCCTCCATTGGATCCAGTGGAAGCTAATGATGGGTGTCAGTTTCCCCACACCACTCACCCCAGAGGTATTTGTTTTCCACAGTTTTCTGAAGGTAGTCCTTTTACTCAAAAGACAGTATGCCTCTGGCAGAAATTCTAGGCCTTGTAGCATTGGTAGAAATATATTTCAGAACAGGGGTGAAATGTGGTAGAATGAGCGTGTGTGTGTGTGTGTGTGTGTGTATGATGCTAAGATCTCTCTTGGCATCTCTGAATCCCAGCAATCCCACTCTTAGAAGACACTTCATTTGTAGGCCAAGATGGACTTTTGTGAGACACTCACACAGGCCTAGATGTTTGGGGTGATGTTTCTGTCAGGAAAACTCAGAACCAAATAAATCTGGGAGGACAAGGAGAAGAAGAAGAGTTAGAAAGTCTGGATTGTGGCTCTTACATTTGACGTCAACGTCCAGGGCATGGAAGGAGCAGGATTTGAGGGCCAGAGGCATGGAGAAGCAGTTGTATCTTTTTTTTTTTTTTTTGACAGGCAGAGTGGATAGTGAGAGAGAGAGACAGACAGAGAGAAAGGTCTTCCTTTGCTGTTGGTTCACCCTCCAATGGCCACCACGGCTGGCACGCTGCGGCCGGTGCACCGTGCTAATCTGAAGGCAGGAGCTAGGTGCTTCTCCTGGTCTCCCATGGGGTGCAGGGCCCAAGCACTTGGGCCATCCTCCATTGCACTCCCGGGCCACAGCAGAGAGCTGGCCTGGAAGAGGGGCAACTCGGACAGAATCCGGCGCCCCGACCGGGACTAGAACCCGGTGTGCCGGTGCAGCTAGGTGGAGGATTAGCCTAGTGAGCCGCGGCGCTGGCCGAAGCAGTTGTATCTTGAAGATTTACCTTACTCTGATTCTGCCACTTTTGAATTTCAGCTTTTTGTAGAAATTTTTATTTTCAACTTTGCTTTCAAGTATTTAAAACAGGTTAATAGAATGTAGAGTTACTGTGAGAATTAGTCCTGTTTCTTTATCTTAATCACTTGATATCTAAACTTGAGGTGATTTTCAATTTGCTCCTGTTTCTGATTCATAGGCACTGATTAAATTTTCTTTTGCATTTTTGCTAACAGGAATCTAATGGACTTGCTGACTGTTCTAAGGTCTGTTTTGAATTTAGATAATGTCTTTTAAAATTGACGGTTTTAAGTAAAAGTTCTATTTACCCTATGGTCTTTGTTTGTTTATTTGTTGTTGTTGTTGTTTTGGATTAAGACTACTCCCCAGCTAAAGCATTTATAAGTCCGGAGGAAAGCATGTTAGGTTTCTGAATGTTTTGCATCCTTTTCCTTAATGCTGTTATTTAAATTTTGATTAATCTGTATGGTTTCTAAATCTGTATTGTTGTAGAGAGATAGCACATTTGCAAGTATATTTGGACAGTTGTAAAGTCCCTGAAAAGCTGTTTGCTACCCTCATCCTAGATCAACTTGGAAAGACATTTCTTTAGGACTAACATGTAAGAAAGAGTGGAGAAAGCCTGCCACTGGTAGATGTGAGATTCAACTAAATCTAGTAGATCAATCAAGCTAGTCTATCAGTGCTATTTTGCAAACAAGAATTTAAGAGGCCATCATAATGAATACAAAGGGAGAACCATTTATTGTTGGGAGGAATCCAAATTCTGAACTAAGAGTGATCATTCTTCCCCTGATGTTTCTCTTTCCCCAGTCCCCATCTACACCTATTCTATTTACATGCATATACATACATTGCTTTGATTTTAATACAAACTATTTTAAGAGTATAAATTTAGAAATCTATTGCACTTATTTTAATGACATAGCACATTGTAGTAATAACATAACAAAAGGTGAAAAGGAATAATCTATCACATGGCACCATATTATACAGTATTTATATGTTGCTGTGGATTTGCTCTGAGAGGAGGAGCGTGGTGGGGGCAAGAGGCTTGGAGTCACTACACAGACCCCAGGAGTCGGGTGAAAGCAGGCCAGAGGCAAGCAGCCTGCAGACTCGTTTATTTCAGTTGGTACAGCAGCTTAATAGCCAAGGCAGCCAATCTGGTCAAGGGGCGGTCTATGCCCTAACCAATCACAGCCTGTTGCCAGGCAGGCTTTGTTGCCAGTGGCCATCTTGGCATGGCCTTCTCATTCCACCATGTACATAGACACATATTCTCAACATATGTGTGTTTATTTGTGGTAGATTGAAGTTTAATTCTTAAATTCATATGGGAAAAAAAGTGTGACTTTATATCCTTTTTCTCTTTTCAAAAATGTATTTTATAACTAGTATAACACAGCTTGTTTTAAAACTTCACCCTGCCCCCCTCTACCAGAAAGGGCAGGGGATTCTTTTTTTTTTTTTTTTTTTTTTTTTTTAACAGGTAGAGGGTAGAGTTATAGACTGAGAGAGAGAGACAGAGTAAGAGGTCTTCCTTCCATTGGTTCACTCCCCAGATGGTGGCTACAGCCGGCACTGCGCTGACCCGAAGCCAGGAGCCAGATGCTACTTCCTGGTCTTCCATGTGGGTGCAGGGGCCCAAGCACTTGGGCCATCCTCCACTGCCTTCCCGAGCCACAGCAGAGAGCTGGACTTGAAGAGGAGCAACCGGGACTAGAACCGGCGCCCATATGGGATGCCAGTGCCGCAGGCGGAGGATTAACCGCGTGAGCCATGGTGCCGGCGCCAAACACACAGCTTGTTTTAAACACTGACATTTAACTCCCTAATAAGATGAAGCCAAAGTTTATCTTATTAGAAGCAAGATACATCATCACCTCACCTTCAAACATTATTGCACTTTTAACTTTCATAATTTGACAAAAATTCATGAAATTATCTTCAGACTGGCTTTAACAGACAAATAATACCTTTAAGCAGACATGAGTGTACTGAATTGTTCATTAGATACAAATTTTACAAACATTACTTGTATTGGTGGTACTGGTGCAGCTGGAGAGTATGAAGCCTTCTCCAGGGGGCGCTGTGAGAACCACCAATAGAGTGGTGGAACTTGGGGCCCTTTCCAAGGCTCCAACTTAGGACTTGCAGATGTCAGCCCACATATTTCCCTGTGCTTGCTGACTGGTTTAATGAACCACCTGGTGTCAGGATGACTTCTTATAGCTTTATGGAAGGGATCAATGATCAATGATCAAATAAATACAATGAGGATAAGCTCCAAGAATTTGTACATGGGATCTTCACCAACCAAGCTGAATTCAGAATTTCCAGAGCCACAGCAGCATCCAGTTTGGGCCTCAGCAACAGAAAGCTTTGTGCAAACTGTGCTGGTTAACACCATGATGGACAGGCTTGCTGTAGCTTGCACCTGTGGGAACCAAGCACTTGTGGCCACCACCGTGCACATGAATCCTATGTATGACACGAACTTGCTTGGCCTTGTATCCCAGGCTCTGCATCTTACGGGCTGGGTAGGGTGGGGCACCCTGCGGAGCTTGGAGAGCTGGCAGTACTGCCAGTGGCAGACCCTCAGGAGAAAGTTCATCCTATCTGACTGGTTCTTTCTCCACAGCTCCTGGAGGTACTGGCATGCACCCATCCTGGCTTATCTGATGGCTGCCAGCTGATGGAAAAGAAGGAATCTTTCTCTCTGTGACGTTATCATGTGTAACACATTCATTTTTGCTTTTGAGCCCCCAGTATACTGGGAGAGGGTGAAGAAGGCTTTGCATTAGCTCTCTCCTGGGATTCCAACCCCACACAACCACCTCAAGTTTTCAAGTTGCAAGATATTGAGATAGACAAGGGAGAATGATTACTGGCTCCTATATTGCCATGGAGGTGTTTGGAGTGTTGGTGGCCATGACTTCTTAGGGTCCCACTTTCTGCTGCTTAATGTCATTTTTAGGACGTTGTCAGTGAATAGGCCTATCTGGCTAGACATAGAAGATAACTCATCTCTCTGAGGTCTGACTACTTGATCCTCTCCTTTTTGTTCTTGGGAATCCTTCTGTCTTTTTCCCTCTTTCTAGCCTTGAGGAATCCTTTCATAGTTTTAGAGAAATCCATCTTTCTTCATATGTGTGCCTGCTTGGGACCAGTGTCATGATACAGCAGATTAACCTGCTGCCTGCGATGCTGGCATCCCATATGGGCACCTGTTCGAGTTCTGTCTGCTCCACTTCCAATACAGCTCCTTTCCAATGTGCCTGGGAAAGCAGCAGATGATGACCCAAGGACTTGGGGCCCTGCCACCCATGTGGGAGATGAGATGAAGCTCCTGGCTTCATTGTGACCATTTGGGGAGTGAATTAGAGGGTGGAAGATTCTCTCTCTCCTCTCTAAAACTCTACCTTTCAAATAAATACATAAATAAATCATTTAAAAAATCATATGTATGTCTACTCCATCCTCTATGAGGCTTTGGGGAGCTAAAGCAGGCATTTCAGCTGAAAAGCACACTCCTGCTCTTCCTTGAGGCACTGAGCGTGAACCTGATTGGGTAGAGGATATTAGCGAAGAGGCAAGTGCACAAAGCTGTTTTAGTAGAAGGAGAATTCCTGAAAGAATCATTTCTATATGTACAAGGGTACTTCAAAAATTTGTGTAAATATAATTAAAATATAAATTTATTTTGTTGCAAAAATAATTGCAATGGTAAATAGGGATTTCATTGTGTATACTTCATTGAGAAAGTACTATTCTAGAATAGTGTGCTGAGGACAGCCTTGAATTTAAGCTGCAAAGTCTGCAAGCAACATGAAACATACAAGTGTTCATCCACTCTCTCTCACTTTTCAAAGAGGCTTCTTAGTTAAAAGAGGCATGAATTGTAAACAGTGCAGTGAAATTACCCTTCTATTATAAGTTTCTAAGGACAATTAATTTTAGGTGGCTGGCAAATATACTGTGAAAAGAAGTGTATTGTTAAGTAAGTGTGGTCAAGTTTTTTTCCTACTAATAAGGCACTTCAAACCTTACCTTTTAAATATATTCCTTGATTAATAGAAATTATATCCACAGCATGACAAATATTTTTCAAAAACAAAGAATTTTCATGGGTGGAAATCAAATCATAGATAAATAAATAGGTGTGAAATCCTTTCATTGCTACAATAATGGGGTAATTTTTATAATAGTCAAGCATCCAAATCTTTTAATGGATTTTTTGAAATATAAAAGACTGAAAAAAATCAGTTATGCCTGTTCCCTCCTTTGCTGCGTGCTTATTTGAAAAACTCCTTGCTCAGTTAATGTTCTCTTGAAAAATAATAGCAGCCCTGTCTGGAATAGAAAGAAGAATTGAATTCTTAGTGGTTTTCTTCTCAGAAATTTCTATACTAGTTTTGGGGAAAATGTTTTCCCAGTGATAACATTGATCCTTTTTTTCTTCTAGTACTCTGACAATAGCTTACACTCTTATATACTATTTCCAATTTTTAGTACTTCTTCCAATCTAATGCAGTACTTGCATCAGATTTCACTTTTCTCTTAGATGAGCCACTTCTCAGCCCATACCACCTCACCTCTGGGTGTATGTGGTTAAGCTGAGCTTCTCAAACCATCTGTAACGAGGGACTGAGTTTCTGTATTCAGACTCCCAATTCCTGTACCAATCTCATCACAGACTGGAAACAAACACCTCGATAACTGGCACTGGTGTATGGACCACACTTGAAGTATTCTGGGGTCCTGTTCCAAGGTCTACTACCTCTGCTCCTCCTCCGTGCCATCCTGGAAAGCTGCCTAAAATACTGCCTTCTAACCAGAATCCACATCCATCATGCCAGGCTCAAGACCCTGAGGGTACTCTACCTATATCTTATCCACACACCTTTGTCTTCTCTGAGGTTCTTTCCCTTTCCTGTAAAGCAAGTCCTCAGCCCCTAACCATAAAGAAACCTTTATCCACTCCATCTGGCCACATGCATTTCTAGACTTCCCAGTTATCTAAAGCATCCTGAAAATTACATTATTTTTCATATGAATTCTTTTTAAAATTAATGAGTGTAAATGAATTTGGTAGGAAATAAATATTAAATCTTTCCTGTCAAGAGAAGAGGAAGGCAAGGAGCAGGCTACCATGTCAACAAGGTGGTGGTATAAGGACAGACAAGAATTCTCAGCCTTGGTTGCTTAGAGCTGCCTATATGACTGGTGATAGTTTACCCTGATATGAAGAGCTGGGTGTTTGTGTGGACACATACAGAAGGATAAATTGATTGTGTGGAGGACTGAACCTTGTGTATAACCTTTTAAAACTGATTTTATTGAAATAATTGCGAATTCACACCTAGTTGTAAGCTGTAATGTAGAGACATTCCAAATATCCTTTGTGCAGTTTCCATCTGCTGTAGCATCTTGCAGAGCTGTAGAAAAGTGTCACAATCAGGATATTGACATTGATTTGATCCAACAACCTTAATTAGATTTCCCCAATTTTAAGTGTGTCCATTTTGGTGCATATGTGTATTTACTTCCATTCATGTTTATTAAATGTGTAGGTTCTTAAACCCACCATAACAGTCAAGACACAGAACAGCTCCATCACCAGAAGCACCTACATTAATTGTTAGGAGGAGAGTCACAGATTGGTGCCTCCTCACACGGGGCACAAAATGTTGGGAAAAAGAGGCACAGAATAGAGAGGAGGCAGAATACGTATTTACAACCAGATGGAATTTATTTAGAGAAAATACATTCGTAGAGGTAGGTGAGCAACTGCTGCATGTGCAGTGTTGGAGCACGTGGTAGAAGACCTGTATCCCAGGGATCGGGCCTTTTTATATTTTAGCGGGGCTAGGGATGGGGGTGGGAGCAGGCAGAGGTGAATTCTTGAACTCATCTTTCAGGTGTCGCTGTTGGGCATTGAGAACCTGGAAAGAATGTGGGAGTGGGGTATGAAGGCAATAGGGTGTGAGACCCAATTGAGATTCAAGGGCAAGGAATAAATTCTATTGTTAACTGTCTTTTTGACAATGAAAAAGAATGGTTGAGGCTTATGTCTTTATTCCAACAATCCCGACTCTGAGTATAGTTAAGGAGAAGGTGTGTGATTCCATTTCCTCTCTGGTTACCTCTTGCTGATACATGGAGCCAGGACTTGAGTGGGGGTCTATATTCAAGATCAGATTGATTGAAGAAGAGCAGTCTTGTGTTGCTCTTGTGAGATGGCTTAAAATATAGCAGTTATTCATTCCTGCAAGATCCTTTGGAATAAAATAATTATACATTGCAGAAATAGGTGTACTATGATTATGAAGACAGAAGGTGCTATTAGAGACATTGCCCATGCAGGAAACGATGGCCAAAATGAGGCAGTTACTTTGTGAATACATTTCATTAACATGCCTTTTTATGTGTTCAGTCCCATCTCTTACCACACCTGATTTATTGATGTAAAAGCAACATTTTTCAGCCAAAATGAGGCTAAGCCCTCCTCTCTCAGGAGGTCTAGTCCCCGGCGATTCTGGAGTGAATCCACCAGATCCTGCTGCCAGTGAATCCACCTGATCCTGGAGGTGAGACAGTTGCTCTGCTAGGTCATTTAGGTTTTCTTTGAGACTGAGAGATAAACTTTAAATTTTCAGTAGCCTTGTCTACTGGAATGGCTAGTCCATTCATTCTTGTTCCAATTCTTATCAAAATACCCAGTTAGATTATCAAAGGGATGAGTCCAAAATCCCTTTTGACACAATGGGTTATAGGAACAGAAAATAGAGAGTGATCTAGGATATAGCACAAAGGAGGAAGTAGGAAGGCGGGTGTACAGGTCCATGTCCGGTTGGCAGGGAGGCAGATGTATGCCTGGTTACCACAGAGAAAGAATGACCTTGTTTCTGGTCCTATAAAGGCAATCATATGATAAGAGATAACCTTTACACTTTCATGTGGTGGGGGAATATGATGAGTAAATGCCATTCAGCCACTTTCACTGGATGTGAGGAGTAGTGGCGGCTAATAGGGGGTGGGCCTGGGAGACTGACAAGTAAGCCACAGGCGTCGTAGGGCAGTGAACCCACATTATGGGAGCAAGGAAAGGAAGCATGCATGATGCATAAAGGGGCTTGACTGATTAGCAAGGCCATAGCAAAAATGTCTTGGACAGGTATAGCAGATGGGTCCTCCAGGTTTATTTCCCTATATGATTCCGGTGTGCCTTCCTCTAGCTGTGCCAGTGTTTCTTCCTGGGAATTCCAGAAGTGATATATGTTCTGGGATGCTGCTGGGAGACTAATGGCCTTTTATAATCACACTCACTCCATTCCTTCAGCCTGAGCCTACTTCTTTTATTTTTTTAAAGACTTATTTATTTAGTTTAAAGGCAGAGCTACAGAGAGGCAGAGGCGGGGAGTGGGGAGGTCTTCTATCCATTGGTTCACTCCCCAGATGGCTGCAATGGTTGGAGTTGGGCCGATCAAAGCCAGGAGTCTAGAACCTCCTCCAGTATCCCACAAGGGTGCAGAGGCCCAAGCACTTGGACTGACTTCTACTGCTTTCCCAGGCCACAGCAGAGAGCTGGACCAGAAGTGGAGCAGCTGGAACCCAAACCGGTGCCCATATGGGATGCTAGCACTACAGGCTATAGCTTTAACCTGCTGAGCCACAGCATCAGTCCCTTGAACCTACTTCTAATGCCTGGCAGCAGCTAATGTGTCCTCTATCTCTACATCCTGCAGTTTCAGAGATGTTACTGGAACATAAGCATATGTTATATAACATGGAACAATTGGCTTGGCTTTTGTTATTGTTGTTGTTGTTGAGTATAACTCTCTGGAGATTCACTCCAGTTGTTGAATGTGTCAGCGATTCATTCATTCTTATTGCTATGTGATATCTTACAGTATGGATGTGTCAGAGTTTGCTTCAGCATTCACCTATTGAAGGACATCTGGGCTGATGCCAGTTTTAGGCCATTATAAGTAAAGTGATTATGAACATTTATGTATAGGTTTTTGTGAGAACATAAGTTTTTATTTCTCTGGGATGAATGCCAAGAGGGCAATTGTTGGATCATATCGTGGTTGCATGTTTCAGTTAACCTTTTAAAGTCATTTTAAAAATTGTTTTCCTACTCTACATTCCTGCACTATGATGTAAAGTTCAGTTGCTGAAACGGTTATGGCTCTGATATTAATCCCTAAATAAAACTTTCTTACTTAGTTCTTTTTGCCTCCTTCAAGTAATCTTAAAACATGCATTTCACATTATTCTTTCAGCAAATCTATGAGCTCAGTAGCATTTCAGGAATTTAAGATACAGAGAAGTTAAGTAACTTGGGTCATACAGATAATTAATGCCATGGTCTAAACAAACCCCAAGACCTCTAAAGTAATTTTTAAAACTGTATGTGGTGACATATCAATGGGTCATGAAATTAACTGAGTCAGTCACAGACAGAAGGTCATCATTTTTTTAGATTTATTTATTATTTGAGAGGAGGATTTACAGACTGGGAGAGGGAGAAACAGAGAGAGAGGTCTTCCTTCTGCTGGTTCACTCCCCAAATGGCTGCAATGGCTATAGTTGGGCTGATCCAGAGCCAGGAACTTCCTCTGGGTCTTCCACATGGGTACTGGGGCCCAAGCACCTGGCCATCTTCTGCTGCTTTCCCAGGCCACTAGCAGAGAGATGGATAGGAAGAGGAGTAGCCAGGAAACTAATTGGCACCAAAATGGGATGCTGGCACCTCAGGCAGAGGCTTAACCTACTACTCCACAGTACTGGCTGCAGACAGAATGTCCTTCAAAAGAAAGAAGTAGACTAGAATACAAATATCACAGTGCATTGCATGTATAGTAAGAGTTTGTATTATATGACTTTTATTGCATTTTTATGTTTATATACAAATGTATATATTTATATAAAATTGGATAATGGTTAAAGGTGCTGGAAAACTCTTAAACCCCTAATTTAATTCTTTCTTAATTCTTCTGTGTCCAGCAAGGACTTAGAACTAGAATAATGATTCTCTAACAAGAATAAAGGAATGGTTTTTGGTTAATATTGGAATAAAGGCAGGTTTGAAAGAGATCTTTTACCTGATAGGAATTTGTCAAGGTGTTATTTGCCACTTTTTGAAACTTTCTTTTCTTTGTCACTAGAAATAGACTTTATACAAAATTCTTTCAGTAGAAAAAGGAATATTACCAATTCACTTGATAAATGATAAAATTATCTTAAAATTAATAACAAAACATTAGAAGGACATTACAAGAAGCTAGATCCACAGGATTTCCCCCAAGGTTATACATTTAGAAACTGCTAGAGCCAAGACCCAATGATCCAACTCTAAATTTTCTGGCATTCAATGATATAGTTTCTCTGACTCTCCGCAGGCTATTTTCAAAGCAGGATAGGGTAGTTAGTTTGACTTTGTTATAAATAGACTGTACTTATATATGCCAAGACTTTCCTTTTTTTAAAGATTTATTTTATTTATTTGAAAGAGAATTACAGAGAGAAGTAGAGCCAGAGGAGAAAGGAGTCTTTTATCTGCTGGTTCACTCTCCAGATGAGCACAACAGCCAGAGCTGAGCAGATCCAAAAGCCAGGAGCCTCTTCCGGGTCTCCCACACAGGTGCAGGGGCCCAAGGACTTGGGCCACCTCCCACTGCCTTCCCAGGCCACAGCAGAGAGCTGGATAGGAAGTGGAGCAGCCAGGACTTGAACTGGTGCCCATATGGGATGCTGGCACTGCAGGCAGGGACTTTAACCCGCTATACCACAGAGCCAGCTCTGCCAAGACTTTCATATAACATTTATATACCCTGAAACTGAGAAGGCCAGGGAAGACAGACCAACTGTCAGCAAATACTGGAAGGGCTACCAGGTAAGAAAGGGAGAAAATTGTTTTCTGTCTTACACCACGGAGTGAAATTAGAATCAGAGTTTGACAGTTATAAAGAGAGAATTTGGTTCATTCTGAAGAAGACTTTTCTAAGTAATCTGACCAGGAATGAATGAACTGCTTAAAACAGTCTTGAACTTACAAAATGCAGTATTCACTAACTTATCAGAGATCCATCTATTCTGACTGTCGGAGGCAAATTTTTCCATTGGTACAAATGTTCCTTAAGGTCTTTCCCATATCCAAGTTCCTAAGAATCTAGTGCTAAATGACTTTTCCCCCTATTAGTCATTTGTCTGTGCACGTTCTGCCCACATGCCATATTTCCTTGCCATCTGTTTAGACTTAAAACATTATTTCTAATTGAAACCTTTACTACCATGGTTCTTTCAAGTAGACATAGTTTGTTGAACACTGAGCATAAGGAATATGCATTTTCTCTCATAGTATTTTGAGTTATGTCATAAACCAATTAATCCATATTGTAGAATGAAATAGAATGGTATGGAATGGGAGTCCTATGTTACCAAAGTAGAACAGAGACCTGCTTGGTAATTATCTTCAAGAAGTAAGTACCTACTTACTCAGTTGGTAAATGCAACAGAGGAAAAAGAAATTTGCTCAAAATCATGGTGATAGCAAGTGATCTCATAGCTATTACATGGTTACACAGCTAATGAGTTTTGATCCTCTCAGTGCTCTTTGGTGACCTCTTGAATAAATTTTTCATGAAGGGAAATGCATGCAGAGGAACTACTCACTTCCACTGAGAGCGTATTCAAGGAGTTCTGAGTTGAAATGTTATTTATTATTTATGTGATAAAACTCACTTTTTAAATATGTTGCTTAATACATTGTTGAAATGTTAAAATATATATATAAAAAGATACCCTATTCTTCAACAGTTCTTCAACAGTGTTTCTTTTCATTAGGAACAAAAAGGAAGTATTTGTTATAGATAGACACTTCTATTCTGAAAGCAAAACAATTTTAAACCATAAGATTTTACCTTATGGACTCACATTTCAAACTCCTCTATATAAGATGTTGAAGTATGTGTCAAGTGCTATCAGGAAAAATGTTGAGTAAAACTAAGACACTCACATAATTCAGTTCCTAACTTTTTATGTTGCAGTGTCAACTATCTAACATCATTCACATTTCTTGTACTCTCACAATGACTTCCATATTATCCTCTTATATATGAGATTAAGTTCCTTTCTGTTAGACCAAAGAAGGGTGGACATTGACTCTGACATATGACAGGTATGATTTATAATGTCTCTCTTAGAATTAAATCTAGGTTTGGTTAAGTTCAGATGTTTAAAATTAATTAATATATTTATTTATTGGAGAGAGAGACACCCTATCTGCTTTTCATTCTCCTAGTGCCACTGAAGCCAGGATCCCAGGACCCCAGAACTCATGAGAGTGACAGGGACCCAAGTACTTAAGCCATCACCTGCTGCCTCCAAGCATGAGCATGAGCAGGAAGGTAGAACTGGGAGCCAAGCAAGGACTCTAACTCGAGCACTCCAGTTTGGGATGCAGGCATCTCTAAAAAGGGTCACTTTGAAAAGGAATAAGGGGGCTGGCAATGTGAAGGTGACAGTGATTACTGTACTTGAGGAAATGATCTAATAGAGAGGGTTGACCAGGTTATGATGAGAACTGTATTTTCCTTCCTATGGCTTCTTGTCTCTGCTGTCCGCTGAGTGGCCTCTTGAACCTTTAAAAATGTGCATATTGGAGGAAGAAGATGGCATAGGCAGGGGCCAACCTAAAAATCAAGACTTTGGTGCTAGTTCAAGCTTGTCTTCCCTAGAAGACTAACTCTGCTGCTGATGGCATTGCAGTGTGGGCTTCTGCTAATTCCTTGTGACCCTACCGAGCCAGATGTAGAAATTGTTTTATGGGGCTTCTGATAGTAAGAAATCCCACATGCTGCCATCACCAGCAGGAAACTCTTTTAGACAGATTCCAATGGACAAAATTTATCAAAATCTGAACTCAAAGAATAAAGTTGAGAGGGCTGGCACAGCCTAAGTTTGCAGCAAGGGTTTTCACTAGAACCATAAAGGGATGGGTTCTGGATGTGTGAGGGGAGGGCTTGCTTGGCTTCTTGGCCCTCCGGACTCCTCCAGGCAATACTAAAGCAGCAATTTTCATGTCTTATTCCTTAGAGAGAGGAACTCGGTGATTAAAGAGGGAAGAAAAATGGGTGCTAATAGTTCCATCTAAGTTTTTAAAATTTTGGACAATTTTGATAGTTTATTATGTTATTTATTTACTTATTTTTAGATGTCACTTAAATAATTCACATGAAGTGGTGGGAAATGATACAAGGTGTTCATATAATGCTAATAGCTCGCAAGACTTTCATACACCTGGGATATTGCTATTATTACAGTCTAGGTATAGAACATTTCCATCACCGCGTGATCTCTTCTGTAGCCTTACCCACTTCCCTCCCACCTCATTCACTCCTTGAGTTCTGGAAACCAGAAAGTTTGTCATTTTCCAGAATGTTATACAAATAAATAATAGTTTCCATAGAACTTGAAATTAGCTTTCTGACTCCACAATTCTTTGCAGGTCCATCCAGATTGTTGCATGTGTCAACAGTGTATTCTTTTTATTGCTGAGTAGTAGTCATGATTATGGATATATCACAGTTTCTTTAACCATTCACCCACTGAAGGACATCTGGACAGATTATGAATTTGGCTATCATGAACAAATTTTTGGATAACACATATGTACAGATTTATGTATGAATATTAGTTTGTGTAAATATTGTGTGACTTTCCTCAATCTATGCATTTAGTGCTTTGGTCATGTCCCACCAGTTTTGATATATTGTATTTTTTATTTTCATCTGGTTCAATGCATATGTTTTTAAACATTTCTCTTGAGACTTCTTTGATCCAGAGATGATTTAGAAATGTGTTGTTTAGTTTCTAAGTGTTCAGAGATTTTCTTTCAATTACCAATTTATAGTTTTATTATGTTGTAATTGGAGAACAGACTCTGTGGATTTCAACTATTTTAAATTTTTGAGGCATTTTTTATGGCCTGGATATGGTCTATTTTAGAACATATCCTGTGGACATTTGAAAGTAATGTGTATTCTGCTACTGGTGGGTGGCGTGTTCTATGAATGTCATTTAGATTGTGTTGAATGATGTGTTGTTGAATTTTTCTGCATCCTTGCTGATTTTCTGACTAGTTCATACATTAATTGTTGAGGGGGCATTCAAATTTTTCACTATAATTTTGGATTATCTATTTCTCCTTTAGTTCCATCAGGTTTTTATTTTTTAAAGCTCTTTTGCTTTTATGCACATTTAAGATTTTTACATGTTTCAGCACATTGTATTCTTTTATATTATATAATGTCTCTTTGTTTCTGGTAATTTTCTTTGCTTTGAAGTTTACTTTATTTGGTATTGTATAGCCAGTGCTGCTTTATTGGATTCATATTTTAGTGATATATCTTTTTTCAGTTTTTAACTTATAAGTTGCTTATGTTACTATACTTGGAGTGTTTCTTGTAGACAGATAATAGTTGGATGTGTTTTTTAAAATCCACTCTACAGATCTCTGTATTTTTTAAATGTGTGCAGGTTTTTATCATAATTGACATATAATTGTACATACTTATGGGATACAGTGTGGAATTTCAGTGCATGTTTACAACATGTAATGATCAGATGAATTAGCATATTCATCAATTCAAACTTTTATCACTTGTGTTGGGAACATTCAGAATCCTATTAGCTATTTTGAGACATACAACTAACTTTTCTTAACAGTGACCTCACTGTGCTACAGATCATCACAAGTTACTCCTCCACCCAACTGCACCCTTGTACCCATCAACCATGCTCCTCTCTCTCCCTTCTCCTCCTTCTGGCCTCTGGTAATCACTACTCTACTCTCTACTTCTGTGAGATCAACTTTCACATGTAAATGGGAACATGCAATAGTTTTCTTTCTATGCTGAATTGTTTTACTTAACACAATGTTATCTAGACTCATCTGTGTTGCTGCAAATGATAGGCCTGTGTTCTTTTTTATAGCAGAGTATTATTCCATTCCATATGGGTAACCATGTGTTCTTTTTAAAAATATATTTATTTATTTATTTTATTTGAAAGGCAGAGTTACAGAGAGGTTGAGGCAGAGATAGAGATAGAGAGAGAGAGAGAGAGAGGTATTCCATCTGCTGGTTCACTCCCCAGATGGCCACAATAGCCAGAGCTTTGCTAATCTGAAACCAGGAGCCAGGAGCTTCTTCTGAGTCTCCAACAGGGTCCAAGGACTTGGGCCATCTTCCACTGCTTTCACAGGCCATACCAGAGAGCTGGATCAAAAGTAGAGCAGCCAGGACTCCAACCAGCACCCATATGGGATGCTGGCACTGCAGGCAGTGGCTTTACCCACTATGCCACATCACCAGCCCCAACCATGTGCTTTTTATCCATTCATCTACCAATGGAGCACCTAGGTTGACTCCACACCCTCTATGTTCTGAACAGTGCTACAATAAATATAGGAATACAGGCACCTCTTTGACATCTTGGCTCATAAAGGTGCTGATGATGAAATTTCTGGTAGAGTTCATCAGTGAAACCATCTGGTCCTGGGCTTTTCTTTGTTGAGAGGGTCTTTATAAGTGATCCAGTTTCCATCTTGGTAATGGGTCTGTTTAGGTTTTCTATGACTTCATGGCTCTATTTAGGTAGGTTGTATGTGTCCAGGAATCTATCCATTTCTTCCAGGTTTCCCAGTTTGTTGCCATACAGCTCTTTGTAGTAATTTATGATGATTCTTTTTATTTCTATGGGGTCTGTTGTTACATTCCTTTTTCATCTCTAGTTTTATTGATTGGGTCTTCTCTATTTTTTTGGTTAGTTGGGCCATGGTGTATCAATTTTGTTTATTTTTTAAAAAAACAGCTCTTCATTTTGCTGATCTTTTTGTATTTTTGTTTCAATTTTCTTGATTTCTTCTCTAATTTTAATTACGTCTTTTCTCCTACTAGTTTTAGGCTTGGTTTTCTGTTGTTTTTTCTAGATCCTAGAGATGCATTGACAGCTCATCTTTTGGTGCCTTTCCAATTTCTTGAAGTAGGCCATCTATTGCTATAAACTTTCCTCTAAACACTGCTTTTGCTGTATCCCATAAGTTTGGATATGTTGAGTTGTTCATCTTTATTTGTTTCCAGAAGTTTTTTATTTCTCTTTTGATTTCTTCTATGACCCGCTGTTCATTCAGGAGCATGTTGTTCTGTCTCCATATGTTTGCATATATTCAAGGGATTCCTGAGTTGCCGATTTCCAGCTTCATTCCATTGTGGTCCAAGAAGATGCATGGTATGATTTTGATTTTTTTGAATTTGCTGAGACTTGCTTTGTGGCCTAACCTGTGGTCAATCCTAGAGAAAGTTCCATGCACTGCTGAGAAGAATGTGTATTCTGCAGCTGTAGGATGAAAAGCTCTGTAGATATCTGTTAAGTCCATTTGGTCTATAGTGTTGATCAACTTGCTGATTTTCTATCTGGTTGATCTGTCCATTGCTGAAAGTGGGGTATTGAAATCCCCCATTACTATTGTATTTGTGTCTATGTCTCTCTTTAGATCCTTTAATATTTATTTTAAATAGCCAGGTGCCCTGTAATTAGGTGCATATACATTTATAACAGTTATATCTGTTTAGTGCTCCAGGGTGAAGAGGGTGTCTGAGATGACACACCCAGGTTTGGTGTGGTAAATCCTCTTTTTTTAATCAGAGGGGAGGTTTCTTCTAACTGTTGACATAAACTCAGCTGGGCTCCTCTCCTCCAATGAAACTAGCCCAAGTGGGTATATTATTTGTCTGCTCTACCACAAAGAACACACAATGGATCTATGCAGTCCTCAGTGTAAGCTCAGATTCCCCCACAATGTCCCTCTCCAGATAACCAGGGAGCCCTGATCTCATGGAACCTCCCACAGTGACTGCTTAAAGTCCCAGCCACACCCTGAATCTTCCCAAGCATCCTCAGTGTTTTCACAGTCCCAGCACACAAGCCTCCCAGAGTCACAAGCACCCAGACCCCCTGTCCATTCTCCCCACCAGAATCAGGAGTCTCCACTTGGCAGGTTGCTGGGCACTGACATGAGCTGGCACAGCTGTTACATATGTCCAAAATGGTGCCTGCTCTCTATCAGCTTGTTACAGGACACAGTTGCAAGGTGATGGGGGGGGGGGGAGTGGGGAATGTGCCCCTCTTTTGTTTTTTCTCCTCCAGTTAGGCAGGTACACTATCCCCCATGGAGCTCCAAGATGGATTCCCTCTAGGCTCTTCCTACAGCCTTTTTGCTAAAGGCTTAGGCTGCTGCAGTCTGATCTCACCTCACTCTCCAACGCTGTTGTGGAGGCTCTTGGCTGCTGGGGTCCTGAGTTGTGGGTGTCCACGCCCTCCATGTAGGTCCACTGTGTCTCTTCAATTTGTGTAGAGTTTCCTCTGCTGTTTTCTCCCTGACTCTTCACGGAGACTGCACTCTTTCCACTTTTTCAAAACTATCTTACTCTGCCATTTTAATCCTCTCCCATTTATCAGTTCTAACAGGGTATTCTTTTTTTTGGTGAAGATTTTAGCTTTTCTCTATATAGGATCATGTCAAATGCAAATAAGAAGGAAAATTTGACTTCCTCCTTTCCAAACTCGATGCCTTCATTTCTTTCTCACTTAACTTCTATGGCATCACTCCTAGTCATTGTTGATAAGAGTGGCTAAAGTGATCCATTGACTTGGCAGAAACATGTGGTTCAATTTCCATGTATTTTTCTAATTTACACAGTCCCCCTGGTTGATAAGAAGTTTGATTACATTGTAGTCTGAGAGATTATTATTTCGATTTTTAAAAATTTGTTGATGCTTGCTTTGTGTCCTAATGTAGGGTCTGTTCAGGAGAATGTTCAATATACTGATAACAATGTGTATTCTACAGCTGTGGGACAAAGTGTTTATACTACAGATGTTAAGTCCATTTGATTTGCAGGACAGTTTTTTTTTTTTTTTTTGACAGGCAGAGTGGACAGTGAGAGAGAGACAGACAGAGAGAAAGGTCTTCCTTTGCCATTGGTTCACCCTCCAATGGCCACTGTGGCCAGCGCGCTGTGGCCGGCGCACCACGCTGATCCGATGGCAGGAGCCAGGTACTTCTCCTGGTCTCCCATGGGGTGCAGGGCCCAAGCACTTGGGCCATCCTCCACTGCACTCCCTGGCCACAGCAGAGAGCTGGCCTGGAAGAGAGGCAACCGGGAGAGAATCCGGCACCCCGACCGGGACTAGAACCCAGTGTGCCGGCGCCGCAAGGTAGAGGATTAGCCTAGTGAGCCCCGGCGCTGGCCTGCATCACAGTTTAAATCCAGTGTTTCATTGTTGATTTTCTGTGTGAATGATATGTCCATTGACAAGTGGGAGGTTGAGGTCCCAACTTCTTTTTTTTTTTATTCCTTTAACATGTTTCCTTTTTTTAACAAATATAAATTTCAAAAGTACAACTTTTGGATTATAGCGGCTTTTCCCCCTGTAACCTCCCTCCCACCCACAACCATCCCATCTCCTACTCCCTCTCCCATCCCATTCTTCATCAATATCATTTTAAATTATCTTTATATACAGAAGATCAACTCGGTATATACTAAGATTTAAACAGTTTCTATCGTTGAGTCTCTACCTTCCTTTAGCTATAAGAGTATTTGATTTACACACTTGGGTAGTCCAGTGGTTTATATATGTGCTTACAATGGTTATTTCCTTTATGAACTGATTGTTTTTTAAAAAAGATTTATTTATTTAGTTGAAAGGCATAATTACAAAAAGGCAGAGAGAGAGAGAGAGAGAGAGAGAGAGAGGTCTTCAACCCACTGGTTCACTCCCCAGATGGCCACAACAGCCAGAGCTGCGCCGATCTGAAGCCAGGAGCTTCCTCTGGGTCTTCCACGCATGTGTAGGGGCCCAAGGACTTGGGCCATCCTCCACTGCCTTCCCAGGCACAGTAGCAGGGAGCTGGATTGTAAGTGGAGCAGCTGGGACTCAAAGCAGCACCCATAAGGGATACTGGTACTGCAGGCTGGGGTTTTAACCTGCTGCACCATAGCGCAATCCCTACTTTTCATGTCTCTTTAACTTCCCCCATTTCTAATATAATTATATTAAATATTTTTGTACATATGTTTATAACCACACCAGTTTTATACTTTTTGCTTCAACTATTAGCTTAAATTTAAAAAAAAATTATTTATTTGAAAGTCAGAGTTACAGAGCAAGAGGGAGAGACAGAAGAGTGAGATTTTTCATCTGCTCATTCACTCCTGCAGTGCTCACAAGGGCCAGGGCTGAATCAGGACGAACTCAAGAGCTTCATTTGGGTCTCCCACATAGTTGGCAAGGGCCCAAGCACTTGCATCATCTTCCATTGCTTTTCCCAGGTCATTAGCAGGGAGCCGCCAGGACACCAACTGGCACACATACAGGATGCCAGAATTGCAGGCTTTACCTGCTATGCCACAATGCTGGCCCCATCATCCTAATCTTTAAAAACTTAAAGAGAAAGAAAACATACTGTATTTATCCATTCATTTATTTACTGTGCTCTTTGTTCCTCTTTGATATCTCAAAGTTCTTTCTGTTACCATTTCCTTTCTAGTTGTAGAATTTCAATTAAGCTTTCTTATAGGGTAGGTCTGCTATTGACAGATTTTCTTCTCTTTAATTGCCCCCGTTTGAGAATGAATTTATTTCCTTTTTATTACTGAGGTATAATTTTGCTAGGTATAGGATTCTAGGTTGATAATTTTCAGCACTTGAAAGATATTGTTTGATTTTTTATTGATTTCCATGATTTCTGGTGAGAAATCTGCTTGTAACTGTTTGTCCCCTGTAAGGAAGGAGTTTTTATATGTGTTACAGTTTTAGAAGCTTAATTATGATATATCTTGGTGGGGAGGAGTTCTTTGGGTTTGTTCTGTTCTGTCTGTAGGTTTTCATCTCTTGCCAAGTTTATGAGGTTTTCAATCATTGTTTTTCTTTGTATACTTTTCCAGCTTCACCCTATATTTCTTCTCACTCTGGAACTCTGATGGCATGAAAGTTAGATGATTTTGTACTAAGGCTGTTTTAACATTTTAAGGTCAATTTTCTCTCTGTTGTTCTTAATGGGTGATGTCTATTGATCTTTCCTCTAAGGTTGATGATTCTTTCATTTATTCCTTTCATTCAGTTGTTGAGCCATCCTCTAGCTTTTAATTTTGGTGATCATAGTTTTCAGTTTTAAAATTCACTACTGATTTTTCCTTATCTTTTATTTAGTTTTGAACTTTATTTTTCTTTGTTGAGACATTCCTTTTTTTTTTTTCATTTGTTCAGTTGTGTTCATTGAAGCATTGTTGGTTTCAAAATGAATTGAAATGTTGTTGGAAAAATCCAGTTCATGGCTGAAGAGCGCATGAGAGTATTTTAGGCATGGAAAACCAAGACACTCTGGCAAAAAAACAAACAAACAAACAAAAAAAACAAAAAAAAACCAAACACACCTAAATGAAAGATCTCTGCGAGTGAGATCCCAGTGGAAAGAATGGGCCATCAAAAAAGGAGGTACCTTTCTCTGAAGGGAGGAGAGAACCTCCACTTTGACTATGACCTTGTCTAAATAAGATCGGAGTTGGCAAACTCAAAAGGCTTCCGTAGCCTTGGCAACTCATGACAAGAGCCTAGGGAGATTACTGATGCCATAAACAAGAGTGTCAAACTGTTAAGTCAACAACAGGAGTCACTGTGGTCACTGTGCACTTACTCCTCATGTAGGATCTCTGTCCTTAATGTGCTGTTCAATGTGAATTAATGCTATAACTAGTACTCAAACAGTATTTATTTATTTATTTTTTTTTTGACAGGCAGAGTGGAGTGTGAGAGAGAGAGACAGAGAGAAAGGTCTTCCTTTGCCATTGGTTCACCCTCCAATGGCCGCCGTGGCCAGCGCGCTGCGGCCAGCGCACCGCGCTGATCCGATGGCAGGAACCAGGTACTTCTCCTGGTCTCCCATGGGGTGCAGGGCCCAAGGACTTGGGCCATCCTCCACTGCACTCCCTGGCCACAGCAGAGAGCTGGCCTGGAAGAGGGGAACCGGGAGAGAATCCGGGCACCCCGACCGGGACTAGAACCTGGTGTGCCAGCGCCACAAGACAGAGGATTAGCCTAGTGAGCCGTGGCGCCGGCCTCAAACAGTATTTTACACTTCAAGTTTCTGTGTGGGTGCAGACTGTTGAAATCTTTACTTAATATATACTGAATCTCACCCCATGGGAGACCAGGAAAAGCACCTGGCTCCTGGCTCCTGCCATTGGATCAGCGCGGTGCGCCGGCCGCAGCGCACCAGCTGTGGCGGCCATTGGAGGGTGAACCAACGGCAAAGGAAGACCTTTCTCTCTGTCTCTCTCTCTCTCAGTGTCCACTCTGCCTGTCAAAAAAAAAAAAAAATACATATATATATATATACTGAATCTATCTTCTGTATATAAAGATAATTGAAAATGAATCTTGATGTGAATGGAATGGGAGAGGGAAGGGTGCGAGTGGGAGGGAAGTTATGGGGGGGGCATTGTAATCCATAATCTGTACCTTGGAAATTTATATTTATTAAATAAAAGTTAAAAAAAATGAATGCAATGTTGCAATTTCTGGGTGAAAAAAAAAAAAAAGAAAGAAGAATCCAGTTCAAAAGAAGTTTTAAATAACATATAGGTTTCAGGCCGGCGCCGCTGCTCAGTAGGCTAATCCTCCGCCTTGCGGCGCCAGCACACCAGGTTCTAGTCCCGGTCGGGGTGCCTGATTCTCTCCCGGTTGCCCCTCTTCCAGGCCAGCTCTCTGCTGTGGCCCGGGAGTGCAGTGGAGGAAGGCCCAAGTGCTTGCGCCCTGCACCCCATGGGAGACCAGGAGAAGCACCTGGCTCCTGCCATCGGATCAGCGTGGTGCACCAGCCACAGCGCGCCGGCTGCGGCGGCCGTTGGAGGGTGAACCAACGGCAAAAGGAAGACCTTTCTCTCTGTCTCTCTCTTTCACTGTCCACTCTGCCTGTCAAAAAAATAAATAAATAAAAAGTAAAAAAAAAATAACATATAGGTTTCAGTTCAAAATTCCCCATACCAAGAAGATTTCAAGTACTGAAAAAAAACCCAAATGGTAGATACCAATTCTGAGATGACAGAGATATTAAAATTATCTAATAAAGATTTTAAAACAAACATTGGAATTCACAAAATATCCATTAGTCTTCTCGTATGATAGTTGTGCTGATGACAAATCTTCTTAGCTTACTTCATTTCAAATTTTACTTATTGAATAAGTCACATTGCACTGAAATATAACTAAAATGAAGAAAGGGGTAGGAATTTGGCCTAGTAGTAAGACATCACATAAGATACCTACATCCTATATCAATGCATGATATGATACCCATCTCTAGCTCCTGAATCCAGCTTCCTCCTGGGACCTGGGAAATAACAGCAGTGGTTCAAGTAATTGGGTTCCTGCCACTCACATGGGAGACAAAGATTGAGTTTCCAGCTTCTGACTTCAGCCTCGGCCCAGCTTCAGCTGCCATGAGTATTTGGGAAATGAACCAATAGATGGAGTCTTTCTCTCTCCTCTCCCCTATCTCCAGTAGATAAATCATTTTATAAAATTGTCATAGATGATGCTCAATATGATTTCCATTTTTAAAAATCTGTTGAAATTTGTTTTGTTGCTTTCTATATAATCTATCTTGGGAAATTTTCTGTGTATTACTGAGAAAAAAACATATTCTGCAGCTGTTGGATAACATCCATAAATACCTGTCTAGTCCAGTTGATTTTGGGTAGAATTTAATTCTGCTGTTTCTTTGTTTATTTGATGTTTGTCTGGACAACCTGTCCATTATAGGAAGTGAGGTGTTCAAGTCCCCTACTATTAATATTTTGGACCTTATTTCACCATTTAGGCCTATTAATATTTGCTTTGTGTATCTGGGTGTTCTGATAATACACACACACACACACATGCGCGCGCAATTGTTATTTCCTCTTGCTGGATTGAACATTTTATAATTATATAATGATCTTCCCTTCCTTGTCTCTTTTTACTGCCTTTAACTTCACTTGATCTTAGCCAAAAGGCCGAGAAGCGATACTGCCTTTAACTTAAAATCCATTGTATCTGAAAAAAAAAATATGGCTACTCCTGCTTTCCTTTGGGTTCCATTTCCATAGAAGATCTTATTCCACTCTTTCACTTTCAGTCTAAAGCATTATATAGTGGATCTTGTTTTTTAAATTCATGTAGTCACTCTATGTCTTTGAATTGGAAATTTTAATCCATTTACATTTAATGCAATTATTGTTAGTTTAAAACCTTACTAGTACCATTTTGATAATTGTTTTCTAGTTTTATTGTAGTTTCTTTCTGTCTCCCCTATCTTACAGTTTTCATTTATGGTTAAGTGACTTTCTCCAATAGTATGTTTTGATTCCTTGCTTATTACTTTTGGTAAGTCTATTATATATTTTTTACTTTGTGGTTACCATGAATCTTACCAAAAAAACCTTCTTTTTGTTACAAAAAGCTATTTTGAAATTATTAGCAACTTAGTATTAATTATAAATATGGGGAATAAGCAAACAAGAATAAAGAGATGAGAGATATTAAAGAAGACATCTATGCTAGCATTCCACTCTTCCCCACATGAAAAATTTTTGTTTTAATTTTACCCTTTTTTATATTGCATGTCTCTTAACATTATAACATAGCAATTATTTTTAGATTTTTTTGTTTTTTAGTCTTCACACTAAATATATTGTTTATATACTATGTTTACAATGTTATAGTGTTTTGAATTTGTATGGTTACTCTTAGCAGTGAGTTTTATAATTTGTAATAATTTCTTGTTACTTCTTAGTGTCTCTTTCAGTTTGAAAGACACCCTTTGGTATTTTTTTTCTAAGACAAATTTGGTGATGATAGATTTTCTCTGCTTTTGTTTTCCTGGAAATGTAGTTAGCTTTGCTGGATACCATGTTCTTGGGTGGCAGTTATTACCTTATGTACTAGGACCACCTCCTCTCACTCCCTTATGACCTGTGAGGTTTATGCTGAGAAGTCTACAATCAGGTGAATTGGTATGTCTTTGTGAGTTAGTTGCTTCTCTGTACTTGCAGCATTGATTACTTTCTCTTTATTTTTAACCTTGGAGAGTCTAATTAGATGTCTTCAGGTAGACTTGGTTAGGTCGAATCTGACTGGAGATCTTTGTGTGTGTACCTGAATAGTTGTGTCTTTCTCTATGTTTGAGAAGTTTTCTGTTATAATTGCTTAGAACATATTTTCCATGGCTTTGGGCCCCATAATTGGAATATTTGTTTTTTCTCGTGGTGTCCAAAGTTTCTGTAAGTTTTTTTCTGACTCTTTCTTGATTTCTGTTCCAATTGTATATTTTCAAATAATCTGTCTTAAAATTCACTGTTTCTTCTGCTTGTTCTATTTTGCTGTTGATGACTTTTATTGCATTTTAAATTTTTGTTAGTGTACTAGTTAGTTGAAGGATTCCTATTTGATTTTATTTAATTACTTCCATCTCTTTATCAAATATCTGTTAGAGTATTACATAGTTTCTCAATGTTCTCTTCAAGTTTGTTGAATTTCCTTAAACTAGTTATTTTGAAATATTCCTCTGAATATTTGGAAATTTCAGTTCCTAGATGGTGCTTTTTGGCATCTTATGTTACTCACTAGGTGAGGTCGTGTTTTGCTGGAAGTTCTTGATACTTATTGGTATACAATATCATCTGTACATTGAAGGATCAGTTATAGTAAACTGGCTTTTTGTGGCATTATAAGCATTATACTTAACTTTGAGCCTGTGGGCACTTTTGCTATTATACAGAAGCCAAAGCCATGTTTGCCACAAGTCTGTTGTTGATATCTTTCACTGTACTCCCAAAGTTCAGGCTTATTCATAAAGAACTGGGGCAGGGCCTACAAAAGAGGTAGTTTATCCATGTAAGCCTTTTTCTGACATTGGCACTAGGTTAGGCCTATACTTTTAGTTCTGTGGCCACCAAGCTATGATGCTAGGTCACACTCAGAGACCATAGCCTACCCAAACCAGAGCAGCCTAGGGGTAGGAATGAAGTCCACTCTCCTATGCTCTGTTGCTGATCTGTACTCCCTGGCCAAGGCCACTTCTCCCAGACATTGGTGATGCTGGTTAGGCATAGGACTGATCAACTGGGGCCAGAGAATGCCACTTGGCATTGAAATCCAGAAGCTCAGTCTGGAGGCTGGCGCTGTAGCATAGCCAGTTAAGCCATTGCCTGCAATACCAGCATCCCATATGGGTGCCGGTTCTAGTCCCAGCTGCTCCACTTACAATCCAGCTCCCTTCTAATGCTCCTGGGAAAGAAGCAGAAGAAGACCCAAGTGCTGGGCCCACTGTACCCACTGGGGAGACATAGAGGAAGCCACCTGGCTTTGGTCTTCCCAGCCCTGACCATTGCTGCCATTTGGGGAGTAAACCAACAGATGGAAGATCTCTCTCTCTCTCTCTCTGCCTCTGCCTCTCCCTCTCTGTACATCTGCCTTTCAAATAAATAAATAAATAAATCTTAAAAAAATAATAGAGTCTCAGTCTGCAGTTACTGGTCTGGGGATAGGAACCGTTAGGATCTGCTCAAGGTTGAGTTTTACCAGCCTGGCACCGAGTCCAAAATAAGTACTATGATTCCTTGCTATCTGTTCAAGGTTGTAGGAGAGGTAAAGAGGCAACGTTTCAGGTGCCAAGGCATGCAATAAGTAGATCTCACCTAGGTTTCACAGTCAGTTAGGCCCACCTGAGATTGGTGGTGATGAAACAATTTCATCCCGCTGGAATGTAGGCCCCTGCCTTATGCTAGGCAAGTCTGCAGGTTCTGTCTATGAGAACTGGCCCGAGGATACAGGCCTTTGGGGTTTATGGAGTATTGAGTCTTAGGGTGGCAGGCTGACCTCTGAGCTACAAGGTGAGGTCTTAACCTCCCTCTTCTGCCCTCTCTGTATTGGCTGGAGTCCTACCCCACTTTCTCCAGGCAATTGGAAGAGGGCTGGCAGGGCTGCCTATGGAAGCTCCAGATACTCTGTACAGGTAGGAACCTGGAAGTGGAGGCCCTGCTGTTCTCACTCAGTTTTATCCCAGTGAGCTTGGCACTGAGATTCAATTATCTGTCTCTACTCCAAGTAGGAAATATCTCTCCCTATGCTGTACTCCTTGGTGCTGGGGGATGGGTGATATGGGCAACTCTTTCTATGGGACTTTTCTTATGACTATATTAATATGAGGCACTGTGATATCTCACCTGACTTCCTTGGTTCTTCTGAAGATGACTTGGTGCATAAATAGCTATTTAGATTGTTGTCTCTGTGGGAAGATTGTCTCAGCCACCATCTTGCTCCACCTCTCAAAGTTTTCAGTCTTGACAAGTTTCCCCTTACCAGAATTTTGGCCACAGAGAACAAGCTTCTGTCCAAACTCACACTCCTTCTGGTACACTCATTGGTGTTTCTCGGTTGCTAGATTCTTTAGCCCCAAGTCTGAGATATGTGGGGTAAATACGACCCAGGAGACTTACCACTGTATTGTTTCTTGGGTTCTGAGATACCTGCACAGCCTGCTATCTTTCCCCTACCTTCTAGTGTTGTATTTGTTTTATGTATGAGCAGGGTTTTTTAGTTGTACTTAGTGGAAAATATTGGGAAAAATTTGTCTACTCCATCTTCTTGGAAGTTGTGTTCATTCTTTCATACCTTTTTTTTTTTTTTTTTTTTTTTTGACAGGCAGAGTGGACAGTGAGAGAAAGAGACAGAGAGAAAGGTCTTCCTTTGCCGTTGGTTCACCCACCAATGGCCGCCGCGGCCAGCGTGCTTTGGCGGCGCACCACGCTGATCCGATGGCAGGAGCCAGGTACTTCTCCTGGTCTCCCATGGGGTGCAGGGCCCAAGCACTTGGGCCATCCTCCACTGCACTCCCTGGCCACAGCAGAGAGCTGGCCTGGAAGAGGGGCAACCGGGACAGAATCCGGCGCCCCGACCAGGACTAGAACCCCGTGTGCTGGCGCCGCAGGCGGAGGATTAGCCTAGTGAGCCGCGGCGCCGGCCCATTCTTTCATACTTTTTAAAAAACTTAATTATAACTGGGGCTGGCGCTGTGGCATAATGGGTAAAGCCACCATCTGCGGTGCTCACATCCCATATGGGCACCAGTTCAAGTCCTGGCTGCTCCACTTCCAGCTCTCTGCTATGGCCTGCGAAAGCAGTGGAAAATGGCCCAAGTCCTTGGGCCCCTGAACCTGCAAGGGAGACTTGGAAGAAGATCTTGGCTCCTGGCTTTGGATCGGCTCAACTCCAGCCATTGTAGCCATTTGGGGAATAGACCAGCAGATGGAAGACCTCTCTCCTCTCTCTGCCTCTGCCTCTGCTTCTCTGTAACTCTGCCTTTCAGATGAAACAAAAATTTACACAGCTATTTTTTTTAAATATTTATTTATTTATTTGAAAGAGTTACAGAGAGAGAGGGACAGATAGACATTTTCCATCTGCTGGTTCACATCCCAAATGGCTGCAAAGACTGGAGCTGGGACAAATAGAATACAGGAGCCAGGAGCTTCTTCCAGGTCTCCCACGTGGGTACTGGGGCCCAAGGATTTGGACCATCCTCTGCTACCTTCCCAACATTAGCAGAGCTGGATCAGAAGTGGAGCAGCTGGGACTTGAACTGGTACCTATATGGGATGCCAGCACTGCAGACAGCAGCTTTTACCTGCTGAGCCATAGCACTGGCCCCTACACAGCTATTTTATAACTGTTATAATTATTACATTTAAATCTTGGTAGGCCTAAACATTTTTTTCCTTATGTTTGTTTCCTTATGCTTGGTGATCTTGATCTGAGGCCACAATTGGTCCATCTGTACCTGTGACCAACTTGAAAATATTTTTCTCCATAGAGAACTTTCTTTTGTTTCTGCCAGATGCCAGGATATGCCATCTGGGACCATCTCAGCATCTTCACTGGGTTTGTAATTTATTTCATTTTAATTCACTATCAAGTTCAGCTCTTCCTCTTACCTTTGGCTCATGGCGTGGTCTCCTGGTTGCCTATGTGGGCATCTTTCCTTAGGTACCCTGCCTTTATTTTTCCTGTGTGTGTGTGCACGTGTGTATGTGCATGTGTGTGTACACAAGTATGTGGCTCAGTGCTCAGGCTTTACCTCATGGGTTCTTTTTGTAAGTTGGGGGTTTCTTTGAAGAGTTTTCTTACTTTCTGTGATCCTAGAAATTCAACACAATTTTGTTCTAGTTCTTTTATTCAAAGAGTCGTAATGCCAGAGGCAGAACCTACTTATTTTTCTTTCCCTTTTACAAACATTAAAAAAAAAAAACCCACTTAAACAAATTCTCAGAAGTCCAGTGAAAACACCTCACAGTATTAGAGTTGCTTTTCCCAAACTATGTGCCGTGGAAACACAACATAATGTGACGTAGATGGTAATAGGCATTCCTAAAACAAACAAAAAAGTGTTTCAGGATGAAAAGGAAGGAAGGGAGGGAGGGAGGGAGGGAGGAAGGAAGGAAGGAAGGAAGGAAGGAAGGAAGGAAGGAAGGAAGGAAGGAGAGGAGAGGGCCAGCACCGTGGCTCACTAGGCTAATCCTCCACTTTGCGGTGCCGGCACACCGGGTTCTAGTCCCAGTCGGGGCGCCGAATTCTGTCCCGGTTGCCCTCTTCCAGGCCAGCTCTCTGCTGTGGCCCGGGAGTGCAGTGGAGGATGGCCCAAGTCCTTGGGCCCTGCACCCCATGGGAGGCCAGGAGAAGCACCTGGCTCCTGCCATCGGATCAGCGCGGTGTGCCGGCCGCAGGGCGCCAGCGTGGCGGCCATTGGAGGCTGAACCAACGGCAAAAGGAAGACCTTTCTCTCTGTCTCTCTCTCTCACTGTCCACTCTGCCTGTAAAAAAAAAGAGAGAGAGAGAGAGAGAGAGAGAGAGAAAGAAAGAAAGAAAGAAAGAAAGAAAGAAAGAAGGAAGGAAGGAAGGAAGGAAGGAAGGAAGGAAGGAAGGAAGGAAGGAAGGAAGGAAGGAAGGAAGGAAGGAAGGAGGGAAGGAGGGAAAAGTGGGATGGGACCAGCATTGTTGCATAGCAGGTAAAGCCATCAACTATGATGCTAACATCTTAATTGGGCACCAGTTCGTGTCCCAGCTGCTCTTCTTCTGAAGCAGCTACCTGTTAATTTGTCTGGGAAAGTGGTGGAGAATGGCCCAAGTGCTTGGACCCCGCTACACAAGTGGGAGACACAGAAGAATCTCCTGGTTCCTGGCATCAGCCTGGCCCACCCTGGTCACTGCAGCCATTTAAGAAGTGAACCAGCAGATGGAAGATGTCTCTTTCTCTTCCTCTCTCTCTGTAACTCTGACTTTCAAACAATTAAATAAATCTTTTTTTTTTTTTTTTATGGGGGAAATCTCATACTGTTTCTATGGCTCTTAGAAATAGAGTACGTATTATCACATTAAACTTTCCGAGGATCTGTGCAGTAAATAAAGCTTTAAAATTGTGATTCACTCTGTATTTCCAAAACTTATCTGCATGTAGAACCCTCATTCTCTCTCTCTCTCTCTCTCTTTCCTTTCCTTTTTCCCTTCCCTCTTTCTCTTTCTCCCCTCCCTCCCTTCTTCCTTCCTTCCTGTCTTTCTGTCTCTGTCTTTCTTTGTTCTTCTTCATAGGGGAATTTATTCATATGTAACAGGACACTGGAGTTAGTTTGCGGTAATGCTAAATTAGTCTGTGTCAAAAAATAGTGCATTTGGAGTTAGGTGATGTGGGTTCTAGTACTGGCTTTGTCAAGCTGCAGGATGATACTGGACAAAGGCATAACACATTTGAGCCCCAGTTTCTTCCTTTATAAAGCGGTTGAAGGAGATGATTTCTAGGGTGTTCCCAGCTTCACCATTCTTTTCTTTCACTTAATAGAGCAGCAAATGCCTTCTTGCGTAGTTCAAGATGCATACCTTGGAATACTATCGGAAGTACGTGTTGCTGCCTTTCCAGCTATCTTCTCTCATGCTCTGCACTTTGGGGGTTCTGCCCTTCCTAGAATTTCCAGAGCACTACACTTTTGTACCCAGGTTGAATATTTCTCTTCAGAGCTATTTTTGTTTTTCCAGTCACTGTCACAACCAGTTGTCAGAAGTGTAACTGCAATGAGGAAAACCCACCCACCAGTGATTTTTACCTTCTCGCCTGCATTCATATGACAGACAAACTGACCTTGAGCAACAAGAGTTAATTTAGTTTCATTATTTGCCTTAATTTATTTTTATTTTTATTTTATTTTATTTTTATTTTTTTTGCTCAAAGTGAAATTAGCACTGTATCTGGAGCCACAAAGGCTAGGTTTGAAGGCCGATTAACTTAGGTTGAGTGGCCATTTTGCTTTTCTGGGACTTGCTTTCCCTTCTTTAAAGCATATTGATGTTGTTTTATGGCTCTACTATGGATTCCGGATGATAATAAATAGGATACTACTCTGTATATCACAAAGGCTTAGCTATGGAAGGCATTATGAAAGGCACATAATGATTTTCATAATTGAGGTTACTTATAGTTTGTAGAATAGGAGGTTGAAACAATAACTAGAGACACACATGCTGAGGCTATTTATGAAATAAAGGTGAAATATCTAATCTCAGAGTTTGTCCTTGCCTTCCTTCACCCGTGGTTTTTTATATAAGAAAGAAAAACATAGGAACTTAATTTAAAACATAGTCATTTGGTATTCCAGGTAAATAGACATTTTTTAAACAAGGGTGGACATTTAGCGTAGCAGTTAAGACTGCTTAGATACCTTCAACCCACATCAGAGTACCTGGATGTAAATTTTGGCTCCAGATTCTCACTCCAGCTTCCTGCTAATGCAGACCTCAAGAAACAGCAGTGTAGGCCTTACGTAACTGAGCTCCTGCCACTCATATGGGACACTTGCATTGGGTTCCTGACTCCTGGCTTCAGTCCCAGCCTAGTCCGAGAACTTGTAGACAGTTGAGAAGTGAACCAATTCTGTCTGACTGTCTGCGTATCTCTATCTCTCAACTACAGAAAAAGAAAGGAAAATTAAGGAAATATCAGACCAATTTAGGTTAAGATATGTTCATATGCCTGAGTTTTATTTTCAGTCAAAAAATCCCCTTAGTTATTTAACTCAGAGAATGAAAACTGATGATCTAGAAGTAAAAATTTGTACTACTTAGTCTCATAAGTCATATGATTTTAAATCCTTTTTGATTTCATATAATCCTTTGCCAATGAATTAATGAATAATATTCCTCTAGGTCTGTTCCTTTGAGAATGGAATTCTTGTGTGTATAGTTTATTAAATCCTTGTTAAGATCTGTGATTTTACCATATTAATAAAAGCTCAAAACATATTCCCTTAAATGTGGAGGGAAAGTTACAAAATAATTTTTCCGTGTTCAATAATCTTTCTTGCAAAAGTGTGAGCTTTTTTTTTTCTTATGAAGATAATGAATGATACAAATCCACATCTTCAAGCTGTTAGAGATTTGGCTTGTGGGCAAAGAAGCCTTTGAAATTCTTGTAATTGTCACTGCTCTCTGAGATTCTCTTCATTTTAAGAAATTGAATTAAGGCACAATCAGGAGATCCTAGCCTGAAAGGACTGGGTCACAGCCTGGAATATTTCATACTGATGTGATTTGAAAGGCTTGCTGAAAATTTCTGATTAATGGGGCTTCGTGATGAAAGTGTGAGTAGACCTTGCACTGTGTGATGTCAGCTCAGCGCTCTTGCAGTTCAGGGCATAAAGCATCAGGAGCAAGGTTGGCCTTTTCTCTCCCCATCCCATGGCCTATTTCTACCCTGGGCTCCCAGGTACTTTTGGTTTCATCTTTCATGTTTGATCTAGAAGAGTCATGTTAGAAAATAGCTAAGAAATATCTTCCTTCTGCAAAAATATCCATTCTCTCTTTTTGCCTACCTAATTCTCATTTAACCATCTGAATTAGGGCTTAGATGTCACCTGAGCAGAAAAGCATTTCTAGACCCTTTGGCCTGAGTCAGGTCCCCTTTTCTGTGCTTCTAGTGCACTCTGTAATCTTGCAGAACACTGATACAGGACCATCGAAAGGCCCTGTTTACTTGATTCCTCTGAGTCCCACACAAACAACCAGCTGTGTCCATAGAACTTCCTCCAATGATGGAAATGTTCTAACCTCTGCTAATGTAGTAGCTAGTATTCCTAAGTGGCTACTAAGCACTCAAAATGTGCCTAGTACGGCTGAGAAACTGAGTTTTAAATTTTATTTAATTTTAATTATATTCATCCTTATTGAAATTGAATGAATGTTGGTGTCCTATCCTTATTTTGCTGTAATCATACTGTATTTTATAACTGAGGTTCAGAAACCTGATAACCAAAGCTTGAATTCTCACTCTATCACTTCATGTTTATGTTAGTGGTAGCTTAACTGTTCTAGGCCTTGGTTTCTTTAGCTTTAAAATGGTCTGTTGTTAGTACCTACCTCATAGGGCTATAATAAGCATTAAATAAATATATTAGTGCTAAGTGCTATAGTTGGCCGATAGTTAAGTTCTACTGTATGTTAGTCATCATTATATTGA
This sequence comes from Oryctolagus cuniculus, assembly GCF_051225735.1. Classification (NCBI taxonomy): domain Eukaryota; kingdom Metazoa; phylum Chordata; class Mammalia; order Lagomorpha; family Leporidae; genus Oryctolagus; species Oryctolagus cuniculus. The sequence goes on along the minus strand of NC_142871.1, from coordinate 101,404,954 downwards.
TATGTTTAGCATGATCTTTTATTGAGTGGATGGATGAGAGAAAGAGAAAAAAGAAATGATGGTAGTTGCAGGAGGGAGATCATCACTCCTGTAGAAAGTATTGAATTTTGTGCAAGATCATTTAAACCAAACACTACAGGGATCTTTATGCCTACATTGTTTTATTTGAGATGCTTAACCATCCAAAGGATTGCTACTCTGATGTGTCCCACATGGGATGGACTATAGTGCATGGTTGAGATAGCACAATAAATAAACAATGGCAATAAAATGGAGTAATTTTAGGATACAGATGGAGAGACTATTTTTAAACCAACAATCTTCTCATCATTTATAGTATAAATTAAATTTAATGCAATTGCAGCAAACTGTATATTAGAGTGTCAGTAAGATGCTGACAGGAATGACTTTATCCAAGAGCAATTTCCCACTGCTATCACCATGTACTGGCACAGTTGGCAACTAGGCTGAGTCTCCTCTGCAATGAGAGAATAAATCATATATTTTTTTCTGGTTCGACATATTTTTCAATACACAGTTGATGAATGAAATTTTAAAAATATCTTTTATATTCTTTCACATTCAGATTATTATTTTGATTATTGATACATTTGTCTTTGTCGGGGCGGGGGGCAGTAAGACAGTGGTTCTTAGTTTTTGAAACCTCAGGCTATGCCCTCTCCATTTTGGAGGAAACGTAAGGCATTACTATCCATATTTTATGATAGAAAACTAAAGCTCAGAGAATTATTGTTTGCCAAAGCCACTTGGTTAGTAAATAACAGAAGTGGAAAGAGCCTGGATTTTGTGACTTCTAGTTCAATGTAATTTCCAGTGAGTTTTGAATTTAGGAGACAGTAGAAGAAATGAAATAAGGGGTAAAAAAGGAATACTTATAAGTAGTCCTTACTTATTTCAGGGGGATCCAGCCTTTTATTAATCACAATGAGGATTTGATATAAACAACTAATTCTCTCCCCTGATAGAATACTCATAAGATTTTTTTTTCTGACAATTTTGGGGAATAATACTCTTTGAAATTCACTGATAGACTCTTATATGAAACTAGTATAGAAAGACCCAAGTTTCATTTTTAAGGAATTATAAATAATGCCTCAAAATCACTGCCCACATAGTAATTGATGTTCTGAAATGTCTGTTGGAATAGGGCACATCTTCATAGTATGAGAATAAACTCTGAACAGATTTTATATATATACATATACTCTAATAACAAAAACAATAATTATAGGTGTGTGGTCTTTTCTTAACTTCATATTTGACGTGGACATGATAGAATCTATGAAGTTAGGATGGAGTGCTTTTTGTTTGTTTTGAAATAAGGAAGCATTATAATGCATTGTTCGGTACCAATAACCTTTAAAGTTAGATATTGGTATCAGTTGTTATCAAAGTAAATATATTTTAAAGGCATTTGTTTCCTAGGAAATAAAATAGTCTAGTTCTAAGAAGTAAAACTGGAGGATACATTAGCTGTTTGATGTTTTCAAGTTCATAAAAATGTACTGGGGGAAGAAATCAAGACAGGAGGAGATTTGAAATAGTATAAGCACAACTGGCATTTTAAGAATTGAACTAAAGATCAGGGACTGTGGTACAGCACTTTAAACTCTATTTGGGTTGCCACCAAACATAGAAGAGTGTTGTTCTGAGTCTCAGCTGCATTGTTTCTGATCCAGCTTCCTGTTAATGCACATGGGAAAGCAGCAGATGATGGCTCAAGTACTTGGGTCCCTACCACTCACATTTGAGACCTGGATTGAGTTCTTGACTCCTGGTTTGGACCTGGCCCAGCTCCAGGTGTTGCAGGCATTTGGGGAATGAATCAGTGGATGGGATTGATCTCTCTCTTGATCTCTCTCTCTCTCTCCCCCCAACTCCCACCTCTCTGTCTCTCCCTCTCTGTCATTCTGCATTACAAAAATAAATAAATAAATAAATAAATCTCTATAAATTAGTTGCTAAGACTAATAAAGAAATTGTGTTACGTAACTGGAGATCTTCTCAACATGTATATTAATGTTAAACTTCCAATTGACTAATTGCAAGTTGCTGGTAGGGACAATATAAGAATTGAAAGAGACATTATGAAGTTTATTTCTGGTTTGAGATCTCATTTTTACTACTCCTTTTGAAAATGTGAAGCTCTTCTCAGAACAGTAATTTTAAATTATGTAACTGAAGAATGAAACAGATACAGGGAAGTTATCGTAAAGAAATATGTGCCTTTAATATCTTCTTATAAAATGCAGTAAGCCATCTATTTCTTTCCTACCTTCCAAAATATATGGGAAATAGCTCCAGGATAATTTGGATAAAATTTATCTTATTTGTCATCGGAGGTGCTTTCTATTCATTTTAAAGGAACTATTCAGGGCTTTATCAAGAATTTCATTTTCCTTAATAAATTCAGGCTATCTTTCCTTGAAGGACAAGCTACTTTAATGCCAAGGGAGAAAGGCTGACATTAATGTGTGTTTTCACACAAATACATTCTTGTGGTAGAATAGTGCAACACCAATATCATCCTTAGAAACAAAATCTATGATCAAAGTCCATTATTTTGAAAGACATTCATTCTCTGGCTACTACTGATCATGGTCTAATTCCCCCTTTCCTGCTTGATTTGATCCTAAGGAAATGAGCTCTAAAGTATATTTCTAAAATGGATAGTCTCACATGAGAAAATACTCGGTAGGGCTTTTATTGTCATGGTTTGTTCCTACCAAATATTAGGGAGTAAACTATGCCTTGTTTCACTAGCTATTCTCAGAGCCTAAAACAGCCAGTGCAATTACCAGTTGAGTTCAGTAGCTGTGTATGAGCCCTGGTCTTGGTGCTGAGAATACAAGGTGAAGAAAACACATTTTATTGGCCCTGAAGAACCTCACAGATGAAGGGCAAGAACTAATTCACAAGGATCTGGTTTCCATTCAGGAGAGTTAATGATTTGAGAGGTGTGTGCACAGAATATACTGAACATAGGAAGATACCCAGCCCAGCCTGGAGAAATAGGACCGCTTAGTCATACAAATAAAGGGTTGTAGTGGGATGGGGGAATGTGTTGCAAGCTCAAGGCCAGCATGAACAGAGCATGGGGCTAGAAATGGTGCAGCATGTTTGAAAGATACTGTAAGCCAGCGCCGCAGCTCACTAGGCTAATCCTCCACCTTGCGGCGCCGGCACACTGGGTTCTAGTCCCGGTCGGGGCGCCGGATCCTGTCCCAGTTGCCCCTCTTCCAGGCCAGCTCTCTGCTGTGGCCAGGGAGTGCAGTGGAGGATGGCCCAAGTGCTTGGGCCTTGCACCCCATGGGAGACCAGGAGAAGCACCTGGCTCCTGCCTTCAGATCAGCGTGATGTGCCGGCCGCGGCGGCCACTGAGGGGTGAACCAACAGCAAAAGGAAGACCTTTCTCTCTGTCTCTCTCTCTCACTGTCCACTCTGCCTGTCAAAAAAAAAAAAAAAAAAAAAAGATACTGGAGAAAGAAAGAGATACATTGCTGTGGAACCAAGCAGGGTCCATATTCTCACATCAAGGAGTCCCTTGTATGCCACGCTAGGAACGGGTACGGACTTGACTCTGTATGTTTACCTGTTTATAAGAGAAGTATGGGACATAATTAGAGACTAGGAGATTGTCAACATGCAGCTAGAAATTTTAATAATACTGCTCCAGGAGGCTCTGTCAAAGAAAGAGTGTCTGAAGGGAACCCTGGAGAGCCCTGACATTAAAGAGAATCCATGAAAAGAAGGAAAGATGCAGAAGTAGGACAACAGGTTAGCACCTTGTCTTAGGAGTGGTCAAGAGCATCAGAAAAGTCCAATGAGATTTAAGTCACATTCACAATTAGGGTATAACAGTGGCTTGTTTAAATTTAGGGGGATATTGCAATAAATTGAGAGTGAATGAGATCCTCTTACCAGAAACGCAAGTGAACAGGGCAAGTTTGTTTTTCTGAGGGAGAATCCTGAGCACATTTGAATGCTGATGGTAGGTGTCAGGAGAATTGAAAGGTAGAGAATAGACCAGAGAGAGAGAGAGAGAGAGAAATGTTGCTGGAGCCAATTTCAGGTAAAGTTGGGAAGGGCTGGGATAAACATTCTGTACAGGAATGGTTTATTCTGTTTTGATGAGTCATCTTTCAGTCAGAGGAGGGATACATCTTCCTATGAGATTGCAAAGAAGGAAGCAGGGGCTATTAGAGCAATTTCAAAAAGTTGTCATTTATTTTTTTGAGAATATAATGTTTTTCTCATGGTTCAATATTTGAAAAGTATACAAGACTGTCCAAGGAAAATTTTCACTCTATCCTAGCTTCTCATTCAGTTGTTACCTTGTTATAAAACAGTTTAACACCTATGGTATGTGGGTACTGTTTTCATGCTGTAGATGCAACAGAGAAAAAAATAGCTGACGTTCCTGCTGACATATCATTTTCTTTGTGTATGTGTGTTTGTGTGTGTACACTAGGAAGAGATTGCAGCAAATAAAAAAATGGACAGTGGCCAGCATCGTGGCTCACTAGGCTAATCCTCCGCCTGCGGCGCCGGCACACCAGGTTCTAGTCCCGGTCGGGGCACTGGATTCTGTCCCGGTTGCCCCTCTTGCAGGCCAGCTCTCTGCTGTGGCCCGGGAAGGCAGTGGAGGATGGCCCAAGACCTTGGGCCCTGCACCCCATGGGAGACCAGGAAAAGCACCTGGCTCCTGGCTTCGGATCAGCGCAGTGCGGCAGCCGCAGCGCGCTGGCCACAGCGGCCATTGGAGGGTGAACCAACGGCAAAGGAAGACCTTTCTCTCTGTCTCTCTCTCTCTCACTGTCCACTCTGTCTGTCAAAAAAAAATTGGACAGTATGTAATATAACAAAGTTCTTTGAAAAAAAGTAAGCAGATGCTGTATTTATGCAAGACAATCAAGGAGGGCTTTCTGAGAAGTGGGTTTGAGCAGTATGGGAGTGGGCTGTATCATATCTGATGGAAGAGCATTCCAGGAAATGGGAGCAATTAGAACTCCCTAAAGCAGGAAATTGGTGGAGTGAACGAGGATCCAAAAGAGGAGAGCAGGTGTGGAATTAAGGAAAGTGGAAGAGCCAAGTGGAAGTCAGAGAAGTAAACAGAAGCAATGTCTGGTACAGCCTGTGGACTTCATATTTCATCCTGATTTTGAATGTTTCACTTGAAAATGGGATTTTAGTGTAAATGTTAAGACACCATGAGATTTTTGTTAGACTGCGTATTGTGATTCACTATGTCTCAGGTGGAGCTTGAGATTCGGCACTGTTATTTCTAGCAAGCTCCTAGATGATGTGGTTGCTGCTGGTCTTCAGCCCACATTTGGAGTGCACACTGATCTGATGCAATAATGAAGACATGCCCTCTAGCCCAGACCTGGTTGGCCTGGGGTATGAGAGAACAAATAGCTACAACAGAAGAGGCTTGAGTACAAAGCAAGGTGGCAGGTTTTAGTCCAAGTAAGAGGATGCAGGAGAGGAGTTGAGGATATATGTGATTTCGCTGATATCTTGCTGTGTTCCAAAAGGTGCAGTGAAGTTTGCAGGGTGCTGAGTGTGTAGGATTGAGTCAGATGAGTAGATATACATAATTTAAGGAATAAACAGTTGAGTAAGGAGGATGGCCACATACCTTGAGGGGTTGATAGTGAAAGAGTGACTGAGATGAGCGAGAGTGTGAGAAAGGATGAATTTACTCCTGATGTTCTCTCTCTCTTTTTTTTTTTTTTTTGACAGGCAGAGTGGACAGTGAGAGAGAGAGACAAAGGTCTTCCTTTGCTGTTGGTTCACCCTCTAATGGCCGCCGCGGCCAGCGCGGTGCGGCTGGCGTACCACACTGATCCGATGGCAGGAGCCAGGTACTTATCCTGGTCTCCCATGGGGTGCAGGGCCCAAGCACTTGGGCCATCCTCCACTGCACTCCCTGGCCACAGCAGAGAGCTGGCCTGGAAGAGGGGCAACCAGGACAGAATCCAGCGCCCTGACCAGGACTAGAACCCAGTGTGCCGGCGCCGCAAGGCGGAGGATTAGCCTAGTGAGCTGCGGCGCCGGCCCTGATGTTCTCTTAAGAGTAGCTTCACCATCGGTTCTAGTTTTAGCCTCCTTGTAAGATCAATATTTTGAGCAACCTCTTGTAGCGAACTGCAAGTGTTGTGCATTAAGGATCAGGGATCTTCCCAGGATCAGGAAGAGATCTGGGGGCCTCCTTCATAGTTCTTCTCATGTTAAGGTTCAGGTCTAGAGAGATGCAATCTTACCTGGGGTGGATGGACCTCTGAGGGCCTATTTGCCTATTTCTTCATGGCCACCTAGTTCTCTTCCTCAAAGTAAGCGATGCTACTTATCTCCTGTGTGTCTTTTCATAACAATTTTATGTGGACAAAAGACTCAGGAAGATATAAAATATTTTAATAGTACAATTAACAAGCTTGATCTAATGAACCTAGGCATAATACCACCCCCAATGGCTGCAGAATACACATTTCATTTCTTTAAAGAGCTCATGGAATATTACCCAAATTGATCCATACTGGGCCATGAGGGAAGTAAAGAAATTTCAAAGCATTGGCATCATACAGATTATATTCTCTGACCAAATTATAATTATGTGAGAATTCACTAACAAAGATATAACCAGAAAAAGCCTTACTTTTTTTTAAAAGATGTATTTATTTTATTTGAAAGGCAGAGTTACAGAGAGAGATCTTCCATCCATTGGTTCATTCTTCAGATGGCTGCAAAGGCTGGAGCTGAGCCAATCCAAACCCAGGAGCTAAGAGCATTTTCCGGGTCTCCCACATGGGTGTAGGGATCCAAGAACTTGGGCCATCTTCTGCTGATTTCCCAGGCCACAGTAGAGAGCGGGGTCTGAGTGGAGCTGCAGGGACTCGAACCAACAGTAGCCTTACCCGCTATGCCACAGCGGCGGCCCCAAAGCTTTACTTTTCAAGTTAAAAGAGAAAGTTCTAAATAACTTACAGATAAAAAATACATCACAAAAAATAATTAAATATTTGGAATTAAATATATCATTTAATATATTTAGTTATATATTAATATATATTATATGTTATATATAACTTAATATATATAATTATATATTTAATTCCAAATATTTGCTCATTTATATGACAGTTAAAGCACTGCTCAGAGGAAAGTTTATAGCCTTAAATTCTTGTATTAGATAAGAAGAAAAGATAGAAATCAACAAATTAGTCATTTATATTCAAATGTTAAGAAAAAAAACCAAATTTATCTGGAGGAAGTAGAAAAATTGAAAGACTAATGAATATGAATCTAATGAGACAATATCAACATGCAATAGAGAGGTTGAGCAAAGCCAAAAGTGGATTATTTGAAAATGAGTGTGATAAACTAATGGAGAATTCAAGAAAATAAACAGGAAAAGATGTAAATAGGGGATTAAAACAGGGACATATCTGTGGCAACAACAGAGTCAACTTAGAAAGGAGAGTGCTGGGTGCTCTTTGAACTCTCTGATGCTAAAATCTCCCAAGTTCATCCAGCAATCAGTGGCACAAGCTTTGTTTGCCACCCCATAGTTCTGACTGGATTTAGCCTGTTTTGTCTAGGAGTCTCAACAGTTTCCTGCTGTTTTTGCATGGAAGGCATAAAGTTCTTAGTTCCTTGTTCTTAACCCAGTAAGGTACCGTTTCACTTTCAGTGCTGGACAGGAAGTGCACAGTGAGCCTGTAATGTTTTCATAGGGGAAATCAAGGAAACTATCACAGATTAGTGAGCTTTAATTTAGTTTAGTAAATTACTTGGGAACCAACCTAAAGGTGGAGCAATTTTTAAAAAAATAAATTTCTGTTGTTTTTAAAAATTTTATTTATTTTATTCATTTGAGAGTAAGAGAAGAGAAGAGAAAAGAGAGAGAGAGAGAGAGAGAGAGAGAGAGAGAATATCTCCATTTCTTGATTTACTCTTCAAATGCCTGACAGCTGCCTATGCTACGCTGAAGCCAGGAACAAAGAACTCAGTCCAGGTCTCTCATATGGATGCAGGGGCTCAACTCCTTGAGGCATCACCTGCTGCCTCCCGGGGGGAATGATTAGCAGGAAGTCAGAAATGGAAGCAGAGCCCTGATTCTGAATCCAGGCACTCTGGTATGCAATGTGGTCATCCCAAGTAGCATCTTAACAGCTGCACCAAACACTCATCACACCAGGAAGTGCGATTTCAACATCATAAGGCCAGTAAATAAATGCACAAGTTCATAATGAATTATAAAACTCCATCTAATTGGGCGACGTCGCAGCTCACTTGGCTAATCCTCCACCTGCGGCACCAGCACCCCGGGTTCTAGTCCCAGTTGGGGTGATGGGTTCTGTCCCGGTTGCTCCTCTTCCAATCCAGCTCTCTGCTGTGGCCCGGGAAGGCAGTGAAGGATGGCCAAGTCCTTGGGCCCTGCACCCCATGGGAGACCAGGAGGAAGCACCTGGCTCCTGGCTTTGGATTGGCGCAGCACGCCGGCCATAGCGGCCACTTTGGCCTTTTCAGGTCTGTGAGTGGGAAGTTGAATCAGAAGCAGAGCATCTGAGAATTGAACTTGCACTCCATATGGGATAACAATGCGGTCTCCAATTTTATTAAAATTCTTGAGGCAGAATCTGATTGGGCCTCTTGATTTATAGGGAATACAGAGAGAAGAGGAATATATTAAACTACACTATGGGAATACAATAAACAGTTGGAAATTCTACAGGATAAATGGTTCCATTTCTTCAAAGAAGAAAGGATACAAATGAAAGCAAATATTAAGAGTGACTTAAATTGGAATCCCCTGGGTGGTGGTTCACTTTATAAAAATTAGTTAAGCTGAACATTTTAAATCCAAATTATTTAATAAAAATGTTTACAGAAAAAATAACTTTTTCAGGAATTTACCATCCAAGGAAAATCTCACAGCATTACTGTTAATTAATAGTCTCTAAATGATTTAAATAGGAATTTTAAAAAAAGAAAATATCACTACAGTTGGTGTAAGGAGCCTGGATATTATGCTTTTCAAATTTTTTTAAAAGAAGCAAAGTAAAGCAACCTGACATTATGTCATGCATTAATTCAGTGTTTCTCAGCTCCAAACCCACTCTTCTTTCCCAGCCTTATGATACTAGAGCTGGACCCTGCAGGCATTGCCCCTTTCCTACCTGGTCTGCTGCTAGCTTTTGTCAACAGAAGATGCTAAAGAGAAGCTTCCAGGTGGTACTTACTGGAAAAAGGGGCTTGTTGGTCTCATCTAGCATACTTTATTCCAAGCAGTAGCTAGTAGATTGGTGTGCACCTGGTGGAGTGGGGGTGGGGGAGTAGTCCTGCAGTGTTGACCAGAGCAAAGGATCCTACAGGTCAGTGCTGGCCAAGTTCCCAGCAAGTACACCTCTGCTGGAGTTCATTCCCACAGCAGCAAATGTAGGTCTCTGTGTACTGCACCCTTTCCTCAGAGTTCTGACCGCCCCTCACTCTTGCAGATCCCAGTTCCCTAAGTCTCCAAGATTTGTCCTTATTACCATTCCCTAAGTCCCTAATTCCCCAAGGGGGTGGTAGCTGCTTTCTGAAGTTGTTATCTTTGAATACCTTAGAGTTCTTCTTTATACCATTTAATGGCTAACCATATTGACTTTGTTCATTCCTTATATTAAAATTTTTTTAAATATTTTTAGATTTTTTTCATTAACATGCAATTTTACTTGTACATTTTATGGGGAGCAGTACAATATTTCAATATATATGTGTGTGTGTGTATATATATATATATATATACAGCATAAACTGATCAAATCAGGTAGCTAGCATAATTAACACTTCCATTTCATTTTCTTTGCTTTATGTATGGACCGATAAGTTCCATTCTTCCAATTTTACCTGTAGTATATAATATACCATTGAGAACTATAGTTGGCTCATTCTGCATTGCGACACTAGAATGTTTTTCTTGCATCTGTTTTGATGCTTGTTACTCAAAAACTACTCCCACCACTCTCAGCCTATAGTATTCAGTATTCTAAGATCAACTTTTTTCTTTTTACATTATGCACAAGAGAGAGAATATGTGGTATTTATGTTTCTGCTTCTGACTTAATAAAAATTTACCAGCCCAAGTTATTGGTGTTTGTTTGTTTTGTGGGCCTTGATTGAGTGAGACTATGGAAGAGAATCAAACATTTACACCCACAGGGGTGAATAGTTGAAGGTTTTGGGGGAAGGAAATGATGTTCTCTTTAAGTTAAAAAAAAAGTCACTGTAAATTGACAAATGATCACTGTTTATCTGTTTAAAATGGTGTTCTGAAAATACCTGGATAGTTTCAAGTGGCTGACTAGCTCAGAAGCAGGAAAGCTAGGAGACAAGACATGCTGATGATTGGTAACAAACAAAATGAAATGATTCAGTGTTGTCAGGACATGAAAAGAGGAAAGGGAGATAGGAGAGAATTGAAGGGAAGAATTAATTGATTCAGGCTGCTCACAGATAAAAAGTAAGGCAGATGTTGATAATTTCAACATTTCAGGAATATTGGTCACTGTAAGCCAAAGATATTGATAAAGAAACATGGAAAAGGAAATCTATAGGGAGGAAAGTGGCAGTTTGAGGCTCAATCATATTGAGTTTTAAAAGAAAATGGCATATCTGGATGAAAATTTCAGGGGCAGTTGAAAAAAAAGGTCTGGAGCTCTGGGAGAGGTCATTGTCTTGCCCAAAACTTAACAATGTTTTGTTTATTCCTTGGAGGCTATTCAGTGTCTTCTGTGTTCTGTGCATTGAGACCTGGAGTTAACTCAGTGCATGCATGGTTCCTGCCTTGGGAGCACACACGCTGGTTGAGGGACTGTAGGCAAACGCATCTGTACGTGTCCTGTAAATCATTCCCTCTGACATCTTCCTTGGACTCCAGACACTGAGGTCCCTGGGGCCTTACTGGCTGTCCAGCGCTTCTCAGACTCAGTAACAAGGTTAGAAATTGAATTCAGGCAATTAGATACACAGCTAAATGCTTTTTTTTTTCACCCTACTAGGCTAGCTGCCTCTATAGACACATTAGCCTCTAAGTGCCCCCCTTCATACTGTCACTAATTAATATATAATCCAAGCTGTTTGCTGAAATGACTTCTGCAACAGGGGAAGTGCTTCTCTTTCCATAGGAATTTTGCTTTAACAGACATCAGAGCCCTACTCTAAGGGATAACACAACAGTGGTAAATTTCAGACACCAGCCAACCAAAGTGTAGGTCTGACATTAGTGCATCCTTCCTAATGGGCCTGCAGTGGCACTGCTAAAGCAACATTCTCTTACTCTAAGGCTACGCCTTCTCTTCCATCTGTTTGCTGGCATTCTCTTGGATTTAACCAGATAAAAGCCAAGTATTCAAATGGAGAAGTGCCCATATCATGAGAACAAATTTCAAGTCTAACTTTCCTTTCCCTCACAAAAGGCTAAAATTTTGCTGACAAGGAAATGGAAGGCATTTCCTAAGTTTGTGGTTATTTGGTCAGCCAAGGCTTTTCTTATTTCATCAGATGTTGAGAACGTAGTGAAACACAATAGAAAATGTGTCAGCATGTTTGAGGGAGACAGTCCAAACACTTTTTCTTTGGTTGTTTCAGAGAACATACATTGGAGTCACACAGCATGGCTCATACCTTGACCCTACTACCCGCTAGTTTTGTGATGTTAGGAGTCAGCTAACCTCTCTGTGCCTTTGTTTCCTACCAGTGAAATGTTCATATATAATACTCAGTAATTTTAATTGCTATTGTTAATTTATCTAAGGTGCTTAGAACCCCTGGGAAAACACTATGTGTTGATATTATTAATATCACAGAGTTTATTATATCCCATTAATAGTGAGTTCTTTGGTTATTGATATTCCTTATCTGACCTCTGGTGCTAGAGTAGGCAGAAGAGATGATCCTACCCTTGAGGAGTGTCCACTTTACTTGGAAATACAGGTGTAAGCCTATTTAGAGAAAACCAACAGTGAGCCTAAGCAGATGTGCCAACCTCATAAATAAGTTGATGTTATTTGAAAGAGGGAGTGGGCTTTACTGGTGGACAAAATTACCCAGGACCAGTTCATTCAGAAAGCACACGTATATATTTGGGAAGGGCAGGTATGGAGAACAGAGAAGGTGAACAGTGAGGAGGTGGCTTCGGGGGAGACTTTTCTGCAACAGTAAGATTTTACTGAAGAAAAGTGAAGGTCAATGGAGAAGGTGGGGATATTGTGAGCAAGGGAAGAAACTGATAAGACATCTGAGTAACTTTGCATAAGAGGGAAAGTCTGAATCTCCTGTGATATGAGGACTTGCATGTGGGAAGAACAACTAGGTCCTCAGGGCTAGCTGGCAGACAGAATGACAGTACTCCCTACAAAATAGACTAACCAGGAGGCTGAAGATGAATTTTTTTAAAAAATTTATTTTAATTAATTGAAAGGCAGATAGAGGGAGAAAGGAAAGAGAGAGAAGGAGAGAGAGAGAGAGAGAGAGAGAGAGAGAATGTGTATGTGAGAGAGAGGGATCTCCCACCCAGTAGTTCACTCCCCAAATGCCTATAATATCTGAAGCCAGGTGGAAGCCTAGAGCCAGGGACTCAATCCAGGTCTCACATGTGGTTGTCAGGGGCCCAAATACTTGAGCTATCACTGCTGCTTCCTTGGATGCACATCAGCAGGAAGCTGGAATCATGAGTGGAGCTGGAACTGAAACGCAGGCACTCCAATTTCGGATGCAGGCCTCCCAGGTAGCCTCTTAACTGTTGCACCAAATGCCTGCCCCAGAAGCTGATTTTTGGGAGGCCAACACACATAACTGCTTCCCAGATTAAGGTTTTGGGTGGACTGGATGAGACATTGCATGAAATCACTTAGCACAATGCCTGGCACAGAGTCAGTGTTCAATATATGCTAGCTACTATTATCTGTGTACCCTAGAGATTTTAGTGCACTAATTTAAGTGCAGTGCTAAGAAATTCTGGCCATGATGAATATAGAAATGTGCATATTCTATCTTCTAACTTTTGTTTGCACACTGAGTCTTTTTTCCTTCAGTAAACACAATATATTTTTATAGCTACAAGATTAAACTTGAATTCTCACCGTGATTTTAGCTGTGATTAGAAAAACTGGGATAATAAAACAGTTATACCACAGGCAAGGACTTCCAAGAGGTCTTAGGGAAGCAAATTAGCCAACACTCTGTCACTTTTTCCTCTGATTATGAGTCTCCCTTAGAATTAATTTTTTCCACCTAGAATAAAAGAGAATGAAAATCTTGACAGCCTCGGTGCAGAAAGAGTTGATGGTATTATTAGAACAAGTACATTCATTATGGGCTATAAAGCTTGCTGAGAGTGTTAATGGCATTTATAGTGCCATGTGGGTGAACCACCTGGGGACATTTGGTTGTAGCAGAATCTTGTGTACAGAATGTAATGCATTTCATTTGTGAAAAATAGATTTAATAATTTGTTGACTTTTGTCTCCCCCCGCCCCCCGCCCTGGACTCTCTACTCTCCTTTGCATTTTACTTAAAAAAAAAAAAAAACCATTTACTTAAATGCATGAACATGGAAAGCAGGCATTGTAACTAAAGTTTTACACCACTGATTCTGCAAAATTATAAAAATGTGGTGAGGAAAGTGTAAAGGAGCAGGCAATTAATGCTATTTGTATAGATGGTTACATTGGGAGCTGATATCCTTTTTAAAAACTGTACATCAGCTGTGTGTGTAATTATTTTTTTCACTGTCAAGGGCAACTGAGATCGGGGCTCAAGGAATATAAGAGTTGAGAAGCACCTTGGTGATGGTCTAGTGCAACCCTACACCTTACAGATGAGGACATCGAGGGCTCATGCAACTTCCAGGGCCCAGAACAAGGAGCAGAACCTGGACCCTGCTGCTCGCTTGCTGGCTACCTCCATTCTTTCTACCTCACTCTGAGGCCACTAAATGTTCATTGCTGGTAATGAGGTCTGAATCACTTAAAGCGCTAAAGAATTTTCAGGGTTACAAAGGGCTTTTGTGAAATTCTGGGGTTTGTCAAAGGTCATGGATAAGGGTGAGAGAGAAGGATCTGGATTCATGACTCAAATCCTGAGCCTTTTACATTCCTTTAAACCACTCAAGATCATTTGAATTAATGATTTGGAGTTTCTGTCAAAGTATCAGCTGCTGGACCCATCCTCCATAACACTTGTGCATCTGTTTTGACTTCATTTCTGTGGGCCTAGAGTTCTCCTCTAAAAACTGGACGGGCCAAAGCAGATGACTAGGAATCTGCTTGTTCAAAACTATGAAATTTGATGATCTGGATACAGTGAATTATACAATTCTCTTTACTGCAATCAGATTAAAATTTTTTCTTTTAGACGACTCATCACATTTCCTGCCCATGTGCCTTTGTGGTCATTTATTTTTCCCAGAATACTCTTCTGCCTCCTCTTAATTCATTTACCTATATTTTGTCTTAAATATAAATGCCAGGGGAGCAGAGAACTGGCTGAATTCTTCATTGTCCTCCACTTGAAGCAGTATCTGGTGCATAGTAGGCAATCAATAAATATTTGCGAAGAAATGAATCAGAATGATTACAGGTGCTGCTTAGATCCCATCTTCTGAAGCCTTATTAAATCACAAACTAGGAGTCACTGATTCTTTTTTTTATAAGATTTATTTTATTTATTTGAAAGACAGAGTTACAGAGAGAGATAGAGCCAGAGAGAGAGAGAGAGAGAGAGGTCTTCTATCTGCTGGTTCACTCCCCAAATGGCCACAATAGCTAGAGCTACGCTGATCTGAAACCTATAGCCAGGAGCTTCTTCCAGGTCCCCAGTGTGGGTGCAGGGACCTAAGGACTTGGACCATCTTCTGCTGCTTTCCCAGGCCATAGCAGAGAGCTGGAATGGAAAATGAGCGGCAGGGAGAGGAACTGGCACCCATAAGATGCCAGCGTTTCAAGCCCGGCTTTAACCCACTGCGCCACAGCGCCGGCCCAGGGTCATTGATCCGTAAATGTTGACTCAGTGTCTTCTCAGACTCTGCTTGATTCTGACCCAGACAGAAAAGGTAAGGAGACTCTTGCCAGGAAAGATATGCTTTGGCATCAAGTCAGATTTGTGTTTCTCAGGCTGAGATTAGGCTTTAGTTCTGGACTTTGGTTTCCCTTACGGCCTCCAGGGTACATCTGATGCCCTCCAGCCAGCACCTGGGCACACTGTTTAACTTTATGTTAAAAAGGTCATACAATGTCTTCTGGGTATTAGTTCTGCTCACCAGGCTGCCCTTCCTTCCGACAGCTGCCCCTGACTCTGCCCCCACTGTGTCTGCTCTATGCTGAGGGTAGGTTACTCCTGGCTCCCATCCTTTCCTGACATGCTCTGCTTGAATCCGTTGGCCCATAATTCGTGCCATGCCTGTGTGGAAGTCACACACGTGGTTCCCTGATATGTGAGTGTCTGCTATGATATTTGCCTTACCGGGCCAGTCTGCTTGCTGACAAGTGCCCTGGAGGATTCTTTCTGTTCCATTTATTGGTGTTGACACGTTGAGGTCCCTTTCCTGGTGCCGAATCTCTTGCTGAGTCACTCCTGTCACTTGGAGTTGGGCTGACAAAGCCAGCCACCGTACAGGTTGGCCCCCGCAGTGTTCCATCATAAACTCCAACTTACAGAGTTTACTGGCTCCACTGGTCTGTCTTCTTAAGTTTTCGGGTAAGTCTCTTCCCAGTCATGTTCATGTTCAGCAAGGATTGTGATTAAGAGCATGCTTTGATATCAGGGTGCCTGGGCACTGGGAGTGAGACATGGGAAGCTATTTACTACCAAGTCGCAATTTTGCTTATCTGCAAAATGAAGGAAGAACACAGGCAGTCACAGCATTTTCTCTCATGTTGTAATGAGGACTGAATGAGAAGTAAATGTAATCTGTAAGTTATATGTGAGATCCAGAGTTAATGGGCTCTCCAGCCTGCTTCAGCTCTTTTAAATTGTGGCCTTCTGTGAGCTCCCATAACACCTATTCTCCACTCTACTAATTTTAGATTTAAAGGCGCTATATTGCAATGATATGTTCCATTTTTAAGATCCATGCCTTATATCTTCAACTGTATTATTAATTCCTTCAAGTAAAAATCTGTGGCTGGTACCTTGCATCTCCCACGTATAGCCCACTGCCCTGCAAACACTAGATACACAATGAACCCATATGTTTATTTCTGGTATGAATAGTAATCATAATATCAAAATCAAACACCATCATCCCACAAACTCTGATGAGTTTGTTTACCCTGGACTGATTTCCCCTCGTCAGTAGTGCGTTGGCAAAGACAAAAGCCAAGGCAGAGGAAAACACTTATTAACCATCCTCTGGATGGTGTAGGTGGCAGCTGTCCTGGGATGATATTCCTTGTTAATGATGTGCTGAGATTCACTTGCAGCAGTGGTGAGAAATAACAGCAGTCATGCTGAAAATCTGCTTTCTGATTATCTCAGGAAGAAAGATGGCATTGTGGGACTGAGCCACTACTTGAGACGAAAGCCCCACTCCAGAGCACTGTAGAATACAGCTTTGCTTGTAGTGGTAGATCCTTTTCTTTGCCAGATAGTTCTGCATCTGCTCATTTAACTGTTGATGATTTTCTTGAAATAATGTACTTTTGACTTTATCTACTACTGACCAATAATAGAATGAAAACTGCCACAAAGGTCATCACTAAGTTCAACAAATGACTCATGAACTTTCTTGGAGAAAGGAATTTGACACCATTAACTATGGGAACCATTTTTTTTTCTTTTTATTAAGTATATTTGGGTTTTGAGTTGAAAAGCAAATGGCATGCGTGCTTTGACACGATAGCATTTGCAATCAAAGAACTACAGCAAAGGAGAGAATCAGAGAAGAAGAGTTACTGTAGGATAGGAGGATTCAGACTGGAGGCTACAGGTAGAGGTTGGGAGTGAGGACCTCAAGTTGGAGAATGGGGTGCTGAGTTTCAGGTCTTCACCCTCTTAACTGCAAAGGAAGTTTCGTCCCTTTGTCTCCTTCTTCATTAAGATGGGAGAAAAATCTATTTTCTCCTTCTGCCTTACTCAGAGTCATAAAGCTCACACATGAGAACATTTGTGAAGGATCCTTAGCAGCTTCAAAGCACTGAATAAGTGCAAAGCAAATGAGATGGTTTTGCCGACTACAGCGCCCTGTGTGGATGCACGAGTATAGCGACCTGGACTGAGCAGACAACAAGGTTCAGAATGTGCCGGGGGACGGCTGCCAACATGTAGCCACAGACTGGCTGGTTGGAAGCAGAGCAGGACATTCTCATAGGGGGAGCCTCACTTTTCCCCTTTTCCTCTTCAGCAAATGCTGCTGGAGGGGCCAGAAACTTCTGCTCCTGATACTCGGGAAAGGGAACGTGATCTCAACTCTCAGTGTCGCCTTCAGAGAAGAAATCTCTAGACACACCGCGAAACAGACACTTGCTTTTGTATGAGTCAGTCTTATTTTAGAAGGAGAGGACTGAGAAGAGCAGACTTAAAATTATAAAAGGGGTATTATTTGGCAAAGAGAGGAGAAGGTGATTATTCCCAAGAAAAGAGAGATGAGACAGTAGGAGAGCAGGAGAGCTTTATGTTGGCTTGAGGGTTGGGGGCCACACAGCCCATTACCAGCGGAGGCTGGGTAGACTGCTGATATTTTTAAGAAAAAGAGAGGTAATTACCTTTCTGAGGTGACTTAAGGGCATTTCTTTCCAAGGCCTTTTCAGTTTCTTTGTTGAATCTATAAACTTTGTAAGGGGAAATAGAAATGTATATCTACTTCAAGAATAATATGACAAGCTATCTTTTAAAATGAATCCTTGCTTTTTAGGATTTAGTATTTTTCAGTACAGTGACACCTAGGAAATGAGGACAAATAATGAAATTTGAAAGAAGATATCATGAAAACACACAAGTAACTCATTTGTTAAGCATGTGATATGGTTTCCTGTTAGGCTGTTGTCTTAGGATTAACTCCTAGACATGTAGCCCCCAGTACTGTCTCTAAAGGGGGTTGGGAGAATAAAAACCAGAAGTTTAATATAGATCGTTTCAAAATTGAAGTGATCCATTGTCCACATTCCCAGAGGCTCAGGAAGAAATAGCCAGCATCAGATTGCCCATCTTTCTTCAAGAGAATAACAAGGTAGTAACAGAGTAGAAAGAATATATAAAAATAACTGACCCAAACAATAAAAGCTCTAGGTGCACTTCAGAATAGCCTCAGGGGACTATAGGTAATAAAAGTGTGCTGTATTTGAGATTTCTGCTAAATGATACCAGATTTTTACTGCACCCCACCACCCTCCGTCCATCTGCCAAACTGTAACCTTGTCTATCTTTTCTCTTACTTTTGCCACAAAAGCAAAAAGGTGGGGGGGGGGCGTTACTAAGAGGAATGATGGCTGTGTTAATTTGTTTTGGTATATAGTAACCATTTTATAATTTATATGCATCCCATAGCATAATATTGTATACTTTAAATATGCACGATAAAATCTAATTTAAAAAATTAGCAACAACAGTAATACCAAAACTAGCCTCGGAGGTCTCTAAACCCTTTTTCAGAAAAATATTATCTTTCTTTTTTTTAAAAAAAATTGTATTTTCATTTTTTTGGGGGGTGGGGAAAGAATCTTCTATCTGCTCGTTTATTCCCTAAGTAGCTGCAATAGACAGGGCTGGACCACACCAAAGCCAGAAGCCTGGAACTCAATCTAGGTTTCCCTAGCAGGGGCCCAAGTACGTGAGCAATAGCCTGCTGTTTTCCAGGATGGATTGGCAAGAAACTGGGTCAGAAGTAGAGGTGCCAGGACTTGAACCAGGCACTCTGATAGGAGATGTAGGATTCCCAAGCAGGAACTTAACTGCTGCACCAAATCTCTGCCCCCAGAAAAATGCATCTTTCTTGACAGTATTAATGACATTAGGGCTTTAAAAAGTACTTACTTTCCATCTATTAAACTTTGGTGAAAAAACACTTATCCAAGGCAAGAAATAGTTCATGCTAGCCGATCCATTAATCCCTGAACTAGACCTATAAATGAAAGCATTTATGGAGGAAAGAATTAAAGAATTTATAATCTTTGTCAAAATCTCAAAATAACTTCCATTATTTCTCTGTTTCAAATAATGATTCATAGGCAGATCCAGAGTAATGATTTCTAAATTAAAAAGTTTTATGAGCTTTTCAAGTAGAGGAATAAAGCTTGAGGGCCAGGTTCTTTCTCTGAGGGAAAAAGCCAGTACGGTGTGGGGAGGAGCTATAGAAACCAAACAAAGGAGAAGAAAAATCTTTGTAAGGTTCCCACTAAAACATATTTACAGAGCACAGTAAAACTGTTCAATCCCAACTGTTATTACTAAGAGAATGATTCCCTAAGCAAATTAATAGTATAAAGAAGATTTCATGTAGGACTAAGAACTCAATTATGGGAATAAGCCATGCTTGTCATTAACAGTACAGTTTGCAAATGAAAAAACGTCTCAGTTGATGCTTCGAACAATTCTAATTGACAATGCTTTTGTAAGCCAGCAGTCTGGGTTAAATGTTTAAAACTAATTGTATACTCAAAGAGTGTGTGAGAAAGTAAAGAAATCTAAGCTGATCCAACGTCTCAATGAGAAAAATCAAATCCTTTAAAGCTAGTTGGCAAAAAGCTAGGACTATGGTTATGTTTTAAAATTTTCTGTCTAGATTTCCTTTCTCTAAAAAGATGCTTTATTAAAAATAATCACCAATTCATACAAGATGGAAAGAGACCTTAAAACGCATCTAAATTTTTTGTAACCTTTTCATTGACACATAACCTACACACTGAAAAGTGCACAAGTCATAAATATACTGTCTGATGAAGGCTCTCAAACACAGCCAAAGATCAAGAAACAGAACCAAATTCCAGAACAGCCCTTGAGCCCTCTTCAGGTCACTATCTGCTCTAACCTCCCAGGATCACAGATTTTTATGTCCAGTTAAGGAATGAGTAAACTGAGGTCCATGCTGGATAAACTATTTTCCTGAAAGCATATTCCTAGCAAGAGTATGAAACACAGTCTTGTGAAGCCTATTTCAGCTTTCAGCCACTAATCAAATCAAATTAACTCTTTGGAATTAATTTAATTCCATCTCATTTAACAAGATAAAGCCCACCATGTTATAAAACCATAAGAGCCTCAAAACATTTTGTTGAGTGAATTAATGAAATTGTTCCTGCCAAATGCTTGTCTAACTTGTTCTCAAATATTTGTGCTTTGAAAATTTATGCATTGACTGGATGCAATATCTTTGCCTTTTATTGGATATTAATCATAGTTTTTGAAGTTTCCTCCTGTTTTATATATTGCTTTATGTCCTTTGTAAATCTTTTTTTTTTCTTAAGAAACTTCTTTTTTTATGATTTATTTGAAGGGCAGAGTTATAGAAAGAGGAGAGAGAGAGACAGAGACAGAGACAGAAAGAGACCTTTCATCTGTTGGTTACCTCCCCAAAGAGCTGCAAAGGTGGGGGCTGGACCAGACCAAAGCTAGGAGCCCAAAGCTTCTTCCAGGTCTCTCATGTGGGTGCAGTGGCTCAAGAACTTAGGCCATCTTACGCTGCCTTCCCAGGTGCATTAGCAAGGAACTGGACTGGAAGTGGAACAGCCAGGTCGGAAACCAATGCCTGTATGGCATGCTGGCATCACAGGCAGAGGCTTAACCTGCTATGGCACAGCACTGGCCCCTGTATGTCTTTCTTGATGTTGTCACATTACTTTGATGACTTGGGCTGTCTGTATTTGTGAGATGCACTATGAAGCTGTATGTGGAGGTGGTGGTGCTTTATGTAGGAATATTCTGTAATGGCTTGGAAATGAGCCACCTACTCACCAGTTGACATCCACTATCTGTATTGGAAGATACTGTCTCTGGAGTTATTTTATTTTGCTAGAAAATAATTTTTCAGATGCCTGAGGGAAGATGAAGACTGCAAGTGTTTTGGAAACTGTGGGAGAAGGAGTTGTGAGGCTTACTCATGGGCAGGCTTTCACCAAATTCTATTTTCATTCCTGGACCTCATTCCCATTCGCCTGTTGAGGATGACTAAAAAGTCAATTTCCTTTTTATTATATTATATTGTAATTATTATATACCACACAATGGTAATTTAAACAGCATTAGGGATAAATTACTTTTCCAAATCTTTTTTAAAGATTTATTTATTAATTCGAAAGGTGGAGTTACAAAGAGAGAAAGGGAAAGAGAGAGAGAGAGAGAGACAGAGATCTTCCATCTGTTAGTTCACTCCCCCAAATGGCTGCAACAACAGGAGCTGGGCCAGTCCAAAGCCAGGAGGCAGGAGCTTCTTCTGGTCTCCCACATGGGTGCAGGGGCCCAAGCATTTGGGCCATCCTCCCGCTGCTTTCCCAGGCGCATTAGACTGGATTGGAGCTCAGTTGGAAGTGGAGTAACCAGGACTCAATCTGTGTCCATATGGATTACTGGCACTGCCAGCAGCGGCTTACCCTACTATGCCACAGTGCCAACCCCTCTTTCAAATCTAAATTCAGTCTGATTTTAAACAGTTGGGGTCACAGCTGATTTTTTTTCTTTATTGAGATATAATTTAAATACCATAAAAATCACTTAGGTTACATGTACAGTCAATGGGTATTAGTAATTGTACAAAATCTGATGGATTGGGCAGCTGTATTCAGGACATAGAACAGTGCCATTACTCTGAAAAAAACTTTTTGTGCCCCTTTGCACTTGACTTATTGCTCCAACTTCAGTTCCAGGAAACCTTTGACCTCCTTTCTCTCACTGTTTCGTCTTTTCTAGAATTTCATGTAGTGGAATTGAATGGTATGCAGTCTTTTGTATAATGTAATCAATATTTTTAAGATACATGCATGTTGTCTTTACTACTGTAATCCTTTCTATTGCTGTGTAGTATCCCATTCTATGGGTATATCTATGGATGATTTATCTATTCACATGGTGATGAACATTTAGGTCATTGCTTTATTTTGGTAATTGTAGATAACACTTTGTGTACAAGTCTTCATGTGGACACAGATTTACTTTCCTCTTGGATAAACACCCAACAGTAGGATTGATGAATATACTATGTGATACTGACATATTTACAAAGTAGCTGTGCCATTTTGCATTCTCACCAGCAATCTTTCAGAGTTGTTACTTAACCACATTATCTTGAATATTGGTATTGTTAGTATTTTTAAATATTTATTATTTTATAATATTATTTATTTATTTGAAAGGCAGTGTTAGAGAGAGGCAGAGGCAGAGAGGCAGAGAGAAAGGGGTCTTCCGTCCCCTGGTTCATTTCCCAAATGGCCACAACAGCCAGAGCCAGGCTGATCTGAAGCCAGGAGCCAGGAACTTATTCCAGGTCTCCCACGTGTGTGCAGGGGCCTAAGAACTTGGACCATCTTCTACTGTTTTCCCAGGCCACAGCAGAGAGCTGGATAGGAAGTGGAACAGCTGGGACTCGAACTGGTGCCCATATGGGATGCCAGCGCTGTAGCCCAGGGCTTTAACCTGCTGTACTACAGTGCTCGCTCCTCAAGTTATTTTTATGTATGAAGTGTTGTATGATTAGAAGGTTATTTCTTTTTTACAAATGTCCAGTTGATCCAAACTATTTCGTGACAATTTTTCCCCCTTTGAATTTTCTGGGCCTGAGGAAGAACTTGGCATATTACAGGAATAGAAGAGAGATCAGTATGGCCTGAATGCAGTGAGAAAGGAGTTTTGCCAAACTTGCAGATTTTGAAGCCTTGGTAAGAAATTTGGATTTCTGAGAACAATTTAATTTTTAAGCACATTAAACAGAGATGCTGCATGGTCTGAATAACATGTTTAAAACATTTTTATTTATTTGAGAGGAAAGAGGGGCAGAAAGCGAGAGAGCAGGAGCAATAGCAAGCTACCATCTGCTGGTTTACTCTCCAAATGATTGCAACATCTGGGGCTGATTCAGGCCAATGCCATGAGCTGGGAACTCAGTCCAGGTTTCCAGTGTGGGCGGCAGAGTTATAACTACCTGAGCCATCATTGCTGCCTTCCAGAATTGGGAGTGGAGCCAACATTAGAAGTCATGCCAGGCATTTTACCTGCTAGGCTATACACCTGCATCCCTACCCTAGTTTACATCTTTTTTTTTTTTTTTTTAAGATTCGTTTATTTATTTATGTGAAAGGCAGAGTTACAGAGAGAGAAATAGAGATAGAGGGCAAAAGAGATATTCCATCTACTGGTTTGCTCCCCAAACGGCCACAATGACCAGGGCAGGGGCAGGCAGGAGCCAGGAGTTTCTTAAGCGTCTCCCAAGTGGGTGCAGGGGCCCAAACACTTTGTCCATCCTCTGCTGTTTTCCCAGGTGCATTAACAGGGAGCTGGATTGGAAGTGGAGCAACTGAAACTCAAATTGGTGCCCATATGTGATGCCGGCATTGCAGGCAGTGGCTTAACCTGCTACCCCGCAATGCTGGCCCCCAATTTACATGTAAAAAGAGAATTATTCTTTTGTTTGCATCATTTTAGAAACCTACTCTGACAATAGGTTTCTAAATAGGTTTCTGCTGACCATGCAATAGTAAGCTGGGTTTGATGAAGTTTTTTTACTTATTCAGTGGGACAAAATTTTTAAATTACCAACCTCAAATTTGCACACATCTCTCCCCCTTTGTAAACAAATACAAAACCAGACCTAATGCACTTTTTTGGATGCTAGCTAACATGCTGCTACTGCCAGAAATTTTTGCAAGGGTTATTAAAAATGCTACCTGGTGCTTTATGTCCTTTTGGCTTCTCTTCCTTTCTCTGTTTCTTTATTGCCAAGGTAAACACTACTCTAATGCCAATGAGAAAAAGCTCGAGAAGACTTGATAGCTATTAGATATTATATTCTCTTAGTGATTATTACCAGTTTAATTTGAAGTATATGAAATTAGCTAACCATGAGAAATCTAGGATAAAATTTTTAAACTAAAGAAACATATAACCGCCATTCTACTTTCTGTTTCTATGAGATTGACTTTTGTGCTTTACCCACATAACTGAGATCATACAGCATTTGTCTCCCTGTGCCTGGCTTATTTCACTTAACATAATGTCCTCTGTGTTTATCTACATTGTTGAAAATGACAGAATGTTGTTTTTCTTTTCCCCCAGGGCTGAACAGTATTCCACTGTAAATACACACCACATTTTAAAAATCCATCTCTCCATTGATAGACACTTATGTTTTCTCCATATCTTGGCTATTATGAATAGCAACAGTCACAAGGCTGAACAGGCAGCCCTTGGGCGCATGTCCTCAGGAAAGTATTTTCTGTGGAAGATCATAGTAGCCTTTGTCCAAGCTTGTGGTTCTGGAAGAGTGTTTGTGAGAGTAACTATTATCAGGAAATCATGCATGAGAATCTTCCCTTCACAACCTCTTTCCTTTACTTATTTATTCTTTTGGTTAGGATTGACACAAGTGACTCCACTTTGATTCTGACGACTTTCACAGCCTCCAAGGCTTTCTCATCTCTAGAACAGTTTCAGTATGCTACTCTGGAGTAGCACATTGCATCCAGATTTTAGAAAACATGTATTTTGTTGTTCTCAGACATGAAACTTAAGTGTACAGAATATGACCATGCTGCATTCTGTATTTCTTTCCATATACTCCCTTTTATGTCTTTATAACTTATATTTTCAATAGTGTTGATTATTACTGAGTAGTACTGAATATTTAATATTTTAATATTTCTCTTTATGCCATTAACTATAAACCTTACATGGATTTTTTTTAACTTTTTAAGATTTATCTATTCATTTGAAAGACAGAGTTCTGGAGAGAGTGGAAGAGACAGAGAAATAGAAATCCTCCATCCATTGGTTTACTCCCCTACATGGTTGCAATGGCCAGGCCTGAGCCAAGTTGAAGTCAGGAGCCCAGAATTCCACCTACATCTTCCCCATGGGTAGCAGAGACCCAAGCACTTGGCCCATCATCCATTGCCCTTCTATGTACATTAGCAGGGATGTGGAACAGAAGTGGAGTGGCTGAGACTGAACTGGCAATTATATGGATGCTAGCATCACAGGCAGTGGCTTAACCCATTCTGCCACAGCACTGACCCAGAATGTTAATTTCTTAAGTAAAAAACCAAGTGAAAATCTTCAGGAAAATGGAAACATTAGATATTTATATTAGATAGTTCATAATAATGTATTATATAGGTATGAATGAAAAACTGGAAGTGTAGAAGTAGTGGAACTCCAAACATACAGAAAAGGTAAGGAAATAAAAATGTTAATTAGGCTGCTTGCATGATTTGATAAGTTTATATCATAAACTTGTGTTGGAATATTTCACTGTAGCCCATAAAAATATTCAGGTATTACATGTTAAGCAAAACTTCTAAAATGAATTAAATTTGGGGGACAAGAATTTGGTCTAGTGCCCCATCCTATATTGGAGAACCTGGGTTTGAGTCCTGGTTCCTGATTCCAGCTAATATGGTCCCTGGAGACAAGGATCATAGCTCAAATTTTGGTCCCTGCCACCCACATGGGAGACTAAATTGATGCCCAGCTCCTGGCCTTGGTCTGTCCTAGTCTTAACCATTGTGAGCATTTGAAGATTCAACCAGAAGATGGGAAATTTTCATCTTTCTGTTGGTCTGTTTCTCTCTCTCTTTCAAATACTTTTAAACCATCTATTTTCAAGGTTTTTTTTATATATATAATTCTGCTATGGTTGTGTTAAAAGAACAACACTTCAAAATGGTCTGTGACAAGGTGGTGATGGAGTGGGGTTATTTTGGGGAAATGTGTAAAGGTCCAGATAGAGGATAATCAGACATGTACCAATAATTACTGAAGCTGGGTCATGGCTGCTTTGAGTTACATATATTCATATATGTATCTATATGCATTTAAATAAATGTGTATACATGTGCACACATACATATACATGTATATGTATATTTTTTAAAGATTATTTATTTGAAAGTCAGAGTTACACATAGAAGCAGAGAGAAAGAGAGAGAGAGAGAAAGAGAGAGAGAGAGAGAGATCTTCCATCCTCTGGCTCACTCCCAAGTTTGCCACAACAGCCAGAGCTGTGCTGATCCAAAGCCAGGAGCCAGGAACTTATTCCAGGTCTCCCCTGTGGGTACAGGGGCCCAAGGACTTGGGCCATCTTCTACTGCTTTCCCAGGCCATAGCAGAGAGCTGGATAGGGAGTGGAGCAGCTGGGACTAGAACCGGCACCTATATGGGATACTGGCACTGCAGGTGGCAGCTTTACCTGCTACACCACAGTGCTGGCCCCATATGTATATATTTTAGGATGCGAGGGTGATCTGGCTGAGACATCTGTCACCCCATTGATCACCAGGGTTGATTCGGCTGATCTGGCTGGCTAGGCCGGTGTCCCCTTCCTCCCTCACCGCTCCATATGTGTCCCTCCTGAAGCTGCTCACTGGGTCAAAGAAGACGACCTTCCCCACTAGAGGAGGACTGGTCTTCTCTCAAGGGTATACGAGTAGCTGTGCTCCCCTGCTAGAACCTCCAAACAAGCTCTCAAGGTCCATATGTATATATTTTTAAAGCAGGATGAGAGAGAGGGGGATAGAGAGGGAGAAAGAGAGAGAGAATCTTCCATATCCTGGGGTCCCAAGATTTGAACCATCTTCTGCTGACTTCCCAGGCACATTATCAGAAAGTTGGATCAGAAATGGAGCATCTGGAACTAGAACTGGCACTTCAATATGGGATGCTAGAATCACACGTGGTGGTTCAACTTGCTGCACCATAGGCCCCTGGGTTAATTATATTGTCTCTCTAGTTTTATATATACATATAATATATCCTGTATTAAAAATTAAAAGTAAAATGACAATATCCACAGGGTGGTAGGAAGTGCACAAAAATCAGTTACTATATTTACTAGCACAAGGGGTCTCGTGTAATTTATACTTAATTGACTCAATTTTTTAAAGCCTCAATCATAAATAAGACAGATGGAAATTCAGGGAAATAAAAGACATAAAATAGATAGGATATTTCAAATTTGTTAATAATAAAAGTCAGTTTTAAAATTCATATTGAAGTATAAAGACCAAAAGGTTATAAAAGACAATTTGAAAATGAAGGAAGAGGGGAAAGAAGAAAGTGTTTCACCAATATGGAAATGTTTTATGAAATCAAAATCATTTAAGGCAGTGTGAAATTGGTACACGGACAGAAAAAGCATTAGAACAGAATAATGTGAAGAAACAGATCCCATGTGTGTTGATGGTATCATAGTCAACAAGGAGTGATGAACTATCTAGGAAATTGTCAGTTTAGAAAAAAATCACATTCTAGATATCTATTTCATACCATATAGAAAATAAACTATGTCTCTTTCTGTCACTCTGCCTTTCATGTAAATAAAATAAATCTTTATTTAAAAAATGATGGCCCAAGAACTTGGACCCCTGCTACCCATGTGGATGTCTTGGATGGAGTTCCTAGCTCTTGGCTTCAGCCTGGCCTAGCCTGACCATCAAGGCTATTTGGGGAGTGAATCAGTGGATAGAAGATCTTTCTTTCTGTGTTTCCCTCTCTCTCTGCAAGTGGATTAAAGATCTGAAGGATCTGTGATCTGATCTGATACGATATGACATAATTAATATAATATTATATATACAAGTACATACAATTCATTCTGGATGGGAAAGGATTTCTTTTTTTTTTAACTTCTATTTAATGAATATAGATTTCCAAAGTACAGCTTATGGACTATATTGGCATCCCCCTCGCCCCCGATGACTTCCCTCCCACCCGCAACCCTCCCCTTTCCCGCTCTCTCTCCCCTTCCATTCATATCAAGATTCATTTTCAATTTTCTATATATACAGAAGATCAGTTTAGTATACATTAAGTAAAGATT
The DNA here is from genome assembly GCF_051225735.1 of Oryctolagus cuniculus. NCBI lineage: Eukaryota > Metazoa > Chordata > Mammalia > Lagomorpha > Leporidae > Oryctolagus > Oryctolagus cuniculus. The sequence continues at coordinate 101,376,933 of NC_142871.1, read as the reverse complement.
TCAACAGTTTGCACCCACATAGAAACACAAAGTGAAATATACTGTTTGAGTACTCGTTATAGCATTAAATCTCAATGTACAGCACATTAAGGACAGAGATTCTACATGAGGAGTAAGTGCACAGTGACTCCTGTTGCTGACTTTACAAATTGACACTCTTGTTTATGGCATCAGTAATCTCCCTATGCTCCAGTCATGAGTTTCCAAGGCTATGGAAGCCTTTTGAGTTCACGAACTCTGATCATATTTAGACAAGGTCATAGTCAAAGTGGAGGTTCTCTCCTCCCTTCAGAGAAAGGTACCTCCTTCTTTGAAGACCTGTTCGGGAAAGGATTTCTTTTACAAATACTTAAAAGACACAAACCAAAAAGGAGAAGCATTGATTAGATTTGACTGATACTGAAGCGTGAAGGGATTACATTAACAGGACATATTAGTGATGATTGAATCAATATAATTAGAAGAGATCGATACATATATATTACATATAAACTGGAAAAGAAGAGGAAGCAGCAGCTCACAGGAGGCAAAACAAAATGACCAACAAAGTTGAAAGCAAAATCTCCTGAATAATCAGGGAAATTCAAAATAAAATAATCAGACTCAATTCACAGATATATGACTAACAAAAATTTTAAGGGTTACAATTCCAAGTGTCAGTGAGGAAGCTAAATAATACCAAGTAATGAGGCTATGTCTAGATAAACATCTATGTACAGAAACTCTATTATTTGTACAAGGGACATAAACAACATCATTTTTAGCATCATTGTTAGAACAAAATACTGGAAAAAATGTCAATCATAAACAAAACTGAAAAAGAAAAACTGATGATTACAATAATAGGGCACCATCAAGCAATGAACTAACTACATTCACAAGTATCAACATGGATAAATTTTATAAAATATAATATTAAGGAAAGGAGCCAAGCCACAGGAAAAAATATTATGATAAGGTTTATATGAAGTTTAAACACCTCCATAAATGTATATAAAAGTTGCCAAATATAAAAATCAGAGTAATAGTTATTGGCTAGGAAGAATTTAGAATGTTCATCACAGGCTATAATGGGGTTGGTAAGACTTTGTTTCTTAAAATGGGTGGTGGGCATATGGGTATTATATTATAAAACTTTTATATATACTAAGTATTCTATGATTACTAAAACTAGTCAGAAAATCAGATAGAAAGATGTTCATTGAGTTTCTTAAAAGTGCCAGGAACTGTTGGCCGGCACCGCAGCTCAATAGGCTAATCCTCCGCCTGCAGCGCCGGCACCCCGGGTTCTAGTCTGGGTCAGGGTGCTGGATTCTGTCCCGGTTGCTCCTCTTCCAGACCAGCTCTCTGCTGTGGCCCGGGAGTGCAGTGGAGGATGGCCCAAGTCCTTGGGCCCTGCACCCCATGGGAGACCAGGAGAAGCACCTGGTTCCTGGCTTCCGATCAGTGTGGTACGCCAGCCGCAGCGGCCATTAGGGAGTGAACCAACAGCAAAGGAAGACCTTTCTCTCTGTCTCTCTCTCTCTCTCTCTCTCTCACTGTCCACTCTGCCTGTCAAAAAAAAAAAAAGTGCCAGGCACTGTGCTAGACAGCTGAAAGTTCTATCATATTGGACAAGAGGACATGGTTCTTAGCTTTGAAACCTACCCGGGAGCACGGACATTAGATAAGTTCTTACCACCATTCCAAACAACTTGCCATTCCCCAGACATTTTTTTAAATGAATTTCTGCCTTCTATCCTAGTGACCACCTTCCCACATAGATCCCCATGACTGTAACATTTTCCTTGATGTCCCCTGAGGCATTGAACTTACCTTTCTTCTTGATACGACCATGCCCTCCTTTCTAAACTCTAAACTGTAATGATTAGTTTACCTTTTTATCTCTGACAGTAGACTTTCAGCTCCTTAAAAATAAAGACCACTTCCTGTCTCTCCACCATCATGGCACAGGGCAGGCGCATAATTAATGTTTAGGAATTGTGTTGTCATGTGGCAGGTGAAGTACCTAGGCAATTTTGTTGATACTGTAAGATTCAAATGAAAGCCATACAAACACATCCTTTGTCTTAAAAGCTAAAATACAGTTGGGAAAAAGTTTACTTTAAAATAGCAAATATAAGGCCGGCGCTGCGGCTCACTAGGCTAATCCTCTGCCTTGTGGCGCCGGAACCCCGGGTTCTAGTCCCGGTTGGGGCACCGGATTCTGTCCCGGTTGCCCCTCTTCCAGGCCAGCTCTCTGCTGTGGCCAGGGAGTGCAGTGGAGGATGGCCCAAGGTGCTTGGGCCCTGCACCCCATGGGAGACCAGGAAAAGCACCTGGCTCCTGGCTCCTGGCTCCTGGCTCCTGGCTCCTGCCATCAGATCAGCGCCATGCGCCGGCCGCAGCACGCCGGCCGCGGCGGCCATTGGAGGGTGAACCAACGGCAAAGGAAGACCTTTCTCTCTCTCTCTCTCTCTCTCTCTCTCTCTCTATCACTGTCCACTCTGCCTGTCAAAAAATTAAAAAAAAAAAAAAATAGCAAATATAAACACAATTATAGTCACCACTGAAGGTGGTTTTTTTTTTCAGTTGTAGCAAAGAAAGAGCCAATTCTGTTTTATTTTAGCTTAATTATTTTGGTTTCCTTTGTCAAAATACTGACTTTCTGATGTGCATGAATTTCTTTTAAATAGCATCAAAATAAGTAAGTAAAGTTAATGGAGAGTTCAGGAAATTTTGGTGAAAGATTTTTTTCCTATACTTGATTCATGCAGAACTTTTCCATTATTGACCAAACTGCATGGAAAAATGCTTTTCTGTTATGCTAGTAAGAAATGCATAGCTGTAGTTTCTTTGTTAGCATTTCTTTCTTTCTTTCTCTCTCTCTCTCTCTTTCTTTCTCTTTCTTTCTTTCTTTCTTTCTTTCTTTCTTTCTTTCTTTCTTTCAGAGTTAGACAGTGAGAGAGAGAGAGAGAGAGAGAGACAGAGAGAGAGACCCCCCAAATGGCCGCCAGAGCAGAAGCTATGCCAACCCAAAGCCAGAAGCCAGGTGCCTCCTCACGGCCTCCCACGCAGGTGCAGGGGCCCAAGCACCTGGACCAACCTCCACTGCCCTCCCGGGCCACAGCAGAGAGCTGGACCGGAAGAGGAGCAACCAGAACTGGAACCCAGCACCCATATGGGATGCCAGCACCAGAGGTGGAGGATTAACCAAGTGAGCCACAGTGCCGGCCCTTTTTGTTAGTATTTTTCTCCTTGAGTTGATGCATCATAAGAAATTCTCTTTGAATTGTCTTATGTATAAGTATTTATATCTCCTTATAGCATTGATTTTTTTTCTTTGTACTATCAATTCATGTTATTTTAGTGTAACATAACGTTTTCCAAACTACTCCCAAGGACAAGTTTTACAAAATAAAATTTTCAGAAAATCTATTAAATACTTATCCTGGAGCACCTGAGATTAAAAAGATGATATCACATTTACTTGTATGCAAAAGCAACTTGACACTGAGATGACAGTATTGATATGACATGTGTTTGGCTAGAATATATTGTAAAAGATGCTTTCTCTATTGCCTGTGACTACATCTTTTTCGAGGTTTCCTGCACTAAATAATCTTCAATCACACACGCATTTAAAAAGAGATTGTATCAAAGGCCTTAAGATCATAAAACCACAGATAAATTTAGTTTTCCATTATCTCACCAGTGACCGGAACTTGTTTTGCACTGACTCGCACTGATAAAGGCACAGCCCATGCGTATGACCAGGACGTCTAGGACTCTTATTAGACCAACTCATCAATATAGAGAGGAAGATAGCAATTTGGCACATGTAATTCAAAAGAATTTCTTTAAGATTTATTTGAGGTAATATCTGAGAGTTCCTTTGATTTCTGCCCTAAAAGAAAATTGGATCTTAAATATAATTCAAAGAAGCACATCTTTTGGAGTATCAAAAATAAAACAGGTTTCCTGCCTGGAGTCACTTGCCTATTGCTCTAGCAGAATGAATTTTCTACACTATGGGAAAAGGAAACATGATTACATTTAGCTGTCTCAGAAAACTGCCCTAAGCGGATGCCAGCTATCTCTACTGTTATTTAATGTTGAATTAGGAGCATTGAGCAATAAATTCAGACATGACAAAAGAAGCAGGGACAGGGCCGGCACTGTGGCATAGTGGGTAAGGCCGCCACCTGCAGTGCCCAAATCCCATGTGGGTGCCAAATCGAGACCCAGCTGCTCCACTTCTGATCCAGCTCTTTCCTGTGGCCTGGGAAAAGCAGTAGAAGATGGCCCAAGTCCTTGTTCCTTTGCACTCACATGGGAGACCTGGAAGGAGCTCCTGGCTCCTGGCTTCCAGTTGGCACAGCTCTGGCTGTTGCAGCCAATTGGGGAGTGAACCAGTGGATGAAAGAAACTCTCTCTCTCTCTCTCTCTCTCTCTCTCTCTCTCTCCCTCTGCCTCTCCTTCTCTCTCTGTGCAACTCTGACTTTCAAATACATAAGTAAATCTTATTTAAAAAAAAGCAGGGGATTAAGATTGAGGAAAAATAAAGAAAACTATTTGCTATTCATTAAAATTTTCAAAAATGTGACCAAATCAATAAAAATAACATACACATAAATTCTGTGAGGCAACAAGATACAGCTTTAACATATAAAAATCAGTTTTCACATAAATATGGACAATAACCAGTTAGAAAACATACTAGGAGAAAAACTCCATTTGTGACAAGAAATGTTAAATACTGAGGAATAAACATCAAAGGAAACATGCAAAATCTATACGAGGAAAACATTAACTGAAAGGTACAAAAATTGATTTTAAATAATGGAAATAAATTCTCCTGTCTTGAACAGAATGAATCAACACAAAAAAATTCTCCCCAAGTTAATATTTAAATTAAATGTAATGTTACAAAAAATATAACAACTTTTATTTCCAGAACTATACGGATTGATTCTGAAGTTCATTATAAAAGTAAACATATAAGAGTACTTAGGGAAATTCTTTCTGAAAAAACAAAGGATAATTAATTTACTAATTATTGAACATATGCCAACTTCTATCTTTAAAACACAGGGTGCCAGTTCATGAAGAGACAGATCAGTAAAAGGAACAGCATTGCAGTTTCAGAAACAGAACCAAGTACATACAAAAAAACGTAATATATGATGAAGGTGGCATCTCAGATCACTGAGAAAAAACATGGACTTTTTGATAAATTATGTTAGACAGCACTCTGGCCTCAGAATCAGCCCTTAAGGCACGTGGATCTGGCTGAAAAGCCCATGAGAGTATTACAGGCATGGAAAGCCAAAACACTCTGGCAAAAAAAACAAAAAACAAAAACTAAATGAAAGAAACCTAAATGAAAGATCTCCGCGAGTGAGATCCCAGTGAAAAGAACAGGTCATCAAAGAAGGAGGTACCTTTCTCTGAAGGGAGGAGAGAACTTCCACTTTGACTACGACCTTGTCTAAATATGATCAGAGTTCGTGAACTCAAAAGGCTTCCATAGCCTTGGAAACTCATGACAAGAGCCTAGGGTGATTACTGATGCCATAAACAAGAGTGTCAATTTGTTAAGTCAGCAACAGGAGTCACTGTGCACTTACTCCTCATGGAGGATCTCTGTCCTTAATGTGCTGTACATTGTGATTTAATGCTATAACGAGTACTCAAACAGTATATTTCACTTTGTGTTTCTATGTGGGTGCAAACTGTTGAAATCTTTACTTAATATATGCTAAACTGATCTTCTGTATATAAAGAGAATTGAAAATGAATCTTGAAGTGAATGGAAGAGGGGAGGGAGAGGGAAAGGGGAGGGTTTCGGGTGGGAGGGAAGTTATGGGGGGGGGCATTGTAATCCATAAGCTGTACTTTGAAAATTTATATTCATTAAATAAAAGTTAAAAAAAAGATAAATTATGTTAGAACTGCTAGACCATTTATACTTCACATTAGGCCCCAGTAAACTCCAAATAAGGCAGAGATCTAATGTTAAATATGAAACATGTAAGGATGAGAACTGGTGAAATTTAAAAATAACCTATGGGTTAATAATGACTCCAATTCCAGATATGATAAAAATTCGATGTATTCAAGTACATTTTAATAAACTTTTGAACAACCAAAATATTATACAATTCAATTACAAATGGAAGATGAAGAGAAAATACTTGTTACATGGTTACCCATTTCAAAAAATCACCCTGAGAAGGATGCCCCCATCTCTACTATCACTTCACGTTATATTTATCATAGAAAAATGTAGGAATAGTATTTCTAACATATCAAAATTACTCAAAGCAAATTGTTAAAAAGACCAATAACATAATTCTAAATGAGCAAAAGACATGAACAGCTAGTTCACAGAAGAAAAATGTAAGGAAATTAAAAAATGAAAAAAGTCTTCAAATTAATAAAAAGAAGTTATAAAACTTCTCTCCTAATAAGCAAAATGGAAATTGAAATTTTACTGAAAACTAGTTCTTTCCTATTAGAATGACAAAATTTCAAAAACTTAATGACATATGTGCAAGGCTGCAAGAAACAGATACCCAAAATATTGTTGATGAGAGTGCAAAATACTACAACCTCTGTGAAGGGAACTTGGCACTGCTTAGAAAAATTACATGTGAAATTTCCCTTGACATGGCAGCTGTTGCCTGCGGGAGTTTAAACTGAAGATACATTTTCACAAATGTGAAGGAAGAATAACAGCAACATAGGTATATAGTTATTCATTGAAGCACTCTTAATGATAGCTAGTTATTAGAAACAACCCAAATTCCCAACTACAGGAAACTGACAAAATAAGCTATGGTGCATTCACATTTTCACTGTAAAAAAAAAAAAGATTTAGGAAGAGCTCTGTGAAGTGATAGGAGGATGTTCCTAGGATAATTTGGGGGAAAAATCACCCAGGTATCTATAGTACTTTGTCTTTTGTTAATAAAAGGGAAATGACCCAGTAGTTAAGCTGCCACTTGGGATACCTGCATCCCATATCAGAACCTGGCTCAAGTCCAGGCTCCTCCTCTGTTTCTTATCCAGTTTCCTGCTGATGTGCATCCTCGGTGGTAGCAAACTTTGGTTGACATACTTGGTTCCCTGCTACCTAAGTGGGAGACTTGGATTGAGTTCTGGGCTCCTGGGTTCAGCCTGGACCAGACTTGGCTCAAGCATTTGGAAAGTAAATCAGATGACAGAAGATCTTTCCCTCCCCTCCCCTCTTCCTTCTCTCAGCCTTTTCTTTTTTTCTTTTTTTTTTTTTACAAGATTTATTTATTTATTTGAAAGTCAGAATTACACAGAGAGAGGAAAGGCAGAGAGGGAGAGAGGTCTTCCATCCACTGGTTCACTCCCTAAGTGGCCACAACGGCTGGAGCTGCACCGATCCGAAGCTAGGAGCCAGGAACTTCTTCCGGATCTCTCACGCGGTGCAGGGGCCCAAGGACTTGGACCATCTTCTACTGCTTTCCCAGGCCACAGCAGAGACCTGGATCAGAAGAGGAGCAGCTGGGACTTGAACCGGGATACCTGATGCTGGTGCTTCAGGCCAGGGCGTTAACCCGCTGCGTCACAGCGCCGGCCCGATCTCTCTGCCTTTCAAATAAAATGAAATAAAGAAATAAAAAAACATTTTAAAGGGAAATGAGACCACATACCACATTAGATTAGATAAAAAGATGATGATAATGATGAGGAGGAGGAGTGTGTGTGTGTGTGCATTGCAAAACAGAGATACAAGAAGGATAAATGGAAACTATAAAAGTTTTTATCATAGAAATGAACAGAAACAGGGTGGAAGGGATGGTATTTTGAGTGAGACACTTCAGAACATAACTTTTTGTATATTATGACTTTTGAACAAAATAAATGCTTTGCACATTTATAAATAAAGTTAAAAATGATAAAAAAAAAGTTAGGCCTATATTGGATATAAATTAAAAATGGGCATACTCATAAATGAAATTGAGGAACTGACAAAAGAAAATCATGTAAGTAAATTTTGAAGCTATTAGCCTAACTGGATATCACCAATAGATTTTTTTTCTAAGTATGAGAAAAACTGAAAAGAAATCTTGAACTCAGTGCTAGTTTTGCTGTTAGTAATGGTGTTGATGCAGTCATTCTGGACCTATTTTGTATGCATTATAGAAAAGAGAAAAATAGTGAATAAATTGATGTTGGAAACCAATTGTTTTTCATTATAAGGGATAGGAATTACTAATTTCGAAGGAGTGAAGGTGTTGGATTTCAATTGTAGCTATCAGTATGAACTCCTGATGTGAATATAAATGAGAGGACTTCAAAAAATTCATAAAAAATTCATGAAAAATGGAGTTAAAAGATCAGTTTGTTTTGGTGCAAAAATTTTGAAAGCCATGCATTTTTCATAAATACACCGTTTCCATGAACTTTTTGAAGGCACCAAGAATATATTTCGAAATATATCCCTACTAGGAGTAATCGAGGGTCCTTGTAAAAAATAGCTGTTTCCAGGAAGGGATGAGGAAAGCACAAGGCCACCCTGGAATGTCTTTAGCCAGAAACATGGAGACATATCAAAAGAACTCAAGGGCCATCTTAAATGGAATTCCAGTAACCAGGCTGGGAATAATCTGAGGCTCAAAAAATAAAACAGATATATATAAGGAAGGTAATGAATTGTAACATAGTGAACAAAAGAACCCACTAGTTTATAATTATACTTGTAAAAATAAAGCGGAATGGTACAAAAAGTACTTTATGAAGAAATGTTCCTTAAAGGATGTAGAAATAAAATAGTTGGAAATTTCCCTTTTCAAACACCAACATACTAAGTTATCAAGGCAAAAATCCTCAATGCATAGTAAAACCACAGAATAGAAAGTTGCTAGGGTATAGGATATTCACACAACCGCCACCACTCTGAGCCCAAAGTATTATGCCACAGATAACTTTCAAAGTGTACAGGATTTGTTTACAATTTTGAGGCCTGAAAGACACAACTGTGACCAAGTGATTACTGTTAGCATTAATAATAATGGGACCAACTGTCATTTTCTACTTCCTAATGAGAAGCAGGAGATGTAGACTTACTTAGTATTCTTGCCAAAAATATTTAACATGAATTTAATCATGATTAAACAGGAATTAGAAATTTAGGACACTATATAAGACCACTGACCTGCATGGGTAGGGTGGGAAGTATCACTAAGTTCCTAAATCTGTGAAATATATAAAGCTTGGATAGCTTAAATAAAAAAATTTTTTTTTTTTGACAGGCAGAGTGGATAGTGAGAGAGAGCGAGACAGAGAGAAAGGTCTTCCTTTTGCCGTTGGTTCACCCTCCAATGGCCACCATGGCTGATCCGATGGCAGGAGCCAGGTACTTCTCCTGGTCTCCCATGGGGTGCAGGGCCCAAGCACTTGGGCCATCCTCCACTGCACTCCCGGGCCACAGCAGAGAGCTGGCCTGGAAGAGGGGCAACCGGGACAGAATCCGGCGCTCCGACCGGGACTAGAACCCGGTATACCGGCGCCGCAAGGCAGAGGATTAGCCTAGTGAGCCACGGTGCAGGCCTACTTAAATAAAATTTTTTAAAAATCAGTGTTTTGAAAGGCAAAAGACGGCAAGAGAAATAAGAGACTAAGGAGAAATGAATACCATTGTAATGAGTGATTCTTAATTAGAATCTGAAAACATAAAACAGATACATTAGAATAATTAAGGAAATTTGAGTGGTAGGAATTGTGGTACAACAGTTAAGTCATTGCTTGGGATGCCCACAGCCCACATTGGAGTGCCTGGTTTGATCTTGGCTGCACCGGTTCTGAGCCAGCTTCCTGCCAACGTGCACGCTGGGAGGCAGCAGTGATGACACACGTGCTTGACTCCCTGACATCCGGGTGGGAGATCTGGATGAAAGGTCCAGGCTCCTGCTTTAACTTGGCCCCATCCTGACTGTTGTGGGCATTTGGGAGTAAACTAACAGAAGGAAGGCCTCTCTTTTCCTTCCATTTTCCTCTCTCTCTCTCCCTCTCTCTCTCTTTCTCTCTCATTTCCTCTCTTCAAATAAAATGAAAATAAATAAGTAAAAAATTAAACATATTTGAATATAAATTTTAATTTGATGGCATTACTGTAGCAGTACATGTTTTCTTATTAATAATAATCTAATATTGTGGTTTGGAATACATTGTGGTCATGAAGAAAAAATATTTTTAAGTGACATGCTAAAGCAGTCAGAGATGAAGTGTCATAATGTCTTACTTATTTTCAAATGTTGTTACATGGAAAAAAGAAAGTATAAACAGTAAACATGGCAAATGTAACAACTGATGACTCTAGGTGAAGAATATATAGATATTTTTCATATTTTAAAGGTTTTTTGTTGGTTTGAATTTTTTAAATAAAAGATTGAAAGAAAATAAACCATCTGAAAATAATGATTTTTCTCCCCTGAGGGGATTTCTGCTCTGTTAAGCATCTCAAGATAATTTTACATTATTTACATTCAAGTAGTATATAGCAACTTTCCCTTGGCCACATTAGAGGAGTAGAAAATTTCATTCTTCTTCTCCATCCACAGCAGTGCCCTCTTTGACCTTTATTGCCAGATTCTAACATGAATAAAAGTGAGACGGTGTTGGTATCCCTTTCATACTTTGACTTGATTTACTTTGGATATATTCTCTGAAGTGAGATAGCTGGGTAATATGGTAGATTTCTAGCTTTTTGAGGTACCTCTATACTGTTCTCCAGAATGGCTGTACTAATTTTTTTTTTTTTTTTTTTGACAGGCAGAGTGGACAGTGAGAGACAGAGACAGAGAAAGAGAGAGACAGGTCTTCCTTTTCTGTTGGTTCACCCCACAATGGCCGCTGCGGCCGGCGCACCGCGCTGATCCGAAGCCAGGAGCCAGGTGCTTCTCCTGGTCTCCCATGGGGTGCAGGGCCCAAGCACTTGGGCCATCCTCCACTGCACTCCCTGGCCACAGCAGAGAGCTGGCCTGGAAGAGGGGCAACCGGGACAGAATCCGGTGCCCCGACCGGGACTAGAACCTGGTGTGCCAGTGCCACAGGCGGAGGATTAGCCTAGTGAGCCACACTAATTTAAATCCCCAACAAGAGTTCCCTTTTCTCCACAACCTTGCTGGCATTTTTTTATTTTTGTCTTTTTGATAATAACCAGTCCAATTGGAGTGAGATGATCCCCCTCATTTTGGATTTTTAAATGTTTATTTTTCATGTTTATTTATTTGAAAACAAAGACGGAGAGAGAAATAGAGAGCGAGATCTTCCATCTGTTGGTGCATTTCCTAAATGCCCACAATAGCTGAGGCTGGGCCAGGTTGAAACTAGGCGCTGGGAACTCTGTCCAGGTCTCTCGTGTGGGTGGCAGAAGCTCAAGTAGCTGAGCCATCACCTGCTGCCTCCCCTGGTGCACATTTGCAGGAATTTGGATCTAAAGTAGAGGTGGGACAGTGATTCTAGGCTCTCTGATATGGGATGTGATTTCCCCATGAGCGGCTTAACCTACTGCACCACAACTCGCATGCCCATTCTGATTTTCATTTGTATTTCCCTGATGGCTTCAAAAAAAAAATCTGAATACTTTTTAATGTGTTTTCTGGCCACTTATATTTCTTCTTTTGGAAAGTGTCTATTCACATCCTTTGCTCATTTCTTTACTAGATTGTTTGATTTGTTGTTGCGTTTCTTGAACTTCTTTTATATTCTGGATATTATCCCCTTATCAGGTGCATAGTTTGCAAATATTTCTTCACATTCTGTCAGTTGTCTCTATACTCTGTTGGTTGTTTCCTTTGCTGTACAGAAACTTTTGAGTTTGATTTAATCACATTTGTGTATTTGCTGTTATTCCTGTGCTTTTGGAATCTTATCTAAAAATTCATTATGTGTGTCAATGTCTTAAAGTGCTTGCCTATATTTTCCTTTAGCAATTTCATAGTTTCATGTCTTAATTTTGATCTTTGATCCATTTTGAGTTGATTAAAGGTAGCAGTCATATTTCATACTTTACATATAGAAATCCAGTTTTCCCAGTGCCATTTATTAAAGAGACTTTCTTTTCTCTAGGGAGATTTTTCTTTAGCACCTTTGTCAAAGACTAGTTGTTTGTAGATGTGTATGGATTTATTTTTGGCTTTTCTATTCTGGCTCATTGGTCTAGGTGTCTATTTTTACATCAGTATCATGTTGTTTTGGTTACAATAGCCCTTTCTTGAAATCTGGTATTATGATGTCTCCAACTTTGTTTTTATTAAGATTGCTTTGGCTATTTGGAACCATTTTCATGACAGCAAAAATATGGAGTCATAGATCTTCATCAATGAATAAACAAATAAAGAATATATTATATGTTTATATATGCACACACACAGTGGACTATTATTTAGTCATAAAAAGGAATGGAATCCTGGCATTTGCAACAAAATGGGTAGAACTGGAGATCATTATTTCAAGTGAAATAAGCCAGGTACAGAAAGAAAAATATTACATGTTTTCTGTTATGTATATAAGTTAACAAAATATGTGCAGATATACAGTAAAAAAGTGGATGCCATAGTTTTTTGTATATAGATATTTATGAATGTCTTCACTGAATTATACCTCTTACATTACAGTATCTTTCTTTTCTCATCTTGTGATATTATGTATCCACCCCTGCTTTCTTTGTATGTTTGTATTTCTCTGGTGTATATTTAATTCTCTAACTTTCCAAATGTTTCTGTTTGGGTGTACCTCCTACTCATAGCATGCAGTTGGGCTTTCTCTGTGACTCATTCTGAAAGCCACTTTTATTAAAACAAAATAAAAGAACTGGGTGGTAGAATTTCTCTAGTCACAGAGGCTTTGTGTTAAAGCTTCTTAAAACTTTTGACATTGTAAAAAAAAATACTGTGGAAAAAAATAATGGGAAAAAAGAAACCTCTTAGATTGAGAAAGTATTTTTGAGTGGATCAAGCTCTTTTCACTGTAACTTAAAGCAAGACATATATTTGAAGACTCTTACCTGTAAAGCAGCCATTGATTTATGTATTGTTGTCTCCTTGACTCACATTATTCCTTGCCTAGTTAAAGATAAATTGATTAGAAGTTTTCACTTCAAAAAAAAAAAAAAATCCTGAGCTTCTCTGTAGGCGTTTGTGGTATCTGGGTAGCTTGGTGTCCTAACTATTTTCTAGAGGTTTTCTTTAAATGCACTTACTTCTCCAGATGCAAATCTGTGCCTTGAGGTATCAAAACCTTCTTAAGCCTCTGTAATTTATGACTAGGACAAGATTAATGTGTGGAGAAAACTAGTGGGCTCTTCGTTCATAATTAATGAGCAAGATGACCTATCAGGAGATAGAACCCTTCAATATTTTATCCTTTACTAATCTCCTAAGAATTGATTATGATCACCTTCCTTATGATAAATTAGACAAAATGAAAGACATCATTACCTTAGAGCAATCATTTTTATGTTGCTAAACCTCAGAGTGAATAATACTATCCAAAAGCAGTAAAGGATATTAGGAGGAAATATCTCTTATTCTCCTTTTTAATTTTATCCAGTATTATGCCAGTTATGATTTGGCTTATGTATCCAATAAGATTTCATGTGTTGGAAGCTTGGTCCCCAATGTGGTGATGGTAACAGGTGGTGGGACCTTTAAGAGGTGAGGCCTAGTGGGAGTTCCTCAGGTCAAGAGGAGTCATACCCTTGGAAGGAATTGTGAGAAGCCAGTTGCTCTCCGGTTTCTTATCCTGCTATGTCATCTCTCATTCTTGCATGACCTCTCATTGTGATGTGGTAAGAGCATCATGGGGCCTTCACAAGAGATGTGCCAATAATTGTTCCATGACTTTGAATCTCCAGAACTCTTTTTAAAGTATTCAGCCTTGGATATTTCATTATAGCAACCAAAAACAGACTAATAGAGTGCGTAACTCCAAAACAGAATGTCCACCCAGGCTAGTGCAGCTGTAAATAATTACCAAGGGGACTCAAATCTTCTGGAGTGTGAAGTGTATACAATTTTCACAATCAAGTTCAAGAAAAAATGATTAAAATGTTATGAATAGAAAAACAGATATTAATTTGAATTATACTTAGAATGAGAAATCATACCTACATTTTAAGAACTAATAAAGGCCACAAACAAAAATTCTCATAAACTGTATGTGTGTGTGTATGTGTGTGTGTTACTCAATGGCCCAATAAATCTTTTTTTTTTATTTTGGTTGTACTCTTCATCATTTTTCCATGAAACATCAATTTATACTATTTTCCATAATTACAATAGGAAGGTAGTTTAGTCTCTCCTCAAGCATAACTGATTGAAATTCATAGAATTCAATTGCTCAGAAACTTTGATTTCATAGCTTGTCATGTGATTTTAAGGGCAAATGTAGATTCTGGAAAACTCCAGTGAGTTCCTTCACATATGTTTTGTGAGATTTGGAAAGTCCCAAAAGTTTAATACTGAACCAAAAATCATATGGTAGAAGCAACTAATTATGGTCTTAACAGACAAGTATGAAGGATTCAGTACAACATCCACAAATGTACAAAGCTATTAGCTTGATATTACAAATCCAGCAGAAATACTTATAAGAAAGAAGAATAAATACCACTCTGTGTATTCCCCTTCCTCCTAGGGAAGAAGTTATTCATGTAAAGTAGAAAAATCTGATGGAAGATTTTCTTTATGAGGAAGTAGCAGGTAGATTCCTGTTGGAATGTAATAAACAAGCGGAATCCTTTGGATGCAATTCCAAATAAATTAATCAAATGGCAAAAATAAAGCAGGAAATAATTTGCCCCACTTTTTGGAAAAATTTTTGTGCAGGAATTTGGGAAGATATTGGAATAATAGGAGATGATAAGCTATGTCTCTATGAAATAATAACCAGCATTGTAAAAAGATATAAATTACCATATTTGATAATATAGAGAACAAAATTTCTATCTTTCAAAATATATTCAGTATAGATTTGTGCTTTAGTTACCTGTGCATTTAAAATGAATCACACACAAATCTTCAGAAACACATCAGAAAAATATTACAGTATTTCATTATATTACCATCAAAAAAACTGAAAAGGACCAATTTTTCAATTGGCCTAAGTTGAGGCTAACAAACAAATCCTTTTGATATTTTTATGCAGAAGTGTGTAGGCATGCATGAATGTGTAAGTGTGTGTGTGTGTGTGTGTGTGTGAGAGAGAGAGAGAGAGAGAGAAAGAGAGAGGACAAAGAGAGACAGCGCTTTCATACCAATACATTGAGAATCTGAAATTTTGTTTTATTTCTACCTCTGACAGCAACTAGTTCTTTCATTTTAGGAAAATCACTTAAACTGTGCCTCACTTTAACATTTGTATGATGAAGATTGGGATATATAATAGCTAAAAGATTTCTGCAAGTCCCAATATTCTGAGTCTATGTATACCTGAACAAATATTAATATTCTTTAACTCAGCAAGTAGATGGAACAGAATCCAGATTGCTGAAAAATGAGAACAGTGGAATAAATTCAAATAAGATTAAGATGATGGATCTCACAACTAAAACACATAGGCAATGAGTATTAATGACCCTAAGATTAATTGAGGTCTTCATTAATGTCAACATCTTGTTGGTTGTAATTTTCTGTCTTCTTCCTGTCCTTCTTTTCAACATATGATCTCATCTCTTCCTACCATGAGACCATTTTCTTACTACTGAAAAGACACTATAAGACACAACACTTCTAGCCCTTTTCTTCTTCTTTTCTCTTGCTAGGATGTATAAAGTATCCTTTGTCTGATGAAGAATGAATATTTCTAATTGAGCTTACAGCCCCTTCCCTCTTTAGCTCAAAGCCATCAATGCCCCTTCTTATTGAAATAATTTCATAATTCTGATAGCTGTACATCGTATCTGCTTGTTGACAAGTGCCAAATTTATATGACCAGCATGGACCTATCCAACTTGTGTGAAGTAACTGACTGCATGATTACTACTTGTAGGTTTCTCACATCTTCATTCTTTGGCTATATAAAGTCCAAAATCTTGATCTTGCCTCTAACCCTTCTCAACCTGGAAATTAAACACCCCAATTCCATCTCTGTATGTGGCCTTTATGCTCCCAGGAGCTCAAGTGAGAAGCCATAGCAGCATCCTAATTTCTCTTGGGCCCACTGCCAACATTTGAGCCAAATTATGTTGCGACCCAGGCTGCTTCTCTTCAAGTGTAAGCATCCCAGTCTACAGCCCTGTATTTGTTCTCTTGAGCTTTTATAATAGTAGTGGTCTCCCTGCTTCTGCTTTTGTTCATTTATATCTGATTATACTCCCAGCATTCAGACTATATAATAATGACATTATTGTTTCAAAAATATGTAAAGTTAAAAATTATTTGGAGTAAAAAAAAACACAAAGAACAATATGAAAATTCTCCTCAAAGTCCATCACTTGGAAATATTAGATTAATTATTACTGTGAACATCCCTTTATACATTTACTTAAATAGGTAAATAGCAGAAGTTATACTTTTCTAATAGCTACTTCTTTAAAATGTATATATGCATGTGTAGTTATATAAAACTTTGTCAAAAATAAGAAGGTGACTTGTATGAGGAGTCTTCAAAAAGTTCGTGGAAAATATGTATGATAAAAAACTATCTATGGATTTCAAAAATTTTGCACCAGAATAAATTTATCTTTAGAATTTCTTAATAATAATTGTACATATTTATAGGCTAAAATGTGACATTTTAATATATGTACAATGTGTATTGATCAAATCAGAGTAATCAGCATTTACCCTTTTGTTAATATTACTTTATGATTAACACCTTGAAGCTCCTTCCATCTGTTTGCTCATAAATAGGTGACCTTTTATTTGTTGTGGACAATAATCATCAAATTATGCTGTGTAACAGTTGGAACTTATTCCTTCAATCTAACTCCAATTTGATGTTCATTATCCAAACTCCCTCAAGTCTCTACCACCGAGCAGCTTCTAGTAATCATCATTTTGTGTTCAGAATGAGTTTTTTTTTTTAAGCTATGACATGTAAGAGAGAGCATGTAGGATTTGTCTTTCTTTTTTTAAAGATGTATTTATTTATTTGAAAGAATTACAGGGATAGAGGGATAAATATAGATCTTCCATCCGCTGGTTTACTCCCCAAATGGCCACAACAGTGGAGGCTGGGCCGGCCAGGCTGAAGCCAGGAGCCAGGAACTTCTTTCAGGTCTCCCACATGAGTACAGGGGCCCGAGGACTTGGACCATCCTCTGCTGCTTTTCCAGGCACATTGACAGGGAATTGGATCAGAAGTAGAGCAGTGGGGACTCAAACTGGTTTCCACATGGGATGCTAGCATTGCACGTGGCGGCTTAACCTGCTACACCACAAAGCCAGCTCCTAGTATTTGTCCTTCTATGCCTGGCTTATTTAACTTAACTTGATGTTCTCCAGTTACACTTGTTTTGCTGAAAATCACAGGATTTCATTCTTTATTAAGATTGATTAATATTCCTTTGTACGTATCCACCAAATTTTCTTTATCCATTCATCTGATAGCAGACTAATTAGTCAATTATGTATCATGGCTGTTGTGAACAGTGTTGTAATGGACATGGTGGAACACATATCTCTGATATAATGATTTCATGTCTTTTGGATATTTATACTCAGTAGTGGGATTTCTAGATTATATGGAAGTTCTACTTGTAGACTTTTAAGGAATCTCCATAATGTTTGCCATAGAGGCAGTATTAATTTACATTCTAATCAACACTGTATATGAATTTCTCTTTCTCCACATCCTTGTCAAGGTTTGTTACTCTCTGTCTTATAGATCATAGACATTTTACCAGGGGTATTGTCATGATTTTGATTTTGATTTCCTTGATGGCTAAGGATATTGAGCATTTTTTTTCATCTATTTGCTGACCATTTGTTTTTTTTTATTGTATTTCTTCTTTTGATAAATGTCTATTGAGATCCTTTGCCCATTTTTTTGACTGGATTTTTTGTTGTTGAGTGTTTCTGAGTTCCTTATATATTCTGGATATTAATTCTTTGTTGGTTAAGTAGCTGGCAAATATTTTCTCATCTTCTGTCACTTGTCTGTTCACTCTATTGACTGTTTCTTTTGCTATGCAGAAACTTTTGAGTTTGATACAATCTTATTTGTCTAGTTTTGCTTTTACAGCCTGTGCTGTTGGGGATTTATACAAAAAAAGCATAGCTTACACCAATGTCTTAAAAAATTTCTCCTTTATTTTCTTTTAGCAGTTTCATAGTTTTGGGTCCTATGTTTGGGTTGTTGATCCAATTTGAGTTGATTTTTGTATATGGTGAGAGGTAGGGATATAATTTTTTTTCTGTGCACATGCATACACACACACATATCCAGTTCCGCCAGCACTATTTATTGGAAAGACCATCCTTTCTACAATGTATGTTCTTGGCATCTTTGTCAAAAACCATCTGTATGTATGCATACAGATTGACTTTCTGAGTTTCTGAGTTTTCTATTCTATTCCATTGATGTATATGTTGGTTTTTAATGCCATTACCATGCTGTTTTACTTATGATAGCTTTCCAAAATGTTTTGAAGTCAGGCATTGTGAGCCTCAAGCTTTTTATTCCCCACCTCAGAATCAGGCCTGCAATGCCAGCATCCCATTTGGGCTTCATTTCCTATCTGGCTCCCTGCTAATGTGCCTGAGAAGGCAGCAGAGGAGGGCCAAGGGCTTGGACCTCTGTACCGACATGGGAGACCTGGAAGAAGATTCTGGCGCCTGGCTTCTGCCTGGCCCAGTCCTGAATGTTGTGACCACTTGAGGAGTGAACCGGTGGATGAAAGATCTCTCCCTCTGTCTCCCTTTCTCTGTAACTCTGCTTTTCAAATAATAAAAAGGTATCATTTTACTTTGGCAGGGATTAGATACTTTAATAATAATATTAATTCTTCCAATCCATGTACATGGTGGAATATATTTCCATTTGTGTGTGTGTGTGTCCTTAATGATTTCTTTTATCAGTGTTTTCAATTTTAAATTTAGAGATCCATTACTTCTTTGGTTAAATTTATTCCTAAGCCTATTATTTTTGTAGTTACTTTGATGGATTGTTTTTTTGATTTTCCCTTCAGCAAGATCATTATTTGTTTATAAAAATGCAATGCTTTTTGTACATTGATTTTTGTCTACTGAAAATTTCCACCTTTTTGGTGGAGTGTTTAGGTTTTTCCACGTACAAAATCACTTAATCTGCAAGCATGGAATATTTATTCCCTCCTTTCCAATATTTATATACTTTATTTCTTTTTCTTATCTAATTACCCTTTCTAATACTTCCAATTCTATGTAGCAATAAGGACAAAAATGTATATAGCATGCATTTCAAAAAGACAAAGATTTAAAATAATCTAATGTTGCAAATGAAGGACATAGAAAATCAAGAACAACCAAAGCCACGATCAGTAGGAGGCAAGAAATAATAAATGTCAAAGCAGAAATAAATCAAAACTAGAAAAATGCAAAGATCAACAAATTTAAAAACTGTTGTTTTTAAAAGATAAAAACTGATAAGCCTTTAGTCAGACTAACAAAGAAAAAGAGCTGAAAAAAATAAATAAAATTAGAAATGACAAAGGAGAACTACAACTGATAGCACAGAAATACAAAATATCATTAAAAACAACCACTATGAACAACCACATGCAAACAAAGAAAAACATTAAAGAAATGGATATTCTTTGATACATAAGACCAAGATTAAATCAATAAGAATTAGAAAATCTGAAAAAGACCAACAAGTAACAAGCTTAAAGCAATAATAGAAAGTCTCCTATCAAAGGAAAGTCTGTGACCCGACAGATTTACAAATGAATCCTACAAAACATTTATTATTTCTTTAAATATTTATTTTATTTATTTGAAAGACAGAGTTACAGAGAGGTAGAAACAGAGAGAGAAGTCTTCCATCTGCTGGTTCACTCCCCAGATGGCCCCATATGCCAGAGCTGAGCCGATCCAAAGTCAGGAGCCGAGAACTTCTTCCAGGTCTCCCACACGGATGCAGGGGCCCAAGTACTTAGGCCATCTTCTGCTGCTTTCCCAGGCCATAACTGAGAGCTGGATTGGAAGAGGAGCAGCTGGGACTAGAACTGGCGCCGATATGGGATGCTGCAACTTCAGGCCAGGTCTTTAACCCATTGCACCACAGTGCCAGCCCCCCTATAAAACATTTAAAGAGGAACTAATACCAATACTTTTTAAACTTTTCCAAAATATTGAGACTCTGCCAAACTCTTTGTATAAGGCCAGTATTACTTTGATTATAAAAAAAAAAAAAAACAAAGACACAACACACACACACACACACACACACAAAAACTAAGAAAAGTATCCTTAATAAACATAGATGCAAAAATTCTCAACAAAATATTAGCAAATTGAATCCAACATTACATCAAAAAGTTTATACACTATGATCAAGTGAGATGTATTCTAGAGATGCAAGGATTATTCAACATTTACATAAATACCTTTGGAATAAATAATATCAACAGAATGAAAAAAACAAATGAGCATCTCAATAGATACAAAAAGGATTTGATATGATTCAACACCCACTCATGATAAAAATAACTTTCAAAAAATTAGATATCCAAGGAATTTACCTCAAACTAATAAAGGCTAAATATGACAAATCCATAGCCAACATCATAACAAATGGGGAAATGCTTTTCCCCTAAGATCTAGAACAAGACAAGAATGAATTTAACTGCTCTTAAATACAGTATTGGAAGTATTAGTAAACTTACCTTTAATTCTATTGTCCATGAATCATGAATGCTTTGAAGTACTCTTGTATAAAGAAGAAAAAAAAACACAAAAAGGATGGAGGAGGGGGCAGAAGCATTGGCTGAGGGGAGGGTAGTGTGGGAAGTATCCTTATGCTTCTCAATCTGTATATATGAAATATATACACACCTTATATAACTAAAAGTGTAAAAAAGTTCCTAAAAATAAAAGCAACAAACAATTGTCATGTTCCATCTCTACCTCAATCTGGCATTTTAAACTCGAGATGACTTCTCTATTTTTAGTTTTGAAAATTCTACATTGATTAGTAGTGATTTTTGTATAATCTAGTTTAAAAGCTGACTGTTAACTTCTCCTTGTGGTAAATGAGGACTTAGCTCACTTCTGTTTCCCTTCAGTCTCTCTCTCTCTCCTCCCTTAGTAATTATTTCACCACTTTTAGTTCCTCTTTTTGTTATTTTTGCACATCCAAGAATATATATTTCCTTTTATTTCTTGTTTCATTAGTTATAGAAAATCTATCTTGACTCCACACATTGTAAGATGCGGCCCTCATTCCCTTACCTCATTTATTCCCTTACTTTTGTAAGATCTTTTCTCATTTTTGTATTAGGAAGAGAGAAAAAGATCATTTTCTTTCACATAACCACCCTTAAGGTTTTTTGTGTATTTTGACTTTGTTTAGATTTCTTAAACATTTTATTGAAATACAGCATACATATCAAGAAATGAATATAAGTGTACAGATGAATGAGTTTTTTATTATCTGATCACACTCATAATCAACACCCAAATTAAGAATAAAACATTAGTAGTACTCCAAGAGTCATCACCACCCACCCACCCCACTTCTTAATTTTAACACAGGAAAGAAGACTATATTGTCATTTACATGGTATGATGTAATATCTGTACAGTTTTTGTATTCTATAAATAACTACCATAATGAAGAGAAAACATTATATTTATCTTTTTGGGGTCTCACTTATTTCACTTAGCATAATAATTTCCAGTTGCAATCATTTTGTTGCAGATGTCAGGACTTCATTATTTTTTATGGCTGAGTAATATTCTGTTGTTCATACATACTACATTTTCTTTATTCAGTCATCAGTTGATGGGCATCTAGATTGATTCCCTATCTTAGTAATTGTGAATTGAGCTGCTATAAACATGAGGGTACAGGTAACTTTTTCATTTGCCAATTTTATTTTCTATGGATATTTTCCCAGGAGTAGGATAGATGAGTCATATGGTAGATCTGTTTTTCAGTTTTCTGAGGAATTTACTTACTGTCATCCATAATGGTTGTACCAGTTTGCATTCTCACCAACAGTGTTTTAGGGGGCCGGCGCTGTGGCGCAGCAGGTTGGCGCCCTGGCCTGAAGCCTCAGCATCCCATACGGGCACTGGTTCGAGACCCAGCTGCTCCACTTCTGATCCAGCTCTCTGCTGTGGCCTGGGAAGGCAGTGGAAGATGGCCCGGTCCCTGGGCCCCTGCACCCATGTAGGAGACCCAGAAGAGGCTCCTGGCTCCTGGCTTCTGGCTTCAGATCAGCGCAGCTACAGCCGTTGTGGCCAGTTGGGGAGTGAACCATCAGATGGAAGACCCCCCTTCCCCGAGCCTCTCCTCTCTCTGTGTATCTCCGACTTTCAAATGAATAATAAATAAATCTTAAAACAAAACAAAACAAAAAAACAGTGTTTTAGGATACCTTTTTCTCCACATCTCACAAGCATTTGTTATTTTTGATTTTTGGATAATAATCATTCTAACTAGGGTGAGTTGATACCTCATTGCAGTTTTATTTGCATTTCTCTGATGGCTAGTTTGTTTAGATTTTAAAAGCTGAAAATTCAACAAGCATTGCTTGTGTCATTATTAACTTGTGAATGTGGTTTATTGCTGTATCAAGTGGTGATTACATGGAAACGTTTTATTTTTGTGATGGTGTCCCCTCCTTTCAAATTTCTACATGCGGGGGCCAGCACTGTGACATAGCAGATAAAGCCACAGCCTGCAGTGCCATCCTTCTATATGGGCTCCGGTTCAAATCCTAGCTGCTCCACTTCTGATCCAGCCTGGGAAAGCAGTAGAAGATGGCCCAAGTTCTTGGGCCCCTGCATCCATGTGGGAGACCTGGAAGAAGCTCCTGGCTCCTGGCTTTGGATTGGCACAGATGCAGCTGTTGCAGTCATCTGAGGAGTGAGCCAATAGATGGAAGACCTCTC
Source organism: Oryctolagus cuniculus (assembly GCF_051225735.1). NCBI lineage: Eukaryota > Metazoa > Chordata > Mammalia > Lagomorpha > Leporidae > Oryctolagus > Oryctolagus cuniculus. The sequence continues at coordinate 101,353,873 of NC_142871.1, read as the reverse complement.
TCTCTCTCTCTCTCTCTAACTCTGCCTTTCAAATAAATAATTAAATGTTTATAAAAATTTCTACATGCTTTTATTTTGTCTCTAGTCAATCCTTAAGTTTGCTCTTACAGTTTCAAGGATACTAGCAAGTCTATGGAATATTACATGCCTTCTGCCCAAACATATAGTTTTTTTATGCTTATTTATTTCTGGACCCTAGTTTAGGTTATTTTTTAATTTTTATCTCAGGTTAGAATGACTGTTTGCTACATCCTATGCCTTTCTCTTATTTTCTTGCTTTCTATGACTACTCTTAAATAATCTCATAACAAAGTATGCAAATTTTCTGCAACTTTAGGTATTTGGAAATGCTGTCATTCTGTTATCATAATAAATAATATGGCTAGGTAAAGATTTTAAAATTCAAAATCACTTTTTATCAGACTTTGAAGGTGGTGCTCCTTGCATTCTACTGATGTTAATATCTTTTCTCTGACAATTTTTTAGGATTTTCTCTTAATCCCTGGTGCTTGCAAATATACTATTACTTTGTTAAGGAATCAGTGTTTATTCTACTCATTGTGCTGGATCTTTCTTGAACCTCTCAATCTGTACATCTGTATCTACTATAAACCATGGGACATTCTTATCTATTATTCATTAATATTTGTCTTCAGTCTAGTTTCTTTGTTTTCAGTGATCATATATTAATTTGATGTGTCATGCTATTCATTGTCAGATAATTCATAGTTGCACATTGCTTTAGAATAATGGAAAAAGAGCTAGAAATTAAGTGTAAGTGGTTTCCTTTCAGGTACATGGGGAGAGAACTGGATCTTAAGTTAAAGAATTTCAACATGAGGATAAGGAATGTTTTTTATTCTAAAGTGTTAACATCTTTACTCTGGGTACTACTGGGCTATTTAATTTCTTTAGAAGATAACTGTCTTGCTTAGTTTTGATTTTTTTTGGGGGGGACAGTGAATGAGGGATGTAGTATGACTGTTTTATCTTGCTATATTTTTAATTATTTTTTCAAATTTATTTAATAAATATAAATTTCCAAAGTACAACTTTTGGATTACAGCAGCTTTTCCCTCATAACCTCCCTCCCACCCGCCTCCTTCCCATCTCCCACTCCCTCTCCCATTCCACTCTTCATCAAGATTCATTTTCATTTATCTTTATATACAGAAGATCAACATAGTATACATTAAGATTTCATCAGTTTGCACCCACACAGATACACAAAGTATAGAGTACTGTTTGAATAGTAGTTTTACTGCATAGTACAACACATTAAGGACAGAGATCCTACATGGGGAGTAGGTGTATAGTGACTCCCATTGTTGATTTAACAATTGACACTCTTATTTATAACGTCAGTAATCACCTGAGGCTCTTTTCATGAGCTGCCAAGGCTATGGAAGCCACTTGAGTTCGCCAACTCCAATCTTATTTAGACAAGGCCATAATCAAAGTGGAAGTTCTCTCTTCCCTTCAGAGAAAGGTACCTCCTTCTTTGATGGCCCGTTCTTTCCACTGGGATCTCACTCACAGAGATCTTTCATTTAGGTCATTTTTTTGCCACAGTGTCTTGGCTTTCCATGCCTGAGAAACTCTCATGGGCTTTTTAGCCAGATCCAAATGCCTTAAGGGCTGACTCTGAGGCCAGAGTGCTGTTTAGGACAACTGCCATCCTATGAGTCCTGCTGTGTATCCCACTTCTCATGTTGGATCGTTCTCTCCTTTTTAATTCTGTCAGTTAGCATTAGCAGACACTAGTCTTCTTTATGTGATCCCTTAGACTCTTAATCGTATCATTATGATCAATTATGAATGGAAACTGATCAGTTTGACTAGTGAGATGGCATTGGTACATGTCACCTTGATGGGATTAAATTGGAATCCCCTGGCACGTTTCTACTCTACCATTACAGGTAAGTCTGAGTGAGCATATGCCAAACTGTACATCTCCTTTCGCTCTTATTCCCACTCTTATATTAACGGGGATCACTTTCAGTTAAATTTAAACACCTAAGAATAATTATGTTTTAATTAAAGAGTTCAACCAATGGTATTAAGTAGAACAAAAAAAATACTAAAAGGAATAAAATAGTAAATTGTTCCTTGATATTTTAATAAATCCTTTCTATTTATTATTGGCCCTAGCTTTCCTCTGTGGCCATCATCATGTAGCCCAGAGCCTTTTAAATACTTCCAGTCTTCCATCTGCTCTTTCGGGTTTCCAAACTCTTTTGTCAACTACTGGACTTTATTTTTTGCTTTGATCTTTATTCATGCTTTTACTACCACGTTGGTCCAGTCTTGGAGAGATAATTGATTAATACTTGTGCTACATGTGCTCAGTCTGTCAACATGAACCACTATAAGAATATATACTCTCGGGGTTGATGCTGTGGCGCAGCTGGTTAAGCTGTGGCTTGGATGCCCATATCCTACATGGGCACTGGTTTGAACCCTGGCTTCTCCACTTTCAATTCAGCTCCTTGTTAATGCACCTGGGAAAGCAGTGGAAGATGGCCCAAGTCCCTGGGCCCCAACACTCAATGTGGGAGACCTGGATGAAGCTCCTGGCTCCTGATTTCAGCCTGGCCCACTCCCAGCCATTGCAGCCACTTGGGGAGTGAAACAGCAGATGGACAATAAAGATTTTTCTCTCTTTTTCTCTCTCTCTCAACAGTTACAGAGAGAGAGAGAGGAGACAGAAAGCGAGAGAGAAGAATAAAAACTTTGACCTTCTATCTGCTGGTTCACTCCCAAATGGCCACATGGGCCAGAGTTGGGCAAATTCAAAGCCAGGAGCCAGGAGATTCTTCTGGGTCTCCCACATGGGTGCAGGGTCCCAGGGACTTGAGTCATCTTCCACTGCTTTCCCAGGCCATTAGCAGGGAGCAGGTTCAGAAGTGGAGTAGCTGGGACATGAACCAGCGACCATGTGGGATGCTGGTGCCCCAGGCTGTGTGGCTTTTCCCACCATGCCATAGCACTGACCTCCAGTAAATAAATCTTTAAAAAAAGAATCTATACTCTGTTTTTAAGTAAAAATAATAAATTTAATTACTTAACATTAAGAAAAGACATATTAAATTTTATGAATTATGTTTTGTAACCATAGGTTTAACTATTGTTTTTAGTTCTACAATTAAATGTATTTAATACTTATCACCTTTTTTCCTAAGTTTTGAATTTTCATTCTTCTCATGTATGAATTTTTTCAAGTACTTTATCAAAAATACTTTGTAAGTTATGTATTTCCTGAGTTCACACTTTACCTCTTTAAAATGCTGTGTCATCATTGTCTTCCGTCATCTGATACAGCAGGAGTCACTGTTAACCATGCTGTCTCTGTCTTGATTGGCTAGATTCCATTTTCCTCCTCAGGAAGCCTAGTGCATGCTGCAACCTTTGAAGTCTTTCAGAGTTAAGAATATCTGTGTGTGGTCTTTATCCTAAGCGGAATCTTGGCTGGACATACATTATTGGATCACATTTCTTTTCTGGTAGAATTTGGAAGACATGGCCTCATTGTCTTGTACCTTAAAATGTTGCTCTGAAAAAGGCTGAAGACAAACTGCTTTTGTTCCTGATTATAAGAGACTTGCAATTTGTCTCTGGGTGGCTAAAGAACATTTTTTTACCTTGTCCTTAAAATTCAGGAGCAATAGTAGGATATAGAATTGACAATATTGAATATATTTGTCTGGGAATATGATATGTACCTTTGGATTGCAGAGCATCTTATTCATGCATTTCAGGATTATTTTTCTATTTTTTATTGGAATACTTTTTCTGATTCATTTATTGCTTTTTCAATTTAGAGACACAAGTCATCCTTCTGTAATGCCATTTTTGTCACTCAACGATAGCCATTATCTTCTCTTTACTCCCATTAATCTGCTAATCTTTTTCCTTTGACTTAACTGTGCTTATCTCAATCCTTTCCTCTGTGTAAGCAATTTATTTTTTAGCCATGTCTATTCAATTTCTTCTGCATGTAATTTATTTATTGGTTTTGGAATAGTGTTCTTTTAGTTTCAATTTGTTTCCTTATATTTTCAATTTTCATTTTTACCTCATTCTATGTTGTTATCATCTTACATCCAAGCTCATATTTTATTCAGTTCACATTTTTAATAAGCTTTTCTACAACATTGGTGAGATGTTTCTGTGTTTTTTAAGTTCTCATTGCTATAGAGTTTCTTTCATTCTTATTATTTTGTTCTGCTTGCATAGTTCTCCTATAATTTTTTCATCATGTTTATATTTTCATTAAATTCTGTTTCTAGACTTTGTTTTTTGTTCTGTTATGGACCAGATGAATTCTCCTTATGTTTTTTCCCGTATTCTTTGAATCTGATGATTTTTCCCTACAAAATACAGCTTGAGAGCTTTCTTTTTGATTTCTACATTTCTATTCATTTCTAAGTAGTGAAGATTTAAGGGTGTGTGTGTGTTTGTGTGTTTTCACACAAGGTAGGTATAGGGAGAGAGTTTATCTGGAACTGGATAAAACTTTGTTCAAATATCAATTTTTATCTAGAGTTTTCTATGTGACCTGTTTCATATTGAAGTGTTTAACATCTCATACTATAGTTCTGGATTTATGAGTTTTACATGGTCATTCTGTCGGTTTGCTTTGTCTAGTGCAATGTTATGTTTAGGTGCACACAAGTTAAAGATTATTTTATTTTGTTGGGGGCTATTCTCTATTTTTTTTTAATTTATTTGACAGGTAGAGTTATAGACAATGAGAGAGAAAGGGAGGAGATGTACAGTTTGGCACATGCTCACTTGGACTTACCTCTAATGGTAGAGTTACAAATGTGCCAGGGATTCCAATACAATCCCATCAAGGTGGCATGTACCAATGCCATCTCACTAGTCAAACTGATCAGTTTCCATTCATAGTTGATCATAATGATACGATTAAGAGTCTAAGGGATCACATAAAGAAGACTAGTGTCTGCTAATACTAACTGATAGAACAATAAAAAAGGGAGAGAACGATCCAACATGGGAAGAGGGATACACAGCAGACTCATAGAATGGTAGGTGTCCTAAACAGTACTCTGGCCTCAGAATCAGCCCTTAAGGTATTCGGATCTCGCTGAAGAGCCCATGAGAGTATTTTAGGCATGGAAAGCCAAGACGCTCTGGAAAAAAAAATAAAAAAAAATAAAAAGAGTACCTAAATGAAAGATCTTTGTGAGTGAGATACCAGCAGAAAGAACGGGCCATTAAAGAAGGAGGTACCTTTCTCTGAAGGGAGGAGAGAACTTCCACTTTGACTATGACCTTGTCTAAGTAAGATCAAAGTCGGCAAACTCAGAAGGTTTCCATAGCCTTAGCAACACATGACAAGAGCCTAGGAAGATTATTGACGCCATAAACAAGAGTGTCAATTTGCTGTCAACAATGGCAGTCACTATACACATACTCCCCATGTAGGATCTCTGCCCTTAATGTGTTGTTCAATGTGAATTAATGCTATAACTAGTCCTAAAACAGTATTTTACACTTTATGTTCTGTGTGGGTGCAAACTGATGAAATCTTTACTTAATATATACTAAATTGATCTTCTGTATATAAAGATAATTGAAAATGAATCTTGATGTGAATGGAATGGGAGAGGGAGTGGGAGATGGGAGGGTTGCGGGTGGGAGGGAAGTTATGGGGGGGGAGCCATTGTAATCCATAAACTTTGGAAATTTATATTTACTAAATAAAAGTTAAAAAAATTTTTTGACAGGTAGAGTTATAGACAGTGAGAGAGAGAGACAGAGAAAGGTCTTCCTTCTGTTGGTTCACTCCCCAAATGGCCACCATGGCCGGCGCTGTGCCTATATGAAGCCAGAAGCCAGGTGCTTCTTCCTGGTCTCCCATTCAGGTGCAGGAGCCCAAGCACCTGGGCCATCCTCCACTGTCCTCCTGGGCCACAGCAGAGAGCTGGACAGGAAGAGGAGCAACCGGGACTAGAACCGGCACCCATATGGGATGCCAGCACTGCAGGGGGAGGATTAACCTAGTGAGTCACAGCACCAGCCCCAATTCTCTATTGTTTTGTCATTCATCTTACTATAAAATCTACTTCAGTTTTCAAAATTTTATGTTTCAGTAACAAAAAAAAAATCTCATGAGGATGCAGAAAAATTCTCATTCAATGCTATTAAAGGTAGTATAAATTGGTGTATCTTTTACAGAAAACAACTTTTAAACTCCCCAAAAATCTTTAAAATAGAACTACAACACATCCAGAAACCTCACTATGGAGTATATAGCCCAAGGAAATGAAATCAATATGTTAAATAGACATCTGCCCTCCCAAATTTATTGCAACACTATTTCAGTTAACGAATCTATCTAGGTATCCATCAATGGCTGAGTGGATTACAGAAAATCTGGAAAAGACATGATGGAATACTATATAGCTATAAAAATAAAATTCCAATTCAATCCCATCAAGGTGGCATGTGCCAATGCCATCTCACTATTCCAAGTGATCAATTTCAGTTCACAATTGATCATAATGAAAGGACTAAGAGTCAAAGGGAGCACATAAACAAGTCTAGTATCTGCTAACGCCAACCGATAGAATAAATAAAGGGGAGAGTGATCCAACATGGGAAGTGAGATACTCAGCAGACTCATAGAATGGCAGATGTCCTAAATAGCACTCTGGCCTCAGAATCAGCCCTAAAGGCATTCGGATCTGGCTGAAAAGCCCATGAGAGTATTTCAGGCATGGAAAGCCAAGACACTCTGGCAAAAAGATCTCTGTGAGTGAGATCCCAGTGGAAAGAACAGGTCTTCAAAGAGGGAGGTGCCTTTCTCTGAAGGGAGGAGAGAACCTCCACTTTGACTATGAGCTTGTCTAAACAAGATAAGAGTCGGAGAACTCAAGGGGCTTCCATAGCCTTGGAAACTCATAACTGGTGCATAGGGAGATTACTGATGCCATAAACAGGAGTGTCAATTTGTAAAGTCAACAACAGGAGTCACTGTGCACTTACTCCTCATGTAGGATCTCTGTCCTTAACGTGCTGTACACTGAGGCTTAATGCTATAATGAGTACTCAAACAGTATATTTCACTTTGTGTTTCTATGGGGGTGCAAACGATTGAAATCTTTACTTAATGTACACTAAACTGATCTTCTGTAAAAAAAAAAAAAAAAAAAAAAAAGAAATTATCAATTCCCAACTTGACTCTCACTGGGATTAAACATGACAATAGGTCTGATCTGATTTCATCATCATTTAAAAAAAATCATCTATTATTTTTCACTTTATGTTTCTGTGTGGGAGCAAACTGTTGAAATACTTACTTAATGTATACTAAGCTGATCTTCTGTATATTAAGATAATCAAAAATGAATCTTGATGTGAATGGAAGGGGAGAGGGAGTGGGAAAGGGGAGGGTTGTGGGTGGGAGGGACGGTATGGGGGGGGAAGCCATTGTAACACATGAGTCGTACTTTGGAAATTTATATTCATTAAATAAAAGATAAAAAAAATAAAATAAAATTCTGTCACTTGCTAGATGGATGGAACTGGTGAACATTATATTTTGTGAAATAAGTCAAACACAGAAAGGCAAATTACATGTTCTCAATTACACATGTGTAGCAGTAGAGAATAGGACAGTAGGTTACCAGTACCTGGGAATGGTGTGAGGGAGAGATGGATATAAAGAGTATGGTATAAAAAGTATGGTTAATGAGTACAGTGTTACAGTTGTGTAGGAAGAATAGTTTCTAATGTTCTCTATCACAGTAGGTCAACTATAGATGGCACCAATTAGCTGTGTATTTTAAAATAGCCAATAGAGAGGATTTTAAGTGTTACCAAAACAAATGATAAATTTTTGAGGTGATGGATATGCCAATTATCCTGCTATAATCATAATATACATGTGTCTATGTATGCACAATTATTACATGTCAATTAAAAACAAAATATGTTTTAAAATTTCATATACAATTCTGAGAATACCATACTTTCCTCTCTCCTTCCTTCTTCTTTCCTTTTCTTTGTTTTCTTTTTAACTTTTTGCAATAACACACTTTCAATCTACTTTTTAAAAAATTATTTATTTATTTGAAACTCAGAGTTACACAGAGAGAGAAGAGACAGAGAGAGAGAGAGAGAGAGAGAGAGAGAGAGAGTCTTCCACCCACTGGTTCACTCCCCAACTGGCTATAATGGCCAGACCTGCATCGATCCGACGCCAGGAGCCAGGAGCTTCTTCCGGGTCTCCCACACTGGGTAGGGGCCCAAGGACTTGGGCCATCTTCTACTGCTTTCCCAGGCCATAGCAGAGAGCTGGATCAGAAGTGGAGCAGCTGGATCTCGAACCTTCACCCATATGGGATGCTGGCACTGCAGGCAATGGCTATACCCGCTATGCCACAGTGCCAGCCCCTCAATCTACTTTATAATCACAGGTTCAATGTTCTCTTAAACAAAGAAGTCGATAAGTAATAGATAGATAGGTCACTGTTCCACAGGATATAGATGACAAATCACAAGATTTCAGTTTTGCTCACATACAATTTTTTTGTTTCCTCTCCTCATCTTCCTACTTCTCTTCCTCCAAATCCTCCTATTCTTTCTCTCTCTTCTTTTGATTCGTCCGGTGATTGGGAAGCTATGAATAATTCCTACTTTTGTGTTCATTACTCTAAGGTTTGTCTTTATGTTTTAATGTGTAGCAAAAATATACAAATGAGCATATTTGTATATATTAGTGTGTGTCTTATTGAATTTTAAAAAAATACATGAACCTGTGTAACTATAACAGAGTTCAAAAGGTAGAATGTTATCAGTATCTAAATGGCCCCCTTTTACCCATTCCTAGCCTCTTCCTTTCCCTTCCAAAGGTTAATCGCATTCTACCAGCCTCAGGATTTTATTTTTCTTTGTGTTGAGAGCATTCAAAATCCTCTGAATAAGCTATTTTAAAATATATGACTAATTATTGTCAACTATAGTTATCCTACTGTACTAGAGGACATTAGAAGGTAGTCCACTCCTCTGTGTGCATTCCAATACTTGTTAACCATCCTTTTCCATTCCCTCGTCCTCTGTACCCTTTGTTCTTTTTTTTTTTTGTACCCTTTCTATTCTCTGATAATCATGCCCACACTCTTAAATTCTGTGAGATCCACATTTTAAGTGAGAAGGTATTATACCTGTTTTTTCTGGACCTGCCTTATTTCACTTTAGAAAATGTTCTCCAGTTCTACCCATGTTGCTGCAAATGACAGTATTTTGTTCTTTTAAAAGGCTGAACAGGCCAGCACCATGGCTCACTAGGCTAATCTCTGCCTGCAGCACCGGCACCCTGGGTCCTAGTCCCGGTTGGTGGACTGGTTCTGTCCTGGTTGCTCCTCTTCCAGTCCAGCTCTCTGCTGTGGCCTTGGAAGGCAATAGAGGATGGCCCAGGTGCTTGGGCCCTGCACCTGCATGGGAGACCAGCAGGAAGCACCTGACTCCTGGCTTCGGATCAGCACAGCTCCGGCCGTAGCAGCCATTTGGGGAGTGAACCAATGGAAGGAAGACCTTTCTCTCTGTCTCTCTCTCTCTCTCTCTCTCTCTCAGTGTGTAACTCTGTCAAAAAAAAAAAAAAAAAAGGCTGAACAATATTCTAATGTGTAAATACCAGTGGATATTAATGACTAGGTCAAACATCCACATTCATTGTGGTTTTGATTTGCATTTCCTTGATGATTAGTGATGTTGAGTATTTTTTTCATATATTTGTTGGCCATTTGAATACATTGCCTTGAGAAATGTCTATTTCACTCATTTACCTATGGTTTTAAAAATTGGGATGCTTCTTTTTTTGCTGTTGAATTGTTAGAGTTCCTCATATATTCTGGACCTTAATATCTTGTTGTATGAAGAATTTGCATATATTTTCTCCCATCCTGTAGGTTGTTTCTTCACCCTGTTGATTGTTTCCTTGGATGTAAAAAATACTTTTTAGTTTGATGTGACCTCATTTCTCAATTTTTTGTTTTATTGCCTATGCTTATCAGGACATATGGATATATCTAATCTTCACCCAAACCAATGTCCTGAGTATTTTCCTCCGATTTTCTTCTAGTAGTTTCATAGTTTTGGACTTTACATTTGGGACTTTGATTCATTCTGAGGAGACTTTTGTATATGGTGAGAAATGGGGTTAGCCTCATTCTTCTGCATTTGGATATCTAGCTTTTCTAGCATATTTATTGAAGAGACTTTCTCCAAAGTATGTTTCTGCCTTTGTTGTAAATCAATTGGCTGTAAATACATGAGTTTGTTTCTGGGTTCTCTATCTTCTTTTATAGGTCTATGTGTCTGTTTTATGCCAGTAGCATGTTGTTTTGGTTACTGTTGCTTTGTAGGATATTTTGAAGTCAAGCATTTTAATACCTTTAGTATTGTCATTTTGCTCATGATTGCTTTGGCTCTTTGAGTGTGTGTGTGTGGTTCCATCCAATAATATATAAATATATATAACTTATAAATATGTATAGACATTTTCTTTCCTATTCCTATGAAGGATGTCATTGGTATTTCAATAGGAATTACACTAAATTTGTACATCTGTTTAGCCAGCATGGACATTTTAATAGTATTAATTCTTTCAGTCCATGAACATGAGATATTCTCTATGTTTTTTGTTTCTTAGTTTCTTTCACCTGCATGGTTAACTATACTCCTAAATATTTTATTATTCTGTATCATTGTGAAAAGTATTGCTTTCCCGACCACTTGCATGGCAGTTTATTTATTGGTGTATAAAAAAGCTACAGATTTGTTAATGTTGCTTTTGTGTCCTGAAATCTTACTGAATTCGTTTATCAATTCTAACATTTTTGGAGGAGTCTTTATGTTTTTCTATATAGAAAACCATGTTTCCCCACAAGGATAGTTTGATTTCTTCCTTTCTGTTTTTGGGTACCCTTTTTTTCTCTTGACTTATCTCTCTGCTGGTACCTTGTCTTGTTGTCTAGTTATCTCAGTATAATATCTGAAATTTCCAGCTCCCCAAATACATTGGATATGTTTCTATTTCATGGCATCTATTGTTGCTGATGAGAAACCCACTTGACTTAGTGTTGTTATTTCTTATTGGCAATCTGTCTTTTCTTGTGGTGGAGTTTTACTATGGTGAGTCTAGGTGTGAATATATTCCTATGGACCTTTCTTGGTTCTCAGCATTCACATCCAATTTGAGAACATGTCTTTATTTCATTTTGGAAAACTCAACAATTCTTTTCTCTTGAAATATTACTTCTTAGTGATTCTCTCTATTCTTTCCTTCTGGCAGTTCTATTTTCTTTCAGTATCTCCTATAGTTTCTTAACACATTGGTGATCATATAATTTATTGTCTAAACTGAGATGAAAAGGTAACTTTAAAAAAAAGTGCCACTAATAATTACGACAGGACGACAGATGTAAATTGAAACCCTCCCAAGCACACTTGGGTGTTTGAGCTCTCTACTTAGCATCCTTTCATACTTTATTCTGTATTCTACAGTCCAGTTGAATCGCTCATCAATATTTTAGAATTTACTTTCTTCTCTATTCCAAAGTTTGCTTCATTGTTTGAATTTTTCTTCAATTAATAGATTTTTAACTTCCAAGATGTCTGACTTCCTGATTTGTTTACCTTCCTTTGCATATTTTTGTTTTTAAGATAAATTCATATACATTTTCCCCTTAGTCATTCAAGCCATTCGTCTAAAGATTTGGCTGGAACAGTTTCATAAAATTTCACCTGGAATGAATTTCTGTTCCAATTGTTGCTTTTCTTTTTTTTTTTTTTTTTTTTTGGCAAAATTACTTTCACAGCATTAGGATTCTCCATGTGTTTTGAAATTTTGCTTTACTGCCTAATTTTGGGTGTGATTACCCACCTTATCTTTCTTTTTTCCTTCTCCAAATTTTCTGAAACCTAACTCTAAAACAGACATTGCTTTATTTATATTTTATTTATTAGAGAGAGAGAGCACACTTCTTTCCACTGGTTCACTTCTTCAAATGCCCACAACAGCTGGGGCAGGGCCAAGATTAGAGCCAGGAGCCAGGAACTCAATCCTGGTCTTCCAAGTGAGTGGCAGGAGCCCAACTTGAGCTATCACCATCCTTTGCCAGAGTGCGCATAATCTGGAAGTTGGAATCGGGAATTGAAGCTGGGAGTGGAATCCAGGTACCCCAGTGTGGGATGCAGGCATCTTAGCCACTAGACTGCAGGCCTGCTCCCAAGTCAGGTATTATCATGTCACTGCAGAGCACCTCCTGTTGGTCTCAGCAGGCATGTGCCATTAGCCCTTAGACCGGAGTTAGGGTCTTTCCTCCCGGCCATGTATGTTTAATCCTTTCATTTGAAGTACTCTATGAAGCCTTACCCCTAGGGAGAAGTTGGCTGTAGATTTGCAAGCCTCTTTCACTCAGCTCTTCAAACCTAGCTCTACTCAACTGATATCCATGGAGCATCTTCAGTTCTCTTTCCCTGAGATTCAGCTTTCACTGCCTACCTAAGGACAGGAGCCCAGCCGCAGTGACCCCAGCTATGTTCCATTCTGCACTACTTTTCTGTTCCTGCTGTGCATGGAAAGTTCAGAGGTGTTGAACCCAGATATGGGTTTAGAGTCTTTCCTTTTGTATTTTTTAAAGGTTTATTTATTTACTTGAAAGTCAGAGTAACAGGAAGAGGGAGAGACAGAGGTACCTTCCACCTGCTGGTTCACTCCCCAAGGGACTGCAATGGCCAGAATGGAGCCAGGCTGAAGCCAGGAGCCAGTAATTTCTGGGTCTCCCATGTGGGTGGCAAGAGCCCAAACACTTGGCCATCTTTCACTGGTTTCCCTAGTCTGTTAATAGAGAGAAAGATCAGAAGTGGAACAGCCAGGATACAAACCAGCATCCATACAGTATGCTGGGAATGCAGGTGGCAGCTTTACCTGCTATGCCACAATGCCAGCCTCCCTTTTGTTATTTTTATACATTTTTGCTCTGTTTTGGGTCAGAGGAACTATATTAAAGCATAAACTACTGTTCTAATTTGATCGGGGTAAATAAAATGAATAATTAAATTGTATTTATCTTAAACTAAAATAGGAGATTGTAAAATGTCCAGACTTATTAAATGTAGCAGAGATAGATTTTCCTTGTACAAGTTTCTGAAATAGTTTTGCAAAATGTGCAAAATAGTGGTAGTACTAATAGAAAGAACAGAACTTCTTGTCCATAGCATCATTTAATGTATTTGCAGATCTGCCCTTATTTCTCTTTGCTAAATTACATTTTATGGAAATCATCTATAAGCTAAAGCACTTTTTAGTGCTGCATGAAATTGTGATTGGGCTACTTTGAAATTAGACACATTTCACCCAGTTAAAAACACAAAATATTAAAATTTCCATGTAAAGTAATTATGTAACCTGAAAGAGAGGAAGGAAAAGAGAGGAAGGAAGGGAAGGGGGAGGAGAGAGAGAATATGAATATATTCACTCAAGTGCTTTAAATAGTGCCTTGCTTTTAGTAAATATTTGTGGGAAAAATGAATGAACAAATATCAGAGCCTCACCCACTGCTTGTTAGTAGAGGGAATGGGGTTAGGAGCACACTGTGCCTTGGACAGGGACAAGGAAAGCACGAGGATCACAGGAACAGGGTAATAATTCAGGAGAGAGTGACTCCAGTTAGTGTAATTACCTGGGACTTTGTTGTTTTATCACCTGGTTGTAAAAAAAAAAAACAATCTTTTTTTATTTTGACGTTTTTATGTAGTTCCGAGTTTTCTGAGTCACACTGAAGCCATTATGTCGTCAGCCACGTCTAAATGTCCTGCTCACCATTTTTAGCTGATTCCTGGGCTCTACTCACCACTTAGAGATGAGAAGAGACAGGCCATCTGTGTGAGGTTATATATGGATGTCCTGCACACTCTGAAGTAAACATGTTTGGAGGGAAGAAGTGCATGAGTCATCCCTCTGGTGCTGTGCTGGATTTTGAATCCTAAAGAGAAGATCCATTCAAGGCTATCTTGGAATGAGTGGTTAGCATTCCCAGCACACATAGCTTCTACCCATCCCAGTCCTAGAGGAGAAACAAGGATGTAAAGCTGGGAATGAAGGGATAAGCCAGATGACTATGATCATGTCATAACTCAGCTATTCCTGTCCCCGTCCTTGTACATCAAGGCAGGAGTCATTCTCCTCTAAGGTGCTCTGTGAGAAGCAAGGACCTCTCTTTGAGTTGCTTATTTGTAAGACTCCCAGGAGAAAGCTATTTGATGGTTATTGACTCAACTGCTTTATTACATTAAAGGAGATGAAATTAACAACAGGCTATTTGAATATATTGTGATGAGCAAGTTTTACTTGGCAGTGCAAAGTTTTCTCTGGGTCATTGAACATTCTAAGCCACAACATACTGTCCAGCTGTTGCAATATTTCCTTTAGTTCCTCTTCACAAGTTGACACTTTGTCATAGCTTATCATTAGCCAAAAACTTGATGATGGAAAACAAAACTTTGAGAAATCTCCTGAATAAATGGAGAAGCCATTTAGAAGACACTCAGGTGAATTCTAGCTCTTAGACAGGTTTCCGGGAGCTAGAACTATTCTAAAACACTGCAAAGAAGCTGGGCCAAGAAAAAACCATTCAGAATTAAGACTCTACAGAGAAGGCGGAGGGGGAGTTCCATGCAGATCCAGCTTTCTGTTGGTTTTATATTGCTTTGATACTAGCATTGAAATGGACCATAGCTGCTTACTTAATTTCCATGACATTGAATAGATTTGTCAGAGAAACCATTTATTTTCCTGATGATTCAAAAATGTTTCACCAGGGAGAAAGCACTTACACTGGATTAGCCCCTTGTACATGGGATTTTCCTCACAGTACCTCATTTTTCCCTCATGTTAGTACTTTGAGATGTATTCATCTTCTTTTCATATACAGAAATTGTAGCTATAAGGAATATAAGTGAGCCAAAGATATTCGCTTTAAGCGAAAGAGCTAGCATCAAAACTCAGGAAGACCATATAGTGTGTGGTTAAGAGGGAGTACTGTTGAACCCAGCTCCCAATTTAATCACTTAATTCAGCGTGACTTTTGTCAAGTTGTTTAAACTTCCTGTGCCTCAGTTAGCCAGGTTTAACCTGGGAGTAACAATTATTTCTCCTTTTAGGGTATTGTGTGCTGTTATTTTAGCAAAGCATTTAGAACATTTTTGACACATAGGTATTTTCACTTGGTGTTGGTGGGAATATAAATTGATGCCCCTTCTTTAAACTAGAACTTGGTAATTGCTACAGAATTAAAATATGCATCTCCTTTGACTCAGCAATTCCAATTCAGAAATTTCTCCCCTAGATAAACTCACACAAGTGTACAAAACACTTAACAGGAGATGTTCATTTTCACACTGTTAATAATGAAGAGTTGGAATATTAATAGAAACTTCAATAGGTGAGAGACAGAATACATTAAGATTTAATGAAATGCAGTGTATGATCATCAAGGTATATTGCTAAGTGAAAGAAAAGGTAACATAGGAAATGTATTTATTACTCTGTCATTTGGGTTTAAATGTGTATATGTGAGTGTGTGTAATGCAAGTATCAGTGCTTGTGACAACATTAAATATATCTTGATTTATATGCAAGGAATTGTTTGTCATTGGCAGTCTCTGAAGAAAGAAAATAGAGACATTGGGATGGGTATCAGAAGAAGAATTACTTTTTATTGCTTATTTGTTTCTATTTAATTATTTATACAAACAGAATGTTTTTAAATAAAAAAGAAACTAATTTTAAAGATATTACTATCTTGGTTTACTAAACTAGGAAGACCTATTAGCTCAATCCTGGTAGGCTGCATCCTTTCAGTGCAGACTGGGAGTTTGTGATAATGAAGCTGTCCAGGGCAGGATGACTCGTTATCCAGTCACTTCTGAGATGCAGGTCAGTAGCACAATTAGGATTTAAAGCAAGCATCTGGAACACATTTTTATATTTTATTTCGTATTTTATGACTTCTTACTAAAATTCCACTCTATCTTCAGTCCCATATTTATCTTTCACCAGAACTAAAATATTGGTAAGCACCATTGATCAGTTTCTGAAAGTCATGACATCTCTTTCATTAGCCAGACAAAATGCTAAGTTCCATGTTGCTTGCCTGGAGTACATAGTCAAACATCCCGCTTAAGTAGGACATATTGAAAGTCTAGTAGAGGGGTAATTTGTTAAGACCATCCTGAGTTAATGCATTTATTCCTTGTTCTACATACTCCAACTTCTCTAATGTCATCTCAAAAAGAACTTCCATGATACTGGGTCAAAATGGGGTAATACCCCCTCACCACCTACCCCTTTATCTCTTGATAGCAGTATTAATATCCATCTTAACATCTTTCACAATTTGCAGTTATTTTAATTAGATAATTTATTTGAGAGGCATAGAGATGGAGACAAATAGAGAAAAAGAGCTCACATCTGCTGGTTCACTCCCCAGACAACCCCAATGGCCCCTGCTGGGGCCACATTTGGAAGCCTGGAAGTCAATTCAGTTCCCCAACATGGGTGACAGAAACCTAATTATTTGAGGCATCACCACTGCCTCCTAGGGTCCACATTAGCAAGAAGCAGGTGTCAGGAGCCAGGGCTAGGAATCAGACCCAGGTACTCTGATATATGGCACAGGCATCTTTACCTACGAGCCAAATGCCCATCCCAGAAATTATTTTATTTTTAAATATGTTTTATTTTATTTTCTGGCTTATCCAACAAAACAAAAAAGCCCCATAAGGGCATATCTTATGGCTATTTGGTTCACAACAGTGTCCCAGTACCCAGCACAAGCACTGATTAAAGATCAAGGAAAAGTACAAGAATGCTACACATTTAGACAGTGATATTTTTTTGCCATTACTTTTGTGGAACTGTCTCTCAATTGTTAGCCATGTGTTTTTATCTTAGATTTCTCTCAAAACTAGCTGTACAAATGTAAATTAATCTATTAGCTGTAAAACTAATACTGAGATTATCACTGATTGTATCTTATTCCCTCTGTTGTCGCACTGGAGCACGTTTCTCACCTTGAAAATATTTAGTAGGTTCTCCAATTTCAAACAATGATATTTAATGAGTGCTTTATAATTTATGAATTTTCCCAGAGAAAGAAGGAAGTAGCAACCTTCATGCTCAAAACATGGCCACTTTATGGTTGGCATATAGTTCTCCCCTCTTCTTTTGTTTACATTTTATTAATCTTATTAAAAACGTCTTTTCCCTCTCTTTGAATAACCATCTGAAATACTTTTTGATATGATGAAAATACATTAAGTTAATGAAATAAATGCTGTGTTTTGCTATTTTTGCTATTATTTTTTCATTTCAGTAGGTCTCTAAAGCTAAGATTTGAGTCCATGACATATTTTGGTTTTTGGCTCAATGCAATCACCATCTGGTATCTTTCTGCCCTTAATCCTTTTCCTATTTTCTCCTGCTCCCTCCCACCAAAATGCTGTCACCAAATACATCTCTCTTTTACATTATACTATTGTTGCTACCAACTCTTGTATTACACACTGTGCCATAAGATCTGCACTGTGCACAAGCAGTTGCTTCTGCAGCTTGTGCCTTGCTCTTGTCTCTTCTTTGTCCTACTTATAGCATCCTTTTGGGTTCATCATCTCCTTTTTTTTCAATACTTCTAATGCTCTTATAAAGCAAAACTACCAATATAAAATTCCTGTCACTTGTTTCTTCTTAATACTCTTTAAATCAATTTATATATAAAAATCCTTTTAACCCTTAGCAGTAATATCCATTTATCACCACCCAGAGTTTCTGAATGTATATATTTTAATTATAGGGTATGACTTTATCAGTTGTATTAGTGAATAGTTCAAAATTGAGAATAAAATCATTAGAGATAATCCCTTAGTTCTGTCTTCCCCAACTAAATATATAATTTGCAACAAATTTAATAGAAGACAAAAAATGTGGATGGGGAGTGGCAACTAAAAGACTGGAAAGACATAGCATCAAATTCATCAAATTTGTAAAGAATTTAACTAATATTATAAATAATTTTAATTAATTTTGTAGCTAATTTGCAATATTTTCACTGAGTAGAAGTTGGTAAGAATCAAGTCAGAGTAGAATTAAGTCTGACTCTTTGGCATTAAGTTTCCTCAAAAGTGCAAGTGTTAAAAAGAATTATAACTGAGCATAGTGTTACAAATTTATTACTTAGCATAGAACATAGCAGGTACTAAATTGAACTGAAGAATGAAAGTAAAGGAGAGATCATAGGAAAATTAAGTGGAGTATTGTATAATTAAAGACCTGGAGTTGTTTAGCAGAAACTGTTTGACTAGCAGTATAAAAGAAAATTGGGAAGTCTCTGCTTTAGAAATGGTTACATTCATAGACATGCTTCAAGTTGGCAATAAATCAGCTTGGGAACCTTTTACATAAAGAGATGTCACTATAAATTAGTTTTTACATTTTTATCTTAAGTAGTATCGTCATAAAATATTTAATCAAGACACTAAAACTGTCAAAGTAGGTGAATAATTTGAGACCTGGTATTTTTTTTTAAATCCTTCTTTCATACTGGAAGTTTTTCGTATATATAAATTTTAATCTGGATTTATCAGAACCTGTCATAGTAACAATGAATAGATAATTGGCTCACAAATTATAACTGCTGTAAAGACACCAATTAAATAATTTGCTTAGAAATTAACAAAAGCAGACTATATTTAAAGAAAATAACCAAACAAAATACCTTGCCCTAATTTTTTCTGCCATAAAAAGGAAAATAATCTCATCATGCAGCTCTCTTTTTCTCCTTTTTTTTAAAGGTTATCTGGGGGCCGGCGCTGTGGCACAGTGGGTTAATGCCCTTGCCTGAAGCAGCGGCATCCTATATGGGCGCCGGTTCAAGACTCGGCTGCTCCACTTCCAATCCAGCTCTCTGCTATGGCCTAGGATAGCAGTAGAAGATGGCCCAAGTCCTTGGGCCCCTGCATCCACATGGGAGACCAGCAAGAAGATCCTGGCTTCTGGCTTCAGATCAGCACAACTCCAGCCATTGCAGCCAATTGGGGAGTGAACCAGCGGATGGAAGACCTCTCTCTCTCTCTCTGCCTCTCCTCTGTCTGTGTAACTCTGACTTTCAAATAACTAAATAAATCTTTTAAAAAATAAAATAAAGGTTATCTGTTTACTTTCCATGTAATTCTCAGTTACATAACAGATAACAACTCCAATAATACTGATATATTAGACTCCACATACAAGACTGAATTTTATTTTCCCATACTTTTAACTGGCAAGGAGAATAGGAAACAGATAAAGATACTGAATCCAAAACAAGTCGTTCAATGTCAGTTTTGGCCTGGTTTATCCCACTTCAGAAAGCAGTAAGAGATTATTTTGGCTATTTCACAACAATATTATGTTTCTTGCTTTTTCCTGGTAGTGGGTCATTTTTCTCATTTTTCACAGGTTTTTTGACCTATGTGTTGGCCTGTACCCATTAACTGTTGTTTCTCTCAATTTTCTTGCCTTGGTCACTGGTTTAGCTGTACATTTCTGACTTTGACCCTTGACTTGACTGATCTCTCTCTTGATACAATCACAGAGGTCATGCCCCTTCCCTCAAGCCCATTTGAAATAGACCAGCTCTGTCAAATCTTCCAGCATGAGAGGAAGATCAGACACCCATTCTGGAAGTAATGAAGCCCAGATGATAAGTCAAGAGAAAGCATTTTTAGAAAATGCCATTCAACAGATGTCCTAAGCAGCACTCTGGCCTCAGAATCAACCCTTAAGGTATTTGGATCTGGCTAAAAAGCCCATGAGAGTATTTCACACATGGAAAGACAAGACACCGTGGCAACAAAAAAAAAAAAAAAAAAAAAAAAAAAGAGAGAGAGAGAGAGAGAGAGACCTAAATGAAAGATCTCTGTGAGTGAGGTCCCAGCGGAAAGAATGGGCCATCAAAGAAGGAGGTACCTTTCTCTGAAGCGAGGAGAGAACTTCAACTTTGACTATGACCTTGTTGAAATAAGATCAGAGTTGGCAAACTCAAGTGGCTTCCACAGCCTTGGCAGCTCATGACAAGAGCCTAGGGTGATTACTGACACCATAAACAAGAGTGTCAATTGTTAAATCAACAACAGGAGTCACTGTGCACTTACTCCCCATGTAGGATCTCTGTCCTTAATGTGTTGTACTATGTGAATCAATGGTATAACTAGCAAACAATACTTTACACTTTGTGTGTCTGTGTGAGTGCAAACTGTTGAAATCTTTACTTAGTATATACTAAGTTGATCTTCTGTATATAAAGATAATTGAAAATGAATCTTGATGTGAAGGGGATGGGAGAGGGAGCAGGATATTGGAGGGTTGTGGGTAGGAGGGAAGTTATGGGAGAGGGGAGGGAAGCCACTGTAATCCAAAAGCTGTACTTTGGAAATGTATTAAATAAAAGTTAAAAAAAGAAAATGCCATTCAAATTATAGAAAATGATAACCATTATGAATTCTTGACTTTTATCAGTCACTTCTAGGCTAGCTACATTTATTCATTGATTAAACACACACACACACAATTATAACAAAGGTAGTTCTGTGAATTCTTACCTTTTAAAATCTAAGTAATAAATTCCCCAGGTATAGACTTCAAACAACATCTGTTGACTTAATTACAGAGGAAGTGCTTCAAGGCTGAATTCTTTTTCTAAACACTGTTGTCTTTTCAACAGATGACACATCTGAAACAATAGGTAGGGAGCAGGTGTGTGATGGGCTGAGTCTTAGCTTACATTTGGCAAAACTCTGACTACAGAGGGAAGCCATTAGAGATGTTGTCAAAGAGATTGATGATGTTATGCAGTTGGAAATTGTCCTTGACAAATTATATAAAATGAATAATTCTTCTCCTAAGACACATCATGAATTATAGTGAAATGTAACACATAATGCACGTTTTTCAGGTGCAAGGATTTTATGAGTTCAGTGAGGAACATCCAGATTGAGTTAAGACAAGTCTCTGAAATCATTTTGCCAAAATTGTAAACAGTTTAGAGTCAAGTGAAAAGAGAAGTGTGAATTAGCTGACAGAGGAGGCTACTTAAATAACATTTTGGGCCTCTCCACTTCTTAGAGTCCCCTTTTCATGTGAGGTGGGCACCAGGTGTGTTGGAGAAGGTGAGCTTTGCAGAAATAGGATGCAAAGGTTGTAAGAAGACAGTGGCTAATAAACCTACATCCAGCAGGCTGATCCATGTATTGACCTGAGCTGCTAAAACTAGAGTGCACTTGCACTGTGTGTAGGAAGAAACCAGGGGAATATATGCCTTAGATGGACTGGAGTAAGTTCTTCACCTCCCAATCATTGAGAATTTAAAATATTCTTTTATATTAAAGTAGGTATATTAGACCTAAATCTACGACCTGACACCATCAAGTTACTAGAGAACATGGGAGAAACCCTTCAAGATATTGGCACAGGCAAAGAGTTTCTGGAAAACACCCGGGAGGCAAGGCAGTCAAAGCCAAAATCAACTATTGGGATTGCATCAAATTGAGAAGTTTCTGTACTGCAGAAGAAACAGTCAGGAGAGTGAAGAGACAACCGACAGAATGGGAAAAAATATTTGCAAACTATGCAACAGATAAAGGGTTAATAACCAGAATCTACAAAGAGATCAAGAAACTCCACAAAAACAAAACCAACAACCCAATTAAGAGATGGGCCAAGGACCTCAATAGACATTTTTCAAAAGAGGAAATCCAAATGGCCAACAGGCACATGAAAAAATGTTCAGGTCATTAGTAATCAGGGAAATGCAAATCAAAACCACAATGAGGTTTCACCTCACCCCGGTTAGAATGGCTCACATGCAGAAATCTACCAACAACAGATGCTGGCGAGGATGTGGGGAAAAAGGGACACTAACCCACTGTTGGTGGGAATGCAAACTGGTCAAACCACTATGGAAGGCAGTCTGGAGATTCCTCAGAAACCTGAAGATAACCCTACCGTTCGACCCAGCCATCCCACTCCTTGGAATTTACCCAAAGGAATTTAAATTGGCAAACAAAAAAGCGGTCTGCACCCTAATGTTTATTGCAGCTCAATTCACAATAGCTAAGACCTGGAACCGACCTAAATGCCCATCAACGGTAGACTGGATAAAGAAATTATGGGATATGTACTCTTTAGAATACTATACCGCAGTAAGAAACAACGAAATCCAGTCATTTGCAACAAAATGGAGGAATCTGGAACACATCATGCTGAGTGAAATAAGCCAGTCCCAAAGGGACAAATACCATATGTTCTCCCTGATCGGTGACAACTGACTGAACACCAAAAAGGAAACCTCCTGAAGTGAAACGGACACTATGGGAAACGGTGACTTGATCAGCATAGCCCTGACTGTTAATGAACAACTTAATACATTATCCCTCTTAGTAGTTTTTTTGTCTGTTCTACTTAATATGACTGCTTTAATTCTGTAATTAATACACAGTTATTCTTAAGTGTTAAAAATTAACTGAAATGTGATCCCTGTTAAACATAAGAGTGGGAATAAGAGAGGGAAGAGATGTATAATTTGGGACATGCTCAAGCTGACTTGCCCCAAATGGTAGAGTTAAAAACATACCAGGGGATTCCAATTCAATCCCATCAAGGTGGCATGTACCAATGCCATCTCACTATTCCAAGTGATCAATTTCAGTTCACAATTGATCATAATGAAAGGACTAAGAGTCAAAGGGAGCACATAAACAAGTCTAGTATCTGCTAACACTAACCGATGGAATAAATAAAGGGGAGAGTGATCCAACATGGGAAGTGAGATACTCAGCAGACTCATAGAATGGCAGATGTCCTAAATAGCACTCTGGCCTCAGAATCAGCCCTAAAGGCATTCGGATCTGGCTGAAAAGCCCATGAGAGTATTTCAGGCATGGAAAGCCAAGACACTCTGGCAAAAGATCTCTGCGAGTGAGATCCCAGTGGAAAGAACAGGTCTTCAAAGAAGGAGGTACCTTTCTCTGAAGGGAGGAGAGAACCTCCACTTTGACTATGAGCTTGTCTTAACAAGATAAGAATCGGAGAACTCAGAGGGCTTCCATAGCCTTGGAAACTCATGACCGGAGCATAGGGAGACTACTGATGCCATAGACAGGAGTGTCAATTGGTAAAGTCAACAACAGGAGTCACTGTGCACTTACTCCTCATGTAGGATCTCTGTCCTTAATGTGCTGTGCATTGAGATTTAATGCTATAATGAGTACTCAAACAATATATTTCACTTTGTGTCTCTATGGGGGTGCAAACTGTTGAAATCTTTACTTAATGCATACTAAACTGATCCTCTGTAAAAAAAAAAAAAAAAAAGAAAAGAAAAGAAAAGAAAAGAAACTATCAACTCCCAACTTGACTCTCACTGGGATTAAACATGACAATAGGTCTGATCTGATTTCATCATCATTAAAAAAAAAATCATCTATTATTTTTCACTTTATGTTTCTGTGTGGGAGCAAACTGTTGAAATCCTTACTTAATGTATACTAAGCTGATCTTCTGTATATTAAGATAATCGAAAATGAATCTTGATGTGAATGGAAGGGGAGAGGGAGTGGGAAAGGGGAGGGTTGTGGGTGGGAGGGATGGTATGGGGGGGAAGCCATAGTAATCCATTATTCGTACTTTGGAAACGTATATTCATTAAATAAAAGTTAAAAAAAAAAAAAAAAAGAAATTGTCAACTCCCAACTTGACTCTCACTGGGATTAAACATGACATTAGGTCTGATCTGATTTCATCATCATTTAAAAAAAATCATCTATTATTTTTCACTTTTTGTTTTTGTGTGAGCAAACTGTTGAAATCCTTACTTAATGTATACTAAGCTGATCTTCTGTATATTAAGATAATCGAAAATGAATCTTGATGTGAATGGAAGGGGAGAGGGAGTGGGAAAGGGGAGGGTAGTGGGTGGGAGGGACGGTATGTGGGGGAAGCCATTGTAATCCATAAATCGTGCTTTGGAAATTTATATTCATTAAATAAAAGTTTAAAAAAAATAATAATAATAAAAAAATAAAGTAGGTATATTAGAAGCACAGTTTTAAATTCCCAGAGGTTTTTGTATTTTAATTGTTTTTTGGAAAGAGGTATTTACTTGAAAGACAGAGTTACAGAGAGAGAAGGAGAGACACACAGAGAGACCTAGCTTTCATGTCTCCCATGTGGGTGGCAGGGGCCCAAGGATTTGGGCCACATTTCACTGCTTTCCCATACCATTAGCAGGGAACTGTTTGGAAGTGGAGCAGCGGGGACATGAAATAGCACTCAAATGGGATACCGGTGTTGCAGTTGGTGGCTTAACCTACTACGCCACAACACCAGACCATCCCTCTCCCCACCCTGCCACACAGGTTTTTAAAATGAAGAAAGAGAAATGTGCATTGTGGCAAACAGGTTATATTACTGCTTGTGATGCCTGTTGCCTTTATTAGAGTGCCTGGGTTCATGTCCTGCCTTAATTTCTGATCCACCTTGATGATAATTGATACCCTTGGAGGCATCAGATGATGGCTTAAGTGCTTGGGTCTCTGCCACTCAAATGGAAACCTGGATTGAGTTCCTGGGTGTAGGCTTTGGACTGAGCTGCCTGAGCTGTTCCAGGCATCTGGGGAGTGAACCAGAGGATGGAAGATCTCTCTGTCTCCTGTCTCTCTCTCTCTCATAATTAAATTAATAAATAACATGAAGAATAAGAATTTGAAAAATTAAAAATTGAACTTTGAATGGATTCCCCCTAGCTCCTGCCCAGAACCCTGGAGTTGTGCTAAGCTTTCTCAGATTGTGCTTCTGCCTTTCCAGTCTGGTTCTGTTGGTTTCTGAAGTCACATAGTGAGAAGGAAAGTTGGCCTTAGAAACATGCTTAGCCTGACTTCTCTTTCTATTGATGTCTAAATCTATCTTCAGTAGCTGTTCTTGATTATAACATGGTGTAAAGGAAACTGGCTGTGCAGAACCCTGGAAGGGAAGTCCTAATTCAAGCTGGGGGGAAGATCAAATGACATCAGAGGAAATAACAAAATTTAATTCAGTGGATAAATATGCAGTTATTAGCCACCTCCTGACACTAGAACAGAAAGTTCTTGCTCTACTTTTGGTCAGAGAACAAAATATTTCCTCTTTTGAATCTTGTCTCTCTCCTGGGTCTAGAGTTTGCAGATGGCCCAGACACACACCATTAGTTTAGGAAGGAACTAATTTAAATTGCTACTGTCCTAGTAAATAAAATCAAAGTATCTACAATGCACATCACAGTGATTTTAGAATTATTCTTAATCCTAGACAGTTAACTGTCACTTTCAAAAACACTAGGACATTGCTTTACAGTGATTAAAAAATTCTCTTTTAATAAAGCAGTTGGTTCTTTTCTGTTCAAATGCAGAACTATAAAGATTTAATTTGCATTTTATATAGTACATTATTTTCACAATATCTACCACCCTAGTGTTTCATGATCACACCCATGCTGTAGTGACTTAAAATCTATTGAAAGGATATGATGTGATGAAAGTTAACCATTTTGATTTTCTACAGCTTGATGCTCAGTTCTTGTACATCAGCCTTGGAAGTGAAGCTTACAGTGGATGTGCTCCGTTCCAACAATGTGTGTGAAGTTCTCAGTCAGAACCCTTCTCAATAGAGAGACCAGGAGAAAAGCCATCTTACTTATGCAACAGCTGAGGAAACCCTCAGACCCAAGCCTTCTTTTTAAAACATGGCTGGACAACCAAGGATAAGGAGGAATGTGAGAAATACCACCAGCATTAAAAATGAGAATTTGAGGAACTAGAAATAATTATCAGAGCCACAAATCATGCTAAGTTTACATATAGCAAGTTTAACCTATGTAATAGTCTTATGAAGTAGGCACTGTATTACCCCCTTTTTATAGATGAAGAAACTAAATAAGACACAGCCCCTTGACTCCTACCCCAGGGTCCCTAGGTCCAACCCCATAGTTCAAGGAACCATCTGCAAGGCCTGTCGTGGCCACCTCTGCAGCTCTGTGCTCCAGAAAACCATAGACTGTGGGGAGCAACTCGGACTATACTGTTACTGGAATTAAGACTTATTCTATGCATCTGCTCTCCCTCTGTGGGGAGCAACCTGGACTAGACTGAGTTACTGGAATTAAGACTTATTCTATGCATCTGCTCTCCCACAATATGGCGCTGGGAGAGAAGTAAACAGCTTGCGCACAGCTGCCTCCAGTTCAACCAATAAACTGTAGGACTTGCTACTGATTGGAGGAGAGCAGCGTACTCGGCGTGTGGGCAGCCGAGTTGGGATTGGCGGAGGAGGACTATATAGGAGGAGAGAGACGGCATGCACCGGGAACATCTATGGGGAACATCTAAGGGAACCCGTGCAGCCCCCGAGAAGAGCCGGCCGGCGGTGTGCCGCTCCCCTGCGGAAGTGGGGAATGTGGCCAGGGGAAACTGCCCTTCCACGGAGGTGGAAGGGATAGTAGCCAACCCGGGAAGAACCAGCAGCAAACCCGGGGAGGGCCGAGCAGACGAAAGAACAGCGCAGGGTCCTGTGTCGTTCCTCCACGAAGAGGGGGAGCGACATAATGGTGCCGTGACTCGGATATGAAGCCTAGGCAGGGCTTAGTGTTGCTCCTCCATGAAGAGGGGGAGCGACAATAGACTTGTCTGATCTGATCTCGCAGAGGCTCTGCAAGGAAAAATACCCAACCTCAAGATGGTCATGGTATAGAGTGTTGACTGCTTCAGTATTTCAGGTGAAACTCAACCTTTTTGCAATAGAGTTAGTCATACTAAGAAAACAAAGTTCATATGTACAGTATAAAAATTAAAATCAACTCTTTAGCATAGAAAAAAGATAAACAGTCATTTTTGCAGCAAAAAAAAAAACACCAGATTTATAGTTGAGTGTAGTATTGGTGTACTTTTGTTCAAGTAACCTTTTTTTCCTTAATAATGGTCCCAAGGAACAAAAATAGCAATGCTAGCAAGTTAGACCACAGAGAAGAAGTAAAGTGCTGCCTTCATTAAAAAGGTGAATATTCTTGACTTAATAAAGAAAGAAAAAAGGTCTATGGATCAAAAATGTATTTTGAGAGTGAAAAAGTGAAACAGGAAGGGGAAGAGAGAGGGGATATTTGCATAATGTTTATTACCAATTACTAATATAATTGTCTTGAATGCCTTCAAAACTTAGCCACAGGCAAAATCTCCAAAGTCATAAAGCCATCGCAGAAATGAGATTAAAATCTGGGCTGTCTGGCACTAGGGTCCATTCTGTTACTCACCATGCAGACTGCCTCCTGATAGGACACTATTTTTAAAAATCTTATGATTATCCTCATGGGTGTTAGAGAAGGTATTATGGCCTTAAATCAAAAACAAGTTGCTCAATAAAGGAACAGAGACAAGGAAAGTTTTTAGAAGCGAAAAACATGAATGAGTGAAATAAAACAAGAAAGGGACCGGAAGATAATTTCCAAGTCTTGCCAAAATAATAGTTGCATGGAGTTCAGTTTAGGTACTATCGCAGATCTGCTATGACTGAGTAAAGCACCTACAGGTGCTGTTACCAAGGAAATGAGTTCAGGTCACTGCTTCTGTTGCTGTTTTTCACAAAGGGATCTGCTGTGGCACCTGTCTTTGGTCCCTAATGTCACTTAAAGACACACTCTGACAGCATTGTGTACCCTGCCTCTGAAATACCTCTTGCCTTGTTCGTTGGGGACTCCTTGTTATTGCTGTGGAATCTTTTGACACCAATAAATATGTAATTTTCAAGTGTGTAGGAGCTACCCCATGGAGCAGTCTTTGACTAAAAAGAGATGGGACTGGGCAGATTGTACTGTTTTCCCCTTCAGAAGGACTGTGTGGAGAAACACACTCTTGAACTTCCTTTCTGAAGATTCCCTGCAGTATCTATCAAACAGTTCCTCATGAAGCTGTGCCTCTCAGTCATTTTCCTCCTCCTTTGCGTCAATCCCCTTTTCTCTCTCTCTGTCCTTCTCTGTCATTTCACTCCCCAATAATAAACTTTCATCTCAGGTTCTGTTTTCTAGGAAACTTAGTCTAAGATAACAGTCTTCAGACTAGAAAGGATCACCCTGTACCCAGAAAATGAATGAAGAAAGGGTATTTCCTAGAGAAGGCAGCTTGCAATTTCAAAGCACCAAATAAAGATGAAAAGAACTTCAACTGAGAAAAACAATATATCATTTACAAAGGAACAAAAATCAGTCTGAAGGCTAGAAGACAAGGGAGCAATGCTTTCAAAGTCTACCATCAGCCTGAAAGTAAAACAAAGCAAATTCAGACATGCAGAAGATCCGTTTTTCCCCAAATATACCCCTTTTAAAAACTTATCTGAGAATATACTCCAAGAAAGCAGCATATCCAAGAAAAAGGAAGACAGATCAAGAAGTCAGGATTTCAACCTGAAAGGGCAACAGGCATGCAGAAGACTAAAGAAAAAGCTGGACGGTTGGGTCAGGAGAAGGTAAGCTGGGGTTGGTTGTGTAGGAAACTTCATGGAATAGTACAATGTACAGTCCCCAAATGGGAAGGAAATGATCAAGGCAAATGATGCAAGAACTAAGAAAGGCAATTAGATATATGAGGCAAAAACATGTGAGAAAGTCATTTTTTTTTTTTTTTTTTGACAGGCAGAGTGGACAGTGAGAGAGAGAGACAGAGAGAAAGGTCTTCCTTTGCCGTTGGTTCACCCTCCAATGGCCACCGCAGCCGACGCGCTGGGGCCGGCACACCACGCTGATCCGAAGCCAGGAGCCAGGTGCTTATCCTGGTCTCCCATGGGGTGCAGGGCCCAAGCACCTGGGCCATCCTCCACTGCACTCCCTGGCCACAGCAGAGAGCTGGCCTGGAAGAGGGGCAACCGGGACAGAATCCGGCGCCCCAACCGGGACTAGAACCCGGGGTGCCGGCGCCGCTAGGCGGAGGATTAGCCTAGTGAGCCGCGGCGCCGGCCTGAAAGTCATTGTTTAAAATGATATAATGCTGTGTGATTTTACATAATTGGGGAATATAAGAAAAGAGAATCCATTTGATTCCAATACTTGGAATTGCCCACCAGCAGCACAGGGGCCATGCAACTGGAGGAGATGCAGTGCCAGCCCACTTTCTGGCTCAACAGTAACAGTATACACAGAGGAAACAGCATAAATCCTGTTTATCTTTAATAGTAATATTTGATAGTAATAATATAAATGCTGCTTGTTGGTTTTCAATTTTTTTTGCATAAATCTGTTTGAAACAGGAGAAAAGTTAAGGGTAGAAACTAAAATAGTGATAAATTCTCAATAGTTGACATGGGGTAGAAGTGGAAAGGGAGAGAAGACAGGACTGTTAATATTTTTGTCTTACAGAATGGGGAGTTTGAAAATAATGTTGAAATTTGGTGGAAAAAAATAAGATGTTTAATTATTATTGTAAATCATAAGGATAACTGATAGAAGAAATAATATAAGTTGCATATACTAGATGATGAAGAGGGAAAGAAAGCGATGAGTGGTGCGTAAGCAAGATGTGCTATCACCTTTCATGCTGGGAAGCCAGGGGACATCCAAAGTTGAAATAGAAATACATGCATACTGCTCAGAGTTAAGAACACAATCAAGTGTAAATGAAGGTAGCAATAGTTAAAAGAGGGTGTATGGGGCTATGGCTAAGGAAGTGCTGTGCAAGACAGCCCAGACTTTTCTGCAAAAACTTTCTGAAGTCTTTGGTTTGATTTCATGTATATGTCTCACTTTCGCAAACAAAATTATTTTATCAGCATATAGATGGTGAATTAAAACACAAGACGTTAATTACATTGGTTTAAGACAGAATTCAGAGAAAAGTGAAGAGGAATGCCTAGGATAGAATCCCCAAATAACTCAACAGTTAAAAGAAGACACATTAGTAAGAACACAGAGCAGGAACAAAACGGGAGGCAGGGTGGAGGGCACAAGAGGAAGGTATGATTTTTAAGGATCCCCAGAAGAGGATGTGCTAAACTGCATCACATTCTGCTGCAGTACTGAGGGAGAGGTCGAGCAGCAGAGGATATGAGACGGTCCTTGGATCTGAGGAGGGACTCCAAGGAGAGAGATGCTCCCCTTCCCCTACCTTGCTTCCTCCCCCAACTTCCTTCTCCATAGCAGGCAGAAGGGCTAGCTGCAGCTTAGCAAATTATAGTTGGGAATTTGGGGAAGTTCCTATCTGGAAAATTCCATTCCTCTGTGAAGGGAGAAGGCTTGTGGAAGGGAACAAACAAGTGGACCAGAGCTGTGTTTATTGTGTGATTATTTTCCTTACTCAGTGAGTTAGATGCAAAGCAGCTGGAGGGCTGGATTAATCCAAGATTAGAGCTTTGCCAGGCGAGTGCAACAGGTAAGTAGGTATTTTCAAGGAGGAGGAAGGCAGAAGCAGGTTAATTAGCAAAAGACAAATTCATTACTAATTCTGCAAATAGTGAAAATTTCAATTCTGGAAGAGTAAAATTTTCAGTGAAAATCAAGACAGAATGCCTGTGTGAGTCAGTTCAAATAACCAGAAGAACACAAATAATGCTTGTGTTCAGTATTTATTAATCTAACTCAGGCTAAAGGACAGTCCAAATGTCTCCTGCTAAAACTGAGGTAACTGAGACTTTCAGATTTCTCTTCGTTACAAGCTCAGTCTAGAGAAGCATCCTAAATAAATAGGCACAAACAACAGATAGGTGAGCCCATTTGGTGAAGAAGTCTCAAGTCTGTCTGCCAGTCAGGACATGAATCATTTGATCCTAAGTGCTAATGTACCACTTCATCATGATGATAAAGATGCATGAGAGCAAGGATTGTTCTGGAAAAGGCTTTAGGCCCCTGGAAGCAGGCTGTGGGCTCTGTGTATTCTCAGCTATGCTCAGCTTTTCTGGAATGGACCTTTGTCAGTGCAAGTCACTTCTACAGGCATTGGTGGGACGTAGGCAGTGGTGCTGGCTCAGGAAGGTGATAGTGAACTATCATTTTGCAAGGACCCCAGAGCTGCTTCTGACTTACATTCCCTAAGAAGTGCTGGTGGTCAGGATTCTGTGACATGAGGGAAAGGATCTACCCAGACTGAGTATTTTGAGAAATACAGGCACAGCTGAAAGAGATTGAGGTGCATAGTTCTTGCCACTACTGCCATATACCCCATAGTACACACCCAGTAAAAGTCCATATAGTATTAGAGACTGATTTTGGTCTCAGTTCTGTTTGCTGCTATTTCCTGCAAACTCAGGACCAGCATTAATGATGCAATGGCATATGCTTTGCTAGAGGCAGAGCTGAAAGAAGCAAAGTGAGGATTGTATCTGAGTGACTGGCTGACAGAGCCCCAGGAGGAGAGTGGTGACAGCTTCAGCTCTGTGCTTGCCAGCTACTAGGATAATTGCCTGGCTATGGACTGTGTCCTGGCTCCTTTGTACTCCCAGGGACAAATAAAGAGCCACATTTCTTTGTTGGCTCCTTCCTTCATTTATTCATTTGAACATGTGTTTAGGATTTTTATGTGCCATGTACTGTGCTGGATACAAGATATGGAAAATCTGATACAAAGTCCTTATTCATGACAGCTAAAGGTCTACTTATTTTTATCTGAATTTTTACATCATTTTATTTGCATTGTACTTGAGATTATTATATTCCTTCACTTTGAACTGCACTTATTTTTATAGCTATTGTGAATGAAACTTATCTTACAACTTCTTCCTTAGCCATGGGATTCTTTGTGTATTCAAAGGCTATTGATTTTTGTATATTGATTTTATCTCCTGCTACTTTACCAAGCTCTCTTATGAGTTCCAGTAATCTCTTAGTGGAGTCTTTGTTTCCCCTATATATAGAATCATGTCATCTGCAAACAGGCATAATTTGACCTCCACCTTTCACTTTGTATCCCTTTGGTTTCTTTTTCTTACCTAATGGCTCTGGCCATTAGGACTTCCAGGACAATAGCATTGGTGAGAGTGGGCATTCTTGCTTGGTTCCAGATCTTAGTGAATGATTCCAATATTCTCATTCAACATGATGCTTGCTGAGGGTTTGTCATATATTGCCTTGATTCTGTTGAGGAATGTTCCTTCTATATATAATTTGCTTCAGGTTTTTATCATGAAGCGATGTTGTGTTTTATCAAATGCTTTCTCTGAATCTATTGAAAGTCATATGGTCTTTCTTCTTCAATTTGGTAATGTGATGTATCACATTGATTTGCACACCAGGGATAAATCTCACTTGGTCCAGGTGAATGATCTTTCTGATATGTTGTTGGATTTGATTTGCTAGTATTTTGTTGAGAATTTTTGCATCTGTGTTCATCAAGGATATTGATCTATAGTTCTCTTTCTTTGTTGTATCTTATTCTGGTTTTGGAATTAAGGTAATGCTGGCCTAAGCGAAGGTGTTTGGGAAGACTTCGTCCATTTCAATTGTTTTGAATACTTTTAGAAGAATTGCAATTAGTTCTTTAAAAGTTTGATAGAATTCAGCAGTGAAGCCATCCAGTCTTGGGGTATTCTTTGTTGGGAAATTCTTTATAACTGATTCAATCTCCATCTTGGATATTTATCTCTTTAGATTTTCTGTGTCTTCATAAC
Source organism: Oryctolagus cuniculus (assembly GCF_051225735.1). NCBI lineage: Eukaryota > Metazoa > Chordata > Mammalia > Lagomorpha > Leporidae > Oryctolagus > Oryctolagus cuniculus. The sequence goes on along the minus strand of NC_142871.1, from coordinate 101,321,136 downwards.
TCAATTTTAGTAGAATGTGTGTGTCCAGGAATCTATCCATTTCTCCTAGATTCTATAGTTTGTTGGCAGATAGCTGTTTGTAGTAATTCCTGTTGATTCCTTTTTTCCTGTGGTAACCATTGTTACACCTCCTCTTTCTTTGATTTTATTGACTTGGGTATTCTCCTTTTTTTTCTTTCTTTTTTTGTTAGTTGGGCAAATGTTTACTTTTTCAAAAAAACAGCTTTTCATTTCATGAATCTTTTCTTCTTTTGGCTTCCATTTTGTTTATTTCTTCTCTAATTTTAATTATTTCTTTCCTCCCACTGATTTGACATTTGGTTTGTTCTTGTTTCTCTAGATCATTGAAATGTACCCATGGCTGATTTATTTGATGGCTTTCCAATTTCTTGATATAGGCACTAATTGCTATTAACTTCCTCCTTAACACTGCTTTTGCGGTATCCCATGTGGTTTTTTTTAAAGATCTGTTTATTTATTTGAAAGGTGAGTTATAGAGAGCAAAGGCAGAAAGAGGGAGAAGTCTTCCATCCACCAGTTCACTCCCCAGATGGCCACAATGGCTGGAGCCATACCAATCCAAAGCCAGGAGCCAGGAGCCTCTTCCAATTCTCCCATGCAGGTGCAGGGGCCCAAGCACTTGGGCCATCTTCTACTGAATCCCTAGTCCATAACAGAGAGCTGGACCAGAAGTGGAGCAGCCAGGATTCAAACAGGCACCCATATGAGATGCCAGCCCTGCAGGTGGCAGCTTTACCAGCAATGCCACAGTGCCGACCAGCCCTTCTCATGTGTTTTGATATGTTGTGTTATCTTCATTCACTTGTAGGGATTTTTTTTTATTTCCCTTTAGATCTCTTCTATGACCCATTGTTCATTCAGGAACATGTTGTTCAGTCCCCATGTGTTTGCATATTTTCTAAAGTTTCTTAAGCTGATTATTTCCAGCTTCATTCCATTGTGGTCAGAAGAGATGCATGATATGATTTCAATTATTTTGAATTTGCTGAGACTTGCTTTATCGCTAGCATATTGTGTATCCTAGAGAAAGTTCCATTCACTGAAAAAAAATGTGCATTCTGCAATTGTGGGATGAAATGTTCTGTAGATATCAATTAGGTCCATTTGGTCCACAGTGTAGATTAGCCCTGTTTGTTGATTTGCTGTTTAATTGATCTTCCATTGATGAAAGTGGGGTGTTAAAATCCCCCTTCATTATTGTATTGGAATCTATGTCTCCCTTTTGATCCATCATATTTGAGTTTTTTACATTTTATTTATTTGAGAGATAGAGTTACAAACAGAGAAAGGGACAGAGAGAAAGTTCTTCCATCCACTGGTTCACTTCAAAATGGCTGCAATTGCCAGAGAACTAGGCCAATCCGAAGCCAGGAACCAGGCACTTCTTCTGGATATCCCATGTGGGTACAAGGGCCCAAGCACTTAGGCCATTTTTCACTACATCCAAGGCTATAAACAGAGAGCTGGATAACAAGAGGAGCATCCAGGACACGAACTGGCACCAATATGGAATGCCAGTACCACAGGCGGAGGCTTAGCCTACTAAGCCACAACACCAAACCCTATATTTGTTTTAAATAGCTAGGCACCCTGGCATTGGGTGCAAATATATTTACTGTAGTCACTTCTTCCTGTTGAATTGATTCAGTAATCATTACATAATGCCCTTTTTTGTCTCTTTAACAGTTTTTGTGTTAAAGTCTGTTTTGTCTGGTATTAAAATGGCTACACCTGCTTGTTATTATTTTCCATTAGCATAAGATATCTTTTTCTATCCTTTCATTTTCATTCTGGGTGTATATTTGTTGGTGAGGTGTGTTTCTTGTAGGCAGCAAACAGATGGGCCTTGTTTTTAAGTACATTCAGCCAGACGTATAATTTAATTGGAGAATTTAAGCTATATATATTCAAGGTTATTATTGATAAGTAATGACTGGGTCCTGCCATTTTTCTACACATATTCTTATTGTTTATGTTACATTTCTTTTGAACTTTTGCTAGGAGATTTTATTCCTTCACATTTTTTCATATTGATGAATATAATTTTCTGTTTCTGTGTTTAGCACATCTTTATCATTTGTAAGACTGGACAAGGGGTAACAAATTCTTTTAATTTCTATTTGTTTGGGAAGATCTTCATTTCACCTTCATTTAAATATGAGAGCTTTGCCAATTCACAATAGCTAAAACATGGAATCAACCTAAATGCCCATCAACAGAAGACTGGATAAAGAAATTATGGGAATAATTTAGAATACTATACAGCAGTAAAATACTATACAGCAGTAAAAAAAAATGAAATCTGGCCATTTGCAACAAAATGGAGGAATCTGGAAAACATCATGCTGAGTGAAATAAGCCAGTCCCAATGGGACAAATATCATGTTCTCCCTGATCAGTGACAACTAACTGAGCACCTAAAAAGAAATCTGTTGAAGTGAAATGGACACTATAAAAAACAATGAATTGATCAGCCCTTGTCCTGACTATTGAGCAACAACTTAATACTTTATTCTTTTTAGTATTTTTTGTTCTACTTAATACTATTGGTTGAACTCTTTAATTAACACATAATTATTCTTAGTCGTTTAAATTTAACTGAAAGTGATCCCTATTAAATATAAGAGTGGGAATGAGAGGGAAGAGATGTACAGTTAGGCACATGCTCACTCAGACTTATCCCTAATGGTAGAGTTAGAAACATGCCAGGGGATTCCAATTCAATCCCATCAAGGTGGCATGTACCAATGCCATCTCACTAGTCCAAGTGATCAGTTTCCGTTCATAATCGATCATAATGATAGGATTAAGAGTCTAAGGGATCACATAAAGAAGACTAGTGTCTGCTAATACTAACTGATAGAATTAAAAAGGAGAGAACGATCCAACATGGGAAGAGGGATACACAGCAGACTCATAGGATGGCAGTTGTCCTAAACAGCACTCTGGCCTCAGAGTCAGCCCTTAAGGCATTCGGATCTGGCTAAAAAGCCCATGAGAGTTTCTCAGGCATGGAAAGCCAAAACACTCTGGCAAAAAAAAAAAAATGACCTAAATGAAAGATCTCTGTGAGTGAGATCCCAGCAGAAAGAAGGGGCCATCAAAGAAGGAGGTACCTTTCTCTGAAGGGAGGAGAGAACTTCCACTTTGACTATGGCCTTGTCTAAATAAGATTGGAGTTGGCTAACTCAAGTGGCTTCCACAGCCTTTGCAGCTCGTGACAAAAGCCTCGGGTGATTACTGACATCATAAATAAGAGTGTCAATTGTTAAATCATCAATGGGAGTCACTGTACACCTGCTCCCCATGTAGGATCTCTGTCCTTAATGTGTTGCACTATGCGAATTAACAGTAAAAGTACTACTCAAACAGTATTCTATACTTTGTGTGTCTGTGTGGGTGCAGTCTGTTGAAATCTTTACTTAATATATACTAAGTTGATCTTCTGTATATAAAGATAATTTAGGCCGGCGCCATGGCTCAATAGGCTAATCCTCCACCTTGCGGCGCCGGCACACCGGGTTCTAGTCCCGGTCAGGGTGCCGGATTCTGTCCCAGTTGCCCCTCTTCCAGGCCAGCTCTCTGCCATGGCCCGGGAGTGCAGTGAATGATGGCCCAAGTGCTTGGGCCCTGCACCCACATGGGAGACCAGGAGAAGCACCTGGCTCCTGGCTTCGGATCCGCACAGTGCACTGGCCGCAGTGCGCCGGCCGCAGCGGCCATTGGAGGGTGAATCGATGGCAAAAGAAAGACCTTTCTCTCTGTCTCTGTCTCTCTCACTGTCCACTCTGCCTGTCAAAAATAAATAAATAAATAAAAATAAAAAATAAAAAAAAGGTAACTGAAAATGAATCTTCATGAACGGGGTGGGTGAGGTTGTAGGAGATGGGATGGAGGCGGGTGGGAGGGAGGTTATGGGGGGGAAAAGCCACTATAATCCAAAAGTTGTACTTTGGAAATTTATATTTATTAAATAAAAGTTTAAAAAATGAGCTTTGCAGGATATAGTATTCCAGATTGACAACTTTTTCTTTTAGGACTTAGACTATGGTCTCTCCATTCTCCGCTAGACTGTAGGCTTTCTGATGAGAAATCAGCTGATAGTCTAATTGGAGATCTGTTTAAGGTAATCTGGCATTCTCTAGTGCAAATTTTAGAATCTTTTCTTTATGTTTTACTGTTGAAAGTTCGACTATTATATATCATGGTGAAGATCTTTTCTGATAATCTATTAGGAGTTCTATATGCTTCCTATACATTGATGTCCCTTTCTTTCTCCAAATTAGGGAAAATTTCTGCTATTATTTTGCTGAATAGGCCTTCTAATCTATTCTCTCTTTTCATACCTTCAGGAACTCTGAAGAAACATAAGTTTGATCATCTGATAATATCCCTAAATCTTGAACACTATTTTCAGTTTCTATTTTTTTCTTTTTCTGTCTGAGATATTTCTAAGGATTTGTCTTCTAGCTTGGATATTCTTTCTTCTGCCTCACCAAGTCTGCTATTAAGGCTTTCCACTGTATTTTCTATTTGATATATAGAACGCTTCATTTCTAATATTTGAGTTTGATTTCTCTTCAATATCTATTTCTCTGGCCAGCGCCATGGCTCAATAGGCTAATCCTCCGCCTGCGGTGCCAGCACACTGGGTTCTAGTCCCAGTCGGGGCACCGGATTCTGTCCCGGTTGCTCCTCTTCCAGTCCAGCTCTCTGCTGTGGCCAGGGAGTGCAGTGGAGGATGGCCCAAGTGCTTGGGCCCTGCACCCGCATGGAGACCAGGAGAAGCACCTGGCTCCTGGCTTCTGATCAGCGCGGTGTACCAGCTGCAGCGCACTGGCCGCAGAGGCATTGGGGGGTGAACCAATGGAAAAGGAAGACCTTTCTCTCTGTCTCTCTCTCACTGTCCACTCTGCCTGTCAAAAAAAAAATCTATTTCTCTTAGCATAATTTTTTGCCCATATCATGAATTGATTTCTTTTCTTTTTGTTTAAATGTATTTATTTATTTGAAAGGCAGAACTAGAGAAAGAGAGAGAAAGACAGAGAGATCCTCCATCTACTGGTTCACTCCCCAAATGGCCACAATGGCTGGAGCTGAGCCAGTCTGAAATCGGGAACCAGGAGCGTCATCCAGGTCTCCCACTTTGGTGCAGGGGCCCATGCACTTGTGCCATTCTTGGCTGCCTTCCTAGGCAAATTATCAGGGAACTGAATTAGAAGTGGAATAGCTGGGACTCAAACCAGTGCCCATATGGGACGCTGGCATTGCAGGAAGTGGCTTAACCCATTACACCACAATGCCAGCCCTGTGAATGGGTTTCTTTATCTCATGAATTTGTTTCTCTGTGTTTCTGAGTTCTCTTATGATCATTCTTTTCAATTAATTATCAGGCATTTCTTTAATGCTTCACATTTTTATATTGAAGTATTACTGTTTTCCTTTTGAGGAGTCATATTGTTTTGCTTTTTCTTGTTTCTTGTGTTTCTGCATTGATTTTTAGGCATTTATGAAAACACTTTTTGGTTTTCTCCTCTGATGGATTTTATTTTTGAACTATGATCCCGTGGCTTAATGGAGTGTTTGTTCCTTTAATGGATATCCAGAGCTGTGTGAAGGGTGGGACCAGGGAGCTCTAGTCCATGCTAAAGTGTGGGGCAGGAGTCCAGGTGACAGCCAAGTTAGGCATGGTAGATCTCCTCTATTAACAGCAGGGAAGAGGATGTGATCATTGTCCCTGCCAAGGTGATCAGTGCCCAGGGTTAGCCCACATGGTCTACAGCCTACACCCATGCAGGCATGTGAGCCACACAAAGGATCTGTGCAGTCCTCAGTGAGAACCCTCAGCAGTGACCCAAACCAGGCAATCAGGGAACTCTGAGCTTCTGAAGCCAGACACAGTGATTACCCAGAGACCCAGCTACATCCCACACCCGATCTTGCAGTCACTGAATTTCCACGGTCATAGAACACAAGTCTCCCATTCAGATAGGCTGCAGGACATCCACTGTCAGCGCCTTGAGCCTGCCCTGTCCTCAGAGAGAGTAGAGACATTCCCAGAGCTTGCTGCCTGTGGGTGCTCCACCTTTGTGGTTTGAGCCCTGGAGTCTGATAGAGTGGAGGGGTAGGAGTGCTTCACAGCCCTAAATGGGCACCCAGCCCCCAGCCAACCCTCCAGGCCAGACTCAAAGTCAGTGGGGAACATGGATTTATCCCTCTGATAAAATTCCCTAATCAGTCTCAAACACACATGAACCACTGCAGCCTCTTCTTGCGTTAAGATGGTGCTTTCTCCCTGCTGGTCATCAAACACCTCTATGGGGGGTTATGGAGAAAGAAATGTGCCCTTCCTTCTCAAGGTTAGGTAGGTACTGTGCCCCCCTGCCCCAGCCCAGTAGTGCTCCAGGCCAGATTCAAAGTTAGTGTGGTCCACAGGGTTTTGCTTCAGGCAATATCACTTAGTGACATGGCTGCTGCAGTGTGTTCTCACCTCACTCAAAAAAATGGAGTCTCCTCCAGTTCCTGGCTGTGGGAGTTGCAGGTGGTACCCTGGCTTACTGCTGCATTGCACATTTGCTCTTTCCATGCTGCTCCACAATATCTCTGTTCTTTCTGGAGAATTTACGCTAATTACTTCTCTCCAACTCTTCCCTGGGAATGTACTTCCTCCACTTTTCTTCTGTTACCTTCCCCTGTCAAAACCAGAATGTCTTTTCCCTATTCAGCCATCTTGGAGTCTATAATTATTTGTTTAAATGTCCTATCTTATGTTTGGCCTTCCTTTGACCAGAATCTATGAGGTGGCTATGGTGAGCGCATTTGATGTGCAGGTATATTTTTCATTTTCCCTCACATGGAACTTAAAAATTGGCTATCACATACAATATTTAGAAGTCTTCATATAAAAATTTGAATTTCTAGCTTCTCTTAAAATATCACAAGATCTGTAACACTGGCCATAAGTTCCAACCTCTGGAGCTGAATAGAGGCTGTATCTTTCATACTTAATGTCAACTCCCCCGTATATCCCATTTCCCCACTAAGGGCATTGCCTAACTGTGTTGCCCTTTCTGTCTCTGGAAAGATTAGGTTGGTTAGGAGAATATGATGGTGGATTAAGTGTGAATCAATATGGACCTGGGGTAGTCTGAGTGGTGGTTGGCAGTAAATGAGAAGAGAAGGATACAAGCATAAATGAGGCATTTTCTACACTTGGTGATGAATCTGGCATGGCTTGTCAGGATTGGAAGTTGTGACCCAAGAAGTCAGTATCTATATTAAGTAGTCAGTCTGATGCCCTTTACCTGTGTTCCCTATATACTTTGAAATTTGGCTAATAATGGCTCATACTTGCCCCCTTCTCCAGAAAATTGCCATCCACTGAATGAATGGGAGCACACATGTGGAAGTCATGCACAGCACACTGTAGAGAAAGCCATCCACAGTCAGTGGTTAATTGACATGAAGGTACACGTGGCTATATCCTTTTTACCTCAAGATGGGATCAGCTGAGTAGTATAATTTATGCTCCAGAGCTTTCCCATTGGTTCTGGCCAAAGCTTGGTTCCTGAGGGGAACACAGCTTTATTAGCTCCTTCCACTTCCCTATTCTGCTTACCCTACTTCTTTCATCATGGGAGCCCTATGTCTTAATAAATTGTGCACAACAAAGTCTCAATCAATCAAAACACTTCTTGGGAACTCAGCTTTCCATAGTGTTTACAACATATTTAGGTAATTTAAAACTTGAGAAATGGCTAATGATGTGGAGACAAGATCTGGAGCACTTCCCTGTAGGACTCCTTTCTTAATCATGATTTCATCTCCAACTTGACATCACAGGGCCTGCCTTATACACAGCGTGCAGCAAATTTTATTGGATTGGTCAAATGAATTTGATCTGGTGTTCATTGAATTTGAGGAAATAGCAGGGCATACAGTATGAGTGAGATACAGAACACAGGCACAGACAAGTGGTTTTGGCTAGAAATTTAGATCTTTTCCAGGGAAGAAAGGAATTCAAGAATCTGTAATTAGTGTCAATTATAAATAAAACCTAGATTCTTTTCATTGTAAAGCAGCCTGCATTTGTCTTTACTTCAATTAGGTCTATAACACTAAAGTAACCTAGATCAATGAGTTGCAATCCTTCAGTGATATTTAGGCAAAATTTCAACTAGTGAGTTTTACTCACATCTAGTAAGTCAGTCTAGTGTAAAAGATTAGCATTAGGTTGGAGAAGTATTTGTGGACTATTGGTCTTCTGTACTCTATCACCAAAAGACTGAGTGAGCCTCCTGAGATTGTCTTAGAACACAGAAGTATGGAAAAACAAAATTATCAAGTTTTTATTGTTCTTACACTTAAGAGATGTATGCTTATCTCTTGTCATTAAATTGCTTACATTTCATAAAAAAATAGAAATTGAAAACAAACACAAGCATTCAGATTTACCAAAGTTTTCAGCACTTATCTTTTCAAATATAGGATTTTAGTATCCCAAGCAGGGCGGTTTTGAATTCTATAAACTGTGGTTGTCTAATTTCATTCCATAATCTGTAATTATAGCTCTTTATAACATGCTAAATAATTCCTCCTACTACTGGATGTTTATACCTTTCAAATATTTATAGGTTGTCATCACTGCTTAGTCATCTCTTCACAAAGTTGCACATATTTTTTCCTATAATACTTTCCATAAATCAATTTCCTCAATATGAGGCGGCTTTTCTTAGTTCTCCATTCAATTTGTCTCCATCTTTTGATGTAGTGCTAATCAAAGTAAATGAGATATTTCAGGTGCAATTTATCCTAAGGTGCTCGGGAGTGTTTAAAATTTCCTCATCTGGGTTGGACTTACTCATTTATATGTAGCTCAGAATAGTGCTGACTTTAACAGTATTTTTTGCCATTTTGCTTTGAAAATTTATAACTAATTTCCCATGTAATGGCATTCAGAAATCTCTATGTCATTACTGTTTTGTCACTGATCAGAGAACATATAGGCATTAAATAAGTTCAGAATATATTTCTGTGATTTGTTTTTTATTATGCAATAGTGAATCACATTTCCAGCATCTTTATATCCATGAACTATTATTATATTTCAGTGTTCTTCCAGATCAGTAACCCCTGGAAACTTAAAAATTCCCGGTTGGGGCGCCAGATTCTGTCCCGGTTGCTCCTCTTCCAGTCCAGCTCTCTGCTGTGGCCCAGGAAGGCAGTGGAGGATGGCCCAAGTGCTTAAGCCCTGCACCTGCATGGGAGACCAGGAGGAAGCACCTGAGTCCTGGCTTCGGATCAGCGTAGTGCGCCGGCTGAAGAAGCCATTTGGGGGGTGAGCCAATGGAAAAGGAAGACCTTTCTCTCTCTCTGTCTCTCACTGTCTAACTCTGCCTTTCAAAAAAAAATATTATTTTCACTCTAGATTGTTCAAAGAGATATTAAATTCTTTCTTACAACTTCATTTTTAGTCTCTCAAAATAATTATTTCATTCCAACAGCTCTTCAGTGGACCAGGTTGTATAATTATTAGGACATTTGATAAGACAATTCCTTTTGCTTATTATATCTTGAGTACTCTACTGATGTCAACTATATATAGGTATATATGTATACCTAAGTGTAACATATAGTATATAAAAATACTCCAAAAAAAAAGTCCTCAATCTTTTCCCCCTCAGACAACATCATTATTCAGCAGTTATGTCCTGTATTAACATATTGGAAGCTGTAAAATGTTGTTGCATCCCTTCTGGACCCCTAGTACCACAACAGGTAATGACATAGGACTGGCCTCTGAAGGCCCCTGGATCTGACCCCGTTCCACCTTTCTGGTCTCATTTATTTTCACTCTGGCCTATAATTGCCATCCTCAGCTATATGTATTGTATAGTATGTGACATCTTTTGAAAGATTCCCACAAAATTAATTGCTCCCTCCTCTGCTTCTCACCACCCTTAATTTGTACCTCTATGATAGTGCTTGTTTGACTCAAAGTTTTACTGTTATTTGTATGTACATCATTATGTGAGCTTGCTTTTCCCCTGCCTGGTTCCTCATAAGAATAATACTTCACAAATATGGTCAATACTTAATAATATTGTCAAATAGTGTTGAAAAGCAGCAACTCATATCTTACAGACAGGAGTGGTGGTCTAGTTGCAAACTTGGAGACTTGTCCTGAGCAACAGTAGCAGAGCAAGTACACTACCTTTACTTAGATTGCTGATTTGTGGTGGCTTTGGGTGGACTGAGGAGATCATGAAGGGCTACCCGTTAGTGCTGGAAGGAAGTAAGCGAAGAAGGAAGGAAGTGAAGACATTTAGAACAGTGAAATGATGCAAAAAGGTCACCCCATGAGGGATTATAATGAGAATACTGGGCTCTGGTTTCATTCACTATTCCACTGTCCTCTGAGTGTTTCTCTTACTGTTTGCTTGTTGACTGATACTGACATCAGAGAGAGCAGTGACATTTTTATACTCTCATGCAATCTATTTAGAAGTGCGAATCACCTTTTCCCATCCTGATCTCAGTGGCCACTGAGAAAAATCAATACCATTCTAAGGTACTTCACACAGAGGGGGGTTCCAAAACAAGGCATTGGTCGCAAGTGCTGTAAGGCCTGAAGGAGCTGACTGCTGAAGGTATGTAACACAGAGTCAGTGACTAGAGAAGTCACTCTCATCTGAGAAGTCACTCTCATCCCAGACAGGAGACCCAGAAGGTCACTCACGGTGGACACTGCTGGAGGCAGGAAACCATGCTACTACTGACCCCATTGTCAGGGCTGCTGCAGCTGCCAGGAGCCTCGCAGGGCTCAGCTAGCTGGCTTCAGACCGGCTTGCTACTCTTCTTCGGCTGGAACTGCGGACAGAGCTGGAACTACAGAAGGTCATGAAGCCTGAAGCTACGCACTGCTGTCAAAAACAATATTTTTAAAAATGCAAGGAATTTGGAAAACATTATGCTGAGTGAAATAAGCCAATCCCAAAGGGACAAATACCACTTGTTCTCTTTGATAGGTGACAACTGACTGAGCACCAAAAAGGAAACCTGTTAAAGTGAAATGAACACTAGGAGAAACGGTGACTTGATCAGCCCTCACCCTGACTGTTGATGAGCAACTTGATATGTTATCCCTCTTAGTATTTTTGCTTGTTTGTTCTACTTAATACTTTTGGTTGAATACTGTAATCAATACACAATTCTTCTTAAGTGCTGAAACTTAACTGAAAAGTGATTGCTGTTAAATATAAGAGTGGGAATAAGAGAAGGAAGAGATGTGCAATTCGGGACATGCTCAAGCTGACTTACCTCAAACGGTAGAGTTAGAAACATACCAGGGGATTCCAATTCAATCCCATCAAGGTGGCATGTACCAATGCCATCTCACTAGTCTCAGTGATCAATTCCTACTCACAATTGATCATAATGATAGGACTAAGAACCAAAGGAATCACATAAACAAGACTAGTGTCTGCAAATACTAGCTGATTGAGTAAAAAAGGGAGAGAATGATCCAACATGGGAAGTGAGATACACAGCAGACCCATAGAATGGCAGATGTTCTAAACAGCACTCTGGCCTCAGAATCAGCCCTTAAGGCATGCGGATCCGGCTGAAAAGCCCATGAGAGTATTTCAGGCATGGAAAGCCAAGACACTCTGGGGAAAAAAAAAAAAAAAAAACTAAATGAAAGATCTCCAGGAGTGAGATCCCAGTGGAAAGAACGGGTCATCAAAGAAGGAGGTACCTTTCTCTGAAGGGAGGAAAGAACTTCCACTTTGACCATGGCCTTGTCTAAATATGATCAGAGTCAGTGAACTCAGGGGGCTTCCATAGCCTTGGCAGCTCATGACAAGAGCCTAGGGTGATTACTGATGCCATAAATAAGAGTGTCAATTTGTTAAGTCAACAACAGGAGTCACTGTGCACTTACTCCTCATGTAGGATCTCTGTCCTTAGTGTGCTGTACATTGAGATTTAATGCTATAACTAGTACTCAAACAGTATTTTTCACTTTATGTTTCTGTGTGGGAGCAAACTGTTGAAATCATTACTTAATGTATACTAAACTGATCTTCTGTATATAAAGAGAAACGAAAATGAAAAAAAAATGCAATGAATCTTTCCTCATCCTTCATCTTTCCAGTATCCTGCCAATGCCTTTTTTGGAAGACTCTGTTAAGAATTCACTTGGCTGAAAATTTGGGGAAATTTAATTTTCAGTGTTTCAAAGAGCAGAAAGGAAGCAGAGCAGAACCAAGCAAATGACTATCTCCCCCCTCAACCAATTCTACCAAATCTTTGACATATCTCCAGTTCTCTTGTTTCTCCTCCACCCATGACATCATGTTAGCATGTTACATTTAATCAATGTACCTTAACATTTACACCTGTTAAAAGTAGATTTAGCACATTCAAGCTTTCTGGGTGTTTCTCGAGATCAGCATTTTCTGCAAAGCATGAGTGTTTAATAATATACATCCTAAAGAAAAGGTCCAGGACCAAATGAGTTTGAGAAACTCTGTGCTTTATCCCCTGCTGTTGGAATTCCATACTTTGTTTAGCACAGTAAAGGCTCCAAGAAATCTATCAATCCCAAATCATATTTGACATTGTCTGACTTTGTAATCATATGCCCCAGTGGGAACACAATAGCCATGACCCCTGATACTTAGAGTTTATGAGGGGAAGGCAGGGAATAAGGCAAGCAGAGAAATTGTGTGTGTGTGTGTGTAATTTACATATGTGTTATGAGTGAAAGAAATAGGTACAGTGATAGAAAACACCCTAAAGGGGAAGCAGCCTAGTCAGAGCATGGTCAAAACAGACTTTGAAGAAGTCACACTTAAAACAAAACCTTAAAAATCAGAATGAATCAGTCATATGCAGAGTATCCTAACTCTGATCTATTGAGTGGCCCATGAGTTATCCTCCTTTAGCAAACTGTCCCTGGACCTAAATGAGATCTGTATAGAAATTATAAGCAGTTGTAACATAGCAGTTTTATGAGACCAACCTTAAATCTGCTAGTCTAAGAATAAAGTATTATTTAAAATTTTATAGTAGTAGTAGTAGGTTATTATATACTAGTAGGTATATTAGTATATAGTACTATATACTATAGTATGTAGTACTATAGTAGTAGTATAGTAGTAGGTTATTATATTTTAAAACTTTAATTCATGATAGTTTTGTAGTATCCAAAAAGACTTGCTCCTTCACCACAGATAGTTTAAGAAAGTTTTCTTCGGCAGAAATCAACTACAGTTACCCTGATACAAGAAAGAAGCAGCTGAAGTTTGAGGAACTGATGGAAGCTCATGACTGGGAGTGTAGTTGTGGGCAAAGTTTTGTGGGGAAAAAAAGTAAGTTACTGGATCCTGTTCTGTAATGTTCTATAAAAATAGAAAGCCATTGACAAATTTAAAACAATTTAAACAGATACATGGTAAGATTTAGATTTTTACAACAACCATTAAAACTGCTTTATGCAGAATGAGTTAAAATACAGAGTATTAAATAGGCTGGTCAGTGCAAGAACCTTCAGAACTTTGATGGAGGAATGTTAATAGCTTGGACTATGACAGTGATGGACAGGTTAATTGAGGGAGAATTAGAACAGAGTTGGCATACTCCTCCCTGATGGTTTGAAGATAAATGGGAAGAGGGATATGGAAAGGAGATCAGGGAGTACCAGGTTTTTCTGAAAAGTTAAGGCTGGATATATACATGCAAGAATCATTAGTTTTGGAGCCAGCGCCATGGCGCAGTAGGTTAATCCTCTGCCTGCAGTGCCGGCATCCCATATGGGCGCCGGTTCTAGTCTCGTCTGCTCTTCTTCCAATCCAGCTCTCTGCTGTAGCCTGGGAAAGCAGTAGAAGATGGCCCAAATCCTTGGGCCCCTGTAGCTGCACGGGAGACCAGGAAGAAGCACCTGGCTTCTGGCTTCAGATCGGCGCAGCACCAGCTGTTGCAGCCATTTGGGGAGTGAACCAACAGAAGGAAGACCTTTCTCTCTGTCTTTCCCTCTCACTGTCTGTAACTCTACCTGTCAAATAAATAAAAATCTTTTTTTAAAAAAAGAATCATCAGTGTCTAGTTTCCATAGCCAGAGAGACTGGGTAATTTTGAAGACACAGTAGAAGGTAAAAAGTTGAGAACCCATGCTAAACTCTGAAGAGTATCTAGACTTTCTATGATTCTATGGAGTCTAGTTTGAAAACCTCAGAAGCACACTAGTTCCTACACAGATTTGTATCCAGATAAAGAATATTAAATTTGTATTCAGTAAATTTACTATCTTTACTACTAAAGCTGATGGAGGGTGTTGTAAAAGTTACATGTGATCTGTAAGAGCTTGCTCTCTGAAAGGGTTTCTAAGATCTATCTAAACTTCTGCAACAGGTGCTCTCAGAGTTATAAGTAAAACAGGAATCTTCAGAAGTCAAACTGGAAGACCTTATGTGAAAGTGGCATTGGGTTGATCATGAAGGAGGTGCATGAATTTGTGCAGTTATACATACACAGATTGTTTCCATTTATCATGGTTTGACTTAGGACTTTTCCACTTTACTATGGTGCAAAAGTTAACACATAGTAAGTAGAAACCACGCTTTGAATTTTGAACTTTTGTCTTTTTTTGAACTAGCAACACCTGAAATGGTACTCTCAGGAGGCTGGAGTGAGCTGCAACTCACAGTCAGACCACCAGGGTTAATAACAGATCCTTTGTAGCATGCTGTGTGCTGAGTGGTGATGTGTGCATTTTGGCTTACAATACTTTCAACGTCTGATTGGTTTATCAGGATGTAACCCCACTGTAACTCAAGGGCTGTGTGTGTGTCTGTGTCTGTGTATGTATGTATGTATTAGCCCCATGCATACACACATACGTATGTATTACTACATCTATAATAACCTATACATAGTATGAATATATATATTCAAAAGCATGAGTTCATAGTTCCAATCTAATTCCTGGCCAACACCACGATGTTTATTCTTTTTCTGACAATTAGAATCATATCTGTCATAACTTTATATTTGGTTTTTTTCAATCTTAATGTATGAGACCCAAGTAGTTTCAGAATTGATAACTCATATCCCAATGAGAAATACATTTACTAGCTTAAATGTAGTATATATGTACAATAGTTTTGTCATTAGTTTTTTTAAAATTTTTTTATGTTTTATTATTTTTGACAGGCAGAGTGGACAGTGAGAGAGAGAGACAGAGAGAAAGGTCTTCCTTTTGCCGTTGGTTCACCCTCCAATGGCCGCCACGGCTGGTGCGCTGCGGCCAGCGCACCGTGCTGATCCGATGGCAGGAGCCAGGAGCCAGGTGCTTTTCCTGGTCTCCCATGGGGTGCAGGGCCCAAGCACCTGGGCCATCCTCCACTGCACTCCCGGGCCACAGCAGAGAGCTGGCTTGGAAGAGGGGCAACCGGGACAGAATCCGGCGCCCCGACCGGGACTAGAACCCGGTGTGCCGGCGCTGCTAGGCGGAGGATTAGCCTAGTGAGCCACGGCGCCGGCCTGGTTATCTTTTTATTAGTGGTATTCCATTGTGTGGATGTCCATGCTCTGTACAGTATTATTGTGATGAGTGTGAATAAAGATATGACAAACATTCATGTACAAGTTTTTGAGCAAACATAAGCTTCTAATTATTTTGGGTAAATACCTAGGAAATGAATTTTTCCCCTCTTTGTGTTTTCACTTTGAGTAATTGCTATTGGTCAATGCTCACTCATTGAGTCTTTGATAACATCCATTGAGGAGCCCATTGAAGGCATTCTTCACCTCTGTTACTGTAGTTTTCATTTCTTGCCTTTTGATTTGATTGAATATTTTTTATAGTTTCTTGCTTCTGAAATTACTCATCTAATCCTGTGTGTTATGCACCTTTCCACTCTGCCATATTACTCATAGCTATTTTAAATTCTCTGTTGTATATTTTCAGTGTCTGTCATATCTGAATCTGATTCTGTTGATTGTTTTATTTTTGAAAGTATGTTTTTCTCACTTTTTGTGTGAATTGTAAATTTTGTGGAAAGCCAGGCATCTTGTTTAGGATAGTAGAAATGCAGAAAATATATTTAAAGTCTGGAAATGCATATATTTGTCCTTCTGCTGTAATTCTTGTATGTGTGAGCTGCACTTGATTCTCTTCCTCAGCTGCAGTGGCTACTTCAATGCACCACTGGCATTCAAGTAATTTATTGATACTTTTGTGTTTTAGTAGGGAGCTGGTTTGCTGGTAATTTTGCTCAACCTATGCTTCACCCTCAGCTTTAGGTCTTCTCTGCAGGCAGACAGAGACAGAAGGTCTGCCTCCGCACTCCTGGTCCTCTTCCAGCAGTATCGCCCTGTAACTTGGTACTCAGCTTGTGAGCCTGCTGGTGGTGAGGGGGAGTTCTCTATGGTTATTAAGCCTCACTCGGCAGAAGGCACTGGATCTCAGAGTTGTGGTCTTCTTACTATTCTCATCCCTCACGTGGTCCTGTCAGGTGTTTAAGTGCTTCATGCAGGGTTAGAATGACCAACTCCTCCTGGTTTGTCAGAGATACTGGCAGTTTTAGCACTGAAAGTCCCACATCCATCCTGGAAATCTGAAATTAGGAGTAGAAGAGTTATTTTTTGTTCTCCAGCTGCAATAGGTTTCCTCCAGCATTGTAAGGGCCAAAGAATATGTTTTTTACCCTCTCACTCATAGGTGAAGAATTTTGTTTCCCAGCATAGACAAGGGAGAAATTTCCTTCTGTGGATTTCTTGTCTCTCCAGCAGAGGATGCTGTTACATTCTTCAGACGGCAGGACCTGTGTGCTTCCTCAGTATGCTCTTAGAGGGGTTCATGGAGAAGAGGTTCTAAGAGGTTGTGAATTCTCCTATACTTGAAATTCCCAGGTACTCCTCATTCTCCAATCAGTCCTCATTCAACCTTAATCAATTCATTTACTATTCTAGCTGAGTTCTTTCTCCCATTGTCTGGCTGTGTTTGCTCAGGTCAGCAAGCAGTGCAATCTTGTCTCTCCCTGCAAAGGCCTTTCACTACATACCTTTTGGACTAGTTGATTGTCCTGTGACCTCAGCTCTCTGAAGAGTTCAAAAGTGATCAACTTAAAATGAAGTGATGTTCTTTCTTTTTTTAAAAAAAGCTTTTATTTACTGAATGCATATTTCATAGGTACAACTTTAAGAATATGGCGGTTCTTTCTCCCATACCCACCCTTCCACCCCTACTCCCATCTCAGCTCCTACTCCCTCTCCCATCCCGTTCTTCATCATGGTTCATTTTTAGTTTAACTTTACATACAGAGGACCAACTCTATGATAAGTAAAGGTTTCAAAAGTTTGCACCCACATACACATACAACCTATAAAGTAGAGTTTGAGAACAAGTTTTGCAGTTAATTCTTATAATACAACTCATTAAGGACAGAGGTCCTACATGGAGAGTAAGTGCAGAGTGACTTCTGTTCATTTAACAATTAACACTCTTATTTATTATGTCAGTGATCATCTGAGGCTCTTGCCATGAGCTGCCAAGGCTATGGAAGCCTTTTGCCACCACAGACTCCATCAGTATTTGGATGAGGCCATAAGCAAAGTGGAAGTTCTCTCCTCCCTTCAGAGAAAAGTGCATCCTGCTTTGATGGCCCCTTCTTTCCACTTGGGGGCTCACAGTGATATTCTTTCAAGCTCTTTGCATCCTCAAACCAAACATTTGCTTTTTAATTCTTGTACTAGTTACAAAATTTTAGTTGCACACATACAAAACACACACATCACTGCACATTCAGCTCATAGCTGCTGTAGCTTTGGAAGTATATTCAGAACAACTTGTATTACTAAGATGTCCATGTTAGAAGTGGCAGGTTGGGTTGTAATCTCAGGAGACTGTCTTGAAGAAGTATCACTTCATGTCTCTTTTACATGTTATCCAGTAATATGGTATGTCTTTGGCATCTAGAATGTTGACCACCATATTGACATTCTGTATTGCGGCATATCACGCCCTCTTTTCTCCACCAATTGAATTTGTATTGTTTACTTATTTTTTTTATTGTAGTAGATTAATTTAATAAAAACATGTTTGGTATCTACAGAGTAAAGCTTTTTAGAAATATACAGTACATATGAAGTTTTTATGGAAAAATCCCAATATTTTAACAGTTTGAGGCTCTAGTATACCTTGGAAGTTGATGTCTTGTTATTTCAACTCTGTACAAGTCTCTGGGGTTGGCAGACTTGGATAATCAGGTTCACAGACATGCTTCTGTTAGCCCTATCACCTGGCATTTCTTATAATGGGATAACCTCAAATATGAGGATTCTCTTTACAATCTCTATCCTCACTGAATATAACATTTTAAACTAATTAATATGATGGACATTATAGTTGATCTATATAATACATATAATAGTATAGCTATTATAACCATTATGATAATTAATATTTGTGTTATCTAGTATTAAACACTAATTGTTTCTAGTCATAATTGTAACATTTAACTCATAAATATTATAAATACCATTTTTATATCAAAAATGTTTATTGAGCTATATTTAGCTTTGCATCCTTTTCTTATATCAAAGGCAGTATGTCCTTTAAAAAAAAGACGATAAGAAAGTATATTTGATACAGTACTTACATTGCTGCTGGAGATTCCTGCATCCCATAGCAGAGTACCTGGTTTGAGTTCTGCCTTCTCTGATTCCCACTCCCTTTCTTGCAAATGTGTATCCTTGGAGACAGCAGATGTTGTCCAGATGATGGCTCAAATAGTTTGGTCCCTGCCACCCTTGTGGGAGACCTAGATTGAGTTCAGGGCTCTTGGCTTTGGCCTGGTCTGATTCTGGCTTGGGCAAGCATTTGAGGAGTGAACTGTGGACAGAAGATTTCTCTGTGTCTCTCTGCCTTTTGAAATAAAATTTAAAAAAATAAAAATTTAAAAGAAAGAGGACTATAGAATTACGGAATTTTTAGCTGCTGTAATTTTTATTAAGTATATTCATTAACATGAATTTCATTTTTTAAAATAGCAATACAGTCTAAGCAAGCTAGATAACAACACGGGTGGTTCTGGAATTCTACATAGTACATCAATTCAAGTTTTTATCACTTTGTTAAATTAACATATCATAAAAGTAATTTTTGTTAAGCAGTTCTGTTTGTTTTAACACATGGATGGATCCATGTAACAATTAACAGAGAATTTCTATCACCACCAAAATTTCTACATTATTATCTCTTTTTAGTCATCATTTTGCCACCCTGCCCCTGCCACCTTCTGCAACAACTGATATATTCTTCCTCCCTATTATTTTACTGTTTACAAAGTGCCATTTAATTGGAGGCACACTATGTAACATCTTAAGACCAGCTCCTTTCACTCAGTATACTACTTTTGAGAGCTAAATATGTTATTATTTTTTTTTTTGACAGGCAGAGTGGACAGTGAGAGAGAGAGACAGAGAGAAAGGTCTTCCTTTTTCGTTGGTTCACTCCCCAATGGCCTCTGCGGCTGGCGCACTGTGGCCGGCGCACCGCACTGATCCGAAGCCAGGAGCCAGGTACTTCTCCTGGTCTCCCATGCGGGTGCAGGGCCTAAGGACTTGGGCCATCCTCCACTGCCTTCCCGGGCCATAGCAGAGAGCTGGACAGGAAGAAGAGTGACCAGCACAGAATCCGGTACCCTGACCAGGACTAGAACCCAGTGTGCCGGCGCCGCAGGTAGAGGATTAGCCTATTGAGCCGCGGCCAAATATGTTATTAATGCAAAAATATTTTGCTGCTGTTTATTCCTGAATACTCTTCATTATATGGATGAGCTACATTTTGTTTATCCACTCACCTGCTAATGGACAATGAAGTTGTTTCCAAAAACTAACGTTCAAGTTTTCTCTATGAATGAAAGATTTTATTTCCCCCAGTTAAATGGGGTTGCTGGGTAATATGGTCAGTGTACATTTAACTTTATAAGAAACTGTCTGTCTGTTCCAGAATATCTGCACCACACTGGATTCCCACTGACAATGTGTGACAGGCCCAGTTGCTCTGCATCCTTGTCAGCACTTGGCATTATATTTACTTTTCCATTTTTGCCATTTTCATAAATATAGTGGAATCTTACTGTAATTGTAATTTGTATTTCTATATATGACTGATACTGTATTTTTTCATTTGTTTACTGTTTTCCAACTTTATATTATGAATTGTGTATTCAAACCTTTTGCATATCTTAAAAATTATAATTTTGTTTTCTTACTCAGTTTTAAGCATTCTTTATATATGCTGGATGAGAGTCCTTTCTTGAATATAATTTGCTAATATTTTGTCCCAGCTGTAGCTTGTCTTTTCATTCTCTCAGTGTTATTGTTTGCTGAGCAAAAGGTCTTTTTTTTTTAAAGAGTTATTTATTTATTTGGAAGTCAGGGTTACACAGAGAGAGAAGGAGAGGCAGAGAGAGAGAGAGAGAGAGGTCTTCCATCTGCTGATTCACTCCCCAATTGGCCACAAACAGCTAGAGCTGCGCCAATCAGAAGCCAGGAATCAGGAGCTTCTTCCGGTCTCCCACGCAGGTACAGGGGCCCAAGACTTGGCCATCTTCTGCTTTCCCAGGCTACAGCAGAGAGCTAGATCAGAAGTGGAGCAGCTGGGACTTGAACTGGCGCCCATATAGGATGCTCGCACTGCAGTCTGGGGCTTTAACCTGGGGCGCCACAGTGCCAGCCCCTAAGAAAAAGTTTTAAAGCTTTGACTTTCTAAAGATTTTATGTATCATGCTTTTAGTTTCACATCTAAGAACTCTTTTTCCATCCAAAGTTGTTCATGAGAAGAAAAACCTACTGAAAATAGGCATTCATAAGCTTCAATGAGAAAGAAAGAAAGCAAAACCAAATTCCCAACCTAATCAGATGGAGAACATTGCAGATTTTGAGTAGGAAAGGAGGGGACATTTGAACTTGATTTTTATGGATGGTTGGTTGGGAAATGATATGCAATATAGATTTGAAGCAGGGGAGTAGGCAGAATGTTAAAGAACATCTTGGGAGCTATTGAAAGAAGTCTATTGAAGTGAACTTTTGAATTCTGTAGTGTTTAGGGCATAAACAGTAATGTGACAATATACTATGGAAATAAAGCAACATTGATAACACAAACATTATTAAGAAAAACAGTATTCCAATATTGAGAATACATTGATAAGAGAAATAAATAATAAGAATTAATGCAGGGTGGTGACAAGATTTCTAATGTGTGTGATTAAGAAAAATGACAGGGAATTTGGAAAAGCCCCTGGTTTTAGAATAGAAAAATATGATGAGTTTAGATTAGGATATCTTGAAATGGGTTATTGGTCATTTATCTTTGTTTCCCAGACTAACATAGCACCTGATACTCAATGCATGTTCTTCAAATAAATGACACTGGGACTTTGAGATGGCAAGCAGAATTCAAGAGGAATTAGGTAGTAATCAATCAAAGATTCAGAAGTGCAGGTGGCCATAAGATCAGGCAATATAACAACTGTGTACTTAGTAAATAGTTCATGAATGTTATGTCATAATATACACAATGACATTACATGATATGTCAACACAATGTTCCTCATTAGCAATGTATATTCAATACAAAGTGCAATGAATGTGGTACAAATGCATTTTCATCAATCCTTGTACAAACAAATGTCATGTATTTTCTGAAATTTATTTCTCTGATTTTCACTTAAGAACTTTTTGTCTTTAATTTACCAAGAAGAAATAATCAAGAAAGTTCACCTTGTGAAAAAAAAAAAAAGATCTATTTCCAGACTGTCTGGTCAAACAGTAGAACCCTCATTAGAGGACAAAGCTGAAGGTACAGGATGGTGACCACCTTCAGGGATGTTTGCTTTTTTTCTTTTTTTTTGAGAGTTGATATAGTGATAACTGATGAGTCACCCCAAAAAGGACCAGTATGTGGAGAATAAGGAGTGGATGGACCAGGAAATGAGAAAAGAATTTAGAAAAGATTTGTAGGTGAAATGTGTAGAATCACAAAAGTGTGGGATCCTGAAAGTGGAGGAGAAAGGTTTTAAAGTTGGTTAAGTCACCCAAAGTGGTGAAACAATGAGAATAAAGGCAAGTCACAGAGATTATGAAGCTTATGTGGAAGAATGGTAAAGAAGTGGAACACAGATAGTACTAGAGGGAATGAATAATGAGGAAGTGAAAACATACAGATCATTTGTCACATGTATAAATCTGGTAGTGGTGGAAGATAAAAATAGAAGAGCTGCTATAGGGGCATCTGGCCAAGCAATAATCCCTGCATAAATGTGTGTGTGTTTCTGCTTGTGTTGTGTTAAAACGTAGGGCCAGTAAAGAAGGAGAGATAAACAACGTTGGAAAAAGAGTGATGGACGTTGAAGCAAGTCCCCGTAGGACTTAGATGGAAGGAGACTGTAGAGTCTTAGGCAACATGGAGTGATTCTATTTCTGATTTCAATCCACACATTTATCCTCATTCTCTGGGTTTGCAAACCAATCAGTATAATTATTGGAGCATTTATAGTTTTCTGAAGGACTATTAAAATACTCTTAATAAAAGTATTAACACATTTTTTGATAAATTGCTCCTACTAAATTTATCCTGTTGCTTCTTCTCACCTTAAAAAAATTTCACGTAACAATCTAAAACATTATAAATTAACATTCATGGAGAAACTGATTCTGTATTTGGCAGTACATTCATTTCAGACTGATCCCTATTATGAATATCTAGAAATGGCACTTTATTAAATAGTATATAATTTTTTTTAAAGATTTATTTTTATTTATTTGAAAGAAAAGAGTTACAGAGACAGGTAGAGACACAGAGAGAGGTCTTCCATCCACTGGTTCACTCCCCAGATGGCCACAACGTCCAGAGCTTCGCCAATCCAAAGCAGGAGCCAGGAGCTTCTCCCACGTGGGTGCAGAGGCCCAAGGAGTTGGGCCATCTTCTACTGCTATCCTAGGCCATAGCAGAGAGCTGGATCGGAAGAGGAGCAGCCAGGACTAGCGCCCAGATGGGATGCCAGCACTTCAGGCCAGGGTGTTAACCCAATATGCCACAGCACCGGCCCATAAATAGCATATAATTAAAACAGAACCTTGACGATACTTTCTTGGGACTCATTCTATATAGAAATCCACAACTCTCAAGTGACATCCAGCAATGTATTATACTGAGTTTCTTGTTTCCTCTCTTTTATAAAATATATAAGAAGAAAGTAAAGAAGGTTTCCATTCAATTAGATCATTAGATGCAGCCCTATATAAATAGAAAGGCTGGTCACAACCAAGGATTCATGCAGTTGTTTGGGGGGGGGGGGTAATTTAATGGTTTAATAATTATCTTTAAATTTAAAAATCACTTATTTTCTTATACTTAGCATTTGTGGCTCGCATACCTCGGATCAGATTGAGTTATGTCTGTATCCTCCCATTGATCTCTTAATAAACATACCTATTGCACACGTACAATAAAAATTTTATTAACTTTTTCTTAAGTGTTAAATTTTGTTGCATTTTTGAAACCATAAACAAAAAACACCCCGTCCATGTTTCATATCTTCAAAGATTGCTAAAATTATCATGCCATTAAAATCAGAGAATAAGAATGTTGTATTTAAAAGCTATATGGACTGCTAAGAGCTAACATTGATAAGCTGTTGCTGAGTTAACTTTGTGTTAAATTGTGTTCACTAACAAAATTTGGTGGAAGAAAAAGATACCAGTTCAGAAAAACATATTGCTAGGTTAGCTGTGGGGAGCAATCCGGACTGGACTAAGTTACTGGAATTAAGACTTATTCTATGTATCTGCTCTCCCACCTTTGTCACAGCCAGGAGTATCTAACTCCTTCCGGGCCTTATACAGTCAGCCCCCCCCCGGGGTGGGGGGCAGGCAGAGGCACCCATGCCACCAAGCACTGTTCCTGTGTGAGCAGAGGCTTCTAGATCCAGATCTTCCATCTGCTGGTTCACTCCCCTGCAAGTGACTGCAACGGCCAGGGCCGCCAGCTCTCTCGGGGGCTGCACAGGTGTTCCTTCAGATAGATGTTCCCCTTAGATGTTCCTGGTACATGCCGTCTCTCTCCTCCTTTATAGTCCTCCTCTGCCAATCCTAACTCGGCTGCCCACACGCCGAGTACGCTGCTCTCCTCCAATCAGGAGCAAGTCCTACAGTTTATTAGCTGAACTGGAGGCAGCTGTGTAGAAGCTGTTTACTTCTCTCCCAGCGCCATATTGTGGGAGAGCAGATGCATAGAATAAGTCTTAATTCCAGTAACTTAGTCCAGTCCGGATTGCTCCCCACAGTTAGCCTTATTTGTTCATTCACCTAACTATTCATTAAAAAGTATTTAAGAGGGCCTAGTGCTGTGGCACAGTAGGTTAAAGCCCTGGTCTGCAGTGCTGACATTCCATATGGGCTCTAGTTCAAGTCCTGGCTGCTCCACTTCCGATCCAACTCTATGCTAATGGCCTGGGAAAGCAACAGAGGATGGCTCAAGTGCTTGGGCCCCTGCACTGGTGAGGGAGACCTGAAAGAAGCTCCTGGCTCCTGGCTTCAGCCTGGTCCAGCCCTAGTCATTGCAGCCATTTGGGGAGTGAACAAGCAGATGGAAGACCCATCTTTGTCTCTACCTCTCTCTCTAACTCTGCCTTTCAAATAAATAAAGCTTTAAAAAAAAAAAAAAAGTATTTAAGAAATACTTGTGGCTGGTGCCACGCCTCACTAGGCTAATTCTCTGCCTGCGGCGCCGGTACCCCGGGTTCTAGTCCCGGTCGGAGCGCCGGATTCTGTCCCAGTTGCTCCTCTTCCAGTCCAGCTCTCTGCTGTGGCCCGGGAAGGCAGTGGAAGATGGTCCAAGTGCTTGGGCCCTGCACCTGCATGGGAGACCAGGAGGAAGCACCTGGCTCCTGGCTTCGGATCAGTGCAGCGCGCCGTCCGTAGTGGCCATTTGGGGGGTGAGCCAATGGAAGGAAGACTTTTCTCTCTGTCTCTCTCTCTCACTGTCCACTCTGCCTGTCAAAAAAAAAAAATACTTGTAACATATCACTTATTATAGGAGGCCCTGGGGAAGAAAGTGATCAATCCCACAGTTTGCTCATTCTTAGTAGAGGTAATCATTGGAGTAATAATGGGATGTATTAAAGAACTGAGAAATAAAGTTTTCCTTTGAGAACTAAATTTTGACTCAGCATTAAGTGGATTCAAATTGAGACAAGCCAATACCACGAAGAGAAGGAGTGGCTCCAAGCTTTCTATGGCAGCCTCACTCTGATCATGGTACCGCAGACATGAAGGAAGCTGATAATCACCCTACAATGTATTAAAAATTGAAATACTTAGAGCCAATTTATATATAGTCATGATTTTCAGCTCCTTCCCCTCTAGTATTGCTCCACCCTCCAGCCATCCTGGAACTCCCCAAATCCAGAAACTGGAAAAGCAGGGGTCCTCCATCAATCTACCTGCCTGCTGGCTTTCTGCTTGACTGGAGCCATCATGTATGGGTTCTTATAGATTTATAATATCCTCCCTGAATAATCCATCAAGCAGTTCAATCATTGATGGATCCTCAGAAAAGGCAGAGTCTAAGAGGCACCCTGTGGGGTAGAATGTATGCTGCTATGCTTCCCATCATATGCAAGAGGCTGAAGACTTGATCTTAAGATCCTATACACATTTAAAGATCTATTTATTTCAAAGGAAAATTATGGGTAGAGAGTGAGAGAGAGAATCTTCAAACTCTTCTATCCACTGATCCATTCCCCAGATGGCTGACTGGAATTCCATCTGGGCCTTTTGGCTAACAAGGGCCCAAGCACCTGGGCCATCCTCTGCTGATTTACCAGGTACATTAACAGGGAGCTGGAGAACTTTAGACATTTAAACCCCATATCACCTTTTGTTCTGATTTCATGCTCAACAACAAATTTGGTGGGCAGACAATGTATATACTAGGCTTTTTACTTACAATTCTCACTATGAATACAGAATTTGCATTCTAGTGTTATGGGCTGGTCTCTTGAGAGCCAACCTCAAGAGCTAGTTAGTATGCATGATCACCCTCAAGTTAGATGAACTCAGTGACACTGAAAAGTTATAAGTTCTGAGCATATGGGATCAAGGGCAGTCTCTCTACCTCGCTGAATTCATAACGGTTAATGCCATTGTGGGAACCAGAGGGGCTCTCCAGTGACCCCTCTCTGTTTACACAGACTAATCCTTGGGAAATTCTATAATCATCAGTAGTTATTGAACATCAGTTTTCTATAGGCTCACA
Organism: Oryctolagus cuniculus; assembly: GCF_051225735.1. Taxonomy (NCBI): domain Eukaryota; kingdom Metazoa; phylum Chordata; class Mammalia; order Lagomorpha; family Leporidae; genus Oryctolagus; species Oryctolagus cuniculus. The sequence goes on along the minus strand of NC_142871.1, from coordinate 101,294,783 downwards.
TCATGTCACTGCCTATAAGCAGCCATGAAATTTACAACAATTGTAAATCTCCCCTAAGGATCACTTATGATCAAGCTCCTAAATGCAGGACTGGGATCTTTTAACATGAGAAAGAGAACAAAAACTTCTAAGAGATCCCAGAGGATTCACTGGCTACAGATTTAAATAACAAGCACCCTTCCAAACTGGGAAAAAGTCCAGATGTTTATATATCCATTTCTTACTCAGTTACTATAATTTTTTAAGTAATTAGGCAAATTTATAGAATAAAGAACATGAATTATAAAAATATATGTAAGAAATAAATATAAGAAACATGTAATATTATAATTGCAACAAGAATCATGGGATATAAATCTATTTTTATTCACATCAAATAAGCATTAACTTTAGAGGTTATGGCCAAAATTTTCCATTTTTGGTATCAAATATCCTTTGGTGTCATAGGGTGTCTATAATAGTTTTCCAAAAATCAAATTATGGTCTAAATGCTGCTGGATTGTTCAAATACAACTCAAACATTGTTTTTGAATGTTAATATTTTAAAATTTAAAGATGATTTTCCTTTCAGTCTGCAGTATAAATTTAATTATTTAGTTGTACAAATGATGATTTATTATTGAATTTATTTCAATTTTTCCAGTGAAATCTTATTATATGATAATTCAAAAATTATAAAGTCTATAGGCCTCTTAACCTTTGTTTTATTCAAAACTTTACTGTGATTGTTACAAAGGAATTTAAGCTGTGAAAATTCTCAGTATTGGACATGAATCTAGACTTTGAATTGTAAACTATTTTTTTGATAGGGTGCATTCATGTTTTTTTAAACTTTTATTTAATAAATATAAATTTCCAAAGTACAGCTTTTGGATTACAGTGGCTCCCCCCCCCATAACCTCCCTCCCACAACCCACAACCCACAACCCTCCCATCTCCTGATCCCTCTCCAATCCCATTCACATCAAGATTCATTGTCAATTATCTTTAGTATATACTAAGTAAAGATTTCACCAGTTTGCACCCACACAGAAACACAAAGTATAAAATACTGTTTGAGTTCTACTTATACCGTTAATTCACATAGTACAACACATTAAGGACAGAGATCCTACATGGGGAGTAAGTGCATAGTGACTCCTGTTGTTGATTTAACAATTGACACTCTTGTTTATGGCGTCAGTAATCACCCAAGGCTCTTGTCATGAGCTGCCAAGGCTATGGAAGCCTTTTGAGTTCGTCAATTCTGATCTTATTTAGACAAGGTCATAGTCAAAATGGAAGTTCTCTCCTCCCTTCAGAGAAAGGTACCTCCTTCTTTGATGGCCTGTTCTTTCTGCTGGGATCTCACTCGCAGAGATCTTTCATTTAGGTTTTTTTTCCCCTTTTAGTATTTTTTTGTTGTTCTACTTAATACTATTAGTTGAACTCTGTAATTAACACACAATTATTCTTAGGTGTTTAAATTTAACTGAAAAGTGATCCCTGTTAAATATAAGAGTGGGAATAAGAGAGGGAAGAGATGTACAGTTTGGGACATGCTCAATTGGACTTGCCCCAAATGGTAGAGTTAGAAACATGCCAGGGGATTCCAATTCAATCCCATCAAGGTGGCATGTACCAATGCCATCTCACTAGTCAAAGCGATCAGTTTCATTTCATAATTGATCATAATGATAGGATTAAGAGTCTAAGGGATCACATAAATAAGACTAGTGTCTGCTAATACTAACTGAAAGAATTAAAAAGGAGAGAACAGCAGACTGATAGAATGGCAGATGTCCTAAACAGCACTCTGGCCTCAGAATCAGCCCTTAAGGCATTCAGATCTGGCTTAAAAGCTCATGAGAGTATTTCAGGCATAGAAAGCCAAGACACTGTGGCAAAAAAAAAAAAAAACTGAATTGTAAACTACTTTTTTTTTTTTTTTTTTTGGACAGGCAGAGTGGACAGTGAGAGAGAGAGAGACAGAGAGAAAGGTCTTCCTTTTGCCGTTGGTTCACCCTCCAATGGCCACCATGGCCGGCACATCGCACTGATCCAAAGCCAGGAGCCAGGTGCTTCTCCTGGTCTCCCATGCAGGTGCAGGGCCCAAGCACTTGGACCATCGTCCACTGCCTTCCCAGGCCACAGCAGAGAGCTGGACTGGAAGAGAAGCAACCAGGACAGAACCAGCGCCCCAACCGGGACTAGAACCAGGAGTGCCGGCGCTGCAGGTGGAGGATCAGCCTAGTGAGCCACGGCGCTGGCCTCTCCCTTGTGTTTTTAAGATTTATTTATTTATTTATTTGAAAGGCAGAGTTACAGAGAGAGAAGGAAGTGGGGAGGCACATACGGAGAGAGAGATATCTTCCATCCACTGGTTCATTCCCCATATGGTTACAACAACCAGGACTGAGCCAGGCTGAAGCCAGGAGCTGAGGGCTTCTTCCAGTTTTTCCACATGGTTGCAGGGGCCCTAGTCCTTGAGCCATCCTCCTATGCCCTCCCAGGCACAATAGCAGGGAGCTGGATCAAAAGTGGAGCAGCTAGGACTTGAAATGGGGCCATATGGGATGCTGGCATCACAGGTTACACCACAATGCTGGCCCCTATACTTTTTCTTTACTACAAAAAATATATATAAACAATGAAAAAGCCCTACTGGAAATAACAGAAATAGGGGTGCTTTTGGTAAAAAATGCTAAAGTTGTTTTTTGACAGAAGAAACAAGAACAGAATTCCAAAAGCCTTAAATCAATTGATCTAGCCTGCTTGATCCCTGCCTACCTCAGAAGCTTGCTCTCTGGACACTATGGGTGTAGGGGCTAATCTTATTCTTGACTTCAGCTTTGGTCCACACCAGTCTCTTGGCTAGGGATGTTCTCTCTACTCTTTGTCATGCTAACTTCTTCTTTCTCTTCATTTACTCTCTGAAGAAATCTTTCCAACTTCCCAGAGTAAAGCCAGAGCCCTATGATCTCACTGTGCCTTCATTGCATTTATAATTTATAATTATTATTATTATTGGATTTTCTAAATTGCTGTCTTCCCTAATATACTTTAAGTCTTCCAGGTCAGGAACTCTGCCTAGAGTGCAATGGCTGCCCACTAGGTGAATGCTGGTGAAACAAACAAAAAACCAATGAACTCTCCCCATCCCCCTAAAAAAAGAGAAATCAACCAGAAGTGTACAGTATTTACATCCTGTTATATGTGAATATTTGTATAATCCCAGGGGTTCATAAGAATCTTGGCAGCACTTTGGATGCCGATGAGAGAATTTAATTCGTTACCAAGATTTGAAAACAAAATATTTGACATTTTATATCAAAAAGGAAAAAATATAAATATCTTTGCTTCTCCAAGTTAGTTTACTTGGAACTAGATGTATGCATATTTATTTCTAAATTTCATTTAAAGCAATCTTGAGAAATTTGGTTTTAGTATATAGAAATTACAGCAATTGGGGAGGTCTCTGGGAACAAAGGGAAGAGAGAATTTTAAAGAAGAAATAACAGAAGAATTATGTTTGCAGTTAAATCTTGTAAAGTTAAAGGAAAATTGAAAAAAAAATAAGATTATACAATTGTATTGTGCAAAGTGGGAAAAAGCAGACTTTTGTAAGAAACTATTGTATTGGTGTTTGGAAGGGGTGTGAGAACAGTAGACTCAGAGATTGGTAGTTAACACCTCAGAATCACACAAGAAAAAAGTGTGGAACATTTGCAGGGAGGAAGGAATAGGAAAAAAAAAAAAAGAACATTTGGTACTCATACATTAAAACACATTTACAAACTTGTATCTTAGGAAAAGGAGAAATTGGGAAATTTCCAGCAAGGTTGGCCTGGTCAGAGACTCCATGTAAATAAAGTTCCACATCTTTTGTCTGCATAGCGACATGAGGGTGTCCAATAAATGCAATGAGGAGTGAGTCCTGCAGGAAAGGCCATCTTATTTTCAAAGCCACAAAGGTCCTGTGGGTGCTAGCCCCAAGAGGCCCCAGCTCTTGTCAATGGAACGGGATTTTATAGCACATTCTTACTAATTGAAGATATTTCTTTAAGATGTAATCTTTCTCATTTTTTAATGTTTTGCAATATTATTTTTTTTCTCCACAAGTTTTAGTTTCCTGGGAGTGACTAAGGAGCTAATTCCTGAAGGTGGGTAAATGGCTCTTGATCTGCACTTTCCTTTTAACTGAAAGGCTCTCAGAGGAAAGTACCTAAAATTAAGCCTTCTTTGTTAATGTTCCCCAAACACAATTCACTATTTAAAAAAAAAATCAAGATATGCCAGATACATTTAGGCTCTAGCCAAAAAATTCTGGTCTATGAAGCACCAGTTCCTACCAAAGATGGCCTCATCTTTAAAGGATTTCATAACAATTTTGGAAACAGTTACATTGGAGCACTGCTGTAGTGTCTGCATAGTTTGGGGGTACATTCTGGATATAGGGGGTCAGAACCGGTGCTTTATTATAGTGTATTGTGATAGTGGTTTCTCCTCATCCATATTATTGTTCAATTCAGTGTTCTTTAAAGACATATTGCATGAACAATGACTAGAGCTAACATGTATTGACAAATTAATATGTGCCTGTCAATGGCCTAAGTGATAAATTTTTTGATATGAAGTAAAAGCATGCTTCTTTACTGTTGATGCAAGAATGCTCTCAAAGGTAGGGATAATGAAAAAGTTTGAGTATCTAAGAAGGGTTACTTCTGTGTTTAGAACCAATGAATGTGGCCAGCGCCACGGCTCAATAGGCTAATCCTCCGCCTTGTGGTGCCGGCATACCAGGTTCTAGTCCAGGTCGGGGCACCGGATTCTGTCCCAGTTGCTCCTCTTCCAGGCCAGTTCTCTGCTGTGGCCCGGGAGTGCAGTGGAGGATGGCCCAAGTCTTGGGCCCTGCATCCGCATGGGAGACCAGGAGAAGTACCTGGTTCCCAGCTTCGGATCAGCGCGGAAGGAAGACCTTCCTCTCTGTCTCTCTCTCTCTCTCACTGTCCACTCTGCCTGTCAAAACAAACAAACAAACAAACAAAAAACAATGAATGAGAGAACTTCAGTATTAACTTTCCTAAATACAGGGATTTTACACAACATATACAAGCTTATTGCCCTACCCTTTTAAAACCTGTTATATAAGATTGCTGTAATACTTCATGAAAAATTGTTTTTTTTAAATACATTGCACAAATTAGTTTCTTTTATTTCATGTAGGGTTAGTGGAAATCACTGAAAGATATGCAGCTGGTGGACAGATACACTGGTCTGGAGGATTCAATAAAAACTAGTAGAATCCAGCAGGGGATGCTGGAAGACAGCTGAGACCAGCAGCCAGAGGCCACATGCTGTGGCCTTTCCAATATGGCAGTTTTGAGGTAGTTGAACTTCTTGCATGGCAGTTCAGGAATATCAGAATTTAAGGCTTCACCCTAGAAGGCAACATGTTTCATATTCTAATTTTAAGCAAGTCACGAGGCCACCCCTGATTCAAGTGTGGGTACTAAGACTCCACTTCTTAAAAGGAAAACAAATTATATGTGGTCAATTTTAATCTACACACCCTTAGAGCAACTGCTGACGCACCTGCGGCACAGCAAGTGTCCCTAAAGTTTCTACAATAGGAGTCCTGGAATGCTTGCGGCCAGATGGACAGCATTTACTTCTGCAACGTGTTTGGTCCTCTGCCAGTGGAAGATGAATCAAATTCTCAGCTTTCAGCAGTTGGATTTATGTGTCCTGCTGTTGCCCCATATTTTCTTCACTAAACTATTGACCAAAATGTCTTTTTGTGTGGCTTGGGTTTGTTACTCGTTTTAGAGCTCTACCCAGTCATGAGACCACAAAAGGTCAGAGCTAAAAGAGATTCAAGGGCTAAAATGTGATCTCATTTTACAGATGAGGAAATTTAGCTCTGAAGTAGTTATGCGCCCTGTTGAAGGTCAGAAACTGATGAGTGACAGAGCACACCCTGACTCTCCTATTGCGGTCCTGACTTACCTGCAGAGTGGGCATCTTGTTCACCTAACTGTACCTTAGAAACAGCCCATCTGCCTTGATTCAGTCTATTGCATCATGAAGCATTTAACAATAAACTAGGTATTTCCATCACAACAGTTTAATCTTATATATTGTATCAGTCAGTTTTTCCTCATTATACCAAAACACCTATAAACAGCCACTTTTGCAGTAAGGAGACTTACTCAGTCATGGTTTTGTAAATTCTCAGTCCAAGATCAAGCAGTCCCCAACTGTCTGATAAGGCCAGAAGATTGTGATTGCAAAATGAGGAGTGTTGGAAATAATCAAGCTTGGTTAAAGTGTTCATATGAGGCTTATTCGGGGCAGAAAATGAGAGACAAGCTTAAGGAGTACTTGGAAGTGTTTTAACGTGGTCAGAATTTAGGCAGAAGTTACATGTTCCATGACAGTAAGTTTTCCTTTGCCATTTCACAGTGATCATATACTGATTTGGCCCAAAAGGTAGGCTTTAGGTAAGCAGGGGTGAATTTTTCATAGGCTGTAGATTAGTGTTTTCACAGCATGATTGGCTAATAGCATCTTTAGAAACAGAGTACGTTGAATAAAAAGGTTGCTGATTAGCTTTAAGAAGGACATTTCTGGGAATACAGGCAAAAAGGAATGTATAAAGAATATAGGATTGAGGCCAGCACAGTGGTGTCATGGGCAAAGCTGCCACCTGCAGCGCCAGCATCCCATATGGGCACCAGGAGTGAGCCAGAGGATGGAAAATCTCTCTCTGCCTCTCCATGATTATGCCTTTGAAATAAATCTTTTTTAAAAAAAAATCACATAATGTTGATCTAGATAACTAAGAAGAAAACACTCTGCTGCATGCCATGAAGTCAAATTGATCTGGTTAACAAGATTTGCAGGCCTCTACCTGATACTTCTCTGATGGGTCTCAGTTGATGTTTCCTTCCAGTGCTTTGCAGACTGTTCTCAGCAGAGAATCACTGAGGGAGCCAGGAAGCAGAGAGAGACAAGGAGGTTAGGCTCAACTCCCTTAAAAACCAGCCCTCTCAGAACTCCCTTCTAAGTGCACACGACCAGTGACCTAAGATTTCCACTAGGACTACCTCCTAGATACCACAACTGGATTGTTTCCAATCTCAGTGCCATCAATTTATAACTTTAAGATTTAACGTCCACATGAGGTCAGGAGTCAAACTGTGTTCAAACTATAGCACACAGCTAACCCATCTTCTCCGTCCATATTCAACATTTACTGAGTACCTACCAAATGAGAAGCACGGTTCCAGGCACACTGGTCTATGTTCCTGAAGAAATCCAGAGACATATACAAGAAGTTTTTCTTCTAGTTAGAAAGTCAGAATGCAAATTTTCCAACAGTCACTATTCTCTAGATCACTTATTTGATCATTCTGATTTACCTTTAGTTATATAACACGGTTCCTCTGCCTCCTTTCATCCATGACCAAGGGACCAAAGATTCTTCTCTTGGAAACAGCACATCTGTTCTAAGGATTGTGAGATTTTTTTTTTCTTTTCCTACTCAGAGCAGGGATTTGAAGTGGGTGTTAGTAAAACTCTCCATGGATCAATGGTGGTCTAGTCTGCTCATTAGACGAGGTGACAGTTTTGACTTCTCTAGACCACAGGGACTCTAGGTGGCAGCTCTCAGTACAGCCCTGTTAGCTTGGATTTCCTGTTTGCGTGGTGCCCGGTCACCATTAGCTTTTGTCTTGTGTTGCTTGCAGCGAATTCATCTTCCTCCCGATCCAGCCTGGAGAGGGGGCTGTTAGGGACGCCTCCTTCACCCTCAGGTCCACGCCTGTCCCGGCTCCCGGAGCTGGGTGGGATCACTCTTCCCGCACTGCCGGGAGCAGCCCGAGGACGGCGGCCCCCGCCCGGCTGGGGAGGGGGAGAAGCAGGCCCCCCACCACTCCGGGCGACACCCAAGGCCGACCGAAGGCTGGCCTTCCAAGAGGCAAGGTGGAAGTGCGGCGCGTCCCACGGGCCGGGGTGACAGTCCGCTTCCCGACACTCCGCACGCTCCCGCCCGAGGGGAGGAGAAGGAACCAGATGGGCGGGCTCGAGCGTGTGCGGCGGCGGGGCCCGGGCCGCCGGCTCCTCCCCGCCAGTGAGCCTGTCTGCCGCTCACCGCGCTGAGGCAGTGCGGCGGCGGGCGCGCCGAGGCTGCCGCCCAGCGCCCTCGCCCAGCCATGCCCGGGCCCTAGCGCGCCTGCCGCAGCCCGAGCCCCGCGGCCCGCCGCCCCCCAGCCCTCAGCCCCTAGCCCGCTGCCGCCTCTTCAATGGGCAACCTGCTCGGCGGGGTCAGCTTCCGCGAGCCCACCACCGTGGAGGACTGCGACTCCACCTGGCAGACGGACTCGGAGCCGGAGCCTGAGGAGCCGGGGCCGGGAGGCGGCGGCGGCGGCGGCGAGGGCCCGGGGCAGGAGCCCGAGCAGCCCGCGCAGCCCCCGGAGCGAGCCGGCGGGCGGTCCCGCGCCAGCCCCGCGCCGGACGAAGACGCAGAGGCGGCGGGCGCCGAGCAGGTACGCGGCCCGGTTGGTGGCCTCCGGTCGGCCTGGGGCACCCCTGGCCCTGGCCCCCGGGGGGAAGAGCAAGCGCTGGGCCACCGTCGCGTGCAGGGGCGCCGGGCGGCTGCTGGTCCCCCCCCGCCGCACGACCCCTCCGCGCCCTCGGGTGCCCCGCCGCCGTGGGGATCGGGGGCCTGCAGTGGCCGGGAGCCTGGGGCCTGCCTGGGGCCGCGACGGGAAGTCCCCGAGGCAGAACCCAACTTGGACGTGTGTTTTCTTTGCTTCTGCAGCGCGGCTCGGGAACGCGAAGGTGGGGTGGGAGGTACCTGTCTAAAAATAGAGCGTTGTGAAAAACCTTCTAGTGTGCGTATTAATGGTAAAGCCGAATCCCGAAGAGAGGGGACTGCACTACCAAGCAGCTAGCACTGGCCCCTCCAGGGACGTCTGTAGCCATTGAAAGTCTTGTGAGAAGAGGTCCCCATCCCAAGTTGAAACGCCACGTTCTTACCTCCGGAAGGCCTTTCTCTGAGGAGTTCAGGGCACTTGGAAAATCTTACCACCAGAAGACTTGTTGATCCAACTGTGCTTAAATCGTTTTGATTAATCCAGTTTGCAGGAGAGGTTAGGAAAGAGAGGAATGCCCGCTGGCGGACTAACAGTTATCAGCCTCAAAAGCAGAAACTGTGGAGGTGCTGTGAAGAAGTGTGCCCGGTGAGGCTGTTGGAGGTTTGTGGCGCCGCCTTAGGCCCTCCCGTTACCAGCTGCGGGGGAATGCGAGTGGGGAAATGGAGCCCAAATCCACTGTGGGTTTACCGGAATCAGCACCTAAACATTAGCGCCAACAAATCCCGTTAATGATCATCTCTGCTTAGGTAGAGAGGAATTATAAAGTCAGGGCAGGTTCTGTGTTCAACATGTGATTGAAATGAGCTGTAATTTTAAGGAGGGGTGCTGTTTTTAATTCTCATTTTAGAAAAAAAAAAAAACAGGAACTTGTCCAAAATCATACGGAAAAGAATGATGCAAACATGAATATGTGTGTCACCAATCTAGGAACCATAGGCCTGTTGGAATCCTGAGTGTCCTCTTCTCCCCCTTGTGTTGTGGTTTGCTGCGCTGTTGTTTTGTCTTGCTTTGCAAACCTAGGAAAGTATTAGATGCTGTACTCTAGTGTTCGTCCCTTTACTTGTCTCCAGTAACCTTCTACATAAGTTTAGGATATCAAAATACACCAGTTACGATTCAGCCCCACCAACCAGGAACAACTAATGTGAGGGAACCGTCAAAAAGTTTGTGGAAAATTCATATTATGAAAAAACTATGTACGATTTCAACATTTTTCACACTAAAATAAGCTGATCTTTAAATTTCATTTTCCATGAACTTTTTGAGTACCCTCATAGAGTACAGTTTAATGAGTGTTTCAGTCTGTTTAATTGCAACCCCAGTGAACAAGTGACCATACCAAGCCTCACTATTTGTCCTTTAATGATTAATTTTCTCCTCTAATGATTATTTTTTCTAGTTAATATCAGCATCTAAATATCACCATTTCTTCTAAAGAAATCTTTTTGATTTTGCTTTTTGACTATCAACCCCATTTTATCCATACTCTTCATACTCAATCCCTTTGCATGTTCTATAGGATTTACCTCTAAAGTATGTTTCAGACTGACAATTCACAACTTCAATTGCTGTCATCTTTGCCCCAGTGAATACTGGACAAATGATAGTGCCAACAACCAAACCAGAAAATCTAGGGAGACAGCAGCTTTAGTGGTTAAGTGGACAAATCTCTTGAGTTTGGTGTCCTTTTATATATCCAAGGGGAGTTGTTAAGTAGTTGATTATACCTTTGAATCCTGTGAATGGAGGTTTGGCCAAGAACTGGAGGCATCGGTTTCTAAGATCAGAAATATTTAAAGTCCTAGAAAGATAGGCGGTCATCAAAGAGTGATGAGGAATGAGGACCAAGCCTGGGGTAGAAGGTGTGAAGAGGAGGAAGAAGAAGAGTCAAAGAGGAGACTTATAAGGCAGACTAATGAGACAAAGTAAACCAGATGATTATAGTGCCCTCAAAGCCAGGTACTGACGATGTTTCAGGAAGGAGTGATGCATTTGTTGGCCCAGTACTGCCTGAGATGAGCATTGAGGAATTGTTTGATGAATTGCAAGATGAAGATTTGTTGAAGTTCACAAAGAGCCATCATGATGGAATTCTGAAGACAAAAACTTGGTTGGAATGAGTTGTGGGGAAAAAGGTGGAAGCAATATTGAGGTGGGGAGTATGGGTATTTCATTAGTAATGATTTAGTATGAAAGGGAGCAGAGGTATGGGTCTAATTGAAGGTGGACTTGAAGGAAGGTTTTGTATGCTTATTATGAGTTGGAGGAGTATAGGAAGATGCTGGCACATTTAGAGTTTGGAGGTTGCAGTCATTCTCATAATAATACTGGGAATCAGGTAGGGCATGAGTCATTATCTTCATTTCACAGATGAGAAAACTAAGATCCAGTTAAGTGATTTGCTTAAGGCCTAGCAGATATTAAATAACAGTGTTCAGACTCACCGTCTTCAGACTCCAAGTCCTGGGCTGTTGAAATCAAACCAAAGTTTCTGGATTGGTAATGTCCTCCACTTTTAGTGGAGATGAAATTGATTCAGACCTAATTGGTTGGACTTGGGGCCAGGACCCAGGGATTCCAGTTCTTGCAGTGTCACTGGGGTCTGGGTCTTGTTCAACTTCACCAAGCCTCAGTTGCCTTGTTTTGAAGATGGAAACACTAATAATTATTAACCAGGTGTGCTGTAAGAATCAAATGAAATAATATGCATGTAAATACTTTGTAAGTGGAAAGTACTTTCTATACAAATGTAGGATGATGATTCATATGGTTGTAGCTCAGGCTAAATAGATTCAGAAACTTGCTAGGCAGAGCTATTTTGAAACTTGTGGCAAGGACCAGAATTTATGCTTTTCTTTGCTTATGTAACATGACAGAGTAACTAATGCTAAACATCAGAGGATCTGGTGTTAAAGTATTCTGTACTTGTAGTAGTAGTGAGAATCACACTGCTTGAAAAAGTGAGAAATTTGCTTAGAGGGTGCCAGTCTGTCAACACTGGTAGGGGTGCAGGATGATAAATAAAGGATTTGGGGCAAAGCTCTTAATAGTCACTTCTAAGTTTTGTAATCTTTTTCATCATCCCCATCAGTCTCAGTGTCCTTCCGCATGACACTGGACACAAAGCACTTTCTTGTACTTTATAATAGTACATATAGTTCGAGAATACAAATCAATTATATTGACCTGCATCTTATACTTTAAAAATGACTTCTTAACAGTAGGAATTTTGCTTACAATATGAGTAAACTTCTACATGTAAGTTACTTCAATCTGATGCTCATTCCATTTAAGAGCTTCTTTTGTGCTTTATGTGTGTAGGTTTTATATTTATATCAATCACATTGTTATGAATGATGTAATTTAAAAACTATTATTTATTCTAAAATCTTTTCTTAAATATTATTTTGCTTCCCAGTATAGCTAAATGTTACAAATTTAATGACAGTTTTCTTTGTAGAATTTATTACCTGACACTTTTATTTTAGGATTTTATTTATTTGAGAGGTAGAGTTGCAGAGAGAGAGAAACAGAGAGAAAGGTCTTCCATCTTCTGGTTCACTCTCCAGATGGCCGCAATGGCTAAAGCTGAGCCATCCAAAGCCAGGAGCCAGGAGCTTCTTCTAGGTCTCTACAGCAGGTACAGGGGCCCAAGCACTTGGGCCATCTTCTACTGCTTTCCCAGGCCATCAGCAGGGAGCTGGACTGGAAGAGGAACAGCCGAGACATGAACTGGTACTGCAGGTGAAGGCTTAGCCTTCTATACCGCAGCGCCGACCTTCCTAACACATTTTTAGTATTATGTATTCTAAAATAAATTTTGTTATAAGCTCACTTCTGTTATGCATGGTAAAATGTATATCTTAAATTCCTTTTAGCCTCCCTTTCTGATGGATAATGACCCATAACATTTGACTCCCACTGGGCTTTGGTGAATAATAAGGTTTTTTTATTTAGTAATATCACTTAAGATAATGCTTATGGTTCAAATTAGGAAAATTGAGTGCCAACAAATGTTGCTAATAAGCATTATTAAAAGTATATTTATAATATTTTTGTTAATATGAAGCCAGGAGCCAGAACTACATTCAGGCCTCCCATGTGGGAGGCGGGGACCCAAGGACTATCCTCTACTACTTTTCTAGGCACATTAGCAAGGAGGTGGATTGGAGGTAGAACTGCCAAGACTCCAACCAGCATTCTGATACAGAATACCAGCTTTACAAGTGGTGGTAACCACTGCACCACAGTGCTGGCCCTGGACAAGTTAATAATTTAAGCTTTAAAGAAAGCTTATTACATGTTGGAGGGGTATAGGAAGATGCTGACACATGGATGATCATTATTTTAAATTTGTTCTGGAAATTTCTCTGTGAAATTTTCTTGCTTTGACATGTAAATAGAATTTCATGTTTTGTTTTAGGGTGTTGATGCTACTGAAGCAACTGCCAAACCAAAGAGAAGTTTTTATGCTGCGAGGGATTTGTACAAATACCGACACCAATATCCGGTAAGAATATGGATTTTTTTTCCTAAATGTAAAATGTTTCCATTCGGTTTTACTAATTTTATTATGTCAGAGAGGAAATGTGCAAGAAGGATCTTTGTGCCTTTTCTGTGTTTCCATGTGCTGGAGATTGATTTATTTTTTCCTTCAGCAGAACTTCAAAGATATTCGATATCAAAATGACTTGAGCAATCTTCGTTTTTATAAGAATAAAATTCCATTTAAGCCAGACGGTGAGTAATCTGCTACCTTGGTAAGAAAGCAGACTTTCCTACTCTTCTATGATTAGTGCCTTTGTTCACTGACTAGTTTCGCTTCGCTATGCAGTCTAATGTGTCCCCAAAGTCATAAGCACTAGAATTGTGAGCACCCACTTAGTAAATGTTGGAGGAATTCTTTAGATTCCTGATATCTTCTTACCAACTGTTTATCATGGCTGTTATCTGAAAGGTAGTAAGGGTGACTTTTGTGAGAGGAATAGAGAGGAGAGTTTCAGGAATTAGAATTTTAGGTAATTAAAGATCATTAGAGGAGATCAGATTCGGCTTTCTCATCTTACAGTTTGGGTCGTTGGGTCTTAAAGCCTAAATGACTGACTTGCCGAGTCAATCAACTGAGGTAAATTTGTGTGTAGATTCCCAAGTGTCCCCTGCTCTTCCCACTGTGCCATACCTCAAAATTCTTAGCATGTGATTAAAAAGTACTGTTTGTATTTAGAATTTCTTGTCAGTTTTCAGATTTAAGGGTCAGGAAACTACACCCGTGATCGTTCAGTGTTCCAGTGTCTTGGGCAGGGAACTATAGATACAGTAAATCTCCTAACTCTGTGTCTCCTTCACAATTCTGCAGTTGCCCTTGGAGGAGTCTTTTCCAAATCCATAGGGAGAGGTTGCAGCTGCTATGGTCGGTTCACCACAAAATTGTGTATTTCATTGAGGTACCATGCTGTGGTTCAGGGTGGGCATCCTAACTTTATCCAAGTCAAACCAGTAAAGCCAGCTTCTTTCCTTCAAGTCCTTATTTGTGTTACCAGACAGCTCTGCTTCCTGCTCTCTGCTGTCAGTGGAAACTGAGCCAAATCCACAGCAATGGAAGCCTGGGTTTGAGGGTTGTGGATTGCAAGGCTTTGAAAATGGCAGACCCTTGCATACTTTGGTGAACTTCAGGAAGGTGATCCAAAGGTTGGGTGTTATATCAGTAAAAGGGAGTCCTGTCCTATGGTAGTTAAGACTTAGAAACAGTGTGGAAATGGCCAGATACTATAAACTGGTGGTACCCGGGGAAAAGAATAGCTGAGTTATATTTAGAGAAATACTGTGTTTTTGTATAAAACTGACTAAATGGCCAGACTTGTGAATCAGGGACATTTTGTTGTAGTGAATTATTATAGGGAACAAAGGCATGTGGTGAAAGGGACTTTTTTTTTTTTTTTTTTTTTTTTTTTTTTTTTTTTTTTTTGACAGGCAGAGTGGACAGTGAGAGAGAGAGAGACAGAGAGAAAGGTCTTCCTTTTGCCGTTGGTTCACCCTCCAATGGCCGCCGCGGCCAGCGCGATGTGGCCGGCGCACCGCGCTGATCCGATGGCAGGAGCCAGGAGCCAGGTGCTTTTCCTGGTCTCCCATGGGGTGCAGGGCCCAAGCACCTGGGCCATCCTCCACTGCACTCCCGGGCCACAGCAGAGGGCTGGCCTGGAAGAGGGGCAACCGGGACAGAATCCGGCGCCCCGACCGGGACTAGAACCCGGTGTGCCGGCGCCGCTAGGCGGAGGATTAGCCTAGTGAGCCGCGGCGCCGGCCGAAAGGGACTTTTACTTTGTGGAACCAGAAAGACCCGTGTTCTGTTCCTAGATTGACTTTTTCCTGGAGTGTGACTTGGAACAAATCACACAATTTGTCAAGAGTAAAATGAAAGATTTTCATTTCCTCCTCTTTGGAGGAGTTTTTTGAAGATTACTCTGGATAATATACCCTGTGTATATGATTTGTTTGGGAAAACCATATAGTATGCACTCCACAGCTTTCTCTTTCATTTTTTCTTCCTTTTAGCGTTACTTCTCTCCTCTTCTCTTTGTCCTTTGCTTGTTTTCCTCCTTTCTTTTTCATTGGCATGCATTCCATTTTGATCCTTTCTAGTACTTAAAGAACTATTATAAGCCTCTAGGATAGGGATGGGAAACCTTTTTCTGTACAGATGCAGATATGTAAATATATATGTAATATTTAAATATGTAAAAATATATATGTAAATATTTCAGGCTTTGTAGAATAGTTCTATATTGCAGCTACTCAACTCTGCTTTTATTGTGTAAATACAGTCATGGACAAAGCATAAATGAATGTGCATACCTCTGTTTCAATAAAACTTTATTGACAAAACAACTGGCAGGCTATGGTTTCTCAACCTCTGCTTTAGAGTACATTGCTCAATAGACTTTTCTATTTTTTTAAAAAGTTAGGCTTATTGTATATTTGATGTAGGAAATGCATCTTTCAAAAGCATTATCATTTTGTGCTGTTATTAAATGTTAAAGAATTTTAATTCAAATGATAATATACATTCACATTGTTTTAAATGGTTCACTTTCTAAATGTTTAATACTTAGGTGTTTACATTGAAGAAGTTCTAAATAAATGGAAAGGAGATTATGAAAAACTGGAGCACAACCATACTTACATTCAATGGTCAGTTATGTATTATCTGTCTTGAACCATGTCCTGTTTAATCATGTATGTTTTCCAGACAATGTTAATAGAAAAAAATTATTTATTTTTTAAAATATAGGCTTTTTCCCCTGAGAGAACAAGGCTTGAATTTTTATGCTAAAGAACTAACTACATATGAAATTGAGGTAAGACAGGCTTATTTCATTTAACATGAGATGATTTTATATATTACTGTCTTGGTAGCTGCTGAATCATTTCAGCTGATGTTGTTCTGTTTTTGTATTAGGAATTCAAAAAAACAAAAGAAGCAATTAGAAGATTCCTTCTGGCTTATAAAATGATGCTAGAATTTTTTGGAATAAAACTAATTGATAAGACTGGAAATGTTGCTCGGGCGGTTAACTGGCAGGAAAGATTTCAGCATCTAAATGAGTAAGTAAAACTCCTGTGAAAAGTTTGGGGCCAGCACAGTATTTTCCTATGGTTGGAGTTCTTTATAGAACATAGGAAGAACTTGCAGTTGGGCCAAGAATTTGAATTCAAAAGCGGATACATTTTATTCTCAATAATTCTGTATTCTAAAAAATACAGTGTGTATACTGGTGTGCAGTATGCTTTTTGGGGGCATTGTATCTTCTTAGATTAAATTCATGAATTGAAAATCACATAATAAGAATGAGATATGTGTCTTGTTTTTATTTTTGTTTTTTACTAAAGAAGAGGGAAAATTATAATAATCTTTAGATTATTTTACCTGGATTTGTTTTGCTATATTCTTTTACTTGGAAATTTATAAATTGCATTAATACCTATAACCAAAGTATATTTTAAAAAATATTTTATTCATATGCAACCTGACTTTTTAAGAAAATATAGGGTAACTTATGAGTGCTGTCCTTTAAAATCAACTTTTTAGCCTATTATAATTGTCTAAACTGGACAAGTACTAAGAAAAAACAGTAAAGTAATTGCTCTTTGACCAAAAAATCTTTATGCATCAGTTCTCTGAATTTTTTGTAACTTTCATCTTATTTTGTTAAAATGACTATAAAATGTTAAGCCTTCCTTTTTCTTTATTACTTTTATAAAATCAGTATTAAAATAGTAGTAGCTTAGACTAAAACACTGAAGATACGGATATAGTGCTTTATGATCCTGGCTAGAAAATTCATTAACTCAGAACTCACGTTAAGGTTGATTGATGTAGGGCACTGAAAGTATAGGTGTATCTCTACTTAAGCATGCGGGTAACTATTTCTGGAGAAAGTTTCTGAGCACTTATAAGACTGCCGAAGAAAGCTGTATGCCGGTACCCTGTTGACAAGACGCATGGCAAAAGTAAATCTCTGGAGAAGATCTGATAGTACTTCATCTCTCATGTGCTCATAACTGGCATTTTAGAGCTCCTTCCTCCCCAGCTTGTGGTTTGGGGTTGGAGTAACAATCTTGCTAAGTAAATTTTGTTTGAATGTATAAGTGATGAAAAAATATATTCTTCAGCTCAAATCTTCCTTTGGGGTTTTATTATCAGATCCTCTGATTTACAGCCGGAAACAGGGCCCTTTCTAGAGGCTCTGGCTTGAGTCAGAGGAGTGGGAGTGAGAGCCAACAGTCATGTCTCACTCCTCTGCCCCATCCAGCTACCTTTCTTTCCTTTCCACCACCATTGTCTCTCTTTTTTTCCTTTTCCAGCTGTGAATTAACTGTCTTGGAATCTGCCAGAAAACATGTTTCCTCTCTGGGGCAGTGCCAAAAAAATTTTATTGACTAGACTTGAGCAAATTATAGAGGATGATATAAAAACATCTATTCCATTTTCTTCTTCAGTTGAGTTCTTTTCTGATTGACTCATAAATGTCATAACTTATTTGTGTTTTAATCTGTATGACATCTTGAGGTTTTTAGGGTAGGCAGGAAACCCAGTATAGTTATACTAGCTTAAGCAGAGGGAAATATTGCGTCCAAGTGAAATGAAATAAGGTTGAGTGAACAAGTGACCATTATTAAAACTGGTGAAATGTTTTCAAGCACAAAAGTATAAATGTATAGACCAACCACAAAGATGCATTTCCAGTTTTATTTGTAATCAGCTTGGATCGCTGAGACATTCTAAATCATATTTTAGGCCCTGGAATCTCTTTTGACTCTTACATCTCCTATTCTTATGTTTTGTGAGAGCTCTCTTCACCAAACTACTCTCCCTGACAGTTTCAGCACCATTTACTGCCCTGCCCTTTGCTGGCATCTGGAATAGCAGCTTCCCTGTTTTATCTGCTGTTTCCAACACAAGAAGGGTTTTAGCCACTCTTCTGTTTTACAGTTTGTCTCTCATTGTAACTTTTATTTCAAATCATATTGAAACACCCAATTGCTTTCTTTTATAGTTTTGTGGCAGATTTCTGTTAACTGTTTTCATCATTCCAAGTTTTCCTCTTTTTTATGCAGTTGAAGAATATGTAGAAAAGGATACCTGTGTACAGAAATTTTGCTTGACCATTTGTCTCATTTGCCTTTGATTGGTTATGTGAAGCTGATTGCAGATGTAGTATTTGTTTTGTCATGTAGCTCCTTTTTGAAAAAATGCACATCCACCTTTCCATATGTCTCTTTCTCATAGACTCATGAAGCAGATGTTGCTCAAGAGTTGTGTCACTAAGTTTTTAGAATATACAGACTTCATATGAGCATAACAGCCAAGTCAGCTCTGCTGTTAGTGGCACATTTTCTTAACTTCATCCACATTTGTATTGTCTCTAAGACTCTTACATCCTAACTATAAAAAGTACAGACTCATAGTGCTGAGACATTATCTGTAGAATGTTTTACCCTTTGGACTTCTCAGAGCTGAATGTTAAGATAACACTGTTGCAGTAAACACCCAGAAGGATGAAGATGATCATAACTGTGGGGTTTGTCTTTTCCAGTATTTGGTTAATTTGAATGATTATGCTTTTTGTTTTGTCCAAGCATCTCTCCTAACAAACTATAAAACCATGGAATTTTCCCCTTCCATCTCTCAACCTCCTTCTCCACCTTTCTCAAATAATTTCCTACTTATTCCTACGTAAAAACTCAAGGCAGTTTTGGAAACTAGGACAGGTATATGCAGTGCTTGTGCAAAGTTAATGCCTGAGATTTAAAACAGGCTTTAGGGAGTTGGAGCTAAGTGATGACTGTGGTTATGTAGCGATATTGTGTAAATAAATACCTGGTTTGTCTATGACACAGGAGTTTATTTCAAGATTTGGCCAACTATGTGCAATAAGGCATGGATTGAGCTGAGTGAGTGAGGCTGGGTAGACAGATTATGAATTGTGACGAAAACACATTTGGAAAACATGAATCAAGTAATGTTAGTTTTGAGAAAGAAAGGAAAGATTTTAGTGTAATCTCATGGAAAATGTATCATTAGAATCAAGGCCTTTAGAAATAAGATTTAAAATTCTTTGGTAGGGAATAAGGAGGAAGGAGTGTCTTGGGATGTTAGAGAATGCATTTATCAAGTTGGGATAAGTACAAAGATGTACTAAACCTTTAAATGACAATAACAATGATGACAATAGTTTTAAAAAGCCTCTAATATTTATTGAATTCTTGTTGCCCTGAATATGTGTCTTGTCGTTCAGTTCTTACAACAGTCCAGCAAGTTGCAGGACATATCCCCTGTTTTACAGATGAGGACACTAAGAGACATTGTAATTACACATAGCTGCTAAGTGACAGAGCCAGGGTATGAATTTGGGTCTGAGTCTGAAGCCCACCCTCTTGACTATTGAATTATGCTCTGCAAAATGTCAGTTTTGTATCCTTTGTGAGAATTGGTTAATCAAGGTAGAGTAGTTTTTGCTGCTTTTCTTTTTGAGTGGGCTTATATAGTAGATTTTGCTGATCAAATGATGTAAATTGCAGCACTCAACTGTTGGCTGATGTGTGTATTTTCAGTACTGGGTACCTGCATCAGAACCAGTACATTGGTGGTGTCGCAAATAAATGCTCTCTTTAATGAACAAACAATTCAACATCAGTGGAGCTGAATTTAAATCTAAATATTTTCCTAATAGGAAGAACACAAAATAAACAAAGGCAGTTTGTTTCATACTTTTTAGTTTCACATAGATTGACATTACATTGAGGTGTAAGGGTTTAATACCTTCTAATTTACTCTTCTTAATGGTGTCTAATAAGATCTTTTTCAGAAAGTCTTTACAAAGTATGTTTGTATGACTTACAGTTCCATAAAAAAAAATGCTTCTCTGATCATTTTCATTCCCCTGCTTTCTTCCACTTGACTTTCCCCTTCATTTTATTCAATCCTCTTTTACAGGTCTCAGCACAACTATTTAAGAATCACTCGCATTCTTAAAAGCCTTGGTGAGCTTGGGTATGAAAGTTTTAAATCTCCTCTTGTAAAATTTATTCTTCACGAGGCTCTTGTGGAAAATACTATTCCCAATATTAAGCAGAGTGCTCTGGAGTATTTTGTTTATACAATTAGAGACAGAAGAGAAAGGAGGAAGCTCCTGAGGTTTGCCCAGAAACATTACACGCCTTCAGAGAATTTTATCTGGGGACCACCCAGAAAGGAACAATCAGAAGGAAGCAAAACTCAGAAAATGCCTGCTGCCCCTGCCCCCAGTCACAACAATCAGACTTCTGTGCACAAAAAATCCAAGGACTCCAAAAACTCCTCCTCGTCTGCTCATTTAAATAGCAAAGCAGTGGATGAAAAAAAAGCAGCACCACAAGAACCTGGGGAAGAAACAGATAGGCCCAGCCCAGAGCCCAGCAATGAAGCTACCAAGCCAAGAAACACAGACAAGGACAGTAATGTTGAAAACCCAACCCCACAACCTGAAAAAACAGCTACTAATCCCACAGAAAAGAACGAGAGTGCATCTCCTGAAGAAAATGAAGGTGAAAATCCTAACAAAGACAATGAGAATCCCGGAAATACAAGTTGTCATGATGATATACTAACACAATGAATTATCAGAAAGCCCACAAATCAATTTAGGTAAGGGAGGAAAAAACTGGTATGGCATTTTTCCTAAAAAACAGAGATGAGTTCACATTTCAAATTTCAGCCATCTGTTTGTGATTTCTGTTGGAAGCATTTTGTGGTTGTTTGGTTTTTTTAAAATTTTGAACGATATTGAATTGGATATTTAGTAAGTTTTAAGACAAGATCCAATAAATAAATATATTCTGTAGTGCTTTTAGGATGTGAGTTTTTAAATTCTGTGTAGAATTACTTTTAAATTAGTTTCAAGGTATCTAGAAATAATCATGTAGTATCTGATAAATCAAATAGAGTCTTTCAAGAGATTACAGTCTCCATGAAGAAAATCAAGAGGATAATTTCATTGTATTGTCATACCTGATTTATGGATTAATTCTTTTAAGCTCTAAGAAAGTTCGGTTTTCCCAGATGCTTTCAGAAAGTAATCTGGGTTCTTTGATTACAACACCTCCAGGTGTTTTACATTCTGATAATGAGATGGATGCCCTCGTCTGCCAGTGTTACTATCTTTTCCTTTTCCCCTCTTTCCATGCCTACTCCTGAGCCACCATCTCTGTCAGCCACCGTGTACATTTCTAGTATACGTTAGGATAATCACCTAGAGCAAAGTCTAAATGGAACAGAGGGGGCTTTTAATTGTATGAGTTCAAGAATTTACTTTGTTTAAAAGAATAGAAAAGCTTTCTGTTAGTGCATAAAAACACATTTTGATGCACAAGTCCCAGAAAAGAACTTTTCTTTCTGTGGCTGTACCCTATCAATTTAACGGTTGATTTTGATGCAAATTACCAAAGAATGAAAAACTAAGAAGGAAATTACTCACTTTTAAAAGACATGTTTCTTTTGTTGTCAAAAAGGCAGTAGTTCCTTTAAACATGAATATCTCAGTATTTTGTGGGTTATGAAATTAATAATGTTTAATCCACAGTGTATCTTTATCACACACATGCACACATATAATTTGATGCATCTCTAAGTTGTCAAACTTTGAAATTTGAGAACAGATTTGAAATTCCATATATACTAAGCACTCAATATGTTATATAATATTGGTTAAGGACAATTTGACTTCCTATAATATATTACAAATTGGAAACCTAAACACCGCAATGAGAACTTTAAAGCATTTATACAAATATAGTTCAAGCGATTAATAGGTAAAGCATTTTCATTTTATTTCATTTAGAAAGGAATTTTTTTTGTGTCTCAGGCTCTCAGGAAAAGTTCTGTTCACCGTGTCCTCCCAGAGAATGTTTACTATGTCCTATCTCATATCATGTCGTGTCACCTTCTTTTACCTCCATTGAGCCATGCTTTCAGCAGTGGATTTCTGAAAAATAGTTATACCTATTAAGGCATATGATTTTATTGCTTTGAAGTTTATATGAAACCATCCAATCCCTAACTAATTTTTCTGAGTCTTAGTAGAACTCTTGTTTCATATCACATTGTAGGTACCACATAGAACATTTTTACATTTTTAATTTCCATAATGGACAACTTTTTTGCTTTTTGTTGTTTTCTGAAGTGAGTATGAGGGTTTGAGGAAACAATTGCTGTTGCACTTCAGTTTGATTTTTTTATGTACAAGAAATACATGGATTCTCATTCATGGTGCTTGTTGTTAACAGTATCCCCATAGAGCTCACTATATATTCTTCATAAGGTTTCGGGGATGAGAATAGGTTGTCAAACTATGCTGAATGGTAGGAATAGGATTAATTTAATTCAAATTATCTCACCAATTCTGCATACATAGTAATGCATACATGGTAACAGTATGCTTCCTAAATACATAATCTTAAAAATTATGATCAGATATTAAAATATTAAGTTACCAGACAGTAAAATAAATGAGTATAATCTGAATTACTTAGAAATAGCAGTATATCAAAACTCCTAGAAGTCAGAACATTTTATTAATGATTTAACTTTTAGAATATTACTCATACTTAGAGATTTCAATTACTATGTCCCATTTAGTATGCGAATATTTAGTTTCAAGGGGAAAGCTGCCTGGCTTCCATCTAACTTGGTGGCCTTTTTTCACCATGTTTTTTTTTTTTTTTTGATGAATATTCATGTGTGACTGTGTTTCCTACATTTAATGTGCACATAACTTATGAGAGAGTTATTCAATGGAGAATAAATAAGGGGATGTCATTTCCTTTTGCAAATAAAAATTGAGTATCTATAATTTTTTTATTATGAACACTTTTTACATTTAACAGTTTTTTTAAATAAGACCTATAGATATGTATTTATGTGTGTCTTAGATAATGAAACAGCCTCTTGTGTCTTACTCGTATGTTTGGTATTTTTAAAAACTAAAATATGCTTGAAGCAATTTACTGAGAAGCTGTTATAAAAAATTCAGTGAAGCATGGGTAAATAGCTAGAAATATTATTGAATCTTTGCAAATATATAGTCTTTATTGTACCACAGACTGCAAGGATACTAAATATTGACTTGATAAAATATAAACTTGCATTTCATGGCAAATAGAAGCTATATTGCTTGATTAGTGTAGTACATTTCTAATATTTTGTGCTTTCATATATCAAAGGAGATAAAATATGTGAAAATATTTTGAAATACTGTAAAATGATATTTAATTATAAGCTATATTTCTGTAAGTAGAGAAAAAAGTTTATAAAATTAAGAATATGATACCATTGTACATTTTCATGCTCAATCTCCTAAGAAACTCAGAAAAGATCATAATAGAAGTGAAAGTGTATTTGTTCTCACTAAATCTAGTTGTCGATTCAAAAATTATGTTATCTAGTTTTATTTTGAATTTAGGTTTTGAGATTATTTATTCCCAAATTCAAAGAGGAAATAGCAACTCAAGAGTTGCTAGAGAGGTTCTAAGACTCTTGGCTCAGTATTAAAAATGTAAACATATGAAAATGCCATAACCCCTGCTGCAGTCATTATATTTCATATTCTTTCATATGAATTTATCTAGTCTGCTTCTAGAGTTTGTATACTTTAATCTGAGTGAAAGTATGATCTAGTGAAAAGGGAAAAACAGTGTAGTATTACACCCGAGTTAGCCTTTACAAAATAAATAAATATCCATACCAGTGGTCAAAATTTGGTTACCTGATAGATGGAGAATATACAGTTATTGTTTCAGTGTCATTTCCCAAGTTTGTGGTTGAGTTATGGTTTAGTTTTATTGAGTAACTAAATCAAGTTTTAAGCTATAATTGAGGCACTTCTAAAATCTTTATGATCTATACATCTTTGGAGTCTGGGTTAACTGGGGTCTCCTATAGGATTTTTTTTAAGATTTCTGGTTTTTGCCCACTCAGAAAATTCCCCATTCTCATTTGGAGTATACATTACCTATAAGATAGACTGGAATTAGATGTGCTGCAGTCGCTTCAAGTGTAGGTACAGTTGTAGAGAAAAGAGGTCTAGGTCAATGAAGATCTAGAAAATTAGGAGAGTTTTGACTACTGGCTTCTTTGGACTTTGAATTCTGTACTGTTGACTTCAGAAACAGATTTGTATGGGTTACCTGTAAAGGGACAGTGTGTACTACCCTGCCTCCTCCCCTGTTCCTGTGATTCAACCCGCTCAGCAGATTGTGTTCCCAGGCTGTGTTTTTAGAATTTATTTACTTGTGAAATTAATAATAATTATAAATATGAATGCCTGGAGGTATCCAGATGTGCCTTAATGAATGGAAACGGCTTTCATTCAGAAGTTTACATTTTTACTCCATTGTAAAATCTTGTCATAAGGAGCTTTCCAAACCACAAATACCCGTTGTTTTGATGAGATTTACTTTGGTGCTTTATCATTTTGAAGAAATTGCCATTTGGGGCAGTAGCATCAATTCATTAAGTATACTCACCACAGTACTCAACATTGTGTTGAGTGAGTGTGACCAGAAGGGTTTAGAGTAAGAAAGTTTAACCTATATTGTTGTTACATTTGTTGTGCTTTTTCTTAGCTTCTCTATATGCTGTAATTTTAATTTTAAACATTCCTTAGTTACTACAAGTAATACTTGTCTGTGTTTTACTTCTTGTTCTTAGATTTAGGTGGATATAAAAACTGGAATCATATTAGAGAAATAATTGAATGTTTAATTCCAATTGTTTGGGGAAATTTGACATTAATTTCAAAAACTTTTATGCCATAGTCTTTGGAAACATTTAAAAAGCACTGTTCTTGCCTTTTTCTATACTACAGAGAGTGTTGTCATCTCCTACTTTGTTCTTATTCTGTTGTGATTTGTTTCAGTTATTTGTGGGAAATAACTTCTTAATATGTTTGTTTTCTTGAATTAAAGTTTTCATGTGGAGAATATTATGATGTGCTTTGTGTTATGGCCTGAATCCCTAATGGAAGTAGATTATAGAGTGGGGGAGATAAGAGTTAGAGAGAGCATCCTGGCGAGGCAGAGCTAGCACTGAGCCGACCCTCCACTGGCATAGGTGGATCCTCTGAGCCCCTCGAGGTACTGAGGGCGCTAGGCCTGTCATCTCTGACTTCTGGAGGACATAAGCCACCTTGGACTCCATATAAAATTTTAATGAACATCAATTTTTACAGAGTATCTACTGTAATTTATTTGCTGCCACTTTATAGTTCCAAAAATTGTGACTGGTTGGGCACCTGCTAGGTAAATTATAGCTATATCTTTATAACTATCTTGGGAAACATTGTAATACTACTCCCCCCCATACTCCACTTCTTTAATCAAAGTGATTTTGGGCTCTTTCATTAGGATATATAAAAACCTCAGAGAATAAGCATTAATGTTCACATATGGTAAAAGACTTTTTCTAACAAATATGGAAAATATTTATCATATTTTGATCTTTTAAATTATAAAGGAGTTGGTAGAACAATTTCCACTAACTAGGGGCATTGGTTATCTAATAAGCTTTAGTCCTAAGAAATCCTGCACCCAAAGATCAAATGAGTGTTATTTCAGGGTGAAAACATTTAGTTTTATGTAAAGGAAAAGAATACCAACAAGATTAGAAACAGTAATAAGAAGCTATAGAAATAAAGGCCTAATTAATGATAAGTGTTTGCAGGTGTCAGAATTACTGGACGTGATGAAGGATCCAGAAAAGCTGCCGAGTGGGGATGTTTCATGAATCCACGTCACATTTGTGCCAGGATGTCAGGAATCTGTGTGGAAACAGATCCCATTAGTATTTTCATTTGAACCTGAATTCTGTTTAGTCCATTTGAAACCTTCCAGTAGAGTGATAGAAGTAATCAAGTGACTAGATACCAAGTTTAATTCCTTTGTCTGTGTGTACCATCAGTGGGTGGTTTTATTAATAAGTTAAATTGAGGAACTGTCTTCAATTAAGAGAGGAGTCAGTGATAGGTGTTTGTGAGTGAAGTGTCCGTCTCCCATACTGGCCAGAGTTGACAGCATCTTTGTTGTGTGGTGTTACAATTGAGAGAAACAAATGAGCACCAACTGTTGGATCCTTTGACAGACATCTGTTTTCCCTTTTAAAGAAAGGGCTTTTACTGTTCTATCCTAAATAAGATGTCTGTTCTTCTTTAGTATTCTCTAAGAAGATAGATGGCAGACTAAGTCCAGTTACTTTTTCAATTTGGAAACTGTTGTGTCCTTTGTAATTTGAATAGTTTAGGAAAGTGGGTAGGATTCTCGCAGAGGTGTGTTTTACTTACCACGTGGGCTTGGACTCGAGTGGCCACCAGGTCTTCTCTGTGCTCTGCATTCAGCGGTAATTTGAATTACAGGATGCTATGCATGTTTGTTAGTACCAATACCATGTGTATGTGGTAGAAGTTGTAACCAGTTTCTGGATCTGTATGGTACTATAACATACTTACTTTATAATTCTGTAAGTGTATGGCAGTGTTATGCCAAAAGTGGATAAAGAGCAATAGTTTCTCTTGCTTACTGCTATATTTTAAAATACTGTTTCTAAAATAATACATTTAGAGTTCCTTTAGAGTAATTATTTTTAATAACTATTGCCAAGTATACATCCTGTAAAGTAATAAAATCTACTTCATGTTAAGTAGCATTTTAACATTGTGCTACAGTACATTATAATGATTTTGCATGATTAAAATATTTTTAAAGATCTGAAAAAATGACGTGCTGGTTTCCTATTATTAAATTTATGTTTTTTATGATTAACATATAAGATTAATATTATTTCCTTTCATCTTCAAATAAATATTTTATTGTGAAGGGTGAAATCTTACATATGAAGTTATTTTTACTGTGAGATTTTTACAGGCATATCATATGTATAAGACTTGGATGTTTCTTTGCTCTCTTTTTACTTTACTGCAAAGTTTTGAAAGTATATTTCATAGAGTTGAATGAATACGAAAGCTAGTGGATATGTGTGTTTTGTTTATTTAAGTGGGCTTGTGTTTCTAAGATGTCAGATTTTTGAATAATAAAAATGCAGTTGTGAAATCAAAGTGAGGAGGTTGCTCACAGGACAATATGGGCACAAGTAAGGAAAGCATAAAGTTGAGCTTGTGTTGATCTACCTGGGCAGCAAAAGAGAGGATGAAAGAACTAAGGAAAAATTGTGGGACAAGTATGAAGTCATACTATGCAAAATTGAGAAAACGTTGAAAGAAGAAAAAAATGACAGCTAAGGTGGTGATTGAGCATGATTTTAACTAAAGCCTTTTGGATGAATTGTTTAGGAGAAAGGAATGCATACAAGCATAATTGTTGTAAAGAATGGATGTGTCCTGGTAATAGGAAAAATAGAAGGGTTTTCTTTTCCCCAGAGATTGAAGGCCTGAGGCAATGTAAAATCTTGAGAAAACAGAGATTCTCACTTTTGCATGAATGTGAAATTTAATATAAGAGATTTTTGGAGACAAGATTCATAACATTCTCCTTACGTTAATCCTCAAGTGGGTCTAAAGCAGGCAAGCTCGTGTCTCAGGGACAAAAGGAAGTCCCAGCCTGGATTAAAGCGATAGGCAGTTGGCTTCTTGTGGGTGATTTTGGGCTTTGGAGGTAGTGGCTGAGTGAGTTGTCAGACTAATACAGGAAACACACAAAGATTATCCTGCCTTTAGGATTATCCCCATGAATATGTAGGATTAATTAGAAGAACATTTTAAAATTGGATACTAAAGAGACAGATTACCAGCATGGCTTTAGCTTACTACTCAGACTGGGTTTATTAATTTTGCTATAATAGCTAGCATTCCTCTATTTTATAACCTTATTGCATACATAGCACTATCAAGGAATATAAAAATATTTTCTTTTAGTGTGGTATGTAAAGTGTCTTTGGTGTAGCTGAAATAGTCGGTTTCACCTACTCTTGGATTTGGGAAAGGAAGAGACTAGAGGAAGAAGGAATAAACAAGTAAGTGGTAGACAAGGTGACCCAAATGGGATCTGACAGCGCACCGTTGAGGACGGAGGGTGTCTGACTTCTTCAAATAGATGATGTAACTGTTGTAAGAAAAGTTCAACAAAAATCGCTGAAGGGGAAGAGGAGTGATGGCAAAAAGGTTTTGTTTAATGGAGAGAGCAGCAGGCTTTGAAGCCAGGTGGACTTGGGTATATTTGGTGACCTCTTCACTTATAATTGGCCGTGTGGCCTTGGGCAAATGGGGTAAATTCTCAGTCTCCGGTCTCATTGGTAATAATAGCTACTTTGTGTGTTTCTTAGAAGGATTGGAGAGAGTGTAGGTGAAATTCAGGGGCATATCCCAGATACTCCTTAAAAGTAGCTGCTGATTTTCTAGAAAAAAAAAAAATGCGATGCTTAGCATGACAGATATTATATAGCATTTATCTCAGTGGAAATTAGTCTAATCTATGCTAAGCATGTTTATAAATTGAAATAAATATTGTTTTACTTACAATGTCAATGTATTTCTTACCCAGAAAAGCTGCCAGTTATTTAATTGGTGATTTTATATTAAATGTACTGATGTTGGTAAGATAAAAAATTTCCCTCACTGTGAATGTAATGAATGTACAAAAACAGCCCTTTGCTATTCCCTTAATAATTTTTATAATAATTTCTTCTCTGCCAAGACAAGGATTGGAGTATGAAGCAGAGATGAAGCCTTTCATGAAAGGAGCGAGCAAGAGAGAGAGTTTGCACTTCTGTCCACTAGTGTACTCCTCAAATGCCCACAGCAGCTAAGGCTGGGCCAGCATGAAGCTGGAGCCCAAAACTCCATCCTCATCTCCTATGTGGCAGGAGCCCAAGTACTTGAGCTATTTGCTGCTGCCTCTCAGGAAGCATTAGCAGGATGATGGATTGGAAGCAGAGGAACCTAGGCCCTGGCCCAGCACTCTGACATGTGATGCTGGCATTTCAAGTGGCTTAGCCTGTGCCTCAATGCCTGCCCCGATTGATTCTTGTTGAAAGCAGGAGAGTTTTAAATTTTAAATTAAATAAATACATATTTCCTTTGTATCTTAATGGGAAGGAGCTTAAAACTTTACATATGAAGTTTGCTCCCTTTATATAAATAAAATCATTTTTAAAATCTTTTTTTAAATTATTTAAGAATTAGTTAGAAATGTATATGTAATTAATTCTGTGAACATAGTGGCCTATTTTCCATTGTCTATTTATAATTGGAATGAGGAGGAAATAATCTGATGCTACATAAATATTCATCTTTCAAAATGCTAAATTATAGTCATCTTCAGAGTGTGACATTTAAAAAGGGGTAATCAAAGATCTTGTTCATTCTTTTCTCCCCTCAGAATGTGACACATGTATTTTTTTTTAAGACCTATTTATTTTATTTGAAAGGCAGAGTTACAGAGAGGCAGAAGCAGAAAGATTGAGAGAGGTCTTCCATCCACTGGTTCATTCCCTAATTGGCCACAACGGCCGGAGCTGTGCTGATCTGGAGTCAGGAGCTTCTTCTGGGTTTCCCATGCAGGTGCAGGGGCCCAAGGACTTGGGCCATCTTCCACTGCTTCCCCAGGCCATAGCAGAGAGCTGGATCAGAAGTGGAGCAGCTGGGACTAGAACTGGCACCCATATGGAATGCTGGCACTGCAAGTGGCGGCTTTACCCACTAAGCCACAGCGCCAGTCTTGACACATGTATTATTAAGAAGGTGTAAATTCTCATTGACTTGGAGCATATGAATGCCAGTTCTAATCTCAGCTGCTCCACAAAATCCAGCTCCCTGCTAGTGTACCTGAGAAAGCAGCAGAAAATAGCCCAAGTGCTTGGACCCTGACACCCACATGGGAGACCCAGATGGAGTTCCAGGCTACTGGCTTTGGCCTAGCCCAGCCCTTACTGCCGGAGCCATTAGAAGAATGACCTAGTGGATGGACGATTCATTCTCTCTCTCTCTCTCTCTGCCCCCTCCGCCCCATTTCTCTGTAACTCTGCCTTTCAAATAAATAAATCTTTTTTAAAAATAATCATTGAGTTAAAATTGAACATTATCTCTTTTAAAAAAATATCAGAAGTCTGGCATTCATTTCATCCAGTTCCCCCTCATTTTATCTTGTTCAGTGTCCACAAATGAGCAGGCTTTTATAGTTGGCACTGAATATGGATCTCAGTTTTACAGATAATGAAGCGGGGCATGGAGAGGTAACTTGAATTTCCTCAGAAAGCTGTGGATGCAAGAACTGAAGGTAGAAATTGATCCACATAGATCTCTATTCAACAGGTTTACTGTGTGTGCTCCCCTTCTTTTTTAAATTTTACTTAAGGTATACAAATTTCATGTATGTCCTGTATACAGATTCAGGAAAGGTGATACTTTCCACCTTACCTTTCCTTCCGCCCACACTCTCACCCTTCTTCCTCCTCCCTCTGCTATTCCCATTCTTATTTTTTACAAAAATCTATTTGCAGTTAATTTTATACTCATAAGAGTGACCTACACTAAGTAAAGAGTTTAACAAATAGTATGAAGAAAAAACAGTGTTCCTCAACAGTTGAGACAAGAGCTTTAAACAATCATTGAAATCTTAAAAGTGTCAATTTCACTTCATAGATTACCTTTTTGGTACTCTCTTAGCACAGATTAGGTAAAACATATGGTATTTGTCTTTTGGGGACTGGTTTATTTCACTACGTATAAAGGTTTCTTGTTGTGTCCATTTTGCTACAAATAACAGGGTTTCTTTTTTATTTTTTTAATTGCTGTGTTGTATTCCATAGTTTATATATAACGTAATTTATCCAGTCATCAGTTGATGGATATCTGGGTTGATTCCATATCTTAGCTATTATGAATTGAGCTGCAATAAACATGGGGGTACAGGTCACTCTTTCATATACTGATTTCTTGGGTTGGTATCTCCATACTATCTTCCACAGTGGCTGCACCAGTTTACATTCCTGCCAACAGTGGATTAGGGTGCCCTTTTTCCCCACATCTTTGCCAGCATTTTTTGTTTGCTAATTTCTGTATGAGAGCCATCCTAACTGAGGTGAGGTGAAAGCTTATTGTGGTTTTGACTTGCATTTCCCTGATGGTTAGTGATCCTGAGATTTTTTTTCATGTGTCTGGCCATTTGAATTTCCTGTCTTGAACAAGGCCTGTTCAAGTCCTTTGCCCATTTCTTAACTGGATTTTTGTTGTTGTGCTGAGTTTCTTGAGTTCTTTATAGATTCTGGATATTAATCCTTTATCAGTTGCATAGTTTGCAAATATTTTCTCTCATTTGGTCGACTGGTGTGGACCCTTTTAACACAGAGAACACCCTTTAACAATAAGAATGGATTCAAGGGCATCAGCTGAAATCCTGGAATGATCTGTGCTGCAGTATTAACCCAAGACCAGAGTCCTCTTCATGAAAGGCTTTCTCATGACTTATGAATTTGCCACTTGGCTGTTTCTTGAGTTTAGTAAGTTTTGATAGTTCAAATGTTTTCATTTGGGAAACAAGCCACTGGGGGCCAGAAAATAGTCTTTACATATAACCATCTTTTAGCATGCTTTATGTGTGTAGTAGCTTTTGTAGGTGTTTTTATCTCCAGAATGAAGGGCCCTGTACTGCTCAACCCTTACATTTCTGATCTCATTGAAAGACATTATGTGATTCTCAAACTGGAAACCAGAGAGCTATTCCTGACTTCTCTTCACCAGTGCATTCAGTTGGATGGCAAACTGTTGCTACTACCTACTGAATTTGCCTCTAATCCACCCCCTCATTATCACTCACACTACCTCCATAGGCCTTGGTTTACTGTGAAAGACTCTTTAATTCTCCCCTCTGCCTCCAGGGAGAATGGAGACGTCACAAAATACCATGATGTATTTTTGAGTATTGAGCACCTAACACAGTGTCTATAATAAATAATAAAAGCATTGAATTAAAAATATATATTTCACAGTAGTATCTTGAAACAACATGTCTAGTGTATGGGTAGCTCTTTCTGAATTATTTCTGAAATAATTTGTCTTTCTCAAAGTAACTGCCTTCAAAATGAATTATTTGTATGACAGTACAAAAATGTGTATTGAAACATTTCTTAAGTGTTTAATTTTTTGTTTTACAGACCTAGGTCATACTTCCTTCCGGGTTTCTTGGGTCACTTAGCAACAAGTGTCAGTTGATTTCAAACAGCAGAATCCTATAAAATTTTTAAAAGGGAAGTACATAGTTCTACTTTTCCTGCTTGGCTTGAAGTTTTAAATAAAATGAAGTAACTAATTTTAAAATCATATTCAGTAGATTAATGAAGTACCTGCTTTGGTGCCTGAGAGTTACATGCATGGAAGTAAACAAGTATGAACTTGAGATGGAAGTTTCTTCATAAGAAAACTATGGCAGAATGAAGGCAATTTCCTTGGCAGCAATGTTGACATAATTTCCCTCTGATTTTATAATTTAGAAAGAAATTCTGATTGACTATAAAGGCCACACATTAAAGACTGAGTTATTCCCTTAATGTTTGATTTTCAGATTATATTGGTTTTTAGATTTGAGCCTTTCTTTTTTCTGCATGACAATCAAATTGGAACTTAAAACTCACTTGTTTTACAGTTTCCTTATAGGAGAACCCTATAGACATTTTGGTGGGTGGAAGTCAATAAATGGCCACTCAAATCCTTTAATCTTCATGAATATTGTTAAAAATGTTTATTTATTTGAAAGGTAGGTCGAGAGAGAGAGAGAGCGTGCGCTTCTATTCACACTCCCCAAATGCCTGCAACAGCAACCAGAGCTGAGCCAGGCTGAATACAGGAGCCAGAAACTTCATCCATATCTCCCATGTGGGGGACAGGGGCTCATGTACTTTGACCATCATCTGCTACCTTCCTGGTATGTTGGAAGGAAGGTGGTTTGGAAGTAGAGTAGAGTATCTGGGACTCTGACATGGTTTGTTGGCATCACAATCTTAACCTGCTGCACTATAACTCCTGCTCCGTGAATATTCTTTATGAGCGAGTCTAAGAAAGAGGTGAGTGGTTTATGGACTTAGAAAACACATGAGCTTACTTTGACTTTGTGAAAGGGTGGTTCCTCATTTGTCTGTCCTACTTTAGTTATGGTAAAGATCTCAAATTATAAAAAGAGTACTGAGGTTACCAAACTATTTATAGCAAATTGAAATATGTAAAGAAATGTAGCTCCTGTTTCTTAATAGCTCATCTGATCATGGGCCTCACTGTGGTGATTGTTAGGGACATCTCAGACTTGCTAATGGGAGCTATTTCTATCATTTTCTGCTTATAATTGTGCTTTTGGTGTAAAGGTCCAGAATGTTTATAACTGGAATCTGTGCCTACATAACAGCCTCTCTGGAATGATTCTGTTTCTTCTGATAACTTTATACCCCCATCTCTTTTCTTGCTAGAAATGGCTTCTGGGAGAACATTTAGGTGTCACTGAATATTTGTGAGAACAGAGAGCAGGTGAAAAGATCCACAAGGTGCCCCTGGATGCTCTCTGATTGCAACTGTGGTGTGACTTGGGCTAAGCTGCTACCTGGACTGCTAGCTGCTGAAGTTCAACAGGGGGTGGATATTTGTCAGAGCAGTAGAGCTGCCACCTGGAATGCCAGTGTCCTATATCAGAGTGCCTGTGCTGCAGTCTTAGCTGGGCTCCCAATTCCAGCAGCTCAAGTAGTTGGATCCTTGCCACCCACGTGGGAGCCCTGATAGTTCATGGCTCCCAGCTTCAGCCTAGTTAGCCTAGCCCTGGCTATCGCAGGCATTTGGGAAGTGTGAGATCTCTCTCTGCCTTTCAAGTAAATAAAACAAATTAATTAAATATCTTAAAACTTTTAAAGTTCAACTAGTCTCATCTGGCTCTTTGGACTTAAACCTAATGGTACCCATGACAGATCTGTTAGCCTTCAGTCTTGAAGTTCCTACCAACATTTATCATTTTTTAAAAGGTTCTATTTATTTATTTGAAAGGCACAGTTACAGAGAGAGGGAGAAACAAAGAGAAAGGTCTTTCATCTGCTGATTCACTCCCCAGATGACTGACACAGCCGGAGCTGAGCTGAACCGAAGCCAGGAGCCAGGAGCTTCTGCCAGGTATCCCACACAGATGCAGGGGTCCAAGCACTCAGACCATCTTCTGCTTTCCCAAGCCATAGCAGAGAGCTGGATCAGAACAGGTACAGCCGGCACTCAAACTGGTGCCCATATGGGATGCCTGTGCTGCAGGCAGAGGCTTAGCCCACTACGCCACAGCACTGGCCCCCCAACATGTATCATTTATGCTTTGAGCCCCTGTAGGGCTGTGGGCAATGTTGGAGGCACCTGTATGGTGGAGAGAGATTTGGCTTGGTAATTTGACACTCATCTTGATCTGTCCATGTGACCTCGGGATATGTTATTCATATTCTCTATGTGCTTCAGTTATTTTGTTTATAAGGTAGAAAGGATCATTCCTTGCAGAAGCCCAAAGCATGGAATTACAATGCTTACTCCTGACACAGAGTAGATAATATAACTACTATTGTTATTGTTGTTAGTATTTCTCGAATACTTATGGTATCTGAGTATTTTCCAAAAATCTAAATGACTCAGAAAGAAGAATAATGAGGGAAGGAAGAAAGAAAAAAACACAGAGCCCAGTCTCTATGTAGTATTTTAGATTTCCCCTTGACTTTTGTTTAGAGTTTGTTTTCTGATTCTATAATAACTAATCTTTCCTTACCTAATATGATTGATAGAAGGAAAAAAATGAGATCACAAATAGAAGAAGCATTATGTAAGTTAATATATATATATATATTTTTTTTTTTTTTGACAGGCAGAGTGGACAGTGAGAGAGAGAGACAGAGAGAAAGGTCTTCCTTTTGCCGTTGGTTCACCCTCCAATGGCTGCCGCGGCCGGCGCGCTGCGGCCGGCGCACCGCGCTGATCCGATGGCAGGAGCCAGGAGCCAGGTGTTTTTCCTGGTCTCCCATGGGGTGCAGGGCCCAAGCACCTGGG
Organism: Oryctolagus cuniculus; assembly: GCF_051225735.1. Taxonomy (NCBI): domain Eukaryota; kingdom Metazoa; phylum Chordata; class Mammalia; order Lagomorpha; family Leporidae; genus Oryctolagus; species Oryctolagus cuniculus. The sequence continues at coordinate 101,259,556 of NC_142871.1, read as the reverse complement.
CCATCCTCCACTGCACTCCCTGGCCACAGCAGAGGGCTGGCCTGGAAGAGGAGCAACCGGGACAGAATCCGGCGCCCCGACCGGGACTAGAACCCGGTGTGCCGGCGCCGCTAGGCGGAGGATTAGCCTAGTGAGCCGCGGCGCCGGCCATAATATTTTATCATATTTATAATCTAATTATTTCAGGAATCTTGGGAAATTTACTTTTAAAACTAAGGAAAATTATAAAATACTCACCAGAGTATTTGGTGAGAAAAATAATATGATATTTAATGATTCAGAAAGTTAGCTTCATCATCATCAGTATTTTTGTATGGAAAGCAAAAAGGTCAGTGAACTAATTAGATTTCCCAAAATTGTTTTCAAGAGAATTTTGTCTATCGAGGTAAAACTCTGCTGATAAAACAATTCTCTCTGCTCTTAATCTTTCGGTCTTCTACAAGCACCCTGTGATCGCACAAATACTATTGCTGATTCAAACTAAAGTAAAGGAATTCTGTTAAAAGAACTATCCAGTTCTAGGTAAACATTTCCATAGTGCCCACTAATATGATAAATCAGATCCTTTCCCAATGGTAACTGTGTATAGTAGAATGGATAATTTTAAAAGATCTGCTTTCAACCTTAAAGACCTAGTTATTTTGATAAGTAGCTTCCTAGTGGACACGAGGAAGACTTGTGAACCAATATAGTCTTGTTATATGTGTATGTATGGACAATCTTGCAAGTTGGGGTTGAGTGAGGTTTCTTTGAGGATTGGGGATTCTTTTCCTGGTGTGGCAGGAAATCATCTTCTTATTGGACATGCTTCCAACTGGAAAATATTCCTCCCACATTGCAACTCCTCCTTCACTATCACCATTGTGAATAACGTCATCCTGGGGAATAAACTAATAAAACTGACAAAAATAATGGATGAGATTACTTTCAAAATTGTAAACTTCTAAGATGTCTAAAAGATCTTCTGACTTGATTGTTATTTTTAGCTTTGCTTTATACTCCTCTGTAACTGTGGTCTTTCTACTTCTTACTTGTTGACTATTATGGTTAGTGGTACATTAAGCCTGTGATTAAGTATTAAGCCTTTTTATTGTAACATAAATTTAAAATGTTATCTCAAAATCTAAAAAAAAATGAAAAGTAGAAGGAAGGGGGTGGGAGGGAGAAGGGGAATATCATGTTCTTAGACTTGTATCTACAAATCATGTTGAGTCTGTTAAAATTAATTAAAATGAAAATGAAAAAAGAATGGATTGATATGCTTTTGCAAAAAGTAAAACAAATAAATAGAAAATAAGGAAGCAAGGAAATTGAGGGAGTGAGGAAGAGAGAAAAAGAAGAAAATGTGATTAATTGTACCTATGAAATACATGATATCTCTTCTCTTTATATTACTAAAGAAAAGTTTTAAAATATTTAGGGTAAACTTTAAAAGTATGTGCAAGTACTGTACACAGATCTTTATAAGATTTGTATAGTTTTACAAACCCTGAAAGATTATTGAAATTTGAAAAGATAAATAAAAAGAAAATATACCATATTCTTAGACTAGAAAACTCTTATGTTAAGGCATCAGTTCTCTCCAAATTGATCTATAGATTCAATGCAAGTTTAATTGGAATCTAAGAGGACTTGTTTGTGGAAATTGACAAGCTGGTTCTAATATATAGATGGAAATGTAAAGGATCTAGAATTGCCTAAATAAGTCTTAAAAAGAAAAGTAAATTTGGAGGACTTTCATTTCCTGATTACAAGCCTCATATCAAAACTACATAAGCAACAGTGATAAGAGGATAGACAGCTGTGTCAATGGAGTGAAGACCTGAAAGACTAGCATTTCTATTGGTTTTAAAAAAACGGTTGATTTAAAAATAAAAGATGCCAAGATAATTCATTAAAGAATTTTCAGTGTATATTGCTAGAACACCTGTATACTCAAGCGGGGGTAAAAGGGTGAGTCATGATCCTTATTCATAATATAAATTAACATAAACCATAGAAAACTTCCAGAAGAAAACAGAAATTTTTCAAGATTTGGGATAGGCAAAGATTTTGTAGCTAGAATAGAAACATAATCATACATGCCAATAAACCGAACTTGACTAAAATTAAAAACTTTAAAAAAATTTTTTATTCTTTGTAAGATTTTTTATTTATTTGAAAGATGAAGTTTAATTTATTTGAAAGACAGAGAGGTAGAGACACAGAGAGAGGTCTTCTATTAGCTAGTTCACTCCCAAAGTGGCCGCAACAGCCAGGCCGAATCCAGGAGCCAGGATCCTCTGGGTCTCCCACGTGAGTGCAGGGGCCCAAGGACTTGGGCCATCCTCTGCTGCTTTCCCAATTAACAGGGAGCTGGATTGGAAGTGGAGCAGCTGAGACTCGACTGGCACCCATATGGGATGCCAGCGCTACAGGCCAGGGCTTTAACCGGCTGTGCCACAGTGCTGGCCCCAAAATTAAACACTTTTGTTCAGAAGATAGCACTAAAAATATATTTGCTACATATGTATCTGATGAAACACCTATATCCAAAATATGTAAAGAACTTTTGGAATGTAAAACATGAAAAATGGCAATTTTAAATACATGGGTAAATAATTTGAATAGGTACTTCACAAAAATACATGTGCAGTGGCTAGTGAGGACATGAAAATAAGGACACAAACACATTGTTAACCTGAGGGAAATGAAAATTAAAAACATGGGATTTGCTACAAACCTGGTAGAATGGCAAAAATTTTAAAAGACTGACAATATCAAGTGTTGCAAATCCATGGGTCAATGGGAACGCTCATACACTGCTGTTGGGATGGTAAAATACAGCTACTTTGGAAAATCACTTGTCAGTTTCTCATAGAATTAAACATATTTCCGTATAACTCCAGCTTAGGTCATGTGGAAATATATGAGAACTGATGTCCAGGAAAAATGAAAACCTATGTCCCCGAAAAAACCGATACATTAACATTCTTAGCAGCATTGTTCATAATAATAAAACACTGAAGACAAGCCAATTGTACATTTACAGGTGAATGGATAAACCATTTGTGAAATACTCATACAATTTACCAATAAAAAACAATACACTGTTTTTATATACATCAGAATTAATATGAATCACAAAAGCAGCTAGAGACAAAAGAATAACTTCTATATGATTACATTTCTATGAAGCTCTAGAACAGGCAAAACTAATCTATAGTGATAGAAGACAAATCAGATTTTTCCTAAGAAAGATTTAGAATTGATGGCGGCTGGCACCACGGCTCACTAGGCTAATCCTCCGCCTGTGGCGCCAGCACCCCAGGTTCTAGTCCTGGTTGGGGTGCTGGATTCTGTCCTGGTTGCTCCCCTTCCAGGCCAGCTCTCTGCTGTGGCCCGGGAGTGCAGTGGAGGATGGCCCAAGTCTTGGGCCCTGCACCCGCATGGGAGACCAGGAGGAAGCACCTGGCTCCTGGCTTCAGATTGGCGCAGCGTGCCGGCCGTGGCGGCCATTTGGAGGGTGAACCAATGGAAGGAAGACCTTTCTCTCTTTCTCTCACTGTCCACTCTGTCAAACAAAATAAATAAGTAAAAGATAAACGATTAGAGAACTGGGGTTCAGTCTTGAACCCCTTTGCTACTCTCAGGAAGTGGCCTTGAGTCTAGTAGAGAAAATAAAGAATTTGGATGACTATGTGGACGAATCATGCAAATTCATGTGGTTGAGAGGGCCAGAACCTCAATCTCCTCATTGCTTGCTCTATTACTTTTTACACCACAGGTGTTGAGAATATTTCCCGCAGGACTTTGAATTGCCTCCAGGAGAAGCATTAAGAGAGCACATTGTTCCAGATATTTAAAATTGAATCAAAGAAGGTAGTAAAACTTGCTGCAGGGAATCATCCTAGCAGAAAGATCAGCTTAGATGCCTTTTCTACTTCTAATCTCTTATAGTTGTAGAGCAAATGGACTGTAAAGTCCCCTATGGAAACTGTGACAATTCATTAGCCTTCTATATACACAGTTTTGGTTTTTTTTTTAATGGAGCCTTGTAGAGGCCTACAGCATATTTTGTTTGTGGTCAGTACTTTGTAAAAGGGCCTCAAACTCTTTTTGAGGGTTTGAGGCATGCTCTCACAAAATAGAATTTTTGATGCCACTTTTTGAAGTCATTAGTTTTTAACTGTATTTGTCATGGCACACTCAGTAGGCCTTTAGTGCCATGAAACTGAGAAGAGCTATACGATGTCTTGACCAGCTTGTTAATTTTCCAGTTAAAAACACATTCACTACAGCTCTTATACCTATATTTGCCCTCTTCCTGCACCAAATTATGGCTTCAATGTTCATTCTGGCAGGTAATACTGGAAAGTACGTTGTCTTGGTTATAGCAGGACAACAGTTCTTGTGTGGACAAAAATGTGACCATTTTCCCATAGCATGACATTCATGTGGACATATGCCACCTTAAATTATCAAAGTTGAGGCAGACGGACAAAACCAATGCTGCACATGATGGAAGTTGTAGGCTGTCGTCTAAAATCCATTTTCTTTTTTTAAAAAAAGATTTACTTGTTTGAAAGGTAAAACAATAGAGGAGAGACAGAAAGTGGGAGATATCTTCCATCCACAGGATCACTCCCCAAATGGTCATAATAGCTAGGGTTGGGCTAGGCCACAGCCAGGGCCAGAAACTCTACCCTGGCCTTACACATGGGTGGCAGGGGCCCAGGTACTTGGGCCATCCTCTGCTGCCTTCCCTGGTGCATTAGCAGGGAGCTGGATTGGAAAAAGAGCAGCCAGAATTGAACCAGTACTCTGATATGAGATTCCAGCATTGCAAATGGCAACTTAACCTGCTTGCGCAATGCAACATGATGAGGTTGTAGCTGAACACATGGATTTTTCAACTAGAGACCCATTTCCAAGCCTTCTTAAAATTATATGAAGGGCCGGCGCAATGGCTTAATAGGCTAATCCTCCACCTAGCGGTGCCGGCACACCGGGTTCTAGTCCCGGTCGGAACGCTGGATTCTGTCCCGGTTGCCCCTCTTCCAGGCCAGCTCTCTGCTGTGGCCAGGGAGTGCAGTGGAGGATGGCCCAAGTGCTTGGGCCCTGCACCCCATGGGAGACCAGGAGAAGCACCTGGCTCCTGCCTTTGGATCAGCGCAGTGCGCTGGCCGCAGCACGCCGGCCGTGGCGGCCATTGGAGGGTGAACCAACGGCAAAGGAAGACCTTTCTCTCTGTCTCTCTCTCTCACTGTCCACTCTGCCTGTCAGAAAAAAAAAAAAAAAATTATATGAAGACTTGAAACTATATCCTTGCAATAGAATGTGAGAGGAGGGACATAGGCTGCTCCAAGCCTTAGGCTTTGTAATATAGGTAGTGTGCTGTTTTCCTTTCACAAGTGGAAATCTGAATTTACCCACAACCTACTTCTACTGCTCAGCAAGACCTACATCCTAGAGTAGCGGTGGATAATTTGTTTTACATAAAGAGTCAATCAGTAAATATTTTTTAAAATTTGTGCCCATTCCATTTCTGCCTAGAGGTGTGAAAGCAACCAAAGATGACAAATAAGCAAATGGATATGACACTATTACAATAAAATGTAACTTACAAAGTCTGATGGCAGGCCAGTTTGACCCATTGACCACCTTCCCTGTGATGAAAGAACTATGGAAAGAGACTGGGTGTCTAAATAATCCCATAGACTAGACACTCACCTTAGGATTGTGTATGAGATGCACAAACTTCCTTTTCTTTTAACTGCTTTCTTTTGTTTCAGCAGTTTGTCCTCTCCCTTAACCAGTACACATATGCAGGCACTGTTTCCTTTCCTGAAATTCAAGTTCATATTTGAGAGCAAGACGTTTTTGTTAGGCTCCAGCCACTTGCGACAGACTCCTTCCTGAGCCTCACTTTCCCCCCTGACAGCTCTGAGTTCTTCTGTCCATGTTATATAGGGAAGATAAGTTAGTTTTCTCAGTAGCCATCTGTCTATTCAGAATATTGGCTTAACCCTTTATTGAAACTTATATAATAATTCTCAGTGTCTTTTTGTTGTCCCCTGAGCTGCCTAGTGAGCAGAGCAGTATTTAGATGTAATATATGAAAGGGGTAACGTGTGTCTTTGGAAATTTTTTGTCTCTTCTCTATCCAAAGCCATCTTTCCCCTCCTCCCATGTCTCCTCTTTGTCCTAGCCTTGAAGCATTGCTTTTTCCAAGCTGTGAATTAAAAGGGTAGCCTATAAAACTCAGTATTTCCTTCTTTTCTTCCACTTTTTTTCCTTTTCCTATCACAAATTATATGATCTTTATGAAAATTTGGAAAATATAGAAAAACTGAAAAGTTATGCGTGGTACACTCCAAAACACACTCATAGTTAATAATTCTGGTGTGTTTCCTGTCCAGTTTTGATTTGCCTTTGAGCATTGTTTAAGAACAATTATCAAATCCAAAGGTATATGATTGAGGAAATGGTGAATGGTAGCCAGCTTGGTCATTTATTATTTCTGCTTGAAGATCAGGGAGGATTTCATTCAAGAGATAACGTTTCTGTTCCAGTTTGCCCTTAAAGTGGAGAAAGCATTTTGAAGCATAGAAAATAAGGATAAAACATCCTACAATAAAAGAAAAACATAGAGGCAATAAAGTGTACAAGTCTATGAATAATTTAATGATGACTCTGGTCTTGAGGAATCTTTTTAAATTCTGGGTTTCAGATTATTTATGCATTGGTGGTACTTATAGGTATCATTTGAAATTCTAGAAGATGAAATACATTACATTAAACCATTTTCAGTATTTTCAATTCTTCAGAAGAAAGGCACCTAAAAACCTATGCATAATTGAGGCTTCCTATTTTTGTCATTTTTACTGTTATGGTTTTATTCACTAATAAAATTAAATAATTATTTTAGTTCTTTCTGCAAAGAGTTTGCAAGAAAAAACATATCGCTTGTTTTTAATAGATATTTGTTGTATTACCTGGGCTTTTATTTGCAATGAAAAGGTGTTAGGAAAACATATGTATTCTAGGTTACATGAGGATGACATGAATTTTTCTTGGGTGGTTTTTGGATATTTTGGGCTATGATATTGTTCTTTGTGACTTATAAAGCTAATTTTCAATTCAATATTTATTCATTTGGCTATCTCAAAATAAGACTACATAATTTTCAAGTACCACTCTTTATTGTCATTAACACAAATCACTACTGTGTGTTCAAAAAATAAACATTTAAGTTGCAGACATTTGCATATGTTCAAAGTACCTGTTAATATGATACTCAGATATTTCTGCTTCTTAAGTAAAAAATGTCATTAGAAAGCAATGGAACAAAGAGAAAATATTGACAAGTAAGCTGCTTAAGGACCTACATAAATATTTGGAAATGTCAAGACTTTGCTCATTATAATCTTGAATTATATCTGTTTTCTGTGATGAGCAGTGTAACCTTTTGTTAGGGACCATATCAATAAAATTGTACTGGATTACATTCAAAGTTAAGATTGTGTATTAACATTTTTACCAACTTGATCAAAATCTACTTATGCAGACCTGCACAGGAGTATCTTCATTATCATTTTACAAATTGAATTTCATAGCTTCAATAATCAAAAATGGGTTTATTATTTAAAAGGAACTATAATTCATGTGTGATAGTTGTAGCAAATACACTCAAGTATATAAGAAACACTCTGGTTTTTATTGTCTTTCAATGAAATTAGAAAGAATCTGACCTCCACTTCACTGGGCTGCCAAGAAACCCAATCTCAGTCAGTATTGAGGATCTCTCCCAAGGTCATATCCATATTCAGAAAGTCATATAATCATAGGACCAAGCAACGGGCCTCTAGTTGCTGGGTCATTGTAATCCCTGTTGAAACATATCAAAGTTAAACTTCAAAACCAATGTTTCCTGACAGTGGATCTCTGCTCCAAGCAAGTAAGGATACGGTGACTTTGCTAAAGCTGAGGATGTCAATACCTGGGATCCCTCCTCCCTACAGAGCCAACCCTCTGAAGTCTTAATACAGTTTTGCAGGGATCCTGTGCATAATGATATACTTTGTGCTCTGCGCGAAGGCCTAGACTGAGGAGGGGACCTAGGCTTAGAGTCCAGCTGCACCCAGATCACGAGGCTTTGTGCCCTGCTGTGGGAATGATTCGTTTTCCTCTGGACAAGGGGACCATCTGCTCACCAAGCTAAATGCCTACTGGCCTATGTCTCAGAGGGCATACCTTTTCATTTGGCACCAAGGCTTCTCATACAGCCGAGCTGCGGCTTCTGGAGCCTTCAGATTTCTTGTCCTTTTCTCATGTCATGAGTAGAAAATCTCTTCTCTGCCTCATAGCTTCTCAAAGGATTTGCTCTCCCATTTTCTTTCAGTACTCACAGCAACATTTCTACTGAGGATTTAGATTTTTACAAGCAAGCAGGCCCAGTGTTGTTTTGATCTCTGCTTGGCCAAGATAGCTATGGGAGAATTGCTGGGGCTACCAGCTTGGAATAGTTATTAGGGGAAAACTAAGGGTGTGCTATACACACTAATATCTCAAAATACCCCTACCACACAAGTATTAAAATTGAAATGTTTGGAATTTTTGCTTCCTTCAACCTCTAAAGCTGGACCATCATCCTGGGCTTCAGAAATTATATATGTTAGGAAAAGAGTTGCAGCTGGTTCTAGTCCCTGTCAGGGCGCCGGATTCTGTCCCGGTTGCCCCTCTTCCAGGCCAGCTCTCAGCTGTGGCCAGGAGTGCAGTGGAGGATGGCCCAAGTACTTGGGCCCTGTACCCCATGGGAGACCAGGATAAGTACCTGGCTCCTGCCATCGGATCAGCGCGGTATGCCGGCCGCGGCGGCCATTGGAGGGTGAACCAACCGCAAAGGAAGACCTTTCTCTCTCTCTGTCTGTCTCTCACTGTCCACTCTGCTTGTCAAAAAATAAAAAAAAAAAATTAAAAAATAATAAAAAAAAGGAAAAGAGTTGCACAAAATGGAGGAATCTGGAAAACATCATGCTAAGTGAATTAAGCCAGTCCCAAAGGGACAAATATCATATGTTCTCCCTGATCCATGACAACTAACTGAGCACCAAAAAGGAAACCTGTTGAAGTGAAATGTACACCCTGAGAAACAATGACTTGATCAGCACTTGTCCTGACTGTCAAGGAACAAATTAATACTTTATCCCTTTTAGTATTTTTTTGTTCTACTTAATACTATTGGTTGAACTCTGTAATTAACACACAATTATTCTTAGGTGTTCAAATTTAACTGAAAAGTGGTCCCTGTTAAATATAAGAGTGGGAATAAGAGAGGGAGGAGATGTATAGTTTGGCACATGCTCAATCGGTCTTGCCCCAAATGGTAGTTAGAAACGTGCCATGAGATTCCAATTCAATCCCATCAAGGTGACATGTACCAATGCCATCTCACTAGTCAAAGCGATCAGTTTCATTTCATAATTGATCATAATGATAGGATTAAGAGTCAAAGGGATCACATAAACAAGACTAGTGTCTGCTAATACTAACTGATAGAATAAAAAAGGGAGAGAAGGATCCAACATGGGAAGTGGGATACACAGCAGACTCATGGAATGGCAGATATCCTAAACAGCACTCTGGCCTCAGAGTCAGCCCTTAAGTCATTCGGATCTAGCTAAAAAGCCCATGAGAGTATTTTAGGCATGGAAAGCCAAGACACTCTGGCAAAAAAAAAAAAAAAAAAAATGACCTAAATGAAAGATCTCCAGGAGTGAGATCCCAGTTGAAAGAACGGGCCATCAAAGAAGGCTGTACCTTTCTCTGAAGGGAGGAGAGAACTTCCACTTTGACTATGACCCTGTCAGAATAAGATCAAAGTCAGCAAACTCAAAAGGCTTCCATATTGTTAAGGCTATGACAAGAGCCTGGGATGATTACTGATGCCATAAACAAGAGTGTCAGTTGTTAAATCAACAACAGGAGTCACTGTGCACTTACTCCCCATGTAGGATCTCTGTCCTTAATGTGTTGGACAATGTGAATTAATGCTATAACTAGTACTCAAACAGTACTTTACACTTTGTGTTTCTGTGTGGGTGCAAACTGTTGAAATCTTTACTTATATATGCTAAATTGATCTTCTGTATATAAAGATAATTGAAAATGAATCTTGATGTGAATGGGATGGGAGAGGGAGCGGGAGATGGGAGGGTTTCAGGTGGGAGGGAGGTTATGGGAGGGGAGAAGCAGTGTAATCCGAAAGCTGTACTTTGGAAATTTATATTTATTAAATAAAAGTTAAAAAAATAAAATAAAATAAAGCTAACATTTTTATTAACAAATTGTGAAGTTGAAAAATCCTTGTGATGTCATAATCAACTGGAGATGTGATAAACCACAATTGTTATATCATAAAACTATCATTGTGATGTCATAATCAATTATGAAATCATAAACAACCTTGTGACATTATAACTATGACATTATGGAGTCATAATCAATTGTGATGTCATAAGCCACCATTGTGATGGCAAAAGCTGTGAATATCAGCCTGCTATTGTGGTGCCATAATCAGTAGAGAAGTTGTAAAAGCTATTGTGTTATCATCAAGAAACCACTGTGTTATAATAATGAATTGTGATGTCATGAACAACTATTGTAGTGTCATAATGATCATTTTGATGTTATAAAACTCCCACTGTGATCTCATAATCAATTGTGAAGTCACTGAACCGATGGGACATCATAATCAGATGTTATGAATCTCCATGCAATATCAAAATCAATTATGATGTCAAAAAATTATGTCATAAACCCATATCGTGCTGTCTTGAACATTCTGATGTTATAAATTTTCTTGTCAGTAACTTGCATTAGCTTATTATAGTTAATTGTGATGTCATAAAAATGATCAAAATCATTGTGAAATTTAAATATATTGTGGTTACATGTAAAATCATTGTGGTTTTATAAAATTATCATTATTATGGTATAATCAATTGTGACATTGCAAAACCCTGGTGATGTTATTACCAATCAAATTTTGATAAATCACTACTGTGACATCCTAAACCAACAACTGTGAAGTCATAATCTATTGTCAATTCATAAAAGCCTTTATGACTTCACAAATATAGTATTGTGACATCATAATCAATTGGGGTGTCATAAGCCACCAGTGTAATCAACAGTGATGTCATATAAACAATATACAAAAACAGTATACAAAAATATCAGTATTATGATGACATTAAAAATGTATTGCAATAAACCTACCATTGTTATGTCATAATAAATGTGATATCATAAAAATACTTGTGATGACATAAATCAACCATTCTGGTGTCATAAATCTACCATTGTTACATTATGATAAATTGTGATGCCATAATGACCATTGTGATCTCATAAAACAATCATTGTGGTTTCATGATCAGTTGTGAAGCATTGAAATAATTGAGACATCACAGACTTTTAATTGTGATATCATAATTAATTATGATCCCATAAGATAACCATTATGATGTCATATTCAATTGTGAATTCATAAAAGTTGTTGTGATGTTATAAACCTATAATTATGTCTTATTCAATTACTATATCATAAACCATTATTGTGTTGGCATGATCAAATGTGATGGCATAAGCCAAAATATTAATGTCGTAATTAATGTGATATTATAAAAATCATTTTGGTGGCATATACCAATATTATATAAATATTAACATAAATTATGTTGTATAAATATAAATATGTAATCATGATGTCGTAGACCAAACATTGTGTATTCATGATGAAATTTTAAAGACATAAAAATCTTTGTGACATCATTAGGATGCTATAATTGACCAACTGTGGACGTGAATTTTCATTGTGGTGTCATCATCATCAACTGTGAAGTCATAAAGCAATATTTTTATATCATAAGCCTTGATAAGATTCATAAAACTACCAATATGATGTTATAATGAAATGTGATATAATTGAAACCATTTTAAGTCAACAACTATTATGACATGAAAAAACATGTTATAAATGACATAAAACTATCGTTATGTCATAATCAATTCATAAAAATCCCTATAATTTCTCAACTAGGATGTGATAATTATATCATACACCTACCATTGTGGTGTCATAATCAATCAACCCATAAAAACCATTGTGATACCATTTATCTACTAATTTGAAGTCATAGTTTGTGGTGCCATAAACTGCCATTGTGATATCATATGCAATTGTTATGCCATATAAACTATTGTAATGTTGTATTAATTGTGATGTCATAAACTACCATTATCATGTTATAACCAATTGTGATGTCATAGAATCTATTGTGATGCCATAAACCAATATTGTGATGGCATAACATACCATTGCATTGCCTGAAAGCTACCACTGTTATTTCATAATCAATTGTGATATTAACATCCCTATGATGCAATAATCAACTGGGATATGTCAAACAATCATTGTGATATCATAATAAATTGTGATATAATGAAACCATTAAAAAAAAAAAAGGAAAAGAGTTGCAGAACAGAGAAAAGGCAGTGTGCGAATTTACAGCCAGACTGAATTTATTCAGAGAAAATAAATCCGCAGTGGTGGGTGACCAACTGCCTGCGTGTATATGATGTAGCATGTGGCAAAAGGCCCTGACCCCTAGGGGCCAGGCCTTTTTAAGGAAGGCTAGGGGGCAGCAGGGAAGAGAATTCCAGGAACTGGGCGAGGCCATGGGAACCTGGAAAATAATGCAGGGTGGGGTATGAAGGCAATAGGGTATGAAACCCAGTTGAGTTTCAAGTGCAAGGAATACATTCCAAACTTTATCTCTTTTGGGCAATGAGGGAGAATGGCTGAGGCTTCTGTCCTTGCTCCATCAATACACAGGATGAGGAATGAGGAGGAGAGAGAGCCCATAAGTCAACACACAATCAAAGAAAGGAAGAGGGAGAGAAGGAGCAGAGGAGCCTCAGCATGAAAGAGAAGAGAATGAGTCCTGAGAGTGATATGACAGTGTGATGTTAGAGAGAGCTGCTGTAAGGACACCACTAAGAGACCCTACTGCGTGTATTATGTTCTAATTTTCCTTCCAGCATCTCTTCAAGAGACTTTATGTGAAAATGAGTATGGCTTTTCCAGGATTTTCTAGGATGAGATCTGTACTTTTCAGCTCTGTCACTGTGCAGAGGTTGTCCCATAGATCATCCAGTGTAAGCAGAGTGCATGACTGTTTTGTGTTGTCACCAGAGACTGTGCTGTGATTTTCAGACTTTGTGTCACAAAAAGAAAGAATAGGTTTAAGGCCTTTGACTAAGGACTAAGTCAAAGATGAGTCAATACATACTTAGGAGAATGGCTGAAATTTTTTAAAAATGAAAAATATCAAGAGTTACTTAGGATACTGAGGAACATGACTGCTCATTCACTGAGAGTGGGTTGTGATTGTCACTTTCGAAAACGAGCTGATAGAAGCTACAAAAGCACAGCATAGTACGCCCTGTGGCCCTGCGGTTAACTCCTAGGTTGATGCAGCAAGACATAAACTATTCCTAATAGCTTCAGACTTCTCATCAATAGAATAATTCATAACTAAGCTGTAGTGTATTCAAAATAGAATTCTATATGGTGATGATCTTGATCCATCTCCACCGCCTACACATAGCAATAGAGTTGATTTTCAGAAACCGAATGTTTGTTGAAAGAAATAAGACACAAAAAAGTTTATACTCTAAGATTCTATGCACATAGAATCAAGTATAAATACAGGCAACATGACAATGGGGTTAGAAGCGGTGGTGGTGGTTACCCTTGTGGAGGGATGGATGACAGAAAGGAAGTACATTAAGGGTTTGTTAAATGTTGATAATTTTTTTCTTTAGCTGGGTGCTGGTTACATGTATGTATTCAGTTTGTGAAAATAGAATTTAGCTGTAAGATCAAAATGTGTGCACTTCTTGGTATGTATGTCACACTTCAATAAAAGTAAAATATAAAACATGAGTTTAAATTTTGCTAATATTTATATTGTGGCTTTTTATAAGACCATTATTCTGCCATAAAAGTGCTAAGTAGGCTTCAATACTGAATTATTATATAACCATCAAACCCTGATAGAAAAAAAACTGAAAAATATTAGTTGAGGAACTTGGAAAACGGAGTTATCTGTCCTTGAAGATATCAACATCAGAGATTGTCTAACATTTTTGTTTCTCCCCTAATGCAAATACCAAAAGCAAATACCAAAAAAAAAAAAACATGAAATATGATCACGGTATAAATGGCACAGACAGTGCCTGGCACACAGTGGTACACAGCAAATGGAATTATCTTTCATTCTTAGGGCTGTAATCATGTGATCCAAGGAGTAAGAAACACAGATGTCAGGATAATATGGCTGGCAGATCTTGATTGCTGTTGCACACTTGTACCAGAGAGCCTGCACTAGATATTATACTCCCCATGTCTTGGGGCCCCAGAGTAATTAATTGAAATGAGTTTAATTTTTAATTTTTTTTATTTTTTAATTATTTATTTATTTTTTGACAGGCAGAGTGGACAGTGAGAGAGAGAGAGAGACAGGGAGAAAGGTCTTCCTTTGCCGTTGGTTCACCCTCCAATGGTCGCTGCAGCTGGTGCGCCGCGCTGATCCAAAGCCAGGAGCCAGGTGCTTCACCTGGTCTCCCATGCGGGTGCAGGGCCCAAGGACTTGGGCCATCCTCCACTGCACTCCCGGGCCACAGCAGAGCGCTGGCCTGGAAGAGGGGCAACCGGGACAGAATCCAGCGCCCCGACCGGGACTAGAACCTGGTGTCCCGGCACCGCAAGGTGGAGGATTAGCCTAGTGAGCCGTGGCGTTGGCCGAAATGAGTTTACTTGTAAGCATTACAGATGAACAGCTAATGTTGTCCAACATTTATTGAGAATTTGCTCTGTGCCAGGCAACGCAATAAAGAGCTGATTTGAGGGAGAGGAGAAAACGGTACAAACTACTATGATCTAGTGATCTGGATGGATGATCTTATGGAGTAAGTCAATGTTGCATATCAGTGTAAACCCTTGATAAGGATTTTTTTAAAGGCATATCACCACATTGAGGGATCTTGGTATTATTTGTCTTTGTTCCCACGCTTTGAAGTTGATGGTGTTGTAGTTTAATTAGGAGAAAATGAAGTTACAGAAAGTTTAAGTAATTTGCTCCATTTTGCATAGATAAGGGATGTAAGCAGAATTTGGACTCAGAGTGGCTCCAGAGACTGAAGCAGAATTAAACTATGCTAAACCATGCTTACTTGTTTATTTTATGTTTCCAAGTCCAGATAGGCCAGAGCAAGATGGACAAGCCACAGTGCAAAAGCAAAAGGAGTAAGTTGTTAGATATTAATCCAGGCAACAAATGAAATCTGCATCAAGAATTCTAGAAAAATCTCTGATCGATGTTTTTCTGGAAGGTTTCAGACATGACTGAAGTTTATTTAAAACTCTAAAATAGTTTCTCATAAAATGAAAAAGGTTATATCCTGATAAAGTTGTTTATATTAATATTAAATAATCATTTTAAGCTAACCTACTTTATATTTGAAGAGCTTTTAACTAGTATAATGAGATTATATACTTAAGTTACTATAACCTTTTTGCCTGTTTTAGTAATATAAAATATTTTTCATTGACCAACACTTAAAATACATTTCCTTCATATTAGTGGAAATTTATATACTTATTAAGTACCATGTGGAAATAATCAAGATCAATGCTAATTCAGCACCAGTTTCAAAGCAGTTTACCCACTTAGTAGCTATGCATTTTTTAAATGTACAGTTTAACATTTTAAATCCCTTTGTTTTCATTTTGAGTCAATTTCTTTGACGTAAGCTCATTACTGTAGCAGGATCAGGGCCTTCTCGGGTTTGGAGCCTGGTGGCCAGCTGTGGGTAACATTGTAAGACATCTGGGAGAGATGCTTGGTGCTTCCTGGCAGCCCACTGACTTCCTCCCCATCCTTCCAGGACTCCCAGGGAGTTTTTCACTTCGCTCAGGCTCAGGTTGGAGAATTATTTCAGTAACTTAGAGACCTAGTGTCGATTCTCCACCAGCTCATTTTCCTCCAGTTCTTGGCCTGGAAAATCTGGTTTCTTGACCACACGTGTTGAAGTTGGGCCTCCTTACAACCTCCCACTCAGTTTCTTCCCCTTCCTTACTGATCCCTAGCTCAGGTCCTGCAGCGAAGGAGACATTGACAATAGGAAATCAGAGAGCCTCTAATACTGAGGGCTGGAATGACACCACAAAGGTCTAAAATCACTTGACTTGAAGAACGAAAAACAGAAATCTAAATGGGGGGCACCTCAGATGGATAAACCGGTCCCCTCTTAAAAGGCGGTGCTGTCATATCATATATTTTATATTTTTATATTTTCCACTTAAATTTTTAATTTTATTTATTTGAAAGGCAAAAATATGGAGAGATACAAAGAGACAGAGATCGCTCGTCCATTGATTCACTACCCAATTTGAGCCTCACGTGGATGGAAGGGACCCAAGAATCTGAGCCATCACTTGCCACCTCCCAGGGTGCACATTAGCAGGAAGCTGGAATGGAGACCTGAGCCAGACTTGAAACCCAGGTTCTCCAATATAGGATCCAGGAATCCCAAACAGCGACTTAACAGCTGTGCCAAATGCCCACCCAGAGGAGTTTTTTAAGGAATAAAATTTCTTGGTAAAGAAAATTAGCTTTTCTTCCCATTATCAAAGTATTTCTCAGTCTCTATATGGGGAAATTCTGGGGAAAAATACAATGCTATCATGTAATCACTCATTCATTGATCTATCTCACCCTTGGAACAGAGTGGCGAATAAGAAAGACAATTATTTCTCCTGTCACGTGTCTTGCATTCTCATTAGGTAAATAGGCAGTAAGCAAATAAGAAAACTGTAGAGAGCAATAAGTCATTCAAGGAACTAATACAGCATTAAGGAATACAGAGTGATAGCATGGTGTTTACCAAGGAGAGGGTGATTAAGGCTGCCTTTTAAAAAGAAGACATTTAAAAAGAAACCCAAATGATGGGAAGGGTGAATCAGGAAAAGCATGCTAGTCAGAAGTAAGAGGAGACATAAAGATCCTGAGGCAGGAATGGAGTTGTTCTTTTAGAAGAAAAGAAAGACAGTGTGTGTGATAAAGGTCAGTGACATGAGCTGGGGACACGAATTAGATGAGGAGACAAGAAAGGCAGACAAAAGCAAGGTCATGAGAGCTCTCAGGCGATGGTAATTAGTTTCACTCTTATTGCAATGGGAAGCCCTTGGAGAGTTTAAGCAGGGAGTGACAAGATGCAATTCATGCTATAAAAGATTACTTGCTTATAGTGTGGATAATGGATTAAATGCGGAGCCGAGTGGAACAATTAGATGCTTTTTCTGTACTTCGGGCAAGAGATGATGTGAGTAGTGGAGGTTGAAGAGAATGGACATGTAGGATATATTTTGGATAGGAATTGTGATGGGTTAAATCTGAGAGATAAGGGAAAGGTATGTAAAGAGCAATATGAAGGATGAGCAAATAGGTGAGTAATGATAACATTTACAGGGATAAGAAAGTCTTCATTTATTCCTCAAAGTGGCCCTCTGAGAAGGGTTCTTTTATCCCGCCTATCCTATATTATCCCTGTTATCTACCCTGTCTTGAATCCATTTATATATCTATATGGCTAACCTGTGTCTATCGTATATTATTCCTAACTTTATTATAACCGAGAAAAATTAAACCTTATGGCTATAGGGTAACTTGGTTAAAAATACACAATTAGAATGTATTGAGCAAGAATAAGAGTCTGTTCTGCCTGAATCCATTGTTCATGCCTTATTCATCACTCTAACATTATCTTTTGCATACCAGCCAAAAACTGCCATGGTGACCATTTTGATTTATTTCCTTTCTGAGAGTGGACATTCTGGTGTAGCATGCCGTACTGCTGCTTGGAATGCCCACGTTCCATACTGATTATCCAATCTTAAGATTCCTGCTAATGTTCCTGGGAAGGCAGTGGTTGATGGCTCAAGTGCTTGGGTCCCTGCCATCCACGTGGGAGACCTGGGTGGAGTTTTTGGTGCCTTGCTTTGGCTGGCCCAGCCCTGGCTGTTGCAGGCATTTGAGGGAGTGAACCAGAGGATGGGAGGCCTCTCTCTCTCTCTCTCTCTCTCATTTTAACTTTTAAATAAATAAATAATCTTTAAAAAAAAAAAAAGACACCAAATGAAGCCGGCACCGCGGCTCACTAGGCTAATCCTCCGCCTTGCGGCGCCAGCACACCGGGTTCTAGTCCCGGTCGGGGCACTGGATTATGCCCCGGTTGCCCCTCTTCCAGGCCAGCTCTCTGCTGTGGCCAGGGAGTGCAGTGGAGGATGGCCCAAGTGCTTGGGCCCTGCACCCCATGGGAGACCAGGATAAGTACCTGGCTCCTGCCATCGGATCAGCGCAGTGCGCTGGCCGCAGTGCGCTGGCCGTGGCAGCCATTGGAGGGTGAACCAACGGCAAAAAGGAAGACCTTTCTCTGTCTCTCTCTCTTACTGTCCACTCTGCTTGTCAAAAAAGACTCAAAAAAAAAAAAAAAGACACCAAATGAATGTACTAACAGATGAGATTGTCCCTCTGCCCTTCAATTACATGAGAAGTAAATAAGCATGTTTTTGTAAAAGATCTGTTTCTATAGTTTTATTTATTAGAGAGAAAGATATCACACTTGCTGGTTAACTCCCCAAATGACCACAACATCCTTCAAATGCCCACAATAGCCAAGGTCAAAGCTAGAAGCCAGGAATTTAATCTGGATTTCCTACATGGATGACAAAGAGACTCAGGTATTTTAATCATTATCTGCTCTCTCTGCAGATGTGCATCAGCCATCAGCTGGACTGGAGGCAGGACTTGAACTAGGCACTCTGATATGAGATGCAGACATCCCAAGCCGCAACTTAAGGTGCTGCAGCAAACACTCTCATCCTATTTCTGTATTTTAAAACAGATCTGTGATGTGTAGTTCCATCAACTATTTTTCTCATCATCTATTATAAGAGTATTTTTAAACACTTTTTATAACATTGTCTTCCATGAAAGCTGTCATCCTTCAAATATTCATTTTTAATAGAATAATATCTGGAGCATCAGTGTATGGAAAAGAAGCAAGTAAAAGGCCCAGAAAGTCTCCTTAAGGGGAGGAATGGAGGGGTGGCGCTGCGGCATAGTAGGTTGATCCTCCGTCTGCGGCGCTGGCATCCCATATGGGTTTTGGTTCTAGTCCTGGCTGCTCCTCTTCCAGTCCAGCTCTCTGCTATGGCTTGGGAAATCAGTAGAGGATGGCCCAAGTGCTTGGGCCCCTGCACCTACTGGAGAGACCAGGAAGAATCTCCTGGCTCCTGGCTTCGGATCGGTGCAGATCTGGCTGTTGCTGCCATTTGGGGAGTGAGCCAAAGGACGGAAGACCTTTCTCTCTGTCTTTCCTTCTCACGGTCTGTAACTCTACCTCTCAAATAAACAAAACAAAGGGGGGAGGGGGCGGGATGGAAGCAAAGGAAAAATAAAGGAATCTTTGTCTCTCTAATCAAATATTTTTCTTTTTCTTTTTTCTAAGATTTTTCACTTAAAATCTGTAAATATAAGAATAAGGTTTTAACATAATGCCTCTTGTTGCATTATATTTATTGGTAAACTAGGAAGTATTTAGTTTGGTTCTTTAAAATCACTTCTAAGCCTTCAGTACCTTATAAAAACATCTTTAGAGGGCAGCACAGAGTGGCACAATACTTCATCTCTCTGCTAGTATTTAGTTAGGGATTTCTATGTGTATACTGCCTCATTGCTGTATTCTCCCTCCCTCGGTTTCAAGTAATGGAGATTTAGTCAGGCTCATTCAAGTAATAATAATAATAGTTGTCTTCAATTGCTTTGCCTGGAATAAAGTGATTAAAGCAAACAAGAATTTTTAAATCAATCAAGGGAGTGAGAGTGATGAAAAAAGTTAACTATGCCAAATCTAATGGGAGTCAAAGGGTGATTTACTCAGTTCTTCATTACTATGACACAATTCCTGAGGCAGCTAACTTTATAAAGAGAACAGTTTAGTTCACTCATTCACTTTATTTGGTTTGCAGTCCAAGACCAGTGAGCCCCTTTGGTTTACTCTTTGGTATGGTATGCTTGCTGCAGAGTCCAAAGGTAGAACAGGGCATCACAGGTAAGGACAGGACTGTGTTGAGTCCCGGCTGCTCCACTCCCGATCCACTGCCCTGCTAATGGCCTGAGGAGAGTAGTGGAAGATGGCCCAAATGTCTGGGCCCCTGCTATTTGTGTGGGAGACCTGGAAGAAGCTCTTGGCTCCTGGCTTTGTTCCTGGCCCAGCCCTGCCTAATAATGCAGCCATCTGGGGAGTGAACCAGCAGATTGACAATCTCTCTGTCTCTAATTGACGATCTCTCTGTCTCTGTCTCTCCCTTTTTCTGTGTAACTCTAACTTTTAAATAAATAAATAAATCTTAAAAAAAAAAAAAAAGGCAAATAAAACCTCATCAAAACCCTATGGGATAGCTCTTACCAGCCTTAATTTACCTCTAAGAAAATCTCAGTCAGTGGCGGAGTGAGGTTTTCTTGTATGCAGTTGGACCTTGGAGCTCCTACTTAACCACTGGATGTTCGTTTCTTTTGAAAGCCCCGGAAGAGTACAGAGAGGTTTACAAAAGCGAGGAAATACACAGTGGCCTCTACCGGGAATAGAGCCGGGAATTAGACCACCATTTGGAGAGCTGTGTACCTTCACTGAATATCTGCTTCTTGCTTTGCTTCCTAGCCTTTTGCTTCTGCGCTCCTCTCCCTAGTGCACAATAACTAGGTGCTTGCACTGTCTGTGCCTCCTCTCACCCTCATCCTGCTCACAGCATCCTCTCCGACTCTGTCTCCACGGTACACTCTGGGTCCTGCTTTTCCATTCCCACATGTCTCAAGGAAGCATTGGCCCAATATAGTAGTTAGCGTGTTTTGGTTGCAAACAAAAGATAAAATCTCTGGAAACCAAAAGTATCTCACAAGAAACTTATTTGGACCTTATGGGACTTTGGTATCCCCAGAGGATCTTAGAACAGGCCCTCATGGAAACCTTCTGTTTGCACCTGTTCTGGAATCCTCTTCTGCCCATGCCCAACATGGCCTGAAATTCAAAGCCCTCATAAAGTGGTTTTACTGGGACAGGTGTAAATGAGGTTCAAGTCTTTAGCTGTGCCAGGCAATATCAGGGACATTGGTTAAAAGAGACTCCAGTGATGCCTGAATTCACTTTCTCAACAGGATTGCACGTAAGAGGGGAGATGATTACCTAGAAAGATATTAGGATGCTATAAAGAAGTAGGGGATGAATGTCAGATAGATAAAATATGACAAGTGTTTCACATGCTCGGTCCATCTTTTTGCTTACCACAGCACACATCTCGATATTTGTTGTCTCATCTATAAGTGGGCCATTCTATAAAGTCATGGGCAGCCTTAATGTATTTCAATGTAAAATATACATGACTTTCCAATTATCTGCTATTATGAATTATTTATGCCACCTCTTCCTTCTATTTTTACATCCTATATCTGATTATTGAAAAAGACAATTATAACCATTTATCAGTAAAACTTTGGCATCATATTTATTTACAAATATTTCTTCAGCACCAGTCTCTTATTTGCTACTGTGGCAGGTGGTATTATTAGAATTGTATCTATAGAGCACATTCAATCTATTAAAAACTAATGAAAAATTAAGTAAAATTTACTGTAGAAAAACATTGGATAAGATGTAGTTAGTGATTTGTAGATACTTAGAATTGAATATAAGACACATGAAATAGCACAGATAGAGAAATACAAAGCATAGGGAAAGAGTAAAATCATGTTCATCTGAATGGTAGTAACATGGCTGAGAACATATTTTGTGCTACTGTGCAAGGAGGTTGACCTGGGAAAGAGATATATTTTTGGTATGCTATGATCTGTGTCCAGGTGATGTTAATCTAAACTACAATGTTTGCTATTCATTTGTTCCAAAAGACAGATCAGAGATTGACTTAGAATATCTTTTCTTTGGTGGTGATGTATAAAGATTTTGTCCTAAGTGTCATTCCCTTTGGCCACGGCCTTGCTATGCATCTTTGCAGGAAGCCACTGCCATTTGTAAATGGTACATGCCTGCTCCACCTGGAGACTGCTATGTTTCCCCTGCTAATGTCATGAAATGCCTCTGGCAGTATAAACAACTTTATCGCTAAGTTGAAAATAGAGCAAGTTATTAATATTGGATGAATTGCATTCTATCGCATATATTTCCTCTAATGGGGAGAGATCTCACTATATTCTGGAAAATATAGCATTAAAACAGCTGAGTACTATGTATTGAATGAAGTGAACAAGGATGCCCATTCGCTGCCAGAAATTTTGAATGCAAGCTCATTTTAATAAGTTTAAATTTGCTTCTGAGATCTTCATTTTCTTTAGGAATTCAATTGATTAAGGCAGCCTACCTCTCAGCAGAAACAACAGGAAATTAGATTTTACCGTGGAGTGCAAACAGGCCTGCGATTGATGATATGACACTCAGTTCTGTCAAGGGGCTTGTGCACTGCTTTGTTGTGGAAGGTAATTGACAACGAAAGCTTTTCAAAATTGAGGTTTACAGAAACAGCTCAAAGTAAATGTTTTGTTTTATCCAAGGTATTTGGTTGGCATGTGCTAATACATGCCATAAAGCCAAAGTTTAGGCAAGCTTTTAGCTTCCTCTGCAGCAAGCAGAAGCTAAGCTATAAAGGATTAAAAATAAAATTTCCTCCAAATCAGTGTGATTGAAAGGGTTCTCCGTTATTGTGGACTCAGCTTCACTTGTTAGAGGTTCGTTTCTCGTGGGCCATTAATAAGCACATGTTAGATTTTCTCATTCTCGGTGTTTGAATACTGAGAGTGTATGCTGTCCTTTCATATGAGCTGATATGTGTGAGTCCTGGATTGTCCCCAGGTCACCTGACTTTCAACCTTTCTGTCCTCACTGACAAGGCATACTTGACTGATACTTGCACAGCCCTCTCCCAGGGAGAGTTCAATTTCTGGCTCATTCACAGAGATCAGACTCACCCTCTTCTTTGAATGCAAATGAGCACAATGTTGCAAGAATAATCCTAAATTTGATATAATCTATAGAAAAGTAATAATTTTCAAATGTCACTATGTTATAAGTAACAAACTACTTGTGATGCACTTCCACGTGATCATGACTTGCCAAGTATCTTAACACCTGGCTGGAATCTGCTGCTCTTGCAGACTGACCGTAAAGGAATCACTTATTTCCCTGCTCTATACAGCTTACTTGCATGGGGCCTTCTCCAGGTCTAAAATTCTACAAACACTGTTGCCCAGCAGTCTCTGTCCCAAAAGAGGCTACTCTCTATATCTTCATATCATGTTAGCATAAGAACTTGCCTTATTTATTCAGGCTTACAGTTCTTCCAACACCAAATTCTTCACCAAAAATGGTATGGGGACATGATTTGGAGGATATAGTTGTTCTCAATAGCATTTAACTAAAGGATTATGGCTACTCCCTCAAAAATATTTTAACCTTCTTTTGTGTCCATATTGGATCTGTCAGCCCTTCATGCATAATAAGTGCAACTATATTATGGTACAAATATTGGCATTAAATGGATGTAAAACATAATTATAGCCCATCCCAGTCATCAGGGCAGGAGCCTATAAATTCCAAGAGAGTTTGGACTGTGGTTGGGTTTGTTCTGTTGTTCTGTCTCCTCTTGGCACAGAGGAAAGTTCTGCAATATTTGTTGATTCAGTTAGCAGCTTCCATAGTAATGTCTAAACATATAAAATAAAAGTGTCTTTTGTTACCAAGACTCTTTTTGTTTACCTGTAATTGAAACCCAACTTGAATGAACTCAAGTAAAAGGAAGGAATGCCTGTTTGTGTGGTCAAGCATAGCATGAAAGGTGTGTACCTGTCCTGTAGAGCAATACCAAACGGCCTAAATCAATGAGGCTTCTGCTTTCTTCTCGAAGCCCTCATTTGTTCTAGCATCTTCCACAGGTGGCTCAGGCCCACACACAGTAGTTAGCTCACATTTTAAGTATTTTTCTGTCAGAGGAGCACCATCTCTTACTTAGTTTTAGTCTGGTTTGGATTTTTTTACCTGCTCTTAGTGGCAAAGATTAGGGAACAGGGCAATGTCCAGTAGGATTTTTTTTATTTTATTTATGTTTCTTATATATATATATATAAATTTTATTTGAGGTATGTAAGTTTCATGTATTTCTTTTTTTTCCTTTTTTTTTTTTTTTTTTCTTTCTTTTTTTTTTTTTTTTACAGGCAGAGTGTACAGTGAAAGAGAGACAGAGAGAGAGAAAGGTCTTCCTTTGCCGTTGGTTCACCCTCCAATGGCCGCCGCGGCCGGCGCACTGCAGCTGGTGCACCACGCTGATCTGATGGCAGGAGCCAGGTACTTCTCCTGGTCTCCCATGGGGTGCAGGGCCCAAGCACTTGGGCCATCCTCCACTGCACTCCCTGGCCACAGCAGAGAGCTGGCCTGGAAGAGGGGCAACCGGGACAGAATCCGGCGCCCCGACCGGGACTAGAACCCGGTGTGCCGGCGCCGCAAGGCAGAGGATTAGCCTAGTGAGCTGCGGCGCTGGCCTCATATATTTCATAAATACAGATTTAGGAACTTAGTGATACTTCTCACCACACCCTTCCTCCTGCCCATGCTCTACTCCTTCTTCCTCCCTCTCATATTCCCTCTTTTAATTTTGACTGACTTATTTTCAGTATGCTTTATATTCATAAGGTCTTTTTATTTTGAGATTTATTTGAAAGGCAGAGTGACAGAGAGAGGCAGAGAGAGAGAGAAAGAGATCTTACATCCATGTTGCTTCACTTCCTAAATGGCCAAGATAGTTGGGGCTGGGCCGGGCTGAAACCAGGAGCCAGGAAATCCTTTCAGGTCTCCCAGGTACTGGGTGTAAGTACTTAGGTCATCTAGGTCATCTTCTGCTTTCTCAGGCAAATTAGCAGGAAACTGGATCCGAAATGAAGCAGCCTAACTCAAAGCAGTGCTGTGATGTGGAATCTGGCATCTCAGGTGCTGGCTCAACCCACTGCACCACAACGCTGGTCCAATAGGCCTTTTACAAGGTAAGGAAAAATTTAAAAGGATACCTATTTATTTATTTATTTTTTAGACAGGCAGAGTGGACAGTGAGAGAGAGAGAGACAGAGAGAAAGGTCTTCCTTTTGCCTTTGGTTCACCCTCCAGTGGCTGCCGCGGCCGGCACGCTATGGCTGGCGCATCACGCTGATCCGAAGCCAGGAGCCAGGTGCTTCTCCTGGTCTCCCATGGGGTGCAGGGCCCAAGGACTTGGGCCATCCTCCACTGCACTCCCTGGCCACAGCAGAGAGCTGTCCTGGAAGAGGGGCAACCGGGACAGAATCCGTCGCCCCGACCGGGACTAGAACCTGGTGTGCCGGCGCCGCGGCTCACTAGGCTAATCCTCCACCTGCGCCTGCCTTAGGATCAGCGCGGTGCCGGCCTCGGCGGCCATTGGAGGGTGAACCAACGGCAAAAGGAAAACCTTTCTCTCTCTCTCTCTCTCTCTCTCACTGTCCACTCTGCCTGTAAAAATAAAAAAAGATAGAGCTCCTATCTACTGGATCACTTTCCAAATACCCCCAACAGCTGGGACTGGACCAGAACGAAAGCCAGGAGCTAGGAATTCAGTCAAGGTCAATGCTATACCGGGGGTGGGGGAGTGAGGGTGGGGTTCGAAACCCAACTACTTGAGCAAGAGTCTAGCAGGAAACCAGTCAGGAGTCAAACACGCCAAACCAATGCACTCCCATACAGGAAGTGAGAATCACAATTGCTAGGCCAGAGGCTTGGCTCTGGAGGTATATTTCTTATTTAATTTGCCAATCTTTTGATTTTAGTCTGACATTTGAATAGAGCTCTATTTTGCACTTTTTTAAACAACTACACATTTCATGCACTGTACTTTTACATTGTGATTTATTTAAATTGGAGCAAAGATTAAAGACAGTTGCCATCAATCTAAGTAAAAAAGTCTTCTAGCTATTTAACATTTTCCCCACAGTGTTATTTCTCATAATTGATTAAATAGGTTTTTGTTTGTTCTGTGATTTTCTTTTATTTAGTTTCCCCAAACTTTCAAGATATGTTTCACAAAAATGAAAACTTTAATTCTGCTGTGTTCATTTTATGATTGTTCAATAGTTAATGAAATTACATGCCTACCATAATTAGTAAAATTGGCATAAAGATGATGTTAGAATAAATGTAATAGACTCTTGATTGGTAAACAGCTCAGAAGGGACAACTGAAGTGTGTAGACATTCTAAGAGATGCCAACTAGCCAGTGTTTAGTGTGTGCTCTGCCCAGCTGGTCCTTTTAGGACAGGAATGAAGGGCATCTTTTGTTCTGGTGATTTGGGTTTAACAAAGGTAGGGTCTTTGCCTGCCTGCCTGCCTTCCTTCCTTCCTTCCTTCCTTTCTCTCTCTCTCTCTCTCTCTCTCTCTCTCTTTCTTTCTTAGATTTACTTATTTATCTGAAAGGCAGAGTTGCAGAAAGGACGGGGAGAGAGAGAGGTCTTCCATCCACTGGTTCACTCCCCAAATGGACGCAACAGCCAGAGCTGGGCTGTTCCAAAGTCAGGAGCTTCTTTGGGTCTCCCATGTGGGTGCAGGGGCCCTCTACTGTTTCCCAGGCCATAGCAGAGAGATGGATTGGAAGTGGAGCAGGGAGCATTCGAACCAGCACCTACATGAGATGCTGGCACTGGTGGTGGCTTTACCTACAATTCTACCTGCATTAATTTTAAAAGGAATCATAAAAGTCATTCCAAAAAGGAAAAATGGCTCTCTGTCCCACACAGCATCAAGAACATGGCCAATAGTAGTTCTACAAATACTTGTATGATTTCTAAATGCAGCACAATTCTTTTTTTTTAAAAGATTTATTTTATTTATTTAAAAGACAAGAGTTACAGAGAGAGGTAGAGCCAGAGAGAAGGAAGTATTCCATCCACTGGTTCATTCCTCAAATGACTGCAATGGCCAGAGCTGAGCTGATCCAAAGCCAGGAGCTTCTTCCAGGTGTCCCATGAGGGTGCAGGGGCCCAAGACTTGGGCCATTTTCTACTGCTTTCCCAAACCATAGCAGAAAGCTGGATCAGAAGTGGAGCGGCCAGGACTTGAACAGGTGCCCATAAGGGAAGCTGACACTGCTGTTGGCGGTTTTACCTGCTATGTCACAGCACCGGCCCCAGGTCTCTGCCTTTCAATCTTCATGGAGTATGGGGGGCAGGTAGAATGGTGGGCATGCTAAATTCTTCCCAAAGGTAGGAGACAAGTTGGAGCTGCCTCTTTAAGGACAGTAAAGGATAGGAAGGAAATGGCAAGTACTGGAAGTAGGGATGAGACAAAGAACATTACAGGGCTTATGATCACTTCTAGTTTGTTGAGGGTCCTGAAATATTAAAAAACTGAGGAAAAGAAAACAAATGTATGAAATTTGTGAAATATTTTAAATGTTTATATTTAATAAGTTAAAACCATCAGTGCACATGAGCGTGTACACATGTACACACGTACAATATTACTCAGAAGACATCACAGAATTTATTCTAAAAGCCATCAGGTAGTGTGGGAAAGCAATAGGGTTTGTTTAAAATTGTAGGATGAGCAGGAATGATGACTATTCTGTCAGCGTATGTATATGACCTTATGTGTAACATCACTTGGAGAATGCCAAAAGCCCAACTTTTCAGTTTATGAACATTGCACCACAGCCACGTGGCTGTTCTCCATGCATGCCTCCCTGCTTATATGTACCTGCAGCATGTGTGTTACGGTGACTGCAAATCCAAAGTGTTTGGGGACCGATGATATGTAGGGTAGACTTTTAAAAACTGCATGATAGGAGATGAGACAAATTATGAAGGATCTTGCAGCTGTGCTCAGAAATTTGGAATAAAGGTAACAGAGATGCCAAAAGTTACTTTCTGTGAACAGGTTATTGAATGACAAGGCTGTGCTTGCATTTTTCCATTCTTACAGGACTATGATCCTCTCAAGATTAAAAATATTGAGTGGACTCAGAATTAAATACTGAATCATTGTGTACCCATCAAACCAGGTAACAAAACACTGAAAATATCATTAGATGAGTAACATGGGATATGGAGCAATCTGGCCTTAGATGGAGTTTAGGCTTATGTTGAAGATGAAAAATGTTAAAGAAAATTCTCAGCATAGGAGATTTGCACAAATTCTGATCTAGATAAAGTATCCTGGAGTCCCATAGGTTCTGCTGTTCTTCTGCAAGTCTCAGCCATCATCACTCACTCTGACATAGTCGAGCAGGGACTTGGTCAGCATGTCTCACCCTCCTCTGGTGCTCTGTCTTTACCCTAGCAAGCATAGCTTGTGGTGATAAATGTCACAAACATGCAGACAGTGTGAGCATAAATGGTTGTGGTGTCTTAAAGAGTAAAATAGTGGGGAGAGTGATGCTAGCTGTCAAAAAAATGTGATGATCAAGCCTATTTTCTCACACTTGTTAATAATGCCACACTTTGTAAAGAAAAAAAAGTATATATTTGGAAACTTTATCAGGAATAATAACCTTTAATTGAAAGAACTTTATCTGCCAGTAAATCATGGATGGATTTTTAAGAGGGATGAATACTGCTATAATGAGCTCCCATAAACTGGAAAAAATCATGAGGTAGCTGACAGTTTTTAAGCATTAAAACTTTCCTTTTAGCCCTGAGTCATAGAGTTTGATTTTTTTTTCAGGCTTGACCATGCACTGACAGGGCTAACATGTTAACTCTCAACACAATTGACTGAATGGATTAAGGAAGATTAAATGTCTAGGAGTCTAGGAGTCTAGGAGCCATGCAAATGAACCCTTGTTCGAATTTTTGATTTTTACTTATTTATTTTGATGTATTTTTGTATGGAATTAAAAGATTTTATATAAGTGATAAAATCATAGGATTTTACAATTCAATTACTGATCAGTAGTATGATAGAATACTTAGAAAAATTCAGTGCAAAATGTTATATGGAGTAAAGATAATGAAATATAAGGGACAGTCCGTGGTGATTAGATTTAGACACCGAAGGGGCCTATGCTGATCATTTCTTTGGCTTTGTTTAAGAGATGTGGTTGTGGAGCTGACGCTCTGGTGCCACCTGCCGTGCTGGCATCCCATATGGGTGCTGGTTCAAGTCCCAGCTGCTCCACTTCTGATCCAGCTCTCAACTATGGCCTGGGAAAGCAGTAGGAGATGGCTCAAATCCTTGGGCCCCTGCACCCACGTGAGAGACCCAGAAGAAGCTCCTGGCTTCAGATCAGCGCAGCTCCGGCTGTTGCGGGAGCCAACCAGGGAGTGAACCAGTGGATGGAAGACCTCTCTCTCTCTCTCTCTCTCTGCCTCTCCTTCTCTTCTGTGTAACACTGACTTTCAAATAAATAAGTGAATCTTTTTAAAAAAAATTCTATAAATATATGAAACAAAAATATCATAAAACAAAATTCATTCTTACTACTGGTAAAACCCTCAGAGACTCATAGTGTATGCAGGGCTCCCAAATCAGTGTGTTGATGCCATTCTGGCAGCCCAATCTCATACAATCCCACAAAAAAAAAAATACTGTGACAGCCAAAAGAAGTAATTCTCTCCCTAGGTCACTTCCTAAAACTATGACACGGTCAGGGGGTTATAGGAGGACACCATAGCCATCAGTGTCAGAACTTTTGAGGGCATCTGGTTGACCTTAAGTAAGAGTGGAGGGTTGTAAAGTAGGACATCCTGGAAGGGAGAAGAAGTGGGATTTGAGGAGAAAGTTTCGATCCACCGTTACAGGCCCTGACTACTGCGAGGTGCTTCAAGGTATACAACCCTCGCATATGTGGTGGGGAGGAGTGATAGAAATACTACCTTCTTACCTACTTTATTACTTTACAATTTGAAAAATATCTTGTGACCCTCTAGGCTGATGATCTCCAATCTTTGTGTGCCCTTTTTGTCTCTCTTTTCAATATCCTGGGAGAGAGAATTTGATCAGCCAACTTTGAATGACATGTGTATGCCTGCACTAATCAGCTGTGAACAAGGGGTGATAGGGAATAGACTCCTGTAGTCCACTGCATATTCCATCCTGACCTACATCAAAGGGATGGATTCTGGCAGGTGGGGATTTGTGAGCCAGGCAGTCACTCTAGATGGTGTCTACTAGAAAAACACAAATTATCCTTGGGGTCTTGGACCCCAACCTGAGCTTCTCAAGGGCTCTAGTTTAAGAGACATTGAGAAGTAAAAGGCAATGTCTGGTTTTACTGGAGGAGAATCAAACAAGTGGAAGAATGAGGACTTCACTCAGAGTCACATGGGGAGTTTGTGGACCTCTCCATACATGGTACCATGTTGATGCTCAAAAACCTACTGCATTAAAACTTCTTTCAAAAACAAAACAAAGCAAAACAAAACCACTACATAATCCCAGTTAGTATGGTGCTTTCCCAGAAGTCGTGTTCTCCGTCTGGTATGTGTGTTATGTAGTATCATGGACTCTTTTGGTCATTTGCTCTGGCTTCTTGTGAGTCCAGCAGCTGTAATTTCCTGTGCCATCCCTTTCCTTTTTATCAGATAGGAGAAACATTTCCCTCTCTCATCTTCAGAGGATGTGCATGTGCATATGTGTGTCCTTTATAATTACTCAAAATGATTGAATAGAGGCTCTGTAGACACGGCACTAAAGCGATTTGCGATCCTTCAAAAAGAACAGTGCATGTAAAAATTATTACTCTGTGCTAACAAAGTAACACGTGACGCCTAATGTATTTCACCCTAATCCTCCTTATGTACTTCATTCTGGCTTTTTCAGAGTGATATCTATGAAAGTGTGACCTTAAATTATGCAACAGATATTGATAAAACTGAAAAAGTTTTATACTTAAAAAACAATTAGAACCAGTGGTGTTATGAATAAGGGCTTTTTGGGGAGCATCGGTTGCTATTGGTTGAGGACATTGGCAACGCCAAACTAAGTGTTCTATTATCCCTTCTGGGCCTCTGCTGGGACCCTGGAATGAAGATATTATTTTTCAGTAAATATGTAAAACTCAAGAAGAGAGTCCTCATTTGGTCTAAATATTTAAGATCACCATCTTTTTTTTAAAGATTTATTTGTTTATTTGAGATGCAGAGTTACAGAGAGAGAGAAAGAGAGAACAGTCTTCCATCTACTGGTTCCCTCCACAAATGGCTGCAATGGCCAGAGCTGGACTGATCCAAAGCCAGAAGCCAGGAGCTTCTTTCCAGGTGTCCCATGTTGGTGCAGGGGCCATCTTCCACTGCTTTCCAAGTTACATTAGCAGGGATCTGGATCGGATGTGGAACAGGCAGGACTTGGACCGGCACCCACATGGGATGCTAGCACTGCCAGCAGAAGCTTAGCCTACTACGCCATAGCGTTGGCCCTTAGTATCACCATCTTACTCTTGGAGCTACCCCATGAGATTTCTGCAATGAAGAGTATTGCTTTAAAAGTGCCTGCGTGTGTGTGTGCGCGCGCGTATGCACGCACGTGCTTCTGAACACATATTTTAATTTAGAATGTAGGTGATTGCTCCTTTTTAAAACTGAAGGTTTCAGGGCTGGTACAGAAGGTTAAAGCCCCAGCCTGCAGCACCAGCATCCCATTTGGGCACCGGTTCGAGTTCTGACTACTCCTCTTCTAATCCAATTCCCTGCTAGTGCTCCTGGGAAAGCAGTAGAGGATAGCCCAAGTCCTTGGGCCCCTGCATCCACATGGGAGACTCAGAAGGAGCTCCTGGCTTCTGGCTTCGGATCAGCCCATTTGGGGAGTGAGCCAGCGGATGGAAGATTCTCTCTCTCTCTTTGCCTTTGTCTTTCTGTAACTCTCTTTCAAATAAATAAAATAAATATTTAAAAAAATAAAATTGAAAGTTTCAGTAGAAACTGAAATATAAGGAACACAGATAGTGGTCAGGGAGGAACTTAGCCAGAGGTCTCAGCTCTGTTTTGTTAGATCTGAGTCACTAGCTTAGAGCACTCGGATTTCTGCTCAAGTCTGAGCACAGTTTTATTTCAGCTCCTCTCCATTTATTCCTAGTACCTTGCTCCCCTAGAAAGAATTGCAAATGATTCGATATTGTCTAAAGCTTGCTGAATTCTCCTCTTGGTGACAGAAAAGACAAATTCATGCATCTGTCATCGCCCCTATCCTCCCCCCTTCAAAAGAGTTTTTTCCTGTTTTTCAAGGATGAACTTGAACTGCTTCCTAAAACTATCACTCAGCCCAGCAAGTCCCAGAAACAAACAAACAAAAAAAATTAAGAGTTCTGAGCAAGGATTTTCTACCAAGGTAAAAGCCAAAGAGGTGCAAAACAACACTGAAAGGCAAAGAAGTGTTTTCTGTCTGTCCTTAAGCCTTCACTGCCCAAGGCCTGCTCTCTCCCTCAGAGGAGCTTGCTCGCCTCTGGAAGGCCCCACTCACTCCAGGCAAACAGCAGATTCTAGGCCTTTGTGTTCTGCTAGCTCTCTCTACAGCAGCTTCCTGTTCCCCATTCAAATTGAGCACAGCAATGAGATGAACCTGCACAGGGAAGAATCCAGAATGTTGTTTGGCTGACGTTGCTAGAGAGCACAGATGTCTGCAGGTGTCCAGACAAATTAGTGATCGCAACTCACCATAAATATTCCTCCAGATTCAGGGGAGAAGGGACTGCTTTCTGAGAATAGTTTCCTGTAAGGAACGAGCAACGAGGGGTTGGTTTTTTCATGGACAAATATTAGCTGGTTCCCTGGGGTGGGGCAAGAATATCTCCCTTAGGAAGCCATTACTTCCAAGCTGAGCTATCAACACAGCGTTGCCTGTCTGTGGGCTAATTAAACTGCACGTATTTTGAGAGGGTATAAAATACAGATGCTGATGTGCCGGCATTTATGCTGCTGACACCTATGTTCTGAGCGAGTTGACGTAAGCGGTGCTGACACAAACCTTCTCCTTGAGAACAGCTGCTGGAGGTGCTTTTCCGCTTGCTTTCAGTGGATTAACTTTAAGCATTGTGTGTGCTGAGACTCGGGGCACCTTTGCTGAAATTTAATCCCCTTCCATGAAGACTTCACCTTTTGATTTCTTGGTTACTTGCTTATTTTGTGTTAAAAGCTACTTAACTTAGAGTGTGACTTCTTTAAAGTTCGGTGCTGAATGAAGAAAGTAGCACTGATTGTCTTTCTATGTGAGGCTTAGCCTGCAGAGCCCCGAAGATGACTCGAGTTCGTGTAGTTTGGGGTGGAAAGTAGAGGCATGATTACTGCTGCGTAAAGTAACTTTGCATAACACAGATTTCATGCTAATGTGGCTCCTGAACTACTGAGATAGCTGACAATGAGCTGCCACTGTTGAGTATTTTCTGGATGAATGTGGTGAAAGCCATGGCTCTTCAAGGACACACTCTCAACCTGATATACACATATGTAAGGGATTGAGGAGTCTATAGTCCCCTATGAACCACATCAAGAAACTCCTTCAGTGATTCCATTACATCATCAGAGATAGGGCTTGCCACCTAGATTTGGGAGTGCATTCTTCCCAGTAAGGCTTTTGGAAGGTGACATCTTCACTCACCCTACTTTCATACTGATAATCAAGGATTTTTGTTAGTTAGGATTACTGGCTGGTGGGTGTATCCATTCAAGTCCTCCAAGAAACTAATGCCAAGATAAGACTGACTATGGGGGAGGAACCTCCAATGACAGATAAAGGAGGAAAAGGGATGCGCCTTCATCTGGAAGCATTAGGACTCCCACGTTTGGCAGGACACTCCACTTGCTCCACATTCGCCTGGGAGAAGGTCGCAGGAAGCATGATCTAAGGGGCAGCAGCTGGAACCTATCACTCAGCTGTGCTGCCCACTCAGGGTCTCTGGAAAGAGGAAAGAAGCACAGGTTTGTGCAGCTACCCAAGGCGGGTAAGAGAGCATTTGCAGGTTGCAAAAGTGCAAGCTGCTCTCTGCTTTCCCACCCTGTTTACGTTTTGATAGCTGCTACTCTTTGGTTGTTACAAATCTACCAGACAAAATGCACACAGGGACAGGTAATACGGTGTCTTAAATTTATGATTTGTTGTCTTGTCTCTTTTAATTGTAGCCATTGTAATGACTTGATAAATGTTGAGGTGGAGTGAATATGCTCCACAGAGGTTGAATAAATCAGCTTTCTACCACAACCCTTGTCTTTGTCCTGGGGCAATCGGTAACTCTATTCAAACAACTTTTTGCTTAAGTATAGAGCCCACAATAGTCATAAAATCCTACAGAAGTCATGCTAATACCAAGAGTCTCTCCCAGCTTGTGGTTTCAGTGAGATTAAGACTTAACATTGCTGTTCATTTTTTATCTTCTTTCTCCTTCCATTCAAGACTATGTGAGCTATAAACTCACTCCTTGTGGAGAGAATGACCCAAAGACACACAGAGGATTCTTTTCACTAAGGAGCAGAGCAGAAGGTGGCCCACTATCCCCCAGGGCTGTGTCCTCAGGGGAGGGAAATGCATTAGAAGTACACTGAATGGGCCAAGAGAAAAGTGTTCTGAGAAGGAAAAGCAGTAGGGACAGGATGGGTACCTCAAGTGAGCTGTTCTGGGTAGGAAGGAAAAATGCTTCCAAGATTTGAGAGGTTTAGGCGTTTCATTCACTCATGCAACAAATAGTTACAGGGCAGTTAGGATGCACCAGATACTATTCTCTGTGCTTGGGACGTATCAATGAACAAAGCAGGGATGCCTGCTCTCCTATAGCTTACATTCTAGAGGAAGACACGATCATGGACATATTTAAGAAATACATCAGTAAATTACATCTAAATAAGTAGGTTACATAAAGATTACATATGAAATATGGCTTTTCTTAAAACTGTTTGTCACAGACTGTGACTAGAAGTAGAGGTTTCTTCCCTCCATTCTGTTAGTTCCTGTAAGGTATTTTCACTTTTTCTTCCCGTGGGATGGAAATAGTTACTTTACATAAATTCATCAAGTATAACTTCTAGGAAATCACTGAGTGAGATGATTATGAATGTATTATTTAAAATATTTGATCTCTGAAAAGTCTGTTTTTAACTGCATTTTAATAAACTTCCCAAACCTG
Source organism: Oryctolagus cuniculus (assembly GCF_051225735.1). NCBI lineage: Eukaryota > Metazoa > Chordata > Mammalia > Lagomorpha > Leporidae > Oryctolagus > Oryctolagus cuniculus. The sequence goes on along the minus strand of NC_142871.1, from coordinate 101,224,281 downwards.
ATTCAGAAAAGATATTTAGAACAAAATTGATTAAACCCAAATTAAGAACGCATAGGACTTCAGTTCTGAATCTAACAGAGTAGACCTACCAAGCTGGAAATGGCACTGATTATAATCTAAACCCACAGATTTCCTCAGTAATAAATTAGGATGGGTCAATAAAAAGTACTTAGCTACAAAGAAGGCAGATATTTCAATTCTCCCTTTGCTACATTAAACTACATGGCCTGTAATCTAGAGTGACACGAGGGAAAAACCAAGTAAGAAACAATGACTTCAAGTATGTAGGGCCCACGATTAAACCCTGACCCCAGCCCAGCAGCAGTAAGCCTATGCAGATTCAACTGGAGAGAATGGTAGTCTCAGTGTCTGTCTGTCTGTCTGTCTGTATCTCTCCCTCTCTCTCTCTTTCCACCACCCCAACCCCCTTAATGTGTGAAAAGGATTCTTTAAGGTCTTCTGGGTTCATCTTTTTAGGAAAAGTAAAAAGTTCAAATAACTTAATTCATATAGAGAATTAAAAGAGAGTATAAATGAGCCATGAAGCTACTCCTCCACTCCCACCGCAGGCCGATTCACAGATACTATTTTTAACTTCTGAAATTACAAAAACAAAAATCATCTAAGCAGCTTTGGGCAGTTGCAGCTTTAATGACACTTGACTAAGCCAACATTCAATTAGAAGACAATGTAGGTCACAGCTAGAAATAATGTACAGCATGTACAGCAACACCCCTCATCCCGGTTATGACTAATCTTGTCCAAGAGTGTGCCACACTCACTGTCCCAACCGCTCGCTCTCCCTGCTGGCTCTCTCTACATTCTGTTCCACTGCATTAGTGGAGCTATTCTCCATGAAGTTGCAGTGAAAATTCTTCTCTGGCTCATACATGCCACAGCTTTGGTCTCCTTTCTTTACCCTGTGATGGATACATTTTCTTGGAACATTTCATCTGGTTTCTCTGATTCCTTCTATTTGTTTCTCTTTTTTCTTAATAGAGACAGAACCCCAAATCCATGAAATGGTTCCCTTCTCTTCCATATCATCTATTCCATTGTTTTCATTCTCATGTTTTAGGCCCTGAATTTTTCTTAAAGCCTCAGTTCTGAATATATAGCTGTCTGCTAAAATCTACCAATGGGTGTCCTCCTGTATGTCAACTTCAAAAACTGAAAACAGAAATTAGTATCTTTGTTTCACTTTATCCCTCTTATATGTATAATATCCTCTATGTTCTCTCAGTCTTTTGGGCCGTAAAACTTAAGAATTGTCATCAAGTCCTTCTTATACCTGACATTTCACCACCCAGCTAGACTAATCTATTTTTTGGAGATCTATTTATTTATTTATTTATTTGAAAGGCAGAGTTACAGAGAGGCAGAGGCACAGAGGGAGAGAGAGGTCTTCCATCCATTGTTTCACTCGCCAGATGGCTGCAACCTCTGGAGCTGTGCTGATTCGAAGCCAGGAGCCAGGAGATTCTTCCAGGTCTCACTTGCAGGTAGAGTGTTGCAGGAACCAATGATGTGGGCCATCTTCTACTGCTTTTCCTAGAGAGCTGGGTTGTAAGTGGAGCAGCCAGGACTTGAACCGGCTCCCAAATGTTATGCCAGCACTGCAGGTGCTTTACCTGCTGTGCCACAGTGCTGGCCCCAAGTCTAATCTATTTTAATAATTTTAAATTTCCATTCCCAGTCCCACCTTCCATATTTAGGCTCATATGAGATTTTCTGTCTGGATTATTAGACTAGCATTTGACTGGACTTCCTTTTTCTTAAAGAAATATTGCTCTTTTTCCTAATATGTGCCAGTGTTGTGTTTAAAGCTTGTAGAACAGAAGAAATTAGACCATCAAGGAGTTCACAGTGCAGTGGGATAGAAGGATCTGAATGGTACTTACTTCTGTATGCTGTGATGAGCATTGTACAAATGAACACAATCCTATGTGGCCTGGAGGAAGCAGTGGTTAAATTTGCTTGCAGAAGGTAGACAGAGGGAGTTGTCAAGGGCTTAAACAAGAGGTGGCTTTTGCACTGAGATTTGGAGGTGGATAAGATTTCTCCAGATAAAGAGCCTCGGGAAGGGCATTCTGGTTCAAGAGGCCATTATGTCATAGAGACCTTAAGGTGTGTGGTGTGTTTAGTAGCCTGGTGTCTATTGAACACAGGACTGTGAGGCAGGCAGCAGGTGCACAGCAAGTGCTGAAAGGTGGATTGGGTCAGGTTGTGAAATGCCTCCAATGAGCATGGGGGTTTATTCTGCAGATCATTTGGCACTGTTGTTTTCACTTCCCACATACACCTTTTTTTTTTTTTTTTTTTTCAAGGAGCTTTTTTTTTTTTTTAATTTTTTGATAGGCAGGGTGGACAGTGAGAGAGAGAGACAGGTCTTCCCTTGCCGTTGGTTCACCCTCCAATGGCCGCCGCTGCAGCCGGCGCAGCGCGCTGATCCGATGGCAGGAGCCAGGAGCCAGGTGCTTTTTCCTGGTCTCCCATGGGGTGCAGGGCCCAAGCACCTGGGCCATCCTCCACTGCACTCCCTGGCCATAGCAGAGAGCTGGCCTGGAAGAGGGGCAACCGGGACAGAATCCGGCGCCCCGACCGGGACTAGAACCCGGTGTGCCGGCGCCGCAAGGTGGAGGATTAGCCTATTGAGCCACGGCGCCGGCTCTCCCACATACACCTTAATAAAAACTTCTTTGTATAGTTATTTTTTTAACTTTTATTTAATGAATATAAATTTCCAAAGTACAGCTTAGGGATTACAATGGCTTTCCCCCCATAGCTTCCCTCCCACCCCCAACCCTCCCCTTTCCCGCTCCCTCTCCCCTTCCATTCACATCAAGATTCATTTTCAATTCTCTTTATATACAGAAGATCAGTTTAGCATATATTAATTAAAGATTTCAACAGTTTGCACCCACATAGAAACACAAAGTGAAAAATACGGTTTGAGTACTAGTTATAGCATTAAATCACAATGTACAGCACATTAAGGACAGAGATCCTACATGGGGAGTAAGTGCATAGTGACTCCTGTTGTTGACTTAACAAATTGACACTCTTGTTTATGGCATCAGTAATCACCCTAGGCTCTTGTCATGAGTTGCCAAGGCTATGGAAGCCTTTTGAGTTCACCGACTCTGATCATATTTAGGCAAGGTCGTAGTCAGAGTGGAAGTTCTCTCCTCCCTTCAGAGAAAGGTACCTCCTTCTCTGTTGACCTGTTCTTTCCACTGGGATCTCACTCCTGGAGATCTTTCATTTAGGTCATTTTTTTTTTTTTTTTTTTTTTTTTTTTTTTTTTTGCCAGAGTGTCTTGGCTTTCCATGCCTGAAATACTCTCATGGGTTTTTCAGCTGGATCCGCATGCCCTAAGGGCTGATTCTGAGGCCAGAGTGCTGTTTAGGACATCTGCCATTCTATGAGTCTGCTGTGTATCTCGCTTCTCATGTTGGATCCTTCTCTCCCTTTTTTATTCTATCAGTTAGTATTTGCAGACACTAGTCTTGTTTATGTGATCCCTTTGGTTCTTAGTCCTATCATTATGATCAATTGTGAGCAGAAATTGATCACTTGGACTAGTGAGATGGCATTGGTACATGCCACCTTGATGGGATTGAATTGGAATCCCCTGGTATGTTTCTAACTCTACTGTTTGGGGTAAGTCAGCTTGAGCATGTGCCAAATTGCACATCTTTTCCCTCTCTTATTCCCACTCTTTATATTTAACAAAATAAAATTTGAATTTTTTTCTTCAATCCCCTGACCTTGCCTTATTTCTGACCCTGTTCTTGGAGGCCTTGAGTCAAATTCCTCTTTATAAGAATGAAAACAGGACCAGTGCTGTGGCATAGAAGGTTAAGCCTCTGTCTTAAGTGTCATCATCCTTTATGGGTGCCAGTTCGAGTCCAGGATGCTCCACTTCTGATCCAGCTCCTTGCTAATGGCCTGGGAAAGCAGCTGAAAATGGCCCAAGTGCTTGGGCCACTTCAACCACATGGGAGATCCAGAAGCTACTCTCGACTCCAGGCTTTAGCCTGGCCCAGCCCAGGTCGTTGCAGCCATTTGGGGAGTGAATCAGTGGATGGAAGATATCTCCCTCCTTCTCCCTCTGTATCCTTGCCTTTCAAATAAATAAAATAAATATTTAAAAAAAATGGTGACAACATCTCCATATCCTATCCTCACCACTTAATGAGTGATCTTTTGGCTGTCTCAAAAAAAAATCAAGATAGGATTGGCAGTATATGGCAATATCAGGTTCAGTGTGCACATTTCCTAGAAGATAATCTATACATACAAACGCTATATGTATTTTTAAATTCAATTTTCACTAAGCTTCTGTGTTAAACGTCCCTAACCAGAAGTTTTGCTTGCTTGCTGTTCCAACTTGGCTACTGGAGGATGGAGAGGCACTTCACAGTGGTACAGCTTCAAATAATGCCATGAGTGGTCCACCATTTCTGCCCCCAGGATGAAGTGAAAGCAGCCAGAGCACCTGTCACTGAACTCAGATGTGTATGGTGAGCACAGCTCTCTACATTGCCTGTTTAAGAGGAGTTGCTGCACCTCTTTAGTGGGTCCTAGGCTGCTTAAGCATTTGAAGTGCCCAACGCAGATAAAAGGCGATTTTCTAACAAAAAGCAAAGTTGCTAATATCTATCTGTTGCTTGAATAGAACATAAATGGAATTGAAGAACATTCTTGGTTAGCTTTCAAAACGTCCCTTGGCGTTTGAAAACTCTCAGTATTTATTACACAGGATCAAAGTAGGCTTATCTTGGAAAAGGGAACATCTCTAATTTTGGAAGGCTTTTAAAACAAGCTCTCACTATGCCTCACCTGGATTACTGTGCTGACAGACTAGCTGATAATTTCCCTGCTTTCTGTCTTCCTTCTCCAGTTTATTTTACATTTTACTCTTTGATTTTGCTGTCTACAATGCATATCTGTCATTTCCATGTTTAAACACCTCAGCATACTTCCTGTCACTTTTAGGGTAAAGTTCAAAGTTGTTTGACATAGCAAACCAACTTTTTAAGCTTCATTGCCCATCTTGACCAAACAACAATACATAAAATTTCTATTAATTAAATCCCCACAAGTATGTTAAGAGCTCTATAATTTGTGCCTCTTTTGGAGATTGTTTGTGTAATGCCTGTGGAGCCTGTGGATAATTTCTGAATTGAATGCTCATTTTGAGTAAGGGATACACTATAGCATACTTAGGGAGATAAGCTCTGTATCTTTTATAAGGTTTTAAAGTGGGTCTTTAGACTCTACAAGGCCAAGAATGGCCATAAATCTTTTGAGAGCTAGGATATAGCTAACCAAATTTGATGGAATAATATGCAAAATAAGAGTGAATGATAGTGTTGTAGAGTCTGATCATTAAATATAAAAACTCATGCATAAAATGCAAAAACTGAGGCTAAAGGGGTCATTTACATACTGGGTGACACAATTTTATTTGTTTTACTTATTTATTTGAAAGACAGAGAAATGAGGAGGGAGAATAGGTGGGAGAGAGAGAGCGAGCTTCCATCTGCTGGTTCACTCCTCAAATGTCCAACACAGCTAGGGCTGGGCAAAGTCAAAACCAGGAAGCAAGAATTCCACATGGGTGGCAAAGATCCAAGTACTGGAGCCATCACCTGCTTCCTGCTAGAGTGCACATTAGCAGGGAGCTGGATCAGAAGTGGAGCTGGGACTAGAACTATAATACTCTGATATCGGAAGCTGGCATCTCAAGCAGGTCTTAACTTCTGTGCAAATGACCTCTCCTAAATGATGCAATTTAGATTTAATTATGTGTTGTCTTCTTTATTATTTTATGTTTCTGGTATTCATGTAATTGTTTTTCTAATTAGAATTGAGTGGTGGATGCTTGAAAGCAATTGTGTCTTGCAATGATGATTATCACAATGACAAAACTAGTGTTAAAGATGATTTTGGTGGAATCTATGAATAAGTAAATGTCTAAGGTCAAAGGCTAATTGGTAGTGAATCTCAAACCAAGAAACATCATGTATACACTGCTACACAGTGCTACTTCTCACATATTTGGAGCAATCTGTCTCTTGAAAATCCTAGATAATGACAGTCTATGGATTTAATTAAAGTATATTCAATAGATCTGGAACATCTCAAATAAATGTGAGATTTAAATAAATGGAATACTCTTGAAATGATGGATCCACTAAATTGCAGATCTAAGAACACTTTTATTTTTCAGATGGTACCCAGTTGATTTATGGATTGATTAAAGAAAGAAGCTGCAGTTTGCCTGAAATATATTTTCTTAGCCTATGGGAAGCAGAGAAACTTGCTTTACATTTTGTATAACCTTTACTAGGTCGTTCAAATCTCATTGTTTATTTTATTGATTTAGAAAAGGTTTGAAGAATGGTTGTACTTTGTTAGAGAACGCAAGTGCCCTCTTCTGGTACTTTTCTGTCATTACAGTCAAATAGCTAGGGATATTTAGAGATATGGTTTAATAGAAAAAATGCCTTTTAAAAAATAAAAGCAGTAAGCTGATTTCTGATAAGCCATGACTTATACTTACAGAAATAAGTTGTTTTTGGCTAAAAATTTTACAGCATTATATGTTTATAGTTTGATCAGTAAATAAAGTCCCAAATATTTGCCTTAGTCATATTTATGTCACTTATATTTTATCTTAAAATACATATACTCCTGTATAAAAATCACTTTCTGAAGTTGATTTCAAATCATTTTATGCTGTTTTGATACTTTGTTGCATGATGTCTTTTTGAAAATGAATAAAACAAATATATTTCTAATTTGAGTACTTAGAAGCATAAGGGTTAATTATGAATGTTTAATTAAATTTACTGAGAAACTCTTATTAAGATGTCACATGATTAAAATTTTGAATAAATTAAAGATAGAAAACTTTATGTACCTCTGTTGTAAACTTCAATTCTGACTAATAATTATACATATTACTTCTCTTCACTAAAAGACTCCAAGTCCTCTTAAATTCATTTCAACCACAGTTACTAAGAACATCATCTAAGAAATTAGTAAATATCTTCTCCTAGTCTTCAAATTTCAGTTACCTACATGCTTGCAGGCCTGGGGTCTTAAAGGACATTTTTTTACAAGTTCATAATTCTAATAGTTTCAGAAACATTTCTCTCTCTCTCACCCTCTGTGTCATAGGACTTTTCCATCATTGCTAAGGCTTTCAGCATTTTCTAGTTGTTGGTAGCTATTCATTTCTTTACAAAGACACAGATCTTGGCTGTCGGCCTTTTGGCATCTGCTAATACTTTCACAGACCTCGACTGAACTTTCCGTCTGTTCACAGGACTTCAGGGGCTGTGTGGTCGAAGCAGCTTGCATTCGTCCTTTCCATCGTTCACTTTGCACCCTTTCCATAAACCCCTTGGAAGTGCAATGCTGGGCAGCGCCGCGATAGGGAGGGAGAACCTCCATGTCCCCTCCATAACGCTTGGAGTCTCAATTTGCTTCTCAGCCAGAGAAAAACAAACTGAGCAAACACACATTAAAACTGATCATAATATAGTGCTAAAATCAATGACAGGGGAGCCTTGATTTTTTTTTTTAAAGACTTCTTTATTTATTTGAAAGGAAGAGTTAGTGTGAGAAAGAAGGAGACAGATCTTCCAACACCTGGCTCACACCCCAAATCGCTGCAAAGGCCAGGGCTGGGCTGATCTGAAGCCAGGAGCTTCTTCTGGTTCTTCCACATGGTGCAGGGCTATTTCCCTACATTCAGCTCCTCTGGATCAGTGCTCAGGGCCTGACTCAAGGTGGGTGTAGCTGCCTGGCAATTCTGGTGGGTGGGTGAACCTCCCACAGGTGTGTGCCTGCAGAGACTACAACATTCTCTATGGCTGCTCTTCTCCATGACAGTCTTCACTCAAACCCTGTGCGTAGTAAAAACGTTAAGTGGGTGTATCTGGGAGATACTAGAGAACCAATTTACTCTAAGCCCTCCATGGGGGTTCTGTCATTTTCCATATCCATCCTCAGCAACGTATGGCGTGACCTGTTTCTCTACTGCCTCAGCAACAGAACGTGCTGTCAAGCTTTTAAGTTTTTTGCCCATTTGATGGGTGAAAAGTGGAACATGATTGTAGTTTTAACTTGTCTTTTTTTGGTATGAATGAAGTTGCATGCACTTGCATATGATTGAGGACCATTTTTATATCTTTTTTAAGTGGATTGTTCACATCACTGCCCATTTTCCAAAAGAATTTCAGTAGGTCTTTTTTTCTTAATTTTACAAAGTTTTCAGTACATCAAGGGTTTAACCCATTGGCTGTGATATACACTGTGTCTATTTCCTCCCCGTTTGCTGCCTTTACTTAATTATGCTTTTTAGCCCTGTAAGTTCCTTTTTAATTATGTAGTCAAACTTAACAACCTTTTCTTTTACCTTGCCTGAGATTTCAGTCATGGTTAGAAAGCCTTTCCTTACACATAAATTTTAGGGGAACTTATTCATGTTTTCTTTTTTTAATTAAAAATTACTTACTTGAAAGGGAGAGCATAGAGACAGGCAGGCAGGCATCAGAGAGCTCTCACCTGTTGGTTTCCTCCCAAATACCCACTTTTTGCTGGGACTGAGCCAGGCTGAAGTCAGGAGCTAGGAAGTCAATTTGGGGCCCACCATGGGGGCCAGGCACCCAAGTGTTTTGAGCTATGCCCTGATGCCTTCCAGAGTATGCATTTGCAAAAAGCTATAATCAATATACAGTCAAAAGAGCCAAAACTACTTTATTTTTTAAAGATTTATTTAATTGAGAGGAAGAGACAGAGAGGGAGGGAGGGAGGGAGAGAGAGAGAGAGAGAGAGAGAGAGAGGCAAGTCTTCCATCTGCTGGTTCACTCTCCAATTGGCCAGAACAGCCAGAGCTGTGCCAATCCAAGCCAGGAGCCAGGAGCTTCTTCTGGGTCTCCCACGTGGGTGCAAGTGCCCAGGAGCTTTTTCTGGGCTTCCCACGTGGGTGCAGGTGCCCAAGGACTTGGGCCATCTTCTACTGCTTTCCCAGGCCATTGCTGGATTGGCAATGGAGCAGCTGAGACGTGAACCAGTGCCCATATGGGATGCTGGCATTGCAAGTGATGTTTTTACCCACTACGCCACAGTGCCAGCCCCTGTAAAACTACTTTTTAATCAATGCAAAGATGGATTTCTCAGCATCATCACTATTAAATATGAAACCTGGATTATGGGAGCTGCTTTTATAAACATGGGGGGTTGGTAACCATTTTATTCCTGACTGTGAAAAATGATTTGTTTAATCTCTATCCAAGTTGAGTATAGCAACAAATTTTTTCAGTTTAGTAATCTTGAAAAACATTAACTTATTTTGTGTTATCCCTAATATCTTCCTGCTCTTATTCTTCATCTCTCATATCAGTATCCTCAACCCCCTCACTGCTACCCACCAAAGAAGGACAACTTTGCCACTATCATGTTTTGATAGCATCTGCCTATAGACATGGAAGTCACAGCTGAAAATGACCTTTTACCTCATCACTCTTTTGATTAAATGAACTGTAAATTGTATCTATTTATGGCCCTAAAACTGCAGCTCACTAGGCTAATCCTCCGCCTTGCAGCGCCGCACACCAGGTTCTAGTCCCGGTCGGGGCACCGGATTCTGTCCCGGTTGCCCCTCTTCCAGGCCAGCTCTCTGCTGTGGCCAGGGAGTGCAGTGGAGGATGGCCCAAGTGCTTGGGCCCTGCACCCCATGGGAGACCAGGATAAGTACCTGGCTCCTGCCATGGGATCAGCGCCGGCCGCGGCGGCCATTGGAGGGTGAACCAACGGCAAAGGAAGACCTTTCTCTCTGTCTCTCTCTCTCACTGTCCACTCTGCCTGTCAAAAAACAAACAAACAAACAAACAAAAAAAAACCCTAACTCAAGAAGACTGTAATCTATTATTTCTGCCTTGGGATTGTGTCTATACTACAGTACCCCTACAGAAGGCTAATTGACACGACCCACCAGGATTCTATCATGGCGATTCTCACCTGGTTAAATCACGGAAAGCGAAGCTAAGGCCAGTTTCGCCTACTTCAAATCTGATTCAAAAAATCCTACCTGGCAGCTGGCAGTGGGTGCCACGGGGTCAGCCGTGCCACTTGCAATGCGAGCATCCCATTTGAAGTGCCAGGTGCATTCTCAGCTGCTCTGCTTTCAACACAGCTCCTTGCTAATGTATCTACGAAAGCAGTGGAAGATGGTCTAAGTACTTGAGCCCCTATCACCTATGTCAGAGACCTGGAAGGACTTCTCGTTCCTGACTTTGACCAGGCCCAGCCCCAGCCATTGGGCCAACTGGGTAGTGAAGTAGCGGACGAAAGATCTGTCTTTCACCCTGTCTCTACCACTCTGCCTTTCAAGTGAATAAATAAATACACAGATCTTAAAATAAATTGTATCTGATGACACCAGTGACCCAAGAAGGTCCACAATGTCTCATAGAATGTATGATTATCATGGTACATTATACATTTTTTCTGGAATAAATTAGCATATTAAATGTATCTCCAATAAAGTTTCATCAAAACCAGTGCCATTTTCTCATTAATCTTGGACATTTTATAATCTCAAGTGTAACTACACAGAATAATTGATCAATAGAATTTTATACTCCATTTACACAGTTCAAAGCTTTAAAAAATGCAGCTCAAAAGATATACCACAGCAACTTAGATTCTCAATTTTATGTGGTATGACAAGCCAACAGACCATTTCATGAGGGCTTAACTTTTCAAACAGAAAGTAATTGGTTTCAGTGCTCAAAACTTTCATTTTAGAAGCTTTTATGATTATTCTTGGTGTTAAAACTTCTAAGTATTGTACTAGATATTCAAAGCCTTCTTTTGTGAATTTTATGTATTTACTCATTTTTCTATTAAACTCTTGTTTTAATGATGTAAGAATACATGCCACAATTTTTTATCCTGTGTCATAAATTTGCAGATATTTACCCAAATTATTTGTTTTCATACTCCGTTTGGCATATTTTGCTTTGTAAGGTCTTTTTCAAAAGCGACTCTTTTCAAAAAAGTTTTATTTACCTTTTTGAAAGGCAGAATGGCAGAGAGAGAGAGAGAGAGAGAGAGATCTTCCATCTATTGGTTCACTCTCCAAATGTCTACAACAGCCAGAGAAGGGTTAGGCTGAAGCCAAGAGCCAGGAGCTCCATCTGGATCTCTTACATCAGTGGCAGGGACCCAAATTCTTGACCCAGCACCTTCTTCCTCCCAAGTGTATTAGCAGGAAGCAATATCAGAGGTGGAGATGGGACTTGATCCCAGGACTCTGACAGGAATGCTAGTGTTCCATGTGGCTGCCTAACCCACTGCCCCCTTAATGTTATCTTTTGATGAACAAAATTTCTTTATATTATTGTAACACAACTTATTATTTGCTTTTCTGGTTGGTGTTGTTTTAACCACTGCACCAAATGCCTAGCCAAAAGTTACTGTCTTAGGAGACTTTAAGCAAATCTTGTTAACTCAAAGTCATAACAATGTTCTGTATTTTCATTTCATGTTTCTAACATGAGTTCATAGTTTCAGAAGAATTGGTAGTTTTCTTCATATTGATCCTCATATGAAACTTGTATGATTCTGAGATTGGATTCATAATCAGATGGCAGGCTTTCTGCTCTGATTTCACAAGGGTACAGCTCAGGTGGGTTAAGTACTGCATTCCTTTTTGGAGGCTCTGTGGATGAATCAACTTCTATCATCTTAGCGACTGCTGGTAGAATTCAGGTGCATGTGTTGTGGGACTGAGAGCCTCATTTCCTTGCTGACCATAAGCTGAGGTTGTTCCCAGCTTCTAGAATCTGCTGTCACTGCTTGACTAGTGACCCCCTCTCTCTGTCTTCAAAAACAGCCCTGGCAGTTCAAGCCATCTGCATGCTTTGAATCTGATTTCCACCTCCACCTCATCCCTCCTCTGCCCCCCAGTGCCTTTGACTCTAGAGTATGTTCAATTTGCATATGAAATTTAGAATCACTTATCTAGCTCAATAAAAAAAATCCCATTGGAATTTGTTTTGGGTTCAGATTATATGTGTAAATTAACTTAGGGAGAACTGACATCTTGATATTGAAAGGTACTATAAAGAATAAAAGATGATTCTCCAAGTTTTCATGTCCACTTTTATCTTATAGAAGCATTTTATAGTTTTCTCCATTTAGGTTCTGAGCATTTCTTGTGAAGTGTGTTCTTAAATATTTTATCTTTTTTTATAAAAAGATTTGTTTATATATTTGAAAGGCAGTGTTCAGAGACAGAGAGGGAGAGACAGTGAGAAAGGGAAAGACGAGAGACAGAGATATAGGGAGGGAGAGAGGGGTGGAGGGAGAGAGAGAAAGAGAGAAAATCTTCCATCACTGGTTCACTCCCCAAATGGTTGCTGCAGCTGGGGCTCTGGCCAGCAGCCAGAAACTCCATCCAGGTCACACACATGGGTGGCAGGTGCCCACTCATTCCAGCCATCTTCTGATCCCTTCTCAAGGGGCATTAGCATGGAGTCAGATGTGAAGTGGAGCAGCCAGGCCTTGAAATGGTGCTCATTTGGGAGCGTGGTGTCACAGGCCATGACTCAGCTCACTGTGCCACAATGCTAGCCCCTAGTGCTATTGATTTTTACATATTAATTTTATATTTTGCTACCTTACTGGGTTTTTGTCTGTTTGACTATATTGTATCATTGATTCTCTAGGGTTTTCCATGTATACTATCATGCCATCTGCAAATAATAGACATATTTCTTATTCTACTACTGTACCTTTGGTTTTCTCTAGTCTAATTACACTGTTACCTTCAGACAATGCCAGAAACAGTGATCATTCTAAACATACTTACTGACCTCAGTGGGAAGACCTCTAGTGATCTGTTTCCTAAGTACAGAAATAGCTATCAGCACTATTTTCCAAAACTTTTTACTAAAAATGAGTGTCAAATTTTGCCAAAACCAATTTTCAGTGTCTATGAATGAAATCATATCATAGACTTATAAAATAGTAGATTATATTAATTTTTTTGACAGGCAGAGTGGACAGTGAGAGAGAAAGGTCTTCCTTTTGCCGTTGGTTCACCCTCCAATGGCTGCCGTGGCTGGCGCGCTGCGGCCGGCGCACCGCGCTGATCCGAAGCCAGGAGCCAGGTGCTTCTCCTGGTCTCCCATGGGGTGCAGGGCCCAAGCACTTGGGCCATCCTCCACTGCACTCCCTGGCCACAGCAGAGAGCTAGCCTGGAAGAGGGGCAACCGGGACAGAATCCGGCGCCCTGACCGGGACTAGAACCTGGTGTGCCGGCGCCGCAAGGCGGAGGATTAGCCTATTGAGCCATGGTGCTGGCCTAAAATAGTAGATTATATTAATTTTTTAAAAATTCATCATCTCTTTTCTTTAAAAAAAAAAAAAGATTTATTTAGGGCCAGCACTGTGGTACAGCAGGTTAAAGCCCTGTCCTGAAGCACCGGCATCCCATATGGGCGCTGGTTCTAGTCCCTGCTGCTCCTCTTCCAATCCAGCTCTCTGATATGGCCTGGGAAAGCAGAAGATGGCCCAAGTCCTTGGGCCCCTGCACACACGTGGGAGACCTGGAGGAAACTCCTGGCTCTTGGCTTTGGATTGGCACTGCTCCAGCCGTTGTGGACATCTGGGGAATGAGCCAGTGGATGGAAGACCTCTCTCTCTGTCTCTACTTCTCTCTGTTAACTCTGTCTTTCAAATAAATAAATCTTTAAAAAAAGATTTAAATCTTTAAAAAAAGATTTATTTATTTATTTGAGGATAGGCAAAGAGAGAGAGAGGTCTTCCATTTGCTGGCTCACTCCCCAGTTGACTGCAACAGCCAGAGCTGCGCTGATCCAAAGCCAGGAGCCTGGAGCTTCTCCCAGATCTCCCATGCGGGTGAAGGGGCCCAAGGGCTTGGGCCATTTTCTACTGCTGTCCCAGGCCACAGCAGAGAGCTGGATCGGAAATGGAGCAACCGGGACTCAAACTGGTGCCCATATGTGATATAGGCACTGCAGGTGACCGCTTTTACCACTGTGCCTTAGCTCAGGCCCCTCATCTCTTTTCTTAATGTGTTGTCATAGTCTGTTTTCTAGTACTTCATTAAATAATTTTTATACTGACTTTATCAGGTTTGGATACCAGTATTATGCTTGCTTCATAAGATGAACATTATTCTTGATTTTAGTCTGAGATAATTTATGTAGCATTGGGATTGTCTGATATCTACAGGTTTGGTAAATTTCTCTTGTGTGATCACCTGGGCCTGGTGCTATCATGTAGCATAGCTAGAAAACATTTTCTATTTCTATAAAAATTTAAGCTTTATCTACTGAGAATAGTTTTATTATGGAATAGTTATCTAAGAAATTATATTTCCAACTTGTTTGCAGAAATTATGCAAAAGTTGTTTATTACTTTTAAAAATTCCTTTTCTATCATAACTATTTCTAGGTAATTTCTTATTTTGTACATTGGTGTTTTCTTCTCCCTTTATAATCTAGTGGTTTGTCTATCTTTGTTTATTTTCTGAAGAATTAGAATTTTGATCAATTTGACCCAGTGCTTCCCTATTCTCAACTTCATTATAATTTCCACTATAAATAATTCCTACCTTGTACTTTATTTACTTGTACCTTATTTAGTATTTTGAGTTGCAAAACTAATTCATTTATCTTTATTCATGCTTTATTGCTATAGATGTAGTTACATATGCTTTCCTTTAAATATATCCCATGACTTCTCATATATAATGTTATTTTTCAGCAATTCAGTAATTTTATTTATTCATTTTTAACTTGGAAATTAATACAACATCTTTTAATTTCCTGGTGGAGGATTCTTCATTTTTTGGTTTATTTTTTTAATTTTCAGTTTTACTACATTGTGGTCTGTCGCTCCCCCTCTTCACGGAGGAACGACACAGGACCCTGCGCTGTTCTTTTGTCTGCTCGGCCCTTCCCGGGTTTGCTGCTGGTTCTTCCCGGGTTGGCTACCGTCCCTTCCACCTCCGTGGAAGGGCGGTTCCCCCTGCCACTTTCCCCACTTCCGCGGGGGAGCGGCACACCGCCGGCTGGCTCTCTGGGGGCTGCTCAGGTGTTCCCTTTAGATGTTCCTGGTGCATGTTGTCTCTCTCCTTCTTTATAGTCCTCTTCCACCAATCCCAACTCGGCTGCCCACACGCCGAGTTCGCTGCTCTCCTCCAATCAGGAGCAGAATCAGCTCCTACAGGTCATCACTCAAGTTGGCGAGAGACAGCTGCGTAGAAGCTGTTTACTCCTCTCCCAGCGCCATATTGTGGGAGAGCAGATGCATAGAATAAGTCTTAATTCGAGTAACTTAGTCTAGTCCGAGTTGCTCCCCACAGTAGTCAAGTCTGTTTTGTTGTTGGTTTGTTTTTTGGTAACACATCTACTTTATGGCACCTACTATGAAGTTTTCTTTGTGTTCTAGAAGAGGGGTCAACAAACTATGGCCTGTAGGTCAGCACCTCTTCCTGTAAAGTTTTAAAAACCTAAATGACAGTTTGAATTATTTTAAAGTAAACAAAATATAACCACCGCAAATGTCAGGTGCATCACACACACACACACACACACACACACCACTTCTTCCCTGTGACTCTTCCTCCCATTGTAGAGGAAACCACTAAATTGAGCTTTATTGCAATAAATTTTCTTTAGTTGTATATTTCTAAACAAGTTTAATTTTGTTGGGTTTTGATCTTCATGAAAATGGAATCAACAATCCTACTTCATTTTTATATAAATTTTTAAACTTTGAGATAATTTATGACTCACGTGAAATTGTAAGAACTAGAGATTCCACAGATCCCTTAAGGGTAGCATCTTCCAATCCTACAGTACAATATCATAAACATGAAATTGACATTGACACAATCAACTAATTTTATTCAGCAGGTTCTTTTTTTAAAGATTTTGTGTATTTATATGAGAGGTAGAGGTATTCAGAGAGAAAGACAGACAGAAATATCTTTCATCTGCTGGTTCACTCCCCAAATGGTTGCAAAGGCAGGAG
This sequence comes from Oryctolagus cuniculus, assembly GCF_051225735.1. NCBI lineage: Eukaryota > Metazoa > Chordata > Mammalia > Lagomorpha > Leporidae > Oryctolagus > Oryctolagus cuniculus. The sequence continues at coordinate 101,208,192 of NC_142871.1, read as the reverse complement.
CTGAACTGTTCTGAAGCCAAGAGCCAGGAGATTCTTCCATGTGATTGCAGGGGCCCAAGCACTTGGGCCATCTTCTGCTGCTTTCCTGGTCCAAAGCAGAGAGCTGGATGGGAAAACTAGCAGCAGGGAGAGGAACCAGCACCCACATGGGATGCCGGTATTGCAGGCGGAGGCTTAACCTACTACGTCACAGCACCAGCCGCTCAGCAGGCTCTTCACTTTCTCCTTTGCTTTCTTCCTTTCTTTCCCTTCATCACTCAGTATCCATCTGGTACAGCTTAGTCACTCTCATCCCCTCCCCCCCTAGAATCACTGCTTCTAAAGAGCTGCCACTTCAGTCCAGCACACTTTCAAGTCCTTTCCCTGTAGCCAGGGCTATGAATGACCCAATCTCAACTTGAATTTGATAGGTTCGTGTGAACTATCTGACTTCCTCCTACTGGAGGTGATGTCATCCCCACTTACTCTAAGTCCTCTGCCCCACTCTGCTCTGGTTCTAGGAGTCATTTCTGTTTCTCCAGCACCCTTCCACATGCAAAATATGTAGATACCAGAAGCTTTGTTTGAATTTCTTTTTTTTTTTCCTTATAAATGGCTTGAAAGTTTCAAGTTTTCTGTCTAGTAATACTTACATAATAGGTCCTGGATAGTTTTGTTCTCAAGGTGGATCTATGGTTGCTTTGGGAATATGAGGGGGGGATTTGCAATCAGGCTACTGCTATTGTTCTTCAACCCCATTTAATATTTCCAACAGCTTTCTAAGTTAGCATCACCCCACAGTCTATTGAACAAGAGGAAACAGACCCACAGAAGGTGATTCCCAAAGCTGGTAAATGTTGTAAACCTGAGGTTTGTAATACCCATTTAGTAACATGTCAGGACAGAAGGAAATGTAGCATTTGCATTGCATAGATAGTAGCTGTGACACATACCTTGGTTGAGTATCTCCAGTGATGTGGTACTCATTACCTAGAAATAAGTCTGTTTGATCTTTGGATCTCCAAATATGGCTAAAGAGGTCCTGCTTATTTTGTGTTGAATTCTCCTTCTGTATATCTTTGACTCTGCTCCAAGTTACACACTTTGAGGTAGAGGCAATGTTCAAGTCTAAGCCATTATCCTTGCTCTATTCTTTCATTATTCGAAGAAAGTACTGCAATCCATCTTACTTCATTTCTGTTGCTAATGTGATACATGAACTGGGTATATCATAAAGAAAGAAAGGTTTATTTTTTGTTCATGGTCTGGAACAAGATCCAGGAGCCACATTTGGTGACAGTCTAATCCCAAGATGGTGCAGGGTATCACATGGCAAGAGACAGGGCATGCATGTGTGAAAGGTCTGTCTCCCTCTTCTTATAGCCACCAGGATTTAATCATGGGGGCTGAACCCTGGTGCTCTTACCTAATCCTAATTATTCAGCTCTCGAAAGCCCCAACTCAGACCACCACAGTGGGATTAAGTGTCCATGCTCTTAATACCTCACAATGAGGATTAAGTTTGAACATGAATTTCAGAGCGGGGCAAATCATATTTAAACCATAGTATTCTGCTCCTGGTACCCTGAAACTCATGTCCTTCTCATATACAAAATACAAGCATTCCATCCAGATAGTTCCAAAGTCTTAACACATTCCAGCACCAACTGAAAGCCTCAAGTCCAAAGTCTCATGTCAGATTCAAGGCAAACTCCTTCTAGCAGTGAGTCTGGAAAATCAGAAAAGTTATCTGTTTCTATGATGCAACGGTAAGGCAGGGATAGAACAAACATTCCTATTCCAAAAGGGAGAAGTAAAAGGAATAAAATGTCCAAAGCGAGGCAGAAATCCAGCAGGGCAGACGTTAAATCTTAAGCTCTAGATCCAGAACCTTAGGTACACTGTAGCAGGAGGTGGGCCCCCACGGCCAGAGGCAGCCTTGTCTCCAAGGCTCTGCTGCTCACAGCCCAGATAGCTGCTCTCCCAGGTTGCCTGTATCTGTGGCTTTTCCAGTCTGGCATTGCACGCTGTCAGCGACTCTACCTTCCCGGGATCTCAACAGCACTGGTCTCACTCCCATGGCTCTAGTAGGCTTTCCAGTGTAGAATCTCTGCAATGATTCCTTCCCTGAGTCAGCCTTGTCTTCAAAATCTCAGCAGAAGCTTCCCAGATCCGGCAGATTTTGCTTTCTGTTCACCTGCATTCAGTACCAAGGGCTAGCACTGGGTTCCCTTTGAGTCAGTGGCATAAGCTGCACCCAGCCGCACTTGCTGGAGCATGACTGCTGGAGCAGCCACAGAGTGCTTCATCACAAAGCTGGGAGCAGAATCCTCAGGCAGCTCTGGGCAGTGAGTGAGCCCCTTGAGGAGCACTCCAGGGTTCCCTAAAAATTCTTCCCTTCCAGACTTCTGGGCTTGCGATGAGAGGGAAACCTCAATGATTTCTGAGATGTGCTTGAGGCCTTTTCCCCATTGTCTTGGTGACCACCAGCTGGCTCCCTTTTATCCGTGCTCATTTCCTTACTAAGTGGTTGCTGGGCTGCATCCTTATTTGGTTCTCCTGAACACACTTCTTCACTAGGATACAAGTTTTTCAAATCTTTCTACTCTGCTTCCCTTTCAATTCTGCATCCTGCTTTTAGGTCATGCCATTGCTCCCCAATCCTACTGCACGAGTTAGAAGTAACTAAGCAGCAGTCTGAATGCTTTGTTGTTTGGATATTTCCTCTAACAGCCATCCCTTTTAATTTGGCCTTCCATAATTCTCTAGGGCATGGGCACAGTCAGCTAAGCTCTTTGCAGAGGTGTGATGGGACGGTCTTTCCTCCAGTTTCCAGTAGAAGAGTCCTCGTTTGCATCAGCTGTCTGTTCATGACCATCAATCCCATCTCTAAGATGTTCTAGTTCTTCCATAGTCTTGGAACTTCTGAGCCCTCAGAATTATCCAGTTCCAAAACAACCTCCACATTTTTAGGTATTCAGTATTCACAAAAGCCAACAATTCAGTACTAATTTTCTTTGTTCATTTTCTGATGTTGGCAACATAATACCACAAACTGGGTAAGTTATAAAGAAAAGAGGTTTACTTTGGCTTATGGTTCAGGTACGGAGGCAATGGCTGCATCTAGTGATACATTCTGGCTGGCAGAGTCCTAAGGTGGCTCAGGGCATCATATGGTGAGCAACAGAGACGGCACATGGGGGCTCCACTCTGATCCGAATCAGCTCTCAAAGATCCCACCCTTAAACACAGAGACTGTATTAAGTTTCTACCCTCCACATTCATGAGGATTAAATTTCAGCATGATCTTCAAAGACAAGCCATACCATACTCCAGTTTTCAATATACATGTTTAATTCTCTTCATCAAATTTAGACACCTTACTTCTATCTCTATTGTACAGTAATTGACACAGAACTACATAAAAATCTAACTAATAAAAGAGCCAGCACTGTGGCACAGCAGGTTAAGCTGCAGTATACAGTACCAGCATCCCATACAGTGCCAGTTCCAGTCCTGGCTGCTCTGCTTCTGATTCAGCTCCTTGCTAATGCACCTGGGAAAGCAGCGGAAGATGGCCCAACTCCTTGGGCCCCTGAACCCATGTGGGAGACTCAGAAAAAGCTCCTGGCTCCAGGCTTCAGCCTGACACAGCCCTGGCCATGTGGCCATTTGGAGAGTGAACCAGCAGATGGAAGAAATATCTCTGTCTCTCCACTCTGTAACTCTTTAAAATAAATAAATAAATCTTAAAAAAAAATCTGACCAACATAAAATACAGGACAATTTGTTGTGCTGCTCTGAAAATTATATAATTATACATACACATGTATTTTTAGATTGTGTTAGGTTTTTTGAACCATCAAGTCATTCCCTGGGCCACACAGGTTGAAGTTAGGAAAAGTCCTAAGTCTTTTTCTACATGTGATGGGCACAAGTAACACATCCTCTGTGAAGTCCTTTTCCAAAGGCTGGACTTGAACATTTACACCAATTCAATGTCATTATATCTATCCCTGCCCATCCTTCTATCCTGAAATTTTACCTGGACTTTGATTCATCTACTGTTAATTCTCTATCTTGCTTCATTTTAAAAATCCTAACTCCAACAATATCTTTATATTACTGAAAATAAAAATGTAGTGTAGAACAGGACAGAAAACAGAGGTGTGTTGCTTGTCACTCAAATCCTCCCTCTAAATGGATGATTCTTATGGCAGTGCTTAAGATATGTGACAAGCTATTGGGTAAAATATAATTCATCTTATATAGCCATTCAGTATTTATTAATGCACATTTGAAAATATAGCTAAACATTTGAGCTTCATAAAGTTTAGCCTTTTCTAGGGGTCTGATTTAATATAAATAGTTCAATAGTTTCAGTGGATCAAGCCTAGATTCTTTTCCTGTCTTTCTACCCCCTGCTCTAATCCATTTTTTTTTTAAACAGGCAGAGTTACATAGTGAGAGAGAGAGAGAGAGAGAGAGAGAGAGAGAGAAAGATCTTCCTTCCATCGGTTCACCCCTCAAATGGCCACTATGGCCAGCACGCTGTGCCGATCCGAAGCCAGGAGCCAGGTGCTTCCTCCTGGTCTCCCATACAGGTGCAGGGCCCAAGGACTTGGGCCATCCTCCACTGCACCCCCGGGCCACAGCAAAGAGCTAGACTGGAAGAGGAGCAACCGGGACTAGAACCCGGCGCCCATATGGGATGCCGGCACTGCAGGTGGAGGATTAACCAAGTGAGCCAGGGTGCCGGCCCCTCTAATCCATTTTTTAAATAAAATCTACAGTATACTTATTAGTACATTCCATTGTTTAATTTGAGTATCATCAGTGCACAAAATGTTACATGTCTTCTATCAGCTTGTATTGGCATTTTAATTTTACCTTAGTGTTTTTTTCTCCTCCTTAGGCAAGATAACAATTCATTTGTCAGCTGTCTGCCTACATGTTCCTAACAATAGTCTCGTGACCTAATCACTGGTTTATTCACTCAACATGAAAGACTTGTCACTTATGGAGAGCCATAAATTATTTCTAATTAAGATAGCAGTGAATATATTTATAGGAATTTGTCTCTGTAAAATTATCCTACATAATATATACATCCAAGTAAGCTCAAAATAGTGGATAACCATATTGTTCCAAATGGATTATCAATTTTTTAAAATGAAAACTTGTACTATTTGGATTTGTATCAAATCCTCATTCTCAGAACAGCAGCAGAACCAAAGGGCTTACTGTAATTACTTGGGACTTAGATCAAACACAGGGCCTACTGGAAGAACCACATTTCTTTGGAGCTGTGTAATTTTCATCTAAGCTTTATTTGCTAGTTGCTTACCAACAGAAAATGCTGGTGCTGTTCAAGTTAAGAAAGTCTTCATCTTCTACAATGTAGAAAAGTTTAATATGTGTTTAATTGCAAAAAAAGATGATTGAAATATTGCAAGATAAAATTATAATTTAATCACCATTTAATAAGCATAATCTTGGTATGTTTTACATCTATAAGATTTTGTGTTTGAACTTCTAATTAAAACATGGAAAACAACTGAAAATTCATCTATTAAAATACTTTTTATAGAGTATTCTTGAAATGAAGAAAATCATAAAGATGAATGGGTTGGTGGTTGCCAGCAATTAGGGATAGCAGAAGGAAGCTGAGGGCTGAAGAAGGGTGTGTGACCAGAGGGATAGACAGATCTTTGTGGCAATGCAACAGTCTGTATATTAACTGCAGCAGTGACTGCAGAAGTCTATAAGCTAATAGTGTAGAACCACACACACATTATACCAATGCCAGTTTCCTGGTTTTGGTACTGTGACTCTAACTTTGTAAGCTGTAACCAACCACTGGGGAAAATCATGTGAAAGGAACTCTCCAATATATTTTTGCAACATCCTATACATCTATAATGTTTCAAAACAAAAATTAAGCCCAACATATATGATGTATTCATTGTATAGATCATCCCAGAAATGTTAGCTCAGTATTACTGAACAAGTATTTTCCAACGTTGAAGATATACATGGCCAGGCCAGCACTGTGGCGTAGCGGGTGAAGCCATTGCCTGCAGTGCCGGCATCCCATATGGGCGCCAGTTCTAGTCCTGGCTGCTCCACTTCTGATCCAGCTCTCTGCAATGGCCTGGGAAAGCAGTGGAGGATGGCCCAGGTCCTTGGGCCCCTGCATGCCTGTGGGAGACCCAGAAGAAGCTCCTGGCTCCTGGCTTCGGATTGGCACAGCTCTGGCTGATGTGGCCATCAGGGGAGTGAACCAGTGGAGGAAGACCTCTCTCTCTCTCTCTCTCTCTCTCTCTCTCTGCATCTGCCTCTCTGTAGTTCTTTCAAATAAATAAATAAATCTTTAAAAAAGATATACACAGCAGTTGCCTCTAGTTATCACTGGAATTAGGCAGGATTATGAACAATTTTAGAAGAATTTTTAAGTTATTGAATGAAGGATTAGGAATTTTGTGATTAAGCAACTAAAGTAACCTTACAGAGTTAATCAGTGTCAAATTTCATGACTTTATTTAGAAACAAATAAAAACCATAAAATTCTGCTAGTTAAGGAGCTATTGCCTGCTCTTTTTTCTCCTATGGTACATGAGTAATGACATAAGTCATTAAATAATCAAATAATGCAAAGGGTAGGGTTTGCATAGTCTTTCATCCATTGAAATTTCAGGAAGATCATGCTCAGGAAAGATGTTCAAAATTTAATGTGGCTCTGTGTTATGCATTGCCTTGGTAGACAGTGCTATACTGCCAAATTGTTGAATGTACTCAGCTAATGGCTTTGGAAATTCTCACAATTCTGAATTCAACATGAGGACTTGAATAACTTAACACTGTGTGTGTGTATACATGTGCTGGAACTATTTTACAGTGTTTCTTATTTTTTAAAAAAGGCTTGGGGCCGGTGCTGTGGCGCAGTGGGTTAAAGCCCTGGCCTGAAGTGCTGGCATCCCATATTGGCACCAGTTCTAGTCCCAGCTGCTTCTCTTCCGATCCAGCTCTCTGCTATGGACTGGGAAAGCAGTAGAAGATGGCCCAAGTCCTTGGGACCCTGCACCCACGTGGGAGACCCAGAAGAAGCTCCTGGTTCCCAGCTTCGGATCAGCTCAGCTCTGGCCTTTGCAGCCATCCGGGGAGTGAACCAGCGGATGGAAGACCACTCTGTCTCCACCTCTCTCTGTCACTCTGTCTTACAAATAAATAAAATAAATCTTTAAAAAAAAGTTTGAAAAGGCTTATTTATTTGAAAGGCAGAGTGACAGAGGGAAAGACAGAGATTCTCTATCTGATGGTTCACTCCAACAAATGGTTGCAATGACTGAGACTAGCCCAGATGGAAGCTGGGAGCCTGAACACCATCTGACTCTCCCACGTGGGTGACAGGGGCCCCAGTACCTGGGCTGTCTCTGGCTGCCTTCTCCGGCACATAAGCAAGAAGCTGGACTGGAAGTGGAACAGCCAGGACTGAAACAAACCACAACACTGGCCCCTGAGTATTTCTTTTTAAAATTTTATTTATTTGACTGTCATCTATTTTGAAGAGCTTCGTTGGTCCAGCAATGCAATGGAAAAGGGCATCCTTGCTGAGAGGATGGTATTCCTTGAGACGGTATTGAATTTGGGGCTGGACAGATGTGTGGTCTCCTTGAAAAAACTGTTGTAATGTTACTGTTTATGAGTAGAATAAAGTGATTTTCTTCAAAAAAATAAAAATGTATTTATTTGAGAGGTAAGACATTGAGAAAGCTAGTTTCCATTCACTGGTTCACCCCCCAAATGCCAGCCATAGACAGAGGCTTAAGCCAAAAGCCAGCAATTCCGTTTAGGCTTCCCATAGGGTTGGCAGGAACTCAACTTCTTCAGTCATCTTTGCTACCTCCCAGGGTCAGCATTAGCAGGAAGCTGGGATCAGGAGCTGTGGGTGGGGGTTAAACCCAGGCACTCATACAAGACTTGGATATTCTAACTAGCAGCATAAATTCTAAGCCAAATGTCTGACCTGAGTCAGAGTGTTTGACTATGATCTTAACCTAAAGAAGGGTGAAGTATATAAAACTGTTCACACCCTAAAAACCATTAATTGCAGTCATAAAGTTTAGTAGCAATGGAGAAATTAGCATCCTTCACTAACATTGCTGACCATCTGTTGCTGGAACACAAATCTCAGAATTAACAAAATTAGTGGGCTGGCATTGTGATGCAGGCGGTTAAGCTGCTGCTTGCAATGCCAGCATACCATCCTGGAGCACGGTCCAAGTCGGGGATGCTTCACATCTAGCTCCCTGCTGGTGTAACTGGGAAGGTGGCAGAAGACGGCCCAAGTGCTTGTGCCCCTGCCACCCATGTGGGAGACCTGAATGGAGTTCCTGGCTCCTGGCTTTGGCTTGGCCCAGCCCCCAGCTCTTGCGGTCATTTGTGGAGTGAACCAGTGGTTGATCTCTCTCTCTCCATCTCTCTCACTGCCCTTCAAATAAATCAATCAATCTTGGCGGGGGGGAGGGAAGGATACTAGAACACTGCAGATTAAATTAAGCTCCAGATATAGTGCTCTGGCCAGAGAATAAGAAACTTTTCTTCTACATGTTCTTAATGTTGGACTACATGGCCATCAGATTGAATGCTTTAAGTACTTTCATTATAACATAAAATTAAAAGGCCAAAGAACTGTTTTATTCCCACAGGCCATGCAATACCCAGCTAGATGTTAATAAAAAACACAACCTGTTGTGTCAGATTTCTGAATTCCACACACATATGTGATACCATTAAGTTACAGGAGTTTAGGCAGGTTCCTTAGGCAAACAACATGTTGAGTTTAGGCTAGATTATGTATGGTTACAAACACTCTCCTTCACCTATCCCTGTCCCAAATCTCAGGAGCTTACTGCTTCCAGTCTAATGGCAATCAGCGAAGGGATGCTATCCAACATGGTCCTTCCAGCACACAGGGGGACAAAGACTTCGTCTCATCAGGTGTTTCACCAACACAGGGGAAAGGGCACACATTGTATACAGGCTCTGAAAACTTTCTGGTAAATCTATCCATAGGTACTTAATGAAAGCAGGCACACAGCTACACCTGACCTCAGAAGACACAGAAAGATGGAATGCTTTCATGTGCAAGAAGCAGAGAACTGGAAGAAATGGAATATTTGTAAACACATCTACTGACATTTTCTTAACAATTTCAACTTCAGGTTCCACCTTGGGAAAACTGGGATCATAATTTCTAACTAGATATACTTGGTTCATTTCAGGATCAAAAGAAAATCTCTAGTGCCACACTGCCACCTTTGGAATCCCAGCATTAGGGCATAACCTTAGGTGGTTTTCTTATTCTCTTTCACCTCATAATCCTCACCTGAAAAATAATTTCATGCCTGTTATTTAATTACAAGGATGAATATAAGCAAAAATTTTAGTGCTCAGCACATTGCAAGGACCCTCAATATTTGCTCTTGGCTCTTGGCATGGCTTCTGGAATGTATGGAACCCTTAGTAATAAGTGGTAGTTAGCATGATGAATGCTATTGCTATCATAGGAGTTAGGCTTGCTACTGCCCAGCCTTACTTATGGAATACCTATGAAAGAAAGACCCCACTGAGTGACCTGCAATAGATTACATAGAATTTATAAGGGCTCACTGAAGCAAAAATTTAGCTGTAGGGGCTGGTGCTGTGGTATAGTGGGTAAAGCTGCCACCTGAAGCCCCAGTATCCCATATGGGTGCCAGTTTGAGACCCAGTTCTACTTCCGATCCAGCTCCCTGCTAGTGCACCTCAGAAAGCAGCAGCAGATGGCCCAAATGCTTGGGCCCTCTGTACCCATGTGGGAGACCCAGAAGCTCCTGGCTCTTGGCTTTGGACCGCCCCAGCGCCAGCCATTGTGGCCATCTGGGGAGTGAGCCAATGAATGGAAGATATTTCTATCTTCTCTGTCTCTCCCTCTCTCTCTGTAACTCTGCCTTTCAAATAAATAAAAAATAAAAATAAAAAAGCAATAAAAGCAACAAGTGCAGTCCCTACAAAACTAGAAGCTTCATGAGGGTGGGCACATCCTTGTTTGCCACTGCTTCCAAGGCTATGACTGTACAAAGTGCGTATTTGTGGAATGGGATGGGAAAGAATGACCCAGCACAGCTGTAGTGACAACACTATAACAAGATGCAATCAGAGCTACAGAGAGGCAAGCAGAAACTTGGCCTTTTCATTGCATGAACATGGCTGGGCTAGTAATACTAAGACTATTTAAAAAATTCAAAGGTGGTTTTAATGACGTTTTGTTTTGTTTGTTTTAGGAGCATCTAAGCCTAGTTGAAAGCTTTAAACTACAGCTAGCAATTTACAGTTTTCTAGTGACTGAGTTAGATGCTGAATTCTTAGATGTTGTCAAATTCTCAATAAGCAGTGCTAAACTACAGGATAAACTGGTTTACCTCACACATTGTGGAGGTTCAAACAGTATTTTTCATTTTGAGCCACAAAGGAAGCATTCTAAAGGATATACTTGGCTTTTTGGTGACAAAACCTTTGATGAGCTCAACATTACAGAATATTTGGAGTCATTCTAAAGTTACATCTTTCTAGTCTGTTTGGAGTCTATTTTTATTCTTTCGTTGCATTTTTAAGATCATTCAAATCACCACATTTAGCTATTTCAGACCTCAAGCCTCCAGACAGTATACTACAGTGATGTGTTAAAGTGAAGACATTTTGACAATGTGGATAGGGGCTGGTGCTGTGGCTTAGCAGGTTATAGCCACAACCTGCAGTACCAGCATCCCATATGGGTTTCAGTTCAAGTCCTGGCTGCTCCACTTCTGATCCAGCTCCCTGCTAATGCTCCAGGAAAGCAGTCAATGGCCTAAGTGCTTGGGCCCCTGCACCCACATGGGAGACCCAGAGGAAGCTCCTGGCTTCAGCCTAGCCCAGTCCTAGCAGTTGCAGCCATTTGGGGAGTAAACCAGCGGACAGCTCGCTTGCTCTCTCTCTCCTCTAACTCAGCCTTTCAAATAAACGATCTTAAAAGAAAAAAAGAAAAGTGTAGGTAATTCATTTTTCCTAAAAGTAAAATATCTTTAAGAATACATGTTGGTGCAGTCATTACTGTTATTTTGGTGAAAACTTTTTCTTGTTCAACAGATAGCTCAAAGCCTCACAGAAGTGGCACTCCTCAGTTATGATGACAATCAAAAATGTCTGCACACATTTCCAAGTACCCCTGTGGGGCTGTATTGTCCCCAGATAAGAAACAGTAAGTGGAGCTTATTATTAGCATATGTAACTTGAAGCATGAGGGGGTTGAAGATTTTTTTTTTTTACTTTTGTTTGAATTAAAAAAGGATTTTTAGTTCAAGATAGGGTTTGAAGAAAAGAGCCTTTTCACCTCATTGTAAAAAGAAAATTTAAAAGCCAGATCTTAACAACCACAGAACATTCTTTCAAAGAAAGGATGAAAACTCAATCCCAATAATGATTCCAAGTAGATTAACAATGCCAAATGTATGATTTATCCCTATTAGCTCGAAAGCTTGATGTGGTAGTTGATGGATCACATTTTTCTAGCCCAATTCTAGGATACCTGGCTATGGAAACATGGAGAGGCACTGCAGTCACTATGCCCACTTCAGTCTTCCCATGGCCATTGGAGGCCTATGTTCCACTGGGCAAATCAGTTAGCCACGTGTGACCTCCTTTCCTGCAACACGTTAGGTGACAGCTGTTAAATGGTTTTATTTGTTTAAATTTAAGTTACACAAGTTTCATGTACTTCATATATACAGATTTAATTTAATCTAATCACTAGATACTTCCCACACTACCCTCCCTCCCCCATGCTCCAACCCTTCTTCCTCCTCCCCCTCCCATTCCCACTCTCAATTTTCACGAAGATCTACTTTCAGTTTACTTAAGGATTGTAAAGTTAACTCTACACTTAGTAAAAGAGTTCAACAAATAGTATGAAGAAAATGGCTTTCAGCATCAGCTCTTTCTCCTCATCTTTCAGTAATTTGGCTACTTGGAAAATGAGGGACTGGATCACTACGGTGAGCTTTTGAGGAGAGTGGTGTTCTTTGAAATAGGATAGTAACTTGAGGAAAGAAGATACTCGTTTCAAAGTGACTTTGCCACGGGAATTTTGGATGGTGCCATCTTTTGTGCCAGTTTCAGAGAATGCTCCTCAAGACATGAGTTCCTACTCTGTTTGGAGGGGACAATGACCTGGGAGCTTATTTCAGTGACTTCTTTTAGTGACTACTTAGTTTTACCTGTCTTTTTTTAGGTCATGTGATACAGCTTTATTCTTCGAATATTAAATTTTTGAAATTTTTTATTAAAGTGTTAACATCCAGGAACTGGTGTTTACCAGAGCAGTTCAGATGCTTGTGTCCTTAGGGGCCAGCACTAAAGATGCTGGTGTCCCTAGGGGCCAGCGCTGTGGTGATGCAAGTAAAGCCACCGATGCAGTGCCAGCATGCCATTTGGGTGCTGGTTCAAGTCCTGGCTGCTCCACTTCTGATCCAGCTCCCTGCTGATGGCCTGGAAAAGCAGTAGAAGATGGCCCAAGTCCTTGGTCCCCTGCACCCACGAAGGAGACCCAGAAGCAGCTCCTGGCTCCTGATTGGTGCAGCTCTGGCCATTGCATCTAGTGGTGAACCAGCAGATGGAAGACCTCTCTCTCTCTGCCTCTGTAACTCTGCCTTTCAAAAAAAAAATAGGCCTGTGTCCCATGCTAGAGTGCCTGGGTTTCAGTCTCAGCTGTAGCTGCTGACTCTAGCTCCCTGCCAACACAGGGTTGGGTTTGTTGCTCCCATTGGAAACTTGATATATGTTCCAGCTCCTGGCTCCAACCCTGGCCCAGGTCGTCATGGAAGGTATTTGACAGTGAACCAGCTGATAGGATCTCTTTCTCTCCCACACTCTACCCCCTGCTTATAAAATAAAATTTTAAAATGTTAAGTACAACTCCCAGTTATAAAAATGCACAAATAAAGCACGAGGACTTTTCATTAAGGGATACCTGTTTCACTGGTATACTACTCAGAGGAAGGACTAACACATCACCAACGACAAGAGGACCTGTCCCTTATTCCTAGCCTTGGAATCCCACCCCTCAAGGTAACCATATCCTGACTCCGATCACCACAACTACAGGTAAGTTTTGCCTGCCTGTTGTTCAAATAAATGTAAACAGAAACATATGGTATATTCTCTTTAGTCCAGCTTATTTTGTACTTTATGTTCACTCATAATTTCATGAACAGCTGTAAGCCATTCACTCTCATTGCTGTATAGTATTATTATATGAGTATACTGGAATTTATTTATGGATCCTACTATTGATCAGCACTTTCGGTAGTTTCTGATTAAAATAGTGTTCCTATGAATATCCATTTCTTAGGAGAACATAGTACAAATTTCTGTGGGGTAGGTAATAACAACTGGGACATAGAGAATGAGTAAGTTCAGCATAAGTAGAGACCATCAAATATTTTTTAAAATATTTATTTATTTGAAAGACAGAATTACAGAGAGGCAGAGGCAGAGAGAAAAAGTCTCCCATCTACTGGTTCACTCCCAAATGGCCATGACAGTGGAGCAGTGCCAATCCGAAGCCAGAAGCCAGGAGCTTCTTCTGGATCTCTCATGCAGGTGCAGGGGCCCAAGCACTTAGGCTATCTTCTACTGCTTTCCCAGGCCATAGCAGAGACCGGGATCGGAAGTGAAGCAGCAGGGACTCGAACCGACGCCCATATAGGATCTGGCACTGCAGGTGGCAGCTTTACTCCGTAGGCCATAGTGCTGGCCCCAGGTTATTTTCTGAAGTGGTGGTATCAACTTACAGTCTCACAAGGAGTCTTACCACACATCCTTGCCAATGTCACACTGTTTTGTCTTTTAAGATTTATTTACTTATTGTTTGAAAGGCAGAGTTACAGAGACAGAAAGAAAGGGAGAGACAGAAAGAGAGAGATCTTCCATCTGCTGGCTCACTCCCCAACTGGCCACAATGGCCACAGCTGGGCTGACCCAAAGCCAACAGCTTCTTTCGGGTCTCCTATGTGGGTCCAGGGGCCCAAGCACTTTTCCAGGCACAGTAGCAGGCAGCTGGATTAGAAGTAGAGCAGCCAGGATTCAAACCAGTGTGGATATGGGATGCTGGAACTGCAAGTAGTGGCTTAACCTGCTACACCACAGCACCAGCCCCATTGTCTTTTTTTTTTTTTTTTTTTTTTTTTTTTTTTTTTTGACAGGCAGAGTGGACAGTGAGAGACAGAGAGACAGGTCTTCCTTTGCCGTTGGTTCACCCTCCAATGGCTGCTGCGGCCAGCGCACCACGCTGATCTGATGGCAGGAACCAGGTACTTCTCCTGGTCTCCCATGGGGTGCAGGGCCCAAGCACTTGGGCCATCTTCCACTGCACTCCCTGGCCACAGCAGAGAGCTGGCCTGGAAGAGGGGCAACCGGGACAGAATCCGGCGCCCCGACTGGGACTAGAACCCGGTGTGCCGGCGCCGCTAGGCGGAGGATTAGCCTAGTGAGCGGCGGCGCTGGCACCCATTGTCTTAAATTTTACCAATTTTAGTACCTGTTCATTGGCATGTATATGGTACATGTATGTATACAATTCACATACACAGAGCAGTGACCTGTGAAGCATCCTTAATACTTACCTGTATCACAAAATGGGTAACACTGATTTCATATCTGGAAGAATAATGCTAAACAAAAACTAACAATTTTATAAGGTTTAATATCTAGAAGATTTTCAAAAACAACACAATAAGTGTTTAAAATATTTAAATTTATTTAGTTTTGAAAAAAACAATCTAATACCACTGAATATGATAAAGCATCTTATATAGTTATACAGAATAAAAAAATTGTTATATCTTAACACATTATGAATTTATAAGTTCCACAGGGCAAGAATTGTGTTTCTGTTCTCTTCCATATCCCCCATGCAAGTAACTGGCACATGGTGAGTGTTCAGTAAACTGAATGATGGAATGATTTTCAGTTCAAATTTCAATAAGCTTCTAAATACTTACATTCATAAATATAAATTAATATCAATTTAGATCTGAAATATCCTAATTTAAGTAGAATAACTCAAAAGCTGTGGCAGAGAAAGCACATATGCCATTCCCAACCTTCCACTTCAAGCTGCTTTTGCCCTTACCATACAATCCCCATCTCCCGGAAGAAAGCAACATTTCAAACATCCACAATTCTTTGAGAAGATGGTAGAGCATTGTCTCCAAGAGTGCTTCCATAAGCCTGCAGGCCAAATCCAAAAAGGTTAATGACTCAACCAAGCTGGAGTAGCTCAGCAGGCACTTCCACAGTTTTAGCCACTGTTACAACAGCAGCTCATTCCAATACTCCCTTGAAATCATAAGCTGAAGGCATTGCATTTACGCAGTTTTTAGACTCATGAAACAAACATTCCTATTGTCTCAGACTCCGCATACAGAGAGGAAGTTTGTCTAAAACTTTAAAGCACTACGGTGCCTTTTAGTTTAAGTGACCAGAATATGCTGATATTCTAAAACTAAATAAGCAAGGAACTGTGTCAACATCTGTTTAATATTTAAAACAGGTATTATTTTAACCTCTTAAAGGCTTACTGTATAAGAATACACATTATTATGTATTTTCTTTGAAAAGAAGGCTTACTTGAGTAGAAAAAAACAAAACTCATTTTGGGTAAGTCAAACTCTAGATTAAATCTTCAATAATATTTGATTTAAATGATTTATGTGGAAGAAATAAACAGTATGGTTTTTCTTGTTAAGTTTGAACCTAACTTTTGTAGATTTTTCTTAAAATTATCTTCTTATATCTCATCCTATCTCTGCCCCCTATACTTCTATCTTCCCTTGAAATGTACAACTATATCCTTTTTTAAAATAGCATGCCTTATTCATGCTGCTTGTCATTACCATGCTAAAGCATGGGCTCCAAACCACCCAAAACCTGATAATAGCTGGCCCCAAAAAATCAGAACCTTTGCTCAAGAAAGGTTAAAACTTAGTGTAGTAATGCTACTCAGGTTAACGGAGAATCATCTGGCTTATTGGGCATGTGCTTTTATGTTTTGTTTTTATAAACTAGGCTACAACAACTCCCACAATGTAGGTTCATAGCAGTTACCACACTTTCATTTCTTGGGTATTTGGTAATCTTTACACATACACACAGACCACATGAGACAGTTCAAAGATAAATGACATTACAAATTATTTAACATTTATTAGTATAACAGTCTATTTATTTTACATTTAGAGTTGACCTCATAAATGAATCCTAGATAGGCCAATTGTAAGGCACATAGCAATATTCCAAACATGTTCCTCATTAGTTGATTTCCAAGGCAGAGAGAGTAAACAGCCTTCTCCCAGCTTTCTTACATTCCACAGCTGAGAGTGTAGGATGTTTACAATGTCTGTCACTCAGTGCTTTCCAGGGCAGGCTTGGTAGCCAACAGCATAAGCTTCAGCAAACTCAGCACCATTTCAAGGTACCTTACTTAGTGTGTTACAGGAAAAAATCAGAAAAGCATACTTGGGTTTAAATCATGGCTCTTCTAGGTCTGGGGCTAGAAAGTTTTGTTGAGGAAGCTGCCTACTCAGTTCTCGTTCCTTTTTATATTCTGTACATCCTAGGATTTTCCCAGCATCTCCAGCTTTGGCCTTGCACACTAATGAATTTGGTTAAGTTTGGATTTTCAACATTCTATGCTTTCTTGAAATGGGCTCCAAAGACTCACCACCACCCTCTTCCTTAAATAGCAGACATTTCCTTACAAACTGTGGGAAGACATGCAATCCAGCTCCTCACTCTCTGAGCTACACAATTTTACTCCAGCTCATTATTGCACACAACAGCAAAAAATGGCTGATCTGTACCTGCAGACAGAAGACCATGCAATCGTTTAATTATGGAAAGTTACTTACCTTAATTGTGGGAAATGTAGTCATAAATTCAATCAACTGAGCAAGAAGAAAATATGTTAGGCTACAAGGTATATGCATAAAATGGTGTATTGCAAATGCTAACAATGCTAAAATTTAAAGAAATCTCATATTTGAAAGGAAATAAATCTGTCCTTAGAGGTATACACATAAATGGAGTTAGATGATTTCTGAAGTTCTCTAAAAATGACTTGCTCAAATGGTTCTTGGACTTTACTCACCAGATTTATCTATGATGCAGAAAATACTTAGGTAAAAAAGAAAGTCATTAATGCTATACATCACAAAACCCTACAGGTTAGGAGACTACTATCCTGTAAATCAAAGTGGCATGTAATTCCAAACTATCATAGGATATCACTCATTCATTCATTTTATTCATCCATTCAGCAAACATCTGTGAGTACCTGCCATAAGCCAGCAATTTTTTAAAAAATTTTTGGGTGATGAGAAATAAATGGTATTATTATTGTCCTTTAGAAAGATACAACCTAATCTGAAAGACAGATGCATACACCATTGTTATATGTGTGACAAGTGTTATGGTGGGTCGAAAGACACTTCTGAGTTGGCCAAGTGCCAGACTGAGCCTCGAAGATTCTAGGAAGGTGAAGACAATATTAATGCGGATTTGGAAGGAGTGGGCAGTGAAGGGGATAGTGGAGTTTAAAATGTATCAAAAAAGAAAATAGTTGTACAGATGAAAAAAGAAAGATGAAGATTATGTACTCTGAAATCTTTTATAGCCAACATATGTGTGGGTGAACAGTAGTGGGAGGAGAGGCTATTAAGAGGCATAGTAGGGGCCAGCACTGTGGCATAGTGAGTAAAGCCGCTTTGAGTCCTGGCTGTTCCACTTCCCATCCAGCTCTCAGCTATGGCCTGAGAAAGCAGTAGAAGATGGCCCAAGTACTTGGACTCCTGCACCCACGTGGGAGACCCAGAAGAAGCTCTTGGCTTCTGGCTTCGGATCGGCGCAGCTCCAGCCATTGTGGCCCTTTGGGGAGTAAACCAGCAGATGAAAGACCTCTCTCTCTCTGCCTCTCCTTCTCTTTCTGTGTAACTTTTTCAAAAAAATAAATCTTAAAAAAAAAAAAAAAAAAAGCACAGTAGGAGAAGATATGTCCTTGAATGCCAAGATAAAGGAGTTTGGTTTCCGAACCATGGAGGCCACTGAAAGACTGTAAGCACACAAGTGTTCTGACCATGTCTATACTTTATAAAAAGCTTACTCTCCTTTTTAAAAGACATATTTATTTATTTATTTGAAAGTAAGAGTCACTGAGAGAGGAAGAGAAAGAGATCTTCCATCTGCTTTCACTCCCCCAGATGGCTGCAATGGCCAGGGTTGGGCCAGGACAAAGCCAGGAGCTTCATCTGGGTCTCCCATGAGGGTGGCAAGGGGCCCACATGTTTGGGCCATTTTTCACTGGTTTTCAGAAGCAATTAGCAAGGAGCTGGATCAGAAGTGGAGCAGCTGGGACACAACCAGTACCTATATGGGAATACCAGTATCACAGGTGGTAGCTTTTACCTAATACACCACAAGACCAGTCCCAATAGTTTACTCTTGCTGTGGGTAAAAAAAAAAAAAAAGATAAGGCGGGGCCAGTGCTGTGGCATGGCGGGTAAAGCTGCCACCACCTGCAGTGCTGGCATCCCATATGGGATCCAGTTCGAGTCCTGGCTACTCCACTTCCAATTCATCTCTCTGCTATGGCCTGGGAAAACAGTGGAAGATGGCCCAAGTCTTTGGGTCCCTGCACCCGCATGGGAGACCTGGAAGAAGCTCCTAGCTCCTGGCTTCAGATTGGCACAGCTCTGGCCGCTGTGGCCAATTGGGGACTGAACCAGCGGATGGAAGATCTCTCTCTCTCTCTCTCTCTCTCTCTCTCTGCCTCTCCTTCTCTCTCTCTGTAACTCTTTCAAATAAATAAATAAATCTTTAAAAGAAAAGAAAAAAGAGAATGCTACTACAACAGTGTGGAAAAGAGCATTAGACCTTTAACAGGGAACATATAGTTAGAGCATAGAGAAACCAAAAATGAGAAATTATCAAGATAAGAGCAGAACTCAGTAGGGGACTAGTTGAGGGGAGAGGGCCAAGGGAGATGGAAGTCTGCCTCGGGAGGCAAGGCCTTTGCTGTAATGTGAAGGGAGGTGGTGGGGAAAGGGGTCTGAGGAGCAACGCTGATGACTTTAATGGGTCTGGGCTGGAAAGTTTACAAAACCAGGTTTACTGAATATTGAATATTGGGTTCTATCAGGACTGAGGAAATGAAGACATCTTGCAGGACTAAATCAGATAAGCCTGTTCTTTATTCTCCTATTTCTGCACTCTTACACACTGCTGAAGCCTCCTCTGGTCATTGACACCCAAACACTGGGCAGGAATGGTTTATTCCATCCCTTCACCGCCTCTGTGCTCTGTATATCCCTGTGTCTTAGAACTCACACTTCACAACACCAATTTGTTTACCTGCCCACTCCACAGAAAATGAAGATACTAGGGAAGAAGCATTGTCTCATTTCACTCCATTTCAAAAATTCACACCAATAAAAGTTTATCTGGCACTAAGTAAGTTCTTAGTGAATGTTTGATGAATGAATGATGCCATTCACCACCTGATAATTTGTGAAGTTTGAAGATGATAATTCAAGCTTTTAATCTTTAACAAATATTTACCAGTTTCTGAAAATCTGTTTTGAAGTTCCTCAACAATTCAAGACCAGGCTGTTTTCTAAGGAACTCGTGCTAAGAAGAGAACTGCTGTGTCACAGGTCATCTTTCCTTTTGTGACAGCAGCAATACCCTTAGAAAATTAACCTTTCATGAAGGCAGCCTGATTTTACTTTTGTGATGGGTTCAAGAGAAAAAAAATCACAGTACACAGTAAGCAGAGACAAGAAACCCACATGAACTGTTTAAAAATGGGCAAGAATGAAAGGAAATGGCTCTGTTGGGTCTGAATATTGAACAATCACCTGAATTTAAAATGTTCTAACTAGAAAGAACCACACCCATACTTAATGCAGTCATTAAACTACTTTAGTTTCATAAAATGGTGAATTTAATCACCCAAAGACAAATATGAAAAGTTTCTGTTAGAACGTGGAATTGACTTTTTTTTTCTAGATCCCATTATGCAGCAGGCATTTTAGACACATAAAACCAATCTCCAATAAACATTTGGTCCTTTTTAGTTTGGAATGATATATATATAAAAGAATCTATATTTTAAATATATATCATATTTATCACATTTGGCATACTGTGTATTCAAAAAACATTTTTAACCACTGTCTGATCTTAAGAAATTCTGTAGTAGTACTTATCACCTTTCATGATAACACAGTAGCTTTCTCCAAATCTCATTTTTATGGTAAATTGTGGAAGTTTTAGCTAGAGTAGCCACAGAGGGTTTACTGGAGGAAAAAGCAAAGTTAGCATTTCTGAAGATCAACCTATCTTATGTACTAGGAGTTTTAGGGCTTATGCCCTGTCCAGTCATGGGAATTACTAACTGGTAAAGTCAGGTTCCAGAACTCCTGCCTGTCAGATATTACATCTGGAAGGGAAATTCCCTTGTAAGGAGACTTTGAGCACCTTAGTCTGCGTCTGGGCCTACCTTCATCAGCTACATCATCACCTGTTCCCTTCCCTTGTCTAGGATAACATTTACCATCTCACCTTCTATTCCACTTTCAGCTTGCCTATTGTGAGATGAACACTGAAGAGGAAAACCCCACCCCCTCAGGTGAAAACAAAATCCAAAATCTCTCATAATGTATAAACATTTCTTCAAGGAACAACTAACTCTAAGGAAATTTCCAAGGGTCAACTACGAGGAAAGCATAATGAAAATTTAATAGTATTTACTGTTTATTTTAAATATATAGCATTATGTACTCTATACTTTTAATTTTTTTTTTTTTTTTTTTGACAGAGTGGACAGTGAGAGAGAGAGACAGAGAGAAAGTCTTCCTTTGCCGTTGGTTCACCCTCCAATGGCCGCCAGGGCCGGCGCACCACGCTGATCCGATGGCAGGAGCCAGGTACTTCTCCTGGTCTCCCATGGGGTGCAGGGCCCAAGGACTGGGGCCATCCTCCACTGCACTCCCTGGCCACAGCAGAGAGCTGGCCTGGAAGAGGGGCAACCGGGACTAGAACCCGGTGTGCCGGCGCCGCAAGGCGGAGGATTAGCCTAGTGAGCCACGGCGCCAGCCTATACTTTTAATGTTTTAAAGTAACTTAAAAGATTCCTACTTGAGCTTGTTTTTTATCCACCTTCACTTCTAAAGGCAAAGCACAGCAATAGAGACAGGCACTGCAGTGCAGGAGTTAAGTCGGCCCTTGAGACACCTGCATTCCATAGTAGAGTGCTGGTTCAAATTGCAGCTACTCCACTCTTGCCATCCAGCTTCCTGCTAATGCACCTAGGAGGCAGTCTGATGATGGCCCTAGTACTTGGGTTCTTGCCACCCATGTGGGAAACACAGATGGAATTCCTCACTCCTGGCTTCAGCCTGGCCCAGCCCTGGGTGTTACAGGTATTTGGGGAATGAACCAGCAGATGGAAGATCTGTCTCTGTCACTCTACCTTTTAAGTAAATAAAATCTTTAAAAAATATGAGTAATCAAGAATTTTAAAAAATATTTACCTATTTGAAAGCCGGAGTGACAGAGAGGGAGAGAAAGAGAGACAGAAAGAGCTCTTTCATCTGCTAGTTCATTCCTAAGTAGCTGCAATGGTCAAGGCCGAAGCCAGGCAGCCAGGTGCTTCATTCACGTCTCCCACGTGGTTGGCAGAGGCCCAAACACTTAAGCCATCTTCCATTGATTTTTCAAGCACACTATCATGGAGTTAGATCAAAGTGGAACAGCTGGGATAAAAACCAGGTCACCCATATGGGATGTTTGCAATACAGGATGAAACTTAACCCACTAAGCCACAATGCCAGCACCCAACAATATTATTTTAAAGTAGATAAAAGTTCAGAATATGTTCATAAAATTCATGGAGATTTGGCTGGCGCCACGGCTCACTAGGCTAATCCTCCGCCTAGCGGCGCCGGCACACCGGGTTCTAGTCCCGGTCGGGGCGCCGGATTCTGTCCCGGTTGCCCCTCTTCCAGGCCAGCTCTCTGCTGTGGCCAGGGAGTGCAGTGGAGGATGGCCCAGGTACTTGGGCCCTGCACCCCTTGGGAGACCAGGAAAAGCACCTGGCTCCTGGCTCCTGCCACCGGATCAGCGCGGTGCGCCGGCTGCAGCGCGCCGAGCGCGGCGGCCATTGGAGGGTGAACCAACGGCAAAAGGAAGACCTTTCTCTCTGTCTCTCTCTCACTGTGCACTCTGCCTGTCAAAAAAAAAAAAATATTCATGGAGATTTATCCAACCCAGAAATTCCTTGGTTTTATGAAAATATCATTTGCTTTATATCCACTCTCTCTAATCAACCTTCTCATGTTCATTCCAGGGAAAAACACTCTTCCCTGAACTCAAAATACTATACTTTGAATCTGTGCTTGATGTGTTTTTTTTTTTCTCATTGTAGCTCAAACCAACCTGT
The DNA here is from genome assembly GCF_051225735.1 of Oryctolagus cuniculus. Lineage (NCBI taxonomy): Eukaryota > Metazoa > Chordata > Mammalia > Lagomorpha > Leporidae > Oryctolagus > Oryctolagus cuniculus. Next base: position 101,185,637 of record NC_142871.1, on the reverse strand, counting down.
TTAAATTTCAAATTTAGCAGTTTATAGTATGAGAGAATAGCTAGAAATTTGTGTCATCTTTGTAAAGAATGCTATGCGTAGATTTTTTAAAAAGGAGACAGGTCAATCTGATGTAATTAACCAATTCAATTGATTTCCTCAAAAATTCTTTGGGCTCTTAATCCTTTTATTGTTTCTTCTACACTTAGTATTTCATTGAAGCTATTGTACCTAGAAGAAAATAAGATAATCTTTCTTATTTTTCACATTGTCTACCAATATAGTTTCTTAAATTCAAAGTTTTTAAATTTAAACTAATAAGGGCTGAGGGCTTGAATGACCATATATGTGGGTTCTCAATGAAAATAATCAAAAGTATGTATTCAATGAAAAGTGCTAAAAACTATCTTCATAGGTAATTTTGAGAATCCTGTCCCCATATATTTTGTGAACAAGTTTATAAGCTACAGCTCATTGTGATTTTGGAAACAATAAATAATTACAAGTCTTCAAAAGTTAGCTAAATCTGACTAAGGCCATGGTAATTGGACACTGTGGCAGAAAATATCCTACGGGACCATTACTTAGAAAACTTAAACTAATCTGTACAAACTAACTATTGTTTCTTAATTTAACCTGAGAAATAGTGGTCTTGCTAGAATTTTAGGTAAAATGAATATTTATTCCAGGTATATTAAATAACTTTGGAAATAACTGTCACTGCTATAAAACATCTACTTGTTCTTACAGCAGGTCCAGATTTTGATGAGGCTCGTCCCTCCAATAAACAGGTTTTGTCAGTATAAAGCTACTATCCATTATTCATCAAACACAAAAGCAAGCACCTGCCTCTATATTTAACACCCAATCTATTTGTGTGTGTGTGTGTGTGCACACGCACACATGAGCAGGGAGGAGTTTCTGGAAAGCTACAAAACAAATCAACAGTGGTAGTTACCATTGGTGAAAGATAAGGGTGAGGGGTAGGCAGGGACAGGGTGTCAAAAAATATTTTCAACTTTATTGGCAACATTATTTAAAAAACATAATGAACATTTGTAACATGCATACACATTTGAAAATTGAACCATTTAAATTTAGATTGTTTCCTTCATCATCCAAATTACAGATACGGTTCATTTGAAATTATAGTTACCCGTGAGATTTAATCAAGTTGATCAACTTTGCAATTTTGGGTTCTTTCTATAATCCTCTCTAAGCCTCAGCTTTCATAAACAGATAGAATAAAATGTCCTCATTAAACACACATCCTCAGAAGTACTTCATATCATGCCACTAGTACAAATGGTTCCAATTTTACCACGTGACAATGCCTGTATTTTTCTGCCTTGATTAGTTTTCTTCTGTATGTTGAGCACAGATCTTTTTCTCAAGCCAAACATGTAAGGAACATTTGCTGCTTTCTCCATCAGGGCAGCTAGCCTGAGTGTCTCTACCACAAAAAAGGAAAGTGAGCCCAGGAAGCGAGAGTCCTATTAAGAAATAACCGAGTTGATAAAATAATTGCTTGTAAAGTATTCTAGACAAAATAAGAGCAAATTTAAAAGAATTTTAAAAACCAGTACCACCAGGTGTCACTATAACCCAAAGCACTGCTGATTTTTCTATTCTAATAGAATGAAATGCAAAGACTCCATATTACAATATCAAATAGTTACTAAAGTGCCTAAATAGATGAGAAAAAGCAGCAGCTTATATTTTTGAACTACTAATAGTGATCAAGGTAATGAACAGTAAATGATTTAAAATGTGCTAAAGAGATCTTCGTAAGTCAAGCATTTCACATTTTCAGTTTTGTCTGTTGATGGGCCTTGATTATGGTGATATGGCACTTGACTAAAGATTTGTTCAGGGAGCAAGTGAGTGAGCCCAGCTGGCTGCCCAGCATTTTCTTTTCTCTACTTCATAATGAGTTGACCTCTTAGGTGGTTAAAAAAATTGGAAATTCTCATAATCAATATATAATCATGAATTATAGGATTTATTTTACAAGCACTGCATTTTAATTGCTACTCAGGTATTTTATTATTACTTGCATACTTTTTAATTTCTTGAAGGCATGACTACTTAAAGGAAAATATATAATATTGTATTTTGGGTTTTAAGTACTGCAGATAGATGAATTCTACAAGGTAATAAGAGAACAATGAATGGAAGAAAGACAAATGGAACTACAGTGTTACAAGGTTCATAAATAATTTTACAAAAGTTAGTTCAGTAATAATTTAAAAAATTTAACAGGTAAAAGCAGAAAGACTCTAGTTTACTGGGAATACACACAACAGCTATAAACCATAACTGAATGGAAAAATGATCATTTCACCCATGTACAGTAAATTTTAAAGGAATCACAGATCATTAAAACTGTAGCAGTAAACATTCTTAATCATTAGTTCGACAAAGTTTTACCTAACTATATTTTGTTTCTCACTTGTTAAATTTCTTATTTGATAAAGTATTAAATCTTTTTTACAGTAATATAATTTTAAAATATGTTAGCTCAAAAGGTTTAAAAAAAGGGAAAAGGAAAGAAGGTGAAAGGGAGAGAAGAGGAAAGATGGAGGGAGCAAGGGAATATCATGTTCTTAGAATTGTATCTACAAATCACATTGAATCTGTTAAAAACTAATTAATGAAAACTAAAAAGTTAAAAAATAATGATTTAAGATTTTGAAGAACTAAAGCAGCATATTATTTTTTTTTTTTGAATTTCTTTTTTTTTTTTTTAGAAATGTCACTTTTTTTTTAACTTTTATTTAATGAATATACGTTTCCAAAGTACGAATAATGGATTACTATGGCTTCCCCGCCATACCGTCCCTCCCACCCACAACCCTCCCCTTTCCCACTCCCTCTCCCCTTCCATTCACATCAAGATTCATTTTCGATTATCTTAATATACAGAAGATCAGCTTAGTATACATTAAGTAAGGATTTCAACAGTTTGCTCCCACACAGAAACATAAAGTGAAAAATAATAGATGATTTTTTTTAATGATGATGAAATCAGATCAGACCTATTGTCATGTTTAATCCCAGTGAGAGTCAAGTTGGGAGTTGATAGTTTCTTTTCTTTTCTTTTCTTTTCTTTTTTTTTTCTTTTTTTTTTTTTACAGAGGATCAGTTTAGTATGCATTAAGTAAAGATTTCAACAGTTTGCACCCCCATAGAAACACAAAGTGAAATATATTATTTGAGTACTCGTTATAGCATTAAATCTCAATGCACAGCACATTAAGGACAGAGATCCTACATGAGGAGTAAGTGCACAGTGACTCCTGTTGTTGACTTTACCAATTGACACTCCTGTCTATGGCATCAGTAATCTCCCTATGCACCAGTCATGAGTTTCCAAGGCTATGGAAGCCCTCTGAGTTCTCCGACTCTTATCTTGTTTAGACAAGGTCATAGTCAAAGTGGAGGTTTAAAGCAGCATATTATAATACCTATGGTAACTATTATAAAGGAACATAAATATAGCTTTTACAAGACAACAGCATTAAAATGGTATACTGAAAAAATTTTCAAATATACACACACACAAAACCAAGAAAGCAAGGACTGAAGAATAAGCAATACATAAGAAAAACAGAAAAGAGCAAAGTGGCAGACCAAATTCAACTACATCATTAACTACAGTAACTGTGAGCAGACTAAACACACAAATCAAAGACCATGTTGGATCAACTTGTATAACAAAGTTAGACTCAACTATATGCGCTATATAAGAGAAGCACTGTTCAATCTCTGGTTCACTATGGCTCCTATATTTCCTTTTGCTTAGGCATTAATTAATTCAGCTTATTTTCCATTATGATAGTATGCTTCTTATTAAGTGTAATCTTTCCACAATTTATGCATTGTCAACTTGTGAAGGAGAAACTTATTTTGTTGTAAGGACAACAATCCTGTTTAACTACATTATACTATCAACTGCAAAATCCTCCATGTAGGTAGGCTTTACATGTACTTCATCATGACAGTGCACTTGTATCACTTAGACTTGCTTCAGGAAACACATCTGGTGCAACATGTTGACTGCTGCATTGCTATCAATTACTGTTAATATTGAATAGCACTGGCCGGCGCTGTGGCTCACTAGGCTACTCCGCCTGCGGCCCCAGTACACTGGGTTCTAGTCCCGGTTGGGGCGCCGGTTCTGTCCCGGTTGCTCCTCTTCCAGTCCAGCTCTCTGCTGTGGCCCAGGAAGGCAGGAGAATGGCCCAAGTCCTTGGGCCCTGCACCCGCATGGGAGACCAGGAAGAAGCACCTGGCTCCTGGCTTTGGATTGGCAGAGTGCGCCGGCCGTAGTGGCCATTTTGGGGGTGAACCAACAAAAGGAAGACCTTTCTCTCTGTCTCTCTCACTGTCTAACTCTGCCTGTCAAAAAAAAAAAAATTGAATAGCATAAATTCTTCAAATAGTAAGAAAAATAAAAGCACTTACTAAAGTGCAGGTAGTTCTTCCACTGCATTACCACTGGATTAAGATGATGATTCAGCTTTTATAATAACAGCTTGCATTGTGTGCTTTCTATGTTCCAAGCACTGTGCTGAGTACTAATTATCAAAATACTGTACATAACCCCACAAAGATGAGGAAACTGAAATTTAAACTGGCTGATAATCACCCAAGAGTTAGATCTGAATTCCGGTTTACTTCTTCTAACATCTATGTAAACATATACATCTTAAAGAGAGTAGGCATGAATGAATGGAAGTGCAATTTGGTTTTAAGATATTAATATCAATTAATATTAGAAAAGTATGAAAGGCTCAGATGTATATGTATACTTTACAGCTCTTATAACTTCATGGGATATATATAAAAGTTCATGTTAAATCTCCCATGATCATGGAATATCATGATCAATTCTTTTTTTTTTTTTTTTTTGACAGGCAGAGTGGACAGTGAGAGAGAGAGACAGAGAGAAAGGTCTTCCTTTGCCGTTGGTTCACCCTCCAATGGCCGCCACGGCCGGCGTGCTGCGGCCAGCGCACTGCGCTGATCTGATGGCAGGAGCCAGGAGCCAGGTGCTTTTCCTGGTCTCCCATGGGGTGCAGGGCCCAAGCACCTGGGCCATCCTCCACTGCACTCCCTGGCCACAGCAGAGGGCTGGCCTGGAAGAGGGGCAACCGGGACAGAATCCGGCGCCCCAACCGGGACTAGAACCCGGTGTGCCGGCGCCGCTAGGCGGAGGATTAGCCTAGTGAGCCGTGGCATGATCAATTCTTGTCTATCAATATTGAAAAAATGTAATCAAGAATGCCTGTTTCCAGAGCTATGAGTATGTAACGCTCAACTGAAGAAATTCAACTACAGTAGTTCCTCCTTAGTCACATTGTTCGAGTTACCTGCAGTCAAGAATGGTCTGAAATGTTTAATGGAAAGTTTCAAAAATAAACAATCATAAGTTTTAAAATGCATATATTCTGAGTAGCATGAGGAAATCTCTATCCTGCCTGCAATGCATCCTTTTGTGTAGTATAGCCACATTGGATGTTGCACCTGCCCCATTAGTCACTTAGTAGTAGCCTTCTTGACTAAGAGATCCACTATTGGGTATTACATTGATTATGTTCAAATAATGTTATATTATTTAATAGTAATCCCAAAACACCAAAGTATGATGCTGGAAATTTGGATATACCAAACAGAAGTTATAAAATGCTTCCTTTAAGTGAAAAGGTTAAAGTTCTTGACTTAATAAGGAAAGAAAAAAAGTTGCTAAATCTATGATAAGAATGAACCTTCTATTCATGAAATGGTAAAGATGAAAAGAGAAATTCATGCGAGTTTTGCTGTCACATCTCAAACTGCAGAAGTTACAGCCACAGTGTGTGAGTGATAAGTGCTTAGTTGAGGTGGAAAAGGCAGGAGCGGGCATTCTGATACAGCAGGCTAAGCTGCCACTTGGAACACCTGCATCTCTTGCATCCCATGTTGGTGTCCTGGTTCCAGTTCTGGCTATTCTTCCGATATAGCTTCCTGCTAATTCACCTTGGAGACAATAGATGATGACTCAAGTGCTCAAGTTCCAACCACCCATATAGGAGATCCAGATGGTGTTCCTGGCTCCTGTCTTCAACCTGGCCCAGCCCTGGCTTTTGCAGCAACCGAAGATCTTTTTCTTTTCTTTCCCCTTCCACCCACCTTCCTTCTTTTCTCTCTCCCTTTCTTTCCCTCTCCCTTCCTCTTTCCTTTTGCCTTTCAAGTAGATCAAACTAAACATTTCTATAAAAAGATGTAAAATGTATTAAGTCATAGATTTCAAGTATCCACTGGGGGTCTTGGAAGATATACCCAATGGAAAATGGGGAACTACTGTAGTAATATACAGAGCACTACTTTTTTATACTTAAAAATTCAAATCAATTAATTTTTGAAGTTAGCATTTTACAAGTACTACCTTATCACCATTTAAATCTATATGGGGCCGGCGCCGTGGCTCACTTGGTTAATCCTCCACCTGCGACACTGGCATCCCATATGGGTGCCAAGTTCTAGTCCCAGTTGCTCCTCTTCCAGTCCCGCTCTCTGCTGTGGCCCAGGAGGGCAGTGGAGGATGGCCCAAGTGCTTGGGCCCTGCACCCGCATGGGAGACCAGGAGGAGTTACCTGGCTCCTGGCTTTGGATCGGCGCAGCGCTGGCCGTAGCAGCCATTTGGGGAGTGAACCAATGGAAGGAAGACCTGTCTCTCTCTCTCACTGTGTGTAACTCTACCTGTCAAATAATAAGAGAAAAAAAACCATTTAAACCTATACTACAATGAGGGCATGGATGCAGCAAATCCATTAAACCCATGTAAAGCTTAAAAATATGCTTCTGAGTTGGTGATATTGTTTAAGGTAATTTACTATAAGGAAGCAAATTGACAGAAACAAAAAATTGGAATATTAATAATTAAAACAATTTAAACAGGAATTTGGTACAATATAGTACATTACCATAATGCAATGATTTAAGAAATGAACATGATAACTTCATAAGAGCATTTTGAAGTTTGTGGAAATATGGAATTGAGGTTTATTTTGGTACAAAATAATTTTGAAATTCATGCATAATCTTAAAGATTTATTTATATGAGAATGAGACAGAAAGACACACAGGAAAGAAACAGACACAGCACTCATTTCTCTGATTAATTCCCCAAATGTCCACGACAGCCAGGGCTTGGCCAGGTCAGAAATAGAGGAGTCAGGAGCCACGTACTCAAAACAGGTCTCCCATATGGGTGGCAGGAGGCAAATACTTAAATCATCACTTTCTAATTACCAGTGTAGACATTACAGCAGGAAGCTAGCATCTGGAACTAAGATGGAGCTCAGACTTAAATGTAGGATATAGGATCTAGATGCAGGCATCTCAACCAGTGTCTGAATCACTGGGCCAAATGCCTAAGCCATATCTTGTTTTTAAAGTACACTTCTTTTTTTTTAAATTTTTTAAATTTTTTTGACAGGCAGAGTGGACAGTGAGAGAGAGAGACAGGGAGAAAGGTCTTTCTTTTCCATTGGTTCACCCCCAATGGCCGCTGCAGCCAGCGCACCGCGCTGATCCGAAGCCAGGAGCCAGGTGCTTCTCCTGGTCTCCCATACGGGTGCAGGGCCCAAGGACTTGGGCCATCCTCCACCGCCCTCCCAGGCCACAGCAGAGAGCTGGCCTGGAAGAGGAGCAACCAGGACAGAACCGGCGCCCCGACCGGGACTAGAACCGGTGTGCCGGCGCCGCAGGCGGAGGATTAGCCTAGTAAGCCACTGCGCCAGCCAAAGTAGTTATCTTTCAACATACCACATGATTGCATCTGTACAAAAATGGACAGGCACTGGAAGGCAACAAGCAAAATTAAAATATTTGAGTTTAAGTAGGATTATGAATCATTTTTGTTTGGGGACTTTTTTGTTACTGCTCTCTCAATGTTTCAATAATTTTTAAGATGAAAAGTGGGAAAGCACCTACCCTCACAATGATGAGACTTAGATATATGATGTAATGATTTTTTTTTAGGGAGATCAAATAAAATGTTTGTTTGCTGTACAATAATCAACTATACTTTTAAAACAGCAAGAATGTGAAAAAAGTTTCAGGTGCCTGATTCTATTCAGTGAAACCTGAATAGGGGACTTTTTGTATTTTAAGAAAATTGACCATTTCTTTTCAGCAGTACTGAGGGTAGTATACTGTGTAGATTTTGTGGCTATTGTATATTAACATGACAGAATGTTTTATTTTTGATGCAACACAGAACCACACAAAACTGAGCAAAGGAGAAAATGGTGCTGGAAATTTTACAACAAATTAGTATTAAAATATTTTGGTATTTTTTACTTAATGTTTAAGTCTTTCTATGTTTATCCTGCAGATTAAGTTTATCACATATCTTTACTTTTTCCATTATATTAAAATTGACAGTTGTTTCAACTGAAAAAAATACCTTGTGATAGAAAGTCTTCTGAGAAAGAACATGCTGTCTTGTTACGTTTGCAAAATCAAAACTTCTAGCACAGTCCACTCTATCTCCTCCTGACCAAAAATACTTTCAAAAAACTAAAATCCTTTCATCTAAAAGTTCATGTGAGAACTTTACATTTCCTTTCCAACAAATCTAAAGGCTGAAGCATTTGCAAGGGAAGCAAGAAAAAGTTCAAAGGCCTAAACAAAAACCTGACTGGCTCCAAATCTAGTTGCTTAATCACTGATGTCTAAGTGTCTCCAGGGCAGGAAGAGAAACCAGTGGGGGCTGAAAGGAATAGAATTTATAAACTCTGAAAGATGTGTTTCCCCACCAATTCTTCCTCCCTCCTCAAAGGAGAGGAAAGCAAAGCATTATCAGTTACATCTTGAGGAATGAACAGTCACCTTTAGAATTAGGCCAAAGAAGTGTAAAGTAAAATCAAATTGGCCATTTCTTTTCCTTAATAATTTTTTAAACAGAAATTTTTTTAGATTCATTTATTTAAAAGGCAAAGTGATCAAGAGCAAGGAGAAAGAGAGAGTAGCACCTTCTATCCACTGGTTCATTTCCCAAATAGCTGCAACAGCTAGAAATGGGCAGCCTGAGGGCCAGGTGCCAGGAACTCCATCCTGGTCTCTCACATGGGTGGCGGGGACCCAAGTACTTGGGTTATCTTCCACCGCCTTCCCAGGTATGTCAGCAAGAAGATGGATTGGAAGCTGAGCAAACAGGACTGAAACCAGAACACTTATATAGGATTCTGCTGTCAGGCAGTAGATTAATCCACTGTGCCACAATGCTGGCCCCTTCCTTAATCATTTGATATTATAAGTTCCTGGACAGAAACTGGAGTGCTTGATTGATTTGCAACTTTCAGATTAACTGTAGCCTTCATTAACATTTTATATCCTGCATTCTGATTAGGAGCTTACACATTCCAATGAAAAGTTGCTTGTGGTAAAGTGTAATGTGATGCCCTTTATTATACTTTCTCTACCAAGAAACATTGATAAATATTTATAATACTAATTATCTTTTTGTAGACATTTTGTATGGTCATATGAATAGTCAGGAAATCAGAGTTTTAATTACAGCTCTTCTTACTACTTGTGTAGCCTTGGGCAAGCAATGAACTTCAGTATATTTAGCTTTAACATAGCAATAATAATAGCAACTCTCGTTAAGATAAACCTCAATTCTCAATTGTTAAACTGATAGGTGCTTCTTTGCAAAAAAAAAAAAAAAAAAAATTAAGGGATTACCATGTACTAGCTACTGTTCTAGCATACAAGGGTGTATAATATATAATAGTGAATCCTTAATATCATGGTATTCATGAAGAGACAGATATAATCAACTAGAAAATTGACATCAATTGATAGGTAGAGATTAATGACAAGGGAAAGCATAGAAGGTTAAATAATCAGTTAGAAGAAAAAGCTATTTTAGATAGGAGTGGATGGCAAGTAAGGCCTTTCTTACTAAAGCAGTATTTGATCAGGAAATGAAATGAAGCATGGGGGTGGATTATGTGCATATATCTGGCATTGTATATCAGCCTAATTTCATTTAAGCCAGTTTCCACATCTAAGTGTGACATACATTTGTACAGGAAGCTATAAGAAAAAAAACAGGAGTTTGAAAGAAGCTCAGGAAGTACAGACAAATAGGAAAATATCTTTTCAAAAGGAGGGGAGGAAAACAGCAATGGTGAGAAGAAGCATTTCATTCCCTTTGGGCAACTGGAGAGGTCTTGCCTGTGGTTACCTGGGTGTGAGCATCAACACTGGCCTATAGGATCCCTGTGGTGCGGAAGAGGAGATGGCACCTGGAAGCAAGCTTCTGCATGGAACAAGCTCTTGGGGAAGACTGAATATTCCTTTTCCCTAGTCTCTCATAGTGAAGCTACTAAATTTTAGACTCAGGAATAAGCTACATTGAAAAGAGGGAAAAGGACAAATGTGCCATAAAGGAGCTGCTGACAAAGAAAGAAATAACCTGGAGAAGGTTTGAGTCAGCCCTGATGTCTCTGTTGTTGCCTGGGCATTTTCTATGCATGATTTTAATGTTAATCTTTAGTAATATCTTCAACTAAACTAGAGAATAAAGGTTTCCCAGCCAGACATAAAATGAACGAAGTTAGTAATTATGATGGATGAGTGATTCAGGACTCCAAAGGACTTCGACAGATTCTCTTTCCTAGTGGAGCTACTAAATTTTAGACTCAGGAATAAGCTACACTGAAAAGAGGGAAAAGGAGTCAAGTTAGGGTTAAAGAGGGGTCTTGTGACAATTACCTTTTTTTCTCCACCCACAGTCCTTTTGAGATGAGGTGTGGTTAACTCAGAAGTCAGGAGAAGTCAGTCCAGGTGTTGCACACACCTAAACAAAGAAGGACTTTCAGAAACTGATTAACACAAGCCCTCTGGAGAAACAGTGGGAGAGATGGATGTTGCATAAGCAATTCTCTGAAAACTCTCTAAAGAACATTAGACTTGGGCAATGTAGTAAAAAATTGACTCATTGTTCTGCTATTTTTTTTTTTTTACCCCATGGCAAAAAAAAAAAAAAAATCAATATTTTTATATGGCAGTTTTAAGTTCAAAGACATTTACTTCAGATGACAGTGCCAAAGTGTGTGAGAGCTACCACCGGTATGCACTTGAATTACTGGCATGAAAAGTCTATTAATACTAAATGTTTTAGAAAACAAGCAGATCCAAATTTCAGTTCCTTAAGGCTTGTTACATAGTTCAACTAGTTTCCCAATCTATCTAGACCTTGATGCCACATTTCATTTGCAGAGCTCCCACTTCTGCACACTGCTTCCCAGCTCTGCTTGTCTATCACTCACTCACAATGGCTGCTTTACACTCACCCCACTAATCAGCCTTCTTGCAAGCCTAGAAATAACAGACATTTCTGGAGAGGACGCCTGACTTGTTCACAGCGCTATCCCAAACTATAAGCACAAGGTCTGGTTTAGGGTAACTGCTCAATAAATATTTATTAAGTCTATAAACAAAAGCCTGAGGTCCTCTGCCTTGGATCAGCAATTATCTTTTCTGAGTAGGCTCTGGGAGAGAAAACGGGTAGGTATTTATAAAATATGGGTGTTGATTTTTTATTTCCTTCCTTTTTTATACAGTTATTGGATGGACAAAGAAAATATGGTAGGCAAAGTTTAGGTGAATCTGACCAGATCTCTAAGATGTCCTTGTGAAAACATTTAGTCTGAATTGTAATACAATCAGGGAGCTTCACCACTGTGAACAAATGTGCCATAAAGGAGCTGCCGACTAACAAATATCCACCGGGAGAAGGTCTGAGAGTCAGCACTGATGTCTCTGTTGTTGCCTGGGCATTTTCTATGCATGACTGCAGTGTTAATCTTTAGTAGTATCTTCACCTAAACTAGAGAATAAAAGGGTTTTTCAATCTTACATAAAATGAAAGAAGCTAGTAAGTATGATGGATGAGTGATTCAGGACTCCAAAGGGCTATGACAGATCCGTGCACTGGGCCAAATCTAACTTAACAGTTAGGCAATCGTAAGTAGAAATTTCCTATGGCAGTTCTTTCACTCAGGGAAAGACATACAGACTTATTTACATTCAGGTGAAAGGCCTACCAAGTACCAGTGGGGTCAAAAGGCAATTCATGTGAAAAAGGGAGGAGTTTGAAAAAGGACACTAAAGCCAAGGACAAACCCAGTAACACCAATGACTACTGGTCCCACTCCCCTCCCCACAAAAGCTAAAGTGATTTTAGCCTACATTAAAAGAATTGTGTTACATTTAAAAATCACACAAGTATTTGTGGATTTATGATTGGCCCTGTGCTGGATGGTGTGCGGGACAGAGGTATCATGCATAATTCCTGCTTTTAAGGCACACTTCAGTCATAGGAAGATTAGCAGTTAGAAAACAATGTAAGATTATGTGATTTGACAATCACGGCTATCAAGGAAATGGCTCCTTCAAACTCCCAAAGCCCCAAACCAAAATCGAAAACAAAACAAAACGAAAAAGTGCTCAGCAGAGAGTCCATGAATTGACGTGGTTTATAAGCATGAGTCAAGGTCATCAAGAACTTACTGTAAATAAAGTCCATTTCTCTCTTCAGAGAAACCAAGCAATAGAAAGACATCCTAGAAATTGTCTTTTTTTACTTGTTTCATTGTTTTAGTTGAGGGCTATCATCCAGGTATCTGGAAAATTCGATGGGGTTTGGCTCAGTCCTGAGTGCATCAAATAAATCAGATACCACTGTTTCTAATGAAGCACTGTCAGGTACAGGTTACAGAAAGGAAGCATTGCACACCAAACTCTACAGAGCCAAGCCTGACTTGCGGGCTGTAAGTATTCTAAGCTCATGGCACAACCAAAGAATCTGGAGTACTGATAAAGACCACAGGGAGAAAGCTGCTGCTTCTAGATAACATAAGTTTATAATTTACCAAAATACCAGCATCATATTACTCTCTACAGCCATGGTGCACCATATACCAAAACAATGACACATTTCCTCCTCAGGTGGGGTTTCCAGGGCACAATAGTTTTCTTTGTGCCTGTTTTTGGACTTCTAAATACTAGGGGCAAAAAAAAAAAAACAAAAAAAAAAACAAGAACATGCCACTTAGTCAGAATATGCCACCCAAAATGTGTGGCCTCTAACTACTCTGAACCAACCCTCCATGAAGCACAGAATGTCTTTCGCAGCTGGCTTTTTCTTTCTACACATATAGCAGCTTCTTTAAACCTCCACCTCTTCCCTGTTTTCATTCCCTCCAGGTGTGACCTACCTCACTTCAAATTTCATAAAATACCTCCTGTCTCCCACACTCCTGTCCAGCTCTACTCCAACATGCACCTGTTCTTTCCTGTTCACAGGGATAACAACTCTCCTACTCAAGGCACAGCCCCTCACCTCTTCATAGCTGCTGATACTGTTGTGTTCTCCCCCCTTCTTCTCCCCTCTGCACTTCTAGTCTCATTCTCCTCCTACCGCTCCTCTGGAGGCTCTTTCTGCATCACTTTTAGATGGCGCATTCCCAGCAATTCTGTCCACGGTCTTCTCACACTGACTTGCACAGCCACAGACCCACCAGGGTGCTCTTCACCCCTCACACATGCTCTTTAGCCTTCTGGGCTGAAGTCTGCTCCACTGACTCCCTTGCCCAGGAAATGCTTGTCTTTCGATTATGTTCAAATGTGTCTTTTTGAACTGTTTCCTGATTCTTACACCAAACTCAAAAGGCCTTCTACCATTGGACCTTTCTCCAATAATCACCATTTCTGTGTTTTTCTTTCTTTCTTTTTTTAAATCATCTTAAACTCCTTGGAATAAGAGGCTGCTTTGTTCTTTGCCCTGTCTTTATGTGGGCAAGGATTCAATGAACACTGTAAATGGAAGGGATTCATTTTACATGATGTTAGTAATGAGTTCTCTGAAATCCAACATTGGTTGGATAACCGATTAGTGGGGCTGTCATTCAACATGGATGTAACTTAATGTTCCTAACCAAAAGGAAGAATTTATGATGTTATGATGATCTTGTATGAAGCAAATCTCCTTAAAGTTAATTTTTTAAAGACCAGAGGTGAACAAAGCCTAGACAGACCGTACTAATTAAAAGTGCATTGGTAGTATCATATTTCCTAGCAGACACTGAAACATTTCCAACACAGAAGGGTAACCTCTGCTCTGTGTGATGATGGCGTGGGTCACTGGCCAGTGAAGACCTAGACCATTTGGATCCTAGACTTGTAAACCTTGTGGATCTTGGAGGAAAAAGATCTACCTTTGTTCCTCAGAACCGGTCCTCTTTCTACAGCAACTGCTAACCAATCATGTGACACTACCTGATGGGTGTGCTCGACCTAGGAAACTTTTGTGTCTTCAGCAGCTCCCTTGGAGAGCTTATCTGTCTGGATGCACAGGGGAGGCTGACAAAACTCTCTCTTCATCTACTTTGCGCAATTTTTATTTCCAACATGAAATTATTTTGTAAAGCTTTTTTAAAATACCAGCTCTAACTGGTACATGTGTGGAAGAAAGCAACTTCGCAGGTTTTGGCACAGTTGGAGACATTAAAAGGTCTCTGGTTATTGAATAAAATCAGTTTTAAACCTTCCTGAGAGACTGTTATTTCCTCACTAATTCCTCTTAAGCAAAATATTTAAGATCAGGGGTGAAGTTAAGAGACTACAACTTTTCCTTCTGAAGATTACCTTTCATGGAAATCATAGAATGGAAAAGTAATTATTCCACGAGGTCCAATAAAACAGCCCAACCCTACCAACAAATTCAGACAGCATTACCCTCAAACATCCTCCACTTACGGGGGTGGAGGGAGAAAAAGAAAACTTCCTTAGATCTATTTGAATATAAAAACATTCTTTACTACATTGAATTTTATAAAATCCCATTGTTAAATACTTCCTCTCAAACTGCTGCCAAATGGGAGGATTACTGCTGAAACAGACAAGGAATTTGTGGCCTCCTCCCCATACCCTGATGAACATCAGTTACACTTTGGCACACGTACAGATCTATTTTCTACAGAGGATGCAGCTTTCCAGAGATGTGAAGGATCTGGAATGAGAACACTTGTCCTCATCAACCCACTTCCTCTATTGGAAGGGAGTCTCCCAAATAGTCCTCTAAAGGAAACACTGAAATGAAGTGACCCATGGTCCGTAAAGTAACAGTAGTTCCATGACTGTCTCAAATGATGTAAGGTACAGCAATTACACCTGAAGGTCACTGGGATTTTTACTAATGCAATTTTAGATAAATATTTGCACAGATGCAAACACAGTTATTTGTTTTGCATCAACAGAACTCATCCAAATGCTATTCTTAAAATATCAACAGTGGGAAACTGCAATTTGCTTGCAAGAGTTTAAATGTATTCATCTAATAAAAAGTAAGAAGTTTTGTGGGAGAAAAAGGGTGAAATGCTCTAGCAAGTTGGAATTTAGTAAGTCATTCTAGGGATCCCATTTGTTCAGTCAGCAGGTCAATACTTCTGCTGTGCAGCACAACGCCAGTGACAGTCTTAGATGCCCACTATGTTAACAGAGTGAATGTTTCTGGCTAAGCTACATGAAAACGATTACTGTAGCAGTCTTTGAATATATGCCACTTATCACATATCTCTGAGAAGATCTATGAAGCAAAGAAAAGACTCTTGTTGTTCAAAGATTACTTTAGCTGAGATGGCACCAGAGTATTTGAAACTGTGTTACTAAGCAATATTTCAGAGATGGCCTATGTGTCAGCAGATAGTTATGCTCTAGTTGTACAGTATAACATAGTTTCCAGAATAGTTCTGACATCTCCTTAGTAATAGAAACAGAGACCAAAATGAGTAAAGCTCTTGCGGTTTTCTCTTACTATAGCAATGTTTGGATCTTCAAGGTTTTTTCCTTATCGCTTTTCATTGAAACTAACTTCATCTTCAAAGGTGAAGATGTGTAAAAAGTGAAGAGATTAAAAGAACATGTATATATTGCTGTAATTTTAAAGGCAAAAAGATGCAACTTAGAATAACACAATTGGGGTGGGTATTTGCCCAACCCATGACAATGCTAGCTAAAATACCCAAGGTTGCACATCACAGCATCTGGGTTTGAGTTCAGGCTCCAGTTCCTAACTTCAGCTTCCTGCCAGTGCAGATCCTGTGAGGCAGCAACTGATGGATATCTGCCACCTATGAAGAAAACCTAGATTGAGTTCCAAGCTCCAGACTCAGCACAGCCCAACCTCAGCTATTTGTTGCAGGCATCTGTGAAATAAATCACTGGATAGGGGTTCTGTCTCTTTGTCTCTGCCCCTCAAATAAGTATTTTTTAATTATAAAATATAAATAATGTAATATCAATTTGGTAAACAGCTCCAGTTTATAAATAACAAAAAACTGACCATCTATGAAAGGTTAAGGGTCATAAAAATACAAAGACTAAGAAAAAAAGCTGTATTATACCTGTTACATCTACTCATAAAACATCTTTGTTACCTGTGGTTATTTCTCTGATTCTCCTATAGTTGGCTCTTAAATATCATTTGATTGGTTTAAACTAACATGTCACCATAAATTGTCTTTTAGTAGCTACTTAATGGTGACCTAGAAGTCATAAACCTGTTTTTGTCATGTTACAGACAAACAATGCCTAGCAAGTATTTTTTTTCTTATGGTAAATATTTTGCCCGTGTGTGTGTGTGTGTGTGTGTGTGTGTGTGTTTTATTTAATAAATGTGAATTTACAAAGTGCAACTTTTGCATTGTTATGGCTTCCCCCCCAACCTCCCTCCCTCCCGCGGCCCTCCCCTCTCCCACTCCCTCTCCCATCCCGCCCTTCATTGAGTTTCATTTTCAATTACCTTCATATACAGAAGATCAACTTAGTATATACTAAGCAAGGATTTCAACAGGCTGCCCTCACACAACCGCACAAGGTATAGGGTATTGTTTGACTAGTAGTGAGTTGTTTTTAAGTTTCATAGTAAAACACATTAAGGACAGAGATCCTACGTCGGGAGCATGTACCCAGGGACTCTCGTTGTTGATTTAACAATTGGCACTCTTATTCATGACGTCAGCAATCACCCAAGGCTCTTGCTATGAGCTGTCTAGGCTATGATGTGTTTATGGGGAAAATAAAAAACTAAGTTATTGTTTTGATGAAGGAAGAGAGAGAATCAGGTGTCTGGAGGGAGGCAGGGGCATTGCAGGCATGGAAAAGTACAGAGTTTCGTAACTGCTGGGCAATGAAAGAGACTTGCACAGTTAATCCCAACTTGGAGTTACCATCTTTCCATCGGAAAGTGCCAACTATAACAAGACCACCACACCACCACAGTCAGATGAGGATCAAATTGAGCATAGCTCAGAGGAGGTCATCATCCCACATATCAACAACCCAGAATGGAGCCTGGTGGTACCAGAATGAGGATTGACTTCCTTGTGGCACACTAGAAGTGGGCATCTTTTTAGAGTATGCCAAGGGAAACTGATTATCTCAGAGAAATCATTGTGGAAGATACCATGTTAAAAGTCTGAATTTGGAGCAATAATGGACTAGGGGAATTGAACAATCTTCAATTTTATAAACACCTGAACAGGAAGCTCCATGAGTGACAGGTGTGGAACAAAGATAGATCTTGAAGAACAAGAAGAATCAAGCCTCATTTAATTCCTTCAGCTTTAGGCTGCCTGTGAAGTTGGTCAAATTTCCTATTTGGAAGACTGAAAGTTAGTGCCTATTCATCATCTGATGGACAGTAATTTTGTTTTAGAAAGCCAGTTTAGAAAATCGTGAATAGTGACCCATAGCATTACTCTCAGCCTTTGTTAAAGAAGGTAGCAATTATAAAGGCAGTATCATCTCATGGCTGCCATTTGCCAAAAGAGCCTCTCCCTTTGCAGGCCTGGTCTGACACAGACCTCAGAATCTCATGGGCTGAGTGACTGTGGTTTAGAAGGATGCTAGAGAAGACACCAAGATGGCCAGAAGACAATGGCAGCATCAGAAGCCCTAGCTGCAGAGAATATATAATATCATTTAACAGCTGCTGGAGCTCATTAACTATGCTGGCATGAATGATGCTTTATAACTACAAAAAAAAAAGAAAAACAGATAGCAGCCTATTTACAGATGCAGTGAGAGCCAGCCCTTGTTTTCCAGCTTTCAAGGAAAGCAAAATATGTCTGCATAATAACTTCAACCTATAATTCAACACTATTTAAATGTGTAGCTTGCCATAAGCTTAGAGCAGTATTTTTGCACATTTTCAAAACCTCCACAATATTCCTGACTATATTGCTTCCAAGATTCCTGTTACCTGCTGAGGGGCCAGTCAGACTGCAATCCAGCTGGACGTGGCAATCTCTCCAGGCACACACTCTCCCTGCCTTCAAACATTTATCTTGAAACATATCACAGTATGCCTTCATACCCTTAACCTGAGGAAAGCATACTTCAAATACCACCTACAATTTTTTCAGCTTAAACTGCCCAGACTTCCTTGTAGATGTTCTTTCTCCCAAGAATAAGAACTATACTATATGCCCTGGGATAAGTCTCAAGTTTAATTTCGCTTTCATCTTCTCAGTTAATCATCTATCTTCTTCAATACCTCACAGAGAACTGTGCTCAATATGGGTTAGAGACTAAAAGGATATCAAACAAACGATTCCAGCACTAGTTCATTAAAATTATATATTGGTGTTGGAGTGGATGTCCTACTTAGTGTAAGATTATTCTTTTGCTTTTCTTCTTCTTAGTATGTATTTTTGTGAGATATTTTCAGGGAGCACTGAATGGTCTCAGGTGGGATCCAGGTAATCCTGGGTCTCTAGTCCACATATCATCTCATTATTCCACACTTACAACTTTGTATCCTTCAGGCACTAACACTCACTATTCTTTCTACAATTAAACATTCAATATTTATCAAAATAAGCTGTTATCACGTTTTGTTTTAGGTTGCTCACATTCCAGAAAGGTCAGTCACTATGACCAAAGTCCTACCATTCAATTCAACTATATTTATAATTTAAAGAATATTTCATAATAACAAACACTAATCCAATGACTATTAGTAAATTTCAAACTCATCACTGTGACCTACAATGCTCTGCAATTATCTGCTTACCTCTCTGGCTTGTTTTGCTTTGGACCAAAATACTTTATCAGTTTTGCATGTTCCAATTTTTTTTTAAAGATTTATTTATTTATTTATTTATTTGACAGAGTTACAGACAGTGTGTGAGAGAGAGAGAGAGAGAAAGGTTTTCCTTCTGTTGGTTCACTCCCCAAATGGCCGCTATGGCCAGAACTGTGCTGATCCAAAGCCAGGAGCCAGGAGTTTCCTTTCAGTCTCCCACACAGGTGCAGGCGCCCAAGCACCTGGACCATCTTATACTGCTTTCCTGGGCCACAGCAGAGAGCTGGACTCAAAGAGGAGCAACTGGGACTAGAACCTGGTGCCCATATGGGATGCCGGCGCTGCAGGCATAGGATTAATCTAGTGTACTACCACGTTGGCCCCATGCATGTTCCAATTTTGTTAGGTAAACTTGCTTTTCCCTCTGCCTGGGATATTCTGCCTCCCACAATATCACATGGCAGGCTACTTCTTGTGATTCCTGTCTCAGGACAGAAGAGGAGCCAAAAAGGAGAAGGTAAAAGGGAATTCTTTTCCAGAGATGATGACATTTACATTGAGACCTAAAGAATAAGTGTATTTATGCATGTGTGTGTGCAAGAATGGTGAATGTGTAGAAGAAGGTAGGTAAAGTAAAAGTATTGCATCTGTGAAGAGGAAAGAGTTAAGGCAAAAGTTTTGGGATTGGAGGGAACAGAGAACAAGGTTGTTGGATGAATTTAAAGGCAGCATGGCTGGAGTTTAGAAAACTGGGGTATAGAGAAGATGGGGCATGAGCCAGATCACAAAGATCTCTTTAGAAGAGGATCTAAAAGAGGGGCAACACAGCATTTATGCACTTTAGCAACTTTAAGTTCTATCTTAATTTAGGATCTACAGTAACCATTTTGCATGAGAAGAAAAAAATCCTTCCGCCTTCACTGATATTCTCCTGAGAGCTAGAAAGGTGTTAGTCACACCAAGAGCTATAATTTACCACGTCCTGAGATCCATAGGATGGGACTACTCACGCCAGCCCGAGAGCTTGTTTGCTATCTTAGACATAACACTACCCTCTCCAGCACTAGTCCTAGTGTTTTCTCAGGTGGTAAACTGAATGACTGTTTTTAGAAGGTGATTTTAATTAGCTATTACCACATCAAACATATTCAACAAGAATTAAATTTGTATTAACTAATGAGAGTTTACTTTATAAAAAGAACACATAAGTTTCATTTCAGGAAACTGAATTTTGACAAATTGAAATCTGAATTTTTCAGAATTTCTCATAACTTTTGATGATTTACTTTTATTTACTAAGAGGTTTAGGATCCAGTTGCAAGAAAACAATAAACTCAGCCTAGAACCTAAAGCTAAAGTGTAGAAAACTAAGATAACTTCCTTCAAGACAAAGCTGAACATTATTCTTACTATGAATAAACTGCACAAATTTTCTAATCAATATCTGACCATCAGAACTTAGTTTAAGTAAAATACAGATTGATTGGGTTACACAGCAGAATCAGAATCAGAGAGATATTATAACTGAAATAGTCAAGAAAACTAATGAATGAAAACATAGAAAACGAAAAAATGGAAACTAAATTTTCTAGTCCATAAAGATTATAATTTCAAAGATAATCTTAATCTAGCATGATAATTAAATAGTAAGGAATCTACCCTTTAAGAAGTTTAGCAAAACCAGTTCTTTGATGTATACTTAGAAAGATTATATGCAAGATATGAATACTCAAAGTTGAATTTCTGAATTTGCAGATTTTACCAAATCCCTAACATTTCAGCATGGTTACACTCAGTGCAAATAAATATTCATTTACACAATGTTTCTATTGTATTAACATGGCACATCCTGCAAATAAATAATATTTCTACTGAGAATCAAGACTGCAAGTGCTACAGCTTTATGGCATTGGCATTTATTTATATACTTCACTGCATGTGTTTCTTTAGCTTTTATATAACTTTTCCTTCATTTACAGATTACTGCTATAAGTATTCATTTGCTCTTTTCAAGAGTTTAACTTTTTAGCTAAAAGAAAGACATCAAATTGAAAACTCAGAAAAGGTAGTTGGGCCCAGAGAGGAAACACATTGAGAATAATGAGCTTATTATAACATTATTACACTGTATAACATTTCATGTGTTCTACTACACTGTCCAGTAAAGTATATCACACCCTGAGCTCTCCTGGTTTCATTTTTGAAGTGAGAGCTGTGAAGAGATTCTGATGTTATTCAGAGTTGTAAAGGTACCTGATTGAGTTTATTCATTAATTTCTCTAACCATGTGGGACCCTGAACCCTATGGGGACAGTAAAATCATATTTAGTGTTTGTGCTAAATGAATCCCTAACCTACTTTGTTTTAATTTGTATCAAGACAAAAAAAAATCCTCATCTCTCGAAAGTACCGCATCATTAACTTTATATAATAATTAGATATAAACATTTAGAAAGGCAGAGTATCACTTGGAAACATTAACTTGTCCACCACATTCATGCTGTAGATTTTAAATGTATATTAGTAAGAGATACATGTCTGTGCATAACAACTAAAGAAGTATATTACAGAGTATTAAATTCATTGATTATTCCTAATAATAAGCATATTCAACAAGGTAAGTTTTTAAATCTTATTTACTGATTTTTTTACCATTAAGAGGAGTAAAATGCAGATGAAAAATAATCATAAACAACTTAATCTCTAATAATTTAAGCTTGGTTCTGTATTCTCGGCAGTGCACACAACTCTATACAGACTATCAAATACATCTTCCATATCTACTTGGAATATTTATTCTGATGCAGTGCCATGTGAAGAAAGTCTTCTCCACTATTTCAAAGGGACTGCTAGGATGGTTCATTATGATCATCTTTTAAGATTTTAGTAAGTCACTTCAAAAATGAAGACTGAAGACAAATAATCAAATTTCTGCTACCCTTCTGATAACAGCAGCAGCAGCAAAAAAAAAAAAAAAAGTGGTAACTTCATGTCAGTGTTATTAAGTCACCAAAGATTAACACTACTGAGGAAAGATTTTTTTCCCCCAAATGGTAATATATATGTGAAATTTTAGTGAAAGAAAACAAGACAACATTGATAGCAATCCAGCCAAGCAGGTCCAGGTACCAAACTCATTCCCACACAGGATGGCCTTCAGAGACAGCTCCCTTTTCTGCACAGTCCTCACCCCAGTTGAAGCTATTCTTTAGTACAGGAAGGGCTCTGCCCATGTCTGATGTTTATACACAGCATCACAACAAAATAAAATGCAGGTTCAAAGACAGACTTTTAAAGTCAGGAAAAGTACATATCATTTAAAGAACCACCACTGCTACTTTTAGAAATTCGTCACACTTCGCTTAGGAATCGCCCTTACAGAAATGCACCAATTTTTGCTTTGACAGGTCATAAATAAAAAATAAATGTACAAAAAGAGGAAGAGAAAAGGAGAGGGAGAGGGAGAGGGGAAGAGAGGGAGAGAGAAAGAGGGAGGGGGAGAGGGAGAAAGGGGCGGGGGGAGAGTGAGAAAGGTCTTCCATCCACTGGTTCACTCCCCACCAAATGAAATGGCCGCAACAGTAGGAGCTGGGCCCATCTGAAGCCAGGAGCCAGGAGCCAGGAATTGCTTCTGGGTCTCCTGCAGGTGCAGACTTGAACCATCTTCTACTGATTTCCCAGGCTATTGTAGAGAGCCAGATCAGAAGAGGAGCTGCTGGGAAATGAACTGGAGGTGCAAGTGTAGGCTCCACAGCTCTGGCCCCAACAGTGATCACTCTTAAGACTGGTGGCTAGAGTGCTGGCACCGCAGTTCACTAGGCTAATCCTCCGCCTTGCGGCACCAGCACACCAGGTTCTAGTCTCGGTCGGGGCGCCAGATTCTGTCCCGGTTGCCCCTCTTCCAGGCCAGCTCTCTGCTGTGGCCAGGGATGCAGTGGAGGATGGCCCAAGTGCTTGGGCCCTGCACCCCATGGGAGACCAGGATAAGTACCTGGCTCCTGCCTTAGGATCAGCGCCGTGCGCCGGCTGCAGCGCACTGGCCTCGGTGGCCACTGGAAGCTGAACCAACGGCAAAGGAAGACCTTTCTCTCAGTCTCTCTCTCTCACTGTCCACTCTGCCTGTCAAAAAAATAAAAAAAATAAAAAAACCTGGTGACTAGAAGGAAGCATGGGTTGCACCTAGGGGGTTGGAAATGTTCCTTTTTTTTTTTTTTTTATCTGGATGTGTTCGGAAGGGGTGTTCACATTGGACAACTCATTGAGTTCATCTATGATTTCACTTTTAAAGCTGTTATAATTTAATACAGTTTTAAAAGTATTGGGCTGGCGCTGTGGCGCAGCAGGTTAACACCCTGGCCAGAAGTGCCAGCATCCCATATGGGTGCTGGTTCGAGACCCGGCTGCTCCACTTCCGATCAAGCTCTCTGCTATGGCCTGGGAAAGCAATGGAAGATGGCCCAAGTCCTTGGGCCCCTCACCCGCGTGAGAGACCCGGAAGAACCTCCTGGCTCCTGGCTTCGGATCAGCACAACTCCGTCCATTGCAACCATCTGGGGAGTGAACCATCGGATAGAAGACCTCTCTCTCTCTGCCTCTCCTCTCTCTGTGTAACTCTTTCAAGTAAATAAATAAATATTTAAAAAAAAAAGTTAAAAAAAACCTAAGTGTACAATAGTTATGATTACTCAGTGTGGTACTGACTCTACAGCCATTCTTCAGTTACACCTATCTAGCATACATTTTGACAGTGTTTTTATTCTCAGGAACTGACCTACTGCAGTCCACTTTAAGAATTGTAAATTCTAGTTCATAAATCAATGAGACTTAAAAAATTACATTGAGAAAAAGATACATGAAAGCAATTAGCGCTAGTTTCTGATTTATGTTAAATATTAATTTATCTTAAGTGAATGGTAACACTGTAAATTTGAAAGGGATTTTTTTTTGTAAATAAAAAAAAATGCATCCAGATCTTATTTCAACTATAAATAGCATACTGTTGATGCTATTTTAAAATAGCATTTTAGATTGTTACTGTGGAAATGTGAGGGCATAAACATAACAAATAATGGGCATTAATTTCAAAAATACCCAGAATGGCTTACAGAGGTTTAAACTGGTTGGTTTAAGATTATTAAAGGGTGTTGTAGTTTTTACAAGTTCAAAACAATTCCAATGACTAATTACTTACATGAAGGAAATAACCAAATAGAATGGAAAATTTAGAGGGCAGTGAGGTAAGGCAGGAGACATGAAATAACTCAAGGAAAGAACCTAAAGAAGGCAAGGTCACAGAATTAGGAGAAGCCTGCCCATTTCTCCAAACCTATAGTCATTTACCTGCAAAATATGGTCAGGTTCCCTAGGACACAGCTGAGTTATTTGCTCTAAGTGATTTTGGTTTAGCTATTAAAACAGGCTACATACTCAATTCCAGACCCCAGGGCCTACTGAAGGGCTTCCCTCCCCCCTGCATTTCAGTGTCAGTTTACTAACCTCTCATGGCCCAGCATGACTAATGGAGTGTTTTCACTTTACCTATGAAGGAAATTTAAAGGCACCTCTATATATAATCTCTCTCTCCATCTCTATTAGAATGTCAAAATAATCACACTGTTTTAATACCACCTCTATTGAACATCATCAATGGGTATAAAGCAATAGACAAAAGCCATTATTTTCACATTATGAAAACACTACATACTTAGAAAATACAGTGTTTTAGAAAACAAAGGATGTCACCTTCATCTCTGTTTAAGGGTCTTATTTCTAACACTTATGTGAATAAAGACTCATATTACACAAATCTGCCATAAGAAAAACAGATTTTCAAAGAAGACAAATTAGAAATCAGGCTCTTCACAGAGATCTATGACAGAATTCTCAAACATAAATTGCCTTTACATACTTAGGACAGAGTTTGATGCATTTATTATCTTAAAGAGATAAGTTATTACCCTAAACCAAATTTAACTGTTCAATGGAACGGCTAGTGTTGAAGCATCAACAAATGTCTATAATACTATTCTGATCAGCTAAAACAAGAACAAATAGATTTTTCAAATAAGAGTTACTTGAGTCACTATTGGTTTATTTTTAGACACTTCATTAAGTTGAAAATTGCTACTTTATTACTTAAAGCCTGAATCTAAGAGGAATTAAAAGTTTACTTCAAGTAATATGAAAGTGAATTAATTCTTCAGTTTGACTTTGCTAGTTTTTCTTTTCAAGTAATGCAGATAAATAGAAATTAAGAAGAAAAATACAATAATGTATTTCCTCAGGAACACTGTTACTTTTTTTTATATTGCAAATTCTACGCACATACACAACACGTCTCCTCCTGCTCTGCTAAAGTCCTCTACAAATGTACAGATATGATTAAAAAGTTATTTGCTTTATACCACTTTCATCCAGAATTTGTAAAAACAAACTGGCAAGAAAGCCAGCTACTCAGTTTCAGCACACAACGCCAGGGCACCTGGAGTAGCTCCTGGAAGTCGGGGGCAGTCGGCAGCTGCAAACATCCGACTGAAAGCCCGTCTGCGCCTCACAGCTTCCAGTCGAGGATGTTTACAGTCGCTCACTGCCAGCAGCCACACGCCTTCTTTAACTTTCTGTTTGCTTAACCTGAAGAACAGTCCCCTGCAGGTGTTTCCAAGATGTACAGGTAAATTACCAAAGCCTGGTCCAAACAGAAATATTCTAGAAAATGTCTCAAACTCGAAACCAACAAAAAGCTCCATAGAAGTCTATTATCTGTGTGCCAAATTTCTACAGGATGTTGTGATATACTCAGATAACACGTGCAAACGCATTTTATCGTTACTGTCAGCCCAAGAAACAAATAGGCAAGTGGTCAGCTTATTTAACAGAGTCCAACTTGCATTACATAATTAAAATCCTTTTTTGAGTAAACGTGACTAAACACAGGAGCTACATTATGTTAACATCATAAAGTGTACATTTCACAATAAATACTGCAGTTAACTGGCTATTAACAAAATAGTAAAGGGTTATTTGGAAAGTTGTAAACTCTTGACCAAAAAAAAAAAAAAAAAAAAAAGACTTACGTGCTGCTTTTCTAGACCACTTTTGTTCTGAAATCTGTTCCCAGAGGATTTGTACAGTCAGCTGATTTTTGAAAGCGTAACAACAATCAGGAGAAAAAATGGCATGCATTAGGGAGGTATATCACAGGCACAGATGGGCTGGAAGATCAAAGTTTCCCACTGGAAAAACACAGAACCTATCACTTGCAACAGAGTGACGCACATTAACTCCAAATTTGAATGTTTTGAATTCCACTCCCATTCTCTTATGAAAATAAATGAGAAAAACTGAAAGTTAAGTTCTATCACTCACGACTTTCCTGAACTAATTCAAAATCCTTCTGAGTCCAGTGACAGATTAGCTGATACAGAATAATGGGTGTGGCTTTCCCAGAGATTGTTTTTAAATGAAGTTACCTACCATAAGGGTCTGAAGTTGCAGAAGTTTTTAGTTTGTGATAAAGTCCCAACCAAAAACAAAATCCATACAAGCAGCATCATGTTTACTGAAACTAGCAAATGTGAAAAGCTCTATAAATTGCTTTTTCAAAGCAAAGGGTAACTCTATCCCATCAAGGTTAAAAAAGTTAATCTTTGAGGCAGCAGGTGAAAACAAGCTGAATTATGTTGTGGCCTTTTTCTTTATTAACTAAAGACTTTGAACTATTAAAACTTCCTAGGGAACCACATTTTCTCAATGGGTCAAGTCACATAGGGGAACAAAGCAAACTTTATCAGTGCTGTGCAACTCTACATTCCAGAAATTCTTAGTACTTGGCATTCATATACCACTGCTGACTAGAGCTTGAGTCAATCCACCAGACTCAGCTACAGCTACCAACCTTGTGAACTTCTCACCAAGACACCCAATTCTTTAAAGTTAGTCAGGAAGGGACAGGCAGGGTACTCTTTAATTAAAACAGACAAACACCAAGCCTTACACCCTGGGAGGATATTGTGTGTCAGTAATTGTTTACAAAAAGAAAATGTTTTTACTCCCCTACATTTTTCTCAAAGTAACAGATTCCCTACCTTGCTATGGAATCTTACCACTTTGACAATAACTTAAATTAAAAAATTAGAAATTGGAAATCACTACTATGCACAAAGCAAACAACCTCAAATAATTAATTCAATGAACATGAGGAGATACCGAACTTTTACACAACTTTGAAAATCAAGCCTCTTGCTCAGAACTTTATGAATCAAGGTAAAAAAAAGTCTGCAAACAAAGCATGCAAGACTGTAAGATCTTAGCTACAGGAGTTCATAAATGGAAGAGCATTTAACAAGCATCACTACAAGACTTCACAGTCACTTTTAGCAAGATATGTTAGATAAGAACTATGTGAAAGATAAAGCAGATTTATTTCAGTAAGATGCTGAATGAGACCTAAACATGTTTAACACATCACACCCTAATTTGTCCTGTACAATCCTGGATATGCCCACAGAAATCAACTTAGCAAGGTCAAAACTGTATGAAACCTGGCTGTGTTTTAGTCCTGGTTAGACAAAGTCTCAAAAAGCCTTCCCATTCAAAAGCGCTACTCTGGACATCTGGGTTTATAATCTTTCCCACAGCAATTTTATTTCAACCCTTTGGAGGACTGTTTAATTTATTCTGATGGTAGAGAGTTTAGGATCAGTCCCAGATAAAGTTTCAGAATTTTTCCTATCTATCATAAAACCATTTAATCTGGAACCCTCTTAACTGACTACATAATCCTACATTGTCCCCAGGCCATGCATAACTAAGAACAACTTAAAATATTACAGTTACTCAAGTTACCCTGAACCCTCTGCCACTCACATACTCAACTCTATATTACGACTGGCACCGCGGTTCACTAGGCTAATCCTCCGCCTTGCGGCGCCAGCACACCAGGTTCTAGTCCCAGTTGGGGCACCGGATTCTGTCCCTGTTGCCCCTCTTCCAGGCCAGCTCTCTGCTGTGGCCAGGGAGTGCAGTGGAGGATGGCCCAAGTGCTTGGGCCCTGCACCCCATGGGAGACCAGGATAAGTACCTGGCTCCTGCCTTCGGATCAGCGCCGTGCGCTGGCCTCAACGCACCAGCTGCAGCGGCCATTGGAGGGTGAACCAACGGCAAAGGAAGACCTTTCTCTCTGTCTCTCTCTCTCACTGTCCACTCTGCCTGTCAAAAAAAAAAAAAAATTAAAAAAAAAAACTCTGTATTTTAAGTTACCAGAATCTTTCAATGGAACAGCCCATACTTAATAGTGAGATTTTAGGCACTTATGAGCAGGTGATGGAAGAGTCTACTACTAATTCACTCCATCCATCCATCTACCAACTGACCTACCTACCTATATACTGTCTACTTATTTATATTAGGAATCTCCTATGTCCATGGGAATGCAGGGGTACACATAGGCTATCCTGTCCACCTCTACAAGGACGCATCTCCCTCCCTTCCACCTTTTTCCTCCTATGTCCCCTGACCTCTGTACTTCTGGCCTCTGAGTGTCTGAGCAGCCCTCCAGGAATAGAAGTGTTCCATGTCCACACAGGGCCATGTGCCCAGGCTCTGTATCCTTCCACACTCTGCCCTGTCCTGTCCCTTCAGAAAGCACACCTAATGACAAGAAACACAAGTGGTCTCTGCCTCCTTTTGTAGAAAGCATACAAAGATCTGACCTGAAATAGAAATGACACAAATGTGCAAAATTCTGCCCTTTGAAATTAATCTTCACATTTTGTGGTTCAGTCTTTCACACTCAGTAGCCCACATGTCTTTAGCCTAATCCCAGGTATCTAACCCTCACTAATGCTGGTAATGAGAAACCTTCCCTTGCTTTTCTTTGCAATGAACACAAATACAGACTGACCTGGCCTTTGCCTTGTAAAAATGGACGAAGGCTCTATGAACTTATTAGGAACAATTTCTCATGAGTTGTACCACACTTGAAAGACTGTTAGGAAACTCAAATTCTAGGAAGAAAAGCATTTGTTTGAATAGTATAAAGCTTACAGTTAGGAGAATAAAATCTCTACAACTGTAGTCATGAATAAAAATATTTTAGTTCAATGAGTATTCTCTAATGAAAAAGTAAAAAAAATAGAGAATTAAGCAATTTTATGGCCTTAATATAACCTCAACTGAATATTTTTTGTACACCAAGCAATGTCAATGCAGTCTCCTGTTACTGCTGCCACAGCGGCATAAAGCAGCTACCTTCACATGCCTGTCTCTCTCATCATACAGATGAGAAGACTGTCTCCAGAGTGGGGGAATCACATCTATTACTCCCTGTCCTGTTATGATGTTTTGTTTATGTAAGCCTCTCTGAATCATTTGTGGAGCAGGGGAGTATGGGTTTGAATACATGGGAGATAGTTAATATTCATAGTCCCAATAATTGTTCTCAATGTAAATTGGTCATAAGAAGTTAAGGAATGAAAAGAAAAAAAAAAAACACCAAGAGTAGAAACAAATATGCAGATTCTTTGGTGGTAAGAGCAACTCACTCATTGTCTGGCATATTTATTCACTTGCCAGCTGTCTAAGAAAAAACCGATTTACTATATAGGCCAAGCATCCCAGACAGGAGCTCTCAAAAAACCTATCAGAAAGCTTTTGGGTTGTTATCATCCTGCTTTCTGCCCTCCAACCCCCATCTGCCTCTCCTGCTTTGGCAGGCGTTCTCTCTAGGGAGGGGGATTCCGGAGGGTCAGCCCATCCCAGCCCCCAGGCTAATAAGGGACTTTCCATCCTATTCCTCCCACAGAAGCTTCCTCCCTTCTCTCAGGTTCTCCACAGTCAGCAGTTCCCAGACAGCCTCCCTCAGACCACCTGCTGGCTCAACTCTTTCCTCCTGGGGGCTCCTGCCCCAGGAGTCCTTTAAAAGAGCAGCTCTTCCTAGGAAATACAGTCTCAGTTCTGCTGAAACAGAAGACTGGATTTCCAAAAGAACATTATTGGTGAATTTAGGATGAACCACACTGTAATAATCACATGGCAGAACTCAGAATTCAAACTGCCTTTTTTAAAAAAGGAAAAAAAGAGCAAAGCTATTAAATTTGCCGCACAGTTAAAGCTTAACATGATTGGTACTTTACTTTCAGAGTCATAAATAAAGATGGAGAAACACATTCTTATAATGGGAGCTGCATTTAAAAAAATTTATTTTGGGGCTGGAGTTATGGCATAGTGGGTTAAGCTGCCATTTCGCAATGCCAGCATCCCACATGGGCACCTGTTCCTATCCCAGCCGCTCCACTTCCAATCCAGCTCCTGGCTGGTGGCCTAGGAAGAGCAGCAGAAGATGGCCCAAGCGCTTGGGCCCCTGCACCCATGTGGGAGACCTAGAAGAAGCTACTGGCTCCTGATTCCGGCATGGCCCAAACCTGGTCATTGTGGCCATTTAGGGAGTAAGCCAGTGGA
Source organism: Oryctolagus cuniculus (assembly GCF_051225735.1). Lineage (NCBI taxonomy): Eukaryota > Metazoa > Chordata > Mammalia > Lagomorpha > Leporidae > Oryctolagus > Oryctolagus cuniculus. The sequence goes on along the minus strand of NC_142871.1, from coordinate 101,155,051 downwards.
TGGAGGATCTCTCTGTGTCTCTCCTTCTCTCTCTGTAACTCTTTCAAATAAATATTTAAAAAATTATTGTTTATAAATTTCACAATTAAATGCATTTCTAGTTTAGATCAAACACACACCGTTGATTTTCTATCAATTTCTAAGCATGTCAAGTGATTCTGGCATGCCTAAAAAAAGTTAAGAAAGGCAGACATTTGGCACAGTAGTTAGGATCCTTCTTGGGACACTCATATCCCACATGGCAGTGTCTGGGTTCAAGTCTGGACTCCCCTCAGGTTCTAGTTTCCTGCTAATATGTATCTTGGCTCAAGTATTGGGACCCTGACATCCACACAGGCACAGACTGAGTTAGTTCCAAGCTGCTGACTTTAGCCTGGTCCAGCTCAGACTGCTGTGGACATTCAAGCATATGTACCAGCAGATGGAAGATTTCTCTTTCTGCCTGTCAAATCAATAAAAATCAATGAATAATTTTTAAAAAAGATTAGAAAGTAGTCTATTACATGTTCTATTATTTATTTTTTATTTATTTGAGAAGCAGCAAGAGATTAAGAGCTAGAGAGAGATCGATCAATCTTTCATCCACTGTTCACTTCCCAAATGCCTGCAACATCTGGGACTTGGAGAGTTTGAAGCCAGGAGCCCAAAATTCAGTCTGGGCCTCCCAGGGACCCAAGTGCTTGAGCCATCACTTACTGCCTTCCTTGGTGTACATTAGCAGGAAGCTAGACCAAAGTAGAAGTGGGACTTGAACCCAGCTAGGCATTAGGGTATGAGATGTGGGCACCCCAAGCAGTGGCTTAACCTGCTGCACCACAATGCCTCTGTTTTGTTTCTGTACTTTACAGATTTTCTTTAATGCAAATTCTTTAGTACAAATATTAGAAAAAACTGACCCATTTCAGACATACAAGAAATAGTATCTTTCAAACTGGTGGAGTAATGTAGACAGGAACAAGACATTTCTTATGAATGATTTTCTATCAAGATAAATATTTTAAAGGAGAGAAGATTGTATAAGTCTCTTCCATGAAGGCCATGATTCTATCTCAATCGGTACTGTGTTTACTGGAGCATTCTATAATGTGCCTTGCATACCTATAGTAGATAGTCTGTAAGCACTAGATGAATTTTTAAGACACTGATTAGGAGATTCTTAAAACACTCTTTATCTACAATTATGTAGTATCTTTATTTTGAAAAATTTAAGCGCTCACAGCTCTTTAAAACTTGCATTTCCCCATTCCACCTTTAAAAAGTGATGAAATAGAGACAAAAGTTAATGATTTGTTCAAATTTAAAGTCAGAGCCATAATATGGAGATGTGATTCTCCTCCAGTGGTCTGGCAGAACTGTCTTGAGACCAGTCAATGATTCTGCTAAGGTGGGAAGACACAGTGCACTGGGTCATTCTGATAGATGGCCGGTGTTGATATGGCCCCTACCCTTGCTGAACCTGCTAACTTCACAAATGGAAACTAAGATGCCTACACATGGAACTCTTTGGAGAAGTGACTGAGGCATGTACAATACCCCCCCCACACACACAGACATACACATTAGTTATATTATCTTATTGTTAACTTTTGATTATGAACAGGTTTGTGCATGTTAAACAGAATGGTGTCTGCTGAAAGAAACAAACTACTAAAACATTATTTGGGCTTTTAAACTAACTACATGAACTCATTTGACCTCACTGGACATCAATTTCCTCAAGTATAGTAAGAGGGTTAATCAGATTCTCTCTTAAATCCCTCTAGCTATAAAACCCCATGACTCTAATTCTTTCATTGCTTGAATTTATGAGGTAGAGAAGGAAGTAGAGGGAGGGAGTGTTGCAGGAATTCTTACAAAATTAAACACACACAAATCATGGAAGTAGACTTCCCTTAAATAGTGTGATTTTTCCTAATATAAAGAGCCACCAATTACCCTGAATTCATTCAACATCACTTCCCACACCCACACATTTTTAAAAATAGGGCTACAAAATAGTTTGAGGGTATATTTACAGGCACAGTAGTTAGTAGCTGACTTATGCAGCTTTCCATAGAAGATCTTAATTGTTTCCAGCATTGTTTGGCGTGGGAACTGGGTCATAAGCAGAGAAAGGAGAGAGACTTACACACCTTGTATCTGCAGCAAATAGTGACACAGCATACAGAAAACAGGCACACACGACAACAACTCTTATTTCTTTCTATCAGGTTGCAAGACTTCTACACCATTCCATGAGAAAGGGCAATTTAACTTGAAATGGCTCAGTGTACCTCAAAATCAAAGACATTTTTGGCAGAGCTTTACTGTAAGTTAATGTTTGACTTAAACTGTTTTGGGCTGTCAGCAGCTCAGTTGCTCAAGTCAAGATTTTATAGATTTTCAACAAAAAAATTGTAAACACCTAAAAGTCATACTTGTATTCAAAGAATAGTTATTTTCAAACCCGTATTATGATTGAATTCTACTATATTCATCTAATTAGTATGTTCTCACAGCAGGTGTGTGCTAAATGTGAACCACTAGGGAAAGCTGATGATGAAAATACAGTGTGACTGGTCCTGATTTCATTTGTAATGTTAAGCGCTAGAGTGGAGGTAAAAAGCTCAGGTCAACCAAACAGGGCAGCCACAGAGGCAACAGTAACAAACCACCAACTTCTGTCTGGCTCCTCTTGCCTCTGGTGAGGAAAGACAGACTGCAAAAGCATGGGATGGTTTCCACTAGCTTTTAGGCCTAAGTTCCATTTCTGACTAACTCCAGAAAAACTTAGTGTGTTGGCAATCTAAGATGCACAATGAGAAGGACAGAGGAGGAAAATAAAAATTTCCATGACTATAGGAAAGGATGGAAGACTGGGAAAAAAGAAAATTGGAAAAAAGACAAATAAAAAAGTTTCCTATCCTCTTTTCTATTCCCTAAAGGTAATTTATTAGTGATTCCTTAAATGTTTGAACATGTTATTGCCATAAAATGATCAAGAAAAAAAATCTTTAGTTTACTTTGTTCCACAGATGGGGATCTAACCAAACCACGACCCCACTTGGGAAAAGAGCAACTATGTAAAAATAGGGGCAGATATCTGGCTTAGTGGTTAGGATATCTGTACACCACACTGGAGTACCAGGCTTTGATGCCTGGCTCTGGCTGATTCAGTTTCCTGCTGATACAGACTCTGGGAGGTGGTGGTGATGGCTCAAGTAGTTGGGTCCTGCCACCCACATGGTAAATCTAGATTGAGTTCTAGAATCCCCACTTCAGCCTAGCCCAGCCCACTGCAGATGTCTGGGGAGTGAACCAGTAGACTTGTTCTGCCTGTCTCTTTCTGCCTCTCAAATAAGCAGAAAACTAATTAATGCATTTATTCAAACACTTTTATCATTTAGATTAACCTAACATTTTGTTTCTTAGAGTGCGTTTCATAAATGCTAATGAAAAATCTCTTTTTTACAGAAGGTATGATAAAGAGTAAGACTTCAGAGAGCCATAAAATGAATTATAAAAAGAGTAACACTGACCATGCATCACTTGCATTTTCTAGAAGAGTCACAATTTCAATTATTCAATCCCAATACAATCATAAACCAGTAGGAAATACTTTCTGACTTGTGATATGACCAAGAAGCATCATTACAGATGATTTAAGCAGCATCTAAAATTTCTTAAATTTCCAAACGAGTTCTTATTCTTAGTTTTACTTTCTAGGGAACAAAAAAGTACCACACTTGTGTCCTACCTAGACTATTAAGAAAAGGGAACTTACATACAAGAATAATATTTTACATACTTAAAAAATCCAACTGATGAAACAAATTACTCTAACTTAGTCTTTGAAACACTAATCTAAATACATATATGTGTGTGTGTGTGTGTATATATATATATATATATACCCACATATATATACCCTATTAGCATTCTAAAGCATGTGTGGCTTAACTTTTTATATTAATTTTTTTTTCTTTCTAAAGCTGCTCTTAAAATTGTCTCTGGTATTTTCTAAATGTGCTTCGAAGTTCTAGGACACAAGCAGTTTTTTAACTAATAAAATAAACACAGCAATGGAGTACCTGCAGGTCTGCTAACATTTTTGTTTGTATTATAAACCTCATCTACAAAGGCTACAGAGAAAAAATATCCAGTATAAACAAACATTGCTTAGATACCAGTGGCATCTTAAAGAAGCACACCCAAGCCTCAGAATGCAAAAGGGAAAAATTTTCCACTCCCACTCCACATAACTCCCTGGTGAAACACATGTCAGGCAAAAGAGGGCAACACTGCCTCTGTTACTGTGAAAATGGGGAGAAGGTGCGGACGTGAAGCAAATCAGTAATTCTCTCCATTTTTTTTCACCATTTTCCCCCTATCAATATATCTCCTCTTTCCAGCAATGTCTATCTTCTCGATAGTCCCTACTTTCCCATTTTCTTCTACCTCCAATCCCAACAGAAAAGAAAGCTTTGTCCTTTAATTCTATTGCTTGACATCAGTGTCTAAATTTCATAAAACACACATAAACACTACTGAAAAATGTTTTCAAAGAAATACACAAAGGGCAAGGACAGGGATGAAGTGGGCTGGAGTTAAGTCTAGGGGAAAGAAATCTCCACTGTTACTTGCAAGGCCCAAGTTTCCAGCTGTGGGAGAAGTTAAACTTTGGAGGGGCCAAATGCCAGGAGGAGGCAAGACAGAAAGGCTTGTGGAGCCATGTTAAGAATCACAGGAGGCCGGTGCCGTGGCTCACTAGGCTAATCCTCCACCTAGCGGTGCCGGCACACCGGGTTCTAGTCCCGGTCGGGGCGCCGGATTCTGTCCCGGTTGCCCCTCTTCCAGGCCAGCCCTCTGCTGTGGCCAGGGAGTGCAGTGGAGGATGGCCCAGGTGCTTGGGCCCTGCACCCCATGGGAGACCAGGAAAAGCACCTGGCTCCTGGCTCCTGCCATCGGATCAGCGCGGTGCGCCGGCCGCAGCGCGCCGGCCGCGGCGGCCATTGGAGGGTGAACCAAGGGCAAAGGAAGACCTTTCTCTCTGTCTCTCTCTCTCACTGTCCACTCTGCCTGTCAAAAAAAAAAAAAAAAAAGAATCACAGGAGTCAGTACAGCCCATCACACCAGGCTCAACAGGCACTGGAAAGTGCTTCTAGAGCTCAAAGGCTTAAAGTTGAGGAAAGAGGAGATGGTCCCTTTAACACTGGGTCAGCTGAGTTTCCTGGTCCTAAGTAGACTTACTTTCCCAAAACTCTTACAGCTTTTCAGTCCTGCTGCTGAGTTATCTACTCTATATACATTTATTGGTCTCCCCCAACCTAAGGCCATATCATAAAAATAACAACTTAATTTTATTAGTTGTAAAATAAACCATACAGTTACAAGGTTAAGTTAGTACTTATGAAGTCCCTGGAGTATTATTTGGTATATCAAAGTATAAGAATTTGTTAAATAAAATAAAACATAAACCCTTTGTGGACCCACATATTCAGATTCAAATGATTAGAACAGTCTTAAAAAGAGACTTTAAACAGAAAAGAATGGCAAATATATCGATTTTGTTAATGTATCATTAGTACAGTAGAATTACCAAGATGTGAGAAAAACTCCCTATTGAACCAGGCTTTATCTTACACAGTAGCCAATTCTGGTCCTGAGACACTATTTATTACTGAAGCAATACTTCTATTTGTCTGCTGAAATCACAACTTAAAAAATAGGAGTCTGAGAGTTCACCCTTGTTCTGGGACATCCTGTATCTGACTATGCAGCAGTGTATTCTTTAGCTCTTACTGAAATAATACTATTTAAGATGTTTACTCTATTTTCTAAACAAGGGTGCATTTTGAAGTTAAATGTTTGGGAGACAAGGATGTATTTTCATTTGGAAATGGGTGGATGAAATGAGAAAGCTCTAATGTGAACAGAAAAATAAGAAAAAAGGACAATATTAAAGGACAAGATGAGAAAATAATGTCACATTCAAAACAATGACACTATCAAACATGCTTGCAATGTGTTGCAAGTAAATGATAAAACGGCATCAAAACTCATTATAAACAGGGAGGAGCATGCATCTGGAATATGGAGCTACATATCTGCAAACTATAAAATTACCTGATGACACATACAACTCTGGTTTAAATTTTAATCTTCTTCATTAGTGTTGAACCAGAATAAATTGGCCTAAACAAGCCTCTGTACCTGAACCATGAGTTTGGCCCAAAGAGTTTATATATTTAGTGAATTACTTTCATAGCTAAACTGAGCCTTAGCCAGTTCCAGGCTGAAGGCTGACAAACTATGTCCAAATAAGGCAAATGCCAGACTGCACCAATCAGGTAATCTGTGCATGTCATATCCTGTCTTTCTGGTTACAAAAGTAGCTTAGTGCATAGTAAGAGGGGCAATCTGAACCATCTTCCCTCTGGAATGTTATCTGGTTTTGAACCTTTGTTTTTTTGATGAAGTAAACTTTTAGGGTAAAAGCATTCAAAAAATCCTGTCTCGAATCTCAGAGATAAACTATAAAAAATTGTTAATTACATCCTTTTATTTTTCTATCAACATTTATCAAAAACTTTCCCAGGTTATTAGAAATATCAACTTACAAACCTATAAAAACAGCTAATCATATTAAAACTCACGAGACTGCATAAGTTGAAAACTCAAAAATTCTAAAATATTTCAACATAGACTCTAGGTGTATTAATAAAGTATTAATATTTAAAAAATATAAATATGACTTTCTGGGCTTTATTTAACAAATACTTGTTTACAATAAAATAAAATTCTACTCACAGCAATTCAAAGAATATGATTATAGTTTCTTATGAAAAAGCTCTTTTGAATCCTCATTTAATAAAAGTGTTAGTACTGATAGCTTTAATGTGCAAAAATGAAACTGAAATATTTCCAAGAATTTTGCTTAAAAATATATAGTAGTTTTCAAGGTCAAAATGTTAGCACTGTCCCATCAATATTTCTAAATTTTTCAGGAAGAAAAGTACACTTCACTTAGTAAGAAATTTCCATTACTTCTATATTAAGGAGCCACGCCCCATACAACTAATGACAGGAAAACATTTCAATTCAAACCTCTAACATTACCCAGCCTGAAGCAAAGTTAAAACTAAAGATACAAAAACACAAGTGCATTTTCAGAGAAGAGAGGAAATGCTTGCTAAATAAGTAGCAATTATGCTGAAGAATTTATATGCTGAGCACGACTGAATGTAAAAACATCAGAGCAGTCATCCATAGCTTTAGCACTTTGAGTATGATTAACAGAATGAACTTTCAAAGGTCAATTAAATGTCAACAAACTTTAAAGAGATATTCTTAAATCTGGTCAATGTATAAAAGCATCTTGTAATTCAGGAGCATCCTTCCCAATTTAAATATAATGTGCATATGATATATGTATATACATATATGCAAACTTCAAACATTATTTTCAGCCAAATTATGACAGAAAGTCATCTAGTATCTATGCTAGGGTCTTGACTATGTTAATGTTTCTCAGGTTATTAAATGATTAAAAGAAAAACAGAATTGTGTTATTAGCTAACACCATTCAGTGAAGCAGCAATGCAAACTGCAGTCCACTCTTTGTCTGCAGGTTCCACAACCACCCAACCACAAACAGAAAATATTTTTTTAATTGTGTCTGTACTGAACATGTACAGATTTTTTTCCTTATTAGTACCTAAATAATACAGTATAATAGTTATTTACATTGTATTGTATATTAAAGTAATCTAGAGATCCACACATCCACAGGAGGCTGTACGTAGATTCTGTGCGCATCCTATGCCATTTTGTATGAGGGACTTGATCATCTATAGAGTTTGATATCTGTGCCGAGGATAAGAAAAAGGGGATTGTCCTGGAGCCAATTACCCCAGATACTATAAATTTTAAACTCTTAAAAGTAAGTTTTATTCAAGAATTAACCTACTTATTCTATCTTAGGGAGAGATTCTCAAGGATAATGCTAACACACTATCATCCTGATACCTAATTCGTCTCCTACTAACCTTCCCCGAATTCTGATGGTTATACAGCTTTCCAGAAAAGGTATATGCCATTTGAAAGTTGCCAAGTTTAGAATTAGAAATCTCTGGGACAGAATAAGTCTTGAAGGCACCCTTTAGTGACATCTGCATCCAAGAACTTAATAAGAGCCCCAGTCCTATCCCACTAAGTAGGGCCAAGTTGTCCTAGAACCTCAGAATGAGAAGAGACCATTAGGATCATCTGGCCAATTCTCTCCATTCAAAGACCAGGAAACGTAGAGCTAGAAGGTAGAGTAAGCTGGCTTGGCTCACACAACTCCTTATCGGAAGTCTTCAAATTCACTTTGCCCAGTGATTTTTCCTCTACATCAAATCCATTATATGCTTGCCTTTTCAATTAGAACTTTAAGACCAGGTTATAACTGCTCAAACAGCTGTGGCTTCCACTGAATTCATGGTAGGAATCTTAGGATGTTAATGATCTGGTAAGGTTCCAGGGGAGGGTCGAAAACTGAAAAATGAGTAGAATCTGGTTGGTTCGAGAGTAGACATCATCAGTGAGGGAAGCAATACAGGCTAAACAGTGTTGAGCACAGGATGGGAACTTCACTTTTAAGGCCACTTTATAAGCCAGGAAGGAGAGATGCAGTGTGATGGGGGAATAAATAAGCAATTAAAAGATTTTGATTTTAGCAAACAGAAGTTATGAAAGCACAGACTAGCCTAGCAACAGGTGTGCAAAGAGAATAAAGGTAGGAAGACAGAAAGGCCTAAATTGCATCGTAGGAATCTGTCTAGTAATATTAGCCAGACTTCACAGGGCAGTTGTAAGGAACAAGAATGTACTCTGACAAGCATAAATAGTTCTAGGAAGTAAAAGTTGTCTTAAAAGGGGGGGGGGGGGCCTTTCTGACCATGTCCCCATGTCTTGATGGCACATACATCTCCGAAAAAGGAAATTAGACTTGAATTCTGAATCTATTCCTATAGGACTGCAGATGGGTATATCTTCACCTCAGAAAGTCCAAAACGAGATCCCATGGGTGAGAGACAGCTGCCGCCATTAATGTCCTGTAAGGTTGAGAATCAATAATATTAAAATCCAAAACCAGGATTAAAATTCAAGGCCGACTACATAATCAGTGTTTTTCAAAGTGAATCAAGAAAGTCTATAATTAAGTGTAAATATGGCAGTACCAAAAAGGGAGGAGGGTGGATAAGAGCACCAGAGCCACTGAGCTATGGAACAAAACCCAAATTATTAGCTGCCACTGTAATCTGTATCTTTCTCTCCTCTCTTGGCCTCTGCCCCAAAATTATGATGTAGTAATGGGGCTGTCCACTGTGCCCAGAGCTACTTATCTCCTCTGGCGATGTCCTCCTCTCTTTTCCTTCTTCCATTCAACTCTCCAGGGCTAAAAAATAAATTTCAAAATGTTACTACAGTAAATTGAGAGCTACTTATATTGAGTATATGAGGGCCCTTTAAAAAGTTCATGAAAAAAATGAAAAAGATAAGCTGATTCTGGTGCAAAAAAAAAAAAAAATCGAGAAGTAGGCATTGTGGCACAGCGGGTTAAGCCACAGCTTTGGACACTGGCATCCCATCATCAGCATGCCCGGGATCCAGTTCTGCCTCTGCTTCTGATTCCACTTTCTGCTGATGCACACCCTGTGAGACAACAGATGACCATCAAGTACTTGGGTCCCTGCCTCACGTTTGGGGAGACCCAGATGGAGTTCCTGGCTCTTGACCTTGGCCTGACCCAGGCCTGGCTGTTGTGGGCATTTGGGAAGGGAATCAGCAGATGGGAGATCTCTCTCTCTCTTTCCTCAAACACATTTTAAAAATCAATAAATAAATTCAAACATGGTTTTTTTTTTTTTTTTTTTTTTTTTTTTTTGACAGGCAGAGTGGACAGTGAGAGAGAGAGACAGAGAGAAAGGTCTTCCTTTGCCGTTGGTTCACCCTCCAATGGCCGCCGCGGCTGGCGCTCTGCGGCCGGCGCACCGCGCTGATCCGATGGCAGGAGCCAGGATCCAGGTGCTTTTCCTGGTCTCCCATGGGGTGCAGGGCCCAAGCACCTGGGCCATCCTCCACTGCACTCCCTGGCCATAGCAGAGAGCTGGCCTGGAAGAGGGGCAACCGGGACAGAATCCGGCGCCCTGACCGGGACTAGAACCCGGTGTGCCGGCGCCGCTCAAACATGTTTTTGAAATCCATGCAGTTATATTAATTTTCCATGAACTTTTTTAAGACCTCTTGTACACTGTGTGGCGATTATTAGCTGATGGTACTTTAATTCATAGGCTTACATAAGTTCCAAAATAAGACCTAGGAGGCAGGTACTTTATCTTCACTTTCAAGGTAAGGAAATGGAAGATTAGAGGGTCAAGGAGACAGCTCAAGGCCACCTACAAGTAAAGGGCAAAACAAGGGCTGGAATCAGGTCTGGCAACCTCCTCAACTTATGCTTTGAAGCTCTTTCCTAAACTCTTTGATCACCACCACTTTTTCTCTAAGTATGAAAATCTTCATTTATATGTGAGGATTTTATGGATACACATGTTACAGGAGCCATTATATGAGTTTGTAGATAAAAATTTTGGTGATAGAAAGCAGGGGACTTGAGTTTAGCCACACAGTTTCCTGCATAATCTTCAAATGTGAGTGCTGCAGGGCGTTGAGGGCACAGCTCTCCAATTAGCACTTTTGTTCTCTTCCTTCTCAGGCCTTCTGTTCCTTCCATTTCTGATCACTTGCTGGAGACCTTATTTTCCTCACTGAAGAAGTAGACTGGGAGTCCACTTCCACAATTGCCAACAAATCTGGGAAAGACGGTGGGACTATCTCACCAGTAGGAGTGGCTCTGGAACTTGCGGTATCTTGGCCCTGTGCTCCCAAAACAGCTTTCATTCTGCTGGAGATCATCTCTTGGGTTTCCTGCAGAGGTGGGTCATGAAGTGGTCCCTGGCTGTAGCCCAACTGAAAGATGAGGCAACAGGTCTGGTGCCACAGGAGAAAGATCTGAGCAATAAGTATGCAGGGGCTTTTTAAAGGATCCTTGAAAAAAGCAACACTTGCTGTTACAACATTGGCAAGAAAATTCTAATGCTGACTCTTAAAATATAGTGTGATTAACTCTCACTTTGGAAGGGATTTGGTAAGAATACAGATTCTAGGTTTTGCTCACAGACATTAGGATTCTGTAAATGTGGAAAATGCCCAGGAATCTGAAGGTGTGAGAGTACTACTGGTACAGGGCTAAGGACCACATTGGAGATGCACTATTCTAACCTCCTAAAAGGCTGCCCAACTATCACATTTTCATGAAGAATACAAATTCTACAACAGCAGCTTGTTGTTCAAGCATCAAGATGAGGTCTTGGGTTGAACGGTCTTTCTTAAATAAAGGCCATTAGGCTTTCCAGAAGTTTCCAAGTCTCCAAATATTGAGGCCTTAGGACTCTCCTGAAGTCAGCAAACTGTGACACCAGTCCCTCAGGAATAATAGCAGATCTCACTGCAGTCCACATTAGATCTCTCCTACACACAGTACTTGTCTAGAGTGAAGACCTTTTTGGGAAGATGCTATTTCTGGTGCTTAATTTGCATTTGGTGTAAAATTGGAGATACTTTTTCTCACTGCAGATTTAGTTGATTTAAAAAGGTACATTTTCCTTCATACAACTGAATTGAAAGGTTTATTTAAGGCCATCTAAAAAATGAGTTTAAAAATCAGGCAGCACTGAAGTGAAATATTATGGTTACAATTAGGCCATTTCATTAGACATCCAATCACAACACAAACAGCTACTGATTCTTTAAGAAATGTACCTTTTCAAAGTTTCATGTTTTTCAAACAAAACCAGGTCATCACATGTATTATGTTAAATGCCAATTTTGAGGTCTAAATTTTCATGCTATATACTGGAACTTTAGCTTAGCTCAGTTTCTCTGCCAGTTCTTTCTTTGCTACCTTCTTTCTTTCCACTGTGGCATGTTAACATAAAAAGATGGGCAACACAGATTTGTAATCATTTTTATCATAGCACCAAGTATTCTGAATATTCAGCATTTGTTGACTATATTTATGAACTTCCATTTTTTTTAAAAAAATCAACTTCTGTTGTTATAAGTTGCACAAGAAGAGAAAATGTCCAGGGAAGCACTTGACATCTAGAAGGCACTCCCATGAGTGACGAGGAAACTGGAGTACTTTATCATTTCTTCTGAATGCACTACTGACAAAGTAAATGCAATATTTAAGAGAATTTTGGTGATAAAAATGATTTTTATGGAAAAAATCAGGTCATTGTGATAATGAAAAGTTAATGCTACATCGGTTTGCAATACCAAAGCCAGACCAAACCTTTAACATTAATTATTTATCAAAATTATACATGCCACTAACACATCCCAACGAAGATTATGTAAGTCAGCTGTCTTGGCGTCAGTGATACTGAACATAGCAGCTATTTTCAATACTTCACTAAAATTAGATCAAGATGTACTTGTGCTATGTTACTGTTCCTGTAAGGAGATTTTACAGTAATGTAAGATTTACTTTGGTTAAAAGTGAGATTTTCTTTTCCTCTCTCAGAAGAGCACCCTCCCTTCCACTCACACCACCCCTCCCCCAGCCAAAGTTTTTAGAAGACAGAAGCAAAAACACCTGCCCTGCCTACTCTCTGCTATGCATAATTAATACCTAGTTCTTGCCCTAAACCGGAGTCCGGAAGGGACCATCGCTGGCGACACCTGCCACTGCACGCGCAGGCTTGGCTCCCAGTCCCCAAGCCCGGCCCCTAGGGCTCCAAAGGGTGCAGCAAAGTAGGCTAGTCTTAAGAATTGTAAAATAAGCAAAAATGGTAACTCATTTTTCACTGAAGAAAGCCTTTAAATATTGGTATGTTAAAGCATCCAGACTTCAAAGTTACTTGCGAGTGGGGTGTAAGGTGAGCCCAGGCACACGTAAAGACATCCTGGCCTACTGCTTCGTAACTCGCTCAGCACGTTGAGGCCCCAAGCCTCAAACGGAGATGGCTTTGAAAAATTGGAGGACATCATAGATCACGGAGCTGTCGCCCCACGGATCACTCACGAGGAGCTCTAAATGGGTTAAGTCACTTGTCCAAGGTCAAGCAGGGTCAGTGGCAGGGAGGGCCGGTCCGCGACCTTGTAACCTTTCCACCGCACTCCCACAGCCCCTCGGGAGCCCCCGCCCCGTCGGGGTTCCCACGGATACGGTTCACAAGTCGGTGGCATCTCAGCGCTTCTCAGCTACCGCACTTTGATTTGTTCTCCTCGCCTGCCCCGAAAAGTATTATATAGGCACCCTCCACGCCTCCCCCTCCAGCCCCCCACCGCCAACCCAGGTGCCTCAAACCGCTGCAGCCCACCGCGCCCCCGCGACTCACCGCAGCCGGAGCACGGCCCCGCCGCGGCCCCGGCGGACGACGCCTCGCGAAAGTCACCGGCGATGACCGCGGGCGCGAGGGGCGGGCCTCGCCGCCCCGCGGAGGCGCCGCAAACTTTTCCCGGCTCGCAAGTTGCCGGGCTCGGCGGCCGCCGACCGACTTCCTCCGCCGGCCGCTGGAGCGAAGGGGGCGCCCCTGCCCCGGGAGGGGGCTGGGCGAGCCGGGACACGGTCAAGTTGGGGCCGGCGGAGCGCGGCGCCCCGCACTGCGAGGCGCGCGGGGGGCCGAGCGCGGCCGCATTGTCTCCGCGGCCTCGGACCTCGCTCGGGCGGCGGTAGCAGCCGCGGGCGCGGCCAACGAGTTGCCCTCCCCAATTTGGCTGCCCCTTTTCGCCGGCGCCGCCGCCGCCGCCGCCCACCGCGTTCTTTGTGTGTCTCTCGCCGCCCTCGGGCCGCTCCGCCGCTGGCCTGACAGCTGATGGGCTCGCCACGCCGGGTCCCACGTCTTCTCGGCCGCCGCCGGCGGAGCCCGGCCCGGTCGGAGGAAGAGGAGGAGGAGCAGAGGAGAGGAGCGTTGACAGATGCGGTCTCGAAGCGGCCGCCGCTGAGGGGGAAAACCCGGACTGTCCCCCAGAGACGCGGCCGGGGACCAGCCCTGGCCCTGCACTGCTCCTCCGAGACCTCGTCGGCGCGGCCACCCTCCCTCCGCGGCTGCCCGCGCAGCTCGGGTCCCGCGCCCCCTGCCCGGCTCGGCAGACCGGCGCGCTCGGTCAAGAATCCAGAGGAACCCGCTCCGCCCCCTGGCTCCAGCGCCCTCCAATGATCTCGGCCTACCGGGGGCAGTACTGTCCAATCAAGTGTCGGAAAACCCGGCCGGTCCCCGAGAGTGTAGCCAATAGGAGGCCACTCCGGCAACACACCCGCCCTGATCCGCGGAGGACGGACCGCTCGGCGCCCAGTCCTGGGACCCCGACCCTGGTGCCCAGAGCAACTCTTACGTCTGACCGGAACTGTGTCGCAAAGCCGGAGTGTGGCGAGGGAGGTCCGGCGCTTATATTGCGGCTACTACTAGGCGCTGAGGAAAATGGGAACGCTGGACACACTACTTTTGTGGGTCATCTGAATCTCCACCGTTAACAACGCTTTTCTTGGTTTCGAGTGTGTATGTGAGGGGAAGCTGCACGAATGCGTCGTAGCGCTGGGACCTGTTCCCGTTAAGGCCTTTTTTTGTAGCACACGGCTTTCAAGTGCCCAGCCAGGCAGTGCTCAGGTTGGGTCTCCGCGGCGCTTGGCATTTGTGTGCCTAATAAACTTGCCAGAACACCAGGTATCTAAAACAGGGTAGTGTTCCATCCTGCGCCGACACGCAGGCTGTGACACGGGCGCTACAGTGGTCTTTCATTCTGAAAGAAAATTGGATTGAAGATGGAAAATAAAAGAGTTTTGGATGTAAATCATCTTCATTATGAACTTTCTCTCTGTAACGAAGTCGTACAAACTATGGGAGTTTGATGAAGTCCCTGAGTAGAAGAATATAAATACAGATGCCATGTTTGTAGGATATATCTGTCTATAAGTGGACAAAGAACTTGAAGAAAGCACTGGCTATAACTCACTAGCTGTTGATCATAGTACCTTGCAAATAAGATGAACACTCTATAGTTACTTGTTTGATTTGAATACGATTCTTCATTGGTTCATAAGAAGTTTGTTTACCTCATTGAGTACGGAAAGTGCATCATAATGAAAACATTATTTGGTATATTTACAAATTTTAAGATAATGTTAAACTGATACTTCAAATAGTCACGCTCAATTTATTTCTTTTGATAAATGATGCATTAAAATTTCATACACATGCAACATGTTCCGTCTGCATGAATTATTTTGACCAAATTTATTTTTAACTGAATGACCTATATAACCTATATATTGAACTAAAAAAGAGGGGGTATCAAACAAGAAAATATGGCTCTAGTGTTAGCTTACTTTCATGATTAAAGCTCATCATGCCTATCACATTAGTTTCCAAGAATAGCATTGCCCCCAAGACTAAGTTTTGCCAAAAGATGTATGTTCTGGATCGACCTTGAGAGCAAATCTCTTAATGGCTAACTCTACTGAAAGGACAGTTTGCTTGCCTGGTTGGAGTGCTGTGATAGCCAACTAAGAAAGTGTTGCAAGCACTTTGTTTTCCGTGAGCTACTGTGCCAAGGCCAAAGCAATCTTTAGTGTGTTGTTATTATTCTCTGCCTCTGTACAGGCAAGGATCAGGATCCTAGCAGCCTATTAGTGTTTCCTCTGATTGCACATTTTTTAGTCTGAAATATTTTAGACTAAATATTTTAGACACCATGTGAAACTCCTGCCTCCTAGTTCTAGAGGAAAGCAATACATCCAGATTTTTTTTTCCATTCTTTTTTTCCCCTCTATTTTAAATGGAGAGAGTGAAGAGAGCAGGTAAGAATACTTAGGAAAGAATTCTGAATCAGAAAAGCTTGAGAAAGGATGTTCACCACTGATTAGTTCCACAAGTTCATGGAAAATGAAATTAAAAGGCAGACGTTTTTGAAATTCATGCATACGTGGGGTCTTCAAAGAGTTCAGGAAAAGTATGTATCATGAAAAAACTGCATAGAGTTAAAAATTTTTGCATCAAAATAAATTTACCTTTTAATTCCATTTTTTTCCACAAACTTTTTGAAGTACCTTTGTACATTCCTCACAAACTAGATAATAATGTCCAATTTAACATCCTTCTGTCCATTATGTTTATCATTTTATGCAAATTTTAATGTGTACGTGTAAATAGATTAGGGTGCAGCATGTGTATAGTGCATATGTATAGTATTGCATAGTTTTACAAGAAAGTCATTAATGGCTGAATTAAAGCTATACCCATCTGATGAAGTACTGAGTTTAAAACTTAACAGCATTTATTGGGAATTTACTTAAGGCTTTGGTGCCCAATTTTCAAAGAGGAAAGTAAATGTTTATTTTAGATATATTTCCATAATGTAATTTGCTTACTTTCTTCTCAAAGATGCAGTCTAGTACACAAGTTAATTATTACTTCAAACAAATGTACATATGGTAATACTAGACTGTGAAATTTGCTGAATTTAATTGAACCAGCAGTTGTTATTTTCAACTGATTAGCTGCACATTTTTCATTTTCTAAATAAAAATTGTGGAAGAATTGATCAATATTACTCCAATATATATGACTTAACTATATTCAAGTCAAGACAGTGTTTGGTAATTTCCTGATAATTAACAAATTCACATCCGTTTATGACAGTGAATGAATATTTCATCTATTGTCTGGGTGATATTTGTGATTCCCACTGTGATAATGTTTTATTCACTGAGCGATACTCTCAGTTTTTCATCAGTGATTTCTTCTCAAGTTCCAATATGGAACTGGACTGCTGTAACTGTCATAGAGCTACCAGATTTAGTACATATCTAAATGTTTGCTACAGAAACTATAACTTTGGGGTTAGTTTTAGCATTTTTGTGAATATAATGTTTTTCATACAAAGATATAAGGTCTTTTATAAGTTTCTCCACAGATAGATCTGTGGTAATATGACTATGCACAATATCATTTTTCTTGTAATTATATATTTAAGATGCTATCATTTAAGATTGCTTCATTAATCCAAATAATTGGATTCCTATCTTCTGAATTCTGGTAGTTGAAATGCCTCTGAATTTCTGTGTCTTGGACAAACTGACTTCTATGTGACTTTTTCCTCCAATTCAGACTCTGATTCGGTCATCCAAAAATTATGTTATTACGAATAAGAAATTATATCTGTGTAGAGAGAATAGAAAAATAATTAGCTCTATGTTTTATTCCATTTCTGACATGTATGAGGGGAAAATGATTTTATGAACCATAACATCAGATCTCTTTAATTCTCCTTTTACATAACTTTTATTTTTCTGTTTTCTTGGATCTGACCATACAGTTTCCTCATTGTGTGATGTGTTTATGGCAAGAATTTTTTTATTGTAGAAGTATATGAAGAAGCAGAGAGAAAACCCCAGCAAACACTGGTGATGAGCATACCAGACTCCCTCCCCCATTTCATCTTGTGCCACAATCTCTGAGGAAAATTTCTTTTAAAGTATTAGGAGAGATTTTATTTCCCCTGAAATGAAATCTTCATAACTTTCCCTTTTTCTTTCAACTCTCAGGAGGCTCAGAACTAAATTTACAGCTCAATTTGGCAAGGTATTATGGCCTGCTTCACTATAATATTTTATAAGCATAAACTTATTACTCTTCATCCATGCCTTATTAGAGTATATTTGTATGTATGCACTTTATTTAAGCTATCTAAAATACTTTCTGAAATGAGATGAAGTATCAATAAGTGATAATGTATTTTGAGCCCCTCATAAACCCTGAGTATTTTGACCTGAACATAACTAGAATAAGTAGTGAGGACAGATGGTTATTGCTGTGGTTTTCGTTTACAGTGGAATAGGAATGTGATAGACCAGGTTTAACATCTCAAAACCTTGCATCAAAAGGTAGAGAAAAATAGAAGTGCCAGACTGGGGACGTTTATTTTTTTAAAGTTAAAGTTACTTTTAAAAGCCTTCTTCTGGGTAAGATATTGTTTTAGTGTTGTTGCAGAACTTTATCTTAGCATTGTTTGTTTTATGAGATATTTTACAACCTTGTCATACGTCCTTTTAAAATAGAAGCACTTACACAAAGTAGAAGGTAGCATTCCATTTCCAGGCCAGCAGGCTGGCATGTGGAAGGCTCTTAGAGTTAGGGTTTTACTCATGAGTGATTAAAAAAAATTGCAACTTAAATATCAAAGCAAATTTATTCATTTCCATAATTTAAACTCTACAACTTTGAAGAAGTAATGGTATAGGGGCAGCTAGGTAACAGATGTGGGAAATCAAAGAGCGAAAGTAGAGGCTGCCGGCGCTGCGGCTCACTAGGCTAATCCTCCGCCTTGCGGCGCCGGCACACCCGGTTCTAGTCCCGGTCAGGGCGCCGGATTCTGTCCCGGTTGCCCCTCTTCCAGGCCAGCTCTCTGCTGTGGCCCGGGAGTGCAGTGGAGGATGGCCCAAGTGCTTGGGCCCTGCACCCATGGGAGACCAGGAGAAGCACCTGGCTCCTGGCTTCGGACCAGTGGGGTGTGCCAGATGCAGCGCGCCAGCTGTGGCGGCCATTGGAGGGTGAACCAAGGGCAAAACGAAGACCTCTCTCTCTCACTGTCCACTCTGCCTGTCAAAAAAAAAAAAAAAAAAAAAAAAAAAAAGTAGAGGGAAGGGAAGATGGCTGGCTAAAACCCGTTGGGCAAGAAACAGAAATATACATAGAAATTTTTAAGTTACAAGCAGCAAAACTGAAAATAACAGTGTAAGTATCAAAATTAGAGATTTTTGAGAGCAGGACTAAAATAAGAGAAGTAGACTTAGTTTAACACAGCTGAAGGTCAAGCAGATGAATAACTAGTACACTAATAACAAATGTACAAATAAATTAATGACTTAAGTATCCAAATTTCACTTAAAAACCACTAAGTTCATCTTGTAGTTTTCTAATAGCAGAAATGGTTGGAAATTTTTTTTTTCAGGAGGAAGATTGTTTCAATTGGGTGTGAGAAGGGTTGTAGTGTTGATTTTTTTTAAACCAGGTATGAATATGAATATTTTTAATGAAAATTAACAATATTACAGGAAGAATTCTTAACATAATTTATTTAAAAATAAATGGGGGGTGGGAATCAGTATATGTTAGGAAACAATAATTGTAAAGTATTTAGTATAGAACAAAAACAGGTTTAGGACCCAGTTTGTAGAAATGTGAACATTACTGTGGAATATACTAGTATGATAATGGTTTTAAGAAAGCAAATATAATGGCTATGTAGTCAAATCATTTCGTGTACTTCACAAACAATTCATAACATTGTAGATTATCTTTTTTTGTGATTGAGAACAACTGTGTCTTTGGATCCACAGATTCTGGGGCAGATTGGGTACAGGAAAAGTACTTGTTAAATGTCTGTTTGTTTTTGAAGTAATTGTATCATTTGAAATTGTTTGACTCAGCACACAGGAAAGCTCAATAGAAAATGTATTCAATTGTGAGCTTCCTCGCTTGAGAAATGAATGAAAATTTGGTGAAGATTCTGTGGAAAGTTACAAAAAGAATTAGAAATCTGGAACATTGACATGTTGAGAAATTGATATTTTTCAGCCTTTGGGGCTCCAGATTTTCAGATGCAACTAATTGTTAATTTTCTGTGCAAGTGATGGAGAATATCGGGCCCACTGTGAATGCTCCAGAGGGGGTTTGTTAGATCAATGCGTCTTGGATATGAGGGAAATCAATCTGATGAACTAGAAGGCTGCATGGTTAGTATTCATAAGCAAGGAAAAAAATAACCAAGAACCACGGAAGAAGGAAAGTTATGGGAGGGGGGGTAAAGGAAAGGTATGTGTATGTGTGTGTGGAGGGGGAGTGGTAAAGGAACAGTCTGAATAAATGTTTGGATACTTGCAAGTGGATAATAAGGAAGATGGATACAAAAATAAGTCTGGAATAATTAGAAAAGCATGACAGAATTGAAAAATTACTGTCAGAGTGTAATGTTGAATTCTAATATATATGGTTTTATTTTATAATGTGTTGTGTTATTTGTAGGTGATATTTATAGAAACTACCTGAACTCTAATGAAAGGATTCTCAAGGAGATGTCATTTTTCCAAAGTTGTCTGACAATAAATACAGCAGTAACTGCCTTTTTTAAACTAATTTATGCTTTTTGAATTTTGGAAGCAGGTGCACATATGTAATGTCCAAGCTAAATTTCCTTAGCTTTCTTGGAATGATGAGGGGACAGCTTTGGTATAGTATTTGGATTTCTACACATGTTTGAGTTCTGTGCTTTCAATAGGACTCAACCAGACCACTAATTCCTCTGGGCCTTGAAATGAGAATGATAATAATTACAGATGTTGTATCTATACGTTGTTGTATTGTTATGAGGATGGAAGCATCTAATATGTGTGCACATGCTTTGCAAACCATTATGTTGGTTACCAGTGCTTTTGCTGGCCTAGGTTCTGCTCCCATTTTATGGGTAATTGAAAAGAGATGCAGTGATCAAGCGAGAATTTACCCAGCTAGAGTCCTTGGCCTCAGATCCCCCTGTCTCTTAATTCCTCCCAAGTACTCATGGCTTTGATCCATCCTTTGAAATGCGGTTGAAATATATAAAATTAGAATTAGGTTTCCTAAATTTTCATTTTTACTAATGAGTGACCCTAGTTGATTACCAGGGTCTTTCTGACTGAAAAATCCTGCAATAGTCAAAAAACTTGGTTCTCGCATTTCCTCCGGGGTCTCCATTGCCAGTAAAGAGCTGCAGGCAATCAAAATGTGGATAAAGGGGCCGGTGCCATGGCTCACTTGGTTAATCCTCCACCTGCAGCACTGGCATCCCACATGGGCTCCAGGTTCTAGTCCCGGTTGCTCCTCTTCCAGTCCAGCTCTCTGCTGTGGCCCGGGAAGGCAGTGGAGGATGGCCCAAGTGCTTGGGCCCTGCACCTGCATGGGAGACCAGGAGGAAGCACCTGGCTCCTGGCTTTGGATCAGTGCAGCGCCGGCCGTTAGCGGCCATTTGGGGAGTGAACCAATGGAAGGGAGACCTTTCTCTCTCTCTCTCTCTCTCTCTCTCTCTCTCTCCCTCTCTCTCTCTCTCTCTGTCTAGAACTCTACCTGTCAAATAAGTAAATAAATAAAAAGAAAAAAGAAAAAAAATGTGGATAAAGAGCTCTGTGTAGAAAACAAGGAGGAGCTTTCTTTGCTTCTAAGAGAAGAGAAGGGACAGAGAACCTAGAAGATGGTGTGAGATTGGGAACCACAAAGGATGGACACATTCATGGGAGTTTCCTTAATGCTGGGATGGAAGAAACATAGAAGATTCTAAGGTACAAGAGCAAGTCTTCAGGGCCATCTTCTAATCATACTTATGGCCTTATCTGAGGTGTGTTGTTATTTGTTTCTGATGGATTCATGTGGAGTAAAAGAAACTACAAGGTGGCTATTAAAATATAAGCCCCTCTCTTCCATCCCCTAAATTTCTCAAAAAATTGACATTTGAACATAGATAACATATAGAACATATAGAACAGAATGAAAGCAAACAAACAGAAACAAACTCTCCCCCAAACAAGCTCTGATAGCAAGTAAGGAGCCTTCTTTCTTATTATTACTAAAGTCTGAGAGAAATGAAAAAGAAAATTGCAGCATTTGGAGATTATTGCTAAAAAAGTAGAACAATATACATACAACCCAACATCATGAGACTCACTGCTGTGAGACATAGTCGTTTGGGAAGGCAAGATTAATTTATCATTGCTAATGTTGCCCATGATGTATCATCTAGAAAATATTATATTTAATTTGTGTGAGGTATAAATTATGACCTGTTAAGGATATAGCATAGGATATACTTATATGAATGTAATACAATCTAGAAAGATTAACACCTAGATGTTACCTGTGATTACCTGTGAGTAGTAGGATTATGTTAATTTACATACTTTTCTGTATTTTCTGAAATGTTTCCAGTGAATGTGCTACACTAAAACCTTTTTTAAAAATGATACATGACTAAGAAACTCTGTTCTCCATTGCCACCCATTAGTTGTGTTAAAGTTTACATATAAAAATATTTCCATTATATTCAATTATGTACTTCACATTAAAAATCTCTTTGTTAGACTTTTGAGCCAGCAGTTTGAATATTCAATCTGTTAAAATAATTTAGATCTTCATGACCAACAGAAAACAAAGAAATAATGTAAAGAGGAGTGAAATGATATTTCAGTTTGTTACCTCTAGCATCTAATCTCATTTTTTGGTCAGCTGTTTTTTTTTCTTTTTTTCCCAAAAGAAAATCTTTGCTTTATTTTCACACTACTAAAAACCCATTCAGTGATTTTGTAAAAATAAATATTATAGTGTTTAAATTGATTGACACATGATATTCTCACTTTTGGGGGATACAGTGCAATTTCTCAGCCCATGTACATAGCATAAACTGATAGAGCCAGATAACCAGCCTTTCCATCTCCTTATATTTACCTTGTGTTTGGAGCCTAGCAGCTCCTCTCCTCCAGTGCTTTCTACAATATATAATAATTATTGTGAAATTTAGTTTTCCAACTCTACCATGAAAGACTAAAAGATATGACTTTTTGTATTTTTCTTTAAAGGATACAGAAAACTTTAGTTGCTTATTAGCTTACTCTAGGTAGAATATTTAAAGAGTAGTAAAATATAATAGCTAGTAGCCATTAATTTTGAAAGATAGGAATTTTGACACTTAAAATATTCGTAATAGATAAAGAAGAGATGTACTACCCATGTGGCATTCTATAAGTGATCTACTTTAGAGCAGAGTTCTCAAGAAGGAAGATTCGTCCCTTCCTCCCAGAGGACATTTAGCAATGTCTGGAGACATTTATGGCTGTCACACTCTGCAGAAGGGGTGTGCTGCTGTCCTCTAGTGGGTAGAGGTCAGGGATGCTTCAATGCATCCTACTGTGCACAGGGGAGCTCTCTGCTGCAAAGAATTATTCAGCCCAAGTTGTCAATACACGGGCGGAGAAACCCTGCTGTAGATCCCTGATTGCTTACACAGAAACAAAATGACACCATAAAATTTAACAAAAAAGAAAACCACCTTTATTTATGTTTTCTTTTAAGTAAAGAAAATGGACATTTTATTTCCCTTCCCTCAGAGATATTTCTAACATATTTTTGTGATATAGCATAATATTAAAAGTAAGAAAGCTAAGGTAGCTATTCACAATGTTCAAAAATAAAACAGAATTGACACAGAAAGATTCTTAGAAAACAAATGTCTTCAGCAAGTTAGCTGAGAATGGATTTAAAAAAAAAAATTCCCCAAAAGAATATTTTAGCTATTAATTTGAAACTGTTGGGAATGCAAATCCACTGATCTGTCAAGAGCGTACATTAATAATGACTGCTATTCTCCCAAGAAATAAATGAAATCACAAAATGTACTTGTTACAGCACTTTATATGCCCTTCAGAAGCTTGGGTTCTTAGAAAGGCAGTTCTGGAACCAGCTGCATGAACACAGGGCAGAAGTCTTACTCCCAGCCATCCCAGCGTGGATCGTGTCTCTTAGAAAGATTTCGGGGAGGCTAGCACTGTGGCAAAGAAGGTTAAGCCTGTACCTGTGGCACCAGCATCCCATATGGGCTCCAATATGCTTCCTGGCTGCTCCTCTTGCGATCCAACTCCCAGGCTAATGGGCCTGGGTAGGCAGTGGAAGATGGCCCGAGCGTTTGGACCCCTGCACCCACGTCGGGGACCCGGAAGAAGTTCCTGGCTCCTGACTTCAGATCAGCCCAGCTCTAGCCGTTGCTGCCATTTGGGAAGTGAACCAGCAGATGGAAGATCTCTTCTTTTTTTCTGTCACTCCCTCTCTGTGTTTATAACTCTGCTCTCAAATAAATACATCTCGAAACAAAACAAAACAAAAAGATACTTGGGTTAAGAAAACAACAACTGGAAAGTGCCAGTATTTTGTATTGTGTTAACCCCACAACCCTGAAGAATTTTTACAGGATATTTTAAAATGTACTTTCTGTTGGTCAATGCATGAATTTCACTGAAAGTCTTGCCTTCTATTCTCTTTCTCCCTAGGGTGAGTATTAACACAGCTGCCTCCAAATAAGACTGAAGACTGATAACTACAAGAGAACCATTTGTCTTCTACTAATTTTTTCTCAAAGAACAAGGTAAGTTTTTATCAAAAGATGAAATGATGTTTTATGGTTATATTTTGTTTTAGTTTTTAATTAAATGTGTAATGCCTAAAGAGTGACAGAACTGTCTGTGACAGGTTAGTTGAAGGCAGGATGAGAACAAAGTTACTTTCAGCTGTCAGTGGCTGTCTTTTTAGTCCATCATAGGATTGATTCTGTAAGGTGAATTAGAAATCTCCATCTGTAAATATTTGTTATGTGTTTTAATTCGTGTTAAGAATCAGGAGGGAAAGAGGATTGCAGGATTACTTGAAAACATTCTGTACTTCTTTATAATTTTATAGTATTTTTTTAGTTAGTGATGCTTTCTAGTCATAAAAATAATATCTACTCACTATTTAAAATTTGGAAAATTCAGGAAAATATAAAAGAAAAAGATGTCCTCAGAGACCACTACTTTTTACAAAGGTCAACTTCCTTCCAGATCTCTCTTAAAACAGGGATCATGAGTGTGTTCAACTCTCCTTTTGGCTCCATTGTATTATGGAGAACATCAACCCATCCCATCAAATTTCTTCCAAATCAAGGTATATGGTAGTTGACTCATGCGTTTTGATGACTGCACCAAACTCAGTACTGCAAGAGGTTCTGTGTTCTTTCTCTTCCCCAACACAAACGAATGCTCTGATGTAGACAAGCTCTGGCTTATGCAAATCTCTCCCCTGGGCATCTGCCATTGCTGGGTCCCTTCTCCCTGAGAAAGGACACAGCGGCATGAGTAAGGCTGACACTGCAGAGATAACTTTGACTCCTCTTTAATTTGTCAAATAATGTTCAAAGATCGGCTCTTTTACTATTAGTAACAAATGACTTGTGAGGCACCACACAACTGTTGCTGGTGTTTTCTTATATCTCAAGTGATTTACACTGAATTCAAGTAAGTGGAGATGTAATGTGGCAGTGTGTGTTCCTGCCCGCAAATATGCCCTCCTCATTTCATTAAGATAACTGGCAAAAAATCCAGTTATTACAGGACATAAATTATTGATATAGAAAGCCATGCTTGCTTTCTAGAAAAGTTGTTCCACTTTTTAATCTCATATTCTACAATATCAGGCTTTAGAAGTAAATTTATTTAATTTGGCAAGTGAAAAATAGAATCTTGAATGTAAAATTGTTTAAAATGGAGTAATTTAGCCTCTCCCTTTATGTTTGGTTTCCTTTTTTTCCTCTTTTCCCTTTCTCCCCATCTTCCCTCCCTCCTTCCTTTCCTTACATTTTTTTTCCTTTCTTCCATGAAGTAGCTGTTCATGTTCTTTGCCAATTTTTATATTTAAGATTAAAAATGTACAAGAGCTCTTTATATGTTAATTACGTTAAACTTTTGACATAAACTGCTGACAAATATAGGCCCCAGTTGTATTCTTTTAAAAATCATTTTCGGGGCCAGCACTGTGGCATAGTGGGTAAAGCCACCACCTGCAGTGCCAGCATCCCATATGGGCACTGGTTCTAGTCCCGGCTGCTCCACTTCCGATCCAGCTCTCTGCTATGGCTTGGGAAAGCAGTAAGAAGATGTCTCAAGTCCTTGGGACCCTGTACCTTCATGGGAGATGAAGAAGCTCCTGGCTCCTGGCTTCAGATCAGCCTAGCTGTGGCTGTTGTGGCCATCTAGGGAGTGAACCAGAGGATGGAAGACCTTTCTCTCTTTTTCTCTCTCTGCCTCTGCTTCTCTGTAACTCTGCCTTTCAAATAAATAAATAAATCTTTTAAAATCAATTTTTCATAATGATAGAGATACCATTTCAGTTTTTTGTGTTTCTTCTTATTGTAGAGAAATTTCAAATTTTATTCTCTATAGACTGGGCCAGGAGCCAGGAGCTTCATCCTGGTCCCCATGTAGGTGACAGTGGCCCAAACACTTAGGCCATCTTCCAGTACTCTTTCTAGGACATTATCAGGGAGCAGGATCAGAAGTAGAGCAGCTGGGACTCGAACTGGCACCCCTATGGCGTGCAGGCATCACAAATGGTAGCTTTTCCCAGTACACCAACACAAGCTTCTAAATGTAAATTGCTTTCATTAAATTTTTTTTTATTCTTTCCATAACCTCCTATAGTTTTTATTGTTATCAATTCCACACAATTATTTTTTCAAATTTTAAAATGTTTTATTCTTTCCACAACCTCCTGTAGTTTTTATTGTCATCAATCCCACACAATTCTCTTTTTAGATTTTTAAAATTTTTTTTATTTATTTGGAAAGCAGAGTTACAGATAGGCAGAGGCAGAGACAGAGAGAGAGAGAGGGAGAGGTCTTCATCTGTGGGTTCACTCCCCAAAAGGCCGCAACAGCAAGAGCTGGGCTGATCTGAAGCCAGGAGCTTGGATCTTAACTTTTTTTTTTTTTTTTTTTTTTTTTTTTTTTTTGACAGGCAGAGTGGACAGTGAGAGAGAGAGACAGAGAAAGGTCTTCCTTTGCCGTTGGTTCACCCTCCAATGGCCACCGCGACCGGCACACTGCGCTGATCCGAAGCACTTGGGCCATCCTCCACTGCACTCCCAGGCCACAGCAGAGAGCTGGCCTGGAAGAGGGGCAACAGGGACAGAATCCGGCGCCCCGACTAGAACCCAGTGTGCCGGCGCCAAAGGCGGAGGATTAGCCTATTGAGCCGTGGCGCAGGCCAGGAGCTTGGATCTTCTTCTGGGTTTCCCAAGTGGGTGCAGGAACCCAAGGGCTTGAACCATCTTCCACTGCTTTTCCAGGCACATTAGCAGGGAGCTGGATCAGAAGTGGAGCAGCCAGGACCCAAACTGGTGCCCATATGGGATGCTGGCACTGCAGCATGTTACACCAAAGCACCACCCCTCCCCAATTCTAATAAAGATTATTTTGGAAATTTATAGTGTAATATTTTAATTATTATTATGAAGGAGATATTTTCAGTATATTTCATTTGCATATAATTATTAAAATTATTGATTTTGGTGTATTCATTTTGCTTTTGATCACTTTAGATTCAGTCACATTTTTAAATTGATGCTCTTAGATAACTTATTTAAAAAATCATATTATCTGAAAATAATATAACTTCTCATAGTTTTTTCAAATTAACAAATATATCTATGCTTCTGGTTTTTGTTTGTTTATTAGTTGGTTCTAGCCATCCCTTTTAGAAGAATTGTAAATTATGCTAGTAATAAGATAAATTCTTGACTTGTTCATCATGCCTCTCATATATTGTTATAAAATATGATGTTATATGTGAAATAATAGGCACATTAACCAGCATTTTAACAGGCATTCTTAGCCTAAATGCTCACCCTCTTTTTTTGCCTTTTCTGAAATTAGTATGTCTGTTTCCTTCTGCAAATGTTTATTTGCCCATTTTGTTATTTTTAATTGATTTGTATTATTTTGTTTTATAGTCTCTCTTATAAAGATCAGGTAGTTGAATGCTTTCAAATTGTATATGAATTATTTTTCCTTTCTATTAGAGAATTTTAAATTATTCACAATTATCATTATATTACTAATATATTTACTTCTATTTCTTTTATCTGTCTTGTTTTATGATATTTTTCATGTTTTCTTACTAATATTGTGAATAGCTTATACACTTTTACACTCTAGTCATTTTAGAAGATGATTATTTGGATTCTAATTGTATTAAAGTTTACCTTTGGTTTTTTTCAAGTTGTATTTTCTGACCCTCAGGATTATAAAGAAAAAGATATTTGGGCTCCTTTTGTACAAAATGAGGAATTTAGTCAGCTTCCTTCTTTGCTTTCTATTTCTCTCACTTTCGTGTTTGCCTTAATATAAGCTACAATTTTAGGACCAGATAATTGTCATTAAATCAGCATTTTACTTTATATGTTTGCCTTCTGTTTTGTAGCCATCTAACAATATTTGTTGAGACTCTTCTTTCTGTTTAACTGATGATTTCCTCTGCTTGAGGTTCTCATTAGGATTCATCCTTTGGCCAATAGGAGTTCAACTTTAACCTTTTTAAGAACTATGCATGTAGTTTATTATCTGGACTCCTGCAAATCCAAGAATATCTTTGTGATTCCTTAACATCTGAAAGTCAAATTCATTGGGAACACAATTCTGAAAACTTTTACTCTCACACTTCCCTGAAACAAATGTTGCTGCATTGTCTTCTATAATTTTGTTTGTGGATGATAAAGTCTTATAAACAGCCCTACTAGAAATCATTAGCTCATTTTCCTCCTGGATGCTTAAATTAAACTTTCTTCATCATTGAATTAAAATAATTTTTTCTACAACATGATTCAGTGTGATTTTATCCATTTTTTTCCTTGTGGATTTTTGCTTTGAGTATGGTGAGCATTTTAAATCTTAAATTGTGTTATATGTGTAGGTTTTATTTTTTTCTTCTGTCTGAAAAATCTACTCCAATTGTTTGTACTTCTTTTTCCTGTGATTACGTTTAACTTCAATTGAGCTTTGGTTCTGTCTTCTGTGACTACTATATGCTTTCTAAGGACTTTCCTTTTTCAATCTTTTCCTCTGCTTTCTAGGAAGACCAAGTGAGTCCTTAATACCTGATTTCATTTTGCAAATTGAGAATTATGGAACTTAATTGCTTTTGTTGTGGATTTAACCCATCTATTGAGTATTTTAATTAGTCAAAAATACATTTGCCCATTATTTTATTGATGCCATTTAGTGTTATTATCAGATGTTTGCCATTAATAATTTCTATAGCTCCTGGCGCACTTATGCAAGAGTTTGTCTAGGAGTTCACGTCAATGAGTGGAATTTCTAAATTATAGTTACATTTTTAGTTGCCTTATATGTCTCTGTCAGTCTTATCTCTTTTTCCTTTTTTCTTGTTCTCTTTAAAACTTTATGCTCCTATTTTATAGAGAAACTATTTTTTTATATCCTATAAAGATGACAAACATCATCTTAATTAAAGCAACTTTTAAGAGATATGTGTTTAATATAGAAGCTGAGAATTATGTTCCTTTTCCCTTTACTGTTTTTGGTTTATTGTGCATTTAGGTTTTTTTGTTTCTATTCACACTTCAATAATTCAATTTTTCCATACAACTCTTTTGTGTCAATACATCTTAGCACTTTTATTTTTTCACTGGGATACCATCAGCCTACTATGTCAGCTCTTAGACCAGTTGTGAACATATCTTCAGTTTTATTATTTTTATGGTATCCTCTTTCTTAACTTCAAATCATGACTTCTGTCCATCTGAAAAGTTGCAGAAAGTGCATGAAAAACTGAAAAACCCACATACCTTACTTTCAGGGTTCTTCCTCTGTCTGCCCAGTTGACATTTGTCTTAAATTCTGGCACAGGTTTGACTGAGAATCTTAGTCTTATTTCATTGTATTTTCATCTTTTTCCTTAACTTTAAAAAACTCTGAGAAGGATGGCAAAAGTTTCACAGGGGCAGCTGGGCAGATTCCCCTTTAAAACAGAACTCTTTATCTCTGATGGTTCCTTGCAAACCATAGAGAGTCTTGCTTTTGCCTTGTCTTTAATTCTGGGGGACACTTTGGAATTTCACACCTATATTACTCAATTAAGACTGAACAATTTAAAGAATTGATCATCATACACATACCAGCATGTGGGTTTTTGTTCTGCTTGCAGCTTGGTGCTTCCTGTTGACCTACTTCCTTGTAAATAACACCATTAGCTGGTCCTGCAGATCTCACTGAAACTAACAAAGAGTGCCATCTGTCGTTGTGCTTGATAGGTTCTCCCATATCAATCCTAGATTGCTTTGTAGAACACCAAACACTTCTGTTTTATTTTCTTTTTAATCTACATTATATATTTCAATATATGAAAGGAATACATATAAGGAAAATTTAAATCATTCCCATCTTAAAGATGACCATCATGAGCAAAAAGCAAGGGCATCTTGGTGTAATCAAACAGAAAGTCTTTCCAAATATCAACAGTGCAATCCAAATCACATGATCCTGCTTCTATGGTCTCCCTCTGACTTAGCATCTGAGCATCCTTCCCTTTTGTAATTGGTATTTGTAACTGTTGGTGAAGTGCAGCCCTGACCAGTGCTGCTCCCTCTGTGAAAATTGTTCCCTCTGCACAGCACATCTTTGCACGTACGCTTTGAGGAGAAGCCAGGGGGAGGGAGTTACCCTTCTTGCCAAGTGTGACACCTGCACATTTCTTGTTTGAAGACTAATCAGTATCACTGATTAAATATTTTCGTTCATTAAGCTAATGGGTATTGTTTTGTAGTTGGAGAACTATTAGTTATTCTCATTTAGAGAAATTTAGCTTGTCCAGAAAATTAAAAATAGGGAACATGTCACCATAGAAGAAAAAATACCCCCAAATCTGACATCCTATTATATTTCCAAAAGTTTTAGTTTAGTATTTCCAGTAATCTATGCATGGGAAAGATTCATAGATCTTCAGTAGTTTGTGGCTCATGGAGAGTTGAGCTTATCTACTCATTCCTGTTGAAAGATAGAAAGAGACATAGAAAAACTCAAGAACATACAAACAGCGACAACAATAATAAATACAACTCTCATTTTTGTGAGCTTTCTATGTGACTTTTTTTTCCTATATACATGGCAACTCATATAAACCTTAGTACCCAAATAAAGTAGTTAATAATGCTACATTCATCTTACAGATGATAAAAAAATGATGATTAAAAACTCTCTGAGATCTCACAGCAAGAGTGTTGTTGAGCCAGGAGTCACCTGCAGACTGTCTACCACCAGTGCCCACACAGTTCCCACCATGCCAGCCTCTCAGAATAGTCAGCCAAGAGATTTTTCAACCCTGTTTTATAATCCAAGCCAATCAGTTTAGCCAACTAATCCTTAGTGGATGAAGCAGTGCTCAGTTCATATGGGGAAAATTAATGGACCCTTTCCCAAAAGGATAAATTCAAGATAAAAGTAATAGTGCTAAGGGGGACATGCTTATGGAGATTAATTCAAAAGATGAGTCTCTTTGAGACATCTTTCTACATTCTTCCATTTGTCTTACTCCCCTAGGATTTGCCCAGTGCAAACCCCTTCACCCAGTGTAATCTTTGCTGCTTTGGCTTACTTAGCAGCCCCAAAAGTAGGAAATATTATGAAAAGAAGCACAAGTGTCAGAGTGGCCAGCTGGCAGAGGGAAATTCCAGTCATATTGTGCATCCCCTTGTGAGCTTTTTATTTCAGTTGTTCTTTGGCACACACAAGTCAAAAGCTCAGCTGGCTATCTGCTTCTTGGGGAATGACAACTCTGCAATTTTCCAAATGTCCAAACACAACTAATGAGATTTCATCTTTGTGGACTTTGAGCAAACTGTAGTAAGTGAAAAAAATTACAAGCCAGTGCTTAGATCATAGGTTGTTGGGAAATAAAATAATAAGAGCAGGAAAGAACAATCTTTTTACTCAGTGCTTTGAGTTGCCATTAGGCTAAAGGCTGAGAAACAAGCCCCATACGTAGCTCTGTTGTATCATAACCATGCTCAGAACTGTTCTGTGGTACTGTAGGGCCTAAAGAATAAAGTCAAGGCACGTCACTTGGCATTTGAAGCATTCCACAGTCTGGCTGCAGCCTTCTATCTAGTTTCCTTCCTTGAACACGCTGGGCTGGTATTCAGAGGCTACACACTGCTACAATTCTGCTATTGTCTGCTCATGACATGCATTCTGATTGGTCAGTGCTTATACCTTGATAGGTGTTAAATTGCTTTAATCTCACTTCCTTTTCATGTATGTTTCATGTACCATACTTTTCAAGTGAAACCCTACTCCTTTCTACGTTTCATGCTTCTTAAGATCATTGCCTCTTTTTATTCCATTTTATATTTACCATAGTGTACCTCCTGTACCAAAGTAAGTGTTAAATACATAAATTTGTGGCATGAATTAAAGAATCATCAGTGCTGGAAGAATATACTTCTATGCCTCTTCTCTTCCCCTGAGAAGGGAAAACAACTGTGGG
The DNA here is from genome assembly GCF_051225735.1 of Oryctolagus cuniculus. Taxonomy (NCBI): domain Eukaryota; kingdom Metazoa; phylum Chordata; class Mammalia; order Lagomorpha; family Leporidae; genus Oryctolagus; species Oryctolagus cuniculus. Next base: position 101,122,857 of record NC_142871.1, on the reverse strand, counting down.
TGGGCCTTGGCAGAGGGCAAGGAAGAGAATGTTAGTTCAAGAAGGAAACATGTGTATGTCTCCCAGTCCTACAGAAATTCCCTAAGGCTGAGGAATGCAGGGAGAAATAGTGAAATGAACGATTGTGTTCCTTAGCAGGCAGGGAGAGGAGAGAGCCTCAAAAGCTCAGCTAATTTCTGTGGAAAAAGGAAAAATGTCATTACACAAGGTCCAATGAAAGAAAAATATGGGATTGCTGTGACTGTGAAATAGCCAGGGGTTTGACACTGCAGGTGTCATAGTTTTAACACTCTCATGAGAGCGAACAGCCTAACTAGTTAAGGATTGGAGAATGGGAGAAGTCAAATTTTAAAAACTTTTAATTTAATTAATTTATTTGAGAGACAGAGAAGGAGGGAGAGAGTGAAAGACACAGACAGACAGCAAGAGATCTCTCATTTAAGGGTTCACTCCCCAAATGTCCACAATGACTGGGATAAGCCAGGCCTAAACTGATAGATAAGAACTCAGTCCAAATCTACCACTGGGGTGACAGGGACCCAAGTACTTGAACCATCACCTGCTGCCTTCCAGGATGCACATTAGCAAGAAGCTGAAATTAGGAGTTGAGTCAGTACTCGAACTCGGGCACTCTGATAGGGGATGAAAGTATCTTAACCAGTGTCTTAATTACTAAACCAAGTGCTTGCTCTGGAATTAATACTTATAACTATTTACTAGTGAACACTAGATGTACTTTCAAATGTCTTTTTCCTCATACTTTTTATTTCTTTTAAAGATTTTTATTTATTGATTTGGAATACAGAGTTGCAGAGAGAGAGAGAGAGAGTTTTCCATCTGCTGGTTCACTCCCCAAATGGCTACAACAGGCCAAGTCGAGTCAGACTGAAGTCTGGAGCCTTGAACATCCAAGTCTCTCACAAGGACTTGAGCCACCTTCTGTTGCTTTCCCAGGCACATTATCAGGGAGCTAGATTTGAAAGGATGCAGCTGGGACTTGAACCATTGGCCATATGGCATGTCAGTGTTTCCGGTGGCAGCTTGACTCACTGTGCTACAGTGCTGCTCCCTTTGTATAAGCAAAATAAATAAATAAAAAGTGATGTGATAGTGTGGGAGAATCTATTGTAATAATGTTTGCAAATGAAAAGAGATTAATATATCAATGAGGAAGGCTATTAGAAAAATAATCAGTGGATTTGGGGTGTTGGAGATGGGAACTGACCAAAGAAGGATTTTCACTGAGCAGTTTAACAAAGGATATTCTTCCAGGCAGGATTTTCAGAGCTGCTGTCCCATCTAGCTGTCTTATTAGAACCAGGCATCAACTGAGAAGTCATCCCCAGGGACCATATGATTCTTCCAAATAAATAGAGAGGGAATTCTCTTGAGCCTTGATAGATGTGACAGGAACATCAGTCTGTATAGATCACAAAGCTGTCCAACGCTGCAGGAAAGCAACATAGGTAATATCTACTCAAAAGAGAAAATAATGGGGCCTCATTGTGACACAGCGGGTTAAGCTGCTGCCTGTGTCACTGGCATTCATATGAGTGCCAGTTCCAGTCCTGGCTATTCTAATTCCAATTCAGCTACCTGCTAGTGCACTGGAATAACAGCAGAAGATGGCCCAAGTGCTTGGGCCCCTGCCACCAGTGTGGGAGACCCAGATGGAGTTCTTGGCACCTGGCCTTGGCCTGGTACAGCCTTAGCTGTTGTGGTCATTTGGGGAGTGAACCAAAAGATGGAAAAAAAAATCTTGATATCTCACTCTCTCCTCTATTTCTCTCTCTCTCTATAATTCTACATTTAAGATAAATAAATGAATCTTTTCTTAAAAAAGAAAATAGTGTTGTACTCTTGGGTTCTACATCAAAAGACATAAAAATGGGATCTCCCTAGAAATAGTTCATAGAATCATGACTGAAGATGTTTGTTCTCCATAAAACTTGATTCTGCTTACCAACTTGTGTTAACTATGAGCAGTGTGTGAGTGATGGTATATCTATTTAATTGTGTATATATGTGTGTGTGTGGTATGCATAGCATATGAATGAATACAAGCTTATTGACAAGACATTGCCCTGAAATATCCTACCAAGAGATGTCATTAGAAAACTATTTGAGGTAGGTTTATATTACATCAGTATAGTTCAGCTCTATATTCATGGGCATGATTGGATAATAAAGCTGAGTGATCTGGTCTAGGAGCCTAAATAACCTCCATGGCCTCCCATCACTCAACCTGTAAAGCATGTAAAAATTGAAAATGTGGGCACATTATTCATCACCATTATATCACTGGAGCTAAGGCACTATCAGTTCTAAGTTATAAATGACCAAACTACAACAAACACTTGGAACTCCCTTTATTACCAAGGAAGTCATAGGCATTTAGCCATTTGGAGAGTTGATGTCCCCTTATTACTGTTATTATTTTAAACAGCCAGCAGATTGTTTCAGTCTCTGTTTTAATAAGCATAATTTGAAAGAATAAAAGGGATTTATTTGATCAGAGAGATTTTTGTTACTACAACAAAATATTTGAGGCAACTAACTTCCATAAAGAGAAAAAAAGGTTTGTTTAGCCCACAGTTTTGGAGGTTCAAGTTCAAGATTGGATGACCGCATTGGTTGGGCCTCTTGTGAAGGTGGCAGATGGCGATGTTAGAACTCATGCAGAGAAAAGGATCACACTATGAGCCTGGATGCAGAGACAGAGGCTTTTATTTATTTGTTTATTTATTTTTAAATATTTTATTTGTTTATTTGAAAGTCAAAAATACAGAGAGAGAAGGAGAGAGAGAGACAGAGACAGAGACAGAGAGAAATTTTCCATCTGCTGGTTCACTCCCCAAATGGCTGTAATGGCCAGGGCTGGGCCAGGTCTAACCAAGGAGCCAGGAGCTTCTTCTGAATCTCCTACATGGGTGCAGGGGTCCAAGGACCTCAACCATCCTCCTCTGTTTTCCCAGGCACATTAGCAGAGAGCTGGATCAGTGGAGCTGCCATGACAGGAACCAGAGCCCATACGCGATGCTGGCGCTGCAGGTGGAGGCTTAACCTTCCATGCTACAGAGCCAGCCTCAAGAAAGGCTTTTATAACAACACTCTAATGAGAACTACCTTCCATGGGCACTTCCCAAATGGCCTATGGCCCTCCCATTAAGCTCACCTCCTAAAGTTTCTACCAGCTCCCAACAGTGTCTCCCTGGGGACCAAGCTTTTGACACATGGGCCTTTAGGGAACATTTATCATCCGAACTAGTATTTAAACCATAGCACCAACTAAGACTTCAAAACCTCAGTCCTGTGTGTGCAGTGGCAACCACTGCTTAATAGGGAGTTGATAGAAGCAAGGCTTCATGAAAACTTGCAGTTGAATTTTCTTTCATGTACTTGTGACCTTCTAAAATTTGTAAAATGTTTACTGTCTGAATATTTTCATTTTACTTAAGTCCAGGGTGTTTAATGGCACTGGAGAAGGGGTCATACAGCCACAACTTTCTCCCACTTCATTCCATTATTCCCACCCAGTAACCTTCACTCCTGTCTCCCGGTGCTCACAGTTAAATCTCTTTCTTTCAGGCATCTGCCTTCCCTGACTGCCTTTGGGGCCTCTTAGCACAGCAGTGCCTAGGCCCAGTCAACAGTCATGATCTTGTCACAATTACTATGACTTTCACAGATAATTAAATACAGCTGAGGGTAGTCATTTAGTCTCATACAACTAAATGGATTTCATGTGGTAGCATTTTTAAATCTTTTAATAAACAAGTTAACAATGACTTATTTTTGAAAAGGATTATTGCTAACAATACAAATAGCAAAGAAGCCTAGAAAATATTGAGTATGTTGGTGAGCTATATTAGTAATTATACAACTGATTAATTTGTCTATGAAAACTTGTTTTTATTAAGGAGTGACTTCAAGGATTACAAAGTGTTGTTTGTTTAGATAAAGTGGTGACAGGGACAGTTTCCTAATTTGGTGCAAAAGTTCAACTTCATGGAGATGTGGTTAATTCATAAGAGGCTAAAAAGGAGGAAGACAGTTAGGTGATAGAAACATGTAGAGACAGAAGCCCCCAGCCTATGAGCTAATTGTTTAGTGACCGAATACAAGAGAGATTGAAATCTGATTGGCTTTTGATAATTCTTTTTTGATTGAATGGATAAGAAAATAATTCAGTGAATAAAAAGAAATGGGTTTCTATTAAACAAAAGCTATAAATCTGCTAAAGATCTTATAGTCTATCTATTGTGTGTGGAATCTTAGATTAAGTATCCAGAAAGTTAATCATAGTACCCATTATGCTCTGGATACTAATTTTTAGTCCAGCATATGCTCAATATTTCACAAGATTCAGAAGGTGAAGTAAAATTATATATTGTTGATAGTTGTGAATATTCCTAGGTAAAAATTCATATCATATAATTAAAACCAATTTTATAGCTTATTTTAGCTGTAATGAACACAAACTTCAAGTTTACAATGAGCAAAATAGTCAGATTTGAAGGAATTTTCAGTTAAATGATTAAATATCTAACTGTAGAAACATTTCAATTCTTTCCGATACTAGCATTTCCAAAAATATTTAAGACATTTAAGAATACTTGAAAATTGAAAGCCCATTATTAGCTTATCCTATCCAGAAGAGAAGATTACTATTTATTATATACTATTATTTTACACATTTAACCTATGGTACATGTTAATCATTTATATTTCACAGATAAGAAAATTGAGATTCATTAAGTTAACTTGTCCAGTACACAATAGAAAAGTGAGAGAAATAGGATTTAACTCAGATCCACCTGTTTCCAAAAAACCTGCTTAATTTCAACTAAACACCACTATGTCTAGAGACAATCAGATGAATGAATGCATACACACACGTACATACCCATAAATAGCAAATTTCTCTTCCTCTATTCTAATTCAAACTTTATATTGTCACCAAAAGCATACAGGTTCTGTAATTGCATAGCCAAGCCAAAATGCCAGAGAAGCATATTCTGAATTGAGTAAAAAATGTTTTTTCTTATAGTCACTTAACTGAGTGCAGTCACACCATTGTGACTTGGCTTGCAATTGAAACACAGTGGAGGTTTAGAAATTGTGTCGCTGGTTCCTTTCACTTCTCTTCCTTTGTAAGTGTCACTGAGTTCTGGGGATCACTCTACTCTGGAGAATTCCCTTGTCTCCTCCATGCCCCAGTTTCTCTGGCCCTGTGTTTATTCCTGTGATGACAGTGGTGGGGGTGCATTTTTATTGTCAATGGATTTTAACAGAACAACTTCTCTGAGGCTTCTTCAGCCACTGCTTCCAAGTATGTCACTATTAAATAGAAATTTCTAGGGAAAGAAATAAACCATATGCTGCCTCTCCCTTCAGCTTCTTTTAACCATATGGTACTAGAAATGGAAATGCAACAGTGCTATTAATTTAGACTCCCCATGTTCCCACCACTACCATTCCCCAGTTAATTTAAGTTTTACTACTGGCTCAGAAAAACCATCTCCGCCAAATAATTAAGGAGCAGGGTTAGGGGAGAAAAAGTTACTGAAAGGTGCATTCCTGACAGAGTGAGCCCAGGCCTAAGGAAATACTCAAGATCCAGATTTACAGAATATGTATGGAATTCCTGCAAGAGTTCTCTTTGTTTGCACTTGATTTGGGCCTTGAACAGAGCTCACAGGTCGTCACTGATACACAATTTATTGTTAGCTTAGGGCTAAGCCAGGAGCATGATATTTGTTAGGTTTAAGTTTACTGAATTCTTTAGAAACAATGGGAGTTATCTGAGCTTACACTCATAAGATTGTTGTCAACAGAGAAAGACTGACAACATATCTGACATAAATTCAAAAGGATTTTAATATTTTAAAGAAATATGTATGAAAAAATACATATGGAAAAAATTAGGAAATGAGGCATGTGGAAATGCACTGTCCAGTTAAATATGACTGTTCATGTCAATTAAGTAAAGGTCAAAAACAATATGAATGGATTTTATGTAAACTTAAAAGCACAACTCATGGCACTTGCAAATTTCATGTTTCAATCTACACTTTGCTTTTCATTTGTTCATGATGTCTTTGGACATGAATGGGTTTTAACTTTTAATGTTAACATAGTCAAGTTTATACATTTCTTCTTTTAGAGGTTTGTTTTGAAAATTTGTCTATTAATTAATAAGGTAGAGCGAGATAGGCAGGAAAGGAAAGAGAGAGAGGGAGAGAGACAGTGAGAGAGATCTCCCATCCTTTGGTTCACTCTCCAAATGCCAGGAGCTGGAAATCAACCCCTGTCTCCAACATGGGTAGCAGGGATCCAAATATTTGGGCCATCATACTCTACCTGTGAATTAGCAGGAGCTGGATCAAAAGCGGAGGTGAGACTAGATCCCAGGCATTTTAATATGGAATGTGCATGTCTCAGATAGCTATAGCCTCTCCTCTTTTAGAGGTTTGATTCACTGACAGAACAAATTCTGCCACATCTCAATTCATAAAAATGTTTTACTTTTTTTGAAGATATTTTCTTTAAAACATTTTAGCTTTCACTTTTAGATATTCAACAAGCTTGAATTTTATTTGTCTATATGGTAGTAGAGGTTTGACTTTTTTTTTTTTCACATGAGGCAATCCAGTCATTGTTGTGCCATTTACTGGATAACTTGTATTTTCCTATTAATTTGTAACGACACTTCCTGTTACCCACAATTTTTAAAGCACACCTGATTCTGTTTCTGATCTCTGTGTTCTGTACCCTTTGTCAGTTTGTCAATCATTATAAATACAGAAGGTGCTATTTGATAGCATAATTCCCCTTTTAATGCTCATCTTCAGGCTTGTCCTGGCTATTTCTGGTCTTTTCATTTTCCAAATAAATTTTTGGATAACTATGTCAAATTCCTTAAAAAGTATAAGAATTTAACTGTAATAACATTGAATTTAGATGAATTTTGTGGAAATGGTTGCGTGATATTCTTGAGTGTCTTCATCCATATTTTGCTAGAATTCCACCATCGACAGGTTTTGAAATTCTTTTGAATGAAATCTTGTTTTCTTTTATATTTTCATAGTATATTAAATGGCTATTTGCAAATTTTCTTGACTTCTCAATATTTAAAATAAGTTACATTTTCAATGGATTTTTCCATGCATGCATACCATCTGTAAATAAAGTTAGCCATATCTTTCATCTACTACTTATATCTTTCATTTCCTTATTTTATTACAATGGCTAAGACTTCTAATACAATGTTGAATAAAATGTTGATAGTAGTCACCTTTATCTTGTTTCTGATTTATATTAATGCTTCTAAACATTGATAATTAAGAGCAATGTTTGCTTTGGGCTTTTTAAAAAAAATTATTTATTTGTTTCAAAAGGCAGAGTTACAGAGAGAGAAGTGAGAAAGATGGAGGGGGGGAGCAAAGGGAGGAGAGAGAGAGAGAGAGAGAGAGAGAGGGAGAGATCTTCCATCCCCTGGTTCACTCCCCACATGGCTACAATGGCCAGGGCTGGGCTAATCCGAAATGAGGAGGCAGGAGCTTCTTTAGAGTCTCTCAGGGGGGTACAGAGGCCTAAGCACTTGGGCCATCTTCCACAGCTTTCCCAGGTGCATTAGCAGGGAGCTGAATGAGAAGTAAAGCATTAGGACTCAAACTGGCGTCCTTATGGGATGCTGGCATCAGAGGCGGTGCCTTTACTTGCTTCGCCACAGCACTGGCCCCAATTGCTTTAGCTATTAATAGAGATTTGTCGGGCTAAAGAAATAGTCTTCTCTTCAGAGGTTACTAAAATTTTATTACAAATGTAATTTTCATATTCTTGCATATTTTCAACATCCACTTAGATGACTATTATTTCTCTACTTGTTATTCTGGTTGTATAACTATTAGATTTTATGATGTTGAAACATCTTGACACTTGAGGTAAAACCTTCTTGTTCATAATATATTTATTTTTAATGGATTAATTACATTTCCTTGTATTGTATTCAGTGTTTGTTTTTGCATCTCTATGTATGGGAATGGCCAATCCTTTCTTGTATTGCCTGATATTGATTGCTTATTGTTCAGTCCTCTGCCTGATATTGATAGCTGATTTCTTGTTGTTATGGCTTTCTGCACCAGTTCATATAAAACAATACCTTTGGAACTGGCACTGTGGAGCAGTGTTTTAAGCAACCTTTTGCAGTGCCTGCATCCCATTTGGGCACTGGTTCAAGTCCCAGCTGCTCCATTTCTGATCCAGCTCCCTACTAATGCACCTGCAAAAGCAGCACAGGATGGTCCAAGTGCTTGGGCCCCTGCACTCACCTAGGAGAACAGGATGAAACTCCTGCTCCTGGCTTCTGTCTGACACAGCCCTTGGTCATTGTGGCTGTTCGGGAAGTGAACCAGCAGATGGGAGATCTCTCCCTCCTCTCTCTGTCGCTCCCTCTCTGATGCTGTGGCTCTGACTTTCAAATAAATTAACAAATCTTTAAAAAAAAAGCAAAGTAAATAAATATTTTAAAAAACAAGACAGAAAAATACTTTTGTGCTAGGTTTGAAGTTACTACTAAAGTACTCTAGGTCTCAGCTCTTTCGTAGGATCTAATAACTGACTATCAACAATATAATTTTTAAAAGTTTATTGCCTTATCGTGGTTCTCCATTTAATCTTGAGTTTCCCTTACTGATTTATATTTTCTAAGTATTATCCATTTCATAAAAGTTGTAAAATTTGTTTGCCACAAGTTTTCCTAGTACATCATGACTTAAAAATTTTATTTATTTACTTACATGTAATACGGAGAAAAAGACACAGAGAAAGACAGGCAGAAAGTGCTCCCATTCACTGGTTCACTCTGCAAATGCCCAGGTAGCAGGAAATCAATCCAGACCTATCATGAAAATGACAAGAATTCAGGGCCGGCGCTGTGGTGCAGTAGGTTATTCTTGTGGTACCGGCATCCCATATGGGCACCAGTTCTAGTCCCTGCTGCTTCTCTTCTCATCAAGCTCTCTGCTATGGCCTGGGAAAGCAGTAATAGGTGGTCCAAGTTCTTGGGCCCCTGCACCCACATAGGAGACCCAGAAGAAGCTCCTGGCTCCTGGCTTCAGATTGGCGCAGCTTGGGCCGTTGCGGCCATTTGGGGAGTGAAGCAGCAGACAGAAGACCTTTGTAATATCTTTAGTTATTCTGCTTTTAATGTCTAATACTGTTTATAATATCACCTCTTTGTTTGTTTAATTATATTTCTGGAGAGCCCAGCTGGATTCCTCAATTCATCCTATTGTCTCTTATCTTTATCTATGATTTTTGGCTCTTATTTCCTTTCTTTTACTTTTTATAGGTTTATGCTAATGTTCCTACTTAGTTTTTGAATTGAGTACACCAAATATTGAAAAATATTTTAATTTTGCTTTGTTTCAATTATTCCACTTAAGCCTACACATTTATGCATAAATATACTTTATCTTTACCATGCACTTTTGTATATGGTACGTAGAAAATTCTTTTTACAATTTTGTAATTTCCCTTGCCATTTTCTCTTGGAGTGCAGGATTATTTTAGTTTGTATCACATCCATATTTTTGCTATATTTTGGTTTATAATTTATAGTTGTTATCAGAGAACATGTTTTGTGTAATATAATTTCTTTCCAGCTTAACTGAAACATATTTTGTGAACAATATTGTTCTTTATGTACTACAAATTTATCTGTTTTCTGGGAGATATATACATACATATGTAAGTATATAATGTTGTTGATATTATATATTTTCTATATTTACTAATTATGTCTTTTACATATTAGTAATTTTTGTCTATTTGTCCCCTTCGCTTCTAAGAAAAGTATGTTCACTCATGATTGTGATTTGGTGAGTTTCTCTTTGTTCCTCCTCATGATTGTCTGTCTTTGATAATTTTCTACCAGGTTGTGATCAGAGAAGAAGAACCACTGTGAATACTGTTGAGGAAGGTATTTATTATAGGGGTTGGGCCATATGCAATTGTGGAACTCTGTTACAACTGTCTATTTTTGCTGCTTTTCTGTGCTGGGCCTGAAGGCGGCAGGACAAACAGTGAGGAAGGAAAATGGACACACAGTGGGGACAGCAAGTATAATCCAGGAGGTCAAGATGGGAACCCAGGCCCCATGGATGTGTGTCTGTCTCACTGTTCCGGCCTCCACATTTGGTAATGCAGGTTACCTGCAGATGAAGCTGGTGCCCCTTGCCACAGAGCTGCACCGAGTCAGAGAAGCAGGGGGAAGAGATCCAGCCAGAGTCAGAGCAGTTCTGGGCACAGCTGCTGCCTCCAGCCCTGCAACAGCTGAGACACAGAGCACAAAAGTGACTGTTGCCTCACATCTGCTCCCCAAATTTGATACAAATTCTATTGAGACCAATTTTAATCTCAAAACATACAGAAGGGAATTCTGGAAACTGTGGCTTAGCTACAATGACCCAGTGCAAAGCCAGTACAGCTTCTTTAGTTACTTATTTTTCTTTCTTTATTCCTTTAAAAGCTTGTAACTGTTACTAAAAATAGCTTAAAGGCCTTAAGAAAGCTTGATGTCAGCATTCTTACTCTGCCTTCCTTTGAGCGGGTTTTTCTTACAGAACTTTCTCATTCCTTTAGAAATGTCTGCTTGTGGCAGCCATGAAAATGCACGGCTCAGATCTGCTTCGGGAAGCTTGATTGAGCAGAGGCCCCAGCTGCTGTTCCCCTGGCTGAACCTCTGTGCTCACGCTGAGACCTCACTGCCCACATGCTACTCCAGGCAGTGAACACATTGGGAGAACGAACACAGGCCCATTTCTGGCACCGTGGGACTCCCCACCCAGGTGCTTTTGACTCAAGGACTCCTGATTCGAATGTCAAAGCTTTTTTTGGAACTGCACTTGGAATCTTCCTATTCAGTCCTCCTTCTCCCTGCCCTTCTGGGGGCCAGAGCTGCACAGGTGGAACACTTCCTCCTGTTTCTCCTTTTCATTCATAAGCATTCCCTCCAATAGATGTCATACACATCCAAGCCTGTCACCGTGTCTGCATCTTGTGGAACTAGAACTATGTGTGGCACTTGTAAGAAACATGTGTCATTTTTAATCTAATATTGCAACTCTGGTAATGGATGGGTCTAATCTACTTACCTTCATTGTGATTTTTGATATATTTAGTCTGAGCATTTATTGTTTTCTGTTTTCCAGCCTTTTTCTTTACCTTTCATTTCAGGAAAATCTTAGGAAATTGGAATAACAAAGCCCATATTTTTCCATAGCCTGATTTCAAAGTTATTCCTCACCCATTTTACATGATTCTTGTGGGTTGCCTTATTTAGTCACTCAGAAATCCGAACTCATGAAGGCTATACACATGCTTTCATAAGCAAAGTAAAGCAAAGAGGATATAACCAAAATCCACTGGCTGTTAAAGCTTCCATTTGGAAGTGCCATAGGCCCTTCTACTCCCACTGGCGTGAGAAGTTACTTGGTCACATCTGCATTCAGTCGGGCAAAGGAGTACAATGCTATCATGAACGTATATAGAAAAAGATGTTTGTGAATGGTTGTATTTATTCTATACTTTCATGTCACTATATTATGTTGGAACCTATAAAATACATTTTTCTTTTAATGGTTACTTCTAAATATATTTTAAACATAATTAATGATATTTGTTTTCCTAAGTTTAAATGCATGCATTACTTTTATCTAATCAAATTTTACAGAAGTTAAATGGGTTTTAACTGTCTTTGCTTTTTTTTTTAAGGTTTATTTATTTGAGAAACAGAATAACAGGGGGACACACATACACACACCTGGGCCAGGTCGAAGCTAGGAGCCAAGAACTCCATCCTGGTTTCCTTCCTGAGTGGCAGGAGCCTAGAAGACTTAGCTATCTTCTGCTGCCCTCTCAGGTGTATTAGCAGTAAGCTGAATCAGAAGCAGAGTAGCCAAGACTTGAACCAGCACTCAATAGGGATACTGACATCACAAATGGTGGCTTAACCCACTGTACCACAACATCGGCCCCATCCTTTTTGGTTTTTGCTTTTTAAAAGAAAAATGAATTTATTTATTTGTTTTTTACTGGACTGTTTTTACATCAATGACCAATTTTTTTAGTTCAAGATTTCTCATATTTTTTCTTTTTTGTATCTCCAGTTCTTATTACATTTCTATCTGATTTTGTTTCATAAATCTATTTTTCTTTTTTTAATAACACGGTACAAATCTTTTTTTAAAAAAAGATTTATTTATTTATTTAAGTTATAGAGAGGCAGAGGCAGAGAGAGAGGTCTTCCATTTGCTGGTTCATTCCCCCAAATGGCTGTAACAGCCAGAACTGGGCCTATCTGAAGCCAGGAGCCAGGAGCTTCTTCTGGGTCTCACATGCAGGTGCAAGGGCCCAAGGACTCGGGCCATCTTCTACTGCTTTCCCAGGCCATAGCAGAGAGCTGAATTGGAAGTGGGACAGCTGGGACTTGAACCAGTGTCCATATGGGATGCCGACACTGTAGCGGCAGCTTTCCCGGCTATGCCACAGTGCTGGCCCTTCCATATTTCTTGACATCAGGGTCTGCAAAATATGGCCCATGGTCCATATCTGGCTCACCACCAGTTTACATAAATAAGGTTTTATTGAAGAATGGTCATGGTGTTTTATGTATTGTCAATGATTGCTTTCTTGCTATAATAGCACAATTGAGTAGTTGCAAAAGACACTGTGTTACCAGCAAAGCCGAAATATTTATTACCTGTACTTTACACACACAGAATTTTACACTTTCCTACTTTAAACAAATAAGCCTTCATTTTAAATATACTTCTAAAAAATCTGTTGGATTGTTCTACAGCATTCATTTCATCTGGAGTCGGTCTTAAAACTTACTTACTTGCACACTTTGGAACTTTGTATCTCAGGCTTGTTTTGATTAGAAACGATTTTACTGGAGAAGTGTTCTTTTTCTCTCCCTCTCAGCGACTTTCTTCTCTTCTAGTTGCTTTGTGGTTACCACTATCAGGTCCCAGCCCTGAAGGAGAGAATTCATTTTACAAGGGCACCTCTTATAGTGGATCCAGTGATACTCGAATTTTTTATGGTGGGTTGGGATGAGATACAGAGCTCGTGGTAAGATCTAGCAGCACAATAGGAAGTATGAAGGAAAGGCATGACCGCTTCATCGTTATATTATTCCTGTAAGTAGTTCTTGTTTTGCTACAGATGCTTAGCAGACACTGAGCTCCTGAATAGGGAACACCAGATGATCATATGACCTGAGCTGTATAATGTATTTTTCACTGGATATTATCTGATCCATCCAAAGAACTTCTTTCAACATTTAAATGCATCTCTGCTAGAACCAAACTCAAGTTTTATATGTCTCAAAATACCTTTATTTTATCTTAATTTTGGAAGGAAACTTCATTGGTTTTTGAATTCTAAATGGACGATATTCTTTTTTCCTTCAGCATTTAAAAGATGTCTTGCCATTACCAATTGATTTCCATTATTTTTGATGAGAAGTTTAACGTAATTTTTACTGTCACCATCTCCCCCAGGTGTAGTGGGGTGTGTATGTTGTGGAAGCAGGTGGCTGCTTTTACGATTCTTCTTCTTTAACTTCGGCTTTCAGAAACTTTGCTTTATATTAACCTTCTTGAGTTTCACTATATTTTTTTTACTTGAGTCCATGGTTTGCTATCTTTCATCAGTTTTGGATGTTTCTCATCCAGTGTCTCTTCAAACAGTCCTTTGGTTCCATTTTGTTCTGGTCTGTTTCTTGGAATCCAATTACGTGTACATTTGGCTATTTGATACTTTTCCACAGGTTTGGGATACTTTTAACAATTTGAAAATTATTTTATGTCTTTATTTTGGTTTGGATAATTCCAATTAATTTATCTCTGAATTCGCTGTTCCTTTATCTTGCTTTTTCTAGCTGCTATAAAATTAAGTGAATTCTTCATTTATGCTATTCTATTTTTAGATCCTAAAATGTTCCTTTGTTTTGTAAGTTTATAGTACAGACTGAAATGAAATTTTCCATCTGTTTTCACATGTTTACCACCTTTTCCATTATTTTAAAAAATTAACATTTAATTAGAATTTTTTTTTTACTTTTTAATGTTATGTAAGGTACAGTTGAGGTGTGTCATGGTTTTTGTTATATCTGTTAGTTTATCGTAGGTTCCAAATACTTCCTAAGAGGGATTAGGACTAGTTTATAGCCGCTCAGACTTCCATGTTCCCGTGGTGGTCTCCTGGCTCTTCAGAACTGCTGCAGATTTTCTGAGCCTCACGAAGTCTGATTATTTGTTGTGCACCTGCCTTTAGCGTTTCGTGTGTCACTGTCCTGTGTGCAGATAAAAGCCCTGGTGTCTTGGGGATGATGTTCCTCAGCTCTTCTGTTGTACCCCCAGCGTTTGTTGCCATATACTTGACTCACTTAGGAGGAATCTCGCCTGACTTTGTTTTCCTGTCTCATAGCTTTAGAACATCACTGCTGTGCAGTAAGTAGTGCCTGAGGAGTGGGAATCTCTGTCCTCCTGTTGTGCTCACATCCTTCAGTGATCCATCCCAGGTATCCAGTGAAGGCCCTGTGGGTAAAACTGGAGATTGGGTGTGGAAGCACATTCCCACAGGAGCTCCTTATGTTGTAGGCTAGGTTGGACCTAAATTTCTGTACCAAACTCTTGCCTCTTACTTCGTGAATTCTAAGTACTGGCACAAACACAATGTGCAGTATGATGAGGTTTATTTACAAAGTGAGAAGAATACATAGGCACATGAGGGCTTTATTCAGGGAGAGTGGGCCAGGAAGGGTAGAGAGGGACTTTTATACCCTGCTTCCTTGAGTCCATGAGGGTAGAGTGGGCCCTCGCCTTTCTAGGCTTCTTATGAGCTTAGAAAAGGGGAGTGTTTATATAGTACTGCCCCGAGGTCCCAGGTAAGGGGAGGTACATCTGGGTAAGGGGTCCTCTGATTGACAGGTGGGTTGATATGGTAACATGGAATGGGGGAGATATGGCTTCCAGCTCATGAACCTAAACTATCTTTCTGCCAGACTTGTCCCACATCACGTGGGATGCTCATCCTTCATGCCAGCTGAATGCAGCTATTAAAAGCTTCCTAAAGTTTTGTCTACTTTCTCTTCACCTCTGTTGGCAGTGGATTTATTCCTCTTCCTTATAAGCCCATAGATTTCCACTTCCTTTCTCTGTTTCATACCCTGCTTCCCTGAGTTCAGGAGGGAAGTCTAATTTAATTAGATTTTATTTTTAGCATTCTAATGGAAAAATAAAAACAAAACAAAGCCTTTATTTTATTTTATTGACAGGCAGAGTGGACAGTGAGAGAGAGAGAGAGACAGAGAGAAAGATCTTCCTTTGCCATTGGTTCACCCTCCAATGGCCGCTGCGGCCGGCACACCACGCTGATCCAAAGGCAGGAGCCAGGTGCTTCTCCTGGTCTCCCATGGGGTGCAGGGCCCAAGCACTTGGGCCATCCTCCACTGCACTCCCTGGCCACAGCAGAGAGCTGCTCTGGAAGAGGGGCAACCGGGACAGAATCCGTCGCCCCGACTGGGACTAGAACCAGTGTGCCGGCGCCGCAAGGCAGAGGATTAGCCTAGTGAGCCGGGGCGCTGGCCCAAAGCCATAATTTTATAACATTTCTGATTTGTTCTCTTTGTTGAGGTGGAGTCAATGATCTCATAATTTTATGTATCCCAACATGTACCAACTACATCTTTATAATAAACTTCCTTTCTGTTTTAATTAATAAGTTATTTTTGTTGTTAACAAATAAGGGCCAGATTTATATAATTCATAATGTAAAAATTAGTAGACATGTCATGTAATCACAAGCACATAAATTGAATTTTCAATGTATTTAATTTAGGTAATATTCAAATTATCATCTTAGGGAATTATTGTAACCAAATACGTATGAATATGACTAATGCCTCTTCGAAATCTGAAGTCTTTTGATTCAACTAAAATCCATTTTTGTATTATATCCTGAAATAAAGTAAAAAAAAGCTATAACTGATAGAAGCTTAATTTCATGAAAACATTAAAAAAATCTTTTTATATAGTCTCAGATATAACTCTTAAATTTACAACATATTTACATGTACTACATATAGTATGTTATATCCACACATATGTTTATGCCATTAATAATTTTTTACCTCTTTTCTGAAATTTCTATAATTTCCTATAATTCTATGATAACAAAAAGACCAAAATAACATTTTGTATTGGGGTGAGGGAAGAAAGAGAGAGCACAATATATTTAGTTTTATTTTCTTTCAAGGATCACTACGTAGTCCATGGACAATATGTCATTTACCTCATGTTATTTTGTGTTGATCTTATGAATACTTAATCACCTTTCATTCACATCCTTGCATTTTATTTTATGCTCCTTATCCAGGGGACACAAAATTGGAAACATGTTTCTATGTTATCAAATAGGAATATAAGTTTCCAAGCCTCTTTAATTTTTCCAGATCATCACAGTGCATCAGTTCAATGCAAGCATTCATTTCATTTCTTAAAGAAAACATTTGAGATAGCTATGTGTAGAGTATTTGATTTTTTCTTTAAATATATTGAAATAATTTACTTATGATTCCAGAAATGGTTGGTTGCTATCTTTTGTGAATTTTTTGTTTTTGTAAACTAATGACCATAAGCTTTCTGCCCATTGCTAAGGGCCCAACTGGTTTTGTTTATCAATGTCTTCTTAAGATTCTGATTATTATACTCATTAGTGTATTCAACAACCTCTGTCATAACAGATCCCCATTTTCTGTACATGAAATATTTTTCATTTAATAAGAACAGCCTTCTCATTAGTCGAAAAAATTGATTTATGACTTCTTCAATATATAGACACTACACCACTAACTCAGAGGAGACAGGCTGCTGGACAAGGATGTAGACCACAGAATGAAGAAGCTAAGTTTGGAAGACTCTATTCATTATCAAAATTTGCTGCCTTTTCACTGGGCACTACCTTGATCCATCTACTTGTGAAGATATGCTTCCTGATACCAGGCTTTATTATGTGCCTTGCTTTAGCCAATAAAAATCCTGAAATTGTTTCTAAAGTAAAATTTATAGTTTTACCCATAGGGGATTTTAGGAGATTAGTATTATATGCTGTGTTTATGGCTTTGCTCCTGAAATAAACATAGAAACACAATTCTTCTGGAAATGTTTTATATGTGTATATGTGTGTGTGTGTGTGTGTGTGTGTATGTGTGTGTGTGTGTATATATATATATATATATATATATATATATATAACCATGGAAACTATATCTTATAAGTTTAGAGATGGCAACTTCTCTGGAAATTTTCCCTGATTCCCCAGTCTCACCTACATACTCATTTTTTTCCCCGAATGCAAAAGTGTAAACATTGGTGTGCTTCAGTGTCTCATCAACTAGATGGCATGCTAATTCAGAGAAGGAATCTTATCATATTTGTTTCTAGGCACAACATCTACCACAGCACTCAGAGTATGGCAGGAGCTCTTGACTGTTTATTACTATTTAGGTGGAAATCCATAATCTGAAAAATCCAAAGTGCTGTACTCTAGTTCATTTGACATCAAAACCTGATCTGAACTGTCAAAAGTATAGTACAGCCAGAACTGGGCAAGGCTAAGGCCAGGAGCTTCATCCGGGTTTCCCATGTGGGTGGCAGGAGCCCAAGCACTTCGGCCACCCTCTGCTGCTTTTCCCAGTCCATTAGCAGGGAGTTGATTGGAAGTAGAGCAACTGGGACCCAAATCTGTGCCCATGTGGGATACTGGTGGCACAGGCAGTGGCTTTTACTTGCTATGCCACAATGCTAACACCACAGTGTGTCTTTATTGATGAGTAGCTATAAATGTTGATGGCTTTTGTTTTTATGTAAATGCTACTGATACTTTTAATGTATAGCTTAATTTCATTGGTAATTTGCAGCCTTATCAGAAAAATTAACTGTAAATAAATAATATTTGTTTGTGAAGCCTAATCATCCTATATTAGGAATTAGTCACTCTTATAACATTACACTTTTGGCTCAGAAGAGTCACACATGTAACCACGTACGTATACAGACAAGAACAGTGTGTTCTATTGATAGTACAAATAAGACTGAACATCTCAGTTATAATAATGGGATTTCAAATTTTCTTAACCCACAAGTGACACAGATTGGTTAGTGCTGGTCATGCTTAAATCTATGGAGCTACTATTTTCTCCATGTTTAAATCTTAATTATAGGTAAAATGGCAATAAAAATAGCACAAGCATTCTAAAACAATCCATGCCATTCATTGCTTTTTGATATGAGCTGCTTTATATTCTGATTATGTTGCTGCTATAAAATGAACAAAGAGTAACATGGAATTTGATAAAGACAAGAAAACTTTTATTAAACTTTTACAACAGTGAAATAAATTATTCATGCAATTGCATGAATAATGGTACCCATGCTGATTAAATCAGCTAAGAGGAGGCAAAATATTCACGTGCATGGCATGAGTTCCATTTTCAAATAGTTCTGAGATGAAAATGTAATATAAAACAACACAGTAGTTGGTCCCCAAAAATGGAAAGGAAAAAATGTGGAGTACAGTATTAATTCAAAAGAGGAGGGAAAAGTTTAAAGCACTCGCACTTTTGAAATCCACTAGCCAGAAAGAATTTTCAAAGACAGAAAAAATAATCCTCAACTTCAAAGGAGTGTAATGAAAGGAGAGAAATAGCAAAGATGACTGGGGTGCAAGAGGGACAGACCTGGGGCTTAGAAGAGGGAGAGAATGGGTATTTATCCAATGAACCATTCATAGCTTATTCCGTCTGGGGCTTGAATAAAATAGGATTCTCTCCAAATTGGGCCGCTGGGCACATGCCAGCATTTGGGGATGATGGAAGAAAGGAGCCACTGCTGGTAAC
This sequence comes from Oryctolagus cuniculus, assembly GCF_051225735.1. Taxonomy (NCBI): domain Eukaryota; kingdom Metazoa; phylum Chordata; class Mammalia; order Lagomorpha; family Leporidae; genus Oryctolagus; species Oryctolagus cuniculus. The sequence goes on along the minus strand of NC_142871.1, from coordinate 101,103,887 downwards.
ACGGAAGGTGTCTTCCACATCTCTCCTGTCACCTGCTTTAAGATTTGTGACTATGGCTTGCCTGCTCATCAAAATGTTCGTGAAAAGAAAAGTGTCAGAGTTCATACTTCTCTTTCCACATCGCTGAGCACATGAAATGGACGAGAAAACCCCTGCCACCCACAGAATTCCAAAGAGCTGAGTGCATGCTGTGGGGCACACTGGAAAAGCAGGAGGGATGCGAAACTGGCAAATAAATGAGCCTAGCAAAGAAGGGGGAAGGAGACTGAGCCAAAGGGTAGAATTCTTACCAGCGATATGCAAATTTACCTTCAGAGGAATTCCTCAGTACAAGCAGGTGCCTCTCTCTAGTGAACAGTCCCTCAGATGAGAGCAATTGCATCTAGGCCAGTAGGAGTAGGGATGACTGAGATGCCTGGTGTCTATCGCCTGGCTCGAATTCCTGCAGACTCCCTGCAGACTTACTGGCTGTCCACTGCCCTGTCTTTTTTGATTGGTTGGTTCGGCCATCCTGGTTGGTCAGTGCCAGGGCCTTGCTACCCATTTTCTTCATCCTAATGATCACCTCTTTACCTAATACAAGCTGTGGGGCGAGCCTTGGAGAATTCTCTCCCCACTGAAAGTACCACTCCTGTTTCTCCCTGGGTTGCCCCCTTGGGTTTCTCTTTTTGTGTCCCCCTGTTCCCAAAGACATCCAGGGCCTCTTAGGTCTAAGGAGTGAAGACATACAGGTAACAGAAGATGCACTTGAACCCTTTGGCTCCATAGGAGAGTCAGGTCATAACCTATTCTTATTTCAGTCTTGCCTTAGACTCCTCTGGAAAAAAACCCTCCATTGTTACCCAAGGCCTCTCATTTCTCTCTAGTTGTCGCTCCCCTTTCTGTAGTCAAATAACAACCAGCTGAGTTCTCCAACTGCCTGATTGCAGGAAGTCCAGGGCTGTTCCCTAACAGTTTTGGAACATCCCTATAAGCTGCACTAGGTGTTTCTGGCTTCTGCTTGTCACTTTTTTTTTTTTTTTTAATTTTTGACAGGCAGAGTGGACAGTGAGAGAGAGAGACAGAGAGAAAGGTCTTCCTTTTGCCGTTGGTTCACCCTCCAATGGCCGCCGCGGCCGGCGCGCTGCGGCCGGCGTACCGCGCTGATCCGATGGCAGGAGCCAGGAGCCAGGTGCTTTTCCTGGTCTCCCATGGGGTGCAGGGCCCAAGCACTTGGGCCATCCTCCACTGCACTCCCTGGGCCACAGCAGAGAGCTGGCCTGGAAGAGGGGCAACCGGGACAGAATCCGGCACCCCGACCGGGACTAGAACCTGGTGTGCCGGCGCCGCAAGGCGGAGGATTAGCCTAGTGAGCCACAGCGCTGGCCTGCTTGTCACTTTTTACCAGGGATCATAGCCAAAAGGCCATGCCCCATCAACAATCTCATTGCTCCTTCCCAGGCTGCTGACAGTACCCCTCTAATTTCCCAAACACAAACCTACCATGTTGGATAAACTACATGAAGACTTGTAGGAAATAAGATCCTCCTTAGATCTCCTCTTCCTAGGACATAGAGTCTCAACCCCCTATTTCTGGGCCCATAAATGTAAACAAAGAGCATTATTGAATATTATAATGTTCGCAGCAGTGTCATGTTACAATCTGAGGCAGAGACAATGGCAGAGGGAGAGGGAGAGCTGCTATCCACTGGTTTGCTCCTAAAATGCCTGCAATGGCCAGGACTGGGTCAGGCCAAGAGCCAAGGGTGGATATTGCAGTGCAATGGGTTAAGCAGCTGCTTGGGGTGTGGCATCCCATATTGGAGTGTCTGGGTTTGAGTCCCAGCTACTCTGCTTTCCACCTTGTCAGGGTGCATCCTGGGAGGCAGCAGGAGGGTAACAGGAGCCTAGCTACTTGGAATAATCTACACCTCACAGGGTACAGGTTAGCAGGAAGCTGGAAATGGAAGCAGAGCCTGGACTCAAACCCAGGTACTACCAAATGGGATATGGGTGTATCAAGTAGGGTCTTAACTGCTGCTCCAAATGCCTACCCCACATTTTTTTTTTTACAAAACAATTTACCATATCTGTAAATCTACTTAGAATTATGGGCATTTTGATGTTTCACCAGTATTTCCCCATGAACATTGATTAAATAAATTGGTTAAGTATGCTTGAATTTACAAAGGCACAGCAAAAGGATCTCTCTCTCTCTCTCTCTCTCTCTCTCTCTCTCTCCCACATGAAGTAGAAGACTGCTGTACCAAAGACCAATTTAGAGCCTCTGAAAGTTGAAAATATTTATACTCAGTTTCAAGGGCATAACCCCTTACTCATAATGTGTTTTTAATGTTGATGCTGGAGATGAGAAGGGAATGTCTCTATTAAATAAATTCATTATAATATCATTTTGAAACAGCATTACCTAAAAGCTTTTATTCTATTTCTTTTTTAAAAAGATTTATTTATTTATTTGAAAGGCAGAGTTATAGACAGAGAGAGGAGAGACAGAGAGAAGGGTCTTTCATCTGCTGGTTCACTCCCAATAGCTACAATGGCTGGAGCTGGGCCAACACAAAACCAGGAGCCTGGAGTCCACTTCTGGGTCTCCCACACATGTGCAGGGGCCCAAGGACTTAGGTCATTTTCTACTGCTTTCTCAAGCCATGGAAGAGATCTGGATCGGAAGTGGAGCAGCCAGGACTCAAACTGACACCCAAATGAGATGCCAGCACTGCAGGTCGCGGCTTTACCTGCTGTGCCACAGCCCTGGCTCCTAATTCTATTTCTTTATACATCAAACTATGCTGCCACTAGTGGTGGCTCTGTTATATAACAATGTTGTCTCCAAGAAGGAAAAAGGATATTTCTCAAATCCTAGAGTTTGTGGGGATTCCTTCTCACATGGTACATTAATGTTCTATCCAGTGAGTATCACAAGACTGAACCATCAACAATATTTCCATTATCCTGCATGTGCCAGGCACTGTCTTAGGTATTCAGAATAAGAAGATGAATAAAGTGGGCCACTCCCTTAAATTACTTGCTGTCAAAAGTTAAAAGTATGTAGTGTCATAGTGTCATTACAAAAGTGTCTGTAGGATACTGTGAATGCACTGTCAGTTCTGGGAGGGATGAAGAGAGGAGCTAAGGAAGAAAGTTCGTCTTTGAGTAAGTTATATGGTTGAGTCCTGATAATGAGTGGTGTTTCTACGGCATAGAAATTTATGGGTGTGAGGGGTTGAATATTCATATATGTGTGTGGAATGAAGTGTGTGATAAAGGAGGCATGTGTGTCCTTGCCCACTTGTGTCAGACAACTTTCTCTTCTTACCATATTATTAGGACTTTCTCATTGTAATGCAATATTTTCAAAAACAATATAGGGTAAGGAGACAATAACTGCTTAAAACAGTAATCAACTTCAGGTGTTCAATGACACCTGAGTCTATCTCAGAGCCATTTTGCAAATGCTTGAATGATAGTTCTGTTACGTGAATAAAACATATGAGGGAGAAAAACTAGTTGAAATGTATTTAGTATATTAAAGCTCAGGGGTGGCTGTTACTGAGCAGTGGGTTAAGGCGCTGCTTGGGTATCTGCATCCCTTATTGGAGTGCCTGGGTTCAAGTCCTGGCTACTCTGCTTGCCATGCGGCTTCGTGCTAATGGGCATCTTGGAGGCAGCTGGTGATGGCTCGATTACTTTTGTCGCTGCCTCCCCCATGGCAGACTCAGAGTGATTCCCATCCTAGACTTCTTGTTTTCCCAGAACATGAGACTATTCTGCTGCTGCAGGGCTATGTCACTTGCTGGTCATTCCATCTCCAAGATATCCTCATGGCTCACTTCAGATCCAATCTCGAATGTCATCTTCTGAGTGAGGCTTCCTTAGTACTATATTTACAATTTCAAAACCAGGCCCTCCTCCCATTATTCTACATTTCTTTCTTCATTCCTTGATAAAAATTTCATCATTGACCTTATCTGTCCTACTATTTTCTCTTTTGTTTGTTGACTTCCCCTAGACTATAAGACAAATATTTAAAAAAAAAATCCTTTGCTGCAAGCCTGGAGCCTCAAACAGTACCTAATGTGTAGTAGGAGTGGCACCCATTTTCTATTCAACAGACAAATTTAGTTGCTATTTTCAAGAAGTTTGTTGTAAGGCCTGTGATTAAGGCTCAGTATCATGTGTAGTCTTGACAGCTGGCAAAAATAGAAGGACTTCAGGTGGCCTAATTGTAAGTTTCCCCCTCCATTCTGCTCCTGCTAGTAAGGTCCAGCTACTCAAACATCTCTTCTTGATGAGCAAGCATAGTTCCTGCTTACTCCTGAGTTGTGCATTGGACAGGTTATAATACTTTATTTATCATTACTGACAAGTTAAACAAAATCTATGATGTGGGTTCATTTTGCATTTGTATGAGTCATCTGTTTAGCCTTAAAATTATCTTTTAACCATGTCATTTCTACTAAATCATGAATAATATATTGTACTGTCCTGTCTTTATTCATATCATAAGTTAGGGAATACTTGAAATTTTGAACAATATGGTAAATTATCATAAAATCACACATGTGAAATTATGACTGTGTCTACCTGAAAGCAAACATCTGGATGAGGCATAAAATTTCAGAAAGCCAAAATTCAGATGGTTGGCTCTCAGTTGAAGAAACATCTGGCTTTTTGTGAATTGATTAATTTACATCCACCTGCTATTTTGGTTTCATTCACACATAGCTTTTGTCCTGACCCCAAACTTTTTAAAGCACTATACAAACAGCAGCATCTGTTGTATATAAGGATTTATATGATTTATTTATTACCTTTCCCATTTCTCTGCATGGTATGCACAATAATAGATTCTATTTTTTGCTTTATTATTAGACTATCATTTGAAACATCAGTAAGAACAAATACAGACTAACTTGTATTTAGTGTACCTGAGAAGTTAATTTTATTCTGATCTTTGGCTGGGCAATTATAGAAAAACCATTTCATTTATTTTCATCTTATTTTTGTGAGTTCTGTTTACATGAGAGCTTTTTCTGCTAAATAGTCCAAAATGCAATATATATTCAGACAAAAACATGTATCTTTCCATTTTGTGTTTAGTGTCAAACTCTTACAAAGAGAAAAATAAGCAAGAGTCTCAAACATTGAAGACTTATTATGTGCTTTAAATATATCTAGGTACACAAACTCAAGACCAAGGAAGAAGGTAACAGAGCTAAAAATATCCCTGGACCAGAAAGTACAATGTAGCATTCACTTCAGTTCCTTGAATAGTGATCCTAAGTAGTCAGAGCCAAATTGTGAAATCAATGACTTTCGTTTTTATTTTCTATTGCAGATTTACCTCTTGGCAACTCTTAGAACAACAACAGGAGGGAAAAAGTCCAAAGAGTGCAGAAAAAACCAGTGGGGTGGGTTGTCCCAGTTCATATTCAGTTCCAGTTTATATTCAGTTTTGTCAATTTGACCTTCACAGGTCTGTAATTACTGTAATCACAGCCTACTGAACGTGCCAACAATCAAAGCATCCCAATTTGAGCAGTTCAACAATAGCCTTTTTAATTGGGGTAAAGCCATGCCAGAAAGACTTCCAGCCTTTTGTGAAGACACTGGATAACAGGGAAGGGTATCAAGCGGTTCACCTCTTAACAGATGTGCTGTGTGGGGAGAGTGACTTCAGCTGTTAGAAACAAGACCACAACACAGCTAGAAAGAGGATTGCCCCGCCCCTTGGCGGCTCTGAGGCTTCCTAAAACTGCCTGATGAGGTGGACAAAGTATTACTGACTTTCACGACCTTCACTTTGAACACCCGACAGTGCCTATGACATTTTCAAAGGTCGAAAAAGAAGTTAGTAAAACAGGTGAGTATGAGATAGTCTCCGAAACGTATCACTGCTCTTAGGGATGTTTCCCCACTGAGTTGGAGGGGAGGCTATAGTGATTTACAAGCGTGTTAACTAATTGCCGCAGTTTTACCCTGAATTATGTATGACATCTTTCTTAATACTCTCTGGACAAAAGTAGACATTTATAAGATTCCGGGTAGGATTAGGAGAAGAGTCTTTGGTCATGAAACAGCGTTTGCAGTTCATGTTTTTGTGGTTGTTTTGTATTTGCCCACTGGTTCTTGTATGAATTTTAATCTATAAATCTGTACGTGTGCTATTCCAGAATATCAAGGCTCAAAGGAAATTAGAAAACCTCTAGCCTAAGTCTTTAACTTTTTCTTTTTGCCAGTGGGCACTTTAAACAACTTAAATCAGTGGATAAAAATAGATGAAAGCAAAGTGTCTCAGAGCAGATGCCCAAACTTCCACCTGCTGGGTATTTCCTTTATCCACTACCCCTGAGCCCTTGCAGAACAGAACTCCAGGTTCTATGGAACGTGATTTGAAAGCCTGTGATTTCATCTAAGGTTCTAATGCCTGGGGCAACAGTGACTTAGCCAAGGTCACTCCTAAATCCTGGAGTTGCATTTCTCTGACCAGCTGAGTCAACCAGAAATAAACACTAAAAATACTTTGGCATGCAATTACTTATCACTCTGTAACATTTTTCCATTGCCTTACCCTGGCTATCTGTCTCAGTGACTCTGGTTCCAGTGACATCAGGACTAGTCAACTCAGTAGAGTGGGCCAGTGCCCACCTTCCAGAACCAGCATTGGCTAGAAAGGGAGGGTGGAAGAGTGTGCTCATAGGACTGGTGTACTGAAAATGAAACCCAATTTTTTTTTTTTTTTTTTTTTTTTTTACTGAGGGTGGTGGTGCATACACATTGTGGGATACACGTCCAGGTTGGGAAATGACCTCCCCAAAGTCAGACCTTTCTCTGTGCAAGAGCACAAATAGTGCTGGGAAAATGAAACATCGAAAACTTTGTTATCTCCACTGTCGTTGTCTGAGGGTATGAAAAATCACTCTGCTTGCTTGGGCAGCTCAGATTGCCTTTGTTAAAAATTTCACAAGTACTGTAGAATGTGATCAGAGAGTGAATTTGTTGGAGACTCTTAGATTTTATTGGGATTCACCTCTTATTTACCGTTGAGGAAGATAATGGTTGGGACTATTATTCATAAAGAGAAATAAAGAGCTCACTGGATAGCCTTGTGCAGATTCCTCAAGAACATTGCAATTTAATTGAAGGCGGAAGAAAGTATGCCATTTTAAGGTGGCTTTGTAGTATATAGTTAAAAAGTAACCACCATTTAAGCTTTGAAGACTAAGCAGAACATGCAATTTGTAAGCCCAAAGTAGCACTTTTTTTTCCTTTGGATGACTGGGTGAAAACAAATCAGTAGTTCAAATGAATGAATGAAACTTTAGTGTTTTGAAACATAATTGAAGGAGTTCTCCTCTAATTAAATTAAAGTATTTATTCTGAGTAAATGATTGACTTCAATGATCAAACAGGCTTTTTTTTATATATATCTTGTGTACCCAATACTAGGAAATATTTATGAATATTGTATGGAAGCCTCCACTTCTAACATTTGGATGTTCTGAAGTCTTTATATTAATCACTGCGGAGAACTACTCTGTCTATCTGCAGCCTAGGAATGAGAAAAACTGATGTACAAAGTGAGGAAGGAAATTTTAAATACAGAGCAATTGCACTAATAAAATGCTCAAGCAGTCTAGAGTAATTTGGGTACTTGGTGAATCATTGCTTAGCAATTCATGAACACTGTGGGTGCTTGGAATTCAATTCCATTGTCCTCTATCTGAATTGCTTTGCAAAAAGGTCACATGAGAAGGAAAGGAAGTTTTGACTTTCACATGCCTGTTATTGCTAAGGAAACCACTTCCTTGGTATTCACATATTCAGCATGTCTCCAGTTTTGGCTTCCATACAAATTACATCTTGGTACTGCTTTAAGGAACAAACAAGGGTGGAGAATATTTTAAAAACTCAACTCAACTATGACATGTTCACAGAACAAAAAGAAGAGCCTTTTTGGGTGTCCTTTCTTTTCTGAAGAACTCTAGGTATGCCTGGATGGAGCCTGGAAGACCTAACAGGATGTCTGAGACTGGAGGGAGGCAGTCTGTGATCTGCCAGTAAACAAATGAGAAGCTAATACAGCTTTGTTTTATTTCTGATTGGCAATGGCTCTGAACCATCTCCTACTTGTAGTTGCAGACAAAGAAACAGGAGATGAATTACCATGTTCTAGGACTGAGTGTTCCTTTCCAATTTAAACTGCAATAAGAAATAAAAATGGTTGGGCTTCCAGTGTGTAGATTATATAACTTGTCTCCTCTGCCTTTTTGCTTTGTTTGTATTTTCTCTTCTTAAAGAGGAAAAAAATGAACAAAATGAAGGGATATTTTAAAGTGACTGGGGCCATCAATGGGCCTTATTGCAAATATAACTATTTTTCTTAAGTGGATCTTTACTTTGATGGCTTCTTCGGTTTTATTTATATTTCTATTTTTGGCCTGAATAGAAAGATCTTGTGTAAACCATCTCTCTATCCATCATAAAAATCCAACTATTTTTAATCCTCCCTGCTGTTGAGAATACTTATTAGGACTCGGAACATCACAATTTGGAGATGTCTGGGGTCTGTTTGAATAGCCCTGCTCTCTCTGCCAGCACCAGGATTTGTGGCTGATCTTCTGCATTTTTGTTTTCAAACTTGTTCATGATTCACAGTTCCGAGCAAAACTTCACTGTTATTAAGAGCAATCTGCAAACAACTACTTGATGGTGAATTTCGAAGAGTGCTCATTTGATATATATAACAGTGATATAACACTATGAAAGGGGTAACTCTTCATTATGATAAAGCTGAAGGCATAGTACTAGGGGAGCATTCGTAAAATTTTATACCAGCAAATAATATGTTTATTATCAAATGGGCAGCTTGAACATTTAAGATGCATTGCTGAGATGGGTGTTTGGCTCAGTAGGTAACTTAAAAAATAACACTTCAAAAATGCCCATTTCCTGTATCAGGATACCTGATTTGAGTCCCTGCTCCTCTTCCAACCCAGCTTCCTGCTAATGTGTACCTTGAAGGCAGGAGATGAGTCTCTGCCAGCAATGTGGGAGCCCTGGACTGAGATTCTCGTTTCCAGCTTTGGCCTGGCCCATCCCAGGCTATTGTGGGCAATTGGAGAGTCAACCAACAGATGGGAGATATGTCTCTGTCTCTCTACCTTTCAAATAAAACAATATAAAAATAAAAAAATTCAAAATATTTATAAGATATATTTCTTTTGGAATCATGTATTTAATTTTTATTTATTTAATATTTTAAAGATTTCTTTATTTTAAAGTTGGAATTACAGAGGAGAGGCAGAGGCAGAGAGAGAGAGAGAGAGAGAGAGATCTTCCATCTGCTGGTTCACTCCCCACATGGCTGCAATGGCTGGGACTGGGCCAGGCCAAAGCCAGGAGCCAGGAGCTTTTTCTGGGTCTCCCATGTGGGTGACAGTTCCGCAAACACTTGGGCCATATTCCAGTGCTCTTCCCAGGACATTAGCAGGGAGCCAGATTGGAAGTGGAGCAGCTGGGACTTGAATTGAGGCCCATATGGGATAACAGTGCTACAGGTGATGGCTTTACATAGTAGGCTGATGTCACAGCACCAGCTCCTAATTTTTATTTTTAGTATGCAAGAAAAGGGTATAAGACGGATATTTATTTATTAATTTGTTGATGGTAATACAGACAGAAATTATACTAAAGCACTCTATTTCTAGATTGATATTACAAAAAATTAATAAACATTATGTTGTGCTTTTGTTTCAATAACAGCTAGAACGATGATGATAATAATAATACCATAAATAGCTAAGGTATATGAAGAATTTACTCAATGTAGTCACTAAGGTATATGTTTTTACTATATTATCCCATTTAATCCTCATAACAACTCAGCGAGACTAGTACTAATATCATCCCTAGTCTTCACTGGAACAACTGAGGGTCAGGGAGGTTAGCTTAAATTTAGTCATCTAATAAGCAGGGCTAACATTTCAAAACTAGTGTTATCTATACAGACACCGATTTGAGGTGCCAAGGGGCAAATGGAAGTGAGGACACTGCCCCCAGCCCCTGGCTAACCCTGCAAGTGCAGGTATATAGCTTGTGTAGGATTCTTCTGACCTTTGAGAGGCAGATACCACAGTCCTCTGAATAGAAAACGTCATCCGCAGCGTTAATCATCTAGGAAACTGGAGGCTCATACGACATACAAAGTAGAAGAGAGTGGAGGTCTTGTCCTGGGTGCTTGGGTAGTGGATGTGTTAAAATACTAATGACCTCCCACCATGCCACTAACCCTACCTCCAGGACAGACTAGGAATTTGAAAGAGACACTGGTAGACAACAAGTTGAAAAAAAGTTATGTCTTGTTAAACTGGAAAATCAAGTTTGAAAACTATACCTCACCAATGTTTAAATGTCAAAGAGATACTCCAAAGATATAAAGGGTCATGTGACCATATTTTGATAGAGGACTAAGAGAAATCAAGATTTCCCTTTGCTTCTCACTGTTTGTGCCAAAGGCAAGATTTTGACAAAGGGGGGAGGGGGATGAATCTAGAAGGGAAAAACTAAGGCTTCAAGGTCAGGCCACCTCATGCTATGAGGGATCCTCTTTTCCTTCCTTCCTTCCTTCCTTCCTTCCTTCCTTCCTTCCCTTTGAAGAAGAAGGTACTCTACCTACAGCATTTAAAAAATATTTCCCCCTACTAATTCTGCAATTCCCTGAGTTCTCATGACCTGAGTTAAGGCATTGGAGGCCACAAAATAAATGTAAATATTATTAAAGCGCTTTCTTTTTCTTTTATTTTTTTTTTAAATTTTCTTGACAGGCAGAGTGGACAGTGAGAGAGAGAGACAGAGAGAAAGGTCTTCCTTTGCCGTTGGTTCACCCTCCAATGGCCGCTGCGGCCGGCGCGCTGTGCTGATCCGATGGCAGGAGCCAGGTACTTATCCTGGTCTCCCATGGGGTACAGGGCCCAAGCACTTGGGCCATCCTCCACTGCACTCCCCGGCCATAGCAGAGAGCTGGCCTGGAAGAGGGGCAACCGAGACAGAATCTGGCGCCCCGACCGGGACTAGAACCCGGTGTGCCAGCGCCGCAAGGCGGAGGATTAGCCTAGTGAGCCGCGGCGCCGGCCATATTAAAGCACTTTCATTGACATCTTGTCCAGCTTAGTTAAATGGTACCAACCTCCATTCAGTCGCTGAAGCCGAAATCTTAGAATTAGTCTTGATCCCTTCATCCTTTCAACCAATTTACCATTAAGGTATGTCAAATCTGCCCTCTTCTATCACCCCAAACTCTCCCCTGGGCTGCTAGAATGCCTTCTAGTGGTCCAGCTGCTTTCACAGGTGCCCCCTTTGAATTCATCTTCCACATGTAAGTTGGGGTGAATTTTTTTTTTTTTTACCGTGCAGTAACATTACATTGCTCCTGTACTAAAAATCCACTAGTGGCTTTCCACTGTGTTTAGAATAAATCCCAAACTCCTTAGCCTGACTTATACAGCATAACAGGATCTGGAGCTGCCTGTCCACCAGAAAGGCATATATTTCCTTGTCCTTCAGCCACTGTACTGCAGTTGTAGCTGTGGTCTTGGGAACTGTCCCTTGAATGTGCCATTGGGCACTCTGTTCTCCTTCCTTGGTTGTCTTTTCCTTTGTCCTCACATGGCTAATTCATTTTTCAGGTTTTCCTTTCAGCTTCACCTCTTCAGAGGTGGCTGAGTCACTTACCTCACTGCCTGCATCCTCCTGCTGGAATGTAGGTTCCAGGAGAGCAGGAACTGAACCTGTCTATTCACTCTGGTGGACTTGAGGCAAGAAATGTTTTGCCACAGTGAGGATCTCACTCAATTCCGGTGAAAGGGGGAAACAAACACTTAATAGCCATTATAATTTGGTTCCATTCACACTGTTGTCAACCACTAAATTTCTAGGAAGCATAGGACAGGGAAGTGTTTCACTGGGCACAGGGAAATCAAGCAATAGAAATTAACAAATAACATCAGCTTCACAATGAACACTGCTGGCCCTAAAAAGCAACAATGGGGGCTCTGTGTATTAAGGAATCTAAAGTTTACTGTTTCCACCTTAGCACTTACTACAGCTGCTAATTTACTGTCTGTCTACTCACATCAGTCAGCATTGGCTAGGGTGGAAACCTCCAAAGCTCTCAGTGACTTGAAACAGTTGAAGATTATTTATTGCTCGTGATACACATTCATCATTTCTGCATATTGCAGTCCCTCAGTGACCCAATCAGATGATGGAGCTGCCATCTTGAACTTGCAGGTGACTATAAAAAGGAAGGGGAAAGAGAGAGTACAGTGAATTACATACATATTAGCTGTTTCTGTGTCTGTTCTTATTTTATTGGTCAGAGAAAGTCATGTCACCATCAGTAGTGGATAAACACAAGGAGAACCAGAACAACACTCATGTGTAGTACCAGTCATTTGTCTGGTTAACAAACATTCAATTCTCTTTTCTTCCCACACAGAATGTACATTTCCTTGGAGTGGAAAACACACAAGTATCATCAATTCACAGCATCATGCAGGTCCAGTGTAGTTCCTTAAGATCCAGAGACCTATGGATGATAAAAACAAGTTATCTGCTGTATTATACACCTGATAGACAGTAGTAAGACAAGAGCACTGTAACTCCAGTGAACCCACCCACTAAGAAATGGGAAGAACGGGAGACACAAGGTGAATCTTGATTCATAGGAACTGAAAAAACCTGCTGAGCAGAAGAGATGGTCCCTGGATGATGGGAAACTTTGCTTGTTTAGGCTCAGATTCTTTTTCCAGGGAGTGATGAGAAGCTTTCCCGTGTTTCGTCTACAGAAGATGAGGACCCCCAGGGTCATTTTAGGTCTCAGTCACTTCTTCAGTCAAGGCTTGTTCTTTCTTTTTCAATATATCTTTCTTCTTTTTTTCTTTTAACTATTTATTTCTTTTAAAGAGAGAGAGAAAAAGAGAGAGAAAGATGTCTTCCATCTGCTGGTTCACTTCCCAAATGGCCACAAAAGCTGGAGCTGGACTGGTCCAAAACCAGGAGCAAGGAGCTTCTTCTGGGTCTCCCACATGGATGCAGGGGCTTCCTCCGCTGCTTTCCCAGGCACATTAGCAGGGAGCCAGATAGAAGTGAAGCAGCCAGGACTCAAAGCAGCACTCATATGGGACGCCTGCACTGCAGACAGTGACTTTACCCACTATGCCACAGCGCTGGCCCCACACATTTATCTTTCTTAAAGATTTAGTAAGGGTCGGCGCCGCAGCTCAGTAGGCTAATCCTCCGCCTGCAGCGCCGGCACACCGGGTTCTAGTCCTGGTTGGGGCACCGGATTCTGTCCCGGTTGCCCCTCTTCCAGTCCAGCTCTCAGCTGTGGCCAGGGAGTGCAGTGGAGGATGACCCAGGTGCTTGGGCCCTGCACCCCATGGGAGACCAGGAGAAGCACCTGGCTCCTGGCTTCCGATCAGCATGATGCGCTGGCCCCGGCGGCCATTGGAGGGTGAACCAACGGCAAAAGGAAGACCTTTCTCTCTGTCTCTCTCTCTCACTGTCTACTCTGCCTGTCAAAAAAAAAAAAAAAAAGATTTAGTAAGTTTCTATGTTGATTATTCTGTTTTCCCCATCAAATATATTCCCTTCTCTGCTTTATTCTGTACCCCTGGAACTGACCTCTATGGACTGAATTGTCTAGGAGTCTTTACCCTATGGATTTTTGTTGATTTGGTGACTAGAAGGCAGAGGTGGAAAAATAGAGAGTGAAGTTTCAGAGTGAGAGACTGCAGTCTTGATCTCTGTTCTGAGGCTATTTTCCCGACCTTGCCCTGTGGCTGCTTTCCTCTGTGCTCCCAATCCCATCTGACAGCTTTGCTTCTGAAGCGTCAGACACCAGCATTCTGCCATGGAGTGTTTTCCCTTTGTCCTTATTCCTAGGTGTGGTGAAGGATTCCTGTGGTTGCTGGTTCCTGAGCATCTCATCATCCTTAATTGGACCTTAACTCTGACTTGCTTTTATAAACTGTCTCTTCATTAAATTCCTTTCAGTTAAATAATTTATGTGTGTCTTCTGCTTCCTGCCAAACTGACCAACACAGCTTCTTATCTATTTGAGTCAAACATTTCAATGTGTCAATAGCCACCCAAAGTGCTTTTCTTGGCATCCTTCTTAGAGTCACCATATGCTTGTGTTTTCTCCCTTGCCTCTTCTCTTGATTTAATTATGAGATCTTAGAGATCTGTTTTCTGATCCATTTGACAACAGTTGCTAGTTCTTGCTGGAATGCCTCATTTCACTCAGCACTATGACGACCATCCTCTTTGTATTTGTTAGGGTTGCCATAATACATATCTCTAAGACTAGTGGTGTAAACAACAGAAAGTTACTTTCTCGTGGTTCTGGAAGCTGTCCAAGATCAAGGTGTCAGCAGGTTTGGCTTGCCGATGGCTGCCTTCTTTCTGCGTCCTCACATAGCCTTTTCTCTATGTGTGCATTCCTCAAGTAGGAGGGTTCTCCAGAGTAACAGAACCAAAAGGAGATCGATCGATCGATCGATCGATCTATCTATCTATCTACCTACCTATCTATGTTAGGGAGCTGGCTCATGCGATTCAAGGGGCTAATTCATGTAGTCTGCCTTCTGTAAGCTGTAGAGCTGGGGAAGCTGGTGGATTAATTCAGTTGAGTCCAAAGTGTTGAGAATCAAAGGAGCCAATGATGTAAACCCTAGTTTTAGGCTGTAAGATGAGCTGAGATGCTCCACTTCAAGCAACGAGGCAGGTAAAAGGGCTGAGATCCTCCTTCCTCTGCTTTTTTTTTTCTATTCAGGCCCTCAGTTGATTAGATAATGCCCAGCCATACTGGAGAGTGCAATCAGCTTTGAGATTTTCTGCCTGCTGGTTCACTCCCCAAACGACTGCAATGGTCAGGGCTGGGCCAGGCCGAAGACAGGAGCTTTTCTTACTTGCTGCTAAAGAATTCCGAGGAGCTGTGTAAAAAGTCAGGTGAGACTCTGACACTTTCTTTTATGTATGATGTGTATCTCCATCCCTCCAAATGCGTTGCAAAGTGAAGTTATATTTAAATTTGTCATTTCCATAAAGCAAGAAAGATATTTATTGTCATACACTGCCAAGCAAGCTGGTAGATTCCACTAGCAAATGGTAAAAAATTATCCTATGGCTCATTATTTCCATAAAACACACTATTTTTTAGTTACTGCTTTTGAAATAGAATGTAAATCTAAATGCAATGATCAAAAAATAAAACCCACAAACAAACAAAAAAACACAGTAACCATAAGACCCGAGGACTGTGTGTCTTTAGGAAGTTATTGAATGAATGACGTTAATCATAGTACCTCTCATTCAGAAGAGGAGTCACAATCCAGGTACCAATTAAAGAAATTTTCAGTTTAAAATAGGCATGTCTGAAGTGAGGAATCACTAACAATGAGTTAAAAATGGAATGGGTATAAAGCATATGGTGGAAAAATGTGCATAAAATTAGATTGTTTTGATTAGGTACACTCTTTTCAGAACCTTCTCTTGGAATAAATTATTTTACTTAAAATCTTTCCTCTATTATTCTATCCTTGTCTCGACTCCAAGTGATTTCTAAAATACACACCTGATCTTGTCATTCCCCTATAAACTTAGTCTGTATGAAACTAAGTTGCCATCAGCAAAGAGTCATAACTCTTTAGCTCCTCAAGGAACTTAACCTCTTTAAACAGTTTGTTACAGACTATTTTTTTTTTTTAACAGGCAGAGTGGACAGTGAGAGAGAGAGAGACAGAGAGAAAGGTCCTCCTTTTGCCGTTGGTTCACCCTCCAATGGCCGCCACGCTGATCCGATGGCAGGAGCCAGGTACTTATCCTGGACATGGGCCATCCTCCACTGCACTCCCTGGCCACAGCAGAGAGCTGGCCTGGAAGAGGGGCAACTGGGACAGAATCTGGCGCCTTGACTGGGACTAGAACCTGGTGTGCCAGCACCGCAAGGCGGAGGATTAGCCTAGTGGGCTGCGGCGCCAGCCTTCTTACAGACTATTCTGGTCTGAATGTTAATGTTCTCCAGTCCATCCACCCAAATTCATATGTTGAAGTACCAGCCCCCAGGGCAATGGTATTATATGATGAGGTCACTGGGGTGGAACTCGTGAATGGGATTAGTGTCCTCATAAAAGAGGTTGTGGGTGGGAGGGAAGTCATGTGGGGGGGGAGCCATTGTAATCCATAAGCTGTACTTTGGAAATTTATATTCATTAAATAAAAGTTAATAAAAAATAAAAAAGACCCCAGACAACTCCCTTATTCCTTCTGCTGTGTGAGGACATAGGGAGAAGGTGCAACTGTGAAAAATAAATTTCTGTAGTTTACAAGCAGCCAATTTATGGTATTTAGTTACAGCAGCCCTAACGAACTAAGACAAAGCCTTAGGAGCACCTGGTGGCCTTGTGGCTGATGAGCTGACTGCTCTATCCCAGCTCCTTCTTTAACCTTTTCTACTCCCTCAAATCTCCGCTTGAATGTTTCCTCTTTGTTTTTAGTTCTGTTATGTCCCCTCACCAACTGTAATGTATTTACTATTTTTTATCGGGATGGGTAATTTAGAATTTTTTCTCCTTTGCTAGATATGAAGCATGTTGGAGCACCTTGGAAGCAGTAATTGTAGCTTACGTGTGTGTGTGTGTGTGTGTGTGTGTGTGTGTAGGGGCTATATTTTTTCCCTATCACATTTTCACAAAGGTTTTAAGGATAAAAGAGTGTTACTAATTTTTTTTTGTTTTCATGTCCTATAAGAAATACACATTTCTCATATTGCTTAGGTTATACCATTAAACCAGATTATAGTGTGTATATCTCACAGAGAAGAAAATGGTTGTTTTTCATATTTTATAAGGATTGCAATGGTATTCTATAAAAGCATATCTGCATTGCTGAGGACAAGCCTTTCAGATAGGAATGAGTTTTTGTTTTGGCATGTAGGTTGGCATATCTTATTTAACAAATGAGTATTTCTGGGCAGCCATTCCATAAAAACTGTCTTTCTAAACTGTACAGCTTGTAGATTTGATATTTCCTGTAAAGATCCATGGATGCCCATGAAGCCCTAGGTTGGACTGTTACCTGAATGGCTCTCTTGTGCACAGTGGGGAACAGATGAAGTTGGAGAGATGAATCCTTAAGACACAGATAACAAGGGACTTTTACCCCCTATTTAAGTTGGTTCAGAGTTCTTAGTAGAGCATGACTTCGGCAGTGTCATTCTGAATCCCTTCACCTGCTTCCTTCAGTCTCCTACGATTTACAGGTTTCTGAATATTTTTATATTTCTGATGTTTTGAAGATTATGTATCTGCTGTTTTTATATTTCTCAATACATTTAATAAAAGACTTATACCTGAGCAAAATTTTGAAAATCAGCCTACCCTGCATTGCTCCGCTGTGTTTGAAACATGGTCATTTTTTGAGTGTAAGCTTTTTTTTCCCCCCCTCTTCTCTCTCTCTCTCTGTTAAATATTTGTTCTGAGCTCTGGTCTGGGAATGGTCTGACTTCCACTTGCCTTGCTGGATGCTGACTCATGGGTTCTGATTGCATTCCCTGCCTCACCACTACTTCTAGTTTGAGCATGGTTTTGGTACTTCTACCACCAAACACCGTTGATACCCTCTACATCTTTTCAGAGATCCTTGTCCTGATAGCCTGATTTATTGTGCAATCCTGAGTAATTCATTCAAACTTTGTGTTTCTTAGTTTTCCCATTTTCAAATGAGTCTAGGTAAGCCCAAAACTTTCCAGACACAGCTCTTGAGGCTTAACTAAGATAAAATTTATGAAATCACCTTGCTAAATTAAAGTGCTGAAGTAATACAGATATTCCGATGGCAATTTTGATTTCACTGAAACTTCATTCCTGGATGCAATTGTCATTGAACAGAGTTATGTGATTTAAAAAAAATCGCTGCTAATTGGCGGCATCAGGATGTAAGTAAGAAAGAAAATAATAACTATTGTTATTGATCAAATGTCAAGTACCAAGTACTGTGTTCGGTGTTTTCTGTGCATTATCTGATTTAAGCTTTACATCCACTAAGCAAGGTCAGTCTTATCTCTATTTTACAGTTGAACTAATAGAGACTGAGGTATAAGTAACATATCCAAAGATACATAGTTTGTATGTCACAGTGCATATTCACTTCTGTTTTATTGCAGAGCTGTGATGTTTAACACATGCTCTCTTTCAGATGCTGTTAAGCTTCAGATTTTTTTTTTATTATTTTATCTGCTCTTACGGTGCCTATATGCTTCTTCTCTATCCCATGACAATCATGTGTAATAGGCAGCTTTCTCAGATGGTTCCCATTATGATTCCACTTTCTGGTATTTAAATACCCTTGTGTAATCTCCTACCCTTGTGTGAGCTGGGCTTAGTGATTTGCTTCTAATGAATAGACTACAACAAAGATGATGCAAGATCACATTTGAAATTGTTTTACAAAAGATTGTCTTCCTGGCATTCTCTGCAGTTCGATGGAGCTGGTTGCCATATTGTGAGCTCTCCCATGCAAGGACTATGCACCAGGGAACTGAGGGCAGCCTCTGACCAGTAGCCACCAAGGATCCTGCTTGCAACTGGTGAGTTATCTTAAATCAGATATTATCCTAGTAGAACCTTAAGATGGCTGTAGACTCAGCGGGCATATTGAATATATCCTGTGAGAAATCATGAGCTGGAGAACCAAAGTAAGTCAGGCCTGGATTCCTGAACCATGAAATTCTGAGACAAATAAATATTGTTGCTTTAAACCACTGCATTTCAGGGTCATTTGTTACACAGCAAAAAGCAACCAGTGTGGGGAGCAACTCGGACTAGACTAAGTTACTGGAATTAAGACTTATTCTATGCATCTGCTCTCCCACAATATGGCGCTGGGAGAGGAGTAAACAGCTTCCACACAGCTGCCTCTCACCAACTTGACAACCTGCAGGAGCTGATCCTGCTCCTGATTGGAGGAGAGCAGCGTACTCGGCATGTGGGTAGCAGAGTTGGGATTGGTGGAAGAGGACTATAAAGGAGGAGAGAGACAACATGCACCAGGAACATATAAGGGGAACATCTGGATAACACCTGAGCAGCCCCCAAGAGAGCCGGCCGGTGGTGTGCCGCTCCCCCGCGGAAGTGGGGAATGTGGCAGGGGGAACCGCCCTTCCACGGAGGTGGAAGGACGGCAGCCAACCCGGGAAGAACCAGCAGCAAACCCGGGGAGGGCCGAGCAGACAAAAGAACAGTGCAGGGTCCTGTGTCGTTCCTCCGCGAAGAGGGGGAGCAACAAACCAGTACACATGGTATGCGTTAAGAAGCATTATTCATAGAAGTCTGCTGTATAAATGACTGATGAATGTCCATACCTGACATTTTCAATTGATAAGCAGTATCTAATGAAAGTTGAACTCATAGCACTGTAAGTTTAAAGCATCACCCACTACGTTATATTGTTGTAAAGGGGCTTTTAGTTGGGAAGGAAGGCGTAAAGGCTGTTATTATTATTCTAGCATTTTAATTTCAAATTTTAATTAAAATATTTTTATATTTATTGATGTAGTTGCACATATTTCTTGGAACTAGTATGACCTTTCAATACATGTACACAATGGTCATGATCAGATCAGAGAAATTGGCATATCTATCATCTCATACATTTATAATTTCTTTGTATTGGGAACATTCAAAGTCTTTCCTACTATTTTGAATTATTCAATCAATTGTTGTCAGCCATCATTGTCTGTGCTGTAGAGCGTTAGAAGTAATTTCACCTATCTCACTGCAACCTTGTCCTTGTTAACCACTCTCTCCATCTCTCCTCCCCTCCAGTCTTCCCAGGTTCTGGTAATGACTATTTCTACTTTCTACTTCTTTGAGGTCAGCTTTTTAGGTCTTTCTGTGCCTGATTTATTTTGTTTAACATAGTATCCTCCAGTTCCATCCATATTGCTGCAAATAACAGAATTTTATTGTTTTTGATGGGTAAATAGTGTGCCATTGTGTATATATGCAACATTTTCTTTATCCATGTATGAATACTTAAATTAGCTCTATTTCCTGGGTACTGTGAATAGTGCTGCAGTAAACAAGTGAGTGCAGATGTCTCTTTGGCATTGCGATTTCAATTCCTTTGAATATAACTGGTAGTGGGATTATTGGCTCACATGGTAGTTCTATTTCCAGAGTTTCGAAGAAACTCTATATTGCATTCTATAATGGCTATGCTAATTTACTTTCCTGCCAAGTGTGTTAGAGTTCCACTCTGTAGATTCTCTTCAACTGTCGCTCCCCCTCTTCGTGGAGGAACGACACAGGACCCTGTGCTGTTCTTTCGTCTGCTCGGCCCTCCCCGGGTTTGCTGCTGGTTCTTCCCGGGTTGGCTGCCGTCCCTTCCACCTCCGTGGAAGGGCGGTTCCCCCTGCCACATTCCCCACTTCCGCGGGGGAGCGGCACACCGCCAGCCGGCTCTCTCGGGGGCTGCACAGGTGTTCCTTCAGATAGATGTTCCTCTTAGATGTTCCTGGTGCATGCCGTCTCTCTCCTCCTTTATAGTCCTCTTCCACCAATCCCAACTCTGCTACCCACACGCTGAGTACGCTGCTCTCCTCCAATCAGGAGCAGGTCCCACAGTTTATTGGTTGAACTGGAGGCAGCTGTGTGGAAGCTGTTTACTCCTCTCCCAGCGCCATATTGTGGGAGAGCAGATGCATAGAATAAGTCTTAATTCCAGTAACTTAGTCTAGTTCGAGTTGCTCCCAGTTGCTCCCCACATTCAACACTTTTTTTTTTTTTGGCTTATTGATAGTAACCATTCTATTGGGCATGAAGTGATATTTTATTGGGGTTTTGATTTTAATTTTCCTGATAATTAGTGATGTTGAACATATTTTCATATTCATGTTTGCTATTTTTATGAGGGTACTTCCAAAAATTCTTGGAAAAATGGAATTAAAAGATAAAATTATTTTGCTTCGAAAATCTTTGAGACTTACTCTCATGGATCCATTAGACATGGCAGAATATAGGATCTCCAATCCTACAACATAACTTCCCAGGTTTTCCCTTGAAATCTTGAAGGAAGCCATCATTTCCCTACAACTTCTGCATTCTTCATGGCTGAAAAACCAGCATCATGTGGATTATGCCAAGATCTGTCACCAGCAGTAGCCACACCTGGAAATGCTTTAGTCAGGGCTGCAGTCACTTCTGAGAATTCTGCCAGCAAGCCAGAATCCAGAGTCTGCCTTGGGGGTTTCAGGATACAATTCCTGTCCTTGAAGGTCTCTGGGCCTGTGATGGAAGGGGCAGTCTCAAAGAACTCTGAAATGTCTTCAGGATCTTTCTCACGTTGTCCTGCTCATTACCACACAGATCCCTTTTAATTACTTTAATCTCTTCGGTAAATAATTTCTCTAATTCACTTTGCTGCCCCAAAGAGCTTTGTCCTTCATTCTGTCACTGACTGGACTGTGAATTTTCCAAATCTTGCTGCTCTTCTCCATTTGCTCCTGGTTTCCCCTGTGAATAAACTTGTTAGCAGCAGCCAATAACACTCATGCTGCTTTCTGAACAATTTGCTGTCTTGAAATCTCCACTGCTAAGGAAACTAGGACACTATCTTTATGTTCAGCTTCTCACTAAGTCTTCAGACATGGACACAAAAAAAACATATTATTTGCCACTGTGTCTCAAAGTTGGCCTTTATTTAGTTCAATTCCCAATAGAATTCTCATTTCTAAGATCTCATCAGCAATAGTCTTTACCGTCCATGTTTCTACCAGCATTCTCGTCTTCTGAGCCTTCATGGTAGTCATTAATAATAATCTGCTTACAGCATTTGAGGCTGTTGTTAGCCTGCTCTTCTAAACTTTTCCAATCTTTTCACATAAACCAAGTCCAAAGACATCTTCAGGTGTAGCTAATAGCAACAACTCCACTTCTGGTGCCAATTTTCCATATAAGTTAACTTTTCATTACTTTAACTTAAATACTGGAGACAATCTTAGGAAGCAAGAAGGCTCATTTTGGCTTAGAGCTTGGAGGTTCACAGTCTAAGACCAGGTGAACCCATTGGTGTGGCCAGAGAATGGCAGAGAGGCAATCACATGGACAGCCAGGAAGCAGAGAGGAAGTATGCTGTTTCTCTACTCTGTGTATGGTCTCTCCTTAAAATACCATCATGATTTGATCATGAGTTTTCACCCTAGCAACCTAAATCAATCCAGTCTTTCCCAAAGGCCCCCCTTCAGACACCAAGATGAGATCAAGCCTCTATCATAATCTGTCAATGATTCATATTAATTCATTAGCTGTTAATGTAAAACTTTGGGACTTAAATGTCTTCGTGATTTTGGGAGACAAATCTTTTTCAAACTGTAACAGTGTTGCTTTATACTGCATCACATAAGTTTTTGTATCCTGTATTTTCATGTTCATTCATTCTAATACTTTGAATTTTACTCTTTATTTTTTCATGAATCAATTATCATTCAAGAGAATGTTGTTTAATTTACATGTATTTGCACAATTTCTAAAATTCTTGTTTCCTTCCAGTTTATTATGTTGCAGTCAGAGATGAAACATTCTATGATTTTGTGACTTGTTTTTTGGTCTAATATATGGTTTATTCTAGAGAATATTCCATGTGTTGGTGAGAGGAAGGGGTATTCTACAGCTGTTTGATGAAATGTTTTGTAAATGTCTGTTCCATTCATTTATCCATAAAATAACTTTGATATTTCTTTGTTTTTTGTCTGGATGATAAGTCCATTGAAGAAAGTGGGGTGCTGAGATCTACAATATTATTCTTTAGAATCCATCTCTCCCTTTAGATATGAAATCTTTGCTTTATAAAAATGGGTGTTCCAATGTTGGGTGCATATATGCTTATACTTATTAAATCTTATTGAATTGATCTCTTGATAATTATATAGTCATTTTTTTGTCTCTTTGTACAGTTTATATATTAAAGCTTACTAAAGCTTGGAATCAACCTAAATGCCCATCAACAGAAGACTGGATAAAGAAATTATGGGATATGTACTCTATAGAATACTGTACAGCAATAAAAAAAATGAAATCTGGTCATTTGCAACAAAATGGAGGAATCTGGAAAACATCATGCTGAGTGAAATAAGCCATGCTGAGTGAAATAAGCCAATCCCAAAAGGACAAATATCATATGTTCCCTCTGATCTGTGACAACTAACTGAGTATCTGTAGAAGTGAAATGGACTCTATGAGAAACAATGACTTGATCAGCTCTTGTCCTGACTGCTGAGGAATAACTTAATACTTTATTCTTTTTAGTATTTATTTATTTTTGTTCTACTTAATACCACTGGTTGAAATCTTTAATTAATACACAATTATTCTCAGGTGTTTAAATTTAACTGAAAAGTGATCCCTGTTAAATATAAGAGTGGGAATAAGAGAGGGAAGAGATGTACAGTTCAGCACATACTCACTCGGACTTACCCCTAATAGAAGAGCTAGAAATGTGCCAGAGGATTCCAAATCAATCCCATCAAGGTGGCATGTACCAATGTCATCTTACTAGTCAAAGTGACCAGTTTCAGTTCATAATTGATCATAAAGATAGGATTAAGTGTCAAAGGGATCACATAAACAAGACTAATGTCTGCTAATAATAACTGATATAATTAAAAAGGAGAGAACAATCCAACATGGGAAGTGGGATACACAGCAGACTCATAGAATGGCAAATGCCCTAAACAGCACTCGGGCCTCAGAATCAGCCCTTAAGGCATTCAGATCTGGCTAAAAAGCCCATGAGAGTATTTCAGGCATGGCAAGCCAAGACACTGTGGCAAGAAAAATGACGTAAATGAAAGTTCTCTGTGAGTGAGATCCCACTGGAAAAAATGGGCCATCAAAGAAGGAGGTACCTTTCTCTGAAGGGAGGAGAGAACTTCCACTTTGATTAATGGCCTTGTCTAAATAAGGTCAGAGTTTGTGAACTCAAGAGGCTTCCATAGCCTTGGCGGCTCATGACAAGAGCCTCAGATAATTACTGACATCATAAGAAAGTGTCATTTGTTAAATCAACAATGGGAGTCACTGTGCACTTACTTCCATGTAGGATCTCTGTCCTTAATATGTTGAACTATGCGAATTAACGGTAAAACTAGTACTCAAACAGTACTTTATATTTTGTGTATCTGTGTGGGTACAAACTGTTGAAATCTTTACTAAGTATATACTAAGTTGATCTTCTGTATATAAAGATAATTGAAAATGAATCTTGATGAAGAATGGGATGGGAGAGGGAGTGGGAGATGGGATGGTTGTGGGTGGGAGGGATGTTATGGGGGGAAAAGCCACTATAATTCAAAAGCTGTACTTTGGAAATTTATATTTATTAAATAAAAGTTTAAAAAAATAAAGTTTTCCGGAGCAACTCCAAAAAAAAATATAAAGCTTATTACGTCTGACATAAGTCTAGCTTCTCCTGCTTACTTTTGTGTCTGCTTGCATGGTACATCTTTTTCTATCCCTGCACTTTTAGCCTATGTATGCTTTTATTGCTGATGGATATTTCCTCTAGGCAGTGTGTGTTGGGTCTCTTTTTTTAATTCATTCAGCAAAGGTGCATCTTGTGCCTCTATTTACTGTGCTCTGCAGTATCTCTGCCACCACACTTTGATAGATGGGTCTCAAGCACGCCAGTGTCATAGATGTTGCATTTTCTTGTTTTGTCCTTGGCAGCAGGCACCTGTAGTCAGCCATCTTGCTAACAGCCAAGGCTGTTGCTTTGATGCCAAATGTACAAATGAAAACCGGTAAGAAAATTATATCTGAGGATAGATTGATTGATAGAGAAGGTTTAGGGACCCTGTATCTTAGAGGGCTCCTCAAATATCATCATGTAAATTAACCTTTGTTCCACTTGGATATATAGCAATGTTTATCTAAAGAGTTCCAGCTTTTTCTGAAAAGAATCAGATAGTAAATATTTTAGATATTGTAGGTCACATACAGCCTCTGTTGCTTATTCTTCTTGGCAGCTTTTTATAAGCTTTGAAAAGTGTAAATGCTTTCTAGGGTCAGAGGCCTTATAAGAACTGGCAATGGATCAGATCTGGCCCAGATTATCGTTTGCTGCTCCTGGCTAAATTCAAGGTAGCTCTCAAAGACCATAGTTTAACCTAAGTATGATTTTCTATGGGATTCCAGGAAGGAATTAAGCACAACTGTCATAAGGCATACATTGTATGCACGGAGTCATCCTCTGTCCTGCAACTATGGAATGCTGTTTGCTATGTACATCCTGGGAGGATTGAATAATTAATCATTCAAAACATGTTTGTGTTCTCTGTTTCAGATGACAAACCCTGGTTGGGAAAGCCTAGTGACACAGCTAATATTCATATACTTATTCACTTAGCAGTCACCCAATAAGCACCAGCAATGTGCTCAGTGTTGTAGTATGTGCTATGGAATTAGATGAATGAAACAGGAATCTTCATTTACCTAAGAAACATCACATTGAGTGAATAGTAAGAAATTATGCAAGTAGATTAATTTGAAGTCATGCTCTAGCAGAAACAATGTGCTGATCCCACTTTTTCCCCCACTTATATGATACCCTTGCTATGAGAGAGGAGCATTTTGTTCTCTCCACAGGGCTGTGATCTGTGCTACACACAGCTATTGATAGTTGTTTGAGAAATAGCAGAATGGGGCTAGCATTATAGATGTCCATAGCTAGATCTGGGTTGGAGTAATCTCTATCCTGCCACAGTCTATGCAACTTATGGCAATCACTTTACCTCTTTGAGATACTATTTCACCATAAATTGGAGTAAATACTACCGTTTCAGTGAATTGTATGACTTTTAATTGAAATGATACATGTAAAGAATCGAGCAGTAAAAACTTAATTAGTAGAGGCCGGCGCCGGTGCTCACTTGGTTAATCCTCCACCTGCAGCACCGGCGTCCCATATGGGTGCCGGTTCTAGTCCCGGTTGTTCCTCTTCCAGTTCAACTTTCTGCTGTGGCCCAGGAGTGCAGTGGAGGATGGCCCAGGTGCTTGGGCCCCTGCACCCGAGTGGGAGACCAGGAAGAAGCACCTGGCTCTTGGCTTCAGATCGGCACAGCTCCGGCCATGGCTGCCATTTGGGGAGTGAACCAATGGAAAGAAAACCTTTCTCTTTGTCTCTCTCTCTCTCACTGTCTGTAACTCTACCTGTCAAATAAATTTTAAAAAAAATTTTAAAAATAGAAAAAACTTAATTAGTAGCAAAAATGTAACAGAAGAAATCGTTACCATTTTCTGGTTAGAGTCAACATGGTATGTAATATTAATTTTTATTTTTTTAGTAAAATCCAACATCATAGCTATTTGTTCTCTGAAATATATCAATAGAAATGAAGGACCTGCAGTGTCTAATTGTTTTGAGCTTCCTGGAGTCCTACTGCTTAGTCCTGCTGCTAAGTCCTATTGGGCTTAGCTATAAGAGGGTAGGAAATACCTAAAGGAACTCCACAATCTTGAAAACATTCCATTTTAGAAGGATGGTTTGATTCCTTCTCAGTGCAATGAATCGGGTGTAATAAAGTAGGAAGAGGAGTTAGGGAAGCATTACTGAGAAATTTTATCATGTAGAAAACTGGCTGTCACCGTTGTGGGTCCTGAAGCAAGACTTGCAGAACTAACACTAGGCACATTTTTGCTCTGTGCTGGGCTCTGCCCATTTAGTGCCCATACAGCCTTATGAAGTAAGGATGACTTTATCCTTCACAATTTGTTTATAGGAACATGAAGCACACATTGCCTATGTAACTTATTCAAGGCCACCAGGTTTGTGTATTGTTAGCTTGGCTTTGAATTCAGTTAGGTTTATTTCAGAGCTCAGCTCTTAATTCCAGTGATCAATTACAGCACTGTACAGTAGAGTCACAGAATCATGTATAAAATCTCAGATTCTCTCTTTTTTAAAAAATGTATTTGCTTTTATTTGAAAGAGTTACAGAGAGAGGGAGAGGGGGAGAGAAAGAGAGAGAGAGAGAGAGAGAGAGAGAGAGAGATTCCTGATCTGCTGAGTCATTCTCCAGATGGCTGCTGTGGCCAGAGCTAGGCCAGGCCAAAGGCAAAAACCAGAAGCTTCCTCCAGGTCTGCCACGTAGGTGGCAGAGGTCCAAACACCTGGGTCATCTTCCACTGTTTTTCCCAGGCCATCAGCAGGAAGCTGGATTGGATATAGAGCAGCCACGATATGAATTGGCATCCATATGGGATGCCGGCATCACAGGTGATGGCTTTACCTACTATGCCACAATGCCAACCCCTCAAATTTTCTTGTAGATGCATTTAAAAAAGGAAAACAAAATAGGTGTGACTAATTTTAGTAAAACATTTAATCTAGCAAATTATGTCCAAAGCATTACCATTTTGATATGTAAGGGGTGTAAACATTTTAATGACATACCTTAAATTCTTTTTTCATATCTCTTTTTGGAATCTAATGTGTGCTTGATGATTCTGTACATCTCAGTGTGGACTGAGATGTGCCCAATAGTGCCCAATAGGCACATAGTGCTGATGGCCTCCACACTGGAGGGTGGAACTCAGTGACCTGCACTCAGTTTTCTATTTATACTTCCTATGTTCATATAATCTTTATTCTTTTTGTTTTGGTTTCTTAAAAAATGTGGAGATCATGGGCACTAAAACTGAAAGTAAATTTGACTTTAAAGAAAAAAAAAAAAGGAAGGAAAAGCGCCCAGGAGTAATATAGTCATTGTTTGGAGTTTCTAATAATAATGCCTGCTAAGGCTGATGTTCTTAAGTGCCTTCTGTCAGATTTCTGAAATATTTTGAGTTCAACTGCATGCCCATTTAAGAACATAAGGCTCATTTACCATATTTCCCTCTTGGCCAAGCAGAAATCTAAAAATAAACTCTTAAGTTCTTAGGTTTGACCTAACTCTTTATATAAATATCCGTTTGCAGTTGTTATTTTAGCAAAAGAAAAATCCAGTCTCTCAAGTCTTTCGGTTGTAAAGGAAACTGATTTCTCCTCTGAATACTTCCTTCCTCTAAATCATACACTAATGGGTGGAGGAGGGGGAGGCAAAAATTAGATTTTATTTAATCTTTTTCCCACAAGAGAGCATAAATGACAACACCCCCCCCCCCACATTCTTTTACTATTTCCCTTCCCACTACCAAATTTTAAGTGATGATTAGCGTCTGAAAAGCTTGGTCCCTTACTACAAAGCTTAACTCTGTAAACCGTGTCGAGCTTTGATCTGAGGAGTAACATCTTATCTACCAAGTTTGGAAGTATGCTGTGGGAAATTTCCATGACACATGTGCCTCTGTCTGTATCAGCCCATGTATCCCCCAACACTTGATACACCGTGGACAACAATAGATAGTAGCTACTTGTTGAAGTAAATTTATTTTAATTTATTGGAGAAAAGTCAAGAAAAGCTGTGAAGAGATTGTTTTAGAAGAAAAGTGATTTATTATTTCCAAATGCATTAGTGGAAATTCTTTGGAGGGGTATTTTGATGAGAAAGGAGTGACCTGTGAGGAAGGAATGACATAAAGATGTGGTAGAAACTACTGGAACTTAAAAGGCTCATTAGATGCTGGGGGTTTCTCCTTGAACCTGTTTTTAAATAAAATTTTAATATGAGCAAAATGTAAAAATTAAATATAAAATAGAATGATGTACATAGAAGAATATTTGTACAATTTTCATCAAGGGAGAAACTTTAAAATAGACAGGAAACTTAAAAAGATCATGGTTATGTTCAAAAACTACACCAGCATAAATACGTGTAAGTGCAAATATAAGTGTGTGTGTGTCTGTGTTTAAATATGTACCTTATGCAAAATGTTGGATTAGGGAAAATATATGCAACTATAATGCCATCAGGAGGCAGGAAAGTTATACTCTAATATATCAATGACTACTAATTATAACATAGATCATAAATAAACAAAATGAACAACAAATATTTTCTTCTTCACTAATGAATCAGGAAATTTCGATGCATACAAAGATTAGATGGAGTTTTTGCACGCATAGACAAACATGAAATTTAAAAGTGACAGCATCATTTAAAGATTTATTTATTTATTTAAATGCGGAGTGACAAAAAGGGAGACGCGCGAGCACACAAACACACACACAGACACACAGAGATCTTCCATCTGCTGGTTCACGCCACAAATAGCCACAACAGCTGGGGCTGAGCCAGGCTGAAGCTAAGAGCCTGTAACTCCATCCAGGTCTCCCAAGCGGGTAGCAGGGGCCCACGTGTTCGCTCCATTTCCACTGCTTTCCCAGGCACATTAGCAGAGAGATGGATGGGAAGTGGAACAGATGGACTCCAACTGGCACTCCAATATGAGAGCCCCACATAGCAAGCAGCGGCTTAACCTGCTGCACCACAACTCCATCCCAGTAGCAGTCTCTCACACTACTGAAGTGGGTCCTCTCCATAGCTAACTTGGATTGTGAATTTTTAGAAATTATTCTGGGAATGGCTATCACAATTAAGGCATCCTATACTTTTACTTAGCAGTGTCAATTTTGGAATCTTTCCAGTAGAAATTAATATACATAAACACATAAGTTTTACAGGATTTATTGCAGACTTTTTAAGGTGACAAAAACTTGGATGAAACTTGAACATCTATCAGGGTAATGTCTGAATGCACTGTGGTGTCATCACAACATGGGCTTCTGTGTAGTTATTAACAATGAGACGTACATACCTCGCCAAGGAAGTTAGATCAGATTGTCAAGGCTGTGAGAGTCTCCTGGTTTCCCTCAAATCAAAAGTCTGGGGAAGAAAAAGGGGGACTTCCTCTCAGTGACTTAGGTGCCACGCCCTAGTCCTCTGTAGTCATGGCTGTGATTGGCACATGAATCCCCAGCTCTAGCCCCATTAGTGGTGGGAAGGCGGGGCTTGTCAGGGCATTTTCCCAGTTGGAGCTGCTTTCGCTGTGTGGTTTGAAGGACAGTCATTAGGCACCCGGAAGCTCTGTCCCAATCTGGTTCCAGAGGGACCAGTGTGGCCTGGTAGAAGAAGAATTAGGGGGCGCTGGATTCTGTCCCGGTTGCCCCTCTTCTAGGCCAGCTCTCTGCTGTGGCCAGGGAGTGCAGTGGAGGATGGCCCAAGTCCTTAGGCCCTGTACCCCATGGGAGACCAGGAGAAGTACCTGGCTCCTGGCTTCGGATCAGCGCGATGCGCCGGCCGCAGCGTGCCAGCCCCGGCGGCCATTGGAGGGTGAACCAACGGCAAAGGAAGACCTTTCTCTCTGTCTCTCTCTCTCTCTCTCACTGTCCACTCTGCCTGTCAAAAATTAAAAAAAAAAAAAAAGAAGAAGAAGAATTAGGTACATGCTTGGCTTGGCTTTTTCCCCCTAATTATCGCCTGGTTTTTGTCAGACTGAGTGCTTGGCATTGATTAGGAACCCAAAATCTATTGCTTCTTCCTCTCATTTTAGGCTTTTAAAAAGTATTACATCAATTATTGTATTTTTCCAAATAGCTTTTAATGTTAACTGACTAGAAGATTATGATGATGTTTGATTATATAGTTATTTATGAGATAGTAGAAGTACAAAATTGCATCATGACTTTCTTATGTCAGAAGGCTCAATATGTATTTCATTGCATATTATTTAGTTATAATCTCCATACAGAGAATTTATAATTGAAAATAGAAAGTGTGATTAAAAAGAAAAAAAAGGATTTTAAGTAAATATAGTAGACTTTATGGAGAGTTCCATACACTGATATCTACTAGTAGCATTAGTATGAACTGTCATTGCTCAAAACATGTTAACAAAATATCTTTCCCAACTGTGTGAAGTTAAAGAAAATCATACTCCCTATTCTAGTGAAATCTCCTTGTGTAAATGTTCACATTTAAAATGATACCAATCAGCTGGATAATTTGCTTTAGGCAACAGACTTAACTTTAAAATGATACTTAGTGGCTTCAAACCTGATTCTTCCTTTTAAGACAGTAATTTGTGAGGCTGACTTTGATGATGATTCCAAATGAGGAGATCCCCAAATATCTGCACAGTGACAATATCAATCAAATTATCCCACAGCCTCTCAAGACGACTATCTCCATCCAAACAAATCTCACTTGGATGCATAAATTCTGAGATGTATGTTAAAAATTGGTAGCACTGGCCGGCGCCGTAGCTCCTCCTGCGGTGCCAGCACACGGGGTTCTAGCCCCGATCAGGGTGCTGGATTCTGTCCCGGTTGCCCCTCTTCCAGGCCAGCTCTCTGCTGTGGCCCGGGAGTGCAGTGGAGGATGGCCCAAGTGCTTGGGCCCTGCACCCCATGGGAGACCAGGAGAAGCACCTGGCTCCTGGCTTCGGATCAGTTGGGTGTGCCAGATGCAGCGCGCCAGCTGTGGCGGCCATTGGAGGGTGAACCAACAGCAAAGGAAGATCTTTCTCTCTGTCTCTCTCTCTCACTGTCCACTCTGCCTGTCAAAAAAAAAAAAAAATTGGTAGCACTCCTTAATAACCAGTCTGGAGAGAGTAATGAAAAGTACATAAAGGGATTTAGGAGCAGGAAGTTTCCGACTCTCCTGCCCGTCTGGTGGTGAAATCTTGAAAGGCCTAATGGGTCCAGGCTGTTAAAAATCTCCATTTTCCTGGCTTTGTTCCTGAATATCGGGACCTGTGTGCCCCACTTCTTCCCCATTTATTTCAAGGATTACTCACATTTCCAGGCCAGCAGCTAAATCCTTACCTTGTTCATTTTCACCTCATTTCAAACAGTGTTTTAGACAAAAATCCTCTCCAATTTTGCTTCACCGTTACTCCCTTCTTGAGAGTCCTTAATTACAGGTTCAAGGCAGATAATATTTTTCAACAAAGATTAAAATGACTATTTTGCCATGTTTCCCCTCAGGGCTGCTGTGTCCCACAACTCCAGGTGTAGGTTTGCCTTGCTCTTTCCAATGGCCCTGCACCGTGCCACTGGCTCCAGTGCACACAGATGACACGCCGTGGGCTGTGGGCTGTGGCAGCTGTGTCAGCCCTCACCGTTATATGGCATGCTTTATGTTTGGATCTTTAAAGCTTCAGATCCAAAGTGCAGCTTGTGCATAGCTCTTACTATATAGTTCTAAATACTCAGTCCACGGTACTTTCAAAGTAGTTTTTACAGCCAATGGCATGATTTTAAATAAATTGTATTTGATATTTTGCACAGGTGTATGCCATTTACAAAACATTAA
The DNA here is from genome assembly GCF_051225735.1 of Oryctolagus cuniculus. Taxonomy (NCBI): domain Eukaryota; kingdom Metazoa; phylum Chordata; class Mammalia; order Lagomorpha; family Leporidae; genus Oryctolagus; species Oryctolagus cuniculus. The sequence continues at coordinate 101,071,573 of NC_142871.1, read as the reverse complement.
TCTGGAAGATGCTACTTTCCAAAAATATATATCAAGGAGGGCAAAAACTGGAGGCCAGAGCTATCATGTACAGAGCCAGCTGATTTCTTCATAGATTGTTTGCTTCTGATGAAAACACGCATGGGGCTTAAAAGGATTTCTGTGTAAGGAGAGCCTTTTGATTTGCTACTCCTGTTCCAGAAATAATGTTCACAAGCATCCCTCTGATTCCTACATTCCCTAGCTTCTCTTACAGTTCATTTGGCCTGGATGACTACTTCACCAGGCAGTATGAGCACAAGCTGCTGGCTGCCTCCGTCTGCGTCCTGTCAGCTGCAGGAGCCCGGAGACCTGGAGCTCTGGGTGGCGGCACTGCAGATAGAGGAAGGTTTCCTGACAGACAGCAGACTGCGATGTGAGCTCAAAGGAAACGTTTGTTGCTTTATGCCACCGAGATTTGAGCATCAATTTTTGGTCATTATGATCTAGTTCATCTCACTTATGACAATAAATACAATGTTTTCAGGAACTACAGACCGCTTTCATCCTGTAACCCTTAATTCCCATCTGTAGAGACTGCTCTGTAGGATTTATTTATAAATTAAACTGTGGAATGAGTGCATAGTTGCTGAACATTTCCACATATCTAGCATCATGAATTATACCAAAGAGAGTTCACTTTACCATGTTTCTTAGATTCTAAGATGCACTATATGCCACATTTTAACACTCTAACATCCATATGCATCTTATACAAGATAGTATCTTAGATTTCATGAATGTTTTATTTTTAATCACTTGGAAGCATTTTTTGGTGCTTTATCATTTCCAGGTTATTATTATAGGAATAGATTATCATTGCCCTGTAATTATATTTGTTAATAGAGTGCCAATCTATGATCCTTTTAAGTTGTGGCACGCACCGTATAGCTGTTTCTTACACCTGTTCTGAACACTCTGTCCTGGCCAACTCCCCATTCTTTGGAATTCTGACCCTACTCAGTGTTCTTCCATTTTGATCTTTGCTTTTCACATGAGGTTTTTGCCCATACATTGCTTTTCGGGCTACTAAAATCTGGTCCGTGGCAGGTCCGATTTCTTCTCCCTCCTCCCCAGAAGTCGCCTTACATCTCCAGACTCCAGCTTCTGACCTGGGCCATGCTCCTCTGCACTTAGTGCAGCTGCTCATGCTTGAATCCCCTGCTGTGTTTATTCAGGTCTCACAGGCATGCAGCATAACTCCCCAGTGGGGCGGGAGAGAGGGTGGTAACAGCAATGGAGTGGAAAACCCTTCATTACCTTCTTGACCAAAGTTAAGGTTAATAATCAAACATCATAATACACTGAAAATTCTAGGAATATTTGGATTATTAAGCAATTTTCACAATTATTGGCTTTTTCAGAGGGTCCAAAATTGCTAACTGAACAGTTTGAAAAATCCTCTTCATCAGTTTATTATTAACAAATAGATAACTTTGAACTTACTACACATAGTTTTATAGGACTTGGCTAGAATGCCTGAAAACTAATACTCTGAGATCCTATAAGAAATTATTACTTCAGAAAGAAGGTAATTTTCCCCCCTAGAAAACCAGGATTAATATTTCAATCATTTGTCTTTTTTTCCTTATTTATGTCTTGCCCACAGTGAAAATATACTGAATTGAATAAAAATATATGCTGTATATTCGTTAATGAAACAATGGTCAAGTGCATTATTTTAAACCATGTCATGCAATCTCATAAAACCATTAAAATGAAAACTTCAAAGAATGCTTGTACATGGAAGGTTAGCATGAAATGATGCTGAAAAAGAGCAGAGTACAAATTTTCTATACATTAAGATTAAAATCACAGTCATAGTTGCAGAATAAGGACTTCAACTGTATAGCTGCTTTGAATTTCTTTTAAAAATTATTTATTTACTTATTTGAAAAGGCAGAGTAACACATAGAGAGAGGATAGAAAGAGAGAGATAAATCTTAAATCTGCTTATTCACTCCCCAAATATTTCTTTTTTCTTTTTTTTTCTTTGAAAGGCAGAGTGGACAGTGAGAGAGAGAGACAGAGAGAAAGGTCTTCCTTTACCGTTGGTTCACCCTCCAATGGTCGCCGCGGCTGGCGCACCACGCTGATCCGAAGCCAGGAGCCAGGTACTTATCCTGGTCTCCCATGGGGTGCAGGGCCCAAGCACTTGGGCCATCCTCCACTGCACTCCCTGGCCACAGCAGAGAGCTGGCCTGGAAGAGGGGCAACCGGGACAGAATCCGGCGCCCCGACCGGGACTAGAACCCAGTGTGCCAGTGCTTCAAGGCGGAGGATTAGCCTAGTGAGCCGCGGCACCGGCTCCCAAATATTTCAATAGCTAGGGCTGAGCCAGGCCAAAGCTGGGACCTGGGAACTCTTTCTGGTTCTCCCATAAGAGTGGCAGGAACCCAAGTACTTTGGCCATCATCTGCTGGGAGGCACATTAACAGAAAGCTGGAATGGAGAGTGGAGCCAAGATTCAAACTCAAACACTCTGATTTGGGATGTGGGCACCCCAAGCAGAGGCTTAACCTGCTGTGCCACCACACCTGTCCAGTTGCTTTGAATTCAAATGGATCAAAATATTCTTTACTATTACATAGACTAATGAGGGAGGGGTTACTTTTGGTGATTCTATTTTTTTTAAAGATTTATTTATTTGAAAGTCAGAGTTACACAGAGAGAAGGAGAGGCAGTGAGCAAGAGAGTTCTTCCATCTGTTGGTTCACTCCCTAATTGGCCGCAATGGTCATAGCTGCACTGATCCTTCTTCCGGGTCTCCCACATGGGTGCAGGAGCCCAAACACTTGGGCCATCTTCTACTGCTTTCCCAGGCCATAGCAGAGAGCTGGATCGGAAGTGGAGCAGCTGGGATTTGAACCAGTGTCCATATGGGATGCTGGCATTGTAGATGGCAGCTTTACCTGCTAAGCCATAGTGCTGGTCCCTGTGATTCTATTTCTATGAGAACTTCAGTAGCTTTCCCAGGGAGGCAATAGTTGAACATATTACAGTTCAAAGCTGGACCTGATCACTGAGACTCACAATAGGCATAGGGCCAGGGAAGGTAGGGAGAGGACAAAGTCTGCTTGTTGTCACTGGGAAGCTCACCAGACAGGAGAGGGTGCTATACTACCCAAACTTGATGCAGAGACACTACTGGGAATTTGGAAGGGGGTGAGGCAGGATTGAAGGTGGGGTCAATTTTGAGTATAATAATTAGCAAATTCACTTGGATTATCTTCAAATCCTACCTTTTCCTTTTTTCTCTGTTCCCAAGCACTTGTACCAAGTTTAGAATAAAGCTGAAAATGCAAAAGAAGTCAAACAAATGAGCAGAACTCTGTGTTTGCACACATGCACATATGCATATAATATAAAGAAGGTGAAACCTACCTTTCTGTTTTTGTTCTGAAATGGACATTTTCATATTTAGAGCATTAACAGTTGCTATAGAAAATGAAACCAGAATAATATATATTGCAGAGACTCAGTCTGTGGTCAGAACAAATTCAATTGGACAGCAGAGAGGAATGTAATGGCCACTTGGAAGCTCCGGGTTCCTGAATTATTTGGGAGAAACCTCATTTCCATGGCGTTTCTAGTGTAGAAGCACTACATGTTATGTAGGGAAGCATGGGGTGTATGAAGATATACACATAAAGATTTATATAAACAAAAGTGCTGAACTGGACTTTTCTCAAGGTCCAGGAGCTTGTGAGAGTACACTGACACTGGATACTATATTATTTAGTCATTGAAGACTTAGACTTTATAAAAAGACTTCCTAAACTTTATAATATGACTTTCTGGTATATAACCTTTAGCAGATTGCAAAAGCCTCTTTTTGCCTTAGTTTCTTTATCTGAAAAACATGGTTGTTGTGAATATTAAATGAGCTCAAGCACATACCATAATCACAGTTGTTTCCAGCATGCAAAGTTTAACTGTGGTGATGGTGATGATGACTGTGATGACGCATATGATTCAGACCCAAAGAAAATAAAAGTCATCTTATGACCCACATTTTAAATAATATGCCCAACATTGGATCTAGGAATCTATAGAGCTTATTTAGAAGTCTGGCCTTGCAAGCTCCAGAAAGGACCATGTAAACTCCAGTGACCACTTCAACACTCTTTGTCTTCCCTCACAGAAATAGTAGATGTACTAGTTAGAGTACTTCTGGATACTAGAGTAGAATGAAGAACAGGCTTACAATGGTAATGGTTTATTTCTTGCCCACACAAAGTCCAAGTGTGTGCTATTGGTCAGATGGTAGATTTCCTTTATGGAGACATTTAGAAACTAAAGGTCATTGCATGGCATAATAACTGTCCCCTAGGTCATCAAAGTCTTTTGACCATTTGCCAGTAGGAAATACATCACCTCCATTCTTACTGCATTGGTAAGTTCCAGTTGCTTGGTCTCACCTATGGGCCAATGGGGCTGGGAATCATAGTCTCTAATTGAGTCATGATCTCCCAGAGACATGTGTGTTTTGTGAAAGGGCAGGATGCATTTTTAAAAAAGGTTTTATTCATGTATTTGAAAGGCAGAGTTACTGAGAGAGAAAGAGAGAGATCTTCCATCCACTGGTTCACTCCCCAAATGGCAGCAATGGCTGGGGCTGGTCAGGTCAATGCCAGGTGTTACGAGCTTCTTCTGGGTCTCACTTGTAGATGCAGGGACCCAAGCACTTAGGCCACCCTCTGCTGGTTTCTCAGGTGCAATAGCAGGGAGCTGAAATGGAAATGGAGCAGCTGAGGTTTGAACCAATGCCCATATGTGACGCTGGCGCCACAGGTGGCAGCTTTACCCACTACACCACAACACAAGGCCGTGGATACATTTTCATAGACAGGTAGCTGTGTTTTCAAGATGGGAAGAAGAATAGTTGGAAGAAGACACTGAATTTCAAGAAGGGAGGAGCCATGTCTCATTCTTGTCTAGATACTTACTAAACTACAGAACTGGCAGGGCCACCCTGACAAGTCACTTGAGACAGAAGGTTAGGGAGATCCTGGGAAATCTTGTTGTGTGTACCCTGCAGTTACAGAGCCAAATGTAAACATGAGAACTGGTGCTCATTTTCACCTGTTATTTCACATCACGGATGCCTCACTGGAGCAGCAGCATCAGTGAAGGCTGTAGCCATCTGGAGTAGTGCATACGGGGCAAGCTACCAATCTGTCTGAAATCCACACAGGGAAGTCAGGAGCTGCTATGACTTTACAAGAAGGTACAGAAGAACTAGAGGAAGAGACGGATGATATGGATCTATTCAGACAGCTTCTGGTTAGGTAAGATGAAGCCCCACACAGAGAAGCATTTGCAGGCATGCATCCATGGCGTAGCCAAGAGGGAGATGTGCTTGATCCTCTCTAAAGATCTCCACAAATGAAGGTCATGGTGAAGCTGAAGAGTGTCTTTTTTTAATTAATTAATTTTTTTTTTGACAGGCAGAGTGGACAATGAGAGAGAGAGACAGAGAGAAAGGTCTTCCTTTGCCGTTGGTTCACCCCACAATGGCCGGCGCGGCTGGCGCGCTGCAGCCAGCGCACCGCGCTGATCCGATGGCCGGAGCCAGGTACTTCTCCTGGTCTCCCATGGGGTGCAGGGCCCAAGTACTCGGGCCATCCTCCACTGCACTCCCTGGCCACAGCAGAGAGCTGGCCTAGAAGAGGGGCAACCGGGACAGAATCCGGCGCCCTGACCGGGACTAGAACCCTGTGTGCCGGTGCCGCTAGGCGGAGGATTAGCCTAGTGAGCCGCGGTGCCGGCCTGAAGAGTGTCTTTAAGAAGGCATGCATAGCATCTTCACAGAGACACTCGTGTTGATGGAGACAAATAGATTCTAGTGTTACCTTCCCCCAATCAACAGCAACCAACTATGTCAGACCCCTGCCATGTTCCCTAATTCTTTCCCTGTGAAACATCATAGGAAGAAGAATGGGAGGAGTACAAAAGCAGATCATGTCTCTTAAGAACTACTGATCCCACAGGCCAGAGATTAAGTCTGAGCTATGGAGATGAAGAAATATGAGAGCAGAATTTAAAATGAGAAGCATTAAATGAAACTGTTCTAAAATCTGAAAGGGATCAGAAAGCTACAGTATCTTACAGACAAGGAAGTGAAAAAGAAAATCCCACATTTTATGGTTAAATATAATGATAGGAAAACGCAAAACAAAACAAAACAAAACAAAACAAAACAAAAAAAAAAGCAAGCAAGCAAGCAAATAAAATCCCCAACATGTCATATATGTCCCCTCCAGGACTATACCATTGGGTAAACTGGTTACCCAAGCACATTAAGTGTAAAAGCTAGAGTTGGAGTTAGAAGACATCACTTTCTTCTATAGTATTTGTTTTAATTGATTGACTAAAATAGGCTTAATTCATTGCTCTTATCTGCCATCATGTGTTTGCCATGGGGAGGAAGTGGACCAGGTGTCCGTTTGGCTTTGCAACATTTCAGAGCCCAAGTGATGTTTCTGTGAGCCACTCATACCTAAAGATGAGGAAGGAGTGATTTTTTTTTTCTTCCAAGAGGCATTGAGAGCCTTGATGCTGGTATGATTGACAGGAAGCTCCTCTTTGAAGCAGCAAAGACCAGAGAGAGTCTTAGGAATTTAAATATTTAGGAGGGACTTTTGGGGACTAGGAAATACAGAGACAGGTGAAGCCTTTGAGCTAACAAAATCCAGTTTCATAGTTTGTGTGTTGTCATTTGTTTCTACAAATGCATAAGACATGAAGACATATGGGTTTCATGGATAAATAATTAAGACAAATATTTATCCATTCATTCATGTTTATTCAATTATGTACTTTGCATCACATACTATGTTAGATTCTGGTCATACAAGCAAAAGTAAAATACCCATACCTGGCTAAATTTGTAAAAACAAATATACAGGGAGGATTAAGATGGAAAAGTAGGAAGGGAGTTTACCTCTCTAGTCTAGAAGATAGTTTTAGAAAAAGTAGAGAGAGTTCAATCTCAGAAAAGAGATAGAGAGAAAACAGCAGAGGAAACTCCACACAAACTAGAGAGAGATGGTGACCTACTTGAGTGTGTGGGCATGCACAAATCAGGACCCTAGCAGCTGAAAGCCTTCACACCAGATTTGGAGAGAGGTGAGACCAGACTGCAGCAGCCCAAGCCACTGGAGATAAGGCTGCAGGAAAAGCAGGAGAGAATCCATCTTGGAGCCCTGTGGGGGACAGTCTACATGCCAAACTAGATGTCCTGATCACCCTGCAACAGTCTTCTGTAACAAGCCAATAGAGAGCGGGTGTCATTTTGAACATATGTAACAGCTGTACCAACTTGTGCCGGTGTCCAGCAACCAGCTGGACACTCCTGAATCTGGTGGGGAGAGCTGATTGAGGGCTGGGTGCTCATGATTGTGGGAGGCTTGTGTGCCAGGACTGTGAAAAGACTGAGACTACAGGGCTTTGTAAACACTGAGGCTCCTGGAAAAGCTCAGGGTATGGCTGGGACTTTGGGCAGTCACTGTAGGAGGCTCCACACGCTCAGGGCTCCCTGGTTCCCTGGTGAGAGACATTGCTGGGACATTTGCTTACACCAAGGACAGCACAGATCTTTGTGTGGTCCTTGTGGAAGTACAGATGAATATCATACCCACTGGGGCTAGTGCCCAGGCACTGATCTCCTTTAAGGAGAGCAAATGAGCTGAGTCTACACCAACAGAAGAAAACCTCCCCTCTGATTAAAAAAAAAAAAAAGAAATTTACCATGCCCAACCTGGGTGTCACCTTAACACTCCCTTCACCCTGAAGCACTAAATAGAGCTCCTTGGCTACACCCACCACACACCTCTAGGTTTTCCCTGAAAGCAGACACTCCACAAATCCACACAGACATAGTCCAAAGGTAAAAGCTGCCACAGCAAAAAAACAAAGAAACCAATGAGTATCTCCACAAATGCCGAATAATAAACATACTAATTCAAGAAACAAGAATAAGGAACACAACATGATGCCCTCAAAAGAATACAACATTTCAATACTAGATTGTGAAGATGAAGAGTTTGAAGAAATGCAAGAAATGGAATTAAAAAATTATCATAAGATTACATAGAAGTAATCAAAAGCAAATGCATGCACTAATGAAACCTGTACATGACACAAAAGAAAATTTCTACCATGAAATTGAGATCTTAAAGAGAAAGCAAAATGAAATCTTGGAAATGGAGTATTCAATAGAACAAATAAAAATGCAGTGGAAAGCCTTAACAACCGAATTGGTGAAGCAGAAGAAAGAATACCTGACTTAGAAGACAAATTGCAGGAAATTATGCAGTCAGACAAAAAAACAAGAAGAGAAAATTAGAAAATTAAAAAACACTGTTGGGAATCTATAAGATACTACCAAACAATCCAACATATGGGTTCTAGGAGTTCCTGAAGGCGGAGAAAGAGAGAACGGATTAGAGGGCCTTTTTAGTGAAATAATAATAGGAAATTTCCCTATTTTGGAGAAAAAAAGTAGCATCCAAGTACAGGAAGCACATAGGACTCCTAATAGACATGACCTTCTTCACCATGACACATTGTACTCAAACTCTCCACAGTAAAACATAAAGACAAAATTCTAAAATATGTGTGAGAGTAATGCCAGATTACTTTCAGAGGGTCTCCAATTAGACTCACAACTAACTTCTCATCAGAAACCCTATGGGTTAGGAGAGAATAGTGAGATGCATTCTAAGTCTTAAGAGAAAAAAGCTGTCAACCTAGAATACTGTACCACACAAAGCTTTCATTTATGAATGAAGGTAAGAAAATAAAATCTGGTAATTTACAACAAAATGGATGAATCTGGAAAACGTCATACTTAGTGATTTAAGCCAGTCCCAAAGGGACAAATACCACATATTCTCCCTGATCTTTGATAAATAACAGAGCACCTGAAAGACAATCTGTAGAAGTGAAATTGACACTTTGAGAAGCAATAACTTGAGCAGCCCTTGTCCTGACTGTTGAGGAATAGTTTTTTTTTTACACTTTTGTTAGACAATTTACTTAACATAGAGTTAAACATATATGTATAAAGTCAATTGAGAATAGATTGCAGTAAAAAAAAATAAGAGTGGGAATAAGAGAGGGAGGAGGAAGAGGGGTTGGGAGTATGGGTGGGAGGGTGGGCACAGTGGGAAGAATCACTATGTTCCTAAAGTTGTAATTGTGAAGTTTGGAAAGCTGTATGTTTCTGCATGCATTCCTACGTACTTACTTCTATGGGTACAGTTTAAAAACTTGCCATGGAACCCGAAATCACCTTAAGCTGAGTGGAAAAATACCATCTTAAGTATTAAAGTAATCATAGGGTTAGGATTAAGGGTCTGGAAATAATAACAAACAGAATTAAAAAGGAGTCAATGCTCCAACATGGGAAGCAGCCCACAGAGCAGGATCATAGAATGATAGTCATTTTTAATAGCACTCTGACCTCAGAATCAGCCTTTAAGGCATTCTGGTCTGGTTGAAAAGCACACAAGAGCATTTCAGGCATGGAAAGCCAAGACACTGAGGCAAAAAATGTCTTATATAAAGGATCTTGGTGGATGAGATCCAGTGGAAAGATGTAGTCATTAAAAAAGGAGATATTTTTCTCTGAATGGAGGAGAGTGCTTCCACTTTGCTTACAGCCTTGTCTAAATACTGATGGAGTTTGTGGATTTAAAAGTCTTCCATAGCACACTAGGTTAATCCTCCACCTGCAGCACCAGCATCCCATATGGGCACCGGGTTCTAGTCCTGGTTGCTCCTCTTCCAGTCCAGCTCTCTGTGGTGGCCTGGGATAGCAGTGGAGGATGGCCCAAGTCCTTGGGCCCCTGAACCTGCATGGGAGACCAGGAAGAGACTCCTGGCTCCTGGCTTCAGATTGGCGTAGCTCCAGCTGTTGCGGCCATTTGGAGAGTGAACCAATGGAAGGAAAACCTTTCTCTCTGTCTCTCTCTCTCACTGTCTGTAAACTCTACCTGTCAAAAAAAAAAGTCTTCCAGGGGCCGGCACTGTGGCACAGTGGGTTAATGCCCTGGCCTGAAGCAGTGGCATCCCATATGGGTGCTGGTTCTAATCCCAGCTGCTCCTCTTCCAATCCAGCTCTCTGCTATGGCCTGGGAAAGCAGTAGAAGATGGCCCAAGTCTTTGGGCACATGTACCCATGTGGGAGACCTCGAAGAAGCTCCTGGCTCCTGGCTTCAGATTGGCACAGCTCTGGCCATTGTGGCCATCTGGGGAGTGAACCATCAGATGGAAGACCTCTCTCTCTCTCTCTCTCTCTCTTTCTCTCTCTCTCTCTTCCTCTCCTTTCTCTGTGTAACTCTGACTTTCAAATAAATAATAAAGTAAATCTTTAAAAAAAAGTCTTCCATAGCCTAGGCAGCTCATGTCAAGAGCCTTGGGTGATCACTGACCTTATACATAAGAGTGTTAATTGTTCAGTTAACTAGAGTCATTGTGCACTAACTTCCTATGCAGGACCTCTGTCCTCAGAGAGTTGTATTGTAACGATGTCTAAGTGCTCCCAAAAAAATGTATCATTCTTGGGTGCGTCATTAAAGTTAATTAAATTTCAAAAAAAAAACAAAAAACAAAAAAAAACAAAAAAAGAAAGTGAAATTAACTTCAAGATGCAATGACTTTGAACAGCCCTTGTCTGGACTGTTGAGGAACAGTTTTGTTTTGTTTTGGTTTTGGATTTTTTTTTTACCATGCAAATTGTTGAGCTCTTTATTTAGTATAGAGCTGGTCTTCTATGTATAAAGTTAATTGAAAATGGATCTTAGTGGAGAATGGTACTGGGAATGGGAGAGGGAGGAGGAGGAGGGGTGGGAGAGTAGGTGGGAGGGCATGTATGGTGGGAAGAATCACTATATTTCTAAAGTTGTACTTATGCATTATGAAATGCATGAAATCTGTATTCCTTAAATAAAAAGTTTCTTTGGGAGGAAAGTTAAAAAACAAACAAAAAGAACCCCACGATTACAAGGAGCTTTAAATGGGACACCTGATCTAGTCCACAAGTGGAAGGGGATGGTTCAGGGAGGTAACACATAAGTTCAAAGTGATAGGGCAACAGTAAACAGTATGTTCCTTTCATGTTGTTTTAATACCCCTTTCATAATAAATAATGATCATAAAAGAAAAGAAATGAAAATCTTGGCACAGGAAACCAAATGGATAAAAGCTGTAAAAGGTCCTCATGTTTCTCTTTATAGTCCAAGTAAATTAAAAGTTGTTTAACTCTCTGATGAAAAGTCTTCATCACCCAGTTTCTACTTTCACTGCTTAATCCAGACAGCAGCTTCCATTTGTTCAGTTCCCCTTTCTTTCATTCCTGCCACATCCTGCTCATTTCTCCTTGAAATAAATCCCCTTAAAGTTTTTTTTTTTCTTGGTCAGTGTGTAATTGCAAAACCCTAAATTAGTTTCAGAAGAAGAGTATTAAACAAAGTTGTAGATCCATCACCCTTCTTTGCTATATTCTGAATATTTTAGAGAAAGATAGCTATCATGACTTTTAAGGAATGTACCAAGTTGTTGTTATGTGAGGAACTCAAAAAGGAAGAGTGTTTTAATAGCAAACTATGAGCATCTCATGATTCTGATGAGATTCTCATGAGAGGGGATTTAGATGCCTCAGTGGATTTCAGGACAAGGTGAAGAGACTGTGATGCAGGCATTGAATTTGAGAACCCCAGTTCAAATCTATTACAAACACACACACACACACACGATAGTAATATTCTCATGGACTCACTTACATGCTTGAATTTAGGAAAACTGCAAAGATTTAAGTAATCCCAGACCATTGTTTCTGACAGTGGCTGTCATTAGGGAAGTACAACTTTTGACCATAATTTCAAAGTGAAGGACAAAGTGTGGAGTGAAGAAATGAAAGAAACAAATATAGGGAAGAAAGACTAGCAGGTTCACCTCCATGGTGACTAGATAAAATAGGTCAGGGCAGAATTGTAACTTTTGCACTTGCTGAGTGTGAAACAATTATTTTTCCCTCCATATAAGCTTTTCCTGAATTAGCCCATGGGCCAAATTTTTCACTTCACTTGAATGATTCCATTTAATGATCCAAATTCAAGTGATTATAGAATATACCTCTATATTTGTTTAAAAAATTCATGTGGTTGTATGCTTGGCAAGAAGGATTCAACACCCCTATTTCTTTGAAAATAAGATAAGACATAGTTCAGAAGAGACAGAACTGCCTGAACCATGAAAATTTCTTTTGTAAAAATTGATAGACTACTTATGAATTTGTAAAAAAAAAAAAAACTCTGAGCTACATGAATGTTTAATACAGTGTTTAAAGTTTAGAAATGTTTACATTATCCTTTTCACTTGACACAAAATCAAGAGCATTTTCTGAAGTCTTAACTACCTTCTTAGTATGTATATGTCGTCACACTTAGCGGACAGCTGCAAGTTTGGGCTTGGTTTGAAGAACATGAAAGTGTATGGAAACTTGCCAAGATATTTCTGTTAATGTATTTGTGGAGCACTACTGGGGTCTTGGGAAGTAAGATAAAGATGGACAAACATAGACAGAAAATATTAGCAATGTTAGAGCTTGCACTTTATGATAGTCTCAAAAACTGATCCTCAGAGAGACTTTCCCACTCTATTTTTAATTCTGGAGCCAAGTGAGTCTCTCCAGCTTGGGATAGTGGGGCTGCCGGGAGGGTTAGTACTTGTAGGAGCAGAGGCTTCTAGCTCCTGAAGATGATGGAGGGTGGAACTGAGCTGAACATGCCCAATTTACTCCTAATTTTTCAATATGATAAGTTACTTTACTCCCCAGTGAGAAGAGAATGAAGCAAGGGAAAGAGGGTAGGAGTGTTCAAGGGAAACAGCTCCTCAGAGAAACCAGAACAGCTGGGAAAATGTGTTTTTCTCTAGCGGAAATGACTCCTTAATCCCTTTGTCTGTTTTCATTCAACACTCTTGGTGGCTCCAACACATGGTTCAAGGTGGCTTTGAGGGATTAAGCCTCAAAACTTTGAGATGTGTAATGCAGTGCTGTTGGTAGCATTGCTTTGTATTGCTTTGTCCTAATGTTTTCCTTTGAGTCCCATGTCCAGAGCTGTGTTAATATGCTTGGATGTTTTAATATTATTGTAAGTAGCTATAACTGGTAAGAATGTTGATAAATAAACCATTAAGATCCTCATTCTTTACTTCACATGGTCTAGTTCCCCAAACAAATCAGTGACACTTTGTCTTGTCCTACAGATGTTTGTTCAGATATATCAGTTACATCATTGTTCAGAACTTTACAGTCCAGATTTTATTCTAAACACAAATGAAAGACATTTCTGTGTTCTTACAAGCATGAGAAATGTGGTGTTCTTACAAGATACAGATAATAACTTTTTGGCATTTATTTTTCTGTCATTATATGTAATATCATGTATATAATAGGGTGCTATTAATACTGTCTACACTATGAAGATCAAGTCAGTTATGATTGCCAAAGTTGAAGCTGTTTTTAGACAGAAAAGCAATCAGTGAGAGATTGTAAAGTTCAGCTCTGTATGCCAAATACAAAAAAAGTTTTTATGAAAACCTATGAATTTTTGGTTTTCAGATGACAATTGAAGAAACAAACATGCAGTAGGTCTTACTGTCTCTATTCCATCTGACTACTAACAAACACATTTTAAAACAATGGCCAAGAGAATTCTGAGTGAAATCTTACAAACCAGGAGGACTAGCAATGGTCTTCTGCCTTTAGTGATTTGGTGACCTTTGAAAATTTGTTAGAGTATAGGTTGGCGGTGTTGTTTCTGGCTAGGCCTTTGAGTCCATGTGAGGACTGAGGGAGGCTGACTGGAATTCCAAAACCAGTGTGTGTTTATACTGTGCACAAATCATGGCTGACCCGTAACTGGGGCTGCTTTCCTGCATTTCTAGAAAGGTGCAAGGGTGCCCTCTTGGGCCCTGGTGAGAAAGCTTTCCTCACACTTTTCTGAAATTCTATGGTCCCTCAAATTAGAAACTTCAAAGGCCATGGTCAAGGTTTAGTCAGCTCAGGTGGAGCCCTTGGAGTGAGTGACAGCAGCTGCATGGGGGAGGGCAGGTTTGCCAGTCACAGCCAATCCCATCGCAAGCTTTCTCCTGGGCTCTTGCTGTGCTGCACTGCGCTGCTGACCTGCCCCATCTCCTCAGTCGGAAGACTTTCAGCTGTTTTAATGATAGGTTAACTTGTACTGTGACCCCTCTGGAAATAATAACGGTGTTCCTTGGCTAAGCCATACAACACTGTTTCTTGAAGTGTCATCAAAATATATCATGTCATTTGTTGCTGTAGCCATAGAGACTTGTGAATCTAAAGGTCAGAAGAACATTGTAGATGATCTCATTTAGCCTATTCTGTAAAAAATGAGATGAAGGGTTAGGATAAATGTAACACAATGAAAAAAATAAAAACACAAAATGTGAATCTGGAAACTGACTGCTATCCTGAACCCCAGATGAATTAAGTTTATATTACACAGTGTTTACAACAAATATGCAAAGGCCTCAAGATAGATGTTATTCCTACTATATACTGAAGACCATGGAGGTTAAAGGTTGTATATAAGGGTATATTACTAAGTTGGAACAGAGTTAGGAAGGAATTCAGATCCTTTGACTTTCAGTTAGTATTTTTTTTTAACACACACACATGCATAAATACATACTGAGAAAATGAAACATAGATTTACAACTAATCAGCTGGTCAACTACCAAACATCCATTGATGTTAGATACTTTCCTGGTCAGTGAGGATATTTTTGAACCGGAGAGTCTATGACCTTCAGCATGTGGTAGGCTAATAAGATAGCCCCCCAATAATTTTTTTGCCTTTTGATATCCATGCAACTTATCTAGTCCCTTCTCACATAAGGATCACCTATGTAGTCAATAGGATATTGTTGGAATGACCACGTGTTACCTGGGAGGCTGGATTATGAAGCCTATTGTGGTTTTATTTCTGCTATCTCTTGGATCACTTGTTCTCAGAGAATCCAGGGCCATATTTTAAGGGTATTCCAGCAACCCAAAAAAGTCCGTATGGTAAAGAATTGAGACCCTCTGTCGACAGCCAGCACAAACCTGCCAACCATGTGCTCTGGCCATCTTGAAGTCATATTTTCAGGCTTCCGATGACTACTGACCTTCCTAACTTATAACTGCAACATCACGTGAGACCCTGAGCCAGACCTACCTACCTAAGTAAGGCATTCCAAAGTCCTCCTATCAAAAATATTTGACATAATAAATGCATGCTGTTTTAAGCTGATGATCCTTATTTTGAATAGTTTATTATGTAGAAATTAGTAAATAATATACAGGAAGTGAAAAAATACACACATAGATTGATAAAATACTTCCAGGTGTACAAGTGTTTTGAAGAAGACAACATAGGACAATATAATTGAGGCATGGGAACAGTTGCTAAGAGAGGAAAAGAAAGGCCTCTTCGAGGAAATAGCATTTGAGTGGAGACATGACTGATCATAAACAGGCAACCCTGGAAGGGCCTGGGGGAAAGAAGTTCATAAAGCAGTAGGAATGCGTGCAAAGACCCTGAGACAGGAAGAGCTTCAGTGTGTTTGAAAGATAGGAGGAAAGTCAATTTGGCTGGAACATGATGAATTAGGGAGAAAGTTTAGAAAGATGAAGTCAGAAATACAGGCAGGGCCAAATGATTAAAGCCCATGAAAGTCACTGGAAGCCACTGGAGGATTTGTAGGCAGAAGAGATGTGCCATCTGATTTATGTGTTAGAAAGATCACTCTGGTTACTGTATGAGCCTTGGATAGCTATACAGTGGGAATACAAAAGACCAGTTAGAGGCTGTTGCAGTGGCTCGAAAGAAGGATGCTTGCCAACTGGACAGGGGTGGCAGCAGTGGAGTGATAAAAACTAACTGGACTCAGGCTGTAATTTGAAGATAAGCTGAAAGGATGTTCTCAGGGATGGGTTTGGGGTGTTAGGGGTAGTGGAATCAAAGGCAACTCAGCTGTGATAGCTGTGGACAAGAAACCACTCTTGGCCTCAGGTTCTTCACGCGGAAAGAAAAACCTAATAACTGGATATATCCTAGTGATATGGCATATACTATGGGAAATTTCTTTAAAAAAAAAGAAGAGATTTTTATTGTTAATGCTCTCCTCAAGTTCGTAAGAGCTCTTCTGCTTTGGAAAGGCAGCAGATACTAGCACAAACCTGGCTGCGAGGATGAACTTATGATTCAGAAGGAGCCCCTGCTAGGAGAAAAGCCTTATTAACTGCTCTGTGCAAAACTGTCCTCAAGGGCAAGAAACTGGTGAGAGCCGAGTCCAGCATTAGGCTGTATTCCTCAAAGGAGAAAGTAGTTCTCAGAAACAGAAAACCCCTTTCTTCAGAGGAAGAACTATGACTAGGATTACAATTATAGGAGGTCTCTTTTCTTTTAAATTTTGGCATCTTATTGAAACCTTTAAGACTTTCTGAGTATTAGTTATAGTTAGGACTTCATGAAGGTGACAGTAAAAGGCAGTTTATTTTTCAATTCCTTCAATTCCCTCCACATAGGAAATATGAGTTCTGATAATATTAAAATCAAAAGGCAGTTTACACTGTGAAACAGTGATATCCTCTAAAGAACCTTCGGAATTAAGTACCCTTGTACAGCGCCGGCAAATGTTTCTAAGAATAACACATGATGGTTTCAGAATGATAAGGCTTACAATTGCATGACTTGTTTATGTTTGGGGAACTAATGAAGAGTTCTGTTACGCTTTATCCTCCAAGGGAAAGACCAGCATGGGTCTCTGTGACCCCATCATGTTATAGTGCCATGCCGTGATACACTACATATCAGCTCTTCTCTCACTCATTCACATTCGCAGACCTAGCTACTTGACATACAGTTAACAACATTGTCTCAAAGTGAAAATCGTTGAAGCACTGAACAGATGTGAATAAAAAGAAGAGATTAGTTTAAAAATATTTCTGTTGCTGTCAGCAATTATTTTGTCCCATGAATGCCACTGGCTACTGGTGCAGAATCTGAATAAAGCTGGTTTCAGTTTATGAGTTTGCTTATTGAAATTTCATTGTGCTTTTCAAACTACATTTTACAGACAGCATCAGATTAAAATGAAAAATAGTTTACATAGATCAGGAAATTATTTTCTTCCATATACTCCGATAGATATGAACATACAGAAAATGTTACAAAACCTATTGTTAGAGAGAGATAAGAGAGATATCTCATCCACTGGCTCACTCCCCAAATTTCCACAAACTGAGCCTGAGCCAATTCAGGTCCGATTATGCAAGCTATTGCCACTGCCTTCTAAGGTCTACCCTAGCAGCAAGCTGGAGTTAGGAGCTAGAAAGGGATATCGAACCCAGATACTCCTGATATGGGCAAAGTCATCTTAACCAATGTCTTACCTGCAAGGCTTATCAGATTCTCTAACGCCACATTTAAAAACACTTCTTTAAAAAAAACATTCCTCTTATTCCTCAAAATAACTGTTATCACTGTCTTTACTGATATAAAATTTTCTTCTTGAATCATATTGAGACATTTTAGATTAAACAATTACAAATTCTGTTTCTCTTGTGAGGTGTTATTTAGTTGAAGCGCCACTATTTGCTTACTGGAAAATTAAAGAATAAAAATATATTGCAGTAAATTAATTATATATGCCAGTGATTTGACAATTCAGAATAATGTGCTGAAATTTCATGGGTGGAAATGAACTTTCTAAGTACAAAAACTTTATGAATAAGACCATAGTTTTAGAAGAAGTTCTTCTAGATAAAATGTCAGCCAACTCAAGATAAAGACCAACATGATGATCAAAAGAGCAGAAGGAAGTGAATACTACACTTGAAATTAAAATATGATCCTAAATTTAAAAATCTGGAACCAGAATACTTGAAAGTTCATATTAATTATGAATGACTATATAACAATATATATTTCTAACTTATATAGAAATTGAAAATTATGTAACAGAACTGTATTAGATAGGGTTCTTTAGAAAAACAGAATCAATAGGATGTGTATATAAAGAGAGATTTATTTTAAGGAGTGATTGTAGAGACTGGCTAGTTTAAAATCTGAAGGATGAACCAGAAGTCTAGATACTTAGGAAAGAACTGATGTTGCATTCAAGTCTGAAGGCAAGTTTGCTAACAGAATTTCTACCTCTTCAAAAGAAGTTGGGCTTTTCTTAAGATATTTAGCTGATTGAGTGAGGTTCCACCACATTCTGGAGGGTACTCTACTTAACAGAAAGTTCATTGACTTAAGTGATAATTGCATATAAAAAATGCCTTTACAGCATTTCCAGATGTGTTTGACAAAGCATCTGGATACTGTGGCCTAACCAGGTCCATCTCAAGTACATGGTAAATCATGAAATACTCTCATGTGATGATGGTGGGATATTAACTTCAACAATTCTAGTAAGTAATGTGAACATTTCACTAAGGACTTCAACATCGTGACAGTCATTTTTTACTGAATGATTATATTTGAATTCCATGGAAATAAATTTAAATCCAGACACTAAGAGCAGGTAGCATAAACCACAAAGGAAAGTACTAGTAAATGTGATACATTAAAAGTGAAAATATATGATACCTTGCATAAAGTTAAAAATAAACCAAGAAAGATATTTGGATAAGATGCAGCAGATAAAAAAACTGGTAGTCAAAATACATGGAGAATGCTTAATTCACCTATACCCAATGAGAAAATGATATAAAGCCCAATGAAAAAATGACCAAAGGCTAACAGGGAAGTTCTTAAAAGATGACATCTGAACAGCCAGCAATCAGTTGGAAGGATAGCAGCCTAACTTATAAATAAAAATTAAAATAAGAAACTTTTCAAACTATCAGAAAGGCCAGAATTAAAAACTTAATAATGCAAACTGTTGGTAACTATAGAAACTGATATAACCACATTGGAGAAATATTTGCCAATATCTAGAAAAACTGATGGTGTGTTTACCTTAGAACTTTAAATTTCACTCGTAGGTCTATATAACCTTGTGAAATTCTGGTCATGAGCGTATGTGTGTACAATAAATACATATTGTTTACAGTGTTGTTTAAAAATGAAAAAAAGTTCTGGCTCCACGGCTCACTAGAGTAATCCTCCGCCTAGCGGCGCCGGCACACCGGGTTCTAGTCCGGTCGGGGTGCCGGATTCTGTCCTGGTTGCCCCTCTTCCAGGCCAGCTCTCTGCTGTGGCCAGGGAGTGCAGTGGAGGATGGCCCAAGTACTTGGGCCCTGCACCCCATGGGAGACCAGGATAAGTACCTGGCTCCTGGCTCCTGCCATCGGATCAGCGCGGTGCGCAGGCCACGGTGGCCATTGGGAGGTGAACCAACAGCAAAGGAAGACCTTTCTCTCTGTCTCTCTCTCTCACTGTCCACTCTGCCTGTCAAAAAATAAAAAAAAAAAATGAAAAAAAGCATAAGTAATTTAAATATCCATCAGCAAAAATCAATGCACCTTGATATAGTCAGCAAACAGAATATTTATTGTATGTCAGTTTAAATAAATAAATTTGTTTTACATTTGTCAGCATGGATTTACCATGAAATTATGTCAGGTGAAAAGAGTTACAAACATACACATATGTATGTATGTATATCTATCTACATAGAAAGATAAAATGCTTTCCTTTACACAAATGTTGAAAACGTAACTATATTTATTATACTATACTACTCCTGTATACATGTAAAATTATTAGTAGTAGGATTTTACTATTTAGATACATTCATTCATCTTTAAGACATCTCTTTAGACATGGGTAGTCTACATTTTTAGACTATGGAATGAAATTTGAAAAATTATTCATTTTTTAAAAAATTTTATTTACTCTCTTCTGGATAATAGCCATTCTGATAGGGTTGAGGTGATATATCAGTGTGTGTATGTGTATGTGTGTGTGTGTGTGTGTGTGTGTGTGTGTTTTAAGATTTATTTATTTATTTGAGAAGCAGAGTTACAGACAGACAGAGCAAGAGACAGAGAGAAAAGTCTTCATCTTCTGGTTCACTCCCCAGATGGCTGCAACAGCTGGAGCTGGGCCCATCCAAAGCCAGGAGCTGAGAGCTTCCTCCCGGACACCTACACTGATGCAGGGGCCCAAGCACTTGGGCCATCTTCCACTGCTTTCCCAGGCCATAGGCAGAGAGCTGGATCAGAAGAGGAACATGAACCACTGCCCATATGGGATGCCAGCGCCACAGGTGGACGTGTAGCCTACAATACCACAGTGCTGGAACCCTCATTGTGGTTTTGATTTACATCTCCCTGATAGCTAGAGATGTTGAGCAGTTTTTCATGTATTTGTTGGCCATTTGTATTTCTTCTTTTGAGAGCTGTCTACTGAGGTTCCTTGCCCATTTGTTAACAGAATTTGTTGTTTTTCTGTTGCTGAGTTTTTGGGGTTGCTGATATATTATGGTTATTAATCCTTTGTCAGATAGCTAGCCTAGAAATATTTTTTCCCATTCTGTTGAATGCCTCTTCAGTCTGTTGGTGGTTTCCTTTGCTGTGAAGAAGCTTCTGAGTTTGTAAATTAGTGCAGCCACTCTGGAAAACAATATGGAGAGTTCTTGAAAAACTAGAAATATATCTGCCATATGATTCAGAAATCCCGCTACTGGGTATATACCTAAAAGACATGACTATATTTGATCCAAGAGATAGATATACCACCATGTTTATAGCAGAACTGCTCTCAACAGCTAAAATATGGAATCATCCAAGGTGCCCATCAGATGAATGGATACAGAATTTATAATGTATGTGTGTATACATACACATGTGTATATATATACACATATACACAGTGGAGTATTATTCAGCTATTAAAAAAGAATGAAATTCTTTCATTTGCATCAAAATGGCTTCAACTGGGGGACATCATATTGAGTGAAATAAGCTGGACCAAGAAAGACAAATACCACATATTCTCCCTTATATGTGGGAGCTGAAATTAAAAACAAAACAAAAGCGAATGCCTGTGTGTACCAGTTATTCTGTAAATATATTGTTTCATCAAACTTTGTTTTAAATCTTTATCAAATTGTTAAGAATGATGTAAGACTATAGTTTAATGAGCTGTGACTATTTAAAAATTTACTGCATATAAATGAAATATATATTTTTAATTTAAAAATATTTATTTATTTCAAAGTCAGAGTTACAGAGAGAGGGAGAGACACACACATACACACACACACAGACAAAGAGAGAGGAGGAGAAGGAGAGAGAGAGAGGAGAGAGAGAGAGAGAGACCGACCTTCCATTTACTGGATCACTCCTCAGTTAGTTGCAATAGCCAAGGCTGGGCCAGGCCAATGCCAGGAACCAGGAGATTCATCCAGGTCTCTCTCATGGGTGGCAAGGAATCAAACACTTGGGCCAGCTTCTGCTGCTTTTCCCAGACCATTAGCAGGGAACTGGATCAGAAATGGTACAAATGGGACATGAACCAGCACCCATATGAGACGCCAGCATTGTAGGTGACGGCTATTCCCTCTATGTCACAACTGGCCCCAACATTATTTAATTTTATTATTATTTATAGCCCTTGCCTATATTTCTGCTGAACTACGGTCTTTTTATTTCTCATTTGTTGAACTCATTATTTCGTGGAGTGTTAAGTCTTTGACTATAATATAAATTAAAAATATGTATCTCTGGGGCTGGCGTTGTGGTATAGTGGGCTAAGCCTCTGCCTGCAGCTCCGTCATCCCATATGCTTGCCAGTTCAAGTCCCAGCTGTTCCTCTTCCGATCCTCTGCTATGGCCTGGGAAAACGGGGGAAGATGGCCCAAGTAATTGGGTCCATGCTCCAGTGTGGGAGATCTGGAAGAAGCTCCTGGCTCCTGGCTTTGGATTGGTCCAGCTCTGGTTGTTGTGGCCACATGGCAAGTGAACCAGCCAATGGAAGACCTTTCTCTCTGCCTCTCTTTCTCTGTGTCTTTAACTCTACCTGTCAAATAAATGAATAAATAAATAAAATCTAAAAGCAAGCAACCAAACCAAACCGAACCAACCAAACAAACAAAAAAAACCTGAGTACCACCGACCCATTCAGGTTAAAAAAAGTTATCTCAAAAATAAAACAAAATAAAGGAACAATAATTTATACATAAATTTTGTCTATTTGAAGGGCAGAGTCACTGAAGACTGTGAGGGAGGGGGAGAAGTAAGACGAGAAGAAGGAGGGGGAGGAGAGAAAAACAGAGACAGAGACAGAGAGAGCTGCCATCTGTTAATTCACTCCTTTGATGTCCACAATAGCAGGACTGGGCCAGGCCAAGCCAGGAGCTGTGACCTCCATCTGGTTTGCCCTGTGAGTGCTCAGAGACAGAATCTTCCTCAGGATTTCTGATTTATGGCTACAGGGTTCTGTGTCATTCAATCTGTAACCTAAAGTTTCAAGTTTCACGAAATGCATAGAAGTACAAATCTCACCCACAGTATCATAGTGTGCTTTCTAGATGGTCTATCATTTGGAAAACTGATCTTATAGCTAAATCACCAAAAATTTAAAGAAATTAAAGGTGGATCAGACATATGCTGTTGTGGACTACAGTTATGATTGTTGAGTGACACTGGAGATCTGTGATTTCTTTAGTCACTTGTTCATTCATTTACTAAAATTTTTTGCCTTGAGTATTATTTCATACTATATTTTGAATTTCCCAAATTATTTGTTTTGCAAACTTATTGCCACTTCTTATAGAAGACAGCATGTAATATCCCTGGCTTTGGTGACAAGGATGTTTGACACAGCTAACGGAAAATCTTTTGTGCTATGAAAAGAAAAAAGCTGAGGCCAGTTGTATTTAACGAAGTTTACTTGAGCAAGAAAATGATTCCAGAACTGGGCAATATTCTAGACTGAACTTGGTTCAGAATGTCCTCTTTTACAATGTGACGAGTTGTGTTTTATAACCAGAAAGACAAGCTCTGACATACAGAGATTAGCTGATTGGTACAGTTTGACATTTGCCTTATTTGGTCTTGGGTACGATTTGGCAGCCTTCTGCCTGGGATCGGCTGAGGGGTTGGTTGCTGTGATAGGCTGCGGCTCAGCTGGTTTGCTAGGAGAGTTTTCTCTCATTCTCCCGAGGCCTCGGGAGGCCTCTTCTCCTGGCTTAAGAAGCATGAGGAACGTTGTAGCCATTTTCTACTTATTCATGTTTGACCATCCAATTATATTGACTTTGATTCTGTGTTGTTTTTTTTTTTTTTTAAATCTATTATCATTTGTTTCACAAGTACAAATTCTCACTGTTCTTTCCCATCATACTGATTCATTTCATGGTGTGAGTTGTAATTTCTGCCATAGCTTAAATCAGAAACCTTAGAGAGTGATTTGTGTTTCCTTCTACAGAGAACTTATGGATTTTCCCTTGTCTCAGATAGTTTTTAAGCCAATTTTTCATAAACGATTTCTGTACCATATGGGTTGCTTTAAATCAAACTACAGATGTATGTGGCAGAGGCCTGTTTTTCTTAATTCTCACAGATTTATATGTTCTACCCTGGCTTTGGGATGTTGGCAAGCTGTCTAACTTCTTTCCATGGCCTGTGTGTGCAAGTTTTCTCATATATGTTTTATCTATGAGACAGCCCTTCCTGATTCTAAGCTGTGTATCAAGATCCAGCCATTGTGCTTTCTAGGGCCAGTGTTAGTGTCCATCTTGATTTTTTGTTAAGCTTCTAGATTTACCTGCCAAATATCACTCTGACTTTTAGTCCAGTGCAGCTATAGATTTAGTTTTGTGATTCTTACACATATTTCTCGATAGTTAAAATCAGAGGGCAGTATTTCACTTGGCATCTTACTCTGCCATATGCACCAAGATTGTTCTTCCTATTCTTACACCTTCAGTCAATTAATGAAGTCTGACTTCTATTCGTCCCTTTGCAATCTTTCTTGTATTTTACTTTGTATTTTACTCTGACTCCTGTTCTCTTGCCCCTGTCCAGACTCTTATCGCACTGGATTAGTGCTTTTGCATTGTCCCTTTACGCATGCACCTTCCTCACACACTCTACTGTGTTCATACCACCCTCCAAGGGCGGAAAAGTGTGGAATGTCTTTCTACACTTAGCATACATTTCCAATTTTCTATCTTTTAGACAATTTCCTTCAATTTTTTTCCTCTGAGATTCCTTCATGGGCCCTTGTAAATTCTGTTCCTTGCCTCTGCAAGTCTTAGGTGCTTTCCTTGGTTCTAGTCTCTCTCTGCTGTCTATCTCTCAATCTCTGTGTCCCTATCTCTCCCTTGACTTCCACCTCTATCTTTATCTCTGAATGTATGCTCCTTGCAGGTGGGTGGAAGGGAACCAAGAAACTGTATTGTATGAGGTACATTTGGTTTGTTAGATCTATTCTTCATAGTTAAACAATGCTTTGCACATGAGGGGTTCTTGTTTGGATCTAGGAAACGAGAAAATAAATTTCGATGTGGGAAAAGGGTATAAAAAGGAACAGGAAATACAATCATAATTGTCACTGAAATCAAGATGGAACTTGAGATATTGTCTTCAGAATAAAAACTGCTGAAAATTCCTGCCACTTGATTTTCACCTACTTGATTAGCCATTGCAATTGGGGCAAGCCTCAGTAGCGCTATGAATGCACTGACACTTAAAACACAATGAAACACATACCCCAAACACAGATCAATCCTTATGTAACTGATACATTTAAAAAAAAACATTAATTACATGTTGTTTTAGATAGTCATTATTTTTGCTATCCTTAACGTCTATTAAACAAAAGATCAAACAAAATGAGAAAACCTATTACTGGAAGTTTATTATATAGCTAACACATTTACACATTTTACTCATCAGTTTCTAATCCTTGATAAAATACAGAGACTTTTGTTCTGCTGTAGAATTGTGTACAAAATAGCTCAATAGTTCAGGGGTTTGGCTGACTAGAGCTTAGTATCAGCACATAGAATGATGTGCCAAAAAGAAAAGAAACAGACTCCATTGACGAGTTCATTTTAGCTCTTGAGAAGCATAACCTTGCCATACTCAATGCTTGCCTACTTCACATAGAACTTTGTAGGATCATAAAAACTTTAACGTTAGACAGAAGCCCAAGCACTTAGTTGGTTTCTTTAAAATACAAATCTAAGTAAGTGGAAGAGATTGGTTTCAGGTTCTTGGTTGCCACTGGTGGAGCAGGGACTCTGCTGGCCTCCTCATTTCAGAGCTCTGGCCACTGCTCATGTGTCCCCACTAAGGGCTGTGTTTCTGTTGGATGCTTTAGAATGGTCATAGAAAACTTACACAGAGTCTTGAGGAACCCACATCGTTTGATATAGGTGTTGGCATCTTCTCATGTCAGGAATTAACCCTCTTCTGCAGAAGAGGGACTGATGTGGCCAAAACATTGCTCAGAGGCACACGAAAGTGTTCAGGGACATATTGTTTAATCTCTGTGTTTTTGTATGGTTTTCAAGGCTTTTCTTATTATTGGTTTCTAGTCTCATTGCATTGTGATCAGAGAAAATATTTTAAAACATTTCTTGAGACTTGTTTTATGGCCATATAGAAGAGGATTTTGAATGTTGTTATGACAAAGAAATGATAAACGTTTCATGTGACAGATATGCCAATTACCCTGTGTTGATCATTACACATGTATGCATCTGTCAAAATATCACTTTGTATCTCAGAAATATGAATATTATATGTGAATTAAAAGAAGCTGAAACGTCTCATATTACTTTACTTCTTCCTTGTTTATGAAATATTTTCTTCTGGCTTTTGAACTAATAAACTGCATAGATCTTGATATTTCTTCATTTTATGTTCTCTATCTCTCTGTTTCTCAATTGTGAGTCATTCTTGATACTTGGTTCCTTATCATCTGCTTTTCCTTCTGCATATACATAAGTAATTCAGTCTCAAAATTTATTTTAGCACTATGTATATAAACTTCAAAATGACACCTCTTTTGTACTTCAGGTTCATATCTCCAACTATATAAGATGTCTTTACTTAGGTGTACAGTTATCATTGTGCGACCCCAGTGTTTAAAGAAATCCAATCTTCCCTCCAAACTCATTGAGATTCATAGAAGCCACAGTTCGTGTGGTCTGACCTAAGATTGGTATCCCTGTATGGAAACACACTCCAGTGACCAAAAGTGTATTCAAAATAATTAAAATCATTCTCTTGTGTTCGTTAAACATCATGAAATAGCATGTAGTAAATAAAAATAGTTCTTCATATCCCATATTTCTCTCCCATTTTTCTTGCATACCATGCATATATTCCCAAGTATTTTCTTTTCTCCAAAACTCTTTCAGAAGTTCTAAGTCATTCCTCTCTTTCTCCTAATTTTGCATCACAAAAGTTTAAATTCCTTTGTATCAACAATATATCCCTTTCTAGAGGGTGTGGAAGGGAGAGAACTTGAATTTTCAGACAGCAATATTTTTTAGCATGTAGAAGCAAGCAAAAAAGCTGGACACACGTATATAGTAATATTCCCATTAACATATTTTTCTATCCTCTCTTGCTAACAGACAGAAGCCCCAACATCCGAAAGTGTTTTGCAGATTCTATTGTTGGTGAAATCCCTAGTGGACACCTGTTGGAACGTCTGCCTCATGCACAAAGATGCCTTTATCTGCTTCTGTCCAACACAATGATAGACTCTTGGCATTTGTTTTATACAGCATAATCATACAGGCCCTGGAAACAAATAATTAGACCCAGACTCGAGACAGATCAATCATAATCTATTTCCAGGGACTTTTTGAATTAGGACTGAGAGATATTGTGTCTTGCTAGATGGATCTGTAACTTATAAGCTCCAAACTGTTTGCACTGGCAAACCCTCATGAACCTCAGAGTCAGGTCACACAACTTCTGGGTTCCGTACTTCTACTAGAAAGGGTAACACGGGATGGCACTGTCTCCTTCTGGGCTTTGTGCTCCATTGCAAAATTTAGTGGTGAACCCAGGAACTCAGTTTAAACTGATCCCTTTCTAGGCTCCATTAATCTCAGGCAGAGGCTTAGCCGTCTATGCCACAGTGCTGGCCCCTCCTCAACATCCTAATCCTTCCACAGTGCCCTCTGGAACTCTTGGTTTGTTAGTGACACAAATTTGTGTCCTCAGCTTCTTTTTTGAGTATTCCATTAGAGCTGTTCTAATTGATATGTGGCTCTCTCCTGAGGGCATATTTTATTTCACACTCCTCAAGCTGATGATCTGGGAGGAAGAATAGGTATTATTCTTGCTCCTTGTTGCCACTTCCAAAACCTTGACTTTCTCCCTTCCATAAAATGTTATATGCCTTAATTGGATATCAGATTTCACTATCTACTGTTTGCTGCAACCATTGACCAACCTGTGGGACACTCATTCTTTCTTATTCCTACCTTGCAGTACATATTCCTACCATACTCCTTTAAGATTTGAAAATCCCAGTTTCCTGGCCTTTCAGGAATCTGACCTCTTCCCTATTCACAAAATGCCTTTTTAAAAGACTTAGCTTCCTCTTGTCAATAAAATAGATATAATCACGACTTCCTCTTGGGCTTGTTGTAAGAATTAAATGATGTTGAAAAAACATGCCACAGAAAGGTTACCTGAAGTTGAATCTGAATAGCTTACCATTTTTAGATTAGACACTGTGACTTAGATCCAATCTCATGCAGAGGCCTAAAATGTGTAACAGTGGAGTTGCTTCTGTGGAGATGGGGGAGGGTGGTGAGAATGGGCAGTTCTCTGCAGCGTGGCCAGCCAAGCCTGGAGGTCCCAGAACAGAGTTGCTAAGACTTGACCCAGAACAATTTGAAAACCACCATCCTACATTTCCTATTTGTGATCTACATATTGATTAAAGTCATTTACCCTAAAAAAAGATACTTTGGTGCCTCTTTAACATTGTTTTCACAAGCAAGAGGAAGATTTAAAGTTTATTCCTTGGATATTATTGATAATTACTAAGTAAAAGCTAGTTTTAGGATAGATTTTTGATATTTTTGAAAAAGAAATTTGTGTATAAAAATAACAATTTTTCTTCTATAAACTTTGAAGCAATCAAATTTTAGAGATTAATGCTAAGAAAATGTTTGTTTCTTCTGTTAAATTATTATACTTCCTTATGTTGGTTGGTCATTATATAATATATTATGCTTGTTTTTGCCTTGCCTGGCAAAATTTATACTAGTTGTTCTTAGACTATTTCTTTAATCTAGTGCAGTTATTTTAGCATCTGTTTAATTGACTGATGCTGTTTTATCCTGATAATTTTAGTGACATATACTGCTATTTATTGTGACTATGTCAAATCCTTTTAGCAACAGAAAACATGCAGATTAAAATGAATATGATCTAAATAATAACAGGTAGCTAATTAAAGAAGAAACCTAATTCAATTGTTAGAAATTTATGATTTTATCCGTTTATAATACATGTAAGTTCTCAGCCATTGGAACTATTGTTTAACTTCTTTAAGCTTTGTAGGGATAGTTACTCATGGGTCAATGGGATATTCCTGAGAATTGCATAAATTTTAATGTCTTAGCAAAAGTGGGTATTCCTGGTCAGTTAATAAAGTTTTATGAGAAAAGAAAATAAGAACAAGTCAGATTTATTCTGTTTACTTCTGAGAAATATTGTTGTTAATTTATTTTAGAATATTTGAAAAGTTGGTTCTGGTTTTGTAATGTCTAGTGTTCATTTCAAAAAAAGCGTGCCGGCTTCTAGGACCAAAAATATGTTGTGTTATTGTTAGATCATTTACAAACTCTACTTAAAGCTGACAGTGTACTGCTAGCATATAATATAATGTAAAATTAAATTAGAGGTATTCTAGAATAATTTTATAGGAATCCATCTTGTGATATATTTACTTAAACTGATATATTTAGAAGAGGACATGCTTTAGCAAGTAGCATTAGCTTAATCTAAGATTGTCATGTAATTACTATCATAAAAACATTTCCCTCTTTAAAAAAATCATAGGGAAAAACTGATTATAATTTCTCTTTTAAAGATTGGCATTAAGCTTTTATTAGTAAGTACAAAAAGATTTTAAAAAGTTATGACACTGAAATAGACATATAGAAGAAAATTCCAACATTTGCAAGCAGATTAGATTATAAAAACTAACATTAGTAATGGGTTGGGACTAAGTAATATTTTGCTTTAAATGAGAAGGCAGGGGAGAAAGGCCGACCTTTTGTATTTGTTTGAGTAAATGTATATCTGGCAAATTTCCAAAAACATTTGGATGGAAGAAAATAACTACAAAGAGGCCTGTGTTTAAATATCACGGTTGTGACATAAACTGACAAACGCCAGCCCCTTCAGTCTGTCACTCTCCCAGCTGAAGAAAACAAAGCAGGGACCTGAGGGAAGAGTGGCATGTCCGCAGGAACTCACAATTTTCTGGCTTTTGTCATTATGTCACACATTGTATTTCTTTTAAAGTATGCTTTTATATTTTACACAAACCTCTCACCGATCTGGGGCATGTGACAAGCAGTCTAGAAAATAAAATAATAAAAACAAAGTAACTGGTGAGATTTAAAAACATATCCTTTAATCAATCACATTAGGTGACATGAGACATGTCAGTGAGGGCAGCATAGTAATGTGGGTGCAGGAGAGACAGGAGAGGAAGATGCCAACCTAAAATCAACTATACTTGTGTGTTTTTGCTCTGAAATCAAAGCTAGATTTTTGCAGTTTACTTCTATCTCAGTCACTCTCCCATCATCGGCTGGTAAAAGGGTAGGAAACAGTAGGTCAGAGGTTGCAAGAAAGCATTGCAGCATAAAATATCGTGCTTGGCCATTTTGCCTAGTATTTATTCCAAATATCCTAAGACGGATTGTCTGACCCAGGGCACCATAGCTTTGTTACTATTAAAGGGCAGAAGTGTCCACTTCAGTAACGGCACCAGCACACTGAGTAACTTTTGTAGATTTGAGGATTGTAATGCTCATTCTCTAGTAGGGAACACTATATGTGTGGCAAATTCTTGATTCATATCTGAATGAAAAATCCCTCCAGACCTTGACCTAGGAGATAATGAATTACTTAGGACAATGACTCAAGGGCCTCAGTTAAACAAATTCCCCGTAATAACTGTGGCCATCAAGGCCAACACTGAACACAAGTGACAGGATCCAACTTGAATTGACTTAGGGCATTTATTGTTCCATGTGTCTGAAACCTTCAGCTCTCTGTGGCCAGAGGCCAGATCCAAGCTGCCAAATGATGTCATTGGGGATCTCTTTTTCAGTGTGTGACTCTGGGTTCTGTTTTCCCGTTTCCCTCGTTATCAGACAAGCTTCTGTCGAGCACTGGCAAGAAACTGACCAGCAGATGCAGGCTTACCTCCTAGCAACTCAACACCACTCCCAAAAAAGAGACCTTTCTTCTAAAAAAACAATTAGACAAATAAAAAAAAAACTAACTAAATTTTTTACACCAGGCTCTTCAGATAGACTTCTTTCATTTGCCCATTTTAAACATTCATCATGGCCAGAGGGTGGAAGAGCTAAGTAGCCAGACCTGTGCCATATTCCTGACACTAGAATGGGGCTTCGAGGGAGGAGAGAATGGTGGAGGTTTGGGACCAGGTGAAACCCACATAGACGACAGTGTCTGTGGGAAATAGCCGCTGCAATACCACAACCTCTCCATTGCTATCATGACTCATATTCTTTATAGTCAGTAATTTTCTGAGACCCTTCAAGGGAAAAATGTATTTGATGAGTTCAATAAGAATTCTTAAAATGTTTCATTAACTATGGTCTTTATTTTTTAAATAACAGCTTCGGGCCAGCACTGTGGCACAGCGGGTAAAACCTCCGCCTGCAGTGCAGGCATCCCATATGGGCTCAGATTCGAGTCCCGGCTGCTTCACGTCCCATCCAGCTCTCTGCTATGGCCTGGGAAAGCAGTAGAATATGGCCCAAGTCCTCAGGCCTCTGACCCTCTTGGGAGATCTGGAGGATGCTCCTGGCTCCTGACTTCGGATCAGCACAGCTCGGGCTGCTGCAGCCATTTGGGGAGTGAACCAGCAGATGCAAGACCTCTCTCTCTCTGCCTCTGTGTAACTTTGCCTTACAAATAAATAAATCTTTTTTTTTTTTAAATAACAGCTTCTATGTGCAAACACCTGGTTTACAAATTTCTCTGAATTACAGACACAAATTGGAACTGTTGACATAAATCCCAGCAATGAAATTATCCTTTAACTTCTTGCAAAGCACAATTAGCACTGCACAAAACTATGCAACCAGATCAACTGTTCTTTAGAATTAATGCAATTTATTGTTTTTTCACATATATAATAGATTCCTTTATCTTAGGTGAGTGAAAAATATGAGGGTGCATCAGTCATTGTACAATCAGGGGAGAGCAACCATACAGTAAGCTGAATGGGGAAAGTTTAATATGAAGAGTTAGCAAGGCCAGGGGATTAAGAATACAAGGGATGAATTAGTGAGAATTGGAAGATGATTGTAAAGAGTGTAGGAATAGTAGTAGAAGGAGCACTTACTGCTTGGGACTGGGCCAGGGAGCTGAGGAGCCAACTCACAGGAGGACTTTTTTTTTTTTTTTAGATTTATTTTATTTATTTGAATGGCAGAAATACTGATCGAGAGAGAGAGAGAGAGAGAGAGAGAAAGATCTTCCATTTGCTGGTTCACTCCCCAGATGGCTGCAACAGCTGGGGTTGGGTCAGGCTGAAGACAAGAGCCAAGAGCTTCTCCTGGGCCTTCCATGTGGGTGTGGGGCCAAGGACTTGGGTCATCTTCTTCTGCTTTCCCAGGTTCCTTATCAGGGAGCTGGATCAGAAGTGGAGCAATTGAGGCTCAAACCAATGTCCCTATGGGATGCCAGAACCACAAGTGGAGGTCTGACCTTCTATGCCACAGCATCGGCCCCCACAGAAGGGAGCTGACAGCGAGACTCCAGGGAAGAAGGGGAAGAAGACAGACGCTGGGTGCTGCTGAGCACCATGCACTGCAGAAGTGGGCACCAGAGTTGTCATAAATGCTCCAGGAGCCAGAGGCCTTCTGCTGCAAAGTCTGGCCGTGGGAGGGGAGGTTGCTGGATAGAGCTGCTAACTGTGACTGCATGGACTGGACGCTGGAGACCCCTGTGAGCACAAGAGCCTGATGCTGGAGTAGCTGTGAA
This sequence comes from Oryctolagus cuniculus, assembly GCF_051225735.1. Taxonomy (NCBI): domain Eukaryota; kingdom Metazoa; phylum Chordata; class Mammalia; order Lagomorpha; family Leporidae; genus Oryctolagus; species Oryctolagus cuniculus. The sequence goes on along the minus strand of NC_142871.1, from coordinate 101,039,287 downwards.
TCTGGAATCTGCTGAGTGAGCACCTGGAGCTAGGACCCAAAACTCTTTCCAGGTCTCTCCAGCACTCGGTACTCAGGTACTCACAAAGCTTCAGAGGCAGATGACAAAGGAAAAAGTATTTAAAGTCCCAGATCCATCGCACGGAGCAGGAAAGCAAGGTGAAGTTGGAACTAGAAGGCAATAAGTAGATAACCAGCACACAGACATCGCAAAGCTGTACTTTGACTTTGGCAATGCAATATGTGCATGTCCTTCACTTCTCAGTTTCCCCAGGTTTCTTTTCTTGTGTTGATAGGATAATCTTGTAATTCCCATAGGCAGTGAGTGCATTCATGATTCTGACCATTCCTTGCCCACCACAAAGGAAGATTTAGGAAGAAGCAGCCTGGGTGGATTTAAGAAGCCAGAACCAAGTTTCAGGGGATTTTTGGCTTATGTAGTTGTTCTCCTAATAACCCAAGGGAGGTAGAATCTCCAAACATCTTAGTGACCTTTGTTGTATATGAGGAGACTTCAGAAAGCTTGTGGACAATGAAATTAAAAAGCAAGTTTCTAGTGATCAACAGAGGCTGGGAGGGGTGGAAGATATAAAAGGAGTTTGGGTAAAGCAAAATAGAGGAGCCTGGGTGTGGTTCATTAATTGTGACCAATACTGTTATAAGATGTTAATGGGGCAATGGGATGAAGGGTATATGGGAACATTTTGTATTACTAATTTTCATTTTTTTAATTTAAAACTGTTCTAAAATGATAAAAAGGCAAATTTTTAAAAAAGATTTTTTTTATTTGAAAGAGTCTTTCTCTCTCTCTCTCTCTCTCTCTCTCACACACACACACACACACAAACACACACACACACTGCCAGAGAAAGAGATCTTCCACCCAAATGGCCACAACAGTCAGAGCTGGGCCAGGCCAGAGCCAGGAGCCAGGAACTCCATCTGGGTCTCCCATGTGTGTGGCAGGGGCTTAGGTACTTAGGCCGTCATCGTTTGCTTTCCCAGGAGCATTAGCAGAGAACTGTATTGGAAGCAGAGCAGCTGTTGGAGCAAACATTTTTGAAATTCATGCATGATTTTTCCTGAACTTTTTTTTTTTTTTTTTTTTTTTTTTTTTTGACAGGCAGAGTGGACAGTGAGAGAGAGAGACAGAGAGAAAGGTCTTCCTTTGCCGTTGGTTCACCCTCCAATGGCCGCCGCGGCCGGCGCGCTGCGGCCGGCGCACCGCGCTGATCCGATGGCAGGAGCCAGGAGCCAGGTGCTTTTCCTGGTCTCCCATGGGGTGCAGGGCCCAAGCACTTGGGCCATCCTCCACTGCACTCCCTGGCCACAGCAGAGGGCTGGCCTGGAAGAGGGGCAACCGGGACAGAATCCGGCGCCCCGACCGGGACTAGAACCCGGTGTGCCGGCGCCGCAAGGCGGAGGATTAGCCTAGTGAGCCGCGGCGCCGGCCTTTCCTGAACTTTTTGAACACTCCTTGTATGAATGGATTTCAAATCTTTTGCATCAAAGTAAATTCATGTTTTAATTCCACTTTCCATGAATTTTAAAAATTATTTGTATTTGGGGCTGGCGCTATGGTGCAGCAGGTTAATGCCCTGGCCTGGAATGCCGGCATCCCATATGGGCGCCAGTTCGATACCCAGCTGCTCCACTTCCGATCCAGTTCTGTGCTATGGCCTGAGAAAGCAGTAGAGGTTGGCCCAGGTCCTCGGGTCCTTTCACCCGCGTGGGATACCTGGAAGAAGCTCCTGGCTCCTGGCTTCAGGTCAGTGCAGCTCAGGCTGTTGCAGCCAACTGGGGAGTGAACCAGTGGATGGAAGACCTCTCTCTCTCTCCGTGTAACTCTGATTTTCAAATAAGTTAATTAATTAATTAATTAAAATCATTTGTATTTATCTCAGCATATAGTAGTGTTAATTATTATAATAATAATTATGTAATAATGATAATGAGAACAACAACATATAGTACAGTTTCATAAACCATTCAGATAGCAGAAGGTTCTGAGAGAGTCCCAAGAAAGATGAGGCCTCTTGGTATACAACAGGCACAAACATATAGCACAGTTTGGAATTTCAAGGTTTTCGCAGAACCCAGGAAAGAATTCTGTTCTAAATAAACACAAAATGAGTTTTAATCCCCTCTGAGGATAAGAAAGATTACTTTTTCAGTTTTAGTTTCTTAGTTTAAAGAACACAGACAGAGGCCATTGCTGTGGCACAGTAGGTTAATATTCTGCCTGCGGTGCCGGCATCCCATATGGGTTCCACTTCAAGTCCCGGCTGCTCCACTTCTGATCCAGCTCTCTGCTATGGCCTGGGAAAGCAGTGGAAGGCCCAAATGTTTGGGCCCCTACACCTGTGTGGGAGACACAGAAGAATCTCCTGATCTTGGCTTCGGATTGGTGCAGCTCTGGCCATTGTGACCATTTGGGAGTGAACCAGTGGAATGAAGATTTTTCTCTCTGTTTCTCCCTCTCACTCTCTGTAACTCTACCTCTCAAATAAATAAATAAAATCTTAAAAAAAAACAGGGATAATAATAAATTACCAATCCCATAATTTAAAAAAAATTTTAACTTTTATTTAATGAATATAAATTTCCAAAGTACAGCTTATGGATTACAATGGCATCCCCCCCCCCCATAACTTCCCTCCCACCCTCAACCCTCCCCTTTCCCGCTCCCTCTTCCCTTCCATTCACATCAAGATTCATTTTCGATTCTCTTTATATACAGAAGATCAGTTTAGCATATATTAAGTAAAGATTTTAACAGTTTGCACCCACACAGAAACACAAAGTGAAAATTACTGTTTGGGTACTAGTTATAGCATTAAATCACAATGTATAGCACATTAAGGACAGAGATCCTACATGAGGAGTAAGTGCACAGTGACTCCTGTTGTTGACTTAACAATTGACACTCTTGTTTATGGCATCAGTAATCACCCTAGGCTCTTGTCATGAGTTGCCAAGGCTATGGAAGCCTTTTGAGTTCACCAACTCTGATCATATTTAGACAAGGTCGTAGTCAAAGTGGAAGTTCTCTCCTCCCTTCAGAGAAAGGTACCTCCTTTTTTGATGACCTGTTCTTTCCACTGGGATCTCACTCGCGGAGATCTTTCATTTCGTTTTTTTTTTTTTTTTTTTTTTTTTCCCCAGAGTGTCTTGGCTTTCCATGCCTGAAATACTCTCATGGGCTTTTCAGCCGGATCTGCATGCCTTAAGGGCTGATTCTGAGGCCAGAGTGCTGTTTAGGACATCCACCATTCTATGGGTCTGCTGTGTATCTCACTTCCCATGTTGGATCGTTCTCTCCCTTTTTTATTCTATCAGCTAGTATTTGCAGACACTATTCTTGTTTATGTGATCCCTTTGACTCTTAGTCCTATCATTATGATCAATTGTGAACAGAAATTGATCACTGGGACTAGTGAGATGGCATTGGTACATGCCACCTTGATGGGATTAATTAGAATCTCCTGGTATGTTTCTAACTCTACTGTTTGGGGCAAGTCAGCTTGAGCATGTCCCGAATTGCACATCTCTTTCTTCCCTCTCTTATTCCCACTCTTATATTTAACAGCGATCACTTTTCAGTTAAGTTTCAACACTTAAGAATAACTGTGTATTGATTATAGAATTCAACCAAAAGTATTAAGTAGAACAAACAAACAAACAAAAAATACCAAGAAGGATAACGTATTAAGTTGTTCATCAACAATCAGGGCAAGGGCTGATAAAGTCACCGTTTGTCATAGTGTTCATTTCACTTTAACAGGTTTCCCCTTTGGTGCTCGGTTAGTTGTCACTGATCAGGGAGAACATATGATATTTGTCCCTTTGGGACTGGCTTAATTCACTCAGCATAATGTTTTCCAGATTCCTAGCAGGGATCACTTTTCAGTTAAAATTTAAACACCTAAGAATAATTGTGTGTTAATTACAGAGTTTAACCAATAGTACTAGAACAAAAAAAATACTAAAGTGGATAAAATATTACATTGTACATCAACAGTCAGGACAAGAGCTGATCAAGTCACTGTTTCTCATAGTGTCCATTTCACTTCAACAGGTTTCCCCTTTGCTGCTCAGTTAGTTGTCGCCAATCAGGGAGAACATATTCTATTTGTTCCTTTGGGACTGGCTTAATCCACTCAGCATGATGTTTTCCAGATTCCTCCCATGTACTCTATAGAATACTATACAGCAGTCAAAAACAATGAAACTTGGTCAATTTTAAATTTTTTAAAAAGAGTTTTATTTATCTGTTTTATTTATTTGAAAGACTGACACAGAGAGAAGTAAAGATTTCTCACCTACTAGTTTACTCCCATGTGCCCTTACCAAGGCTGGGAGCCAGGAACTCAATCCACATTTCCCAAGTGGGTAGCAGGGACCCATCTACTTAGATAATCATCCCAAGGTCATATCAATGGCCATGCCAGTGCCTCCCCTCCTCACCCAGACATTTTTGGAAAACTAAATAATTTATATTGTGTTTTACATGTTCATTAGCAATACATATTAAGTAACAAATCAATATTATTTATGTGGCCTTCATTAGAAACAGTAATGAGCTTATTACTATTTTTTCTTAATAAATATATCAATATATTTTTAGAAGACCCACAAATTTATCTCAGAAGATAGTTGAGGAGCTACCTGAATTTTCCTATTCTGGGGGGCCAGTATTATGCGATAGCAGGTAAAGCTTCTGCCTGCAACAGGTGCCAGTTCACGTCCAGGCTATTCCACTTCCAACGTAGCTCACTGCAATGGCCTGAGAAAAGCAGCAGAAGACGGCTCAAGTGCTTAGTTAGGTCCCTGCCATCCACGTGGGAGACCCAGAGGAAGCTCCTGGCTCCTGGCTTCGGCCTGGCCCAGCCTGAGCTGTTGCAATCATCTTGAAAGTGAACCAGTGGGTGGGTGATCTCTCTCCCACTCTGACTTTCAAGTAAATCAATCTTGTAAAAATATTTTCCTATATTGCCCCCATTTCAATTTCAGTATAAACAAGTTTATTAATATATTCCATGGAAGAACCTAAATCATAAGTCTTCTTGAGGCTACATTTATATTTGAAAAATTTCAATACTTGAACCCAATTGGACATTTCCTGCTGAAGTACAGTTTGCTTTCATAAACACAGAATCGGTTGGGAATTATTACTTTGGCCACCAGATGGAGCCAGGATTGTTTCAGAGATACAACGGATCCTGATATTTTCCACTGTCTTCGCCACTTAGATTTTTTTTTTTTACAGATTTATTTTATTTATTTAAAAGACAGAGTTATATATATAGAGAGGGAGATAGATCGATCGATAGGTAGGTAGATAGATAGCTAGATAGATGATAGATAGATAACTAGAGATCTTCCATTTGCTGGTTCATGCCCAAATGGCTGCAATGACTGGGGCTGGTCCGGGTCGAAGCCAGGAGCCTAGAACTCCATCTGGGACTCTCACATGGATGGCATGGGTCCTAACACTTAAGACATTATCTGCTGCTTTCCTAGGTGCATTAGCAGTGAGCTGGATCGGAAGTGGAGCAGTTGGGAATCAAACAGGAGCCCGTATAGGATGCCAGCATTATAGGCAGTAGCTTAATGCACTGTGCCATAGTGCCAGCCATAACCCAGGAGTTTGTGGCCTAAATTTGCTAAACCTAAATTTGCTTTTGAATTTGGTCAGAGAAGCCAGAGATTACTATTATTAATGGAATATATTCTTGTCAATTAAAAGCTATGTCTATTATTTTCTACTAAAAAAAAAAAAAAAAAACCAAAAACAAAAACCAAAACCCTAAATTTCTTATGTGTAAAATGACTGTATTGTTTTAGGTGATTTTTGAGTCTTTTCAATTTAGAATTCCCTAGTACATGCTGAAAATTCTTTTAAAGTATCACTCAAATGCCATAATGACTAGAAGGTATCCTTTGAAATTTCATTATTCATGATTATGGCAGTCCCAATGTAAGAAAATTTAAAGCCTGCATCAGCTAGCAAAAGGTAGAGAAATAGGTGAGATACAAATGGTTTCTACTATAAAGGTTCTTTGAATGTCTATCCAGAGGAAATTTCAAAATATTGAGCGATCTGATCCAAGAGAATGTAAATTTGTGTGTTTGAGGACTCAGTTAAGGATTCTTCAGTTTCCCGTTACGAAGACCTAGAGAGGTAACACTGCAATGCTAAAGTTACTTGTAAAAATAGAAATGTTTAGGCCGGTGCCGCAGCTCACTAGGTTAATCCTCTGCCTGGGTGCCAGCACCCCAGTTTCTAATCCCAGTTGGGGCGCTGGATTCTGTCCCGGTTGCTCCTCTTCCAGGCCAGCTCTCTGCTGTGGCCCGGGAGTGCAGTGGAGAACGGCCCAGGTTCTTGGGCCCTGCACCCGCATGGGAGACCAGGAGGAAGTACCTGGCTCCTGGCTTCGGATCGGTGCAGCGCACCGGCTGCAGCGCACTGGCTGCAGCGCATCGGCCTTAGCAGCCATTTGGGGGATGAACCAACGGAAAACGGAAGACCTTTCTCTCTGTCTCTCTCACTGTCTAACTCTGCCTGTAAAAAAAAAAATGTTTAAAAATTATCAGATGCTCAAGTTGGACTTCCAAAAGTTGATACACATGGGAACTTGTGATGCATAGAAGAAAACACACTCACACAGATAAGAGTACTTAAAATAGTTCATAGAAAATGGAATTTAACCATAAGTTTACTCTGGTGCAAAAAATTTAAATTCTATGCATAGTTTTTTCATAATACATATTTTCCATAAACTTTTTAAAAAATATTTTTGTTTATTTATTTGAGAGGTAGAGCTACAGACAGAGAGAGGGAGAGACAGAGAGAAAGGTCTTCCATTCTCTGGTTCACTCCCCAAATGGCCACAATGGTCGGAGCTGGGCCGATCCAAAGCCAGGAACCAGGAGCTTCTTCCGGGTCTGTCACATAGATGCAGGGGCTCAAGCACTTGGGACATCCTCTGTTGTTTTCCCAGGCCATAGGCAGAGAGTTAGATGGAAAGAGAAGCAATGGGGACATGAACCGGCTGGCCCCATCCATGAACTTTTTGATAATTCCTTATATACATACATATGTATAGGTCTGTGTGTCTAATAGTCTGCTATACCTTTATTTTACCATTTTTGTACACAATGAATATCTGTGTTTTGTGAAGTAGATTCATATATATGTGTGTGTATATATATATATACACACTCATATGTATGTTTTCTGTTCACTTTTTTAAAAGATTTATTTGAAAGGCAGAGTTAGAGAGACAGAGAGAAAGAGAGAGAGAGAGAGAGAAAGAGAGAGAGAGAAAGAAAGAGAGAGAGAGAAAGAGAGAGAGAGAGAGAGAGAGAGAGAAATTCCATCTGTTGATTCACTCTCCAAATGGCTGCAGCTGCTGGAGCTGAGCCAGTCTGAAGCAAGGAGCCAGGAGCTTCTTTCAGGTCTCCTCCATGGGTGCAGGGGCCCAAGCACTTGGGCCATCTTTGATTGCTTTTCCAGGTGCATTAGGAAGGAGCTAGATTGGAAGAGGAGCAGCTGGGATTCAAACCGATGCCCATATGAGATGCCAGTGTTGCAGGCGGTGACTTTACCACAGCTCTGGCCCCTTCACTTATCTTCTTGTTCACAAACAACATTGGTGATTTGAAAATCTGAATATGGAGTTGGAATTGCTAGTAAAAGGGACCGTTGGAGCTGAGAGAAGAAGATATACCACCAGAGTAGCAGAAAAAGGTTAACCTGAAGTGAGACCAAGGTATCATTTTAGGAAAGCTGAGTGTGTGTTGATGACCAGGTGGTGAGAGCTCAGAAACCTTCAAAAGTCAGCAACTCAGGGGAATGGAATTCACACAATTAGTCTAAGCATGTAGTGTGAGAATGGATTTGACAATATATGAAAGGCAAGGATATGAGTTTCTAATTGATTTCACTGATAAAAGCCCAGAAGAGAAGCTGTATGTGAATAATAGGAGAAGTTGAGGAACTGATGTTATATAAACTTAATGGGCATAGTTTGGCAACAGCATGTGGTCTCTAGGTTACTGTCAATTATAATATTTCGAGGAATGGTTGCTATTGCCAGGACTGTGCCTCAACACAATTGTGCTATGATTAGGCTAATGGAATATAAAAATCTGCTTTGGGGACTCATTGCTAAATGTGAAGTTGGGATGAGAAAAAAAGATGAAAAGGCTCAAGGAAGTAGAATTAATGCCTAAGAATACAGACTCCGAGGTGAAACTGGGAGTTCTCAGTCCTGCACTGCCACTTCTAAGCTGGCCTGAGTAAGTCCTCTGTGGCTGTGGTGTGCAGTCACTCTCAAGCTGGGTTATTTCTGCTCTCCAGATCTGTGCTGTTCCATCTGGAAAGGGAAATAAATGCGACACTGTTGCAGGAGGGTGTTAGGGTTGAGATGATTCGTAACAATGTGCTTAATGTGTGATAGCTCAATGCTAACAATGAATAATACTGTCTCTAGGCTATTTCTTCCAGGAGAAACTTGGATGGCATTGAACAGCAAAGAATATCTCAGATAAGGGGACAGGTTTGTCCTAGATTCTTACCTGAGGAAATAGCCAATTTCTATGAGTGTTCAAAAGACTAAATGCCTCTTCTATGACAGGAAAAAGTATTCTGTTCAGGGAAGAATTCTCCTGGGGTAATTCTAAGAGGAGAAAAGCTGCCACCTTCTAGGGTGTACATTTACTAAGCAGGTTGCCTGGAGCCCACTTTCCTGTTTAGTGGCAGGGATCCTTCAGGAACGCTGACCAAGGACTTGGAGGAGCCCACAGGAATCCCTCCCACCAGACCTCTCTGAAGCCTGGTAATTTGGGAAGGAGTCTAATTCTTAAGAGGGCATTCCACTAATAAGGAAATCTTACTCATAGAGGAAAAGCAGAGAGGCAAATGTGTTCACATGGGAAAAACATAACTCTAAAAACGGACTTTCTGAACATTCTTGACTTGTTATGAGGACATTTTCACTGCTCACAATGTAGAGAAAACAATAAAACAAGACCAGATTTAAAAACAAATAATTATTTGGAAAGGCACACAAACAGAGAGAGAGGGAGAGGGAGGGGAACGGGGAGAGGCAGAGGAAAAGGGGAAAGAAGGGGAGAGGGGAAGAGGAATATTATCCATATGCTGGTTTATTCCCCAAATGGTGGTAACACCCAGGTCTATTTCAGGCCAAAGACAGGAGTCAGGAACTCCATCCTGTGTCCCGAGTAGGTAGCAGGGGCCTAAGTATTTGGGCCATTGTCTGCTGTCCTCCCAGGTGCATAGCAAGAAGCTGGATCTAAAGTGGAGCAGCAGGGACTCAAAACATCATTCTGGAATGGAATGCCAGCATTACAAGGGGCAGCTTAACCCACTATGCCACAATGCTGGCCCCAAAACTTAAGCTTTTGAACAGATGACCTGCTATTGGATAGCAAGTAATGAGATGGCAAGAATGGTTCAGAGATGGTCCTGGCACTGTGGAACCCCAGAAATTCCAGTTTATAAGAAGGTCACATGACCTCGGCCTAGGCGAAAGCCCCCTACTACTAGTAGAATACTAGTTGATGGAAGGTAACTTCTCAGAAGGCTAAATATTTAAGGTGTGTTTATTTGACAGGCTCTTAATCTTTAGCAAATACATGCAACAACAATTCATGGTGTCAAATAGAAATGGAACAGCAACAACAAAGTAAATTTAAGATCCTAAAAAGAATATCTTGGGGCCAAATTGTGCTACAGTGGGTTAAGCTGAAGCCTGTAAAACTGGTGTCCCTTATGAGTGCTGGTTGGAGTGGAGTCCCAACTGCACCACTTCTGATCCAGCTCCCTGCTAATGTACCTAGGAAAGCAGCAGATGATGGCCTGATAACTTGGGCCCCTGTACCTATGTGGGAGACCCAGATGGAGTTTCAGGCTCCTAGATTTGGCCTGTCCCAGCCCTGGGTCTTGTGGCCATTTGGTTATGAGCCAGAAGATGGAAAATCTCTCTCTGTCTGTTTCTTCCTTTCTCGTTGAAATTCTGCCTTTCAAATAAATAAATACATCTAAACAAAAACAAAAACAAAAAGATGATCTTTCCAGCTCCAGATAAAAGGTGGCCAAGAGGAACAGTGTGTATTTGCCCACAGCTAACATGTTCCTTTTGATCACCTTGTGACAACTTGATTCCAATTAAATGAAATAAGTATTTTCTAATCCTTAAAATTCAAGAAAAGTCAATATAAATGACACAATCACTTTAATAGAAAATAAAGGAAAATATGATGGCTTGTTTGTTTAATTGTTTTTAATTAGTAGGAATATTCATATATAACATTGACTTTGTTATTAAATTTATATTTATAAAGTATGGATATGCTATTCTTTTATTCTGTGTAAGTAGGAAGTGAATAAGCCAAATAGAATTGGAAAATGTAGGAACTGGACCAAGAACTAGTTCTTGGGAGTCTACTGAACAATCAGAAGAATAAGGCATCACACACGTCAGAGGGGTGGATCACACAGTAAAGTAGAAAAGATCAACACTAAAGGTAAGAAGACCATGAATCATGTAACAAGGCAAAAGGAAACAAAACTTAGGCAAGCTTTATGACTTATCTTCTAAGAGATGAAATCTCAATAGGGACCTTACAAATATAACAAAGCCCATGTGAGTTTATTATAATGATAAAAGACCTGGTTTATACAGTGTGATGAAAAGAGTTAAAGCAGACTGGTACTGCAAGATTTTAAAACAATACACATGAGGAAGCAAAATGCTAGGTTGCAAAAAATCTAGGTGAAATTTGGCATGAACTTAGTCTTAGCAACCAAAAAATATGAAGTTCAGTTTAGAAAGCAAGGCAAATAACTCAGACAACTAGTAGAAAATGTAATTTTCTTTGGGAGAAGTAACAAGATTCTTGGTAGCAGTCAGAAGACAATTGACTGTTTACCCGAATCCTGTTAATTAGAGGAGAGGGGGTAAAGATCTGGTTTCAAAGCAAAATTCTATAAGAAAAGAAAACATGTACAAACAGTAGAGTGAAAAAATAAAACAATGAAGAAAAACAGAAAAAATAAACCCACGGTCTTAATTTTTTTCTTAAAAATATTTTTAAAGATTATTTATTTGAAAGGTAGAGTGAGAGAGAGAGAGAGATCCCCCATCCACTGGTTCACTCCCCAAATGACCACAACTGATGGAGCTTGGCTGATCCAAAACTAGGAGCCAGGAGCTTCTTCTGGGTCTCCCGTGTGGGTGCAAGAGTCCAAGCACGTGGGCCATCTGCTGCTGCTTTCCCAGGCCATTAGCAGGGAGCTCCATTGGAAGTGGAGCCATGGGACTGGAATCAGTGCCCATATGGGATGCTGGCACTGCAGGCGGAGGCTTTACCGCTAAGCTGTGGTGGTGGCCCTAAGGATCTTAATTTTTACAAAATAGGTGTAAGTATAGAAATAAGTTTTATACTTACTGTATTTGAAGACACCTTGTTGGTTTTGGAGTTTAAAAACATTGAAAGTAATTAGTTGTAGTAGATCTATAATTATTTTTAAAATCATTTAAGAGATTTTAATTAAATAAGACCATAATGTTTAACTGTTTAAGGAAATTCAGTTTCACAGTTTTGGTAATTATGTATAAATTTAGTTAATTGGACATTCAATAAAATTAAAAGGATGGTGAGTATTCATTTTAAAGCACACACAGGAACCCCCCTCCTCTGTTGACTAATCTAATTATGGGGTAACTAAGCCATTAGAGTTTAGGCAAGCTGGAACTCTTTGACCCCTGCAAAGTAATACTTTCTCTTTAACTATTACTTTGATACATCCATGTTCCCAGGATGCAACTGTTGCATCTGGGACCAGGGCGCATGCTCCGCCCCTGCATTTGCATATTCAATTGGGTTAATGCGGCTTTGCTTATAAAAGGAAGTACAAGGCGGTAGTGAGCCCTTCCGGCTTGGATCCTGCTTGGAGGGACTATGCCGGTTTTCTCTCTTTCTGCTGCAGATGCACTGGGCCGAACCGCTTTCTCTACAGCTCTGAGCTGTCTCGGCATTACCTCTCCAGCTGCCGGGTGGACCCTCCCGGATATAGGTACCTTTTTCTCTTATTTACAGGCAGTTCTGTGGCTGGCTCATGTTAGATTCTTTGTGTGGTGTGACCCATACGCGTGTGTGAATATATCTTTATTCCCTTACTACCAGATAAAGTCTGTTTCTCTTTGTGCAAGGGACCAGGCCCTGCTTAGTAGTCCTGATTCCGTGCAGACAAGAACCTGTATCAAAAACTAATATATTCATTGCCCACTTAATAAAATTACTGGAATTGGTGATGTAAGCCAGTCATTTAGCTCCAATGTGGGAGAAATAGGACTACCAGTGTGGTAGGCAGTGCTGCCATCAGTGGCTAGGTGCTCACTTTAAGGGGCTAGAACCGGGGAGAACTGGGTGGGGTGCAGGGAGGGGGGCAGGGCTGGATCACAGAGAAGCTCTGCGTAGTGTTGTGATTTGTGCTGTTGTTGGGGGCACGCGCAGGGTTGGGGGGATCTTGAGAAGTCCTTTCAGGCTCTTCCTGAAGCTGTGTAATGAGACCGGTTGCTGTGCTGGCTTATTTCTTGCTTTTCATTTATCTGAACATGAAGAATTAAAATTGCAGGCCTAAATTTCAGGCCTAAACCTCCTTCCCCAAAGCTGAAGTTTTGATTCCTTATCTTTACAGCTGCACCTGTGTGAGGATGAGGGGCTGAAGCTGTGTAACCCTTGCCTCACCCATTGTTCCCGCCAGAGCTCCCCTCCTGTGCTAATGAGTTTCCCGCGGTGTGACATGATTTTCTAAATGGTGGAATGTCTCTGAAAACCCTATAAAAACCCTGACCCTTGACTTCTCGGGGGCTGCTCTGTTCCTGCGTGTTCAGAGAGCCCCAGCATGCTGGTTTGAATAAACCCCTTGCTGATTGCATGAGAGTGTCTCTTGGAGTCATTCCTTGGGCGGTGGATGCTTCTTGACCCTAACAAACAGAGAATGTGAAACATGGTTCTTCTGGGGCTGGGGAGTATGAGTAGGGTACTTGAGGTGAGAGGTGTAGGGCCAACTCCTGGGGCTGAGCCAGGGTGCAGGCACCACACTGCAGAATGTTTCCTGAAGTTGCCCTGTATTCTACACAAGGCAGCTTTTCCCATTCAGATTCTAAATTTAATGCTTGATCTGTCATCCCTGCAAATGGCATCATTACTCACTTTTCTGCCTTGGATGGCAGAGATTTTCTGCAGTTTGAACTGAATAACAAGGAAATTCTTCTTGTTTCTTTATTTCAATAACTGTGTTTTCATGGGAAAGCCTTTAACCTTTCTTTGCTGAGCCTCTGAAAAGCAGTTAAGAGATTTTCTTGTTCCTAATGTTTGTTCCTCAGACCTACACTCAGAGTGTTAATAGCTACTTTGCAATACAAGGATTCTGGGATCTAATAATTTAGAAGCTACTAGAAAAAATGATGTCAACATTTTTTTCTTTGCTAAAAGACTTTATTTGGCCAAGGAACCATTTTTGAGATCGGCACTGGTAAGCTCAGTGATCTGCAGAATATATTTGGGAAATTGTGTCTACTTCCAGCAACCCTCCTGCTCCCAGGCTCTGAAGCTCGGTTGAGAGCAGAAGAGTGGATCAGCAAATGAAAAGTAAAGTAGAAATCATACAGTTAAGGGAAACAAGACCCATCATTTGCGTGGTAGTGAATAACAGGCAAAACAGAGCAAATCAAATCAAAACAGCCCCTCCCCCCCCCACCACCAAACAAGCAAACAAATGTAAACAATAACAAGAGCAAAAAACCATGGACTCAGGTAGTAGAGAAACCTGGCTTCACAGCGTCTTTGTCAGCTGTGAGCCATGTGTGTGACCTGGGGTTTAGACCTCACCTGCCCAGCCAGACTAATGGGGCCTAGAAGGATTGTGCTCCGGCCGGATGAGGCAAAGTGTTTAATAGAGTGCCTGTTACATGATAGGTGTTCAAAACACAGTATCTGATTTCAATGCAATGATTTAAATTTTAATTATGATTTTAATGCAATCATAATCCAAATTGTTCTTCTTTTGATGAAATAAATGTCCTTGAAGAAAAAAATTTCAGATGTCTCAGTGTCTCTAAATCTAATTTCCTGGCATTGAAGTAATATAGTTGATTAACCCTCCCAAATGTTAGGTGAGTCCCGATTCTAGATGGTTACTATAATTTGGTTAAAGAAAAATACTTGATAAACCAGGATAGTCCCAAGAGTGACTAATTGTCCACTGAAAGGGCTTCTGAAGTGACTGGCCAGTTTTGGGAGGAATCACAGGTGAGCACCACGCTAGCTCGGGCTCCTCAGAATCCCAAGAACTGATCTGTGTCTCCGGGTTTTGTTGAGAGTATGAGGACTAGGAAAGACTCCAGCATAAAACTGTAATAACCATATGTTTACAATAAAAGCAGTGAGTTCCAAGTTGGCAAGATTATAAGGGTTGTGTATGTGTGTTTAATGGATAGTCTTCTTTTAATGAAATAAACATGATAGGATATGCCAAGCTGGTTTGATGAGTTCGAATACCAAAAGGGAAGTGACCTATGTTAACCACTTGCTTGGTGTCTGTCATGTACCAGATGCTTTGTAAACAGTCTCTCAGTTAATAGCTTCACAAACATGCTGCGTATTGGATACAATTTCAGCCTCATTTTACTAAGGAGGGAACTGATGGGTAAATTAATTACTAAAGGTTACGTGGAGATAGTTTTTCAGGTCACAATCATTAGAGTCATTCTTTTCTTTCTTAAAAATATTTTAATTATTTATTTGAAAAGAGTACAAAGGAAGAGAGAGAGAGTGAGTGAGAGAGAGAGCAAGTGAGAGTTCGAGAGAGAGTTTGAGAGCTTGAGAGAGAGAGTTCTGAGCTCTTCACTCCCTAAATGGCTGCAATAGCCAGGGCTGGGCCAGGTAGAAGCCAGGAATCTAGAATGCCATCCAGGCTCCCACATGGGTGCAGAGGCCCAAGGGTTTGGGCCATCTTCTGCTTCTTCTCCAGGAGCATTAGCAGGGGGCTGGGTTGGAAGTGGAGCAACTGGGACTTGAACTGGCACCCATATGGGATTCTGGCTTCACACGCAGCACCTTAACCTGGTGCACTACAATGCTGGCTCCCTTAGAGTGATTCTTGACGATTGTCTCTCTTCATAATCCACATCCAGTCTTTCAAGAAATCATATTTGCTCTCCCCTTAAAAAGTATTGCTATCACTTTCAGACTGCATCGCTCTTCTTGTGCTTGACTTGCTGTGGTCATCCTTACAATGGCTGCAATGATCTTTTTATCTCTTTCTACTTTCCCCTGTTTCTACTCCACGCCTGGCCACCTTGAAATTCCATAAATTCACCAGGCATGTTTTTCTGTCAGGGCAGTTTCTATAGCCATTCCTCTAGATGGAATGCTCCCTAGATATCAACCTGCAGACTCCTTTACCACGCTCAGGCCATTCCTCAAATACCACTTGTCAACAAAAACTCCCAAACATTCAGATTAACACCACCTCCTATCCTTTCTCCTGAGCCTTCCCAATTCCTTATATCTTACTTCATGTTCTGATTTTCAAGGGCACTTATTTGGTCTTTAACGTATTACATGACTTGTCTATCTGTTACACAGAGCAAGGTTCTTTGTTTTGTTCATTGACACATCCTAAGTGTCTATAAAAACCATTTGAGGGGCCAGCACCATGGCTCACTTGGTTAATCCTCCGCCTGCGATGCTGGCATCCCATATGGGCACTGGGTTCTAGACCCGGTTGCTCCTCTTCCAGTCCAGCTCTCTGCTGTGGCCCGGGAAGGCAGTGGAGGATGGCCCAAGTGCTTGGGCCCCTGCACCAGCATGGGAGACCAGAGGAAGCACCTGGCTCCTGACTTTGGATTGGCATAGCTCTGGCCGTGGTGGCCATTGGGGGGGGGGTGAACCAATGGAAGGAAGACCTTTCTCTCTGTCTGTCTCTCTCACTGTCTGTAATTCTACCTGTAAAATAAATAAAAATCTATAAAAATAAAAAAAAAAAACCCTCTTGAATAGGGCTGGTATTGTGGGATAGTGTGTTAAGCAGCTGCCTGCAATGCAGGCATACCAGATAGGTGCTGTTTCGAGTCTCGGCTGCTCCATTTCTGTTCCAGCTCCCTGTCAATGGCCTGGAAAAAAGTAATTGGGCCCCTGCACCCACATGGGAGACCCAGAAGAAGCTCTTGACTTCTGTCTTTGGCCTGGCTCAGCCCCATTGTGATCCTCTTTTGAGTGAACCTGCAGATGGAAGATTTTCTCTCTCTCTCTCTCTCTCTCTCTCTCTCTCTCTCTGTCTCCCTCCCTTCTTCTTTTCTTCCCTCCCTCCCCATCTCTCCCCCCTCTCTGTGTAACTCTGACTTTAAAATAAATAAATATTAAAAAACTATTTGGCATGTAGAAATTGCTAAGTAAATATTTGTATAATTAAATTTTTATTTATTTTTTAATTTTTTTGACAGGCAGAGTGGACAGTGAGAGAGAGAGAGAGAGAAAGGTCTTCTTTTGCCGTTGGTTCAGCCTCCAATGGCCGCCGTGGCCAGCGTGCTGTGGCCGGCACATCACGCTGATCCGAAGGCAGGAGCCAGGTACTTATCCTGGTCTCCCATGGGGCGCAGGGCCCAAGTACTTGGGCCATCCTCTACTGCACTCCCTGGCCACAGCAGAGAGCTGGCCTGCAAGAGGGGCAACCGGGACAGAATCCGGCGCCCCAACCAGGACTAGAACCTGGTGTGCCAGCACCGCAAGGCGGAGGATTAGCCTAGTGAGCCGCGGCGCCGGCAATATTTGTATAATTAGTAACTATGAAGCCCATGGCCTTTCCACTGTATCATCTCAGTAGGCTGGATTCACTTTTTAATGACCAATGTATCCAGGGACCTCTTAGATGAACAGCACGAAAGTTTTCATTGCTGATTTTTCTTCCATAGCCAGTCAGTAGATTTTTGACAAATCCTTTCTTAAAAGAAATTAGAGAAGAATCTTTTACTATATAACAGCCAGCCTTGGCATATTTGGAACCAGCAGTGTGTAAATTAAGATTTTACTTATTTATTTATTTGAAAAGTAGAGCTACCGAGAGAGGGAAAGAGAGAGAAAGGTCCTCCATCCACTGATTCACTCCCCAAGTGGCTGCAATGTCTGGAGTTGTTCCTATCAGAAGCCAGGAGCCAGGGGCTTCCTCTGGGTTTTCTATGTGGGTGCAGGGACACAGGGACCCAAGCACCTGGGCCATCTTCCACTGTTTTCTCAGGCCATAGCGGAGAGTTGGATCAGAAGAGGAGCAGCCGGGACTTGAACTGGTGCCCATTTTTTTGGGGGATGCAGGTGCCGCAGGTGGCAGCTTTGCCCATGATGCCATAATGCCAGCCCCACTGGGAGTATCTTGAAGGTGATTTTGCTTATGTCTGTTTTCTGTTGAGAGTCACCGTAGATCTCTGTTTTTAAGGACAGCCTATTATCCATGGCACTCTATAAACTTCCAGTATCTTAGTGTCCCTAAACCATTGAAATATACAAAATTTCCAGCATTATACTCAAATTAAACTTTCCCAGTACTCGGACATAGTGTTCATTTTTTTTGGTTAGACCAGGGTTTTGGTTTTGGTTTTGTAAATGTAGTTATGCATACTGGTGACTGTGGTGTTTCCAGGGAAAATTTTTTCTTTGCAAAGTTTGTATAGATGAGAAAACTACTGGTGCCCAAAGATTCCAGGCTATAGGAAATGATTGTCTACACCAGCCAGATTGGGGCTTATTCAGTAGAAGAAGCAGGGACAAGGAGAGAGGAGAACCCTTCCCACCACTACCACTCCAATGTTAGTATAACTAAAGATCCCATCTTTGCTTTTGTAAGCTACAAGGGAAAAATCCAGTCAGAATGTTGACTAATCTCAAAGTATCTAGATAAAGTTCTTTAAGTATGTTCTTATTTTCCCTACAGTCTGCTTTGAGGAAAAAATGAAATAAATGTCAAGGAAAGCTTCTAGGGAATAATTGACATTTCTAATTAATTTCTGTAGATATCTGTTGCTTCCTTTTCCCTGCCCCATATCCTTTCCTTTAGATGAGAGCGTGAGGATGTCAGCCATGCTTTTCTTCTGTGCCCAGATATGTGAGCTGGCTAATCAGAGGGTGAATCCCTTCTGGATGCGAAGAGTGGCTCAATTGTAAGTGTATAGTCCCCAGAAATTTCAGTTGGTGGGCTATAAGGACGATAGAAGGTTGGATGCATAGGTGACCTTCTTCTCAGAGACATGGAGGAGAGCTTCCTAGGGATTTAGCCATCAGCAGGGAAAGAAAAACTAAGAAGGGGAGCCTGCACTGTGGCACAGTAGGTTAGGCCGCCCTCTGCAGTGCCAACATCTCATGAGTGCCAATTCTGTCCCACTTCTGATCCAGCTCCCTGCTAATGTGCCTGGGAAAACAGGGGAAGATGGCCCAAGTCCTTGGGTCCCTGCACCCATGTGGGAGACGCAGAAGAAGCTCCTGGATTTGGATTGGCCTAGCTCCAGCTGTTGGGGCTATTTGGGGAGTGAACCAGCAGATGGAAACTCTTTCCTGGCTCTTAACGTTGAAAAGAGAGAAAAAAAAAAAAAAAAACCTAAGAGGGAAGAAGGAAGCTAAATACTGTTTGAGCCCTTCTCTGTTTTGGAAATCTAGTTTAAGTTGGGTTTCCTTTCCAATACAGCTGAAAGAGTTCTGACTAATAAGACAGTGTTCCAAAGTAGAATCACCTCACTGTCCTGCATGTTATTCAATTATAACTAGAACGCATGTATAAAATAATGACCCAGCGACAGGCATTTGGCCAACCATTTAAGACAGTCATTGAGAAGCCTGCATCCCACATAGGTGTGCAGGGGTTTGACTCCTGGCTCCAGTTCCTGATTCCAGTTTTCTGCTAATGTGCACCCTAGGAGGCAGCAGGTGATGGTTCAGGTAGCTGAATCCTTAATACTCAAGTGGGAGATACATATTGAGATCCTGGCTCCCAGCTTGATTGTGGCTCAGCCACGCCTTATGGACATTTAGGGAGTAATAAGTGATTGGGAACTCTTTCTGTGTCTACAGGAGGAAGGTAGGCAGGCAAACAGAGAAAGAGGGAGAGGGGAAGAGAGAGAGATGGAGGGAGAGTGAAGAGAAAAGAAAGAAAAAGAAAAGGAAGTAAGGAAGGAAGGAAGGAAGAAAATAGGAGCCGGTGCTGTGGTGCAGCAGGTTAAAGCCTTGGCCTGAAGCTCCAGCATCCTATATGGGCGACAGTTCTAGTCCCGGCTGCTCCTCTTCCTATCCAGCTCTCTACTGTGGCCTGGGAAAGCAGTAGAAGATGGCCTGAGTCCTTGGGCCCCTGAACCCATGTGGGAGACCCGGAAGAAGCTCCTGGCTCCAGATCGGCACAGCTCTGGCTGTTGTGGCCATCTGGGGAGTGAACCAGCAGATGGAAGACTCTCTCTCTGTCTCTGCCTCTCTCTATAACTCTGTTTCAAATAAATAAAATAAATTTTTTTAAAAAATAAAGAAAATAATGAACTGATGGTCTGGGATAATAAAGAAAAATAAATTATGTTTTAGGTTTTTTTTTTCTTTTTTGTCTTCTCTCCTCCCCTCCTTCCTTTTCCCTACCCTTCCATTTAATTTCCTATTTTTATCCCAAAAGGTTTTACACTGACTGAATCCACTGTATGAAAAGGCAGAAAAATGGATGTTATAAGCAGATGTTGTGCCAATAGTTATAACAGCAAATTTTCTGATTGATTTTCAGTTATCAAAAAATTAATATTCCCATTTCCCAAATATCTTGCTACTTGATTAAAACATTTTCCCAAGAGCATTTTTTTGCCATTTTTCCTGTTACTAATTGTGTTGTCAGATCAGATTATTAGTTTTTTTTTATCTTTTTTTGTGTGTGTGTGTGTGTGTGTGTGTGTGTGTGACAGGCAGAGTGGACAGTGAGAGAGACAGAGAGAAAGGTCTTCCTTTACTGTTGTTTCACCCTCCAATGGCTGCTGTGGCCGGCGCGCTGTGGCCGGCGCACCGCGCTGATCCGAAGCCAGGAGCCAGGTGCTTCTCCTGGTGTCCCATGGGGTGCAGGGCCCAAGCACTTGGGCCATCCTCCACTGCACTCCCTGGCCACAGCAGAGAGCTGGCCTGGAAGAGGGGCAGCCGGGACAGAATCTGGCGCCCCGACCGAGAATAGAACCTGGTGTGCTGGCGCTGCAGGCGCCGGATTAGCCTATTGAGCCACAGCACCGGCCAGATTATTAGTTATAAAGATTTATTTATTGATTTGAAAGTCAGAGTTAGGAGGAGAGACAGAAATGGGGCTACCTTCTATCCACTGTTTATCTCCCCAAGTGGCCACAGTGACTGGGGCTGGGCATGTGAAAGCCAGGAGCCAGGAGCTTCCTCCAGGTCTCCTGCACAGGTGGCAGGGGCCCAGGGACTAGGACCATTTTTGACTGCTTTCCCAGGTGCATTAGCAGGGAGCTGGATTAGAAGCGGAGCAGCCTGGACTCCAGCCAGCGTCCATATAGGAAGCCAGTGCTGCAGCTGGTGGCTTAAGCTGCTAAGCCACAGCACCTGCCGCAGATCAAATTATTTAAACATTGTGATAATTCATTTTCTATCTGTCTGTAAATGAGAATTATGATATCTACCTGGAATGCTCTTGATAATAATATAGTAAGATAATGTATCAAAACTGCCTGGCCTGGAGAAGATGCTCAATAAATGGTAGTTATTTTTATATTATCACTATCACATTACTTTTGCCCACTATTTTTAGATTCAGGAAGGAGAATGACATAAGGAGGTGTTCTTATTCAGACTTTAAGAATAGCTAAGGAAAATAGGACATTGCTAAGTAAGCAGGAAAAATTCTGCCTCTGTTTCATGCCCACGTTTGCTATAATGTGAAACGGCCACAAGATTAAGTTTCGTTTATGGTAGCCTCCATGTTCTCTACCTCTGTACCAATGATTTCTTATTTTTCTATTGTTTTAAAGATTTTTTCTAAAAGATAAAACCAGTGAGGTGTATTGGCAGAAGTTATAACGTCCTAAGGGAGAGAATGTTCTTTATTCACATGCAGATTCAGCATGGCTTTTTCTGTAACAGAGCAAACAAAGTTTTACTGGGTTAGGTGCACATTTGACTGCAGATACTGTCCCTGAAGCTAGATTTTTACCAACTACAATAATGGCATCTATTTCTGTTGCATCATTTCCATTCAAAAAAGTGCACATATTTTCAATGGCCTCAAATTCTAAGTATGAAAAGCCAGGAAGGGTGGAAGGATGCTAAAGGAAGATTAAGAGGGAATCATGACATAACTCTGTTTTATCACCTTTTCTTAGACAAAGCTCTTTTGGGTTTTTTCTTCCAGTAACTGATTCAGTGTTCATGCCCATGGCAATGTGGATCCTTAAAAATAACTGAATATCTTGAAGTACAGAGTTTTTCATAACCATGCAGTATGGTTTTGGATTAATCTTTTATTTTTCTCATAATAGATAACAGTACAAAAATAATGTCTTACATTTGCACAGTGCTCCAGGCTTTACAAGTGCTTTTGTGTGCTTTATCTAATTTTATTCTTCTAACAAAATAGTAACAGAGGTAGAGTTTGGATATATCTCCCTCTCTGTTTTAAAGCTGTACAATTTGAGGCTCAGTGTTTTTAAATATTTAGCCAAAGGTCACAATGCTAGTAAGTGACATACCTGGGATAGACTTTTGGGCCTGAGTGCAGTACCCTCTTTGCTGTACCATATTTTAAGTATTTTTTTTTAAATATTTATGTATTTATTTGAAAGGCAGAGTTACAGGCAGGGGGGTGGGGGAGAGAGGTCTTCCATCCATTGGTTCACTCCCCAAATGGCTGCAATGGCTGGAACTGTGCCAATCCAAAGCCAGGAGCCAGGAGCTTCTTCCGTGTCTCCCACAGGGGTGCAGGGGCCCAAGGACTCTTCTGTTGCTTTTCCAGGCCATAGCAGAGAGCTGGATCAGAAATGGAGCAGCTGGGACTCGAACTGGCACCCGTATGGGATGCTGGCACTGCAGGCGGTGGCTTTGCCCGCTGTGCCACAGTGCCGGCCTCTGAAGTGTTTTGTTTGTTGCTCTGTTGTATTTGCTTTAAATTATTGAGCTTGAGTATCTTCTTTTTTCCTAAAAAAGCCCTATTTTTCAGGTGAATGTAGATGTCCTTTGTTTTTATTTCAGTGAAGGAGAGACAATTTACTTTTCTACCCGACATAGTTCCTATAAGATACTTATTTGCTTCATCATCTTTTAGTAAATAGTGACTATTTGGAAACTGTTAATAGCTGGCTTATAACACATTCACTCCACTTCCTTATCAACTAAAATCTACATCTAAGTTATACATAGTAGGGCATAAGACTGTGCAGCAAATTCAGTACTTTCTTAGGAGTTTGTATGCTAGACTAACTGTGAATTGGAAATTCCCACGAAAATTTTCCTGTCCTAAACTATTGATGGTTGACAAAGTGGATGCGAGAGAGTAAGTTCCACATATGTATTACTTCTTACCCATCTTTTCTTCTTTCCTCTGACATTGGGTAGTAACAAAAACTGGATGATAAGACGCAGTACTGAACTAGAATGTCTGGAAAGAATTGTCTGCACTAAAGATGCTGGATTGGAAGTAGGAGAAGTGTTTTCTGACCATGCTTTATATAACACCTGCCTCCAATGTCCCTTATATTCTGCCTTCTTTTCCTCTTATCTTTTTTTTATAATAAAGGTCCTTTTTTGAGATCTATCTAATTTTTCTGTTGATCGATAGATTAAAATTAATATCCAATAGTAAATTCAGCTTTCTACCCCCCAAACTGTATGGTCCAGGAAGCCTACAGACTCACCGGGAATGAGAGTTGTATATTCCACTACATCTCAGTTTAACGGAATGTACTGACTGCAGTTCTATAATGGCTTAGAGAGTTCATGTGCAAACCACAAGGCAGTGTGAGATTAAGTGAGATGATTTAACATTTGTATAATTGAAATTTCGCAAAGGAAGAGACAGGATTAAGGTAGAAGGAATATTTATAGATGTAGCCACATTAAATTTTCCAAAAGTAAAGATTCACAAAACACCACCAAATTCAGTCAAATTTATGTCATATTAAAACAGCTAAAATAAGAAATGAATCTGAGAAAAACAAGGATTAGGGTTATTCAGTAACCCTATTGGTAAGAAATATAACTGGTTTTTATCAAGGATCACTTCTAGTCCCCAGAGTTGTAGGCCTTGTCAATATAAGCCTGGTAAGATTGCATAATTGTTATGAACCAAGGACTGCTATGAGCATGTGTGACTCTCTGGATTACGAATGTCTGCTTGAAATTATCCTCTCCCTTTCTCACCAATATATGTTGGATGTTGTATTAGTCAGCTTTTTATTACTACAATGAAATACCTGAGACAAGCTACTTAAGAAGGAAAGAGACGTTTCATTTTGTCCAGTGTTGGAGGTTAAAAGTCCAGATGACATGGCATAAGTTTTGGCTTTTGGGAGGGGACCATGCAGATGATGGAGTACACATAGAGAATCACGTGGTGAGCTAGGAAACAATGAGAGAGGCTGGGCCCAAATGCAGACTTTTATAACAAGAGTCTCATGAGAACCATCTTCTAAGGCCACATGTACAATGATTTAAGGACCTTCCATTAGTCCCATCTCCTAAACACCATAGTTGAATGACTTTTCCATTTTCTTAGTATCATAACACATGACTTTGGGGTTTAAAGTCTTAAGTGAAAAAAAAAAAATGGGGCCAGCACTGTGGTGTAGTTGGCTAAGCCTCTGCCTGCAGTGTCAGCATCCCATATGGGTGCTGGTTTGTGTCCTGGCTACTCCTCTTCCAATGCAACTCTCTGCTTATGGCCTGGAAAGCAGTGGAAGATTGCCCAAGTGTTTGGGCCCCTGCACCCATGTGGGACACCTGAAAGAAGCTCCTGGCTTCAGGTCGGCCCAGCTCTGGTTGTAGCAGCCATTTGGGGAGTGAACTATTGGATGGAAGACCTTTCGCTCTTTCTCTGTCTCTCTCACTCTGTGACTCTGCCTCTCAAATAAATAAAATCATTTTTTTTAAAGAGTCTTAAGTGAATATGGGTGTGAAAAAATTAATTCACAGATCCATGATCAAAGAAGACCTGATCCCAAAGAGATGTACTTGGGAAATTTCATCTAAGATGCTTTGTTTGCATCAGGAACTCAAGTGAATTAATGGATCCTATACTTTGAACTAAGCCTCATGCAGTGATTTGATGAAATTTTCAGTCTTATGAGGGGGTTAGTGTATTTTGCCTATGGGAGAAGATGTGAATTCTGCAGACCAGAAAAGACTAGATTTTTACAATAACGTCCTTCTACTGAAGCATATGTGTCTGGCATATATTCCCCTGTCATTTGTCTGTGAGCTTGGCTGTATGAGTTCTGGCCAGTGGGGTGTCAGCAAACATGATACAAGCAAAAACTCAATAACAGTTTATCGTTGACGTTTGTGCAATTGTAATGCATCCTCTGGACCACCATGGCATGATAGAGTCTGGAGATCACATGGACGGATTAGCCCGAGAGTCCCAGCTATCATAGCTGAGCCCATCCTTGGGTTCCCATGAGTCAAATGAAGCCATGTAAGTAAGTTCAGTAAATAAGTAAGCATACATGGAAGATGCCATCACTAAACCCACACTTATCTGAAACTGTTGTGGTGTAAGTCATATTTAATGGTGTTTAGTTCATTAGCAATATAAAGCTGACATGATATACTACATTCAGTTTTTTAAAAGTTCACTCAGTTCTTCAAGGGAAGGAATATAGTTTGTCAGGAATGATATGTTTTCCAACTAGATGTCATCAGCAAGAAGTATCACAAATCTACATTTATGAATGGGATTTGTTAATTACATGAAATTTTCAAGAACTATGTTAGTTTTATAAATTATAAGGATTTTGCCTTTGGGGGGTCAGTAGGTTAGCAACGCTACCTTGTCTAAGAGATCTGAATTACCACTTAAAATGGAAAATGAAAAACTCTCAGAAGATGGATAACTATGAACTCCGTTGTTTGGATCCTGTCTTTGGCTTTATGATCCATCACTGGGTCCAAGGGTAACAACAGAGACTAAATAGACACATAAACATTCCTACAAAATGTATGGATAGCTTCTTTTGTGTGTTTTTCTTAAGGTTTATTTATTTATTTGAAAGTCAAAGTTACACAGAGGACTAGACAGAATGAGAGAGAGAGAGAGAGAGATTCTCCATCTGCTGGTTCACTTTCCAAATGGCTATGGTGACTGGGGCTGGGCCAGGCTGAAGTCAGGAGTTTCTTCTGGATCTCCCACGTAGGTGTGGATTGGGCCATATTCCTCCGCTTTCTAAGGCACATTAGCAGAGAGCTGGATAGGAAGTAGAGCAGCCGTAGGATGCTGGCATTGTAGGTGGCAGCTTTACCCACTATGCCATAATGCCTGCTCCTTCTTTTGTTTTTAAGTCAGATTTTACATTAAAAATGTTTTAAAAGATTTATTTATTTATTTGAAAAGAAGAGAGAGAGAGAGAGAGAAAAACATACTACCATCTGTTTATTCACTCCCCAAATGCCCTCAACAGGCTAAGACAGGCTGAAGCCTGGAGACAAGAAATTTATCTGTCTCCTACCTGGAGGGCAGGAATCCAATTGTTGGGCTATTATCAACTACCTCTTAGGATCAGTAGTAGGCAGCTAGATCAGAAATGAAGGTGAGACTCAATCCAAGACACTCTAATAAGCAGTATCTTAATCCATTGTGCCACAATGCCTGTTCCCAGTATCTTTCTGATACATTACCGAGTTGTATATTTTTTAAAAACAAAAATATTTGGTTACCAAATTCATAGCAGAATGCATGTCCAAGGGACACAGTTAAGAATAGTTTGAGACTATTTGCCACTTTTATCAAGTTAACCTTAGGCGGTATATTTCCCCAACAAAACAAAAATACAGGTTAAATATAAAAAGCCAGCCTTTCCAGCTAGTAATGCTTTCTCAGAACCAATCCCAAAACACATAGTAAGAACAATCTTGTGACAAATGCAAATCCAATATTAAACAATATAGAGTTTAATTCTATTAATTTCTCTTTATTATTTAAAAACAATATATAAACTCTTAAATTCAATGCACATACTACTGCTCTAGTCAACAGAAAGGTAAAAATTTATCTTCATTAAAATGCATGTTAATTTTCTCTGTCTGAAGAAAAATTACCTTTTTTTCCCCCCTGAAGACAAGAGTTACAGAGAGGTAGAGGCAGAGAGAAAGATCTTCCATCACTGGTTCATTCCCCAGATGGCCACAACAGCCAGAGCTGTGTGATCCGAAGCCAGGAGTTTCTTCCGGGTCTCCCACGTGGGTGCAGGTGCCCAAGGTCTTGGGCCATCTTCTACTGCTTTCCCAGACCATAGCAGAGAGCTGGATGGGAAGAGGAGCAGCCGGGACTAGAACCGGGGCCCATATGGATGCCGGAGCTTCAGGCCAGGGTGTTAACCCACTGCACCACAGCACTGACCCCAAGAAACTACCTTTAAAAACAATTATGTTGAGAAAAAATGTCTGGTTAGATCTTCGTAAAAATTAAGAAATGAGAATAGGAGAGGGAAGAGGAATAAGGGTGGGAGTGTGGGTGGGAGGGAGGGAAAGGTGGGAAATATTACTGTGTTCCTGAATCTGTATATAGGAAATACATGAAATTTGTTAAATAAAATTTTTCAAAAAGAGCTTGCATGTTACTGCTCTTATTCTTAAGCAGAAAAATCTGGACAGTTGAGGAAGAATAACTTTTCTTGGACCCATAAGAGGATTGAGTTGGCAGGGAAAACCATTCCCCACAAGTGTGGATCAAGAGGTACATCCAGAGAGTTACAGCTGAGGTCTGCTTACCTGGAGCAGCAGCCTTAGTAGGAACACTTAGAAGGTAATTTTGACAAATTGCTAAAGAGGCTGCAAATGGGCTAGTGTCAGAATAAGAAACAGCAGAACCACATTGGTGGCAAGGCCCTAAACTTCCGTGAGTTTTTACACCAGGAACCTCACCAGATTCTCATTGTTAGAATCAGAGAAGCTATATTTACAGTAGGGAAGGAGAGAAGTACTTGTGACAGCTGAGAGTAAACCCAGGAGCTTGTTCTACTGATGATGAAGTTTGAGGCCAATGTGTGTGTGTGTGTGTGTGTGTTTAGCAAAGTTTAATTAAAGTGAACAGAGACAATTCTTGCAGCCAAGTGGTTCAGCAAAAGAGATCTTTTGAAACAGGTCTTATTGAAGAACAGAGAGGACTCCAGGGAGAGCAGCTGGGAGGGACGTTTCTCAGCAAGGGAAAAAAAAAAAAAAAAAAGGAAATGGTCTGGGGGGTTTATACCCTCTGGAAAGTTCATCTTGCCTTCTTATCTCCCATTGTATCTCCCATTGTCCCATTTGCTCTGTCTCTGGTCCCAGGTGTCTTATCTAGGGTTTCCGCCAGTACCACTCCCAACCCCCATCTTGCTGTTCGTGGCCTTACAATCATAGTTTTTCTTTTTTCTCTTACCCTGTTAATTTATAGTCTCTGGACTTTTGCAAAGCATATCTCATAAGTGCATGCCCTTGTGTTGCTTAATAAACAAGGGCCAGTATCCTCATCATGTTGCCCTCCCCTGCCCCATCCTTAGCTGTCTGCCTAAATCTAACCTAACCTAGCTCACTTTCTCCTGCCTATATCATAGTCACTGTGAAATACAACTCAATTCAGTTCATAAAATGTGTATTAGTTGGGTTGGGATGCCATAACAATATATTATAAGCTGGGTCACTTAACCAACAGAAATTTATTTTTTCTCATAGCTCTAGGGCTAGAAATCTGAGGTAAGACTTCCAGCGTGATCAGCATCTGGTGAGAGCTTTCTTGGTGGCTTATAGATATCACTTTCTCCCTTTTCCTCTGATGGGAGACGGAGAGAGAGATTTAGGGGGGACAAACTCTGGTGTATCTTCTTATAATGGCACTGATTCCATCATGAGGGCCTGACTCAAGGCCTCATCTAATCTTAATTCTCTTCCAAAGGCCCCACTTCGTTGTACTATCATATTACAGACTAGGGCTTCAGCACTTGAATTTTGCAGGGACAGTACTGAGTCAATAGCAGTTGGGGAAGAAAAGAAACAACCAGTGCAGCAAATGACAGATAGTCACAAAGATACTAGATGTTTATTATATACATAATCACTGTAAGTGTGAGTGGTCTCAAAGCACCAAACAAAAGACAAAGATAATTAGAGTAGATAAAAAGGCAAGGTGCAATTATGTTATATGTAAGAAATCTATTTGAAATATGAAAACTCAGGTAATTTGAAAGTAGAGAGTGGAGGAATGTATGCTAATAGTAATCAAAAGAAAGTGTTAGAGCACAGGAATGAGACAAAGAGGAGACAGCAAAATATAGGAACAAGACAAAGAGGAGAAAGATCACGAACCCAACAGCCAGAACAGATTAATTCAGAGACAAACCTGAGAGGGACTCACTATCAGCAAGGGTAGAGAGTGTTATTCTCCTACAAAGTCTTCATATAATCGGAGTTACATCCTCTTATTAGCTGGTTCTGGGTGGGTGCTAGGCAGGCTTGTGCAGGCTCTGGGGCTTTTGAGTAGGGTTGCATTGCCTGCTGATCTGTGCTTCGCTGATTGGGGATTGTCCTAGGATGGTGGTGTGGCTGTAAGATGGTGGTACTTATGCTCATGACCTATGAGAAAGTTTGAAAAGTTGTATTAATGTCATACAAAGTAGATTTCGCAACAAGGGTAATTATTAGGAATAAAGGGGAGCATTACATATTGATACTGGAGTCCACTCTCAAAGAAGATGTAACAGTCTTAAAACTTTATAAACCTGATAGCAGATTGTCAAAAGTATGAGGCAAAAGCCAGTAGAACTGAAAGGAGAAATAGACAATGCTTATCATAGTTGATAAAACATCTCTAGAAGAATATACAAACTAACATAATGGTTGTCTATTGGGAGGGAAATTATGTGTCTGGGCACAGAAGAGAAAAGGATTTACTATTTTATCTTAGACCCTTTCTGATCTTTTTACTTCTGTGTGCCATTTCTTTATTATGTATTATCCATGAAAAAAAAATGAAAAAATTTTTGGAATTAGGTCCAATTCAAGTAGTGATTCTGCCACATTGTTAGGGCCTGTTTTTTCCATCTGTGAATTGTGGACAGTAGTACTACTCTTCTGTGTTTGCTGTGAGCATTAAATGAGGTATATATGTTAGGTGGTGAATGCAATGCCAGAAAGATACTTGAAAAGCCCTTGAAAACTACCATTTTGAACTTAGGTATAATTAACTTAACACTTAATTGAGTTGTTCAGCTGCACAGGTCAGAATAAGACCTGAAGTATTTATTTTTCGGTGCCTTAGCTTCTCTAAATTCTGTGTTTGGTGATTCCTTTACTTTCTGCAGCCAAATTTGATGATTCATATTCATAGTACTTAAGAATTTATTTGCCGGTCCCCAGCTGAAGTCAGTACATTAGACAGCTATAGCACACATTATTGGAGTCATCTTTGTTTTTCTAGGACTTCAGTGTCCCAATTCACTTACTGACTCTGTCACTTGCCTTAGTGTGAACACCAGCAGCCCCAACACAGGTTTTTGTGCTTGCTTAAGCTTCATAGGGAAATGTTTAGAATAAAACTGAGCAAAGCAAAGGGTGTAGCAGGAAATAAAGAGCACCACAATTGGACAGATATTATTGTGGGCTCAAATATTTTTACATTAAGTTAATGAGAATTAAAACAAATAACCATAGTCATTATTAAATAACCATAGTCATTATTAAAAGGTGCACAGTGCAGAATTTCACCATGAGAAGGAATGACATTATTTCCATTAAATACTTGAAGCATTTTGACATTTTGAAGCTAAGAATTCATAAAAGGTCAAGGGATCAAAAATTAATTCTAAATAAAGACTGGCTCATGCATTTAAAGGCAGGTCAGTCTTATATAGCATGTGCTATGACTAGGCAGAGCTGTGGAATGGACTGTTTAAAAAGGAAAAACCTTTGTGCTTTGTTGATTCAGAACCATTTATATTGCGCTATCTCCTGCTGCTCTTCCTATTGCCTATGTCTTTGTACTGTCCTTGGATGACCAAGGTGGTGCCTTATTGAGGTTTATCTTTCTATTTGGAAATTTTCTTCTTACTACTACATGTCTAGATTTTCTTTTTAACACTACATGTCTAAAGTAAGCATATATCCAAAAAATCAGGGTGAAGTTATATTTTAAACCCTGATGTCTTAACAGGGACTAGATCTACACTTTACTCTGAAACTAAAAAAAAATGCGATTTATTTGAGAGACAGAGTTACAGACAGAGAGAGGGAGAGACAGAGAGAGAGGTCTTCCATCTGCTGGTTCACTCCCCAAATGGCTGCAGTGGCTGGAGCTGCACTGATTTGAAGCCAGGAGCTGGGAGCCTCTTCTGGGTCTCCCACATGGGTGCAGGGGCCCAAGCACTTGGGACATCTTCCACTGCTTTTCTAAGCCATAGCAGAGAGCTGGATTGGAAGAGGAGCAGCTGGGATTAGAACTGGCTTCCATACAGGATTCTGGCACCGCAGGTAGAGGTTTAGCCCAGTATGCCACAGTGTTAGTCCCAGTAAATAAATCTTTAAAAAATCGTCACTACAGATGTATTTCATAATGTTTAAAAATTTAGTTAAGTAAGATATGAAAAAGACCCAAATTAAATTTCCAGAGATGAAAACTACACTGAAAGGGACTGATAACAGACAAGACATTGCATAAAAAATATAATAAGCTAGAAGTCAAAACAATAGGAAATTTATAAAATTAAGCACAGAGGAAAAAAAGAATCAACAAAGAGAACAGAGCACTGACAACTTGGAAGAAAATAGTAAGTGGTCTATATGCATTTGAGAACCTTGAAAAGGGGAATAGAAAATATATTTGAAGAAATAATAGCCAACATTTTTCTAAATTTGATGAAACCTAGAAACCCACATGTACAAGATGCTCAATAAATCCTAAGCACAAAAGTCATGAAGAAAATTATATGAAGGCACATAATTATCAAATTGCTAAAAATTACTATGAAGACAAAATCTTAAAATCAGCCAGATAAAAAGATACATTACGCCAGGGGAGCAGTGATGACAATGGACAGTTTTCTTTTCATAAACGATATAAGTGATGAGACATTGGAGCAATGTTTTCACAGCCTTGAAAGCTTAAGCGAAATAAAGATGCTCTAAGTCATTAGAAAAAGCTGAAAGAATTCAACACTGGCAGATCTGTATAACAGAAAATATTAAAGAAAATCTCTCATGGAAATGTGGCTTTAGACAAAGGAACAGCAAGCACTGAAAATTGTATTTATATGAGTAAGTAAATGAAATACTTTTCTTATTGTAAAAAAAACTCTCAAAAATAATTGTTTAAACAAAATTATAGAAAAGTAATGTGGAATTTATAGCATATGCAAGTTAAAACATAATATTAGCACAAAATCAGTTATGGGAGTTAGCATAGCATTATTGTAAGGTTCTCATATTATAGAAAAATGGTATAATATAACTTGAAATAAAACTCTGATAAGTTGAAGATATTTACTGCATACCCTACAGCCACCACTAAAATAAGAGAACAAAGGGTTGGATTTAATAAATCAACAAAGAAGTTGCAATGGAATTAATTTAAAATACTTAATGAATCCAAAAAAGGTAGAAGAAGAAAGTAGAACAAAAACATATGAAATAAATATAAAACAAGTAGTAAGAGAACAGATTTAAATTTAACTATATTAATAATTCCAATGTACATTATTTACTAAATATTTCAGTCAAATCAGAGTTTAGATAGCAAACCTAAGCTCGGCTTTATTCTGCTTACAAAAACATGCTTACATGTAAGGACCCAAATGGGTAAAAATAAAAGCACCAACTATGTGAACAGTAACCAAAAGAAAGATGTATTATGTATATTAATATCAGAAAAACTGGATTTCAGAACAGCAGTTGATCTGAAGCTTATGGATAAATATATTCATGAATAAAAATAATACTTCATAATGATAGAGGATTGACTGATCAGGAGAATTTTACAATATGAAATGTTGGGCTCACATTGTGGCACACTGAGTTAAGCTGCAGCTTGCAATGCCTACATCCCATATCAGTCCTTCTCACTTCTGATCTAGCTCCTGCTAAATCAGCTGGGAAGGCAGCAGAGGATGGCCCAAGTACTAGGGCCCCTGGTCCATATGGGAGATCCAGGTGACCTTCTGGGCTTCAAGGTTGGCCTGGCTCCGCCCTGTTTGTTATAGCCATTTGGGGAGTGAACCAGTTGATTGAGGATCACTTTCTTTCTCTGTCTCTATCTCTCTCATTCTTCCTTTCACATAAATAAAATCAACCTTAAACCTTAAAAAGAAAATGTTTTAAAATTAACTATTCATACACCTAATAAAAGAACTTCAAAGTGCATGAAGCCAAAACCTATAGATAGAATCTCCAAAATATTACTAGGCTTATTAAATACTTTTATCAAGGCCCCAAGATCTAATATAATTTTTTTTTAAATTTGTACTTCCTTAATACTAGCAATGGACAATTTTAAATTAAATTTAAAATGTCATTTAAAATAGAATCACCATATTTAATATTTAGAGATCAAAATGACCAAGATCAACACAATGAAAACTCTAAAATATAGAGAGTAATTCAAAAAGATCTAAATAAATGGAGAACTATAATGTGCTTATGGGTGCAAGGAGAGTACTTTTAAGATGCCAGTTCTCCCAAATTAATATAGAAATACAATTCAGTACCAACAAAAATGCTAGAAGGATTTTTTTTTTCTACTTTTGTAGAAATTGAAAAACTAATTCTAAAATTCATGTGGAAATGCAAAGGGTTCATAATAGACCACAGGACTTTGAAAAAGAAGGAAATTAGTAGATTAAAATTATCTCATTTCAAGAGTGCTTTAAAGCTTTAGTAATCAAAACAGTGTGGCATTGGCATAATGAGGGGGAATTAGAACAATGGAAATGAATAGAGAATCTAGAAATAGATTCACACATATATGGCCAAAAATTTTTCAGCAAAGATGAAAAGGAAATTCAGTTGAGACAGTGCATTCTTTTCACTAAGTGAAACTGAAAAAATATCCACACGCCAGAATACAAATTTTCATTTATGCCTCATAACACATATAAAGATTCCTTCAAAATGGAATATTGAATTAAATGTAAACCAAAAACTTTGCAATTTATAGAAATAAGCATAGAAAAAAATTTTTGTAACTGGATTAGACACAGATTTCTCAGGTAATATACCAAAAACAATGATAAATTAGATTTCATTAAAATTTAAAACTTTTGCTTCCCCAAAGACACTGCTGAAAGAGAAGAAAAGCCACAGATTTGGAGAAAGTATCTGCAAATCTGTTAAAATAAAACTTGTAAACCGATTATATAAAAACTCTTAGAATTTGATAGTAAGAAAATGCTGTAGGCTGAATGCTTGTGTACTTCCACCTCAATTTATGTGTTGAAATCCTATGCTCTAATGTGATGGCCTTAGGAATTGGGACTTTGATAGGTGATTAATGAGTGCCCTAAAAAAGAGACTTGGGAGAACTTCCTTAACCACTCTGATATGAGAGGATACAATGAGAATCCTGGTGGCCAGCTATGAACCAGGTGGCAGGCCCTTACCATACACTGCGTCTGCCGTGCCTTGATATTTGGTTTCCTAGCCTCTGGAATTGTGAGAAATCAATATCTGTTGTTTATTAGCCTCCTAGTCTCGCTATTTTAAATTACAACAGCAGCCTGAATGGACTAAGACAGAAAGCAAATACACCAAATAAAAAATTGGCAAAATGCTTGAACATAACTTTTAGTCAACAAAATGTAAGGATAGCAAATAAACACAAAATAGGATGTTCAATATTGGTGGTCATGAGGAAAAAGCAAATTAAAATGGCAATGAGAAACTACTATTCACTTTTTGAAATTGATAGCTTAACCTTATCAAATATTGGCACATCCGTGAGAAACTAGAACTAATCGGTTGCTGATGAGAATGTAAAACCCTTTGGAAAATAAGTTGGCCGTTTCTTATGAAGTTAAACATTTATCTGCTATGCAACCCAGGCATTTTGTCCCTAGGCATCTATGCAAAAGAAATGAAAACATATACAAATGCTCTTAGCATCTTTATTTGTAATATCCTCAAACTGGAAACATTATATATGCCCATTCAGATATTATTAGATAAATATGAAGGATCTTCAGAAAGTTCATGGAAAATGCATATTATGAAGAAAATGCATGGATTTCAAAATCTTTTCATCAAAATAAATATGTCTTCATTTAAAAAAAAGATTTATTTTATTTATTTGAAAGACAGAGTTACAGAGAGAGGTAGAGACAGACAGAGAGTCTTCCATCTGCTGGTTCACTCCCCAGATGGCTGCAATGGCTGGAGCTGCGGCGATCCGAAGCCAGCAGCCAGGCGCTTCCTCTGGGTCTCCCACGTGAGTGCAGTGGGTGCAGGGGCCCAAGGATTTAGGCCATCTTCCACTGCTTTCCCAGCTCTTTGCCATAGCAGAGCTGGATCGGAA
Source organism: Oryctolagus cuniculus (assembly GCF_051225735.1). Classification (NCBI taxonomy): domain Eukaryota; kingdom Metazoa; phylum Chordata; class Mammalia; order Lagomorpha; family Leporidae; genus Oryctolagus; species Oryctolagus cuniculus. The sequence continues at coordinate 101,004,499 of NC_142871.1, read as the reverse complement.
GAGGAGCAGCCGGGACCAGAACCAGCACACATATGGCATGCCAGTGCTTCAGGACAGGGTTTTAACCCATTGCGTCACAGTGCCAGCCCCTAAATATATCTTTTTTTTTTTTTTTTTTGACAGGCAGAGTGGACAGTGAGAGAGAGAGAGACAAAGGTCTTTCATTTCCACTGGTTCACCCCTCAATGGCTGCTGCGGGCGGCGCACCACACTGATCCTCAGCCAGGAGCCAGGTGCTTCTCTTGGTCTCCCATGCAGGTGCAGGGCCCAAGCACTTGGGCCATCCTCCACTGCCTTCCTGGGTCACAGCAGAGAGCTGGCCTGGGAGAGGAGCAACCGGGACAGAATCTGGTGCCCTGACTGGGACTAGAACCCAGGGTGCCGGCGCCGCAGGCGGAGGATTAGCCTATTGAGCCGCGGTGCTGGCCTAAATATATCTTTTTATTCTATTTCCCCTGACATTTTTGAAGTAATCTTGAATACTGAGATCAGTTTATACAGTAGTGTATTACTTATGAATAACAGAAAATAACCTATGGAGCCATACTACAACATAGTTCGGTCTCAAAATAGTTATCCTGAGTGAAAGAAGCCAGACAGAAGGGAGTACACAAATTGTGATCCTAAAATTCTAAACAAGACAAAATAATCTATAGGAATATAAATTATATCACTGGTTTCCTGGGGTTGGAAAGAGGTGGGTAGCCTGAGGGAGAGTGAGAATGAGAGACATGGGGCTGGCACTGTGGCTCAGTGTGTTAACGCCCTGGCCTGAAGCGCCAGCATCCCATCCCATATGGGCACCAGTTTGAGGCCTGGCTGCTCTACTTCTGATCCAGCTCTCTGCTATTGCCTGTCTGCACCCGCATGGGAGATCCAGAAGAAGCTCCTGGCTCCTGGCTTCAGATCGGCGCAGCTCCGCCATTGCAGCCAACTGGGGAGTGAACCATCGGGTGGAAGACTCCCCCTGCCCCCCGCCTCTCCTCTCTTTGTGTAACTCTGACTTTCAAATAAATAAATAAATCTTAAAAAAAAAAAAAACGAGAATGAGAGACATGAGGAGCACTGGAGCTATGGATATGGATCTGATAGTAATCTTGATTGTTGTGCAGCTCCATTGAAATATATGTAATTGTATTCTTTTAATACATGCATTTTATTGTATGTCAATTTTACTTTAGGGGCTGTGAGAAAATAGGAAGCTAGAAGAAAACTGGGGTGTTTAACCTTGAAAGTTTTTTTTCCCAATTTTTATATTTATGTTTAAGATGAAATGTCATATAAAATGTATTTAGTAGTTCATTAGGTAATCATTTAAAACTGCCTGAAACCATGTAGTTCAAGGAAACCTAGTTATGATATACTTATCCCAATCTAATTTCTACCCACATTGACAGTTATCGGATAATCTCACTAAAATTGTTACAAGCACATTGCCCTTTCTCAGCAGGTAAGTTTTGCTATTAGATATTGTTAGTGGAGTGTTACAGAATCTTGGAATCTTGCCTCTGAGCCCTGCTGTCTATGATATGTAATAAATTACTTTACTTTCCAATAGGCAAAGTTGTGCTCTGCCCAGATCCCTTTTTCTGTAGTGGGAGCCCTGTCTTGTGTGGGCATGCTAGTTTGTCTTCCTACCCTGGCCCCACAACCGTACCTCTGTAGGTCTTTGCTGATGACTGATACATGCGGGAGTGACAAAGAGTTTCATTTTCCATTGCAAAGGTCTCCTGTTATACGAAGTTTCACAAAACAGGGCATTGCTGAAATCTAATAGATACATAGCTTATTCCTGTCCCCTATCCTGACTTCTCCATTCTTTATCCTATCTTCTTGAGTGTGATTCTTAATAAAACACCTGCATGAGGAATTCTCATCTAAGCTGTGATTCTGGAGAGGTGAAGCTAAGATAGTCCTCATCAGTAAATGATTATGGCAAAATATTCCTTGCAGAATTATTATTAGAATCATGATATGAAATCCAAAGCCCCTGACACAGAGAAATCTTTATTAAATAGTATAAACGTGCTCCACTGGTTACCTAGTGCAAGTTAGACAAAGTAGAGTACAATATTGAGGTGAGAGGATAGTGCCAAGTAGAAAAGAGTTATGAATTTTCTAGTCAGAGCTTCTTGGGTTCAAATTCCAGTCTTGTCATTTGCTACCTGTGTAGTTTCATAATTTATGACATTACTGTGAGTCTCTGTTTCTTTTGTGTAAAGTGATGATAACAGTTCACAGGGTGGAAAGAATATCCTTAGTTGTAACTAAGATTCAGGTCTGGCATGAGTTAAACAATATTACCTCTGGGGCCGGCACTGTAGTGCAACAGGTTAAAGCTCTGGCCTGAAGCACTGGCATCCCATATGGACTCCAGTTCTAGTCCCGGTCGCTCCTCTTCTTATCCAGCTCTCTGGTATGGCCTGGGAAAGCAGTAGAAGACGGCCTGAGTCCTTGGGCCCCTTTACCCACGTGGGAGACCCGGAAGAAGCTCCTGGCTCCTGGCTTCGAATCAGCACAGCTCTGGCCGTTATGGCCATCTGGGAAGTGACCCAGCGGATGGAAGACCTCTCTCTCTGTCTCTATCTCTGTAATTCTTTCAAATAAATAAAATAAATATTAAAAAAATATTATCTCTTCCATAAGTATCTATTCCTGTTATCTTTGAGCTAAGGAAAGTTTCGGAAAATACAAGTGACATGCAAAGAACCTATAACACAACCAAGGTTCAGGCATAAAGATAGTTTGGGCTAGGTTGGGTGCTCTGTATAGAGCACAGGAATTGATTAGAAATAGTTTTTTTTTTTTTAACTTTTATTTAATGAATATAAATTTCCAAAGTACAGCTTATGGATTACAATGGCTTCCCCCCCATAACGTCCCTCCCACCCGCAACCCTCCCCTTTCCCACTCCCTCTCCCCTTCCATTCACATCAAGATTCATTTTCGATTCTCTTTCTATACAGAAGATCAGTTTAGCATACATTAAGTAAAGATTTCAACAGTTGGCTCCCACACAGAAACATAAAGTGAAAAATACTGTTTGGGTACTAGTTATAGCATTAAATCTCAATGTACAGCACACTAAGGACAAAGATCCTACATGAGGATTAAGTGCACAGTGACTCCTGTTAAACAAGAGTGATAATAGTTTTGACCCAGCTGCCCCATGGACATGTGTGTACTCCCTTGAGATGGAAGTTTCCCTACAAATGGAAGCTGCACTCTTACATTTTGCAACACTTCAGGTCCCAACTAACTATGCTGTTGGCTCCCCCAGAACATGCCTAAATAGAACTGTGTTGTTTCTGTCTTACTCCCTTTGTACCAACCAATGGTAGAAGCCCTGTCCTGAGCAGAGATGACTTGGGAGTTTCCATTTTTTTTTCTTTTTTGAATTTTGTTAATAACATTTACCAGGAGACCCACTCTCTTGAATTTTGAAGTGTGCCATACATTGCTGATTAGAGGTACACTGTCATACAGGTGGTTTTTAGAGCTTATTCATCTTCTTTAATGGGAACGTTAAGCCTATTCATAAATAACTCCCCATTTCCCTTTTCTTCTAGCTGCTGCTAACCACCATCCATCCTATTTCTTGATTATTCTATGAATCTGACTATTTAATAAACCTTATAAGTGGCATCATCCAACATTTGTCTTTCTGTGACTGGCTTATTATTCATTTAGCATAATGTCCTCAAGACTCACCCAATATCCTGTCCCAAATTTCAGAATTTCCTTTCCCTCTCTATAAAGGCTGAACAGTATTCCATTATATGTATTTTCTTTATACATTCATTCATCTGTTTGTGTATACTCAGGGTTTTTCCACATCTTGGCCATTTGAATAGTGCTGCAGTGAACATGGGAGTACAGGTATCTTGTCAAGATCTCTATCCCTGTTCTTTTGGATGGATATATCTAATAGGGGTAATGATGAATTGTACAACTTTGTTTTTAGTTTTTGAGGAAGTTCTGCACTGTTTTCCATATTGACTGTACCATTTTACATTCCTAGGGTTTCCAGTGTCACCACATTTTTTCCCAACACTTGTCTTTTATTTTGTTGATAGTAGCTATCATGATAGGTGTGAAGTGATATCTCACTGTGTTTTTGATTTGCGTATCTCTTATTACTAGTGGGGTTGAGAATTTTTTTTCATATGCCTGTTGGCCATTTCCATGACTTTGGAGAAATATCTATTCAAATACTTGGTTCATTTTTCAATTGAATTATTGGGTGTTTTGTTTGTTTTACTTTTGCTGTTGAGTTTTAGGTGTTCCTTATGAATTTTGGAGATTAATTCCTTGCCATATTCAATGTTTGCAAATACTTTCTCCTATTCCATAGGTTGCCTTTGTACTCTGTAAGGATTCTGATCTTGATGGAGGAAGAGGTCAGGCAGGTAGACGCCTTAAGGCAAGCACAGGGGTGAGGGAACATTTCTGAAGCTTGAAGGACTGAAACCAAAGATAGGTGATCCATCAGGTGGGTTCATGAATATGTGTGATGTACTCTACGCATCATGAAGGGAAATTTACAGGAGACTGGGAATTCTATCTTAAGCAGGTAAGAGACAAAGTAAACATGATTGGGTATTAACAGAAGTATGGCTTCATGGCTTCATTCTTAGCCATGGGCATTTGAGGCTTATGTACATCCGTGTTTACATGAGAATCAAATCAGAAAATAAATGTAAAAGAATTTATGCTAGCCTAACAGTATTAGGCACCATTTTCTTTACTGCTAGCTCTCATATATATATATATATATATATATGAGTGAGATATGCACATATATTCTTTTTTTTAAGATTTATTTTACTTATTTCAAAGGCAGAATTACAGAGAGAGAAATAGAGACAGAGATACAGAGATGGAAAGATACATATAGAGAGAGACTTTATGTCCTCTGATTCACTCCCCACATTTCAAAACCTTAGGTACGTTGCAATGACTACTATTAAAACATTTTCTCTTAGACCAAACAATTGTTTGTAAAACTGTTTATATCATTATGTTATTTATCAATAAAGGTTACAATTTTTGAAGCATTATTTCATTTTACTAAATTATTCCAACACAGTCTGTGATTTGATATTATCTCCATTTTCCTCATGAAGGACAATAAAATTCAGAGATATTCTACTATATGCCCAAATTCCATAATTTTCCAGGCTTCTATGGCTTCCTTATCCTGCCTTTCTATCCATCAGGCAAACTTTTTTTACAATAGCTTTGGTCCAGTGGTGGAGATTATTTGTGAAACCAATGACATTGTCAAGGAGACTTTGGTTTCAATTATTTCAGTGTCTACTTAAAATCAGAGTCTAGATGAGAACATATACAAGGTAACCATTTGATCAGTATTTTCTTTTTAAAAATTTTTATTTAAGTTATATGAGTTTCATGTATTTCATATATACAGATTTAGGAACATAGTGATACTTCTCATCCTATCCTCCTTCCCACCCACACTCTAAACCTTCTTCCTCCTCCCTCTTCCATTCCAACTCTTAATTTGTACAAAGATCTACTTTCAGTTTACTTTATGATCATAAAGTTAACCCTACGCTGAATAAAAGAGTTCTACAAATAGTATGAAGAAGAAAACACTGTTCATCAACACAAGATACAAGGCTGTAAACAATCATCAAATCTCAAAATGTCCATTTTATTCCAATATATTACATTTTAGGTACTCTGTTAGTTACTTCAGATCGGGGACAACATATGGTAGTCTGTCTTTTGGGTACTGGATTTTTTCACTAAATATAATGTTTTCTAGTTGCACTCATTTTTTTGCTGAATAATACAGTATATTGTATATATAGTGTAATTTCTTTATTGAGTGAACAGTTGATGAACATCTGGGTTGATTCCATATCTTAGCTATTGTGAATTGTGCTTCAATGAACATGTGGTACAGATAACTTTCATATACTGATTTCTATTGGTTTGGGTAAATTCCCAGGAGTGGGATGGGTGGGTCATACGGTGGGTCTATGTTTAGATTTCTGAAGTATCTCCATACTATCTTACACAGTGGCTGTACCAGTTTGCATTCCCACCAGCAGTGGGTTAGGGTACCTTTTTCCCCACATCCTTGCCAGCATTTGTTGTTGATTTCTGTATGAGAGCCATTGTAATGGGAGTGTAGTTAAACTTCATTGTGGTTTTGATTTGCATTTCCCTGATGGCTAGTGATGATCAGGATTGTTTTGACAGATTCAATTACAGATATTTCTTCCCATTTTTATTAAGGTATAATTTATAAATAAAAATGAATATCATATTTCAAAACATGTGCAATGTGAGATGATTAAATCCAGCTAATTAACACATCCATCATTTCACATACGTATCCTTTATTTAAAGTTTAGTTGTTTGAAAAGGAGATATGCATATACACACATGCACGCACCTATCCACGGGTTGACTCTACCACTGCCTGCAACAGTAGGTGCTGGGCCAGGCCGTCTGGATCTCCCAAGTGGGTGGTAGAGACCCAGGTACTTGAGTCATTATCTGCTGTCTCCCAGAGTGAACATTAGCAAGAAGCTGAATTGAAAATAGAGAGAGGACCCAATACCAGGCATTCCAGTATGGAATGTGGATGTCCTATGTGGCTACTTAATCATAGTATACCACAAAGCCTGCCTCTTTATCTTGTGTACCTGTGTGTGTATGTGTGGTGAGACTATTTAAGATCTACTCCCTTAGCAGTTTTCAAGTACATAATGCATTCTAATGAACTATAGTCATGGTGAACAACAGCTCTCCAGAAACTGTTTCTTTTGTCTCACCCTCTGCCTTCCACTCCCCATCACTGGAGCTCCTGGCATCCACTTTTCTAACCTTTGTTTCTACAAGTTCAATTTCTTTAAACTCTGTATATTAGTGAGATAATGAATTGCAAGCCCCCCAACACACCCTTTTTTCTTAAAAAGAAGCATGTCAATAAATGTAACTGACCAAACTAGGTAGGTGGCAGATTCAAATTCCCATCAGGGTCAATGTAGCAAGTGTTCTGCTTCCCAGATACTTTCTCACTTGGTCTATTTTTTTTTAACTTTTATTTAATAAATATAAATTTCCAAAGAACAGCTTTTGGATTACAGTGGCTTTTCCCCCCCATAACCTCCATCCCATCTACAACCATCCCATCTCCCATTCCCTCTCCCATCCCATTCACATCAAGATTCATTTTCTTTTTTTTTTTTTGCATTTTTTAACTTTTATTTAATGAATATAAATTTCCAAAGTACAGAATATGGATTACAATGGCTTCCCCCCATAACATCCCTCCAAACCGCAACCCTCCCCTTTCCCACTCCCTCTCCCCTTCCATTCACATCAAGATTCATTTTCGATTCTCTTTCTATACAGAAGATCAGTTTAGCATACATTAAGTAAAGATTTCAACAGTTGGCTCCCACACAGAAACATAAAGTGAAAAATACTGTTTGGGTACTAGTTATAGCATTAAATCTCAATGTACAGCACACTAAGGACAAAGATCCTACATGAGGATTAAGTGCACAGTGACTCCTGTTAAACAAGAGTGATAATAGTTTTGACCCAGCTGCCCCATGGACATGTGTGTACTCCCTTGAGATGGAAGTTTCCCTACAAATGGAAGCTGCACTCTTACATTTTGCAACACTTCAGGTCCCAACTAACTATGCTGTTGGATCCCCCAGAACATGCCTAAATAGAACTGTGTTGTTTCTGTCTTACTCCCTTTGTACCAACCAATGGTAGAAGCCCTGTCCTGAGCAGAGATGACTTGGGAGTTTCCATTTTTTTTTCTTTTTTGAATTTTGTTAATAACATTTACCAGGAGACCCACTCTCTTGAATTTTGAAGTGTGCCATACATTGCTGATTAGAGGTACACTGTCATACAGGTGGTTTTTAGAGCTTATTCATCTTCTTTAATGGGAACGTTAAGCCTATTCATAAATAACTCCCCATTTCCCTTTTCTTCTAGCTGCTGCTAACCACCATCCATCCTATTTCTTGATTATTCTATGAATCTGACTATTTAATAAACCTTATAAGTGGCATCATCCAACATTTGTCTTTCTGTGACTGGCTTATTATTCATTTAGCATAATGTCCTCAAGACTCACCCAATATCCTGTCCCAAATTTCAGAATTTCCTTTCCCTCTCTATAAAGGCTGAACAGTATTCCATTATATGTATTTTCTTTATACATTCATTCATCTGTTTGTGTATACTCAGGGTTTTTCCACATCTTGGCCATTTGAATAGTGCTGCAGTGAACATGGGAGTACAGGTATCTTGTCAAGATCTCTATCCCTGTTCTTTTGGATGGATATATCTAATAGGGGTAATGATGAATTGTACAACTTTGTTTTTAGTTTTTGAGGAAGTTCTGCACTGTTTTCCATATTGACTGTACCATTTTACATTCCTAGGGTTTCCAGTGTCACCACATTTTTTCCCAACACTTGTCTTTTATTTTGTTGATAGTAGCTATCATGATAGGTGTGAAGTGATATCTCACTGTGTTTTTGATTTGCGTATCTCTTATTACTAGTGGGGTTGAGAATTTTTTTTCATATGCCTGTTGGCCATTTCCATGACTTTGGAGAAATATCTATTCAAATACTTGGTTCATTTTTCAATTGAATTATTGGGTGTTTTGTTTGTTTTACTTTTGCTGTTGAGTTTTAGGTGTTCCTTATGAATTTTGGAGATTAATTCCTTGCCATATTCAATGTTTGCAAATACTTTCTCCTATTCCATAGGTTGCCTTTGTACTCTGTAAGGATTCTGATCTTGATGGAGGAAGAGGTCAGGCAGGTAGACGCCTTAAGGCAAGCACAGGGGTGAGGGAACATTTCTGAAGCTTGAAGGACTGAAACCAAAGATAGGTGATCCATCAGGTGGGTTCATGAATATGTGTGATGTACTCTACGCATCATGAAGGGAAATTTACAGGAGACTGGGAATTCTATCTTAAGCAGGTAAGAGACAAAGTAAACATGATTGGGTATTAACAGAAGTATGGCTTCATGGCTTCATTCTTAGCCATGGGCATTTGAGGCTTATGTACATCCGTGTTTACATGAGAATCAAATCAGAAAATAAATGTAAAAGAATTTATGCTAGCCTAACAGTATTAGGCACCATTTTCTTTACTGCTAGCTCTCATATATATATATATATATATATATGAGTGAGATATGCACATATATTCTTTTTTTTAAGATTTATTTTACTTATTTCAAAGGCAGAATTACAGAGAGAGAAATAGAGACAGAGATACAGAGATGGAAAGATACATATAGAGAGAGACTTTATGTCCTCTGATTCACTCCCCACATTTCAAAACCTTAGGTACGTTGCAATGACTACTATTAAAACATTTTCTCTTAGACCAAACAATTGTTTGTAAAACTGTTTATATCATTATGTTATTTATCAATAAAGGTTACAATTTTTGAAGCATTATTTCATTTTACTAAATTATTCCAACACAGTCTGTGATTTGATATTATCTCCATTTTCCTCATGAAGGACAATAAAATTCAGAGATATTCTACTATATGCCCAAATTCCATAATTTTCCAGGCTTCTATGGCTTCCTTATCCTGCCTTTCTATCCATCAGGCAAACTTTTTTTACAATAGCTTTGGTCCAGTGGTGGAGATTATTTGTGAAACCAATGACATTGTCAAGGAGACTTTGGTTTCAATTATTTCAGTGTCTACTTAAAATCAGAGTCTAGATGAGAACATATACAAGGTAACCATTTGATCAGTATTTTCTTTTTAAAAATTTTTATTTAAGTTATATGAGTTTCATGTATTTCATATATACAGATTTAGGAACATAGTGATACTTCTCATCCTATCCTCCTTCCCACCCACACTCTAAACCTTCTTCCTCCTCCCTCTTCCATTCCAACTCTTAATTTGTACAAAGATCTACTTTCAGTTTACTTTATGATCATAAAGTTAACCCTACGCTGAATAAAAGAGTTCTACAAATAGTATGAAGAAGAAAACACTGTTCATCAACACAAGATACAAGGCTGTAAACAATCATCAAATCTCAAAATGTCCATTTTATTCCAATATATTACATTTTAGGTACTCTGTTAGTTACTTCAGATCGGGGACAACATATGGTAGTCTGTCTTTTGGGTACTGGATTTTTTCACTAAATATAATGTTTTCTAGTTGCACTCATTTTTTTGCTGAATAATACAGTATATTGTATATATAGTGTAATTTCTTTATTGAGTGAACAGTTGATGAACATCTGGGTTGATTCCATATCTTAGCTATTGTGAATTGTGCTTCAATGAACATGTGGTACAGATAACTTTCATATACTGATTTCTATTGGTTTGGGTAAATTCCCAGGAGTGGGATGGGTGGGTCATACGGTGGGTCTATGTTTAGATTTCTGAAGTATCTCCATACTATCTTACACAGTGGCTGTACCAGTTTGCATTCCCACCAGCAGTGGGTTAGGGTACCTTTTTCCCCACATCCTTGCCAGCATTTGTTGTTGATTTCTGTATGAGAGCCATTGTAATGGGAGTGTAGTTAAACTTCATTGTGGTTTTGATTTGCATTTCCCTGATGGCTAGTGATGATCAGGATTGTTTTGACAGATTCAATTACAGATATTTCTTCCCATTTTTATTAAGGTATAATTTATAAATAAAAATGAATATCATATTTCAAAACATGTGCAATGTGAGATGATTAAATCCAGCTAATTAACACATCCATCATTTCACATACGTATCCTTTATTTAAAGTTTAGTTGTTTGAAAAGGAGATATGCATATACACACATGCACGCACCTATCCACGGGTTGACTCTACCACTGCCTGCAACAGTAGGTGCTGGGCCAGGCCGTCTGGATCTCCCAAGTGGGTGGTAGAGACCCAGGTACTTGAGTCATTATCTGCTGTCTCCCAGAGTGAACATTAGCAAGAAGCTGAATTGAAAATAGAGAGAGGACCCAATACCAGGCATTCCAGTATGGAATGTGGATGTCCTATGTGGCTACTTAATCATAGTATACCACAAAGCCTGCCTCTTTATCTTGTGTACCTGTGTGTGTATGTGTGGTGAGACTATTTAAGATCTACTCCCTTAGCAGTTTTCAAGTACATAATGCATTCTAATGAACTATAGTCATGGTGAACAACAGCTCTCCAGAAACTGTTTCTTTTGTCTCACCCTCTGCCTTCCACTCCCCATCACTGGAGCTCCTGGCATCCACTTTTCTAACCTTTGTTTCTACAAGTTCAATTTCTTTAAACTCTGTATATTAGTGAGATAATGAATTGCAAGCCCCCCAACACACCCTTTTTTCTTAAAAAGAAGCATGTCAATAAATGTAACTGACCAAACTAGGTAGGTGGCAGATTCAAATTCCCATCAGGGTCAATGTAGCAAGTGTTCTGCTTCCCAGATACTTTCTCACTTGGTCTATTTTTTTTTAACTTTTATTTAATAAATATAAATTTCCAAAGAACAGCTTTTGGATTACAGTGGCTTTTCCCCCCCATAACCTCCATCCCATCTACAACCATCCCATCTCCCATTCCCTCTCCCATCCCATTCACATCAAGATTCATTTTCTTTTTTTTTTTTTGCATTTTTTAACTTTTATTTAATGAATATAAATTTCCAAAGTACAGAATATGGATTACAATGGCTTCCCCCCATAACATCCCTCCAAACCGCAACCCTCCCCTTATCCACTCCCTCTCCCCTTCCATTCACATCAAGATTCATTTTCGATTCTCTTTATATACAGAAGATCAGTTTAGCATACATTAAGTAAAGATTTCAACAGTTTGCTCCCACACAGAAACATAAAGTGAAAAATACTGTTTGAGTACTAGTTATAGCATTAAATCTCAATGTACAGCACACTAAGGACAAAGACCCTACATGAGGAGTAAGTGCACAGTGACTCCTGTTGTTGACTTAACAAATTGACACTCTTGTTTATGGCATCAGTAATACCCTAGGCTCTTGTCATGAGTTGCCAAGGCTATGGAAGCCTTTTGAGTTCACCGACTCTGACCTTATTTAGACAAGGTCATAGTCAGAGTGGAAGTTCTCTCCTCCCTTCAGAGAAAGGTACCTCCTTCTTTGATGGCCCATACTTTCTGCTAGGATCTCACTCACAGAGATCTTTCATTTAGGTTTTTTTTTTTTCCCCCAGAGTGTCTTGGCTTTCCATGCCTGAAATACTCTCATGGGCATTTGAGCCGGATCCGCATGCCTTAAGGGCTGATTCTGAGGCCAGAGTGCTGTTAGGACATTTGCCATTCTATGGGTCTGCTGTGTATCTCACTTCCCATGTTGGATCGTTCTCTCCCTTTTTGATTCTATCAGCTAGTATTTGCAGACACAATTCATGTTTATGTGATCCCTTTGGTTCTTAGACCTATCATTACGATCAATTGTAACAGAAATTGATCACTGGGACTAGTGAGATGCCATTGGTACATGCCACCTCGATGGGATTGAATTTGAATCCCCTGGTATGCTTCTAACTCTACCGTTTGAGGTAAGTCAGCTTGAGCATGTCCCGAATTGCACATCTCTTCCCTCTCTTATTCCCACTCTGATATTTAACAGTGATCACTTTTCAGTTAAGTTTCAGCACTTAAGAAGAATTGTGTATTGATTACAGTATTCAACCAAAAGTATTAAGTAGAACAAACAAACAAAAATACTAAGAGGGATAACATATTAAGCTGCTCATCAACAGTCAGGGTGAGGGCTGATCAAGTCACCGTTTCTCATAGTGTTCATTTCACTTTAACAGGTTTCCTTTTTGGTGCTCAGTTAGTTGTCACCTATCACGGAGAACAAGTGGTATTTGTCCCTTTGGGATTGGCTTATTTCACTCAACATAATGTTTTCCAAATTCCTAACAGGGATCACTTTTCAGTTAAAATTTAAACAACTAAGAACAATTGTGTGTTAATTACAGGTTCAACCAATAGTACTAGAACAAAAGAAATACTAAAATGGATAAACTATTACATTGTACATTAACCATCAGGATAAGAGCTGATCAAGTCACTGTTTCTCATAGTGTCCATTTCACTTCAACAAGCTTCCCCTTTGGTGCTCAGTTAGTAGTCGCCGATCAGGGAGAACATATGCTATTTGTCCCTTTGGGACTGGCTTAATTCACTCAGCATGATGTTTTCCAAATTCCTCCATCTTGTTGCAAATGACTGGGTTTCATTGTTTTTGACTGCTGTATAGTATTCTATAGAGTACATGTCCCATAATTTCTTTATCCAGTCTACTGTTGATGGGCATTTGGGTTGGTTACAGGTCTTAGCTATTGTGAATTGAGCTGCAATAAACATTAATGTGCAGACTGCTTTTTTGTTTGCCAATTTAATTTCCTTTGGGTAAATTCCAAGGAGTGGGATGGCTGGGTTGAATGGTAGGGTTATATTCAGGTTTCTGAGGAATCTCCAGACTGACTTCCATAGTGACTTGACCAGTTTGTATTCCCACCAACAGTGGGTTAGTGTCCCTTTTTCCCCACATCCTCTCCAGCATCTATTGTTGGTAGATTTCTGAATGTGAGCCATTCTAACTGGGGTGAGGTGGAACCTCATTGTGGTTTTGATTTGCATTTCCCTGATTGCTAGTGATCTTGCACATTTTTTCATGTGCCTGGTGGCCATTTGGGTTTCCTCTTTTGAAAAATGTCTATTGAGGTCCTTGGCCCATCTCTTAAGTGGGTTGTTTGTTTTGATCTTGTGGAGTTTCTTGATTTCTTTGTAGATTCTGGTTATCAGCCCTTTATCAGTTGCATAGTTTGCAAATATATTTTCCCATTCTGTCGGTTGTCTCTTCACTTTCCTGACTGTTTCTTTTGCAGTACAGAAACTTCTCAATTTGATGCAATCCCAAATGTTAATTTTGGCTTTGACTGCCTGTGCTTCTGGGGTGTATTCCAAGAAGTCATTGCCGGTACCTATATCTTGCAGCGTTTTTCCAATGCTCTCTAATAATTTGATGGTGTCAGGTCGTAGATTTAAGTCTTTAATCCATGTTGAGTGGATTTTTGTGTAAGGTGAAAGGTAGGGGTCTTGCTTCATGATTCTGCACGTGGAAATCCAATTTTCTCGCACCATTTATTGAATAGACTGTCCTTACTCCAGGGATTGGTTTTGGACCCTTGATCAAATATGAGTTGGCCATAGATGTTTGGATTGATTTCTGGTGTTTCAATTCTGTTCCATTGGTCTATCCATCTGTTTCTGTACCATACCATGCTGTTTTGATTACAACTGCCCTGTAGCATGTCCTGAAATCTGGTATTGTGATGGCTCTGGCTTTCTTTTTGTTGTACAAGATTGCTTTAGCTATTCGAGGTCTCCTGTGTCTCCATATAAATTTCAGCACCATTTTTTCCAGATCTGAGAAGAAGGTCTTCGGTATCTTGATTGGGATTGCATTGAATCTATAAATTGCTTTTGGGAGAATGAACATTTTGATGATATTGATTCTTCCAATCCATGAGCATGGAAGATTTTTCCATTTCTTGGTATCCTCTTCTATTTCTTTCTTTAAGGTTTTGTAATTTTCATCATAGAGATCTTTAACGTCCTTGGATAAGTTTATTCCAAGGTATTTGATTGTTTTTGTAGCTATTGTGAATGGAATTGATCTTCGAAGTTCTTCCTCAGCCATGGCATTGTCTTGTATACAAAGGCTGTTGATTTTTGTGCATTGATTTTATACCCTGCTACTTTGCCAAAATCTTCTATGAGTTCCAATAGTCTCTTAGTAGAGTTCTTTGGGTCCCCTAAATAAAGAATCATATCATCTGCAAAGAGGGATAGTTTGAGTTCTTCCTTCCCAATTTGTATCCCTTTAATTTCTTTTTGTTGCCTAATAGCTCTGGCTAGAACCTCCAGAACTATATTGAATAGCAGTGGTGAGAGTGGGCATCCCTGTCTGGTACCAGATCTCAGTGGAAATGCTTCCAACTTTCCCCCATTCAATAGGATGTTGGCTGTGGGTTTTTCATAGATTGCTTTGATTGTGTTGAGGAATGTTCCTTCCAAACCCAGTTTGCTTAGAGTTTTCATCATGAAGGGGTGTTGTATTTTATCAAATGCTTTCTCGGTGTCTATTGAGATAATCATATGGTTTTTCTTCTGCAGTCTGTTAATGTGGTGTATCACATTGATTGTCTTGCGCACATTAAACCATCCCTGCATACCAGGGATAAATCCCACTTGGTCTGGGTGGATGATCTTTCTGATGTGTTGTTGCAGTCTATTGTCCAGAATTTTATTGAGGATTTTTGCATCTATGTTCATCAGGGATATTGGTCTGTAATTCTCTTTCTTTTTCTTTTTTTTTTTTTTTTGGACAGACAGAGTGGACAGTGAGAGAGACGGAGAGAAAGGTCTTCCTTTGCCGTTGGTTCACCCTCCAATGGCCGCCGCGGCCGGTGCGCTGCGGCCAGCACACCGCGCTGATCCGATGGCAAGAGCCAGGAGCCAGGTGCTTTTCCTGGTCTCCCATGGGTTGCAGGGCCCAAGCACCTGGGCCATCCTCCACTGCACTCCCTGGCCATAGCAGAGGGCTGGCCTGGAAGAGGGGTAACCGGGACAGAATCCGGCGCCCTGACCGGGACTAGAACCTGGTGTGCCGGCGCCGCTAGGCGGAGGATTAACCTACTGAGCCGCGGCGCCGGCCTGTAATTCTCTTTCAATGCTGCATCTTTTTCCAGATTAGGAATTAAGGTGATGCTGGCTTCATAGAAAGAATTTGGGAGGACTCCCTCTTCTTCGATTGTTCTGAATAGTTTGAGAAGAATTGGAGTCAGTTCTTCTTTAAATGTCTGGTAGAATTCAGCAGTGATCCATCTGGTCCTGGGCTTTTCTTTGTTGGGAGGGCCTTTATTACTGTTTCAATTTCTGTCTCAGTTATGGGTCTGTTTAGGTTTTCGATGTCTTCCTGGTTCAATTTAGGTAGGTAGCATGTGTCCAGGAATCTATCCATTTCTGATAGGTTTCCCTGTTTGCTGGCATACAAGTCCTTGTAGTAATTTCTGATGATTCTTTTTATTTCTGTGGTGTCTGTTGTTACATTTCCTTTTTTCATCTCTGATTTTATGGATTTGCGACATTTCTCTTCTTTTTTTAGTTAGTTGGGCCAATGGGGTGTCAATTTTTTTTTTTTTCAAAAAAACCAGCTCCTCGTTTGGGTGATTTTTTGTAATGTTTTTTTTCTTGGGGGTTCAATCCTGTTGATTTCTTCTCTGATTTTAATTATTTCTCTTCTCCTACTAGATTTGGGTCTGGTTTGCTGTAGGTTTTCTAGATCCTTGAGGTGAATTGAAAGCTCATCTATTTGGTGCCTTTCCAATTTCTTGATGTAGGCACCTATTGATATAAACTTTCCTCTTAACACTGCTTTTGCTGCGTCCCATAAGTTTTGGTACGTTGTGCTGTTATCCTCATTTACTTCCAGAAAATTTTTGATTTCTCTTTTAATTTCTTCTATGACCCATTGCTCATTCAGGAGCATGTTGTTCAATCTCCATGTGTTTGCGTATGCTCTAGGGATTCCTGAGTTGCTAATTTCCAACTTCATTCCTTTATGGTCTGAGAAGCTGCATGGTATGATTCTAATTCTTTTGAATTTGCTGAGACTTGCTTTATGGCCTAGTATGTGGTCAGTCCTAGAGAAGGTTCCATGTACTGCTGAGAAGAATGTAAAATCTTTAGCTGTAGGATTGAAAGTTCTGTATATATCTGTCAGATCCATTTGGGCTATAGTGTCATTTAAATCTACTGTATCCTTATTGATCTTCTGTCCTCTTGGTCTGTCTATTTCTGAGAGTGGAGTATTGAAGTCCCCCAGTACTATTGTATTGGGGTCTAAGTCTCCCTTTAAGTCCCTTAACAAATCTTTGAGATAAACTGGTGCCCTGTAGTTAGGTGCATATACATTGATAATTGTTATATCTTCTTGTTGTATTGATCCCTTAATCATTATATAGTGCCCCACTTTGTCTCTCTTAACAGTTTTTGTGGTAAAGTTTATGTTGTCCGATATTAAGATGGCTATGCCCGCTCTTTTTTCATTTCTGTTGGCATGGTATATCTTTTTCCAGCCTTTCACTTTCAGTCTGTATGGATCTTTGTTGGAAAGATGTGTTTCTTGTAAGCAGCAAATAGATGGGTTTTGTTCCTTAACCCAATCAGCCAATCGGTGTCTTTTAACTGGACAGTTCAGGCCATTCATGTTCAATGTGACTAATGATAAGTGGTAACTTTGCCCTGCCATTTGCCAAAGATAAGTTCTAATATATGCTTGGAATTCCCTGTGATCTTTTGCTGTGAGGTTTCCTTCCTTTACCTTCGTTCATATTGATGACCGTGTTTCTGTGTTTCTGTGTGTAACACCTCTTTAAGCATCTTGCAGGGCTAGACGAATGGCGACAAAATCTTTCAATTTCAGTTTACTATGAAAAGTCTTTATTGCACCTTCATTCACAAATGATAGCTTTGCAGGATATAATATTCTGGGTTGGCAGTTGTTCTCTCTTAGTACCTGGCTATATCTCGCCATTCCCTCCTAGCTTGTAGGGTTTCTGATGAGAAGTCAGCTGTGAGTCTGATTGGAGATCCTCTGAGAGTAATCTGACGTTTCTCTCTTGCACATTTTAGGATCTTTTCTTTCTGTTTCACTGTGGAGAGTTTAATTACAACATGTCGTGTTGAGGATCTCTTTTGGTCGTGTTTATTAGGGGTTCTGTGAGCTTCCTGTACTAGGATTTCTCTGTCCTTCTCCAAACCTGGGAAATTTTCTGCTAATATCTCACTAAAAAGGCCTTCTAATCCTTTCTCCCTCTCCATGCCTTCAGGAACTCCTAGAACCCGAATGTTGGGTTTTTTAATAGTATCCTGAAGATTCCTGACAATATGTTTTAGATTTCTAATTTCCTCTTCTTTTCTTTGGTCTGACTGTATCCTTTCCTGTTCTCTGTCTTCTAAGTCCGATATTCTCTCTTCTGCTTCACCCATTCTGTTTGTAAGGCTCTCTATTGTGTTTTTCATTTGATCTATTGAATTCTTCACTTCATTATGATTTCTCGTCACTATCCCAGTTTCCTGTAGTTCAAGAATTTGTTTTTGAGAACTTCTTAATGTTCTTATCAATTTTTTGAGATCTGCTTCTTGTATTTCTTCTATCTCATCATCTTCATAATCTCGAATTGGGGTGTCTTTTTCGTTTGGGGGGTCATGGTGACTTCCTTGTTTTTACTACCTCAGTTTTTGCATTTGCTATTTGGCATATAGGAGATATTTGGTTTCTTCACTGTGGTGCTTTTTCTTGTTATACTAGGACTCTAGATTAAGTGGACTATCTGTTTTTGATGGAGCCTTAGAGGCTTGAGATGGGTGTGGCCTGAGAGCTCTGTTTGGTGTGCCAAAGGTGACACTCCCAGGTTAGGGGTGGTAGATCTCTCTCTCTTTCTTTCTTTCTTTTTTTGATTCAAAAGGGAAGTAATTCCACACAGCTGAACGAAGTTGGAGGTAGTTATCAGGCAAATGATATACCCACAGGAGCCAGAGATCAGAAGCTCTTTCCCAAGGACCACACAGGGAATCTGTTCTGCCCTCAGAGTGGGCTCAAATTCTCCTTCAGTCTCCCACTGGGTTGCCAAAGTTACAGAATTGTAGCATCTCTGGAGAGTGCTCATGTGAATTCCGTGAGTTCTCTCCCCCACTGTCTCTTTTTTTCACAGTCTCAGTTCAGGAGCACCACAAATTTACTAGGTCCTAATCTCCTGTTAATTTGCCCCACCCAGAGTCAGGTTTTTCTGCTAGGCTCAGGGCCAGTGCAGACCTGAGGTCTCTCTGCTTATGACGTATGTCCAAGATGGCGCCTGCTCTTTGTCTTGCTCACCCTTGAGAGGTGAGCGGAGAGAGAGAAACCCGTGTCCGTACCAGTCACCTTTTTTTTTTCTCTCTCACTCTCTTCCAGTTAGCCTGGTGAACTTCCCCCACCGCCCCGGGGGTCGTTCCCTCTAGTCTCCTCTCTCCGCTTGCCTGCCAGTGTCTCGGTCTATTGAGGTTCGGCTCACCTCGCATTCCAGCGCTGGTGTGTTGAGTCTGCCACTGGTGTCCCAAACTGTGGGCTCCCACGCTCTCCATGCAGGTCCACTGTGAATCACGCATTCCGGAAGAGTTTCTTCTGCTGTTTCTTCCCCTACTCTTCCTTGAACCTGCAGTATCTCCACTTTTATTAAACTGTCTCTCCCCGGACTATCAGTGTGCTCCCTTCCTATTCCGCCATCTTGCCTCCTTCCTGAGTATGCATCTTATGGATCAAGATTCATTTTCAATTCTCTTTATATACAAAAGATCAGTTTAGTGTATACTAAGTAAAGATTTCAACAGTATGCACCCACACAGAAACACAAAGAATAAAGAACTGTTTGAGTACTAGTTATACTATTAATTTACATAGTATAACACATTAAGGACAGAGATCCTACATGGGGAATAAGTGCACAGTGACTCTTGTTGTTGATTTAACAATTGACACTCTTGCTTATGGCATCAGTAATACCCTAGGCTCTTGTCATGAGTTGCCAAGGCTATGGAAGCCTCTTGAGTTCGCTAACTCTGATCTTATTTAGACAAAGTCATAGTCAAAATGGAAGTTCTCTCCTCCCTTCAGAGAAAGGTACCTCCTTCTTTGATGGCCCATAGTTTCTGCTAGGATCTCACTCACAGAGATCTTTCATTTAGGTCATTTATTTTTCCATAGTGTCTTGGCTTTCCATGCCTGAAATACTCTCATGGGCTTTTTAGTCAGATCCAAATGCCTTAAAGGCTGATTCTGAGGCCAGAGTGCTGTTTAGGACATCTGCCATTCTCTGAGTCTGCTGTGTATCCCACTTCCCATGCTGGATTGTTCTCTCCTTTTTAATTCTATTGGCTAGTATTAGCAGACACTAATCTTGTTTATGTGATCCCTTTGACTCTTAATCCTATCACTATGATCAGTTATAAACTGAAACTGATTACTTTGCACTTGGTGTATTTTAACATCCACCACAATTAGCAACTTATTTTCAAAATGGTCAAATAAAAGTAAGATTATAAGGATCAGTAACACATTGAGCTTCTTCCTCTGTCCCTTCAGCACTTAACTCATTTAAATGCTGCAACATTGATCCTGACAGAGCTCTTATCTGAATAGTTTCAAAAATACTGAATATCTGTATTAACACACTCTCTAAATTGTTGTGTCTGAAATATATATGTGCACATAGAGTTATATAAAATACTGTGCATCAATTATATATAGTTATACAGTTTATTAGACTCATTCTTCGGTTATCTAATGGTATCTAGTTAAGCAACATTAAATGACAACTTTATTTATTAACAATTTGAGATAATGGGAAAATGAATACTTCCATTTGAAATGTCATTCCAAGCTATACCATTTAGTCAGTCTCACTGTTTAATGAATTTTTGCTTGTGAAGTGAAAAGATATTTTTCCTGATTGTTAATATTATATTACAGCTGAATCTAGATTGTCACAAATCCCCTGAGCCTAAATATTTAATATTAAGGTTAAATGCACAGTGGCTTAGATATAACCTGCCAACCTTTTCTCCCATGCCCCCTTTTTTTCCCCAATAAATTGTATTTAAAAATCCCAAGAGGAGGGTCTTCTTATTTTTGGTACTTATGGTTACAGGATTTCTGTTTTCTAGTCAGAGAAAAACTGTGTTCATACTAAGTATTAACATTCAAGACAGATAAAACAAAGAGTTTTATAATTGAGTTGTATTTTATAAAATACAGTATGTAGAACTGACATAGAAGGAAATAGAGTTCTTATCTTTAATCTGAAAATTTGGAATTTTATTAGTAGTTAGTGATACTACATTTCAGTTTCTTTATTCATATCCAAGACAATTATGTATTTATATTGTTATAGCAGCTCTTCTTCTAAAGAACTTAAGCCACTTTGCACACAGGAATTCTCCCTTTGCTTCTGGGAAATTGGGAGAAAGTTTACCAGAAATCCCTGTCATTCTGATTCTATCCCATAATCTCATTTCTGTAAATGACATCCTCCAAGGGCTATTTTTTCCAACAGTTACAGGCCAGTGGTATACATGTATCAGTGCAATATTACTATATAATTGACACATTTGAATGATTGAAAAGCAGTATATTGACTATTTCCTCATATTCTTAAATTCTTTTGGGGAGGCAGTTTTGCACAAAAGTTTAAAAGTCCAGGTTCTCATTTTTAGACTGCCTGAGTTTGAATTTTGATATCAAGGTCAAACAACCTTGATGATGGATTAATTACAGAGAATATAGATCCTCTGTCTCTTTTTCTCCCTTCTTAATCTTCTCCAACCCTTCCGTATGCCCTTCCTCCCTGATATATCCCCCTTTCTCTTTCCACTATAGTATACTCTCCACTATAATATTCATAGAAAGAACACTATAGGGAACACTCCAACATGAATGCAGTGGATTTAGTGTAGTTTTCTGATGAATATCAGGCCACCCAGTTTCTATTTCTAGCTCTTGATCTACTGTATGATTCCAACTTCCTTAAAATGAAGGGATTGGGCCAGATCACTAAATGCTTGGTTTCTTTCCCTCTAAGTTAGGAATAAATTCAACATGATTTTTCCTCCTCCTCATTCTGAATCTGTGCTGCCCTTCAGTTGGCTGTAAATATTGCTCACCTTCATTCTGAAACAGTTCTCTTTCATATTTTGTTTGAGAATGAATGACCAGTGCATCACTAGAATTTTCCAGTTCTCAAGAATTTTCTAATTAAAATTTACTAAACTTTAGTTTTTAAATTTAAGGATGGAGTATACTCTCCTCCAGTGGTTAAAAAGTTCTAGATTAATTAAAATACATTCCTATCCTAGGTTTGAACAACATTTCTGTTTCTGGTCCTGTGTATACACCCACACATACGTGCACACAGACACACACATTCAGTCTTCAAATGTCTCTCTGTATCCCATGATTTCACTTCTATGTATGGAACCCACTGTAATGGAAAACATTTTTGAAAAATTTTGAAAGGTTGCATCTATAATTAACATGGGCAGATATTTTATTCTTGTCATTATTACTTAAATAATGCTGTATAATAGCTATTTATATAACATTGCATTGTATTAGATATTCTTAATCATCTAGAGATGATTTAAAATGTACCAGGATGTGCATATATTATAAGCAAATACTATATCAATTCATATCAAAGACTTACGTACTCACAGATTTTGGTATTCTTGAGTGATCTCGGATTCAATTTCCTGTGTATATTCAGTATCAATAATGATATCTTCACTTTTGTTGATTTTGCATATCTGTGACTGAGTTTTACCAAAAGTCTCCAGCTTTTATGCCTCCTAATTTTTACATTTCTATCTCTTTCAGCTTTATTTCTCCTGTCTTTTGTAAATAAATCATGATCCTTAAGAATGAAGTATTATTAATGGGTGTTATTAGAGTGAAGGCAGCACAATATTTCAGGGGCATATCTTACAACAAATAAAATTCAGTCACACAGAAATGTCCACAAAGCAAACACATAAAATAGAAACATGCAGTCACCCTGAGGATAAAATGCTGAATAGGAAATTTGGTAGCTGTATTTCGTGGTTTTTTTTTCTTTTGCCACTAACTCAGGAAAGTGATTTAATGTTGTGTGTTTAATCCTCCATTTGTGGAAGAAAACCAATATTAAACCTTTTTAAATTGCAAGGTGAAAAATTCTCTACAACATTTGAATAGGTGAATGATATTCTTAGCAAACCTGAATCTGAATCATTAGGCAACAAAAATTTGGTATAATTATTTGCTGTATCCAAGAGATACATCATTTATTTGTTTTACTCCATACTATCAGTGGACATGTATATAAGAAGAAAAATATTGTGGACAAGAATGGTGGGAAATGGCTCTTAAATATGCTATATTGCAAATTAGTAGGTGATATGTATTACAACAGTAACATCAACTTTTAAAGATATTGAGAGAGAAATATTGAGGAAAAATTTTACTGTAGTAACTTGAGTTGTCCAATTAAAAGAGTTACTAAATATCAAAAACTGTAGCAAACAGTAATATTTCATTTTTCTGAAGATTCTTCAGGATATAATGTGGATTGCATGTGGTGACAATCGCATTAATTTTTAAATAGAGACACTTTTGAGAATAGAATTGAGAGTGAAAGGAGGTTATATTGATCATTATGGGTAATTGATGTAAAAGACTATCTTGGGCAATCTTGAGTGTAGTTTGAAGTCTGAAACTGGACAAAATTTGAGACATCACTGTACTTGCAAACTAACAAATTCCTCTGCCTCTATGTGTATGTGTGTGTGTGTGCTAATGTACTAACAGAAAGACAAGTTGTTTGGCTAGATCAGAAAATAAATCTTGTATTCCTCACAGAGCATCAGTTCCCTGTGCAGTATTCCCCATATGGCAACTCGGAGCACCTGCACAGGTAGCAGAAAAGGAGCACCCCATTGTGAAACTCAAAACTTATATAGGGCAAATTTATATAGGGCAGCTGACATACTTGCTCACCTTCTTTTCTGGTGAAAGAAAGAAAGTTAATATTAGAGATGGGGATATTTTTGCTCTGGAATGTAAACAAATCCTATCTGGGGAGAAGAATGTAAATATGAGGCTCTAGGAAGATAAAACTCTATAGCTCTCTATATATTAAGCCATATGGACAGAAGCACAGAAGGATCTGATGTGCAATGAGTTACAAAGATGATAATTCTATGAAATTCTAACCCAAGCTCCATTACTCTATTCTCAGAAATATTATAAGCTTCATGGAATATTTCTGCTAACAATTGTCATCCTAGTTGAGTATCACTGGTGTGCATGACTAGCTTTTCAGAACCAAAGCCAGTTAAATTCAGGATTTTCAGCATGTGTCAATGTATTCCTAGACTTTTCAGCCTATCTGGGGCCAAATACATATTTGAATTGCACATTTAGAGTAAATCTACTTGAATTCCCCACAGACTTCTGGGATGGTAAAATAGGCATTAATTTATTTAACTAATCAAGTACAGAAATCTGACTTGAGCCAGCTTAAGCAAAACCATAGAATTTATTATAAGGCCATTGTCTAACCAAGAAAACCTAAGGTGAAGAAGAGCTGAAATGAAGGATTTTGCTTCTCTTCTTCATTTTCTCTTTGCTATGTGCCTCTGTTTATTCTTCTATCTCCTTGTACCTCAGCTCCCTATGGATGTGTTTCTGTCCAGATGGTTTAATATGTAGCATATAGAGTACTTTGTTTCAACATCCTAACATAGGTCTCTATGAATATTTTGTGTATCTCCTTCTTTTAGGCTTCTAGTTCCCTCAAACAGACTCAACTAAATTACCTTGAGTTACTCATGAAATAAGAAGGTTGATCCTGTGGAGATCAACAAAGAAAGGTTTGGATTTTCAAATAGGCACTCAGAAGCTGAAACTAGGTTAACTTCTAGCCTTTTGGAAGTAAGATTTTGTTCTTCTTTTGCCTTTATCATCATTCAGAAACTCTGTTACCACAGCTGCCATTCACACTACCAGCAATAGCGACTTCATCACTAGACAGTCCTTATGAAAAAATGCCTCTCCCGAGAACCCTGGCCTTCCTTTGCATGCTTCTCAGCTGTTGTTCCTTGTTGAAACTACTCAACTCTCCTTTCAGTGATAACTTTAGAATTTTTGCATATGAAACTAAAGGGCAACCATCAAGTTTGAAAAGAAATCTTAAAATGAGTATTAATAAAATTGAACATTTTAAGAAATCTAAGTACACATTGATAAAGCTTATGGGATAGGAATGAGTGGAGACTAAGAATCAGTTGTAGAAATTTATACATTTCAAAGACTGATTAGAGTAGAAAGTTGCTGTCATCTGTGTTTGGGTAGAGTGTTTGCATTGCCCTCAAGTTATATGCCATTCTTGGCCCAGTCTGTGTTCAGGAAGGCATGGTCATATGGCATAGCTGGTGAAAACCTCAATGGAAGGAGCTGCCTAGGCCACATTACCTAAGGCTCCATGTCATTACCTCGTGTTTTTCTCTGATTGTAGAAGAGAGACTGATTCACAAGAAAACCAAGTCATAGCCTTGAGCCTCTGTTCCAGCCACTGTAGGCAAGTTATTTTCTGTCTCTGAACCTCAATTTTTGTGCCTTTAATATGGAGATACCAACCCTACTTGAGTAGTATATTGCAGATCAATTGAGATAACAATTTAGTGACTGGTAAATCTGTACAAAATTAAGAAGTTGTTTGTAATGCTGTAAAACTTTTTTTTTTTTTTTTGACAGGCAGAGTGGACAGTGAGAGACAGAGACAGAGAGAAAGGTCTTCCTTTTGCCATTGGTTCATCCTCCAATGGCCACCACGGCTGGCGCACTGCGCTGATCCGATGGCAGGAGCCAGGTACTTCTCCTGGTCTCCCATGGGGTGCAGGGCCCAAGCACTTGGACCATCCTCCACTGCCTTCCCGGGCCACAGCAGAGAGCTGGCCTGGAAGAGGGGCAACCGGGACAGAATCTGGCGCCCCGACCAGGACTAGAACCCGGTGTGCCGGCGCCGCAAGGTGGAGGATTAGCCTAGTAAGCCGTGGCGCCGGCTGAGCTGTAAAACTTTTAAAACTTGAGTAATATCAGTTATTAAGTATCTAACACTTTCTGAATGCTTCTGCTCTAAAAACTTTCTGCATATTAATTACTCATCATAATTACTCTATGGGGGACATTTCTATTTTCAGATGACAATAAGCATAGAAGTTAAGTAATTTGTCAAAGGTCAGACAGCCAGTAAATAGTTAGGATTTAAACCCAGATGGCCTGGTTCCAAAACAAGTAACCTTTATTACCTATCTCCAAGACTTAAATAAAATTCCGTGGTAACAGATTGTATAAAAAATATAAATACTTCCATTGAGTAGAAGAAGCCCACATTCTACCCACCCCCCCAAGCGTAGGGACAACTTTAATCTAAGGCATCCTTGCAGGAGAAAAAAGTCTTTATGTACAACTTATCTGGCCACAGTTTTGCCATGTGCTGGTTTAAAAAGGCTACCATCATTTAGTCATTGTTTATTTTCACATTTTAATTTGGAGGGTCTCCTTATTCTCCAAAATACCTATAGTAGTTATTGAACGCTAATGGGTGTGTTATTGGATTAAAGAGGTACCAGTCCAATGATTTAAATCCTTTGATCTTCTATAAAGAAAACAATTCTTTAGTTGTCTCAACTTTTTGTGCTAAGAAATTAATTTTGTATCAAACATGAAGGATCATATGTCAAGGCAAACATCGATTTTTCTGAATTCCAGTTTTCTAATTTCCAGTCAGTACCTTGATGTATACATATAGATTTTCTGAAAATAACATAGAAAAATCCCATTACTCAAAATTGTTTCTATTATAATTATGTAGCTTTTTATAATTGAAAGGTTAGATGGACAATTATTTTGTTCTTTTTACTTTCATGTAGTTTTGTTTTTTTTTTTTAAACAGGCAGAGTGGACAGTGAGAGAGAGACAGAGAGAAAGGTCTTCCTTTGCCGTTGGTTCACCCTCCAATGGCCGCCGCGGCTGGTGCGCTGTGGCCGTTGTACCGCGCTGATCCAAAGGCAGGAGCCAGGCGCTTCTCCTGGTCTCCCATGGGTTGCAGGGCCCAAACACTTGGGCCATCCTCCACTGCACTCCCTGGGCCACAGCAGAGAGCTGGCCTGGAAGAGGGGCAACTGGGACAGAATCCGGTGCCCCGACCGGGACCAGAACCTGGTGTGCCGGCGCCGCCAGGTGGAGGATTATCCTATTGCACCGCGGCGCTGGCTACTTTCATGTAGTTTTTAAAAGTCAACATGCATTTCATATTAATAAATTGTTATTTTAAATTAAAGAATCTAAATGCTTTACATGATTTTCACTATCTGTGAGCATATACCATAAAAGCAGGGCTAAGATACACGTATAGCATTAAGTATTAGTGTACCATTTTAATAACTAACAATCATCATAGTTTTCCTTTATTTTAGGCACTATTTTACATGTTTCAG
This sequence comes from Oryctolagus cuniculus, assembly GCF_051225735.1. Classification (NCBI taxonomy): domain Eukaryota; kingdom Metazoa; phylum Chordata; class Mammalia; order Lagomorpha; family Leporidae; genus Oryctolagus; species Oryctolagus cuniculus. Next base: position 100,977,329 of record NC_142871.1, on the reverse strand, counting down.
ATGAATAATTAATTTAGTCTGCAAAACACATCATTGATGTAGATTATGGGGTTTCCCTCCAATTTCTATGCTCTTCTTTGCCATAGGAATAAAAGTTCCAGTAAGGCATAAACGGCATCCTTTGAAACTAGACGTGGCCATTAACTAGGTTCTAGCTAAGGAGTTATGAGTACAGTTGATATGAAGAACTTCAGAATAATACCTGTAAAAGAAATGAGAACACATTCTCCTTTCTCATATCTTCTCCTGCTGGTTAGGAGACAGGTAGAAAAGGTGACTTGTTTTGGAACCAGGCTCTCAAAACTTGAGTTTCAATGTGGCCCTCTCCACAGCAGTCTTTTCAGTTTTAGATCTCGGTTGTCTGGAATTCACCAGGAGTAGAATTTCATGGGACAGTATTCAAAATTCTGGTTTTATTGTTTTGTTCACCCTGGCTTCTCTTCCTATCAGTATTTTGACAGCAAGGATGCCAGGCAGCAAGGGGCTACGAAGGTATATTTCCTAAAATCAGAAAATTCTGAAACTATATTGCTTTTGTATTAGTTGACCAGAATTCTATCTCAGAACAGAGGGGTTTTCTCTTACCACTGATTCTTTTCTCCCCTTCTCAGAAGTTCGTTTTCCTTAGGTGTGAATGGAAGACTGGAACTGAGTTAGTACTGAGATTATTCATGGGAATAGCCTTGCATAGTTCACCTTTCTTTAAACTTCAAATTCACAAATCATTGAAAAAGAAGTTAGGGACTGCATTTTTTTTTAATTCTTCTTTTCTTTCCATTGCCACAGTTACTTAGTTAAATGGGAAGTTTTATGCATTCATGCCTTTGTCTAAGAAACCATTAGAAAAGGTGACTTTTTCTCATACTTGCTTACACTGTGTAAGTAAGGCAAAAAGACAATTCTATCTTTAGGAGCATGAAATTGTTCCAGGGAGAACAATAAGATGATACATCTGGACTCTACATTTCTTGAAAGAAGAATTTTCTAACTTCTAGCTTCATAAATGTTGCTCCAGGAAAGAAGTGGTAGGAACCTCACTGACAAAGAATGCAATACAGCTCTAAATATGCTTGATGGAAATCATCACTAAGTTCATATCACTTTATACTTGGCAAAGTGCTTCACAGTGCAAGGCCTTCTTGCCCAGTGTGGGTGAGACACCATTAATAAAATATGATTCCTGCTCATAAAGGGCCCTAATCTGGGGGAGAAAATAGACACATGCATAAATAATTCTAATTCAAGACAGACCCTGATATGTGCTTGATTAAAGGTACAAAGGAAGTGCTAGAACAGCAGAGAGGGAGACATTACTTCCGATAGGGTCATAAATGATGGTTTCATGGAAAGAATGAGTATTTGTCAGGACTATGGCTAACAGCAAATATAATTAGTCTCCTACTTTGCCTATTTCTCTTTAAATTTTAACAGTAACCCAATGAGGAAATAGAACAAAATGTAGGAAATTTATGGTGTTATGGGTACACATAGAAGGACTTAATATTGGTATTCACCATAGAGCAAACATATTGAATTAAAGAAATATCTAGATTTTAGGTCACTGCATGTAATAGGAGAATGTGTTCTATGAATTTTGACTTGGGGTTGATAAAATGAATTTTATGCATGCCTCAAAATCTATATTTTAAGTCTGACCATATTAAGCACGATAAGATTTGGAAAAGTTCCTTTTCAAGATTTTAATAATAATAACATGTGATTGGTATGGAAGATGGCGGAATAGGAAGGGAGCACACTGATAGTCCGGGGAGAGACAGTTTAATAAAAGTGGAGATACTTCAGGTTCAAGGAAGAGTAGGGGAAGAAACAGCAGAAGAAACTCTTCCAGAACGCGTGATTCACAGTGGACCTGTGTGGAGAGCGTGGGGGCCCACAGTTTGGGACACCAGCGGCAGACTCAACACACCAGTGCTGGAATGCGAGGTGAGCCGAACCGCAATAGCCCGAGACACCAGCAGGCAAGCGGAAAGAGGAGACTAGAGGGAACGACCCCTGGCGGGGAAAGTTTACCAGGCTAACTAGAAGAGAGAGAGAGGGAAAAAAAAAAGGTGACTGGTACGGACACGGGTTTCTCTCTCTCCGCTCACCTCTCAAAGGCGAGCAAGACAAAGAGCAGGCGCCATCTTGGACATACGTCATAAGCAGAGTGACCTCAGGTCTGCACCGGCCCTGAGCCTAGCAGAAAAACCTGACTCTGGGCGGGGCGAATTAACAGGAGATTAGGACCTAGTAAATTTGTGGTGCTACTGAACTGAGACTGTGAAAAAAGAGACGGTGGGGGAGAGAACTCACGGAATTCACATGAGTACTCTCCAGAGACACTACAATTCTGTAACTTTGGCAACCCAGTGGGAGGCTGAAGGAGAATTTGAGCCCACTCTGAGGGCAGAACAGATTCCCTGTGTGGTCCTTGGGAAAGAGCTTCTGATCTCTGGCTCCTGTGGGTATATCATTTGCCTGATAACTACCTCCAACTTCGTTCAGCTGTGTGGAATTACTTCCCTTTTGAATCAAAAAAAGAAAGAGAGATCTACCACCCCTAACCTGGGAGTGTCACCTTTGGCACACCAAACAGAGCTCTCAGGCCACACCCATCTCAAGCCTCTAAGGCTCCATCAAAAACAGATAGTCCACTTAATCTAGAGTTATAGTATAACAAGAAAAAGCACCACAGTGAAGAAACCAAATATCTCCAATATGCCAAATAACAAACGCAAAAACCAAGGTAATAAAAACAAGGAAGTCACCATGACACCCCCAAATGAAAAAGACACCCCAATTCAAGATTATGAAGATGATGAGATAGAAGAAATACAAGAAGCAGATCTCAAAAAATTGATAAGAACATTAAGAAGTTCTCAAAAACAAATTCTTGAACTACAGAAATCCTTAATGGACAAGATAGAAAATCTCTCTCGTGAAAATGAAATATTAAGGAGGAATCAAAATGAAACGAAACAACTAGTACAACAGGAAACTGTGATAGTGACGAGAAATCATAATGAAGTGAAGAATTCAATAGATCAAATGAAAAACACAATAGAGAGCCTTACAAACAGAATGGGTGAAGCAGAAGAGAGAATATCGGACTTAGAAGACAGAGAACAGGAAAGGATACAGTCAGACCAAAGAAAAGAAGAGGAAATTAGAAATCTAAAACATATTGTCAGGAATCTTCAGGATACTATTAAAAAACCCAACATTCGGGTTCTAGGAGTTCCTGAAGGCATGGAGAGGGAGAAAGGATTAGAAGGCCTTTTTAGTGAGATATTAGCAGAAAATTTCCCAGGTTTGGAGAAGGACAGAGAAATCCTAGTACAGGAAGCTCACAGAACCCCTAATAAACACGACCAAAAGAGATCCTCACCACGACACGTTGTAATTAAACTCTCCACAGTGAAACATAAAGAAAAGATCCTAAAATGTGCAAGAGAGAAACGTCAGATTACTCTCAGAGGATCTCCAATCAGACTCACAGCTGACTTCTCAACAGAAACTCTACAAGCTAGGAGGGAATGGCGAGATATAGCCCAGGTACTAAGAGAGAACAACTGCCAACCCAGAATATTATATCCTGCAAAGCTATCATTTGTGAATGAAGGTGAAATAAAGACTTTTCATAGCAAACAGAAATTGAAAGAATTTGTTGCCACTCGTGCAGCCCTGCAAAAGATGCTTAAAGATGTGTTACACACAGAAACACAGAAACACGGTCATCAATATGAAAGAAGGTAAAGGAAGGAAACCTCACAGCAAAAGATCACAGGGAATTCAAAGCATATATTAGAACTTATCTTTGGCAAATGGCAGGGCAAAGTTACCACTTATCATTAGTCACATTGAACGTGAATGGCCTGAACTGTCCAGTTAAAAGACACCGTTTGGCTGATTGGGTTAAGGAACAAAACCCATCTATTTGCTGCTTACAAGAAACACATCTTTCCAACAAAGATCCATACAGACTGAAAGTGAAAGGCTGGAAAAAGATATACCATGCCAACAGAAATGAAAAAAGAGCGGGCATAGCCATCTTAATATCGGACAACATAAACTTTACCACAAAAACTGTTAAGAGAGACAAAGAGGGACACTATATAATGATTAAGGGATCAATACAACAAGAAGATATAACAATTACCAATGTATATGCACCTAACTACAGGGCACCGGTTTATCTCAAAGATTTGTTAAGGGACTTAAAGGGAGACTTAGACCCCAATACAATAGTACTGGGGGCCTTCAATACTCCACTCTCAGAAATAGACAGATCAACAGGACAGAAGATCAACAAGGATACAGTAGATTTAAACGACACTATAGCCCAAATGGATCTAACAGATATATACAGAACTTTGAATCCTACAGCTAAAGATTTTACATTCTTCTCAGCAGTACATGGAACCTTCTCTAGGACTGACCACATACTAGGCCATAAAGCAAGTCTCAGCAAATTCAAAAGAATTAGAATCATACCATGCAGCTTCTCAGACCATAAAGGAATGCGGTTGGAAATTAGCAACTCAGGAATCCCTAGAGCATACGCAGACAAATGGAGATTGATCAACATGCTCCTGAATGAACAATGGGTCATAGAAGAAATTAAAAGAGAAATCAAAAATTTTCTGGAAGTAAATGAGGATAACAGCACAACATACCAAAACTTATGGGATGCAGCAAAAGCAGTGTTAAGAGGAAAGTTTATATCAATAGGTGCCTACATCAAGAAATTGGAAAGGCACCAAATAGATGAGCTTTCAATTCACCTCAAGGATCTAGAAAACCTACAGCAAACCAGACCCAAATCTAGTAGGAGAAGAGAAATAATTAAAATCAGAGAAGAAATCAACAGGATTGAATCAAAAAAAAAATTACAAAAAATCAGCCAAACGAGGAGCTGGTTTTTTGAAAAAATAAACAAAATTGACACCCCATTGGTCCAACTAACTAAAAAAAGAAGAGAAAAGAACCAAATCAATAAAATCAGAGATGAAAAAGGAAACGTAACAACAGACACCACAGAAATAAAAAGAACCATCAGAAATTACTACAAGGACTTGTATGCCAGCAAACAGGGAAACCTATCAGAAATAGATAGATTCCTGGACACATGCAACCTACCTAAATTGAACCAGGAAGACATAGAAAACCTAAACAGACCCATAACTGAGACAGAAATTGAAACAGTAATAAAGGCCCTCCCAACAAAGAAAAGCCCAGGGCCAGATGGATTCACTGCTGAATTCTACCAGACATTTAAAGAAGAACTAACTCCAATTCTTCTCAAACTATTCAGAACAATCGAAAAAGAGGGAGTCCTCCCAAATTCTTTCTATGATGCCGGCATCACCTTAATTCCTAAGCTGGAAAAAAGATGCAGCATTGAAAGAGAATTACAGACCAATATCCCTGATGAACATAGATGCAAAAATCCTCAATAAAATTCTGGACAATAGACTGCAACAACACATCAGAAAGATCATCCACCCAGACCAAGTGGGATTTATCCCTGGTATGCAGGGATGGTTTAATGTGCGCAAGACAATAAATGTGATACACCACATTAACAGACTGCAGAAGAAAAACCATATGATTATCTCAATAGACGCCGAGAAAGCATTTGATAAAATACAACACCCGTTCATGATGAAAACTCTAAGCAAACTGGGTTTGGAAGGAACATTCCTCAATACAATCAAAGCAATCTATGAAAAACCCACAGACAACATCCTATTGAATGGGGAAAAGTTGGAAGCATTTCCACTGAGATCTGGTACCAGACAGGGATGCCCACTCTCACCACTGCTATTCAATATAGTTCTGGAAGCTCTAGCCAGAGCTATTAGGCAACAAAAAGAAATTAAAGGGATACAAATTGGGAAGGAAGAACTCAAACTATCCCTCTTTGCAGATGATATGATTCTTTATTTAGGGGACCCAAAGAACTCTACTAAGAGACTATTGGAACTCATAGAAGATTTTGGCAAAGTAGCAGGGTATAAAATCAATGCACAAAAATCAACAGCCTTTGTATACAAGACAATGCCATGGCTGAGGAAGAACTTCGAAGATCAATTCCATTCACAATAGCTACAAAAACAACCAAATACCTTGGAATAAACTTAACCAAGGACGTTAAAGATCTCTACGATGAGAATTACAAAATCTTAAAGAAATAGAGGAGGATACCAAAAAATGGAAAAATTTCCCGTGCTCATGGATTGGAAGAATCAATATCATCAAAATGTCCATTCTCCCAAAAGCAATTTATAGATTCAATGCAATCCCAATCACGATACCGAAGACCTTCTTCTCAGATCTGGAAAAAATGATGCTGAAATTTATATGGAGACACAGGAGACCTGGAATAGCTAAAGCAATCTTTTTTTTTTTTTTTGACAGGCAGAGTGGACAGTGAGATAGAGAAAGACAGAGAGAAAGGTCTTCCTTTGCTGTTGGTTCACCCTCCAATGGCCGCTGCGGCCAGCGCGCTGCGGCCGGCGCACCCCGCTGATCTGATGGCAGGAGCCAGGTGCTTATCCTGGTCTCCCATGGGTTGCAGGGCCCAAGCATTGGGCCACCCTCCACTGCACTCCCTGGCCACAGCAGAGAGCTGGCCTGGAAGAGGGGCAATTAGGACAGAATCCGGTGCCCCGACCGGGACTAGAACCCGGTGTGCCGGCGCCGCAAGGCGGAGGATTAGGCTAGTGAGCCACGGCGCCGGCTAAAGCAATCTTGTACAACAAGAACAAAGCTGGAGGTTTCACAATACCAGATTTCAGGACATACTACAGGGCATTTGTAATCAAAACAGCATGGTACTGGTACAGGAACAGATGGATAGACCAATGGAACAGAATTGAAACACCAGAAATCAATCCAAACATCTACAGCCAACTCATATTTGATCAAGGATCCAAAACCAATCCCTGGAGTAAGGACAGTCTATTCAATAAATGGTGCTGGGAAAATTGGATTTCCACGTGCAGAATCATGAAGCAAGACCCCTACCTTTCACCTTACACAAAAATCCACTCAACATGGATTAAAGACTTAAATCTACGACCTGACACCATCAAATTATTAGAGAGCATTGGAAAAACCCTGCAAGATATAGGTACCGGCAATGACTTCTTGGAAAACACCCCAGAAGCACAGGCAGTCAAAGCCAAAATTAACATTTGGGATTGCATCAAATTGAGAAGTTTCTGTACTGCAAAAGAAACAGTCAGGAAAGTGAAGAGACAACCGACAGAATGGGAAAATATATTTGCAAACTATGCAACTGATAAAGGGTTAATAACCAGAATCTACAAAGAGATCAAGAAACTCCACAAGATCAAAACCAACAACCCACTTAAGAGATGGGCCAAGGACCTCAATAGACATTTTTCAAAAGAGGAAATCCAAATGGCCAACAGACAAATGAAAAAATGTTCAAGATCATTAGCAATCAGGGAAATGCAAATCAAAACCACAATGAGGTTTCACCTCACCCCAGTTAGAATAGCTCACATTCAGAAATCTACCAACAATAGATGCTGGAGAGGATGTGGGGAAAAAGGGACACTAACCCACTGTTGGTGGGAATGCAAACTGGTCAAGCCACTATGGAAGTCAGTCTGGAGATTCCTCAGAAACCTGAATATAACCCTACCGTTCGACCCAGCCATCCCACTACTTGGAATTTACCCAAAGGAAATTAAATTGGCAAACAAACAAGCTGTCTGCACATTAATGTTTATTGCAGCTCAATTCACAATAGCTAAGACCTGGAACCAACCCAAATGCCCATCAACAGTAGACTGGATAAAGAAATTATGGGACATGTACTCTATAGAATACTATACAGCAGTCAAAAACAACGAAACCCAGTCATTTGCAACAAGATGGAGGAATTTGGAAAACATCATGCTGAGTGAATTAAGCCAGTCCCAAAGGGACAAATAGCATATGTTCTCCCTGATTGGTGACAACTAACTGAGCACCAAAGGGGAAACTTGTTGAAGTGAAATGGACACTGTGAGAAACAGTGACTTGATCAGCTCTTGTTTTGACGGTTGATGTGCAATGTAATACTTTATCCATTTTAGTATTTCTTTTGTTCTAGTACTATTGGTTGAACTCTGTAATTAACACACAATTGTTCTTAGTTGTTTAAATTTTAACTGAAAAGTGATCCCTGTTAGGAATTTGGAAAACATTATGTTGAGTGAAATAAGCCAATCCCAAAGGGACAAATACCACTTGTTCTCCTTGATAGGTGACAACTAACTGAGCATCAAAAAGGAAACCTGTTAAAGTGAAATGAACACTATGAGAAACGGTGACTTGATCAGCCCTCACCCTGACTGTTGATGAGCAGCTTAATATGTTATCCCTCTTAGTATTTTTTTTGTTCGTTCTACTTAATACTTTTGGTTGAATACTGTAATCAATACACAATTCTTCTTAAGTGCTGAAACTTAACTGAAAAGTGATCACTGTTAAATATCAGAGTGGGAATAAGAGAGGGAAGAGATGTGCAAATCGGGACATGCTCAAGCTGACTTACCTCAAACGGTGGAGTTAGAAGCATACCAGGGGATTCGAATTCAATCCCATCGAGGTGGCATGTACCAATGGCATCTCACTAGTCCCAGTGATCAATTTCTGTTCAAAATTGATTGTAATGATAGGACTGAGAACCAAAGGGATCACATAAACAAGACTAGTGTCTGCAAATAGTAGCTGATAGAATCAAAAAGGGAGAGAACGATCCAACATGGGAAGTGAGATACACAGCAGACCCATAGAATGGCAAATGTCCTAACAGCACTCTGGCCTCAGAATCAGCCCTTAAGGCATGCGGATCCGGCTCAAATGCCCATGAGAGTATTTCAGGCATGGAAAGCCAAGACACTATGGGAAAAAAAATGACCTAAATGAAAGATCTCCGTGAGTGAGATCCCAGTGGAAAGAATGGGTCATCAAAGAAGGAGGTACCTTTTTCTGAAGGGAGGAGAGAACTTCCACTTTGACTACGACCTTGTCTAAATATGATCAGAGTCAGTGAACTCAGGGGGCTTCCATAGCCATGGCAGCTCATGACAAGAGCCTAGGGTGATTACTGATGTCATAAACAAGAGTGTCAATTTGTTAAGTCAACAACAGGAGTCACTGTGCACTTACTCCTCATGTGGGATCTTTGTCCTTAGTGTGCTGTACATTGAGATTTAATGCTATAACTAGTACTCAAACAGTATTTTTCACTTTATGTTTCTGTGTGGGAGCAAACTGTTGAAATCTTTACTTAATGTATGCTAAACTGATCCTCTGTATATAAAGAGAATAGAAAATGAATCTTGATGTGAATGGAAGGGGAGAGGGAGTGGATAAGGGGAGGGTTGCGGGTTGGAGGGACGTTATGGGGGGGAAGCCATTGTAATCCATAAGCTGTGCTTTGGAAATTTATATTCATTAAATAAAAGTTAAAAAAAAATAATAAGATGTTAGTCAACAATTAAAAAAGTGAATATTTCATTTTATTATGTTAAGCCACCTGAAATTGCCATCTTTGTGGGTGAAAAACAGTCAAATACTCACAATCTCATGTAATTCAACATATCTGTATATAAATACATTGGGCAGCCATTACTTGACTTTAGGCCAGAGGGTAACATAATTGGATTTGGGTTTTAAATGATGAAATGGGGGCCTGGAGGTAGGAAGGAACAACTATGGTGTTCCTGGTGAGAGACGAAATTGCTTGAGTGGGTGGGTCTCCCCACTGGGTTGTGGGTTTCTAGGAAAGATATCACATTTCTGCTGGGTACCTGTTGAGCACAGAGTAGAAGCCCCAATGGAGTTGTTAAGTGAATGAGTGGGAGACTGGGCAAAGAGAAGAAAGAAAGTATATGTGAGATGTTTTAACTGTAGGGTCGATATATTTGTACACCTCAGTGTAGAGACAGAGACAGGGTGAAACAAACAAAAAAGAGGAATTCAAAGCTTCATTTCTAAGGAAGAAACGTAAAAGAATAATTGCCAAGTAATGCCAATGAACAAGTTTTTCTCAATTAAAATACTTCTCTCGGTGATTATATAAACTGTACTGTGAATCTCCAAATGGATAAGAATATATAATGTTGCCTAGTTTGATTCACTACTAACCTCTTCCTTAATGATCATTTTCTGGATCTAGTATTTTGTGACACAAACTTAAGGATGTGTTGATTTGAGATTGTTTGTCTGACATAATTATTAAACTTTAAATTTAGAGATTTTTCCTCTGTTGACCACATTTTTCATAACAGTTTGAGGAATTATAGCAGAAATCCTCCCAAAATTTATAATTGAGGGTATAGTATAATTATAATAGTGTTGAAAAGTAGCCCATAACTATAGGGAAGAAAGTAAAAGGAATTATTTCACATTATCATCAATGAGCTTTTTAGTATAGTAGGAATATGTAATATTTTGTCTTTGTTTGCTTTCCAAATACTATTTAAGGCTGTATCTTAATACACATAAGAAATAAGAAGGAAGAAATGAAATTTAAAAGAGTTATCGGCCGGCACTGCGGCTTACTAGGCTAATCCTCCGCCTAGCGGCACCGGCACACCGGGTTCTAGTCCCGGTCGGGGCGCCGGATTCTGTCCCGGTTGCCCCTCTTCCAGGCCAGCTCTCTGCTTGGCCAGGGAGTGCAGTGGAGGATGGCCCAGGTGCTTAGGCCCTGCACCCCATGGGAGACCAGGAGAAGCACCTGGCTCCTGCCATTGGATCAGCACGGTGCGCTGATAGCAGTGCACCGGCCGCAGCGGCCTTTGGAGGGTGAACCAATGGCAAAAGAAGACCTTTCTCTCTCTCTGTCTCTCTCACTGTCCACTCTGCCTGTCCAAAAAAAAAAAAAAAAAAAAAAAAGAGTTATCGAAGAGAGACCATTGATAAGTAAAATATTTTAAAAATTTTTATGTACAGGCAAATTTAGGAAATGTTGGGGCTAAAGCCAAAAGAATAAAATGCAATTTTTTTAAAACAGGCAGAGTGGACAGTGATAGAGACAGAGAGAAAGGTCTTCCTTCTTTTGGTTCAGCCCTCAATGGCCGCTGCGGCCGGCGCACTGCAGTGATCCGAAGGCAGGAGCCAGGTGCTTCTCCTGGTCTCCCATGGGGAGCAGGGCCCAAGGACCTGGGCCATCCTCCACTGCCTTCCCGGGCCACAGCAGAGAGCTGGCCTGGAAGAGGGGCAACCGGAACAGAACCTGATGCCCTGACCGGGACTAGAACCCAGTGTTCCAGCGCCGCAGGCAGAGGATTAGTCTATTGAGCCGTGGCACCGGCTAAAATGCAAGTTTTGAAGATAGTTTTCTTATGAGTTTCTACAGTTCTTACCTCGATCCTTGAGACTGTACACTGTGGCTTTTAGCAGGCACTGTCAGGTAGTGGAAAGGGTCTGGGTTTAGAGAATTGGAGGACTTGGGTTCAATCTTAGTTTTCTTTTAAAAAAAATTCCTTTGGTAAAATGTTGTTATGTGCATGCTTCTAATTTATTCCCTACAGTTTTGTGATCTTGTTGTCATTTAACCTGTTGAGCAGTTATCTTTCTCATAAATTAATTGTGTAAAACCACTATAAAAACATAGTCTAATATTTATACGGTCATTTTTAAAATATATTTTACTATAAAAATGATATATACATTGTAGGCAACTTAGAAAGCATGTAACTAAATATTATCACATTGTTTGCTTTTTGTTGAACACACTTATCATTTGCCTTTCTGTATCTCTTACACAGTAAGTACAGTGAGAGCAGGGAATGTATCTGCTTCTGTCCACTTTGTGTTCCCAGAGCCTGAGGAGGTATTCAATAAATGTGCTAATTGTGTTAATAAATGTGCTAATGAGGAAGTATTTAATAAATGTGTTGAGTGGGTAGAATGAAACACGGTTTCCTGGGGCTAGCGTTTTGGCACAGTGGGTAAAGTTACCACCTGCAATGCCAACATTCCATATGAGTGGGATTTTGTATCTTAGCTGCTCCCCTTCCAGTCCAGCTACCTGCTAATGTGTTTTGGAAAGCAGTGGAAGATGGCCCATGTGCTTGTGCCTCTACTAGCTATGTAGGAAACCAGGATGGAGTTCCAGGCTCCTGGCTTTGACTTGGCTCAACCCTGGCCATTGTGGCCATTTGAGGAGTAAACCAGCAGACAGAAGATCTCTCTCCCTATCTCTGTGTCTCTCACTTTTTCTGTATCTCTTCTTTCAAGAAATTTCTGTCCCAAGAAATCTGTTTTCCTCCTGTTTCCAACAGGGGAATTAAGAATAAGATGGTTCTTGGTGGATACCTGACTTACCTTGAAACTCCTGTAGCCTCTGTACCAGGTAATAAAATTAACTTGAGGCTGGCGCCGCGGCTCACTTAGGCTAATCCTCTGTTTGCGTCGCCGGCACACCGGGTTCTAGTCCCGGTTGGGGCACCGGATTTTGTCCCGGTTGCCCCTCTTCCAGGCCAGCTCTCTGCTGTGGCCCGGGAAGGCAGTGGGGGATGGCCCAAGTGCTTGGGCCCTGCACCTGCATGGGAGACCAGGAGAAGCACCTGGCTCCTGGCTTCAGATCGGAGCAGCGTGCCAGCTGTGGCGGCCATTTGGGGGGTGAACCAACAGAAGGAAGTCCTTTCTCTCTGTCTCTCTCTCTCACTGTCTAACTCTGCCTGTCAAAAAAAAAAAATTAAAAAAAAAATTAACTTGAAGATACAGTTAATCTTAAGATGTTACTATCCATGTTCAGGAAAGTCAACTTGAGGAATTTAATTTTTATTTCTGTTTTAATTTACAAGGTATTTCTTTGCTGAAATGAGGACTTATTTGGATTTTGTAGGCTTCCCACCCTGCTGACACTGCAAAGAAGGCCCCACAGGTTATCTTCTCAGCTCTCACATAGCCTCTGTGGATTGCGGTAACCTGACTTGCTTCATTCACATTGTTTCAGCCTTCACTTTCTTTTTCAGTATTAAATGTTCTCTTATGTAAATGATGAGTATCATCTATATGCTTTTTTGTGAGTATCACTTTTGAAATAGTAATAGCCAGATAAAAGCTGAAGAAGTCCAGTCAGGAGCCCCATTATTCAGCACTTCATGGAAGGAATGCAGTATTCCCTTCTGTTCCAATAACTCTTACCAGTACTTGAAATAATTGTATCTATTTTAATGGAATTGGTATAGCTTTGTCACAAATCAGTGTTATTTTAGATCCTTAGATCCACAGTGGGGGAAAAACACTCTCTGTTTAAATTAATAAAGAATATTTGTGTTATGAGAAATAGTATCATGGGGTATATTTTCTGAATGAAAAGACAAGAATATAGAACCTTCCTTCTACATATCCCTAGTTTTTGGTTGATTTGTGGAACCACCAGTCAGTTCCCTGATCTGGACTAGGGCTTGATTCTCAAACCCTAATAGCAGCTAATTACATGCAAACGTGCATATTGGACTGAGTTACAGAAAACCCAAGCAGCAATTCTGGGAGTTTTTTAAAAAATTAATTAATTAATGAAATTAAATTTTTTTATTAGAAAAATAGGGAGAGAAAAATAGACAAAGGGATAGAGATCTTCTACTCAGTGGTTCACTCCCCATATGATTGCCATTGCCAGAGCTGGGCTAGGCCAGCACCAGGATGCCAGAAGACAATCCTGGTCTCTTATGTGGATTGCAGAGACACAAGTACCTAGGACATCTGCTGCCTTGGAGGCATATTAGCAGGGAGCTGTGTTGGAAGTGGAACATAGGACTCAAACCAGCACTCATTTGGGATGCTGGCTTTGCAAGCAGTGGCTTAACCCATTGTGCTACAATGCTGCTCCTAAAAAACTAAATTTTTTTATGAAAGACATTGAAGAGCACACAAAGAAGTGGGACAACATCCTGTTTTGATAGATTTCAAGACTCAATGTTAAAATGTCTATAGTACCCAAAGTTATTTATTTACAATTTTAAAGCAATCTCCAATGAAAAATTGTTGACATTTTTCCTAGGACTTAAAAAAACTGCTAAAATTTGTATAGAACCACTAAAGACCTTTAAGAGTCAAAGCAGTCTCAAATAAGATAGACAAAGCAGGAGGCATTATACTACCTGACTTTAAAATATAGTATAAAGCTATAGTAATTAAAACAGCATTGTATTGGCATAAAAACAGATCCACACACCAATGGAACAGAATAGATACTTTAGAAGTAAACTCATACATCTACAACCAACTGATCTACAAAGGTGCTAAGAAATATGCCCTGGAAAAAGGACAGTCTTTTCAATAAACGGTGCTAGGAAAATTGAACACCTGCATTTAAAATGAAACTAGACCCCTATCTTTCACCAAGTACAAAAATCAACTCTAAATGAATTAAAGACCTAAATGTAAGAAATAAAACTTTGAAACTACTAGAATACAAAGTAAGGAGGCCGGTGCTGCGGCTCACTAGGCTAATCCTCTGCCTGTGGCGCCGGCACACTGGGTTCTAGTCCTGGTTGGGGCGCTGCATTCTGTCCCGGTTGCCCCTCTTCCAGTCCAGCTCTCTGCTATGGCCTGGGAGTGCAGTGGAGGATGGCCCAAGTGCTTGGGCCCTGCACCCCATGGGAGACCAGGAGAAGCACCTGGCTCCTGGCTTCGGATCAGCGCGGTGCGCCGGCCACAGCACGCTGGCCGCAGTAGCCATTGGTGGGTGAACCAACAGCAAAAGGAAGACCTTTCTCTCTGTCTCTCTCTCTCGCTAACTCTGCCTGTCAGAAAAAAAAAAAAAAAAAAAAAAGGAAACTCTTCAGAACATTAAAATGGGTAAGGATTTTTTTTTTGATATGAGATAAAAATCACAGTAAACAAAAACAAAAGCAAAAATGGAAAATAGGATTTCATCAAACTAAAGAGCTTTTGCACAGCAAAGAAATGACTCAAGAGGAAAGCGATAAACTACAGAATAGGAGAAAATATTTTCAAATTATAGATCTGATGAGGTACTAATAACCAAAATCTATAAAAAACTCAAACAACTCAGTATTAAAAAGCAAAAAATCCAATTAAAGTTGGGCATTAGATCTAAATAGACATTTCTCAAAGGATAGACATACATGTGGCCAACAGATATATGGAAAAATGCTCACTAATCATTGGGGAATATAAATCAAAACTGTAATGAGATATCACCTCACTCCAGTTAGACCATTATAAGAATGATGAAAGATGACAAATGTGGACAATGATGTGGAGAAAAGGAAATGCTTGTACACTGAGGAGTGTAAATAGTACAACTATTGTGGAAAAGAATTTGGGAGTGCCTCAAAAAACTAAACATAGAACAACAGCATAATCTAGCATGGGTGTATATCCAAGGGGCATGAAATCGGTCTACTGAAGAGGCATCTGTACTCCTAAGTTTATTGCAACACTAATCACCATGATCAAGAAATGGAAACGAGTATCTGTCCAATGATGAACAGAAAAGAAAATGTGGTCCATATACTCAGTGGAGTACTACTCAGTCTTTTTTTTTTTTTTATTGATTGATTTATTTGAAAGGCAGAGTTACAGAGAGGCAGAGAGAGAGAGAGAGAGAGAGAGAGGTCTTCCATCCACTAGTTCACTCCCCAATGGCTGCAATGGCCAGAGCTGGGCTGATCTGAAGCCAGGAGCTTCTTCTAGGTCTCCCACATGGGCACAAGGGCTCAAGGACTTGGATCATTTTCCACTGCTTTCCCAAGCCATAGCAGAGAGCTGGATCAGATGTGGACTCAAACCCATGCCCATATGGGATGTCAGCACTGCAGGCTGTGGCTTTGCCAGCTACACCACAGCACCGGCCCCTACTCAGTCTTTAAAAAGGATTAAATCTTGTCATTCTCAAAAATATGGATGGAACTGCAGGCCATTATCTTAAGTGAATTAAGAAAGATAAGTATTGCATAATCTCATTCACATGTAGACTTTCAAAAAAGAGAGTCTTGTAGAAGTTAAAAGTATGATGGTGGCATCCAGAAACTGAGGAAGGAAAGTTGAAGGATGAGGATAGGAAAGGTTGATTAGTAGATAATAAGCTGTGGTTAGATGGAAGTAAGAAGTTCTAGGGTTCTGTTTCACAGTAGGGTGGTTATTGATAATGCTATTGTACTATATCTCTATTAAAAAAAAAAAAGCTAGATGCTAGGGCTACAGTTTTTTTCACTGTAATGAAATTTTAAACTTTTGAGGAGATAGATATATTTATCTTGATGAGACATTACACAATATATACATGTATTGAAACATTATATGGTTCCCCTAAATACATATAATTTTATATGCCTATTAAAATATTATTGGATAAAAATAAAATATCAATAAATTACATTTTAAAGAGAAAAAAACAGGGCATTTTAGAATTCTCCAGAAGAAAGGATTGCATTTTTACCTGCCCACTCTGGGACCCTGGGCACCTGGCAGATTTCCCTAGGTGGGACTGGGAGGTGCCCTCCTCCCCAAAGCATGGAGGGGAGGTATTGCTTGCTGCCCACCAGAGTTCTAACCACACTTTCAGGACCTCACCACTGGCCCCTCTGGTTGCTTATTATGATTCACTGAGTTTGTTTCAAATTCAAAGCAATCATTTTCTCAACATCAGCACTTGCGATTCAAAGCTTTCTGGAATCTTATAGAGCCTCCGTGACCTACCTATTTATACCTCCTGCTTAGGCTGATATTTGGATAATGTCCTCTAATCTGGGGTGCTTTGTAATCCTCAAACCACTGCTGGCTCTTTGACCATATTTGGCACATTCTCCTTTCTATTGTTGGTATGTTGACTTAATGTCAAAAATATGAAATTTACCATGCAATGTGAAATACTGCTTATCACTTAGCCTTTTCCCCCCTGCAGTAGTATACAGCATGGATCACACTGGCACAGAGCTAGGAAATTATACCCTTGTTAATTAGCATGGTTTCCTCACCACTTCTGTGAATCATCATCATGTGAGAACTGCTGTGGGAAGTCAGAAATCAGGTATAAGGCAAACACCTTTCCTAACAGGTGGTGCATTCTGCTCCTCCACATGCCAATTTCCCCGGAGACTAATGGGTACTACATGAAAACTGTAACTGTTAGCAATGGGAGCACACCAAGGAAAACAGTAGCTCATTTGATTCGGTTTAGTGCCTTATCAATACAACTAATTAGAAAAAATAACAGTGATACAAAATACTGAGATGTATTGACTATAGTGATACCTTTTGCTGCCAGGGAACAAAGACCAAGTGGGATATGGCCAGAAGTGAGAGTACTCAAAGAGAAGACGGTGGGGGAGGGAGAGAAGGGAAGATGCTGGAAAAATAGCCTGGAGTTTCCAGGCAGCCAGTGTCTTTCTGAAGGAGAAGCTCATCTCTGAGCCCGGAATGTGGGAAACTCCCTTACAGAGGCTATGCTGTTCCCAGGCACTTCCTGCCAGACCTAGCCTACCCCTGGGAGTCTCTTCACCGTGCGGAGCCTTATGATTATTTCTCCATGGACCAAAAGGCTTGGCTCCCTATGATCCATAGCCAGGATCTTTTCCAATCTGGGATATCTTCTGAGGCTCAGTAGAGCAGACAAGGCATGAATGTTCCAACTTCTCCTTTCCTGTCTCCCAACAGTTGCCTGGACCTTTTAAAGATTTTGATGTTTGTTTGCCCCTTCCCACACAAATACAAGAATTGGAATCCTATGTTTGTGGTTTTCAGAACTAATTACTTAAACACAGCATGGGGCATTGAAAGTCACTTCTTCTCTCACTTTCCTCAGGTTTCCTTAATTGTACTGAAGCAGAGATCATCTATACTTTGGAGAGACAAAGCTCAATGTCTTAATCAATGTCTTAATGTAGCCTGCAGGAAGACCCTCCTTTCCACTTGCAGAAGGCTGCTTCTTGCTCTTAAGGCTAATGTGTCTCTAAGCAGGCTGGAAATAGAACGAACATCACATATTTGGCATTAGGGAATGGGGTGGGGATGGGGTTTATGAGAGAGTGTATGTTTCTACTACAAGTTAAAATATTTTTAAAATATTTGGATGTCAAATCTCATAGACTGCCAAATTCTTAGTTCAACTTTTTCTTTATTTTCACCAAAGACAGAAAGCTGAGTACTTTCTAACATATAGTGCTAGCATTTTGCATTATAGCCCTAGGCTCTAGGGTTAAAATGGAATATATTTTAGTTATACAGTGTTATGAGGAAAAATTTTGGTCAGGTTTAGTTTCTGTGAAGAAAAAGTATTGGAAAAAATTTTCAAGCATTGTGAAGGGTGAAAATGAGGACTAATTCCCTAGAAAAAAAATCTCCAAGAGTGTCTGTGGGCTGTGGATACTTGTCTCCTAAATGTATTTTAGATCTAGTGATTACACAATCTGTTATAACATAAGCGGATATCAATTTTTAGCTCAAAATGAATTTTTCTAGTGGGGCATGTATAAAAGCTCTTTCCAAATGGAAAAAAAAATTGGTTGTAGTTCACTGTGAAATATCTTAGCTGAAGAGAACTATAAAAGAAATTGATCATGTAAAGAATCTGTTTTTTGGAGCGGATGCTTAGCCTACCAGTTAAGACACTGGCATCCCATATGGGAATACCTGGGTTTGATACCCAGCTCTGGCTCTCAGCTCTTTCTTCCTGCTAATGCACACCCTGAGAGACTGCAGTGATGGCTCAAGTCATTGGGTTCCTGCCACCCATGTAGAAATCCTGGATTGAGTTCCTGGCTCTCAGCTTCAGTCTAGCTCAGTCCCAGCCTTTGTGGGTTTTTGGAGAGTAAACTGGCAGAGTAAACCAGAGCTGTGTGCGTGTTTGTCAATCTCTCTCTCTCGGTCTCCCTATCAAAAAGAGAAGAATCCACTTTTCATGCAGTTGTTTTCCTGAAACAAGAAACAAAACCAAATAGATATATGTGGTGTAATTATCTAATTAATCCTGGAAAGGTCTCATATATGCTGTTGATTATACTTTTATGGAACAAGTTGAGGAACACTTTTTTCCATTAAAATTATGCCTTTAATTTCAGGGAAAACTACACAGTGCACCCTGGATTTGTTGTGTATAGGCAAAAATTTAATCAGCACCTTGGTAGAAAAATTTCAGATTCATGGCAGGTCCTGGCAAAGTGAGCCTGAGGTCCAAAAAACCTTCATAAATACGCTTACCAGATTTAATTTATATCACACAACATAAGGGAATTGAGTGGAAGACTTTGTTCTAAACTCCTGGAATATGTGAGTTACAGTGTTTCGATTTACAGAGGTATTTCTGCAAAAGATAAAGGACTTTTAGAAAGGTACCCATCTCCACCCTACAATGTCTATTCAATATGTGAATTTTTAGGTAATGTTAAATAATTTATAATTTCAGCCACATTTAATTAATTTTCCACCTCATTACTGTTTTCAACTCAGTAAATGCTATCTCATAATGAATAATGACTTCCTATTTATTTGTTTGCTGGATAAACCATTATAGTCAGAATAATAGCTATGAATTAGCAAAAGTAAAGAACAGTTGTTTAAAAAAACAAAACTGAAAAAAAAGACTTGATTTATTCTATGACTTTTATTTGTGCTATTTAAGAATTCACATTCAAATTTTAAAAGTTTCTTTTAAACTGGAGTCTGTGGACTGTAGATCAATTTGTAGGCCATGCAAAATCTGTGAATTTACTGATACTGTAGGCAGAATTTCAAATGTGTGTGCATATGTGCTCTTTATTGGATATAGGTTTTTCTCACTCACAGCAAATTCCCAGTGGTGGACCAGAATCCAAGTTATTTAAGAATCACCAATTTAATGAGCTATGCATGTTAAATTTTAAATAAAAAATAAATGAAGAGATAGATAAATTATAGAAGTTGCCAAAGAGCTAATTTTCTCCTAAATGATAATTTGAGGATGTCTGAGAGTGTCTCTTCAAAAAAACATACTTACTAAGTGCTTATTACAAGCAAAGAGTGTTCTGCACTTCCTTTGCAGAAACTACTCAGTCTGGTATTTAAGACATGAGCTTTGCCACATTGAGTAATGACAGCCATTTGTAAAACTGATGGCATGAAAAAATAGAACAAACTTGCTATTTCACAGGGAAGTGAGTATTCTGATTATCAAAGAATTATCTTATATAGTATAATAAACATGGATAATCAATTTTCCAGCAATTTAATACCTCTTCCTCTCACTTCAGAGTTTCACAGCCATTTTCATATCCATTCTCTGAAGAATGCATAGCAGGAATTAAAATCCTCTTTGCTAAGCAAAGTGAAGTTATTGAACGAGTTGGCCACAGCTAAAATGAGGGACACTGGGATATAGGTCTTCTGATTTCTAAAATTTTGTTCTCTTTGTTTTATTTTTTTTTGTTACTGCAACATGTTGTTTCTCTCTATATAAATGGACGTTATTGCTGTTTACTAATTCAGAAATCATTTTCAGGAGCACATGTTGACTTTTGCCATGATGTCCTTGTTACCATACAGTTCCAAATAAAACATCTGAAATTTAAAGCATCTAATAACTTGGATTCTATACACTGTCACAAGGGTTGGAAATAATGTTCATTTCATTCCACGTGGCAAGTTTCAGGCTCATTTTTAGGTATATCAGTGAGAACCCTGACTTACCCACCTTAGCACTTACCCACGTTTTGCTTAGCTGTCATGTGTAACACGGGGTATTCATCTCTTCAGAACATCCACACATAATAAGTATAATTATGGAGTAGAGATGTTGGAAAATTGCTTAGATGATTTATATATGGTTACTTTGTATTTTAAAATTATAAGTTTGGGTCAGAATTATTGAATGCTTGATTGCTAGGCATGACGTTGGTCTCTGAGCATAGAATGGAGAATGTGATGAGTCCTGTCCCTGCTTTTGCAGAATGTGTATCTGAGGGAGAACTGGAACTCTAAGACCTGGATTGGCCTAGACAACATAATAATTGTACAGCATACTTGTAGAGTAAATATGCGTGATAAAATGGAAGTCAGGATATCTGGACATTGACATAGATGTCTTCTGATAAATTAATGTTATGTTGTGGACGGGAACTACAGAGAGTTCACGTTTGGCCTTCCTAAGTGTCTGTGCTTCGCAAAGATGAAAACTTTTTCTCTTGGGTGTATCAAGTTCTTTAGTATGAAGGCTTCCTCCAGCAGAGATCTGCCAAGCTTTTGAGAGGATTGTAGAGGCGAATGCAAACACCCATGAGTAGGCATAATTTGAAAGACAAAATTTTTCGTCCAATTTGAGATCCTGTGGCTTTTGAAAAATCCTTTAATTTAATGTTGCCTTGAGCTTCTCCACCTTTTGAGACGAAATAGAAATATTTTATCTATCTACATTATGAAATCTTTATAGTTCTCTGGATAGTTTAACACATATATGTTGACGCATAATTGCTGAAAATTAGAAATTTATACTGCAGTTGTTTTCCTTATGTGCAGTTTTGTTTTATTTTTTAAATTAAAAAAATTTTGTTAATATAAAGAGAACAGATTTTATGATTTTAATAGGTACAGTTCTAAGAAGATAACTGTACTTCCCTCCCACCCTTCCAGTAGCCTTACTTTCTTGCCTTCTTTTCTTTTCACTAATTTTTGCAAGGATATGATTTTAATTTTCTATAATCAAAGGCTTAATATTCCATAATATTCAACACTAACCATAATATTAAACAAGTAAAAAGTAGGAAGACCGAAGTTCCACAGAAGTATAAACAAGGGCTAAAAACAACAATTGTATCACAAGATGTTTGCTTCATTGCTATACATTTTTTGTGTGTTCTCTAATAACTGCCACATTTCGGAGAACACATGGTATTTATCTTTTTTCAGACTGGCTTATTTTACTGAGTATAATGGTTTCCCACTTGCATTTGTTTTTTACAAAAAACAGGATTTCTTTCTTTTTATGGCTGCAAAATATTCCATAGTGTATATATACCACATTTTCTTTATCCAGTTATCAGTTGATGGACATCTGGGTTAATTCTGTATCTTAGCTATTGTGAATTGAACAGCAGTAAACTATTTCATAAGTAAAATAGCTGGGTCATTTGGTGGAACTATTTTCAGATTTCTGAAGAATCTGCATAGTATTTTTTATAATGGTTGTACTAGTTTACATTCCTACCAACAATGAGAATTTATTTATCACCAGCATTTATTTTTTTTAGATTTTTTTTAAAGATTTATTTATTTGTTTGAAAGTCAGAGTTACACATAAAGAGAAGGAGAGGCAAAGAGAGAGAGAGAGGTCTTTCATCTGCTGGTTCACTCCCCAGTTGGCCACAATGGCCAGAGCTGCGCTGATCCAAAGCCAGGAGCCAGGAGCTTCCTCTGGGTCTTCCCTTGCGGGTGCAGGGCCCCAAGGACTTGGGCCATCTTCCACCGCTTTCCCAGGTCATAGCAGAGAGCTAGATCGGAAGTGGAGCAGCTGAGACATGAACCAGCGCTCATGTGGGATGTGGGTAATGGAGGCGGTAGTTCTACCCACTAAGCCACAGTGCTGGTCCCTGATTTTTAGATTTTTGGATGATAGCCATTCTGGTTGGGGTGAGGTGAAATCTTACTGTGGTTTTTATTTGCATTTCCCTGATGGCTAATGATCCTGAACATTTTTCATGTGTTTGTTGGTCATTTGAATTTGATTATTTTAAAAATGTCTGTTCTTGACCTTACCCATTTCATAACTGGATTGTTTGTTTTGTTGTTGTTGAGTTAAGCTTGTTTAGATTAGTTTTTTATCAGTTGCATAGTTTGCAAATATTTTTTATTCAGTGGTTTATCATATTAGGTGCTGGGACTTCTTTATGATTTTGAATACAACTTCTTTATCAGATACATAATTCCAATATATTTTCTCCTAGTGTGTGGTTTATCTTTTAATTTTCTTAATAGAGTTTCTGGAAGAGTAGTTTCAAATTATGATGATATCCAATTTATTAATTTTAGTTTTAGGAATTTGGCTTTCCTAGATTTTTTTCATGGTTTCTTTTAGAAGTTTTAAAAGCATACATTTTGCATTTATGTCTATGATCCACTTTGAGTTAATTCCTCAACTTAATGAGAAGTGTTTATAAAACCAATCAGAAAAGAAGGTATTTAGCCTAGTAGGTAGATGTTCATGTCCTACATCAGATACTTGGCTCTGGTTCCTGACTACAGCCCCCCATCAGTGCAGAGCCATAGAAGCAGTGGTGATAACCCAAGTAATTGGGTTCCTACTAGCCATGTGGAATACTGGACTGTGCTCCTGGCTCTGAGCTTTGGCTCCAGTCCAGGCCCAGCAGTTTCAAGCATTTGTGGAGTGAACCAGCAGCTGGTTCACTGGGAGTTCTTTCTCTTTTTGCTTCTCAAATGATTAAAAGAAAATAAAGAAAATTGATCAGGATGAGTCTTCAGGAGATTAACTTGGAACATTGTGTTTTTAGTAAGAAATGTACAATGAGGAAGTCGGATGCCCAAATATGCCCCTGTCCACTGAAAAACAGGGTAATTCTTATGACAAAAGATCATTGGTAGGGACTTCTTTACAAAGTTGGGATTGTTAAGAACATATTTATCTTCAACATTGGACCTCCCCCTATTTCTTCCAAAAAAGGTAAAACATACAAAACAATGATTTTCAAGATACTGGAAATGAATGAGACTATCTTATGTTTGCCTCAGTATACTGCATTGAGAGAAATTCTAGGTTATGGATTACGGAAGGAGAAACAAAGTGGAGCCCAGCAGACTTTCTAATTTGAGGAGACCAAGGCAGTTAAAATGCTCAGTAAAGAGTACTATACATAGAGAGTTCTAGACATATGCAAATATTCCCTTACAGTTCTCAGCTGAATGCTGTCCAGTGGATGCAGTGGATACTACTCTAGGTCAAAGAAAAGAGCTGTCCAAAGTTTTTTTTTTTCAAGACAGAGGTTTCATTATTTTCTGATAGATAAAATAAGATCTTATTTGTATATACACTTTGGTCTTTATACATTTGCTAAAGGTATACATGCTAAAGACATTTTCTAAGTTAATCTTCTAAGAGTTCTTCTTAATCAATTTTCTAAACTGTATTGAGACATATTTTCTTTGACCTGTATTTATCCTTTTAAAAATGTAACAGTTTGGGGCTGGCACTGTGGTGCAGCGGGTTAAAGCCCTGGCCTGGGATGCCCATAGGAGCACTTGTTCTAGTCCTGGCTGCCCCTTTTCCGATGCAGCTCTCTGCTATGCCCTGGTAGATAGCAGTAGAAGATGGCCCAAGTCCTTGGACCCCTGCACCCACGTGGGAGACCTGGAAGAAGCTCCTGGCTCCTGGCTTCAGATCTGCGCTGCTCTGGCCATTGCGACCATCTGGGGAGTGAACCAGCGAATGGAAGACCTCTGTCTCTACCTCTCCTCCTTGTGCCACTCTTACTTCCAAATAAATAAATAAATATTTAAAATAAAAATAAGATAAAATGTAACAGTTTAATCGGCAATATTCCTTTTATTATACACAGCTTTCAGTTAGTCCTGGCAGCTTCTCTTTTTACTATTTTTCTTTTCCTCTCTCCTTTATGACTTGATGGCCCTGCTAGCAAAGGAGCCTCACTTGTTTTTACAAAGATACTTCTGTTGAAAGGTTTTCAGGCCTGATGAGTCTACAGATAGTTTCTTCTAGATGCAATTAAACTGTTGAGTCAAACAGAGTCTAATGCATTTGATTTCTGGTTTCTATGATAGCATACGTCTCCCTAAGCAGAGTGGAAACTCAAGGTCAGTTGCAGTTAATCGTAGCAGGATTTGAACTTCAAAAAAATGGAAATGGAAGGTTTTCACAGAGAGCCTTTAGATCTGTTTGCATCCTTTCCAAGGCTTAAAGGCTTTTATTTTTCTATGTCAGGGTAGATGAAATCATTACTCAGTCATATCCTAAGGGGGTAAGAATTTAGCTAATACCCATTTTAAAACATTTCCTTTTCTTAACATGTATATTCCTCAGTGGATTTTGTGAGGATTACTGAGTTCTTGTTTTTGTTTTGTTTTTCATGTCTCCTTTTTGTAAAATAGGCCAGACTCCACGGAGGAAAATATTCAATAAAATACTTGTCTAAAGTGTAAAGTTTAAAAGACATCTGGTTAAGAAAGTTAGACAAGGGGAAAAGGGAGGAAATGACTTATACATCAAGGCTCCTGTGTTCAAATATGCCCACTCACTTTGTGGATGAAGACTTCCTGGCAGATCCATTAGGCCTGGATCACAGAGGGCTCTGAGCCAGGTTGCCTGGATTCAAGACCTGGTTCTTCCTCTCACTGACTGAACCATGTTGGTCAAGTTAAATAATTTATCTTTATTTCCATGTCCCCAGTGGTACTGGTGATAGGAAAAATCACCTCTTTTATAGGTTTGATGTAAGGATAATTCAAGTTAATAATTATAAAACACTTAGTAGCTGATGTATGAGCAAGTACTATATAAGTGTAATATAAAATATACATTTTAAAATATACTTAGAATCACCACATTTTTAGAAGGGTCATCTTTTTGTAAATGTTAGGAAGATTGAGCTTTAGTCAAAATTTAATTCTAATGTCTGTTAATAT
The DNA here is from genome assembly GCF_051225735.1 of Oryctolagus cuniculus. Lineage (NCBI taxonomy): Eukaryota > Metazoa > Chordata > Mammalia > Lagomorpha > Leporidae > Oryctolagus > Oryctolagus cuniculus. The sequence continues at coordinate 100,951,703 of NC_142871.1, read as the reverse complement.
GCTTGCATGGGCAAGTATATTGTCTCGTACTTTAATAAAAATACCAAAGTATTTTATAGTAAAAAATATTAAGGGCTTCCTGGATTTTAATACAATACAAGTTGCTAATAATTTAAGGATGAATAAGGCCTGAATTTCTATAATGGAACATTGCAGTTAACAGATTGAAACAAGGATCATTTAAAAACAGTATGCAGTTGCAGTAGCAAGAATTTTTCTGAAAATCCCGTAAGAGTACCAAATCCAGGAGTGTGTGTGTTGGACAAATAGGTCAAAGAAACCTCATTGCAACTGGTGTGTAAAAATCAACCTGGCCCTGAAAAGGGAAATGGAATTCCAGACAGAAGAAGATAATTTCCCTGTGATCTTAAGACAAAGTAAGGCATACAAGTTCAGCATTGTAGGAGTTTAAGAAGGAAGTAAGACGTCTATTGTTCGAGGAACATTATCCTTTGCTAACAGTTTTTACAAATGATCTCTTCATATAAGGCTATATGTTGTATTTGAAGAGCTAGTCAGCAAGAAGGAACCCTAATGGCTAGGGTCCACACTAGATCCTACAGGTTTGACATATCTTGGTGGGTCATTCTTGATTCTGAGACCCGACTCAAACTATGAAGTAAAGGACACGGTTTTATCATTTTTCTCACAGACGAGCTGAGTGTCAGTGTTGACAAAATATTAGCAGATACAAAAGAAGCTGATTTTCACAAGATAACATATTATGAATACACACAGGACTCTAAATCCTACCTGATAGTCTACAGACCAAATGCTCACAGAGGCTCCCATCTCTACTCCATTGGCCAGTCCCATTTAGGAAATCAAATTGGAGAATGCAGTGTTGATTGGCAAATGTCAAAACTGTGCAAAGATCATCCATATTCTTGGGGGATTCTTCCAACTACCTAGAGTAGTGGACACACCAGTAATTTTCTTTTTTTATTTTTTTAACTTTTATTTAATAATATAAATTTCCAAAGTACAGCTTATGGATTACAATGCCTCCCCCCCCATAACTTCCCTCCCACCCGCAACCCTCCCCTTTCCCTCTCCCTCCCCCCTTCCATTCACATCAAGATTCATTTTCAATTCTCTTTATATACAGAAGATCAGTTTAGCATACATTAAGTAAATATTTCAACAATTTGCACCCACATAGAAACACAAAGTGAAAAATACTGTTTGAGTACTAGTTATAGCATTAAATCACAATGTACAGCACATTAAGGACAGAGATCCTACATGAGGAGTAAGTGCACAGTGACTCCTATTGTTGACTTAACAAATTGACACTCTTGTTTATGGCATCAGTAATCACCCTAGGCTCTTGTCATGAGTTGCCAAGGCTATGGAAGCCTTTTGAGCAAAAACAAAACAAAACAAAACAAAACAAAACAAAACAAAACCAAAAAAACAACCCATGAAAGATCTCCGCGAGTGAGATCCCAGTGAAAAGAACAGGTCATCAAAGAAGGATGCACCTTTCTCTGAAGGGAGGAGAGAACTTCCACTTTGACTACAACCTTGTCTAAATATGATCAGAGTTGGTGAACTCAAAAGGCTTCCATAACCAGTAATTTTCCATCTGCACATATCTCAGCCTTAGTGACACACATTATGAGGGTTAGATGAAGCATCCTCTTCTGGAAACAGCTGAATACAAGCTGTTAATTTATTGATTCTTGGCTCCCTGGTTTTAGAATCTGTGCGGGATTATGAATATTTTCAATATATCCCAATCTCAGGATATTATTACAATATGATTGACTTGGCAACAGTTTTCTTTAGCATCAAATCCATAATTATGTGCATTGTGTTAAAGAAATACTATGATCTTAATTGGATGTGGTGAGTTCCTTTGTTGAAAAAAAAATTACAAAAGCTTTCTTATTACAGATTACTTTTGGTATGTTGCTGTTATTCATCATCTGTTGATTTTGTGAGCTTCCAAATGATGTTTCTTCACTTTATCTGTCAATTTGATCTTTGAAAATTTATATATTTATTAAATAACTTACTAACTGAATAATGCCTTTAAATATACTTTTTAGGGGTAGTCTAAATTGCTAAACATGCATTTCTGGTAAGCAGAGCATTAGGATTAAAGCTAAACAATAAAAATTAAAACAGGATGAGAGAGGAAGTGACTATACTTCATTTAAAAGCTAAAGAAACAGTATTTCTATTCCTTGATTCTTTCTTCTTTGATATATCACCAAGGACAAATTAATAATATAACTTTTTCAACACCTTTAAGTCAATCTCTTGTCATATAAACTCATTAAATAAGTTTCAAGTCTTTTTGATTTTTGTCTTACATTGCATCATCTATCATTGTATTATCTACTGTATGATACAAAATATCATCTGGAAAAAACCAGTTTCCTGTCATCAGATCTCAGATTCTTGGGGAAACAAGATACAATGCACAATATATATATATATTTTTTTAATTTTTAATTAGCTTTTAAAAGATTCAATGTGATTTGTAAGTACATTTCTTAGAACTGAATGATAGTCCCTTCCTCTCTCCCTCCATCCTTCCACTTCTCTCCACCTCCCTTCCTTTTCCCTGTTTTTTAGATAACATATTTTAAATTTACATTACAGTAAAAAGGCTTAATACTTTACTGAATAAGAATTTTAGCAATCAAATAGACTGTAGTTTAATAAGAATACAATGACTATAAACATTAATTGATTGGGAAATGACCATTTCACCTATATACAGTGAATTTTAAAGTAATCACAATCATTAAAACTATAGTAGTATAACACTCTTTACCACTGTTTTCACAAAGTCATAAAACAAAGTTTTACAAAATATATTTGCAACAATACTGATAGACACAGACATTCCTTTCTTTTTTGTTTTGTTTTTAAATTTTAGCTCCCACATATAAGGGAGAATATGTGGCTTTGTCTTTATGGGTCTGGCTTATTTCACTCAACATGATGACCTCCAGTTGTGTCCATTTTGCTTCAATGGTAGAATTTCATGCTTTTTAAAAAATAGCTGAATAATATTTCATTGTGTGTATGTGTGTGTGTATGCATATATATACACACATATGTATACAAACACACACACCCACCCCACATTTTGTTTATCTGTTCAGCTGTTTATCTGTTTATCTGCAATCACCTTGGTTGATTGCAAATTTTGGCTACTGTGAATAGTGCTAATGTAAACCTGGTGGTGCAGGTATCTCTCATACATTGTGTTTAACTCTTTTGGGTATTTACCCAGTAATGAGATTGCCAATTCATATGGCAAGTTTATTTCTAGATTTTTAAGAAATCTCCATGGGGCAGGTGTTGTGGTGTAGCAGGTAATGCTGCTGCAGGCAATGCTGCCATCCCACATGGGTTCCAGTTCGAGTCCTGGCTACTCCCCTTCCGATCCGGCTCTCTGCTAGTGCACCTGGGAGGGCAGCGAAGGATGGCCTAAGTGCTTGGGATCATACTTCCACATGGAAGACCTGGGGGAGGATCCTGGCTTCTAGCTTCAGCCTGGTCCAGCTTTGGCCATTGTGGTCATTTGTGGAATGAACTGGCAGATGGAAGATGGATCTCTCTTTCTTTCTCTCTCTCTTTCTCTCTTTCTCTCCTTCCTTCTCCCTCCCTCCCTTCTTCCCTTCCTTTCTACCTTCCTCCCTACCTCCCTCACTGTAATTCTGACTTTTGAGTAAACAAAATAAATCTTAAAAAAAAGAAATCTCCACACTGTTTTCCACAATGGCTGCCTAGTTTACATTCCTGCCAATGGTGTATAAGTATCCCCCTTTGTCCACATCCTGCCAGGATTTGTTATTCTCTGTGCTTTTGATTTTAGCCATTTTGATGTGGTGAACTGATATCTTATTGTGGTTTTGATTTGCATTTTGTGATGGCCAGTGATGTTGAGCATTTTTTTCATGTATTTGTTTGCCACTTGTATTTCTTCTTTTGAGAGCTATTGAAGTTTTGCCCATTCCTCAACTGGACTTTTTCTTGTTGTTCAGGTTTATAAGTTGCTGATATATTCAGGAATTAATCCTTTGTTTGGATAGGTGGTTTGCAAATAATTTTTCCCATTCTGTTGAATGTCTCTTCACTCTATTGATCATTTTCTTTGCTGTGCAAAAACTTTTGAGTTTGATGTAGTACCATTTGTTGAGTTTTGCTTTTGTTGCTTGTGCTTTGGGGGTCTTGTTCTAGTAGTCATTCCCTACACCAATGTCTTGTAGTTTTCCCATACTTTTTCTTCCAGCAGCTTCATAGCCTCAGGTTTTAAATTTAGGTCCTTGATACATCTTGAACTGATTTTTGTATGTTGTCAGAGGTATGTATCTAATTTCATTCTCCTAAATTTATACGTCCAGTTTTGCCAGCACCACTTGTTGAAGAGATATTATGAATCCACTGTATGGTCTGAGCACTTTTGTCAAAAATCAGCTGGTTTTATGTACGTGGGTTAATTTCTGAGCACTCTATTCTGTTCCATTGATCCATGTATAATGTCTTAATGCCAGTACCATGATGTTTTAATTACTATAGCTTTGAATTATGCTTTCAAGTCAGGTATTATGATGCTTCCAGACTAATTTTTATGGTTCAGAATTGCTTTGGTTATTTTGGGTCTTTTGTGATTCCGTATGAATTTTAGGATTTCTGCTTCTAATTCTGTGAAGAATTTCTTGGTATTTTGAAAGGGATTGCATTGCATTTGTAGACTGCTTTAGGTAGTATAGACATCTTAATGATGTTGATTCTTCTAATCCATGAGCAAAGAATATCTTTCCATTTTTTGTGTCCTTGATGATTTCTTTCATCAGTGTTTTATAATTTTTTTGTAGAGATCTTTCACTTCTTTTGTTAAATCTATTCCTAAATAGTTTGTGTGTGTGTGTGTGTGTGTGTGTGGCTATTTTGAATGGGATTTCTTTCTTGATTTCTCTTTCTGTAATTCATTATTAGCATACAAAAAGCAACTGTTTTTCATATGTTTATTTTACAACCTGAAACTTGACTGAATTGGCTTATCAATTCTAACTGCCTTTTGGTAGAGTGTTTAGGTTTTTCCATGTACAACATCATGCCATCTGCAAACATAGTTAATTTGACTTCATCTTTTCCAATTTTGATGTCCTTTGTTTCTTTCTCCTCCCTAATTGCTCTTGCTAAAACTTCTAGTACTATGTTGAATTAGAGTGGTGAAGGTAGACATCTTTGTATTTTTCTAGATTTGAGGGGAAATGTTTTCAGCTTTTCCCCAGTCAATCTGAAATTGGCTGTTGGTTTGTGTGACTTCAGCACCGCACTCTCATGAATGGACAGATCATCTAGGCAGAAATCAATAAAGATACCTTGGAGTTGAAACATACTATAAAGCAAATGGACTTAACAGACACAGATCATTTCACCCAACAGCTTCAGAATACACATTCTTCTCATTGCTACATGGAATATTTTCTAGGGCAGACCACATATTAAGTCACAGTCAAGTCTCAGCAAATTTAAAACGACTGAACTCATACCATGTATCTCTCAAACCATATAGGAATAAAACTAGAAATAAACAAAAAGAATAGAACACTCATAAATACTTGGGAATTAAACAGTGTTACTTGTGAATTAAATACTAGTAACTGAACAGTTAATGGGAAATTGAAGAAATAAAAAAGGAAATAAAAACTTTTTTGAAATAAATGAAAGTGAAAACATAATATCTAAACTTATGGGACACTGCTAAAGTTATATTAAGAGGAAAGTTTATAGCATTTAGTGCTTACATTAAAAAAAGAAATGTCTCAAATAAAGATCTAATGATACATCTTGACGACTAGAGAAACAACAAATGTAACCCTAAATTTCCAGGAGGAGAGAAATAATAAATATCAGGGCAGAAATAAATGAAATTCAAACTAAAAAAATAATAGAAGGGGAGTTCCAAGATGTTAGAGGAGAGAGGGAGCTTACTGTGCTAATCCTGGAGAAGGTAGCTTTAAAAAAGTGGAGAGAGTGCAGTCTCAGGGAAGAGTTAGGGAGAAAATGGCAGAGGAAACTCTACTGAAATTAGAGGGATGTGGCGGACCTACATGGAGGCTGTGGATGTCCACTACTTGGAATTCCAGCAGTGGAGGGCCTATGCACCTATGTTGGAAAGTGAGGTGAGACCAGACCACAGCAGCCCAAGCCACTGGCAATAAAACCACAGGAAGAGCCTAGAGGGAACCCAGCTTGGAGCCCCATGGAGGATAGTGTACCTGCCAAACTAGAGGAGAAAAAAAAAGATGGACACATTTCTCTCTCTCTTTGTTACTGCATCCTGTAACAAGCTGATAGAGTGGGTGCCATTTTGGACATACATAACAGCTGCACCAGTTCGTGTCTGTGCTCAATAACCAGCTGAATGTAAACTCATGGCTCTGGTGGTAAGAACTAACAGGAGGCTAGGAGCTTGTGACTGGGCCAGGACTGTGAAAAAACTGAGAGTGTGTGGGAGGACTCATGGTGTGGCTGGGACTTTTGGTTGTCATAGTGGGAGACTCCACATACTCAGGGCTTCCTGGTTACCTGGTGAGAGACGTTGCTGGGCAATCTGAAATTACACTGAGGACTGAACAGATCCTTTGTGTGGTCTTTGGGACAGAACGGATGTATATTATACCCACTGGGGCTAGAACTCAGGCACTGGTCTCTTTTGAGGAGGGGAGCTCAGCTGAGCAGAATAAATTTCCGTTCTGATTAAAAAAAAAAAAAAGATTTACTACACCAAACCTGGGTGTGTCAACTTGGGCGTGCCCTTAACCCTGAAGAACTGAAGAGAGCTCCCTGGCCACACCCACTACAAACTTCTAGATATTCACTGAAAGCAGACATTCCACTTATCTTCAGAGTCATAGTATAAAGATAAGAATGCTGAACAACAAACTCAGCAATTCAAGAAACAAGAATAAGGAAAGACATCATGACACCCCCCAAAAGACCTCAACACTTCAATACTAAATTGTAAAAATTATGAACTGGAAGAAATGAAATTCAAAAAATTGATCATAAGATTATATAGAAGTAATCAGAAGCAAATGCACAAACTACTGAAATCCATATAGGACATGAAAGAAAATTTCTCCCATGAAAATGAGATCTTAAAGAGAAATCAAAATGAAGTGAAGAATTCAGTAGAACAAATAAAAAATGCAATGGAGAACCTTGACAACAGAATCAGTGAAGCAGAAGAAAGTGTATCGGACTTAGAAGACAAAGCACAGGATATTATACAGTCATACCAAAGACAAGAAGAGGAAATTAGAAAACTAAAAAACACTGTTGGGAATCTACAGGTTATTATCAAATGGCCCAACATATGGGCTCTAGGAGTTTCTGGAGGTGTGGAAAGAGAGAAATGATAGGAAGGCCTGTTTAGTGAAATAATAACAGAAAACTTCCCTAATTTGGAGAAAAAAAAAAAAAAACTGGTGACATCCAAGTACAGGAAGCACATAGAATTCTAACAGACATGACCAGAAAAGACATTTACCATGACACATTGTAATCAAATTCATCACTGTAAAACATAAAGAGAAGATTCTAAAGTTGCACAAGAGAAAAGCCAGATTACTTTCAGAGGATTTCCAGGAAGACTCACAGTTGACATCTCATCAGAAACCCTACAGGCTAGGAGAGAATGGCAAGATATAGTCTAAGTACCAAGAGAAAAAAAATTGTCAACCCAAAATATTATACCTTGCAAAGCTCTGATTTATGAATGAAGGTGAAATAAAGACCTTCCATAACAGAACTTGAAAGAATTTGTCACCACCTATCCAACTCTACAAAAGATGCCAAAGGATGTACTGCACACAGAAGTACAGAAACATGGCCGGCGCTGCGGCTCACTAGGCTAATCCTCCGCCTTGCGGTGCCGGCACTCCAGGTTCTAGTCCCAGTTGGGGTGCCGGATTCTGTCCTGGTTGCCCCTCTTCCAGGTCAGCTCTCTGCTGTGGCCAGGGAGTGCAGTGGAGGATGGCCCAAGTACTTGGGCCCTGCACCCCATGGGAGACCAGGAGAAGTACCTGGCTCCTGCCATCAGATCAGCATGGTGTGCCGGCGCAGCGTGCTGGCCGTGGCGGCCATTGGTGGGTGAACCAACTGCAAAAGAAAGACCTTTCTCTCTGTCTCTCTCTCTCATTGTCCACTCTGCCTGTCCAAAAAAAAAAAAAAAAGTACAGAAACATGGTTATCACTACGAAAGAAGATAAAGGAAGAAAATCTCTCAATAAAAGTTAAAAGGAAATTCCAAGTGAAAAATAGGAATATTTTTGAAAAAATGGCAGGGCAAAGTCATTACTTATCAATAGTCACCTTGAAAGTTAATGGCCTCAACTCTCCAGTTAAAAGACACAGACTGGCTGAATGGATTAAAAGACAAATCTCATCTATTGGCTGCCTACAAGAAACATCTCACCAACAGATACATGCAGACCAAAAGTGAAAGCATGGAGCTGGCGCTGTGGCTCACTAGGTTAGTCTTCTACCTGCAGTGCAGGCATCCCATATGGCCACTGGGTTCTAGTCCCAGTGGCTCCTCTTCTAGTCCAGCTCTCTGCTGTGGCCTGGGAAGGCAATGGAGGATGGCCCAAGTGCTTGGGCACCTGCATCCGCATGGGAGACCAGGAAGAAGTACTTGGCTCCTGGCTTCGGATCAGCACAGCACCAGCGTGGCGGCCATTTGGGGAGTGAACCAATGGAAGGAAGACCTTTCTCTTTGTCTCTGTCTTTCTCAATGTCTAACTCTGTCAAATAAATTCTTTTTAAAAAAGTGAAAGCGTGAAAAAGATATTCCATGCCAACAGAAACAAAAAAAGAGCTGGTGTAGCCACCTTAATATCAGATAAAATAGACTTTAACACAAAAAACTATTAAAATAGACAAAGAAAGGCACTATATAATGATTAAGGGATTAATTCAACAGGAAGATGTAGCTATTATAAACATATATGCACCTAATTACAGGGCACCTGGCTATTTAAAAGAAATTGTAAGAGATTTAAAGGGAGACTTAGACTCTAATACAATAGAAATAGGGGACTTCAGTACCACACTTTCAGCAATGGTAGCTCAACCAGACAGAAAATAAGCAAGGCAACACTAGATTTAGTTGACACTGTAGACCAAATGGACCTAACAGATATCTACAGAACTTCTCATCCTACAGTTGGAGAATACACATACTTCTCAGCAGTGCATGGAACTTTCTCTAGGATTTCCCACATGCTAGGCCATAAAGCAAATTTCAGAAAATTCAAAAATATTGAAATCATACCATATACCTTCTCAGACCACAATGGAATGAAGCTGGAAATCAGCAACTCAGGAATCTGTAGAACATATACAAACACATGGAGACTGAACAACATGCTCTTGAATGAACATTGGGTCATGGAAGAAATCAAAAAATTTCTGGAAACAAATGAAGACAACAACACCACATATCCAAACTTATGGGATACAGCAAAAGCAGTGTTAAGGAGAAAGTTTATAGCACTTGGTACTTCATCAAGAAATTGGAAAGGCACCAAATAAATGAGCTGTCATTACATCTCAAGGATCTAGAAAAACAACAGCAAACCAAACCCAAAACTAGTAGGAGAAAAAAAATAATTAAAATTAGAGAAGAACTCAATAAAATTGTTTCCAAAAAACAATACAAAATATCAGAAAAATGAAGAGCTGTTTTTTTGAAAATAAATAAATAAATAAAATTGACACACCATTGGCCCAGCTAACCAAAAAGGAGAGAGAAGACACAAATCAATAAAATTAGAAATGAAAAAGGAAATGTAATAGCAGACACCACAGAAATAAAAGGAATCATCAGAAAGAGGATTACAGACCAATTTCCCTGATAAACATAGACAAAAATACTCAATGAAATTCTGGCTAATCGAATTCAACAACACTTCAGAAAAATCATCCACCCAGACCAGGTGGGATTTATCCCCGGTATGAAGGGATGGCTCAACATTTGCTAATCAATCCATGTGATACATCACATTAACAAACTGCAGAAAAAAACCATATGATTATCTCAATAGACATAGAGAAATAATTTGATAAAATACAGCACCTTTTCATGATGAAAACTCTAAGCAAATAGGGTCTAGAAGGAACATTCCTTAACACAATCAAGGCAATTTATGACAAACCCACCTACAGAGTCCTATTGAATGGGGAAGAGTTGAAGCATTCCCCCTGAGATCTTGTACCTGACAGGGATGCCCACTCTCACCATTGCTATTCAATATAGTCCTGGAAATTTTAGCCAGAGCCATTAGGCAAAAAACAGAAATCAAATGGATATAAATTGGGAAGGAGGAAGTCAAACTATCCCTAGGGGATCCAAAAGACCACTAAGAGACTATTGGAACTCATAGAAGAGTTTGGTAAAGTAGCAGGTTATTAAGTCAGTACACAAAATTCAGTAGCCTTTGCATATACAGTCAATGCGAAGGCTGAGATTGAGCTTCTAAAATCAATCCCATTCACAGTAGCTACAAAAAGAATTTCAAACACCTTGGAATAAATTTAACCAAGGATGTCAAAGATCTCTACAATGAGAATTACAAAACTTAAAAGCAAGGAATAGAAGACAAAAAAAGACATACTACAACTCAGTTAGATGTAGAAATAAAACAGCCTGGGCCAGCACCGCGGCTCACTAGGCTAATCCTCCACCTTGCGGCGCTGGCACACCGGGTTCTAGTCCCGGTCTGGGCGCTGGATTCTGTCCCGGTTGCCCCTCTTCCAGGCCAGCTCTCTGCTGTGGCCAGGGTGCAGTGTGCAGTGGAGGATGGCCCAAATACTTGGGCCCTGCACCCCATGGGAGACCAGGAGAAGCACCTGGCTCCTGCCATCGGATCAGCTCAGTGCGCCAGCCGCAGCGGCCATTGGAGGGTGAACCAACGGCAAAGGAAGACCTTTCTCTCTGTCTCTCTCTCTCACTGTCCACTCTTCCTGTCAAAAATAAATAAATAAATAAATAAAACAGCCTAGAACTGGTGCAAAAAAAGATGGATAGATCCATGGAACAGACTGGAAATGCCAGAAATCAATCCAAACATCTACAACCAACTTATATTTGACCTGGAGCAAGGACAGTCTCTTCAACAGATAGTTCCGGGAAAACTGGATTTCCACATGCATAAGTATGAAACAAGACCCCTACCTCACACCTTACCCCAAAATCCACTCAACATGGATTAAATATCTAAATATACAACCTTACACTATCAGATTATTAGAGAACATTGGGGAAACCCTGCAAGACTTTGGGACAGGCAAAGAGTTATTGGAAAAGGCCACAGAGGCACAAGAAGTCAAAGCCAAAATTAATAAACAGGATTACATCAAATTGAAAAGTTTCTGTAAAGCAAAAGAAATAGGAAAGTGAAGAGGCAACTGACAGAATGGGAGAAATTATTTGCAATCTATTCAACTGATAAAGGATTAATAAACCAGAATCTACAAAGAGATCAAGAAACTCCACAACAACAAAACAAATAACCCAGTAAAGAGTTGGGTCAAGGACGTAAATAGACATTCTTAAAAGGAAATCCAAATGGCCAATGGACACATGAGAAAATGTTCAGGATTACTATCTGTCAGGGAATTGCAAACCAAAACCACAATGAGGTTTAACCTCACCCCAGTTAGAATGGCTTTCATACAGGTATCAATAAACAAGAAATGCCAGCGAGGATGTGGGGAAAAAGATAACCCTAATCCACCGTTGGTGGGAATGTAAACTAGTAAAGCCACTATGAAAGCCAGTATAGAAATACCTGAAAAATCTGAATATAACCCTAACATATGACCCAGTCATCATACTCCTGGGAATTTACCCAATGGAAATGAACTCAGTAAACAAAAGAGTTATCTCCATGCTTATTGCAGCTCATTTCACAAAAGCTAAGACATGGAATCAACCAAAATGCCCATAAACTGAAGACTGGGTAAAGAAATTATGGGATATGTACACTATGGAATGCTACACAGTGGTAGAAAAAGTGAAATCTGGTCATTTGCAACAAAACGGATGAATCTGGAAAACAAAATTCCGAGTGAATTAACCCAGTCCCAAAGGGGCAAATACTGTATGTTCTCCCTGATCCATGAGAACTAAGAGAACACCTAAAATGAAATCTATAGAAGTGTAATTGAGACTTCAAGAAGGGATGACTTGAGCTGCCTTTGTCTTGACTATTGAGGAATAGTTTCATTTTCTTTTTTTTTCTTCATTCTATTTGTTGAACTCTTTTTTTTTTTTTTTTTTTGACAGACAGATTTAGACAGTGAGAGAGAAAGGCAGGGAGAAAGTTCTTCCTTCCCGTTGGTTCACCCCCCAAATGGCCGCTATGGCCAGTGCACTGTGCCAATCTGAAGCCAGGAGCCAGGTGCTTCCTCCTGGTCTCCCATGTGGGTGCAGGGCCCAAGGACCTGAGCCATCCTCCATTGCCTTCCTGGGCCACAGCAGAGAGTTGGACTGGAAGAGGAGCAACCCTGACAGAATCTGGTGCCCCAACCGGGACTAGAACCTGGGGTGCCGTCGCCGCAGGTAGAGGATTAGCCTAGTGAGCCGTGGCGCCGGCCTTGAACTCTTTAATATAGAGTTAATCATATGTGTATAAAGTCAATTGAAAATAGATCTTAGTAGAAAATAAGAGTGGGAATAAGAGGGGGAGGAGGAATTATGTCACCGTAAAGCTTTATAGTTCTGTATACATTCCTATGGACTTATTTCTAAGGATACAGTTTAAAAATTTGTCATGGGACTCCAAATCCCATTAAGCTTGGTGGTAAAAATGCTATCTTAATTGTTACAAAGTGATCATCTTAAGTGATAAAGTGTACATATAGATAGGATTGAGTGTTAAAGTGATCGTATACATAGGATCAAGTGCCTGGTAATAATAATAATAGATGGAATTAGAAAGGAGAGATTGTTCCAGCATAGGAAGTAGTCCACACAGCAGACTCATAGAATGACAATCACTTTACATAACACTCTGACCTCAGAATCATCCCTTAACTCTTCATAATCTGGCTGAAAAGCCTGTGAGAGCATTTCAGGCATGGAAAGCCAGGACACTATAACAAAAAATGTTCTACATGAAGGATCTCTGAGTGAGACCCCAGCAGAAAGAAGTGGCCATCAAAGAAGGATGTACTTTTCTCTAAAGAGAGGCAAGAACTTCCACTTTGCTTATGGCCTTGTCCAAATACTGATGGAGTTTGTGGACTCAAAAAGTGTCCATAGCCTAGGCAACTCATTTCAAGAGCCTTGGGTGGTCACTGATGTCATATGTAAGATTGTTAATTATTAAATTAACAACAGGAGTCACTGTGAACTAACTCCCCATGCAGGACCTCTGTCCTCAATGAGTTTTATTATTTAGAGTTTACTATAAAACCAATTCTCAGATATTTTATGTGTGTGTGTGTACACTTTGTATAGAGTTGGTCTTCTCTGTACAAAGTTATTTGAAAATGATTTTTAATGAAGAATGGGACTGGCAAGAGGAGAGGGATGAAGGAGGAGGGGCGGTATGGTGGGAAGAATAACTTTATTCCTAAAGTTGTACTTATGAAATTTGTACTCCTTAAAAATAAATTTAAAAAATCCATTAACAGAAAAACAACAATAAAACGAACATAATATCACAAAGAGCATGTGGGAAGGAGGCAGTTAGCTTGGAGCTATGGGTTTGTGTACTGTGAGAGCACCTCTCCATAGCACTACAATTATTGTTTCATTAGGAGTGACAATGACAAGGCACAGTAGAACAATTGTTATTTTAGAAAAGCATTGGTCAAATGACCAATTATCAAGAACAATTAAACTTTTACAGAGCAGCTCCAGAGATATCTGTTTTCCCATGATCCATGGATATAATTGGCTTATGTGGAAAGTAGAAATGGCTGAGGTACAAAGCATAAGTGACTGACATAAAAACATGTTTCTTACTGGAAAAAAAATACAAAAGATCACCAAATCAAAATTTTGGGATTTTTTTTGAGAAGATAAACAAAACAGACATCTAGCCAGACTAACAAAGAAAAAAAGAGAAAAAACTGAAAGAGATAAAAAAGGAGACATTACAACCAATAGCACTGAAATACAAAAGGTCATAAGAAACTACAATGAAGAACTATGTGCTAATAAACTGTAAAACCTCAAAGAAATGGATAAATTCCTGATTCATATAACCTTCCAAGGTTAAATCAAGAAGATATAGTTTAACCAAATAGATCCATAACAAGCAATGAGACTGAAGCTATAATCAAAATATTCCATCAAGGGAAAGTCTGGGGCCTAATGGCTTTACTATTGAATTCTGTAAAACATTCACAGAGGAAGTAACTCCAGTACTGTTCAAGCTGTTCCAAAATATTGAACAGAATATAACTCTGCCAAACTATTTTAAAGAGGCCAGCATTATTTTGGTACCAAAACCAAACAAAGACATAAAATGAAAAAACTGCAGACCTGTATCATTAATGAGCAGAGATGTAAAGATTCTGAACAACATACTAGCAAATCCAATCAGAACCTCATAAAAAAGATCATATATCATAAACAATTGAGATTTATCCCAGAAATGCAAAGGTGGTTCAACATTCTCAAATCAGTAAGTATGATAATTACACCAATAGAATGAAGAAAAAACACATACGATTATCTCAATAGATGCAGAGAAATCCCTTGATAATATTCAACAAACCTTCATGATAAATACCTTCCACAAATTAAGTATAGAAGGAACATTCCTCAAAATTAGAATTAAATATATTTTTATTAAAAAGCCAATGTGTAGAAGTTACTTGAGAAGAAAATCGGTTGTTTCAGAAAAGAATTATAACCAGGATTTATAGTAGTAAAGGACATTTAATAATTCAGGTGGGATTCATGATTAATTTTAAAGATGAGATAGATTTACCATGAAATGGCTCAGAGGACACTTGAGAAAAGAAGAGCTAGGGATGAGTTGCATATATGTTTGCATGTGTGTGTATGTCTGTGTGTGTATATGCTTCTGTGTATATCTTTGGGTGCTTGTATGCATATATGTTTGCTTGTATATGTCTGTGTTTATGCCTGTATGTGCGTTCATGTGTATGTGTGTGTATGTATGTGCATGCATGTATGTATATATGTTTATATATGTTTATATGTATGAATTTGGGTATGTGCATATGTTTGTGTGTATATGTCTATGTATATCGCTGGGTTTAGATATTGTGTATATGTTTATGTGTCTTTGTGTGTTTATGTATAAATGTATGTATATGTCTGTGTATATCTCTATTTATGTGTGGATGTGGTGAAGGGCAGGTTATAATTAGTAGTCATGTTGGGAGGGGAGTGCTGAAATACATGTAAATATATTTGAATAGATGAAGGGGGCTGTCACTTATAAAGTTCATACAATATAATGTCCTTCATAAATTATTCATATCATTGTTAACCAAAATCCTGTGAAGTAGGTAGCACTATTTTCACCACCACTTGACAGATTGGGATGCTGGGACTTACTACCTTTGTTCACATAGCCAATTAATAATGGAGCCACAATTTGTGCCTAGAAAGCTTGACTGCTGAGTCTAGTCTACTTCTACAGCAGAATCAGGCCACATATTTCATATTGTTAATTATAAGAAACATGAATTCTGATTTTGTGACTTAATGTGGCAGAAGGCCTTTATTGTTCCCTGAGTGACATTGTGAAAGTGACATCTAAGGATAGGTAACCTATCAGAGACACTGAGTGAATTGGGATGAGGTCATGAAATCAGGAGAAATAATGGGGTAAAAATGAAGACAAGTCAATGATAAAACTTGTCACCACTTCCTTACTTCATTCTGCATTTTTTTTTTTTTTTGGCTCTACTACTGACAGGTGTTTGGGTATAATAAAAGTCAAAAAGCATAGCCTACTCTCCCCGAACCTTGCCATTTCCTCCTTGAGAGCTTGATTTACTTGAAGGATCTAGACCAGAGCCCATTTGTGGGAATTCTTTTAGAGGTTTGTCTGTCTGTGAAGCCATTTTGCGAGCCAGGGAAGAAAATGAATTATATCCTAGAAATCCAGATTGGATGTAATTTGTTTAATCATGTGACATACTCACCTGAAGTCTCACTTGGCCTGACTGTACCTCAGAAATTGTCATCATTTTTATTAACACACACCATGACCGTGAACATGTTTACTGTCTGCTGAGTATGGCACCATTATCTGACTTTCTGTTTTATCATTGAATTACATGTTGACTGTTAACTAAATTCCACTACATCAGTGGTCACTTTTTATTGATTCATACTTTTAATTCATTTCAAAGATTCTAATGTACTGTGACATTGCTAGTTCCATAAATCAGCTAAATATATTTAGAAATGTGCAAGCATCAGTAAAATTTTTCTTTTGAATTCATCACATAGAAATGACTTATAAACTCCCTAGTCTATCCAATAGAAAAGTATATTCTTTTAAAAAGGGGGAAGTAAATGAAGTATATAAATGGAACAGTCCCAGAAATTTTCTATGAGAACTATAACAAAATAAACATGCCTTGATTTATAGTCAGATCTTAAAACTCAATGAGCAGTATTATTGCCAAGAGTAATTTAATTATTCAGATTTTGACCATATGGAATATAGTTATAGTAACAGATTTAATGTCTTTACTAATACCATAATGTATGCAATTTTGGAAGCTATTTCTATTGATTGATTTTCTTGCTTCATAATAGGTTATGTTTTCCTACTTCTTTGTCTATCTGTAACATTAGATTGAATACTAGATGTGAATTTTACCTTATGCAGTGCTGATATTTTTTCTCTGAAAAATTATTGTGTCTTGTTCTGACTTGCAGTTGGGTTATTTGAGAACAATTTGGTCCTTTAAGGTGTCTCTTTCAAGCTTTGTGAGGCAAGACCAGGAGCATTTAAATACAAAGTTAAGTATTCCTCACTGACACAGCAGTATGCTTGCAAATACTCTGCCTGATGTCTTCTGTATTATGAGGTATTTTTCCTATCCCAGCTGGTGGGAATATGCACTGTGTACAGACAGCCCTGTGTGAGCCCTAGTAATTGTCCTTCCTGCTCCTGTCTGGTGGCACTTTCCCTGACTCAGGTGGTTACCTCCCACACAGATACTCACCTGTACCCAGGTGACACCTTCTGCCAATCTCTGAATGTCTTTCTCTTCCTATGCAACTCTTGTCTCCAGGCACTCCTCACCTCTCTGTGTCACTGTCTTCTATCCACCATTTTGCCCTAAAAATTCTCTCCATCTCTGCCTCCTTGAATTTTCCATTCCATTTCTCCGGCGTGGGAAGACCATTAGCCTCCTGGCACCAGGACTTGGAGGCACTGAGGTAGTAGACTGGGGGAAGTCCTAGGGCTCACTTAGCTTGTTTCTCACCTTTTGGAGATCAGTTTCTTGCATTGTCTGTTGTCTGATGCACAAAAACTGTTTGTCATAGTTGGTCTCAGCTTTTTAGTTGCATAATGATAGAGGAAGGTTAGTCCTGATTACCTGTCTTGGTTGGAAGTAAAAGTCCAATTATTCAGATTTTATGTATGTCAAAAAAGAAAATAAAAAAATGAAAACTTTTACTGCTTACCATAAATTGTGAGAGACTTGTAAATTGAATCTGGAATCATTTAGAAGATGTTCTGCAAGCCTTGTGAACAGACCCTGGATCTCTTCCAGAATCTCACTCTGTCTCTTCACAGCAAAATTGATACGCTAAAATTCTGTTGTCCTACACATCAAATTTTTATAAGGAGGGATGCACCATAAAAAGAATTTCAAGATCAGTTGTGAGAGCCTATAAACCACATTTGAGACCAAAATAGTGATTATATGTATATTTATGTATGTATGGAGACCTTCATGTTTCAATTTGATTGGTGTTATAACCAAACACTGTCAATAAAATGTTTGGATGTAAGTAATGAGTGTCATGATTGATTGTAGTTTTGGTTATGTTTGATATATCTTGTTTTGTATCTTCTGTTCAGAATCTTCCTAAGCTCTCAATTCTTTACTGATATCCCCTTGCCTCGTATGTCAGGTATACTTTTAATTAAACTTGGCTAGCATGCTTAGGGCTACTTTCTGTCTCACGTATGAATTTGGTCTTGTAGTTGTGAAGTCCAGTAGTGTATTTGGTAGAACCAGCCAGGAGAGAATGAGAGCAGCGGTGTGAGCAGAGCAACCTCATTCTGAAGAATGCTGCATGTCCAGACTTCTACCCTTTCTCCTGCTTGTGTAGTGGTAACTCAGTTCTCCTTGCCAGTATTCCATGGAGACAGAGCCTTGCCCACTTTCCTTTGAACTGGCCACCTTGACCTTTCCCTGCTGACCTTTTCTTTTTTCAGCCAAGCTGTCTGACTGCGCTCACACAGGAGGAGAATCTTACAAGATTCCGGGGACAATTGACTGTCTTTCAAATTCCCTACCTAGACCCCCTTGGCCCTCTCTGCCTTGTCTGACCTTCCTAGTGTCTGTTCACTATCCCCACTCCTTCCTTTCAAGTGTCTGGAAGTGAGAGGAATGTTACTGCTGTCCAGCCAAGGCCCTATGTCAGTTTGGCCTCCCTACTTAAGAACAACACATGCCTCATTCTCCTTATCTCTTTTGCCACCAATTTGAAGAAAAAAAAAAAGCATGGTCACATATTAGTCATAATGTGAGAGGGTAGCTCTAAGTTTAAAATTTTCCCGCAGATCACAGCCTGCCCAGGTGGTTATAGGTTATCTTGCTTGGTTGCTTCAGAGCAGGACTGTTCCTCTGAGAGAAACAAGTTATAGATATCAGTCTGCTCATCCAGCTGTAACCAGCATATTTCTGGCTTCTGAACGTCTGCTTGCTTGCTTGATAATGGCCAAGGCCACCCAAATGTAGTTTCTGCCTTTAAACTCCCTCCCTCCCCACTACAGCTTTGGGCTGTCTTCTGCAGACTTACTCTACAAGAGGGCAGTTGCCAGCTGGCTAATAAAGACTCCTAATTTGACCTCAAAAGTCCCACAAATAACATGGGTTTTTTTTGAAAGTCAGAGTTACACAGAGAGAAGGAGAGGCAGAGAGAGAGAGAGAGAGAGACAGACAGACAGACAGACAGGTAGGTCTTCTATCAGCTTATTCACTCCCAAAATGGCTGCAATGGCCAGAGCTGTGCCGATCCAAGCCAGGAGCCAGGAGCCTCCTCCGGGTCTCCCATGCAGGTGCAGGGGCCCAAGGATTTGGGCCATCTTCTGCTGCTTTCCCAGGCCATAGCAGAGAGCTGGAAAGGAAGTGGAGCAGCCAGGACCTGAACTGGTGCCCACATGGGATGCTGGCACTGCAGGCTTTGCCCACTACGCCATGAGCACAGGCCCCACATGATTTATTTTTATTTATTTATTTTTATTATTATTTTTTGACAGGCAGAGTTAGACAGTGAGAGAGAAAGAGAGAAAGGTCTTCCTTTTTTCCGTTGGTTCACCCCCCAAGTGGTGGCTAGGGCCGGTGCGTTGCAGCCGGCGCGCTGCGCCCATCTGAAGCCAGGAGTCAGGTGCTTCCTCCTGGTCTCCCATGCGGGTGTAGGGCCCAAGCACTTGGGCCATCCTCCACTGTCTTCCCGGACCACAGCAGAGAGCTGGACTGGAAGAGGAGCAACCAGGACAGAATCCGGCGCCCAAACTGGGACTAGAACCCGGGTGCCGGCACCGCAGGCGGAGGTTTAGCCTAGTGAGCCGCAGCGCTGGCCAACATGATTTATTTATTTATTTATTTATTTTTTAACTTTTATTTAATGAATATAAATTTCCAAAGTACGGCTTATGGATTACAATGGCTTCCCCCCCATATCGTCTCTCCCACCCGCATCCCTCCCCTTTCCCACTCCCTCTCCCCTTCCATTCACATGAGGATTCATTTTCGATTCTCTTTATATACAGAAGATCAGTTTAGCATACATTAAGTAAAGATTTCAACAGTTTGCTCCCACACAAACATAAAGTGAAAAATAATAGATGATTTTTTAAATGATGATGAAATCAGATCAGACCTATTGTCATGTTTAATCCCAGTGAGAGTCAAGTTGGGAATTGATAATTTCTTCTTCTTTTTTTTTTTTTTTACAGAAGATCAGTTTAGTATACATTAAGTAAAGATTTCAACAGTTTATTTTTAAACCACGGTTTTTACCACTGACCAGACCCCTGACAGGGCTATGTTTTCCAGCGTGCTCTGAAGTTTATTAACAATGACTCTTCTGTTTTCTTGTGAGTCTTCCCATTTTCTTGCTCACTAAATTATGGAAGCTTCTCTGCCTATTAAGACCCCTCTCTTATAGATTGGGGCCAATAAATGCCTTTTTTTTTTAACTCAGAGAACTCTCCAATTGCACTGCCCTCCATTGTAGGCACTGAGGCCCGAAAGGATAAAACAGCCTGTGAAAGACTACTGTACTTCTTAAAATGCTGTAAATTGCTCAGTTGTTATATTCATCATCTATTTTAAGTCATTTTGTTATCCAGTTATGATTCTTTGAAAATATTTCTGATTATATTCATGGATCTATGTGTTTTAACAAAACATTGTTTCTTCTATACCTTGATGTTTTGTCTTCTAGGTTTAAAGATTTTCCTGGGATATCTAGTGTTCTCAACACTTTGGTGAAGTATAATTGTATAACAATCATTTACTTGTATTCTACTTGGTTCTTCCAAGATTCAAAAACTGCTTATGTAGCTATGGGTTAAAATTCTGTATGTTCTTTTAGAATATGTTTTTGTCTTAATTTAGAGGTATTAGAGGATGGTTTCAGGATGTGAATTGAAGGTAATAGTAGATGGGAAAGAAAGATGTGGAGGAAGCTGTAAGCATGCGAATGTATTCAGTGATTAAAGTTAATAAGTAATTTTTTTTTGACAGGCAGAGTGGACAGTGAGAGAGGGAGACAGAGAGAAAGGTCTTCCTTTGCCGTTGG
This sequence comes from Oryctolagus cuniculus, assembly GCF_051225735.1. Taxonomy (NCBI): domain Eukaryota; kingdom Metazoa; phylum Chordata; class Mammalia; order Lagomorpha; family Leporidae; genus Oryctolagus; species Oryctolagus cuniculus. The sequence continues at coordinate 100,930,675 of NC_142871.1, read as the reverse complement.
TTCACCCTCCAATGGCCGCCGCAGCTGGCACGCTGCAGCCAGCGCACCGCGCCTATCCGAAGGCAGGAGCCAGGTACTTCTCCTGGTCTCCCATGGGGTGCAGGGCCCAAGCACTTGGGCCATCCTCCACTGCACTCCCTGGCCACAGCAGAGAGCTAGCCTGGAAGAGGGGCAACTGGGACAGAATGCGGTGCCCCAACCGGGACTAGAACCCGGTGTGCCGGCGCCGCAAGGCAGAGGATTAGCCTACTGAGCCGCAGTGCCAGCCAAATAAGTAATTTTTTTGAACTCTCTGAAGTAAAAAGTTCATTTGCTGATGTCAGATGCTAATCCTTTTAATCAAGGTTTTCCTCTGTTTTTGTAACTGGCCTGGGTAATGAAAATTTATCCATTTTAGGGGAAGTTTCTCATGCTTTTTGTTGTCTTTATTGAGTCTTGATTGCTTGGGAGAACTTAGTTTTAAAGGAATTAACATTATCTGCCTATTCTAAAATGTTGGAGTGATTATCTTAATTCTGATTAGATCTGACCCACAGTTTTTGTTGAAATGTTAAGGTTAAATTGATTATTACTTTCATTTTTAGCAAATGGCTTGAACCTCTGTCAGTTTCTTAAAGTTCTAGGCTGAGCCTTCTGACGAAGCAGCTTCCAGCTGAAACCCTGGCACTCTCAAAGGATGAGACTGTCAACATGGAGAGACAGTAGTTGTTTGAGTTAATTTAGGTGCTGCAAAACACACTGTCAGGCTATAAAATGATTTCACACGTTACAGTATGCATGTATAAAGTCTAATGTTTTATGTGTTGTAGTCAACTACTGCCTTTAGGATGAGATTCCAGAGCTGACCCTTCCTCCTTGCCGCATGAGAGGAAGGCCCAGCAGACAGACTTAGAGATGACTAAGTCTGGGTTACGTGGTGAGCACCAGTTATATCCTACAGTCCAAGAAGGTGGGCTATGCAATGAGCACCAGTTAAGTTCAAAAGCCCAGAGAGTGGGACCACTCAGTGAGCACTGGTTAAATTTGAAAACCTAGGGAAAAGACATCAGCTTTTTCCCAAGGGGGGAAATAATCAGGCAGACATGCATGGTTGCCCCATTTCTCCTCTGTTCCCTTCAGGATGGGAAATTGACGCTCTATATTATGCAGTTCTTCACTAGGATGCACAAAATGACCCCAGATGTGAATCTTCCTTGGTAACTCTAGCCACAATATAAATTAGAGGACCAAAAATCATTGTTAAAAAATGAGACCTTAAATTATAATGTAATTTTGTAGCTAGATCTGTTCTGCTGTGGGTGTAGTAAGTGGATAGAAGTCCCCTTTTGAAATCAAATTAATAGGAGATAGGAAATTTTACCTATGACCTCAAAATTTATAAGCTGGTTGAATAAGACAGTTGAAAGACAGTTCTCATGAGCATTGTCTTAACTTATAAGAAAAGGCAAACAATATCAAAAACATGCTCATAACTATAAATTTCTAGCTCAGACCACTCCTGATGTTAGAAAAAGTCTTCAAAAATTAGGGATGGCACTAGCACCCCCCCTACCGCCCCACTGCCCCTGGCTTTGGCTGACATTCTATTTTTTTCAAAGATTTAGAGAAGGAGAGGGCCGGTACCATGGCTCACTAGGCTAATCCTCCGCCTGCGGCACCAAAACCCCTGGTTCTAGTTCCAGTCGGGGTGCCGAATTCTGTCCCGGTTGCTCCTCTTCCAGTCCAGCTCTCTGCTGTGGCCCGGGAAGGCAGTGGAGGATGGCCCAGGTCCTTGGGCCCTGCACCCACATGGGAGACCAGGAGGAGGCACCTGGCTCCTGCCTTCGGATTGGCTCAGCACACCGGCTGTTGCAGCCATTTGGGTGGTGAACCAATGGAAGGAAGACCTTTCTCTATGTCTCTCTCTCTCTCTCACTGTCTAACTCTGCCTGGAAAAAAAAAGAAAGAAAAAATAGAGAAGGAGAGGGAGAGGGAGAGGGAGAGGGAGAGGGAGAGAGAGAGAGAGAGAGAGAGAGAGAGGTCTTCCATCCAATGGTTCACTCCCCAAATGGCCACAACATCTGGAACTGAGCTGATCTGAAGCCAGGAGCCAAGAGCTTCTTCTGGGTCCCCCATGTGGGTGCAGGAGCCCAAGGACTTGGGCCATCTTCTGCTTTCCCAGGCCATAGCAGAGAGCTGGATCGGAAATGGAGCAACCTGGTCTTGAACCGGTGCCCATGTGGGATGCTGGCACTGCAGCCAGTGGCTTTATCTGTCATGCTACAGCACTGGCCCCTTTGGCTGACATTCTAAATGCTGTCTCCAGGTCTACTTTAACAGAGACCAGGAAAAAGAGAGGAGTGATTTAGGCAGAAGGAGCAACATAAGAATATGTGGCAGGCCTATCTTGATAACTGCTTTATGTGGTGATCTGTCAAAAGGACCCAACAAGGCCAGTTCATTCCCCAAATAGAACCTGTTATGTATGTGGAAAGCCAGACCATTGGGCATGCAGCTGTTGCAACAGAAATTGACCTTTAGGGAAACTATGGATGCTCTGCCAAAAAATGGACCACTGAAAATGGACCTTCTCAGAGGGTTGAAGGACTTGTGGGCCAGAACATCAGACTCTATTGGCCCTAAGCTAAAGAAGCCCTTCACTTTGCCTACTTCCCAAGCAGACCTTTACTGATGAGGGAACAGAGACTAGGGTCATTATTGACATAGCTTGTGCGACCATAGATTCTCTTTTAGATCGAATAGCCACCTACTCAGTAGGTCTCCTATTCTCAGGCCTGCTCTCCTCCCAGTGTAGTCAGGTAATGATGGCCAACAGGGTACTTTTCCTAAGTATGTTCACACCTCCCTTGTAATGTCTTTTTCAGTAGCCCATGTGAAGAAATAAATCTATAGGTCAGCCCACAGGTCTGGGCCTAACATAGCTGGCCAGGCCTTAAAGCCCACCCTGTTATTAAGTCTTAAACCCTACTCATGTCATTTATTATTTACCTTTAAATTGGTTAGCAAATGGGGCATAAACTAACAGCTAACCTGGACATTGCTGTCCCTGAAGTTCAGAGACAGCCCCCTCCTATTTGGAAAGGCCTTTGCAGAGGACTAAAAGGACCACTCTCTTGACAGGGATGGAGAAACAATCTAAAATGTAGGTGATTAACTAGTCTATTTTCTAACTGGAGACAACATTTTTTGGTATGTGACAAGAACTCCTTTTATTTTAAAAAAATATTTATATATTTGAAAGTTAGAGAGAAAGTTACACAGAGAGAGGAGAGGCAGAGAGAGAGAGAGAGAGAGAGAGAGAGAGAGAGAGGTCTTCCATGTACTGGTTCACTCCCCAGTTGGCTGCAACAGCCAGAGCTGCACCAATCCAAAGCCGGGAGCCAGAATCTTCTTCTGGGTCTCCCACATGGGTGCAAGGACCCAAGGACTTGGGCCATCTTCTACTGCTTTCCCAGGCCATAGCAGAGAGCTGGAACAGAAGTGGAGCAGCCAGGATATGAACCTGACCCATATGGGATGCTGGCACTGCAGGAGGTGGCTTTACCCCCTACGCCACAGTGCTGGCCCCTATCACTCTTTTTTTTTTTTTTTTTTTTTTTTTTTTGACAGGCAGAGTGGACAGTGAGAGAGAGAGAGACAGAGAGAAAGGTCTTCCTTTTGCCGTTGGTTCACCCTCCAATGGCTGCCGCGTGCTGCGGCCGGCACACCGCACTGATCCGATGGCAGGAGCCAGGTACTTCTCCTGGTCTCCCATGGGGTGCAGGGCCCAAGCAGGCCATCCTCCACTGCACTCCCTGGCCACAGCAGAGAGCTGGCCTGGAAGAGGGGCAACCGGGACAGAATCCGGCGCCCCGACTGGGACTAGAACCTGGTGTGCCGGCACTGCAAGGTGGAGGATTAGCCTAGTGAGCTGTGGCGCCGGCCCCCTATCACTCTTTAACTTTATAACAAAGTGTGACTACCAGGTATCCAAAAAAAAAAAAAAAAAGAAGAACTTGTTGTCAGGAAGCAAACTATTTAGGGCTCATCCTCATCTGGGAAACAGAGACTGGCCCCAGAGAGGATATAGGCTACATGATAAATTCTTATTTCTTCAACCTTAAGGCCACATTGGTGTTTCTCTGACTAACATGTTATAGATCCATAGATATAGGGATATATCTATGAATCTCCTGTATCAGGTTCTCAAGAGTAAGCCACAACACAGCTCTTCTTTTGGGAAAGAGAGCAAAACACAGCCTTCACCCATTTAGAGGGCCTATGCTGGGGTTGCTAAACCCAGTCCTTCACAACAGGGAGGACTTTGACATACTTATTATTGCCTAAGGAAGCATTTTTGCCATGTTCTATGAAGAATGTTGTGTGAGTCAAACTGGACAGATACAAAAGCATATTCACTATTTCTTTGATGAGATCAAACAACTCCAGTCCCAAACCCAACAGGTGGCAATTTCTGGCCTAATACAGAAATCCTAGATGTTGCCTCTCCTTGGTCCTATAGCTTTCATTCTCTTAACTAATTCTGTTTGGACCATGCATATTTAATGTACTCATTCATCTTGTATCTAACAGAATAAAGGTCATCCAGCTCCAGAGGGTCCTGAGGCAGGGCTTATGACCTACCCCACTGAATGATGTAATCAGTCCTCTGGGTGGAACAAGGCAATCTATTCCAAGGCCATGTTCAAACACTATAGGACATACATCACCAGGAGAATATCCATAAGCAGCTCTACACCCATATGCCAACTTGAAGAAAATACAGAAGGGGAGCTTTCACCATTCTATCCCCCATAAGATTATGGGTTACTTCTCTTAAGGAGCTAAGTAGACATTAGCCTAAGTGAGTGAGAGAGGCCATGAATATGAGAATTTTTTAAAATATAAAATTGGAAGTTTTGTGTGGTTGAATTAGAAAAATTGTAGAAGCAAGCCTTGGAAGCAGACCAGCATTTACATATCAAAAGTCTTGCCTTATTTGATAACCTTGTAAGGTGGGTATGAACCCTCTCTTGGTGGTGGTGGGGGGTACCTTAGGGAATCTTTCCTGTCCTATACCAAGTGGGCTAAATTCCTCTGGGAGGAATTTCAGGAATTCCACATGCAGAAAACCCTTCACCCAGCCATATCCCAGAGAGTAAGGGAGGAGGAGAAACAGAGGGCCCATACCTCCATCCATAAAAACTACAGAATACAGACTGGGCTCTCAGCTCTTTACTGAGATGCCTGCCTGGTTGTTCAGGTGTATTCTTGATTAGCATGCTTATTGTTAAAAGTAAAAACAAATTATAATATTATTTTATTTGCTTTCCTAATAGAAAAAATTTGGTGTAAGTTGGTATTTCTTATCTATGATTCTAATAGCATTTCTAGATCAAAGTGTTGAGCACCAGTAATCACTTTGTAACACTGTAGACTTGGGCAGTGCACTTTCACTAGGGCTTAATGGCCAATACATTGATCAGGGAACAATAACATAGACAAATATGTGGGTCAAGGCTGGCATGTAGCCCAGAGACCCTTCAGGAGACTCAGACAGAAAGGTCTTGGCTTGTGAGAAGTTGACAACCAAAAATCCTATATGAGGTCGTATATGACTTGAAAGTGGGAAAAAAAAATCTGTTAGTAAATAGAATAATGTCCTAGATCTAGGAAAATATGATTTTGGAGAGAGTAAGGTGTGGATAATATGGGCAGATATGTGGAATTCAGAACTGTAGTCTCTGAGGAAGAGGTAGTAGAAAGGGACAGTCAAGACCATGTTCTTCCAGGAAATGGGAAAAGAAAAGAGACCACCTACATAAAAAAGATTAGACGTACCCAGGAGCATTAGCAAGTCACTTGGTTAAACAGGTGCTTGTTACAGGGCTGCAGATGTGGTTGCACTTGTACTTGCCCAGGGCTGGGGATTTGGCCAGCTTAGTTTTAAGTGGAGTAGAACCTAAACATGCTTTTGACTGTAAAAAGCAATGTGAGAATTCTAAGGTACAGGGAGAGAGCAAGCTGACTGTTACAGTGTTGGGGAACAGGTTGAAGGTATCATTTCAGACTCTTTAAATCAATTCATTATAACCAAAAATACATACTGGGAAAGCCTGCAAAGGTGTCACTAGTGTGGCATACTTGGAATTAACCCAGACCCCCTCCTGCTAACCAGATCACAACATTCTTCTCTGTAAGCTCCCTCTGTGATTCAAGACTTCAAATTTTTCAACTGCATACTCCCAGGTTTTCTTTTAATACGTGGCCCTTTGCCTTTGATTAAGACTGTTTGAACTAATTTTTCTAAATATTTTTATAAACTATTTGTTTATCACTTCTGGATCTTTTGGCTAAGATCAAGTATATCTATATCTATTTATTATTTGAAAGGCAGAGTGACAGGGGGAGAGAGAATATTAATATCTTTCATGTGCTAATTCACTCCCTGAATTATTGATACAGCCATGGATGGGCCAGACTGAAGTTGGGAACTCCAACCTCTCTCCCACATGAGTGCCAGGCGCCCAGGTACTTGGATAATCTTCTAGTACCTTATCCCGCATATTAGCAAGAAGCTGGATAGAAAGCAGAGCAGCCAGAACTGGAACTGGCATTCTAATGTGAGATGCTGGCATCACAGCTTAACCCACTGCATTGCCAACCCTAGCCTTCCTCTAGGACACAGCTCTCAAAATTCACTCTCTGATCCTTTGCATGTAGCAGACCTTGTGTGCAGGAAGGGTCATGCGAGACTGATTGGTGTATGTCCTGCTGTGTGTCCTTTAACCCATCCATCAGCAGACTGTTCTGACTCTGAGTTATATCCTAGAAATGATCTATTTGATTACATCTGTGATGTGAATTTGTTCTACTTAGTTTAGTTTAACACCCATATACTAAAAATATGTTGTGAGCCATGGTGCAAACTAGGTCTTAGAACTGTGAAGAAGAGTGGGGCTATCTCGACAGGTGAGGAAGTTGGAGTTTAGGGTGAACAACACAGAGGAAGCAGATGACTACATTAGAGTTTGACAAACGCTTTGGAGAAACCTAAAGATGCATTTTCTAAAAGGAGGGAGAGTTTAACAGTGAGGCGGGAGACATTTAGTCCAGCCTAGATATTTCTTTCATTCCTCTTAACAAAAGCTGTTCAGAAAATTCTCATCAGATGAAGTTTTATCACATGATCAAAAGTATAATAGTGTACTCGAAATACAGTGCTATCTATGAAATACTGTAAGTGGCCAATTTTCATCACACTGTTCTTGAGGCATGGTTAGAGACTAGTTTTGGGAATTAGCAATCATTTATGGCTTTGACATACTCTGGCTCTGCCATTTAGTGAATGTACTCATATCTTTGCATGCCTATTTGTGATTTTAGATAATGGCTACTTTGCAAGTGTATCACTTACCAATTTATTACCTCTCAGTTCCAAATGCACCCCTCAGTATATGTTCAGTGATAACTGAATTCCTTTAAGGATTTCTCATTTAAATGAAACACCATGTTAAGTTTTCTTAATAGAGGATAGCACAGGACATTGGAGAGGAAGCAGTCTCCTGCAGTTTCTGGTATGGGCTAGAGAAATGAACTGTGTGGGTATGAAGACATATGGCAGAAATGTCCCAGAATGTGGTCTCTGTGATCTTGTAAGCTTGGCTGGACAGTGTCTTGTCTGTAGCCTTCTAGACACGGATCCAGAGCATCACAATACAGGTTATAATTTCTTCTGCAATCTGCCTCCTTACATTTCGAAGGCCTCTGTCCTTGCCAGTGCCAGAATACCACTGCATACCATGATACCACATGGTTTCTGCCTACTCACCTCCTGCCTACACTCTGGATGGCGGCCTGTCATTTACTCAATGCCTTTAAGCAAATGCAGACCTGGCCATGTTGCTGGCTTCTCTCTGTCTGATGACTGAATCACACCTTCTCCAGTGAGGTCTGACCCACTTTCAGGATGGTCCTTTGAGCATTCTCCCTCAGGCCTGGGGTGCTATATAGAATCTTATCTCATAGTTCTATTTGTATCTTTATTTAATTCTCCTTTATGACATATTTCTCTTGTTTAACACATTGTGTTGTTTCTATCTCTGGATTGGACTCACATTGCTATAGCAGGTATATCATGAGGATTACATGAAACAGCAATGGCATAATATACAATAAGAGCCATGGATGTTGCTCCCCCTCTTCGCGGAGGAACGACACTAAACCCTGCGCTGTTCTTTTGTCTGCTCGGCCCTTCCCAGGTTTGCTGCTGGTCCTTCCCAGGTTGGCTGCCAACCCCTCCACCTCCGTGGAGGGGCGGCTCCCCCTGTCACTTTCCCCACTTCCATGGGGGAGTGGCACACCACCGGCCGGCTCTCTCCGGGGCTGCTCAGATGTTATCCAGATGTTCCTGGTGCATGTTGTCTCTCTCCTCCTTTATAGTCCTCTTCCACCAATCCCAACTCTGCTACCCACACGCCGAGCACGCTGCTCTCCTCCAATCAGGAGCAAGATCAGCTCCTGCAGCTCAGTGAAATTGGCGAGAGGCAGCTGTGTAGAAGTTGTTTACTCCTCTCCCAGCGCCATATTGTGGGAGAGCAGATGCATAGAATAAGTCTTAATTCCAGTAACTTAGTCTAGTCCGAGTTGCTCCCCACAGTGGATAGTATTTTCTCTTCCCTCTATCCTTCTACCACAAACTCTGATGTGTTTTTTTGTTAGAGATTGTGTGTGTGTGTGTGTGTGTGTGAGAGAGAGAGAGAGAGAGAGAGAGAGAAGGAGGGAGCACACGTGTGTGTATGAGGGAGAGCTTGTGTTGGGTCTGTGTATTGGCACAACACTGAGTGTGCTTCTTTTCTTTCAGTTTGCTTCTAATTACCAGACACCTAGCTCTTAGAGCTGAAGGAAGCTTTAAGATCACATAGTTCAACCCAAATAAAGAAATTAATTAACAGAAGGCTAAGACTGTTGCTCATGGCCATGTGGTGATGATTCTGGGTGGGGCCTGTACATGAAGTCATCTCTCCTAAGGACCAGCCCAGAGTTTTCTCTGTAGTTGGGATTCATTCTCTATATACATTTAAAGTATATAATAATGGCTTTATTAGTTTGCTAGGACATCCATAACAAGTTGCCACAAACTGGGTGACCTAAAACAACTGAAACTTATTCTCTGACAGTTAATTCAGCAGGGCTGTGCTCCGTTTGTGGGCTCTAGGAGAGAATTGCCAACCCCTTAGTAGCTACTCTCCTTCTTGCACTTTTTTGTTGTCTCTGCCTTCAGATTGCCTTCTTCCCTCCATATCTTCTGCTCCTGTCTTTGTCTATAACAATACTTGTCATGGGATGTGGGGTTCAACTCCATAATTGAAAATGATATTCATCTCATTATTTTTTTTTTCAATTTGACAGGTAGAGTTGTAGACAGTGAGAGAGAGAGACAGAGAGAAAGGTCTTCCTTCTGTTGGTTCACTCCCCAAACGGCCACTAACGGCCAGCACTACGTTGATCCGAAGCCAGGAGCCAGGTGCTTCCTCCTGGTCTCCCATGGGGTGCAGGGCCCAGGCACTTGGGCCATCCTCCACTGCACTCCCGGGCCACAGCAGAGAGCTGGACTGGAAGAGGAGCAGCCAGGACTAGAACCCGGTGCCCATATGGGGTGCCGGCACCGCAGGCGGAGGATTAACCAAGTGAGCCACGGCGCCAGCCCCTTCATCTCATTATTTTTACCTAATTACATGTACAAAAACCCCTTTTCTAAGTAAGGTAGCATTTAAAGGTTCTGAATATTTGACTGTAGACATGCATTTTGGGGGAGCATCATTCAGTCCACTACAGGATTTTTTTTTTCTTTCTTTTCTTTTCTTTTTTCAGATTTATACCCCAAACGATATAATGATCCAGAACTCCATTAGTACAGTCAGTAAAACTCAGAAATACCTACTGAAGTGATTTGCTTAGTTTTGGTATAAAAGTCATTCTATGCTAATTTAGAAATATTTAGTCTGTTCAGTATAACCAGCTGTATCCTGTAGCTGACTGGCCATCTTAATGTAAATTCATGTATGATATGGAGCTGGCTATGACAACCATGTGGCAAATCTTAATGTAATACTTTCCCCATTATAGGCAGGTAGGTACTTTATTCCACAAACACCCGAGTTTACTGAAGCTTTAGAGAACATATCTGAATTTTTGAGGTTGCATGAGTATTAAGATGTCATGGAAGACTTTTGGATCACTGCTATCTACATTCTATAGAATTTAAATTTCAAAATTCCTCCTGAAATTTAAACTCAGCCCATCATTTTTCTGTGTTAAAGTGATATGCTATACAAGATTTCTTCCTAAATGACATTGCTATCCACCCATTGCTTACTCTTACATCACCTTGTGTTTAATCCCATTTAGATAGAAGTGTTTTTTAAAATTCATTAAGTTAAGTGAGGTTAATTTTGAACATAATAGCACTGTTCATGCCGTAGGAGTATGTGCTGTGATTGTGAATGAGGGAGAAAGACATGCTATTCTCCCGTGGGATCACTGATTAAAAAATAGGCATTAGATTCAGGATAATTACTACTAATTAACTCTGGAATGTAGACAACTGGGAATGCGGGTCACTTGCACTTCACACCACCCAAAGTGGATACAACTGTAAAACTGTGCCTTATTTTAGGTCATTTAGTTCCTTTTCTTTCTACTGGTGTAGAGAAAAAAGGTGATTTTTAAAAATATTTTTTAATTATTCATTTGAGAGAGTGAGAAAGGTGGAGACAGGGACAGGGATGGGGATGGAGACAGAGATAGATAGATGGTGAGAGAGTTCTCATTTCCTGGTTCACTCCTAAACGGCCCAGAGTACCCAGGGCTGAGCCTAGGCCGAAGCTGGGAGCTGGGAAGCTCAATTAGGTCACCAACATGGGTGCAGGGACCCAACTACTTGAACCTTCATTGCTGTTTCCCAGGGTCTGCATTAGCAGAAAGCTGATATCAGAAGGTGGGACTTGTACCCAGGTACCGTGATATGGGACACGGATGTCCTAAACCAGCAACTTAACCACTAGGCCAAATGCCTGCCCTGAGATAGGATTGTTTTAAAAAAATTTATGGTGGTTATCTTCCTTCCTACCCATATTTGTTTATTACTTTGTGATATGTCAGGAATGATAATTTTTTTCTAATCCAAGTCTAGAACTACTAGATACAAATTAAGTTGAGATGACTGAAAGCTAAATTTAGAATCCTGTACTTACCACCTAAACTTCCCAACACAAGTTATATGTTATGTTCTTGCAACAGCTAAAAAACAAAACCTAAGCCCTGCCTTGTAGAAAATGGAATCCCCCATATATATTTTTCTTTCTGGCATTAAGATGACATTGCATATCATTGAGTCTTCCTTCTCTACTATGAAAAACTCAGAAATGCTTTGAAATCTTCCCTTTTACTCTTTACTTCACTTTCTATTTCAAAGATATTTTAATTCCTATGGCTTCTGATGGAAAATGTAAATCAGAATGCTCTCTTTATCTTCTGCAAGTCTCCTTTTCTATACACAGACAATAACAATAGCAATAGTGACAGCAGTCAATGAGAGATTGGGGGTGAGCCTGTCACCCATCAGAGAGCAGCTGCTTGTGTGAGAACCTGGACGACTTCTTTGTCCTCTCGGTTTCCCAGTGCAGCTGATGAATGCATCTCTGGGAAGGGGAGAGAGACATGTGTCAGAAAATAAGAGATTCTCTGGCTTGATTGTCAGGTATGTTTTTTTAAAAAAGATTTATTTATTTATTTGAAAGGAAGGGTTACAAAGAGACAGAGGCAGAGAGAAGTCTTCCATCTGCTGGTTCACTCCCCAAATGGCTGCAACGGCTGGAGCTACTCCAATCCGAAGCCAGGATCTAGGAGCTTTCTCCAGATCGCCCACACTGGTGCAGGGGCCCAAACGCTTGGGCCATGTTGTACTGGTTTCCTAGGCCATAACAGAGAGCTGGATTGGAAGTGGAGCAGCCAGGTCTTGAACCGGCGCCCATATGGGGTGCTGGCACTGCAGGCCGCAGCTTTACCCACTATGCCACATTGCCGGCCCCAGAGATTCTCTGGCTTGATTGTCAGGTGTGTTTCATGTTTTCTAATTCTTTTTTTTTTTCCAGGCAGAGTGGACAGTGAGAGAGAGAGACAGAGAGAAAGGTCTTCCTTTTGCCGTTGGTTCACCCTCCAATGGCCACCACGGCCAGCGCACTGCGGCCAGTGCACCGCACTGATCCGATGGCAGGAGCCAGGTGCTTCTCCTGGTCTCCCATGGGGTGCAGGGCCCAAGTACTTGGGCCATCCTCCACTGCACTCCCTGGCCACAGCAGGTGGATACAGAGTAATGAATAAACAAAATGCTGGCTTACGTGGAGTTTCAAGTCTAACAGGGAAGTTCAATCCTAGACTAATAGTTCTATGCATCAGCAGTTGGCAGTGTTCATCAGAATTCTGGAGAGCTCGCTCCTGGCAAGGAACCAGACTACACAGCAGGGCTGAGCATAAGAGGGAGGGTCCCATGTAGAATGACCAAGTAGAAGGGCAGGGAGAGAGAGCAGGGAGGTGGTAAAGGCCCTGGGAGAAAACAGACAGACTATTTGTAGTTGCCTAGAGTAAGAAGCTTTAAGGACAGGCAGGCAGATATCTAAAGTGGATTTTTCAAAAGCTCTCTGCATGAAACACTATTTAAAAATCTCTGTGCTTTTATGGTAAAGTAAATAAAGATTTGATTTTTAAAATATTCTTCAGGGTTTTCCAGAGTGGGATTTGCATTTGTGTTTGAGTTTCTGTGTGAAACTTTAAGAGTGCTGCAGCTTAGAAAAATAAAAAAAGAGGCTGAGGTAGCCCCCAGGCCCTCCCACCTCCTCTTCTTCTTCATCCCCTTCCTTCCCTTCTCCCCCTGCTCATGGCTGTGTTTATTTATTTGTCAGCTGAGCTCCATCCTTGTGAAAGAAGAAAACTCTTTTCCAATAATGCCTGCAAATATTCTACTAAAACCTACAATTACCCAAGCTGTGCCAAACAGGCCCATTCCAGATGGGATCCCAGAAGCAGATGTGAATACTTTGAAGGACCTCCTTAGAGTTGGACACATAATCCACCACCCAAAAGCATGAGATCTGAATGTGGAGGAGGGGTAGCACCCGAGGAGAGTCTATCATTAGGAAACCATGAATGAATCTTTGCCGGGGGCGGGGGGGGGGGGTGGTGTGTGTGTGGGCAGTGCAGATCCTCAAAACAAAATTGAGTGGAAAACTTCTCTCTCGCGCTCTCTATTTCAATTTCTATTTTTTTAATTTACTTGAAAGGCAGAGTTACAAAGAAAGACAGGAAGAGACATCTTTCTTCTGCTGGTTCACTCCCCAAATGGCCACAATGGCCAGGCACTTGGCCAGACCAAAGCTAGGGGCAAGGAGCTGCTTCTTGTCTCCTACATGAGTGCAGGAACCCAAGCACTTCGGTCATCTTCCACTGCTATCTTAGACCATAAGCAGGGAGCTGGATCAGAAGTGGAGCAGTAGGACTGGAACCAGTGTTAGTTTGGGATGCTGGGCTGCAGGTAGCTTAACCTGTTATGTCACAACTCCAGCCCCAACCACTTCTTCAACTGTTTTGCTCTATTTTTAATCTTTGGAACTTGTCTCCTGCCCCATATTCTTCATGTACTCTATTAATTAAAATTTTTCTCCTTAAATATGTACTTTTCTGGTTCACACTCACTGTTCATAGATTTGTTTTCTTGTTTCCGAGATGAAAAAATAATCATCTGGCATAGATTATAATGAAAATGACAGTTCCTTGTGGAGAGAAAGGTAAATTGGCCCACTAATAGCTAAGAAAGTAAAAATATGCATGAAATGTTAGAGTGGTACATATAAATGTTAAAGTGCTTCATTTGAGGCAACATCTGGCTTTACATATTCAGACAGGCAAACAGATTTTCATATTTAAAGATTTATATATTTTATTCATATTAGAGAAAAATTAAAACCCTAAAGTCTCAAATGCAGGATATTAGCTTAATAAATTATTAGATTCTACATAATTACTTATGAAGCACACATTAAAAATAATGTTCCAAATAATGTTTAGGAAAGAAAAACATTTAATATAAAAGAATAAACATGTTTAGAGCAGTGCACAGAATTGTAGGTACTCTGTGTTACTCTAATCTTCATAAAAATTTTTGACACTTAAAGGGAAAAAGTAGCATATGAAATTTTCATCTTTAAATTAAGAATATTGTTTTCTTTACATTTTGTTAAATTTTCACATTTAAAAGTTTTATCTATTATTTTACTAATCAGGTAAAAGAAACAATAAATGTTTCAAAGTTTAAATTTATCATAGTAACACTTAAGAAAATCTTGTTTGGATTCCAAGATGGAAAATTAGGGAATGACACACTGTGCTAGGCTAGGGATAAATAGTTTAAAAAAATGTAGGAAGTGCACTCAGCGGAGAATTAGAGAGAAAACCACACTGGAAATTCTACAAAAGGAAGAGGAATGTTGTAGACCTGTGTGGAAGGTGCGGATGTGCAGCATGACTGCAGCAGCTGAGGGCCGGAACGCGTGGCAGCTTAGAGGGGTAGGTGAGACCAAACTGCAGCAACCCATGGTGATGTAGCCAGAAGGAGAGCATGTGTGAGTCTGGATTGGAGCCCTGGGGGCTAGCAGTTTCTAGCAGTTACCTGTCAACCTTTGTCTCACCCTGTCTTCCCCACAATGGTGTCTGCTGCCCAACTAAGAAAGGGCAGGCACCATTTTGGATGTGGGTGGCAGCTGTGGAGGCCTTTTATACCTTTTATACAAGTGGCTTTTGTATACCTGTGTGATCCAGAGATTCTAGCAGATGGAAAACTCCATAATATTTGCCGTGTTTGAGCCTGCCTGGGAGGATTGACAGGTTCCTGAGTAACCCCTATAGGACTCTGAGGCACACAGAGCCTTCCAACATACCATCGGCTCTGGGGCCAAGCCACCTATGTGGAGCTGGCTCAGGGAACATCTGCCTCTCAGTTGACTGGACAGGCTGGCAAGGCAGAGCCAAACCTTTGAACCCAGAGACCACGGAGCCTTGTTTGCTGAGACTGTGGGGACTCAGTGGCAGCATTAGAGGGTGTAAGGTCTTTGGGAAATCACTGGGTGTGGCTCTACGTGCTTGGAGCTCCTTGGCTACCCAGGGCAGGTCATTGCAGTGGGAACAGTGATCAGGGTGAGAACTGTGGAGATCATTTGTATGTTGGTGCAGATGAGTGTTGAACCCACTGAGGGCTAACACCAGGCATTTCACAGCTTGGAGGAGAGGAGATGAGGGGGTGATCACACTATCAGAGGTGACCATAACCCCGTTCTGTTAATAAGAGATTTACCAACATAAAATCCATCAGAGGAGGAAACCAACAAGTGACTCCACAAATGCCTAAAAATAAATGCAGAAATTTGAGAAAAAAAGAATAAGGAAGACACTATCATCCCTCCCACCCCACCAATAATGCAACATTTCAATATTAGAATTTAAGATGGAGAGACTGATGAAATGCCAGAAATGGAATTCAAAAGATTTGTCATAGCATTGCTCAAAAGCAAATCCATGAACTAAAGAAAACTACATGACATGAATGAAAGTTTTTCCCAAGAAATTGAGATTTTAAAGAGAAGTCAAAATATTAGAAATGAAGAATTCAATAGATCAAGTAAAAAATGCAGTGGAAAGCCAGTTTGAAGAAAGAATATTTCACCTGGAAGACAGATCTTTGGAGATCTTTCAGTCAGACCAAAAACAAACAAAATAATGAAGAAGAAACTAGAAAAGTTAAAAACAGTGTTGGAGATTTATGATATACCATCAAATGACCCAACATATGGATTTTTTTTTAAAGGGAAAGGGTTTATTGGGGGAAACCCGACAGACCGGAGGGAAAGGGCAGAAAAGGAAAAAAGAGAGAAGGAGAGTGTAAGAGAGAACAAGAGAGAGAATGAGAGAGAGAGGGAGAGAGATCAGAAGACAGACAGAAAGAGATCCACATGTTCAGGAACAGGTCCTCTTAAAACTTTGCTGGGGGGCAGCCAAGGAAGTAGGAACTGTGAATCCCATTAGGATGGGGACACGAGTAGTTGGGCCATGTGGCCCCCTGACTTCCAGCAATGGTGGCAGGGGCTAGAGCCTAGGATGGTGTCTGGGGTGTAGATCGTGCCATAGATAAGACTGTGCCATTACTAATATTCCCCCATTTTGTTTTTTATAAAGCAAAAGTTGTATGGGATTACATTAGCTTGTACATTACATTAGTTGTATGGGATTACATTAGCCTCAAAAGTCCAAGAGGGGGTAGAGGGATGATGATTTTTTTTTTAAAGATTTATTTATTTACTAGAAAGTCAAAGTTACACACAGAGAGAAGGAGAGACAGAGAAAGAGAAGGGGGGCTTCCATCCGCTGGTTCACTCCCCAGTTGGCCACAATGGCCAGAGCTGTGCCAATCCGAAGCCAGGAGCCAGGAGCCAGGAACCTCCTCCGGGTCTCCCATGTGAGTGCTAGGGCCCAAGGATTTGGGCCATCTTCTACTGCTTTCCAAGGCCACAGGAGAGAGCTGGATTGGAAGTGGAGCAGCTGGGACTCAAACCGGCTTCCATATGGGATGCTGGTACTGCAGGAGGTAGCTTTATCCTCTATGCCACAGTGCTGGCCCCGATGATCTGTCTTTAGAGTTACTTCCTGCTGATATAGGGCGACGAGGTACTCTTTGCTGGCATGGGACCATGTCTCAAGCTGTTGTCTCCTGGGTGGAGAGCCGAGTATATCCCTGTAACAGTATTTGGCTGACTGGTGGTTGGTTAAAGCCTTGTTCACAAGTTCCATTACCACCTCCTGTAAACACTTAAACAGATATTGTAATATAAAAGACAGGGTGAGAATAGCAACCAGCTATCCTAAGAGTGGCATTAACCAAGTAATGAGAGGATTTCATAAAGGAGAGGAACTGAGGGGGGGTCTCTGGACCCTTGTGAAGGCTGTTCAATGAATGCGGTTTAAAGCTGATCCCAACCAAGACCAGAAGAAAAGCCATTCATATTTTGTGGGTAGAGGGGTTTCTCTGTGGAGAAAATCTGAAGAATCATACAACATTAAGTGGGGGAGAGAACCATCAATACACACAGGTCAGGAGGAGAGCCATTGAAGTTAGAGTGGAGGCTACAACATATGGGTCTTAGGAGTTCCTGAAGGTGTGGAAAGAGAGAATGGACTAGAAAGCCTATTTAGTGAAATAATTACAGAAAAATCCCCCCAGTTTAGAGAAAGAAAGGGAAGTCCAAGTACAGGAAACACGTAGAACATCTAATAGATACGACCAGAAAAGATCTTCATTATGACACATTGTAGTCAAACTTTCAACAGTAAAACATAAAGATTCGAAAATGTGCACAAGAGAAACAACAGATTACTTTCAAAAGATCTCCACAGGCTGACTTCTCATCAGAGAACTTATAGGTTAGAAGAGACTGATGAGACATAGACCAAGTCTTAAGAGAAAAAAAGGGTCAATGCTGAACAGTGTACAAAACTCTCATTTATGAATGAAGATGTAATAAAGACCTTCCATAACAAATTGAAATTGAAAGAATTGGTCACCATCCAGCCAGCCTTACAAAAGATGCTTAAGGATGTGCTACACACAGAAACTCAAAGATAGCCATAATTATGAAAGAATGTTAAAGCAGAAAATTCCCCACTAAAAGTATAAAAGAAATCCATAGTAAACAATAGGAGTATTTTTGGAAAAATGGCAGTGCCAAGTTGTTACTTATCAATACTTGTCTTTACACTCTGGTCTCAGAATCAGCCCTCAAGGCATTCAGATACAGCTAAAAAGCCCATGAGAGTATTTTAGGCATGGAAAGCCAAGACACTGTGGCAAAAAAAAAAAAAAAAAAAAAAAAAACAAACCTAATTGAAAGACCTCTGTGAGTGAGATCCCAGCGCGGAAAGAACAGGCCATCAAAGAAGGAGGTACCTTTCTCTGAAGTGAGGAGAGAACTTCCACTTTGACTATGGCATTGTCTAAATAAGATCAGAGTTGGCGAACATAAGAGGCTTCCATTGCCTTGGGAGCTCCTGACAAGAGCCTAGGGTGATTACTGACATCATCAATAAGAGTGTCAATTGTTAATTCAACAACAGGAGTCACTGTGCACTTACTCCTCATGTAGGATCTCTGTCCTTAATGTGTTGTATTATGCAAATTAATGGTAAAAATACTACTAAAACAGTATGCTATACTTTGTTTCTGTGGGGGTGCAAACTGTTGAAATCTTAGTAAATACTTAGTAGATCTTCCGTATATAAAGATAATTGGAAATGAATCTTGATGGAGAATGGGATGGGAGAGGGAGTGGGAGATGGGATGGTTGCGGGTGGGAGGGAGGTTATGAGGGGAAAAAGCTGCTATAATCCAAAAGTTGTACTTTGGAAATTTATATTTATTAAATAAATGTTAAAAAAAAGTTGACTTTAATGTAAATGATCTCAACTCTCCAGTTAAAAGTTATAGATTAGCCAAATAGATTAAAAAACAAGACACATGTATTGCTGCTTACAAGAAACACATCTCACCAACAGAAACACACAGACTGGAAGTGAAAGGATGGATAAAGATATGCCATGCTAATGGAAAAAAAAAAGGGTAGGCGTAGCCATGCTAATATCAGATGAAGTAGATGTATATAAAATGCAGGTACTTGTTTTGTCAATAGCTAATTGTAAACAGTCTTCTACTGTTTTTTATTTCTTCCAACACCCTTCTGTTTATTTAGTGGCCTTATCCTTGGAATTTCTTTTGTATGCTTGGCTCATTCCTTTAATAATATGTTTTCTTAAAATACATAACATATCATATTTTTCTCTTCTTTCCTGTATCTCTTGACCTTTGTTGCTTTTATTTAAACTTTCTATTTGGGAGCTCTTTATTTCTTATTTTAGTTTTGGGAAAAGAACTCTGTCCTCACATAGTATCTCAGAAATCTAAGAATACAGGGGCTGGCACTGTGGTACAGCAGGTTACCACCCTGGCATCCTGTATGTGTGCAGATTTTAGTCCCAGCTGCTGCACTTCCAATCCAGCTCCCTGATAATTCGCTTGGGAAAGCAGTGGAAAATGGCCCAAGTGCTTGGGCCCTTGCACCCACATCAGAGACCCAGGTGAAGCTCCTGATTCCTGGATTCAGCCTGGCCCAGCTCTGTCCATTTGGGGAGTGAACCAGCACATAGAATCTCTCTCTCTCTCTTTGTCTCTCCCTCTCTCTCTGTAATTCAGATTTTCAACTTAAAAAAAAAAAAAAAAGAAAACAGAACACAGACCTTAGCATTTATAGTATAGCTTAGTGTTCTCAAATAATTTGTTATGGCTAGAAGATACTCTGGAGAGATCATGGCTCAGCCTGTTCATTCTGTTTGTATAATGCATTTGAAAATGAATAAACTGAGTTCAAAGAGGTGAAGGAAATGGCCTGCAGTCAGAGAGCTGGTTAACTGCGACTGCCTTGGAATCCAGACAGCTAATCCATGCTTCTTTCTGTATACTCTGCTCCTGACTTCTCTCCTTTGCTCTTCCCTCTGCTCTTCTTTAATATGGTTTAATTAAAACCATATTAATATTTAGTTTCTCAACAGAAAATGTATCTGTCATATGCCAGAAGTCTCCTTAAAGATGAGGGCATGCCATTTAATATATCCCATAAGCAGAGAGAGATAGCAAAGGCAAAAATCTGATAACAGTGACATGTAATATCAGAACCGACTTCTGGAATTTAATTTATATTTGGCTCCATCATGAAATTTATTGATTCTAGTTGTTTTGACTCTACACAAATTATGTAAGAATTTCTCCTTTGAGTGTGCTCATTTGGATATAATATAAGCTGAACTCGCATTCTTCCTCTACATGTTGCACCATCTAGCCTGCCGAAAAAGCTAGAAACAAGGTGGTTTTTATTTTTCCCTTCTTGCTTTACGCTTGTTACACCATGAATCACAGGGTTCCATCACTTTACCTCCCACAGACCTCATGTGTCCATTCACTTCTTTCTCTCCATCCTTCCTACCCTCACCTCACCAATCTCACTCGCACTGTCTCTCTTAGGTGCTCCTTCAGATCACCCAAACTTCCACACCCCTCCTAAGATAGTCTGAAAAATTCAAATCCACTCTCCGGATGCTCCTGCTGGTGTGTTCAGTGTCTTTCTTTATGCTAACATCAAATGAAAATACTCATACATTACATGGTCCTTGTAGCCTGCTCTCTTTATTATCTAACTCTTCCCTTTTTCTGACTGACTTTTAGTCCCTAGTACTCAGTGCACTGTGTTCCCTGTTCTCTCCAAGCCCAGGGCATTTGCTGTTTTTTTCTGCCCAGCCTGAAATTCCCTCACACTTTTCCTCTAAGGAACTCCTGGTATGCCTACTCAGCTTTCAGCTTCTTTTTCCCCCCAGTCTTTTCTCTCCTTGGGAAGACTTCTCTGTTCATTGTGCCAAGGGGGGGGGGGGGAGGCGGGGAGGGGGAACAGTGTTAATGCTTTTATAGCTCCTCCATCCTTTCCTTTCTAGGAGGCTCACCATGGGGATTTTCAAATTATCTGCGAGCTAATTTGATAAATTTCTTGTTTCATTTAGACTACAGGGTCTAGTTTTGGCTCATAGCATATAGATGACATTTAGTAACCTTTTACTGAATGAATTAATCAATGGATGTGTATTTAATATTCCACAATTGTTTTGCTTATATTAGAAAGGCAGCTATGTTTCCTTCTCCTGATACTTCTTGTTAAGGAAGGATGTTGGCTTCCATAAAATTAGGCATTTAGTTTTTAGCTTCAGGGAATCACTGGAGAAAATAAAATAATGCTTTGGGCTTTTGAGTGCCTGAATATATATTATCCAATCTTAGCTGGCTACTCAGAGATACAGCGATTCTTGGCACATATTTCTCAGAATACTTTCCTATTCCTCACAGTTGATCTTCCAAACTTCTCTTTATCTTGTGTATTCTACTCCCACCATCTTCCTAATTCTTAGCTGTAAATATATCACCTAAGTAAAATGAATCTAACAAGATTGACATGCTGCCTAATACACACATCCGCGATCGTGCCCATCTTTTTCTCCTTCTCTACTATCCAAGACCAATCCCTGCCCTTTTATTCTAAATCCCAAATCCTCATATTTTCTTCAGGAGGACCTCATTGAGTCCTTTAACCTATCATTTGTCTGTATTTCCAACTTTTATTTTCATTGACTAACCCTTCATCATATGTAGTTATAAACAGAAATGTTATAATATACATTTCATAAATGAAACTAGGGACTCCTCTTTGTAAAATGTAAGAAAATTGAGTATATCTTAATCTCAAAATCTGCAGGTTTGAAATTTGCTAACAGCATCCATACCAGAGTGCTGGTAATATTTTTTTCTCTTCTGAAACATCCCATTACTCTTCCACACTCTGTATTATCAGTCATTAACTTTAGTTCATGTTTCACAGAAAAGCCATCAGAGAGATTTCAGGATCCCTGCAATGCTGGTCTGTTGACCTCTGTGTCTGTGTACTCTGCATGCCTTTTGTTATTGGGAAACAGCTCCTCCTGCTCCTTTTTAAGGCCAGTGCCCCTAATTGTGCAAAGATTCCATCTTTGCCCTCCTCAAGATCTTAATTGTTTTTCCCCATAATCTGTTTGTCCTTTTTTATTGAATTATTTCCATAATTCAATATTTTTTGCAAAATTTCCAATTTTAAAGAACCACAGCAAATTCTCTTGACCTTATCTTCCCTTCTACAGAAATAGCTCTTGTTGAGGCCACTTCTGACCTCTGCAATGCTAAAGTCAATGCTCAATTCTTAGTCATCCATCTCCTGAACCTATTAATAGAATTTAGCAGAGATGATACCTTCTTACCTCTTAAAACATTTTCTTCACTTGCTTTCCAGCATATGCAGCACTATTTCAGTATTTCTCTTACCTGCATTCAGACTCCATTGCTTGTTCCTTCTGATTTCCTTCTCATTAGTGCACCAGGACTCTCTTTTTGTACTTTTCTTTATCATCTATTCTTTCCCCCAACCAATCTCTTCTAGCACTCTAGTTTGGAATATCTGTATGCCAATGTCTTCCAATTTTGTACCTGTGGTCTTGAACTCTACCCTGAATTCAAGATTAATGTATGGCATATGTAATCAGTTTCTATACTTACATGCCTAATAAAAGTCTCAAACAATGCCTGATCCAAAAGGAAGCCTTGATTCCAACTCTCCATCCTTGAAACCTGCTTCTCTTCCAGTGGCTTCTATTAGCAAATGATATTTCCATTCTCCAATCATGGCAGGAGTGTGTGTGGTAGCAAGAGATCACACTTGAAACAGGTAACTAGAAACACTGGGGTCCTATAATCTTTTTAGTGTGCAGTGTTTCCAGTTGACCTAAATATCTCCTACTGGACCTTGCTTCTTCAAAGTTCTACCTTCCAGTATTACCACACTGAGGATAAAACTCATAATCCTTGGAAAACTGCCTCAAACCACATTCAAACCATAGCACTATCTCTCATCAAGATTATTAACATAATCTTTTATGAGGTCTCCTGCTTTCGCCTTTGTTCTACTCACCCCAACACACACACACACACACACACACACTTCACAAAGTAACCAGGGATTTTAAAAAATATTATAAATTTTACTGATATAAAGGATATGTATCACAATTTGCAATTAATAATGAAATATGCATAAAATGCTTTTGTTGATTTTGGTTCAAGCCTGTAACCCACCTACTGTTTTCAGACTATGAAAACAAGGTAGCTACCAGAAGTCCAGAAAAGTCACAGTTGTGACAAAGGTGAATTGGCTGTTTAACACGATGTCTCATTATAATAGAAGTTCCCAAGTTACAGGCCACAGATCTTTTACAGCAGAATCGTATAAGGGCAAGAGAGAGAGAGAGAGAGAGAGAGAGAGAGAGAGAGAGAGGTGAAGAGAAAAGGTGAAGAAAAATAAGGGAGAGACTGGGACTCCTGGGGACCCATTTCAAACCTGCAGCACTGGAATCTCTAGGATTTGGAAACCAAGAATATGTACTTATTTTTAAAAGTCTACTGAGTTTAAAAAAAAAAAAAACAACATTATACTATGCCCCAATGATTGTTAGTCCAATATTTACTTCAAATGTGATAATGGTGGCTGGCATTGTGGCATAGCAGGTAAAGCCTCCACCTGCAGTGCCGGAATCCCATATGGGTGCCTGTTTGGGTCCTGGCTGCTCCACTGCCTATCCAACTCCTTGCTAATGTGGCTGGGAAAGCAGCAAAAGATGGCCCAGGTCCTTGGGCCCCTGCACCAACATGGGAAACCCGAAGAAGCACCTGGCTCCTGGCTTCATTGGCCCAGCTCCAGCTGTTGCATTCATTTGGGGAATGAACCAACAGATGGAAGATCTCTCTCTCTCTCTCTTTCTCTCTCTTTCTCTCTCTCTCTCTCTCTCTGCCTCTGCCTCTGCCTCACTGTAACTCTGCCTTTCAAATAGATAAATGAATCTTAAAAAAAAAAAATACTGTGGTGACAAGGGATTTGAACCCGAGGGATTATTTTTAAGCATAAGTTAGGTATTATCTTTCACTCTTGTTCTCCAAGTCTCCCAGATGGTTTTCCACAGAGGAAAGGCCCAAGTCTTTTTGGTTTTTCTTGCATGTATATGCTCTAGATCCCTGCTACTTCTCTAGCTGCAGCTCCTTCCCTGTTTTTCCCTTCTCCATCCTGCTCCAGCAATGTTGGTCTCTTTGCTGTTCCTAGAACACCCAGCACGCTCACAATAGGGACCTTTGGACTTGCAGATTCCCTTCTCTGTAGCACTCTTCCCCCAGATAATGTCATGCCTCCACCATTATTCTGCTAATTTTTCCAAATGGTACTTCATCACTGGGGCTGTTCATAACCAACCTATTAGGTTACTTCTAAAGATCCTGGAAAATGGACCTAAAAGTTAACTTCATTTTGATGCAAAACTTTTTGAAATATATGCATAAAAATATAAAACAAACTTTTTCTTCCCATTCTATTCCCAGGTTACTTCTTTATTTTTATTTTATTTTTTCTTACCTATACTCCTCTCCTTTAATAAAACTCCTTTTTCTTAAAAGAAAAAGGATAACTTTTACTTAAAAATTTATTAGTAACATTCTTTTTTTTTTTTAAGATTTTATTTATTTATTTATTTATTTGAGAGGTAGAGTTGCAGATAGTGAGAGGGAGAGACAGAGTGAAAGGTCTTCCTTCCATTGGTTCACTCCCCAGATAGCTGCAATGGCCGGAGCTTCGCTGATCTGAAGCCAGGAGCCAGATGCCTCTTCCCAGTCTCCCACATGGGTGCAGGGGCCCAAGGACCTGGGCCATCCTCCACTGCTTTCCCAGGCCATAGCAGAGAGCTGGATTGGAAGAGGAGCAGCCGGGACTAGAACTGGTGCCCATATGGGATGCTGGTGCTGCAGGCAGAGGATTAACTTACTGCACCATGGCACCGGTCCCAGTAACTTATTCTTTAAAACTATACCATGAGGTCAGGGTTTTATTTTTTTTTAAGACACATTTTTTGCTCTCATACATTTTTTTAAAGATTTTATTCATTTGAAAAGCAGAGTTACATAGAGGCAGAGGCAGAGAGAGAGAGAGAGACAAAGAGATGTTGGTTCATTCCCCAAATGGCTGAAATGGCTAGAGCTGGGCCGAACTGAAGCCAGGAGCCAGGAGCTTCTTCTGGGTCTCCCATATAGGTGTAGGGACTCAAGAACTTGGGCCATCTTGTCCTGCTTTCCCAGGCTGTAGCAGAGATCTGGATTGGAAGTGGAGCAGCTGGGACTTGAACCGGTACCCATATGGGATGCTATCACTGCAGGCGGTGGCTTTACCTGCTGCACCACAGTGCTGGCACTGGGGTCAGTGTGTTTTTGAGCAGTGGGTTAAGCTATCAATTGCAAACTGTCATCCCACATCCAAGTCCTCGGTTTGCATCTAGGCTACTTTGCTTCCAATCCAGCTTCTTGCTAAGACATCCTCAGAGGCATCAAATGATGGTTCAATTGCTCGGGTTCCTGCCATCCATGTGGGAGACCTGGATGGAGTTCCAGGCTCTTGGTTTGCCCATCTCTGGCTGTTGCAGGCATCTGAAGAGTGAACCAGTAGACAGAAGATCTCCCTCTCTATCTGTATGCTTACATGTGTACCTTTCAAGAAGATGAAAATAAACAAATAAATAGTTAAAATTATAAAATTGTGCCATGTTAAATGCTGGGATTTGGAAAAATTCCTCTTCTTGCCTATACCCAGTGATTTGTTCTATAAACCCACTTTTTAAAGTTCTTTCTGGAAATACCTCCTATTCATAGTCCATGTTCCCTCATGCTGGACATAGCTGCTTTGCTGACGCCCTCATTTAATGCAGCTTATAAACACATCCCATCCTCACCATTCATTTCCACAGTTCCCTAACGGTAAACATTGCTGTTGACAGGCCCAGGAGGAATTGTACCTGTGGGGAGCAATCCGGACTAGACTAAGTTACTCGAATTAGGACTTATTCTATGCATCTGCTCTCCCACAATATGGCGCTGGGAGAGAAGTAAACAGCTTCCGCACAGCTGCCTCCAGTTCAACTAATAAACTGTAGGACTTGCTCCTGATTGGAGGAGAGCAGCGTACTCGGCGTGTGGGCAGCCGAGTTGGGATTGGCGGAGGAGGACTATAAAGGAGGAGAGAGACGGCATGCACCAGGAACATCTATGGGGAACATCTAAGGGAACCCGTGCAGCCCCCGAGAGAACCAGCCGGCGGTGTGCTGCTCCCCTGCGGAAGTGGGGAATGCGGCCAGGGGGAACTGCCCTTCCACGGAGGTGGAAGGGATAGTAGCCAACCCGGGAAGAACCAGCAGCAAACCCGGGGAGGGCCGAGCAGACGAAAGAACAGCGCAGGGTTCAGTGTCGTTCCTCCACGAAGAGGGGGAGCGACATAATGGTGCCGTGACTCGGATATGAAGCCTAGGCAGGGTTTGGTGTCGTTCCTCCACGAAGAGGGGGAGCGACAGTACCCACCAGCTCTTCCACTACAGATCAGTGGTTGCCCTGATGTTATGGGTGATATGGTGGTAGCAAAGAGATGACCTCGGTTCTTTGTCTCACGTGAAAAAGAATTATCACATGGATTGTTGCATCCACTCGTCAGCTAAAATAGAATGTAACAAAAACTAGTGACAGTTACACATGAAAATTAGAAGCAAATGAGGGCCGGCGCCAAGGCTCACTTGGCTAATTCTCTGCCTGCGGTGCCAGCACCCTGGGTTCTAGTTCCAGTCGGGGCGGCGGATTCTGTCCTGGTTGCTCCTCTTCCAGTCCAGCTCTCTGCTGTGGCCTGGGAAGGCAGTGGAGGATGGCTGAATTGCTTGGGCCCTGCACCCGCATGGGAGACCAGGAGGAAGCACCTGGCTCCTGGCTTCGGATCTGTGTAGTACGCTGGCTGTAGCACGCTGGCCGTAGCGGCCATTTGAGGGGTGAACCAACAGAAAGGAAGACCTTTCTCTCTTCCTCTCTCTCTCTCTCTCTGCCTGTCCAAAAAAAACAAAAAAAAAAAAAAACAAAACAAACAAAAAAAAAAAACAGCAGCAAATGAGAGACAAATGAGAGGTAAAGTAACCAATCAGGACCGGCCACTTATCAGAGTGCGGCTCCCAACAGTGGGTTACACAGCTTTTTATAGTATTCTGTCCACTAGGGCTCAGAATTTCAAACCGGACTGCTGGTATGCAGTGAATAATATAGAGGAAAACCAGAATATGGTTGTAAGATAACAGTTAACAATAACAAACCCAATAACAGATCCAAGATATGGTTGTAAGATAACAGTGGAGGACACATTTCGGTCTACCTAGTTCCTGGGAATTTAGGCCCACATAGTTTCACAAGATACACCCTTAGTCATTAGCAAGCAAAGCTAATATGTACAGAAGCAAGACATCTGCAATTAGCTTTTAGCCACACTGACTCCATTTTGATTCAGTATAAGACAGAAAAGCAGGATTTATTTAAGTTGGAAACTTCCTGCTGAAGTGGCTGGGAGGGGGTTCCAAGATAGGAAGACCCAAAGGGGTGGTGGTAGTGGGGTTTTTAAGCACAATTTTGGGAAAAAAAATTTCAATCAGTACAAGTGTTAGGTAGGAAGTCAGATATGAGCTTATGTGTGTGTGACATAAAGGCCTAAAGAGTTGACATCTAGGTCCAGCATATGCAGCTCAATGTCATCCCAATAACCTTGTGTACATCCTGCCCTGGCCCCTTCTACCCAATAACCTGCCAGGTGGGGTCCCCGCCCTTCTGCCTGAAAACCTGCCAGGTGCAGCCCAGTTTCTGCACTTCAATATCCTGCTCCTCCAGGGGGTCCTGCCCATCCTTCCTCTAAACCAGGGCAGCGCCAGCCAGGCTTCCTCCTGTGTGGTAACTGCAGGGGGAAAACTCAGATAGGAGTTTCTAGTATTTACACCCATAAAGTCTTTTATTTCAGGAGGAGATGTGAGAAGACAAAGACCCATCCCCTTAAAAACCCCCAGCCTCAACTGGACTGCGCGCTCAGCCCTCTGCCTTGCTGCCTAGCCGCTCACCTGGCCTGCCCAGGAGTATTCTCTCCACTCAACCATGTAACCCTGCTCTCCCCCAGTCCTAGCGACTGTGCACTCTCTCTCAGGTTCTGTCTGGAGAGGTGCCCATCTGTTCTTATGGATGTCCCTTCCCTAATAAACCTTGCTATTTTACTTTCCACTGCTCTCTGTCTCATGCCTGAATTCTTTCTTGCGCAAAGACAAGAACCCTGCCATTCACGAGTAACACAAGGTGGGGGGAAAAACCCATCAAAAGACCTGATTTGGAATCTTATTTACACTGTATGGCTTGTCCTGATAAAACAAAAGAGCCATCGGAAGAGTGGGATATGTAACTTGTTTTACAGTAAACTGGGAGCTCAGAAGGGTGGACTCACCACTCCAGTGCAATTCTCTTGATAAGACTGGAAGCTCCCACACAGTGGGACAGGCACTTTAGATCTTGCTAAAGATAACTTTTGGGGGAAGCAAGCATTTTGCACCCTCAATTTCCACCAGGACCCACCTAACTGCCTATTATCCCAGCTGACTCCTCACACTAAGTTAAGTGGAAAACATTTCTCAGTATTGATTTGACTCTTCTCCCTGACTCACTGTAGCCTCCTTTCTCATGAGACTCTTCCCAACCTATACAGTCCCCTCAAAGACATGCAAACACTTCCTTCTCATCACCAGTGAATCAAGACCACCACTTCCTTGACTTCTTTCTTCTACATAAAATCTCTGTTTCTCTCTTTCCTGATGGAACAAAGACATAAGCCTCAGTCATTCCTGCTCACTGCCCAAATATTGATAAACATTGGAATTTATTTCTTGCCCTTGAATCTCCATTGGGTCTCACACCCTGTTGGCTTCATACCCCACTGTGCATTCTTATCCAGGTTCCTGAGGCCCTGCCTAGTTCCAGGCATTCACCTCTGCCTGCTGTCCCCTACCCTCACCCCCATCCCTAGCCCTCCTAAAATATAAAAAATCCCAGTGCCTAGGGTCAGGGCCTTCTGCCACATGTTCTATCAATGTGCACACCAACAGTTGGTGACCCACCTTTGCAGATTTATGTTCTCTGAATACCGTCTGGCTGTAAATTCGTATGCTGCCTCGCCTCTATTCTTTGCTCTTTGTCCTAACATTTCTCCCCCCCACCCACTATCACCACCCATCCCTTTGGGTCTTCTTATCTTGAAACCCCCCTCCCAGCCACTTCAGTGGGAAATTTCCAACTTAAATGAATCCTGCTTTTTTCTCTCTCTGTCTTATTCATGTGATAATTCTTTCTCTCTCTCTCTTCTTCCTTCCCTCCTCCCCCCTCTCTCTCCCTCTCCCCCTCACTCCACATGCACACACACATTTTAAAAGCTCCTCTATGTTCCTGTCTGTTTACTCTCACCCAGCACAAGTAGTTCCCTGTCCCAACTCTTCCTTTGACCATTCTTCACCTTTCTCTCTTTTCAATAATAATATAACTTACCCAAAGATAAAGCTACATATTCTAGCTTACTCACCGCCCCCGCTTTTCCTTAGCCCCCACCAATGCTTTCCTTTTCTCTCATTCCAAAGAGCTTGCTCTTGTAAAGGTCACCAGTGAACCAAATGACAAGTCCTAGCAAATCTAGTGGCCTGTTCTCTGTCCTTATTACCCATTGCAGTGTTTAAAAATACTGCCCAATAATTATTATTAAAATTTTTCTTTTCCATTAACTTTCAAAGAATGAATTATTTATTATGACTTTCCTCCTATCTCAGAGTTCACTTTGTTTATGTCTCCTTTCTGAGCCATCCTTCTTTCTCTACACTCTTATTATACAGAGTCCCTCAGAGTTCTGTTTTGCATGTATTTCATTCTCTACACATGCCTGGATGACAACTTTATTGTCTTTCTTATGCTTCCAGAAGTCTTTGTGAAATCGGACATGTCCCCCTAAAATTTATACAAAAATATGGCCCCTTAAAGTCCCCCAGAATTGCTATCTGGGATGCTATCGGAATTTGGGGTGCCATAAGATTTCACCATATGCTTACTAATAAATCCCCAATATTAGTAAGCCCAAGAGGGTTCTTGACTAATATTTAGAGAATTCTAAATACCAGCACAGATAAACGAGGCAGCATGGTATATTTTAGGCTTTATTTAGTGAGAAAGGTATCTAGAAAAGTGAGGGCAGGTTGGAGAGAGGGGAAAGTCTGGGAACTAGGATAGCGTTCATACCACTCACAGAGCAGCAAGCACCTTGAGCTGTTATCCACCGCTTATCACTGGCAGCAAAGCAGAGGCAGAGAGCTTTATTTAAGAGAGAGAGAGAGATAAATATGGGTTCATACTGAGCACCAGGAACCAGCCACATGGAGGAGCATCTAGGCCCAGAAGCCTAGGCCACACGCCCTGGAGACTCAGGGCTACAGCAAGAAGCCAGGGCCGAAGAGAAGGAGCAGATACACTGTGTCCCAGGCTTTTTTTTAAAAAAGATTAATTTATTTATTTTTGACAGGCAGAGTTAGACAGTGAAAGAGAGAGATGGGGAGAAAGGTTTTCCTTCCATTGGTTCACCCCCCTAATGGCTGCTACGGCCGGCACCCTATGCCAATCCAAAGCCAGGAGCTAGGTGCTTCTCCTGGTCTCCCATGCAGGTGCAGGGCCCATGCAAGCACCTGGGCCATCCTCCAGTGCCTTCCCGGGCCACAGCAGAGAGCTGGACTGGAAGAGGAGCAACCGGGACAGAATCTGGTGCCCCAACCAGGACTAGAACCTGGGGTGCCAGTGCTGCAGGCGGAGGATTAGCCAAGTGAGCTGCATTGCCGGCTGTGTGTCCCAGGCTTTTAACCCACTTCCAAAGGGGAGTGGTTAATTAACCTGATTGGCTAGTGGGCACCCAGGTGTGCCCAGGTAGGGGGATGAGGTCACACAGGGTCGTGGTGAAGGCGCGGTCTTCCAGCTCACAAACCTAATCAATTTTAACCTATATGGCTGCCTTCTTCATTTGAACTTAAAGGATTGTGCTTGTTCAAGTCCAGTCCACCTTGTGCTAGCTCTGTACATAACTTATTCCCCTTGTTTTATTCCAAAGCTCTTTAGAGATGGAACTGTGTTTAAATAACATTTATGGCTTCTTTCAGGCCTATCAGCGTTCATGCATATACTGATTCTTACTGTTGGAATTCAGTTAGTAGGGTTTAGAAGACCATGTACTAGAGAGCATCATCTGATTTTGTGATGGTAGTGCAAGTCAGGGGCCTCAAGTTTTTGCATTCTCTTTGTCAAAAGTGGAATAATTAACAAATGTGGACTAATTAACAAAATTGAATCACTGATACTGACAAATCAAAATTGTATGTTCAATAATGTATGTTCAGTTTGTAGTCAACAGTCAAATTTCATTAGGAATTGATTTGAAAAGAAAAAGCATATGCCATTTCTAATACACATAATAGAACCATGGTATCACTTTTCCAATCAGCCAGCCAATAAAATCTCTGTATTTTAGGTGATGTGTTAGCCTTCTGACTCTCTCAGCACTGCTCATCAATCGAGGTGCTGGGGGATATAAAAGCATACTAGCAACCATAGCCGAATGTTGGATAGAGCACTTCCATTTAGTCTCCTCAGTGTAGTATGGAAAATATTATAATGGCCATTTTACAAATGAAGAAAATGAGGTTTATAGACATACAATAATATGCCCAAGGTGAAACAGATAGAAGGAGGTAGCCACATAGAATCAGGGCCTACAGGACTACAGTACCCACCCGGGAGACTAATGATATGCACTTAGGAGTCAGGAAACAAGGGCTTAATCCTACCTTGCAAGGAGTATTCTGTTTGGATGCCAGAACCTTTACATATACAAACATTTCCATTAAATTAGAATACCTTTGTGTGGGGTATGCCCCAGGCAAAGACTCCCTTTCTTTGATAACCTGGTTCATTCACACATTCACAGGACATGGTGAAAACAAGTAATCATTTGACTCTCCACTACCATGGTAAGGCATCCGTCTTGTGTGTACTCCGTTCACGTTACAGTTTAATGGGTAAGTACAAACCAAGAATAGATACCCAATTTTACAATTCTAGGAAACTAGAATTCTAGTTTTTTTTTTTTTTCTTTCAATGCTAGGAAATTTAAAACTTGCTCATTAAGAGGAAAAAAAATGTACTATGGAGCTATGATTTGATTTATACAGTCATATGCTAGAAACTACACTACAATCATCACTTGATTTATGCTTCATATTACCTCTCTAAAGTGAGGCTTTTATAATCTACTTTTCCCAGTGAGTTACCTGGGTTCAGGGGAGGTTAAGTAATTTCCCAAGACTACACAGATGGTAATTCTCAAAGAAAGGACTCAAACAGAGGCCACCCGACTCCAAAGTAAAATGATAATTCTTGCTTAATGCTTCTGATTCCATTAGTTATGTTTAAAAAATGGGTATTTGGTGGATTTTCTAGTGGTCCTTTAAATTTCATCAAAGCATAGTAACAAGTGCACCTATTAGAAGTAAAAAAAAAAAAAACCTAAATGAAAGATCTCCGCGAGTGAGATCCCAGTGGAAAGAACGGGTCATCAAAGAAGGAGGTACCTTTCTCTGAAGGGAGGAAAGAACTTCCACTTTGACCATGGCCTTGTCTAAAAATTATCAGAGTCAGTGAACTCAGGGGGTTTCCATAGCCTTGGCAGCTCATGCCAAGAGCCTAGGTTGATTACTGATGCCATAAACAAGAGTGTCAATTTGTTAAGTCAACAACAGGAGTCACTGTACACTTACTCCTCATGTAGGATCTCTGTCCTTAGTGTGCTGTACATTGTGATTTAATGCTATAACTAGTACTCAAACAGTATTTTTCACTTTATGTTTCTGTGTGGGAGCAAACTGTTGAAATCTTTACTTAATGGATGCTAAACTGATCTTCTATATATAAAGAGAAATGAAAATGAATCTTGATGTGAATGGAAGGGGAGAGGGAGTGGGAAAGGGGAGGGTTGTGGGTGGGAGGGACGTTATGGGGGGGGAAGCCATTGTAATCCATAAGCTGTACTTTGGAAATCTATATTCATTAAATAAAAGTTAAAAAAAATAAATAAAATCTAAAAAAAATCTCTGCTAATGAGACTGATGGACCTGACCCAAGATTATACTCAGATACTGTGAACTAAAATTTGCTTGGAAAAATTTCAAGCATAGAAAATCTGATTTCATAGAAAACTGATTTCCAAAGAATTATAAAGCAAATCAAGTCTTCATGAAGATTTCGGTGCTAGAATTGGCATAAATTAGGTATCTGACTTTTTTTTGATGGTTATAATAAATTCAAATGCAACATGAAAAAAAAAAAAGAAGTATGTGTGGTGCTAGCGCTGTGGCTCACTTGGTTAATCCTCCGCCTATGGCACCGGCATCCCATGAGGGTGCTAGGTTCTAGTTCCAGTTGCTCCTCTTCCAGGCCAGCTCTCTGCTGTGGCCTGAGAGGGCAGTGGAGGATGGCCCAAGTGCTTGGGCCCCTGCACCTGCATGGGAGACCGGGGGAAGCGCCTGGCTCCTGGCTTCAGATCAGCACAGCGCCAGCCATGGCTGACATTTGGGGCATGAACCAATGGAAGGAAGACCTCTCTCTCTCTCTCTCACTATCTTTAACTTTACCAGTCAAGTAAATTAAAAAAAAAAAAAAAAAAGTATTCGCACAATTGGATTTTCACAAACTGAGCACACTAAGATAATCAGGACCCAAGTCAAGAGACAGAATAATACCAGCATCCTTAGAGTCCCCATATCTTGGTATTCAATAGCATAAGTAATTTTGCTGATTTTCCAATAAACAGATGGGTATGCTCCCTTTGAGTTCTGCTTATCTCACTTATGTTTGTGAGGTTCATTCTAATTGTTCCATGTATCTACAAATCATTTCTTTTCATTTTGATATGGTTCAGTGGATTTTATTATTATATTTACTTTTGTATAAAATAAAAATACTGCTGATTGTTCTCTCACACACAAAAAAATGAAGTTCAACTAGAAATTCCAAACATACATTTAAATGGATGCAAGAAAGTATTAAAAGGTGAGAACAGCTGGCCGGCACCGCTGTAGCTCAATAGGCTAATCCTCCACCTGTGGCACCGGCACACCCGGTTCTAGTCCCGGTCGGGGTGCTGGATTCTGTCCCGGTTGCCCCTCTTCTAGGCCAGCTCTCTGCTGTGGCCCGGGAGTGCAGTGGAGGATGGCCCAAGTCCTTGGCCCTGCACCCCAGGAGAAGCACCTGGCTCCTGGCTTCGGATCAGAGCGGTGCACCAGCCGCAGCGGCCGTTGGGGCGTGAACCAACAGAAAAGGAAGACCTTTCTCTCTGTCTCTCTTTCTCACTGTCCACTCTGGCAAAAAAAAAAAAAAAAAAAAAAAAAAGTGAGAACAGCTGACATCAGGATATTACCCATATGTGTTTATAAATTTATAGTGATTTTCATAGAGACTCCCACAGCCTGTTTTGGAAGATTATACATTATAACTTCTTTTTTTTATTTTTTTTTATTTATTTTTATTTTATTTATTTTTATTTTTTGACAGGCAGAGTGGACAGTGAGAGAGAGAGACAGAGAGAAAGGTCTTCCTTTGCCGTTGGTTCACCCTCCAATGGCCGCCGCGGCCGGCGCGCTGCGGCCGGCGCACCGCGCTGATCCGATGGCAGGAGCCAGGAGCCAGGTGCTTTTCCTGGTCTCCCATGGGGTGCAGGGCCCAAGCACCTGGGCCATCCTCCACTGCACTCCCTGGCCACAGCAGAGGGCTGGCCTGGAAGAGGGGCAACCGGGACAGAATCCGGCGCCCCGACCGGGACTAGAACCCGGTGTGCCTGCGCCGCTAGGCGGAGGATTAGCCTACTGAGCCGCGGCGCCGGCCCATTATAACTTCTTTTTCATTATTTGCCATGTATGCTTATTTTGCTTAGTAGGAATTTCTTATTTATTTTTTTGAAAGAATCTTCGTATTTAGAATGAGTCAGACACCATTCACAATAGAATGGAAATATCACAAGCAAAATTATTAATAAATATTTTCATACGAAAGTAAAGCTCACATTCATGCTATTAAATAGATTCTTTAAAAATAGGAAGGACACAGACAGGAAGGATATTTTTGTTCAAAGGTTCCGTATTTTGGGATCATTAAAACTGTTTTACATTCACGTAGTTTTTTCTAGTTCAAAAAGTTTCTTCAAACAGCCCTTAAATGACCAAAGGAAGAAAGCAAGGGTCCATAGTCTATCAATAATGAAATATTTTCTTTTACTAAGATGCTGTCTCTTGTAGGCTTTTCATCCTGTTACCATAGCCCTCCACTCTTCCACCTAGCACAAAACTAAAAGAAACAGACCTTCCAGTTGTAGATTTTTTTTCACAAGAACTAGCTCAGACATAAAAATGCATCTCATATAATAATTTCTTGAAATATGGTATTGTCATACCTCTGGCTTTATTTTTGTCTTCCTTCTTTGCTTTTGAAGTCTAGGGTACTCTAAATATGAGGCGAAGTCGTCTTGCTATGATAAAGCCTTTCAGATGTTATTAATCTAGTTTCTTTTGACTCATGCCTTCCCTCTTCTATCTAAAGGTTTTGGACAACTCTAATTAGACTATATTGTCTTCTCCCCTGAGTTCTTACACCTGTTACTTCTCTTTTTCAACTTCCCTCTGCTGCTTCATTTCCATTTTAAGATCCTGCTTCATCCTTTACGGTGGCTTCTTCCAGCTACATCCATTTCCTGTCTCATTGTAAACCAAGTCCTGATCCCATGCATGAGGCTCCTCCACCAGACTCCAACTGCCTTCCTGCAGCGTTTTTATACTTGTTTTCTTAAGAACTGTTTAGCACTTAATTTTTTTAACTGTTAATTAACCAATTGTACATATTTATGGGATCCCATGTATATTGTATAATATACATTGTATATGTATTCTATGTATATATAATATACATTGTATAGTCATTGTATAATATTCAAATCAGGGTAAATATATCCATCTCCTCAAACACTTACTATTTTGGGGGGGTAAAAAATTCACAATTCTTTCATCTGGTTTTGTATGGTTTTGTATTTTTTTTTTTGAAAAAATATATGGTGTATATCATTACCCACCTTACTGTGCAGTAGAATATCAGGACTTTTTGCTGATTTTAAACTCTAACTTGGTGCTTGTTAATTAACCTCTCTTCATCTCTCCCTTCCCCTTATTCTCCCCAGCTTCTGGTAACCACCATTATACTCTCAACTTCTGTAAGATCGGTCATCTCCGACATCAATTTCACATGGAAAGTCATGTCGTACTTGTCATTCTGTGCTTGGTTTGTTTCACTCAATATTGTGATCTGCAGTTCAATCTATGTTGTTGAAAATGATAAGATTTCATCATTTTTTGTCTGAATAGTATTCTATCATGTATGTGTTCCACATTTTCTTTATTTGTTCATCAGTTAGTAGTCACCTAGGTCATTTCCATTTCTTAGCTGTTGTGAGTAGTACTTCAATAAACATGGTGTTACAGATGTCTGTTTGACAGACTGAAATCATTTCCTTGGATCACTTCACCTCTTGCTTCCTGCCTCTTAAACGGACCTTCTGTACACTTTGGCATAACTTTGAGGTGAGGGAATGGGTGAAGAGTTTGCATGGTCCTTTGTAGGACAGTGAGAGAAGAACTTCCCACTAGGGTTCTCTGGATCTATTAGTGATCATCTTCTGGTCACCTCTCTTTCTAATGTAGCTCCTTATATGAGCAGAGTTCATAACAACATCAGCTTATGAATTCATTCACAATCATTCACTGAGTGTCTTCTGGGCCTGCTTTTAGTTTTATACAGTAATCATAGGTTGATGCTTTGGGTTATAAGTTGTTACTGCATTTTCTTCTAGAAGTAAAGAAGTCCATAGTAACAGAAACAGAAAAGATAACAGAAACAGTTATCTTTTCAGAGAGTCAATTAGGTAGACTACCCAAGTGAAGATACCTCTGAGTAGTCATGTCTCTCTTTGATATTGTCAAAACATATGCATAGAACAGGGCTTAAACAGGAGAACCGTTAATAGTATTAAAAACAAGGAAGTTTCTTTTTTTTCTTAGTTGATTCCTGCCACCAAAACTAACGGTAGGCATTGCTTCTGCCCTTAAAGACACAGTGGAATAGGATACACCATTATGTAAAACTGGTGTGTGAACACACATACACACAGATACACACACACACATACAAACATACACACACATAAATGACAGAAGGAGATAATAGCAAATGCAGTACAGCTCAAAATCCACAAAAATAACAATGGTTGAGAAAGAAGCAGTTGGAAAAGTCTTAGTGAGGAGCTGCTATTTAAACTCTGTTTTGAAAGTGAGTGGAATGTAGTAGCTATGCAGAAAGGGCATACACATTACTCACACAGGTACATAGAGAAGAGGAGAGGCTCGTGGGAGAAATTCACTGAGGTAAAGTACTAGCTTGAGAGAAGTGTGTACCCAGTACAGAGCACTGAGCTGATGCCCTATGAACAGGAGGATCACACGGATGACTGGCAGGAAGGGTTTCTTAAGGAATTCACTAGGTGGCACTCTTTCTTTTTTGGCAGTGTCTTCATAATAAATGGCCGAATACTTGGAATTGCTACTGAGTTTCTTCCAGGTACCTGATGAAAATAGATGCAACCTGAGATATCGTAACCTTTCTGTCTCTGTGGTTGGTGCATGGAATGCTAGGAATGAGGAGTCTCAAGTGAAATAATTGACACTGTTACATGTGTGATAGCCTCACAATTGAGAATAATTGAGATTCTTATATGTGTGATAGTCTGAAAGTGTTTTTGCTTGGTAAATTTTTGTTGGTACTCACAGTTCTTTCATTTCAGTATTTTATTTAAAGTTTTCTTTTTCCAAAAAATATATTTACTTGAAAGGCAAAATGACAGAGAGAAGGAGAGGGAGTGAGTGTGGGAGAGAGGGAGAGAGGGAGAGAGGGAGAGAGGGAGAGAGGGAGAGAGGGAGAGAGAAGAGAAGAGAAGAGAAGAGAAGAGAAGAGAAGAGAAGAGAAGAGAAGAGAGAAGACAGAGAAGAATCTTCCATTCTCTGGTTTACACCCCAGATGGTCAAAATAGCCAGGGCCAGGCCAAAGCCAAGAGCCAGGGACTCCAGCCAGATTTCCTACTAAGGAGGCAGGGGCCCAAGCACTTGTGTAATTTTCTGGAATCTTGTCCGGTGCATTAGTCGGAGGCTGGACTGAAAGCAGAGCAACTGGAGGTGCTGATGTTATAGTGTAGTAGATCAAACCAGCTACTGCACCTCTGGCATTGCATATTGAAGCTCTGGTTCAAGTTCAAAGCTCTAGTTCTTTTCCAGCTTCCTCCTAGTGTGCCTTGGAAGGCACTGGAGAATGGTCCAATTTGCTGGGGCCTCTGAAACCCATGTGGTAAACCTGATGGAATTCCTGGTTCGTGGCTTCAGCCCAGCCCAGCTCTGGCTGTTGTTGCTATATTGGGAATGAACCAACCGTTGGAAGGCCACTCTATCTTTCTCCTCCTGTGTCCCCCACCCCCAACACTATGCCTTCCAAATAAACAAATAAATAAATGCATTTTTTAAAAAGGTATTTTTGTGCCAGAGATTTTGAAATATATGCTTAGTTTTTTGTTTTTGTTGTTAAAAATTTATTTATTTATTTGAAAGACAAAGTTACAGAGAGAGAGGTCCTCCATCTGCTGGCTCACTCCCCAGATGACTACAATGGTCTGAGCAGTGCCGATCCGAAGCCAGGAGCCAGGAACTTCTGATCTCCCACGTGGGAGCAGGGACCCAAGGACTCGGGCCGTCTTATACTGCTTTCCCAGGCCATAACAGAGAGCTTGGTTGGAAGTGGAGCAGCCGAGACTCAAACTGGCGCCCACATGGGAAGCTGGCTTTTCTCACTCCGCCACAGCGCAGGCCCCACATAGGTTTTTTAGAATGCACATTTTCCTTTTATGACTTTAAATCATATGATAGAAAATGTAATGGAAAAGGATTTAACTAATATATAGCTAATTACTTTTCTTATAATTAATATCACACCTTCTGGAAATAGTGGAAATAAAGTCAAAAACTAAAATTATAGCACAATACTGGGTCACATGTTAACTTTGAAATATATAGATTCTCAAATCAATCAGAAATTATTTTTGTAATTGATTTAGACATTTTTACAAAGAGATTGACAGGTATTTGAATAATGTGTGCAGTGAACTGACAATTTAAATCCAAAATTCTCTGGAATAATTATACTTCTAATTATCCCTAAGAGTGCTGCGGATCACATTTTGTTATTGTTCTTTATTAATGAAATAAGAAACATTGTCCTGATGTGCCCCTTTCAAGGTTTTCTTTCTTTCTTTTCCTTCCTTCCTTCCCTCCCTCCTTCCTTCCTTCCTTCCTTCCTGCCTTCCTTCCTTCCTTCCTTCCTTCCTTCCAATTTTATTTCTTTATTTGAGAAGTAGAGCCACAAACAGTGAGAAGAAGAGACAGAGAGAGACAGAGAGGTCCTCCATCTGCTAGCTCATTCTCCAAATGGCCACAATGTCTGGAGCTATGCCAATTGGAAGCCAGGATGTCCTACCCGCTACCCTGCCCCAGGTCTCCCATGCAGGTGCAGGGGCCCAAGCACTTGGGCCATCTTCTATTGCTTTCCAAAGGCCACATCAGACAGCCAGATCAGAAGAGGAGCAGCCAGGACAAGAACCGGCGCCCATATGGGACGCCGGCACCGCAGGTAGAAGATTAACCTACTGTGCCACAGTGCTGGCCCCCATCTTTCTAAAATATTTTAATTATTTAGGAAAAATACAAAAATACTAAAAATCATTGTCATTGCAATTTATATTTTAAGGGTATGCATTTAGCCTGGTTTTTAAGATGTCTACATCCCCTATCAGAATATCAGGATGTGATTCCCAACTCCAGCTCCTGACTTCAGCTTCCCAACATACCTTAGGAGGCAATGGTGATGCAGTGGTAATGACTCAAGTGGTTGGATCCCTGCCACTCACTTGGGAGACCTGGATTTTGTTCCTGCTCCCAGCATCAGCCTGTCCCATCTTTGGCCATTGCCAAACTTTTGAAGAACAGACCTGTGAATGGGAACTTTCATTTTCTCTCTGTCTTACTCTCAATCTCTCTCTCCTTTTCAAAGAAATAAATACTTTTTTTAAAAATAAGGAACTTATTTTAAGGAACGTATGTAAAATGTCATATACTTTATGAATTTCTGATAAGAGGGCAGTAACAAGGGCAGGGATTTGACACTGTAGATAAGATAGCAGTTGGGATGCTGATTCCCTTATATTGGAGTGCCTGGATTCAATTTCATGTTCTGCTGCTGATTCTAGTTTCCTTCTACTGTCCATACTGGGGTATAGCAGGTGATAGCTAAACTCACGGCCAGCCATGGATTCATTTCCTGGCTTATAATTTGCTTCAGATTGGCCCAGGCACAGCCTTACAGGCATTTGGGAAGTGAATCTGCACATGGTAAACCTCTCTGTTAGTCTGTCTCCTCTTTCTGTCTTTCAATTAGAAATAAATATATCAATTGTTTAAAAAAAAAGTGGTAACAAAGTTTCCAAACTTCTTGGTAAACTAGCCAGTATTTTCACTGAGGGTTGAATAATGAAACTGGGAGGACAAATATAAAAAAAAATAAGCAAGTAAACAAATCTGAAAGAGAAAAAGTCTGTAAGTAGTATGTATATAAAAAGGGGAATTCTGGTCAGTTTATTACATGTAACAGAGTATGATGTTTTTTAAGAGGCAGAGTTACAGACAGAGAAAGAGAGAGAGAGAGAGAGGTGTCTTCCATCTGCTGATTCACTCCCCAAATGGCTGCAAGGGCCAGAGCTAGGCCAATCCAAAGCCAGGAACCAGAGGCTTCTTCTGGGTCCCCCACATGAGTGCAGGCGCCCAAGCACTTGGACCATCTTCGACTGCTTTCCCAGGCCATAGCAGAAAGCTGGATAGGGAGAAGAGCAGCTAGGACACAAACCAGCTGCCCTATGGGATGCTGGTGCTGCAGGCAGAGACTTAGTCCACTACGCCACAGCAGTGCCCTGTATTATAAGTTTTGTGAAAAGAAAAGAAACGAACAAAACAAAATATACAGAGTTTGAATTTTTTTGTATTTTTTTGGTTTGCACCTAAGCAGATCTAAGAGATCTTGAATATGTATGGAAGGAGTAAATGCTGTATGTTCTTGATAACACTCTCTCATGTACAAAACTTGACTTTCTCTTGCTCTTTAGACCCAAAGACCATTTTCTGTTGATGGTGGCAGTGCAAGAAGGAAGGAAGCTCTTCCCTGTATCACTGCTTGAACTCGTTACACTGAGGGGAGAGTGAAAGCTGCATGAGATTCTGGAGTTGATCTACTGCATGTGCTTCTATTGCTGATATTCTTATTGGACACATTCTGTTTCTTGCTCCCAGCCATCCCCTCCTTTTAAACCACTTCATTCTGTTCTTCAGTGTCCTGCGTATTGCTGAACCTAGTGGGCACACTGCTGGATTCTTCGCTTCCTTGATTACTTCTGAAAAAGGCAGCTACTCCTACTTGTACCTCCTACAAGTACGGTAAGTGTTTATTGGACATCTTTCCTTGGATGTCTCTCATACACTTGAATGGGATTTACCATCTCTCTCTCCTCCATTGTCCAAATCTCAATTATTGTTCCCTTATATAAGTCAGAAACCCGGCTTTCTCTCCCAGATCCTTCATTTAATCAACTTTCAGTGATATTTATTCTATCTCCTGTGCTTCTCTACGTACATCAATTTTCTCCCATCTTGACCACCACTACCCTAGTATATGCCACTGGTTTCTCACGCTATACCACTGAAGTGAATCTGCACTGGTCCCCTAGCATTCAAATTAATCTATGGTCTGTCCTGAGTCAGGACTGCTTCATTGATTTCCTACTGTCCATGGGATAAAGC
Organism: Oryctolagus cuniculus; assembly: GCF_051225735.1. NCBI lineage: Eukaryota > Metazoa > Chordata > Mammalia > Lagomorpha > Leporidae > Oryctolagus > Oryctolagus cuniculus. Next base: position 100,888,987 of record NC_142871.1, on the reverse strand, counting down.
TCGACATTTTGTTGGTTTTACTTGGCCTCCTATGGCCTGTGTTTACATGCATCTCCAGTCTACCTCTCTTCCCACTCTCAATGAGGGCTTCTAAGATAATGAATTTTCTGTGTTCTTGCTTCATGCCAATTCATTCCGCCTTGTAAGCTTCCATATATACCAATTCCCTTTCCTGAGATCTGACAAAATCTGTCATTCTTCAGATAAAAGTTTAAAGAGCACTTCTTTGGGGTTGCTAGCTCTCTCCAAGACTGTCTGTATCCAACATGTTTTATGTATTTTGTTTGTATTCTCAGATCTTTGTACAGTGGGTAGCACATAGGGTAAAAATAGAGCTGAACCAATTGAATCATTTTACTTAACAGACAGTAACATATATGTTTTCATGTCTCCTCTGCTATGTTGTGAAGTCCTTACCAGCAAAGGCAGAACTTCCACCTACAGAGTTGATGTCTGAAAGCATTGAGTGAGTTAGTGAGTGCCTGAATTACAAAGAGGGGTACCTATACTTGGCTCCTGTACTAAGAGCTGGGGTATGACAGTGAAGTGTGATGAGAGTTATGTGAAAGCACAGAGAATCATGAGAGACTGTAATCTTTATGAAGGTACGACTGTACACAGGCAACATATATATAAAACAGGAACATAAACTAGAGATGTGTGAGTATCCATGGGAGAGGTTCTTTTTTTTCTGCACCCTTGAGAAAAAACATTGATGGAACAAATGGGGAGCAAAGCAAAAGCCTTTTCTCATGATGTAACACCAAGAAATTTTAGAGGAGAGTTGAAATTGCAACATGAAAAAAGAAGCTTCATGACAGATTTTTGGATAAAATACAAATACATTTAAAATAAAAAATGTAAAAACTGGGCACAGAAGAGGGAAACTAAAGATTTGGTTTATAAATTCCTGTTCATAGAAAAACATACTATTTTTTTAAAGGTTTACTTATTTATTATTTGAAAGCCAGAGAGTTACAGAGAGGCAGAGGCAGAGAGAGAGGGAGAGAGGTCTTCCATCTGCTGGTTCACTTCCCAAATGGTTGCAACAGCCAGAGCTGTGCTGATCCAAAGCCAGGAGCCTGGAGATTCTTCCAGGTCTCCCACGTGGGTACAGAGGCCCAAGGACTCGGGCTATCCTCTGCCACTTTCCCAGGCCATAGCAGAGAGCTAGTTCAGAAGTGGAGCAGCTGGGACTTGAACCGGTGATCATATGTGATGATGGCACTGCAGGTGGCGGCTTTCTCCACTACTTCACAGTGCCAGCCCCGCAAATGCTGGTTTTAATAAATGTTTAATTTAATATTTAATTACTTTGGTTGTTGGACTATTATAATTTCTAAATACTAAAGGAAATAACTAAATTAATCCTATGATGTTGCAAAAAGCATAAGTATATTTGTATGTAAGAATTTGTCATAGAACTGATTCAATAATATTAAATCTATGAATCAATAGTTGAAACATACAATATTGTGTAATTATATAATTTGTCCTTGACAACTAACTTACAGTAAAATCTTTGCTCTCAATTATGGGAATGCATAATTTTCTAAAATTTTATACATTAGAAAATGAAAAGGAAAATAAACGTAATCTAATCTGGCTCTCATTTTACATGAGAAGAAATCCATGCTTGCAAAGTAAAAATATCCAGAACTCTTGGAACTTCTTGTCCTTGCCCTGGGATAAGCTTCAGGGGTCCCTCTTTCATTTTTCTTCTCTGTTACTCAAGGTCACCACTACCTTATGTGTTCCATTTCTCTAATTAATAGCATATCAATGTTTTCAGTCAGTTTCAAGGTCTGTAATTCCAATAAGATTTCTACTGTGAAGAGAAAAAAAGGAAAAATGGGGGGTGGGAATTTGACTCAGTGGCTAAGATACCATTTGGGACTCCCATATCCCATATCGGAGTTACTGGGTTCAAGTCTCAACTCTGCTCCCAGTTCCAGTTCCCTGCTAATGTGTACTCTGAGAGGCAGAAGATGATGGCTCAAATAGTTGTTCCCTGTTACCCATATAGCAGACCCAGGTTGAGTTCTGGGCTCCTGGCTTTGGCCTGACCCAGCCATGACTGTTTTAAACATTTGAGGAGTGAATAGCAGATGAGCACTTCATTTATTATCTCTTTGTTTCTGCATTTCAAACAAATAAAAACATCATATTTTAAAAATAGAAACACTTCTTATTGATATCTTGATGTAGCTGTCTCTTTTGATCTACACTGAAATGTTGTGACTTGTCTAGATAACTATTATTTGTTTTACAAATAAAAATTGAGCCTTTGTAGAGTTAAGTGGTCTAACCAAATCCACAGACAGTGCATGAAAGGATGGGATATCAGTCAGGTCTTCCAACATTAACCCCACATATCACTTGTTCTCCACTACCCTTGTATGCTACCACTGAGACAAGAAAATAGTATATTTTACTTATTATTTTGTAGCCAAATTTTGCAGTACAAATGAATAAAATGAAAAGAGTTATTCAGAATTGTATCTTACATAAGCTTTTTTTTAGAATTATGAAAAACAAATCTTGTCTTTATATACTTTGAATATAAAGCCTATATGCCTATTTGTCCATAGAGGAACCTGTTTATATTTAAGGAGATTTCTTCCTGTGGGCTACATTAACTAACTGGTGCTTTTATTTTTTCATTCTTGTATTTATTCATCTATTCAACAAGCATTTTTGAGCCCTGTTGATATCAGCCAGGAGACTAAAAGATAAATAAGATAAAGTCTCAGTTTTCAAAGAATTCACTCATGGGGGCCAAGAAAATGTCTCAGTAGGAAATGAGTATACAATAATATTACATAAATTGACATAAAATAGGCACAGTATTACAGGAGCACAAAGATGATTTATCTAATTTATTCTGGATGTGGGTCTATGACCTAAACTGTGTGTCACCAGTTACAGAAGCATTTCATGCAGAGAGCCCATCATAGCTGCAGAGTATCAGTAGATAAGCAAGATGTTGGTGTGCATGTGTGTGTTATTTGACTGTAATCAAGTGCATCTTTTGTTTAAGCACATACAAGATAAAGAATGGATATAAATATAGCCAACATATGAAGGATCTTGTATATTACCATGTTAAGGATTTCAGCCTTTTATGCTGTAGGTACACAATGGAAGGAACCATTAAGGTGTTAAGCCGTGATTACATCTGCATTTCGATAGGTGGCCTTGGCTAGTTGATTAAGAATGGATTTGAAGAGCAGAGCTTAGAGATATTTTGTTTGGTTATCTTTATTCCAATTTATCCTGTGAAGTAAAACCCAATCAAGTCCACGTATTCACATGAATGAAGCAATGGCAAAACAAATGGACAGAAGTAGCAAATCTTACAGTTATAGAATATAATGCAATTTTCTTGGGTTTTTATAGTTTTGCATACATAAAGAGTATCTGAAAATTCTAAGACTTCAGTTCTTGGTGGACATTTCAAATTCATGGAATAAGGGTATGGAGGTTGTCAAAAAAATCTATGGTTTCACAATAATATCATTAAAAACTGACATAACTGCTCAATGAAAAAAAGATTAATTTTAGAAAATAGCCAGAAAAGGGGAGTTGCATGAAAGACACTGGGAACCTGTGATGTGAGACAATACTTGATTTGTGTTTACAGAAGAGGATATACTAAGTTTGTGTAGAATCTGCTCATTTGGACCACAAGACCTGTGGATTTCATCTGAATGGATTTCTGATCATAAAAGAGAATTCTAGTATCCCCAAACAATAGGGGATTGAGAATACAGCCAACACTGTAAAATTGGAAAACCAGAAGTAGTGATATTATGGACAAAGCTCTATATCTGTTACGTTTATCATAATAAAATGATGAATATAGATATACCTTAGATAAAAAATCCAACAAGAAATTGTATCACTACTAGAGTATTAGGGATGACAAATTATTTTGTATTGATCAGTGTTTCCAGGACTGAGACTAGTAGGCAGAGGGAAGATAAATCTCAAGCTTGCAGGGCTAAGACAGAATTTCTGCAGATGGTATTAAGCATCTTCCTGAATGATAATACTTACTCTGTCTCAAAAGGTGATATTCTTGAAAGTAGTCCAAAAGAAAAATTGCTGCGTTTTTTCCTCCACTTTTGTCTGGAGGAAAATTATAGCTCTACATTGCCAGTCAGAACCATAATCTTAGGATAGAGCAGTTTTGAGGAAGTTCTTTTGTTGGCTCTGTGGAGAGAGTCAGAGGTCTTGAGCAGTAACTCTTATTTGAAGTTACTGCTAAAAGGAAAAAGGAAGGTAGAGGATTTTTTAAGGAGAAAACACACACTCATTCCAACTGATGTTCTAAAAATTTGGCTATTTCCAGTCATTCTGACCACTTCTGTTACTTTTAAACTTTGCTGGACATCAGATCACTTGAAGAACTTGTTGAATAAATATCCCTGGGAGCTACACAAATACTACCATGTCAGATATCAGAGATGTCATAGAGTTAATAAGTGATTTGTGAGGTTTAAAAGAAGCAGAATTATGGTGTAGCACAGTAAGATGAATTTTCAAAATGGATGGCCAGAGTCCCCTGCCTTTGCTCCACTGACACAAATATAGCTTTCCGGTTTTACTGAAAAGGGAATTTAAAAAGAATGATCGGGGCTAGTGCTGTGGCTCAACAGGTTAAAAGCCCCAGCCTGCAGCGCCAGGATCCCATATGGGCACCGGTTCTAGTCCCGGCTGCTCCGCTTCAGATCCAGCTCTCTGCTATGGCCTGGGAAAGCAGTAAAAGATGGCCCAAGTCCTTGGGCCCCTACACCCACGTGGGAGACCTGGAGGAAGCTCCTGGCTCCTGGCTTCGGATCAGCTCAGCTCTGGCCACTGCAGTCATATGGGGAGTGAACCAGCGGAATGGAAGACCTCTCTTTCTCTCTCTCTGGCTCTACTTCTCTCTCTAACTCTTCTGTTTTCCAAAATAAATAAAATAATTCTTTTAAAAAAAAGAATGATCAGTATTAGTTGGTGTTTTCAAAGATTTATTAATCATGGCAGTTCTAGTTAGAATTCAGTTCTACAAAGAAGAATAATTACTCATGATTATTTCTTGGATTCCTGCAATGAATTTTATCTGAGACTGACTCTGTGGAAATCTAGATCTCAAGTAGGAGGTGTGTGTTATTATACCTGTATAACTTTGTTTTGGATCTATAGCTAAGAAGAGGAAAAATTTAACAGTAAATAAACTTGATTTCATTTTTTAAAAAGATTTATTTATTTATTGGAAGGCAGAGTTAGAGAGAGGCACACACACACTCACTCACACACACACACACACACACACACACACACACAGAGTCTTCCATCTGCTGGTTCATTATCCATATGGCTGCAAAGGCCAGAGCTGGGCCTATCTGAAGCCAAGAGTCTGGAGGTTCTTCCAGGTCTCCCACGTGGGTTTAGGGGCCCAAGGACTTGGGCCATCTTCTACTGCTTTCCCAGGACATAGCAGAGAGCTGGCTCAGAAGTGGAGCAGCCAGGACTTGAAACAGCACCCATATAGGATGCTGGCACTGCAGGCGGTGGCTTTACCCACTATGCCACAGTACCAGACCCTAATTTGATATTCTTGACATAGAAATTTGGGTGTTAGGAGGAAGAAATATCAAAGAAACAAAGTCTTATTCTCATAACTGCCCTCTAAATTAAAGGACCCAAGAAGCATCTATTGGATATTGCAACCTTTTTTTTTTTTTTTTTTTTTTTTTTGACAGGCAGAGTGGATAGTGAGAGAGAGAGAGAGACAGAGAGAAAGGTCTTCCTTTGCCATTGGTTCACCCTCCAATGGCCACTGCGGCCGGCGTGCTGTGGCAGGCGCGCCGCACTGATCCGATGGCAAGATCCAGGTGCTTCTCCTGGTCTCCCATGGGGTGCAGGGCCCAGGCACTTGGGTCATCCTCCACTGCACTCCCTGGCCACAGCAGAGAGCTGGCCTGGAAGAGGGGCAACTGGGACAGAATCCGGTGCCCCAACCGGGACTAGAACCTGGTGTGCCGGCGCTGCAAGGCGGAGGATTAGCCTATTGAGCCATGGCGCCAGCCAATATTGCAAACTTTTGGGATCCTAGAAACCATCATAGTTTACTAATATATTCAAGTTCTTCTGTGTGGAAAGTTACCAGACTCAGGGTTTGTTCCAATTTTTTTTTTTTTTTTTTTTTTTTTTAGTCTCTGTAATTTTGATTCCACAACCATTACATACCAATTGATTCATGGACATAATGGAGTATCATTGAAGTATACAAAGGATTGGAATCCCACACATTTGCAAGAAGATTGGTCAAAATGGAATTGATTGTTCTAAGTGATAAGCCAGCCATGGAATGGCTAATACCCATACTTTATCTCATATGCAGTTGTTAAAAAACAAAACAAAACTAGAGTTCCCTGAACTTATAGTAGAGAATACTAGAAGTTAGGAAGTGGGTGAGGGAGGATAAAGGGAATTTGAACCAAAACACAGTCAGATAAAAGGAATAAGTTCTAGCATTCCACAGCACAGTAGGTTGACTGTGGTTTACAATAATGCTTCATACGCTGTACAAAGAACTAGAAGAGAGGAGCTAGTAGGCTCCAGACACAAAAAGATAAGGAAATAGAAAAGCTAGTTGCTACGTTTTATGTTTATGAAATACACATGTATTGAAATATTGTACTTTTCCTATAAAAGGTTCAAGTATTGCATGTTAACCAAAAAATTTTAAAAATGTTTTAAAAAATAAATAAAATCTTTTTTTGTTTCTATATGGGAGATGAGTTAGAAATTGTTATTGATCATAGCGTCATTTTTGTTAAGATGAATTTGTTTTTGGGATTTTAGAGCTCTCCTACAAATAACATATAAATACAAAAAATGAAAATTTGAAAAATTAAAAAAATTATGTACTCTGGGCTTTTAAGAGATGCACATATTTGAACATGCATATAAGTTTTATACAAATCTCTGTGTTCTTTCTCTGTGTATGTGTTTGGCCAAGATTATATTTTTGTGATATTTGTAAGATGAAGGAAATTGATTAAGTTTATAATATGGAGGAAATTGACTTGTAAAAGAAATGGTTTACTTTCTGGAACACTCTGTCATGGCCTGTGAGTTACAGAACATCGAGTTTGTTTCCACAATGAAAACTTTCATTTCCTGTATCAAAAATATCGACCACAGTACAATGACTCCAGAGAAAAGCTTTTTAAAAAATAGAATTATGTTTCTAAGTGACTTCTAGTAGGAAAATAAGATATGAAGCTTTTCATAATCACACATACCTTTTAATTTTCATTTTACTAATAAATGAATGTACACTGGAATTTAATAATAGTGTTTTTGTTAAGCCTATATATAGAGTCATTAAATAGGTTGATTGTGCAAATAGGTAACACTAAACTACGCATAAGAACATGTTTCATCTCATGTCCTTCCTGAGTGAGTCCGCTTTCTTCTTTCCTTAAGTGAGAAACGTTATCATTTCAGCTTCATGCATTATGGAGTAACTTTGGTTTACTCAGCTGCCTTCCCTGGTATCCATTTTGCACTCATTCACCTGGCTTAATCATGAGATTGCCATGTACATATCTCCTTGGATGTGTGGTGGGGGGAAATAGCCATTCAAGCCTCCGGAAACCAAAACACCAGGATAATAAGTAACATGACGAGATGTTGTGCAAAAGTGTGGAGACTGAGACAGGAGAAAATCTCCAGGAACAAAGAGTCAAAGGTCTGGGGAGACTATCAGAGGGCAACACTTGAAGGAGTAAAGACAAACCTGGAATGAGCGGAGCTAGAGCAGCTGAAAGCTGGGGGCCTCGCTGTCTGGGCCCTTCATTAGGCCCTTAACCATGTCCGATAAAAAAACAAACAAACAAACAAACAAAAAAAAAACAGCAACCAGTCCCCAGCAACAACCTTACTTTTGACACTTGGTGTTTTCTGTTGTGTCCACAAATTGGTTGCAGGCACATTCCTTTTCTGGAAAAAGATTTTGGGTAAAGCATTCTTCAGCTTTGTCATGAGACTTGTCTTTTTTTTTATTTTATTTTTTGAAGATTTGTTTATTTACTTGAAAGTCAGAGTTACACAAAGAGAGGAGAGGCAGAGAGAGAGAGAGAGAGAGAGGTCTTCTACTGCTTTCCCAGGCCATAGCAGAGAGCTGGATTGGAAGAGGAGCAGCCAGGTCTTGAACTGGCGCCCATATGGGATGCCAGCACCACAGGCCAGGGCGTTAACCCACTGTGCCACACGCCGGCCCCAGAGACTTGTTTTACCAAGTTCCACTCTCTTTGGCTTATGCATCTTCCAACCAAGTGTCAAAATGGAGCATAATAGAAGGTTGGTTCTACAAACTGAGCAACACAAACCTCCTGGGCTTTTGAGGGTTCAGGGAGAATCTAGTACACATCTTGATTTGGGGAAAGAAGGGATTAGCTCTCAGTTAAATTCCAGATTTATTTATTTATTGAGTGACCATTTGGTATTATATAGTATTATTTAATAAATACAAATATGTAAGATGAAATGTTTACATACACTTGAAGATAAAACAGAAAACTTTAAAGTTTAAATTGAGAGTTAATAAGGATAAAACTAATGAAAAATTTGGAAGCAAAGTAACAGCTATGAATTAAAATTCAACTGAAAATTGAAGAAAATAATAGAAAATAAAACAATGTAGAATACATTAAAAGCAAGCAGATGGTATTAATCATCATAATTTAAGCTTTCCCATAATTTTTCTTTATTTAATTGATGCATATTTTACAGAGTACAAAAATGTAGTTTATATGACTGAAATTGACATTGAGTTGTGTTTGCTGTTGATAGTCCTTGTTTATGCTCTTGAGGAACAGTGGTTTTTCTTTTTTAAAAAAAAAGATGAAATTTTTTATCTTTATTTTTTGTGATTGGGGCTTTTAAATAAATAAATTTATTTATTTAATTTTTTAAAGATTTGTTTATTTATCTTAAAGGCAGAGTTACAGAGAGGAGAGGCAGAGACAGAGAGAAATGTCTTCCATCTGCAGGTTCACTCTCTAAATCACTGCAATGGCCAGAGCTGCTCCAATCCAAAGCCAGGAGCCAGGAGCTTCCTCCAGATCTCCCACGAGGGAACACGGACCCAAGGACTTGGGCCATCTTTCACTGCTTTCCCAGGCCATAGCAGAGAGCTGGATTGGAAGTGGAGCAGCTAGGTCTTGTCCTTGTATAAAGAATCCCATTAATAGCAAGCCCACTCCTGTGATAATAATATGAATCCTTCTGTGAGTGCAGAGCCCTCATGACCAAAATACCTCTTCAAGGTTCCGTCTCCTAACACATCCACTGTAGGGGTTACTTTTCCTACACAAGAATTTTGAGGGACACATTGAAACCATATTAGATATATACAGAAGTTGGACTGCTGGATCATATGGTGTTCTATTTTTAGTATTTCTAGAAGCTTCCATACCATTTTCCATGATGATCTATGAATTTACAGTTTTAAAAACAGCGTCCAGGGTTTCGTTTCTTCTATATTCTCACCAACATTTGTTATCTTTAGTCTTTTTTTATAGCTGCCATTCTAACAAGTGTGAAGGAACGTCTCATGGTTTTAATTGGCATTTCCCTAAAGATCAGTGATTGGTGATGCTTTTAAAATCCATGAATTTGGGATATCTTTCCATTAATTTATGTCATCTTCAGTTTCTTTCATAAATGTTTTACAGTTTTAAGAATAAAAATCTTTCACCTCCTTTTCATATTCTGCTCCTAAGTACTTTTAGGCTCTTATGAATGGGATTATTTTCTTAATTTTCTATTTTGGATACAGCATTGTTAGTGTATACAAAAGGCAATGGATTTTTGTGAGTTTATTTTTTTAACCCTGAATTTTGCTGGATTCATTTATTAGTTCTAATTGGTTTTTGGTGAAGTGTTTTGCACTTTTTGATGTAATATCATGTCATCTTCAAACGGAAACAATTTCATGTCTTCCTTTATTATTTGAAAATCTTTTATTTCTTTTTCTTACCTAATTGCTGTCATAAGAACCTGGGCTTGTATTAACTTCATTTTGTATCTATTTTATTTTCAATATATTCTTCTCTGATGATACCATCCTTTCCAGCTTTTACTGGAACATTTGGATATTTGTGAGTGCCAGTCTCCATCTTTTTTCTCTCGAGCTTTATGTTATCTCCAAGAGCTCTACTCATTTTCAGCACTACTAGACACTGCTCTCTGGTTGGCATCTTTACCTTGAGCGCGTGTGCTGTGTAAAAGATAACACATTTCTTCAGGGGAAATAAGATTCAGAGTACCAGTGAGGAAGCTCAGGACTAAAAGCAGGCCAGACTAATGCCATCCCACAGCTGCCTGCAGGTGCACAAACAGCAGTGCCTTCCCCTACCAACCACAAGCAGAACAGGATGGAAGCCCCTTGTAACAAATACTTATCCATAATGACAAGATTTGGGTTTAGATAGAAACAAGGTAGAGAGGGCTCCACTAAGACTGTCCTGTACTTTCACAGTAACTAATGTATAACCACTACTTTGTTCCTTGGAGATAACGTGTTAAGAACATACAAATACCCCTAGACTTCAAGACCTCAGCAGCTGGGGCTTTCTAGCAGACCCTAGAGTCATGGTGTTGGGAGCTTCCCTTTTTCTTACATAAATAAAACATCACTTCTACTCTCACTGTTGTGTTTGGTCTCATAAATCGTCATTGACACCAGGTCATGAACCACACTCATCTCACCAGTTTTCCCACATTGGTCTCCCCTTACGGTGCTTTGTTTCTCCCAGGATTAACTTCTCTGCAAATCTTTACTGCCTTGATAGCCCTGATCTTCAAGTTTTGTGCCCCCACTCCCAGCCTTGGAAGGCTGCCAAAAGCTCATCTCAGATTCCTGTTAGCAACCTCCTCTGCCTTTTCCATTTCAGCTTAAAAATTAGCAAGTGTCTCAAGGGGAAAGTGCTAGAGAATATAATGTACCCCTCAATATGTGTATCTGCTTTCTGGAATTCTGTTTCTCAAGACCTGTCTCCTTCGGTATTTCAATGATACACTTAAATAGGTGCTTGCATGTTTTAGTTTCACTTTTATACTTGTTTTGTGTGTGAATATTGGTCAGTACCAGTCATTCAAATTATATGAAAAGTAGAAATTTTTATTTTCCTTTTATTACTGTAATTTCAGTTCCACAATTTTGGTTTGGGTCTTTGTAGCTTGTATTCTTAGCAGACACTGTCTACATTTTAATTTATTTCAAGAGTATTCACAATTGATTTTTAAAGCATTTTTAAAAATGATAGCTGCTTTAGAATCTTGGTCAGATGATTCCAGTATCTGTGCCATTTAGATATTGTGTCTGTTGATTGCTTTTCTTCATTCAACTTGTGATTTTCCTAGTATTTTCTTGGTATGAAAAGTTGTTTTTGATTGTGTTCAGATCATGTTAGTCAGTTGTACTCAGCTGGGCACTGCTCACACACAGAGATATCTACTGTCCAGGCAGGAGTACCCTGTGGTCACTGCTGGGTTGTGTTTGTATTCTGCTCACAGAGTCCTGGTATATCAGTTACCACAGATGATAGGGCCATGGAAGGCACAGGTTTTTGTTTTTTTTTTTTCTGGAGTTTATTTGGTGTTGTCCTAAAGGTTTATGGCTGCATGGCTTCACTTTAACCAGTCCTTTGGCAAATGAGACTAGGACTTTTTTTTTTTTTTTAACTTTTATTTAATGAATATAAATTTCCGAAGTACAGATTATGGATTACAATGGCTTCCCCCCCTCCTATAACTTCCCTCACACCCATAACCCTCCCCTCTCCCGCTCCCTCTCCCCTTCCATTCACATCAAGATTCATTTTCAATTCTCTTTATATACAGAAGATCAATTTAGCATATATTAAGTAAAGATTTCAACAGTTTGCACCCACACAGAAACACAAAGTATAAAATACTGTTTGAGTACTATTTATAGCATTAAATCTCAATGTACAGCACACTAAGGACAAAGATCCTACGTGAGGAGTAAGTGCACAGTGACTCCTGCTGTTGACTTAACAAATTGACACTCTTGTTTATGGCATCAGTAATCACCCTAGGCTCTTGTCATGAGTTGCCAAGGCTATGGAGGCCTTTTGAGTTCACTGACTCTGATCTTATTTAGACAACATCATAGTCAAAGTGGAAGTTCTCTCCTCCCTTCAGAGAAAGGTACCTCCTTCTTTGATGGCCCGTTCTGTCTACTGGGATCTCACTTGCAGAGATCTTGCATATAGGTTTTTTTTTTTTTTTTTTTTTTTTCCTGCCAGAGTGTCTTGGCTTTCCATGCCTAAAATACTCTCATGGGCTCTTCAGCCAGATCAGAATGCCTTAAGGGCTGATTCTGATTGCCTTGCTTTTGTTATGGTTTGAACTTAGCTGTTCTCTCTGGCTCATGAAATTCTCCAGGGCCCAAGGTATGATGTTTAGGAGGCAGAAACAAAACACCTGCTAGGTCATTCCTTGAATCCCAAGATCTGTAAGAAGCTGCCTTCTTTCCAGAATCTTTCATTTGTTTTATGTATTTTGTCCAGCGGATTTTAGTTGTTATAAGCAGAGATGAATAGGGTGAAACACGCCTATTACATTTGGATAGGGAGAACTGGAAGTCTGCATTACTTTTTAATGCTCATCCTCCACTTAAACATCATTTCACAGCCTTGCAGCTCTCTAGCTTCTTGCAGTATGACATTCTTAAAGCATTCCTGCTCCTGGGTGGAAGGGATCAGTCAGGACCAAGCACTGCACAAATCGCTTGGATTCCAGCACTGTAGCTCAGAGGACCAGCCCCTGGTGACCAGGATTTTCTATTTCTTTTGTACAATGAAGTTGATGATCCTCATTTTTCTGAATATAAAATAGATCTTTGTTCACTAGAGTAAATTTTAAAAAGTCCTATAAATCTAGAAAATCTTTACAATGGCTCTCAGCAAGGGCAAATGTTGTAGCACAGCTGCTTAAGCTGCTGCTTGAGAGACATGCATCCCACACTGGAGTGCCTGGGTTTGAATCTGGCTCCTTTGTTTCTGCTCCAGCTTTCTGCTGTTGTGTACCCTGGAAGGCAGCAAATAATGGCTCCAGTACTTAGGTTCCTGCCACTAATGTGGGAGAGCCAGTTGGAGCTCCTGGCTCCCTGCTATAGCCAAGTCTAGCCCCAGCTGTTTCCAGCGTTTGTAAAGTGAGCCAATGGATAGAAGGTTCTCTCCCTCTCTCTCTTACTGTTCTCTCCTTCCCTCCTTTTTCCCTCCCTTTCCCATCCCTCCACCTCTCTCTCCTCCTCTTCTTTTCCCTCTCCTTCTTCCTCTGTCACTCTGCTTTTCAAACAACTAGTTAACTAGTTAAATATTTTTTTAAAAAATAAAAAAAGTACTAAAGTGAAATAAAATTGTTTCCAACAATGGATTCTAATACTCAGGTTATAAGATAACATGTTTTTTGATTAATTTCACTGTAGTCTTTCAAAATTACATACTTAATAATTTGCTTTTCATTTTGATTTCTAATCTCTTGATTACTTCTATAATAGTATTTAAGCAGGTACACATCTTTTATTACAGTTAATCAATAACATCCGATTTCTTAGACCCTGCATTCCTTCCTAGCTGTCACCTATTTCTTATTTATTTATTTATTTTTTTTGACAGGCAGAGTAGACAGTGAGAGAGAGAGAGAGAGAGAGAGAGACAGAGAGAAAGGTCATCCTTTTGCCGTTGGTTCACCCTCCAATGGCCACTGCGGCCGGCGCGCTGCAGCTGGTGCACCATACTGATCCGAAGCCAGGAGCCAGGTGCTTCTCCTGGTCTCCCATGGGTGCAGGGCCCAAGCACTTGGGCCATCCTCCACTGCCTTCCCGGGCCACAGCAGAAAGCTGGACTGGAAGAGGGGCAACCAGGACAGAACTGGCACCCCAACCAGGACTGGAACCCGGTGTGCCGACGCCACAGGCGGAGGATTAGTCAAGTGAGCTGCAGCGCTGGCCCTGGTCCTCTTTTTTAGAAAAATTAGGATGCAAATTGGAGAATTTTGTCCATTGGTGTTCAAAGCGCTTGTTTATACGTGAGGTCTTACTAATGCCCTTTTGTTACTTGTTTTATATTATTATTGTAGTTCTTTTCTTTCTTTGTCTCTAAATTACCACCTTCATTTATGGTTAAGTAATTTTCTCTCCTGGTGTACTTTAATTCATTGCCTATTATTTCTGGTATTCTAATATAAGTTTTTGCTATACGGTTACCATGAAGCTTACAAAAATTTTCTTTTGACTCTACCAAGCGATCTTAAAATTATAACAACTTAACATTGATTATAAAGATAGGGAAAAAGACAAACAAAAAACAAAGAGATAAAAATCCTAGTAAAGCACTCAGTATTTGTGCTCCATTCGTCCCTAGATTTTATATTTTTGGTGTTAAATTTGATCTCTATGTATATTGTCTGTTTCTTAACACTTTGATATAGGAGTTATAATTTAGTTTTCACAGTAAAGATACAAATGACTTACACATGATGTTATAATATTAGATCATTCTGAATTTTTGTGTAGTTACTTTAACCACTGAGTTTTCCGCCTTATTATATTTTCTGCTTGCTTGTTAGCCCCCCTTTCTTTCAGTTTGAAGAACTTCCTTTAGCATTTCTTATAAAGCAAAAAGTCTGTTGGTGATAAATTCTCCTAGCTTTTTTTTCCAATAAATTTCTTTATCTTTCCCTCAAGTCTGAAGGACAGCCTTGCTTGGCACATTATTCTTGATTGGTAGTTTTTTCCTTATGCACTGTAGAAGTCCTATCCTCAGCCTCCTTGCCTTTAAGGTTTCTGTTGAGAAATCTGCAGTTAGGCACATTGGGACCCCTAAGTGTGATTTCCTTCTTTTCTCTTGCAGCTTTGAGAATCTTCTTTTTACCTGGGAAAGCTTGGTTTTCTGTCATGGTGTAGACTTGGTTGAGTTGAATCTAATGATCTTTCAATTTCTTGTATGTGGATAAACTGGATCTTTCTCTGGTTTATGTAAGTTTTCTGTCATTGTCTCTTTGAATTGGTTTGTAACTCTTAGGCATTTTCAAATCCCTCTCGAATCCCAGTAACTTAAATATTTTATCTGTTTATGTTGTCCCATATTTCCTATAAACTTTCTTCATTCTTCTTTTTCTTCTCCAAAATGTGTATTTTCATATAGCCTATCTCCAAGCTCATTGACTCTTCTGTTTAATTTATCCTGCTACTGATGCCTTCTATTATATTTTCATTCTCATAGTATACTTTTCAGTTGAAGGATTCTTGCTTGCTTTTGTTTAATTACTTCCATCTCTCTGTGAAATCTCTGTTAGAATAGTCAATCATTTTTCTGTGTTCTCTTAAATTTTGTTGTTTCCTTAAAACAAATATTTTAAAATATTCATTTGAGTAGTTGGAAATTTCAATTTCTAGGTGATTTGCTTATGGTGTCCTGTTTTGCTCTTCATGTGATGTTATGGTTCTGTGGAGTTTCTTTACTTGATCTCAGCCAAAAGGCCAAGAAGTGATCCATGGACTTCACTGATACTTGTTGGTAAATGGTGTCATCTGAACATTCCAGAGGCAGGCATAATTTTGATTTTGTAAATATTTGTTTATTTTCAACTCTTTGAAAGACAAAGTAATGTGTGTGAGGGGATATCTTCCATCTGCTGGTTCACTCTCCAGATTGCCTCACCAGATGGAAGACCCCTCTACCGCCTAATTTGTTCTGCCTTTCATGTAAATACATGGAAAGAGAAACTTTAAACAATATGTTAAAGTTTTTTTTTTTTTTTTTTTTGACAGGCAGAGTGAACAGTGAGAGAGAGAGACAGAGAGAAAGGTCTTCTTTTGCTGCTGGTTCACCCTCCAATGGCCACCGCGGCCAGCGCACCGCGCTGATCCGATGGCAGGAGCCAGGTACTTCTCCTGGTCTCCCATGCGGGTGCAGGGCCCAAGTACTTGGGCCATCCTCCACTGCACTCCCTGGCCACAGCAGAGAGCTGGCCTGGAAGAGGGGCAACCGGGACAGAATCCGGCGCCCCAACCGGGACTAGAACCCAGTGTGCCGGCGCCGCAAGGCGGAGGATTAGCCTAGTGAGCCGCGGCGCCAGCCATATGTTAAAGTTTTATAAAACTTCTTTATTGCATAGTTTTTGCAAAAATATTTATTTTCTTTTTATTTGAAAGGCAGAGTGACAGAGAGAGAGGAGAAACAGAGAGAAAAAGAAATTTTCCAGCTTTTGATTCACTCCCCAAATGGCTGCAACAGTGGGGGCTGGGCCAGGACAAATCCAGGAGCCTGGAACTCCATCTGGGTCTTACCTGTGGGTGGTAGGTATCCAAGTACATGGGCCATCCATCACTGAATTCTCAGGGGTGGTGGTAGGGAACTGGACTGGAAGTGGAGCAGCTCGGACATGAACCAGTGCTCTGATACAGATTGCTAGTTTCAAAGGCAGTAGCTTGACTCACTGGGCCACAATGCCTGCCCCACGTGAATAGTTTTAAAATGATATTCTCAATCAAAACTTTGCGTATGTCATTTAAAAAATGTTATCAGCAAATATGATCAAATTTGCCAAATTACTTATTGGAAATCTTCTACTATTAAATCCTTCCATTAAAATGGGTTTAACTCTCAAACTGTTCCTGCAGTTAAAAAGGTAAACCCCTTGGGAAGAGACAGTCATGGGTGACAAAGTCAAGGTGACTACCCAAACTCGGTGACAAGTCTTTGACCTCCCCACCCCAGCCTCTTCCTATTTCCCATACAGAAGTGGTGCTGAGAGGTCAGGCACGATAAGGATGCAGGCATGACTTATTTACAAAAGTGATGGGCTCAGAATAGTGAGCTGACTCCTGGTGGTGGTAACAACAATATTGGTGTGACTATTGCTGTTCCCATTTGCTTTTGGCACAAATGATAGCCAGTTCTGTAAATGCTGAAGCTGTTTTCTGCTGCCAACATGTTGGACAAATGAACACTGCAAAAATGCCAGCTGCAGCTATGGAGGTAAAGATTTTTTTTCTTGCTTTTAGAAACAGAAAAATGAAAGAAGACTAAATGAATGTAAATTGGACATAGAAGCTGTTCCTTTTCTGGCTCCAAACTTCTACCCAAAGCTGTTGAGCCACACTGCTGAAGACAGAGGTCTCCTACTTGTTCTTATATTTTTCCTTATTTATTTGAAAGTCAGAGTCACACAGAGAGAGGGAGGTAGGTGGGGTGGGGGTGGGGGAGAGATATCTTCCATCTGCTGGTTCACTCCCCAAATGGTCACAATGGCTGGGGCTTGTGGTAGGCCAAATCCAGGAGCTTCTTCTAGGTCTCCTACATGGTTGCAGGGGTCCAAGCACTTAGGCCATCTTCCACTGCTTTCCCAGGCCATTAGCATGGAGCTGGATTGGAAGTGCAGCAGCCAGGACTCGAACTGTTGCCCATGTTTAATGCCAGTGCTGCAGGTGATGGCTTTACCTGCTATGCAACAACACCACCCTTCATACCCCCCCCCCCCATTTGCTCTTTACCCAAGTTTCTTTGCCTGGGCTGTGAAGTATATCCTCCTTGTAATATTCAGAAATGAGTGGGTTTCATTTCATTTGCTTATGAAAATAGGAGAAAAGTGCCAGATTCTTTTCTCCTGAACTTCACTACCCATTTGTATCCCTCGAAATTTCTGAAAAGTGTATAGGGGGATATGTGCTGGAGACAGATCTCATTTGGTTTTCTCTGATCTCTGGAAGTGGTTCTGATTAGGACCATGCTTACAAAGCACAGGAGCTGTTTGGAATTAATGGCCAGAATCCAACTCAACCAGTGACAAGGCAACTCCAATTACCCTTCTTCGGGGCACTCTGAGGATGGCAGTGGGCAGGTTAATTGCACTCCACAATCCCCATAGCCACCTGGCCATGGTGTTCACATTTATTTCAGCCACGGCCCTGTCAGTTTGATTACATAGCTAAAACTAAGAGCGTTTTGCATGTATTTCTGGAGCAGCTCAGCTGCTGAGCTCCTGAGAAGTACTAATGACCTGGAATCAGAGTGACAGGAGGATTTGAGGCTCCAGTCCTCCACTGTGTGCTCCTGCCAGTATCTGTCTTTAGCAGAGCAGCTGGGATATGGGAAATTGATTCACACTTTTTCATCTTTGATAATAAATATGTATACTTCTCATTGAGGGTGTACCCTGTATTAGCAGACTACTTACATGACTTTCAATTTTCACAACCCTGCTGTGTAGCTCTATCTATTTCCATTTTTAAAGTGAGAAAGCAAGACTCAGAGCATTCAAAGAATTGCCCAAGGCCACACAACTGAAGCTGCTAAAACCAAGATTGGCTTCAAGACTCCCTGATGCCTTCACTTGGACTCTTCCTCCAGGAAATATTTTTCCGCAGTCTTCATCAGCAAGTTCGGTGCAATCAGTGGGTGTGCAACAGTGATGGACAACACATGAGGAAGCAAAGAGAGTCCAGGCTCCCATTGCAGTTAAATATGTCAGCATCGGAAGGGAGAGATGGCATTTAAAGTTAGCTAGAGAGGGCTGGCTCTGTGATGTAGCAGGTTAAGCCAGGGCCTGAAGTGACAGCATCCCATATGGGTGGAGATTCAGGACCCGGTTGCTCCACTTCTGATCCAGCTCTCTGCTATGGCCTGGGGAAGCAGTGCGTGGGAGACCTGGAAGAAACTCCTGGCTCCTGGCTTTGGATTGGCACAGCTCCATCCCGTTGCGGCCAACTGGGGAGTGAACCAGTGGATGGAAGACCTCTCTCCCTCTCTCTGCCTTTCCTCTCTCTGTGTAACTGTGACTTTCAAATAAATAAATAAATCTTAAAAAAATAAAGTTTGCTAGAGATGCTAACGGGAAGGAAGTGCATCACACTTAGCAGGAACTATTAAGAATTCACAGTAAAGATCTAAAATGTTCTGCTTTCCCATTGGCTCAGCAGACTATACAAGTCAAATCGTATCACTCCTTCATTCACAAACCTTCAGTGATTTCCCATCATTTTAAGATTAGTTCCAAGCACTTAAAGGTGGCAAAGTAAGTTTTTAAATTTACTATTTTCCATTTTCTTCTCCAAGCCCTTTTTTTTCAAGTGGGCATCTTTTTTTTTTTTTTTAAGATTTATTTTATTTATTTGAAAGAGTTACAGAGGGAGGAAGAGACAGAAAGACAGGTCTTCCATCCACTGGTTCACTCCCCCAGTTGGTTGCAATGGCCAGAGCTGCACCCATCCGAAGCAAGGAGCCAGGAGCTTCTTCCAGGTATCCCATGTGGGTGCAGGGGTCCAAGGACTTGGGGCATCTTCTACTGCTTTCCCAGGCCACAGCAGAGAGCTGGATTGGAAGAGGAGCAGCCGGAACTAGAACCGGTGCCCATATGGGATGCGGGCACTTCTGGCCAGGGCTTTAACCTGCTGTGCCACAGCGCCGGCCCTCTCCATGCCCTTTTATTCCATCCATGCTGAATGATCTGGAGACCCTTCTTCTCGGTGTCTCTGTCATCGCACATGCTGGTGTTTCTGGCAGTAGTCTCTCTCACCTCACTTACCTTCTCACACTTAGGAGCTTAAGGGTCCGTCACCCTCAGAAGTAGTGCCAACCTACTCATCCTACTTTCCTCTCATGATGCTAAATTATTTCTACTCTCTGTCGTGCATCAGCTACACTGACTGCTATCAGTACACACTGTGTAGAAATATGATTTTGTTCACTTCTCTCCGACCAGACTGTGGGCACCCTGGGGGCATATTTTGACCAGTAGCACTTATTAGAAGATTAAAAACTACTAAACTAAAATATTTAGGCAATTTCTAAATTCTCACTTTCCTCAATTCAATAAGGTAAAAGACTTCTGAATTACTACTTTTCCTAAACATGTACAATTAATTTGGAATCAGTTCACTTTCAAATACTTTTAAATTCTGGCTGCAAACTCCTCGTGGATTCCGTTTTCTAAAGGGTAAAAAAGAAACAGTTTCTCTAAAAAGCATGGGGCTTAAGTAGACAAGATCAAAAGCTAAAGTTTTTGAAACAAACATTTTCTTCAAATAATGTCAAACATGTATGGCAAATTGATCAGATGCAGCAATGTATAACACTAAAGACTTGAGTCAGTGTGTAAACTGTAAACTTTGATAGCAGGTACAAAGACTGGATGATTATATCCTCCAGAGGAGTTAGTGAATGAAAGCAAAAATATCAGCTTAAAACAAATCTTCACATGAGACACATATTTGAAAACAATGTGGATTACTTTGGCTTCAGATGTGGTGTTTCCTTGTATTTTTCACTATGTGGAATTAGAAAAGAAATAAAGTGTAGGGTTGGCTTACTGAAAAAGTTTGCTTGAGTTTGAAATTAGTATGTAAATAATTAAAATGTCTTCCTCATGGGCAATTCTTTTGTGTCCTGTCAAAAGTTTAACTTGAGTGATTTAAAAGGTATGGATGTGCTATATTATTTCACTCATAAATATCACATTGAAGTGGTTGAGTGACAGAACTGGACTCGTACATATATATATATATATATATTTAGATTTAATTATTTGAGAGGCAGAGTTACAGAACGAGACAGGGAGAGACAGGAGGGATAGGTCTTCCATCCATTGGTTCATTTTCCAAATGGCCACAACAGCCATAACTGGGTTGATTAAAAACTAGCCATCCTCCACTGCTTTCCCAGGCCATTAGCAGAGAGCTGGATCGGAAGTAGAGCAGCCAGAACTTGAACTGACACCTATGTGGGATGCAGGCACTGCAGGTAGAGGCCCAACCTACTATGCCACAGCGCTAGCCCCAGGACTTCTCTTTTAAAATAGAGTAGTACACTGTTTAATGCAGGAAGGAATGAAGAGTATTATATGTATGCGATTTGTTTTCTGAATTTTTTTTCAATTGTTTAAGACTAAACCAAATATACGTGGAACATTTATATTTCACATTCTAGATTTTAAAGAACAAACAAAAAGACTGGAGTTGTTATTGTCAAAGAATAAACAGCCATTACTAGGATTAAAAATGTTAATTTCTAGATAGGTTAACCCACATTTCTCAACCTGTTTTAAACCATTGCCTCACTGAACTAAAATTTTAAAGAGCTTACATTTTTCCAGTTTACATTAAGAATTTTGTGTTATTTCCCAACTATCATAGCTTATTATTAGAGAGGCTTTGCCAATTGTATGGTACCCTCATCCTACTACCTTGAAAATCATGTGTTACCTTTTGCATATTCAGAAATGAACCCACCACTTAACTAAGCACCAGACTTCAAAAGATAAGGTTTAGATGAGAAACGCTTTGATGATGTCAGCTTTTATCCAGAGTGGTTATGCAGTCCTGAGGATATTTTCTTCCTGATCCAATACATTTATTAAGGGCAAAATTCCAATATCTGGTACCTCAGGAAAGAACTCATGATAAGTAAGTTTACTTTTTAAAGAGAACAGTACATAAATATAGGAGGATCAGGAAAGCACCAACTTATTACATGATTATATTTCCACTTTCCCTTGGAGATCAAGAATTTATCTTTTATTTATCTAAATGCTTAGTTCAAATATTGTGTCCCTACAAACCTTTCATTTTAAATGTCATACACCTGTCTACTGTTACGGTTTTTTTAAAAAAATATTTATTTTCTTTGAAAGTCACAGTTGTTATATATAAAGACAGAGGGACACAGAGAGAGATCTTCCATCTGCTTGTTCACTCTCCAGATGGCTGCAATGGCCAGTGCTGGGCCAGGCCAAAGTCAGAAGCCAGGAGCTTCATCCAGGTCTCCCAAATGGGTGACAGGGGCTCAGATACTGGGGCCATTTCAGCTGCATTTTGCAGGCCATTAACAGGGTGCTGGGTTGAAAGTGGAGCAGCTGGGACTCAAACTGATGCGCATGTGGTATGTTAGCCTCGCAGATGTCAGCTTTAACTGCTATGCCACAACGCTGGCCCCTACTGCTAATGCTTTTAAAAAGAATATAAAAGTCTTCATGGTTTATATTTGAATTTATTACATGATGAAACTTCATTAAGCCTACCTTAGATTGCTAACAATCCTGATTAAACATTTGAAATTTGAAAAGATGAATGCTTTAGCCTTTTCCCCTCTTGGGAGCATTTAATTTGGTGATCTGTTTACTGTTTCATTAGGTGAGCAATATAATCAGAGACCCGTAGTAACTATAGAAATTACTAAGTTATTAATGATTCAGGAATTTC
This sequence comes from Oryctolagus cuniculus, assembly GCF_051225735.1. Lineage (NCBI taxonomy): Eukaryota > Metazoa > Chordata > Mammalia > Lagomorpha > Leporidae > Oryctolagus > Oryctolagus cuniculus. The sequence continues at coordinate 100,866,699 of NC_142871.1, read as the reverse complement.
CCTGAAGTGAAAAATAATAACTAAACTGAGTAATCTAAATTGGTTAGTTTTGTTTATATCATGATATCTCTTGGGACCGTATTATTAAACTTATCGCTTCAATATTTTCCATTAGTTTCATTTCATGTATATTCCAGTATCCAAAAGCAATTCTGCAAATGCAGTTTACCATTTCATTATTTTTTGAAATTGCTTTTGGCTTTGTCCTTTGGGAACTTTTAGAGCTTATAATTCAAAATCATTATGTAAACCCCTTAACAAAATCAAGAATCATTGCCAATATGAGGGCCATCTCTCTGATTCTTGAGTTGTGTGATGAAGTCTCACACACATTGTATTGGCTTCTGTCAGTTCCACTGTGGTCGCCTCATACTGAAGTGTCTTGCGTGTGTTGTATAAGAATATGTGAGGGAAGAAATTCTGTCCTCAGGCAGCTTACAGTCTTTGCTTTTGGGAAAATGATACATAAGAAATGTTTTGAACAATATATGGCAGATTGGGATTATTAAAATACAAAACATAATTTTTGTATTTAAAAGAACATTATCAAACAAAGGGTCACTTTTGCAAACTACCTCTGCAAGTTGATAGTTCCAGAAGGTAACAGTGTTGGAATACTGTCATTTGGATTTGCTCTTGAAGTGAGATATAAGACCACATGGGAATACCTGTCTTTTAACACCACAATTTTAAAACATGGAGACACTTTTAGCCATTTTGATTGACTTCACTTTTGAATGCTTTGAAAATTGCATTTCTCATGCTCAGGATATTAAAATTGTGTATATGCCCAAGCATCTAAAATCAATTCTAGTAGAGACATTTTAAGATTGAGACTTACCTTAATAAAAACAAATGATTGTTAAGGTAGAAAATTTGTATTTATAATATTTGTGTAAGTGTATTTGAATATTTATATAACACACATATTCGTGTGATACAGTCTGGTGTCACAGAATTTCATATAAATGAGATTTTGCAGACAGAAGTATTAGGGGAATTTCTGATAGAGAAAAAAAAGAATAAGGAATTAAGTAATGTTTGCAACTACAGAGAGGAGGACAATGAGCATTTCAAAAGGTGATTGGAAAGTGATTTGGACACTTTTCATAAAGAGAGTAAAAAAGAGGAGGAGGAATTAAAAAACTGAAAGATTTCTACCTTTGGTGATCAGTGGCCATTATAGAATGAGAAATGTTGACTCTAAAGTAGAGATGGTGATTTTATCTTTAGCATGAGGAATTGGAAGAACCTTAGATACTATCTAGTTGGAGTTCCCTTCTCTTGTAGAAAACGAATGTTTCCATTTGACCAAAAATATGAAACCTGTCAAGAGAGACGGAGAGGCACCTGCTGACATTTTTTCTTTAGATTAGGAGTGAGTTTGGGGCCGACGTTGTCGTGTCACAGGCTAAGCCGTGGCCTTTAGTGCCTGCATCCCAAATGGGCACTGACTTGAGCCCAGGCTGCTCCACTTCTGATCCAGCTCCCTGATAATGTGCCTGGGAACGCAGCAGAAGATGGCCCAAGTCTTTGGGCCTCTGCACCCCCATGAGAGACCTGGAAGAACTCCTGGCTTCAGCCTGGCTTAGCCTTGGTTGTTGTGGCCATTTGGGAGTAAACTATCAAGTGGCAGACAGCTCTGTCACTCCTTCTCTCTCTGTAACTCTGCCCTTCAATAAATAAATAAATCTTGAAAAAGAAAATGAAAAGAATGGGAAAAAAAAAAGAATGGAAATGAGTCTTTCGGAGAAGGGTAGGTTTGGGTAATTATTTGCTGTGTAAGTTATATCTCAATAAAAACCTTTGTAAAAACAAAGCAACAAGCGAACATGATAAAAAAACACTAATCTCTTTAGGAACCATGTCTGAATTTGCCATATCGCTGCTTAGGATTCTCAGTAGCTTCCTGCATGCCTGCTTCTCCTGTTATTGCAGTCTCAGGCACTCAGACATGCAGGGATGCGTACACACATACACCAGCTGCACACATAAACTGCTCCTGGTATACCAGGATACCTGGTAGTTGAGCACCCTTCGTAATGATTTGAGATACTGTCAGCAGCTTTCTAGTTCCCCCATGAATTGTTGAACATGCCCAGGCAAATTTAAATGAGGAAAAACCAAAATAATTTTGTTTTATGAAAGTAGTATTTTTGTTAGGAATTGATGGGCAAAATGCATCCAGAAATGTGGAGGGGGGTCTATGCTTCAGGAGGCAAAACAAGGGAAGACCCAAAGTGTTTTATAGGAAGCAAAGGTTAGCAGAAAGTAAAGCAGAGAGTGCGTGAGATGAAAATGCAAAGAGCAGGTATACCCAGAGTCTGTGTATACATCCCATACTGACAAGTGGAAAGATGGCATCAGGTGGTGGAGGACCTCTGAAGTCTGGTAACTGGGTCAAATATCAGCCGGGTTATCTCTCTACTGTCATGATGCCCCTTGATGATTCCGAACTCTATTCTGAATTTGCAGCTTACAGTCACACGAAACTAGACTTCTTCCCTTGAAATGACAATTTCATGTTTCAAAACCATGATTAATTTAATTTTTAGGTAACTCGAATGGTTGTAGTGAGTAATATTCATCATAATCTTTTTTATTACGTAAGTTTTTGCCCTGAGTATTAGCTAGGCTTTTACAATTCCAGCTAAACACTTTATTCCAAGACCCTAGATTTCATGCTAATTGTTTTGTAGCCATGACTGAATGTCTCAAATTTTTGTCACACAGGTTGCATGAATTAGAGATAAAAATTAGAGATTAAAATTAAAAATTAGAGATTAAAATTAGAGATTAAAAATGACACCTATAACATAAAACTGATAAGCAAAACTAATATAAAGCTCTTAGGGATTATATTGATAAGATTGTCAGGTTGATTAATTTGCAAATCAGAGTCACGTCGGCAAGGCATCTTTTAGGCGTGGACTCCCTGTCCTGCTTCACCTGACTGTACTTCAGTAAGATTCTGATAGAATCCAGACAATTGGTTTCGTCCACTGCAACTGTGTCTTCTTCTCAAGCCAGCTATGAATCATTAACTTGGTATGCTAGTTATTATCATTCTTTTTTACAAGCAGTCTCTAGATCAATCTCAGATGGAAGTGATCTTTGCCCTCTGTTGAGTCTTGAAAATTTCAGTTGTCACTCATACCTTTCAGATCCCTCTTTGTTGTACTGTAACTACATACACCTTGTCTCTTCATTGATCAATATACTATTTAGTTCTAAAACCATGCTTTTTTTCCATTCTTAGTTGTGTCTGTTCTAGAATAAGAAAAGAGTATGCACTCAAGTGTCTTTGAACAAATGAATAAAAGAACAATGGTGCTATATTTTTCTCATATTCCCCTTTTAAGTTCCCTTCAGCCATGGAATTCACCTAGAATTTATTAGCACCCTTCATATTTCAGTGTGAGTTACTGAATACCTACTTAAAAAAAACCACTATGTTATAACAGGTAAATAGAGTATGAAATAATAGAAATGCTAATAAATATTATCGGTGATTACCATGGGTATATTTTATACAACATTGTTATTTTTTTTTTTTTTTGACAGGCAGAGTGGACAGTGAGAGAGAGAGAGACAGAGAGAAAGGTCTTCCTTTGCTGTTGGTTCACCCTCCAATGGCCGCCACGGCTGGCGCGCTGCGGCCGGCGCACCATGCTGATCCGATGGCAGGAGCCAGGTGCTTCTCCTGGTCTCCCATGGGGTGCAGGGCCCAAGCACTTGGGCCATCCTCCACTGCACTCCCTGGCCACAGCAGAGAGCTGGCCTGGAAGAGGGGCAACCGGGACAGAATCCGGCGCCCCGACCAGGACTAGAACCCGGTGTGCCGGTGCTGCAAGGCGGAGGATTAGCCTAGTGAGCCGCGGCGCTGGCCACAACATTGTTATTTTAAAAAATTGAACTAAAATAAGTTTCAAAGGAAGACTAGGAATCCATATATTTCAAATAAGTAATCAGAGCTCACCTGCTTTGATAAAAATGAAGTATTTTTTGTGTTATACTGAATTTATACTGATAACAGATGGGTACCTTTATGTTTATGTAACAGTTTATTTGGTGTTTACCTAATCAAAATTATTTGTGGGTTTTGGTTGACAAGTAAAGCAACGCTTCACTTTAATTTAATCAATGATCTATGATTGGTTAACTGTGTTAAGTTTATTTTTTGAAAGATTTTTATTTATTTATTTGAGAGGTAGAGTTACAGACAGTGAGAGGGAGAGACAGAGAGAGGTCTTCCATCCGCTGGGTCACTCCGCAAATGGCCACAACATCCAGAACTTCGCTGATTTGAAGCCAGGAGCCAGGTGCTTCTTCCTGGTCTCCTATAAGGGTGCAGAGGCCCAAGCACTTGGGCCATCTTCTGCTGCTTTCCCGGGCCATAGCGGAGAACCGGATTGGAAAAGGAGCAGCCGGAACTCGAATCCGTGCCCATATGGGATGCTGGTGCTGCAGGCGGAGGATTAACCTACTGCACCACAGCGCCGGCCCCTGTGTTAAGTTTTTGAAATGATTTATTTATAAAACTATGGTTTATGATCTTGGGCCATATCCATATGTTGTAATTGTTTTTAATACTTCATTATGAAGTGAAACAAAGAAGGAATTTAGTGGCAATCTCTGGAATTCTTTTTCTGCAAATTGATATATAACATATTCCAAAATATAGTATGTGATATGCCTATAATTGGTAATGAATTTGCAACACAGAATATTATTGCTACATTTATATGTTGCCCAACAGAAAGAAACATTCTGGATCTTTTCTATATTCATCCAGATTTAGTAGTAATTGGTTGACCCCAAAGGTTTCTTGGCTAGTGAACAATCTTGGCTAGTGGGTAAAGATTCCTTTGAGGGGCTGGCGCTGTGGTGCAGTGAGTTAATGCCCTGGCCTGAAGCGCCCGCATCCCATATGGGTGCCAGTTTGAGACCCGGCTGCTCCACTTCTGATTCAGCTCTCTTCAATGGCCTGAGAAAGCAGTAGAAGATGGCCCAGGTCCTTGGGCCCTGGTACCTGCATGGGAGACCCAGAGGAGGCTCCTGGTTCCTGGCTTCAGATCAGCACAGCTCCAGCTGTTGCGGCCAGCTGGGGAGTGAACTATCAGATGGAAGACCTCTCTCTCTCTCACTCTCTGCCTCTCCCCTCTCTGCGTAACTCTTTCAAATGAATAAATAAATCTTTTAAAAAAATAAAAGACTTCTTTTAAACATTGTGGATTTGTTTCATAAAGTAGTCAAGGACATTTAAGGATTAAATATGGATGATAACTCAGTAAAAAGAAGGGAGAATCTTGCAGTAGAATAACTAGGAAATAAACTTGAGTAGATCAGGTAATATAACACTAAGTATCTGGGGATCTGCAGGCTGAAATAAAAGCCTGAGAGAAAGGTAGACTCTCTGTGAATGGTTAATTAAAAAAAACATAAAAATTAACTAGAAATGGCAGGGCTCAAAGTCATTACCAAAAGCAAGAATATATAATCATTTTGAGTTAAAATCTATGGTGAAATATCTTAATACTTGAAAAGATAGCAACATTGTATTGCTGCTAAGATAAAAGAATGTTGAACAAGAGAAAAAATGTTCAGAATTTAATTTTGATGAGTGTATTTGTGTCCTTGTAACTATGCAGATTACTAAATTTTGATGTTGTTTTTTATTTTAAGGATGTATTTATTTGAAAGGCAGAGTTAATGGCAGAGAGGGAAAGACAGATAGAGAGAAGGGTCTTCTGTTTGGTGGTTCACTACTCAAGTAGCCACAAAGGCCAGGGCTGACTCAGGTCAAGGCCATGAGCTAGGAGCGTCATCTGTCTCCTAGGGGCGTGGCAGGGGCCTAAGCATGTGTGCTGTATTTCACTGCTTTCCCCAGGTCATTAGCAGAGAGCTGGCTGGAAAGTGGAGTGGTTAGGATACAAATTGGTTTCTGTATGGGATGCTGGACTCACAGGCAGCTGCCCTACCTGCTACACCACAATGCTTGCCCTTGGCGTGTTCATATATAAGAAAAAATAGTTAAATCAGAGAAACTTGAACATTAATATGGCCAAAATATACTATGTCAAAATAATTTCAAAAATGATTTCACAATTTGAATTCAAGCGAGATTCAAAGTTTTTAACCGCGGATGGGGAAAACAACACGATACGCCCTTTGCTGCTCTACTGAGCGTTCTGCCTCCAGCTGGTGCACACTGCCCTTACTCTCCTGCTCAAGTTATGCTGGCTTCTCTGCTATTCCTAGGACATGCCAAGGATACTCCCACTTCCGGGTCTCTGCCTTGAGCGGGCCTTCCCACTGGAACCATTTTACTCTCAATTTTTGCATGGCCAGCCCTATTATTGCTTTCATGCCCTGTCAAATATCACCATTTGATGAATCTTCCCTGACATCACCGTATAAAATAGCACCATCCTTATACATTTCTTTTCCCTTTCCCTCGCTTTATTTTCTTCATGGCATTTAAAGCCCCTGGAACATTATTTGCTTATGTACATATGTATCTCCCACATTATAATGTAAGTTTATGAGGCCATGAACTTTGATTCATTACTGTGTCTCCAAGACCTGAAGCAGTATTTCCATACAGTAGGTCCTCAAGAAAAATTTGTCAGATGAATGACTGATAAGTGATAATATATTAATCATTTAAGAGGGGTAGTTTAATAATTCTCTTAAAATAGTTTTAGTATCTTCACATTGTATTTAACACCATAACTAAGACACAATGTTAAAGTAAAATTCAGATTAGCAGCTTGCATTTATGTATGTGCACATATGTATTATATATAATATGTATATATCACATATTCTAATTATATAGCATGTATATATATGTACATATACATATATACACGCATACATATATATGCACACACTATAAATCTTCCCCTGTGAAGGAAGATACCTCTTGGGAGGGAGGAAGCACCTTTCTCTGTTTGTTGCAAATCTGGTAAAGGGAATTTTAATAAGAACAGACAGAGTGGTTAATTAGACCGAATTCTTATTAATTTAATAGGCAGTATCTGTAGAGTAGATTATACATCATCATTGATTTACAGTCATCATCCAACACTAATTTTCTTACAATTCTTGGTCTTGGGTGATTTTTACACAGTGTTTCTACAGACACTAATCACTGTGAAGTAACCACAAAAATAGGTTTTTTTGCTCAAATAACATTGGAAAAGGTTGGACTAAGCAAAGTTCAGCAAGTTTTTCTAATAGGAATTTTCAAAATCTTTAACATTTATCACATGAGTCAGAAAGAATCAGGAGCCTGGATTGTTGCTCTACATCTATTCTAACTGAAACCATTAACACATTTCTGTCTCTCCTTCTAATGTTTGCAAAATTTAAAAAAAAATATTTTTATTTATCTATTTGAATGTCACAGGTGGAGAGAGAGAAGGGGAGAGAGAGAGAGAGAGAGAGAGAGAGAGAGAGAGGTGTTGATTGTCCATCCACTGGTTCACTCCCCAAATGGCTGCAAAGCCAGGGCTGGGCCAGGCCCATGCCAGGAACCAAGTACCTCTTCCAGTGTAGATACAGGGACCCATCTTCTGCTACCTTCCCAGGCCATTAGTACGAAGCTAGATTGGAAATGGAGCAGCCAGATCTCAAACTGGCATCCATATGGGATGCCAGCACTGCAGACAGCAGTTTAACCTGCTGCGCTGCATTACTGGCCCCTGCAAAATTTTAAGAAAAAAGTAATATTATTGTTCTATAACCAACATAAATGTCAATGAGCCAGCTGTAGATAACGTTATCCTTGATCTCCTTTGCTTTTATTTTTGTGTCTTCATTAAATAAAATTGTTCAAAAATTTGTTTAAGAAATGTAGTAGTATAATATGATTTATTTCATTCACAAAAATGTTTGCATCTTTATGGGTTCTTAGGAGACAAAACTCTGGGAGAAGATGAGTTAGAAATTCAGGGAACTTTGGGCTTTATTCTGCCAGACCTGTGAGTACACATATTCTTTCTCCTGTTCCCTTCTTCCCCAGTGGTTTGAAAGTGGGTGGTGCAGAGAAGAATCCTGATGTTTGGGAGTGTTCCTCATATACTCATGGACAGTGTCCTCTGTGAGATTAATATGCCCGGGCCCCAACCTCATCCTCGAGTCACTTCCCTTAAAGAAGGCATGCCTCCTGGTGAACTGCAGGAGGGGCGATGATCATCTATTGAAATTCCATAGTGTGCAGACTGAGTTTCTCCTTCCCTAGCCACTTCAGACCAGCATGAGGTAAAGGGCTGAGTAATTGCACCTGCTCTGCCAACACATACTTTCCCTCAAATGGCTCACCTCAACTTTTTACAAAAATTATCCAGTTCTTTTATTATTATTATTTATTTGACAGACTTAGACAGTGAGAGAGAGAGAGACAGAGAGAAAGGTCTTCCTTCCATTGGTTCACCCCCAAATGGCAGCCATGGATGGAGCGATGCCGATCCGAAGCCAGGAGCCAGGTGCCTCTTCCTGGTCTCCCACGTGGGTGCAGACGCCCAAGCACCTGGGCCATCCTCCACTGCCTTCCAGGGCCACAGCAGAGAGCTGGACAAGAAGAGGAGCAACTGGGACTAGAACCTGGTGCCCATATGGGATGCTGGGGCAATGGGAGATAATCTATTGAACTTTTCAAAAAATATAATTTATTTTTGTAACAACTTTAGATTTATAGAAAATTTGCAATAATATTATAGAGTTCCTATATACCCTACATCCAGTTTCACCTAACATTTACATTTGTATGGTTGTTCCAATTAATGAATAAACCATGATACATTATGTACTATAGCTCATACTTTATTCAGGTCTTCTTACTTTTTTCCTAATATCATTTTTCTCTTCCCATCCAGCTTGCCACATTATACTTAGTCATCATTTCCTAAGGCAACTCTTGGTTGCAACAATTTCTCAGACTTTCCTTGTTTTTGATGATCTGGGAGTTTGAGGAATACTGGCCAGGTTAAAAGATGCCCCACTACTGGGAATTTCTAATGTTTTTCTTGTGATTACAGTGGAGTGATGTGGTTTTGGGAAAGAAGACTCAGAGGTCTTCTTTCATCAGTTAGAGGGTACGTCTTATCAACGTGACTTTTCACTATTGATGTTGACCTTGATCTCCTGGCTGAGGTTGTGTTTGTGAAGTTTCTGTGCTGAAGAATTACTCTTTGTTCTCTCTTTCTATAACATGTTGTTTGGAAGAAAGTCTCTGTGTATTGCCCAGACTTAAGAAGTAGGGAGTTGCACTCCAGCTCCTTGATGACTCCATGTGTTCTGTTCAGTTTTTGAACATTAATTTTTACATGAATTTGCTGCTGTGCAACATTTTACAAGGGGACTATGCTGTTAAGTTACTGAAGATATTTATGCATTTACAAGGAGGCTGGCATAATATTGTGGCTTGGACAAAAGTGCTGAACTGGATAAAGAAAGCAAATGTGCCCTTTTTTTCATTCATTGGATACTTTATGAGCAGTGTGACCCTAGCTTCTAACTTGATTCTGTGAGTGTCAAAGACCTGCTTTCAAGGAGGTTATGTTTAAGCACAATAAATAAATGCATTCTAAAAATAGCAAAACTCCATTAGGACATGTGGATAAGAATTTTAAGATACATGCAAAACAGTTCTTGCTGCCTAGAGACAAATTTCCATAGAGTAGGACAATGTTTTTCAGACTCTTGTGGGAATTTAGTACAAATAGATACATGGGTGGGTCTTTCATATAGACAGAATGTGACCCTGTTGGTGTCTTAGAGAAGACACATGGATTCAGACTTCGGCCTTCACTGGTGGGGACTGAGGACAGTATGCTCCCTCAGAACATCCTGAGATAAGCGTTGAAATGACAGGGTCAATGAAAATAATTCTCTCATTTTATGTGAATGACTTTTCCAAACCCACCTAAGTTTATTTATATTACTTCTCTTTGGAATAAAATAGTGATTTTACTTCACTTCTTAAATTAAAAGTTGGGTTTTTTACATGCTACCTGTCCGTCCTTGCAAAAGAATATTCTAAATCACAAAACAACACAGTCTTATTGTTTCCATAGTCAATAATTTTGGAGTTCATTGTGTTTAGTGAACTTGAGGTTTATTTTCACTGTTTCCTTTTATTAATTAAACCTAAAATTAACACAGCTTGAACCAAGAGTATTATGAGTTCCAAATTATTCATGCTCCTCTTGCGTGTTCAAAGATACCTGATTCTGCATGGCCTTGACCAGAATGAATCCTGAATAAATGGTGATGGTTATAGACTTACTGCCTTAATCTAGGGTTTCATTTTTGTGAGTTCTGTCAGATTTCTGACTGGGACTTAGGGGACATCTACTAAGAGAAGGAGGCCTGATAAAGAATTTGCATCATTTCTTAAACTAGAGCAAGGAGAGGAGACTTTTTATATTATCCCACGTGGAATGACTGCTTAGTCTGCTGTGGCCATTTGTGAGCATGAAGGGTGCTAGCATGGAACAGTCAAATGTGCTAAGAATGGCAGAACAGAAAGAGAAAACAAACCATGTTTCACATAATATCATTGAACTGAATTAGCAAACCTTCTAGCAATCTGTGAGCTAGCAAGATTTCCTCTTTTTTGTTTAAACCAGTTGGAGTTCTTTGTCTTTAATAGCCAACATCTTAAAAGACTCTAGAGTTATTTATGTAAAATCACTTGCATGAAGGAATTTAGAACAATTTAAAATGTCTCAAAGATAATTTTGTGTTTACCTGATTCTGACTTTTAATCCCTACTAAGGGGCAACTCTTATGGAATACGTTTATTGATAAAATCTGGTAATTTCTTCTTTGTAACATTTTTCTTGTTTTAGACATATTTTAGATTAATATCATAAATTAGGCTTCTCTCACTTGGGAATTCTTCACCCCTACATAGTTGTGGACTTCATTGTATTTTGACAGTCCCAACTTTTTTACAGTTTCAACTGGGAAGACACCTGACCTATGTTGGACCACTGAGACTCTTTTTAAACGGTATTTGGATTTGAATGTCAGAGGCATGGGTAATTTTTCATTAGCTCTGAAACTGTTAAGTGGTCCAAATTAAGGGCGGGGTCAGCCATATCTGACCTTGTGCATAAGAAAGTAGAGAAACTAATTTTGCAGAAAAAGAAAACAAATTAAGAAAAGAAAAGCAGGGCTAAGAGACCTTGACACTCAAAAGTAATTTTGCTTTGTTAATATCTGGTTTCTGGATCTGTTTTCTTCTGAGGGCTGACCTTGGGTTCCATGAGATAAATTAATATTTTCTAATGTTCTATTTGAAATTTTTTGAAAGAGAGACAGAGAGAGAACCATATGGGCACCGGTTCAAGACCCAGCTGCTCCACCTCGAATCCAGCTCTCAGCTATGGCCTGGGAAAGCAGCAGAAGATGCCCCAAGTCCTTGGTCCCCTGCACCTATGTGGGAGACCCAGAAGAAGCTCCTGGCTTCGGAGCAGCTCTGGCTGTTGTGGACAGTTGGGGAGTGAACCATCAGATAGAAGACCTCTCTCTCTCTCTGCCTCTCCTCTCTCTGTGTAACTCTGACTTTCAAATAAATAAATAAAATATTTTTAAAAAAATAATTTGAGAAGGTTTATGTTACTTGCCACCTTTTAGTACTTGACCAAGATAATCATGAACTTTAAGAGACTCATCCAGTAGTATTTCATTTTTTCTATTTTGGTAATGCCATAGCAATAGTTCTTGTTGGCACTATGTTTCATCTGCCATGTATTAATAGCTACTTGATGAATTACATAATATAGTCTAGTATATAGAATTTTTGATTGGCCCAGAAATGGTTAAGACAATAAAGAATTTTGAGAAGAGCATTTTAAAACATTTTAAAAATTTGCCCTATTCATTTTTTAATTTACTAAATCATGAATAATTATTTTTGCATATAATAGAAATTAAAAATATTTATTAAATGGTAAATATAGGCCAAAGAAGGAAGACATAAGATTTTCATTAATCCAAATTGAGTACTTATTTTGGGTATCATAGAAATACCTTGAATCACTGACTAGAGACATATGTAAATAAAAATTATTTTGTTTATACTATTATTTAAATAATTGAAATCCCTTTTCAGCAGTAATCAACACTTACCCTATGGATGTCATTGGGAGATTTTTGCATATTGTTGGAGATTAAGTAGTTGTTTTAAAATGAACATATTACTTTTTAATTAATTTGATCACAATAAATTCCAAATGTGCTTTTATTGACAGTGCTCTTAGAACTTTTAAAAAAATTAGGCAATGCTTTAGGGGTGACATTGCTCTAATTACCTGTCTTTTAAACAGTGCATAAATTATCCTCTTAACAGTGAGAGTCACAGAAACCCCATATTCACACATGATGGCCAAGATGACCTTAACGCTTCCCTCAGCATGAACTAAACTTTGGACAGTCTCCTTCCCAGCTCTGAGCCCCTGATTGCTACCCGTACCCCACCTTTTTTGAGTATTTACTTTAGAAAGCCTGCAAGTACAGATTATCACTCCATCTCTCCAAAATGTGTATGACTCTCAATGTCTTGCTAGTTTCACACCCCAGGACTGCCTTTCACAAGGATCTCGGATCTGTCTCTTAGAATTGCAACCGATGAAGACAGCACCAGTGGCTATCAGATATCAGGTCGCTCCCAGTGCAATATTCCTGAGGCCAGGATCCTAACTTCCTTGAGTGCTTTGCCCAGAGTTGCATAGCCACCTTTCGTCATGAAAACCTGATAAAGTTTACTTTTCCTCTGGGTAAGTCCATTGAAAAATAAATTTTCTACAATTATTTCTGTCCTCTCCCTGCCAACTCTTAAATAAATAAATAAATAAAAAACAGGGGTCCCTTGATGTGGCTCAGCAATTATGCCTCTGCCTACAGTGTACGCATCCCATGGGCACTGGTTCCTGTCCCAGCTGTTCGTCTCTGATCCAGCTGTCTGCTATGGCCTGGGAAAGCAGTGGAAGATGGCCCAAGTGCTTGGGCCTCTGAATCCATGTGGGAAACCTGGATGAAGCTCTTGGCTCCTGGCTTTGTCTCGGCCCAGCTCCGGCCGTTACAGCCATTTGGTGAGTGAACTGGTGGATGGAAGTCCTCTTTCTCTGTCTTTCCCTCTTCCTCTCTGTAACTCTGCCTCTCAAATAAATAAATAAATCTTTTTTTTTTTAAAAAAATCCCCCTTTTTTTACAACAGAGTTGAATTCAGACTGCATTCTCTCCTTTATTGCAATGGTCTTGAAAAAAATCTTCTTTACCTATTTAACAATCCAGTGAAGTGTTTGCTTTGACAGTTTCAATTAAAAAAAAGTAATTTCTATCTGCAGTGCTTATAAAATGCCATTGGAGAACTATTCTTTTTAATTGTTTTAAACTTAAAGATATTTAACTGCTATGCACATTTTACTTGAGAATAGTAGGGATATGCTGACAGACTTTACATTATTTCCTGTCAGAAAGCCGCCTGGATTTACTTCTACCTCATAGGGTTGGGGGAATCCTTATAATCTCTTTTAGTGTCGATTCATCTGGAATTTCTGAGCAAGTAATTCATGAGACTCAGGGTGCACTTAGATCAGTTTCTTAAGGAATTGAGAAAAATGGTCCTGCTTGAGCTTGCATTCGTGTTTTCTGATTCCTCTCTCTCTCTCAAGATTTATTTATTTACTTGAAAGAGTTACACACAGAGATAAGGAGAGGCAGAGAGGGAGAGACAGAGTGAAAGGTCTTCCATCTGCTGGTTCACTCCCCAATTGGCCACAACATTCAGAGCTGCGCTGATCCGAAGCCAGGAGCTTTTTCCAGGTCTCCCACGTGGGTGCAGGAGCCCAAGGACTTGGGCCATCTTCTACTGCTTTCCTAGGCCACAGCAGAGAGCTGGATAGGAAGTGGAGCAGCTGGGACTCAAACCAGCACCCACATGGGATGCTGGCATTGCAGGTGGAGCTTTACCCGCCACGTCGTAGTGCCAGCCCCGATTGCTGTTTCTTGTAACCCTTACCTCCTAATGCTTTACGGAGCTTTGATAACAGACATTTCCATCTGTGTCAATTATTTTCCTCAGTTTTGATAAGACTTTTTGGATGAACAGAGGTATTTAGGGAATGGTAGGTCAATAACTAAGCCACTTCTGGTGATCTTCACTTGCCTTGCACCTCTGCTCACCTCAGTGGGCACCGGATTCCTGCTGGTGGCCCCATTCTCCTGGGTTTACTCATCAAGGGGACTACCCAAGGAGTGGACTGCAGACTTCTTACAGATGAGGGACAGGTAGAGGAAGGAGAGGATTTGTACCAGACTCTCAGAGAAACAGGGGCTGAAACATAAATGAAAAGAAAGCTTTAGCAAAGCAGAGTAGAAAACTTTGATAGTTGGAAGCAATCTTTGATTGACCCAGAAATGTTCAAGACAATAAGGAATTTTGAAAACAGTATTTTAAAACAAGGAAGCACAAAGGATAAGACACATACTTCTTCTCACTACTCAGGACTACTATCTGTGAACACCAAATCACCTTTGTTTTCATTCAGTTGAAATGAAGAAGGATTAAATAACAAACATGCCAACTCTTATCCTGTGATATTACTTATTTTATGATGTATTAAAGAGTATGTCTTAAAGAATCCTGTAAATGTGCGACAAAAATCATTAGAAAGTGTTAGAAAAAAGTTCCTAAATAAACTGACATTCATTAGTCTTTTAATATCTAATTTAGAATTTTAAATTTTAATCAGTCACTTTACTTATAATCTCCAAATACATGAAATTTATTAGAAAATTTAAAATAATTTTAAAAATTTAGAATCTGCAATTGCTGTTAACCTAAGTAAACACTACTTCATGAGAGATTTGTAGAAGTATGAGATGATATTTTTAATTACTTAAAACATGAACTCTCTGTTGATTCTAGACCTAGAGAGATTGTGGTTATGCAAGGACTGGATCCAGGGCTGTGTAGTGACCTGAAAGATATGTATACAACACCTTAGGAAGATACCAATTGGTAGAGGGGGCATCATTGACAGCTAGACATCTAGACAGCTAGAAAGAGCAATACGAATCCTGGGTAGTGGTGTAGCTAAAGGGAGACTTAGAGAAGAACAGGTATGAAATGTGATACTTGTTAAGCTGATAGCTGTACATGTGTATTTAAAACATCCCCCTCAAAATTTTTGATAAAACATACTGAAAAGATCCTTAGAAAATGTCTACATTTCCTGTTGCTTTTCATGATGAAAAATTCATTGTGGTTACTAAAGGAAAGATTAAGTTGTTTTCAAGTTTGCACCAGACCCAGCCACATGAGAGACACCTCTGCAAAGACCTCATGCAGGGTTCCTTCAACGTGTACAAACGGAAAAGCAAGTAAATTTGTAATATTTGAAGTGCACCAGCATTGTATAGATGGTACACTAAAATGTTAATTGAATTCTGTGTTAAGAATTAACATATATTATTTTTTTTTCTTTTTTTTTTAACTTTTATTTAATGAATATAAATTTCCAAAGTACGACTTATGGATTACAATGGCTTCCCCCCCATACCGTCCCTCCCACCCACAACCCTCCCCTTTCCCACTCCCTCTCCCCTTCCATTCACATCCATTGTCCATTTTACACATTGAACAAGATCATCTGTTGTTGAGGTGGATTCATTCTGAGAGGAGGAGCACGACTGGGGCAAGAGGCACGGAGTCACCACACAGACCCCGGGTGAAAGCAGGCCAGAGGCAGCAGCCCGCAGACTCATTTATTTCAGTTGGTACAGCAGCTTAAATAGACAAGGCAATCACATTTCCCCTTTTTCGTTTATTTTTTAGCAACAGGAGGCATGGTTCTTGGTCATACCATTGTTGACCCTGTTTCTATGTGGTCTCCATACATGGCTGTGCCTGTCTTAGGTTGTCCCCCAGGGGATCTTACCCATCATTGACTAACCAGTGCTCATAACGGGAGACCACAGGATTGCTTGCTCAGATGAGGATAGGAATGAGGAGCAATGGTAATCAGGAATGATGTGACCACATGCAGGCTGTAGGCTGTTTGAGTGGCTTACCAGGGCCAATGGGGCATAAAGCAGTAACGGATGTGGCTATGGGCAGTTTCTCAGGGTGGGATGATAGGGCAGGTGCATCCACTAAGAAGGTGGACTCTCATTCTTGTTCAGCTGGTTTTGGTTGACTGTCAGTTGCAGGATTGATGTTTCTGGCTGGTACCCAAATGGACTGCCCTGCGTTCTCTGGAAAGACACAACCATATCCTCGGCCCTTGGTTAGCAGAAGCCTCTCTATGGGCGTTGGAATCCAGAGCCTGAATTTTGCATCCGCTCCTATATTAATGGCAAACATGCGGGTGGGATGGGGTTTAGCAGCTGCCCTGAGAGCCTGGGTGCCCAAGGACAGTCACAAATGTGGGGATCCTCACTGGGTGCAGATGGGATGACCTCACGTGGATTATCACCTCGAGGTTGTCTAAGTTCATCCCACGGGTATTTGTGGGGTGGCTGACTAGGCATTGCTGCCTTGTCTGCTGTCATGTCATTTTCACTGTCTGAGCTCTCTCTCCCTAAGTCATCAACTGTTGCCTGTGAGGCAGCGGCCTGGAGTGTCAGGCTCTGATCACTCACAGATTCATTGTGTTTAGTAATATGTGCGCGCTTCTGAGAGGGGGTATCCTTCCCATATTTGAGTGCTTAAGATCAGCACGCCACACCAACTCTAGCCAAAGGAACGACACCCACAGCACTGCTGCCATAACAAAGCAAATTCCTAGCAACTCAGCGGCTGATGGCATTATGCAGGGGTTTCCCTATGTTAGACGAACAGATAGTGGTGTATCAGATTGTAAATATGTCCTGTGCTTAGTGGGGGACTTCCTTGATTCGTTAGGTCAAGGCCATATGCCCACACGGTGTCTTCAGAGCATCGCCTCTCTCGAGTGAGGGAAGATGACTTGGTTCCAAATTCTGGGATGATCAGCCCCTTATGTGAATTCTCCGGATGAACCGAAAGTAAAAGGAGGGGCTGAGAAGAAGTGTTATGCTTCCGGGCGGTGTGTGCCTAACCTGGGGTCACTTAGACCGAGGACAAGGACAAGGAAAGGGGCGTAGGAGGGGTTCTCTGCTCACCCTCACAGAACCGAATAGCACACAAAACACTGAGGGGCCTACTTGCCGAAATCAAGGGTGGACCTCGCCGAGTCTGACACGCCGTCTCTCAGTGACATTGGGTGCCAGATGTTGAGGTGGATTCATTCTGAAATGAAGAGTGTGACAGGGGCAAGAGACGCGGAGTCACCACACAGACCCCGGGAGCCGGGTGAAAGTCACGTGAAAGCAGACCACAGGCAGCAGCCCGCAGACTCATTTATTTCAGTTGGTACAACAGCTTAAATAGCCAAGGCAGACAATCTGGTCAAGGGGCAGTCTATGCCCTAACCAATCACATCCTCTTGCCAGGCAGTTTCCAAAGCCATCCAATCACAGCCTGTTGCCAGTCAGGCTCCATTGTCATGTGTCGCTCCCCCTCTTCGTGGAGGAACGACACAGGACCCTGCGCTGTTCTTCCGTCTGCTCGGCCCTCCCCGGGTTTGCTGCTGGTTCTTCCCGGGTTGGCTACTATCCCTTCCACCTCCGTGGAAGGGCGGTTCCCCCTGGCCGCATTCCCCACTTCCGCAGGGGAGCGGCACACCGCCGGCCGGCTCTCTCGGGGGCTGCACGGGTGTTCCTTCAGCTAGATGTTCCCCTTAGATGTTCCTCGTGCATGCCGTCTCTCTCCTCCTTTATAGTCCTCCTCCGCCAATCCCAACTCGGCTGCCCACACGCCGAGTACGCTGCTCTCCAATCAGGAGCAAGTCCTACAGTTTATTGGTTGAACTGGAGGCAGCTGTGCGGAAGCTGTTTCCTTCTCTCCCAGCGCCATATTGTGGGAGAGCAGATGCATAGAATAAGTCTTAATTCCAGTAACTCAGTCTAGTCCGGTTTGCTCCCCACAGTCATGTGGTTTCTGAAGCCATCCAATCACAGCCTGTTGCCAGGCAGTTTCTGTTGCCAGCGGCCATCTTGACATGGCCTTCTCATTCCACCACAGTCTGTTCTATCATTCTTACACTGTCTGACTAGATGTAAATATATAAGCCTGTCTTTATTATTCCTTGGTTATGGAATCACTCATTTACTCATTAAGCATGGCCTGTACCAGGTGCATTCACATCACAGGTGGCTTCCTTAAGTTACTCACGATTAAGGAGCTAAGATGGATAGCTAAAGAGATGATTATGCCACAATACATCATGTGTGATGATAGAGGAATTTGGTGAAGTGTCAATTAAGTGTAGGAAAGGTGTATTATTTGGATGCAGAATAGGTTAGGGAAGATACTAAGTAATTTGTAAACCTACTTATTCTCATATCTTTCAAGTCAGAACTTTTCCACAAACTTTTACAAAGAATATCCAATAATGGTTTAGGGACAAGAACTATTCTAATTACACATATGTAGTTTGCAAGGATGTGATTATTTTGTTTTCTGGTCAGTTAACAAACATTGACATTAATATACAAGTTATGAATTTATAAAACTTGGCACTAAAATTTTGGAATGACAGGTTTTTTTTTTAAGATTTTATTGATTTATTTGAGGGGTAGAGTTACAGACAGAGAGAGGGCAAGACAGAGAGAAGGGTCTTCAATCCATTGGTTCACTCCTCAAATGGCTGCAGTGGCTGAAGCTGAGCCAATCCAAAGCCAGGAGCCAGAAGCTTCTTCCGGGTCTCTCACATGGGTGCAGAGGCCCAAGCACTTGTGCCATCTTCTACTGTTTTCCCAGGCCATACAGAGTTGGATTGGAAGAGGAGCTGCTAGGACATGAACCGTCGCATATGGGATCCCAGCGCCACAGATGAAGAAGACTTAACCTACTAAGCTAGGATGCTGGCCCTTGGAATGGCAATCTTGATGCTAACAAAATTTTTTTGTGAAAGGAAGATGGTAATTTTATTCTTTTTTCAGGTTTATTTTATTTATTTGAAAGGCAGATTGACAGAGAAAGAAATGAAGACAGAGAGAGAGAGGGAGAGAGAGACAGAGAGACAGAGAGACAGGAGAGACAGGTCTTCCACACCCCAAATGGATCAAATGTCAGACAGGGCTGGGCCAGGCTAAAGCCAAGAGCCAGGTACTTCATTTGACTCTCCCATATGGGTGGCATTAACCCAAACACTCTGGCCATCTTCTGCTACTTTCTCAGGTGCATTATTAGGGAGCTAGATTAGAAGCAGAGCAGCCAGGACTGAAATGGGCACTCTGACATGAGATGCCAGTTCAAAAGCAGCAGCTTAACCCACTGTGCCACAATGCCAACCCTGATGGCAGCATTGAAAATGGAATATTCTAATGGTAAAATTGTTTCTCATTTTCCTTTCCTGTATAACATAACTTGTTTATGTTTGTTAACAAATACAAGTGCAATGTAGAGCAATCTACTTGAAAGAAGGCTGTTTATAGAGGATTTCATGTAGGCTGCATCCAACTCACATTTATCTACAAATGTCATCATTTTCTTACCTACTTTGTGTGCATCTGAGTATCACCTACTAGGAGTTCTCCTGAGTACATATATGGGTTGCAGGTGAGGCATTCCTTTAGGCAGCTATTATTTTTGTTTTTTGCTTTCCGTTGAATTTAAATTAATTAATCAAAGCATTATGTACAATCCTCAAGACCTGAAAACCAGTAACTGATTGTCTCTGTCTTCTAAGTCAAGGCAAAAAGGAATCTTCTTTGATAAAGATAATATGCAGATATCTTTTAAATTGAATACTAGCAATAAAATCTTTATTAAAGACAAAATTGAGAAAAAATTTTTGTATGAGTAGGTTATAGAAGATGTACAGGAAGATACAATTGGAATCTTGGATACAGTACTAGGTAGAGAAGGAAATGTCTTCTGAGTAGGACACCATCAGATATGTCATCACTTGTTTGTTGTTGCTGGTTGTTGTGATTTAGGCCTCCTGCTGCTATTTTGGTTCCTACCTTAGAGTATTTACCATTTAACTTTCTGGCTAGGACCATTTGTCTTCCTGATTTATTCAGACTCTATGAATAATATCCCTAAGCAAGTTTAGTTTGTCCAATATCAGTGGGCTTAAACTTAGCTCTAGAAATATTTGTAGATGCTTAATTGAAAAATGCAGATTCTCCAGCTCCCTCTTTGAAATTCTGCATCAATATACTACTGGGAATAGGGGCTGGGGAGCTGGGTTCCTATTAAAAGTCCTAAGAGATTTATCTTTATTTATTGTTACTAGTTTTGGTATGCATTGATACATGCTGTTTGTATTATTGCTTTTAAATATTACTACTGTATGCATTTTGCCAATTTCTATTTTCTTTTTTTCTGATTGATTTATTTTAAATCTTTATTTTATATTATTTGAAATGGGGGGTTGGGGGGAGAGAGAAAACGATTGATCTTCCATCTACTCATGCCCACAACAGGCAGGGATGGGCCAGGCCAAAGCCAGGATCCAGGCACTCGATCTGGGCCTCCAAATAGGTTGTCAGGGACCCTAATGCTTGAGCCATCATCTGCTGGCTTTAACAAGAAGTTGGAATCAGAAGCAGAGCTGGGGCTAGAACCTAGTCACTCTGATATGGAATGCAGGCATACTAAGTGGCATCATAACTGTTGTACCAAGTACTCATCCCACTTTTTTAGCTAATTTATAAAAGTGATAGGTGAATGGGGTTTTATAAAAGAAGGGACCTCTTCTGTTGGCTCCTCTGGACTAGCTTGCAAGGCAGCGGCAGGTAAGGGTTACGTGTCAGAGGAGCACTGTGCATCTGAAACACTGCATTCTCCTCCTGATCTCTACCCCAACTCCAAATAGATTAGTGTTATGTGCAGTGTAAGAATCCCCTTTTTATCATGATCATCCCATCTTTATCCTATGTGAAAGATCATCTGGTGAGATTTTCAAAACAGATCATCACCTTTGGCAGTGAGGCATTGTCTTCTCTGAGTCTTACTCGCATCTGACCTGGTGCAATCAGTTGTGTATCTGCAAGCTTAGCTGCTGAATCTCCCGCTTCACTTCAACTTGCTGTCCTCCTTGATTCCTTTTTATGATTCCTACAGTTCTGTTCTGCAGGTTCAGTGTAATTGTCTGGGCTTATTCGCTACAAAGCTGGCTTTCCAGCCTCTAATCTCATCAGTGTTTTCTGGTCTTACATTCGGGGTGGGCTAATGTTTTCATCGGAGAATTAAATAGTAAATATTTTAGACTTTCCAGGCTATAGATATCCGTCACATCTATTCCATTTTGCCATTGCAACATGAAAGCAGTTATGGGTACCAGGCAAGTAATAGCCATGGCTGTGCCCTGATAAAGCTCTGTTTACTAACAGGCAACTAACTAGATTTGGCCAAGCAGCCTAGTTCAGCCATCCCTGCCTTCAGTGTTGCCTCCCTCCACTTTTTGAGTAAGAACCCTCACTATTTGCTTTGCTGAAAGCCATCTACAGTCAAGGGAGCCAATGGGCTATGATTAGGGAGCTGTGAAAGAAGCTGAGGGGCTTGCCTGGAGCAGGTATGGGCTAGTGGCTCACGAATTCCCAGAACAGCTGCTAGGAACTGTGGGAGAAGGGTGAACTTTTAACAAATAGACTTGTAAGTACTGTAAAACTGGAATATACAAAAAATAGCTCATTTCATATTCAGCAACTGATGAGGCCACTGAGATGGGATAGAAGGGATTTCTATGCATTTATTGATACATGTATGCAAGCTCATATACTGTATTCTAAGGTTACTTCATTGCACACATTTTAAAATTTTTATTATTTATTTTCATTTTTAAAACATTTATTTATTTGACAGGCAAAATTACATCCTCCATCTGCTGGTTTACTCCCCAAAAGGCTGCAATGCCCAGAACTGGGCAAATACGAAGGCAGGAGCCAGGAGCATCTTCTTGGTCTCCCATGTGGGTACAGGGGCCCAAGTACTTGGGCTATCCTCCGCTAGGCCACCAGCGAGGAACTGAATCAGAGTTGGAGCAGCCAAGATTTGAACCATTTGAACTGGCATTGCAGGCAGCAGCTTTACCTGCTACACCACAGCATTGGCTCCTATTTTCATTTTAAAAACTCTAATAGGAGAGAGAGAAAGAGAGGAGGAGGGGTAGAGGGGAAAGGCAGATATGTAGACATACAAAGAGATCTTTCATTGACTGGTTCATTCCTCAAATGCACATAATGGCCCGGGTTGGGCCAGGCTGAAACCAGGACCCAGAAACCCAATCCAGCTCCCATTGGGATAGAAGGAACTGAGGTACTGAACTATCATCTGCTGCCTCACAGGGTACAAAGCGGGAAGCTGTAAATGGAAGTGAAGCTGGCACTCAAACCCAGGCAATCTGGTATGAGAGATGAAAGTCATAAGCAGAGGCTAACTGTTGTACCAAATGTCTGCCCTATTGCACATACTGCATGGAAGTTTTATTTTTGGATTTTCTCCAAATATTTAGAGGATTCAAACTTTCACTGTTACAGTTGTTATAATTATCTTTGTGAATAAAGAATACTATGTGTTTTTTTAGATGATTTCCTTGAGATAGATTCCTAGAAAGAGATTTGCTGAATCAAATTTCTCCAGCATTTTCAAGGTTCCTATAACACACTGATACTTTATTTCCAACAGAATGTGAAATGCCTTCATTTTTGCATTCAACAACACTGGATGTTTAAGAATTCTTTGCTAATTAAATAGATATTTTAATTTTATTTATTTGATCAATAATTAATTTAAATATATTATGTGTTTATTTATTGACAGTTAATATATAAATTGATCATTACAAATAATGTTTGAGATGCAGAGAGTCAGAGAAAGAGAGCTCCCATCTACTGCTTCACTCCCTGAATTCCCGCAATGGCCAGGATGACACAAGGCCAAAGCTGGAAGACAGGAACTCAGTCCAGGTCTTCCATGTTGAAACAGAGGCTCAACTACTTGAGCCATCACTGCTGCCTCCCGGAACTGGCATCAGCAAAAATGTGGAGTCAGAAGTCAGAGCTATGTGTTGAACCCAGACACTCTGGTATGGGATGTGCAGTCCCAGTTGACATCTTAACTGCCAGGCCAAATACTTGCCCTGATATTTACTTTTTGAATCCGTAAGCATTATTATCTGCACGCTCCAGAGGAAGCTCTGGTTCAGCAAACTTACTTGTCTAGGGTCAAATAGATAGAAAGCTGCAGACCTGGAACTTCAACCTAAATTCTGGTTCCCATTCAATCCTTATTACACTGTACAACAATAAAGAAGAAGCACTATGGCTTTCTCCACTTTCTGAATCTGATTCTATCATTGTATTCTTCTTTTCTTCTTTTAATTCCTGGAAATTGCAACTGACACCAAAAATCTCAGGAGAAATTTATTATAGGAGCTACAAATCCTCATTCAAAGATGAAGGTCAACAGAGACAAAGTACATACAATTTCAATCTGTTTTAATGAATCAAGACTGATGGAATGAATTCCCTTTTGTAAAGGAAAAAAGACTGTTACCATGATTTCCTTTCAAAAGATGATTTTATTCAGTTTTTGATTAGGCTAAACAGGACATAATATTTCAAGGACAAGATACAGTTTTTTTCCAGATGTAGAAATACCTTCCCATCTGTAATCAATAGTTATTTTCTATATAAAATTAAATTTGTGGGAAGTAGGATTGAGGTTATATCAAAAAGACAGAAGACAAGACTAAAAATGTCCTTCAGTCAAAGTTGAAAGAAGTCTTTACTTAAGTTGATAATTTTTATTAAATCCTTTCCTTCATCAACAAAAAAATGTGTTGATCATTCTTCTCCCTGAGATTCCCATCTCTATCCCATCTCTATTTCCATCTCATCCTCAGATATTTCTCTCTCTCTTTTTTTTTTTTTTTTTTTTTTGGACAGGCAGAGTTAGACAGTGAGAGAGAGACAGAGAGAAAGGTCTTCCTTCCATTGGTTCACCCCCTAAGTGGCCTCTACAGCCGGTGTGTTGGGGCCGGCGCGTGGTGCTGATCTGAAGCCAGGAGCCAGGTGCTTCCTCCCAGTCTCCCATGTGGGTGCAGGGCCCAAGGACTTGGGCCATCCTCCACTGCCTTCCCGGGCCACAGCAGAGAGCTGGACTGGAAGAGGAGCAGCGAGGACAGAATCTGGTGCCCCAACCGGGACTAGAACCCAGTGTGCCTGCGCCACAGGTGGAGGATTAGCCTAGTGAGCTGCAGCGCCGGCCATTCCTCTGGTTTTATAACTCTTGCTTTTCACTTTGGATTTTCCCTTCTGTTTTTTCTTTTTTTAAATTCCCAATGTACAGGTTCAAGGTTAAGTGGGTGGAATTTCATTGTAGGCTTGGGTTTGTAGCTCCTTTGGATTCTGATGAGGAGAAAAAGTAATTAGAGTAGTGCCCAGGAAAAAGGGCAAGGACCTTTCTTAGGTTTATGTCTAGTTTGAGCCTTGTGGAAAAACAGCCCGTGATCGCTGAGACTTATAGTAGGGCTGTCTTTTTGTAAAAGGTAAAACCAGATGGAGATCTGGATCCAGATTTAGATTACTGGTAACAATGACTTGAAGATCTAATGTATGGACTTTGACCATAATTGGAACCTGTTGAAAATTCAGATCCTGAAAAGATTTTGTATGCAGGTGTGTATAATGTGATTAGATGGGGACACATGAACAGGGGAAGACAATCTGAAACAGTTTACTTGCTGGGGCTTATTTTTCAGGGCATGTTACACAGAGAAGCTTTTCCTGCAACATTATTCTCAGAGGGGAACAGACCACCCACCCCTAGTCAACCAAGGAAAGCTGGAAGAAACCACACTGTGTCAGTTTCACACATACATGTATGAAGATGATTCTTGCTTGAGCAAGAAGAGAAGGACCTTCCTATTCTCTGTTTTCTACATCTTTGATGTATTTGTAAGAAGTCAGGATCTTCTCATTCCCCTCCTACTTCTTGGACACGTCTCAAACCATTGCTTTAAAAACTGTGGTAAACTGATTTTCAGGGAGATAGTTCCTTAAGCCCACTATACCTTTGCCGTGTCTTATTTACAATACTTCCCTTTGAACTCCCACTTGATGCTGATTATTCTCTGACACACCAAGCAAACAGACCCTTTTTGTCTGATAACAAAATTGGCAGATGGGATTGTCCCCAGACTAGGACTGGGGTTATTGGAACCAAGAGTGAAGCAGTCAGTTGCAGTAGTTCTTGCTGGGCTTACTTGCGGGGTTTATTTACTCCTGGGGAATGGTTACTCTTTCTGTTTGTACCTTACAGTCCGGAGTTGTTGTCTCTGAGATCCAAGAAGTGAAGTGGCCACCTGGACACTTTGATGTCCAGCATCTCATGGAATCAAGCAGTGAGCAACTTGAAATTACCATTTTAGTAAATCTAAGAGTTTCCAAAAATGAAATCCAGGACAGGAAGTGTGCTATTAGGAAAGAATCAGAGACTACAAAGGGCCACTCTTTTCTGGGATATTGGGATATTGGAATGAAAGTGTAAGCTTTTATCCTAGGAGATTGAGGATAGCAAGAGGAGTGGTTCAAGAAATCACTAACCTAGGTGTCTGGATTACTTGTCTCTGTCTTTCCATGTTTCATAGATGTGGAAGTATTTCATTCAGGTTTAGAGATTGCTTCAACAATATATAGAAAATAACAGGGAGTGTCATGTTTAGAATAGATAAAACTTGTGATGATGTATTAGTTTATCTCTCCAATGTTTTTTGGTATTATATCTGAGATTTTATTCTTCCTTTTTTATACATTCCATAATGGTTTTCAAGTTTTCTATGCTTTGCCAGTTGGACAAAACCTTTGTCCATCATGTACACAGGAACACTATTGCTGGACTTTAGCAAACTTCCTGTTTGGGGCACCATCCTCCCCTTAGTAGGATGTACAATTTTTTTTTTCTGTGCCCTTCTCATCTCATTGTTTGCCTGTCTCGGGATAAAGAGACAAATAGAATGAGAAATAAAATCATCTGGCCTCAGAATCAGCCCTAAAGGCATTCGGAGCTGGCTGAAAAGCCCATGAGAGTATTTCAGGCATGGAAAGCCAAGACACTCTGGCAAAAGATCTCTGCGAGTGAGATCCCAGTGGAAAGAACAGGCCATCAAAGAAGGAGGTACCTTTCTCTGAAGGGAGGAGAGAACCTCCACTTTGACTATGAGCTTGTCTAAACAAGATAAGAATCGGAGAACTCAGAGGGCTTCCATAGCCTTGGAAACTCATGACTGGAGCATAGGGAGATTACTGATGCCATAGACAGGAGTGTCAATTGGTAAAGTCAACAACAGGAGTCACTGTGCACTTACTCCTCATGTAGGATCTCTATCCTTAATGTGCTGTACATTGAGATTTAATGCTATAACGAGTACTCAAACAATATATTTCACTTTGTGTTTCTATGGGGGTGCAAACTGTTGAAATCCTTACTTAACGCATACTAAACTGATCCTCTGTAAAAAAAAAAAAAAAAAAAAAAAAGAAATTATCAATTCCCAACTTGACTCTCACTGGGATTAAACATGACAATAGGTCTGCTCTGATTTCATCATCATTTTAAAAAATCATCTATTATTTTTCACTTTATGTTTCTGTGTGGGAGCAAACTGTTGAAACCCATACTTAATGTATACTAAGCTGATCTTCTGTATATTAAGATAATCGAAAATGAATCTTGATGTGAATGGAAGGGGAGAGGGAGTGGGAAAGGGGAGGGTTGTGGGTGGGAGGGACGGTATGGGGGGAAAGCCATTGTAATCCATAAGTCGTACTTTGGAAATTTATATGCATTAAATAAAAGTTTAAAAAAAAAAAAAATCTAGTCCTTCTAAAAACCATTAGTAGGAAAAAAGAACAGCTTGAAAGAGGATCTCTTCAGATGTGTAAGGCTAATTCTCTATGGGTGCAGCTTGGCAGGTACCATACCCACTCTTTCCTGATATTATGACTCCATCACCAGGCTTGAGACTGCCTATAAGCCTAGGAGAGGCTTGCAGAAACAGAGACATGGGAGAAGATGAGAAAGATGACACAAAGATGCAGAGGCAGACAGCTGTTCTAGCTATTACTCTCCAGTCTTCTCCAGGTAACCTGGAAAGAAGGTAATCACCATGGGTGAGTATCCTCAGCACCCAATATGGGACCAGCTAAGTTAGGATCTAACCAGTGTACATAAAGCAAATGGGAGAGACATTCAAAATGGGCATGTCCATATCCCATAATTTCTTTAAAAAAGGAGGGGCATATCCACAGTACCCCTAGATAGGATGGCTAGGGAAAATCTGATTCCTTTCAGCTCCCACTTTTCAAAAGCAAAAGATTGACAAGATCAGGGGTTCCATGATTGACTCCTTGTGGTAAGATCCAAATCTCCCTGAGAATCCCATGGTTACACTAGAGATAGAAGGGGGGAAGTCAAGGTTTGCTCAACACTGGAGTCACACACCTTATACTGAGTACGAAAGTGGGCAGTATCTCTTAGAGGAAAAGGAGATAGGAAGAGAACTCTGAGCCTCTGATCTGGGAAGTAGGTTCTAAAGTTCTGACTCACTCATTTCTATATGTATCTGAATCTGTGTGTTTAAGACACACAGAACTGGAAGTCCCAAGGAGCCAGGGGACAGAATTCTTGGCTCTTTTCCATAAGACACCTAAGTAAGGATCCTGAAACCATGCCAAAAGATATTTTAGCTCAGATTAATTCAAAAGTATGGACTCATGGTCAGAGGGGATGATGTGTCAACCTGTAAAGCGGACTAATGACTGGCCTGATGCTAAACAATTCCCTCCGAGACCCAAAGCAGCCACTGGAATCTCACTAGTTGTAAACAGACATTGTCAGGGATTGATCAGGCCCTATAGATTCCCTCGTAATAATCCCATTTATCTATTTAGAAACCTAGGTCTTATGAATAGAAGTTTGTACAGGATTTGAAGGCCAGGAATGAAGTAGTTCTGGACATGTGTGCCATAGTGCTCAATCCCTATACTCTGTTGGCTGATTTTCCAGGATAAAATAAGTATTACACTACTTTAGATTTAAAGAATGCATTCTTTTGCACACTCATGGACACTGAGTTCAAAGACCTATTTGTCATTGCATAGAAAGACCCAAAAACTCACCAGAAATTATAGTATTATTAGATTGCTCTACCATAAACTCTTCAAAAAATGTTCAGAGAAATTTTGAGTAGAGACCAGATAGGGCTACAATTAAAGGAGAGAACAGGCTTATAATATGTGGATGGCATTCTTATCACTAGCACCCCAAGAGGCTTCTGATAATACCATTGCAAGCTGAATTGTCTGACACAGAGGATCTATAAGGGATCCAAAGGAAAGGCACAGATTCCTAAGGAAACTGTAAAGTATCTAGATTTTATGACATCCTAGAGATGCTGGAATCTTGGGCAGGGTGTCCGAAACCAAATGCTGGAATCATTAACATATATGAATGGTGGCTTGTGCTTTTAAAGAGTTAGAATGTTTGTGGTATGGCCACCTTTCCTCTAGGCAGTTAGTTGCAGCCACCTGTTTGCTGATTAGAGAAGTAGAAAAACTATGAGACAAGACCTAGCTGTGGACCCCACACCAGGTGGCAAGTGTACTGGAAACAAATGGTCCCCAGTTTGTTCCCTGGTGGTGAGATGCTGCAGTATCATGTCTTGTTGCTAGCACTGCAAACATCAACCTAAAACTCTGTAAGTTCCTGAACCCTGCTAGATTACTGCCAGAATCCTAGGACCCTGAGGAGATAGACCTGGTGCACTTAAATAGGAACTGCTGCAGATGTGAACCTCTGCCAGATACAGAATGACTATGATTTGCAGATTGTAGCAGTTTTATGGTAAATGGTCCAGATGATGCAGTTGTTTTTACATGGAACAGTTTCATCTAAGAATCACTACAGGCTGTTTGCACAAAAGGCAGAGATAAAAGGCCTGACTAGAGCACTAGAACTGGGAATAGGAAAGACTTTGATGATCTTTATAGAATCCAGGTATGCCTTCTCAGTTGTCCTTGCTCATCAGCCATTTGGAAAGAAAGAAGACTTTCAAATACCAAAAATAGTGAAATTAAATATGGTAAATAAATTCCCAGGACTGCTATAAGCTATGGAGAGATCTAAATAAACAGCATTGTACATTGCAGAAGGCATCCAAAGGGATATTCTGAAGTGAGAAGAGAAAACCACCCAGCCGATGCTGCTTCAAGGCAGGCAGTCCTGACAAAGGAGATTCTCTTGTCACCCCTGATTCCTTCTTTGCTCCGTTATAAGTTTCAGCCTAAGTACTCTCAGGCAAACTCAACAGAAGCTCAACTATAGGGTTTTCAAAGGACCATTGGCTCACTATCTCAGCGGGGTGGATGGTAGACAAAAGAGGAGAAATGCGGATACTCTGAAACCTATGCTGGTTCTGTGATTCCACCTATCATGGTCAAGAGATAAAGTATTACTGGCTACTTAAGGCAATCAGAACCCCAGGGATGAAGAAACTGGTACATGAAAAACAGCAAAATAATGTAGTTGTTGCCTTAAAATAACATGCAGACCAGGATTTTCATTCCTCCACTAGCCAGAGCAGGGTAAAAAAAGGGGGTGGGGGGTACCTTGTCTGGAGATTGGCAGGTTGACTTTACAGCTATGCCTACTGCTCAGAAGGATTTAAATACTTCCTAATGTTTGTAGATATCTTCTCTAGGTAGGTGGAAGTCTTCTCCCATCTGAAAAGACAGCAGAACTCTACAGAAGCTGCTAAATTATTCTAAGATTTGGTCTACTTGTGACTGTACAAAGTGGTAATGGGTCAGCTTTTATTTCAAAGGTGGTGGCTGGAGTGTCCCAGGCTTTAGGGTAAATTGAAAATGACTTGCTGCCTAGAAACCTCCGTCATCTAGAAATACTTAAAGAAACAATGTAACCCCTAAAGGTACTTTTGCCAGGAAACATTAAAATTGGTTAAAGCTCTTACATATCACCATAACTCATGTTAGAGCAGCTCCCAAAGGAAAGTTGGATCTTAGTCCATTTGAGTTACTATATGGGAAACTCTTTCCCAGCATGTCTTCCGCCATGATATGCCCAGATGTGGAAACTGAGAGATCAATAAAACATGTAATACAGTTAGGGCAGGCAGTGACTGCTGTTAACCAGTATGCAAATATGAGCCTCCTATTGCCTACTGAGATTGGGGTCCTCCCATATGAACTGGGAGACTGGATCTACTTGCAGATATGGAAATTGGTCTCCTCTCAAGGTCAGTTAAGTCCCACTTGGATGAATCCCACCTGGTTCTGTTAGCCACTTATTCTTCAGTTACAGATACAACTCCCTGTACTCCCCACAGGTGAGTAAAGAAAGCCCCTGAGCCTACCCTGAACCTTCTCGATAGGTACTTTTGTGAGCCAGTGTTAGACCTAAAACTTCTCTTCAAAAGAAAGCAATAGTGGTAAGTCTACTTTGCTTTACCTTGTTGCTGACAGACCCTACCAGCTATTCCTCATGACCCAAGATTTATCTTAATCTTGCAGCCCAAGAGTTTCACTCCTCTAACGTTTGAGATGCTGGTGACTGGGTTCAGCAGGAAGTGGCTACCGAAGAATACCCCCACCCCTCCACCCACCAACAAGTTCGAGTGCAATGTCTTCAGGGGGTATTTTGTAACCAAGAGCATAGGATTTAGGCAGGAGAGGGCACAGGAACTGGGGCACAGGACCTGAAACAGTTTCTTCTCTGGCTTGTTTCTCAGAGGACAGTCCAGGAAAGTTTACCCTGCCACACTGTACTCAGAGGAGGCCAGACCGCCTCAAACAAGGAGAGCCACAAGAAAACAGAGATTTGAACATATAATATACAAA
The DNA here is from genome assembly GCF_051225735.1 of Oryctolagus cuniculus. NCBI lineage: Eukaryota > Metazoa > Chordata > Mammalia > Lagomorpha > Leporidae > Oryctolagus > Oryctolagus cuniculus. The sequence goes on along the minus strand of NC_142871.1, from coordinate 100,835,733 downwards.
GAGGTGCGCTGCATGAACAGGAAGGGACTTCATGCTCTTCCTTCCTTTTCTACATCCTGTTCACTCCTCTGGCTGTTTCTTTAAAAGCACTGACAAGCATCTCCATGGAGAGGCCATTTCTTTAGAGAACCATACCTTCCCACTGTGGCCTTTACTTGTCATAAATAAACAAAGCTTTCCTTTGAGAAACTCACCCCTGATGCTGATTATTCAGTAACATCCCAAGCATGGGGACCCCTGGTGTCTATTAACAATATGAGTATCTTCCAAGGACTCTTAAACATGAGTATAATTTTCTCTAAGCAAGTATGCTACTTTCTTGGTCTGCTGATGATAGCAGTATTTGCAGCTGGTTTTAAGGGTATGACATAACTATATATATTATGACCAGTTCATGTTTGGGGAACAAATGATTTACTATTTAATACTGAAAATCATTCTCAAGTACCAATAAAGCTGAAATACTTCAAAAGTTATTTCAAGTAGAAATAAATTTAAACCTGACATCATTAGTTAGTAGATTTCATTAATATTTTCACTACCTTATAATCTCTTGATTTGGAAACTAAAATTTAATTTCTTGGTATATATTGCCTGACTCTTTCGTGCTTTAAAATATCAAAATAATCTCTAAATTCTGATATGAAGCAATTTAGACTTTCGTGTTTCTTGACTGTTTCCTTTGTCTAATATAAATTTACATAGTCAAATTTTATTTTAGAGCAAAAATTTGAATGGTCCATCTAAACAGAGTTATTCCTTTGAATATATTTAACTTTTATGAATAGAAGACTTTTATAAGATAAATAAAAATATATTGAAATAAAGATTGTATTTAGAATACGAAGTGGCTTTAGAGTTAAGATCTACTGAATCTCCTTTCTGGTTATTTAGGGATGAAAGACTAATGAGATATTAATTCTGGTTATTATTATCCTGTGTCAATGCTAGTAAGAAAAATAACAATCCCAAATACTTTAAATCAATGTTTTCTTTCAATTTAAGCATATTCAAAATGTTTTATTTTATTGATTTATGATATCTTTAAGATATTTGATAAATATTTGATATTAATGTTAACTGAAAATAATAAATATGTATAGTTTAAACATTGGACGAGAAGAACCTAGAACTTTCAATTGCATGCATTACAAATATCTGTGGCTGAAATGGTATTGAAATGTAAATGTTTTAAATGAGGAAGAAAATGCTAGGAGACTGATTTTTGTTGTTGCAGCTAATAGAACTATGTGATTTTGCTTTAATTGAAATTTTATTAACAAAGTTCTGCCTGAATGATGAGACTTCTTAATTTAGCAACTTCCAACATCAATTTAGGAACTTTCAATGACTTTCCACTTATTGGTCCCTTGCCTAGTTCTTTAACTTAAACAACAAATATTGATTCTATAATTAAGGAAACAAGTCCCGAATGTTTCAGTTGGTAATGAGAAAATAGGAAATAATTTCATGCCTGTTTAATAGAAAAGAATAATAAAACATCCTTGTTGTAGGGGAGTTTAGAAATCATGATTGTGGTGGAGCAGTGAGCGGTGTCACAGCCTGGTATTATATGAGTACAGACTTTGAGATAGAGCAGACCAAGGCCTGAATCCTACTCTATCATTCATCAGCTGTGTTACCTTAGGAAGCTTTCTTACATTTCTGTGACTCAGTTTTACCATCTGTAGGAGAGAAATACCAATAGCCTCTTCAAGGGATTTCTGTGAATGTTAAATATGATGACTAATGCAAAGATTGAGCATTGTGGTTGGCCTAAAAGAAGGACTCCATTCATTATAGGTCTTACCAATATCACTGTATTATTTTTATGAATGAGTATGTCTCCTTCAATTTATTAGATGAGGAAACTGAGAGCCAGGAAAGTAAATGCCAAGCCCCAGGCATTCAGGATTATCGTTTTCATTCTGTGCTAGATGTTTAGAATCTCACCTGAAATAAGAATTGCCATATGAACACAGAGGTTTCGAAAATTTTCTTAACATTTGTCTTTGTCTAGAAACATAAAGATGAAAACACTAAACGCATGAGAGGGACAAAATTAAATTACATTCCCACAAAGAAAATACATATTCACACACAGTATGGAGAGAGAAACAAAATATGTTATTAATGTATGTACTATGTTACCACAGTACACCTAATCCCTGTATGACTATGAGTGTTTTTGAGTTTTTTTTTTTTTTTTTAAATGAATGGTCTCCTCTAGAGATAGGTGACATTAGAGCTAGCACTTACCAGGGATGGGAATGCCTGTGTTCTGGTCCTGGTTTCCCTTCTGAAATTTGATACATACCATGGGGAATCAGCCTTTATTGAGTCCCCATGTGTGCCTCTGTATTTGGGGGAATGTTGATGTCTACTTGCCGGTGATATTATGAAGTTCCACATTTTAAGGGTGTTAATATGGATTTCAATTTCTAAGCACTATGCAACTGAGAGAAATTAGTGGACAATCCTTAAAACGCCGTGGGTAGCAGGTAATTATGAACATTTATATGAAAATATGTTTTAGTTAAGATGAAGAGAGAGCATGGGTTTTTTTAGAAGATTTATTTTTATTTATTTGAAAGAGTTGCAGAGAGAGGTAGAGCCAGAGAGAAAAAGAGGTCTTCCATCCACTGGTTCACTCCCCAGTTGGTCGCAAGGGCTAGAGCTACGCAAATCCAAAGCCAGGAGCTTCTTCTGGGTCTCCCATGTGGGTGCAGGGGCCCAAGGACTTGGGCCATCTTCTACTGCTTTCCCAGGCCATAGCAGAGAGCTGGATCGAAAGTGGAGTAGCCAGGACTCAAACTGGGGCCCATATGGGGTGCCAGTGCTGCTGCCCAGGGCTTTAACCCACTGCGACACAGTGCTAGCCCAAAACCATAGATTTTTAAGGCTAAGTAAAATAATCAGGAAGGTTTGAAAATATTATTTTAATCTGCTCTACCTTGTTTGCATGTAACTTACGACTGATTTTCTTCAACAATTTAATGTTTTATTTGAAGTTATGGGCTTCCAAATAATTTTATGTTTTGATTAAAACAAACAATACAAGTTAGAATTGAAGTTAGCCCATTTAAAAGAACCTCTGTTCTTTATAAGCCGTTATTCATAACTTTTATTTAGAAGTTGATAATTTCGAAGATAGAGAAGAAAAAATAGAAAATCACACCAGATTTATAAGTTAGAGATGTATGAAGGAATTGAGTAATGTACATCAGAAAAAAAAAGAGAGAGGAGAAGATTTAAGAGGAAAAATGATGTCCTTAATTTTTGGATGATGCTGAGTTTGGGTTTGTCATGTGTCACTAAGGTGAAATCAGTTAGATATTAAGTTAGATATTGAGATACAATTTATTGTGGAGATACTAATTTAAGTGTAGTTAAATGAACCCATGTTAGAACACAGTAAAGAAAATAACAAAGGTCAGGGGCTAAGAAGAGAAAACATTATTATCACATTATTCTTAAGCAATAATGAGAGACAGAGGAACACAATGGGCAGAGTGTGTGGTCAGCAAATTCAGGGCAATAGCAAAAAATTGAAAGCTACTCAATTAATTAGAGAAGAGATACAGAATGAAGGAGACTATGGATATACAGAGAAAAACCAAACTGTATTGAGAATATATTCCATAAATAGAAATGTAGAAATGTTGTATAATTCTTTGAATTCACCCAGTTATGACTAAAGAAAGGTTCTCAATAGAAATCAAAGACAAGCCAGGCAAGTAATAAAAGGGTGGGGTGGGGATGATAGAAGTGATTCAAGTCAAATTAGAAACCCTTACATTTGATAAACTTAGATAATTTTTATTAGTATGCATGGGAAGTCACAAATAGCCAGAAAATAAAAGCTTTATCTGCAATTATTTTCAATTATTTTCTTTTTTTTTTTTTTTTTTTTTTTAATTTTTGACAGGCAGAGTGGACAGTGAGAGAGAGAGACAGAGAGAGAAAGGTCTTCCTTTGCCGTTGGTTCACCCTCCAATGGCCGCCGCTGCAGCCGGCGCACTGCGCTGATCCGATGGCAGGAGCCAGGAGCCAGGTGCTTTTCCTGGTCTCCCATGGGGTGCAGGGCCCAAGCACCTGGGCCATCCTCCACTGCACTCCCTGGCCATAGCAGAGAGCTGGCCTGGAAGAGGGGCAACCGGGACAGAATCCGGCGCCCCAACCGGGACTAGAACCCGGTGTGCCGGCGCCACAAGATGGAGGATTAGCCTATTGAGCCACGGCGCCGGCCTAATTATTTTCTTTTTTAAAATTTTATTTATGGTATACAAATATTTCATATTAACAGATTTAGAAACAGAGTGATACTTCCGACCCTACCCTCCCTCCCATCTATGCTCCAACCCTTCTTTCTCCTCCTTCTCCTATTCTCACTCCTAATTTTTAAAAAGGTCTATTTTCAGTTTACTTTATACTCAAAAGATTAACCCTACGCTAAAGAGTTGACCAAATAATATGAAGAAAAAAACACTGTTTTCAACAGTTGAGACAAGGGCTGTAAACAATCATGAATCTCAAGATGTTATTCACTCCTATACATTACATTTTTGATACTCTTAGTTATCACAGATCAGGGAAAACATATAATATCTGTCTTTTAGGGACTGGCTTATTTCACTAAGTATAGAGGTTTCTAGTTGCATATGCATCCATTTTGTTGCAAAAGACATAATTTCTTTTCTTTTTCTTTTTTTTTAACTGCTGAGTAGTATTCCATAGTGTGTGTGTGTGTGTGTGTGTGTGTGTGTATATATATATCATAATTTCTTTATGTAGGCATTAGATAATGTATATCTGGGTTGATTCCATATCTTAGCTATTGTTAAATGAGCTGCAGTGAGCATGGGGTACAGATAACTCTTCCATATGCTGATTTCAATTCCTTTGGATAAACTCCCAGGAAAGGGAAGTCCAAGTCATATGGTAACTCTGTGTTCAGCTTTCTGAGGTATCTCCATACTGTTTTTCACAGTGGCAAGACCAGTTTACATTCCTACCAACAGTGGATTAGGGCACATTTTCCCCCAGATCCTTGCCAGCATTTATTGTTTGTTGATTTCTAAATAAGAGTTATTCTAATTGGTGTGAGGTGAAATCTCATTGTGGTTTTGATTTGCATTTCCCTGATGGCTAGTGACTGGAGCATCTTTTCATGTGTCTGTTGGCCATTTGAATCTCCTCTATTGAAAAATGCCTGTTCAAGTCCTTTGCCCATTTCATAACTGGATTGTTTGTTTTGTTGTTGTTGAGTTTCCTAAGCTCTTTATAGATTCTGGATATTACTCCTTTATCAGTTGCATAGTTCGCAAATAGTTTCTCCCATTCTGTAGGTTGCTGAGTGTTTGTTTTGTAGTGCAGAAGCTTCTCAGCTTTATATAATCCCATTTGTCAATTTTGGCTTTGATTGCCTGTGCTTCTGGGGTCTTTTTCAAGAAGTCTTGGCTATGCCTGCATCTTGCAGATTTTCCCCAGTGTTCTCCAGTAATGATGGTATTGGGTCATAGATTTAGGACCTTGAATCATTTTTAAAAATGTAATGAAACTTACAAGGTAAGTATTAAGCCTTAAGTTATATATATCCTAAAACAGAAAAAATGGTTCTGTTATTACTTGCTTGAAAAAAGGAATCTACTGAAAATGTGAGTTTCTAATAAAGAAACAATTCTCAAAATTTGTATGAAGCTTATATAAAATTAAAAAATAAAATAATCTATGTATTCATTGAATCACTTATTTTATACAGGTATGTACTAAACAGTTACTATGACCCAGGCACCATTCCATGCCCTGGACACAGCAGTGAATGAACACACACAAGCCTCTGATACACTATTGCAAACATACTGGTTGAGGATGCAGCCATTTAATAAACAAATACATATTGAAGTTGGTTATAGGGACTTTGGAGCAAAGTAGAATTAAGAGGAAAAGGTATGAGAAGTGGTATTATATACAAATGGTTACACCTTTCTGCTGAGAGGTATTTGGAGAAATAATGGAAGGAACAAGAAACATATGTGTAGTTATCTGGAAGAATATGCCAACCAGAGGGAACAGGAGCTGCTTGAAACATTCACAAAGGGTCACAGGGCCAGAGTAACTAGACTACAGTGAGCAAGGTTTAGAGTGGAGGAAGAAGTGATGTGAGAGTGTGTGGGGGGCTCAAATACGTATTGTCTTAGAGGCTACTGGATGGACTTAGAATTTACTTGGAAGGAGTCCAGAAAATTTTGGAGAGGTTTGAGGAGAGTAATAACATCTGACTTCAATCTTTCAAAAGATGTGCTTGGCTCTTGTGTGGAGAACAGTTCGTAGGGTGAGAATAGGGAGACCAGTATAGCAGTAAAATGGTAGATATCAATGATTTTGAAAAGAAAGGTAGGGTAGAGGTGATAAGAAGTAGTCATAGTCAAGACATGTTTTGACCATACAGCCTACTGTTTGCCAGTGGTTGGGCTGTGAGGGATAATGGAGACAGGAGTGAGTCAACTAATAGAGTACCTGAAATTTAATATATTGGAGTGAAGTAGACATTTTGAAAATTGATTGTTTATAGCCCTTGTCTCTTCTGTTGAGGAACAAAGTTTTCATTTTCTTTTCCTCTTTATACTATTTGTTGAACTCTTTTACTTATTGTAGGGTTAACTATGCAATCATTAGGTATACTGAAAATAGATCTTTGTAAAAATTAGGAGTGGGAATCCAAGATGGAGGGGGAGGAAGGGTTGGAGTGTGGAAGGAAGCAGAGGGGAAGTGCCACTATGTTCCTAAATCTGCATACATGAATTATATGAAGCTTTTATAACTTAAATAAAATTTTTGAAAAAGAATCATTTCAAAGCTTAGAGTTTGAGTAACTGGGTGAAGTGTAGAATGAAGCACTGATTTAGGAACAATTATGTAAAAAGCAGGTATTGGTGGTGAGGGTCAAGAATATAGGTTTGTGTATGCTAAGTGTCAGATGCCTATGGGACAGATAGGACCGTAGAGTTCAAGTGAAACACGTTCAGTGGAGGTTTATTTTGGGGGAATGCTTGGCCTTACAGATGGTATTTAAAGTAAGAAGACTGGATGTGCCATCTAAGAAGGTATGTGAGGTTTGTGAATAGAAGAGATCTGAAAGACTCATCATTCATGGATGCTAAGGACGTTCCTCAGCATATAAAATTTGAGAAAGTAAGGAGAATTCAGTAAAGGAGGACTGGCAGAAACAGCCAGAGTGTTAGGAGGCAAAGAAAAATGTTTCAAGGTGTGTGTTATAAAGTGTCAGAGATTGGGGAGCCATTACATTTGGCAGCATGAAGGTAACTGATGATCTTGATCAAAGGCTAGGTGGAGCAGTAGAGGTAAGGAACTTTCTGGAGAGCATTCAAGAGAGAACAGCTTTAGCAGAAGTTCACACAGAATGGAGTCAACTGTTCCAAGAATTTTGCTGTAAAAGGAGGTAATGAAAGGAGAGTAGGATTTTAGGAGAGGATTTAAGAAAAACTGAATTTAAATATCAGTTCAAAACATTTTTGATAACTCAGATATGCATATGATTGGGAGTGATAATATAAGAAACTCAGCTATATTGTTTACAGTTATTCCAGGTGCTTCATTTGCATTTCTGAAAATAAATTTATGTTTTTATGCATACAATTGCATTTAAATTTCACTGTGAAAATCTTGCCTAAAGAGCTGACAACTCTTAGGTCTTTTTTCATCCTGATCCCTTATGATCTTTTTATCTAAATATTACATATGCTTTCTCCTTGCTACTGGTAACTATTTCATTTGCCTTCAAAAATGCAACTCAGGAAATCTTTAAGTCATGAAGATTGTGTTAGACATTGTTAACTGCCTGCACAACAGTTATATCCCCTTCTTTGCTGTTAACATATTTCCAGTTTTGTATAGGATGGCACCTGTTTCACTCTCAGCAATGAAAATCTCACTTCCCCTTGGCAGATGATATGTTTGTAACTGGCAGCCAGCCTATCATCATAATGGAAAAAGCCAATAGTCTGAGGATGACAGAGGAGAAGAATAAGTAAAGATTTGGTGTTTGATGATATTGTTTCTACACCAAATCTCTAACGCTTTACCACTATATAAGATAATTTGATGTCTTAATTAAGTCATAGTTACTCATGAATGCTGTTACTTAAGGCTAACAATATCCATAATTGATAAAATTTTGATTTTAATTGGTTACTGAAATTCAAAAGTGGAAGCAGCTTTAGGCTTTACACTGAAGAATTTATTTTATTCCAATTGTGGTGCTTCCATCTAAAGGAGTCTATAACAAAACATCATTAATAATAACAACTAACACGTGTAAAACACTGGATTCCCAGCACTGTTGTAAGTACTCCAATTATTTTATTTCATCTAATTCAATAAGATAAATACTCTTGGGGTTGGGCATTGAGGTACAGTGAGTTAAATTGTTTCTCAGAACCTTGATATCCCACGTTGGACAACATGGGTCAAGTTCCAGCCATTCTGCTTCTGATCCAGCTTCCTCCTTGGCAAGAGGTTTTGAGGCCAGGGATCTGCTAGAATATTTCAGGGAATTTAAATGAGATAAAAGGGGCAGGCACCACGGCTCACTTGGCTAATCCTCCACCTGCAGTGCTGGCACCCGGGGGTTTTAGTCCCAGTTGGGGCGCCGGGTTCTAGTCCCCGTTGCTCCTCTTCCAGTCCAGCTCTCTGTTGTGGCCCAGGAGGGCAGTGGAGGATGGCCCAGGTCCTTGGGTCCTGCACCCGCATGGGAGACCAGGAAGAAGCACCGGGCTCCTGGCTTCGGATCCGTGCAGTGCGCTGGATGTAGCAGCCATTCGGGGGGTGAACCAACAGAAAAGGAAGACCTTTCTCTCTGTCTCTCTCTCACTGTCTAACTCCACCTGTCAAAATAAATACATAAATGAATGAATGAATGAATGAATGAGATAAAAGAGAAAGTTGAAGGTGTTAGTAGTAAAAGCAGATACTGAAACAACACAATTATAGGGAGAAGCCATGAGGCAATGAAGTTGACAAGAGTAAGATTTATGGTTGGTGTTGTATATGAAAAACTAAAAAGTCAAGGCATGTGTGTCTACTTGGCTGAATCTTCTGAGACATAATTTATTTCTATTAATAAGATAAGATGGGCCGGCGCCGCGGCTCACTAGGCTAATCCTCCGCCTAGCGGCGCCGGCACACCGGGTTCTAGTCCCGGTTGGGGCGCCGGATTCTGTCCCGGTTGCCCCTCTTCCAGGCCAGCCCTCTGCTGTGGCCAGGGAGTGCAGTGGAGGATGGCCCAGGTGCTTGGGCCCTGCACCCCATGGGAGACCAGGAAAAGCACCTGGCTCCTGGCTCCTGCCATCGGATCAGCGCGGTGTGCCGGCCGCAGCGCGCCGGCCGCGGCGGCCATTGGAGGGTGAACCAACGGCAAAAAGGAAGACCTTTCTCTCTGTCTCTCTCTCTCACTGTCCACTCTGCCTGTCAAAAATAAAAAAAAAAAAATAAAAATAAAATAAATAAATAAATAAAAAAAAAAGATAAGATGTGTTTTATCATAAATCTGGATACATTTTATAGTATCTTCTTTCACAAATTATTTTCAATAATGTTCTTCCAGTTTTTTCCAAAACATAAAATTAAAATTCACTTTTTTCTTTTGTTCTTCATGTTTGGCTTTCTTTACCCTTGTAACAATTAGCTGATAGTTGATTTGTGTTTCCCAGAAAGTGCATCATCTGTTTATAAATTCTCAGAACTTTCAGTGTGCAGTTCCCAAGGTACTCTGCAGGTTATAATGCCAAATATTTAAATTGGTCAATAATGAAAAAGGATGTAGAGTACTTTAGGAAATGTAATTCTAACTTAAGAGATGTTGTACCCCATATGGAAAGAGAAAGAGATGATCATTGATTAGGTTTTGGATGAGTATATAGTAATGACAGGTAAACAGGATTTGTTAATTTTCTGTCTGATTGAATACACTAATAAGGAGACACCTGGGTGGCTGTTAATCAGAATTTCTGTTAGCAGTGTAACTAAAATATATTGATTTGGCTGTGACTTTAGGCATCCAGTAAATGCAGGATGGCCCCACTTCTGGTCTGTTGCCATGGAATATATTTGACTTGATCCAGGGTAACCATGAAGGGACTCATTAGATAATTCACCATGATCTGGTATTTTTTGCAATTAGCAATTTCATAATTATTTTAAAATTTATTTATATGGGATCTGAATTTTGAATTGAATATATTTTATTTGAATTCTGTTTCATGATAGCTTTCTATTATCCACCAGTTAACTTGTTTCTAAAATATTTCTCAAATTATTTGGCCAACAAATTGTGATTGCTATCTTGTCTCATTCTATATTAGTAGTTATTTGTGTTAACATTTTGTTAGCTATTTTTGTTATCTCTGAGCCCCTTATCTTTAGGTATATTGTTTTCTTTTATTAAAATATGACAGGTTTTTTTGAAGAAAAGTTAGAAAATGCAGAAAAGTGGGAAGATGAAAATATAAAATCTTTCAATTACAAAGATAGTTGATCTTGTTTTCTGGTACATAATAAATTATCATATTGTCCTATTCAGAAGAAAAAGAGGATGGATTTGGGTATTACAGAGCTAACATTTTTTAAATATTTCAACTTAAATTAGAAGGATAATTATTGTTTTTAAACCATAAAATACAAATAAAACTTGTACTCACCTGTTCTCCCCATTCTGAATATTAGCTGTTTTTACAATTGTGAAGTGAGAAGCAAGAATAACTTCAGTTTCTGTAGAGTGAATTATAATGAAAATAAGGACAGACTTATAAAATTCATGTGTAATAGCAAAGATCAATCTTGCCAGAAGTTTTAGTTTTCCTACAATAATTATTCTATTTTATTTATCCATATTAGTTTAACAGCCAATATTTAAGGTTCATGGTGATCCAACATAGTGACTACAGTGGCTGCTAGGTGTAGTTATGGGAATAGCTGGTGGCCAGTGATAAGCTGATGAATACGTTTTGTGGCAGCTCTTGGGAATCTTAAGTAAAAAAGAGCTACTGGATATTCTTTGCTCTTTTCTTTCTTATTTTGGACCATGAAGAAAAAGATGAAGTGATATAATGGAAGGAGTTTGATTTCCTAGGATTTCCCTCTGAAGCTTCATGTGAGGCAAAGATAAAATTTTATGTTTATTATTATTATTGACATTTCCTTGGTACTATTGTCTAAAACTAATTGTACTTCAAAAAATGTACCAAAAAAGCTTAAGAATAGTTCTTTGAGAAGGTAATAATATCTAATAAAAAGAAAAATAATAATAATGTAGTAATAAAAAGAAAAATAATATTTTTCCCTTAAAAGGAAAGAAACATGAAGAAATAGAATAAATCTGCAATTTGAGGAGGGACTTAAATTCTGCTATCATTAAAAAGAAAAAAAAATTATAAAATAGCTATATCAATAGATATGAGAATGTACGTGAAATTTTAAGAATCAAATTGACTTAAGACAGACAACTTGAATAATCTTATAACAATTATATAAATTTAATCACTTAAAACATCAGAAAGAAAACAATTGAAGTGTCTTATCAATAAAGTTTCCAGAATATTTAAGATATAGAATATTAGCCAATTTTTAGGCTATGTTATCTATAAGCAACTTTAAAGTAGACATGTGTTCCACAGAATATATGTATTTCTTGCTCATATTATGATATTTTTCATGTTACAGCTTTGCTGTAATTCTTTTCTACCTGTTCATTGTGATTATGTCATTTATATATGTCTTCTAGTTCCAAGACTGAGGTGGAAGGAGCTGCTTCCAGTTTAGGTCATCTTTCTCACGATAAGGTCATGGAAGTAAGGAATACTCTGCAACCATCCTGTTGCTTTATGGCTGTTCCTTGGATATGGCGTAAACCACATCCACATCCACTCACATTCCCTTGGCTAGAGCAAGTCTCAGGCCAGGTCCAACTTCAGTAGCATGAAAATAAGACAATAAACTATGCATAGTAAATCCCAGTCTTTAGATAAACTGAGAGTATGACTCAAACTAGATATTACAAAAGTGGAACAACAAAACGAGCAGAAGCAGTAAATGAAAGAAATATGAATGACAATCTCACTCATGAATACAGGTAGAAAATTCCAAACAAGACAACAAACCAATCCAGAAATATTTGGAAGGATAATATTAAAGACTAAGTGTTTTAAACCCAGGTGCAAGTTTTTCTTATAGAATTATTTTTTTTTTAACTTTTATTTAATGAATATAAATTTCCCAAGTACGGCTTATGGATTACAATGGCTTCCCCCCCATAACGTCCCTCCCACCCGCAACCCTCCCCTTTCTCACTCCCTCTCCCCTTCCATTCACATGAGGATTCATTTTCGATTCTCTTTATATACAGATCAGTTTAGCATACATTAAGTAAAGATTTCAACAGTGTGCTCCAACACAGAAACATAAAGTGAAAAATAATAGAAGATTTTTTAAATGATGATGAAATCAGATCAGACCTATTGTCATGTTTAATCCCAGTAAGAGTCAAGTTGGGAATTGATAATTTCTTCTTCTTTTATTTTTATTTTTTTTTTACAGAAGATCAGTTTAGTATACATTAAGTAAAGATTTCAACAGTTTGCACCCCCATAGAAACACAAAGTGAAATATACTGTTTGAGTACTCATTATAGCATTAAGTCTCAATGTACAGCACATTAAGGACAGAGATCCTACAAGAGGAGTAAGTGCACAGTGACTCCTGTTGTTGACTTTACAAATTGACACTCCTGTTTATGGCATCAGTAATCTCCCTATGCACCAGTCATGAGTTTCCAAGGCTATGGAAGCCCCTTGAGTTCTCCGACTCTTATCTTGTTTAGACAAGGTCATAGTCAAAGTGGAGGTTCTCTCCTCCCTTCAGAGAAAGGTACCTCCTTCTTTATTTTTAAAGGTAGAACATGAGAGAGGGAGGAAGGGAGAGGAGAGGAGAGGAAGGGAGGGAAAAGGAGAGAAGAGGGGAGGGGAGAGGAGGGGGAAGGGAAGGAGGAGAGGATGGGAGGAGAGAGGGGAGTGGGGAGTGGGGAGAGGAGAGAGAAATCTCCTAGTTCTTTCCCCAGATGACTGCTACAGCCAAGTTTCAGCCAGGCTGAAGCAAAGAGCATTAGCTGGGTAGGAAGCAAAATAGTAGGGACTCAAACTAGCACTGGTGCAGGGGATGCTGGAGTTGCAAGCAGAGTCTTAACCCACTGCATCACAACATCATCCTCACACGTTTTGATGAAGCCTAGAAAAATCAAATAATATACTTCACTTAATTAATGAAAGAAAAATATTATCATCACAATAAATCCAGGAAAATAAGAAAAAAATTAGATCTTCAGTATTTCCATAAAAAATTTAGCCAATAAAGAATAAGGAGAATTTCTAAACTTACAGTTTTTTTTAACTTTTATTTAGTAAATATAATTTCCAAAGTACAGTTTATGGATTACAATGGCTTTTCCCCCTCATAACTTCCCTCCCACCCGCATCCCTCCCATCTCCTGCTCCCTCTCCCATTCCATTCACATCAAGATTCATTTTCAATTATCTTTGTATACAGAAGATTGATTTAGTATATATTAAGTAAAGATTTCATCAGTTTGCACCCACACAGAACATAAAGTGTAAAATACTGTTTCAGTACTAGTTATAGCATTACTTCACATTGGACAACACGTTAAGGACAGAGATCCCACATGAGGAGTAAGTACACAATGACTCTTGTTGTTGACTTAACAATTTGACACTCTTGTTTATGGCGTCAGAAATTTCCCTAGGCTCTAGTCATGAGTTGCCAAGGCTATGGAAGCCTCTTGAGTTCACCGACTTCGATCTTATTTAGTCAATGTCATAGTCAAAGTGGAAGTTCTCTCCTCCCTTCAGAGAAAGGTACCTCCTTCTTTGATGGCCCATTCTTTCTACTGGGATCTCACTCGCGGAGATCTTTCATTTAGGGTTTTGTGGTTTTTTTTTTTTTTTTTTTTTTTTTTTTTTTGCCAGAGTGTCTCGGCTTTCCATGACTGAAATACTCTCATGGGCTTTTCAGCTGGATCCCCATGCCTTAAGGGCTGATTCTGAGGCCAGAGTGCTGTTTAGAACATGTGCCATTCTATGAGTCTGCTGTGTATCCCACTTCCCATGTTGGATTGTTCTCTCCCTTTTTTATTCTATCAGTTAGTATTCACAGACACTAGTCTTGTTTATGTGATCCCTTTGACTCTTAGACCTATCAGTGTGATCAATTGTGAACTTACAGTTTTTTAAATATTTTTCATTATGGATCAAGTTTAGAATTTTAAGAAACCTACAAAAATAATACAAATGGTTCCTGTATTAATTCCTTAGCTTACCCAAATAGTACGATCTTACATATCTGCATTCAACTATCAAAAATCAACACCAACATAATATTTATAATGTACAGACATTCAAATGTTATTAATTGTACCAGTAAAATTTACTTTTCTCAAAATCCAGGATCAGACATTGACTTGATTGTCATAGCTGCTTTGTTTCTTCTAGCAGAGACAATTTATCATTCTCTCTTTCTCTTTCTCTGCTTCCCTTTGGCCAGTTAGTTTGTAATACATTCCCTAATTTAGATTTGTTTTGTGACTCCAAATAATGAATTGAATTCAGGTTTTGTATTTTTTTAAAGATTTATTTATTTATTTGAAAGTCAGAGTTACACAGAGAGAGAGAGAGAGAGAGAGAGAGAGAGGTCTTCCATCCAATGACTCACTCCCAAACTGGCTGCAACGGCTGGAGCTGCGCTGATCCAAAGCCAGGAGCCAGGAGCTTCTTCCGGGTCTCCCATGTGGGTGCAGGGGCCTAAGGACTGGGGCCATCCTCTACTGCTCTCCCAGGCCATATCAGGGAGCTAGATTCGAAGGGAGCACCAGGGTCTTGAACCCGTGTTCATATGGGATGCCGGCACTTAAGGCCAGGGCGTTAACCCACTGGCCCCAAGGTTTTGCTTTTTTTGTGGTAAAAGTACCATGAAAGTGATGTGCCATCTCTGTTCATCCATCATATTAGGAAGATTGTAATGTTGATATGTCTCCTTAAGGGCATGCCACCTTTAAAATCAATGGGTTAAGACACTGCTTGCTAAGATATACAAATAAGTATATATATATATATATATATATATACATATATATATATTGCATTACAAAAATACTGTTTTCCTCTTTCAAAAGAAGTAAATATCTGGTAGAGAGATTGTTTGATCATGTAAATATCTTATTTCTCATCACACTTTTGTTCCCTAATTTGGGTATCTGTTGATGATACTTTTTTTTCTGTTTAAAGATTTTATTTATTTGAAAGGCAGTGTTACAGAGACAAAGAGAAATTTTCCACTCATTGATTTACTCCCAAAAGGCTGCAATGGCCAGGCTGAAGCCAGGAGCTAGAAGCTTCATCCAGGTCTCCCACATGGGTGCAGGGGTCCAAGGACTTGGGTCATCCTGTGCTGCTTTCTCAGGCACATTAGAAGAGGGCTGGATTGGAAGGGGAGCAACTGGGACTTGAACCGGTGCCCATATGGGATGCTGGTGCTGCAGGCAGCGATTTAACGTGCTGCACCACAGCACCAGCCCAAAATTTATGATACTTGGATGGCAAAAATTATTACTATTGTTTGTTCAAATAATGATCTATTTATAATATTCTTTCTATCTTCAATAATTGAAATTCTGTAAGAACTTGTTTTCTCACCATTTTAAAAATTAATATCAATATAAGCTTACAAATATTTATTTTATTATATGGGTTATTACTCTCACTATGTGTTTTGTTACTCAAATTTTCCTAACTTGGGCCATTGTAAGCCACTTCAAAATAACTCTTCCATTCTTTCTTTTGGAATGTCCCTAACAGTTTTTTATTTTGAAGACTGAAAGATGTGCCAATCTCCTGCTGTACTTTATGTGACTAGCCCTGAAATCAACTATTTCTCTAAGGAGCTCTAATTATTTTATTGGAGAATAATACCTAGAAATGAAGATACGGTTTCTTGATGTACTCCTTTCCAATGGAATTTTATTGCTTTTAGATCTTTGTTAACAAACTGAACTAGGAAGTATAACTGTGTGTGTGCACACTGTTTATAAATGTATATTTAAAATCACGAGTTCATACTGATGCCATTGATTCCAACCTGACATCAGGTTTTTTTAAGATATCTTATCACCCACATGCTTTCACTTATTATTCAGCCCTAGTACACATGTAAACTAGTGTCAGAGTTGCCAAGCATGCCTCTATGTAACACAAGTCTGCTGAATAGAACACAGTATTGGTTTACAGTTAGTTTTTTCTTTAGTCTTGGAATACATTGTCAAATACTCTTTCTCAGTTAACTTAGGCTAGTTCCTTCCTTCCACTCCTTCAGTGTGATTATGTTATTCATTTGTAACACTGCCTATTCCATGTGGTGTTCTTCCTGCATCCTGCTAGAGGGATATATTTGAACCTGAGAAACATTAACATGTAAGTCAGTTATAGAAAAGATTTGCTCGCAGAAATGTCCCCTTCCTCATCCCTTTTACTCCATTTCCATTTGCCAATATTTGCTCACAGCTCCTGAGTACAGAAGCCTGAAATCAAGGTAACAGCAGAACTGCCCACCCTCTGGAGGCTCTGGGTAAAAATCTGTTTCTTGTTTCACCCACCTTCTGGTGGCTGCCTGGTATTCTTAGATTTCTTCGGCTTATAGTCACATCCCTCCAAACACTGCCTGTGTCCTCACATCAGCTTGTTCTCTGTGTCTTTGGCAAATGTCTTTTGTCTGTCTCTCAGAAGAATCCTGAAAATTGCATTTAGGGTCCACAAGATGATCAGAATCATCCTCTTCGAGATTTTTAATCACATCTACTTTATTTTCCAAATAAGTAGCATTCAAAGGTTTTGATGTTAGGGCATGAACAAATATTTGGGAGTTATTTTCAACCTACTCAGTAATCAATCTCATCGTCTCATTTCTGGTTTATTTTTATTTTTCTCATTTTTTTTTTCACAGAAAAGCAGGTATTTAAATTTTATTTCCCTTCCTTTTAATATGCAGAGTATCATAAAATAATCATTGTGGCTTTATTTTTATAGAAAATTTTATTTAATAAATATAAATTTCAAATGTACAACTTTTGGATTATAGTGGTTCTTTTCCCCTATAACCACCTTTCTACCTGCAAACCATCCCATCTCCTATCCCTCTCCCATCCCATTCTCCATCAAGATTCATTTTCAATTATCTTTATATACAGAAGATCAACTCTATACTAAGTAAAGATTTCAACAGTTTGCATCCACACAGACACACAAAGTATAAAGTACTGTTTGAAGACTAGTTTTACCATTAATTCTCATAGTACAAACATTAAGGACAGAGGTCCCACATGGGGAGCAAATGCACAGTGACTCCTGTTATTGATTTAACAATTGACACTCTTATTTATGACGTCAGTAATCATCCGAGACTCTTGTCATGAGCTGCCAAGGCTATGGAAGCCTCTTGAGTTCACAAACTCTGACCTTATTTGGACAAGGCCATAGTCAAAGTGGAAGTTCTCTCCTCCCTTCAGAGAAAGGTACCTCCTTCTTTGATGGCCCATTCTTTCCACTGGGATCTCAATCAAAGATGTTAGGAAAATGGCGCAGTCTTATCTGTGGTGCGATCTACACCCTGATTTACATCCCATGCCCTGGCTCCTGCCGCCATTGCTGAAAGCCAGGTAGCCACATAGCCCAACCACGGGTGTCAGCCCCACCCCCATCCTAATGGGATTTGCTGCTCCTGCTTCCCTGCCCACACTCCGGGAAAGTTTTAAAAGGGCTTGTTCCGGAACACGTGGCTCTCTTGGCTCCTCTCATCTGCTCTCCTCTCCTCCTCTCGACTCTCTTCTCTCTCTTCCCTCTTCGCTAGCTCCTCTCCTCTCTGTCTCTCTCTCTCTTATGCTCTCCTTCTCTCCCTTTTTCCCATTTTGCCCCTTTCCCTCTGGTCTGCTGGATTTTCCCCCAATAAACCCTTTCCCTTACTCCGGTGTTTAGTGTGTTTTGTGATGGTCTGACAAAAAGGATTTTTTCTTTAGGTCATTTTTTGTGTGGCTTCACTTTTACAATTTTTTTTTTAACTTATTTGAGAGGTAGAATTACAGACAAAGAGGGGGAGACAAAAAGGATTTCCATGTACTGGTAAACACTCCAAATAGCTGGAACTGCTGGGACTGGGTTGATCTGAAGCCAGGAGCCAGGAGCTTCTTCAGGTCTCCCACGTGGGTGCAGGGGCCGAAGCACTTTGTCCATCCCCTACTGCTTTCCCAGGCCATAGCAGAGAGCTGGATGGGAAGATGTAGACTCATCCTGCGAGGCCCACACTGCCGGGATGGTGGGGCAATGGCGTTTTTCGACATGAAGCACCCGAGACAAGTTTTGGTGAACATATCGGTTTATTAACAGTCAGGTGCACGCTTTTAAAGGGCAAGCAAGGAGGAGTAGCCAGTTCAGGATGTCATCACTGTTTCTATAGGATAAAGCAGACACTGGGGTCACTGTGCTTCCCCAACTTAAAGGCCACGTAGCCCATTTAGCCTTCCAGGTGGTCTTGATGGGTCTGGGCCAAACGGGAGTTATTTACCTAGTTGACAATTACAAGGCCTTTCAACAGGAAGTGGGATTGGGGGAAATGTGCCTGGGGTTCCTACCACCTGCGGGTCCCAGTGAGCTGAGCCCTCGGCCATGGTTTTTCCCCAGGGGCATGGCGTGCCATGCACTCTTAACCGCCTGCATGGGATAGGCAGGCAGTCTCCCAGCCAGGCACAGGATCACCCACAGGAAGAGGAGCAGCTGGGACATGAACCTGTGCCCATATGGGATTCTACCACCACATGTGGAGGCTTAGCCTACTACGCCACTTTTTATATAACAATATATCCAAGAAATAAATCTATGTCCATTAACAGATAAATTTATTTTATTTTTGTAACCTCGTAGAACTCCACTGTACGGATATACTGTAGTGTTTTCACCCATTCTTATGTGTGTATGGATATTGAGGTTGTTACTAATGATTCACAATTTCAAATGGTACTGATAGGTATTTTTGTATTGTTAGGGGTGTGTCTTCAAATTAAAATTTTAGTGGTAGGAGAATTGGACTGAAATTATTCATATACATAGTATTGTCAGTAGTTCCAAATTCCTCAAAAAAGGTTATCCACATTTGATTTCTAACCAGGCAGTCCCTCTTTTCTGAGGCCTCATCAGAGACTGTGTTGTCAGACTTTTAATATTTCAGAAGTCATTAGATAATAAGTGTTTTAGTTTTCATTTGTTTAATCTATTTTTTAAAAGATTTGCTTATTTATTTAAAAGTCAGTGTTACAGAGAGGCAGAGGCAGAGAGAAAGAGCGGTCTTCTTTCCATTGGTTCACTCCCCAAATGGCCGCTACGGCAGAGCTGGGCCAATCCAAAGCCAGGAACCAGGAGCTTCCTCCAGGACTCCCATGAGGGTGCAGGGGCCCAAGGACTTGGGCCATCTTTGCCTGCTTTCCAGGGCCATAGCACAAAGCTGGATCGGAAGTGGAGCAGCCGGGACTCAAACTGGCACTCATACGGGATGTTACCCCCTACACTGCAGCGCTGGCCCCTTCATTTCTTTATCTTGAGTGAGATTGAACATTTTTTAATATGTTTAAGTAACATTTTAATATCTTTTTATGTTTAATTGTCTTCTCATACATTAAGAGACTTCCATGGCCATGTAAATTATACATATAAATAAATCTACAGACATATCAAATTAGCAAAGAAGTTGGAAAGTGTTTCATTTTAGATTAGGAACACTGTAATGATTCTGTTCAACATTGAATTAATTATCCTGGCTAGCGAAGTAAGGCATGAAAAGAAATAAAAGTCAAAGTATTAGGAAGGCAGAAACAAAACTCTTACTGTTCATAACTGACATGATTGTCTATGCAGAAATATCAAAAGAATTCATGGTTAACATTAAATCTGTTGAAATGATTTAACAGTGTTTCTAGTTACAAAATCAAAGACCAATTGCATTTCTAAAAGCCCAAAAACAATGTTATTTGTAAGTATACACAATTAAAAATGATGAAATATTAACTATCTATAAATAATTCATCCAAAGAAATCAAGGCATTTATGAAAAAATTATAAATACTATATTGGAAGTTATTGAAGACAATCTGAATGGTAAAGATGGAGAAATATTGCCATAAGTAGGAAACAGGTGTATACTTTATACCCTGCCATTGAGAGCATAGTGTTTTAAAATATACCTCAAAGTATATTTTAATACACTTTATATACTTTTAGTACTTTGGTAAAGTATATTTTTACTTATATTCAACAGAAGTTAAATCAAGGCATATTTTCATTGTACAAAATCCATTTTGAGATATATACCCAAAAGAATCTATTTGATATGTACAACCAGAGACAACAGCAACAATGTTTCTAACAGCAACATTTGTAAAGAATGAAACAGGCTAAGTACCCAAATTTCCACCCACCAGGGAATAAATCAGCTAGTGAGTCCACAGATATGAACAAATCTACAAAACAGTGAAAATGAATGACATTCAGCTGCACATATCAATGTGGATAAATCTCAAGAATAATGTTGAGCAAAAATCAAGTTGCGGAAGAATATGTATACAGGTATATTTTCTATAAAGTTTATTAGGATATGTTACTAGGGATATATGGTAAAACTATTTTTAAATGAAAGGGTGTAATAAATACAGTTTCATAGTGGAGACCATCTCAGATGCTGGGAGAGGGAGTAGACTCAGATCAGCGAAAGTCAGACACTTAAAGTATTTTAAAGTATTAGAGTGCTATTAATATATTGTTTTATAAAATGGACATATTCTTCATACCTTACATGTGTACCATATATGCTTTTGTATATATAAAAATTGAAAGCAAGCAGTAGGCATTGATTAGAAACATTAACAGAACTCTTGACCTTTTGGGAGAGTAGTTGTATATGTACCCTGTTAGGAGAGTGCTGACAGCCCCTCCGTTCCTGATCCAGCTGTTAACAAACATACTGTCTCACTCCTGGCTGAATATTTTGGTCTAGAATATCATTTTCCATCAAGAAACCTAGACTCAGAGGAGTCTGATTCTGTGTCTTGGAACAAGTAAAACTCAGATAAGCTGTGACATTAGAAGAAAGCAGGAACTTTCAGAGGGATGTAAGAAGAGGAATGTGGGGGCCTACGCTGTGGCACAGCAGGTTAACGCCCTGGACTGAAGTGCTGGCATCCTTTATGGGCGCCAGTTTGAGACCTGGCTGCTCCACTTCTGATCCAGCTCCCTGCTCTGGCCTGGGAAAACAGCAGTAGATGGCCCAAGTCTTTGGGCCCCTGCACCCACATAGTGGACCCGGAAGAAGCTCCTGGTTCCTGGCTTCAGATCGGAGCAGCTGCGGCCAATTGGGGAGTGAACCATCGGATGGAAGACCTCTCTCTTTCTGTGTCTCCTTTCTCTGTGTAACTCTTTCAAATAAATAAATAAATCTTAAAAAAAAAAAAAAAAAAAAAAAAAAAAGGCCGGTGCCACGGCTTGCTTGGCTAATCCTCTGCCTGTGGTGCCGGCACCCCGGGTTCTAGTCCTCGTTGGGGCACCGGATTCTGTCCTGGTTGCTCCTCTTCCAGTCCAGCTCTCTGCTGTGGCCCGAGAGGGCACTGCAGGATGGCCCAAGTCCTTGGGCCCTGCACCCGCATGGGAGACCAGGAGGAAGCACCTGGGTCCTGGCTTCGGATCGGTGCAGTGCACCGGCCGTAGCGACCATTTGGGGGATGAACCAACGGAAAAAAGGCAGACCTTTCTCTCCGTCTCTCTCTCTCACTGTCTAACTCTGCCTCTGGGGGGAAAAAAAAAGAAGAGGAGTGTGGCAGTGTTAGAAAATATAAAAGAAAAAAATGAATGCTGCTAGTTTCTTGCAGCTGACAAGCTGAGTATCAGAAGGAAAATAACTCTAATCGAGTTTGGGGAAGCTCATAAACTCATAATAACACTCAAAAGAATAAAATGGAATATACTCCTAGAGAAGGTCACAAAGATCAATATTATGTCAATTTATAAATCTTTTTAAAAAGATTTTATTTATTTTACTTGAAAGAGTTACACACACAAACCCACCGGGGGGAGAGGGTCTTCCATCGCTGGTTCACTCCCCAGATGGCCACAACTGTCAGAGCTGCACCAATCCAAAGCCAGGAGCCTCCTCTGGGTCTCCCACACGGGTGCAGGGGCCCAAGGACCTGGGCCATCCTCCACTGCTTTCCCAGGCCATAGCAGAGAACTAAATTGGAAGTAGAGCAGCCGGGACTTGAACCGGTGCCCATATGGGATGCTGGCACTGCAGGGAGTGGCTTTACCCGCTATGCCATAGCGATGGCCCCAGTGTTAATGTCAATTTAAAATGACCCTAATTTCTCAAAGATCAAAAAAAGATTAAATCTTCTGATTTAAAGGAAAGCAGACTACTTTGATGTGTTTAATTATAACAATACTGCCTTTTCA
Organism: Oryctolagus cuniculus; assembly: GCF_051225735.1. Classification (NCBI taxonomy): domain Eukaryota; kingdom Metazoa; phylum Chordata; class Mammalia; order Lagomorpha; family Leporidae; genus Oryctolagus; species Oryctolagus cuniculus. Next base: position 100,813,111 of record NC_142871.1, on the reverse strand, counting down.
TTGAGTATTTCAAGTCTTAGTACTAGTAATTGAAGTGTTGATAAAGAACATTTCTTCTACTGTGGCTAAGAAGTGGCTTACAATGACAAAGATGAATGTGTTGAGTTGATACTCTGAGATACTGATTTGACGACAGTGGCTGGATTGCAAGTGTAGGGTTGGGAGCATGGCAGAAGGGATGCAGACCTGAACATTGAACTTTGAGGAGTGAATTGCAGTATACTTCCTGTGGTAAGCAACAGGCGTGGAACCATTGTGCAGAGGAGCTAAGGAGCCACAAGAGCTTAATGCGATGTTCAGTGTAGTCAGGTGGAATTATTGACAGCTGGCCCTTTTTATAGCTATGAAGGTACTAGCATTGTTGTGTCTTTTTTTCTGTGGAGATTTTTATGATGTCCTTTACTTAAGTTAAAAAGTCATATTCTTGACTTAAGTCTACCTTTTCCTCAATATCTGACACTTTTGTGACAGCTACCCATGTTCCAAAAACACTCATTCTAAGGCACTTTAAAAACTGTAATTAAAAATAAAAAGAACTGTGAGATGAATTAAATCTGAGGACTTCTGTCTTAATCAGAGTTAAATGGGAGTTATTGAAACTTCCCAGAGCCTTCAACTTATGTTGTGAATCTCCACGAAAGAGGTTGCCTGCTAATTAGAGGGGTAACCCTAATATTACCACAACTTCCTCGTCCTGGTGGCCTTTCTCCTGACTGAGTCAGAGGAATGCATTGTGCAGATTCTCTCCTAGACTATTCTTGATGCCAGTAATGCCTACCCCGTACCCTTAACAACTTCAGCATCCTGTCATGAAGAAGCCTAGCATTTGCTCAGTAGCATGATTGAAGAAGAAAACTTGTTCTGGGGCCTCCTCCCTGTGCTCCATTCTAATCAATCGTTTTCCTGGATCAAGAGAAATGGTTTTTGTTCTATCTGATAAGAATTTTGGAATTGTTGATAAAGTTATTGGCAACATTGATTGGGTATATGTGAAGGGCAGGAAACAGTTAACACTCAATAAGTTACTGGGAACATTGGAGAAGACTATCATCATAAAGATACTTTTGTAATAGAGAATGGAATCATCAGATATAAAAATGATAAGCTAAAGGAGAGCCATTTTGGGCTATTGCTTTAGGCTATGCATTGAGTCTTGCATACAGATACAAAGATGTCTTCAAAGAGCTCTTTCAAATACCAGTGGGGCCAGACTAAACAACACAGTCGTCTCAGGACAAGGTAAGACATATATGACAGCGGTTTACTCCGTATGCTACTGCCTTTAATAGTAAGTCACCCATACGAGTAGGGAATCTATTGTCACTTGCACTTAGAACTTCAATGATTACATGACCATGTTGTTACCAGGTTTACTAGCTCAGAAAACATGTCCAAGGTGGGACTCTGCATCCATATTTTCCAAGCATTCTCCACACCTATTCCTCTCATATTGTTTTTTATCTAATGGAGCAAATATCTCTGCCATCCATTCATAAACCTGAGCCAAAAATCTAGGAATCATTCCTTGAAAGTTCTTTTTAAGGAGACATTTCAGGGGGCTGGTGCTGTGGCATAACAGGTTAAGCCGCTACCTGTGGCACTGGCATTCCATATGGGTACCAGTTCTGTTTCTGGGTGTTCCATCGATGATCCAGCTCCCTGCTAATGTACCTGTGAAAGCAGCAGCAGATGTCCTAAGTGCTTGGGCCCTTGCACCCTTGTGGGTGACCCAGATGAAGCTCCTGGCTCATGGCTTGGGTCTGGCTCACTCCTAGCCATTGTGACCAAACAGGGAGTAAACCAGTGGGTGGAAGTTCTCTCTCTCTGTTTCTCCCTATCTTTCTATAATTCTGACTTTCAAATAAATAAATCTTTTTTAAAAAGGAAGCATTTCACTTCCCCATCCTGATATAATGCACATCTCATTGTTCTATTGCAAATACGTATTTTAATCCATCAGCTACACTCTCAAGCTATGTCTAACCTGTACAGTCTCTCATCAGGAATACTGAAATCTCCTAGTTTTCCTAACTCTACTCTTAACAGTTCATCTCCTCCTTAACTTCAATATCTAAATCTCTTCTCTCTTCAGGTATCATATTGTAAAAGTGGCTATAAAAGCATGTTATCCTTGCATACTTTGGTTAATGTTTCCTCACTGCTCTTCGAGTAAAATCCTCAGAGTTCACCCGATACCCCAGTCTGAAATAATCCGTCCAGTGACCCTTTATTCAGTAGCAGCTCATGCCACTTCCCCATCACATACCCAGTTCTGATCATGCAAGACTTCTGTTTCCTGCTTCTCAAACATTCTGTGCCCTGTTCAGTTTTAGTTTGTTTGTATTTGCTATTCACTTTCCTGGCTAGATATATCTTTGTGGTGGAAACTAAAATGTCATCTCACTAGATGACCCTCTATGACCATCTCATGCCTCTTCCTTACTCTATCCCAGTACTCTTGGTCACATTATCATGTATAATTCCTTCATAGCACTTGCCACCATGTAAAATAAAGTTGTTTGTGTTTGACTATTGTCTTCTTTTTCTTCATTTTCTGGCTTCCCTTGTTGGGCTGTAAATTCCCATATGGAAGTCACTTTGTCTATTTTACTCCCTTCTGTAATCCCTGTGTCTTGCACAAATTGATTCTCAGTGAACGCTTGGTGAAGGCATGTGGAAGATCTCAGTGACCTGGGTACATCAGTTCACCAGGACATGTGTTGAGAGTCAAGCAGGGGCAATAAAAATATGTACAATAGTAATTATTTATTGCATGTAATTTAATGCCAGATATGGTTCTAACCACTTTATAAACATGATCCCCTTTAAACTTTAAAGCAGCCCTGTGAATTGGGTATTGTTATAGATGATGCAGTTGAGGCTCAGAGTGGTTAAATAATTTGTCCAAAATATCAGTGATAATTGGAAGAGAAGGGATTTATACTTAGGTTAGACTTTCACATTTGTTCTCCTAGTATTGCTCATAGTTCAACTTTTGTAAAGCACTGGATGAAATCTGAAGAATCCATTGCCATCACGTCAAACCAGTGTTGTGGCAGCCCTTCTGCTGGAATTCCTACCATCCCTTTTACTCTTTGTGGTCTCCTGTCAACCACTAGCAATATTACTTCATTTTTCCCATGTATCATACTGTCCGAGTTCATCTGCTACAGAATTTTATCCCAAGTAAAAGGAAAGTGGGAAAATTGAATTTGATATGTAGAATTGCTGGCAGTGGGAAGCTTATAAAGTTAATCAAGCAGAAGGAAGCAGTGGGAAACTTAGCAGAGAAATAGATAAATGATTAAACATTTTATATGACTATATATGCATATATATTCTGCAAAATACAGATTTGGCTCCTCATATTAAAGTAATAAGATCATAGAATTTGAAGCAAGAAGGAATGAATATGAATGCGTGCTGTCCAATTTTTTACCTTCTGCCAACTGAGGTATTACCCATATTTTTCTAAGGCAAAGGTCCAAGAAAGTTAAATATTTGCTCCCAAATGGCCTGAAGTGAGAAGCATGTCCAGAGAGAGCTCTCTGAAATCAGAGCAAAGTGCTTTATCAGAGTATCTGGCTTTTTGTAAGATGGAGTAGGCAGAATGCCCTCTTCCCTTACGCTCTGGATATCTGTGTCCTGTTCCCTAGGACCTGTGGATATTACCCTCCATGGCCAAGGAACTTTACAGAATGTGATTATAGCTGAGGACCTTGAAGTTGGGAGATGATTATGAGTATCCAGGTGGGCGCAGCTTAATCACATGAATTCCTAAAAGCAGAGAACGCTTCCCAGTTGTGGGCAGAGGATGTGACTACGGAAGAGGAGTCAAAGGGTTGCTGGCTTTGAAGGACAGGGTCACAGACTAAGGAGTAGGGGTGGCTTCTAGAAGCTAGAAAAAGTAAAGAAATGAATTTTTATCCTAGAGCCTTCTAAAAGGTATGAGACCTTTAGATATATTTATTTTAAATCAATGAGACCTATGACAAATGTCTGACCCATAAAATTATAATATTAAATTTGAATTATTTTTGAGCTACTAAATTAGTGGTAGCTTGTTAAGCCAGCAATAAAAAAACTAATATATAGAAAATTAAAATTTTAAAATATTATTTAAATTTTGCGTAGTAGCATTTGAAATAGAGCACATTTCAGAAATTGGAGTGGCTGGCGCCGCGGCTCAATAGGCTAATCTTCCGCCCGCAGAGCCGGCACCCCGGAGTTCCAATCCAGGTCGGGGCACTGGATTCTGTCCCGGCTGCTCCTCTTCCAGGCCAGCTCTCTGCTGTGGCCAGGGAGTGCAGTGGAGGATGGCCCAAGTCCTTGGGCCCTGCACCCCATGGGAGACCAGGAGAAGCACCTGGCTCCTGGCTTCAGATCAGCGCTGTGCGCCGGCCGCAGTGTCCATTGTGGGGTGAACCAACAGAAAAGGAAAACCTTTCTCTCTGTCTCTCTCTCTCTCTCACTGTCCACTCTGCCTGTCAAGAGAGAAAGAAGGAAGGAAGGAAGGAAGGAAGGAAGGAAGGAAGGAAGGAAGGACAGAAGGAAGGAAGGAAGGAAGGAAGGAAGGAAGGAAGGAAGGAAGAAAGAAAGAAAGAACAGAAGGAAGGAAGGAAGGAAATTGGAATAGAAAGGTTTGGATGAGTTAAGCTCAAAAATCCCTCATGGATAAAACCATATTCAATGAACACTGGGTGTCTCTCTGTTGTGTCAGGGACTCATTTGGCTAGGGTTTGAAACCCATATAATACTAAGACTTGTTTCACCTAAGGAACACAGTTTTTTTTTTTGTTTGTTTGTTTCTTTGCTTTTGTCAGATGATGACAGACAGAAATTCCTGAGAGAAGCCTATGACTCTAAAGCTAGGCAGTAGGTTTTGCTTGTCATTTGTTTTGTTTTAATACAGTTAGCTAATATCTCATCTTTATCATGAATTTGGGATAGTTAATGAAATTGGAATTTTATGATATTAAAAATGGACCAAAAGTTTTAAATGCGACTTTGTTTTCTGGACTTACATGCTCATAGTTCCTGGTTTATTTAAGTCTACTTGGGGATATTGCTGTCTCACCTCATTCATTACAGAAGATAGAATCTTCTGGCTTATGATTCATCTTCTTTCCCTCCTTCCCCCGGTAAGGAACAGAATGCAGTTATACTGGGAATTGGAACTGTTATCAGGCCGCAAGCATTTAATTAAACAATGCAGTTGATTACTTCTAATCATGTTGAATTAATCTTCTTGGTTCTGCCCTTTTATTAGGCAAGGCTAGACTTTGCTCTGGTAATAAATAAATTTTCAGTGTCTATGCACAACAAATGTTATTTCTCATTCCAAGTCTGCAGCCTTCTTAAATCAGGTTGTTACATGTAGTTAGTAAAAAATTCAGATTTGTTACAAGGTGTGGCTCGGTCTCCATTTTGCAACCTCCATGGGCATTGAGGCAAGAGAAGAGACAGCTGCATCATTCTAGTGCTTTGGTGTAAGGGGACACATGCCACTTGGGTTTCATATGGCAGACACATGTACCTCCTGATTTAACGGTAGCTGAGAAATCAAGAGGAGCACATGGATATTAAATAAGAATCATATGTCTGCCAATCTCCTAAATCACAAAATCCAATCTCACAAACAAATTCTATTGATGTATAAAATGTCTATGACTACTTTAAGGACAACAAATCTGTAAGTCGTGTGAGATAAATTTAAAAAGTTTGTGGGAAGTGGAATTAAAAGATAAGTTTATCTTGGTGCAAAGCATTTTGAAATCCATGCATACAAGGAGTCTGCAAAAAGCTCATGGGGAATGTGTGCTATGTAAAAACTCTGCATTCAAAATGAATCAGTTGTTCAATGTAATAGAACATTATAGTTGTTATGGTTCTAGGTTCCAGAATGCACATAAACCTTAAAAATTACATAATATGTTTTGCTGTGATGTCAATGAAGGATAACCATAAGTCTTTGAAAGTGTTCTTTTTTTTAACCTAGAAACCTTTTACTGAAGGTATACAAACTTCTTGTATTTCATAAATACAAATAGGAACATAGTGATTTTCTACCCTACCTTCCCTCCTGCCTGCACTCCTACCATTATTCCTCCTCCCCTTACTATTCCCATTCATATTTTTTACTAATATATACTTTCAGTTAACTTTACACACAGATGATTAACCTTACACCAGGTAAAGAGTTTAAAAAACAGTATATTAAAAAAAAAAAAGACTGTTCTTCAACAGTCAAGACAAGGGCTGTTCAAAGTCCTCACATTTCAAAGCATCAATTTGACTTCTATAGATTACTGTTTAGGTACTCTATTAGTGACCACAAATCAGGGAGAACATATGGTATTTGTCCTTTTGGGACTGGCTTATTTCACTAGGTATGATGTTTCTGAGTTGCATCCATTTTGTTGCAGACGACTGGATTTCATTTATTTTTATCGTTGTGTAGTATTCCATAGTGTGCATAACCCATAATTTCTTTATCCAGTATTCAATTGGCAGACATCTGGGTTGATTCCATATCTTAGCTACGCTGAATTGAGCTTCAATAAACATGGAGGTGCAGATAACTCTTTCATATGCTGATTTCATTTCCCTTGGTTAATTTCAGGAATGGGATGGCTGGGTCATATGGTAGGTCTATATTCAGATTTCTGAGGTATCTCCATACTGACTTCCATAGTGGCTTTACCAGTTTACATTTCCACCAACAGTGGATTGGTGAAGCTTTTTCTCCACATCTCGCCAGCATTTGCTGTTTGTTGACCTTTTCCTTTCCTTTCCTTTCCTTTCCTTTCCTTTCCTTTCCTTTCCTTTCCTTTCCTTTCCTTTCCTTTCCTTTCCTTTCCTTTCCTTTCCTTTCTTTTCTTTTCTTTTCTTTTCTTTTCTTTTTTCTTTTTGACAGGCAGAGTTAGACAGTGAGAGAGAGAGAGAGAGGAAAGTCTTCCTTCCATTGGTTCACTCCCAGGGTGCTGGCGCCGCAGGGGGAGGAGTAGCCTAGTGAGGCGGGGCGCCAGCCTGTTTGTTGATTTCTATATGAAAGCCGTTCTAACAGGGGTGAGGTAAAACCTCATTGTGGTTTTGATTTGCATTTCCCTGATTGCTAGTGATCCTGAACATTTTTTCATGTGCCTGTTGGCCATTTGGATTTCCTCTTTTGAAAAATGTCTGTTTAACCCATTTGTTAACTGGGTTGTTTGTTTTGTTCTTGTTGCCCACAGTGACTGCTCAGAGACCTAACCACACCCTACGCCCACTGCAGCCACAGTGTTTTCACAGTCCCAGCACCTGAGGCTCTGAAATGGTTCTTAAAAAGCTCCTCCCTCTTTTGACTGTATGTTTGTGGAAAGTCAAATTTTCTTCATATAATTTAATTGAAATGACACGTCACAACAGATAGAAGGAAAGATCCATTTGTGAGAATCTAGCTGCCTTTTATAAGCCAAACATGAAAAATGTTAAAAAATGTAAAAAAAAAAAAAAAAAGTAAAACAATACCACTATTCATTCTATGTATTTTTAGGCAAATGTAGTTATTTTTCAGAAAAATAAGCTTTTATGTTGATATGTGATTGCTTTTTTATTGTTGTTTGTAAATGAATTAACAAATTTGTAGGTGAAGTGACTCAGTTTTAATCTTTAATATGGTACAAATCAGAGTTTAAGAACTTCTATAATGCTACTTTTATCAGTGGTTATAATGTACACAAACTAAAACTCTTTCAGGTTTTCAAAAATGTTCAACAGTGTAAAGGGATCCTATCACCAAATATTTGAGAATGACAGATTTAGAGGTAAGTGCAGCATTTGACATTTAAAAGAATATGTCCTCAAATTTGAGTATCTTTTCTACTAGTTAGGAATATGTTTTTAAAGAAACACACCAAAGAAAATAACAACATCATACTTCAACTGTACAATGTGAAATAAGCAACAGAATTCATTTGCATACTGCAACAGAGACTGTTAATGTACTCTCCAATATACTTTCTCTTCTTCTGTACTAAGAAAAAACTCAATTTTTTTCTCTTCATACTGTTTGTTGAACTTTTACTTAGTGTGTAGTTAATTCTAAGATCATTAAGTAAACTTAAATTTACTTAGATTTTTGGAGAAATTGAGTGGGACTGTGAGAGGTAGGATGAGTATGGGTTGGAGGGAGGGTGGGGAAGAAGTGTCACTCTATTCCTAAATCTGTAAATATGAAACACATGAACTTGTATAACTTAAGTAAAATTAAAAAAAAAAAGATATTCCAATTCAATCCCATCAAGGTGGCATGTACCAATGCCATCTCACTAGCCCCAGTGATCAATTTCTGTTCACAATTGATCATAATGATAGGACTAAGAACAAAAGGGATCACATAAACAAGACTAGTGTCTGCAAATACTAGCTGATAGAATAAAAAAGGAAGAGAATGATCCAACATGGGAAGCGAGATACACAGCAGACCCATAGAATGGCAGATGTCCTAAACAGCACTCTGGCCTCAGAATCAGCCCTAAAGGCATTCTGATCTGGCTGAAAAGCCCATGAGAGTATTTTAGGCATGGAAAGCCAAGACACTTTGGGGGAAAAAAAAAAACCTAAATGAAAGATCTCCGCGAGTGAGATCCCAGTGGAAAGAATGGGTCATCAAAGAAGGAGGTACCTTTCTCTGAAGGGAGGAGAGAACTTCCACTTTGACCATGGCCTTGTCTAAATATGATCAGAGTCAGTGAACTCAGGTGGCTTCCATAGCCTTGGCAGCTCATGACAAGAGCCTAGGGTGATTACTGATGTCATAAACAAGAGTGTCCATTTGTTAAGTCAACAACAGGAGTCACTGTGCACTTACTCCTCATGTAGGATCTTTGTCCTTAGTGTGCTGTACATTGAGATTTAATGCTATAACTAGTATCAAACAGTATTTTTCACTTTATATTTCTGTGTGGGAGCAAACTGTTGAAATCTTTACTTAATGTATGCTAAACTGATCTTCTGTATATAAAGAGAATCAAAAATGAATCTTGATGTGAATGGAAGGGGAGAGGGAGTGGGAAAGGGGAGGGTTGCGGGTAGGAGGGACGTTATGGGGGGAAGCCATTGTAACCTATAAGCTGTACTTTGGAAATTTATATTCATTAAATAAAAGTTAAAAAAAAAATCTTACCAACCAAGTAAATTACCCAGGTTTCCCCTGCAAATAAATCAGTTTCAGCCAATAAAAAACAGCTGATGTAATTGCAAGCTACTGGACTGGGCTTGGGTAAGGTGGTTTATTTTGTTTTTAAGGATAGGGATCTCACTTGCTTTCTTCTTTTACTCTTGTTCTTTTGCTATTTGTCTTTATTTCACCTGCTACTATGGTGCATAAGCTGGAACTCAGCATCTAAATTGGAAGTGTGAGGACAAGGTTACACTTTCAATATGTAAGAACTAAAAAGCTACTAGTTGATGTGGTTCTTGATACTATCAAACCATTACACTGATCTAGGCCTGTGTACTCACTGTAAATACAGTTATGGAAGAGAGAAATAATATCTTTTATTTCCACAATCCTTTGTATTGGTGATTTCTCAATTTAGTTCTTAACTAATGCAGACATATTATCTCATTTAATTTTGAAGAAATTCTCTTGAGATGGATAGGAAAGTTATTTCCATTCTATAAACGGGGAGACCTAAGGCCAGAGAGTTTAAGCGAAGCAACTTCAATTGTGTCCTTGGGTTGCACGACGAAGTGCCATGAATTTGGTATTTAAACAATGGTTCTGGACACTAGAAGTCTGAAGTCAAGATGTCCACAGACTTGGTTCCTTTGTGGGCTGTGAAGAAGAATCTCTTTTATGCCCCTCTCTTACTTTCTGGCAATCTTTTTCATTCCTTGGCTTATATATCCTTTAGCCCAGTTTCTGTTATTAGATTCAGTGAGTTCTCCCTTTGCCAAGTATCTCCAAATGTCCCCCCTTAAAAAAGAATATTCATTGTATTTTATTAAAGCTCATCCTCACATTCTCATTTTAATTTGTCTGTATAAAGTCTCAATCTCTAAATAAGGTCGCATTCTGAGTGACAAGGTGAGGACTCCAAGATACATTGTTGGGGATGTTAGGATTCAACTGATAACAGTACCCACTGTCACATAGCTATCAATTGGCAGGACTCTATACTCTGATTTTCTAACTTCCAGGTGATGCATTTTCTTCTAAGCAGTGTTCCTTAATGCATGGTTAGCATCTGTGTAAACTCCTGGAGTATGCACACATATTTGTTAATTTATAATCCTGGGCCTCACTCAGGCCTATTCAATACTTTGAGAATAATAATTTTGAATTTCATTTGTTAGTGTGTCTTAAAATTGATTTTTTGGTGTGAAGTTCTATGAATTTTAACATATGTAATCACCACTATAACCAGGATACAGAACACTTCCTTTACCCCCAGATTGCCCCTCATGCTGTCCCTTTGTGATTACATCCTAAGCCCTACAACCACTGGTCTGTTCTCCACTACTACAGCTTCACTTTTGTTAATAGAATAAATATGTGCTGTGTGCTACATTTTGAGAGCAGCTTCTTTGGCTCCTCATAATGCCTTTGAGTCATACAAGTGGCTGCATATACTCATTGTTCCTCTAGTGTATCCCTTTTTATGTTGGAGTAGTGTTCCACTGTTTGGATAAGTGGGTCAGGTTTAAACATTCATTCATTACATGGGATTGGAGTTGTTTCCAAGTTTGGGTAATTATGAACAAAACTGTTATATGTATTTGTGTATTTTTTGTGAAAATGTATGTTTTAATTTCTCCAAATTAGATAAGTAGGAGTGGGATTGTAGGGTTTACAAAAAGTATTTATCTAATCTTAAAAGAAATTACCAAATTGTTTATCAGAGTGAGTGTACAATTTTTCTCTTGAATCTTATTTAACACCCACTGTAAGTTATTCTTAGCTAAAAGATGGCTTTAAAACTCCCACCTAGGGGCTGGTACTGTGGTGCAGTGGGTTAAGCTGCTACATGTGGTGACAGTATTCCATATGGATGCCAGTTCAAGTCCTGGCTGCTCTACTTCCAATTCAGCTCCCTGCTAATGTGCCTGGGAAGGCAATCAAGGATGGCCCAAGTGCTTGGGCCCCTGCCACCCATGCTGGAGACCCAAAAGAAGCTCCTATCTCCTTGCTTTGGCCTGTTGCAACCCCAGCCATTGTAGCAATTTGGGTAGTGAACCATTGGATGCAAGATACCTCCCTCTCTCCTTCTATCTAAAAAAAAAAAAAAAAAAAAAAACACACACACACACACAAAACAAAATACTCCCACTTAATACTTTCAGTAGTTATTCATAGTATAAATCTGTTAGGTAATGATGATAAGATATATGATGAAGTAGATTTTAGTATCTGTATTAAGTAAATTATACACCATGTATAGAGTTCTAATATCTGTATTTTTTTTCTAATTTTTAGCGTGTTCTTCCAAAAACAGGAATACAAATATTCACAGGCAATGTGCCTTCACATCTAATAATAACTTGTTCTTCATTTCCAAAATGCTTATTAGAGCAGTATTAAAATGTGCTCTCTTAAACACATACTGAGAATGGAGATTATGTATAAATAGTTGTTCTGAATAATTAATCTGAAAATTTCCTCTAGAAGTATGTGCATATATTATTTATTAAAACTGTCTCAGGTGCAGTTTTAATTTTTAGCATTTTCTTAAAATAAACAATAAAAACTAATTTGAGAACTATGCTCATAAAAATATAAACTCATACTAATTCTTGGTTTTCAAAATCTCTTTTAGAGTCTGGAATTTGTGTCTTTTCTATGGGACACTGTCAGTAACACATACAAGCAAGAGAATTGGCCAGCTGAAATAATAACAAACATCTCAAGGCCTTACACATAGTATTAGCATAACATTGATCTCAGTCAATATCACATGCAAAATGCAACTAGGGCAGCTAAAATCATTAAGGGCCAGCTAAAATCATTAAAAGAAAATAACCTGAAGTTCTATTTATGCTCTTTGGGTCACATTGATTTCTACCTCTATTATTGGAATCAATTTGATAGCACACATATTCTGCAGAATAATTAGTTGTTTCAGGATATGGAGCTGACTGAAATTTTCATACTGTCATGACTGAGAAATGTTAGCTTGCAAAATGGACTACTGGTGACAATATATTCTGGAGTTTTCCATAAGGGAGACTCTAACATGGCAAGTAAGTTGATAATAATGAGACAGTTCTTTGTTCAGGTTTGTATTTTGAAGTTCCATCATTCCTTGCATTAGCAAGATTACCTTTCCTCTTATCTCTAAATTTGGAACCAATTAACATTTTTTTAAAGATTTATTTTATTTATTTGAAAGACACAGTTACAGAGAGAGAAGTCTTCCATCCACTGGTTTACTCCCCAGATGGCTGCAACGACCAGAGCAGCGCCGATCCGAAGCCAGGAGCCAGGAGCTTCTTCCGGTCTCCTATGTGGGTGCAGGGGCCCAAGCATTTGGGCCATCCTCTACTGCTTTCCCAGACCATAGCAGAGAGCTGGATCAGAAGAGGAGCAGTCGGGACTCAAACCGGTGTCCATATGGGATGCCGGCGCTTCAGGCCAGGGCTTTAACCCACTGTGCCACAGCACCGGCCCCTGGAACCCACTAACATTATTGAAAATTGCCCTAACCTTCTCTGTGGTTGGATTTTTAGAGGACTAATTAATGGATAGAAAGTGCTTTGGAAATTTTAAGTATTAAAAAAAAAATCATTTGTTACTCAATAAAAGATCTAATCATTATAATATATTAACTGTTTATTTTCCTTTACCAGATTATATTGTTGCAAAGGCACTGTGTATACAACTGAATGTTGATGGATCTCTTTCAAAAAGATTTCAGTGTTAGCACACTTTTATCATGAATGCTTAAAGGACACTATTTAATAGCTAATAGCTACTAAAGTCCATCAAAGGGGGTTCTAAAGATGGTTGATGGCAAACATTAACACTACGGAAAAGTGTCTACCTTCTTTGCCATTTGCTTATGTGCTAAGTTACCTTAACATTGTTGGTGATTAAATAGAATACCAGCATATGGCCTGGTTATGAGGGTTTCATAAGTGTGTCAGCAATGGACATGTTAATTACTGACTTGACACTAAATTAACCTTAATCTCTCTTAATAACAATTTCTTATATATGATGTAAATATTGATATTTACTTGACTGAGATATTGGAACTACATATATTTATTTAAAAAAGTCAGTTTACCTGACCTTGTACAGATTTTCTGTATGTAAATATTTCATAAAAATTAAAATGAGTTATTCAAGTTTTTACCTCTCTGGCCATTTCTACAATTTTTGGAGGTAGCATATTAAAAATATTTTATATTTGTTATGAGATATAATTAAATGAATGTTCTGAAGACAGACTCTGAATGTGAGTAAAGCTTACAGTAGCTTCTTATGGGACAAGGACAGAAATCCAGGAGCTGAGGACAGGGCACATACATGCTCAATAAACATGTTGATAAATGAATAAAGTAAGTTAAAATAACTGAATTCAGCTATCAAGCCAGACATAATGATCCATCTTCATGTCTGTAAGTGATATGCAGTTGAATTCCACTGTAATGCACTGTAAGTAAAGTAAAATTCACGTATCCACACTGAAATTATTTTAAAATGGAAGAAATCGGGATTATAAAACTGTACCACTTACGACTACTTTAATCAATTTTCATCTCAAAAGATAGCCTTAAAATTGATATCAGGAAGCTAAATATACCTAAGCTACAGAATTAGCTGAAAGAACCAAGAAATGACCCTTGCTCATATTCTTGTCTCTGAACACAAATTCTTTGTTTCAACAGATTTGTGAATATGTTCAAACGATCAATAGAGAGAAAAAAGCAACATGTATACAGAAAAACAAATACATCAAAACAATGGCAGTCTCTAAAGAAAATCATCTCAGTAAAATTTCAAACCTGACGGGATGAAGGTGTTTCGAATTGAAAATACTATCCTGGAAAATTGTTTCTTATTACTTAGCAATTTCTGACTTACTGAATCTAGGATGTCATTAATCAGAAAGCATACTATTATTTTATGTATGACTAAGAAAGGAAAATAGCACTACCAATTATAATTGTAGAATATTATTAGTTCTATCTTTTTCAGAGATAAAAGGAATGTGCTAGATAGAATGAAGAAAATACATTATGCACAGTATCAATTGAGGGTAACAAATACTGCTGAAAAGGAAAACAAAAGCAATAAAAGAGAGTGTATATCAAAGGCCAGATGAAAGAACTTTCAATGGCCAAAGCCAGAACAATTTGAGAACAGCTAAATAAATCAATATTGTACTATAGCTCAAAGCATAAAATAAGTATCAATGAATCTATGCTCATATAAGGGAGCAGGTTAGAAAAATATGCAGGATAAGTCTAAATAATTTATGGGAATATGTCACATGAAAAAAGTGGAACTTGACTCTCCATTCCATAAGTATAGGCTGTGCATAATGTCTGTTCCCTGAAAATTATTGCATGGAGAATTACAAAAAAGATTGACTTTGTAATGGAAAACCTGGCAAACACTTCTGCATCCAGGGGTTTAAGAGGTTGTCATGTTGACAGTCATGTTCTTAATATGGTGTGAAGAAAATGGCATGGTGCCCCTAATCCATTCTATGGTTTCTCTCCCCAAAACCCATGCTGCTGTTTTAATCATGAGGAGTATGTTGGCAAATCTCAATAGAGGGACATCTTACAAGTATACCAGACCAGTCCTTAAAATTCTAAGGACCATGGAATAAAAGGAAAGTCTGAGACACTAGTGCAGTCAGGAGCAATCTAAATGTTACATGGTATATGATTTTAGAATCCTGGAGGGGAAAAAATCACATTAGGTAAAAAGTAAAGAAATATGAATAAAGTATGGACTTTAGTTAATAATGCATCAGTGTTAATTATTAATTTTAACAAATGTTCCATACACACGTAGTATTTAGTAATAGGCAAGACTGAGTTTGGGGGATATGGGAACTCTATGCACTATCTGCAAGTTTTTTCTGTAAATCAACATTTTTCTGAAATTTAAAAATATCTTAAAAGTATGTATTGCAGCATCAACAAATTATAGTGTATATAGCACCCCTGAGAGCAAATGCTGCCCTCCCATTCTGCATCTGAAGAAGCTCATGGGGAAGGTGATGTTGATTTGTGTATTTGCACCTAACAGATCCTTAATGAATTTGCCAAGGATAATTAATGAATATGCTATTTCATATTGTGAACCGAAGTGAAAAAGATAGTTCTTATATCCATTGAGCTCTCTCATTTTTCAAAGCATCATGCTAGGCAACTAGTTAATGATCCCATTAAGTCCATTGGGATTAAGTCGTTTTTAAAAGAAAAGTCAATATCTGAGCTAAGAAACTTGTTTGTATGAGTTGGCTATGGCTGCCATAACAAAGTACCATGGACTGGGTGATTTAAACAACAGAAACTCATTTTTTATAGTTCTTGAGGCTAGAGGTCTGAGATCAAAGTATTGGCAGTGTTTCTTGACTGAGGCCTCACTGGTTTTAGAGGACTGTCTTAATTTTTTCATCTTTTAAGAATAATTAGGGTGCAGTGTGATAAGTTAAAACATGTTTTCTTGTGTGAACATCAAATCAGGATAGTCAGCATTGCTGGCTCTTTAAGCTTTTTTTTTCAATTAAAAATAATCACATATTTATGGAGTAGTGTGTGACATTTCAATAAATGCATACAGTGTGTCCTGATAAAATCAATGCATTAGCATTTCCCTCTCTTTGTCATAACTTTATGAATGGAGCCTTTTAACTCTTCTCTTCCATTTTCTCAACCAATATATCATAGGTTATTGCCCACTATGGTCACCCACTGTGTTTTGTAATACTGGGAGCTTATTCCTTCTTTCTAACTATGATTTGCTGCCTGTTACCCTCTTCTCTCTAACCCTTCTCCCTGCTACCGCACAGCCCCTGGTAATTATTATTCTATGTTAAGATTTGTTTTAACATCTGAATATGAAGGAGAAAATGCAGTATTTATGTTTTCTCTTCTTATAAGGACATCAGTCATGTTGGATTAGGTCCACATGCATGACCTCATTTTAACTTTATTACTACTTTAAAGACTATATCTCCAAATATAGTCACATTGTGAGATACTGAGGGGTAGGAGGATAGCATATTAATTTTGGAGAGAGATAGTTGAGCCTGCAGCAATTGGTCTAACTTGGTCCACTTGCCCCTACCTCACTCCAGTGACAGAGGTGTGATTCTAGTGTACTTCTTTATTACCCTCAAACCATGTTCATTTCTTTAGAGTTTTATAGTGGTCATCAGCCAGTGTTTATTTATGCCTCTTATTGTGGTTCAGCTCCAGGAGAAGATGAATTAATCTAGCTTTGTTCTAGCATTATTTTTAAGTATCAGTCCGTGGTGAACATTTTACTTTCAAGCACTAGTTAGTACCATAGTAGTCTAATAGATTCAAATCAGACAAACCTAGTTTTAGATAGTTGATAAGCTAATATGTAACTGTGCTAAGATTTCTCCCAAGATTTTAGGGACTACTAAATGAGATAATATAAATACTTAGCTTGAAGGAATTATCAGTGTTACCCTTATTACAGAGAATGCTAGTATAGCAATTCTACTTGCCTAGTAAGTACAGTAAGCATATGAGGAATACAGTGACAGGTTCTTTATGAATGGGTTAGGAAAGAAAATATTGCCCTGTGAGAGTTAAACTTCAAAATCACATAATGGATAAAAACAGTCTCTTTTTGAACAGCAGGAGTTGATGTAATATGACTGGAGCTATTAATACAACTAACGGAAGGATGTGTCACTCTGAGGTAGGGGGTTAGACAACCCATCAGAGCTTAGATAGAAGAGTCATAGAGACAAACATTAGCAGAACCCATCTGGCTGGGCCCTTTCAGGAAACAGAGAATTTGAGCCAGTAGATATTTTAAATATTAAGTTCCCATTCCTAGCCTCCAAACTGTGGAATTAATACTTTGTCTTTTTTTACTTGTAAACTATAGAATATTCACACATTCTAATGAGTTCTTTGTGTCTGAAAAGTAATTTTACCTGTCCACAGTGTGGTATGAGATTATGTGCTTATGAGATTATGTGAGCCTATCAAACTAACTTGAATATTCAGCAACCTGCCAGACTTTTATGAACTTAGTTAATGTAATTGAGCAATGAATCCAAATTCTGTGTACTTAGGAAGTCTTATTTCTTTCTCTGAAAGTTTGTAGACCAAATTCTACCATGTTTAGAATTTCAGTTATAAGTTTCACAATTTAGGGGTGTGTAATTTAGCAAATGAAAATATAGAATATTCAGTTAACTTTGACTTCATATAAACAGTGGCTGTTTTGAGTGTAAGGGTGTTGCAGGCAAAATTTGAGATATATTTATGTTTATAGTTCACTTGAAATTCAAATTCTACTAAACATCCTATATTTTACCTGACAGCCCTGGAATGACTTTTTTTTACACAACTCCTACTGTTAACATAATGTAAAACTCAGATTCTGGTACTTAAACACAACAAATGGTAGCTCATACCAGTTTTGTGGTGTTTTTTTGTTGTTGTTTTTGTTTTGTTTTGTTTTGTTTTGTTTTGCAAAAGAAGTTCTATTAATGGGAAAGTCATCACCTTTGCTGATAGCCAACAGAAAGAATGAAAGATCTGTGTACTTTAAGTCTTCACAACATTACTTCTATTTTAATCATGAGGTCTCCAATATGGCTCCGAAGAAGAGGATATTTATGAAATGGTCAAAATGTTTGCTTCCCCTGTAAGATTAAAAAATAAAACAAACTCTTCCATTTGAAATTCCTTCCTGCTGATTGGGATGAGCTTAGAGTAGACATTAACTCAAGAGTCCTAGGGCTTAAATAAAATGTTTCTCTTCAATCCTGCCATAGTGCATCTGGTCACTTTCTATTAGCACAGTGCAGTAGCGTGGCAGGGCATGAATTGCTCTAAAATTTTTGTAGGCAATTAACCTTCAGAGTGTTTGAATATTAAGGTGTAAGAGGAAATACATATTTCCTCCACTCATCCTAGATTCACGGGTGAGGTCCATATAATATAAAATTAATGAGAGAAGAGCATAAAAAAATTAAGTTTGATGTGACTATATGCACAAGGTTTAGGGCCCAGGACAAGCAGATTCAGATTCTGACAGCTCAGAGAACAACTCGGAGCTGTTTGTGGGTTTATATTTCCTTTATTCATGGTGGCAGTGAGAAATGCGCAAGGAAAAGCCACTTGCTCCCTATGGTAGAAGGCCACAGGAGATATCTGCCTTTGTGTCCGTGGCAGTGGTCAGACACACACATACACAGACAGCAGACATCTACGTACACACACACACACGCAGTCACATAGCCACATATGACTGCATCCACCGATTGTCATGTGAATATACACATCCATTCTCAGGCAGCCGCATGCATGTTGACCTCCATACACAGGCAATTGTGCCTCACCATGCCTTCCAGTTGCTTCCATAGGTTTACAGACAAAAGTAGCCCAGAACCAAATCATTACATAACAGACTTGTGGGCAGCAATAGATAGGTGGTTGTCAGTTGCCATGAAACCAGTTACCATAGAGAGACAGAGACATGGGGACGCAGAGATGGTGGGTAAAGGCAAAAGGCATGGGGATTCGCTATCTTCACTTTCCTGAGTTCATCTCTTCAACAGTGACACAGCAGCCATCATAAGGATGTGAAGACCCAAAAGAACAGATAAATATATTTTAGGAAAGTTTTGCTGAACAGTGGACAGTTATGCAGAAGCATGGCAGGATGAAAAAGGCATGATCTAATGGTAATAAACTAGAAGGAAGTTAGCAAGTCATATATACTCAGGTTCCTCTCTGTAGCCCTTCTGCGGCAAAGATGAGGATGTTCCTTTGCTCGAAATATAGAGAAGGCACCTCTCACAAGAGGGTCTGACAATGTGCTTTGTAGGTGTCACGGCCTGGGTCAGGGAAGACAACAAGGGAAGGTGAGTGGCCTTCCTGCTCCTGTGGTTTTCTCAAATCCCCTCAATTTGAAATACATGGCAAAATAAGATCCTAAATGCCATCATCCAAAAAGTGAATGAGGCTTAGCAGAGAGAAGCAGCTATATTCTGAGCTATACAAAGCCTTAAGAGTCTTCTCAAATTTAAAAAAAAAAAAGAAAGAAAGAAAATCTTGATGGATAATTTTAAATGTCCTTTCTTTCCACATTTCCGGACTGTACCAAAAATTCCCACAAGATTAAAAGCTGTTAACTGTTCTTTCCAATTACTTGGCTTATTGCTATCCGGGCAAAAACTTTCTCCAGATAAGTTGTGTCAGCTAATCAATACATTCTTCCTTTTGTTTTTCTTTGCTTTCCCGAGTTGTTCTTTAGGATATCCCTAATGACATGAAATATACCACCTCATGTACTCTAGTCCTGGATGGAATCTACTTAAAATGGGCCACATGGAGTAGAAATCTGTCATTCTGAATAAACACTTTGTTTTCCTGACCAGGACATGTACAATCATGTAGAAATTATTGGTGAAAATATATGGCTAGGCTACAGTTGGTACAGCTTTTTTTTTCTGAGTGTATTTTTTGTCTGTTATGAAAAGAGAATTGCATTAAAAAGTGTGTTACATATTACTCAGTATTCTATATTCATATATGCATCTGTTTTAATAAGACAGCAATAAGTTGAAAGGAAAATTAACATATCACAAAGCAAATTTTTCATTTTTGAGAATTGTATGGAAAAGTGTGGTCTTTCTTTTCCATTTTTAAGAAGTAGTTAAAATAAGCTGTCCTCCTTTTACTTAATTTCACCAAATAAGATAAAATGGTGGTGGTTTAAATTACGTGTCTTGTGGAATGATTTGCTTGCAAAGCCAAACTGTGGGCATTCTTTAAGAAACAATTCCCCTAACAACAACAAGTCCTTATTTAGCTCCTTTTACAAAGTCTTATATGATGCTTTATAATTAAAACACAGCCAGTGACCTACTTTCTTAAAGGTGTTCAGGAACAGGAATGAATAAATATGTCTTTAGTTTTCATTGTCCAGACAGAAAGATACTATAAATAGAATCTAGAAAGAAATTCCGAGACTTCATGAGCCTGGAGCTCATGAGTGGGATAAAGCAAATAGCCTGCTGATTCTGACCTTAATGATTGACCAGGGACATATGGTCGTCACAAAAGATCTCACTGTTTTCCTGGACCTTAGCTGTTAACCAACTGATCAGTGACACCATTTAAATCAGTATTGAATTTTATGGGGATGGAATTCAGAGTGTGTAACTGGAGGTCTGAGCCACGTGAGCCCAATAGCCAACAACACTGAGGGCTACCCATCTTAAGGTCCAAGTCACTGTAGATTACTGTACCACTGGTGTTGAAGGGTGAGGTTGTACTCTAGAGCGGAATGTGATGAAAAGAGCTGTCTACAAGATAGCAGTAGGAGCTGATGGAACAAATTCCCCTGTGTCCAGCAGTACTGACACTCAACAGAAGCTTGTGTTGCCAGTAGCTCCAAAGGCTTCATCTGACTTCTCAAGCCAAACTAGCTTTAGCCAAGTCCATCAGTCATCTGCTCTGGATATCAAGAGGAAATTTATTCTCTCTGGTTAGCCTTCCATACCATTATTGTGTTCTCTGACTGGAAGAAGATCTAAAGACAGAATCTGAACAGCTCTCAGGACTTAGGCTCAGGTCTCTGGTGTGTACTCCAGTGGCTCCAGCTTCCCACGGGCTCTAGTCATTTACATTCATGTGCCAATGACCAGCCTGGATGATTTCTGTGTGAAAATGACCCTAAATGAAATCAAATATCTTACCTAAATTTATTTTTGAAATAACAAATACATTTAATTCTGACGTCAGGGAAGATCTTTGGTTCCCAGTCAAGAGCAGTCTTGTCCCCAGAAGATATTTGGCAATGTCTGGAGACATTTTCATTGTTACAGTTGGGGTGCTACTGGTATCATGTGGCTGGAGGCAGAGAACGCTGCTGAACATCCTATAATGCACAGGTGTGTCACCCACAATGACGAATCATTCAGCTGAAAATATCAATAGTGTTGCAGCAGAGGGACCACGAGATAGATTTTTCTACATGCAAACTATTTTAGTCTAGCTGAGGATGCATATAGATAATTTGAGGAAGCTTCGAGATAGTTAAATTATGGCTTAAATTAGGACATAGGCACATATGCTGCAGGATTGAGGGAAGAACCCAATCAAGATGATATAGATTTTTAGAGAAGGATTCAGGATTGAGGTAAGGCTTCAGTTTTGTTTTAGCACTTACATAACCAGAGAACAGTCATTGCTGGACAATGAAACGGACATATAACCAAACTGGAAAGAATTGCTTAAAAGTACAGCTTAAGCATCTCATTACCCCAGGTCTGTGTGGATCAACAGAGGATTGGAGAGCTTCCAGGAATTTTACTGGGCATGAGTGCCTTCTGTTCTGTTCCCATTCTAAATTTCTCAGGAAGTACCACTGTGGCTGAGACTAGGGAAGAGCGAGTACCAGGAAAGAACAGTGAGACAGATTAACCAATTGGATACAACTTAGAGCACCACTGTTAAGGCAGCTATGCCAGTGGCCAGGCATGCTTTTGGTCTTCAAGGAGACTTAACTTCCAGTGAATTCATGATTTATTCGCTTCTGGTTACTATAACAATACTTTGGAGTGTTTGGCTTATAAACATCAGAGCTTTATTTGTTATATTTCTAGAGGCTAAGAATTCTAGATAAAAGTTTGGCATATTTAGTGTCTGCTGAGGGACTTCTCCTTAGTATTTTCTTTTTTTTTAACTTTTATTTAATGAATATAAATTTCCAAAGCACAGCTTATGGATTACAATGGCTCCCCCCCCCATAACTTCCCTCCCACCCACAACCCTCCCCTTTCCCTCTCCCTCCCCCCTTCCATTCACATCAAGATTTTCAATTCTCTTTATATACAGAAGATCAGGTTAGCATATATTAAGTAAAGATTTCAACAGTTTGCACCCCCATAGAAACACAAAGTGAAAAATACTGTTTGAGTACTAGTTATAGCATTAAATCTCAATGTACAGCACACTAAGGACAGAGATCCTACATGAGGAGTAAGTGCACAGTGACTCCTGTTGTTGACTTAACAAATTGACACACTTGTTTATGGCATCAGTAATCACCCTAGGCTCTTGTCATGAGCTGCCAAGGCTATGGAAGCCTTTTGAGTTCACCGACTCTGATCATATTTAGACAAGGTCGTAGTCAAAGTGGAAGTTCTCTCCTCCCTTCAGAGAAAGGTACCTCCTTCTTTGATGACCTGTTCTTTTCACTGGGATCTCACTCGCGGACATCTTTCATGTAAGGTGTTGTTTTTTTTTTTTGTTTTTTTTTGTTTTTTTTTTGCCAGACTGTCTTGGCTTTCCATGCCTGCAATACTCTCATGGGCTTTTCAGCCAGATCGGAATGCCTTTAGGGCTGATTCTGAGGCCAGAGTGCTGTTTAGGACATCTGCCATTCTATGAGTGTACTGTGTATCTCGCTTCCCATGTTGGATGGTTCTCTCCCTTTTTTCTTCTATCAGCTAGTTTTTGCAGACACTAGTCTTTTTTTTTTTTTTATCTTTTATTTAATGAATATAAATTTCCAAAGTACGACTCATGGGTTACAATGGCTTCCCCCCCCATACCGTCCCTCCCACCAACAACCCTCCCCTTTCCCACTCCCTCTCCCCTTCCATTCACATCAAGATTCATTTTCAATTATCTTAATATACAGAAGATCAGCTTAGTATACCTTAAGTAAGTATTTCAACAGTTTGCTCCCACACAGAAACAGAAAGTGAAAAATAATAGATGATTTTTTTTAAATGATGATGAAATCAGATCAGACCTATTGTCATGTTTAATCCCAGTGAGAGTCAAGTTGGGAATTGATAATTTCTTTCTTTTTTTTTTTTTTTTTTTTTTTTTTTACAGAAGATCAGTTTAGTGTACATTAAGTAAAGATTTCAGTTGTTTGCACCCCATAGAAACACAAAGTGAAATATACTGTTTGAGTACTCGTTATAGCATTAAGCCTCAGTGTACAGCACGTTAAGGACCGAGATCCTACATGAGGAGTAAGTGCACAGTGACTCCTGTTGTTGACTTTACCAATTGACACTCCTGTTTATGGCATCAGTAATCTCCCTATGCACCAGTTATGAGTTTCCAAGGCTATGGAAGCCCCTTGAGTTCTCCGACTCTTATCTTGTTTAGACACGGTCATAGTCAAAGTGGAGGTTCTCTCCTCCCTTCAGAGAAAGGCACCTCCCTCTTTGAAGACCTGTTCTTTCCACTGGGATCTCACTCACAGAGATCTTTTTGCCAGAGTGTCTTGGCTTTCCATGCCTGAAATACTCTCATGGGCTTTTCAGCCAGATCCGAGTGCCTTTAGGGCTGATTCTGAGGCCAGAGTGCTATTTAGGACATCCGCCATTCTATGAGTCTGCTGAGTATCTCACTTCCCATGTTGGATCACTCTCCCCTTTATTTATTCTATTGGTTGGTGTTAGCAGATACTAGACTTGTTTATGTGCTCCCTTTGACTCTTAGTCCTTTCATTATGATCAATTGTGAACTGAAATTGATCACTTGGAGTAGTGAGATGGCATTGGCACATGACACCTTGATGGGATTGAATTGGAATCCCCCGGTATGTTTCTAACTCTACCGTTTGAGGTAAGTCAGCTTGAGCATGTCCTGAATTGCACATCTCTTCCCTCTCTTATTCCCACTCTTATATTTAACAGTGATCACTTTTCAGTTAAGTTTCAACACTTGAGAATAACTGTGTATTGATTACAGTATTCAACCAAAAGTATTAAGTAGAACAAACAAACAAAAAATACTAAGAGGGATAACGTATTAAGTTGTTCATCAACAGTCAGAGCAAGGGCTGATCAAGTCACCATTTCTCATAGTGTTCATTTCACTTTAACAGGTTTCCTTTTTGGTGCTCAGTTAGTTGTCACCGATCAGGGAGAACATATGGTATTTGTCCCTTTGGGATTGGCTTATTTCACTCAGCATAATGCTTTCCAGATTCCTAACAGGGATCACTTTTCAGTTAAAATTTAAACACCTAAGAATAATTGTGTGTTAATTACAGAGTTCAACCAATAGTACTAGAACAAAAAAATACTAAAATGGATAAAGTATTACATTGTACATCAACAGTCAGGACAAGAGCTGATCAGGTCACTGTTTCTCATAGTGTCCATTTCACTTCAACAAGTTTCCCCTTGGGTGCTCAGTTAGTTGTCGCCAATCAGGGAGAACATATGATATTTGTCCCTTTGGGACTGGCTTAATTCACTCAGCATGATGTGTTCCAGATTCCTCATCTTGTTGCAAATGACTGGATTTCATTGTTTTTGACCGCTGTATAGTATTCTATAGAGTACATGTCCCATAATTTCTTTATCCAGTCTACTGTTGATGGGCATTTGGGTTGGTTCCAGGTCTTAGCTATTGTGAATTGAGCTGCAATAAACATTAAGGTGCAGACAGCTTTTTTGTTTGCCAATTTAATTTCCTTTGGGTAAATTCCAATCAACATCTTTGTATACACAGGCAATACCATGGCTGAGAAAGAACTTCTAAGATCAATCCCATTCATAATAGCTACAAAAACAGTCAAATACCTTTGAATAAACTTAACCAAGGACGTTAAAGATCTCTACGATGAAAATTACAAAATATTAAAGAAAGAAATAGAAGAGGATACCAAAAAATGGAAATCCATGCTCATGGATTGGAGGAATCAATATCATCAAAATGTCCATTCTCCCAAAAGCAATTTACAGATTCAATGCGATACCAATCAAGATACCAAAGACCTTCTTCTCAGATCTGGAAAAAATGATGCTGAAATTCATATGGAGGCACAGGAGACCTCGAATAGCTAAAGCAATCTTGTACAACAAAAACAAAGCTGGAGGCATCACAATACCAGATTTCAGGACATACTACAAGGCAGTTATAATCAAAACAGCATGGTACTGGTACAGAAACAGATGGATAGACCAATGGAACAGAATAGAAACACCAGAAATCAATCCAAACATCTACAGCCAACTCATATTTGATCAAGGATCCAAAACCAATCCCTGGAGTAAGGACAGTCTATTCAATAAATGGTGCTGGGAAAACTGGATTTACACATGCAGAATCATGAAGCAAGACCCCTACTTTCACCTTACACAAAAATTCACTCAACATGGATTAAAGACTTAAATCTGCAACCTGACACCATCAAATTACTAGAGAGCATTGGAAAAACTCTGTAAGATATAGGTACGGGCAAAGACTTCTTGGAAAATACCCCAGAAGCACAGGCAGTCAAAACCAAAATTAACATTTGGGATTGCATCAAATTGAGAAGTTTCCGTACTGCAAAAGAAACAGTCAGGAAAGTGAAGAGGCAACCGACAGAATGGGAAAAAAATATTTGCAAACTATGCAACAGATAAAGGGTTGATAACCAGAATCTACAAAGAGATCAAGAAACTCCACAACATCAAAACCAACAACCCACTTAAGAGATGGGCCAAGGACCTCAATAGACATTTTTCAAAAGAGGAAATCCAAATGGCCAACAGACACATGAAAAAATGTTCAAGATCACTAGCAATTAGGGAAATGCAAATCAAAATCACAATGAGGTTTCACCTCACCCCAGTTAGAATGGCTCACATTCAGAAATCTTCTTAGTATTTTCTCCCTCTGTTTTCACAAAGCACAAGAGTTTAGGGAGCTGTCTGGGGTCTCTTTTGTCCACATTTAAAATATATAAATGTGTCACTCCCCCTCTTCATGGAGGAACGACACTAAACCCTGCGCTGTCCTTTTGTCTGCTCGGCCCTTCCTGGGTTGGCTGCCGATCCTTCCACCTCCGTGGAAGGGCGGCTCCCCCTGCCACTTTCCCCACTTCCGCGGGGGAGTGGCACATCGCCGGCCGGCTCTCTCGGGGGCTGCTCAGATGTTATCCGGATGTTCCCTTTAGATGTTCCTCATGCGTGTTGTCTCTCTCCTCCTTTATAGTCCTCTTCCACCAATCCCAACTCTGCTACCCACACGCCGAGTACGCTGCTCTCCTCCAATCAGGAGCAGGATCAGCTCCTGCAGGTCATCACTCAAGTTGGTGAGAGACAGCTGCGTAGAAGTTGTTTACTCCCTTCTCAGCACCATATTGTGGGAGAGCAGATGCATAGAATAAGTCTTAATTCCAGTAACCTAGTCTAGTCCGAGTTGCTCCCCATATAAATGGAATATATTTCAGGTATTTCATATACAATTCTTTTAAGATTTTATTTATTTATTTATTTGAGAGTTAGAGTTAAAGACAAAGGGCAAGAGAGAGATATGTCTTCCATCTGCTGGTTCACTCCCCAAATGGCTGCAATGGCCGGAGCTGGGCCAATCCAAAGCTAGGAGCCAGGAGCTTTTACTGGTCTCCCACATGAGTGCATGGGCCCAAGCACTTGGGTCATCTTCTAGTGCTTTTCCAGGCCATGGCAGAGAGCTGGATCAGAAGTGGAACAGCCAGGACATGAACCAGTGCCCGTATGGGATGACAGTGCCACAGGAGGCTTAGCCTACTACACCATAGCATCAGCCCCCGTATATGCAGTTTTAAGAGCATAATGATGCATCCCGTCCTACCCTCTCTCCCTCCCTCCCTCCTCTTCCTTTTCTTGTATTTTTTACAATGACATAGTTTTAATATACTTTACAATCACAAGCTTAACCTTCCGCTAAATAAAGAATTCACCAAGTAGTAAGTAGAAAAGCCATGGATCCTAAAGAACATAGACAAGGGCTATAAACAATAATCAAAACTCAATATGTCAATTTCACTCAGATACATTACAATATTTTGTATTCTGTTTATAGTCCAGAAATCAGGAAAAATGTGATATTTGTCTTTTTGGCACTGGCTTATTTCCCTAAGCATAATGGTCTCCAGTTCCATTCATTTTGCTGCAAAAAGGACATAGTTTGTTCTTTTTTTATGACTGAGTAGTATTCATTCCATGAATACTGTTCTTTATCCAGCCATCAGTTGATGGATATCTACTTGCCTTTATACCCTAGCTATTATGAATTTAGCTGCTATACAAATGGAGGTATGGATAACTCTTTCATATGCTGATTTCATTTCCTTTTCATAAATTCCCTGGACTGGAATGGATGGGTCATATGTTAGGTCTATTTTCAAATTTCTGAGGAATCTCCATTATGTTTTCCATACTGGTTGTATGAGTTTATATTCACACCTAGAGTATTAGGTTATCTTTTTCTCAAATTCTTTGTCAGCATTTATTATTTTTTTAAAATTCTTAAAATTACAGTCATTCTATCCGCGGTGAGGTGAAATCTCATTGTGCTTTTTATTTGCATTTCCCTGATGGCTTGTAATCCTGAGCATAATTTAATGTACCTGTTGGATATTTGCATTTCATCCTTTGAAAAATGCCTGTTCATATCTTTAGCCAGTATCTTAACTGGATTTCATGTTTTGTTGTTGTTGAGTTTCTTGAGCTCCATAAATATTCTGGGTATTGATCCTTTATCAGATGTATAAATTGCAAACATTTTCACCCATTTTGTCAGTTGCCTCTTTGTTGAGTATTTCCTTTGCTATGTAGAAGTTTCTCATCTCGATGTAATCCCTTTGTCTATTTTTGCCCTTATTGTTTGTGCTTCTGGGGTCTTATCCAAGAAGTATTTGCCTATGCCAATGCCTCACAGTGTTTTCCTCTAGCTTTCCTGTTTGTTTCCTCTAGTAATTTGATGGCTTCAGATCTTAGGTTTAGATCCCTGACCCACTGTGAGCTGATTTTTATATAGGGTGTAAGGGAGGGAGGGGTCTTGTTTTATACTTCTGCATGCAGAGATGCAGTTTGTCCAACACCATTTGTTGAAGAAGCTGTCCTTTCTCCAGTGAGTGATTTTAGCTCCTTTATCAAAGACTAGTTGCACTCCCTGGAGAAAAGACAATCTTTTCAACAAATGGGGAGTCTTTTAATAATACCTGATCACTTCCAAAAAACTCTCACCTCTAAATATCATCAGCCTAGGGGTTAGGTTTCAACATGTGAATTTTGGAGGGACATAAATATTCAGGCTGTGGGAGTTCAGAAATATGCTGCTAATGTGTACCTCAAAATTATCATGCTTTTTACATTTCCTTTAGTCAAAGACATGGGGCTTTGCCTCACTCACAGTGGCTTTATTAGTGGCGTCTGTCATATATCTGTACTATGTAGTAGCAGAAGTTTTATGACTCTCACTCTGCCTAGTGTTTCAAATGACCTGAAGACTGAAGACATTCACTCCTTATAAGTAGCACTTGTGAACACAGAAGGGTGGAAACAAGATCAGGAAAATGTGACTGAATCAGAGGGATTAACAGCTAAGTTTTTGTTTTTTTGTTTTTTTGTTTTTTTTTTGCAGAAGGCGTTCACCTTGTTAAATAGCAGTGGTGGTAATATTTTCCAGGTCTTTGTTTAATAGACTAGGTTGTATTCAAGTAGAATGTTTTTAATTCAACATATATGATGAAAGTGTTCTCTGTAACTGTATTAGACCATGCAACTTGGTGTTAAGTATCTGAGAAGTAGTGCTAGTAGAAACTGGCAGTAACTGGATCATAGGTAATAATCAGAGAGTCTGGTTGGTAATTTGCTATCAAGAAGTTAACAGTCTGTTTAGAGTCCAGCAAAAGAAAGCCAACAGACAAATACTGGGTTATTTTTGATTCCCTATCTTCAGGAACATCATGCTCTGATCCAGAAACCCATTCCTCATTCTTGAATTAATGGAAACATCCCTCCTGACCTCCTGAGTATGGCAGATTATTTCTTGAGCACCATGTGACTTGCCTTTCCTTTTTCTTCTGTTGCTATTTTATTTAGGGATAGCTAGCCTTGCATTTGTTCCTTTCTGTAGCCTTGTCTAGTAGGCTGAAATGCCCTGAATGGTAATGGGCTTTAGCTGTCAAGCTAAGGATCACTACCAGGACTAGCCACTTGTAAAATACTTGCACTTCTACATTCGTTTATTGAATCTGGATATAGTCTAGTGAGGCAGAATCAACAGTTTTTTTTTTTTTTTTTTTATCAACATTCACTATGGAAAAGGAAAAGGAAAACCAGAAATGCCAATTAGTTTGGTAAATCTCAGTCAGTTGTTCCGTGCTAGAGCTGAAATTCAAAAGCAAGCCTATCTACACTTTCCACGATGCTAAAATCCTAGGAGAGTTAACAACACAAAGATCCTCAGATGACAGAGTAAGTCCCAGGGACAAAACATGCAAACGTTTCTGCCTGACACTTCTCCCAACCTGAACTCTTTAGTTCTGTGGTCTTCCTTCTCCCTGTGGTTGTTGTGACTTTGGTTTCCATTCAGGAGTCTATTGGGTGACTCATTTTCTTTTCTCGTACCCTGGAGGCATTGAGGATGATGTTAGAGATGACTGGGAGAGAAAAATGTGGCATCTCCAGGGACGTGTTTCCCAGAGGATACATTCTTCTGTGTGTGGCATGTGAGAGGAAATGACAGTTGAAGAGGTGAACTCCAGAGTGTCCAGAGGAGTTAGATATTTTGAATCTTAAAATTGCCATGCCCTTCTTGATTTTTAGGTGACTGGACAAATGTTACATCTATCCGCCTTGACATTGCTGTTTGTAATTCTATAATGAGGATGCAAAAATGCTAAATAGAACAGGAGATAGATCCTTTTACTTTTAAAGATCCTCAGGTACAAGGAAAATGTATCAGAAAGAATTATGTTTCCCAAATCATCTTTAAATTTGGCCAGTCATTTCATAGACTCACCATATTTAATCAGCCAAATATGTCATTTTTCCGCCTTCCTTTTAAAGATTTGTTTATTTATTTGAAAGGCAGAGTTACACAGAGAGAGAAAGAGAGGCAGAAAGAGAGAGAGGTCTTCCATCCACTGGCCCATTCCCCAGTTGGTCACAACGGCCGGAGCTGTGCTGATACAAGCCAGGAGCCTCCTCCAGGTCTCCCACGCAGATGCGGAGATCAAGGACTTGGGCCATCTTCTTCTGTTTTTGTTTTTGTTTTTGTTTTATTTTTGCCAGACAGAGTGGACAGTGAGAGAGAGACAGAGAGAAAGGTCTTCCTTTACCGTTGGTTCACCCTCCAATGGCCGCCGCGGCCGGCGCACCACGCTGATCCGAAGCCAGGAGCCAGGTGCTTCTCCTTGTCTCCCATGGGGTGCAGGGCCCAAGCACTTGGGCCATCCTCCACTGCCCTCTCGGGCCACAGCAGAGAGCTGGCCTGGAAGAGGGGCAACCAGGACAGATTCTGGCGCCCTGACCGGGACTAGAACCTGGTGTGCTAGTGCCGCAAGGCGGAGGATTAACCTATTGAGCCGCGGCGCATGCCTATTGGGCCATTCCCAGGCCACAGCAGAGAGCTGGATCCAAAGGAGCAGCTGGGCTTCGAACCGGCACCCATATGGGATGCCGGCACTGCAGGCGGCGGCTTTACCCACTATGCCGCAGTGCCAGCCCCTCTTGCCTTGTTTTTAATACTTAACTGATTGAATAGCTTTGAGTTATACC
Source organism: Oryctolagus cuniculus (assembly GCF_051225735.1). Lineage (NCBI taxonomy): Eukaryota > Metazoa > Chordata > Mammalia > Lagomorpha > Leporidae > Oryctolagus > Oryctolagus cuniculus. The sequence continues at coordinate 100,782,377 of NC_142871.1, read as the reverse complement.
CATAAGAGGTTTCTCGGCATGCCTTTCTTACTTATTTTTGAATATCCTATTTATTTATTGTTAAGTGTACTATTATGATAATCTGAAACAGGAAATCTTTAAAGAAATTTCCATATCAGAAAATTGTGGATAAATAAGTCATATTTAAGAACATACATAATTATCAACATAATTCATCAAAATATTTAAGGAGAATTTAACATAACTTCTATATTTACATACAAAAAGTAGCTGAGGGTGTTTTGAGAAGTTGAATTATTACAGTATAACAGAGTCTGTGGAGCAAAAATAAAAACCTCAAGAAAGTGAACACAGCCAGTAACAAGTTAAGTAATCTGCCAGTAATAAGATTACATATTTAATAGCTTTAAAAAAGACATATTATTTACATTTATGAATCTTCAGATGCAACTGTTTATCACCTGGTATCAGCTTGAATTTATTCCTTTGAGCCTACTCATTTTTCCTGTCAATGGAGTAACAGTGTGAATTACTGAAACTAAAAAAATATATTAATTTGTTTATAAGTCAGAATTGGAGTGAAGGAGAACAGAGAGAGAGAGGGAGAGAAAAGTCTTCTGTTCACTGGTTCACTCCCAAAATTGCTGCAACAGCTGGGGCTGGGCGAGGCTGAAGCCAGGAGCCAAGAGCTTCTTCCAGGTTTCCCACTTGGATGCAGGGGCTCCAGCACTCAGGCCATCCTTAGCTGCGTTCCCAGGACATTAACGTGGAGCTGGATCAGAAGCAAAGCAGCCGGAACTCAAACTGGTGCCCATATGGGATGCTGGTGCTGCAGACTGTGGCTTAACCTGCTGCACCACAGTACCGGCTTCTACTGAAACTCTTGCTACAGGTTTTCATGAAGTGCCATGTGTCTCTGGAGCTGTCTAGGTTCCATAATTATGCAGTTTGTGTTCAGTCAGTTTTGATTCATTTTTATTCCTTATGAAATCTCCATAGCAGATTTGAGAGTAAGAAGATTTGCAGCAATAACTTGCTGCTGCACACCATCCTGCTGCTATTGTTTTTATCCTTCTTGATGGGAGGAAGAAAAATGCGCTGCAATTGTATGCTGGAAAGCCCCCAAAGAATGTCCTCTTGAATCAAGACTGGAATTTAAGAGCCTCAAATTGAGCATTAAAACTTTAAAATACCCCTGGTTAGTGTTTGTCATCTAAATTTAGCTGCAGTACATGGACAGGTTTTTAATTAGGAAAGTGTGAAAACAAATGGAATCCTAAGTGAATTTCTTATTTTGGAATATTCTTATGACTCTGAGGCTGAACATTTGCAAGAACGTGCCTTAGTTTTATAAAACTTTTTTCAGACAAAATAGAATTGGGGAGCAATAGATTTCCATTGGTTTTAGTAATGTGAGTGTTTCTAATATCATGGAATAGATTTTTTCAGTTGGTGGTAGAAAAGTTAGTACTTCTCAGTGTGAATCTGATTCTTGAGACCCACTTGATTTATTTAAGGTTGCATGAATTTGTGCTTCTTGAAACCCTTCTTTTCCTCATTTATGAGCAGCAGCAGGCAAGAAAACTGCAGTATTAGTCTACACATGGTAGAAAGGTAGTTGTCATCATAACCTGAAACTACATATTTATTTTAAAAGGTTTATTTGGATGCATTAGAATAGGAGGGACCCATTAATATGATCCAATAGAGGGGAAAGATAAGGAAATATTGTTCACATTCCCTTGAATAGAACCTCTAAGTCTTAGAAACAGTAAGCAATGCTTCTAGTAATGTGTTATTCAATTCTGTGAAATTTCTTGGTTTGGTCACACATGGATGCATTCAAATGAGTTCAACAGAATTGAATTTAAAGGACTTCAGTAGGGATAGTAGAAGACATACAAGTTAAGACAATGCAGAATGAGCTCTTGTAGTATGCTGGATACGACACTGACGTAAGACTTCTACAAGAACACAGGTGCTTATTGTATTTGTGCTTCTTTTTCCTCTGTAATGTTTTATGAGTTCTTTGAATAGGAGTGCAGGATCTTGCAAATATCTATTGCAAATGGCTATTATGTTCCTGAGATCAAAATAGACACTTGAGTATTTCTAGAGTAATGCTGAATTTTATTTTGTAATAGGAAATAATATAACTAATGTTAATACAGTTCTGTATTGTTTCTTATATTAACTAAATGTGCTAGATTTACTATGTAAAATAATAATAAGGAAAAAGCCTTCTAGGCTCTCCCATCACTAATCCAAGGTCTATTATGTTTACTAGGTATAGTATCTAAAAGCAATTATTAATATATCCCCTTTTCTCTGATTTTATTACTATGGATGTCACCTTAACTGCCCAGAGCCATCTTTTTAAGAGAAGGAGGTAGGATAGAGAAATTAAGAATCTTTCAAATGAATGTAAGACAAAAAATATACAAGAAATATGTGACTTTGGAGCCTCCAAATAGAACAGTCCTTTTAAGTCATGCTATTTTTCTGGAATAGTTTTCCAAGTTCTCGTAGCTCTCATTTAGCATTATCATGGGTTTATTTGAGCTCTTGATTGAGATATAAGAAGGATTTAACATAGAGAAAGTAAAAGGGCACTCAGGTTCTTTCCAGTGCCTAAGGATTATGATACAAGTGTATGGACAGACACAGAAGAGAGAGCGTAAGATGTCTATGTATTGATTTTCTCCTTTATGGGCTTAGCTCAATAATGGTTGATAAACAAGGATCTTATAATGGCAAGGAGTGTGGAAGGTTCTATTACCTGCAATCCTAGTTTTGGACTCCGGAAAGAGATATTTGCTTCTCCTAAGCAACCCAGGACATGGAAATATCACTTGAAGGCTCAGTGAACTATTAAACGCACGAATGATTTCAGTTCTCTAAACTATCAGAATGTGGATCTGAGAGCTGACTTGGGCTTTGGAGGACTGGCCAATAGAATCTTTGTGTCAGCAGAGGCTAAAGATAAATGACTAGTCCAGGGCACCAAATCAAGGATGTATGCAAACACCATTATGCAAAAGGGACCCAGTCAAACAAGAAACTCCACCCAGTTCTGACCAAGCCAGATTACACATTTCTCCAGGCACAAATTAGACCAGCTGTGGAAGAGGGCAAGTAACAAGCAGTCGAATAAGAGATATAATCCCCGGAAACTGCATCATCAAACTTGACAACCGGTAGGTGAGAACTCTGAAAACATGTAAACATACATGGATCAAGCTGTTACTTTTGTCTGTACATACAAATTGTAGTTAAATTCTTAAAATCAAATTATTAGGGCAGTAGTTTTTTCCCAAAAGTCTGGAGGCATAATGGTCTAGTTTAAACTTGTCAATGATCAGGCAGTGTTAATATAGAGCTAAATCTCTCCTAATAGTCCTTTTGTACAGCCAATATGCTTGTAATTCTTTAATCAAAAATTGCCACTGGTAGGAGAGCCTACTTAAGTCCTCTGAAAGTTGTCATTCCAAATAGAATAAATACAGGTTTGAGGATGCTTATTTTGTGAGTCAGGATAGGGAGGAAATGACTGCTTTCAGTTCACTCTAGATATTCACAATAATAATGACCTTGAATCAGTAATATAGGCTACTAGTTAGAAATGCTTAGTCCATTGTTTCCCATGTAGCAGTAAAAATACTGACTCATTTTGTATTACATTTAATTTAAACATATACATTTTTTAAACTTTCATAGTAACTCTGAGGTTAGAAATCAATATTATGTTTTGTGGCAAACTAACTCTCTAAGGGTACAGGTGAATCGCCAAATATTATAATTAATAAGAGGCAGTGTCAGGTATTTATTGGTTAGGTCTTTATCATGGATTAAGAGGTTTACATAAAGGATCAGAATTAATCTTCATGACAACCTATCAAGTGGATATTAATTTGTCTATTTTGTAATGAGAAGGATTAAGTAATACACTTAAAATGGTACAGCAAGATTAGAATCCAGATTTTATCTGATTTAAATACTCTGTTCTTTTTACTTTTATATATTACCTTGTAATTATGTCTATTTGACATTCACTTTGACCACTATAAAATTTATAACATATTAAAGAACTTTTCATATTATTTAAAGGATGAAGGAGCAAATGAAACATAACACTGAAATGCAGTCTCAATGTTCTGAGTTTTTATTGTCATATGTTTCATTCCTTATTTTTTTCAGGGATTAAATGAGATAATTAATTAAAAATACAAAAATAATTTTACTTATTCCCCTACAAACTCAAAATACACAGGTAAGAAATATAAACAGACACATATCCCCTTATATAATATAGAGTTCTATATATTATATATCTTTATGTAAGATATATAAATTTCACTGATACTTTAAGGGTTAAACAAAATATTCAAACAATTTGCATTTGATTTTTTTAACAGATACAAAATAACTTAAATTCTTTTCAAAATGTTCATTTATTTTCATCTACTTGAAAGACATAGCAAAAAAGAAAGGGAAGTGTGAAAGAGGGACAGAGAAACAGAGAGAGAGGTCTTCCATCTCATGCTTCACTCCCTAAATGCCTACAACATCCAGGAGGTCAGAACTCCGTCATGGTCTTCCATGGGGGTGTGAGGGGCTCAAGCACTTGAACCATCATCCACTGCCTCCCAGAATGCACTAACCAGCATCTGGATCAGAAGCAGAGTATCAGGACTCAAACCAGCAATCTAATACAGCTTTCAGGCATTCTAGGCAGTGTCTCAACCATTGCACTACAACACCCACCCCAGATTGTTACAAAGTACAATTAAATGAAAATTTGAATGTGGAGAAACATCACCATTTGATCAAGCCTGAAATTAATTAATATTATTAATGTTATAAAATTTTGATTTGGTATTATTTGACCATACATTGTTGTTGTTCAAAGAAATGTTACTGGATATGGTCAGGGTAAACACTTAAAATGTCATTTTAAAATAAAAAGGATTTTAAAATAGACTGAGTTATGGCTTTCAAAAATTGATAATTAGGTAAAATACACCTTGGTAAAAGACACTGCAATGCTGGGCAGTGAAATGTCTGCATAGCCCTCTTGCTCCCCAGGACTTTAGCCTGTCCATATGGTCATCTAATAGGGGGCCTGCAGTCTGTGGGTGATCTTGCAGACCATATGTGCTTCAATACCTAGGAACAACTGGGGCTTGGCAAATGACGTGGCAAGAACCTAAATTTGGATTTACCTTGTTTTTATTGAGCACAGCCCAAACCTCATATTTATTCTTGCATATTGCTGTTTTATTATTTATTTTGAAATGGACCTGCAAAAGTGTATCCTTTTGCACTACAGACGTACTTCAAGTGACCTGTTTTAACCAATATCAGGTCTCTCATTGTATGAAATTTTTTTAAAAAAAGCTGAGAGAAATAATGCTGCAATTTCCTTGTGCTGAGAACTATTTAGGCTATAGTCTACAAGGAGCGTGGCATTGGAATTGCAGCTGTAAATGACCTTGGCTACCTCTCTGAGCCAAGACTGTTCTCTAATTTCATAGCTGATATAAGAAAACATAAATGTGCAGCTTCTGAGATTATGTTGGAAACTCAAGTGTGCAAGAAGAAGATCAGCATAAAGGGAAAATACCAATCTGATGAAATGATCGTCAAAATCATGGGCTAATTCATTTCATTTTATTGTCTGTTTCTAGATGAGCATCATCTTTTGTCAGTGCTACATCATTTAAATACTTCACCCTCTTAGTGTTATCTTAGCACCACGTACAAATACAGCAAAATTTATCACCAAGGAATAGAATATGTGTAAGAGCGTTAAGGGACAGCGATATTTAGAGCTGGGTTCCCTGATTCAATTCCTGCATTACTGATTTGCTTTATGTCCAATTTCACATTGATCCACCGTCATTATCAACAAAATGCCAATAATATTAAGAAGCTTATTTTCAATTCATTCTCAGTATAAATTGCATTATAAAATGAAAGAAAATTCCTTTGTGCAAAAGATAATCAGAGAAATATCTGTAAGATTTTTGATGCACTCAAAGATATTCTATACCTCCAGAGAGGAACACTGGGGGTTTTCCCTTAACAGAACCACTTTTCTATCTCAATACCCTTGTGAATAATATGCACTGGATTAAGAAGCATTAAATTTGATCCTACTTCTTAAGTTTCATATTTCAAAACTACGTCTGATGTTTAGAAGCAAATTAGAAGTCTAAAGCTTTACGTAAATGTGAACAACTATTTAATTTCTTTCTACAGTTATAAGTCACAAGGAAATGGGGCTCTTTTTATATTTGTGTTGTGTTGCTTTAAATTCGTTTGTACTGTTTTGTGATTTCAAAACTGGTAAATATGCCAGGGATATGCCACATTTAATTCAGAAACGTGTTGTCAGGTTGTTAGGAAGTAATTTTTTTAACAGAAGTGAGATCATTGGGTAATATTAACCTTTATGTTCAAAATTGGCTTGGGTTACTCTCAACATCATACTTAATGAGGATTGTGAAATGGAAGAACTAAGGTGCTTCAGGGTTTTCTTGAACATGCTACCCACCGAATTACCTCAGTTACTTTATTTATCAATAGGCTATTTGATTACCATAAGAAACAGAATTTATTCTGTGTTTATGGAAACTGATACAGAAAATGATATTGAGACTATAAGTGCAAGTGCCTTATTCATGTAGTAGTGGTGTCAGAAGGTGAGAAACAGATTTCTGCTAGTTGTTAAAGGTTCTGAATGTTAGAATTCATTATGAACAAAGGCTCTCACAAAGCTTAGATGAGCAATTACAATTATGAGGAAAGCATACTACTTTTACTAAAGATAGGATAATAACAAGCAAGTAGAACCATGACTTATGGTCACTAAACTAGGTCTAAAAATAAAATGAAGACTCCAGGAATTTCCTTTTTTTTATTTCTATAAGGGAACACATTTCATGTATTTCATATATACAATTTTAAGAGCATGATGATTCTTCCCAGAATTTCCATACCAAGAATTCTGTAGGTATTTTCCTTGAAAAGTTTTTGACAAAGTCTCATTTGGAATAAATTTATGGATCCATTCAACAAGTATTTACTGCATGTGTCAAACAGAGCCCAGTCAGGAAACAGAATTCATACCAGTTATATAAAGAATCACAACTAGTTTTCCAGTCATTAAGTAGATTATAATGCTGTTACAATGAATAGCAAGGACAGTGTCACCCAACAGAGACAACTTACTAAAAGATATGGAGATGCTTAATAAGACATGGTAAAAAATCTGTAGCATTAAAAGCTACTTTAAGGTGTGGCCACATAATTTAACAGGGACAAATCTGTGGGCAACAAAGCACTCTCAACACAGAGAAATAACAACCAGAAATTTTTTACAATTAAAGAGAAAGAGAAAGGAGTAGTCACGAGTAGAGTATCAGAAACAGGGAAAGACACCTGCACCTGAAGAATCATGGCTGGGAATCCCAGAACAGCTTCCTTTGGGTCCCAATTGAGCAGAGTTCTCTCCACAAGTGAGATTTCAAAGTCTCTTCCTCCCAATGTCCCTTAAAAAGCCATTCTGAACAAAAGTGACATTCATTCAAAAGTCCTTAGGGGACTAGGTAGGGTTTCCACTCTCCCAGGAACTGGCTAGGGAAGCGGGGGAGCACACACACACCCATCTTTGCTTCATATCTCAAGTTAAAAGTAAAGCTTGTTTTTCTCTATATAGTGTGTCAAGCCCACAAACAACAACAAAACAGAACATACAGCTCTAGGCTTTTGGGTTTACAGCACAAACAAGGACATGGAGGATCTTTATTTCAATATTAACCCCTTGTAATCCCAGTGGCAAGATACATGAGAACATAACAAGGGTTTTCTTTAGTTAGTATGACCAAAAGAAATCAAGGATACATATTTCTAGGACTGAGGCAGTCACTCTAGTAAAATACTACAATCTGTTGCCCAATTTCTGTGTTTGGCCCAATTTGCAGACCCAAAAGCCACAACTGAAGAACTGAGTTTCCAGAAGGAAATATGGCAACACCATGGCAATTGTAAATAGTAATTACGCCTGTGCTCCTTATCCCAGAAGGACATATAGCCATTTACTCATAGTACCATAAATTGATTAAGAGGCATTAGACATTTCAAGAACTGCTGAACACTAAATTTGAGTTGACACTCATTTCTAGGGACCCAACAAATTTTACTATGATGGTCCCCCCATTAGAGCAGAAAATAAATGAGCAACAGATAATAAATAGAATATAAGCTCAGGCTCAGCTCACAGTAGGCTGCCTATGTCCAGTCACCCACACTGTGATCATTTTCTGGTTCCTGATGTATTATTGGAACATACTCATTTTGTAGTTGACAGAAACCCACATTGGTTTCTTGATCTGTATGGTGAGAGCTATTATAGGGGTCAGTTAGAAACTTTTGAAGTCCTCTATATCAACTGCACAGATCCTTTAGGGTGACAGTGCACTTCTACAAACTTAATCAAATAAATTTAGCATAATTTGTAGGTCCTGTGGCAGTCATGATTTCTTTGCTAGACTAGATTAACATAATTTCAGGTTTAAGTGTTGGTATTGTTAGTGCAGTGGTTTTCAGTTGGGAGCAAAGTTTTTTGTGATATGACTGGGATGGTGCCATGGTTCTCTACTAAGTAGAAACCAGACAGGCTGCTAATCATCAAACTGTACAGGACAGATGCCTACAACAAAGAATTTCTAGGGCAAAATATCAATAATGCTGATATTGAGAAACCCTGGTGTAGTAAGGGCATTTTTCCCATTTCTGTCAAGAGAGAAGATTAGAAGTAGTTTACATTCATATGTGCTAGACCTATAGTCAAGTCCTAGGACTATGCTACTTTTCCCATTCCTTCATAATATAGTTCAAATGCACCTAGACTTTCAGCAGTCTGCAATATTAATTCCTTCTTGTTACTCAAAATAGAAGTCTATGTGCTCCAGGTTAGAGATATATTCAAAGTGTCCATTATCTATGAAAAATTGGTGAACTATTTGATCTACAGAGATCTAGAACATGCTGAGATATGCCCTTACAGATTAAGGAACATATTGCCTTTCTTACTTCTCGTATCTAAGAAGGTAGTATAATGCCTAGTAGACTTATTTGGGGTCTCATATTCTAGAAGGAGTCTATTCCTCACTTAGGATCAGTGCTCACATGCATTACCAAATATAAAGGAAGAAAGGGCTGTAGTTGTAACTGGCTATAATCCAAATACCTCTGATACTTAGAAGATTTGACCAAGCAGATGCCATGCTACTAGAGGTAACTGTGAAGGGAAAAGGTACAATGTACAGTTTATGGAAATACCCAAATATAAAAATCACAACCTAGATACCCTGGATGTTTGGGACAAGGCTATGCAGAAAAATTTAAAACTATCCCAAAACAATCTCCTTGCATCCTACAGAACATGAGTGCCTAAAAATTGAACTAGTGATCATATGGCCATGTCTTGTCATTGTGCATTGGGTTTTATAAGGTTAAATGGATCTTGCAGCAATTACTCACAATACAGAAGTGTTATATCTATTATTGGGCATAAAAAAAGAGGGTACAAGGTGTGAAGATTTTTGTATCATTTATTATCAAAAACCAGAGATACATCCCTCCCAAAAGACAGGATGGCATAGTCAATTGTCTATATAAAATCTCTGTTCCAGCTACCCCAGTGTTAGCACATTAGGAGCATGAAAAGAGTATTGTCAGGTATAGAGGCTACCCAATTGCATGGCCTCTCACTCGCTAAAGTTGAAATAGCAATGACTGTTACTGCCAACTGTTCTGTTTGCCAAGTGCTCTTGATATACCCCATCCTTAGGGATACTGACTAGCTATTTGGTGGAAAGTTGACCACATTGAACCATTTCTGCTTCCTATACTCATCTTGACTAAAAGTTTTGAGTGAATCTCTTTGACTTTCCTACTTTTGAATTCAGATAGAATCACTAATCAAGCTTATAGACTGCTCAGTCAAAAAAGATGGAATATGTTTTAACATTACATGAGACAATAGGATGCATTTATATCAGTAGAGGTTAGTTATAGCAAATGATAATGTGACCATGGATTCCATCGCATACTGTATCATGTAGAAACTACTGGCATGATAAAGAGATGGTTTCTTTATTAAAATTTATTTTATTTCTTTAAGAAAGGCAGAGGACAGACAGAGGGGTGAGGCAGAGTGAGGGGGGGGGGAGAAAGTGGGAGTTTTGTATGTATTAAATGAAAAAACAAAAATACAAATGGCTGGGACTTTGGTCAATCACTGTGGGTGATTCCACACGCTTGGAGCTCCCTGACTCCCTGGTGATGGTCATTGCTGAGGGATCCAGGCTTACATTGAGGACTACATAGATCTTTTTTGTGGTTTTTGAGGCAGCACAGACAAATGTTGTACTCACTGGGACTAGCACCTAGGCACTGGTCTCCTTTGAGTATAGGAGGTGAAAATGAGACTACACCAAAAAAGCAGAAAAAACCTCCCCTCTGATAAAAAAAGAAAGGAAGGAAGAAAAGAAAAGAAAAGAAAAGAAAAGAAAAGAAAAGAAAAGAAAAGAAAAGAAAAAAGAGGAAATTTACCATTCCCATCCTGGGTATCACCTTGGACACTCCCTTTACCCCAGAGCACTGAACAGAACTCCTTGGCCACACCCACTGCATGCCTCTGGGTATTCACTGAAAGAGCAGACATTCCACTAAGCCACAGAGGAATAGTCCAAAGATAAAAGCTATCAGGGGATTAAAAGAAATAGAAAAGAAACCAGTAAGTATCTCTACAAATGCCAAATAATAAATGTAGCAATTCAAGAAACAAGAATAAGGAATACAACATGACATCTTCCAAAAGAACACAACACTTTCATACTAACATGTGGAGATGAAGAGTTTGAAGAAATGCCAGAAATGAAATTAAAAAAAAATTGATCATAGGATTATTTAGAAGTTGTCAGAAGCAAATCCATTAACTAATGAAATCTGTACATGACATGAAAGAAAATTTCTCCCATGAAATTGAGATCATAAAGAGAAATCAAAATGAAATCTTAGATCTTAGAAATGAAAATAGAACAAATAAATAATGAGATGGAAAGCCTTCACAACAGACTCATTGAAACAGAAGAAAGAAAGAATATCCAAGTTAAAAGATAAATTGCTGGAAATTTTAGAGTCAAACCAAAAAAAAAAAAAAAAAAAAAAAGAAGAAGAAGAAGAAATTAGAAAACTAAAAACAATGTTGGAGATCGATGGGATAATGTCAAATGATCCAACATACAGGTCTTAGGAGTTCCTGAAGCATGGAAAGAGAATGGACTAGAAGGCCTTTTTAGTGAAATAATTTTTAAAAAATCTCCCTTATTTGGAGAAAGAAAGGAACATCCAAGTACCAGAAGCACATATAACTCCTAATAGACATGACCAGAAAAGATCTTCATCACGACACATTGTAGTCAAACTTTCTACAGTGAAACATAAAGAAAAGATTCTAAAATGTACATGAGAGAAATGTCAGATTACTTTCAAAATATCTACAATTAGACTCACAGCTGATTTCATAAGAAACTCTACAGGATAGCAAAGAATGGTGAGAAATATTCCAAGTGTCAAGAGAAAATAAAAAAACTGTCAGCATAGACTACTGTACCCTGCAAAGCTCTCATTTACAAATGAAGGTGAAATAGAGATGTTCCATAACAAACAAATTCAAAGACTTCATCACCATTTGTCTGACATTATACAAAATGCTTGAGCTTGTGCTACAAGGAAACACTCTGTAGCCAACATTATGAAAGAAGGTGAAGGCAGAATTTCTCCCGGTAATAGTACAAAGTAAATCCAAACAAAAGGAATATATATGGAAAAATAGCAGGGTGAAGTCATTACTTATCAATAGTCACCTTGAATGTAAATGACTTCAATTTCCAGTTAAAAGACACAGACTGACTGAATAGAGTAAAAACAAGAACCAACTATTTGCTGCCTACTAGAAACACATCTCACCAACAAAGATATATGTGGACTGAAAGTGAAAGGATAGAAAAGATAGTCCATGCCAACAAAAACCAAAGAGAGCTGGTATAGCCATTCTAATATCAGACAAAACAGATAGCTACAGAACTTTCCATCCTACAGACACAGAATACACATTCTTCTCACCAGTGCATGAAACTGCCAGGGACCAGCTTCAGCCAGTCCAGGGGCCCCAAAATGTGAGAGGTGTCAGTGCTCGGAGAAATGAGAGACACATTCACAGCAAGGCTGATGGCATGGCTCTGGCTCTAGAGCACCAGACTTTATTTTTATATCATAATTCAATTAATGATTCTTTTCCCCACAATAACAAGCCTATTCATTTTTTTCTAATTTTTATTTGATTTTCAAAGGCATATTCAGAGCATAGGTTACAATAACAGACAGGTGTGAGATAACGGGCTGCCCACACAAGCCAAGGCCTGGAGTAATGTCAAGCTGTGCAGAAATTGGCTACACAAGCTAGAATAATACCTCCCTAATCTAATCTTTACTAGAAGCCCCAAGTTCAAAGCAGAACCTTTTTAAAATATATCCCCTCTTTGCAGTTCTTTCTGTAATTTTTTAATTTCTTTATTGTACTTATTTAAAGGTTCACTGAGTTCTATTCTACAGTTTTGATATCCTAGCCAATGTTGTATTTGTAGCATATATTGAATTAAAGCTTTAATAACATTTATCTTTATTCTAGTGGGAAGTATATACCAGAGAACCTGTAGCCTTTTAATTCTTTTCCACAAACAGCTCAACCTTGCATAATGCATTAACTCCTTCTCCTATACTAGCATTTGATTTGATTAGAAACCTAAAAGAAATGTATAAATTTCTGGACACATACAACCTAACTAAATTGAGCCATGAAGACATAAAAAGCCTGAAAAGACCCATTACCAATACAGAAATTGAAACAGTAATAAAGACTCTCCCAAGAAAGAAAGCCAAGGACTGGATGGCCTTACCTCTGAATTCTACCATTTAAAGAACTAACTCCAATTCTTCTAAGCTATTCAAACCAATTGAAAGGGAGGGAATCCTTCCAAATTCTTTCTCTGAAGCCAGCATTATCGTAATTCCTAAACCTGAAAAGATGCAACAGAGAAAGAGAACTACAAACTAGTTTCCCTGATGAATATGGATGCAAAAATTCTCAAAAATTACTAGCCAATCGAATCCATCAACATATTGGAAAGATCATTCACCCTGACCCAGTAGGATTTATCCTTGGTGTGCAGGGATGGTTCAGCATTCACACATCAATGTGATACACCACATTAACAAATTGAATAACAAAAAACAGTGATTATCTCAATAGATGCAAAGAAAGCATTTGATGACATACAACACCTTTTTAACCTGAAATCATGAAATTATTAGAGAACATTGGGGAAACCCTGCAAGACATTGGCATAGGCAAGTAATTCTTTGAAAAGACCCTAGAAGCACAGACAATCAAATTCAAAATTGACAAATGGGATTGCATCAAATTGAGAAGCTTCTGCACTGCTAAAGAAACACTCAGGAAAGTGAAGAGGTAAAAGACAGAATGGGAAAAGATATTTGCAACTATGCAACTGATAAAGGATTAAATCCAGAATATATAAATGTCTCAAGAAAATCAACAAGAACAAAACAAACAACCCAGTTAACAAATGGGCAAAGGACTTAAAAAGATATTTTTCAAAAAAAGAAATCCAAATGGCCAACAGACACATGAAAAAATGTTTAGGATCACTAGCCATCAGGGAAATGCAAATCAAAACTTCAATGAGGTTTTACTTCACCTCCATTAGAATAACTTTCATACAGAAATCAACAACAACAAATACTGACAAGGATATGGGGCAAAAGGTACCCTAATCCACAATGTAAACAGCTACTGTGGAAAAACCATTTGAAGATACTCAGAAATCTGAATATAGACCTACCATATGATCGAGCCACTCTAGTCCTGGAAATTTACCCAAGGGAAAAAAATCAGCATATTAAAACATTATCTTTACCTCCCTATGTATTGAAGCTAGATTCACAATAGCTAAGATATGGAATCAACCCAGATGTCCATCAACTGAAGACTAGATAAAGAAACTATGGGATATGTACACCATGGAATGTCACACAGCAGTAAAACAGAAATAAAATAAAATTCTGTCATTTGCAACAAATTGGATGAAACTGGAAAACATCATACTTAGTGAAATTAGCCAGTCCCAGAGGGGCAAATACCATATGTCCTCTCTGGCCTGTGGTAACTAATAGAGCACCTAAAAGGTAATCTATATAAGTGAAATTGACACTTTGATATAGCCTTTTGTCTCAACTGTTGAAGAACACTCTTTTGTTTTTTTCATACTATTTGTTGAACTCTTTACTTAACCTGGATTTAACCACATTTGTATAAAGTTAATTGAAAATAGATCTTAGTAAAAAATAAGAATGGAAATAGTAGAAGGAGGAGGAAGAGGGTTGGGATAGTGGGTGGGAGGGAGTGTATGGTGGGATGAATCGCCATGTTCTTAAAGTTGTAATTATGAAATGCATGAAGTTTGCATTTCCTTAAATAAAAGGTTTCTGGGTAAATAAAAGAAATGTTCCAATGCCCATGTTACACATCAGACTAACTAAGTCTGAACTTCTGGAGTTCAACCCCAAGTGTAGAATTTTCTAGGCTGGCACCGCGGCTCAATAGGCTAATCCTCCGCCTAGCAGCACCAGCACACCGGGTTCTAGTCCTGGTCGGGGTGCCGGATTCTGTCCCGGTTGCCCCTCTTCCAGGCCTGCTCTCTTCTGTGGCCAGGGAGTGCAGTGGAGGATGGCCCAAGTGCTTGGGCCCTGCACCCCATGGGAGACCAGGAGAAGCACCTGGCTCCTGCCTTCGGATCAGCGTGGTGCGCCGGCCGCAGCGTGCCAGCCACGGCGGCCATTGGAGGGTGAACCAACAGCAAAAGGAAGACCTTTCTCTCTGTCTCTCTCTCTCACTGTCCACTCTGCCTGTCAAAAAAAAAAAAAAAAAAAAAGAATTTTCTAAATATTTTCAGGTGATTTTAATATGAAGAAATACTGATCACCACTTCTTTAAAGATCCTTGAAGAACATCAGCAGATTTGAAACCTTGAGAAGTAATGTGCTAACCATGCCTGGTTTCTTTGTTTTACCTACAGTTCAGAAAATAAAGTTCTTTATTCCTTGTACATCATATTTAATATCTCAAGGAACAGTAGTATCTCATTAATATATTTTGTAGACACTTCTGTATATCATTTAAATGCAATCTGCACCTCCTAAGCATGAAAATCTGAAGGGTTAAAAACCTACCTCTTATTTTTTTTCCATTTGCATTTTCTTGTTTCTTAGTGAGGTGAACATCTGTTCAGATGTTTATTTAAAGGTCAGGAAGCTTGCAGAGCTGCTTTTGGTGGTTATGGGGCATTGCAATAAGGGATGAAGAGAAGAATTTCCAAAAAATAGAGGACAGGTTGGCCAGTGTTTTCAGAGAATCATTTATTGGGAAACAGAATCCTGGGTTTTTCACTGATGTCAGTGGCATCATTATTTCCCCATGAAAATTTATATAGGCAGTGATATTGAAGTGTTTGTTTTCATATTCATCTGAGTACCTCCTCAAATTAGCATAGTGTATGTCAGAACTTCCAAGACATATCTGTTGAATGAAATCGTTATAGAAGTGCACTGCTGTGAACATTTCTAAGCCTCAGTAGGGGGTCATGGACACTGCATTAATTTTGCTGCTGTAAAAAACTGCCATTGCCTCCTCTCCTCTCAGTGGCTTAAGCAATCAAAATTTATTTTCTTACAATTTCAGAGTCTGGATGTCCAAGATCGAGGCATTGGTAGGCTTGGTTTCTTTCTTTCTTTTTTTTTTTTTCTTTTTTATTTGACAGGCAGAGTTAGAAAGTGAGAGAGACAGAAAGGTCTTCCTTCATTGGTTCACCCCCTAAATGGCCACCACGGCCGGTGCACTGCACCAATCCGAGGCCAGGAGCCAGGTGCTTCCTTCTGGTCTCCCATGCGGGTGCAGGGCCCAAGCACTTGGGCCATCCTCCACTGCCCTCCCATGCCACAACAGAGAGCTGGCCTGGAAGAGGAGCAACTGGGACTAGAACCAGCATCCATATGGGATGCTGGCACCGCAGGCAGAGGATTAACCAAGTTAGCCACAGTGCCGGCCCCCAGCTTGGTTTCTTAAGACATTTTTCCTTAACCATCTTCTACCTTTGTCTTTACAAGGTCTTTGCTAAGTGCAGATTTGTGTTTTAATCTCTTCTTGCAAGTACACCAGTCATAGTGGAATAGTAATCATTCTGCTATGGGTGAAATGGTGGTGGACAAATATTACCCTGGTTCATTGTCTCACATGGAAGAAGAATTTCCAAGCAGACAAGCAGGGAGATTTAAAAGCAAGATTTATTAGAGGTAGAGTCCTCCATCCAGAGTGGCATGGAGGAGGGTTCCAAGAGAGGCTGGGGGTAGTGGAGCTTTTAAGCACAACTGTGGAGAGAAAAAAAAAAAAAAAAAAAAAAAAAACTTGACAATCAGGTAGACATTTAATTACAAGGCAAGACAAAACCCATGAAAAGACCTGATTTTCAATCTTTTATCCAGTCAGTCTTGCTCAAGATAAATCAAAAGAGCCATCAGAAGGGTTAGATACCTAATCTGTTTTTAGTAAACTGGGAGCTCAGAAGGGTGGAGTCATCACTCCCTTGCTATTCTTATGGTAAAATTGGAAGCTTACAAAGAGCAGGGAAAGCTCTTTTGACCTTGCTAAAGATAACTTTTGGGGAAAGCAAGCATTTTGCAAACTAAATTTCCACCGGGACCACCCTGACTACCCATTAGCCCATCTGACTCCTCACAATTCCAACAACCTAATTTTAACTTACCTAGCTTGCTTTTTGATGACACTTAAAATATTCCAAAAATATAATCACATTATGAGGTTCTGTAAGGGCTTTGAAGTAGGCAGGCATATAGGTTAAAACTGATTAGGTTTGTGAGCTGGAAGACCACGCTTTCATCATGCCCCTGTATGACCTCATCCCCTACCTGGCCACACCGGGGTGCCCACCAGCCAATCAAGTTAATTAACCACTCCCCTTTGGAAGTGAGTTAAAAGCTTGGGACATGGTGTGTCCTGGCCCCTTCTCTTCGGCCCTGGCCTTTGCCAGGAGGGGGGCTTGCTGTAGTCCTGTGCCTCCAGGGAGCATGGCCTTTGGGCCACGTGCCCTAGGCTTCCTGGCCTAGATACTCCACCACATGGCTGGTTCCCGGTGCTCGGTATGAACCCATATTTACCTCTCTCTTAAATAAAGCTCTCTGCCTCTGCTTTGCTACCAGTGATAAGCAGTGGATAGCAGCTCAAGGTGCTTGCCTCACGCGGCTTTTAGCCTGATCTCTGCGTGGTATGGACGCTACCCTAGTTTCCAGACTTTCCTCTCTCTCCAACCTGAACTAAAGCCCTCACTTTCCTAGATACCTCTCGCACTAAACAAAAGCCTAAAACGTACCATGCTGCCTCATTTATCTGTGCCAGTATTTAGAATTCTCTAAATATTAGGCAAGAACCCTCTCAGGCTTATTAATATTGGGGATTTAGTAATAAGCCCATGGTGAAATTGTATGGCACCCCAAATTCTGGTAGCATATGTGGCACCCCAGATAGCATTTCTGGGGAGCTTTAAGGGGCCACATTTTTGTGTAAATTTTAGGGGGTCATGTCCAATTTCAGCTTCACTATTAGAATTTTGAGTGAGATAAGATTCATCCCCAAATAGATGACTTTGTGACTTGCAAATTATCTTGATTCCTGCATTCTTTTTCTCATCTGAATCATTGTGGATATAGCAAAATTTTTTCTCCCTCCCTATCAATCTGTGTGTACATATATATGTCTGTGTTTTGGATATCTATATCCTAGAGTAAGAGACAAGCCATTAGAAAGAGAACTTCTAATGAAGTCGGGCTTTTGGAATATTCTAGCAGGGACTATTACTGAACAGGAGTCAGTGTAATATGTCATATTTCTCCTTTCCAGTTTAGTTCTCTTGAAGAATTAAATCTTTGCTTGATGGTTTAGAACCTCTCAAAAGCTTTTGAGGTATGCCTGTAAAATGTAGCATTGATGATTGTTTAGCTCCAAGATTGAGTACAGATATGTTTTTATCTTATAATTACTTAATTTAAATCATTAAATCATTAGTTTGAGGTGGAATTAATTGTAAGGCAGAAAGGACTTTAAAACAATGTGATAAGTTTCTTACAAAGTAGAGATTAGACTCTACTTTGTATCTAGCACTATTCTTCACTTACTGAAGTGTTGCAGTAGTTTCTCTCATCACAAGGTCACAAGGTTTCTTTTTTTTTCTTTTTCTTTTCTTTTTTTTTTTTTTTTTTTTTTTTTTTTTTTTTTTTTGACAGGCAGAGTGGATAGTGAGAGACAGAGACAAAGGTCTTCCTTTTGCCATTGGTTCACCCTCCAATGGCCGCCGCAGCCGGCGCACTGTGCTGATCTGAAGGCAGGAGCCAGGTGCTTCTCCTGGTCTCCCATGGGTGCAGGGCCCAAGCACTTGGGCCGTCCTTCACTGCCTTCCAGGACCACAGCAGACAGCTGGCATGGAAGAGGGTCAACAGGGACAGAATCCGGCACCCTGACGGGGATAGAACCCGGTGTGCCGGTGCCACTAGGTGGAGGATTAGCCTATTGAGCTGCAGTGCCAGCCATAAGGTTTCTAATAATTTTAATTTCTCTTCTACTTTAAGTTATTTAGTTAAAATAAAATAAAAATAAATCTGGTAGAATAATCTCTGCAACCATTCTTGTTTTTCTGTTATTTGGGAAGGCATATTAAATTGTTAATGTTCTCTTCTCATTTAGATTAAGATATTTAGGGACCAGCACTGTGGTAAAGTAGATTAAGCTGCCACCTGCCATGCCACCATGCTATAGGGGCACTGGTTCGATTCCTGGCTGCACTACTTCCAATCTAGCTCTCTGCTATGGCCTGGGAAAGCAGTAGATGGCCCAAGTCCTTGGACCCCTGCACCCACACAGGAGACATGGAAGAAGCTCCTGGCTCCTGACGTCAGTCAGTTCTGGCCACTGTGGCCATTTGGGGTTTAAATGGAATGGAAAATTTCTCTCTCTCTCTCTCTCTCTCTCTCTGGTAATAATGCCTTTCAAATAAAATAAATAAGTAAAAATAAAGATATTTAGGATCTGTCAATATTGGCAGGAATTTTATGTCTTCCCCCGTAATTATTAGTCACTTGAACAAAAATATTTTTTCTTCATTTTTATTAAAGAGCAGTGCAAGAGCCAGCAAGCAAAGTAGTCCTTCAGCCTTACCTATTGGACTAAATTTCCTACTACAATAAAAAAGATGACAATTATCACGCTTCAGTTAATTTGTTATGCCATAACTACTAAATTTATTTACTAAGATCTTTTTTAAAATTTTTATTTATTTATTTATTTTTGACAGGCAGAGTGGACAGTGAGAGAGAGAGACAGAGAGAAAAGTCTTCCTTTGCCATTAGTTCACCCCCCAGTGGCCCTGTGGCAGGCGCGCTGCACTGATCCGAAGCCAGGAGCCAGGAGTCAGGTGCTTCTCCTGGTCTCCCATGCGGGTGCAGGGCCTAAGTACTTGGGCCATCCTCCATTGCCTTCCTGGGCCACAGCAGAGAGCTGGACTGGAAGAGGAGCAGCCGGGACAGAATCCGGCGCCCCGACCGGGACTAGAACCCAGTGTACCAGCGCCGCAGGTGCACAGGTGGAGAATTAGCCTAGTGAGCTGCGGTGCTGGCTTTACTAAGATCTTAAAGTTATCATACATGTGAAAATTTAGTCAACTATCCATAGTTTGTGAATTTGTATGTGAAAAAGAAACAATATCTATAAATTAAAGATGTCAAAACATCATACTTAGAAGTATTGATTGGAGACTAAAACTAGTCTATATGTAGTTGTGCTTATCTCTCTAATATATTTAACAGTAAATATAGTTTATTTATTTTTTAAGATTGATTTATTTATTTGAAAGAGTTACAGAGAGAAAGAAGGAAAGGCAGAGAGATAAAAAGAGAGGTCTTACATCTGCTAGCTCACTCCCTAGTTGGCTGCCAGAGCTGTGTCGATCAGAAGCTTCCTCCAGACCAGGAAATTCCTCCAGGTCTTCCCATGTGGGTGCAGGGGCCCAAGGACTTGGGCCATCTTCTGCTGCTTTCCCAGGCCATAGCAGAGAGCTGGATGGGAAGTGGAACAGCCATGCATGAACCAGTGCCCATACAGGGTTCCGGTACTGCAGGCTGCAGCTTTACTTGCTATGCCACAGTGCCGGCTTGAGTAAGTACAATTTAACCATTTGCATAATAAATTACAATTTCATTTCCTCCTTAGTAATATTTTTCTAACAATGAATGTAAGTACTGTGAAGGCATACAGTATGTCATAGTATATAAACTATTTTAGTGAATTCTACCTCAGCCATTTTCTTGTGTGATAAAAAGCTGTAGTGCATTTTTTCTGGGGCTCATTACAAATATTTTACTTTTAGCTCAACTTTGCAAAGTGAGAATCCTTAATAAAGTGATTTGTGATATAAAATTGATAAAATGCATCTTGGAATTGTGAACAATTAAGCAAGATGATACACACACACACACACACACACACACACATATATATTTAAAGATTTATTTATTTATTTTGAAAGAGTTACAGAGAGAGGTAGATACAGAGAGAGAGGTCTTCCATCCAATGGTTCACTCCCCAATTGGCTGCAACAGTCACAGCTGCGCCGATCTGAAGCCAGGAGCCAGGAGCTTCCTCTGGGTCTCCCACATGGGTGCAGGGGCCCAAGGACTTGGGCCCTCTTACACTGCTTTCCCAGGCCATAGCAGAGAGCTGGATCGGAAGAGGGGCATCCAGGACTAGGACAGGCACCCATATGGGATGCCTGCGCTTCAGACCAGGGCTTTAACCTGCTGCGCTACAGAAAATTTGTAAGAAAATATTCAAAATGTTTATCTGAATACATATTATGAAAATCTCTGTGTAGCTTTCAATTTTTATACCAAAGTAAACTTATTTTTTTATTTATTCAAAAGTCAGAGTTACAGAGAGAGAGAGAGAGAGAGAGAGAGATCTTCCATCTGCTGGTTCACCCTTAAGATGGCTTCTATGGCCAGGGTTGGGCCAGGCCAAAGCCACAAGTGAGGCACTTCGTTCAGATCTCCAAGATGGGTGGCAAACACTTGAGTCATCTTCCATTGCTTTTCCCAGGCCAACAGGGAGCTGGATCAGAAGTGGAATAGCCAGGACAGGAACCAGTGCCCATATGGGATGCCGGCTCCTCAGGCTATGGCCCTATCCACTATACCACAATGTTGATCCCTAAACTTATCTTTCAATTACACTTTTTCACAAACTTTCTGACATACTCTTGTATATAAAACACTAAGGGCTTGATAATCTATATAATTATTAGGTTATAGGAAATGACTACTTCAAGAACTCCTACATGATAGGAGAAAAAGTAAGGAGAGTACAACTGGTCTGAAGAGGAGCCTTGAATTAATAAGGTATAATAATGGGGCTGGCTCTGTGGTGTAGTGAGTGAAGCCTCCACATGTGGTGCTGGTATCCAATATGGGTGCTGGTTCGAGCCCCGGTTGCACTACTTCCGATCCAGCTCTCTGCTGTGGCCTGGGAAAGCAGTGGAAGATGACCCTTGCCCTTGGGCCCCTGTACCCATCTGGGAGACCCAGAAGAGGCTCGTGGCTCCTGGCTTCAGATCTGCGCAGCTCTAGCCATTGTGGCCATCTGGGGAGTGAACCAGCGGAAGGAAGACCTCTCTCTCTCTCTCTCTCTCTCTCTCTCTCTCTCTGCCTCTCCTTCTCTTTGTGTAACTCTTTCAAGTAAATAAATACAAATCTTTAAAAAAATGGTATAATAATGATAATGAAACAGCTGGATTGTTCCAGTAACTGTGCCATCTGTGTGGTACAGATTTTTCCTCTTGGCCTTCTGAGAGTGACTCAAGAACAACCCCAAACCAATACTGTGATTTTCAGTCACTTTAGATTTTGTTAAGGCTAAAGACTGTTCTATTTATTTAGACAAATTGTTCCTCATAATTTTAGCAGGATCATTCTAGATGGCCCCACATCTAGAACTTTTCACATGCAGAGAAGATAGTCTTTTTGCTTAAACCATCCTTCTCTTCTGTGCAAGACAACTAGGTTTATTAATAATCATAATATGAAACAAATAATATTAATGCTTAGAAAGGAAATGTCCAAACAGTGAAAGTTTGCTTTTATTTAACTGCACATGTGTAATAATGTCAACATTTTTTTAATTTAAAATAAAATTGGTTTGGGACTGGCATTGTGGCATAGCAGGTTGAACCACTGCCTGCAACACCCACATCCCACATGGGTACCAGTTCAAGTCCCCGCTGCTTCATTTCTGATCCAGCTCCCTAATGGTATGCCTGGGACAGCAGCAAAGGATGACCCAATTCCTTGGGTCCCTGTCATCCACATAGGAGGCTGGCATGGTGCTCTCGGCTGTTGGCTTTGACCTGTCCCAGTCCCCGGCATTGATGTCATTTGGGGAGTAGACCAGCAGATGGGGGCTCTCTCATTCTCTCTAACTCTTCATGCCAAATAAATAAATAAATAAATAAAGCAAGCTTTTTAAAAATTAAAATAAGTGTAAAATACAAAAAACAAAAAATGGCTTAATATAGTTCATTTATAGTAATTAATTTTTTGTAAAAGGGAAATTCTTGTACCTAAATATTGGCCTATTATGTAAAGAATGAAATTATAGTTTCCATTTCAAGAGATCTGTTTTATAAATTTGTCAATGATTGACAGTTAAACTCTTTTTTGCATGATGTTCAGCAAGATAATACTGATAGATTTGTCAATCAGCCTCCAAAGAATTCTATCAAAGAGCACTTTTTATTTTAATTTTTAAAAGTTTAATTTTTATAAGGTAATGGTACTCCAATTGTTAGGAAAGTTTTAATTATAAGAAAAATCTGTTGAAGATTCTTAAAATCTCATTTTATAAAATATTCTAGAAATTTGAATGTAATTTTTTACCAAGATTAATTGTAGTCTCTGCAATGAAAAAAAATATGGCTAATAATTGAGTGCTGTACATTTTAACATTGCTGAGAGTAAATTCTAATGTTCTCATAAAAAAAGTTAAGTATTTGAGATGATGGGTATATTCATTACATTAAGTCACTTACCCCACATTGTATTAAAAATTATAATAACATTTTGTACTCTGTAAGTATTTGCAACTATAATTTGCCAACATATTTTATATTTTATAGCACTAGACATGCTAGCCAAGTTTAATGGAGAGAGTGCACCTGACATACCAGGCATACATCTCAGGAAAGAAATGAGAGGCCAGTTGGCATTCAGACTGGAGTTTTTATGGATTTGGGTATTGGCACTCTGTTTCTACTTCCTCCAGTACCCTCTCTATGATATTGGTGGGTGGAGGGCTTCTTGGGTGTGGAATTCCTAAAATTCCTCCCAAAACTTCATAATGGACCTAATGACCCCCTTGATGCAAGGCAGAAGAGAGTCCTCTAAGCCGCCCCCAGGGACAGGACTGGCATTCACTCCACCAGGTCATTGAACAGTGACAAGGTTTTTTTTTTAAAAGATTTATTTTATTTATTTGAAAGTTACATTTACACAGAGAGAGAAGGTGAGACCCCAGTGACAAGATTTTTGATATGTAAATGCTGGTTTGCTTCTGCTTCTTCCCTTATTCAACCACACAAAAGACACACCCAAGGAGGTTATTGAACAAGAGAAATCTTTCAGATAAATAATAAGGGCCTGCTTCCAAGACTCGCTTCTGCATTTCTTCCTTCATCCATCCACATAAAAGTTCCAATTTTTCTTTTAAAAGATGACCATTTTCTTCATCCTTTCTTACACACATAGGCTAATGTCTATTGGCTACCTAATATGCCTCCCTCAAGAAAAGTAATTATTTTCTAAGGGTAACATGGATGAAGGTCCATCTTCTGTACTTTCTTTGATCTTAGATATGAGCTTTTAGCTGCTTATGGGTATTCTTACTCTCTATCCTGAGGTATTCAGAGGTAGCCTGGGAAAAGATTGTCTTGCATTGTCCAGACAGTTGGTCAAATTGTACAACAGAATAGGCTGGAAGCCCTGCCTCACAACCATCTGGAGCTGGATTGCTTTTATTCTGTAGGAGACAAAACGAGCAAGGGCATTAAAGACACAAAGTATAAAAAGCAGCAGTGAGAGTATGGAAGCTGTAGGGCCAAGGAGACAACAACAAGGAATTCCATAATCCAATGCTGGATCATACACTTGAACCTTGTAGAGCCTGGTCCTGGAGTTGTTGGGCCTCCTTCAAGAAATGGCAACTAGAATTTTGCACCTGTCTAATTTGATTGACCAAAAAAGCATTCGTGTAGCATGGTACAGACACCCCTTGGGCAGCAGTTAGTGTGTCTAATTGCCTGATTGTTTTGAAGAATCGGGTTTAACAACCCTGGCACAGGGATCCTAGTCATGACTACATTTAACTAGGCAAAGGCTATATTTTGTTCTTTCCCAATTGAGGGGGGCGTGTCTTGGATTGTTCTTGAGAGGTTGATACAGAAACTTTGCTATTTAAATGTACCTAGAGATGCTTAACCTGTTAGTCTGAGAAATGCTGGAGCAGTCTTAAGACTGTAGGAATATGAATCTACTGCATGGCCTATATCCTCTCTGGGGCCAGTCTCTGTTCCCCAGATGAGGATCAGCTCTAAACAGTTTATTTCCTGGGAAACCAGTTGTGCTTTTTCTTTCTTTGTTTTTAATTTACATTTTATTAATATAAAGAGAAATAAGAGATTTAATGTATCACATAGGTAAAATCCTAAGTAATAGTGATTCTTCCCTCCCTCTCTACCTCCTTCTCTCTTTTCCTTTCTTTTTTTTTCTTAAATTTTTGACAGCATATTTTTAACTTCCTTTATCGTCAAAGGCTTAATGCTCCACTATGTAAAGAGTTCAATAGGTGAAAAGCGGAAAGACCACTGTTCAGTAGGAATATAGACAAGGACTGTAAACAACAATGAAATACAAGTATGTCAGTTTCACTCACATACATGAAAATTTTTTATACTCTCTCTATATATTAACTACCACGAATCAGAGAAACATGAGATGTTTGCATTTTTAGGTATGATGCTTCACTAAGCATAATCTCCAGTTGCATCCATTTGTTATATAAGTCAGAATTTGGTTCTTTATTATGACTGAGTAGTATTCCATTGTATATACATGCCATATTTTCTCTATCTTGTCATCAGTTGATGGATATCTAAGTTTCTCCCATATCTTAATTATTGTGAATATAGCTGCTATAAACATGAGGGTACAGGTAACTTTTTCATATGCTGACTTCCTTCATTTGAGCATGTTCCCAGGAGTGGACATGCTGTGCCATGTGGAAGATCTATTTTTAGTTTTCTGAGGCATCTCCATACTACCTTCCATAATTGTTATACTAGTTTACCTACCCAACAATTACCAGAACTGTTGGTGTATACAGATACTATTTATTTTTTATGTTGACTTTATATCTTATCACTTTACAGCATTCTCTTTTGAGTCCCAAGAGTTTCTTAGTGAAGCCTATTGGTTCTCCCTGATAAAGGATCATGTCATTTGCTAACAGATAATTTGACTTACTGCTTTCCAAATTGTATTCCCTTGATTTCTTTTTCTTGCCTAATGGCTCTGGCTAAAACTTCCAGAACTATATTGAAAAGTGATGGTGAGGGTGGACATCCTTGTCTGGTTCCAGATCTTAGTTTGAAATGCTGCCAGCTTTTCCCCATCCAATATGATGCCGGCTGTTGGTTTGTCATATTGTCATGATTGGGTTAAGGTATGTTTCTTGTACACCCAATATCTTAAGGTTTGTTTTTTATCATGAAAGCACGTTGGATTTTATTTATTTGTTTTATGTATTTATCTCATTTTTTGAGATAATCATATGGTTTTAGCTTTCATTTTATGTTGTGATGTATCACAGCTATTGATGTGTGAATACTGAACCTTCCTTGCATCACTGGGATAAATCCCACTTGGACCAGGTGGGAGATAATTCTGATGTGTTATTGGATTCAGTTTGTTTGTGTTTTGTTGAGGATTTTTGTATCTAGGTTCATCTAAAATAAAGTTTTCTTTGTTGTATCTTTTTCTGATTGTGTAATTAAGGTAATGTTGGTCTCATAGAAATGGTGGAAAGATCCTTCCCTTACAGTTGTTTTGAGTATTTTAGGAAGAGTTGGCCTTAGTTCTTCTTTATTTTTTATTTTTTTAAAAGATTTACTTATTTTATTTGAAAGGCAAAGTTACAGAGAGCAGAGAGATAGAGAGACACAGAGAGAGAGAGAGAGAGAGGGAGGTCTTCCATATTCTGGTTCATTCCCCAGATGGCTGCAATTGCTGGAGCTGCACCAATCTGAAGCCAGGAGCCAGGAGCTTCTTCCAGGTTTCCCACATGGGTGCAGGGGCCCAAGGACTTGGGCCATCTTCTGCTGCTTTCCCAGGCCATAGCGGAGAGCTGGATCAGAAGTGGAGCAGCCAGGACTTGAACCAGCGCCCATAAGGGATGCTGGCACTGCAGGTGGTGGCTTTATCCGTTATGCTACAGTGTCAGCCCCTAGTTCTTCTTTAAAAGGTTGGCAGAATTCAGCAATGAAGCCATACATTCCTGGGCTTACCTTAATTGGGAGGCTTTTTTTTTTTTCATAAATTTTAATTGTGAATTTAGCTAACATTTTTCCTGTATGAATTTGTCGTGGTATTAATAGTCTTTTTAAAATATTTATTTATTTATTTTGAAACAGTTACAGAGGGAAGGGGGGAGAGATATAGATAGATAGAGAGAGAGAGAGAGAGAGAGAGAGAGATCTTCCATCTGCTGGTTCACTCCCCAGAGGGTTGCAATGAAGCCAAGAGCCAGGAGTTTCATCCGGGTCTTCAGTGTCGGTGACAGTGGCCCAAACACCTAAGTTATATTCTGCTGCTTTTCCTAGGCTATTTGCAGGAAGCTGTATGGAAAGAGGAGCAGCTGGGACTTGAACTAGTGCCTGTATGGGATACTGGGATTGCAGGTGGCGGCTTTACCCAGTATACCACAATACTGGCCCCAGGAGGCTCTTTATTACTGATTCAATCTCTGTCTCAGTTATAGGTCTAAGTAGGTTTTCTATGTCTTTGTACCTCAGTTTTGGTTAATTATGTGTGTCCATTTTTTCCATTTCATTAATTATCTATCCATTTCTTCCACATATTCCAATTTGTTGGCATATAGTGTGTGTACTAATTCTTGATGATTCTTATTTCTGTGGTATTAGTTGTAAGACCTTTTTTTGACTCTGATTTTATTAATTTGGATTTCTCCCTTTTTTGGTCTTTGCTGGGCCAATAGTTTATTAATTTTGTTTATTTTTAAAAAAACTTCATTTCACTGATTATTAGTATTTTTTGATTTTTAAAATTTCTTGTCAAATTTTTATTCTTTCTTTCTTCCTACTATGTTTGTGTTTGATTTGTTCTTATTTTGTTATGTTTTTGAGATACACTGTTAAATCATTTATTTGATAGATTTGCAGTTTTTTGATTCAGGCAATAATTGCTATATTCTTTCCTCTTAGCACCGTTTACTGTATCCCATCAGTTTTGATATGTTGTATTGTCATTTTCATTTATTTCTAGGAATCTTTATTTGCATTTTTATTTCTTCTATGACCCACTGTTCATTCAGGAACATGTTGCTCAGTCTCCACGTGTTGTGTATTTTCTAAAGTTTCTTATGTTATTGATTTTTCAGCTTCACTCCATTGTGATCAGAAAAGACACATGGTATGATTTCAAGTGTTTGTATTTGTTAAGACTGATTTCTTGGCCTGGTATACGGTTTATCCTCGAGAATTTTCCATTCATTGATGATAAAAAGAATATGTATTCAAGCAGCTGTGGATGGAATATTCCAGAGTTATCAATGAGGTGCATTTGGTTCTAGTATAGATTAGCTCTGTTGTTTCTTTGTTGGTTTTTTGTCTGATCTGTTCACTGATGACAGGGGGTGTTGAAGTCCCCCATTTTTATTGTGTCAGAGCCTTTGTCTCCCTTTAGATATGTTAACATTTATTTTAAATAACTTCATGCTAAAGCATTTACTCTAGTCACCTGCCAGGCCTGCACAGGAGAAGGCTTCAAAGACTTCCTGGAAACATTGAATTGAAAACGGAGTCAAGGTGCAGTTTTAGAGCAGCCAGCAGTCCGAGTGGATTGTCTGCCACGTTGTCCTGTGTTTTCTGCCTGCCTATATCTCTTTGGCCAACTGAAGAAGTCAGTGTAAATGGGGATGATGGAAATTTTTGCCACAAAACTGGAAAAAACAATGAAGACTTGAAGATCTGAGGGACAAGAAGAAAGAAAACGAAGACAATGCTACAGCCAACGATGGGCACAGCCAGCTGCTTTTACTTCCGCCTGGAGAGCGGACTGGTGTCTGAGCAACTGCCGGGATTAGAGCAGGAAAGCCGGGTCGCTTTCGTTTCTTCCCCCACTCCCGCAGAGCACCATACCCGGCAGCGGAAAGCTACGCAGCAGCCTCTGTTCTGCTCCTACCAGCATCACAGTCAGCGCCAGGCAGCATGTGGGGCAAAGGAGAGATCCCTGCATCCTGCAACTGTGCAAGTTTTTGGGCATTCACACCAGAGCTAAGCTTCATGAGCCAGAGGATTTGTCTAAGAAGCCCATAAAAAGGCCGGCGCCTGCGGCTCACTAGGCTAATCCTCTGCCTTGTGGCGCCGGCACACCGGGTTCTAGTCCCGG
Organism: Oryctolagus cuniculus; assembly: GCF_051225735.1. Lineage (NCBI taxonomy): Eukaryota > Metazoa > Chordata > Mammalia > Lagomorpha > Leporidae > Oryctolagus > Oryctolagus cuniculus. The sequence goes on along the minus strand of NC_142871.1, from coordinate 100,753,415 downwards.
TTGGGGCGCAGGATTCTGTCCCGGTTGCCCCTCTTCCAGGCCAGCTCTCTGCTGTGGCCAGGGAGTGCAGTGGAGGATGGCCCGAGTGCTTGGGCCCTGCACCCCATGGGAGACCAGGAGAAGTACCTGGCTCTTGCCTTCGGATCAGCGCGGTGCGCTGGCCGCATTGGAGGGTGAACCAACGGCAAAGGAAGACTTTTCTCTCTGTCTCTCTCTCACTGTCCACTCTGCCTGTCAACAACAAACAAACAAAAAAAAGAAGCCCATAAAAAAAATCAGTTTCCACCGTGGGAGGTATGGGTAATGACCCCACTATACCATGAATACCAGGATTTTAATAGTTCTTTCTAAAAATTTTAGAGCCAATAGAATCTACCTGGTAGACATAGGGAAAAACCTACCCACATTCCACCTCTCTGGACTCATACCCTCCACAATAAAATCTCCTATATAACTTGTAGTTGCCCTGTAGGACTGGAAGAGTTCAGTTTATGTCTCCGAGTCCTAGGACCAGAGCTGTTGATATTATAAGCCAAAGCTCCTGTTGGACTTTCCTAGCATGATCTCAAGAAGGGTCCATCCAAATCACATAGTCCTAGAGCCACAGCAGTCGGTGCCACAAGCCCTGGCATCACGCAGACTTTCCAGTAGGACAAGGGGGCAGCCACTCTTTTCTCCCTCAGCACCATGAACAAGGCCTGGCTATCACAATTGCCAGGGAGATTGATACCAAACTCTCTGTGGATCAAAGATACACACCCAAGGGAACTTTTATTCATCTCAAAGCCATACTTCTATCCCTATGAACTGCAACAGATTAGACCACTATGTCACTTATAGATACAGCTGACGATCATTAAGACAAAAGAAATCCATACACTGTTGGGCTCACTTAGAACCAAAGCCAAAGCAACAAGCCAAGTGATACTCTGCATTCCAGCTGAACCATAAACTGTTTTCCAGTAGAAACTACTCTATAAAAAAAAGGGACAAGTACAGCAGGTGGGCAGATAGCAGTGCAGGGACAAAGGAGACGTGAAGGAGCACGGTAGCAGGATGCCTCCAAAAGAACACAATAACCTTCCAGAATTAAATCCCGACCAGAAGGAAATCTATGAAATGGCAGATATAGAATTCAAAATAATGATTGTAAGGAAACTCAATGGAATGCAAGAGAATGCAGAGGGGCAGACTTAAGAAATGAGGAAATTAATGAATGACATGAAAGAAAGTATCACTAAAATAAAAAAAAAAGAATCACTAAGGAGATGGAACTCAGTAAGATGAACTAAGTAAAAATTTTGGAGATGAAATTTTCAATCATGAAACAAAGTAAGATTGAGAGCTTTAACAGGAGAATAGACCAAGTGAAAGAGAGAATTTCTAAACTCGAGGACACAATCTTTGAACTAACCCAACCAAACAAAAATAAAGAGAAAATAATTAAAAAGAACAAAGAAAGTCTATACAAAATAGATTTCATCTCCAAAATTGTTTTCTCTGGTTCTTTAAAGACTGTCATCCGTATTTTGATAGGGATTGCATTGACTCTGTAGATTGCTTTTCATAGCATAGACATTTGAATGATATTGGTTGTTCTGATCGTGAGCAAGGGACATCTTTCCTTTTTTTTTTTTTTTTTTGTATCGTTGATGATTTTTTTCATCAGTGTTTGGTAGTTTTCATTGTAGAGATCTTTCATTTCTTTGGTTAAATGTATTCCTAAATATTTGATGTTTTTGGGTGACAATTGTGAATAGGATATTTTTAAATATTTATTTTATTTATTTGAAAGACAGAATTACAGAGAGAAGTAGAGACAGAGAGAGAGGTCTTCCATTTGTTGGTTCACTCCCCAGATTGCCACAACAGCCAGAGCTGCGACGATCCGAAGCCAGGAGCCAGGCACTTCTTCCCAGGTCTCCCACGCGGGTGTAGGGTCCCAAGGACTTGGGCCATCTTCTGTTGCTATCGCAGGCCATATCAGGAGCTGGATGGGAAGAGGAGCAGCCGGAACTAGAACCAGCACCCATATGGGATGCCAGTGCTTTAGGCCAGGGTGTTAACCCACTGCACCACAGTGCCATCCCCGTGAATAGCATTTTTTTCTTGATTTCACTTTCTGTGAGTTCATAAGTAGCAAACAAAAAAATCTACTTTTATAATATGTTTATTTTGTGACCTGAAACTTTACTGAAATGATTTATCAATTCTAATAGTTTTTTGGTGGAGTATTTAGATTTTTCCATATACTACATTATATCATCTGCAACAATGGATAATTTGACTTCCTCTATTTCAATTTTGATGCCCTTTGTTTCTTTCTCCACCCTAATTACACTTGTTAAAACTTCCAGTACTGTATTGAATAAGAGTGGTGAAAGTGGACATCTTTGTCTTATTCCAGATCTGGGAGAAATGTTTTCAGCTTTTTCCCATTCAGTATGATATTAGCTATTGGTTTGTCATATATAGCCTTTATAATTTTGAGGAACATTCCTTCTATACTTAGTTTGTAGAGATTTTATTTTTTATCACAGAGTGGTATTGAATCTTATCAAATGCATACTCTGAATCTATTGAGATTACCATACGGTTTTTGTTCTTCATTCTTTTGTTGTGTTTTATGATGTTTGTTGATTTTCAAATGTTGAATCCTCCTTGCATTTCCAGGATAAATCCCACTGGATCATGATGTATGACCTTTTTGATGTGGTTTAGATTAAATTTTCTATAGAATCTTTATATCTATGTTCATTAACAATATAGGTCTCTAGTTTTCTTTTCATGCACATCTTTGTTTGGTTTTGTTATCTAAGTAATGCTGGCCTAATAAAAAGAGTTTGACAAGAGTTCCATCCTGTTCCATATTTTTGGAATAGTTTGAAAAGTATTGGAATTACTTCCTCATTTAATGTTTCATAATTCAGTAGTAAAGCCATCAGGTCTTGGGCTTTTCTTTGATGGAAGAATTTTGATTATTGCTTCAATCTCATTGCTTGTTATGGGTCTGTTTAGGTTGTCTATATCTTCTTGAGTTAATCTTGGTAGATTATATTAGTTCAGGAATTTCTTCAATATTTTCCAGTTTTTTTTAGCATTTTTCTTCATAGTAGTTTCTTATGATCCTTTGTTTTTTAGTGGTGTCAGTTGTAGTACCTCCTTTTTTTTCATCTCTAATTTTATATATTTGAGATCTTCTCTTTTTTTCTATTAGTTTGCCTAGAGGTTTATCTATTTTGTTTATCTTCTCAAAAAACCAACTTCTGTTGATCTTTTGAATTTTTTTTTAGTTTCAGTTTCATTTAGTTCTGCTCTGATCCTTATTATTTCTTTCCTCCTGCTGATTTTGGGTTTGGTGTGTTCTTGGTTTTCGAAGTCTTCAGGATGCATAATTAAATCTTTAATTTGAGACATTTCTCTTTTTAAAATGTAAACACTTAATGCTATAAACTTCCATCTTAAGTTTGCTTTTGCTATATCCCACAGGTTTTGATATGTTAACATTTTTGTTTGAATCAAGAAAGTTTTTGATTTCCTTTTTAATTTCTTCAATGACCCATTGATCTTCACTGGCATGCAGTTTAATTTTTAAGTATTTCTGAGTGTTCTATTGTTTTTTAAATTGATTTCAAGTTTTATCCTTTATGTTCTGAAAAGATATATGGTATAATTTCAATATTTTTAAAGATTGATTTGTGGCCTAATATGTGGTCTATCTTCGAAAACGTTCCATGTGCTGCTGAGAGGTGTGCTCTGTAGTGATTGGGTGAAATGTCCTATAAATGTCGTAAGGGCCATTTGTTCAATAGTGTGTTTCAACTCTGATGTATCTTTATTGATTTTCTGTCTGGATCACCTGTTCATTGATGACAGTTTGGAGTTGAAATCACCCAATGTATCTATCCTTTCAGGTATTTGCTGTATATAGCTGGGTGGTCTTGTGTTGGTTGCATATATATTTATGATTGTTATGTCTTCTTGCTGATTCAAACCTTTTATCAAAATATAATCTCCTTCATAATTTTTCCTTTTATATTATTCCCTTACAAATACAAACCTTTCAAAAGGGAGATCAATTAGAGTTACCTCATCACATTTTTTTCACCTCTGGATATTATTATAGAAGATTTTTGTTTGTTTGTTTCTCTTTAATTTATTGTTCATGATCTCCATTACAACTCATTTAGAGACTCTGGTTCCCTGGTTACTAATCCCTTTAGAGCTGATGGCTATATCACAAGCATGGACATCATCATTATTATGCAGAGACATGTTCTTAGGGAGACAGCAAGAAAGAGAAAACATCTACAGCTTTTCCCTGGAGGAAACTGGGCATGCTATGGTAGTGACTGAAGAAACTATGTTAATGTCACAGACTCTCGCAAGGGCAGGGACTGTGCAGCCTACAGGTTGCATAAAGTCCACAGAATCATTGGATCTGACCTTGCCAAGGCAACAGCAGGCAGGACTCGAAATTCAGTAAGTCTGTAACATGCAAATTTTTAAGTTGATAATTTTGTGTGGCCCATGAATGATGTTGTAAATATCCAAATGGTCCTTGGGAAAAACAAAACAAAACAAAAAACAGTTTCACCACCTCTGTATCTTGAGACTTTAAAACCATATACATACTACTAGAAATAGAGTGTATCATGTTAACATTCCTAAAATTATAACTCATACTACAGTTTTACTAGGATTATTACACATTTAAAAAGCATTATGAGACTAGTTTGAAAATAATTCATTATTCTCTGGTTTTTAAAATTAGCTTTGGTTTGCAGTTTGTAAATTTGTTTGAAAGGCAGAGAGACAGAAACAGAGCAAGATCTTCCATCTGTTGATTCACTCCCAAAATGCCCTCAATAGCCTGGCTGGGCCAAGCTGAAGCTAAGAGCGTGGTAGGTACCTAAGTACTTGAGCCGTCACCAGCAGCCTTCCAGGGTGTGCATTAGCAGGAAGATGGTTTTGATGGCAAAGCTGTTGCTGAAAACCAAGCACCACCAACAAGGCATGTGGAAGTCTCCACTGGCATCTTAACACCACACCAAAGACTGGTCCCTAGAGTTAACTTTCAACTGTAAGGGAAAACTCTAGATTGAGAAACTGAGATAATCTTGGCTTAAATGCAATTCCTCTTTTTTTGTGCATCCAGGAGGTTCTGGGACAGGAGTCAGTCCTGGGGATCAGAGAGCAATTAAGGAGCAGGATCTACCCTTTCAAAAGTACAATATTAATTTAAGAAATTGGACATCAGGATGAGTTTCATGAAAAATAGTATTTTAAGGAGGAAAATTTTAAATAATAATTCAAAAAAAAGGTAAATATTACTATCTTCTTTTTTATAAAAGATAAAGAGAAAAATGTGTATAGATGTATTCTGCAAAAAGATACATGTGATGTATTAGCATGGGCTGAATTGTTAAAGTAATTGATGACCTGGTAAATGCTGAATAGTTTCATTTCTTCCATTTGGCTTTTTAATATGTCTGGAGTTCATTTTGATAAAGTAGCATTGATGAGGATGAATCATTCAACTTTGTACAGAGATTTTCACTGCAGTGTTCCTTATAATCACAAAACATTTGGAAGCAAATTAATGTTACCAAATAATAAGATGGATAACTAAAATTTAGTTTGTTAAACTGATAATTACAGAAACATTAAATTGTATTTAGGAGGGTTTTAAAAACACATTTAAATACTTTTTTTCATAATGATTATTCTAAAAAGTGGCACATAAAAAGGAAAATAGATTGCTAATCTAATAGTTGGACTAAAAGCCAGAACTAAATATGAGAGATCTTCAAAACGTTTGTGACAAATTATGCAACAATTATACACTATGCATGCGTTTCAAAATATTTTTGCACCAAAATAAACTTACCTTTAATTTATCATTAAATTTTTCCAAGAACTTTCCTAGGTACCCTCATAGTTTAAATATAGAGACTTTTTAAGCACACACAAACATTTGAAAGGCTACATGCTGAAACATTCTATTTAGCACAGGTGATTTCTCTCTGTGATTTCTGTACTTCTTGGAATTCTCTATAATAAGTATATTTTGATTTATAAATAGGAAAGAAACAGTTTTGAAAAGTGAAATTAGAATATCAGAAAACTTAAGTAGCACATGTGGAAACTCAAAGTTGACCTCAAAGAAGTAGAGTGTAAAATAGTGATTACCAGAGTCTGGAAAGGGTGTAACAGAAGGAGAAGAGAAGATGGTTAGCAGTACAGAAGATAGAAGGCATAATCTCTAATGTTTTATTGTTCAGTAGGATGTGTATAGTGAAGAACAATTATTTTGAAATAGCTAGCAGAGAGAATTTTGACTCTTCCCATAACAGAGAAATTATAAATGTGTGGTATTAAAGATGTGCCAATTACTGTGATCGTTACATGGTGTATAAGTGTATTAAAATGTTACACTGTACCCCATACATGTGTAAATCACTGTGTCAATTAAAAATAAAAGATAGATTTTGTAAAACTGAAGTAGGTTTGCAAAATTGTATTTGTCAGTGTAGCAACCATTGTAGTGACTCATTTAAAATGTGCTACTAGTTAGAAGACATTAGCTTTATTTATTTATTTTTCCTCTGGTTATAAGCAATTTCTGTTCATATAATTTCAGAGATGTGGCATTTTTAACATAGCATGAAGCTGATATTTTGGATGTCAAACACTTTTTAAGCTTTTTATTGAAGTATAACATATGTACAGAAATTTGTACAAAGTGTGTCTTTATGAATTTTCACAAACTCAAAGCATCTATTTAACCCAAGCCCAGACCAAAAAACAGAACATCCACAGCACCCAGAGGACTTTTTAAAAATTTTTTAGGATTAATTTTTTTTATTTGAAAGACGAAGTTACAGAGAGAGGTACAGAGCGAGAGAGAGAGAGAGGGAGAGAGAGGTTCCATCCACAGGTTCACTCCTAAAATGGCCACAACAGTTGGAGCTGAGCCGATCAGAAGCCAGGAGCCAGGAGCTTCTTCCGGATCTCCCATGTGGGTTCAGGTGCCAAGGATTTGGACCATCCTTCGCTGCTTTCCCTGGCACATTAGTAGGGAGTTGGATTGGAAGTAGAGTAGCAGGGACTTGAATTGACGCTGATGTGGGATGCCAATGCTGCAGGCCAGAGCTTTAACCCACTGTACCACAAAACTGGCCCCCAGAAGAATTTTTTGTTGTTGTTGTTCTCCTCTCATCACTTCTATCTTACGGAACTACATAGATTAACTTTTTGTATATAGTGAAAGAAATAAAATCACATAGTATATTTTCTACTGTGTTTTACTTATTTTACTCAACATTATATGTATGCAGTTCCATCTGTGTTAGCAGTACATAGTTTTAAGTTGGTCACTATTGTGTAGTATTACATTGGGAAAGTATGAGGGTACTTCAAAAGTTCATGGAGACTTAGAATTAAAATATAATCTTATTCTGATGTAAATTTTTTTTGAAATTCATGAATAGTTTTTTATAGTATGCATTTTCATGAACTTTTTGAAGACCTCTTGGATGCAGGAATTTATTTCCCTTTTTTAATTTTCTCTTTAAATTTAAATTGTGGTAGAAAAGGCTTAATACTTATCAAATAAGTTTACCAAGTAAAAAGCAAAAAGACTCTATTTTAGTGAGAATACAGATGACGGCTATAAGCAAATATTAAATGGGAATAGGACCATTTCACTCATATACGGTAAATTTTAAAGTAATCACAAATCATTAAAACTATAGTAGTATAACATTCTTAACCACTGGTTTGACAAAGGTATAAAACAAAGTTTTAGAAAATTATATTTGCAGCAATACAGATACTCATAGACATTTCTTTCTTTTTTTTTTTTTTGTTTATTTTATTTTCAGCTTTCATATATTAGGGAGAATACGCCAGTTTGTCTTACTGTGTACAACTTATTTCACTCAATGTTATGTCCTCTTGTTGTTGCATTTTGCTGCGAATGGTAGAACTTCATTCTTTTTTTATAGTTGAGTAATATTCCATGGCATATATATATATGTATATATATATACAAAATTTTCTTTATCCATTCATCTGATGATGGACAACTAGGTTGATTTCAAATTTTGGCTGCTGTGAACAGTGCTGCTACAAACATGGTGGTGCAGATATCTCTGATACAATGTTCATGTCTTTTGTGTGTGTACCCAGTAGTGGGATTACTGGATCACATGGCAAGTCTATTTCTAGTTTTTTAAGAAATCTCCATACTTTTTTCCACAGTGGCTGCACTAATTTACAGTCTCACCAACAGTGTATAAATGTTCCCCTTTCTCCACATCCTTGCTGGTATTTGTTACCATTTGTCTTGGATTTTATCCATTCTGACAGGGGTAAGGTGGTTTAGATTTACATTTCCCTGATTTCTAGTGATGTTGAGCATTGTTTCATATATTTGTTGACCATATTTACTTCTTATTTTGAGAACTGTCTGTTGAGGTCCTTTGCCTGTTTCTTTACTGGATTGGTTGGTTTTTTTGTTATGGAGTTTTTTATTTTTATTTTTATTTTTTGTTGTTGTTGTGGAGTTTTTTAAATTGCTGTTATATTGTGGATATTAATTCTTTGTCAGAAAGTTGCTTCCAAATATTTTTTCCCATTTTGTTGGGTGTCTCTCAACTCTATTAATCATTTCCTTTGCTATTCAAAAGATTTTGAGTTTTATATAGTCCTATTTGTTTAGTTTTTATTTTGTTTGTGCTTTAATGGTCTTGTCTAAGAAGTTTCCCCCTACACCAATGTCTTAGAGTGTTTTCCTCTATATTTTCTGCCAGAAACTTCATAATCTCAGGTCTTAAACTTTGGTCTTTGATCCATCTTGCGTTTATTTTTGTATATGGTGAGAGGTATAGATATAATTTCATTCTTCCATATACATATATCTAGTTTTTCCGGCATTGCTTAATTATCCTTACTCTACTGTATGATTTGTGCACTTTTTTCAAAAATTAGTTGGCTGTATGTACATGGATTAATTTCTTAGCTCTCTATTTTGTTCCATTGATTTATGTATTTTTTTTAATGCCAGTACCATGCTGTTTTAATTACTATAGCTTTGCAGTATGCTTTGAAATCAGATATTGTGATGCCTGCAGCTTGATTTTTCTTGCTCAGGTTCACTTTGGCTATTCTGAGTCATTTGTGATTCCATATGAATTCTAGGATTGTTTTTTCTAATTTTTTAAAGAATGTCATTGGTATTTTGATAGGGATTGCACTGAGTCTGTAAATTGCTTTTGGTATTACAGATGTTTTATGATAGTGATTCTTACAATCCATGAACAAGGAATATTTTTAAATTGTGTCTTTGATGATTTCTTTCACCATTGTTTTATAATTTTCATTGCAGAGATCTTTTATTTCTTTAGTTCAATTTATTCTTAAACATTTGATTTTTTCTGTGGCTATTGTGAATGGGATTTCTTTCTTGATTTCTCTTTCAGTGAGTTCATCATTAGCATATAAAAAGCCATTGTTTTTGATATGCATATTTTGTGACATGTAACTTTACTGAATTGACTTATCAATTCTAATAGCTTTTTGGTGGAGTGTTTAGGTTACAGAGACTGCTTATTAATTTATAGAAATATAGTGAATTTTTCTTTAGACTTACTCCTTGTTATTTGATATTTCTTACTTCCACTGTGGTTGGTATCATTTTAAAACATTTGTTTTCTGTTTGCAGTGCTCCCTGGTGCTCTCTCCTGTGAAACTGCCTTACTTTCCTTCGACTTTCACCACTGTTTTCCTTGCTTATCACACCTTCCTCCTCTGTGTGCTGTGGCCGAGAAACTCTCCTAAAATAGAACAAGTTTAAGGCTTCCCTCATTTGATTCTCACCTCTTCTGGATCACAGTCCTTTGTTTCTTCATGTCTAGTTTCTTGAAAACCATTTTTTCATTTATTTTTGTGTGTGTTTGATTCAGGCAGTAGCACAAATATGGCTCTTTTTCCTCCACCTTGGCCCGGAAGCAGAAGACATAAAATCAGTAGGTGTTTGTTTAATTATTGTTTTTTACAGTATGTGAAGAGATTTTTCTTTTTTGCAAATTTTAAGAAATCAGGATAATTTCCATGTTGCTTGCCATTTTTTTTAAGATTTATGTATTTTATTTGGAAGTTGGAGTTATAGGGAGAGAAGGAGAGACAGACAGAGAGAGACAGACAGAGAGGTGTTTGTTTAATTATTGTTTTTTACAGTATGTGAAGAGATTTTTCTTTTTTGCAAATTTTAAGAAATCAGGATAATTTCCATATTGCTTGCCATTTTTTTTTAAGATTTATGTATTTTATTTGGAAGTTGGAGTTATAGGGAGAGAAGGAGAGACAGACAGAGAGATTGATTCCCCAAGTGGCCACAACAGCTGGGGCTGGGCCAGGCTGAAGCCAGGAGCCAACAACATCCTCCAGGTCTCCCAAGTGGGTGCAGGCACCCAAGCACTTGGGGCATCTTCTGCTGCTTTTCTCAGGCCATTAGCAAGGAGCTGGATTGGAAGTGGAGCAGCTGAGACATGAACCAGAGCCCATATGGGATGCTAGCACTTCAGGCAGTGACTTTACCTGCTATGCCACAATGCTGGCCCCAGCTTGCTATTTCTTTATAAATCCACTGTCATTTTTATAATCAAATAACCAAAAAAAGCACTTTAGAGTATGAATAAACACCTGGTTATTATCCAGTTCTGCAAAGAAGTCATTCGTGTCATTGAGGGGTGAGTATAGTTCTGACATGAATTCTGGTTGATATTTTTATTTATATTAATGAGTAAGACCAAAATGAAACAGTGAAGATTTAGACTAGAATTTCACTCACTCATCAGCAACACAAGTGACTTCATTGCTGTGCATAGTAATTTTCAAATACTAGAAGAATGTTTCCTGAACATTGTCCTGTTCCAATACGATAGCTACTGATATATGAAAGCAAGAAATGATCAACTTGTTCTGGTTTTAATGAAAGTTAGGTTAAGGGTAGCCTGTAGCAGCATTCAACCATTTTCCATTTATTCTGCCTCAGTGGCATTGTTGCTTAACATTGAGACAATCAACAAAATAAAATATGAACACCTTATTTGTAGTATAGCTGATTTCTGTTGTGCATGTATTCCCACCATGACTAGCTCCTCATCTAATACCACTGAACATGAAGTTGGAAAGAGCAGTAGAGTAGCACACTGTTCTGTAGTGTTTCCACCATAGGAATACAAGAAACACACATCAACTCAGAAGCATTATGTATGGAAAATATACCAAAATAATGAGGAAGCTTTAGATTTTAAAATTTCATTATAAAACCATTTATTTTAAATTTAGATTTATGTTCCTTACTTTTTTAAGAATGGTAATATTTTTAACTAGCTCAAAAATAGCCTGGCAGTTTAACAATTGTCACTCATAAGCTGCCATGAGTAGACTTGTGCTAACTATGGGGTAGTTGAGATGTTTAAATGTACATATGTAAAATTTGTGATATAAGAAACTGCTAAATAAGGGACAACCATAAGCTATACAATATCCCCCAGCTCCCATTAAGGGAAATTGGTTCATCAGAAACACTTTTTTTAAAGATTTATTTGAAAGAGTTACAGAGAGAGGTAGAGACAGAGAGAGAGAGGAAGATCTTTCATCTGCTGGTTCACTCCCCAAATGACAGCAACACTTGGAGCTGAGCTGATCCGGAGCCAGGAGCTTCTTCTGGGTCTCCCATGTGAGTGCAGGGGCCCACGGACTTGGGCCAGCCTCTACTGCTTTCCCAGGGGCGTTAACAGGGAGCTGGATTGGAAGTGGAGCAGCTGGGACTTGAATCGGCAACCATATGGGGTACCAGCACTGCAGGCCAGGGTTTTAACCTCCTGTGCCACAGTGCTGGCCTCTCATCAGAAACATTTTTATTTTGTTGTTGACACAAATGTGACATACTATGGAAAAGATCTCTGTGATAAGAGCTCAGTATGGAAGAGGAGGATTCAGAACTATTTGTAGGCCTTGATCTGTGCACTGGATAACTATTCCAAGCTTCAATTACTTCATCTGTAAGATAAGGACAATCATCATGTATGTACCATAAGGCTATGCACATAATAAATAAAATAATTTTTACAACATCCTTAGAACAACATTTTGTTAGTATAAAGTGCAAAATTTAAAAATGTATGGGACAGAACAAATTCACATCTAAATCTCAAAGAGTTCTCGTGATTTCATGAAAAGGTCTTTTCTATCCATTGCTCCTTCTTTCTGGCTCCACTGTCACTGTGCTGTCACTCGTCCCTGCATCACTAAGAATATTTTCCAGGGCCAGTGAAGTGGCATAGTGGATAAAGCTGCTGCCTGCAGTACTAGCATCCCATATGGGCACCAGTTCGAGTTCTGGCTACTTCACTTCCAATCCAGGTCCCTGCTAATGCACTTGGGAAAGCAGTGGAATTTGGCCCAAGTGCTTGGGCCCCTGCACCCACATGGGAGGCCTGGATGAAATTCCTGGTTCCTGGGTTTGGCTTGGCCAGCCCCAGTCATTGCAGCCATTTGGGGAGTGAACCAGCAGATGGAATTTTTCTTCCTGTGTGTGTCTTTTCCCCCCTCTCTCTCTAACTATGCTTTCCAAGTAATAAATAAATCTTTCAAATTATAAATAATATAACAATATTTCAAATATAAAATAAGTCTTAAAAAAGAACATCTTCCACATCCCTTCCTGCAATATTTGAATGTGCTCGTCAGATATTTTCAGCGACTTTTAAAAAAATATTTTAAATTTAAATTTTGAATTAATTTGCAACAGATTCAATATGATTTGTAGATACAATCCTAAAAGCATGGTATTCACCTCCTCCCTTATTTCCTCTCTCCCCTTGTCTGTTCCACTCTCCTTCTTTCTTCCTTTCTCTCTTTTTTTTTTTTTTTTAGATTTTGACATATATTAACTTTACATTACAGTAAAAAGGCTTAATACTTCTAAAAATTTGAAACAATGATATAAGCCAGTCAGTATCCACATTTGTTTCGTAACACCCCTCAAACTGTTTTAGCAAATCCGTTGGAAAGCCATAAAGCATATATTTGTTACTCATAGTGATTTAAAATTTGATTTGGCTTAGGGAATCTTTGAGAATTACATGATACTCCTGAAGATAACTGAAAACGCCCCCAGTGTCACAAAAGCAGGGCAGAGAATTAGCAAGAGGGACTTGAAGAAGGCATTCCTAGCAGGGAAGACAAAGTGGGCTTTGGTCTTAGCTGCAGAAGCCTGATCCGGCTGGGCCTGGCACTGCTTGGATGCCCCAGGAGAAGAAGAGTGATGAAGAGTGGTGATGGCAACAGGAACCTGAAGTGATGTTGCTCTTCCATACACGAAACTATGTATAGGATGCATTGGGAAAAGAGTACATTCTAGCAAAAGACAAGGGAGGAAAAGGAATGAAGTCTTCTCCTTTTCCCTCTATGAAGGTCATTTTGCATGGAATCTGCTTTCTTAATAGTTAAGTAAGCACAGAGCTAAAGTACCACAGAGTTCTCTGCCCCCCAGATATCTTGTAACAGAACTGGAAGTTCAACATTCAAATAAAAAGGTACGAGGTTTTCTGGTGCAGCAGAGGTCGAGGTCTTGAAGCAGGAAGACAAGTGAGCATCTGAAAACGTTGTGAATATCCAGCTGTGCATTATGACTGTAGCAGGAGCAGAGACAGCTTGGTGGCCTCCCATAGCATCCATAGGCTGGTGTAGCTTATGAGCTTGCTTATGCTGTAACCAGTTTATTGATGGGCTGAGCTCAGCAGTGCACACTGTACTTTTTGCTACCGTTTCTTTGAAATCGTATCCATCAACTCTCCCAGCACTCGGCTAATATCAAAATTTTAGATCACTTGCAGGTATGAAAAAGATTCATTTTCAGTAAAATTCCAGCCTGGTTGAAATCCATCCTTAGAGTATCCCCTCTTTAGAGCCCAAGTTGGTCCACAGATTGGAAAAAAAAAAGTAAGGATGGGATGACTTGGAATTTAAACTGCCTTTTACCTCTTCCTCTCTCATGCACTATGCTGTTTCTCTGGCTTGCCAAATTTGAGGTATGAGAGACAGGAAGAGAAAGGAGCAGCAGAGTAATAGCTTATTATTTTGCCTAGGCAGCTTGTGACTCCTTTTTGGGAAGTGACTTGTCATGCAGGTAAACGAATACGGGCTCTTTCATGTGGCATCTCCCTAGGGATGCCTCGCAGTAACCTCCACACTACACGATTTCTATTGGCTGATTGCCTGATCTCCTGCGTCCAGTACCGCAGCTTGACTTTTTCTGCTGGAGTCCTTTCTCTTCCACAAAATGCTCTCCTATCAGGGCTCATTCCAAATGACTCGAGTAAAGTTACAGGCTGTGGCATCTGCTTGACATGCAGAGGAAAAGCTAACATCAGTCTCTACTGAAATTCTCAAGCTCTCCCACGATCCCTTGTGCTCCATCCTAAACAGCTCAGGAGAATATTCAAAATGTCTGCAATTTGGTAGTCATTTAGGCAATGGGGGTTCTCTGTGTGGCTGGTACATATGGTAAAGGAAATTTTAAAACAGTAATAAAACTGACCAAAAGTCAGTTTATAATTATTGACATAGACTAACAATTCTAAACAAAATCCTTGTGAGAAATATTTATTGACCTAATTCCTAAATCGTTGCTGCACTTCCTTTTTGGCATTAATAATACATTGTAGGCTTCCAATAAGCATGTTGTTGTTACTTCAGCACACGCTGTATTCCTTGAGGATGTTTGGAGAATGCCTTTTGATACAGTGGCCCCATGACAGACATAGACTAAGCTACAGTGATTCAGTTTTGAGAATAACTTCACAATAGTTTGAAACAGTTGGAACTCACTTCCATTGTGGTTTGTGTCTCCAACCCTGGTGGGACTACATATTCCTGCATGTAAATAATAGATTTCAAATATGTAATAACAGCACAGCTATCATAATGCCAAGGGAACAGAAGTTGTTTCAATTCTATCATTCCTTGTGACCATTTGGAATTTTTACTTGGGTTTAAAATTTAAACAGTGAAGTAGGTACAAACTGTAAGAAGTAACATGTTTGGGGAATACAAATTTCTGTTCACTCATGAAACAGTTTTTAAAATGTTAATGTTATTATTTTTAATTTCAATAGCAGAGGGACAGAGAGATCTTCCATCCACTGGTTGATTGGTTCATTCCCCAGATGCCTATACAGCTGGGGCTGGACCAGACCAAAGCCGTGAACCAAAGCTCAATCAGGGCCTCCCACACGGGTGGCAAGGAGCTACCCATGTTGGCCATCTTCTGTTACCATCCCAGGTGCACACTAAGAAGCAGGGTCAGAAGCAGAGCTGGCACTAAGGCACTCTGAGAGGGGCTGTGAGTGTCCCAGATGCTGTTTTAACAGCTGTGCCAAATGGCACCTGACTTTACTGACTTTTACTAATATTTTAAAAATTCAGTTGTGTTCTTTATAAAAAATACTTTCTGCTTTTCTTTTTGCTATTCAATTTTGTTAAAGTATAATATTCATTACTGTGACAGTACAATATGTAGAGGTGTATTAATGCAAGTTTAAAATGTTAATTCATTATATCTTTCTTTTTTGTATTGTAATATTAATTTTGTTTTGCCTCTTTTTTACTGATATGATTGTGTAAGTGAAGCTTAAAAACTTTTCACTTACCATTCATTTACTAGCTAATGTTATTTGCTTCAGTTTAGTAGTATTAGGAAGCAGACAAAGTGTTTAAAAATGATCATAATCAAACATAGAAGTTGCCATTGTGCTGGGGACTAGGATACCAATATCTCCATTTTGTAAGTGCCTTGTCCAATCTCTCCGAAGAGTTCTCCTGAAACTTTCTCACTGGGATGATCATTGTTACAAATGGGTTAAATTTGAGATTTAGGGTAAAGTCTACAATAACCAGAACCTTGATATATTAAAATTCTTTTCTAGAATTCTTCTACCCCTTCGGTAACCTATTTGGGTATGCATGTGCAAATCCGAGTGTTAATCCAATGGAGATAAAAGGAATGTGGTAGCAAGAAAGGAGTGCCTTCTGACCAGCTCCTTCCTGGGCTTCTGTGCATAGAGGGGAAACTGGAGAATGGATGAGCAAGTGCACTAGGGTTCCACATACAGGTTAGCAGGGAAAGAGAGCATACAAAGTAGGGACAGCAAGAGGAAGATCTCCCAGTCTGGCAAAGAAGTCCCAAAGAGATCCAAGGCCACAGACTGAGACCAAACTTCTGATTTCCTTATCTGTTGGAAAGCCTGTACTTTTGAAAAGGGAGTAAGTAGCCCCAAGAGAGCTCCTGGATTACAACCCTATTCCACAAGTGTTTGCAATTTATGATGTGCTAGAAAAGGACAGGGCTCAGTTCAATGTAATAGATATTCCCCAGTGCACTATATACCCCACAAAGCAGGCCATTCATTCTGGTTCTTTGTGTCTGCAAGAGTCAGCATAGGGGTGACATTCGATTATGACATATTTCTTACTGTTTCCAAAGCCTTCTTCTCAGTCTCCTGACTTCTCATAGAATGTGATAAGTGATGTATTTCAACATCTTCACACCTTGTTGTTAAATTATTTTCATTCTCTAACTCAAACACTACTTCCTTAACTAAGCATTCCATAACCCCTAGATTAACTATGTTCTCATCTGGCTATGCAAGGCATTCTTATTCCACATCTTTTATCATTTTTATTTAATTTCAAATTATAATTTATATGTTTTCACACATTACCCTTGTAAAACTTTGAAGGCAGAGTTCATGTCCTTATGCTTTCAGATTTGTATCTACCCTTCTATTTGTTAATAAAACACACTTTAAAATTTTTCTCATCAGTAGTTATTTAGTAAACATGTTTGGAAAATAATTTAACTGATTGTCAAAATACTGACCAGATGAACAGAGTAGTTACTGCATAATAATCAACCAGATTTCTGAAAAAGCTTAACCAATTTTTATTAAATGTCTGTTATACTCTACATCATATTCACAACACAATAAATATTTCAACTGTGAAGAAAACATGAAAAGCTTTGTTTAACTCCCTCTAGGATTAGAGATGCCAACAGCCAACTATATTGTATCTATTAGAGAAAGAGTGTCTTAGACCCTTTTGTGTTGCTCTAGTAGAATGCCTGAGACTAGGTCATTTCTAAAGAACAGACATTTGCTTCTTCACAGCTTTTTAGGCTCCATGGCAAAGCACTGCATTGGATGAGGGTGTTCCTTCTACATTGTGCTAGGGCAGAACACATCATATCCATGTGAGAAGATAAAGGAGACAACCAACTCCCACAAAAACAAACCCAGTTTGATGGAAGCAGCACTACCGTGCTCAACCCAAGCGCATCCTGGTCAGCCCCACCTCCCAACACCGCTGTGTTGGGGATCAAGTTTGCAGCACATTAACTTTGTAGGATACATTCAGAACCATAGCAGATAGTTATCGTTCTGATGAATCACTGAGCTTGAGTTAATGAGTTTAGTACAGGCCAAAGTCAAGATTCCTCAATTCAGATTCAAAGAATGCAAACAGGAGTCAGTTTATCAGACTGAGTTAAGAGACATTAAGACCATAAGATCTGGAAATAATGGGGGAAACATGAAGAATGAACAACCTGAGATCAGCATGAAGTGGTAAGTGGGGCAAATTTTGTTCAGTCCTTATTAAAACAAGATGAGCCAGAGAACCAGATCATCATCAGGAAAGAACATTTTAGGTGCTTTAAAGAAGGTGGACATTATTGTTGTCTTCTCTGTTTACTTTCAGCTTCTCTGTATTTCTCTTTTGTAGGCTATAATCTATGCTGCAAGAGCAACTTCTATTTAGGGATCCTGATTACTTTTTTCAATTTGAGGAAAAGTATTAATAGATATACAATTACATAAATAAATACTTAACTCATTACATGGAGGTCACCTTCAAAGGTGGAGTATAGGAACAAATGTTTGGTGTAGCAATGAAGACTCCACCAAGGAGAGCCACATTACATATTGGAGTGCCTGGAATCTAGTGTCAACTCCATTCCCAAGTCCAGCACTTTGCTAGTCTCTGCCACTCATGTGGAATACCTGTTTCGAGTTTTGAGTACTTGGCCTTGGGTTAGCCCAACCGTGTGTTGCAATTATTTCATGAGTGACCTAGCTGATTGGACACCTGTCCTTTTCTCTCTGTCTCTCTCTTTGACTGTCACCCTGCCTTTCAAGTAAATTTTTTTAAGAAAAAATTAGTTAGTTACTTCAAGATATAACAAATCTATACCTATGGTCTTCATCTGAATGCTCTGTTATATCAAGTCTATAATAATATAAATGTGCCTACTTTCTTAAGAGAATAAGTATTTAAATATTCAGATTTTCAGCATGAAAAGTAATTTGTGAAAGATGTACTTAAAATACTGACATTGAAAATAATGTATTATTTGATTCTTCTAATGGTTGTCTGCGTTTTGTTTTATTTTGTTTTTTGCTTTGTTTTTTATACAATTCCAGTTAGTGGAGCTTTACCTGGGGAAGGGAGCAGGGGATTTAATGTAACAGCCTGGAAACTGCAAATAGTTGAGTATCTTTCAAATGCCAGCTCACATTTCACTTCCTGAGTGAAACCTTCCCAATGTTCCCAGAGTCCTTCATCTCAAAAATTAGGAAAAAAACTGAATCACTAAAATATGTCCTACTATATTTCATAATATTCCAGAAAACCAACCATATACAACTTTGGAAATCAATATATCACATACACATGTTAGTGTGCCTTCTGCTAAGTAATTTCATACTAAAATTGCTTCATTGAGCTCAATATATGAAAAACCTACAGATTTCATGACTTTTGATCTCCCAATTTTTTTCCTTTTTTTTTTCTTTTTCTTTTTTGACAGGCAGAGTGGACAGTGAAAGAGAGAGACAGAGAGAAAGGTCTTCCTTTTCCATTGGTTCACCCTCCAATGGCTGCCGCGGCCGGCACACTGCAGCCAGCGCATCGCGCTGATCCAAAGCTAGGAGCCAGGTACTTATCCTGGTCTCCCATGGGGTGCAGGGCCCAAGCACTTGGGCCATCCTCCACTGTACTCCCGGGCCACAGCAGAGAGCTGGCCTGGAAGAGGGGCAACCAAGACAGAATCCGGAGCCCCAACCGGGACTAGAACCCGGTGTGCCGGTGCCGCAGGCGGAGGATTAGCCTATTGAGCCGCAGCGCCAGCCTGATCTCCCAATTTTAACCTTATACTCATGTCCAGCATTTTTTAGTAAACCAGACTAGAGAACTCACATCATGGTTTAAGACACGTTTCTGTGGGTGCCACTCATCTACTAATTAGAAATATACTAATTATGGTTCTGTTACAAAGCATTGAACTTGGCCAAAAGGCCAAGAAGTGATAGAAAGCAATGAACTGGAAAAAAAATCCAACAACTGAGTTTGAGAATTGACTTTTCCATTTTTGAGGTTAATGAATTTAAAGAATTCACTCTATTACTCTGAGACTTAGTTTGATCATCTATAAAGTAAAATAGTGAACCTACTTCACACAACTATTGTGAAAATTTATTATAGATCATATATAGGGACTTTATTTTCTGCAATCTTTGTCACTGAGTAAAAGGTCAGGAAAGCCTCCTTTACTTGGTTTGCACTGTTAACAGCATATGGACAAGTTGGCTTCTCTTTTGTTTATCTGCCATTTTCAAAAAGAAAAAAAAGATGTGGAACAATAGAAACCAGAGAGAGGTATGTGTAATAGTAAAGTGTGATGTCATTTTTCCTACCTGGAAAGAGCCATGTCTGCCCTGAAAAGTCCGAGTGAGGTTCGGCAGCTCCAGGAGAGGATATTACCCATGGGTACATCATTTGTTCCTTGGGTGAGTGAGAACCTGTTTGAACATATGGCCTGGACATAGATTTATTGTTCATAATTGGGTAAATTTGAATTCAATTTCCTTTTGATAGACTATTTCTCCTTTTTTTTCTTATATACTCTTACCTACTATACAATATGTGAGGTATTGCGTCCTAACCCTTAAAATCTATCACTCTAGCCTTCCCCATCCCTTACTTTATGGATGGGTATCTGGAAGGGAACAGACTGGTAAAGTGAAACAGAATTCTTCATGGACAGAAATATTGAATTGAGTGGTAAGGTTCCAGCTCATCTCCCCCAGTTTAGTCGCTTGAAGTTTTCAGTTTCCCTGTCTGTAAATTGTAGGGTTTGGCTAGCACCAGATGATCCCTACGCTCTCCTCTAGTAAAAGTGAATTCAGATCTTGTGAAGCAGAATCAAATGCTGTTTTCTCTGCAATCACAACTTCTTCTTTCCTTGCAGTGAATAGGAAACTTCTGCACATAGGAGCCGTTATAAATCTGACCTTTACCAAAGTCCATACATATGTATTTCACTGATTCAATTTTGCATAACATTAATACTCCACCAAGATGAGAATTCCTGAAGTTGTTGAAATGAAAAAGGAAAAGAACAGACCATTGCTCACTTTGGCAGGGCATATACTAAAAGAAAAGACCAAAAAATTTTTTTTCTAGCATCACAAGGAATAACAGTAATTTTGTTCCTGATACATGGCTATTGCACACATTCATTACATGAGAGGGCAAAATAGGTCAGGTTTAAATATCCTGCTGCTTATAAAAATATATGAAACTATGAAGCAGTCTTTATGTGTGTCCCTTTTCTTGAAAGAGTGGATATTTTAAATGACCTGGCCAGCTTTGAGGATCAATCCTTTTTTCCACGCCAGTTCCACTGATAAAGGGCAAAAAGCTGGTTGCTTAACCACCAGATGACTGTAGCTGCAAGTTTTCTAACACCTAGAGGTACTAAGAGCTTGTTGTATTAATGTTAGAAAAGATAACAGAAATCATATTTTCTTTGAATTGTACTTTTATACAAGTCTTACCCCTAATTCTAAATGCTATTAGAAAAGTTTCCAAGGGTAAATATATACATTACACCTTTACTCCTTGTATATCTGTAGTTTTCATTTTATGATTCTCTTGATCAAATCTTATGTTGCATATGTTAAAGATCTTGTCGCAATACCACTTGTAGGATGTTTAAATCACTTATTTTTATTGAGTATTCATCCATCTTCAACCACAGATCTCTTTTGTTTTTATGTTATGCTAAAGAATCAAATTTCTTGAGTCAGTCCTGTGCATCTTTATTTTTGTGTAATTGCCATACCTTGCAAGACTCTTAATTTATTTAAATAGCATGAAGCTATCAACCTTTACAATTAACTAAAAATGCACTTAATTCCATTGTTTTTTCATCCCTCTGAATTTGATTTTTACCCCTAAATGAGTCATGGATCACTTATTTAGGGGTTTCCAGGGGATGAGGCACGAATTACTGCTGCCTATAAATGCAATGAGTGAGGGGCCAGTGCTGTGGCATAACAGGTTAAGATGCACTAAAGATGGCCAGAGTGCTTGGGGCCCCTGCCACCCAAATGGGAGACTGACATGGAGCTGCAGACTTCTGACTTTGGCCTGGCTCAGACATGGCTGTTGTAGCCATTTATGGAGCAAACCAGCAGATGGAAAATCTGTCTGGCTCTCTCTGGCTCTCCTTGTCTCTCTGTAACTCTGCCTTTCAAATAAATAAATCTTTAAACAAAATATTGAGTGGCCAAGGCAGAAAGTGACAAGGGAAGGAGATCTGAAATTACATAGACCTTGAAGAGGCCACTTGGGGTAGTTCTTGCTGCCAAATCTTCAGTATTTATGACATTTTCTTTGAGGTTGTAAAACGCAGGCCCTGAGTATTATATGGCAGTTTTACTAAATGGGTCACCTATCCTGCTCCTGAATTTTTGCTGAAAATATTCTCTATGCCTAGAATTGTCTCCTCTTGCTCTTTCAGTAAGTTTGACCCTTGATTGTATTCCATTTGAGTTGCTACAATGAGGCATACAACCCTCCTCCTTTAAGTATTCTTAACTTTTCAAAGATAATGGTTTCTATTAAATTTACAGTCTAAAAAATTTTAAATGCCTACTGTAGGATAATCACAGTACTCGATTTTATAATAGCCTTTGTGTACATTGTGGGAATTTGTAAATACAGCATCTCAATTTCAGTGCAGACTAAGTAGGACCTTCTGACCCAAAACAACCCTTCCCATAAATCAGGGCAATAAATCCAATTGTTATTCTTATTCTAAATTAAACACTCTACTCCTGAGTGAGGTGACAACAAAATCCGTCATTAACACTTCCACGTGTAAGGTTTACTCAGCACTTCCCTGTGAAGGGTCTGGGAGCACTTGTCAGTAAGCGAATGCGCTGTAACTGTGGAGTAATGGTGCTCATCTGCATCCCGCCCACAGCTTCCACATGCATCCTGAACAAAGCAAAGGCACTTTGAAGTTATCTTCCAGAAGCACTAAGGGCTCCCTCTGGCCCAGTCCTCTCTGCAAGGCCTCCTCTTCGGACAGGCAACTCTGAAAGAAAGGAGAGGAATGTATTGTGCACTCAAAAATACTCTCTTTTAAATGGAAAAGCAAAAAGCCCAAGATAGCTAATTCACATCTCCAAAGGGATGTTTTACAACATCAGTTATCCTGGAGCAGAAGCTCTGCCTACGCCCTTGCTCTCAGGACCTGCTTTGATATTCCTTTGTGTAAGGATAAAAAGGTCTAGATGGCATCCTTCTATCTCCATTAAGGTTGCTTATAGAGCAAAAGCATTCATATTAAGCCTTGTTTCTCCACTTAGAGACATTTAGAACTAGGACAAAGGTTTCAGCAGGGTACCGATGGGCGCCAATCCCTGGAAGTCCTCTCCCCTGACCTGGTTGCCCAGGCTGCCTGTGGAGAGTCCATCATCTGCAGTAGAGAATCACAACAGCGGATTTGCTTCTGTTTATTTAGAGGTGCAGAAATCTCCAGTACTTTAAAACAGTCAGTGCTACTCTAACAGAGAATTTATGATCATTCTTACTGCTCATCCTAAGGGTCACAGTTTCTGGGAGAGTGTGACTACTGGGCTCTTGATTTACCAATGGTAATACATTAAAATTCTGTACCAAAGGTCAGTGAGTTCCAAAGAAATTTTCAGTATCCCTGATGGCCCTGCTGAAAATGTTTGAGATGAAAAAAAAAATAATAAAAGAAGCAATAGAGGAAAGTCAGAAAGAGATGGCTTGTCTGAGAAGAGAACTCTGTCCCCCGGAAATTGCCTCTTCCTTCCCCTACCTCTTGCCTCCTCCTTCTGTCTCACACACAAAACTCACAGGGCTCATCTCACCTAGTGTGATGTTATTACAGCAGGTGACACTGAAGTGCAATGGCTGAGAGGTTTAACCCATTCAGTGGAGAAGTTTTAATCTGATTTCTCATTTCTTGAGCTACAGTGTCCCTGATTTGCTCTGGGAGGTTAATTCCCTTTCTCTTCTCAAGAATCTTAACTGCCCTTGCCTCACATGCCTTTGACCTTGGTAAGGTGCTCAACACACTCATAAGCTTCACCAAAGGCTTTACCCGGAGCAAGACGTTAGAGACTGTCAGAGCCAATGGAAAATCCCCACTGAAATTCCCCTGTGTAAATGGTCTGCGCAATAAATTCCTGCCTACCAAGGAATTTATTATTATTACTGTTAGTTCTAAGCATCACAGTTTCCCTTTTATTTGTTCAAAATTATTTTCAAAGCATTTTAATGATATTTTTGAAGTTGTCAAATGAATGCTTACTTGTAGCTTTAAATTTAAAGTCAATAATTTCTAAATACAATTAGATAGAAGTAACAAATTCTAGTGTTCCACTGCACAGGGCAGTGACCACAGTATACAATCCCTATTACATATTTTATGAGGAACTAGGAGAGAGGAATTTGAAGTCTCCAACCATGAAGTAATGACAAAAAGAGGGAAACATTAATTACCCTGATTTGATCAGATCACATTATATACATTTATTTAAACTTGACTGTACCCTATAAATAAGTACACTTATTGTTAATCAAACCTTTTAAAAATGTTTTAGGAGATGAGAATACAAACTAAGCTGATTTGGTCATCACACATTGATTACATGTATCATATTAGCATGAATATGTATAGTTTTAAAAAGTGTGTTTTAAATGGCATGCTTGTACTGCTCCCTTATCTTCTACCTTAGTACTGATCCAAAAACAATCCCATTTCATTCTTTTATCTGTTTCTCTGGTATCAGATTTCATGTTCCTATCTAGTGTTCTTATTCTGTTATTTATTTATTAGTGATATTTAGCCATTATCTTTTGATTTGATGGCAGACAAGGATTTAACTCCCTAACCCAACTTCTTCCTTGCCTTGCTGTTTCCCCAATAAAGGTAAATCAATATTCTGTGTTTAAATGATTACAATTATGTAAATGTTCTCAGTTCAACATTGAGCTACAATTTATTTTTGTGTACACATGTTTGATAATCCTGAAGTTAATACTTACTTGTTTCGTCGTTTGATTTATTTTCATGGCAAACATCATTAATTCCTCCACCTCTTCCTAACAATTCCTCAATGTAATTTGCCAGACAGACTCATTTTCCATTTCTAATTACTTTCTGCAGATTTCCCTCCTGATGGTTTGAGTCCTACAGCTCTCAATGTCAATTGGTGGTTTTTAGGCCTGCTCACAGCTGTCTTCCTGGAAATTATTTTATAAGATTTATTTATTTATTTTGAAAGTCAGCATTACAGAGTGGGGGGGGGGGAGGGCATGTGCCATGAGACAGAGAAAGATGTTTCACCTGTTGGTTCACTCCCCAGATGGCATTGGGCCAGGCCTAAGCCAGGAGCCAGGAGCTTGCTCAGGGTTTCCCACATAGTGGCGGGCACCCAAACATTCGCTGCTTACCCAGGCCAATAGCAGGGAGCCGGATTGGAAATGAAGCCTCAGGGACTCAAGCCAGCGACCATAAGGAATGCCAGTGTAGCAAGTAGCAGCTTTACCTGCTACGCCTCTATTCTGTGTGGAGCCACCTGACCCTTGGATCCTTTGTCTTCCTCTTTCTTGGTTAACTTATTTGTTTTGTTGTTCAGATCCACAAGCTACCTCTGAGAAAGGCAACTTGGAAGATAACATGCTGAAACTTAGCAAATCTGCAAGGGTTTTTATTCTATTCCTGCATTATTTACTTAATAGTTTTAAATAGAAATTGAGGGAGAAAATTATGCCACTCAGAATTTTGTAAGCATTGGCATGTCACCTTCTGCCTCTCAGTGTTGATGTTGAAAAACTGATGTCATTCTAGTTTTTATTTCTTTTTCCATTCTGGAAAATTTTAAATAATGTCTTTTTATCCTTGAGTTGTGAAATTTGGAATGCTGCCTTAGTGTCCCTCCGTTCTAATTTTCTCTGCCTGACTTTGGAAACCCCTTTTAATTCAGTGTTTCATGGCTTCCAGGTTCAGGAAATGTTTTATGTTATTATTGTTTTAAATATATCTGTGTTTCTCTTTCTTGCATGTTTTTGTAGTTGGATACTGATTATTTTTCATTATCTTGGCAGTGTCTTGTATTTTCTCTCCCATTCTGCATCTCTTTGTCTTTAT
This sequence comes from Oryctolagus cuniculus, assembly GCF_051225735.1. Classification (NCBI taxonomy): domain Eukaryota; kingdom Metazoa; phylum Chordata; class Mammalia; order Lagomorpha; family Leporidae; genus Oryctolagus; species Oryctolagus cuniculus. Next base: position 100,727,809 of record NC_142871.1, on the reverse strand, counting down.
GTGCTAATTTCTGAGGGTTATCTCAATCAGATTTATAGGGTGGGTATTGTCAGAGGTCCTCAACATTTATGGTTCTTCCCCCTTTTCTAAGCATAGGAAGCAATTACAATTCCTTATGAGTATTTTCAGGCAGAACTGCTTAAGAGCTGCAAAGTGATACTCCATGTTCTTTCCCTTGAACAATGGATGCCAAAATAGGGTCTGTGAGTTTGCAGTAGCCTCATGTTCCACCCATCTTCATATGGAACAGTTGGGTTAGCGAATCCCCCAGGCCAATAGCAACTGTGCAAACAAGAAATAAACTGTTTTGCTAAATACCTGAGAGTTTCTATACAGCAAAATTTTGTGTTATCCTAAATGATTTCATTTCCAGGAGACTTTGTTGTGATTTCTTTCTTTTCCTTTTGTGGGATCTCATTCTTGATACATTGATGTATTGGTATACCATAGGCTCAAAGTGAAAATAACATCATGGTACCGTATGCTGCTTCTATATAATCTGGGTACACTTTTGCTTCCCTGGCTAGCATGTTTTTCCCTCTGGCTTTCCTCAAATGTCAATGGATTCTTGGGTCTCAGTTCCTTTTAGCAGCACTATCAGTTTTGAACATAGTGAATTTCAATGTGAAGAGCAGGTGTTTGGGGCCTAACGCTCAGGAACACAAGTTATAATAGAAGACCTGTGAGATGCTGAGTAGCCAGTGAATGTATAAGCTGAAAAAAAACCAAAGAACTTTGAATCATCAACATTTGGGAGGTGGATAGAAAAAATATTCACCAAAAGAGTCTGAGAAGGTGTGATCAGGAGGGAAAGTGGAAAATCAATAGAGTTTTGTTCTATAGCAATCAAGAATAAACTGCTTTTTGAGGAGAATGCTCAATGATATCTACTACAAAAGAGAAATCAATTTAAAGCGTAACTGGATGGAACTGAGTGATAATTAGCAGGTATAACTGATAGGAATTAGAAATTGGTTGAATGCACAGGATGAGGAAAAACCTCTCAGACATCTGGCTTGCATCCCCATACAAACAATACTTTTTCTGAGATTAAAATTCCAGGAGAATAGTCAGGTTTAGCAGGCAAAGTTTTGTGGAGTTTGAGGCACCTCTCAAACAAGCATCCAAGATAAAGCATCCTTAATGAAATTTTGTATCTGGTGTCTGGCTTGAAAGAGAGATCTGGTTTACATCAGAGAAGATAAGGACCGTGGAGAAAAAAAAATTCTTTAATAAAGAGAGCATCATTTTTCTTGGTGAACCAGTTGCAATTGTATGGAGTAAAATAAAAGTGAGATTGCAGTGGTTCTGAAATAGTCAGTATGTGATTCAACTGTTAAATGCATGTAACTTTTCCCCAACAAAACTCACCTTATTAGTCATATCCACTCCCTACCCTAATCCCTTTTCCCCTCTCCTCCTTCAAACTTTCCATAAATTTCTAGTGTCATTTTCATATTCATAAAAAAAAAACTGGCAATTTCACAATACTTACCCTGCTAATCCCTAAGACTAAATTATTACAACAGGTACTTTTTTTTGTTGTTGCTTTTATATGCAAGCTATTAAATAATTAAATGTGCACAACTGTGTGGTTTGTTTACAATAGAAATTTATGGTCATGAGCCCTATTCAAGCCTGGGTCTCTTAGATAGCTATTTTCTCATGATTCCTTCAGAATAACTTCAAAGCTCCAAAGTTCTCACTGAAAGTTAACGCTAATAAATTGCTGACATAGGAAAAATTCTGAGCCCACTGAGCAAAAGTTTCTTCACTTTGCTACCTGAAAGAAGATATGTTTAAGACTCAGATAGTCTTTTTTTCTTCTTGTAAGCAATGGTTTGGCATAATTATTTCTGACAAAAAGCAACCCATAAAACTTTTTTATATGTATGCCTTGGGAGCCCTAGTTTCATCAAACTACTGCCTCTCAATCCTGAAACCATATTTTAAAAATGCAAATTAACTGTGCTACTGCCCAGAAAAGTTGACTTTCTTCAAATAGTGCCATTGGGTTTAGAATGAAGTCCTAATTACTTAGCATTCCAAAAGGGCTGTCTGTAAAGATGCAGAGTTGTGGACATGAACTGAAGGAGAACTGAAGTAAGATGAGGTGGATAAATATGTATTGGTATGGGACTAGAAAAGTAGGCAAAGGACACATCATTAATGACCTTGTATCACAAGCTTGGTGGTAGTGTCTAGAAGGAATGCGAAGAATGAAACCACAGTCTGAAGTCTCAAAGTATACAGATTGGTCTCACCTGGGACCACATATGAACCACATAGAACAAAAATTTTAATGTTTTCCATCACGCAAGGCCTTCAAAGACTTCTGAACTTTGGGGCCAGCGCTACAGCATAATGGGTAAAGCTGCCGCCTGAAATGCCGGCATCCCATATGGGCACTGGTTTGATTCTGATCCAGCTCCCCGCTAAGGTACCTGGGAAAGCAGTAGAAGATGGCCCAAGTCCTTAAGTCCCTGCACCCACATGGGAGACCTGGAAGAAGCTCCTGGCTCCTTGCTTCAGACCCACCTGACTCCAGCTTTTCTGGGTATTTGGGGAGTGAACCAGTGAATGGAAGACCTCTCTCTCTCTCTTTCTCTCTCTCTCTCTTTTTCTCTCTCTCTCCCCACCCCTGCCTCTGCATCTTCTTTAACTCTTTCATATAAAAAAATCTTAAAAATAAAGACTTCTGGACTTAGAGTGAGTTCCTTCCTATTTCATTATCACTTGGGAAAAAATGGTCATTGCTAAGCAAGTCTTGGGGTTGGAGCTTGGGGTTAGAGGAGTGGCAATATGCAACAGATTATTCATAGACTATAAGTCTATGAATTAGTCTTTATTTTTATTTATTATATTTATTTTTCCTCTTATGGGAATCCCTAGCCCTATCTTTCATTCATCCTTCTCCTGCCTGTACTTTTGTATAACCAGTTGTACAACCCTAAATCTTCATTAATCTTATCAACTGGCAATGAGAAAGTATAATTCTAGTTATTAGTACTCTACACCTGTCCCCAGGCAATTACTGATTTTCTTTGTATCATTATATGTTAGTTGAGATTTTCTAGAGATTTATATAAAAGAAATTACACAAACATTTTTGCCTGGTTTATTTCAACATAGTTATCTTTAGATTCATCTATGTCATTGTATGTATCAGTAACTCATTACTTTTCATTGCTACTTTTAGTCCATCACAGAAACACAATATTTCAGTTGTCCATTCAGCTTCCAATAGATAATTGAGGTGTTTCTAATTAGTGGCTATTAAAAATAAATCTGCTGCAAACGTTGGAATAGAACTCCAAGTCTGTATATAGACATGTGCTTTCATTTCTATTGAATAAATATCTAGAAGTTGAATGCCCTAATTATATTTATATATACATATACATGCATATAAATATATAATTTCTAAGAAACTGTAAGTTTTCTAGAGTTGTTTGCATTTTACATTCACACTGGCTGTGTATGAGAGTTCCAGGTGCTCTGCATTCTCACCAATACTTGGTATGGTGAAGTATTTTGTAAATGTAGACATTCTAATTGTTATACATTCTATTGTACTTTTGTGGATTTAAGTCACATCTTTATATTATAATGCTGAATATCTTTTCATGTGCTTCTATACCATATATATTTGTGTATATATATGTATTTTTCTATTTTCTTTAAAACTTTTTAAAAGCAGTATTTTAAAAGTTTGATGAACTTACTTTATCAACATTTTCATATTTTGGTGTTAGAGCTACGAGAATGTTTTCAAACTGGAAGCCAGTAATTTCTCCTGATTTCTTACAGAAATTTTGTAGTTCTAGAATTTATATTTATTCTATAGCCAATTTAGAATAATTTTGTATTTTGTGTGAATATTAACAGAAGCTTGCTTTGTTGATACATGAGTGTACAGTTGTTCCAGCACCATTTATTGAAAAGGTTATATACGTTATCATCTGAGTTGAAATTTTTCCTCCATAAAATAAGATTTATGTCTTTACTTCTGAGTTTGCTACTCCATTCCTATTTACCTATTTTTATATTAAATCATATTGTTTTATGACAATTATATGGTAGCAAATTTCATAATCCAAAAGAAATGAAAAAAATCCTGTATATATGCAACTCATCTGGATAAATTATGAAGATATGAAGAAAAAGACTGCCTAAGTAGATAAATGATGAGTAGTAAAGCTATACCCCCATGTCCATAGCAGCTCAATTCACAATAGCTAAGATATGGAATGAACCCAGATGTCCATCCACTGAAGACTGGATGAAGAAATTGTGGTATATATACACTATAGAGTAGCACCCAGCTGTAAAAAAAAAAAAAAAAAAAAGGAAATCCTGTCTCTTGCAACAAAACGGATGGAACTGGAAACCATTATACTTAGTGAAATAAGCCAGTTCCCAAAAGACAAATTTCATGTTTCCCCTGACGTGGGGTGACTAATAGAGTACGTAAAATGTAGTGTATTATGGTGAAATGGACATTTTGAGATTCAATGATTGTTTATAGCACTTATCTGTACTACTGAGAAACAGTGTTTTTTTTTTTTTCATAGTTTTGTTGAACTCTTTACTTAGTGTAAGGTTAATCTTATGGGTATAAAGTAAACTGAAAATAGATCTTTGTAAAAATTAAGAGTGAGAATAGGAAAGGAGAAGCAAGAAGGGTTGGAGCATGGGCAGGAGGGAGGGTAGGGTGAGAAGTACCACTGTGTCACTAAATCTGTATATATGAAATACATGAAACTTGCATACCTTAAATAAAAAATTTTTTAAAAGAAAAAATAATCAAATAAATAAAAAAACCACCATATCAACAAAATGAAGGTCAGAGAGCTAGGCTGGAAGCGGAGCAGCCCAGACTCCAACTGGCGCCTATTTGGGATGCTAGTGACACACACCACTATGCCACAGTGCCGAACCCAAGAATTTCTTTTTGATGGTGTTTGTTCTTTCAGTATTTTAAAGATGTTGCTTCACCAGCTTGTTTAGTGAATTGTTTCCAGCAAGAAATCTGCTGTCATCCTTATTTCTGTTTACATAGTATTATCTTTTCATTATGCCTTATGAGATTTTTTTCTTTGTTGCTAATTTTGAACAATTTTATTAGCTGCATAGTAGTGTAATCTGCTGTTTCTTGTGCTTAGAATTTATTCATCTATTTTTATTTGTGGATTTATAACTTATATCAATTTTGAAAAATTTTGGGTCATTATTTCCTTTTTTAAATTTTTTTTTTTTGACAGGCAGAGAGGACAGTGAGAGAGACACAGAGAAAGGTCTTCCTTTGCCATTAGTTCACCCTCCAATGGCTGCCGCTGCGGCCGGCGCACCACGCTGATCCGAAGGCAGGAGCCAGATGCTTCCTCCTGGTCTCCCATGGCGTGCAGAGCCCAAGCACTTGGGCCACCCTCCACTGCACTCCCAGGCCACAGCAGAGAGCTGGCCTGGAAGAGGAGCAACCGGGACAGAATCTGGCACCCCAACCGGGACGAGAAACCGGTGTGCCTGCGCTGCAAGCAGAGGATTAGCCTAGTGAGTCGTGGCGCCAGCCGGGGCATTATTTCTTAAGTTACTTTTTCTTTCCCATTTTTCTGTCCTGGTTTTTGGGGATGCCAATTAGAAATTTGTGTGTACACTTGAGATTATCCTATATCTCATTGATGCTCATCACTTTGTAATATTTTCCTCTCTCTCTTCCATTCTTTTGGATAGCTTCTTTGCTATATATTTTTTTTTCTTAATTTATTTATTTGAAAGTCAGAGTAACACAGAGAGAGGAGAGGTGGAGAGAGAGAGGGAGAGGTCTTCAATCCGATGGCTCACTCTCCAATTGGCTGCGACGACCAGAACTGCGCCAGTCTGAAGCCAGGAGCCAGGAGCTTCTTCCAGGTCTCCCACGTGGGTGCAGGGGCCCAAGGACTTGGGCCATCCTCCACTGCTTTCCCAGGATATAGCAGAGAGCTGGATCAGAAGAAGAGCAGCCGGGTCTTGAACTGGCACCCATATGGGATGCTGGCACTTCAGGCTAGGGCATTAACGCACTGTGTCATAGCACCGGCCCCTTGCTATATCTTTTAATTGATTAATCATTTATTCTGCAGTGTTGCCATTTAATTTGACATTATTTCAATCTTGTGTATTTTTCATCTTAGAAGTATAATTTTCACCACCAGAAACCAATTGTACTTTGGCATCTTCCACTTCTCTTCTTAACTTTTTGAACTTATGGAAGATATTTGAATATATTTTAGTGTCCTTGTTTGTTAATTCTGACCTCTGTATCAGTTCTGAGTCAGTTTTGATAGATTCAATTTTCCCCTTATTTGGGCTATAGTTGTCTGTTTTGTATGTTTGCGAACTTTTAATTAGATACCAAATATGAATTTATGTGTTGTTGAGTGCTGGAAATCTTGGTGTACATATAAATATTCCTAACTTTTTTATTCTGGGATACTGTCAGGTTATTGCAAACAACTGGGTCCTTATGTGTTGTGTTTTTAGATTTTAGCCCTAGTCAAATTTATTATTAGGGCTAATTATTTGCCTCTGCTTTTCAAGACTCTTCTGAGTATTTGATGCAATACTCTGAGATTTATGACCTTTTCCCATTTGCAGGTCAGCACAGGTACTCTTCTAAGCCCTGTGCAAACACGAGGCACTGCTTTCATTCTTTTCCCAGCTTCAGTTGTCTTCTGTTGTGCACATGTGCTGGTCAATACTTAGTTGAATACTTGAGTGAACCCTGTGTAGATGCCCAGGGTTTTCTGTGTGCAGTTCTGTCATCTTCACTACTCCTACTTACTCTAACTTTGTTGGTCTCCCTGGGTCCTAACTTCCATCTCTTCAACTCAGAGAATCTAACAACCTCCACCTGGGTTAACCTTCTCTTAATCGCATCCTGGACACTCTCTCAAGGAGGCAGCAAGCTGAAGGAATTACAGACTCACCTCATTTGTTTTCTGCTTCTCACAGATCCTTGTTCTTTGTTGCTTGATGTTTTGTTAAAAACTGTCCTTCAGATAGTTTATCTTGTCCTGTGGCCATTTCACTGTATCATTCCTTTTTATTCTGTCTTGACTAGGGTGAAAGTCCTGACTAATTTATTGTTAAAGTTTGCTTTAAATGATAGGAAGACTTAATCTTTGCTTTTACATATTTACTCTCTGCTATGTCATTTTAGCTTGCAGTATATTTTTATAGCAGTTAATAGTAGCTTCAATTTATGCACTGTAAATCACTGATGTGATTTTTCTTTTTGGTTACCTCCTTTTGCCCTTGTACTTAGATATTGCAGCCAGATCACATTCTGATTCACAGAAAAGTGTTTGTGGAGATGGTAACTTCGACATTAAATCTCTTTAGAAGTATCTATACTGTCCATTTTTTTTTAAAGTTTTAACAATTCTTTTCACAATTTTATAGAGTCCTTTAGTTAATTTCCACCTTTATTAAAGCCAATATTACTTTGTAATTTAAAAGATCAGAGAACTAGAAAAATGGCAATGACCAATTACTTTCATGCTTGATATAATTTTTATAAGATTTTAAGTAAACTGAGGGAGGAGTTCCAAGATGGTGGAATAGGGAGGGAGTACACTGATAGTCCGGAAAAAGATAGTTTAATAAAAGTGGAGATACTGTAGTCTCAGGGAAGAGTTAGGGAAAAAACTGCAGAGGAAACTCTTCCAGACTTAGTGGGACATGGTGGACCTATGTGGAGGGCACAGGCGCCCATGGCTCGGGACCCCAGCCACTGAGTCTATGCACCAGCGCTGGAAAGGGAGGTGAGGCGAAACCCCAGTAGCCTGAAACACTGGTGGAAAAGTGGAAGGAAGAGCCTAGAGGGAATGAGGCTTGAAGCTCTGTGGGGGAAAGTTCACCAGCCTAAGTAGAGGAGAGAAAAAAAATAAAAGGGACTGGTATGGACATGATTCTCTCTCTCCACTCACCTTACAAAGGCTGGGAAAATAATACAGCAGGTGCCATTTTGGACATATCTAACAGCTGCACGAGCTCAGGGCTGTGCTTGCCCTCAGCCAAGCAGAAAAACCTGACTCTGGTGGGGAGAAATAATAGGAGGTTAAGTCCTAATGAATGTGTGGAGCTTATGAACTAGGACTGTGAAAAAAAAAAAAAAAACAAAAACTAAGGGTGTGAGGGAGAACTCATGGTGTGGCTGAGATGTAAGTAGTCTCGGTGGGAGACGCCACAAAATTGGTAACCTTGGCAACCCGATGGGAGACATTGCAGGGGAATCTGAGCTTACACTGAGGACTGCACAGATCCTTTGTGTGGTCCTTGGGACAGAGCAGATGAATATTATACCCACTGGGGCTAGCATTCAGGCACTGATTGCCATCAAGGAGAAGAGCTTAGCTGAGCAGAATTACTTCCCTTATGGATAAAAAGAGAGAGAGAGAGAGAGAGAGAGAGAGAGAGAAGATTTATCATGCCAAACCTGGGTGTGTCACCTTTGGCACACCCTTAACCCTGAAGAACTGAACAGAGCTCTCTGGTCACACCCACCACAAGCCTCTAGAGATTCACCAAAAGCAGTCAGTCCACTTAATCTAGAGTCATAGTATAAAGAGAAAAGCCACTACAGAGAGGAAAAAAAAGAAGAAATCAAAGAATATCTCCACAATGCCAAGTAACAAACACAGAAACTAAGGAAACAAGAACAAGGAAGACATTATGACACCCCCAAATGAACATGACACTCCAAAACAAGATTATGAATATGATGAGATAGAAGAAATGCAAGATATATGATAAGAACATTTAGAAGTTATCAAAAACAAATTCATGAACTACAGAAATCCATACTGGACAGGACAGAAAATCTCTTTTGTGACAATGAAATCTTAAGGAGGAATCAAAATGAGGAATTTAGTAGAACATGAAATTGTGATATTGCAGAGAAATCAAAATGAAATAAAGAATTCAATAGAACAATGACAATCTCATTTGAGAGCCTTAAAAACAGAATCAGTGAGATAGAAGAAGACAGAGCACAGGAAAGTGTACAGTTAAACCAAAGAAAAAAAGAGGAAATTAGAAATCTAAAAAATATTGTTGGGAATCTAAAGGATACTATTAAAAAACCCAACATTCAGGTTCTAGGAGTTCCTGAAGGCATGGAGAGAGAAAGGATGAGAAAGCCTTTTTTTATGTTTTTTTTTTTTTTTAACTTTAATCCATAAGTACAGCTTATGGATTACAATGGCTTCCCCCCACCCCGTAACATCCCTCAACCCGCAACCCTTCCCTTTCCCACTCCCTCTCCCCTTCCATTCACATCAAGATTCATTTTCGATTCTCTTTATATACAGAAGATCAGTTTAGCATACATTAAGTAAAGATTTCAACAGTTTGCTCCCACACAGAAACATAAAGTGAAAAATACTGTTTGAGTACTAGTTATAGCATTAAATCTCAATGTACAGCACACTAAGGACAAAGATCCTACATGAGGAGTAAGTGCACAGTGACTCCTGTTGTTGACTTAACAAATTGACACTCTTGTTTATGGCATCAGTAATCACCCTAGGCTCTTGTCATGAGCTGCCAAGGCTATGGAAGCCCCCTGAGTTCACCAACTCTGATCATATTTAGACAAGGCCATGGTCAAAGTGGAAGTTCTCTCCTCCCTTCAGAGAAAGGTACCTCCTTCTTTGATGACCCATTCTTTCCACTGGGATCTCACTCGCAGAGATCTTTCATTTAGGATTTTTTTTCCCCCAGAGTGTCTTGGCTTTCCATGCCTGAAATAGTCTCATGGGCTTTTCAGCCGGATCCGCATACCTTAAGGGCTGATTCTGAGGCCAGAGTGCTGTTTAGGACATCTGCCATTCTATGGGTCTGCTGTGTATCTCACTTCCCATGTTGGATCGTTCTCTCCCTTTTTTATTCTATCAGCTAGTATTTGCAGACACTAGTCTTATTTATGTGATCCCTTTGGTTCTTAGTCCTATCATTATGATCATTTGTGAACAGAAATTGATCACTGGGACTAGTGAGATGGCATTGGTACATGCCACCTTGATGGGATTGAATTGGAATCCTCTGGTATATTTCTAACTCTGCCGTTTGGGGTAAGTCAGCTTGAGCATGTCCCGAATTGCACATCTCTTCCCTCTCTTATTCCCACTCTTATATTTAACAGTGATCACTTTTCAGTTAAGTTTCAGCACTTAAGAAGAATTGTGTATTGATTACAGTATTCAACCAAAAGTATTAAGTAGAACAAATAAAAAAAAATACTAAGAGGGATAACATATTAAGTTGTTCATCAACAGTCAGGGCAAGGGCTGATCAAGTCACCGTTTCTCATAGTGTTCATTTCACTTTAACAGGTTTCCTTTTTGGTGCTCAGTTAGTTGTCACCTATCAGGGAGAACATGTGGTATTTGTCCCTTTGGGACTGGCTTATTTCACTCAGCATAATGCTTTCCAGATTCCTAACAGGGATCACTTTTCAGTTAAAATTTAAACACCTAAGAATAATTGTGTGTTGATTACAGAGTTCAACCAATGGTATTAGAACAAAAAAAAATACTAAAATGGATAAAATACTACATTGTACATCAACCATCAGGACAAGAGCTGATCAAGTCACTGTTTCTCATAGTGTCCATTTCACTTCAACAAGTTTCCCCTTTGGTGCTCAATTAATTGCCACCGATCAGGGAGAACATATGATATTTGTCCCTTTGGCTTTTTTTATTGATATTTAATGTTTGGAAACCATTGTAATTCTTTTCTATTATTTTTTGTCAGAGACCCATTGGTTAAGTAAACTCTCTTGGGCACTCAATATGAACAAACAGATGAAAACCAGTTGTTCACGTTTGGACCACTGAGATATAGGAAACACTGAGGCAGGAGCAATAGTTCCCATCTCTTCTTTCATTATATCTTTGGAAGTGTCTTTTGAGCATCTCTTATGAGTTTGATATTAAAAGAATGATATTGTGGCTGAGATAATTAGAACCATGACCTTGGCTAGAACTGTAGGTTTATCTGAAGCTCTAATGTCCTCATTCTTTGCAAGGAGGAAGGTATATGTCAGAATTCAATATGAAGAAAGCATTTGAACAGAATTGAAAAGCTAAGTTTTGTTTCTAACTGCTAAAGGCATAAGACTAATCTGAGGAGTAGATCATTGAGTCATGACAGTATGTTATAATTTTTAGCCAAATATACTTTCATTCCTTTGTTAATCATATTTTTCCTGCTAATCATTTATATAATAAAATTACTATTAAATTCATTTGCTCGCAAATTTGCTAAATTAGATCCACTGACAACCAAAGACTGAACTTGGATTTAAAAGTGCAAATTGGTGAATTCCAGAATCCCATTTTTTTTTCCTTAAACTATATCATCCAGTTGTTATGTCTGAGTTTTAAAGTTGGCTTAAAAAAATCGAAGACTGTTGCATAGGAGATTTGCATATTAATTTTGTTTCTACCATGAAGGTCTCAATTTTTTCATCTGTAAAGTAAGGAATTTGACTAGCATGATTTCTGAAGTTCTTTAAAACCCTCAGCTCTAGAATATTAGGCTTTCTACTGGGAGGAAGGGACTGATATGTTCACATGAAATGGTAGTGACATATGTCACAAACCTGAGAAAAAAAATTCATCTAGGAGAGAGATATACTTGAAATGGATGTGACAAGTGTTGAGAACTTAGGAATTAGAGCTTCGTTATTTCTGCAAATACCATCATTCTGGGCCATTTAAACAAAAGCAATTTCTCTGTCTATTCCTATGTGATTTTTATTCACATTTTTCACAAATATTCACTCATTTTATAAATAGTTATTAAGTGTCATCTATGTAGCAATCACTCTTCTACTATGTACTATTGCAGATAGTTTTCATTTCAGATTTTTTTCCTACATGCTAAAAATAAAGTATAGAGAATTGTGGGTTCAGGAGAGAGTGCTTTAGAACATTTTGAAATACTGAATTGTATGTGAGAGATGATCTGTCCACCAGCTGCTTCTCTTCTCGTTTTCATCCCCACTCACATTCTGCACAATTCTTTGAAGGTTCTTTCTGAAGATTTTGTGTGCAATGAGGGGATAATTTTGATGCACAAAGTGGGAATTGAAGGAGGTAAGATTAGTGTAAAATATTAAGATGGACACTCAGTGTAGCCAGAGATGAGAGAGAAAGTAGCCAGGAAAGAGATGAAAGAAATCTAAAAGAAAAAATGCCTGTTTGGGCCAGTGCCACGGCTCACTTGGTTAATCCTCTGCCTGCAGCACCGGCACTCCGGGTTCTAGTCCTGGTTGGGGCTCCAGGTTCCGTCCCGGTTGCTCCTCTTCCAGTCCAGCTCTCTGCTGTGGCCCAGGAAGGCAGTGGACGATGGCCCAAGTGTTTGGGCCCTGCACTCGTATGGGAGACCAGGAGGAAGCACCTGGCTCCTGGCTTTGGATCGGCACAGCGCGCAGGCCGTGGCAGCCACTTGGGGGGTAAACCAACAGAAGGAAGACCTTTCTCTCTGTCTCTGTCTCTGTCTCTGTCTCTCTCTCTCTCTCTCACTGTCCAACTCTGCCTGTCAAAAAAAAAAAAAAAATTCCTGTTTGTAGATAGACTTGTCCTCATGCCCTAGAAATCACTTTTGGTTTCTTGGCAAAAGCATAGCCTTTATGTGAGTGTGTGTGTCTGTGTGTGCACACCCATAGTTGGCATGCATTTCTACTTTGCATATATGTCTTAAGTGGCCAAAATATTTTGCTTCGTGTTTTTTTTAAACTTGGTGACATTCCATTTTTCTATTTATTTTATTATATTCATAATAAGTCTGTATTTTATAAAAATCCCTATGAGCAAAACTATCATGTAAGAAGACACTTGCATTAGAAATACGTGCCTTGAAGCAGCACAGGCTTCTCTGCGTTCAAGACTTAATTCCTTATATCTAAACTGTGCCAGCCCACTTTCAGGTTTCTCCAGCTTTCAGGCTGTATATGTCATCTGCATTCCGTTGTTTATGTGTTTATTTTGGGAATGAAACATTTAGAAAAAGCGAATCTGCTTCAAGAAATGTGAAGTGAGAATTCCGTCACGAAGTAAATACTGAAATCAAGTGGCATTTATTTTTCACACATCTTTTATTGAATTTTATATTTTTGGATGTCACCTTTTAGGGAGCCTGCAATAAACAGTATATAAAGCATGAAACAACTGTCAGCTGAAATTCACATGTTAAATTGTGGTAAAAGTTTGAATATTGGAGTTTATTGTAAAGTAGGGGTTTTTTTTTTGTTTCATTTTCAGTTTGGAGTGGTTAAGAACTTTTGAGAAAATAACAATTTTTAATCCTAGCTTAAAATCTCAGTACTGAAAGTCTTTAGGATATTTTCTTATGCCATAATTTATTCAACAAATGCATATTAAATCTTTAAAACAACCATTATACTTAGTGAAATGAGCCAGTACAAAAGACACAAATACCACATGTTTTCCCTGATCTGTGGCAACTAATAGAGTACCATAAATGTGATGTATAGGAGTGAAATTGATATCTTGAGATTTGATGATTGTGTACAGCTCTTGTCTCCACTGTTGAGGAACAGTGTTTTTCTCTCTATACTATTTGTTGAACTCTTTACTTAGTGTAGGGTTAATCTTATGAGTATAAAATAAACTGAAAATAAATCATTATAAAAATTAAGAGAGGGAAAAGGAGAGGGAGGAGGAAGAAGGATGGGAGTGTGGGTGTGAGGGAGTAGGGTGGAAAGTATCACTATGTTCCTAAATCTGTATATATGAAATTTGTATACCTTAAATAAAATGTTTGAAAAATAAAGACAAAAAATAAAATAGAACATGACATTAGATGTAAAACAAACAAACAAAAAAGAGAACTACAGAAAGTATAAATCATCTGTCTTTATTAAAAAAAAAAGTCTAGGGACAGGTGTTGTGGTGCAGCTGGTAAAGCTGCTGCTTGCTACACCTGTCTCCTATCAGAGTGCCCGAGGTTGAGTCCTGCCTCGGCTTCTTATCTGGTTTTCTGCTAAGGGAACTGGGAGGCAGCAGGTTATGGCACAAGTACTTGGGTTCCTGCCACCCTCATGGGAGACCTGGATGGAGCTCCTGGCTCCTGTCTGTAGCTTCAACCAAACCTGGCTGTTGTAGGCATTTTGGGAGGAAACCCAAAGGATGGAAATCTCTCTCTCTCTCTTTCTGTGTGTGTGTGTGTGTGTCTCAAAGCTACTTTTGTAATTCTTGCGCTTGACTTACTAATAAAATATATGTCAGCCACCTTTTTAAACCACTTGTGGAAAAGCTATGTATCTTGGATTCTAATATTGTAAAGGTGAACATAACATATCTAAGGAGAGGCACTTCAAATCCATTATGAAATGTTCATCACAGTAGACAAGGAATCCCCTGTTAGAAGGATTTCATTATTCCTCTTATTCATTCAGTACCAGCTAAGATAAATCAGAAGATAATCAGAAAATCATCAGTATCCAGAAGAGATCAAAGTGGCTCATCTTTAGCTTCCAGCAAGGCACACCTGACATTTCACGTTCTCAAGAAGTAAATTAATAGGTTGTCCTGCTCTAACAGTGGACACCAACATTATCATCTTCAGTTCCACAGATGATTTATGTCCATAATTCAAGTAAAGGTTTCCAGGAGCAAATAAAGATTTGCCAAAAGTGAAACAAGGAGAATTAAGCAACATCAATGTGTTCCTTCCTCAACCTATTCTATAGGTTAGTTCTTTGTGGTCAGCTACCACCAAGGATGGCAACTCCAGACCATGTAGCCAGGTGACCCTATTCTGTCAATTTAAACACGATTCCAACTCAGTTTCTTCTAAAGCTTATCTTATTCATATTTGCAATATCCACCATAAAGTCCCGACACTAGTTTATCACTTCCTTAGATATTGAAATTTATTTAGAACCCCTAAATCTAAACAGCATAGACTTTGATTAATGTGGTTCCCTGAATTTTTTAGGGCTTCTAAATACAACCTCTGGAATAAATCTTTCAGATAGGTAGCAAAATATAAGGAAAAATATAAAAGGAACTTTTAAAGTAAGTGCTTGGGATCCATATATAAGGAAGTTAGTTTCCAGCATTTGAATAATATACATTTCAAAACAGTGCAGTCATAAAGTAGTAGTGGTCTTAGGAATAATAAGAGGGAATTTATAGAAAGTGAACAAGGTTAAGTAGTAAACACAGAAAAAGTTGACAAAAGAAGCAGAATACTTAATCTGTGAAAGGCAGCCTTGGGATGGTGGGATGTCAGGAGGTGAGGCTGGAGATAATCCTTAGTGGATATAAACAGGAATTTACTTTATCTCTACTTCGTTCTCTGCAGAAAGTTACAAGAGTTTTCTTAATTTTTATTTTGTTTTTGAAGTATTGTCTTTTTTTATAGCCCTGAAATCTTACTGATTTTGACTAACCTAACCCTCTAATTTTGTGAGCCAAGAAATAAAATTAGACATAACACCAGTCACAATTCTTTTAAGTTACAACTCTTTGTGCACTACTGTTAAATTTAATTGTATGGATGCTAATCATAATTCACTTATAGAATAGTTATCAGAATATGCAACATGTTTGGGTAGCAAGAAGACAGGCAAAGGAATCTGGCCATGCCTTGTATGTGTGTGTGCAAGTATGTGTGTAGATGTGTGTGTGTGTATATGTGTGTATGATTACACAGAGAAATCTTATCCTTCTTGTCTAGGCTTGACAGAGTAAATACTCATGATACAGATATGTATTTGCAAAACTGCCAATTTTATTATCTTTGCTAGTTGTCTGCTAGAAATAAGGAACTTGGCCTGTTTGATTCACTGCAATATTCCTATAGGATAGCATTCAGAAGTGGCTAAGTATTTGTGGAAAGAATGCACAAACATATTGATTTTTCTATTAAATGTATTTTTGCCTAATATGTTCATTGTTAGGCAAATTGCTTAAAATAGTATGTGGAAATAAAATGTCTATGAATAACATAATATTGTCAGTGTGCAGGGAAAATCTATTGATTTCTTTGATAACCTCAAAATGTGATCAGGTGCCTGGACTCTGCACACACTCCTTGAACAAATGTCCTTTGGTCTTTTGTGGTACATGACTGTGTCTCCCACTCTGCACTGGACCAGAAATATTGAAGAAAAAGCTGTGATACCATCGGTCACTTCTGGATTTTTCTGGAAATTTTTACCATGCTGGCAGAAGTAGGGATGCCAGAATGTTAATTGTAAGAGTCTGCAATTGATCCTGAAAATTGAAAATCATTCTGGGCTCAGAGGTATTCAAAGGAGATGCATCTGTGGCATTGTAAATGTGCTAGTGTTGCTGGAACTGCTCAGCCAGGCGGCCAAGAATCAGTATGGCTGTTATGGAGAGCAATGATCGTCCAAATGCCTGAGATACTGCAAATATGAGAAGAGCAACAGAAATATGAAGAGCAGTTGACATTCCTTCAACAGAAAGAGCTAGAGTATAAATTTGGAGAGCATAAAAAAACAACTGTACACATTAGGAAAGACAAATCTGTGTCCAAAACCAAGATTGTTAGCCTGGATGTGGTTGCCAAAATACTGATAGAAGAAAGCCTGGATTCCCTAGACCAGAGGAAATTGGCAAGATTAGGTGGCTATTCCTCAGAAATTGGAAGTCTGGCAGCTGTTTACAGATGGAAAATAGAGGACAGTTCACAAAATATTTTTTTTAATTTTTTGCTTAAAGGAGGGGAGCCAGTGTTGTGGTGGAGCAGATTAAGCCCTCACCTATGAAGCCAGCATCCCACATGAGCACCCTTTGCGGTCCCAGCTGTTCCAGTTTGGATTCAACTCCCAGTTAATGTGCCTAGGAAAGCAGCAAAAGGTGGTCCAAGTTCTTGAGCCTCTGCAGCTCATGTGGGAGACCTAGATGGGGTTTTGACCTGCTAAAGTCCCAGGCATTGTGGCTATTCAGGGACTAACCTTAGATGAAAGATCTCTTTCTCTCTGCCTCTCATTCTCTCTCTCTAACTCTGCCTTTCAAAGAAATAAATCTTAAAGTTTTAGCTTTGTGCATTGGCATATACAAATATTTTCAGTATGTTTAACTGTATTTTATAAACTGGATATGTATTAGGATAATATTGATATTATTTTATATGGCTTTACTGTGAAAGAGAATTATGTTTTAACTAAAAATGATTGACCATAAAACAAAAATATTACTGAAACTTAAATGCTTATTGACAATTCATAAAAGTAATTTTAACTTATCAAACAGATATTTATAGACAAGGCACTTTATAATACAAATGTAACCATGATCTTAAGTAATGACAGTGTTTCCACATTGGGAATACACACTGTGGAACATGAATAAAATCCTCTCTTTAATAAAGAATCCTGCCGCCTGAGAACTGGTTCCAAATCATGGAGCGGATCAGTGGAAATGGAATCTTGTTCTTTTTCTCCTTGACATTTTATTTTTTTTTTAAATATTTACTTATATATTTGAAAGTGAGAGCTACACAGAGAGAGAGACAGAGACGGAAACAGAGAGATTCCATCTGCTTGTTCACTACCCAAGTGGCCACAAAGGCCAAGGCTGATCTTGACCCAAGCCAGGAACTTCACCTGGGTCTCCCACATGTGTGGCAGTGGCCCAAACACCTGGGCCATCCTCCACTGCTCTTCCCAGGCCCCTAGCAGGGTGCTGGACCAGCAGTGGAGCAGCTGGGACCCAAACCAGTGCTCTTATGGGATGCCGGTGTCACAGGTGATGGCTTTATCAGGTGTGCCACAATACCAGCCTCACTTCTTTATGTTTTTTCTGAATCCTTATCCTCAGTATATAAAAATACTTGTTTTGCCTATATTCTTCTCTTAAAATTAAGAATCCAAAAGTTACCTCTCTTTTGCCTTTCTCTCTTCTCTTTCTCTCTTTCTTTCTCTCTCTCTCCCCCTCAAAAAAAAAATCACTTAGGAAAAGGTAACAGAAAAAATTAAAAACATCTACTTCTCCACTGCCCTCCATCTCACCCCATTTTTTCTGACCCATGATTATGTAGTACTTAGCATAGTGGTTAGGCATGCTGGCTCTGAAATTTCAACAGGTATTCTAATCTACATCTTCCATCCTTGTAGCTCTGTAATGATTAAGTTCTTTAAGTTGTATATGCTACAATAACTTTATTTGTAAAATTGATGTAATGATGGTACCCAACTCATAGAATTATTGTTAAATTTAATGAGACTTTGTATAATGTACTTAGAAATGATAATATCTTGTTCTTTCTCAGTACTGGATTTTGTCATTATTATTAGCCAATAAGTCTACTGGACCCATCATCTGAACCTTGTATTGGCAAAGATCATTAATGCCTCAAGTTACCATATTTCAGTGTGAGGGACACCTGTTATCTCAATGTTATCTCAATGTAATGATGAATAACACTTTGTTTTAATCTCAGAAGTGTGGCAAGTTGGAAAGAAATGACGTGGTCACCCTAACAGTAAATCTATTGAAAAATCAACTAGTCCAGAATCATGCCCATAGTCGTTGTATCTGCCCATAAGGGTTGCAAGGACTAGGGGTTAGCAGGCCTCAAATAGTTTCCCATTATGACCCAGAACTCCAAAGAAAATGCTCTGCTCCTGAATTTGACCAGGTTCACAAAGATTATTTCATGTCAACAATATTTATGTTATGCTGACTACATGCAGCGATACTGAAAATTACCTACACACCATTTAGGAAATCACTATCTTACATCCTCTATTTTTTTAATATATTTGACATGTAGAGTTATAGATAGTGAGAGAGAGAGACAGAGAGAAAGATCTTCCTTGCATTGGTTTATCCCCCAAATGGCCGCTACGGCTGGCACTACGCTGATCTGAAGCCAGGAGCCAGGAACCAGGTGCCTCTTCCTGGTCTCCCATGCGGGTGCAGGGCCCAAGCACTTGGGCCATCCTCCACTGCACTCCCGGACCACAGCAGAGAGCTGGATTGGAAGAGGAGCAACCGGGACTAGAACCTGGCGCCCATATGTGATGCCAGCGCCGCAGGCGGAGGATTAACCAAGTGAGCCACGGCACCGGCCCTCTTACATCCTCTATTTTGCTGAGCTATTTCACTAGTCACATTTCAATATCTTCTTCAGGTCTTCAGTTTATTACATTCAAGATTAAATATTCTTACTTTAGGTCCAGCCTAAGACCTCTTCAGTGCATAAAAGTATCAGTGTACAAACCAGCAGATGTCACAACTGAAAAAATCATTCACCTGATCCAAGAAATCTATTTCTCTGAAAAATAACTTCACTGCACCAAATATATATGAAATTCTTGTTGAATCCCTGCTCTGTGATGTTCAGTCCATACATAGTAAAAATCCAGAACACGTTTTAGAATTGTAGAGTATCACATCACCTACAACGGGATCAAGGACCAAAGATCTTTTTTATCAATATCCCATTCTTGAAACCCTGATCTTGTGAAGGAGATCTCATACATGATGTCCAGTTAAAACTTGGAAATAAGCTACTCTCCCAGGTTCGAGCACAGATCATCCAACAAGCAAGAAGCATCCTTCTACCAAGCAAATATTCTTTTTCACCAGTCAAAATTTGACTAGCAATCACCAGGCCAACCTCATACTGGTACAGTTCCGGTATTGCAACATTCTCTGCTGTGAGCGTGTAGGACTCAGATTATGCTGTGATTCATCCTTGGACTGCCTTCCTGATTAATGTAGCATCTTTATGGGATAGGACGAGCTCTACACTTGCAGTTTGGTTAGGTGAGACCCATACACTTTTCCTTATGCTTTTTAGTCTAATTGTAGAAGCTTTCTTCATTTGTCATTTCCAAAACATCAGTTACTGGTTGCTGGATATGCCCTTAACTTTTCATATGTGAAGAGGTAACTCACAACTGTGCTTGCTATAGATTTTAAGTACTGTCTATTCACCAAATTCATTGCTACCTGCTACCTACCTAAGTGGATATTCTAATAATGCACACTTTCATAATTTGTTAGCAGACTGTTTTTCCCTTTTATTTTTCTGAGATTATTTTTATTTTTTAAAAAAATTGTTTTAATGTGAGCAAGTTTCATGTATTTCATATATACAGATATAGGAGCATAGTAATACTTCCCACTCCATGTTCCCTCCTGCCCACACTCCCACCCTCCCTCCTCCTTTCTTTCTTCTTCTTTCAATTTTGAGAATTTTGAGATTTATTTATTTGAAAGAGAGAGAGAGAGAGCGAGGAAGAGAAGGAGGAGGAGGAGGAGGAAGTAGAAGAGGAAGAGGAGGGAGGGAGAGAGAGAGAGAGAGAGAGAGAGAATCTTCTACCCTCAGATTCACTTTCCAATTGGCCACAATAACTAGATTTGGACCAGGTCAAAGCCAGGAGGTGGGAACTTCACCCTGCTCTCCCACATGAATGGCAAGAATCCAAGTATCTGAGTATTCTTCCACTGCCTTCCTAGAGGCACTAGCAGGAAGCTGAATCAGAAACAGAATAACTAGAAATTGAACCTGCATTTCCATATGAGATGCTGGTATTGCAAGTGGTAGCTTAACCTGCTGTGCCACAATGTTGGCCCCAGTTGTTTCCTTTCAGATGTCAGTACTCGAACTCCTAACTTTTCTCCATATCTGCCTTATGTCTCTATTCTGATATTTCCCTATTTTATGGGGCTTCCAGAATGCCCCAAGTCTGAATATTTCCAAGCAAAAATAGTCATCTTCCTTTAGGGCATTTACTAGCTCTGAAACCTTGAGACATTTACCTACTACTTCTGTGACACAATTTTCTGTATAAAAATATGATAATGCTTTTCCTGACTATTCAAAGGGTTTTTTGTGGGTGAAATAAAAGTGTGATTTTTATGTATAAAAATGATTTTTAATTATAAACTAAATTCAAGTTATTATGCATTAATTCACACATGAATATTACATACTATTTCCTATAATGACTTTTATTGGGAATCTTTGATTTTAGAGTGTCTTAATATCTCAGGAAAAAAGCAAGTCTTAGCGAATGTATGGTTTGCAATGGAAAAAACTACCAGAGAAAAACATCGTGATTTTTTTTTTCACTTCTCCTGTTGTACTTGACAGCATTTTAGGGAAGCTGATTCATTTGTCTTTTCCAAAACATCAGTGACTCTGGTGACTGGATATGCCCCTTTGAAAAAAACTTGTTTTCAATCTCATTGCTTTGGTGGGAGGCTTAGACAGATTTAGGTAAAAAAATAAAATAAAATAAAATTTATAAAAAGTGGCTGGAATATTAGACAGTCTGATCCAAAGACTTGTCACTTTATGTTAGCATAATCCTATAAGGATTCTAATGCTACAAGTTGTTATCCTTTGAGTCAACTTTGTTTGTGATGACTTATTTTTATATTGGTTCAAAACGTGGTATGTTGCTTTTACTTGCTAACTCCAGTCATTTTGGATAAAAATATTTTTTATTTTAACATTTTCATGTTACATCCCTTGAAAATATGTACATATTTATTTGTAATAGAATAATACATAGTTTTAAGCAAAATAAGTAGAAATGATGTCAGATTTTTTCAAAAATTTAAGTGGCTTGATAAACTTGCAGTCCTAAATATGTAATACTGAAAATATTATTGAAATGTGTAAGATATTATTGCTAAACCTTCAGTATCAAGACTTTTCAAACACACAATAGAACCTATATTTATTAAGCTCACTCATTTCAAGTAAAACTGTATTGGGATACTATAGGTTGAGTACATCGTTGCAAAGAAACAATTACTTACTAATCCATATTGAAAGGATAAGGAATTGAGAAAAACAGGGTAAAATTTAAAGCACATTGAAGGGAATAAAGTAAAGGGGTTTCATTTATTGAGGATCATCTCAACAAGAGGGAAACAAGAGGGGTTAAAATTAAGATTGTAACTTTGAGATCATTGGGGCATAGGATCTGCAGACAGAATCCAGGCATTGAACAATGGGGCAAGTATCACTGGGAATACTCTCAATAAAACCTGGGACACAAAAGGGTCCCTTTTTGGGGGAAGGTAGAAATAACACTTGTTACAAACTACAAGAAAAATTATCTGTCTCAAATCTTGATAACCAATGGAGCAAAAAACTCTCTGTTGATTTTCAACCATGAACTGTTCTTCACTTAAGCCTGGGGAAATCCACAGTTCTTGTACAGACTGAGAATAAAGCAAGAATTCAACTGAAAACCATCCTTGGTTGGGAGTATTTGTAGGCAGTTGCAGAAATTAATGCTAAGTCTTTCTAGAGCAACTCACTTAAAATAAGGTTTTAAATATTGTCTTAGATAAGCATTTGAAAAGAATAAACTCACAATAAAAATTCAAAAAAGGAAACACAGTAAGAGTAAACAGAATAATGTTTAATACCTTAAAACCTGTAAAATCTTTATTTTGAAAATATAAGATTAGGCCGGTGCCGCGGCTCAATAGGCTAATCCTCCACCTAGTGGGGCTGGCACACCGGGTTCTAGTCCCGGTTGGGGCACCGGATTCTGTCCTGGTTGCCCCTCTTCCAGGCCAGCTCTCTGCTGTGGCCAGGGAGTGCAGTGGAGGATGGCCCAAGTGCTTGGGCCCTACACCCGCATGGGAGACCAGGAGAAGCACCTGGCTCCTGCCTTCGGATCAGCACAGTGCACCAGCCACAGCGCGCCAGCCATGGCAGCCATTGGAGAGTGAACCAACGGCAAAAAGGAAGACCTTTCTCTCTGTCTCTCTCTCACTATCAACTCTGCCTGTCAAAAAAAAAAAAAAAAAAAAAAGAAAATATAAGATTAGAACATTTAAAGTATGTATAACATGTATTTAAAGTGGAAATAGTTGTGAGGGAAAACAGACAAAATGTCTGCACATATGTGAATAAACATGTTGGAAATCTAGTTTTGAAAATACGAACATTGAGATTAAAAAAATACAATAGAGATGTTTCACTGAGTTAAAGGGAGATTTAATGAACTGTAACTAAAATAAGAAGTATTATATAAATGTAGTTTAGGGCCGGCGCCATGGCTCATTTGGTTAATCCTTCACCTGCGGCACCAGCATCCCATATGGGCACCATGTTCTAGTCCCGGTTGCTCCTCTTCCAGTCTAGCTCTCTGCTGTGGCCCGGGAAGGCAGTGGAGGATGGCCTAAGTGTTTGGGCCCTGCACCCATATGGGAGACCAGGAGGAAGCACCTGGCTCCTGGCTTCGGATCGGTGCAGTGTTGGGCCATAGTGGCCATTTGGAGGGTGAACCAACAGAAGGAAGACCTTTCTCTCTGTATCTCTCTCTCACTGTCTAACTCTGTCAAAAGAAAATGTAGTTTAAAGAAGAAAAATAATGGAAAATACGGAAGAATTAAAGATATAAAGAAGTCATGGATGTTTAACATTTATCTAATAAAAAACAGAAATTAGGAAGGTAACACGAGGTAGGAATAACATGTAAACCTTGTGAAAATTGACAAAAAAAATGCCAAACTACATATTCACAAAACTGAACAGTTGTATGAATAAAAAAATCATACCAAGTAACATTATTGTGAAAATGAAAAAATGCCAATGACAAAATAGCTTAAAACCAAAAGAAAAAATTAAATTATCTTTCAAACAAAAAAAGGGTAAGTCTTAGGATGTCATTTGACTTCTCAATAACAATAGTCAGTTAGATGGCAATGATATAATGTGGTAAGAGACCATCAAGACTGACAGCCAGATTGATTTACTCAGTGGGAATATTTTTTGGAACAAAGGGATATCTGTGACATGTTCAAACACAATAAAACAGAAATTTGCTACCAAGAGATACTCATTAAAATCAATTCTTTTTTTTTTTTACTTAACATGAAATCTGCTTTACTGAACTTCCAAGTGAACAATAGAGTATTATTAATTACAGACACAAAGATACACACAAGCTCTCTGGACTTGCATAATTGAAACTTTATACCTCCTCAACAGCAGTTCCACATCTTGCCCTCGCTCCACAACCCTGTTTCTGTGAGTCTGACTCTTTTAAATACCTCACATAATTGAAATCATGTAGTCCTTTTATAACTGATAGATTTCACTTCCTCCAAAAATGAAAAAAAAATAGAACTACCATATGATCCAGCAATCCCACTTCCAGATACATATCTAAAGGAAATGAAATCAGGAGCTCAAAGAGACATCTGCACTGTCACATTCGTTGCAGCATTATTCACAACAGCGAAATTCTAAAGGATGTTAGTGAGTGAGAAATAGCTTTCAGAGAGATCTGAGATGCAAGAGGAAATCATAGGCAAAGAGCACAACACATGACTAAATCTAAACAGATATTAACTGTATAAATGACTATAATAATGTCTTGTGTGTGTGATTTTAAAAATTATATATATATATACACATACTGGTATCATGTATTGAAAATATTTAAGTGTGTGTTAGCTAAAATGTATTGCTTAGGAAGGAGTACAGTTACTAAAATCATTAGCCTTTGAGATGTACAAATCTTCACAAGTTCTTATGTTATCATTGAGAGGAGTAAAATGAACTGTATGACACTGAAACAAAGAAATGGAATGAGAAAAAATTAGTAAATTAATGAAAGACAAAATATGTCATGTGCCACATAAAAAGCACAAAGTGACAACATAGAAATGTTGTATTAAAAGATTAAGAGAGGACTTAAGAACCAAAATCAAACTATGTATCTAAAATATTGACATATGAACATATGTAAAATGTTCATAACATGAACAAATGATACAAAATAAAATAAAAATTGAAAAATGTTGACTAAATGAAAACTGTCTATGTTAAGATCAGAAAAATAGAGGCTATAAAGTAAAAAGAAAAATTATTGCTGCTAAAGAGGTTTACTTATAAGAAATATTCTGTTCTTCAAGAAGATGTAACTACATTTCTAGGCAGTTAATACCAAAGCTTCAAAAGGAAAATTTACAGAATAAGAAGGAGCAGTCAAATCCACAAATCACAGTGGAAATTTTGACATAACTTTCAAAGAAATTGTTAAGTCAATAAAAAGTAAGTATGTATTGAAGATATGATAACCATTCTTTGCTTCTGCAAATAGATACGGTGGGATGGTTGGAAGAGAAAGAGAAAGACCACAAGATGATACTGTATTCTATGAAATACATAATATGCATCCCATTTAAGCATACATAGAATATTCAGGAAAATTTTCATTACTAGGTTCCAAAGCAAGTCACAACAAATTTCAGAGAACTGATATCTCTCCGACTATGTTCTCTGACCATATAACAATTAAAATAAGATAATTTATAAGAAATACAACTTTAAAGGCTTCATATAAATGATATTATGAAACATGCTTTAAAAACACCTCTGTAGATCAGTATAGATGTAAACATAGTTTTGCCAAACTTTGTTTTTTATCTTTGTCAAACAAATGGTTAAGAATGATATACAACAGTTTTAATTAGCTATGGTTATTTTAAAAATGTACTATATGTGAGTGAAATTGACATTTCTCACTGTTTCTTGTTTATAGCTCTTGTTTCTATTCCTGCTGAACTATGATCTTTTAACTTTTTACTTGTTGAATTCTTTATTTGGTGGAGCATTAAGCCTTTAACTATAGTGTAAATTGATGTTATCTCAAAAATAAAAAAATAGAGAGATAGGACAGAGGAAGGAATGGAGGGAGGAGCAAATGGAGAAAAGAAGGCAATTATTATAGTCTTAGAATTGTACCTATAAACTACATAAAATGTGTTCTCTTTATGTTAAGTAAATAAATGAATAACTGGGAAAATATATGCTGTCTAAATAATCAAATAAAATATTGTCAAAACATACTTTAAAATATTAGTAATTCAAAAAAGAATTCTTTTTTTAAAGGTTTATTTATTTGAAAGGCAAAGTTACAGAGAGGCAGAGGCAGAGGCAGAGAGAGAGAGAGAGAGGTCTTCCATCTGCTGGTTCACTCCCCAGATGGCCACAATGGCTGGAGCTAGGCTGATCCAAAGCCCGGAGCCAGGAGCTTCTTACAGCTCCCACGTGGATGCAGGGGCCCAAGGACTTGCGCCATCTTCTACTGCTTTCCCAGGCCATAGCAGAGAGCTGGATTGGAAATGGAGTAACCAGGATTCGAACTGGCACACATATGGGATGCCAGCACTGCAGGCAGTGGCTTTACCTTCCAAGCCATAGCACTGGCCCCCAAAGAAGAAATCTTAGAAAATACTTTGATAAGGGTCTGCGCTGTGGCTGCTGGTTCGAGATCTGGCTGTTCCACTTCTGACCCAGCTCTCTGCTATGGCCTGGGAAAGCAGTAGAAGATAGCGCAAGTCCTTGGGCCCCTGCATCTACGTGGGAGATCCGGAAGAAGCTCCTGGCTTCTGGCTTTGGATAGACATAGCTCCAGCCTTTGTGGCCAATTGGGGAGTGAACCAGCGGATGGAGGACCTCTCTCTCTCTGCCTCTCCTTCTCTCTCTGTGTCTAACTCTGACTTTCAAATAATTAAATAAATCTTTAAAAAAATACAATCAAACAGTCAAATTTGTGTTATTCAAACAAAGGGGATTTAGAGAGACATTTATATTGTATTTATTAGAATGAGAAAAATGTGGAAGTGAATTGACTTATCTAATATAAAAGTTAGGAAAGAATAATATAGTAAATTTGAAGGAAATATACGTGGAAGAAAGGAAATAATAGGGACAAGAGCAGAAGTTAACATAATAGGAAGTAAACATAAAATGGGGAGAATCTATAAATCAAAAAAGTAAAAAAGAAAATTCCCTGAAAGCATTAACTACTGAAGAAAATATGATGCCTTATTTGACACTTATATACTTACATGGTACAGGTGCAAGTGTAACTTGGTATAACCACTTTGAAATACAATTTAGCATATGTTTTGTGGTTGTAGGCAAACGTACCCTATAACCCAACCACTCCAGTATGGGTTTCTATAAGAAACTCCTGGGACTGGGCACCTGGAAATAGGTACAGAAATATTCATAGATTCAAAATGGTGCACACATGAGAACGAAGGGAGATAATGTTCTTTTCTGATACTGTGTTGTGTTATGATGGTCATAGAGTCAGTGTGCTTTGTGCCTTACAAACAGTTAATATGAGTTTGCTTCTACTCAGTACTTAATAAAAATTGGTCCTACGTTTGGCACATGGGGCCTCAGGGAAAAGATCCGCTAGCCAGGGTAACTTGGCTGGTGGTGTGGGCAAGTTATGGGTTGGTAGGCTAGATACTCTGATTCATAAAAACCATTGACCAATTAGAAATCTAAAATTACATTTAAAAGTGATTTTTGAAACAGAAATATCTTCTGGAAGATCAAGCCCATTACACATGAACACTCCTTTCAGCATTACGTCATGCAGCAATTGCTTTCATCTGTTCAGTTCTCACTTTTCCTCACTGAAATCGTAGTCCACGTTGCCATTCTTTCCTCTCTGCAGCACTGTAGCCCTCTCTGAATCAGCCTCCTCGCATTCACCCTGGCTTCCTGCAATACATTCCCTGAACGTATGCGGCCGGAAGAATGTTTCCCTCCAAACAGTTCTCTCATCCTCGGATCTGCCCCAAATTTCTAGTCAACCGGGTTTTCAATGACTTATCATTCCTTGCATCATAAAGGAACATGTCAGCTGTACCTGCGAATCCTGTCATTGGGCCCAAACTTCTGGTTCTTTTTTTTTATTATTATTATTTTGCATTTCCTCCTCCTCCTGACATTTCTTTTTCTCATATCATTATGTTCTGGAATACACCCTCGCCTGCACTCAGCTCAGGCTATTCAGTGCCCACCAGTTAAGATTTGCTTGCTTCACGCTGCAACTTTCTCCCAGTACACTGAGTCTCCTCCCCCTCAGCCAAATCATGCCTCTTACTCCAGCCAGAGCTAAAGTTTCACCTCCCACAAGAAGTTTTCGCTGATGGTTCCCTACTCTGAAATGCTACACACTTTTCTAGACCAGATGATTCGATTTAGTCCTTACTTATTTGCCCGTGATGTACCCAATCACTTAGGAGTCAGATGTCTTAAATTTCAACCATCCAAGATGAAACAGGAATTTGGAAACATGTAAAAGAAAAATAGGACTTGTAGAGAAAACAGCCTCTTAAATCCCAAGTATGCGTGAGTCTGTGTCACTTGGCTCTAAAGCTACTGAGGAGCCTCTTGGTCTCTGCTGAACACACAAATGTTCATGAACTCTGCTCCACTCTCTCTTGTGACAAAGGCAACCAAAATTCTGTTTTGTTTTCACTGTTTGACATCTTGACTACGTGAACTAATAAAAACCAAGTCTGAACCAATATACTTCTGGGAAAAGTCTGCATTAGCATTAGTAATGAAATCAATAATGCCAAATTATTCCAAAGATTGATTTTGTGTTGGGTTAAGTTCAGATGGAAACAATACAGCCTGCATCATGTGAAGATGCCCATTACATGAGTGAGGTTCAAAGATCCCTCAACCACAAAGGAAGTGAATAACCTAACAATATTATAGAACTGAAAGCAGACTTTTCATGGCACTAATATATCTAACTCTGGCAGCTTGAGATAAAAATTCAAAGTTTAGAACTTAAGTTTTACTACTAAATTGTTTCTTCTCTAATTTAGGTACCCTCATCGCCATAGTTTAAAAATACTAGGGTCTTGTTTATTGAGTTTCACTTTTGCAAAATGCAGAAAAACTATCCCAGGCCCTATTATAAGAGGGAGCATCTGAAAATTCAAAGGGCAAACTCCTGCTGATTCTGTTGTACTTGCTCTGAGCACTTCCCTTAATGTTGTGTTTTACAACCAGCTTTATTATAGTTCTCCTCTAACAAGCATTTTAGACATTGTTTCCTAGTCACATCAAATTTTAATACCACGTAGATATTCTGTATGCATTTATACCAAGTGTATATTTGCTGTATTTTTAAAATAATAAAAAAGTTTTATTAATTGTATTTATTTGAAAATGGGGGTGAAGAGGAGATCACCCATCTGCGGGTTTATTCCTTAAATGCCAACAACAGCCAGGGCTACAATGGTCTGAAGCTAGGAGCCCAGAACTCAATCTAAGGTTTCCCGTGTGGAATTGGAAGCTGAGCTGTGACTTAAACCCCAGCACTCTGATATGGAGTGGAGTCTTAACTGATAAGCCATATTTGTGCTTTATACACCAAAACAGTATTCACAAGTGTTTTAATTTAGTGCAGGATCAAGTACAAATTTTAGCCTCAAATTAAATAAAAAATTAGAAAACATTTAACTTCATTTTTTTTATTTGACAGAGTTATAGACAGTGAGAGAGAGAGAGATACAGAGAGAAAGATCTTCCTTCCGTTGGTTCACTCCCCAAATGGCTGCTACTGCCGGCGCTACACTAATCCGAAGCCAGGAGCTTCCTCCTGGTCTCCCATGCGGGTGCAGGGCCCAAGCACTTGGGCCATCCTCCATTGCCCTCCCGGGCCACAACAGAGAGCTGGACTGGAAGAGGAGCAACCAGGACTAGAACCCGGCGCCCATATGGGATGCCTGCGCCACAATTGGAGGATTAACCAAGTGAGCCACATCGCCGGCCCCTTAACTTCACTTTTTAACTGTCTTTGTTGAATATCTTATTTACCTATATAAATTGCAATGTTTTAAATTTTATATTTGAATTAGTAATTTATATAAAAACATTCTCCTCTCTCTCTGGGGAGTGGCAAAACTCCTCAACTTGACCTCTGGCTATATTGAGATGCCAGTGCATTGTATCCACATGGGTAGACTCCAGCAGTGGCAAGTGGCTACTGGCTGAGTAGGCAAACACTGAGAATGAAGGGGGACAGTAACAGGGTGGAGCTTCTTGGCATAGCTGCCAATGTCCCTAGGGTAGCCCTGTTTTAAAAAAAACAGGTGGAGGGGCCACATTTGTTCTGTAGGTCATTCTTGGCCAACCAGTAATCTAAATTATTTGCTAAAATAAATTTAGCAAGCTGAAATTTTACTCATGTGATACTGCCCCATTGCTCAAAATACTTCATCAATGTGGTTTTATTATGCTGTCTTGTGTTCCTGTTTGCGTCCCATTTGCTGTGACATTATCCTATATCTGCTGAGTGTTTCCTCTTTAGAAAAATGTTTCCATAAACCAACAGTGATCAAGAATTCAAGACCTGGAGGCAGAATCATCCAGGTAGATTATTAAGAATAACAATACATCCACTCTTGCTTTCTAGATGTGTTCATTCTGGCTGTGGAGGAATCACACTTTTTTAAAAAATTATTTCTACAAGGTGAACAAATATAATATATTTCATAAATACAAATCTATGAGTGTAATGGGACTTTGTACCTTACCTCCCTCCTGTCCTTGCTCCACCTCCCTTCTCCTCGTTGTTGGCTCTGAGGATACACCCCGTTTGATGGCAAAGCACACCCATCCTTCAAGGTGTATTTCCTGATGGCAGCAGGACTGTGCCTTCGATGGGTCATTTCATTATTCTGCTGGGCCAGCAGTTGCTTTGAGAGGAATACATCAAACTCAGGAGCATTAGCTGAAGTGTTACACTTCTATAGTGAATGAGTTTCTTAAGTGAAAACAGTGTTATGTGGAATATGGAAATATTGCATGATGTGTTTTGGAAGTCCACGACTGGTGTTGCTACCAGAAGAATGGGGTCATCAGGAAAGATCCATCCATATCTAAAACATGTGCCTGTTGCTCTGAGGATAAATTACTGCCTCTTCTGTGGTGAAGATAGTCCAGTGTAATGTACTAGTTATAGTAGGAGGACCATGGTTTGTTCATCCCTTCAGGGAATGGTGAATTCGATTTGGCATTGGCTTCTGGTGTCGGTAGGTTAGGATCTTAGCAATGGTGGTAGCTATTTCACACCTGGGATGGGAGTGGGGTTCCATGATATTTAATTTGTGAATAGATTTTATCACTACCTTACTGGCCACTTTGTCCCTGAGTCCATTTAGCAAGCAGCAGGGGACTGAGAAAAGAGCATGGCTAACATCCACAGATGGTTTATTTAATCTTCCAAATTATCACGAGCTTCAAAAAACTGTAAAATAAATGCTAATATTTTACGTATAGAATGACATCATGTTTTAAAATTTTTTTTTTTATTTGAAAGGCAGAGACACAGTGACACAGGTAGAGAGACAGATCTTCAACTATTGGCTCACTCCACAAATGCCTACAACAAGAGAAGCTGGAACTCCAGCCAGGTCTCTCACAGTGGGGGCAGGGATCCAAGTATTGAGCCATCACTGTTGCCTCTCAAGTGCATTAGGAGGAAGTCAGAATTGGAAGCAGAGTCAGGACCCAAACCCAGGCACTTGAACACAGGATGCAGGTGTGCCAACAGATGTCTGCACTGCTGTGCCAAATGCTTGCCTGCGTCATGGTTTAATACATAAAGTGAGTTCTTCCAGAAATATAGAAAGAAATAAAAATTTACAAAGTTGTGATGTTAGATTTTAATGTAGGTTTTCAAAGCTTGCACATCAGTAGAAAAAATAAAAACAAAACAGAGTTTTGGAGATTCAATAAACAAGTTCAATTTTGTATAAATAAATATATATATATATGAATACGTGTTTCCACTATGTTCATAAAAGTGTCACCCAAACTGATCATATATTGGACTGAATCATATGAAAGAACGATTCTTACAGATCAAAAATAGTCAAATATCAGTAGTTTTACTTCAATCCAGTTATTCATAAATCTTTTTTAATTTATTTATTTTTTGACAGGCAGAGTTGGACAGTGAGAGAGACAGACAGAGAGAAAGGTCTTCCTTTTTCTGTTGGTTCACCCCCTCACCCCCCAAGTGGCCGCTATGGCCGGCGTGTTGCAGCCTGTGCGCTGCGCCTATCCGAAGCCAGGAGCCAGGTGCTTCCTCCTGGTCTCCCATATGGGTGCAGGACCCAAGGACCTGGGCCATCCTCCACTGTACTCCCAGGCCACAGCAGAGAGCTGGACTGGAAGAGGAGCAACCAGGACAGGACCAGTGCCCCAGCCGGGACTAGAACCCGGGGTGCCTGTGCTGCAGGCGGAGGATTAGCCTAGTGAGCCACGGAGCCGGCCTCATAAATCTTTTTCTTAAAAGATTTATTTATTTATTTGAAAGTCAGAGTTACAGAGAGAGGAGAGGCAGAGAGAGAGAGAGAGAGGTCTTCCATCCGATGGTCCACTCCCCAACTGGCCACAACGGCCAGAACTGTGCTGATCTGAAGCCAGGAGTTAGGAGCCTCCTCTGGGTCTCCCATGCAGGCGCAGGAGCCCAAGGACTTGGGCCATCTTCCACTGCTATCCCAGGCCATAACAGAGAGCTGGATCTGAAGAGGAGCAGCCAGGACTAGAACCAACACCCATATGGGATGCATTAACCCACTGCACCACAGCGCAGGCCCCTATGCATAAATCTTAAAAAGTAATTTAATAGACTTTTAGGATAGCAATCTACAAGACAAAAGAAATAAACAACAATAAATGACCTCCCCTCAACACAGAAAAGCTTTTTGGATACTGATATTCAAAACTAAAATTACAGATTAATTGAAAACTTAAGAAAGGAAATCACTTAACATAAAAATTCATAACATCCACATAAACCAAACCAAACAAAATTTACATGCTCAAATGTGTTTAAAGAAGAGAACAGTTTTCTTAAAAATTTTTTTTTGTTGGGGCCCGCACTGTGGCGCAGCCATTTAAGGGCCTGGCCTGAAGTGCCAGCATCCCATATGGGCACCGGTTCTTGTCCCAGCAGCTCCTCTTCCAATCCAGCTCTCTGCTGAGAAAGCAGTAGAAGATGGTCCAAGTCCTTGGGCCCCTGCACCCATGTGGGAGACCCAGAAGAAGCTCCTGGCTCCTGGTTTCTGATCAGCTCAGCTCTAACCATTGCGGCCATCTGGGGAGTGAATTAGCAGATGGAAGACCTCTCTCTCTGTCTCTACCTCACTCTGTAACTCTATCTTTCAAATAAATAAAATAAATCTTAAAAAAAAAAAAAAGAATGTGGAAGATAAAATCACAAGTTCATTAAATTTTTTTTTTTTTTTTGCAAGGCAGAGTTCAAGAGAGAGGAAGAGACAGACACAGATCTTCCATTCCCTGGTTTGCTCTACAAATGGCTGCAACAACCAGGACTGCGCCAGGCTGAAGTGTGGAGCTTCTTCTGGGCCTCTCACATGAGTGCAGGGGCCCAAGCACTTGGACCATCTTCTGCTGCTTTCCCAAGCACATTAGCTGGGAGCTGGAAGTAGAATAGCTGGGACTCAAACTGGCACCCATATGGAATGCCAGTTTCTCAGGCAGTGGCTTACCTACTGTGTTACAGCACCAACCCCAACAGAAAGCTTGAAAACAAGTTGCTCAAATTAAGAAATTGGTGGGGCTGGTGCAGCAGGTTAACGCCCTGGACTGAAGTGCCCGCATCCAATATAGGCGCCAGTTCGAGACGCGGCTGTTCCACTTCCAATCCAGCTCTCTGTTGTGGTCTGGGCCCTGTGCCCTAGTGGGAGACCTGGAGGAAGCTCCTGGCTCCTGGCTTCAGATGGGTGCATCTCTGGGTGTTACAGCCAATTGGGCAGTGAACCAGTGGATGGAAGACCTCTCTCTCTCTCTTTCTCTCTCTGCTCTCTCTCTCTCTGCTCTCTCTGCCATCTCTTCTTCTCCTCTCTCTGTGTAACTCTGAATTTCAAATAAATAAATAAATCTTAAAAAAAAAGAACTTGGCTTAAAGAAAAAATAGTCTAAATAATCTAAATAGTAGGGAATACTCTAAATGGCAAAAATTTTGATGAACAGAAAGAATTTATAGTAAGGAAACAAAAAAACATCATCACTTACACATAGAAATACAATTGGCTGGGGACAACACTATGGCTCTCTGCCTCTCCCTTTCTCTAACTCTGCATTTCAAATAAATAAATAAACAAACAAACAATTAATGGAATTTGTTTTTTTTTTTTGTTTTAGCCTAGTGACATTGAATTCTGTAATGCTGATATTTAAAAGGGAATTTCAAGAACCTTGCAAAAATGCTATTAAACGATAAATTTATTTTTCTGTAAAATTTTTTAAATCCATTCATGTTTTTTTCATAATGTGCATTTTTCATGAACTTCATATTAGATATAATAACTTTTTGTATGTGCCTTAGTGTTTTATAGAAATTTCTTCATTTCCCATGTATATGCCCTTTTTTCATTTTTCCTGTCACCTAGCTAGGATCTCTAGAGCAACATTGAATTTTTAAAATGAAAATATTTAATCTATCACTGTTTAGTACAACATAGTCTATTGGCTTTTACTGCTCTTTTTCATCAGGCTGAGCAAGTTCTATTCTTTATAAGTTTTCTTGTAGTTTTAATCATGAGTTATAGTGAATTTTTCAAATGCTTTCTCTGGATCTTTGATAATTTGTTTCTTTTTTTAAAAAAGATTTATTTTATTTACTTAAAAGACAGAGTTAACAGAGAGAGGCAGAGAGAGAAAGGTCTTCCATCCACTGGTTCACTCCCCAGTTGGCTGCAATGGCCAGAGCTGCGGCAATCTGAAGCCAGGAGCCAGGAGCTTTCTCTGGGTCTCCCACTCTGGTGCAGGGGCCCAAGGACTTGGGCCATCCTCCACTGCTATGCCAGGCCATAGCAGAAAGCTGGATTGGAAGAGGAGCTGCCGGGACAAGAACCGGTGCCCATATGGGATGCTGGCGCTTCAGGCCAGGGCGTTAACCCACTGTGCCACAGTGTCGGTCCCAATTTTGTTTCTTTTTAATGTATTATGTGTCACCTTGGTTGATATTAGAATATTGAATCCTCTTATATTTCTGGGATAAACATCTTTGACCATGTTGTGTTATTCTTTTGATATATTATTAGACCCAATGTGAGGATATTTTACTAAGGATATTTACATCTGTGTTTATGAGAATAGTGTTCTGTCTCTTTATTTTGAGTAAGAAATGATTCTCATTAACATATACAAGTAGTATTGTCTGCAAAAGTGTGTTGCTATTGCTTCCTGTCCTTACTCTTCTCTTCTGCCTAGCTCAGATCAACCCTCTGGATGACATAGGAAAACTGTTTCCCAGGCCATCTCCAAACAACACAGGTCAAACAGCCAAGGAAGACTGTCCATAACCAGCTCTATGTCCCTATACCAGCTTAAAGAAAATGCAGAACACAGACTTCTCCCATTCCACCCCTGTGAGATTGTGGGTTACTTCTCAAGGGGAGAATTTTGGGTAGCAAGGTAGACATTAATCGATGTGTGTGAGAGGGGACAAAGAAAAACATGGGAAGTTTTTGTGTGGTCAAATGAAAAAAAAAAAAATAGAAGGAAGGCTTGGAAGCAGAGCAGCATTTGGTCCTTCTTTGTTCCCTAACCTTGTTAGGTGGGGCCGAGACCTCTCCCAGTGACATTTTAGAGGTATCTTCCCTGTCCTTCAACAAAGAGGGTTCATGGGTCCAGTGATATTGTACTCATGAAGTTCTGGGAGGAATTTCAAGAATTCTAGGTACAGGAAGCTCTCCATCCAGCAATATCCTGGTGGTGGGGGTGGTATGTAGGATCCATATAAAATTCTGATCAGACTGCACACTAGGCACTCAGTTCTTTGCTCAGATATCTACCCTGTCCATCAGATATATCTTCTTCATTAAACATTGTTATCTTTCTTACCACTAAAAGAAAGATATTGTGACATATCCAATCTCTTATGGATTCTCAAAGAGTTTGTGTAGAATTTGCATTGTTTCTTCCTTATATGTTTGTAGAAAATGCTGGTGACGCTATCTGAACCTGGAGTTTCCTTGGAGGAAGGTTGCTAGCTGTGAATTCCATTTCCATAATAAACAGAATTTTTCAG
The DNA here is from genome assembly GCF_051225735.1 of Oryctolagus cuniculus. Taxonomy (NCBI): domain Eukaryota; kingdom Metazoa; phylum Chordata; class Mammalia; order Lagomorpha; family Leporidae; genus Oryctolagus; species Oryctolagus cuniculus. Next base: position 100,691,883 of record NC_142871.1, on the reverse strand, counting down.
TTAATCTGTTTCTTCTTTGTGAGCTTTGGTAACATGTACTTCTAGGAATTTGTTAAATTCATTTATTTTCCTAAATTTATTGGCATGTATTTGAATAATATTCTGTTATCTACTGTTTGAAAGATCTATTATGCTGTTTTCTCTGTGGTTTATGATATTGTTAATTGGAGTTTTCTTTATTTCTTGATCATTTGAGGTACAGGTTCATCATTTTATTTTTCTCAAAAGCCACTTTCTGTTACATCGATTTTTCTCCATTGTTTTCTGTTCATTGATTTCTGTTCTTATCTTTATTATTTCCTTGCTTTTGCTTACTTGGTGTTTGGCTTCCTAATTTTTTCTTTCTCTGATTTCTTAAGCTGTGTGATCAAAGAATTTGTGTAAGACTTATATTCTCAGCTAATATATGCATTTAATTCTATACATTTCCCTGGTAGTATTTAGCTATGCTGAACAAATTGTGATATGTTCACCCATTACAAAATACTTTTGTTCTCCTAATAAGTTTTTTTACCAATTTGCTGTTTATCAGGGTGTATTTGAAAATTTTCATATGTTCTTTCTTAATCTTATTTAATTTAGATATTCTCAGAGGACATATGCAATATGATTCCAATTCTTAAACATTTATTGACATATTTTATGGCCTGAAAAATAACCTATCCCAGTGGTTATTATCACATCCACTTAAAAAATGCATATTCTGCTGTTATTGGCTGGAGAGTTTTTTAAATGTCAGTTCTATCATGTAGGTTGATGGTGTTGTTCAATTTTCCGTATTCTAATTTTCTGTATACTTGTTATATCAGTTACGAATGAGTTACATTGAAATATCCAAGCAAAACTGTAGCTCTGTTTCTCTTTATCTCAAGAAGTTTTTGCTTTTTTCTGTTTTTATGTGCTGCTTTAAAGACTATACACATTTAAAAGTGTTTTCCTTTTGGGAGCTGATGTTGTGGCATAGTGGATTGGGCTGCTGCCTGTGACACCAGCATCTCATATGGGCACCAGTTTGAGTCCTTGCTCTCCATTTCTGATCTAGTTCCCTGTTGATGAGCCTGGAAGGACAGCAGAAAATGGCCGAGGATCTTGGGCCCCAGCACCCATGTGGGAGACCTGGATGAAACTTCTGGCTTTGACCTGGCCCAGCCCTGGCTGCTGGCTGTTGGGGCCAGTTAGGAAGTGAACCAGTTAATGGAAGATCTCTCTCTCTCTCTCTCTCTGTCTGTCTCTCTCTGTCTGTCTCTCTCTCTGTCTGTCTCTCCCTTTCTCTCTGTAACTCTGCCTTTTAAATAAATAAATATTATAGAAAAAAATCGTTTTCTTTCTTGATGACTTGATCTCTTTCTCATTATGTGACATGATCATTTTTGTTCTAAAGACTACATCTGATAATAAAGCAATTCCAAATTTGTTTTGATTAGGCTTGTATGTTTTCCTGTTTAAATTATTTTACTTTCTAGTGTTCTCTATTTTTTTTTTTTTTTTTTTTGCAGACAAAATACTTTATCACCCAAAACAGGTCAATAGTTCAAGGAATGAAGAAAATACAAACCAAATTATTTTCTTCTATTGATTTAAGCAGAAAATCTTATTGAAGAAGAATCAATGAGATAGTACAGATTTTTAAAAATTAAATTATAGAATAAATAGTAGATAAGCATCTTTAGAAGCAAATGAAAACATGTACCATAAAATTCAAGTTCTACTGCTTAGAGATTACTTGTTTATTGCTTAACTACAGAGTCATAGATGAAATGAGAATTTTGGAATTACTGTTGTAGCAACCATAGAAGTGAGCAGCACACATCTCTACAGGGACCATCATTCACCGATGGCCTCCGGTGTATCCACCTACTTTCTGCTCTGTGGTTTTCAGGCTGAGGCCATGTTTCCTGCAGGCTGCTGCAATCAGTGATGAAGCACAACCAGTGTATTAGCTTGGGTGCATTCCAGTAGTCTACACACCTCCTCTCAGACTTGACCTTAGCATGATGATCTCCTATTGGCCTTTTAAAATAGACAGATACACAGAGAGAAAGGTTTTCCTTCCATTGGTTCACTCCCCAAATGGCCATCATAGCCAGCACTGCGCCAATCCGAAGCCAGGAGCCAGGTGCCTCTTCCTGGTCTCCCATGTGGGCAGGGATCCAAGCACTTGGGCCATCCTCCACTGCCCTCCCTGGGCCACAGCAGAGAGCTGGACTGGAAGAGGAGCAACTGGGACTAGAACCCGGCTCCCATATGGGATGCTGGCACTGCAGGCAGAGGATTAACCAAATGAGCCTTGGCGCTGGCCCCTTAAAATATTTCTTACAACTTCTCAATAGTCTGAACTTCCTCTTTCTCAGTCCTCTTTTTTTTTAAAAAAAATATTTAATTTATGCAAGTTTCATGTATTTCATATATACAGATTTAGGAACATAGTAATATTTCCTACCCTACCCTTTCTCCCACTATGTTCTAACCCTTCCTTCTCCTTCCTCTCCTATTCCCACTCTCAATTTTTACAAAGATATATTTTCAGTTTACTTAATAGTCATCAGTTTACAGTTCAACAAATAATATGAAGAAGAAAACAAGGTTCCTTAACAGAAGAGACAAGGGTTATAAACAATGATCAAGTCTCAACATGTCCATTTCACTCCAGAAAAAGGTACCTTAATCCACTGTTGGTGAAAATGTGAACTGGTGCAGCCACTGTGGAGACAGTATGGAGATACCTTAGAAATCTGAATACAGACCTACCATATGATCCAGGCATCCCATTCCTGGGAATTTATCCAAATGAAAAGAAATCAGCATCTGAATGAGCTATCTGTACCCCTATGTTCATTGCAGCTCAACTCACAATAGCTAAGATATGGAATCAACCCAAATGCTAAGGAGTACTATTCAGCTATAAAAAAAGAAATCCTGTTTTTGCAATAAAATGGATGCAACTGGAAACCATTATACTTAGTGAAATAATCTAATCCCAAAAAGACAAATAGCATGTGTTTTCCTTGATCTGTGTTCTCTGTTTTTAAAGTAGGTTTCTTATAGATAGTCTGTAAGTCGTTCTTGCATACTTCTTAAGTCTGGGAAATTTTGCCCCTTAAACTGACATACTGAGATAATTTACATTTTTTAAAAATATGTATTTATTTAAACATCAGAGTTACAGTGAGAGAGGAAGAGACAGATTATCTTCTATCTGCTGGTCACTAGAGAGTGTTTTTTCTTTTTCAATGGTTGGATTTAAGGATTAAAATCTACCTTTTTTCTTTAGCTTATTATGATCAATTATGATCAGTTGCAAATAATAGTGTTTCAGCTTACACGTAGCATGAAGTTATTACAACAGGAAATTCACATTTTCTCTGTCTCTTCCTTTATATAATGCTTATGATAAAATTTACTTGTAAATCTCAGAATACATTATTGATACTTTTGCTTTAGTTTTTCAAGCCTGTTTTAAAGTTATTCAAAATAATCTATCTTATGATATTTGACTGAGTGACAGATATTTTGTGTAATAAAATAGTGAAAACTGTATATGCCTCTTTAATTCTTTTGTCTTTAATGTAGGATATTAAGTCAATCTGTTCTAACTTTTAGCTAGAGTTTCTTATTGCCATTGTTACCTTTAGAGTATCTTTGGCTTCAAATTCCCTGAGTGGTAAATTCCTGATGTCTTGTGCTTTGAGTGGCACCTGGATTACTAGAGGATGTTTTTCAGTGTTCTTGGATGTCAGAGTCCCATGGCAAAGCCGGTCTCTCTGTCCCCCTGCAGTGCATTGCTGTTGCTTGTTATTCAAGACACGACTCTGAGCAGAGACTGAAGTTCTTGATTCTCTTGCTCATTACCAGCCTTAGGTAGGTAGGTGTGCCTGAACCTCATGCACAGGACAGTCTCGGTGTTCCAGCCCCTCTGTCTCAGTCGTAGATAGCCTCTCCTCTTACTTAGTGCAGGATTTAGTGCAGTTGGTTTCCTGCTCTCACATTTCCTGGTGGCAGTTGATCTCTACCTTCCATCTTTTAGGGTCTTTAATGGCAGCAATGTTTGCTCCTCCAGTGTTGTATAAATTTGGCTTGATGAGGCAGCAGAGCATGGTTTTTCTTTTCTCTCTAGCCACATCCTACCTTTGTCAAAGCCCAGGAAATGAGAGGTGTTCCTCCCTTTCCCCAAGTAGTACACATGTCTTCCTGTGTGCTAAGGAAGAGTTAGAAAGTGACCATGCCTGGATCATGGCTAAGCTTCTTCAGTTACTGCCTCTGCTCTCCCAAACATTGCCAGGCTCTGCACACCTAAGCACCAAAAGTAAGATGCTTCCTCAGGTCTTCTACTCCTGGGCCCATTCTTTTTTGTTAGCACCAAGTAGAAGTCTATGGAAAAAAGGTGGTGCATAGGTTAGATCTCCCCTTTGTCAAAGGATCTCAAGGATCCTAAAGTATCATGCTATCCCACATTCAACCTTTAAGGATTGTTAAAATTTCACTTGTTTTCTCCTTACCTACATTTACAGATACTGCTTTTTTTGTGCACTGTTTATGGTAAATGCATTTGTGAATCTTATCCATCAGAATCTCTTGGGAATTTACATCATCTGACTTTGTTTCTGAATTCACCAAGAACAAATGTGAGAAAATAAGATCAATGACAAGACTTTGTAGAAACTGATATTTTGGAAGTTCATTTAGATTTTTTATTGTTAGGATGGGAGCCATTTTTCCTTAACCCTTTCTGTATCCTATATGGAAGCAGAATTCTGAATGCTTCTTTAAGTAGAAGACTTAGAGCTGAGTAATGAAGAACAGTATATCAAGGAAAGACCAGCTCATCCTATAAACCAGTGCTAACAGGCCTGAGCACACCTAAAGCATTCACTGTTCTGAAGATGTCAGGGAAGGCATGTTATTTCATATTATCTCAGTGTATGCCTTGTTGGCAGCATCCATACTGATTAAACCAAGAGTATAGAAATCTAGGCTCATTGAGGAACTGAGTTGCTTAGGAATTTGGAAATCCATTACTACACTTTGTCTCTTCTGGGATCGTCTGAACCAGGATATTTAAAATAGAAATCCCATGCTGACAATCCTCCACCCAGCACAAAAGGTCCAGTTGGCCCAATTTATCCCAATTTATATCTTCCTGGATGTATTCTATCTAATCATTTGTTCATTGAACAGTTTATTTACTTAGTGCTCACTGTGTGCTAGGATTCATTCTGTGCATTTGGGAAATTACAGTTAATAAAACAAGACTTGGTCTTCACTGTGCAACCATTGTTGTGGATGAACAAGTACTCAAATTTCATTGGGCATATTATATAGTTGCAGGTTTCATAACAAAAAGAAGCAGTGTGCCGGCGCCGTGGCTCAATAGGCTAATCCTCCGCCTTGCGGCGCCGGCACACCGGGTTCTAGTCCCGGTTGGGGCGCCGGATTCTGTCCCGGTTGCCCCTCTTCCAGGCCAGCTCTCTGCTATGGCCAGGGAGTGCAGTGGAGGATGGCCCAGGTGCTTGGGCCCTGCACCCCATGGGAGACCAGGAAAAGCACCTGGCTCCTGGCTCCTGCCAGGATCAGCGCGGTGCGCCGGCTGCAGCGGCGGCCATTGGAGGGTGAACCAACGGCAAAGGAAGACCTTTCTCTCTCTGTCTCTCTCACTGTCCACTCTGCCTGTCAAAAAAAAAAAAAAAAAAAAAAAAAAAAAAAAAAAAAACAAAAAGAAGCAGTGTAAGTAGAAAGGGAATGAAAGTGGTTCCTATAAAAATAGGATGATCAAAAATTAAGTCCACATGTTCATATATCACTGACATTTTCTACTCAAGGAACTGTTTCAGGAGGTCAGAGCAATGTTAGTGAAGGGCTGGAATGCTATGGTCTGGATATTTGAGATCCCCCCAATCCCCCCTCACTCTGGCCACCCAGAGACCTATGTGTTAAATGCTGGATGCTTAAAGTAATATGTTAGTGATTAATGGATTAATGTTAATGGATTAAAGATGGAGATTTGATCCATGGAGTCCAGGAAGTAGACTAGAGGAAAGTCCTTAGGTCGTTGGGAATGTGCTTTCAGGGTGTAATTCTCATGAGAGGGCTGGTTATATAAGGCTGAGCTGGGCCCAGCCTCCTGACTTCACCATGTGATCATTTCTCCACTCACTCTGCCATTACCACCCTCCAGTGTCACCAGATGGCCAAACCAGTAGATCTACTCCATTTTAGATGGTGGGCCTGCAAAACCACAAGCCAAACTAAACTTCCTTCAGAAATAAGCTATGGTAGGCATTCTATAACTAGAAACAAAAAGTAGACTAACACAGAAACCGATGCATTGGCAAGCTTAGAATGCATTTTGAGAAATAATGTAGTGGTTTAGACTTACCCAAGTTATAAGGGTTTTTTTTTAAGATTTATTTTATTTATCTGAAAGACAGAGTTATAGAGAGAGGTAGAGCCAGAGAGAGAAAAAGGTCTTCCATTCCACTGGTTCACTTCCCAAATGACCTCAATGGCGAGAGCTGAGCTGATCCAAAGCCAGGAGACAGGAGTTTCTTCTAGGTCTCCCAGGCAGGTGCAGTGGCCCAAGCACTTGGGCCAACTTCTACTGCTTTCCCAGGCCATAGCAGAGAGCTGGATCGGAAGAGGAGCAACTGGGATTCGAACCACACCCATATGGGATGCTGGCACTGCAGGCAGCGACTTTACCCGCTATGCCACAGCTCTGACCCCAGTTATGAGGTTTTGAGTAAAGAAGATAGATTAAGGTTTAGAAGTAGAGGAATTAGAAAGTGTAAGACAAGTGGAATATGGATAAAAAATAAGATTTATACATTTGAAAACTTTTAAAAGCAGCTCCTGTATGATAAAATATCTAGAATGAATGTTGAAAGATTATTTATAATATCTAGAGTAAATTAAAAAGATGAAATCCTGTCTCAGAGAGTGTGGATTTAAAATCCTACATCTTAGTCTCAATTATCATAAATCCTTAAGATATGCTGATTGAGATTAGTCTAAATGAATGTAAAGCTTGTGTTTCTGTTTTTGTCCCTTCCTGGAGTCGCAGTGGCTCAAGTGCCAGATCAGGAACTGAAGATGCTCCCAGTATGTCAAAGGCAGAGGCACTGATGTCTAAGGAGGCAATGCATGTCAACATTTTCAGGAGCAAACTCACCAGATGTGATGTTTCCACAATGTGGAAATCAGAGAGATTATCACAGGTCTTTATAATAAAGCAGAGATCCATCTATCCTACGTGCTCTGTGACAAAATCCAGCTTTTAAGGAAAGTATGTTGTAGTTCTACTTAAATGGGAGCTCTCCTTTATGGTGTTTATATTATACTTGATGTTGCATATGAAAGGGAAAAAAAGTCAAACCTTTAAAACTTTAGAAATCCTGACCTTTTGTATTTTGTGATCACCCAGAGAAATAAAGGAGGCAATTATCCAGAGAAAGGATAAGGAAGAGGCAGTCTGACAGCGGACACATCAAGAGTTACAGCAGCAACAGGGTTGTGTCAACTAATTTTTATTAAAATTAAAGGCATACTTCAGTCCTTTATGTGAGTTCAAGTTCTCAGGCTCTGATGAATTTCATTTCAAAGTACTGAGAATATTTACAGATATTTTTCTGCAATCAATGCTAGCCATTACATGGAATTGTGGGGGAAGGGGAAAAAAGTTAGGAAGACTGAATTCCAACTGGAAGTAATGTGGATTTAACGTAAATTCCCAGTAAAAATCAAGACCTCTTTGTAGACATTTGGCTTCTGACAGCCAATAAAAGGAATTCACAAGAAACATCAGGAGTTTTCTAAGACGATCATCATAGCAAACAAAGTAACTTTGTTTCCTTTAAAATACTAAAAAGACAGTGTATTTCGAGATGTTAAGCAAATTCTCCCATGTGTACATTGTGACTGTGTGGAAATTGGTTGTGAAGTTGATTCATAGTCTTGCTTAGCAGGTTCAGGTAACTCTTTGACTCTGCTTTATTTAATATTTTGACAACGACTTAATTAAAGATAAATCTTCCATGCTTAGTACATGTTGTAGCAGCAGAATTAAGAGGAGGTTGACATGGTAAGTTGCAAAATCAAAGATAGAAGGGAAAGTTTCTCATCCTCCCCAGCCAAAAGGGGTGACTATATTTCACATTAACACATTTTATATTTTGTGAAGAACCAGAGGAGCAGAGCTGGAAGGCTCCAAAGATAAAGGAATGATAATTAAATGGAATGCTAATTACTCTGATTTGATTAGCATGCACTGGATACACATGTTGAAATATCACAACAGTAAATATGTACATGTAATTATGTGCATTTATTACATGTTGATCCAAATGTTTAAAAAATAAAAAAAAATACAAATTTGGAAGAACATGGTACATAGGAATAAAGGACTGAAATTCTGACAAAAATATTATAAAATCTTGCCTTAATTTTTTTTTTAAATCAGCTATGTAGCATAGACAGAATTTAGCTTTGGGCCTAAAAAAATACCTGGTCATTGATTTCCTTCTGACAGGTAGACTAAGAGCATTTTTTAAAATTCCTTTTCATTTTGCTTATTCTTCTAAGTCTGTCTATAATAAGGGATTACTATTCTGAAGGGAACAATATTTGTGACATTGCACTTTGGTGCTGGCTTGGCAGGAGTCAGTGAACCTGTTCAGGTAATTCAGGGGTGCAGGCTGTGGTTGGAAAAGGAATTGAGAAAAGATCAACAAAAGGAGAACATTCAGCTGAGTCATAAGTTGTAATACTTGAAGTAAGGGCACTTAAAACTGGGCCTGCAGATCAAATCCAGCCCAACACCTGTATTGTACAGCTGTTGAACTAAGAATGCTTTTTAAGTGTTTAATTGTTGGGAAAGATTCAAGACAAGAGTAGTAATATTTTATAACACTGGAAATTATATGAAATTTGAATTTAAGTATCTATAAACTTTTATTGGAACCCATCTACCCTCTTTTCTGTTAGTAGTCTTCCTTCTTTTTCTTTATAAAATGCATTTACTTATTTATTTTGAAGTCCGAGTTTCAGAGACGTGAGAGCCATCTTCCATCCTCTGATTGACCACCCAGAGCCTTCCTTTTTACCAGAACATCTTGATGAATGCCTCAGTAAGATACATTTGTGCTTTTAAAATTTTTATTTGAAATGCTTTTGTAACCAGTATCTCTATCACATGGTATCATAACAAACTTCACATAACCAGTAAAGTAATTAGGCATATAGAGAGAAATTTTCTGAGTCCTACTTCTTGAAAACATGAAAGCTTTGTTAGGTATAATCATAAAAATTTGAACTTCCAGAATATATGCCTAATCATAAATTATTACTTTATTACTTTATTTTGGGGAACATTATAAGTGAAAATCTTTGTTTTTTTTTTACATATATGCCTTATGAGTTTGTATTATAAGTTTTATACATTTGATGACTATGAATATACTACTAAAAAGAAAAATTGTATTTTCAAGAATTTAATCAAATTGTGTATTCACTAGCCTATATAAAGGATATAATAGGAAAAGATCAGTGAAAACAAATACTTCCCATGTGTCTTTGGTATTTGAGCAACTATAGTAGTAACTAATAATAATAAACCAGAAAACCTTACCTCTTTGCAGGGGTTAAATGAAAAGGTTGCAATTCATGTAACTCCCCATCAAACACCAACATGACTGAAGTTTTATTATGGCTCTTCACAGGAGGCTTACCCTCTGCTACTCACGCCATGCCACCACCATGTCTTCTGTGGTCCCTGATAAGTTCCAGCACTTTTTGTGAGTACTCAACCCTGACATAGATGGGCAGCACAAGACAGTCCTTGCCACACAGCCACTAAAGCACGTGGGATGAAGATACGTTCAAGTAGAGTTGAGGAAAACAAACAAGGCCCTCACCAGGAGGGCAGGAGAATTCACTGAGGATGAGGTAGAGAGTGGTCACTATTATGCAGAATCCACATCAGGACACTATCCCAGACTGGTTCTTGAACAGACAGCAGGATGTAAAGAATGGAAAATGCAGCCACGGATCTTGGCCTGTGGTCTGGGCACAGGCTTCCCTGGGACAGGAACCACCGAAGGAGATACAGGCCCACAGGGGGTTGCCTCGCTTCTGGGGTCTTTGTAACCAAAGCCATCACAACAAGTCCACTGGCTGGGTGACTACTGTGGGTGTGTCCAAGAAGAAATACATCTGTAGCTATTCTATTGATACATAGTTTATACACCTAAAAATTCTGAAATAATTTGTTAAAGATTGGAAAATTTGACCATTCTTGGCAGTTTTTCTCTAGGCAAGCTTTTCATATGTGTGCCTCTAGTGAAATGAACTACAGCTTTCAGCATCAGATAAAAGCTGAATGCAAATCAATATAGGATTGAGAGCCAAGACAGAGGAAAGACAGAGCAGCAAAGGAAAAGGCAGAGTCGCTGCATAAGTGATGTTGGCAATGGTGGCTTGCGCCAGAGCTGCTTCCAAAGGCTTCAAATTCTGTCCCAGGTCTTTATCAGTTTGGAAAGCAGGGTTCTTTGAAACTTAATTCTGAAAAATCAGTGCATGTTGACGTGGTATCCTTGTTTCATCTTTGCATTTTGCCATTTGCTGTGTAGCAAGCTGAGTGATACCAAATCTGAATGAGAAGACTGTTAAAGGGTGGATAAAGGAAAAGAATTACTCATCACGATAATTTCGTGGGTAGAATTCTGGGAATTAAGTAACCCAGAAGTTATACAACATAAAAAGATTTGATCTCTTGTCTTCTCTTCAATCTACACAGTCCCTTGGTGATCTTATCTGATGTCTTGAATCTAAATCCATAGGTTCATCTCACATTTGTATATTCTTCATATATATTTAACTGTCTGCACAACACTGCTACCTGATTGCTTAGTATCTCAACCTCAACATGTCCAAAATGAAAATCTTGATCATTCCCTCGAAATCTTTCCACTTGCAGGGCTGGGGAATCTTTTTTTCTGCCAAAGATGACTGGCATATCTATAACGTCATTCCAAGGCCATACAAAACTACCAACTTAAAAATTAACCTGCTGTAGATTTAATGAATCTCAAGTCCCACCTGCAATTGCCTTGGCAGGATGGGACCCAATGATTTTGTGGGCCTGATACAGCCCGAGGGCCAACTTTCTCCACCTCTGAATCTTAAAGCTTTCCCCAACTCAGTGAGTGGTATCTGTTGTCCTTTAATTGCTCACAAGAGATGCTTGGGAGTCAACCTTGATTTTTTTCTCTCTCTCTCTCTCTCTTCCCAACCCCAGATGCAAGTTTTTGGGAACTCCCATTGGCTCCAGCCAGTATCCCATTGCTTCCACCACCTGCACTGTTACCCTGGTGTTATGAGACACCTTCATCTCTTGCATGGAATATCACAATAGCCTAGCAGATCTCCCCGCTTCTATCTTTGCCATCCTACACCTGGTCTTGCCTTGGTACAGCAGACACAGGATACTTTTTCAACACGTCAGATCATGTTACTCCTCATTTTGATACCTGCAAGGACTCCCCTTTCCACTCAGAACAGAAACTGAATCTTTATAACGCCATTCAAGGCCTTAACTATATCATCCTTCATACCTCCTTCACATTAATTTTATTAACTGCATTTTCGTATTTGCTCCTGTAACAAATGGTCACAGACTTGAAGAACTGAAACAACACTCATTCATTTTGTTATAGTCCTTTATGTTGGAGGTCTAATGGTGGCCTCAGTGGATTCGAGTCAGGGCATCCACAGAACTGTGTTTCTTCTGGAGGCGCTTTAAGACAACAGTCCTCCTCCCTGTTTTGAGCTATCCCCTGTCTTCTGTATTTAGCTCAGGGCTCCCTTCCTCAATCATCAAATCAGCATCACACTACAGCTCATCTTTTACCTTCCTCTTCCACTTTTGAAGAACACTTGATTGTGTTGGGATCATTTGCATGATCCAGAGAACTCTAAGCATTTCAAGGCTGGCTAATTAGCAACCTTGTTTCCATCTGCAGCCTAACTCCAGCCAGTGATTCCCTCTGTCAAAGATGTTCTACTCCAAATTTAGGCTTGGCAGTCCCTTTCACCTTGTTAATGGATCCTCTCTTGCTAGCCAGTTTAAACTTACAGTCTACCCCAACACCCATCCTTGAATTCCATAGCACTTAACACAGTCTAATATAAGAGAATTTCAAAAAATGGAAAATGGAATTAGAATATGAATTTATTTTGGTGCAAAAATTTTTGAAATCTGTATAGAATTCCTTCATAATACACTGTTTATTAATTTTCTGAAGACATTTTGTATACAATATTTCCTTATAATTTATTAGACTTATGTATTATTTCCTATCTTTTCTCCCACTTGGATATAGTAGTTGCCTATTTTATTTACTAGACATTGCAAAACTTAGGGTAATGTTTGTTACACAGCAGTGTGCAATTAGGTCTGCTCAGTGGGTGAAGAGAGAAATGTTTTATTGGTTAAGACCCTCAGTTTTTCTGAAGTATAATTATGACGTCATATTTATGGAGTCCAAAGCCACCCTGAGACCAGGTAAGAAATTATTCTTGCCACACACTACATGTTTCTTTTTTTCTTTTATTTTTTAAGAAAGAAGTTTATTGATTTTATTTGAAAGGCAGAGTTTTGGAGAGAGGGAGAGACTGAGAGAGAGAAATCTTCCATTTGCTGGTTTGCTCCCCAAATGGCTGCAACAGCCTAGGCTGGGCCGGGCCAAAAGCAGGAGCCAAGAGCTTCCTCCAGGTCTACCACATAGGTGGCAGGGGCTCAAGTACTAGGACCATCCTCTGCTGCTTTCCCAGGTACATTAGCAGAAAGCTAAGTAGAGCAACATGGTCTTCAACTGATGTCCATATGGGAGGTGGCTTAACCCACTATGACAAAATGCCAGCCCCAACATACTACATATTTGTATGGGGAATATTATTGTACATATGACAGGTGTTTAATATATTGGACTCATCACTACAACATTTACTCAGCTCTGTAATTAAATAAGAAATTACATATTTGTTTTGGTGTAGTATATAAATCACACTCCACAAACTTAGCTATGCAATTCACTTTTTATTTTTTATAACTCAAATTAATATCAGACTCCAAGCTATCATTTTACTGAACTAGTAGAAAACCAAGCATCTGTCCATTTAGAGATACCCTGGGTCCTGTGCAGTCTAGACATTGGTGGGGAGTGAGCTGAGGGACAACATCTAGTGATACCTTCAACATAGGTACCCACCTCTGCTTTTCAGAGCAGTGGAAGTCTACTGAGACCTGAATCTTCAGACCCATAGAACTCTCCTTTATTTCTACCTATCAGACTGGAGATATTTCTATTTAATAATTTCTAGTCATATTGAAGACATTCCATGTTCCCACATCCCTTTTGCCATTTTTTATCTCCTTTAATATTCTAAATTCTACTAAGACCTTAGGCCTTTGGAAAGCAAACAACCATTGAAATTTGCTTGTTATTTCTGAATTTCGCTGTCATGTAGCTTCTTGAGGACACAACAGCTGTTTGCCTCTTTCAAGGAAAGGGAAGAAATGGGGGAAGAAAATATAAACATTAATATTTTAAATGGTACAAAGCTAGTTTTAAAAACTGCCTTTTCTCAGGGGCCAACGCTGTGGCGTAGCAGGTAAAGCTGCCGCCTGCAGTGCTGGCATCCCATATGGACGCTGGTTTGAGTCCTGGCTGCTCCATTTCCAATCCAGCTCTCTGCTATGGCCTGGGAAAGCAGTAGGAGATGGCCCAAGTCCTTGGGCCCCTGCACTCATATGGGAGACCTGGAAGAAGCTCTTGGCTCCTGGCTTCGGATCAGTGCAGCTCTGGCCATTGTGGCCATTTGGGGAGTGAACCAGTGGATGAAAGACCTCTCTCTCTCTCTCTCTGCCTCTCCTTCTCTCTGTGTAACTCCAACTTTCAAATAAATAAATGTTAAAAAAAAACAACCAACAAACAAAAACCTGCCTTTTCTCAGGAGAAGAACATTGCCTCAAAATGATTATTAACTTCTCTCCTTGCTTATTTTGGAAAGTGATTTTCTATCAAGCATGATCTCTCAGATAAACTGAGAAATGATTAAAAATAATTTTGAAATACCTCAAACGGTAGAGTTAGAAACATACCAGTGGATTCCAATTCAATCCCATCAAGGTGGCATGTACCAATGCCATCTCATTAGTCCCAGTGATCAATTTCTGTTCACAATTGATCATAATGATAGGACTAAGAACCAAAGGGAGCACATAAACAAGAATAGTGTCTGCAAATACTAGCTGATAGAATAAAAAAGGGAGAGAACGATCCAACATGGGAAGTGAGATACACAGCAGACCCATAGAATGGCAGATGTCCTAAACAGCACTCTGGCCTCAGAATCAGCCCTTAAGGCATGTGGATCCGGCTGAAATGCCCATGAGAGTATTTCAGGCATGGAAAGCCAAGACACTCTGGGGGGGGAAAAAAAAAACCTAAATGAAAGATCTTTGCGAGTGAGATCCCAGTGGAAAGAACGGGTCATCAAAGAAGGAGGTACCTTTCTCTGAAGGGAGGAGAGAACTTCCACTTTGACTATGGCCTTCTCTAAATATGATCAGAGTCGGTGAACTCAGGGGGCTTCCATAGCCTTGGCAACTCATGACAAGAGCCTAGGGTGATTACTGATGCCATAAACAAGAGTGTCAATTTGTTAAGTCAACAACAGGAGTCACTGTGCACTTACTCCTCATGTAGGATCTTTGTCCTTAGTGTGTTGTACATTGAGGTTTAATGCTATAACTAGTACTCAAACAGTATTTTTCACTTTATGTTTCTGTGTGGGAGCAAACTGTTGAAATCTTTGCTTAATGTATGCTAAACTGATCTTTATATAAAGAGAATCGAAAATGAATCTTGATGTGAATAGAAGGGGAGAGGGAGTAGGAAAGGGGAGGGTTGCAGGTGGGAGGGACGTTATGGGGGGGAAGCCATTGTAATCCATAAGCTGTACTTTGGAAATTTATATTCATTAAACAAAAGTTAAAAAAATAATTTTGAAAAGTTCACAACTATTCTTAACTGACATAAAATTGCACATGTTTGTGGGGTACCATGTGATGTTTTGATACATGTGTAAATTGTGTAATGTCTAATTGGAGTAAATAAATCTATCTCTTCAAACATATATCATTTCTTTAAGGTGAAAACATTCAAAATCCTATCTCCTAGTTTTTTTATGAAGAAAATATATATATGATGCACCACGATTATCTACAGTCATCCCAATGTGCAATAAAATTCCAGAACTTATTCCTCTCTAACTATAAATTAGTACCTAGTAATCAACACCCCCCTCCCTTTCCTCAGCCTCTGGTAATCACTGTTATATTGGCATCTTCTGTGAGATCAGCGTTCATAGATTCTGTATATGACTGACATCATGTGGACCTTGTCTTTCTTTTTCCAGATTATTTTTTAAGATTTATATTTATTTATTTGAAAGAGTTACACATAGAAGGAGAGGCAGAGAGAGAGAGGGAGAGAGAGGGAGAGAGAGAGAGAGAGAGAGAGAGAGAGAGAGAGAGAGAGAGAGATTCTTCCATATGCTGGTTTATTTCTCAATTGGCTGCGACAGCTGGAGCTGAGTCGTTCCAAAACCAGGTGTCAGGAGCTTCTTCAGGGTCTCCCATGTGGGTGCAGGGGCCTAAGGACTTGCAAGAAGCCACTGGAGGGTGAACCAACGGTAAAGGAAGACCTTTCTCTCTGTCTCTCTCTCTCTCTCACTGTCCACTCTGCCTGTCAAAAAAAATGACATCATTTTATTATTTCTTATGGATGAATAGTATTCCATGTATGTATGTATGTACTGCATTTTCTTTATCCATATTTTAGTAAATGAACACTAAAGTTGCTTTCATTTCTTGGCTATTGTGAATAGTTCTGCAGTAAACATGGGAGAGCAGATGTTTCCTTGACATAATGATTTTGTTTCTCCTGGATATATACCCAGGAATGGGATTTCTGGATCATATGGTAGTTCTATTTTTAGTTTTTTGATGGACCCCCATACTGTTTTCCACTATGGCTATCCTAATTTACATTCCAAGCAGTATTGTGCAAGTGTTTTCTATTCTTCACATACTCATCCACACTTGCCATCTTTTTTTTGTTTTTGTTTTTGTTTTTTTGTTTTTTTTTTTTTTTTGGTAAGAGCCAATCTAACTAGAGGGAGATGATATCTTATTGTAGTTGTGATTTATATTTCCTTAATATTTAGTCATATTGAGCACATATTCACATGCCTGTTGGCCACCTGTATTTCTTTTTTGAGAAATCTGTTTTTATCTGCTGCCTATTTTTCAACTGGATTATTTGTTTCTTTTTTTCTTTTTCTTTCTCTCTCTCTCTCTCCCCCTCTTTTTTTTTTTTTTTTTTTTTTTTGCTATTTACTTGGGTTCCTTATTTAGTCTAGATGTTAACCCTTTATCAGATGGATAGCTTGTCAAAGTTTTCTCCCATTTGTTGGTTGTCTCTTTACTCTGTTGCTAATTTTCTTTGCTGTGCAGAATCTCTTTAGTTTGATAAAAATCCCTTTGTCGATGTTTGCTTTTATTTCTTGTGTATTTTGTGATCTGATTCAGAAAATTCCTGCCAATTACAATGTCCTGAAGTGGTTTTCCTATGTTTTGTTCTTGTAGTTTCAAATTTTCACGTCTTATGTTTAGATATTAATCCCTTTTTAGTTGATTTTTGTACATAGAGGAGTTTCATTTTTCTGCCTGTGGATCTCCAATTTTCTCAGCACTGTTTATTGAAAAGACTGTCATTTTTTAAACTAGTTCTTTCAATCAGGTGATTTTTAAAAAAAAAAATGACTTCTTGAGTGGTACTTCTCATAAAGCCTTCACACAATTATAGCTATATTAATAAAAAAAAAACCATATAACTTAGTAGTAGCCTTAGTCTTAGGTGTTCTATCATATGGGAAGGCAATTTAGAATGAAAACTACTTTGGGCTTCGAGGATTAGTTTCTACAGGGATTTTCCCACCTTTGCCTAGTTGTCATTGAAAACATGTTTATGTCTTTGTGTGTGTGTGTGTGTGTGTGTGTCTGTGTGTTGTGTGTGTGTATGTCTAAGAAAACTTCTTTGGAACCACTTCTTGCTGAGGATTAACTTCTCTGCAAATAAGATTGCATAGCCTTTTCAGAAAAGGACAAATGGCAAGTTCCCCCTCTTCTAACGAACATAACTAACAACATTACAGGAAAAAAAAAAAACTAACAACATTATAGTAAAAAAAAAATTGCAATGGTACAGTATATATTATGTAAAGTTTTTGACTATTTAACTCTGAAATTTAATAGTTCTGAGTGCATTTTCATTGCAGTATAATCACCCTTATTAGCTGTTCCTCTGACTTTTATGTTAGCCTGAACAAAAGCTCTGTTAGGCAGCATTTCCTGCTAGCATATAATACTTTTTATTTGCTTTCCATGTATATGGATTTTCCTATTTAATTTTCGTTTAATTTTTAAAATTTGATTTTCTTTACAATGGGCACATAATAATTATGCATATGTATGATATATATGTGCATTGTGATGATTTGATACATGTATATATATAATATGATCAAATCCATCATCTCAAATATTTATCATTTCTTTGTGATGAAAACATTAAGCATCCACCCTTCTAGTTATTTTAAAATATACATCATTATTAATTATAGTCACTCTGCTGTGCATTAGGACATCAGAATTTATTCCTGCTACCTAACTGCATCTTTGTACTGTCTAAATAACTTCTTCCAACTTTCCTCTCCCTCTTCTCCAGGCCATTTTATAATAACCGCTGTCTACTCTCCACTTAAATGAGGACAGTTTTTTGTTTGTTTTTAATTTTTAAATTTTAATTACTTTTAACAGATTCAATGTGCTTGTAGATACAATTCTAAGAACATAATGAGAGTCCCTTCCTCCCTTTCTCTCCCTCTCACCCTCCTTCCTTCTTTTTTTCTTTTTTGAGTTTTTAGGTAACATTTTAAATTTACATTACAGTAAAAAAAAGCTTAATACTTCACCAAATAAGAAGTTTAATAAGTAAAACAGCAAAAAGGCTCTAGTTTAGTGGGACTATAGGCAACAACTATAAACAATAATTGAATGGGAAAATGACCATTTCACCCATATACAGTAAATTTAAAGGTAATCACAGATCATTATGAAACCAGTAGTTAAGAATGTTATATACTATGGCTTTAATGATTTGAGATCAAATTTCTTGTATTCTACATATAGGTGAGATACTGCAATATTTGTCTTTCTGTGTCTGGTGTATTTCCCTTAACACAGTGTCCTCCAAATTCTTCAATGATATCGCAACAACAGCATTTCATTCATTGTTTATATGGCTGAATAGTATTTCATTGAACACATACACCACATTTTACACATGTTCACCCTTTGATGGATACTTAGGTTGATTCTGTATCTTGGCTATCATAAATAACATTGTAATTAACATGGGAATGAAGAAACCTCTTTGACATACAGATTTCAATTCCTTTGGGTTTATCCTAGTAGGAGGATTGCTGGGTCATATGGTAGTTACATCTTGAATATGTTGAGTAACCCCATACTTTTTCCCGTAATTATACTAATTTGTTGACTTTGCATAAGTTAGATATTTCATTTAAGTACAATCATGTAATATGACTGCCCTATTATGGACAGATTTATTTCAATTATCATAGTGTTTTCAAGGTTCATCTATTAATTTAAATGACCAAATAATATTTTATTGCATGTGTAAAATGTTTTTGGATTATACATTTACCTGTTTATGGACACTTGATTTGTCTCTACTTTTTGGCTATTATGAATAATTCTGCAAGCAATACTGGTATACAAGTGTCTCTTTGAGTTCCTGCTTTAAAACCTTTGAAGTATACATTCAGGAGTGAGAATGTTTGATCACATAATAGTTGTCCCAGCATCATTTATTAAAAAGATGATTAATTTTTGGAAGAATTACCAAACTAGTCCCCATCATGACCAAAGTATTACAAATTCCCAGTAGCAATGCACCAGGATTCTAATCCCTTCAAATTCTTGCCAATTTTTTATTTTCCTTTTCTGATTACAGCCGCCCTGATGGGTATGAAGTGAGATCTCATTGTGGTTTTGATTTGTATTTCCCTAATGACTCATGATACTGAGCATCTTCTCATGGGTTATTAGATAGGTATATGTCTTCTTTGAAGAAGCTAAAATTCAATGCCCATTTTCTAAAAAGTAGTCTTTATTGTATACATCAGTTTTAGAGGGAAAGGTAAGGAGATTTCCTATATACCTCTGTTTCTGCAGTACACAGCCTGCCACATTATCAAAACCCTACACAAAAGTGGTACAGTTGTTACAATTGATGAACCTACATTGATGCAACACATTTACTCAAAGTTCATCATTTACATTAAAGTTCTCTCTAAATATTTTAGTTTCTATAAGTTTTGACAGAAATATGGTGACATTTACCCACATTTAGTGGACCACACTGAGTAGTTTTAAGATCTTAAAAATAAATCTTTCAGGCCGGCGCTGCGGCTCAATAGGCTAATCCTCCTCCTGTGGCACCTACACACCGGGTTCTAGTCCCAGTCAGGGCACCAGATTCTGTCCCGGTTGCTCCTCTTCCAGTCCAGCTCTCTGCTGTGGCCTGGGAGTGCAGTGGAGGATGGCCCAAGTGCTTGGGCCCTGCACCTGCATGGGAGACCAGGAGAAGCACCTGGCTCCTGGCTTTGGACCAGCAAGGTGCGCTGGCTGCAGCGCACCGGCCGCAGTGGCCATTGGAGGGTGAACCAACAGTAAAGGAAGACCTTTCTCTCCCTTTCTCTCACTGTCCACTCTGCCTGTCAATAAATAAATAAATAAATAAATAAACAAACAAATAAATCTTTCTCGCCAACCCCAAGCAAGCACTGATAGTTTTATTCTCTCTATTCATTTGCTTTTTCCAGAGTGTCATTTAGTTGGAATTATACATTATGTAGTTTTCAGATTGTCTTGTCACTTAGCAATATCCATTTAAATTTGCTAGATATTTCTTCATAGTTTGATAACTGATGTCTGTATAATGCCAAATATTCTGTTGTCAGAATGTACTGCAATTTATTTATCCATTTACCTGCTGAAAGATATCTTGGTTGCTTCCAAGTTTTGGCAATTAGGAATAAATCTCTAAACATTTATGTGATGGTTTTTATGTGGACATAAGTTTTCAACTCATTTGAATAAATATTAAGGAGCACAATTGCTGGAACATATGGTAAGAGTATGTTTAGTTTTGTAAGACATACTCAAACTGTCTTCCAAACTGGCTGTACCATTTTGCATTTCCCACCAGCAATGAAAGAGAGTTTCTGTTGCTCCACATCTTTTTCAACATTTGGTATTGTTAGTGTTTTGGATTTTCATTATTCCAGTGGGTGTATAGTGCTATCTCATAGTTTAAAATTCCTTTATAGTATTGTTTTTGATCATCTTTTCAGAAGCTTATTCTCCAACAGATACATGAAGTGTCTGTTCAGATCTTTTGTTTATTTTTAAAATTGGGTTGTTTGTTTATCATTAATATTGAGTTTGAATAATTCCTTGTATAATTTGGGTAACAGTTTTCATATAAGAGGGTATAGTTCATGAATAAATGAAAATGTAGACCACGTACATTTTCCATGATTTTTTTAAAGACTGCTTTTAGGTGCCTTGCAAATATTTTCGTCCAGTCTGTGGCTTGTCTTCACATTGTTTGGGCAGTGAGGAACTTTCTTTTTTAAAGTAGTTCTTAGTTTTAGTAAAGTCCAGTTAGCCAATTTTTTCTTTCCTCATTTATGTCTTAATTTTGATTGCTATACCCAAAGTCATTGAGATTTTTTTTTATGTTATATTCTAGGAGTTTTACAATTTTGCAGTTTACATTTAGGTCTGTGATCTATGATATTTTAAATTTGAGGAAGGGTAGAAAGGCTATAGATTCATTATTTCTGCACATGGATATGCTAGTTGTTCCAGTGCCATTTGTTGAAAAGATCTTAATCTATTACCTTGACCTACTCCATGGTCAAATGTGAGATATTATATGGATCTGTAATGAGCTCTGTATTCTGTTATTCTAATTGCATGTTCTTTTACCAATGTCACACTTTATGTAGCTTTGTGGTAAGTCTGAAATTTGTGTAATACAAGTCTGCTGAACTTCTTCAAATGTTGGCTATTTCTTTGTCTCCACCTCTGCTTATACTTTAGAAGCAATCTATCAATATGTACAAAATAACATGCTAGGATTTTGATTGGGATGATTACCTTGATTCTATAGCTCACATTGAGTATAACTGACATTTTTGTGTTTGGGTCTTCCTATACATAAAAATGAAATATCTCCCTATTCATTTGGTTCTTTTATTTGTTTCATCAGAGTTTTGTAGTTTTTCCCTTACAGATTTTGTGCATATTAGATATATAGCAAAATATTTCATTTAGGCAAGAGCTAATGTAAATGGTATTGTGTTTTAGATTTTACATTCCACTTAATCATTGTTGGTGTATAGGAAAGCAATTGACTTTTGTATATGCACTTATATCCTGCAATCTTGTTATAATTTTATATTAGTTCCATGTATTGTGCTTGTTTGTCTATCAATCCTTTTGGCTTTGTTACATAGACAACCATGTTTTCTCTGAACAAAGACAGTTTTTTCCCCCTGTGGCATCTGTAGACCTTTTTCTCTTTATCTTGTTTAATTACGCTAATTGTGATGGCCAATATGATGTTGAAAAGGAGGTGCTGAAGGCAACATTCTTAACTTGCTTCTGAACTTACCAGGGAAGTTTCTAAGTTCTCCCCATTAAGTATGATGTTAGCTATACATTTTTGTGATTTTTTTTTACAAAGTTGAGGAAGTTACCCTCTATTCCAAGTTTTCTGAGATTTTTTATCATACATGAATGTTGGATTTTGTCAACTGCTTTTTCTCCATTTATTGATATAATAATGTTCTTTAGCTTGTTGATGTGATAGATTACCTTAAATGATTTTTTGAATATTGAACCAGACTTGCATACCTAAGATAAATTCTATGAGTACTTGGTAATGTTTAAATCTTTTTTTTACTTTATTGAGTTTGCTTTGGTAATAAATTGTTGAGGATTTTTGCATGCCTGTCCATGAGAGATGTCATAGGTTTGTTTTGTTTTTGTTTTTTCCTTTTCTAATGTGTTTATCTATTTTTAGAATTAAGGAAATGTTGGCCTCACTGAATGAATCAGTATGGATTCTCTGTATTTCTATCTTTTGGGAAAGATTGTAGAGAAGTTTTATCTGCTGTGGCCCGGGAAGGCAGTGGAGGATGGCCCAAGTGCTTGAGCCCTGTACCCGCAAGGGAGACCAGGAAGAAGCACCTGCCTCCTGGCTTCAGATCCGTGCAGCGCACCGGCTGTAGTGGCCATCTGGGGGTGAACCAATGGAAGGAAGACCTTTCTCTCTGTCTCTCTCTCACACACACTGTTTAACTCTGCCTGTCAAAAAAAAAATCTCTTTCATAAATGTTTGGTAGGTTTTACCAGTGAACCCATCTGGGCTTGGTGCTTCCTGTTTTGTAATGTTATTAATTATTGTTTCAATTCCTTTCATAGATATAGACCTATACAAACTACCTATTCCTTTTTATATGAGTTTTAGAAGATTGTCTTTCAAGAAGTTATCCATTTGATCCATGTTATCAAATTTGTAGGCATAAAAAGTTATTCATATTATTTCTTTATAATCTTCGTAATGCCTATAAATCTGTAATGATTTCACCTCTTTCATTTCTGATATATTTTCCCTTATTTCATAGATAGATGTTTATCAATTTTTCTAGAACTAGTTTTTTAATTTTGCCAACTTTCTCTATTGATTTCCTGTTTTCAAGTTAATTGATTCCTGCTCTAGTTTCCCTTACTGCTTTTTTTATATTTAATTTTATCTAATTTTTCAAGTTTACTAAGGTAGAAACTTAGATAACTTATTGTTCAATCAACTTCATATATAATATATATAAATATATGAAATATATACATTTGATACTATACATTTTCCTCTAAGCATCATATTCTACAATTTTAATAAGTTTAATTTCCATTTTTACTTAATTAAAAACATCTTTTTTTTTAAAGATTTATTTATTTATTTGAAAAGGAGAGTTACAGAGAGGCAGAGGCAGAGAGTGAGAGAGGTTTTCCATCCACTGGTTCACTCCCTAAATGACCACAATGACTAGAGCTGAGCTGATCAAAAGCCAGGAGCCAGGAGCTTCTCCTGGGTCTCCCATGTAGGTGCAGGGGACCAAGCACTTGGGCCATCTTCCACTGCTTTCCCAGGCCATAGCGGAGAGCTGGGTTGGAAGTAGAGCAGCTGGGACTCAAACCAGCACCCTTATGAAATGCCAGTACTGCAGGCAGTGGCTTTACCTGCTACATCACAGCATGAGCCCAAACATCTTTTAATTTCTCTTGATTTCTTGAGTCATGTTTTATTTAGAAATGTGTTGAGTAATCTTCAAGATTTTCCAACTATTTTTCTGTATCAATTATTTATTATTATGTTTTAAAGATTTATATGTTTATTTGAAAGACAGAGTTACAGAGAGAAGAGATAGATAGAAATCTTTTATCCACTGGTTCACTCCCCAGATGACCTCATAGCCAAAGCTGGGCCAGACTGAAGCCAGGAGCCAGGAGCTTCTTCCAGGTCTCCCTCATGTGTGCAGGGGCCCAAGTGATTGGACCATCCTCTGTTGCTTTCCCAGGAGCATTAGCAGGGAACTGGATCAGAAGTAGAGCAGCCAGGACATGAATCAATGCCCATATGGAATGCTAGCTTCACAGCCCACTATGCCACAATGCCATCCCCGTATTGACTTTTAGTTCAGTTTCATTGTGCTCTGAAAGCAGACACTAGTATTTATTTTATTTAAAAACTGCTATATTTTATGGACCAGAATGTGGTCTATGTTGGTGAATTTTCCACATAAGTTTGAGAAGAATCTGGAATCTGCTGTTGTTGGATGAACCAGTTTATTGATGTACTGATGAATTGAATTAACTGAATACTGATTTTCTGCTGCTGATCTTTCCATTTTTGGATAGATAGGGTTGAAATCTCCAATTGTGACTGAGGGCTTGTCTATTTATCCTCGAGAGGTAGAGCCAGAGAGAGGGAGAGGTCTTCCATCCACTGGTTCACTCTCCAAATGACCACAAAGGCCAGAGCCAGGCCAGTCTGAAGCTAGGGGCCAACAGCTTCTTCCAGGTCTCCCATGCTGGATGCAGGGGTCCAAGGACTGGGGCCATCTTCTACTGCTTTCCCAGGCCATATCTAAAGCTGGATCGGAAGTGGAGCAGCCAACCGGGACTTGAACCAGCACCCATATGGGATGCTGGTGCTGCAGTCCAGGGCTATAATCCACTGTGCCACAGCACCAGCCTCTTTGGTTTATTATTAATGTGGACTTATTACTATCTGTGAGGTCAATTAACAGTTAGAAAAAAATTAAGGTATTTATTTTACCTTAACTCACTTTTTCTGATGTTCTTTAAACAGATCCAAATTTCTAACCTATATCATTTGCATTCACTGTGAAGAATTTTTAAAGAACATTTCTTGCAAGGCAAGTCGACTGGCAATAAATTCCATAATTTTTTGTTTGTCTAAGAAAGTCTTTATTTCTTCTCCTTTGAAGGATAATTTTAATGTGCAGAATTCTAGGTTGATGATATTTTTCTCTCAGTGCTATTCTTCATTTTACTCTGTTCTTGTTTACATAGCTTTTGAGAAAACAGATATGATTTTTACTTTTATCCTTTATTGACAAGATAGTTTCCCATCTGGTTCTTTTTATGGATTTTTCTTTATCTTTCATTCTGCAATTTGAGCATCATATGCCTACGTGTAATTTTTCTTGCATTTATTCTTGGTGTTCTCTGAGATTCTTGGATTAAGGTCTGGCAGTGATTTGGGGGAAATCCTCAGTTTTCATGGCTGTAAATATTTCTTCTGGTTCTTTCTCTTCCTTTTCCTTCTGATATTCCCATTACATGTATGTTACAGATTTTATAGTTGTTCCACAGGTTTATTATAGTCTTGTTTTTTCACGCCTTTTTTTTCTCTTTGCTTTTCAGATTTTTTAAGTTTAAACTGAGAAAGCATCAAGTGATTTTCCTGTGAGTTTCTCTGTTTCATCTGGAGTCAGTTTAGGAAATTTATGTATTTCCAGGAATAACAATTCCTTTCTGAAAGGAGTTGTGTTCCTTATATTCGACTGAAATTTACATTACTTTATTTCAGCTTGCAAACTTTTACCCATTATCTTAAAATGATCTTCTAAAAACTAGAGTGTCTAATTTTCTCCTTAGTCATTTGAAATTATTCATCTTAATCTTTGAAATAAATTCAATCAGATTATTTCACAATTATGTCTATCCTATGTCTAATTTTGCTGTGTCAGTAATATTACAAAGGGCCAAATGGTTTGTTGTTGAAGAACTCGATTTGTACCAGCATCAGCCCAGCCTGCCTTGAATCCCTTCCCTGAACCCTGGAAATATGCTACAGTTTTTCTTGTAACAAGTCTATCCTAACCTCTTAGTTACTTATATCTCCGTAAGGGTAGTCACATCAATGCCTTCTTTAGAGTATTCTAAAGAGTATTCTAGAGTATTCTTAAATGTGACAAGCTGGAAATATTGTAAAACAATGATTCCTCATGAGTATCATCATGCTGTATATATAGTAGTGATATTATCAATCAACAGTCACATGGTGATAGGAAAACAAATAATATGCAGCTCTCAGACCAATAGGCCCAGTTCAGAATTTCAGCAGTACTTGTGTTTCTGCATGATGATCCCATGAGAGTGCATGTATGACTATCAGTTATATTATTAACTAAGGCAAACAAATGGCTAAGAAGCAAAAGAGAGAAAACATAGCTGCGATATTCGATATGGTTTTAGTTTCTCTTCATCTCTTCTTTCTTATTAAATCATGACTATATGCCCACTCTTCTTCACAGCCATGGTATATGAGGGGGAAATATTATAATTGAGAATAAAAGCTCAGGGCATGAGATAAACAAAGGAATTACTTTAATATATTAAATCCCATAATGACAGAGTTCATGGTAAATAGTTTGGCATCAGGGAAATTCTGAGCAGATGCGTTAAAATAACTATCTCTTTGTGCTTAGACATTTGACTATTGGTCCTTAATCTTCTGAGAATATTACCTCTGAAAGCCTTCTCCAAGGAGTTTCTTTCCTGCCTCCACCTTCTCCTAGCCTGCTGATGGCTGCCATCCCAGGGGGTTTATGTTTTGTTTCCACTCTCTGTGACTCTCGTTGCCTCTAACAGGAGTCTCCCTGAGGAGCTCACACCTTTACTTTCAGTACAAGGCTCTCCTAGACTAGATCTGTGCCATGCACATTAAGAAATAAGCCCCTCTCCTGACATGGTATTTGGTTACTCTTGCTGTGTCTATAAGACAGCATGGTATAAATCAAGACAAAGCATGCTAATAAAAATGAAGTTAAAAAAAACTGTAGTAATATAACTATTACTGAATTGCTGTCTGAATTATTCCTACATCAAATACAAGAGCTATGGCAGTTAACTCTAAGGCATAATAATTTCCACTTTCTTCTGAAAAAGGAACATATTCAAGCTGTTGTTATATGTTAAGGACCATTTCCCTAAAAATTGGGAGAATATTGTACTATCTGTAATTATGCTGCTTCCCAAAAACATTTCTCCAAAGATCCAAGAAGTAGTATTCCATCTGGAAAACCAGTCATTTCAAATTCAGTATTTCTGCTAATTATTATGGTATAGGCCTTCCAGACATAATTTTAGGTATTCAGAAAAGCATTTTGCTAATGACAAATTAACTCTGAACGCTTCTGTTCATTACGTGTTGTTGAATTATGGCTTCTCTGTCTTTTACTTTGGCACTTACTTGGAGAAATACATTTTCAAAAATATTTCTTAATTTAAACAAGGAACATTAAAAAGCATATACAAATATACTGAATACTTACAATTTGTATCATTCCCCTCATCCTTAGGAAGGTTTTAAAGGCTTTATTGTTTCCTTTAAATGCAGAAGGTTCAGCAAATCTGTTCCATGATGGGAGAAGATGCAAAATTCTTGTCTCCACGTTACTATTCTCCTTTCTTTATATTATGAATAGAGTCAGTTTTACAGCAATCTATGTTTATATTTTGGATCAATGGATGGGGTGGAATGGGCAGTGAGGGAAAAGAAGATATTAGCCAAGAGAGCCGCGGCACCGGCCATACTCTGTGCCGGCCATCCTCTGCGCCTGCCATCCTCTGATTTTTGATACATGTTGTCAGTACCCATAACTTTCTTGCCCCATCTTTACAGAATAAACATACACAATCTTTATGTAGAAGACTTCCAATTTTAGAACCATTCAATTCTCTACTTTTTCTGATCCTGACCTGTAGACTGCCCTGTAAATGCTCAGATTGGCAGAGATTAGAAGCACCACTCATGATGTATAAATTAATCTGGGCTTTCCTAGAATTCTTTTCCATATCTCCAGTCATGTCTGGATCTCACTCCTAAAATAGTTATTATACAACTTCATTATTCACCACTCATTAATTATTCTCAATATATATCCTTATTTCTCTTTTATCAAAAACCCCTCGATGTTCACGTGTTCTCCTGTAGGATGCCATAAATTTCTATATCCAGACCAATTTTTACCTGTTTCTTCCATTTTGAGATATCACAGAGAATCACACTTACAAAAAAAAACTTGCCTGAATCAGAGCTGCTATCCCTTTAAAATTTGCCAATAATGTCAAGGATACAAGTAATCAGGAGGCACAGATGAAACAGACAGAGGTGCAGCAAGCATCCCTGAATCGAGACTTCATACCTTAAACCCTGCCCCTAGCGCTTGTCCTGGTCCCGCCTGGACGTGTTTACTAAATCACCTGCCACAGTGTGATGATGCCTCTCCACTGTAGAAACTCAGTTGAGACACATTCTTTCAATAATCATTTCCTGCTCAAGCTCTTTCCACACATCCTGTCCTCAACCTCATCATGATGCTCTTCTTGACGATATAATTGTTTCTCTGTCTCCTCCATGAGTGCTAAGCAACTTGTAAGTGGAAATTTTTTCCTTTATCCCTAACTATTAGCATGGTGCCTACATCAAGTTAGATTATCAAAAAATGCTCATGAAATGAATGACAGATTAAGGATACATGTTCTCTGATACAATGTAAGTTCAGGAGTGGGACAGCAACACAGAGGAAGTGATGGAAATACAATGTAACAAAAGTTACAACAGATTCAGGAAAGCTGTAAGAATATCAGGGGGAACCAGTAACTCCACCTCAGGTAGTCAAGGGGAATTTCACAAGTGCAGAAGAGAAACAAAGCTGAATTTTGAAGAGAAGATAGATTTTTTCCAAGTAGAGACAGAGGGAGGGTGTGTGGGACAGAGAGGATACCATATCTGAAAACACAATTATCATTCTGCAATGTGCAAATGTGCTGATAAAAATTTGGTACTTTATATGACAAAATATTAAAGCTTTGTGCTTTTGTTTAGTGATAGAAAGTATCTGGTATTTTGGTATGTACAATGGAAGTGAATTTAGCCTAATATTTGTATTACTGTATGATGAAAGAATATATAAAAATCAGTGTGTAATTTGAAGACATATTTTGGTGGCTTATTATGCAATGATTTTTACAAATATGCTGTGAATTATTGACTTAGCAAGCAATTGAGTTTAAAAATTGCTAAAACTAAATGTGTAAGCATTTTATTTCTTATGATTCATGCATCTGAGCACACGTACAACTTATTTATGTGTGGAAGAGAAGCAAAAAATGCTATTAATCAAATGCTCAAATAACTAGCAGAAATTTATGTCAATTTCCTTAAAGTTTATGATGACTTCAGAACCTAAAGGTAAATTTTTTACCTTGAAAATGATTGTATATTTCTGTAAAAGAAGCCAATAAAATATAACTTGTTTTAACAGTAAGTAGAATATATAGCAGCTGATGCATTGATATATGTGTGTGTGTATTCACATATCAAAACCTACAATTATATGTGGTACATTTTAATTTGCAACTAGAACCTCATTCTTTAGTGACCATTGACATTATCATTGTGATTTAATACTTATCACTGACCAAGTTTGGCAAGTAAATGGTTTGGGAGAAATAATAGAAGAGATTATGAAAGCTTCCTGTGCTCCAAGTATTTACACAAAAGAATTGTTTGCAGGTTCTTCAGTCACAGGAAGAAAATAGTACAGGAGCCACAAGGATATTTACATGCAAGGAATGTAATGTAATGTAATCCCCTGTGTACAGAGGATTCTCCATTCTACATCCCTGGGGAGACTAGAAAGACAAACACACACAATGGAAACCACAGAGAAGGCACATGGAAAGAACGGTCACTCATAACTTGAGATGATTTTACACCTGCCTACCCCACCACCTCTCTGGGGATATTTGGCAATAACTGGAGACTTGTTTAATTGTCACAAGTGAAAGGTGATACTGTCATTTAGTGACTAGGGTCTGGGGAGGCTACCAAACATCTTACACGCACAGGACATTCTCCACCACAATGAATAAAGCCAGCCTTAAATGTCAGTAGCACAAAGGTTAAGAAATGCTGCTAGGCCCGTATGGATGGCAGATTTTGTTTTAGTTCCAAGAAGCAAATTATGTGTGTGTGTGTGTATAAAATAACTTGGCATTCCCTTAGGAATGTAAAACATAGAAGTTGCAATGAATGAAAAATCTATTTGACATATGCAAAACAGTATAAAGGACAAAAATGAAAATCTCCTGTAATCCCTGCATCCAGAGGTAACCACTATCACATTTTAAAATTTCTAGTAGTTTTTGTGGTAATATTTGGAAAGGCACTATTAATTAGATGGGGATTCTGTTGCATTGGGGATGGCACGTTATCAAGGTAATTCATAAAAATAACAGGACAAATCAGTTCATTGAGAGAAGAAATATACAGGTTAATGAGGACTTGTGAAGAGACAAACAAGAGAGAGGTACCAAAGAACATATTCTGAGTGAATTGAGTCAAGTATTGATTGTGACTAAAATATGCATGCCCCAGTGGGAATAATCTCCTATAATAATGTTTAATTAGAAAAGAAAAAAATATGCAAACATGACACAATGAAACTAAACTGTAGATGTCCACATCACCTTGGCCGGCAGGGGAGAATACATGCTACAGTGTATGAAATCTTTGGAGAAGATTTTGCATTAGGTATCAATTAGTTTAAATATACCTGCATGAAGGAAGATTTTTGGATCCAGCATGCACTTGTTTCCCCAGGTAGTTTTCTCAACAAGCACCCAGTACCATAGTAATTAAAAGCTTGTATATTTTCATCTGTTCTACTTACTGCCATTGCTGCACAGAAGATTTTGTACTAGACAGATTTTTGTTTTCTTGATGACCCCTTCCAGCTAGTTTAGAATTAGATCAAATGTGAAGTCATCAAATACATACTTTCTATTGTTCAATCAATGAGAAGAGTTACAAGACTAATAATTGGGGGCTGGCGCCGTGGCTCACTTTGCTCCTCTTCCAGTCCAGCTCTCTGCTGTGGCCCGGGAAGGCAGTGGAGGATGGCCCAAGTGCTTGGGCCCTGCACCCGCATGGGAGACCAGGAGGAAGCACCTGGCTCCTGGCTTCGGATCCGTGCAGCGTCAGCCGTAGCGGCCATTTGGGGGATGAACCAATGAAAGGAAGACCTTTCTCTCTGTCTCTCTCTCTCACTAACTCTGCCTGTCTAAAAAAAAAAAAAAAAAAAAAAAGACTAGTAACGGGGTTACCTACATAACCTGGGATCATGCATTTGTTACAATTATATCACTTAAAAACTTGGGACCATAAAACATAAAGATGTGGGAGTCTATTTTTCATTTTGTGCATGAGTATATCATGAGCTTTATCTCATTTCATTACCTAGTCTTCTAGATGCAATTTTATCCTCCATGCACACACAGAATTCATCCCTTGGCTCTCCCATAGTTTATTTATCTAATCTCTGTTGTTGAACATATGAGCTTCTTGTAATTCATCTGTCTTGTAGGGTTTTCACACTAAGCATCATTTTATAATAATTGTATTAATTAAGTGTATTTAAAATAGATGATGGATGGACAAGCAAGACAATGGATACTTTTCTTAATTTTATTGAGGTATAAATTATTAATTACAGAAATGCACCCATTTTAAATATATGATTAAGTGATTCTTAGTATATTTGCAGACATTTAACCTTCATCACAAATTTTCTTTTTTGTTTTTTTGACAGGTAGAGTTAGACAGTGAGAGAGAGAGACAGAGAGAAGGGTCTTCCTTCCGTTGGTTCACCCCCAAATGGCTGCTATGGCCGGTGCAGAAGCCAGGAGCCAGGTGCTTCCTCCCAGTCTCCCATGTGGGTGCAGGGCCCAAGCACTTGGGCCATCCTCCACTGCACTCCCGGGCCACAGCAGAGAGCTGGACAGGAAGAGGAGCAACTGGGACAGGATCCAGCACCCCAACCGGGACTAGAACCCGGGGTGCCAGCGCCGCAGGCGGAGGATTAGCCTAGTGAGCCACGGTGCCAGCCACCCTGCTTTCTGAGGGAGAAACATGAGAAGGAGAGAAACCCTGCGAAATCCTGAACTATGTCAACTTCTGAAGGGTAAGCTGGGACAGGGGCCTGTCCTTGAGAGGTTCTTAAACTTGAGCGTCCCATGTCTTTCTGCTCTCCCTTCCCACAATACACAAATTACCCCCATATGGTGAATTCTAATTTGCCTTCAAGATAAGACTCACTTAAAACATCTTTTAAGTGCCCTTGGATTTCATAATTTTTTTTTTTTACAGGCAGAGTGGACAGTGAGAGAGACAGAGAGAAAGGTCTTCCTTTGCCGTTGGTTCACGCTCCAATGGCCACCTCAGCCGGCACACCGCGCCAATCCGAAGGCAGGAGCCAGGTGCTTCTCCTGATCTCCCATGGGGTGCAGGGCCCAAGCACTTGGGCCATCCTCCACTGCACTCCTGGGCCACAGCAGAGAGCTGGACTGGAAGAGGAGCAACCGGGACAGAATCCAGTGCCCTGACTGGGACTAGAATCCGGTGTGCTGGTGCCACAGGCGGAGGATTAGCCTATTGAACTGCTGCACCGGCCTTCATAAATATGTTTTACTTTGCCTTTTATAAAGGGGTTTATTTATTTATTTCTATTTATTTATTTGAAAGGCAAAGTGACAGAGAATTGGGGATGGTGGGGAGAGTGTCTTCCATCTAGTGGCTCACTGCAGCTGTCATATCTGAGCCAGATCCAAACCAAGAGCCAGGAACTCCATCCTAGTCTCTCACATGGGTGACAGGGGCCCAAATACTTGTATCCTCTCCTGCTACTGTTGCAGGTGTCTTCTGTTACTATAGTTTTTTTTTTTTTCCTCTGCCAGGTTCATGTCTCCTGTCCATAAAGACTGAGGAGCATGGAAAAGAAAAGGCATGTAAAGCAAAAGTAGTTTTTTGAAATAGCATAGAAAATGGGCGCTGGCACTGTGATGCAGCAGGTTAAAGCCCTGGCCTGAAGCGCTGGCATCCCGTATGGGTGCCGGTTCTAGTCCTGCCTGATCCTTTTCCAATCCAGCTCTCTGCTATGGCCTGGAAAAGCAGGAAGCTGAATAGGAAGTAGAAACAGATAGGAAATTGGGAAGAGCCTGGATATTAATGACTTCATAGGCTTATTCATGGCCAGCTATACTTGTTTGAAAATTGCTGTAAAATTAAAATCTACACAAGAGGTATTTCATCATGTTTAGTTACACAGTTACATAAAAAAGTATGGTTATTTCAAATATACTTCTGAAGTTTACTTGATGGAATTCACAATAATTTGATATTTCACCTTCATTTGATCATATACTTGGAATAACAGGAAAAAAATTTATAAAACATTTTCTTTGCTTCATCTACAAACAAATATGTGTGTGCAATGTGTGTGTATGTGTGTGTATGTGTATGTGTGTGTGTGTGGATAGCTTTCCCCACTAAAATAACCATATAGTTTTCCATGTTTCTTATACTTTATTTCCTATTACTACACATGGCCTTATGATACAAGTATATCGTGCATTTAGTCCTTAACTCATTTACTATTGTGGTATCTATCTTCAATGTCAAGTATGCAATAGAAAGCAATTTTTACACGATAACAGGTCCAAAAAGATGAACTATGTGGATACTCTTTCCAGAGTGAATGTATTGGTCTAATCACATGAATTGCTGAAAAGAGCCAATGTGTGCACCTTAGCAAATTCATAATGTACTCCCCTGATTATCTGCATGACTGCCTCCCATTCCTCCTTAAGATTATTCTCAAATACTAGCTTCCCGGGAGGACTTATTATTCTACAACAACTTTATTTAGCATTATACTATCAAATATTCCTTTGTCAACATTCATTCTCTGCTCCTCACAATATTTTTCTCAGATATACAACTTCTGATACACTATGCATTTTATGTATTGGCATATATATACTGTCTCACCTGTCTAGATATATAATTTGTAAGGGCATTTTGGGGGTATTTTATTTACATGTCACCACCCCTAGAATAGTGCCCCCAAAATTCCAGTAACTCCACAAGTGTTTAATGAATTAAAATTAATAAATGTGGCATACATGTGTCTTGTTTGCCCAGATTTCAAATCTAAGCAAGTTAAAGTAAAACTGCAAAATAGTTAGCATCTGTTTCTATGTATTTTATGCAACTTGTGAGAGAATATAAGACATAGCTGAGTGGCTCTTGTTAGGGCCTGTTCTTTGTTCTTTTTCCTCACAGAAATGTTTAGATTGCTAAACTGCAGTCAGGAAATTGGGGATGAGGAGGAATGATCATTGCTGCGCCCCAGGAGCTCAGGTTTAAGAGAATATGCAATGAATTTGGTTTATCATTTTCTACTTCCCATCTTTGAAGGATCTGCACCTGTAACAAGACCATATTGGGGCCAGTGCTGTGATGCAGGGGGTTAACGCCCTGGCCTGAAGCGCCAGCATCCCATATGGGCGCCACTTCTAGTCCCGGCTGCTCACTTCCAATCCAGCTCTCTGCTATGGCCTGGGAAAGCAGTAGAAGATGGCCCAAGTCCTTCGGCCCCTGCACCCACGTGGGAGACCTGAAGAAGCCCCTGGCTCCTGGCTTCGGATCAGCGCAGCTCCAGCTGTTGCAGCCAACTGGGGAGTGAATCAGCAGATGGAAGATCTCCCTCTCTCTCTCTCTCTCTCTCTCTCCTCTCTCTCTGTAACTCTGACTTTCAAATAAATAAATCTTTTTTTTTTTTAAAAAAAAAGACCATATTGATGGTCTACGTAGCAAGCAGAGGTGGGTCCATGGTGTAATACAGTCAAGCATGCAGAATCATAGGCACCCCTCATTCCTAGCAAGGAGGTTTCAGGTGTTCTGAGGAGCCTTTCTGTTCTTTACCACCACTGCATGGAATGGACAAGTGACAACTTACTTAATTTAGTAGAGAGAGCTGTGAACCCAAGCTGTCAGTACACATAGCACTTTCAGACTCTTCTACCACCTGATGGAGAAAATGCCTAATAAAGTACAGTGCCCATCGCCCCTTTTCCAAGATGCAATACACCTATTCAGGAATATTTCCTTCCCAGGAGTAGAACCTTTTGCTTTTCATCCAATTACCCTGGATTGAGGATTAACAAGGCATTCTTTCCTAATTCATCAGAGTGTAAATTCTTTGGATAACCTTCTATTCTGTTTCAATTAGGGTGGTAAAAGAAATACAGTCACATTAGTTAAACTAAATATTTTTTTCCTGTCAAGTAAAATGAAGTTCAAAGATAGGTGCACAGGGTTATCAAGAACCTGCCTCTTCCTATCTGCCCCATTCTGTGGCAAAATGGTTGCTTTTACAACCCGGTGCATCTTGTCTATGTCCTTTCTAGATACTAAAGGAAGGGGAGATAGAGAAACAAAGAAGCAAGGTAAATGTGCTAAGTATTTTCAACTGAAAGCATTATCATCCTCAACAAAATAGGAGTTTACAGCTAGCAAGAAAAAAGCAAGGAGAGTCAATATTGAGTAAACAATAAGCACAGTATGAAACAACCTGTTATGTCTTCTTCTCTCTACACCTTCTTAGTTATTCTTTCTGTTGCTTACGTCCCTCCCAGTTTTCATTCTACTGTGCCATCCTTATTCACATCCCTCTATCTCATGTGTATATAGAACATACAGCACTATCTGCATAACTGATCCTCCTCCCCTATTCATGCTTTCACTCTCAACCCTTCTTCCAAAAGGAGTGCTCTGTATCCTTCCCTCACAGAGAATTCTTCACTTATTAAACGGTGCAACTAGTCCTTAGTGTTATCGTCAAGGCCCTCAGACTCCGCCCCAGCTTAACATAACCTTAACTACTCAGCCTATGCAAACTTATCTGCCAAGCCAGTCTCCAATGTTTGTTTTTACTCAAATACTGACAAGTTTGTCCATATCTGTACCATTTTCCATTTAGAATGCCTAAGTATACTTCCTTCATTTAAAAAGTGTTTCACTTGATAGATTTTCTAAAATAATTTACTTATAAGACATTGGATTTCACATTTTCAAAATGATAGCAAAAAGACATAAAGGGAAATAAATGGAGGCTCCTTCTAGAAGCAGAGAGCACTCTTTTTGGAAGAAGGGTTGAGAGTGACAGTTTGCTGAATATAATTTTATTTCCAAAGTGAAGAACATAGATGTGTGAGTCCCAATAGAACCCTTTTTTGCTAACCACATTCCTACTTATCCATGCTCTGCTCTTTTGAAAATTGACTCTTTTCACAAAAATATTTCAAAGACAAATATGGTAGCTTTGGGGATTCATTAAGTGTATTGTTTTATAGGAACTGTATAAGAACTAACCAAAACTTTCTGCGCTATGTTGAAATTAATTATCTTATGTTTTGCCATCTCAAATAAAATTAAAACCATCAAAAAATAAAGATCTCTTCAAACTTCTTCCTTCATCACTTCCCAGTGTTCCATTGTAGTGTTGCCGTGAACACAGCACTCCATACTGCTTTGCAATTTAGGTCTTTGTACTCAACTCCAATATCACAGTAAAATGACAGTTGTCATACAGTTTAATAGACTTTATTTCTTGTGAAAATCCTAGATCTACAAATCAAATTTGAGAAGATAGTGTAAAGTTCCCATTTAGCCGTTACAGTTCCCCTTATTACTGACATCATACCTTAGTATGGTACATTTATTATAATTAATGAAATTATGCATAATGGTTTCCAATTGAATCTGTTTTTGTTGCAAAAGACAGGGTGCTATTCTTTTTATGGCTGAATACTATTCCATAGTGTATATATATATATATATCATAATTTCTTTATCCAGACACTAGTTGATGGACATATGGGTTAATTCTGTACCTTTCCTACTGTGAATTGAGCTGCAATAAACATGGAGGGGGGACAGATAACTCTTTTGTATGCTGATTTCACTTTCGTAGGGAAAAATGCCTAGGAGTAGGATGTCTGGGTCACAAGATAGATCTATTTTCAGATTCCTGAGGAATCTCCATACTGTTTTCCATAATGGTTGTACTAATTTATATTGCCACCAACACTGCATTAGGGTATCTTTCCCCCCACATTCTTGCTAGCATTTGTTATTTTTTTTATTTTTGGATGATAACTGTTCTAACTTGGGTGAGGTGAGATGTAAAAGTAGTTTTTATTTGCATTTCCCTGATGGCTAGTGATGCTGAGCATTTTTTTTCTGTGTATGTTGTTCATTTGAATTTCATCCTTTGAGAAATGCTTGTTCATGTCCTTTGCCCATTTCTTAATTGGATTATTTGTTTTATTGTGCTGAGTTTCTTGATGTCTTTATAATTCTGAATATTAGTCTTTTATCAGTTGCATGGTTTCCAAATTTTTCTCCCTTTCTGTCAGTTGCCACTTTACTTTGTTGAGTGTTTCCTTTGCTGTACAGAAGCTTCTTAGATTGTTATAGGCCAATTTGTCAATTTTTGCATTTATTGCTTGTCCTTTGAGGATCTTTTCCAAGGAATATTTGCCTATGCTAATGTCTTGCAGAATTTCCCCAATGTTTTACTCTAATAATATTTTAATACTGGATCCATGAAGAGTTAATTTTTGTATAAGGTATAAGGTAGGGGTCTTGTTTCATACTTTTGTACACAGAGATCCAATTTTCCCAGCTACATTTTTTGAAGAAACTGTCCTTGTTCTAGGGATTGATTTTAGTTTTTTTATAAAAGATTATTTTTTTGTTGATGTGTGCACTGATTTCTGTGGTTTCTATTCTATTTCATTGGTCTACATTTCTATTTTTATGCCAGTACCACACTGTTTTGATTATAATTGCTCTGTCATATTTCTGAAATCTGATATCATGATGCCTCTGGCTTTGGTTTTGTTGTTTAAAATTGTTTTAGCTACTTTGGGTCTCTTGTGTTTCCATATGAATTTTAGCATTATTTTTTCCGGATCTGAGAAGAATATTTTTGGTATTTTGATTGGAATTGCACTGAATCTATAAATTGACTTGGGTAGTATGGACATTTGGATGAAATTAGTTCTTCCAGTCCACAAACATGGAAGATCCTTCCAATTTTTTAAGTCTTCTATTTCTTTCTTCAATGTTTTGTAACTTTCATTGTAGGGATATTGGCTTAATATCCCTGGTTAAATTTTTTTCCAAAGTATTTAAATCTTTTGTAGCTATTGTGAATGCTACTGGTATTACTAGTTCTTTCTCAGCCATGGCATTGTATACATTGTCTGTTTATACAAAAGCTATTGATTTTTGTATGTTAATTTTATATCCTGCAACTTTACCAAACTTTCTCATGAGTTCTAATAGTTTCTTAGCAGAGTATTTTGGTTTCTGTATATATAGAGTCATGTCAACTGCAAACAGTGATAATATGACTTTTTCCTTTCCAATTTGTATCCCTTTGATTGAGTTTTGAGTCCTGTCTGTGATTGCCTTGGTAGAGCCAGAGGAAATGACTTAGGTTCCCCAATGCTGGTTTTTATGTATATCAAAGTGAACATGAATAATGCATCTCTAATTCATTACCTTGTATCCAACTGTAATCCATTACTACATAGATTACTCTAGTCCCCTCTGCTTGCATATCTATAAACACATGTTCCAACAGTGAGAAATCTGGTTACTGTGTGGTGCTATCAAATTACTTAACTGTTCAATTCCATTATACATGTATGGTAGTATCAGAATTGTTAATCTGAGAAGGCAGAAATACAGAGAGAGAAGTAGAGACAGAGAGAAAGAGAGACAGAGAATTTTCCATCTGCTGGTTCACTTCCCAGATAGCCACAACAGCAAGGGCTAGGCCAGGCTGAAGCCAGGAGCCATGAGCTTCTTGAAAGCCTTCACATGCGTGCTGGGGCCCAAGAACTTCGGTTATCTTCCACTGCTCTCCCAGGCACAGGAGCTGGATCAGAAGTGGAGCATGTGGGACTAGAACTGGCACCTATATGCGATGCTGGCACTGCAGTTGGAGGCTTAACCTTCAACGCCACAGTGCCAGCCCTGTGTTTTAGCATTTAATCTTAGAAAATGCACTTCATGTTGAATGATACTTATATCAGCACCTTTAACTCCACTATCTTCAGTGAGGTTGTTTCATGCATTTGTTTTATTGACTTATTTATTTATTTGAAAGTCAGAGTTACACAGAGAGAGGAGAGAGAGAGTCTTCCGTTCGATTGTTCATTGCCCAATTGACAGGAACAACCAGAGCTGCGTCAATCTGAAGGCCAGGAGCCAGGAGCTTCTAACGGGCCTCACACACAAATGCAGTGGCCCACCTTGGGCCATCTTCTACTGCTTTCCCAGGCCATAGCAGAGATCTGGACTGGAAGTGGAGCAGCTGAATCTGAACCGGCACCCATATGGGATGCTGGCGCTTCAGGACAGGGTGTTAACCTGCTGTGCCACAGCACTGGCCCCTGTTTCATGCATTTGTAACATGTATAGATTGGCTCATCACAATCTGCATTTCTTTCTGCAACATTACCTTAACCTCTTCACCTCTTCAATATATTGTTTTTCTTTCTTTTCTTTTTTTTTTTTTTTTTTTTTTTTTTTTGACAGGCAGAGTGGATAGTGTGTGAGAGAGAGACAGAAAGAAAGGTCTTCCTTTGCCGTTGGTTCACCCTCCAATGGCCGCCACGGCTGGCATGCTGCAGCCAGCATACCGCACTGATCCGATGGCAGGAGCCAGGTACTTCTCCTGGTCTCCCATGGGGTGCAGGGCCCAAGCACCTGGGCCATCCTCCACTGCACTTCCTGGCCACAGCAGAGAGCTGGCCTGGAAGGGGGGCAACCGGGACAGAATCCGGCGCCCCGACCGGGACTAGAACCCGGTGTGCCGGCGCCGCAAGGCAGAGGATTAGCCTAGTGAGCTGCTGCGCCGGCCTCTTCGATATATTTTTTAATCAGTGTTCATCCAGATTCATTCTGCTTTACTACTCTGTGACAACAAATTATGTCTTGTGTCCACCTTTTCAGAACCATCTAAAAATGTCTGAATAAACTAAAATTTCCCTTGTGCTTCACTTGTTTAATCCCCTCCTCTCCATTGGCAATCACTGAACTTTTATACTCTGTAGTTTTTCCTTGTATAGAATGTCATCATTGTTACCACATAATATGTAGCCATTTAAGACTGAATCTTTGTATTCATTTAGTAATATGCATGTAAACTTCACTAGTCTCTTCATAGCTTGATAGCTTACTTAATTTTATTTCTGTATGGTATTATATTATATGGATGTAATACAGCTTGATTATTCATTCATCTATTGAAGGATATTTTGG
Organism: Oryctolagus cuniculus; assembly: GCF_051225735.1. Classification (NCBI taxonomy): domain Eukaryota; kingdom Metazoa; phylum Chordata; class Mammalia; order Lagomorpha; family Leporidae; genus Oryctolagus; species Oryctolagus cuniculus. Next base: position 100,651,837 of record NC_142871.1, on the reverse strand, counting down.
TGATTTGCAATTTGGAATGATTATGAATAAGGCTGCTATAAATATTCACATGCAAATTGTTTGTGGACATAAGTTTTCAATTGAACAGGGTAAATACTGAGAAGGACAACCACTGTATTGTACAATAAGACTAGATTTCACTTTGTAAGAAAGTGTTGAAACTGTCTCCCCCAGTGGCTGCACAATTTACTTTTTGTGCAAGCAATAAATGAAAAGTCTTCAAGTTTTACATCCCTGCCAGCATCTTCAAGGTTTTTTTTGGGGGGGTGGAGGGGGTGGAAGAGGGGATTTATCTTTTCTGATTCTGTGTAGTGTATCTTGCTGTTGTTTTAGTGTACAATTCCCTACTGACTACTTATGCTTAATTTTTTGGAATATGCTTATTGTTTGTCATCAGTACTAACTCCCAAAGAGAGCTGTCCTAATTTTTTGCCCATTTTAAGTACTTATATTTATATATCAAAGAATTGGCCAGCGCCGCACTCAGTATGCTAATCCTCCACCTAGTGGCGCCGGCACACCGGGTTCTAGTCCCGGTCGGGGCACCAGATTCTTTCCCAGTTGCCCCTCTTCCAGGCCAGCTCTCTGCTGTGGCCCGGGAAGGCAGTGGAGGATGGCCCAAGTGCTTGGGCCCTGCACCCCATGGGAGACCAGGAGAAGCACCTGGCTCCTGGCTTCGGATCAGCACGGTGCGCCGGCTACAGCGTGCCAGCCGTGGCGGCCATTGGAGGGTGAACCAACGGCAAAGGAAGACCTTTCTTTCTGTCTCTCTCTCCCACTATCCACTCTGCCTGTCCAAAAAAAAAAAAAATTATATATCATAGAATTTTAAGAGTTCATTGATTTAGATGTAAGGCTACATTAAAATTTTCTATGTACTCATCTGTTCAATTCTCTGTCATCCCACTGGTAATCATTGAACAGATATGCAATTCACAATTATTTTCTCCCAGCTTGTGACCTATCTTTTCATTCTTTAAGCCTCATGTTTGACTTACAAGGATTGTTTTGTTAATTTACAGGATTATAATATTAACTTTTTAATGAATAATGCCATTACTTTTTCATTCATTTTAAGAATTTTTAAAATATTTTCCTGGATCCACTGAATGCTCAGGAAAAATGTTTTTAATTTGCATTTATTTATATAGTTTCTGAACTTTTTCTTATTACAGTTTCAAAATTTTTGCATCACAGTCAGAAAGTATACTTGATATTATTTCTATTCTTTTAACTTGTTGAGACTTGTTTGTGATCTTTTACATGATGTATGCTAGAGAATGTTCCATGGGCTATTCAGAATGTATATTCTGTAGCTACTGAATGGAATTTTCTGTAGATGTCTGTTTGGTTAAATTGATCTAGGGGGACAATTTAGCTCTACTGTTTCTTTGTCTAAATGACCAGTCCATTTTTGAATGTGGGGTGGTTAAAGTCTCCTACCATTATATTGAGGTCTATCTCTCCCTATAGTTCTAATATGTGCTTTATATATTTGTGTGCATACATATTTACAAGTGTGATTTTTCTATTTGGTTGAACCCTATGTTTTGACAGGCAGAATTAGACAGTGAGAGAGAGAGAGACAGAGAGAAAGGTCTTCCTTCTCCATTGGTTCGCCTCCTAAATGGCCGCTATGGCCGGCGTACTGCTGCCAGTGCACTGCGCTGATCTGAAGCCGGGAGCCAAGTGCTTCCTCCTGGTCTCCCCATGCGGGTGCAGGGCCCAAGCACTTGGGCCATCCTCCACTGCCTTCCTGGGTCACAGCAGAGAGCTGGATTGGAAGAGGAGCAACCAGGACAGAACCAGCGCCCCAACCGGGACTAGAACCCGGGGTGCTGGTGCCACAGGTGGAGGATTAGCCAAGTGAGCTGTGGCGCCGACCTGGTTGAACACTTTAACATTAATAACTTTCTTTGTTTCTTCTTACTGCTCTTGATTTTAAAATCTATTTTATCTGATTGATATATAGCTACTCTTGCTGCTTTTTTTTGCATTTAATATCTTCTGCAATCCTTTTGATTTCAGTCTGTGTGCATTTTTAGAGGTCAAGCAAGTTGCCTATAAGCAGATATGGTTGGGTCTTGTTGTTTTTAAATCCAGTAGGTCATCTGTGTCTTTGAATGATAGAATTTAATCCATCTGTATTTAATGTAATTATTGAAAGATAAAGTCTTACTTTCACCATTTTGATACTTGTTTTCTAGTTTTATTGTAGTTCTTTTTTTCCTTCTTTTACAATCTTTTTTAGTACTTAGGAGAGTTTTCTCTGGTAGTGTGCTTCAATTTTTTTGCTTTTTTTTATTAAGTCTATTATATATTTCTGCTTTGTAGTTACAATGAGGCTTAACCTTTTTTTGGTTATAAGAAGCTATTTTGAAATGAGAAGAACTTGACATGGATTGTGAGGATAGGAAAAGGAACAAACCAAAAAAATAAAGAAATACTAATAATGAACTCTGCATTTGCAACTGCTCCTTCACTACATTTTGAATTTATTTATATCCCATTTTATATCTGTATATTTTGACTATATCTTATTAATAACATTACACATATGAGAGAACATGTGTGATAGTTGCCTTTCTGCATCTAGTTTATGTCAGTGAGCATAATGATGTACAATTCCAACCATTTTGTTCAAAATGTCAGGATTTTTTACTTTCTATGGCTGAGTAATAAGTAATATTAGGTTAGTATCCAGAATATATAGATATATATGTATCACACGTGTATCCATATATCAAATATATGTATATATATATTTATACACATTATATATATCACAAATTCTTTATCCATTCATCAATTAATGGACATCTAAGATGATTCCATCTCTCTGTCATAAGAGGCATAGCAATAAATAGATGAGTGTAGGTATCTCTTTCCTAAGTTAATTTAATTTCCTTTGGATATAGTCTCACAAGTGAGATAGCTAGGTGATATGGTAAAACTGTTTTTAGTTTTTTGAGGAAACTCCATACTATTTTCCATAATTATTGCACAAATTTGAATTCACCCCCAAATGTATTAGGGCTTCTTTTTCTCCATAACTTTATCAACATCTGCTATTTTTTTACTTTTTGATAATAGTCATCCTGAAAGGAGTGAAGTGATGCCTCATTGTAATTTTTATCTACATTTCCCTGATGGTTAGTGATATTGAGCATCTTTTTAATATGTTTTTAGCCATTTGTATTTTTCTTCAGAAAACATCTATTCAGACCTTTGGCTCATTTCTTTTTTTTTTTTTTTAAGATTTATGTATTTATTTGAAAGCCAGAGTTACAGAGAGGCAGAGGCAGAGAGAGAGAGAGTTCTTCCTTCTGCTGGTTCACTCCCCAGATGGCCACAATGGCCAGATCTGTGCCAATCTGAAGCCAGGAGTCAGGAGCTTCTTCCAGATTTTCCACATGGGTGCAGGCACCCAATGACTTAGGCCATCTTCTACTGCTTTTGCAGGCCATAGCAGAGAGCTGGATCAAAAATAGAGCAGCCAGGACTCAAACTGGTGCCCATATGCAAAGCCAGCACTATAAGCCATGGTTTTACCCAGTAAGCCACAGTGCCAGCCCCTGGCTCATTTCTTAACTGAGTTGTTGGTATTATTGTTGTTGAGTTTCTTAGCTCCTTATAGATTCTGAACATTAATCTTTTATAGATACACAGTTTGCAAATATTTTTCCCATTCTGTCAGTCATCTTTACACCCTGTTGATTCTTTTGTATGTAGAAGTTTCATAGTTTTTTTAAAAGATTTATTTATTTATTTGAAAGAGTTACACAGAGAGAGAAGGAGAGGCAGAGAGAGAGGTCTTCCATCACTGGTTCACTCCTCAGTTGCCTGCAATGGCCAGAGCTGTGCCAATCTGAAGCCAGGAATCAGGAGCTTCTTTGGTTCTCCCACGCAGGTGCAGGGGCCCAAGGATTTGGGCCATCTTCTACTGCTTTCCCAGGCCATAGCAGAGAGCTGGATTGGAAGTGGAGCAGCAGGACTCAACCAGTGCCCATACTGGATGCCGGCTATGCCACAGTGCCAGCCCCTTCATAGTTTGATATAATCCCATTTTCTTTTTTTGCTTTTATTGCCTGTGCTTTTGGGGGTCTTATAAAAAAAACTTTGCCTATGCCTATGTCTTGTAAAGTTTCCCTTATATTTTCTTCTAATAGTTTCATGTCTTAGATTTAAATATTTGATCCATTTTGTGTGGATTTTTGTATAGGGTTCAAGGGAGGGATCTTGTTTCAAACCTCTGCACATGGAAATCCAATTTTTCTGACACTATTCATTTCTCTATGGAGGGTTTTTGGTACTTATCAAAGACAAGTTGGTTGTAGACTCACTGGTTTATTTCTGAGGTTTCTGTTCTATTCTATTGGTTTTTGTGTCATTTTTATGCCAGTAACATGCTGTTTTGATTACAATAGATCTATGTTATATCTTTAAATCTGATATTGAGATGTCTTTGGTTTCATTTGTATTGTTAGGGATTATTTTGGTTATTCAGGGTCATTGATGTTTCCTGGTGAATTTTGAAAGTGTTTCTTTCTTAAAGAATATTTATTTATTCAAAAGACATAGTGACAGAGAGAGGGACCAGAAGTGAGAGAGAAGCAGAGACAGAAAAACAGAAAGAGATCTACTCACTTGTTCACTCCCCAAATGGCTGCAATGGGCTTAGGCTGGGAAAGGCTGAATCTAGGAGCCCAGAACTCCATCATATTCTCTCACATGGTTGATAGGGGTACAAGTACTTGGACCATTTTCCTCTGCTTTCCCAGGCAGAAAAGCAGGGACCTAGAGTGGAAGCAGAGCAGCCAGGACTTTATTTGGTACTGTGATATAAGATGCCAGTATTCCAAGTCTTAAATAAACCCACCATATCACAATGCAGGCCCAAGGATTGTGTCTTCTCTAATTCTGTAAAGAATGTCATAAGTATTTTGATGAGAATTGCATTGCATCTGTAAATTACTGTGAGTAGTAAAACGCTTTGAGAATGTTAATTCTAATCTATGAGCACTGGAGGTCTTTCCATTTTGTGTGTGTCCTCCACCCAAGCGAGGATGAACTGTGTCTGAGGAAAGGAAAGCATGCCATGCCGCTCGCCCTCCCCAGCCTTCCAATCCAGGAGACAATCAGACACAGAGGGGAGTCAAGTCAAGCAAGAACTCATTTATTGTGCGCATAGCAAAGCCTTTTAAAGCACAAAACTGCAGTCATGGGGGCAGGGCATAAGGACCAACCAATCACTTAAAAGGTCATTTTATGGGGTGATTTTTATAGGACTAGCCATATGTCTATACAATTGTCAGTTGTCGTCACTTCCCCTGATGCTGCACGGCCAATCAGCTTCAGTGGTAAACAACTTTGGGTCCCGTCCACCTTCCTCTTGGCGCCATCTTCTTTGCTCCTCTCACAAGGCCCGCTGGAGAAGAGGCTGCCGGCATCAACATCAGCAGCGTGGTCCCTCTTCCTCTGGTTCCCAATGGTCCTTTTGTCGGGCGGCTGTGGCAGCCGAGCGAGCTGCTCCAGGATCCACTCCTCCTCCTTGCGCAACAGCAGTTTGCTCATGGCTGACTCTAAGCACAGCTGCACCATGGAATGCACACACTCCAGCTCACAGTCCCGCTGCTCCAGCACCTGCAAGTTGTAGATGAAGTCCTCCTGCAGGTGCTGCAGCCGGCCCTGCGCCTCCTGGAGCCAGGCACGCTTCACGGTGACCCTTCTTTGGTGCTGTACAGGGCCCCTGTCATCCGCACCACCCGGGCCCTCGCCTGCAGCCCCAGGGGGGCTCTGGAGTAGACATAGGGCCCTGGGCCACCGCTGTCCACCATGGCATCGGCTGGGGCCATTTGCACATGCGCCAGGCCCCTCCCTGCGCCGCCCCCCCCAGGACACCCGCCACCTGGCTCTGGGCCACTGGCTCGGTTTAGTTCACAGGCTCTTCTCCCCACGGCTCAGGCGGTGGCGGGGGTGCCGGGGTGGGGGGGCAGCTGCGCATGCGAAGCCCCCGGGCCTGGCCTTGTCTCACCATGGCCACGCTCATGCCCCGCAGATTCCACCTTTTTGTTTTTAAAGCAGACCCACCTCTCACGAGGTTCAGGTCTTTGGGCACCTTTTTTATAAGGTACACCCGTATGGCACCTCTTTTCACCTACAGCATAGGGGAATCCTTAGGACCGAGCTTATCATAGTGGACACAGAGCGCCATAGTTTGTTTAATATGCAGGGCCCAAGGGTACAAATTAGGGTAAACAAGTCATATTAGTTGTATCCAACGAAAAAGCCAATCTGGCCAGTTGGGTTTCAGCTGGATCTCCCCATCTGCACTGAGCCAGGGAATCTACAACCTGGCACTTTCCTTTAACACCTAGGGCCTCATAGAAGGGAGGTCTACGTCAGGCCACCAGGTTTGGAGGACAACATTACGTGTGGTGCTGTTGAGGATCTCCCCATTGCCAGTGCTGGTCACTAGTCAGGTCACCCACTGAAGTTGATGTGAGTTTCTCTGGGCCACCGTCTGAGCCAACAGGCTTAGAATGCCCATCAGTTGAGGTACCTCCATCTGAAATGGTTAAGGAACGTAAAAGCTGCTCAAGAGCTGGGAGCCCTTGGGGATGGTTAGTAGTTACTTTTTTGTCCTTTTTCCTTTGAAAATGAGCTGTGACCACCATAATCATTTCCTCTCCTTGTTGGTCATTGTGGTTTTTGGGTATTTTCCTATATAGAGGAAAGAGGCAGAAACTTAAGGTTTCTGGCTGGAAGCCAGATTGGGGCTGTCTCACCTATGGGGAAGATGCATCCAAACCCTCTGCCCATGGTGATTAAGGGGTCTGGTCCCCTCCATTGCTGCGTTAGAGGGTCCTTCCATTTAACCTGAACCCGGGGACTGGGGTTTAATTGGCCCCAGTGTCTTTGGAATTTTGATTCAATTGACTCCAGGATGCCTGCCGGCTGGCTACAAACCACTAGCCCTGGTTAGTGCATGGGCTCAACTCCGCATGGCTCGGGCAGCAGCGGGGACACCAGGGGGCAGCTGCCATGCTGGTGCCCCGGGCCTGGCCTGGCCATGCCATGGCCGCGGTCATGCCCTGCAAACTACTTTTATTGATGTTTTATAATTTTCATTTTAGAGGTTTTTCACACCCATGGTTAAGTTTGCATCAAGCTATTTACCACAAATGGGTTGACTCTTAGAAGTCCTTTCCTAGCACAATTATTTTTGGTACATAAAAATGCTAAAGATATTTGTCTATTAATTTTGAATCCTAAAACTTTGCTGAATTCACTTATCAATTCTAATAGTCTCTTGGTAGAGTCTTTTGATTCATGTCATCTGCAAAAAATGATGATTTTACTTTCATGTTTCTTTTTGAATGCTTTCTCTTGCCTAGTAGTTCTTATTTATTTGTTTATATAAGTGGAACAGATTTTGTGGGTTCCATATATACAGCTTTAAGGACATAGTGGTTCTTCCCACTCTCACTCCCTTGCTTCCTCCTCCTTTCTTGTGTTTCTTTTAAATTTTTTCAATTACATACTTTCTTTTTTAATTAATTTTTTATTTTTATTTATTTGACAGAGTTAGTGAAAGAGAGAGAGAGAGAAAGGTCTTCCTTCTGTTGGTTCGCTCCCCAAATAGCCGCAACGGCCGGAGCTGCACCATTCCGAAGCCAGGAGCCAGGTGCTTCTCCTGGTCTCCCATGCGGGTGCAGGGCCCAAGCACTTGGGCCATCCTCCACTGCCTTCCTGGGCCACAGCAGAGGGCTGGACTGGAAGAGGAGCAATCGGGACTAGAACCTGACGCTCATATGAGATGCCGGCACTGCAGGTGGAGGATCAACCTAGTGAGCCATGGTGCCGGCCCCACAATTACATACTTTGAATTGACTTTATAATCACTAGTTTAATCCTCCACTAAATAAAGAGTTCACTAAGTAGTAAGTACAGAGATCACTGTTCCTCAGGAGTGTAGGCAAGGGTGATAAGCCATGATCAAATCTCAAGATATGAATTTCACTCATATGCACTACAGTTTTATACTCTATATATTAGTTACCACAAATCAGAGAAAATGTATGATATTTGTCTTTGGGGAGCTTGCTTATTTTACTAAGCATAATAGCTTTTGAGAGCTGTATTGAATAAGGTTGGCGAGAAGACATTCTTATGGAGCTCCAGATCTTAGTGGAAATACTTTCAGTTTCTCCTCATCCAATAATACGTTGGCTGTGGACTTGTCATATATATATATATATATATATATATATATAGTCTTTATTATGTTAAGTTGTGTTCCTTCAATACCTAATTTCTTTAGGTTTATTTTTTATAACAGATGGATGTTGTTTTTATAAAATGTTTTCTTTGCTTCCATTGAGATGATCACATGATTTTGTATACTACATTCTGTTCATTAATGTGTTATGTTTATTGATTTGTATATATCAAACCATCCCTGTATCCTTAGAATAAATTCTCTTTGGCCAAGGTGGATTATCTTTTTGATTTGCTATTAAATTTGATTAGGGGTAGTAAAACACCAGATGGTGTCATTCTCTCTGTCTGTCTGTCTCTCTCCCTCCCTCCATCTCTCCTACTCTCTTATACTCCACCTTTCAAAATAAATATATTTTTTTTAAAAAAGAAGTGTTTTATTCAATCTCAACGTATCTATTTTCTAACCATATATTATTTATTTATAATTAAATCCATCATAATCTGAGAACATTCTTTTTATTTCTACTCACTTAATTTTTTTTTATTTGACAGAGTTATAGACAGTGAGAGAGACAGAGAGAAAGGTCTTCCTTCCATTGGTTCAAAACTCCCCAAATGGCCGCTTCTGCCAGCGTGCTGAGCCGATCAGAAGCTAGGAGCCAGGTGTTTCTTCCTGGTCTCCCATTCAGGTACAGGGATCCAAGAATTTGGGCCATCCTCCACTGCCCTCCCAGGCCACAGCAGAGAGCTGGACTGGAAGAGGAGCAACCGGGACTAGAACTGGTGCCCATATGGGATGCTGGTGCCGCAGGCAGAGGATTAACCAAGTGAACCATGGTGCTGGTTCCTCACTTAAATTTTTTTTTTCACAATTTTTAAAATTTAATTCAATTGAACTGGTATTTGCAGCAGTTATTGCTTAAACAACTTGTTGTATTGGGCATCTAAAGCATAAAATAACATTAGCACAATGAATAAGAAGTAAAGGGTTTTCATTTTTGACTAATGAAGTTACTAGTGTGCATATAAATATGACTAAAGTGAAAAGAGGATATAAAATGTTGCCTCTTGGATTTTTCAGTGATAGGTAATGAGATAAACAGGAGAGTGCATGTGAGATGTGATGCTGTATTTTAGTCTTTTAAAAAAGTCCCATTTGGAGAAAAATCCGTAGCTGTAGAAGGGGCCAGCTAAAATGGTTCATCCTAGTCTATGTTTCTTAGACACTTCAGAAGAATTTGTATTCTGCTATTGTTGGAAGGATTAGTCTATAAATGCCAATTCTATCAAGGAGGTGACAGTGCTGGTCAAGTTAACTATCTTCCTAATGGCATTCTAACTCTTGGTCTGTTAATTACTAAGTAAAGGGTGATTGGTGTTGAAGTCTCCAGCTACAATAGTGCATTAGTCTATTTTTCCTTCCAGTTCTATCAGGATTTTAAAAATATATTTTGATGCTCTTATGTGAAGATTACATAGACTAGGAAAAATAAGACTTCTTGGAAAATTTGCCCCTTTATCATTTTGTACTCCTCATCTTGTTCCCCAAGATTTTTTATTCTGAAGTATCCTAGTCTAAAATTGATGTTATATTTAATACTTATAACAATCTTAATCAGTACTAGAATGGTATATATTACCCGGTCTATTTTCTTTTAATGTATGAGACTCCATATTTAAGGTGGATTTTTAGTAGACAACATATTGGTAGGGATTTAAAAAATGTACTTTAATGCTTTCTGTCCTTTAATTTAGACCAATCACATTTAAAAGCAATCATTGATTGAGTTAGGTTAATATCTATTATAGTTCTTTTCTTTTTGCATTTGTTCTATTTAACTTCTTCCTTGTCTTCTCTGATTTTAATTGAACCTTTTATATAATTCAATATGCTCTCCTTTCTTAAAACTATAACTATATTTATTTATTTCTTCAATTTTTGCATAGTTTCCCTAGTGTATGCAATATATCCTTACAGTGAACCCAAGTCCATTTTCAAATAATACTGCACCATTTCAACTACTAATATAACTTAAAATGGGATATTCCCAATTCATTTCTCCCATCCTAATAACAGTGTTATCATTAATTCATTAATTTCCATAAGCTGTATTAAACCAATACATGGCTATTATTGCTTTTTGAACAATTATCTTTAAGGTCAACTAAGAATAATAAAGATAAAAGATTTCCTTTTAGCTTCACTTATTCTATCTCTGATACTTTTTGCTTTCTTCATAGAAATACTAATTTCTGACTCATATTTTTTTCTTTTATTAAGGAACATATCTTAACACTTCCTGCATAATATGTCTATCAAAATAAATTTACTCTGTGTCTGGGAAGTTCTCTAATTCTTCTTCACCTTTGAAGCATAATTTTGGTGGATATAGAATACTAGATTGTTGCACTTCTTCTTTTCACACTTTAAACATTTCATTTTGCTTTCTTCATGTTTACAAGTCTTTTGATGAGAAGTGTCTTGTGATTCTTGTCCGCATTTGTTTTGTGTTTTCTACAAACTGACTATGATATACATCAGTGTAGTTGTATGGTTGCTGTTTTCACTGCTTGGTGTTCTCTGAGCCTTCAGGATCTGTGATTTGATGTTTGTCATTAATTTGGAAATTTTGTTAGAGTTTTTTTTTCTCAGACATCATTATTTCAAATATTTCTTCTCATCTCATCTTTCTTCTCCTTCTAGTATTCATGCAAATGTTATAGCTTTTGAAATTGTTCCACAGTTCTTGGATATTCTTATTTTGTTCAACTCTATTTTCTCTTTTAATTTAAGTTTATGAGTCTTCTTTCTTTTTTCATTTTTAAAGATTTATCTATTTACTTGAAAGGCAGAGTTACAGAGAGGCAGAGGCAGAGAGAGACACAGAAGGTCTTCCATCCATTGGTTTATTCCCCAGATGGCCGCAATGGCCAGAGCTATGACTATCCAACACCAGGAGCCAGGAACTTCTTCCAGATCTCCTTTGTGGGTGCCGAGGCCCAAGGACTGGGGCATATTTTGCTTCTTTCTCAGGCCTTAACTGAGAGCTGGATTGGAAGTAGAGCAGCTGGGACTCAAACCAGCACTCATATGGAATGCCAGCACTGCAGACAGCAGCTTTACCTGCTATGTTACAGCCCTGGCCCCTCTTTTTTAATTTAAAGTTTAAAAATTTATTTAAGTGAACAAATCCCATGTATTTTATCTATACATATTTAAGAACATAATGATACTACTCACCCTGTTATCCCTCCAGCCCATGCTACCAACCTCTCTCCTCCTTCCTTTCTTATCTTTTAATCTTTACAATAACATGCTTTCAGTTTATTTTACAATCATAAGCTTAACCCTCCACCAGATAAGGAATTCAATAACTAGATTTATTTATTTATTTGAAAAGCAGAGTTACAGAGAGGCAGAGGCATAGAGAGAGGGAAAGTCTTCCATCCACTGGTTCACTCCCCAGGTGGCCACAATGGCCAGACAGAGCTGATCCAAAGCCAGGAGCCAGGAGCTCCTTCCAGATCTCCCACATGGGTGCATCTTCCACTGCCTTCTCAGGCCACAGCAGAGAGCTGGATTGGAAGTAGAGTAGCCAGGAGTCGAACCAGCACCCACATGGGATGCTGGCACTACAGGCAGCTTTACTTGCTATGCACAGTGCCAGCCCCATGGATGCCATTATTTTATATAGCTTAGTAGTATTCCACAATGTATATATACCACATTTTCTTTATCCAGCCATCAGTTGATGGGCAGCTGGGTTGATTCCATCTTAGCTATTGTGAATTGACCTGCAAAAAACATGGAGGGGGTAAATTACACTTTCATGTATGATTTCAATACCTTTGGGTAAGTTCCCAGGAGTGGGACAGCTGAGTCACATGGTAGATCTACTTTCAGATTTCTAAGGAATATCAACACTGTCTTCTATAGTGGTTGTTCTAATTGACATTGCCATCAACAATGTGTTAGGGTAAAATTTTCTCCACATCCTGACCTGCATTTATTTTTTTTATTTCCATATGAGAGCCATTTTAACTGGGGGGAGGTGAAACCTCATTGTGGTTTTTATTTGCATTTGCCTGATGGTTAATAATCTTGTGCATTTTTTCATGTGTCTGTTGGCCATTTGAATTTCATTGTTTCAGAAATGCCTGTTGGTGTCTTTTCCTTTTTTCATGACTGGACTATTTGCTTTATTGTTGTTGAATATCTTAAGGGCTTTATAGATTCTGTATATTAATCCTTTATCAGTTGCATAGTTTTCAAATATTTTATCTCATTATGTCAGTTGCCTCTTCACTTTTTTGAGTGTTTCTTTTGCAGTACAGAAGCTTCTTAGATTGATGCAATCCATTTATATATTTTTGTTTTTATTGCCAGTGCTTCTGGGATCTTTTCCAAGAAGTCTTTGCCTATGCCTATGTGTTGCAGAGTTTCCTCCAGTGTTTTTCTCTAGCAATTTGATAATATCAGGCCATAGATTTAGATCCTTGATATATTTAGAGTTGATGTTTGTATAAGGTGTAAGGTAGGGGTTTTGTTTCACCCTTCTGAATGTGCAGATACAATTTTCCCAGAACCATTTTTTGATAAGACTATTCTTGCTCCAGAGGTCAATTTTAGGTTGTTTGTCAATGATTAGTTGGTTATAGAAATGTGTATTTATTTCTGGGGTCTTATTTTGTTACATTGTTCTACATGTCTATTTTTGTTCCAGTACAATGATATTTTGATTTTAGCTGCCCTGTATTATATCTTAAAATGTGCCATTGTGATGCCTCTGGCGTTGTTTTTGATTTTTATGATTGCTTTAGCTATTCAGGGTATCTTATATTCCCACATGGATTTTGGCATCATTTTTTCTAGATCTGAGAAGAATGCCCTTGGTATTTTGATTGAGATCACATTGAATCTCTGAATTTATTTGAGTTATATGGACATTTTGATTATATTAATTCTCCTAATCCATGAACATGGAAAATTTTTCCAATTTTGTGTCTTCTTCTATTTCTTTCTTTAATGTTTTATATTAAGTGTTCTAGAAGTTATAGCCAGAGCCATTAGGCAAGATAAAGAAAGTAAATGGATACAAATTGGAATGGAGGAAGTCAAATTATGTCTGTTTGCAGACAACATGATCCTACATATAGGGAAACCAAAAGACTCCACTAATAGACTATTAGAACTCATAAGAGATTTTGTAAAGCTGCAGGATAAAAAATCAACACACCAAAATGTCCTTTAAGTATACAGACAATGCCATGGCTGAGGAAGAACTTGTAAGGTCAGTTCCATTCACAATAGCTGTAAAAATTTTAAATACCTTGGAATATATTTAACCATGGATGTGAAAGGCTTCAGAATTTTTATTGAAATACTTCATATCTGTTGTTTCTTTTATAACCCTGTCTCATCTACTGGGAGCTTTTCAAAGGCATTTTCCTTTTATGTTACAAAGTTCTTTTTTTTAATTTATAGCATTTTCCTTTGATTTTTCTTAGTTTTTTCTTCTCTCTAGTTATGCCACTTACTGTTTCTTTCATATTGTCTACTTTTTTCTATTGAAACCCTTAACATACTGATCATAATTATTTTCAATTCTCCGTTGGTAATTCCAAAATCTATTTCATACCTGAATCTTACATCTTCTGCCTGTTTTTTCTTGACTTTAAGCATGTTTGCATTTTCTTGTTAAAAGTTAAACATTTATTTGGTAGTAAGAACTGAGAGAAAAGGACTTTAGCTTTTTTTTAGTCTTCCTAGGAGTTGTTTTCTGTCTGTAGCTGCCAGACATTTCAGATTTCTCTGGGATGCTCCCTTTTATTTCCCCTCTTATCTTTGGGTTTACCTATGAAGACCACTTTAAATAGTGTATGTGCCTTGCAACTTGTGCAAGTACAATACACTTTTATTATACTGGAACTCTGAGGACTTGGTGATAAATTATGGAGTAGGGGAAAGACACTATAATTTTATGATTACATCTCAGCCTGCCATTGGACTTCTTTCATTATGCAGTGACCTTCATAAGTGTTTCCTAGCTTCTACCCTTCCCTTAGAAAGAATATTGTGAGGCTAAGAGGTTTCAGATATTTTACTGATAAAGAGTTCTGGAATTCAAGAAATACCTTTCTTCCCAGAAGGGGTAAAGCCAAAGTAGAATCTTTTCCCTGGAGAATAGTACTTTTTAAATGAAAAACACTATGTATATTTCCAAATGGTTACTTTCATTCTCTCCTGTTCAAGGTCATGAGATAATTTGTCTTGCTACTTCTCAGAAATAACATTTATGAAATATGAGAGTCCTCCTAAGACTTCAACACCCAAAAGTCTCTATGCTCACTCCAGTCAACACTCAAGATATTTGCAAAAATTATCATTTAAATACTAGTTACAGGCCGGCGCCACGGCTCACTAGGCTAATCCTCCGCCTAGCAGCGCCGGCACACCGGGTTCTAGTCCCGGTAGGGGCGCCGGATTCTGTCCCGGTTGCCCCTCTTCCAGGCCAGCCCTCTGCTGTGGCCAGGGAGTGCAGTGGAGGATGGCCCAGGTGCTTGGGCCCTGCACCCCATGGGAGACCAGGAAAAGCACCTGGCTCCTGGCTCCTGCCATCGGATCAGCGCGGTGCGCTGGCCGCAGCACAGCGGCCACAGTGGCCATTGGAGGGTGAACCAACGGCAAAAGGAAGACCTTTCTCTCTGTCTCTCTCTCTCACTGTCCACTCTGCCTGTCAAAAAAAAAAATATTAGTTACAAGGCATAATGGTTCTGCTCCTATAGCTTACCTTAGCTATGGTTTTCTTGATTCACCTGTATCTTTAGATTTCATGGTGTAGTTTTCCCTGTGATCTCGTTCTCTGAGAGATCTAAAGAGAGTCAGTGTTCAGTTTGGTTTGGTTTTTTCTCATAGTGCAGGTGAGAATGACAAATTCTATGTTCCTAACATTTAAAACTGAAATCTTGAAGTAGATTTTCATCTTTCCATTGACTAGCACCATGCATTATCTGCCTAGTGACACAATAGGATCCCAAGACATATAGATTACATCAATGCAGGGATTATTGATTACTATAACAAGTAAGTGTAAGCAGTACCATTTCTCCTCTTGAACAAGTCACATCAGTATAGGGTATCATTTATATTTTCAGTGAGTCAGGTTAATTTGGCTTTTATGAAAATAATACAATGTAATAACACTTGTTGGCCAACATAGAACTCTTTTTTGATCAAGTCCTAGATGAGAATGAACAAGGAGAAAGGAGAAAATAATCTTTAACCCTCCTTGGCATTAAAATATGAGTTTCCCTACAATTCCTAGAAAATATTTGAATCATAACAAGGAAGATTTATCACCTTGTCTGGGAAAACAAGTATTTTCTTTATTAAAATATATGAGAGAAAAAACTAAATTTATTTCTTGGAAAACAGATGTTTGGGCAAATTTTACTATATTTTTCATTTTTTTTAGTTCAAGAACATTACCAGGAAAATGATATTTAAGATTTTGCAGTCTGAGCATATAGTTAATATGAGAATTTTTCTTGATACAGTAAATAGTCTATAAAAGGAAGATCTTTCTCTCTGTCTCTCTCTCACTGTCCACTCTGCCTGTCAAAAAACAAAACAAAACAACAAAAAAGTAGGGTAGAGATGTTTAAATTAAAAGGAGAATATGCATAGGTTTACACAAATATTACACTATATAATTGGGTTTATAGCCTGTGGATTTTGATATCTATGAGGACTTGTGGGATCAGTTACCCACAGACACTGACACAGGTCAGTATACTTGGTTCACCAACTTATGCTTCTCAAGCCATTGAATATTAGGGGATAGTGTTATATCTGTACAATGTAATCTGATCATATTTAAAACCGCTTAACTTAATTAAACTTGATAAAATTAAGTATAATAAAAATCCAGTTCCTTTTTGAGTTGTCAAATTTTAAGTACCCATAACCATATATGGCTAGTTTCTACTACATAAGATAATGCATAATGCAGCATTTATATCAAGGCAGAAAGTTGTTGGGCAGTGCTGCTGTAGATATACTATATTTATTTTACTTCTTCAAATATTCTAAATACTTTTTCACAAAAGGCCTTTTGCTGATATCATCTTTATCTTCACTTCTTTGCCTATTTCCTACTTATTGGAATTGAAGTCTTAAAATGCAAAGCAATAACCTTGTACATGACCTCTCATTCATAGTGCCTTTAATAACTGTAATTAATTATTGACATTGATTCTCACTAGATTATATATTTATTATGGCAGAGATCACGTCTCTACTACCATTTCTATCACAATGCCTGACACTTAGTGAGTGTTCATTAAATGTTTATTTAGAAAAAAAAATGAATATTGAGCAAAGGAAGATGACTATAAGAAGTGAGGATATTTATATAAAGGAAATGCTTTAAAATATCAGGAAAAACATTATTTGGGGTAAGAAGTTAATATTAGCCTAGTGTTAGTCACTATGTCTTTGAGATGATGGTGAGTACTACCTATTTGGCCACTGGAAATGTGGGATTGAATGCTAGTAGGAAAGGAAACAAACTGAAATGTGAAAGTCATTTGCTTGAATGTTAGAGTCGAAGGCCTGGAAGTGAATGGTATTTGTGTAATACTATAGTCAGAGAACAGACATTAAAATGTGTGCCATCTATGAGAGAGAAGAGAAAATACATTGATGACACCCTACAAAGGGCATTCAGTGAGGGTAAAAGGGTGCTGATATTGTCTAATGTCATCAAAATTCATGTTCAACTCTAATAACCAAGGTGATGGTACTGGATAGTGTGCCTGCTAGGAGGTAAGTAGGTAATGAGGTTTCTTCATCGCGAATGATTTAGGTCCCTTAGAATAAGGGCTTGTGGAAGTGGCTTTATTTTCTCCAGCTCTTTTGTCATTTCAGATCACAGATTTTTTCCCCTCCTGCCATTCTACCTTCTGCAATGTAGGAACACAGCAAGAAGACCCTCACAAGACACTGAATGCAGGGATGTTGGCCTTGAATCTCTCAGCTTCAAAATTACCTGGTTTGTGGTATGTTGCTCTTTACTATTATGTGCCTGCTTTAGTTTTGCAGGGACCTTTTTCCATAGGTACAGCTTCTGGAGTATAGTGGTTCTTCCCCTCATACCCGCCCTCCCATCCCCACTTCCATCTCACCTTCTACACCCTCTCCCATCCCATTCTTCATTAAGATTCATTTTTCATTATATTTATGTACAGAAGATCAACTCTGTACTAAGTAAAAATTTCAACAGTTTGTACCCACACAGAAATACAAAGTAAAAAGTACTGTTTGAAGACAAGTTTTACCATTAATTCTCATAGTACAGCTCATTAAGGACAGAGGTCCTACATAGGGAACAAGTGCACAGTGACTTCTGTTGTTGATTTTACAATTTACACTGTTATTTATGACATTAGTGATCACCTGAGGCTCTTGTCATGAGCTGCCAAGGCTTTGGAAGCCTTTTGAGTTCACCAACTCTGATCATATTTAGACAAGGTCATAGTCAAAGTGGAAGTTCTCTCCTCCCTTCAGAGAAAGGTACCTCCTTCTTTGATGGAGACTTCTTTCTACTTGGATCTCACAGACATCTTTCATTTAGGTCATTTTTTTTTTGCCACAGTGTCTTGGCTTTCCATGCCTGAGAAACTCTCATGGGCTTTTTAGCCAGTTCTGAATGCCTTAAGGGCTTTTTCTGAGGTGAGAGTGCTGTTTAAGGCATTTGTCATTCTATATGTCTGCTGTGTGGCCTGCTTCCCCTGTTGGATCATCCTATCCTTTTTAATTTTATCTATTGTTATTACCAGACACTTTGTCTTATTTATGTGATTGCATTGATGCTAATTCCTGTATTTATGTTCAGTTAAAATGATCACTTTAACAAGTAAGATGGTATTAATACCTGCCAACTTAATGGGATTTGGAGTCCCATGGCAAGTTTTTAGCTTTACCCTTAGAGGTAAGTCCATGGGAGCATAAGCCAAACTATACATCTCCTCCCTCTCTTATTCACACTCTTATTTTTTTAAAGGGATCAATTTTAAATTGGGTTTAAATACCTAAGAATAATTCTTTGTTAAGTAAAGAGTTCAACCAATGGTATTAAGTTGAAAAAGAAAACAGTAAAAAGAAAAAAAATAATAAGCTGTTCCTCTACAGTCAGGACAAGGGCTGATGAAGTCATTGCTATTCACAGTGTCAGTTTCACTTCTACACTACAGGTTTCCTTTTAGCTGCTCGGTTAGTTGTCACAGATCAGGGAGAACATATGATATTTGTCCCTTTGGGACTGGCATATTTCACTCAATATGATCTTTTCCAGATTCCTCCATTTTGTTGCAAATGACCAGATTTTATTTTTTACTACTATATAGTATTCCATAGAGTACATGTACAAAAATTTCTTTATCCTGTCTTCATTGACAGGCATTTAGGTTGATTCCATGTCTTAGCTATTGTGAATTGAACTGAAGTAAACATGAATGTGCAGATAGTTCTTTTATTTGCCAATTTCATTTCCAATTGGTAAATTCCAAGGAGTGGAATAGTTGGGTCGTATGGTAGGACTATATTCAGATTTCTGAAGTATCTCCAAAATGTCTTCTATAGTGGTTCTACCAGTTTCCATTCCCACCAACAGTAGATTAAGGTACCTTTTCGCCAATATCCTTGCCAGCATTTGTTGTTTGTTGATTTATGTGCGAAAGCCATCCTAACTGGGGTAAGGTGAAACCTCATTCGGGTTTTGATTTGCATTTCCCTGAGGGCCAGTGAACCTAAACATTTTTTCATGTGTCTATTGGCCATTTGGATTTATTCTTTTGAAAAATATCTGTTTAAGTTCTTTGCCCGTTTCTTAACTGGGATGTTTGTTTTGTTCTTGTGGAGTTTCTTGATCTCTTTGTAGATTCTGTTAATTAATCGTTTATCAGTTGCATAGCTTTCTCCCATTCTGTTGGCTGCCTCTTCACTTTCCTGACTGTTTCTTTGCAGTACAGAAACTTCTCAATTTGATGTAATTCCAATTGTTAATTCTTGCTTTGACTGCCTGTGCCTCTGAGGTCTTTTCCAAGAAGTCTTTGCCTGTGCCAATATCTTGCATGGTTTCTCGCACATTCTGTAATAATTTGATGGTGTCAGGTCGTAGATTTAGATCTTTAATCCATGTTGATGTTGAGCTTGATTCGTTCCTGAGAGGAGGAGCATGGTGGGTGCAAGAGGCACGGAGTCACCACACAGACCCCGGGAGCTGGGTGAAAGCAGGCCAGAGGCAAGCAGCCTGCAGACTCATTTATTTCAGTTGGTACAACAGCTTATATAGCCAAGACAGCCAATCCAGTCAAGGGGCAGTTTATGCCCTAACCAATCACAGCCTGTTGCCAGGCAGGCTTCGTTGCCAGGTGGGTTTCAAAGCCATTCCTGAGTAACTGATGCTCGCTTGCCAGCAGCCATCTTGGCATGGCCTTCTCATTCCACCACACATGTTGAGTGGATTTTTGTGTAAGGTGTAAGGTAGGGATCTTGCTTCATACTTCTTTTTTTTTATCTTTTATTTAATGAATATAAATTTCCAAAGTACGACTCATGTGTTACAATGGCTTCCCCCCCATACCGTCCCTCCCACCCACAACCCTCCCCTTTCCCAGTCCCTCTCCCCTTCCATTCACATCAAGATTCATTTTCGATTATCTTAATATACAGAAGATCAGCTTAGTATACCTTAAGTAAGGATTTCAACAGTTTGCTCCCACACAGAAACATAAAGTGAAAAATAACCGATGATTTTTTTTAAATGATGATGAAATCAGATCAGACCTATTGTCATGTTTAATCCCAGTGAGAGTCAAGTTGGGAATTGATAATTTCTTTTTTTTTTTTTTTTACAGAAGATCAGTTTAGTGTACATTAAGTAAAGATTTCAATCGTTTGCACCCCCATAGAAACACAAAGTGAAATATACTGTTTGAGTACTCATTATAGCATTAAGCCTCAGTGTACAGCACGTTAAGGACAGAGATCCTACATGAGGAGTAAGTGCACAGTGACTCCTGTTGTTGACTTTACAAATTGACACTCCTGTTTATGGCATCAGTAATCTCCCTATGCACCAGTCATGAGTTTCCAATGCTATGGAAGCCCCTTGAGTTCTCCGACTCTTATCTTGTTTTTTTTTTTTTTTTAACTTTTATTTAATGAATATACGTTTCCAAAGTACGAATAATGGATTACTATGGCTTCCCCCCCATACCGTCCCTCCCACCCACAACCCTCCCCTTTCCCACTCCCTCTCCCCTTCCATTCACATCAAGATTCATTTTCGATTATCTTAATATACAGAAGATCAGCTTAGTATACATTAAGTAAGGATTTCAACAGTTTGCTCCCACACAGAAACATAAAGTGAAAAATAATAGATGATTTTTTTTTAATGATGATGAAATCAGGTCAGACCTATTGTCATGTTTAATCCCAGTGAGAGTCAAGTTGGGAGTTGATAGTTTCTTTTCTTTTCTTTTTTTTTTTTTTTTTTTTTTTTTTTTTTTTTTTTTTTTACAGAGGATCAGTTTAGTATGCATTAAGTAAAGATTTCAACAGTTTGCACCCCCATAGAAACACAAAGTGAAATATATTATTTGAGTACTCGTTATAGCATTAAATCTCAATGCACAGCACATTAAGGACAGAGATCCTACATGAGGAGTAAGTGCACAGTGACTCCTGTTGTTGACTTTACCAATTGACACTCCTGTCTATGGCATCAGTAATCTCCCTATGCTCCAGTCATGAGTTTCCAAGGCTATGGAAGCCCCTTGAGTTCTCCGACTCTTATCTTGTTTAGACAAGGTCATAGTCAAAGTGGAGGTTCTCTCCTCCCTTCAGAGAAAGGCACCTCCCTCTTTGAAGACCTGTTCTTTCCACTGGGATCTCACTCACAGAGATATTTTTGCCAGAGTGTCTTGGCTTTCCATGCCTGAAATACTCTCATGGGCTTTTCAGCCAGATCCGAGTGCCTTTAGGGCTGATTCTGAGGCCAGAGTGCTATTTAGGACATCCGCCATTCTATGAGTCTGCTGAGTATCTCACTTTCCATGTTGGATCACTCTCCCCTTTATTTATTCTATCGGTTGGTGTTAGCAGATACTAGACTTGTTTATGTGCTCCCTTTGACTCTTAGTCCTTTCATTATGATCAATTGTGAACTGAAATTGATCACTTGGAATAGTGAGATGGCATTGGCACATGCCACCTTGATGGGATTGAATTGGAATCCCCTGGTATGTTTCCAACTCTACCAATTGGGGCAAGTCAGCCCGAGCATGCTCCAAATTATACATCTCTTCCCTCTCTTATTCCCACTCTTATGTTTAACAGGGATCACATTTCAGTTAATTTTCAACACTTAAGAATAACTGTGTGATAATTACAGAATTAAACCAGTCATATTAAGTAGAACAGACAAAAAAAAATACTATGAGGGATAATGTATTAAGTTGTCCATTAGCAGTCAGGTCTATGCTGATCAAGTCACCATTTCTCATAGTGTCCATTTCACTTCAGGAGGTTTCCTTTTTGGTGTTCAGTCAGTTGTCACCGATCAGGGAGAACATATGGTATTTGTCCCTTTGGGACTGGCTTACTTCACTCAGCATGATGTGTTCCAGATTCCTCCATTTTGTTGCAAATGACTGGATTTCGTTGTTTCTTACTGCGGTATAGTACTCTAAAGAATACATATCCCATAATTTCTTTATCCAGTCTACCATTGATGGGCATTTAGGTTGGTTCCAGGTCTTGGCTATTGTGAATTGTGCTGCAATAAACATTAGGGTGCAGACCGCTTTTTTGTTTATCAATTTAAACTCCTTTGGGTAAATTCCAAGGAGTGGGATGGCTGGGTCGAACGGTAGGGTTATATTCAGGTTTCTGAGGAATCTCCAGACTGATTTCCATAGTGGCTTGACCAGTTTGCATTCCCACCAACAGTGGGTTAGTGTCCCTTTTTCCCCACATCCTCACCAGCATCTGTTGTTGGTAGATTTCTGTATGTGAGCCATTCTAACCGGGGTGAGGTGAAACCTCATTGTGATTTTGATTTGCATTTCCCTGATTGCTAGTGACCTTGAACATTTTTTCATGTGCCTGTTGGCCATTTGGATGTCCTCTTTTGAAAAATGTCTATTGAGGTCCTTGGCCCATCTCTTAAGTGGGTTGTTGGTTTTGTTTTTGTGGAGTTTCTTGATCTCTTTGTAGATTCTGGTTATTAACCCTTTATCTGTTGCATAGTTTGCAAATATTTTTTCCCATTCTGTCGGTTGTCTCTTCACTCTCCTGACTGTTTCTTTTGCAGTACAGAAACTTCTCAATTTGATGCAATCCCAATAGTTGATTTTGGCTTTGACTGTCTGTGCCTCCCGGGTCTTTTCCAGAAATTCTTTGCCTGTGCCAATATCTTGAAGGGTTTCTCCAATGTTCTCTAGTAACTTAATGGTGTCAGGACGTAGATTTAGGTCTTTAATCCACGTTGAGTGGATTTTTGTGTAAGGTGTAAGGTAGGGGTCTTGCTTCATGCTTCTGCACGTGGAAATCCAATTTTCCCAGCACCATTTATTGAATAGACTGTCCTTGCTCCAGGAATTAGTTTTAGATCCTTGATCAAATATAAGTTGGCTGTAGATGTTTGGATTGATTTCTGGTGTTTCAATTCTGTTCCATTGGTCTATCCATCTGTTTCTGTACCAGTACCATGCTGTTTTCATTACAACTGCCCTGTAGTATGTCCTGAAGTCTGGTATTGTGATGCCTCCGGCTTTGTTTTTGTTGTACAAGATTGCTTTAGCTATTCGAGGTCTCTTGTGCCTCCATATGAATTTCAGCATCATTTTTTCTAGATCTGCGAAGAATGTCTTTGGTATCTTGATTGGGATTGCATTGAATCTATAAATTGCTTTTGGGAGAATGGACATTTTGATGATGTTGATTCTTCCAATCCATGAGCATGGAAGATTTTTCCATTTTTTGGTATCCTCTTCTATTTCTTTCTTTAAGGTTTTGTAATTTTCATCGTAGAGATCTTTAACGTCCTTGGTTAAGTTTATTCTAAGGTATTTGATTGTTTTTGTAGCTATTGTGGATGGGATTGATCTTAGCAGTTCTTTCTCAGTCATGGCATTGCTTGTGTATACAAAGGCTGTTGATTTCTGTGCATTGATTTTATATCCTGCCACTTTGCCAAACTCATCTATGAGTTCCAATAGTCTCTTAGTAGAGTTCTTTGGATCCTCTAAGTACAGAATCATATCGTCTGCAAAGAGGGATAGTTTGACTTCTTCCTTCTTGATTTGTATTCCTTTGATTTCTTTTTCTTGTCTGATGGCTCTGGCTAAAACTTCCAGAACCATGTTAAATAGCAGTGGTGAGAGTGGGCATCCCTGCCTGGTGCCAGATTTCAGTGGAAATGCTTCCAACTTTTCCCCATTCAATAGGATGCTGGCTGTGGGTTTTTTATAAATTGCTTTGATTATATTGAGGAATGTTCCTTCTATACCCAATTTGCTTAGAGTTTTCATCATGAAAGGGTGTTGAATTTTATCAAATGCTTTCTCTGCAGCAATTGAGATAATCATATGGTTTTTCTTCTGCAGTCTGTTAATGTGGTGAATCACATTGATTGATTTGCGAATGTTGAACCATCCCTGCATACCAGGGATGAATCCCACTTGGTCTGGGTGGATGATTTTCCTGATGTGTTGTTGTATTCTATTGGCCAGAATTTTATTGAGGATTTTTGCGTCTATGTTCATCAAGGATATTGGTCTGTAATTTTCTTTCAGTGCTGCATCTTTCTCTGGCTTAGGGATTAAGGTGATGCTGGCTTCATAGAAAGAATTTGGGAGGATTCCCTCTTTTTCGATTGTTCTGAATAGTTTGAGAAGAAATGGGATTAGTTCTTCTTTAAATGTCTGGTAGAATTCAGCAGTGAATCCATCTGGTCCTGGGCTTTTCTTTGTTGGGAGGGCCTTTATTACTGTTTCAATTTCTGTTTCAGTTATGGGTCTATTTAGGTTTTCGATGTCTTCATGGTTCAATTTTGGTAGATTGCATGTGTCCAGGAATCTATCCATTTCTGATAGGTTTTCCTGTTTGCTGGCATACAAGTCCTTGTAGTAATTTCTGATGATTCTTTTTATTTCTGTGGTGTCTGTTGTTATGTTTCCCATTTTCATCTCTGATTTTATTGATTTGGGTCTTTTCTCTTCTTTTTTTAGTTAGTTGGGCCAATGGGGTGTCAATTTTGTTTATTTTTTCAAAAAACCAGCTTCTCGCTTGGCTGATTTTTTGTAATGTTTTTTTGGATTCAATCCTGTTAATTTCTTCTCTGGTTTTAATTATTTCTCTTCTCCTACTAGATTTGGGTTTGGTTTGCTGCAGTTTTTCTAGGTCCTTGAGATGCGCTGAAAGCTCATTTATTTGGTACCTTTCCAATTTCTTGATATAGGCACCTATTGCTATAAATTTGCCTCTCAATACTGCTTTTGCTGTATCCCATAAGTTTTGATATGTTGTGTTGTTGTCTTCATTTACTTCCAGAAAGTTTTTGATTTCTCTTTTGATTTCTTGAATGACCCAGTGTTCATTCAGGAGCATGTTGTTCAGTCTCCATGTGTTTGCATACTTTCTGGGGTTTCCTGAATTGCTAATTTCCAGCTTCATCCCGCTGTGGTCTGAGAAGCTGCATGGTATGATTCTAATTCTTTTAAATTTGCTGAGACTTGCTTTATGGCCTAGTATGTGATCAATCCTAGAGAAGGTTCCATGCACTGCTGAGAAGAATGTGAAGTCTGTAGATATAGGGTTGAAAGTTCTGTAGATATCTGTTAGATCCATTTGGGCAATAGTGTCAATTAAATCTGCTGTTTCCTTGTTGATCTTCTGTCCGGATGATCTGTCTATTTCTGAGAGTGGAGTATTGAAGTCCCCCAGTACTATTGTATTGGAATCTAAATCTCCCTTTAAGTCCCTTAACATATCTTTTAAATAGGCCGGTGCCCTGTAATTAGGTGTATATACATTTATAATAGTTACATCTTCCTGTTGAATTGAACCCTTAATCATTATATAGTGTCCCTCTTTGTCTCTCTTAACAGTTTTTGTATTAAAGTTTATTTTGTCTGATATTAATATGGCTACACCTGCTTTTTTTTGGTTTCTGTTGGCATGGAATATCTTTTTCCAACCTTTCACTTTCAGTCTGCATGCCTCTTTGTTAGAGAGATGTGTTTCTTGTAGGCAACAAATAGTTGGGTTGTGTTCTGTGAGCCAGTCAGCCAAACGGTGTCTTTTAACTGAAGAATTCAGACCATTAATGTTCAATGTGACTATTGATACGTAGTGACTTTGCCCTGCCATTTTCCCGGAAATATTTTCTAGTATATGCTTTGAGCTTCCCATGCTCTTTTACTGGTAGGTGTTCTTCCTTTCCCTTCTTTCATATTGATGGCCGTGTTTCTGTGTTTCCGAGTGTAGCACATCTTTAAGTATCTTTTGCAGGGCCGGACGAGTGGCCACAAAGTCTTTCAATTTCTGTTTGCTATGAAAGGTCTTTATTTCACCTTCATTCACAAATGAGAGCTTGGCAGGATATAATATTCTGGGCTGGCAATTTTTCTCTCTTAGCACCTGTGCTATGTCTCGCCATTCCCTCCTAGCTTGTAGGGTTTCTGATGAGAAGTCAGCTGTGAGTCTGATTGGCGATCCTCTGAGAGTAATCTGACGTTGCTCTCTTGCACATTTTAGGATCTTTTCTTTATGTTTCACTGTGGTAAGTTTAATTACCACGTGTCGTGGTGAGGATCTCTTTTGGTCATGTTTATTGGGGGTTCTATGAGCTTCCTGTACTAGGATATCTCTGTCCTTCTCCAAACCTGGAAAGTTCTCTGCTAGTATCTCACTAAAAAGGCCTTCCAATCCTTTCTCTCTCTCCATGCCTTCAGGAACTCCTAGAACTCGAATGTTGGTTTTTTTTAATAGTATCCTGTAGATTCCCAACAATATTTTTTAGGTTTCTAATTTCCTCTTCTTTTCTTTGGTTTGACTGTATGTTTTCCTGTGCTCTATCTTCTAAGTCCGATATTCTCTCTTCTGCTTCACCCATTCTGTTTTTAAGGCTTTCTAATGTGTTTGTCATTTGATCTATTGAGCTCTTCATTTCATTTTGATTTCTCTTCACTATTACACTTTCCTGTTCTACTAGTTTCTGAGTTTCATTTTGATTCTTCCTTAAAATTTCATTTTCACGAGAGAGATTTTCAATCTTGTCCAATAAGGATTTCTGTAGTTCAAGGATTTGCTTTTGAAAACTTCTAAATGTTCTTATCATAAATTTTTTGAAATCCGTATCTTGCATTTCTTCTATCTCATCATCTTCATACTCTTGGCTTGGGGTGTTTTGCTTATTTGGAGGCATCATAGTGTCATCGTTGATCTTGCTCCCTCTATTTCTGTGTTTGTTACTCGGCATAGTTAATTCTTCTTGCGTCACTGTGCGTTTTTTTTCTTTTTTTTTTTTTTTATACTGTGTCCGTGTTAAGTGGACTGCCTGCTGTTGGAGGAGCCTTGGAGGCTTCAGATGGGTGCGGCCTGAGAGCTCTGCCTGGTTCTTCCTGGTTAAGGGTGTGCAAAGGTGACACCCTCAGGTTATGCGTGGTAAATCTCTCTCTTTTTATTTATTTATTTATTTTATTTATTCAGGGGGTAGGTAACACTGCAGGGCACGGCTATGCAGAATTGATGGTATTTAGCTTCCAGTCTTTGGCTCCTCTGGACTCCCACTGGGTTGCCTAGGCTACTGAATTGTAGTGACTCAGTTCCTTAGCTCTCCCCCATTGATATGTAAATCCAGAGAGGAGGCCTGCTCTTTGTCTCTTGGGAATTCTTCAAGCCTTGCAGCCTTGTAACCTTTGCAAGGTTAGGGGGAAGAGAAACCCCGAAGCTTTTTTTTTCCTTCTTTCCGGTAGTGAGTTTGCTGCACTTTCCGGCCCCCCTCTAGATTCTGACCCCCGTTTCCCCACCAATGTCTCGGGTTATTGAGCTCACCTCCCCTTCCAGCGCCGATGTGTGGACTCGGAGCCCTGAGCATCCCAAGTCTCCCCGCTGTTGTCTGTGTGGCGTGCACTCCCCTTGGAGCACTGGCACACAGACCCTGGGGCTTCTGCGGCTCGGTCCCGCGACTTGGCTTCCGCGCGGTGGGCGACCTTGTTCTCCCAGTAGGTACTCCGATTCACGGCTGCTCCATCCAGAAGGGTTTCCCGTGCAATTTTTTCCTGGTTCTTTTTTCTGCAGCTACCGTAACTCCCCTTTTATTAAACTAAATTTTCCCGGACTATCGGTGCGTGCCCTCACTATTCCGCCATCTTGGCTCCGCCCCCGCCCCCTGAAAAATCTCTTGCTTCATACTTCTGCATATGGAAATTCAGTTTTCCCAGCAGCATTTGTTGAATATACTGTCCTTGCTCCAGGAGTTGGTTCTAGCTCCTTGATCAAATATAAATTGGTTGTAGATGTTTGGATTGATTTTTGGTGTTTCTATTCTTTTCCATTGGTCTATCCATCTGTTTTTGTACCAGTACCAAACTGTTTTTATTATAACTGCATTCTAGTTTGTCTTGAAATCTGGTAGTGTGATGCCTCCGGCTTTGTTTTTGTTGTACAAGATTGCTTTAGCTATTCAAGGTCTCCTGTGCCACCATATTAATTTCAGCATCATTTTTATATGGTTTTTGTTCAGCAGTTTGTTAATGTGATGTATCACATTGATTGATTTGCAAATGTTGAACCACCCCTGCATACCAGGGATAAATCCCTCAATCTGGGTGGATGATCTTTGTGATGTGTTGTTGGATTCAATTGGCTAGAATTTTGTTAAGCATTTTTGCATCCATGTTCATTAGGGAAATTGGTCTGTAATTCATTTTCTCCATTACATCTTTTTCAGGTTTAGGAATTAAGGTGATGCTGGCCTCATAGAAAGAATTTGGGAGGATTCCCTCTCTTTCAATTGTTTTGAATAACTTCAGAAGAATTAGAGTTAGTTCTTCTTTAAATTTCTGATAGAATTCAGCAGTAAGTTCATCCAGTCCTGGGCTTTTCTTTGTTGGGAGGGCCTTTATCACTGATTCAGTTTCCACCTTAGTTATAGGTCTCTTTAGGTATTCTGTTTCTTCATGGTTCAATTCAGGTAAGTTGTATGTGTCCAGGAATCTATTTCTTTTATGTTTCCCAGTTTGTTACTATACAACTCTTTGTAGTAATTTCTGATGATTCTTTTATTTCTGTAGTATCTGTTGCTACATTTCCTTTTTCATCTTTAATTTTATTGATTTGGGTCTTCTCTCTCATTTTTTGGTTAGTTGGGCCAATTTTGTATCAATTTTGATTATTTTTTCAAAAAAACAGCTCTTTGTTTTGCGATCTTTTGTATTGTTTTTTGATTCAATTTGTTGATTTCTTCTCTAATTTTAATTCTTTCTTTTCTCTTATTAGTTTTGGGTTTGGTTTCTTGTTTTTGTAATCTCTTTTTGTTATTATTTGACAGGTAGAGTTATAGACAGTGAGAGTGAGAGAGACAGAGAGAAAGTTCTTCCTTCCATTGGTTCACCCTCCAAATGGCTGCTACGGCCGGCGCTGCACCAATCTGAAGCCAGGAGCCAGGTGCTTCCTCCTGGTTTCCCATGCGGGTGCAGGGACCCAAGCACTTGGGCCGTGCTCCACTGCCCTCCCAGGCACAGCAGAGAGCTAGACTCGAAGAGGAGCAACCAGGTCTAGAACCCAGCACCCATTAGGGATGCCGGTGCTGCAGGTGGAGGATTAACCAAGTGAGCCAGGGCGCCAACTCCTTGTAGATTCTTGAGATGCACTGATAGCTCATTTATTTGGTATCTTCCCAATTTCTTGATGTAGGCATCTATTGTTATAAATTTTCCTCTTAACACTGCTTTTGGTATATCCCATAAATTTTAATATTTTGTGTTACCTTCATTTGTTTCCCGAAAGTTTTTGATTTCTCTTTAGATTTCTTTTATGACCCACTGTTCATTCAGGAGCATGTTGTTCAGTCTCCATGTGTTTATGTATGCTCCATTGATTCCTGAGTTGCTGATTTCCAGCTTTATTCCATTGTGATCTGAGAAGATTCATGGTATTATTGCAATTTTTTAAAATTTGTTCAGACTTGCTCTATGGCCTAGTATGTGGTCAATTCTAGAGAAAGTTCCATGCACTGCTGAGAAGAATATCTATTCTGCAATTGTAGGATAAAAAGTTTTGTAGAAAGCTGCTAGGTCCATTTGGTCTATACTGATGATTAAATCTCCTGTTTCATTGTTGATTTTCTGTCTAGTTGATCTGTCCATTGCTGAAAATGGAGTATTGAAGTCCCCCAATACTATTGTATTGGAGTCTAAATCTTTAATATTTCTTTTAAATAGCCAAGTGCCCCATAGTTAGGCATATATACGTTTGTAATAGTTACATCTTCCTGTTGAATTGATCCCTTAATCATTATATAGTGCCATTCTTTGTCTCTTTTAACAGTTTTTGTGTTAAAGTCTATTTTTTCTTATATTAAGATGGTTACACCAGTTCTTTTTTGGTTTCTCCTGGCATGGAATATCTTTTTCCTTCCTTTCACTTTCAGTCTGTGTATGTCTTTGTTGGTGAGTTGTGATTCTTGTAGGCAGTAAATAGATGGTTTTGTTTTTAATCCATTCAGCCAGTCTTTGTCTTTTAATTGGGGAGTTGAGGCCATTTACATTCAAGGTGACTATTTATAAATAATTATTTTTCCCTAGCATTTTCCAAAAAATTCCTAATTTATACTTTGAACTTACTTTGATCTCTTACTGAGATTTTCTTCCTCTATTTTCTTTCATAGTGATAACCATGTTTCTGTGTTTCTGTGTGCAATACATCCTTAAGCATCTTTTGTAGGGCTGGATGGGTGGTGACAAACTCTTTCAATTTCTGTTTGTTATGGAAGGTCTTTATTTCACCTTCATTAACAAATGAGAGTTTTGAAGGGTATAATATTCTGCAATGACAGTTTTTTTTCTCTTAAGACTTGGACTATATCTCACCATTCTCTCCTAGTCTGTAGGTTTTCTGATGAGAAGTTTGTGCCGTGAGTCTAATTGGAGATCCTCTGAAAGCAATCTGGCATTTCTCTCTTGCACATTTTAGATTCTTCTCTTTATGTTTCACTGTGGTGAGTTTGATTACAATGTGTCATGGTGAGGATCTTTTCTTATGTCTATTGGGAGTTCTGTGTGCTTCATGTACTTAAATGTCCCATTCTTTCTCCAAACCTGGGAAGTTTTCTGTAATTATTTCACTAAAAATGCCTTCTAATCCTTTATCTCTCTCTATGCCTTCAGGATCTCCTAGAACCTGTATGTTGTTTTTTTTTTAATAGTTTCCTGTAGATTCCCAACTGTGTTTTTTTAGTTTTCTAATTTCCTCTTCTTATCTTTGGTTTGACTGTATACTTTCCTGTGCTTTGTCTTGTAATTATGATATTCCCTCTTCTGCTTCACCGATTCTGAATTTATGGCTCTTCTCCTATCCGCTAGTTCACTCTCCAGTTGGCTGTAATGGCCGGAGCTGCGCTGATCCAAAGCCAGGAGCCAGGAGCTTCTTCTGGGTCTCCCATGTGGGTGCAGGGACCCAAGGCCTTGGGCCAACATCTACTGCTTTCCCAGGCCATACCATAGAGCTGGATCAGAAGTAGAAAAGCCGGGTCTTGCACCTGCACCCATATAGGATGCTGGCACTGCAGGCAGCAGCTTTACTCATTATGCCACAGCACCGGCCCTGAACATATCTGCTTTCACTCAGAATAAGTACCTTAAGATCCATCCAAGTTGTGGTATGGGTTAACAATTCATTCCTTTTTATTGCTTAGTAATATTTCAGAAATGAGGGGGTATCAGGACTTTTTAATCACTCATCTGCAAAAGGACATTTGGGTTGTTCTCAATTTTTTTTGTATTACTGATAAATCCACTATTTATTTGTTTTGTGTGAACACATATATTTCTCTTGGAATAATGCTCAAGAATATAACTGCTAGGTTATATGGTAAGTACACATTTAATTTTATAAGATACAGTGTGTATTCCCATTAGTGATGTATGAGAGACCCCTTATCTCTGCAAGCTTGCCAGCATTTTAATATTTCTAATAGATCTATATCTATTAGTATATCTCATTGTAGCTATAAATTGCATTTGTATAATGGATAATAATGTTGATGAATTGTCAGTTTTGGTACAAATAGGTTGGCTAAGTTAAATTTCTGATTTTTAGCATCTATATTTTCATCTTATGATACTTTTATATCACACACAAAAAAATTCCTAAACCATTCATTTCCTACTACTGCAGCATACTATTTACCACACTTTGTACTTTTAATGTTAGAGATATCTAGCCTTCTAAAGAATATTGTAAGAATATTGTTGAAATCCTAAGTTTTACATAGCAGGTAACTGAGGCCTAGAAACACTTATTCAAATCCATACCATCATAGCTTGAAACAGAATCCAGACAAGCAGTTTCTTGGTTCAGCACCCTTTTTTGGTACCACTATGTCTTCCTAAAATGGACATTCATGAGTATGTATTTTGTTGATAAATGATTTTAGATTTACAACTTTTTCTAGAACCTTGGCCTTCCAAAACTATATGTAAAGGATAATAACACATTACAAATGATTATTTAAATTTATAAAGCATTAAAAGATTTATTTGTCTGGATCCCTAAAGATATAAAAAGGTAAGGGTTAGGAATAGGATGGCTTGTGATAAATAAGGAGAGATACAAAATTCAGTTGGTAGAAAGGTAGTAGAGGCTTTAGCTGCTATGTTTTGAAGAAGTGAAATACTAAGAGAAGAAGTGCAAAGAAGTGGACCCAAGGACAAGACAACACCTTTAGAAATAGGTTCTGGCCGGCGCCGTGGCTCAATAGGCTAATCCTCCACCTAGCGGCGCCGGCACACCAGGTTCTAGTCCCAGTCGGGCGCCGGATTCTGTCCCGGTTGCCCCTCTTCCAGGCCAGCTCTCTGCTGTGGCCCAGGAAGGCAGTGGAGGATGATGGCCCAAGTGCTTGGGCCCTGCACCCTATGGGAGAATAGGAGAAGCACCTGGCTCCTGGCTTCGGATCAGCGTGGTGCGCCGGCAGCAGCGCGCCAGCCGTGGCGGCCATTGGAGGGTGAACCAATGGCAAAAGAAGACCTTTCTCTGTCTCTCTCTCTCACTATCCACTCTGCCTGTCAAAAAAAAGAAAAAAAGAAAAAAAGAAAGAAAAAAGAAATAGGTTCTTTCATGAAAAAATGAACAGAGAATTTAACCGCTTGGTGGCTTTTCCTCAAACTAAAATAAAATCATATATAGCCCTAAATTTAAATTCCTTCCTTTATGTAATCTGCTTTGGTTTCTGCTATACTTTTCCTACAATCAGATGTACACGATGGACGATCTGAATGTTTGTGCTCTTCCAAAATTCAAACAAAATCCCTAATGTGCTGATTTTAAGAGGTGTGTTTTTCAAAGAGATAAATTTGTCACAAGGGCACAGCCCCCATGATTGGGATTGGTACCTTAAAAGAGAGCCCCATGGGGCTTGTTTTCCCCTTCTGCCATATGAGGACACAGTAAGAAGGTAACTTTTAGGATTCAAAAGATGACCCTTATCAGGTACCACATCTGGTGTCACTTTGATCTTGGATTTCCCAGCCTCTGGAACTCTTAAACAAAATCTAAGCTACCTGGTCTGTAGTATTTTGTTACAGCAGCCCAAGCAGTCCAAGATAACCATCCTGATAAAGTCTGAGATACTCACCTAACTCCTGAGGAAGTGGTAGAAGTATGTCAGAATCAGGGGTAGGTGAAAACTGCCTTCCCTTCCTAGTCCCCCTCACTGTACTGGTTCTGATGCATTGTACATCATATTTTTCCTGAGGGTCTGTAATCTCTAGATTCCAAAAGACCTTGAGGAAAGTGTGCAGTTGGCCATAGCAGAAAAAAGATAAAGATGTCTAGAAGAGCAGCAGGAATCAGGTAATCAAACTGAGAAACACATTCTGTTTGCTGCCCTTTCCAAACCAGAAGGAGATATTAATAAATACGAATATGGAGAAATCTATTACATTATTTGAGAAGGAATTATATAATATCAACTGAACATGAAGGTAACTAAAACTAAATTAAGCCTGGAAACAGAAAAAAATAGGGTGTTGGTATACTGAAGGTGTCCAGATTTTCAGAGTTGTAGATATAATGAATGGCACATGTAGTCAATGAAGGGAGGTTTGTATCGGTCGTTTTTGGAAATTGTATAATTTGCGAGTATTCAGAGTCTAATAAATAGCCATGGAAATGGATGCCGAACGTTATGGAGTTTAGAAGACTGGAATAGTAGAGATCAAGACATTAGATGGATCAGTCTCAGGAAGGTTAAAGATGTTTTCTGCCGGCGCCGCAGCTCAATAGGCTAATCCTCCTCCTGTGGTGCTGGTACACTGGGTTCTAGTGCCTGTCGGGGCGCCGGATTCTGTCCTGGTCGCTCCTCTTCCTGTCCAGCTCTCTGCTGTGGTCCAGGAGGGCAGTGGAGGATGGCCCAAGTCCTTGGGCACTGCACCCGCATGGGAGACCAGGAGGAAGCACCTGGCTCCTGCCTTCGGATCAGCGCGATGCGCCGGCTGCAGCACACCGGCCACAACGGCCATTGGGGAGTGAACCAACGGAAAAGGAAGACCTTTCTCTCTATCTCTCTCTCTCACTGTCCACTATGCCTGTCAAAAAAATTTTTTTTTTAAAAAAAGATGTTTTCCATGAGAGCCAATCTTGAGGTAGAAACACTTTGAGCTTAAGTTTGCTGTACATGAAGAGAGTAAATGATCAGGATGAGTGATCCTAAATAGAAGGAGAAATTAGTATAAGCCACAGATTAGGATAAATTTTACAGGTTGGGGTGTGAATAACAATCTGGTAGCTTCGCTTTAGGGATCAAGGGAAACACTTGCTTTGTCCCCTAATTATGTGGAACACAAAAAATGAAGAATGACAATGGGCTACACTGGTCATGTTAAATGGTGCCCAAAAGGATATTAGTGAATTCTCATTGTTAAAAGAAAAATGCATAATAATGCATGTAGAACATTTAACACAGACCAGGAACACATAATAGAGTATTATTACTATTGTGCAGAAGTTGGGAATAGTTAATGGAAATATAAATGTTTCCTTTTTACAGATAAAGAAATTCAAGCTCAAGTGATTGAGCATCTTGCTCAAGTCTATGGCTCAAATCTGTATGGCTGGAATAAAGAACCAAGTCCTTGTACTCTTCAATCATGTTTTCCACTTGCCTGCAGAGGCTGTGGCATTAGGGATAGAAGTCAGTATCTTTTCTATGGTTGTCCTGTGTTGGGTTAGATTGCCCATCTCAGATTTTGGAGTAGAAAAGAGGAATATAGGCAAAAGAACTTCCCAGGAACTAGTCTTACAAATTTGAGTAAGAAAATTCTAGGAAGAGTTGCTTACTTATATCTGACTGTTGATCTCTCTTGTTTAAATATTATTTTAATAAGAATATATAATCAGCTCTCCATATCTATGGGTTTCACATCTGTGAATTCAACCCATATCCAGAAAAAAAAAATGCATCTGTACTGAACATGTGCATTTTTTCTTCTAATTTTCCCCCAAATAATAGACTTTAATAACTATTTCCATTATATTTCCATTGTATTTGTTATTATAAGCAATCTAGAAATGATTTAAAGTATATGGGGAGGTGTAAATAGGTTATATGTTTATACTACACCATTTCACAATAGGGACTTGAGCATCCACAGATTTTTGTACCTGGAGACAGTCCTGGGATCAAATTTCCATGGACACCAAGGCAAAGTACAATTAATATATATGAAATTGAGTAAAAGTATTTTCTAAACTTGTTAAAATTGTAGTGCCTGTACAATGATGTAGTCTTAGAAATTATTATTTAAATCCATTTTCTACTTAGGGTGTTTTTGGCTTTGTAGGTAGGCAAAAGTATATTTCTTTTAAAATCAATTCATCTGCCCTCCTCTATAACATAGAGATTAAGTACAAATAGAGAAAGGTTTCACTCACATAGTTGGACCAGGGTGAATGACTTTAAGACATTGACACCTTAGTCAACACAGTGTAAACTCTTAGAAAGTACTCTCAGAATTATAAAACCGGAAAATAGTTAACTGATCTCAGATGGAACCTCTTTCTTCAAATGAAATAAAAACTGAAGAACTTGAAGGAAATTACTCACTGTATTGAAGGAAATTAGAAAAGAACAGAATGTGGAGAAATTATTCCAAAATATTGCCAATCAAGCATCATAAGCTTGGCTAACATGGAAAGTGATTGGCCCAGAAGAATGCAAAAGAGGCCATGAACTCTGATTCTGAATCAAGAGATGAGAATTGAAAGGAAATAACTCAAGGGAAGCATAAATAAGAATGCTAATTGCTTGAGGGGGAGGGGAGAAAGTACATCCAAGGGTGGTATGACCCACCACAAGAAGATGAAATGATGTCCTTGTTTTTCAGGTCCAAGGACAAAAAACATTTCTACACACTAAATTCCTCATGAAATAAATGACAATAGTGGAAGCTTCCCAAAAATCAGATTAAAATAGGTATTTGGCTGAATTTGAGCCAAAATCTGATATCCAGTTTCAGCCAAATACTTTCAGTGAAATCTCCTGAGAGCCAAATGTTCTTTGAAGCCAGAAAGACTATCTTTTTGCAAATTACTACAACTGTGCATAAATAGGGTGACCATATAATTCGCCATTCAAAGTAGGACACTCTAAGTGAAAGGAAACACTGTTCAAAATAAACTCAGATCATCTTCAACCATCAAACTGGGACATGATTATCATATGTAAAAATCAATCTTATGTGATAGAATATGGCAATATTTGTGGAAATGGTGGTGAAAAATACCAAGGTGGATTTATGATAGCACAAGCCAAAAATCAAGGATGAGTGTTCATTGCCTAGGCTAGATTAAATCTCAAATAGGTGTTGAAGATATTCCAAAATAATTTATTTCAAAAAGTTGTGGAAATTAATAATAACGAATTGCTTGTTTGTTTAGAATCCTGAAATTAAATGTGCTGCATGTTTATTCTTTGAAGTAGAAATTAACTAATTCTTTACTTTTAGCTCGTATATGAATGTGCATATCTTTGTTTACTTCTGTTGATTATACATTAACAGAATATGAATTTTCTTCATTGTTAAGAGAGTGGCAAATCCCACTTCAGTCTTTAGACCAATCTTTGATAGCAGTCTGCAAAATAAAGATCATCATTTTTTTTTAATTTTAGAAAAAAATACCTTGGTCAGAAGGATCAATGAGCAAATTAATTTCACATGAGTCTATTTTTCTTTTTGAGAGTTTAGATGATGATGATGATGACAAAAGCAATGATGAAAATTTTTTTTTTAAGAGAAGTAAGCCTGTTTTGCATACAAAGCTGGATGAATTGGTTGCTTTTTGGCAATTAGATGGAGACCAAATCCCATACCCTTGCCCGATTCCTCTGATTCTTCCTTAGCATCAGTCTTGGCTGAGTCTGCAGCAGCAGGAGTAACAGCAGTGGTAGCAGCAGCTACAAATGCAGATGGATCAGCCATGAAGGATCTGACCTTTTCAGCAAGTGGGAACATGTGCTCAATCTCCACAGGCAAAGCCAGGACCCACTTGTTCCCACTGATGACAGAATAGGGTATTGATGCAACAGATAACCAATCTTCTGACTAACGCTGGCACCATTGCGGACACCCTCCAGAAACTGAGAATTCAGTTTCCTCTCTGATGTCCAGCACTTCACGGTTTAGACACTGCTGTTGTCAAACACCTGCCGAATGATCAGCCTAAAGGATTAGGGGGAAATGTTCAGCATGCTCAGCATTGTGGTTTTGCTGGCTTCCACCTTGTCTCCAGCCTTTGTCAGCTGCACATCACTCAGGATTTCAGCAATGCCCCTGGAGATTTTGTGGTGATACCTAAAGCCTGGGTAAAGGAGGGCCTATCGGGCCCTCAGATTGGTGTTCTGAGTTGGCACAGTCTCCTCACAGTGGGCAATGTCACCAGCATGGGTGGCAGCTACCCCTTAGTGGCCAGCAGCATGTCCCTTTGTCTCTTTGGTGGACAAAAAGCCCAAGTTCTCCCAAGTATGAGGCAGGGATTTCTCTAGCACTGGGTTGTTTTCCATATGCCCTTGGATAGCCTTGCTTATCACGGTGTTCTTGCCCATCGGCACCACAACCTTCCCTCTGATGGACATGTGGATCTGCTGCATATGCATGGAGCCCGCATTGGCTGCACCCATCCAGAAGCTGGATGATTCTGAGGAAGTAGTTGGTCTTCCAGGTTGTCCTGTCTTCCCTGGGCATTACAATGGTGCATCAGGGATTGCCACGTTGGGTTAAAGACAATGTCACTTTCACATGGATGTCTGGCAAGAGAAGAGCAAAAGTTCTTGACACACCTACCATACCATTTGTCCTTTCCCTGTCCCCTGCCTGACACACACGTGAATCCGCCATCTCAGTATGTGGACCCACAACCTACCAATCCACTGTTCATTCGAAAGCAGGCATCTCTTGAATGTGTCCACAGTTCTCCAGTCTCTTCAGCTCAGGCCACTTTAATTTCTCCTAATGAAACTTCCTGTGTTACTCTCCCTTGCTGCTGTCTGTTCTCCTGCTATCCACACACAGAGCATCTTTGCAAAAATGTGAAGCACGTCATTTAACTCCCAGCTCAAGCTCTTTAGGGGCTTCCTATTACACAAGAAGAAAAGAACACTTCTTGTCCTGGCTAATTAGACCCTACATGAGCTAATCTCCTGGCATTTACTCCTCTCTGCACAATGTTCCTTCTCCACCATCTACTCTGTGTCCTCCAGAATACTGCCTTTTCTTAACTCAGGCCTTGCCACTCGTGATTTCCCTGCTTGTGATGCTGTGCTGAACTCTTCTTGGGCTAGTTCCTTCTTATCCTTCAATTCTCCACTGACAGTGCCCTCTTCTAGGATTCCATGACTTCTTCTCTTCCTACAGTTACTATCTGATAAATTATTTTATGGAGTAATTATTATACACTGACAAGTCTTGTGTGTTTATTTAATTATGGTTATATCCTCCAACTGCTTTCTAGGCATCTAGATCATGGGTCAACAAACTTTGCTGTAAAATGGTAGTAAATATTTCAGGCATTTTGCAACATATGGTCTCCGTTGCATCTGTTCAGCTCTACCACTGAAGCATGAAGGTAGCTACAGAGAATACGTAGATCACTGGGTGTGACTGTGCACCAAGAAAACATCATTTATAAAAAGCAGGCACTTGGCTTAGTGTCCATATTTGGTCAGTCCTCTCTAGGACCGTTACCTTCTACGCTTTTCTCCTTACCCTGTCCTCAGCAGCAAGCACAAGGCAGGTCCTCCATAAGTGCATCCTGAAAGAATGAATGAACAGAATACCTTCCATGTGTCAGGAAATAGGCCTGTATGCACAACCTTTCATTCTTACTAAAACCCTGGAAGGCCAGTATTGTCATTTTCATTTGATAGACAAGCAAAATAAGTCTCAGGGTTGCTATCCCACTCAAGCTCATAGGACCATTGTATTAGGTTCTTAGGGCTGCTATAATAAAGTGCAAAAATTGTACAGCTTAACACAAGAAGAAATTACTGTTTTAGAGTCTAAAAGTTCAAAATTCCTTTTTTTTTTTTTTTTTTACAGGCAGAGTGGACAGTGAGAGAGAGAGAGAGAGAGAGGAAGGTCTACGTTTGCTATTGGTTCACCCTCCAATGGCCGCCACGGCCAGCGCGCTGCAGCCGGCGCACCATGCTGATCCTAAGGCAAGAGCCAGGTACTTATCCTGGTCTCCCATGGAGTGCAGGGCCCAAGCACTTGGGCCATCCTCCACTGCACTCCCGGGCCACAGCAGAGAGCTGGCCTGGAAGAGGGGCAACTGGGAAAGAATCCAGCGCCCCGACTGGGACTAGAACCCGGTGTGCCGGTGCCACTAGGCGGAGGATTAGCCTAGTGAGCCACGGCGCGGGCCAAAAGTTCAAAATTCAAGATGTGAGCAGGCAATGATCTCCGTGAAATCTCTGTTAGAAAATCATTCCTTGCCTTTTGTAGTTTATTTATTTATTTATTTTTTGGACAGGCAGAGTTAGACAGTGAGAGAGAGAGAGAAAGAGAGAAAGGTCTTCCTTCCGTTGGTTCACCCCCCTAAATGGCCGCTATGGCCGGTGCGCTGTGCCAATCCGAAGCCAGGAGCCAGGTGCTTCCTCCTGGTCTCCCATGGGGGTGCAGGGCCCAAGCACTTGAGGCAATCTACCACTGCCCTACTGGACCACAGCAGAGAGCTGGCCTGGAAGAGGAGCAACCAGGACTAGAACCCAGTGCCCCAACTGGGACTAGAACCCAGGGTGCCGGCCCCACAAGTGGAGGATTAGCCTAGTGAGCTGCGGCGCTGGCTGCCTTTTGTACTTTCTGGTGGCTCCTGGCATTCTTTGGCTTGTGGCAGCATAACTGCACTCTGCAAGACTTTTTCCATAGATTTCTTTGTCTGCACTTATGATATTCTTCTGTTTTTCTGTGTAATTTCTCCATGTATGAGGACACCATTCAGGGGACAGCTTTGTGGCACTTTGGGTAAAACCACAGCCTGTGATGCCAACATCCTGTATCAGAGTGCTAGTTCAAGTCCCAGTTGCTCCACTTCTGATCTGGCTCCCTGTTAGTGTGCCTGGTGGAAGATAGCCCAAGAACATGGGTCCCTGTCATCTATAAGGGAGACCCACAAGGAGTTCCAGGCTCCTGGTTTCAGCCTGGCCTAGCCCCATCTGTTGCAGCCATTTCCAGAGTGAACCAGCAGATGAAAGACATTCTCTCATTCTCTCTCTCTCTCTCTTCCTCTCTCCCCCCTCCCCCTCCCTCCCTCTCCTTTTACCTCTCCCCCTTCCTCCCTCCCTCCCCGCTGCCTTCCTCACTCTGTCTCCCTCTCCACTTTTTTTCACTCTGCCTTTCAAATAAATATTTTTTTTGACAGGCAGAGTGGACAGTGAGAGAGAGAGACAGAGAGAAAGGTCTTCCTTTTGCCATTGGTTCACCCTCCAATGGTCGCCGCGGCCGACGTGCTGCGGCCGGTGCACCACGCTGATCCGATGGCAGGAGCCAGGTGCTTCTCCTGGTCTCCCATGAGGTGCAGGGCCCAAACACTTGGGCCATCCTCCATTGCCCTCCCTGGCCACAGCAGAGAGCTGGCCTGGAAGAGGGGCAACCAGGACAGAATCCGGCACCCCGACCGGGAGTAGAACCCAGTGTGCCGGTGCCGCAAGGCAGAGGATTAGCCAAGTGAGCCGCGACGCCGGCTAATAAATCTTAAAAATAAATACACAATTCTTTGGTTTAGGGCCACTTTTAATCCAGTCTGACCTAATTTTAACTCATTTCACCAGTAAAGACCATTTTTCAGATAGGGCCACATTCTGAATTTCTAAGTGGAATAATTTTGAGGAAACAGAACACCATACTCTGCAGCTTTCAGGCTGTAGTAAGAGGCT
Organism: Oryctolagus cuniculus; assembly: GCF_051225735.1. Lineage (NCBI taxonomy): Eukaryota > Metazoa > Chordata > Mammalia > Lagomorpha > Leporidae > Oryctolagus > Oryctolagus cuniculus. The sequence goes on along the minus strand of NC_142871.1, from coordinate 100,610,894 downwards.
TTGAACTTGATACCATTCAAATAATTTTCTACTCTGAAGTTATATACCTTAATTATTAAGTTAAATTAAGAATTGACAGTAGGGGGCCAACTTCATTTTGAGAACTGAGTGTTAGAAAATATCAGTGAAAATGAGAAGTTAAAAGCCTTACCTTTTGGCCAGCGCCGCGGCTCAATAGGCTAATCCTCCACCTAGCGGCGCCAGCACACTGGGTTCTAGTCCCGGTCGGGGTGCTGGATTCTGTCCCGGTTGCCCCTCTTCCAGGCCAGCTCTCTGCTGTGGTCCGGGAGTGCAGTGGAGGATGGCCCAAGTGCTTGGGCTCTGCACCCCATGGGAGACCTGGAGAAGTACCTGGCTCCTGCCTTCGGATCAGTGCGGTGCGCCGGCCATTGGAGGATGAACCAATGGTAAATTAGGAAGACCTTTCTCTCTCTCTCTCTCTCTTTCTCTCTCTCACTGTCCACTCTGCCTGTCAAAAATAAAAAATAAAAAAAATTTAAAAAAGCCTTACCTTTTCGGAACTTTGTCTATATCATAGTTTCTGACTAGTATACTAAGCATGATGTCAGTGTTGACATTAAGGGCATTTGACACATGTCTTTTGAGTAGAGATTTAAGATGTTTTTGTATAGATTTCAGTGGTTGACCAAGAAGAATCACATTAGAGGTTTCATGTTCCTTGGCTACCAGGTCTAAAATCAACTTTTTTTTTTTTCCCCCAAAGCAGTCCATTTAGTAAATACCAGACCAAAGAAATTAAAATTAATTCCCTTGCTATTGTAAATATTTGCTTCTTAGTACTTTTTATTTGTTAAGGTGGCTTGTGATTTTCTAGGATGGAGGTATTGCACAACTTTTCCCCAAAGCATTTTTTGTAGGGCATCTCCAGGAATTGATCATCTGTGTCACATACTTTGGTAGAATCACTTTGGGTGTTTGCTTGCTTATCAAAGTACAGGTAAACTCTGCTTTTCCAAAGGTATATTTATAGAAACTGAATTTCTGTGCTTTAGAAATTGGTTTTGAGGCCTTTCACAATGGATGAGGTTCTGGATAAAAAGAAAACACCTAACCCAAGGTTAAGGTGTCAGCAGGTTTGCACCAGGGCTTTACTGTTATGGCCTCATCTCAATCGCTCATTTATTCAATTGTGCCTTCACTGCTTTTACATGGATATATTCAGCCTAAGCAATTATCTATGAATTTAAAAATGATGGAGAAACAGATTTCTTTTCATTAAGTCTTCCTGAAAATACATGTAGATCACCGTTTCCCAAAGTGATCCCAATAAATGGAAATGACCAGTTACAGACTGAATCCTGTTTCTCGCCAAATTCCTATGTGGAAACTCTTACCTGGAGTACCTTAGATAGGGTCCAAATCAAAGTGGCAGTCCAGGTTGAATGAGGTTATAGCAGTGAAGCCCTCGTCTAATAAACTGTGGTCCTTGTACGTGAAGGAAGTCACCAGGGTTGTGCGAGCACAGAAGAAAGGCCAGGTGAGAACACAGCAAGAAGAGGCCATCCGCAAGCTGAGGAGAAAGGCTCAGGAGGAAACAAACCAAACCAAACCTGTTGATATCGTAACCTTAGGTTTCCAGTCTCTGGAACGCGTAAAACTCACCTGTTATTCAGGCCCCTCTGTCTGTGGTTCTTGCTATGGCGATTGGAGCAAATTAAAGCACTACTGTTCATTAGGTCCGCGCCTTCAGGAGCTTTCATCGGCTAACAACTGTAATGTCAGCTGAGGCTTTATTGCATTTTGGAGGTATTTCATTTGAACGAACTTGATTGTAAACCTCTTGTGGGCAAGGCCTGTGTTGCAAGTTTGCATTTCCACAACGACATGAAGGAGACAGGCATCTGCTAGAATGAACATGTCATCTCCATTTCTACTGTGCCCTGTGAAAGAACAATGGAGAGTCAGCACAATGTATCTTTGAGACAGCAAGAAATAAGAAAAAAAGAAAAAAAACAGAGCCACATGTGCTAAGCACATAGCTAGAAGCTTCAAGTATCTTCTTATTTAATACTTCTATTCTATTTGCAGATTCAAATCTTTATACCATTTTACAGATGAAGAAACTGGTACAGATTAATTGCTTTAGCCAAGATCATAAAGTCATAGGTAGAACCACAATTCCTTTTTTTTTTTTTTTTCTTGACAGGCAGAGTGGATAGTGTGAGAGAGAGAGACAGAGAGAAAGGTCTTCCTTTTGCCGTTGGTTCACCCTCCAATGGCCGCTGTTGCTGGCGCGCTGCGGCCGGCGCATCGCACTGATCCAAAGCCAGGAGCCAGGTGCTTCCCCTGGTCTCCCTTGGGGTGCAGGGTCCAAGAACTTGGGCCATCCTCCACTGCACTCCCTGGCCACAGCAGAGAGCTGGCCTGGAAGAGGGGCAACCGGGACAGAATCCAGCGCCCCGACCGGGACTAGAACCCGGTGTGCTGGCGCCACAAGGCGGAGGATTAGCCTATTGAGCCACGGTGCCGGCCAGAACCACAATTCCATTTCTTTTCCCTGAATATATGTTGCATGGAGGGAAACAAGTACAACTTAAAAAAAATGAAGAAAAAATATTGAGTGTTTCCATCCATTACTTAAGGAAAGTGGAAGACTGACTACATAGCAGCATTTATGAAAAACAACTGCACGTCCCCATAAGTGACATGGGTATCACAAACTTAGCTCATGGTTAAGTCATTCAAATAAAAATAATGATTAGAAAGCATTATTGAGCACTTATTAAGTTCCAGGCACTGTTCTTGGTTACCTGTATTCTTAGACTTATTCTGTGTGGCTGGTGGAAAAGCTGAGTGGGTCCAAAGGCAGGTGGCCAGAATAACTTGCCTTTGAAAGGATGCTATGCAGTTACAGGTGAGGTTTGCTCTGGATAGATTGAAGAAGAGATAGATAGCTGCATTGAATAGTTGGGAACTCTTCGGTTAGAAGAGAAATTTAGACATAGTTCTTAAAGAGATAGTGAGCTTTCAATCACTGACAATATTCATAAAGATGTGTGCATGTAAAGCAACTCTTGTGTTTAAAGGAAAGTCAACTCCTTACATTTGGAGATTTTAGAATTCATAAATTATCACTGTCAACTTCTCCAATAACAAAATTAGTATTTGAGGCGAACTATGAGTTCTGATTACTATGGGAACTACAGGAAGAATTTCCAATGTGAGAAACATTATCAATTCCTTATGGCCATTACTAAGAGATCCTCACAAGGAAATTGTTCAATTTGAACCCTTCACATACTGATTCTTTTATAATTATGTTGACAAAATTCAGTCTCCAGTGTCCCAAGCCAATGCCATCACCTGTTTCTAAACTTTTTTTTTTCTTTCCCTTATCAGGGAGAGAAGCCCATCTTACAGCCCATCATTGGGCAAGGCATCCAGCAGAAGCTTCTTAAATGCAATAGGATATGATCGGATGTTTTTCTTACCTGGGATCAGTGTTTCTGGAGAAGTCGCTATAGAGGCTAAGACATGAGTACATGATGACAGTGAATATCATTAGAGCAATTAGAGTAGATAGTCCATTTGCAAGCACCAAAGAAGTGCATTTATGTGGTGCGTTGGGGCTACCCAGAGCCCCAAATGACAGTTTAGGGGTACTGTATTGTGGGGCATCTTGAGATGAAATTAGGATACGTTGCTGAACAGTCCTAGCGAGAACGGGTCAAGAAAGACACTGCATTGAAGAGTACAGTGTACCCACAAAATCCAGGCTGGTGGAGGGGTGTGTGTGTGTGTGTAAAAATGATCTAGAAAATCACATTGTTGTAGCCCTGAACACTTGACTAGTAAACGCGATAACAGGAAGGAAAAAAAAAAATGTGTCCACAGGGTGTTCCATCCTGCTGTTCAGAACATTGTGGGTGCCCAAACAATATTAATGCTCTATGATGAAGACGGTAGAGAGGATGATGATGATGATTAATGCAACTCATGGAAAAACAGGGCTGGGGAGGATGACATAGACCAGGGACCACGAGAGGGAGGATGACTCACGGGTGAGGGGTACCTGGGGATAGAGCGATGTGGCGTGCACGTTGGCGAGCGTGGGGGAGCGGCCGGGGCACGCGTGCCTCGGACCTGGGAGTGGGCGGGTGGGCGCGGAGAGGCGGAGCGTATCCCGGACTGGGTGGCTGGCAGCTCTGTCTGCGAGAGCAGCAGCATCACCCGGGAGCGAAGCCTCGGAGACTCCGCCTAACTGACACCCAAACTCTCCCTCTCCCTCCCGCAGCCCCAAACTGGAGGCAGCTGAGTCTGCGAGCAGCCTCGGCGGCGGCGGCGGCCGCCCCAGCCCCAGCCCCGGCCCCGGCCCCGGCCCCAGCCCCAGCCCCAGCTAACGCTAGCCCCGGCCCCGGCCCCAGCCCCAGCCCCGGCCCCGGCCCCGCCCCCGCCTCGCGCGCCCCGCGGAGACGCCCGGATCGGCGGAGCCCGGCGCAAGCCCTCGCCCCCTCGCCGCGCCCGCCGCGCCTCCGCCCGCCCGCCCCCGCCGCCGAGACCCGGCTGCGGGAGGCGGCCGGCGGCCCCGAGCCTCGCTAGGGCGACCAAAACAAAGGCAGCATCCGGGGCTGGGTGGATGCAAACAACCATGAAAGCCTGGGCTCGCGCTCTCCCCAGCTCCGCCGCTGCTGCCGCCGCCGCCGCCGCCGCCGCCGCCGCTGCCGCTCCTCCTCCCCCTGCCGCCGCCGCCGCCGCCGCCGCCGGGAGGGCTCGGCTGTGAGGGGAAGCAGGGGCGCAGCAGCTGGGCGTGCTTCCGAAAGGTGAGAGCGAGCCGCAAGCGGAGGGGGCGGGCAGGCCACGAAGATGTCCTCGGCCGTGGGGCCCCGCGGTCCTCGCCCACCTACGGTGCCTCCCCCCATGCAAGAGCTGCCCGACCTGAGCCACCTGACCGAAGAGGAGAGGAACATTATCATGGCAGTGATGGACCGGCAGAAGGAAGAGGAGGAGAAGGAAGAAGCCATGCTCAAGTAAGCCACCCGTGCCTCGGTGCCTCCCTCCGTCCATTCACCACTCACTCGCCCAGTCCTCCCGGCCGGGTGGGGGAGGGGCGGGCGCGGGTGCTGGGTTCGGGCGGAGGCGCCCGCCCCGGGGCCAGGGGTGCTGGGTTTGAGTAGGGGTGAGGCCAGTGGGGCCAGGGGAAGCAGGGGATGCCACCGAGCCGGAACCAAGGAGCCGGGTGTAGATGGCTTGAGGCTGGGGTGCCCGGGAGGATTGGGAGTGGACAGGGGCCACCCCGGTGGTGGGATGTGAGGGAGCTCAGAGAACCTGAAGCCGCCAAAGTGGAAGGGCCCTGGGCTGGGAGCAGGTGAGGGGGCAGCGGATAAGCAGTGGAAAGGAGGGGTGGGATGAAGAGGTGCTGAGGACAGCTCCTCTGCTCTTTTGGAGTTGTTTGGCAGGTCGGGGTTAGCCCGGTGAAGGGTGCCCGCATTTACAGAATGAAAATGCTGATTTTTAGTATTCATTTTGCTACTCATTCATTTCACAGACCAAGGTTGGGTCTTTTCTGGGCAGTTGCCATCTTTGGTAACCTGCCTCCCCAGCTTCTCTTCACCCTGTTCTTCACAGTCTAGAGCAGAGAATACCTGTGTGAAGATACATTTTCTTACCCAGATGTAATGCCACGGGCAATGCAAAGTTTCTGATAATGAGAGAAGCTGCTGAGGAATCTGGCCTGAATAAAATAGAGGTCTCTCTTTGGTGGGCACCAAGAGACCTCTGGGGCCTGCTCCATTCCTGGAGGAAGCAGTCCAGTAAGATGTTGAGTGTTTGCACACATCCTGCCTTCTTTAGAGCCCATAGAGCCCTCAAAGCATCTCTGTCTGGTGCCCTATTTTCCTGGGGACGGCGAGGGGATAGGGTTGGCTGCTGGTGGTGCAGGGGTGTGTGACAACTATGCTGCTGCTTGCTCAGACAACACTGCTTACAAGGAACTGGCAGAGAGACCGGGCTTTCTCATCCTTAGCATCACCCACAGAGTGGAGCTGAAGGGGACTTCATCCTGTCTTTCCTGGGGGAAGTCTTCATGTATTGGGGAAAGTTTCCCACTATGGAGTGGGAGGATTTGGAGACCCTGACTGGGAGTAATTCTTCAGGCCCCTTGTGTAAGCTAGCAGGTGTATCTGGGGGCAGGGGATTGGCATGAGGAGCTGAGAGGAACCTGTTGCATCTGGAGTTAGCTGATAGCAAAAAAAAAAAAAAAAAAAAAAAGAGTAGAAAGGGAGCAGGAGTGACAGTCAGTACAGAGCACACCCAGCATGGCCTCTCTCCCACCCCTAGAATTGCCTCCTGGAGGGAAGATGCTGCCTGGAGGGTTTCTTCCATTTCCCCTCAGTGCAGCAGTGCCTCACAGGAGAGGGAAGAAGGGAGGCTGCATTCACAAACTGATGAGTCTCCAACCAGTGCAACTGTCACCCAGAGCAGGGAGGCGACACTGAGGGAGAGATGTGGTTGCTGGGTCACAGCAAAATAGTAGAAGCCCAGTCATTCCTGCCCTGTAACTATGGATGGAGAAAAGGGCTGTTAACCAGGCAGGCCAGAGCTGGCCTGATTCTATAAAGAGCAGCAGGCTTCTGCGTTCCCTGCTCCTTCTCATCCGAAAAACAAATACTTTAAACCTGCAGGCTTCAGAGAGGCACAGCCCTCGGTAATCTGCTGCCTGTCCCTAGTGGAAGAATGGCATCCCCGGTGCTGCAGGCTTTCCCTCTTCTGAGACTGGAAGTAATGGATGGTGTCTGATGGTGCTGCTGTCTGTGTGTCTAGTTGTCAGTTTGTCTGTCCTTACTGGTTGCAGCCCCTGCCACCTGTCCTGGACACCTTTTCTGCTCTTCAGTATTTCCAGGTGTGTTGCTGTTCCTTTTGGTGTTCACTGCAGACAGCAAGTGGATGGAGGCTTCCAGCACCTAGTGGAAAATATGGGTGGCTGCTTGACAGTCTGGTTAGAAAGGGGAAGGCACATTGCAAGTTGTGGCCATCACGCCTCTTCATTGGCTGTTTCAGGCATGGTGGAGAGTGATGAATTTTAAGTGGGAGTGGGTGAGTTTTAGGACAGAATCCTAAACCTGCTAACTGGTTAAGGACAGTGATTATATGATTGTATGGGCTTTTATGGGCAAATGAAAAATAAAGCATTGTCCAACTGCTCACCTGTAACACTTTTTTTTTTTTTGCCCACTGCTTTTCCTATGAGTGCTTTCCACTTACTTGCAAATATTTTTCCTTCATTGCATGGTTTCACAAAATATCACAATATGTCTTGCTGTTATACAATAGACTTCTACAGTCTTGGACCTCTGCATTAACTTGTATCAGTTATCCTCTTTTACTGATGTCTTTTGTGCAATGGATTGGTGAGTCTCAGTTTGTTGCCATACAAGTGTGTCATATTATCTACAAGTAATGGAACAGTAGTATACTTTTATTGAGGGGACTCTTGTCTTAAAAACTGAGGATAGCAAAGGCTATTGAGGTGATAGACATATAGAGGGATTTAATGATACCCGGTTATAGGTGGTGGCTTTTTCTAAACTTCTCATTGTAGTGCACAGGATTTTGCCAACATTTGTTAAATCAGAGAAAAGCTTTTATGGCAAGGCTAGGTCCATCATATTACGTATTAGAGAAATTGCTGTCACAAAAGGCCCTATGAAGTTAAACTTCTGGAAGCAGTAATACGACTTAAAATTCACTTTTGTTATCAGTGCAGAATCATCACCCTGAGAATCCTACTGGGCATGCTTTCCGTCTTCCTAGTTTGTAAAAGTAGGCTTTAAGAAGGAAAAGGAAAGACTGATGGGTTATTGTGCCAAAGCAACATTACAAAATATCAGTTAAAATATAATTGTGCAGTTTCATCAGCCTTGATTATTAAGTTACTGCTTGACTCTAGTTTCAATCATGTCTTTATGTATAAATGGGAAAAAATAATCAAGCTACCTTCACCTCAAGAGTTCAGAAAAATTTTATGTGAAATTGAAAGTACTTTATAATTAACATTATTTTTGGCAAAAAAGTATGTTAATTTTAAGTACAACTGGCATATAACTGGAAATAGTTAACTTCTGCAAATTATATTTAATGATTATTTTAATTATCTACAAATTAGAGGTATTTTCTTAATCTTAGTAGCTGTGTGTGTGTCTTTGAGTGCACATGTACATGCTAGAGGCTTTTTGAAACCTTATTTCCTCGATGAATACTCTTTCAAGTAATTTTAGGTAGATATCATGAGCAAATATATAAGCTAAAAACTATATTATCTGGAGCCTAAATCGGGGAATATCTCATTAGATCTAAAATCTTTTTTGTTGTTGTTAATAAAAGCTTCCTAGAGGAAAGAGTGATAGAAGAGTAAAAAAAGAGGAAAAAAAAAAAACCAGAAATATGGGATTAAAGGGATGGGAATTGAGAGCTGCAATGGAATTCTTAATGAAAATAGTTAATATTTATTGAGTCTTTATCTCTTATCAGCCATTATTTAATGTAGTTATTTAATCTATAGTTATTTAATCATATTTAACCTGCATATAGATGAACAATGCTCAAGTGTAATGTGTGTATGAATATTTGGATTCTCACAGAAGCCTGTGCAGAGGTGAGGCAGGTATTATAATTTTCTAGCCTCACCCTACACTCAGAGAGTTCTAATGATATCCTCAAGATGACTCAGAAAACATGGCCCAACCAGGATTTAAACCCAGACCATTTAATCTAACTTTGGGTGTTTCCTGACACACTGCACTGATTTTCGATCAAGAAGAAGCTGGTGTTCCATTTATCTTTTCCTTAAATGAATTTCTGAATTTTCCTCAGTTCCAGAGAAGTGGTTTGGCAAGGGATTAGGCTGATTCAGAAGATCAGTGTGGATTATGAGAAGGCTTGGAGCTTCACCCACATATGTTAATGTGGATTCACAGAAAGGGAGGGTCTCCAATTTCAAGACAATAAATGCATCAGGGTATAGTGGAAAGGTGAATACCTTTGAATACAAGGGCCTTTGAACTGTAATTCTAGGTATGCCACTTACTGTATAAATATGGGCACGAGAATTATCCTGTGATTGTGTGAGGTTCTATTTTTCTAAAAATTCCTGCAACCTGGATTATGAATTGATTTCTAAAGAGTCTTGACTTTGGGCTTCTTCCTCTCTGCTTCACAGGGAGCCTAGCAGTCATCCACAGTAGCTCCCTCCTTTGTGGAGACAGAAGAAGAATTCCTGTAACTTCATTTTTCTTCTCCTCTCTCTCCCTCCAAATAACTAATATTTTCTCCTGAAGTGTGTCCGTGAGATTCTCTATGAGAGACTCTGTTTAGCAACAGGGACAAGAAGACTAGGTAGACTGGGAAACTGAGGGGGGAGTAATGGTAGAGTCCTATGTACACAGGTATCATATTTTCACTGGGATTTGCAAGCATTTTCCCATTTCACACCAAGCAGCATTCTCTCATATTGCTGAAGCAAGGATGGGTAAGGAGGAAGGGGAAAAAGGCAGTGAAGGGAGTAAGAGGACCAAGTGCCAGGTGTCTACCTGTTCCAAGGTGTTGAATTAGGAGGAGACTTACTGTTTGACTCTAGTCTCTTTCACACCATTAATGGATAGGGTTAAACTTAGGGACGACTAACCCTGAACTACTGTGGAGATTTGTGCTTTCAACCAAAAGCTGCCTTAATAAATGTGCATGCCTAGTACTAAGATCACAAATGCTAATAGAGAAAACACTGGAAAAGAACACTAAAAGATGAAACAGGAGGCGTTACCAAAGAGAAAGGAGAGTGAGAGACAGGATCATTAGTTGCCATTTCTGTCAGCTTGTCTTGATTTTCTTTAAACTTGGCTGTGTTCCTTCCTCACTAGCAGTAAGAGGCATTGCCATTTAACTAAATAGAATATTAAAGCAGAAGTGGAATATGGAAACACCGTTGTTAGCTGTATGTGCTATACTAACTTTATATTAAATTAAGTGTAGAAATACATTCATGCGATGCTATTTGTTCATTTTGTTAAGTGGGGAGAATGATTTTTTAAATTGTGTAGTGAGCTTCTGAGAAAGATACAAAATGTGAATTTTTGCAATCATATTATTATTCTGCCATGGTTGTAATAGGAAAATGGATGTGGTTGCTGTACCATGTATTAAAATTCCATTGTATTTCATCTAATTGATCTTTTTGGGCCTTTCCTATTTTTAAGCAACTTATTAAATTTATTTCTGTAATACATGTTGAATATTTTAAAATTGGTCCTGGGATTTAAAGTAAATTTACCTGAGGTGCATGGCAACTACAGTAATATAATCCAGCATCCATGCATACTGATTCCAAATACTTAGTGTTCTAATTCTTTTTAAAAGTGTATTAAACTCAAGTGGTAGGGTTCTTGCCATCCACATGGGGGATCTGGATTAAGTTCCTGGTTCTTGGTTCCCAACTCTGTACCCCTGGCCATTGTGAGCGTTTGGGAAGTGAATCAGTGGAGATTCTCTCTCTCTCTCTCTCTCTGTCTGTATGTCTACATCTCAAATAATAAAGAAGTCTTTAAAATTATATCAAGCTGCACTATGTTTTATTTCCCTCATCAATTGGGATTAGACACTAACATTTATTGTGTACCTTTTATGCATAGGAATTTTGCTGGGTGCCTGATGAGTTTTACTACACCCTGTGCTCATCTCTTGATGAGAAGTCCAGCCTACCAATATTTATTAATTTTCTAATATTAATGAAATTTTCAACTAGCTAGGTATCTCTTTTAAAATATTTATTTATTTATTTATTTATTTGAAAGAGTTATAGAGAGGGAGAGGAAGAGAGGATGAGAGGTGGAGAGGGGGAGAAGGGGAAAAGGAGGGAGAGAGAAAGAGAGAGAGAGCACCCTTCCATCTTCTGGTTCACTCCCCAAATGGCTACCGTAGCAAGAGCTGAGCCAGGATGAAACCAGGACCTAGTACTCCATTGGGGTCTCCCACATGGGTTCAGGGAGCAAAATACTTGGGCCATCTTTTGCTGCTTTCCCAGGTGCATTATCAAGGAGCTGGATCAGAAATGAAGCAGCTGTGACTTGAACTAACAGAGGCTTAACTCGCTATGCCACAATGCCAGTCCCACTAGGTACCTTCTGACCATTTACTCAGGACATTTTCTCTGAGAGTGCAGATAGCATGCTTTAAGGGAGTAAGAAAATAACATCATGTGGCTATTGGTGTTTTCCACCCTTTTCTGAGTGCTCTCATTCCGGCCTCACATTACTCCCTAACCCCATAAATATTCAGGACTTACTTGATTTGCTGTTCTGTCACTCACAAGGCTCCCTAATACTTCAGCATTTTCCCATATTTTCTTCTCCTACAAGGTTATGTCTTCTCACCAATATGATTCTGAATTTTATTTGTGACATAGGCTATTTCTTTAAAAGTATCGTGATATTTAATTCAACATTAAAACCATTGTTTCAGGTGTTAGAATTGGATCAGGTATTTGACTCTTTGGTTACATAACAGAGAATATTTTCTTTAAATTCCTATTGTTTTAAAACTGGCATGGTCAGAAAAGGAGGTGAGCATTGGATAGTTGGATAGAAGACTGCACTAGATTCTAATCTTCACATTATCACTTTTTATAGATATGAACATCACAAGGTAAGCTACCCAAGAATCATTTTCCTTGTGTGGAAATTGGAATTTATAGCACCTGCCCTTCTTCAGTAGAAGCATCTTTCCACTTCAAATTGTGCTACCCAAGGAAGCTGCCATTATGTTTAGCCTTTATAACTTCACAGTAATATGAAGACTATCCTTTCCTCTGATTGGTGCTAGGGGGTCTTGTAGAGATGAACTTTATAGTAGGGCTTGTCATCATATTATGTTATACTATGTTAGCAATACAATGTGGCCAAGGTTGAAAGAATCAATGTGAGAATTTGTCATGGAGGTAAAAGGTAACATGAATACAGGGCTTGGTCTGAGGTTATGTTTATAGTCTTCTTTCTTTCTCGTGAAATAGATCATAAATGTTTTTAGCACAAAAAGCATTCTAGGTAAAATGATGGAGTTTGAAATACCTAAATGGCAATGCTAATTTAAAAAATGAGACATTATATTAGCTTAGGCTGATTTCCTCATCTTTTACTAGGGAAAAAATTGGAGAGACAAATTGATGATTTTAGTGTCAATGAATTTAATAAATTATTGATTTTCACAATTAGCTGAATAAGGGGATATATACATGGTGAATAGTAATTTCCTTTTCATATCATTTTACTACTGAGTGATGTAATAAATGGTATGTGCTTTAGAACGTTTGAAGATGCATTAGGCTTTCTGTATGTATTTTCTTAATATTTACATCAGGTTTATGTATACTTATCTTGATGTAGGTCAGTTTTCTGTGGATGGGGGCGGTATATTCTGGAGAGTTGACTTTATATTGTCATACTGCTGCTGCTAGTTTAGGAATACTCCCTATGCATATGAATGCTTGAAGACAAAATAGTTTTTAAAAAGGAGTAGCAAAAAAAAAAAAAAACCTATACACATTGATTTGTTGTCATCTATTTATACCAATTCTCTACCATAATTATGAATAGTACTTCTTTCTCTTAATTTTGAGTTTAAGCTTAGGTGATAAATTATATTGTCTTCCTCTTTGTACATCTTGCTTCCCCTGCCCCAAATTACTCATTTAAAACTTTTGACTATAAGGTGGGTATTGTATGACAGTGGGCTAAGCTGCTGTTTGGGATGCCCACGTTCCATTTCAGAATGCCTGGGATCAAGTCCCGCCTCTCCATTTTGACTCAGCTTCCTGTCCAGAAGACAGCAGAGGATGTCTCAAGTACTTGAGTTCCTGCCACCCACGTGGGAGACCCAGCTGGAGTTCCTGGCTCCTGGCTTCTGCTGGCCTAGCTCTGGATATTGCTGCCATTGAGGAGTGATCCAGCAGATGAAAAATCTCTCTCTTTTCTCTTTTTGTCACTCTGCCTTTCAAATAAATAAATGTTTTTCTAAACTCAGAATATGAGCAATTAATAATCTTAAAATATATCATCAATAAGTAATGCAGGCAAGTTGTAGACATAAAATCTCAAAAACCACTAGTAAATTGGATGCATTGCTTTTGCTGAGACTGAGGTGTTATCTTTTATGCAGTCTCAATGGAATGCAATATTTTTGTGGCAAAGTTGAATTTAAAATTTCAAAACATTTTTCAAATAATAATAGTTATGAACTGCAACTGCATAGAAGACTCTCATTATGAAAATTTTCTTTTGAGCTTTGCAAAAGGGCAGCCTACCATTGAAGACAATATCTTTAATGTATGAGAATTCATTTAAATAGAGTTTAGAATAATATGTTGATAATTCCCCTGAAGTTTAGATAGTAAAATAATGTTATATAAAGTAATTTCATGCAATTTATAAGTAATTAATGCATTGCTTTAGAATATTAGCTTTTTAAAAGAAGCATAATGATTGAAACAGACACCTTTATGCAGTATAGAGGATATTACCTTGCTAATTATTTATACATTATTTAGTATGTTTTTTGTGCTAGTTATCATTATTTCAGGTAATTATTATCTGGAAGATGCTATTATATTTAAATAGAGATGGTATGTAAACTGAAAACCAATTAAAATATCTGTATTGTCATATAAATGTCTCAGGATATTTAGCTTCTATTAATGGACTCATGCATAGTGTGTATATTCACAAGAACTACTAATAGTAGTAATTACTAAGGAAGTTTTCTTGCAATATTTGCTAGACTGCATTGTCTATATGATTAGTTTCCAGCTTACATCTGTGTCCTTCAAGTATTATTGATCAGTTTTTGAGGAATATTTTTTTTTTAAGATTTTAATTATTTGAGAGAGGTAGAGTTAAAAACAGGGAAAGGGAGAGACAGAGAGAGGTCTTCCATCTGCTGGTTCACTCCCCAGATTGCCATAACTTTGGACTGTGCAGATCTGAAGTTAGGAGCCAGAAGCTGCTTCCTGGTCTCACAAGCAGGTGCAAGGGCCCAAGTACTTGGGTTGTTTTCTACTGCTTTCCCAGGCCATAGCAGAGAGCTGGATTGGAAGAGGAGCAGCTGAGACTAGAACTGGTGCCCATATGGGATGCCGGCACCACAGGCAGAGGATTAACCTACTATACCACAGTGCCGGTCCCTGAGGAATATTCTTAATCTCAAGAATATCAAATTATTTTGAAGTTGTAAGGTATTGATGCACAAGCACTGTGTGCCATGTTATTGTTCCATCATTTAAGCATAACTAAACTGTTGACAGCAGCAGTGGGAAACTCCTTAGTAGAGTTGTTTAATTTATATAGGTACATTTTAGAAAACTTGGTCTCATTGCCTGTGTAGTATCTAATATATGTGTAAATCAACATATAAAATATGAGGTAGTGTAGATCCACATTTAGAGTTTCTATTCAGGGAGAAAATTATGTGGTATATTGGTAGAAAGAAATGAAAACAAAAGTAAAGCAACCAAATGGCTTTTTTCTTTTGTATTTCACAGAGCTTAACAGATTTATTTTCCTTAGCTACTTCTGTATTGTAATATTTTGGAGCTTAAGTCTTCTCTTCTAACTTTTTCCCCTTGGGGGAAAAATGGATATATTTTTATATCCTGGCATTTGAAATAAAGGGATACTGAAATGAACAGTCTCATTTACATTGGATATTAAAATCTTGATAAGAGCAAAATCTGTAAAGAGAATCTACTTTAATATTATTCATGATCATCATGAAATTTTAACAAAATCGTAATTTCAGAAAATAAAGTGAAATCTTTTTCATCATGAAGATAGATATTTCAATTTACAAATGTCTACGTATCATAGGCCAAACTTAGCCATCTAAAATTTAGCACCTGGAGTAAAAACATGATGATAGTTTGAAAAAAGATACTAAGATCTGAGAATTTTTCCAGACATAGTTGTTAGAAATGGATTCCATGGTATTTGGATCTCCAAAGGCCTAAAAAGCAGTTGTCACTATTGAGTACAAATATGGTTGATAATTGCTTGACTTTCTAGTTCCTATTTTGCATAAAGATAGCATACTTGAGATTTCTGGAAGAACCACACAGAATTAAAAAAAAAAAAAAAAAAGTTCAGCCCAGGCTTAGAACTGGATGCATTACCTGCCTGGTAAGGTAATGCAAATTTAAATACACACATAAAGTACTTTGGGAAAAGTTTTTTAAAAATTATTTATTTGAAAGGCAGAATTACAGAGAGGAGGGTAGATGGAGATAGAGAGATCTTCCATATATTGGTTCATTCCCTAAATGGCTGCAGTAGCCGTGACTGGGCCATGCCAAAGTCAGGAGCTAGGAGCTTTGTCTGGGTCTCCCACGTGAGTGCAAGGGCCCAAGCACTTGGGCCATCCTATGCTCCTTTCCCTGGTGCAGTAGCAGGTAGTTGGATTGGAGATGGAGCAGCTAGGAGTTTGGTAATGCCCCTATGGGATACTGGCATCTTGGACAGCAGCTTAACCTTCTGTGCCACAATGCTAGCCTCATTGGGAAAAGATTTAATAGTCATTAATACAGAATAGTACAAAATGATTGGTGTTTATGAGAGCTGAAGAACTTTTGAAGATCTCTCTTACCTTTCTCTATGTAATTTCTTTTTTTTTTCTGATTTGGCTTAACTTTTCTTGATGTCACTATTTTATCTGCTCTTAAATGTTATCCTTCTCAGCTTCTGTATCTTCTAGCGTATCTTTGGTTCCTGGTCTATCTCAAACAATGGCTTCAACAACATTTATGTATCAGTAATTCTCACATACAAATACACACATACACACACACAGAGTAGAATTTTCTATCAAACCTAGATTCATGTACTTAACAAATAACCTAAATATCTCTAGTTGTAAGTCTTATAGGCAGTTATACTTATTGGGACCCATCATAGACTTCATGGCTTTCTTCCTAAACATGCTGTCTCTGTACTCCCTGTCTTTGAGGGTAATATCTACCACCTTTGGAACTCCTCATTCAATCAATTATCGAATCTTTTAGATTCAATCTTCTTAGAATTCTTTGAACTTCTTTGTTGTCTAATTCCTTTGCTGTTACCTTAATGTGGCATGTCATAACTACTTATCTGGAAGTCTATAATTACCTCCTAAATCATTGTCCTGCCCCCAGTCAAACTTTCTCCCATATGATTCCTACATTGTTTTCAGGAATATTTATCAAATTCATTTGATGATGTCTCTTCCATAAAACCCCCTAACTTCATAATCTGGACCCAGCTCACTCTTACCTCTCTGTGGTCTGCACATAGCTTTCTGCCCCAGTCTTCCAGTCTTATTGACCTAATTCTCAAGGTGTCATTGCTGTTTCACAACTTGGTGACCCCACTAATGCCTTTTTTCCTGTCAGATGTTTCCTTTTTAGTCTAAATAATTTTTACCTAATACTTCAAATTAGCTCCTAGGATACCTTTCCAGATTTCCCAGGTTAATTTTGATATTTGTCTTCAGCATATATTTTCTCATAAAACTTCTCACCTAGCAGTACTTCTGCTTTAGTCGTACTGCTCAGTACAACATATACTTATGAGATCATTCTTATTTTTAGCCCTCACATAAGCACAGTGGCTGGCATGTAACAGGTGCCTGTTTTCAGAGCTGTGTATACGAATGAATGAATAGATTCAGAGGCTGTGGATGGAGGAGTCACCTAAGGCTGCTAAGGGTATGAGTAGGAGGATAGAGTGGGATGGTTATTCTAACCATGGGAATTAGATCAGCACATTCTGAAAGCAAAGAATAAGCTGAGTGTTTCTGGCTGTTAAGAAAATCAGGTTGACCAGAATTTATGAGGAAATATATATTGGATGTAGGACATTGAAAGGTAAAATTAAAATATAATTTTCTGACAGTCTGTTGTGTTCTTGATTCATCATTCATGGCTTTTTTGGAAGGCATTCTTAAAGCTGCTTGAATGTCAACATGGGAGCATATGAAATATTTTTAAGGTAATCCTCTGGAAAGACAAGCTTACAGGAAACATTTTCTAAAGTGTGATACATGCTTTCTGATTTGATATTTAGAATTAGATCAGATGCTGTGACCATACAGCATTGTGTTGATTATAACTTAGTTAAGTCATCTTCTAGACTTAAATTTATCAAAACTGGTCTCCTGTATTAATCTTCTTTGTATTTCTGTTGCCCAGCTCTATGACCAGCACATAGTAGGACCTCAGCAAGTGCTTGTTGAACTAACTGGTACAGTCTTTCCAGGATATAAATCATTGCCTTGCGTTTCAGACCTGGGCTAAGTTTATATGTGCTTGAGCACTTAGTGTCTGTCTAGACCAGAGCTGCTAAACACCCAGTACACATGCCAGTTCTTATACCTAGAAGAGCATCACCAGTAAGCGTCAGATGCCTCAGAACTTTTTCAAACATAGTGCTTCAGGCCATAAATTGACAAAAGTTGACGATCAACATGCCAATCAACATTTTAGTCACAGAAGATTTATTCCACTTCTGCTTTAAGAGTTGAAAACTGAGGCCCAGAAACACATTCAAATTTTCATTAATTAATAAGAGAGCTAGTGATAAAATACCAGCTCCTCTGTGTTCCAGTCCAGTGTGTTTTTCCATTGTCATTCCCTCTCCACATACTATTTCAACTACCAGCAAATTTGAACAATTAGTTTTTTTTTTCAATTCTAGTTTTTTTTTTTCAATTATAGTTTGATTTGCTTACTTTGCATCCTGTTATGGAAAACTCCAAAGGAACTTCAAATTATTTTGTTGATTTTGAATTTGGATTATATTGAGTGTTATTCAAAATCAGTGAATCATTGATGGAGACTAATAATTATTTATTTAAATATTCTCTTTGTAATGATATTACAATTATATTTAATATTTATTAAGTGTGATCATTTTTCAATTTTTAATATTTCTCTGAAAGATAAATTTCAAATATGCAGTATTTCACTTACAATCTCAATAAGCTATTCCTGCTATGCTTTTGAATTATATGCATATTAAGGTAATGTTTTTGTTCATTCACTTAGAGTAGTCAGTTGTTTTTTGTTAACTCTTGGGGGGAAGAGCTTCCCGTGGTTTCTCCTCATTGGAGTTTTTGCTTCAAATAGACATTTGGTCAGTAATTCAAGAATGAGTTAGTGAGATAGTGGCTACTCACATATACATTCATGAACTTATATGCAAATGCATATATACATTCTCATCTCATTTTGCACCTGTACATATGATCTCTTAGAGCAGGCCAAAGAAAATGAGTGGTGCTCATTAAGTTGTTCATGAAAAAAATAATAGACTGAGCACTTAGGATATGCCAGACATTATGCTAGAATTAATAGAATCATCTGCTCACTGACTTTTCTACAGTGATGTCCATTTTATAAACAAATACCCATTTAAAATTATGCTTCATGATAAATGCAGGACAGAACAATGTTGGTATTTTGATAAATAATACAAATCAGGAATATAGACTAAGATCAGGACATCCAAAGATGACTCCCCACAGCAGTGATAGAAAAGATTGAGCTAAGAACTGAGTATAAGTATACATTAGTCAAGTAGGAGTTGAATTTCCTACTGAGAAAAAAATACCTGCAAGGTCTCTGATAACAGAGGAAATAGTAAATCTGAAGAACATGAAAAAAAGGTAAAAAAGCAGAAAATCCAGAGAAAGACAGATGGAGTATGGTTTTAAAGGAAAAGGTAGGCAAAGTCAGACAATGTGGGGCCTTCGAGGTCATGTTGCAGAAGAACCAAAAAGTTTTTGAAGAGACATCTGATATAATACCACTAGTATTTTTTAAAAGATTACTTGGATTGTAGTATCAAGAACATGGGCGAAGGATAAGGACATGCTTGTGCATAATCCAGTTGGAAGGATATCATAGAGATCCTGGTGGGGTATGTTAGAAACAAAGACATGGGTGGTGATGGCAAAATGTCGAGTTTTAAGAGGGAGCTAGAAAGCAAAAGCCACAACTTCTTTACTTTTAGAAATCAATTGAATATTTGTTGATATCTGACCGTATCCCAAAGTTGGAGGAGTATTTGAAACGGGATATCCTAAGTCTAGTCTTGGTCATTTGGCTTGGTGGTAATTTTCAGAAGTCAAAGAGGAAAGATCAGGTAGGCTGTAGGTCTTTGTTTTAAGTATAAATTTATTAGTAGTCTGTACACAGCCTAGAAATAGGCTTAAGGTTTCACTTTGAAACATCTTACAAAACAATGATTATTGCAGTAGACCATTGTCGGTTGCTAAGAACTCAATGCCACAGACTAGGTAAGATGTAAAGAAGAGAGGTTTATTTTGATTCAAGGTTCTGGTCCACGGTCAAGGAACTGAATGTACTGATGATGGCCTTCTTGCTGGCAGAGTCCCAAGATGGCACAGGGCACACATGTGCAAGAGACAAAGATTGAATGTATGTATATCTTCTATTCTCGCTGTCTTCTTAAACACACACACACACACACACACACACACACACTGTATTCGATCACAGGGATCTCCTGCCTTCTGACCTTACTAAGCCTAATCATTTCTCTTTTACCCACACCTCTAAATTGCATAATTGGGTTAGGTTTCCACACTCTCACAATGGGAATTAAACTCCAACATCAGCTTTGCTGGGAAAAACCATATTCAGCTTATAGCCACCCTGCAAAGACATAAAAAAGAAATCACCAGAGAGATAGGATATAAATCACAGTAGCTTTGTTTCATCAAAGAAGGACAAGAATATTTGAAAGAAGATAAGGCATATTCACTAGAAAATCCAAAATAAAAAAAAAAATGGAAAATCAAATTTTGGAGAAGGCATGAGACACTAGAATTCTTACTTTTTGTTTGCGGGAATGTAATATGGTACAACCATTCCAGAAAACTGTTTTGCAATTTCTTAAAGAATTAAATGTGCATGTACACTATGATTTAACTGTGCTGTTCCTAGATTTTTATAGAAGAAAAGTGAAAATCGTATTCACAGACTCTTGTATGTGAGTTCATAGGAGCCTTACTCATAATGGCCACAGCTGGTTATAACTGAAGTAGGTGTTCATCAGAAAAAGAATGGATTTTACAGTGGTGGACTATTCATGCATGAAGTACTGTTCACCTATAAACTGAAATAAATGGCTAATACCTGAAGAACATGAATGCATCTAGCAAAACCATACCAAATAAGAAGAGCTTAATACATATAGTACAAATTGTGTGGTTCCATTTTTACATTAGAGATCCATAATAGACAAAGAAAATTTATGATGTTACACATCATATTTGTGGACTCTTCTGTGGCATCTCCTGTGAGGAGTCAATGTGAAAGAGACAGGTGGAAATTTCCTGGAGGAATGAAAGGTGTGTATTGTACATGTGTATGCATTTGTCAAAATTGATCAAACTGTATACTTAAGATCTGTGTGTTTCCTTGCATGTAAATTATACCTGACTGAATAAAAACAGAAATTCCTCTAAGGTATCAAATATGATGAGAACTGAGAACTGGGAGTTACAGGACTCAGTAACAAGGAGATAATCAGCCAGAACTAGTCTGGAATGGGTAGAATGAGAGGTAGGTGAATAAATACATACAGTTAGTGAAAGCAAATCTGTCAAGAATTGAAAAAGGATAAGAGTCACATGAGTACCTAACTAGATGGAAATTAGATGTTCATTGTAGGTTTCTTTTAAATGGAATAAAATTAAGAATAATTAAAAGTTAGTAGAAGGGGGATGGCATTGTAGTATAGTAGGTTAAGGTGCTGCCCACTGACATCTCATATAGGTGCTGGTTCAAATCCTGGTTGTTAGTCCACTTCTGATTCAACTCCTTGCTAATGTGCCTGAGAAAGCAGTGAAGGATGGACCAAGTGTTTGGGCCCCTGCCCCATGTGGGAGACCAGGAAGAAGCTCTGTCTCCTAGCTTTGCCTTGGTCCAGCCCCAGCTGTTGTGGCCATTTGGGAAGTGAACCAGCAAATGGAAGATCAGTCTAAGTCTCTCCCTCTCTCCCTCTCTCCCTCTCTCCCTCTCTCCCTCTCTCCCTCTCTCCCTCCCTCTCTCTCTCTCTCTCTCTGTGTGTGTGTGTGTGTGTGTAACTCTGCCCCTTAAATAAATAAATCTTAAAAAAAGTCAGTGGAAGAACAGGGAAGAAGGTGCTTTGTACAAGAGCCTAAATTTGTGACTAGAAACATGAGGATCCTTTTGTCTTATTTTTTTCTGTGAAGTAGATGAGGAGATTTAGAGATTTGAAAACAAGGGAGAAAGTTTAAAACAGTTGAGTTAAAGAGAAGGAATGAGGGTTTACCAGCAAGATAGTTGATTGCTGATATACAGAGGAAGCCAGATTGGGCAATGTTCAAGATGAGTCAACACACAGACAGAGAGACTGACAAAGACGTGCAGATAAGAATGATCTTTTGGCCCATGAAACTCCAAGAGAAGACTGTTTGTTCCTGACCTCCCGGGCTGAGTCACTGAGAATTGGCTCAGCACTTTGCAATGCATACTTAATCTGAGTTGGTTAGAATAAGTTTCTGTTCTGTGAACCCAAAGAAGACTTTGCAGTTTTTTTTTATTCTACACTTTAGAATTATACTAAGTCTACATTGTTAAGTCTTAAGTCTGCATTAGAATTAGACTAAGTCTTGAGTTTTTATATTCAGATAAAGAGGGTATTTCCACTTCAATAATTAATATAGAAATTATATATGAATGCATGCACACATTCATACAAGAAATCTAGAAAAGTTCATGGAAATGCATAATGTGAGAAACTATACATAAATTTTTTCTTTTTTTATTTTTTGGACAGGCAGAGTTAGACAGTAAGAGAGAGAGACAGAGAGAAAGGTCTTCCTTCCATTGGTTCACCTCCCAAATGGCCGCTACAGCTGGTGCTGCGCTGATCTGAAGCCAGGAGCCAGGTGCTTCTCCTGGTCTCCCATGCGGGTGCAGGGCCCAAGTACTTGGGCCATCCTCCACTGCACTCCCTAGCCACAGCAGAGAGCTGGACTGGAAGAGGGGCAACCGGGACTGAATCTGGTGCCCCAACTGGGACTAGAACCCGGGGTGCTGGTGCTACAGGCGGAGCATTAGCCAAGTGAGCCACAGCGCTGGCCAGAAACTATACATAAATTTAAAAAATTGTCCCTAAATAAATGTTTTTTATAAGCACTTTGAAGCACTCCTGTATATGCACACACACACACACACACGTACATATGAAATCTCCATAAATTAGCCCCATCAACAAGGTAATTTGTTCTTCCTGTTTTGCACATACATCTACCATCTAGCCCTTTCATGTTTCTATCCCCTCCCTGAGGATGCCTTTGTATAACCAAAAGTGTATACAAAAGTCTTGGGAGACAGAATGGCATGATTTACTTCAAATCCTTTACCATCACAAGCTCTCTGTTACTCACAATGTTATAGGAGAAGCTCTGACCACACAAATTTGGCTTATTTCCAATGTCATGGTTGCAGAGTGATGTGGATTTGCTCCAGGTCAGACTCCTCAGCAGCAGACTTTGAAATGGAGATTATGGGGCAGGAAGTTTATTAGGGAGCGCTTTTAGGATCTACACCAGTGTGTGAGAGGAAGCCAGCAGTTGGAAAGTGAGTGGAGTTGGGCTGTAGTCATCTTCTTGGAAGTGCTGCCACTAATTGGAATATTCTAATATTGCCCAGTCTCTGGATTCATACTGCCCAGGGAATAGGACCATGTCTTGGAAAAGGTTTCTGCCTTCAAGGCAACTTCAGAGTGAAAGCTGAAAGCTAATAGCATCCTGGCATTTAGAGGAGTAAGTACCCCAGTCTTGACAAGGACATTTGGGCACCTTAGTATAGCATCCATTCAATAATTTTAGCTGACAGTAAAAATAGGAAATTTTTGAAAATTAAACATTTCTTCCATGCCTAAGAAATTAAGAGAAGCCACAGGATAAATATGAATTCGGCTCATAAAGTGATTGATAAACGTAAGCTTTATTAATGAAATAGAATATGTAAGTCAATTAGTGACAGTGTGCACTTGTCGGCCTCTTTGGAGATTGACAACATCATCCAGATCTTAAATTACAGGTCTATCTATAGAACACTTTGAAATGACTGTGAGACAATGGATAAGAATTGTAGAGGATTGTGACTTCACTGGGACATTTAATTTGGAAGATTTGCCCTCATGAAACCTTTAGCTTTATAATATTTCTTTCCATAAATTATCTTTAAATAAGAGAATCTACCTGGTACTTCAAACAGTACTGAATAATGGGATTTTAATGTAGTGATCTAAATTTTTGGGCAACCATGCCATATAATCTTTGAAAAATAGATTTTCTCATTTAGGTCCTTGTTCCCTAAACAGTACTTATCTCTTTCCTTGGTATGTGCGTACCTTGTGTTAATACTAAACTTTGTTCCTTCTTATATCATAAAATAGAGTAGTATGTTTTATTTTTTTTTTAATTTTTTTATTGTTTAACAGGTAGAGTTAGACAGTGAGAGAGAGAGAGAGAAAGGTCTTCCTTCCATTGGTTCACTTCCCAAATGGCCACCAAGGCCGCGCGCTGTGCGGATCCAAAGCCAGGAGCCAGGCACTTCCTCCTGGTCTCCCATGCGGGTGCAGGGTCTAAGCACTTGGGCCATCCTCCACTGCACTCCCGGGCCACAGCAGAGAGCTGGACTGGAAGAGGAGCAACCAGGGCAGAATCCAGCACCCCAACCGGGACTAGAACCTAGAGTACCTGAGGATTAGCCAAGTGAGCCATGGCATCGGCAGAGTAGTACGTTTTAGATCTATTCAGTAATTCGTTCTAAGTATCTCAACTAAACTAAAAGTATATTTTTGTTAGGGAAAAATGAGCACAAGCAAATTTATTGGCCTAAAAGGCACAGTTCTTTGTGTGTTGAGTGGCTCTTTTGCATCTTGAATCCCTGATCCCTGTAATAGTTAGCCACAGCTAAGGAAGAGAGGATGGAGGAAGTGGAATCAATATATATCACTACTGCTCATGGGCCACTGCCCTGGCTCATGAACTGCATAAGAGAATGGGAAATATAGGAGGTCACATAGGATATTTTGAGAGCAGTAGCTTCGGATTTAAGTTAGAATATTTACATTTTTTAAATTAAGTGTGCATCTCCAAAAAAGGAGCCAGTGTTTCTTTGTGAATGTAGAGTTAACATGTTGAAGATGGAAATGAATATTTACATCCATGTATGTGAATCAGAAGAGGCTCTGGCATCCATACCAGCAGTTTTCAACCTGTGTTTCTAGCAGTTGTTCCAGGGGGTCGGAGTGCATCATTGGCTGGACAAGGAGCAAGCCTGGAAATCAGGCTGTAGGACTGATGCTCCACTGCAGTTTCAATACCTGTTCTATACATTTATCTGTGTTATATTCTCTAATTTAGCGGAAAATGATTTCTGCAGCAAAGGAATTACATGACAACTACTCACCCATTACAGTGCTCTCCCCCCCTTTTTTATAGCTATGGAAGTTTTAATATATTTAATACTTTTGAGACCCTGCTTTGTATAGCAGGTCCTGATTTAGGCTATGGACAGAGTCCATGTCTTCCAAAGTCCACTCCTTGGTGTATCCCAGGGAGCCTCAGTGCCTTTCTAATGTCTAAATACAATCTACAACCTGTTTTCTTAACTCTTAGTCCTGCCTTAAGTCACAATAAGATTGATAAATAAGAACATTCTGAAGACATCAAGAAAATCTTGCATGGAAATGATATTTAGGGAGAGTTAAGGATTGAACAGCACTTGGTCCCACAAACTCTTGCCGATATTTAAAACCCAAAGTGTTATGTGAAGTTAATGTACTAATGTTAATGGTTGGTGGGCTTGAGATCAGATTGAATTATGGCAGTTAGGGCTAGACCCAGTGGGAAGTCTGTAGGTCAGTGGAAGCTTGCCCTCAAAATTAGTTCTTGTAAGGGAGTTGATTAGTTAAGCCCAGTTTGACCTAGCTTCTCTTTCTGCTTCCTGGCTCACCATAAGATTGCTCCTTCTCACATGCTCTGCCATCGCCAGCCTCCACCAGACTTCAGACTGAACTACCTTATCTTGAATTGTGAATCTGCAAACTGTAAGCCATAATAAACCCTTTCCCTCTCAAGAAGTTCCTCTTGGTATATTAAAGAATGAAAAGCTGGCTAATACGAAGTGTGGCTATACTTCCTATTGATAATTGTTTCTATCTTGGAGCAAGAATATAAACCTCCTTAAAGTTATTTTAGGTCCAGAGTATGTACATTGTTTAAGGTTCCCTTATTTCTCTCTTTTTGATTTCCAGTAGATTCTCTGCTCACAATCAATTATGTTTTCTTCACTACAAAATTATCAACAAAATTCACACCTATAGCAAAAAGTTCCCATATGCCCACTCCTATTTTTATTCTTACTTTTACTCCATGAAGTCAGTATGACAGCTATTACTCCTATCCCTACTTTATTGAAAAGAGAATAGAGTAAGCATGATTCAGGTCATTGTTACACAGCATGAGCAGTAAATGTTCCATGGAACTGGGAAATAATTATTATTGCAACCAGATATTAAAATGTAGGTGATAAACAGAAGTTTCTCTAGTGTAAATATTGTCACTGCTAACAGTTATTGTTATGGGATGCAGAGAGGGACTGCCTGCATGTGTGGATTTCAGAGTCAAAGTGGCCTTGGTCACTTACTATGTGATCCTGATGAAGTCATTTAACCCCCAGTTGTCTTATAGGTGAAAAGGGGCTGAGTGGGAGGAGTAAATGAGCTGACAATTGTTATTTAATGTACTTGGCACAACTCCTCATACATAGATAGCATTAACAACCTTTGGCTGTAGTCATTGTGGTTTTATAAGAGTATACATTTAAATAGTACCCAGTATTCACATCTCTTTGAGTATAAAGACAGGTGCATCTGCACTGTATAAGCACTGTTCCAGCTCAGAAGTGCAGTACTTGCTGTGTTGATACTATATAAAAGAATTTTTGAATCACAATTGGAACCTTGGTTCTTACATTATGCTAAGCGAGAATACTCTTATTCATTGTAGTGATTTTAGCACAATGCAGTTCCCTGAGCTTTGGGAACACAGAGAAGTTGGGTGCTTTCTGTTAAACTAGGGTAATAAACCTTATTTTACCAGTACTGTGCAATAGATTTACCCTGTATTATGCTTACAGATTTAATTCTTCACATTTGCTGCCTTACTAAGGAAAGAGGTTGGTTCACTCTTCAGTTTATAAACTCAAATGAATGCATAAGAACTTACATATGTAATTTATATGATCTGTATTCAATACTGTATCTTGAATTTACAACATGGAAAAATACCCACAACTGAGAATACTCAGTTCTCATAGGAATACCTTATTAGAAATTGGATTCATTTTAATCCATGTTGTATGAATATCATTCTTGAGCACATGTTCATGATCAATGCTGAATGAAATGTTAAAAATGCTCTTTAAACATATTGCTTAAGTAAAGTCTAATGTGGGCTTATACCAGGGAAAATGTGACATAATGCTGATATTTTCATACAAAATTAGGAGTGACAAGGATAATATTCCCATATTTGAAGACAGCTCTATACCTTTGCTGAAATCAAATGTATAATGCAAATACTCAAAGATTGAAGATATGATAAAAACATCTCTCCCTTCTAGTTGTAGCTCACAGCACGTATACTTGCATAACACCACACATATGTTAGAAGGCCCACTTTTCACTCAGGAGAAAATCAACTGCACAGAATAAAGACCTGTATTTTGTCAGTGAAACTCTGGTAATTTGGATGTATTTTTTTTTAAATTTTATTTATTTATTTGAGAGGTAGAGTTACATACAGTGAGAGTGAGAGACAGACAGGTCTTCCATCTGTTGGTTTACTCCCCAAAAGGCCTAAATGGCCGGAGTCGCGCCGATCCCAAGCCAGGAGCCAGGAGCCTCTTCCGGTCTCCCACAAGGGTCAGGGGCCCAAGGACTTGAGCCATCTTCCACTGCTTTCCCAGGCTATAGCAGAGAGCTGGATTGGAAGAGGAGAAGCTGGGACTAGAACTGGCGCCCATATGAGATGCCGTCACTGCAGGAGGAGGATTAACCTGCGCCTCAGCGCCAGCCCCGGATATATTTTTTCAAAAATGAAAATTTTCAAAAAGATAAAATTCGCCCTAAAAATTTCTTTCTACATAAGCTCGCAATGACTTAGAAGAATCAAGTCTAAGACTTAGTTTCTACTTTTTTTCTCTTCAATTTTAAATTTTAGAGGCTGGCGTAGTTGTATCACAGGAGGCATTGCAAAGTCTTTCACAACACATGGTTGGGAAGAGAATTGGTGATGATACAAGGTGGTGAAATGTTGCATTTACCCTGTCAGTCTTGGTTTAAATGTAACTGGTGCCTGAACCCCACCCCCTGCCTGAAGGGGGCACTCTGGCTTTGGTTTCTGTTTTAATTTCTTTAGGGAAGAATTAATGGTAATTTGGGCAGATGTAGGCACTTTATCATCTTTCTTCCCTTCTTTGCTCTCTATTCCTCCTCATTACAGGAGACAAAAATAGGAAAATCTCAGGAGAGAATTTTCTTCAAATGGAAAAATGGAGCATTTATTGCCATATAATGTCATTCATTTCTGGAGAGGAGTCATTGCTCTTGTTTGGTCCTTAGACTCTGCCCTGCTTGATCAATCCAACTCTCTTGCTGTCCTCCTCAAGACTGTTGAAAGGGAGAGCTTCTGGAAGGAGCTGTACAGATAGGAGGTGGGCATTACTTCTTAGGAGCTTCCTCACTTTAACCTCTCCTTCTAGGAGAATTGGCCTCTCAGGGTGTAATCAACTTCTCTAGCTCCATATGGGTGGCTGCATATAGGAACTTAATGTACTTGTGGGCTCTGAGGCATTATAGACAAAATAGAAACCGTGGATGAGGCAGAATAGTGCTTTTGCAAAGGAAGGGGTTGCTGTGTTGGTTGCATAGTCATTGGAAGAGTCTGAGAAAGCCCTATTATTTTCCCTTCAGCGTGATGTTATAATATGTTTTGTTCAAGACTAAATGAACCTTTTCATCTGGTAATTAACATATTTACAGTGTCTCTCCTACCACCATATATTTTTGTTTAGAAAATTAAGACCCAGAGCCAGAGACAATGAGTAAAATGTTTATTTTTGGGAAGTGTATGTATTTAACCAACTAGAGATGATTAAAGTATAAAATGAGAAAGTTAAAATAATTTAATCTCCATTTACTTGATTTTTCCCATCTATCAATATTTTGATCCCACTGTCTTTGAGGTCTTTTATTGTTTGGAGCCTACATAGTTTAGATATGTTTCTGAAGCTGTCTTTTACTAACATTAAGTGGTAAGGACAACCACTACGTGCATTTGATGACATCCCTTCCGTGACATACATTTTCATATACACAGTGGTTTGACTCTGAGCTTGAGGAATCTGCGGCTCGAACAGCCACATTACACTTCAGCTGAGGAATTTCTGTATTCTGTTCTTGATTCCACTGTTTCTTTAATCTAACCCTCTAGGGTCTCTGAGTTTTCAAGAATGTTTAATTCATTTTAATTAATTAATTGCTTAATTACAATAATATTTTGGTTCTGGCTTGCATCAGGAAATACTGAGGAGCACTGAAATTGACAACAGTTTGGAGATTCTGTAAGTTATTGCTGAGCTTATTAAATTTTTAGGAGGCTCTATTTTTTTATGTACACATGTCAGAGCTAGTTTTTAATTTATCTGAAGTAGTTTGTAATTACTGGTAATGCTGGTAATAAAATTCATACTATTTGTATCAGAAGAAATTAGTGAAGCCTCAGCCTTTGATTAAATGCAATTTGGACTCCATAATATGCTTCCTGGCACTACCCATATTGTGATGCCCTGCTTTCTGCCCTCCTCTCCTAGAACACAGAAGTAGACTAGATGAAAGGTCAACCCACTTCTTCTAACACTGAACGTTTGCTATCAGCTGGATGGGCAGAAGATTTCAGCAGCACTTCTAGGTCTCTGTTTAGAGATCTAAAAGGTAGCAGGGAGAGTTAATTCAGGCATTGGAGAAAACCTTCCAGTAGCAATGCTGTCTGTTTTGCTGTGAAAATCAGAGTGAGAGAGACACTTCACTGCACACTCTTTTCCTCCGGTTGGGAGAAAATTGAAAATAACTGTCCCAGGATAGGCGTTTGGCCTAGTGGTTAAGCCACCAGTTAAAATGCCTGTATCCCACTAAGGAGTGCCTGGTTTTGAGTCTGAGCTCCGCTCCTGTTTCCAGCTTCTAGCTGAGGAAGACCCTGTGAAGCAGTAGGTAATAGTTAAGGTAGTTGAGTCCTTTCACCCACGTGGACTGAATTCCCAGCTTCTGGCTGTGGCCTGGCCCAGCCTCCCTGGCTATTGCAGAAGGAGCCACTGGATAGCAGCTCATGTGCATTCTCTCACTCACTCTCAAATTTAAAAAAGAACCTGCCCATTTGATAGACCATGTACAAATAAGCTGATGATCCATGGTTTAAGGAACAATGTGAGCATTCTGTATTTGAAAAATACATTATTTTAGGAGGAGGTGAACAAAGTAAAACACAAGTTTTTTATATTTTTGGATCTTGATGTTTGGGAACACAATGAAGTTCTGTGCATTCTTGGACTGGACATATTTTAGTCAATAACCTGCCTGTGGGATGCCTACGTTGACGACAAGATCTGACAGAAAGGGCTAGTTGGTGCACATTGTCCAGTATGAGTATACACACTAGGCTACATCATACTTACCAATATCTTGGAATACAACTTCTTAAAAAAGTTAATTTGAGAGGCAGAGAAAGGGGATTAAAAGAGAGAAAAACATAGGAATAGATGGATAGATTGAGCAAACTTCTGTCCACTGATTTACTCCCGAAATGCTGGCAATAGCCAAATGAAGGCTGGCTTGGGGCTGAAGCCAGGAACTGGCAATCCAGGTGTGAGTTCCTCCACACATGTGTTTTGTGATGCATGACACACACTATGTGGTGTTTTTATGTTGCATATATACTCTGTGCTGTTGTAGAATGCAGACACAGGGAACAGAAGAATCTAGTTGTGGTTACTTCTAAATAAATTTGGATATTCCAGGGAAGGTGTGTAAAAGCACCTTTGATAGTTTGAGAGTTTACCCTCAAAGCTAAAGGTTCATTAATATTTTACTATTGTTTGGTTTAGTAAATGGTGAGGAAGTTAGGGAGACCTAGCAGCACTAGAGAATGGTGAGATTCACCACTCAGTCTCCCAGGGAGACTGGATTGGAAGAGGATGCAGGGAGTTAAGGTGAGAATTTTCCATTAAAACTCTGCCAGGTGAAGATTATACGGTAATTGAACCTAATTTGGGCATAAAGTTCTAAAGGCAAGGCAGTAGAGAAGGTGAAATTTGAGTATTATTAAAGTTACCTTTGAAAAAACTTTTGGAAGGAGTGACATTGAGGACAAATACATCTCTCAATTATGCCTCACAAAGACAATTTATCCTCCAGCGCTACATGGTGCAGTTCTGCCCAGCACCAGATTATGTGGAGGACTTCTACTTTGAAGGTCATGTTGGATAAAAAGTCAGTCTTTCTCTCATTGACTTTATTGAATACCGTGATTTCCCTCAACACAGAGAGGTATTCTATGGAAGAGATCCACACAGGAGCTGAGGCTGCCCTGGAGGACACAGTTCTCCTGGGCATGCTGGGTAAATGTTTATGGAGAGAGTTGTAATGGTAAATGGGCTCATGCCTGCTTTTAAATGTTTCATTATGTATTTCATTGTCACATGCATATGGTTAAATTCTAATAAATTAACTGCTTGTATGATGCAAATTCATTATTTTTGTGGTTAGCTGGCAATAGCAAAGGAATCCTCTAGATCCCACACTGTGACTCTTGGTGGATTCAGCACTGCAAATAAAAAACAAACATTGATTGTTAAAAATTTCTCAGTTTTAGATGGACCATCTCTTTAGAAATTGACTTGTTCTCACAAGATCTTGTTCTCCATAGTTTAGAAAAATACAAAATTATTTGTAATTGTTACTTTTTTTTAACATGTATCAATCTAAAGGTGAGATATTAAAGAGCAATTTCCTCTTAAAATTTGTTGGTGCTCCCGGTTGCCCCTCTTCCAGGCCAGCTCTCTGCTGTGGCCAGGGAGTGCAGTGGAGGATGGCCCAAGTGCTTGGGCCCTGCACCCCATGGGAGACCAGGAGAAGCACCTGGCTCCTGCCATCGCATCAGCGCGGTGCACCGGCTGCAGTGCACCAGCCGTGGCGGCCGTTGGAGGGTGAACCAACGGCAAAGGAAGACCTTTTTCTCTGTCTCTCTCTCTCACTGTCCACTCCGCCTGTCCAAAAAAAAAAAAAAAATTTGTTGCTGCTTGCCAAGTACAAGACAAACTCTGACACTGAAGAGTCAATATTTAGTAAGAAACAAGTGCCACAACTTCTTATAGGGCTTCCATTTAAGTTTGGACTTGCTGTTTCTACTATCTTTGATATCTCTTAAATTTCTCCATTTAAGACAGGACTGCCATCAAGGAGTGTCTCCACTGAAAGGAGAAAATCTCCCCTCACCAATGGCAAAGCTCTTGTATTCAGTTCCAGAAGGGGTAGCCTTATGTTCTCAATTTTTTGCTTCTCTCCAATGGATATAAGCTTTTTATTAAATCTTCAGGTTCATATACTGAAACTAGTCAGTCGAGCCGAGAGAATAAATTGGAATTAGGTGTGGAAGAAATTTGAAGATGAAAAAGGAGGCTTAAAAACTGGTATTCAACTTTGCCCTTTCTGTAATTACAGAGTTATATCAGAAGGGATTAGAAGCTTACATTTCAGTGAAGCAAGGGTGGTTCTCCTCTCATTGTAGGAAGTATGTTTCGGCTAGTTCATATCTGTTTTCCAAGTGGAAGATTTGTTAACAAATCTCTGATATTGAAACAGATTCTGTATTTCTCCTCATTCCTCCCTTTCCTGGGTTCTAAATTAAAACAAATATCAAGCATTGATCTGTAAAGAATTGGAATAGGATTTAAACATTCTACCTTTTGGTTCCTATGTTATGATAATCAGCATTTTGTTTATTTATGAAGTCTTTATGCTTTTAATGGCTGTTTGTTCACATGCTAACATATTTATTTAAAAGTGTCACAATATTGTTCACAAGGATAGTCCCCTACTATTTTCAAAGCAATGACTTGATGCAATGACTAGAGAACTGTTTAACAGGAAAGAAGGTGCTCAAGAGGTTCTAAGGAACATTTGGCAAATATTAGACCTCAGAAATGAACATAAGCTTAAACATTCAATTTAGTTGAACAAATATTTATTAAGTATTATGTTTCAGGTAGTGATTCATATTGCCCAAAATCTATTAGTAAAATAAATAAAATTTTAAAGGAGAAAAGTATTTGCTGTATACTGTAAACCTAGTGTCATGGGGAAAAAAGGATTTGATGTTTCAGTATTATTGTGCCAACAAAAGACAAACACTTTTATTTCAAAATCCTAGGTAAAAGCAAATGTGAAAAATAGAGTTCATGCTAGCTTCTTAAATTTCACACAGTATCCTTTGCTCTGAAAACAATTGACTGCAATCAGATATGGTTTGAACTTCTTAGAGGAAATGGACTCAGATTCACTCTTGCTTTATTCAGTTGAACACTCCTTTCATCCAATTATTAAATCTGCTATGTGCTGATGTTTGGATATAGCCCGAAGTTCCTGAACTTTGTATAGTCTGGTTTTTATCAAGGACTTATATTTCTTTGAAATATATAAAATATATCACTTAAAAGATTATTACTTTAGTATTCTAAAGAGTACATATCCCATAAGTTCTTTATCCAGTCTATCGTTGATGGGCATTTAGGTTGGTTCCAGGTCTTAGCTATTGTGAATTGAGCTGCAATAAACATTAGGGTGCAGACCGCTTTTTTGTTTGCCAATTTAAATTCCTTTGGGTAGATTCCAAGGAGTGGGATGGCTGGGTCGAACGGTAGGGTTATCTTCAGGTTTCTGAGGAATCTCCAGACTGACTTCCATAGTGGCTTGACCAGCTTGCATTCCCACCAACAGTGGGTTAGTGTCCCTTTTTCCCCACATCCTCGCCAGCATCTGTTGTTGGTAGATTTCTGCATGTGGGCCATTCTAACCGGGGTGAGGTGAAACCTCATTGTGGTTTTGATTTGCATTTCCCTGATTGCTAGTGACCTTGAACATTTTTTCATGTGCCTGTTGGCCATTTGGATTTCCTCTTTTGAAAAATGTCTATTGAGGTCCTTGGCCCATCTCTTAAGTGGGTTGTTGGTTTTGTTTTTGTGGAGTTTCTTGATCTCTTTGTAGATTCTGGTTATTAACCCTTTATCTGTTGCATAGTTTGCAAATATTTTTTCCCATTCTGTCGGTTGTCTCTTCACTCTCCTGACTGTTTCTTTTGCAGCACAGAAACTTCTCAATTTGATGCAATCCCAATAGTTGATTTTGGCTTTGACTGCCTGTGCCTCCCGGGTCTTTTCCAGAAATTCTTTGCCTGTGCCAATATCTTGAAGGGTTTCTCCAATGTTCTCTAGTAACTTGATGGTGTCAGGTCGTAGATTTAGGTCTTTAATCCATGTTGAGTGGATTTTTGTGTAAGGTGTAAGGTAGGGGTCTTGCTTCATGCTTCTGCACGTGGAAATCCAATTTTCCCAGCACCATTTATTGAATAGACTGTCCTTGCTCCAGGAATTAGTTTTAGATCCTTGATCAAATATAAGTTGGCTGTAGATGTTTGGGTTGATTTCTGGTGTTTCAATTCTGTTCCATTGGTCTATCCATCTGTTTCTGTACCAGTACCATGCTGTTTTAATTACAACTGCCCTGTAGTATGTCCTGAAATCTGGTATTGTGATGCCTCCGGCTTTGTTTTTGTTGTACAAGATTGCTTTAGCTATTCGAGGTCTCTTGTGCCTCCATATAAATTTCAGCACCATTTTTTCCAGATCTGAGAAGAAGGTCTTCGGTATCTTGATTGGTATTGCATTGAATCTGTAAATTGCTTTTGGGAGAATGGACATTTTGATGATATTGATTCTTCCAATCCATGAGCATGGAAGATTTTTCCATTTCTTGGTATCCTCTTCTATTTCTTTCTTTAAGGTTTTGTAATTTTCATCGTAGAGATCTTTAACGTCTTTGGTTAAGTTTATTCCAAGGTATTTGATTGTTTTTGTAGCTATTGTGAATGGGATTGATCTTAGAAGTTCTTCCTCAGCCATGGCATTGTCTGTGTATACAAAGGCTGTTGATTTTTGTGCATTGATTTTATACCCTGCTACTTTGCCAAACTCTTCTATGAGTTCCAATAGTCTCTTAGTAGAGTTCTTTGGGTCCCCTAAATACAGAATCATGTCATCTGCAAAGAGGGATATATCAGCCCTAAAGGCATTCGGAGCTGGCTGAAAAGCTCATGAGAGTATTTCAGGCATGGAAAGCCAAGACACTCTGGCAAAAGATCTCTGCGAGTGAGATCCCAGTGGAAAGAACAGGTCATCAAAGAAGGAGGTACCTTTCTCTGAAGGGAGGAGAGAACCTCCACTTTGACTATGACCTTGTCTAAACAAGATAAGAGTCGGAGAACTCAGAGGGCTTCCATAGCCTTGGAAACTCATGACTGGAGCATAGGGAGATTACTGATGCCATAGACAGGAGTGTCAATTGGTAAAGTCAACAACAGGAGTCACTGTGCACTTACTCCTCATGTAGGATCTCTATCCTTAATGTGCTGTACATTGAGATTTAATGCTATAACGAGTACTCAAACAATATATTTCACTTTGTGTTTCTATGGGGGTGCAAACTGTTGAAATCCTTACTTAATGCATACTAAACTGATCCTCTGTAAAAAAAAAAAAAAAGAAAAAAAGAAAAAAAAAAAAAAAGAAATTATCAATTCCCAACTTGACTCTCACTGGGATTAAACATGACAATAGGTCTGCTCTGATTTCATCATCATTTAAAAAAATCATCTATTATTTTTCACTTTATGTTTCTGTGTGGGAGCAAACTGTTGAAATCCATACTTAATGTATACTAAGCTGATCTTCTGTATATTAAGATAATCGAAAATGAATCATGATGTGAATGGAAGGGGAGAGGGAGTGGGAAAGGGGAGGGTTGTGGGTGGGAGGGACGGTATGGGGGGGAAGCCATTGTAATCCATAAGTCGTACTTTGGAAAATTATATGCATTAAATAAAAGTTTAAAAAAAAAAAAAAAAAAGATTATTACTTTAATTTTGTATTGGAAAATAAACAGGAGTCTTCTAATGAGGTGTTTATGGAGATCAGCCTGGTTCATTAACTTGCAGACAAATGGATGACCTTAAAAATTTTTTAAAAATAATTTTACAATTTTTTAACATTTTGCCATATTCTGTGATATTATATGCATACACATATATGCTATTTTTTTAGTGGAAACAGATTCTAATACCTCAGAGTGAGGGATTCATGACATTGATCATAACATAGGGAAAGAGGAGTGTATTATTTACGCGGCATTATTCAGTGAAGCAATATTTATAACAAATGATATGACATCCAAACAATTCTTATATTCTCTCTACATATCAACTTCCATAAATACAAGAAAACATGTGATATTTGTCTTTCTGTTTCTAGTTTATTTCACTTAGCATAATCTCTAGTTCTGTACTTTTGTTGTAAATGTCAAGACCTCGATTTTTGTGGTTAATATTCCATCATGAATATATACCACATTTCTTTATCAAATCATCTGTTATTGGATATCTAGGTTGATTCCCAAATGAGTGAATTTAAATGGATGCTAAGGGGAAAGGCTTTTCAGACTGGTTAGCTGCTAGCACTCTGAATATATTTTGACAAACAGTATGGTAGACAATAATGCTATTTTTGGGAAATCTGTTTATATTTTCATAAGCTTAATAACTTTACTTCAACACGCTAGAAAAATATATCCCACATGCTCCAACCACCAGCTTCATTTGTCTATACTGGGATTTTCATAATGCAGCATCCTTAAATAGGGAACAATTTCATCCAATCCTACTTCAAAATGGTTGCTAAGGGACTATTCATAGGCACTTAAACACAATCAAGATCTTCCTTTAAATAGTATAGGGGAAAGAAGTTTAAAAAATTATAGGAGTTTGACATATGAATTTTTGACAAGTGATTTCTGGTATTAGAATATAGGAATCTTTACATAGTCTGTGAAATTCTGGGCTTTCTAGTTGAGCCCTGAACCCAATCCCATTATGTGACTCTTTTGGGTGCCTGAGGATCTTCATGGGAAAATAGGTTTACATAGCTGACATTAGAGTGGGAAGGATACTTTCTTTCTCTCCAGCTCAGGTGTGGTAGCTAAGGAGTTGATCAATAGTGCTGCTAACCTAGTCCTTGAGAAGAAGTCAGAGTAGTCACAGGGGTTGAGGAACGAGGCTGGCTGATCAGGTATACTCAGTTCTTCACTGCTTGTTTTGGAACTGGAGAAGCGTGTTTCATGGTGGCTCTGAATGTCTGACTTATGATTTCTCTGTTTCATAATGAATGTGCAATATCTATTTTCCTTTCATCTGTGATTGACCACTATATACTCTGTGATTAGGACAGTATGAATTCTAGGGTTTGCCATAAACCAGGTAAATGTGCTTCTATAATAAACAATATTTTTCATTTCATTGCCAGTTGCAAGTAGTCAAGAGCTTATAAGAAGAATTTTTGAATGCCAAGCCAGACTTTCCTTCTGGCAAACAGAAAGTTAGAGATCTTTTTGTCCACACAAAAAAATTAAGAATAGACTCAAGGACTTTTAAAAAGAATCAACACATGGCCAGAGATATCAGAGCAGAGGACACAGTGAGAAATTTCCAACTCAAGTAAGAAGGTTAGGGTAAATTAGTTCAGAAAACTAAAGGTAGAACTAAGATGAAGATAAGCATCAAATTTTACTAGTGAAGTTTGCATCTAAATTATTTTAGACATATTTATATATCATTGAGAGTTGATTTTTATTGTTTATAAAGTACAGACATTTCTGTCTTGAATGCTATCAGATTCAAATTTGAAATCTACCATCTCCATCCAGTTTCTCAGAGAGCTTTACAATCTATACAAGGTACCATCATTCATTATTTGCTTTTTTGGAAGCACATTAACTCTTTAGGGAATAAAGGCTTCTGATTGCTAGCCTACAAATGCAAACAAATTAAATATTAGGAAGCATAAAACAGGCAACAATTGTAGGCCCTATTGTTGGATTTAGGTTTTTTGAAGCCTTATGTACACACATGTCTTTTTTTTCTCCCCTTCCTTATTTTTTTCTCAATGTGGTCACATATGCTTTTCCTTTTTGCCTCTACTTTCTCTCCGACTATGGTCAGACTGCTCCAGAAGAAATCAGTCTAGTGACATACGAGGTAATCCGCCTTCCTTTAAACAACAGTTCTCAATGTAAAAGCCCAGCATCACAGAATATGTTCGCTCTGTGTAGGTTGTTCAAGCTATTTCCCAATTGAAAAGAAATGCGTCTTTTCAAACACCTGTGAGTCGTTTTCACTGGAGAATATACCGTATTCTCTGCAGTCTCTACAGACTTTGTTTCTTCTCCCTCACCAATGGGAATAGAGTATAGTTACTGTGAATGCCAGAAACAGCAGAGCTTAGCAAGTCACTTTGCTTCTCTGTGCCTCAGCTTCCTCTTCTCACAAGAATGTTTGGAGGATTTTATGAATTAATATTTTAAAGCACTTAAAGCTGTATGAAAGATATAGTAAACACTATTGAATTGTTTGATAAAATAAATGAAAATGAGTGTAGAAGAAAATTAATGATGAGAAAAATTAGGACATTTAGGAAACAGAAATCTTTACCTCGAATGAAAAGAGTAGCAGAATTCTTTGGAGAAGTGCTTGGATGGAAATGCTGGAGTGACCTCCAGGGATAGCTTCTCATCCTTGTAATCAAGCCATTTCTAGCAGATCCAACTAGAGTAACTAGCATTCCAAAAGATCATTTTACGGATTTGAGGGAGTGTTTATAAGCTGTTTCCAAGGTAACAGCATTTCCTAAAATACTCCATAATTGAACAATAGTGAAATTTTACTTCTTCATATTCCTTCTAAAAATTCACTGCTTGCTCTTCTTCCAGTGGTTAATGAGTCACCAAATTGACTTGATATTTTTACTTCTAAGAATTCGTCCTCTTTGATTAATTCTAAGATTATTTAAAGATTATATCTATAAAATTATTCCTTGTATTATATATAGCCCTTTCTTATATATAGATACACATATATGATTTTGCAAATCTGAAGATCATTCCTTTCTATAGTAATGAGAAGACAAGAGTACATTTTTTAAGCTGTCTTGAGAATGTTGTTTAAAAAAAAAGGTGTTGCCGAACAAATTTTATTTCAAGGGCTTTTTCACAGCAACTCCTTGGTGATTTCATATGGAACCTGTTTATTCCATTTTGTCTAGACTGTAATATAGTTACTTAAGTTAGTTAATTAGTTAGTAGTGGAATGGGAGCAACCAGAGCCAGAACCAGAGCCTATTCTGCCCGTCGATACTTATTTACTGAGTATCTACAGTAGAGGGAATATTGCATAGCAACACTAAAGCTCCTATCCATATGGATCTTATGTTGTAGTGGAGAATACATATAGTACAGTGAAGTTAGAGACATTTGTACTACAGTGTTTGAGTGAACACTTACATTATCTGTCTAATATCTACTATGTGACCATAACAACTTTTTAACCTCTTCATGCTTCAATTTATCTATAGAGTGAGAATAATAACATAACTTCATGAAGTTGTTTTGAGATTAAATGGGTTCATATGTGTAAAGTGCTTAAAACTGTGGCTGGTACATAGGTGCTAGGTAAGCATTTGCTGTTAATTAATTAATTAATTAATTTATTTTTTGACAGGCAGAGTGGACAGTGAGAGAGAGAGACAGAGAGAAAAGTCTTCCTTTGCCGTTGGTTCACCCTCCAATGGACGCTGCGGCTGGCGCGCTGCGGCCGGCGCACCGCGCTGGTCTGATGGCAGGAGCCAGGTGCTTCTCCTGGTCTCCCATGGGGTGCAGGGCCCAAGCACTTGGGCCATCCTCCACTGCACTCCCTGGCCACAGCAGAGAGCTGGC
This sequence comes from Oryctolagus cuniculus, assembly GCF_051225735.1. Classification (NCBI taxonomy): domain Eukaryota; kingdom Metazoa; phylum Chordata; class Mammalia; order Lagomorpha; family Leporidae; genus Oryctolagus; species Oryctolagus cuniculus. The sequence goes on along the minus strand of NC_142871.1, from coordinate 100,571,652 downwards.
CTGGAAGAGGGGCAACCGGGACAGAATCCGGCGCCCCGACCGGGACTAGAACCTGGAGTGCCAGCGCTGCAAGGCGGAGGATTAGCCTAGTGAGCTGCGGCACCGGCCGTTAATTAATTTATAATATGGAATCAAATAAGGATAAATGGGGAGAAGCAAGGTGAAGGAATAGGGAAGGACAGTGGCTACTCTTTCAGTTGGGATTGTCAGGAAAACTCTCATCAGAATGGAGTCATATGAGCAGAACACTGAAAGAGAGAAATAAGCTGAGCTAGTATCTGGTAGAGAAGTCCAAGCAGAGTGGAAAATGAAGGAAAATGTATGCAGTATTGGAGTGCAACCATGTTCAGAGTAACATAGAAGTTTATGTGATGGAATTCAGTGAGCCAGAGAGACTGGAGTTGGAGAAGAGGCTAGGGAATAGGGGAGAAGGCTATGTAGGGCTCAGTCAAACAGAATTTTCCAGCCATGGATTATATTGTAAATAATGAAAAGCCAGCAAAAGACTATGTCAGGGAAGTAACAGTATACTGCATGATGAGCCAGAATGTAATGAAGGAGACCATTGAGCAGCCTATTTCAGAAATCTAGATGTCATATGATTAGCGCTTGAGCTACAAAATAATGAGAATGAGTACAGCTTGAATGCAAGGTATATTTAAAAAGGGAGAGCTGACAAGAATTCCTTATAGGTTTGACTGAGTGTGAATAAGGGAAAAGAGTTAAATTATGATTCCAACTTTGTGGATCAGCATCCACTTGATGAAGGTGTCATTTGCTATGTTAAGTGTGTATTTGGTGAGGAGGTATGGTTGGACTAATTTTATTTTGGAACATAGCAATTTTGAGATGATATTGGTATATATATAGTTGGCTATAATGAGCACATAATTGAAAATTGAAGTTGGGAGTTCAGGAAGTTTTGGTGCCAGGGATGTAAGTTTGGAGTGGTGCAATGTTATATATTTTAGAAAGTGATAGTAGTTAGATTTGATCACCAGGACCAAGCAAGACAAAGAGGAGAGGCGAGCAGAAGATTGAGCTGTGGAACTGCTACTTTGTAGATGGACAAAGGAGGCCGGCGATGCGGCTCACTTGGCTAATCCTCCGCCTGCGGCGCTGGCACCCCAGGTTCTAGTCCCGGTTGGGGCGCCGGTTCTGCCCTGGTTGCTCTTCTTCCAGTCCAGCTCTCTGCTGTGGCCCAGGAAGGCAGTGAAGGATGGCCCAAGTGCTTGGGCCCTGCACCCACATGGGATACCAGAAGAAGCACCTGGCTCCTGGCTTTGGATCGGCACAGCGCGCTGGCTGCCCCACGCCAACCATAGCGGCCATTTGAGGGGGGAAACAACAGATAGGACGGATAGGAAGACCTTTCTCTCTGTCTCTCTCTCTCTCAATGTCTAAATCTTTGGGTTAAAAAAAAGAGAGAGAGAGAGAGAGAGAGAGAGAGAGAGAGAGAGAGAAAGGAAAAAGCAGAGCTAGTGAATGAATCAAAAAAGAAGTGATCAGTGAGATATAAGACCAGGAAAGGGTGGAGTCCTGGATGACAGGTAAAGAAACACTTTTAAGAAGGGGAAAGTGAGAATAGCTTACCCAGTACATGTGAGAAACAGAGTAATGATTTAGGAAAGAGTTGCCCCTTGGATTAGGTATTCTGGGAATCACTAGGTCCCTTGCCAAGAGCAACCTCCTTGAATTGGTGAAGACAAAATATAATTGGAGCAGATTTAAGAGAGAATGAGAAATTGGATTGATACAATATTTTTGAAGAATTTTGACTTAAAGGCACATAACTAGTATTTGGAGTTATGTGGAGTTTGATTTTTCTTTTCAAAGCAAAGATGCGATCACTTGGCTATTGATAATGGGAAAATTAAATGTTTAAAAGCAAAAGCCTTGATGATGTGCATGAGAGAGGGGCACTCACAGGATTGATAACAAGAGGGAGTGGACTTGAGTAGAAAGGAGGAATCAGCTATATATATATATATATGAGCAAGAACAGCTCATGCATTGTTAATGAGAAGAGGTAAATTTAAAGGTACAGACCCAGATGTGGCAGATCTGAAAGTAATGGGAAAATGAAGCTCTCTTCTGATTGTTTCTCTCCTCATAAATGCAGTGATTAGCTGAGAGTGATGAGAATGTAGAGGTGTTAGAAGAGAAAGAAGAAAATGTGAAGCAGTAGTTTCAGAGACTGAAAAGATGAATTGACTGAAAAGCTGCTAGCCATACTGAATATTTATTTGAAGTTTGAGATCATAAATGCAATTGTATTCAGTTAGCATGGGCATGTGATTTTCTTCAGTCAGCTGTTTAGCTGTAGACATGAGATAAATGGAGACTTAAGATTGAACTGGGTTTGGAGTTCTCCCAAGTTAGTAAATACATGCAACAAAGTGGCAAATGCCCTGAGGGTGTATGTCACACTATGTTATAGTGAACTTTGGTCTGTAAAATCTAAGAGGATAAAGGGACATTAAGTTGTAGGTACTTCTGGACTGAAGAATTTGTGAAGTTAGAGATTTTCAGGGTGAGTGAACACAAGATAAAGTGAGTTAAAAAAGCAGAGTGTTTGAAGTTGAAGATTTGTAATAGCGAAGTCCTGTATGATTATGGCAGTGGGTACTTAAATTACAGCAGTAGACTAAATTGCTGGAAAGAGACGTTGAGTGTTGATGAGCCCAGTGGTCACATTTATGTGTGTATTGACATTACTAAGACTGGTGACAAGAGTAGTGGCGGAGAGACAGTAACCCACTGGAAAAATCTTCAGTGATGGGGGTTTGTTTCTAGGAAATAAGAGTTGGTGGATAGATAGGTTCATGGCATGCTGCTTTGACTTTTTAAGGGATTTTTCCAAAGAGTTTAGTGCCTACCACGTTCAAACACAATGGGAGATCCATGGGGTCCATCAGAACTTCTTCTAAAGGAGTTCAAAGTAATTTTTTGTAGCAGAAAAGAGAACCTTGCATGAGTAACTTAACAGTATGGTAAAGGGATAGGCATTGTGGCACACTAGGTTATGCTGCCATTTGGTATTCCCTCATCCCATATCAAAGTGCCAGTTCAAGCCCTGACTGCTCTGCTTCTGGACGTTTCCTGATATGATACCTGGGAAAGCAGAAGATGATGACTAAGCATTCAGGTCCCTGCCACCGATGTGGGGCACTAGGGTGGAGTTCTGGTCTCCTGATGTTGGCCTGACCAGTTGAGGAGTGAACCAGGGATGGAAAATCTCTCTCTCTCTCTCTGCCTTTCCTTCTTTCTCTGTCTTTCAAATAAATCAATATAAAAAGAAAGAAAAGCAGAGTAAAATTGTGATAATGAAACAACAGAGGTATAGTTAAAGCACAAACAGCATCTAGAAGAGTTTGCTTTCAGATTGGTATCCAGGAAAAGTTTTTTCTTTGGTTTTGGAAACTGTCTTTCAGGTGGGTCTTGAAGGCTAGATATGATTTGAGTACAGGATTGTGAATTTCACGCATAGGAAGAGTGTAGGTAAAGCCAGGAGAGTAGAGAATTATAGGGAAACATCAAGGAGTCATTTTGGCTTCCAGTACACACAGAAAGTCAAAAGGAGAGGGTTAGAGATTCTGATTGAGGCCAGTTGGAAGGGGAAGGATTCTCATGCCGATAAAAGGCATTTCATTTTTAGACAGCAAAGCGTGGAGCAAGATATGTAAGCACTCCAAAAGTTTTTGAGCAAAAGAATGACATCATGACTTGTGGGCTTCAGGAAGAGAACTATGCTGCCCAATGTCCAGTGGATAGAGGAAGAGAACATGGGGGGAAAGATGTTATTGCACAGGCAGAGGATAATTTATATGTTTTACAACTTTTAAATGCTTATTGTTGGTGATAATAGTGACAGTAGCATTGGAAAGGGATGGAGGGACAAATTAATCAAATCTAATACAGCTTCAGTCAATAAATATCGACAGCTGGTTAGACATGATATTTAGGTATGGAAAGAAAATGACAAGGTGTTGACCTGAGCTTACCTACAGGGACATGTTCTAATAAATAAAAGAGAGAGCAAAAAGAACCAAGTGTGAGTAGGAGGATTGTCAGTTCTGTTTGGGCATATCAAGTTTGACATGTCAGCTAGCATCCAGATAAATTTATCTGTCAAGCAATTTGAAATTTATGGCTGGCACTTGGGAGTGATCAGTACAATGCTGATGGTAGAAATCTTGAGACTGGGGAATCATGCATAAGGAGAGTGGGTATAAGAGATGTAAGTAGTATCAATGAGGTAACCTGTGGCAAATTTATATTATAGGAGCAGAATGAAGATGAGTATCCAGAGATTGAGGCAGATAATGATAATGATACCCAATCAGAGAGCAAGCCCAGAAAACTATAATGTTAACTGGGTTTAAGAGGAAAAAAAATTAAGATAAAAGGGCTATTTAGTAGTATCAAAAAATGTAAAGTGGGGCCAGTGTTGTGTAGCAGGTGAAGCCTCTGCCTGTGATACCAGCATCGCATGTGGGTGCCAGTTTGAGTCTAGGTCCCTGCTAATGCACCTTGGAAAGCAGTGGGAGATGGACCCCTGCTACCCATGAGGGAGACCCAGATGAAGCTCCTGGCTCCTGGCTTCAGCCTGACCCAGCCCTGGCTGTTGCAGCTATTTGGGGAGTGAACCAGCAGATTAAAGACTTCTATTTGTCTCTCCCTCTCTCTCTGTAATTCACCTTTTCAAATAAACAAATAAATCTTTTTAAAAAAATCAAAGATATTTGAAAACAAGAGTTGAAAATATGCTGTTGGATTTTGTAACTAAGAAATCACAATTAATGGGCAATAGAAAAAACACCATCAATGACAACAACCACCACAATCGATGCAATAGTATTATTTTACTACAGGCAAGAGAACATCACAAATGCCATAGATATGAGAATATACTTAAGCTTACAGCAGCCTGGGACCAGTTCAGATAATATTCAAATAGTGTATCCCACTTCAGCAAACCTTGAAGAATTCAATAAATTATATTTTTAATATAATTGATGCTTATAATATTAAAACTCAAGTCATTAAGAAAAGACTAACTAGCATTGAAAATACTTGACTGAAAAATTAATGACAACAAATGCAGTGCAATGTCCTGAACTGGATCTTGGGACAGTAAAAGGATGTAGAAAATTTAGTTAAATCCAAACAACGTCTATAGCTTAGCTAATAGTCATACACCAAAGTTAATTTCTTAGCCTAATATACCATGTAAGATGCAACGTTAAGAGAGACAGGATGAAGGGTGGAGGAAATTTACTTTCGCTTTTGGAACTTTTATGTAAATCTAAAATTATTTTAAAGTAAAAACTTATTTAAAAAATAAGCAAAAATTCAATGTACATATAAAATAAAAAGTATTTCTACCAATAGGTAAGTGAATAAATTGTTGGTGCTTAGGTAGGTAAGTAAGTTGATGAAAATTTTATTTTTTTATAAATGAGACATTATTTTCATAAAACTAAACGTAATTATTGTATAAAATTTCCTTCAAGTCACTTGCTGTCTCCTCTGCAAGCATCAAATGACCCTGCTTGTATTATGAAATCAACTGCAGTTTTGTATTTGTATTTTATATTTCCTCTTAATAGTTTATTTTTATTTATAGTTTCCCTTGCTAAGAACTTAAGACCAAAAAGAGATAGGTGCCCACTGTTTATTAAACAAATAAGGGCTTATAACTTTTTTTTTTTTAAAGTACTTATTTGCTCTTTTTGGGCATATTTCGTTTAGCTTGCATGTATAATTCATGTTTAAAAAGGCAAAGCCATCCCACTGGAAGTTCTGTATAAAAGTCCTTCTGTGCAGTTGAAGTAGGCAGGTCTGTCTCTGGTCTTACTGAAGACAGTGGGGTTGTTAATCAAAACTCCATTCCTTCTTCACTTTTTAGTCAAAGGTATGCTAAAGTGTCAAATTCTCATTTTCCCCTTGCAACATAGTAAATTTTCCAGATAATTACAATTACCTTTGGGAGGCTGACCAGTATGAGTTGTGCTGGCTGTAGTGATTCACAAACATGATTTTGGCCTCTTGTATAATCATGTTCACTGAATTGCATTTTGGCTATATAAGTTTGGGGTGGATGTTGTGGTGCCACAGGTTAGGTCTGTTTTGACACCCACAAGGTACATACTAGTTGATTAGATTTCTCAGCTACTCCTCTTACAACCCAGCCTCTTGCCATTGCCTCTTGGAAGGCAGCAGATGATGGCCCAAGTATTTAAATTCCAGGTTGTTGATTTTGGCCTGACCCAGCAATGGCTGTTGTGGACATCTGGGGAGTGAACCAATGGGTCTAAGATCTCTCTCTCTCTCTTTCTCTCTCTCTCTCTGTATATGTGTGTTTGTCCTTCTAGCTGTCTCTGCCTTTCAAATAGATAAATAAATAAATGCTTTTAAAAAGAAGTTTGCCTAATGAATCAGTAAGCATCAATACCAAAAAATGCTTATGAAAAAGCAATGAAAATTACTGCTTTTTTCTTATCCAAATATTGAATCATTCAAAATATAAAATTAATGTATATATTACACTGTATTTGTGAGAATTACAAATACAAAAATAGTTATTTTATACATTCAGCAAATGAAAAGAAACTTGTTTTGATCTTCATCATGCAGTGTAGATGAGGAAATGTGTTTACTTAGTGAGAATTTCTGGTATTATTTCTTTCTGGTTTCTTACTGATAAAATCTAAAGCAGTTGTTTTGATTGTTATTTTATGGACATTGTGTGTTTTTGTTTTGGCTGCCATGAAAATCAGAGCTAAATCTCTGCCATACCTTTAACTACAGTGGGACACAGTGACAGACATTATGAATACTTATTCGATCCAGTCTATTTTCCTATTCTTATCTTCACCTAATTCTACCACATAATATGTTATATGCATTTCTCTGTTCTTTCTGGAATGATTTTATGATAAAATATTCATGTACATTACACATTTATTTTAACCACTTGTAGATAACAATTCAGTGTCATTAAATGTTAAATACATTCACAATGTTTTATAATCACAATCACTACCCCAATATGTTAGGGTTAGGGTTAGGGTTAGGGTTAGGGTTGATCCTAAACAAAAGTGCTGTATGTGTTAAACAATCACTCCTCTTTCCCTAGCATTTGTAACTTCTATTTTATTTTTTTTATTAATTTGCCTATTTTGGTTACCTTGTGTAAATGGAATTATGCAATATTTGTCCTTCTTTGGCATATTTCATTTACAATAATGCTTTCAAGATTCCTTTCTGTTGTAGGATATTTCATAAACTACACTCTTTTTATTACATAATAATCTTTCCTCAAATCCTTTTCAAAACAAGGAAGGTATAAAATAGAAAGCACAGGGGCCAGAGCTGTGGCATAGCGGGTAAAGCTGCAGCATGCAGTGCCTGCATCCCATATGGGCACCAGTTTGAGTCCCAGCTGCTCCACTTCCAACCAGCTCTCTGCTAGGGCTGGGAAAGCAGTAGAAGATGGCCCAAGTCCTTGGGCCCCTGCACCCACATGGGAAACCCTGAAGAAGCTCCTGGCTCCTGGCTTCAGATCGGCGCAGCTCCTGCCATTGTGGCCATCTGGGGATTGAACCAGCAGATGGAAGACCTCTCTCCCCCTCTCTCTCCCTGCCTCTGCCTCTCTTTAACTCTGCCTTTCAAATAAATAAATAAATCTTAAAAGAAAACAGGAAGCACAAGAAGAAGAGGAGGAGGAAGGGGGGATAAGGAGCAGCATTGGAGATGGAGGAGAAGAATGAAAGGGGAAAAAGGGGAGGAAGAAGGGACTGGAACAGGAGGAGGAAGTGGAAGAAGAGAAGAGCTGGCCTAGGCCGTTCCTGTAGGAGGAAGTAGCTGAGGTTTGGTGGAAATGGAAATGGAGTCACACTCGAGCATCTGCTACATGCTAGATAACCTAATGTTGAATCAGTCAACTTAATTCTCTCAGCTTTAGTTGCTTCTTGTGTGCAACAGGAGGCACAACCTCTACCCCCATGAGAATTAGATGAACTAAATATGGGAATATGCCTAATATGTTGTCCATGCTCCACAAAAGTTATAGCTTGAAAAAAATTGGTGTATTTTTTGCAGATAACCAAATTATTGATTAAATTGTGAGGTAAGCAAAATTGATATTTAGGTCTTTTCTCCCTTCACTCTCAGGGCGTCTCTTCCTTCCCTCAACTTCTCCTCTGTCCTAGATCTTAAGACACTTCTGCTCCTGTTGCAACGACTTATCTCCATCAGCTTCTGAACTGTTCACCAGTTCTCTAGGATTTAGCTCCCATCATCCTTAATGGGTTAGCATGTAATAAGTTCATGTGATGCATTAATATCCAGTGGCTAATAAAAATTATGCGGTGATTTTGTTTATTTCAAGGGAGTTAGAATTCTAATGCTGGAATCTGGATCCCACAATTTTCTCACGTGGTGATGATTTTCCTCAGGATGCAAGGTGGTAAGAAGAGGAAACAGTCTTTCTTAATCTCCAAACCACATTAAATGTGGAGAGACATGTGTTTTTGTGTTACTTCTACTGGTGATAAGGACAACTGGTCTGTAATAGTCACAGGGCAAGTTCCCAGACAAGAGGCTAGATGTGCGCCACTAAATACTGTACCTCCTTTGGTGACTATTAAAGTGGTATTTGAGGACTCCCACTACCTAATTACATTTTTGTTTTTTTCTGCATAGAGAAGGGGGATTGATTCTATCTTCTGTTTGGTTTTCTTCATTAGCTAATCAATTATATAGATTCTCTCTGGCAGATCTTCTAAAACTGCCTGTACTTGCCAATGTATTCTTTGTTCTCCTTACTTTTTACCAAATTGTCTTTTTGGATTATAGTTGTTTTCCTGTAAGCACTTGCGTGTTTCATGCTTGAGCAGTTTTATTTTACTGTTGGATAAATTTACCATCTAAGTACTTGGTAAGCAAGAACTGGTTTAGAGCTTGTACTATGATGAAGAATACATAATACAATATTCTCAACTCTCCATAAAACATTTGGTAGACTGGAGCTGAAAGAACATTATAAAAGAAGCTGTGTTTCTCTCTTTGCCTTCAGGGGAAACAGGCCCTGATGACCCAGTCACTAGCTTGGTAATATAATCTACAGGGATTTATTCTCAGGCTAGTTCCTCTAAAGGAATTTAGGAACTTAAAGTTTATGAAGTGATCATTTATCACAAGCCAATAAAATATAAAGATTTGTTCCCCTCTTTACACTTCCCTCTTCCTTTATTGGTCGTATGTATTAGAAATATTGCTAGAAATCTACTTGAGGATGTCACCTTCACCAGTAACACACTACCTCTTATTTTAAGATGTTACATTTTCTTTCTAGAAATAATGTTGTATACCAGAGTCTGGGCAGGGACTACACAGTTCTGTCTTGATATGTGAAATGCCTAGTACCTAGTAAGTGGTTAAGGAGTACTGTTTGGATGTATGCATTAATGTGTAAATAAATACTTATTAAAAATTGGAATATAATGTTTTACAGTGGTAATAGGATAATGGAATAATCTAGGAAGATTAATAATTCCACTTAAATGCTTTTATTAATCTTTTATTAATTATTTACATTTTATTTAAGAGAGAGAAAGAGATAGTGAGCCAGCTTCCATTTGGTGTTTTATTCCCCAAGTATCAGCAACAGCTAGGAGCCTGGAAGTCATGTGGATGGCAGGGACCAAGTGTTTGAGCTGTCATCTTTTTCCAGTGGTGCACATTAACAGGAAGCTGAGTTGAAAGTGGAGTGTATGGGACTTGAACCAGGCACTCTGATATGGAGCATCCCAAGTGATTTAGTCACTGGGCCACATACCCACTCATAATTCTGCTTTTTAGTTTTCCATGTCATCTTTCATTTAGAGATGATAACACCTTTATACAATTGGGTTTGTCAGTATGAACAATAAAATGTGCTTCTTCCTGAGCTTATCCACCAATCACCCTGCCTCCCTTGCTGCAGTATAAGGGAAGTCAGTGTGATAATATCCGCATCAGAGCCCCATTTATAATTTGGAAAAAGGAGACAATGAGATCTCTTAGAGTGGTTATGAGAAAAGAAATTAGGAGACAGGTATATGATATATTAAATATTGCTTTGCTTTTCTTTTGTTTGAAGCAGAAAATGTTGTGGGAGGGAAGACCATGGAACAGATAGTTGTTAAAAGGCTCCACAGCAGGTTATTTGGTGTAAATACAATGGATAAAAATGCTTTAATAGAGAATTAGTGTGCTATTGTGTTAGAGTATTTGTTTTCATGGTTTTTACAAATTGACTATGTAGAGAAAATATTTTACAATGTTCCTTGATGTTATAAATTACACACAGAATATGTGAATGTTACAGAAGTGCAAAATATTGAGATGTTTGATGGTGAGTTACTATATGATCTAATTGGAAGACAGAAAAAATAGTTATGGCCAAAATAAAGTTAGAACATTGTAAAGTCATCCAAATATTAGCATTCGTTTGAGTGATCATATTTTGGTTACTCATGCTGTTGTCTTACCTAGTATATTATTTTTATATTGGCTCTTGGTTTTAAAGCTCATGTTGTTCCTGGTACATTTTTATTGCAATCACTGATTCTATTAAATGTTTAATGAACATACTATATGTTTAATGGAATAATGGTAAAATGTCTCTAATCAATTCAGTTTAATTTAGACATGAACTCTGGATTGTTAAAATATATTTCTTCTTTACAGAATTTTCCTATGTTTATCTACATGGATGTCTCCATCTCAAGTCTCATATTAATAATGGAGACCATGAGGGCCGGCACCATGGCTTACTTGGTTAATCCTCCGCCTGCGGCACCAGCATCCCATATGGGCGCTGGGTTCTAGTCCTGGTTGCTCCTCTTCCAGTCCAGTTCTCTGCTGTGGCCTGGGAGGGCAGTGGAGGATGGCCCAAGTGTTTGGGCTCCTGCACCCGCATGGGACACCTGGAAGAGGCACCTGGCTCCTGGCTTCGGATCGGCGCAGCGCTGGCCATAGTGGCCATTTAGGGAGTGAACTAACGGAGGGAAGACCTTTCTCTCTGTCTCTCTCTCTCTCACTGTCTATAACTCTACCTGTAAAATAAAAAAAATGTAGACAAAATTTAAAGGTATGGTGTTATAAAGTGTTAAAGGGTATAGCATACATTATAAACACAGTTACAGATCCAGTGTTGCAGCATAGTAGTTGTAGCCACTGTCTGCAGCCCTGGCATCCCATATGGGCAGTGGTTCATGTCCCAACTGCCCCACTTCCAATTCAGATCCCTGCTAACACACCTGGGAAAGCAGCAGAGATGGCCCAAATGGGAGACCTGGAGGAAGTTCCTGGCTCCTGGCTTCGGCCTGACCCAGCTCCAGCCATTGTGGCCATCTGGGGAGTGAACCAGCATATGAAAGATCTCTCTCTCTCTCTCTCTCTCTCTCTGTTTCTCCACCTCTCTTTGTAACTCTTTCAAATAAATGAATAATTTTTAAAATAAATAACAGTTATAAAATTATATATATATACATATATATATAATGCTAATGTAATATTTAGGTTTCCACAAAAATCTCTGCTCTATTGTGCAATCTCTGTTGTATAAATAAACCTGAACCATTTTCTCATTTCATCTGCGGGATAAGAGGCCAGATACCACTTTCTTCAAGGGTATGCTTAATATTGTTTAACTCACTGTGATAGAATTTAAGATGCAGCAGCATTCTGACCACTTCAGCCTGATAACTTATATTAGTCAAGATATGAATTTTTTTTAAAGATTTTACTTATTTATTTGAAAGTCAGACTTATACAGAGAGGAGAGAATGAGAGGCAGAGGGAGAGAGGTCTTCCATCCGCTGGTTCACTCACCAATTGGCCGTAAGGACTAGAGCTGTGCCGATCTGAAGCCAGGGGCCAGGAGCTTCTTCTGGGTCTCCCACACATGTGAGGGACACAAGCACTTGGGCCATCTTCTACTGCCTTCCAAGGCCACAGTAGAGAGCTAGATCAGAAGTGGAGCAGCCAGGCCTCGAACCAATGCCCATATGGGATGCCAGCACTGGAGGCCGTGCCATGCCACAGCGCCCGCCCCGAGATATAAATTTTAACTTATGGACTTTGTGATATTACTTTATAAAAGCAGGTTATAATATGAATTAAATACCACCTAGACCCCCACAGGTTGCAGGTATTGTGATAGGTGTATGATAAAGGGATACTAGATATTATTAAGGTCATTTCAAATGTTAGGACACTGAGTGAAACTCATAAACATAGTGAGTGACAAACTAAGATGTAGCCTAAGTCTGTTTGGATCTAAACAGTCTGTTTGGATTTTGTCTTATTGCCATTCCGAGTGAATTTTATGAGAACTGATCATAGGTGGAGAAGAGAGGCAGAGGAAAAATTGAAATGAATGGATGGCAACTAATTATTTGTCTTCTCCATACACTTTTACTCTACAGTAGTGAGCTGAGGAGGGCATTAGAACATTCATCAATACTTGTGTACTATTCTACCCTTATTTTCAACAACTTTCTATTTCAAACTGATGGAGCACATCTACTGATATATAAACCCTACACAGTTACTCTGAAGGATAAAGACATTTGGAGCATTTAGACATGACTAACTTACAATTTTCTCATTTGTTACTAAACAGTTTTGTGCAATGGTTTGTAAAGTTATTACAGCTAACTGCACAACATAATAAACTCAGTGTTGAATATGTATTAGTGTATCCTGTGATGAATAATGAGTCAAGGTGAATCATAATTGAAAGGCTAGTGTTGGCTGAATAAAGGCAGGTGTTATTAATTGATTAGACAAACTTTATTGACATTCTTAAGGATGCTTAGTATGGGCTGTGTGATTGTGAACTTGGATGTGTGAATATCTGGTAGCATTTTTTTCTTTGATTAGATAGTAGGGAAGTATATTATTGTATGGTACTGAGGATGATGTTTAATTGCAAGAAAGAGCTACATTTCCTATTCTGACCATATGCCAAACAAGAGAGAACTCACATTTTGTAGTTTATCATTCTTTTTTAAAATAAGATTATAACAGCATCACTATCATAAAGCCTTATACGTTAAAATAAAAATTAGACACCAACTTACATTTGAAAGATAATATTAAATTGCCAGGTGAGCAGAATGCATGTATGTGTTATCACTTATCCAGCCATATTTCTATAACTAGCAATTTCTTATAAAATTTTAGTTTATGGTTGAAGTCTTCGAAAATTCTTCATAATCTTCATAAAATAGAAAGTTAGCATGCTCTGCAGACATTGTAGAAATCACAACCCTAAGTTTTTCCAAATAAAAGAATGCAAGCTCATTCTTTTAAACAAGTGAGCAATATATGAATGAAAAATGAAGCTCTTAGCCCTTCCCCAAACACATTCTGCAAAACTGTATGCAATGATTCTAGGCATTCTTTGCATATATAAACAAGTTTATACATATGTGTGTATATATACACACATAGTTAACACAGGAATCATTTCCTCCAAACTATTCTGATCTGATATTTTTAAAAAATTTACCAGTGAATCCTGTTCATCCTTTACTTCAGAGTGTATAGAATGGCGATATTATTTTAATGATATTCTGTAATATACATGTAACAGTGTTTATTTAATCAGTTCTGTATTGATAGTTTCCCCTTTTCATTATTTGATATAATACCCACAGCCTTTTCTCACACATATATCCTCTAAAGTGTATAAATTTGAATTGATTTTCTCTCACTTTTATCTGATTATCCTTGGAGGGTATATTAAATTCAATATGAATTACCAAGTTATGGAAAATTAAGAACATGTACAAATTAAAGAGTCATTTATGAATGCCATTCATGGTTATATATTCTTTAATAACTTATACTAGAACAGCTAATATACTGTTTTTGTTCAAGTCCTCAAATTTCTAGAAAGCACTACAGAGAGCTATGCCTCTCAGTCTTGACTGCATATTATATTTTACAAATCTTGATTCTGTGAATGTACCAATTGATGTAGAATCTCCATGAATGAGACCTGGGTTTACTAGTAAATCCTTCCAGAAAATTCCAGGGAGTAGGCTATGTTGAAAACCATTGAGTCAAGAAGTAGCTTATTTTGAATGACATATTTTCTAGAAAAAATAGAAGAAGAAGCAATGCAAATTTCAGTATATTCTATGTAGAAGAATTACAATAATTTGGCCTATCATCAAGAATTTTCTATATGTGAAATGCATGTCCACATCACACTTTTTCTAACAGCCTGAAAGTCACCATTTTGTGCTTAATTTGGTTAAGGGAAGAAAGTAGAAGCATTGTTGCCCCTTGCTGTGCACAAGGCTTGTCCTGTTACCTGCTATAACAGTTTGTGGTACCTCTCCTTCCATGCACTTCTAAGGGCTGAGTTTTATATTTTCTGTTAATTTGCACAGCTCTTCATGTTTCTCTCCCCGACAGAGGATACAACACATGAGAGCAGAACCTCAGGCTTCTTGAATTCAGGCTGCATCCCTAGGGTCAGGTATAGTGCTGACACACTTGGTGCTTGGTCAGTACAGCCTCCATGAATTAATGACCAGCATTTTAATGCTTCAAAAGAGGGTGAAAAGTATTCAGGGAACAGAGCTGACAGCTTGGAGCTGATTATACTCTTGTATGCCACATCAAGAACAAAGTGCATTGTTTTGGGGGAAATACCAAACTGTATTTCATTTAAAATTTATGTAGGAAAAAGGTTTGGAGGAAAAGTGTTTTGCATCTCATACAAATGGTAGAGTTTGAGAGAATTATAATAATAATAAAGATCATTGGAGGGGAAAGGGGCATTTTATTAAGTAAGATAGTAAGTACTTTTTTTGATAAGGCAGAAACTTACACACATTTCTAAAAAGGCTGTCTTGTATTTAAGCTACAAATAATTCAAAGGAGACTTGGTTCCCATGAAAGTCAGTTTTAATCAGAAGGAAGATTTTGGATGGAATAAAGATTGTTTCAGAAAGATCTGAGTTAGTTCAGTGCAACAGGAAGGTTTTAAAAACCCTACATTATAAGAAAATATTCTCAAGGTTCAAATGAGACATCTAAAGATATAAAAGTTATCATGTTTAATACATAATATCAAAATTAAAGGGATTGTCACAGCAGCAGCAGAATGATTTTAATGTACTCCAGGACTCTGTATACAAACTTTGGTGTAAAATATGAATTCCTGTTGCTATTAAAGAATGGAATACAGCCTATGTCTGCAAATTGCTATTATTAAGTTGGGGAAATAATGGGTAATATTTTAGTGGCCAGTAGTATTCTGTAATTGATGACCAATATTGTTACATTAAGGTAGACTTGGTTTCTCTGTATAAATTCAGTAGTAGGAAAGTTCCAAGTGTATGGACATAAAGGTATGAATACATGAAGATATGGATGTTTTAAAATTATTTTTCTTTTGTCAAGTTTACCATCATTATCTTCAGTAAGTCATTTAGTCTCTGTACTTATTCCTATATTTGTATGTGCACATTTCTAAAATGTTTTCAAGTTTGTCCTCAGAAGTAATGAGTGATGAAATGAGCTTATTTTTTGTTACACATGACCTTTGTTTCTCATGAAAACAAGGCTACTTTGGTGTAGTTAAATTTTTATTCTCCAGGTTTTTTTTTTTTATTATGAATATCTTCAACTGTCTTGTGTGATCATTTTAAAAATCATCCCCAGTGTTATCTATAAGCCTCTTTATGAGAGTCTTCTGTTTTGGATGGAAGGATCACATAGTTGTAGTTTCAAAGTGGCCACTTTAAAGCAGATTTAAGGGCAGTATTAGTTGGCTAAAAGTAATTGTCTCAATAAAAGAGTACAAACCAGATGGCCTATTGAAATGTATGTCGTTCATTATATTATGGTATTTGCATTTCTAATAAAACTATTTCTCATTCTGTGTGCACTAAGAAGAAGACACAAGGGTGTTATTTTAATACTGCTAAGTAATGGCATTAAGAAATGTTCTAATTACCACTTAAAGATATAGGTCAAGAGTGTTTAAGTGTGATATCATCCACCTTAATTTACTTTATTTTTCATGTTAACATAAACTTCTGATTAACAAGTAAGATTTCTATAATAAAACCCCAAACCCAGGGAAACATGGTATCAATTTTGTTGTCATATCCTCACAGATTTTAGAATGCCTGAACATTTCTTATAATCAGAATTATATTGCTGATGGAAGGACCCTAGAGATTACTCTGTCCGTTTCCCAGTTTAATAGGTGAAAAAGTGGTCCCTGAACAGTTACTTAGATAGCTAAGAGCCATGAATGGAACCCAAGCTCCCTTGATTCCCTGTCTATTGCTCTTCCATGCCATGTTTTACTTATTTATGAGTGAATCAGATCCATGTATTTGCCCTTTATGATCTTCCCATTTTTAGCAGACTCAGAATGCCTTTTTCATCATGAGAACCCAAATTATTCTCTTGCTACACACTAAAGCTTGCCTGAAAATTTACAAATGGAAATGATGTTAACACACCCAAATCTGGAAATAACTGCTACAAGTATTTAGATTATATTAAGGTAAAGGTCAGGGTTGGAAAAGTCAGAATGGATTAAATGCAAAATCAGTGTAAGCACCAAGATACCAGCATCCATTAAATAGATAAAGCAAAGATTGGCTTCATATTGACCCTTTTTATTATGAAGCCACTAAAAGTAGGAATAAATTTATGTATAATTGTATTTGTTGATACCAATTTTTTTTATTCTTAGAGTATATGATTTTTGCAATCATAGTTTTATGCATTCTTGAGTAATTTCTGTTCAAAATACCAAACTCAAATATGCTGACCCTAAGGAACTTAATTCTCTGCAGCTCAAAAATAGGGAGTCCTGAATAATTCCATCAAAAGGTTACTGTGCTTGCATTTAAAAGGGTCATGTAAGACCTCAGGAGAAATACTTGCTAAATGTCATATGCTTAAATACAGGGCATTTATATAAAAACCCTAATTTGCATATGCTTATGAAATATGAAAGAGAGCAGGAAGAAATTCTAATATCTAAAGAATTGACCCAAGAAACCTAGTAATATTTTCCAGTAAGTAGACTCTGCCATATACAAAGAAATATGAGGATAGCCAGTCACAGGCAAATCTGATAGTCTTTCATATTCTGATAATAATAATGAGTTTGTCATCAGTCATGGTAAGTAGATGTCATTCTAGGATACATAGCTTGGCATTCAGATGTACTACAACATGCTGTGAATTTTTAAATCATTTATAAGTGGAATGATCCCAAAATAAAATTTTATGGAGTGAGACTGGGAAGTGTCTTAGTTTGGAGGAAGAAACTATAGAAGTGGCATTCTGAATACAATTATGAAAAGTACAGAGGAAAGGAGCATAAATTAAAGATTCTTTATTTGACTCCTAATAGTCTTTTCTTCAACAAATATTTACTGAGCAGGTACTTATGTGCCAAGTGCAGGAGGATATAATAATGGCCAATAATCCCTGCCCGGAAGGAACTTGCATTTTAGTGATATGTATTGTTTATTGTTAAATGCTATATTGTCAGTGCTTTGAATACTTATATAGAATAGGATAGTATGGAGTAGGGTGGAGGATGGAGGGAAAGGGGGTAGAATATGACATGATGAAGTGCAGAAAAATTGTGAAAGGAAAGTAGACTCATTTCTGGGATTGTCTGCTATGTTGGAGCTTCTCTGACTCTACTGCTGTGCGAGATATCCTCTCGCGTACCACTCAGGCCTGCTTGTTTTCACCTCTGCGCTAATCATTGTCTCTCTCTATATATATATATTTCCACATGTGTTCTCTTACCTTTTCTCCCCAGTTGACTCTCAACTGCTTTGATTCATTGGTCTTTGTATCACACAGCCAACCATGGCGCTTGGCACAGAATGGGACATTTAGGTTTGTTCAATGAATATTAATTGCAGTTATCTGACAGTTTATGAATTTATTGTGGAGAAATTGGGCATTTGTATTTTTGACTATCTATATTTCATTGGAAACAGAAATAGAGTTTTTATTTGATAGATTTTTTTTTCCCTTGGAATTTTGTAAGACCAAATACCAATGACAGGGAAAAGAGATTGTGGTGTAAGGGAGAGGATTTTATCTGCCTTACTTTCCCCAAATAATGTCTTGGCTCTTCCTTAGTCACAGGAAAAAAAAAAACCACAAAATTAGATGAAAAAAGTGTGAATTTAGCTTCAAAACAGTTTCCTAGGCCTACCTTCCAGTCAGTTTTTTATTTTGACATAGCCATTCCAGAGCTGCTACCTTTAAATTACTAGCTATTGGAAACCATTTAAATCTTAGGAACATGTAAATATATCTTTTACTTATTTAGTAACTTTATAAAAACATCATCTGTAATACAGAAGTCCAATATAAGCCTCTTACTTTGTGGGCTTTACTGGACGTTTAAGGGAAATCCATATATCTGATGATTGCAAGTAAAAATATACTTGAATTAGTGCCTGGAAAACTCTCACACTTCTTTGGGTTTCCATGACAAGCACTGTTTTTGGTTCTCTCTGAACTCTGCAGAAGATCTGGGATGTGGGAGTAAAAGGCTAAGCATCTGCATGTGCTCAAACAGTTAAAAATAATTCCAAGAATTCCCTAGAAGAATTTTTATATCAGTTTGACTCAGTGTTACCTCTGGTTTAATTTTAGCCAATCATTTAATTATGAGGGGACGAGTGGTGGGAGAGAGAGAGAGTGAGCGAGCACTAGCCAGAGAACAAGAAGTCAGGAATGGGTCAGGCCAATGCTGAGGACTGGAGACTCAATACAAGTCTTCCACATGTGTAACAGGAACCCAATTACTCCTATGATTACCTTCTATGGTCTGCATTATCGAGAAGCTAGAGTCAGGAGTTAGAGGTAGGGACTGAACTCTGGTGTATTGATATAGGACACATGTATCTTAAGTGCTAGACTAAATGCCTTGCCCCAGCAGATAATTTAAAACATACATCTATTGTGTTTATTTCATATTTGTAGTCAGAGTGGTTTGAAAATGGTGTCTAACATAAAAGCTAGATGAGAAAATGGAATATATTAACACTGAATATAGATTGTTATGAATCACTGTATTTCAGCTTTCAAGTATTAGAATTATCCACCTAAAAATATTCTACTGTACTCAGTCACCTTTTTGAGATGTTTACCCTGCTTGCCACTTCAACAATTTCTAGTTATAGTTTATTTTGAGGTAGTAATGTTAATACTCTTCAATATTTTTTGCTTAACAATTATCTTTTAATTACCATATGTTTTCCTTTTGAGACAAATATCATTGATCACACTACTTGTTAGTGGGCACTGGTATACTGAGATGTGTAGATTAGTCACTATGGGAAAGAGGAGGAGGAAGAGTTAATGTTAGTTGGATTATGCTAGTGCTGGCTATCAGAAGAAGGAAGTAATGCAGACTTGGGTCCTGGACTCTGGGTCCAAGCAGTACTTGTCAAACAGCAGCAGGTTCCTGCCACATAATAAACATCCCAAGCACAGCTTTACCACTAGCACAGCTTTCCAGTTATTGGAACTTAAAACTCTATGACGGAATTATGCTTATTAACAAAACCTGTATTTGTCACCAGAACACCTTTCCTTCCAGAATTGATGTGTGTGTGTTTGTGTGTGTGCAAGCATTTATCCCCAGCAAAAGCATGAAGTAGAACTCAGAATTAAAGCTCTTTAAGATGAAACTGCTGTCAATATTGGGAGCAGTGATAAAGTAGGTAGGGTGAATGAAAAGACAAAGTAAATGTAGTTAGAGTGAAAAAAAAAAAAAAAAGATTATACAGAAAGATAAAAGCCTGATGGGTTGGTTTCCTGGGAGGATTTCTTGCAGTTCTGACTGAGACAGGGGTTTGGCCTAAAGAATCAACCCTTTGCTCTTGACTGGAAACTCTTGATTTCAAATGCAAATTGAGATAAATAATTTATCAAGCCACATGGATTTACTAGTCAAATGAATTTCCTTTCCAACTATTCCATATTTTTTCTGTAAACAAGGAAATGTAATTTATGTGCCAATTAATAATATGTTGGAGCACTATCTTATTGAAGTACTTATGGATTATTTTTCTGACACCATATTATTTCATAACTAATTTATATACTACCTTCATTTTGATAAGAAAAAGAATCAAATGTATAATCACATAATTAATCCCTGGAAAATGGTTTTTAAAACATAGGTGTTTATTACTGAAATATGCTTTGGTTTAGGGTGTTAGCTGGATAAGCTAAAAGTACAGAAAAACTCTTGCTGGAGAGAGAAGAGCTAGTCAGAGCATGCATGTTTCCCCTCGGGCCCGTTTGCCTTTGCCTCTCTACCAGTTTATTGCTGGATCCATCCTGTCTGGGCTGAGAAGCAGCCTGATATGCCCTTAAAAATGTGAACAAGAACAAGTTGTGACCTGGGACCACAAGAACTAGCTGGACTTTCTCCTGTTGTATCAAAACCATGATTCTAAGAGTTTAAAGAGGATTCTAACTAGGAACACAATTTTGAAATCTCTCTCTCTCTCTCTCTCTCTCATGATTTCTTCCCCTCTCTCTTAAATACTATAATTGTAGACATTTTCTTGAAGTAATCTTTCATTATGAACATAAAGGAATCAGAACTGAAAGTATAAACTATTGAAAAATTTAATATTGGAAAGTCGTGCTGGAGGCCGACCACATAACTTCCCTAGTCCATATCTCAGAAAGAAGACAATGAAAAATCGCAGTGAATGTTCTTTGCACTCTGATGGGGCACAGTCCTAAGCTTGAAGTAAAGGAAATTATGAAAACTAATTGTCTGATAGTTCTGATAACTGTGGGTGGAGGAGTTCTGGACTTGTGCATTAGTTAACCAGCTGCATACCTGCACCATGCGTAAAGCAAAGGAAGGCAGTAAACACAGAAAGCAGGATGTTCAGTTCAGTTCTTCCCTGGGAAACAGTAAGTTAGAACAATGAGAAGAATTATCTTGAGAAAGCAAGTTGAGCTTCCTCTATGGCGCATGCCCTAGATTTTTGTAGTGGGAATTAAACAGACAGCTGTAGTTAGAGAATTATCTGGTAGATTAGAGAAGTTCTGCAGTAATGTCTTAGGGAAATAAAATGCCTCCTACTGGCTATTCCTCTTTGTAGTGCTGTCATTTCATAAGACTGACTCAGAATAGGAAGCCCTCAAGTTCCTGCCTTTGCTGAAGAGGAAGTATTATGTATACAGCATAATTAGAAGGCAGTCCTTGAGCTCTGTCCATTTTTTTTAACTTTTATTTAATGAATATAAATTTCCAAAGTACAGCTTATGGGTTACAATGGCTTCCCCCACACCGTAACTTCCCTCCCACCCGCAACCTTCCCCTTTCCCGCTCCCTCTCCCCTTCCATTCACATCTAGATTCATTTTCAATTCTCTTTATATACAGAAGATCAGTTTAGTATATATTAAGTAAAGATTTCAACAGTTTGCACCCACACAGAAACATAAAGTGAAAAATACTGTTTGAGTACTAGTTATAGCATTAAATCACACTGTACAGCACATTAAGGACAGAGATCCTACATGAGGGAGCTCTGTCCATTTATCTTAAAGTTCAACAGTGGTATGGTCCAGTGGCTCACAGGGAAAATGGAACTGTTTGACTTCTGGTAGTGTCCATTTGTTCCACTGATCTGAAAATCTCCATGAGCCTAGTAGAGTCCTCTGTCTCTAGCTTACCTCTTTGAGCTCATCAGCTGAAGGTGTTTCCCTGTTAGCCGGGGCAAGTCTTGGCTTCTCTGCTCAGCTTACCTGCCTAGGTTTTACAGAGGCACGCTCTTTCCAAAGCAAACTAACATAGACTGGTTGGTAATACTGACTACAGTTCGGCCTTTGGAGATAAACAACTCAGTGTAGAGTAACCACATAATGGGAAATGGGATTAGAGGGCCTAGAATTAAATACCTGTGTGCTAAGTATCTAAGTTATTTTATTCATGTTAATAAACTTCTGTGATTTTTAGTTTACTTATGTGAATTTTGGGATCACTATGTTTACCTATTTTGTTGCTGCTAGCATTAAATGGGGGCAACTTACATGAGGGACATTAGTTGTTCCTTACTGAATTCTCAAGTTACACGTATTATTATTAACTTAGCAATAGGAGTGTTGTTGGGGTCTATGGGATGACATTGTAACTTAGATTCTGGAATTCTCCCTTGCAATTGCATTCATATTTCTGTTCTCCCTACTCCTATCCCAAAAATTTCTATGGGAAGAAACATCCAAAGATGAAGCAAACATGATAATCAGCTGGGGACATTTTCAGTCCTCTCTGGGAATTCTGATAAGCAATGGATTGGTACAGAGAATAGCAGAAGTCTAAACTGCAAAATTGTAAACTTGTAATCCCCCTACATCAGTCTGGCTGCATGGAGTAGAGAAGAAGGGTTGCTTGAGAAGATCCCTGTCCCCTGAGATGCCAACCGCATGGAGAGGGATGAAGACAGTGCCTTTTGAAGCACAGTAAACTTACCTGTAAATTAAGTATGATCTGTCACAGAAAGATTATATTGGACAGAGTTAACTAGGCAAGGAAGACATTATTCAAGACTACTGTTACAGGAGTCAAGACTTTTGAAATAGGGAAGAGAAACTGATCTGCACTGAAACAAATGCCATGGTGAGGTGATAGACAACAATGGGGGAACTTCAGAGAGGCTGGTTAATGAGAGGAGGCCATCTGTGTTTGCTAATTTGTACTTTTAGAAGTTAAGCTCCCATCTTCCCACAGTGACTCTGAGAAGATTTACATCTCAAAGGGGCAGAGAAAATTTACAATTCTAAAGCATCAACCTTGAGAAAATGGAGAGGGAGGAACCACTGTCAGGAAGAAACCTGTCCAAGTTCTAATCTGGTGGAAGAAATCTTAAGTCTGCCCATGATTGTGACAAATCAGAGTCCTCATTCTGTGTCAAGACGTATCTCTGTGATCTATGGGATTTTTTTGTCCCCACCAGTGCAGATTTAGCCACTGCATTATTGACTCGCTCCGCCTGTATAATTGCCCATTCATGCCTTTTATGAATAAATGCTTTTTATTCATAAAAATTAGAGTCTTGTTTATCATAGAATAATATTGTACTTAAATCAACAGAGAGCAAAGGAAAGTTTCGCATTATTCAGATCTCTTCTGGTTGTATGGTATTAGATATGTCTTTCCCACTTTTTTCTGGCTATGAACATTTGTATTACAAAAATTGCAATCACCATGTAACATGCATAACTGATTTTTTGCATAGCATATTGTGCATATTATTTCATTGTTACAAGTCAATGTTTTATTTACATTTCTTGTACCTTATTTTTTTTTTCTGATTGATGTTGCAAGGTATCTGGCCAATAGTAGCATTCAGTCAAGCTAAATAATGTGATAATTGCTTATTGGACTAAAACATTCTTAATAAATTGTTTTACATAAATTTGCATTTAAATGTATGCATTCTTTTTCCTATTTTCTATGATTGTTCCTCAAGCATGGTCTGACATTTTATAGTAACCCTTTTCTCATGAAATGAAATCGTGAGTCCTGGTACATGATAGATGCCCAGTAAGTTACTATTATTATTAACTTATAAGGGAGAGAATACTATAGACCATAGTTTGCCTGGGGACATCAAAAAATACTAAGTAGCATTTTATTATGGCGTATTTGTGTAGTTTTATAGGTCATAGATCACACACATCTAAATTTAAGGCGACATCCTCAGGTTGTGAACAAGGTCTCATTAGAAGTTTTGTTGTTGTTGTTTTGATTTTTTGCTTTAGTCTGATTTGCCATGTATTCTCCCCACGTAAGCTCTCTTTGGATTTCCCACATCCTTTCTTCTGGTTCATGTTAAATGAAGTTAGCCCTTTGATGTATTCTCACCATCTTATCTCTTGCCCATGATTCTGAGCTTTTTTAATCCATATTTTTATGTCTACTTTGAATCCATTAATTGCTCCAATTCTGCTAAACGTCTTCTGGTTCAAACTTGTGTTGAACTGTCTGCTTGGTTCTTGGAGATCATTATGTTGCTGTTCATATCTCATGCTTTACAGCTTTTGACTTGGTACTGCCCCATTTCTAGGCCAGCCCAAGATCCCTCATCTGGAATGCAGCACCAAGCAACATGGGAAATTCATGATCACTTCCCATCTCTGCTCTCCTTATATAATTCTAGACCTATAATTCTATCCTTTCGAGTAGCTGACAGCTTAACGCTTGAAAATGTGATTTCTTGATAGATTTATGTATGGACACTGATTTATCAAGTTAGTTTTCCTTCCCTCCAGGGCTTTCTGGGGCTATGTGTTACATTGTGGAGGACTGAGCATGCCCAGGGTGGAGACTGGGAACACCTTCTTTTGTTATGTAGGTGTGTATGGTATTCCTTGCTGTGGGCTTATCCTACCCATGAGAGTCCTCTACTCTGTGTGTGAGCCAGCACAGGTAACTCCATAAACACCCAAAACTGAACCAGAGAGGCAACTAATTCTGTGTTTATTGCACTATTATAAATAAAAGGATTCCTTAATAAGCTTATAAAAAAGCTAAAATTTTAATCACTATAAATTTAGTTAAGTTTCATTTTAAATGATGTCACTTTCCTTACCTTACATACATTGCACTTGTAGTCTGACAATTGGAATTTTCATTTGGATTTCCATGTATTTAAAATTGTGTAATATAAAATTTTGCTACTTTTCTGTAACATATTTCATGTATATGCTATATATTACAGTTACAGTTACAGCCTATGTCTAATTGGAATATTTGTCAGTCAACAAACATGTAAAGGTGATTTTCTGAAAATACCTTTTTTTCAAATATATAGTTTTTTCTGTGTTTCCAGGAATTGCCTGGTGTTTTTTTTTTAAAGTGATATCAGATGTAACAAAGGAAATAGCTTATAATGAGGGATAAAAGCATAATACAAAATCTAAAATTGAGATGCTTAAAAATTGTAATATTTTATGAATCTCTGAATGTTAATAGTTATCCATGGACAATTTATTTAAACATACTTTCAAATGGTAAATGTAAGCAAATATTACATGTAAATTTATGGAAATGATAGCACTCCAGTGTTTAAGATGAGTATTAAAAGGAGGAAATATGTGCTAAAAAGGAAAGGCATAATATAAAATGTGCTTCCAGATTTTGAATAAAAAACAGCATTTGAAGGAGTCAAGATAGCGTCTATGCTGCTTGTATACACTCTCACATTCTGTGGTTACTCCTAGTAAAGAACTAACAGATGCATTATTAAAAATAAAAAAAGCTTTACCTGCTACTAAATTGTAAATAATTTTCATTTTCAACTTGAGCTACTTAGTGACATTGTACCCTGGAATCTAAACTAAATACTGAGTTTAGTGATTATATTTTCTTTTTGTGCTCAGGTGTTTGAAAACTGTAATATTTGTGGCCCAAGCTGAATAAGACTTCTGTGGAAACAAAGTTGTTTATTTCTAGAGATTTTAAGATTGTGGAGAAGAGAAGACTTTACATGTATCATGTATCCCACTAGATCACTCTGGACATTTTTTCTTTTCCTTTTCTTTTCTTTTCTTTTCTTTCTTTCTTTCTTTTTTTTTTTTTTTTTCATGGATTCAGTACTCTTTGAGGGGTTAAAGTTTGTAGTTTCTGAGGAAAAAAAACAATGTTTCACCATGGTGAGGAGCCAGCCACACTCTTTGATTTGTTGGACTTTACCTGTGATCAAGATTAGAGTGCTTTAATGATCAGCAGTTCTAATTGTGCTATGATTCTGTGTGTATCAAAGGACTGACTGTTAATGCAGGGATGATTTAAGAGTAGTTAAACTATATTCATCGTGTATCATGTAATATAAGCAATAAGCAGTTTTCTTTATCAAGCTGCAGTTAATTAATACAAATGGCAAAATTGTAGCTGTCATGCTGATTTTGCTCCCAAACTCTTTGAGCATATCAGCTTTCTGATAGAATATTTGAACACCAAAGTTGTGATCCACTCTGTGATTTTCAGCCTTCACATATAAAATTGCCAATCCAGTCTTACATGGCTTCAGCCTGTTAAGTGATAGGAAATTATAAACTAGTAAGGCTTAAAATTATGTTACTCAACACACGAAATGTGATTATTAGAAACTTCAAAGTTTTTTAGATTTTATTTATTTATTTAAGAGGCAGAGTTACAGACAGAGAGAGGGAGAGAAAGGTATTCCATATGCTGGTTTACTCCCAAAATGGCTGCAACGGCCAGAACTGGGCAGATCCGAAGCCGGGAGCCAGGAACTTCTTCCGGGTCTCCCACGTGGGTGCAGGGGTACAAGGACTTGGGCCATCTTCCACTGCTATCCCAGACCGTAGCAGAGAGCTGGATCGGAAGTGGCGCAGCCGCGACACAAACTGGCGCCCATATGGGATGCTGGTGATGCGGGTGGAGGCTTAACCACAGTGCTAGCCCCAACGTAAAACTTTTTAATGAACCATTTTTAAGTTTTTTTTTTCCTGAGGAACATCATGCCATTGTAAAATATAGTATGTAAAATAAGTAGTGCCTATCAGCTCTTTAAACATTGTTTCTATTACTCGGCAGAATCTTACTACACATAAATTTGAGAAGAATACAGGTTATTTTCATATTTACGAAGTGTCTCAGCATAAAAACTCAACTAATGAGATATTTAATATTTAAAACTAGGTTATATGTGCATATGATTCTGAACTATGTAAGTTTTCTTATTGAATGCTGTGCACTTTTGAAAGCAAAAGATTCCTGGGAGGTGGATGCATGAACACGTGACTGTGCTGACAAGAAGAGGCTGCCTTCATCTTCTGGTCCAAGTAGCTTCCCACCTCCTGCTCAGGAGGGTAAATCAGAACACAGCAGGGCATCACCTACAACTAAAGTGGCTGTAGCAGGAAGTCTCATGTCCTGATGACAGAGATTGAAGAAG
The DNA here is from genome assembly GCF_051225735.1 of Oryctolagus cuniculus. Taxonomy (NCBI): domain Eukaryota; kingdom Metazoa; phylum Chordata; class Mammalia; order Lagomorpha; family Leporidae; genus Oryctolagus; species Oryctolagus cuniculus. Next base: position 100,544,627 of record NC_142871.1, on the reverse strand, counting down.
ATGTTGTAGGAGGTAGAGGAGTATTAGAAAATGTAGGGATGTTGGGAGGTGAGGGCTAGAAGGAGGAGCAAGGGAGGCCACCATCCTTATCTGGGCTATAAAATGGTGAGATCAGTGATAAAGGTTTCAGGTGAGAGAAAATGATGGGAAATAAGACTGGAAAATTTCTCTGGAAAACAAGCTAGAACTTTAGTAATAATAGCAATAAAACCATTCCTCACATTGGTATGTGGACTATACTCTGAACTACATAGAAATCTTGTGAGATATCTATACTGAAGACACTCAACTAGAATATTACACTATTTGAACTGGGATTCAGTTGCTCATTATATATAAAGTTATTTTTCAATGGTGCTGCACTGACTTCTAGTCCCTTATCTTGATGTTGCCTTGTTACTAACTTTAAAGCAGGGGTCCTGCAGAAGATTTGGTCATATGTAGAAAATCTAATGCCCATTTTTTTTTTTTTATATATATATCTGAGTACAGGGTGTGAAAATTGTCAAGACTACTACCTAACTAGAAAGAGATGATGGAATAACATGCAGCTGGTAACAGCAAAGGACTGTTTATGTTTAGGCCTAAAAGAATGGGAGAAAAAATACTGAAAACCAGAAAAGAACCCTGTGGAAAGGGACAGATGTTGATGGGTTTAGCTTTTAGTAAGGGAACAGAGCCCTGGAGAACATAGGGCTACTGTCTGATAGAGAGGGTGCCACTGAGAGAAATACCTCATCCACATTTCTTCTCTGCCTTCTAGATTTCTCATAGACACCTTCCCTTGACAAGGCAAACTCAAGCGAGAGGGAAAGAAATTTCACTGATACAATTCAGATGGGGTCTCCTAGGGCCAGAGCAGTGGTAGACACTGTGTGAGATCTTATGGGCAAACAAAAAATGTCAGCATAATGCCATACCCCACCAACCACTCATTTACAATATTTGATTTTATGATTTTCTCTTAGTACTTACTATGTAAAGCTATATTATTTATTTATTTATTGTGTGCCAATTTTCTACCCTCTTTTTCTCCTTTAGAATAAAGACTGTCAGGCCGGCGCCGTGGCTCAATAGGCTAATCCTCCACCTTGCGGCGCCGGCACACCGGGTTCTAGTCCCGGTTGGGGCGCCGGATTCTGTCCCGGTTGCCCCTCTTCCAGGCCAGCTCTCTGCTATGGCCAGGGAGTGCAGTGGAGGATGGCCCAGGTGCTTGGGCCCTGCACCCCATGGGAGACCAGGAAAAGCACCTGGCTCCTGGCTCCTGCCAGGATCAGCGCGGTGCGCCGGCTGCAGCGGCGGCCATTGGAGAGTGAACCAACGGCAAAAGGAAGACCTTTCTCTCTCTGTCTCTCTCTCTCACTGTCCACTCTGCCTGTCAAAAAAAAAAAAAAAAAAAAAAAAAAAAAAAAAAGAATAAAGACTGTCAATCTTACTAACCTTTTTGTCTCTAGCTTTTAGAACTGTGCACTACACATGACAAGCACTCGAAAATTTGTAAACTGACTTAATCAACATTTATTAAACACATACATTTCAATATATAAAAGTAAATAACCAATACACCACATTTACAGAATAAAGGATATGCCATATGACATATCAATAAATACAGAAAAGGCACTCAACAAAAATTCAACACCTTTCCTAATAGGAAAAAAACTATCAACAAATTAGGTGTGTAATAAATACACCTCAATATACTAAAGGTTATATACTGCAAGCCTGTAGTTAACATCAGTATCAACATGGAAAGTTGAAAACTATTCTTCTAAGACCAGGAATAAGACAAGGATCCCCATTCTGACCACTTCTGTTCAACATAATACTAGAATCCCCAGCAATTAGGCCTGAGAAATAAATAAAAGGCATCCCAATTGGAAGGAAGGTAAATATCAGATATCAAAAACTGTTAGAACTAGCAAAGGAATTTAGTGAAGTTGTAGGATACACAATAAAAATACAAAAATCCAGCAGTGTTTCTATACACTAATAGTGAACGGTCTACAAAAAGAAAAAAAAAAAACTGAAGAAAACAGCCTTATTTATAGTATCAATAAAAATTTTAAAGAAATTTAAATGATGGAGTAAAAGATCTGTACACTGAGAAGCATAAAATATTGAAGAAAGAAACTGAAGGCGGCCAGTGCTGTGACTCACTTGGCTAATCTTTCGCCCGTGGTGCTGGCACCCCGGGTTCTAATCCCGGTTGGGGTGCCGGATTCTGTCCCGGTTGCTCCTCTTCCAGTCCAGCTCTCTGCTGTGGCCCAGGAAGGCAGCGGAGGATGGCCCAAGTGCTTGGGCCCTGCACCCACATGGGAGACCAGGAGGAAGCACCTGGCTCCTGGCTTCAGATCAGTGCAGCGCGCCGGCCGTGGTGACCATTTTGGGGTTGAACCAACGGAAAAAGGAAGGCCTTTCTCTCTGTCTCTCTCTCTCTCACTGTCTAACTCTGCCTGTCCAAAAAAAAAAAAAAAAAAAAAAGAAAGAAACTGAAGAAGACACCCGCACACACACACACAAATGGTGAAATATTCAGTGTTCATAGATTGGAAGAATTAACATTGTCCATAAATCAAACTGATCTGCTGATTCAGTATAGTCCCTATCAAAATTCAAACACTGTTTTCTTCAAAAAATAGAAAACCCTACACTAAAACTTGTATGGAACCATAAAAGACCCTCTATTCAAAGCAGTAATGAGCAAAAACAACAGACACGCTCCCTGATTTGAAAATCTACAACAAAGCTATAGTAGACAAAATAGCATGGTCTGGGCATTAAATCAAACTCATAGACCATTGGAATAGAGTAGAGAGTCCAGAAATAAATACATACATTTATGCTCTGTTGACCTTTCACACAGATGTCAACAACCAACACCTGGAAATGAATAGCCCCTTCCATACATGGTTTTGGGAAAACTGGGTATCCACCTGCAGAAGAATGTTGTCAGTCACTCATGTCACATCACATATAAAAATGCACTCAAGGTATATTAAAGATTTAAGCATAAGATCTGAAACTCTAAAACTAGTGGAAGAAGACAGGAGAGAAAACCACTGTGACGTTGATCTGGGCAAAGGTTTTTTGGGTATGACCCCCAAAGCATAAGCAACTGAAGCAGGAATAGACCAATGGGATTACATCAAACTGAAAAATGTGGTGGGCAGCTAGGGATGAGTGACAGAGTGAAAAGTCAGCCTAATATGTGGGAAAGAATATTTGCAAATCATACACATGTTGAGGGTTAGTATCCAAAATATATGAGGAACTCAAACAACCCAATAGCAAGAAACAAATGACCTACTTTAAAACTAGGCAAATACCTAAATAAGTATTTCTTGAAAGAAGACAAACAAATGGCCATGGGAATGTAAATTAGTATAGCTATATGGAGGGTTTTATGGATGTTCCTCTTAGACATATCTTGTGATCTGGCCACTCCTGGATAGATATCCAAAGAATTTGAAACCTGGATGATGAAGAAATATTTCTACTCCCACATTAATTGCAGTAGAACAAGTACCTCTAGTAATCTCTACAAAGTAATCACTCATTAAAGACTTGTTAAAAAATTGTAATTGAGTATGTTCAAGATAGATAAATGAATGTGTTCAAGATAATATAACAATATGATTAATTTCACAAAAACTCCACCAAAATAAGTATTATTGTCAAATGGTTATAATGTGTATTTTTATACATCATAGGTTAAAAATATGTATTTACTACATTTATTATTAAACAGCCATCAATTAGACTTCAATGTCTAATTACATCATGAGGATATCAGATGATTAATCATTATATCAATAAGTAATATTAGTGTTATTTGTCAGATATTTTGGGTTTTCCTTTTTTTCCTACTCTCTTAAGTTAGACATTATAATGCGATTTGCTTTGAACACCAAAATGTGAAGAGAAGCAACGTTTAATACTTCTGAGTAAATGCACTTAGGAGCCAGTGGTGGATCTGCCACTGTTCTTTCACCTGGCATGGCAATTCATGATAATACTAGTGGTAGCCTCCTGGCATGAGAACAGTATGGAACAGAGCCACTGCCTACCTGAGATAAACTTGTAAAAGGTATGGTGAATCAACCTTTGCTGGTTAAGCGACTAAAATTTAGTAGCCATTCGTCTTGTGCCATAACTTAGCTGATTTCAAATAATAGTGCAAGATAAATGAGATTAAATGTTGGCTCTCAGGAATCTCATAGTTTAAAGAAGGAAACTGTCCTGAAAAGAAGTTAGTATAAACAGTCCAGGACATGCAAGCTAGAGAAGTCAGACTGCAGGAACACAGAAATGCAACTTCTGCATGAGTTAGGGGAGGATTCAAGAAGAGATGGTGCAACGATTGGCCTTGAGGAAAATCTGTAGAATCCTCAGTCAGAAGTGATGTAGAGAAGCATTCCAAGATGGAAAAATGATGTAAGGCATGGTGAGACTTTCAGAATGACAAAGAAGCCCTGACTCTTGGGATGTGTCTTTGTACCCCCATCAGCAACTTGGATCAAATATGAATCTCTTTAGCTCTTAGTGAAATGCTGGAGAACACGCCATGATAATACTGTGCGCACTTGAAGCCTGGCTTTGGTTGTTGCACTTCTTTGGGTGCAGCGTTCTAATACTCGGTCTCTTCCTCTGCAAATTAGAGGCAACGAGCAGTCATATAAAGAGGCTGTGAAGATTGAAGGATGTAATAATATAAGGATAGGCAGAGCGGGCCTAGAGGAGAAGACAGTGAAGGGCACTGCGGGCTGAAGTGACCTGGGAATGTGTCTGGGCTGTCAGAACAAGGGTGCTCTGGGGATGTGTAAAAATTCTGGAACACTGACGTTGCCAAATCATTGCCAATCACATCCCCTTATGAATTTAGTCTTCATGCATTAAGAAGAATCTATGTTTACTCATAAAAAACTATAAATAGAGTGACAGCATTAGCTAATTTAGGCCTGTAAATCAGTAGCAATGGACAATTAGGGCCCCAAGAACACCCTTTATGTACAAAGGCTGCCTTGTCCCTGGTGATTAGACAAGCGCATTTCAAACTCTGCTGAATGCATTTTTGTGGAATGAGAATTTGTCCATCTAAGTGCTTATGGGTGTATTTTTATTCCTTTCAATGCAATATCTTAATGCAGACTCAGGGTATACATGGGATAGAAATGGAAGGGTGAATCTGACTTGGCAGCTTTGACCTCAGTGCCCTATAGCAGGACGTATGCATTCTGGGGAGCATCACCTCAGAGGTCCCTGGCTCTCGGCATAGCAGGTGAACAGGAGAGGCCTTTTAAGTCATTCAAGGGTACTGTAAAAAGCTTGTGGAAAAATGTAATTAAAAGATAAGTTTATTTTATTCAAAAATGGGCAATATTACCTTTGAGGTGTCTCAGAAAGCTCATGGGAAATGCATATTCAAAAGTATGCATCAATTTCAAACATTTTTATTCATATAAGTATCTTCATCTCTTCTACCTTCAAAGATAAGGAGAAGAAATGTGTGAGACAGAACAAATTGTCAGTTGTTTCCTACACATTGCAGTGGGCTTTGGAATCAAACTGTCTCAAATAATGTTCCGGAGTTGCCACTTGCATTGTGGGCAAATTAACTCTCCAAGCTTCAGTTTAATCATCTAAGTGAGGATAGTAAGTTTACTGTCCTTGTGGAGATACAAGAAGAATGGAACAAGCTAGGGAAGCTCAGAATCTCCATAAATGTTCAGCTACCTTCAATGGCTGTGAGTTTTGCCAAGTCATAATGTGATACTACATAGAACAATTAATCATAATGTTTCAGGTTAACAGTTAATGACAGAATAACTGGAAATCTGTGGCACTGCTGGAAGGAATGTCAGATGTTGCAGCTACTTTGGAGGAGAGTTTCTCAGTTTCTCACAAAAATAATCTGCTTACCATATCACCCAACAGTTCCAATCTCAAGTAGTTATCCAGAAAAAATGAAAATGTATACCTTTATAAAACCTGTCCTCAATATTCAGTGCAGTTTTATTCAAAATAGGCAAATAATGGACCGATAAAATGGCCATCAGCTGAGTAGTGAAGGAACAAGTAACCATGCCTCTATAAAATGGAACACTATTCAGCAGTAAGCAAGAATCAACTATTGTTACATGCAGCTAGACAGACAGATGAGTTTCAAAAGTGTATCAAAGTACTGCACATTGGATTATTCCTTTTTGTTTCTATTCTAGAAATGTCAACATTATAGAGATAAGAGATCAGTAATCACCCTGTGGTCTAGTAGGGGAAAGGAGGTTGACTACACAAATACTGGAAAGAACATTTTTGTGTGATATAAATATTCTGTATTTTAACTATGGTGGTAGTTATGTGACTATATTTTTAACAGCCTAACTGTGTATTTTAAATTGTGCAGGGGTTATACATTAATTAAAAGATAAGTTGAGACCATTAGAAAGTAAACTCCCAGGTAGGAAGAACACCACTAGTAAAAAAAAAAGAGAGAGAGAGAGAGAAACCAAGAACTTGGATTTTGAATGTTTAGCTTCCCTAACAATAGAGACGTACATAGACACTTGAGACTATCGTTAGAATTTGGAAATAATGAACTAAGTCAAAAGGTGAATTACAAAAAATCAGCCACCCCTTAGAAAACCTGCGGCTGCAAGTTTATTAGAATACTTTGGGAAGTTGCCTCAACAATTCTGTATGTATACTTGAGAACTAGAATTTGACAAAACATTTTAAGATTTCTTTTAAAAATATCTTGCTATCTAAGCTTACATCCAGAAACAATTTTTCCCTATCAAGACAGCTTCTAAGTTTTACAGCCAGTTTTTAAGTGCCATAGTTTGATGCATTTTTATACAAAGTGATGAAACACACAAACTTCCTCTTTAGAAGGGAGAGAGAACTCAAAAGGAAAAATGCTTGAAGCAGGCCTTTTGAGCATGCTTGTTTTTCATGTTTAAGTATTTTATTGGGCTGCCTTTACAAAGAAAGCCAGCATTCTAAGATAACATTTGAAATGAGGAATCACACTAAGTAACTATACAACTTGATATTTAAATTTTTACTTAAATCAGCATGCAAAAATCAAATACTGTATTGATTAGTTTGCTGTGATAACATTGGAAGGAATAAAAAATCAAAAGGATGCTGTTTTTATACTTTGTTCCTGATCTTCATTGGTGTGACAGTATTTAGATGATATTTACTTTGGTAGATTTTCTTTATTCCTTATTTTATCTTATTATGACAATTACTGTGACTATTATTTGTTTATTCCTTATTTTTTCCTACCTAAATTCTACTTCAGCTTCAGCTTGATTAATTATTGTAGGGGATTTTGTTTTGTCCTTGTTTGTTCTTGCTCTCATTACCACCCAGTGCTGACAATGTCACTATCACTATGTTAGTAATGATGTTGACATTCATTCAGCTACATTCTTATTTTCAATGATTTTGGAGTACCTGTATTTCCAATGTAATATTTTAAGTGGGGGTAATATTAAAAGTGGACTTTACTCTTTAAAAACAATATTGTACAATTTCATGGTGCTTGAGTGTCTTCAATACATTTTACATACAATAGTTCCTTTGTTACTAAGAACTCTCCCAGATACAATCCAGAAATATATTATTATGCCCAGTGTGTTTGATAAAAATGAGGTACACGAAGTCTTTTACCTAGGGTTTCTTGTCAGTCAAGTGGCAAATCAAGCCTCAAATTCTGGCCTTCTGAATCCTTGGTCTACTGCTCTATCATGCTGTCTTTATAATACAATATTTTTGTTCCCCAGTAAGGTGAAAATTGGGACATTGTATTTGTGGTCTGCTTGTCGTATTTTCTCCACCCAGGTCACATGTGATGGAGGGAGAGTTAAAATATTCAGATTGGTGGCCATGTGACTATTCCATCAAGGGCAGGATACAATGAATGATGAGTAATAACAATGTACAGTATTGCAGATGGTTTTGTGGAGTTTTCTGGAAAAACCTATGGGAGATGAGTTATGAAATTCCAGAAAAGTCCTTATGAACCTACAGGTTTTATTCTTTCCTATTGTCCACCTCCCCCCTCACAATTCCATGCACAAATTCTATATCTCTGTCCTTTAGGTAAATGTATTAAAGGCTCTTGTTAAATATATAGTCATTGTTATGTATTGATAGAAAGTTCAGGTAGATTTATTCATTTATTCAACAAATATGACACCAATTATGTACCAGACAATTTTCTAGGAACTGCAGATAAGCAATGAATTAAATGAACAAAGTTCTGGCCTTCATAGTGATTTTAATAATGCACATTGATAGTAGAAATTTATTTTTACTAAATCAGGAAATTTGAAAGGCCTTGAAAATCAACGTTGACTGAGCTAAGTAGTTAAAGAGGAAGGTGGTGTCCAACTTTGGACAGTAGGCCTATTGTAGGGAATATCTGGAATACTGGAACTTTGGGTGTCAGAACATGTGAGGCAGAGTTTGCACCTGTTGCAATAGGAAGAAAGGTCTATTTCACAACTGTACACCTAGGTATCCCTTATGGGACCAAGCAATGATTCTTGAACAAAGCGGAGAAATCAGCCAGTGTCTCAGGGCATAGTATTCCTATTCTCAAGCGTTACAGAGTTGATTAAAGGATCCTTGCTAATCTCAGTTGGAATTACACTTCATTTGGTTGTTTTGGCGGAAGTGACCCATGCTGGATTTGGCAAGGCTTTGGCTTGAAGCTAAGATTTGAGCCCAGATTTGTCCCAGGTGTCCTGTTGCAGTCTTTTGGTAATGGTCATTCAAAAGGGAACTATGCCACAAGGCAGGAGCACAATTCAAGGCCTTTTTTGTCTTATTTGCTAAATCCCAAAATCCAAAGCAAATCACAAGGCCAAGATGGGAAGTACACTTTGATTACCATGGAATGAAAGCAAATAGCCTAGCTACATCTGATAACAAAGTAGAGCAGTACAGTGAGAGGAATGGGGAAAGAGCAAATATTTTTGAAGGATAATTTTAATCAACCACAGAGGAGAAAAGAACTTTAAGGCTAAAAGAACAGATCCACTGACACAAATTGTCTGTGAAAGCATGTTAACATTGTGACTTATTTCTCATTATTTTTTCCATTATTTCATACCCTTTCATTACCACTGTTCTTTCCCCTTTCAGAATTAGTTTCTTTTCTAAATATAAAAATATGCTTACCTCTTAAGACTACATGTACACTGAAATAGCTTAATTTAGTGACTTCCAGCTGACTCTCCAGGATTCTCAAACCATTTAGGGCTGAGTTTTCAATGAGGAAGAAAGCCAAAACAAATGCACCTGCTCTTCCGTTGAGATCACTGAGTTGTAGCACATCTAATAAGGATGCAAGGATTGCAGATCTCAGACTGTATTTGTGCTTCTTCCCAAATGAGCAGAATGAAATTTTAGGAATCATGCCTTTAAAAATATTGCCTTTACAGTCTTAAAAATTTCAGCACATAAAAACATCAAGAAGTCTGAAATATAATGATGGATAACTTGTACTTATTTGCATCATTTTTTTTATTTGGCAGATAGAGTTAGACAATGAGAGAGAGAGAGAGACAGAGAGAAAGGTCTTCCTTCCGTTGGTTCACCCCCCCCCCCCCCGGGTGGCCGCTACAGATGGAACTACACCAATCTGAAGCCAGGAGCCAGGTACTTATCCTGGTCTCCCATGCGAATGCAAGCGCCCAAGCACTTGGGCCATGCTCCACTGCACTCCCGGGCCACAGCAGAGAGCTGGACTGAAAAGGAGCAACCAGGACTAGAACCCGGTGCCCATATGGGATGCCAGCGCTGCAGGTAGAGGATTAACCAAGTGAGCCAGGGCGCTGGCCCCTATTTACATCATTTTTAAAAATAGTAATATTAGGTGTAACTTCCATGTTTTTCTCTTTTTTGCATTTTTTGGTATGTCTCTAAGAAAAATAAGTATCAAAAACACTTTTGCTGTGGGTTACCAGCGACAAAAAGGAAGACCTTTCTCTCTGTCTCTCTCTCACTATCCACTCTGTCCAAAAAAAAAAAAAAAAAAAAAACCTGCAGTTGATGCTCAGGATTTCTTAGAAATATATATCATTTGCCTCATCATGAGCATATGGCACAAGGCCCATTTTCAGTTTCACATAAAATACAGATTGAGTCTTTCAAAACCAATTTTAGGACTTTCCCAACAAGAGATCATGTTAAGTTACATAGCATTAAAATTATACATAAACTGAATATATGAAGACATTGTCACACTTATCTTTTCTTGCCAATGTTCCACTTTTTGGTTGATTCACTACTTTTATGCACAAGAGAAAAAAGTTTTTTAATATGATGATATTTTGTTTTAGAAAAAACTGTTTCAGTGTCCCTTGAAACTTCACTAATGGTAAAAGATGATGGGCAATACATTACAGCTATGTTCCAGCAAAATGTGTATGAAATGTATAAATGTTAAGAATTTGTAATGTTTGTAATATTTCTGTTCCACTATTAATATGGCACATGCAGTTTACTGGAATGATTACATTTTTACTTTCACATATATAATTTAGGAATTACAAGGAAGTGTATTAATTTGCTATGCCTCTTTAGTTTTTAGTTATTTCTCACAGTTTCCATTTTCAACAAACTAAGAATCTGGGTTTTGTACCCAAAACATGCTAGTTTACCTTAAATCTATTCGTTTGGTGACTTTGTATGGAACGCTTAAACATTAAACAATTTATTTGGTAGTTCATATGTGCCATTTTTGTGAAATGAATAAATAAGAATGGAGAGTAATATGTACTCTAAAACTGTATTGTTTTATTTAGAAGATCAACATACTTTGAGTTAGATGATATATTTATTTCAATAGACCAAAAAGTGAGATTTTTGCATATGTTTAGTAATGCTTGAATTTTAAGATGATGGTCCTTTTTAAGAGCCATATTTGTTATTTTACAGAATAATTTGTGACAGCTTTCCAAACATTGATTATATTCCCTGGGGAATGTATATTTTTCATGTATTGAAATTGCTAAGTGAAATTTCATTTTTTCCAACCTAAATATTAATCCTTAGAAAGTGCTACATATTGTACTTTTCTTTTAGAAGTGAATGATGAATGCTACCATTTCAAAGTTCTTAGAAGTTATGCAATGAAAATAATCAACCTTTATAGCTTCCTGTTTTCCTAAAATACTTGGCCATGAAACTATTTCCTTTTCTGTGTGATAACAGTTAATTCCTACGGAATATTCATGATACATTCCTTAAGAAACTCTAATGTTGCATAATGTTTCAACTGTGGTAAGATATCATCATCATAATTATTATTCACTATATATCTACTAGATTCCAGACTCTACTTTGTATGGCCAAGTACATTTTCCACATTTAAAGAATTGAGTCAATTTTTCCTTTTAAGACAAAAGTTTTTAAGATTTGTGTATTAAAGGTTTTAGCCATTCGCTTTCTTTTTCTCTATGATTCTATTTTTCATTTTCTAAAAAGGATTTCACATAAAATATTGAAAACGAGATTATGAACGTGAACATGCTCACTGTGTCAGCAGAGTTGTACGATAAGTTTAAAATTTTGTTTTATGCTCCCTTGTACCCCTGATCTAAAGAAATTGTATTGAGTTTTTGTAATATAAGAGGAATGGCATTTTTCCTGGTGCTAAATTTTGAAAAAAAAATTACATGGAGATTTATGGAAAGGAATTGAACTGATGTAACAGTGAGTGACCTCACCATGATTTTACAGTCAAGGAAAAAACCAACTTCATAGAGCTATTTCTTGTATCGACCTGTCATAAAAGCTGAGGGCATAACATTAAAACACAATTCAGGGAAAACTCTTTTATGAGGTACCATGATAATGTGGTACAAGATATGGAGACTTTTTGTAGTTTAGCATTGTCTAAGGAAAGGACTCATACCATGTAGTAGAGTGAATGAATGGCCCATTCTACATCAGCAGTTCCCAATACTTTCCCAAGTACATTAGATTCACCTGGGGAAGCTAATAATATTAAAAGTCCTTACCTCCAATGGTGGAACTAGAAATGTGCCAGGGGATTTCAACTCAATCTTACCAAGGAGGCAGGTACCAATCCAGCGCACTTGGTAAAGTGATAAGTATGAATACACAACCGATCAAAAAGATAGGGTATGTGTCGATGAGATTTCACAAATAAGACCAGTGTAAGCAACTAATGAAGGATAGAATTAAAAGGGAGAGAATGATCCTGCGGGGGAAACAGGACACACAGCAGACTCATAGAATGGCAGCACTCCTGCCTCAGAATCAACCCTTGGGACATTCGGATCTGGCTAAAAGGTCCATGAGAGTCTCACAGGCATGGAAAGCCATGACACAGTGGCAAAAAACAATCTAAATGAAAGATCCTGGTGAACAAGACCCCAGCAGAAGGAACAGGCCATCAAGGAGAGAGGCGCCTTTCTCTGAAGGGAAGAAGGAACCTCCACTGTGATACGGCCTTGACTAAACAATTCGGAGTACGTGAACTCAAGGGGCTTCCATAGCCTAGACAGCTCATAGCAAGAGTCTCGGGTGATTGCTGACGTCATAAGTAAGAGTGCCAATTGTTAAATCAACAACGGGAGTCACTGGGTACATTCTCCCCACATAGGATCTCTGTCCTTAATGTGTTCTACTATGAAACTTAAAAACAACACTACTAGTCAAACAATACCCTATATCTTGTGCGATTGTGTGAGTGCAGCCTGTTGAAATCCTTGCTTAGTATATACTAAGTTGATCTTCAGTATATGAAGGTAATTGAAAATGAAACTCGATGAAGGGCGGGATGGGAGAGGGAGTGGGAGAGGGGAGGGCCACGGGAGGGAGGGAGGTTGGGGGGAAGCCACAACAATACGAAAGTTGCACTTTGTAAATTCACATTTATTAAATAAAAAAAAAAACTATATAACAAACAAAAAAAAGAAAAAGAAAAAAGAACTTAATACTTTACCCTTTTAGTATTTTTTATGTTCTACTTAAAACTATTGGTTGAACTCTGTAATTAATACACAATTACTCTTAAGTGTTTAATTAATGCTATAACTAGTACTCAAATAGTATTTTACACTTTGTGTTTCTGTGTGGGTGCAAACTGTTGAAATCTTTACTTAATATATGCTAAATTGATCTTCTGTATATAAAGATAATTGAAAATGAATCTTGATGTGAATGGAAGGGGAGAAGGAGTGGGAGAGGGGAGTGTTGTGGGTGGGAGGGAAGTTATGGGGGGGGAGCTATTGTAATCCATAAGCTATACTTTGGAAATTTATGTTCATTAAATAAAATTAAAAAAAAAATCCTTCGTCCAATCCTCAGCCTTGAGGGTATGGGCTGGGACCTAAGGAAGTCTTCCCTTTATAAACCTGTTTTATTTTTTAAGAAAAAGAGAGATTTATTTATTTGTTTGAAAGGCAGAGTTATAGAAAGAGAGAGAGAGGGAGAGATCCTCTATGCAGTGGTTCACTCCTCAGATGGCTAAAACAGCTGGAGCTGGGCCAAACTGCAGCCAGTATTCAGGAGCTTTCTCCAGGTCTCCCACGTGGGTGCAGAGGCCCGAGCACCTGGACCATCCTCCGCTGCCTTTTCAGGCCACTAGCAGGGAGCTGGATTGGAAGTGGAGCAGCCAGGTCTTGAATTGGCGCCTATATGGGATGCTGGCACTGCAGGCAGCAGCTTTACCTGCTATGCCACAGCATCAGCCCCTATAAACCTCTTTAGATAATTCTGATATCTGACCAGGTTTGGAATCAGATAATTTCCCCAAGAATATCATGTTTTTATCAGTTGGCCTCTTTATGTGACCTGTTTGAGAGGGTTCTAAAGGTTGAGTAATATTCCTGCTTGTGGACCTAGAGTGAAGCTATTGCACAACAAAGGCTGTAATCATTCAAAGCAGTTATTAACCAAGAGAAATGTACCTAGGGCAGCCGGGCCTCTGAAACGCATGACTAGTGAGGGAAATAGGAGGGACCAGGGAAAAAGAGAAGTGAAGAGAGGATAAAGAGGACTCAGGACTGTTGAATTCAAACATATGCAGGGATTGTCTTTGGGAAAGGCAATGAAATTGTTCTCTACAACTTTTTGAAGTGGAGTTAGGAACAATGTGAGTTACATAAAAGTAGATTTCAGTAAATATTTTTAAAAAATATATGCTAATAGAAATCTTTAACAGCAGAGTCAGCTATCTTAAAGTTACTGAATTGTTTGAGTACAGTAGACATATGAATATTATAGACTTTAATAGCTTTGATGGAAGGTGTGACAAATTTAGAGTTTTTTTTTATCTTTTGTTTTATCTTCTAAGAGATTTATTTGGGGGCTGGCACTGTGGCACAGTGGGTTAAAGCCCTGGCCTGAAGTGCCGGCATCCCATATGGGCGCCTGTTCTAGTCCTGGCTGCTCCACTTCCTATCCAGCTCTCTGCTATGGCCTGGGAAAGCAATAGAAGATGGCCCAAGTCCTTGGGCCCCTGCACCCACATGGGAAACCTGGAAGAAGCACCTGGCTCCTGGCTTCGGATTGGCGCAGCTCCAGCAGTTGTGGCCATTGGGCAGGGAATCAGTGGATGGAAGACCTCTCTCTGTGTCTCTACCTCTCTCTGTAACTCCGTCTTTCAAATAAATAAAATGAATCTTAAAACAAAAAGATTTATTTGAAAGGCAGAGTTACAGAGAGAGAGAAAGGGAGATATCTTCCATTTACTGGTTCACTCCCCAAATGGCCGCAATGACCTGAGCTGGGCTGATCAAAGCCAGGAGCCAGGAGCTTCTTCCAGGTCTTCCATGTGAGTGAAGGGGCCTAGACACTTGGGCCATCTTGCCAGCTTTCTCAGGCACATTATCAGGGAGCTGGATCAGAAGTGGAGCAGCCAGGACTGGACCCAGCGCCTATGTGGGATACTGGCACCGCAGGTGGCAGCTTTACCCGCTAATCCACAGTACCAGCCCTAGTTATAGAGTTAGAAAACTTCTAATATCTTTCTGTAAACCTGGGCCTTCAAGTAAGAGATTTATACAAAGTGCAGGACTGGAACTTTAGAAGTGATGCTGAAGAGCAGGGTGAACATTGGTTATGTGTCATTAAAAGCATTGTGTAACCTCGGTGAACACAGAGTAATGGGGGATATATATGTATGAAAGTATAATAGGGCCGGCGCCGTGGCTCAATAGGCTAATCCTCCACCTTGCGGCGCCAGCACACAAGGTTCTAGTCCCGGTCCGGGCACCGGATTCTGTCCTGGTTGCCCCTCTTCCAGGCCAGCTCTCTGCTGTGGCCCGGGAAGGCAGTGGAGGATGGCCCAAGTGGTTGGGCCCTGCACCCGCATGGGAGACCAGGATAAGCACCTGGCTCCTGGCTTCGGATCAGCGTGATGTGCCGGTCGCAGCGCGGTGGCTGCGGTGGCCATTGGAGGGTGAACCAACGGCAAAAAGGAAGACCTTTCTCTCTGTCTCTCTTTCTGTATCTGCTTGTCCAAAAAAAAAAAAGAAAAAAAAAATATATATATATAATAGACTAGAGGGAAGTGTTTAGCTTGATAGTTAAGATACCAGTTTATCAGTTAAGATACTAATAGCCTGTACCAGAGTACCTGGGTCCAATACCTGGCTCAGGTACTTGAGCCTAGCTTCTTACTACTGCATTCTCTGATGGTCAGTGGTAATTGCATTCCTGCCACCCACATGGGAGATCAGGAATGAGTTCCCAGCTGCCAGCTTCAGCTTGGTCCAGTACTGGACATTGAGGGCATCTGCAGAGTGAATTGGAGGATGGGAATTGCTCTCTCTCCTCTCTCTCTCCCTCTCTCTCTCTCTCCCTTTCTCCTCTCCTCTCTCTTCTCTCTCTCCTCTCTCTCCCTCTCCTCTCTCACCCTCTTCTCTCCTCACATTCTCTCCTCTATCTCTTTCTACTCTCTCTCTCTTTCCTCCTAAACTTCCCAAATAAAAATTTTTATAAAATATAATATTATATACTTTACATTTAACATTTCAGCGAAAAAAGAGACAACCTGTATTACATTAATAAATCTGTATCCCCGTGTTTGATCTTACTCTTTTTATTTGTCTTGAAGTTAATTAATTTTAGTTAAAAATTAATAATGTCAGAATAAAATAATATAGTAATGAAACAGAATTCAGCATGTGGAACTAATGCTGTGGTGACTTATATAGACAGGGCTTTGCAAATGCTGTCAATTAGTTATTTTTTTAGTCTACCTACCACAACAAACAATTTTGAGGACAATGCATTAATCCACATAAGGGCTTTTGAGTCTGTATCATACCATAAATGCTTAATAAATGGAAGTTATTATCATTGCTGGTACAATTAATAATGAACAGACTGATGTGCTTTTAAGATGTGAATATGGCACTCAGCATTCTATGACACAGAACAGGTATCTTGTAAGTATTTGTTCATTAATGATGCCTAATCTCTGTGTAATGATTTATAAAGATATCATAGCAGGGCTTCCCAGTGAGGTTTAGATTACCATTTTGTGTCTTATTTGCAAAGTAGACATTTCTTGAATTTCTTCCCAGTACTTGGGGTGCTGCTATTGAACAAAATCTTGTTCATGTAAAGGCCTGTGTTTCTCAGAGAAGCTGGTTAAGGATTAATGACAATCTCTAGCCTGGAAGTCTTCTTGGAGTTCCTACATTTGAGTTGAGTTTTGAAAGGACTAAACATTAAAGTAGAGGGAAAAGGGTGCAGACAATTTGATGTAAGAAAAATGGGATATAGAATGGAAATTAACTCACACAATGGTGTTCTAAAAATGTGAAATAGAGTTATCTTGCTTGAGAAATGGGCTATGTTAGGAATGAAAAGGAGGTTAGTGGCTAACGACAATGTGTGGGTAAGATACCTTAGAACTAAATAGCTGTGTTTGTGTTTCATGTGGTGGGGACCATGAAGCTCTTTCACAGAATCTGTAAAGGATTTTGGAATTTGGAAATAACAAATGTAAATTAACAAAAAGGCAATCTCAAGAGGTTTTTCAAAAGAATAGAGGACTCAATTACTTTTGATGATTAAAGAGAGAAGGGCCAGAGTGGCATCAAGGTTGTGAACATCAGTAGTGAGGGGATTTAATTAACAATGACATAGAATTTGGAAGGTGATTAAGTCTGAGAAGAGGAGGGTTATAAAGTCCTTATGCAACACATGCTCTTATATGATTTTTTTTAACTTCCTAAGCAGGTAAATCGGTTGAGAAAATGGTTAAAATTAATTGAAAGTAATGACTGAAATATTTCAGTAATGCTTTTCCAACTTTCATTTTCACATTTTATTTTATCTATTTAACATCCACTTAAATCCCACCAAGGAACCATTATGGACCTCTCAGTAGATATTTATTTAGCTAGCTGGCTCCCAAATGAGAAGAGAATGAATGTTTTGTGCAGAGAATGCATATTGAGATACATAGAACTAACCCAAAATCATTATTCAAAGAACTGTGGTTTTGTGATGCAAAGAAAAAGCAGGAGTCTTGTTAGTTGTAAAACAGGCTTGATGATTATTTTTACTGATACCATTCGTTCTCTCTATAACCAAATTTCACTTTTTACCCTGGAATGTTCATACTGTAGACAACTATTTTCTGACAACAGTGTCTTACTCTTATCCAACAATGCAATGTGGTAAGGGATGTGAAATAAATAAAGATTAGTGCTTGCAAACTGAGTTACAGTTCCTCCCTCAGTATCCATGGAAAGTTAGTTCCAAGACCTCTGATACCCACAGATGCTCAAGTTTCCTGTATAAAATGCTGTGGTACCAAGTGTTTGCATATAACCTATGCAATCCTCCTGTGTACTTTAAATTTCCCCTTATGACATATAATACCTAATACAGTGCAATTGCTGTGTATGTAGTTATTATACTGTATTTTTAGGAGAACAGTGATAGGAAAAATGTCTGTACATGCTCAGTAGAGATGCAGTTTTATCCCAATATTTTCTACCTCCAGTTGTTTGGATCTGAGGACCCATCTTCAAGGAGAGGCAACTGTATTCAGTTACAATTATATGACCCTTGCTCAAACCTGAATGACGGTGAAATCATTTCTTTCCCAATTACATGTATCATGTTTTGGTATCATGCTATTTAAAAAAATTTTTTTAAAAATAAAAGTAACTTTTTTATTGTAGGAAATTTAGAAAATACAGGACAAGTAAATAAACATATTAACAAGAATATAAAAAAAATCATCCCTTCCAGTCATCTGGTTATGACCACCATTTATATTTGGTTGAATATTTTCATAGGATTTGTCTTCTTCAAAGCAATTTCATTCAAAAAAAAAAAAGAAAGAAAATAAAAGCAATTATCTTCAGAACAGTATCTCAGCCTCAGTCTTAAATGTCTTGCCCCTGGTTGACATATGTTTCTTTTTTCATAGAGTTTTAATTTAATTTTATTTTATTTGACAGATGGAGTTAGCAGTGAGAGAGACAGAGAGAAAGGTCTTCCTTCCGTTGGTTCACCCCCCAAATGGCCGCTACGGCCAGAGCTACGGCGATCTGAAGCCAGGAGCCAGGTGCTTCTTCCTGGTCTCTCATGCAGGTGCAGGGCCCAAGCACCTGGGCCATCCTCCACTGCCCACCTGGGCCATCCTCCACTGCCCTCCCGGGCTACAGCAGAGAGCTGGACTGGAAGAGGAGCAACGGGGACTAGAACCCGGCGCCCATATGGGATGCCAGCGCTGCAGGTTGAGGATTAACCAAGTGAGCCATGGTGCCGGTCTCTTTTTTATAGAGTTTTAAAAAAAATTTATTTAAGATAAACAAATTTTTGTATCATGTTATTTTGAAGCAACATATTGTGCTTCTAAGAAGAAACTGTGGTGTTTCACAAGTAGATTTATGCCAGTTTTTCCAACTCACAAACCACCAAACAAAATATATGACACAGGACCAGATGAGATAACCAAAGGCATGTGGGATTCATAGCACAGTTCCAGACTCATTGCAGGTGTTTAGGAAGTTAAACTGGTATTATTTACTTCATTATTTTTCTGTTTTATTGTTTGCTTTTCATATTTAAATAGATTTACACTTCTTGGAATTCTTGTTTTGCTACATTCCTTTTTCAATTTATTTCATCATTTTTACTTAGACGCTTTTCATTGAGAGTGTTCATATTCTTATTTAAGGTGGTGTGACTGCCATTAAATAGCCTCCTCTATCTCACATATTCAACTCAATGATTGTTTTTTGAAATAGGACACTGGTTCTCAGTTGGGCTGAAAGACAGACCAGTTAGCTGTGAAGAGTGTTGGAAATGGGAATACTAAAAGCTACAAATTCATATTTTTTAAAAAGATTTTTTTCTATTTGAGAGGCAGAGTTATATATTGAGAGCAGGAGAGACAGAGAGAAAGGTTTTCAATCTGCTGGTTTACTCCCCAAATGGTTAAAACAATGGGAACTGAGCTGATCTGAAGCCAGGAGTCAGGAGCTTCTTCTGGGTCTCCCAGGTGGGTGCAGGGGCCGAAGCACTTGGGTCGTCTTCTACTGCTATCCCAGACCATAAGCAGAGAGCTGGATCAGAAGTGGAACAGCCAGGACAGGAACCGGTGCCCCTATAGGATGCCAGTGCCACAGGTGGAGGCTTAGCCTACTACACCACAGTGCCAGCTCCTTATAATTTCATCTTTTAAATAAATTATCTCTAGCAGACTATCCTTTTATCCTTACTTTTAGACCAATGTGCTTTCTTTAGTAGCAGATGAAAGGGTAGGACTTTGGTTTGTGTGATTGGATCCCATGGTGATATGTTCTCAGAGAAGCACCATCTGTCATGGGTGCCAGAGGAACAATCCAGACTGAGTCTGCTGATCCAGACCATGTTTCTTCCCTTGCTAGAGAATATTAGATGTCTTTTGGATGTTTCTGTTTTCTTCCAAATTACTGTGGGATGTCTCTCCTCTCCTCTCCTCTCCTCTCCTCTCCTCTCCTCTCCTCTCCTCTCCTCTCCTCTCCTTCCCTCCCATCCCTCCCCTCCCCTCGCCTCCCCTCGCCTCCCCTCGCCTCCCCTCGCCTCCCCTCCCTTCTCCCTTCACCTCTCCTCCCCTCTCCTCCCCTCTCCTCCCCTCCCCTCCCCTTCCCTCCCCTCTGCTCTCCTCCTCCCCTCCCCTCCCCACTCCTCTCCTCTCCTCTCCTCCCCTCTCCTCGCCTCCCCTCGCCTCCCCTCTGCTCTCCTCCTCCCCTCCCCTCCCCACTCCTCTCCTCCCCTCTCCTCCTCCTGCCCTCCCCTCCCCTCCCCACTCCTCTCCTCCCCTCTGCTCCCCTCTCCTTCTCCTCCCCTCTCCTCCCCTCCCCTCTCCTCCCCTCCCCTCTCCTTGCCTCCCCTCACCTCCCCTCCCCTCTCCTCTCCTCCCCTCTCCTCCCCTCCCTTCTCCTCCCTCGCCTCTCCCCTCCTCTCCTCCCCTCCCCTCCCCTTCCCTCCCCTCTCCTCTCCTCCTCCCCTCCCCTCCCCACTCCTCTCCTCTCCTCCTCCTCCCCTCCCCTCCTCTCCTCACTCCTCTCCTCTCCTCTCCTCTCCTCCTCCTCCCCTCCCCTCCTCTCCTCACTCCTCTCCTCTCCTCTCCTCTCCTGCTCCCCTCTCCTCCTCCTCCCCTCTCTTCTCCTCTCCTCTCCTCCTCTCTCCTCCCCTCCCCTCCCCTCCGCTCTCCTCCTCCCCTCCCCTCTCCTCCCCTCTCCTCCTCCCCTCCCTTCCCCTCTCCTCTCCTCTCCTCCTCCCCTCCCCTCTCCTCTTCTCCTCCCCTCTCCTCTTCTCCTTCTCTCTCCTCCCCTCTCCTCCCCTCCCCTCTCCTCTTCTCCTCCCCTCTCCTCTTCTCCTCTCTCCTCCCCTCTCCTCCCCTCCCCTCTCCTCTTCTCCTCTCTCCTCCCCTCTCCTCCCCTCCACTCTCCTCCTCTCCTCCCCTCCCTTCCCCTCTCCTCCTCCCCTCCCCTCCCCTCCCTCCCCCTCTCCTTCCCTCCCCTTCCACCCCTCTCCCCTGCTCTCCCCTCCTCTTTTCTCTTGCTTCCTCCCTTCCTTCCTCCCTTCCTCCCTCCCTTCCTTCCTTCTTTATAACAAAAAAACTCTCTCTAAATCTGTACTATACTAAGACTATACTTCATATGTGACTGTCTAAATAGTTCAGACAGACAGGAATTAATGTGGGGAAAATGACAAAGAGTTAGCTGGAGTTAGAAGCCTGGTAGAGTCTGCCCAACCAGGCCTTCCTGAGGTTCTTACCTGCAAGAAAGTTAGATGTCCAGGGAAAAGGGAAAAGAAATTCCTTTTCTTTCTTGGACCTAACACTCAAAAGAGAAAACCTCTAGCTTATTCCTGCACTCACTAGTGCACACATTACTGTTTGTGGGTGATGGTTGAGAAGAGAGAACTCCCTCAAACATTCCACCCCTACCCAGCTGGCACAGGTGGGATTAGAAAGGAAGCTTTGAGCTGGTTGGTTTATCTTCTAGGAGCTGTTAGAACTGTGGGGGAAGGATGTGGAGATTTTTGTCCCTCTCCAAACCCTTCCAAAATGAAGCTGTTGAAGCATTGTCATGCAGGAATCCTTTTTGAGAAATCATGAGGATGGCACTGTCGCAGGAAAAGGGATATTTTGAGAAATAATCCACCACCCATTTATTTCCTGTGGCCCAGTCCACCTCCTCAGCCACCCTGTTTCTTTGCTAAACTCTCTGTCTCACTTTCTCTCTCCTCCCACTTCTTACTCTAGCTCTGGCTTCCAACATCCCCTCCTCTTCTTTCTCCTCTCCACATCTCTCCTTTTAAATCTTTTCTTTCCGATAGCGAAGTCCTTCATCCAGAATTGCACATTTAAGTATTAAAAAACTCTCTTCCTTTCATCATTCCTTCTTTTCTTAGTTCAACTTTAGCCTACATTTGCATCAGTTGTTTCCATTCTTTATCTCCATTTTTTTTTAAAGATTTTATTTATTTATTTGAGACAGACAGTGAGAGGTAGAGACAGAGAGAAAGGTCTTCAATCTGCTGGTTCACTCCCCAATTGGCTGCATTGGCTGGAGCTGCGCCGATCCGAAGCCAGGAGCCAGGAGCTTCCTCCAGGTCTCCCGTTTTGGGTACAGGTGCCCAGCACCTGGGCCATCTTCTGCTGCTTTCCCAGGCCACACCAGAGAGCTCAATCAGAAGAGGAACAGCCAGGACTAGAACCAGTGCCCATATGGGATGCTGGTGCCGCAGGTGGAGGATTAACCTAATTGTGCCAATTGTGCCATGGTGCTGGCCCCATATCTCCATTTTCACATCTCCTTTTTTCTCTTAGACACACTGCCATTCTACTTGAGTTTCATCTTTTTGTGTTCTTAGAGAATTCAAAGCAAGGTTTCAGTCCTCATTGTCTTTGATGCCCCCTCCCCCAAGTCCCCAGTGCTACACTGACAGTTACTTTCCTTTCTGGAAATACCTTCCTTTTACTAAGTGTTATTGTTTTTGTTATTCTTTATGAGACGAAGAGAGTCTCTCTCAAAGGTTTAATAACAGGAAATTTCTGGACCTCTAGGGTTTTCTGTGGTTATATTGTGTTTTATGGGCAACAAGTAGCTTTTGGAGAATACATGTAAGTTATTAAGTAGAAAAATGTAGGTGAGACAGTATGTAGGTGATGATCAGATACTTTTAAATCCATGGGCATATAATATTTCAGAAATTGGGGAATAGAGAAAGGAACTGATTGTATTGACAGAAAATAGTGGTTGGGGTGAAAAGAAGTTAATTGGATATGTTGCTAAAATCTTGGAAACAACATTAGGATCTTGTAGAGTGAAGTCTATTAGAATTCCACAGCCCAAAGGATGATAAACAAGGTAAGTTTGAAAAATCCAGAAGACCTAGGACTTAACTTGTTACCTATTACTGTCTTTTTTTAAATCAGTCTTTGAAAAATTTGTATATCCACAATTTAAAATCTCCCATTAATCTCTGTAGTGACTCTTGAATCTTCTTATCACCTTTATTTTAGAATTGTGGTCTTTTTGTCTGGCTTTGTGAGTAATTTCTGACCTCTTCAGAAGGAAGTCAACAACCCTCATCACTCATTGTGAAAAATAACTAGCTGGTTTCTCTTTTATTATAATTAGGAATCTACCCCACCTATTTTCCAGGTTGCTTTAAAAATAGAAATTGCTCAAATGTAGCTTTTGAAATTTCCTTAAATGCACATTGGACGTATAAACTAGTCCTGTTGGTTTGTGATTAGTACATCTGGTTTCTCCAAACATCAATACTGAATTTTCTCTTCTAGTGTAGAATTTTTACATCTTCTTTTTATAGGTAACAGTCATATAAACTCATTTTTTCACTGTTAAATTGACATGAACCTGCAATTTATATAGAAATGAATTAAGTAATATTTTCAGCTTTTATTCTAGAATTTGTGAATGGAAATTAGAACAATATTGAAGATACTCTTTGAAAATGCATTTGAAGATTTTTATCCCTTGCACTCTGTCTTGCAAATGAATCACTTTTTATCTTTTCCAGTTGTTTTTTCCATTGAAGCACTTTTTTCTGTATACCAGATTACTTGTCTTGCATCCCACCTTCTCTAGTATTCAGTATTCCCATTGGCATTAGGGTCACTCTACATTTTTCTTTTAGGCAACTCAATGCTGCTTTCATCCATGTTCTGGTGTTGCATTTGGAGAATATGGTATTATGATGCTGGAATAGTGTTTAAAAACTTTGTATGAGATTATTTTATTACTTTCAATGATGCACCTGTATCACAAAACAGTGATATTAATATATGCCTGATGATATCAGACTGTCACCTTACAATTGATTTTTTTTTCATTTTTAGTCCTCTTTTAAATGTTAAATTTGAGTGCTGCATGGAATGATGGGAAAAGCATTAGCTTTAACACCAAACTGATTTGAATTCATATCTTGGCTTCTTAAGGTATCAGCACTTGCCATTTACCTTTGGAAAACTAATTATCTCTTAGCTCCACAGTTTCTTTAACTCTCAAGTGGAATAATCATACTCCCTTGCAGAGTTGTATGCAGATTGAATTAGGTATACCATGTATATTTTGTTACATTGTAGCTGTTTAATATAAATTTTTCTTGTTTTCCTACCTTGTTTAGAAAAATCAGAAGAAAAAAGGATTAACTTTCTTTTTATTATTAAGAAATTTCTTCATGTAAAATGATTTAACAACTGTGTTTGATGAAATATTGCCTAGAATCTATTCTAAATCACTGTGTTTCACATATTAAACTTGTTATTCAAGCTTGATGCCTCTAGCAATGTATACTTTTTGTCTTACTCGTTTCACATGACATATAACATGGCTGTTATATGTCAGGCACTATTCTAAGCTCATTGACATATGTCAGTGAACCAAAAAGGCAAGAATCCCTTATCGCCAGAAGCTCATATTTCAACAATGAGAGACAGTAAATTTCTGTAAATTTTGGAACACAGAAAAAAACACTGGGAAGTACATGGTTATGGAGAGGTGGAGGCACTCCATAGTTGGCATAAGTAGGATGATCAGTGTAGGAACCATCAAAATTTTACCTTTGAGCAAAGATTTGAAAGATATATTTGGTCATAAATGCATTGGGGATGAGTATTCCAGACAGAAGGAAAGGCTGATGCAGAGCCCTTAAGGCGGGGTGGAGGGTAGTGAATAATAAGAAATGAACTCAGAGAGTTACGGGAGGCCAGGTGGTAACCCAAGGACTCTGGCACTTTGTAGTGAGAAAGTGAGGAACTGTTACAGGGTCTTGAGCACAGGTGTCAGGAGATGACTTTCCTTTTGAAAGAACCACTAGCCATTGTGTTTAGAACAGACTCTCAGAGGAGGGCAAGGGTGGATGCTGGACAACCAGTTAAAAGTCTGTGGTGGGAATGCAGTAAACAATGATATTGGTGCGGGGCAGGGTGGCAGTAGTGGAGGAATTGAGACATTGTCAGATTCCACACACATATTGAACATAGATAAAACGGAAACAGAATGTGAGAGGTAAAGAGGAATCCAGTGTGAAGCTTGGGCCTAAACAGCTAGAGAAATCTGTTAAAATCATTCAAAGTGGAGATTGCTCCTGGAGTATCACGTTTGGAGGGAAAAATGATTGTTTCAGAAGTGATTTTGAGAGGTCTATTCGATAGCCAAGTGAACATGGTGAGGATGCAGTTGGGTATGTGATGCTGAAGTTAAGAAGGGAGCATTAGGCCAGAGAAAGGGATTTTGCATGTTTTGGGTGTCTTTGAGTCTAATGCCATTTTGAAGAATGGCTTGAAGCATTTAATGGGAGGTTTAGGGGTAGTATGGCTGGATACAGAGTCCCTGAAGTCATTTCTTATTGATTTTATCTGTTTCTATGTATTATTAATCACTGATCAGAAATTCAGAAAATTAGGTATTTGAAAACTGTTTCATTTTCCCAATTTTACATCATTTTAACTATCTTAATATCTATTAGGACTAATTCAAAATAGTACAACAGTTGGGATGTTAAAAGAAGTATACTTATTTCCCCAGTAGTATTTGAATATAGTTGTTGTCTCCTTTGATGATAAGAAAATTCAAAAACCCTATGATTTGAACAAAAATTAAACATGACATCTTCTATTATTTGGCAGTTTCCTGCACAGTAACTAGCTTAATGATGTTACTTACCAAAGGTAAAAAAAAAATCTAAAATTCGAATTCAGATGAATTTGTAAAATAGTCATGGTGGTTTTCTTTGGGGGTGTGGGTAGGGGGAGAGGCACAGAGGGTAGTGACTGCAGGCACCAAAATGGAAAGTCAAAGAGAGAAAGTAATTATGTAAATTGTGTTTCTTGAAAGCTTTTAGAGTTTTTAATTCACATACTCTAAGTATCTGGAAGCACATTTAGTTCCTGTTTAGAGAGATGAAAGCCTTACCATAGCCTCATCTGCAGGCTTGTGGCAATGTGAGTTTCTCCCATGTGTACATGCAGGGAAGAGTAGAAGTGGCTGAGTAGGCAGTTGGCAGCCATTCATTGCATTGATTGCAGTCATTCATAAAACCCAGCAGTGCAGAGGGTGGAGTCATGAGGCACAGTCCCTTGGGGTGGTTGCAGAATATTTTATTTGCATAAATCTTCAGTGATGCTACAGTGGTGAGGGAATGGTCACATGCAGTGAGAAGGCTGTAAAAGTCCATGTCTGATAAATCTCTGAGTAATTAAAAATGTTGCAAAGATTAAGAGGTTAAATTCCTGACTTAGTCCATGAATCCTTTGTAATTCTGGAAAGTCAGCATTCTGACATTGTTTGTGGTCTCCTTATGTCTGATTGATGAAATGAATGACTCATGTTCAGAGACAGACACTTAAGAGCTGCATCATAGTGAAATAACATTACTGTGTTTCTTAAATTATCAGGGATCTATACCATTATAGTAAGTCTGTCTGATACAAGGGAGATAATGGAAATTACTAAGGCTAAGCAATACAATACATTAAAATTGTCAAAACTGTAAAGGCTTGATTCCTCTAAACTGTGATATAATTCAATTATAAATTTAATGAAATATTAATCCACACAAGCTAACAAAAACCTTTTGAGTATATTATATTTTATATATCTTGTTCTGAATATAAGGTTTTTAAAAATATATAGAGGAAATTATAGCTAAAAAAGAAGTTAGATTAGAAAATGTAGGAATATATATTACTATGGCTAGGAGTCCTCCCAAAATTATTGAATAGTAAGCATTCTGAATGCTTTCCCTTAAAAATTCAGATTGATTAGTTAGCTTCATCTCCTTTATCCTGAATATATGCCTTGTCGTCAAAATATTTGTTAGTATAGAAAATGTGTTGCTTTCCTGTTTTACATATTGAAATTAATTCTGAATATATTGTTTATAAAATTAATGTTATATTTTCATTACTTAATAAAACTTTAAAGTTCAGAAATTCAAATGAACTTTTTGTTAGAAAAATTCTGTAGTACATGACACAGCAGCAGTATGTCAACAATTGTAATTTCAAACCATAACCACTATCCTTGACATTTTGTTACAAAGACATTGCCAAGTTTTAAACAGAAAAAAAAGTGTTTTGCTTAGAAATTGATCCTTAGTGCTGTTTAATGCTTTATGTTTGTTAGAAAATAATCACATCAAAGCATATTAAGACAAACTCTAAATGGTAGATTTCTTTTCTTTCAAAGCTTTGTATAAATACCTAAGACTTGAGGGGTAAAAAGAAGAACCAAGATTTCTCACAGATATAATTAGATTTTTACCAACTTGGTGATATTTCAGATATTTTCACAAACCATTGCATATAGATTAAACATGCTGCATATACTATTTTTACTTGAGTGAAAATTGCTGAAGATTTTCCAGTGCTATGAAATTTAATTTCCTGGGCATTGTACCTTGTATGAGTTAGATCAGAGTTTCAGACCTCAAATTTCCTAGAATATTACTCCTCCCTCACAATTGTGTTCCTGAATGTTCTCTTGACACTGATGCATGATTGGCCTCCAAGTAAACTGGAATGAGAACAAAAGACTTTATGGTTACAGTGGATGCTTTCGACTCAAATCTCCTGACTAAGCAATTGAGAAGTTAGCATCAGTGCTTGACAAATGCCCCATTTCTTTACCCTGATCCCTGGTGGAAGGTGTGTTGAGGCTTTGAAATGACACCATTTTCTTTCCTTGTCAAGTTGTATATTGATTTTTAAGTCATCCTTGACTTTGGAAAGAGCAGTGTGTGTGTTTGTGTGTGTGTGTGCACGTCTCTGTGAACTGTGTCCATGTGTCCTGTATCATTTCTTTCAGAAGTGGAGAACATTGCCATGCACCTTTTAGCTCTGGGAAAACAGTTGATCTAGCAGCCTCACCAGTGATTCACTTCTGGAATAACATGACTGGCCTTCACTGTGAGCAGTGTCGTTGAATCTCCAAGAAGCCTCCGTGAAAGCTCTTAAAACACAGATTCGTGCTTGAGGACCCTGGGTCCCAGGGCGCGTGTCCATTTAGCACAGTCCAAGATGTGAGGGCTCCGTGCTGTAATCAAGGCTGCCCTGTATAAAGCTGTGTTTGGTTTGGAGCATTTGAGGGGAAGGAATATCTGAACCTTCTTAAATACAGCCTCAGATGGAGTTTTTTCTTAAGTATTATTTTTAATTTTTGCCAGTGACTCTCTCCAGTGCTCATTAAATTCTGTTCACATGAGAATGAGAATATCCTCTCCTGCTGCCCTTTGGGGCTTTGATATATTGACCACCCTCTGCAATTTTTCATCCTTTTTGATTATAGAAGACTTACTGTTTTCCTCTTAAATTTTGGAGGAAACTCCTCTTCCTGTTTTACACACACACACACACACACACACACACACTTTTTATACATAAACATCCCCTTCCATCTCTCCATATCTTCCTCTCAGAGTGTGACAGGCATTTTTTAAAAAGATTTATTTATTTGAAAGGCAGAGACACAGAGCAAGAAGGAAAGAGAGCAAGCGAGACAGCGAGACAGCAAGTTTCCATACGCTTGCTCACTCCCTAAATGGCCGCTGGACCAATTGAAGCCAGGAGCCAGGAGCCTCCTTCAGGTCTCCCATGTGGATATAGGGGTCCAAGGACCTGGGCCGGTCCTCCACAGCTTTCCAAGGCACATTAGCAGGGAGTCGGATCGAAGTGGAGCAGCCAGGACATGAACCAGCTCCCATATGAGATGACGGCACTGTAGGCAGAGGCTTAACTTTCTACGCCCCATAAAGGGCATTTTGAACATAGGCCATGTCTTTACACGTCTCAGATCTCTTTTTCATAAGCAGAAAGACCTGCGTGATGATTTATGCTGTGAAACAAATGTCCGTATCTTTCAGTAAGATAGCCAAAGCTACAGAAAATCCTGCTCAATTTTTAAACATCAATGCAACAGCTGTTCCTATTTTTAAGCTTTCAGATGTCTTCATATGGTGAAGCCAAAGCTTTCAGTAGCTTTTCTGCTATGGGGAAAGCTGCTGACAATCATTTTATTGATGCTAAAAGGAAAATCAAATAAAGAGGCTAGCATAGATTATATTTGGGTGTAATTGAGCTTCAGGAAGCCTGGATCAAAGATTTCCAACTCTAGGGTTTCTCCAGGGCCCCAAGGTTGATATTGAAGGGGCTTGCAAAGATTTTCCCTTAGATTGTGTGTTCAGTACCATGTTTAATTTCCAGATGTGTTCTACCCTTTTTATAATTAATAGTGCGTTGTGCTGTCTATCATGCGCCCCAGGTGTGTTGTCAGGGACATGGCGAAGCCTGCTGCCTGCAAAACACCAAGAAATGCTGAAAACCAGCCTCACCAACCTTCACCGTGAGTATGGCATTGGTTTTATTGACTGAAAATGTCATCTGTTACACAGATCACTGGTTACAGATTTATTAATTCACCTTGCATGTAGGAGTAGATACTCCGGCTACTCTGGTGTATGTATAATAAAAAGGCTACTGTTGAATTAGATAAAATTATCTGGAAGCATGAGCTCTGGATTAAATATTTTGTTAAGTGATTTTTCTAATGCCCTATTGAAGAGATCAAATTAATTAAAGGAAAGGGACACATTTCTTAAGGCTCTAGCATAGCAGCAATTGTGTTTTGTTTCATTTGTTTGCTTTGAAATATATATGGGCTGAATTATAAGTGGAGAGCAATGGCTCACAGAGAGTGTGCTGAGTTGGCATCAGCATATGTAAATAAGGGAAATACATAGGTTCTCCATTACTACCTTTATGGTATGTTATTTAAAGCTAATTAACCCTCTAAATGAGTGTGTTCTCCATATGGTTTTCTTTTTATTATTGCATTCTTAGGTGTATAGACTCGTGATTACTAAGTGACCAACTGAAGGGAAGCAGGGAGTAGATAAGAAATCAGATGAGTAACATCTGAGTTTCCAATGTGGATTTTGATGAGATAAAATGTAAAGAGCTTTAAAATTCTGCAGAGCAGCATGATATACTGAATCCTCTGAAGAGAATTATGCTCCTGGTTAAAAAAAAATTAGACATTTCCTTAAAATGGCTCAGTAGAGGCAATATCTTTAGCATAGCTATTACAGCCAAGTAGTTACTACTGGGGAAATACCTCCCTCCAAGGTTTTAGCAAAAGTCTTTGAAGAAATGTATCTTCATAGTGACTTTCTAAAGATTTCTTTAGCTAGCTGAGAATTCTCTGAAGTAAACCAACAAAGTGATAAAATAGTGAAAAGGTTGTGGAAAGAAAATTGAATTTTGTAATTATTCTTACTATGGCAACTTTTTATTAGCATTGGCAAATATTGAAATTTAATAAAATTCAGTTTAATTTTTCTTACCAGAAGCGTAAGTCTGTTCAGAGGATTGAATCTAGCATACTACTCTATAGAATTTTAAAGCTGTTTATATTTTACCTCATGGAAATCTACATTTGAGACTCAGAGTTTGCTTATTTAATTTCTTCTTTTCGCTCTGCTTTCTTCATGTATTTTGTATATTACATAGAGTAGCAAATAACTCAAAATTATTTGTTTTTTTAGGATATAAAATTTTGATAAAATATTTCAGGAGGCTCAGTTGATGTGTTATAGATTTTATCTCAATACTATA
This sequence comes from Oryctolagus cuniculus, assembly GCF_051225735.1. Lineage (NCBI taxonomy): Eukaryota > Metazoa > Chordata > Mammalia > Lagomorpha > Leporidae > Oryctolagus > Oryctolagus cuniculus. The sequence goes on along the minus strand of NC_142871.1, from coordinate 100,513,975 downwards.
CCTGAATATCCTCTTCTACATTTAATCAGTATTTCCCAAGATATAAAAATAGTTTTGATTTAACCATAGTAAAAATGATTTATGACTACACTGGGAAAAGTACACACTTGCAAGAAGTATTATCAGTTATCTTACATTTTTCCCCTATAAATGTTTTTGCTATAAACTTGTTACTTGTTTTTCTGTGATAGAATTTTTCTTGATAACTCACAGAAAAATTGTGGTCCTCACTTTCCATCTAATGTTCTAGGAATTACAAAACTCTACTTCTAGTAGGATTCTAGTAATATCTGGGAAAGTTTTTGAAGAATTGATGTTGATTTTAAAATCTATTTTATTCTACATGTTGAAGTTCCAGTTACAAAAGAACAATCCTGGAGTTTCCTTCTAATTGGTTCCACTTATTCCAAAGTCCATATGTTAAAAATCTGGACATTAGGGGATCTAAAGTTACCACTGTCATCTTCTCCAACAAGACCTGAGATGGCCTTTTCCTTATTTTTTTTTTCATAGATTATAGTTATGGGAGTGTGTTGTAAATGACCTTGTACTTAGTGAAATTTTCCTCCTAGTCCCAAGGTCAGTGGTATGGAAGTAACTGTGGGCTCTTCACATCTTCCTTTAGGACCATCTTTTTGATCTCTGAGTCCTTTTGATATTAAAATAATGAACTTACCTATAGATGACTGGAAGAGCTTGGAGTTTATTTTTATTGCTTATTTTTTATTGATTATCCTCAGAGATTATGTTTGTCAGTTGATCTCTGCATATCCATATAAATCCCTGTGTAGGTTATTTTGGAAAGAACAAAATAATTAGGAGGGGATAATTACAGATGGGCATGAGGTGACAAAGTCAGTGTTTATAAATTTGTAATTTTTGTTACCCATTATTGGTTCTAAATATCATTTATCACTGGTGACCAGATTTTGTTTTTAATTTTGAATGGAACAGAAGACAGAAAATGTAGTCACGCACCTCTGGTTAGCATATAAGGATATAACTTAGATTTATATATATGATAGCAAAGTAAAAAATATAAAATTTAATAAATATTACATTTACCAGTGAGGTTTTCACTAATTGGTTTTAATTAGGAAATTGTTGCAACTGGACTTGTGTCATATGTATACAAGAGTATATATTTGTACATAAAATGCACATTGCTCACATTGGCAGAAGTGGAAATAATTGGAATATTAATGTGATATGGGCCAATCTAAAGGCAGGTAAATCGATTCATAGAATGCTGCTATAGCCCAGGGAAAGAGGATAAGGTCTTGACATAAAGAAGTGATAGAGAATATGGGAAGAAGAAATTACAAGAGCTGAGTATAAAGAAAATAGACAATACTTGATTGTCAGTTAGGAACAGTTTGTAAGGAAAGTGTTTGAAAGAACTACCACATTTATGGCTTGGGTGGTTGTGGGATACCAGGTGAGAAGCTGAGTTAAAGAAGCAAACCAAATTTAGAGGTGACTGGGCAGCTGTGAGTTCAGATTCTGATAGTGATTCTGTGGTACCTGTAAATTATTCAGAAATACAGATTTAACAAGCCAAAGCCTTCAGTTAACTGGAGGAGAAGATGGCATCATCAAAAGATACATGGGAAAAACCAACAGAGAAAACCCTAGGTAAAACAAGTGCTTACGATAGAGGTAAAGGAAGAGGATCCTCCAACGGGGTTGAGAAATAATGGTTAAAGATGAAGGACAACCAGAAAATAAAGTAGAAGACAAACTCAATGGAATAAACCAACAGTGTTTTAATGTAGCAGAAAATCAAAGAATAACCTAAGAAATTAAAAAGATTAAAAAGTGTCCTTTGGTTCTGGTCACATAAGGTGATTTGATGGTATTCACCATAGAAGTTTCAATATAAAAAAGGACTGGAAATGTGTTTCTGTAGGCTTGAGGAGAAAATGAGAAGTCAGGAAAATGAGATGGAGAATGTACATGACAGTTTTCAGAAAACTCTACTGAGTAGACAGAGAGAGATCGACTAGTTCGTAGATCAGGCTACAGGATTGCTATACTTATGTTACTTGGTAAATTCTATTATGTAAGTCTAGATTGATTGATGCATACACATGTCAGTATACTTTATACTTTTGATAACTGTGTAACATTATCTGAAGATTCCCTTTAAGTTATTGAAATGTCACGGTCATATTTTAATTATGCTGTGTATGAGTTATTATCACTTAATCAAAGTAATAAATATATCAAAATGTTAGTGTTCAACATATTGAACCATATTTTTGCTATTCCTCAGGCACAAGATATATAAATGAAAGAGAAATTTCTGCCTTAAGGGTTACCTTTCAAGTTAGGGAAATGGGTAACAGTTAGATATACAGATAAATTACAAAACTGCTATAAGTATGTTTTAAAAAAATGATTTATTCTGCCTGAGACTGGTGTGGTCAGGAAAGGAGTTACAGAGACTACAATAGTTAATATGAATTTTGAATGATTAATAGTTCAGTTCGTAGGCAAGTCTGGGGGACATTCTTCCTGAGGAAGAGCAAAATTACCCTGAGCCCCAAAATACCAGATTGTGCTAGGGCAAATCAAAACATGTACCCATTGCTATTGCAATTTTTTATTCTAATTTGATCTTGATATCTCTCAGGAGACTGGCTATAAATTCTAGTCCTGGGGAAGGTGGCCACTAGTATCTTTTCATATGCTTAATGGCTATTTTCTTCTATTTGTATTTCTTCGGAGAAATATCTATAAAATATGTTATGTATATTTGAGTTGTCATTTTATTGTTGATTTGTAAGAGTTCTTCATATCAAATAAATGATTTGCAGTATTTTCTCCCATTTAGTAGGTTGTCTATTTTTTGATAGTGCCAATAAAGCATACTTTTTAAATTTTAATAATTTCAGTTGAGCTTTGGTTATTTGTGGTGTTAACATTGTCATATCCTAGGTTTTAATGTCTCCTCTGTCATCTACGTGAAAGGCAGAGAGAGAGAATGTGAGTGGGAGGGAGGGAGGGAGGGATATCTATCTATCTATCTATCTATCTATCTATCTGTCTATCAAGAGACAGAGTCAGAGACAGATATTGATTAATTCCATCTGCTGCCCATATGCTCACTGCCCAAATGCTTACAACAGTTAGGGCTAGGAGAGGCCAAAGCCAAGAGCCAAAAACTCCATCAGAGTCTTCCACATGGGTGGTAGGGGCCTAAGTGCTTGAGTCTTCTGCTGCCTTTTAGGATGCATTAGCAGGAAGTTGGATTGGAAGAAGTAGCTGGGACTCGTAACTGTCACTCTAATGTGGGGTACAGCCTTCCCAAGCGGCAGCTTAACCCTCTTTGACACAATGTTCATCCCTCTATATTTTCTTTTAACAGTCTTATAGTTTTAGCTCTTACGTTTAGGCCTTTGGCTCATTTTGAGTTTTTATATTTGGCTTGAGATAAGCATCCATCTTTATTCTTTGACATTTCTATTTCCAGTTGTCAAAAATTAGTTGATCATAGGTTTATATATGGACTCTAAATTATGTTCTAATGACCTATGGTATCACATGATCTTGATTACTGTATTTTTTTTTTTAATAAATTTTCAAATCACCAAGTGTGAGTCCTCCAGATTTGTTCTTCTTTTCAAGATTGTTTTGAGTATTCTAAGTTACTTTCATTTTTATGTGATTTGTGGGGTCATCTGATAAATGTCTGCATAAAAGATATCTGGGATTTTGGTAGGAGTAACAGTGAATCTGTAGATCAATTATGGGAATATTTTCACCTTACCGATAATGCCTTCCAGTATATGAACTTGAATTTGACATGTATGTGTATGTCACCACATTCTTCCATTCCCAGTTTTCACAGCTTTAGATGACCCAGACTTGAATCGACAGGAAGACTGCCATCCAGACTTTGTATTTTTCAAAGACATAGTTTTACTGATTTCAGATGCATGACTCTTTTTGACAATAATAATGTTTCTATTTTTTAGGTCTTTTAAAATGTCAATGTCGTTTTGTACATTTGGTCTTACATCTCATTTTGCTAAATTTACTACTAAGTGTTTTATTTTCTTTGTTGCTATTGTAAATGGAACTGTTTTCTCAACTTTATTTTCTGATTGTTTATATCTAATGTTTATAACCATTGTTAGTATAGAGAAATGCATTTTATTTTTTGTATTGATTATACCCTGCTACTTTTCTGTCCTCATTTATTAGCTCTAATACTTATGTGGATATGTTCCTTCAGATTTTATACTTGTCATCTGTAAACAGAATTTTCCTTATTCCTTGCAATCTGGATACTTTTTTTTACTTTTACTTACTTTTCTTGGCTTACTGCTCTGACTAGAACCTCTAGTACAATGCTTTCGAAAAGTGGCAATAGCAGATATTTTTATCTTGCTTCTGCTTCTTGTAAAGTTTTATTGGATACTTTAGGAAGTTTCCTCCCATTCGCAGTTTGCTGAGGGTTCATAACCTGAAAGGGTGTTGGAAATTCAAATGCTTTTTCTGCCTCGGAATAATCATGTGAAATTTGTCCTTCACTCTGATAATATGATGTGATACATTGATTTTCATATGTTGTGAAATAATTTGGCATTTCTTAAATTCCACCTGGTTATTCGTGTTATTTATTGCTAGGTTTGCTTTATAGTATTGCTGATGATTTTAAAATATATATTTAAAAGGGATAGTTATTGATAGTTTTATTGTGATGTATTACATTTATGTAATGTCTGGTATCAGGATAGTACTGGTTTCCATAAAATAAATTTGGAAGCATACCCTGTTGTTTTACTAAGGAAGAGTTCGTGAAAAATTACTATAATGTTTTTCTTTAAATATTTCATAGAGTTTCTGAGTAGACCTATCAGCTTTTCTTTGGAGGGAGTTTATTAATTAAGTTTTTCTTGTTTAAACATTTTAAATGGCACTCTATGAATTAGTGTGTATGTCAGGTAAGTGTACCATATGTGATCTCCACATCTTCAGAAAGCTCAAATTCAAAATTTAGGTTGATATAACTCTTGTACCATTTGTGATTAGAGGTTATTGATATCACATTGATTTCTTATTGCCAGAAAATAAAGTTAATTTTGTATATGTGTGTGTTCACATATGATGACTTTTAACATATAACAGTTAGCAGTATAACCTGTCAGTCTGTGTTCTGATAGCTAAGGAGACAATCAGAAAGTATCTGACAGACCTTGTTGATATAAGATTTCTAATAATGTTGAGATTCTTTGGTTTGGGTTTCCCTGATTATCTTTAGAAACATTAATAACCTGCTTTCAGCATGGTGTTTATTTGTACTTAATTTTTATCTGGTTTTGTTAGCTGTTTATTGATCCTGAATTACCAGTTATATTCACTTATCAAGAAAATAAACATATGTACCAGCTCAAAAATCAAGTTGTTTACTCTCAGGTTTCGCTCTGCTATTCTGTCTTTGTCTGGGCTTTCTCCTTTCTAGAAATCATGTGGCAATAGTCTACATCCTCAACTGGATCATCTTGAAGACCATCTGTGTGGAGGCTTTTGACATGGGCATGTGTGTCATGCATTTCTCCCCCATCACAGCTTTAGATGAGTCAGCCTGGAATTGACAGGGAAGCTACCATCCACATTGTTTCTTTTAATAGGCATACTTTCTAGATCTCAAGGACATGACTTTTTTCAACAATAATACCCTATTTGTAGACTTAATTGTAACACAGAAGCTTCTGAGAACTGACATATAAAGGGTATAGAATTAATTTTGGTAATGGAAATATGGTAATCAACCTTGAGTGCTAAAAATATAACTCTGGGATGAAGATATGTATCTTATAAAACTATGAGAAATATATGTCTGCATTTGAAAGAATGGCTTTACATTTAAAATCTTATATTATAATGCTTAAAATACAGTTTTTCAACTTAAAATCACATATCTAACATCACAGTTGCATCTTCTGTCAGATAATAGACCAAAAGGAAGTATGTCTTTGACACTGTAAAGAGTTGGGCTGAACTCTTGTCTTCATGTCAGTGCATTGTTAAGTTTTGCATAGTAGATGTGATCTTCAGCCTCTGTGGCCTAATGCCTTGGTGCTGTTGGATGACAGAACTATTAATGATGGCATAGAAGAATGGGTAATCAGTTTTCTCTGTCAGCACCTCAGACACACCCCCACCATGAATACAATGATTCTTCTCAAAAGTCTGGTATAAGTCCTATAAATGTTGGACTTTTACCCACGTTTCCATGTTTTCCGGGCTCTTGTCCCTCTTTTCTTCCTGAGCCATGAGGTCTTCTCTACTTCTAAAATTATTCATATTTTTCACTCAATGTTATCCAAATTCTCCTGCATTTTGGTCTCAGCACAGATGTGATCCATCCTACTTTGGAAATCTGTTAAATCAGTTTTGGATGTGAAGGTAGAATTGAGAGGAAGTAAAGTGAATTTCTTCCACTTATTAAGGAATGTGCAGTAGGGGAAGCAATTACTTGCTTTCTTTGCAATAAGTTAGCCTATTCTTCATGCAACACTTACCCAGTGTGTACTGAACAAAGTAGAATCCATGTCTTCCTATAGAGCTTACAGTATGGGGGCAAAAACCTAAATAGTAAACAACTGTAGTTGTTAAAACTATTCATCTTTAGCAAGGGTCTAAACAAAGTACAATGATAGAGAACTAGACCAGGGAGTGTTTCAGATAGTGTGCGCAAGCCTGGCTGTGGTGACATTAAGGAAAGACTTGAAAGATGAAGTTAGTTTAGTGAAGAGCCAGGGGAAGGGAATTCCAAGCAGTGCTCCTTACCTGGGCCTTAGTGTACCACATCCTTTAGGGAATTGAAGGAAGACGAGAGAAAGTAAATGAGGAGGAGGGCAGTGAGTGAGGCAGGAAGGCTTCCAGGTCTTTGGATTTTATGTATGCCTTTCATTGAAAAGCTCTTAAAGCCCTTCAAAAAAGCAGAAGCATGATCCAAAGTAGTATGGGAAAAGATTTAGAAGAGAATAGAACTTCAGGATACAGTTGTGGTGGTTGAGACAAAACATAATGGTGGTTTGGGCAGTACTGGTGGTAAAGTGGAATCAAGTGGTGAAGTTTTGGAAATGATGAGAGAGAAGGGGTGAGCAGGGGCCCTTGGCTAAGCCAGGCCGGGTAAAGCTCTTCTAGAGAGACTGTGGCAGCAGCCCGCGTTCCCCTCCTTCTCAGGGGGAAGAACTCGTGTCTGCCGGCACAGAGTTCTGAGGAGTCCCCTGGCTGAAGGCAGCAAGCAGGGAACCTCCCAAAAGAGCACAGTAGCTGAGGGATTTTAAGCCAAGTTGACAGCATTGAGGTTGGGCTGCGTTAGTATGGGGCTGGCAGGACACAGAATTGGATACTGATGTTTTTTCCCCTCATTTTAGATAGGTTTTTTTTTTTTTTTTGATTGTGTGATTTGTTTCAATGTAACATTCTGGGGGCCAGCGCTGTGGTGCAGCGGGTTAATGCCCTGACCTGAAGTGTCAGCATCCCATATGGGCGCTGGTTCTAGTCCCAGCTGCTCCAATTCCTATCCAGCTCTCTGCTATGGTCTGAGAAAGCAGTAGAAGATGGCCCAAGTCCTTGGGCCCCTGCACCTGCGTGGGAGACTCAGAAGAAGCTCCTGGCTCCTGGCTTTGGATTGGCGTAGCGTCCAATTGAGGAGTGAACCACTGGATGGAAGACCTCTCTCTCTTTCTCTCTCTCTCTGCCTCTCCTCTCTCTGTGTAACATTCAAATAAATAAATAAATCTTTAAAAAAGGTGACATTCTGTTAGTATAGAATATTTAATAATTTTTTGATGTTTGTATTCCTTAGATGAAATATATTTCATATATATATTATCCTTTTAAATAGACATCTCATTTCCTGAATAGCAGCAAACCAAGAATTTTATCATGAATGAAAGTACAGTTTACGGGGCCGCGGCTCACTAGGCTAATCCTCCACCTGTGGTGTCAGCACTCTGGGTTCTAGTCCCGGTAAAGGCACCGGATTCTGTCCCGGTTGCCCCTCTTCCAGTCCAGCTCTCTGCTGTGGCCCAAGTCCTTGGGCCCTGCACCCATGTGGGAGACCAGGAGAAGCACCTGGCTCCTGGCTTCTGATCAGCGCAGCACGCTGGCCGCAGCAGCCATTTAGGGGTGAACCAACGGAAAAGGGAGACCTTTCTCTCTGTCTCTCTCTCTCACTGTCTAACTCTGCCTGTCCAAAAAAAAAAAAAAAAGAAAGAAAGAAAGAAAAAGAAAGTACAGTTTAGAGTTCAGCCTTCTCTTTTATTTTTAACCATATGACCATATCAAAATTGTGTTAATTTTTGGTGAATTTTTTATGTATACTAAGATATAGTCTGTGGCATAGCCTGTATTCTTTTTTTTAAAGACTTATTTATTTGAATGACAGAGTTACAGGGAGAAAGAGAATAAGAGGTTGGGGAGACCTTTCATCTGCTGGTGAGAGAGAGAGAGTAAAAGAGAGAGAGAGAGAGAGCGAACATTCATCTGCTGGCTCACTCCCCAAATGGCCACAACGGCTGAAGATGGGTCAGGCTTAAGTCAGCAGCCTGGAGCTCCTCCTGGGACTCATGTGGATGGCAGTGGTCCGGGTGCTTGGGCCACCCTCTGGTGCTTTCCCAGGTGTATTAGCAGGGAGCTGGATGGGCAGTGGGGCAGCAGGGACAGGAATCAGTGCTCAAGTGGGTTGCCAATCATAGGCAGCCACTTAACCTGCTGTAGCACAATGCTGGCCCCAGCCTGCAGCTCCATTACCACCTGTAGTAGGGATTGATATCAATTCTCTATTGATATTAAAAATAAAAGGTCCAACTAAAAACTGTTTTTCTACCTGTTAGAATAAAGTCAGTACAGTCAATAACTTGAGAGTAAGAACACCGATGACTCAAATTCATGATTGTATTTAGGAAGTGACAGAACTTTTAAAAATTGTGTGGCTTTTTTAGTCTTAATTTTCTTTATATGATTTACTAGTTAATACAAATTCATTCTATGCCTATTTACAAAGTCTTCCAAAGTCCCTCATTCTGCTGTAACTATCTTGATGATAATATTGTGTTATCTCTTTCTGAATACTCAGAGGAAAAATGCCTTCTTCATTTTCTTGGCTGTTAAATGAGTTTAACTCTGAAAGACAAGAACTGTAGCAGCTTTATATGTAATTGTTATGTTTTGTGGAACTTGAGTAGTCATTAATTACTTTCACCAGTTATCGCTTGTTGACAAAACTAGGACTTTTCTGTTACTGATGCTCTGAGCAGTTCCTAAGTAGTGGGTGCTGATAATAGAGGATTTTTGACTCTGTATATTTTTTGTGTCCTATCCCTGTGACTAAAAAATTGTTTAAGTCAAATGCAGTTTTTTTCCCTCCTCTACAGCACATTTGTTTTATAATCTTATTAGTTCTGTCAGGAAACCTGAAAGTCATTTTAACGTACGCCTAGGTCAGCCCCAAGTAACCCACTCAGTGGTTCTCTATCTCCAGCTCTCCTAATCCCATCTTAGAAAATTGATGTTTTTCTATATGAATAAAGAATTTTTTGTTTATTTATAGTTATTTGAAAGGAAGAGAGAGAGAGAGAGATGAAAGAGAGAGAGATTGGCTTTCTATCCGCTGGTTAACTCCTCAGATGTCTGCAACAGCCACAACTGGGCTAGACCAAAGGCAGGAGAGAGAAACTCCATTGATGTCTACCGCAATGGCAGCCTCTCCAGATGCACATTAGTAGGAATGTGGATGGGAAGCAGAGGTGTGACTCAGTTGCCACCACTCCTACCCCAAGAGCTATTTTTCAAAAAACATCCTGAAGAAATGGAAGTTACAGAAGCCCAAGTCAACTTTTGATTAAGTTTATTTATTGGCAGCTTTGCATAAAGTCACATGATGTGAACAACAGCTAAAATTTGATAGCGCATGAAATTGCCTTGCGTATGGAAGACACAGCATGAATCCTATCAGTGATTAGCCCCAAGATCACTTAGCAGGAAAGGAGTGGATCCAGGTCTAGAACCCAAGCATCTGGATTCATAGCTCAGGATGGATTCTATGTAGGTAAACTGCATTATAAATGTTATGGTTTGAATGTGTTCCCTGACAGTTCTTGTGCTGGAAACAGAATCCCCCAATTTGTTTGAAGATGGGGCCTTTTGGGAAGTAATTGGAATTAGGTGAGTTTATTAAGCTGGGTTCCCTTTGATGGATGGCAGGAGTGGCTTTATAAGAAGAGGAAGAGAGACTGACATTAGTATGCTTGCTCTGACTTGCCCCGTGATAACCTTCAGTGTGTTACGGTGCAGCAAGAAGGCCCTCACCAGCTGGGCAAATGACAGCGCCATCCTCTTACACTTGTTAGCCTCCAGAACTATGAGCCAAATAAGCTTTCATGCTTGGAAATTTATCAAGGATCAGGTTTTTTTGTGATAGCAACCGAAAATGTACCATGACAAAAATCAAGGAGAAGAATTTTGCAGTATTTTTTCTGGAGTAGTGTACAAACCCTGGTATTAAGGGTGAGGAGCATATGTGTGTTCAGTTGTTCTGACACTCACTGAATGGGTAACCTTAGCCCAGTTATTTTACCTTCCTGAATCTTAGTTTTCTCATCTGGAAAATAATAATTAACTTATTGATAGCATTAGGAGTTTTTAAGAATGGAATGATATAATGTAAATAAGAATTGTGTGCTCTGTAAAGTCCCTTACCAATAGTATTCACATATTGAGCTAAGGTACAAGTGAACAATTTCTATATTATTCATTATTTCATCCAGTTAACAAATATTTACATAATTCTTAGGTGTGCTCATATTGGTACATTTTGAAAATAATACATTTTGACCCATCCGGTCAAAACATAGGTGCACCTTTTCATCTCTGTGTGCTTCTTATGAAGAAGAGAGGTGTACAAAGGCATAGAGATGTTTTTCAAAGGATACATCCCACCTCACACGACCCCATTGTGTCAGATGCTCTCTACTGTGCATGGATAGAGAGGCCTGGAAATGTGTGATAATTATTTGGAAAGTTTCTTCAGACGATCCTTAGACTCACAAATCCTTAGAATCACAAATATGTATCACTGGTATGCTTAATAAAAAGGAAGATTACCTGGGTTGGGTGATAATTCTGTAAGTTGGAATTAATACGAACACCACTGACTTGGACCTCTCTCTTAAAGCTCACGTCCAGAAGATATGAAAGGAAATCAGTGTTGGCAATATTATTATCAGAAAGTTGCTATGCTTCAGAGCTCAGCCTGGTTACTCAGTGAATCACTGTTATTTCCTCTGTTCTTCCACAGTCATTTGTCCAGAATGAGGACTGTATGCCTGTGCCAAGGCAAAAGATGATTGGTGCCCAAAAACAGGAAGCTTGTAGCCAAAGGAAAATGTGTACCCTTTGGCTACTTCTGCATTGGTATTAGAAGGAATATACTAAATAAAAGGAAAAGATCAAGCCAGGACCTTGGGCAAAGTATGCAGAGAGTTAATATTTATTTAGTGAAAAATGGTAATGGTAGATAAATGAATGTACTCATCTATTATGCATATAACAAATATTAAACATTGTGAATGTGTCTGGACTATCTTCACTGTCTTTAGATGGCCTTACTAGTAATGTATAATTTAGGTCATTAAGTGAACAAATGCAGGAGACAATATGCTGAAGCAGACCATTTAAATCTTGCTCAACTTCTGGTAATGTTGATTTTCATCATTTCCAAAGAACCCATGTATGTAGAACATCTTTGGACATTTGTTCCATTTATGCATTCATTCAACAAATATTAGACACTTAGAAAATAATTAAGAAGATGTAGCTTCGTTGAGTTGCGAGACAAGTAAGCAGATAATTATAACACAGTGTAATGAAGAAAGCTACAGAAGGGCTCCCAGACTGTCACGGAAGCACAGGGAAATGGCAGCTCCTTCAAAATCTGAGGTCAGGAATACTTGTTAAAGCAAGTGATACTAGATATTTTATCATGTTGCTATTAGTGCTTAATTATATATACCATCTGATATTTTTCTCTAATTATTAAGAAAATACTTACTGAGCAAAACCTGTGTCCAAATTAGATAGTAAGGTAAGGAAACACCACACAAATAAGATTTAGGAGAATCTCTCAAGTAGTTTATATGTAACTCAGTTGTGGAAAATTAGAGATGGACAGGTCGACGGATGAGCTGGTGGCTAGGTACATTTAAAAGGATACCTTCTACTAAAAGAAAAGGTAAAGTCAATTGAATTGCATTAAAAATGTACAGTTTCCTTAAAAGGGTGATATATAAATCATATGTTACTTCACAACAGGGATACATGAATTGTTCATCAATTTCATTATGGTGTCTAAATCACAGTGTGCATGTACACAAATTAAGACAGTTACTAAAGTCAGTAGTTTATGTAATCTTAAGAGACACCATTATTTAATGCAGACCAATGTTGACCAACACATCATTATGCAGTCCATGAGTACATAATTGTGACAGGGATAGTCTGGATTCAGGGAAAACTGAGGGGCAGGGAAAGGAAAGATGTTAGCTTTCCTTGGAAGATGAAGTATGATTTTATAAAAAAGAAGAGACTGAAGCATCTCAGGCTAAGAAAATCAACCTATTGAAGGTAAGAAGACAGAATGAAGCAGTCAGGCAAAGGGAGCATCAGACATATAGAATGATTTCAGAAGTATATTTGACAAAAGAGTTGGGAGTGTACATGAACTTGTAAAAGGAAATTGAGGGTATTTTGTGCATGACCAAGAAGTCCAGCCTCAAGAAACCAGTTTAACTCTGAAGAAAGACATGAAAGGATCTGAAAATGGGGCTATCCAGTTGAATGTCTCAGGATAATGAGTTTGTCAGAAGTGTGCATGAAGAATGGCAATAGGGTATTCCTGGAAAGAAACCAATTAGTAGATGATTAAAATAGATCAGACATGGTTAATAATAATGAGGATAATGGCAGTGGTTACATAAGAAATGAGTGAGAAAGACATCTGGAAGGAGAAATTAGAAGGCCTTGGTGACAGGACAAGTCAGAGTACCCATGAAGGGAGCAAGGGAGAGGAAGGACTGAAAACATTTGCTGAGAATTTGAGCCTAGGATTTATTCTAGGGAAGTTAATGAAAAATGAGGCAATGGGAAAGGCATGTCGTTCCAGGGAATTACTTTCCCTAACACGTGCACTTTTGTTTCCTTGGAGAGACGCATAGCAATTCTTTCTCCCATTCCATATGGGAGCATTAAAAAGGAAAAGAGCACAGATCTACATTTTTCAAAACTTCTCACCAATATAAGTTATGCATATGATTAAAGCAGAAGAGTGTTTCATTTTACCTCTGATTCTCTGTCAACTGGAGTACACTGTTCTGATTTAGATACTTCATGTCTAATTCTTATAGCATGTTAGAAAATATCATTCCTGTCTCCATTTTAACTAATAAGGAACTGAGACTTAGAGAAGTAAATTAGTTGCCTATGCATATATGAGAAACTAACTTCAAAATGTTTGTGAAGAATGCATATTAAAAAAAAAACTGCACAGATTTCAAATGCTTTTGCACCAGGATAAACATATATTTTAAATACATTTTTTTCCAAAAACTTTCTGAGGGACCCTCCTGTTCCCACTAACAATGAAGCCAGGATTTAAAACCAGGCAGTGTGATTCCTAGGTCCATGCTGTAAACTAGCTCAGAAGTAGTCAATGCAGGTTATTTGTTTGTACTCTCCAGGCGAGGATCCATTGACAGCACTCTTGCACAATCTTGAACTAGACTCTTGAGGAGTTAGAAGACAAGACTAGGATTCTTATTTATAACAGTCCCTTCTAGTGTGGTGGGCCCATTATACACTCAGTGAGTAAGTCACACTCCTATAGTATTCACCCTAATTTGAATCATGAAAAAGATGAAATTTGATAGACATCTAGAAGAGTATATAAAGTTGCCATTGGTGATGTTTTGGATCTGAGTTTCTTTATTTGTAAATTAGTGGGCTTTTATTTATTTATTTTTTATTTGCATAAACGAATGCTAATCTGTAATCTTGCAGTATTCAAAGTAACCAGTCATTTGACAATAAATTCTGTGTTGTCTTGGGACATGTTCTCCTGTCTTAGACTTAAAAAAAAATATGTATATATATATTACCTTTTTATTTCTTATGATTTGTCTCCTGTGGCAAAGTTCACTTCTCAAAGAAAGAAGCTGTAATGCATGAAAGCCTTTGGTCTACTATAATATGCAATACTATGCTTTACCATTGGAACTTGATACAAATTGCCTTCTTTTGATTCGACTTGAATGAATCACAATTGACAAATAATTCTAAGATGCACTTGATTTTATCCTCATTATGAAAGTGGCAGACTGAGCTGATCAGCTTTAAGGTCTAGAGAGTACAGAAGAGTGGGGGTATGATGAAAGACTGTTTCCTTTGTCCCTTTGATTTTTGGGACTCTGCTTTCCCATGCCATGCTGGAGAGCTGTTCCTGCCATCTGTCATCATGTGAGGCATCAACAGTGTTAAAATATGTTTACCTGTCCTTTGAGATGTCATTTACTATGACACCTTAGGCCAAACGTAGGAGAAAAGTTCAGACTTGGGAAAAAGATATGAGTTCTATTGTGGTATATATATATCTGTTTGTAAAAACATAAATTTTAGTTATTTTGCAATTAAGATTAGAGGTCATGCAATTTTTTACTTCCAACAAAGATTTCATGTACCCTTTACCGTCCACAGCATTTTCATAAGGTGCTGAAATACTGTGTTGCTTGGTTGGAATAAAACAAACCCAAGTTCTGTGTCTTCTTCCACATCACAGCCCCAAATGCACAAGCCGAGTTAGACCTAGGCAGCCGTCTTCACCTTGTCTCTGTTGTTTGTAACATTTCCATCCTCCCAGCCACACAGACAGAAAACCCCGAGTCGTTTCCAACTCCTCACTTCCTTGTGCTCCCTCCATGTAATCAGTCACCATGTCCTGTCAGGTCCAATTCTGCATTGCCTCTCACATCTGTTCCTTCTGTCAGTTCTCACTGATGTTCTCTTATTTCAGGCTCTCCTTTTACATGAAGTTTGAAACCTAATTGGCCTTTTGGTCTCCTTTTCTTTTGGCGGTCTAATTCATCCTACCCTGCTTTGGTTAAAGCATCTGCCTTCCCAGAGGCCTTCAGGCCCAGGAGCCCAGGCAGAGATTCCAAGCCCTGTGCTCTCCATCATCTGGCTCTCATCTCTCGTGATGCCTTTTCTGACAATATAGTTTTCAAAACCAGTACTAGTTCCTACTTTTTCTCCTTTTATCTGCCTGAGTTTTTACCCCTACTCTTTGAGGATTTAATTTTGACACTCCCCACCTTCACCACCAGCTGTAATCCTATCTGTGATTCAAGTCTCTGATCAAATGTAATTTTTTCCCCAAAAAACTTACCTGTTCAACTGCTCTATCAGAATTTCTTCATTCCAATGTTTTGGTTACATTTTTCTTAGCTAGAGCACATATCTCATATTTGCAAATGCCTTAGATCTGCTATGAATTCCTGAGCTCTCCTTTAGTACTTTATTATTTTCCTGATTCTTGTAGAAAAGTCAGTAGTTCTTCAGTGGGGTAAGACCCCAAAACGAAACCCCCTATAGCTTGCTTGCTCATGCTCTCAGACTTGCAATATGTCTCTATGTTTATCTCTCTCTCAAATATTAAATTTAAAGATTAGATAATACAGGGAAAGGCCCAGTCAACATTGTGTGATCAGAACAACACCGACAATAACAAAACTTTTGTTGTTTTTGACATGAACTTGATTTATTTACTTTCTTTCAGTATTGCCTGAGGGTTTGTGATTTTTTCTTTTCAGAAAATTTAAAATTATAAAGCCAATCTAGCAAATTCTCAGTTAAAAGTAAGCTGGTTGTTGGGTATGTCTAGCAGAAGACTAATGTCGCATTTTCACATACAAGTTTCTGCATGCTTTTGGTAGCATGCTGAAACTCATAAAAGATGTAAATTTTTATATATTAATTAATTGTAAATTGCTATGGTTGACTATTTTAGCAGCCATATCCAGAATGTATTAGAGAAAAGGTGATTGTGTTTTTAATCTGGAGTCGCATATTTATGGTATATTTATATCTCATCTTGAGAAGAAGATAAAAGGGCTTAAGAAACATCTCTCCTTTCTGAAACACTATATAATTCTTAAACAAAATAGAGGAAGATGCAGAGGAGGAACTGGGAGGTTACAATTGTGGACATGCCCAGAGAGATTCATAGGCAATGTTAAGAGGATGATCTTTAAAGCAGCAGGAAAGAAACAAATAAAAACTGTACCACTGGACCTAGACCATAAGAAATAGTGTGTGTCTTTACAAACTATACAGAAGCTGCAAAAATAAAAGCTCTGGGAAAGATGTGTTACAAACCAGGATTTTTATCTGGCAATTAATAGATTAAAAAGCCCTTGCCATATGAAACCTCAGCTCATTTTCTCTCCAGGGAGAAAAGCTTTGTTTTGTTATTTGTTTTTGCTTTGGAAAAACTGACTCTCAAACTGGTTACCAGTAAAGACAGAGTTTTTACTCTGCCCCCTGAGTCCCATTGCTCCATTTATTTCATTATATGGAAACTGTCATGTCTGTCTGTCTATATCTATCAATCTGTCTGTCTACTCATAAGTAAGCTGATGGGGGTTGTATAAATTAAATGTCTAGCACCCCCCACTCTAGCATCCATACCCTCACCCACACCCCTTCTTCACATACTGTATACTCCACCAGCACAGACTAGTAGTTTACTAATACATGGTGGTGTGTGTCAACTGCTAAATTTTCGAAGACTTTTCCAGCTATTTATTTAACCATAGTTATTATTAAAAATTAAATTTTGAAAACTTATAATTAAATACATTAAATTAAGAACATAAAAGCTCAAAATATATGCCTTTCTATTATTGCTACGTGCTCCTGTCTATGCTCTTGAGTTAGTCATATCTATTATCTCTGTACTGACATATTTTACCAATGACATTTTAAGACAACATTACATTTATTTTTTGAAATATGTCTGGGTGTAAATATATACACCATGGGAATTGGAAAGCCTTATAAATCATTAATCACACTTTTCTTTCTCTTTCTGGGGAACGGAGAAGGAAGACAGTTAAGCATTTATAAGCACATAACTACAAACACATTCTGTTGATTCTTCTCTGCCTTTGTAAATGCTCTCTCTTCTGCTTGGAATGTCTTGCACACTGACACACGTACATGTATGGGCGCACACACACACCAGCACCTGTGCATGCAGATGTACACACATAGTATCTACCCAGTAAATTCCTATGAATCACTTTAATTGCTGTCATTCCTTTCCAAAGGCTTTTTAGACTCCCCAGAAAGGGTTGATGAAAAAAGATTTATTTATTTGAAAGGCAGCGTGACAGATTCAGAAAGGGAAAGACTCACTGAGAGAGATATTGCATCCACTGGTTCAGTCCCCAAGTGGCCACAATGGCTGAGCTGGGCCAGGCTCAAGTCAAGAATTCGGAGCTACCTGTGGTTCTCCAGCTTTGGTGGCAGGGACTCGAGTGCTTATCTAAGCACCTTAGCAGGGAGGTGGATCAGAAACAGAGCAGCCAGGACTTAAGCTGACACTCTGATATGGGATGTTAGCATAATAAGTAAGCTGAGGCTTAGCCTACCACATCAAATGCGAGTCCTCCTTTGTAGCAGTTGTATAATTTGATTACTTTCATTTCAGCATCTATTACTATTTACTATAATTGAGTGAGATTAAGACAACAGACCAAATGAGTGATGACAATATATGAAGCAAGGAAGTGGCAGGGCGATGCAATGAGGAGGAAATCATGACTATAGATAAAAATCTATAGAGAAAACAACTAGATATGATTATTAGACATAAATGTTGATACTATTAGCTGAGGGATAAATGCAAGATGTGGAGTCACTTGGATGCAGTCAAAAAAACTGAAGATTTACATTTGAGATATGCTAAATTTGGTGTGCTACGATCAGGCATGATATGAAGAATATTTAGCCGCCAGTATAATGAGGGTACTAATAATGAGAAGGAAATATCAGTCAGATAGCATGGACAACAATCAGAAACAATCATGTAAGTGTACAAATTATGCTTTCAACTCAGTAAAGATATCCAGTAGAGAATCAACTCTGAGTGTGGAACTCAGGGGAAAATTTGAATATGGAAATACTGGTTTCCTTGGCTCAAAGAAGATGCTCTAAGTGTAAATGGGATCATCTATAAAATACTTGGAGAGGAAAATAAGTGGTGGACCCAAAGAGAATATCAATATTTAAAAAGTGACAGAGGGCTGGCGCCATGGCTCACTTGGCTAATCCTCCGCCTGCGGCGCCGGCACACCGGGTTCTAGTCCCGGTTGGGGTGCCGGATTCTGTCCCAGTTGCTCCTCTTCCAGTCCAGCTCTCTGCTGTGGCCCAGGGGTGCAGTGGAGGATGGCCCAAGTGCTTGGGCCCTGCACTTGCATGGGAGACCAGGAGGAAGCACCTGGCTCCTGGCTTTGGATCAGCGTAGCCCGCTGGCCATAGTGGGTATTTGGGGAATGAACCAATGGAAAAGGAAGAGCTTTCTCTCTGTCTCTCTCTCTCACTAACTGCCTGTCCAAAAGAAAAAAAGAATATTATAGATTCTAATCAAAGACCTTCTTTGATATTCTAGAACTTTCTTCATACATATATCCTTACAATGAGTTTTATCATTGTCTACAAATTTTTAAAAAAGCGACAGAAGTAAAAATAGTAAAAGAGAGGAGTGGTTAGATTTTTGTATGGTGTAGGTGATAAATTATCTTGCTTCCATTTCAAACTACATATTTTTTTTCCTGATGGACAACTTATGTTAGAGCTGTTAAGTATACTAAAGAGCTTATGTAAAATACTTTTAGTCATTTTGCATAGTAGAAAAGCACTGTAGATTAAGTGGCTTATAGTAAGCATTTATTTCTCACAGTCCTGGAGGGTGGAAGTCTGAAATCAGGGTGCCAGCATTTTGCCAAATATTGGGGAGAGCTCACTACCTGGATACAGGTGGCTATCTTCTTGCTGTGTCTTCATGTGGCAAAGAATGGGAACAGAAGAAGCACTTATAGGAGAATTTATCCACATTGTAAGAGTTCTACCATCATGACCTAATTACTTCCCCCAAACTCCATTTCCCAGTGTCATCACAGTGAGAATTAGACTTCAGCCTATGAGTTTTAGAGAGACACATTCAGTCCACAGTGATTTGGAGGGCTGACCTTGTATGCAACACCCATTGGTTAGATCTGTTATTTGACTAGGGTTGCAGAGCACCATTATCCAGGAAGGCAGGGAAGGGCTGAAAATGAAGCTACGTAGACCAGGAGGACAGTAGATATTAGTCAGGAGCTCACAGCTGAGTGGCTAAGCGGCTAAGCAGTCCCTATGGCTTAAGTCAAGAAAAGAGAAGAAAGGTCTGGGAATAAGAAGTTGCCTGTGGTGTGTCCTTAGAGGGCTTTTGCTGCTGTTATATTTCTCAAACTTGATAATAGGAGCAATTTTGAGTTGATGAGGAAACATTTGCATTTGAACAGTGAGAGTTGTTCTAGTTCTGTTACTCAAGGAGTTCCTGAGGAAACTAAGTCTTCCAGAGTCCATATGGTCTGGAAAAGAACACCATGCTCAAATATGTGTGGGTCAGCAGACTGCTGTTTCTTTTTATCTCCTTCCAATTCTGAAAGGGTGCTTAATCATTTACCCCATTATTGCAAATGTTACAATAATAATTATAAATGATTCTTTGCTTCCTGTAGCAGCAAATCTAAATTCTTCCAGTTGACATCAAGATCTGTGCTAGCCTGTCTTCCATAACCCCTCTCTCCTGTCTAATTGTCCCAAATTATACCAACAGCTTTCTTGAATCTCAATCCTTAATTGCCACATGGGCACATTGTATTGTTTCTTCCTGCCATGTTCTGTGCTTATTCCTTTCACTATAAAGTCCATCCAATTTCTATCTTGCCTATCCAAATTATTTAGAGTCCAGGAGACTTATACATCCCAGATCATATGCTTAAAAATTTTTAAGAATTAATTCGTTTATATTCACTGATTTAGTAATTCCATTTCTAGGAATGTTTCAGACAGAATTAAGATGCCAGTATACAATGATATATATATAAGAATATTTACTGTGATAGATTGGGAAAATGTCCACCAATAGGGTAATGGTTGTATAATTATAGTATTGCCCTGCTATGGAGTCCTTTGTATCCTTTTCAGGTATTGAGAAAAATCAAATGCCTTCACCTATCCAATGAGTGGACTTAAGATTTGATGAAATAAATAATTAGAATATTTCGATCAATTCACAGCAAACTTGCAATAAAAATTAGCCATTATTACTGTTATTGATATAATTAAGTTTGTTACTAGAAAACATGTCAACAATATATTTTTAAATGATAAGGCAGTTATGGTTATCAACTACAGGTAGTATTTTTTGTTATGAAAACAATGTCAATTGTAAAGAAAACAATGTCAAATTCTTTTTTTTTTTTTTTTTTTTTTTGACAGGCAGAGTGGACAGTGAGAGAGAGAGACAGAGAGAAAGGTCTTCCTTTTCACCAATGGCCGCTGTGGCCAGTGTGCTGCCGCTGGCGCACCACGCTGATCTGAAGCCAGGAGCCAGGTGCTTCTCCTGGTCTCCCATGCGGGTGCAGGGCCCAAGCACCTGGGCCATCCTCCACTGCACTCCCTGGCCACAGCAGAGAGCTGGCCTGGAAGAGGGGCAACCGGGACAGAATCCGGCGCCCTGACCGGGACTAGAACCCGGTGTGCCGGCGCCGCTAGGTGGAGGATTAGCCTAGTGAGCTGCGGCGCCGGCCCAAATTCTTTTATATATAAATGCATGTATGCACAAGCAAATTATTAAACAACTTCTAAAAATACAGGCGAAAACCTAGCAAATGGTACCACGGCTTTGGGTTCCTAGATTACCAACACTGGTTTGTAATGAATTCAATAAAAGCCCAGTAGCTATGTTGTGTACAAATAGTGGAGGGAGTATGGAAGTATATATACGTTGTTGGCTACAGCGGCTCATTATACAAGTGGGAGTAGAGCAGAGGAGGAGGAGATTATTCTACCTGAACACTGCTCTTCCCTGAACTGCTATAATAAGCATGTATAACTTTTGTCATTAAAATGATAAATTAAAAATAATGCTTCTCTGGTACAATGACTAGCACATAGACATGCTCAGTATGTGGCAGCTGTTATAACATTATGTCTGCTCCCAAGTGTAGTAAATCCAGAATTCTTCCCTAACAACATGTATCCTATCCTTTGAATCCCTGGATCACTGATATGTGCAGATTACTTACAGCACCTGTAATTGAATGGGTGTGGCTTCTTTCAGCGTAGCATTAAACTTTGGGTGAGGATTTTTTTTTTCACGTCAAGTTTTTGTATATTTACTATATTTCATCTTACTATATCTGAAAATTTACTTATTCACAAAATGTTTGCAAACAGTTTCAATCAGTTTGTTCCAAAGTGACAAGACTCCCGGGTTCTTGATTAGATTTGGTGATTCTCATTAGTTTATTCATTCTTTAGAGAGAGAGAAATGAGCAAGTGCTTCATACCAGGCACCATGCTAGGTGCCAGGGATACAACAATGAATGGAAAATATAAGGGTTTTCCTGCCATGAAATTATATTCTGGTTGGTGATGAAACTCAAATAAACCAATATAAATATGTATCTGTAACTATATAAAAATAAATTTGAGGAGTCTTCAAAAATGTATATTATAAAAAAGCTATGGATGATTTCAAAAAATTTTGCCCCTAAATCAACTTATCTTTTAATTCAATTTTTCCATGAACTTTTAGAAATTCTCTCATACATAAAATATAGTCTGTGATGGGAGCCAGGAATTAAATGAAGTGCAGTGACAGAGAATACCAGAAGGGCCTCCTTTAGTACAGAAATCAGAGGTGGCCTCTTTGAGAGATCTGAGAACTGACAAATGAAAAGTAGCAGTCTGTGAAAAGCTGGGACGTGGGTGGCCCTGGCAGTAGGGGCAGTGAGCTCTGAGATGAGAAGGAGCATGTCCTTCAGCCCAGGGTGACTGGAGCACTTTGAGTGCAGGTTAGAATAGCCTGAGGTGAAGAAGAGGAGGCTTAGGTGGTGCCCTGCAGAGGGCACAGTAAGAAGTGGGTTTTATCCCAAGTTTAATGCTGAAATTCCAACATAACAGCATCTGTTAATGATATCAGACTATAGTCTTAAAAGGCTTCATGGAATGTATTATTTTCAAACAACTAAGATAACAGAAGGCTTTTCAAAGTAAGTGTATATAAGAATGCTTTAAAATATATTTATGTATATCAGTTTGGGTTATAAAAGATATTGAAAGGTACAAAATGAATAATAAAATGGATCTTTCATAATGTTGAAATTCCCAGTGTTAAGTATATTCAATTTCTTTTATCTAGGACTGTCTTCTCTAAGCCATACTGAAAGGGATATAGTGGCTGCTTTGTTTTTATCACTGACTTCTTTACATTGCAGACTTTTTTAGATTGTCTCAAGATTACATGAGGCATTTGTCTTTTTAACTTTAAAAAATGAATTTTAATTTGTTAGTAGCATTTAATGTCAATTTCCCCAGAACCTCTGAACATGTTTTTAAAAATGCCTAAAGCTATGCTTTTTACTTCACCCCTTACTTGGTTGCATCCTTCTTTAGTAATACGTCCTTTAATCCATAACTTTTGTAATTTTTAGGCTATACAAATGACTGTATCTTCAGTGGAGGTTTCTAGAGTGCAGTGTTTTATGTAGCAGTCTTTAGTCATCAAAAACAAGCACATACTGTGTACAAATCTTAAGGCCAAATAGTCTAAAGGTTATTAGACCCAATCCCTGCCTCTCACGAATATTCAGTTTAGTAGCAGAGTTTCAGTCTCATAATTGAAATGAGAAGTAGAACCCATTATGTGTTACCTTAAAAAGGGACAAATATAGAACGGTATTTTGGGAGGTCATAGTTTGAGTGGATGGCACAAGCAAATTATAACAGGAACTTGGACGATGAAGGAATCCCTTTCCACTACCAAAAACACATGTAAAGGTGTCTTAATCCTTAAAATTATATAACATAGAGGCCGGGATTTTAGAACTAGAACTACGAGTTTAAAGGATCATGCCATCTAGCCATCTTGCTTGAGGCATATTGACACTGAGCTTTGGAGAGATCTGACTGCGATGCTGGCCCAGCACTCAGGGAGTTCATGGGAATCCCTGGCTGGCAGAGACACTACTTCCCACTGCAATGGGGACAGTGGTGGCATTTTGAATTATGAATGCTAGTGGGAAAACCAAAGCTCATCCAGAGAATGTGTTTAAGTCTTTGTTTTTTTAAAGTTTTAGATATTTGCATTTTATTGTCAGTGAATTTCTCATTGGAGTTTAACTGAGCAGGTACATTCTGGTCATGTTCTAATCTAGAAACAGAAGACTGGGGCCAGTATCAGGGTGCAGTGGGTTAAGCCACTTCTTGTGACACCAACATCTCATAGAGGAGTGCGGGTTCAAGGCCTGGCTACTTTGTTTCCAGTCTAGCTCTCTGCTAATGTGCCTTGGAATCAAAAAGATGATGGCTTAAGTGCTTGAGTTTTTAACACCCACAGGAGAGGCCGGCGCCGCGGCTCACTAGGCTAATCCTCCGCCTAGCGGCGCCAGCACACCGGGTTCTAGTCCCGGTCGGGGCGCCGGATTCTGTCCCGGTTGCCCCTCTTCCAGGCCAGCCCTCTGCTGTGGCCAGGGAGTGCAGTGGAGGATGGCCCAGGTGCTTGGGCCCTGCACCCCATGGGAGACCAGGAAAAGCACCTGGCTCCTGGCTCCTGCCATCGGATCAGCACGGTGCGCCGGCCGCAGCGCGCCGGCCGCGGCGGTCATTGGAGGGTGAACCAACGGCAAAGGAAGACCTTTCTCTCTGTCTCTCTCTCTCACTGTCCACTCTGCCTGTCAAAAAAAAAAAAAAAAAAACACCCACAGGAGACCCAAATGGAATTCCTGGCCCCTGGCTCAACCTGGAGCTGCCCCCAGCTGTTGTAGCCATTTGGGGGAGTAACCTGGAAGATATATATCCCTCTGTCATTCTGCCTTTCAAATAAATAAATATATAAATCTTAAATCACCGAAAATAATAAAAACAAACAAGATACAGAATATCGTTAAGGTGGAATCATACTTAAGTAAGCCATTTGAGGTGTTATTTGGTTGTAAGTAAAGCTGCTACTTTGTATTCAGGTGGTTAAAATACCAGAACGCACTATCAAGACAGGTGTTTGAGACTCAGTCTCTGACATTTTTGAAATATTGAAAAGGAGAGCTATTTGCATATAGATCTCAGATATTAACTTGTCACAAGGTCTCTCAAGGCCTCTCTCCTCTGTAACTTTATTTGAAGTTTGTTTTGTTTCATTTTCAAAGCCATGAGAAGAGGGAAAGCTCCAGGTGGAATCTGTGCTGACATCTAATTGTTCTCATACTCAAAGTTCATGACATGCAGAGTGGAGGCAAAATAAACAAGAGAATTCCTGTTTTGGTGAGATTGGCATCTTGAGTTTTTGTTGAATATTTTTTTTTAAATAGGAAGACACCCTGAGTGGAAACTGGTCATAGTGTAAAAGGTCTGTTTCTTCTGCCTCTCTGCTACATTAGAAGAAAACAACCACAAACCAACAGAACGTGTTTACTTAGGGCTTCCAAATAGTGAACACTTTGTGTAAATTGCAGGTTGAACATATATTAACATTTATTATTATTTTCCAGGTTTATACTTATTGTCAGATAATAAAGTTTATGCAGGATGGGGATTCTTCCTAAATTTTTCATATAATGGTGTGTGGTAGGGTGTTTTCTTACAATTTTAAAAGTTGGATTTCTTTCAGAAATTATAGGTCCTATATGCACACAATATATATTTATTTACATTAAATGATCACAAATTGAACATTTTTTTACATCGCGTTGACTGAACAATAGTCAAGAAATTTTAACAGTATTTCATTGTGACTTTTAAAAGTGCTTATTTTCAACTTCCAAGTGAATACAATTCAAGGACATTAAACCCCCAGTTAGTGAGAGTGGAGAGAGATAACTGATGGTTACAGCTGACTTTATGAAGACATTTTATGGAAGATAGGAACAGGAATTCCCCCAACTATTTGTATTTGTTTTCATCTCACTTCTCATTTTTAAATGTGGAGGATTTATATAGGAACCAGTGTTTGTACTTTAATCTTCATAAACATAAGCCAGAATTATTTGGGGTTTGGCAAAACATTTTATTAGAAAAAGATAAATAATACAAATAAATATGGTAGAAAACCTTTTTACTTCTTTTCCTTACCATATGTTGATAGGACAACGATTTAAACCAACTATTCAAATAAGGGGATTGGACTCCTGAATAGCAGGTAATAGAAAGATAAATGTGTTGATAGGAAGCACCTGCTCTCAGGACTCAAAAAACTATGACATAGCATGGAATTTATATAAAAAATTTTAAAAAATATTTATTTATTTGAGAGGCAGAGTTACAGAAAGAGAGAGGGGGAGACAGAGAGAGAAGTCTTTCACCTGCTGGTTCATATCCCAAATGGCACCAATGACCAGGGCTGGGTCAATCTGAAGCCAGGAGCCAAGAGCTTCTTCTGGATTTCCCATGTGGGTCAGGGGCCCAAGCACTAGGGCCATCTTTCATTGCTTTCCCAGGCCATAAGCAGAGAGCTGATTTGGAAGAGGAGCAGCCTGGACATGAACTGGCAGCCATGTGGATGCCAGTGCTGCAGACGGAGGCCACAATATAAATCATTTTAGTGGCACTCTTTAGATAAATCATTTCAAGAAGATCTTGAGAACATTTTGTCAAATCCAAAGGAGTTTTTTTAATTACTCAAGGTAGGAGTTTAGCAAATGCCCTTACTCACTCACTGAGTCTCACTCCTTTCCTGAGCCTTATCCAAACCGTGTTTTTGTTTTGACAGTGATGCCTCATCATATTCCACCATGCCACCTAAAAGGACTTGTAATATCATCAACTATTTCCCTGAATAAAGAAAAATAAAATAAACTAGAAGCAAAAGTCCCAGTTTTGACAGGGGTATGGAGATAGTATTTTAAACATATTTAAATGATGTATTATAATTGTCATTTAAATGATCTTTGTTGCTTTGCAATGCTACTAACTTTTAAGCGGAACCCTGATACTTTTTCCCAGGTAAGGAAAAGGTGGGCATACAATGACAGAGAGGTCATTGTTCAACATTTGCATGTCAAAGCATGTCAAATCTTTTGTTGTGGTCTTCAGCAAAGAAATCACTTTTATAGATAGCCTTTGTTAGAGAAAGACAGACATTTTAGATTATGTTCAGCCCATTGACAGATCAAAAAAGTAGGCTAGGATCATAGAGTTTCCATCATAGTAAAGGTCTAATACTCTTTCTGTCATGAAGAAAGGACATGATGTGGGTTGTTTGAGCCAATTCTCAGGTATTGTTTAGTAAAAAGAGAGGGAAGCTGAAGTAAAACTTTGAAAGGTAGAGCTTATACCAAAAAATAATTATTAAAAGAAAATCATTTAATTCAGAAATGACTGTTTCCAAATTGAATTTCCAAATTTAAGTTTAGTTCTCCAGCCATTTCTGTTTCAGCATATATTATTTTGTATTCCTGAGGATGATTTCTAAGTTGTAAACTGCTGTTTGTTTTTACATTGATGTGATGTGAACTTAGACATGGTGTTGTCTCTGGTTTTCAGTTTTTAGAGTCTGTAATGTGGTATGTGTTTCCTAGCTCTGTTCAAGATGATTCCTCCTGCAGTTATCTGCTTGGGCTCTCTTAACAAAATGCCATAGACTTTGCAAGTTGAAAAATCAGACTTCATTTTTTGTAGTTCTGGAGGCTGGAGATCCAAGACAGAAAAGCAAACATGTTTTCTGGTGAGGGCATTCGTTCTGGCTTTGTGATGTCTGCCATTGTGTTACATCCTCACATGGCTCTCCCTGGTATCAGAGGATGCACAAGGAATCAAAATGTCTCTATTCTTTTTTTTTTAAAGATTTATTTTACTTATTTGAAAGAGCCAAAGAGAGAGGTTAGATTGAGAGAAAGAGAGAGAGAGAGAGAGAGACAGAGAGAAAAGTCTTCCTTCCGTTGGTTCACCCAACAAATGGCCGCTATGGCCGGCGCGCCGCGCTGATCTGAAGCCAGGAGCCAGGTGCTTCCTCCTGGTCTCCAGTGCAGGTGCAGGGCCCAAGCACTTGGGCCATCCTCCACTGCACTCCCGGGCCACAGCAGAGAGCTGGACTGGAAGAGGAGCAACTGGGACAGAATCTGGTGCCCCAACCGGGACTAGAACCCGGGGTGCTGGCACTGCAGGCAGAGGATTAGCCAAGTCAGCTGTGGTGCCGGCCAAAGAGAGAGTTCTTCCATCTGCTGGTTCACTCCCTGGAGCTGCGCCAGTCCGTAGCCAGGAGCCAGGAGCCAGGAGCCAGCAGCTTCTTCTGGGTCTCCCAGGTAGGTGCAGGGGCCCAAAGACTTGGGCCATCTTCCACTGCCTTCCCAGGCCATAGCAAAGAGATGGATTGGAAGAGGAACATCCAGGACTTGAACTGGCGCCCATATGGAATGCTGGCGCTTCAGGCCAGGGTGTTAACCCACTGCGCCACAGTGCCAGCCCCTCTTGTCTCTATTCTTATAAAGACACTTATACTGTCCACTCAGAGCCCAACCATATGACCTCATTTATTTCAGTTACCGCTTTTGAGGCTCTATCTCCAACTACTGCCACACACAAGGGTAGGATTTCAACATACAAAAAATTTGGAGAGATTCAGATGTTTAAATTATTACATTTTCAAACCTAAGATTTTATTTTCAGCATATGCTGGGAAGTTAAATCAATCTTATTTGCATGTAATCAGGTTGGCTGTGAATAGCACCTATGCTAAAGTTCTAAGCAATATTAAAATGATTAAACTGTGTATCCCTCTGAATGCACATTTTATAACTTTAAGTTCTATATGTTCATTATTGTGTGTTTCAAGTTTACAACCAGCAGAATCAAACTTAAGAGAATTCATGGGAGAGATTCAAGGGTAGTTAAAGAAGAACTATTAGGACCTGAAGCTCTCCTTCATGATCTGGGCTTTATTCCTTTCTATCTCACAGAATGTGTCCTCTGTGCACTGTTTATTTAGATAGCAGAAAATGACACTCATCCTAGAGCCTGCACTACTTCCCAATCACTGTGTCCCTAAACACTTGATATCTAGTGTCCTAAGGCAGAGGAAATGTGAAGTTGGTGAGCAGGGAACCAGCCTCACACAATCCTCTGTGGGGATAGAGTGGTAATGAAATAGCGCAGTGTGACAGAGGAGACCCACCGTGCTGAGGAGGGGCACTCTCTCAGGGGAAGGAAAGGGTGTGGCTGCAGAGCTGTTTCCTAATCTTCCCACTAAAATTGCACAGGGTTTGATTAATGAAGTGAAGTTCAAATTAATATTGAAATTAATTTGTATGTTTCTAATAGGTAATAGCTAATCATAGGTGTAACAGCTCTATAATCATAAAGTTGCATGTGGGATGATAGATCAATATTCATCAGTGTGGTTGTATTGAAATTCTAAATTTGTTTTGATAAATCACTTTAACCTTAGAGTCATAACACCATTTTGTCTGAAACAGTTCTCAATGTGTGCTGTGCACAGAATACATAATACCAAAGTAAATTAATTACTTTTGCAGAGAGGCAAAGTTCACTTACATATAGTTTTAGAAGAGATATATAATAAACATTTTCATATTAATGAAGAATTTCATTATGTGCCCCTGTAACTATTTACCTTGACATAAGTTTTCAAATTCAGCTTCATCTTAGAATAATAGAAAAGACAAATAAAGGTAATATGTTTATAGGCGAGATGATACTTATGTGTAGCAAGGTTTCTTTGAGGTATTAAAAATTCCTGGTTATAAAAAGCGAGCCAGCTAAAATTCTAAAGGAATGCAGAAGACATAAAATAAAATAGCCATTCAAAATACTTAATGAAGTGTGAAGAAAGCTCATGTGCTTTAAATAGGTGTCCCTTTCATTAAGTCCTTCTCTAAAGACTAAACAATTAGACTGGGATGTTAAAATCATCACAGAACTTAAATAGCACTTTGTTGAGGAGGTGTTACTGCATAAGAAGTTCAAACATGAAAATTCTGTCTTAATACAGAGAGTGAGGTGTGTTTTCTATGGAGGCTGGCAAAAAGAGAAGACGGAAATTTCAATATTACTATGGGTAGCAAGAACCCTTATGCTTAGGTGTGCTCTTAATAAGGGAAGCTGGCTAATATGGACTGTTATTTTGGAAACAGCATTTTAAGATTCTAAATCAAAGTTAAATGGGAATCAAAATGCGTAACACATATCTAAGGGCTTTAAAAAAAATCTCTGTGGTTAGTACCGTGCTGTTCAACTTCAGAGAAGGAGCAAGCTAGCTTTCTCTTAGAAATGCCTAATAGTGGAATAATATAGAAATGTAAGGGACTTGAAGGAAGGTGTCATTTGTTCACGTCCAGAATAATCAGTGTGAAATACAACATCTGAAGTGCTGAATGGTTACTAACTTTAGAGAAGCTGCGCTCATGGGGGATCTGCTGGTTTCCTGGCTTCCCTTTTCAGTTTGGTGCTAGGCTTAGCACGTTCTCCAGTAATTTATTATTTAGAAACAGTTACATGCATTGTGTGGATTCTAATATTTCAGTCTTCTAAACTCAGAATGCTTTCTGTGTGAACACTGGTGGCCCCCACTTACTAGCCACCCTGCTGGAGGTGTGCCTGCAGTTCCCCCATTGCCTTCGCAGGAGCAGCACTCTCCCTCAGCTTCCCCCTATGCTGCTGTTATTCTTGATGGGCTTGTCGCTGAATAGTTTATCTATTTGGTTCTGGCCTGCCTCCTGCACTACAGTGTACACTCCAAGAGAGCAGAGGACATTAATCTCTTCCCTGCTCCTTCCTTACACCTAGAATAATGCCTGGTGAATGGTCCTTGCTCAGTAAGTTTTTCCTGAAGGAAAGGTTAAATGTGTAAATCTTTTCCCATTGATTTGAAATTCCACAACTATCACATATCTCTCTGTATGGTGACAAGTTTTTCTTTTTTCTTTTTTTAAAGATTTATTTATTTGTTTGAAGGTCAGAGTTACAGAGAGAGAAGGAAAGGCAGAGAGAGAGAGAGAGAGAGAGGTCTTCCGTCTGCTGGTTCACTCCTCAAATGGCTGCAATGGGCAGAGCTGCACTGATCTGAAGCCTTGAGCCAAGGAGCTTCTTCCGGGTCTCCTACGTGGGTGCAGGGGCCCAAGGACTTGGGCCATCTTCTACTGCTTTCCCAAGCCATAGCAGAGAACTAGATCAGAAGTGGAGCAGCTGGGACTCAAATTGGTGCCCATATGGGATGCCGGCATTGCAGGCGGCAGCATTACCATGGTGACAATTTTTATTTATTTATTTATTTGACAGAGTTATAGACAGTGAGAGACAGAGACAGAGAGAAAGGTCTTCCTTCTGTTGGTTCACCCCCCAAATGGCTGCTATGGCCGGCGCTGCACCAATCCGAAGCCAGGAGCCAGGTGCCTCCTCCTGGTCTTCCATGTGGGTGCGGTGACAATTTTTAGAAACTTTTCATCCCTGGTTTATTTTCTGCTTCAGCTATATTGTTATAATTACTACAGTTTTAAAATATACTTTTTTTGACAGGCAGAGTTAGTGAGAGAGAGAGAGAGAGACAGAGAGAAAGGTCTTCCTTCCATTGGTTCACCCCCCCAAAATGGCCGCTATGGTTGGTGCACTGTGCCAATCCAAAGCCAGGAGCCACGTGCTTCCTCCTGGTCTCCCATGTGGGTGCAAGGCCCAAGCACTTGGGCCATCCTCCACTGCCTTCCTGGGCCACAGCAGAGAGCTGGCCTGGAAGAGGAGCAGCTGGGACAGAACCAGCGCCCCAACCAGGACTAGAACCTGGGTGCTGGCGCTGCAGGCAGAAGATTAGCTAAGTGAGCCGTGGCGCAAGCCTTAAAATATACTTTAATACTTAAAAATACAAGTAGCCTTTCAGTTCTTTACTGTTTCAAATATATTCTCTCTATTCTATTTTTATTTTTCCTGGATGAGTTTTAGAACAATTCTGTCAGATTTCAATAGATTTCCCATTCATAAAAGATATGCTACATTTATAATCAAATTAGCTTCTTTAAGTTTTGAGTCTTCTGATTCCAAATTGAGGACAGTATTCCACATATTCTAGCTTATTTTTATGCCTATTGAAGTAATTGTATAGTTTTATACAGTTACTTTCCAATTCAATTTGCAATATTTTGTGAACTTTTTTTGCACTTTTAATAGGATTCTTTTCCCATGTTTTTTCCCCCTGACTGTGAGAATACTTTTCATTTTTCCATAGATTATAATGTATCCCTAATCAAAATCTAATTTCAATATGAAATTTCAATTTTTTTTATTCATTCAAGGTAAACAGTCATACCAGGTGTCATATCAGTAACTTTATTTCTTCTTTTCTAATTTTTGAATTTTAATTTCATTTCCTTACTGAGATATGTTGGAAAGGACTCCCAAAAATAATAGTAAACAGTAATGATGAGTATCCTTGTTTTGCTCCAGACTCAAGTGGGAATTCTTACTAGTGCTACTAGTATGTGTGGTACTGGCTAATAGGTGGTGAAAAGCACAAAAATATGGACTTGAATTCAGACAGACAGGGATATAACATGAGTAGCATTTGCTCTATAATTATATATTCTATGCCACCTTTGTTAAGTTTTCCTAACAGATTTCAGTTGATTCTGTAAAATAAATTGGTAAGTGGATTATGAGCCTAGGAAGGCTTTAATAGTGTATAAACATCTATCATGACTGCTTCAAACAAACCCAGTCTGGCATTTCAAGGTACGAAAGTGCAATTCTTTGTCTTATAAACATAGTCTACTTTTAATAAAATCTAGTATAAACTTCTTTTGAATTAGTGTTAGTAAAACCTTGATGTTGACTAACTTGGCGTTGGTGGGTGGGCCTGCCCGAGTTTTCTGCCAGCCCCAGCACTGTTGTTTGTCAGCAAAGGGATGAGATGTCCTTCATGGAGTATGTCCACCCTCCAGAATCAGCGTGTGCTTCCCGTCCTTCTATCTGATAATGAGTGTTGTTAAGGTTTTCAGTTTCCTCTATTTCCTGTGCTGTTTTACAGTTCTTGAGAATAGTTGAATGTCAACTTCCACCATCTTACTACAAATTGGATTGAAGTATTCTTTACCAAAAAATATTCCTCAGAATTTGAAATACTGATTTGATGTCCCTTGTTGTCACTGTTGATGAACTTTTCTTCTTATAGTTTGTTCTTTTTATTCACTTCAGTCAGTTTCTGAGAATGGTTCAGGAGAAGGAGAGGCAACAGTACAAGATTGCCTATCTTTCCCCTATCTTTCTTAGATATCAATATATGTTATGATATGACATCATAAATTGATATGCTATTGGGGCTGGCTCTGTGGCTCAGTGGGTTAACGCCCTGGCCTGAAGCGCCAGCATCCCATATGGGCGCCAGTTCGAGACAGGCTGCTCTACTTCTGATCCAGTTTTCTGCTATGGCCTGGGAAAGCAGTAGAAGATGGCCTGAGAGACCTAGAAGAAGCTCCTGGCTCCTGGCTTTTGATCGTCACAGCTCCAGCTGTTGTGTCCAATTGGGGAGTGAACCCA
The DNA here is from genome assembly GCF_051225735.1 of Oryctolagus cuniculus. Taxonomy (NCBI): domain Eukaryota; kingdom Metazoa; phylum Chordata; class Mammalia; order Lagomorpha; family Leporidae; genus Oryctolagus; species Oryctolagus cuniculus. The sequence goes on along the minus strand of NC_142871.1, from coordinate 100,481,101 downwards.
AGACCTCTCTCTCTCTCTCTCTCTCTCTGTCTCTTTCTTTCTCTCTCTCTCTGCCTCTTCTCTCTCTGTGTAACTCTGACTTTTGAATAAATAAATAAATCTTTAAAAAATTGATATGCTCTTAACAAATTTTATGAATCAAGTGAAATAATAACCTGATTTGACTGAGGTAAAACAGAGTATCATTGGGATATCATTTGAAATAATAATAAAACTTTCTTCTAAAGGTAATTAATTTTCATTGAATTCAAGGTACAGCAAATTTTCAAGTTACAGAAATATATTCATCAAGAATATCTGGGAGTTACTTTTTTTTAAAATAAAGATTTATTCTATTTTATTTGAAAGGCATAGTTACAGAAAGAGAGAGGGAGAGACAGAAGGATCTTCCATCTGTTGGTTCACTCCCCAGATGGCCACACACACACAATTGGCTACGACAGTCAAGGCTGGACCAGGCCGAAGCCAGGAACCAGGAGCTTCATCCAGGTTTTCTACCTGGGTGCAGGGCCCAGCCAGTTGGGCCATTTTCTGCTGTTTTCCCAGGCATATTAGCAGGGAGCTTGATGGGAAGTGGAGCATCCATATGGGCTGTCTGCATTGCAGGAGGTAGCTTTACCTGCTAAGCCACAATGTTGGCCCCCGGGAGTTACTTTTAAAATCTTGCAAATATAGTTTGAAAAATCAAAGGCTGATAAATTTATAAACTTTGAGACTAGTATAATAGTTGCTGTTATGTTCTTTTATTTTCAATGTTACTTCCCTACAATCTTCTTTTCTATAACCCATAGTTATACTTAAAATTGCCTCCTAAATAGGTTGTTCTGCCAAGAAACCTTGCCCTAATGTGTCCACCCCAGGGATACAGCTGGTATCATCTGTTTCTCTACTACCAACCTCAACAGAGGAAAAGGTTACTTCTAAAGCTACTGTAGTTTGCTGCTTTTGCAGTGTCATTTTAACCTGTCCCCTCAGGCCCTAGATAGATTTCCAATTGCCAAATCCAATTGTTTTGTTTTCATTTTTATATCACTTCCTCAGCTTTAGCCATTTGGCATTACTGAATGTCTTCCTTTATGAAATTCTCTTACCTCCTTACTTTTCAGATAATAATCTGCACAGAACCTGCTCAGTAATCCTTCCTTTGGAGTCTGCTTCTGTCAGTCTTATTCTGCACATTTCTTAAATGATTTCAGCTACCACTGTGTTTCACACACATACAGACACATAGAGAGAGACATGTCATATTATGCATGTACGGTATTTCATCCAAGTACTACTGTGTATGCACTCTTCAGTCTTTCTAAATGTAGACCAGCTACACACACTCTGCTTCTTGTCATTGTTATCTCTGAGTTCAGTTCAGGTCATTAATTTCATGCATTCTCTGTTGCAAGAAATCTGAAAGAGAGCCGCTTGGAGGAAACTTGATCTCCTTAGCATACCATGCAAAAGCCTGTATAGTCTGATTCCACACATTTCCAAACTTTCCATCACCCCAGTCTCACAACACACCAGGCATGCTCTCCCAGACATAAGCATCATGCTGCTTACACTTGTAACATCTCTCAGTGCTCTTCTCTTTTCCTAAAATGCATTTTCCATCCTCCCATGTGTGAAAAAGCACTGTTCACATTCAGATAGAATCTTATCCCTGAAATAAGCATTTTGTTTTCTAAGACCCATAGTACTTGGTTCATGATGCCTTTTTAGAACTAATAAATTAGTGTTTATTGCTATGGATGTTTGTTTTTCTGCCCATTCACTCCTCCTTCATATACAATAGTATATGTTCTTCTTGAGGACAAGAATAACATCTAATATTATTGTGTTGCTTAGACAATAAAGCTTCTCTAAATAATAACTAAGTAAAGAATGGTAAGAAAAAAGAAAACATTCTTTCCTTAAGGATGGGTATAGTCTTAAACATTGACTGATCTAATATTCATTTTGTTGTATGCTTGGGTATGAGCTATAAATACTGTGGCTGTCTACACCAGCAAAAATAGATTTCCAGGACTAAATAATAATGAATTTAATCCAAGGCTTAGTCACTATCAGTACCTAGGAATAGCCCTCTTGTATGATGGGTAATGGAAGAATCTTATTCTTCCCAAACTATGGTACTTAGCATTCCAAACAATGAATGAATACTAAGACTGGAAGTCTTCAAAGGAACTGATTATATTATATTATATTATATTATATTATATTATAATCTTGTGATGTAAGCTGTTCAAATGATTTTTTAAAAATAATTTAAAATAAAAATATAAAGATATAGTTGGAGAGAAATTTCTTGAAGTTTCCCACTGTGTCAGTGAGAGACTTGATGGCAGACTAGCTCTGGCATTCCCTTGGCCCTCACCAGTCCATCTTGCTGTTAAATGCAGTCTCCTTTACAAGCTGTAGAAAATTTACAAATGGCAATAGGTTACGTGTGCAAAGAAAAAAAAATCCAGGAATGCATAGTATCAGGACTTTTTAAAAGTTACTTCAACTCCATATTGCGAGCAGCTGTCACTAAGATTTCAACAGAAGGGAGAAATAATGTTATTAGCCAAAAGAAAAGTTCTGCAACGTATAGAATGTGAAGGGTGATATACCACCCCTGGCACCATTATTGTCAGACTTGGCAAAAACACCCTAGAAGTCTGGGAAGGGGAGAAAAAAAGGTTGAAAATAGCATCCTAAAGATAAAATGTTTAAAAATACCTCAGTGGGACTGGTGAGAACAAAAGACCACAGTTGCATGGGGCGGAGTGCACAGATACCGCTCCAGAGCTCTCGGAGGTACATCGTCTCCGGCAGGGAAGCATGCGTGGCAGCCTGAGGAGGGGGCAGTGCAAAGCTCCTATGTTCAGGATTGAGATCATTAGTAATGCCTGTGGAACCCACAGAGCTGTGTGGGCAGGCAGCCTGTGTCAGATTCAGGTAGGGTGCAACAAAAATAGGATTAGGCCAGACAACGTGGTTAGCAAATAAAGAAGTTGAGGGTCAAGAGGACAGGAAAAAGTAACACTCACCTGGAGTGCTGTCTACCCTTCATGCAAGGGAAGTAAATGGCTAATCCCACATCAAAAAGGGGGTAAAGAGCTAGTGAAGCGATCGCTCTTGCTTATAGCAGAGCCTGTGTGTCCGAAGCTGCTGGACTCCATATTTCTATTTTTGTCTTCCATACGAGGTGGATCACAGGTGTGCTATCTAGCCCCTAACTCCTAAGGAAATGCCCACAATGATCTCCCCCCGCCCCCATATCAATCAACATACTTGGTGGGCAGATCCTAAGAAAATTATCACCACTGCATGAAAGTTGAGGCAGAAATGAGGAAGGAATCAAAATTAGTACTTAGGGTGATTATGAGGGTAATTTGCGGCAGATGAGACGGAGGGGATAATCTCATGGACACTCTGATGTGCTGAGTGATCTCTTCAGAGGCACAGAGTATGGCCCTTGGCTTGGCTTGCTGCTTTTTGACGTTTCTGCAGCACTTGGTGTGCTTGCCTAAATGTTTCCTTCTTGAAGAGATCTCCTTTCCTGGTTCAGTGGCGTTAGATTGTGAGTTTGGTAGGGCAGTGGTCATGACGCTCTGATTCTCCACAGTGCTTCCCAGAGTGCCTCCCTCCCTTCTGAGTTAGGTGTTAATAGAAGAACGACACAGTGCAGCCATATCTCTGATCATTTCTCCCTGTTTCCTCAGAATCCTAGTCTTGAGCCGCATTTGCAGATACATGATTTTGCCTGTGTGTTTGTGTGTGTCTGTGTATGTGATGAGAATGCACCTGAACTCTCTACATAAAGTATCACTGCTATAAAACTATGTCCCAAATGTGGGTCTCCAACAAAATTAGTCAAATATTAATTAGACATACCCACTTACTATGTATAGGCTTGTACTTTTAATTAACTGACTCAATGGTTGTTCTTTTTCTTCAATTAGATTTTAAACAATTTGAGGAATGGGGCCACAGTTCATCTTTCTTTTCTCTACCCTTTAGGAATAATACAGAGCTAATCAGTAAGATTTGCTGATTAATCAACTGCAAGAAGACAGTTTATTTCTTATAGCTTTAAAATTAATTTACCATTTGAGAAAAATTTGTATTTGCTTTTTCTTGAATTGAACTAGGAAGTAGACTATTAGTAACTAATAAGTAAGTAGAGAATACACTGGGTAATGTCTTTTTATTGTCTTTGTTCTAAGTACCTGTGGAATTCAGAACCTATTGTGTAGATCAAGAAGGCTCTTTTGAATAATATTCTCTTTTTTATTATTCATCTAAGAAGCATGTTCATTGCTTATTCTGGGATTTATACTAGGGATAAAGTAGGGAATTAGATGAGTACATTTGGTCTCTGTTGAAAGGGGATATGTGGATTAGTTGGAGGGGAAAAATAGGAAAACGTATAAATGAGAAATTTAAGAAAGCTCAGATTGATGAAGCTAAACTACAGAAGATATAGCAATATAGCAATATATTGCAAGATATTGCAATATAGCAATCTATATATATAGAGAGAGATATATAAGACTGATGGAAGTCTTAGTTCAAGTTCCTATAGTAAAGTACAGTATACTAGGTGGCTATTAGCCTGCAGGGATTTATTTCTCTAAATTCTAGAAGCTGAAATTCTGAGATCATGGTTAGGTTCTGGTGAGGTTTTATAGCATATTTTAAAGATATCTGCCTTCAGTTGCCACAGACGGCAGCTTAACCTGCTGCGACAAAGCACCAGCCTGCACGCACAGCTTTTTCATAGTACACATTTCCATGAACCTTTTGAAGACCCCCATATGCTTGGATTTCAGGGTTTTTTTGGTGCAAAAATAAACTTCCATTTAATTCCTAAAAGAAAAAATACGTCTGCTTTCTTGTTTTATCTTCCATGGCAGATAGCAGAGAGGAACATTCAACTTTTGAGTGCAATATAAATTAAAAATATATGATCTCAAAAATATTAAAATATAAAGTTGGGAAAAATGAAGACAACTTTATTGTGTCTCTTCTTATAAGGATACTAATTCCATTTATGAGAGCTCTACCTTCATAACCTAATTACTTCCCATGTGTTCCATCTCTCAATAACATCATATTAGTGATTAGACATCAAAAATGAATTTGGGGGGTGAGACACCAAGTATTCAGTCCATTGCAACTGTGTTAATGTTTTTCAAGAGGCATGTATTTGAGAAGATCACATTAAAGTTGAGACTTGAAGGACTAATAACTAGCTATTTCAAAAAATAGCTAGTGGAAAGAACCTTGTAGAAAAAGCAGCAACCTGGGTGTATATGCTAAGGAATGGGACAGACTTTGATTCATGCTAGAAGCTGAAAGGAAGCTTGGATTTTTGGTACATAGTGGTCAAGAGGAATGGTAATGAAAGGTGGGGGTGGAGAGACACAGTACTACAAGGTGAAGGTACAGCATGTTCAAAATAAAGCTCCTTGGCATTGATAAAGAATTTGGATTGTACTTGGAATCTGATGTGACACTTTGAGGCTTCTTAAGAAAGGGAATTACATGAACCAAATTATATCTTAGAAAATATCACTCTATTATAATTCAGGCATTGTGAGCTAAGGCAATAAATTAGAGGTGTTTGGGTTAAATTGTATATTGAGAGCATAGATTTCATGAGAGCATACGTCCCAAGGATATTTTGCTTTAGGGCTTACTTTACAAAAGTAACAGTTGATTGGGTATCAAGACATCTGCATTTAAATTATGCCTCTCTCTATGTCTATATTTGTAATGTTTTGCAAACCACCACTTTAGTTCTTGATTTCTTAAACATGGCACTGGGTTTCATCCCAGCAGCTCTTAAAGTGTCTTCACACATTGTAACTTTATAAATCTATTTGTATATTGGCATGCCAATAACATTTATATATTGGGACAAGTAGGTCTATTTAAAGTGCCTAGAAAACAACCCCACTGTTACATATGCCTATCTGGAGATAGCTACTAAATCTTTGAACTCTGATGTTTGAATGAGGGAAAAAAACAGGAATATAATTTGTGAATAGTATCTCATAATAAGACTGCATTTATAATTAAGGGTATTTTTACTTTAATTCTGATTATTCTGACTTAATTGTTTTATTTGCCAACTATATATTGAATATTGAATGTCCAATGTGTTTGTGAACTGTGCTAAATGCTGTGACTATATAAATAGAATAATACAAAATGTGTGATCCTTTCAAAGTGTCTAGAGTAGTGGAGAAAACAGATATAGGAACAAATAATGACAGTATTGTATGATATGAAAAACTCTGAACTGAGTACCTGGAGGAACCAGAAGAGAGGGAAGCAGTTTGTCTAATGAGGGAAGGATGTCTTTTATAGTCTACTTCCATCATTGTTTTCTTGTCAATGAATGTTAGATATAGTATAAAGTACAGGCTCAGTACGCTTCTTTTTAAATAGCATCTTTATTGATATATAATCTATGTACTATCAAATTCACCTTACTGAAGCATACAAGTCAGTAGCTTTTAGTATATTCACTGAGTTATGAATTCATTACTTCATCTTTACAGAATAATTTTATTATCCCTAAAAGAAAACACATACTTATTAGCAGTCACTTCCCATGTACTCCTGCACTCAACACCTGGCAACCATGAATCTAATTACTGTCTGTAGATTCTCTGAATTTGAACATTTCATATAAATTGAGACTTACCATGAGTGATCTGTCATAACTGATTTCTTTGACTTAGCATGATTTTTCAGGGTTTAGCTTTGTTGTAGTAATGTAGCATATATACATATTTGATTCTTTTTTATTGCTAAGAATACACTAGATTGATATGCCACTTTCATTAATCCAGTCATCAGTTTATATACATTTGTAATGTTTCTGTGTTTGGGCTATTATAAATGACAGAAATATTAGAAATGAATATACTTCCTTTGCTATTGTCAATCATTTAGATTTTAGCTGCCTTAGATTATAGAGTACTATGGAGTATCAAGTAGTGTCTGTCTGTGGTTTTGGCATGAAAGTCTCTAATGAAATAGAGACTTAGCATCCTTTCATGAGTTTATTGACCATTGTGTATATTTTCTGGAGAAATACCTAATCAGATTATCTGCATATTTTAATTGGAGTATTGATCTTTTTACTTTTGAATCAGATTGTTTATTGCCACAATTTAGAAATTTGATTATATATTCATTTGTATTCTGCACTCTGATATTTTTTATTATTTCTATGAAGCTTTTTTATGTTTCTTCAGAATATTCTATATAAATAGATTATATCATCTGCAAATAGAAGTAGTTTTACATATTTTCCCATCCTTTTTGATGTGTACTATTTTATTATCATTATTTTGTCTAATTGCTTTGAATAGATCCTCTGGTAAAACTTTGAATAGAAGTAGTAAAAGTAGAAATCTTTATCTTGTTCATGACTTAGGAAGAACCAGTTCTGATTTTAGCTGTGTTTCAGATTGACAAATTTTCCTTATATTTCTTACTTACTGACTGTTTTTATCACGAGAAGTTTTGGATTTTGTCAAATGCTTTATCTGTATCTTTTGGGATGACCAGTCATGTATTTTATGCTGAAGATATGGTATATTATGTTATCTACTTTCAGGTATTAAACCAACCTTGCATTCCTGTAATAAATTACACCTGGTTGTACTATATAATCTTCTTATATCTTGCTAGATTTTTTTTTCTAGTAATCTTCTGAGGATTTCTGTTTCTGCATATCTATTCTTAAGGGTATTGGTGTGTAGTTTCCCTTTTGGTTTATGTCTTTGCTTTTGGTATCAAGGTAATATTGTGTGTTAGCTCTACATTTTGTCTATTTTGGTTCTTTATCTTTTCTTCACTTCTCATTGTTTCTGGCTAGGTTTGCTCATTTTTTCCTAGTTTTTCTATAAACTAGATCCTAAGCAACCTAAGAACTTTTTCCCTGGAAAAACTAGTTTTGAAACTTCTTGTAGGGGCTGGCACTGTGATATAGTGGATGAAGCAGCTGCTTGGAGTGCCAACATCCCATATGGGTGCCGGTTTGAGTCCCAGCTGCTCCACTTCCAATCTAGTTCTCTTCTGTGGTCTGGGAAGGCAGTAGAAGATGACCAAAGTCCTTGAGCCCCTGCACCCAAGTGGGAAGACCCAGAAGAAGCTCCTTGGCTTTGGATTGATGCAGCTCTGGCCCTTGCAGCCAATCGGGGAGTGAACCAGTGGATAGAAGACCTTTCTCTGTCTTTCTCTTTCTCTCTCTCCTTCTCTTTCTCTCTCAGAGAAGGGGGCATGTAGCAAGTGCAAATACTATACAACATACCTCTTTTTAAAAAAAATCATGATTCAGTTCATTTTTATTGAATCATTTTTCCTCAGACTGTTGAAGACTTATGGTTAATTTCCAGAGTTCTAGAAAATTATTTTGGCACGTTTTACCAGTGGTCTCACTGTTTTGATGTAAGATAGGAATTTTGAAGTCTTTTACTCTCTCATTATGTAAGTAGTTCTCTTCACAGTGTTATTTTCTCTATGTTTGAGAGTTGAATGATCCATAAAAATTTTGAGGAAACATAGTTATACATTTATGTGAACACTAAACAGATCATGATATTATATGGGTGACAATTAAAATCCATCTCAAATTCATGTTTTGGGGGCAATAAAATGTCCTTGATAGTTAGTTGGTGAGCATGTGCCAATAAGATTGAATCCTGACAATTATTGTACAATGGAAGTCCTAATTGCTTTTGCTGTTAGGACATTCTAACATGTTCACACCAACCTAAAATATTCAAGTTTATTAAAAGAGTTGAGTTTATTAAATATTTAAAATATTAGCTTTTTAGACAATTTTTATGCCAATAGACTACTTAGGGTGTAGTCAAAGTAGCCTGTGTAATGGACATGGACAGAGACAACATGCATTCACTATAATAACAGCAAACTGTCATCTCTGTCTGTTAGTGTATATTAACCATTTCAAACATGATTTATGTTAATAGTTAAATATTTTGTTTCAATTATTAACACTTAATTTCATTCTCATGAGAGTATATCAAGGCTGATACATGTTGCTAGTCAGAATACTAGATAAAGTAATACACAATTGCCATTGTGTTAGGCTATTAAAGTCATACTTTGCTTCTGGAGGTTGTATATAGTCTTTCCATGGATGTAATTCCTTCCATCTTTCTATATGGATATAAAATATACAAATTCTATATTTTATGTAAGAAAAAAATAATAAAAAAGTGAAACTAGATTAAGTTAAAAATAGTATGGTAGATGTACAGTGGTAACAGTGGTGTTGTTCATTTATTTATATATTGAAAAATTTTTTGGAGCACTTAATTCTGAGGATGCAGTAGTGAATGAAAATGGCAAAATCTGTACTCTCACTGCTTACATTCTACTTAGGAGAGTCATGATAATACACAACATATATAGTACTCAAAATTGCTTAAAAATTAAAAATTTAAAGAAGACAGGACACTCACTGTGAGGCGTTACAATACAATACCTGGTGCCCATGAAAATATTTAAGTAAGAAAATAACATTTCAGTGAAGACAAAAGAATTATAAGTGCAGACCACTTCTAGGCAAAGGGACAAAAAAGTGCAACATTCACGCTGTGCAAGTGTTCCCAGAATAAGGAAGGAATGCTTGACAGGCCTGGGTGCTGCAGCACAGTGAAGAAGAAAAGGTAGCAGGAGATGAGGAAAAAGAGGATCCAAAAAGTCAAAACTGTGTCAGCTAACAGAGAGACTTCATATTTTGGTTTGTGTGAAGGGAGAGGCAGAATTTGGCCAGAAAAGTGACAGGTACATTTTAATATTAGTGTTCTCTTTCAAGCTAAGCGTAGCTGATGGTGGCATGCAGGTAGGGATGGGGACACCATTTAGAGGCTATTGTATTAATATAGGTGAAAGGCAAGGACACTGACAAGGGAATAACAGTCTAGGTTTTCACTATTTGTTGGATTCTAGATTTATTCTGGAAGTAGAGCTGAAAGGATATTGTGATTGATAGCATATGGAGTGTAAGAAAAAAGATTGAAGAGTGACTTTTTCACCTAAACACATGCAAAAAGAATGTTTCCATTTACAGAGGTGTACATGTATGTTAGAGCGACAGGATGCTTGTGTGTGGAGGATTGAAATGTGGAAGCTTGATTTTATTTTACATTATTTAACTTCTAAATTGTAATGACATAGTATATTTGCACTTATTTATGAGGTGTAGTATTAGAATTTGGTATAGGTATGTAATATGTAATGACCAAATCAGGGTGATTAGCATTTTTATCTCCTCAAATATTTTTTAAAATTTATTTACTTGAAAGTGACATGGAGAGAGAAGAGGCAGAGAAAGAGAGGTCTTCCATCTGCTGGTTCACTTCTCAGATGGCCACGACAGCCAGAGCTGCACCAATCTGAAGCCAGGAGCAAGGAGCTTCTTCCGGGTCTCCCACGTGGTTGCAGGGGCCCAAGGACTTGGGCCGTCTTCTATTGCTTTCCCAGGCCATAGCAGAGAGCTGGATCAGAAGTGGAACAGCGGAACTTGAACTGGCACCATATGGGATGCTGGCACTGCAGTGCTAGCCCTATCTCCTCAAATATTATCATTGTTCTGTGTGGGAAACCTTCAAACTCTTCTCCTCTGATTATTCTTAAAATGCATAATTAATTATTGTAGATTATAATCACCCTACTGTGCTACAGTACATTAGAACTCCTTTCCCTTGCTCACTGTATTTTAATAGCCATTCACCATTCTCTTTTGGGCCTCCACCTCTTGTTCATTGTCTCTAGTGACCTTTATTTTACTCTCTGCCTTTATGTGATCAACATTTTAGCTTCCACAATTCAATGAGAACATGCAGTATTCATCTTTTTGTGCCTGGCTTATTTCACTTAATATAGCATCTTCCAGTTCCATCTGTACCATATTGCCAAGAATTACAAAATTTCCCCTTTTTAAGGTTGAATATTATTATGTTGTGTATAGATTCCACATTTTTATGCACTCAGCTACTGATAGACATCTTGGATAATTGCATAGTTCAGCTATTGTGAATACTGCTACAGTAAACATGGATGTTCAGGTATTTCTTTGATGTAATTATTTCATTTCCTTTTCATATACACATAGTAAAATTACTGCACTATATGGTAGATGTATTTTCATTTTTTCTCATAATAACTATACAAATTAACATTCCCACTAACCATGTATAAGAATTCCCCTCTCTCATCATCCTCACCAATGCAATTAATTTAATATTACTTTTTATTTAAGAGGCAAGAAGTGAGAGAGAAAAACAGAGAAAGACAGATAGCTCCCATCCACTGTTCCACTCCATGCAAATGCCTGAATGGACTGGGACAGGCTAGGGCTGAAGCTGGAAGCAAGGGACTCAATCCAGTTCTCCCACATGCGTGGTAATGAGCCAACTTTGTGAGCCATCACCATTGCCTCCCAGGGTCTGCACAGCAGAAATCTAGAGTCAGGAACCAGTGCCAGGCCTTGAACTCAGGGCTTCTGGTGTGGGATAGCAGCATCTTAACTAACATTTCAACAAAAAGGGCAGATGCCCATTCTGAGTTTTGTTTTGGACGAGATACATCTGAGGTGTCTGTTAGGTAGCATCATTGAAGATATAGACAGGCATTTCTAGGCACAAACCTAGAATAAAGGGAAATGTGCAAGCTGGGGTTGCATTTTGAGAGTTGTCAGTATACAAATGACATGCAGAGCCCTGAGTAAGGTTACCTAGTAGTAGAAAAGTAGTAGTAGTAGTAGTAGTAGTAGTAGTAGAAAAGATCAGTGCTTCCAAGTGTGAGCCTTGACATTTATTCATTTGGAGGCTGGAGATAGGAGCAGGAAACCTAGAGAGTATGGTATCCTGGAAGCCATGTGAAGAATGTCTCAATGAAGAGAGTGAACAGTTTAGGATGAGAAGGGACCATTTGCTTTTGACATACAGATATCATTGGCTGATTGGACAGATAATCTCCCCAGGCATAGATAATGTGAAATCCTAATGAATTATGCACAATATTTTAGACAAGGCTACTCAACATTTTAAGATGTAATAGAAAGTATATTGAAATGCAATGAACAATCAAAGCCATTAGGCAAGAAGGCCCCCACAGATGTTTTAGATTACCTGCCTGATTAGATAATACTGTGGATAAGAAAAGGCCCCATGACTCATTCTCTAGGTGGATACATCATAGAGTTCTGCTGTGAGAGGCACAAAGTTTATAGCTCTTCATATACTCCCACACTGAAAAATCAGTGTGTTGCATTAATTCATGTTTGAGGCGTGAGAATGCTTTGAATTTATAGGGTGATAATGGAATCATATTAGTGGGCTTTTGTGCAAGTACATGTGTGATCTTTTTTTTAACTTTTATTTAGTAAATATAAATTTCCAAAATACAGTTTATGGATTACAATGGCTTTCCCCCATAACTTCCCTCCACTCGCACCCCTCCCATCTCCCGCTTCCTCTCCCATTCCATTCACATCAAGATTCATTTTCAATTATCTTTATATACAGAAGATCGATTTAGTATATATTAAGTAAAGATTTCATCAGTTTGCACCCATACAGAAACACAAACTGAAAAATACTGTTTCAGTACTAGTCATAGCATTACTTCACATTGGACAACACATTAAGGACAGAGATCCTACATGAGGAGTAAGTACACAGTGACTCCTGTTGTTGACTTAACAATTTGACATTATTGTTTATGGCGTCAGTAATCTCCCTAGGCTCTAGTCATGAGTTGCCAAGGCTATGGAAGCCTTGTGTCGCCGACTTCGATCTTATTCAGACAGGGTCGTAGTCAAAGTGGAAGTGCTCTCCTCCCTTCAGAGAAAGGTACCTCCTTCTTTGATGGCCCCATTCTTTCCACTGGGATCTCACTTGTAGAGATCTTTCATTTAGGTCTTCTTCGTCTTCTCTCTTTTTTTTTTTTTTTTGCCAGAGTGTCTTGGCTTCTGGGTCTTCCACTTGGGTGCAGGGGCCATCTTGTACTGCTTTCCCAGGCCATGGCAGAGAGCTGGATTGGAAGTGGAGCAGCCGGGTATCAAGTAACACCCAAATGGGATGTTGGCGCTCCAGCCCCCCCATGAAGTTCTTAGGAAACTTGACAAAGGAAGGTCTTGTCTAGTGAGCTATTTCTTCCAAAGAAAACTTCGCTGAAGCAATTTGGAGAACATTTTTTGATTGACAAAAAGGGTCAAAGTTAAATGGCAAGATAACAAGAAGAGGTTCTTACTCAGTTTTACCTATCCTTCCTTAAGGAGTGAGACTCTCAAGGATGTGTGATCTCTTAACATCTCGTCATGCAAAAACAAAAAATCTCCCACTAGTGTTTATATTCACTGGGTATGTTTGAAGATCACATTTTAAAATCCTGAAAACCATAGTCATGAAGGATTACTTGTGTGTTTTTTTGTTTGTTTTTTTAAACTTGAGACCAATTACATTTTATTTTATTTTATTTCATTTTTTAAAGATTTATTTATTTGAAAGTCAGTTACACAGAGAGAGGAGAGGCAGAGAGAGAGAGAGAGAGAGAGAGAGGAGAGAGAGGTCTTTCATCTGCTGATTCACTGCCCAGTTGGCTGCAACAGCCGGAACTGTGCCGATCCGAAACCAGGAGCCAGGAGCTTCTTCTGGGTTTCCTACCAGAAGGGTCCTAAGGACTCGGGCCATCTTTTACTGCTTTCCCAGGCCTTGGCAGAGAGTTGGATCAGAAGTGGAGCAGCTGGGATGCATATGGGATGCCGGCACTGCAGGCGGTGGCTTTACCCACTGTGCCACAGCACCAGCCCCCATGAAGGATTACTTGTGAACAACCCACTCAATGCCATGCAGTTAAGACCATTAGTTTCAAATTTCATTTCTTATAATCTGGAGACAAAGAAGGTAAGTAGACATACATTATCCTTTCACGCCTACCATCTGAATAGAAACATCCCCTGCTCCCTGGCTTTCACAGATACTGATAGCTGTGTGCTGACTTATCAGGCCTTGATATGGGTCATGCTGGCTCTTGGAGGGGGTGACTGCCAACACTGTTCACTGAGGTGTCAGGGGAGGTGACTCTCTGAAGTTTCCTGCTCTGCAGTCCCATTAAAGGTGATGAAACAGCTCCAGATTCTGAGTGCTTTCATCCAAGTGCAGTGCAGAAGAGGCTCATGAAGTAGACCGGCTTGTCCTTCAGTCTTCCTTTCCCCGTACTTGCCTATACTTATACAGATTCATACAGGTCAATGATGTTGCCCCATATTTTATCACAAATGGCTGTGTCACTTTGGAGAGGAATTGTTTCTTAAATTCTACACTCAGAAAAGGCTTTGAATTTAAGACATTTTAGCATAATGATCCCTTTTAAACAGTGGTCAAGCCTAAATTATTTTCCAGATACTTGGAGGATACAAAGGTAAATATGACACTGTCCCTTGTCCTTGAGGTGTGCTATCATTTGAACAAGATTTGGCTCCCAAATTCAAACAAATGCAGACATTTAAACCCCAAGGACTTAAGTTAATGATAGTAAGAAAGAGGAAATTGAATCCGATTACAGTGTTTAGGAGTTAGGTCTGGTGTGAGGTCCTTAGGTCATTGAGATGTGCCCTTGGAAGGTGTTTCTCAAGACAGGATTCATGATAAAGCCTGAGAATTGTGACCATGTTCTCTCTAGGCTTCATGGTTCATCATGTGATTTTTCCTTAGTGTGTACTCCATCTACCACCCGCATCAGATGCCCAACCAGTGGGCTGCCCAGTCTTGTACCTGAACCTCTAAAGCTGTGAACTCAATCATTTTCTCTTTACAGAGTTAGTTTCTCAGGTATTTTGTGAGAGTGGCATAAAGTTGACTGATACAAGGTCTTCACATAGACAGATAGTCATAATAGCTTGAAATAAACTTTGTGATAAACCTGAGCCCACAATGTCTGGTGCATAAAGAAAGGACCCGGTGTCCATTGTGATTAGATTTTCACGAGCCTTATGTAACAAGAGAATGCCCCAAATAACAAGATCAAAGTTGGTTTTCTCTCACGTCCAAGAAGAGCACAATGATCACTCCAGGAAGAACGCAGTGACTCAGTGCATTAGTTCCCTAGGCTTCTCCCACACTGTTTCTCCTCTGTAGATAGAGAGCTTTCCCAAGCTCACTCATGGTTCTGGGTGGCTGCTGGTATACAGTTATATGTGCATTGAGCTAGCAGAATGAAGATGGCAAGAACTCAGGACTCACCTTCACCTTAGAAGAGTAATTCCAGAGGTTGTACGCAGTGAATTGGCATGTATCCCATTACCAAGAAGTGCCATGTGGCCATACCCATGTGAAATGGAAATTTAGAAATATTTGCTTTATTTCCATCAGTCATATGCTCAAGTAAAAATTGTGCTTCATCTTCTATGAAAGAGAAAAAAGAATGGATATTATGAAACAACAAGGAATTCTGTCACAAAACACGAAACTGCCAAGAGTGGAAGCAGAGAAAACTAAGTCTTCATAATAAAGTAAGACTATTACTGAGTGACATTTTAATTTGTAAGCTGTATTGGCTTTCAAAAATATTTACAGAAAATGTGCAGTGTAATTGAAAACCTACTGTAACAAATGTGCTGCCACTGACAGCAAAATGTTGACGTTGTTTGCAGTGAAGGTAGAAGAATGTGGGGCACTGCAGGAGAATGTTAGCTGTTCTGTCTACAGAATGGGTCCCACAATTACCGTGTTCAAAGTTGGACATTTTCATTGTTACTTTCCCCAGATTATTGTATATAAATGTTTATATGAAAATGGAATAGTTCATGAGGCTAGGTGGTAATTTGTCCCTCTAACATAAGGTACATTAGAGTGCCTAGAGTTGCAATGTAGAAGAAAAACTTAGCATTGGATGCTTTACTGCATTGTTTTTAACTTCATGGAAAATGCCTACTAATGAGTATGTTAAGCATTAAATAGTTAGGAAATTAGTGCTCTGAATGCTATTTAATTATACCAAAATCCTTGGTAAATTATTCTGTGTGTTGAACATGGTTTTAGTCATATTTGGTGAAAGTGATTGGAGCTTTAGAAGGGCTAGGAAATATTTTTATTTTTTTCCATCTGAAATATTGGAGTGGGTGGGCATTTGGGTTAGTAGTTAAGATTAAGATTTAATTAAGATGCTTACAGTAAGACGTGTATACCCATCTCTGGCACTGGACTTCCATCTCACTAATGCAGACCCTTAGAGGCAGTAGCACTAGTTCAAGTGTTTAGGTTACTACTGTCCACTTGGCAGACCTGGCTTGAATTCCTGGCTTCCAGCTTTGGCTTTTGCCCAGCCTTGATCATTGTGGGCATTTGGGTAGTGAATTAGCAGATGGGAATGTGTGCTGTCCCCTCCCCATCCTGCCTCCCTTCTCCCTGTGTGTCTGTAATAAAACAAATAAAAGAAATGTTGAAATATAAGCTCACGGTATCTGAATATTCAGTTTCTAGCTCATTTTCATATTTTGTATTAGGTACAGATAAATAAGAATGTCTCTAATTAGTGAGTTCTGAGACAGTAGAATGCAGTAGAAAGGTCTTTTATAAAATGTTAAATGCACACATACCCATGCACCTGTAAGTATATAGATTTTAGTCCTTTCATTCACTTATATTTGGCTGTTTACCCATGCATGAGTTCTCCATCTATGGGAACAATTGAGAATTGCAGGCTATGGATATATATTTGAAGTACAGCTCAGAGTTTGTACTGTGTTCTCAACTATCTTGATATCTGCAGAGAAAATCAACAAATAAGATGATAGTTTAATCTTATCAAGGAAGCTTTTTAATGTAGTTTAAGTTATCCAAATCATATAAAAGCCTTCAGCTAACATGTTTGTCAGTATCTCCAAACAGTAATACGTTACTTGAACCTACTCATTTTCAAAGGTCTGCCAGCCAACTCCATCTGATCATCTCTAAGATAAAAATAGTATATGATCAGCTTCCAACTTGACAAAAATAAAGTGATTTAGAGTCAAATAAGATACTTTGAAAGGAAGCTCTATGCCAAGCATTGTGTTGGACACTGTTCCATATATTATCTAGGTACATTTCACAATGCTTCCCTGTTTTTCTGAATAGGGTGATAATAACCTAAATTCACAAAGAGTGACTGGTCGAGTGTCAATAAATAATGAGTAATGGAATTGAAATTTGAATTCAAGTTTCTTAAAATCGACATTCTTTTGACCGTGTGCTCCTCACACTTGATTTAGGCTTTTATGTACGTTCACCTCTGAATCTGGTCCCTCCCAATGGTACACTATAATGGTAAATAAGGCAATTCTATTACTTACGCCCCCGGTATGAAGAAGGGAGATGACTTACTCAAATGGTTGACAGAAATGGAACTTGAATACATGTTACTTGTCTTCCTAACTCTGTTGATTTTGTATGGTGAAGCTAACATTTTCACACTTTTTTTTTCTGTTTCTCTAGATGATGGTGTTATACAAGTAATCCATCATATACTATTATTCTGCCTATCCCAAAAAATTTGTCAGTGTTGCACATCGAAACATAGTGGCTTTGTAATTTTCTAAAATAATATTTTTCTGATCTATATCTCAGCTGAGTTGATGGCTAGGGCATTTTTGTATTGGTTATCCATTGCATCACTCATATAAATCACCCCCAAACTTAGTGACTTGATACAATTATATTTATTTATTATCACTCATGGCTTCTGTAGGGCAGGAATTTGCAAACAGTTTGTGTGAGTGGTTTGGGACTGGACTCTCTTGTGAGGCTGTAGTCATGTCAGGTTGTGTTCCATTCAACTAAAGGCTTCACTAGAACCTAAGGATCTATTTCAAAATGACTTGTGTGACAGCTTCTGCTAAGAAGGTGGTTCTTGTGCAGATGGACCTCTTTGTGGGGCTGCTTTAGTATCTTAGTATCTTTGAGTATGCTTAGTATGCTTCTAGTATCCTTAGCAGTGTGGCAGTTCATCTCCTCCCCAGCAATCAACCCCGGAAGTCAAAGCAGATGCTGCAATGCTTTTTGACCTGGACTTGGAAATCCCATGCTGACACTTCTCTCACACTTTATTGGTAATATAGGTCAGCTCTGATTCAAAATGCAAAAGGGCTACATAGGAATTCAGTAATAGAGATGTGGATTATTGACCACACTGGAGGCTGGCAACCACATTTTTTTCAAGAGAAACCACATTTTCTCATTTATCCAGCACAGAGAAGAAGTATATTATGTCTGAAAGAGCAGATGTTGAAATCTGACAAGTCTGGTTTCCACCCTAGATTGAATACATACTCATGACATGGCCTGTTGTGCATTTTATCAGAGTACCCTTAATGCAAAAATCTCATGGTTTTGTTTCGTCAGTTGGACAGAGTGCAAGCACTGTAGCTTGGCATTGTAGGCTGTTCAAAATTCGGTCCTCCTCATGCATTTCTCCCTTCATTTCCCAAATTATTTTTAACTTGGGAATTCCTGAGTCTGATTACTTTGGGCCCAGTATGGGCTTCAGAAATTCTCAATTTCAAAATTCAAGAAGTATGTAAAATTATATATGTAGGATTATATGCTAGTTTTTTGGAGTAAAATTTGCCCAGATTTCCACCATTCCTTCTTACCAGGATCTACACAAATGGCAACGTCTAAGTGAAATTCTAATAAAAAGATAGATTGACTGCATTGTAACTGCACTCCATTCCTCCCAAAATTATATAGTATTACATAGTAACATGGTACTGCTTGTATCATCACTTGATGACTTCAGGACTTATCTCTTTTTAAAAATCTCTAAGGTCCTTTAGGACTATAGTAATTCCTAAATTAATTTTGATTCTCCTAAAACTTGTTTTTCAGTACAAGTATAATGGATTCATATTTTAAAAATTGGAATATATAGAAAATGGGAGGGAAAATAATCCTCACCTTCTGCATTTTAAGCTCTAAATATGATGAATAAATACATTAATTCACTATTAACCATTCATGCAGTAGTATTAGACAACTTCTTTTAGTGTTTTTTATTGTAAAATATGGCTCCTTAATTCTCTGTGCATCATAAGAACAAATAGGCATTCTTCTAGCTTCTTGGCCATCACACATAATTCCCTTTACATAGGAAAAGGATGAATTCAAATCCTAGACCCAGAAGGCCTCATGGTTCTTTAACCTGGAGGATTTAAATTGTGAGAAAGTTCAGATGGTATGTGGCTGGGGCAAATAATCTCTACTTTTATGAAGGAATAACCACTAAGTGAGCTATATAAAATGATCAATTTGACCACACATCTACTATGAAAACTCTTACAGACTAATATAAGACATATGAGGGTATTTCCAAAAGGTTCCTGGAAAACAAAATTCAAGGATAACTAATCTTGGTAAAGAAAATTGCAATCCATGCATATAAGGGGTTTTCAAAAAATTTATGAAATTGTGTATTGTGTAAAAACTGTGTGCAGGGTTCAAAATTATTTTGCACCAAAATACATTTTTAAAGGATTTATTTATTTATTTATTTATTTTAAAGGCAATTAGAGAAAGAGAGAGGAGAGACAGGCAGAACAAGGAAGATCTTCCATGTGCTGGTATATTCCTAAAGGCCACGACAGCCAGGAATGAGCCAGAGTGAAGCCAGGAGCCAAGAGCTTCTTCCGAGTTTCCCACGTGGGTGCAGGGGCCCCAGCACTTGGGGCATCCTCTGCTGACTTCCTAGGCACATTAGCAGTGATCTGGATTAGAAGTGGAGCAGCCAGACTGGAACCAGCACCCATATGAGATGCTGGGCACTGCTGGCTGGGGATTTAAGCCACAGAGCCACAGTGCCAGCTCCTAAAATTCCTATATTTTTAAATCTTATTTTCAATTAACTTTTTGAAGTGCCTTTGTGTAATTAGGAGCTCTTTGGAATACTCTCAGAGAATGTATTAATATAAATCAAATCATTTTCTTATTTGATAAAAATCTAATGTAAATATCTTCTTTTTCATAGAATGTGAATCAATAGCCCTATCAAATTCTTGTAAATAAGCTATAAAAATTCTTAGGAAATTACATTTGCTTCTTCTTAATTAATTATGTAAATATGGAATCACCTTGATCTCGACATCTTTGTTAGATAGCTTCTTACTCTCATAAAGGTGTCACCCTCAATGCCAACCAGTCCAGGAACAACATTCAATTTTTGTAAACGTTTTTCATGGAAATAAAGAAATATTAAAGACTCAAAGATTATTAGAGTTATTTTGTACAACTTAGATTTTTAAGTTTCTTATCTCAAAGATGTTTTGGCAGCATTGATAATATGGCCTTGATGTTTGTCTCTTGTTGTGCTGTTAACTGTACCAGAGACAGCAGTTTTCACATCCATGTATATTGGTCTTTGCTTAAACAGATCAATATGCAAAATTGCTTACCTTTAGGATTCAGATTTAAGAAAGGATTGACTAATCAAACTGATATGCTTCCAATTCTATACAATTGAGGGAGACATTCTGAATTCTGATTGATGTGTAAAATACAGTGATTATTTGATTCAGTAAAGAGGTCACCAATAATTAGTCTTACCTAATCATTCAATATGAATTTAGCAAACAGAAACATGTATATCTCTTGGACATCATATTGCTAATATATTTTAAAAGGACATTTTATAAGAAATAAGCATTACACATGCTTGTCAAACTATTGAATTTTTGACCTAAGAAACACATATACAACTTGGTTGTTATAATTTATGCAAAAAATTCTTTTTAAATGTTTTATTTTAGTGCTTGTACCTACCTAGAAAGTTGAAAATACTTTTCGTGATTTGGAACTGAATGTGTAATTTGGGAATCTACAATCTGCCGGATAGGCCAACAATGGAAGCTGAGTAACGTTTGACAGTTTTGTCCTAAATCAATACCATTTTAAGAATGATGGAAAATGAAATGCTTCCTTTCTCAGCTTCTGCATTATCACGTTCGTGATGAGTCAACACACCCTTCTGCCAAATCCCCTCCTAAAAAGAAAACCATAGATGTCTTTCAGTTATTTTAGTTGAATTTGCCTGTGTTAAAATCAGATATTTCGGGATTGGTTTTGTGGTGTAATGGGTTAAGCTGCCGCTTGCAATGCCAGCATCCCATATGGGCACTGGTTCCAGTCCAGGCAGTTTCACTTCTGATCCAGCTCCCTGCTCATGCACCTGGAAAAGCAGTGGAAGATGGCCCAAGTCCTTGGGTCCCTGTACTCATATGGGAAACCTGGATGAAGCTCCTGGCTCCTGGCTTTGGCCTGGCCCAGTCCTGGATGTTGTGGCCATTTGGGGAGTAATCAGTGGGTAGAAGATTCTCTCTCTCTCTCTCTCTCTCTCTCTCTCTAACCTATAACTCTGCCTTTCAAATAAATAATATAAATCCAAAAAAATGAGAATGTTGCTTAAAATATTTTAGGGATTGACCATACATATTCCTTTTACCAAACCTACAATCATCTGGACGCTGTGTAAAACTGTATCTTCAATTAGGGTTTGTGTATTTTGCACCTCTGTGTGCCCATCCTCCTGTTAGAACCTGCAGAAGTAAGTGCCAATGAGCTTTATTTGTGGTCAGAAATGTGCTACAGGGATATTCACGAGAATAAACAGTGGAGTTGTTATATTTATGTCTTCTCCCTTCTGAAGTAAAGTTTTTATTGAAATTTCTAAGCAAGCTTTAAAAAGTTAATGAACAGATGGATTTTACTTCATGCTTGCCTGTAATGTGGCTTGATCTTATTGCCTCTGTTTCTGCATTTTGCACACAAGAATCCCCATAAAGTTATTGAGCTTTTGGTTGAATGCAGAAAATATTTTGGTCAAATGTAGAAAAAAGTAAAAACACTTCTGTGATTTTTAGGAGTTGGATAAATAGGTCCTCATGTAATTTTCATGCTGTTATAATTATTTATAACTTTCCTATGCAAGGCAGTACCAAAATCTGTGACATAGTGAGACAAAGAGGGATGGAGTGATACCAAAATATCTGTTCCCATATGCCTAAAAATCCCTGGTTTCCATCATTTTATTCATTCTAGATTTAAGATACTGAGCAACACAAAAAATGAAGCTAGTATAAATTATCCCTGTTATGGCTGTTGAGTAATTTCCTATTTAGACAATGTGCAGATACATCAATGAATGCTGTCATATAAAAAGAGAGAATGTGGGTGAATGGGATCTAGAACTGGATTGTTTTATAGAAAGGCAGCCGCGTGTAGAGGAAGCTCTGGGTTACGTGACTGGGCTCTGGGAGGACATGTGCCAGTAAGGGCTTGCAGTGCCTAAGGAGCACTAGAGGAAATCTGTCAAAGTCAGAAGCTTGTTCTGGGGTAGACCACATTTTTGCAATGTATGCTTTTTAATTTTTTTAAGATTTATTTATTTATTTGAAAGGCAGAGTTACAGAGAGGTAGAGACAGAGAGAGAGGGAAAGAGGTCTTCCATCTGCTGGTTCACTCCCCAGAAGGCCACAATGACCAGAGCTGGGCCCATCCAAAGCCAGGAGCCATGAGCTTCTTCCGGGTCCCCTACGTGGGAGCAGGGGCCATAGCAGAGAGCTGGATGGGAAGTGGAATAGCCAAAACAACTGGCACCCATATGGGATGCTGGCACTGAAGGCGGCAGCCTTACCCACTATGCCACAGTGCTGGTCCCTGCTTTTTAATTGCAAGACACTTTTGTTTCCTACTTCTCCATCCTTAATCTCAGGAAAAGTCAGTTGGAGCTCTGTAAATTTTGATTTACTAGTAAATGGTGGTGCCCAAGATTAGAGTTTCTAATAAGCTTCAATTATTGGTGTTTGGACCACACTTTGCTGTGGCAGTTGGTTAATAAAGTAATTTTACTTGTTCCAGGAATACTTTTCACTCTGTTACTTACTAGAGGGATTTTTTTTCTTTTTACAACTTCAGCAAAAAGTAGTTGTAACTTTTTATTTTGTACTTAAAATGTTATATTATTAGGACTAGCATAGTGCGTTTGAAAGTAATGTATCAAAACATAATAGAGGCAATATGTATTAATATTTATAGTTGCAGTGTCAGTTTGCCTTAGTTATTTGTGCTGTATTTTCCCAGTTATTCCACCATAACTTCTATAGTTAAAAATATTATGAATTCAAAAGAAAATATTACTTGATTACATTTGAATTAATACAGAAAACTGTGATTCAGTTTTTAAGTGGAATCTTAAAATATGGCTTGTAAATTTTTTGTAATATCTTAAATGATGTAAATAAATCTTTGAAACCAAAATTTATATGCTCTTTTAAAATACAATGACAGTAGACAGATAGAAAAGCAAAATTTAAGAGATGTCTGCTTTCAATAGTTAACCTCTGTTGCTATTCTTGTTTTCATCAAAATAGAACACAGATCAGAGGAAGGAGATTTAGTTCAAATCATCCTTTTCTAACTGTTCTGTTGTTGGGGAAGAGTGCACACAAAGTAAAGACCACAGAAACTGTTGAAATATATTTTCTATGCATTTAAACTTGGTTCTATTATTCATTTACTGTCCCCTTCTAACAAATCTCATGTGAAGTTTTTGGGTCCTTCTTGCTGGAATAAAAGCAAAAAAGTATAATAAATACAACAAATAGCAGAACAATTTCAGCAACATTTATCTTGTGATTATGGAACTTTCCTCTGCAAACCTTTAGGATACCTGTGATCATCCCTACGTGAACAAAGATTACATAGATGGCCATAAATAGCAATAAGAACAACCACAAGATGACAGCTTGAGGCTACATTAAAAGAAGTGCTAAAAGGAAAGATATCACCTTCAATTTTCTATCTGGTTGGAAGTGTGGAAATTTTAGTTCTACCACTTCCTATATATACTTAGCAGTATAAATGATTAAGCAAAACTTCCATCCAGAGCCCTAACCCTCTTTTTTATGTCCCCACAATACCCAACAAAGTATTTTTATTTATGGCCTAGAATAGCTGTTTATCTATATGCAAGTGTAATTTGCCAGTGATTCCAAATAAGAAGCGTTATTTTTGCAACTGGGATTAAAAATATAGAAAATGCTTCTCAATATGGAAAAGTAATTATAGAATTCAGAATCTCTTGAATTGATGTAGACTAAAATCTGGGGGATAATTGGATGGAGAAAAGCTTCCTACGGGTAAACACTCAGAGAGCAATAAAAACATAACTGCAGCATTCTGGTCCAGTTTCCAAGGTACATGGCGTTTACTGCCAGGCAGAGGTGAAAGCTGTTGTGGATGTCATCATGATGCCTTTAGAGTTAAATTTTGATAGCCTTAAACTTTAACATTTTCAAATTTTGATTTAATTATTTATAGACCAAAATGCCTATTATGTCAGCACTTTTATATGCACAGCAATATAGTCTGTATTATTACAGAAGAGAAAAAGCAGAAAAAGAAAGAGCCCTTTGTCTTCGAAGCTATGATAATGGTGATGGAAAGAGGAAGTCACCATCCATAAAATGATTAGACTACCTAACCAAATGTTTGAGAATATAGTCTGTAGTGTTGACTTTAAGAAGAAACATGATGAACTCTTCTCATAAAGGTGACTTTGGAGCCCAATGGTGTATGTGTATCTGGAGTGGTCCTCTAGAACCAAAAGCCTAGTGGACAACATAAACAAAGGAATGTAGATGTGTTTGTGAGGCAGAGAAGTGTATAGGGTTGTGTATATGGGGGGTATGTATGCATGGAATGCATGTATGTGTGGGTATTCCTGTGTGGTTTTACAAACAATAAATCACCCTGAATTAAACAGGAGGGAGGACTGAAATACAGCATAAATGGATCTTAGGAGTGAAGTTAGAAGTCACTAAGAAACGCTTTATGCATTTCTCATAGTCTTCCTCAGTTATCTCATGTATGAAAATCTAGACTCCTAAATTGACTGTGGCTCCCTAGATAACTCTTTTTTTCCTCTTCTCTCCTCCTCTTCTCTCTCCCCCTCTCTTTCTCTCTCTCTGCAGTTCTTTCCTTATAGCAAGATTGTGTGTGAGTGTGTGTGTGTGTTTGGAGTCTGGCTTGTTCTAGGTTGCTTGTCTATTTAATTCTGCTAGAAATGGTGTCTGGTCTGGGAATAGAATACAGGATACCCCCAGGACATTGTGGGTTTATATTTATTCATTAACATTTGTTTAAAAGGGATTCTATTTATACAAACCTTCTGTAAATAGAAATCCTTTAATTACATTTGAATCAGATTTCACCCAACTTATTAAGATGAAAAGTTTAATTTTATAAAGTAAAATGTGCAAAATAAATTCATAATGGGAAGCAGCATGGCATAGTAGAGTGTTATCTGAGTAAGCTTCCATATCAGATACTATGATCTATATCTGATTATTTCGATCCTCTATCTCTCAAGACCACTTAACATTCCCAAGCATTCATTCCTAAGTGTCAATGGAATGCTTGTAACATAACTCCTGTTCTCAAATTGCCATTGCCTTATAGGAAAAAAAGAGCCCCACATCCCTAACAATCTAAAATGGTAATATATCTGCAGGAGCATTGTAGGGTATATAAAGGGTTTCCAAAGGAATTACTAACCAGACCTGCAGGGATTTGTGTAGATTGTTTAACAAAAAACCAAGACATCTTCAGATGAGGGATAGTGGAACTGGGTTCTAGAAATTAAGTGGACACTTCCCAAGAAGTGTAGAAGAGAAAGATAAAATCTTCCAAGCTTTCCTAACCTTCCTGTTTTTCTTGGTAAGTTGCCAATCATTGCTTCTTCCAGGATTCAGCTTTTAAAAAGTGTTGTATACATGGCACATCCACAGCCTTTTTATCACTGTTGCCTGGTTAACTTCTCTGCACTAACCATCCAGATTAAAGTTGTGTGTGGTATGCTGACTCCAGTGGCAATGTAGGACTTTGCCTAGACACTGCTCTGTTTGACCAAATAATCATTGGCATATAGTCCTTAGCCTACCCTGGTTTTTATGTTAATCACCTAATTGTGTGAGCTGGATTCCTAAATATCACTTATGATAAGGTGCTTATCAGATCACACACCACACTTCCAGAACAAATTCTCTTGGTCATCTCCTACCTGCACTATTGCCAAATCCTCTGTTTTTTGTTTTGCATGGGCACTTCCTTTCTACTGATACATGAGTCATGAAAGAATAACCCTCAGGAGATTAAAGCAACTCTTAAGGGTTGGTTTATAGAGAAATTAAAAAAAAGAGTATATGGCCCTTAGCATGTTTGAATAATATTCAGAAATACAATTTAGTCTCTCCCTATATAAATGATAATTTGGTGTTGGGCAAAAGCAAATGTCTGAGGAATGAAGAAAACAGAATGATACCTTAGGCTAGCATTTCTCAGAGGCATGCTCAGTGCTTTCTAAGTTCTAATTATTTTTCTTTGGTTTTCTTTTCACTTCAAATGAATGATTCATTCGCCAGTGTGGTTGCCAGATAAAATACAGGTGTCCAGTTAAATTTCAGATAAACAGTGAATAATCCTTCAGTATTTCCTGAAAAATTTTAGTGTGGTGTACATACTTACACAAAAAAACTTCTGTCCCTCAATGGAACATACTAAAAGTAATTCTTAGTTTATCTGCACTTTAACTGGATATCCTCTGTATTTATTTGCTAAGTCTGGCAGTCCCATTTATTAAATAATAAAGACTCTTTCTCTTCTGCAGTAATAATTCACAACTAACAGATGTTTTCGTAAGACCTGAGGTTTTTTGATCAATGTTTCTCAGACTGGGCATCTACAAAAGTATATGGAAGCCCTCAAATGCTACTTTTTCTTGGAACCAGAGTGTGCTCCTTACCCAGGCTTTCAAATAATTTTAAGCAGCAGAGAGGCACAAAGCGATACAGACAGGCAGGCAGAGAGAGTTCCTCTCCATTGGTTCATCCCCCAGATGCGCTGTGTGACTAGAACTTGGTCAGGCTGAAGCTAGGGGCTAGGAATCCAATTCGGGTCTCCCAGGTGGGATGCAGACACTGAACCAAGTGAAAGATCGTCTGCTGCTTCTCAGGATACGCATTAGCAAGGTCCTGGAGAGGGCAGCAAAGCTGGTGCTGGAACTCAGACACTCTGATAATGGATACAGTTCCAAGAGACATCCTAACTGCTACACCAAACGCTCACCCCTAACCAGGCTTTTCATATACTGATTTTTCACTGCAAAGTGCACAATTGTAGAATTGTTTCTTAATTATCCGAGGACGATCAAGGAGACAGAATAAATATCAGGAGACTACTGAATTCTAGAAATTTGGAGCTACAAGAAATATTAAAGATCACTTAGTCTAAGTGATTTTTATCATTAAGCACCTGTGCCACAGTTTTTTCTTGTTAAGTGATTTGTTCACAAGTTAGTATTCCAAAAAGCTGAGGTGACTTCTAAGTCTTTCTAGCTGTCTGTCTGATTGGTACAGGTCTGTAAATATGAGAGTATGTGCTTTCTCTTATACAAGGCAATTAAGATGCATAATTGCAAGGTAATTAAAGTGAGGAAATTATTTAAATGCAATAACTTTGAACATCCATGAGACATTGTAGACTATACCTAACAACTCCCAGTAGTACTAATTGCTTACTATTATCAGCCAGTCATCCCTTGCCAGTTGGGAATTGTGGGAGCCATAATGCTTCCTTTAAATTTCACATTTCCACCAACTGGCTATGTTAATTTGGTCACATAATCTATCTGTGCCTCAATGCCTTTACCTATAAAAGTAGGTTATCCATTTCTAACTACATGAAAAGAATTTAGCAAGATCCTTGAAGAGTATCTGATACTGGTAAGGATCTAATAAGAGTTTCCCACTTTTATTTTGTTGTTGTCAATGTCATTATGAAAACATCAGATACCTACAAATGATGAAGGCTATAATTTCTCAGTTTCAGAGTAAATATGATTAAAAATGTGACAAAAAGCTGTAGTTTAGGTAAAGGCTTTAGAGATTTTATGAGAGGCTCAAGGACATTCAATGTTTTATGACTTACTGCTTTAATGATATTTTTAAAGGTAATACACTCTACTCTTTTAACAAAAGACAAATATCCAAATTCTTTTCCTATTTTGTTTCGTGATATCATACCTGAAATTTAGCCCAAAAATTTCCTCTTATTTTAGAAAAATTAATTAGAAAATTGCACTCATTAGGAAATTAGTATTTCTGAATTTGTTATGTTAGGCTCTCCTTATAGAGATTGTAAAAAAAGTCATTTTAAGCTTCACTTCCCTATAGCAACTTCCCAAGAGACTCAATTAAACACTCCTGGGAAGAAGAGAAGGAGTATCTTCCCACTTCAGTTCTGATGATTCCAATTAGAGGTTTATAACAAGAAATGTTTGGGATAAATTTCCAAATTTAGTGGGTGCAGTGTGTTAAAATTGGAAATAGCCCCATGGGGGGAACTGAAAATATTTATCTTGGTAATACTTTTGGGTAGAAAAGATCAAGTAATATTTTTCCATAGAAAAGTTCTTTTTGAAAGAAATAAAGACCTGACCTCATTAACTATAACTAAGCAAGTAAAACCAGTCATTATACTGTTATTTATACTGTTGTTTATTTGATTCAGATTCTTTGTATTACAATGAAAGGCACATAAAGGTGCTGTATTATTGTTCTTGAAATCTTCAAATGCATAGAATTCTCCTACCAGTTTATTCAACATTCTCCAGGTCAGTTCCCTTCCTGATGCTTTCTTAGCATAGCTGTGGGACAGAATGAGTGATTGTGAACCTCACAGTTCATGTCAGAGCAAAAGAAGCAGGTTCCAAGTACCTGTTTGGACTGGCCTATTGCCTCTTGTCAATTTAAGAGCTGGAATTTAGTTAAGGAGTCCCTAAATTTTCCAAGGTTGATGATAAAGAGGAGTTTTCTGACTGGCAGTAGTATCAGGCATATCATCCGTGAAAAAACCCTAGCCATTCATCTGTTCACGGATCTGTCTGTGTGTTCATTTGTGCATTCCTGGACTTACCTGTACATTCATTCTTTCGTCAATCATGCACTGATTGAATTCTAAGGATGATACTGGTATTTGAAATACCTCTGCAATTTTTACTAAAACCTACAGAATAAACCTGTAGTTCCAGCCTCACTTCTGTAAGTCTGGCATTGAAATAAATTCAATAATACCATGTAAAAGTTATTGCCAGTTAACTGGGCATCAGAGTAAATTGTAACATCTGTATTCGAAACAACTGTATCTTTCAACACTATACTCTCATTGTGCATGGCATATAGTAGGAAATAGTTACTATAGAATAGAGTAATATCTAGATATAGTCTTAAGAAAACATTGTATTTTTAAGGTTCTGAAAGGCTGGTACCATCTAAAGCAAAGAGCTGTTAAAGTTGTCACTCGGGTAAAAAGCTGTTCTCAGGCTAGAAATGGAAGTGAGCAACATGGGAATTTCTAATGCAGTAGGGCAAGTCAGGGCTTCCATGTTTGCTTTCAGATCAATAAGTGCATCTTTGCTTGAACTTTCTCCAAGCTTCCAGCGTCTCTGAGTAAGTGTCACGTTCCTACCAAAAACAGCAGCTGTGCTTTGTACATATTTAAGTGATGAAGTTCTTCCCAGCTCTCCGACCCAGAATGCTCTGCCTTCATAGCCCTTTTTTGTGACCGAGCTAGGCATATTTGTTGCCTTATCCCAAAGGCAGTTTGGAGGTTGGAGGTGGGGGTAGGGAGCATTCTACATCGGCATGTGGCTGAGGTGACAGGAGGATTTTAACAGCTCGTGGGTGGGTGTTCAGGAGCAGGTGGCATTGGAAGAAGGAAGTGACTGTCAGGATTCCATGACATTTGGGGGCGTGTATAGGCAGGCCTTAAAAAAATGAGTGTTCTAAAAATGCCTTGGTATTCTCATAATGAGAAATGTAATCCAGGGTTTGATAGTCTAAGGCACAGCGTTTCAGTTACACACCCTGTGCAGTTTTAGGAAATGAGTGCAAAGAGTTAAAGAAAAATAAGAGCAGAAATCGATTTTCAGAGAGTATTAATCCAACCTGAATGGTTGCTTAAGGTTTTGTCTTTTAAACAGCTTTATTTAGCTAAAATTGATATACAAAAAGCTGCACATATTTAATGTATTAAATTGATGAGTCTGGTAGGCACACAGCGTGGAATCATCACCACAATTAAAGTAATGAGCATATTCCTCAGCTCCAAAGGTTTTCTTTGTGCCTCCACCATTTTGTGTTTATTTCTGTTTGTCTTCAGGCAGTGCTTTGGCTGGTCAATAGTGGGCCATTTAACATTCTCATTTTCTCAGAGGATAAACATTTTTCACATCACTGTTGATTGACTTGAGAGGCATCAGTTGTCTCAAATGAAATGAAGCTGTTTTGGCACATTGACTGGAACCACATCCGCATCTGGTTACCAGTGGCACTTGATATCATGTGCCAGGTATGTCCTGAGTTACACCTAGTGTTGCTCATCTCTTAAGAAACATGAGCACTCTTTTTTTAAAAAAGATTTTTTTTAAAGATTTTTGTTAATTTGCTTGAGAGGCAGAGTTACAGAGAGAGGGAGAGACAGAGAGAAAAGTCTTCTGTCCATTGGTTCACTTCCCCAAAGGCTGCAATGTCCACTATGGCCACAGTGACCACAGCAGGGCCAGTCTGAAGCCAGAAACCAGGAGCTTCTTCCGGGTCTCCCATGTGAGTGCAGGGGCCCAAGCACATGGGCCGTCTTCCACTGCTTTCCCAGGCCACAGCAGAGAGCAGGATCAAAAGAGAAGCATCCGGAGCTAGAACTGGTACCCATAAGGGATGCTGGCATTGCAGGCAGAGGCTTAGCCCACTGTGCCACAATGCTTACCCTAAAATATGAGCACTCTTACACACACAACAGTAGAGCTTCTTTGGTTATTGATGTAATCCACAGTAATCTCAGACTCTTTTAGGATATGGTTAGAAAAATCTTTTGATTCAGTTATCTCTTGAACCCACCAAAAATAACTCCCCCACTCTCAACTTCCCAAAGACACTGTGGAAATTTTCAGTGAGGAAGACTAAACAATATAGAACAAATGAACACAGATTTGTTAACCACGATGAAACCACAAATATATTTCTAAAAATAGTCTCTTTTTCAAGTAACCTTTTTTAAAATTTTATTTAAGTCATACAAGCCTCATGTATTTCATATGTGCAGATTTAGGAGCATAGTGACACCTTTCCCCCCACCCATCTTCCCTTTCCAACCCTTTCTCCTCCTCCGTCTCACATTCCTACCATGAATTTTTACAAAGCTCTGTTTTCAGTGTACTTAATGATCATATAGTTAAGTAACCTTTTGGTGATCTGGGAACATTTGTAAATACTGTCACCTGGAACCATTAAAAAAAAAAAAGACAGTATTCCAACCTTTAGGAAAATGGTTTTTCACAATTCGCTGTCATGCTCACAGATAAGCATGTTCTTCACATTCTCATATCACTTTAAAAAAATGGTGAGCCTAAACACCTTAGATATGTAAGTACGTGTTGAAACAGGTGTGTTAGGTCTTACATGCTGTGCATTAAAAAGCCTAAATTGAAATGGGGGAAAATGGGATTCTCAAACAATGATTTACTTAAAACTGTATTCATCAGGGCTATGAAAGGGAAGCAGGTCAAATCCAGACACGTGGCAAATCAGCAGTTGTCTGGTGAAAGCACTGGTGGTAACAGAAAGCCCCAGCTGCATGCTTTGCTCCTAAGAGGAACAGCGTTCAGACTGCAAGTACATTGGAAATGAAGAGGGTATCTCTGGCTGTTCTGGGCTTTGCAGGGGCCTCCTGGGAAGAAAGTACAGAGCTTCTAATGTAATTTGTGTTGGGAGTTCTTCACAGTACTCTAATGAGATGTTTTCTTGTTGCCTGGGCCTGGCTGGGCTACAGGAACATGCTTACGCAGTTCATGTTGCAAAGTGTCTCTCTCTTAGATGTCTCCTAATCCATTTATATTTTATAACTTCAAAAAAGTTGTTTTTTTTAATTAGTGGCGATTTTCAGAAAAAAATTAAAATAGTATGTCACACAGGATTCAGTATGAAAATAATCTTGATTTGATTTTTCCTGACATTTTCAAAATAGTAACATTTCTTTCCCAGTAACTGTCATTAAAGGTTTTCAAAGAAGAAGAAATACCAATCCAATATTTTATAGGATTTCTGATGTGAGGCTGTTGCATCACTGATGTCAAATATCATAAACCAGTTTGATGATTTTTATGTTTCTGTCAATGAAAAGCACTCAGTATGAGATACATTTCTCTTAATCTCACAGAGAGAAAAATGTCCTTTTCTGAAGTGCATCTTCCTTTCTTCCTGACATTCATTTTGATAACATGAGGAAAATGGATTGATCATAATTATGTTTAGTGAGTTGTGAATATCTTTGATATTCAGACAAGTCTGATGGCTTCCTCTGCCAACGAGTATATTGTTAAAATATTGAAGCACTTTGCTACCACTTTGAAAGAGATCCCCTTCACCAAGTGTCTTCAAAGTGTTCCTGACTCTGAGGCATCAGGACTTTGTGTAATCCAGGATCTAAAAAAATTTTTGGAACAATGAATTCTTTGCTTTTTGTGGTTCTGATTTGAGCAGAAATATTCATTTGCCTATTAAAATTTATATTCAGCAATACCAATTTATTGTGATTAATTTGAGCAGCCCAAATGAAGTTTAAACCCAGTGTGCTTTGTGTCTTTTAAAATAAACTTATTTTAGCACTCTGACCTCAGAATCAGCCCCTGAGGCATTCTTTTCCGGCTGAAAAGCCCAGACGAGCATTTCAAGCATGGAAAGCCAAGACACTGTGGCAAAAAATGTTCTACATGAAGGATCTCTGTGGGTGAGATCCCAGTGTAAAGAAGTGGCCACCAAAGAAGAATAAACTTTTCTCTAAAGGGAGGATAGAACTTCCACTTTGCTTATGGCCTTACCAAGTTGTAGATTCAAAAGGCTTCCATAGCCTAGGCAGCTCATGTCAAGAACCTTGAGTGATCACTGACGTCATACATAGGAGTGTTAATTGTTAAAGAAACATCAAGAGTCACTGTGTGTCGCTCCCCCTCTTCATGGAGGAACGACACTAAACCCTGCCTAGGCTTCATATCCGAGTCACGGCACCATTATGTCGCTCCCCCTCTTCGTGGAGGAACGACACAGGACCCTGCGCTGTTCTTTCGTCTGCTCGGCCCTCCCCGGGTTTGCTGCTGGTTCTTCCCGGGTTGGCTACTATCCCTTCCACCTCCGTGGAAGGGCAGTTCCCCCTGGCCACATTCCCCACTTCCGCAGGGGAGCGACACACCGCCGGCCGGCTCTCTGGGGGGCTGCACAGGTGTTCCCTTAGATGTTCCCCTTAGATGTTCCTGGTGCATGCCGTCTCTCTCCTCCTTTATAGTCCTCCTCCGCCAATCCCAACTCGGCTGCCCACACGCCGAGTACGCTGCTCTCCAATCAGGAGCAAGTCCTACAGTTTATTGGTTGAACTGGAGGCAGCTGTGCGGAAGCTGTTTACTTCTCTCCCAGCGCCATATTGTGGGAGAGCAGATGCATAGAATAAGTCTTAATTCCAGTAACTCAGTCCAGTCCGGGCTGCTCCCTACAACTGTGCACTAACTTCCCATGCAAGACCTCTGTCCCCAAAGAGTTGTGTTATTAGACTTAATAGTAAAACTTGTTTGAAAGAATCATTTCCTTTTTGTGTATTAAGTGAAGAATATTGTTATGTCTTATAAGTAATAGTTAAGTTTAAGAACCTGCAAAAGATGTATCATTCTTTGGTTCTTCTTTAAGGAAATTAAGTTTCTAAAAGGAAAGAGGGGAGAAGGAGGGAATAAGAGGAGAGAGAAGAAAAAAAATGCAGTTACCTTCAGGATGCAATAACTTGAACAGCCATTTTCTGGACTGTCAAGGGAGAGTTGTCTTTGTTTTCTCTCTCTCTCTCTCTCTCTCTCTCTCTCTCTCTGTTTTTTCTTCTTTTTCTTTTTCTATCTCGTACAAAACACTAAACTTGTTTCCTAGAATAGTTAATCCTCTGTATATAAAGGGAAATGACAATGGGTGTTGGTAAAAAACAGGACAAGGAATGGGGGAGGGGGTGGAGGAGAGGTAGGAGAGTAGGTGAGAGAGCAAATACATTGGGAAAAATTACTATGCATGCAAATAAATAAATAAACAAGCAAGTACTACCATATGATTCAACCCTCCTACAAATGAGAAAATTCGAAAGTAAATAAAATCAGTCTGTCAAAAAAATAGAATAAAATAAACTTATTTAATATAGCTACAGTGTTTCAAAGCATTCACACTACAATCATTCCTAAGTACTCCGAGGATTGGTTCCAAAAACTCCTGTGGATTCCAAAATCCACAGATGCTCAAGTCCCTTATGTAGAATATTGTATGTCTGCATATAATCTGTGTACATCCTCTCCTAGATACTTTAAGTCAACTCTAGAGTGCTTGTAATGCCTTTCACAGTGTAATTGCTATGTATATGTTTGTTATACTGTGTTATTTAGGGAATAATGACAAGGAAAAAAGTCTATACTTGTTAAGTACAGATAAAATTTGTTTCTGAATATTTTCCCATCACAATTGGCTGAATCTATAGATGTAGAAGACTGACTACTTTAAAAAATGAGCATAATTAATAAAACATTCTTAGGTAGGTGAACTTAACCCACTAATGAGAAAGAAGAAAGGAAATACTCATAGAAATTGTAACTATATTTCTGTCATCATCGTCTTCACTATTTTTTTGCATAACTAAAGAATGTCAGCCAGGGCTGATAACTTAGCATGCATACAGATTATGAAAGATTATTAGTCACATCAAGCAGTTTTGGTACTAACATACAAATGATTTGACTGAAGTATTTTTGCGTTTGTTACTGACAGACTTTATTATATGGGATAGAAGTTGCTTAGTACCTATGAATTTTCATTTTTTAATATGCAAAATCAAGAGTAGAACTAGGTTATGTCTACAGTTCTATAATTTGTATTCTTTTCTGATGCTCTGTTTTTCATTTTGCATGGTTATGCCATTGGAAGAGTAGTGAAGATACACTTTGGTGTCCAGTTAGGGTTTCTAACCATCTTTTATTTGGAGCCAAGTCTGAGAAATTACAGGACTTAATGAATAGTAGTAATGAACTTTTCTGGGCAGTGTGGCAATGATGTGATGATTAGAAGTGCCTGTCTAGATTTCAGATCCCAGTATCTAGGTCAGTGCTGATGAGAAACACTAAGCTCTAGAAGGTAAGCCCATAGTGAAGTTAGAGCACGTTTTGAGCTAGAATTTAGGACTGTTGGCTAGTGTGTTTAAGGGACGTAGGGAACATTTTGAAAATGAGATCTGCACTCCTTCTGACATTATTACTGTTGTGTAAGGTGTGTAGGAACTTTTGAGATGGGGTTGCTGAGCCAGCTGCAGAATCTATCATGTGAAGATTAGCACTGCCATAATTGGTACTTGATCACTGAACAAGCCCTGCCTGGAAAGCTAAATTAATTAATTTAATGTATAGTAGGTTGTTATGTAAAATACTGTTTTATTTACTTTTGCTCACTCATAATTTTCTAGTAAAATTATTAATAGAATTTTATCTTTATTTTTGGAAATTCCTTTTAGATGTTGAATATATGTGATTTCTCATTAATAATATTTTTTTAAAACTCAGTATCTCCCCTCACCCTTTTTAAAACTGATGATCACTTCAGTTTTTTAAATCCCACTCATCTTATATCCCACACAAATTGACTTCTAATATACTTTTTTAGACTATATGACTGACTTCCCACTTATTTTTCTTCATTTATATGTGTATTTGTGTGTTTACACATGGGCACACACTCTAAGTAGCTCCATAATGTGCACATAGTACCTTTATGCATATAGTTTTTCAATTTTGGAATTAAAACCTCTGCAATTTGTCCTGACTGATGAGAATCACACTTAGAGAGAAGACATAGCAATACATTTTTGCCATGAAGAGAAACCTGAGTAGCTGGCTATAGCAACCAGTCAGCCAGTACTATATTGTGACCTTTTCCTTGGTCTCTTTTTTTAAAAATACTCATGACACTGTCTCCCTTCGTTTTTTTTTTTTTTTTTGATATTTCTGAGATGCTTGAAAAAAAATTACCTGTCTTTATAAGAAAGTAGTATGATGTGAAATCCTAAAAAACTGTGTGTGTGTGTGTGTGTGTGTGTGTGTATGCAAAGTGATATCAAAAGTGATAGGCCCTCTTTTTCTTAATGAATTAGCATGAAGGATTGATGCCTAACTATTGAAAATCTGAGCAATGAGGTACTCTTTTCCTTACCACTGATGAAACTTTGTATATGTATGATGTCTCTTTTACTAACATGTATTAAATTATATTGTTGCTATTCTTACTTGTCAGTAAGACAAAGCCCCATGCAGTTCCCCTTCCACACACCCAAGCATTCCTTGGACCAAAAAGTAACTGCAATGTATATGCATAAGTAATTGAAGAGTGTTATGTCCCTAGCAATAATGCATTGCTTACAGAGCACATACTAAGTGCTGTGCTGGTATGCAACACACATCTTCCTGAATTCCGTCATTTAATCTTTACAATGAGGTAGGTGCTTTCATGATTCCTACTTAACAATAAAGAAACTGAGAGGCATAACAAGGTAATTACAGTGCCCAAATTAAAAAAAAAAAAAAGCTAATTCCTGATACAACTAGGTTTCTGAGGCTTACCTAACTCCAATGCTTAACTTTAAACACTGTGTTATCCTAATTCTCTCCATGATAGGAAAGTGTTCATTATAGCATTTGTAGCTAAGAAGTCTTGCTTTCAAGTTTACCTTCCTATGGCTAAAGATTTATGGCATCACTTAACATCTTTTAGAAATCAGTATATTTTAAGATGATGACATATCTGTTATGGTCATTAGTTTCATAAAAAAAATTTATTGAGTTCTCACTCCGTCAACCCAGATTGGCCTTTTTGAAGGCTAAAGAGTCTTATCATAGTAGACAACAGCCTCTGGGCAAATTCCCTGGAGTTTAGACAAGAAACCTGCTAATCAAAAGCTGCCCTCTTATGGAGGGAGATTATGATAACATATTTTTACAGAAGTGCCATACCAGTAGTCGTGCCTTAAGATTCTCAAGAGTTTTTGCTAATATTATATGTGGCATACAAAAATTTAAATCACAGAGCAGCCAAAGGAAATTCTTAAAACATTGCTCCTAATTCACCCTAATTCATCCTAATTCATAAAATCAAATTATAAGTTATATATATCACCTTCCATTTCAATAACTTCTTCTACCACATTATGTTTAGTATTTGGAAAATGTTTCAATGTATAGATACACTTTCATTTATTTCAGTAATTCTTTACCAACAGATACTTCGATATCTCCAATTTTTAAGATTATTAACAATGCTTTATTAAACACTCTTGTGCGATCTCTACAAACTGCCATTTCTTTTATTCTGTTTTCCTCTGCTGAGGTTAAGCATACTGTATTCAGGGATTACAAATAAATAGCAATCACATCCAGTCTACATCTAAGATGATTTATTTGTTTTAAATTTATTTATTTGAATGACAGAATGATGAGAGAGAGAGAGAGAGAGAGAGAGAGAGAGAGAGAGATCTTATCCACTGGTTCATTTTCCAAATGACTGCAACAGCCAGAGCTGAGACAGGACAGTCAGGAGTTGGAACTCCATCCACATCTCCCTCATGGCTGCTTGTGCCGTCTTCCACTGCTTTCCCAGCTGCATTTGTAGGGAGCTGGTTTAGAAGCAGAGCACTGTAGACTTGAACTCCTGCTCTGATATGGGACACTGGTCTATGATTTAACCCACTGTTCCACAATGCTGACCCCTCTAAGAATATTTCTAATGGAAGTGCCTTATTCTTTTACATTATAAAGGTGTTTAACACTGAGAACATTGGAATACTTAAAATGGGCTTCTAAGACTTTTCCAATGGCTAAGATATAAAATGACCACCCAGAATTCTTGGTCAAAAGAGCATTCTGTGAGATTAGTGAGTGGAAGAACTATCCTTTTAATATTCAAAATACTCAAAATAAATGTAATTTTACCAGTTAGCAGTCACCCGAAAGCTAAGCCTCAGACAACACCTGAATTGGATATAAAAATGAATTTTTGACTTCAACTTTGCTTTTTTAGCTTTTACACTACACCCACTTGGTACTAATTATAATTTTTGCCATGTTTCAATTTATCTTAGAATCTGTGATGTGTAATGCTGTAGTCATAGAATGCACACGCACTCACACACTTGCAAGATGACTTGCATCACTGACATTGTGAATGCAAATAAGAAATTCCTGAAAAGGCAAGTTCCGCCCTGCCAAAACTATCATTCTTATAATAGAAGAGAAAAAAAGGGAAAATGTAAAGAAATAGAAGTTTTAATAGTTGTCACTTCTCTTTCATTTTGAAACCTAGAGGAAATAATCTAAAAAAAGTCAAAGCATTTTCCCTTGATGTTTTGCATCAGTTATATAACAGTTGCAAGCATAAAGTTTCTGATGACCTGTGAGTATGAAGGTAGGAGATCAAAATTAGATAAACATTAAAATTAGGTGTGGTGGCACAATGTCACTTTATTCCTAAATTACACATTAATTTCTTTTTCTTTTTAAGGATGTAAAAAATATTTTGTTAAGAACATTTGGTTTAACTCAAAAATTCTATTTGCTGCTTTGAGAATATTCGGTTTAACAATATATGTCAAATATAATCTCATGTTGTTTTTAGCTAATTATAAACTACTAATAACTAGGTCTTTATTTCCCTTGTTAGTCTGTCTTACTACAGCCCAGTTATTTATTAATGTAATATTCCTTCTACTTGTCGTTTAGATAAAGATCTAACTCTTAGGAAGCATTAATCAAAAATTTTAATGAGGAGCCACTTTCATGGTGCAACAGGTTAAGCTACTTGGCTATGCTGGCATCCCTAACCAAATGCTGATTTGAGTCCTAGCTGCTCTGCTTCAGATCCCGCTTCTTGCTAGTGTCCTTGGGAAGGCAATATAAGATGACCCAAATACTTGGGTCCCTGTCACCCTTGTGGGAAACCACGATGGAATTCCTGCTTCTAGCTTTGGCCTGGCTAGACTTGGCTGTTGGGATCATTTGAGGCGTGAGCCAGTGGAGTGAAGAAATTTCCCTGTCTGTCTCTTCCTTTCTTTTTGTCCCTCTGAATTTCAAATAAATAATTAAATTTTTCAAAAACTTTAATAAAATTTCAAACATTTTTATATCTGTTAATTTTATATCTGTTAATAAAGAGATATTCAATTAAACATAGGAAATTAAACTGACTCAAAATATGGTCACTCTTGTAGCCTCCATGATACATATTTTGGTCCAGATATGTACACATTATTTTGCTTATCCATGTATTTGTTTCCACTTAACATTTTAACAGTATTATTAAATAGTGTTTTATGAAAGTGTTTAGCAAAAAAATGAGGTGTATTTCTGAAGATATTAATGAATGTTCAAAGGAAATGTATTTCATAATAAGTGTAGGCAGCTTTTCAAGGTTTCCAAAGTAATTCAGTAATTGCT
Source organism: Oryctolagus cuniculus (assembly GCF_051225735.1). Classification (NCBI taxonomy): domain Eukaryota; kingdom Metazoa; phylum Chordata; class Mammalia; order Lagomorpha; family Leporidae; genus Oryctolagus; species Oryctolagus cuniculus. The sequence goes on along the minus strand of NC_142871.1, from coordinate 100,441,444 downwards.
ACTGAAACAATAAGATATCCATATGCAAAAAGAAAAAACTAGATATTGACTTCATACTATATACAAAAATTAACTTAAGGTGGGTTATAAACCTAAGTATAAGAGCTGTAACTAGAAACTATTTTTAGAAAACGTGAGGGCCAGCACCACGGCTCACTAGGCTAATCCTCCGCCTGCGGTGCTGGCATCCAGGGTTCTAGTCTCGCTCGGGGCACTGGATTCTGTCCCGGTTGCTCCTCTTCCAGTCCAGCTCTCTGCTGTGATCCAGGAAGGCAGTGGAGGATGGCCCAAGTGCTTGGGCCCTGCACCTGCATGGGACACCAAGAGGAAGCACCTGGATCAACGCAGCGTGCCGGCCATAGCGCCCATTTGGGGGGTGAACCAACAGAAGGAAGACCTTTCTCTGTCTCTCTCACTGTCTAACTCTGTCTGTCAAAAAAAAAAAAAAAAAAAAACTGGAATAATAAAAATTACATCAAAGAATGTGTTTTGCTTTGTGTTTAGGAAATGAATTTTGAAGTCATATGATTCAGAAAACTAAATACTATTTAATAAATGAATCACTCAAATGACTATGTTGATTATAACAAGATTATGATATGTAATAGCTAAGAAAATCTGTTTTATATGGCCTAGGATGAATGTTGTGTAATTTATACTGACCTGTGTAAAGAAACCATGGATAATTTTAAGGCATTCCCAGGTTTCTGGATTTAGCAATTTATTGCTTTTTCGTGTGACCCTCCACATTGCAGAGATTGATTTTGTATTTGTGCTCCCTGTCACAGTTTTGAGATTCCTTGAATAAGCTCATTAGACATAATTGCTTACTAGAGCTTTATTTCTGAGAAGCGCTATTGTAACACTCACCAATTCCAAATTAAGTCTAAATGCAAACCATGGAATTTTCAGTTTCATAAATTTATCTGAAGACCTGGTGAGTACTGCAAAGGTGGTAGTCTGCTGGAATCATTCTAGAAATGATGATCATATTAGACTTTGCTGAACTTCCTTATTTTAATTTTTACCAGCCTTAAGCAGTTTATAAATCTACCTGAACTAAATACCTTGTAACTGCAAGTTTAAAGCTGTGAGCATAATATGTGAAAGAAAGGAATCTAATGGCATGAATAAACAGCTTTCCAAAACATTGCCAGTAGCTCTGCTAGCTGGGTGGACTAGTTTGCATCTATTTTGGCCTGGTTGGCAATGTGGATGGGAGCAAATCAGAGTGGATCTGAAAAATCCAAATTCTCTCCTTCGATAAAACATATACTGGCCTCAAAAAGGTACAAGTTGTGAGCATTAATGACGGTGTTAGGTTAGGTTGCCTTAAACATCATCTTCCTAATCAGCAGTCTTTGCTGATGTTAAGATCTTTGTGTGGTCTTATCATTGAATAAACCAGTTGGATACTTCTAAAGTAAAAGCTTTAAGATTCTGTGTGAGGTAGTTTTAATTTGCTAATCATTTCTATTACTTCATTTAATAAGTTAATAATTATTTAATAAGTAAGTAACGGTGGTTTCAAACCTGTTACTACTACTAGCAAAACAACTTACTCATTCAATAATTATTTGTCACATGCTTGGCGCTCTTCTAAGTATTTGAGACACAGCCTAAACAGAAAAAAAAAAAATCTCTTCCTCATGTAGATTACATTCTATTTGAGAGACCGGAAATAAAAAAATGCATTAGTAAATCATTCATTATATTAGGAGGTGATAAGTTGATTTGAGCGGGTCAGGGAAGTGTAATCAGAAGTCCCATAAGGAATCATGTATTTGTATACTCAACTAGGGTGATTGGGGTAACAATCTCAATGAGAGAGTAACATTTGAGCAAGGACTTGAAGTGAATAAGATGACGAGGCAAGTGGACTTACAGGTTGGGGTTTTGGTCAGCTGGAAAAGCAAGTGCAAATCCATGAGGCCAGAATGTTGCAAGCGAATGCTAGAGATAGCAAGGGGAGGGATATTCTGGTTGGGCAGAAGTGAGTAAAGAGGAGAGTGGTAGTAGGGGCTGAGGCCAGAATGATAGTTGGCTATGCAAACATGTCTTTAATATTGAGTGGGCAAAACTGAACCTAACAATGCAAACCTAAGGAATGGTTACAGAATCATGTATAAACACATTGAATGCCAATTGTAAAATTAGAGTTCTGCCTACTTTAATGAAAAGGATGACTTGTCTTTCAACAGTAAAACTGGAAGGTTAAAAGTGTAAGTGTATGTTCTAGAAAACAGAGACAAGGTATGCTACAAAATGTGACATTATGTAGAAAACATCATGTGTTGACCAGCGCCTTGCCTCATTAGGCTAATCCTCCACCTTGTGGCGCCAGCACACCAGGTTCTAGTCCCAGTCGGGGCGCCGGATTCTGTCCCGGCTGCCCCTCTTCCAGGCCAGCTCTCTGCTGTGGCCAGGGAGTGCAGTGGAGGATGGCCCAAGTGCTTGGGCCCTGCACCCCATGGGAGACCAGAAGTACCTGGCTCTTGCTTTCGGATCAGCGCGGTGCGCCGGCCGCGGTGGCCATTGGAGGGTGAACCAACGGCAAAGGAAGACCTTTCCATCTGTCTCTCTCTCTCACTGTCCACTCTGCCTGTCAAAAAATAAAAAAAAAAAAAAAAGATTCCAGCTCAGACCCCCTAATAAAAATCCTTCTTTAAAAAAAAAAAAAAAAAAGGAAACATCATGTGTCTTGATCTGAATTTTGCCATCTCACTCTATATAATAGCTTTAGTTTACTGTAGGCTCATAGTCACCCTAATCAGCATGGTTTCTTATTACTGTGCCCATACCTGAATCAAATACAGTTCTTAAAAAACAGAACTAACCTATAGGTTTTAATAAAGAGTAACCAATTTGATAAGCATGTTTTGATTTTTAGTTGTAGTCACAAAGCATTATCCAAAGAATCCATTGGAATATATCTGCCTGAAACAGAACTATTAGAACTACCTCAGTTCTACCCCCTGTTACCAAATATATATGTATAGATAGATAGATATAAATACACAGTTCATTGTTCAGAGCAACTGTGGATAGACAACTCTCTGCCACTTTTAGAGCTGCTAATCTTCTCAGTCTTTTGCTTATTTGGAATTTTCTGGAGAGAATAGGATGAAGACAATTCAAATCTTAAGATACAAACTTAATAAACTTATGTTTTGTACTATTTTATTTCAAATGCTGGTAAATTTTTAGTAGAACAAATTTTGAGGTCCTAGGGCGTCAGGAATAGACAGACAGAGGAAAATGGCTTGTATTGTGGTATCAGTGGTGCAAATGCCAGTCTCAGAAAACAGGAAGGTAAAGAAGAGAGGAAGAATCTTTCTAGGTAATGGACTATATTATTTTAATTTTAAACATTCTTTTAAATTAAATAATCCAATTTGAATAAATTTGTTTTGCTCCTGAAATCATTTCATTTTTTTTTAATTAGGGAAAAATTCAGACTTAGACATACAAGGAATTCTTAGCTTTAGGAAAAAATGCTATATAAAGTCTATTACATTACTTCAATGAAATTATAATCCTTCTTCAATGTTGTTTGGATCAATGAGAGCCCTCCTCCCCACCCCAAGAAAAAAAAGGAAAGAGGAAATTCAGTCTCTACACATTGCTTTATATGTAATCTGAACTGTTGCCTCAGGACTTGTCTTCTGATATTCTTGAGTTTAGGGAAAACGGCGCATTAAGCTTTCTTTCTTTCTTTCTTTTTTTTTTTTAACACTCTGGTTAAAATAAGAAATTTGTCATGACACCTAAACTCTTTGAAGATCTATCTTCAGGGGTGAAAATATATGCGTGGTCATAGGTAGAATAACGTTTTTTAGTCAGAATAGCGGGCAATGGAATACCAAATGAATATTATAAATACCTTCATTTGCCACATTATAACCAGAGTTATTTTGACTCACATTGCAAGAATCAAGCTCTGAACTGTTGGTTCAGAAGCTCATACATCCAAAGCAAAAGGATTTCCCGGTGAAACTTGTTAAAATAACCATCTCTGTTGGTGTCTGAGCACTTTCTTTCCTCTCCGGATGCTGCCTTTGCCAGGACTTAGCCAACCCAAGCTCTGCTCAGTTCTGCTCAATACTGTGGCATTCTCCTGAGCCCATAGCCTGCAACACATTGTCCTTTAAAGTTGACAGTAATGCTTTTCCAGTCACCAAGGACTTTCAGCAAAATGAGGTCTAAATATTGCTTTCTTAAGAGGTACATGATTGGCTCTGTGTGTACAATGTAGAGGGCAAAGTAGAAATAGTTTTGAGAAAGAACACATATATTTATTGCAGTGGATATGAGTACCCCAGTGAAGCCCTACCACCTCTGTACCCTTAACCCTTGACTGCAGGTAGCATCCTGCTCTTCAGGTAAGCATGATAATACACGGTGTTGGCAAGTGAGATAAGCAAGAAAGTTAGGGCTGCAGGCAGAACGGAGTAAAGTCAGGATGTTGGAGTGGGGATGTGCTGATGCTCCAGAGAACACAGTGTGTGGCTGGAATTGAGGGTTCTAGGAAATGAGTTCAGAGCAGACCAGGCCTACACCTAAGATTCAGGAGTACACAACGCGAAGAAGCAAGGTCACGAGTCAAGTGTAAGGAATCTGGGATCAAGAGTATCTAAATCCTTGCAGCTGGTGCATCTTAAAGGCTATAAGGAATAAGAACCTGATATCTTGCCCTGGGATGGAGATTAATATGTTCAGAGACCATGTCTGGGAACTCATGACCTCTGATAATTTGATCTGTGAGAGAAAGGATTGAGATCTTTATATTGCAGAAGAATCACAAATTGTAACATACTTACAATTTATTATAAATAGAGTCAAGTTCACAAGCAGCAAAACAGTGGGATTTTTTTAAGATTTATTTATTTGAAAATCAGAGTTACACAGAGAGGGAAGGAGAGGCAGGGAAAGAGAGAGAGAGGTCTTCCATCTGCTGGTTTACTCCCCAGTTAGCCACAACCACCGGAGCTGGGCCGATCTGAAGCCAAGAGCCAGAAGCTAGAAACTTCTTCCACATCTCCCACGTGGGTGCAGAGGCCCAAGGACTTGAGCCATCTTCCACTGCTTTCCCAGGCCTAGCAGAGATCAGAAGTGGAGAGCTGGGACTCAAAGGTGGCGGCTTTAACCACTATGCTACAGCGCTGGCCCCGACAGTTGTCACTCTAACAGCAGAAAGAGGGAAGAGTACATAACCTTAGCAAAGAGAAGATTCCTCCAGATTACTTAGATTTGCATAGTACTGAGGAACAAGGTAAAGTTGGCAAATGACATGAATCAAAGTACCTTTTCACTCCCAGTCCCTAAGATGACTTCAAGTATAAATTTTGATTTTTTGCTTTGTATCATGTATCTTTTGTTTGAGATGAAATAGTAAAGATAATGTTAAAGGAAATAGTAAGGGACTAATAGGAAAAAGAGTAAGTGCTGTAACATTTTGTAGCTCTTCTATTATTGACTCGACCCTTGCTAATCTATTTTAAGCAGTTTATTCTAAAAATCTGACAAAACTTTTTTAAAGAAAGCATTTATTTAATACCATAGACATTAAACTTAAACCACACACATATTTGCTTCATTTGTTTATGTTACTCCTGGGCAGTTACCTTGGACCCAAGGTATCTTCCTAAATGGTGAAACTAAAAAATCCTCATTGAAGGCACGACCAGAAAAATTAAAGAGCATATGATGACTACTTCGCAAAACTTGGAGAATCACTTAGAATAAAAGAAATATGATTCTTAACAGCCTTTAAGGTTGCATTGTGATACAGAGTTTGTGAACTTCCACTGGTTCCTCTGAGGGCCAGATCCTGAGTGTAGTCTGTGTGGTGTGGATGAACATGTTGGAGATTATAGTATCTGTTTTCTTAAGAAACTGTGTTGATTGAGAAGTCTCAACTCAAAAGGACCAGGCAGTGAATTTTCCCCCATTTGCAGGGAAAACTGTCTCCTTTAGTTTCAGCAGACCTCTGCTGTTGTGAGTCCATTTTTATCCAATTCTATTTGCTTTTCAGTCACTTTCACTTATAAGAATAAGCAGATCTGAGCAATAATATCTCAGTCTCACATTTGGCCCCAAATTCCTTCCTTCTACACCTTGCCATTGACTCGTCTCCTTAGTATAGGTTACTTGTGGCCCAGAAACCCAGTGTGTATATTAGGTGTGGGCTTTGGGCTGTGGATGAGATCTGCTCCCACCTCTCACCCTCTCCTTCATGCTCTTGCTGCTTGCTGGGCTTGGAAATGGGAAAGGGGAACATGTCCTCTTGTGGCACTCAGGGTATGTCTGACCTCCCTAGTGGGCTACTTTGACTCAGCTCCCCTCAGTGGAGTGCAGGTCCAAATGCCTGTCTTTCCTTGAGGTTCACTCAAGGTGAACTTGGTGGCCTTCTAGATGGCTGAATAGGGTGCTTCAGTGGGAGACATCCAGGAAGGATGCTGTTTGGATCCTCCATCTAGCTGTCTATCCTTGACAAATGATGGCAGTGTAGCTTGCCAGCCTGCTTTCTATGGCCCCTCTCTCCAGGTACAGAGATATCAGGTGCACTTTGAAATAAGAGACAATCCCAAGTATGCATATCAGTGTGTGGAAGTAACAGGTTCATTTATCTTGGACAGAGGGACAGTAAAGACGGGGAAGGATGAGAAAACCAGCACCATGTCATGCTTCCTTCTTGGTCCCTGCCTTCTTTGTTCTCACTCTGCTAACAGCCAGAAGCTGGTTTGACTTCTTTCCCTTTTGAAGGACTCTAAATTGGGCCCTACACATTTTAGTTTCTTTTCTCACTTTTCTCAGTCTTTCTTTTCTTAGGCATCCTGTTTGCAATAATCTTATTCTGTCTTGTGGAGGGTACAGAGGAAGGAAGGACTTCCCATCATCCTTTGGTGACATTGAATGTTCACCATGTGTTTGGAGGTACTACTCGAACTTTTGAAGTTGAGGCCCCGGAAAGCTGAGTGGCATGCCCGGTGACACAGCTAGTAACTGGCAATGTTCTAATTTAAATCTGAGAAGCCTGAGCACAGAGCATGGGTTGTACCCATGGCCTCTTGAGGCTTGTGATGCCTGGGCATGGTGTATGGAAGTATGATCCTGACTTATTGGGCTTGGACTTTAAAACACAAACCTGGGAAAACTCCTACAATAAGAATTCCAAGTAATGATGCTGTGAAGCTAATAAAACCTTCGTGTCACCTATAAGATAATAGTAGTCACTGACCCCAAGGATGAAGGATTCCAGTAAGTTTATTTTCTGTCTAAATTAAACACTTATTTAAACAAATTACAATGACTTTAGTGTATTTTCCTCTTATGATCTAATGAACCAAAAATAGCAGATAATTTCACAAAGGGTTATATAATTTAGTTACAATTCAGCTGTTTTTTCCAACCTAGTACACACAAGGGTAATCAACAGTAGATTTATTAGATGAATAAAGAAGTTTTTAAAATGATGCTGACAGGCCAGTGCCGCGGCTCACTAGGCTAATGTGGTGCCGCAACCCCGGGGTTCTAGTCCCGGTCGGAGCGCCGGATTCTGTCCCGGTTGCCCCTCTTCCAGGCCAGCTCTCTGCTGTGGCCCGGGAGTGCAGTGGAGGATGGCCCAAGTGCTTGGGCCCTGCACCCGCATGGGAGACCAGGAGAAGCACCTGGCTCCTGGCTTCAGATCAGAGTGGTGCGCCAGCGGCAGCACACCGGCCACAGCGGCCACTGGGGGGTGAACCAGCGGCAAAGGAAGACCTTTCTCTCTGTCTCTCTCTCTCACTGCTGTCTACTCTGCCTGTCAAAAAAAAAAAAAAAAAATGATGCTGACAATAATGATAAATACAAGCAAGGTGGAAACCTGTGGATGATTTTTATGTACTCTTCATGTTTGTGTTATGCATTACTGAAGTTTTAAAATCTGTAAATCTCCCAGAGTTCCACAGCGATTCATTGGCAGGATATTGATGAACATAGTTAAGATTTCAAATGGTTAAAATTGCATTAAATTCCTCTACAAAAAACTGCATTTCCTCAGATGCCCTATCAGTGCTACATTAAAGGCATCAGGAGCTGTTCCAGCCTCCTGGGTTACCAGTTAAACACCTGCTGCCTCAGCATTACATGTATACAGTAGTGTGTCTTCCACTGTAGGTTAGATAGCGCGATTGGGAAAGCCTAAGAGACAGTAGAGCAGCATGTAGGATTCCAGAGGGAAGAATGTAGAAGGAAGAGAGTGAGAAATAGGGATCTAAGTACCCAAGGGAAACTCTGAGGTTTCTACTTGTAGCTCTTTATCGCCACAGACCTATTCCTTGGTTGACCACTCATTTATCTCCTACGTTCATTCTTCTTTATATATTAAAATCAGAAAATATTCCTCATTTACATTTCTCTGGAGGATGAACATGGTGAATTTTAAAGATCGTAGACTGAAATCTGACTGTCCTAGATATTTGTATTTCAGTTTTTGATGCCTTCAGGCTATACTACTTTTAGTAAATCATTTTATCTTAGTTTATTTATGTATAAAAATAATCCATAATTTATTGGTTTATAATGATGTAGAGCATCATTTTTTGCATATGTATTCTCTTCCTTGTTGATTAAATTGTTGATTGACTAATAATGATGTAGCACAAACATAATCATGCTACACAAGACACTTCATTCACTCTGATGTATGAAAATTTACATTCATATAATAAAAAAGGGAACAGTAGAGGTTGGGTCAACAAACTTGTGAGGAATCTGCTTCTGAGTGAGAGACTGTCACTGTGGTTACAATAGGATGTGCTACGTTGGACCCAAGGGCAACCTTACTTAACCTGTCAGTAGTGGCTTACTCACTGGAGACAGGAAAGCTGATCTTGGGCCTTCTACTTCATGAAGGTAACTTTTAGTAAGGTGTGGGAACCAGGCTCTTTCTATTAAGGTTTCTTTTGCAATCTATCCTGAACATAACCAGCCTTCTCCTGTGTCTGGTTCTGCTCTCTAAATCTCCCAATCCCTTTGCTTCTCAATGTGAGCAGATCCCTTCTCCCCTGTGGCTCACACGTGCGTATCTATCACTGTGATGCAGTCTCATATTCCATGGCATATCTATGTTGCCTATTTAATTTATTTCAATGTTTCTGGAACATTTAACAAAGAAAATAGGATCAGTAGGCCATTGGCTTTTGTGGAGAAATACCTGTTAATTTTGCTGATTATGAATCGCCTGTGCTACCCAGATCCTGTGGTGATTTCTCACTTTCTAGGCACAGTTTTGGAATGATTGCTTCACAATGAGAGGAGATAGCCAGCAGTGAAAAGCAAGCTGAATAAAGAAGCCTTGCTATGCACCCAGAGTGTTCTTGGCATCCCATCATAAATTCATGGACTTGCTCCTGAAAACCTATACAGTTACCCTCACAAAATAAAGTACCTTTCATCCTGTTGTGAAGAGTAGTACCGGAAATTAAGTAAACTTTAATGACTAGTATTAGAAGAGAAGGTAACATGACAAAGCCCAAGAAAACAATACTTTTCAACTGGGAAATAAATACAGGTTTACCAAGCTTAGAGCAGAACAGCAGGTTTGATAGTGATTAATACATATGACATGAATAAATTTGTGATATTCTGTAAATGTAACCAAGCAATGATGATTTGTGAAAGTTTCTGTTCCAACAAGTCCCTCAGTTTTACTGTTTTTATGAAGTAACAGAGGGATGTTGAAGAATTGGGGAATTCACAGAGGTCTTGGAATATAGACTTTATGAATGGTAAGGAACTTTCTTTTTCTTTTGTTTTTTAAAGATTTATTTATTTATTTGAAAGTCAGAGTTACACAGGGAGAGAAAAAGAGAAAGAGAGAGAGAGAGAGAGAGAGAGAGAGAGAGAGAGAGAGGTCTTCCATCCACTGGTTCACTCCCCAGATGGCCGCAACAGCCAGAGCTGCGCTGATCCCTCTTCCGGGTCTTCCAATCAGGTGCAAGGGCCCAAGGATGCTGGCACTTCAGGCGGCCGCTTTACTGCTACGCCACAGCGCCAACCTCTTCTTTTTCTTTTCTCAAATAGTAGTTGTATTTAGTCAGCATCTTCTGCAAGGAGGCTATACTCCTAGGTGTTCTTTATGTGTTATTATATTTAGTGCCCACAGAAAGTAGGTGAGGAGTGTCTTAACTCCCTTTTAAAGATGAAGAAACTGAGATACTGGGAGGTAAATTATCTTATCCAAAGTCACAATTTACATTTCCCTGAGTAGTCCAAAGGTATTTCTTCAGGAATGCTTTATGCATTTTTATTCAGAACTCATTTCTTTTCTCTGATTTTTCTGTTTCAAACTAGAATGACAATTTTCCTTTCATAACTAGATTGCAATAAATATATGATTCTCGCCAGCACTGGGGCACTGCGGGTTAACGCCCTGACCTGAAGCACGGGCATCCCATATAGGCACCAGATTCTGTCCCAGTTGCTTCTCTTCCAGTCCAGCTCTCTGCTGTGGCCCACGAGGGCAGTGGAGGGTGGCCCAAGTGCTTGGGCCCTGCACCCGCATGGGAGACCAGGAAGAAGCACCTGAATCCTGGCTTCAAATCAGTGCAGCACCGGCCGTTGCGGCCATTTGGGGAGTAAACCAACGGAAGGAAGACCTTTCTCTCTGTCTCTTTCTCTGTCTATAACTCTATCTATCAAATAAAAAAATATGATTCTTTTACTTATTTTTTTTTGACAGGCAGAGTGGACAGTGAGAGAGAGAGACAGAGAGAAAGGTCTTCCTTTGCTGTTGGTTCACCCTCCAATGGCCACCGCACCACGCTGATCCGATGGCAGGAGCCAGGTGCTTTTCCTGGTCTCCCATGGGGTGCAGGGCCCAAGCACTTGGGCCATCCTCCACTGCCCTCCCTGGCCACAGCAGAGAGCTGGCCTGGAAGAGGGGCAACCAGGACAGAATCCGGCGCCCTGACCGGGACTAGAACCCGGTGTGCCGGCACCACAAGGCGGAGGATTAGCCTAGTGAGCCACGGCGCCGGCCGATTCTTTTACTTATAAGCTTAATTCTAATACTTCCGTCTTATAAGTTATAACATTTTTTCTTCTAATTACAAACATGATAGATATTTTAAACTAAGGGTTTGAATTAGAATATTTATGTCATTTCTTACTTTAAATATCTGCTTGGCATCATAAACTTACAAAAAAGAGTTGAATTTGTAACTAAAACATTTTGGAAAATAAGATTAAGAATAAATGGGTAAATAGATCATGTAAACTGTACAGAGTAGATTTTAACATATAACAAAGAAAGTTGATTTGTATACCTATATTCTAAAATTATTCTCAGTTTTATGGCAGCCAAAACAAGGAAAATACAATTTATAATTTATATTAACATTTTCTAACAAAAACATACAAAGAGTAATCTGCAAAACTTTTTTCTAAAATGATAATAGAAAATGATCAAGCATACAGACTTGGGTGTGGCCTTCTAAACTGTTGGATTTCATCTGTTGCTAAGGTAACATGATCTGAATTCACTGCTTTCTGTACCCCTCGCCTTCTGATAAACAAGCCAAGTACAGAACAGACCCAACCATGCCAACAAAGTTGTGCAAATAGTTTCTAGTCAGAGGAGAGTCTGTAGCAGTGTTTGCAGTAAGTTGAGACTGGCATTCTTTGACATGCGGTTGCCATGGAGAACATTTCATTTATTGATGGTTAACTCTTCTATGATTATATAATTTATTGTCTAAACTCACACACTTTTGACAAGCAACATCAACAGAGAAGCTCCGGGCAAACAGGGCGTATGGTAGCCCTCAGTAAAAGTAGTCATTTGTCTCAGGACATCAGTCACAGGGGCAGTTTCTGTGGCTGCTGAGGACCGTCCTTGCCTTGTCACCCACCAGAGGCTCCTCTACTTGATATATGCACATTTGCATGGGTGCCTAGAAGATGAATCAGTATTTCTTTACATAATATTTCCAACAGTATTGTTGGAACAGTTATAAAGTACTTTCTTAATTCCCCTGAAGTTGGGTACCAATTGTTAGGAGAATCCACTGGTTCTCTTTAAAAAAAGAGTTCACAGAATGACTTTCTGACCTTTCCCATTATTTCCAGGAGTCACATTCTCTTTTAGAATTTCTACCTCCTTACCATTGAAGCCCTCACACTGGCCTCCCCGAGGCTCTGCAAAGAGAGACTTTGAGCATGCCTTTCTTTCCAGGGTAGGCCACCATGTCTATCCTAACAAAATTTTACTAAAGGATCAGAGATTACAGATGAATAATACATGGAAGATGAGAAGCGTCTTGAATAGCTTACCCACCTTCATTTTGGAAGTCCCTCTGGGGTGGGTGACCTGCTGGGTTCTCAGCCTATCTCCACTTGACTGAGTTCATCTTATTCCTCCCATGTCCTGCAAGAATATTTTCAGATATGTTTGCATTGCTAGAAATCCAGGCAGGAAAAAAGAGACTCAGAGAGAAAGTGATAAATATAGTATATACATGCTCCATTAAGTTTTTATTTTCATGCAAACTGTATATTTTGTAATTTTATGTATCTGTGACATGTTTCTATCAGATACTTTTTAAGCATCTTCTAAATCATATTGGTTTCTGCTTGTTAATGACTGTCTATCAAAAGCTAATCCGTTGACTTAATTATAAGAAAAGAATGATTAAATGTATAATAATGCTACTATCTAATTTTAGACCTCATTAATTTATACTGAAATCATTCTAGAAATGGTTGCTTCTTTCTGATGGTCTTGTGGAACACACGACCTGCAGGTGAATTCATTTTTTGGTTATAAACCAGTGAATGAATAAATCAAAAGTTCCTTTTGAATTACTTGAAATTTATGAGTCAGAAAAGATAACATTAAAATCTGAATTAACAGCTTTTCTGGGATACTTGGAATATTTAGCAGAATCACACCTGCCAAATTGCAGATGGACTAGAACTTAGAAGGCCCCCACAAGTTGGTCTTTATAGTGTCTCCTTGGCCTTGATGACCACTTGTTTGCAACCCCTATCTAGACAGTAACTATTCCAAGGCACCCTAAACTCTGCTCTAGTATAAACTTCCAACTGCAGCACAGTAATTGTACCACACCATCACTGCTGTGAATCTCCCATGGTTCCTCATTGTCTCTATCACGTGGCCTTCAATGCCTTCCCATTTTGGCCTCTGCCTCTTTTTTCTACCTTGTTTTCTGCAACCCTCCACTAGGTGCCCTTGTTCTAGTCAAGCAGGGTTGCTTGTTACCAGGTTACAGGTTGTGTATTTACAGGTCTTTGCTTTCTGATGCTTTTTTCTTCTTCAGTTTCCTTTATTTCCATATTCATATATGAATTCTAAAGCCTTGTTGTTAGGTTCAGATAAAAGTTTGAATCTCAGTTACATATTCTATAAACAGAATGGGAGTAATTTTCCTTCTCCTAAATTCATTTGTCCAACTTCCAAATTTCTGAATATTTAATCCCTTATATTGAAATTATTCTGAGCCAAGGCTTATCACAAGTATTGAGTTGGGTCTAAATCTTGTTCAATTTGAATCCCACATATGATTGGCATGATTCCTCATACTTTTTTGCCACTCAGTAATTATTTGTTGAATGAACAACTTTTCATGTTCGTTCCAGTAGGCTTTATGTAACTAACATCATCTGAGACCCAAATGATATTTTTATTTGCATTTTAATTTGGTAGATGATAGATGTGTGTATTTAAAATATTGATTTTTGTTAGGTATGTGTTTATTTGAAACCCCAGAGCTCTTTGTATAATCAAATATTTGACCTTCTTGTGTAATCATTTTTTTAACCCCACTATCACTATGACATAGGTTGGTTCTTAATGGCACTCCACTACTAAAGTAATTCAGAAGGAAATATGGAACACATCTGACATGTATTTATTAACATTATAAAATTATTATGGATAAACTATTAGAATAGCTGTTACTTCAAAACCATAATGTATTATTCAATTTTAGGCTAATAACATTGACTATGAAGCTTGGCTGTAAATATGTGTCTCATTGAAGTCTTTCAAAATATTACAATAACTTTCTTATTATTTTTAGAAGATTTATTTATTTATTTGAAAAGCAGAGTTACAGAGAGGCAGAGGTGGGGGGTAGGTCTTGCATCTGCTGATTCACTCCCTATATGGCCGCAACTGCCAGAGCTGAGCCATTACAAATCCAGGAGCCAGGAGCTTCTTGAAGGTCTCCCATGCAAGTGCAAGGGCCCAAGGACTTGGGCCATCTTCTACTGCTTTCCCAGGCCATGGCCGAGAGCTGGATTGAAAGTAGAGCAGCTGGGACTCGAACCGGCACCCATAGGGGATGCCAGCACTGCAGGCAGCAGCATTACCTGCTGCACCATAGCGCCAGCCCCACCATTTCTTAATATTTCTTTAGCTGTGGGCACCGCGGCTCACTAGGCTAATCCTCTGCCTAGAGGCGCCGGCACATTAGGTTCTAGTCCCAGTCAGGGCGCCGGATTCTGTCCCGGTTGCCCCTCTTCCAGGCCAGCTCTCTGCTGTGGCCAGGGAGTGCAGTGGAGGATGGCCCAAGTGCTTGGGCCCTGCACCCCATGGGAGACCAGGAGAAGCACCTGGCTCATGCCTTCGGATCAGCGCGGTGTGCCGGCCGCAGCGCACCAGCCGCAGCGCACCAGCCGCAGCGGCCATTGGAGGGTGAACCAGCGGCAAAGGAAGACCTTTCTCTCTGTCTCTCTCTCTCACTGTCCACTCTGCCTGTCAGAAAAAAAAAAATATTTCTTTGGCTGTACAGTTTGTTAGGATGGACTTTGCTGATTGTTTCTAGCTCAGAAGCGTGTGCTTACATTTGAATATGGTGCAGGTGAAGTATTGGTTGACCACCTCTTCGTATGTACAGGTGGAGTGCTCTCTTTTGCCTTATGTGTGCCACGCAGTGGCAGCTTTCTCACTTCTGAGCCTTTTTTTCTCCTTGGTTTCCTTTTTTTTTTTTTTTTTTTTGACAGGCAGAGTTAGTGAGAGAGAGAGAGACAGAGAGAAAGGTCTTCCTTCCATTGGTTCACCCCCCAAAATGGCCGTTACTGCCGGCGTGCAGCACCAATCCGAAGCCAGGAGCCAGGTGCTTCCTCCTGGTCTCCCATGCGGGTGCAGAGTCCAAGCACTTGGGCCATCCTCCACTGCCTTCCTGGGCCACAGCAGAGAGCTGGACTGGAAGAGGGGCAACCGGGACAGAATCCAGTGCCCCAACGGGAATTAGAACCTGGAGTACCGGCACCAGAGGCAGAGGATTAGCCTAGTGAGCTGCAGCGCTGGCCAGTTTCCTTTATTCTCAAAGTTTGTTAAGTCTAGATAAGGTGGTGGTGGAGGAACAGGCCTGAAGGTTATCCTTTGTTCCTGGACCTTCCTTTGGGTTTCCTCTAATTTGGTTCAGCACCTTAGAGAGAGTAGCCGATTGCACAATGCAAAGAGCTGCCAATGCTGATCAATGTATATATTCGTAAACCTCAAGTCAAATTAATTTTTCCTTTTAATATTATAAATCTGTTACCAGCAATTCTAGAAAAGACTTACAATACAATAACATTTTTATTTTTCCCCCAGAGGGAATCTTTAATTGTTTTTAAAGACAGAAACAATTTCATTCTCATAAATAAATTCATTGCAATGTGCATAAATATAATTATTCAGCCCAGCTGTGTCAGCAAGAGCTATAGGGATAACTTGTGCTTGACCTTTACACAGAGCAGAAAAGAAACCATTTTATGTTGGCATTTTAAATCTTCCACTGGACTGCTGCAGTGGAGGAGTAGCCTTCAAGGAATGGCTGTTAAATGCACATACTCTCTACTAAGACTCTTTAAAAATGTCTAGAGATTTTTTATTGGACTCAGTTTTTTTCTGCCCGCTTCTTAATATATTTTATTTTATTGAAACAAAGAGTGATGAGGCAGTGGAATATGACCATCCCATTGCTGTGATGTATCACGAACCTGCTTTTTCCAAAGTCTCCCTTGTTTGTTGTAGATTATGTTTTCAGTTATCTGTATTTTCATGCAATAAAATACTATGGTCCTAAACATATTTTAAAAATCACTTTTTCTCTCATCCCCTCCTTTTTGTCCCTACCTTTTGACTTTCCAAATATTTAGTAAGCACTAACTGTATGGAAAATATCTTGTTAGCTTTTTAAAACAGTAACATCAGAATCTTTTTAAGTATCTCAAAATCAAACTAGAAAATACATTTTAGTTAAGCAGACCTAAAGATAAAAGCTTAAGTACAAATGGTTTATTTGGGACATAAAGGAACCCACTCATAGGGGGAAGATAAATGGAAAGCCAGATACGTTAGTTTCAGAGAGCTGTCTTAACAGAGTGCTAAAAGCAGGAAGACTTAAAGCAATAGAAATCTCTCTGTGTGTCTTCATATCATTTCCTTCTGTTCATGTTAGTCTATGGGACCAAATTTACCCTTGTCCTAAGTCATACTGGATGAGGGCCCACAGTAGTCATTTCAATTAAACATGAATTCTCCACTCCTCTTCCAGATAAGATCTCATCCTGATGTTCTGAGGTCCTGTGGGTTAGAATCCTGCCCCCATCTCTCTATCTCTAGCTCTCTTTGGAGGGATGTAGTGGTGGGAAACAATTTAGCTCACTACAGCAGGGAGGAGAAGGAAGGTAAAGACAACTTAATTGAATCAAGAAACTCTTGGGGATAGGTGTGAACACAAGACTCAGCGTTATCCCACCAAACAGAGTAAGGGGGCAGAAGTATTTATTTATAAATGCCCATCATTCATGGGAGGAGGGATTATTTCCCTGACATGGTAGCTGCTCTGCACTAGAGGCAAAGCAGTCTTCAGTGGTCAGAGAAAGGCCTCAGACAGAGAAATGCAAGTGTTGGGTGTTGGGAAAAGCAGACTGCATTGAAGCAGAGGAAGGAGATATTGGAGAAAAACCAACAGAATCTGCAACAATAGCTGAAATAAGTGAAAAAGAATGTAAAGTGAATTATACTAAGGAACTACAAAGCAGATATTAACTTGAGCAGAATTTTGACTGTGCACATCTTCAAACCAGTTGTTAATTGGTAAGAAGTCATCCAAGTAAGCAATAAGACCCAAGGACTGTTTCAAGTCGGAAGCTGTCTTATGTAATAGGTATGAAGAGGGGCCTTCCAGTTTTGCAGAGTCCCATTCTAGGCAGGTGACTCATCTTGGCTCAAGGTCAACATATACATTTTCCACTGTGCTTTTTAATGATTTGGTCACCGCTTGTTTCCAAAATCTTATCTGTTAGTTTGTATTAGTTTTATCTGTAAAAACTAAAATCAGTATCAATTTGTTAAGATTCCTGTAACAAAGTACTACAGACCAGATGATTTAAACAATGGAATGTTATTTTCTCACAGCTCTGGAATCTCAAGTGAAAGACCAGGGTGTGGAAGGGTTGGTTCCTCCTGAGGCCTCTCTCCTTGACTTTTAGATCATTATGTTTTCCCCATGTCCTCACAGCATCTTCCATTTCTACATGTCTATGTCCTTATCATCTCTTCCTTTTTAAAAAATATTTTAAAAGATTATTTATTTTACTTATTTATTTACATAAAGGGAACAGAGTTCATGTAATTTCATATATATATATATATTTAAGAACATAATGGTACTTCCCACACCTTCTTTCTTGCACTTACCCTCTCTCCTTCATCCTTTATTTTTCTTTCAATTTTTGCAATGACATCCTCTCAATTTACTTTATAATCACAAGTTCAATTCTCCACTAAGTATAGAATTCAACAGGTAGTAAGACCAGTGTTCCTCAGGAGTATCTACAAGGCCTTTAAACTATAAACAGATCTGAAGATGTCAATTTCACTCCTATACATTACATTTTCTGTACTCTGTGTATTAGTAACTCTATATTGGTAACTATTATACTCTGTATATTAGTTAATAGATTAAACAGTTGATATTTGTCTTTTGAGAACTGGTTTATTTTACTGAGAATAATCATTTCCAGTTACATCTGTTTTGTTGCAAAAGACAGGATTTTATTTTACAGTTGAATAATATTCTGTAGTGTACATATACCATAATTTCTTAATCCAGTCATCAGCTGATGGACATCTGGGTTTATTCCATATCTTTGCTATTGCAAATTAAGCTGCAGTAAACGTGGAGGGACAGAAAACTCTTTCATAAGCTGATTTCATTTCCTTTGGGTAAATTCCCATGAATGGATTGGCTGGGTCATATGGAAGATCTATTTTCAGATTTCTGAAGAATCTCCTTACTGCTTTCCATAATGGTTATAACCATTTTATGTTCCCACTAAGAGTGTATCGAAGTACCTTTTCCCTACATCCTCCCCAGCATTTGTTACCTTTTGAGTTTTGAGTGATAGCCATTCTAATTGGAGTGAGGTGAAACCTCATTGTGGTTTTTATTTACATTTCCCTGAAGGATGGTAGTGATCCTGAGCATCTGATGTGTCCATTGGCCATTTTTATTCTATCCTTTGAAAAGTATCTTAGCACATTTCTTAATTGGATTTTTGTTTTGTTGTTGTTGAGTTGTTTGAGCTTCGTATGTATTTTGGATATTAAACCTGTATCAGAGGCTGGCACCGTGGCTCACTAGGCTAATCCTCTGCCTCGCGGCACCGGCACACTGCGTTCTAGTCCCGGTCGGGGTGCCGGATTCTGTCCCGGTTGCCCCTCTTCCAGGCCAGCTCTCTGCTGTGGCCAGGGAGTGCAGTGGAGGATGGCCCAAGTGCTTGGGCCCTGCACCCCATGGGAGACCAGGAGAAGCACCTGGCTCATGCCTTCGGATCAGCGCGGTGCACTGCCGCGGTGCGCTGGCCGCAGCGCGCCGGCCATGGCGGCCATTGGAGGGTGAACCAACAGCAAAAGGAGGACCTTTCTCTTTGTCTCTCTCTCTCTCACTGTCCACTCTGCCTGTCAAAAATAAAATAAAATAAAAAAACCTGTATCAGATATATAGTTTGCACATACTTTTTCTCCCATTCTGTCAGTTCCCTCTTCACTTTGTTAAATATTTGCTCTGCTGTGCAGAAGCTTCTTCACTTGATGTAATCCCATATGTCCAGTTATGCTTTTACTGCCTTTGCTTCTGGGGTCTATAACAAGGTTATTTATTTATTTTTTTAAGAATTGAAGATCAAGACACAACATGTAGAGGAGGATGATTTGAGGACATGGGGAAAAGATATTGATCTGAAAGTCAAGGAGAAAGGCCTCAGAAGGAACCAAATCCCTGCCATACTCTGGCCTTTCATCTTGAAATTCCAGTTTTATTGAAACACAATATTCATACACTAGAAATGCACTTAATTGTACAGCCAAATGAGTTTTTTTGTCCTCTAAGCACACTTATAGCCAACACCCAACTTTGAAAAAAATCATTGTTAGTGTCCCAAGATTCCTCACCATTCCTCCTATTTCAAGTTGCCTGTTGAATACTCTCTCTAAGTAGGGAGCTGAGAAAAGGTGAGCACCCAAGGTGTTCAGCATATCACCAATCACAGTTCTGGAATAGCCCTAAAGATATTTGAAAAGGTTGATAAATTAAAATGAAATAGAGGAGAGGCAAAAGGAGAGATAAATTAGAGAGGCCTGAAGGCAAGGAGGAAGTAGTAAAGGAAAGAGAAAGGAAAGGAAGGAGGGAGGGAGGAACAGAGAGGAAGAAAGGGGGAAGGAAGACTGGTTTCCATGAAAGGCAAAAGATGAGCCTACTTGATAGGATGCAGTGAATAGTGAGTAGGCTGTGATACTATAGTTCCCATCATAGCTAGGTAGATCACTTAGGTCAAACAAATAATCTCACTGGATTTTATCTGGCACATATTAAAAGTGGACTTTTTCATTGCTATAGCAATGAAGTTTTTCTTAAAAATTTTTTTCAACAGCTGAGAGAGGATATAAGATGTGAACAGAGCAGGCTGGCCTTTAAAGGACCACCTGGGAGTCTCTTCCATAAATACAGATGTGAGATTTTTGTTTGAAAGAAAGTTAAAATGATGAATTTGGTTTGAGGTTATGGTTTGGACATTTCATGCCTGCATTACGTCCATGTTTGTGCTTGTGTATGCTTTTTGCAGACATGTGTTTGCTGTAATATAGCTATGGTGTATGTCACCTAATACTATAGTTACAGCTTTAAAAACTATTTTCACTCATCACCAGTACATAGGAGAGAGCAATGGAATGAGGGTATTAATTTGAAATCCTGTTTTAAAAATCTGTTTATATTGTTGTACTGAATTTCAGTGAGGTGATCAGTTATCATTTACCTGTGTTTAGAGAACAAATTCTGCTGGAACATTCAAGGAGGTGTATGGATTCACATGGAGAAGAAGAAATGCCAGTTGGAGCTCAATAGATCTTACCTAAAACTGAAACTGAAGAATAATACTGCAGTGCCTAAGGAGTGCCAAACTGTTTCCAGGGTGTGTCTCTCACTCAAGACCACCAATAAATTGGCAGAAGAAGGGATTATTTTATGGAATTTAACCATAACATTCAATTGAGATCTACTGAAGATAAATATGAAAGAATAATTAACATTCCCTGATTTTACTGAAATTATAAAAGATTTGTCAAGGGGCCGGTGCTGTGGCATAGCAGGTTAAGACACCATCTGTAGTGCTGGCATTCCATATGGGTGCTGATTGGAGTCCTGGCTACTCTACTTCCGATCTTGCTCCCTGCTAAAGTGCCTGGGAAAGCAGCAGAAGATGGTCCACGTACTTGGGCCACTGTATCCATGTAGGAGACCTGGAATAGTCTCCTGGCTCCAGGCTTCAGCCTGGCCCAGCTCCAGCTATTGTGGTTATTTGGGGACTGAGCCAGCTGATGGAAGATCTCTTTCTCTCTCTCTCTCTCTCTCTCTCTCTCTCTCTCTCTCCTGCTGAAACTCTGCCTTTCAAATAAAAAAAGATTTATTTATTTTTTTATTTGAAAGAGTTACACACAGAGAGAAGGAGAGGCAGATGGGGGTGGATTCTATCCACTGGTTTACTCCCCAAATGGCTAAAACAGCCGGAGATGCCCCGATCTGAAGCCAGGAGCAAAGAGCTTTCTCTGGGTCTCCCACATGGGTGCAGGAGCCCAAGAACTTGGATCATCTTCCACTGCTTTCCCAGGCCATAGCAGAGAGCTGAATTGGAAGTGGAGCAGCCGGGACCTGAACCAGTGCCCATATGGAATACCAGCACTGCAGACTACAGCCTTACCCACTACGCCACAGCACCGGCCCCAATAAATAAATCTTAAAGAAAAGAATTGTCAAAAGTTCATTTTGAATGTTAAAATTTTTAAAGTGACTGTTGATGGTATTTTAATATTTTAGAAATTTTTATCATCTTATTAGTTGTTTCTTCTTCCCCTAGGGAGAAGATAAGAGACACATGGAATTCTAAGTACAAGTAAAAAATAATAGAAGTAATGATATTATCAACAATAATAATCATAAATGTTGATTGATCTCTTACCCTAAGCCAGGTACCTTCTCGGGGATTTTACTGTATTAACTCAATTAATTCTCACTGTAATACTATGAGGAAGGTTTTTTTAATAGTCTCTGTTTGGAAGATGAAGAATCTCCATAAAGCAAAGAGAGGTTCTGTGACTTGCCCTTGACCACATATCAGGAAGTGATGGGGCTGATAGCCAAATTCAGTCTATGAGCGTCTACAAACCATGCTTTCATTCAGACATGCTATATTCATAGTAGTTTATAAATACCTACTTGCTGAACAAGAATCAGGAGTGATGTTGAGAGAGAAACATTGGAATGAGAAACTGAAAAGGGGAGGTTGCATACTTGATAATCTGACAAAATTTATTCAGTGAATTTATGGTGTTGGGAATACTCCAAGATTATGTGGAGGAAGAAGTGACTTTTCCATTCAGTCAGTTCTCAGGGGTGGTTTATTTGAGAATAATTCAAAGGTTCATAGAAAATAGAATTTATGGGGCCAGTGCTGTGGCTCACTTAGTTAGTCCTCCACCTGTGGTGCAGGCATCCCATATGTGTGCCGGTTCTAGTCCCTGTTGCTCCTCTGCTGTGGCCCGGAAGGGCAGTGGAGGATGGCCCAAGTGCTGGGCCCCTGTACACGCATGGGAGACCAGGAAGAAGCACCTGGCTCCTGGCTTCGGATGGGCACAGTGCCGGCCATGGCGGCCATTTGGGGGGTGAGCCAACAGAGGGAAAACCTTTCTCTGTCTCTCTCTCTCTCACTGTCTATAACTCTACCTGTCAAATAAATTTTTAAAATAAGAAAATAGAATTTAAAGGTAAGTTTAGGGAACAATAATTTGCCTGGAAGTTAACAGACCACATCAGAGTACCTGTATTTGATTTCCAGCTCTGACTCCCAGCTGTGGCTTCCTGCAGTGTAGACCCTGGGAAACGCTGGTGGTGGCTCAGACAGTTGGGTTCCTGCCACCTGTGTGAGAGATCTGGATTGTGTTTCCAGTCCCCAACGTTGACCCTAGCCTGGCTCTGGCCATTGTGGGCATTTGTGGAGTGAACCAGAGTGCAGTAGCTATGTCTGTCTCTTAATAAATAAATAAGTTTATTTTAGTTTAAAAAAAGGAGGAAATCCATGCTTGCAAAATGTTCAAAATTTTCATGGAAATGCATGCTATGAAAAATGGACGCATGAGTTTCAAAAACTTTTCGCACCAAAATAAACTTTTATTCAACCAGTTTTCCATGAATGTTATAAATACCCTCACATATGCAGGTAAAGACTATAGGACACCTCGGATTACACTAAGATTTAGACAGCCTCCTTTCTTGGTATATTTAGGTGCAGTTGAGAGACTTGTAAATGTGATAAATGATTCATTTTCTTCTTACATATTTATAGACTTCTTTTTAAATCTGTAGTTAGCTAAGATAAAATGTTTGTCTTCTTCAATTTTCTTCATTGCTTTCTAGGTGCCTCCTTGATGGATTATTTATCTGTGACTTGCTAAAATGTCTCCTGGCATTTCAATGACTGTACAACTAAAGTCTTCATTTTAAAGTCATTTGGTATTTAGTAAATGCTATGCTTGTATATCCATCAGTATCCAAGCTTGTTTTGACATCATGCATTTTCAGATTTTCCCATTGACTATATTTTGATATATCTCCCCTACCCCAACAACCCAGATATGGATCCAGCTATTTAACAAGAAACTATTTAGATCCTTCTCCTGTTTTGTTTCATTGTAATCTTTCTCAGAAGCAAATTATTCAGTTTCCGTATGTCTGCTTTGTCTTTTATAAAAAGAGATGCTTCCTACATCTTACAACAATGTGTTACATAAAACTTACATGTGTATCTCTAAACAACCACTTCCTTGAGGCCCAGACACTCATAAATCACTATTAATTCAACATTTTCAGCCAGATATGTAGTCAGCATCTCAAATATAACATGTTCGAGATCCTGCTCTCAGAATTTCCCCTTCAAATAAACTCTCCCTCTCATCTCCTGATCTCTGGAAGATAGTTGGTTGCTGTGGATAAAACCTTAGGGGTCAAGCCTGACTCTTCCATTTGTACCTTGAAGCGCATCTGCTCGTATGTTCTGAGAACTCTGCATTCAAAGTAAGTTCTGAGTCTGATCATGTTTACATGTTTCTTGCTAATATCCTCATCCAAGAGACTATCCTCTTCACCAGGTGAGTTCCTGTGTGTTCTGCCTGACCCCACTTTGGACCTCATGAAGACTGTTTTCTTTTCCAAAGCAGAGAGAGTGACCCTGTACATATTTCAGTTAGACCATGTCTCCCTCATGATTTTAATGTTCTAGTCAAATTCCATCCCCCTAAGAACAAACTCCTTGCAGTTTGTCACTGATGATGCAACCTAGGAGCATCCGGCCACTGGCCATGTATTCAGCATCAGCCACTTTGCTTGTGCTCATGCTTATTAAGCCCATTCCTGTTCAGTGACTTTGTACTTACTTAACCCCTACCTAGAATATTCTCCCTGAGATATTTGCAAGACTACCGTACCTAATTGCTTCCATGTTCAACTCCCTTGCTGTAGAGGGCATGAGTCAATCTTTTTTAGGATGATTTATCTGAAACAGCCCTCCCACATCTTTAGGTACTCTAACTCCTCACTCAGTGATCCTAGCCTCTGTTATTTCTTATGTGATAGGTCTATTTGTTTACAAGGTCTCTCTCCATCCAGAATGTAGGCACATTGTGTTCAGGGTATTTGTTGTATTCAGCATGATGTCTGTAGTGCCTAAAACAGTAGCTGGAACATGGTAAATTTTCAATTTAGATTTGTTGAAAAATGAATCAATGTGTAGAAAGCACTTAATGTGTCCTACGGAACAAATTGAGCCTTCATACATTTTGTTTGTTTGCTTTTTTAGTGATACACACAAGAAAGTCAGAGACTAGGAGTAGACATTTGGCACTGTAGTTAAACTGCTGCATGGGACACCCACATCCCATTTCAGAGGGCCTCGGTTCAAGTTCCACCTCCACTTCTGATCTGGCTTCCTGCTAATGTGCATCCTGGGTGGCAGCAAATGATGGCTTAAGTACACATATGGGAAATTCAAAATGGCTTCCAGTCTCCTGGCTTCAGCTAGGCCCAACACTGCAGTTCTTGGTATCTGGGGAGTGAACCAGCAGATGGAAGATCTCTGTCTCTGTGTTGCTACCTTTAAAATAAACAAAAACAATAAATTTTAAAATAGAAAATCAGAGTCTGTTACATTCTCCATTAATGTGAGTCCAATACTTTTTAAAATTTATTTATGTATCATGCATAAAATCTAGGAGGTCTGTGTTTCCATTTCACAAATAATAACTGAGAGGTTGGAAAATGGACAAGTTTTCTAGATCATTATTATCATAGTAGTTTAGAGTTGGCCCAAACTCTTGTTCTTATGTTCAGGAATCATGAAATAGAAGGTGATTTAAAAGAAAGAATGCACTCTTTTGATAATGAGTTGAGTTGGAAAATACCTCTGCAGGGCAATTGTCTCTTCTTTTACTACATAATGTACACACAAGGAAGAAGGTAAAACATGCAAGAGAACAGGAGATTGGTTTTTAATCCATGGTATCTGATGTACTACAGCCAGATAGGTTCCAACATCCAGCATTATTCTACTATGTTCCATCTGCCACAGAATCACTGCCAAGAAACAAGTCCTAATTCTTTTTTTTTCTTTTAACCTTATAGCTTTTTCACTAATTTTCAGTTTACGCTGTATTGCTGGTTGTTACATAAGCCAATCTGAAGCAATTTTGCTTTCAAAATTCACTCTGCTTAAGCACTGGTAGATAAAATCTTTCCTTTATTCTTAGCCACTGATTGTGGGTCTGCTCAGTTGTCCTCAGAGGCAGAAAACAGGTGTGGGAGAGAAAGCAGATAGAAATAAAGCTGGGAGCAGTGGAGGGGTGGAAATTAGAGAGAAATAGCTCAAAGAAATGAGCAGATTGAAGGGAGATGGCTAGAACTGCAGCATAATTGTTAATGATGAACAAGAAGAGGCTGGGCCTGGAGCAAATTTCTGAGGTGTCCAGGGCCTAAAGAAATCCAGAAAGGCACAGAACTGAAGCATAAAGAGGAAGAAAAAGGATCCAGCAATAATGGCCAGTAGAGAAGGGGAGACTCGGCAGATGAAGAGGTGTTTGGGAATAATGCAGTTAATGCAGTGCCCTGGAGGCTAACGGTTGTGATTGCAAGGGGGGTGAACATGGGATAGTCATGCTGTGGACCATGGATTGAATACTATACTGAGTTAGAGGAGAAGTAAGGAAACTGGACCTGATTTTCCTGCTGCTGATGTTTACGGCTCTAAGAGATGCCAACAGCACATAGGTGCTTTGCTGCTGTTAGCGCTGCTGTGGTGGAGGACTTTAGAATAGCTGCCTCTTCAAGATGTCATGGTGTCGCAAAGAGGGAAGGCAGCTGAAGGCTCTGAACAGTCAGGGGGCAGGAAAGCACACCTCACTGGCCAGCGTTTTGGTTTGTTGAGCCTGTAAGGGCAAATTGAACAGTTCTTGTGATAAAAATCAGAGTGAAATTACTTGAGGAAGCTTGAACACCACATGTTAGTGCTGTAACAAAGATAAAATGAACCATATATTTATGATTTCTCAGAGCAATAGGGGTGTTTCTGTTGCTTTTGCATTTGAATCAAAGCTTCCTGGACCCAGAGCATATGCGTTGGGACAACACAGCCTAGGACCACACATGGCTACTTAAAGCCTTCCTTCTCCTTGAAAGAAAAAGCTATATGTTTTAGTCTCAAAGTATCTTTGAGCATGAAACTAATCATATACTTTTCATTTTTCATTGGTAAACTGTGGCATAGGATTTAAAAGTTTCTCATAGATCCTTAGAGCAGTCAGGACCCATCCTACCCATCCAAGAGTTCATGCTTTTTTTATTATTTATTTATGGATCTGAACTTGTTTTATTTTGATTTCATTTGTGTGGATGTCGGAGCAGAGTATGGGCACTGATACGAGGCTGAGAATAACTGAATGTTGCCCCTGGAAGATATTTACTGTACTTGATTCATGTTATCCCAAACTTCAGTATAAGTTTCAGTTTCAGATACTACTTTTGATTCCTATACTTTCTCAATTTCTTAGCACCAGTTGTAATACTTTTATATTAATTTATTTACTCAATCAAAATACTTAAAAAGCCTTGTGTATGCTAGGCAAGATTATAGATACTGTGACTATAATGATCAGCAAGATAGTCCATAAAAAATCACAGGCACAGGGTCTCATCCTTGGATTAAAATGGGTCAATTAAAATGTGCCTCTTAGATTTATTAAATGAAAAAATATATGTATTACTTTAATACCATTACTTTCATGATCATTTATTAGTATCTGATTATGAATGATACAATGAAACATATTGGCTCTCTAAGGATATTATGAATTGGGGGATAGGCATAATAAATTATTTCAATGAAATTTAAGTCTATGTTGTCATCTATTCCTTCCAGTATTATATTCACAATACTGAGTCATAAAAACAATAAGGTCCTTTCTAGAAAAATTCAGAAATTCTTATTAAACAATAAAAAAAATCTGGTTTTAGAACTTTAGGCATACATGAGAAACATCCAGGGCTTGTTTTTCAAAATACAATTATTGGTTTGTAGGAGGTAAACACCAGAATTTATGTTGTAAATGCTCTTCAGTCAATGTTATTGCTAAGCCCTAGTTATGAGGGCGTGTCTTGGTGCATGCCAAGGATCTTTAACAAAGGCCCCGGGAATACATGTTACTCTCAGTAATGACTAAGATTAGGAATCAACTAACTATGGCCCATAGACCAAATCCAGGCCACTGCCTATTTGTATAGTTTATAAAGGATGAATGGCTTTTACACTTTTAAATGGTTGAAGGAAATCAAAAGCAGAATCTTTTGTAACATGAAAATTTCATGAAATGTAAGCATCAGTGTGTACAAGTAAGTTTTATTAGAACACAGCTGCCCTTAATTGTTCCTTATTGTCTATGGCCACGTTCTCACTACAGTGGTAGAGGTGAGAAGCCTAACATAGCTACTATCTTGTCCTTTACAGAAGATGTTTCCTATCCCTATGATCAGAATACAGTGTTCATTAGATTTTCACAAGATATGAATCAGAGGAAAATAGTATGTTAGATGAGATTTTTTTTTTTTTGACAGGCAGAGTGGACAGTGAGAGAGAGAGAGACAGAGAGAAAGGTCTTCCTTTGCCGTTGGTTCACCCTCCAATGGCTTCCGTGGCCGGCACACCGCGCTAATCCGATGGCAGGAGCCAGGTACTTCTCCTGGTCTTCCATGGGTGCAGGGCCCAAGCACTTGGGCCATCCTCCACTGCACTCCCTGGCTACAGCAGAGAGCTGGCCTGGAAGAGGGGCAACCGGGACAGAATCCGGCGCCCCGACCAGGACTAGAACCCGGTGTGCCGGCACCACAAGGCGGAGGATTAGCCTAGTCAGCCGCGGTTCCAGCCTAGATGAGATTCTTTAAAGATTCTTGTCATTATAGAGGGATGGGCCAAACCTAGCAAGATAAAATGCTACAGGTAAGTTAGTAAGATCCTACATGTTTGCCTAAGTAAAACAACACAATTATGAACACTATAGCTTTGGAACTGTAAAAATGATATAAGGGTTGTAGATGATAGCAAGTTCACATGGATGTTAATTGTGTGATTATGAGCAACAAAAATGTATTGTAATGTGGCTGGCAGGTAAAGCTGCCACCTGCCTCGCTAGCTTCCCATATGGGTGCTTGTTCCTGTTCCAGCTGCCCCACTTCTCATCCAGTGCCCTGCTATTGGACTGGGGAGGACAGTGTCTGGGATACTTGGCCCAGCCCTGGCCACTGCAGCCATCTGGGGAGGGTATCTTTCTCTCTTTCTCTCTTTCTCCCTCTCCCTTTCCCTCTTCTTTCTCTCTCCCTCTCCCTCTCTCTCCTCCTCTCACTCTCTCCATCTCTGAAAGTCTTTCAAATAAATAAATAAATCTTTTGAAATGTAATGTAATATGGACATATATTGATAAGACTAAACCTAGATTATTTATTCCAGTTCAGGGTATCCTACTTTCATAATGCAATAAATACCTGGAAATATTTTCAGAGGGAGGATTGTGAAAAGATACAAAACCAGGCACAATGATAAATAACTTTAACCTGAAGAAAAAAATTGACAAGGGGACATAGCAAATAAGTTTTTATGAATGTCATGTGGAGAAAGGATTAAGGTTTTTTTGAGTGGGCCAAGACAGTATGACTAGTTATGGAGCTGGAAAGCAAAGCATTTTAAGCTCAATAAAGCTCAAATTAGCTACTGTAAATATGAAGTTATAACCACATGTGGTGATTCTTTCACCTCCATGCAAGGTACGGGCAGAGCCCAGAAGGACTTGGCTCAGAATATAATTGATGGGATACAAGAAATGGAAGGGCTGGCCGGTGCCGTGGCTCACTTGTCTAATCCTCCACCTGAGGCGCCAGCACCGCGGGTTCAATCCGGTCAGGGCACCGGATTCTGTCCCGGTTGCTCCTCTTCCAGTCGAGGATGGCCCAAGTGCTTGGGCCCTGCCCCCGCATGGGAGACCAGGAGGTAGCACCTGGCTCCTGGCTTCGGATCAGCGCAGCGCACCGCATGTAGCGGCCATTTGGGGGGTGAACCAACGAAAAAGGAAGACCTTTCTGTCTCTCTCACTATCTAACTCGGCCTGTTTAAAAAAAAAAAAAAAAAAAAAAAAAGGAAGGGAATTTAGATTAAATTACATCTAAGATTCCTCTGAACATTAAATGTCTCAGAATAATTTTTTTATGTTATGCATACATTTTAATTTTCATTAAGCATTGACTATTTACAGAACTTTTTGTTTATAATTGCAACATATACAAAGGGAAAACATGATATGACTTGAGGGAGGAAAGGGAATTTTGCAAACAAAAACAAAACATGAATATATGAAACATCAAGATGAGTTCCTTATAGACGGGAATTCTACACCCATGCAAAGAGGATAAGATCACGGAAGACCTCAGGAAGAAGGTGGGCTCTGAACAGAGTTTTGAAGATTGGCTTGGATTCAGAAATATAAATGATGATAAGACACAGGGGAGCTAAGTGATGTGACCAGTATGAGCAACTACCAGGGAGAGTAGATATATATAATGCAGAGAAGTGCTTGGTAGAACAGCATCCATCCATTATTCATTCAGTATCTAAGGAGTACCTACCATGGGAAGCCACAATACAAAGCAGCATTGGCAAGAGATTATAAAGATGAACGAAGTAAAAACCACTGCCCTAAGACGCTCCAGGTCTACTAACATGAAAATCAGTGTCAACACTTCTCTACCGGAGCTTAATTCCTGGGTGACTCAGCCAGAAATGAATTCCTAGAAATATTTTTGGATGGTCTTCCTCTAGCTTAAAAAGCTAACCATCCTTCATTCAACAAATATTTATTGCGCTACATTGTTTTAGCTGCTTGGGATATAGCAGAGCAAAACAGAGCCCTGATACTGGCTAGAATGTAAGCAAAGCATTTTTTTTTTTTTAATTTCCTTGGTCTTCTAAGAAACATAAAGTAGTATTTATTGTTTTTGCAAACTTTGAGGCACAAAATCAATAGAAAAATATCTTCTGGCTCTTTCCAAAGAGCATTTAGAACTCCATGAAAAAAATGTGAGGTAAATGTTCAGCCATATCTCCTTAAACTCATGCTGTTTTCTTGAGCAGCATTTGTATTTTTGTCATCCATTCGTTTTTGTTTTGTTTTGTTTTGGTTTTTTAGCACCTGCAAAATTTAAACTGGAAATTTCAGCCTTTGTGTCCCAGCCCTTGCCACTCTAAACGTCTTTTGTTGTGTGAATCAGTATTGGTTCTTCATACAAATAAAATGCAAATCATATCCTTACCAGAACTAAACACTTATCTCAATGAAGTCAGAATACTTGAAGGTTAAAACTGAGATTCACTGCTGAACAGAATAAAGAGAAAAACAGTAAATGCTGTGTGAATTTTCCACTGAGATGAATTCAGAATATAAGCCAGAATCTCAGTAGAGATAAAAATCTTCTCATGCCAAATGATAGGTTTTGATCTGTGTAGCCAGATATCATATTTGTTTCTCAATGACTTCTCTTTCATGTGAAATTTAATACTGAGCATCTGATTGCTTCTCACTGTTGAAACATGCTGTATTAAATTTCACAAAGGAAAGCATTTTAATTGTGATGTCCAGATCAGATGACTGTCCAAAAGGAGTGGCTGTCCTGATCAAACGGAACCCAGTGTTCTACCCATTGGTGAGTGAGTGACCTAAGCTCTGCATTTAGCTGTGTGACTGACTTCTATGAATTGTGGTTTCCTCATTTGTTAACTCCATGAGTCTGTAAATATCACTTTATGCAGGCAGTTGCTTTGACTCAAAATTAAAAAATTAGTATTATATTCTGTTGTTTTTAAAAAATGTATTATCCTTTGTGTATCCAAGAACTTAGTATCATAACACATGCTGCTATTTTCTAAATTTATTTGAAGGTTTGATAACTTTTTTAACAGTTTATTTTTCTTATAATGCTATGTATTTTCTGATATATCCTTAAAGCCATTAATATAAAAAAATTATAGGCTACCAAAAGCATTCATGACACAAAATAGTTCAGAAACCCCAAGTTATATGTCTTACTGGCTAAAGAGTGGGACACATGCTCTAACTCACTTTCCCTTTGCCCCTTATATTGTCCCTTTCAGAGAGAAGCAGGGCCCTAATTCAGTATGTGAAAAAGATTGAGGAAATGAAATACCTGTAAAGCCACATTCATTTACATAATGGTGTGACATACTGTTACATAGCTGGTATTCATCACTATTTTTTGTTTTCCTGGCATATCTTGTCTTTTGTTTGAAATTTAGCCAAAAGCAGAAACACTAACACTTAGATTTGACCTGTTAAAAATCTTATTGAAGTGAAATGTGTCTGTTGGCACACCAACATCTTCTAAATGATTGAGATAGGGTGATGGAGGTATAGTATCCATATTGTTCTTGCATTTAGATGGCTACTGACTGTAACAAATAAACACTATTCAAAAGTGTAAACTGATTTCTGGATGGAATTAATGAATGGAAATGTCAAGTATTAATATCATAGACTTGAAGTTTTGTAATTAATAGAGTTGTGCAGGTATAGTCACACTTTTGAGAATTCTCAGACATTAAAAGTGTTTAACTATATGATCATTAAATAAACTGAAAATAGAACTGTCTAAAAATTAAGAGTGGGAATGTGAGAGGGAGGAGGTGGAAGGGTTGAAGCGTGGGAGGGAGGGATGGTAGGGGGAGAAGTGTCACTGTGTTTCTAAGTCTGTATATATTAAATATGTGAAACTTGTTTAACAAATAAAATTTTTAAAAAAGTTGGGTTAGAATCCTTCCTAAGGTAAAGTTCACCCATTCTGAAATTAACTTCAGAGAAAATATACAATATTCCATGGAATAGGAGTTATTTTTTTTTTTGACTGGCAGAGTTAGACAGTGAGAGAGAGACAGAGAGAAAAGTCTTCCTTCTGTTGGTTCACCCTCCAAATGGCTGCTACAGCTGGCACGCTGCGCTGATCTGAAGCCAGGAGCCAGGTGCTTCCTCCCAGTCTCCCATGTGGGTGCAGGGCCCAAACACTTGGGCCATCCTCCACTGCCCTCCCGGGCCACAGCAGAGAGCTGGCCTGGAAGAGGAGCAACCAGGACAGAATCCGACACCCCAACCGGGACTAGAACCTGGAGTACCAGCGCCGCAGGTGGAGGATTAGCCCAGTGAGCCGTGGCGCCAGCCAAGAGGTATTATTTTATATAAGGTTTCAGTCACAATGAATTTGATTTTTCACTTCTACATGGATCTGATGTAAAGGGATTTCATCCTGCCATCTAATGTTTGATAAGATTAAAAATTTATTATCATACCTAGCTAAGAATAGAAAAGTAAATAAGGAATATTTATGAACCTTACATCTGTAATTCTCACCAGTTCTGAAGAAATTCTTTCTGTAGGAGGCAGACATTATGGTGCACAGGCTTAAGCTGTTGCTTGGGATATCCACATCCCACATGAAGGAGCTGCTTTTAGTCCCAGTTACTCTGTTTCCAATCCTGCTTCCTGCTAATGTGCCTGGGAAGCAGTGAATGCTGGCACAAGGACTTGGGTCCCTGCCACCCACATGGGAGACCAGGTTGAAATCCAGGGGGCTTCTCTTTCTCTCTCCCTGTTCTCTGCCTCTTTCTCTTTTACTCTGATTTTCAAACAAATAAATCTCTAAAAAGAAATCCTTTCTACAGATATCGAAATAGCAAAAAAATCCAAGCAAATCATAAATCTATATATGGTAGTTCTTAATTTATCATTTTTAAATTAGTAAAGATTGTTTGTAAAAAATTTGACACTGAGGGCTATTCTTTTTATATTAGACTTAAAATATTAATCCAAGTGGTAAAAAAGAAGAAATAAGACATTTCTGTATGAAAATATAAACAACTAATGATTGGAATAACTAGAATTAATCTTGTTTATTGCTTGATATTGTGATGCCGCTGAAGCTAATTTCTGTATAATCTCTCATCTAAGTTCCTTGTATGTGTCTGTTCATTTGACCTACATTTCTTGTAATAGTAAGTATTCACTGACAGACTTTAAAGATTTTTAAAAATTATTTTCCCTGGGAGTTGATGCAGATTAATTAATCTAACTTCAGAAAATTTAAAATTACATTCATGATTGTTGTTATTATTAAGCACTTTGCTATATATGCCAGACACTGTGCTAAGCCCTTAACTCATTTTTGTTAAAACTCACAAGAATCCTGTGGTGTCCACAGTATTCCCATTTTACAGGGGGAAGCTCAGCATGTTAGTTGGTTTGAATTTCCGTAACAAAATACCACAGACTGGATTAAACAACAGAAATCTAGTCCTCATCATTTGAGTAGGGGATGAGTTGTTCAAGTTCAAGGCACTCACTAGTTGAGTTCCCTGGTGAGGCTCTTCCTGGTCTGCAGAGGGCAGCTTTCTCAGTGTGCCTCCACCTGCTGGAGAAACAGGGTGTTGCCATTTTCCTTCTTCAACATCCAATCACAGGTCCCTACCCATGTGTCCTCGTCTAAAACTACCCCCATGGCTCCACTACAGGGCTTCAATGTGATTTTTCTTCAAAGGAGAGCATGAATATTAATTCTATAACACTCAGGTTTTAAGGAGGTAGAGTAATTTGCTTAATAATACAGAGCTAGTACGTGATAAAGATGTAGGATGCATAAGAGACTTGCTGAAAGATATGTCACATCTGTGGCTGGTTTGAATTTTCTTTTCTGTCCTCAGCACAAGCAAGCACCCTTTCAAACCCCGGTGCAGCTTTCCTCTCTGCTGAACTTCATCACTTCTGGTTCGTTCCCCACACATCATGTTGGGTTAGCCCCTCTGTGATTCTCAGGGCCTTCCTGATGTCATTTGACTGTGACCTTGTCTCCAACCTCTTGTCTTCTCCTTTGCCTACCTTAACTCCACCTCCTTCCTCCACATTCTTAGCACTTGTCCCTCCCTCTGCCTGGAATCCTCTTTCTCTTTCAGGATCTGCTCCCTACTCAGGCTCAGGCTTGCCTGCCCACACTCTATTACAGCAGTGCCCTGCCCCTTGTTGGTGGCTCTCTGTCCTGTAGCTTCTTTTCTTTGTTTCCACGTCCCTTAGAGCCAACTGATTTTTCTCTATTATATGCTCTTCAGTAATATGTTTTAACACCTTCCTCTCTTACTTGAACACAAGTTTGGTGTGACTTGTGTTCACTTATATTGATTATCATCAATGCCTCCAGTAGTGCCTACCATGTAGAAGATGTTCAGTTATTATTTGCTGAATTTGCATTAATGAACGATGACCAGACTTTATCACTCTTGAGAGGAAGCAGCCAGTTCAGAGGTGCTAAAGGGCTATGCCCAGTGCTGCCCTGTGTGTGAAAAACAAAGCAACTCAATCAAGGTCTTTTCACTTTACTCACCTTTATATTCTACTTCCCTACCCTTCCCCACAAGACACAGAATAAGGAATGAATAATATTTTTTATGAATGAGGAATGTGGTGAATGATACTGAGATTTACTGAGCATCAAATTACTGCACCAACATTCTCTCCCATCCCCAAAGGCAGCAGTTAGGACTCTAAGTTTGTAGATGAGGAAAAGAAAACTCGGAGAGACTGAGTCATTTGTTCATGATCACTCAGCAAATTCCTGGAGGAGACTTTGTTCCAACCTTAGCTTTTATCCAACTGTAATGCCCTTACTCAAGGGACGTTGACCACCATTCTTGGATGAAGCACTTCTCTGGGCCTTAGATGATACCAATGTTCTCAAGAAGTTATGAAACAGGACCTTCATTGCCTTGTGTCTTTGTACTTCTATTTACTGTGATGGTATTCAAAGCCAAAACGAAACCCAGGAACGTCTGGATTTTGAAAGCAATGTTCAAACACATAGTAACATGTGAATCCTCAGAGCAGAGCACAAGTCTGTGTGATTCTGTAATGTGATCACTTGATGAGACTTGGATGAAGTAGTAGCCCTTAAAATGCCTTTTCTCATGGACACTATAGAAAGGGGAGCAGCAGGCTACACAGAGTGACAAATCAGTAGTGCTCCTAGCCAGGCTGCTTAAATTATTTTTAGGCAGGAGACATACTGTACACACCAGGTTTTAGATGTGAGTAATTAATAAGAAATATTACTTCTTTGCCTGTAGTTACACTGAGCCTTCCTTATTTTTCCTTCTTTAATTCTAGTCCTTTTACTCAGTCCTGCTTGTCTCATCTTTCTTGTAGATTAGCCTTAGACTGTGAGAGTTTTCATGTTATGTTGGTAAGGATGTCTGTACTTTGAATGCTGGTAGTGGATGCATGTTCAGAGATCACTATGCAGAAACCTTGTTATTTCCCTTCCTGTGATGGAAAAGGCGTTTGCTCAGATCCACTAGTGTTTATACAGGGAGTTGAGACAGGTTGCTATAATAGAGCTTTCTTTAGTCCACTGCTCCCTCCATTAAGTAGAAGCTTTCCCTTAGACTTAAGATAAGCAAAAGCAAAAACAAATAAAAAGTTCATATATTGAAAGGAGCATTTATGTGGTGCATCTATATAGATATAGACATAACATATATTGAGACATCTAATACATCTTGGAAGTTAATTTTATCAGAACATCACTGTTTAGGTTTCTATGTCCAACAAAGGTAAGATGCTTCAAGCCAAACAGAAAAAATGTTAAAGATTTATTAATTTATATGAAAGGCAGAGTTTTATATATATATATATATATATATAGAGAGAGAGAGAGAGAGAGAGAGACAGAGAGAGACAGAGAAAGAGAGACCGAGAGAGACAGAGAACTGATCTTCATTCATTGGTTCACTCCCAGAATTGCTGCAACAGGTAGGTTTGAAAAAAGTTCAGTGTATCAGTCTAAGTCCTTGCTACAGGAATTTCCATTTATGAAGCTAGAAAGGTACCAGAGAGTTATTACATTCATTATGCTAGCAAAACACCAAATAAACTTTTGTATTTTCAACATTGAGATAATATAGAATCATAATTCAGTAATATCTCCTTCTGATTGTGATTGATAATTGTCATTGGTGTCACTTAGCCTAACACTTGGTGCAGTTTGGCAATGATTGTCTTTGATAGAAAAAATTCAAAGTATGAAATAGAAAACACAACCCAAGAATCCATTTTAAAAAAGCTATGATCATAAATATAAATGTACCTTCCTATATAAGCTCTGAGCAGATTTAAAGTGAGACAGAAGGAAGAAGTATCTGAACTCTTCCTAACCTCTGTGATCAGAGCTCTGGTGCAAACTTCCACCATCTGCAGCCTGACTAATCGTCAGGCCTCTGACTGATGTCTCTTCTGTCATCCCTACATTCTCCTGCTATAATCATAGGAACCTCAGGGATCCTATACAAAAAATTAGTCCGGTCATTTGGTTTTTCAACTGAAACTCTTCCAGTGACTTCTCATTCACCCAGAGTCCAGGTCCTTATGATCAACTAGAAAACCTGCTTTTTTCTTCCTCCTCTTCCCATGTTCAGCCCTGTCTGGCTCCACTGGCCTACTTTTGCCACAGGATTGCCAGGCATGCATCCATTTC
Source organism: Oryctolagus cuniculus (assembly GCF_051225735.1). Lineage (NCBI taxonomy): Eukaryota > Metazoa > Chordata > Mammalia > Lagomorpha > Leporidae > Oryctolagus > Oryctolagus cuniculus. The sequence continues at coordinate 100,404,722 of NC_142871.1, read as the reverse complement.
AGGGTTTTCACACTTGCTGTAGCATTGGCCAAGTTCCACACTTTGTGATATGTTCCCTCACCTTGACAGGTCTTTACTTGAGTTTCACCATTTCAGGAAATCCTTCCATGACCACTCTACATTGACTTTAAATTTCAGGGAAATCAACAGTAACAATAATATTACTTAGCATTCAATATTCTCAGATGATGGTAACATTGGAATTTCACGTTGCGTAGTTATCTTCAGTGTGCTACTAAGTTTAAGTGTACAAAGAGCAATACACCTGAAAGAGATGAGGGAGAAATGGATTATTCCTTAGCCTTGACAAGATCTGTATCCTGATCCACTGTACTGAATAGCTTTCAGTTTAATTAAACTCCAGGTATTTACACGTTGCTTATTCTCGGGGACTGGATGCAGAAGATACTGTGTGGATAAGAGATTAGGACCCAGGTTTAAAGTTAAGGTGGTCTATCAAAATGAATTAGTCAAATACTCAAAATAATTTTTAAATGATTATTTATTTATTTGAAAGTCAGCAGAGCCGGTGCCATGGTGCAGTAGATTAATCCTCCACCTGTGGCACCAGCATCCCATATGGGCACCTGTTCTAGTCCCAGCTGCTCCTCTTCCAGTCCAGCTCTCTGCTATGGCCTGGGAAAGCAGTAGAATATGGCCCAAGGTCTTGGGCCCCTGCACCTGCATGGGAGACTGGGAGGAAGCACCTGGCTCCTGGCTTCAGAATGGTGCATTGTGCCGGCTGTAGTGGACATTTGGGGAGTGAACCAATGGAAGGAAGACCTTTCTCGCCGTCTCTCCCTCTCACTGTCTGTAACTCTACCTCTCAAATAAATAAAATATTTTTAAAAAAAGAAAGTCAGCTATTGTGAACTGAGCTGCAATAAACATGGGGGTGCAAATAATTTTTTAATATGCTGATTTCATTTCCTCTGGGTCAAATATGAAATCAACCCAATTATCCATCAACTGATGACTGAATGAAGAAAATGTGGTATACATACACACCATGGAATCCTGCTCAGCCATGAAAAAAATGAACCCATGTCTTTTGTAATAAAATGGATGCAAGTTTAAACCATTATATTTAGTGAAATTAGCTAATCCCAAAAAGACAAACATGTTTTCTCCGATATGTGGCAGCTAATATAGAATACAAAAAAATGTGTTGGAATGAAATGGTCACTTTGGGATATGATTCTCATTTTTAGTCCTTGTTTATATTCCTATGGAACTGTGGTCTTCCTACTATTGTTGAATACTGTGATTAGTGGCTAATTAAACCTGTGAATAGAGTAGATTAAAATTATGTCTTTGCAAAAACTGATGGAGGGAAGGGAGAGAGGGGTATTGGGGGAAGCAGGGGAGTGAGGGAAGTGTGCTTTTCTTCTTGGAATTGTACTTACAGAATGCATGAAATCTGTTATGTTCATATTACTAAAAATTTTTTTAAAGTGAAAGAGAAAGAGGAAGGCAGAGAAGGATCTTCTATCTGCTGGCTCACTTCCCAGTTGGCCACAACAGCCAGAGCTGGGCCAGGGTGAACCCAGGATCCTGGAGCTTTCCACATGGGTGGCAGGGTCAGAACATTTGAGATACATTTTACTGCTTTTCCCAGGCCATTAACAGGGAGCTTGATCAGAGGTGGAGGAGCTGGGACACCAACTGGCACTCATAAGGGCTGCTGGCATTGTGGCAGGCGGTGTTACACACTCTGCCACAATGCTGGCCCCAAGAGAAATCTTCTTACATGTGTAAAGTAAGGTAGTGCTCATGAACAAAGAATACCAAGGTGTTTTCTTTTTGACCAGTTGCTTCAAAATTGATCAAATTGTTGATTTAGAATTAGATACTGCTTAATTTAAGATCAGTGTAGTGACAAAAAAACCTGCATGATTTTCTGTCCAAAGTTCTGATATGTTCTGTCAAACTAAATTCAGTTCAAATTCAAAGTACCTTGATAGTATTCAAATACTTCCATAGATAATACATTATTATAAAAGGTAAAATAGACTGCCTTGTGGGCATTGTGATTAGTTAAAGTTGATTATGATGCATTTTTAGTATCTAAATATAACATAAGATGTTACATTTTTAAAATGACTTGATTGTTCCCAGGCAGTGGCTGGTGAGAGTAGAAGAGGTTGTCTGGAGATGATTAAATGGTGGTACGGGTGCTGGGTCACATGGGACAGACATAAAGTGCGTATATATTCATATAAGTTACTCAAATTAGATGTTCTTTTGAGATCTCTAGAATTTTAGCATCTACATTAACATCACCATTTGAGTTATTTGCTTTATGATCTCCCTTTCATGGATATAAAAGGACATAATTATTTTTTACCAACACCTGTTATATTATTTCGATGACAGTTAGGCCTTATATGCATATTAACAATATATGTTAATTAAGGTATGAAAACAGATGTCACCATTAGCAAATATAATGGGAAGGAAATTACATCTTGTCAGTTGTCTTGAAATGCACTCCAGAATGACTTGGAAAATAGTGTACCTAATGATGGCTGACTAATTCAGTATACTCTGCAAGTATTCCAGGAAGCTTATATTTCTCTGCTTTCAAAAATAAAAAAGAGGAAGCCTTTGTAGAATAGATTTCTTATTCTTCAGATATTCAGTTTAGTCTTTAAAATGGATATTCGATGGTGCTGCTTTTAAAAATATGAACTTGGTATAGACATTTTATTTCATGGTTCTAGATATCATTGATATTTTTAATGCATTAAATAATGCTACATATTACTGGACAAAAATAGTTGCTTTATCTGCTTTGTGTTCAGAGTTTCCTCTGTGTATTATTAAAATAGCTAATAATTTACTGAGTTCTTACTAATTGTCTAGCATCACCATAAGTGCTGTTAGCCATTTTAAACCTCCCAACAACCCTATAATAAATAGGTAGGCACTATTATGCTTTTTTATAACAGAAGATGAAGTGTATCTTATCCTTTACATTATTTATGATTTTAAAAAATTGTGGACCAACATAATACTTGTTCATTCTTCTGGAGTACCAGTACACTGTTTGAACGCATATAGAGAGTGTAAATTGATTATATCAGTTAGCCTTTTCATTTTCTTATCCTCCTTTTTTTTTTTTTTTTTACAGGCATAGTGGACAGTGATAGAGACAGAGAGAAAGGTCTTCCTTTTGCCATTGGTTCACCCTCCAATGGCCGCCACGGCCGGCGCACCGTGCTGATCCAAAGGCAGGAGCCAGGTGCTTATCCTGGTCTCCCATGGGTGCAGGGCCCAAGCACTTGGGCCATCCTCCACTGCACTCCTGGGCCACAGCAGAGAGCTGGCCTGAAAGAGGGGCAACCGGGACAGAATCTGACGCCCTGACCGGGATTAGAACCCGGTGTGCCAGCACCGCTAGGCGGAGGATTAGCCTATTGAGCCGCGGTGCCGGCCTTATCTTTGCTTTTGAGAGCCTGCAACTCCTCTCTTCCAGTTCCTTACTAATACATTAGCGTGAGCTGTAGTCACCCCACTGTGCTGGGGAACACCAGAACCCATTACTTCCATCTGATTCTGTTCTAGTACCTATTATCCAACCTTTCTCCTTCAACCATCCCTACAACCTTCCTCACCTGTGGTTATCACTTTTTTTAAGTTCAAAGGTACTATATTTTTAACTTTCACATCTAAGAAGGAACCTGCAGTATTTGTCTTCCTATGTCTGGTTTATTTTACTTAACATAATCATCTCCAGTTACATCCACTTTGCTGCAAACGTCAGGATTTCATCCTTTTTTGTGGCTGAGTAATAGCCCATTGTATGGGTGTAATACCCTCTCTTTATCCATTCATTCATCCATCAGTGAACACTTTGGTTGGCCTGGGTTTGCCATTTCTGGTATATGTCCAAAGGAAATATAAGTAGCATATGAAAGAAATAACTGTATCCCATGTTCATTGTAGCATTATTCATAGTAGCCAGAATCTGGAGTCAAGTTATATGACAAGATATCCAAGGATTGACAAATGATTAGAGAATTCGGGTCTTGGAGTGCTAACAGGTCAAAAGGCTAACGAGAGGAACCAGCCAGTACGGTTTTAATTCTAGGATATTTGTTACCCAAACTGTGGAGCTCTGCCTTCTTTTCAAGTACTCGTATTGACATATGAGCATATATGTATAAACATGTACTTATATATATACATTTACTTACTTACGGGGGGGAAAGAAGCAGGTAATGTTTATTCGCAGAGTAGGGGTCACATGTCTGCATTATCCCCTCACCAAAGGTTAATGGGTGGTGCAGAACTTCTAACAGCAGAAGTGTGACAGGAGGATAGGTACTGGGTCTGGTAACTAGAGGGTCTGGTAAGCATGAATGTGAGCAACAAGTATTTGTCTATGGAGAAAGACTCGTTAGTCATTCTGAAAATTGGAGGAGCTTCTCATTTACCCCTTATTGGAAAACATTTCTGAAAATTAGAACTTCTTATTTACACCCTTATTGGGTAAATTTCTGGGAAACAAAATAAAGAAGTTTGACCTTTTTTTCAAAGATGTATTTGTTTATTTAAAAGTCAAAATTAGAGAGAGTGGGAGAGACAGAAAGAGAGAAAGAGAAAGTGATCTTCCATCCTCTGATTCACTCCCTAAATGGCCACAACAGGAACCAGGAGCTTCTTCCAGGTCTCCCGCATGGGTGCAGGGACCTAAGCACTTGGACCATCCTCTGCTGCTTTCCCAGGCCATTAGCAGGAGCTGGATCTGAAGTAGGATCTGAACCAGTGCCCATTTGGGATGCCTGCATTTCAGGTGAGGCTTAACCTGCTATGCCCCAATGCCCAACCTGACCATTGACATTTTAAAGGAATCATTCTGATCATTAAAAATGTTGGGGTCAGCATTGCATAGCAGTGAGTTAGGCAACCACATGCACTGCCAGCATCCCATACTTCTGATCCAGCTCCCTGCTAGTGCACCGGGGAAAGCAGGAGAAGATGGCCCAAATATTTGGGCCCCTGCACCCATGGGGGAGACCTGGATGGAGTTCCTGTCTCATGGCTTCAGCCTGGCCTAGCCTCCCACCACTTGGGAAGTGAACTAGCATATGTAAGATCTCTCTCTCTCTCTCTCTCTCTCTCTGCCTCTCTGTATCTGTCACTGTCTTTCCCATAAATAAATCTTTTTTAAAACGTTAAATATGTAAAGTAGCGACTCTTTGTGGATGTAATGTTGAATGGTCCCCATTAGCCATCACATCTCAAATCATGTTTTATCATGAAGGAGAAAAAGCAACAAAACTTCTTTCAACTGGCTAATAAGAAGGGATCATTCAATGTGTGCAAATTATCAGTCATTAAAGTGAAAGTCAAATCACGACTTTGATGTGTTAGATGCCTTCTCTCTATATATCATTCATTTATACACTGTCTGAAAGCAATGGGAATACTTGTGACTTAGGCAATTTACATTTCCCAGCTTTAAATAATGTAATGATAATAGCCTTTTTAAATACTAGATTTTACAAGCTCTTCTTTTTTTTTATGAACTGGTAACGATCATAAAAATATGAAAAAGTTCTCAGACAAAATTATGGGTATTCCCCTAGTGGTTGTTATCTCCTGGATTTTTCATAAAACAAATTACACTAATGGATTCCTCTCTCACTGTGACTCTTCATCTTACAAGATGACCTTTTTGCCCCTTACAAGTGGTGTATTGATAGATCATCTCACTCACTCATCCTGATACCCATGTGCCAGGAATTTCTGCCAGTCATAGCTGCTTCCTCAGTTATCAGCTAAGGAACTCAGAAACTTAAAAGCAAAGTACTTTCTTCCCTCATGTATTATCTATGTCCACGTATATTAATAACAGCTACTATTTATTGAGCTTTCACCATATGCGAGACCCTGTGCTAAGCACTTTACATTGATTAGCTCAATTAACCCTTACAATAATCCTATGAAGTTGCTATTATTATCACTCTTTTATAAGTGAAGAAACTGAGGAACAGGAAATTTAAATAATTTCATGGCCATGAAACTAAAAAGTTGTTAGAACTGGATTTGATTTTGAAGAGGCCAGCATCAAATTTACGTCTCAACTCTTAGGTTATTTTTTTATTTTATTTTTTTATTTTTTGACAGGCAGAGTGGACAGTGAGAGAGAGAGAGGGAAAGGTCTTCCTTTGCCGTTGGTTCACCCTTCAGTGGCCATCGTGGCCGGTGCGCTGTGGCCGGCGCATCGCACTGATCTGAAGGCAGGAGCCAGGTACTTCTCCTGGTCTCCCATGGGGTGCAGGGCCCAAGCACTTGGGCCATCCTCCACTGCACTCCCGGGCCACAGCAGAGAGCTGGACTGGAAGAGGGGCAACCGGGACAGAATCCGGCGCCACGACTGGGACTAGAACCCTGTGTCCTGGCGCCACAGGTAGAGGATAAGCCTAGTGAGCTGCGGTGCTGGCCTTGACTCTTAGATTTATTCTCTTTCAAAAAACATCTACTTTTGTAGTATAATTCGTTTATATTTTCCCTTCCCATGGGAGTACAATATAGCTAGTCTGGTGAAGAGTCACAAACATAGCTAGTCTGGTGAAGAGTCACAAACAGAGCAAAGGTAAGGTTTACAGTGTGCATTCCTGAAACGCAGTCATACTGGTTTGTTTTTTTTTTTGTTTTTTTTTTTTTTTTTTTTTTTGTTTTTGCACTTTGGTTTGATCCTGTGTGTAGATAACACTGTCTTCTAGCTTGCCAGCACAAGGTGTTTACCCATTAGGTGTAGTAACGTGATCAAATGGCATATTCTGGAGAAGTTCACAAGGAATGGAATTAGACGCATTTAATCTATTTTGTCTATTTTAGTGGAAGTAAGATGAGGGGACAGAGAGATAGACATACATGCACCCACATACACACATACACACACATGCACCCCACAGCACAACCATCCGTTGGTCTACTTCCCAAATGTTTGCACTGGGCAGATCTGGGCCAAGCTGACACTGGAAGTCTGGAGTGCAATCCAAATCCCTGTTGTGGGTGACAGGAGGCCAATTCGTGGAGTCATCACTTCTGCCTCCGTTCACTGGCAGGAATCTTGAACTGGGAACTGAAATCAGGCACTCCAATAGGCGATACAGGAGTCTTACCCACCAGCTTGACCGCCTTCTCCTAAACCCATTGGACGTTGTCCAATTCCATATCTATGTAAGAATGACCCCCAAACTACATATTATTTTCTGTTAAATTAATTTTCACTTACTTTAAAATTTCATTCCTAGTAAATGTCATATATACCTGATTTTCTTCTCTTGAATTGTAGTATGAATGAAATAACCTGCTTGTCAAAATATTAAAATGACTCCCTCTTGTGCTGGGTTTTCTGTTTTAGCTCTCTAATATTAGAAAGCATAGATATTTTTCTACAATCTGGAAATAATATTTCTGGAACTCAAAACACGAAGCTGCTACACAGCCCTGCCTCTCAACACTAATAATCATATAGAAGGTGTTTCTTGGGAAATGAAGTGGAGCAGACCCATCAGTGTATGCTGCTGGGCCTCCGTGTCCTGAGATGTCTTCATTTAATGCTTACTCAGGAGTGGCCTCCTATGGTAAATGGAAGCAGAATTAAAAATAAATGCTTGACTGAAGTAACAGGCTATAAAACACTAATAGCTAATCATCAGTTACTCACTTCTTTTTCCTAAGTGTCATCTCTCAGTGCTTTCAGAACACTGTGGGATACTGATTGGATGAACTCCATTTTTAACAGTGCTAAGTGAAAGACACAAAAAAAGGCTGACCCACAATGGAAGAACAGACAACTAAATCTTTAATACATGATTCTTTGCAAAGGGCATGTAGGATGAAAGTCCTCCATAAAAGAGCAGAAATTGCCACATTTTATAAATTTCTCTTTTGTTCTCTTTCAGCCACCTCAGAAAATACATTCTTTCTAATAAGTTACACCCCCTGCTGATTGTACTAATTTTCTTTAACACATTAGATGTTTTAAAGAAAAATAAATAACTATGCAAGAATTGCATGTAAAAATAAAAATCTTTAGTGCCATCTGCTGGGCATTTGCAGTAAGTAGAAAGGATGCTCATTTTAACGTAAAGACTGAATGTCTTTAGATACAAAGTGAAAAGGCAATTTTGAACTGTAATAATTTAAAATTTTTCTCAAATTCTGAAGTAACTTTTTGAATTATTAATTGCTTAGAATAATACCTCTAGGGCAGTGTATGTTTAACTTGTGTAAAAAATACTGTGATAATTTTTAAAATTTGCATATACTAATACTCACATATTTACTATATATAATGCAGTATTTAAAATTTTTATATCATACAAGGCAGTGCCAGAATTTTATATTTCTGCTTCAAATTTAGATGTGTGTTGAAAATTATTTTTATGAAATGAGATGAAAGCTGTATTAAAAAAATGCCTTCATTTTCAAGTTTGTTCTTACTGCATGGAGTATCTGTGTGATACTTCCCAAATAATTTGGGCCAGAATCATCTGGGTTGACTGCTGTAGGTTTCTGGGATTTAGTCCAAACCCACTGAATTGGAAGCTCTATAGGTTTGCCTGATATTTTTACCTTTTAATTAGCTTCTTAAATAGTTTTGATGTATACAAAGTTTGAGAATATCAAAGAAAAACCCCCTCACAATAACTTTCCATTCCTTTAGCTAAAATTGAGTATTCGAAAGGTAGATTGTAGTAGAAACTTGGAAATAGAGGACCTAATTGTCACAACTCTTTTTTTGACCTTATTTAAGTCCCTTGATGAAATGTGACCAAGGACCAGCATCCAGGAGGACGTGAGTCTTGGTCGAATCGGAGTGATGGCTGTGTGAGAGGGCTCATATGAGTCTGCGAGTGAAGCACTTGGCAAAGAGCTGCTCCAGATAGATGGGTAGCAGTTCCAAGGATGTGAAGGGAAACAGAGGAAATGCTTATTTTCCTGCCAACGACTATATACATGTCCCCGAGAAATTCTTCATATTAGTGTGGTGCATGCAATCTATCCAGGTCTCTGCTCTCTCTTCTTCTTGGAGTTAGCTTCAGGACCTGCCACTTGGGGTTTGGAAACATGAAACACTAGGTCCCATCCGTTCCTTCACAATGAAAATCCAGCTCCATGTGTCTTGACAGAAAGGAAATGCAGAAGGAAAGGTAGAATTTTCTTGTAGCATCCAACCACTTCAGAGATGGGAGAAAGAAAAATAATTTGTTTTAAAAAGAAGTGAGGTGCAATGCTAGTTACAAATACGTCTTTGCATTCTACTATTACTAATCACTTGGAGTCTCTCCGTATGCCTTAATTATAGTAAGTGTTGAACTAATACTCATTGTTTGGCAAAAATGTCATCAATATTGCCTATTTAGATGATTTATTTCACATGCATAGAATTATATTTTGCTTTTCAGACATTTGCAGAATGATACTTTGCATTTAAAGCATTCATCTTTATTTCCTTCAAACTACTTAATACCAGCCTCCAAAATGACTTATCTATAAGTGGAATTTTGGAGTTTCTTGAATTAAGTATATAATAATTAAATGATACAGGGGAAAACACTTGACCTAGTGGTTAGATCACCAGTGGATATGCCCACATCCAGTATAGGGTGCCTATATTCAACACCCAGCTCCACTTCTAATTCCAGCTTTCTACTTACGTAATCCTGTGAAGCAGTAGTGATAGCTGAGGAGGTTGGGCTCCTGCTACACATGTGGATACCTGGATTGAATTCTTGGCATCAAGCTTTGTCCTGGACTGACTTTGGCTGTTATGAGCATTTAGGAACTGAACCTGCAAATGAGAATTCTCTCTGTCTCTCTCTGTCTCTCTGTCTCTGTCTCTCTGTCTTTCTCTCTCTCCCCGTCTCTCCATCTCTCTTCTTCTCCAATGAAAAAATATAATACAAGGGGGTGGATGTTTCGCCTACAAGTTAAAATGCCCACATCCACAGCAGGGATAGGGAACCTTTATTTCTGCAAAGGACCATTTGGATATTTATAACATCATTCATGGGCCATACAAAATTATCAGCTTAAAAATTAACCTGCTGTAGGTTTATTGAATTTTGTGTCCCACATACAGTTACCTTAGTTAGGCCAGACCAAATGATTTCATGGGCCTTATACAACATATGGGCTGAACATGGTCCACGCCTGCCATTGAGGATTGCCTGGATTTGATTCCCAAGTCTCTTCCAATTCCAACTTCCTACTAATGGGCACTCTGAGAGGCATCAGGTGATCTCTCAAGTAGTTGGTTCACCCAGTTGGAAGACCTGAATTGAGTTCTCAGCTCTTGGCTTCAGTCTGGTCCAGAGCCAGCTGTTGTGGGCGTTTGGGGAGCTCTGTTTGTCTTTCTGTCTCTTTTTCTCTTCTCAAGTAAACATAAAATTAAAAAAAAGAACTATGTTTATTGTAACCTGAAGCCGTGAAAATAATCATATCTAGGTTGAGAAAACTCAAGTTTCAATATCAGTGCTTTTTTGATGGCATTGCCTATTTTATAGCACTCTCTGATTCCTATCGAGATAATTTAAATCTGTGATTTATGATCATATTTTGTCAACCTTGCTAATCAATAAGAATATATTGTTAATTTTCAAATTGAAATACACCAATAAATTTCACAAGATTTTACCTTTGCAGTACTACCTTTACTGTAATACTGTATAATAAAATATATAGTTCCATTTATTATTCATAATAAAACACTGTCACATATTTGATATGGATTAAGGCATTAAAACATCAGATACAAAAAAAAAACATGCTGTTTATAGTTTTACTACCAGTATCTTGGTTCCAAAGGCTTATTTTATGAGGAGGACGGCATCTTGACAGTATGAGATAGCAGAGCAACTGAGAAAAAGGGAATTAAAATTGGTCTTAAACAGGGCAGTTTAGTAAAGTGTTCCAGGTATGGTGGGATAGATTTTGAGTGTGTAGGAGAAATGAATGCAGTTTCTTCCTTTCCCTCTGCCTTTCAGCCTTCCTTTCTTCCTCCTTTTCTTTCTTTTTTGATGTCCACTGGTTAAAAACAGGGAACACACTAGGAAAAAAGAGAGGTTAACAGGGACCTGATTTGAACATCTTTCGGTGCAGAATTTCCCACGTTACATTTCCCACGTACCTTTTCGTAGGTCTGTCACTCATTATATACCCATACACTTTCAGCTTAAGAAATAAAATGCTTTTAGTATTTTGAGGCCCAGAATTTTGGAAAAGTTTCACATCTGCATGAAATATTTATTGAACATATATATGTATATGGTTATTATATTTTAGATAGATATTGAGAGAAATAGAACTAAACTTGCAAACTTAACAAACTTAGTTTGATCTGCTAGACGAATACAGATTTCTGTGTAAATGAGAACTGATATATGTGTGTGTCATTGCCTATAAGTCAGTATGCACAAGAGTGTCTATTCAATAGATTAAATTTGTTAATTGTGTTCTACGATCTCTGTCACTATTCATGTTTTATCTGCTTAATCTATCAGTTACAGAAAAAGACATCTAAAATATCCTATGAAACTCTGTGTCTCTATCCTAATATCATAAACATTTTTTTGCTTTGTAGCTTATAGCATGTAATCAAGTTTGGAATTTTCATATATAACATGAAATGAATGCTTTTTAATGGTGGGTTACCAGGAGAAGCACCTGGCTTCTGCCATCGGATCAGTGCGGTGTGCCGGCCGCAGCGCACCGGCCGCGCCGGCCATTAGAGTGTGAACCAACGGCAAAGGAAGACCTTTCTCTCTGTCTCTCTCTCTCACTGTCCACTCTGCCTGTCAAAAAAATAAATAAATAAAAAAAAATAGTGGGTTACCCTCTTTATCTTTAGTAATGGTTTTTATTTAAATACTGTACCAGTTTTTTTTGTTTGCTTGTTTGTTTGTGTTACTATTTCCTTGGAATGTATTTTTCCTTTTTATTTCAAATGTTCTGTGTCTCTATATTTTGGGTATAGCTATTCTAAACATAACTTAGCTGGATTTTTAAAAATCCACTGTGAAGGCCTTTGTCTTTTAGTGAGGCTGTGGTCCATCATGCTTGTGGGTGTCATTGTGATGTATTGTTTCCACCACCTCATACTGTAATTTCTACTTTTTCTGCCTTGTTTATGTTTATGTATGTATTTATTTTAATTTTTGTTTTAGATTGATTTTTGTTTCTCATTCCATGTTTTTCCTGCTACTGGTTTGAATATCATATACTATGTTTTAATCATTTTTGGTGGCCCTATAACAAATTTTATTTTGATTCATGTGTACAAGAGTTAAAACTAAAACACTCAGTCACAAAGCCTCAGTCCATGTCCCTAGGGCAGACATTTTTCTTCAGGGCTATGCTAGTTTTCTGAAATACTGTCCCTGTTTCATTTTTGTCTTTTCAGGATTTTCTCTCAGTACTTTCTCTCCAGCTCAAACATGCATTAGAAGTTACCCTATTCAATTTTTTTTATCCATATTTCGAGTCCTTTGAGTAAATAAGATTATTTGGAATATTTATTCATCACTCTGACTTTGTACATTTTTTCTCAAAATAGACCTTGAACATGTATATATGTGTGTATAAATTTTCCATTCAGCAAATATACATTAGCTATTACTAGCTAGATACATGTCTTAATGATTTGCTAAACTATACATTTCTAATGAGGTTTACTGCTTGGAAGAAGAGTGATAAAATTTATAATAATGTTAATAATAATTTGTGTATATGTGTGTGTGTGTATATATATATATATATACACATTATGTGACCTATTAGTGACTGAAATAAGTGCTATGAGACTTCAGTAAAGTTTCATCTCAGTGGTCAATGCTCTTGTGTACATATTATACAAAGATTTCATCAGATATATGCTCTTTTGATTTGGGCCAGTAAGATATATAAAACTTTTTTATTTTTGAATTTAAAACGCAGAGAGGCTGTCGTGTTGCTGCACAGCACTGTGACCTACTGCTTGGGAAGACAGTATCCTCTGTTCTGATGGCTTCTCAGCTTTGCATCCAGTTTTCTACTGATGCATCATGGGAGGCAGCAGATGGTGGGACAGGTATTTGATGTCTGCCACTCACTTGGGAGACTCAAATGGAGTTCTGGGCTGCTAGCCTTGGCCTGTTCTAGTCTGGCTATTGCAGCCATCTAGAAGGTGAGCCAGTGGTTGAAAGATCTCTCTGTCTCTCTGCCTTTCAAGTAGATGAAAATAAATTATATCTAGGAGTAAAGCATATTCTTATCAGGAGTTGAGTAACTGATTCATAGCCTAATCTGACCTTCCAACTACTTCTATAAAGAAAGTGTTCTAAGAAAATGTACGCACTCATTTTTTTGCATATTATCTATTAGTACTTTCCTGCTACAATAGTAGATTAGTTGCAACAGAGACTTTATATGCTGCAAAGGCTAAAATATCCGAGGGGCAAGCTTTTGGCTCAGTGGTTGAAGCTACTTTGGGCACCTGCATACCATATTAAAATGAGAGTCCTGGCTCCACTTTTGTTGAGCTTCCTGCTAATGTGTACTCTGTGAGACAACAGATGACAGCCCAAGTGCTAGGTCCCTGCCACCCACATGGGAGACTCAGATTAAGTTCCAGGCTTCTGGTTTTGATATGGCCCAGTTCTGGTTGTTGTAGGCATTTGGGGAATGAACCATCAGATGGTAGATTGCATATTCTCACTCTCAAATCTTGTTCTATCTGCCATTCAAATCAATGTGAAAATAAATAACTGAAGAATAAAATAGTCACTGCAGTGTTGGTCAACACTCATACTAAATTATGTTCTGTATTGTAGAAATTTATACAGAAACTTTCTCTTTTAGCCTAGCTTTCTCCCTCTCATTTGCATATACTTAGATTTGATTTAGTAATTCTCACAACAAATATTTTTTTCATGTACTGCCTGTATGCTCATAGTTTATTTTGTGTTTCTTTCGTTGGAGATATCCTGAACCTATTCCTGTTTTTAAAATGTTTTAATTTTATTTAAGGTATACGAATTTCATTTCTTTTATATATATATACAATTTAGGAACATAGTGACTTCTCACCCTACCTTCCTTTCTACCTGTCCTCCCACTCTTCCACACTTCTTCCTCTTTCCTTTTATACTCCCTCCCTAAATTTTTACAATGATCTACTTTCACTTTACTTTATACTCATAAAACTAACCCTAAGTAAAGAATTCAACAAGTAGTAAAAAGAAAAAAGCAATATTCCTCAACAGTAGAGACAAGACTGTAAACAGTCATTGAATCTTAAAATGTCAATTTTATTCCTATATATTACATTTTTGGTACTCTATTAGTTACCACAGATCATGGAAAAACAAATGATATTTGTCTTTGGAGACTGGTTTATTCACTAAATATAATGGTTTTCAGTTGCATCTATTGTGTTGCAAAAGACAGGATTTAATTCTCTTTATGGCTGGTAGTATTCCACAGTGTATATATACCATAATTTCTATATCCAGTCATCAGGTGATGGACATCTGGGTTGATTCCATACCTTAGCTATTGTAAATTGAGCTGCAATAAACATGGGGGCACAGGTAAATGCTTTCATGCGCTGATTTCATTTCATTTGAGTAAATTCCCAGGAGCGGGATGGCTGAGTCATATGGTAGGATTGAAGTATCTCCATACTGTCTTCCACAGTAGCTGCACCAGTTTACATTCCTACCAAGTGGATTAGGGTGCCATTTCCCCCACATCTCTGCCAGCATTTCATTGTTGCATGTCCACATCTTCCACAACTGATCCCTGGCATCCCTCTTCCTTCTGTAGACTTTCCACTGCAGTTTTCTTGCCAGTTCTCCCCTGGGAATGCATTTCTTCCACAATTTCAGTGCTATTTTATATGGTCATGTTTGAAATAATATGATGTCCAGAATTATTTCTATTAATTTAATTCTAAGTTAATGATATTTGAATATAAAAACAAAAATAGGGGCAGGTATTGGGCCAGTTGAGATAGCCGCATCTAATATTGGGTGCCTGGGTTTGAGTACAGGGTCTCGCTCTAAATTCTAGCTTCCTGAAAGTGCGTGTACTCCCTGGCAGTCAGATTATGGTTTAAGAAGCTGGTTCCCTATCCTCCACAAGGGATAGTGGATTGGGTTCCTGGCTCCTGCTTCTGGACTTGGGCCCAGCCTGGGCTGTTAGTGAGCATCTGGGGCGTGAATGAACAGCTGGGAGCTCTGTCAGCTTGCCTGTCTGTCTGGCTCTTGAATAATTCATTGGTAAAAAAAGTTTTGCAAATATATTAGCACTTTCTTAAATTGATCAGATATTCTTGCATTCATTAAATTAAATATCGCATGTAAGCTGGGAAGGGCTTTAGATACTAAGCCATGTTATGTGCTAGTGCATGTATGTATACTTCAGCAGTGGGTGTTAACTCTAGTTCCCTAGAGTTATCTGGCATGTCGAGTGTCAGTCTAACTGCCTGAAATAACAATAGCATCTGTGTACTCTGTCCTGGGGAAAACTTGAGTCCAGCAAACTCGCTCACATACACAGCTGAATTTGATCAGCCACATCCCAGGAGTTTCTCTTTTGGTGATAGCTGATGACTAGTGGCTGGATATTGGAAAACACTCCTAGTTCTCATGTACAAAACGAAGACATGCTACACTGGGGAATTCACTGGATGTTGTAATGTTCTATTCAAAAATGAGAGCAGTTCTGTTTGTAGCAGTGTAAGATTGAAGGGTTCAGACTGATAGGAGACACATTCTTAGGGGAAATGGTTTGCTTCAACAATTATGGTTGTCCCACCATCCTTAGTTGTCAGTGAGAAGTGCTAGCAGGCATCATACATATAACCTGACTGAATTCAATAAAATTTAGGGATGTCAAAATCTGAATATTTGCAAGATATTGATGTAGCATGGAAGGACTAATGAGCTCAAATATATTGTAGAAGTTAACATTCTGTATACCTGATTACATCAGATACTTGATGACAAATAAAATAAGTAGACTCCACAAATGGAGTGAAGGAAGATACTTTGCAGAAGACAGTTGGACTGTCCATGTAGTTTAAAACAACATTTTTCAAATGTTCAAATAGTGGGTCATGAAGTCAATTCAGTGCAACAACTCTTTTGTGAATTGTATTCAATATTCAACTTAAAATAGGATAAAATATCAGAGTACTACATGTATATGTATATAGTTAGGTTAGATATTTGATTTTCGCTTCAGTTATATGCACACTAGGATATAGTTTTAAAGTATTGGGTCCTAGCTGAAATAATTTGTGAAGCACCTGTCTAAAAAAAGCAGAGGTATAAAATGAATACATTAATTCCACTGCCAGGGACAAAAGTGAATTTCAGTTGCATTTATGACTGTCACCATGGTGTGTCTGAACCAAACATAATCATAATTCTGACATTAATTATTAGGTTCCTAAAGATAGAAAACAAAAGGGCTTCAGATGGCAATACTATAACCCAGACCCTGTTTCCCTTCACCTTATAATCCTAATTTAAGGAAAATTGTAGAATGTAACATTAGAATATGTGGAAGGTAATCATTTCTGGCTATGGTAGCTTGAAAAGTTTCTATATAATAAAATATATTTATGATTAGTGAAGGCAACGAAGTCAACTCTTTAATATTTTTACTCATAAACATTAGAAAAATCTTCATGCCTCATATTTCCATGTCTTAAATAACTTATGTCCTGGCATTCCATGAAGGTGGGAAGCATTTCCTTTAGAGTTACCATCTGAAACTTCACTCTCCATGGGAAAGGGTAAAACAAACTTCCTCCTCCTCATTTATTCTGTGGCATACCTGGGTACTTGAGGAATGTTCATAGAAAATAGAATTAAAGGGTGCATTTTATATTTGTACAAAAATTGAAATATATGCACACATTTATAGTAAGCAAAATTATTACCAGTGGGATCCATGCTAATGCATTGTTACTTTTAAAGGTAGTTAGTGGGGAAAACAACTGAATGGGTATTGGTTTGGTTAAAATAGCTATATTTCCATTTTGTTAGGAAAATTATTTGGTTTTTGTTTTCCATTATTTACTTAGTTTGCTGCCATTTTATCCTTTTCCAGGAGATTGCATCAACAGTTTGAAAGTTATAAGGAACAAGTGAGAAAAATAGGGGAAGAAGCACGACGTTACCAAGGCGAGCACAAAGATGATGCTCCTACGTGTGGAATCTGTCATAAAACAAAGTTTGCTGATGGGTGTGGCCATCTCTGTTCATATTGCCGTACCAAGTTCTGTGCCCGATGTGGAGGCCGGGTGTCTCTTCGATCGAACAACGTAAGTGTCCTGTGAACACAGAGGGTGCTGTGAATGTGGTTGAAAACCATTTGTCCTCCCAAGCATGAAAACATAGGCATGTTATAAAGCCAACATACACATAGATAGATGATATGTTTTCTCCCCTAATTTTCCATGTTTTACATAAAATTCTATAGTGTCATAAGGATGAAAATAATTAGTAAAGGTTCCTTCCAAATACATGACCCTTAATGAATGAGTCCTACTAAAAACCAGCAGAATACCTGGAAAGTAAATGTATTTTCTGAATAATATAGTAAATGTAGATTTAGTATCATCATAAATTATATACAGCTCCTAAAAGCTGTTATGGCCAGTTTTTCCTGTAGAAATGCTAAATTAGCTTCTGCAACATTAGTTTTCAGACTGAATGAAGGTAAAATACAGGATTAACTGTGGGCCATTTAATTTAACTCAAGATTATATATTACAGTGACTAACCTCTATGAGAGCAATTTCAGATTTAATATGTTAAAGACGTATAGCACCAAATTTATCTCATGGGAATTATGTGCATATTTAAAGAGTGTGTCAAATATGTGTTTTGATTTTGAGATTTGCACGTCTCCTTTTCTTCTCTATGAGATATATTGTCATCTAGTGTCCTATTTGACATAAATAAAGGCCACTTCTCTGTTATGCTTTGAAATTTACAATTTTTGATATTAGTTGTATTAGTAGAATAATTGTAGTACTTAGTTGAGTATACAGTTTAATGTTGCACTTTAGCATATCCTGTATATTAGCATATAGAATTACTTAGAGAAATGTGGGTGATTTTTTTTGATACAGCTCTGCAGCATAATTCAGAACAGTTATGATTATCATATACCTAAAGAGAGCCCAGTGCTTCTTTACAGAATTTTTCGTATTATCAAGCCAAAAATAGAATATAATGCAATGTTATATTTTAAAATAATATGAAAGCTTTAAGCATTTGAATGTTTTTCAAGTCTGGAAGACCACAGTTTTGACTGCAGTTAAAATTAAACAAGCCTGCCAATTGACATTGTATTCTTTGGTAATCTGAGTTATAAGCATGATAATCTAAAACTCCCTTCAAATATAATTAAGGCTGTCAGTATGATAGATACAGTTGATGCTTTAAGGTGAGACAGTTTTTCTATCTGTGGGTTTGTGAAAATAATTAATTTATCTGAACAACACTTTCCCTCTCTATGAAACTGGATAGTAACAATTACTCTGTATGGGTATTGTGAGAACTAAATAAAAAATAATTAAAATACATGCATATTTAATCTAGTTTTAGGTTGGATTCTTAAGATTACATAGGTTTTTCTTTTCCCATTCTAAAAGTGATTTGTTTGAGTAAATTTTCACATGCAACCTTAAAGTCTTTCTAGAACAAGCAGGGTTATTAAGATGGTTTCTGGTACATAGAAAGTACACAAAACTTACTTGTTAGTTTCTCCTTTATTCGTTGTTCCCAAATGCACTATTTTGGAATGAATTCTCACAGGTGAGACATGGAGATGATGTTCAAAATATGTATCAACCCCTTTGGTAAGGGCACCACTCGTTTTGAAAAGCTGCTGGCAGAGAAGAAGGAGGTGTCTGTCAGCTGAGTGTGGGTACTGGCTGAGCACCCACAGCTGTTGAATGCTTTTAACCTCCCATTACAGGTTTCAGGCAAGCCAAGAGCAATATTATCAACTAGTGATTTACTGAAATCATTAGGGCCAGTCTCAGGTTATGAAATGGAAAAGTGTTTAAAGAAAATTGAGTAAGAAGGTGCTTATACTTTGGAGACAACACACAAACGAATCATAGTCCATGGGTTTCTAAACCCATCTAACCTCGGAAAATCATTTAAAAAGAACTAAATGAAATAAAGCACAAGATAAATATTTCATCTTGGGCATAAGATAAAAAGTTATATAAACATATAAAGTGTGGTTTTCCTCTCATAAATTTTGCAATTAGTATCACAAATTACTATTGTTTGTGGAATCATATGCAATGAATTTTTTATTTACTACAAGTGTTTCCTATTCTAAGGTTTTTTTTTTTCAAATTAGGACTATATATAGTTTATAGTAATTTAATTCAAATTATTCCTATAATTTTGGGCATTTTAATACAATATTTTCAAAAATAGGTGGACTACATGTGGTAGTGAATTAGTCACCCTTTCTGAAGAATATTTTAAATACAGATTTAGTAATCCAAATCCTAAAAATTTAGGAAATTATTGTGCCCAACTCATGCATTTCCAGTGAAGGACTGGACAATGCCTATTTTAAGGAAGAATAAACATTTGCTTTCCAAAATACCAATGTTTTAGCATTTTAAAGAAATGTTTCATTGGTTTTTTTTGTAACCAATTCGTTAATATGTGGCTCATATTTTTCTTCTTTTTTTTTTCTTCTCTCTCTACTCTGCTTCCTTGGATGCTTTCCCAAAGGAGGACAAAGTGGTTAGAATCCATGCTTTCTTTTCTATAATTTGTTATTATATTGTCGTGAACTTTATTAAGTGAATATTACACCTAGTGTTGTTAATCACTATATTTCGGAAATATATGAAGGAGAAGTTCATTCCTGGTTCTTATAAAATAAAAATAAGGTGGACATAGATATGAGTATTACAGAATTTAATAAAGTCTTTAATAGGTACAATTTGAGCAATGAGGACCCTGAGATTTTAATATAATTTATATCAGTATGAGCTTATTTGTCTTTTTGGCTCTTAGAATTTTGATGATTATTCCATTACTTTCAAGAACAAGAAATTCTCATGGGCTCTGCGTTGCTCAGCATGCATTAGATGCATATGCAGGTGATTTTAACCTTTATTGCAGAAGGAATGGAATGTAGTGACTTAGTGGAAATAACAGATCAAATTCAAATCAAGAGCTCGAAATATAATTTCCTTTCTATATAACAAAAGTAGCAGAGTTGTCATATTGAACACGTTTTTCCCCTTTCTTTTTCCTCATGCATGGAAATCACACCTCAGGGAAGTCAAAGTCACTTTGAACTGTTATTAGCTATAGAAACCATGGTGACAATTGTTGAGAAAACAGATTCAAGTGGGACTTCAGTCAGCTCTTCCTTTGTATACATACTGTACACCTTCTTCTGGTGTAAATTATAACTTACAGCTCATAAATTTCCAAATATGAGACTGAGGAAATGAGTATTTTGGAGTTAAGTGTATCGACTCAGTTGCTTGTGTTCAAATTTTTTAAAGCTTAAGTGATATATTGCAGTGCATAATTAGCAAGCATGAATAATGTTAATCTGTGTTGTTAAATTTGATGCTAGTGGTTTTTTTCCTATGAAAAAGAGGTCAGGTTGAAAAAAGATGTAGTCTATGTTCAATAATTTTTTAATTGTACTGTTGGTGGTATGTGGGATCATGATAGAGGATATTATTTTTATGCAGCCATGTACTGTGTTAGCGAAAATATAAGATATCCACTTGTAGTTTCATGAATATTTTAATTTGGATACTTCCACATGTGAATGTGGATAATTGTAAATTCCTTTGAAGATTAAAGGTATAAGTAAATAATGGATGATAAGTAAATATTATAAAGAGTTAGTGGTAACACTGTAGCTATTCCTGTAGAGTTGGCAAGATTCACTGTCCCTTCGACAGCACTTCCTGTAATGGTAGTTTATCTGTGCTTATTATCATTACCGACTGCATAGTCAGAATTAAGATGGATTTTATGGTTCTCAGAAAAAAACAGTAAACTGCAAAATACAATCACTTTCAATTGTTTTCTTCACTGTAATTAAAAGTGTACCCTATTTTTAGGTACATAGTCATATTTCTTAAAAATCTTTTTAGTCAACTGAGGAAGTTCAGTGAATTGCCTTTCCACTCGATGGGTACTGAAACCAGATCTTTGTCTTACTCATCTTCAAGAGAATAACCAACTATTAAGCAAAGTACTTGATTGCCAGTCCTTTCCTTATTCCTCTAAGCTCTATTTTTGATAGAAAAATTATAATCAACAGTGTGTGTGTATGTGTGTGTGTGTGTGTGTGTGTAGGTATGGAAAGAGAAATAAGGATGAATAAAAATGTTATGAAAGAAGTCTTAATCTTGATCAATTTAATAATAAAGTATACTTGGTCTAAATTGGTGAAATAAGATACTACATTATGTGATATATAAATCAAAGGATAGCTAATTTATAAATATTGCCTTTACTAAGTCTAAGAAT
This sequence comes from Oryctolagus cuniculus, assembly GCF_051225735.1. Classification (NCBI taxonomy): domain Eukaryota; kingdom Metazoa; phylum Chordata; class Mammalia; order Lagomorpha; family Leporidae; genus Oryctolagus; species Oryctolagus cuniculus. The sequence goes on along the minus strand of NC_142871.1, from coordinate 100,383,168 downwards.
ATACTAACTGCTTTTACTATCCATCAATATTTTATTCTAAGATTTTCCCTTACCACAAATCATATCTGCTAATGACCTGTGTTGTAGACTGGAGTGAGTGTACATACCTGGATTTATTCCAAGTTCTTGTCTAGGTGTGAGAGAATTGAAAGCAAAGATATAGACAGGGCAAGAATGGAAACAGAATTTATTCAACGACATTATAGAGATTGCACACACTCAGAAATGAATGGGAAAACCTCCTCTTTGTGGAGAGAGGGAGTCTTCTGCCACTGCTTCTACCCCTGCTGTATGTTCACCCAAGTTCAAGTTGATCCCTTTATTCGGTAGGAGGTGTTGCCCTAACTGAATATATAGTGGGACAGAATTTGAGCTGGTTCATGATCGCGTCATGATCTCTGAGAAAGTTTCATAGTGTCTCCTTCCGGTGCTCAGAATACACGTGTTCAGCATGATGTCTTCTGCATAATGGAGCAGGCTCAGGAGCATCATAAGAAAGAGAGTGTGTAAGGGGGTGGGGCTTCAGCAGTGTGTGCACTAGCTCCCCACCTAGCCCACATCACTTGCAAGATTGAGTACTTGTTCATAAATAAATTGTTTTCATAAAGAATAAATTTGCAATAGCCACAAATGGTAGTTTAGAATAGGAAAGTATTTTGTACAAGTGCTTACTCTCATTAGTAAAATTCTATTTTTTTTACTTCATTGAAAACCATCTTTTTAAGCCTAAGTATTTAGGGATACTGTAAAATTCCATTCCCCATAGCTGTTTAAATTGCTTTTATCTTTGTTGTATTCTCTATTTGGTGGTAGCATATTGAATTTAGATAGCTCCCTTGATAACATTAGCACTTTGCTTCCACAAAGCCAGCTGAATTGAATCCTCCAAATTCAGTTTCTTTGGGATTTCCTATAACTTTTCATCAGTATTTATCTTTGTGGATGGTGATGATTACTTATGAGTATAGCAACTAATAAAAGACTTACTACTATTTTTAGTTTATATGTATTTTCATAAAAGATGTGTCAGGCTTATAAGTTATGAATATTTAATAATAAATTTCCCATTACTCTGGAAAATGGCACTGTATCATTTTCTGATTCTTTCAAAATGTGAATACTGCCTATCTTTTAAAGATCATTGTGAAAGTTGATTTTTATACAAAAGCAATAATTGATGCATTATGTTTATGAGGTCACAGTTTTGAAAATTGGTTTTGAGAATTGTTTAGTGGTGCTTGTTTTTAGAATTATGTTAAACTACATGTGAAGAAACATTTTTTTATAGAAAAAGTATTAAGGGTAGGGTGGAGTGGGGTAGGATAGAGTACATTCTGAATTTGAAACTGATTTTATCACATATAAGGTATTATCTATAGGATAATGATTTTTTTTTTTTTTTTTTTGGCCAGGCAGAGTTAGACAGTGAGAGAGACAGACACAGAGAGAGTTATAGACAGTGAAAGACAGAGAGAAAAGTCTTCCTTCCGTTGGTTCACTCCCCAGTGGCCGCTACAGCTGGTGCTGCACTGATCCAAAGCCAGGAGCCGGGTACTTCCTCCCGGTCTCCCATACAGGTGCAGGGACCCAAGCACTTAGGCCATCCTCCACTGCCCTCCCAGGCCACATCAGAGAGCTGTACTGGAAGAACAGCAACCAGGACTAGTACCTGGCACCCCAACTGGGACTAGAACCCGGGTTGCCGGCACCGCAGACGTAGGATTAGCCTAGTGAGCCACCGTGCCGGCCAGGATGATTGATTCTTAACAGTATAAAAGTAATTCCCTGTCTTAAATACCAGGTGATGATTTTTTTCTTCTCAGTAGGATTAGATAAAGGCAGGCAAGTCAGTGGAATCATACCTATTTAAAAATGATTTGCATGATTGCATTAAATATTTTTATTATGCAAAATTCTCATAGATACCCATTTTTAGTCCAAGGCAGTTTGAAGCATGACATCATAATTTATAACCTTTAGTCTTTTGAAAAAGACATTATAGAATTTGTCTAGAATGACTTTTCTGTTTTCTTTATTTTCTAGATGCTTTGGTGAACTGGCAGAAATTATCTTAGAGATTCTTCCCAGGAAGACAATATAGACCAATATAGAAAAATGTATAAATATATAAAAATAAGTCAATAAGGAAATTCAGGATATTGCAAGGGGAGAGCTTAAATTAAGCAGTTTGATTGATGAGATTTCTGTAGGTGTCTTTTCTGGTTTGTTGAGCTCACCCCATAGGGGAATAAGACATCAAGTTGCAAATTGTTTTTATGTAAGATAATTCAGAAACCTAAGAGTTTTTTTTTTTTAATTAAAATCAGTTTTCTGAATTTGATACACTGGGTTTCACTCTAAATCTCTTGCATTCAGCATTGATGTTCTGACAATTTTGCAATACTTAACCATTATTAGGAAGTTTGGAGTCCTGTTTAGTATTAGTTTTGTTTCCCACTCCGCCGCCCCATCTTCTTTTAATACAATAAAATACCTGTTTCAGAAAATTATTTTTCGTAGCCGGCGCCTTGGCTCACTTGGCTAATCCTCCGCCTTGCGGCGCCGGCACACCAGGTTCCAGTCCCGGTGGGGGTGCCGGATTCTGTCCCGGTTGCCCCTCTTCCAGGCCAGCTCTCTGCTGTGGCCCGGGAGTGCAGTGGAGGATGGCCCAAGTCCTTGGTCCCTGCACCCCATGGGAGACCAGGATAAGTACCGGGCTCCTGCCATCGGATCAGCACGGTGCGCTGGTCGCAGTGCAGCAGCCATTGGAGGGTGAACCAACGGCAAAGGAAGACCTTTCTCTCTGTCTCTCTCTCACTGTCCACTCTGCCTGTCAAAAAAAAAAAAAAAAAAAAGCCTAAGAGACCATTATAATTTTTCAAATCCTTGTTAAATAAGGATCTGTAGGACTAACGGGGCTACAGATGGGTATAGAAAATTAGCCTTTTCTAGTATAAGGAAAGGCCATGGTAGGAACAGTTTTCACTAAGAGGAGGACCACAGTGTAGACAAGCTTCCCGATGTTTTGTGAATGTAGTTTGTCATGTCTCTTGTTTACACACCTATAAGTGGAACTTACGGGTCATGTAATGACTCTGTGTTTAACATTAAAGAACTGTAAAACTTTCCTCAAGGAATTGCACAACAATGAATCAGGATTACAGCTTTTCCACATGTCTGTCAATTCCTGTTTTGTTTGTCTTTGATTGATAGACACCATGTTGCATGTAAAAGTGAAATGGTATCTTCTTCTCATTTTCGGAAAGGTATTTTAAAACTGAAGTTATCAAACAAGTTTGATATATCTCCAATGATTTACTTTCTCTCTTATATAAAATTTGTGTTTCTAAGTTAGCAATTTTTTGTGAATAAGTACTTCTGAAAGGCTGCCAAATTGGAAATGTTAGAATCCATATCTTTTCTAAGAATTCTTTGTTTCTCTGTTAGAATTATATAGTATTTATTAATCTATATTTTGATCAGAATCAATGAAATATGAAATTTAATATAACAGAATATACTGTTTGGGCTAACTACCTATAGATATAGAAACAAGCAAAAATTTTTAAAAAATATGTATTTTCATTTATGTGAGAGGTAGTCAGACAGACAAAGATCTTCCATCCATTGGTTTAATCCACAAATGATTGGGCCCAATGGAAGCCAGAGACCTGGAACTCAATCCTGATCGCCCCTGTGAATGAAGGTACCCAAGTACTTAAATCATCTCTTGCTGCCTCCCAGGGTGCATGTTAACAGAAAACTAGAGTTGGAATTGGGACTCTGTTATGGAACACAGGTGTCCCAAGAGACATCAACTGCTATGCCAAATGCCTGCCCCCAAAAAAGCAGTTTTTATGAGTCACTGAAGTTTTTTAAACAGAGAAAGAGAACTAGCAGCTTCAAGTTTACGTCTCAGCCATATGTCTAAAATTAACACACAAAATTAAGCCTATACCTTAAAAGGCTGTTCCATTATGGTGTAAGCTGTTTTATATAGACACACATAAAGACTAACAGCCAGGCTTTATGTCAGTAGCCTTTCAACTTTCAATTAATCACTGATGTTTGCCATCCAACAGGTTTCGTCATCAGATTCCTCATCATTGCTACCATTAGTGTAGATAACATTATAGTCATAAGCCTATTTAGCCTTGCAGTTTAGTCATTCTAGCTCTCTTATAGTTGCCACTTAGAAGGTATATCTTTTTCCCTCTCCTCTCCTTTTACTCTTGTAGTTACCTTTAAGTCCAAAATATGTCTGCTGCAGATGTATTACACTTGAGTCTTGTGTTTTATTTTTGTTTTTTGCATGTTGTTTTGTTTCATTTTATCTAGTCTGAAAGTCTCTGCCTTTGGTTTGGATTCTTTAACTCAATTGTATTCTCTTATTATTGCTATAATTTATTTAATTTTATTTTTTCCCATTGTTTATTCCTCTATTCCAAATTTCTTGCTGCCTTTTGCATTAAATGTGAATTTTCTGTCAAATATTGGTTCTTTCAGTGATTTACTCACTGTAATTATTCAGTTATTTTCTTAGCAGCTTTAGTTTTCAATATACAGCTTATAATCTATTTCACATTTACACTATGTTAATCCTATTGAGAAATAGAAATGTTAATTCTATATAGCTCTAGACCCTGGTACCTTTTTCTGTGCTGTTATTTTTATATTTTTTCATGTCTATGTAATAATAAGACCAATAATGTAGTTATAATTCTTACTTTACATAAACTTATGCCTTTTTAAAGATGCTGAAAAAAGAAATGAGAGCAAACATATATTTTTAGGGTCTGTTTTATTAATATTCATATTTACTACTTTTGGTTCTCTTCATTTCTTCCTGTGGATTCAAGTTACCATCTGGTGTCATTTCCTTGCTTAACACAATATTACTTCCACCCACTTCCTTTGTGCTATTATTGTCAAATATATTCAATTTTTATGTCATATTCTCAACAGTACTACCATGGGAATATTGTCTTATACAATTTTTTGAAAATATTTTAAGAGAACAAAGGAAGAGAAATGTGAAATTTACTTTTCTACTTACCAATGTAATTATTTTTATTGGTATCCTTTGTCTATGTGGATTCACATTACTGTCAAGTATTACTTTCAACATCAAGAACCTGTTTAATATTTATTTAAGATGGATCTTCTATAAATTATTATAATTATTACCAGCTTTTGTTTATCTTGTAATGTCTTTATTTCACCTTTGCTTTTGAAAGATTGCTTTTCTGAGTATAAGACTGTTTAGTGATAGCTTTTCCCCCCTTTGAACACATAGGGAATCATCCCACTGCCTTCTAGTCCTGGTTGCTTTTAATTAAGATGTTGGCTGTTTGCCTTATTAAGTTTCTGCAGTACATCTTGAATCAGTTGTCTCATGCTTTTATTAAGAATTTCTCTTTGTCTTTCAATAATGACAAGGATGTGCATGTATCTGGATAAGAATCACTTTGTTTTCCTCCAAACTGGAGGATGTTGAGTTTCTTAGGTATGTATATTACAGGTTTCCATCATTTTAAGAATTTTTCAGTCATTGTAGTAAATCTGGAGACTTATCCCTAACCCCATTCATAAGACGTGGTTTGGTTTGGTTTGGGTTAGTTGTATATTGGCTTCTACACTTGTTTACAGAGATGGTTGTACTATTTCAATGAAGTCTCTTTCCCTTCAGTGAACAGCCTCTGATGATTATTGCTCTCCGGCTCAGCCTGGGCTTCATAGATCACTCTGATCATCTCATTAGGAAAACAGTAATTTTAACCAAGCTGTCTTTGACTGTTTCACTCTTTTCCTCTTTCCCCTGTTGAATTTGCATCTGTTCTGACATCAACTGTCAGCCTCAACCAATTGCTTGGCAGATGATTATATTGTTTTCAATAATATGCTGGTGTGTCAATTTCCCAGTAGTCTGATTCAATTAAATATTGGATCCTTTGCATTGTTAATCTTTGAAGCAGTTTTTAAAAAAATAATTTATTTTGTATTAATATAAAGCAGGTAGATTTTATGTAGTTTATAGATAAAATTCTAAGAATATAATGGTATTTTGCTCCCTCCTTTCTTCCCTCCAAACCTCTCTCCCTCCTTCTGTTCTCCTTTACTTATTTAATTTTTGTGATAACATATTTTTAATTTATTTTCTAGTTACAAGCTCAATGCTGCTTTAAATAAAGAATTAAGCAAGCAAGTAGTAGAAAGACCACTGTTCAATAGGAATACAGGGGCTATAAACAATAATCAAATCCCAAGGTGCCAATTTCACTCATATACTTTTTTAAACTTATAATTGGCTACCACAAATAAGAGAAAACATTTGGTATTTTGGTTTATTTCACTAAGCATAATGGCCTCCAGTTATATCTGTTTTGCTGTGGTTGAGTAGTATTCCACCATGGGTATAGGCACCATGTTCTTTATCCAATCATCAGTTGATAGATATCTAGGATGATTCCATAGCTTAGTTATTGTGAATTGAGCTGCTATAAACATAGTGGTACAGATAACTCTTTCATAAGCTGATTTCATTGCTTTTGGGTATATTCCCAGGAGTGGGATGACTAGGTCATATGGTAGATTTATTTTCAGATTTCTGAGGAATCTCCATACTGTGTAGTTGTAGTCCACATTCCCATCAAAAGTGTATTAGGATTCCTGTTGCTCCACATTCTTGTCAGCACTTGTTATTTTTGGTTTTTGGATGATAACCTTTCTACAGGGGTGAGGTTTATATGCATTTTATTTACATTTCCCCAATGGCTGGTGATCTTGAGCATTTTTCATTATATGCTAGCCTTTTGTATTGCATCTATTGAAAAATGCCTATTCATGTTCTTTGCCCATTTCTTCACTGGATTATTTGGTTGTTGTTGAGTTTCTCGAAGTCCTTATATATTCTAGATATGAATTCTTTATCAGATGCATAGTCTGCAAATACTTTCTTCTATTTTGTTGTTTCTTCTTTGTTGAGTGTTTCCTTTGCTGCATGGAAGCTTCTTAGCTTAATGTAATCTCAGTTTTCTGTTTTTACTTTTATTGCCTGTTTCTGGAGTCTTATCCAAGAAGTCTTTGCTGTAGCCAATGTTTTGCAGCACTTACCCTATGTTTCCTCTAGAAATTTGATGATTTGAGGTCTGAGGTTTAGATCTTTGATCATTATGAGTTGATTTTTAGGTAGGGTGTAAAGTAGGGGTCTTGTTTCATACTTCTACATGCAGAGATCCAATTTTCCCAGCACCATTTGTTAAAGAGACTGTCCTTTCTCTAGTTTTTAGCTCATTTGTCAAAGACAAGTTGGTTGTAGATACATGGAATAATTTCTGGGATTTTTATGCTGTTCCATTGGTCCACATGAATCTTGCTCTAATTTTAGGCTCTTTTTAGCTAGATGTCTTTTTGTTTATTTTGTTAAATTTCCAGCTTTTCTACAGTTTTCATTTGTTGCTATTGTGGAGTTAGCATTCTCTTCTCAGTCACCAAAAAAAAAAATCTCTATTGTTTTTGAATGAATGCTGTACTTGAAATTTTCCAACCTCTGTTCCAAATAGTCAGTTTCTTTAGAAAAAGCTACAGAGCTATCATCTGCCTCTCTTTCTGATCTGTACCTCTGCGTTACTCAGATAGGCACAACTCAGATAGAATACCCTGATCCATGAATGGCCCACTGGATAGAATCAGTATCTCCTGTTCATCCTTACTTGCTTTTCCTGGTACAGAACCTCCACCCTACAGGAAAGCTGGGGCAAGTAATATTAGAGTCCAGTATTCTTGCCTTCCTGCACTACCTGAAGTGGAACTTCAATTGGGAGCCAGTGGAAAATGGAATCTTCCAAACACTCATTTCCATTAACCTACAGCAGAGTTTCTGGAACAATAGAGATTCTATAAATGGGGATCAGAAATGTTGATAGTCTTCCTGCGTGCAGTTACTGGTCCTTTACTGGGAACTGGTGAGAGAGTGCCCATGTTCTCAGCTGTACCCAACTAAAACCCAGAAGAATGCCATCTTGCTGAGCCACAGGGGAGAAGAAGGGTAGCTGATTGTGCTTCAGTGGCCAAAGCCTCTTACTGTTCTTACAGAAATTTAAGAGTTTCTTTAATTTATGTTTCTCCCATCTACCATATACCCTTCAGACAAGAGACTTTAATTGATTGTTTTATGAAATCCTTTTTTTATCAGTTGTGGTTCTTTTGCTAAGAAAGGGGGTTTGCAGAGCTTCTCACATAATCATTCTAGAAGAGATACTTAAATAGAATCATCATAATACTCTGTTAATTCATTCATTCACTTATTAATTCATTATTCATTTTTATTAATTTTTTACTTGTAGGTTTTTCTGCCAGCAGGAATCTCCTATGTATTTGATTATTTTTTCAATCAAAATTATTATCTCAATCTTTACAATAAATGAAATTTTGAAAGCAATGCCGCATATTATTTTTCTATTCAACTTAATATAAAAGTTATTTGGTATTCAGGAAAAATCAGTTATATTTAATAACTAAGCTAACTTTTGCTTAACCAAGCAGCAGCCACCAAAGTTAACTATGATAATTAAAAGAAAAGTTTATTCTCTTGGTAACATGTTCAGGCATTCATTTGCTTATTTATGAAACTTTTTATTCTAGTTTATCATAAAATCGTTAGGTTCAATGGTCAATATAGAATTCTTTTCTTCTACAAGCTTATTGTTTAATAAATTTAGAATAAAAGTATGTATCAATTTGTAGGTATGTATAGTATAAATAAAATGCGCTATTGAAGCATAATAATTTTATTGAATGTTATATTAAAGAATAATAGCATACCCTAAAACTCCCTTCTAGTATACAGGATGACAAGTGCCTGGTAATTCCATAAATATTCCTGCTGAAATCTTTTAGTGCTATAAGCTTGTTGTTTATATTTACTTTTTTTTTTTTTTTTTTTTTTTGACAAGCAGAGTGGACAGTGAGAGAGAGAGACAGAGAGAAAGGTCTTCCTTTTGCTGTTGGTTCACCCTCCAATGGCCGCCGTGGCCGGCATGCTGCGGCTAGCGCACCGCGCTGATCCGATGGCAGGAGCCAGGTGCTTCTCCTGGTCTCCCATGGGGTGCAGGGCCCAAGCACTTGGGCCATCCTCCACTGCCTATCCCGGGCCATAGCAGAGAGCTGGCCTGGAAGAGGGGCAACCGGGACAGAATCCAGCACCCTGACCAGGACTAGAATCCGGTGTGCTGGCGCTGCTAGGTGGAGGATTAGCCTAGTGAGCTGCGGCACCGGCCTATATATACTTTTAAGACAAAAGTCTAATAGACCATAACTACTCCTCATCTTCCATTTAATAAAGAAGCTTTGTAGATATTTTAAAATCTTTGAAAAAATGGTTCTAAATTTATGCGTAATTTTGCACTTACTTAAAAAACTTTATTTTTCTGTACCAGTACCATGCTGTTTTAATTACAACTGCCCTGTAGTATGTCCTGAAATCTGGTATTGTGATGCCTCCGGCTTTGTTTTTGTTGTACAAGATTGTTTTAGCTATTCGAGGTCTCTTGTGCCTCCATATAAATTTCAGCACCATTTTTTCCAGATCTGAGAAGAAGGTCTTCGGTATCTTGATTGGTATTGCATTGAATCTGTAAATTGCTTTTGGGAGAATGGACATTTTGATGATATTGATTCTTCCAATCCATGAGCATGGAAGATTTTTCCATTTCTTGGTATCCTCTTCTATTTCTTTCTTTAAGGTTTTGTAATTTTCATCGTAGAGATCTTTAACGTCTTTGGTTAAGTTTATTCCAAGGTATTTGATTGTTTTTGTAGCTATTGTGAATGGGATTGATCTTAGAAGTTCTTCCTCAGCCATGGCATCGTCTGTGTATACAAAGGCTGTTGATTTTTGTGCATTGATTTTATACCCTGCTACTTTGCCAAACTCTTCTATGAGTTCCAATAGTCTCTTAGTAGAGTTCTTTGGGTCCCCTAAATACAGAATCATGTCATCTGCAAAGAGGGATAGTTTGAGTTCTTCCTTCCCAATTTGTATCCCTTTAATTTCTTTTTCTTGCCTAATAGCTCTGGCTAGAACCTCCAGAACTATATTGAATAGCAGTGGTGAGAGTGGGCATCCCTGTCTGGTTCCAGATCTCAGTGGAAATGCTTCCAACTTTTCCCCATTCAATAGGATGTTGGCTGTGGGTTTTTCATAGATTGCTTGGATTGTATTGAGGAATGTTCCTTCCAAACCCAGTTTGCTTAGAGTTTTCATCATGAACGGGTGTTGTATTTTATCAAATGCTTTCTCGGCATCTATTGAGATAATCATATGGTTTTTCTTCTGCAGTCTGTTAATGTGGTGTATCACATTGATTGTCTTGCGCACATTAAACCATCCCTGCATACCAGGGATAAATCCCACTTGGTCTGGGTGGATGATCATTCTGATGTGTTGTTGCATTCTATTGGCCAGAATTTTATTGAGGATTTTTGCATCTATGTTCATCAGGGATATTGGTCTGTAATTCTCTTTCAGTGCTGCATCTTTCTCTGGCTTAGGAATTAAGGTGATGCTGGCTTCATAGAAAGAATTTGGGAGGACTCCCTCTTCTTCGATTGTTCTGAATAGTTTGAGCAGAATTGGAGTTAGTTCTTCTTTAAACGTCTGGTAGAATTCAGCAGTGAATCCATCTGGTCCTGGGCTTTTCTTTGTTGGGAGGGCCTTTATTACTGTTTCAATTTCTGTCTCAGTTCTGGGTCTGTTTAGGTTTTCTATGTCTTCCTGGTTCAATTTAGGCAGGTTGCATGTGTCCAGGAATCTATCCATTTCTGATAGGTTTCCCTGTTTGCTGGCATACAAGTCCTTGTAGTAATTTCTGATGATTCTTTTTATTTCTGTGGTGTCTGTTGTTACATTTCCTTTTTCATCTCTGATTTTATTGATTTGGGTCTTTTCTCATCTTTTTTTAGTTAGTTGGGCCAATGGAGTGTCAATTTTGTTTATTTTTTCAAAAAACCAGCTCTTCGTTTGGCTGATTTTTTGTAATGTTTTTCTTGATTCAATCCTGTTGATTTCTTCTCTGATTTTAATTATTTCTCTTCTCCTACTAGATTTGGGTCTGATTTGCTGTAGGTTTTCTAGATCCTTGAGGTGAATTGAAAGCTCATCTATTTGGTGTCTTTCCAATTTCTTGATGTAGGCACCTATTGATATAAACTTTCCTCTTAACACTGCTTTTGCTGCGTCCCATAAGTTTTGGTATGTTGTGCTGTTATCCTCATTTACTTCCAGAAAGTTTTTGATTTCTCTTTTGATTTCTTCTATGACCCATTGTTCATTCAGGAGCATGTTTGCAACAAAATGGAGGAATCTGGAACACATCATGTTGAGTGAAATAAGCCAGTCCCAAAGGGACAAATACCATATGTTCTCCCTGATCGGTGACGACTGACTGAACACCAAGAGGGAAACCTGTTGGAGTGAGGTGGACACTATGGGAAACGGTGGCTTGATCAGCATAGCCCTGACTGTTAATGAACAACTTAATACATTATCCCTCTTAGTAGTTTTTTTATCTGTTCTACTTAATATGACTGGTTTAGATCTGTAATTGATGCACAGTTATTCTTAAGTGTTGAAAATTAACTGAAATGTGATCCCTGTTGAACATGGTGGTGGGAATGGGAGAGGGAAGAGATGTATAATTTGGGACATGCTCAGGCTGACTTGCCCCAAGTGGTGGAGTTGGAAGCATACCAGGGGATTCCAATTCAATCCCATCAAGGTGGCATGTACCAATGCCATCTCACTGTTCCAGGTGATCAGTTTCAGTTCACAGTTGGTCATGGTGGAGGGACTGGGAGTCAAAGGGAGCACATAGACAAGTCTAGTACCTGCTAACGCTAACTGATGGAGTAAATAAAGGGGAGAGTGATCCAACATGGGAAGTGAGATACTCAGCAGACTCATAGAATGGCAGATGTCCTAAATAGCACTCTGGCCTCAGAATCAGCCCTAAAGGCATTCGGAGCTGGCTGAAAAGCTCATGAGAGTATTTCAGGCATGGAAAGCCAAGACACTCTGGCAAAAGATCTCTGCGAGTGAGATCCCAGTGGAAAGAACAGGTCATCAAAGAAGGAGGTACCTTTCTCTGAAGGGAGGAGAGAACCTCCACTTTGACTATGACCTTGTCTAAACAAGATAAGAGTCGGAGAACTCAGAGGGCTTCCATAGCCTTGGAAACTCATGACTGGAGCATAGGGAGATTACTGATGCCATAGACAGGAGTGTCACTTTGTAAAGTCAACAACAGGAGTCACTGTGCACTTACTCCTCATGTAGGATCTCTATCCTTAATGTGCTGTACATTGAGATTTAATGCTACTCAAACAATATATTTCACTCAAACAATATATTTCACTTTGTGTTTCTATGGGGGTGCAAACTGTTGAAATCCTTACTTAATGCATACTAAACTGATCCTCTGTAAAAAAAAAAAAAAAAAAAAAAAAAAAAGAAATTATCAATTCCCAACTTGACTCTCACTGGGATTAAACATGACAATAGATCTACTCTGATTTCATCATCATTTAAAAAAATCATCTATTATTTTTCACTTTATGTTTCTGTGTGGGAGCAAACTGTTGAAATCCATACTTAATGTATACTAAGCTGATCTTCTGTATATTAAGATAATCGAAAATGAATCTTGATGTGAATGGAAGGGGAGAGGGAGTGGGAAAGGGGAGGGTTGTGGGTGGGAGGGACGGTATGGGGGGGAAGCCATTGTAATCCATAAGTCGTACTTTGGAAATTTATATGCATTAAATAAAAGTTAAAAAAAAAAAAAACTTTATTTTTTTTATTTTTTTTTTCTTTTTCTTTCTTTTTTTTTTTTTTTTTTTTTTTTTGACAGGCAGAGTGCACAGTGAGAGAGAGACAGGCGGAGAAAGGTCTTCCTTTGCCTTTGGTTCACCCTCCAATGGCCGCCGTGGCCGGTACGCTGTGGCCAGCGCACCGCGCTGATCCGAAGGCAGGAGCCACTTACTTCTCCTGGTCTCCCATGGGGTGCAGGGCCCAAGCACTTGGGCCATCCTCCACTGCCCTCCCGGGCCATAGCAGAGAGCTGGCCTGGAAGAGGGGCAACCGGGACAGAATCCGGCGCCCCGACCGGGACTGGAACCTGGTGTGCCGACGCTGCAAAGTGGAGGATTAGCCCAATGAGCCACGGCACCGCCAAAAAACTAAAAATCTCTTCTAAATCCTGTTGCTATAACTTGAAGTAACATATCTAAATGTTAAGACTTCCTAGTTCTCATAGAGCATTTAATAAATAAATATTTCATTGGACAATGTATTTTGTTGTTGTACAATATACATGTGCAACAATCTTTTCATTCATAAACTTTGACAGCAAATATTAATTTTTAAAATTTTCATTTTAGTTACTTTATAGTGATGAAAAATGTAATTTTGTACTTTTAAAAGATTTCAGTTCTTGGGAAATCAATCAAACATTTAAATTGATCAATAAAGCAGTGTTGCAGCAAATTACATGGGTAAAAATAGAACAACAAAGATACTATGCTCTGTTGACTTCTCCATATTTTATAGGAAATTTAAAAGTGTCTGTGTCTTCTGCAGTTACTTTGTTAACTGGTGAGACTAGTAAATGCTTGTTTCCAATAAGACTATATCTTCTGAAATTTGTTTCATTTCTTCTTAAAATTTACAATTGCTAATGATGCCTAAATTATTATTATCAAAACAATATATTAAGTATCTGAGGAACATTTGGGGGCTTGAGTAGAGGAGATTCAACATCAAAGTGCAGATTGGTTGAGTTACTATCTAACACTAACTGACTTCCCTCAATGCATCTTACACTTTGGTATTTTCATACATTTAAGTTTTTCTTGAAGCCAGAATGTCCTTGGTAGCTTTTTGAGTTCAAGAAGAGCTGTTTACCGAAGGCCAACTGCAACTCAAATGCCATCCCCATGTGGAGTGCTCCTTACACATCTCAGGCAGAATTATTGGTTTTTACATCCTTTATACTTCTTCACAGTACCATATTCCACTTTGATTTATGAGTTTCTTGCAAGTATGCAAAGAATAAACACACCCCAGAAAACTCAATGATAAATACATCACTTGACATATGATATCTGTCCAATTCACATTTTTGCAAAAATGTCAATTAAATGAGATAAGAAATAGGTTCTCTTTAACTCTGATGTTTTATGTACACATTAAATGTCAATACAGGGCTGGCGCCATGGCTCATTTGGTTAATCCTCCGCCTGCGGTGCTGGCATCCCATATGGGCACCGGGTTCTAGTCCTGGTTGCTCCTCTTCCAGTCCAGCTCTCTGCTGTGACCCAGGAAGGCAGTGGAGGATGGCCCAAGTGTTTGGGCCCTTGCATCTACATAGGAGATCAGGAGGAAGCACTTGTTCTTGGCTTCGGATCAGCCTAGCTCCAGCCATAGCAGCCATTTGGGGGGGTGAACCAACAGAAGGAAGACTTTTCTCTGTCTCTTTCTCTCACTGTCTAACTCTGTTAAATAAAGGAAAAATGTTAATACAGGTAGATGAAGCAAATCGTTCCTAGAAACTAATGCTTATTGAGCTTATTATTATCAAATACTAGATGATAAGATCTAGTCTCTACACAGTGTATATCAGAAATTCCACAATTGCCGGTACATTTTTTATTGTCAGTTCAGTTATTCAGCCTAGACCATCACCACTGAACTATTCATCCACACTGTCACCTTAGTTAGGCTTTTATTAATAAATTTACCAAGATAATCCATGCTCCTTTTGTTCTTTCAGAGTTTCTTGTTCTCATGGAGATTTAGGAACTACAAGACTATCCTCTTCTCCTTAATGTATGTTCACTATAAGGAAATAGATCTCATTTTCTCATCTGTGCCTGACTTTTTTCTCTGTTTGCTTTATTGTCAGATTTTGGTGAAGAGTAAAATTGTAATATTAAGATCAATTGTTGGCTATGGTATAGAAAATTTAATAAGAATTTTAGTTAATAAACTAAGAAACTACGTATTTGTAATGAACACATATTCTGTTTCTATCTCAAAAGTATTCTTTAGAAAGAAAAATAATTTTGATGTATATGTTTTGGGTATCTTTAACATTTCTTTGTTTTAAAAATTAAAAAAAGATTTGTATAGACATGGCTCGTTATCAGTGTCTCACCAATGCTATTTATTTCATTGTGTGTTCTTTTCCCCTAAAGTCATATGTCTTTAGTTAATTGTTTCCTTGAGCATTGTTTCATACCTGTTGAGTAGATCTTCTCCTTTCTATGTGTTTTAAATTTCTTGTATGTATCTTCTCATATTTTTCTCAGCATTTTACTGCCTTCCATTACTAATATTTTTCAAAGTCTTAAAGCTATTCTTACCTGATTATCCTTCCAGGTGAATTTTGAATCAGACAACAAGCTTTTCTGGTATCAGGTTCTGTTTTCACAGAAGAAATGACTCTCAAAACTCCATAAGAGCACAAATTGTCAGTTTTCTTTTTATTGTTTTCCACTGATTTCTTGTAATAATGTATGTTTCTAGACAAATGTTTGTCTTGATTCCTCATAAAAGCCTTACTTTTTTCCAATGTAATTTTCATTTATTGAAAGATCCTTTCATATTTGCACAGTTTTATATTTCTCCATAGTACTTCTTCCTTGAGAAAATTCCTTCCTTCTCCTTCCCTCCCTCCCTCCCTCACTCTCCTTCCTCCCTCCCTCCCTCCCTCCCTTCCTTTGTTGAGACAGATATTTTGTTTTATTTGCATTATTCTCTGCCAACAAGATGCAGTCAAAAAACTTGAGATGAATATTGAGAAGTGAGTGAGTGACATCTGGGTCTGTGGAGTCAGCTTCACATTAGCAGGACAAAACACCACTTCTCAATTGGCACAATTCTCCTACCTTGACAATTCCACAGGACAAAGCTCTGCTGTCCTATGTGTGCCAGACTTAACCTTGGGACAGTGACGAATGGAATGGAACATTCAGCTTCAGCGCAGGGTGCAGAACCATGCCAGTTTCGAAAGGCTTTTTCTGCCTTCTCCAGCAGCATCCTAGTCTGACCTAGTTCTAGGACCACGTGTTACTTGTATTAGGTATCTCTGGAGTCTACGTTTACTTCCCAGGGTTCCCTGTGTCTGTGTTGGATCATGAACTAACCACTGTTTTAATCGGGCTGGTTCTTATTTGTACTATAGCTTCTCAAACAAAACCACTAGAACCTTATTTAACTGCTGTATGGATCTGTCTCCTCAAACCTCTGACCTCTGACATTGCCGTCCCTGCTGTCCTCAATTTGCGTGGAATAAGAGCAAAGTTTGGTCCTTCTCTTCCTTATACAAGGTGTTAGTTGAGTGTTACTTGAGATTCGCAGAATTAAAGGCTGCCACATACTCTTCTATTTAAGTATCTCCAAATATAAACAAGCCTCAGTACTGAATGGTGTATGCTTGATAGATAGGATCAGATAGCATTAATGTTTTGAACCAGTGATTCATTCAAGTTTTCTCATCTAATTCTGTCCAGTGAATGCCTCTTAATCATACATTACTTGATCAGTACTTTATTATCAATTGTAATAGATTAGTTCAATTCATAATACTGATAAGCATATGAGTTTGGTTGAAATTCAGATACTTAAAAGCACTACATTTTCTTAGGCATACATAACATAGCACGTTATTGACAAATTAAGGTACTTATATTAGAGATAAATTTCAACCATTATTTTTTTAACTTTTTTTTAATGAATATAAATTTCCAAAGTACGGCTTATGGATTACAATGGCTTCCCCCCCATAACGTCCCTCCCACCGCAACCCTCCCCTTTCCCACTCCCTCTCCCCTTCCATTCACATCAAGATTCATTTTTTATTCTCTTTATATACAGAAGATCAGTTTAGCATACATTAAGTAAAGAGTTCAACAGTTTGCTCCCACACAGAAACATAAAGTGAAAAATAATAGATGATTTTTTAAATGATGATGAAATCAGATCAGACCTATTGTCATGTTTAATCCCAGTGAGAGTCAAGTTGGGAATTGCTAATTTCTTCTTTTTTTTTTTTTACAGAAGATCAGTTTAGTATACATTAAGTAAAGATTTCAACAGTTTGCACCCCCATAGAAACACAAAGTGAAATATACTGTTTGAGTACTCATTATAGCATTAAATCTCAATGTACAGCACATTAAGGACAGAGATCCTTCATGAGGAGTAAGTGCACAGTGAGTCCTATTGTTGACTTTACAAATTAACACTCCTGTTTATGGCATCAGTAATCTCCCTATGCTCCAGTTTCCAAGGCTATGGAAGCCCTCTGAGTTCTCCGATTCTTATCTTGTTTAGACAAGGTCGTAGTCAAAGTGGAAGTTCTCTCCTCCCTTCAGAGAAAGGTACCTCCTTCTTTGATGACCTGTTCTTTCCACTGGGATCTCACTCACAGAGATCTTTCATTTAGGTGTTTTTTGTTTGTTTGTTTGTTTGTTTTTGTTTTTGTTTTTGCCAGAGTGTCTTGGCTTTCCATGCTTGAAATACTCTCAAACCATTATTTTTTAAAAGTTCCAGATACCTAATGGAAATAGTTTTTGGCATCTTTTAAAGGTCAAATAAATGTATAATATCAAGATGATGAGTTTTCAGAGTAATGACATTTGTTACATTTATTTAAGATTGTCTTTATGTAGCCTTTACCATTCTTTAAATGTTTATCCCAACTTACTTTTAGTTAATGCATTATAAAATATTTTAGTAAATAGAATATTTTATGCTATGATAATATTATTCCATACTGTGTGCTTTGTGATCTTTAAACTATTTGCAGAAGTTATTCCTTTTTATTTCAGAAAACTAAAATGCTGTAATTTGACTATTTACATTGACTGTAGCAAATATCATCTCTTACTACTCTCTCTGGTATTAATGTCATTTAATTAAAGTATAGAATTCCTACAACTGCAGCTGGGGGACTGCTCATATCCTTTCTTTCTTGTACTATAATTGGAACCTGATCTTCTTGTTTTCCTTTATAGAAAACCTCAAAGTATTATCTTTAAAATGTTTTATTTATTGTCATACAGATATACATGTTTAAACACATTTTAGGGTCCCGTGCCGTCACTCACTTGGTTAATCCTCTGCCTGCAGCGCTGGCATCCCATATGGACGCTGGGTTCTAGTCCCGCTCCTCTTTTAGTCCAGCTCTCTGCTGTGGCCCAGGAGGGTAGTGGAGGATGGCCCAGGTGCTTGGGCCCTGCACCCACATGAGAGACCGGGAGGAAGCACCTGGCTCCTGGCTTCGGATCGGCGCAACGCCAGCCATAGCGGCCATTTGGGGAGTGAACCAATGGAAGGAAGACCTTTCTGTCTGTCTGTCTCTCTCTCACTGTCTATAACTCTACTTGTCAAATAAATAAAAAATAAATAAGTAAATAAATAACTCCTTCCGGGTTTCCCACAGGGGTACAGGAGCCCAAGAACTTGGGCCATCTTGTACTGCTTTCCCAGGTCAGAGCAGAGAGCTAGATCAGAAGTGGAGCAGTAGGGACTCAAGCTGGTGCCCGTATGAGCTGCTGGCACTGCAGGCAGTGGCTTTACCCGCTGTGCCACGTTGCCAGCCCCTACTTAATGTAATTTTTGTGGAGCTGCTGAAGCAGTTAGACTATAGTGAGGAGCACTAAAATGAATGCCAGATTCAGCTCCAGCACGAATCCAGCCCATATCCCAGGGCCTGGCAACTCACGTGTACTATGTCTCCATCAAGTCTTGAAATGCAAATGAAAAGTACTCAATAGTAATTCCTCTGTAGCTTGGCTTAGACTTGGGGGGATATTTATTAGGTTTGTGACAGAACTCATCAAAATGTGACAGTACAGTTGTTAGAGAGGGGATATTGTCACATCATAAATTAATTCTGAATGGCAGTCAAGATGTAACAAAAAAGGAGATGAATGAGAACTACATCATAAAACCATTGTGACAACCAAAGAAAACTGGGAGTAGACCTTAGGCAGCATTATTATAAGTGTTACAAATTGATGTAACATGAAATGCATGTCCAAGAATTCATAAGTACATGATTTAGTTTTTGCAATCTCCAAATAATTATACTTCAGTAATTATTTAATCATTTGAATCTCCTTACTCTTTTTTTTACTCTTTTTTTTATACAAATGCTTTCTGTAAGAGACAAGATAATAAATAGTTTAGGGTTTAGATCTGCCATATTGTAGGAAACCAGCTATGGATGAGATAAAGAAGGATGTGGCTGTGATCCAATATAACTTCACTGAAGGCCACTGAAATTTTATATAATTTTCATGTGTAATGAAATATTACTATTATTTTGATTTCCTATTTTGTTGTCAAAGGTATATAACTGCTATTCTTAGTTTCTGGGCCATACAAAATAGATGGCAAGCAGGCATGGACTACAAACTGCAAATGGCTGGCCTCTGCTGTGGTACAGTAGCTCTGTGTTGTGATCAGCACCATCAGTCAGTCCTAAGTGAAGTAAAAGGAGCAAGGGGTCTCATGGCATTATTAATTTTCCCATCTTCCATTTATTTATAGTATTTGTGTGTGATACATTTTTTATCAGTTGTGACAAAGAATTAGAAAAATACATATATAATAAAATATTTGATACATTTATCACATTAAATATTTTTTTTCATTTTCGATTATCTTAATATACAAAGATCAGCTTAGTATACATTAAGTAAGGATTTCAACAGTTTGCTCCCACACAGAAACATAAAGTGAAAAATAATAGATGATTTTATTAAATGATGATGAAATCAGATCAGACCTATTGTCATGTTTAATCCCAGTGAGAGTCAAGTTGGGAATTGATAATTTCTTTTTTTTTTTTTTACAGAAGATCAGTTTAGTATACATTAAGTAAAGATTTCAACAGTTTGCACCCCCATAGAAACACAAAGTGAAATATATTGTTTGAGTACTCGTTATAGCATTAAATCTCAATGTACAGCACATTAAGGACAGAGATCCTACATGAGGAGTAAGTGCACAGTGACTCCTGTTGTTGACTTTACCAATTGACACTCCTGTTTATGGCATCAGTAATCTCCCTATGCTCCAGTCATGAGTTTCCAAGGCTATGGAAGCCCTCTGAGTTCTCCGATTCTTATCTTGTTTAGACAAGGTCATAGTCAAAGTGGAGGTTCTCTCCTCCCTTCAGAGAAAGGTACCTCCTTCTTTGAAGACCTGTTCTTTCCACTGGGATCTCACTCACAGAGATCTTTTGCCAGAGTGTCTTGGCTTTCCATGCCTGAAATACTCTCATGGGCTTTTCAGCCAGATCCGAATGCCTTTAGGGCTGATTCTGAGGCCAGAGTGCTGTTTAGGACATCCACCATTCTATGAGTCTGCTGAGTATCTCGCTTCCCATGTTGGATCACTCTCCCCTTTATTCTATCAGTTAGTAGTACCAGGTTCTTGAGAAAGGCAGTACTGGTCTTAAAGCTGGCAAGAGTCTTATTTGCGATTTAAGAAGATTTACATACCTTGCATTTCTTTTTCCATTCTTTTAAAACTTGCATTTGTCCTTACATAGCCTCCTAGCCCAAGACAGAGCCATATCCCTAAAGGACTTACCATGTACCCAAAGCATTGCTGGCCACTCAGATTTCTGCTATCTCTATTCTCCCAGAGTCTGCCAACCTCTAGATTCTTTAAGACTGAGGAATCCTGCAGGATTCTACTCGTAAAATTCACCATGCACCTCTTATTTTATAGAAAGTCCATGAGACAAAAAAAAAAAAACAAACTGTCTGCATAATTTGATCCTAAATTAATTTCTACCGTACCACTATCATTAGTTTTACCCTTTAAACATTTTATAAATAAACCAAAAAATCAGATTTTGTTAACTGAAAATTTTTTTGTGGTAATATTTCTTCTTTTTGTAGCCTTAGCATTATACACATTATTGTGGTCTTAAATCCTTTTGTGAGTATAAATGTTCCATCTTTAATATTGCCACCTTGCATGTAGTAATTTGAGATCATTGTATGGCATTAAATTAACTCATTCGAGTCTATCATGTAGCATAATTGTTGCTGTTATTTCATCACTGCCTTTGAAACATGTTACAGATGATTCTTCCACATCTGCTTCAGAATTGTTTTTATTGTTCTACATTCACCTTTCTTGACTCCAGAAAGACTGTGGCTTCTTAGCTATTTGGCTTGAAAATCATTTTTGTAAAACTTCAGTTTCCTGGTGGCAAGTTCATACGTGGTGAAAGACTCATTTATACACTTCCGTCCCTATAAGATTTGATCATCTGTAAAGCATCACTGTATTCCATAATTACCTCTAAGTATCTGTGAATCTGTGTTAACAAATGGCCTCTAAATTTCACTGTGCCTTGGAGCAAATGGTTTTAGGGGTATAGGCAAAGGCTGTTTGAGGTGGGTGGTAACAAGGACACACTGGGAGTTGGATCATCTTGGCCTGAAATAGAGTCCTGGAATAAAATCACTGCTTCTCTGGACTTGGTTTTCTTACTTGTGAAAACAGGAATGATATCATTACCTGTTACCTACTTCTCAGAGCGGAACAGATAAAAATAGCAAGAAACTTCGTATTGGAAAATTATATTTTACAAGTGGAAGTTTTTAGTTCCTGTTTTATTATATGTGACTGAGACTGTAAGTAGAACAGCAAGAACTGCGTGAGTCTTTACCTGAACTGCTCATTTAACAAAAAAAGACGACTTTTTATCTGAAAGGTGGAATACAGAGAAGGAGAGAGAGAAATCTAATTGCTGGTGCGCTCCTCAAATGCCTGCCTCAGCCAGAAGTAGTGCAGGCCAAAGCCAGGAGCCAGGAACTACATCTCGGTCTCCAACATGTGGAGTGGGAACGCAAGCACTGGGGCCATCATTTGCTGCCTCAGCAGATAACAGGGAGCTCGATGGGTAGCATGGATTAGCTGGGACTTGAACCAGGCACTTCTTTGTGGGATGCAGGCATCCTGAGCAGTTGTTTAACCCACTGCACCATCACACCGGCTACCTGTACTGCTTATTTAATACAACTGGGCCTCCATTTGACCTTTTGCTTTTAAATTAATAAATCATATTATTTTACTCATTTCAAACTGCCAAAAAAAAATTAGTTCAGCTCTGTTAGCTTTTAATATCTGTAGTAAAATGGTAACTGCCTGCAAGCATTACTTTAGGGCTGCTAGACTAAATAGTCTCAAGAAGCATCCATGGACTGTAATAAGCAAAGCATGGCCAGGGCGTCACATCACAATGTTGGGTCATTTGTTGCTTTTTATTTCTGCTCAAATATTGTCATATATGCTTTTCTATGTTTTCTCCTTTACAGGTTTGCTTTTCTACTCACATTATTTCAGGATGAGCTCATTTTGACCCTAGAAACCATTTAATTTAGTCATTGAAATTTCAACAGATTTTATTCCAGTTACTCTTGAAAGAAATTCATTATATTCTTTCTTTTTTTTATCTTGCTGTTTTGTATTTGATGTTGTTTTTTTTCCCTGCATGTACTAAATATTCATGTCAGCCCAAACTCTTTGACTAGTTGATTATCTCAGAAACTTTATTATTTAACATGCTGGAATGATGTAAGCCATTCCCAGGTATTTTCCCCGAATTTATTATGGTATGTACCAGCTTTATTTTTAAGAGGAAGAAATATTATTTTACCTTATTCATATATTCATGCCTTTGCTGTGAGGTTTGATAATTTTTAGGTCAGTATTTTATCAGTGCTGCTGTCATTCAGCTAAGCATAAATTGTGTATTCTCTCCATCCATTTTTAAAATAAAAGATCAAGGTAGAAACTGATTATGGAACTAGGTCATAATGATGGATAATCTCCTTAGAGACATGTGTTTTGGGGATCCTGTGCAGTTTGATCCACTAAATTCTATTACAGCAGCATCAACATGATTCTGTTACTGTACAATATTTAGCTTAGTGCTTTCATTGTTTTAGTCATTATTCATTCTTCCACATACAACATTGTTTTTGAGTATCTTTTGGGAAATATATGTTAGCTAATTTTATTATAGGTGTAAAATTTAGATGCACATACTATTTGGGAAGTTTATAATAAATTAAATTATTGAACCTTTTTATGTTTCTTGAAAAAAATACATTAAGGCCTTGAAAAATAATATTTATGGGCCCATAATAATAGATAAAAAGATGACCAGGCATTTCTTCTCAAAGAGGAAATTGCCAAAATTAGTTTTCAAAAAACTTTTATGACTCCCAAAATATGAAATGGTCCAGATTATTTCAAAGAAATTTGACAGCCTAGAAAGTACAAAGTTAAAAATGAGAAGGCGTTCTAAGATGGAAACAGGAATTGATCAATCCGGGTTCTCAGGCACTGATTAATTATCTGTGGTGCTCGCAATATATCTTTTTGTCTCAGTTGCTTTCCTTTAGTGGAGAAAGAAGTACCCTCTACGTGTGATGATAACACAAATTGCGATTGGGGGAAGAATTTAATCAATCTTCATTCTTCAACATAAGGGAGAAGAATCCTCCTCTACTGAGCAGAGTAGAAAGTGGACCAATTTCTTCTTTAACTTAAAATAGGAGTATAATGATATAAATGTAACCAAACTAGCATTAATGATGAGTAGTGTCAATAATGTCATAATTAGAGTTAATTTGCAAAATATATCATTTGAAATTAGCAACAAATTTCTAAGCAGATGTTTTTAGAATAGTATTTTTGAGCACATCATATTGTTTCAGTCAGTGTTCTCAGTTGTGTGTGTTTCATGCACCCATTTATCTTCCTTTAATCATCAAGACAACCTCATAATTATTTCGTGTGATAGATGAGGAAAATGAATCACAGCACAGTAGCTCAAGGTTATGCATGGCTTGCATCATGCTTCCTTTGAAGAATAGTGACTCAAGGGGGCCGGTGCCGTGGGTCACTTGGCTAATCCTCCGCTTGCGGCGCTGGCACCCCGGGGTTCTAGTTCCTGGTTGGGGCATCGGGTACTAGTCCTGGTTGCTCCTCTTCCAGTACAGCTCTCTGCTGTGGCCTGGGAGGGCAGCGGAGGATGGCCCAAGTGCTTGGGTCCCTGCACCCACATGGGAGACCAGGAGGAAGTACCTGGCTTCAGATCGGCGCAGCACCTGCCACCTCAGCCATTAGGGGAGTGAACCAATGGAATGAAGACCTTCCTCTCTGTCTCTCTCTCCCTATCTATAACTCTCTAATGAAAAAAGAAAAACTAAAAAAAAAAGAAGAATAGTGACTCAAGTCTGACCACTTTATCTAGACCAGTGCATACAAATAAGCTGGGGGGCTTGTAAATATGCAAAATTTTTTAAAGATTGATTTTCTTTATTTAGTTAGAGTGAGAGAGAGAGATGCAGAGGCAAGAGACAAATCCTACACTTGCTGACACACTCCCAAAATGGCCCATTGACCAAGGGCTGGGCTTGACTGAAGCCAGGGGCTTCATCTGATCTCTACCACATGGGTGGGAGGGACCCACACACTTGGGCCATCTTTCGCGGCTTTCCCAGCTGCATTCGAAGGGAGCTGGATTGGAAGTGGAGCAGCCGGGGATGGGACTGGTGCTCATATGGTATGCAAGCATTGCAGGCAGTGGATTAACCTGCTACACCATAATGCTTGTCTCCAAATGCAAAAATTTAGCCTCACTGGCCCAGCACTGTGGCGCAATGGATTAATGCCCTGGCCTGAAGTGCTGGCATCCCATATGGGCGCCGGTTCTAGACCCAGCTGCTCCACTTCAACAAAATTGAAACATCATTGGCCCAACTAACTAAAAAAGGAGAGAAAAGACCTAAATCAATAAAATCAGAGATGAAAAAGGGAATGTAACAACAGACTCCACAGAAATGAAGAGTCATCAGAAATTACTAGAAAGTGCTGTATGCCAGCAAACAGGGAAATCTATCAGGAATGGATAGATTTCTAGACACATACAAGTTACTTAAATTGAACCATGAAGACATAGAAAACCTAAAAAGACCCATAACCGAGTCAGAAATAGAATCAGTAATAAAGGCCCTCCCAACAAAGAAAAGTCCAGGACCAGATGGATTCACTGCTAAATTCCTCCAGACATTTAAACAAGAACTAACTACAATTCTTCTCAAACTATTCAGAACAATTTAAAGAGAGGGAATCCTCTCAAATTGTTTCTATGAAGCCAGCAACACCTTAATTCCTAACTGGAAAAAGATGCAGCATTGAAAGAGAATTACAGACCAATATCCCTGATGAACATAGATGCAAAAATCAGTAAAATTCTGGCCAATAGAATGCAACAACACATCAGAAAGATCATCCACCCAGACCAATTGGGATTTATCCCTGGTATACAGGGATGGTTTGACGTTTGCAAATCAATCAATGTGATACACCACGTTAACAAACTGCAGAAGAAAAACAATATGCTTATCTCAATAGATGCAAAGAAAGCATTCTGTAAAATGCAATAACCTTTCATGATGAAAACTCTAAGCAAATTGGGTATAGAAGGAACATTCCTCAATACAGTCAAAGCAATTTATTAAAAACCCACGGCCAGCTTCCTATTGAATGGAGAAAAGTTGGAAGCATTTCCACTGAGATCTGATACCAGACAGGGATGCCCACTGTCACAATTGCTATTCAATATAGTTCTGGAAGTTTTAGCCAGAGCCATCAGGCAAGAAAAAGAAATTAAAGGGATACAAATTGGGAAGGAAGAACTCAAATTATCCCTCTTTGCAGATGATATGATTCTTTATTTAAGGGATCCCAAGAACTCTACTAAGAGACTATTGGAACTCATAGAAGAGTTTGGCAAAGTAGCAGAATATAACATCAATGCACAAAAATCAGCAACCTTTGTATACACAGACAATGCCACGGCTGAGAAAGAACTTCTAAGATCAATCCCATTCACAATAGCTACAAAAACAATCAGATACCTTGGAACAAATTTAACCAAGGATGTCAATGATCTCTACGATGAGAATTACAAAATCTTAAAGAAAGAAATAGAAGAGGATACCAAAAAATGGAAAAATCTTCCATGCTCATGGATTGGAAGAATCAACATCATCAAAATGTCCATCCTCCCAAGAGCAATTTATAGATTCAATACAATACCAATCAAAATACTGAAGACATTCTTCTCAGATCTGAAAAAAATGATGCTGAAATTCATATGGAGACACAGGAGACCTCGAATAGCTAAAGCAATCTTGTACAACAAAAACAAAGCTGGAGGCATCACAATACCAGATTTCAAACATACCATAGGGCAGTTATAATCAAAACAGCATGGTACTGGTACAGAAACAGATGGATAGACCAATGGAACAGAATAGAAATACCAGAAATCAATCCAAACATCTACAGCCAACTTATATTTGATCAAGGATCTAAAACTAATTCCTGAAGCAAGGACAGTCTGTTCAACAAATGGTGCTGGGAAAACTGGATTTCCACATGCAGAAGCATGAAACAAGATACCACCTTATACCTTATATGTTATACACCTTATACCTTACACAAGGGTCCACTCAACATGGATTAAAGATCTAAATCTACAAAGCGACACCATCAAATTATTAGAGAACATTGGAGAAACCCTATAAGATATAGGCACAGGCAAAGACTTCTTGGAAAGGACCCCAAAGGCACAGGCAGTCAAAGCCAGAATTAAATTTGGATTACATAAAATTAAGAAGTTTCTGTACTGCAAAAAAAACAGGAAAGCGATGAGGCAACTGACAGAGTGGGAAAAATATTTACAAATTATACAACTGATAAAGGTTTAAAACCAGAATCTACAAAGAGATCAAGAAACTCCACAACAACAAAACAAACAACCCACTTAAGAGATGGTGTATGCCAAGGACATAAATAGACATTTTTCAAAAGAGGAAATCCAAACGGCCAACAGACACATGAAAAAATGTTCAGGATCACTAGCCATCAGGGAAATGCAAATCAAAACCACAATGAGGTTTCACCTCACCCCGGTTAGAATGGCTCACATTCAGAAATCTACCAACAACAGATGCTGGCGAGGATGTGGGGAAAAAGGGACACTAATCCACTGTTGGTGGGAATGCAAACTGGTTAAGCCACTATGGAAGACAGTTTGGAGATTCCTCAGAAACCTGAATATAGCTCTACCACATGACCCAGCCATCCCACTCCTTGGAATTTACCCAACTGAAATTAAATTGGCAAATAAAAGAGCTGTCTGCAACTCTGTGTTTATTGCAGCTCAATTCACAATAGCTAAGACATGGAATCAACCTAAATGCCCATCAACAGTAGACTGGATAAGGAAATTATGGGACATGTACTCTATAGAATACTATACAGCAGTAAAAAACATTGAAATCTGGTAATTTGCAACAAAATGGAGGAATCTGGAAAAAACCATGCTGAGTGAAATAAGCCAGTCTCAAAAGGACAAATATCATGTTCTCCCTGATCCGTGACAACTAACTGAACACCTAAAAGGAAACCTGTAGAAGTAAAATGGACGCTATGAGAAACAATGACTTGATCAGCCCTTGTCCTGTGGAGGAACAACTTACTATTTTATTCCTTTTAGTAATTTTTTTTCTACTTAATACCATTGGTTGAACTCTTTAATTAACACACAATTATTCTTAGGCATTTAAAATTAGCTGAAAAGTGATCCCTGTTAAATGTAAGAGTGGGAATAAGGAGGGAGGAGATGTATAGTTTGGCACATCCTCAATTGGACTTACCCCTAATGGTAAAGCTAGTAATGTGCCAAGGGATTCCAATTCAATCCCATCAAGGTGGCATGTACCAATGCCATCTCACTAGTCAAAGTGATCAGTTTCAGTTCATAATTGATCATAGTGATAGGATTAAGTGTCAAAGGGATCACATAAACCTGACTAGTGTCTGCTAATACTATCTGATAGAATTAAAAGGAGAGAACGATCCAACTTAGGAAGCATGACACACAGCAGACTCATAGAATGGCAGATGTCCTAAAGAGCACTCTTGCCTCAGAATCAGCCCTTAAGGCATTTGGATCCAGCTAAAAAGCCCATGAGAGTTTCTCAGGCATGGAAAGCCAAGACGCTGTTGCAAAAAATGACCTAAATGAAAGATCTCTGTGAGTGATCCCAATGGAAAGAATGGGCCATCAAGGAAGGAGGTACCTTTCTCTGAAGGGAGGAGAGAACTTCCACTTTGACTATGGCCATGTCTAAATAAGATCGGAGTTGATGAACTCAAGAGGCTTCCATAGCCTTGGCAGCTCATAACAAGAGCCTTGGGTGATTACTGATGTCATAAATAAGAGTGTCAATTGTTAAATCAACAACAGGAGTCACTGTGCACTTACTCCCCATATAGGATTTCTATACTTAATTGTTGTACTATGCGAATTAATGGTAAAACTACTACTAAAACTGTACTCTATACTTTGTGTGTCTATGTGGGTGCAGTCTGTTGAAATCTTCACTTAGTATATACTATGTTGATCTTCTGTATATAAAGATAATTGAAAGTGAATCTTGATGAAGAATGGGATGGGAGAGGTAGTGGGAGGTGGGATGGTTGCTGGTAGGAGGTAGGTTATGCGAGGAGAAGCTGCTATAAACCAAAAGTTGTACTTTG
Source organism: Oryctolagus cuniculus (assembly GCF_051225735.1). Lineage (NCBI taxonomy): Eukaryota > Metazoa > Chordata > Mammalia > Lagomorpha > Leporidae > Oryctolagus > Oryctolagus cuniculus. The sequence goes on along the minus strand of NC_142871.1, from coordinate 100,354,457 downwards.
GAAATTTAACTTATATTTATTAAATAAAAGTTGAAAAAAAGAGAAAATAAATACATAGAATTGTTTTTAAGTAAAGAAAATATATCTGTTTTGTTCAATGATGGCTCTAGGGAAAGAAAGGAACGTAGAATTCAGTTTCCAATCCCAGCTCACCTGTCTTCTGGCTTTGGATTACACTAAGTTATCTGCAAGGCAGTCACTTACCTAGATGGAGTAATAATGCCAATGGACAAATTCCTGACTGGTTGCCTAGCAAATAATGGAGATCCATGTGTCTCCCTTGGTCTTCTCCAACAACGTGAAAGATGGTTAGCAACATGAGATATGGAGTGAGACTGATCTTACTGAGATACTGGCTGCATACTTACTTGCTCATTAACTTTAGGCAAACTATTTCAACACTCAGTGTCTCAGTTTTCTCATGTACTAAGTGTAGTTATTAATACCTGTTTTTCTTGGGTGGTGGATAAATTGTCAATACTATACAAAAGTGCCTTGCATATATAAGACCTTCAGTAAAGATCATTGTAATGACTGTGTTTGTCATTCTTAGTGTCTTCAAGACAGTACTGCAGGTATACTGGTTATTTTATAAAGATTTGCATCCTAAATAGTAAAATAAAAAGTTAAAAAAAGGAAAACCAACAAACACAAATTCATGTTGAAAGAATAAACTTTCAGTAGTTCAATATAATTAATTCATACTGATTCTGCTTGTTTATTATTTTATTTTATGGGTTAATGTTTAAACCTTACCTTTAAACACACACACATACACAACAAATATATACCACAGATGGGCTATATTAATAATAATATTATTATTTGAGAAAATAATGAAAACATAGTTGTGAATCTGGGCTTAGTATCTTCAAGAAGTTCATGGAAAATGCTTGTGAAAAAACTATGAAAATTTTTTGCTCTGAAATTAACAGATTTTAATTTTATTTTTCTGCAAGCATTTTTGACTTACCCTCATCAGAGGAATGAATTAAATGAAAATTAATTCAGAACAGAGCTAGAATGTAGGAGATGGGGTTTTTAACAGACTCTACCTTTTTTTACCTACTCCTCCAGGTTAGTTGACAAAAGCAAACATTGTTTTAGTCCAAAACACAGACCATAGAGAGTTAATTATTATGCTTAGTGCAGCTGGTATAAATATTAAAAAGGGTAAACTGTCAGTGCAGTTAGTCAAGGGCACCCTGGTAGTGTCAAGGATATCTGAATTCACCTTATCTCCCAGCCTTATCTCCTGCACATGTGAGCTTAAGAGAAAAAGGCAGTCATGTATTTGGCTCTTAAGTTCCAGGCTAAAACTGTATCCTGTGAGGACTTGTTGTCCAAACGCTAAGAAAACTGAGCTTCTTACTCAAGGAAGGTGCTCTGTGTGACTGTCAGCATATAAGGGAGACAGCTGTAAGTAACTTAATGTACATAATTGGCATGGGTTGGGGAGATGAGGACAGCAGCTACCCCAGTGCAAAACCTGCTGGGGGATTGTATCATTAGAGAACAAACAATTTTTGATTAGTGGAGAGCTGAGAAATTTTCTTGTGTGTTTGGGTAGGGGCCAGAGGCCAATGCCCTTCTCCACATGTTATATATGCTCCAGGGGTGAAAACAAAGCCAATCAGAAAGTGCAGTCACCCATTTACTGACCCCACGGTGATTCACAACCTGTTTAGAAGAGAAAAACCTTTAGGAAATAACCCTGACTTGCATAATGGCAGAAGAAATTCACCCCCAGAGAGAATGGAGATGATTCAGTGAGATTTGAGATAATTCAGAGAGATTTGCACACATCAGATGAAATAGTCTGCTGAATAAAAGGGAGGGAAGAAGGCAAGTGTGAGTTAGGAATTAAAATATACTTGTAAAAATTGCTTTTTATTAATATATAGAGAGATGATTTCATAGGTAGAGTTCTCAGAAGATAACCTTACTTTCCCTGTCTCCCTTTCCTCCATCAAGCCCCATCCTTCCCTCCTTCCTTCCTTTTTTTTTGTTAATTTTTATGCAGTGTTCAATCCACTCTATAATCACAGACTTAATTCCCACTAACCATAATATTCCACAGTAAAAAGTAGGAAGACCACAGTTTTACAGGAGTGTAAAAAAAGGGTTACAAACAACAATCACAAGATGTCCATTTTATTCCTCTGCATTTTTTATATTCCATATCAACTGCCACATATAAGAGAAGATATATGATACTTGTCTTTGGGGAACTGGCTTATTTCACTAAGCGTAATTGTTTCCAGTTCATCCATTAGTGTGTGTGTGTGTGTGTGTGTGTGTACACCATAATTTCTTTACCTAGTTTTCAGTTGATGGACATCTGGGTTGATTCCATATCTTAGCTATTGTTAATTGAGCTACAATGAACATGGGGATACAGATAACTCTTTTTTTAACTTTTATTTAATAAATTTAAATTTCCAAAGTACAACTTTTGAATTATAGCAGCTTTTCCCCCATAACTTCCCACTCACCCGCAACTATCTCATCTCCCACTCCCTCTCCCATCCCATTCACATCAAGATTCATTTCAATTATCTTTATACACAGAAGAAGATCAATTTATTTTGCTTTTTTTGCGTAAAATTCCATGAGTAGGATGGCTGTGTCATATGGTAGGTCTATTTTCAGATTTCTGAGGAATCTCCATACTGTCTTCCACAATGGACGTACGAGTTTACATTCCCACCAACAATATATTAGGGTACTTTCCCCCACATCCTTACCAGCATTTATTGTTTTTTTTTTTAATTTTTGAATGATAGCCATTCTAACTGGGGTGAGGTAAAACCATGTGTTACTTTTGATTTGCATTTTACTAATGACTGCTGATCCTGAGCATCTCTTCATGTGTTTGTTGATCACTTGAATTTCATTCTTTGAAAAATGCCTGTTCATGTCATGTCCTTTGCCCATTTCATAACTGTATTATTTGTTTTCTTGTTGTTGAATTTCTTGACCTCTTTATAGATCCTGAATATTAATCCTTTATCGGTTGTGTAGCTTGCAAATATTTTCTCCCATTCTGTTGGTTGCCTCTTTGTTGAGTATTTTGTTTACCCTGCAAAAGCTTCTTAGCTTGATGTAATTGCAGTTGTCTATTTTTGCTTTTATTGACTGTGCTTCTGCAGTTTTATTCAAGAAGTCTTCACCAAGACCATTGATTTTCATATGTATACAATCTTAAAATTTGCATGTATATATATATATATTTAACTTCTTTCTATTTTGCACTAGTATCTATACTGTTTTCTTGTCTTATTGCATTAGCTAAAATATTCAAGACTGATATAAAAATAAGTTCATCTTTAATGTATAAAAAAGCTTTTGCTTTTCTATGATTATGTTGTAATCTCCATCATTACTGAATTGATTTTTTGGTGATAACAGCTTTTTGTGGTGTAGTTTTTAACATTTTTCCATGTACAATATCATGGCATTTGCCAGCATGGTATTTTGAATTTCTCCTTTCCAATTTTAATGTTCTTTATTTCTTTCTCCTTCCTAATTGTTCTTACTAATCCTGCCAGTACTATATTGAATAAGAATGGTGATAGTGAACATTCTTGTCTTGTTCCAGATCTGAAGGGAAATTCTTTCAGGTTTTTACAATTCTGTATGATTATTGACTGTTGGTTTGTCATATACAGTCTTTATAAATTTTAGATATGTTCAATCTATACCCATTTGTGTAGGGTGTTTATCATGAAGGGGTATAGAATCTGCTTCCTCCACATCTATGACTGTATGGTTTTTGTTCTGTATTCTCTTGATGTGATTTATGACATTTGTTGATATGCAAATGTTGAACCATCCTTACATCTCCAGGATAAGTTCCACTTGGTTGTGATGTAGGATCCTTTTGTTGTGGTTTTGGATTTGGTTTGCTACTATTTTGTTGAGAATTTTGCATTTATGCACTTCAAAGTTACAGCTCTGTATTGTTCTTTTAGTGTTGTGTCATTGTTGACTTTTTTTTTAATTTTTTTTTTTTTATTTGAAAGCCAGAGTTACAGAGAGAGAGGAGAGTCAAAGAAAGACCTTCCATCTGCTGGTTCACTCCCCAAATGCCCACAATGGCTGGAGCTGGGCCGATCCAAAGCTAGGAGCCAGGAGTTTCTTCAGGGTCATCCACGTGGGTACTGGGAACCAAGCACCTGGGCCATCCTCTGCTGCCCTCCCAGTAGCATTAGCAGGGAGCTGAATCAGAAGTGGAGGAACTGGAACTTGACTGGCACCCACATGGAATGTCGGCATTGCAGGCAGTGGTTCCACCTGCTACCCCACAGTGCTGGCTCCATCATTGTTGACTTTTGGTATCAGAGTGATGCTTACCTGATAAAAATCCTGCAAGAGTTCTATCCTGTTCAATATTTTGCAGTTATTTGAAAGGATTAGAATTAGTTCTTCTTTAAATGTTTTATACTAGTAAAGTAGCCAAGACATCAGAAGTATTTTAATTACTGCTCTAATCTCATTGCTTGTTATAGCTCTGTTTAGATTTTTTGTACTTTCTTGGTTTCTTTTTAACTTATAAGTATCCATTTCATTGAGGTTTTTCAGTTTGCTAGCATATATTTTCTCACAGTAATTTTTATGATCTTTTGTATTTCAATGATGTTGCTTGTAATGTCTGCTTTTTTATCTCTAATTTTGTCTGCATTTATTCTCTTTACTTCTTTGTTAGTCTAGCTAAAGTTTTATCTATTTTGTTAGTCTCCTCAAAAATAGCATATTCTTTTGTTTATATTTTGTATTTTTTTACTTTCAATTTCATTTCTGTCTGCTTTGATTTTTTTTTACATTTTTTTTTTTTGACAGGCAGAGTGGATAGTGAGAGAGACAGAGAGAAAGGTCTTCCTTTGCAGTTGGTTCACCCTCCAATGGCCGCCACGGCTGGCACGCTGCGGCCGGCGCACCACGCTGATCCGAAGGCAGGAGCCAGGTGCTTCTCCTGGTCTCCCATGGGGTGCAGGGCCCAAGCACTTGGGCCATCCTCCACTGCACTCCCTGGCCACAGCAGAGAGCTGGCCTGGAAGAGGGGCAACTGGGAAAGAATCCGGCGCCCCAAGCGGGACTAGAACCCAGTGTGCCGGCGCCACTAGGTGGAGGATTAGCCTATTGAGCCATGGCGCCGGCCCTGCTTTGATTTTTATTATTTCTTGCCTCCTGCTAATTTGGGGTTTGGTTTGTTCTTTTTCTAAGTCATTGAAATGCATTATTAGGTCATTCATTTGAGATGTTTCTCTTTTTTAATGAAAACACTTAATGATTAGCTTCCATCTTAATATTGCTTTTGCTGTATCTCATAGATTTTACTATGTTGTGTTTTTATTTTCATTTATTTCAAGAAAGTTTTTGATTTCCTTTATTTTTTCGGTGACTCATTGGTCACTCAGTAGCATGTTGTTTAATTTCCACATATTTGTTAATATTCTGTTGTTGCTCTTATTGATTTCTAGGTTTAATCCTTTGTGATCTGAGAAGATACATAGTATGATTTTAATCTTCATAAATTTACTGAGACTTGATATGTGACCTAATAGATACATGTTCTATCATAGAGAATATTCCATGTGCTGATGAGAGGAATATGTATTCTGTAGCTATGGATGAAATGTCTTGTAAATGTATGTTAGGTCCATTTGTTCATTAATGTGGTTCAACTCTGATGTATCTGTTGATTTTCTGTCTGGATGATCTCTACATTGATGAGAGTGGGTTATTGGATTCTCCCACTATTATCGTATTGTAGTCTATCATTCCCTTTACATCTAATAGTATTTGCTGTATATATCTGGGTGATCTTGGTGTGCGCATATATGTATTTATTATTGTTATGCTTTCTTGATGAATCAAGATATTTTGATCTACTTATCAAAATATTATGTCTTTTTTGTCTCTTTTTACAATTTTTGTTTTAAAGTCAATTTTATCTGTTATGAGGTTATCCACCCTAGCTTGTTTTTGATTTCCATTTCCCTGTTGCATCTTTTTTACAGACCTTTCACTTTCAGTCACTGTGAATCTTTATTTGTGAAGTGAGTTTCTTATATTCAACATATAGGGCATCCTTGATTTTTAATCCACCCAGCCAATCTAAATCTTCAGGCTGGGGAACTGAATACATTTATATTCAAGGTTAGTAGTGATAGATGAGCATTCATATTTGTCATTTTGTTGATTGTTATTTATTATACCTACTCTGTAGTGAATTTGGTAGTGTCATATATTTTCATGGCATTTATTTCTAATGTAGGACTCCGTTCACAATCTCTTGTCAGGCTGGTCTGGTGGTAGTGAATTCTTTGTTTCTTCTCTGGGAAATATATTTTCTTCCTCACTTCTAAAGGATAGCTTTTCTAGATATAATATTCTTCATTAGAAGTTTTTTAAAACTTTGGATATATCTCTCACTCTGTTCTAGCCTGAAGGGTTTATGCCTTTCTCTTACTGTCTTTGGAAACTTTCCTTGTCTTTAACTTTGCATATTAACTAAAATAAGCATTGGAGATCTTATTTGGTTGTGTTTGTTTGGGGTCCTTTGAGATTTCTATACCTGGATATTCATGTCTCTTTCAGGATTTGGGAAGCTTCAAATATTATTTCATTTAACAAGTTCTCAATCTTCTTATCTCCTTCAGGAATCTCTACAATATGAAGAGTTGGTGGTTTAATGGTTTCCCATATTTCAAATAAGCTTTTTTCATTTTTTTAAGATTATTTTTATGTATGTGATTGCATTATTTTAAAGTCTTTTTCTGTAGATCAGAAATTCTTTCTTTCTTGATCTTTTTTGCCATTGAAACTGTCAATGGTATTTCACTGATTGAAATTTTCATCTCCAAAATTTGTGTTTGTTTCTTATTAATGACTTCTATCTTCTTAGTGAATTTTTCATTCATTTAATCCTTTTATTTCCTCTTTTTTAACTTTTTTAAAGATTTATTTCTTTGAAAGTTGCAGAGAAACAAGAGAGGCAGGGAAGGAGGGAAGGAGAGAGAAAGAAAGAAAGGTATCTTCCATCTGATGGTTCCTTTTCCAAATGGCCACAAGCAGCCGGGGCCAGGCCAGGCCAAAGCCAGCAGCCAGGAGCTTCTTCTGGGTCTCCCACATGGGTTCAAGGGTCCCTAGGACTTGGACTATCTTATGCTGCTTTCCTAGGCACATTAGCAGGGAGCTGGATTGGAAGTGGAACAGCCAGGACTTGAACTAGAGTCCACATGGGATTCCAGTGTCACAGGTTGTTGTTTATCTACTATGCCACAATACTGGCTACTGGTTTCCTCATTTCTTTTTTTTTTTTTTATTTGAAAGGCAGAGTTACAGAGAGGCAGAGGCAGGGCAGGGAGGGGAGGGGAGAGGTCTTCCATCTGCTGGTTCACTCCCCCATATAGCTGCAATTGCTGGAGCTGCACCCATCTGAAGCCAGGAGCCAGGAGCCTTGTCCACGTCTCTCATGCAGATGCAGGGGCCCAAGGACTTGGGCCATCTTCTGCTGCTTTCCCAGGCCATAGCAGAGAGCTGGATCAGAAGTGGAGCAGCTGGAACCTGAATTGGTGCCCATATGAGATGCCAGCACTGCAGGCGGCAGCTTTACTCACTAAGCCACAGCTCCATCCCCTTTCTTCATTTCTATAAGTTGTCTATCTGTATTCTCTTGCATCACATTGAGTTACCTTACAATCATTATTTTGAATTCTGTTTCTGGTGTTACATAGGTTTCCTTTGCTCAGGCTCTGTTTATGGATAACTATTGTGTTCTTTTGGAGGTGTACTGTTACATTGCTTCTTCATATTTCCTGTTTCCTGACATTGATGCCTGTGCATCTGATGAAATACTCCATTTTTCTTTGTTGGAGAGTTTTTACTGGAAAAAAAGAGTATATTCTTTAGATGGAATACAGTATATCATTTGGCTTGTTGCTTTGGCTTTGGTTCTTGCTTATGCCACCTATGAGTTACTTCTTTTGCTTTAATCAATGTCAGCTATGTCTATAAGTGACCTAGTGGTCTATTCTACTGTAGCTTATACGGATAGAAGTATGACTTTGAGGAGAATGCTAGCATCATAGTGTTTGTATCTTCAGTCCCCAGAAGGTTGGGATCAATTACAGTAGGGATTGTGATAGCCAGGAACTTGTTCTTGGTGCTGAAGTACAAAAAGAAGGGCTATCACCTTACCCCATCGGCAAGCTGAAGTGATGCTGGAGCTTATGGCACCAGTATCTGTATCTCTAGAACTGTGTGATGTGTATTGGCCTTTTTTCAGTTCCTGCTTAGAGACTGCAACTGGTGCTGGTGCTTTAATACCAACAGCCCTAACCCCTCTACTGAGGGATGTGAACTGAACCCTGCCCTGGTCCTACTAGGTGACTACAAGGAATACAGATGTTTTGCACTGGTTGGTATGAATCTAGAGAGGTGGAATGCAGGCAGATTTCCCCCTAGTTCATACCAGATATATCCCAGTGGGTTTTGGGAAATTAGTATTGATTCTCCCAATCAATTGGTTGCAGGTATAGTGGGTGTATTACCCAGATTTCTCAGGGTGAGAACTGTTGGGGATAATAGTGGCCACCTGAATGAAGCAGAGTGATGAATATAGAGCCCTAGAGGTACCATGAGTGAAAGTGAATTACTCCGGCTGGCGCCGCGGCTCACTAGGCTAATCCTCCACCTTGCGGCGCCGGCACACTGGGTTCTAGTCCCGGTCGGGGCGCAGGATTCTGTCCCAGTTGCCCCTCTTCCAGGCCAGCTCTCTGCTGTGGCCAGGGAGTGCAGTGGAGGATGGCCCAAGTCCTTGGGCCCTGCACCCCATGGGAGACCAGGATAAGTACCTGGCTCCTGCCATCGGATCAGCACAGTGCGCCGGCTGCAACGCACCGGCCGCGGCAGCCATTGGAGGGTGAACCAACTGCAAAGGAAGACCTTTCTCTCTGTCTCTCTCTCTCTCTCTCACTGTCCACTCTGCCTGTCAAAAAAAAAAAAAGAAAGTGAATTACTCCAAAGATTATAATACCAACGTGAACAGTCTTAGTTCCATAAAGCACAGATGTATAACTGTCCCTCATCCTCATAAGGCACACAAGGTGTTGCTGGAGTTGGTGCCTGAGGCTCCCAGAACCCTGAGCTAGGAAGTCCAGAGGGAACTTTCAGATCAACTCTATTTCTGGAGGGACTACTACTGGTGCTAGCCTCAAGAAGCTGAGAAGAAACCCCTGATATCAGTTAGATAGTGTTAACACAGCTCTGGATTTAATGCCCCGAACTCCCACCATTGCAGGATGCAGGGTGTCTGCTCTCAGCCCAGCAAGTTGCATGACGTTAGTTTTGGTCACTGCTGTCAAGCAGCAGATCAGAGAGCAGCTGTGTGACAACACAGCCAGCTGAGTCCAGTGCTCTGTGAGGGTTTTGGGGAAGGGAGGCAGGCAATGTGGCTTTGCTTTTCAGAGCCAAGCAGTCACTTAGACCTCAGCCAGCTTCCCAGGGTGGAGCTAAAGTCAGTGGGGACTATGGAATTCTCCCTCAGCCAAAACTCAGTGTCAGGGAGTGAGGCAACTTCTGACATTGACTTGGGAAGATGCTGACTTCCAGCCAGCATCTGGCTGTACCACATGGCTGGGAACAACAATGTTTCCTTACTATCTGTCTCATGAAGTCCCTGTTCTTCCCTGTTCTGTCACTTCTCCAGTCATTCCCTAAGCAACATGGTCCTTCCTTTGTTTTGCATGTTATCTTCTACAGCTGAGGTCAGAGTGTCTTCTCTCTATTCACCCATCTTGGGTCTTCTCTAAATTCAATTTTATTTGTTGATTCTGTTTGCTTTCTGAGCTTGCTTTGCTCTTGTATCCTAAAAATAAGATGTGATTTTTTTTTACAAAAGTTTAGTATATGTGATATTAATAATGCAAAATTGTATATGCACATCTGTGTGTTTATGTGTTATGTGTGTTAAAAAGTACAGAAAAGTTACATTTTGAACTAACTCTTTATTTGTAGGGATACCCTTAATATATTGTTGTTTGAAAAAAATCAAATTGCCATGGAATGTGTGTTTTTCATTTTTCAAAACAATTTGTTAATATATAATATAAAACTTGTCTCTTTCAAGTATACAGTTCAGTGTTCCTTAGTAATTTACTCAGTGATGCCATCATCACTCATAATTCAGTTTGAGAAGATTTTATTCCCACATAAGGTCTTTATGCCTATTTAAAATTAGTCCTCTTTCCCTTTCCAGTTCCAGGCAATCACGAATCTACTTTCTGTTTTTATGAATTTACCTCCTCTGGATTTTCCAAATAATTGAATATAAATCAATTTTGTATGAGTAAATAAGCTTACATGTGTTGATATGAACAAGGGGAAAGCTGAGGAAGGATACAAATCTGACTGTAGACATTGACTAAAATCAGAAGGCTGGGATGAGAGCATTCTTTTTAAAAAATACTAACTCAACAAAAAAATATCAACAGGAAATTCACAAAAGGTACTTGACAAATAGCAAAGAAATACATTAAGAAAAATCACCTATGATGAAGAGTAAAATATTTTCACTATCTGACTTCAGAAGACTAGTAACATTGTTTTGATGGGGGATTTTGAGGAATGGTCATTATCATGCATTGCTGTTGGGAGTTCTAAGTAATTTAGTGTGTTTTGAAGTACAATTTATTAGCATCTTTCATTATTTAAAGTGAATTTACTGTGAACAATTTCCATTTTATCTTTCCAAATCCTAGGGAAATTGCATGAGCAGTATTTTATTTTGTAACAGTAAAACAGAGACCCTTTACACATTGACACATGTGCTTGTTATGTATGTATGCAAATACACATGCATATAGATAAACACACAAACACACAATATAGTATAGTATTGTAAGGAGACACATGAGGAGAGTCTGGGCACTACCAGGACCTAAAAGGTTATCCTCTTCAGCACTATCTTCCAAATTGGTCTCATCTTCTCTTGCAGGACCCTTCACATAATCCCCGCAGTATGCACTAGTCTCTTCTGTTCACAGACTCGCCAAGCAGGGTCTTTCCATTTTTCCTCTCCCTAGAATGACTCTTCCTTCATACGTGAGTCCAGCTATGGTTTGGGTCTCTGTTCTCAGCCTCACATAAGAAAGGTCCTTTCTAAAACCTCCTGCTATGGTAGCATGCCTATTCATGTCTCCAGTTACTCCCTAACCCTTTATTCCTATTTACATACCTTATAGCACTACCTCACTTCACATAGATTACCAGTGTGTCTGATTATTGATTGCTACTTCCTGTGGGAATATAAGCTTTCTAATGATGAGGACTAGTTGCTTCTCTAAGGCCTTATTAGTGTCTGGCTCCATGCTGGGCACTAAATAAAAAGTATGTGTGAATGAGTGGACTAGATTGAAACAGTTACCAGAACTTGTAGGAGAGGAAAATTTCAGATTTCAGTTTTAATCTATGTAATTCTTCATTTTTAGTATTTTTAAAAAAACATGTTTACTTATTGGTATGCTATATTTTAAGGTGGTATATATTTACATATTAGATACACTACTTTTTACTAAGTCATTTTAAAAACCACAGATCAAAAGAAAATTAGTTTCTCACTTTACCAAATTAATCCGAGAAGCATGATTTTTAGTTATATTTGTCGCTCCCCCTCTTCGTGGAGGAACGAAACTGGACCCTGCGCTGTTCTTTTGTCTGCTCGGCCCTCCCCGGGTTTGCTGCTGGTTCTTCCCGGGTTGGCTACCGTCCCTTCCACCTCCGTGGAAGGGCGGTTCCCCCTGCCACTTTCCCCACTTCCGCGGGGGAGAGGCACACCACCGGCCGGCTCTCTCAGGGGCTGCACAGGTGTTCCTTCAGATAGATGTTCCTCTTAGATGTTCCTGGGACATGTTGTCTCTCTCCTCCTTTATAGTCCTCTTCCGCCAATCCCAACTCTGCTACCCACACGCCGAGTACGCTGCTCTCCTCCAATCAGGAGCAGGATCAGCTCCTGCAGGTCATCACTCAAGTTGGCGAGAGGCAGCTGCGTAGAAGTTGTTACTCCCTTCTCAGCGCCATATTGTGGGAGAGCAGATGCATAGAATAAGTCTTAATTCCAGTAACAGTCTAGTCCGAGTTGCTCCCCACAATATTATTCCAAATTACCTAAATTATTGAAAACTTAAAATAAATTAAAAGTCCTCATTTTAGATAAGGTAAGACATTTGAACTTTGATTTGTGATAGTACAGGAATAATTATGAGGAAAATAGCAGTTCATTTCTTTGTATTTAACTTTTGTGGAGTAACTGTAGCATTGGTCCAGATGGACAGGGAGCAGCCTCCCATATTTCTACTACTATAAAGGAAAAAAAAAAACCTCTTTTTGTAGATGTCTAATTTCTAAGAGAAGCCGTGTTGTTGTAGCAAACTGTTTAAAGCAGTGATTTATAGTAAATACTGAGTATTTCTTCTATTGCAATCTGATTTTTTTTAAAAAATCACTTGAGCTTATCAGCCTTGCTTAAAAAAAAAGTTTTCCTCATTTTACAACATTGCAAATTTCCAATTACCAATCAGAAGCATTGGGTCTGTTTAAAGTAAAATTTTACGTTCCTACTAGTAATAGAGCTGAAAAGTCAGAAATTATGTGGGTAACATAATAAAATAGAGGCAGAGCATTCTGTAATGAAGATATCCGGATTCTGAACCACTCTAAGTAAGGTATCTCAGCATTCAGAGTTTTTAAAGATGAATACTTTGTCCTCAGAAGTTAGAGTCTTAGAAAGAGGAAATACTCTGTTATATAGTATGATGCATTCTGATTAAATATTTCCACATGATGTGATTGTTGTATTTAAACTTAATGCCCTAAGCTCCTTAGGATGGTTATTTTTATTTTGGTCCATTTCATAAAAAAGGACACTCATTTCATCAACAGAGGGCAGACCTTGTTGTGTGGATGCTGTGGAACCCGTCACAGCCCAGGGGTATTCTGATCAAAAATGACAGCCTCTAGACTTCGTGTCCCATCTTCAGTAGGTTCAGAACCAACAGAATTCTCAGTTCATATTTTCATATACCTAAGAAACATCAACATTTACATAATACAGACTCAAGTATAATTGTTTTCCAAGTTTTATCACTGATCTAAAAATGTATAGTCTTCCTAAGGGTTTTGAGTTGAGAACAAGCCTAGGAGGTAAAGGGAATCATCTCTGGATGTTCATTTTCTTTTTCCTTTACCCACTTGGCAGTCAAACTTCGTAATCTACCACATTACCTGACTTAAGTGCAGTAAGTTGTACTTACCTTTCATTTTTTGACAGGCATGGATTTCCTTACTGCCAACAATACTTTTTTTAAAGTTTTTATTTATTTATTTGAGAGGTAGAGTTACAGACAGTGAGAGGGAGAGACACAGAGAAAGGTCTTCCTTCTGTTGGCTCACTCCCCAAATAGTCACAACGGCTGGAGCTACGCCAATCTGAACCCTTGAGCCAGGAGCTTCTTCCATGCGGGTTTAGGGCCCAAGCACTTGGGCCATTTTCTACTGCTTTCCCAGGTCACAGCAGAGAGCTGGATTGGAAGGAGAGCATCTAGGACTTGAACTGGTGCCCATATGGGATGCTGGCACTGCAGCCGGAGGATTAACTTACTGTGCCATGGCGCTGGCCCCCCCAACGATACTTTGATAGACCTTTCTGTACATCCTCTAGGAGTAAATAATTTCTTGCCAATGTTTTCACTCATGGAGAGTTTAACAGATTGAAACAGATCTACTAAGCTAGCCATCTAATAACAGTTACGAAGTTCATAGAAAGATTAATTGTAAAGTTACTTGCTCTATGCGTGCATGGAGGAGTGACATAAGAAAAAAGCCAGCTCCTCTCCAGCAGATACAGTGCAAGCCAAATGTACATGACAGTATCAGTGTGCTGTTAATGGAGAATAGCTCCAAAGTGGCATCCATGCTATTAATTTCCCAATCCTCACCTTCCTCTAAAGGATTTAAATACACCTTGAAATTTTGTGAATTTAAGTTAAATGAGCAATAGAATTAGCATCTGTTGTTGTTACAGTTGGTAAATTAGGGGCTGCAATTTGAGACAAAGATCTCATTTAAAAAAGTACATTGTCCCTAAGAATGATAATGTTGAGTAGTGGCCAAAATGTTTAGTGTTCAAATGTATAAAATTTCTCTTCAAATGAAGATGAAATGAAGAGACACCTAATTAATTTTTCTTCATATTTTGACATTATATAAATTTAAACTTTACTACACAATTTAAATAATCTAGGGAAAAGTATATAGAGAAATTCTAAGTTTATAAGAAATATTTAAGGAAACTGAGAATAATTACTGGGTGCCATATTTTCAAAGTATGTTTTTCATAACCCAATATGCTTAGAGTAGTGTTGATGTAAAGAAGGGTGGTGATAGAAATTCTGAGTCACTAGACTTGGATTCAGGTGGTCTGTTTTCATCTTAGGGCTGCTCATCAAATGTGACTGTGCACAAGTTATCCAAATGCAGTTTCCTTCCCTAGGAAGTGATGGATATTGGGTTAGATGGCCTATTAGCTTCTTTCAAATTCTAACATTCTAGTAATAAAAGGTTTATACTTTGTGCTCTTTAGATAAAATATCTTTTATCATGTTTTTAAAACAAATATTAAAAGTAACATTTTGCATTTGCCTTAGTGGTTAATGGGTGTAAAATATTTTTATGATGTCTTATAGGAGATCATTTTAAAATTTGTAAACAAAGCCTGGAGTGGAAGCTAATTTGATTTCTGTGTTCCTCTAAATATCAAGCACCATTCTAGCCACTCTTAACATAAATTATCTTTTACAAGTGAAAAAAATCATTATACTAAGCATTAATATTCTCTTTTTATAGAGAAGGAAATCCAAGCCCAAATTGACTCACTGTGTTTCCCAAGGCAATAGATGTATTAGTGTGCCTGACACCAAATACTGTGTTTTTCAGCTACAGTACCATTTTAAATGAAATGCCTTTTTATTCCTTGGAATAAAATGAGATATTTTTATTATTTTAAATTGATGTGCTGATTGAAATTGGTAGAACATAAGAAACGACCAGCATGTATTCCAGCAGGTTACACAGTAAATTGCTTGGCTCTAATATGACCTCTTTCCATTTCCTGAGAAAAATAGCCATTATTCATATACTGTTTCTGAAATCAGAACTCATTCTCAGATCATATATAATAATGCGGAAAATAGCTGTTTTAATGAGTGGTTGCAGACTTCTCTCAGTGTGAAATCTCTGTCAAATAACATTTTCCATTATGTATATAGAAATGAGGTTAACTCCAGCTTAAAATTAAGCAGGAATCATCTTTCAGTGACAGGTGTTTCTGTTATGTTATGATATCATTTCCAAGGTAACTAAACAGAGCACCATAAAGGAAGGATTATGTTAGCAGGTGTGAAATAAACAGCAGGAGAACACTTTACAAAAACTTTATGAAATGTTATAAAGAGATGACATTTTTGGTAAACATTGCCACCAGCAATATTACATATGGAGTTAGGGAAGGAATAAAAAATGTACCTAGGATATTAAGTACATAGTGGGAACTAGTCCAATGTTAATTTGTTCACTCTAGAGGAATTCTTGCAAACAGATTTCTGCTCAGTAGAGTTGTTATGAAGCAGACTATTTTTGCTAGTTCTTTGGTGACCATCTTACGTTAATCGCAATATGTTGGTAAGTTATGGATACAATCATGTCCAGATTACAGTGATAATGGTGGTTTATGTTTTCCTTTGTATTTTTTAAATTAATTTTTTTAATTTCTTTTTGACATGTAGGCTTATAAAATTCTCTTAAATTGCTGATTATCTTAAGAATGTGAGCTTAAGTAAACCTAATTTCTTAGATGTGTGGTTAGCAGTTTCTTAGAGGACGAAAGACCTTAGAAAACAGATGTTGAGCTGGTCTTGCTTCTTTTAGAAGTTGTTATTTATTTATCTACTTGAGAGAATGATAGAAGGCAATCCATGTCTCCTATGTGGGTGACAGGAACCTTGAGCCATCACCACTGCCTCCCAGGGTGTGTATGCAGTGGCAAAAGGATGGAGACAGGAATTGGAGCCAGGGAATACAACCAGGAACTTTGATGTGGGATGCAGGCATCTTAACTGGTATCTTACAGACTAAGCTAAATGCCCACCCCTGGTCTTGTTTCTATTCAATTAATAAGGAATATCAGAATAGGAAATTGGTGGTTAGTATTGTGGCCCAGTGACAAGTTGTGACTTGCAAAGCCAGAAATCCCTATCACAGTGCTGGTTTGAATCCTGGCTGCTCTGTTTCCATTCCACCTTCCTGCTAATGTGCCACGGAAGGCAACTAGCAGATGATGGTGTATGTGCTTGGGTTTCTGCACCCACATGGGAGACTGGACAGAGTTCCTGAATCCTGGCTTTGGGTTGATCCAACCCTGGTTTTTGCAGCCATCTGGGGAGTGAACCAGAGGATAGGTCTTTGTATCTCTGTCCTCCTCTCTTTCTCCCACACTGTTGTTCTGGCTACATGTAAGTAAATATATATTTATACCAGAGAGTTGCTTTAAGAGCATATTTCTGGAGAAGAGACAATCAGTTTTAATTACCCCATGAAATCTGGCAACATAAAGCATTCCCAACAAATCGTGTTTACAAAGTCTCAACCATATTTTCTTGATATTTGAGAAGAGTGGCAAATTTGAGATTAGGAGATCTTGGTAAAGAGAGGGATACAGACAAGAGGTGGAATCAATGGAGGGCAGAAAGGTATGTGGTATTTCACAGCTTCTTTGATCATGAATTGTAATTCTGTAAGTTCAAACTTTGGTGACCAACAGACCTTCCTAACCAAACTGCAATTTCTTTTTTTTTTAACTTTTATTTAAAGAATATAAATTTCCAAAGTACAGCTTATGGATTACAATGGCTTCCCCCCCCCCCAATTAACGTCCCTCCCACCCACAACCCTCCCCTTTCCCGCTCCCTTTCCCCTTCCATTCACATCAAGATTCATTTTCAATTCTCTTTATATACAGAAGATCAGTTTAGCATACATTAAGTAAAGATTTCAACAGTTCGTACCCACATAGAAACACAAAGTGAACAATACTGTTTGAGTACTAGTTATAGCATTAAATCTCAATGTACAGCACACTAAGGACAAAGATCCTACATGAGGAGTAAGTGCACAGTGACTCCTGTTGTTGACTTAACAAATTGACACTCTTGTTTATGGCATCAGTAATCACCCTAGGCTCTTGTCATGAGTTGCCAAGGCTATGGAAGCCTTCTGAGTTCACCAACTCTGATCATATTTAGACAAGGTCGTAGTCAAAGTGGAAGTTCTCTCCTCCCTCCAGAGAAAGGTACCTCCTTCGTTGATGATCTGTTCTTTCCACTGGGATCTCACTCGCGGAGATCTTTCATTTAGGTCATTTTTTTTTTCCAGAGTGTCTTGGCTTTCCATGCCTGAAATACTCTCATGGGCTTTTCAGCCGGATCCGCATGCCTTAAGGGCTGATTCTGAGGCCAGACCAAACTGCAATTTCAGTGTAGGATGACTCCTCAGGCCACAAAAAAGGGGGCATAATTTTCAAGCACAACAAATAACTCTTCTACGTTATCATATGTCTGTATATTTTCTGCTAGAAGCCTGACACTTCAACAACAAATGCACAGAGGTGGGCAAAGCACCATTTCTTGGGTAGCTTGTCCATGGTCATAACAGGTGGTAAATCACAGAGGTAGACTTGGACAAGTCAAAGATGGAAGCCTGAAATGCAGGCCAGGTCTTTATATATATTTAGTATATTATCGTGATCAAATGACACATTCTAGAAGTGTCCCTACTAATATATTTTAAAATATTTATTTACTTACTCAGAAGTTAGTGTGACACAAAGAAAGGGAGAGATGGAGACAGACAAAAAGAGAGGAAGATAGCTATCTGCTGGTTCACTGACAAAATGCCCTCTATATAGCCAGGGAAAGGCCAGGCTGAAGCCAAGAGGCCGTAACTCCATCTGAGTCTCCCACATGAGTGGAAAGGACCTGAGTACTTAGGCCATCACATGTTGGTTTCCCAAACTGATTAGCAGGAAGCTGGATTTGGAAGTGAAGCAGCCAGGACTCCAACTGACAATCTAATAGGGGATGACATATCACAAGAGATGGCTTAACCTACTATGCCACAATGCTAGCCCCCATTTTAATATGCATTTGTTTATTTATTTATTTGAAGGTGGGGGAGGGAGAAAGCCTGAGAAAGATAGCAGTCTCCAATCTGTGGGTCTGTTCCACAGATGCCCACATTGGATGGAGCTCCACTGGACCAAAGCAGAAACCTGGAATACAACCCAGATCTCCCATATAGGTGATAGGAACCCAATTACTTGAGCAATCACTGCTGCCTCCCAAGATTTGCATTAGCAGAAGACTGGAGTCAGGAGCCAGATTTGGTTATCAAGCCCAAGTACTCCATCTTAAACAGCATCTTACATGCTATGCTAAGTGCCTACCTGCAACTTTTTTGACATCTTTAAAGGCATCTTTATGTAGTCTGTTCTGAACTGTGTCACCAACTTTAGCTTCAAAATGTCCTTGTGCATTCTGTATCCACTGTGCATGTGCATATGTGTACTTGTGTATTTGGTGTTATCATGGTGCTCACAGAGATTTTCACAGTAGCAGAACTTTAAAATAGAAGCAGGATATGCATATACATGTGTATGTGTGTGTGTGTATTCCCCTCACACTGTTCTTCCTTAAAACATCCTAACTAATTAAATTTTGAGTCCTTGGGCTCTGAATCAGTTTGCTTATCTTCAAAATAAGGGAGTTGACTTCATTGATTCTTTTTCAGCTTTAAATTCTAGATCTGGATCAGGGTATGTATTGATTTTTTAAAGCATCAGTAAGGACATTTCTCCTCAGTGTAGAGCAGACATTTGAAGTGACTATATCTCAAGACTTATTAATCTTCACCTTTGCAAGAACTGCAATAGCATATTGTTCTCATAAAAATATAGCACAAATTAAATTTTTACATAGCCACTTTACATCTCTGTTATCTCTAAAATGCTAAAGTAAATACATTGTAAATTTATTTCAATACTTATGCAACAAAATCAAAATAAATATCATCATATTGCATTACAAATCAGCTAAAACCACTTGCAGTACACTTGTAGTTGTGCAATGTTAGGTTTATATACGTGATGCACCAAGAGAGAATGTTCCAGCTGAGTCTTAGTAAAGGTTCTGATAACTATTCAGAAGTATCCCTAATTTGAATGACCAGTTGCTTTTATTTGATGTGATGATTATTTTGATAGAAGATTACCAAGGCTTATACAAAAAGCATGACAATCACTAACAATGTCTCCTTAAATACATTACTTTGGAAAATCTGAAGAGTCTAACAAAACTGTTACATGTATGCGTTTCATTGCACAGGTCAATGTAATGCTACAGAAACATTTTTTTATATTTTAAGATGCTCAGAGTTTTAAAAGCATAAGATATGAAAGGTCCAAATTTGTTTGGCTGCCTCTAGATTTAAAGTATGCAAGAGGAGACACTGTTGAGAACATAACTCTCACCTAATGAAGGCATTGAATTAATTATAAGCATGAAAATGCTATTGATTATATTGCTTCATGATATCTCTGCTACTCTGAAATGAATTATTTCTGCTTTACAGAATACTTGATTCCCGGAATGAATTTATATATATATATATGAATTATTTATATTTTATTTGTATATTATATATATATATATTCTTGGTACGTGTGTGTGTGTATGTGTGTATGGAACACCTATATGTGAAACAGCTATAATTGTAACATACTAGGAGGATAATTACATTTACTAAATAAATCTTAAGATCCTCTCTGTGTGTGTGTCCCTCTCTCTGTTACTCTGCCTTTCACGTGAAATAAATAAATCTTAACAAAACAAATCATCTACATGCTATGAGAAGTTAACAAAGGTGAAAGAAACTAGTGAGATGAATGACTGAAATTAGCAAGATGGGAGAATTGAGCTTTCTACTACTGTCTCCTTACAGATGTACTGATTTTGACAGCTGCCCACAAATAACAATATCTTCTTGAATGTCTGGGAATCATTTATGGGAAGTCCCAGTACATTGTTGGAGCATGGAATCCAAGAACAGACACTTTGGGGAGAGTAAAAGGAACAATTTTACCTTGCCTGCATCACTTTCCTCAAGGCAGCACAGCTCAGTGCCCACAAAAACTGTTTGTCCCTCAGTTTCTCCCCCAGAGGATTGTGAGTGTGTAGTGCATGGGGTCTTGGCTCCACTAGGTATGCACAATGCTGCCCAAGAGGCCCACTTCCTGTTTGCCTCATCAGATGATTGAGAAATCTGCATAGCTGAATACCTAGGAGAGGCTGGGGAGCAGGGAAGCAGACAGATCCTACTAGGGACTCCATGGATTCATTAAGAAACTGTCCACCCACCACTTGGGACACCTCTCCTGTGGACCCCCAACCAGCTAACCCACGAGTACTCCAAATGGATATTTCCTGTGTGCCCTACAGACAGCAAGTACAAGTGTCTTGAATGGAGAGTTGACTTAACTCTGTGAGCTTGGAATAAATGCACAGAAAAATGAGTGTTTCAGGGCATTTCTCTAGGGAAAACCACTGCAGATCTCATAACATGGTCAGGCTTTTCAGGCTAGCAAGAAGGTGTGGAACCATGAAAACGTGGATAGTCGAAGCAATCTTGGGCAAGAAGAACAAAGCTGAATGTATCACACTTCTTTATTAAAATTATATCATAAAAGTATTGTCACTGAGGCCAACACCCTGGCATAGCAGGCTAATCCTCAGCCTGCTGTGCTGGCATCCCTTATGAGTATCAGTTAGTATCCTGTCTGCTCCTCTTCGAATCCAGCTCTCTGCTTATGGCCTGAGAAAGCAGTGGAAGATTGCCCAAGTGTTTGGGCCCCTGCACCCAAGTGGTAGACCCAGAAGAAGCTCCTGGCTCCTGGCTTTGGATCAAACCAGCTCTGAATATTGTGGCCATCTGGGGAGTGAGCCAGTGAATGGAAGATCTTTCTGTGTCTCTAACTCTTTCTGTAACTTTACCTCTAACATAAAAAAAAATATTGTCATCAAGACAGTATGGTACTGGAATTAAAAAAAAAAAAGACATAAAGCACAATGGAACTGAATAGAGCTTTCAGAAAGAGGCTTATAGATTTATAGTCAGTTGATTTGGACATCTTTAACAAAGATGTCAATGGGTAAAGGATAGTGTCTTCAAGAAACGCTGTTAGAAAACATGAATTATCCATATGGAGGAAGGGGGAGAGAGAGAGAGAGAGAATGAGTGCAATGAGGGAAAGGAAGTAATAAGTTTGATCTTTTTTACCATGCACAAAAAATTGAAAATTATGTCTTCACAAAAATTAAAAGGAAGGAAGAGTATTGGTGGAGGGAAAAGGAGTAGGGCGGAAGTGTGGTTATCTTCTTATAACAGAACCTGAAATCTGTTTTCTCTCTATTTTTTGAAAGAAAGGTATTAAAAACTTAAATACCTAAAACCATAAAACCCCTGAAGAATATATAATAGGGAAAACCACTGGGACATTGGTTGTGATAATGATTTTTTTGGATATGACACCAAAAGCACAGGCATCAAAAGCAAAAATATAAAAGTCAGGATGATTCAAACTTAAAAAGTTCAAACTAAAATGTTTTTGCATAGCAAAGGAAGCAATAAAAATAATGAAAAGAAACCTATTGAATAGGAGAAAATATTTGCAAACCATGTGTCCAATAATTGGTTAATATCCTAGATATGTATGAAATTTAGCCAACTCAGTAATGTACAAACACGCCTATGAAAATGGTCAAAGGACCTAAATAGACATTTTTGCAAAGAAGACTAAAATGACAGATGAACCTAAAGAACAATATTAAAGTGAAATAAGCCAGGCACAGAAGGACAAATACCATATGATTTCACTTAGATGTGAATTCTAAAAAAGTTGAACTCAGAGAGTAGGGGAGTGGTTGCCGTGCAGAGGCTGGGGTGAGAGAAATGGGGAGATGTCAGTTAAAGGGCACAAACTCCCTCATAAGATGAGGAAGTTCTGGAGACCTCATGAATAGTATGATGACTGTAGTTAAAAATGATATATTTGTATGGGGCCGGCGCCGTGGCTCACTTGGTTAATCTTCCACCTGCGGCGCCGGCATCCCATGTGGTGCTGTGTTCTAGTCCCGGTTGCTCCTCTTCCAGTCCAGCTCTCTGCTGTGGCCCGGGAAGGCAGTGGAGGATGGCCCAAGTGCTTGGGCCCCTGCACCCATGTGGGAGACCAGGAGGAAGCACCTGGCTCCTGGCTTTGGATCGGCTCAGCGCCGGCCATGTCATCCATTTGGGGAGTGAACCAATGGAAGGAAGACCTTTCTCTCTCTCTCTCTCTCTCTCTCTCTCTCTCTCACTGTCAAATAAAAATAATACTAATAATAATATATGTGTGAAGAGAGTAGATCTTATCTCTCTCTCTCTCTCTGTCTCTTTCTCTCTCTCTCTCTCTCTCTCTCTCACACACACACACACAGAAAAGGTAACTGTGATCTTATGTACCTGTTAATTCACTTGGTTTTGGTAATCACTACATAGTGTATAAATATACCAAAAGACTGGCTTGTGTGCCTTAGATATATATTAAAATTTTTACAGTTTTTAAACATTTTCTAGCATGCACATAAATTATACATATTTATGCAAATCATGCAATACAATAGAAGCTTATATTGTGTAATTTCTAATGAGGGAACACATATCTGTCTCCTCAAACATTTAACATTTCTTTGTGGTAAAAACATTCAACATCCTATCTTATAGATTTTTTTCAAATAGATATGCAGTACATGAATATTCTCTCTATTCACCCTACTGTGAAGTCTAACCACTGAACTTCTTACTCCCTTTAACTGTAACTTAGTATCAGTTAGCTAGCCTTTCCCCATGCTTCCATACCATCTTCATTACCCAGCCTTTGGTAACAGGCATTGATACTTTTAACTTCCATGGATTCACCGTTTCATATGGCATAAACTTTTTATTTGTCAATTATACACCAATAAATATAGAAAGAAAGTGAATTGGTTAATGTGAAATTTTTGCCAAATGTATAGCTATTTTATTCACATATAACTAAACAATTTACTAAGTAACATTTATTGAAATACATTATATGAATATGTGGCTACCAGAAAACCCAAGACATGTCTTTTGCAAGTATCTTGTGCTGACTTGTATTTAGAACAGGTAAGAATCACCTGCCAAAATAATAAAGAAATTGCTGTAATTTTAATGATAACAATGATGTTTTAAAAAGCAATGTGCCTGATTGTATGTAGGGATAATATTCAAAAAACAACGTAAGTTCCTAAAGTTTCCTTCTTCAGCATTGTCTTAGTTCTTTTGGCCTCTGGCAAGCCTACAATAATTTTAGAATCTCCTTATACCATCTTTGTTATATTCTTGGAAAACTTTTTCTGGTTTGCATGTGTGGAAATGGATTGCATCAAATATATAGAGGGGTTTTGGAACCACACATTCATACATCTGTTATTCTATAGGTAATGAATGTCCTTCAGTTTTTATGGTAGGTAAGGTCAAATTCTGCTCTGTTCTTCCATTTTCTTGCTGATTTTTATTCTGTATGTTCTATCATTTAATTTAAAATGTGTTTATGTTCCCCACTACTTTTGTGATTCACCTGTTTTTCTTTCATTTGTCAAGTTCTGATTTACATACCTTGCTATGTTGTTTAATCATATAAAATTTAATGTATTGTCCTTGGGATGAATTAATCAGTCATCATAATGAAACTGTCCTTTTGTCTCTAGTAAGGATTTTAGTCTAGTCTACTAAAACTGTACTAGTTTCTTCTATTTAATGTGGGCATGATATTTACTTTTCTCTCTCTTCATTGCATATTTTTGTATCCTTATATTCATGGAATTCTCCTAATTAGAAAACCATTTGGTTAAATCTTTTACAAAATCTTGTGTGATGATTTTTTTTTTTTTTTGGACAGGCAGAGTAGACAGTGAGAGAGAGAGACAGAGAGAAAGGTCTTCCTTTGCCATTGGTTCATCCTCCAATGGCTGCCACGGCCAGTGAACTGTGACCTGCGCACCGCACTGATCTGAAGGCAGGAGCCAGGTGCTTCTCCTGGTCTCCCATGGGGTGCAGGACCCAAGCACTTGGGCCATCCTCTACTGCCCTCCTGGGCCACAGCAGAGAGCTGGCCTGGAAGAGGAGCAACCAGGACAGAATCCGGCACCCCAACCAGGACTAGAACCTGGTGTGCCGGTGCCTCAGGCAGAGGATTAGCCTATTGAGCTGCGGCGCCGGCTTGTGTGATGATTTTTTTTAAGTTGGAACATTTTATTTGTTTACATACTATTTAATTGGCATTGTATTTGTATATAAGCTCAGCATAATACTTTTTTTCAGATTTATTTATTTGAAAGTCAGAGCTACACAGAGAGAGGAGAGGCAGAGAGAGAGGTCTTCCATCCACTAGTTCACTCCCCAGATGGCCACCATGGCTGGAACTACAGCGATCCAAATCCAGGAGCCAGGAGCTTCTTCTGAGTCTCCCATGTGGGAGCAGGGGCCCAAGGACCTGGGCCATCTTCTACTGCTTTCCCAGGCCACAACAGAGAACTGAATCAGAGGAAGAGCAGCCGGGACTTGAACTGGCGCCCATAAGGGATGCACTAAGCCACAGTGCCAGCCCCCATCATAATACTTTATATTATCTATTTCTCCTTTAATATATTTTTGAATTAGTTACATTAAGCATTCTGTCCTCCATAATTTTGTCAATAATATATTTTCTATTATTTTATTTTTATCCATAAATTATTACTCATACTTAGTATGGGTTAATATATTTACCACTTCTTCAAAAATATAAGAAATTTATACTATTTTTTAAAGATTTATTTATTTGAAAGTCAGAGTTACACAGAGGAGAGGCAGAGAGAGAAACACAGAGAGAGAGACAGACAGAGGTCTTCCATCCGATGGTCCACTCCCCAACTGGCCACAATGGCCAGAGCTGTGCCGATCTGAAGCCAGGAGCCAGGAGCTTCTTCCGGGTCTCCCACAAGGGTGCAGGGGCCCAAAGACTTGGGCCATCTTCTACTACTTTCCCAAGCCATAGCAGAGAGCTGGATCAGAAGTGGAGCAGCCGGGTCTCAAACCGGCGCCCATAAGGGATACCAGTGCCCATATGGGATGCCGGCGCTTCACAGCACCGGCCCCTACTTATATTATTTTATATATATATTAAAACATACTATTTTAATATGCTTTTTCCTGTAGAAACTTTTTGTTATTCTTATGATTTATTCTCTGGGATAAATATTTAATTATTCTTACCTACTAGCAATATTCATTTTTAAATATTTTATTTATATAAAAGAAACAAATTTCTTATATATACAGTTTTAAGAGCATAGTGTACCCTCCACTCTACCCTCCCTCCATCCCTCCCACAACTCCACCCTGCGCCCTCCTTCTTTTCTTACTTTTAAATTTCACAATGACTTATTTCAATTTTTTTATAATCATAGGCTTAACCCTCTACTAAACAATATTCATTTTTTTTAATTTAAAAAATGTAACTGACATAAAGCTGTACATATTTATGAGATACTATATGATGCTTTGATACATGTATTCATTGTGTGTTTTCCAATTAGAGTAATGGATCTGTCTCCTCAAACATTTAATATTTCTTTCTGTTGAAAAACATCAAAAATTATTCTTACTTCTTTTAGAGAAATACACAGCACCTTATCATAGCCCTTGTCACCCTACTGTGCCATACAGGAGCAGCAGTTCTTAGTGCCCATGAATCAACCTTTTCCTGTCTCTTCCTTCCCCCTTTCCCTCCCCAGCCTCTGGTAACCACCCTTATACTCTCCACTTCTGTAAGATCAACTCTTCTAGATTCTGCATATGAATGAGATCACATGGTATTTGTCTTTCTGAAGTTGCCCTATTTCTCTTAAGCATATTTAGTTTTACCAACTGTTACTCTCTATTTTTCCAGTATCTTTGTTTGCATTTGTCCTCATTTTTCTTGCACTAAAAGTTTTTATTAGTGTTACCTTCCTATGAGTCTGCTTATAACACATTCACTTCTGGTTTGAATAAAAAAATCTATTTTTAAAAAAACCAATATTTGCAGTCTTTAAGACTTCATTAAGCATTTATTTTGCTTCATCACAAACATATAACTGCATTGTGTTCTTGTCTAACTTCTATTATGAGGTCAGTTATCAATATTACATTAGACCTTTGGAAACAATGTGTCTTTTTCTCTTTTTTTTTTTTTGAAAGCTTTTTCTTTGATTTTCTGTAGTTTTATTATGATGTACGTAGCCCTTGTCTTTTTTTTTACTATGTTCTGTTCATGGTTTGCAGCAGTCCTTAAATCTGTAATTTGATTTATATCAATAATATCTTTCACTTGTGATTTATTTCACACTGCTGTAGTAGGATATCATGGACTGACTTAAACAACATTTATTCCTCACCTTACTGATAGAATTAGGCATCAACGTGAGAGCAGATGTGGTGTCTGACTTGGTATCTGGTGGGCAGGATGGCTGCAGGAGAGAACAGTCTGGTCTTTTCTCATAAGGCCATGCATCTGACCATGAGGGCTTCAGTCTCATGAACCCATCTAAACTTAGTTGCCACACAAGGCTCCAGCTCCAAATGCTATCGTGTTGGAGAGAACCATTATAATATACAAATTTGACGGTGACACAGACACTCGGTTTACAGCAATTTTGGAAAGCCTATGGCCTCATGTACTGCTTTTGCTTCATATTCTGTATTCTGTTTCAGATTCCTTATTCTCCCCTTATAGGTGCCAATTGAACAAGTTAAACCTTGGTTCCAGTTACACGTGTTAAAACTTTTCAGGGGCAGCACTGTGGCATAACAGCTTAACTCTCCACCTGGGAAGCTGGCATCCCATATGGGCACCAGTTCCAGACCCAGCTGCTCCACTCCCATCCCACCTCCCTGCTAATGCACCTGGGAAAGCATGGAAGATGGCCCAAGTGCTCAGGCCCATGCAACCACATGGGAGGGCTAGAGAAAACCCCTGGCTCCTGGCTTCAGCCTGGCCCAGCTGTGGCCATTGTGGCCATTTGGGGAGTGATTCAGTCAATGGAAGATTCTCTCTCCCTCCCTCCCTCCCTCTTCTCTCTGTAACTCTGCCCTACAAATAATAATAATAACAGTCTAATCCAACCCTTATCATTTACTCTTTAAATATATTTTTAGGAATTTTCCAGTGAACATTTCTGGTTCTGACATGTTCATTGTAAATTAGATTTTAATTATGAATTCACCTTCTTTAATAGTTATATATTAAAGTTTAATTTAATTTAATAGTTATGACTATTTGGGATTGTGTTTGTTTTGGTAATTTTAATTTCTGAGGAATTTATCTATTTTAGCCATGTAATGAGATTTATTGGTAAAATAAGAGGGGGACAACTCCCTGTGATTTGTTTTAATAAGTATGCTGATATTCTCCGAAATTGTCAATCAGGCCCCCATCCTTACAACTTGTTTAACTTTACTTATCTCTTTAGTCTCTGTCTCATAAAGTTGGTTTGGTTTTGTTTAGTCACATTGCCCTATTTTTTCTTTGAATGAGTCTAGAATCTTTAGTGATATCATCTCTTTTGGTAATTATATTTCTTGGTTAGTGAAATGTCCATTAATTTTATTAATCCTCTCAAAGAGCTAATTTCTGGTTTAATTAATTTTCTCTATGTTATATTTACTTTTTAATTTTAAGTTCCATTAGCACTATAGAATAGATCAATAATGTATATGAAAGAAAAATATAATTGTGAGAATGGGAGTCAGATTTTAAGGAGGAAGAAATAAATGAAGTATAAGAGCATGGGCATGAAATAAATTTAGATTCCTTAAACAACTAGCTTGAACTTAAATAGAAAAGGAAGTGAATAGAAGTGAGATAGTTTGCAAGGAGAATAATGTTTACTTGTAAAAGCCTTGATTATTTAATTTTCTTTTATAGTTATACAGTCATCTGCTTAAGAACATTTTGGTCAATGACAGACCACTTAAATAATGGTGAACTTGTAAGATTCTATTGTTTAGTTACATTGTAGCCATTTTAGTTTGTGTAAGTACACTCTATGATGTTCACCCAATGATTCTAGATTGGATTAAAAAATATGATTCAGTCCTGTTCTACTATAAGAAGAAATACAGCTCTAAAAATGACATAAAAAATTAACCAAAAGAATATAGAACTTTATCTGGCAAAAAGTAGCTAAAAGAGTAAAACTAGCAGTATTGGAATGTAACTCACAAATGCATTTTATTCTCACAACAACCACCAGAGGGATCCTACTTAAACCTAACACATAGCAGCTCTGAAACCCTCAATGGGTCCACATTTTTCTCCTCATAAAAGTCAGTATGTTTGCAGTAGCTCCCAAAGACCAACTCAGCTGCTCCTTCGCAAACCCATCTTATACTATTCTTTTTTTTATTTATTTTTTATTTTTATTTTTTTGACAGGCAGAGTGGACAGTGAGAGAGAGAGACAGAGAGAAAGGTCTTCCTTTGCCATTGGTTCACCCTCCAATGGCTGCCGCGGCCGGCACGCTGCGGCCGGCGCACCGCGCTGATCCGATGGCAGGAGCCAGGTACTTATCCTGGTCTCCCATGGGGTGCAGGGCCCAAGCACCTGGGCCATCCTCCACTGCACTCCCTGGCCACAGCAGAGAGCTGGCCTGGAAGAGGGGCAACCGGGACAGAATCCGGCACCCCGACCGGGACTAGAACCCGGTGTGCCGGCACCGCTAGGCGGAGGATTAGCCTAGTGAGCCGTGGCGCCGGCCCCATCTTATACTATTCAACCCTTCACTTAGTTCCAGCTGTTCCTCAAAACTGCCAGGAATAAGCCCCATCAAGGTTCTTTTCCTTTTCCATTTGTTGTTGTTGTTGTTGTTGTTGCCCAAAAGGTTTTCCCTCAGATTATCTGCCTAGCATAGTCTTACTCAGCACTTTCTTGGTGAAGTTTGCCTTGACCAATCAATTTTAAATTGAACCACCTACCGAGTGGATCGTCCTCTACCTTTTTTCCTCTGCATTTGTTTCTGGTATGTGTCAACATCTAGCATGTTATCTATGTTTACTATTATGTTTTAGTTTTCTTTGTCTTCTTTCACTGGAATACATACTGCAGGACAGAATTTTTGTCTGTTTTGTTCTCTGCTGCTTCCCCAGTGCTTAAAACAATGCCCAGCACATAACATGGTCTCAAATAATTAATTGAAATCAGAAGTATGTATAACATAGCTCTTTAAAAAAAAAAGATTTATTTGTTTATTTGAAAGGCAGCGTTACAGAGAGGCAGAGTCATAGAGAGAGAGAGAGAGAGAGAGAGAGAGGTATTCCATCTGCTGGGGCACTCCCCAAATAGCCACAACGGATGGAGCTGAGCTGATCTGAAGCTAAGAGCCAGGATCTTCCTCTGGGTCTCCCATGTGGGTGCAAGGCCCCAAGGACTTGGGCCATCTTTTAATGCTTTCCCAGGCCATAGCAGAAAACTGGATCGAAAACAGAGCAGCCGGGACTCGAACCAGCGCCCAATGGGATGCTGGCGCTGCAGATGTTGGCTTTACCTGCTATGCCACAGCGCAGGCACCTAAACATAGCTCTTTATATTATAGGAAAAGAATATTTACTTTTCATTTAAATATATACTGTCAATAACTTTCATATATTGTTAAGACAAATATTTTGTCATGAAATATTTTGTTGACATAATAATTATACATATTTATGAAGCACAGTGAGAAGATTTGGTACATTGTTCAACATGTCATTACCAAATCAGAGTAATTAGCATTTTATTAATTACTGTGCATCAAACAAGTTACATATAGTATCTTACTTAATCTTCATGTATAATCTATGAAATCATTATTTCCCTATTTTATAAATGAGGATACTAAAGCACAGAGAAATGATATAATCTATCCTAGGTAGTGAAACAAGAAGTTAGGAGAACTGGAATTCAGTCCCACACAGGCCACCTCATTCAGTATTCATTGTTGCTGCTTACATGCCGTGATCTCCCCAGAATCAGGATAATGGGAATATTAGACATGTACAGCAGCATGATTTTTTCTCTCTAGAAGCTTTTATGATCTTTATTTTTCTATTTATTTATTTATTTTTGACAGGCAGAGTAGATAGAGAGAGAGAGAGAGACAGAGAGAAAGGTCTTCCTTTGCCGTTGGTTCACCCTCCAATGGCCACTGCGGCCGGCGCACTGCGGCCAGCGCACCGCGCTGATCCGATGGCAGGAGCCAGGTGCTTCTCCTGGTCTCCCATGGGGTGCACGGCCCAAGGACTTGGGCCATCCTCCACTGCACTCCCTGGCCACAGCAGAGAGCTGGCCTGGAAGAGGGGCAACTGGGACAGAATCCGGCACCCCGACCGGGACTAGAACCTAGTGTGCCAGTGCCGCAAGGCAGAGGATTAGCCTAGTGAGCCGCGGAGCCTGCCTTATGATCTTTACTTTGGTATATTGAAATTATATACCAATTTCGTATCTTCAAGGTTTCAGTTTCCATTCATTGTAATAAAGTTCAGTGAGATCTGTACTCTGGGAATTGTCTTCTATTAATTTTGAAATATTTATTCTCCTCCATACTTAAAAATTATTTTATGGTTTCTTTCCTATTCTTGTACTTGTACATTACTTTTTTTACAAGAGCAATTCTTTGTCAATGCGTTGCCTATATATAAAATTATGTGGATCCTGCAATTCTGTATCTACATAGACAGCCATCAATCAAATATACAGGTAGTATAAGATATTTTGAGAATCTGGAAGGACTTGTAAAACTTACCACTTATATATTCTCTTTAGCAAAAGAAAGTCTACCAAGAAAGAGGAAAAAAGGAATTCCAAGAAGTAAATGATCTGTTTGTAGAAGAGTAAACAGTTAAGAAAAGTCCCAGAAAGAACTGATTACTGAGAAGCCTAGAGAGAGATTTGGAGCAGAAGAATGGGAGCTCTAGAAGGAGGGGGCTAGAAGTAAAAAATCAAATATACAAGAAGAAAAAGACAAAACTATGAATAGGATAAAGAAATTTCACTAAGAGAGGAACCATTTGTATTTGAGACTAGGAACATTTTCCATTAGTGAAACATTGGTCATCATGTTGGATCCACAGAATCTGAGGCATAATCTAAACCCACTAGTTGGCTCTGTGGTAAATAATAACCCATATACAAAGTTGAAATGGGATTGAGGGTTGAAGGAAAGAGAAGTACCTCAATGAACCTTATCCTTAGCTGTCATTGCAGTAGGCATTTAAGAGGCTTCAAAAAGTTCGTGGAAAGTATGTATTATGAAATGACTATAAATGGACTTCAAAAGTTTTTTTAACCAGAATAAATTTATATTTTAATTCCCTTTTCCATGAGCTATTTAAAATGCCCTTATAAGATGTTTGAAGAGTTTATTAACCTCAAACATAAGTGCTTAGTAGTAGTACTTTGACTTTCATGACTACACAAAGTTGGGGGAGAACAGGCAAATGACTCAGCATTGTAAGTCCTTCTTTCTGTTTCTTAAGAGTGTTTTTGTGCGTGTGCAGAGGTGCAAGCCATCAGGATGGAGACAGTCTTCTGACAGAACAAGGAGTGCTTTTGTAGGTCCACAGTAGCTCTGTTTCAGATGTTGTGAAGAGTGGTCACTCTGTATGTAGAAAATAAACACTGTTTAATGAAGACTTTCAAATAGTCTGTTGATGTTAGTTCACTTCTCACTTCTGTCCAGCTGGAGTATCTGTCATTTCTAAATAGAACTTCTCTGAGTTCTGGTAAGAAGATTAACTCTGGTTCAACCTGTGGTTTAAGCCACAGTTTCCTCCATTTAATTTAATTTACCACCTTCTCCCATATACAACTTCTAGAAATGTGTTGGCATCTCCCTTCCTCTTTTGTGTGACTTATGGCTCTATAGCTTTATTTGCTGTTCTTTACATGGGATCACACTATGTTATTTTAAATTTGAAACATTTATGAGGTATGTGTCACTCCCCCATTCTCGGAGGAACAACACAGAACCCTGCGCTGTTCTTTTGTCTGCTCGGCCCTTCCTGGGTTTGCTGCTGGTCCTTCCCGGGTTGGCTGCCGATCCTTCCACCTCCGTGGAGGGGCAGCTCCCCCTGCCACTTTCCCCACTTCGGCGGGGGAGTGGCACACCACCGGCCAGCTCTCTCGGGGGCTGCTCAGATGTTATCTGGATGTTCCCTGTGCATGTTGTCTCTCTCCTTCTTTATAGTCCTCTTCCACCAATCCCAACTCTGCTACCCACACGCCGAGCACGCTGCTCTCCTTCAATCAGGAGCAGGATCAGCTCCTGCAGCTTGTCAAGTTGGTGAGAGGCAGCTGTGTAGAAGTTGTTTACTCCTCTCCCAGCGCCATATTGTGGGAGAGCAGATGCATAGAATAAGTCTTAATTCCAGTAACTTAATCTAGTCCGAGTTGCTCCCCACAGTATGGGCATTGATGCAGTGGGTAAGCCCTTGCATGGGGCACCTGGTATCCTATAAGGACTTGTGGTGTTCCAGTCCAGGCTCCTCTGTCTATACCAGCTTCCTGTTACTGCGCACTCTGGTGAGAAGCAGCTGGTGGTTCAAGAGGTTGTGTTTCTGACATCCTTGTGGGAGGCCTGGATTTAGTTTCCAGAATCCAGCTTCAGCCTGGCCTGGCTTGGCCTGGCCTTGGCTGTTGCAGGCATTTGAGGAGTGAACCAGTGAATGGAAATATCTCACTCTGTCTCTGTCTCTCTGTCTCTCTCTGTTCTTCCCTCTCTATATCTCACTCTATCTCTTTCAACTAAATAAAATACTTTAAAAAAAAAATAGAGACATTTATGAGAAAACGGGTTGGGAACATCATCATGTCATAAGACTTTAAAATGCAGAGCCTAATTATCAGGTTTGGTTTATAATTTAGCACAAACTTTTTGGGAAGCAATTTTGCAAAATATACACTAAAAGCCCCAACTCTTATTACAATGATTATAGTGAAAAAATATTTAAATGTGTTCTAATTTTACCCAATATATTTTTAATTTTACTTATTTATTTGAGAGGTAGAGTTCCAAACAGTGAGAGGGAGAGACAGAGAAAAAGGTCTTCCATTCCAAATGGCTGCAACGGGCAGAGCTAGGCCGATCTGAAGCCAGGAGCCAGGAGCTTCTCCTGGGTCTCCTATGTGGATGCAGGGGCCCAAACTTAGGTAATCTTCTACTGCTTTCCCAGGCCATAGCAGAGAGCTGGATTGGAAGAGGAGCAGCTGGGGCTTGAACCAGCGTCCAAATGGGATACCAGTGCCTCAGACTAGGGCTTTAACCACAATGCCACAGCACTAACGTCCTACCCAATTATTTGATCTTTTTGCCAACATATTCTCTAAGAAATGACCTTAAACATGAAAATGGTTTGATTATTTTTTTCTGTAGAATTCTGTTAATGTGAAAGAATGTAAGAAGTTTAATGGTTAGGCAAATTAAATACCATTTCTATGGAATATTTGTAGATACTGAAATGTTGTAATCATTATGTTCCTGAATCTGTACATAGGAAATACATAAAATTTATATACTTTAAATATAATTTTTTTTAAGAAAAAGGTGCATAATACTTAAGGATCACAAGAAAATATGCTGTAATATTAAACTGGTAAATAACCACAAATCCCCAGTGGAAATTCAGTTTTTTAAATTTGCCTAGACAATGAAACCAAAATGTAATAGCAGAACAATGGGAGTGAACTACTCATTAAAGAGAAAAATTCTATGTCATTCTATATTGCAGAAACCCACACAATGTATTTTATAAACTTCCAAAGAGAAATAATAAACTTAGGAGATAGAAACAAGGACAACAAAAATCAAAACACACTATAACAAGAACTGAAAGGAATGTGCTATTTCTCATCCACTCAGTCATCTACTACTTTCTACTGTCTTATTTCATTTATGAATATCACTAAAATGTTACTGCAATAATTTCTCCCCAGTTTATGCTACAGTGAATATTGCACTGAATAGAGGAAGTAGGGAAAATGAGTAAAATTTCAGAAAATGCAGCAACTGTAAGGTTAAGTCCAGTCTTCTGCTTTTCATGTGCTTTTAAAATGGTAGTGTAATATTATTAAAAAGTACTAATGAAATGAAAGTCAATCTTAAAATGTATTCATAAAAAGAAACTTCACAATATCATTTTGTATTTTGGGGGAGACTTTTTGCATATGTGTTTATTCTTAATGCAGTAATGCAGGCATCTCAGATATATTTTTGTAAGCAAGACATTTGTGTTAATATGAGAATTCTGGATTTCACCATGAAGAAATAACCTTAGTAGTGTAATCAATAGTAAATCTATGGCATATTTCTTTTCTGCTGTGTATCTGAGTCTCCAAACATTTCACGTGAAGGCAAGTGTAGAGTACTTCTTTCATTTTTTTTTTTTCTGCTAAAGCTATGACTTTATCCATGTTAGTCTCTCTGTATATACAGTAGGGAGCATTGCAATTTTTATTTCTCTGGTTAAAAAAATTCTTGTGGATGGCCAGCGCCGTGGCTCAGTAGGCTAATCCTCCACCTGCGGCGCTCGCACCCCTGGTTCTAATCCCGGTCGGGGCGCCGGATTCTGTCCCGTTGCTCCTCTTCCAGGCCAGCTCTCTTCTGTGGCCAGGGAGTGCAGTGGAGGATGGCCCAAGTGCTTGGGCCCTGCACCTGCATGGGAGACCAGAAGAAGCACCTGACTCCCGGCTTCAGATCAGCGTGGTGCGCTGGCCGCAGCGGCCACTGGGGGGGATGAACCAATGGAAAAGGAAGACCTTTCTGTCTCTCTCTCTCTCTGTCTCTCTCACTGTCCACTCTGCCTGTCAAAAAAAAAAAAAAAAAATTCTGTGGATCTCATAATTGTCTCTTGTATTTCTGAAGTATTCAGTAAGTGAAAAAGAATTATTTTAAAATGCTGTTATCTGTGTATTTGAAATACATGAAATTTGTTTGCCTTAAATTTAAAAAGTGCTGTTAAGGTCAGAGTAAAGTTTTTAGTTATTCTTATTTTTTCTGATACATGGTGTGCAGTTTCAGAAGCCAAGTTTCATCACAATGATTTGTCTTTTGAGTTTGCATTTGATACTTAACATCTGTGAACTGTTAAGTTATTGTACAGACCTACTTTAGATTACTTTGGAATAGTTCCTAGAGTATTTAATCAGGGTACAATCCAGCATGGAACAATATCTAAAAGGTATGTCTGTGTGTGTTAAAAGCATTATTTTTACAGACATAGTTATGTCTTACACTCTTGTTTAGAAAAATGTGTGAAAGTCTCCTCCCCTCACTTTTGGATTATCTATAGCCTGAGGCAAATATAATGCCTAAAACTAGTTCAAAAGAGAACCTTACATGTAGATTACTATGTTGCTTTATGGTATCTGGCTCATTTTTGTAAATGCCTGCCATATGAACTGTGTGGTAGGAATTGTATTGAAAACCATGAAAATGCCCTATTATAATCAATTTATTTAACATATATAAAGCATTTACTTTTATTGTCAAATTTTCAATATGAATAATTATAATTAAAATAAGGAGGTAGTATTTTAATAAAAGTAAATATTTTAACGTTTTTATAATTTTAAAGCTAGAGGAAAGGTTAACCACACGTGTAATTAATTTTAAGATATTAATTAAAAGGCTGTTTTACACAAGAAATACATACTAAAATTTGCTATTGAACAGTATTTTCATAAATATTAAAAACAAGAAAAAATAAAGGAGATATCTCAGACTAACATTGAATATACAGTATTTTAAGACCATTATTTATAATACCTATGCAATTTTTATTTATTCATTAATTATCATCATTAGAGTACATTTGAAATGAGATGAAATGAATTATAAAATTTTCTTTAGTTAATAATATTTTGTTTGCTTTTATTGACCCAGCAGCAATTTTGCATATATTTAAAATTTGGAACTTGCCCAAATATGGCAAATACTTTTCATTGACACATTCCATAATATTTAAAAATATAAACCAGTCAAAACAAGATTGTGGTAACAATGTTCTAAATAATATTTGGAGCAAATAAAGATAATATTCTTTTCTGCCCTTCTTTAGTTTCACTCCACTTTGAAAACTTTGCAATAAAATTTTAGATTGTATTTTCTGTACAGTTTTAAAGGAAATTCATATTTATCCTAAATATTTATTATTTTAATAGAAAAGGACCTACTTTTCATAATTATTTGTTAAGAAATGTAAATTGAATATTTATGCAGTTGGCACAAAACAGCAAAAATGTCATAACAATCTTCTTGAACTATATGATTTCAGATCTTATTGTTGTCCTGTCAGCGACAGAGGCAAACCAAAAGAAAATACATTCCCTGCCCCCATCTAATCTGGACATTCAAGATTCAGTCTCACTGCTCATGGAATTCTGGGCCTCAGACTTCTACTCCTTGTAATGTTATCCTTACTATGTCCATGGTCAAACCATCAGGACTTCAAAGGACCTCAAAATAAAAGAGATGATGGCACCTTATGCAAAATATAGTCCTATGTTCCAAGTATTTAAATAGAAGCTGCATTCCAAAACCTTTGTATTTTGATATATGCTTATGCAACGAATCACTTAGTTTAACATCTTAGTAAATGGAAATTATGTGATAGCAACTGTAAAACTTAATGCAGATGTTTCTCCCTATGTAACTGAATGCGTTCATAGTATATTTCTTCTTTTGGCCAACAGCACTTTTACTATCTTACTTTGTTTCTCACGTATTGTATGTAGGATTTCTTCATCCTTAGGCAACATTTTTGAGTAATGGTTGACTGAGTCAGTATTTGTAAGGGCCTGGAGTTTTTCCTTGGGGTACTATTTATGGAGTCCAAAGATCAAAAAAAATTTTTTAAAGAATTTTAAAGGAAAGCAAGAGAGGCAGGAAGAGTAAGGTGAAATCATAGCACAAAAAAAGCAGAGGTGCCGAGGCTGTTTGAGAAGGCGGCTCTTGGGGCTGCTGGCACCTCTCATTGCCCTGCAACTGCCTTCATTATTATATCATTTTGATTGTCATCAAGATGACAGCAGATAGGTTTATTTCAAATGATTATGCATCATAATTTATCAGTGGATATGTTTCTAAAGAGTGGTCGTAAAATAGTTTTCCTAAGAAAACATTACATTGAGGTGGTCACATATGAATAAACTCGGCCTCAGGTTTTTGGCATTAGTCACCTTGATGGGAAACTGGTATTTTGTAATTATTTTTGTAAAAAAAGCTTAAGTTTAGTTTATTGCTAAGAAACTAGAGGAAATGTACCGCTTGACTTTTTCTCTACTCTACCTTTTGTTTATTTCATATAAATAACTTTTAATACTGAAAGATTTTTGAGAAGATATTGTCCAAGTCTTTTGAGATATTGAAGTTTATGTACATAAATATTGCACATAAATTATAACATTTTTCTTAGCAACTAGCCACTTGGAACACATTCACTGACAGAAATTATAAATGAAGCTTCAGAGTGAATCATACAAAATATGACAGATACATGGTACAAGGAAACTCAGAACCATCAAGTTAGAAGTGTTGAGGGAAAAAAGCACTCTGGTTGCCCAGAAACATGCTGGTTTGCGTAGGTCCTAGTCCAAGCATTCATATATTGTGCTTGATGTGTGCAAAACTAATTTTTACAAGAAATGTACAAGGATAAATAAGAAAATAAGGACTGCTGTTTTTCCTTAAAAGATATTACAAAGAAATTATTTCCAAGTAGCATAGAGAATTTATATTTTCTCTCTTCTTCAAATAGGTTATGTGGGTATGCAATTTATGTCGAAAGCAACAAGAAATCTTAACCAAATCTGGTGCGTGGTTCTTTGGAAGTGGCCCTCAGCAGCCAAGTCAGGATGGAACCCTGAGTGATACGGCTACAGGTGCTGGCTCTGAGGTCCCAAGAGAAAAGAAAGCCCGACTCCAAGAACGCTCACGGTCTCAGACTCCCTTGAGCACCGCAGCTGCCTCTGCCCAGGATGCTGTTCCTTCAGGTGCACCACCAGACAGGAGCAAAGGGACCGAACCCGCACAGCAAGCCACGGGGCCCGAGCAGAAGCAGGCTTCATCCAGGTCTAGAAGTGAACCTCCCAGAGAGAGGTAAAGTTCATTCACCCTGTAAGCAAAAGATCGTACTTTTAGATAAAACCCACTTTCAAGAGTTTCAACTTCCATTAGGAAGATTATTTGGAATTATTACTTCCCAGACCCTACATGAAAGGCAACAAGAGGCCTGGTGTACTTTGTCTATCACTCTAGGATGCATCCTTCCTTAGGAAACTTTGTCGAAAAGCTTTTCCTTCATGCCACACACAGATGCTTACATAAGCTAAGGCACCTGACAGTTACTGACTTCCAATCTTGAAGTCAGAGAAGCTTAGGTCACTTTCCATTTATAGAATTAGTCCTTTCATTAAAAGTGTTGGAAAGTTTCGCTTACATCAGATAAGCCTTCTTTGAGGACATTTATTGTATGCTGAGCTCTGAAAATTGACTAATTATTAACCAGGGGAAGGACTGGATAGTGCTCCAGGTATCTTCACAGGCATGTGGCCTGACAGAACAACTCCAGTGGGATGAACTAAAGAATAGCCATTCGCTACAGTGCAAGAAGTAGAGGGATATTGGAGGAGAGGATGACTGGTAAAGGGACAGGTTAACCTTGGTTTTATCCTAGGCATAATGGAAAGCCAATGAAGATTTTAAAAAGATTTGAACAGATAATTTACTTCAGTTGATCAATTTAAAAATGTATTTGTGGCCCAACATGATGCTACACAGCAGGACATATGAGGGTCTTCAAAATTTTCATGGAGAATGCACAGCATGAAAAAAAATCTATGCATGGGTTTCAAAGACTTTGGCACTAAAATAAACTTGTATTTTAATTCTATTTCTCCTTGAATCATTGAAGAGAATATAGTTCTTGCTTTCATCATTTTGGGGAACTGACTGCTGTTTGGACCTGAACTAGGATTGATTGCTTTGGTCTGTGAAACTCTCATTTGTCCCACTGGGTGGAACAAGTAAGGCTTTTGATTTCATTCACAAATAAAGCCCATACTACAAGATTAAGTACTGTCTAATCAGAAGATCTGGATTCTAACCTTAGCTCTGCCAAAACAGGCAGTAACAACTCACCTTAATGAGTTGTAGCAGGTACTAAATAGAGCATGTGGCACATGATAGGCATACATTGAATACAGCTGTTAGTCAAGCCAGCTGCTGATGTATAGAGACGCTCCTCAACCTAAGATGTCATTGTGACCCAGTACACTGTGGAAATCTGAAAATACTGTAAATTGAAAATGCATTTAATACACCTAACCAACTGAACATCATAGCTTAGCAAAACAGTATACTGTAAAGTTGTGGTTATGTATTCTGATTATGTAGTAAAATGGGAGCTGCAGCTGGCTGCCACTGTCTAGTATTCTAAGAGATTCTCCTACCACACATCACTAGGCCTGGAAAAGCTCAAAACACAAAATTCAGATTACAAATATACTG
Source organism: Oryctolagus cuniculus (assembly GCF_051225735.1). NCBI lineage: Eukaryota > Metazoa > Chordata > Mammalia > Lagomorpha > Leporidae > Oryctolagus > Oryctolagus cuniculus. The sequence goes on along the minus strand of NC_142871.1, from coordinate 100,314,666 downwards.
AACACTTATCCTTTTTGCAGCATCATAATTTAAAAAAAAAAGCAGTAACTCAAACCATCATTAAGTTGGGGACCATCTATATTTACTGCAGGTAAACACTGTGCCAGGAACCAGAAGGTATAAGGGTCATTAGGACATGATCCTTCCTCTCACAGACCCTATGGAAGAGCTCACACGATATCCTATAAAACACAGACGCTTAGGCAAATAGCCAGGATGCTAATTTGTTCAAGGCCAGTAAATAGTATATAAGTAGTACTTTGGGAGCCCCATGATAAAAGAAAAGACTTTGAAATCTTTCTATGATATACAGAGGGAGTAGAGAGAGTACAGGAGGACAGTGCAGGAGAACGAGTGTACCTAAAATATTTGGAGAGAAAATAGAAAGGACACCAGAGATACCTCAGTGAAGGTAGAATTAATAGGATCTGTGACAAACTGTCGTGGGTGAGGAAGAGCCAGAAATACTGGAGGTGCAGTTTGACATTGGTTAGAAGATGGTATCTTTAAATAAGACAGAGGATTTGGAAATGTAAAGTTTCTAAAGGAAAAAGAGTTCTCTTTTTGACATATGGTAACAGCTACAAATATTCAAAGATGAGATCTGAATATAGACTTTTTGCTTTGACTTTCATAGATGAAATCTGAAGGAGACTGATGGGGATGAATACCTTTACTGATGATATAACTACCTGAGACAGTAATGAGGAAGTGGCAGTGTGGGAGCAGGAGAAAAGAGAGATGGGACTAGGCTACCTCAAAGAGAAGCCAGATGGAAGGAATGATAATTTGAAATTATTGAATAGTGCTTGATCACAGTTTATATTTAGGACCACCTAACGGTAGAGGTAAGCAAAAGTGTGGAGCAAGAACTAGAGACCACAAAACTCTCTCCATCCACAGAGTACTCTACTCTTTCCTAAAACATCTTCGCAGGTGATGTCTCCTTTCAGTCCTCCCATGAATCTGCAAGGTAAGCGTTATTTATCAGCATCTTAGGAAAAGTAAATGGATTCAATAAAAACTTCAAATGAGTGCAACTGTGCCAGAATTATCTGCTGAAAGTTTGTAATACAGCCATTGCACTCTTATGCAAGTGATAGTTGATAATGATTAAGTATGTATTCATATTAGACCCCTTACAGCACAGTTGCAAGGCCACTCTTGCAGTTCCACATTCAGATCCAAATCCCTTTCATATGAAATGATCAAAGTAATCGAAATGCCTCAGACTCAGCCCCTTGTTTTTTTTTTTTTTCTTCCTATGCCATTTCTCTCTTGCATCACAAGCTTCTCTTCAAACTGAACCCATTTTGTATCTTAGCAGTGCCTTCTTTGGTAACCCACAATATTAACAGACCTTTTCCCATGTTATATTTTTGTTGTTATTGTTCATGTCTTAGACTTCCATTCCAATGATCTTACCTCTATGGTGTACTTTCTTAGGTCCTTAGAATGTCCAAATGAGTCTGGGTTGTCTCCATTTTAATTGCACATTCGATCTATAGGGTGAGACTGCTTAGCCAAGGCACCTCCTTCTTGTAACTTATGGTGTGACTGCTGGAAATTTCTAAAACTAGGTGCCAGAGAAGGATAAAAAGGGACAACTAAATGATACATCTACGGATGTTCAAGGGTTGTCAAACACATCCCCTTCTCTTTTATCTCTGCTAGTGCTTTCACCAGCTTGTAGGGAAAAAGTTGAACTCAAAACACTTCTTTTGGTTGGTATCCCGAAATCATGGAGAGGAACAGAAAAGGTGGGTGGCAGGGAAGGAGTAACAATTTCAGGATTTCTGTCATTTTTTCATGAGCAAGGTAAAATGAAAGCTATGGTTAGCCATTTCTTTTTTTCCTAAAAAACTCCCTAAAAGTGTTTGGATACATACATAGAATGCAGTTGAAATTACTTTCATTCTACTGCTGAAGAAGTGCCGTGAGATTTGATTTTGGAAACGGACACACTCGCATCACACTCATTTAAAAAAATCTTACAAGAGATTGTCAACATGTATTAGCCACATTTATATCAAGTGTCTATTTAGTTTTGACTAAATAATTGAGAGACACTCTCTCTTATTACCTGGTTCACTCCCCAAATACACGTAATGGGCTGGGACTGGGTCAGGCTGGAGTTAGGCGCTGGGAACACAATCCAGCTCTTCCATGTCGGGGTCGGGAACTCAAGCACTTCAGTACTTAGCAGGAAGCTGGAATCAGGGTCAGAGCTAAACTGGATGGAAGTGTCCCAAGTGCCAAATTCCCATCACTATGTCATCTTCTGCTCGTATATTACTTATATTTTCATCTATAACGCTTTAAGTCATAAGCAGAGGTTAGAATAAAACGTGTTTATTTATGGAATTTTTGATGGCTTTTACTGATCTGATTAGAGAACTTAAAATAGGAAAACAAGTTTTGAAGGCCCCGAATGTATATCGCCATGCAAAAGCGCCATTTTCAACAGCTAATCAGATATGCAGGTTTAATGCGGTTCTTTATCATCTCAATGTTTAATGAGACATCGGATTATAATCATTTGAAGTAAGATTGGATATACAAAGAAAAGAGTTTCTGAGGTCTCTGGCCTTTCCCTGAAGTTTTACAGCCGCTCTCCTTACGTTCCTTTGTCTACCACAGGAAGAAGGCTCCAGGGCTCTCTGAACAAAATGGCAAAGGGGCCCTGAAGAGCGAACGGAAACGTGTGCCAAAGACCCTTGCGCAGCCCGGGGAGGTGGCCGCGGAGGAGCGGGAGCGGAAAGAGAGGCGGGAAAGTCGAAGGCTGGAGAAAGGGCGGTCACAGGACTACCCCGACATGCCAGATAAAAGAGAGGAGGCCAAGGCCGCGGCGGAGGAGGAGAAGCAAAGGAAAGAGGAGGAATACCAGACCAGGTATCGCAGCGACCCGAACCTGGCGCGGTACCCGGTGAAACCGCCGCCCGACGAGCAGCAGATGCGCATGCACGCCCGGGTGTCCCGCGCGAGGCACGAGCGGCGCCACAGCGACGTGGCGCTGCCGCGCACCGAGGCGGGCACCGCGCCGCCCGAGAGCAAGGCCGGCAAGCGCGCGCCGGCGGTCACCAGGGCCTCGCCGCCGGACTCGCCGCGGGCCTACGCGGCCGAGAGGACTGCGGAGACCAGGGCGCCAGGCGCCAAGGCGCTTACGAACCACACCCCGCCGGCGCCTAGGCATGGGCCGGGCCCCGCAGAAGCCCCGGAGCTCAAAGCCCAGGAGCCCCTCAGGAAGCAGAGCCGCCTGGACCCCAGCTCGGCCGTCCTCATCCGCAAGGCCAAGCGCGAGAAGGTGGAGACCATGCTGAGGAACGACTCCTTGAGCTCCGACCAGTCGGAGTCCGTGCGGCCATCTCCGCCCAAGCCACACCGATCTAAGCGGGGTGGCAAGAAGCGGCAGATGTCCGTGAGCAGCTCGGAGGAGGAGGGCGTGTCGACCCCCGAGTACACCAGCTGCGAGGACGTGGAGCTGGAGAGCGAGAGCGTCAGCGAGAAAGGTGAGGGGCGGCGCCCACGTGCGCCGGGGCGGGAGGTGCGTGCGCGCGCGGAGTTGGTGGTGCGGCTTGCGGTGCCGCGACGCAGGTGGTCCATGGACTCAGAGGAAGGTTTCAGTATTTGCTTATTTACCTAGATGGGGGATTTATAAACCTGTTACAAGCTCCTGAGTTAGAGCAGTTCTCATTGGTTCTGGTTGCTGGCATTCCGGGAAATTCAGCGTTGCAATCTTAGGTTTTTAAGTTACTACTTTGGAATGGATGTACTTGTGAAAAAATAACTTCTAGAGAACAAAAGCTGTCTCTTCCAGAAGGAAACACGTATATTTTCCAAAACTTTAGTGGAGTGATAGTCTAAACACAGAAGTATCATCTTTTCAAATTTCAGATTAATCTTCACAATTTGTGATGAGATTACTAAACAGGTAATACATCATGCGAGGTGCTGTTTATTGTGTTTGGGGTAGTAACGGGCTATGAAATTCACATTCCGAAAGATTTTGGAACATTGCTTGATGAACTGATTTTTTTTTTCCTCTGTCTAAATCTGCACCATGCAACACTATGGCAATATGTAACCATTTAAATTATTAAATAAATTTTAAAACTTAGTTCATTATTTAAATATTTTAAAACTTGGTTCATCAGCTTATGGGAGCCGCATCTCTAATGCTCAAGAGCAATCATTATATAAAATTCCAATGGAGAGGCTGCTCTAGAAAATACTTCAATTAATATTCAAATTATGTGCTTGCTGAGAAGAGACACTTCATGTTGCTGCAGTTCACTTGGGTTTACACTGGCTACAGTCCCAAATTTGATGGTGGTGGTTGCCATCTTTGTGGTGGTGTTATGGTGTCAGGGTGCTTCCTAATGAATTTGTACAAGAGGTTTTTAAGAAGACATGGAAAAGTGTATGTTATGAAAAAAACTATGCATCTATTTCCAAATTTCTTGTATCAAAATAGACTTATTTTTTAATTCCATTTGCCATGAACTTTTTGAAGTACCTTCCTATTTGGAGGCACTATGTTTAGTTTTCTTTTCTTTTTTTTTTTTTTTTTTGGCTTGCTTTAAGTTGCCAAATTGTATTCTAAATTTTATTAAAGCTTTGTTTTCTATTTCCTGTCTGCAAAGTGCATGAATGCACAGTCTGTATAAAAGTATATCTCCTAATCTCCTACTGTATATGGGAACAATTAAGAAAGCTCATTCTGTTACCGATTAGCACAACACAGCCTAAAATAGGTGTCTTAGAAATGTGCGTGCGCACACACGTGTGCCATCAGTTTGGCACTATCAGCTCACTTTCTCATGACTTTGTAAGTTGCGTATTGTCTATGAGCCTTTTAAAACTCAGATGATGAGTAGACTACCTTGACTGTCTTAATGTTCAGTACTGTTTATGGACACATTTTTCCCCTGGAGTAATAAAGTAGGTATTACATAAAAATGTAAGTAGATGCACTAATTCGGTATACAGATAATTCTTGATGGGAATGTGTATTTATATTTTCCCAATCCTTAAAGAAAGGGCTCGACACCAGTTCTTGCTGAAAATGTGAGACAAATCATTGTGGCCATGGAATCAAACAGAATTGAATCCCTAAATTTACAGTAGCAACAGATGATAAAAGAAAACCTTTTATATCTGGAGGAATGGAACTGATAGGATATGAGGAGTTTATTGCTTCTGAATGCCGTGTTCTCTCTTTGGGAACTTATTCTGGAGAATTTGGTGACTGCTCAAGATATACCCAATTCTGAAGTTGGTGTTAAAACTTCATCTGGGAACACAGGGACATCACATGTACATTTATCTGGTACAAACATCTCACATTCTCTTGTGTTACAATTAATCTTATTCTTAAATAAATTTCTTGAATATACTTCAATAAAAGTGCAGAGTAGTTGTGATACTCCAATATTATAACCAATTTAATTAAAGATTTATTTATTAATTTGGAGGAGGGAGGGAGAGAGAGAGAAAAAAAAAAAGAGAGAAAGAGAGATCGATCTTCTGTCTGCTCACTCACTCCCCAGATGGCCACAACAGCTAGTGCTGGGCCACGCTGAAGCCAGGAGCCTGGAGCCTCCTCCATATTTCCCATATGGCGTCAGGGGCCCAAGCACTCGGGCCATCTTCTGCTGCTTTTCTCAGACCATTAGCGGGGAGCTGGATGGGAAGTGGAGCAGCCGGAACATGAACCAGCACCCATATGGGATGGTGGTGTCACAGGTGGCAGCTTCACCAGCTGTGCCACAATGCTGGCCCCTAATATTACAATAAATTTTAACATAGCATTTAAAAACTAAATATTAAATATAAAGAATACATCATTTTTCCTGTTTCAGACTTAATTAGAAATACCACCATTTGCAGTAGCCATTAATATCTTTATTACCAAATCTCTCCATGGCCTATTCAGAGTTTTCTTGAGAGCTAGCCATAATCATCTCCAGTATCCTGTGGCACTGCATAGGTTACGTAACCTCTGTAAGTCTTTGTTAGCTGATTGGCATGATAGGGATAAGTCTGGATAATAAAGTTGTTGGGTGATTTGGATGAGATGGTGTATGTGTAATAGGATGCTAGATTAGTATTCTTCCTGTCTTGATTTTGGTTGTGGTGCCTACTGTTATCTGATACAGCAATGAGTGTGAGATACTCAAGATATCTGTAATATACAAAGAAAAAGTAAAAGAGAGTTTTACAGACCCATTGGGATCAGAAGGGCAAGGATGATCTAAGAAGAGATTTCTTAGGAGAGGATAGATGTCATGTTGTGATTTTCGTGATCAGGATTATCTCCATGGAATACAATTTAAAGAGGCAAAGGGAGGAAAGAAATGAAATTGCATTTTGACTAAATCTTAAATATTTGCTTAATTAATTTATAAAATATACATATAAAGTAAACATTTAGCAAAAACCCTGGTATATGTTACCTACTTAATATATGTGTACTATTCTTGGCATTGATATTGCTATTCTTACTTTAATGTTATGCTGAGTTGGTTATAATATTATAAAATATCTGTTTAGCACTTTCTGTGAATGCCCTGGGGTTGGCAAAAGATAAATATGCTCTTTACCCTCATGCAACTTACATTTTGCTGAGAGAAATAAGCAAAAATGGTTCATTATACAGTGAATAAAATTTAATGAATGCCCCAAAGAAACATTTCTTCCTGATATATTGATATACATTTACTATGTGTTCAACTATTCAACAACAAAAAGTTAATCTTGTAAGAATGATCTCTGAAAAAATGCAGCCTTTATATTCAATATAATTTGTAACATATAATTTAATTCCATTCACATACATAGATACATACATGCGTATACACACAGAGACTACAGGGAGGTTCACTGCATAGGCTTATCTCAAAATTGAGGTCAACTACCACCTGTATTAAAAGTAAATTCTGTCCATTTTGTTATTGCAAGGTATGAAAAGTTGGGGCCAGTGTTCTGGCAGGCGGGTTGAGACACTGCTTGTGATGCTACCATCCCATACTGAATACTGATTTGAGTCCTGGCTACTCTGCTTTGAATCCTACTCCCTGCTAATATGCCTGGGAAGGCATCAGAAGATGTCCCACATATTTGAGCCCCTGCTACCCATATGGGAGACCAGGATGGAGTTCCTGGCTCCTTGCTCACTCCTGGTCCAGACCTGGCTGGTGCAGGCGTTTGGAACGTGAACTGGCCTCGGAAGATCTCACTCTCATATTCACTCTCTCACTCTGTCCTTCCCTATCTGCTTTAATAAATGCATAATTTTTTTGGAAAGTGGGAAAAGTTAGACATCTTTGGTCTCTCAGCTTATAAATATTAATATAAATAACTACAAGAAAAAAGGAGCATGAACTAAATTTTGCTTATCAAATAGTATATAGATGAAATGTGTAATTGATTGAGAGAAGTTCTTATGATGATTTGTGCCCCTAAGGAATGAAGTCAAGGGGCTAAGAGTAATAAAGGAGATCAAAATGATGCCAGTGTAGAAGAAAGAAATAATTGATGCTGGTTGTGAAAAGAAACATGAAATCCCTGCTGCCTTGATCCAAAAGACTAAGCCACTTAGGTTTACAAGGAACTTAATATGTGTGCCCCTACACCAACAGGTTGAAAAGAGCTTAGCATTGGGTGGCAGGATTTCCTTCCCTATTTGTGTAATATTTTGTATTTGGAGTGTGGACAGGGAGAGACAGACAGGTCTGGTCCATGCCGAAGCTAGCACCTGGAAACTCAGCCGAGTTCTTGAGTCATCAACTGCTGGCTTCCAGGATGCACGTTAGCCTGAAACTACAATCAGGAGTAGAGCTGGGATGCAAACCCAGGCACTTTGACATGGATTCAGGCATTTTAATGGCAAAACTAAATGCCTACTCCTTCTTTTCTTCCTTTACTTTCTCCTTCTTGCTGACTTTGGAAGAAAGACAACAGAAATTCATTATGCTTTTGAACTTTTATTTATTTATCTTTTTAAAGATTGATCTATTTTTTTGAAAGTCATAGTTACAGAGAGGGAGGAGAGACAGGTCTTCAGTCTGCTGATTCACTCCCCACATGACCTCAATGGCTATATCTGGGTCAGCCAGAGGCAGGAGCCTGTAACTCTATCCATGGCTGTCAGGGGCACAAATAGTTGGGACATTTTCCACAGCTTTCTCAGTGTGTTAGTAGGGAACTGGATCAGAAGCAGAGCAGCCAGGGCTCCTACCTGCATTCATATGTGATATTTATTGGTGTTGCATCTAGAGTCCTAACCTGTTGTGTCACAAAGCAGGCCCCACCTTTGAACTTTTAACTTCCTAGATTGCTTTGGATGCTGATTTGTGTAACAAGGGCTAAGTTGCTGGAATTAGCAGCCCTTTTTGCAAGCATGTGGTATCCTGAAGAAGACATGAAACCTGTAGGGTCATCAAAATTGAATAGTTGGAAAATAAAACTGGAGACCTTTAGTAACAGATGTGATTTTTTTTCTCCTAAAGATAATAATAGGGAATCAGGTGTAGGCTGTAGACAATATAAAAATTCACTATTTTAGAGTGCATGCCGAATTAATCATTTAGGAACCAGAAACAAGGATTGGGGGCCCTTGCAAAAATGGGGTACTAAATTCTTCAGTTGTGCCGGCGCTGCGTCTCACTAGGCTAATCCTCCGCCTGCAGCGCCGGCACACCGGGTTCTAGTCCCGGTCGGGGTGCCGGATTCTGTCCCGGCTGCCCCTCTTCCAGGCCAGCTCTCTGCTGTGGCCAGGGAGTGCAGTGGAGGATGGCCCAAGTGCTTGGGCTCTGCACCCCATGGGAGACTAGGAGAAGCACCTGGCTCCTGCCATTGGATCAGCGCGGTGCACTGGCCGCGGCGGCCATTGGAGGGTGAACCAATGGCAAAGGAAGACCTTCCTCTCTGTCTCTCTTTCTCTCACTGTCCACTCTGTCAAAAAAAAAAAAAAAAAAAAAATTCCTCAATTGTAACTTATTCAAGCTGTTATTTATGTCGTTCTTAAGTCATTAAACTAAAAGTATTAGGCATATCCTCTTTGGCCTCAGAATATAAAGATTACTATTTACATAGTAATTACAATTCTGACCATAAGTTATTGATTTAACTTCTCTTTCTTAAGATGAAACAATGCAAATTATATATTTTTTACAATCCTAATTTTTTATAAGCTTAAAAGGTTTCAATTAAAAAGTTTGGCCACCATACATTTGTGTATTAATTTAATAAATACGTGTATGAACCTATTACATTGCAAGTGCATTGTACTAGGTTTGAGAAGTACAGTGAGTAAATAAATACACTCAGGTAGGTAGATACCTAAATAGATGTCAAAACAGCAGCAGCCATGACTAGCCCTCATCAGATTTTCTATTAACCAACCAGAAAGCTAGATGAGGACTTTACAGAGAGACCATATGCCTTAAGATAAAAAGCTCTGTAGTAAGAATTTGACCTCGGACGTTAAGAACAGTAAAGTCAACAAATGTTTAATGACTCTACCAGTCTGAGGTTCCCTTCCCACTTCCAGCTTCTGTGAATCTGTCTCTGGGCCTGAATATTCTGAGAGATGCTTCATGGCCCAGAAAGAGACAAGCATGAAACGGGCCCATGAGAAAGCCCATGCAATCCTGGGGTTGTCCAGCTGTCAGAATTGTGAAACTTAAGAGGAACTCCAATTTCTTTAAAGATGCAAAGGAAAAAGAGAAAAAAGTCCAGGAGCTTGGAGGTTAAAAGTAAATAAAGCGTATAACAAAAATGTAAGAATTAAACTGCCTTTATACCTCTAATCAACAATGAATTCTTGACTAAAGTTGATCAGTGCTTTTGAAGTTTAGGAGAAAATTTTGAAAGTATAATTATATGCACATCTAAATTATCAGTCATTGCCAAGTTCTCAGAAAGCCTACTTCTCAATATCCTGAGAAGATTGTTTTACATATCACTCAAGAAAACTGAGAGTAATGATGAAGACATTGGGAAAATAAGAAGACATAGTGGAACTAACTTAGGAACCCAGTGGAAAGAAATCCTTGAATTACATTGGGTGAAGGAATATTAAAACTAGAGATCATTTCCAGGAGGCGTCAGAAAGAGTAAGTTTGTTAACAGCGGTGGCTTTCATTCCAAGAAATATTCAGTGACCAGAGGCATCCATGACATCATTGATTGGTGGAGAAGAACTGTGTCTACTTTGTTTTTTTTTGTCCCAAAGATTTATTTATTTATTTGAAAGAGTTAGAGTTAGAGAGAGAGAGAGAGAGAGAGAGACTGTGTCTACTTTGAACAAGAGCCATTAAAAGTTTGTAAAAAAAAAATTAAACTGTTAAAAATTATCTAAATATGAAGCAAATAAAAATGACATGATTTCAACTATTTGGTGTAGACCATTGAACTGTTAACCTGGGTGTCCAGGTATGCTTACCTGTGAGGGAACACAAACCCCAGCATTATGTCTGTAGAAAAGAACATTATTGGATTTTTCTGGGTTCTGAGGTGTTTACATATAATAATATTATGAAAGCTGCTTTTTAGCTTTTAGAATAAACCCTATCCCACATTTAATATGAATAAATAAATAAATATAAATAATGTGTCCATGTCAAAATAAAGAAATCTGATAGAGCAGAACTTTCCGTAGGGGAGAAATATCTAAACATGTGAATATTCTCTTCTCAAACATTCAAGAATTAAAAGTTCCTGTTCTAGTTTTAGGGGAAGAAATAGAGGATTAAGTAATTTAATTGTATAATTGTATAAAACTATTGGCTTTTGAAAGCAAAATAATGATGTAAATAAAGAAAGCTAAAATCTTCTCTTAATAAGTTTTAACCAAAGATAATATCTTAAAATTAGAAAAGTATGGTTATTACCCCAAATAAAGAATTCAACATATAGAGATAAATTGCTTAAAAATGAAGATTTTTTGCCATTAGAGGAACAAGGAAATAAAATATTTTAAATAGGATTGGAAAATGGAATTGATAGTGTGGGCTGAAGGTACATGGGGGAAAATTACAGCAGCTATTCACTGGAAATCCTTATTTATTTTAATTTTTATAAAATATGCATGCATTGATTTATATCCATTAAAATAGGAAAATATAAAAAAAACTATTAAGTCCCTTTATTAAGTTGTAAGTAAGCAATATTAGTGTCTTCTGGGGCATCCCATAATTTGCCTGTACCAGTTAAAACCTTAGAACAGCAGTGGGTCTGCACGGAATTGTACTGGTTGACTTCTCCTTTATGCTAACTGCTCTTTAAATTTTCTTTATACATGAATCTTTTATTGACAGTCACTTACCAGGCTTTTGGAATGTATTGATTTGAACATAGTCCTGCCCTCAGTAGCTTTCTCAAAAGAGCCAATTTCATTTCTTCTTGTACTTCTGCCTTGACCCCTTTCCCACACTCGCTGAGACTTCTGGCTCCACTTTTCAACCTTCACCCAAATGTGGCTTCTCCTGTCTTCCTTAATTTGTCCTAGTAATCCAAGCAGAGGGAAGGGCTTACAGTCAGACAGCAGCTAACAGTTGGGCAGGTTGACATTTAACATAATTGCCCAGCAGTTTTACCTGGCCTGATTTTCTTGAGTATTATGAAACACAGGGATGACAACCGGTATAAAAGGGAAGAAAAGCTGCTGTCTGGCATTGCTGAGGGAAAGGTAGATTTAGTTCTTCCTCACCATTGCTGAAAGAGAGACACATGATATTTGGTGTTAGAAAATGTTTCTGTGTAAATACCCTGGAGAAAGGGGGAGTCTTATTTCTTCTTCCAGTGAATGTGGGATTGGCATTAACTGCTTAAATCATTTGCACAGTTTACATCTTGAGATTAGGGTACACAAGCAATTCTCTCCCTCTCTCTCCGTCTCTCTGTGTGTGTGTGTGTATGTGTGTGTGTCCTGAGCTAACAAACTAATTCTTGATTTCCCATGAAGAACACCTATGAAGAAAAATTTAGAAATCGTTTCAGTCAGAGTCTAGATTTTCAGTATCAAATTCTGCCTAATATATAAATACCTGACAAATTTCTTTGATTCTAATGTAGGCTCTATGGCTAAAAAGAAGCTGTATAAAAAAGCAATGAAATTAAGTCTATAAATCTAACATAATTATACCCAATGATATTTTTCCCAAATTAGTCGATAGCTAGAAATATTATTTAGTTCCATCTAAAAAAGTATTCCCTATTCTGAAGTCAGGAGAAACTAAATAAACATCTGGGTTATTTTCAGAAATAATTGTATAAATTGCACATGTAATATATGCTTAAATTTTAATATAGAATGTTTAAAAATATGTGTAACTAAAGGTCATTTTAAGATGAAACATTTCTGGTCAAATCTAGTTAAAAAAAGATGTGATACTGAAGATCTCAATGTCACCTATTTTATCTCAGTAAGTTGTTCTTCAGTATCCTTTTAAAATGCAGAATCATACTGCAGTGTTTTTGACCCATTTTATCCAGTGAATGAAAAGGTTGTTCTTACTTTGGTTCAATTTAAGTAGACTGACAGAACCACAGACCTGAGAGAGACTTCAGAAGCAAACAGAATCTCTCTTTTCACACACCATTGAACAGAGACAGAAATGTTATGAGTGTGAAGATCTGCCTGACTCCCTGCCCTCGAAGCTCTTTTCTCTTTGCAGCTGGGAGAACTTGGAACTCATCTTGTCCCCAACTTCAGCCAAATCCTATGAGCACTAACATTTATTCAGTGTTGCTACTTGCTCTTTCTGCAGTCTGGGCCCAATCCTAGCATTCTGGCTTCTAAAGTACTCCTGGCATCTGGTGCCAAGCTTGTGCCTAATTCTGCTACTTAGATCTGCTCCTTGTGACAGTCTGACTCAGATGCCAGCTCCCTCTACAACTGCATATTTGATTTCCCTCACTAATCCCTGTCTAGGAGTTACAAACAGATTCCTACACACTGACTTCATTACTTATAACTACCATATTGGACATGGTATATCCAGATACTTCTTTCCATAGAATTCTTCTTCACACTTTATGGAATGTTTCTTATTCTTAAGACTTTGCATGCGTTATTCTATCATCTGAGCTGAACTTCTGTACTTGGGTCTTGTCTAAAAGCCCCTGATCCATTCCAGATCTAATTTTAATTTCAGTGAACTCTTCTTAGTCCTCTGTGTACCAAATGAGATAATAATTGTATGTTTTCTAGGGTTGCTATGATGGGGTGTTGAAGATTGGCCTAAACAAAAGACATTTAAGTTCTCATAGTTGGAGGCTACAAGTGTGGCATCCGAGGATTGGCAGGGTTGGTTCTGTGGGGAGCAACTCGGACTAGACTAAGTTACTGGAATTAAGACTTATTCTATGCATCTGCTCTCCCACAATATGGCGCTGGGAGAGAAGAAAACAGCTTCTACACAGCTGCCTCCAGTTCAGCCAATAAACTGTAGGACTTGCTCCTGATTGGAGGAGAGCAGCATACTCGGCGTGTGGGCAGCCGAGTTAGGATTGGCAGAGGAGGACTATAAAGGAGGAGAGAGACGGCATGCACCAGGAACATCTAAGGGGAACATCTAAGAGGGAACATCTAAGGGGAACACCTGTGCAGCCCCCGAGAGAGCCAGCCGGCGGTGTGCCGCTCCCCTGCGGAAGTGGGGAAAGTGGCCAGGGGGAACCGCCCTTCCACGGAGGTGGAAGGGACAGCAGCCAACCCGGGAAGAACCAGCAGCAAACCCGGGGAGGGCCGAGCAGACGAAAGAACAGCGCAGGGTTTAGTGTCGTTCCTCCATGAAGAGGGGGAGCGACATAATGGTGCCGTGACTCGGATATGAAGCCTAGGCAGGGTTTAGTGTCGTTCCTCCACGAAGAGGGGGAGCGACAGGTTCCTTCTGAGGAATCTGACCTTGGTGTCTCTCCTTTGCCTGTAGAGATGACTGTCTTCTCCCTGTGTGTTTCCTCTGTTCATGTTTGTGTCCAAATATTCTCTTCTTATAAGGATACCAGTCAAATTGTAATAGGAACCTCCCTAATGACCTCATTTGAATTTAGTTAGCTTTTTAATATACTATCTCAAAACATAGTTGCATTCTGAGTTACTTGGTGTTAGGACTCCCATATATTAGTTTGAAGGAGAACACAATTCAACTCATAATAATGTAAGAAGAAAGACCAAGTCCTGTATGTTTTTGTAAACATACATGATAAATATAGATGTCTAGCATTTATCTGCATTATTTTTTTTCCGTGAAAATATCTAAGATTGTCAAGAATCTTATTCAGTAATTTATGAGGTGAATTTGATGTTCAAGACTACGAGAACACAATTTTAGGGACAGCCAGAGACTGGCATCTTACTGTGTTTACAGCTTAGTGCCTCGTACCTGATACAAAGCAAGTGCTCAAAACATATGGTTTTCTTTTAAAGATTTATTTATTTATTATTTGATTTACAGAGAGAGAGGGAGAGACAGAGGGGAGAGAAAGATCTTCCATCTGCTTCTTACTTCCCAAATGGTTACAATGGTCAGGGCTGGGCAAGCCTGAGGCTTGGAGCCAGGAGCTTCGTCTGGGTCTCCCACATGGATGTAGGGGCCCAAGCACTGGGGCCATCCTCCGCTGCTTTCCCAGGCCCATAGTAGGGAGCTAGACCAGAAGTGGAGCAGCCAGGATTCAAAATGGAACCTGTATAGGATGCCTACACTACCAGCTGTACTACAGTGCCGGTTCCAGAAACATTGTTTGTGACACTAAGCAGGATGTATAGATTTTGTATGTTACAGGAACTGGAAGGAAACCTGGAGTGCCAAGTTTTCATGTTGGAACTGGAGTACGATTTGGGCAAGAAGTTAGGGGATGAGAGGGAATATAGAGAGACAATCTTACCACCCTCTGGGGAAAGTAAACCTTATAGACCTGTGAATGGGAAGGAACCCAAGGGTTACTGGTCAAGGAAACAGGTTTTCATCCTAGTTCTGTCGAGAACGGGTTACCTCGGGGGACAGAATGAGAGTGTTGGATTGGATCAGTGATCTTCATCATTAAATGTATTTTACCCCCACCCACCAGGTGCTTTAAAAATTAAGTATAGGGGAAGTACAGAAAGTGATTCTGTGTAGTCAGTGTGCAAGTTTCCCAATTTATTTTATTTTTAAAGATTTATTTTTATTTGAAAGACAGAGTTACAGAGAGAGAGAGAGAGTCTCCCATCCACTGGTTCACTCCCCAAATGGCCACAAATGCTGGAGCTGAGCCTATAGGAAGTCAAGGGCCAGGAGCTTCTTCTGGGTCTCCCACATGAGTGCAAGGGCCCAAAGACTTGGGCCATCTTCCACTGCTTTCCCAGGCCGTAGCAGAGAGCTGGATCAGAAGAGAAGTAGCCAGGACTAGAACCAGCGGCACCCATATGGGATGCTGGTGCTTCAGGCTGGGGCTTTAACTCGCCGTGCCCAGTGCCACCCCTGCCCCACAGTTTATTTTAATGTGTTACCAAATTGAGATGACTAGTTAGTGCACATTTTAATTGAATGAGGAGCTTTTAAAAAAAGATGCCAGTGTGTTCAGGCCCTAAGCCCAGAGATTCTGATTTATTTATTCTGTTTTGGGACCTGATTGTTACTACAGTTTTTAGGATGTTTGTTAGTGATTCCAGTCTTCAAGGACTTTACTAAGTCTCAGACCCGCACCTTCACAGATTATGAAGTGTTTATCCATTAGAGTGTTTGTTCTGTTATAATGTGAACTTTCTCTGAAAAGTTGTATACTTATTTGTGGACACAACTGACTGGAAAAAAGAATATGAAATGACTCAATTTAGGATTAGCAGGTAAAATAAAGATTTGTATATATGCAGATACATTTTAGAATTGCAACCCAAGAACCTTGAATTCATTCTCTGTCTAAATAGTAGAGGCATGAAAGAAGAAAAAGCAAAGCCAAGAAATGAACAGTAAATAGGAAACCTGAATTGAATGAATAAAGGAAATATGAACATGATGAGTTCTGTCCAGATGAGCCCAGTAGAGGAACAGAAGAGCTACTTTGCAAATATTTGCAACTGAAACTAAAACTTGCGCCTACTTTGAGATAATAAATGGGAAAGTACTTCTCAGGTTCTAGAGGGTTATAAAACATAGTAACTTTGCATCCTAACACATCAGTTTAGTTAGCTTTGTTGGAAAATGCCTACAGATTGGATCATCCTTTCATGCAGATTGAAATTCAGAAAACTTCATGGCTACTAATTGTTGAGGATAATTGAGTTTCTAAAAGTGTTTTTTTCCTTCTTATAATTCTTGATACATCCCTTAAGTTTATTGATTTAATAGCCATGAATTTGGAAAAAGTACTTCAGTCAGTAAGTACCTCTTCATTAGATGACACAAAATTATTTACTTTGTATCTTGTGTAGTTGTAGTCTACCTGAGGGTTTCAGAATTCTTTAATTGTTTTAGTAATTTGAACATTAGGGAAGCATAATATTCCTATCATTAGACTGGGTATATATTTTAATGAAAGAGAAAAAGCTTACTTACCCACAGAAGAAACTACACTATGAGTTACAAGAGAGAATCATCATTAGGTTTAAGAAAGAAAGAAAGCAACATCAATAATAACAGTGAAAAAACGGTTTAGGCAGAACTGGTATCTGAGTGCTCAAAAGGAAAAGAAGCTGAAATTTTAATTGACATAATCAAAAACAATGAAGGATAGGAGCTCTAAATTAGGTTTAGTGGCTGCAGAGAGACCATGAGTCAGGTTAGCGCATAATGACGTTTGGGAAACCATATGTTAAATACTGCAGGCCTTTTATTTCTCAATGAATTAGGTACTTGGAGTAGTAACTGGAGTTGTTCAAACTCAAGCATATTTGATGTTTGGAATTAAAACCAAGTAAGAAAATGTTTGCAGCTCACAATAAGTAAATTATCAAATTTATTTAATGACCAGAGTCCTTACTTCTGGCATATTTGTGTTTAATTTATAAAATGTGATTGTATCTTAAAGCGTATCTTGGTATAATGCTCATTTTATGATTGGGCAAATGCTTTTCATTGTAATAATATTTATATTATATAAATTGGAAGCTATTTTGGTTTCCAGTAATAGGGTACTAGTTAAAAGATAATAAAAATATTTTTTTCCATACAGTGTTATATATTATTATTTTAATGACATGAAAATAAATAACCTATGTTAGTTGAGAAAAAGACATTGCTAGTCATATACTGTATGATATATTTTTGAAGAACTATATTGTGCATAGATTACTGATAGGCTATACATCAAAATGTTGAATATACTTATATTTGGACTGTAAGATAACATTTATCCTTCACTTTTTTCTTTTATCTTTCTAATCTGCTGCCATGTCTATGTTCTCTATATTTCACTTATTCAGGTTTTCTGTTACCATTTGGGCTTTACTTTTTCTTCTTTCATACTTCTTAATAGGCAAGTCAAGCTGTTTTCTATAGCCTTTCATTTCTTGTAGAGCTTAGGGCATTATAGATTCCTTTTTTATCATTTAATGCAAACCTTAACTTTTCAGTGCCATAATTAATTTTGAAATTTTTAGCAAAGTAAAAAAATCATCATCTCCATGGAAGAAGGCTTTAGTATGCTTTAACTTGTCTCTAAAATTTACTACCTTTATTATTTCCTCTGTGGTATTGTTATCTTAAATCTTAGGCCCAGCTTGTTTGTGCACACTTATGGGAGTGGGTGTTGATTTTTGGGTATACATTATAGCCTTCTTCTTGTGCTTCGTTCCTAAGTCACAGGAGTGCCACACATTTGCAGTGCAGCCCTGGGAGACAGGCTGGAGTTACCTTCAGCCAGGTTAACTGGAGGACCTTTAGTCAGGGACTGACTTCATCTTTCTCAGCAGGACAGGACATTGCAGTTCCAGCAGCCTCCATGGAGACCTGGCCTCCCATACTTTGGGGTGAACAGCTCCAGTATTGCCACCATAATGTTATTTCTAGATTGTAGTTCCACATTTATTATCTTATGCTTTGCTCTCTGATACTTATTTTTTTTTATTTTATATTTTTTTTAACTTTTATTTAATGAATATAAATTTCCAAAGTACGACTTATGGATTACAATGGCTTCCCCCCCATACCGTCCCTCCCACCCACAACCCTCCCCTTTCCCACTCCCTCTCCCCTTCCATTCACATCAAGATTCATTTTTGATTATCTTAATATACAGAAGATCAGCTTAGTATACATTAAATAAGGATTTCAACAGTTTGCTCCCACACAGAAACATAAAGTGAAAAATAATAGATGATTTTTTTAAATGATGATGAAATCAGATCAGACCTATTGTCATGTTTAATCCCAGTGAGAGTCAAGTTGGGAATTGATAATTTCTTTTTTTTTTTTACAGAAGATCAGTTTAGTATGCATTAAGTAAAGATTTCAACAGTTTGCACCCCCATAGAAACACAAAGTGAAATATATTGTTTGAGTACTCATTATAGCATTAAATCTCAATGCACAGCACATTAAGGACAGAGATCCTACATGAGGAGTAAGTGCACAGTGACTCCTGTTGTTGACTTTACCAATTGACACTCTTGTCTATGGCATCAGTAATCTCCCTATGCTCCAGTCATGAGTTTCCAAGGCTATGGAAGCCCTCTGAGTTCTCCGACTCTTATCTTGTTTAGACATGGTCATAGTCAAAGTGGAGGTTCTTTCCTTCCTTCAGAGAAAGGTACCTCCTTCTTTGATGACCTGTTCTTTCCACTGGGATCTCACTCAAAGGATACTTATTTTTTTATTAATGGTTCATTGTGTTTAAAGGAGTAAGAATTATATGTTTACTTATAATGTAACCTGAAGATCATGATTATTTAAGGGAAGGATAAACAAATAAGAAATATTCTGAACTTCAAGGCATGGTCTAAATAAGAAAAATGCTGACGTTTTGTGTGATTTGCTTGGAAAACCAATTGAGGTATAAATTAGGGACTCTTCTGAGAAATTACCAGTTTGAAAGTATTTTGTTTAACTCTTGCAAAGGTTTTAAAAGTATTTCTGGGGCCAGCATTGCAGCGTAACTGGTAAAGCCACCAGCTACAGTGCCGGCCTCCTGCACGGGTATGGGTTCAAGTCAGAATATCCAGCTCTCTGCTACGGCCTGGGAAAGCAGTGGAGGATGGCCCAAGTCTTTGGACCCCTGCACCCGTATGGGAGACCCAGAAGAAGCTCCAGGATCCTGGCCTAGCTCTGGCCATTGCAGCCATGTGGGGAGTGAACCAGTGGATAGAAGACCCCCTCCCCCCGTGCCTCTGTCTTTGTAACTCCACCTTTCTAATGAATAGATAATTATCTTTAAAAAAAGATTTTAAATTTATTTCCAATAAAATGCAGCAAAAATAGGATAAAAATCAGTAGAAAAGAAAAATAACCTGTAGAAATAATGAAGTGAAACCAAGTTTCTGATAAGCACTTATTTAGTTTGTGCATAATATAAATAATTTTGAAACACTAAAAGGCTGTATGCTTTCTGTAATGACTTCCTGTTTGCAGTCTTGCCATGTTTCACCAAACATGACAACTTAGCTTTCTAAATTTTTTTTCTTAGGGCTGGTGCTATGGCCTAGCAGGTAAAGTGGCTACCTGCAGTGCCGACATTCCATATGGGCACCAGTTTGAATCCCAATCTAGCTCTCTGCTGTGGCCTTGAAAAGCAATAGAAGATGAGCCAAGTCCTTGAGCCCCTGTACCTAATAGGGAGTCCCAAAAGAAGCTCCTAGCTCCTGACTTCAGATCAGCCCCGCCCCGGCTCTTGTAGCCATTTGGGAAGTGAACCAGCTGATAGAAGACTGACTCTCTGCCTCTGCTTCTGCCTCTACCTCTCTCTAACTCTGCCTTTCAAATAAATAAATAAATCTTTAAAAATGATCTTTTTCTTGTAGAAATTGCTTATGTCCATGACCGTCCATAGGAAGCTTGGTATTTGAGCTGCAGGATAATAAAGGAGGATAGCATTCATTGAATTGTAGTTTTGTAGACAAGAACACATATCCCTTCAATGGCTTTTAAACTTACAAATCAGATTTGTCAACACAGCCAAGGAAAAGCTAACCTAGGATATCACTTGAATCTACCTCCTGCTCACAAGGACTGCTTAAGCTAAGGAAATTAAGAACAAGCAAAACCAAATTTCATCACAATTCTGTGTAAAGGTAACTTTTCAAAAGTTTTTCAAAAAAGATTTTTGAAAGATAAATCCCCAAGGGTTAGAAGTACAATGAGAAAATGTGGGGTGATACTTCAGCAACTCCTTTGGGTAAATCAAGACTTGTAATGGCCAGCGGCTTGGGTGTTTAAACCACACAAGGCCAGGAGAGTTTGGCCATCACAAGAGGCAGAGAATTGGAACTGACATCTTTGCATAAAGGTCAGGCCCCACAGAAGACTTCCTCCACAGAAAAGGAAGGTGGATGCAAAACTTCAGTTAGCCCAGATGCGTGAGTAACCTTCTTTCTGCCTGAAACATGGGTGAAAAAAATGCTAAGTGAAGTGTCTGATCAAAAACGTAAACCTCATTCTGTTCATTGGGTTGATTTTTGTAGACTGAAATTTTCTTCCATTTTTGCATAATCCAACACCAAGGAATTAATATTTAATTTGACTCATGATTAATTATACCTCATTCTGTGTTACCTTCCTATATAGCTTTTTTTTTTTTTTTTTTTTTTGACAGGCAGAGTGGACAGTGAGAGAGAGACAGAGAGAAAGGTCTTCCTTTGCCGTTCAATTCACCCTCCAATGGCCGCCGAAGCCGGTGTGCTGCGGCCGGCTCACCGCGCTGATCCGAAGGCAGGAGCCAGGTGCTTCTCCTGGTCTCCCATGGGGTGCAGGGCCCAAGCACTTGGGCCATCCTCCACTGCCTTTCCGGGCCACAGCAGAGAGCTGGCCTGGAAGAGGGGCAACCAGGACAGAATCCGGCGCCCTGACCGGGACTAGAACCCAGTGTGCCGGCGCTGCAAGGCGGAGGATTAGCCTGTTGAGCCACGGTGCCAGCCCAGAGAGCCAATATTTAAATAATGTCCATTGGACTCCTTTCTCTTTTAATGCATTTTCTGTATTTATAGAAAAACACTGTAATGAACAAAACATTTGTGCCTGTCTTTAGTCTGAAACAGTCTGTTTCCAGTTATCCTTTAAGTTGTACATCTCTGTGAAGAGCACTCAATTTAAAATTCTCTAATTTTCCAAGGTCTCCTATGGAATAGTATGAGACAGAGGATATAAGTTAAAGGCATATCTCATGGTAGGTGAGTCAGATTTATAAAATAAATACAGCACTAATGTGCCTTTTCTCTCTTAATTTTTTTGAAAGATGTATTTATTTATTTGAAAAGAATTGCAGAAAGGCAGAATCAGAGGCAGAGCGAGATAGAGAGGTCTTCAATCCTCTGGTTCACTCCCCAGTTGGCCACAACAACCAGAGTTGGACCGATCTGAAGCCAGGAGCCAGGAGCATCTTCCAGGTCTCCCATGGTGCAGAGGCCAAAGTACTTGGGCCATCTTCCACTGCTTTCCCAGGCCATAGCAGAGAACTCGATCGGAAGTGGAGCAGCTGGTACTCGAACCGGCACCCCTATGGGATGCTGGTACTGCAGGCAGCAGCTTTACCCACTACACCACAGCGCTGGGCCCTCTCTTGATTTTTTAATACATATATTTTCATATGAATATATGTTTAATACATATATATATATGATATATTATTTGCAAGGCAGAGTTATGGAATGGGAGAAAAAGTGAAAGAGTCTTCCATCTGCTGGTTCACTACGAAAATACCCACAACTGTTGTAGCTGGACCAGGCCAAAGCCAGGTGCCAGGAACTTCATTCAGGTCTCCCAAGTGGGTGGTAGGGCCCACCCACTTGAGCCATCTGCTGCTGCCCTCCCAGGTGCATTAGCAGGGAGCTGGATTAGAAGTGAAACAGCCTGGACTCAAACCAGTATCCATATTGGATGCTGATATTGCAGGTGGAGGCTTAACCCACTACACCACGATGCTGACACCTTTATCATTCTTTGGTATCCAGTCATCTTTTCTCCTAATCTTCCAAAAATATCTTCCTGAAATGTTCTCTAACCAATCCTGTGTCATATCCTTCCACTATCTAACATTGCTATATTTGATATATGGTTACCCTTTCTTTCTTTTTTATTACGATTTTATTTATTTGAGTGGTGGAGTTAGGGAAAGACAGAGAAAGGTTTTCCATTCACTAGTTCATTCCTCAGATGGCTGCAATGGTTGTGGATGAACTGATCCAGAGACAAGAGCCAGGAGCTTTTTCTGGGTCTCCCATACAGGTGCAGAGGCCCAAGAACTTGGGCCATCCTCTGCTGCTTTCCCAGGCCATAGTAGAGAGCTTTATCGGAAGAGGGGCAGGTGGGACAGGAACCAGTGCCCATCTGGAATTCCAGCGCCGCAGGCAGAGGCTTAGCTTGCCATACCACAGTACCAGCCCGCCCTTTATTTCATACCGTAGTATTGCCTCAATTCCCCATATGATTGGATGAGGGTGCAGAAGCCCTAGGGATCCTTAGCTTAGAAGACAACTGGATCAATGCAAGTTGTACTTACCAGTTCCCCTGGAAGATCCCTTTCAGACATACTTGTCCTCTCACACACTACAAAACAAGGTACAGTAGCATTCCTGCAGTGCTTGTATTCCTTTATCTTGATAAGGGTATCAGTAGTTCGTCTTGAAAACAGTAATTCCAATACCTTGGTAATTTGAGATCCAGAACCCCTTGATGGTATCAAATGCTTTGAGTCATTTTTTATTCTTTTATTTTATTTTTACCTTGGATACTTTTGCAGGTTAGGTATTTCACAACCATAATTGCTTCTAGAGTCCGAAGTGCCCTTCGGAAACCTATAAATCCTGATATAAGGTAACTTGGGGCCTCATGACTCAGGGGATTGCCAATATGTAAGAAACTCTCAATCCTGGGGGAAGAATTGAACTAAACATGTTATTTCTCCAAATCCAAGTATTTTATTTATCCCTACATCTGTAGAACCAACATTGCCTATTTCTTGCTATTGTTAATCAATAATATTTATTTATTTTCTTATTTTTTTAAAGATTTATTTATTTGTTTGA
Organism: Oryctolagus cuniculus; assembly: GCF_051225735.1. NCBI lineage: Eukaryota > Metazoa > Chordata > Mammalia > Lagomorpha > Leporidae > Oryctolagus > Oryctolagus cuniculus. The sequence goes on along the minus strand of NC_142871.1, from coordinate 100,291,511 downwards.
AAGTCAGAGTTACACAGAGGGGAGGCAGAGACAGAGAGAGAGAGAGGTCTTCCATCCGATGGTTCACTCCCCAGATGGCCGCAATGGCCGGAGCTGTGCCGATCCGAAGCCAGGAGCCAGGAGCTTCTTCTGGGTCTCCCACGTGGGTGCAGGGGCCCAAGGACTTGAGCCATCCTCTGCTGCTTTCCCAGGCCACAGCAGAGAGCTGGATGGGAAGAGGAACAGCCGGGACTGGAATCGGCACCCATATGGGATGCTGGCGCTTCAGGCCAGAGCATTAACCCACTGAGCCACAGTGCTGGCCCCCAATAATATTTATTTTAAATACTGTTTTATGCTGTCTAGATATATACAATTAGAAGTTCCTAGAATATGTCAGTTGGGCTTGTGGAGGAGGAGGAGTGGGTCATTGGCCAGCATGTATATATGCACACACACATATTTTATTGTAGATTATAGTCTTTCAGGACAGTTGTTTCTGTGGGATTGCATAGAGTTGAATAAATGGAGGGACTTGATACTGAGTTAGGAAGGAGAGAGCCAATTTGGTGCTTTAATCCAGCAGAGTCACAGACATCCCAATAACAAAGGAAGACATGGGACACTTCCTGTTATTATAAAAATAATAACATAATAATAGCATGGTTCTGAACATCAACTGTGAGTCTATAAAATGGAATCCAATACTTCCCTCCCTTTCTTGTTCCTTAGGATGTCTTAACAAATGATAAAAAACAATATTAATAGTGAAATCATTTCTCCCAGTAGTATTACTCCAAAACAGTAATAGGTTTAATAAGTGCTTCCAAAAACAGGGGTTTATGCTAAAATAAGTTTGGCCAGTGCTAATTTTGGCTAAAATGTCCTAATTGCAAAAGTTTGCACCATCTTTAATATGATGTACGTAATGATTGTTCCAGAAAAGAATAGACTCTGCAGTGTGTCTGGAGTACATTTTATTATAGTTTCTTTCGTTGTGTACCATCTGCTGACATCTCTATAAACGGGTCTTCCGAGGTCCACGGCATGGCGCAGAGCACACATTCTCTGTGTATGAAGGCTGTGCCAGGAACATACTCTGTGTTTTACTTGATGCAGTTTGTTTCCTCCATCACAACACACAAAGAACGCAGCCCTGAACTAAATGCTAGATGAACGCTAGATGTGAAATTTAAGGAAGTAGGGGTCCCAGTCAGCGTGACTTTTGGTTGTTATTGTTATTGTTGAATTTGAATTTTGGCTCAGCAACTGATTTCCGGTTTCACTAATCATATATAAGCCTGAGTTTCCTCATCAGTAATATGAAACTAATAATAGCATTTAAAACTTCAGGCAAAAGTCTGATGTAGATATTTTTTTCTCTGTATTCAAGTGCTTAGTATTGTTGATGTTCAAAATTTGGGTTGTATGGAAAAAGTTGTCAGGTCATGTGTGCAGGATCAGTGACAAAATAAAGTCCCATGTAGAGCTAAGTGAAAAACAGTGAAAAGATCATGCATGCGAGGCTTAATCAATGAAAATAACTCAGAGGAAATGCCATAGATCTGAACTTGTTTCTGTACGTAACCTTTCATAAATGTCGTGTTTGACTCTTGATTGCAAAGATTAATTTTGTTATTACTAAGACGATCTGATGTGTACATATGTACTAATGAAAATATATTCCCCTTCTTTTGCTCAGTGCTTGTTCTGATGTTGACCATTACGTGCCAATACATTAATAATACAGCAGGGTTCACAAAATGGATAAAGCCAGCCCATACAAGAACAATCTTGTAGCCCCACCATGAAAGTCATTGTTCTGTGACCCTGTGAAGAAGCAGATGTTGAATTTGAGGGTATTTTAAGGAGTTTATTATCTAGATATCCTCATTTAAAATTGCTTGGTATATTTGCTGGTTATGGTTTATAAGACACAGTTGTGTTCAGCAGAGACTATTACATGTGTGAGTCAGTTGTAGATTGGTAGAGATGTTTTCAACTTTTGAAAGTACTTCAAGTTGAGAAATAATTTAAACATCTACTTACAATACTTCAGTGCTAATTTCCTTAATATGCTGGTAGTATATAGAACTTAGAAAAATCAGTATATAATTGATTATTATTTCAAAGTATACTTGTAGGAGAGTTATAATTTTGCAGTCAGATTTAATATTCATATGATATTACTGGGACTCTAGTGGAAAAATTGAAATCGTAAGGTATTGCATGTGATTAAAATTTCAATATTGACATTTGATTGCAGTAGATTTTATCTGTACTTTCTGGATGTCATGTTAATACTAAAATTTAATTTGAAAACAGACCTTTGGTGAAACAGAAGCCTTAGGTAAGTGATTTAGAAATTTAGTTACTATAATGAGACAATCTTGATATATACTTCATGTCTATTTCTGTAAACGGCTAATTCTTTTCTTACTTTGTTATCCATGTTGATTACTTCTTAGTTTCATTTTGAAGTACATCAGTATGTACTTCATCAGTATGCTTTAGGAATTATGGGACACTTTTATATGAAAGATTATTGCATTGTCTTTTCTGTTTACTCTTTGTCTTTATTAAAAATGCCCCTGAATAATAATACTTCTAGGAAAATATACTTAAAACTACATGTATCTGTTCTATTTTAGGAAAAAAATGTAGTTGTTGTAGAAAAAATGTATAAAGTAGAATTCTTGGAGCTCACCCTGACATGAGCAATAAAATGGATATAACTAGAGATCATTATGTTAGGTGAAATAAGCCAGACACAGAAAGACAAATGCCACATGTTCTTTCTCATATGCAAAAGTACAAAAACAAAGTAGGTTTGAACCTAGAATGATAATTACTAGAAGCTGGAAAGAGTGAGGGGTGGGAGGATAAAGGTAAAATGGATAATGGGTACCAAAAAAAAGTACATAGAAGTAGTAAGTGCTAGTGATCCATAGTACAGTGGAACAATGATAGTTCCCAATAATGTGTTATCTACTTGGTGAAGAAATGGAGAGGAGAGGCTGGTTAGGCTGTAGTCACAAACAACAGAGAAGGAATGGTCATGCTAACTGTCTGGTTTCATCAATTTATGCTGAGTTATATTGTTTATTTGTGTTGAAATATTGCACTGGGCCCCATAAAAATATACAGATATTACATGTTAATAAAATATTTAAAATGAAATTATTTAAATGTAATTCCTTTTTTCCATAAAGTAGGAATTTTATCTCACCTGTCCGTCAATGTATCTTCATATTCTAGAAATATATCATGTCACAATCAGGAGAATAATCTCTCAAAGCAGTGTATATTTTAAAAGCATTTGCTTGTTGTAGAAAAATACAGCAACAGGAAGGGAAAGTCTACCTTTAAAAGTTTATGTAATAGGACAAAATACTATATGCACAAAAACAATAGGTACTAATATAGCCTAATTTTAAACATTTGTTGAGGAAAAAACAAAAAATTTTATCTTCACAAATCAAAAGTAGAATATTAAGAAATATCTCCTCTGAATTAATTTTAATAGTACTGAACCAAAGCAGAAGAATTATGTTTTAAGAAATCATCCTATGGGCTAATTGCCATTTTGTTGTCATAAAAATCCTTTATTTAGCCCTCTCCACAAATAAGCTCACAGCAGGAGAAAGGACACTAGTTAGAGTAATTTGAGCGATAAGTAAACAGAAGGAATGGCTAGGAGCATAGTGTCATCTGGCAGAGAGCTTATTTCCTGGATCCTGTGGATCTGGTTAAAACCCAGCAGAGATGCCAATATGCTTCTCCTCAGTAAATGCTACCAGTCTCCACACCACCAGGCCCACTGAGGCTTATGTACAGTATTTTATCCAAGCAACCCTTTGGGTAGCTGCACAGTGCCTGCAATGACCTGAGTCAGTCATGCAAAGAGACTTTCTTAGGCTTACACCCACCCATGTTGACTTTCATTTTCCAGTATCTGTCCTGTTGTTCAATGATATAAGCAGAGTGATGGAGGAGATACTTCACACTCTTCTTAGATAAGACCTTGAGCAGCAGAGACTGTCTTAAATACCAAGGCAGAAAATTCCAGGCTGGATTTCTGGGCAAGGTTGCTGTCATGTGTGCACCTGGGATACCCATCTCTTCAGGAGGGTGGGAAGAAGTGAGGTCCATTGATTCGGAAGAGGGAACAATCAAGGCCCGAGGAGCAGGTGCAGGTAAGCGACAGACTGAATTTGGGGAATGGTAATCCACTCATTTTTTCCCCCATTTGTTCTAAAATCTATTTAACATTCCTGCATCTGTGTTTCCAATATAAATATTTCACTCTCTTGTGTATCAAGTGCAAAGTGTTTTTTTCCCCCGTTTTCTTAATGTTGCAAAGTTTCCAGTTACCAGCTCCATCTTTAATCTGTCTGAAATCAAATTGTAGGATTTACAATATAGCCCTAAAGATTAGAAGATGATTAATAATATTAATGATTTATATTGTTGTGTATTAGCCACGTCAAAGAAGGTTTAAAGATTAGAAAGTAAATGTTCTGTGGAAATTAGAATAAAACAATAATAAGTTGCTTAATTGTGCATGGGTTTTGCTTTTGTAGTCAGTGTATTGCATGCCTTACTATCTTAGGCTAATACAGAAAATGAGAAATATATGAGAAACTGGAGTCATAATAATTAGTGGAAAATCAATCCAAAAATAGAACGTTTATATCCATTTTTCAAAATAATGGATCCTCAGATCTTATCAAAGAATCAACACATATCCACAAATGCAGACTTTGATGTAGACCACAGTGCCACAAGGTTAAATGGCATATGCGAAGCAAGCTCAAAACTGGAACTGCTGTCAGGTTTTATGTGTTCTTTCCCAATGGTAATCAGTTTGCTGGCCTTTGAAGTGTGGTGGAATTACAGCTGACTGAGGTTGTGAATACTTGAGAGGAATACTTGTGACTCAAGAGATACAGTGTTATATAAACACTTTAAATAAGTCAATATTATTAACACACCTTTCTGAGTTGATATAATCAAAAACAAAGCTTTTTTTTTCCTACTTGTATGTGGGCAATGGCTTTAGTAAATGACATTTGTTATTAAGCACAAACCCAGAAATATTTTAGAGTAAGGCCCACATAAATCTCCTGTAATATTGATTCTGTATTTTAATTCTATGATTTTGAAAACTGTGAATACCATTTCAGACTCCTGCTTTGGTTCACTAAGCATTTTCTGTTAGAAATAAAATTTGTTACCATTTGATAAATTTCCCTAGATAAAGGTACTTTAGGGATCTCAAACTAATTTATCAAGTAGTATAAATTTGCAAAATGAAATGAAGGGAAAGTATTATATTAATAGAATGCAAATGATTTTATAATTTGAAATAAGCCTGTATTTGGTGATAAATGAAAAAAAAATAATGAGACAACTACAAAAAAGAAAAATCTCGAAATTCATGCACAATCATAGCCTCATACACAATGTTAAAATGGCTAAATTCAGTTGACTTGAGCCTACATACATCCTAGGGGCTTTAAGTAGTGGAAGTGAATAAATTGCTTGTTGAAAGTTTTGACTGTCCATCATCTGTTCTCTTGTATATTGGTGGACCCGCTCATCTGTCTCAAGACCATGATGTTTGCAGGTCATTTTGGTACTAGTGCCGGAATGAAGAAAATTTAAGTTCAGCATGTGTAAACTTCAGCCACATTAGCTGCCATGGAGAATTCTTAATGGTTCCAAATCTGAGAAATGGAAGTATATAATTGTAGATCCTTCCTGCACCACATAGTTCTCAGTAGCACTTGAACAAAAGCTGGCGCAACTTTGAAGCAATGCACTAAAATATTTGCAGTAGCCCCTAACTACTATCATGATGTAGTAAACAAAACCCTGGTCAAAACCCAACTGTGCTACTTGTATGAACCATGTAACTTTACGTAAATCAGTTTTCTTTTTGGAGCCTCATCTGTATCATAAGGTAAATATTTATTTTGTCACATGCTTTTGAAAAAATAAATGAATTAAATAAAATTAATGGACTAAGCATTAAATTCGGCACATAAAAAGCAGACTTGTAAGTTTGAGGATAGAAATGTAAGCATTCTAGTTGGAGGCTAAAATACATTCTTTTTATCTGGAAAAATGTCTATTTGAGACTGATATTTTATAGTTGCTTTGGTGATGTTGTAATGATCCATGGCTTAGTATGACTTTTTTTCCTTACCAGATAATTATTTTTGACAAATATATGTAATTAATAAACATAGTACATTTATTTTAAATACATGGAAGATGTTCCTAATGTTCCCTCTGTTACCATTTAACCATTTCATTTCTAAAACAAACTTGAAGCAGCCTGCTCTGTTTCAATAACTAAAGAAGTATATCATTGTTCATAGTTATTTCTGGAAACTGAGTGGTTTGCCACACAAAAAAAAAATCATCAGAGAGGAACATCATTGCAAATTGACTAATTTTGTCCTTATTGTTGTTGTTGTTCTATATACAAGTTATAAGATGGCTAAAGTAAATCTAAGTGAACTAATTGGAGACTAATTTTCTCCGGAAAATGTCTGTTGTACCACGAATTAGACATCTACAATTAGCAAAGACATGTATCGTTGAAAATCTCAGAAACGTGAGCCCCACCCCCAGCTCCCTGGCGGAACTTATTTGAAGTTGTCCTTTTGCCCCCTGGAGCTGAGCCATGCCATAACAGCCTGAAGAAGCACTTTTGCTGGTGTTCCCAACACCATTTGTACCTTGGTTTATGCTTCCCAGTGCAAGTTGTTGTCATTGGGCTGAATGAGATTCCTCAGTTAGGGAAGCTGCAGAGGAAAGGATCTGTTACACAGCGCCTGGCAAGACTGTTGCCAGTGATTGATAATGGGATCCGTTCATCTCAGGTGAGTTTCCTGTGGTCTACAAGGCAGCAGGGGTCTGCTCCACTTTGTCTTAGCCCATGGGTGTTGCAGTGAGCTATCACTTGGGGGTGGGAGAAAGGAGGGTTAACAAGAGGTACTCTGGAGCATCTGCTCGGGTTTTCTTCCGTGCTAGCTTGAAGGGACCACAGCATTTCAGCTCTCTGGCTGCAGGGAGGTAGAAAGCGTCTGCGTGTCGTTGTAGGAAATGGTTAATAATTGTGGAGCTCTCAAAGCTCTGGTATTTGCTACAGTGGGAAATCACTTTAGAACAGCATAGAGCGCTATAGATTAATGCTGTGATCAATGAGAATCTGTACACTGCAGAGATCTGTTTTGATGACAGCAGCACTTATGGCCTTGTTTAGTGTCACCATTGTATAATGTTGGACACTGCAGGCTTTTCTGGTTTTGATTTAGAATGCAAAGATCACAGGGTATTTTATTTAAAATTTTCTATGTTGATTGATTTTTAATTGTGCTGTGGATTTGCTTCCATTGCTATCTGGAATTTATAGTGATTTGATGCCAGTGGCATTTATTTAACCACTCCGATGCTGCTGTTATGTTTGCTGGGTTTCTGCAGTTTCTGCTACTTCAAACGTTGCACTCAGGAACAGGTAAATTAAACTATAATGTTAATCCTATAGATAAATGTGAAAATAATGGATGTTATTGTTTAATTATCCCAAGTAGTAAAATATTAAAATGCTTCATTTAGATTGTATCCATAAAGCATGATGAATATTTTCCTTACACATGGAAATTATATAAATATATTATTATAAAATAGCATAATGATCTTCTAGTTACTTTACATAGTTATTTACTAAGTCTTAATTGTATGTCTGGAAGTACACATTGAATTGAATACATTTTAACATTACATTTATCTCTCAACTTGACCTATGGATAATATACAGTTAATTCAGAAAGTATGTTTTCCTTCTCTGATTGAAGGCAGTCTGGTTTCCGTTTACTTAATTTCACTGAAATTTGAAGGCTTCAGAGATTTATCTTCCTAAAAATGAGAATATTTATGTAGATATAGATTGTTCAAGAGTTTAGACAAAGGCTGCAAAGGCCTGGTTTCTGCTAACAGTGCCGATTATAGAGCACCTCTGTGGAAATAGCTTGTGTTTTCGTGTGCTATTAAGCCATGGACTAAAGACAACGCTCTTTAGATAAGGGGAGCAGATCCCAGAAACACCAAAAAATGGAAGGAAAGTATAATCTTTGGGGTCAGAGATTTGGGTATGTGACCTTGGATGAAAGCAGAAAAAAGAACCTCTTCTGCCCATTTTTTCATTCTGCCAGTTTGAAAATAGACTCTCTGTTATTCTCACTGGGAGTGGCATAGCATTTCTTCAAATGCTCAAGATTGTTTGATGATTTCCATGTGCCAAAAAAGACACTATTAGTGAATTGCTTGCTATTTCCTTAATACAGGAAGGAAATAGAGCCCTCCCCTTTTATTTGCCAATTTTTTAGCAAGTAAGGCTTTTCAGAAAGGGGATTATGGCATTTTAAAAATTAAGCTGATAAATATCCTGCCTCCACTCTAACTATTTTGCCAAATAGGCCTTGAGCAAGTTTAGGATGTCCTGCGGGTACAGGCTGTTAGACTGAACTCTGGAGGGAAAGGAGGCGTCACGTGCTATGCTGCAGCCAGAGGAGTGCCTGGATGCAGAGAGGCACTGGGGCTCTCTGAAAGCTTGCCACAGGCTCACCTGCCTGCTCCCTTGCTCCTGCTCAGGTTCAGCAGGTACTGCTGAGGGCAGCTGCAGAAGGACCCAGCCTTCTCAGGCAGTGGCTTTCAGGAGGTCCACTTCCCGATGAGAGCAAGCTCAGAATCAGAGGCAACGGGAAAAGAAGCAGCGACTTCCCACTGGCTAAAATGTCAATAAGATTGTTACCTATCAAACGCTAGTCAACATTCACAAGTCTGGACTCATTGCATATATTCTTCAGTGAGAATGGAAAGTTTTGGTAGTAAATTGAACCACGTGCTTAGAAAGTAGCTAATAACTGCCGGTTGATAGAGATCTTGGATCTTGTGCTCATGGTCATACTTACTGGGTCTTCTTAATGAGAGGCACCAGTAATTATAAGAGGAAGACTGAGGAAGTGGGGGTTCATGTTCCCACGCTCAAGCACAGGAAAAGATGAAAATACTCAGTATTTTTAATTTCTCTAGCTCTGTGGGACTAGTTGATATGTATATATTTATGAGGATAAAAACCTTATTAGTAAAGTGATTCTCTACCATACAGAAGGTTTTTGACTCAGATCTCTTCCAAATTTCTGATTTTATGTGGTGCTATGACTGCGTTGTTTGAAAGACATGAAAGAAGAACAATATATTGTAAGTTTGAGGTATTACCTATGAATGCCCTGGTGAGAGTTCTGTTAGAGAAAAGGTGGAAATCATTTGGAAAACAGAGACAAAATGAATCTCAGTGAACAGAAAGTATGTATTCTCTCTCTCACTTCTCCAAGCAAGTGTGTGTGTCCACACACTTTTAATAAATAAAATAAATTATTGCTGTCTCAGTTTTCTAAGGCCAGGGATCTTTGGAAGGAGCATGCCAGTTTCTAAAAGTAGAGAAATTAGTGAAAGAAATAGTAATTATTTTATAATATGATAATATTAATTAATAGTGAGAAAAACTATTAAATACTTATCATCATGCCTATAAGTTATACCCTATTGAAATGGGTTTAGAATTTGTATAGCTTGCTTCAGGTTGTACATCTTAATTAAGAAGGAATTATCATAATCTTATAATGAAGTGGTCAATTACCTGCAAATATGTCACCAGTATTTTTGAATTCCTGGTTAATTTACATTATTTTTTGTCTGAGAAGTTTTTATGTGAGTTGTGAGTTTTTAAGATCTGTGAAATAAATCTGATTGTGATAAACAGTAACCATTGAACATATTTCAAAGTGACTTCCAAAGGAGGGCCAATATTGATTGTAGTAACTGTGAATTCCAACAAGCATGTTTTCAGTAGGGTGACATCCGTCATGTATCTCAGATTTATTAATGGTTTTGAAGTTTTCTTTCAACAAGAGACAGTTAGCCTTGCAATTTTTTTTAATCTCTAGAGAATGCTTAGCCTCTCAAACTTGTTCTTTGTAGGTCCAATGTGGAACATTGTTTTAACTATAATTTTTAAATTTTATTTCAGGGTTTTGTTTTCTGATAGCATTTAGATCATCTAAAGTTTGTTATTGTTTTTCTTTTTTTCTTCCTTTTATCAGACAGCTTTGAGATGATGCATAGCACCCATTAGCGAAAACACATTAGTGAACTTTGTATTTTTCTTGCCTGTTGTATATTAAAAACTTTTTAAAATATGATTAATTATGGCCTTGGTTGCTTACCTGAGTTTCTTTCCTTGATTTCCTAAGTGCTTGACTTAAGTAGAGATCTTAATGAAAATATACTGAGGAAGCTGAGGACCTGCAAGAGAGCAGAATCTGGGAGCTAAAGGCAAAACACCAAGTACATGTGGTAATATCCCAGTCTGACTCATTCACCCAGACCTTATCATGTGTCTTTAATATAGAGAGAGATTATGGGTCCTACAGAGAAATAAAGAAAGCAGAGGACTTTGAGCAGAAAAATGCTTAGGCGCACACAAAAATTTGGCTAGAAATTTTAGAATACCCTAAGTGTAATTGTGCAATTATGGGTGATATAAAGGGACCATGTAACTCAGGCTGTAATCCTTGCCTTAATGGTCAGAACAACAAAGCACTTTGCATTCAGTGCTTTCACTGTCACATGCCCACATGAAGGAAAGCCGTTTTTTTGTATATGGTTAGTGAATAAACACAAGACCAGCTTCAAAATGCTCTTTTTAAAAAAAAAAAAAAAGCTTAATTATTACTGGCTAGTTTCATGGACTGTGCGATTCTATATCATATAAACAATCTACTCGAAGGTTAAACCTGAAAGATGAATTAATGGTGATTGGTGACATTGGTTTAAGCAAAGGGATTGAGAAGGACTGAAAATTCAAATGCAGCATGGAGAGTTTTCTGCACAAGTAGGGGACTGCACTTTATGTGGGCCAGCGTCATTTCACCTGAACCTGAAGGGCTAGCAAGGACTTGTTCTGTTCAGAATGCTTTGACAGAAAGATTCCTTCTGATAATAGGCTGCTTTGACGAATACATTTTGATTCCTCAACGTCATAGGCTAGCCTTGTCTTGCTTTAGAAGAGATGTTTAGTTACAGAGATCTCTGTAAGGTTCACAATGAGATATTGCCATCATCAGAGATATTCAGTGAGAACATGAAAGTGATAGAATACTTAAACACAGGATTAGAGCCACCAAAATATCTATTTAATCTGAAAGACTCTTTAGAACATTGGTGAGAAACACATGGTTTGTAATCAGTAGAATAAATCATTGGAGATTTTTCTTGAAGCTATCCCTTTTGAATTTGTTCCCTTTGAATTTGCTGCCTTTGAATTTGCTGCCTTCATTCTCCAAGTTTGCACTGATTCAGTTAATGGAGCTAAATTGTGATGTATACAGTTTTCATCTTGTGAACTAAGTGCACATATGGATATTTGATCTAGAATGTGATGTCATAATGATTACATAAACCATGATTTATGATAGGTCCAAAGATCTGGGGTTTGTGTGTGTGTATGTATGTATGCATGTGTGTGATCTTTTGTCATCAAAGCTATTACAGTACATCACTTTGAAAAATAGAACTGTAGTAATAACTGAAAGTATTAAGACTAGTAAGATGTTATTTTTGAATGTTTGCATCCCTTTCTATAGTAAACATTGCAAAATGCCTGGGCTAGAGTAATATATATTTTCTCATTTGAAAACTGAATATCTAGCACTTAGAATATGCAGTTGCAACCTGTATCTTTATACAATATATCTTTATAAATATATTTTCAACCATGAATAACTAAAAGGAAATGTTACAAAATTGCTAGTAAAAAAGAAAATGAAGTTGAATTTAAGAGTTGCTGTTGACTGGCTTTTTCACTTTAAAATGGCAATTAGCCTTTAAATTTATTTTTATAATATATAAAGTAAATGTGTATGTTGAGGGAGCTGGTGCTGTGGCATAGCGGGTTAAGCCGCCACCTGCAGTGCCGGCATCCCATATGGGCACTGGTTTGAGACCCGGCTGCTCCACTTCCCATCCAGCTCTCTGCTATGGCCTGGGAAAGCAGTAGAAGATAGCCCAAGTCCTTGGCTCTCTGCACCTGCATGGGAGACCAGGAGGAAGCTTCTGGCTCCTGGCTTTGGATTGGTGAAGCTCCAGTCATTGCAGCCAACTGGGGAGTGAACCAGCAGATGGAAAATCTCTCTCTCTCTCTCTCTCTCTCTTTCTCTGCCTCTCTTCTCTTTGTGTAACTCTGACTTTCAAATAAATAAATAAATCTTTTTTAGAAAGTGTATGTTGAGAGAGGAAGGAAAACTATAATATTTCTTAATATTGGGACCATTACAATTATAGTTTGAGATTTCTCATGGATTCCATATTTCTCCAGCTCACTCCTACTATGATCAGTAGTGTATTTTAGCTAATATTCCAATTGATTTATGTGGAAATCAGGTGCAGAATAATGATCTTATATTGTTAAGATTGGTGTGATTATTAGATTAACCTTAAATATGCCCATTTTTATTGGGAGAAATGAGTTAAAGTAATTGTTTTTGTGAAGAATATCACCTTGTATCTCAATTGATAAAGATTTTTAATAAAAATTTTTAAGTATTTATAGAACTTTTAGAAAATGATTATGAAAATGATTATTTTAATATTTCTGAAATAGTGTTTAATTTTTGAATACAATCAAAATTAGAGTAATTCTAATTCTCAGATAAAATATCACTATATATTTTAAATACCAGGGTTAATAGTTCACAGTTTCAATTCTTTTACCAAAAATATCTTAATTTCATGGCTTAATTCAGTTATGTTATCTTTTAGAAAATTAAGACACACTAACTTTGTTTAAGATTCTTTGGGAGACAGTTTGGTTTCTGTATCTGAAGGAGGTTGGGGAAGAGCATTTAATCTTATGTTTGTACTGTATTTATAAGATGTCAGGAAATAGAATATTTGAAGGATGAAAATGAGAAGTATTATCTGCCATGCAAGTCATATTTAGTACATGTTGGATTGGAAGCAGTGTTTCATAGACAGTTGCTGTGTTTTTGGTTTGTTGTTCTTGTTGTACTGATGAGTAATGATTTAATTTTTGGATTATAAATTCTTAGCTTCAATCCCCCCCCCCATTTTAGATAGGTGAGTTTTCTCTCTTTTTCTTTTAAGATTTATTTTATTTATTTAAAAGGTAGGGTTATGGGTGGCAGGGGAGAGAGAGAGAGAGAGATCATCTGTCTGCTGGTTCACTCCACAAATGGCTCCAAAGGCTAGGGCTGGGCCAAGCAGAAGCCAGGAGCTAGGAACTTATGGTCTCCCACGTTGGTACAGGGGACCAATTACTTGGGCCATTTCTGCTGCTTTCCCAGGCACACCAGCAAGGAGCTGGACCTGAAATGGAGCAGCCAGGACTCAAAGGAGCACATACCTGGGCTGCTGGCATTGCAGGCGGTGGTGTAACCCATTATGCCACAGTGCTGGCCCCAGATAGCCAACTTTTATTCACGTGCTATTTGCCAACCAGCTTGTGATTGTTTCTGTTAATTACATTATTTTTATTAATTTTTTTTATTATCAGAGATACATTTTATCCACTTTTTAAAATTTTAGGTAGGAAGGCTACAAAGGGGTTTTCATGCAGAGTTTGCATACCATAAGTGTTACCTACTGGATTTTGCATTAATATCAATTTACCACCCAGCAATTCTGCTGTATTCATATATAACCATTCAGACAGTTATCTTCATAGAATTGCTTGCAGTATACTGTTTCATTTGTTTTTGTGTATTTTTGTTTATTAAAGAATTACTATCCTCTTCCTTGTGAATTCTTATTGCTGTCAGCTCCTTTGTACTTTTTTATCTGGTGCACCTTCCATGGTCCTGGGGGTGTTGAATGTCAGATACATGCTTTTATGCTTGTGGTATAATATTATGAATGTCTAGTGGTTTCACTGGAAATAAAGGTTTGAGCCTTTTTTTGTGACATTGGTTTTTGCCAGATGAGACTTTTTGATTTGCTTCCCATCCTTTGGCATGAATCCTAAGTGGGTTAAGATAACTTTTTATTTACCTAATTATGCTGTTTAAGTTATTGATAAGCTAATAACTTGCTTTTCAATTCCATTTTAGTTGTTTTCCATTGCATCAAAGATAGTTTGAGTTTGATGGATGGAAAATCTGCATTTTAATGAAAATAAAGTTACAGTAAATAAACCATGTTTTGCACATATTTATAAAATTTGATCTTCCCATTTAAAAACCTACCTTCATATCAAAAGTGATTTAAGGTAACTTCCAGTGTTCTAAAATCTAATCTATGAGTGATGGTAAAATGCATAGAAGAGATCAGTGAGGGAAAACAAGAGGGAAGACTGGGCTGCAGATATAATCATAAACATTTAAATATACCAGTTTTGAGAAAGTTCCATTAGCTATAAAATGTACAACATCTGTAACACAAAAAGTTAAGTGCACACTAATTATTCTTGATAGGGCAATCAGAGAGCAGTATCTTCTGTGTCATTTCATATAGAAGCTAATCAGCAACAGCGACGGGAGAGGAACTGTCTAGAAATCCAGGACTTCCAGGAGCATCCTTGTTTAATGGAGTGGAGTAATAACAATTTAGAAAACCTAAGTTGATTTACTGCATATACATATATACACACATACATTTACTATATATCCCTAACCAGGACTTCTCTAGAAGCTTTAAGTTAAGCATTTCAAGAATATCAAGGGATGATATATTCATGAGGTGTGCTTATGCATAGTTCAGTGCACCTTTTGACTATAGAGTCATGGATTTAAACAGCCAGCCAAGGGGGTGGGAGGTGTAGGATTGTCTTCCATTGCTCAGTAGAAGGCCATCCCATTCTTCTCAAGGGACCACCTGAGACAAAACCAAGAAACCAATGCTGAGCACTTTCAGTCTAGGTTAGTGAGGATTCATGATTTTTAATTTTTAAAAATTTTTTAAAATGAAAATTTCATCTAAATGAAAACAGTTTGAATTTATTATATGGAAAGCATAGTTTTACATTCATATATCCAAACCACATATCTTTCAGGGACTGTGGAATGTCAGTAGGTTATATTTTGACCAACTTTTGCTTAGTTTGCTTTCTGATAAATGTATATCTTTGTTCACTTATGAATTTCGCTTTTTTACCCTTATTTCCCTCTGTGCTTTTTCTTTAAAGATTTATTTATTTATTTGAAAAGGTGGAGTTACAGAGAAGGAGGGAGGGAGGGAAGGAGGGAAGGAGAGAGAGAGGGGGAGAGAGAGAGAGAGCCTCCATCTGCTAGTTCACTCCCCAAATGGCTACAATGAGTGGAGCTGGGCTGACCTGAAGCCAGGAGCCAGGAGCTTCCTCTGGGTCTCCCACACAGGAGCAGGGATCCAAGCACTTGAGTTATCGTCTACTGCTTTCCCAGGCCATAAGAGAGAGCTGGATTGGAGGAGGAACAGTCGGCACTGGAACCGGTGGCCACATGGGCTACAGGCACTGCAGACAGTGGCTTTACCCACTGTGCCACAGCATAGGCCCCTCCCTCTGTGCTTGATCTCACTTAAATTATTTACTCTGTCCCCATTTTGATGTACCATTGAAAGGACGTGCCTTTATAAAACTTTTTACACTGGCCATTTTTGCACTGTGGCAGAGATGGTTTTAGACCAATAATGCAGTGTTTCGCAGCCTAGATTCCTATGTCTATAATTGGAAGTTAGTACGGATACCTAGCAGAGTTCTCAAGAACAATGTTGAGGCCGGCGCCGCAGCTCAGTAGGCTAATCCTCCCTCTGGGGCGCAGGCATATCGGGTTCTAGTCCTAGTCAGGGTGCCGGATTCTGTCCCAGTTGCCCCTCTTCCAGTGCAGCTCTCTGCTGTGGCCCGGGAAGGCAGTGGAGGATGGCCCAAGTGCTTGGGCCCTGCACCTGCATGGGAGACCAGGAGAAGCACCTGGCTCCTGGCTTCGGATCAGCGTGGTGTGCCGGCTGCAGCGGCCACTGGAGGGTGAACCAACAGTAAAAGGAAGACAGAAGACCTTTCTCTCTGTCTCTCTTTCACTGTCCACTCTGCCTGTCAAAAAAAAAAAAAAAAAAAAAAAAAGAACAATATTGAACTATAAGTTAAAATGTTCTCCAGACTTCTGTCTCATGATTTCCAATTGCCAGTCAAGGGATCTCCAATTAAAAAGAAAGTCCTTTGGTATATTTATTTATAAATTATTTGTTTCTGTAGCAAAAATAAAACAAAGATGAGCAAATCAAGAAAGAAAGGCAACATTCTGGTCTTTACAGTAGCTTACTTCAAAGGAGTTCTGGTTCCAAAACATCCATTTATGTCACCACAAATGTTTGTTAACATGTAAACTTATTTTTCTACATTTTTATAGCTTAAGGTATTTTAAAATAATAAGTATCATATCAATAAGTACTTCATTTTGTTGATGTACTCTGCAAATTCATCTTCAGTTTCATTTGACTATTATCCTTGGTGTTTATGTCACTACAACCATGATAATGTGTTGATCTCAATAGTTCTCATTTTGTTGTCTTTGAAATGGATTTGACATTCAGAGTATCATTGCAGGCTAGTGCTGTCAAGCTGGTGTCACCTTGTTCTACATAAAGACTAGCATCTTCTTTGGTCAAAGATAGTTACATCTAGAGATCTAGAATGCGTTCTTGTAATGTCTCTGCTGTGAACTCACCCAGAACTACAGTTTCTTAAACCTATGGTTAACATCCAGTCCCCAAACAATGAAAACAAATAAACCCCAATTTTTTCCACAGGGTTTCCCGGCTGGTTATTCCGAGGCTTTGCACGTGACAACCTGTTCTCCCACGTGAATGGAATACTCAGTGTCAATGTGGAAGCCTGGTCAGTTGGAAGGTTGCAGTAAAATATTTCCCTCCTGTGTATAGCACTCCAGATTCTTACTGATGAAGAGTCATTGTGTTGTAGGAAAAATGTTTCCCTAAGATTGCCAGTTTTGTCATTTGTTATCCTTGGCATCTTGCTATTTTATATTTAGGTTATGGGGGAGAAAATTCTGTCACTAGGCCTCAGAGCATATTTGCATAGAAAGTTAGTGCTTCTGTAAACTGTGAAAAGATGTTGGCTCTGTCTTCAGTGTACTTGGAGAATTTTTCTTCAGATGCATTTTTATTATTGCTTATTACAGATAATAAACCATGGTCTAGATTTCCTGAAGACCATGAATTATGTTTTAATTCTGTGGCACAAGGTTGTATGTGTGTATGCATTTGTGTGTGTGTGTGTGTGTGTGTGTGTTTTGGTGGGGTTGTTAAAAGCTATTAGGGATTTGGAGTCCCATGGCACGTTTCTAGCTCTACCATTGGGGTAAGTCCAAGTGAGCATGTGCCAATGCCATCTTAATAGTTAAAGTGATCAGATTCAGTTCATAATTGATCATAAAGATAGGATTAAGTGTCAGAGGTATCACATAAATAAGACTAGTGTCTGCTAATAATAATTGATAGAATTAAAAACGAGAGAACAATCCAACATGGGAAGCAGACTCATAGAATGGCAGATGCCCTAAACAGCACTCTGGCCTCAGAATAAGCCCTTAAGGCATTCGAATCTGGCTAAAAAGCCCATGAGTTTCTCAGGCATGGAAAGCCAAGACACTGAGGCAAAAACAAACAAACAAAAAACCTAAATGAAAGATCTCTGTGATGAGATCGCAGTGGAAAGAACGGGCCATCAAAGAAGGAGGTACCTTTCTCTGAAAGGAGGAGAGAACTTCCACTTTGATTATGGCCTTGTCTAAATAAGATTGGAGTTTGTGAGCTCAAGAGACTTCTATAGCCTTGACAGTTCATGACAAGAGCCTTGGATGATTACTGACATCATAAATAAGAGTGTCAGTTGTTAAATCAACAACAGGAGTCACTGTTCTTAATGTGTTGTACTATGCAAATTAATGGTAAAACTAGTATTCAAACAATACTTTATACTTTGTGTATCTGTGTGGGTGCAATCTGTTGAAATCTTTACTTAGTATATACTAAGTTGATCTTCTGTATATAAAGATAATGAAAAATGAATCTTAATGAAGAATGGGATGGGAGAGATGGGATGGTTTGTGGGTGGGAGTGTGATTATGGGGGGAAAAACCACTATAATCCAAAAGTTGTACTTTTGAAATTTATGTTTATTAAATAAAAGTTTTTTTTTTTAAAAAAGCTATTAGGAATTTTAATTTACCAACTTTGAACCCTGTAGCATCAGGTCAGTGAAGAGGTAAAATCTGCCGTTGAGCATCATGGTTTTTGGGGGTATTTCTGAGCTCTGAAACTTACAGGCTCAAAACTTAAATTGATATAAATTTATGTAACTTTCAAACCAAGAGAAAAATTAAATTGATGAGTAATATTCAGTATATCAAGCATCTTAATATCTCAGTTTTTTTAGCCTTTGTAAAGTAAATCCACAAAGTGAGTTTTGTACGCTTTCTTTTTTTTTTAAAGATTTATTTATTTATCTGAAAATCAGAGTTACACAGAGAGAGGAGAGGCAGAAAGAGAGAGAGAGACGTCTTCCATCCAATGGTTCATTCCCCAGTTGGCCACAACGGCCGGCACTGAGCCGATCCAAAGCTAGGAGCCAGGAGATTCTTCCAGGTCTCCCACATGGTTGCAGGGACCCAAGGAATCCGGCCATCTTTTACTGCTTTCTCAGGCCATAGCAGAGAGCTGGATGGGAAGTGGAGCAGCTGGGTCTTGAACCGGCACCCAGGTGCTTCAGACTGCGCCTCTGTGCCACAGCGTCGGCCCTGCTTTTTTAAAACTTCATCATCTGGGGTGGACCAATTCAATGTTTAAAAGTACACTGATTGGCCGGCGCCGTGGCTCACTAGGCTAATCCTTGTCTTGCGGCACGAGCACACCAGGTTCTAGTCCCGGTCAGGGCGCCAGATTCTGTCCCGGTTGCCCCTCTTCCAGGCCAGCTCTCTGCTGTGGCCCGGGAGTGCAGTGGAGGATGGTCCAAGTGCTTGGGCCCTGCACCCCATGGGAGACCAGGAGAAGTACCTGGCTCCTGGCTTAGGATCAGCACGGTGCGCCGGCCGCAGCACGCCTGCCACGGCGGCCATTGGAGGGTGAACCAATGGCAAAAGGAAGACCTTTCTCTCTGTCTCTCTCTCTCTCACTGTCCACTCTGCCTGTCAAAAATAAAAAAATAAATAAATAAAAATTAAAAAAAAATAAAAAAGTACACTGGTTATTTTTTTTTTTATTTTTATTTTTTGACAGGCAGAGTGGACAGTGAGAGAGAGAGACAGAGAGGAAGGTCTTCCTTTGCCGTTGGTTCACCCTCCAATGGCCGCCAAGGCCGGCGCACCGCGCTGATCCGATGGCAGGAGCCAGGAGCCAGGTGCTTTTCCTGGTCTCCCATGGGGTGCAGGGCCCAAGCACTTGGGCCATCCTCCACTGCACTCCCTGGCCACAGCAGAGAGTTGGCCTGGAAGAGGGGCAACCGGGACAGAATCCGGCGCCCCGACCGGGACTAGAACCCGGTGTGCCGGCGCCGCAAGGCGGAGGATTAGCCTAGTGAGCCGCGGCGCCGGCCCTACACTGGTTATTTTTTAAGAACACCTATCCTGTTATTCTTCAGATCATTTTTTAGGAAAATAAACCCAAAAAAATCAATCTTGGGAAGTTAGAAGTCTTATCACTTATTAGAATACAAATGTTATGATGTAATTTATAATAAATGTCTGTACCAAATTTCTAGTTTCGAGGAATTGATGTCAGGGATGTCTTGAGTGATTATGTCAATTTTTTTTATGAACAAAGGAGCTTCAGCATTTTCTATGCCTATTTCAAAACATATTTTGCAGATATTCCTGATATTATGTTTAGTTATGATAGCTATTTAACTTAAGTCTGAACTTCAACACCCTGATTTCACGTTCTTAATCTCAATTTTTTCAAGTTTCTTTAGAGTCTGTACTAAAATCCTTTACTGTTTATAAAGCTAATGTATCTCACTTACTGTTCATGGAACTTTTGTGAGGAAAGTGCCACCATATCCATTTTTCAGAAAAGGACAAGGGTTATAAATGTGAAAGAGCTGTTATGAAGATAGCACACCTAATACGCATAGTTCGGATTAGAGTCATACATCTCCACCTTCAAATACAGTACTCATTTACTACACAATAGCCGTCTTTTTTATAAGTTTTCTTTTAAAGATTTATTTATTTATTTGAAAGGCAGAGAGACAGAGAAAGAAGAGATAGACAGAAATCTTCCATTCACCGTTTGACTACCCTAATGATGGCAACAGCCAGGCAGGGGCCAATCCAAAGTCAGGGACCAGGATCTCCATCACTCACACGGGTGACAGCAGCCCAAGAACTTCATCCATCTTTCCTTGTCTTCCCAGGAAGCTGGATCAAAAGTGAAATAGCCTGAACTCAATCCAGCACTCCATATGGAGTACCAACATTACAAGCAGTGGCTTAACTCACTATGCTACAATGCTGGTTCCTTTTTATAAGTCTTAGAAGTACTGGCATTAGTATAAATATTAAAAAATGTACATTAACAGAGAAATTGCAATATATTGAGATTCTATGATGATTCAAGGTTTCAAGTAACTAAACTGGGACGAAAAGATATTTTTAAAAATTTTACATGCTAATAGGATTGACAGAGATGCTTGTTAGTATTATCATTAAAAATAAATTTTAGTATGTATTTTTGTACTGGAATGACTGTTTGCATTTCTGTGGTGCTTTATAGTTTATAAAGTTGTGTCAATAGATAATCTCATTCTATGCTGAAATAAGAAGGCGATGCTGCAGTAGTTATCTCCAGAATCAAAGGATTATCTGAAAGACTGAACTCAGAGTTCAGGCTGAAATTTGATTCAGAGTTCCTTGTAAGTACTTTGTAGGGTTGTGGTGGTGATAGTGGTGTTGCCATCTGAACAATTAGTTTTAAAAATCACCGAACAATGCTCTAACTACAGAAGTGCCACCTCTAGCAAATTTGTTAATGCCATTTCCCTTTCCTGGGCCAGTTACTGAGCCTTCTGCTCATGCCCTAAATTACAATACATAGAAGTGACAATATAGGTCTTAAACAAATATGTGATCATTGTTGATAGATTGTACAACTCTGGGGTTCTATTGATTATAAATAGTTTCATGTTACAAATATCTTTGACACATCATTAATGTTTGGTGATAGTTTTTGTGTTAACTTGAGTGAACATTTCAAATGTCTATTTTACTTGAATGACAAATTTTTTATTAATGAAAGAATGGTAGTATTGGTTTTACAAAGAGCATCATGAACAAAGGGAATTTTAAAAGTGAAGTTTCTTTTTGTTAAAAAAAAAAGATAAGAAGCTTACAGATATATTCTCCCATTCAGTGTTATATATCTTTCACTGTTGGTTGCTTCCTTTGCTATATAGAAGCCGCTGAGTTCTATATAACACCATTTGTCTAGTTTTGCTTTTGTTGCTGCTAATCTTGGGCCCTTATCCAGAAAACCATTGCCTACACCAGTGTCTTGAAGCGTTTTTCCTATGTTTTCTTCCAACAATATCATACTGTTTGATCATACATTTTGGTCTTTGAGCTGTCTTGAGTTAATTTTTTTTGTACATGGTGATAGGTATGGATCTAATTTCTGTTTTCTACATATATATACACAGTTTTGCCAGCACCATTTGTTGAAAAGATTATCTTTTCTCCGAAGTATGTTGTTGGCATGTTTTTCATTTTTTTATTTTTATTTATTTATTTATTTATTTATTTTTGACAGGCAGAGTGGACAGTGAGAGAGAGAGACAGAGAGAAAGGTCTTCCTTTGCCATTGGTTCACCCTCCAACGGCCGCCGCGGCCAGCACGCTGCGGCCGGCGCATCGCGCTGATCCCGATGGCAGGAGCCAGGTACTTCTCCTGGTCTCCCATGGGGTGCAGGACCCAAGCACTTGGGCCATCCTCCACTGCACTACCTGGCCACAGCAGAGAGCTGGCCTGGAAGAGGGGCAACCAGGACAGAATCCGGCACCCCGACCAGGACTAGAACCTGGTGTGCTGGCGCCGCAAGGCGGAGGATTAGCCTAGTGATCGCGGCACCGGCCCTGTTTTTCAAAAACAATTGGCTGTATGTGTATGGATTAATTTCTTGGTTCTCTATTCTGTTCCATTGGAGTGTTTGTGTGTGTGTGTGTGTGCATGTGCCAGTTTTTATGCCACGTACCATGCTGTTTTAATTAATTCATCTTTGTAGTGACCTTTGAAGTAAGGTGTAGTGTTGCCTACCTCTTTATTTATTTGCTTTGCTCAGGGTTGTTTTGGCTATTCTGACTTTTTTTTCTGAGAAATAATTAATACCCAGAATACATAAGGAACTAAAAAATGTCGGCAAGAAAAAAATAACAAGTCTTATTGAGGAATGAGTAAAGGACCTGAATAGATGCTTCTCAAAGGAAAAATACAAATGGTCAATAAATATATGAAAAAACTGTCTAGTATTACTAGCCATTAGGGAAATGCAAATCAAAACCACAGTGAGATATCACCTCACCTCTTAGAATGGTTGTTATAAAAATGACATAAAGTAAATGTAATGAGCATATTGAGAAAGGGGAACTCTTATACACTGTTGTTGAGGATATGAATTAGTGCAGCCATTATGGAAAATAATGTGGAGATGTCTCAAAAACTAGAAATAGAACTTCTGTATGATCTAACAATCCCATTATGGGGTATATATTCACAAGATATAAAATCATTGTATCAAAGAGATACCTACTCCATGATATTTATTACATCGTTAATCACGACAGACAACACATTGAATCAGCAAGGCATCCATCATGAGATGAATGGGTGAAAGAGTCTGGTACACATATACAATAGATTAGTCGTTAAAAAGATTGAAATCCTGTCATTTGCAGCAAATTGGATGAAATTGGTGAACATTATGTTAATTAAATAACCCAGACACATAAAGACAAACACTGTACATTTTCCTTCATATATGAAAGCTTAAAAACTCAACCTGAGTACAGAAAAGTGATTAGGAGGGACTGGTATAGGATAGGGAGAATAGAGGGAGTTTGGATATCAGGTACCAAATCAGAGTTAGGTGAAAGGGGTAAGTTCCTAGTGTCATGCAGCATAGTATGATGACTACAGATCAGATAACGTATTAGATAGTTTATAATTATGTCAAATTACTGTTCAGAAAAGGAAAAAAACACTTTAATGAAATATAATTGACATATAAAATTGCCATCCATTTTTATTGCATACATATTGATGAGTTGAATATGCGCACACACACACACACATACACATATATGTTCAAACTACAATGTATGCCAAAAACACACAGATTTTCTTCTTCCATCTTTATTTATTGTTTTGTCCTTTGATGATAACACTTAACATATGATCTACCCTCTTAACAGATTTTTAAGTATGCAGCACTGTATTGTTAACTTTAAACACTATGCTATACAGCAAATCCCTAGGATTTATTCATCTTGTATAATTGAAACTTTGTAATTTTTGATTGACACTCCCGTGTTTCCCCCATCCTCAACCCCTGACAATGACCAGTGTACTCTGCTTCCATGACTTTGACTATTTTAGGTTTCTCATATAAGTGAGGACATGTTAGATCTGTCTATGTCTGGCTGATTTCATTTATCAAAATGTTTTCCAGATTCGGCCACATTGCTACAAGTGGAAGGATTTCCACTTTGTTTTAAGACTAAATAATATTATGTTGTTTATGTATTTATTGCATTTTCCTTATCCCTTCATTTGTCAACAAATATTTAAGTTGTTACCACATCTTACTATAGTGAACACTGCTGTAATAAATATAGGAGTTCAGATGTATCTTTGAGATCCTTATTATAGTTCCTTTGGATATATATGTAGAAGTCATATGGTTAGATCAGAATAATTCTATTTTAAATTTTTTAGGAAACTTCATATTGTTTTTCATATTTACTTCATTGCATCAAAAATATGTAACAGTTCTAATTTCTCTATGCCCTCTCCTACACCTACTTAAAATATTATTTATGTATTTATTTGAAAGAGTTACAGATTGAGAGGGGGAGACAGACAGAGTTTGTCCGTCCACTGGTTCACTCCCCAAATGGCCACAATGGCCAGGGCGAAGCCAGGGGCTTCATCCAGGTTTCCCACATGGGTGGCAGGGTCCCAGGTACTTGGGTCATCTTCCACTGTTTTTCCCAGGCCATGAGCAGGGAGCTGGATCCAAAGTGGAGAAGCAGGGACATGAACCAGTGCCCGTATGGGATGCTGGTATCACAGACACTGGCTTTACCTGCTTGCCTCAGTGCTGCTGCCATACTGTTTGTTATTCTAACAGGTGTGTGGTGGCATCTCATTGTGGTTTTGATTTGTTTTTCTCTAATGATTAGTGTTATCAAGCATCTTAAATGATGAGCATTGCTGTCTTCCAAAGTGGTATTTCTAAGTGGCATTTAGAGAATAATCACTAATGAATCCCTCATGGCTAGATATAGTGCAGTTGTGCCAAGGAAATATATTGAGTTTTTTGTTGTTGTTGTTGTCCTAAGCCAAAGCCAGAAGCTGGATATTAAATTATGTAGAATTGCTAAACTGGTTCTTGACCACAGCAATTCTTTTGAGGGGCCTCTAGACCTGCCTTGCGCATAGAGATAAAGAGACACAAATGTATCAACTGATATTATGAAGTGTTTACCTTCAGATATATTTGGGGGGAGTTAAAGCTGGTATAAATTTTGGATGAAATCGCAAAAAAAAAAAAATGGTTAACATTTTTACTGTATTGGAAATTTACACTGACACTAAATCATTAGTAAAAATAATTCGACCATAAAGACAACCTGCTGACTTTGTAAGAAATACATAATTATTTAAAATAGCCTCTTAGGGGTGACAGCATTGGCTCCTGGCTATGACAGTGGTTAAGAGGTGCTTAGGATGCCGACATCTCATGTCAGAGTGACAGGGTTGAAGTCTCAGTTCTGTTCCTGATTACAGCTTTCTGCTAATGCACATCATAGAAGGCAACAGGTGATGGTTCAAGTACTTGGGTGCCAGCCACTAGCATAGGAGACCCAGATTGAGTTCCCAGCTCCTAATTGATGCCTGGCCGAACACCAACTGTTGTAGGCATTCGGGAAGTGAACCATTGGATGGGAGGTTTTGCTCTGCCTTATAAATAAATAGCCTTTTAAAGTTTATTTAAGAGAGAGAGAGAGAAAAACAGAAATAGAAATAAATAGAAATAGAAATATCTTCCATCTTCTGGTTCAATCTGCAACTGCCTACAACAGCTGGGGCTGGGCCAGGCTGGAGCCAAGAGCTCAGAATTCCATCTAGGTCTTACATGGCACCAGCCCAAGGACTTGAGCCATCATCTGCTGCTTCCCAGGATGTAGTAGCAGGACGCTGGATCAGAAGCAGAGGTACCTAGACTTAAGCTGGCACTACGAGATGGAATGCAGGCATCCCAAGCAATGGCTTAACCCCAAGTGCCACAATGCCCACCCTAAAAAATAAATTAAATATGCATCTTTTTATTACAATATAATGCAAGAAATATTTTACTCACAATGACCATGATACTTAGTGTAAAAAAAAAAAAAACGTACCTTCTCTCAACTTAAAATCCATTTTTGGAATGAAATTCATGTTTGTTTATGCTCATCATATAGACATCCAATAAACACATTTTGTAAAAGTTCTATGATATCTAAGGTAGTTTAGGATTCATATAATATTATTGAGTTCTAGCATACATTCTGCTAAAGAAAACTAAAATGTAAATTAAAGAGAAATATTTTTAAAGAGGTTTAGAAAATATCTGGAAGAATGATTCTTATGTTTCTTGGTTTGTGAAATTTTCATTTCTTTTGAACTGATTTTTGAGATGGCAAATAGCACAATTACAGACAGCCATTAGGAATTGTGGAGAATTACTGAGTCAATATTAGAATCGGTTTTTATCATCATTTATTAAAAATGTGTGGTTTTTTTTTTTTAGAAATGGGCAAGTTCAAATTTTCTAATACTTAAAGGTTTTAGTGTAGGATAACCTTTCCTTTAGTACATCAGCATTCGGTATACTCCTAGATACTCCTCCTAGCCAAATTAACTATCACATAAATTGTTAAATAGATATTTAACATAGAAACTAAAAGTATGTTTTTCTTGCAGTTTTAATATACATAATCACACATTCATATTGTTTAGAAGGATTTTTGTTTTGTTGACATTGATTCTTATTGGAATCTATTATGCTTTGACAATAGATATAATAAAATACAAAACTTTAAACCATAGAGGGGTAGATTTATGCAATGTTTTATACTCTAATCATGACATGGCTTTGGGAAAAACTTTTTTTATAGAAAACTCATGTCTCATTTAGCTTACTCTTATTTATGTGTTGAAAGTTGTGTGCATACTAATTTAGTTAACCTAATTTTTTGCAAGTGGTAGGATATATGTCTATGTAATTTTCTTCATAAGAAGATACACAGAATTATACTTCATTGAATGTGTCTAGTTCTGAACATGAACTATTTCAGTAGACTCAAATAGCTAATACATTTTTCATTATAAATTAGTGATAATAGTAAATTGGTTTCCTTATATCGAATTTTACAATCAAGATACCTTTGCATTGATTCCAAAAGTAAACATCATAGATTTAATTTTTTCTGCAGTGTGATGCCACCTGGCAATCAATATACTAGTTTCTAAATATTTTAGGAGCAAACTTAAGTGAGTGTTGCTTATTTAATTAATTACAGGGAAGTATGACTTATAAATACAAATTGAGAGTACTTGAAATCTAGTAACATCCTGGCTGGCACTGTAGTGTAGAAAGTTAAGCCTCCGTTTGTAGTGTTGGCATCCCACATGGGAGCCAGTTCATTCCGGCTGCTCCATTTCCAATCTGTCTCCCTCATAATGGACCTGGGAAAGCATTGGAAGATGGCACAAGTCCCTGGGCCCCTGCACTCATATGGGAGACCTGGAAGAAGCTCCTGGCTCCTGGCTATGGCCTGGTCTAGCCCTGGCTGTTGCAGCCTGTTGGGGAGTCAACTAGCAGATGGAAGATCTCTCTCTCTCTTTTTCTTTTGTATTTCTGCCTTTCAAATAAATAAATAAATTTTTTAAAAAAATCCAATAATATATTTAAAATTCAGTATTTACATGAGTAGATGAAACAAATGTAGTTTGAAACTGCATATTTAGAAACATTTTACAAAAAAGATACCACTTAATGGATGATAATGAAATTAGTGATAAGAAAGTATCAGAAACTTGTTTCTATATTTTTATGTTAAAACATTGTATGAAAAAAATACAAATTTTTTATATTTACATTTGTTAGTGATCTTGAATAGATATTTGCAATGCTCTTTTTGCTCAAAATTGGCTAAAAATATTTTGACACTACAAATTCTGTTACATCCATATTATCACAGTTTTAATGAAAGAATTACTGCTGGCTGCATATTGGAAATTCCTAGACCAGACTAGTTAGATTAGACTCTCCATTCTAAATCGTTATCCTATAAATCTTAATAGATGATAGAGTACCTAGTACAGCTTCAAAGCAGTTTTTTTTTTCTTTCTTTCTTTCTTTTTTTTTTTTTTTTTTTTTTTTTTTTGACAGGCAGAGTGGACAGTGAGAGAGAGAGACAGAGAGAAAGGTCTTCCTTTTGCCGTTGGTTCACCCTCCAATGGCCGCCGCGGCCTGCGCATCACGCTGATCCGAAGCCAGGAGCCAGGTGCTTCTCCTGGTCTCCCATGGGGTGCAGGGCCCAAGGACTTGGGTCATCCTCCACTGCACTCCCGGGCCACAGCAGAGAGCTGCTTGGAAGAGGGGCAACTGGGACAGAATCCGGCACCCCGACCGGGACTAGAACCCGGTGTGCTGGTGCTGCAGGTGGAGGATTAGCCTATTGAGCCGCGGCGCCAGCCTCAAAGCAGTTTTTTCATAAAAAAGTGTGCTGTTGTCACTTTTTTATGTGCCAGAAACATCAGTTTCTGGTTCTTTGCCTTTAAGGAATATATTTGCATGACGCATAGTCAACAGATGTGTTTATACATCTCCGTAGGAAAAGTCAAGTGAAACATAGCATTGAAGTACCTACATAGGAAGAATTAGGACATGAGCAGTTTTTAAGACCAAGTTATTGAGGGATACAATGAATTGTTGTTTTCCGGATGTCAGATTTTTGTTATATTTTTAAATTCCAAGACTTCTTAAATCAGCTTTCAATTTAATGACTAATTTTTCTTCTTCTGGGAAATGCCCCATCCTCACAAATATTGCATTGTTTCTTTCATTTATTTATTTTTGAAGATTTAATGCTTTATTTGAAAGAGTTACAGAGAGAGAAGGAGAGATTGATTCATCATTCATCCACTGGTTCACTCCCTAAATGGCTGCAATGGCTAGGGATAGGCCAGGCAAAAGCCAGGAGCCAGGCACTCTATCTGGGTCTCCCACATAGGTGTCAAGAACCCAAGCACTTGGGCCATCTGCCCCTGACTTCCCAGGTGCGTTAGCAAGGAGCTGGATTGGAAGTGGAACAGCCAGAAATGCCAGAGTCGCAAATAGCGACTTGACTTGGTCCACCACAAAGCTAGCCCCTCAGTGTTTGTTTTAATTTATCACAGTATTTTAAAGTGAATCAGATTTACATCATCAGATCATTTTACTAGGTACCTGAAATTTTAGGGAGAAAGGTTTACAAATTTCAATAGTCATATTTGGATAATACTGTTATAGTAATATTATCAATAACTTTTCTTTCAAGAGGTATTGCTTAAAGTAGAGCAACTTTATAACTAAACATGGAATGTTGTACAAAAAAATAAATTAAAAAAAAAACTTCCTTTTGCAACTTATTTATAAACAAAGGTGGTGCAGTAGAGGTTTAGGAATCTATGATCTTTGGTACCATATATATATATATTTTTTTTGACAGGCAGAGTTAGTGAGAGAGACAGAGAAAAAGGTCTTCCTTCAATTGGTTCACTCCCCAAATGGCCGCCATGGCCGGCGTGCTGCGCCAATCTGAAGCCAGGAGCCAGGTGCTTCCTCTTGGTCTCTCATGCGGGTATAGGGCCCAAGCAGTTGGGCCATCCTCCACTGCACTCCTGGGCCACAGCAGAGAGCTGGACTAGAAGAGGGGCATCCAGGACAGAATCCGGTGCCCCGACCGGGACTAGAACCCGGTGTGCCGGCGCCACAGGCGGAGGATTAGCCTAGTGAGCCGCGGTGCCAGCCAAGTACCATATATATTAAAATATATGATTTTGAGAGAGAGAGAGAGATGGACCCTGAGGAAAATTTTAAAATAGTGAAGTTTCTAATATAAACCTCATACATAGAATCTACTAATGTTTTCTATGTGACATTTTTGAAACACATCAGTATTTATTATAGGATGTATGGCATTTGCCTTAAACATTTCTGAGATATATAAAAGGTAAGGAGAAGCAGCCACAAAAAGGTTGAAGTGTATGGACTATTATGCCTGGAAATCTTAAACACTTAGAAAATATTTCCTGTTTCATTTCTTTTATAGTCCCAATACTTACCATGCCTGTCATAACTGTAAAATTCTTTATTTATGACATTACAGGTATCAGCCAACCATATTTCCCCAACAGTTAGCTGGATATCTCAATTTTAGCTGGCATGCTTTAGTTACTCTCTTTAACTTTTCTCTTTGATTCATGGTTAGAAAAAGTTTTTTTGCCAACTGATACTTAAAATATGAAAGGCCATTTATTTCCTTGCTTTTTTTCTTGTGTGCTCTTTTCACTTAGATTTGCCCACTCTCTGTACTTTTGTCTATGAATGTACTGAAATTAAGGTGTCTGACTTTTTTTGATACTTTTTGTCATTATATTTTAACTTAAAAGTTAAAAGTGAAGATTATATATTCATGTTTACAAAGTTGGAATATTTAAAAACATTTATAGTTTCAGTAAAATTGAATGCTTTGTCATTTGTCTTCCTTTGCCAAACGTTACTCTCGATATTTAATCTACTGTGTTAAATCACTGTGTTCTAAAAACATGCAGATTATGTTTTTCAGTTGATGACAGAAAATAGAGACTGGAGAATAAGTTTGAAATGTATGATATATTTCAGAAGGGTGGAGAGGCACTTATTTTTTAAAAAACTTTTTATGACAAAATAGTCTTAAATTTACAAGACAAAAATTGTGAATAGTACAAAGAATTCCCATAATTCTCACTTTCAGGTCCCCTCCTCTATTGTTGTTGCCTTAAATGAGTGTGATATATTTGTCACAGTCTGTTTAGTTTGATGAATATCGTTTAGACATCACCACTAGATGGCGAGTTCTAGCATGGTACTGAAAATACCTTGTGAGCAGGAAGGATAGATTAACCCTGTTTTATGTACTTGTGTGTTTCTTAGTCAATTTAAAGAACAACAAGGTAGACCTTCCTTGGTATGAGGTACATCTATAGCACATATTTATTTCAGTGATTCGAGTTACAAACTTTGCTACACGGGGTGTCTCATTGTGGGATACATACACTTCAAGATTATAATATTCTTAACCCTTTGCTTTATAGACTGAAGAAGTAATGCTTAAAGTGTTGCTCTCTCAACTGTAACACCATTAAGCTTTCCATTCCTTTTCTACTGTACAGGTGACTTGGATTATTACTGGTTGGATCCTGCTACGTGGCACAGCCGGGAAACATCCCCTATTAGTTCGGTAAGCTCTATGGGAAGTGAGTGTTGTCCATGTCCTTTGTCCGGTATGTGATGGATAGTAATCTTGTTCTGCTCCAGTATACATCTTCTGAGAGCAAAGATTAATTTCACTTAGGACAGTATAATTTTGGAGAAACAGTTATCATGGAATAATTAAAACAAAAATTAAGCCAAAAAGCAATTACTAAATAATTACTATATGTAAATGAGATTGAGAACGGAAAGGGCAGGTTTAAAGAGTTTCCTCTAGAGTGTTTTCTAAATTTTTTAAAAATATTTGAGTAGCAGAGAGGTAGATGGGCAGAGAAGGAGGGCACTCCCGTCCTCTGGTTCAGTTACCAAATGACCACAACGAATGGGACTGGGTGAGGACTGGAGACAGGATTCTGGCTTCCACGTAGGAGGCAGGAATCCAATCTTTTAGTCGTTGCCTCTGCCACCCTGGGTCTGAATTAACAAGGAGCTTGAGTTAAGAGCCAGAGCAAGGAATTGAACTCAGGTACTCAAGTGTGGGAAGTAGGCATCTTAACTGCTGTGCTAGACATCTGATCTTTTAGTATCTTTTCACTGAAGAACTAATATCATGCTGCAACCAATAACTGTGTGTCTGAAAGAAATAAAGTTATTTTTAACTTTATTTATACTTTAATAGCATCCTGTAACGTGGCAGCCATCTAAAGAAGGGGACCGATTAATTGGACGTGTTATTCTTAACAAGAGAACAACCATGCCCAAAGAATCAGGTGCATTACTGGGTCTGAAAGTAAGTTTACTGACTTAGCATGTTTCTTTTTTTTTTGTTGTTTGAGATTTATTTATTTGAAGGGCAGAGTTAGAAAGAGACACAGAGAGACAGAGACAGAGAGACAGAGAGAGGTCTTCCATTTGGTTCATTTTCCAAGTAGCTGCAATGACCAGGCCAAAGCTAGGAGCCAGGAGTTTCTTCTGGGTCTTACACATGACTTAGGCCATCTTTCACTGCTTTCCCAGGAATGTTAGCAAGGAGATAGATCGGAAGTGGAACAGCTGGAACTTTATGGGACCCTGGCATTACAGGCTTTGGCTTAAACTTCTGTGCTGCAGCACCAGCCTCAACATGTTTTTTTAGAGGGCGATTTATAGTATGGACTTTATTCAGTAAGGTTTCTGACAGCCGTTTTTAAGTATCTTCCTCTCCTCTGTAAAATAAAATTCCTCTTGTGCAAATATATTGTTAATATGTCCATGTCTTATGGTATATGTAATATTTTAATCTGGATTAATATATTCCTAAATCATTGTGTTAATAGAGCATACAAATTTGTTAGGAAAATTCAACAAAACCTAGTAAAATTCAAGAACTTTTCACTGAATATCAAGTTCAAGTATGATTTTTACACTTAAATGATCCTAATGGAATTTAGTAAAGTTAGGTAATGTGGACCCTTATTGTATCTATGCTTTGCAACACAAAATATAATTATTTTCTCATAACAGTAGTATTTATGGAAGTTCCAAGC
The DNA here is from genome assembly GCF_051225735.1 of Oryctolagus cuniculus. Taxonomy (NCBI): domain Eukaryota; kingdom Metazoa; phylum Chordata; class Mammalia; order Lagomorpha; family Leporidae; genus Oryctolagus; species Oryctolagus cuniculus. The sequence goes on along the minus strand of NC_142871.1, from coordinate 100,259,153 downwards.
ATAAAATTTACCATTTTAGGATTCTGTTTTTAAACAGTTATGAAAATTGATAGAAATTAAAATATCATTTTTTATTATAGAAAAGTATGCATACACATATACACATGTATAGTGATCTATCTTATATGCGTGTAGGTGTATGTGTGTTAAATCACATAACTTAGTTTGCTTTAGAACTTTAAAGAAATTTTAAAAAATATTGCTTTAAAACTATTATTAATAGATTATCTTAGACTTGGATGATAGTTTGAGCTCTTCAAAGCCATTGACCATTAATCCAACTGAAAAAAAAAAACATATAGTTAATAGTACTATATAGTTAATAGTACTATGTTTTTGTTAATATTAGTTCCTCTTGGTATAAAATAATTCCAGTTACCTTCTCTGAGGAGACTGTTTCTGAGAATTGTGGCTTACCCTCCACATATGGGGATATTTCCCTCACTTTTGATTATTATGCTTGAGCTCCTAGAAACTTAGAATCTTTTCAAATGTATTTAATTTTTGGTAGAGTGGAAAAACCAGGTGGGAGTTTTAAACATTCAATATCACAACGCAGACTTTGAGAATCAGGTGGACACAGATGTATGTTTCACATGAGGAGGTCGTTCAGGTGATCAGCTGGCAGAAGCGCACTTCATTACTTCCCCAAAGTGGCCTATTCTTGGCTTAAATCCTAGTCCTTATGGTCTTGGACCTACATTCTACCATACATGGGCAAAAGAGATCATGATAGACGGTGAGAAGGAAGCATTGTCTTCATGAGGAATAATTCACACAAAAAGCATGAATTTAAATAATAAAAATAACTTTATTATAAAATATGTCAAACATTTGCTGTTTGAAAGTCAGTCGGGGTCGCCTGTCAGTTGTCTGTTTTAAGTGTATACATTATTCATTGGGCCCATTTATTTTTAGATCAGTGTAAGAAATCAGTACATAAAATTTATTAAGACACATGGGCATCTCAAATACAATGAGATGTTTTGTTTTCAGCTGCCAACTGCCAACTCCTGTTTATCAAAAGCACATTGTATCATTGAAGTCCCTGCACTCAATTCTAAGTATATTGTAAAAGAGTATAGGGTTAATTCCTCGACAAATACACTTTGGTTTCAATGTGAGTCTTGGGAACTTATACATTTGTAATTATTCAGGTTGTTGGAGGAAAAATGACTGACTTAGGACGCCTTGGTGCTTTCATCACCAAAGTAAAGAAGGGTAGCCTAGCAGATGTAGTTGGACACCTAAGAGCAGGTAAAGTTTCTTTTTTAACATTTAATCCATGTGTTATTTGTTCATTAGTTGATGGTTTTCAACTTGAGGTTAAATATATGTGTGTGTGTGTGTGTGTGTGTGTGTGTAAATATTTATATATATATATATATATATAAGTAAATTAAGTCAGTAACTAGCTTGATGCATGGATACAGCTTTTTTCCTGGTATGAATATTGCAATAATAGGTAGCTGCCTATCAGTAGCTATTGGAGAGAGTAAGAATATTAATCTTTCTATTCATTTAAAAAGAAATAGGTGCAAAATACTGAAGGATTTCTCATTCGTGTAGATGGATCATAAGATTGCTCTACAACTTCAAATCTAAAATAGTTTATCTGTGTGAGAAAAATGTTTCAATGCATCATTTCAATCTATAGTTATAATTTAAGCTATGATAATTACTAAAGTTAAAGTTGTCACAAAGCACTTTTCTAGAAGTTGTGTTTTTAGAAAACAATCATAATCACATTTCTCATATAGATTATATATATTTGTTGCTTTAAATATGATAAAAATTTTACTTAAGCAGATGTGTTATTTCTTGGTATTTGAAAATTTATTTGTTGTTCTATAACCTGCACATGACGTAGAAAAATCATTTAAGTATTCAAATGTACTATATATTAAGTAACAATCCATTTTAAACTCTAAGTCTAATGTGAAATAAATTTTACTACAAAATCCTGAATCTTGCATATCAGATTATAAGTATAACGGCTTTTGATTTTGTATTTCTGTTTTGATTGATTGCTCAAGTCAGTAAGGGGTTATTTTTAATAAAATAATCTTAATTAATAATTTTGTTTATTCAGCAACCTCATAAACTGAAAGTCTGAGAAACTTAATGTTAAAATATTAAGAAGTTCAACCTAAACAATGATAGCTAAAATGTAAAAAGTGCATTTCTCATTTTAAGCAATTGATATATTTAAGGACAGTAAAGTTTTATATGCTGTCAAGCATTCTATTTCTTTACATTATAATTTAGAAAGTTTTATTTTTTTCTATTTCATATAAACATCATTGACCTATAAAACTCTCATGCTATTTTTTAAGGCAGTATGACTTTTATTCATCATTTAAGATCTGCTTTTGTAGTGCCAAAGCTTTTTGCAGTCTTGCTGCTCTTTAAGGCCATGCTTTGCACTGCTACTTGACTTAACCACCTAAGACAAAATTAACACTGATACATTCCCTACCACTAAGACCGATGTCTTCTGGTCATCAGCCTTCTAATACATCTGATTCTCTAGCAATAGCAGTCTACCTGTAGATCCTCCACAAGCTTTTCCTACCTTCAAGACAGAGTAAACCACCTACTTGGTTACCTTTTTGTTATGCCTGTTGAAGTCCCTTCCATTCTTCAAAACTCATTGAAGGTACCTTAACTCTAAAGTGGTTTCAGAGAGCTCCCCTAGAACAGTAGCAAATTTCTACCTGCCTAGTACCACCTGCCTCTACTTCTGTTCCTCAGAGGAACCTGTATCATTGTACATAGCATTTTATTAGCTTTTTTCTAGATTATTTCTCCACCACTAAATTTAAGGACAGAGGAAAATCATTTTCATCTTAGTGCCCTCATTGTCTGTATCTCTGTTGGGAGAGATTACCTATCTATCTATGTATCCATCTATTCATAAATAAATACTATTAAAGAGAGCACCTTCTGCTTTACTAGTTATTGATCTCTAAATAAATAAATGCATATATTCAGTTAATTTGATACTAAGCCCTATGTTTCCAGGTTACTATCTGTAAAGAGAATTTTGTTATGAAGTGCTTTTGCAAAGTGCTGATTGCAACTCATTACTGGGTAGTGAAATCAATTTTATTGTTTATATTCATTATTTAGAATTATTTATATCCATTATTAGAAATTATATAGAACTTAATAGAATAGAAAATACCAGGGTAAGTATTGTTTCGTAAGATATTTCATAGGATACACACATACATACATCTGCTGTATGTATGATATAAACTTAACTTTTCTTGGTTCACAACAATTGAAAGCACTCCTAATACATTTTTATTGTAATTATTTTATGTACTTGTTTTTATGGTGAAGTATATTCATTGCCTGTTTGAAAAACTTTTGTAGGTAATAGCTTGGGGCAAACCGTTGCAAGTACTGGTGATAATGATCCTGTTTCAGGAAGCCACAGTATCATGTGCTTTTCACATACGTAGTTTTACCTTTGGTTAAGCACCACTTGCAGGAAAAGAAAGAATTACTTTGAAATAGTTCTAGTTAAAAAAATGTTTTCTACTTTTCTATAAAAAGACCTAGTCAAAAATCAAAAAAATTCACGTTTATGCCTAGCTTTAAAATGTCTAATGATATTTACCAGTTAGTTCAGTAAATTTCTGTTTAGCTTCTAAAATGTCCTAGATACTGAGAATGGCAATATATGCATGAACATCATAAAATTAAGACACTTCAGTACGTCTTTCAGGTTGAGAGATTTCAGCTCAACCTAGTAGATATTGTGTATTGAAAGGTCCTGGACACAGAACTTCTTGGAACCTAAAACAGTTTTAACTATTTATGAAAAAAATATTTTCAACTATTTATTAAAATAAATGATTTTTCTCAAATGATTGATTGTGAAAATTCTAGTAAAAATAACAACTGTAGGTTGTTACCATATTAATTTCTTATTATCTTGAAATATTTTCTACTTGTACTTTAATCTTCATAGCATATATTATGTATAAAATGTATGTGTTTTGAACATCTGGAAGTGGGTTAACTGTCATGCAACAGTTTTACATCTGCTTGCTTTGTAACTTTCCATAGCTACCTGTGTTACCCTATGGGTGTGAATTCAAATCCTTTCATGCATTTTTCTGTTGTGCATCTGGTGAAGAAAATGAAGCATTATGTATAATGGAAAAAATTTGTGCTGACCATGTTAATTGCTGTTTTTATCAAAAATACAACAGGATTTACTCACAGTTTAATAAAAATTTTTCACATATAGAGCCGCCTACATTTATTATATGGAGGGCATGCTGCTAATTATTATTTTTTTAATATTTTCCAATAGGCTGTGCTAATTCCATCCCATAGCATGAGATTATTTTTATATTATTTCTGGTATATCTCAAAAGATGAAGATAGTTTGTATTATACTGTTTCCAGTGACCAGTAATATCCAGGGGGAAGAAAAAAGATAAACAAAGAAAAGAAAAAAGGTGTTTAGAAGAACCATTTAGCTGACATTATATGACAATCAATTTGCTTTTGAGAGCAGAGCCTAGAAAATTAAACTATTTGTATGTTTTGCATTTCTTTGTTAAAAAAAGATAAAACATAAGAAAAATAAACAGAATATATAAGGTAAAAAAATACCCTTTTTTTTAAATTCAAGGGGATGAAGTTCTAGAATGGAATGGTAAACCCCTGCCGGGAGCTACAAATGAAGAAGTTTACAACATTATTTTAGAATCAAAATCAGAACCTCAAGTTGAAATTATTGTTTCAAGGCCTATTGGGTAAGGCTAAAAAAACTTACTTCTTAAGTTTAGTAAATTACATGTATTAGCAGGGTTTTAAAAAGAAGTTTATACATTCATATAGTACATGTTCACATGAATAGTTTTTTCATCAGTTATGGGCATATAGTTTAGATTTTAAAATATCTTAATTTTTAAAACTGGAATACTGAATTTCCTTCCCTACATTTTAGAAACTCCACATTTGACAACTATAATATAAAAAAGTATTGATTTGTATTTTTCGTAAGTCAGAAAGTAAAATATTTTATTTTAATGGTAGAAATATTTGTTTTTACTAATTCTAATTTAGTGAATAGTCTTTCCTCTAAGGGAGTCACCAGCAAACACATCTTGTAATATTTTAAATATTAAATTCACATGTCTACATGAACTTTGTATTATTCGACAAAGGATATAATATTTTTCTATATCTTTATCCATAGTAGTCTGACCTTTAATTTAAAATTCAGAAATCATAGCAAATATTTTCACATTTTAATTGGTTATAATACATGGTATGGTATTTTTAAGGCCAAAATTTTCAGCATAATTTGCTATCTACAGGCAGTGGAATTTTTTTTTTTTTTTTATGTCTCTGTTGAGGGTTCTCCATACTGTTGACTTTAAGCTTTTTCTGGCAAACTGACATAGTCTGGAATAAATATTTGTTTTGCCTGCCTATAATTTCTGGAAGGCATGTTGAACCATCTCATTATAGTTAGCTTAATGTTTGAATGCATTCTTAGAAATAATTAGTTTACCCTTCTTCCCCAAGATTTCATAGAGCTATCAATGTAAGTAAGACTTTTTATGTTGAAAAAGTGTTGATTTTTTTGTTCTTGTGAATATATGTCAGTGTAAAACATAGAAGAAAATATAATCATCCTAATTCTCAAACAATTGAAAATGTATAATCATGTACCAAAGGTTTATATTAATATATAAAACTTAAAATAAAGGGAAGCTATAACCCATATTAAATGGTGATTTAAGAGTAAAACTTGGAAGATATTTGCAAAAGTTTTGAACATGTAGATTTAAAAAGTAACAACACTATGCTAGTTTTACATGACATATGTCCTAGTGCTGAGGTAAATATGAGACTGGAAAAGAGGTAAGTAAACTGGGAAATGGATCAAAAGTATAAAAATAAAATTTAAAATAAAGCATTGTGCACATTCCCAAATACTTTCAGAAATATAGCTGTTTAAAAGTAATCTACTTTAATATTATTCATTCATGATAATTAAAGTAGACTGGGATAATATTATTTTACTTCTGCATAAAAATTACTTAAAATTAGTCATCAGCATAGCCAAATTCTAAACTATCATGGATTATTGAATTTAAAACAATATGAAATACAAAGATTATTATTGGAATAAAAATTATAGCTGACATCAGCGTTCGAGTTAATGTATAATTGGAAGAATAATTCTAGCTATACTTTAATAATTCTATTATTAATATATTATTAATCTAGCTAAATTTTAATAATTGTGTTTAATGTAGTTATGTTCAACACCTATTATTAAACTAGAAAGCCAATATTTACAGTTTAGTAGCATAGTGATTTTAGAATCATTATAAGTATGGGTTACATTGATCAGCATGGTCCAAAATATCAGCCACCTTGAAATATTGATCATTTTTGTGAACTTACCAAATACAGTATCCTTGACCTTTATGCTTATAACTACTATGATAACAGCTTTACCAAGTAACTTGTAAAGAAGTACTGGCAAAGAATATACAGATGTCAAGTGGACATTTATGCCTAAAAATGCTACTGAAGTGATTAGCATTATTTCATTCAGATTCATTTAAGAATTTTTAACAACTTTCCAACTTTGTCCTTTCAGAGATACATAAAATTCAATTATGTACCTGAGTTTAGACTTCCAAATTGTCATTTTGCATATCTGACTATGAAATTGACTTTCAAAGACATCTTACTAGCTAAAAAATCGTTTCTGGATTTTTCACAGCTTTTATTTACTAACATAGATGAATTTAAATGAAGAAAGCAAAAGGTAAATAGGACAAATAGTTGGTTTCCTGTGTCTTGGGTATTATAAATTAGCTTCTTAATTATAACCCATAAAATTACTTTATAGAAATGGTTGATTACATAAAATATAATAGATTTTACTTATAAAATATACAACATAAAGTATATTATCATTTGTAAAATGTATGAATTGTGGCCGGCACCGCGCGGCTCAATAGGCTAATCCTCCACCTAGTGGCACTGGCACACCAGGTTCTAGTCCTGGTCGGGGTGCCGGATTCTGTCCCGGTTGCCCCTCTTCCAGGCCAGCTCTCTGCTGTGGCCCAGGAGTGCAGTGAAGGATGGCCCAAGTGCTTGGGCCCTACACCTGCATGGGAGACCAGGAGAAGCACCTGGCTCCTGCCTTTGGATCAGCGTGGTGCACCAGCCGCAGCGTGCCAGCCGTGGCGGCCATTGGAGGGTGAACCAACGGCAAAGGAAGACCTTTCTCTCTGTCTCTCTCTCACTATCCACTCTGCCTGTCAAAAAAAAAAAAAAAAAAGTATGAATTGTAGGTGGATGAAGTTACTTTGCACAAAAAAAGTGGAAGTAAGAAGTCAGGAAAACAGAGAAACCTTTTAGTTTCCATTCCTTGTAAAAGTGAAAAGAAAATCAAAATTATGTTAGATTATAGGCTAAATGATTAGAAATTCTCAAACAGTATGGTGATAGTGTGTTGGTCCTAGATAAATCCAGTCTACTTTAATATGTCATGTTAGGAATTGCATATTTTTAATCTTCTTAGATTGACACTAAAATTTCTTTGGAAAGTGAGAAATAAAGTAGTCCTATACAGCACAATCAATACCCAAACAAAGGTGATCCAGGGCTTCCAAGGTCATAGTGGAAAATGGATTGAGCTGAGGTGATACGGAATACTCTTCAGAATAATTTCTGAGTGTGGCAGGAATGGGTGGTTCTCACTAGTCACTTTCTGACCATACAGTGAATAGCCATATATTTAGCTAACTTCAGTATAGAGACATGAATCTCTATAGAGGGTATATATGTGGATATATACATATATATATGTATATATCCACATATATAAAATACTTTGGCTTTTTTGTTGCAAGCTTGAACCATTTTTAATTTTCAAAGCAATTCATCCTTTTCATTTTATTAACTTTGCCCATGATATCCACCCCATCAATTTATTATCAGGAGATGTTTCCATCCCTTTCATTCAGTAAACTCTTTCAGATGTGTTTGTAAAGCATATTACTGATTTGTAAAATTTGTGTCATTTTGATTTTCTAGAATTGAGTAAAAAATTATCTTTAACATTTTTTATTTCCAAAACCTGCTGTTTTGGTAGTAAAAATATTGTGGTGATTTTAGCCACAATATTAGTCTGATTGTTGTCATATTAAAGTGTTTGCTAATAAATATATAAAAACCTTATTTTTATTGCAGTTTTTTTTGTGTGGTGTTTGACATTCATGCACATTAGTAGTTGCCTAAATAGTAACTCTCCTCCATTTCTACATCTGTAAAGACCCAAAAGGATTTTTCACAACACAAATAAAAAGGGCTGTGATTGCCTCAGGGCGGGTAGTTGGCTAATGGGATTTTCACCAAACTCTGTTTCTTTTAGTGACATTCCCCGGATTCCTGAGAGTTCCCACCCTCCACTGGAGTCTAGTGAGTATAAGATTTCTTTGTTATTGCAACAGGGATAAGTTTAACTCAACTGAAGAATAAAGATTTAGCATTTTCTGTAGTTATTTGCTGAATGAAATGGTGTTACCCTGCTAAGGATGTCTCCACCAACACCCTAAGTTTACAACCATGGCAATCACTGGAAACCCAAAGAGTGTCTTCTCTGCTCTGAGATTTTACTTTCTACTCCCCACTGGGGGCTGTACTGGCAATGTCCTTCTGCCTCTTCAGCAGTTAGGACCCCCGGAGAGCTAAATTACTGTAACAGTAACAGCTGTCTGTGCTGTTCATAAAAGTGTACTGTGGTCCTGGAGGATTCATTTGGATTGCTAAGCAGCTCAGTTACCTCAGCAGTCTAGTGAAGGAAATAGGCACATTCACAAATAATTGTAGCACTGCTTACTAGTGTCAGGTATGATAATGGCAGTGAGTAGGTGGAGTAGAGACAAAGTTCACTTACTTGGGTGGGGGCACGGTACACAAAGGACTGTGAGGCTAGAGGGTTGCAAGAATTATCTTCATGGTGATTAAAGTTTGTCCAAATGAGAAAAGAGGGTATTGTATACACTAAAAAATAGACAAGTAATGAATTTTCATTCCTAATGTGGAAGTGACCCAAACATTTACTTTGCAGTAGATTAGAATTAAATTACAAGATAATGTGTCTAACTTGTTTCACTTAATAGGATATCCTCCAGTTCCAGCCATTTTCCTGCAAATGAAAGGATTTTGTTCTTTTTTATGGCTGAATAGTATTTCATTGTACCTCATGTTCTTTATGTGCAAGATAAAAATAAATAAATAAAACCACCATCTGAACACAGAATGTTGATTACTAGAGGCTGAAAGGAGCAGGAAGAATAAGGGGAGTTTGGATATAAAAAATAGGGAAAGTGGAGTGTGATTCATTAATTGTGGCAAATGTACTTACATGAGATGTTATAATAGTTCCAGAAGTTAACTGTGGCTGATAGATTCTAACATATAGCATACTAATTGTAAGATGCTAAAAATAGAAAAGGCTCTGTGTGGGGTATATTGGAACTCTTTGCCATACTTCACAGTGTTTGTTTTGTACATTTAAAACTATACTGAAATAAAGTATTAAAAATTGCAAGATAATATAGGAGAAAACCATTAAGAGTGATTAGAAGGGAGAAGAAAATACATGAGTAAGATAAAGAATCATAGACTAGGTTATCATATAAAATGCATAACATGTTATTCTTATGTGCTAGAGATGGGTTCAGAATTTACTGTAAGTTTTCCAGTGACTAATACAAGAAGGAAATGGTACTAGTTACATGTCTTATGGTATTAACATTATTAAAAAATTAACTAATTGCTATCCTATCAGAAACAAACTGAATATTACAAGCAACAATGTTCCTATTCTGAGATCCTAGAAAAAAATTACCTTAACGATACCTGATACCCTGCTTTCCACTGGGTTCTCACTAACAGAGATCCTTCATGTAGATAATTTTTTGCCACAATGCCTTGGCTTTCCTGCCTGAAATGGTCTCATGGGCTTTTTATCCAGATCCGAATGCCTTGAGGGCTGATTCTGAGGTCAGAGTACTGTTTAGGACATTTGTCATTCTATGAGTCTGCTGTGTGGCCTGCTTCCATGAAGGAGGCACTTTTCTTGGAAGGGAGGAGAGAACTTCCACTTTGGTTATGGTCCTTTGTAAATACAGAGTTTGTGGACTCAAAAGGCTTCCATAGCCTTGGTAGCTCATGACAAGAGCCTTGGGTGATCACTGACATAATAAATAAGAATGTCAACTGTTAAATTAACAAAAAGAGTCACTGTGCACTTGCTCCTAATATAGGACCTCTGTCCTTAATGAGTTGTGAATATGAAAATTAACACTAAAAATTGTCTTCAAACAGTACTTTATAATTTATGTGTCTGTGTGGGTGTAAACTGTTGAAATCTTAGTATAGAGTTGGTTTTCTGTATATAAAGATAATTAAAAATTAGTCTTAATGAAGAATGGGATGGGATGGAAGAGGGAATAGGAGGTGGGATAGGAGTGGGTGGTTGGGAGGGCAGGTATAGGGGGAAGAACCGCTATATTCCTAAAACTGTACTTATGAAATTTGTATTTATTAAATAAAAGCTTTATTAAAAAAAAGATACCTGATAATGAAAACATAGTATCAAATAATTTTAGAGCCCAATTTCTTACCTTGGAAAGTTTTTCTGGAGGGTACAAAATGATGGCATGTGACAAAATGAGACTTAATTTGTTGATATAAGAAAAGCATATGGATGGCACACTCACAGACAATGTTCCATAAAAGGTATTTCTCAGTGAACTCTTTTCTAAGCTGAATGTCTGTGAGTTAAAGGTTATCCTTATTAGAGTGATCACCTTCTATAGATGTGCCACACTGCCGTATGTCAGGGTGCAGATCAGTCTCGCAGTATAGCTGTGAGAAGAACTTTTACATAGAGGCAAGTCACTCTTGAATTCCTATAAGCAGCATTCTCAAAGGTTTAAGAGACTCATTTGTAAGATCAAAACTATAAAAGATGATAAATCGGATTTTAAAGCAATGATGAATTCTAGGCTTAGAGGCTGCTCATAAATTATATTCTATATGGCATTTACATTAATAATAAGAACAGCTCAAAAGTGATCTATTAGTCAAATGATCAATATAGCAAGCTCCATCTTCCTTATCACTAAAGCCTGAGATGTGTGACTACACAAGAACATGTGCATTTAAAATCCCCTCCAAAAATGTGGATCAAGACAGTCAAATTGAAACACATTTAAACATTTTGCTATGTCATTTTGAATTAATTAATAGTCAGTTAACCAAAGGAAGCAAAGTAATAGTTTTTTTTTGCAATCCCCTCAAAAAGTAGATTCTTTTTTTTTTAAGGGAACAGGTTTATTGGGGAAAACCCAGCAGGCTGGAGGTAAGGGGTGAAGAAGGAAAAATAGAGAAGGAGAGTGTAAGAGAGAGAGAAACAGAGAGAGAAAGAGGAGAGGAGCTAGCGAGGAGAAGAGGGGAGGCTAGGGAGAGAGACCCTGGAGAGAGCAGAGAGCACAGAGAGAAGAAAAAAAGTAGATTCTAGAATCAATGTTATTAATTATTGTTCTCGGGGCCGGCGCCATGGCTCACTTGGTTAATCCTCTGCCTGAGGCACCAGCATCGCATATGGGCGCTGGGTTCTAGTCCTGGCTGCCCCTCTTCAGTCCAGCTCTCTGCTGTGGTCCAGGAGGGCAGTGGAGGATGGCCCAAGTGCTTGGGCCCCTGCACCCACTTGGGAGACCAGGAAGAAGCACCTGGCACCTGGCTTTGGATCGGCGCGGCGCCAGCCATAACAGCCATTTGGGGAGTGAACCAACGGAAGGAAGACCTTTCTCTGTCTCTCTCTCTCTCACTGTCTATAACTCTACCTGTCAAATAAAAAAAAATACTGTTCTCTACAACGAATAGATGATTTTGACATTTCATAAAAACAGTTTATTCCCAACACTTAGAATTATTACTTATTTTTTTCTCATTTTAGGTTCCAGTTCCTTTGAATCTCAGAAGATGGAAAGGCCTTCCATTTCTGTTATTTCCCCAACAAGTCCTGGAGCTCTAAAAGATGCCCCCCAGGTGTTACCAGGACAACTTTCTGTATGTATTTTTTATTTATTTTACATACTCACCCCACTGTGCTGTGCAGCACTAGGACCCATTAATCCTATCTAACGACTGTTTGGTACCTGCTACCCAGTTTCCCTCTATCTCCCCTCCCTCCACTCTTTCCAGTTTCCAGGAATTACTGCCCTAAGTTTAAGTTGACATTTTTAAACTTCTGCATATGAGAGAGAACCTGTGCTATTTATCCTTCTGTGTCTAGATCATTCCATCTCATATGATGTCTGACTTCCAGTTCCATCCATTTTGCTCTAGATGTCAGGATTTCATCCTTTTTAATGGTCTATATACCTCAAGTTGTCCTCAATAAACTGAAAATGGGTCTGCCATATGACCTAGCTTTCACACTTTTGGGTACCTATCTGAAGGAAATAAAATCAACATCTCTTCCAACAGTCTGAAGATACAATTTATGTGTTCAGCCCTTTTTTCTTTTCTCTCTATCTCATGAAAATTAGTCTGTAATAGCTTAATTATAAAAGCAGATCAAGAATAATACCAGTGAACACTCAGTGGTATCTGGGTTTGAAGTAGGGCCATGGTGTTTCCTCTTCTCCAACCCACTGTGTATCTATCTCAGTCCTTATGTTAGAACTCTTCTTGTATCTCAACTACCTATGGCATTAGAAAATGCATGTAGCCACCCTGTAGTCCTCAAGGCACTTATGGTCACCAAACAATTGCATGTAACATTTAAAAATGAATAATAGGCCGGCGCCGCGGCTCACTAGGCTAATCCTCCGCCTAGCGGCGCCGGCACACCGGGTTCTAGTCCCGGTCGGGGCGCCGGATTCTGTCCCGGTTGCCCCTCTTCCAGGCCAGCCCTCTGCTGTGGCCAGGGAGTGCAGTGGAGGATGGCCCAGGTGCTTGGGCCCTGCACCCCATGGGAGACCAGGAAAAGCACCTGGCTCCTGGCTCCTGCCATCGGATCAGCGCGGTGCGCCGGCTGCAGCGCGCCGGCCGCGGTGGCCATTGGAGGGTGAACCAACGGCAAAGGAAGACCTTCCTCTCTGTCTCTCTCTCTCACTGTCCACTCTGCCTGTCAAAAAAAAAAAAAATGAATAATAATTTAAACATCTCCCAATTCCCTTCTTTTTTTTTTAAATCATCATTAATTTTATCTTTAAAAGTAAGATATTGTACTGTTGGCTTACCAGGTATGTTACATTTAAAATGCTTAAAAAAAATTAAGTGACTTTTCTTTCAAATTGATATTCCTTTCAGAAATCATATCTGTAATTCCATTTCATTGCAATCTGAAATTTTACATATATGATTTTTTTTCAAATATAATTTAAATATCATTTATGTAAAATTTTAAGGCCTCGGGATTTTTACAACAATCATTTCTTTGTGCGTCACTTTCAGGTGAAGCTGTGGTATGATAAAGTGGGACACCAGCTGATCGTAAACGTCCTGCAAGCCACAGATCTGCCACCTAGAGTTGATGGGCGTCCCCGGAACCCCTATGTAAAAATGTATTTTCTCCCAGATAGAAGGTAGTGAACAGTTTTAGAAAACGTATGTGGAAATCTATACTTATAGAAGAATTGTTGTTTCTGGGATATATTTTCTAAATATAAGTGATAACTAAATTAATTCTAAAAATTTCTTCAAGTCTTGTGTTTATTTGAAAATAATCTGTCAACTTTAAAAAAAATGTCATTACCTTGCTCGTACATTTATTTGTCTTTGATATGGGCACATCATTTAGAATATAACTTCCTATGTAAGTGCCAGTAACCATAAATGCTCTTTACATTGTAAATGAAATCAGAATGGTAACAAACTCTGAAGCCTTTTCATACTTTTAAAAGTGATAAATTAAAATAGTAAAGTAACAGAAGTACTATTAACATTTGACTGCAGTAGAGGGCAGTATATACTTGTCTTTGCTTTGTCATTTACAAAACATACTTATTTTTTCAGTGATAAAAGTAAAAGGAGGACCAAAACAGTAAAGAAAGTACTAGAGCCGAAATGGAATCAGACTTTTGTGTATTCACATGTGCATCGTAGAGATTTTAGAGAACGAATGTTAGAAATAACCGTGTGGGATCAACCCAGAGTGCAAGAAGAAGAAAGTGAATTTCTTGGAGAGGTGATGTATATTGCAAAGATTCAAGTCAAATGCTTGGTGAAGTTGTTGAAATATACGTTAATCATGACTGTTTCTACATTATGTTTTGATAGCAGTGCTTGATTTAATTTGAAAACTGTCCTTTCAGATCCTTATAGAGTTGGAGACAGCACTTTTAGATGATGAACCACACTGGTACAAACTTCAGACACACGATGAGTCTTCACTACCTCTGCCTCAGCCATCACCTTTCATGCCAAGGCGACACATTCATGGAGAAAGCTCTAGCAAAAAGCTACAAAGTAGGTTAAGGTCTTTTTGAGTTACCAGAAAGTAATTCTGTTATAATGACATGATTAGATATTAACATTCAAGATATTTTTTTCTTTTGTTTCACTAGAGATATGAATACTTGAAAGTTGTTCATCTGTAGGAAAGAACTCAGTAGAACTAATTTCTACATTTAGCAATGAAATTATATATATTTAGCAATGTAATTATATATATACACACATTTGTACATATGTGTGTAATTTGGGAGCTGGCAACTCAAAAACTACTCTGAATTCTAATTATTACACAAGATTTACTAAATTGTTGATTAGCTGACTGAGAATAATTTGTCATTGCTGATGGATTGCTACCTGTAAACTTTTAATGACTTCATAGTTCATGATTGTTTTTACTATTAATCACAAGAAATATATTTTTAAAACACTGGAAAGTATGTTTATTGTTATTTATATGGTAATTGGGGAATTTTTTTCTGTACGTACAATACTTTTTGAGTGATGACTAAATTTCTAATTTAAAAATTCAATTTGCGAGCTTCATTCTGGTAATCTGGAACTAAATAGTTTTTCTTGTAAAATTGAATATTTTACATTAGTGCTTCTCTAGTCAAGCCTTTTCTCAAAATTAATGTTTAATGCAGTAAAGTGGATAATTTTAGGGGCTAATATGAATATTTTATAAAGGGCCTTGATGCTCTTTCAATCATATGCGCTCAATAGAGCTCCAGCCAACAAAGGCCTCCTGAAACCTTTCCACTCAGCCTCATCCTCCATGAACTACACTTGCCATAGACTTTCAGCATGGTATTTTAACTAAAGAATAAAAAGCCAAACCCATGTCCTCTAGTCAGTTTGCATCTATGTATCTTCATTGTAATGTTATATAAGGAGAGAATTCTGGGAAAATGTTATTGAAGAATGACCATCTCTTTAAAACTCAGCTCGGTGTTGACTTTGTATTTTTCCTGTTCGAAAACGTTGAGTAGTAATATAGCTAGCCTTTTTAAAGTCTTTACCTTGTCCTTTACATTTCATAAACCAACCAGACCCAAAAGTATCTGTTTGCCTTACTGTTGTACAGGATCTCAGAGAATCAGTGATAGTGACATCTCAGATTATGAGGTTGATGATGGTATTGGAGTGGTGCCTCCAGGTGCGTGGGTGAAGAGCATGGCTCTGCTTCCCTGTGCTGCTTTGCTTGCTGTCACTGCCAACTTCAGATTGCTCCAGAATACTGAACTGGAGACCTAGAGCACACAGAATCTAGTATTACGTTATTCCATGGTGACTTGCATTTCAGATTGTTAAGAAAGTTTACAAATGGACTGGTACCTATCAATCAGCATCCCCACTCATTTAATTTCGTCCAAATCTTCCTTGAAAGTCTGTTATCTAGGTGAAATAAATCATTTCACAGTGCTCTGAGCATAAGTGAAAATATGAATTTCATTTTTAAAGCATATGGTTAATTTCATTACATGAATATTCATTTTTCTGTGTTTTTTACTTCCTCCATTTCAGAAAATATATAGACTTCCATGGAATACACTGACAACGATGCATGGCAGGGTTTAAAATTGCATGTGGCATGGCTCTAAGTTTTTATGCTTTTGTGATGTGTTCAGCACTGACTCTCCCTAAAATATGTCTGTACGTTTTTTATTTTAAAAAAAGAAAATGCTTTAGAAAGATTCAAACTTCATTTGAAGTCGACATCTTTTTGTCATTGAATAAATTAATTAAAAATTTTGTGATACTGTGCAAATCTATGTTTGTCATCTGAGTTTTGTCAGGAAAGTACTTAAAAATCTCTGAAGTTTTATTTTCTGGGCACTAATTCTATAGTAATATTTTATTTACTAAAAATAGAGAACTAAATATTCAAAAAGAACTTATTTTTAAATATGGAAAATTAAATATGAATTACTGAAGGCAGTTCTTTTGGACAGTCTTGACATATGTTCCCTTAATTTTTACCGAACTTCTAAGATAGGGTGCACTTATTTTGTGGGCAGTTATTCCACATTCATGAGTAAGTTCACAATCTGGGAGATGGGCAGTTATTCCACATTCATGAGTAAGTTCACAATCTGGGAGATGCCAACAACTTCACTAAAACTAGGAGACAGTTATGGAGAATTCTCTAAAATCAGATTTCATTTGCTTCCCGTGAATTTTGTATTTCTGTTCAAGGTAACATATAGTATTAAAACAATCCAGAGGCCGGCGCCGTGGCTCACTAGGCTAATCCTCCATTTTGCGGTGCCGGTACACCAGGTTCTAGTCCCGGTTGGGGTGCCGGATTCTGTCCCGGTTGCCCCTCTTCCAGGCTGGCTCTCTGCTGTGGCCAGGGAGTGCAGTGGAGGATGGCCCAAGTCCTTGGACCCTGCACCCCATGGGAGACCAGGAGAAGCACCTGGCTCCTGCCATCGGCTCAGCGTGGCGTGCCGGCCGCGGCGGCCATTAGAGAGTGAACCAACGGCAAAGGAAGACCTTTCTCTCTGTCTCTCTCACTATCCACTCTGCCTGTCAAAAAAAAAAAAAAAAAAAAAAAAAACCAGAGCTGCACAACTAAATTTTTCACTATTACTCATTGATATCAGAGTATCAGTGAGAACTGTGAATAGTAGTGGATAACATTTCATATTTCCCTTCTGTTTTTGTTTCTGTTTCTGAAAAAACTGTAATAAGCATATACATTCTATACAGAAACTTTCACATGATATTTGTTAGTATATTAGTTTTTATGAAATTGAAAGGGTCCAAAAGATCCATTTAAAATCATTGACTTATTTAAATATGATGAGATTATTCCCAGTAATGTTTTCCCTACCAACTTATCTAAGTAGAATTTGCTTCTATGGATAATTCTCACTTTTTCTCACCTGAAGCTTTTCATTATTTGTAATAAGAAAGGACAGTGAATGAATTAATGAGTAATGGACCAATTAAATACTTCCTAAAATGATGAATCCTTTCTCATTTCTCTGAAAGGTCACAAAATAATAGTACTGAGGGTTAAAAATGAGTTATGGGATCCAATAGACATGAGGTTGGTCTTGGGCACCTCCAAAGAATACTGAGTTCTAACTATATTTATTTTCCATAGTGATGTATACGGTATTTCTCATAGTGTTAGCAAACATATGTAATGTTTTTATTATATAGAAGCAGTGTCGAAGTTGTTCTTCCAAGTAACACTTTGCATTTTTACTTAGCATATAAAAAGTTAATGAGACCAACTTGTAATAAAACTAATAATCAGTGTGATACTTTATGAGTCAGAAGTCTCTTCATAAACTAATAAATGAAGCATGCCGTTTTTTTTATTTTCACATATACTCTTCAGTGATCCAATGCTGGATGCAGCATGGCTTCTAAAGATACCTATGAGTATGTCTGGAAAAAAGAGCAAGTTATATATTAATATACAATACATTTTAAGTAAAAAGGAAAGATGAGACATTGATAAAATAGTCAAGAAGTAGAATGAAGGTTTAAATCAATAAACGGCCTTGATGCATTTACATACACTTTCAGAGACTTATCATGTTTCTACATTTTGTAGCACCTGACATGAAAGAGCATTTGTTTAGATGTGGGTGCCATTCCTGTGTATGGTTATTGTGCTCAGTGAAATTTCTGTATATATATATATACCCTGAAAAAGCTCAAAATATTAGTTCAAAATGTTCTACTACAGCCAAATCTAACTTTCCAATAATTTAGCTTGCCTAGAATCACCTAATTCTATGCTTTTGTTCTATACATTTGGCACTTTTTCCACACTTACAGAAATGTAGGAAAATAGTTGAGACTGCTAGAGCTACATTTTGTTAACTTTTTAGTTACACCCTTATTGCTATTCATAATAAAAAAAAGTTTAACTGCTTAGGAAAATGAAAAACTTACACAGAATCCCCTCATTTGAGGTGAAGCATTTGGCAGCCTTGACTTTCCAGAGCATCAGTCAATGCAAATGTAGGAAATTGGAGAAGAAATTTTTGCTTTCTATCTCTGAGCCAACTAAAACATCTGAGTTGAGCATAGAATAGCAATTCCCTCCCATTCATAGTTCTAAGTGTAGACTACATATTACCAATAATAAACCACATATTAGCCAGATTACTGTTAAAAGCAAATTACAACTGCCTTTTTATCTGAAATCATTAATTACAGAGTCCAGTGTTAAAACTTTGAATATTATAATGCATACATTATATATGAATACATTATACTGATAATGACTTTTAGTCACCAAATAGGATTTATTGTATTCAGTATATTCTCTGTAAATTCAAAATGTTATAGTGAACTCTAAGACAGATTACATTAAAAGTTGCTAATATATAGGGTAGCACTTGTTTCCTGAAGTCACTTGACAAAAGGATGAAAGAGATACTAATTTCTGTATAAAGGACCCAAGAGAAATGTACTTCATAATAATCAATTAAACAAAAATTTGTTTATATATATATATCAAATATCCTTCAAATGATTTAAACTAATAATGCTCCCAATTCAAAATTGTCCCTACATAATTACTGTATTATTGATAGCGAACGAAGTTGAAATGTTTAACTAATTCAAACTTTGGATTACATATAAACAACCACCTTTTAAATAATGAGTATGAGGTACATTTCCTTATGTGTTAATTTGCTTGATACCTTTACAGTCTTAATTTTACAGTACATACATTTGAACAACAAAAAGGCTTTTCTCTACACAAAATCCAAAATACTAGCTTGATTGCTTTTTGATATTAAAAATTAAAATGTATTAAGTTATAAATTATACCATATTGATTGTCATATTTAGTCATTATATGTTTTTATAGAATGAAAATTATTGAGCTTCTTTGTGGTTTAAATATTGTCAGATTATAGTTTCTGAAATGCTTAAAGACCTTCTTTAAACTTTAAAATTAGTGTTAAGTTCAGGCAATCCCAACAAATAAACAATTGGGAGACATTAGTCTGCTTTAATATGGTAATTTGTGGCATATTTTTCAAATAATATGGGAATTATCATATAATAAATGAGCAAAAATATAAACATTCATGGTATATGTACATTTTATGTAGTTGCAAATAAAATTATTTTTTTCTTTGGCCACACAAAATTCTTATTTTCCCTGCAATAACAGAAAAAAAATGACTTTTGTGAAAAAATTTTAAACTTTATACTGTTGTAAATTTGAAATTTTTGTTTTATCATAGCCAAATTAGGGAAGATATGAACTTTTTTACTTGAGTTGAAAAGTAGCTGCTAGAAGTTATTTTTATTTGCAATTACATTAAAAACTATAACTTATACTACTGACTAACATGGTAATGAAATAGATGCAGATGTCCAAGATTTAATTTTGTAGGAAGACTAATTTTTTTCTCCATTGTTGCCACAATCATCCCCAAACATACATTATTTATATTTTAAAATTGCATTATTATCTGTGATTTGTAAAATTCACCATCAGTAATAGTGAATATCTGCTACTCTTTGTTTTAAATAAAATTGTTTTGGAGTTATTTTCATTTTCTTAATAAATTATGGCATATTTTTATTTCTTTTTAATGAGGCCATTGGCAATACAACTATAATAATTTATTCTTTAAAAGAAAAGCTCAAATAAATAATTCATTTAAAGAAAGTTCAAATTTCTAAACATTGACTTATGTATTAACTGCGGTTCACTGTCAAGTGCTTTATTGTGTTACTGAGAAGTCACTAACTCATTCTTTCTTTATAGTATCTATCATAATGTCTGAAACATCGATTGTCATGTTCATATGTAGTATCTCCATGGTGCCATAGACCTAGACTGTAACCTGTTCTGCATGTATGTTACACCTTGTGTACATTACTTAAAGCTTTTGAACGTAAGGCTTCTGATCAAATACTGATTGCATGGCATTTAGCTTTAGTAGGTCTATGGCTGCTGTAATATAACGTGATCTCCACATTAATATTTGCAGTATGCAAGAATACTGACTGACTGTTTTGTGTGTACTCTTGCCAGTGAGTTATAGGTCTAGTGCTAGAGAAAGTAAATCAACAACATTAACTGTGCCAGAGCAGCAAAGAACAACTCATCACCGCTCACGTTCAGTGTCTCCTCATCGCGGCGATGATCAGGGAAGGCCGCGTTCACGTTTACCAAATGTGCCATTACAGAGGTAGGCTTTGAAATGGGCTCAGCGTCCCTGATAATGCTGTCTCTTGTTATATAATAAATTTCCATGGGACTCTAACCAAATGAAATGAAGGTTTGGTCAGTTAAGTTTTGTTTTTTGTTTTTTTTTTAATTCTTCAAGTAATGATCTATTCTTTAATCTCAAAAAATTCCCCAGGGAGTGGAAGCATAATTTTTGCATTGCTGTCTTGTCTTCTATTCTTGTCTTCTATTTGCTAGTTTTCTTTCACATTAGGAAAAGTTGTAATAAATCTCATCTGGGCAAAGAAGTGGCAAAGAGAATAAGGTTAGGAGGCAGAATGTATTTTTAAGGTAGCTAGGATTGTCTCTTTGAACACTTTAGGTACTTGGAAAAGTAAATAAAATGTTTAATGCAGTGCTGTACTTCCTCTTACTCCGAAATATACTGCTGAAATCACCAAATATGCTGATGCAAATTGTGGTCCTTTTTGATAGAATTTTGAAGAGTTTGGAGAAAAGCAGAATGGGCAAAACGCTCAGAGAATAAACACTCTTAATTCATCGACAAAATAGGTTTTAGTTTGATGCCAGCACTTCTCAAGCTGTGTTCTTTGTTTGCAAATAATTATCAGTTCCTTCCTGTTAGTCTGCCTACCTGCTTTAGGAAGAGAATATATTTTGACACATTATTTTTTTGCGATCTCTTCAGGAGCTTAGATGAAATTCATCCAACAAGAAGGTCACGTTCTCCAACCAGACACCATGATGCCTCCCGAAGTCCAGTTGACCATAGATCCAGAGATGTGGATAGTCAGTATTTGTCAGAACAAGACAGGTACTTGTCCAAATTATGATCTCAACATTATTACTTTCTTTGTTCTATTTTAATATATACAAACTTTGTGGCATAGTACATTAAAGAAAGTATTTTGTCACTCAAAATTGAATTTTTCTCAAGAAACAAGGTGTTGGAATAGAAATTAAAGTCTAGCAAATATTTGGCTAGCATTCTATAGTTATATGCATCTTTTACAAAACCAAAACTTAGGTTATTCTGCTTTAAATATACACCTTGTTGTTGACTTAGATACTGACCTAAATTACAGAAGGGAGTCTAAATGTTTTCTCTTTTGTAGGTCATAGTCTT
Source organism: Oryctolagus cuniculus (assembly GCF_051225735.1). Classification (NCBI taxonomy): domain Eukaryota; kingdom Metazoa; phylum Chordata; class Mammalia; order Lagomorpha; family Leporidae; genus Oryctolagus; species Oryctolagus cuniculus. The sequence goes on along the minus strand of NC_142871.1, from coordinate 100,237,314 downwards.
TATAATTACTTAGGTAATTATAAAATTATTTATGTAATTAAGAGTATTTTAGATCATCTGAAAGATGGTTTTGATTGCAGAGTTTCTTCGAGAACTTCAGTAATAATGTTTTTGTTATATATGCTTTTTTTTAATAAAATGCCTTTTCATAAAATGTTTATAAAGTACAAAATACTGAGGTTGATTCTTTCTTAAATGAATATGTAATGATATGTAATTAAGTCTAGTTCTGCACTTGTTTATGAGCAAATATTTAATGGAAACAGTTATTATGAATCTATGTTAAGAATACTTTGTATGTGCCTACCGACTGTCTTCTTAAAGTAACCACACACCTGTGCAATTAGCCTAACAACAAGCTTCAGATTTGATTTAAGGTGTTGTAATATTCACCTTGTTGCATATTTTTTTTCTGGCTTTTTGAAGTGGGGAAGATTCCTTGAGGGATAGGGAAAGGACAAGGGTGCTGAATGCTTTTTCACTGTGGAGTCAAGGACACAGTACCCAAGTTGTGCTTCTTACTTTATAATTGTTTCCCTACTTTGAGAAGTTGTGTGATGACCTTCAAGAGTGGACTTATCATGGGTGCTGGGACAGGAAAATGCTCTTAGGAATAGGATTACAGATCACCTGGCTTAAGTTAAGTTAGGGCTACTTTGTCAACATTCATCTGGGCCAATGTGAATTTTGTTGAGGAGGAAAATCAAAGGGCAACTTTACCAGGGCAATCCATATATTGAAATTAATTTGGATTGGATATTGAAAAACATACCTTTTTAAAGGTTAAAAAATCCCAAATACATTTTCAGTTGGTTAAGCACGAATACAATATGAAACTGCATTTTCAGTGGCTATGGAAGCTCAGCAAACTGTCACTCTAGGCTGCCAAAAATAAATACAATCTTTTCGGACCCCCAAGGATATCAGAAAGGCTGAATTTATAATATTTTTATGACTCAAATGTCTATAGTTGAAATAGATTTTGATATCTTATTTAGGGAAGGTTTATTTTTGTTTTATTTTAATATTCTGTAAAATAGTTTTGAAATACAGCAAGTCGGCAATAGCTAGGACCTCTACCATAATGTTTGTACTTTATTGTTTAGACTTTTAAAATGCTGTCATGTTTACTTTTGTTTAACCTCTCAAGCCAAAATGCTAGTGCAGACAATCTGGTTTCTTCCCTTTTCATGTTTTCATTGGCATACCATTGGCATAATCCACCTCATTTAATGCTTTCATAATTTATCTGTTTCACTCAACACCCATCATCCTGTCTGTGCAGTGAGCTTCTTATGCTGCCCAGAGCAAAACGAGGACGAAGTGCAGAATGCCTACATACTACCAGGTAAATACAGGGATTTGGTAATGGTGACTGTGTGTGGTGACTCTCTCCATTCTACTATTCTTCCGTCTCCCTCTTAGTGGTATTATTACGAATAGGGAAAATGGATTTGCCAAGTATTTAAAATTTGCTTTGTTTAATATGGAGGTTATGGAAAAGGTTCCAAGTATGTTTCAATTCTGATCCAGCAAGATTACTTTACTATCTACATATTCAAAATCCAGCAACCAATGAGCTTGGTGGAACCATGTTCATATTCCTAAAACTGAGGCAGCAGTTTCTGCAATTGAAATTCTAAATGCTCAGTTGGAGCATCCCTGCCCCTCACACACAAACCTGTCTAGTCACAGGAGGTCTGATCTTTATGTGCATGGCAGTGTTCTTGTTTTCATTACTGTAATTTTGCTTTCTTTAGACATTTTGTTTCTTTTTGAAACCTGTTATTTGTGTTATGTTCATATAATAAAGTCTTTACCAGTTTATTTTTAATGGATTATTTTCTACTTTCTGCCTGATAGTGAAGATGATTGACCTTGTCAACTTCTTGACTCCTTCACCCCCTCAAACTCAAAAATGCTGCAATGCAAACTTTCCCATAAAGGCTTGTAGCAATACAGCAAAGGATATAATACTCATCTCTAAATTGGAACTCACAGCCCAAAAGCTTTGTGTTAGTCTCATTATGTTTCAAATTTCATATCCAAAGTTAAAATTTCCTACAGGATATCTCATAGAATGAGTCTGTAAATTTATTTATTGTTAATCTGAAGTTAATAGGAAGCAAGGAAAGAATAAGTCAGTGAAACAAATCAGCACACCAAAAAACTCTTCCAAATATTTTAGCCAATAAAAAGTAAAAGGAAGGAGAATGAAAGAAGTATGACCACAAGGCATGGGAGACAAAGACAAATGCCAGGTTCATCGTTTCTATGTGGAGCACGTGGTTCTGCTCATTAATGCAAACATGATTGTGCTAATAAGAATTGTTTCCATTTGTACATGCCCGAAATTATTTTATTGGTAGCAGTTCCTCTGTTTGCTTGTAGTGTAATGAGGAATTATTAGTTCTACTTGTCAACTGAGGAAATGATATAAAATCATAAATTTTATAAAAATCAACTCAGATTCTTTATAATGCTAAATTGCCCAGGCATATTAGTTGTTTTTCCAGACAAATAGCTTCTAGAAATGGTTTATTTACTAATTGTTGACATTTTCTTGTAGTCCTGTTAATGTGACTAGTACAACCATTTAAAAACAAAGGTGCATGTGTAAGAAATATATATATTTATTAAGGTACCTGGGGTGTACTTGGTACTAAGTGGACAGTTTTTTGTAGGATGTTCTGTATGCAGTCTTATTTTTAAAATTGATGCCTTGCTATCAATTCTGAATTCCATATAACCTATCTGTTTAAATTAGAATGTTGACTTTGACTGTCCTGATATAGGCAAATAATCGTAGGTATATTTATATATAAATAGCTTAAAACTAGATAAATGTTCATCTGAGGCAAATCAAGCCTTGTTACTAATAACAGCTGCAATAACATAGGAAACTGAAGCAGAGCTAGCCAAATTTTTGGATCCAAAAATATGTCACTAATATCTTCTCTTTCCTCCTTGCTGATTTTCTTTTATAATAGCAGTAATTTTCTGGCTTAATTAATTCCCTAATAGTTGCTAATTTCATTTTTATTAAAACTATAATTATATCAACTATCATTTTATTCCTGATTTTTTAAAAATTTTCTCTTCATTCCCTATTTTGTAAATGCTTAAAGTATGGAGATAGAGAATACATGAGGTCAAATATATGTATATGTGTTTATATATAATCTTCTATTTTATACTCATGTATTTACAAAATACCTTAACATTTCCAGATAAAAATATAAAAATATGTACATATAGATAAATGCAGCTTTTTAGTGGATATATTCATTTATCTATTTATGACTGAAATTCTAATTAACCAAATTTTTCAAAATATGTCATATTAACAGAACTTTTATAAGTAAAACCAGAAGATTTACTGATCTCCAATAAAAATAAGAAAAATAACATTATTAAATACCAAGCACAGCATTAAATACTTAATGTACTTTATCTCAGTTTTCTGACAGTTAATTATGTTAATGTTATGAATTAATGGTATAATTTTATATATGAATAAAATTCTAACAGACTTTAACTTCATAAATAACAGGAAAAACATTCAAAATCATATGTATTTGATATTTGCCACAAAACATGTTTTTTCTAAAGATCTAATTGGTCCTGTAAGATGTTCTACCGATAAAAGAGTTTGTGGATCAAATGGATTTTTGGGAAACTTCCCAATTAAAGTCCCTTCCTATAGATTTAATAGGCACAGCATCTTAAAGTTGTGTACTGAAGTGCCTACTTCATATTAATTACCTAGAATTATTGATATTAAAACCCCTTTTCCCTAAAACACATTCTGAGGAAGTGGTATAAAGCATAAGAAATGCTAGCCCTGCCTTACTGTATGCTATATTCTTTATATACCTGTTATCTCATTTAACTCTCAAAGGGTCCCTGTTAAATAGATGTTATTTCCCCCATTTTGTAGCACTAGAAGCAGACTTACCAGTGAGTGGCAAGGCCAACATGGGAACTCTGATCTTCAGAATGTAAATTTCATTCTGTTTTCTATTGTTTCCCCTTCTATGAAGAACCTTGTTAGACTATTCCTGAAAAGAAATTACCTCTAAAGCAATTTCCTCAAAAGCTTTTATAGTAACCTGTTACCAAAGATAATAAGTACCCAAGGTTGGGAATTCAAAAGAAGACTGTACTCTAAAGAAAGCTGAATTCTTGGTTTCAGTAAAATCTTTTCTCAAGTTGAGCTTAAAAATGGTGCTCTAGGACAGTTTTAACTTAAGCTTTGAGGAATTTCTTTTGATTTGACCATTAGTCTACTATGGGATGTTTGGCAGTGTGTCCTTGGTAAACGTGGACTGCCTTCCCTACTTACCACACTTTCATGTAGACAAAAATGGATGGTAGGTTTCGATAATAGCCATTAAATTATTAGAACATTATTATATTCTCAAAAAAATAATCAATAACTGAGCTTTGCCCTTTTTGGCATATATCATCTAGAATTCCTGATAGATTTTAAAGGAATTCATGTGGATTTGGGCTTCACTTCTGCCACTGTGCAAATTCAGAATTCACATTCCGATTGGCATTACTCATCTTGTGCAGTCCAAAGATAAGTTTCACTTGTGGTTGGATTTGGAACCAGTCATTGCTTAAACAGAAAGAGTCTGCTCTTTCAACATTGACTACTTGGCCTTCTGTTCTTTGATTCACTGCAGTCCAGGACTGTAACCAAACTTGTCTCTCTAATTCTGTACAACTGTTTGTTTTACAACATTTACTCTTTTGCCATATTTAGTCCAAGTACATGAATTATTATATTTGCACTTTTGACTATGAGTTTTTTCCTTCCATACAAACAGGAATAATATTAAATGAAGGATTAAATAATAAATTTAAATATTGGTTAATAATAATCCACAGAGTTTGATTAGCCAATGTTTTTCTGATTAATTCAATTAAACTATAATTTTTATATTTTAATTACAGAGGCAGATGTCTGTGATTTCAGAACTTAATTGTTTCAAGCCCAACTTTAAATAATTCCTAGGGAAAACAAAATGTCCCTCTAAGTATCCTCATAGACCTCATTCTTAATATACTAATAAAATTTGCTTCATATATATTTTTCTGTTTCCTACGTTTTTGTGTTGCATGTTCCAGACATCTTGTTAGGCACTATAAAACATTACCGCCCAAGATGCCTTTATTACAGAATGGTTCTCACTGGAATATTTACAGGTAAGAGCCATAAGAGTGAGTACCAGTTATAAAATCCCCAACCCCTTGCTTACTAAAAGTAGGAAATTTGCATTCTGATAAAGCATTGCCATTGCTCTTTGGAGCTACTTATATAACAAGAATAATGATACCTAAAACTACTTTTAATTATAAAACTTGATATTTCAAGAACTCTTCTCTAAATTAAATCTACTCACTGACATAGCAGAATTCTATTTGTTTTTGTCATTATTTGTTTTCTGTGTTTACTTTAAGTGCAGTAATTATTTCATTTTATTTTTGGATAATTTTAATTTGTGAAGCTCAATTATGCCTACACATTCTAAGACCAAATCAGTGACTAGACAGGACAATCCCCTTCATCACGAATACTTTACCTCAAGAGTGCTGCTGAGGTTTACTGATGAAATACTGGCTAGGTAAGAGCATCCGGAAGTGAAATGTTCCACTTCCCTTGTCTGGTGTCCTGAACCCAAACAGCTGAATTGTAGAACTGTTTCTCCTCTGATGTCCTTCATTTTGTTTTGGTGTGGCATCTGTTCTTGGTAATGAAGTTTGAGGCATTTTCTTTTAGTGCTTCCTGTGTCCAGTTTTTGCCTTATTAGATGTGATTTAGTGTCATTTTTCAATCTGAGACCCTTTAAAAAATTATGCAAAGCAACTTAAGCATAATCTTTGTTTAGTTTCATTTTTCTAAACAAAATTTTGCACTGTCATCCCGTCAGCTCTCTCACACCCTTATGAACTGAATCCCAGCAATTCTACCTTTTGTGTAAAGAGGACATTATTTTATGCTCTACTCTCTAACATGGTCTTCCTTTCTTTGTTTTTCTTTGTCTTTCTCTTCTACCACTGGATGCAATGCACTGGCACTAGTGAACTGCAGCCCTCCCTTGACAGGGCTAGGAGTGCTAGTACCAACTGCTTGAGACCAGATACTAGTTTGCATTCACCAGAACGAGAAAGGTATAAAATAAAGACTTTCTTAATTTCTTATCATTTGTACTAGTGTTTTTATTTTTTTCAGTCACTGTGTTTTGTTTCATGTGAGCCTCACAGGTTTATCCATTCATATTCACATTGCTAACTGTCTACATTTCCCCCTCCCTTATTACATGTCTGTGTAGAGGTATGTGTATGTGGATAAGCCACAGGGCACACATACACATATTTCTGTGAATGTTGTTGCAAATGGTGTGATGTAATTTGTAAAGCTGTTGGCTACTGCTTCCCCCTCCCCTTTATTTTTTTTTTTTTTTCTGTTCTTTGGTTTATTTACAAACTTCTCAGGGAGCCTTCAATATGCTGATCATGTTTTAAGGTCCAATGAGTTATCTAAAGAGAGAGAGAGCTTTCCTGTTAGTTACACAACTAAATAATATTTTTAAGTTTAACAACAATCTTCCATAGCTCAAAACAGGAATTCTCTTATAATAGAACCGTTCTGTGTGCATCTCTTTTTGTTTTTAACCTGGTGTTCGAATATAGGTCATGTTTTGCATTAAATTACATTTTGACAACAAAAAATGGCATATTCATTAATGTCCACATAATATATACAAGGGTACTTCAAAAAGTTTGTGGAAAGATGAAATTCATTTAAGTTTGATGTAAAAATTTTTGAATCTGTGTGATTTTTATACAACATTTTATGAACTTTTTGAGCTCACATATACACATATAATTTTGCTTAAAACTTTTATTCTCATTTTAATTCAGTTCATTCAGTGATTATGTATCACAGTTCTTAATTGTAAGCATTTACCTTTTTCATTTTGATAGAACCTTCTATTCCAGCAAACTTGGTTATAATATATAGTGCAGATGATAATTACTGTCTGTTTTAAATTAGAAATCATTCATTCACAAGATATTTTCATTCTATCTCTTTACAAATACTGAAGAAAAATATTCAGTTGCAATAATTTACCCCACTTCTCCTTCTTCAGAGGCTATGTAAAATTTATCTTCAGCACACTTTCTAGTCTAATTGTTTATTTTCTTATAAGGCATTCCTGGAATTAAACAGTAGGTTCAGAAATACATACATATTATTAATATCTTTGTTAGATTCTAATAAAATCTACCTTTTAATTATGTACTGTTTTATATTTATAAGCTTGTAATAGAAAAAATGAAGTTTAATTTGCATTTTGTATCCTTTTACCCTTTTAATAGAAATTTTTGTTGAAAGGGCTTCAGGCTCTTCTAAAATCACAATTAAAATTGTTTTATTATTCTATGTCATGTGTTTCCCCAAACTATAATTAAAGAGTAGCTAGACATTTTTAATTTTTTTAGTATTTATTATTTCCTGTATGTGTTGGGTTAGTGTTTTCTAAAAAAGAATTGCTTAAGTTCCTAGAAGCTTCTGATTATGACACCAACCTAATGTTTTTAATAGAATCTAAACCAATGGCATCTGACAAAAGTAAATGTAAGCTACAGTTATACATTTACTTGTGTTATAGCCGTACGAAAAAACGTAAAATTAATTTTGATGTCTTAAGCAAGCATATCAAAGCTGTCTTTTTAACATATGATCAGTATAAAGACTGTAATATAGCATTCACTTTTCCATGGTAAGCTATGCAGAGTACATTTTGTGCTTAGAGCACATCTGAACTTAGATGGGCCATTCTAGTGCTCTAGTGCTCAGCAGCGTCATGTGCCTTGGGCTGCTGTCTTGGACAGCATAGGTTTGTTTTTATGGTGACACCTATCTGTCATATCTCCCCTGTGCCACTAAAGCCCCAACATTCACAAATAGGTGTGCTGGTGAATTCAGTCCCTCAGATACACCCTTAAAATGTGTCAAACTGAAGATGGCTAATCTAGCCTCTGTTACTGCACAGGAAATTCAAGTGGATGAACTTACCTTTAATAGAAGAAGAAGAAAATGAAAACCTCTATCGATGCTATATATTGACTAAAAATAAATTTTGCACTTAAAAGAGCAAGGAGAGGGAACTGGTACCATCAGCAACCCTCTTAATTTATTGAGGCTACTTTCTTGCCAAGAAGAATATTAAGCAAGTTAAGTTTTATTAGGGAAATTAAAGTAGTTGTAGATGCTTGTTGGTTTGGAAGATAGGGACTACATTCACCTTTTTGTTCCTGAGAGTGTCAGTAACTCCAACACAGAACCTAACAGCATCAGGAGTATGGACTTTATTCTCTTTGGAGGATGCATCTGGGGTCCTTAGGAACATGGGGAAAATTGTAGGAAGAGAGAGGCTCAGAGTGTTTACCAGGGTGCTTATTACTGTGGTTGACCAGATGGCTTATTACATTAATGCCTACTATGTCCATAAATCATTAGATACTTTTTAAGCATTCATATCCTTAAGATAGTAAATTATTCCAACAAATTGGTGAACTAGTAAGTTTCAGTTTTAAATGATGATTTAAATGCTGTTACGCTAACTTAGTGCCACTTTCTGAAGTATCCTTACTAAATTTTAAAGCAAATTGAGTTTTGTGTTAACACGAAGGGTGGAGTTGCCAGAGAAGACTCAGTACTTGGCACCAAACTTTACTAATGACCCAGTAGACAAAGGCGCAGCATCCTTTCCTGAGGAAGTGGGAAGCCAGAAATCCACCTCTTCTCTTATTCTATGATCTAGCCCCGGTTAACAGATGAGTTTTGAGTAATAAGTGAAGAATCACTGTTTGGAAAGGAAACCATTTCCATTTAGGAATTCTTACCATTTGTGTTCTGTGGTTACATGAATAGAAAACTTACTTATGGATTGCCATAATTCAAGCATGCCTCACAAACCAAGAAATACTAGGTTATTTACAATAATGCCCGCTCCCCTTGCTTTCCTGCTTGGGAAGGAGTAAATTAAAGGCCTCATGTCGAGCTGTTCCCTCACAGGTATTTTTTTTTTTTAATTAATGCGTAAATGTTCTAATACATTGATTTTTTTTTTAGAGCTACTGGAGAACAGTTACTCTTCTTGGATGTTTTGTCTTTTTTCTTAACCACTCACAGCAATCATTGCCTCACTTAAGTTCTCCTGAAAGGACAATCCATAGACTTGCGTCCGTCTTTGCCTTTCAGTAAATCCTGAAACTTGACTTCTGTGCCATCCCACTGCACTGTCAGTATGCTGAAATTCCTCCGTGGGTTGAGTTGTCCAGTGGCAGCTTATGGCATTTCACATTAACCTTACTGTCACCAATCTGTAATCCCTGCAGCACTCTCTTGCCTTGGTTGTGACACAGTCTCCTTTGCTGGCTTGTCCTCACTCCCTACCCCATATAGATTAACATTTCCCTAGTTTCACCAGGGGTTCCTTTTTAGCTACATTCACACCATCCCTTCGATTACATTTCTAACAAAGGCTTCCACCAGAATATATGTGAGGACAGCGCTCCACTGTGGTTGATCAGGGCAGAATTTCCTCCTGAGTAGCAAGTCCAGATTTCCATTTGATGGCTTCCACATATACCTAGGCTCATCATCTGGAAATACTTCCCCTCTTGCTCTTTCTTCAAATCTAGTGCATCAATAAATCCTGTCATTGCCTCCCAAATAGATCAGTCACCTTGATGACAGCCCTTCTCCAGTTTGTGTCATCCCTGAGCCCCATTAATTGTCTTATAAACTTTAGTAATACTCTTCATTATTTTATATATTGTTTTTTCCAAAAAAATTAAACTACCCTTCCTAACTTTGTTATCTACTTGAAAATTATACTCATTCTTTAAGAACTCAGTCAAATGCCATTTTTGTTTTTGGTAGAACATTTCTTCACCACTCATGCCTGCCAGTCCCCCTTACACACACACACACACACACACACGCATTGCCTTCTTCCCCTCTTTTTTTTTTTTTTTTTTTTTTGCCAATTAGAACTATTTACATATCTGGGAACACATAACTTAAATGCTTATATTAAAACTTATTACAGGGGCCAGCGCCATGGCTCATTTGGCTAATCCTCTGCCTGCGGCGCCAGCATCCCATATGGGCACCGGGTTCTAGTCCCGGTTGCTCCTCTTTCAGTCTGGCTCTCTGCTGTGGCCCGGGAGGGCAGTAAAGGATGGCCCTGGTGCTTGGGCCCTGCACCCGCATGGGAGACCAGGAGGAAGCCCCTGGCTTCGGATCAGCGCAGTGCTAGCCATAGCGGCCATTTGGGGAGTGAACCAATGGAAGGAAGCCCTTTCTGTCTCTCTCTCACTGTCTATAACTCTACCTGTCAAATAATTAAAAAAATATATTATAATGTACTTAACAGTGTGTTTGTTTCTTCCACTGTGCTATACAACACTACAGGGAAGAAATTATATATTTGTCTTTTCCATTTCTAATAGCAGTGTTATTATTTTTCTCTTAGTAAATACCCAGTTTGGGGATTTTGTGAGCTTAGGAAAACACTCTCAAAGAAAAAGAAAAGAAAAGAAAAACACTCTATTTTCCACTATCAAATTTGTCTAATCATGAGCTATACTCAGATTCTAGAAAAACTGGGAGCTCTAATTCTCACCATACATATGATAGACAAGTTTGAATGCCATGACTATAAGACTGTAAGTCTGCTAACAAACCCCAAAATCTACCCGTTTTACTGAACCCCAAGAGGCTTCTGTGAGGCCTCCTGTCTCATGGCTGCTTTGCAGGTTTGTTCATCTTGGTATTCACTATGTATAGAAAGGCAACCTGACTTTACAAGGAGGAATCTAGAAAGCAATAAATCAGTTGTACGCGATTCCTAAACTGAAAGTCACCTGTCGTGTAAGCCACTCCCTCTGTGAGGTGCAGTAAAGAAAATGGGTGTGAAAGTCCCTCCATAGGGAAACATGAGGCCAAAGGGAGGTGGTTCCTGTCACAAAAACATTTGTAAATTGAATCAAAATGAATTTCATGAATCTTGTTTCAAGTGTAAGCATATATATTAATTAAAATAAGTAAAATCACTTTAATGCAATATTGGGGGAGGTCTTTTTTATTTTTGTAAAGATTTATTTATTTGAAAGGCAGAGTTACAGAGAGAGAGAAGGAAAGAGAAAGAGAAAGAGAGATACCTTTCATATGCTGGTTCACTCCCCAAATGGCCAGAATGTCCAGGGCTGGGCTGGGCTGGAGCCAGTAGCCAGGTGCTTCTCAAGGTCTTCCATGTAGGTGCAGGAACCCAAGCAATGTGGACCGTCCTCTGCTGCTTTCCCAAGCACGTTAGCAGGGAGCTGAATAGGAAGAGGAGCTGCTGGGACTCAATCAGCGGCCATATGGGGTGCCAGCGCAGCAGGCAGCAGCTTAACCTGATAGGAATTAATATGAATAAAATGAGAGTGAAACAAAAATACATTCTTGTATAATCAGGTATCTCATTTGGTTTCTAATGTTATAACAGCTCACAAATATTTTTGATTTGTGCTACATAAAACAATTGATTTGCTTTTCACATAATCTCCTTTTTAGATAACTGAACTGCTCAGTTATATTTTCCAAAGATGTACATACCTTTAAAAGATATATGTATATATGCAACCATGTATATTAAACATACACACGTATTTGCTTTAAGATTTATCAATGCTAGGGAAGAAAAAGCCACAATATAACAAACATTTAATTTGCTCTGGAGGCATATCAGTTTTAATTCCGTTGTATCTCATCAGTGGATCCTGTCATGTGTATCATCACTGTTAGTTTTGTCATTAAAATTCTCATTATCTCTTACCTGAATTACTGCAAATCCTAGGGTCTTACTCCCTTAATATCTACCCTAATACTCACACATGTTTATTACTGATTCTGTGCTGTGCATAATGGAAACAATTGTAAAAAAATAAATAAAACACCACCTAGGCAGGGAACTTATACCCTAATCCCTCAAACCTGTATCCATCAGAATGATTCTTTTCTGAGCACAATGAAAGGAATGGACCCCAACAAACAGATGTTGCTGAATCAATACATTTACAATACCTGATATTTAAATACTAATAGTGTATTAAAATGTAAACAAGCAATATAACTTAGAAGCAGGCTGGTCTGAAAGAAAAGTCAAGAAGGGGCTGATACAGTGCCATTTCATTATTAAAATCTCCAGCGTAGCTTATCATATGAAAATAGCTGGACCTTTGTGTATTAGTTAACTAGGGTGGGTATAAAAATTCTAATTTTGGTCTTTCTGTGTGATGAGAGAAAAAGAAGTTTCACCATTTTAAAGGCATATGAAATATATTAGTCTATTTAAGTACAATTATGTAATAACAAAACTTAAGTGATGTCTACTTTTGAAACAAAAAGCTGGGTACATATAGACCCTGCTCTCGTTATATCCAATATACATGAGGGGAAAGGTAAACAGATTTCTTGAATGGGTGTTACATGTCAGCATATTCAGAAGGACTTCGAGTATAAAGATATAGATGTGTTCTGCTAAACATGTTCGTTCAAGATTACCTTTTAATTGCTTGCCTACACCATTCTCCTTCATAATTTACTGCATGCTTCATCATTATTATGTTTTATTTTTCTTTACTTTTATGTTTAAATAAATACAAGGACTGGAATTTTGCCTCAGGAAGGAAGGTTATACATAAATCCTTTTAAGTGATTATTACCACTTCACAGAAGAATTTTTTGTGTTTTTGTATTTTTGTGTTTTCAAATAACAAAAAAATTCAGCTGTTCTATATTACGTGAATAAAATCTTGAAAACACTGAATTTGAATTTTTTAAAAACTATTTTAGAAAACATTTTTTAATCCATAGAACAAAACCTATAAAGTGAAAAGAAACATTTTAGAGCCTTCAGATTGGATTAGCCAACCATTTAAATAATTTGAAATAATCTAATAATTTAAAATTGATGCAGAATTTTTTAAAAAAATTACATTTAGAACTTTTAAGAGTATATGCCACTCAATCTTCTCTTCTCAAATTCTATTATTGAACATCTTCACTTGCTACATGGTTTCCTTAAAACTCAAATTGAAATACGCTAAGTTTGGTTAAGACTGATTAAACAGACTACAAGGGAATTTCAGAACTGAGTACCTGCTGACATCAGGCTTCTTGGTCATATGTTGACAACCCTTGCAGCTTTTGTCCTGATGATCTAGTAAATCCAGTAAGCCTTATATGAAGTCAAGAAAGGTGGATTTTTTTTTTTTAGTGACATTAGAAAAAGCTCCCCCTCCCCTTTTTTTTTTAAGATTTATTTACTTATTTGAAAGGCAGAGTTGCAGAAAGAGGCAGAGGCAGAGGCAGAGAGAGGGAGAGAGGTCTTCCATCCTTTGGGTCTCCCAAGCAGTGCAAAGGCCCAAGGATTGGGCCATCTTCTACTGCTTTCCCAGGCCATAGCACAGAGCTGGATCCAAAGTGGGGCAGCCGGGACTAGAATCAGCGTCCATGTGGGATGCCAGCCTGCACTGCAGGCAGCGACTTTTCCCGCTATACCACAGTGCCGGCCCCAGAAGTTTCCTTCTGATAATTACAAAATCTTATAGCTAAAGAATTCCTTTAAGATAATTCATTTATTTATTTGTTTATTCCTTTAAGATAATTACATTTATTTATTTGTTCACAAATAAATGTTTGCTCTGCTTACAGATTTCATTTTATACCGTGTATAATGAATATTACTAAGGCTTATCAAAATGAGGATTAAATTATGAAGTATAGAATCTATACTTTGCCTTTTTGAGGTGATTTTCCAGTCCTGTTGTTCCATATATTCCTTTGTTTTAAGAGTTACTAAATGTCCTGTTTTTTCCTGTCTTGTTCACTGGGCAAACAGGGGTAGATGGTCCCCCTCCCTAGATAGGAGACGACCTCCTAGCCCCAGGATTCAAATCCAGCATGCATCTCCGGAGAATGACAGGTACTAGTCAACTCCTCCTCACAGACGAGCGGCGTGGAGGGGCTTTAGGTCACCGAATAAAGGGTAACCAGGAGTGTGGTTGTGGCATGCCTCCTATGAGGAGCCACAGCCACTTGTGTTCTGTGATTCCATCAACAACTGCATCCAGCTCTAATAAAGCACCTCAGAATACCTGGCTAGCAGAGATTAGAGCGCAGATGGCAACTGCACACACACAGTTGAGTCAGGGTCCAGTGAAGGAGTTGTTTCCACTGGCATTTGTTTCAGTGTTTTGAATCTCTAGAAGCATATTTAAGTACTGTTTTTGTTTACATCTGAATCCTATAAATTCTCAGGTGCTTAAGAGTGTGTTAAAATCTACTACAGAGCCAAATATTCGTTATGGTTGATCATTTAATCTCAACTGTCTTGTTTTAGTACTATCTAAGCTTGTTAATCATGAACTTTAGGCTTTGGGTATATTAAAAATTGCCTAGTTTAAAGCAGAACACCTGGTTATTGTACACTTTCTGAATATTGTGTTTTAAACAAAGCATTTTCAAGGGCAAGGGTTAGGCCACAAGGTAGGTTTTTAAAAATAGCATCAGTGCTTTGAATCCACTTCATGCTAATAAAGTCACAAGTTCCACAAAGTATATTTTCTATTGCTTTTGTAATTATTCTGTTTGTTTTTTGTGGTTGTAAAATTGAATTGTGGTGTTTGTTGTTACTTTAGTTTTTTGTTTGTTTGTTTGTTTTCTGACTGGTCACAAATGTTTTGGGATATTTTAGGTGCTTTTCTGGTGTAAGCAGAAGTTAAGTCAACATATTAATGATGTTCATTAAGAGGATAAGTAGATGTAGTATTTCTGAAATTGAACAACTGATCTTATGAGCATTTTGGTTCTCCTTTTCTTGTATACATATGTATAGCAAAGTGGTTGTAGCCTAAGTTATTAATGACATCTTTTTATTCTTATTCTGTAAACAAAAATATTTTTATGAATTCAGTTTAAAAGAAAAATTAAACTGCCACAAGAAGAAAAATGTTATTTTACAAATTTTGGAAAAGACCACAGTTTTCTTCAGATATTTTCTGAATGTTTCAGAATATTTTAAACATTTATATTTTCATATTTAGGATTTAAAATTAATTTCTTCTGCTGTTACCTGATTTCTAGGATAGAAATTCTGGAAGAATTAGTAAAATAGCTCATCTAAAAATTATTACTAAGTGTAAAGCCCTTTAAAATAAGAGCAAATCTGTATCAAATAAAAATTTAATCCTATACTGCTACTAATTTGTCCAGTAAACACTTAGATGGGCCCCTATTGTGGATATCATTCTAATCACTGGAGTTCAACCATGATTAAGAAAGACAAGGGTCTGGCTGTCAAGGAACCTAGAATTTCCTTTTAGGAAAGGTAATTCTGTAAAATCATTGGATTTATTCCAAAACAAATAAGTGATTTCACCCAATGTAATTAATGCTTAAGACAGGTAAATATGATGATCTTTCAAAAGTGAATATAAGTTTATCTGGATATTGATTAATCCAAATACTAACCAAGTAATAGTTTCAGTTTTTATATGCCTGTCATTAGCTTCAATTAATGGTTTATAATTTATGTTATTTTATTTTCCAGATGCATATATAATTATAAGCATAGATTTTAGTAGGGAAATTATTCTATTAGATAAAATTTTTAAACCAAATTTATTCAATTCAAAATTATGAATATGCATTTTGCTGTGTTTTAAAAAAAATATTGGGAGGAGTTACAGAGACATCACCCATCTGCTGGTTCACTCCCTAACAGAGAGGGCTAAGCCAGGCAGAAACCAAGAGCTAGGGACTTTATACAGGTCTCCCAAGTAGGTGACAGGGGCCTAAATACTTGGGCCATCTTCTGCTGCTTTTTCTAGGCCTTTATCATGGAGTTGGATCAAAAGTGGAGCAACTGGGAAACAAACTGGCATCCATATGAGATGTTGGCATTGCAGGCAGCGACTTTACTGAAATGCCACAATGCCAGCCCTGCTTGTTTTTTTCTTTTATGATGGCTTATTTCTAAGTAAGTCTTGAATTTAACCAGAAGATGTATGTTTTAATATGATTTGATACTATGATTTAGAATTGTATAGAGTAAAAAAAATTTATAATAAACTTTTATTAAAATATAACAATAGAGGCTGGTGTTGTGGCATAGCAGGTAAAGCTACTGCCTGCAGTGCCAGCTTCCCATATGACCACCAGTTCATATCCCAGCTGCTCTACTTCAGATCTAGCTCCCTCTTAATGTGTCTGGGAAAGCAGTGGAAGATGGCCCAAGTGTTTGGGCCCCTGCTACCCACATATGAGACCTGGATGAAGCTCGTGGCTCCTGGCTTCAATCTGGCCCAGCCCTGGCAATTCAGGCTATCTGGGGAGTGAACAAGTGGATGGAAGATTCTTTCTCTCTCACTTTCAAATAAATAAATCTTAAAAAAATGAAAAATATAAAAATTATATGTATCCATAAAGATGAGAGAGAAATCACTATAAACTAATGCTAAATTCATGGGTAGCTATGTCAGTCACTTAGCAAAACTTAATAAACATGTGCAGGTCACCGCTCATCAACTTTGGACTCTCATTCAGAATTTTTACCAATTTCTAAATGCAAAGAGCATGGCATCAGATTTGGATGTAGTTAATGTTTATACAAATTTGGTCATTAGGTGGCTTTTGCCGTAGGACATTGAAAGCCAGGGTTCTAAAACCAGTGACAGTTTATACTGTCAATCTTTGGATGTTTTGTATAATGGCCATGTTTGGTTGTTTTGAAAATAATAATGTGACACAAGTAAGAAATACTTTGTCTTTTTTAAAAGATTTATTTTTATTTATTTGAAAGACAGATTTACAGAAAGAGGTAGAGACAGAGAGAGAAGTCTTCCATCTGATGGTTCACTTCCCAGATGGCCGCAATGGCCGGAGCTGCGCCAATCTGAAGCCAGGAGCTTCCTCCAGGTCCCCCACATGGGTGCAGGGGCCCAAGGACTCAGGCCATCCTCCACTGCTATCCCAGGCTACAGCAGAGAGCTGGATCAGAAGCGGGGCAGCCAGGACTAGAACTGGCACCCATACGGGATGCTGGCACTTCAGGTCAAGACTTTAACCCACTGCACCACAGTGCCGGCCCCAAGAAATACTTTTTTAAGAGGGTTCTCAAGTACCTTCAAATAAGTCAATACCTTTTGGTGCCCTCTGGTTTCCCATATGTACACAGACACACATGTATTCATATAGATGTACACACATACCCAATTTTAAATGAATCACTTCTCCATAACCTAATTTCAGCAATAAGCATTCCTAATGTTATCTGAAATGGTACTCTCTCTCTCTCTCTCTCTCTCTCTCTCTCTATATATATATATATATATAGTTTATCTATATCTAGAACTAGTTTAGAAGTTATAGGCTATTTAAAGTAATGATGAAAATATATAATTTTGGACCCCTTCATGAATATTTGTGACTTAAAAAATTTCAGTGAAAATTTGCCTGCATTTTATTACTAAAAATGCTAAGAGTTTTAGAAAATCATCATTCTGGTAACAAAGTATCTCTTTCAAAATGGCATTATTTTAATAGGTAAAAAGTGCCCTTTTTGAACTTGGGTATATATAAGTCTATGAATCTTAGTATAACTTAGATCTGCGTGTGGCTTGAAATTGCCACATTTTGTGAATAGCCATTTAGGGAAAAAAATGTGTTTTAATGTGTTCCTGAAGCATGAAGTTTCTGAGTTTAGTGCTGACAGTTTAACCATTCATCTTTAAGTAGGAAAGGCTGTTGTAAATTATTATTGTTACCTAATTCAACTTCAAACTATTTTGGTAAATACTTTATCCAAGAAGATACAAATCCTTGTAGGGTACATCTTGAAGTGTGTTTTAACATGTTGTTAACTTGAAGTTTTGACTCCAGCATTTTGATTGAGAATGATTTCGTATCAATACAAAGGCACACGTTGGAGATACCATAGGTTCAATTCCAGGTCAACACAATAAAGTAATAAAATGAGCCACACAATTTTTTTTTTTTTGGTTTCCAAGTATATGTAAAAGTTAAGCCTATTATGTGTACAGTATAACAGTGTGCGTATCCTAATTGTAAAATGCTTCATTATTAAAAATGCTAGTAATGATAGAAGCCTTCAAGTAATAATTTTGCTGATGTCGGGGGTGGGGTCTTCCCTTGATGTTAATGTCTGCTGACTGATTCAGGGTGTGGTTGCTAAAGGCTAGGTGGTAGTGACATTTTCTTAAAATAAGACAACCATGAAGTTTGCTGCATCTGTAACCATGAGAGATTTCTTTGTAGCATGCGATGCTATTTGATTGCATTTTACACACAGTAGAACTTGTTTAAAAGCTGGTGTCAATCCTCTTAAATCCTACTTAAGATTTATCAACTCAGTCTATGTAGTACTGTAAATCCTTCGTTGTCATTTTAACAATGTTCACAGCATGTTCTTCAGGAATAGTTTCCATCTCTAGAAGCCAGTGTCCTTGCTAATCCATAAGAAGCAAGTCCTCATCAGATAAGTTTCATCAGGAGATTGCAGCAAGTCAGTGACACATGTAGGCCCTGTTCCTAATTTTGGTTCTCGTGCTCTTTCCATAACTTCTACATTTACTTCCTCCACTGAACACCCTCAAAGTCACTCATGAGGGTTACAGTCAACTTCTTCCAAACTGCTATTAAACTGATAGTTTGACCTCCTGTGAATTATGAATGTTCTTAATGCCATCACGAATGGTGAATTCTTTCCAGAATGTTTTCATTTTGCCCCCAGATGCATCAGAAGACTTAACTCTGCACTGCGGCTGTAATCTTACAAAATGTATTTCTTAAATACTAAGGTGTGAAAATTTAAACTACTGCTTGATCCATGGGCTGTGAAATGGATGTCATATTAGTGGGCATAAAAATTTTAATCTTATTGTACACCTGTTTCTTGAGTGACCAGGTGCATTGTGAATGGCCAGTAGTATTTTGAAATGAATAATTTTTTTCTAAACAGTAGTTCTCAGCAATGGGAATTAAAATATTTGGTACACCATGTGATAAAGAGATAGGCGCTGCCATCCAGGCTTCGGTGTTCCTTTTGAACACGGGCAGGGTATACTTGGTATGATTCTTTAGGTCCCTAGGATTTTCAGGATGGTGAATTCCCACTGGTGTCCTCCTAAAGTCACCAGCTGCACTAACGTCTCACAAGAGAAGAGACTCAGCCTGTCCTTTGAAGATTTGAAGCCAAGCATTGATTCTGTCTAGCTTTGAAAATCATAAATAGCATCTTCCTTCATGAGGCAGTTTTGTCTGCACTGAAAATCTGTTGTTTAGTCATTTTCATAGGTAATCTTCGGAGGTCTTCTGGGTATTTTGATGTATCTTCTACATCAGCCATTGCAGCCTTACCTTGTGGTTTTATGCTTTGGCGGCAGCTTCTTTCCTTAAACCTCCTGAACCAACCTCTGTTAATTAAAACTTTTCTTATGCAACTTCCTCACTTCTCTCAGTCTTCTTAGAATTGAAAATTCAGGACTGTGCTATGGATTAAGCTTTGATAGAAGACAGTGTTGCAGCTGGTTTGATATCCTATCCAAACGCTAAAATTTTCTCCATATCAGCAGTAAGACTTTTGACTTTTCTTATCATGCTTGTTCTTACATTTCCTTTGAGAACTTTCTTTGCATTCACAATTGTTTGGCACAAGGAGCCCAGCTTTTAGCCTGTTTGGGCTGTGGACATGGATTCTTCCCTAAATGTAATCATTCCTAGCGTTTGATTTAAAGTGAGAAAAAGGTGGCTTTTCCTTGCTCCTGAACACCTAGAGACTACTGCTGAAGTACTAACTGGCTTAATCTCAGTATCATTGTGCCTGAAAAATGTAGAGGTGGGGAAACAGCCACTAGGTGGAGCAGTCAGGACATGTACACATTTATCAGTTAAGTTCGCAATCTTACATGAGCACTGTTAATGGTGCCTTCAGACAGTCACAGTAGAATATCAAAGATCATTAACACAGATCATCATAACAAGTATACTGATAGTGAAAAATTTGGAAATATTTTGAGAATTACCAAAATGAATTAAAAAAAACACACCAAGTGATATATGCTGTTTGAAAATTGTTGCCAGGCTTTGTTTATACAAGGTAGCTATAAACCATTAACTTATTAAAAAGTGTATATGTGGTATAATAAATCTAGCATAATAAAACAAGTCAGCCTGTGCATGAGTTTTTTTCTTTTTTTTTTTTTTTTTCAAACTTTTGAGAGAGATGCTGAATGCACATAATTGGTTGGGTCAAGGCCAAGAAATCAATCCAGGCCTCCCAAATGGGTAACAGGAGCTCAATTACTTAAGCATCCTCTCCATCCTCCAGGGTGCACATTACAAAGAAGCTAGAGTTTGGAGCTGAAGGATTCAAATCCAAGGAGTCTGATGAGGGATGCAAGATCTTAATCACGTAGAGGCCTGCTTCCTCTACATGATGTGTATTTTTTAAAATATGTTATTTGAAAGGCAGAGTTACAGAGAAAGGGGGAAATACAGAGATCTTCCATCCTCTGATTCATGCCCCATATGATTGCAATGGCCAGGACTGGACTAGACTGAAGCCAGGAGCTTCCTGTGGGCCTGAGGATTTAGGCTATCATCCACTGCCTTTCTCAGGAGACCCAGCAGGGAGCTGAATTGGAGTGAAGCAGCCAGGACTCAAATTGGTGCCCACATGAGATGCTAGTGTCACAGGCGGCAGCTTTACCCACTACGCTGGCCCCTTCTATATGATATTTTTAAAGGTACAGTTTATTTGTGTGTGCTTCAAATACTAAAAATATTTGATGAATTAATCCTGTTTTCCAGGGCTTTATTGAAATGCTTAAAGCATCCTGTTGTATTTAAGATTTTTTTTTTGGTCTTTTTGCTAAAGTAGTTATAATAATTTTTACAGCTAACCAAATTGTTGCTTGATAACACCTACTTCCTGTAAGAATCCTTGACCAATAGTGCCAAGTAGTTTCTTTCGATTTAAAACGAATTAACCTTCCTTCTTTACTGGAATATTTCTGAAATAAAAAAGTCACCCACTTTTTCAGAAATAGAATTCATGGCAGTTGCCACAATGTGGTTAGTAAATCTGTTACTTACCATTTTTATTCACAACTTTATTGTGTGTATTTTTTTTTAAATGTTCTGGTTGGGAGTGAAAGGAATGTGCCCATGTACTAAAATACTTGCACTAAATGCCTTTAATGGTTATAGACACACACATAAATACCAACATACAGAAGGAGAAATGTATGAGAATCTTACTGACATGCATCCATCTTCACTACATGTAAACACTACTTATTTAGACTGATTCTTTTCAATTTTAATATTTTACTTTTTTAAGATTTATTTTATTTATTTGAAAGGCAGAGTTACAGAGAGCAGGGGATCTTTGCTCCCAGATCTCTGCTTATGGCCTGAGAAAGCAGTGGAGGATGGCCCAAGTACTTGAGCCCCTGTACCTGCATGGGAGACCCAGAGGAAGTACCTGGCTCCTGACTTTGGATTAGTTTGGCTCTGGTCATTGTAGACATTTGGGGAGTGAACCAGTGGATGCAAGACCTTTCTGTTTTTCATTCTCTTTCTAACTGCCTCTCAAATAAATAAATAAAATATTTTAAAAAAGAAAAAGGGCACATAATACATTTTAACAATTACCATTCTTTGGATGGCCAACTTTATGAATATTCACACAAATTAATAGATAATAATTTAAAATCGAACTACAAGTAATTTAGCTTTACTTGGAAACATCCAGTTTTTCTATTACAATTTGTGTTACAATTTAAAAGAATTGTTTATTATGCCTTAAATTTGAATGTAACTTTATTTTTCAGAATTTTGTTTCTGCCCTGTTAACTGGGAAGTATAAAGCCAAAATCATACAGTATTAAGTTGTGAAAAAGGGAAAAAAAAATCTAAATGCTTGATTCTGTTATCTTTAAATCAAGATACATCTTTATGAATAATAATTTTTTAAAAATAGAATAAAAAACCATTTGTATAAAAACAGGGAACTTAAGGACAGGAGTACATGATGGTGATGTCCTCACCAGTTAAGACCTATATTCCCTTGGTGAATCACCTGAGTTTTTCAGAGACTTAGTTTTCTTATCCCTTTTTAAAAAAATATATTTATGGTAAACAAATTCCATGTATTTTTATATATATACAGGTTTAGGAGCACAGTGATGCTTCACACCTTATCCTCCCTCCCACCTATGCTCCCACCCTCCCTTCTCCTTCCATTCTCACTCTTTTTAATTTTTGCAATGATACACTTCCATTGTATTTTAGAGTCATAAGTGCAAACACTCCTAAGTAAATAATTCATCAGATAGTAAAGAGAAAAAAAAAAAAACAAAAACACTGTTTCTCAATAGAAGAGCGAGGATGTAAGCAATTATTGAATCTCAGGATGTCAGTTTCGCTCCTATACATTACAAGTTTTGTACTCTATTATTTACCACAGATCAGGTAAAACATGATATTTGCCTTTTTAAAACTGGCTTATTTCACTAAGTATATTGGTTTCCAGTTGCATCCATTTTGTTGCAAAAGACAGGATTTAATTTTTTATGGATGCATAATATTCCATAGTGTAAATATTCCACATTTTTCAAATCCAAGCATTGATTAATGGATATCTGGGTTGATTCCACATCTTAGCTATTGTGAATTGAGCTTCAGTAATCATGAGGGTGCAGATTATTCTTTCATATGCTGATGTCATTTCCTTTGGGAAAATTCCCAGGAGTGGTATTGCTAGATCATATGATCTATTTTCATATTTCTGAGGAGTCTCCATACTGTTTTCCACAATGGCTGTACCAGTTTTTGTTCCCACCAACGGTGTATTGGTACCTTTTCCCCACATTCTCGCCAGCATTTGTTTTTGATATCTGTATGAGAGCCGTTCTAACTGGGCTGAATTGAAACATCATTGTGGTTCTGATTAGTTTTCCCTGATGGCTAGTGATCCTGAACATTTTTTATGTTGTCTGTTGGCCATTTGAATTTCATCCTGTGAGAAGTTCCTGTTAAAGTCTTTTGCCCATTTCTTAACTGGATTGTTTATTTTGTTGTTGTTGGGATCCTTAAGCTCTTTATAGATTTTAGATATTAATCTTTATCAGTTTCATAGTATGCAAATATTTTCTCCCCTTCTGTCAGTTGCTTCTTCATTTTTGTTGGGTGTTTCTTTTGAAATGCAGAAGTTTATCAGCTTGATGTAATCCCATTTGTCAATGTTGGCTTTGATTACCTGTGCTTCTGGTGTCTTTTCCAAGAAGACTTTGCCTATGCCCATGTATTGCAGTTTCCCCTATGTTCTCTTCTAGTAATTTGGTGATATCAGTTCTCAGATTTAGATCCTTGATCCATTTTGAGTTAATTTTTGTATATGGCATAAGGTAGAGGTCTTTTTTCATACTTCTGCATGTGGAGGTCCTATTTTCCCAGCGCTATTTGCTGCAGAGACTGCATATTCTCCAGGGATTGATTTTAGCTCCTTTGTCAACGATCAGTTGGTTGTAGATGTGTGGATTGATTTCTGGGGTTTCTATTCTGTCCATTGGTCTACATATCTTTTTGTGCCTGTAGCAGCCTGTTTTGATTAGAACTTCACTGTAGTAGGCCTTGAAATCTGGTATTGTGATGCCCATAGCTTTGTTTTTATGTTTAATATTGCTTTAGCTATCCAGGGTCTCTTGTGTTTCCATATGAATTTTAATACCAATTGTTCGAGGTCTGAGAAGAAATTTGTTGGTATCTTGATCTGGGTTGCATTGAATCTGTAGATTGAATGGGTAGTATGGGCATTTTGATGATATTAATTCTTTCAGTCCTCAAATATGGAAGAGTCTTCCATTTTTTTGTTTGTCTTTTATTTATTTCTTTAATGTTTTGTAATTTTCATTGTAGAGATCCTTCACCTTCTTGATTAAATTTATTGCAAAGTATTTAAATTTTTTGTAGCTATTGTGCATGGTACTAACCTTACAAGTTCTTTCTCAGTCATGAGATCATCTGTGTATACAAAGGCTATTGATTTTTGTGTGTTGATTTTATATCCTGCGACTTTATGAAACTCTTTTATGAGTTCCAAAAGACTCTTAGTGGAGTTTTGGCTTCCCTGAGACTTAATTTTCTTAACCATACATTTATCTAACTGTAGATGGACAAGTAGAATTCTGATGTCCAAAAGTTTCTAAAATTGAGTCTCTGCAACTTGCTGCATTGTGATAAAATATACCTTGAGCTCATAATACCTGACAATTCATTATGCTTAAGGAAGTATAACAAAAGTCATTTCTTATTTTTGGTATTTTATTTTTACTGAAGCCCAGAAAGCAATGCAAAGTTTCATTTCTTTGTTTAAAGATTGACTTATTTATTTGAAATGTAGAGTGGCAGATAGAGGGAGAGAACAGAGAGACAGTGAGGTCTTCCATCTGCTGGTCCAATCCTCAGATTTCTGCAATGGCTGGGGTAGGGCCAGACTGAAGCCCAGAACCTAGGGCTCCATCCAAGTCTCTCACATGGGTGACAGGGTCCAACATTCTTGAGCCATCTTCTGCTGCTTTCTCAGGTGCATCAGCAAGGAGCTGGCTCAGAACTGGAACACCAGGGACTGGAACTGGTACTCATGTGGGATGATGTTATTGCAGGTGTTGGCTTAGCCTGCTGTGCCACATTGCTGGCTCCTCAAAGTTATTTCTAAATTAATTTCATATGAACTAGGTTTTACAAAGTTAGTTTTATCTCATTGCGATTTTTTAGCTCTCAAATTCCACAATAATTCTTAAAATATTACTGTTTTTAGTCAACCACTCAGCAAGTAATACTGGGAACTGAATACATTGTAGGCATTGATATTACAGTGATAACTCAAACAGGTGCAGTTCTGGAAAACAAAGGACTTAGAAAATGTAGTGTAATGTACAAGGTGGTTCAGTTTTACTAATATTCATTTTGTGAATATACAATTAATAGTTTTAATAGTATAGCACACATATATAGATGGATTTGTTTGAGTTTTCCCTTTTTAACATATGGCAAGCCTCTATTAAAAAGATAGCTGTATAATATATTTATAATTAGGATTAAGGATTCATCAGAGTGGAAATGATATTTAAATGACTTTTAAATTTTTTCCCTATTCTGGCTTTATACTGAGCTGTTACAATAAAGTATACATGATTTTAACCCTATTTGAGGGTTCTTTTAAGTGATGAGAAGAGTTATAAAGGTCTGTCTATTGTAGGAATATTTAGGAGATGACAAGTAAATACAGTCAAACAGTGGTAATCAATTCTAGTGTGCCACAGCACAGTGATGTGGATGTAGTTCACATAATATATACTGTATTTAAGAATCAGAAGGGTGGGGCTGGTAGGCTCCAAACTCAAAGAAAGATTGAGGAACTGGAAATCTTATTGCCTGTCTTGACCAGTTTACACTCATCTGTTGGGGAAATATTGTACAGAACCTCCCGAAAGTATGCAAAATTTACATGTTAATCATTTTTTAAAACTTAATAAAAAATCCTGGAATTAACTTGAAGATACCAGTCATGGAATACTGTACTTCTGTGAGTAAATATAATGAATAAATAAGGTAGATAAGTCTCTGCATGGGTATTGTTCAGTAATGGAGCATTTACACTGAGTTTGATGCTCTTACAGATAAATAAAAATCTTTGTTGTCAAATATTTTTATCAGTTTAAACAATATAACAGTTCCTTTTTCTACTTTTAAATGATGCTAGAACTACCACAAATGCAGGTTCTATGCAATACTACAAAACTACAAATGCTACAGTGCAAATAGAAATTTTGTAATAGAATTAGCAAACATGTGGAGTGGTTGTGTTATTATTACCACTTAGCAGGTAAAATAGAAAACTGTTGCATAGTAAGCAACTTGTTACCTAGCTAACCAATAAACCAACAGATTAGATTCAGTCTGACTCCAGACCCCATGCTTTTAGTTACTAGCTCCAGTGTCTTTTGTGCAGGAGATGTGATATGATTACTGCTACTGAGACTACAGACTCTTAGTTGATCTCCAGGTTTGTCAGTTATTGAGGATATGAGTTAAGGCAACTTACTTAGTTTCTCTGTCTCAATCTCCTTATTCTTATTAAAGATAATAATTTTTATTAAATAAAATACTTTCAATTGATAAGAGAATTAAACGACAATGCAAGTAGAAGTGGTCATGCTAACACAGAGAAAGTGCTTAGTAAATATTAGATATTATTAGTGTCATCATCATTTTCACCATCACCATTGTCAGTCACCTTGATAACCTAGCATATGAATTCATTATGTTTTAAGATTGAGATGAACAAGAATTTGGAAGTTTCATAGTTGAAATGAAATCTCAGTTGTATCTAGAAAAATCAGTAGAAATCACCAGAGATAGGAAGAAAAGAAGGTAAGTTCTAAAAGATACTTATGAGCCTTTTGTTGTGCAGAAGTAGAAAGTTTGTACAAAAGCCTACCAGGTTCTACACAATCTCTCTCCCTTCTCTTTTAATCACTTCTAATCTGACTCATTTCTCTTAACTCCTTTTGTGCTGGCTTCCTTACTATTCCTTTATTGTACCCAACAAGTACCTGCCTTCATGTCTTTGCACTTTCCATTTCTTTTGCCTGGATCTGCATTCCCTAGATATTTTAGTTTGTAAGATTAACTCCCTAACCTTAAGTCTCTGGAAAATTTCACTGTTTCAATCAATCCTTCACTGACTACCCAACTAAAAAGTACATCGGCACCTGCTACCAAACTCCTGTGTAACCCATACTTTGGATCTCCTTTGTCTTGATTTGTTACTGGTTGTTATCATGTATCATTTTCTCCCATACAATATATTGTAATTGTTTTAGATTCTTTTTGTTATTTATTGATTGCTTTCCACCAATAAAATATAAATTCCTTGCAGGCAGATATCCTCATAGACATATTCCATATCCCTGGAACACTGCCTGGCACATATACACATTCACCACTTATTATGAAATAAATGACTGAATGAAAACTCCTAGTGATGTTGAATGTTGAGGGTCATCCTGAAATTATGTCCTTTCATCTGCTCGCTCTCTGCTGAAGATGAGCAACATTAGTTCTCTAATGAAATTGTGCTGGAAACCACTGAGATTGAACATAAATTCCCTATCATGATACAGTACTTGTTATCGTAACTTCAGAGAACTCCTGGGCCTGAGGACCTACATACCCTGCCTGTTTCCTCCTTCCCTTATGCTCTTCCGCCATGCTTTGGCCTTCCATCTCAAACTTCAGTAACAAATTCCCTTCGCAACAACCAGAACTACCATCCCCCATTGATTTCAGGCATGTGCTATGCACCTCTCTACTGACCTTACAAGCAATAAAGTGAATAAGAGCCTTGATATCAGAGAGATTCATCTGTTGGTATTTCCCAGGCCTATACCTGGTTTCATGGTTTCTTCCCTTCTTGGACAAATATGTACCCGTAGGGCCTGTGTCAGTTTACGTCTTCCACTCTCTTTGCTGGACAGTATATGGCAGAAGCAGCTTAGGAGCCAAATAAATCTATATTCTTTTTTTTTTTTTAAAGATTTATTTGCAAGTCAGAGTTACACAGAGAGGAGAGGCGCGGGGTGGCGGGCGGAGGAAGGGGTCTCCCATCCGATGGTTCCCCAATTGGCCACAACAGCCAGAGCTGTTCCGATCCGAAGCCAGGAGCCAGGAGCTTCCTCCAGGTCTCCCACGTGGATACAGGAGCCCAAGGACTTGGGCCGTCTTCCACTGCCACTGCTTTCCCAGGCCAAAACAGAGAGCTGGGTCGGAGGAGGAGCAGCGGGGTCTCGAACTGGTGCCCATATGGGATGCCAGCGCTTTAGGCCAGGGCATTAACCCACTGAGCCACAGTGCTGGTCCCATAGATTTATATTCTAGTCCTTTCTTTGCCACTTTCTGACTGAATGACCTTGCCTTGAGACTGTCTCCTCATGTCTAAGAAGGCCCTTTATAAATGGTTATTATTAAGACTAAATACATCAGTACCTTTCTCAGCACCAGACATAGAGTTGTGCTTCAATACTTTGAGTATTTTCCAATTAGTAAGAGCATGGTGAGGGACGTCTCCCTCTTCCCATTGCATTTTTTATGTCAGGGGTGCAGTGCCAGATTAACTGGAGCCTGAAGACCACATAGCTGACCTTCTGAACTAGAGGGATAAAGCAGTGTGAACCAGTTTCTGGCAAAAGTAGAAAAGATGAGACAACATGAAGAGCCTCATACATTAAACACCCTGTGAAAGCAGTCTTTGTGCTTTGCTGTGTATTCCTAGTATCTCGCATGACTAGACATAAAGTAGCCACTTAATTAGGATGTCTAACAATAAGATAAACACTGGTCTTAACATTGTGGAAGGAAGGAATAACAGGAAGAAAAAACATAAGTTTTAGAAACTCAATATTAGAATATATATTCTTCTCTATTTTAGTATACATAAGTTTCTTCACAATGTTTTACATTATTTCAAATATTCTAGGCCTGCGCCACGGCTCACTAGGCTAATCCTCCGCCTTGCGGCACCGGCACACCGGGTTCTAGTCCCGGTCAGGGCGCCGGATTCTGTCCCGGTTGCCCCTCTTCCAGGCCAGCTCTCTGCTATGGCCCGGGAAGTGCAGTGGAGGATGGCCCAAGTACTTGGGCCCGGCACCCTGTGGGAGACCAGGATAAGTACCTGGCTCCTGCCATCTGATCAGCGTGGTGCGCTGGCCACGGCGCACCGGCCTTGGCGGCCATTGGAGGGTGAAGCAACGGCAAAGGAAGACCTTTCTCTCTGTCTCTCTCTCTCACTGTCCACTCTGCCTGTCAAAAAAAAAATAATAAAATAAAAAAATAAAATAAATCAAATGTATTCTGTGTGTAACTCTGTGAGCTGATAAATGTATTAATTTGACCATATTTTTACTGTAAGAATATTTCATATGTATATATATGTATCTTACAACATCATATTGTATATCTTAAATATAAAAAGTAAAATTTATTTAAAAAATACACAGTAATTCAACATTTAGGCTAGATAGGTACATGTAAGCTGCCAGAGAAGAGAAAATTCTCTATATAAACAGTATTTTATTTTTTACCTTATGAGAAGATGCATTTATAGTTCCAAAGATTGAATATATTAAATATCTACATATGATTTTAGAGAGTAAATTTGGGATTTCAGTAATTCCTCAATTTGTGATGTGATTAGCTTTTAAAAATGCTACATGATTACAAAAGCATCTGTATGATAATTTTTAAAATGTTTTTAATAATTGAAAACTTTCACTTCTGTCTAACGTGTTTCGGTATAGCATTTTTTTTCTTAATTTTTTGTAGCATAAAAACAATCAAAAACCTTTGTAGCACCAAGTTTCAACTTGCAAATGTAGAGACTACTTCACCTCTTCCTGGTCTTTCAGCACCTGAGCCATGGCATCACCAAATTAATCATCATTACATTTCACCGTTGAATCTGTGTACTCATCAGGAGGGGTAGAGTTGCCCAGCAGGAACCAGTGTTAGATTGTAGTTGCAGAGACCCTGTCCACATCAGCTCCTTGTGTTTCCTGTTGGGCAACTTGTGTCTTCCATACAGCACCAATTTATTTTTATTTTTATTTTTATTTTGAAAAACGCTGATTGATTAAACTATCTAGGCACTATAGTTTCCATTTTCATGTGTCTGTCTGTTTTTATCATTGTATGATGTTAATGTAGCTTTATTCATCATATATTTTGTGTTTCTTTAACATTTCATTCCACAGGCACTCCAGAAAGTCTGAAAGATCTAGCATCCAAAAACAGACTAGAAAAGGCACTGCCTCTGATACAGAAAGGTAGGCTTGGTGTCGTGCTGTGCTGCCATCTTCTGTTGTATTGATATGTTCAGGAGTCCCCTCATTCTCATTTTACATTTTCTGTTCTTAAATATGAATTGTAATGTTTAAAGTCATGTAAATAAATCTACTCTGATGTGAGAATGGTCTCTTTGAAGAAGTTAAAGAAGGGTACTTTGAAGGCAATCCTTAAGTGTTACGATTTTTTTTAATCTCTCCTATTTCTCTTAATGATTGTGCTGACTACCAGTAGGGGGCAAATCAGGACTCACTCCTTAATACAAATGGTTTCTTAATATTTTGTATCTGAGTTCATTTTTGAGTGCTACCAATGAGTATAGTCCTAGAATTTGTAAACCTTTTGGGTATCTGTTATTTTTCTGAACAATGTCATGATTAACAAAGAACTTTTGACAATGGGATAATCTGAGATCCTTCTTATGTACTACAACTGAAGGTGCGTGCTGAATCAATGTAAAGGTTACAGGGGATTATTGGCATTTTGTTTGTAATTCTTCCAATTCCATGAAGATTTTTAGTATTTTTTAAGGTAAAAGATATTGAAATGCTTCTTTACATAGCTGTAGAAACGCTTAAAAAGTCTCCCTAATATAAATTCATTTGCTGATTCATTTATCTGACAGCTACTGAGAGCATATGGGGGAGATAGATGTTAAATGGATGAGTACATCAAATGACATAGGTAATATGTTATATACAGGCGTGCACAGACAGAACAGAGAAGAAAGCAAGGTAGGGATGAAATTAGGAGCTGTTTTATAATTAGATGTCACTTGAGCTAAATCCAGATAAGAAAAAAATAGATACAAAAAGTAGAGTATTCCACAAGGCAGGACAATATGAAAGAATGCTGAAACTTGAAACCTTGTCTTGAGTTTGGGGAAATTGTACCATTTTTTGAATTGAGAATAGGATTCAAGATTGGGAAAGAGAACAGAAAGTAAAATTGGAGAAGTTGTGGTAAGTTAAATGGTTGCTATAGCCATGCCATGTTAATGCCATGCTAAAGAATTTCAATTTATTAATCATCTATGAGTCACTGGTGTATTAAAACATGGGATGTAGATGAGCAGTCTTGAGTTTGAAAATTACAGATTGCTTTGATGACTTTTTGGAAGATAAATTAACGGATCAAAGGGTGGAGGGAAAAACACCAAGCAGGCTATCAAAACTGGCTTTGTCAAGATGGAATGGGATTCATTCTGTTAGTGAATGTGTCAAGCGATGTGACAATCTAAGGAACAAAATAGTGAGCAGCTGGAAAGGGAGGCTTCCTAGAGGAAATTACCACTGATTTGAGTCTGAAAAGTTAGCAGGTGAGGTATCTACCACACCAAGATATGTGGGTAAAAATGAGATAGAATTTACTTCTGAGAGCCCATGGAGCTACTGACTGTTTAAGGCAAATAAATCACAATAGAATAAAAGGTGGAGTGAACTCAGAAAAGAGTTGAAACAATGAAGGAGCTGAATTTTGATGGAGAAAATGAAGCACCAAATTCTAGAAGATAGATTAAATAGACAGCATGTGATTAAATTATATTTATTATATTTCTGTCTTCACTTTTTTTTTTTTTTTAATTTGAGAGAGAGAATGGGAGAGAGAATGAATACTCCCAGCTACTGTTTAACTCCACATCTATCTGAGACTAGACCAAAGCAGGGACCAGCAATCCAGGTTTCCCATTGGGTTTCAGGAATGCAGTTACTTGAGCCTTCATCGCCACCTCCCAGACTCTACAGAAGTAGGAAGCTCAAGTCAGGAGCTGGAGCTGAGTGTTGAACGCTAGTACTTCCTTGTGGGATGTGAGTGCTCTATCCAGTGTCCTAACCTCCAGGCCAGATGCCTACCCTTGACTTCACATTTTTAAATCTCATTCAGATTAACAAATTGCTGTACTATCCTTGTAAATGACTTGAGCTCCTTAGATGAGATTTGAATCTTCAACTGACATTCTTAGCTCTTCCCCTCCATCTGCCATTATTTCCATTATTTTGACATCGTTGAAAATTTTCCTTGAGATTATACGCCTTTTATCCATTCAAGCTTCTCTCATTCATTTGACAAATAGTAGTTAAATGGCTACTCTTTGAAGTTATGTGTTAGGATATAATAATGAACAAGTTCTTTTTCATTTTGACAATAGAGTACTCTATTAAAAAGCATTAGATGATTCCAACATGAACTGAAAGGTACTTACATACAGAGGAGAGATATTTGGGCACCTGCCTCTGCAACTCTGACAATAATCCATAGATAAACACAAATTCTCCATCCCTCCAATAAAAATGACAGGATTTGCTTGACTTCAGCTCTCAAATATTTGCTGCTTAAGGACCTTAGACATACAAGGATGTTTGGAAAGGTTTGTGGAAAATGGAATTAAAAGATAAATGCATTTCAGTGCAAAAATTTTTAAATCCATGCATACTAGATATCTTCAAAAGTTCATAGAAAATGCATATTATGAAAAAAAAGTCTGTGCGTGGATTTCAATATTTTTACACCAGAATAAACTTCCCTCTTAATTTCATTTTCCACAAATATTTTGGAATATCCACATATTATTGTTGTCTTTACTTTGCTTGTGGGTTTTAAAATAGAAAACTAACCTTTTAGGTATGTAGATTTGTTTGATTATAATTGAAGCTTTTCATTGACTTTTATTAAAGTATAAACTACATGCCTGCTTCTTAAGTTAATAGTCAAAAAGCTTGTTAACAAAACAAAACAAAAAAATGTTGGCCTGGGTTTTCTGGTTTACATTCCATCTGGTTTCTTCAGAGGATTCGTTGAGCTGACATCCAGCTCCGGGAGCGCCGCCAAGGTCACAGTATGGATGCTTTGAACCCTGATGCTTGGCCTTTGGGAGTTAACCTTACAAAAGGAATCATCCTGCACCATCATGCATTACCCTCTGGAATAATTTGCTGTGTAATCACCATAATTTTAAAGGTCCTTTGTTGGTCTCACCAACAAACAACTTCGGCTTCCTGAGGAACAGCCTTCTAAGAAGCTATTTTGAAAGATTCAATGACCATTTGCAGATGAAAGATACACAGAAGTGATTTCTGGTTTCTGTGCCTAGCCATGTAGTATATGTGGTGCCAAAGGAGCACATGCCTAACCATTTAAATAAGTGCTTTATATTCTCTTGAGAAGTTCTGTAGTGAGACAGAACTGTAGCTTTTCACCTTCCTGTTAATTGAACCTTGAGAATTGCTACCGTAATTTCTACATCCCATCCTAGTGGCTTTTCTTCTTTTGGAATTCAAACACTGTGTCCTAATTTGGAAGTGCTTTTTGTTTGTTTTTGTATCAATTCTCTTGAATATTTTTTCTTCTTCAAGCTTTATTTATTTATTTGAAATTCAGAGTTAGAGGGAGAGATGGAGAGAGATCTTCTATCCACTGATTCACTCCCCAGATTGCTGGATTGGCCAACGCTGGGCCCGGCCAAAGCAAGGAGCCAGGAGCTTGTTGTAAGGAACCCAGACACATGGGCCATCTTCCACTGCTTTCCCAGGCGCATTAGCAAGGAGCTGGATTGGAAATGGAATAACTGGCACTGGAACCAGTGCTCACATGGAACACTGTTGCCACATGCATTGGTTTAACTGGCTACACTACAGTGGCATCCCGGGAAGTGCTTTGTTTGGGCTGCTATTTAGAGTTGTCTAAACATGCGATTTACATTGTGGTGTTGCTGTTGGAAAGATCCTGTGCAGGCCCGTCAGGGATGTCACAGGAGAAACCATTTTGAAAGCCTTCCCTTAAATACCACATGTAGATCCATCCTTCAGGAAGTCATTTAAGATATCCCAGAACTATATTTTGGGGCTTCAGGAGAAGCAGTATGTGACTAAAGAGCTAAGGTTTTGATGAGAAATATGTTTTACTTAAGACCAAGTGAGTAACTGGCATTGTGGTGTAGTAGTTAGGGCTGCTGTCATATAGCATTTCTTATAGGCACCGGTTCAAGTCCCAGCTGCTTAACTTCCAATCCAGCTCCCTGTTGCTGGCCCGGTAAAGGAAGCGGAGGACAACCCAGGTGCTTGGGGCTCTGCTGCCCACGTGGCAGACCTGGATGAAACTCCTGGATCCTGGCTTTGACCTGGACCAACACTGGCCATTGCAGCTATTTGGGGAGTGAACTAGTGGATGGAAGATCTGTGTATCTCTCTCTGTCTCTCCCTTTCTCTGACTTTCAAATAAATAAATAAGTCTCAGGAAAAAAAAAAAAGTAAAACACTAGTCTTAAGTGAAGACAGCAGGTAGAGATTGAACTCAGTGACAAATATTTGATGCGTTTGAAGATGGTGAACTAGAGTGGGAAATGCTTAAATTTGGATTGGAATTTTGCTCCAGAAGCCACCTTTTTGTTTTAAAAATCAAGATGCACAAGCATACAGTATTCATTATGTGCAATTTCCCATATATTTGATCCTACAAACTTTTAGAACATTTCTGTTTTTATTTTAATTATATTAAAGGCAGAATTACAGAGGGAAAGACAAAGGAGAGGCATCTTCCATCCTCTGGTTCACTCCCCAAATGAATGTAACGGCTGGGGCGGGGCCAGGCCCAAACTAGGAGACTGGAACTCCATCTGGATCTTCCACATGAATGCAGGGGCCCAAAACTTGGGTCAACTTCCTCTGCTTTCCAGCGTGCATTAGCAGGGATACTTCTGTACCAGAAGTGAGGCACCCCAGACTCTAACCTGCACCCATATGGGATGCTGGTGTTGCAGACAGCGCTTTAGCCTGCTGAGCCACAATGCTGACCCCGTCAGAACAAAATTCCATCAAGTACTGCCAACAAATTGATTCTGGACATATGTTTTCTAAATTGAGGTTAATGATACATCCAGAGATGGGAAAATACCACTTTTCATCTCATGATACACAAAGGAATCCTGTCTCACTGGGCTAAAAACAGAGCAAATGTTGAAGCTTCACAGAACTGTGTAGATCTGGCCTCTACTGCATTTGAGCTCTTGTCTTGTTCCAAGTCCCTCAGTTTTTCTATCTGGAAAACGGTAACATTATTCTTTTGGAAGGTGTGAGAATATAAAAATGTACACACGTGTATACACATACATATTTCAACAAGTTCATAGAAAATGGAATTAAAGGATGTATTTTTATTTTGGTGCAGAGAAATTTTTATACTGATGTGGTTTTTTCATAGTATACATTTCCCATGAACTCTTTGAAGACTCCCTTATATGCAAGGATTTCAAATTTCACTCTGTCGGAATGAACTTATATTTTTATTTCATTTTCTACACTTTTTGAAACACCCTCAAACATATATACATACATACATACATGTATGCACGTATTCACACATTCATTCCTTGCCTGGTGTGTATAGATAGATGGTGGCTCTGTATTGATAGTCAGTAAAGAATAGTGTTTTAACAATTATTTTCCTTATTTATCATTCACACCCACTTCCGTGCTCTAGTATTGTTCTTATTTTCTTTCATTCTCCTTACATTCTTAGCACATCGCATTTCACTAAATAGATCAAGGCTCAACAGCCTGGATTCTCTCAGCTTTATGCTCCTGTACTTCTGAATTTAATTATCCTTTCCTTTTGCCTAAAATGAGCTGTGCTTGGCTCTATTATCTCTCCTCTGCAAAAGCTAGATCTTCTCTCCTCAAGCTAGCATTTTTCCTCTGCCCAGGACTCCCTCCTGTAATGTAGCCTTGCTGTCAGTTCCTTTCTCTTCCTCAGGAAACGTGGTTTTCTCTTTCTGTGTGTGTCCTCGTGCTTGCTACAGATCTGCTGGTACCAGAAACTGTTTCATGATTGAGGGACTTTCAGTTCATGTCAAAAGTAAAGCAGATCTTCTGCTAAAAGGTGAACCTCAAATCGTACAACCTCTGCCAACCCCCTTATAGTGCAGAGCGTGGACAGCTAAGTCGCATTTCTTGAGCTATGTAATATTCACGTAGGAAGCCATTTATTTGCTCATTAAATCGCTTTTTATACTCTTGCCATTTAGTTTTTGCCACATGAAATCTACGTAAATTGTTAATATTTCAAGGAACATTCAAGTTCTTTTAGTGCTTATGAATTGCATTAAGGAGTGAAGCAAGATTGAAATTGCAATATCCATGAAATTACTCAGTTTCTAGGGTGAAAACTGTATGATTCAATTTTTGATCCACATTTAGAACATATATCTCCAGTAAGTTTATTCTAATGTTAATGTTCTTAAAGACTAAAGAAAAAATCCTTTTTTGTCATTGGAGAGGACTTGATCATATTACCTTTTTCATACACAGTAATTCTATCCAATTGAGTTAATACAAAAAGTCAATTTAGAATGAACCATTTTAATATATAGAATAGTGTCAGTTCCTTTTTATTTTAATTTGGAAACTGAAATAACAAGTCAGGTTTCAGGGTCTGAATTAGGGTCTGATAAAGCATTAATCCATAGCTCAAGAAGACAAAATACACATTTATTAAAGACCTTTGCTGTACCTTCTTGTTCTCTACAACCTAACATTTTTCCATTTTATGACTCTCAAATGGAGGAGCTGCCCTGTACTAGAATTATCAAGACTGTGAAAATAGTTTCAGTTAAAAGAAATATTGTCAGCTCATGCATGTTGAACAAAGTGTTCGTTGATATACCTATAGGGATGAAGATATGTTCCTTATTCTCACACATTTTTAATTTACTTGATATGTGAATTATACCACAATGCTCTGAAAAGGGTGAAGTGTTATTTCATTCCTCTGTCAAACAAATACATACTGGATATTTTAATCATACATATTTTATTTAAAACATATACAGAAATGATGGCAAAAGCATGTATCTGTTTTAAACAAGTATGCACGTGAAGATGTTTTAAATTCTTAATCCTTAATTCATAAATAGGCTTCATGTAATTTTGAACAGCATATTAATATAACTGTCAATATGGTGACAAACAGCTTTCAGAATTTTTATATCTAAGTAGACAGGTTTTATGTATCTGTATAATTCATTTGGAAGTAATCACTTGTATAATTATTGCATTCTCCATCTTACTGTATTACTTTAATTTTTTTGTCTGCTTCGATTAACGTTGAAAGTCCTGCTTTTCCATCTATTTGGCATAGACTTGTTTACTGCAGAGTAAAATTGTGAGCATTATAAAAACCTGCACAGAGTGCTACAGTGCATCATTTCTTCTTGAAGGCAGGTCCTTGGAATATCCCTGCATTCATCAATCTGATTTTACACATTCAGTCAGCCACCATATCTTTATTGCACCCTTGTTCTCAGTTCTACACCCTGGAGCAAGAGCTCAGGAAAAACAAGAGGCTGTATTTTTAGAGCTTGTGGAACACAATAAGAGGTTTATTACATTGGTGTAAACTACACTAGCCCTTAAAAAATAAAGCATGGTGAGTCACATTGGCAATAGCAACTTGTCAGTTGTATTTGAATTCCATTTAAGTATTTGTGTGGTGGGGTTTCTTGTTAGAGTAAACAGGTTTTTTCCTTGGACAAATGTGTTGGTATCAAAATGCATGTAAACCTGCTGACTGAAGATCTTTTTTGGCCCTAATGTTTTAGGGTTCTCCCACCCTGTCTTTCTAGAAGGGGACACGCAGCCCCAAGAACAGCTGATCAACCAGGCATTAGGGGAAAGCACCCTGCTCGCTCCAGGTCGAGCGAGCACTCTAGTGTCAGAACACTGTGTTCTATGCACCACCTTGCCCCCGGAGGGTCGGCGCCGCCTTCACCGCTCCTGACAAGGTCGCTACTCAGTGTCCAGCTCAGCATTCGTGTCCTGCCGGGTGTCGGTGTGGTGTTGTACATTCCTGAGCACTCGAAGCTTCCACTCATTATGACACCATACTTTTTTAATTCTTTCTTTGTGGCACTTAAGCCTCTCCTACATTTCTCTTTCACTTGCATATACCTTTACTGTGCTGGTGGTTTTCTACAGCTCTTGCCAATAAGCTATCATTGGAGATGAAATTTGGCTGTGTTCTGTCCTTTCATCTGTTTGTGGCATACTCATATATAATTTTTAAATGATGTTAAATTCCTATAATAAATTATCTGGAATTCAATATGTATTTACTTTAAAAAGCATATGAGGAATTTTTTTAAAAAAATCATTTTATATGAGGTTAGTAAAATCTTAGAATGTATTAAATTTCTATATTAGAAAAAGCTACTCGAAGGCCAGAAGATAGCAATCAGCTTAAGCCTGGGTAGCAGTAATATATCTGCATGTGTATCAGATGTTAATTTGTACTTTCTATCCTTGCATCAGTGTATTTTATAGCATCTGTCCAAGGTTATTTTAAATGTAGCTCAAAGTTTTTCCTATTTAAAAATACAGTACAAGTGAGTGGTAATTTATAAAAGTCTGCAGCTAGAATTATTCTTCCTAGTTGTAAATAATACTGGAACATATATATTGATTTAATAGTAGCAATTTTGGCAACAGCCTTTCTGAACTGGTTGATCCGTATTATTAAGATCCAGAGGCTGTCATTAGATACGTTTGGTTCAACCACAGTGAAAAAGGAATAACTTGCCTAGAAAGCACAGCTTCCTAAAAAAATTAATGAAAGGGAGTGAGTAGGATGCAGTTCAGTTTGGGAATTCATTATGCACAACTGTGTGTGGCAGACATTGCCTTACCTCTCTAGTTCCTTTTTATAATATTCTTTTGTAAAATCTCAGTTTTAAAATTTCAATAATTTTTTAAAATTTAGAACATTTAAAATTTTTTGCTCCCAAAGACCTTATTAGAGGGTTTTATGGTTTAGTAGTAAGAGGAAGAAATAAAACACTTCTGTCAAGCCATATTGGAGTCTCATCGTTCCATCCGCCTTTTTGCTTTTTAACCCGCAGAATGCACCGACAAGGAAGTCCAACCCAGTCTCCCCCGGCAGACGTGTCTTTCAGTAACCGCAGGGGAAGACAGCTCCCGCAAGTGCCAGTGCGAAGCAGCAGTATAGAACAAGGTATCCAATCAAGAGAGATCATTATCCCAAAATCTTGGATGTTTAGAATGTCTTTCTTTTATGTCTTTTATTAAATGAGTAGTATTTTGATGATAAGTGATTTATTGGATCCTAAGAATTTAATTTTTTTTTTTTTAGAATTTTATCCCCAGTACCTAGTTATTAGTAGTTCAGAGCATACATTCAGTTTTTGCTGAGTGAGTGAATGAATGAATTTTGGATGGTTATTTAACAGAATGGATGAAGACCTAGAAACACATTTTTTACAAAGAAATACATTTTTTAAAGAACACAGTATAATGTTGATATTTTTATGTGTTATAAGAAGACTTATTTTTATCAGATTTTTAAAACTTTTAAAACAAAATGAAACACTTGACAATATTGAATTCTTTATTAGTGTCTTATTTTAACTTGGTTAGCAATGGTCTGTATTTTTGCATAAGTTTAATGATAGTAAAAAATGATAAAGAAATGAAATGAGGCACATATTTTAGCATCTTTTTCAAAGTTCAGTTTGCTTAAAGATTATATTATTTTAATCATATTTACAGTGTGCTTTGAAAAGGAGAGAAGAGGATGAGCGCAAGAGAGAGAGAGAGAATGAGAATGAGAGACATGAAAAGCTATCTGATAATAGAAGCTAAATTTTCTAAACTAACAAGGATGAGTTAAATATTGGCTTAAAAATGTCAGTATTCTTTATGTGACCTATGGTGCTGTCCCTTTTCTCAGGAGGTGAATTGATTGGTTATCAGTATTTATTACCATGTGTTTCTTATCAGGGATTTGTTGATTTATGAAATAATTTCTAATTTGAAGAAATTGTAGTATAAATGCACTGGACTTCTGCTTAAAAGATATATCAAAAAATCTTCATCCCTATCAAATAACTGAAGAGTTAACATTTTGAATATTTTTTCCAACAGTGTCGATCGTTGCTGATGTAAAACTTGCATTTCATTCTATATTGAGAGTTCTGGGTAAATGTTTTCTCACTGAATTGAAGTGTGTTACTGAATGTGTCACAGGAATGTTACAATCTAAGATGTGTGCCTTGTATCAAAGACTGATAGCATAGTTTTGCCATGCAGAGTATTTGATTATAGAAAAACTAGTGGAGAAACTAAGAGGTGTCAACTGATTAAAAGAGTAATATTGGTGCAGAGAACTCTAGATTTGTTTCAGTCATGCATCCTGTTGATATGTCGTGCTTTAATTTTCAGGATTGTTATAAGGACTTCCATTTAGTTAATCAGAAAAATATGATGCCTTATGAAAATCTTTCTTTTCTAAAATAGCTGTTAATTTGTTGGAATTATCATTTCTCATGTTTTAACAAGCATTCTTTTCTCTTTTGGGGGAACATTTTGAGAAGATTATTTGTTATTGAAATTCTAGTTAGCAGTAAGTCAGATGAATTGTTTTAAAATTTACTTTTTAAAAATAAAACTTGGTGTTTATTTAAATTATCCGTTCATAAACTCCTGTTGCACAACTGAAAGACTACAAATTTTGGTGTTTAGCAACAAACACAGTTGCATATTTTGCTAAAGATTGATATTCAAAAAGTCATGTGCTCCTAAAATTCTTTGCATTTCCTCTAGTTGCAAATAAAACACTCTAGGGATTCTGCATATAGTGGGGGTACTGTATTTAATTCTCACATGGTTAGATTATAGTTATATTATTTCTGTAGAATTAAGAATTGTTTTTCCAGAATCAGTTGAGTTGTATGTTGGATTTTGATTTTTCAGGGCTCATGTTGTATTGTTATATCAATGTCATTGTTTATGATATTCATATTCACAGTTGTCTTTCACAGAAAGCATCAATTTTTAAGGTTTGAATTCAGGTGGGAAGAAGAAATGACTGAGAATAATACTGATGAATTTATTTTGATACTAAATATCACAAATACATTAGTTAATACTTTGAGGTTCTTGAAATATGATCTTAAGAGACATATAAATGCAGCTTTTTAAAAAGTGACAATAATCGTGTACTATACTTGTTCTTCTATCAGCAAAATAGGTCTGCTGTATTTTA
Organism: Oryctolagus cuniculus; assembly: GCF_051225735.1. Lineage (NCBI taxonomy): Eukaryota > Metazoa > Chordata > Mammalia > Lagomorpha > Leporidae > Oryctolagus > Oryctolagus cuniculus. The sequence goes on along the minus strand of NC_142871.1, from coordinate 100,196,210 downwards.
TGATGTTAATATGTGCTTTGGGACTTTTTGGTAAATAATGATACTATATACCATCACCTTATTAAAGATCATTTTAAAACTAAAAATTTCACAGGACAGTTATGTATGTACTAACATACTTTTTGAAAGCAGTTTCTGATTTTTTTTTCATGAACTAGATAGGATTTAGCACATTATTTTTAGGATTGACTTCACTGTTGTTCTTAAGTCTATGGAATACTTTTTTTCTTTTGGCATTGTTTGTTACACTTTATTCTGTCTTCTATAAATTAGAGTTTATTTGGATTTGTTAAAGCATTCTCTGAATTTGACTTTCTTATAGTCTTTTTTTTTTACTTTTAAGAAAAGAGATAGTTTTGTTTTTTTAAAGAAAGTAGTTGAAGAGATAAACAGCTGATTGGTAAGAACAAATATTTCAAGTGGTTGCAACTTCTTAATGCACTTATACAGTCATTCTGTTTGTATAATTTCTGGGTGCATTTACTTACATTATGGCTTTTGGTATGGATACAAGAACGATTTGACTGGGTGAATGGTTTTGTTTTGAAAATCACAGTTACTACTGTATTTATTGTATAAAAGAAATGTGGCTTATTTTAAAAGTTAACATGCCATTTGAAAAGGTATGTTTACTTAATTTTTGAAAAGGTAAAGTGGTTTTATTTTTTTTTTAACTGAGAATTCTAGCCTGATTGGTACATAGGGTGTGATTATAATTATGGTAAAGTAGACTTTGAGGAGAAACAAAGATGTGATTGCAGTACAGATTTTGAGATTCAATTATTGATAAGATAACTTTATCATTTGGGTATGTGATGATTGAGAACAGTGATTTCCACGAGATTTCTCTGTTTATATTTCGACATTTTATTTCAATGTAGTCCTTGTATGAGGTCAGAATAAAGGCAGCCTAAAATCATGTATAGAAATGTATGATTTTCTGAAACCAACCAAGTGATTTTTGTGTGTATGTTCAACCCAAAGTCATTTTAAGAAGTATTTTAAACTAAGTGTTTTAAGCCAACACTTAGGACATGCCAGTTATGTTTTATATGTTCCCTTATTATTTCTGCTACCTCAAACGCTAATGATATTCCCTTTCAAGAATATCTGGAAAGGCCATGTTATTTCTCAGTAAGTAATACAACCACAAGGAAGTAGACATAAATGTCTAAGAAAATCTCCAAAAAGCAAGTAATTTTACTTTGGGGCATTTCCATATAATTAGAGAGGGACAAAAGGATTATTTAAATTAGAATACATTTTTCCCATATGTAAAATGTTACAAAATGCTTTCTGCAGTTTACATAAAATGCTAACTATTTAGTAAAACATATAATTCTATTTTTTCATTTATCATGCATTTCAAGTCACCTGATTTAATATCATTTTGAAACAATAAGATTTTTGTTAATACTAAGAAAGTTTTAAATACATTTACAATAAAAATCAAGATGGATTTAAGTTAAAATCTTTAAATTGCTTGTATTCATTCTTTCTTTGATTAATTTTAGTACCATATTTGAGACTTCCTCATGGTTTGTCATTGCAGTTTATCATGTCACGTTATATGTTATGCATTTTTATTATTCATACCATTGTGTTAATTTACATTTCTGTGTCTAACTACAAATTTGCTGATTTCTTTCTTTTGTTTCCATCATTATGTGCATTTAATTCATTGAAGAACAAGACAAATATAACTCTTCCACAAAAGGTAAATATTAATGTAACTTTAATATTGCTACTTTTATAGCATAATGAATTATGTAATTGGGTTTATTGAACTGATGAGTGAAATTATTTAACAGGTAGTTATTTCCCTAAAATACTTTTGTAGGGCCTTTTATTTTAGTACTTTCATATTAAGTGCAACTCACATTAAAGAGAAAGAAACATTAAAAAATTAAGAATATTTTTGCCTCAAATTATTTGTACCCACTGACAGCTAGAAAACAATTCTCTTTGGAAAATAATAATTTATTTTTTCCTGCTCACATAGCCAGAAGATTTAATTCTTACCTCTATTCAGGGTAATACCTGGTGTAAAGAAACAGAAAATCCCTGGATTTTACTTTCCAGATAGGAATCACTTCAGTGAGTGTCCAAATTTCCACTGCTGTCGTGCATCTAGGAAAGGGCCGTGACTCCCCTAGGCCTCAGCATTGTATAAGCCTCATTAGTACTGTTTTCCTGAGAGAAATAGGGAAGAAAAACCATTCAGATTACTCTATTGGCAAATGACTGAATTCCTCTTTACTGTCTTCTTATTATGTTTTACTTTCAGTGTTTGCACTTAAGTTTCAAGCAGGTAGCAGGCCTCACTTCACACCTGCTGTTTCCTATTTAGTGTGAGTGGAGCCTTGATAATGATAAAGATTTGAACATGAGTTTTCAGTATAATATAATAATGGTATTACTAATACTTAACATTTTATTATGCTGTATGGTTTGATAAAAGTACATTTACTCCATATTTGAAAATGGATTAATGGTTGAGTTCATTTATTGCCAGTGATTGAGTTCATTTGTTGCTAGTAGTAACCCTCAAAGTTAGACCTGAAAACAGCATCATCCCTATTTTATGAGTGAGGAATCTAAAGTTGAGTGACACTGAGAGCCATTCCTGTTCACAGGGCTGATCAGTAGTAGACTACAAACCTAGCCCTCTTAATGTTGAACTCCTTCTGTTACATGTTGCTGTATCTATTTTAATACACAAAACCCAAATATATTATCCTAATGCCCAGTATATTTGAGTAAGTTACCCATCTCAGAATTGAAGAGAAAATGGGGAATATTTAATTAAATATTTTAGTCTGAATTTACAAAAATATGTTTATATTTTAGCACAGAGCATACCACTGTGGCATGATATCTGACAATTGAGTCAAAAATTGATACTAATAAAATATTATTCAATGAGATCTAGATGTTTTGATTCCTATACTTTACATACATTTGTGGACATCCTACATTTTTAATTTAGATATCAGAATACAACTTTCATTTCAGTACCAAAAAAATTGTCAATTAATTTCTACTATGAGACAGAAGAACTTAGTTGGGTTGGCAAGATACTTTTTAGAGTGAAAAACATTGGAATTCTATGTTGGAAATGGACTATATCCTAATGCATGTATCTAATTTAAATATTAGAGCTCTTCCACATATATTATTAGCCAAAAGCTGTAATTAGATCATCAAAGCTAAAACAAAAACAAAAGAATCCCAGAGTACCATAACCCAAAGTCTGCATGAGGAATATACACTCATGACTCAACAGAGCACACCAAGTTGTTACATTTTTATAAGACCAGTGGATCCTGGCTGAGAAGTGTCCTCACCCTGGAATGTCTTCCTTGAGACAACATAAAAATGTCTCACTGAGTAGACCCCATGACAGGAAGCAACCTGAGAAACTCCTGCCCAGATGCATCCAGTAAGGCAGAGAGCTGCAGAAGATGCTGTAGCCTTCCTCTGGCACTTAAGGTAGCTTCAGCCACCAAAGGGGCTCTTAAAGCCAGCAAAAACAGAATCAAATTAATTTGTTTAAAGTCAGATTTCAGGCTCACACATTCCAAAAGAATGAAAAGATTTCACAACCCAGAAATTCTGCTGTGAGCTAAAGTTCCACATGTCTGGGATCTCTCTCATGTTGGAGAATTCAGATTTTCCTGAGTGACCATTCCCTGGGTAATTGAGGAGTGGAATACACCATCCTGGCTGACTAGACAGGCTACAAGGCTCATTAGAGTTTGTTTTTGATGAACTCTAAATACATTTCTAAGGTAAAGAACGATCCCAGTTTGCTGGGAACTGAGAGATTTCCTGAAATGAAAGACTTTCCATGCTGAAATCAGGACAGTGGATGGTTCCACAAACTGTGACAATTGGTAACCGAAACTATAGGGAATGAGTCTATTAATTTTCCAACATGTTTGTAAAGGTACATTACAGAAATATAAAGCACTACTAGCATTATTAATGGCAGATAAATTTATTGAACAGTTACTACTTATGTGTCAATGACATGGCTAAGAGTATTATATATATATACATATATAAATATATATATATATAATCTCAACATATTTTCACTAGAGCCAGAGACTTAATGCCCTCACTTCCAACAGAAAAGCTAGAATTTAGAAAGATAGAACACTTGACTCCTTACCAGTCATTCATTTGGTAAATAGTAGAATACAGAACTAGAGAGAGAGACACAAGCCTCCCTCCAGAGCCCTTGTCCTTAACCACTTAGCTCCACAGGCACTTCAGCATTCACACAGCATTTACTGAGTACCTACTCTGCATGCATGCCACATGATTATAGTATGCACACAGTCATGGAGGGTTGTATTATCCTTGTTTTATAGAAACAATCAAAGGAAATTACTAGACTGCCTAAGGTAACAAAGCTCCCATGATGCAGAACCAGATCTGGTTGCATAGCCCACATTCTGTCCCGTGCACCACGTTGCTGTAATGTCCACCAGTCAACGTCAGAATCTTGGGGAAGCCTTCTTAGTTATCCTACCTCCCCTTGATGATGCAGTTTTTTGCCACTCAGTTAAATCTTCTATACCTGATGTGCTTGCTCTATTATCATACAACTTGAGAAAGGAAGCCAGTGTATTTGAACAAAGATATCATAACGTATCTTTGTGCTTAAAAAGTTAACCAAGAAGCTATAAGTGTTTGTGCTACTTAATTTACCTTTTAATTCCCTCTGTGTTGAAAGCTGAGAGACCATATCATTTTAGGCTTCTCAAACTGCTTTATAGGCCTATTTTAAATTATTCATTCTAAAAGTAAGCCAATTTTTCCCTCTCTGCTACATTTCTTGGACAGTTTTAAAGAGCCCATGAATGTAGTTTGGGGGCATCGAAATAATGGTTTAAGAAGATCAAAACTGAACCAGAAATTAAATGACTTCAAGGTGAGAAAAAATGTTATTGTCATAATACATTTCTAATTTATATGCCTTTAGATAGTGTTTCTTAAGTACATTAACTTTTTGGCTTTTGGAAGCAATTTTGAATCATAATTACAATACGACATACTGTCATTTCTTTGAGTATGAATTCCCTTTATCATTAAAATGTATCATTTATACACATTGAGAATGAAAGATAACTAGAAGTCCAATAAGTAAGTTATTTGAACAGGAGTAAAGGTTAAATAGCTTTTTATTGCCTTGTGGTTTCCTGTTTCACTAATATATTATAATTACTGCAACCAGATCATAGGGGCTATTTGAAGATTATCTGTATTCAACTGAATTTTAAGTAATAAGCTGCTATCATAAATACAGAAATTACTTGTTTTTTCCTTCTTTAAATGTTGGCAGTAAAAGTTTGAATGTTAAATTACAGAAAATATATTTTTATGAAACTATGAGCATTACTCACAATTGTGTAATTTATATTAAAAAGTAAAATCATTATTTTAGTAATTTGTTGCACAAGTTATTGTACAGATGATATTTGAACTATTTTGATAGTGTACTTTGGTTGTGAAATACATTATAGCAACAAATTATATACTTGCCTGGTGCCAAAATAAGTAAACTAAATTGTGTATTTTTCTGAATCAACGATTTTAACTGTCATTAAGTAGCAAAGAAGTTCAACTTAATTTACATTTTATTGTTATTTAGTATAAATGATGGCATATGAGTCCAGCATACACATTTCTGTTACTGTATGTTAGGACTTGAAGGTGCAAGTTTCTTAATCTTCTGGAGCATTAATTTTTCTGAACAATTATTTTAATTATTAAAAATAAAATTATCTAATTGGGCCAGTCCCCATGTAGTTGTCTTTCTGGTCGTCTCTTTAAACTTTGTGGATCCAAGAGAGTAAAGCAGCCCAAATAGAACAATCCAGAAGTTATGATTTTGATACTATTTTTCCATTTTCATGATTCAAATGTGCTTATTTTTAATAGCATCATAGGCTTTAAATATTTCAAGTACTTACTGTACCAACCAAGTTTCAACTTGCAAGATATACCCCCAGCTGAGGGAGCAGATCATTGTGCCGTTCATTCTGAGGTTGGTGGTGTAAGTACAGATGAACATAGAAGGCAGATGTCTAACCATGGACAGGTTCTTTGATGGCATTTTTTCTCAAGATATATATGTCCCCCAATTAAAGAGGCTGTCAAAAATGAAAGCTGAATTTAGTAAAGATACGGCACAAGAAGCCTTTTAAGATAGGTTCTGTTGCTATTAATGTTACCGCAATGATGACTACAGACAGACAGAAAATTAGAGATCAGTTGAGATAAACAGCGTGAAGCCCTTGGTGATTGGTTCTGTTATCCCCTAAAGAAGCCTTCATTTCATCGACTTCCCTCTATCAGGTTGTCTTCAAGGTGCCTTTTAAAGAAGACAGTGCTCCCTCTCAAAGCCTATATATGCTTTAAAAAAGTGACTTAACCCTGCGCAATGCCGAAGGGCAAGGCCAATGATACATTCCTTCATCAAGAGTCTAACTTTCTTACCTCTCAATGCCCAGCATTTTCAGTTATCCTTGGGCTTTGCTGTCCTCACAATCAGAAGTAATGGGGCTGGGAATCTTCGACTTTATTTTGGGTAGTTCAGTGGAAATAAGCATGCTATAACCAAAAACGGGCTTGTGGTTTTGGCTGCAGTGAGATTTCAGTAAAGTTGTGCATGCACACAATTTGAACTCTGTCTCTTTCTCCTATACCCCATGTTCCATTTCGGTTATCTATACCAGATTTAGGTTGTTTTCTTTAAAAATGCCTAAAGATGATGTGGTATTTTCATTTAACATGTGGTATTTACTTGTGTTTTGTGTTTCTCATGTGCATAGATGTTATCTGTTATTGTTTGCATTGTTACTGCATAATTTTTAATATCCCAGAGAATTACCTAAGGGCATAAGGGAAACAGCTTAAAACATATGTTATACACTTACAAGTTAAAACACATTTTATTCCAAGAAACTGACCCAGAACTTGGGCATTGTATACAGCCAAAATATTTTAAACATTTAATATGTTTGTGGTGTGTGTATGTGTGTGAGAAAGAGAGAGAGAGAAAGAGAGATACAATTGAGGTTGGGATAATATATCAGAGTTGATTACCAAACTTTTATCACTCCAAAATAATTGTCAATTTTAAAGGAATAGAATATTTTTAATCAAAAAATGAAAAAGAGTAATTTAAGACATGTACTTTTTTTCCCTCTTAACACATATAGTTTTGTTCAACTGAAAGTTTAAAAATGCTGGAAATGAGATTATAGAGAAAAAGACAGAGTCATTGTAGTTTTCCCTTCTTGTAAACATGAAAGCCTTGTTTGAAACACTGTAACCATCCATGTTGCAATAATATGGAAATATGGATTCTAACAGCTAGAAATTATTCTAAAGTCTCTTTACTTTACATATGGAAATTTTGTAAAGAGGGATATGTTGAGAAATAACCAAAGAAATATTGATGAACTGATGAATGGGGATGGTTCCAGAGCTATAATTTGTGCCTACTCATCCCCATTCCTAGGCTCTTACTGTTTTGCCCCAGGAGTGTGCAAAACACGTATCCATATCAACAAGCAAACCAAAACACCTGAACAGAAAATAATATTGCATTCTTGAATTTCAGATTTTTAAATATAAAACATTTTTTCTTGATGGAACATTTTAAGATCTAGTTTATAGACAGTCTCTTCTAGATATCCTTTATATAGTTTATGCTGATTACAAATATAATTTTCTAAAACTTTTATCATCCTTTATTGATTTTTAGTCTGTATATTTCATATTGTTTCCTGTATTTGTGTTCCCATTAATAAAGGTTTTTTTTTTTTTTATTAGTCTTTATCTATTTGTGAAAGACAGAGTTACAGAGGGAGGAGAGAGAGAGAAAGAGGGATAGAACAATCTTCCATCTGCTGGTTCACTCCCCAGGGCTGGGCTGGGCCAGGTAGAAGCCAGGCGGCAGGGAATCCATTCCACAAGGATGCAGAGGCCTTAAGTGTTTGGGCCATCTTCTGCTGCTTTCCCAGGCGCATTAGCAGGGAGCTGGATCAGAAGTGAAGTAGCTGGAATTTTATCTGGAGCTGTTGCAAGTGAAGATTTCACCCATTGCACCAGATTGCTTGCACCAAGTTGTTTCTTAAAATGTTTCAAAGAAGGATTTTTTTGGTAGGCGTTTCACTCATGCATCATTCTATCTGACACCTCCCATGTGTGTGATCATTTGTCATTGCTCTTCCTGAGAGATGAATTGGAGTGAGGTGCAGCTCCATTGTTGCCTAGCTCTTATCATGTTGCTAAATAGCAGGAAGCAGAGGTGCAAATTTTCCTATATGTAAAATAGAGTAGCACACATAGTTAACCACATAAGCTTAATTATCCTCTCCAGATGTTATCATGTATCTCCTCTGACACATGTATTAGTTAAACTTGTTTGACTTACAATCTTTTAACTTTAATATATTTTACAATACAGAAATTTTTATTGCTTCCATTCATTTTGACAGTCATATTTCAGCCAAAGTACTTAGAAATAATTGGTAGTTTAAGGATATATTAATATAGGTTATTTTGATACAAACAAGACATTTAAACTTATTTTTTAATATTTATTTTATTTATTTGAATGAGTTAACAGAGAGAGGTAGAGATAGAGAGGTCTTCCACCCCATGGTTCACTCCCCAGATGGCCGCAGTGGTCAAAGCGGCGCCGATCCGAAGCCAGGAGCCAGGAACCTCTTCCAGGTCTCCTACATGGGTGCAGGGGTCCAAGGTCTTGGGCCATCTTCTACTGCTTTCCCTGGCCATAGCAGAGAGCCGGATCGGAAGAGGAGCAGCCAGGACTAGAACTGGCGCCCATATGGGATGCCGGCGCTTCAGGCCAGGGATTTAACCTGCTGCACCACAGCGCCGGCCGCAGCATTTAAACTTTTAAAGTCATGTTTATTTATGCATGCATAAATGTATGAAAAATGTTAAGGACATTTAATATCAGAGCAAATACATTTATGCATACAAATTCAAAAATAAATGTTATATGTATTTATGAAAATTATTGTTTAAATCATGTCCAGAATTTTGCATAACTATGTTTATAATTTTTACAAGTTGAAAAAGTCTTGTAAACCAGAGTTTACTAGAAGATTTCCATTGTCTTTGGAGAAGACAATATTATAGAAAATTTTTATGGTAAGTTAGAGTATTTACTAGGATTCCTAAGCCATTCTATTTTTTAGTCATAGGCTTCTTTAATAATATTATGAAAGGAATAGATCTAGAAAAGTACATATAGACAGAAACACAAAATTTGCAAATGATTGTCACCTCATTTATAGATTTAACAAAGATATCTGTAATGCTAGATTAAGAATTGTTATCAGGTGCTGGCACTATGATGTAGCAGGTAAGGCTACCAGCTGCCAAGGTAGCATCACATATGGATTCAGGTTAGTGACTCAGCTGCTGTACTTCCAATCCAACTCCCAGATAATAGCCTGGGAAAAGCAGCCAGAGATAGCCCAACTCTATAGGCCCCTGCCACCCACATGGGAGACACAGAAAAAACTCCTAGATCCTGCCTTCTCCCTGGCTCAGCCTTGGCCATTGTGGCCATCTGGGGGATGAACCAGCAAATGGAAGATACCTCTCTCTGTTTCTCCCTTTCTGTAGCACTTTCAAATAAATGAATGAAATCTTAATCTTAAAAAAAAAACAAAAAACTTACCAAAGTATGGGACACAATTATAGAAGTAATTATTTTAATCTGAGTTTTAATTTTAAATACTAATGCTTTACATTAAAAGTTCACTAAATTATAACATTTTTTAAACTATACTTTTCTTAACATGTATGCTTCAATCAGAATTCTTCTTTTTCATTTTAGAAGAAATGACTTCATGCATTCAGTTTTAACTTCACTTGTAAAAAGAAGTTCCACTTTCATGCTTTCCTAAATGTAATGTTGCTTATTTTTAATATAAATAGATTCATTGGTTCTAAATTCTAGAGTTTGCGAAAAACAATGATATCATTTTAATGAAATGGGTATTATTCAATAATTTTTGTAAATACATCCTTTTTATAAAGTATAATTTAGTCACCATAAAGAATACCATTCAGTTTGTAACTTATAGTAAAATTTTAAACCCTTGAACTCCTTCAAAAATGTTTGCAATATTAATTATGTCTTAGATACTAAGGGAAATAAGTTGTTTATGTCCTATCTGTAACACACTGTCTAGAATTAGAGTGCAAATATAGTCTGTAGTAAAGATCACTATCTCTTGATTGCATATATAAACACTAAAATTTCATTATATAATAATTATATTTGTTGTATGAAATGAAAAGAATCACTTGTTACTATGTGAAAAATTTTTAGAAGTAAAACCTACTAAATCCCCCAGTTTTTTATCATTCTGTGAAGAAATAGTATCAGTTTAGTGATTTTTTTTAAGTTTACATTCATGATCATTTAGATGCTCTTAAAATGTTAATTTAAAGCTATGATTTATGGGAAAATCGGAAAATATTTCATTTCATATTTTAGTTTTACTATTGGAATTAAAATTAGTAAAATACTGTATTTTATATGATGATCAGTGATCATTATTTTCAAAGTGAGTTATTAAACTCACTGAGCTGTTAATTTTGCTTGTAGTGATATACTTGATAGATAATCCCATTCCGAGGACTTAATTCACTTTTAATTAGTACCATTATTTTCTGCATAAATCGTGTAAATTAATGAAATAATGTTTTCTGATTCAAATTTTTGTATTCAACTTTACTTCACAACTGTATCTTAAAATTTAGATTGGTACACCTTTAATCCAGAGATAGTGTCACTTTATTTACCATGCACTAAAGTAAAGTGTAACACAAAGACAGTATTTGGTAAAGTTACAAAATATCCATATTCACACTGAAGGAAGATTATTCAGTAATTATGAAAAAAGCATGATAGGTTAACTTATATAAGCAGTTTTTTCAGAATGTGCAGTAAAATACATGTCATTAGGAAATAATGAAAAGGACTACAAAAGTATGTGACAACATGTAATTATCTGGCCTTTTGAAATGAGTAATTGATAAGGTATTTGTGTTTGGCTTCCATTCTTGAATTTGAGAGCAAGCCCTGAGGATAGAATAGCAACTGCATATTTTTGAAGAGAACCAAGGGGATCCTCTTGTTACTTTGAGTAATAATATTCGGAGATTTTTTTTTCTTTGACAGTTTGAAAGAATTCAGCTTTACCTCCTTTGGTAATAAATACATTAGTCATTTATGGAAAATAAAAGTGAAGTTTAAAATCATGTCAAGATTTATCTTAGTTGTTTCTACTGTCTTATGATTCAGTTTTGAGTTTTGCAAATCAAAGATTTAAATGTGGCCATATCATAAACTAAGTAATCCTATTCAGAGAAATGTGGTGTTATCTGGCAAGATTCAATCACTTGGAACCATTTGGGACTATTTGAGGCTAGTCACTCTTTTTTTTCTTTTTTATTTATTTATTTTAACAGGCAGAGTGGACAGTGAGAGAGAGAGAGACAGAGAGAAAGGGCTTCCTTTGACGTTGGTTCACCCTCCAATGGCCGCAGCGGCCGGCGCACCGCGCTGATCCGATGGCAGGAGCCAGGTACTTCTCCTGGTCTCCCATGGGGTGCAGGGCCCAAGGACTTGGGCCATCCTCCACTGCACTCCCTGGCCACAACAGAGAGCTGGCCTGGAAGAGGGGCAACCCGGACAGAATTCGGTGCCCCAACCGGGACTAGAACCCGGTGTGCCGGCGCCACAAGGCGGAGGATTAGCCTATTGAGCCACAGCGCCAGCCAAGGCTAGTCACTCTTAAATAATCATCAGTGTTATCAGTGCTTAAGTAACCATTCACCTTAAGATTTGCATCACACTGACAGTGAATATTAAAAAGCTATGGACTGGCCAGCGCCATGGCTCACTAGGCTAATCCTCCGCCTGCAGCGCCGGCACACCAGGTTCTAGTCCCGGTCGGGGCGCCGGATTCTGTCCCGGTTGCCCCTCTTCCAGGCCAGCTCTCTGCTGTGGCCCAGGAGTGCAGTGGAGGATGGCCCAAGTCCTTGGGCCCTGCACCCCATGGGAAACCAGAAGAAGCACCTGGCTCCTGCCATCGGATCAGTGCGGTGCGCCGGCCGCAGCGGCCATTGGAGGGTGAACCAATGGCAAAGGAAGACCTTTCTCTCTGTCTCTCTCTCTCACTGTCCACTCTGCCTGTTAAAAAAAAAAAAAAAAAAAAAAAAAAAAAGCTATGGACTAATAAGTATCAAAACTTATTAAAATTAGTGTTAATTGGCGTGAATAAATGATTTAAATACATTTTAATTACAAATTGAGGTTGTTTTCAGTTGCTTTAAGCTTCAACTAAAGAATACAACTGATTACAATTTATTTGACTTCCTCAAAGCTCAAAGCAAAGGATTGAGGTTGTACCCAGAGATACCACCACGTAGGCAAAAGGCAGAGAGCAGATGTTTTTGTGTATTGCACGACTTTCTGTAAATATATAATACATTATTTTTCTGTAACTTTGCTTTGGTCTCATTTCCTAATTACTTTCATATAGTATTTTGCTTTATAATACTCCTTTTGGCTCTTAATATGTTGTCAAGTAATTAATAAACTTCTGAACTGCCTTTCTCAAGCGCTCCATTGAACTGTCCTCTATTTGTAATGATAGTCGCCATTTGTTGTCTTTGAAAGTCAGCATTTTCACAGCAGTTATAGAGCAGTGTTTAATTCATATAAAGATAATGTGAGGGATTGAGATTTGTTTCTCATTTACTGAATTCAAACAAAATGAAACATTTAATAGTTTGGTACTGAAAGTACCAAAGATTAAAACAGCCACAAATTTCAAAATTTACATACTTATCTCTTGGGCTATTTATATTGAACACCCAATAAAAGTTAAAGTGTCAGTATCTTTTATCAAGGACGATAGGCCGTATTTAATAACTTGAATGGAAGCATTTGTCAGCAAATTCCTTTACAGATTCCTTGTAAAAGATGAAATCAATAGCCAAGTCAATGAAATATATCAACATTTCCATTAACTTTTAAACCATTCAGTCCCCTTGGCGGAAACACCAGTAATATATTAGTCACAATTTTTTCTCCTTACAGATACATGCTCACAACTTAAAAATGAATTGTAGCACTTGAGGAGGTTGACAAGTGTGGGGCATTGACACTAGATAACTTGTGAAATGTGAACTTAGGTCTCATGCAGCATGAGTACGGTACCTCCAAAAAGGTCATGGTAAAGGGTATTATGAAAATTGTACAGGATTTAACATATTTTATGCCAAAATAAATGTAACTTTTAATTCCATTTTTCCATGGAATATTTGAACTTTCTTCATATAACCTTCTGAATAGTTTACATGGCACAGAACTGTACCCTTAGCTCCCTTTTTATCTTTAAGTTGTTCAAGTGTAAAATTTAAGGTGGAGTTTTGAAACTAAGTTGCTTATAATGAATTCTGTCTTAAAGTAACTTATGTCCTTGAAGGCTGCAATTCTTGCTCCATAAACAATTGCACCTTCTACTTAGAAGATAAATAATGACTAAAATGGAATACATTTTTTGACCAATGATAAATTAAATAGCTAAAATGTGTACCTCTCATTTTTAAAATTTACGAGTTTTATATATGTGCTTCAAACCACCATTAGAAACAGAAAGCAAATCTTTAGGTAGGTCCATTTTTAAGAATAAAAAATAGTCATGAGAAGTTACTGGTATAATTGAATGGTTTAATAAAAATGCCTAAATAAGATAGATTCTTATAGGTGACTTCTGTTAGCTGAGGAAGTCAAGTGGGCTAGTGCATGCATGTAAGCATGTGCATATATGTGTGATGTGTTAAGTATGGATATTTGTTTTCGCTATATATGTACATGCAAAACCAGCAGTTTTAAGTTGAAAACATATTTTCACAGTTAAATTTGGTTTCACATAATTGTTTATGAAGGTAATTGAAAATAATTCAGTCAGATGTAGTCCTTAGGTACTTATATTTTGTTACTAACATCTGTGTTCCTCATTCTATGTAATTTGAATCATGTTCATCTTCAGATTAACAGTTACTACTATTGTATATTCTGTATTTGGTTTATTAGTCACATGTTATTTCTGAATTTCATTTAATTGAAGTCATTTCAAAAGCATTGCAATCTTACACCATTCAGTTCCTAAAAGGTGCTTCACGTGTTTTAATAGACTTCCATTGTGTGTTTTTGCAGCAAGCTTAGTAGTGGAGGAGCGAACAAGACAGATGAAAATGAAAGTGCATCGATTTAAGCAGACAACAGGGTCTGGTTCTAGTCAAGAACTTGATCGCGAGCAATATTCCAAGGTAAAACTAGTAGTATTAAACCAATAATTACCCTTTTGTAAATGTATAGTGTGTATACCAGGAAGGATTAGCAAATACCAATTTACACTCAAATAAGAAAAGATATAATTAAATGATAGTTTTGCATCATAATTTCAACCAAATTCTGAAATGCATCTTCCCTCTTGATATGTTCATAAGCTATTTTCTTGAAATAATACTTATTAACTTGGAGTTAATATTTTAAATATAAAATATGTAAATACTTGATATTAAAATCACTTAATGATAAATTCTCACTAGTCAAATTCACATAAATAATATATAAGAAGCCAATTTGTAGCTTGAATGTCAGTAAATGTGGCAATTAAAATATTAATTTCTATAGTTATAGCCCTAGACATTTTGAGATGATATTAATTATTGAGGTTTTTCCTTTTTTTTTCTTAATGAAGTGTTTTGTTTTTATTTATTTAAGGTAAACACATTACATGTATTTCATATATACAGATTTAGGAACATAGTGTTACTTCCTAATCTACCCTCCCTCCTGCCCATGGTCCTACCTTTCCTCTCTTATTCCCTCTCTTAATGTTTACAATGATCTACTTTCAGTTTACTTTATAGTCACAAGAATAACCCTACACTAAGTAAAGAGTTCAACAGATAGAAGGAAAAAACACTGTTCCTCAACAGTAGAGACAAGGACTTTAAGCAATCATCGAATCTCAAGATGTCAATTTCACTCCTATGCATTACATAACCACGGAGCAGAGAAAACATATGGTCTTTTTGGAACTGGCTTACTTCACTAAGTATAATGGTTTCCAGTTGCATCCATTTTGTTGCAAAAGACAGAATTTCATTCATTTTTTATGGCTGAGTAGTATTACATACTATATATATATATATATATATATGCATATATATATGCCATAATTTCTTTATCCAGTCTTCAGTTGATGGGTTGATTCCATATCTTAGCTATTGTGAATGGAACTACAATAAACATGGGAGTACAAATAACTCTTTCATAACTGATTTCATTTCCTTTGGGTAAATTCCCAGGAGTATGATCATTGGGTCATATGTTAAATCTATTTTCAGCTTTCTGTGGTATCTCCATGCTGTCTTCCACAAGGGCTGTACTAGTTTACATTCCCACCAACAGTGGATTAGAGTACCTTTTTCCTTACATCCTCACCAGCATTTTGTTGTTGTTGTTGATTTCTGTATGAGAACCATTCTAAACGGGGAGATGAAACATCATTGAGGTTTTTTTTTTTAAGGATTCATTTTATTTTTTTGAAAGAGAAAGTTACAGAGAGTTATTTTTTTGAAAGAGAGAGAGAGACAGAGAGGTCTCCCATCTGCTGGTTCACTCCCCAAATGGCCACAACGGCTGGAGCTGAGCTGATCCGGAAGCAGGAGCCTCTTCCAGATCTCCTATGTGAGTGCAGGGGCCCAAGCACTTGGGCCATCTTCTACTGCTTTCCCAGGCCACAGCAGAGAGCTGAATTGGAAGAAGAGCAGCTGGAACACAACCAGTGCCCATGTGGGATACCGGCACTGTAGGCAGTGGCTTTACCCGCTACGCCACAGCACCAGCCCCTCTTCTAGTACTTTGATGGTAATAGATCATAGATTTAGAGCCTTGATCAATTTTGAGTTGATTTTTGTATAAGGTGTAGGGCAGGTATGTTAATGAAAAATAAAAAGTATGTGATGTGATACTATTGATATCTTCAGTAAGAGTAGTAACTGATTTCAAAGTTGTAGAAGGTGAAATTCACAAAATTCAACTGTAAATAATAATTTAATTTATATGTTAATGTTCTAAGGAGAGTCTTAAGTTCATTAACTGCTAATATCTAAGAATTTTAGTTGAAATAGCTAAATTTATAATTCATGAGGTAATTTTACATCTACTACCTGACTTATTTATATCCATTTAAAATTTTTTAATTATTTATTTGAAAGAGAAAAGTAGAAGGAGAGAGACAGATAGGCAGGGAGAGATCTTCCATCTGCTGGTTCACTCCCCAAATACCTGCAAAAGCTATGCTGTGCCATGTTAAAGCCTGGAGCCAGGAACTCCATACAGGTCACCCACATGGGTGTTAAGGACCCAAGTACTTGAGCTGCTTTCCAGGGTGCACATTAGCAGAATGCTGAGATGAGAAGCAGAGCAGGGACACAGACCCAAGCACTTCAGTATGGAATGTGGGCACTTGGTCAGCATCTTAACAGCCACTCCAACTACCAGGCCCAAACCTCTTCTTTTCAGAGTACTACGAAAGTAGAAGCAGCCATTGTAGGGCATCCTTTGGTATAATTTGTTATCGATTTGTGGAAGTAATTACCTGTTAGAAATCAAAAGTTTAAAAATAACTGCATTAAGTCAATATTGTGAGCTTAAAATATAGAGCTAGAAAAAATATTTTCAAATAAGAAGGTGGTTCATTTTATAATCAGATATTCAGTGACTAATACAAAAAAAAAAAAAAAAAAAGAGGCAGTTACATGGATATATTACCCAGACCACCATCGAGTTGTGTGTTGTATATCATCTGCCATTCCTCACCGAGGTTAGAGAAGGGTTTCCAACTCAGGAAATATAGTTGGTCACTGTGCTTCCATGATGCCTCTACTCCCTAACAGTCTGAAACAGCTCTCACAGAATAAGATGAGTGAAGCAAACAAGAAATAATACAGTGAGCAGAGTATCTTGATACCCCATAGAACTGCTGATTCTAGCTTTGTTCAATTTCTGCGCAGCTTATTCTTCATGTTACCATCACCTAATCAGCTTATTCGTCTTTCTTCATAAATACCTTCATCGGTGTTGACTTTTACTACAAATACAGTAAAAATTAGGAGGCAATGTAATACAGGACTTTTTTCCCTCTGTAGTTGGAAGCAGTTAAACGAAAACTTCATTAAATTCAGAAACAACTCATCAGTTTTTTTTATCTTTATGGGAAAGGATAAGGTCAAATGGAACAGCAAGGGGAGGTAGGGCCAGGATAGGACTCAAGAAGGAAGTAAGTCAGGAATTGTGGTAACATTGCTGAAAGCCTTGCTGACTCTGAATCATTCTGAAGTATGGCTCTAACGATCATTCATTCAACTTCCAATTTAAAAAAAAAAAATCTGCAAAATGAAGTGCCCTGAAAGTCTTAACTCACCACTAACACGTGTAATCATAGTAAGTCAAGAGTCGGCTACTCTTGTTTGAGAGGCATCAAATTCTCTGATTCACAGCCATTTAGAACTTAAAAACATCTCAAGATAATCTTGGATTCCAGCTTACTTATTTAACAAAGTCATGAACACTGAGGCTCAGGAGAAAGGATGAAACCTATCTGTGGAGACCCAAACACATGATTTGAACAAAGGTACCACTTTGTTCCGATTCTTGTATCATTTAAGTGTTCCCAAGCTTGATTCAGAGGTCCTCACATAGCATTTAATCTACATACAATTAAAATAGCATGTTCTTTTCTTTCCTTTTTCCTTTGCACAAGTACTCTTCCCCCCACCCTTGTATTACATTGGAATAATTTAAAAAATTATGTTCAGATACATTACTTTGGCTCTTATTGTCTAAACTGATACCTTTATACTGCTTAAATAAAATTACTATAGCTTATAATCTCAATCATTAAATGTGAAATCAGAAATACTGTTGCTTTTAAAACTTGTAGGAATATGGTATGAGAAAAATTTAAAATAACAAATGAATAGCTTACTTTTTATTTTATATATACAGTAAAAGGTAAATATTCCTCACAATTTTAATTAACTTTTTAAAAAGATTTATTTTATTTACTTGAAAGAGTTACAGAGAGAGAAAGAGAGAGAGAGATAGAAAGTCTTCCATCTGCTGGTTCATTCCCCCAAAGACCGCAAAGGCCAGAGCTGAGCCTATCCATTGCCAGGAGCCAGGAGCTTAATCCAGGTCTCCTCCCTGGGCCTTGTGACTTGGGCCATTTTCTGCTGCTTTCCCAGGTGCATTACCAGGGAGCTGGATCTGAATTGGAGCAGCCAGGACTCGAACTGGCACCATGTGGGATGCTGGCACTGCAGGAGGCGGCTTTACCCACTATGCCACAGAGCTAGCCCCACATTAGAATCTTTTGATAGTTTCCAGTAGCTATTTTTGTTCACTTAGACTTCCCTCATATATTTGAGAAATTAACCTTTTAAAATTTTTATTATTTAATATAAAGCATTTGATAATTTGTTTCAAATATCTATTTTTACTTTTATTGCTATACTCAGGTGCCAGTATTATCATTAATTTAATGTAGGTTGCATTTTGATGAAGCAATACACTTTAGCTGAAAATTCTAGTAAGTCAGAAATTAGTTCACCATTCTCAAAATATTTTAACCTGGCACCAGTAGAACTTGATTTTTTCAAGATAAAACAACTATCAGACAATTATAATTCCAGGGATGTTTTTTGAAACCTGGTGCCTCTTTCAAAAGATTGCAGGAACCTAACATCCATCCTGAGTAAGGAATTTACACTCACTTTGCTTTTTGAAAAAACACAAAATTGCTTGTTTGATATGCTTTTGTTTCATCAGTGACAGTACAGAGTTGCAAGCCTTAATGATGGAGTGAAATTCACAATCGAAGGGTGAATTCACAGTCATGCACATTTTAAAGAGTGCTTCTGTCACTGTAACCCAGGAACAGCAACCAAGATTGATGTCATGGGTTTGCTAGTATCCCTATAATGAGAGTTTCCTCTCATATAAAAGTCTTATTTCTCTACTGCATGGTCAGTATAAGCTCCTCTCAAGGATATTGTGTTCCCCAAAATATAGTTAATGCATTTCCATTAAAATGTTAAGTTGTTAAATAGAAAATTCAATGAATTATGCCTCATAAAAAGTCAAAATGATTAAAGTTTGAGCATATTTTTCAAAACTAAATGAAGTAGTAAAAAGATATAAAAATCTTTAATATATTTCAAATAACCAATGGGATGAAAATTATGATCTATATCAGAATGATTGTTCTTTATCCCAATATAGAAAAATGTGTTATGACAGTTTTTAAGATCCTTCCTTTGTCTCATTGCTGGAATAGTAAAAATCCATACACAGACACGTTGAGAAAGGGAGATTCCTTTAGTTGGAGAACTATTTCCTTGGGTGCTCACATATCTTTATGCTTTGTCTGTACTGCTTAATATGGCAATTACCAAATAAAGGGAAACATTTGTTCTGCTGTCAAACTAATACTAGAAAATCCCCTACATTTTGGCACAGTCCTTCGGCTTTTTGTTTTTAAAGAATTATTTATTTATTTGAAAGTCAGAACTAAAGAGAGAGGGAGTGGGAGAGAGAGAGAATCCATCCACTGGTTCACTCTCCAGATGACCACAACACCCAGAACTGAGCCAGGCAGAAGCCAGGAGCCAAGACTTTCATCCAGGACTCCCTCTGTGAGTGCATGGGCACAAACACTTGGGCTGTCTTCTGTTGTTTCTCCTGAGCCATTAGCAGAGAGAGCTGGATCAGAAGAGGAGCAGCCGGGATATGAACTGGTACCTACATGGGATGCCAGCATCGCAGGTGGGGGCTTAACCCACTGTGCCATGATGGTGGCCCCTGTCCTTCTGCTTTGAAATCAGCCCTTTTTGGGGTGAACAGCTACATTTTTTTAACAAATTTGAGACACAATATGATGTCCTGGAATAAGGAAAGTATGTAGGAATCTTTTAGAAAGAATAAAATCTAGACAGAAGCTCCCTGTATCATGAGTAGAATAGAAGATGAGTGAAGCAGGCAATAATGAAAATGAAAACAAGAAAAGAGAACTGATGTGCTGGGAAAAATGAATAATGTAATTTTATGTTTAAAGTATGTTCAAGTAATTCAATGAATTTCCCATCCAAGTGTTTAATTTTTGTGCTTAATTTATAATTTCATCTTCATATGCCATTTCTTACCAATTAGAATTTGGAAGATTTTAATATCAGAAATCATCTATTATGTTAACATTTGGGTTATTTTTAATTCCATGCCCTACTTCTACAAAGCTGCATTTTTGTTCTCTGGGGGCTCAGTGGACATGAACCTCACCATGTATGTCTCTTATTTCCATGATCTGATGACGGAGCTCACCCTTTCTTGTCTTTGATCTTTAGTATAACATACATAAAGATCAGTACAGAAGCTGTGATAACGTCTCTGCCAGATCATCAGATAGCGATGTCAGCGATGTGTCCGCCATATCCCGAACCAGCAGTGCCTCCCGCCTCAGCAGCACCAGCTTTATGTCAGAGCAGTCTGAGCGCCCCAGGGGTAGGATCAGGTGAGTTGGAAACACTTTTTATATCGACTCAATCTCTATATCCTAAGCATAAAGTGCAAGTCGCTTCTTGAATAGGCTTTCTAGAATACAGTTGAGGTCAAATAACAGATGTCTCATTAAAATAACTGGGTCATTTGAGCTGTCATCCACTATGGGGTAGTGTCATCAGCAGAACACCTGAACTAGCAGACACAGCTGGAGCCGCAGTCGTCGTTTTAGCGGCTGCTCAGAGTCACACTGCAAGAGTTTCCTCGAACAAAATTAAATCCGCGGAGTAGCTTTAATTCCAGCGTCAGAAAAGCTTTGCCTGTAATTGGCTAGATGATAAATATTGCAAGCTTTTCAGAACAGTCTCTGTCGCAGCTACTCGACAACATTAGTGTATTTTGAAAGCTACGCACATACACCTGTATACACGCATGCATGCATACGTTTGTGCATATTCATATGTATATGTATATATGCATGGTAGACAGTTTTGCTTTTGTTTTTGTACTAAAAAAGAAGAAAAAAAAAGCACCAGGTTATTTTTTCGCCTCAGGCTATACTTTCCCAGATCTTTAGTATCATAATGGGCTCTTTCCAGGGTAGAGTTTCATTGATGTGATAAAAAAAAAAAAGGTACATCTCTCATTCATATTATGTAACTGGTCAGATGAGTGTATCAAGTGTGTTTAAATTACAAATGGTACTCTTGTGTTCTTATAAGGCACATTCAAGGACATTTCTCAAAGTTCATGGAAAAATAGAATTAAAACCTAAGTGTTTATTTGGATACAAAAACAAATTGAAATTCATGAGTAGTTTCTTTTTTTATTTTGTGATGCGCATTTTCCGTGAACACTTAGAAGGCCCCTGGTACAAGTGAAAAGACCTCAGACTCTGAGAGCTGTCTAGAGTAAAGGATCTTTTGTATTTTCCTTAATTAGTTTTCAGAAAGAGCGGTATTTATAAAGGAATTTGGTGTTTGATGAGAGACTCTATAAATATAAATGTTGTAAAAATAAGAATAAATAGATTTATCATACTCCAAAATCCTAATATTATTGCATAATTTGATGATGTAAAATAAGCTGCATCTTAAAAATTCATTCTTCCTTGATATCCTTTCACATAGCTTGACTCCTGATGTAAATCGAAAGTATCTTTCTGTTATCTAACAGTTTTGTACTTCAATAATCAATCTACATAAGCAATTTCAGCTGATAAAAAATATTAATGGAAAATATTTTGTTTCTCATTCTTATATAATGTCCTTTAAAACTGAAGAAAGAATTAAAAGAGCTAAATAGAAGATAGCAATATTGAGCTACTCAGGATCAAGTGGTAAAAATTACTCTGGTTTCTTTTTATTGAGATATTAATAAGATTTTATTTGAAAGTCTATAGAATTTTGTGTAGAACATTGATAAATAGCATGTAACCAAGGAGCTTTTCACTTTTAATCACTAAAACCAATTTAGTTAGATAATTATAAAATCATAAAATTTGAACTATTTTTACTTTATATTTATTACAGAGTCATGTACCTTGAATCCTATGCTATAAAATATTACTAATTAATAGAATTTATATGACTAATCAATTTCAAAGGGTAAATTGTGGGTCCATTTTCATTCTCTTGAAATTTGAGAGAATGTGAATCTATAAAAAAATATCTTCAGGATAAATTGGGATGAATAATTTTGAAGGAGGAAAACAATGAACAGAGGAACCTAAGGAAGCTCAACAACAAAAGTGATTATATCTGAATAGAATGGGGGAATCTTCATGTTACTACTTTGGAGCTAGCATTACTTTGTAGGGAAAATGTTACAAAAAACCAATTCTGATTTTAACTATGTCATAGCAAGAGGCAAAACATAGTGGATTTCTTCCTTTCTTGATTCCTAGGATTCTTCTTGACTTAAAATATTAGGGACAGGAGTAGACTTAAAATGGTACAAATAAATTCCATAAGGATAAATCAGTTTTCTCTAGGCATTTCTATGTTTTAAGCTTTTCCCCCCTTCTCTGGAGATGAAATACATACGGTCTCAGAGTTTATTTTATGTAAGTGGATTATGTACATTAGGCTGTAAAGATAATAGTTAAAGAAGTTTTCCCTTAAGCTAACGTGGAGATCTTACTTTCTTGTAATCTTGGGTTTTTTTTACATTACTGAGTCTCCATATGTGGTATATGTTTGACTTTCTTAAAATAATTAGGAGGAATAGAAAGAGAAAAAAGGGAGACAGAGGAGTGGACAAGGCTTCTTACACAGGCAAATTCTTCCATGTATGTTCTTTTTGTGTACTCTCATAGGTGCACATGCATAGCTGTATACCTACCAAACCACACACACACACACACACACACAGAGCACAGAGATGTTTTGCTTCTACCTCCTGCCATCAATCTTGTGATAAATTCCTGAGAAAGAATGGTTTCCAATGAGGAGTTGGGGAACAGAACAAAGTGTGTCTAACGGATAGGGAGCAGAGGCTGCAGGCTGTTCAGCTGTAAATGCTCCCCATCTCATAGGTAATACTGTGAAGTATAGTTGGCTACAGTATGTTACTGCTTATTGATTCTTGATATTTTTCAGTAACTAACTTCTGCATAGGTTTGATACTGCTATTTATTCAAGTTTATGGTTAAAATTAAACAAGACTGATTCCTGTTAGGCTATATTTATAGCTCACAATAAGTAGTAGTAAGCTGTCTTGACTTTGTATCATGTATAAAGACTTCATTATTACCTAAAATTCCATTAAAATAATAATACTTAGGCTGCGTACTAAAAAAGATTATAATCCATTTAAAGTTTGAACTTTTTCTTTATATTCAAGTTCCCCAAGCATATCTTTCCTCAAATTGTTCCGTCACACAAGATATGTTTCATTATACATTGAAGTATATGAACTTTATTTTGGAAGTCAAAGGGATTTAGAAGACATGAAAGCCTTCCCCAAAGTCAGTGTTAATGTATTAGGAGTCAGCTAAGTACCAAGTATTCTTAGGAAGTACTGTGGAAAGAGTATGTATGAGGTGATCCTAACCTTATTATTTAGAATCATAGTATGCAGTCACTTAAAATATCAGTGTTTTCCACACTCTGCATATTACATTTTCCTCTAATGATTCACAGAACTTATTTTTTGGCTTAAAGATTTTGAGAAGCTCTTTCATGAAGCGTTTTTTTCTTTGTTTATTCCAGCATATAACGAATTTATTTGGTTTTGGAATATTTTTTTCCATAGGAAAATCTGTTAATATTTTTGTGGGGTTCTTGAGCACATTTGGAAAAATCTCTTCTAGATAATCATCGCTCTTCTGTCTAAAAGACGAAAAGCCTTAAAATTCAGTTCAGAAAGCCTATTTGGGGACATGTGTAGTTTAAATAATATAAAACGCATGGCTAGTCATTCTCTGCATAAGACTTTCAAACACTATGGGAGATTCTTGGGCCATATATTGAATATTTTGAATATTTTCTGTTTCAGCTAATGATAATAAGACACACAACTCATCCACCCAGGGCTGCACTGACAACAGACCGTCCTGTGTGTATTGAAAAAGGGCTTCCCTTCCTCCCTGTGCATTCACCCATGGCAGCCTATTCAACATGCAGGGGTTCAGACATTTTCCCCTGTGGATTGACTCAGTAATTATTCAGAATGTTCTAAAATTTATGTCATGTTTTCAAAGTGTAAGTACAAACATAGAAGGAAGCTATAGCAGGAAAAAATAAACTATAATATTTAAATTGGGGTAAATAAATTTATGTAGATATAATGAATTAAAAGTTATACTAAAATTGGTTGTCATAGATTAAAAATTATTCAGAAACTTAAGGATAATTCTACAATATAAAGTCAGAAATGCTGCAAAATAGGGGGTTGGCATTGCGACACAGCAGGTTAAGATACCACTTGCAATGCTGGCAGCCCACATCTGACTGCATGTTCAAGTCCTGGCTGCTCTGCTTCTGATCCAGCCTCCTGCATTAACATGGGAAGGCAGCAGAAGATGGCTCATATTCTTGGCCCCCTGGTACCTATATGGGAAACCACGATGGAGTTCCTGGTTCCTAGATTCAGCTTCCCCCAGACTTGCTGTTACAGAGTGTTATATATTAATGTTAGCTGTCACAAAACACACTGGACACCGGAGTAAGGGAAAGGGTTTATTGGGGAACACCCTACAGACTGGAGTGAAGGGGCGGCGAAGGAAAAAGAGAGAAAGAGAGAATAAGAGAGAGACAGAGAGGAGAGGAGCTAAGAGAGAGGAGAGAGCAGAGAGGAGAGAGAAGAGAGACAAGAGGAGGAAAGAAGCCAAGAGAGCGCAGGAGAGAAGGACCAAGAGAGCAGAACCAAGAGAGAAGAGATGGAAGTCCTAACATCTGTTAGGGGAAACTGGGTGGACAATAGCTCTGGCTGCTTCCTGCTGAAAAGGAGCAATTTTGGGAATGGGAGTCAAGACAGGTTTGCAGCAGGAGGTGGCTTCTCCAGGGGGATGCAGTGCGAGTCTTGCAGAAACTGCTTCCATGGGAGGTTTCATGGGCATGGCCACCTAGAATTTTACTTTTTAATTCAGGAGAAAACAAATCTAACAAGCAGTTTAAACTCATAGGATCTAAAATCACAGGTTCTAAAACCAAGGAGAGTCATTCTAAGAGCAAGTTTTTTTTTTGTTTTTTGTTTGTTTATTTGTTTTTGTTTTTTGAGAGGCAAATACAGACTGACAGAAAGGGCTTGAAAATAATCAGGTGGGCTTAAGGCCTTGTCAGTTATGAGGCTCAGACCTATCTATCTCTTTACATGTGGTACATCGTAAGGGAGGCATCCTGTTGACTTCCATTACCTAGCTGGCCTGGGAGGAGAGCTGGCTTGAAGAGAAGGTAGGTGGCATTTTTAAAAGGAAAACATTAATTAGTTAATAGACAGTCCTGCCTGCAATGTTGTTGACCCTACTTGGCCATCCTCTCGGCAGCAGTGGTTACTTTGAAGCTGGGGCAAGTGAAGGGCTTGGCTTTTCAGCTTAGAGCAAACAAGGCCTGTGGCTCTGACCTGGAGCCCTCCGACACCAGGGCAGGTCCGTTTTCAATGACCCAACTCTTGGTTGGCATAGCTGCCAGGGCTCTTCATAGGCTGACTTCCGCTGAAGCCTGGCTTTCCACATTGAAAACCAGTGCAGTGGACTGGCCTATTGGGTCTTCTTGATGGCCGATCACTGTGTAAAGCAGCCATTAATTGGCCTGTCACCTATCTTTGTACTGCTTCTTCAGCCAAGCTTCCTCTTCCTCCTGTTTTTGTTAATGGAGACCAAAAGAAGCTATTAAGAGAATGCAAGTCAAGAGGGTGCTCTTGGTATCAGAAATGACCCCCTAAAATATATATCAAAATGTAGCCCCTAAAGTTCCCCAGATATCCTATCTGGGGTGTCACATATGCTATCGAAATTTGGGGTGTCATATGATATCACCATATGCTTATTAATAAATCCTAATATTTAGAGAAGAATTCTAAATACCGGCATAAATAAATGAGACAGCATGGTATATTTTAAGCTTATATTTAGTGAGAAAGATGCATAGCAGAGTGAGAGCTTTATCTAAGAGAGAGAGGTAAACTAGGTTCATACCAAGCACCAGGGACCAGCTGTGTGGAAGACAATCTAGGCCAGGAAGCCTAGGGTGGGTGGCCTGAAGGCCACGTGCCCTAGGGGCATAGAGCTACATCCAGGCCCCTCCTGGCAAGAGGCCAGGAAACAGAAGAGAAGGCAGGACACACCATGTCCTAGGCTTTTAACCCACTTCCAAAGGGGAGTGGTTAATCAACCTGATTGGCTGGTGGTCACCCAGGTGTGGCCAGGTAGGGGGATGAGGTCACACAGAGGCGTGGCAAGGTATCAGGTAGGGCGTAAAGTCACACAGGGGCGTGGCGAAGGTGTGGTCTTCCAGCTCACAAACCTAATCGATTTTAACCTGTATGCCTGCCTACTTCACTCTGACCCTAATCTTTGGTGGTCTAAACTAGAAATTTGTAGTCACAGACAAGATCTGAGTGGTTTTTTCTTTGAGGTAGACAATGCTCATGAGGAAAGCTATGTCAAAAATGATGGCTACCTTATTTATTAAATTTTAAGTCATTATAAAACTTTCCCTTTGTTGTAACATTTATTTTTGCAAAGTTGGCTTTCTATAGCTAGATGAATTGTAGAAACAAACTTAAAAAGCAAATTTCACACAAATTGTTTTTGGTCTCATTTTTTAGCCCCTTATGAGAGAATATTATCATTATTATAAAAGCAATTATTGTTATCTTCTGAATTCATAATTTGAAGGCAATAAAAGGTTTTATAGGACAATTTATATTTTATTTAAAATAGTAACCTTGTAACTACTTGATTTACTAAAATTTGGCATTTACTGTCAGTAGACCAAATAATCACTAAGTGTGTACTCAGACTGAAGGAAATTTTCTTATATTTATTTGGGGATTTAAATACAAATAGGTAAAGTTTTTATATTTTTTTTATATTTAGATTAATACTTCTGAAATATCAAACCTGATATTTAGTTATGTTAGAATATGGTATAGAAAATAATTTCAGATACCCCCTATTTCACAATAATTCTGCAGTTCAGTAAGGAATCACAGAATTTAATATGTTGTGAAAGCATATGAAAAGTGCTTAACTGCAAGATAGTTTATTAATCTAATAGTTCACATAAAATGTAATCAAAATCAGTTACAACTACTGAAATAAAATATCAAAAGTGATGAAGATATACTGTTGTTTTATTTTAGCTATCCATATGTAATCGTGAATGCTTGCTTGTTGTACTTTGGAAAATCTGAAATAAACAAAAGTACTAAAGAGAAAAAGAAAGGATATGTGGAGGAAATTAGGTGATAATTAAAGAATGAATTTCAGCACAGGGTAACATGATGAATAAAGAATCTCTGAGGATAACGTGACCTTCTAGTATATCCCTTTGTGGCATCTTAGTTTTGCTACTTTAAGGCTGAGGAGGCATCACTACTACTATTCCTTATGAGTAGAGTAAACCTGTGAAGAGATGGAACTAGTGTGCCCCATGCCCTTTAAAGAGACTCTATTTTTCTGGGTCAATAGATTAATAAATCCCTTTATCATTGCTTTTTAATATATCGTATGATTGAATCAGGTCATGGTGCCATATATCTAAATTATACAATATGGTATCTGTTTCAGCAATGAATATAGGTAACACGGCAATCTTGAAAAGAGCCAGTTAACAAGACCTCTTGGAACAGATGAGTACCTTTTCCTGATTAGGTTATACCTTATAAACCTTTTGGGACTGCAGCTTAAAGTGTAGCAACACTAGTACAGTTTGAAACAGCTAGCTACAGTGTACTTTTCTTTTACATTTGTTCTTGGCCAGTTTATTATAGATTTACCAACGTATATTTAGTTAACCTCTAAAGGGTCAGTGGTGTATAAGACAAATGCATACTATAGAATAGATGATGACAATGGTCAGTTATAATGAAGTTTTTAAATTTTAATGCAAACCAGGAACATTCTATCAAGATGAGATTATTTACAGTAATAATGATTTGTAGGTAGCTCTTAAAGATGAATTCTGCCTTTGGGGCAAAAAGAACTGTACATTTACTCTTAATGGAATTTAAATTTTTTAATTTATTTTATTTGAAAGGCAAGGACACAGAAAGGCAGAAGTCTCCCATCCTCTGGTTAACTCCCCCAAATGCCTACAGTAGCTGGGAAACTGGGAGTCAGTGGGCTCCATCCACGTTTCCCACTGAGATGGCAGAGACCCATCATCTTGAGCCATCATCTGCTGCCTCTCAGGGTGCAGGTTAGCAGAAAACTGGGGTTCGAAACAGAGCTGGAACTCAAACCCAGACACACTAATACGGGATGCAGGCATCCCAAGTGGCATCTCAACTTGCTAGACCAAACACGCACCCCTGTTCATGAAACTTTAAAAAATGTTCTAAAATTATTTGTAGGAATCAACTTCCCTGTAGCATTATTTCCTTAGCTGGATTTAGATTGTTCTTTAGATTGTTTTGAGGTCTTCTCAAACCAGTCATCCTGCTGTTTTATGGCTAATACAGCATTGAACATCTTTAATATAGTTGGTCTGTGTGGCAGTTACAGCAAATCAAGTCAAGTAGCAGCCTTTAAGGGAGTCTTATGTGCTGTGAAAATGGCATTTATAATTACTATATACTCAAGTGCTGATTATAAACCTAGCACTGTTAGATCAATTGGAAGCTCATTGTTTTAATGGTCCTCAGGCATGAACTCTGGCTATGAATGTTAAATACGTATTACTTGGGCAGAAATTAGGCTAATCCTTAGAATGGATAGAATATCCTTTCAGTCTGAAATAATACTTGCCAAATTTCACTAATATCAAGTATTATTTTCATATTATTATCCTAGCTATATATTACCTATATTATTATATTTTACTTATATTAAATATACTGCAGTTTATTAAGCTGAAAGTTGGTTTGTATTTTTTCACTGTTTACCTTATTTACTATAATACCTTTTTACTATCCACCCACATTATATAATTATTAATAATCTTATTTTATGAGAATATGTATAAACAGGAAGCAGTCTTATGCATTACATGGCCATAAACAATAGAATCATAATGGAGAGCATGCCAGCTCAGTTCCAAAACCCTTTCTTCCATTTAACCCATACCTTATTTTGTAATTTTTAGTGCAGTATGTAACATGTATGACTGGAACAAATGATTATAAATTCTCAAGTATCTATTTCCAAGCTTAAAGAGTCAAATATTATAATTGGATCCCTTTGACCTTTCCAACCCCATTCTATTTCCTACTGATCTGAATACATCCCTGGTCAAGTCTGTACAGACCCTAAATCTGCTTCTGGCGTACATTTCAGGATTCTGATGTCTATTGCTGTACCAGTACTACTCTATCATAAATTAATATAACATTGATGTAACTCTGAATACCTTTATAAGACAGTTATCTTCATCTCATTCTTACTCCATATCAGGAATGTTACAGCTATTTTTGTCCTTCATGCTGATATATTAATTTTAGAATAAATTCATTAAGTTCTACAAAATAAACCTTTACTATGTTAAATATATAAACTTAGTTGAGAAGAATTAGAATCTTGGGAAAATTGAAACTTGCAACATTGTATCTGTCCATTATCTTTGGCAGCTGTCAGTGAAGCTTTAAAGTGTTCTTTATAAAGTTTATTTATGACTCGCTATTGTTATAGTAACACATACCATCTATTTTTGATGGTGTCATGAGTAGTATCTTCTTTGTTGCTCTATTATAGGAATAGTATCTTCTGTTGCTCTTCTATAGGGATAAAATCCATTTTTTAATTTTTTCTAATATATAATTTAGATCTAAAACTTTGTCAAGAATTTTTTATTTGACAGGCAGAGCATCAGAGAGAGAGAAAAAGAGAGATATCTTCTGTCTCACTAGTTCACCTCCCAAATGGCCTAAATGTCTGGGACAGCACCAGCAGCCAGGAACTCCACCCTGGTCTCTCATGTGGATGGCCACTTGGGCCATCTTCTACTTCCCAGCCCCATGAGCAGGGAGCTAGATCAGAAGTAGAGCAGCCAGGACTCTGGTGCTCCACTATGGGATGCCAGCTTTGTAAGCAGCAGCTTAACACTGTGCCACAACACCAGCCCTAGATCTAATTATTTTTCATGAAAAATTACTTTATTGTTATCTCACCAATTTTGATTTGTAATATGTTCATTTTGTGTGATTTTTAAGTATGTTTAAACTTCACATTTTCTTTTTTATCCATTTATTATTTAGAAGAGTAAATTTCAAAAGATATGCATGTGTTTGAAAATTTTTGTTATTTATTTCTAAATCAGTTGCCTTAATGGCATTATATTCAGAGTGTGGTTTGATAGTAATTGTTTCTGAAGTGTGATTGAGGACTTAATTGGTCACTTTTGTAAATATTCCTCATTTGCGTAGGAAGAAGATAATCTCTAAATTTCAGATGTTCAGTTATGTATATATCCGATACATGAAGCTTGTTATCCATACTACTCTGAACTTCTGTTGCTTTATTAGTCTTTTGCCTATTTGATAATGACTCAGATTATACAGGTAAAATCTCTCTGATGAGGATGTGTCACTTTCTTTATTTTCTCCACTTTTTTTTTGTGTGTATATGAGACTGATTAGGTTGAAGTTCAAAATTCTTTTATCTTCCTGGTGATTTAAGCTTTTTATCACAACCAGTAAATTATTTGCAGAAATAATATGTTTTACATTGAAGTCAATCTTGTTTTGTAAGAGAATATGAGCTTTTAAAATTTAGTGTTTATATTAGTGTTTACATACTTTTACATCAGACTTTCTGTGACCACACAAGAGAACTTTAAGAAAGTAGAAGTAATAATAAGTTTATTGTGGTTTAGAAAAAAAATTTGAAATCCATGCTGTCTTCAAAAAATGTGTGAAATATGTACATTGTTGAAAAAATCGATGCATGAATTTCAAAAATTTTGCACCAAGATAACCTTATTTTGAAATCCCATTTTCCATGAACTTTTTGAAGTTTCCTCATATGTGATAGTTTTATCTCTTTAAACAGTATACAACTTGATTTAATTTTTTCATCCTCTCTATTCTTGTCATTTAATTGTCCAGCTTACCTATTTGCTTTTGTCTTGGAATCATTTCTACTCTCTTATTTATACTTTCTATTTTCCTTTGTTATTTTTTCTTCTTTCCTGATTTTTTTTAGTGTTTCTTCTTCTTTTTTTAAATGTTATTATTTATTTGAATGTCAGAACTACAGAGAGGGAAGCGGAAAGGGAGGGAGAGAGAGACAAGGAAAGAGATCTTCTATCTGCTGGTTCACTCCTAAGCCAGGCCAAAGCCAGGAACCAGGAGCTTCAACCAGGTCTCCCTTTGTGGGTACAGAGGCCCAAGCATGTGAGCCATTTTCTGCTGCCTTCCCAGGCACATTAAAAGGGAGCTGGATCAGAAGCAGATCAGCTGGGACTTGAGCTGGTGCCCATATGGGATGTGGGCAGTCTAGGCTGCAGCTTTACCCACTACACTACAGTGCCTGCCCCTTCTGATTGTTTTGAATTGAGTTATTATTATTTCATTTACCCTCATGATTGCTCTGGAAATTATACTATTTCTCTGATTTTTAATTGCTGATTTAGTGTGTCAAATATAAATGCTTAGTACAGGAGCAAAGTTAATAATAATTACCTCTACTCCCTCCTAGGGAAAAATAAAATATCACCATACAATTTAGCTCCTCTGCTGTTCATCCGCTTGAATACATTTGTGTCTAGTGTTTTAATTATGGATTGGTTTCTTTCCTCCATTATTGTATATTGATTTTCTTTCAAGTACTTTACATTGAGCACACTTTTTTTTTTTTTCGTTTCTTTGCCAACAATTTCTGTGATTTGCATACCTTCATTCTAGGCTCTCCTTCTTCCAGAAAAACATTGACTAGAAATGCCACCAGTGAGGATTCATTAGGGCAACAAGACAAGTGATTTTCCTTGTTGTCCTTGAAGAATAGGCTTGCGCAGGGACTTCAGTTGTAACTCGTTTCTGAGCCTGAACCTAAGACTCCAAAATTTTCATCTGCAAAGCTTCCAATTCATCCATCTTCTTACCAGTCTTGTTTCAGTTCTCTCTTGGTCTTTTGGTTAGGAGGATATACCTTTCTTTGTCGTGAGTTCATGTCTGCATTTAAACGCGTATTTATTATGCTTTCTCGTCATCGTTTCTAGATATTTGAGCATAAGATGATTTTTTTCAGAATATAACATGGCCCTTCAGGGTGTATCCTAAGCAAACTGGAAGATGGTGGGGAACAGCAGAGAGAGTCATATCTTGAACTGGAAGTTAGATTTAATATGCTTCAGAAATCATAATTAGATATAGAAGGAGAAGATGAGGGAGGCTGAAGACCTGAGTAGTCTCAGGACAGAAGTGAGCTGGTGCAGACCCTGGCCCATTTGAGTTGTGAGCAGGTTAGAAGCTAGCAAATGGAGGACTAACATGAGGAGTTAAAGGCAGATACAGATTCTGGGGACTCACAGGACATTAGGATTTGAGGAGGAAAGAAAGGAGAGGGCCTGAGATGACAGAAGTGGGTACTGATCATTTATAAAGAGCATCCTGTGATCAGATTCCACACTAGGACGGATGAAGGCTGCCCACTGCCCTGGGAGACGGCTTTTGATGCACACGCTGATCTTTGGTGCACTCAGTGATACCTCACTACTGTTGCTAACCAATATGGGGAGGTCAAGCAAGGGCACAGCTTCTGCACGCCTTGATTTATGCTTCTGTGCAGTCACACCTCATTCATTCACTCACCAATCACTTATCGAGTGCCTGCTATTTTAAGTATTTAGTACTATCTGAGTTGAGTCTCCAGGAGTTCAAATTTATTAGAGTGGAAATTTTTATATTTATTCATGTGGCATATAGGTGTCTAATGAACTTTATTCTCTCTAAATGTTACCCTATAGACAGGTGTTGAAAAGCCATCAATGGAGTAGAAAAAAAGTTTAGGTTGTAGTACTCCAACAGTTTAAACCAAATTAGCTTTATATTTCAAAGGTCTATAAAATGGTTTATTTTTGAAAAGGGAGTACGCTGCTTTACAAACATACTGTACACCAAAATATGTGGCACAATAAATTTTAGAGCTATGACTTTCAGGGAAAAAAGTAAATTATGAGATCAAGTTCTAGAGTTGTTTTGTTTTGTTTTGTTTTGTTTTGTTTTGTTTTGTTTTGTTTTTGAAAGGCAGAGTTACAGAGGCAGAGAGAGAGAAAGAGGGAGGTCTTTCATCCACTGGTTCACATCCCAGATGGCTGCAATGGCTGGAGCTGGGTCAATCTGAAGCCAGGAACCTGGAGCTTCTTTCAGGTCTCCCACACAGGTGCAGGGACCCAAGGACTTGGGCCATCCTCTGCTGCTTTCCCAGGCCGTAGCAGAGAGCTGGATCGGAAGTGGATCAGCCCAGACTTGAACCGGCTCCCATATGGATTGCTGGCACTGAAGGCAGTGGCTTTACCCTCCGTGCCTAGTGCCGGCCCCAAGTTATTGATTTTCTAACCATGTTTTTACTCAGTACCACAGTTTAGATAAAGGATTATAAAATATGTACAGTCATTATGGTGCACCAAGAAACAACTTTAATTTCAAAGAAAAAGAAAATTAGCATACTGAGTGTCATTGATATGGACTCATCTGTTTTCCCACTTGTAAATTGTATTTATTAATTATACCCTTGGGGCATGAGATTGAGTAAATACTTTTATTGCTATCTAGAATATGAGCTTTACACTGTATGTTGTAGGTGGATTGTGCAGAGCAACATATATATTTGAAAAGCAGAACAACAGAGAGGAGGAGACACAGAGATGCAAATGGCTGCCAACAGCTGGAGCTAGGCCAAACTGAAGCCAGGAATTCCATCTGTGTCTCCCAAGTGGGTGGCAGGGACTCAGGCAATTGAATCAAGACAAGGCTCCTGGCACATTAGCAGGGAGCTGGATTAGAAACGGAGTAACTAGTACTTGAACCTACACTCTGATATGAGATGAAGACGTCCCAAGGATAGCTTATCTTGCAGCACCGCTGCCTGCCCCTAGAGGAATATATTTTATTTGTAAATTCCTTCCTTCAGCTTTCACTGTTAAGACTTTATACCACTCTTGGTAACTGTTAAATTTAAAGCAATATGGTAAAAACCTGAAGTAGTTTTCAGTGTTTTATATTTAGAGAACCATCATTTTTTTAACTTTCATTTAATAAATATGAATTTCCAAAGTACAGTTTATGGATTACAGTGGCTCCCCCCATAATCTCCCCCCCACCCACAACCCTCCCATCTCCTTTTCCCTCTCCCATTCCATTCCCATCAAGATTCATTTTCAATTATCTTTATATACAGAAGATCAATTTAGTATAAATTAAGTGACTTTCAACAGTTTGCACCCACATCGAAACACAAAGTGAAAAATACTGTTTGAGTACTAATTATAGCATTAATTCACATTATACAACACATTAAGGACAGAGATCCTACATGAGGAATAAGTGCAGTGACTCCTGTTGTTGACTTAGCAAATTGACAGTCTTGTTTATGGCATCAGTAATCACCCTAGGCTCTTGTCATGAGTTGCCAAGGCTATGGAAGCATTTTGAGTTCGGCCACTCTGATCTTATTTAAACGAGGTCATAGTCAAAGTGGAAGTTCTCTCCTCCCTTCAGAGAAAGGTACCTCCTTCTTTGATGGCCCGTTCTTTCCACCGGGATCTCACTCGCAGAGATCTTTCATTTAGGTTTTTTTGTTTTGTTTTTTTTGTTGTTGTTGTTGTTGTTGTTTTTGCCAGAGTGTCTTGGCTTTCCATTCCTAAAATACTCTAATGGGCTCTTCAGCCAGATCCGAATGCCTTAAGGGCTAATTCTGAGGCCAGAGTGCTATTTAGGGCATCTGCCATTCTATGAGCCTGCTGTGTATCCCACTTCCCATGTTGGATCATTCTCTCCCTTTTTTCTTCTATCAGCTAGTATTTGCAGACACTAGTCTTCTTTATGTGATCTCTTTGACTCTTAATCCTATCATTATGATCAATTGTGAAATGAAACTGATTACTTAGACTAGTGAGATGGCATTGGTACATGCCACCTTGATGGGATTGAATTGGAATCCCCTGGCGTTTTTCTAACTCTACCGTTTGGGGCAAGTCAGATTGAGCATGTCCCAAATTGTGTATCTCCTCCCTCTCTTATTCCCACTCTTATATTTAACAGAGATCACTTTTCAGTTAAATTTGAACACCTAAGAATAATTGTGTGTTAATTACAGAGTTCAACCAATAGTATTAAGTAGGACAAAAAATACTAAAAGGGATAAAGTATTAAGTTGTTCATCAACAGTCTGGACTAGGGCTGATCAAGTCACTGTTTCTCATAGTGTCCATTTCACTTCACCAGGTTTCCTTTTTGGTGCTCGGTCAGTTGTCACCATCAGGGAGAACATATGATATTTGTCCCTTTGGGACTGGCTTATTTCACTCAGCATGATGTGTTCCCTAGCTATTTTTCTTTATTCATTTTAGCATATGGTTACCTTGATTTTATCTGGACTGCCTTAAATCATAGATTGGCTAATCAAATGGAGATTAATTATAGTCTGTTGATTTAATACATACAATGTGTGCAGTATAGAGAACCAAGAAACAATAGACTTTGATGGATTCTCCAAAGGTTTTGTTTGCTAGTTTCTTATATTCAGTGGAAAGATTTTTGGTTATTGGAGTCATCCAAAATAATTGGTTGTCATCTTTCTTCCTTGGTAAACTAAAACAGCGAGTATATTAGGAAAGCATTGGTGTGTTCTCAGCTTTAATTTTAGGACTATCATTTGTGACTCATTTATACAATTTTATAGTTCATATATATGATGTAGGAGATTATTTTCTCATGTTTTCTGTTAATTGAATATTTTACACCAGCTTTTATTTTACTCTGTGTGTATGTGTGTATAACTGTACTTAGATTAAAAACACATGAGTAGGCCGGCACCGTGGCTCACTAGGCTAATCCTTCACCTGCAGCGCCAGCACCCCAGGTTCTAGTCCTGGTTGGGGTGCCGGATTCTGCCCCAGTTGCTCCTCTTCCAGTCCAGCTCTCTGCTGTGGCCCGGGAGTGCAGTGGAGGATGGCTCAGGTCCTTGGGCCCTGCACCCTCATGGGAGACCAGGAGGAAGCACCTGGCTCCTGGCTTCGGATCGGCGCAGCACGCCAGCCGCAATGCGCCAGCCAGAGCGGCCACTTGGGGGGTGAGCCAGGGGAAAAATGAAGACCTTTCTCTCTGTCTCTCTCTCTCTCACTGTCTAACTCTGCCTGTCAAAAAAATAAAGTAATAAAAAAATAGAAGCTTCTAACCTACAATTTTATGCTTAGTAAGTATTACCAAACAAAAATACGTTTCCAAAAAATGTTAGTGAATTCATTGATGGGTAGAGAGATACACAGAGAAAACAACTAAGAAAACCCATGACCATCAGACCTGAACTGAAAACAATACTAATAGAAGTTCTTTACGTTGGAGAAAACTGCTTCCACACTAAACTTGAGTAAAGAATGAAAAACCCTGGGAAGAATTAATAATGTTAACACAATATTTTGTGTTAGTTAAAGCCTATCTAAAAATAAAAATATATGTAAACTTCCTGGATGAAAGGTATGAGGGTAGTAAGTGGAATTAAGCTGTTGCAGTTATTGCAACAAAGTGGTGAAGTTTCTAATTCATGGAATATTTTAATAAGTCATGGTGCATATTTTAATCTTCAGAGTGGACATGAATAGACTAGTAAAAGATTGCACAGCTCAGACACTAATAGTAGAGCAAATCAGGAATAATAAAAATACCTAATCAATCTAGTTAGGCAAAAAAGAATATAAAAGGAACTAACAGATGGGACGATGAAAAATAAATAGCTAGTGTTAGACTTGACTCCAGCTATACCAGTAATGGCAGCAAAAGTAAATAAACTAAATGCAAACTATGGCTAAAACCTAGTCCAATGCCTATTTTGTGAATAAAGATTTTTCACATCATATATATGCCCATTGACATATATACTGTCCATGACTTTTTTTCATTGAAACAGAAAAGTGAAGCAGTTGCAACAGAGATAGTCTGGCCCAACAAACCCTAGAATATTTATTATCTGGTCCTTGACAGAAAAAATTTATCTAACCCTAACTTAGATGAAATATATACAAATACCTTGAAAAGTACAGCTTACTAAAAGTGGCTTAAGAATGGACTTTAAAATCTCAAGAGTCCTGTCTTTATTTTCTTTTTTCTTTGGACAGGCAGGGTGGATAGTGAGAGAGAGAGAGACAGAGAGAAACGTCTTCCTTTTCCGTTGGTTAACCCCCCAATGGCCGCTGCAGCCGGTGCACTGTGCTGATCCGAAGCCAGGAGCCAGGTGCTTCTCCTGGTCTCCCATGCAGGTGCAGGGCCCAAGCACTTGGGCCATCCTCCACTGCACTCTCAGGCCACAGCAGGGAGCTGGACAGGAAGAGGAGCAACCGGGACAGAATCCGGTGCCCCGACAGGGACTAGAACCCGGTGTGCCAGTGCTGCAGGTGGAGGATTAGCCTACTGAGCCGCAGTGCCAGCCTCCTGTCTTTATTTTCAAAAACGATTCAGTAATTGTCTTAAACCTGTCCACATAGAGAGTTCATGACCCAAGTGGATTCACTAACAAATTATTCCAAATATTGAAAGAATAAATACTATCAGTCTTACACAGATTGTTCCAGAGAATCAAAAGGAAAAACACTTCCAAACTCCTTTTTTTTTAAGATTTATTTATTTACTTGAAAGGCAGAGGTAGTGAGAAGAAAAGAATCTCCCATCCACTGGTTCACCCTTCAGACGATCACAATGGCTGGGGTTGGGCCAGGCTGAGCCAGGACAGGAGCTTCTTTTGGTTCTCCCATGTAGGTGCAGGGACCAAAGTACTTGGGCCATTCTTCACTGCTTTCCCAGGCACATCATCAGGGAGCTTGCTCAGAAGTAGATCTTGAATTGATGCCCATATGGGATGCCAGCACTGCAGGCAGAGGCTTAACCTTCTACATAGTGCCAGCCCCCAAACTCTTTCTGTGAGGCTATCCCTGATGAATTTGCTAAGCACACTACAAGACATGATAAATAGGCCAAAACTCATAAAATAGACAAGGAGACTGCAGAAAAAATTTTAGTGAATTGAATCCAGGTAGATCAGGTGGATAGATAACATGATAAAAGATTTACAGATAGACGAGTTTGGTAGGTAGATAGATAGATAGATAAAGAAGGACAGGAAAGAGGGAGAGAAAAAGAAACATGAACAAAATTATTCTGATTTTGTTTCATACATGCAAATTATAGAAAAATCATATGTTCATCTCTATAGATACAGGTGACAAAACACTTGATAAAATTCAACAGTCACTTAGGATTTTTAAAAATCGTAGCAAATCAAGAGTTTTCTTAATATGGTAAAAGTCATTTAAAGTAACCATACAACAAGCATCATACTTACTGTAACTCTGAACACTTCCACACTGAGTTCACTGAGGCCATTCTTACAACTTCTGCAGGACCAAGGTCTAAGCCAGTGTTGGACCTGGCAGTATGACAGTACAGCAAGATTTAAAAAAATGAAAGCTATTAAGTTTGGAACTGAAAGAAACTGTCAAAATTTATAGTTATATGATAATGCATATATGAAATCCAAAAGAACCTACCATACAACTACTAGAATTAGTAAATGGATTTACCAAAGTCACTAGACACAAGGTCAACATACAAAAAGCAGTTGCATTCTTATGCACTAGCAACTTTAGGAAATGAAACTTAGAAAATATCTTCAATATAATAAAATATTAAATACCTAGAAATAAATCCAAGAATAAGCTAGCAAAATGTATATAAAAGCTCAATATTGAAGATTACTTATAACTTCTTGTTAAAGCACCACGTTTATATGTTTAGGAATGAGAGTCAAAAACATACTGAGTGGCCATTACTTCTGAATGTCTGACTTCTTTGAAGGGATTGAGTATAGATAGAGCTCTAATTTTAGTGCAGTCCTCATTTTTCATTGATGTTTAGTATCAAAACAGGTCTTCTGGGCACCTTTAGAAATATTTGATGCATCTTGGTTATCAGTCAGTAGTTTACTGTATTTTAACCACTGGATGTTATGAGATAGATGCTTGGGAATGTCTTGGTAATGTTGATCAGCATGTTCTTGTTCATGTCTGCTACTTGTAATTAGTAACTTGTATATTGATCCAAGTTTATATGTTGGACTCAAAAAATTTGTGTTAACTTTTAACATTTCTGTAAATAGGATTGTGGCCTTATGTGAATTTATAGCCTTCTGTGTTTACTAATATGCCCTATATTGTCCCTTCTTAGACTTAACATGGAGTCTTGACAGATTTCAGGGTTTCTTTGGTTTTAGATAAATAGATAGATAGATAGATAGATGGATGGATAGATCATAACTGTTTTAAATTAAAGTTGCCATTAATTTAAAAGTAAGAACCAAGATCTTTTAGACCCATATGTTGTTATCCTATTATGAAGCTTTGTGCCAGCCATTCTACATTAGAATAACATCCAAAGTATGGCAACTAATGGTGCAGATTTGATTATCTTGTATGGTCCCTCACTTGCATATCTGTAGCTAACAAAAAGATATTTTGGTCTATGTTTTGCCAAGGGAGCTCATAGTGTTTTAACTTTATCATTTTTCCTAAAAAAGTCATATTTGAAGTAGGTTACTCAATTGTCTATTTTCATAATTTAATTTGTCCTGAAATGTACAGTTCTTATTTGTATTTTACCACCCATGAATTCAGCACATATATTAGAGTTAATAGCTTGTGACAGGCAACTTAGAAGCTTTTTTTTTTCTTAGAAATTATATAAAGTGAGGATGTCTTTTTTTTTTAACTTTTATTTAATGAATATAAATTTCCAAAGTACAGCTTATGGATTACAATGGCTCCCCCCCATAACGTCCTCCCACCCACAACCCTCCCCTTTCCCTCTCCCTCCCCCCTTCCATTCACATCAAGGTTCATTTTCAATTCTCTTTATATACAGAAGATCAGTTTAGCATATATTAAGTAAAGATTTCAACAGTTTGCACCCACATAGAAACACAAAGTGAAAAATACTGTTTCAGTACTAATTATAGCATTAAATCACAATGTATAGCACATTAAGGACAGAGATCCTACATGAGGAGGAAGTGCACAGTGACTCCTGTTGTTGACTTAACAAATTGACACTCTTGTTTATGGCATCAGTAATCACCCTAGGCTCTAGTCATGAGTTGCCAAGGCTATGGAAGCCTTTTGAGTTCACCGACTCTGATCATATTTAGACAAGGTCATAGTCAAAGTGGAAGTTCTCTCCTCCCTTCAGAGAAAGGTACCTCCTTCTTTGATGACCTGTTCTTTTCACTGGGATCTCACTCGCAGAGATCTTTCATTTAGGTTTTTTTTTTTTTTTTTTTTTTTGCCAGAGTATTTTGG
Source organism: Oryctolagus cuniculus (assembly GCF_051225735.1). Lineage (NCBI taxonomy): Eukaryota > Metazoa > Chordata > Mammalia > Lagomorpha > Leporidae > Oryctolagus > Oryctolagus cuniculus. The sequence goes on along the minus strand of NC_142871.1, from coordinate 100,155,341 downwards.
CTTTCCATGCCTGTAATACTCTCATGGGCTTTTCAGCCAGATCCACGTGCCTTAAGGGCTGATTCTGAGGCCAGAGTTCTGTTTAGGACATCTGCCATTCTATGTGTCTGCTGTGTATCTCACTTCCCATGTTGGATCGTTCTCTCCCTTTTTTCTTCTATCAGCTAGTATTTGCAGACACTAGTCTTGTTTATGTGTTCCCTTTGGCTCTTAGTGCTATCATTATGATCAATTGTGAACAGAAATTGAACACTGGGACTAGTGAGATGGCATTGGTACATGTCACCTTGATGGGATTGAACTGGAGTCCCCTGGTATGTTTCTAACTCTACCGTTTGAGGTAAGTCAGCGTGAGCATGTCCCGAATTGCACATCTCTTCCCTCTCTTATTCCCACTCTTATATTTAACAGCGATCACTTTTCAGTTAAGTTTCAACACTTGAGAATAACTGTATTGATTACAGTATTCACCAAAAGTATTAAGTAGAACAAACAAAAGAATACTAAGAGGGATAACGCATTAAGTTGTTCATCAGCAGTCCGGGCAAGGGCTGATCAAGTCACCGTTTCTCATAGTGTTCATTTCACTTTAACAGCTTTCCTTTTTGGTGCTTAGTTGTCACCGATCAGGGAGAACATATGGTATTTGTCCCTTTGGGACTGGCTTATTTCACTCAGCATAATGCTTTCCAAATTCCTAACAGGGATCACTTTTCAGTTAAAATTTAAGCACCTAAGAATAATTGTGTGTTAATTACAGAGTTCAACCAATAGTACTAGAACAAAAAAAAATACTAAAATGGATAAAGTGTTACATTGTACATCAACCGTCAGGACAAGAGCTGATCAAGTCACTGTTTCTCATAGTGTCAATTTCACTTGAACAAGTTTCCCCTTTGGTGCTCAGTTAGTTGTCGCCAATCAGGGAGAACATACGATATTTGTCCCTTTGGGACTGGCTTAATTCACTCAGCATGATGTTTTCCAAATTCCTCCATCTTGCTGCAAATGACCGGGTTTCATTGTTTTTGACTGCTGTATAGTATTCAATAGAGTACATGTCCCATAATTTCTTTATCCAGTCTACTGTTGATGGACTACTGTTGATTTGGGTTGGTTCCAGGTCTTAGCTATTGTGAATTGAGCTGCAATAAACATTAATGTGCAGCCAGCATTTTTGTTTGCCAATTTCATTTCCTTTGGGTAAATTCCAAGGAGTGGGATGGCTGGGTTGAATTGTAGGGTTATCTTCAGGTTTCTGAGGAATCTCCAGACTGACTTCCATAGTGGCTTAACCAGTTTGCATTCCCACCAACAGTGAGTTAGTGTCCCTTTTTCCCCACATCCTCTCAGGATGTGTCTTAATACTGATAGCATCTTTTATGCTTAATTATTATCATATCAAATTGTGTGTGTAATCTATAACATGAAGCAAACTGTTATCACTACTAGCCTTCACTTCTACTACCAACCAATGTGAAGTCCCCAAATGTCTAAAATTCAAGTATTACCTTCTTCCCTATTTGCGGTTCTAAGATCCTCTAAGCCATAGAAGAAATACCTAAGCAGTTTCACTTGTAGGCTTTTTAACTGTTGGTTCTGCATATGAAGTACAACTCTTGCCCTTAATATTTGTCTTACCATTCCTGATTAACTCTAAGTTCAATTAGTCATTCCAACAGAAAACAAAATTCTAATATTGCGTTAATATAATACCTAGTAAAGGATTCAGACATCTTTCTTATAATATGAGGATCTCCATTAGATTGGAGCTTATCAGTTATAATTTTGTTGCTCCTTAGACTTATTATTTGCAGCTATAGTAAACTAAAAAATTCACTTCTCCTCAAACTTCCTACAGTTTAATATATACACCCAACTTCTGTCTTTTAGGATCATCGTTTATATTCAGGCATTTACAGTAAGAAACAATTGCCAGTTTTTCTTTGATGAATAAAATTGCATCTTTGGGGCAGAAATTTTGGCATATAGCTAAGATTTCACTCAGGATACCTGCATCCCATAATAAAGTACCTGGTTTCTAGTTCTGGATCTGCTCCTAACTTCAGCTTTCTTTTAATGCATACTCTGGGAGGCAGCAGACACTGGCTCAAGTAATTTGGTTCCTGCCACCCACGTGGGAAACTTGATTAAGTTTAGGCCCCTGGCTTTGACCTAGCCCAGGTCTCCTGGCTGCAGGCATCTGCGGAGTGAACTAACAAGTGCACGTGGAAGATTCTCTCTTTCTCTCCCTCTCTCCCTTTCTCACTCTCCCTCTTGCTCTCTCTGCCTTTCACAAAGAAAAGGGTCACCCATATTAAATACAACTTTTAACCTAAGTTTCTGTTTTATAGAGCAAATTTGGAGCTAAATAGTCAAGCATAACAGGGTACGTAATTCACTGGGGTGTAGGCAAGTTAGGAGACCAGCAAGTTACACAGCATATATAATGAAACATCATACACTCACAGACTCTCTTGGACTTAATCGTAAAATTTTTGCAAAAATGAAGATAAACTTTACCATCCAAAGATAAAGCCACTCTATGACATAAAAATTGGAAGGCCAGCACTGCAGTATAGGTTAAGCCTCCGCCTGCAGTTCCAGAATCCCTTATGGGCACCGGTTCGAGTCCCAGCTGCTCTACTTCAGTTCCAGCCCCCTGCTAATGCACCTGGAAAGCAGCAGAAGATGGCCCAAGTCCATGGGCCCCTAGACCCACATAGGAGACCCAGAAGAAGGTCCTGACTCCTGACGTCCACCTGGGTAGCCCCCAGCTATTGCAGCCATTTGGGAACTGAACCAGTGGATGAAAGATTCATTCATTCATTCTCTCTCTCTCTCTCTCCTCCCTTCTCTCTCTCTATCTCTGGCTTTCAAATAACTAAATATTTAAAAAGTACATATATATGCATATATATTTCTCTGGTGATTAACCAAGATTTTGTAATCTAACTTACTTAGAAATTATCCATTATTCAAATATTTTTATGGATTAATCAAATTTATTATTAATGCTAGGTCTAATGATTAATCAGGTAGGAGTATGTTTATGCTAACACTACAACTTAATGTTTATATCAAGAGTTTTTTTCAGACCTATAGTTCAATTTAGTTATATCTTTTTACATTTTCAGAATTTTAAACGTATGGGAAGAATTGTTACCTTATCTATTAAGTAAAACCAGGATAGGAAATTTGGAAATTCCATATTAGTTAATATCTCCATGCAAAAACCAACCTAAATCTTAAAAAATAATAAGATTTCATGCTGATACAGTGTGGAAACATATGTAAAACTCTAGTTTTTTATTTGAAATATTCATATGCTGCAAAATTTACTATTTTAATGTGAACAATTAATTTTTAGGGCATTTATAAAGTTATATAATCATCATCACTATGTAATGCCAGAATATCTCATCATACCCAGATACTTGTACCCACTGCAGTCATCTCAGTCCCCTCTCTTTAGCCACTCAGTACTAGGATAACACAAGTCTGCACTGTCTTTCTTTGGATTTGACTAATAAGATCATTTAAATGGAATCATACAGTATACAGGCTTTTGTATCTCACTTCTTTCACATAACATAGAATGTTTTCAATTTCATCTATTTTACATCATCATTTGGTATTTCATTCCTTTTTGTGGTTGATAATTTCACATTGTGTGTGTGTACAACATTTTGATTATCCATTTAAGAGTTGATGAGTATTTGAGTTTATAGTTTTGACTAATTAATAAGATTGATATAAACAGCCATGTATGTGTTCATATAGAAAAGTCTTCATTTATCTTGAGTGTAAAAGGTCAATTTAAGTAAAATCAGACAAAAAGTGTCTCTGAAGAATAGTGATCTTTATTTGGGAATATCAGAGCATTGCATTGGAAATACACTTGCCATTGTAAACCATGAGCATATTTGAAGAGTTTGAGGCAAGAGAACATTTTTAAATGTTAAATGAGTAGTGTTACATAAGATACTTTGAAATTGCATAAGTTACTTTGAAATAAATTCTTTACCACAAGTATTAATAATGCCACAAGAGTGGCACCAGTCCAAAATTGAACAGATGCTTTGCAGATAACCCCAAAGAAGTATTCTTTGTGTAAGTTTCAAGTAGCCTTTGTGGAAGGTTGTGGTTCTGTGAGTAGTTCTTACTATCAGGGATACATACATGATATGTCCTCCTTCATAAATGCTTCTCTCTCTCTCCCCCCCTCTCCACACACACATATTTAAAGGGCTTGGCAACAATGACTTTATTCTTATTTTGATAACATTCACAATACCAAAGAATGGTATTGCTGAATAATATGCTAGCGCTATCTTTAACTTTTTAATTGAATTTCTTCTCATGTGGTAGTTCTTAACTATATTTAACTTAACTGCCAAAATGTTTTCCAAAGCTGCTGTGTCTTTTTCTATTCCCACCAACAATGTTGAGGATTCCAGTTTCTCCAGATTCTTGTTAATATCTCTTTTTTATTATTTCCATAATAGTGCATGTAAAATGGAATCCACTTGTGGTTTTCATAAGCTGTTTTTAGGTCAAAATTATCAAACCACTTTGACATCTCCAAGGATTCACTTTATAGGTTTAGATTCGTCTTTTAAGGTTTTCCTGAGTTTTTATCAGTTTCTTGAAAATGGATTTTTCTTAAAAGACTAGCATATTCAAAGCACTGGTTTAGTTTCTTTAGTCCCTGGAAATGTTTATTTAACTCTATTAGGATTGTATAAACATGTGCTAATTTGTATAGATTGCTAAAATAGGAGATTTATTAATTTGAGAACCTTTGGTACCAAATATCATCTCTACAGCAAACACAAAGTAAAAGAATTGTATCATCAATTGAAAAGACTACATTTCAGCCGGCGCCGTGGCTCAATAGGCTAATCCTCTGCCTATGGCGCCAGCACCCCGGGTTCTAGTTCCAGTTGGGGCATCAGATTTTGTCCTGGTTGCTCCTCTTCCAGTCCAGCTCTCTGCTGTGGCCCAGGAAGGCAGTGGAGGATGGCCTAGGTACTTGGGCCCTGCACCCGCATGGGAGATCAGGATAAACACCTGGCCCCTGGCTTCGGATCGGCCAGGAAGGAAGACCTTTCTCTCTGTTTCTCTCTCTCTCACTAACTCTGCCTGTCCAAAAAAAAAAAAAAGGATAGGGGACTGAGGCCCAGAGCCTGTCCTCAGTGCTGGCCTGGGGCCAGGGCCTCTTTAAAAACAAAAGAAAAGACTACATTTTAATAAAGAGAACTAGTAACTCCAATTTTACCATTCACCAATAGGGCTAAAATTACATGGACTGAACCCAGACTTTGAAAGGCTGTTCTGCTTTCCGTATGCACAAGACATTTTATCATTGTAAACTTTTAGTAGCACGCAAACAGACATGCAGAAAAACTAACAAACCAGATTTTTTGTCATCTGCCACCCAGGATTCAATATATCTTTGATGGCTGCCATCCAACATATTTTACCAGAGGTATATCCCCTGCCATTGCTTCCCCCACTTTAGAATGTGTTTTTAGTCACAAGCACAGAAAAATTAGCGCTGACTTTTGCAGAAACCAGCACCAGAAACAATCAAAACAAAAACAAAATACGCATGGAAGGTAGTGAAAGAAAAAAGAAACAAAAACAGAAGACTGTTCTGAAGCCTCCTGGGATTAACTCTAGAAGCCAGGCAAAGGCATCTTCGTGTGCAAGCCCATGAAGTGCCCTACTTGGCTTAGCCAACACAGCTTAATTGGCGCAAGTGGGGAAGCATCTGGACATCTTTGGTGAGATTTCTGAGACTATGAGAATGTGATTCTTGAAATCCAACTATCATTTTAATTAAGTCATTATATCAAAAACCAAAAGGATCATAAGCTGATTCCCAGGATATTCTGAGAAACTCATGTATTATATGCACTCATATACATGTTTAGTCATTAGGCAAAAAAAAAAAAAAAAAAAGAAAGAAAAAAGAAGAAGATTACCTAATCTCAAAACCGGATAATGTTTTAGGTCTATAAAGCCATGGCCTGTTGGGTTATTCTCTCTAGTAGATAATAATCATTTGCCATTTATCAGTTTTCTTCAAATTAACATCTAGTCTCACAGAACTGTAAAATGTAAATAGTAAGTCAAAATCTTACATTTCCCATGCAGCCAAATGACCCTTACGTGGGCATGTTAGGTAATGCTCAACCATGGCACTAAAAGTTAAGACACCTTTTTTTAAAAAAAAAGTAGGTATCATTGGTCTTGAATCCAAGTTAGAGCTCTTTATTCTTTCTCTGAAGCAGTCATGTACTCTAAGATTGAGTTGATGTCAAATGGAAGATTAATGGGTTGAGTACTTTAAATTTTAGAGCCTTATTGGACATACCCAGGCCAGGTGTGTCAGATGACAGCTAGATATATTCATTTGGAGTTCAGAGCTTAGTACAAAGTGAAGAAAAACAATTGGAATCTGCAGAGTGTTAAGTAGGATGTACAGCTTGAGACCAGGTGAGACATCTAGGTTAATATTTTCATATGGAAGAATATAGGTTAAAGGGCTGGGCACTGAAGATCTCAAACATTTAGTGATGAAAGAAGATCAAGATCCTGCCAATAAAGGAAAATTGTGTGAATAAAGCATTTTAAATCCAAGAGAATCAAATGATTCTTCAAACGCATGACATGTTGGGAGGTCCAACGGCAAGGATTTAGAAGTGACAGGATTTTGCTGCATGAACTCATTGGTGACTTTGTTAAAAGCAGTTAATTTTAGGGAAGTGGTAGGGAGAGATCCTGATTAAAAATTGTTCAGAAAAGCATAGGAGAGGATGTCTAGATTACTGCTTAGGGAGATTTTTCAGCAAAAAGCCAAGCTGGTGGAAAAGGGATGATCAAAGAAAAAAATTGCTTTTTTTTTTCCCTTGATGTTTACAGGTAGATCATATCAAAGACCTTCTGTATGGGGGTAGATCACTTTTTTACTACATATAATTCATTCATCAAGGGGAAGGGTATTGTAGCAAATTTAGTGATGCATGGGTGCATGCTGATATAAACTATCAGAATCATAACCAGTGCAAAATAGAAAAGGAAGGCTTGGAGACAACCTCATGCTGCTGGAGACCCTGGAAAGCTTTCTAAAACACTGCTCTTGAGATACATCTTAGAGATTTGAGGCACACATAAATTAAAGGAATAGTTTTTCATGCGACTCTCTGTGGCAATGGCATTGATTTAAGCTGTGCCTAGTAAATATCACGGCCAGGTGTTGGTGATGTGATTTTCACATGTGTGCAGCAGTAGCACTACTACTCAATTGATCTTTTCCCCTAAAAAAATGGCCTGGATTATTTCAAAATAAATTAGATTTAGAATTTCAGTTATGCTGACCTGTAATTTATGGATGCATATATGTTTTTACTTTGTAAATATAGTTCATTTACCCCCAAAATGCAAGGCAGACGGATGGGGACTTCAGGAAGAGCCATCACGAAGAGCACCAGTGTAAGCGGAGAGATGTACACACTGGAGCATAATGATGGCAGCCAGTCAGACACAGCCGTGGGTACAGTTGGAGCAGGTGGAAAGAAACGGAGATCCAGCCTCAGTGCCAAAGTGGTTGCCATAGTATCTCGAAGGAGTAGAAGTACATCCCAACTCAGCCAAACAGGTGAGTGAAGTGAATTCAACTTAGACATCTTAAGGTTTTGCTGGAGAGACAAGAGTTTATCATCATGCTATGGCTTGTAAGGGGATTATAGCATGTATTTGATTATTCTTCACAAAGAAAATTTATTTTTCTGTCTCTAAAAATCTGTTAAATGTACTCATGTGTTTTTTGTGTGCAGCTTGCTTAAGGAATTATTTGTTTAACTGTAAAGTGGTCAGTTATTTTCCTATAAACCGAAAATGATAACATATGCAAGGAAATGCAAAGAAATATTAGACTTCCAAATTGACTTACATATGTGAAAGCAACAGGATTCTCCTTTTCAAAATGTTCCATGATCAATCATTCATACTTTAGGCAATGGTTATTTCTTTTTTATATAAAATAACGTCAGTTGTGCAACTTAAAATATAGTCTTCAGGCTACTGTGTGAATATGATAATTGAATTGTACTCGTTATAATTTCAAGTAAAGACTCAGCAGTGGTTTTTTACTTTAGAAAAATGGGTCAGTGGATTCATACAAAGAATGATGCTTTAATACAAGTTTGTGTTTCAAATATTTTTTTCATAAATCTTAAAAGCTTTATATACTAAAGGGATGGGTATGAGTATATATATATATATATATATGCAGAAAGGAGAGTGGCTACTTTTGTATTGTAAAAGTAAATAGAACACTACTGAAAATTACATAATATAATATTTGATCAGACATTAGATAATTCCAAAGCTGTGTGAAACCAAGGTAAGTGAAATATTGAATCTATTTAAATTGTCAGCACTTGTTTCTCTGCTTATAACCATTGGTTCCATTTTCTATTCCTTAAAAGCAAGATTTTGTTATCATAAAATTTCCTTTTACCAAAAAGCTTTCATAAGTTGCTTTTTATAGCTCACTCAGTATTCTGGAAAGCACTGTTTTCGGTTATACATTCTGCTAGATATATGAGTATTGACAAACATATTACAAGTAGGAAATTTTGAGCCATTCAGAAATTGAACTGGTGCATACAGCTATTTATCTGAACAGTTTTGTCTTAAAAACATGAGATTAAAATAAACCTACATTGGCTAGCATTCCTGAGATAGATCTGCCTCTTTGCCATCACATAATTTGAGCATTTTGCTGTGAAGGAAAATAATTTGTCTCTCTTAGGATCAGATTTCTTTGTAGTAGTAGGTGGCATTTTCACTCACTTACTGTTTTTTTTTTTTTTCCTTATGGTAGTATTCTTGGATATTTGTTTTGATATAACTGTTCTTTTATGGTATGGGGTGTAGAGAAGGTATTGATGACTAGACTCCAAAATACTTCACCAATTAGAATAAGTGGGAATGTTCTTTGATGTTTAGTTTCCTATGTGAGAAGTTGGAGGTTTATGAGATGGTTTATCTTCATCTCCCCATCCCCCCCACCTTTGCTTTCCCTCTGGTTAGGGGCCTCTCTCTAATGCAGTAGTAGAATAGAATGAAGTTTTTATTACAATAACGGATAGCATAGAAGAGCTGTACTTGTAACATAGCTTTGAAAATAATAAATTCTAATGATTATTGTGGAAACACTCAGCCCCTTCATTTGTTAATTTAAATTTTTTCCTGGTTTTAATCATGTGTTGACTTTAAAATAATATCTAAGTTTTCAGAAGTTCATTGTTAATAACTTCTAGAGAATACCCTACTTTTAGAGAAGAAGTTGCAATGTACAGGTGCAAAAAGGACACTGGATTATAAAGCTATGGTAGAAAAGTAGTTCTGCCCCAAGTGACTCCACAAATGTACTTCGACTTCTCTTAGGACTCAGTTGACTATAATAATTATGTATAATGGTGGGTTAAACTAGATTTCTTCCTATGAACTTTTCAGGTGTAAAATTTTATGTCTCTTTCTACTTCATTATTTTACCTTTCATTGGATAATCTATCCTTAGATGCTGTAGTTTTAATTTTTCTAGGTAAATGACAAATGTTGACAGTCCTTAGTTATCATTCCTCTTTAATGCATAGGGTGATTTTCTACCTCTTGTATCTTCCACTAGTGATTGTTTTCTTCCACAATGATTATATTGTGTTGCTCCTGTAGAGTTTTCACCAAAATTCACACTTTGTTATCCTAAGAATTCTAATTTTTTTATTGCTCCAACTTCTTCATATGAAATCCAACCTGTGTTTCCAGATTCTTCTCACTCAAGAAATAGTCCTTAATTTTTAATTTCCTCAGAAAAAATTCTACTTGGGTGTCCCACTTTAAACAAACTTGGTATTTCTACATCTCTCAATTTCTAGCCCTTCCAGTTTTTATACATGTAAAGTTGTAGAATAGTTTTATCTTTTTAAATTTTTTTCCTAAACTCTTCTCCAGGCTCATCACCTCATAACAGCTATCTGGTATGTATCCCATTTTAATAAATACCATTATAATTTATTTTAATATTTTCATTGTGAAACAAAACCCTTAATCTTGGGTTGGTGAGGCATTTAGGGGGCACTCCAAGTGATAATTATGACATACTTTGTAATGGTATTGATTGATCAAATATATGGAGAAGACAGAGTTATCTATATATTAAGACTAGCAGGAATAATAATTTGATAGAATTAAAAAGGAAAGAATGATCCAACATGGGAAATGGGATACACAGCAAACTCATAGAATGACAAATGCCCTAAACAGCACTCTGGCCTCAGAATCCACCCTTAAGGCATTTAGATCTGGCTAAAAAGCCCATGAGAGTATCTCAGGCATGGAATGCCAAGACACTCTGGCCAAAAAGAAAAAAAAAAAAATGACATAAATGAAAGATCTCTGTGATGAGATCCCAGCAAAAAGAACAGGCCATCAAAGAAGGAGGTACCTTTCTCTGAAGAGAGGAGAGAACTTCCACTTTGGTTATGGCCTTGTCTAAATAAGGTAGGAGTTGTGAACACAGAGGCTTCCATAGCCTTGACAGCTCATGACAAAAGCCTTGGATGATTACTGACATCATAAATAAGAGTGTCAATTATTAAATCAACAATGGGAGTCACTATGAACTTACTCCCACGTAGGACCTCTGTCCTTAATGTGTTGTACTATGCGAATTAATGGTAAAGCTAGTCTTCAAACAGTACTTTATACTTTGTGTGTCTGTGTGGGTGTAAACTGTTAAAATCTTTATTTAATATAGATTTTATCTTTTGTATATAAAGATAATTAAAAATGAGTCTTAATAAAGAATGAATGGGAGAGAGAGTAGGAGATGGGATGGTTTGCGGGTGGGAGGGTGGTTATGGGGGAAGAACCACTATAATCCAAAAGTTGTACTTTTGAAATTTATATTTATTAAATAAAAGTTTTCTAGTAAAAAAAAAAAAAAGACTAGGAGGGTATCCTAAGGCATGGTACTGATGTATTTAATAAAAATGTTTAATTATGCTTAATGTTTAAGAAAAGACTTTAAGGGCTTCTCTCATAGGAAGCTTCTTTGAAAGTCACCTTAAGACTCCCTGAACTGTCATTACAGATGACAGATAATTGGGAAAACGAAAAGCATTTATAAATAAAATATAACTCTTTTTTTCATGATAGACTTTAAGCACATCATTTTCTATGTTTGTTTTTATAGCCACAAATATACTCAAATGAGTATATTTGATTCCTGTTTTTTTTTTTTTTTTGACAGGCAGAGTGGACAGTGAGAGAGAAAGGGCTTCCTTTTGCCGTTGGTTCACCCTCCAATGGCCGCTGCATCTGGCGTGCTGCCGCCGGCGCACCGTGCTGATCCGATGGCAGGAGCCAGGTACTTACCCTGGTCTCCCATGGGGTGCAGGGCCCAAGCACCTGGGCCATCCTCCACTGCACTCCCTGGCCACAGCAGAGGGCTGGCCTGGAAGAGGGGCAACCGGGACAGAATCCGGCGCCCCAACCAGGACTAGAACCCGGTGTGCCGGCACCGCATGGCGGAGGAGTAGCCTAGTAAGCCGCGGCGCCAGCCCTGATTCCTGTTTGAAGTCTTGTAAAATTTATTTCAAAAGATGATTAGCTTAGTAAATTAAATGTGTAATTTATATGAAGATACTTTAAAATGCTCAAGGAAAATGGAATTTAAAGATATGTTTTTATTTTGGTCTTTTTTTTAAAAAAATTATTTTCATTTTATTTGAACAGGGAGAGTCAGAGGCAGAGATCGATCTTCCATCTGCCAGTTCTCCCCCTGAATGTCCACAATATCCAGGCAGAGCCAAACTGAAGGCGGCATCTAAGAACTCAGTTCAGGACTTCCATGTGGATAGTAGGGACCCAAGCACTTGAGTCCTCACCTGCTGCCTACCAGGGTCTGCATTAGCAGGAAGCAAGAATTGGACGCAGAGTGGGGACTCGAAGTCAGGCAGTACCTTAAAACCATTGCACAAAATATGCACCCCTAAAAATTTTTATTTATAAATAGTAGTAACTTTTAAATCACTATTATTATACTGTCTATTCATACCAAAATAGGATAACTTTTTTTAAAGACTTATTTATTTGAAAATCAGAGTTACACAGAGAGAGAAGGAGAGGCACAGAGAAAGAGAGGTCATCCATCCGGTGGTTCAGTCCCCATTTGGCCGCAACATCCGGAGATGCACCGACCCGAAGCCAGGAGCCAGAAGCCTCCTCTGGATCTCCCATGCAGGTGCAGGGGCCCAAGGACTTGGGCCATCCTCTAGTGCTTTTCCCAGGCCATAGCAGAGAGCTGGATTGGAAGTGGAGCAGCTGGGACTCAAACCGGTGCCCATTTGGGATGCCAGCATTGCAGGCTGTGGCCCTATTCGCTATGCCACAGCGCTGGACCCTAGAATAACTTTTAAACATACAATATATTTTTTTTGACTAGGAGAGTGACGAACAAGTAAGGTTACCAGTAATGAATCTGGGTGCTGCTACATCAGCCAATCTGGCTTGTCACTAAAATTCTATTGAAAAAGCAGTAGCTAAGTTAGATTAAGAAGGTGTAATACAGGAAAGGGAAATTTCAAGAAAAAAATTCCCTGACACAAATATATTTGGTAATCAAAAGAAGCTATAAGTAAACTTAGGGCTGGGCTTTAGAAAGTGAAAAAGTTAGGGGCCAGCATTGTGGTGTAGCAGGTAAAGCTGCTGCCTACAGTGCCAGAATCCAATGTGAGCGCTCTAAGTCCTGGCTGCTTCACTTCCAATCCAGCTCCCTGCTGATGTGCTTGGGAAAGCAGCAGAGGATGTACCCAGGAAAGCAGCAGAGGACAGCCCAAGTACTTGGGCACCTGCATCCATGTGGGAGATCCAGAAGAAGCTCCTGGCTCCTGGCTTTCTCATTGGCCCAGCCCTGGCCAGAGCAGCCATTTGGGGAGTGAACCAGTGGATGAAAGACCTCTATCAGTCTCTCCCTCTCTTTCTTTCTGTAATTCTACATTTCAAAGAAATAATAATGATAATAATAACAAAAGAAATGAAAAGAATTTTGTTTTTATAAAGATTTATTTTTATATTTGAAAGTCAGAGCTTCAGCTAGACCAGAAACAGCAGCAGGGACAAGAACCAGCACCCACATAAGATGCTGGTGTTGCAGGCTGTGGTCCCACCTGCTGCAACACAACACCATCCCTCAAAAATTTTATTCTATGTTTGTTTAATTGCACAACCTTTGCATGCAATATGAATTTTTCCCCTGCTGCTTTACTAACTGCGTGATATCCTCCAGTGGTGATAAACAAACAAAGGCATTATTGGGAAGGGTGCACAAATCTGACATATCATCCCTACATACACTCTTGAAATTAGGGTAACAAGTGTCATAAAAAATAAGTACTCATGAGCCTAAATGAGTATAATGAATAGTATATCTGGATTTCTATCATTCTTTCCATGCACTTTTCATTTATATATGTGTGTGGGTGCATAGTATTTCACTCCTTTGTTGGTCACGACATGGCAATGAAGTATTATTATTTGCATTTTGAAGATGAAGAAACGTGGAGAGATGAGCTAACTTGCTCAAGGTCCTATAATAAGAGATTGAGCCTAAATTTAAATCCAGAATATCTGGTGCCAGAGCACACACTCTCATCCACTGTGCTAGAAAGAAGAGTTTGAAAAAAATATTCAGTATACATCTATGTGCTTAGTGCATGCTGTACACCATTTCAGGCACAAGGCTAAGAGCTGGGAACAAAGAGATGGATGAGATGCTGTCCCTGCCCTCGAGGATATTACAGTGCAATAATATAAAAAGCACATACAAGAGTATAAAGGTTACATGTAGATATTCCAGCTATGTAAGTGGGAAGAGTAGGACAGAGGGATCACAGAAAAGCATGATGCACTCATGACATGGATCAAGATAAATAGGAAAATTACAGTGACTTAAAAATGATCCACGCACCCTCAGAATAGAAGGATCAGAACCAATATATTTTTAAGACATCTTTCAGTCGTGGTAAGCGCCTCACATAGTCTCCTCCTTAGGTGTACAGCTGGGTGCCAGGAGCAGGACATAGGCCCTTGCAAGCCCTAGCCCATTCCTGGTGGAAACACTCAACAAAGCCTTCTTCTCTCCTCCTGGAACTTTTAGCATTATCTATTTTAAAGTTGAGGCATTTACAGAAGGCTTACGTGACTGCCTCCTGACTGCGTCTGGTTTTCTACAAATTGGTGAGACAAGGAGTAATAAAATAGTTTTGTGAAAAAGAGAAGGATGAAGACTGGGAGAAAAATACAAATGTGTAAACCAACAAATTCCCAGTCCATGAGCACAGTTTGACTATGTTGGGAAATGGGTTTGTAAAAAAAGTTGGGGTCAGCCTTCAGTCTTCAGTAGCCCTCTGGAAGACCTTGCTCACTACCTGCTAGAGAACTTGTACTAAGAGAAGAGAGGCGCCTCCTCTGACCTCCTGGGAGCTTAAAGCCTAAGCAAGTGCAGAACTTCAGTGAAGTGCCTTGGAAGCAAGATGTGTGGGGCCTGGTATGTGAATGGCACACTGTGGCATAGTGAGCCAGAGGAATGGAAATGAGTGAACTTACTCAGGAAAAGGCATGAACTGAAGGTGGGCTCAACAAAAGACAAAAGTAAAATCGAATATAGAAGTACTGTACATATGTAGATCTAAATGTTCATTGCTGGCTACTTTTTTTTAAATGGGTATCTTACATACATAAAGGGAAAACATTAGGATTTATTGTCATAAAGAATTTGTTACAATAATACAAATCCTTACTCTTTCTGTAACCTAGAGAAAATATGGAGTATAATACATTTTTCACTCTATAAAGTGCAGTCACATTCCATAGATGTAAAATTTGTTTTAGTCCCTGCCTCCTGCCCCTACAGAAGGCTTTAAATGGTTCCCCTTGATTGATTAAATGCTCTAGAAACTCTTTTTGTATCTTCGAAGTAATTTTCTTGATTCAAGTTAATGTATCCATTTCATTGATTTTAATAAAATTTCTACCAAAAAAATTAAAAGAATTAAATTTAGGAGTAACCAATGAAGAAAGAAGGAAAAATAGGAAGGTGGGGGAGGGATGAAAGGATGTAGAAAAATTATGAGTGACTAAAGAAGAGGAGAAACTGGGTCCTAAGGGCAGCAAGAAGTTCAAAGTGTGGCTGGTTAATCCTACAGGAAGATCACAGAGACAAAGAACTACAGACCCTTGGATATGGTGACTGAAAACTTACTCCAGACCTTAAATTTGGATAGATTGGTGAGGAAGTGGTAAGGTTACAGCCTAGCACAGGATTCAGCATGGTCTAGAGCCTATTCCACTGTCTGTTGTGTCAGTTTGCCTCAGCTCCATCCTTTAATCCTCCCCTGATCCACCTCAGCTTGAATTTCTCTCTCTCTCTCTCTCTCTCTCTCTCTCTCTCTCTCTCCTCTCTGGAACTGGGCTAGGGCTCTTGACATGAATGTGAGGAGGAACTAGGACAGGAGGTGCTACAATTGCAGGTGCCCCCTGGGGTGGTTCTGAAGAGACTACTAGGAGATGGAATGACGCTTCCCCAAGTATCCCTAAAGGTTGTTCATATGAATGGAGCTGGGGTTCCGAAGATCTTGTGAACCTCCCTTCAAGAAGCTTATCATGAGGAAGAGTTCACCTGTGGGAATTCTTCTTTCTTTGATTCTACCGAAATTTATTAAGCATTTTTCATGTGTTACACTCTGTAATTGAGGGAGTAGTAGGAGTAGGGATTTGTGTGTCTCAGAATAAAGGAAATCTAAGCATTTTTCTTGCATGGAATGTGGAAAGACAGATTAAAAAGCTAATACAAAGAATTTTGATTCATGGGGCCAAGTTCTAGAGAACAGAGAAGTTAATTCAATGACACCTGTTTATTCTTAGGGTAAGGAAACGATGGTTCTTTCCCTGAGTTTGGTTTTTATTTTTATTTTTTCTAAAAAGAGGAAATGGTTGAAATGAAAGGAATAATCCAGTGGGAATATTGAAAATCTGAGGAAGCCTGAGACACTGGTCCTTGATCTTCTCAGGACAAATGAGGTTATTTGCAGATGGCGAAAGTGAGGAGACAGGTTGAAGAACATTGTAGGACGTTAGTTGGTCGAAGTGAAATTACTGCTGCACAGCACTGACATTCTGGCTGATTTTGAATTATTTAAATCATCCAAAAAGTAACATTTAAGGAACATTCATCGGCCATCAAGGCCACCCTTGCAGGCATTTAGTTCACTTTAGTGTTCTCTGTTCTCTAAGATGGTCGTCCTCTGTTTTTGTTTGTCCCCACTGTCTTGCCAGAGTTTCTGAGATCATCATAAAATTCTTTGAGATCATGTTGTCAACAATATTTAAGACTCTGAGACTGTTTAAAATCTGCCTGGATCTGGCTTCTTGAATTCCTTTTAGAAGCTTACCTACCGTTGGCTTCCATTTACTGTTTAACCCTTTCTGGATTCTCCTTTTGGGGGAAAATTGAAGTTCTATGCTCTTTTCCTATCTATTAATATTATCTCTTTCCAAGGCAATGGGCAAATCCTTTTCCTGTTCTTATTCTGATTATGGTTCTAAAAGACTTTTTATTTGTACTGGCAATTTATCTCTATGAAATTAAACAATTATTTCATTATCATCAAAGGTATGAAGCAGTTCAGGAGGCTGATAGTGGAACCTAAAACTACATTTTTTATAAGATTTATTATACATTTATTATTTATTGTACATTTATTTACATTTATTTATTATACATTTATTATAAGATAATATAAAAAAGATGTGTTTTGAGAGATTTGAAGTATATTTATAAGCATTCTGTTTGAAATAAGTTAGTAAGAGTTTACAAATGGCCAAGGCATGTCACTTACTCTTCATGATGAAATAATAGGTAGAAACTAACAAAATTGTCACTTCATGTCAAGATAAAATTATAACTTTAATTCACTTAGTTCTCAAAGGAGAATGCTTGAATAATCTAATTTCCTCATGCATAGGCCTTATTCTAAAACACTCTGGAGCCAGCGCTGTGGCATAGTAGATTAAGCCTCCACCTGCAGTGCCAGCAACCCATTTGGGTGCCTGTTTGAGTCCTCACTGCTCCACTTCTGATCCAGCTCCCTGCTAATGGCCTGGGAAAGCAGGCCCCTGCACTCATGTGGGAGACTGAGAAGAAGCTCCTGGCTCCTGGCTTTTCGACCGACCCAGCTCCAGCCTTTACAGCCACCTGGGGAATGAACCAGGAGATAGAAGACCTCTGTCTCCCTCTCTCTGTCTGTAACCTGCCTCCCAAGTAAATAAATAAATCTATTTTTAGAAATTCTCAATGTTGGCCGGCGCCGCGGCTCACTAGGCTAATCCTCCACCTGCGGCACCGGCACACCAGGTTCTGGTCAAGGCGCCAGATTCTGTCCCGGTTGCTCCTCTTCCAGTCTGGCTCTCTGCTGTGACCCAGGAGGGCAGTGGAGGATGGCCCAAGTGCTTGGGCTCTGCACCCGCATGGGAGACCAGGAGAAGCACCTGGCTGCTGGCTTCGAATCAGCGCAGTGTGCCGGCCGCAGCGGCCATTGGAGGGTGAACCAACGGTAAAGGAAGACCTTTCTCCCTGTCTCTCTCACTGTCCACTCTGCCTGTCAAAATAAATAAATAAATAAATAATAAAAAAAAATTCTCAATGTATGCAGACAATAATTATACCAAGAAGCTATCCAAAGCATTAAGTTCTCTTCCACTAATCTTTATCCAGTTTTCTTTCCAAAACTCACACAGGCAAAGCAAATCATAAAATAAATTAAGTGAGTACCTGTCTGGAGAGCATGCTTTATTAATCTTGGAAAATAAATGTTCTATCAGTCCTAGCACCATTTTTCCTCCTCCCAACCAATCAAGTTTACCAAAATATTCTCTGTACATTAAAGCTAGCACTGTCCTGTGAAAATTCTCTACCTTTTCTTTCACAAAAGTTAGTTTATAGTTACAAGGAAGGGAAGTGTCTTTAAGAGTCTAAGAAATGTTTGAGGTTTTTATTGTTATTGTGGCTGTGGTGATTATTAGAAATGGAAGACCAAAATGCCGACAAGGGGTATGAGCTCCCCAAAATTCAGAAACAAAGCTTCTGTGAAACAAAATCTCGCTTAAAATCTAAATTCCTTACCCATGCTACATTTATTTGATTCATTTAATGGCATAAGAAAAACATTCTGCGGAACATAATGTTTCATGTTCTTTGTTTCCTGAACACAACATCGTGCTGCCAGAAATGATTCTGAAGTCTGCAAAACCATCAAATGAATGTAAGCATGGGTTCCTTTATTTACTGTTGCTGTCTGGCTTAGGAATTCACTACTGTGAATAGAGATTCAATTCAGCTATAGTAACTCTTCTCAAGGGATGCCCTAATAAGGATTAGTATTTTCAAACATACTTAAGCTGCTCTATTTTTGCTGTTTTCCTTGCTCTGGACTATAAGTTTTAAGTTTATCTAAGGTATGGATATACATTTAGGTTGATTTGGTAGAAAAATGCTGATTTGGATGGAATTAACATTTATATTATTTTGTATTTCAAGATTTGGAGGAGAAAAATAGTTTATTAAATTTCTTCAACTCATTATACTTAGAGTCAAATACTTACACATAGTGATAGTTATTTTTAACTGTACTGAATTAAATTTTTAAACATGAGATGAATTTCAGAATGAGTGTCATTAAATATTTTAGGGATCTGAAGTTGTAATAAGAAATTTTTCTCATTATTTTTAAGTAGATGACCAATTTTAATGCATCCTCATTTAATACAAAGTGATTTTAAATAGAGATTGCTGTTTTATCTTATTAATGTGTTTCACATTTTTAAACACAGAAACATAAAACAGTAGATATTCTCCAAAATATCACCATAAACTATAAATTAAGTGTAAAAATATTAGTGCAATATTGGCTCATCTTTTTGCGTTTATTATTAATATTGGTAATAATATTAAAACCATTAGCAATAATAGCTGTGATTTATTGAGCAATTACTACATGCCAGCCATCATTCTAATTGCTTTCCCTGTGTTAGTTTCTCTAATAACACAGGGTATTATTAGTATTCCAATTTTATGGCTTCTATGACTTTTCTGAAGCCATGCAATTCTTAGAAATTGGAGTTTATATTCTCAGCCACTTCACTATAATGTCATTCAAGTGTATACACATATAAAAAGATAGTATTTTCTAAAAAGAATATATTTATTTGAGAGAGAGAGTTACAGATGGAGAAGGAGGGAAAGACAGAGAGACGGGTCTTCCTCTGCTGGTTCACTCCCCATATGTCCACAAGGGCTGGAACTGGGCCAATCTGAAGCCAGGAGCCAGGAACCAGGAGCTTCTTCCCCATCTCCCAGGTGGGTGCAGGGGCACTCTTCTATTGCTTTCCCAGGCCATAGCAGAAGCTGGATCAGAAGAGGAGCAGACAGGACACAAACCGGTGTCCATTTAGGATGCTGGCGCTGCAGGTGGAAGATTTTAGCCCACCCTGCCACAGCGGTGACCCCAAAGATAGCATTTTTATACAGCTTTTAAAACAAACATAGTTTTTATACTATTTAATTTTGTTCTATAATCTTGCCCCTTTTTCTTTTTTTACTTAAAAAAAAAAAAAAAAAGTGTGTTTAAGAAGACCACTTAGGACACCACTGCAGTAGGCTTATATCCAGGAAGATTTGGAACAAACTGGGTAGGTTCTGGGGGATTATTTCCTAGAATAAACAGTCCTTTGTCCCTAAGAGTGTGTGGGCCGTAGGCAGGAGGGGAATGTCAGAGATAAGGGTGTATGATTTGCCATTTACTGGAAGAGAGATTCCTGGGAAAGGACTGTATTTGTTAATTCTGGCCATATTGCGCTCAGAGCATCCATTGGGAAGATTCTTTATACAATTTGTGTATCATCAGTATATAAAAGGCAATCAGCTATGCTGATCCAAAGCCAGGAGCCAGGTGCTTCCTCCTGGTCTCCCATGCAGGTGCAGGGCCCAAGCACTTGGGCCATCCTCCACTGTCTTCCTGGGCCACAGTAGAGAGCTGGACTGGAAGAGGAGCAACCAGGACTAGAACTTGGTACCCATATGGAATGCCGGCACCGCAGGCGGAGGATTAACCAAGTGAGCCATGGTGCCAGCAAGAATGATTTTTGTTGTTTTTTTTTTTAATGGTTGAGAAAATGCAAATGAGAATAATGTTTTATGACATGAAAATTCTGTTAAAATCAGTTTTGATGTTCATAAATATAGTTTTATTGAAAGGTGGTCATGTCTTAGACATTTACATTTTGTCCAAGCCTGCTTTTGTGTTGCAAGCATAAAGTGGCCCATGAAGCCCAGTATAGCTCACTGTCTGGTCCTTTCAAAAGAATGTTTTAGAACCTCTCCTGTACGCCCAGAACATAGTTGCTGCAATACAAAAGGATTAGTTAAAAAATTAGTTTAAAAATGTATGTTTCTATCATTGTTCTCTGCTTCTCAGATCAGGAGTTAATTTACCCTACTATCATCCTACTTTCCTGCCATAATTACATTTATACTATGTGTCTATGAATACCGTCTCTCATTAGATAGAGTCATTCTCCATAATGAAGACTTATGCTCCAATGGTATGGCTCTTCAGATTTCAACTTTGCCTTGAAAACCAATCCCTGACTTAGCTGCTTACATAAAGTGGTAAAAGAACTTCCCTCAATCATGATTTTCCTAGGTGGGAGATCAGGGACAATTATTATATTATATCTCTAGGACTCAGCACAGTACCTGAACTAGGCATACAAAAATTTGCCTCAATGAAAGAAACTTTCAAAGAATTTTCTGTGTTCCATCACATTCTTCGTAAGTTACTCATTCCTCTCTTCACTCCAGTGTGAATTCTCTCCAGTTCCCCCAAACTATACATATTGTGATAACAGGAAGTCCACAGGCATGAATTTACTGGGTAAACTTTAACTTTCAGTGTAGGTCACAGATAGTGTGTAACTTCATTTCTTGCTATGCTCTAGCTGAGCTTACCTTCCTCTCAGGTTCACAAAACACACCTTAAAGCATGTTTCTTTGCATCTTTGCAGGTACTAATCCTTCCCCTAGAAATTTCTTAATCTGTCATCCTAACTGTTAAAACCCGTCTTTTCTTCAAGCTCTGTCCAAATTTCAGTTCTCCCCCGAGAGCCAAAATTAAATCTTTTATTCCATGCAAGACTACTTTGGTTCTCAGATGGTACTGCTTAAATACTTAATTGCTTCAGAAGTATCTGTAAAGATCCTATCGCAAGGTGAATCCAAAGGCACTGAAGGGTAGTAACCATAAATCAGATATGTTTTTGGTCTTGCATAAAAGTGCCTTTAATAGGTTAAAGAATCTCAACAAACACGTGTCTGGTGAGTATGTGTGATGTTTGCTCAGTCAGAAAATCATGAACACATGCTAGGTAATTCATTGACTGTATCATGGAATTTCATTTAGCATTGTGATATGCTGTTCTTAGTGCGTAAATTTTAAAAGCAATCTTCCTGAGTGCTGAGTTTTGTTATTCCTAGGAGATGAATATATCTTTTAAAGTTATTTTTAATAGGTAAAATAAATTTGCTTATTATTTCCCTGCCTCCTTGCCCTCTCCTTCCACCTCCCTCCTCCTCTCTCTCTCTCATTTATATATCACTTCCAAAGCACATGAACATTGATCTCGAAACATTTTCCTGGAATTTCCACCATTTCACTTTTAAATACTAACATTGCTATAAACAAAAGTAGATAATTATGATTTTAAGACAGTAACTTAATTCTTTTTTATTTTATTTTGTTTGGGAGTGTAGATTTTTGAATTTTTAATTTTTTTTATTAATATAAAGAGAGAAAATTTCATGTATTTCATAGGTGTGATTCTAAGAAGATAACCGTACTTTCCTATCTCCCTGCCTCCTTCAATCCCCCCTTCCTTCCTTTCTTTACTTCCCTTTAATTTTTGCTATAACTTACTTTCAGTTAACAATAATCACAGGCTTAATGCACCACAACCATAATGTTCAACAAGTAAAAAGTAGAAAGACTGCTATTGTACAGGAATATGTTAACTGTTTTACCATTACAAAGTCAAAGTAACATTTTATTATAAAAGTAATAGAAGATAAAATTTTGCACTTAGGAAAAATAACAGCTAATGATTGATAAAGATATTGCAGTTTCCAACTTCCTTTGACATACATTATTACATTTGATATAGGTTTGCCTTTTAACCTTAGGAAAATACTTATTTAAAAATTGCAAAATGTTCAAGTCTTTTGGAAATCTATCTTTCATTGGAGGATACAGACAAAAAATCCTTGCGGAAAACAGTAGCTGCTTTTCAGATAAGCTGCTGAATTCTTATTTGGGAAATAAACTTCTGATGTCAGGCCAGTACATCTTGATACTTACTACAAAACCATTTAAATCGTTAGGATTATTTTCTTACAACTAAATAATGTAGTACACACAATGGTTAGACATAGTTTCAATGAAGCTCAATAGACTTTATATTCTAGAACTAGAAGGAGATAAAAATATTCAGTATTCCAGATTCAAACTTAGTGCCCTAGATGGTTTTATAAGTGGAAATATCACCCTTCTTTTGTCTTAATGTAAAATCATAAAGCATCTGAAAACTAATCAAATAGTGACTAATCATATTTAGGAAGGTTTCAAATAAAAATTTTAAATTGTGCATGATAGCTAAATTGATTTAACTCTAAGAGACATACAATTGCATTGAAACACTGCTGTTTTCTAATGGTGTAAGAATGTAGAAGTATATTGACAAATATGGGAAAATCAATTATTATCCTTAATTTGAAATTTTCATCACTCTAAATCAAGCGGCAGGACAGAAACTTTTTTTTTTTTTTTTTTTTTTTTGACAGGCAGAGTGGACAGTGAGAGAGAGAGAGACAGAGAGAAAGGTCTTCCTTTGCCGTTGGTTCACCCTCCAATGGCCGCCGCGGTTGGCGCGCTGCGGCCAGCGCACCGCGCTGATCCGATGGCAGGAGCCAGGAGCCAGGTGCTTTTCCTGGTCTCCCATGGGGTGCAGGGCCCAAGCACCTGGGCCATCCTCCACTGCACTCCCTGGCCACAGCAGAGGGCTGGCCTGGAAGAGGGGCAACCGGGACAGAATCCGGAGCCCCTACCGGGACTAGAACCCGGTGTGCCAGCGCCGCTAGGCGGAGGATTAGCCTAGTGAGCCGCGGCGCCGGCAGGACAGAAACTTTGATCAGTCGATCTGCATCATGAAAACTGAAAATGGGTGCAGAGTCTCTAATGAGGGAAGGTTCTTGAACAGAAAGGGTGTTGATTAGAAATCCACAGGAAAAATAAAGCCAGGAGATAGTTAATCAACTTTAGGTGATTCAACCTGCTGCTAAAAATGCCAATTGCTATCTACAGTTTCTGCCTAAAAAAAAAAAGGTACCCTAAGCAATTATTCAGTTATTTTTAAAAACTGAGGGCAGAGCAAGGAGACATAAAATTTCATAAAGATTATTTAGAAAGTAGTGTAGGATTCTATGACCTTCAGGAAATCACTGGAAAATTACCAATCGGCCTGTGTATTTGAGACTCCCTGAGAAGGTTTGTGTGAATAGCAAAATCAGAGTAGGAAAAAAATGGCTTTCACTGTCAGGTCAGTTCTTTCTATAATCCTGTCTGCTCATCATATGTTTGTTTTCTTTTTCAAAGTAAAGACTGAAAAGCATTGTGTTTGGGGGGAAAACATCCATTTTCATAAATTATGTAATTAAAATTATATTGAATGTATGTATACAGAAAAAAACAAGGGGAAAAGGAGGATTCAAGTATTTTGGTGTTGCATTAAGTTAATTCATCAGGGTTATAAAACATATTTTTTTCCTGAGATATTTGAATTTGGGCTAGATATAATTGCAAGCATTAATTTTATTTCTTCTACTTTTTAAAAAGATTTATATTCTATTTATTTGAAAGGCATAGGGAAAGAGAGCGAGAAGGAGGGGTAGGGAGGGAGGGAGAATGTTTCTGTGTCCTGGATCATCTTCCAATTGGCTGAAAACATCAGGGCTGAGCCAGGCCAAAGCCAGCATCCAGGAACTCCCTCTAGCTCTCCCACATGGGTGTCAGGGTTTCAAGTGCTTGGGCCATCTTCAGCTTCAGCAAGGAGCTGGATTGGAAGTGGAGCAGCTAGGACCAGAACCAACGCTCCAATATGAGGATGCTGATGTTATAGGCAGTTGCTTAGCCTTTGGTGCCACAGTGCCAGCCCCTTTTTTTCATTTGTTCTTGGTATATCATAAGTGTACATATTTATGGGGTAAAGTACGATAATGTGATACATTCTTGTAATGTATGTATAATGATCGAATGAGAATAAATATTAATATTTCCTTCAACCTCTATCATTTCTTTGTGTTGGGAATCTTTAAACTCCTCTCTTTTATTTCTTTATAAGATGATACATAACATACTTGTGAACTGAAGGCACCCTGCTGTGCTGCAGACCATGAGAACTTCGTCCTCCTATATAACTATACTTTGGTACCTGTTATCCAAATTCTCTCTCTCCCTCTACCCTTCATAACATCTTGTGGCCACTTACTCAACTCTCTGCTGC
Organism: Oryctolagus cuniculus; assembly: GCF_051225735.1. Classification (NCBI taxonomy): domain Eukaryota; kingdom Metazoa; phylum Chordata; class Mammalia; order Lagomorpha; family Leporidae; genus Oryctolagus; species Oryctolagus cuniculus. The sequence continues at coordinate 100,130,600 of NC_142871.1, read as the reverse complement.
CATGAAGTCATCTTTTTTTTTTTGTTTCCACAAATGAGAGAGAACATGCATGGTTTGTCTTTCTGTGCCTGGCTTATGTCACTTAACATAATTCCCTCCAGTTTCATCCATGGTATTACAAATGACGGGATTTTTGTAGTAAGTATTGATTTTAATTCCCGAGTGTATATGCCTTGAAGAATGGGTCCTTTGGCAAGAGTGCCTGGATCAAAGCAGCCCTGTACTAAGTCAGCTCTGCTGGCTCTGTTCTGCCGATGTTTGGGGGCAGAAGCTGTCTCTCTTGGTCTCTGCCTGTGCTTTTCTCTTCATTTTCCACATGTCCTAGATTTGCTGGCCCAGATAGCACAATTCAGTACACATCCTTTTACTCTGTAAATGGCTTAGTGACGTTTTTACAAGTAACGTCAGTTGTCTGTTCTTTTGTCCTGCTTTTATATTTTCTTATGGTTGTCACTCATTGCATATCCTTTAACCAAGCCTTTGGGAAGAGCCTTGTGCCCTTTAAAAGTCAGCACTCAGTTCTCTTTGTGCTACACAAGAAATAGACAGCATTTTCCTTGCCCTGGAGTTGTTTACAGGCGCCTTTACTAAGCAGCATATCAATAGGAAAAGAGCTAGCCTCTTCTTAGAACTTCAGTTTACAAAGCTCTTTCAAGCTCATCATCTGAGTGCAAATTTATTGAAAGCTTTTAAAATAAGAGCCTAATCAGATTAGGAAATATAAGCGATGTATTAGCTGAGGAAAGCTTACAGAGGAAATTAAACTTAAATATATCTATGTACTCTTTATTTCTCAAGGTTTCCATAAACTTTAATATATTCTCTTTTCTAAACATTCTATTTCCAAATAGCTTTAAACTTAGAAAACAGAAATTGTGAGGTAGTAATACAAAGAGGTCACATATATCCCCCACCCTATTTCCCCTATTAACATTTCATATTAGCATCTTTGTCACAATTCATTAACTATACCAGTCTTCCTCTAATTTTTTTTTTTGGAAAGATTTATTTTATTTATTTGAAAGAGTTACAGAAAGAAATAGAGATGGAGAAAGACAGGTCTTCCATCCACTGGTTCATTCCCCAAATGGCCACAGTGGCTGGAGCTGAGACAATCCAAAGCCAGGAGCCAGGAGCTTCTTTGGGTCTCTCACATAGGTGCAGGAACCCAAGGGCTTGGGCCATCCTCTGCTGCTTTCTCAGGCACATTAGCGGGTAGCTGGATTGGAAGTGGAGCAGCTGGACTTGAACTGGTGCCAATATGGGATGCCAGCACTACAGGCCACAGCACCATCCCCTCCCCTGTTTGTTTGTTTGTTTTTAATTTAAACTCCTTTCTCCTTCTCTCCCCTCTCAGGGTCTAGTAATCACTGTTATGTGCTCAGTTTTTCAATTTTAGTTCCCACATGTAAGGGAGAATGTGTGGCATTTGTCTTTCTGGGTCCGGTTTATTTCACTCAACATTTTTTTCCCACCAACTGAGAATATAATCACAATAATTAAATACAATTTTGAAGGAAGCCAGTTATTTCAAGGTTCACAAACATAGCACCTGAAATTCTAATTTTTAAAAGAATCTATTATCAACAGCATATAGGATTTTCTAAGTAATTCTTAGTTGTATCCTACTCACTTCCCCCAAGATACTGAAAAAAATAAAATGCCAGCCATTATTTCTGTGTTAAGCTTCACCTCCCACTCCCCACACCCAACCATTAAAACTTTAGATCAGTAGTAACTGAAACCAGCAGTTTTTCTCACTGAACTTAAGTGGCTATTGTGTTTGTTCCGGTACCACTGGCAGTAATGTTTATGTAATGCGAAGCATTTATGTCATTCACTCCACAGGTTTTCCCTCAGGTGGCTAACAGCTAGTAAGAATGGCTAATACTTTTTCAGCCCAAATCATCTGATGGATCCTATGTAAAGAACTTGGAGTCTATTATCACATTTACCCCTTTCGGCAACAATGCAAGGTTGCTGCAAGAGACCTTGACTTACTACAGTGACTATCTCTAGATTTTTCAGGAGAAAAACAACTGAAAGTTGTCACTTGACCAAGATCACATAGTATGTGGCAGAGAGGACCTGAATTATTTCTCTCTGTTCCCAGAGCATCAGTTCTTAACCACTATGCCATGGCCTAAGTATGTTTCAGTTTCTGTTATAAGCTGGTTAAGCATATAAATACCTAGAAATATCCAAAATATGTCAATAGTCAGTATTTTGTCATATCTACAGAAATTTACAAACTGGGAAATATTTAATTTGGACTTCATTTTCCAAATTTATAAGTGATACTTAACAAAATGTGCATTCACGTAATTTTACACTCTAAGGCTAGGATAAAACACACCGCTGTGTTTGCTTATTCAATGATGTGCCTCACTTTGTTAGTCCTGTTTTGCCTTTCAAGAAGCTGAAACAGAGAGAGGTTAAGTGACTCGCCTTTTCCACAAGCACAACCCAAGGGCAGAGGTGAAATGGGAACACAGCTGTCGGGCATTGCTCAGTCTGTGCACTGAGTGAGGTGTGCCATCAGACATGTCGCAAGAAGTTACAGCGTCTGCCTCCACGACCCTTACACTGTGTGCCACCCCAGCAGCTTGATAAACTGGCTCGAATTCAATACGATTCCAAGTGTTGTTCAGCTAACAGTTTGAGACAGGCACTCGGGGTCGGCAGCTCTTCCTCTAGGCTGTGGTTCGGGTACCGGGCTCCATACATCTTAGGCATTTTCAGTTATGAAAGAAAGATAAATGCGAGAATGGAGAAGCTGTGTCTGATCCAAAAGCCTTGTTCTAGTTAATAGTCTAATACCGACACTGAATCACATGGCCATGCCTAGATGGAGCCTGGGAAACGTAATCTTGTCCTTGCAGCCACTCTGGAGAATGGAAAGGGACAAACTACTAATAGGCTGTCACACACATGACTTTAAAACTTTTCACTATAAATAATTCAAGCATTCAAGATTTAATTTTTTCTAAGAGTCTGAAAATACTGTTGGTTTCTTAATGTTACTATAAAAATCTGTGCACTGTCAATGTAATCTGGGAACCTTGTTATCCCAGTTTCAAAGCCCGTCAGATTCCAAAACTAGCCCCAAGATTCCTGTTCTTCCAGCAGTTTTAGATTTCCCTGGCCTTTTGATTCCTGTGGTCCAGCGTCCTCAGTCCCAATTCATGCAGACTTCATGAATCAGCCATGTTTCACTTTTTATAGCAAAAAAAAAAAAAAGATCGCTCATGTTCAGAACTCAAGATTTTAATGGACTATGATGAAGATCCCATTGGCAACAGAGGGATTAAAGAGAGGTGATTGGGATACAGTCACACAATATTTTGTTGTCTCTCAACCTGCTGCTCAGTAATTTCTTCTACAAATAACAAAAATATGTGTTTATGTAGCATTCACTGTTGCCAGTTGTTTTATCAATATGACATTTAATATTTCAAATAGACCTCAGATGATATGTTCAATTATCAGTTTTCCTATTAAGGAGGAAACTAAGGCAACCTTAGTTAAGTGTAGATTCAGTTTATTTAAGTAACTGCTGATCAGCAGTTTTCTCACCAAGGAAAATTTTGGTGACAGATTTTAAGCTAGTACTCAATTCCATTAAATTTATTTCTGATACTAGGTCCATTTTTTAAAAAGATTTATTTATTCATTTGAAAGAGTGACACAGAGGAAGAGAGGCAGAGAGAGAGAGGTTTTCCATCCACTGGTTCCACTGCTTTTCCAGGCCATAGCAGAGAGCTGGATTGGAAGTGGAGCAGCTGAGATTCGAATGATGTCCATATGGTATGCTGGCATGGCAGGCATCGGATTTATCCTCTGTGCCACAGCGCCAGCCCCAACTAGGTCCAGGACTCTGAAATATTTGGTGTGGTTAAAATAATTGTATTGATTACATAACACTTCCTTAACAGAAAAGTAAAATGCGTTACACAGTCACACATTGGACATTACTTATATTTGATATTTAGACACTCCATACCCCATTCTCAGGGTTTTCCTTTTTAAAATTTTTTAATTTATTTTAGAGGTAGAGTTACAGGGAGAGAGACAGACAGAGAGAAAGGTCTTCCATCCACTGGTTCACTCCCCAAATGACCACAACAGCTGGTGCTAGACCAGTATGAAGCCAGGAGCCAAGAGCTTCTTCTGGGTTTCCCATGCAGATGAAGGGGCCCAAGGACTTGGACCATCTTCCACTGATTTCCCAGGCCATAACAGAGAACTGGATCAAAAGAGGAGCAGCCGGGACACAAACCAGCACCTATATGGAATGGCAGCACTACAGGCAGAGGTTTAGTCCACTATGCCACAGCACAGGCCCCCCATTCTCAGTTTTTAAGAGTGAGAGAGTTTCTTTTTTTTAATTTTTATTTAATTAATATAAATTTCCAAAGTACAGCTTATGGATTACAGTGGCTTCCCCCCCATAACGTCCCTCCCACCCACAACTCTCCCCTTTCCTGCTCCCTCTCCCCTTCCATTCACATCAAGATTCATTTTCTATTCTCTTTATATACAGAAGATCAGGTTAGCATATATTAAGTAAAGATTTCAACAGTTTGCACCCACATAGAAACACAAAGTGAAAAATACTGTTTGAGTACTAGTTATAGCATTAAATCACAATGTACAGCATATTAAGGACAGAGATCCTACATGAGGAGTAAGTGCACAGTGACTCCTGTTGTTGACTTAACAAATTGACACTTTTGTTTATGTCATCAGTAATCACCCTAGGCTCTTGTCATGAGCTGCCAAGGCTATGGAAGCCCCCTGAGTTCACCGACTCTGATCATATTTAGACAAGGCCATGGTCAAAGTGGAAGTTCTCTCCTCCCTTCAGAAAAAGGTACCTCCTTCATTGATGACCTGTTCTTTCCACTGGGATCTCACTTGCAGAGATCTTTCATTTAGGTCATTTTTTATTTCCAGAGTGTCTTGGCTTTCCATGCCTGAAATAAGAGTGAGAGAGTTTCTATTAGTTGTTTTATTATGGTTGTCATTGTTATTATTAGAGACAGAGAGGAGAGCTCCGCTCTGCTGGTTCATTCCCACAGTGCCTGCAGTGGCTGAACCTGCACTTGGCCAAATTAAGGAGCCAAAGGCGCATCCCCTTGACATCACCTACTGCCTTCTAGAATCTGCATTTCAAGAAGCTAGAATTGGGAAACAGAGACAGGGTGAACCCAAGCACTTCAAAATGGGATGCAGGCATCTTACCCAGTATCCTAACCAATAATCCAAACAGCAGCCCCTGATTGTTTTATCTAAGGGAATTTGACATTAAAATTTTCCTAGGATTCTTTCGCTATTTAGAAAATAAAAATTGTGATTAGTATATTTAGTTTTATTCACCTGGTATTTGTACTCTCTAAAGCATATAGCCACATCCCAATATAATTGGCAGCCTTGTTAGTTCCTTGAACCTTTTATATAAGTTGAGCCACAAACTGTTGCTATTATATGTATAGAACCTGGATGCCAATATTTACACTTGCTCCCTCTCTGTCTCCCTTAAAATCCATTCTTGCTGGTGTCATGGCTCAGCGGGGTAAATCTCCACTTGCAAAGCCAGCATCCCACACCAGGATGCCAGTTCAAGTGCAGTCTGCTCTGCTTCTGTTCCAGTTCCCTGCTAATGCACCTGAGGGAGCCAAAGATGTTCCAGATACTTGGGACCCTGGCCCCTGCCACTCTGCTGGGAGGCCAGAATGGAGTTCCTGGGTCCCAGCTACAGCCTGGCCTAGACCTGGCCATTGCAGCCATTTGGGAAATGAGACAGTGGATGAAAGATTTCTCTCTCTCTCTCTCTCTCTCTGTTTCTCTTTCTCTTTCTCTCCCCCATCCCTCTGCCTTTCAGATACATAAAACACATCTTGAATTCATTCTTATCTGCCCAGTAACATATTCAGAAATTAAATGTGAGGAAAATCCATAGAACTGGAAAGCCAAAATGGAGTGACAAAACTATTATTATATGTTGTAATTACTCACTCCAAGTGCCACCAAGTGATAAGAAAGATAATACAGTATGGAAAGAAGGGCGAAGACTTCCATTTTATATGCTCAACTAAAGTTTTGTTTCCATTTTTTATAGAATAGTTCTAACTTCTGACAAAATGCAAATATAGGAGTAAAGGGACATATAATTATTTTCTAGCCAATTTACAATAGATTTTATGTTGTGTGAAAGTTTACACTTATGCCTAGCACTTACACACAAATCTCTTAAGTATTACAATTTAGCATAACCCTGTTTAAAACTTAGTTTATCATAAAGGATTTACTTGGTGTTAGTTATATGACTTAAGTTTTAAAACAATGAAATATACTCATATTTATTCACACTCTAAATTACTAAAGCAAAAATAACCCAGAAAAAATGGCAATATAAAATGCCTGGGCTTGAAAAACTCCTTAATTCAATTATTAGCCCTTGATTCTTTCTTTTTTCCTTTATATGCAAGAGCCTTGTGTAAACAAAGATGGCTGAAAACACCACTATAATAAGGAATTCATTTTTCACACGGATAAATGCTGTAGCAGTTTTGTTCTCAGATTCAAGACTGCTGCATCAGGAGACACAAGGTATATTCACCTCCTAGACTGCATGACAATTTAATACATATACACATTCTCCATATTCAGTTTCCCAGTAGTTCTTTGCTGTGGTTAAATGAATCTGTCCTCTCTGTTTATAGTTTCCTTCCAGCTCTATCTCTGTATCTACCTTGTCAATCCATCTTTCCTTCCTTCCCTCCTCAGCAAATAAAAATTGAGTCAAAATAAGAATAACATTGGATTGGCTTATAAAACACCATAGGAATTACTGTAATACACACAGTGACTCCTGATGTTGATCCCCAAATTAGGTTAAGATGTACTAGACACTTCTTCAGTCTAGACATCTCAAAAATATAAAGGAGAATGGATATTATTAATGTATTATTCCTCCACAAAAGCTGAAAGATGGTCCCAGCCCAGTATACACAGCTGTCCTGTGATACCCCAAGGATAACCTAACCTTCATTTTTTAAAATATTTTTAAAGATTTATTTTATTTATTTGAAAGAGCTACAGAGAGAGGAGAGGCAGAGAGAGAGAGAGAGAGAGAGGTGTCTTCCATCCGCTGGTTCACTCCCCGGATGGCTGCAATGGTTGGAGCTGTGCTGATCCGAAGCCAGGAGCCAGGCACCTCCTCCCAGTCTCTCATGTGGGTACAGGGGCCCAAGGACCCAGGCCATCCTCCACTGCTTTCCCAGACCACAGCAGAGAGCTGGATCGGAAGAGGAGCAGCCAGGACTAGAACTGGCGCCCATATGGGATGCCAGCACTTCAGGCCAGGGCTTTAACCCTCTGTGCCACAGCGCCGGCCACCCATTTTTTTTAAGGTAGAGTTGGAGAGAGAGAGAAAGGGAAAGACAAAGAAAGAGAGCTCTTCCATCTACAGGTTCACTCTCAGAATGGCTGTAACAGCTGGGGCTGGACCAGACTGAAGCCAGGAGCCCGGAGCTTCTTCCAGTTCTCGCAGGTGGGTATAGGAGTCCAAGCACTTGGGCCATCCTCTACTGCTTTCCCAGGCACGTTAGCAGGAGCTGAATCAGAAGTATAGCAGCCAAGACTCGAACTGGCACCCATGTGAGATCACAAGCAGTGGTTTATCCTGCTATGCCACAATGCCAGCCCCCATCCTAACATTCTATATCCAGTCAGTTGATCTCCAAGATGTATCCACAGAACTTAAACATTTCCTTACTACAGAATGAATAATGAATAACTACTTTAACTCCAAATCACTAAGCTCCAAGGATACTTGAAATGAATATTTTAAGATGAAAATGAGGGGCGGTGCTGTGGTGCAGCAGGTTAACGCCCTGGCCTGAAGCGCCGGCATCCCATCTGAGTGCCAGTTCTCGTCCTGGCTGCTCCTCTTCCAATCCATCTCTCTGCTATGGCTTGGGAAAGCAGTAGAAGATGGCCCAAGTCCTTGAGCCCCTGCACCTGCACGGGAGACCTGGAAGAAGCTCCTGGCTCCTGGCTTCAGATCGGTGCAGCTCCTGCCACTGCGGCCAATTGAGGAGTGAACCATCGGATGGAAGATCTCTCTCTCTCTCTCTCTCTCTCTCTCTGCCTCTCCTCTCTCTGTGTAACTCTGACTAAAAATAAATAAATCTTTAAAAAAAAGATGAAAATATAAAGAGAGGGTCTGGCGTTGTGGTACAGTGGGTTAAGCCACTGCCTACAATGCTAGAATCCCATGTGGGTATTGGTTTGAGTCTTGGCTACTTGGCTTCTGATCCACCTCCCTGCTAATGGCCTGAGAAAGCAGCAGAAGGTGGCTCAAGTGCTTGTACCCCTGCTACCCACATGGGAGACCCACAAGAAACTCCTGGCTCCTGGCTTTGGCCCATCCCAACCCCAGCTGTTGTGGCTTTTTGGAGAGTTAATCAGCAGATGGAAGATCTCTCCCCCATCTCCCTCTTTTTCTCTAACTCTGCATTTCAAATAAGTAAATAAATCTTAAAAAAAGGTTGGGGGGTGGCATACTCAGTAGAGGCTGGGCTTTGAAAAGGCAAGAGGTATCACACACAAGAGGAGAGAAACTAGATACCTTTTGCATCATGATGGAGAGAAGGGAAGGGATGTGCATGGGGATTTGAGGGGTGCAATGATCTCTGGCACATCAGACTTCAGTTAACTGCATAAGTGCTCCCTAAATCTATTGATGGGTGATCCTCAACACACTGATTGCCCTAGATCATAACTGAGCCTCAGGCATGACTATTTGATCAGAGAGGACATTTTTTTTTTTTTTTTGACAGGTAGAGTTATGGACAGTGAGAGAGAGAGACAGAGAGAGAAAGGTCTTCCTTCCTTGGTTCACTCCCCTAATGGCCACTACAGCCAGTGCTGCACCGATCAGAAGCCAGGAGCCAGGTGCTTCCTCCTGGTCTCCCATGCGGGTGCAGGGACCCAAGCACTTGGGCCATCCTCCATTGCCTTCCCGAGCCACAGCAGAGAGCTGGACTGGAAGAGGAGCAACCAGGACTAGTACCTGGGGTGCCAGCGCCGCAGGCGGAGGAGTAGCTAATTAAGCCATGGCGCCGGCCCAGAGAGGGCATCTTCACACTGAAAGAAGCTGCCTGATTGTCATTATCACCACCAACAGACCTGTGTTCTCTAAACTTCAGTCTCCTCTTTATGTAACACCACTAGAAAACAATTCACCGTTTTCCTACAGGTCTTCCCAAATAGCACAATGGCCCTCCTTAATACTGAATATGCCAGACTGTAGCATAAATTGCAAAGGTCATTAAATTAACATTTAGCACTCATAGAGTCACCAAAACCTCCCTAGAACATAGCAATTAGTATTATAGCACATTTCTTTTCATTAAATGTAAAATAGCTAAAATTTCCTGTCCGTTTGACAAGAATTTTCCTTCGAGGGTCCTGAGACAGAAATAACACAGTACATAAATCACAAAGTACTTCCCAATTTTAGGTTTCAAATACATGTTACTATGTTTTAAAACCACTTTTTACCATGAGCCCTGTTTGAAAAAGTTAAAACTTTTGTTTCACCCAGCTTTCTAGAAGCATTTTATGTTCTTTTAAATATATAAACCTTTACACAGAGACTTACTGTACGGTAGTTTTCAAAATTTTCTGATACAAATTGCATAAAATTTATCAAATTGCAAATTTAACAAATTGCAGTGCCTGGGCTAAAACAGAACAATTTACAAGTCAGTTTAATTCAGCATTGGATTTACATTTCTTAGCCTCCCAAATTCTCAAGCACAGGCTCATTGGGTCTGCTTTAGTTACCAAGCAGGGCTCCAACACCTGGCCTCCACCTCACCATGTCCTGAAAAGTCACAGGTAACATCTAGGATCATACATACCCTCTCAGTAATCACATCCAGGGCAAATTTCAAGATCCATTTGTGTCGGGTTCATTTGTAATACATTTTTTCACCTACCTTCTGACCAGGTTTATCTAAAATTTAGTCTTATTAGCAATTGCTTCAAGTTTATGTGAAAATTAGTCAGAATCCTTATTTGAAAGAAAATGCAGAGGATTTGTAGGACAGTGCCATTTAATGTAAGTTTATAAACACTAACTAATTGTATTAGTGTAATAGCTACTGGCCTTTTAGGTGTCGTATCCTGTCCTGGGCACTTTGTGTATGCAGTATCCATTCATCTCAGCAAACTGAGCAATTTCCACTTTGCGTAAGAGGGAAGTTAAACAGCCTATCATAAATCTTATCAGCCTATCATAAATCTTATCAGTGATTGTGTTTGGATTTAAAAATAGATTTTGTGTACAGTCTCAATAAAAGACAGAAATATGTATATGTACGTGTTTTACATGTGTGCTTACACACACACTCATACATTTATATATACACATATGTATGTAGTGTATGTATCTAAACAAAATATGGATAAAAGTAGTATGTATTTTTGTGTATAGCTCTTTGGTACTTAATAAATATCTGACTAAGTGTGAACATAATAATGTTTATAGTAGAAATGTTTTCTAGGCTTAGAAATCTTCCATTTAAATGATAATTTTTCCAAACTTCTTTTCAAACATGTTTTAATATTCCCATGATTTGGATTATGAGGTCTTCTTATGAATTAAAGAGAGTTTCAGGGCGGTACTTTTGTGAACTTTTTTTTTTTTATTTGACAGGCAGAGTTAGTGAGAGACAGACAGAGAGAAAGGTCTTCCTTCCATTGGTTCACCCCCCAAATGGCCGCCACAGCCGGCGTGCTATGCCAGTCCAAAGCCAGGAGCCAGGTGCTTCCTCCTGGTCTCCCATGCGGGTGCAGGGCCCAAGCACTTAGGCCATCCTCCACTGCCTTCCCGGGCCATAGCAGAGAGCTGAACTGGAAGAGGAGCAGCCGGGACTAGAACCCAGCACCCATATGGAATGCTGGTGCTGCAGGCAGAGGATTAACCAAGTGAGCCACAGTGCCGGCCCCACTTTTGTGAACTGTTAGCAGGTTGGGTAATTCAAAAAGAGACAGTGTATTAGTTTCTTACTAATCACTGCTATAATAAATTGGCAGAAACTTAGTGGCTTGAAACAATCAACACTTACTCTCATAATTTCATCTTTCAGAAGTGCGAAGTGCAGCAAAGTTTTGGCAGGGCTGTTGTGCCTTCCAAAGGTTCTAGGGGAAAATCCATTTTCTTGCTCTCCTAGTATCTGGGGCCATCCACATTCCTTGGTTTGCAGAGTACTCCAGTCCTCAAAACCAAGAAAGTCTGAATAAATCCATCACAACACTCTGATTCTGCAACTTCTCTCCATCTTTTGAGGACCCTTGAATTACTGAACCCCCCCCCATCCCCTACACACACGGAGAACAATTCATAATGATCTTATGGCTAAAGTCAGCTTATTAGCACACTTAATTCCATCTGCAATCAACCAACACACCTCCCCCTTGTTGTATAATGTAGCATTCATATTCATAGGGTATAGACATTAGGATGTGAATATCTGTGTGTGGTGGGGGGGGGGGCGGAGTGGATTTTACTTACCACAATGGAATTAGGTTTTGTAGAGTCTCATGTTTGAATCAATTGGTATGAATTCTGTCATTTTTATTTAAGATACCTCACCCAAAGAGGAAGTGCTGATCAGCAATAGAAGACGCATGAAGCAGAGAGGAGCTGGGAAAAAAGACTGAAATCATAAACTAAAGATCTTAAATCAAACACGAAAGTCCTATCCAGCCTGTCTAGTCTTTGAAAATTTAAATGAAATAAACCTTCATTTTGGTTTTCTGATAGCAGGAGATAGCTTAGGTGGAACTAAACACAAAACATTTTGAGTTTAGACCTAGAAATGATCATCTGTAGTGTTACCATCTGAAAACACAGAATAATATATTTGATTCAACCTTTTGGACTGGACAAGGCAATCTGTGTTTCACACTTTATCAAACTTATTCATCCCCAATGAAAAATGAAAAAAAAATATACTTTCCTGGTTCTTTTGCTAATCAGTATTATAGAAACTGTTTCCCTTCTGAGTTCTTGGAATGCTTTTCATTGACAGAAAACCACTTGCTGGTATGGTTTAATTTCGAATGGGGACAAGTATGGATTTTATTCATTTTGGCAAAGTTAGCATGCTAAATAAATAAATGTCAATAAAAATGAACAAACAATATTATAAATATAAAGTTAGGCACTACAATGTATGCACATGTATAATGAGAGGGGAAATGACAGCAAAATAGTCATTTTAAAAAGCAAACTACATAGCAGGTGTTTGGCTCAGCAGTAAAACATCACTTTGGATGTCTACATCCCATATCAGAAACCCTGAGTTGAAATCCTTGCTCTGCTTCCCATCCAGCTTCCCACTAATGCTCACCTTGGGAGGTAGCAGGTACTTTCCCTGTGTGGGAAATCTGGATGGAGTTATGGAATCCTGGCTTTGGTCCCACTTAGCCCTGGTAGCTGCAGGCCTGGGGGGAGAATAAGCAGATGGAAGAGTGATTCTCACTCCCTGTCTCTCACTTTTACTTTCTCCCTTTCTAATACAATAATATATAAAAGTTTATAAAAAACAAACTTCATAAATATATTCTGCTTATTTGAAACTGATTTTATACCCAATTGTTTTGTATACACGTACATCAGATAAAACAACTGCATGATAAAAATATTTAATTCATCCATTCATTTTGAATGACTTAAAAATGCATAGATACAATTCTTGCCAAAGTTATGTCTTGAAAGTTTGATTTCTGGCCAGTTCCTTATTCATCTATATGTGTACCATTTTTTCCATTAGTTCAAATTGCCTGTTTCATTTTTATGTAGCAGATATAATACAAACAGTATAGAATCTGGGGCCAGAAGACCTTGTATCAAGTGCCTGCTCATTCATTCCTTCAAAATGTGTTTATTGAAATCTGATATTCTCCAAGCATTACCTGGGCTTGGAGAATATAGTGGTAAGCAAGACAACACTTTCCTTGCCTTCATAGTCCTACAGTGAAACTAAACAGTAGACATAGGGTGGTCACCTCAACCTATTAATTATAGGTTAATTATAACCTATAATTATATATATATGTGTGTGTGTGTGTGTGTGTGTGTGTGTATATATATAAATGTAGGGACAAGACCAACAAGCAGACCACCTAGACTAGTGGCAGTGAGGTTTACAATAGGACCAGGAGGCAGAGTGAGCTGGACACGAATGTGGGGCAAAGGGGAAGAAGAGGACCTCAGACAAAAAGAAATGTGGACCAGGACTGTGATGTGGAAGCTGATAGTACTTTTAACAGGTAAAAGAAGGTCAGAACAGTAGCCAATAAGCAGGAAGGGAGAGAACAGTACAACATTCTGGAGAAGTAAGGGCCAGGTCCCAGTAAGGCCACATGAGCAATGCATTGAAGTTGGCTTTCAGTGGGGGACCATAGAAGGATTCTGACCAAAGCTAAGGGGTCATCTGATCAGCAGATTTAAAGCTCTTCCTGTTTGTTTTGGAGGATGGGACTGGAGAAGGGGGAAGTTAAGAGGAGGTAGAAGGAAGTGAATGAGGATGCAGAGAAATATTTGCAGTTGAAATATAAAGACTTGAGTTAGTAACTGTCTTCTCCTCCCAAGGATTTGGTGAGTGTGCTGTTTCATTGCAATGGCTCCTCTTTAAAACGTGCTCTCACGAAGCACTATCTGAGATGCACAAAATAAAGGTAGAGAGGATTCCTGATCAGTTGCTTTTATGCTGGGACTCATTTGTACTGTTTCTTTGACCACATATTTGTGTTTTCTTCCTAATTGTTGTAATGAACACAGTTTGCTTGAATACATACATTACCTACACTAACAGACTAGTTAAGAGGATTTTTGGGTCGTGACCAAGCTTCTTCTCAAACCACAGCAGGCTTCCTTCAGTAGATTTTAAAAAGTTATCTGATTCAGTGTTTGATGTGAGGAGAGGGGAAGGAGAGAGCAGCCTCCCCCCACAGCTTCCTTATCTGTGGACATCACACACATTCTAAAACTTGGCATGGGCAGCCTTCCTCTGTAGCTTCACGGAACCTACCCTTACAACAGCCTGCTGGTGTCAACTCATCCACTCTAGTCCTTTCCTCTGTCTCTTCAAGCCTGGCCACAGGTGCAGACCTCTCCTCTACTCCCAGCAATAAGAATGTAACTCTTTTGGCCTCCTGTTCTACCACCCTAATATTGCCAGTGGCATAATTTATCATTTCATCTGATTTTTTGCCTGTATTTAACTTTGTCACACTCACTATTTTAATAGCTCCGTGCCCCATTTGACAAGGTTTCTGCCTGTATAATGACAAGGATATGTATCCCTGAGATAGATTTCTCTGCTGATAGAGATATGGTAATGCTTTTTAAAATAGTCAAAAGAAGGGCCAGCATTTGGCATGGTAATTAAGACACTCATTAGGATGCCCACCTTACATCAGAGTATCTTGCGTCTGATTCCCGGCTCCAGCTCCATCAGAAGCTTCTTGCCCCACCTGGAGCGTTGTGGACATTTGGGGAGTAAACCAGCAGTTGGAAGCATCCCCTGGTGTGCATGTGCATATGTGTGTCTCTCTTCCTCTCAAATAAATTAATTTGTAATTTCTATTTATTTTCTTTTTTTAGTTAAAAATCAGGGAGACAGAGATCTTCCATACACTGATTCATGCCACAAATACCCACAAACAGCAAGTCTAGGTCAGGATGAGGCTAAGAGCCTGGATCTCAATCCATGTCTCATGATTTTCAGGGAACTGAGTACTTGAGCTATCACATGTTAAACCCTCCCCCCCCCCCCCGCCATGATTCACCCTAGTAGGAAGCTGGATCAAAAGCAGAGTAGCTGAGGGGCCGGCGCTGAGGTGTAGCTGGTAAAGCCGCTGCCTACAGTGCTGGCATCCCATATGGGTGCAAGTTCAAGTGCCAGCTGCTCCACTTCCTATCCAGCTCTCTGCTATGGCCTGGGAAAGCAGTAGAAGATGGCTCAAGACCTTGGGCTACTACATTCGTATGGGAGACCTGGAAGAAGCTCCTGGCTCCTGGCTTCAGATCGGAGCAGCTCTTGCCATTGCAGCCAATTGGGGAGTGAATTAGTGGATGCAGACTCTCTCTCTCTCTCTCTGCCTCTCCTTCTCTCTCTGTGTATCTCTGACTTTCAAAATAAATAAATGAATCTTTAAAAATAAAGAGTAGCAGGAGTAGCAGAGTAGCAGGAGCTCAGACCAGGCACTCTGATAAGGGATGTGGACCTAAGGGGCGACTTAACTGCTGCAACAAATGCCTGCCCATCAAATAAATAAAAATATCAAGCATTTTTTAAAATAGTCAAGATGGATAGGCATATAAGAATGATCATTCTGTAGAGATAAATTGCTGAAAGAGGCTCTACTCTATCTGTATTCCTCAGATGCTCCCTATAAAGTATTAGTTGTTTAAAAATTATGTCAAGAACTCTCATCTTTAGAAGATGCTAATCACTTGATTAATAAAGTTGCTTCATTTGCCAAATGGTAGTAAAACCACAGAACTCTCAACATTACTGAGTAAGCTTCTCTTTGGCAGCTGTGTTGGTTTAGTTCCCCTAAAAGAATACCCTGAAACAGAGATAAACTTTATTTGAGAGGCGAGCTCAGGAAAGCAGCAGTGTGGGTAATGCAGAAATAAGACAGGGAAAGGAAGTCAATTGACCTTTTTGTTGTTTGTGTGTGTTACTTAGGAGATTGTTGCTGTGTGGGCAGCCGCAGTTCACTCCCAATGGAGTTCTGTGTAGAAGTGTTTCCCTTGAGGATGAAGTAGCTCCTGTTTGTCCTTGGCTGAGGACTACTTGCAAAGTCCTTAAGTCTCTGACATATCAGGCTGCTTGATTTCCACATGGGCCCACCTGATTACAACAATTGGAAGGAACCCTCAATGGAGAGTGTGGGTGCCTACAATAAGACAGCATCCTTGCATATGGGAACAGCGGGTACCAAGGGAATATGGGACCACCAGCAGCTGCACTTTATACTTCTACACGGACTCTCCATCTAGATTTGTACAGTTTGGGCTCTGCGCAAACATACTCAAACAGTGTAGGTACAGGTGGGGGTGGCATGAATTGGGTGAGGTTATTCCACTTACCCTGATATTCCAAAATTTGCAAGATGTGTTGTGGACACAATTTTTAAAAATTTTCCTTAAAATTTTTAATTGTGATAAAATACATTTCTATAATTTTTAAGGTAAACAAATTTTATGTATTTCATATATATAGATGGAATGTAGTGATACTACCCACTCTACCATGCCTCCTGCCCACATAGCCAATCTGCCTCCTCCTTCCTCTCATTACCTCTCTTAATTGTTTTAAAGAGTTATTTATTCATTTGAAAGGCAGAGTTCGAGAGAGAAAGAGAGACACAGAGAAATCTTCCATCCACTGATTTACTCCCCAGCTGGCCACAATGGCCAGGGCTGGGCTAGGCTAAACCCAAGAACCAGGAGCTCTTTCTGGATCTTCCACATGGTACAGAGTCTCAAGCACTTGGGGCATTTTCCACTGCTTTCCCAGGCACATTAGCAGGGAGCTGGATCAGGAGTGAAACAGCCAGTACTTGAACCAGCACACATATGGGATGCCAGCATGGCAGGGTATGGCTTTACACACTACACCACAGAGCCAGCCCTTCTTCTCTTAACTTTTATGATGATCTATTTTCATTTATTTTATATTTGTAAGATTAACCCTACACTAAGGAAGCAGTTCAACAAATACTAAGAAAAAAACACTGTCCCTCAACAAGGAACAAGGACTGTAAACAATACAAATCGCTAAATGTCAGTTTCACTCCTATTTTTTGGTAATTACTAGTTACCACAGATCAGGGAAAACATATGGTATTTGTCTTTTGAGACTGGCTTATTTCACTAGGTATAAAGGTTTCTAGTTGCATCCATTTTATTGCAAAAGAAAGGATTTCATTCTTGTTTTTAACTCTGAGTAGTATTCTATAGTGTATATATGCCATAATTTTTTATCCAGCTCAGTTAATGGACATTGGTTCCTTCCACATCTTAGCTATTGTGAATTGAGCTGCAATAAACATGGGGTACTGATAACTCTAATATGCTGTTTTCATTTCCCTTGGGTAAATTCCCAGGAATGGAATATCTGGATCACATGGTAGATCTATTTTCAGCTTTCTGAGATATCTCCATACTGTCTTCCATAGTGGCTGTACTAGTTTACATTCCCACCAACAGTGGATTAGAGTATCTTTTTCCTTATATCCTCACCAGCATTTATTGTTTGTTGATTTCTGTATGAGAGCCATTCTGACTGGAGGGAGATGAAACTTCATTATGGTTTTGATTTTCATTTCCCTAATGGCTAGTGATCCTGAGCATTTTTTCATGGGTCTGTTGGCCATTTGAATTTCCTCTTTTGAAAAATGCCTGTTCAAGTTCTTTGTCCATTTCTTTATTGGATTGTTTGTTTTGTTGTTGAGCTTCTTGAGCTCTTTATAGATTCTGGATATTAGTCCTTTATCAGTTTCATAGTTTGCAAATGTTTTCTCCCATTCTTTCAGTTGTCTCTTCATTTTTCTGAGTGTTTCCTTTGCAGTGCAGAAGCTTTTTAGCTTGATATAATCCCATTGACTATTCTGGCTTTGATTACATGTGCTTCTGGGGTCCTTTCTGAGAAGTCTTTGCCCATGCCATTGTCTTGCAGAATTTCCCCAATGTTCTCCTCTAGTACTTTGATGGTATCATGTCATAGATCCTTGATCTATTTTGAGTTGATTTTTGTATAAGATGTATGGTAGGGATCTTGTTCCACACTTCTGCATATGGAGTTCCAGTTTTCCCAGTACCATTTGGTAAAGACACTGCCCATTCTCTAGGGATTGATTTCAGCTCTTTTGTCAAATATCAGTTGGTTGTAGATGCATGGAGTGATTCCTGGAGTTTCTATTCTGCTCCATTGTTCTACATGCCTATTTTTGTGCCTGTACCAGGCTGTTTTGATTATAACTGCCCTGTAGTATGTCTTGAAATGTGATACCATCATGCTCTGGCTTTGTTTTTGTTGTTTAAGATTGCTTATCTATTCAGAATCTCTTTGTGTTTCCATATATATTTTGTCATTTTTTTCTCTAGTTCTGAGAAGAATGTCATTAGTATTTTTATTGGGATTACATTGAATCTGTAAATTGCTTTTGTTTTATGGACATTCTGATGAAATTGATTCTTCTAATCCACTAACATGGAAGATTGTTCATTTTTTGTGTCTTTCTCTATTTCATTTTTTAATGTTTGGTAATTTTTATTGTAGAGATCTTTCAACTCCTTCATTGAATTCATTCCAAGGTATTTACATTTTATTGAAGCTATTGTGAATGGGACTGATCTTACAAGTTATTTCTCAATCATGGCATTGTCTGTGTATACAAAGGCTTTTGATTTTTCTGTGTTGATTTTATATCCTGCCACTTTATCAAATTCTCTTTTGAGTACCAGTAGTCTCTTAGTGTTATCTTTTGGATCCCCTATGTATAGAATCATGTCATCTGCAGATAAGGATACTTTGACTGCCTTCTTTCCAATTTGTATCTCCCTTTGATTTCTTTTTCTGGCCTAATGGCTCTGGCTAAAACTTCCAGGACTATATTGAATAGCAGTGCTGAAAGTGGGCATCCTTGTCAGGTTCCAGATCTTATTTGAAATGCTTCCAACCTCACCTCATTTAATATGATGCTGGCTGTGGGTTTGTCATGTATTGCCTTGATTGTATTGAGGAATGTTCCTTCTATACCCTATTCACTTAAGGTTTTTATTATGAAAGGATGTTGTACTTTTTCCTGTTCTCTCTAGGTCTTCTATTTTCTATTGTGGTCCCACAAAAAGACTTCCAATCTTGTTCTTCTGTCTTTGCCCAAGTTGTCTCTCAATGGCAGTCCCCATGGGCATGGCTGCCCCTGATAAACCTAGATAATACTACACAATCTAAGGGGCAGAGTCATTGTTTGCTGCAGTACCCATAGGCAAAACATTTAGTTGCTTAAATTTCCATCTGTTGCCATTTTAATTTTAATAAAAGTGTAATTTAGGTGTCAGCACTGTGGCGTAGTGGGTAAAGCCACGACCTGCAGTGCTGGCATCACCTATGGGCACTGGTTCAGAGTCCCAGCTGCTCCACTTCCCATCCAGCTCTCTGCTATGGCCTGGGAAAGCAGTGGAAGATGGCCCAAGTCCTTGGGCCCCTGCACCTACATGGAAGACCTGGAAGAAGCTTTGGGATCCTGGTTTTGGATTGATCCTGCTCCGGCTCTTGTGGCCATTTGGCGAGTGAACCAGCAGATGGAAGACCTCTCTCGCTCTTGCTCTCACTCTGTAACTTGTCCTTTCAAATAAATAAAGAAATCTTTAATAAAAATGTTTAAGTTAGATTCCAAAAAATCACTTGTAATTGTGTTAAGACAAGTTGAGTTTAATATGTATTGCTCTACCTTTTCTATACACATTGACTATAAAGTTTGTCATCCAAGCTGGAATATCTTTGAGAATAAAAAGGAGAAACTATAAACAATATGTCAGAAACATAGGCATAAACCAAGATTATCTGAAGTTTAGCAGGAAATGTGATCACTTTACTGCTGTTTGTCCATTTGTGCTGTGGACACAGCCCTGGAAGAAGAAGAGGAAAAAGCAGAATGATCTGAAGTCTAATCTTTCCAGTTCCTCAGTGCCAGTGTGGAAAAGAGGAGGAGTCATAAGGAGAAATGCCTATTATCATAAAATCATCCTGTTGCCACTTTTCCCCTTCCCTTAACATGCTGTCATGAAAAAAATTAACAGAGCTTACATAGGTTTTAGTGGAGAAGAACTTTAGAATTTGCTTTTGTTTTTGCTGATGATCGTAGTTTTTCCACTTACTAATATGTATGTCTCAGAGCTTCAGTTCCTGTCTTTGTAAAATAGAGCAATACCAAAACCAGAGAATTATGATTAGAATTAATGGAAATTTGTGTACAGCACTGAGCATAGGGCATGGCTAAGTAAAAAGTGGTAAACAAATGTTGGGACTTTTGAAAAACAAGCAACATCAACCGGAGAGAGAGGGAGAGACAGAAAACATTCTTCCATCTGCTGGTTCACCCACCGATGACCACAATAACCAGGTCTTGGCCAGACCAAGGTCAGGAGTCAGGAACTGTGTCCCAGTCTCACACGTGGGTGGTAAGTGCTCAGGCACCTGGATCTGCTGCTGGTCTCTCAGGCACATTAGTAGGGAGCTTGATTTTAAATGGAGCAGATGGGACTCAAACCACCACTCTGATACAGTCGCTCGCATTGTAGGCAGCACCTTAGCAATTGCACCACAACACTGGCACTAGTATACATTTTCTTTACCACTTTCCTTTCCCTGGTACTTACCTCCTGGCAGCAGGAGAGGCATGGGAAAGGACTAGGGGAAGGCAGTGGAAACTATAAATGTTTAATAAATGCATCTTAAAAGTAGTAATTTTGACAGCTTAAGTGTATCAGATAGGCATTAAAATGGCCAAATGTGTGCAATATACAAAATTGATGTGGCACTTTGTTCTTGCCCTTTAAAGAGGTGTCTTCTAGAAATCATGGATTAGTCCTCAGCTTTGCTTCTAGGATATTTCTTACAAATTGTCAAAACTATCTAATATTTAGGTAAGTAAGCAACATACTTTGTCATCATTTGATTGAAATGTGTCTTCATTATATGGTTTGTTTAAAATTTTGTGATTGCATAGCAGCTTTCAAATTGTGGCTATTTAGCAGTTTCCAAATTTATGAGCTGCTCCATGTTGAATATGCTATGATTTTTGTACTTCATGGGCTTATAATATATTACATTATAGAAAAACACTTTTGACAGAAGCAATTTAATCATACAACGGGTGTATGAGAAAGGGCTAGGGGAGAGGGAGGAGGGACGGAAGAGGGGGGAAGAGGAGGAGGTGAGGGAAGAGGAGGAGGGAGCAAGAGACAGAGTGAGAAGGAAGACTACAGAGAGCTCTGATAGATATTCCATCCAGAGACAGCACAAGTTACTCAAACGAGGTCAAAGCTGCTTTGGCGTTGTTTTTCTGTGAGGACGATACAATACTGATTCTCATTTTTTTTTTCCAAGACAAGCAAGGTAAGTCGATGTTCCATATGTGTATTTACTAAGTCCTAACAGGAGTTGCTAATTAATAACTTTTTCATAAAACTAAACTCAGAAGCCAAATGTCTGTATTTGCCTAAAGCTTTCAGTGACATGTAACAGTTTTCAAACAAAGACCATATTATATTTGAGATTAGCAGGAATTGAATGAGAAAGAAAAATGTAAAGATTTTTATGTGGTAGATGAAGTATTTATAAAATGATGCTGTAGCTGTAAGGTCATTTATAAAATTGAAAGATCGGAATATGATTCACTTTAAAGCTACAGTTGCAGGGTTTTAAAGCTGGATTTGAAGTTGAGCAGAGCTTATACTCATTCATTAGTGCCAAAACTTAACCTCTTTTTGTTATCACAAAGTAACATTTTTCTTAAAACAATTTTATTTCTATTTAAAATTGTGTCAACTGTATTGCATGCAACATAGCCCTTTTACCTACAGTTACATGAAAATACTTTATATGGACATTTCTTTTGGAAATTTCCAAGTATATTTACTTTGAATCTTGAGATTATAAATCACATTTTCTATTTAGACTCTCAAAAATTTTGCCTTTCACTGTTTTATATTTAGGTAAAGATCAAAGAAGTGTGCTTTTTTAGAACAGAAGAGAACATGTATGTTAAGGATTTGGTGAATTTTCAGAAATACATTGACTTTTGTGCTTTTGGAGAATTTATGAGGAGAAATGTAATTTGATAATTTGTTTCCTCGTTCATTTGCTTATTTACTCATATGCTGATGTCACAAGCAGTTTGGCTGAAATTTGAAATGTATTAGTGTCATCACTGGCGTCTGTGCCAAAGCCATTCTCAGAACCCTCTGGAAAAGGACATTGTCTCATAATTGTTTTCAGAACAGTGCTGTTCTCCGAAAGCTTAACATATCATCTGTTTTGTAGCGCCGATATTTGTCCATAACTTTCTTTCTTGAGTCTTCCTAAGAGGACTCCAAATCAAAACCTGAGTAAGAACACTTTTGCATATGAAGGGTGTTATAAAAAGTTTTCTTCATAGTGCTGTGTTTTGTTTATATCTTTATTTTGTATTCTTAGCAATACTTGCGTGGAATTATTTCCCAGTTGGTAGTTTAACACTTAATATTTAACTTCAGAAGCAGGGCTTATCCATGGAATGAAGGCATAAATATACTCAGGATGACCATAATACATTTGTGATTTATGTCTTCCCCTCCCCTAATTCCCAGTTTAGTTTCAGTCATTTGTCTTAAAAGGAATCTTAACAACTGTTTGGTTTCCTGCCATCTTCGTGCTTAACCAGCTCAGTGAAATGGACTGCTGCTTCTTATCTGTGCTTATTATTTATAAGCTGCAAAAAGTGCATTTTTTCATCTAGGTGAAAAGTTCCCTTTGTTCTCCTCCACACTTCAGAATTAGTATAAGGTCAACACTGTGGCATCCATGTTTTCAGATCTTTTTTCCCTGACTGACCAATTAATAGAAAGCTCTTTGGGTTCTGTGAAGATATACATGCAGAAAATGCTCTCACCAACTCACTCAATAAACGTTTTCTGATTACCACTCCCCTAAAAGCATTCGACAGGAAAGTACTGAGTACAGAGCATGTAGATTGAGATGGAAAGTTACATGGACGTGAATCGTTTCATTAAAAGTCTATGACATGCATGTGTGTTTTCACAGAATAGTTCATAGTGCATTATCGACTTGTTTATAGGGAAATAATCAATATTGGTAATTAGAGGAGAATATTACTTCTACTTAGGCTGGTCACAGCAGCTTATAAGGAGAGACACTTAAGAAAACATACTTTGGGGTGGTGTCAAAGGATTGGTAGGAAAAAGACATTCCAGGTGAGATAATTTAAGGAAAAGCGTGGAGGCAGAAAATGACATCTCATGAAGAGAGAACAGGATGTAGCTAGCTTGGCCAGACCAGAGAGTTTCTGTTTCTGCTGTAGTAGAGAGTAGTATAGATGGCAACATTGACGGGAATAAAATATGGAAGTACTGTAAATGGGATGCTACAGTGTAGGGAAGCCAGTAAAATTGGAGCTGCAGACCAGTATGCCTTCAGTATAAAAGTTAACCGGTCATGACTATAAAAATTCAAATGAAATGACAAGAATCCCAATATGGGGGGAGGCGAAATAAGGAAGAAGGAATAGGTAGAGGAAATAAGGCAGTAAAAGTCATGTTTTGATAGTGGAAAAAAAAAAAAAAAACCCAGTATCTTTACCAAAGAAAAAGAAAAGAAATCAGTAGACTGCCAGTCTGAGTTGGCAAATCTCTATCAGGGCTCAACCAGAAAAGCAAATCTGTAGAAGAAATGGCTTGTGTGATTGTGGGAGCTGGATAAGCAAGTCTGCAGGCCAGAATGCAGGCCAGGAGAAGGGGCAGGCTAGAGCCCCAAGGTACTGGCCAACCTGCAGCCCACAGGTGCAGTGGTCTCTTCATCAGGGAAGCCCCAAATCTGCTTGTAACGGCTTTCAGCTGCTTGAATCAGGGTCGCCCAGATCAGCGCGAATCATTTCCCTGATTTACAGTCAGCAGACTGTGGACTGTGATCTCATCTACAGAATACCCCCACATGGACATCTACATTGTGTTTGATTGAATAACAGAGGACTTTGGCGCACCCAATTTGACACATCAGAACTCTTCAAAGTACAGGAAACTATAAAGCACTAGGAGGATTTCTAGGTAGAAATAATTGGAAATGTATTGGAAATCAGTACTGAATGTCAGGAAGTTACTGACCTTGGAGATTTCACGGGAGTTATCCACGTAAAGATGATGTGCATGTAGTTAGAGTTAAGGATTCCCTCAGAGAATGCAGTGGACATCTGCATTCAAAATGAATGAAGAAGAGTTAACTAAAAGATGAAGTAAAAATGATTAAACAGCTGAAGAAATTTACATAGTAACATACAGCCATAGATGTCCCTCTATTAGCCATACTTTTCACTGCTTTTCCAAGATTCTCAAAGGAGCAAGGAACAGTACTGGTAATCTCCCCTGCTTTCCTCCAGTATAGATGGTACTATTGCCAGAGATCCGAATAGCACTGGCACTGGGACGAAGCCAGTGGTCTTTATCATGAACTTCGAAGGGACACTTTAAGTAAACAAGAAGGACTCCATAGTGCAGATATTTCAAGACAGTGGATAATAAGCATCAGAAGTACCACCATTAGGATTCCATAATGGAGAGACTTCGGGGACCTTTGTCCCACAGTCTCAAATGCCCTTTCCCTTCTTGTCTGATTGGCACGTTTTTAGTTAGCTGTCAAGATACAGCTCAACCTGCTCTTCTTTGCTGGAAAGTTCTTTAACTCACCCCAGCAGAGAAGCTGATTTGGTCCCCTGTCTCATTATTCACTTAGGCATGTTTTATACTTCCGATCCTATTGATAACAATTGCTATCAAACAGTGTCCTCCACTCCCAGGTGTAAATTCTTTTTTATTATGATCCCACACTGCCTACAACAGTACTATTTAAGTGTGTGGTATATGTCTAAGAAGTGAAGGTATGAGCATGCGTGTGTGTGTGTCTGTATGCACATGTGCTTGTAGAATCACTGTGTTCCTAAAGTTGTTATTAAATGCAAAATGTTTGTATTCCTTAAAGGTTTCTGGGGGAAAACAAATAAAATAAAATAAAAATTAGGGAAACAAGGTGGACCTGTATATACTTAAAAGCAGCTTGTGGAGGGAGAAAGCTGGGGAGTTCTAGGGTTTAAAGAATAAAATTAAAAAGAATAATATAGAGAAGGAAAGAGGAGAACTCCGTTCCTTCTGTTAGGAAGTCTACAGAGGAGGGGGGTACTCTTCTGATACAGAAGGGGAGGGGGAGAGTTCTGGTTAGATGCAAATGTAGTTGGAAGGAGAGCAGGTTGGAAGATTCCTGTCCTGGGAAAGAAACAAATGGATGTGGAAGAAATCGTGCCTTCTTCTAAAAAGATGAGATGGTTTTTATGTTAAAAATTTTAAACTGTCAACTTTACTTTTATCTAAAGCACTGAAAGATGTAACAATAAAAAGGGTTATTTCTCTCCTCTTTGTGTGTGTGTGTGTGTGTGTGTGAGATTGGAAGATTCTATCAGGAATGGTTCTTAACGACAGTTTATTTAATTGATATTTCACTTTTGTGTTTTCCACTCAGTCCTGTGTTATCCAGTGATTTATTGTACGTGCTATAAGTCCAAGTATGTGTCCTAGAAAAAGGGTCATAGGTTATTATTCTGGTAAACTTTCATTAAAACATTCAAATAAGAGCATTCTCCTCAGAAATGTGTATTTTGCAAATTCTAAGTTGTGTAAAGCAAATACTCATGCTGTCTTTCCTTCTGATAGAGCACAATTATGACCATTTTAATTAAGACTTGATACTCCATACATATTTGCATCTTACAGTTTAATATATATGTGTGTGTGTGTATATATATATATATATATTTAAAGTAGATGAATGTATCCCCAACAGTTGAATAAGTTCTCTGCTAAGGGTGGAAAACTAGATGGAATAAGGCAAGGGTGAAGGCTAGAGTTAGGAGGAAGTGTCATCTTTGAGGTTACACATGTCTTGAAGCACTGGGCAGCACTCAAGGGACAGTTGGAGGCGATAAGTATGCCTGAGCCCCTCAGTGGTCACCTGGTGAGGCCTCGTGTAGTGCAGAGTTCTTGATAACTTGGAGCTAGAACCTCTGGAGTTGAGTTCTGGTTCTGCTGTGATTGTAGCAAAGTCACTTAACCTCTCTCTTACTCATTTCCTTCATCAACAAGTTGAACGTATCTTGCAGGTAGTAGAATTCTTTATGCATATCATGATTATTTTACGAGATGCAGTGTAACCAGTAGACAGTCTAGGTTGGCCTGAGTCCAAAGCAGGTCAGTATATGAAGTGTTAGAAAAGGGTAGCAGTCTTAACAGTGGTCTCCAAACAAGAAGGTTCCTGCACTTCTGGAAACCTCTTTGAAGTTGCTTGGTCAGAACTCAAGAGTCTCCTGAACATGCCATGGATCTGCGGACTGGTGATGATGACTTTACGTATCCATATTGTATTGCAGTGTCCTTGTGAGGAAAATACAAAACTTATAAAAGAAGTTTCTCATTCTGTAATAAAAATCGCTTATATATTTTCCATGGCATTTAACCTTGACAAAATTAGCCATCATTTCTCATCAGAAGTGTTGAATATATTCTGGAGATGATTCTTTTCAACTCTGCCTTGCAGGGTTCCATTTTTTCTATTTTTTTTAAGTTTGTTAGTACTAAGCAATGATAGATTAAGCTTTTAAATATATAAAACAGTCTCTTTTTATTCAGATGGATTTAGAATTTGCTTACTTTCTTACTAAAAATATAAACCAACTTTGTGGACAAATACAGCTGAAATTAACTTGAATTTAGGATACCAGGAATATACAGTACTTCTCTTCCCTTTGTACTTTTTAGGGATGGTTTAAAGTAGCATTACTGAGAACCTTTCACTATAGTGCCTCAGAATTAGGTTTTCCAACAAAAATCCTCCTGTGTTGATGGAGAAGGATGAGACTAAGGTTGATTTCTCTGGACGGTGTCTAATCCTCAGTAATGGGCTCCTACTAATTAGGGAAACACTAAACAAAGGAGCTTCCAAAATTCATATTAAAAAAATCTATGCATGGATTTTATATTTTTGCATCAAAATAAACAGCTTTTAATTACATTTTTTCATGAACCTTGTGAATTCTGCCATACATGGCTCAGGCAAGGTTGTACCACCTGCCATGGAGCAATTCAGTTGAAACAGAGATATGCTAAAGTCACTGGAAGTTGAACTTGGCCTGTTGAAGTGTGAACAAATGGAGTATGACAGTGTGTATTCTTTCTGAAACAAACAATTCTGGAAATAAAAGACACAGTCCACTGCTTTCATGATGAGACTACCCTGTATTGTTTTTTGTTTTTTTTTTTTTTTCTTCTCACAAAAGGGAAACTGACTTTTCATCTACAATAAAATCCAGAGACTTTGGAATAGAAAGCTTCAGGCTCTCATTTTCATTGTGTCAGTAAGGAGCTATGTGACTCCAGGATAAAGGTTTAGCCTTAGGACACATTGAGTTCTTTAAACAAAGAGTTTGGATGAGATCATTCATTTTTAAAGTTCCAGGGCTAAGTTGCAGACCTGGTCTGTTCCAAAAAGGATTAAATTGATCCACCTATCATTTGCATTTCAGGGTTCTCAGCTCAATGTTTATTTTTAGTACTGCTTTAGTATTGCTATAAGCCTCAAAATACATTGTTAAAAATTATTATAATGTCAATTTATATCTGCTTTCATGGAAAACAGTCAGGTTTGTTTTTAGCTTACATGATAATGTTTTCCTTTTCATGGAGTGTCACCAACTATATAATCTTGGCAACATTGACTTGTTCCCACCTGCTGAAGTCTAATCTAGAATCAAACATTTTTGTGTGATTAACACAGAATGTATCCCTGACTCTCAAGATTGTCGTGGAAAATCAAGTTAAGACAGTTCCTTGAGAGTGCTAAGAAGGGGAGAAAGTGATGGAGTTTGCTCAGAATGTTAAATTAGCACTAACAATATGAACAGTCATTCCTACCTTTCATTTTGTTAACATTTCACTCTAGTTAAAAAATCTGCTCTCCCACAGAATCTGTTCTCCAACAGAATCATTAACCCCTGCCCTTGAAATGAGTTAGTTTTCCCTTCGGTGCAGCCAATGCAGTTCTGGCCATTGATAAACTGTAGTGTACCAAATTGTTTCTTCACCAGTACACCTTTAGGTTTCTAGTGAATTGCATATTTCAAGGTCTTGTTCATCTAATTTTCAAAAGGTGCAGGTACTAGGATGAAAATTAAAGATGTAATTTTTTTTAATAATCTGTTGTACAGTTTTTGCCACCAGGTGTTTTTTTATTTTCCACATGTTTTCTTTTAGTCTGTAGACATGCAACTTTATGTTTTATCATTTAAGCTTATTCCTGTTACAGTTAGTGGAAAAGGAGGTGGCCAGCACTTCCTCTAGTCTTTCCTACACAGGCTCAAATTAACTCCCTTGTATGTTGGTTATATTCTTCCCAGTCATAGACTCATTATCAGTGCCACTCAACCCATCCCCAGGTTACTACCAAATTACCACAGTTTTCTCCCTTTGCCAGTTTTCCCCCTCGGAGTGCTCATACTCTGAGGTAGGGTTTGATCTCATTGCCATCCTGAAGTGAAGCAGTCAACAGCATTTTTTTAAAGGAGTAAGACTAGGTCAGAATCCTATTGTGCTGATGGCCACTCACACTTGGGATCTTTTGACGTTTCTGCTTCGTTTTCCCTCCCTCATCCCCTCTGCATTTCATTCTGTCTCTCCTTAGGTGCTTCCAGATTTGTCCTGAATTTATTGACATCCCTCCTTCTGTGCCTTCTACATAATCTTGATATCTTTTCTTCTTCCCCTAAACAAAAAATTACCTTTCTGATCACTCAGTAAATAGGTACTACCGGTTTTTTTTTTTTTTTTTTTTTTTTTTTAGTTCTTTCTCTTTCCTCTAGAATAGGTGTTTCAGTTGGTGTTAGAAATTGATCTGATGGGCCGGCACTGCGGCTCACTAGGCTAATCCTCCGCCTAGCGGCGCCGGCACACCCGGTTCTAGTCCCGGTTGGGGCGCCGGATTCTGTCCCGGTTGCCCCTCTTCCAGGCCAGCTCTCTGCTGTGGCCAGGGAGTGCAGTGGAGGATGGCCCAAGTGCTTGGGCCCTGCACCCCATGGGAGACCAGGAGAAGTACCTGGCTCCTGCCATCGGATCGGATCAGCGTGGTGCGCCGGCCAGCCGCGGCGGCCATTGGAGGGTGAACCAACGGCAAAGGAAGACCTTCCTCTCTGTCTCTCTCTCTCACTGTCCACTCTGCCTGTCAAAAAAAAAAAAAAAAAGAAAGAAATTGATCTGATGAACTACCCTGTACCAACCATGTGTATTTTGTAGGCACAAATACAATTATAATACAACAAATGACAATTACTATTTCAGGAGAAAGCAGCCACCCTAAGGCATTTTTTTTCACAGTTGAATTTGCATCTTTTGCATTGACACAGAATCTTCCCAGATTGTATCCAAGTCTCACAGGAGGCTTAGAAGAATAGGGACGGTCAGTTGTGATTGTTTTGTAGCTAAGATACAGCCTTGTGTGTAATCTCTGCAGTATTTGCTGGCTTGCTCCCTGGAAGTTTGCTAGTGAACATGTTTGTAACCTTCGCCAACTGAATTGTAAGTATCCTGTCTGCTATTAAAATTCCAAACGTCCCTATTAATTAAATGGAAATTGGACTGCTAAAAAACTTGCCAGTGGCACAGATGCCTCTCACTCAGATACTTCCTACCTCTTGCTTTTATAAACACAAAAGAAAGGAGATGGCTGTTAGTGCATCTGAATTGACAGCCTCTTTCTCTTGAAAATTCTAGAGCTGTTGAGTTCCATTCTTACAAGGTGAAAGACTGGCACCAGAACCCCACTTTTCTTCGGAATCTGCTTAGTTCAGATCTTAGCAAATGATGCTTTTACATTCTATTAAAGTATGTAGAAAAAACATTCAACCAATTATGTGAGGATCCTAAACCACTCAATACAGTATGTGCTAGGACATTCCAGTGATATTCTGTGAAGTGTAGGTTCTGCTGCCCTGCTGTTATCCCACCCCACTTCCATGAGGAAACCTCTGTCCGAGTCTGTAGGTTTCATAATGCCTGGTGTGCTTGCATGGAGGACCATCCCCCATGGAAAGCACTGAGGTTGAGTCCTCAGAGGTATGTGCATGGAGTAGGATGGTTAGTTTCCCTGAAAGGTTATTGGTTCAGGCTACACCGAGTTCCTCAAATAAGCAACTACTCTGATATCACTGAGCACCAGATTTTTGCGAATCCTGGAGGCTGAGACGCTGTGAGCGCCCTCTCCCAGTGGTAACTAATTACATAAGCCAGGTCTCTCCTGGATAGGTTGCACTCCTGTCTCCGGTTCTCCCAAGAATTGCTGCCTATGTCTTTAAGTTGTCCTGCTGCATATCCCAGAAAGGCATTTTGCATATACAAAAATACTTTATACTGTAAAGATGTCCCAATTTTGATGGAAATTCATTAATTCACCTCAAGAGCTCTGGTGAGTCACACAGAGGCCTGTTTTGTTTTATAGAATGGAAAATAAAGGTCTATTCATTGACCTTATGATCTAAAACTCCCTCTGCATCCTTAACAACTTATGCAGAACACTGATTACTACATCGTCATTGCGGGCTCCATATGCACGTGTTTGTTTCAGAATGTTGGGCTTCTAGGAAGGACTCCTCTGTTCTACCGTGCAGAGTACCTTTGCTTGCGAGAATGTTTCCCTCTAGCTTTACATTCTCTGAGACTTCATAGGGAAGAAACATTTCCTTTAACTCTATGAAGAGCTTTCCAAATGTGAAACTACAGAGGAACTGCTTCGATAAAAGTCCCGTAGCCAAAGATAAAGAATTGAGAGTATGCTTTGAAAACATTTTTTTTTTTTACATTAAAAACCCACACCAGGTTTATTTAGAATACCAGCTACTAGGGTATAGAATGGGGATGCTATAACAACATCCACAGATAGAGGGGCTTAACTGAAACTCACATATAAGTGGGGAGTCCAGCCAGAGGCTGTTCCTGTGACACCACCAGGCCAAGGGCCTAGGATTCCCCAGCTTCAACAAGTGCTCCCATTCTGAGGCCTGAAATAGCCACGCCCATCCCTACAGTCTTGGGACAATGTAGGAGGATCTGATAAAGGAGGTGGGAATTGTGGTTAGCTTCTAAAGGTAGGAGGATGGGAGAATTGCTACTACTAAGAAAAAAGGTGAGAATGGGTATTAGAGGGGCCAGTTTTGTGGCACAATGGCTTAAGTTGCTACTTGCTATGCCAGTATGCCATATGGACACAGGTTCATGTCCCGGCTGCTCCACTTCCATCCAGTTCCCTGTTAATGTGCCTGGGAAAGCACCAGAAAATGGCCCAAGATACTTTCTGAGTAGAGCAAAAGAAAATAGCATTATTTTACACAAAGACCTAATCTGCATAAAATATCCCAAGACCTTAGTGTGAAACAAAGGATAACTTTAAATAGATTCTGGGCACAACCTTAAATACCTTACATGTATTATTTCCCTTGATAATCAAAGTAACCCAATGAATGTTATCTTCCCACTTCATATATGAAGAAAGTGATGCATACACAGAGAAGCTAATAGGCTGCCTGCAGGCATAGAAGAGGGGGAGTTGACAACTTCAATCCCGACATGGATTTGGAATATAAAGTGGCCTATATTCCACGTGGTGACTAGATGGCAATATTAGGCCTTCCTTCAGAGTGGATTCCTTTAATATTAATAAATTACCTTGAGTTTAAAAAATTTTTTTAAATCCTAGACAACCAACAACCATTTGCTTCTTTTTGGGTCTCAGCCTTAAGTATTGCTTTATTTTTTTAAAGGTTTGTTTATTTATTTGAAAGAGTTACACAGAGAGAAGAGAGGCAGAGAGAGAGAGAGAGGTCCTCTATCCAATGGTTCACTCCCCAGTTGGCCGCAATGGCCAGAGCTGTGCCAATCCGAAGCCAGGAGCCTCTTCCGGGTGTCCCATGTGGGTGCAAGGGCCCAAGGACTTGGTCCATCTTCTACTGCTGTCCTAGGCCATAACGGAGAACTGGATTGGAAGTGGAGCAGCCTAGTCTCAAACCAGCACCCATATGGGATGCCGGGGCTTCAGGCCAGGGTGTTAACCCACTGCACCACAGCGCTGGCCCCAAGTATTTTATTTTTATAGTCCTGGAGGTAGATTGTAAAGAGACATTCTATGTTAATAATTAATAAATAAAATCCAGCTTTGTCTGAGTTATTAACTTATTTTAAAAATATTTATTTATTTATTTGAAAGTCAAAGTCACAGAGAGATGGAGACAGAGAGAGATGGAAAGAGAGATCTTCCATCTTCTGGTACATTCCCCAGATGGTTGCAAGAGCCAGGGCTGAGCCAGGCTGAAGCCAGGAGCTAGGAGCTTCATCCAGTTCTCCCACATAGGTGGCAGTGGCCCAAACACTTGGGCTGTCCTCTGCTGCTTTTCCCAGGCTGTGAACAGGGAGCTGGATCTGAAGTGAAGCATC
Source organism: Oryctolagus cuniculus (assembly GCF_051225735.1). Lineage (NCBI taxonomy): Eukaryota > Metazoa > Chordata > Mammalia > Lagomorpha > Leporidae > Oryctolagus > Oryctolagus cuniculus. Next base: position 100,098,211 of record NC_142871.1, on the reverse strand, counting down.
CGGGACATGAACCAGCACCTATGTGGGATGCCGGCATCACAGGTGGTGGCTTTACCCACTTTGCCACAATACTAGCCATGAGGTATTAACTTGGACCAAAGGGAAGTAAACAGATTTGAACTAAATGTGGTATGCTAAGGTACTTCAAAAAGTTCATGGAAATACATTTTACAGAGAAAATAAGCATGGATATAAAAATTTGCAACATATTCATATTTTAATTTCATTAAACTTTTGGTATACTCTCATATTTACGGCTCTTAGACAAATCTGTCATTTTGTTTTCTGAATGTCAAGAATTATCTAAAATGATCCAGGCTTATCTATATATAATACTTCAGACCACTTTTGAATCAATACAACCTGAAAAACAAGTCCATCCTAGCACTTGGCGCTTAATCTCATGCAAGCCCATTTAGGTGGTTCTTTATCCTCACATGCTTTAGTGATCACCTTTACTAAATAAGTACACCTTTACTTTACTTTTAGTCATCACCTTTACTAAATAAGATGAGAACTTTTGAGTTTTCAAATAGTAATGCCATGTCCCTGATGTAATAACCACGGACTGCATGGCTCAAGCAACAGAGATTGGTTTTCTCAAAGTCTGGAGGCTGGAAGTCTGCAATCAAGATGTCTGAACATTTGGTTTCCTTTGAGGCCTCTATCCTTGGTACTGTTGCTGCCTCTTCCCAGGGATGTCTCTGTACATAAGCCCCTATGTGCCTGTGTCCTTGTGAACTAATCTCCTCCTCTTACAAAGACACCAGTCAGATTGGCTTAGGACCTACTCTGGAAGCCTCATTTTAACTTAACTATCTCTTTAAAGTCCATATATCCAAATACAGTTATTTCTGAGGACTAGTGATTAGAGCTTCAACATGTGTGTTTTAAGGGGGACACAATCAGTCCCTCACAATGAAAGAACATTGAAACATTGAGGTTGAGAAATCAATATATAGCTATGAGAAACCCAGCATGCGAATGTTTTCCCTTCCCTTATTTCACTTTAGCCAACGTGAGTTGCAGATATACAGATGGTTTGTTTCAGTGACTGTAAGCCTCTTTACTGGGCAGCCATTTGGCATGGTGGTTAGGATGCCACTTGGGATACCTGCATCCCAAATCCGGGTGTTTGCATTCAAGTCCTTCCTCCTCTTCTGATGCAGCTTCCTGCTAATACACACCCTGAGAGACAGCAGGTACTCACGTACTGGTTCCCTGCTACCCACGTGGGAGACTCAATCTTAAATTTTGTGGGCATTTAGGACGTGAGCCAGCAGATGGAAGTTATCTGTTTCTGACACACACTTTCTCTCTGCCTCTCTACCTTTCAGATATGTGGAAAATAATTATATTTCTTAAAATAAATAAACCTCTTTACTTAAATACTTTAGCAGCTTATTAAGTTTAACATGCAGATTATCTACAACATATAAATGGCCATCTTGAACTTGCTGTTGTGCACATTGCGACTACCATGGGAAAAGGAAAAATCCATGTCATGTTAGCAAGCATTTTGAAGAAAAAGATCAATGTGATCGAGTGATGTGAGCAGATATAACAGGTACAGCGTTACAGTTGCTCGTAATGATGCCAGGTTTCTTATAAGATGCTAACTGTTTGCCATTGAAGAGCTGGGGTGAAAAGAAACCAATATTCAACATGATGAAACTCTTTACTCAAGCTGTCATCTGTAGAGAACTTAAAGTACACGGCAACAAAATAAAACATTTTATCTCTTTTGGGTTATGGGAGTAGAATAAAAGAGGATAAGTACATCACTGGAAAGATCTGATGTATCCTCTTAGAAAGTATCGTCAAGGGAATTTACTCTGTCCATCTCACAAAAATGTTCCGAATGGCATCATTTTTAGCTTCTTGACTACTATATTTCTTTCACTAGAAGTCTCTTCAGAAAATGGGAGGATAAAAGGAAAATAGTAGAACTATAGCTTGTAGGATTAACCTAGGGAATAAATGAGAGAAATAGAGGAAAACCATAAAAGTCAATGAACCCTATGCAATTTTCTAAAAATAATCCCACATCTATGACATTTTTATATGGTGTACTTATCTGGTTTGGAATGAAATATATTCAAATAACTTGGCATAACACAAAAGGAATATTTTTTATTTGTTAAAATGGTAAAGGAAAGTGTGGCATTCTCAGGGCAGACTATCTAATAAAAATGTACCACTGCATGATCATCACAACATTGGATACATCTGACATTGACAAAGGATAACTGCTAGAAATTTTCTTTTATAGGATTACATGAGAATATTACTACAACATTTTATGTGTAATACTGGGTATATACAATTTGGTGTGGGGAATATTGGCATGGGAAGAACCAGACCTTGAGATTATTGGGAACAACGTAAATAATAATACAACAGCCCAAATGATATATAAATGTGCACCCTGGGGCATTACGTAAAAGGTCCTATGTGATTTCTCTTTTGCTTATTTCTGTGGCTTCAAATCTCCCTGTCTTAACTCTAATCATTCAAAGAAATGTATTTTTCCCAAGGGGTCATACTTTTCTTTCATTTCAAGACCATTAAATATGCAGTTATCCTGACCTAAATAAAATACAACCCCTCCCACACGTCCTTTATCATCTATACTGAATAAAATTTCATTTGAAAATCCCTTGGATACCAGATTATAATCTTTTATTAAGTCTAATACTGTCAGATTTCACAGTTTGACTGCAGTGCTGCTATTTTATTTGAACACCAGATAAAGTTTTGCTTTTATGGAGCATGTTTTAGAAGTCATCATAAACAGCAGAATTATCTCCAGAAACTGAAACTAAAAAAGAAAGGAAAAGATTTGCATTTTTCACCTCATGGTCTCTCCAAGTCATCTGCTCATTAATTAAGTAGAATTGCAAGCTGCAAACTCACACACACTTGTAAATGTTCTCTCTCTTAACTTTCTACCATATTCTTTAATTTACAAAAGATACGCACATAAATACCTGTAGAATAAGCCCACAACATAGCACTAAGACTGAATCACAATGCAACTTTGCCTGTCTCTCTCCTTCCAAGCCATAAGATGGTTAAGGTCAGGACGTCTCACCTTTTCACACTTAATGTTAGGGTACAAAGCTTTCAGGAAATAGTTTGTTGAATAAATAAAAAAGGCAAAGTGAATAAAACATATCATATTAGCCACAACTATTTTTGTAAAAAAAAATTGGATTTTGTCACCATACATATAGAAAATCAGTTCTGTCACTGATCCCAGCAGTTACTTTCAGGATAAGACAAAGGTTACACTTACTTTATTTGTTGTAAGTTAATAAGACATGATTACATTATCTCTGGATTCAAATTGATCAGATTGCATATGAACTCTTTCTGAATATTTAGCAAGATTTTATAAAAAGGGCAGTACAAGGGAGATAGAGAATGATAGGGGTACAGCATTAAGGATTTTCATATGCAAATGAGACAACTCTGGAATGTTCTTTGAGAGACAGTTCACTCTTTCATAATGTTGAAGATGTCTGCCAAAATTGTGGATTTTGCTAATTTTTCATGTCTTTGTGACTATAGAAAATTGAAGTTCCCTGGTTTTCTCATCTTCTTCTTTGCAGAATATTTGAGAGAGTGTTTTAAAATCAAAGATATCATGTACAAGCTGATAATGGACCTCATGTCTTTTTTAGTGAATGATTCCTCAATTGATACAAATAATCATTAATAATGAGGATATTCTTAAAAACCAATAATATACTGTAATATTTTTACATTTTAATACATTGTATTTATTTTAAAACTATTTTATATGTAAAATATTCCTATGTTGTGTTTATAATATGTGTAGAGAGCTAGATACATATATTTGTGCTCATGGAATATATGTGATTCTAGCAAAGTTTTCCAAATGAATTTGTAAGTTCATATGCAAATATGTACACAAAAAAGTATGTGTAGCTAAACCGTTGTTCTATTTGCAAAATAAGTAAGACCAGATTTTGTGTTTTTCTAAACTGTGATATAATGGAACGATGCAAGCTTTGAATTTAGAGAATCAGGTTTCTAATTTAAGGTTTTACTAGTAACTACTGTAATGTTGAACAAGTCATTATATCCCTGGATGGTAAGCTCCACTAGGGTGAATATGTCCATCTGTTCTATTCATTAGCCAGTACCTGGAAAGGAGTAGTTCCAGACTAAGTGCTGATCACATTTGCCCCATGGATTATGTTTCTCCGTTTTTACAGTTTCCCATCTGTAAGATAACATTCTGCTCAACCTTCACATTCCCAGTTAATGTTAGAGCCCTTACGAACTGAAATAAAGCAGATTCAAAGCTGGAACACTTTATTCAGCTTCTCTCTGGCCATCAAGACTCTTTTCTTTGAATATTTATTAATATGAATTAGACAACCGTTTGGTATCAGTCTGTATGCCATGCTCAATTGGAAGGAGTGAAAAGAAGATTTTAAAAATGTATGAATGAAATTCCAGAAATTAGGTAAATATAAAAGACACATCAGTGACCTCTGAGATTATGGTTTTACCTGGATGTATAGAATTCACACTTTGTTAGCTATTAAGGAGAACTGGTCTATAAATTTTATAACACCTTGTACATATACCCGTTTTTTAAGAAAGTGATATCTCATTTAAAAATACAAACAAATTAATAAATTTTATTTATTTTTAAAGTTTCTTTTTCTCTTGACTCTTGGAACAAATATGTAAGTTATAACAAACATGGGAAATATGTGTTAAGAAATGCAACAAAAATCAGATATTACAGTCTACTTCAGTGTCATCTGGACCTCCAGCTGTGCACAGAGCCCTGACATCTCTGGCAACAGAGCTTCTTGACCCAGAGTCAACAAAGGCATTGAAAAGACAAGAGAGGAAGTCTGGCGCCCGTATGCTGCTGGCAAGACGACGGTACTCCTCACCACCAGAACTTGGAGCTTGCCTTCTGCAGTCACCGGGACCGGTTTTGCTCTGTGCTTCTTCCCGCCTCCTGCGTCACACACATACTTACTTCTTCCACATTCCTGCTTAATGAGACCCTGACTGATTTTTAAACAAAATCCTTAATGCTGTACCCCTATCATTCTCTATCTCCCTTGTACTGCCCTTTTTATTTATTTATTTATTTATTTATTTTGGCCTAGCATGTATTGCCACTGATATTATATCATTATTTGTTCATTGCCTTCTTGTATAAATGCACACTAGAATGTAAGCTCTCTGAAAGCAGGGTGTTTGTCATTCGCCAGTATATCCCCAGTACCCAAAAGAGTTTATAACACAAAGCAGATGTTCAGTAAATATTTGATGGGTTATGGATGAATGGATGAAAAGCTGAACTAAAAAATTTTTACCCTGAACCCCCAAGCTGCTGATCCTTATAACAGTTCCTCCTCCTGTTTCCAGCATTGCCTCACAGTTTAGACTTAAAGTTTGTCCCATTTCTCTATCTGTGATCTTCATTATTTCCAATAAAGATTGGTGTTCCACCCTGGCTTTCTTTCCCCAGACTAACTTGAGTAAGCACTTGTAATTCCACTTGGCTAAGTACTTGGTAATATGCCCAGTGATCTTCCCCATGTCTCAAATGGGATCTAGCCAATATATGAGCATGAATGAAATATTGCTCTGTCACAGTAACTTCATAAATGAGCTGCATTTAAGAAGGAGGCATAGTACAAAATGAAGAAATACAGAACAGCCATACATGAAATTGTTGACTTCAGTAATACACGTGTTCTACAGTGACTTGTCAGGAGAGCAAGACAGATCACAAAGGGCCTCTGGTGGGAACATCCATTTGAATGTTGGTGAAGTATGTATAAGTTGTTATAATGTCTTTATAAGACATTTTAAAATAACCATCAAGATTAGATTCCCATCCTTTCACTAGCACTTCAGCTTTTAGAAATGTATTATATAATAACTCTCCTGTAACAACTGGAAACATCCAAAAGCCTATCGATAAAAATGTGGTTTAATTGTGAACTGTGATACCCTTCGCCATTCCATGGAACAGCGCAGTCATTAAGCAAGGATGAACAGAAATGTGTTTGTATGACATTATATTTAATGGAATGATAAAACCCTTAAAAAGAATGAATATAAAATGTTTGCATTGCATACTAAATGTAAAAATAGTTCCACATTAATATGTGTGATGTGATCCCACAATCAAGTTTATATCACTGTTCTAGATACAGGGGATAGTGGTGAGCAATATGCCCAATATGGCTACCCTTGTAGAAATACATTCTAATTGGAACACAGAAAACAACCATGTAAAGGTTTGATGAAAGTGGAATCAGAGATATGAAGAAAAACAAAGTACAGCAAGGGATCAAGAAGGATGAGGATCAGAAAAAGCCTCCCTAAGGGTTTGAGAGCAGGGCAGAGATCCGAATGGAGCAGGAGATCAAGGCAAGAAAATGAGAAAGGACAGAGAGAAAGTAACAAGGCCTGTGAAGCAGCATGCTCGATGTGATAGGAAACAGGAAGACAGTGTGAGTGGACAGCAGTGATCACATGGAAATGAAAGATAGAAGGTGAGAAGTCCCAGAGGTATCCAGCGGCCGGATTCTGTGGCATTTAGTGGACATTGATAACAATTTGGATTTTCTTTTAACTTTTGAGATGAATCTTTATAAAATCTTGAGCACGAGAGTGACCTGTTCGGATTTATGTCTCTTTGGAATTGCCACGGATATTGCATAGAGGGTATTCTGAGGAGGAAAGGACTAGATGCGGGGAGAGCAGTTGGATGGGTATTGCGTTGGTCCTGTTGAGTGATGCTAGTGGCTTTCAGTGGGTTGGAGCACTGGAGAGAGGTGTAGTGATTGTAATTGTGACATATTTTGAAGGTTAAGTCAAGAGGATTGGCTAATGGATTGGGGATGGGTGTGTTAGAAAGATGAATCAAGATGATTACAAGGTGGTAGGCCCGAGCAGCTCAGTCAGTGGAGGTGCCATCTACTCAGGGAACAGGAGTCTGGCAGTCAGTGGAGACAGAGGTGGAGAGGGAGAGTGTCCTGTTCTGGGTATGTTAATGCTGAAATGTCTGCTAGGTCTCTCACTAAAGTTAATAGACAGTTGGATTAATGTCTCTGGTATAGAGAATGGTTATGACTGGAGACATATATTTGGGAGGCCTAAACCCAAGGCTGAAATCACTTAGAAAGTAATTAGAAAAAAAATGAAATCTTCCAAGAGCTAAACACTAGGGACCTCCTATATCTAAAAGCCTTAAAGTTTCTAACAAGATACTGGGGAAAAGCAACCCATGATAAACTAGCAAAAATGGAAAGTGTGGATCACAGAAGCCAAGTGAAGAAGCATGTATAGATATAAAGAAAACATAGTTCTCAAATTAATTATCATCATCTTCCTTTAGGGGTGAAATTATGGGATACTCAACATTTACTATCTCAAATATTTCAATATTTTATAATATCTATATTGCCTTTGTAATAAAGTCAGAATGAGAAGATTAAGAAAAATAACAACAATAAAAATTTAATAAACATGTTGAATGGGAAGCATCAGCATTGATCTGTATGCATAATCTATTGTATCTTTGATTAGACAGCTTACAAAGAGTCACTGTGACCAAAAATGAGAGGAAAATTAATCTTCCAAATGACTCATCTGAAAGTATACTTATTTACCAGTTTTAGAGTTTATGAGAATTGAGAAGTTTACATAAATTTATGAGAGTACTTCAGGAAGTTAGAGGAAAATAAAGATAAGTTAAATTTGGCACAAAAAGATTTGAAGCCCATGCATATTTTTTTCATAATAAACATTTTCCTTGTACTTTTTAAAGACTCCTCATAGAAATATATGTATGTATGTATGTATATATAGCTTTTTATATATTATTAATGGATACTAAATGACACTATGCAAAATATAGAAGAAAATGAGAGATGCATATAAAATGTATGGATGGAAAAGAGTAACAACTTTTCTAACTTGTCATTATTGCCCACACCTGTAATCAAATGAAAGTTTGAGACTTTGATTTCCATACTATGAACAGAATTCTGGTTTGTGCTTTTCAAAGTGGCTCTAGGAAGTTTCTCTCAACTTAGTGTTTATAGAGGACTGAAATGAAAGTGCTAATCAGCATAATTCAATCAGCATAATTCACAGTGCGAATGGAAGCTCTCCCACTGCCTGTCAGAAATCCTACAGCTGAGTCAATAGAACCTGAGATGGCTATGTAACTTAGAATTAGGGCCCTACTCGTTCTACATAATATATATGCCTTCTTCAATGAGATAGCATGTTAAAATTTTGTTTAAAAAATCAAATGAAATACTGTTAACTTATGTTTAAGAGGATTGCTGATATGTAGCAGTATCAGAACTGTGGTATTTTTCTTACTTGGTTCCAAATGCCTCTTCCTCTTTAAAGGACATGACCTGTTCCTTTAGGTCTGTTTCTGCACATTTGGAAAAATCTAGATTAGGAGAAACCTATTGTATTATCTTTCCATGTAAAATATATCTTTCCAGGCAAAACCAAGATTTGCCTGACATTTTCAGCCGCAATAATATAGTGAGTTTGTTGAGCCTTGGGCAGTCTCTACACCTGTGGCTATGGTGTACCTTCCACCGCTGCACCTCTCAGCCAAAGAACACACTGGGGGAAAACACACAGTTACACAGTTAAGCAGGTGATTCTCTCAGGCCACTGTTTTTCTGATTAAGTTTTTAATTAAATGGAAAGTTAACTATTGCATTAGCAGAATCCATTGGCATTCAGGAGAAAACTGTCTAAATCAGACTTAGTGTTTCTTTTACTCTCTCCTGTCAGAGTCGGGCCACAAGAAGTTAAAAAGCACTATACAGAGAAGCACAGAAACAGGCATGGCGGCTGAAATGAGGAAGATGGTGCGGCAGCCAAGTCGGGAGTCTACAGATGGCAGCATCAACAGTTACAGTTCTGAAGGAAAGTAAGTGCCGTCAACGTTCTAAATGGATGAAGACATGCTGCATTAGTATGGATAAACTGATTTTCATAATCTAGTAAAGTGCAGAATAGTCCCTATTGAACTATAGTGGAAATAGAACATATTTAATGGATTCTGTTGTGTAACAAATTCACCCTCTGGCCCTGTTGCCAAAATCTTTTAAAATTTAGGAGAAACTGGCTGCCCATTTTCCTACTTGTCTCCAAACACTTTGGGACTCTGATTTAAGTAAAACACTCCCATACGTGTAAGCAACTTACATTTGTTTGTTTTGGAAAACATTATCTATTTTTGCCCTTTTTTGCCTTAGGAAATAAAATCCACAATCTCTTCCTCAACATTTTGTTTTTCATTATAGAATTTTAGTTAGTTAAAAAAAAACAGAACTTTCTTGGTTAATTTTTTGCCATTTCCCATGAACCTTGCATAAAATCTGCATTTTGCTAAGCTTGAGAGTTTGCCTGGTAAAACAACTTTGATTGAGGTAGTGGATTTTACAAATAAGGGATTTTATAAATAAGGGATTAAGTGTTGCTGTGAAGATGGGTCTTGTACAGACTTTCCAGAATTATTCACTCATTACCATTCATCTCACTCCAATACTAATCTAAGTAGTCATAATTTGTTTTACTGACATTTTCCTGTTTTGTTTAGAAAATGAATACAATTATGCCAAGTTAGTTTTTAGGGTATTCTTTCCTATTCCTGAAATGAATGATTCCCTGGTGTTTGATCCAGTGATTGGTCTGCATGCTCCCAGCAAGCAGCTAATTACAAATCAGCAGGTAGGAAAGTTATGGAGATGAGCTGGCTGAAAAAGTACTAATGTTTGATGAAGTAGCATGCACAGATCAAAGACTGGAGATGTTTTCTGAGATAATAAGTAGCAAATCCAGTAAAATTTGGATAAGCCACTTAATCACTCATAGATTTTCAGTCTCTGGATGAGAAAAGAATGTCGTCTGTCTTCCTTGGCTGTGAGGAAAGGCTATGCATACAGCACAGTGGAAACAATAAATCCCATTCAACAGAGCTCATTCTAATAATAGTTACTGAATGCTAACTAACCAGCAGGGTCCTTACTACCCAGAGACAGTAATATCAGTGAGCCAGAGGAGGGTTGGATGTCCTGTGTTTGCAAGTTAAGCCGCCACTTGCAATACCCGCATCCTAGTTGGAATGCCTACTTTGAGTCCTGGCTCAGCATTCTGCTGTTGTGTCTGGGAGGCAGCAGATAATGGTCCACATGTACTTGTGTTCCTGCTGCCTACATGAGAGACTGGGATGGAATTCCTTGCTACAGGCTTTGGCCTTACCCAGCCATGGTTTTTGTGGGCATTTGGGAAGTGTGTGTGTGTCAGTCAATTTTTATTTGAACCAAAGTCTCTGGTAATTTAAACACTGAGCTCACTCACAGATGAATAAATTAAACATGTCTCTTTTATAAATAAGAACTGTACAGTGCTATGATATTTATTTAAGAAATTACCACTTAAAATTAGAATTAATATTACCTCTTGTTCATGAGTAATTATCTCTGTAAAGTTTATTATAAAAAATATACTTCTTACGTTTTAGGTCAGCAGTACATTTAGATAAGGATTTAGAATTGGCTCTGTGAATGTCCAGAATGCTAGGCATATTAAAAACTATCACTGGGTGCCCTGGCATACAGCATCAAAACTTCAGTCCAGAGTTTGGACCTTTTCTCAATCCCTGCTGAGTTTCAGGTGCTTGGCTCAAAGGCAATACAGAGAATCGGGAAGAACACACATACCCAAGGAGTATTTCTGTTTCAAGGTCAGAGCTAGTCAAGTAGGATATAAGGCAAAGAATTCTCAGAGATCTAAAGTTTTAGTTTTCTTGGTTCTTGTCCTTTCCCCGATAGCTTAATATTTCCTGGAGTGCGACTAGGAGCGGACAGCCAATTCAGTGATTTTCTCGATGGACTGGGACCAGCCCAGCTTGTTGGCCGGCAAACCCTCGCCACCCCTGCCATGGGTAAGACTCATGTTTTCCCCAAAGACTTTTAAAATAGCGTAATAGTAAGCCAAGTGAGAAGTAACATTTTAGCTAGCGTGCTGCTGCTACATTTTTCTAATTGGCAATATTATACAAAATAAAATTAGTCATAAATCTTGCTTTTCAATTGTATTTATTTACTTTTTATTTTTTAAATTTTTAATTAGTTTTTTACATATTCAATATAACTTGTAGATACAACTCTAACAGCATAATAATATTCTCTACCTCCCTCTCTCTTCCATTCCCCCCTTCCCTCCCTCCATCTTTTTATAGTTTTTGAGATAACTTATTTTAAAATTTCATTAGCGTAAAAAGACTCAATGCTTCACCAAATAAAAAGTTTAACAAGTAAAAAGCAAAGAAAAAAACCCTAGTTTAGTGGGAAATAGACAGCAGTCAATAATAATTGAATGGAAAAATAACTAGTTTTAATGATCTGTGATTACTTTAAAATTTACTATGTTTTTAATTAATATGAAAATGTACATACTTACAGTGTATCAAGTGGTACTTTGATACATATACACATTTTAGAATGTTAGAATCAGGGTAAACACTTCTGTCTCCTCCAGCATTTATCCTTTATGGTAAAGCATTCCTTTCTTATAGCTTTATTTTAAGAATATACAGTGCAATATTACTATCTGTAGGCATGATAATGTCCAATAGAACACCAGAACTTTTTTCAGCTGTCTTAACTGAAACTTAGTCATGAATCTTTGTATTAACAGAAAACCCTGTCAAGACAAAAAAATCTATAGATCCCAGTGTAAGATAAGGGTGACATTTCTCGGCATGGAACAAAAGGTGGACTATTCAGTAAATGATGCTGCAATAACTGATTAGCTGTGTGAAAAAAAAAAAAAAACTAGTGAAATTGTCGCCCTACTTCACAAGCTACAAAAAGATTTTATTTAATATTTTTGCATGGATTGTAAAAAAGAAAAGAGAAGGACAGGCAGTTGGCTAGTGATTAAGCCACTGACTGGGACACCCATATCCCGCATCCTCGTGATTTGAGTCACAGCTCCACTCCCAACCCCAGCTTCCTACTGATACAGCAGATTATGGCTCAAGTAGTTGGTTCCCTTCCACCCACTTGAGAGACTTAGATTGAGTTACTGGCTCCCAGCTCTTTAAATTTTTTTTAATTAAAAAAGAAAAAGAAAAGGGAATATGGAGAAAGACAGCAAAAAAGTAGTAGAAAACACTGCTTTTGTTATCTTGGCATGATAAAGAAACTCCAAAGGATCAACCAAATGCAGAAAAAGTGAAAACTTCTAGGAAAATCTATTCCACATGAGATTAAAAGTGAAATGATAATTAGGAGAAAATTTGTATGTGTAGTACATTCAAAAGATATTTCCCTAAAGTATAAGACATTTCCCTCCATGCAGTGTCTATCAAAATACATAGAAATAGATCAAAATGAACATACATCACCATGGGGTTTCACAACACAGGGATAGACAGAAGGTAAGTCTTCTAAGAGGAAAAATATTCCGACACAAAATCATCAAGTAATTAGATTTTCATTGGACTTTCTTCAGTAATAACACTGGAAGCCAGGAGATGATTAAGCATGATCTTTAAAATCCCAAGTACTAACTGTTTTCTAAAGTAGAGTACAATAGCTAGCCAAACTGTCAAGTTTAAGGCTGGAATAAATATCTACAAGCAATGTTTGAAAACGTGACCAGCATATTCCTCATATCCAACATTGTTCAGAAACCTACTGGAGGATTCACTTCAAGAAAATGAAATAAGTGAATTTTTTAACATCTTTTAATGAATGTCATTATTTAAAGATATGACACATTTTTCATTATAATTCTATTTTAAATTTATCATACTTAAAATATTTTTAAATTTTTGATTTATAGTAACTTTACATATTTGAGGTATGTTTTTGAAATTTTAATGCATGTATAGAATGTGAACTATGGAAGGTGAAAAAAACTCAATCTGAAAATACAATAGTAATTACTAGGGGCTAGGAAGGCTTGAGGGGAATAGAGAGAGGTTGGATTAATGTTACTAAATCATAGATAACAGAAATAAATTCCCAGGGCTACATAACACAGCAGGGTACCTGTAGTTCAAAATAACCTCTAATATGTTTTCTAAGTGAATGTTTTTTAATTTGTGAACTAAAAAAGGAAGTTGACATCCAGTAAATCAGTGCTTTCTCACAAGAGAGATGATTGTAATACTGAGGATGAGAGTGAAACAATATCTAAAAATAATTGCTGCAGTAAGACCTGGAAAGAGCTAGTCCAAATTGTAAATTGTCAGATTTCCTGAAAGTAATTCTATAGAGTAGCTAAGATATTTAATTTTATGGACAAGATAAAAGCCAGAAGAGAGTAAGGATTTGAATTAGTAATACAGACAATAAAATGTAAACAAATGATTTTTAAAATGACATTATTAAGTATGAGGAAAAAGAAGATACATCCAAAAAATCAGAAGCAATAAACAATAAAACATAATAATAATTGTATAAATATTAATATTGGGAGAATGAGATGACAGATATTGTCAAATATGTAATAGGAGTGGGAAGGTAGAAAAAATCAAAAGTGGAAATCAATAATTATCTCTAGCACTGTGAAAGAGGAAAATGTTTAGAGTGTTTAGAATAATGAGACAAATGTAATAAAGTACAAAATAAATCTGATAAAATTGTTGAAACTTTTGAAAGCATTGACTTTTAGAAGACAAGAAGTTGTAAGAACAGATAGAAGTCAGTTATTTATCCTGATAGCAAATCTTATAAAACAGTTTGGTTCTTTATGTGGGTATGTGATAAGAGAAACCCAGAAAAGTTTAAAAAGAGACAAGAGGTCTCTACAAGCTGGGGTCTAAAATGGAATCATAAGACTAATGAGAAAGTCTGGAACAAGATAGAAAATAAATTGACTTAGCAAATAAATAGAATTCACACCTAAGAAAATGGAGATGATTTGATGAGCTAATAACATAGAAATAAATGTATTTAGCATTCAGAGGAAAATTATTACATTTAATTAAAAGTACAAAGACAAGAAGACTATGAAGTAAAGCAAGCATACTTTTTTTTTAAAAAAAAATTATCTATTTATTTGAAAGGCAGAGTTACAGAGAGAGAAGGAGAGACAGAGAAAGATCTTCGACTCGATGGTTTACTCCCCAAAGGCTGCAACAGCCAGGACTAGGCCAGGCTGAAGATAAGAGCCAGGAGCTTCCTCCAAGTCTCCTACATGGGTAGCAGGGGCCCAAGCGCTTGGGCTATTCTCCACTGCCTTCCCAGGCACATTAGTAGGGAGCTGGAACAGAAGTGGAGCAGTGGGGACTCAAAGCAGGACCCATATGGAATGCCAACACTGCAGGTAGCCCCCTACTTAACCTGCTGTGCCATAGTACTGGCCCCAACATACATTTTTTTTTTTGAATGATATCATCAATTAGCTTTATTTAATAGAAAATAAATTTTAGCAGAATTAAAAAAAAAATCCAACATACATTTTTTTAAGAAAATAAATTGCAGAATGAAAAGTATGATTTAGTTTACTGAACAAAGCTGAGATAGAACTAATAAAAAAAAATAAAGCATTTCCCTAGGAAACCTCCAAGAACGTAACCTATTTAAACAAAATTTTTTTAGATATAGAGGAGAACTCAAGGTGTAGGAAAAATAAAGTGAAAAGTGCCAACTTATTCTAATGGGAGCTAAAGATTGAGTGAAGAGACAATTGAGACAGTTTGGTAGAAAAAAATAGCAGTGGCTGAATGATTTAAGAAAAACAAGAAGTTAAAGAAATGGAAAAAGCACACTGGGAGGTACACTGAAGGATACATAGAAACCAAACAAGGTAAAGAAATGGGATTGTAGGACATCAACTAAAGGAGGGAGGGAAGGAAGGAGGGAGGGAATCACCTAGCAAGCAAAGTGAAAAGTGAACAGCTTTTAATTTCTCAGGCATTCCAAAAATATCTTTTTTTTTTTTTTTTTTTTGACAGGCAGAGTGGATAGTGAGAGAGAGAGAGAAAGTCTTCCTTTTTGCCGTTGGTTCACCCTCCAATGGCCGTCGTGGCCGACGCGCTGCAGCCAGCGCACTGCACTGATCCGAAGCCAGGAGCCAGGTGCTTCTCCTGGTCTCCCATGGGGTGCAGGGCCCAAGCACTTGGGCCATCCTCCACTGCACTCCCTGGCCATAGCAGAGAGCTGGCCTGGAAGATGGGCAACTGAGACAGAATCTGGCGCCCCGACCAGGACTAGAACCCGGTGTGCTGGCACCACAGGCGGAGGATTAGCCTATTGAGCCGTGGCGCCAGCCCCAAAAATATCTTTAAAGAAATAATTTTCAACTAAAAAAAGAACTGTCAACCCCAGATCTACCTTGAGACAGGCTTCCATTTTAAAGGGTAGATAAAACATAGGCACATTCATTCACGCAGAGATTCATAAAGTTTCGTCTCTACTGCTCTTCACTAAAAATGTATTTCAGCAAGAATAAACCTGAAAGAGAAGAAAATGGAACAAGAGGAATGAATAGCAAATCAAATTGATTAATTTATAAAAGTAATTAATACTGATAGCTATATTATTATTTAAGAAATAAAAATTAAAAACTTGAGAAAATGTGGAGACTTTGGCTGCATCATTGGTGAACTAGGTCATGTGTACCAAACCCACCCTGAAGACAGCTAGCATGTTAAATGTTTGCTTGGAGGCCAGCTTCCTTGGAATAGGGCTGCCTGGGTGGTGGTCCAAGTCTTCAGAACCACTCTTCCCCTGAAGGCATTTTCTGATTGCTGTTTCCTTGTGGACAGGTTGAGAAACCGAGTTGTGCCTTTTCATCTTGTGAGTTAAAAGGCTAGGAATTTGAAGGAGAGTGTGTTCTCCAGTTGGATCTACTTGAAGTTGCTATGCCCCTGTGGGAGTTAAGATCCTAGTCACCTAATTTCTTGGTGTTGTTTAAAGTGATCTGGGCCTACAGATGCAGTACAGAAGCAAATATAAATCCTTCCTAATAGAAATTATAATATCCTGGGTATCAAGTTTTTTTTAATTAATATTATAAATTGAGCATCTTTTCCTTTGATTATTGTACATAGTTAATGCCTATTTTCCTGCTGGACCATGGTCTTTTGGGTTGTTGAACTCTTGATTTAGTGAAGTCAGTGAGCCTTTGACTATAATGTAAATTAAAAATGTCATTTCAAAAAATAATGAAGTATGTAAACATATAAATATAAAAAACACAGAATGAAGGGGAATTATAAATAAGAAGTTGAAGACAGGAAAAGAGGATATAAGACAAAAGCCACATTTAAAAATATAATGGTTGAAAATTTTCAAAACTAGAAAATAAGTATCAAGCCACACTTTATATTTTTTAAAGATTTATTTATTTATTTGAAAGTCAGACTTACTCAGAGATAGAAGGAGAGGTCTTCCATTTGCTGGTTCACTCCCCAGTTGGCTGTGACAACTGGAGCTGTGCAGATCTGAAATCAGGAGCCAGAAGCTTCCTCTGGGTCTCCCACATGAGTGCAGAGGCCCAAGGACTTGGGCCATCTTCCGCTGCCTTTCCAGGCCATGGCAGAGAGCTGGATTGGAAGTGAAGCAGCCGGGACTAGAACTGGCGCCCATAGATGCCGGCACTGCTGGTGACAGCTTTACCCGCTGTGCCATAGTACTGACCCCTCAAGCCATACTTTCAAAAGCTCCTATAAACTCCATGTGGAAAAAAAAAAAGCCATCAGTATTACAAATAATAATATCACAATGAAATTGGATTTTTCCATGAATGTGTGGTTTGTTTAATACTTGAAAGTCAATGCAATTAGTCACATTAATAAAGAAAAATATTAACATTTGGAGAAAAAATATATGATAAAATTCAGTATTAATTTTTAAAAATCTTTCAGCAAATTAATTTAATGGTACTTAGTTAACCTAATAAAGTTTCCACAAAACATATGTGTCTATGTGTGCAAGTGCACTAAATTGGCCAAAAATTTAAAAATATTTTACTAACAGAAGGTCAAAGGCTTTCTGAAATGTGCATCTTTGTACAATTTTGTTAAAAGTTTAAAGCAGTGGAAGAAGCCACCAGGAATGACTGCATTCCGTATCAGAGTGCCTGGCTCCACTTTCGGTTCCAGCTTCCTGCCGATGCTCACCCTGGGAGGCAGCAAGTGATGGCTCATGTACTCAGGTCCCTGCCACCCACATGGCAGACCCATATTGAGTTCTTTTATCTTTAAAAAAATTTATTTATATAAGGTGAACAAATTTCATGTATTTTATATATACAGATTTAGGGCCATAGTCATACTTACCCCACACACACCACCCTCCCCACTGCCCATGGTCCGATCATCCCTCCTCCTTATTTTTTCTTTTAATTTTTGCAATGAAATATTTTTAATTTATTTTATAACCACAAGTTTAACCCTCCACTAAATAAAGAACTCAACAAATCGAGTTCTGAGTTCCTGGCTTTGGCCTGGCTTAGCCTCAGCTGTTGCAGGCATTTCAGGAATGAAATAGTGCATGCAAGATTTCTCTCTGTGTCTCCATCTCACTTTTTCTATAGCTCTGCCTTTCAAATAACATAAAAATAAATAAACACATAATATATTTTTAAAAGGAATAGAATTTTGAAAGAAAGAACAAGTTTAAACTGATGCCTTCACCCATTGGGGTAATTTAACAATATCTACTTAAAATGAAAATGTATATGAGCTATGACCAAGCAATATCATTTCTAGTTGTTTATAACCTCAAGGCACTCTTGACAGTCTGAGCAGCATTCTTTGTAATGATACCAGGTAGGGAGTTGAAAATTAAATGTTAAAAAAGGGTATTTTCACACAGTAGACTATCATAGAGCAATTGAAGAGAATGAACTAGACCTCTATGCATAACATTGGATGGATATCTTAAGAAAATGTTGAGGGAAGAAAGCAAATTACTAAATAGTATCACTTATACAAGTGCTTAAAATTTGGAAATACGTTTGAAATGGACAATTGTAAAAAAATAACTGATCAAAAATGAGGAGAAACAGAAGAGGAAAACCTGAACAGAACTGCAGCCATTAATAATTTACATACTACCCATTAAAAAGGAAGCCAAATAGATGCACATGGATTTACAGATGAATTCTGACAAGTATCAATGTGAGAGGCATGAAAATTCTAAATATTTTCAAGAAGTAAAAAGGAAGACAGTTGGCATTAATTATAGCATAGCGGGTTAAGCTGCCACCTATAATGCTGGCATCTCATATGGGCACCTTTTGGTGTTCCTACTGCTCAGTTTCAATATAGGTCCTGACTGATGGCCTGGGAAAGCAGCAGAGGATGCCCAAGTACTGGGGCCCCTACATCCTCTTGAGAAACCTGGAAGAAGCTCCTGGCTTCACACTGGCTCAGCCCCACCAGGGAATGAACCAGCAAATGAAAGATCTCTTTCTCTCTCCCTCTCTGTAGCTCTACCTTTCAAATATGTATTTTTAAAAGATTTATTTATTCATTTGAAAGGCAGAGGTACAGAGAGAAGGAGAGGCAGAGACCGAGAGAGAGGTCTTCTATCCGCTGGTTCACTCCCCAAATGGCCACAATGGTTGGAGCTATGCTGATCTGAAGCCAGGAGCCAGGAATGGAAAAATTAGACATATTGCTAATACTAATCTTAGTGGATGTGGGAAATTAGAAGATAGATATTTCTGATGATGGTGCAAACTGATAACAACCTCTCTGAATGATAATTGGCAATATGCATGGAATATTTGAATGTCTGTACAATTAATCTGAAAATTATACACCTGGGAAGTTAATGCTCAATAAATAATCAGTGAAATTTGGTAAGAATCCTTACAAAACTACTCACGCTACTCAATATTAGCAGCAATGTAAGTGATCTATATTACCACTAGCAAGGGACTTGTTAAATAAGTAGTGACATGTCCATGTCAGTGGTCCATATTGTCAATAAAAAAAGTGTGGAAATTGAAATTTAGAGATAACTGTATTTGGGGGCTGGCATTGTGACTCAGAGAGTTAAGCCACCATTTGGGGGAGTAAACTAGCAGGCAGAAGATCTCTCTTCCTCTCCCTCTGTCTTTCCCTCTCTCTGTCACTCTGCCTTTCAAATAAAATAAATCTTGTAAAAAGTGTATATTGCACATAGATTTTTATAATGCTTGGGTTTTATGAGATTTCTGAAGTCCATTAACGTGGGTGGATTTCAAAAAATTTGCACCAAAATATTTTTAATTGCATTTTCCATGAAGCTTTGAAGTATTTATAAAATTTCTTGGAAATCACCAAAATAGGAATGGTAGTTTCCTATACATAATTGAAAAATATATAATTACAATTTTAGTAAGTAAATATAACAAGTAAATATACTGGATGATATAAGAAATCTTATTAGAATACAAGAAATATTTAAATACTCAGCATTGTACTTAGTGATTTGTGAACTAATAAACAAATTTCCTAAGATGGATTAGTATCAGAAAAAATAAAAATGTTTCAAAGCTTGATTTTGAGTCTGGGGAATTAAGTTGGATTGGGGCATCTAAATATCAGATTTTTATCAAGATGGAGATAGTAGTTTGGAGATAATAGTTTGGAGTCTGTTATGGGCTACTGTTTTTCTTAACTTCATGCAACTGCAAAGAAGCTAAGTCATTTTCCTTCCTCTCTGCTTGCAGGTGATATACAGATTGGAATGGAGGATAAAAAAGGCCAATTAGAAGTTGAAGTTATCAGAGCACGCAGTCTCACACAAAAACCTGGTTCCAAATCTACACCTGGTAAGGAAAATATTACTGACTTTGGTCAGGAGAATATTAAAATATGCAAGACTCAAAACATTTGCTGCATTTGAATTTCATATGCTCTATTTTGCATCATCTGATTGATTTAAAAGGCAGCTTTTTTTGTTGTTCATTTAAATTTTAAAAATAGATCCGGGTTTTCCTTATACAATTATCCTTTCAAAAGATAATAGGAAGGGTATTGTTACATTTTTAAAAGTTTAGTTATGATTGTTGCTTAGCTTGTGTCAATTTTTTTCTGAACATTTACAAATATAAAAGAAAAAAGAATTTAGTTGTATTATAAAAAAGAACCAGTGTGTTTTAAGACATAAATCGGCATTGTAAGGCTAGCTAAAACCCAATTTAAGTGAAATCTTAAGATAGCTTTATATGCATTTACTTTAAATGAGGAAAATGACAGTAATGATAGCACTAGATTTTAGGGCATAGATTTTGTGGATCAATGGAAGATTTAAATTATTTAAATAATCTATGGAAAACTTCCAAAAAGTATCTCTGATTCTCTTGGAAGACATTCTCTAAAAAAATCAGTTGAATTTGAGAATTAACTTCTTGCATGTTAATATACTTTGTCCAGCTCCATATGTGAAAGTATATCTTCTGGAAAATGGGGCCTGTATAGCCAAGAAGAAGACAAGAATTGCACGAAAAACCCTTGATCCTCTGTATCAGCAGTCCCTGGTCTTTGATGAAAGTCCACAGGGCAAAGTTCTTCAGGTCAGTAATAATTGGTTCAGCTTTATACATTGTAATATCTATATTATCCATATAAGCATTGACAGAGTGGTCAAACTGAAAGAATAAAATTCAGTAAAAAAATAAATGTAGTGTTCATATCCTTGATCAGAAAAAAAAATGTGAGTTAATTTACAGTACAATTAATGGTATATTATTAAAGGTATCTGAGGGGCCAGGCTGTAGGCATTTGGCCTAGTGGTTAAGATTCCTGCTCCCCATATTGAAGTGCCTGAGTTTGATTCCTCTTGATTCCACCTTCCTAATAATGCGACTCTGAGAGGCAGCAGGGATGTCTCAAGTAGTTGGGTACATACCACACATAAGGGAGACCTAGATTTGGTTCCCTGCTCTTGGCTTCAGCCTGACCCAGCCCTGGTCATTTCAGGCATTTGAGGGAGGAAATTAAGCATGGGAACATTTTAAAAAATATTTTTATTAATATAAAGAGAACAGATTTTGTGCATTACTTAGGTACACTTCCAAGAAGACAACCACATTTACCTCACTCTTCTGCTTCCCCTCCCCATCCTCCCTCCTCATCAGTTTTGCAAAGCCACAATTTTAATCCACTCTGTATTCTTAATTTGCCACTAATCATGATATTCAACAAGTAAAGTTGGAAGACCATAGTTCCACTGGAGTGCAAATAGAGGCTAAAGTGACAATCACATCCCAAAATGATCATTTCATTCCTATACATTTTTTGGTATTCTATATTGCTGCCGCATATCAGAGAAAACATATGATACTTGTCTTTTTGAGACTGGCTAATTTCACTAAGCATAATGTGGGAGAATTGTAATAGAAGAGTTGTCTGACTCCAACAGGATTTGACCCACATTGTGGTAATTGTTGCTGAATTCATTGATGCATTAATCACCTAATCAAATCAGAATCAGCAGTCAAGTCTTCAAGAGTTACATCTTACAATTGGTTTTCTAACTACTCATTCACCACCAGCAAGTTTAAAATACAAGGGGCATAAAATGAATACACTGATTCCTTGTACATCCATCATACACCAACTCCTTGGAGTTGGACTGTTTATTTTGCCCACCTGGGTTGCATTCATACTAATTTTTGTACTCAGCATCACCCTTCCCATTCATTGTGCAACTAAAAAATAGTTACACAAGAAAGGTGCTGCATTTATATATGAATGAACTTACAGATTTTTTTTCTTTCTTATCTTATGTAGATAATGCCCCTCATTGGCTAAGAAAACACTGCTCCTATTCCACCAGATCTAAAAGTTACTATGAAGTGGCTCTGAGCAGCTTAAATGTCAGAGATTCTTTTTAACCCATGCCCCTTTTTCCATGTTATATTCATTTCCTGTCCTTCACTTGGCTTTCCCACTAGTACAGAATAATTGCTTTAAATCTTTTGAATGTGAAAGAGAGAAGTTCAAGTTATGTTTCATTTTTCTGTCTTTGCAGGTGATTGTCTGGGGGGACTATGGCAGAATGGACCATAAATGCTTTATGGGAGTGGCACAAATCTTGCTGGAAGAACTCGATCTGTCCAGCATGGTAATCGGATGGTACAAATTGTTTCCCCCGTCATCCCTGGTGGATCCCACACTCACTCCCCTAACCCGCCGGGCTTCCCAGTCATCTCTGGAAAGTTCAACTGGGCCTCCCTGCATCCGATCATAGTGAACTCATACCACATCCATTCCAATAAAACTCTACCTTTCAGGCTAAGAATCTGAACCAGATATTTCGTGGTCAAAAGCATTGTTGGAGACAGACAATCAACTTGTGTTTTGCCTGTAGTAGTTTTTCAGTGTGTCCCAATTGTTTAAAACATGGCTTCATATGACAGAACAAAGCAATCTATCCAGTTACAGGAACAATCCACATGCTAGTGAGAGTCACTGATGCTTCTAACAAATAGAAAAGAGGAAACTTCAAATTCACACACACACACACACACACACACCCCAAATTGAACAAACTGGAAACTCTCACTCTGTGAAAAGTAGCGTTTTACATGTTTCGGCAAAGACCAGAAGCAGTGTTACTTCTTTTTTGTGTTTTGTTTGTGTGTTCTTTGTTGCGTTTAGGCTTCTTGAGTTTCTGACTTTGTTTTCACCGTATCTGTTCTTCCCACTAGATTTTTGGCTGTGTCATAGCAGGCCTCCTGATGCCAACAGAGACCCTTCCTTTCTTTTTCCAAAAGCATCCAAAAAAGGGCTGAAGCAGTCTCTGTGGCATCCCCCACCAAGCACTCAACAGCTAGCCAAGAGAGGCCAGTGACAGTTTTCAGTGGCTTTCATTTTACAGTTCTTCAAAGTCTTGTGTTTGAAAACCCAAAAGACCAAAAGTTACCTTCTACAATTAATCACCAAATCACTTCTTTTAATATATCCAGAGCATCTTTTTGCATTCCAGAATATTAATTTTATGTTTTCCACCATTTTGCATGGAAGACTTTTCAGTCCATCTGCAACTAATGCTGGGGACTAAAACATACCACATGATTATACTCTGGAAACACTCTTTGTAATGCCTTTTTCTTCCTGATATCAAAAGAAAGTATGCTCATGTGTATAAACCATACATTTGACTTCCCAAAATGGTGACTAGGAATGGATTTGAGCCTAAGACACTTTCAGCTACGCCCAGGCTTCTCGGCCATGCCTCAGTGTAGACCCACCCATCTGCCCTGGAAAGAGCATGGTATGAGCTGTTCAGTATTCCACTGGAAATTCCAGTTGAAATATTCTGCACTAAACTAATGTTTTTATCGAATTTTAGTTTACATTTCTTTGAGACTGATGCAAGCACAAAGCTTGATTTTTTAATGCAAAGTATCTTTTTTGGGGGGGAGGGGAATAAAACAAAGTCACACTTCAATTTGCATTTCTTCATTTAAGTTCTCCTTGGCCTTGAATTTCCCTCGTGACATTCTGTACATGTGCTACAAACTGCAGACTCTGCAGGTGCATTGATATGTTCTCCCTCCTTTTATGAGTCATTCAACTTTTGTGATTACACAAATAGAGCAGCATGACTTGAACTGTTCAAAGCTGCATGCACATTTTGTAAAAAAAAAAAAAAAAAAGGAAAAGAAAATAAACAAAAGGTTATTTAATAATGTATGTTAGTTTCACATAGGCCAGCTTGTATGTTGCATGTAATTGTACAGTTTGCTCGTTAATTACTATACTGAAATAACCAAGAAATCTAAGCCATCCATTTTTGTTATAGACATTTTGCAGGTTTTAGCCAGACTCAGTCTGCGGGTCTGCGGTGAAATGTCTATAGATGGACTTTATTTTTTACCCTCTGGAAAAACGTGATGTAGTACGGACCAAATTCCTTCTAATAAATATTTTGGTGTAGATTCCTACTGTGGGGCTGTAACACATGTAGACACTGTGTACACACTAGGTTTTAATCCATAGACATACTGCCTGCACCAAGTGAATTATTTATTATTATTTACACATGCCAGAATTACCTGCCCATCATTCCACAGGGCACAGATTGACCACTGCTCACCATGCCGAGCAGGAAGACCTGAAGCATTGGTGCACTTCTACTAGATTCCGTTCTGTCTTAGTGGCCAACAATTAACTGATTATAATTGGGTAGTATCTTTCTATTTTGACCACTTGTCTTAACACTCCCCTGTGCTTTTAAATGAACTTCCAACTCATGTATGTAAACATGTTTAATAAAATTTACTTTTCATGTCAGTAGCCATCTGTGTTCTATGTTTTGCCAGATTTATCATTGTGGGTTCTATGGTGCAAAATGGGAGCCAAATTATGGGAAGGGGAGGCTGGGAATTGTTGTCAGCTCTGGGCATTTGACTTGACTTGTCATTGCACTATATATGTCTTAATCTACAGCCCAAAGGCTTCTTTGGATCACATGTGAGTTTTCACTGTGTCAGCCTGTCTAAGTGAGCACATGACTCTACTTCTGAAAAGTGGCATTATTAAAGACAATAAATCTCAGTAAGCATCAAATGGAAGACTGTTTTTCTGCTGCTTTTTGTGCTAATAGGAGAGACAACTCTTGTCCAATTACCAAAACCTTTCAAGTTATGTGATGTATCAAAATGATTCTGTGCCTCCCATCGTAGTACCCAGGTTCCTCTTTCCATCTTTTCCTTCTGAACCCTTGGCAAGTTTGTAGAACTTTGGCTTGGAGTAGGTGAAGTTACCAAAAAATAAATGATCCATTAATCCTAAATCATTTTCAGTCAAATATTAAGGAATAAACACATCTCCAAATATATATAGGTAAGCTGCTAAAAGAGAGATTATTTGTTTTCTTAACTTCATTTTGCTTTTTTTTTCTTCTTGATGAGTGTATTTGTATATTTTACAGTCATCACCCTTTGTAGAACACATGGCAAGCACTACTTTCACATCGGATTATGGTAAAATAACTGCTAAGACCTAGTTTCAACCTCCTAAGAGCTCCCAACTTTTTATAGGCCTCACTGACTTTAACTTTGTGAAGCAGTATAAACACAGCTAAGTCGATATCAAATTTGAGACAATTAAACAGTTTGGCACATGACACCTGCAGTTGTTTATAGTTTTAAAAACAGCTGACTGAATTTTACCCTATTAAGTCATCCAGTTGTTTGGTCTACAAGACACAAGATTATCTGTCAGGCTGTGTTGGTTACAGGCAAAAACAACTGATCAGTGGAGTTTAAAACAAACTGTCAGAGTAAAGCCGTTTAATGCACATGCATTTAAGATAGCATGCAACGGGGGAGCAGGAGACAAGTTGCCACTGAAATGGGAGGTAACTGGAGACAGCTGTAGAATTCCTTGTCTAGACAGGAACAGAAAAGCGGTAATCTCTTCAAATCAGAGACAGCTACATATTAGGATTTCTGGGCCCACAAAAATCGAGAAGTAACTGAAGCCAAAGCGGTTTTGCCAAGTCTTCATGGTTTCTTATTGACCCTGACAACATTTCTTCCATCCCAGTCTGACACAGATGATCTGGCTTTATGTAACCAGCTTCGTTAAGGGCTTTTGAAAGTATAGATATTAAGAACTTGGAATACAAACCTTAGAGCAACTCCCTGTCCATTAGAAACATTATATAAGACTATTATGATTGCAAATACTCTGTATGCAAAAGGCAACAGGTTTAATTCTTACAACAGTCCTGGGAGGTAAGTACCTTTATAGCCCTGTTTTCCAGGAAAGGATCTTCAGTTTGGAGAAGCTAAGCAGCAGCAAAAGGCCCCACAACTGTCTGGTAAAGGATCTAATATGTAAAGCAAGCTCTGACCAATTCAGGATCCTGCACTGCTAAACAGTGCACCCTCAAGGAGCTGCTGACAGCTCAGCTAGGTATTAAAGAATTAAGAGTCCACCAGTAGCAAAGGACTTGAAGCCAAGCTACCCTACCACACTGAGGCAGCTCCTGGCCAGCTTGGTCTCCTACATGTTGCCTGAGTGACTGCCATTACCCCCAGGTATAGGAGAAATAGGGGAAGAAGCAGGTGTACTCTTCATTCCCTAACCTTTATAAGGCCCTCGTCTAACTTTCTCCTCTGTGTCCCCTTATTGTACACACTATTTGCATTACCTAATGAATACCTCACATGAAGCTCTTAGAAATTCTATCCAATAAGGGAACAGAAGAAAGTTTTCTTTAGCTAAGTCTCAGACTTTTCCTTTGGCCTTTAAGTTACAAATCAAGTACTCCTTGCTTATTCCTTGTCCCCAGTTCCAAGATAGCAATGCCCCTCAATTTTTCATCTTGGGGTTGAATTGACCCAACAGGAATCACAGCTTCATAGAGCTTTTGGTATTCCATATGCCCTTCAACTTACGTGGTTCCAAATAGTTTCCATGAGTCACATCTGTGTGCAGGACTGCTCAGAGCAGCTCAGAAATCATCAGTCCCTTGCACAACTCCCACATCATACTTCCACTCTGAGACCTTGGCTACCTCCCAAGAGGAGGCAACATGTGTAAGTCTTTACATCTAACTATAAATCATCATAGCCATAAAACAACCACATTCTTATGAAGTGGTGTTATGCAAGTTCTCAATTCATAATATGGAACAAAGTCATTTTGTATGTGTGTGTGTTCTTCAGTCACTGTGTTCAATTACAGGTGAAATTTTTATTATGTTCCAAAAGGGTAACTGCTCCCCCATGCCTGCCACATCACACACACACACACACACACACAGTGTATCTGTATGTGTAATGAACTCTGGTAAATTTCTGGTAGTCTGAATCACTTGTGCTAAAAGAAATCTTCCTAATTATGCAGAGCTTCCAGTTTATTCTCCTTCCTGTCGCTCCCCCTCTTCGTGGAGGAGCAACACTGAACCCTGCCTAGGCTTCATATCCGAGTCACGGCACCATTATGTCGCTCCCCCTCTTCGTGGAGGAGCAACACTAAGCCCTGCCTAGGCTTCATATCCGAGTCACGGCACCATTATGTCGCTCCCCCTCTTCGTGGAGGAACGACACAGGACCCTGCGCTGTTCTTTCTGTCTGCTCGGCCCTCCCCAGGTTTGCTGCTGGTTCTTCCCGGGTTGGCTACTATCCCTTCCACCTCCGTGGAAGGGCAGTTCCCCCTGGCCACATTCCCCACTTCCGCAGGGGAGCGGCACACCGCCGGCCGGCTTTCTCGGGGGCTGCACAGGTGTTCCTTCAGCTAGATGTTCCCCTTAGATGTTCCCGGTGCATGCCATCTCTCTCCTCCTTTATAGTCCTCCTCTGCCAATCCCAACTCGGCTGCCCACACGCCGAGTACGCTGCTCTCCAATCAGGAGCAAGTCCTACAGTTTATTGGTTGAACTGGAGGCAGCTGTGCGGAAGCTGTTTACTTCTCTCCCAGCGCCATATTGTGGGAGAGCAGATGCATAGAATAAGTCTTAATTCCAGTAACTCAGTCTAGTCCGGTTTGCTCCCCACAGATCCCCCTTTCTTTTTATTTTTGGCGTTGATACGCGCCTGTCTTCGGTGTCCCGCGGCACACACTCTGCTCTACTTGCTAGAGTTGCCACAGGTTCTTACAAGTCCTATCAATCAGGCAAACCGAATCCGGGTCCTCTCTTCGCCATGTTGTGAGGAGGTTTTTAGGTGCTGATGCGTGCCTGTGTTCGGTGACCTGCGGCTCACACTCTGGTCGAGCCGCCTGCTGGCGCTTACCGCCTTAATCAGGCAGACCGAATCCAAGCTTTCTCATTGCCGTATTGTGGGGGAGACTTATTAGTGTTGGTTCGTGCCTATCTTCGGTGACCTGCAGCTCATACTCTGGTCGAGCTGCTTGCTGGTGCTTACCGCCTTAATCAGGCAGACCGAATCCAAGCCTCCTAATTGTTGTATTGTGGGGAAGCCTTACTGATGTTAATTCGTGCCTGTCTTCGGTGACCTGCGGCGCATAAGCTGCTAGCCGCCGCAGGTGCTCATCGCCTCACTTAATCAGGCAGACCGAATCCAAGCTCTCACATTGCTGTGTTGTGGGGAGGTCTTTCTCTTTCTCTATTTCTCTATCTCCGGGCATTCCTATTTCTCCCATTTTACTTCTATCTTCCAGCATTCCTATTTCTCTTTTACTTCTAAACTTCTGTTTCTCTTATCCCTGCGGCTTTCCGGCGCCTCGCCCCGCCGGCGGGTTCCCGGCTCTGCGCCGCTTCAGCCCGCGCCTCTCTCATCTGCGCGGCTCGGCTTTGCGCGCACACCCCGCGGTCTCGCACTTAACCCTTTCGCGTCTGAACCACGGCCTCGCGCCAGCCCCGCGTTCCCTATGTACTTGAGCCCCGCACGCTCTGTCTGCGCGCGGCAGCCTCCACGAGTCACACAGCGTAGCTTACGTGTCCGCCACTAGCATTCAATCTAAGTTCCCCGGGCTAGCCTGGCGAATTCAACCCAGCTTACGTCTCCGCCCCACGGTTTGGCTTCCCGTCCTTTGCTCCCCGGGCTAATCAGATGGATCCCAACCAGGCTTACGTTTCAGCTTCTGGTTTCAACTTTTCGCCCCCTATTCCCGGGCTAACTTGAGAATCCCAAAGTGGCTTTCGTTTCAGCCTCGGCCTGCCCCCCGTGGCTTCAATTTCCCTAACATTTTTCTCTACCCGGTATGTTTCCCCAAGCTTTCCTCCAACAATACTCCTCCCTCATTTCTCCTGGCCTCTCCCCACAGTCCGCATCCGAGTCTGTTTGTTCTAGCTTTCACTTTCGCTTTCGACCTTAGAGATTTCTCCCAGCTTCCCCCCGTAGTCCGTATCTGAGTCTATGCCTAGGCTTTCCATAGCTTCTTCCGGCACCTTTTTCGTCCGGCTTTTCCCTAGGCTGTTTGCTAGTCTCTCTCTCCGGTAATTTCCCTAGGCTGTTTGCTAGTCTCTCTCTCCGATATTTTCCCAGTTCTTCCCGTTTCTTCCCTCCTAAGTTTGCTATCCGTCCTAGGTTTCCTATCCGAGTCACGGCACCATTATGTCGCTCCCCCTCTTCGTGGAGGAGCAACACTGAACCCTGCCTAGGCTTCATATCCGAGTCACGGCACCATTATGTCGCTCCCCCTCTTCGTGGAGGAGCAACACTAAGCCCTGCCTAGGCTTCATATCCGAGTCACGGCACCATTATGTCGCTCCCCCTCTTCGTGGAGGAATGACACAGGACCCTGCGCTGTTCTTTCTGTCTGCTCGGCCCTCCCCAGGTTTGCTGCTGGTTCTTCCCGGGTTGGCTACTATCCCTTCCACCTCCGTGGAAGGGCAGTTCCCCCTGGCCACATTCCCCACTTCCGCAGGGGAGCGGCACACCGCCGGCCGGCTTTCTCGGGGGCTGCACAGGTGTTCCTTCAGCTAGATGTTCCCCTTAGATGTTCCTGGTGCATGCCGTCTCTCTCCTCCTTTATAGTCCTCCTCTGCCAATCCCAACTCGGCTGCCCACACGCCGAGTACGCTGCTCTCCAATCAGGAGCAAGTCCTACAGTTTATTGGTTGAACTGGAGGCAGCTGTGCGGAAGCTGTTTACTTCTCTCCCAGCGCCATATTGTGGGAGAGCAGATGCATAGAATAAGTCTTAATTCCAGTAACTCAGTCTAGTCCGGTTTGCTCCCCACACCTTCCCTCATTGCCAGACTTTCTGAAAATAATTTTTCTCCCTTTCTCCTATATTACCTACTGCACACTTGGGACCTCAATTTATGGTTGCAAGGTCAAATAAAAGATACTCAATTAAAATGGATTCAAATAAACTAATAAAATTTAATATAAAATTTAAATTTTTTGTTTATTAGAAGTCAAAATTGAACTGGGCATCCTGTTTTTATTGGACAAATACGGCTGCCCTACTCCCATTGTCATCTGGTTTGTGCACCTTCCACTAGCTGAAGTATTCATCAAATCACCATGTAAATACAAATGGCAACAACTTTTTCTCAGCATAGTTACTACTATGTATCTACTATTGAAGCTATCCTTCTGTACGTTTTCCAGTTCCTCTACCATTGAAGAGACTGAGTATTGTTCCCAGTTCTTCAGTCGTTCTAATGAGATAGTTCACCCATGCTACTTTGCAATATTTTGGTAGAATAAACAGAGAATATATCCTTGTCCCAGCCATTTGGGGCTTGCACAGATGTGTGTCAGAGAAAGTTAACAGGTGTCACAAAAGCAGGTGTCACATATCATTCTCCATGAGAAGGGCTTTACGTAGGTAGCGACAGCTTGTTTGTAAGTGAGAAGCTTGTGGAGCAGATCTGGGCCCAACTCTCCACCCAAAACAACTGCTCCAGCTGAACTCCAGATATATGGACAAGGAAAAAACATTTTTGTGATGAGCCACACGGATTTAGAAGCTGTTCATTATGCAGCATGATTAGAGCAAAAGCTATCACATCATCCTTTCTTTAAAAAAAAAAGATTTATTTATTTGAAAGAGTTGGAGAAGTAGAAACAGAGAGAGAGGTCTTCCATCTGCTGGTTCGCTCCCCAGATGGCCACAATGGCCAGAGCTGAGCTGATCTGAAGTCAGGAGCCAGGAGCTTCTTCCGGGTCTCCCACGTGGGTACAGGGGCCCAAGGACTTGGGCCATCTTCTACTGCTTTCCCAGGCCACAGCAGAGAGCTGGATTGGAAGTGGAGCAGCTGGGACTGGAACCAGCACCCATATGGGATGCCGGCACTGCAGGGGGAGGCTTTATCCACTATGCCACAGCACCAGCCCCGCCATATAATGTTAAACAAAACAGAAAGAAGCATTAATTGTAGAGTAGAGGAACCTACAATCCACCTAGCCTCAAGGAGTGGAGTGGCCAGGTTATGAATACTTTCCTAAAAAAGTAAAGTTGCAGTTGAGTCTCATGGAATAGAGAGAAATGTAAGACATTCCAGGCAGAGAATGTGCAAAGGCAAAAGATGAGAATATGGCACATTCTAAGATCCGCAAGAGGGCCACTGTGAATGAAAAACAGGGATCAAAAAAGCTAGAAAAGAAGGCAGCAGAAGGTCATGCAGTGGTCTCTTTATCCCCTGAAAATCCAGAGGGGACTTATAACTGTGGCTCGTACTACAGAACTCTTAAAGTACACACCTATCTTACCATATTCTTATCATAACATTTTCTGGTAAGTGCATTAGTTCCAGAGGGTAGATACTATAAAGAATAGACCTAAAATGTGTAAGAGCTCAAGCTCAGTAGAAATTTACTTCCTCATGGCTAACAGTATTGTAGGGTGACCAGGGATAGTCCTTACTCCGTCCTTAGAAACCCGGGTTGATGGGGGGCCAGCGCTGTGGCATAGTGGGTAAAGCTGCTGCCTATAGTGCTGGCATCCCATATAGGCACTGGTTCAAGTCCCGGCTGCTCCACGTCCAATCCCGCTCTCTGCTATGACCTGGAAAAGCAGTAAAAGATGGCCCAAGTCCTTGGGCTCTTGAACCTGTGTGGGAAGACCCGGAGGAAGCTCTTGGCTCCTGGCTTCACATTGGCGCAGCTCCAACCATTGCAGCCATCTGGGGAGTGAACCAGCTGATGGAAGACCTCTCTCTCTCTCTCTCTCTCTCTCTCTCTCTCCCTGCCTCTCCTTCTCTCTCTGTGTAACTCTGACTTTCAAATAAATAAACACATCTTTAAAAAAAAAAAAACTGGGTTGATGAGGGCTCTGGAATCTTCCATACATGACGTTTGAAGCTCCCTGGACATTGGCTCTGTTGTTGCAGTCTAGAATGAGAAAATAAAGTGGAGGATCACATTCAGGAGATACGTGTAGGCCTGAAGTGGGGTGCATCACTTCTCAGATTCCACAAGCTGGAATTCAACCACGTGGCCTTACCTAACTGCACAGGCAGGCAAATGAATGCCCAGAAATATGAGGAAAACACGGATTTTCATGAGTTAGCAGTCTCTGTATGTGATCGTCCCAGTGAATGAACAAATGGAGGTCAGAGCCTCTTCTTTGTACCAGTACTGGCTCGAGTGCTTCCCTTTTGATTTCAACAACACTCCTAAGACACTCAAAACAATTAGAGGACAATAGTGAGGACTGGGTGGCAATCCTGCCACCTGACAGACACCTTTACAGCACAGTCATGAGCCTCTCCAAAGCAGGGGTCCTTCACCAGGATATGAACAATAGAATCAGCACTTAACCAGGTAGTTAGTGTTCTCACCTGTTCTCAGCAAGGTCTCCTCTTGGGGAGTACGCTTTCTTGGGCAGAAGCAGTTTGCAATAAAACACACTGTGTTCTGTACCAAAGCCACATGTGAGGCCTGGCCAAGCCAACTGCAGGTGTGTGCATCCCAAAGTGTACCCATCAGTCCCTCACTGGCCTCAGACTCACGCCATCCTGGTTACAGTTAACTGTGACATTTCCAGTGGACTCAAGGCCTGTGTTGGAACACCTTGAGAGGGAGTGGTTGATATCCAGCTGAAAGGCATAAATCAGAAAAGGGAATTAGGCTCATCTCGTGCCTAGAACAGCCATGGGATCTCTCAGCTGTGTTTCTTTTCATTCAACCTTGTTTACCACTACGCTCGATCTGATATCTGAAACCTTTCTTGCATGAGGGCGAGAACCTCCGGGCGGTTTTTCCCGTAACCTATCTGGCAGAGCCGACCAGGAGAGAAGGAGAGTGGCAGTAAGTTCGGGAAAAACTTGTTCTGAGAAAGGCTCCAAGTCCAGCCTTCTGTATTTTTCCCTGCCTTGCCTGCTGGGAGCCAAAACTGAGGCAGAGGTCCATTTCTTTCAACATAACCACCTTGGCCTCTCCCTGCCTTGTCTCTCCTTTAGC
The DNA here is from genome assembly GCF_051225735.1 of Oryctolagus cuniculus. NCBI lineage: Eukaryota > Metazoa > Chordata > Mammalia > Lagomorpha > Leporidae > Oryctolagus > Oryctolagus cuniculus. The sequence goes on along the minus strand of NC_142871.1, from coordinate 100,065,371 downwards.
CAAAATCTTTCACTCTCTTCACTCTCCCTACAAGACATTGGGAAATGGGGAGAACTTTGCATCTGCTCAGCCGAGCCCCAACGCCTGGTCTCAGTCAGCATCCCCCCCACCCCCCCAGTGAAGGAGGCCATGTGCCTCATTTCCCCTCTCTCCTTTGCCACCATGTTAAAATGCTCTGGGTTCTAGTTCCGGTTGGGGCGCCGGATTCTTTCCCGGTTGCCCCTCTTCCAGGCCAGCTCTCCGCTGTGGCCCGGGAGTGCAGTGGAGGATGGCCCAAGCGCTTGGGCCCTGCACCCGAATGGGAGACCAAGAGGAAGCACCTGGCTCATGGCTTCGGATTAGCGCGGTGTGCCAGCAGCAGCAGCCACTGGGGGGTGAACCAACGGAAGGAAGACCTTTCTCTCTCTCTCTCTCTCTCTCTCTCTCTCCACTCTGCCTGTCAAAAAAAAAAAATGCTCTGGGAAGAACTGGTCTTAAGATAGCTTCTCTTAAACTGCTAGTTTTACATGGAGCTGGGCCATGTTCTCCAACCCCTCTTAAGTTTTTCCTAGACTAGCAAGAGTGAACCTCCTGGTCCATCTTACTCAGAGGGTTCCCATTTTTTTTTTTTAAAGATTTATTTCTTTATTTGAAAGTCAGAGTTACACAGAGAGAGGAGAGGCAGAGAGAGAGAGAGAGAGAGAGAGAGAGGTCTTCCATCGCTGGATCACTCCCCAGATAGCTGCAACGGCCGGAGCTGCGCTGATCCGAAGCCAGGAGCCAGGGGCTTCTTCTGGGTCTCCCCCAGAAGGGCCCAAGGTCTTGGGCCATCTTCCACTGCCTTCCCAGGTCATAGCAGAGAGTGGGATTGGAAGAGGAGCAGCTGGGACTAGAACCAGCGCCCGTTTGGGATGCCACAGGCTGAGGATTAACCCACTGCACCACAGTGCCAGGCCCCCCACATTTTCTTCCTCACTAAATCATAGAAGTTTCTCTGTCCACCTAGTTAAGATCTCTGTGTTCTATGTTAGGGGTCAGTATAGACCTTGTTAAACTCATAGAATTCTTCCGTGGTCACTCCCTCCCCCATTTAGTCCTGGGGCTGTGAAACCCTGCTGTCCTTAGAAAGTTGTGATAGCTGAGTTGTGGTTGTGACCACATATTCTAATTTTTGTCATCCAGTTGTGATTCTTTATAAATACTGGCAATTATATCTGTGGAGCTATGTCTTTTAACAAACTGTATTACTTCCATATTTAAATGTTTTGTCTTCTAAGTTTAAAGATTTTTCTGGGATTTCAAAGGTCTGTAACGCTGTGGTAAAGTACGAGTTAAAATTCTGTATGTTCTTTTATTAAAAGAGGGTTTTCTCTTAATTTCAAGGTATTGATAATTATTTCAGGATGTGAACTGAAAGAAGCAGAGGGTAAGAAAGATGATGTGGAGGAAGCTATCAGCATGAGAATGTATTTTTGATGACAAAGTTTGGGAAAGAATTATATATATATATAGAAAAAGGAATTGAAGGAATAAGTACTTTTTTTGAATAAGTACTTTGTAGAAGGTTTGTGGAGGTTGAATACTGTGTAAGATTAGTTTGGATGAGGCCGGCGCCGCGGCTCACTAGGCTAATCCTCCGCCTAGCGGCGCCGGCACACCAGGTTCTAGTCCCGGTCGGGGCGCCGGATTCTGTCCCGGTTGCCCCTCTTCCAGGCCAGCTCTCTGCTGTGGCCAGGGAGTGCAGTGGAGGATGGCCCAGGTGCTTGGGCCCTGCACCCCATGGGAGACCAGGAGAAGCACCTGGCTCCTGCCATGGGATCAGCGCGGTGCGCCGGCCGCAGCGCGCCGGCCGCGGCGGCCATTGGAGAGTGAACCAACGGCAAAGGAAGACCTTTCTCTCTGTCTCTCTCTCTCACTGTCCACTCTGCCTGTAAAAAAAAAAAAAAAAAAAAAAAAAAAAAAAAAAAAGATTAGTTTGGATGAGATTAGAAGGAAATTATTTTAAAGTTAGTTCCTGTATTTTAGAAATTCAGATAAGAGGATTGTCAGATTCTCTGTCTTTGTCCCATGATATATTTAACTTTAATGGGTTCATATGCTGATGGCACATGCTAATCCTTTTAATCAAGGATTTTTCTGTTTCTGTGGCTGACCTAGTAACAAGAATTTTATGTGTCTTAAAGGAAGATTTCTCGTGTTTTCTGTCATTGTTTTTGGGAGAACTGAGTTTTGAATAAGTTAACGTATCTCTTAAATGTTGAGCGATCACCTTAATTCTGATACAAAGGTCTGATGTTTTCTGCGCTGGGGTCAGTCTCTGCTAATGGACATGGTTCTGGAGTGGCCCCATCCCTCATGGCCTTACAGCGTATAGCTTGTCTTGCATGTTACGTTGGAGGTGTGATGATGGGTGCTCTCTCCTCTGTCCCCAGCCTCTGACCAGGTTCGGGTGAACGCCAAGCCAGGGAGCTGACTGCCCTCCCACATGGCACTCCCACCCTTGCTCACAGCTCTCCTCTCCCGGGCCCCTTCCAGGTACGTGGCACTCAGGGCTGACTCTCCCGGCGGACAGGAAAATCGCAGGTCCTTGCAGAGGTGGAGCAATGCACCCTTGCGCAGTCTGTAACCCTGGCACACACCCGTGTCGGGCAGGCAGGAGTTTTAGCAACCACTTAGAAGGTGCCACACACACGTCTTTCCCGCCACAGCCAGCTGAAGAGAAAGGGAGGAAACACTTTATTTGCTCAACTGTAGTATGCATGCAGCTTCTGAAATTCTAACCCATGCTTTGAGGAGGGAAGGGATAAGAGCAACAAAGTATCTTCCTCCTTCTCCATAGAAGTATTAACACTTTCTCCCCATGCCTAGAACTCAGTACTACCTTACATTAATATTGTACTTCAGTGACACGATTGCCTGCATAGGCATATGTGGACTGACCTGGGCATGTAACTCATTATCACATTGTTCCCATGCTAAAATGTAATGTAAATTCAAGAAACAAAATGTCAAGTTCAAAAGCAAAGGTTGTCTCTACTCAGCAAGAAAGGTAAAACCCCACTAAACACTACCCTACCATGTAAGACTTTCAAGCCTTAGCTAAATTCATTTATTTTGTCTAAAGCATTTTGAAAACCTCTTGGAGTTCATTTATTAATGAATATGTTGCTTTTTCTATGAGTTCAATGAGGCATAGGACCATGTCAAATCGTCAAACTAAAAATTCTGTGTGTGCTACAGAAAGGGTGCAACTTTTTCCTCCTCCTCCTCAATGCCATTTCTATTCATTGCATTTTATTTTTATTTTCTCACAACTCTTTGACACTGATAGCTTTTACTGCATGGGTTAAAATACACTCTTTTAAAGAGACATTCATAATTGTAGGAGGAGAACACAAGGATTGCTTGGTACTTGGTTTAGAGGGCAGAAAAGACTGTTCTCAAATCTTTCTTTGCACTTTCACAGAACAAAAATCCTGACCAAATTCTCATAGCCCAGATAATCATAAAACGCTTACATATTCTCTGTTTTTCTCAGTGCTAAAATCATTCTCTGGTTCTAAATTAAACCTTTTAGTTGAACTTACAGAAACTATTGGGATAACATATACTTCGCAGATGAATTTAGTTTCCAGATACAGTTTTAACGGTAAGGAAGGAAAGAACAAATAAACCAGCAATGAACTTTAACTTAGCTCATAAGACACATCAGGACATGCACCAGTCCCTTTCCATGAGTTATTGAAAACACCGTCAGGTCATGGTAGTTTGGTGCTGCAGGTTGAGCTACTGACCACAATGCCCATCACATGAGCACTAGTTTAAGTCTTGGCTGCTCCATCCAGCTCCTTGCTACTGTGCCTGGGAAAGCAGCGGAAGATGGCCCAAGTCCTTGGGATGCTGTCACCCATGTGGAAGACCCAGATGTAGTTCCAGACTCCTGGCTTCTGGCTGGGTCAGCCCTGGCCATTGCCAACCGTTTGGCAAATGAACCAGTGGATAGAAGATCTTCCTCCTCTTTCCCCCTTCTCTTTCTCTGTAACTTTTTCAAATAAATTTTTTAAAGAAGAAAAAGAAGAGATTGAAACAGTTCAATTGACTAAAATTGATAAATTGACACCCCTGGAGCATAATGGTAGGAATTCATTTCCCTTTCTTGGTAATACTCTTAACAAGGGCTTTTCAAAGTATATGCTAAAGAACCAGGAATTTTTTTTTTCTTTTTAAGTTTTTATTTAGTAAATATAAATTTTCAAAGTACAGTTAATGGATTACAATGGCTCCCCCCCCCCATAATTTCCCTCCCACTCACACCCCTCCCATCTCCCGCTCGACCAGGGAAATTTTTAGCTTGGTAGTGGTGGAAGAGATAGAAGAGAGAACAGCAGGTGGCTCCCAGAACCTTCAGTTTGGCTCTGACCAGAGCTCTGATCTTTAATCTGCTTAGAATTTTTACTGGTGTTTGAGAAGGGAAGATGTTGATAATTGTCAATCCAGCAAATTCTACCTTAGAAAAATTAGGTTGTGACTAAGAGAGATATTCATTTCTAAAACTTTTATTTATCCATTTATTCATCTGTTTCATCTTATTTGAAAGGCAGGCAGACAGATGGAGTGAGATTTCTTATTCAGTGGTTCACATCTTAAGTGTCTACAGTAGCTGGCGCTGGGTCAGACCAAAGCCAGGGGCCTGGAACTCAATCCAGGCCTCCCCTGTGAGTGTCAGGGACCCAAGTACTTGGGGCATAACCTGCTGCCTCCTAGAATGGGCATTGATAGGAAGCCACAATCAGGAGCCACAGGTAGATATGGAACCCAGGCACATCGAAATGGAATGTCCCAAGCAGCCAGACGTCTGCCTGTGAGATTCTTTATCTAATGGGAAATATGACACTAAATTACATAAACAAACTCTTTCACAGCGAATTAGGCTCTCAGAATCCTAGCTGGTATAAATATCAATCAAACAGAATGTCCATGGCCTGAGAGTTAGGTAGCCTCTAGACTCCAAAGGTCACAGCCTAGGTGTTAGCCGGCCCTCCTGAGGTTTTGACCGGCTCCCTTACCTCCCTGTTGGCTATCACTGCAACACAGGGAAAGCAGGGACTAAAAAATCAATTCAACTCCTAGTTTAGCTAGTGTACTATTTGTGAATTTCCAGTGTTTTATAAACTGGTAAAAAGCAAAATTTTTATATTCAGTTTCAAAATAAATCTCACTCTGCCCCCCACTAGCTAAATGCGCAAAGATCAAAATTATCAACCAAAGTGTCAACTTCCAATCCCCGCCCTCTGTTGGTGAGAACGAGAGACCTAGAAAACAAATGATTGCAGTGGTACATGGGCGCCACCAGAGGGCAGCAGTGCTTCACACAGCTCCTGGAGGACGCTTTAAGAGACAGGGACACTTTCAGGGAGCAAAACTGTGGGGAAATAGATCTTTTCTTAAAAATATCTATGTGAGAGTATAAATGTTTTATAATTATTAATGTGGGAAAATTTTTTCATCTTTATCTCCATCAAAAATCAGCCTTGAGGGGTAGGAAGTTAGCCTAGTTGTTGAGACTCTGGTTAAGTAAGATAGCGGCATTCCGCGTGGGAGTGCCCGAGTTCATGACTCCACCTTGCTGCAGAAATGCACCGTGGAAGGCACTGATGGCTCCAGGAGCTGGGTGCCTGCCACCCACAGGGGAGGTCTGGGTTGAGATCCCTGCTTCCTGAGGCAGCCCTGACCCAGCCTTACCTTTCATGGGTATTTGGAGAGTTGATCAACTGGTGCGGCCTCTCTCCGTGTGTCTTTCTCCGTCTCTCCACCTCATAAATAAAAATTAAAAAATTAAAAATAATTCACCAAGAAGTCTTGTTGAATGAATTTTTTTCTAATTTCCTGGAGATCATGGAAAGTTCATTTTCAGCCCCCAAATGTGCTTAGTCAGAGGATCTTTATGCCTCCAGTTATCTAGTAGGAAGTTGCCGCAGCCCCACGTCCACAACATCACCATCCTCCAGCCCAGGCCTCAGCCGGTCCTGTCCAGCTGAGGCCACGTGCCTGGGATGCCAGGTGGCACCAGCAGTGTCTGGGAGTACAGAAGCTTCTCAAGGCCAGACCATATGCAAGCCTGTGGGTTTCCTAGGGCTACCACAATTTACCAGGTAGTTGGTGGCTTAAAGCAACAAGCATTTTACTTTTGCAGTTCTGGGGGCCAGAAGTCTGCACCTAGTGTGTGCAGGGTCGCTCTCCCTCCAGGGGCTGCAGGGAGAACCCTCACTACCCGTTCTCAGCTGCTGGTGCTCTCGGCTTTCCTTGGCTCCTGGTAGCACAACCCCAACCGCGGCTCACATGCCCGTGATGATTTCAATCCAGTGCGAGTGTGGTTCCCTGTGGGGGCATCAAGGGGATGGTAGGGACCAGTGGGCGCTCAGTGTGGGTGTGGCCCTTGGGAGGGTTGATCTGGTTCTTGCGGGATCCTTGTTGGTTCTAATGAGCTGGTGGTTGCAAAAGAGGAAGCCTGGACCCGGAATCATGTGCTGGCTTCCCGTCTTCCCCTGGGGTCTCTCATCCTGGGACCTGTCCCTCTCCATGCCTCCTGGTCTGGATGCTCTGCACAGCAATGTGATGCAGCCAGTGCCATGCACTTTGGACTTGCAGCTTCGAAAGCTTTGAACAAGATAAACCTCTTTTCTTTATAAAGTGCACAGCCTCAAGTATTTCATTACAGAAATAGAACAGAAAATGAACTAGTAGGACACCTTCCTTTCCTGTGTCCCTCTCTCTCCTCCATCCCTTATGTGAACATTTGTCATCAGGTGTAGGCAGGGCTCATATTGTCAAGATGAGCTTAAGATCTTTTCCTTGATTATGTCTGCAAAGATTCTTCTTCCAGGAGAAAATGTTTGCAAGCGAGGCAATGTGACAAGGGATTCATAAAGAGACTATGTGAGGAAATTTTTTTAAAAGCCCAATAACAATAAAACAAAACCACAGATAATTGAAAAACAGGCAGTATATCTAAACACACGTTGTTCCAAGGAAGACATCCAAATGGCAAACAGGTACATGGAAGAAATGCATGCTACCACTAAGCATCAGGGAAATGCAAATCAAAACCACAGTGAGATATCAGCTCACTCCAGTAAGTGGCTGTTATCAAAGAAGGGCATCCAGTCACAAAACACAGCATAACACAAGGCGAAATTCATCTGAAATGACCTAGATGGAACTGAAGGTTCTTCTCTTCAGTGACAAAAAGCTGGGCACCAAACAACAGTATCACATGATCTCACTCGTGTGAAGTCTGAAAACGGTGATCTCATAGAAGCTAAAAGTACACTGATCATTTCCAGAGGACTGAGAAGGTACACATGGGGGACATGGTGTAAAGTAGGTCAAGGGGACACTGAGTTATAGTTAGATGGGAGTAAGAAGTTCTGGGGTTCTATTTCATAATAGAATGACAGCATATAATGATGACATAATGTGTTTTTCCAAAAAAAACTGGAAGAGTGAATACTTTAGATATAAGGAAATGATAATGTTTGAGTAGACACATGTGTATCCAGCTTATGTAGAACCTCATAAATACAGACAACTTTTAGATGTCAGGTATGTTTTTAAAGATTTATTTTATTTATTTGAAAGACAGAGCTACAGAGAAAGGTAGAGAGACAGAGAGAGGTCTTCCATCTGCTGGTTCTCTCCCCAGATGGCTGCAATGGCCAGAGCTGTGCCAATCTAAAGCCAGGATCCAGGTTTCCCACGCAGGTGCAGGGGCCCAAGGACTTGGACCATCGTCCACTGCTTTCCCAGGCCATAGCAGAGAGCTGGATTAGAAGAGGAGCAGCTGGGATTAGAACCGGCGCCTGTATGTGATGCTGGCGCTTCAGGCCAGGGCTTTAACCCACTGTGCCACGACTCTGGCCCCAGATGTTAGCTATTTTTTTTTTAATTTAAAAATAGCATTCTACCTTTTCAGTTTGAAAAAATTCTTCTTCCCACATAAGGTAACATTCTGACCTACCATGTGGGGTTTTATTTTGGTGTGGGGTCTCACTATCATTTGGAGGCAGTTTATTCGCTGGCCTCTCTCATTGTTCTCATCAGTGTCCTGGTTTTTAAGTCAATCTAGACAGAAGCCAGTGTGTCAGGCCAAAGGAACAAGGTGCACCCTACTCTGACTGCAGGTGCTTCTGCAGTGGCTCATTGGTAAAGAAGTCCCTCCCCCAAGCTGGGCTATCTCTCTCTTCTGTAATTCTATGAAATGGCACATAGTAACTTAAGCTCCTGGTAACTTGGGTTTAGTGTGCCTGTATGTCATTAATAACAACCATATTCTAGTTTGCATACAAATGTAACAATGGACAAAATAAACACAAAAATACTCTAGATATTAGTCTTTCAACCATTGTGAATCCTTGGGTCCAGAATTTCATTAGCTATTTGTCTTTGGGCAGGAAAAATAGAAATAATACAACTTACCTTGCTTGCAAAGAGGGATGAGTGTGAGTGCTTTGCAATACAAAAAGACCTACAGGACTGCTTTTCTCTCCGGTCCACCTTCATAGTACATACAGGGCACACATACATGCGGACCTGGAGCTTGGGCCCTTGCTATTCACAGTGTAGTCCTCTGATGTGACCAACAGCATTAGCATGATCTGGGAGCTTGTCAGAAATGCAGACCCAGATGTGCTGCCCCGGAAGGACTCAATCAGAATCTGTCACTCCAGATGACCCCCACATGACTTGGATAGATATTAAAGTTGGAGCCTCCTTGCTGTAAGGAGGTGCATTTTCTTTACCCAAGTGGGCATCTGCTGTATTTTTCTCTCATTGGAGTTCCTTAGGAGCATGTAGGTGTGAGCAGCAATTGGCAAGGGGAGAGAAGAGAAGATCCTCTCTTTGCTGACAATCCCGGACAAGCTGGAGGACTAACTGCAAGGGAAACACCCAATTTGGACATCAGTTGGGTTCAGGTTTGGTGAGTAAGGAGGATTGATGGGGCAGCACTGCCTGGAGAATTGAACAATATTCTGTGATCCTGACTATGGCTACTGAGGATGGTAATTTCACAGGCAACCAAAAGAGCAAGTCTAAGGGAGTGTCAGGAACATGGAATTAAAAAAAATAGGACAAAAGAGCCCACTGGAGATTCCTTTGATTCTTTTTCCCACTCCTGATCCCTTACAGGAACGTGAAAATGATGACATGCATCTCAATAAGGTAAGACCCATGTTGTGCAAGCATTCCTGCTTTGAGGTTCCCAGATGAAAGGTGCTCTTCAAATAAAAAACGATGGCACCTGAGTTGGCATTTGTTCCAGAGAGAGTCTCCCGTGTGGTCTCTCAGCGCTTAAAAGCAGAGGGCACCTGACAGGGCTGCAGGGTTTCACTTGGTCCCATGGTGAGCTGGCAAGCTCTCTGTCTGGGCCCTGGTTGCCAAGGAAACTGCTGCAGGAGAGATTGGGGCTGTCTGGTTTGCTGGTTGATTGGTGGCGCTGAGAGCATAATTTCACATGAAAGACATGTATTTTCAGTGAGCAGGACAAAAGCGGATGATGGATCACACCCATTGTCTCCCACAGCAGAGCCCATGTGAATGGCAACTCTTAGCAATGAAGGAAGTAGCCTTCTCAAGAACAAAACCGAGGACTTAGAAAGCTGAAGCCCAAACTTTTGAGCCACGTGGGGAACCATTGTCTTCTCCAGGCACAGAAGTCTTACCTTTCCTTTGGCAGACAAGTCTGAGAAAGCAATAATCAGGTCAGCCTCTGACAGTATTCCTGCCTTGTCTTGGATGCCCTCAGTTAGGGCTACAGAGAAAGGCTGCTGTACCATCTTCCCCTCAAGGCGAGGATACAGGGTGAAGCCATTTCTTCATCTTGTTTACTGTACAACCATGAACTTTCTTGACCCTCCTCTCCACCAAGTAGAATGAGTTCTTTATCTTTGCTTCCTTAGTATAGTATTCAAACTTCAGTGATCTTCTTCTACTATAATTGTTTTGGGAATGTTGTTTTGCCATTCAAACACCTTCCTGTGATTGAAGATCATGTTTATCTCTCTATTGCAAGTGTCCAGCACAGTGTCTGACATGGCAGATCCTCAATAACTATGTGGTTGTCCTGCCTTGGTGAAAAGTAATAGAAGGTGAAACAGACACAGCCAAAGAGTGAGATTTTCAGAAAGGTTAGTACAACAAAAGCCAATTATCAACACATTAAAGCCTCACTAGTTGCCAGGAGTTTATATGGTTATTGCATCTAGTTTTCATATTCCTTCCAACCCTATAAGAGAGGTAGTACTGCCAGCCCTTATAGAAAAAGGAACTGAATCCCAGTAAGTGGCTTAGACATCAAAACAGCTAGTTGCGGTGCCACTATCTGCAGCCAGTTCTATCCGATGCAAAGCAGTGACCCTAGCCATTGTGCCAGACGACATCTGGGCCATGAGACAGGTCCTGTAGAGCCTCACTTACTGGCACAGGCCTCTTGTGAGAGGTGAGGGGGCGTAGATATCAGGGTGGGAGGGATCCAGCTGGGTCCTGATGATGTGTGCGTAATGACAGCAGCGCAAGCACATGGACAGGATACCTTAGGGGTCAAATCCAAGCTCCGCCAATCACTAACTGCATGGCCCTTTGGCATGTAACTTAAACACTGTGTTTTTCAGATCCCTCATCCCCAAATTGGGATAAATAATGCCCCTTACCTAAAAGAATTAAACTGGCAATACATGCAAATGTGCTTAGAACTGTTCTCAAAACATCATCCATTCTCAATGAATTATTTTTAATGCCATCATGCTAATGGGAGCATTTTTTTTCCTAAAAAGTGATTTTAAAAATTTAAAGAGCTGTTCAAATTTAATCATCATCTGAGGGGCCGGTGCTGTGGCGCAGTGGGTTAACGCCCTGGCCTGCGGTGCCGGTATCCCATATGGGCGCCAGTTCAAGACCCGGCTGCTCCACTTCCAATCCAGCTCTCTGCTGTGGCCTGGGAAAGCAGTGGAAGATGGCCCAAGTCGTTGGGCCCCTGCACGCACTGTGGCCAATTGGGGAGTGAACTAGTGGATGGCAGACCTGTCTCTCTCTCTCTGCCTCTCCTCTCTCTATGTAACTCTGACTTTCAAATAAATAAATAATCTTAAAAAAAAAACCAAATTTAATCATCATTTGAGTATCACTTCAAAATGACCCCTTGTTTAGCTTAGAGAGATAAAAAGTTGTTGATTAAGAGAAGAAGAAGGGTTCCGTCTGGTCAGTATTCTCGTCACTATCTACCAGGGTAGTTACTGCGGTATTTGCATAAGTCATTTGACGTCTTCCACATCTGTGCAAGAAGGTAGTAAAAGTGCAGGGTAATTTGTGGAAGTGCTTCGGAAACTGGAATGTACGACAGAGGCTCTTTTTCCCTGGTTAACAGCTAGCATTCACAAACAAAAATTTCAGGTCCCTCCCCCCCATTTTCAATGAAGACAGATTGGAATACCTTTGGGTCTTTCCTTTCTACCACCCTCACTTACTTCTCAGGGGCCAAGATAGGAGAGAGACGTGTATTCTGTCCATGAAACTTATGTTTAAAAAACAGCTGTTTGGCCGGCGCCGCGGCTCAATAGGCTAATCCTCCACCTGGCGGTGCCGGCACACCGGGTTCTAGTCCCGGTCGGGGCGCCGGATTCTTTCCCAGTTGCCCCTGTTCCAGGCCAGCTCTCTGCTGTGGCCCGGAAAGACAGTGGAGGATGGCCCAAGTGCTTGGGCCCTGCACCCGCATTGGAGACCAGGAGAAGCACCTGGCTCCTGCCATCGGATCAGCGCGGTGCGCCGGCAGCAGTGCACCAGCCATGGCGGCCATTGGAGGGTGAACCAATGGCAAAGGAAGACCTTTCTCTCTGTCTCTCTCTCTCTCACTATCCACTCTGCCTTTCAAAAAAAAAAAAAAAAAAAAAAAAAACAGCTATTTAAGGACACAGTTTGTACTTTCCAGGACACAGTGGCTTCAGTATTTCTATAGATGTGTTGTCACCTGCTATCCATGTCCCTAGACATGAAAGGCTCTCTGTGTCTACACATAATTTGATTGCCCAGGGCTCACACTTTGCTGGGTCTTCCACCACCACCAATTGCTGGAGGCCATGGGTACAGCCAGTCAGCACTCGGGCCCAGGAGGGGGAGTCCACTGATGGCCGGTTTGCATTGTTCACCAGCAAGGATCCACCTGTTCTTCCAGTGAGCTGCTCTGGTCCTCAGTGCCTAAAAAGTACATGTGGCTGACCAGATAGAAGTGTGGATTCTGAATGTTCTCCTTATAAAGACATGATAAATGTTTGAGACAATGGATAATCTAAATGTCCTGAGGTGGTCAGTGTACAATGTATAAATGTTGCAAAACATCAAGTTGCCTATAAGAGCTGCTGTTACTATCTGTCAACAAAACCAAACACAGTTCTGCAGCGCCTAGTGTTCTTACAGATCTCAGAAGCCCATTGTGTTGTGGATGCTGTGGTCAGTGTTCATTTTAATTGCACATTTTGGTAACATCCACAGAACACAATCTCCTGTCTGGCGGTGGCTCTTCATGGCGCCTCAGCAGCCCCAGTTGCAAAATTAACAATTTTCATTTGCTCACAAATGTTCTGTCAATAAGGTCTGTGCAAATAGAGGTATTTCAGCTCAAATGGTCATTTATTTCACTCACTCAATACAACCGTTACCTTTGCAATTACCCAGTCATTAAGAGGACAGCCTGCTTAGGATTCTTTCTGCTTTTCCATGGACAATTCCAGAAATGTTGCAGCCATAGGCAGTACCGTTTTAACGTGCTCAGCACACCCAGGCTGTCTAGCCTTGAATCAAACAGTCTCATCTTGGCTTCGTAAAAGAAGCCATAAACAGAGACAAAAATGCAGTTAAAGCATTATATTTAGCATTGCATATGCTTAGGTCAAAATCAGCCTTCCAAAATAGCAGTGCCAGAAATCCAGTTTAACTCCCTAAATGTGATTGAATCCTAAAATGTTAAAGCTGAAAAGAACTCCTCATTTTACAGAGGTAGTAACTAGGACTAGAAATATAAAGCGACTTTTGCTTTCCTAGTTGGTAACACAGCCAGGATGAGAACCCAGTTAATAAGCCCAGTGCTACCCTAACTAGTGTCTTACAGTCTCTTGTTTTGCTACGTGATTTAGAGCTTATACGGTGTTCAAACCGTCCACAGACATTATCTCACTTGATTGGCACACACGTTGTATTGATTTCTATATAACCATCTATTAGGTGAAATAGAAGCTTCCTGAGCCAACTTGAAATCCCCCCTCTTCTGCCTCTGGAGTTCTCAACTAGACAGACCTCAATTTGGATCCATTCCAGAAGTGTTGAAATGCCAGAAGTCACATATCCATGTGCACAAGGTAACTCTGCTCTCTTGTTTTCCCTTGACACAGGCTCAGGGATTCAGAGTGATCCAAGAAGGCTCAGCAAGAATTATGCAGTGACAGATACACAAAGGAAACAAGACAAAAAGATAGCACACGAGAGGGATTTGTTTTGGGAGAGACTCTTTCTTATGCCTGGCTTTTGCTGACATTCAGAGGGATTAAGACAAAATGAAGGGAGAATGACTAACACAGCAACCTGCTCACCTTAGAGGAGGCAGCTCCTGTGCGTATCTGCATTGCAAGGAGGCTGTTGGGGAGGGAGCCCAGCCAACAGATCTGCACATGTCTGGGCTGGTGGTGGCTAGGAGGTCTAGATTCCTACCCAGACCTGCCACAGGCATCAGGAAGACCCCTCTCCTCACCTAGGACAGGGGAGTGTTGAATCATGGCAGTTGGAGTTTCACTATTACTCTGATCATTGTTATTATTTACAAAAGCAGAAGTCTGTCTTCAGAAAAAGCTTAACCTGTAAATGCCACCCCCCACCCCCTTTATTTCTTTATGGAGTGAATTTTGTGCTGCTCAGGTCCATGCTGAGTAGATTCTAAAGTGAAGGGATGTTCTCTAATGGTTTCATTTCTCTCCTGATTCTTTTCACTTCCATGTCAATCTGTCCTCTGTGCCAAGTACCTTCTCGCACATCACCAGGAGGGTGCACGGAATCCAGATGGTTCGCCTCCTGCTCTGATCCCCTGAGTCAAAGTGAACATTGCCTTCCAGATGGCAATGAAGAAGGGAACCCCTGCCAACCCCGCAATGAGTGGCAGAACGGTGGGACTTAGACGGATTTTTAAATAGACCCATAAAACGCTTTTAATTTTCTAAACAGTCACTTGAGTAAGGGCTATTTCTCTTAACAAATACACGATATGCACTATATGTAAATGGGTGTAAAAGCTTTTTTATTAATAAGGAGGATGTGCATTTCTCAGTTTCATCTCTTGTTAGCAAGAGTGGGCACTTGCAAGGTTCTGCATTTTCTGTTTGGACAAGAACATTGTTAAGTGCTGGGAACTGGCATTTTCTCCAATCCTTTTATTTTTGTACTTGTTTTCTGTCTCTGCCTTGTTTTCTGGTGTGAAAAGAAGTTGGTTTCTGTGTCTTGACTGAATGCAACAAAGATTTTCTTGGTAATAAAAGGGTGGACTGGTAACAGGTAGCTTTTCCTCAGCTCCTATTGATTTCTTTGGCTCTGAGTCTATGAAATCGCTTGAGTCTAGCAATTTGTAGATTCAAATCTTGAACATTTTTCTGTAACATCCTATGTATTTCTATCAGTTCTCTAGTGCTTGTTGTTTATCATCCAAAATATGATTTTATTGATTCCTGTGAGGTTTTACAAAACAACCAACAACACTTTGTGATATATTTGCATCTTCCCTGAAATATCTTGGGTAACATTGCATTAAAATGATTGTGAATGCAAGAAAAGCTAAGTGTGAATTCCCTGTTGTTTTATAATTTTGGCTGAGGCTTCAACGCTGATAAGGAAGTGTGCTAGTTATCTGTACATTCTAAAAGAAGGTGCCAGAACATCTAGACAAAATTTTCCAAGGGGTAATCCAAAACATGGTGTGGTCACATTTAACCAAACATTCTTGGTCTAGAATATTTATAAAAAGAGGAGATTAACTATAGGAAGATTGGGAATGAAGATTTCCTCTGGGGAAGCTGCCAGAGTGTGGATTATCACTTTTCTAGCAGTAGGAAAAAAAGGCTGCTCTCTCTCCCAACAGACTGTGCAAGGAAAGCTTCCAGAGAAACACTTGTGGGTGGATGGGCACTTGCTGAAACTGGAGGGATTGACTACCATTCCTTAGCAGTGTAGAAATTGACCAGCTGTAGAAATCTTTGTACCTTGTGGCCTTATGGTTCTTCCAGATAATGGCCATAGTACGCTTGAGTGTTGGGATGAAAGTTTTAACATCTGAATCTCACCTGGAGAAGTCTGAGGGATGAAGGCAGTCTGGAGATTTCCCCAAGGCAGGGAGAACAGAGAGAGAGTGCTCACAGCATGCTGCTCCTACTCTGGGTCTCCCTCTACTTTATGGATGCATAAATATAACTTGCCTTGAATTACATTGATAAAGACTGGAGAATGGCCCTTCTTTAAGGGGTGAGGCATCTTTGGCAAGAAGAGTCTGTGTGTATCTACTTAGATAGGATGGGGGATGGGAGTTGTAAGTGGCCAACCAGAGACTGCATTACCTCATCTAGGAATTAGGGATACAGGAGGTCCATATCGAAAAATTCAGAAATTCTGGCAGAATCCATAGAAGTTAATGTCCCAAAGTCCAGCGTTTTGGCACCTCCCTCTCTAGAAGTGCAAACTGTGCTAGACTACAATCTTCTCAACTCCTTCCTCTCTTCCAGACTTTTAATCCATCCCTGGAACTGCCAGCAGCAATACAGAGATAGCACAATTGAGAAAATATAGAAATGGAAAGGAAACATCATCTGATATTCTCCCCATCTCTACCATAGATTTCTAAGCCTGAAATGGGTCCTCACTGGCAAATAGTGAGAAGCTTAAATTGGTTAAGAAGTTAAGGCTTTGATACTAGACTAGACTTTATTTTTTTTAACCTAGGGAAATTTTCCATCATTCCCAAATAGAATCATATAACAAACTTCTACATGATAGCATAATTGGCTGTCATCTATTTTATCCTACCTGCATCCATCTACACATTATGTTGAAATAAATCTATACTTGTCTGTTTCTTTTTAATTTGAGAGGCAGTGTTAGAGACAGTGAGAGAGGGAGACAGAAAGAAAGGTCTTCCTTCCATTGGTTCACTCCCCAAATGGCCGCCATAGCCGGCGCTGTGCCGATCCGAAGCCAGGAGCCAAGTGCTTCCTCCCAGCCTCCCATGCAGGTGTAGGGGCCCAAGCACCTGGGCCATCCTCCACTGCCCTCCTGGGCCACAGCAGAGAGCTGGACTGGAAGAGGAGCAACCGGGAATAGAACCCGGTGCCCATATGAGATGCTGGCACTGCAGGCAGAGGATTAGCCAAGTGAGCCACGGTGCCAGCCCCCACTTGACCGTTTTAATACTCACACAGAATAACTGCATTTTAATGTTTCACCTTTCAGTCCTTGTCCCTTTCTTCCCTCCCCAGACCACCCCAGAAGACAGTAAGAAAGCCTGTGGTGTTCCTTCCTGTAATTGCAGACTCCATAGGTCTTCTTGGCTCTGCTGGGTATTAATAAATGGTTTGATTCTTCGTACTTCACAGTTGCTCTGTTGAGGGAGGGCTCAATCTCTCGCTCAGTATCTGTTCGGGTATCTAGGACAGTGGTGACATACACACACATACACATCCAGGGGGCATGAATAGGTTTATTACTCATATAATGGGACTTTCTGGGGAGAGCATGGCAGGCATCCAAGTCATTATGGAAGGGCTTGCGTCTCCTAAGGAAAAAAAGGGGGGGAAGGGTTTGGCTTCTTATTGTCCTCAGAGCTGGGAGCTGGATGAGTTCCGTGCAGCCTCTCCCAGGCCTCACCTCAGGGTATCCATGCTTTCTGTGCCCTCAGCCCCTCCTGATGACTGATGCTCGGGCAGTATCGCACACAGAGGTGAAAGTTGCTGCAGTTGGTGATTCTTTTCAGCAGACGAGTGCTGTGCCAGGATGCAGGGCCAACAGTGGTGTGGCACTTTTCCCAGCAACAGTTTTCGCTGGAAATGCTGAATATACATCATAAATTATAGCTCTTCATCATCGATGAGTTTCTAGGAATAGCTTTAGTCCCTGCTTTGTTACTTGTTTCTTCTTACCAATACATGGGAAAGGGTCTAACTGGCCTGTCAGATAATCAGTTTAGGACATTATCAACCAGCCAGGTCAATGATCTACCATTTACTTCTGAAGATTCAGCTAGACAAAATTCTTATTTTCAACTCTAGAACTTTGGAGTCAGCTCACAGTTTGAGTAGCTACTCACAGTCTTCCTAGGTTTTTAAAGAGTACCATAAAATTTACAGAGAAAATAATGTCTTCTCTAGGTATTTTTTCAGGAATGAGCTTAATGTATTGAAACTATTACAGAGTCCAATTCTCTCAATGCCTACAGTACTTTCCTTCTGGAATGTATTCTCAACTGCCAAGGGCCCACTGTGACAAGGGAGAAACACTGGTATGCTAGGACCAGCCTACAGAAACTGATGGCACACATTTCTTCCCATGAGGCTTACATACGATGTTTTATAGTTTAACAGGTTATTTTAAGCTGATACCAACTTAACTTTGATCACATACAGAAACTACACTTTGATTCTCCCCCCCCCTGTTTAATGTTTTGATGTGAATTTTAGCCTTTACACTAGAGTTTATTACAGTATTAGATATTCTGAATTGGACTATACATTTGCATTTGCCATTGAGTTTTTTACTATCATATGGTTTCATGTAGCTAATTAGCATCATTACAATTCAACTGAAAGACCTCCCTTTAGCATAAATTCCCCCAGTATTTATCTTTCTGGGAATGTCTTTATTTTTCCTTCATCCCTCTCCTTCTCCCTCTCCCTCTCCTTCTCCCTCTCCCTCTTCCTGTCCCTGTCAAGAAGAGCCTTGACAGATACAGTATTCTTGGTTGGCAGTTGTCTTCTTTAGAAAATTTGAATATGTCATTTCCATTTGCTCCTGGCTTGCAAAATGTTTGTTGAGAACTCTGCTGATAGCCTATAATAATTTCTGTTATATGTGAAGAGTCTTCTCTCTTGCTACTTTTAAGATTCTCTCATTTCTG
This sequence comes from Oryctolagus cuniculus, assembly GCF_051225735.1. NCBI lineage: Eukaryota > Metazoa > Chordata > Mammalia > Lagomorpha > Leporidae > Oryctolagus > Oryctolagus cuniculus. Next base: position 100,047,205 of record NC_142871.1, on the reverse strand, counting down.
TAGCTTTTGGCATTTTGAGTATAACATGCCTTGTAGTATTTGTCTTTTTTTTTCACATAATGTTTGCTTTTTTTGTATCTCATGTAAGGATATTGCATATTAATGGCCTGTATATATAAAGCAAACAATGAACTTTCCAGAACACTAAATATTGCAAGATGGCCTTTCTTGGCATAATAATTCTATTCCTTGTGGCAACTTCAGACATAACAGCTCTGTCAAGTAATATACATGTTCACTATATTTTCAGAGTTATAAACATATTAAGGGCTTATTTAGGTAAAGCAAATAATTCCCTTAACTTTGACAGGAAACTCAATATTGTAAGCTTTTTCTAATGTGGACCCAAAAACTATTTTATTCTTCCTTAGATTAATATTTTGTGGACTTCTCTGTACTTCTGGATATCTGGATACCTGTATCTGGATATCTGTATACCTTCTGATTCACACATTGACAACTTAAAATCAGTCATGGTGTGAATATTTACACTACAGAAACTCAACAAATGCTACAATCTAGGGCTTTAGAGAACTTCCAAGCAAATTGGTGGGGGGGGGAATCTTACCACAAGTTAAAAACAGGGAAAAGGGGGAGTAAATGAAAATTTGATGATTCTATACAAATGTGGCAAAAATGTATAACTTTTCAGTATGGCATCTGATATAAGAACTTTCTAATTATTTGACCATGGACAGTTTCATTAAATTTGAAAACTGTTTCCTTATCAGAAATTGTTGACAATAAGAATCCTTATTTTATAGAGATACAATGAGAAGTAGTTAAGATACTGTATAGCATATGCTGGGCACTTGTTAGATACTTGTTAAGTAAATGTTTTATGTACTCTTATAAAATCATTTTGTCAAAGCCTGGCACAACGAGTGCTTAATGAATGTTAAGTGATATAAAGCAAAGTTCAGTAGTCTATAATTACCTTTGCTATGAATTTATTAACTTTCTTAAAACTTTCTTCATATGTATTAGTCTCTCAATAAGATGTAAGTTGGGATTTGTTCTTGAGAATTTGACTTGTCAGCCACCCTCAAATGAAGCAATACATAAAGTTCATTCACTGCTCAAACAAGCTAGAGAAGAAAGACAGAATAAACTGAGCATAAAACAGCAATTGGCATACCTACTTGTAACTTCATGCAGATTCTGGGTGTGCTGCAGCCTGTCCTTAAATAATACTCACCAACCATTCCTTCTGTACTTACTGCTTTTTATACTTGATTCTCATTAAAATATTTAATTTTCATATTTGAATTTTAAAATTTATTCAAGTGTTCCATTACATTAGCCCCTATTGTGTTCAATTATCTTGGATATTTAAGAAATTTTTTTTAAAAAAGATTTAATTAAATAATACAACTCATTTTGAAATTGTATAACTTTCAATTCAAGTATCTTATCTGGTATTAGGGCTGCATTTAGGCTTCTATGTAAAACTCATTGAAAATATCTGGAGAGATGAATGATAACAATGGCAAGTAATGGGAAATGAAGAGAATAATAACTAATCTTTTTCTGGCCCAAAGACAGAGAAGCAAATTGCAGATTCAGTGCACTGGTAGTCAGTTAGAAGAAGCTGTGTCTTGGTATACCGATGAGTATACAGCACCTTATAAACCATATTTAGGACAGAGCGACTTTTCAAAAGGAATAATAACAATAATTACTGGAGGTCTATTCAGAATTATTTCTAGGTGATTTCCCTACCACCACCTCTACTTCCTCTTTCTTCTCCTTTCCTTGAATACTGATATAAATTCAAGCATCAGTAAATGAATCACTTGAGCACTTATTAGCCCATTCCGCAGGAAGACTTTGATTAATTAGTCCGGGTTATCTCTTCACTATGTTTTTTCTCCTTCTTTGGCAGGACTGTGGGATACTGTAGTTCAAGTAATAAGTATGCTCAGAATTTTCTTAGGGTGGACACTATAAAAGTATAAATTATTATGCCTGCTCTCCAAAGTTGACAATCCACATAGGGAATAAAGATTTTAAAACATGCTACACCACTAAGCAGTATTACATTGACTATACTTAAGTGATAGTTAAACACAATTCAGTGGTTAGTGAAATATTTTAGACAAAAGGAAAATCATTGAGACTCTTGGTAATCACAATTCAGGTAGGATTGAAATGGATCATGAGAGAGTGTCATATTTGGATATTCCAGGGAAATAGAGAATTTGGGACCTGGAGTAGATGCGAAAGTATCTGTCAATGAGAAGGCCAACAAGGTCTGTGGAAAGCAATCAATCTCAATCTCATCAATAGGGTGAGCACACTCTGCCGACTAGCAACATGGTTTTATGGGCTCATGTCTTATCTCCCCTACTGCTAGCTGATTTCCTTTATACTGAATCCCTACAGAGTCTACTTTTCTATGACTTCTATGCACTTCATATAATCTGGTTATATCACAATTCATTTGTACATCTTCTAGGTTGGCAGTAGACAAAGAACACACCAAAAATCAGCTCTAGAAAATTAATGGTATGGAGCAGGACAGTCTTTCCAAGGCCATTGTCGCACACCATAAGACAGATAGCAAGAGGAAATATCCAAATCCCCCTTGACGCCCACATGCCAGCTTCGAAGAAGTTACAGAAAATGGAACTCCATCCATAATCCCAGGAAGAATTTTGGGTATTATCTCTTGAGGGGGGAATGTTAGGTAGGAAGTCAGTTATGAGCTTATGTGTGTGTGACCTAAAGGCCTAAAGAGAAGACATCTATGTCCAGCATATGCATCTGCATCTCAAAGTCATCCTGACAATGTTTCAGGGGCAGCCCGGTATTCACATCCTGCCCTGCCCTGCCCCCTTCTACCTGATAACCTGCCAGGTGGAGGTCCCCACCCCTTCTGCCTGACAATCTTCCACAATCTCCCAGGTGCAGCCCAGTATCTGCATCTCAAACACCCTGCTCTCTTCCCCCTGTCTGATAACATTTGCATCCATAAAGTCCTTTGTTTCAGACCTTCAAGAGAGAAGTTTTTCTATTTACATCCAAAAAGCCCTTTGTTCCAAGAGGAGCAGAGGTGGGGAAGCAAGACCCATCTCCTTAAAAAACCCCAGCCCCAACCGGACTGCACGCTCTGCCCTCTGCCTCTCTGCTGAGCTGCCTGCCTGGCCTGGTCAGGTGTAATCTCTCTACTCAACCTTGTAACCTCACTCCTTCCCCCTCCCCATCCCAGTCTCTCAGGCTCTGTCTGGAGAGGTGCCCATCCATCCTTATGGATGTCCCTGCCCTAATAAACCTTGCTATTTTACCTCCCACTAAAAAAAAAAAAAAGAAAAAGAAAAAAAAAAGAAAAAAGAAAATTAATGATATGAAAATGCACCCATATTTGTCTATTTCCTTTGGGGAAAAATAATTAGAAATTTCCTTTTCCTTTTACCTTTAATTTCCTTTTATCTATAATGGATATTTTGGTAAATATTATGATTGCTTCATTTTAATAGTTATTTTATTAAGAGCAATAATGTAAAGTCATAAATATAAGGTGATGTCAAATTACATGAATACTGCTCATCCTGAAATATTCATAAAGGTGACAGTGTGTTCTGCCAAAGCCAAATTCACCATTGGTAAATATTAGGATGCTAAAAAAACAAGAGTATATTCATATTTGAATCTTAAAAGTAGTTTTCCTATTTACCATGAAACCTAGCACGTGATTTTGGTAAGGTAAGAGTGAGTTGAGTTTTCATTTATAATATCACGGGAACATTAAACAGTGGAGACAGGTGTTGGCCATTGTGGCTCAGCAGGTTAACTTCCCACCTAGGATGCCTGAATCCTGTATCAGAGTGCCTATGATTGGGTCCCTTTCTGCTTCTGATCCAGCTTCCTGCTAATGTGCACCTTGGGGGGGCATCAGGTGAAGGCTCAAGTACTTGAGTCCCTGCCACCTGTGTGGGAGACCAGGTTGAGTTTCTGACTCCTGGCTTTGGCCTGGCCTAGCCCCAACTCTTACTGGCATCTGAGGAAGTGAACCAGTGAATGGAAGTTTCTCTCTCTCTCTCTCACCTTCTCTGCCTTTTAAATAAATTAAAATGAATAATTTTTTCTTTTTATAAAGCAGTATAGTAATCATAATAAGGCTGAAAATATTGGTTTGAGCCAAAAAGAAAAACCCACACAAAAACAAAAGCCAAGGGTGGTTGACCTAGACAGAACAATAGTCTAAGTAAATAACTAATAAATAATAAATTTTCACAGTGAGTGAATTTTTAAATTATATTTAATACCCAAAGCTTTGGGGAAACTATTTCACTTCACTATGATTGGACAATTATCAGATGACAATTAATAAATAGAATCCTAAGGGCATATTAGAGTGGCAACATTTTAAAAGTTTTAGACTATCCAAATTTTTAAGTGCTTGCCAAATTTACATGTTAATTAACCTTTGCTCAATGTGGTTTGTTTCTTGCTTTCTTAGTCACATACTCACATACACTCAGATTGACTCACTCTACTTATTCATTCAATATCCTTGACCAATCTCTCAAACCTCTTACCCAACATTGTTCCTGAATCCAAATGTCTATTGGTTTTTAATAGCATTTTTTTTTGATAATTGATCCTTACTTCTAACCACCTCAGCAATCATCATGAACAAGACTCAGCAGCAGTCAAGATCAAGAAATGAGCAGACTCTGAATTAGTGGGACTCAGCTCCAGGGGCCCTTTCCTATCTTTACTTGGTCATTGCTTGTGAGAACCCTGCATGTCCCCAAGTTGTCTCCCCAGTCCTTCTCACATCCACGCTCTAATAGCACTTGCACTTGCACTCTTGCTCTCCCTAAGCTGGCATAGACAGAGGTTTATGTCTGTGTCTATTATTAAGCATGTCGCTGGAAATGAGAGATACCACCTTTGATTTCTGACATGTGTAGTGTTGTAACCAGTTCCTCTCATTTGATTTCAGTTTACGGGTTTATGACACACTCTTCTGTCAGAGTATATCCCATCCTGGAAGCTGCCTGAGAGAGGCAGGATGTCACCAAGAATCCTCAACCTTTCTAATGGTGTCCTGTGTTCTGTCAACCTCCTTATTATGACAGTACTAATACTAAGCAGGGTGGGAGATCTGGGGAAATGCACAGAAACCCACAATTAACAAGTGATAGGGCCCCAATTCTCATTATAGGGACTTCAAAGTCTTCCCGCAAAAATAGAGTTAAAGTATGAGAACATTTTGGTGCAAACATGTTTTTCAAGTTCATGGTTTTTTTCATAATATACATTCTCCGTATATAAAAAATGCACCTCATATTTTTGCAACACAAGAAATCCATGCTTCTAGTTGTATTCACCACAAACTTTTTAAAGTCGCCTCCTATAATCAAGAGAAGTAACGGTGGATAACACTTGGGAGGAAGAAGAACCCAGACTTTGAAAGCTATTTTATGCTTAGTTTTAAAATTAGGTTTTATATACCAGTAATGAAGTCTCTGTTGAATAATTTAAGAAAAGAAATAAGACCTACCTTGTATTTCAGAAAAATAATTCCAATGGCAATGTCATAAACATTACAGTATAGTTTAAGGGTGCTTTGAGGAGTAACAGCAAGTAGATTTAAAAAGTAGTAAAAGTAGAGGAAAAAGGCCTCCAGACTTTGTTGTAAAGTGTTGAGTTATTTCACCTCATCAAATATATTGTTGAACAACTAAGACATTGACAGAAACTGGGAGCCATAGAAGTCATTGCCAGACTTCATAAAGTGATAGCATTAATGTATGCCAGTTATACTAATCCTAGGTCATTCATTCTATTCCAGGAGTAAATAAATAAAATTTCAAGGAAAAATAATTTGATTGGCTTAGCTTGGGTCAATCATGCATGTTCAGCAAACAAACTAGCTGACAGAGTTATGGATGTTAAAGATCTTATCTATTGGAGCTGTTTTTTTTTTGTTTTTTTGTTTTTGTTTTTGTTTTTTGTGAGTTGAACAGCCATCTAATAAAAGTGTTAGAAGATAGTTGTTCTACACTAACATGGCTCCATTGTAGTGAAGGCAGAAAGTATAAAATGTGTTCTATGCATATTTGTTAGAAGTAATATAATTTAGTAAATAATTGGACTTGACAAGTAAATTATGTAAAAGAGAATGACCCTTCGAGGTGCAAGATGAGACTATAATATTAATTGTCATCAATAAAATAGAAAACAAAGAAAAGGAATAGGTTTTGAGGGGGAGAGAGGATTGCTTCTGGTTTTGACCTTTAGAATTTGAGATGCTTGATGTCTCTGCAGCATACCCAGGAGGAGATACTCAAAGGAGGATTGAGATATGATTTGGGAACTTCAGCAAGACCCAATCCTGGATGTCATTAGTGTGACTGCATCACTGAAAGGCACGGATGTAGGTGCCAGAGACCTTGTAGAGGAAGAGCAGGAGTTGCAAATAGTGACTGGCTTGTGACAGGGGGAGGGAGAATAAGGAAAAGGAGCCAAAGGTGTTCTTGTTGGTTATCCGGAGAATTGTTGGTGACTATGAGAGCAAAAGGTGGCACGGTATGACAGAGATGGTAGCATGTGACTAAGTAACAAATTAGAGTGGAGAAAATAGAAATAATCAGTATAAGATGGCATTATTCTTTTAAGAAGTTTATCCAATGAAAGTAAAAGTAGAGACTGATACAGTGGTTTGTTTTTATATCTGATGCTGAAGGCACAAAAGTTTAGAAAGTATATAAAAATCATAAAAAGCATAGGTAATAGACTTCAGAAACAGCTCAGAAGAATGGACACGAGCATATTTACTAGTAGAGAAGGAGACACAAAACACTAGAAAGGAAAGGAACTGCTGGCAAGTTTTTGGAGGAAGCAGTAGTGTTGGTGAAGGATTAGTTTTACAAAGAAAGTTTAAACACTGTTCCTGTGAAAGGAGAAGCAAGAGAGAAGGCAGCAGAAGGAGCTTGCTGGTTTCTTTGCACTAGAGAGTTGTTGGAGACAAGGTGCGCTGCCAGAAAGCGGGGTGAGGGACTTGAGTTAAAGTGTGGTGTTGAGTCGAATGGAGTGGTAGGAAGTGGAAGGGAGCATGACCTTTCCAAGAATAAGAAATTCAACCCCACAGAAAAATCTCAGCTGATACTAGACATCATTCGTGTGCACATCCAGTTAGAAAACATTTTGAGATTTTGAAAGGCATTAGCAGGCTTCCCTAGTCTTTGAGGTGGAGAAAAGGTAGGCATGATGAATGTCATCTGGTGGCTTCTCATGTCAGACAGGCTGAATACCAGCTGGTAAGATTGCATTATTGAGGGTTAACACCCTGGCCTGAAGCACCGGCATCCCATATGGACACCGGTTCGAGACCCAGCTGCTCCTCTTCCAATCCAGCTCTCTGCTATGGCCTGGGAAAGCAGTAGATGATGGCCCAAGTCCTTGGGCCTCTGCACCAACGTGGGAGACCCAGACGAAGCTCCTGGCTCCTGGCTTCAGATTGGCACAGCTGTATCTGTTGCAGCTAATTGGAGAGTGAACCATCAGATGGAAGACCTCTCTCTCTCTCTCTCTCTCTCTCTCTCTCTCTCTGCCTCTCCTCTCTGTGTAATTCTTTCAAATAAATAAATAAATCTTTAAAAAAAAAGGCTGCATTATTGGGAGAGTCTGGTTGAAATGGTTTGGCTGAGGTATGTAAGCTGTGAAAGGAAGAAAGGGAGCCCTTAGAGTATTAATCAATTGAAATTAAAGAGAGCAAAGACCTAGGGGATCTCAGTTAAACACCAGATGTAGTGAAGTAGATAAAAGAGTGAAGAATGAGGGTTTGTTATCGAGAAAAATACAAACATTGTTTTTAATTCAACATTGCAGAGAATCTAATAATGGCTACTAACAAGATAAAAATAATTTGATTTAAAGTGATCTTAAACTAAGATTCACCTCTAGGATAATTAATTTTCTTTGGAAATTAAATTCTTCCATGATTGTGGGTAGGAGTTGATGGAGAGATGACGACTGAACTAGGTATCACAATCCTCTAAGTGTGTGCATCAGTAACATGACGAATTACCTATGATTACATCATTTATAATCATAGGGTAACAAAGCTACATGCTATGATCCCAGAAATAATTCTTCAATTTTTTGAGAAATGTGGGAAAGCAAAGTAATGATCCTGAAGGGGCAATGGAGAATAACATGAATTCTTTGTTTGTTTTTTTTTTCTGTTTGTTTTTGTTTTTGTTTTTATTTTGACAGGCAGAGTGGACAGTGAGAGAGAGAGAGACAGAGAGAAAGCTCTTCCTTTTGCTGTTGGTTCACCCTCCAATGGCCGCTGCAGCCAGTGCACCACGCTGATCCGAAGGCAGGAGCCAGGTGCTTCTCCTGGTCTCCCATGGGGTACAGGGCCCAAACACTTGGGCCATCCTCCACTGCACTCCCTGGCCACAGCAGAGAGCTGGCCTGGAAGAGGGGCAACCGGGACAGAATCCGGCACCCTGACCGGGACTAGAACCTGGTATGCCGGCGCTGCAAGGCGGAGGATTAGCCTACTGAGCCACGGCGCCGGCCAATAACATGAATTCCTCAAAAATGCTTTTAATTATTTAGAAATGGAACAAAAAAATTGAAATCCCCTATTGATAAATATGATGCTATCAAGTACATGAGTTTTTAAAACTCAGATGTTTCGTTTTTTAAAGATACATCCCAACATGTGGAAAATAGAATAGGAAGTAAATAAAACAGGTCTTCAAATTTAAATAAATGGTTTCTGAAGGCCATTCCTGCACTTCTTTTGGCATATTAACAACCTCTGATGCTAAGTGAACAGTAAAGATTTCCTGACTTATGAGGTTGCATCTTGATAAACCTATGGTAAATTGAAGATATTCTAGGTAAAAAAAAAATGCATTTAATACACCTAATCTATGGAATGCCACAGAAAATGTATAAGAATGCAGAAAAGGTCCGGTGCTGTGACTCACTAGGCTAATCCTCTGCCTTGCGGCACCGGCACACCAGGTTCTAGTCCCAGTCGGGGCGCTGGATTCTGTCCCGGTTGCCCCTCTTCCAGGCCAGCTCTCTGCTGTAGCCAGGGAGTGCAGTGGAGGATGGCCCAAGTGCTTGGGCCCTGCACCCCATGGGAGACCAGGAGAAGCACCTGGCTCCTGCCTTTGGCTCAGCGCGATGTGCCGGCTGCAGCGGCCATTGGAGGATGAACCAACGGCAAAAGGAAGACCTTTCTCTCTGTCTCTCTCTCTCACTGTCCACTCTGCCTGTCAAATAAATAAATAAATAAAAAGAATGCAGAAAAGAGGATTTTTAAAGCAATTCAGTTGTATATGTTCATGGGGTACAATGTGATTAACCTGCACGTGAAGAACAAACTTGTAATATTTGGGCAATTTTTTTCAAACTAAAAAAAAAATGAAATACATAAAGCAGAGCAGCTCATAGTTAGGTCTTTAGTTACCGCCTGGTTTATTATTCAAGGTCAGTTTGTCTCTCTTTCTCTCTCTGGGACCAACTCAAATTGCTGTCATCTCCTAGTTACCTGAACTCCTACATTACCAGATGCATCACTTCACTTGGCACTTAATAGTTTTGTGAGTTTAAAGACAAAGGATTAAGAAATTATGCATTTCCTTGCAACATGCACATCTACATGCTCACAGTAACAAGACACATTGCTCTTCCTGTCTATTGGCAAAACAAGATGCTTCCCATCATCTGCTTCCTGTCCTAGGTTCTAACCAACATCTTTAAAATCCTAACCAGTATAGGGCTTCCTCTGAGTTCCAAGACCTTCAGACTCAGACCTCCAAAGGGTCAATGAAACCCCCACCCCCAAAGTGCTAACTCACTAAAGAATTGGCAAGAAGATCCCTTTTGGATAAAAGCCTAAAGAAATGTCTCACTTTCTGCCTAGAGATTAGTTTCCTTAAGACAGAGGGAGGGCCAGGCCAGCACTGTGGCGTAGAAGGCTAAGCCTCCACCTGCAGTGCAAGCATCCCATATGGATGCCAGTTCAAGTCTCAGTTGTTCCACATCTGATCCAGCTGCCTGCTAATGCACCTGGGAAAGCAGCATAAGATGGCCCAAGTGCTTGAGCCCTGGATCCACGTGGGAGACCAGGAAGAAGCTCCTGGCTCCTGGTTTTTGCCTGGTTTAGCTTTCGCCATTGTGGCCATTTGGGGAATAAACCAACAGAAGATTCTCTCTCTCTCTCTCTTTCTCTCTCTCTCTCTCTCCCCTCACACACACACTTCTGCCTTTCAAATAAATAAATATGTCTTTTTGGATAGGAGGAGGCTGTGGTGGTGAGAAATAATAAATATGAACAAAACGAACAAAATGCAGATTTGCTAATCAATACCACACATTTGAAAAGCTTGCTTACAGGTTGGAATCACACTTTCTAGGGGATCTGCTAAAATAGTTTTTCAGCTCTAGGTCTCCAAAATACCAATACACTGTAGAGGTCTTTTTTTTTTCCACTTTAACCTAAAAATTGAGTTGTTTTCCCTTCAAGAAGAACAGAATTCCTTACTACTGTGTGCACATATATGTGTCTTTGTAAGGGTAAGTGTGGGTTTGGTCAATTTTATCTTTAAAAATGCTGCAGGCTTTCACTGCTTCACAGGTGCTTAGCTGTTTTATTTTGTTGATTCACATAATAGATAGAAAAAAAGAACTGAAAATGCCAGGAAAGTCGAGTTTTCTCTGGATTCAATTGAAAGAGCAGCACTGGATGGGAAGTTTTAAGAGATCGAGAAAAGTAGGAGGTTCTCAGACTAATAGGAGCTCAGTCTGGAGAAAGTGTTGGAGGACAGAGAAGAAAAATTTCCCAGCAGCTTGTGTGTCTCGTTAGATAATTGGAGAGAGATGGGGAAGGAGGCTTTGAAGTTGTTTTCTGTATGTTATGAAAGTAATCTCTTGATGCTGAACTGAGTGACTGCAGTAGAGAATCGAATCTCATTCCAATTTTGCTGGGTTTCAGGTTTGTGTTTCTTTGGCTGCTTGGCATTACTTGACATTAGACTTCGGGAAGCTTGGCTTTATGTAGGTGACACAAACCCATTATGTAACAAAGCTCATCTACTAATGTGAAACACTGAGAAAGCCAGAGAAGGTGCCCTCCTGCACTGACTGCGCTTCTAGAAGCAACTTCCCCACCAGGAGTTCCACAAGTGTCAGTTTCCAGGGCAGATACAATGGGGAAAGGTCCTCTGCAAATAAAACAGCACAGAGGTGGAGGCATCCTCCAGGAGGGAAACAGTAGAGTGCTTCAGCCCATCCTCTTTGACAAAGGCGTGTCAGACAGAAGCTGAAGAGATACAGCCAAAGGAGAAGATCAGTGGGTGAAAACTCTAAGTCGTGGGGAGGTGCAGGCTTTCTAGGAAGTATCCATGTTCTGTTTGGGTACAGTGAGCTTCCTTCTTTCATGTATTTAGTTAATCATGATTCTCTCCTGCTGTCCTATTGGCATATTTCAATGCTAACAGATAGTTAATTTTCATTTATTTGACTTTGTCCTTGTAAAAAAAATAGGTAGCTGTTTTCTCTCATCTTACTACTGAGTCACTCAAGGCACAGTTGATGTTGTTGAATGTCTTTTATCTACTGCCTTGAGTATGCATTCAGTAACTCCCCCAGATTTGTACTTTTCCATTCCCAAACTGTCACTCACTCGCTGCCTGTATTCCCACCACACAACCGCTGTGCAAAAGAAAGCTGTAATTTTTTCCCTTAAGGTAACTATTGATGGCCTTACCCCAAAGAGTAGATTCTTTAATTTCTTGAAGTAGATTATATTAAGTGCATTTCTAAATTTCACAGAATTCTTTTTCCAGAAGATACGTTCTTCTGATAAGAGTTTTCATGGCATTAGCAAAGATCACTATCCGTAAGAAGATCATTTAGAAAAAGGACCCAAGGCTGGTGCTGTGGCACAGTGGGTTAAAGCAATGGCCTGCAGTGCTGGCATCCAATATGGGTGTCAGTTTGAGTCCCAGCTGCTCCACTTCTGATCCAGCTTCCTGCTAATGCACCCAGGAAAGCAGGGGAGGATGGCCTAAGTCTTTGAGTTCCCACACCCATGTGGGAGACCTAGAAGAAGCTCCTGGCTTTGGCCTGGCCTAACCTCAGCCATTGTGACCATCTGGGGCAAGAATCAGGAAATAGAAGACCTTACTCTGTCTCTCCCTGCCTTTCTCTGTAACTCTTTCAAATACATAAAAAATAAATCTTTAAAAAAAATAGTCAAAAGACCATTCTTTAAGGACCTCGGCACTTGCTGGCACAGTGAAAACAAAAAATAACATTTCCAAAGAAGGGAAGAAATTAAATGAAAGTCATTCTAAAAGAGGACACATGGCACATAGGATGTGTGTGTCTGGAGGACTCACGTGCTGAGGAAAATACAGATTCTAGAAATCAAAAATGAACCCCACCCCCTCAGACACACAAAGTGGGTCAGCCAGTGAAGCCAATTCCAAAACCAAGTTTCTTATCTAATACTCCTAATTTATTTTGCCTCTGTTGATAGAAGTTCACAATTTTAATAGTAAATTCAATTCTCACCTCACCATTATTCTGATATGTGGAATAGCTACATTAGCTATTACCTCCTCTTAGGGGTGAGATTGAGGAACACACACCACTTAGTTACAGCATCATCTTCTGGTTTTAAAAGGAAATAGATATGTAATTGAACTCTTTAGAAGCATATGTGCACATAATTCCTCTCCTTCACAATAGCTAACATTGTACAAAAGTTGAAAATGGATTCAGGACTTAAGAAAGAACTCTTGTGGCTTTCCTCAAGAGTTTTCCCTCAGGGCAAAGCTTTCTCAACATTGGTGCTATTACTGTTTTCAGTTAGATAATTGTCTGTCTTAAATGGAGTTTATTTTTAGAGCTGTTTGAAAAATGAGCAGAAAACACAGAGGGTCCCCATATACGAGCACACTGACACTGGATAATTATTTTTTATAGGAAGCTGTCATGTGTATAGCAGGTTAGTAGCACCCTCTGACTGCCATCCACTGGGTACCAGAGCATCTCTCACCTTCAAAAATGTCACCAGATATTGTCAGATATGTTGGGCAAAGTCACCCCTGATCTGGGTTTGTACCTACTCCTATTGGAAAAAAAGAAGGAAGATTCTGTCATTAAGTTTTTTTTTAGGGACATCACCATTTGAACCCTGCATGACTAAACAGAACCTGTCTAGACAGTTTATGGGTTTAAATGCATCAGATAAAATTCCTACCAACACATTATAAATGTTTGATAAAGATATGACAGATGGAGATAGGGAGAAGGGATAGCGGAAGCCAGAGAGGTTCCAAGAAAGATCCACAAGATAATAATCCAGACTCTCCTAGCCGCCCCCCACCATGTCCAGAAGCTTAATATATTCCAAAGAATCATTAATCTGTAAGACTCAGTTTAAATCACAGGAACAATGCTCACAGGTATTATTAAATCAACAACCATAATCATTTGTGAATTAGCAATGTGAAAAATTATACTGAAAAGTCCCCAAGCCATATTGGCTTGATCTGCAATTTCCTCATTTAGTTACATGGAAACTAAATTTCCAGAGGGTGTTTTGTGAACATGGAATCAAAACTCAGGGAGTAGGGTTTATGATTTGACAGCTTACAGAGCATTCGATTTTGAATAAGCCTGATACAGCCCTCTTCACATTGGGCCCCTTCCTTCTGCTCTGTGCAGCTCTGGGGAGAGTCCCATCTGAGTCAGTGCTCTCACAACTTAAAGGGGCAAAAGAGACAGCTGAGAAACTTGTTGACATTTAGGTCCCTGAGCTCCATTCCCAGGGATTCTGATTTAGTCGGGTTGAGGTGGGGGTCCCAGCATCTGTGCATTCCCCAATACTTGTGGAACACTAGCCTGAGGTATCTGCTGTATCTGCCTTTCCTGCTTTGCTTCCATAGGGTTCTGAGCAATGCCCCAGGCAACACTGTAACTCTATCAACTTGTTAACTCACGCAGAGGTTGCAGAGAAGTCCGATGGCCCGGAAAGCTCTGTCTCTATGATGCTGGTTATATGGGCATTGATCTCCACTCAATTGAAATGTCAGCACATCTCCCTTATTTCCTTATTGGGAATAGAAAGCAGAAGGTAGGGACATCACAGTGTCAATCTCATGTGACACCAACAACACTAAAAAGATGTTTTAATCAAATATGTTTGAAGTTAATTAACTTCAGGAAAGAACATTCCTCTCTCTCAAGCAGATTGAGACCTTTTATTATTGGTTTTAGGCTATTGATTTTAGAGAAAGTAGCAAATAAGAGAGAAGAATATTAAATACTGAGTAATAGGCATCCCCGCTTCCCTCCAAGCCCCCCAATTACTAAGCTGAATGTCCTGTTCTTTACTGCGTAAGGCCATCTGTCCATTCATTACATAAATATTTAGTGAGAGTTTGTTCTAAGGCAGCTGTGATTGTTCGGGTCTTGAGATAAGAATTTCTTCTTTGCAGTGCAAATTTGGGATTTAGAAGGCAACAGAGAAATAAACAAAGGGTGCTCTTTGTGCAAATAGGAAAAAAATGTCCTAAATCAAATAGTAAGTTGTGTCATGGCAGGGGGGGTCTGTGTGCAGGCAGAGCTTCTCATGGAAGATTAGCCCTGAATTGTATAGAGAGGCTAAGGATGGTCCCATCAAGCCGAGAGAGAAGAGATGGCAATATAAAGATGACAGAGGATGTGCAAAGGCACGGAGGTGTGAAAGACCCTGATACCTCCTGAGCTATCCCAGTGACTTGGTTGGCTGGAACATGGGATGTGTATTGAGATTCAGCACACGATGGGAAATAAGCAAGAGCCACTCCTTAAAGGGCTTTATACAAAAACTGAGGGCTTTTGCTTGGTAGATCAGTGTAGTAATGAGTATTTAAGCAAGGAAAATGACAGGAGTGGGTTTATGTTAAAGACACATCACTCAGTAGAAAAGTGGAGGTCTCCTGGAGTCACTCAAGTGGAGGCTGCAAGTATGGCATGAGGAGGGAACAGGAGCAAGGACAAGGTGCAGGACTGTAAAGCAGTGTTAACATCTTGTGGCTGCTTTAGAACATTTGTGCTTTAAACAATCTATTTGCTTTTTGGATTTTTTTTATAGCAGTTCTCGGAAGCAAGTTGTATAAGAACCTAGTGAGGATGGTTGGATTCATTCATGGTTGTTACAGGTAATTTTTTTAGGTTGAGGGGGTGAAAATTTGAACAAGAGATTTGGTGGGAGAAATGGACTGAGTGGAAGAAGGGTGAAATAATGTGAGACCTTAATAAATTTTAAGAGCACGTTTGTAGTGGTAATGAGGAAGTGAAAAAGCTAAGGATAGTAGAATATTAAAGATTAACATGGAAGAGGCAGAGCAATCCTTTGTGGTAAGTCAATATTCTGGATGACCATGGTAGGAGATCTTTTTTTAAGATTTTATTTATGTATTTGAGAGGTAGAGTTACAAACAGTGAGAGGGAGAGACAGAGAGTAAGGTCTTCTGTCCACTGGTTCACTCCCCAAATGGCCACAATGGCTGGCGCTGTGCCAAACAGAAGCCAGGAGACAGGAGCTTCTTCTGGGTCTCCCAGGTGGGTGCAGGGGCCCAAGGACTTGGGCCATCTTCTACTGCTTTCCCAGGCCATAGCAGAGAGCTAGATGGGAAGTGGAGCAGCGGGACTAGAACCGGCACCCATATGGGATGCCGGCGCCACAGGCGGAGGATTAACCTACTGTGCCACAGCACCAGCCCTTTCCTACTCACTCTTTATCTGACCCTTGGCACCACAGAGGGCAGCATAACAGACATGCTGGCCATATTGGACCCATTGGATGAATTAGTTTCTCAGGCCTGGGGATCTGAAACCAAAATGTCAGCTACTGTCTTGCTTGAATTCTGGTCTGGCAGACCATTGTCACCTTTGCCATATGCTTTGTTCAACAGCAGAAAGTTGATGTGTCAGGGGTCAGGGGGAGACATGTGGGAAGAAACAGCCCTAAGGACCTATGCCCATGAGAGAGAAAACCTTTTTCCCGTTAGCCTCCCAGTTTTAAGTCCACTTCCTTGGATGCTCATTCTGTAAGTTGATCGCCTGATCTGGTCCTTTGTGACATGTTTCTTCAGGAAAAGAAGTGCACCCAAACTCATACATTAAGTAGTTGGTTTTGAACATTATTTATCTAAAGTGTTATTGTGCAGTAACAGTTGACATGCTTGAGAAGGCAGACAAAAGTGCTCCCACATTCATTTGGAAAGGAACATGTATGGACAACCATTGTTTTGAAGGGCAACATTTCCTGTGTGCAGTTTTTCAAAGAAATTTCATGTTGCATAATCTTAAAAAGTAAGCAAAGTATACTATGTGCATAATTCTATCCCTACAGTATTGCTTATAACAGCAAAAACAAACCAAATATAGTAAACATTCACAAATAGATGCCTGACTAGTTAGTTACAATATGATATACATATACAGTGTATTACTTCTATATACTATACAGTCCTTGCATAAAACAAAGTTGACCTGTATTTGCAAATATGTTTAATTATTTATTTTTTTAAATATATCTAATTTTTATTTTTATTTATCAAATCAATAAGTATTATTGAAAGAGTGAGAGAGAATTTCTGCCCACTGGTTCAATCCCCAGTGGCCATAATGGCCAGAGCTTTGCCCGGAGCTTCTTCCAGGTCTCCCACGTGTTTAGCAGGGGCCCAAGCACTTGAGCCATCTTTTGCTGCTTTTCTCAGGCCATTAGCAGGAAGCTAGATCAGAAATAGAGCAGCTGGGAGTTGAACCAGAACCCATATGGGATGCTGGCTTTGCAGGGCTGTGGCTTTACCCAGTACACCACAATATTGGGTCCCGTGTTTAAGTATTTCTGAGAAATATTATTAAATAGAAAATTAAGTTACCAAAGAGTTGCATACCTTAGCTCCATCTGTGAATATTTAAAAGTATATATATATATATATACATAGCCATACCCAAATATTTTCTGACTGGATTCACAAGAAATAGCTTGGAGTGATTACTTTTGGGAATAGCATTTGTGTGAACTCATCCCATAATGAAGGAGAAATAAAATGTTTTGCTTCTCATTCTATGCCTCCTTTCTGTGCTGTTAAATTTACTGTTGTGCTAAACAAAATTTTTGATTGATTCCCCAGCCTTCTCAGAGAATAGTTCACAAATCTACCTGAGAAACTAGATCAACCCTAGAAACTTTGTTTAAATTCTCTAACACATTACAGAGCTGAACTTGAACAACCTGAGCCAATTAAGGAAACACAAACTAGTTCGTCTCTATTGGGTTCTTGTCAGGAAATGATGTAAAGGTGGTAGGCTTGGGCTGCCGCTTTGGCCGTGTACACATGGAGAAAGAGTCAGTAGTTAAAGAGTAGAGAACCATGGGGGACCCACAGAAGAAGTGATAATGAGAGACCATATGACCCAAGTGAGATTAACTGAGAACATGATGTCTGTATCCTGAATTCTTTTCTGGATTTGGTTGTAGTTTCCCCAAGGTTTCAGTGTACTCTGCAGATCCAAATGATTAACTACTACTTTAATGTGTGTTTATTGTGTTTGCTTGTTTATATTTCCATTATTTGCAAGCAGCCTTATTGCTATATCATCATTTTTTTCCTTTTAAAATCCTTGCTTCTGCAAAAAAGGTTAAAGGAAAATCATCCTCGGGCCCAAAGAATTCAGCTGTTTCCATCTTCTTTAAATTAGGGCCTCAAATCTATCCTTTGAGCAATTAAACATGGGTCTGCTCCCGTATTTTGTTTCTCAGAAGTATCTTTGCAAGAATAGATGTGAGGCATAGAACACTTAGTGATTTTGCCTTCAAAAATGTGTGTTCATTTTTATGTTTTCATCTCATATATATAGATAGTAGCCTCAGGTTGCACCTTGAACCCTGAGTCTGTGCAAGACATACTGAATTTTAAAATGCATGAGGTTGTCTAGCCTACACTGTGTTTTTATACTGTGGCTCTTTACCAATTGTAAACTCACAGTAAAAAATCCTCCATGCTTTCTCTTGAATAGCAGTCAACTCAAGTTGCTGCCTGTGATCCTGAGGCTATAACAAACAACTTTCCTTCTTAGGCCCCCTTTTTTATTGGAATACAATTGTATGAAAAGCAATAACTCTAATCCTGTCCTTGTCAAGCCTCGATTATTTTGTAGAAATCTACAGCATTGAGAATCTCTCTTCAATCTCTTGCCTAAGTGAAAGACCATTGTACTTCTAGTCTTATTCCAAAAGATGCCAGCAGTGATCAGAAGGATCATCAACGTCATGTCTTCACTGTACAGACAAACTCCTTCTGTAGAAAGTATCTTCTCCCTCTTGGACTCAGCAGTTTTTGCTCTTTTCCTACTCTGCATTTCCTGCGAGCCTTTCTGGCCTGAGGGACCCCGAGAAGGGAGGAGGAGCTATGAACAAGGGAAAAGTCACATCCTTAGCGAAATCTGAGGAAAAAGTAGGAAGTTAATCAGCCTCTCTGGTTTCTAGCCTGAGCTTAGGGTATTAGTATTAACATGTGAGTTCTGGAGGGTGGCTCATCAGAAAACTTGTAAATCAGTGTTGTAAACAGATGGGCACAATTCACATTAATCCCTCCCAGATTTTCCCATTTCTTCACATTCATGAAAAATCATGATGTGTACTTGTCTTTTCCAAGTGAACTAGAGTTTTTGTTCAGAATTGGAGGTAAACAGAACTTCCGGGGAAGGCAAGACCCAGAATGAATTGATCACATTTCAGCTAATAGCTCATTCATGTTCATGATGCAGCAATATCATTGTTGCTCAGTATGCTAATCCAGAGTCCTTTTTTTTTTAAAAAAAACAATGACATGAAGCCGGCGCCGTGGCTCACTAGGCTAATCCTCCACCTTGCGGCGCCGGCACACCGGGTTCTAGACCCGGTTGGGGCGCCGGATTCTGTCCCGGTTGCCCCTCTTCCAGGCCAGCTCTCTGCTATGGCCTGGGAGTGCAGTGGAGGATGGCCCAGGTGCTTGGGCCCTGCACCCCATGGGAGACCAGGAAAAGCACCTGGATCCTGGCTCCTGCCATCGGATCAGCGCGGTGCGCCGGCTGCAGCGGCGGCCATTGGAGGGTGAACCAACGGCAAAAGGAAGACCTTTCTCTCTCTGTCTCTCTCTCTCACTGTCCACTCTGCCTGTCAAAAAAATAAAAAAAAAAAAAAAAAAAAAAAACAATGACATGAAACATTCACCAGGCAAGAAGGAACAGACGCTTTCTCAGTGGGTCTTTTTATGAATGCCTAAATGCCAGCCACTTCGATGGTTTCCATCTTGTCCTATCTCTTGCTCCTCCCTGTGTCTCTGTCTCCCCTTTCTCTCTCCCCTGCCTAGTCTTTAAGACAATTAGTGCAATTATTTCTTCTTTTTCAGTTTTATGTGGTTCCCTCTTTCTCTCTCTCTCCCCCTCCCATATATATATATATATATATCTGGCAATCTTTTTCTAAGTGACACTGATTCTCAACTTTCTACCTTCCCAAAACTGACCTTCTCGGCTTTCTAGTCCTTTATATGTCATTGTTTTGTGTATTAGCCTATTCTAAGAGTTTTAGACTCATAGTAAATCTCATGTCAACCACTTAAATATATTGGTAATGTGCTTAATAAGTTATTGTTTTCCTTGTGATATACACATATTTTCAAAAAGCAACCGATATCCTAACCACTTTTGATTAAATATTTTCGGAGGATGTGATGGGTATTTTCAGGAAAAAGTTGGGGTTTGGAGTTCATTTTCTGAGCATCATGCTCAATAGGAAAGTACTTTTCATAATCCTATCCCTCCCCTTCCCTCTTCTGTTGTCCCCTGGTGTTTTCATGTTAGTATTATCATTTTAACTGCTCTGGGTCTCAGTCTCTTCACCTGGAAAATTAAAAATATTTGGCTACATAGTTCATAATACCCCTGCTGTCACCAATGCTCTTGTCCCCTTATTAAATCCATGACTTATGCTTGTTGCAAACATCTTTAGAACTCCCTTGGAGAAAACTAGGAATATATGTAGAGATTTTGATTCATTATTAATTAGTTTCTTGAAGCATCGGTTCTTAGACCCAGTTAGGACCTATGCTGCTGCCGTGCTTGATAGATTCTTGCTGCTATATCCATTTAGTAATTTTTGCTACAGATTAATTTATATGTTTTCTGTTGTCAGAAACCTAAAACATTCAAATTCCACTGTGTTATCTGACTGTAAGAAAGCTTAGAGACAAAACTATGTCCAGTTGATCCAATGTCCAAATGCTATGGGGTGAAGAGAGTATTTGTTTCCTTTCAGATGGATTTTATTCTCCATTATCCTCAAATGCCTTACTTATGAGTTTTAATTTGAAGGTGTGAACAGCATGCAAGACTCAAATTCAATTCATTGCACAACCTTCAATTTCATGCTGATAGCTTTTTGGATCCTTGGTTAAAAATTAATTCATTCACTTGGGATTGTTCATCTCCCAGTCTGTTGACAGGAGTCATAAGTAAAGTTTTATTCTCCATCAGAGGTATAGTTTTGAGATATGGATATGAGATGATCCCATAGAGGCCATCTGTGGAAAGCCAAAGTGGACAGCCTTTCAGAGACTAGTGCAGTTTGTGCAAATATCATCTGTTTACCTGTGTACAAATGGAACTGCTTTGCATAAGAATATCTTGTAAATTCCACAGATGTGCAGCATTTCCAATCTTCTAACCCCCAAGGAACATTCCTAGTGCTGCAGCCACTTGGTTCCTTTCTATTTCAATCTTCTTCTTCCTGGGACCAAGGATATGGCCAGGTCAGAACAGCCATGTACTGGCAGGTGCTGTGGCTCACTTGGTTAATCCTCTGCCTGCAGCGCCAGCATCCCATATGGGTGCCAGGTTCTAGTCCCGGTTGCTCCTCTTCCAGTCCAGCTCTCTGCTGTGGCCCGGGAAGGCAGTGGAGGATGCCCCAGGTACTTGGACCCCTGCACTCTCACGGGAGACCAGGAGGAAGCACCTGGCTCCTGGCTTTGGATTGGCATAGCTCTGGTTATAGATGCCATTTGAGGGGTGAACCAAAGGAAGGAAGACCTTTCTCTCTGTTTCTTTCTCTCACTGTCTAACTCTATCTGTCAAATAAATAAATAAATAAGCAGACATGTACAAGGTTGACAGTGCCCTCAAGATGTGATGAACACAATATTTATAGCTGTAAACAGTTGCGCCGTCGAGTGCTTCCATAACCTGGTTCAGAATAGCCTTTTTAGTTCCCACTTGTATCTTTGATCAATTCCAGCAGGACTCTTTTTTTTTTTAACTTTTATTTAATGAATATAAATTTCCAAAGTACAGCTTATGGATTACAATGGCTTCCCCCCCATAACGTCCCTCCCACCCTCAACCCTCCCCTTTCCCACTCCCTCTCCTCTTCCATTCACATCAAGATTCATTTTCGTTTCTCTTTATATACAGAAGATCAGTTTAGCATGCATTAAGTAAAGTTTTCAACAGTTTGCTCCCACACAGAAACATAAAGTGAAAAATAATAGATGATTTTTTAAATGATGATGAAATCAGAGCAGACCTATTGTCATGTTTAATCCCAGCGAGAGTCAAGTTGGGAATTGATAATTTCTTCTTCTTTTTTTTTTTTTTTAACAGAAGATCAGTTTAGTATACATTAAGTAAAGATTTCAACAGTTTGCACCCCCATAGAAACACAAAGTGAAATATACTCTTTGAGTACTCGTTATAGCATTAAATCTCAATGTACAGCACATTAAGGACAGAGATCCTACATGAGGAGTAAGTGCACAGTGACTCCTGTTGTTGACTTTACAAATTGACACTCCTGTTTATGGCATCAGTAATCTCCCTATGCACCAGTCATGAGTTTCCAAGGCTATGGAAGCCCCTTCAGTTCACCGACTCTTATCTTGTTTAGACAAGGTCATAGTCAAAGTGGAGGTTCTCTCCTCCCTTCAGAGAAAGGTACCTCCTTCTTTGAAGACCTGTTCTTTCCACTGGGATCTCACTCACAGAGATCTTTCATTTAGGTGTTTTTTGTTTGTTTGTTTTTTTTTGTTTTTGGCAGAGTGTCTTGGCTTTCCATGCCTAATATACTCTCATGGGCTTTTCAGCCAGATCCGAATGCTTTTAGGGCTGATTCTGAGGCCAGAGTGCTGTTTAGGACATCCGCCATTCTATGAGTCTGCTGAGTATCTCGCTTCCCATGTTGGCTCACTCTCCCCTTTATTTATTCTATCGGTTAGTATTAGCAGGTACTAGACTTGTTTATGTGCTTCCTTTGACTTTTAGTCCTTTCATTATGATCATTTGTGAACTGAAATTGATCACTTGGACTAGTGAGCTGGCATTGGTACATGCCACCTTGATGGGATTAAATTGGAGTCCCCTGGTATGTTTCTAACTCTACCATTTGGGGCAAGTCAGCTTGAGCATGTCCCAAATTGTACATCTCTTCCCTCTCTTATCCCCACTCTTATGTTTAACAGGGATCACATTTCAGATAAATTTCAACACTTAAGAATAACTGTGTATTAATTACACAATTAAACCAGTCATATTAAGTAGAACAGACAAAAAAAAAAAAACTACTAAGAGGGATAATGTATTAAGTTGTTCATTAACAGTCAGGGCTATGCTGATCAAGTCACCATTTCCCATAGTGTTCATTTCACTTCAACAGGTTTCCTTTTTGGTGTTCAGTCAGTTGTCACCGATCAGGGAGAACATAAGGTATTTGTCCCTTTGGGACTGGCTTATTTCACTCAGCATGATGTGTTCCAGATTCCTCCATTTTGTTGCAAATGACTGGATTTCGTTGTTTCTTACTGCGGTATAGTATTCTAAAGAGTACATATCCCATAATTTCTTTATCCAGTCTACTGTTGATGGGCATTTGGGTTGGTTCCAGGTCTTGGCTATTGTGAATTGTGCTGCAATAAACATTAGGGTGCAGACCGCTTTTTTGTTTGCCAATTTCATTTCCTTTGGGTAAATTCCAAGGAGTGGGATGGCTGGGTCGAACGGTAGGGTTATATTCAGGTTTCTGAGGAATCTCCAGACTGACTTCCATAGTGGCTTGACCAGTTTGCATTCCCACCAACAGTGGGTTAGTGTCCCTTTTTCCCCACATCCTCGCCAGCATCTGTTGTTGGTAGATTTCTGCATGTGAGCCATTCTAACCAGGGTGAGGTGAAACCTCATTGTGGTTTTGATTTGCATTTCCCTGATTGCTAGTGACCTTGAACATTTTTTCATGTGCCTGTTGGCCATTTGGATGTCCTCTTTTGAAAAATGTCTATTGAGGTCCTTGGCCCATCTCTTAAGTGGGTTGTTGGTTTTGTTTTTGTGGAGTTTCTTGATCTCTTTGTAGATTCTGGTTATTAACCCTTTATCTGTTGCATAGTTTGCAAATATTTTTTCCCATTCTGTTGGTTGTCTCTTATTCAGAAATGTATTCTGACCAAAGAAACACCTGATGTCTTTCAAAAATCACACAACAAACGATACTGAGAATTACAACCAGTTTCCATTTGAACTATCAGGCTTCTCCATCCAGTAGGAATTCAGCAATTGTGACAGTGAATTTTGAGAAAGAACTAATAGAGCTTAGTTGACTTAAATAAATTCAAGAAGGCATTTAATTGCATTATTTTAACAATGTTTCTATAAAATAAGGCTTCTTCATAAGTACTTCAAAGTATTCATAATTTTAATTTCGTCTGGAGAAATTCAGTTTAATTGAAACTTCCATTAGCCTATGAAAAAAATCCCCAGTGAAGGTGTTACGATATCAGTCTGATTATTCCTTAAAGAGCAAATGAGATCTGAAAAGTTTTTTAATGTTTATGTGCATTGCCTCTGGGATCCAAATTAAGAGCCAAACTTCCGGGCTACCAATGTTCCATCAGATTTTGAAAACACTTATATTCATCTACTCATCTATTTATATTTGCTGTGTCAGAGTTTTTGGAGAAAGGGACACATTAGCAAAGAGATAATAATATTGATGCTTCTGAGAGGAAGTTCTGGGATTGGTACACATTTAATTTACTGCCCTATTACATCAAAAGACAAAGATTATTGAATGAAGGAATGCTGTTTAAAACAATGATGTTATACCCTACAAGGGTCTCAAAGACCACAAAAACTTTAATTTTCTTGTTTTACCATTTTTGTCAGGAATAAGAAAAGTACATGCCTTAGAAAGAATCTCAGTAATCCACTTTACATCCGTGAATTTGAACATCTTTTCATTTGATTGATGTATATACATCAATAGCCCTTGCCTATTTTCCTGCATTTTTTTGTAACATTTTATTTGTTGAACTCCTTATTTGGTGGAGCATTAAACTTTGAGTCTAACTTACATTAGAGATATGTTGTCTGAAAAATAATAAATAAAATATTAAGCTGGGATTTAAAAAAAAACATTGCCAACTGGTTCCTGAGTTATGTGCTACTTCTAAGTTGTTTTCCTTAGAAAATAGAAATCTCTTGGCTTAATATAAATATGTAAATGAGGCCCATAACTTCTGATTCGGACATGGTTTATGGAAAGTCTGAACTAGGGAAGGAAGGTAAAACTACTAGATTATGTCTTGATGTTTGCTTGAGAATCTCACAGAAATTTTCCCCTGCACACATTTTGTAGCTGCCTCAAATCTGCAGAATAATACCCTGTCTTCTACACTCCAAGGAACAGTCCCTGCCTTGGGAAATCTATTTGCCTTGTCAGAACTCTTTATCCACCTGGGAAGCCAGCAGAATGACCATCATTCTATGTTCCAGATGACCTAAGGTATCTTCCTCAGTCTCTACCCCCAGCATCCTGCTTTGTCTTCATAATTTTACTTATCAATGCCTGACATGATTTTCAATTTATTAGCACTATCATCTGAATGAGAATGCAACCCCAGAGGTGAATGGATTTTTTCACTGCATTGTCCATTGCTCCAACCTCACCTCTAAAAGCCCTTAGGATGGACGGTACAGGATGCAGAGAAGTTACTCAATAAATACACTTATAAATAAATGAGTAATCTTCCTAAATTTGTATTTATGAAATACACGAAACTTGTATAACTTAAATACATTTTTAAAAAGAAGAAATAAAAAATGAGTAAATTCGGTGAATTCCACAAATGAACTGTGATCCATTTAGCTTTGTTATTATCTAGAAAGAATCATAATACTGGCTGTGGTGATTCAGCTTTTAAGGTATTCTTTGTTACTAAGTAAATGCCAATGAACACTTAACAGTATTTTTATTATTTAATTAACTTCTGTTTTCTTAACTATGTAATAGTGCTTTCCTATTTGCTACTTTGTTCCTAATTGTTCCTAATCTAATGATCTGAATCCTTAATACCAAAATTTAAGTCCAAAATAAATAATTTTATTTATTTGCTCTGTAGAAATAGGAAATCATTCCTTCACCAAACTGTAGACATCACAGTATTATTGAAATTTTTTCTCAGGACACCGAACAGCATTTTTGTGAAGTGCACATCTGTTTATCATTTAAGCAATGTTATTATGAAGTAGAAAAAACATGCCTAAGAACGGTTAAGATATATTAGCAGCTGATTGGAAGATAAAGCAAAAAACTCTGTAACCTCACATTAAATATATATCTAATATATTAATATAGCACATTAATATATAATTATGTAACATATTATAATATAGCATTAACATTATTCATAAATAATAATAAAGTATATTAATATATTAACAGCATCTAAGAAATTCTGTCTTTTCTCTGTCCTTCCTACTCTCCGTGGAAAACAGTATGCTGAATTTTAGTATAATCACTTCCTCATTTCTCTTTAAAGTTTTACTTTCAATCTATATGTCCATAAGCAATATAGCTCATTTTTGCCTGGCTTTGATCTTCCTATAAACAGAATCCTACAATGTGCATTCTGTTATACCCTTTCTTTAACATTATGTCTTTAAGATTCATTAATGCTGTTGAATGGATATGTAAGTGAGTCTGTAATTTATACAATGGCACACATGGCATTCTACCGTTGACAGATTAGTTCTAGCTTGGGTATGTTGCCAACTCTTGCTATGGTCATTCTTGAACACGTATCTTATTGTGCATAAGTATTCATTCCTGTAGGATTTATAACTGATTGCTTATCATGGACTTTTTTATGATCAGCTCTTGAGCATTTCTCCAAAATGTTAAACTTTTTCTAGCAGAAGAGTATCCCAAATTGACTACACCTTCACCAAAACCAAGAATTATAAGATTTTAAAACATTTCCCAATATTTTAGGTATGTGACAGTCTCTGATTGTGGTTTTTATTTACATTTCTCTGATTGCTAGTAAGATTAAGCAAATTTTATGTTTTTTTAATATTTGAATATTGTTGTGAAGTAAATTTCACCTATTTTTCTTTGTTTTCTAAAAAAAGTTTAATTTTATTTGAAAGAGAGAGAAAGATTTTTCCAGTTGTCGATTAATTCCTCAATACAACAGTTGGAAATGGACCAGGCCCAAGCCAGGAGTTGGAAACTCAGTTGGTTTCCCATGTGGATGGCCAGAACTCAGGTAACTTGAGCACTCACCTGTTGCCTCCCAGGGTGCTCATTATTAGGAAGCTACAATCAAGAATGGAGCCAGAACTCAGAAGGCAATCTGATTCAGGATGCTGACATCCAAATTGGTTTAACTGCTATACCACACACCTGCACTCTTTTTACTTCATTCATTTATTTAAGAAATTTTATTTAAGGTATACAAATTTCATGTAATTAATGTATACAGATTTAGGAACATAGTGATATTTCTCACCCTACCCTCCCTCCTACCCATGCTTCCATGCTTTTTCCACCTCCTACCCATGTTTCCATGCTTCTTCCACCTCTCTCTCCTATTCCCATTCTTAATTTTTACAAAGGTTTATTTTCAGTTAAATTTATACTCATAAGATTCACCCTAAACTAAGTAGAGAGTTAAACAAATAGTATGAAGAAAAACAAACAAACAATATGTTCCTGAACAGTCTAGACAAGGGCTGTTAAAAATCATTGAATCTCAAAATGTCAATTTCATCCCTATAGATTATCCTATTAGTTACTACAGCTCAGGGAAAACATGCTATTTGTCTTTTTTGGGACTGGCTTATTTCAGTATAATGATATAATGGTTTCTAATAGCATCCATTTTTTTTGCAAGTGAAAAAATATTTCATTTTTTACCATTGTATAGTATTCCATAGTGTATATATACCATAATTTCTTTGTCAATTCTTCAGTTGATGGACATTGGCTGATTCCATATCTTAGCTACTGTGAATTGAGCTGGAATAAATATGGGAATACAGATCGCTCTTTCATATGCTGTTTAATTTCCTTTGGGTAAATTCTCACGAGTGGGATGGCAGGGTCATATGGTAGATCTATTTTCATATTTCTGAGGAATCATCATGCTGTCTTCCAGAGTGGTCACAGCAGTTTACATTCCCACCAACAGTGGATTAGGGTACCTTTTCCCCTACATCCTCACTAGCAATGATTTCCTGTTGATTCCTGCATGAAAGCCATTCTGACTGGTATGAGGTGAAACATCAATGTGGTTTTGATTTGGAATTCCCTGATGGCTAGGGATCCTGAGCATTTTTCATGTGTCTGTTGCCAATTCAAATATCTTCTTTTGAAAATTGCCTGTTCAAATCCTTTGCACATTTTTAAATTGGATTTTTTGTTTTGTGGTTGTTGAGTTTCTTGAGATCTTTAAATATTCTGGATATTACTCCCTTATCAGTTTCATAGCTTACAAATATTTTCTCCCATCCTGTCAGTTCCCTTTTCACTTTGCTGAGTGTTCTTTTTGTAATGCAGAAACTTCTTAGCTTGATGTAATCTCATTGTCCATTTTAGATTTAATTGCCTTTGCTTCTGAGGTCTTTTCCAAGAAGACTTTGCCTGTGCCAATGTCTTGCAGAGTTTCCCCAATGTTCTCTAGTAATTTGATGGTATCAGGTCATAAATCTAGATCCTTTCTTCATTTTGAGTGAATTTTTGAGTAAATTGTAAGGTCTTGTTTCATACTTCTGCAAGTGGAGATCCAGTTTTCCTAGCACATATGTTGAAGAGATTATCTTTGCTTCAGGGGTTGATTTTAACTCCTTTGTCAAAGATAAGTTGGTTTAGATGTGTTTCCATATGAATTTTAGCATTTTGTCTAGATCTGTGAATAATGTCATTGGTGTCTTGATTTGTCATCACATTGAATCTGTAAATTGCTTTTGGCAGTATGGACATTTTGATGAGGTTAAGTCTTCCAATGCATAAACATGGAAGATTTTTCCATTTTTATGTGGTATTCTTTTCGTTTCTTTAACACTTTGTAATTTTTCTCATAGAGATCTTTGACACCGTCTGTTAAATTTCTTCCAGGGTATTTAATTTTTTTTGTAGGTATTGTAAATGGGGTTGATCTTAGAAGTTCTTTGTCAGCCATGACATTGTCTGTGTATATGAAGGCTATTGATTTTTGTGTGTTGACTTTATATCCTGCTACTTTACCAAACCCTTTTATGAGTTCCAATAATCTTTCAGTGAAGTCTTTTGGTTTCTCTATATATAGAATCATGTCATCTGCAAATAGGGTTGGTTTGACTTCCTCCTTTCCAATTTGTGGCCCTTTGATTTCTTTTTCTTGCCTAATGGCTTTGGCTAAAAATTCCAGAATTTTATTGAATAGTGAATGTGAATATTGAATAGCAATTGTGATAAATACATTGCATGTTTGGTATAGAACAATAACTCTATTAAATAGCAATGATGAAATAAATTGAATAGCTTTGTCTGGTTCTGAATCTTAGTGGGAATGCTTCCAACTTTTCCCCATTCAATAAGATGTGGCTGTGGGTTTGTCATAATTGCCTTGATTATGTTGAGACATGTTCTTTCTACACCTAATTTTCTTAAGATTTTCCCCATGGAAGGATGTCAGGTTTGATCAAATGCTTTCTCTGCATCTGTTGAGATAATCATATGATTTTTATTCTTCAGTTTGTTAATGTGATGTATCACATGTATTGATTTGTGATTGTTGTACCTCCCTGCATATCAGGGATAAATCCCACTTGGTCCAGGTGAACAATCTTTCTAATGTGTTATTGGATTTGATTAGCTAGCATTTTGTTGAGGATTTTTACATCTATGTTCATCAGGAATATTGGTCTATAGCTCTTTTTATGTGTTGTATCTTTTTCTGGTTTAGGAATCAAGGTGATACTGATCTCACAGCAGGAGTTTGGGAGGATTCCCTCCAATTCAGTTGTTTTGAATAGTTTGAGAAGAATTGGAATTAATTTTTCTTTAAATGTATGGTAGAATTCAGCAGTGAAATCATCCAGTCCTGGGCTTTCCTTTGTTTGGAGTGTTTTTTTTTTTTTTTTTTTGACTGATTCAATCTTTTCTTGGTTATTGGTCTGTTTAGGTTTTCTGTGTCTTCACAACTCAATTTTGGTAGATTGTGTCTAGGAATCTGTCCATTTCTTATAGCTTTCCCAATTTGTTGGCATACAGCTCTTTGTAGTACTTCCTAATAATTCTTTTTTTGTCTTGTATCTCTTGTTACATTTACTTTTCTCATCTCTGATTGTACTGATGTCTATTGACAGATGAGAGGATAAAGAAAATGTGGTATATATAAACTATGGAATATTGCTCAGCCATAAAAAGGATTGAAATCCTGTCTTTCATAACAAAATGGTTATAACTGGAAACCATTATGCTTAGCGAAATAAGCAAGTCCTAAAAAGACAAATATCATGTGTTCTTGGATATGTGGCAGTTAATATAGAATGCAAAAAATGTATAGGAATGTAGTAGACATCTTAGGATATTATTTTTAGTCCTTGTTTATACTCCTGAGGAGCTTTGGTCATACTGCTTATTTCTTGTTCAATATTATGATTAGCATTTAATTAAGCTTGTGATTTTAGAGTGGACTGAATGTATATCTTTGCAAAAATTAACATAAAGGGGAAGTTAAGGAAGGAGGGGGATTGAGGGAGGGAGAGGTAAAAAGAGTGAAGCTTGGTTGTCTTCTGAGAACTGTTCCTGTGAAATATATGAAATATGTTCTCTTTATATTAATTAAAATAAAAAGGAATGAAACAGGTGAATAAAAACAGCTAAATAATTTAGTTTACATGATGGAATATTACTGAACCATAAAAAAGAATGAAAATCTGACATTTGCAACAAAATGTATGCAACTGAAGGTCATTATGCTAAGTGAAATAGGTCATACCCACAAAGACAGCTATCACATATTTTATTTGTATTAGTATGCATGAAAATACTACTATAGTTTTACTGATATGTGTTTTTTAAAGAATTTACTGTAGATGAATCAAATGGACAACCTTTTTTTTTTTTTTCTTGACAGGCACAGTTAGACAGTGAGAGAGAAGAGAAAGAGAAAAAGGTCTTCCCTTCGTTGGTTCACCCCCCAAAAGGCCACCACAGCTGGTGCACTACGCCGATCTGAAGCCAGGAGCCAGGCGCCTCCCCCTGGTCTCCCATGCGGGTACAGGGCCCAAGCACTTGGGCCATCCTCCATTGCCTTCCAGGGCCACAGCAGAGAGCTGGACTGGAAGAGGAGCAACCAGGACAGAACCTGCGCCCCAACTGGGACTAGAACCTGTGGTACTGGAGCCACAGGCAGAGGATTAACCTAGTGAGCCGCAGCGCCAGCCAACTTTTTGTTTGATTATTGTTGTAGACCTTGCTTATATTCCTGGTGAACTATGGGTCTTTTTTGCTTCATGATTTCTTGATTTAGCATTCAGCTTTTGACTATGAATTAAAATATGTTGTCTCAAAAATTTTAAAACTGAAAGAGAAAGAGAGGAAGGCAGAAAGAGAAGAAGGGAAATATCATTGTATTCTAATAATTATTTCCGTGAACTACATTGAAACTCTTCTCTTGTATTAGTATCACATTAACGTGAGAATTTATTAGAAGTTTGTAGTAGTAATTATGCATTTGCTGTGACCCTGAGAATCTAATGTGTTAAATTCCTTAAAAATTAAAAATGGGCAGTAGATCTAAACATACATTTCTCAAAAAAAGGACATACAAATGGGTAGGAGGTATCAGAAAAAATACTCAACATAACTAATCACCAGGGAAATATAAATTATAGGTATGATGAGATATTACCTTATTCTAGCTAGATTGGCTATTATCAAAAATACAAAAAATAGCAAGTGCTAGCAGGGATGTAGAGAGAAAATTCACACTGTACACTGTTGGTGGTAATGTAAATTAGTACAACTATTATGGGAAATAGTGCAGTTCCTCAAAAAAAACCCTAAAAATATAGCTACCACATGATCCAGCCATCCCACTACTGAGTATGTAGCCAAAGGAAATGAAATCAGAATATCAAAGAGATTTCATCTTTATTGTAATACTATTCACAATAGCCATTATAAGGAATCAATCTACATGTCCATTTGTGAATGAATGGGCAAATGAAATATGACATATATGCATAGAACACTATTCAGCCTAAAAAATGAAGGAAAACTGTCATTTACGATAATGGATGACTCTGAAAGACATGTTAAATGAGGTAATCCAGGCACAGAAAAGCAAATACTGCGTGATCTCTCATATGGAATGTTAAAAAGTTGGACTCATAGAAGCAGAGTGTATAACTGTAGTTGCCAGGGGTTAAAGTATATCAGTTTGGGAGATATTTATCCCAGAATATGAAATTTCAGTTAGCAGGAATGATTTCTTTTTTTTTTTTTTTGACAGGCAGAGTTAGACAGTGAGAGAGAAAGACAGAGAGAAAGGTCTTCCTTCCGTTGGTTCACCCCCCAAATGGCCACTACAGCCAGTGCGCTGCGGCCAGCGCGCTGCGCCGATCCAAAGCCAGGAACCAGGTGCTTCTCCTGGTCTCCTATGGGGGTGCAGGGCCCAAGGATTTGGGCCATCCTCCACTTCACTCCTGGGCCATAGCAGAGAGCTGCACTGGAAGAGGAGCAACCGGGACTGAATCCGGCGCCCCAACCGGGACTAGAACCCGGGGTGCCGGTGCCGCAGGCGCAGGATTAGCCTAGTGAGCCATGGCACTGGCCAGCAGGAGTGATTTCAAGAGATTATACAATACAATGACTGTAGTTAATAGCAATGTGTTGTGTTCTTGAAAATCACTGTGTGGGTAGATTTTAGGTATTCTTATCACAATAAAATGTTAAGAGAGGTGATGCATTTATTAATTGGCCTAGTGTAGACTTTATACGTTGTATACACATTTCAAAACATGTTAAATATACAATAAAGAAAGTATATTTTAAAAATACAGTATACAATAAAGGAAATATATTGTATATAATATATTTTGAAATATATTGTATATTTTAAAATACAATACAATTAGGAAATATATTTTATAATTAAGTAAATAATTATATATATATTAAGTAAATATATATATATTAAGTAAATATATATATAATTAAGTAAATAATTATATATATAATATAATTAAGTAAATAATTAAGTAAACAATAAAGGAAATATATTTTATAAAGGAAATATATTTCAAAAACCTTCTAACTAATGATTTAGCAACATATTAAAAGTTATTAAATCTCATATTTTTAATATCATTCAACTTGAAATATTACTTAATCTGGTATGATTTCCTCTCTGAACCTGTATTACAAAAGTTATTTCCCAATTCCCAAACATGATTATTCATTTTTATGTTTTTCCTCTAACATAAATGCTTTATTATCAGTAAGCATAGTCTGTAATAACCATTTAAAGTCATAATTTATGTTTAATATATGATCAGTTTTTCTTAGTATCATTATGTGCTAAATAAAAACCTGAATCTTGCAGAGAGTTGTATGAAGAAACATAAATGAAATAATGAACATATCTAGATGCCATGTAATACTATCAAAGCAAACTCTTGAGTTACCCAAACTATTGGAAATCTCTCCTGTTCTACCTCTGTGTGTGGTCCTAGAGTTTTTTAAAGCATCTGTCGGTGAGATGGAGAAGGAGCCAGTTGTATTACCATATAGTTTTTTCAACTTTGCTCAGCTGAGAAGCTCACAGCCATATGAGCCTTATTTCCAATTTTTGTTTTATTTTTATCCCATCAGCCAAGAAACAGTATATTTTTAGAATTTCAAACCAGTAAACAAACAATGTATCCAGGAAAGATCTTGTTAGTAACACACAAACACGTAATAAATAGCTATAAATCTGATGCTCTTTCTCAGAAAGGTGTCTCCAAGGGTGATGTTTGAGATCACTGATTTTTTAATCAGACATTCATTTTTAGTTTAACAGTGTTGTAAATAAAACAAGATTTGCTTTCTGCTGAACGTGCTAAGAAATTTGGCGAGAAGAGTCATTTCATTTTGTATCAACGACATACCTAGAATACAATGATGTCAAGAAAATGGGAGTGCCATATCAAAGCAATACCAAGAAAATAAGACACACACACACACACACACACACACACACACTATTACTGGCTTTGCACTGAATTTATGTAACTAGAATGAATCAGGCCAATTCTCATGACTATCACTGACATTTGAGCAGCACAAAGCATGGTGTTATATTAAATCTTGTTTTGAATCTTGTTTTAAGTTGTCCAGGTTGAGGTAGGAGTCCATGAAGGCTGTGGCTGCGCTTCTATTAAGTTTTCTATCATTATGAGTGCAAGGGTTTGAGCAACGTTCACCAAGGCTGCCAGTTAATAATTGAGAGGAAACAAGAAGCCTGACTGTGCCCACACTTCTTTTTGTGGTTGTATGACTCTGAACAAGAGGCTTAATCCTATAGCCGCGGTTTCTATAGCTGTGAAAGGAGAAAAGTGGTGCCTACATTGCAACGTTGCTGTTGCGGTTTCCATGTGAGTATCCTTGTATGGGGCAGTACAATGTATTTGGCACATAGTGTTTATACAACGCTTTGAAGACCTGATTATTTCTACAATTATTTGATTGCTATTAGATTCTGGAGGCAGCCAAGCCTGCAACACAAGGGAGGGACTTACTGGCATTAAGAGGCAAATGGATTGAGCCTCTTAAACACAGTGGAGTTTCTGTTTATGGCTGTTTCCCAAAAGCAACAATTTCCATTTAAATCTTTGGAAACAACAAGATGAAGTGCTTTTCAGATAAAAAGACCTACTGCAAAACACAAGTGGCTTTTACATAGAAAATAACTGGATAATCAAAACAGTATCCCAAGCCTCCCATCAGTCACCATCCTTTTCTGCTGTGATTCTTGTACTTCAGGTGCAGACGTCTCCGTGTTGTGTGGTCTGCCTCCTTTTAGCGGTCCTCCCAGATGGAAAGGACAATGATTTTTCAGGCCGTCTCAGGCAGGAAAAGCAAAACACAACTAATTTATTTGTGATTCTGTTTTGTTCAACTGAATGCATTTTTTTTTAGAAACTTTGTTCCAGAAAAATAAGAATTCTGCTCTCTTTACCAGAAGGATTTGAGAATGGAATACCATTTGAATGCCATCAAGTAATTCATGGTGTTATTTACACTAAACCACTTAAATTGCTTCTGACATCCTACCATAGAAAACTTGTTAGTAATAATCAGTTTCTTCTTTGGGAAAAAAGAAACAGAAAAAGACAAAGTTAATTTAGTAATAAGAGTAGTTGATATTTATTGATCACTCCCCCTGAGCCAAGTGCTATGTTAAGTATTTCATATGTAATTGATAACATTTAATCTCAGTATTAATCCTGTATGAAGGCTTCTAGGATTATCTTCATCTACAGAGGATGAAATGGAGGCATGGAGAATTTAAATAACTTTCCCAATGCTATAGGACCGGTTGGTGGATACTCAAACCCAATCATTCTGTGTTGAGTCCATTCCACAACACCTTGCTGTTTTTCCAGTGAAATGACAGACGTAAGTTCTCATCTCCACTAACAGACATTTGGTGAATCAACAAAGATGTACAACTTTTAGTATAGTAATTACTTTATCAAACGTGTTGTTTGTTGTTCAGTGAGGTATATATCTCTGTGTCTCAGGCAAAGACATGGATTTAGCTGCCTATCTCTTCTGGCAAGAAAACCTGGTTCTTTGTACTCATCAAGACATAAAGACAGTATAATTCTTGCAAATGTTCTGCAATAATTACAGTGTGTGGTCCATCTTTTGTGTTCTAAGTCTATCTATTGTATGCCTGCCCAGAAGATTTGTTCGAGAAGTTTTGGTTCAAACTGAATGCCCACATCTCAGCATGCCCTGCCCGTATGGACTCTCCACAGTGCTAGCACCAGCTGTGCTTCAGAATGTTCTTGCAACAACTTCCCCTCACTGCAACACCCATCTGGCTTGCAGTTGTTTTACTCTGCGAAGCACAAAGGGCAAACATTCACAACAAGCCTGCCAAGGCAGGGAATAATTGAAATTGATGCTACCTCACTTGAGTTTCTCTTTCTGTTCCAGCTCAGATTCTGCTGTCAGAGTAATTTCTCTTGACTATCAGGCAGCTTTATTGATTTCCATTTCTCTACCACAGAAAATGAATGCATTGCCTTCTTCCAGGCCACTTTGGGAAAAATCTTGCCTGCACATCTCTAGCCGGGCTGGACTACTCCCTGTCACAATTTTATGTCTCCTTGCAGATACTTTGTCGTGCTTGCTCAAGTTTTCAGTGGGTGCTTCTTGAGTACCCACTATGCACCAAGCATAGCGTAAGATGCTTGTCAAGAATGATTTCCTAGGGACTGGCATTGTGTAGTGGGTTAAGGCACTGCCTGTGAAACTGCAGCCCACAAGGGAAATGGTTTGAATACCAATTTCTCTTCTTCGGATCTAACTCCCTGCTAATGTACCTAGGAAGGAAGCAGGAGATGGTGCAAATGTTTGGGCCCCTTCCACACACATGAGACAACCAGATGGAGCTCCAGGCTCCTGGCTTTAGCCTGGTCCAACATTGTGGCAATTTGGAGAGGGAACTAGTGTATGCAAAATATATTCTCTTTCTCTCTCTCTCAACTCTGCTGTTTTTTATTTCAAATAAATAAATCTTCAAAAAAAAAAAAAAAAAGAATGACTTCATCTCTCAGTCTATCCTTTCCTTTTCCAGGACTCATTATTTTTTATTGGTTTAATTTCATCTCCTCAATTAAGGAAAATCTGCTTATCTAGGCTTTATACCTCTATATCCCTATCACATCGAATAGATACTAAGTGAGCAGAAATGCTTATTTGTTGAGGAACTTCAGTGAGGCCCTAACACGATGATGAATATCTCAGAAGCCAGTAAATTTTGTTGTAAATTGTGCAAATGTAGTGAGGAATGTGGAATCACTTCTGCTCTTTAAACAGATGTGGTGTTGATGTGTACCTGAGGACAATGAGGGTGGGATAAAGGGAGAGGGGAGGAAAGTATTTTTATTTTATACAAACTGATACAATCCTTTGGTTTTGTACCTTAGTATCTTTCTACAGAACTTTTTTTTAACTTTTATTTAATGAATATAGATTTCCAAAGTACAGCTTATGGACTACATTGGCTTCCCCCCACCCCCCGATGACTTCCCTCCCACCCGCAACCCTCCCCTTTCCCGCTCTCTCTCCCCTTCCATTCATATCACAATTCATTTTCAATTTTCTATATATACAGAAGATCAGTTTAGTATACATTAAGTAAAGATTTCAACCGTTTGCACCCACATAGAAACACAAAGTGAAAAATACTGTTTGAGTACTGGTTATAGCATTAAATCTCAATGTACAGCACATTAAGGACAGGGATCCTACATGAGGAGTAAGTGCACAGTGACTCCTCTACAGAACTTTTTTGACATATGTCATCCCCATTTCTCTGAATTTTTAAAGCACAGATTTTGGTATTCTCTCTATTCGCATTAGGAATTAATCCATCTCTCTGACCTCTGCCTTTTCCTGTAAAATCATGCTTCCTCAGTTCATACCTTATGCCAACTCAGTGCTAACCCTGTTAACATAGTGTTTTCTCCATCTCTTTTGCAGTATCTCCAGACATTTCCAACATACTACTATACTGTAAATACTTCAGCTTACTCACTTAATCAAATCCCACTTTCTTCATTTTACTTGGTAATTCAATCTCAATGCATCTTTTGCAACACAATTGTTACGAATTTTCAATTTATTTTTAAATCTATTTTTATAGCTGCCACTTCTACAGTGTGGCAAGCTTTTTTCCCCCTTAACTTAAAAAAAACATCATTTCTGAAAGAAAGCTGTTCTGAAATATGGCTTTTTCAGCAAACTGAACACCCACACAACCAAGACAGGATGACAGAAGTTAGAAGTTAGGTGGAAAAGATCCATAAGGCCATCTTTGCAAATACAAAGATGTGTGTGCAGTCATATCTGAGTTTACATAACTTCCAGTTTAATCTTAGAAAATGTTATCTCCATTATATGTTCAGATATTTATATATTTTGCTGGAACCTTAGGAGTTTCTCTGGCAGTTCACATTTTATTTGAAACCAACTGGTATGCGTGTGTTAGAATATCAACCTGATGGAGTCCAAAGTCATTTTGCCTTTTTTTCAAAGATTTATTTATTTATTTGAAAGGCAGAGTTACAGAAAGTTAGAAGCAGAGAGAAGTCTTCCACCTGCTGGTTCACTCCCCAGAAGGCCACAATGGTCGGAGCTGCGCCGATCTGAAGCCGGGAGCCAGGAGCCTCCTCCAGGTCTCCCATGCAAGTGCAGGGGCCCAAAGACCTGGGCCATCCTCCACTGCCTTCCCAGGCCACAGCAGAGAGCTGGATTGGAAGAGGAGCAACTGGGACTGGAACAAACATGCATATGGGATGCTTGCACTGCTGGCGGTGGCTTTACCCACTGTGCCACAGTGCCAGCCCCTCATTTTGCCTTTTAAACCCTTTTGTCATTGTTGTTGTTGTTTTTAGGAGTAGTGTTCTCATATATTGCTTCATGAAAAAACAAGTTAATCACTTAAATGACAATAATCGTTTATTTTTATTTCATTGTGTGTGGCAGAGAACCTCAGATTGGCTAGGCAGTTCTTATTTGGAGAATCTCATGTACGTCGTCAGATGGGGTGGCTGCAGGATTAACCTAAAACGTTTCTGTCACACTCATGGCTGCTTGATGGAACTGCATCTAGAACTTCTAGGAGGAATACTTAGAATGATTTCCCTCCAGGGGAACGGACTTAATCCCATGAGCAAGTCTCCCAAAGTAGAGGGCAACGCAGTA
This sequence comes from Oryctolagus cuniculus, assembly GCF_051225735.1. Lineage (NCBI taxonomy): Eukaryota > Metazoa > Chordata > Mammalia > Lagomorpha > Leporidae > Oryctolagus > Oryctolagus cuniculus. The sequence goes on along the minus strand of NC_142871.1, from coordinate 100,008,888 downwards.
TGACCTCGCCTCAAAAGTTACAGAGTGCACCATTTTCCAGTCTCAAAGAACCACCCGAGTGTAGGTTAGATAAGGAAAGGAATAAGACAAGGAGTAGGAAAGGTGGGAACATTGATCCACTCATGCACAAGAGTGGCAAAGTCATATTGTGAGAACATCTGAAATGTGAGACTACATCTTTGGAAAATCCAGTCTTCCACAAGTAGTTATCTAATCAACAATTTTTTAAAGGAAATAAAACTAAAAATGTTCAATTTAGATACCAGTTTCAATCTCTTTTCATATCAAACTGTATATAGTTGCCAGTAATTGGTCTAGAAAATTCCACAGCTCTTCAGGTAACTTATTTTATCTTTGTGTTTCTAATCACTGCCTTTAATTTAGAAGCTGCCAATGAAAATGAGATGTTTCATCATCTGCACACCCTGTGTTTGAATAGTGGACTTTAATCACACATCTGGGCCAGCTCGCCAAGAGCTATATGAACTTGAATGTCATTTGACTTCCCTGGGCTTAACTATGGTTAAAATTATCCCCAAATTCTCTTTGAGCTCTAATGTTCTAGAATTCTGATTCTTGTATTTGCAAGCCTGAAATTCTATTTTCATCTGCTAAATAAACACTATTACCAGTACCACCAGATAATTATCTTAATGAATATTCATGTTTATTTTTCTATTTTGAATGACATGGAAAACCATGAAATCAATTCCTATCACATGCTCCCACATCACAAATAAAAGGACTGTGTTTCTTCTTAGAATTGAGTTTATCCAAATTACACATTATTTTTTCTTTTTCTTTGCCCTAGAATAGTCCCATCAAGCTACAGAAGCTTTCTCATTCCAACAATGCGTTCTTACTGGGCTTGTTGGAAATATTTCCTCTATCTGTGGTCTAATCTGTGGTCACATGAAGAAAAGAAAAATCTGGTTATGTCAGAATCATGAATTCACTTGGGAAACTGGTTGATAGTATATGGAGCATTCACAACACAATAGTAGCCATGTGGATTTATAAATAAGCATGCAGCTCAAATCTCCAAAACATCCACTAAACCTCCCTAAACTGATGTCCAGTACTAGGAGATGGCGTAACAGTGTTTAACACTGGTCCCTAAGGTCATCCACCAGTAATATTTTAATATTTGTTTCAGTTATCCTGAAGAAAATACTTGGGTAAGCATTAAGATCTTGGGGCTGGTGTCGTGGCTTAGCGATTAAGCCACTGCCTGTAATGTTAACATCTTTTAAGGGCCCCAGTTCAAGTCTTGGCTGCTCCATTTCTGATTTAGCTGCCTTCTGCCGTGCCTGGGAAAGCACTGGAAACTCCTGCCAGCCATATGGGAAACCTAGATGGAGCTCCAGACTCCTGGCTTCAGCCATTGAAGCTATTTGGGGTATGACCCAACAGAGGGAAGATCTGTATCTACCTCTGCCTCTGCAACTCTGTCTTTCAAATAAATAAAATTAATCTGAAAAAATTCCCTTTATTCCAATTGTGAGAGTTTAATTAACACTTTCCAAGATCTCCTAATTTTCCTCTGTGTTCCCAATTAAGAAATTTTCCTTACTCCCCAGTATTATTAACAAGATAACTTTTCTCCACTCCCACAATCTTTTCTCTCATTTCTGAATTTGAAGTCAATATGTCCTTCCCCAATCTTGTATGCAATAGATTATGCTACCAAGTTTTTTTTATTTACTTCTAGTCTAAATTGAAATTACAAACCTGGGCAAAATGCCCTGGGGATGTATCTTCTTATATATATATATGGCCCTACTTACAAGTACATGTACTGACACATACAAGATAGCAGAGAAACATTGCTTATTTCCCAAGCCTTAGTCACTGTCCTTTGGTAATTGTAGCATCAGTGGTGACTATGTCTTCTTTCTCATGAAAGCCAAACCAGAAATGAATGAAAGACTCTTTAGCTCTGGCTTTCCAAAAGCTGCTAGTGGAGGTCAAGTGTACTGCTGGAGGGCCACAAAAAGACAACGGAAATGCAAGCTATGAAGTCCCTCCTCCTTTACACCGTCGTAATCGTGCTCCTGAGGGAGAAAGTCCAAGGATCTGCTGGTATTTCTCCCCATCCCTCATGTGTCAGCACTCCTTGTAAGGACAGCATTTCTTTATTTTATTTTATTTTATTTTATTTTATTTTATTTTATTTTATTTTGACAGGCAGAGTGGACAGTGAGAGAGAGAGACAGAGAGAAAGGTCTTCCTTTTGCCGTTGGTTCACCCTCCAATGGCCGCCGCGGCTGGCACACTGCGGCCGGTGCACCGCGCTGATCCGATGGCAGGAGCCAGGTACTTCTCCTGGTCTCCCATGGGGTGCAGGGCCCAAGCACTTGGGCCATCCTCCACTACACTCCTTGGCCATAGCAGAGAGCTGGCCTGGAAGAGGGGCAACCGGGAAAGAATCCGGCGCCCCAACCGGGACTAGAACCCAGTGTGCCAGCGCCGCAAGGCAGAGGATTAGCCTAGTGAGCCGCGGCGCCGGCCTGTAAGGACAACATTTCTAAAGGTGGCTTGAGATAAAAGGAACACACACTGAAAATGCCACTGTGCTCATCACAGCCTGTCCTCTAAATTAGCAATTGTAAAGTGGTTGGACCCAATGCCCTATCATTGTACACAGCTTACTTAATAATCTTATCCAAAAATATTAGCCCAGAGAAAGCAAGAGAAGGGATGTGACTGCTCTGTTTCTAGTAGTATGTCACATACTGTACAGGAAGGTCATCCCATGCCCTAGAGCACACACGAACACACTGCACAGTACCTTGCTATAAAAGGGAGTTCAGGTGCCCTCATGTACCATTGATACCCTAACCTATTTTTCTCCTGTGCTGGGAAAAAAAATAAAGCATAATTTTGACATAGAAGGAAAGACTGAAAAATCAACCATCCACATTGTTCTTATGCTTCTCTGGCCCCCTGAAACCACCCCCCCCTTTTTTTTATTTGACAAATTACAGACAGTGATAGAGACAGAGAGAAAGGTCTTCCTTCCATTAGTTCACTCCCCAAATGGCCGCGACTGACTGGAGCTGCGCTAATCCGAAGCCAGGAGCCAGGTGCTTCTTCTTGGTCTCCCACAGGGGTGCAGGGGCTCAAGCACCTGGGCCACAACAGAGAGCTGGACTGGAAGAGGAGCAACCAGGGCTAGAACCTGGCCCCCATATGGGATGCCGGCACCGCAGGCGGAGGATTAACCTAGTGAGCCATGGCATCAGCCCCTACCACCCTTTCTTTAAAAAGTCTTATGGTAACATGTCGACATGACTGGATTAAAAATTTCTTTTTCAACTGTGAAGAGAATATTCACAGTATGGGAATATTGTGCCAATAAGAAAACAGACACATGAGTTTCCTAAGAAGCATGGTCAAAATAAAAACAGGAAAAGAAAATTAGTGGAAAGATACACACACACACACAGAGAGAGCCTACACTGACAGTAATTAAAATCAAAAGTATGTTGGAATACATCAACGGGTCTGACTGATAGATTTCTTTATTTTAACATCAAATGCCCTGTGGCAAGAAAAATAAAGAATATTTGGCAGTCTTGGGAATTAGCCATAGTCTTGATAATCGTCTCTTATATAAAGCAAAACATTGCATTGTTTTTCTTGGTACAGTGCAAGGAGAGAATTTTAATATGATTGAAATTCAAAGGTATCTAATGGGGCTAGAATTTTGAAAAATAAATATGGTATTGGAGATGGGACACTCGAGTGGTGACATCCTCTTCCTGGCAACTCTGGGGTGTTTGAGTGATGGAAGATATACTGGAACCCAGCCTGTTTAACCTATACTGGCAGCTAAATAGATGTCTTGTTCCTTGGAACTATAGGTCTGGGCCTGAGGTAGGAGATGAAGTCCCTCTTTGCTGGTGGCCAAACACACGCTTGCTCACCAAGACACAAGCACACACAAATCTTTCTGTGTGCAGGTAATGGGGAGTAGACGGTAAATTCATAGATCACAAGTAGTCATTATAGTACTTGTCTTCTTAGTACTAAGAACACTTTGTGCAAACTTTCAGATGAAGTAGGGTGTAACATTTACTTTATAAATGTCAAAATTGTCAGAGTTTGTATTCTTGGATGGGTTTGTGTATTTCTTGCTTTTAAGCTGCAAACTGTCTTAAAACTTGATAAATGCCTTTAATAGTCTATTTTAGTATGGAAATGGGGATATGTGGTAAGCACGCTGAAGTGAGAATTATCACTTAGAATTAACATGAAATTTGAAAAATTTTATTTAGTAAAACTTGTTAAGTAACTATTTGCTGGCCTATGTCTACAAGATGATTTCATATCATTTTTAAGATTATTTATTCATTTTTTGAGGGGAAGAAAGAAGAACAGTCACATTAGCTCATCTACTTTTCAAAAGCCCACCAAAGTTGGTGCTAGGCCAGGCCAAAGGCAGGAGTCAGGATCTTACTTCTGGTACCCAACACGGAGGGCAGGAACCCAAATACTTGAGCCAGCACCACTGCCTCTCAAGATCTGCATTATCAGGAAGTTGGGTCAGGAGCAATAGCAGGTGACAAATCCAGGTACTTCGATAAGAATCACAGACATCTTAACTGACATTTTCACAGCTAGGCTAAATGCCTGCTCCTCGCATCAGCTTTTAAGGCCCACATGGCTTTTTCCATAGCACAATGTCAACCTCTTCAGAGGACTCCATAGCAAATGGTCTCCCTTAGGAGGCTGGGCAGAACTAGTCTGTTGGCTGCAGTACATTTTCAATGTCTCTGTCTTATTTTCCAGCTCCTGCTCCTATTGTCCATTATCTTTGGCTATGAATCTTCACCCAGACTCACAGATGTTGTTGATGGGCCATTGTGAGAACGCCATTATAAACATCAAAGTAGTAGCTCAACGTTTCAAAGCTTCCAGGCTCTCGGTTGTCACAGTAATCTAGTTCTCTGAAGAATTGTGCCCAATTTTGTGCTCTCTGTCACCCCTCAGCCTTCTGGTGAAGATCAAGTGTGAGAGTGGCGTGCCTCCTACTATCTCCCCATCAGCTCTGACTTAGCTCCCTCAACAGTTTTTCTTCGAGACAGTTCTTTTCTCTTCAGTGAAAATGTTTTCCTTCTCACAGCCAGAAATCTTAGAATCTCCTCAAAACTGCAATCTCCATTTATGCTTTGGGCTTTTCCTTAACTGTACTTAACCAAAACAAAGTAACTCAACCCTCCCCATTCCCTGCATGCACACATATGCATACACAGACATACAAAAAGATTGCAATCCCTTTTTTTCTTTTTTTTTTTTAACAGGCAGAGTTAGTGAGAGAGAGAGAGAGAGACAGAGACAGAAAGGTCTTCCTTTTGCTGTTGGTTCACCCAAGCGGCTGTGCTGATCCAAAGCCAGGAGCCAGGTGCTTCCTCCTGGTCTCCCATGTGGGTGCCACAGCAGAGAGCTGGACTGGAAAAGGAGCAACTGGGACAGAATCCGGCGCCCTGACCAGGACTAGAACCCCGGGTGCCGGCGCCGCAGGTGGAGGATTAGCCTAGTGAGCCGCAGTACCGGCCGAGATTGCAATCCTTTACCTAAAATGGCATCTAAAGAAAAAGGACTTCCAGTCTCTAGCACTTATGCATAAAAAATAACTGGCATTTTTCTCTTTTCCTCCCAAATTCTACCCCAACTCCATCAATTTTTTGGTTTAATTAAAGCTACATACAAAGTACTATTGTTTCTCTCCTTGGCAGTCTCTGGAAACACGTGATCTAGAATCAGGATTTAAGTCCTTTAGTGATGACAGTGAATGCTGAAATGATAGATCTTTCCACACTCTATAAATAATGCCTATTTAATGTATGCAAAGCATCAGACCTGGAGATACCTGTGGCTCGTGGGCTGTAGTCTTAAAGAAAAAGGAGGCCTGTCTATGAACAAATCAATTATAAAGCCATCTGTGGGTAACTGTTTCACCAAGAAAAGAAGAGAATAATTGAAGTTTTATGAATTCATAAATAGGGGCCAACACTATGGCATAGTGGGTAAAGCTGCTGCCTGCAGTGCTGGCATACCATACGGGCGCCGGTTCTAGTCCCAGCTGCTCTACTTCTGATGCAGGTCTCTGCTATGGCCTGGGAAAGCAGTAGAAGATGACCCAAAGCCTTGGGCCCCTGCACCCATGCGGGAGATCCTGAAGAATTTTCTGGCTTCTGGCTTTGGATCAGCACATCTCCAGCCGTTGTGGCCAACTGGGGAGAGAACCAGCAGATGGCAGACCTCTCTCTCTCTCTCCTCCTGGTGAGGAAGAATATTGTGAAGACTAAAGATGGTTAATTGAGATAATCAAGTTATTGAAACACCTGACCAACTGGCCATTGAATTAAGTTTTGGAATAGAGCAATAATATTATCAGAGTTGGTTCTGGAAAAAAAAATCCCTCTGGACTAAGAAATGATTTATAACATTAAGATAGAGAAAACCAGAGGAGAGAAATGCATGATTGTTTATCAGTTGTTAAAGAGCCACTGACAAATACTAGAGACTCACAGCCCATCTAGGTTTGCCAAGTGACACTCAATCAAAACTATTATCAGGAAATATGTACTCATCCCTGTTTAGCTTAAGTTCCAAATATCCATTTCTTTGCTCTCAGGAACAGAGCAAAGATGAATGTTGTGTTGAATAAAACTCATTTCAAGACAAATGACTTTGCTTCAAGGAGTCTGTTTTCTCCAAATGGTCTCATTGTTTATATAATAACAATCATGAGTTGCGCTGGTGTGATTCAGGATGGACTTGTTTTTTGATATAGTATCTTGAACCATATTGTGGTAGCCTGGAAATGTTTTCAAAAATGATTATCCCTTCAAATCTAGAAATATGCCTGTTGGCCCTGAACTCTGAGACCAGCTGAAAAATTACAAATGAAATGCAAATTATCATTCACAGGAACAATTAGGGTGATCATGCCATAGTCAAGTTATGAGTCTTACATTGAACAACTCACTCTCCCTGATGGCTTAATTATATGACCAAGTCAAAAGAAAGTTGCCAACAGTAAAATGAAGAATCTCTTCCCCTAAAATCAAAATTATTGGATGTGGGAGTGCAGGAAGGTGAAAGCAGCTGATTTATTGACACATAATTTTCCCTCCTTACTAAATTACCCAAGCTGCACATAACCAGCAAAGTTTAATTCCAAAACCTCTTCACCATAATAAAGTCACTGGATATATAATCTGTGAATGTTGCCTAATGATTAATTGAAGTCACACACACTCAGCATCTATTTAGATGCTGAAAGCATTTGGAATAGGTTTTTGTTTTTTTTTTTTGACACTCAATTGTTAGTCTTCAGAGATTTGTTGGTACACTTACAGCTTTTTCATAGCAAAAAAATACATATGAATACATTCTCCCTGTAGCTATGGTGTGGTCTTACTGGTGCCTTATGGAGCAGATACTTCGTTTAATTGAGAAAACTTACATTCACGTATCCAGGGACAGCAAACCATAGCATATGTAGCAAATATGGCCCTGATGCCCATTTATGTAGAGCCTGAGAACTATGTATGGCTTTTATATTTTTAATGATTGGAAAAATATCAAAAAATTATTTTTGTGACTTACAAAAATGAAACAAAATTCATTGTGGCACAATAGGTTAATCCTCTGCCTACGGCTCTGACATCCCATATGGATACTGGTTCCAGTCCCAGCTGCTCCTCTTCCAATCCAGTTCTCTGCTATGGCCAGGGAAAGCAGTAAAAGATGGCTCAAGTGTTTGGGCCGCTGTACCTGTGTGGGAGACCTAAAGGAAGCTCCTTGCTCCTGGCTTCAGATTGGCACAGTTCCAGCTGTTGAGGCCATTTGGGGAGTGAACCAGCAGAAGGAAGACCTTTCTGTGTCTCACCCTCTCACTGTCTGTAACTCTACTTCTCAAGTAAATAAATAAAAATCTTTTAAAAAATACAGTATTATTGGAACATAGTCACACCCGTTCATTTGTGTGGCTGCTTTTGAGCCTCATAGCAGCAGAGTTGAATTGTTGGAACAGAGATTGTATGACCCAGGAAGGCAAAAATATTTACTCTCTGGGCCTCAACAGAAAAGGTTTGCTGAACCTGATTTACAGCATTCCTGGAACAAAAAATCAAGAGTCACTTTGGTGGATTTTTTTTTAAATCCAAGGAGTTTTTAAAAATCATATTTATCTACCAGAGAGCAAAAGTTTCCCTTAACGAGTGTTTGGTGTATGTGACAGTAATGCCAGAGTTCTCACATGGGTACCTGAAAGTATGTGATTTTGAATTATGCAGAAAAATACCGGGTGAGTAAGTAAAATAATACATGAAAGGATACAGTGTGGGCCTGAAATCCCTGCAAGACTTGAGAAAATATACTGAGTTACAGAATGCGTGTCTGTTTGCCTTTCTTTCTGGCAGGCATGTAAAACTGAACTATTTATAGTGAGTCAGGCAATGGATAAATGGGTGTTAGCTAGAGAACTACTTTAGCAAATAATGGGCATTGTTATTTACAGAGTGAGGGGCCAGGGAAAAGTCTACCTTGAATGAACCAGAATAGAAAAACATCAAAGAAAGGGAATATAATAAATACTTGAAAGCATAAGAGGGCATGGTTAATGCCCCAACTTGAAAAAAATTTGTTTTAAACTAACTCCGATGAAATAAGTGTCCCTCTCTCAAAATAATACTATTTCAGTCCTCTAATCTGGTACCTTAAATCCCTATCAAGATATGACTAGTGTTTCTAGTGCATTTTTGAGGCATTTCTCTGACAGATTTATAATAATTGCATTCAAATAATGACCAATTAGAAGTCATAGGTCAATTTAAATCCCCCCATCCCTGGTGGTATAAGTAGAAGAGGAAAAAAACACAGTTTGGGGTGTCTGGTTTTGTGCGCTATTCCCTTTGGATGAAGAAAACAGGGCCAGTATGAATGGCTGTAGGCTGCCATGGCAGCTTGCAGATTTGCTGGCATCACAGTACAAATCAAAGGAGCAAATAAAACAAACCACTGCTGCTGTGAAAAGAGACGCAGAGCTCAGAGGGAGTTGTTTGCAGTCTTCCAATGTGACACAGTCTCATTTTGGCTTCTAGAATCCTCTGGACATAGCAATTTGAGCACATTTTAATGTACATCACCAAAATTGATCCTTTCCATTTTAAGTCAAAGGACCAGCTCTGCACACCAGCATGTGGATCTTCAAATGTCCGAACAATGTCTCTCCAGTACAGCTGAAAGTACAGAATCAGACATGCCGCTTTTGGGGACAACTGTTGCTTTCAGGCCAGCAACACGCTATTGCTTTGCTTCCACAGCATAGCCATTGGCTGTGCCACTCCCTTAGTTATGTGGCTGTATCTGGTTTTGATTTGATTGCCCTAATTTATTCCTTTGGTCCATCAACTTTGAGCAGCTGCTCTAAGATTCACTCAGACTTTTCTTGCCATCTTCCATCCTTGCATACAGTTCCTTATTATCAGAGTATTGATAAAAAAGAAAACCATGTTCCTTTTGATGAAACAAGTAAATTGTTCTTAACTGGAATTACATTGAGTCTGGTTGATCTGGTTCTCACATGTACACTTTCCCTAGGTTGATTCTACCATTATTCTGAGGGCTTGACTTGGTTTTCACAGTTGTTTCCAATAATTGAACAACCAACATACTATAATTTAGCAATTCATTTTTAGCTGTTGGTTAACTTTCTTTAGGTATAACCCCTCAAAGTCTTAATTTCCCACTCACATGCTCAGTTAGAGCCTTCACTTAAAGTCATTATTTTATTGTGTGAGCCACTAACATTTTTAGCAATGGTAGAAAATTGGCAATCGCCAACTAAAATGTAATGAAGATGAGAAAGAAAGCAATAATAATGGATGAAATAGTGCTCGAAGTTGGCAATCGATGAAAAGTACTAAAGAACATCGTTTGTGCTGAACACAAAAGTAAAGTGGTAAGTCCAGTGAATAGGATAAGATTCTCTATTGGCAGCTTTATATGAAATGTAGAAGTATAAAGTATCAGAAGGTACATCATTTCATTTTAGAATCACTCAATATAAAGAGTAGCGATAAAAAAAATTTAACCCTCATTTTATTGCACTGTAAACTCTACAGCAACACCTTATCAAGAATCTACTTTTTAGCAAAGTGTTAAATATCACATTAATGGCTAAGAATTAAATTATCTACATGGAGAGAACAAATACAAGATACTGAAAGAGTCATTATGAAATCTTTTCAACTAATCAATTGAAAAGTAGCAGACATTGTGAATAGGTAACTAAACAATTGTTTTGCAATGTTTAATGCATATTAAATATGTATTCAGAAACTATGGCAACAAACTTGTAAGCACAAGCACAGGATTTGGAATAAAGAGGTCAGTGTGATTTTTGCACACATGACTTGAATATTTCAAATCTTGATTTTCTTAATTTGAAAGTGGGATTGGTGGTTGTGTTGTGGCACAGCAGGATGAGCTGTTACCTTCAAGGTAGGCATCCCACGTGACTACCCATTGAGTCCTGGCAGTTCTACTGCTAATGTGTCTGGGAAAGGAGTGGAAGAGAGAAGACCTGGATGGAGTTCCAGACTTCTGGCTTCCCCCTGGCCCAGCCCTAGCCATTGTGGCCATTTGGGGAGTGAACTATGGGAAAGAAGACCTCTTTCTGTCTCTTCCTCTTTCTCTGTAATTCTACCTTTCAAATAAATAAGTAAATCTTAAAGAGGAAGAAGCAACAGCAGAAAGCAGGGATAGAACTATTGGCTATTACAGAGTTTAGGGAAATGAGATACATATATGCAAGACATTTAAAATTGCAAGTTGGGAAGCATCTATAAGAATGAATTGAGTTTGACAGACTGCTTTTGATGCCAGTACTACTGATAGTTAACAGTAGTTTTTGTTTTCTTGACCATTTGCTATGTACACCAGTTCCTTAGCCTCCAACTTCAGCTGGCCCAGGCCCAACCGTTCAGGGATTTGGAGAGTGAATCATCAGATGGGAACACTCCCTCAAATAAATATTCAAAAAGTTAAAAAGCTCTTCAGTTTATCATTTTATGGTTTCTTTCAATCAGCATTTTCCCATTATGTATCTCACTAGGATGCAGTCAATTCACTCCTGTTCATTGAATTGTTATCTGTCACAATCTGAGCTCTTTTTCAGAATAGTACATCACTTCAACCCCAGGGTTAACATTTTTTAATCCCAAATTATTTTTTCATCTGATCATAACTTGCCAACTTGCATTCTCTTTATTTACCTACTAACCTTTTATGTTATTTTTCAGTAGCACTTTGGGTGTTATCTGCACATCCTATATGTGGATATTGGTTTTGACTCTATATGAAAGGTTTCATTTGTTTCTCTTAATTAGAAATATTTAACCCATTTGTACTTTTCTTAAACATTGAATCGTTGCTCTGTCACTTTGTTCTATTGTTCCTGTTCTATTTGCCCCCCCCTTTTTGCTTTCTAGATAATTCTCTATTCTTTGTTATAAAAACTACTCTTTTTATCTCTTTTTTTTAATTTTTCCAATTGTCAATGCTATTTACTCCATTGTTCATTTTACTGGTATTTAACATTGTAGTTTGTAAAAACAACTAAAATCTTTATTCTCTAGTATCTAGACATAAATATGAAATGGTACATTTAGAATGCTCCATACTTATTCCAGCCAGCACTGTGGCTCAATAGGCTAATCCTCTGCCTGCGGCGCTGGTACCCCGGGTTCTAGTCCCACTTGGGGCTCCGGTTCTGTCCCAGTTGCTCCTCTTCCAGTCCAGCTCTCTGCTGTGGCCCGGGAAGGCAGTGGAGGATGGCCCAAGTGCTTGGGCCCTGCACCCCATGGGAGACCAGGAGGAAGCACCTGGCTCCTGGCTTCGGATCGACACAGTGCCAGCTGTAGCAGCCATTAGGGGAGTGAACCAATGGAAGGAAGACCTTTCTCTCTGTCTCTCTCTCTCTTACTGCCTAAGTCTGCCTGTCAAAAACAACAACAACAACAACAACAAAAACACACCATGTTTATTCCTACTCTCCTGAATTTTCTTGAATTTTATTTCTCCTGAGTTTTCAATCTATTTTAGTGCAATTATTTTAAATAGAGATAATTATTTTACACAAATAAGCTCTCTTTAACATTTACATACAGTTTTATAACTAAAAAGAGATTTTGCTCATTCCCTCTGTTCTGTATTTTTATAGATTAACAGGTTGCTGATGGTGGGGAGATGCCCAAAGCCACAGTTGCACTCATAACTGGAATCATGTCTTTGTTGGTGTGAATCTTCAGGTAAATACTTTTTGGTCATGCAGAAAAAATTCATTCTCTTGCATGGTCCCTAGCATTTCACAGTCTGCTCCTCAGACAGTGCACGCGTCAGTGACAGCTTGTAACTTTATAAATTCTTGGGGCACCATTTTTTTTTCCATCAAAGCCCTCTGTACTTTATATCATTGTCATCAACCTATCACCAGTAAATTCATCAGATGTCAAGCTGAATGCCCTTTTATCCAACTTGATCACCATGGCATTGCTAACCATCTATTTTATCAAAGGATACACCTGATTATTATGTTTGCCTGGTGACTCATCATCATCAACCTCCCAACACACACACACACACACACACACACACACACACTTTCACACTCCAACTGGTAATAAGATGCTCATTCATTTATATAACAGATTTTTAAAGTGTGAATAAAATGTCCATTTGTAGGAATAAAGAATTTAGAGGCACAATATCTTCCTGAAGATGATCACAAACACGCAGTGAAGGAACAGGTGATGACAGAGATGTCTGAAGAGCCACCCTCAAGTACAGCAGGAGATGGGGGGAGGGAGTGATGATTCCAGATAAGCTGATTCTTTCTCTCTTACACAGGATGGCCAGTAGCTAGTTAGTATGTCCCTGTCTCTTACTGGGACAATTTAGCAATCTTTTAAAGGAGACTCTCTCAGTCTTTTAATTTATTTGAGATAGAGATGGAAACAGAAAGAGAGAGAGAGAGAGAGAGAGAGAGAGAGAGAGAGAGGTGCCTACAGACAGACAGCAGAGCTTCCATGCTCTGGTCTACTCCCCAGTGCCTGCAATGGTCAGGCATCAGGAGGGAGCCAGAAATTGAATGTAGGAATTCCAATGTAGGATGCAGACATCCTACCTGGCATCTTAACCACTATGCTAAATTCCTGCCCCTCTGCCTCAGTCCTTTTCTTGAAAATCCAGTCTCAGTTGTCACCAAAGCTGTTTTTTCCAAAGCCTTAATAAGATTAGTCACATCTCTGCTAAAAATCTTTGATTTTCCACTGCCAAAGATTCTGTCTTCGTTTTATGTATTTTTAAAAGATTTGTGTATGTATTTGAAAGGCCAGAGTGACAAGAAAAAAAGGAGATATAGAGAGAGACAGACGGAGATCCTCCATCCTCTGCTTCAGAAGCTAGAGCTAAGCCAGGCCAAAGACAGGAGCCTTGAACTCAATCCCAGTCACCCACATGGGTGACAGGAACCCAAGCACTTGAGTCATCACCTGCTGCCTTCCAGAGTGCAAATCAGCAGGCAGCTGCATCTGAAGCAGAGGTAGGACTCAATCCCAGGTGCTCCAACATGCATGGGATGAAGGTATTCCATGCAGTGGCTCAAGTCATTGCACCTCAACGACCACCTCTTTCTTTCTTTCTTTCTTTCTTTCTTTCTTTCTTTCTTTCTTTCTTTCTTTCTTTCTTTCTTTCTTTCTTTCTTTCTTTCTTTCTTTCTTTCTCTTTCTTTCTTTCTCTTTCTTTCTTTCTTTCTTTCTTTCTTTCTTTCTTTCTCTTTCTTTCTTTCTTTCTTTCTTTCTCTTTCTTTCTTTCTTTCTTTCTTTCTTTTCTTTCCTTTCTTTCCTTTCTTTCTTTCTTTTCTTTTCTTTCTTTCCTTTCTTTCTTTCTTTCTTTCTTTCTTTCTTTCTTTCTTTCTTTTCTTTTCTTTCTTTCCTTTCTTTCTTTCTTTCCTTCCTTCCTTCCTTCCTTCCTTCCTTCCTTCCTTCCTCCCTCCCTCCCTCCCTCCCTCCCTCCCTCTCTCTCTCTCTCTTTCTTTCTTTCTTTCTTTCTTTCTTTCTTTCTTTCTTTCTTTCTTTCTTTCTTTCTTTCTTTCTTTCTTTCTTTCTTTCTTGTATTCCTTTGATCAAAGCAACATTTAAGTTGGAAACCTCCCACAGCTGCAGTCAGGAGGGGGCTCCAAGAGAGAAAGACCTGAAAAACTTGTCAAAGTGCTGTCTTTTAAGCACACTTCAGGTGAGCAGAATAACAGCTAACAATCAGAGGGCAGGGACAAACCCATCAGAAGGCCAGAATTGTAGGTCTGTCTAGAGGCTATTCATGATAAGGCAGAAATGCCATCAGAAAGGTGGGATTGATAAATTCTATTCTCATAATACACTCAAAACTCAAAGGGGTGGGATCACTACTTCCTTGCTCTGTATTTACTTTTAATTGTGTATTATATCTTTAAGTTTTAACAGACAAAATGTACATATTTATACATATTACATGATGTTTGAGTTAATAAAAACATTGTATAATGTACAATTAGGATAAAATATTTATTTCTTCAAACATTTAACATTTCTTTATGATGAAAAATATCCAAAATCTTATCTTTAAATCTTTTGTAGAAAAATATACAATACATTAACACTATCTCTTACCACCTTGATGTGCAATAGAACTCCAGGTTTTCTCATTCCTGTATAGGTATAATCTAGTATCCGTCAATCAACCTTTCCCATTCCACCTGTCCTCTTTCCCTCCCTAGTCTCTGACAACCAACATTACATTTTTAACTTCTATGAGATCAGCACTTTTTAGATTCCACATATGAATCAAATTTGCAATAGTTGTCTTTCTGTGCTTAGATTCTTTGACTTAACATGATGACTTTAGTTTCATACATGATGCTGCAAATGACAAAATTTCACTCTTTTGGTGACTGAGTAGTATTCATGGTGTATATGTATGTAATCCCATTTGTCTATTTTGCTTTTGTTTCCTGTGGCTCTGGGCTATGATCCAAAAAAATCTTTGCCCGTTCTGATGTCTTATAGTCTCTTCTCTATGTTTTCTTCTAGTAACTTTAAAGTTTCAGGTTTTACAAAGACAGTAATCCATTTAAAGTTGATTTTTGTATATGGTGAGGGATGAGGGATATTGACTAGAAAAGAAACTTTCTTTTCTATTAGGCCTCCAAGTTAAAATACAGAATTTGAATTCAAAAAATAGTACTGAATAATTTTTCAAAATTTTTTGGCAATAAAGAGTTTAAATAATGGGTGAGACAGCACACACATCAGACTATAACTCATGTCATTGTGCTTCGTAGAGTTCAAAGTCCTCTCTACAATATTAATAGTATACTATCAATAACATAACTATGCTTTCACAATTTCTCTGTTCTTTTGTATCAGAATAATTTTCCTCTCTTTTTTTGACTGTAATTGAAAAATTATTTATGAAGAAAAATAAGGGAAGAAGAAAATATGTACATATATAATGTCCTAAGTATTCTCTTTTTAACCATCTCATTTAATTTTCACACAATCCATCAAAAATCTGTGTTGTCTACAATGAAAGAAACTGAAGTTCAGAAAAGTAAGAAGGCTAATAAATGACAGGGGGAGTATTGAACTTTAGGTGTTTCTGACTTCATTATCTATAAAAGAAAATTATTCTAGAAGAATGTTTAAAAGGTCCTTTCCTCATTATTGGGAAAGGTGAACAGATTGTTACATGCTTCATAGAATCTTTAAGAAAAAATACCATTTCCAACATCAATTTCAAATTGTTTTTTATTTTTTAATTTTTAAATTATAGTAATAACAACAGCTGCCTTTTACCTAGCACTTAATGATAGTCAAAAAGTATACAAGATACTATATTGGATGTGGTCTCATTTAACCCTCATAAAACATTGTGGAAAAATAAGTATTGTCCCTATTTTAAGATACTGAGTGGTTAAGTACTTGCATTTGCTCAAGGTGCTAGTTGGTAACTGGGAGATTTGTAACCTAAATGCAATATCTCTGACTCAACACCCCGAACTTAATCACTGTATTGTAATACTTAATCACTTTCTTGTAATACTGGGCAATAGGTTAAGAGGAAAGTTGTATTCTATACTGGCTCTCCACTACTCATTGAGTAAATTTATAACTAATTTAACTCTTAGAATCAGTTTTCTTCTCTGTGAAAGTAGGGGGTAGAACTAGCGCATTTTTAAAGATTCCTTCTTTTCCAACATACTGCATATGTTTGTAGGCTTTGGGCAATTCTTAAATGTACAAGAGCTGTAGTCCTCAGACTTCTTCAACCCTAACTTTCATTTTTTAAAAATTGAAATCAAATTTAATTAATAACTTTATACATTAGAGTTTCCCTCCCAAATTATGAAAACTAATAACAAAGAATAAGATTTTGTTGAGAGTGTTGAGTGTTGGAAGTCCACAGTGCAATGTATTATCTAGGACTGCTTTTTCATATTAACAACCAATTTTTAACCCTATTGACAGTGCATGCCTTAAAGTTATTAAAAATGAGTTAAATAGCTTTTAACATTATTGGGGTAGGGGAACCTAATGGGTGACATCAGAGGTTGAGTTAGTGGCTTTGAGACTATGTCCCATATTGGTGTATGCTCTCAGAATAAATCATGCTTCTTTATTTCCTTGCTTTGGAAAACACAGAATAGCAAGGAACCTAATAACTTGGAAAAGTAATTAACCTCACTGGACTCAAAGTTCTTGGATATAAATTGAAGAAATTGGCACAGATCAGTTATTCTCAATTCTGGCTGCTCTTCGCTGGGGCATATAAAAATACATATCAATTCTCAGCTACTATCTACCAAGACCAATGAAACTAATATCTGAAGGATATGTTCTGTCCAGTGGTTCTCAAATCATAGAGTAAACCAGAATCACTTACAATTCTTCTTAAAACATAGATTGCTGGCCCCCACTCCCAGAGTTTCTGATTTAGTAGGTTTGTAATGGGGCCCACAAATATTCATTATCAAGTTCTCAGTTCTTCCCTGCTATTCTATGCTACACTGTGCTATTGGTCTGGGACTAACACTCTGTGTAAATGTGTGTATGTGTGTTTATCCCCACATGTGAATTCTGATCTCAGAATTGTTGGTTTAAAAATAGCACCAAGGTGCTTTTATTATTATAGGGCACTGAGACTTTAATGACAGTTGTTTTTTAAAAATTTTATTTAATGTATACAAATTGCATGAATTTATATATACAGATTTAGGAACATAGTGATGCTTCCCACCCTATCCCTCCTCCAGCCCACGTTTCCATGCTTCTTCCTTACTCCCTCTCCTACCCCCACTCTTTAATTTTTTTAAAAGATCTATTTTTAGTTACTTTATACTTGTAAGAGTGACCACACACTAAGTAAAGAGTTAAACAAATACTAAGAAGAAAAAAAAACACTGTTCCTCAATAGTGGAGACAAGGGCTCTAAACGATCACCGAATCTCAACATGTCCATTTCACTCCTATATATTACATTTTATTGACAGCTTTTAAATATCATAATGATCTATATAAAAAGGATATCAATAAACAAATATTAATTTCTTGGCCGATTTTTATTAAAATTTGTTTCTCCATACATGCACAGTGTTTTTGAAAATGAACATTTTTTACAGTGCACTTGCTGCGTATATGGTATTTTATTTTTCAGTAAAGATAATCTATTTGGCTGTCAATGTCTCATTCGTTAAGACTGTTGGTCCACTGCCAATGGTTTAACAAACCAATGGAGAGTAGCCAGATGTTTTGGATTGTTTGAGAAGAATCTTTTAAATGTATAGTCTACGGGGTACTTCTGCAGTTACTTCAATACTTGGTATTGCAATACTGCTATAAGTATTGATTCCTTAGAAGACAGTGTAACAAACAAGGAGTCTTCTGTATTTTCCAACCCCAAAACTGAATCGATAAAAAGCCCCATTTTTTAGATAAACTATTTAGAAGTTTTGTCTTTGGCCCCTTGTTTTTTCCTTTCTTCTCAAGAGATTCAGACACCTCAAGATTCTCACCTATTTCCTCTGAGTTTCTCCAGGAGAAACTGTCTCTTGATTCTCATAGCAGTGGGCTGGAAAAACTCTAACTGCATGCTGTCCCCAAAGTAAACAAACATGGGTTCAGGTTTGCCAGACATTTCCTTCAGAAGTTCATAAAGGTAAACAATGTTCCCTTGGGAGAACCACCCAGGATTAGCCCGAAATGGCAGCACCTCTGTCTCCCCTTCATTCGTGAGTGTCTGGAAAGACCTCTGACTTGGCGAATGGGAAAAAGAAACCAGGTTTCAGTGCATTTGAAATCACGATGTCAACACAATCTTCAAAATTATTTCCAAGGATATATTTGCAGAGAAGTCCATGATAATCATTGTGAGAACTGGTAATTAACAGAAGAATTTTCCTAGCATTTTTGAGCTGTTCGGGATGCTTTCTTAGATTCGAGACAACTGTGTAAATATGTGCCTAGATCTTTCTCTCTCTCTTTTTATTTCTGGAAAGTATAATCAACAGTTTTCCTTAAAAGCTGACATTTTAAAATTGTGTTGTAGACCAGTAGCTACATCCTTCCAAAAATCAAATGCTTTTTGATTACTGTTCTGCTTGTTAAGGAGTCTACCACCCTGACACATAGAAGAGCTTCTGGCAGGTCAAAGTAGTTATCATAAAAATAACAAATTTATGAGCAGAAAGGCATGCCAGTGTGTGACACAAAGAGTTTCCATACCTCCATGCCATACGCCTCTACCAGTGCTTTTGGTTCCTGGGGTTTGCCCTGAGCACAGTACCATTAACTGCAAGTTTAATGGATGCCCCATCTTCCAGACCTCATGCCAAATTCTTGTAACAGAAATCATAATCCTCTGGGGTTACAGTGAGCAATTCCATACAATACCCTCTCTCCCTAACTAAGAACTGAACAAAGGTATTATAAATGGTTGGGTGCTTTGGGGAATGTTGTTGCAACACAGAGTGAGGTCTAAGAGTCCAGGTCTAAGCTGACCATGTGGTAGGTGGCCAGGGAGAAGTACTGAGGCACGGCGGCAAGCAGAGCACTGGTGAGCATTTCTGCTGGGGAGCCCATCCTGACTTTCTTTTTCTATAACAGCAAAATATGGACACAAATCTATGAACTTGTCTCATATTGACTTTAAAAAATATTTACTTATATACTTGAAAGGAAGAGTGACGAAGAGGGAAAGGACACACACACACACAGAGAAAGAGAGAGGGAGAGAGGGAGAGAGAGAGAGAGGGAGAGAGGGAGGGGAGGGGAAGGGAGAGGGAGAGGGAGAGGGAGAAGGGGAGGGGGAGGGGGAGGGGGAGAGGGAGAGGGAGGGGGAGAGGGAGGAAGGCAGACAATCATCTATCAGCTGATTCATTCCGTGACTGCCCACAACAGCTGAGGATGGGCCAGTTTGTTATGAGCCAGTCACTCCAGTCATGTTTTCCACATGGGTGGTTGGGACCCAAATACTTGAGTCATCATCCGCCGTCTCCCAGGTACCTTAGCAGGAAGCTGGATCAGAATCAGAGTCAGGACTCAATCCCAGACACTCTAATATGGCATGTAGTTGTCTCAAGTTGGGGGTTAACCTGCTATGCCACAATGCCAATCCCCTCATATTGAGATTTGATTTGAGAAATATCATCGGTTTCATGTTGCTTGTGAAATAAAGCCTGATAGACTTCCTGACTAATTCTACATAAGTTGACCTCCTCTACACAGTTAGTATGAGACATTATATAGTAACCAGGACAGAGAACTTTTAAAATTATTAACTCTTAAAAAAGCAGAGTTAAAATAACAGAATCGATATCAAGCCCATAAAAATTTCCCCATATATAAAAATTTGAGTAAGAATTACAACAGCATCTATCTACTTTAATCAAATATGATGGTTATTATTAAAAATTTCAAACTATTTTTCTATTTTTCTCTTAAATTTCCAAATTATTAAAAATATGCACAGGAGTATAATTTCATATATGCATAATATACACTAATCATCATCTTAAGATATCAAATATTAAAGAATCAGATTTAGTGTAGCAGTTAAGACAACTGTATCCCATATTGGAGTGCCTGGGTTTGATTCCCAGCTCCAGCTCCTGATTCCAGGTTCCTGCTAAAGCAAACTCTGGGAAACTGCAGGCTCAAGTATTTGTGTTCCTGTGACCCACATGGGAGACTAAGCTTGCATTCCACAGCTCCTGGCTCCAACCTTAGCCCAGCTTCAGCTGTTGTAGGCATTTAGGGACTAAACTGGCAGATTAGAGTACTTTCTACCTGCCTGTCTGTCTTTATCCCTCTGCCTCTCAAATTGGTTTTTGAAAAAATACTAGAATGTTAGTAGCAACTTTCAATTTGTGTTCCTTTCTCATATCACCTAATCATTGTCTTGATATGGTTCCCAACCTGACTTTTTTTGTTAATTGTTCTCATTATAATTTTGTCCTTCATGTATATACCAGCAATGAATACTGCATAATATACAATATATAATACTGGTATTATACCAATATTGGTATAATATTGGGATTATATCTGTGTATACAGCTATTAATATTGTCACTGATTAAAAATATTGGTATAATATTGGTATTATTATAATAATATTGGTATTATATTATGGTATAATATTCCATAATTCATTATTAATTCTGTTAATGTACCTATATGTTGTTTCTTCTTACTTTTTTAATTTGCTATTACAAATTATGAATATTACTTGTTTCTTAGCACTATATGAAACAAATTCTAAAGAACTTACACACAGGGAGAGGTGTTGCTAAATCTAAAGGTATGCACATTTCATCTCTACTAAGTCAGACTAGTAAACAATGGTTTTATATATGCATAAAAGTAAAAATTTTGTGTTTATGCAATTTTTATTGGGCATAATGGTTCATATTTAAATACATGTATAGAATATGTGATGATTAGATCAGGATATTCATTAAATCTCTCTCTTCAAATTTTTATCATTTGTTTGTAGTAGAAAAATTTTAAATCCTCTCTACAAACTAAATACACAGTTAATTGTGGTTAGTCATGCTTATCTTACTGTACTGTAGAACATTAGGAGTTATTCTTCATTCAGCTTCACTCCTATATGTGTTGATCATCTGTCTATTCTTCTAACCTTCATATGCTTCTCAGTCTCTGTTCACCACTGTTTGAACCTCTACTTCTATGACATATATGATAAGCATATGAGAAATAATATGCAATATTTGTCTTTCTGTGCTTGTTGCATTTAACATATTTTCCTCTAGTTCCGTTCATATTGCTATAAATAATGAATTTCATTCTTTTTACTGCTCAATAATACTCCATTCTGTCTGTATACCATATTTTCTTTATCTATTCATCTATATTGTGAATGCCTATATTGATTCAAAACAATTGGTTATTATGAATAGTGTTGCACTAATAATGCAACTGCAGGGATGGACATTGTGGCACAGCAGGTTAAGCTGCCACATGGGATAGCCACATCCTATATCAGAGTGCCATGGACTGAGTACCATCTTCATTTCCAATCCAGTCAACTGTTAATGCATACCCTACGAGGCATGCTATGATGGTAAAGTAGTTAGGTCCCTGCCCCTCAAGTGAGAGACCTAGATAGAATTCCTGGCTTCTGACTTAGCATGGCCCAACCCTAGCTGTTTGTGGATATTTGAGGAAAGAACCAGTGAGTGAAAGATATTCTATCTTTCTCTTACTCTGCCTTTCAAATAAATAAAATATTAATAAACATCTAAAAACTCCAGTTAAAACATACAAATACAGAAAAACATCTTTTTAGCATACTGATTTTGTGTCCTTTGGCTATATACTTGGTAGTAATAGTAGTGGGTCATACGGGAATCCTATTTCTAGTATTTTGAGGAAATTTCATGCTGTCCTCTATAATTAATCTACCAATTTACATTCCTACCAACTGTGTTTTTAGAGTTCTCCTTTATATCCTCATGAGCTATTGTCATGTTTTGTATTTTTGATAACAACCTTCTAACTAATGTAAGATATCTCACATGGTTTTGATTTGCACTTCCATGATAATTAGTATGTTGATCTTTTTTTTTTCATATACCTGTTGCCTATTTACTTACTTTCTTTTGAGAAATATCTATTCAGGTCATTTGCCTATTTTAAAATCATATTATTTGCTTTGTTACTGTTGAGTTGTTTGAATTGTTTATACGTTCTGGGAACTAATCCTTTGACAAGTGAAATTTAATTTGTTATAAATATTTAACATTCTGAAGCATGAAAGAATGTGTAATTCTGTTGAGCTGTACAACTTAGATTCCAACACTAAATTAATCATAATAAAAGAATACTGTACACAGTCTTAAATGGCTTTAAGCAAGATATTAGTATAGTTCCCTAAAAGAACAGAATAGCACCGTGGTTGGATGAATAAAATATGGAGAAATGGTCCATTCATAAGAAATACAATAAAATCTCCACAGAGAATGCGAAATGTAGGAATGGGGTGCTTCTGATCCTAGAAAAATAACAGAAAAATGATAAGATCTTATTTCTTTCCTCTTAATAATTTCTTTTATCTTAGATATTTATGTTATTTAAACACTCCAGAAGATGTTTAGCCACTTGTGCATTCTATATCAATGCTTGTAAGCTTATAAACTTAGAACACCAAATACAGAATCTATTTTGACTTCACCCATCTATCTTATTACCTCATGCCTCATACTTCCTCCTTCCCACTTCACCTCACCAAAGCCGTCTTTTGCACTTCACTCATTATCAATTCAAATAACTTTGTCCTCATGCTGTTGATAAAGCTCCATGGGAGTCACAGTGCAGAAGGGAAATGGCTCAGAATTTGTTCTCATAGAAATGATATCCTAAATAATATATTATTAGAAATATAAAAGACAATACAGAGTTCACATTTGTTTTATGAACTTATACTTTTTTCCATTATGAAATATCTTGAGTTATTCCAAGTTAACCTTAAAAAGAACTGCATGAATAGCCCTCCACAGCAGGTGTTGCATGCCAGGAGACCATGGACTTCTGTGGACACTTAGAACCATCTCAAGTAGCTAATGACTCAGTGTTTACATATAATATTTCCAGTGGTGAAATAAAGGGCATGGTATATCTCACATACTTTTGGACAATGGCTGCACAGATATAAGTAGATAATTTTATGATGAGTAAAGGACAAATTTTCAAATGTATTTAACACTATAGGTTAATCTTGCATATCTTTGTTATACTTTTAACCAATGGTTTTCAGCTACTATCAAGGAGGTGAGTGAGGAAAATTTTTGACATTGAAAGTGTTTTTGAACACTGAAAGTATGGGAAACACTACTGTATTACAAATCCCTTCATTTCCAACATCATCCATACATATTTATATATATGTATATGTGTTTCATTTAATGTATGCATACATACATGCACATATATAGGTATGCTTACATGTATATATATTTTGTAAAAATGTGCATGCATACACACTTCTTTCTCTTGATGTATTTTCTCTTTACTACCAGAAGGATAGGGGAATATTCAGAAAAATATTTCTGTAGAGATATTCCTTCCAGCTCTGTCTGAGATACCATTTTAAATTATTAAGCAGGATACTTAACATTTGTACTTGAACATCTTATTTGTAAATAGATATATTAGCAGTACTAACCTGCAGGATTTCTCACATAAAAGGAACACAGAGTCCCTTGTAGCTGCATCTTTGTGGACATTAGGTATAAATCACTGAATACTCAACAGCAAAAGGATCACAAAGTCTAGCTGATTAAATATGAATCAGAAACGGAGATGAAGCAAATACTTAATAGCAGTCTCTTCTTATTTTCTTATTTACTATTTGGCTTTTGAAAACGGTTTCATTTTTTTCCCAAATTTTGCCAGCTTTGTTACTTGGAACACATTTTTTTTCCAGGCCAGAAAGTAATTATTAGCAAACATGAATATAGATGTGAAGTGCTTATTTTCTCTTCATTTGAGCAAAACTTCCTTTAATGGAAGAGACTGATCTTTTTAGGTAGCATAAAAATGACACCTCCTTCATACAACTCAATTTTGTAATTGAATTCTTCAACTGAAAATAAAAACAACAAGAATGATTCCTCAAATGGCCAACACTCAGCATCAGGATTTCTCTTGTTGACCCCGCTCAGAAAATTGTTATGGAAAATAATTATACTGGCTTTCTGACAGTGTTTGCACATACAAAATGAGATATAAATGACAGTCTTCACATTACTGCTAATAACAAAAATATTGGTGTCTAAATATTTATATTCTGGAAAATATGAGATGAAAGCTTGATTGAAATTTTAGAAGACAACAAATAAAACATATGCTAATCACTGAAACAGATTTTTAAAAAATTTATGAAGCAACCAGCATCTAATGTCCCCTAGTGATGCTTAATGGAGAAAGTTAAATTGAAAAGCGAAGAAAGAAAGAGAAGAAAAAATTACACCAAGCGAAAGGATGAGTGTAATAAAATTACTTTATCAGGTGATCCATGAGGTCCCTGCTTGCTCTTTGCCACAGGTCATGTGATAAATAACATACTCCAGAGAGTTTATGTAAATAGTGTCTTGGCACCAGGGAAAGGTAAGATTATAACTAACTCCTGGAAAAAGGTTTTGACGGCCTCATGGAACAGTTCTTTGGTGTGAGTTGATGTACAAGAAATTCAGTACAAGACAGTTTATCCTTTGTATCTGCTGTGTTTATAGATGTGAAAATGCAGATACTGTAGTGTACATACAGATGAACAACTATTTGAAAACATTCAAGTTTGTCCCTTGTATGACAGTTTTTTCTTTGCTTTTGCCCTTCAATGGAAACTTGTTCTCTTCCCACATGGAAACAAAATGTTGCAATGCGAATACAGGCTACAGAGAGTTAGTGTTTGTTGCTATTTAGAGAATGAAGGTTGCCTCGATGGATGGATTTGGAGTCCCTGACAAGACTTATGTGTTAATAAATGGGATATCTACAAGGTCATACTACCTGTAAGAGCTGGAACTTAGTCTTAGTAGTAATTGCTTTAGGTGAGTTCATCTAATCACCATTATAGAATGACACAATTTTCTTCAGAGCAAGCAGTTCCCATATGGTATTTATTATTTCCCAGTTTGAAACAAAAATTGAAGCCCATCTTTTTCTCAGCACTTCCACATTGCTTCCACATTGCATTCAGATTCCCTTAGCTACTAGCTACCTACCTAAATTAATTTGTAGTCTCTCATTTAATATATTAAATTTGTTTCCTCCTTCAAAGCAAGAGGGTACAACTTGTTATGTTCAGATTTATTTATACTTTAAAAATATATCATTAACTTACTTGTTGCAGATTTGACTAGGCATAGTAATGCACACTAAGTCTGGCAACATTTTACTCACACCTTTCTGAAGGAGCACAAGCAAGCCACATTTGAACTAGTTCTCTTGGCCGTATCATTTGACATATTTAATTTTCAGATTTGACTACTCTGAAACAATCACGCAGATTCGTGGCAATTCATTCTAAAATTTCTCTAAGTTTAATGTTGAATTGTGCCATTTTCATGGGTGATATATGAGAAAAAGTCATTAGATCCAGTTCAATGTACTGGGCTAGAACATTTTCTAATTTACATTGACTCACATTATACAGTCCAATAACTCTCATGAAGTGTTACTTTGTTTCTTGAAATAAGGATTCCCAGAGAAGCCATTCTTAAAACTACAGAGACCTTTGAAGCTGAGAACGTGGAAGATGTAAAGAGCACCTGCCAGATATCAAAGGTCTACTATATTAATGAACATTTTATTGTTTTCATGGCATGAATTTAGAACTCTGAGTTATGTGTGACAGAGGACTGAATGGGAGCACTCAAAAAATAAGTAAATAAAAAGGAATCTAATGATTCAAATCATTGTAAAGGACAAGGGATGAAGATAATTTCATATAGACTTAATACAAAGATCAGTTGATGGCACTAAACTCATCCTCTGGGTTGGTGCCTCGTGTGGACTCCTCTTTCATGGAAGCAAGATGCCTGCAGCATCTACAGCCTCATATTCTTCCAACTTCATGTCTAAGGGAGAGAGGACCTATTTGGTGTCACATTCCCTACTGAAAAATCTTGTATATTTGATAGTGTTTGATTATGTCACTTGCTCATTCCTTAATTAATCACTGAGACCAAGTGAATATAAGAATAAAATGCACTGATATACACAGGTCTCCGTCACATGGTCCACCCCTAAAACTGGGATTGGAGGCCCTCCAGACCAAAGGAAAGAGAGTGAAGAATAATGAGACTATGAACTCTAACAGTAGTTTTTGCTAGTTTCTGTGGACTCAAACCATGATGTTCAATATTCGACATCCCTGGAACCTGTTAGTATCAGATACAACCGCATCTAGTAATACTATTCCTTTTATGTCAAAAATGTTTTTTAAAAGACACACGTGGCTGCATAACTTATAAGCATAGTTTAATATAATAAATTATTAATAAAATAATGGACTTATTGCACACAATATTAGCTATCCATTATGTGGGTTCTACATATTGACTTGTAGAACTATTTGCGATTTTCATTCATAATTCAAGTTTTATAACAGTCAAATTATAATATTTGAATAAATTATATTTATGTAAGCAAATTCATTAAACTCCCCTCCCTGCCATTAAACCTTTGTATGATACAGTATTTAATTTCTTCTGCTAAAGATTCAAAACCTAGGAGGAACAAGGATCGGTTATAAACAATATGAGCTATAAAGTGTAGAGAATGTTCTTTCACAGGCCTTTCATTTCAAGTGTCACTGAGCCCCTCCACATTCCTGGCTTTGTCCTAGGTATTGAGATCCAATGATGAACAAGACAAAGGTGGCCCCTGACCACATGGTGCTTCCAGTGCAGTGAGAGCAACAAACATTATTCATGCAATTACACAAATATAGTCATCAGCACAAACTGTAATTAGCATAGTAAAGGAAGTTTCTAGTGTTCCTATTATTTTGTCTTACAGCCTGTTGTGGCCCAGTCTGGAGGCCAGGAGAAGGTGTCTTTGAGCTGAACACAGGAGAATGGAAGTTTGGGTTGCACTACAGGTTGAAGGCTCTGATGTTTATCCCTCTGGAGCACAGAGAGTGAGGTAAGGGAGTCCCTGTGGAACCAGGTCATGCCTGCAGACTGCAAGGATTTTAACTTTATCCTCAGGGTTACTATAACATTTATTTTAAAATAACCTCAAAGGGTAGCATAATAAAATTTGCATTTTAAAAATCAGTTTGCCTGCTGTGTAGAGAAAAGTGTGGAGGCTGGTGTAAAAATGATATGAGAGCAGTTAGGAAGCTCATAGAGTGGTCTAGGTGAGGGAGCATGATGTGTTAGTGATTGTCCTACAGTGGTAGAATTGAAAAGATTTGACAGATTAGACTGAGAATCTGAACATGAACTTCAAAGGACATTTTGAGCCTCACTTAGTTTTAAGAATAATCGAATGTCAGGTGGTTGTTTTTGTTTTTAGCATACTTTGAGATATCTCATAACCTACTTCACTTTTCTAAAGAGACTCAATAAAGATTGACATTCTCTAGTAGCCACATTCTTTTATTTATTGCTATTTAAGATACCTCTAGAAACAATGATGCCCTAGCCTATAGATTACTTTTACATGTTTATTTATTTACAATGAAGAGGGAGGGGTGCAAGGGGGCACTCCAATCCATTCATTCACTGCTCAAATGTCTGCAATGGCTGGCATGGGGGAAAGCAGAAGCCAGGAGCAAGGAAGTTAATCCAAGTCTCCCACATGAGTAGTAGGGATCCAACTACTTGAACCATTATCACTTCCTCCCAGGAAGTTGAAGCCAGAGCTGGGGATGAATAATGGGGACTCCAATATGAGACAAAGAAACCTCAACTGGTGTCTTAACTGCCATGTCAAAATCTGCTCCCCACAGCTTTTTGGTTAACCTAAATTTTGATATGAATTCGAATCTCTTTGCTCTTTCTTAAACAGATTTATTTATTTATTTGAAAGAGTTAAAGAGAGAGAGAGGGAGAGAGGGATGTGGGGGGGGGAGGGAGAGAAAAAGAGAGTGAGAGATCTGCTATCTGCTGATTCACTCCCCAAATGGATGCAATGCAGAACTGGGCCAGGTCAAAGCCAGGAGCCAGGAGCTTCATCTGTGTCTCCCATATGGATGATGGATGCAGGGGCCCAAGCATTTGGGCCCATAAGGGACCCTGAATTTACTGGAAAAGATACTGGATTAATGACATGCTTTGAAACCTTCTTTTCAACCTTACTTTTCTTCCTTGTCTCCTTCAGTATGAATGTTTGTCAGTCTCATTTTCGGTCATCTTCTCTTATTCTGAGCAGTGATTCCCAAATCTGATCCATTTCTTATCCTTCAGCCTCCTTGTCTAATTATTCACATTTTTTGTTAACAATTACTTTTGAGAATCTAATTCTATCCCAGCCCCTACTAATATTTCTTCTAACAATCCAAATCTACATATCTAAAATGAAATTATCATTAGGTTTCCTCAAATTTATCCCTTCAATGTAATATTCTCTATTTTGCTAAAGGTTAACATAGTATGCTCACTTTAACTGGACAGCCTATGGCTTTACTCAGTGCCTGCCTAATCTCTCCTTGTTTCAACCCAGCCACAAAACCTAGAATTATTCCTCTCACACCTCCTTCAAAGCTGTACCTTTTTCTGCCTTCACTTTCAGGGTCTCAGTTCTGTAAACTAGTACAGCCATTGATGTAGACAGTGTAGAGATAACCCAGAAGTTTGAAAATAGACCTATCATTTGATCCAGCAACCTACTCCTGGGATTTACCCAAGGGAAATGAAATCAGTAAATGAAAGAGTGATCTGTACCCACCACCATGTTTATTGCAACTCAATTCACAATAGCTAAGATGTGAAATCAACCCAAATGTCTATCAGCGGATGACTGGATGAAGAAAATGTGGTATATATACACTATGGAATACTACTTAGCCATAAAAAAGTATGAAATCCTGTCTTTAGCTATAAAATGGATGCAACTGGCAACCATTATACTTAATGAAATAAGTCAGTCCCCAAAAGACAAATACCATGTTTTCCCTGATCTGTGGTAACTAACAGAGTACCAAAAATGTAATGTATAGGAGTGAAATTGACATTTAGAGATTCAATGATTGTTTACAGCCCTTGTCTCTACTGTTGAGGAACATTATTTTTTCTTCTTACTATTTGTTGAACTCTTTACTTAGTGTAGGGTTAATCTTATGCATATCAATCAAACTGCATGTAGATCACTGTAAAGATTAAGAGTGGGAATAGGAGAGGAAGGAAGAAGAAGGATAGGAGCATGAGAGTGATAGAGGGAAGGCTGGGAAGTATCACTAGGTTCCTAAATCTGTACACATGATATATATGAAATTTGTATACCTTAAATAAAATTTAAAAATTCATATTCTTTTCAGCTCTAGTATGGTAAGCTCACATTGAATTTCTCTTTCTCTAACTGGGATCTCCTATCGGTCAATCCTTCCAACCCAAAGGGTCTATAAGGAAGATTGATCTCCCATGTCACCTCTGGGCCTGAAAACTTGAAAGAGGATGGTCCTTACTGCCTTTAGCCCTGCAGTATAGCAAACAGAACCCTTAGGAATGTACTCTTCCATGCTTCTATGATATCATCTCTATCATCCTTCAGACTAGTTGCAAATGGCTTACTATTCTGTGGTTATGTAGCATGTTCCTGTCCATTCATTTGCCCTTTTTTCTGCCTCCCTCTACTACGATTCTTCATCTTCAAAATTTCTCTACCCTGGGTTGTCAGTGTCAAGCCCACATGTATGCCTGCCATTATATTTTGTCCATCTTTTCATAGGGACACTCAGATCAGTTTTCTTCAAGTATTTGTTTATTTCTCTCTCTCTCCTGCTTAGCCAAATCTTCTGGAACATGGATTATCTTTTTGCTCCCCAAGGATCTACTATAGAGCATGGTATGAAATAAGCATTCCACAAGCACTTATTGTGTTAATGCTGATCATAAAATGGTTACTTCTTAGTATGTGCTAAATGTTTCAATAAGTTGGTGAGGAATGCACATACACACTCAAAGCAAACCAAATTAAAAGATGATGGATATGTAAATGTAAAAACTCAGTTAAACAGAACAACTTTTTTCTTTTTTTACATAACCAATAGTAACAATACATTTGTGTCACAAACTTTCCACCATTCAATCCTATATAATGGAAATTAAATGTTAAAAAAAAATAGTTCTTACTCTTACTACATATGATGCCTTTTGATTTTGTTCTACAAATATTTCATTTTAAATGTTGCTTGTAAACTACTAAATTTGTTTCACAACTCATTTTGGGAAACACTGACTTAGAATTTTTACTATATTTAATTTAGCAGGGTTTTGGGCACACAATTTCTGTAAATGGTTATGTCTGGATGTGAAAAATAGATAAGAAATTTTTCTGAAATTTATCTCTACTCAAAATTCATCAACCACCTAAATATGTGACCCTCACTGCCAATATCCACACTATGTATTAGTAATGATAAATAGCTTTCTGTAATAATTTTTACATATTCTATACACAATGATATCTGTGTAAGAAGCTTGAGTGATCATGGAGCAAGATTTGCAATCACTGAATGGACTGTTCCTATTTTTAATCTTCTATGTTGAGTCTCAACATTGGACCCAAATTTTCTACTGTAAAAGAGAGAAAACTCTGTGACAGTATTCTATTTCTATTAGGTATGCTTTCTTTTTTAAAGAAAATAGCATAAATATTACCATGGGATACTTTTCTTGAAATGAAGCTATTGATAGGAATCAATTCAGTACACACCTGAAGAATCGTTCCAGAATATTTTCCTTTCCTACCTTTGAATGACTTTATCACTGTGAATAAATCACATATAGCTCTCCTATAGCCATAATGTTTGTCAAGGAAATATTTAATGTTTCTTTTTAGGCTTAAGGAGCACCTATCTGCCAACTTTTATGTTGCCTCATGGACAGTAACAAATGTTACATTTCGTGTACCTCCATTTCAGGGCCCCGTAATGGAGGCACCATCCATTGTTTTTCTAAATGAAAGGGCTAAGAATTCAGAAAGATAAAGAAATGTTTGTCAATGTTTTTCTAGTGAAACATTTATCTCATTTTTAAAAAATCTGCTTTATAGAAATTACACCAGAAATGGGGATACTTATCATGATATATGCCTTCATAACTAAAGCTGCCAATATTTTAAATGGAGATGTTGAAAAGCTTATATAAATAAGTGTTTTGTTTTTAAATAATTCATTTTTTTAAAAAAGATTTAAGCTGTGTTGAGTAATTTGTCAAAATTAAATTTCTATTCCTACCCTCTTGCTAAGTATAGTACCACAGCTGCCATGAATCCTAAATCTGAATGTACAGCTTGGGTAAGTGGGGCATAGGATGCCATTTCTCAAGAGGAGTATGGGGTTCTCTTGACATATTTCAAGGCCATGTATTTCCTTCCTACATTTAGTAGTTATACTAAAACTGAAATCAAAGAGTGATGAATAGAGGAGGAAGGCTATGAGATATCCATATTCATATGGATGTTTTTCTAAATGTATTTGATGAGTTGGAGGATTGTTTAAACAGGAAATGTCAAAGCTATTTATTGCAGATTTTCCATGTTGTCAGATGAACTAGAAACACAGGTGACAATGTTAGTACATAGGAAGACAGCACCACACAGGGTCAGGGGAATATCAGAGTGATCAGGGAGTCCACATGGTAGGCAAGGGTTGTGATCTGCAGCAACAGCTACCCAACACATAGATTCAGGGCACAAACTGAGTCAGACATGGAGGATGGTAGCTACAGCGGGGGAAATAGAGGAGTATTCAATGACAAAGGGCCCAGCCTGTGATGCCAGAACCCAAGTAAGGATGGCACTGGTGCAGTAAGATAAGGGGTGTGATTTGTTACATCCAGATGTGTGACTGAATAAGAAAATACTTGATGAATGATGAGAATATAAGAAAAGCTGATGTTGCAATTGGAATTTGGAGACAGAGGAAACACCCCGGCTCAAAGGAAGAGGTGCCCTTTATGTATGGGAGATTCAATGTTTTAATTCTCTGGACTTTGACTGGATGAGGCCCACCTGCAGTAGGGAGGTCACTCTGCTTTATCTTGTCTGCCAATTCAAGCAAGAGTTATTCTCACTTGGAAAAAATCCTAAGAGGTGCATCCAGAGTAATGTTTGACCAAGTATTGGAATAATTACCCCTTATCCTACTCAAGATGACACATTAATTATATTGTCTGTGATTGTGTGTCAGTGTATAAAATACCTAGCATCCAGATATGGGTTATTAAATACTAATCTGATTTAAAAAGAATTAGGGCTCCTTAGAGAAATGGCTCAATCCAAGGCTGATCAAGGAAAGTAAAAGATGAGCCTGGAATATTTTCTTGTGCCATAAAAAGCGTTCAAATAATGATCAGGACATGACCTAAGGATTTGAGATCCTTCCTGGAGGAGGTTTCCACTGGCCAGATCCAGGATGAACATCAAAACAAACAATAATAGTAACTGATTGTAGAATCAAATATGAATTCACAAACCCATACTCATATGTTAATTCATTAAAAGTTTAATGAGTGATGGGATATTTTCATAATCTCAAAGTAACTATTGTTAAATATGCATTGATTACCGAGGGCACAGTAGTAACTTTCAAGTAGAGAATGCTGTCAGATACCATTTTAAACAAGTGATCAACTTAACAGTAATAGGATAAATCACATAATATATTGGCTGATAAACGGCAATATGACTACTGTAATAACCCTTCCCTGGTATTCACACAAGAAATAAAATGCATGTCTGAATCTACTCATGAGGAAACACAGTCCAACTCATTGAGTGACATTCTACCAAATGGCTGACTTTTATCTTCAAAAGTGTCAAGATTATGAAATCAAAGAAAGATTGAGAATCTGTTCCAAATTGGGAATAAAAAGATGTGGCAACTTAATGCAACATTTGATCCTTAACTGGATCTCTTTGCAGTCAAGGACATTATTTGAATAATCAAAAAATATAAACAGGATCTCGGATTATTATTTCTTTTTAGACAGGTAGAGTTATAGACAGTGAGAGAGAGAGACAGAGAGAAAGGTCCTCCTTCCATTGGTTCACTCTCCAAATGGCTGCTATGGCCAGTGCTGCGCCAATCCGAAGCCAGGAGCCAGGTGCCTCCTCCTGGTCTCCCATGCGGGTGCAGGGGCCCAAGCACTTGGGCCATTCTCCACTGCCCTCTCGGGCCACAACAGAGAGCTGAACTGGAAGAGGAGCAACCGGGACTAGAACCCAGCACCCATATGGGAAATCGGCACCGCAGGTGGAGGATCAACCAGGTGAGCCATGGCGCCAGCCCCAGGGATCTCGGATTATATGGGAGTAAAACATTTATATCAATTTTCTGATACAGGATATCAGATTATATGGGAGCAAAACATTTATATTAATTTTCTGATATTGAAGGCTTGTGGTAAAGTAAGGTAATATCTTCATTTATTTAAAAAAATACTCATTAAAGTCCTTGGGTTTTATGTGTATCACATCATCATCCTGCTCTCTCAAATTCAGGGAAAAATGTGTTTGTTCTGTTTTTGTAATTTTTCTCCATGTTTGAATTTGCTTCAAAATTTATTTATGAATATTTTATTGCCTTAGCAATCAGAATATCACTTGTTTTCTTAAAAATACATCTCTGTTGCTGCGGTATTCCCTTAGCTGTTGAATCTGGAAAGGAAGGAAGGAGGCTGGGACCATGGGCGGGAAGTAGGGTAGGGTGGGAAGTATCGTTATGCTCTTAAATCTGTATATATGAATTACATGAAATTTGTTCACCTTAGATAAATAAAAATGTTTAAAAATATATCTGGTTACTTTTATGTACAATAGCAATAATTACTATACCCTTGGTCTTATAAAGTGCAAATATGATTTTTCACATTAAAAAAAATTCTTGAATGTGGGTTTTCATTATGCAAAAACTTTATCAAGTAGTGGTACTTGATTATACCTAGTTACAGGAAGAATACTTCTATACTTCCTCCATGGATTGCTCCTTATTTTAGACACATTTTCTACATGGTAAACTCTCTACCACTTCAATGAAACTGCTTTAGCAACTGTTATTACCTTTTTCTTTTTCATTATTTTACTCTGAGATTGCTTGGTGCTTTCTTGATATCTCTTCAAGAAACTCCTTGGATTCTGCCTTCTTGAAATGCTCATTTAACTTAACTGTGTGACAAGTGGATGTTGTTGTTCTTCTTCCTTCTTTCTTCTTCATTTACTTATTTAGTTGAAAGACAGAGTTAAAGAGAGAAGGACACACACACACACACACACACACCTTCCACCCACTAGTTCACTCCCCCAGATGGCTACCATAGCCAGCACTGGGCCAGGCTGAGCCAGGCTGAAGCCAGGATCCAGGAGTCTCATCCAGGTCTCCCACAAGGGTGACAGGGACCCAAGTACTTGGGCCATCTTCCACTGCTTTTCGCAGGCCAATAGCAGGGAGTTCTTGATCTCTCTTGCCTCTCTGGGAATTCCTCGTTAGTGGTATTCACTGCTATTTTCCCCTCAATAGTCCCTAAAATATTGATATTCATCTGGGTTCTGTTCCCATGACTCATCTTCTCATCCAGTCTCCCATTACATACTTTTCCTGGGTCATCATTAAAAGTTTTAATCATCATCTAAGAGCTGATGGCCTCAAATCTCTATTGCAGCTAGTTATCACTCCTAAGTGTAGACCTGAACAGCCCACTGTCAAATAAATGCACACTTTGGGGATCTCAAAGTGAAGTAGTAAAAACTTGCATTCATCACCAAATCAGTTGTCCCTCAAACACCCTCAACTGGACTTGGAGCTCTTTTGCCCCCTCTCTTGGTGGAATGAAATGCCATAAACCTCGTGGCCAAGAAGCCAACATGATCTTTTTCTTTCCTTGCATGTATCAAGTCCATACATTTCTTTCTCTCTTCTCCCAGTGCCTTCACTCAGGCCATCATGATCTTTTCTCTGGTTTATGGCCTCACATTTGGTATTCCGGAGAGAAGAGTTATCGCTCTCTGATTTGTCTTCAAACCAGATGCCAGGGAGGGCATGCTACTGCCCAGTGGAAATACTCTGGCCAAAATTCTATGGAGTCTTCCTCTAGCAAAGCGGGCCGACTCTTTCATAATCTTGTTATGCCTTTCACCTTCAGCTTCATTTCTTCTCATTACCAAGTTCCGTGTAGTCCATGACAAAGTCAACATTACCCAGCTTCCAGACTAGAACACTCTTCAAGCCCTGTTTCCTTTCTTTTTCTTAACCTGATCAATTGTTTGCCTAAATAGAGGCATTGTATTCTCTTGAGAGCCTTCCCTAAAAGCCCCCAGCCCCTGGTTGTCCCCTCCGAACCCTGTTATTACCTCTTTCTGTCAAAGCACTGTATCAGGGTATCACAATACTTTGCTATTTTCTGTCTCCACCTACGTAACTACAATCAAACTTAAACCCCTTTGATAGCTTTGTGCAACTCAGAATAAAATCCAATTCCTTACTCTAGTTCGTGGACCTCTATATTATCTGATCCCTCTCTAAATCTCCTAGTCATGTAGAACCACTCTCTTCCTCCCACATTGTCCTAAAGTGTTGCCAGCCACCTTGCTTTTGTGAGTTGCCTGCCACATCTGGTCTTCACCTGACTGGATCCTATCTTTCATTTGTATCTCACAGTAAATATCATCTCAGCCAAAAGGTTTTTCTGGCCATCCAATGTATTATATTCCTTACATGAATCTCTGTCTTTCCACAGTTTTTCAGTTCTTCACATAGCACTCATCGCCCTTGAATTTTTCTTACTTATTAATTTATTTTTCAGCTGTAAATCTCATCAAGAAGTCAAACTCTGGAGAATAGACTTTGTCTGCTTTTTTCTTTTATGTCCCCAAGCCAAGACAAACATCTCAATAAATTGTTAATCGAACAAATCACTTCTCTATGATTATAGGCTTCTCATGGACATAACTTCTGTTTTTGTGGCATCATCTTTGGCATATCAAAGGTGCTAATCTCACTAATTCACTCAACAGATATCTATGATTTATACATCCAAGATGTTATGCTGTTAGTGATACAAGTAAGAAATACCTAGTCTAGTAAGAAAATCTCATGCTCCATCAGAAAAGACCCCAAATATGCCATTGCAATCTATTCCTCCTGGTTGCCAAACCTTCCACGACTATCCTTTTCTTTGATCACACAATGTAGTCTAAAGCCTGTTGGAATCTAGCACCCTGGCTGATATTGCTAATAGTTCTTCAGCGGATGGGAATGATTAGTTCCAGAAGACATTTGTTACCTCTTGCTCCAAATCCCTGCCCCAAGCTCTGTTTCTGGTCTCTTTTTGCTTTCTTCCTTCTTATAGCTGTTATTCATTATCCCTCCAGAAAATAAACAATGCCCCTACCTGCTGTATGTAATGGAAATTTACAGATTTCAATGAAATTGTATCTTAGAACAGGAAACAAGCTGCCATTAAATAGCAGCCCTGAAAGCTCACAGATCTTCTACAGCAAGGGAACTCTCCCTAACCTTCCCTGTTCTTGGTCTCTACCCTGTCACTGCATTGCTAGATCTTTACCTCAACCTTCGAGATCTTCCCCAGGAAATTCATGTCTTTACTATCCCTCATGGCTTCCCTGGTATCACATTCTGCTTCCAAAGTAAACCCACATCATTCGTTCACACGGGAACCACTAAAAATAAGTTTTCCTTAAAACATGAGCTGTCAACTCCCCTTGTAGAGGGGTGACCTTTGATCACAACAGAGCTGTCATCTCCCTCGTTTTAGATCATTGATTTCTGTCAACAATGCCTATAATTTTATTTCATTTAGGTATGCACTTGACTCACTGGAAGAGTTTAGTCTGAAACTTTTAAGCCTTCTGTGAGTTGCCTTTAAACTATATCTCTCTCAGTCTGTATTTATTTTCTTGGAATTTTGACCTAAGTACAGACATTCATCCCTGTTAAGTTTCATCTTATTATATTTGGCCCATCATGTCAGCCTGTCAAGATCCTTTAGAATCTTGATTCTGGCATGCAGTCTATTTCCTATCCCTGCCAACTTCACGTCAAGTGCAACTTGCTTAAGTATGTTCTCTATTCCCGCATAAGCCACCAAAAATGGCTAATTGGCATGTGCTGTTTTGTTACAGGATTCCAAGAGCTAAAAAAAAAAAAAGAGAGGATAAATTGCCAAATGAGACATCTAAGGACAAATATCTTTAGATTGAGAGTGAAGGTCTCATGTTCAGACATGTGTCTCCCATTTCTCTTGGCAATTCCTCTACTACTTATTTTGAGGTATGGGTTGATTTGGTAAGGGAATGTGGCCTGAAATGGGCAAGTGCCATAAAAATATTTTAATGTGACAGGGCCAGAGCTACAGTAAAGCAAGAGAGAAGCTAAAGACAGAGAATTTAAGGAAGTGTCTATTCTCAGGGTCTTGGAAGAATAGTGGGGCATTCACAGACTCTAGTAGCAAGCATTTCTTTACATTTTGCAACATAGGCTTCTCACATACCTCTTCCTACTCCAGGTCCCATCATGCTTAGCTTACGTAAGGTGTCTTTTTCTGGATTTATTCCTTCAGCCTGGGCTTGAACTGTCATATTACCGGCTTCCTCCTTGCAAGCAGAAAGTTCACAGTCAGTACCCCTAGCACTCCTTGAGCCATACTTGCATGTGTCTTCAGTTCACTTCTCTGGTGACTAAAGATCAAAATCACAGAGGAGAGTTCCAGGCTTCAGAAATAATTAGACATAGATTGATCTCACTTTTAAATATTCAAGGCTTTCTAATGCTATTTTTGTTATTTAACACATTTCTCAAACTCTGACAACCACTGTATTAACTTCATTGTTCTATTTTCCCCAGTTCCGTCCAGTTTGGTCCACCTATACCTTCACTTCCAGTAAAGACAATTTATAAATCAAGTCTGGCTTAGTTAGGAGGTGTACTGGGGTCCTTGTGTTGGTACATACAGTTAACTTGTTCTGTCAAGACATGCTCACTCAGTTTTTCTCAGGGTCTGCAGCCTACATTGCTACTGTGCATCAGAACCTCTGTTCCACTGGACTAATGCCCAAGTGTTCACATAGTCCCAAACCACAAACCACTGCCTCCCTCTTTCTTTATACCCATTGCTATTAGACCAGAGCTGCTGAGTGCCTGCGGAGGTTTTATTAGCCATTCCAAGTTATGTGTTGTTTTAATTAAACTGTTTTTATACAGCTGTTTACCTTGTTGACTACACACAAATTCCATCTCATTTGTATTTTTTTTAAAACAGTAGGTGTTTTACAGTCATTGATGAATGCATGAAAGGACTAACGGGAATGAGCATTAGGAATGAGGCATCTAGTTGTGCAGAAGCCATGATTTAATTAGTGGAATTGCTGATCTACCTTTCTATGTATAAGCACTCGAGAGCCAGGCAGATGACATCGGGGATATCTGGGTCATATATAGCTGCCCCTTGTCTGTAAGCACTGCTTTACTAAGCATTCTGGTTGGCAAACTCACAATGAACAAGTTCAGAGCAGTGAGTAAAGGGGATTCAATACCCTGGCTGTTCACCCTCATGCTATTTGACATTCGCTGCTCTGCTGTTAAGTCTTTTCTTCCTTTGGCTACCTTGACCTTACCAACTCCTGGCCTCCTCCTTTTCTGGTCTTTTCTCCTTGGTTTCACCTCTGTGTTGTTAGAGTTGTGTGGACTCTGTCCTTGGCCTTGCCTTCTTTCCACTCTTTTCCTGGGGAACCTCAAATATTCTTGAGTTAAACTATCATCTCTATGACTCTGTCACCCATATTTCCTAGGCAGATACCTCTTATGTACCCAAAAGTCTTATGTCAAATCAAAGCCAAATATGTCTACTTGCATGCGTGAAACTTTATTATCTTCCTCTTGTCTAAATGCAGAACCAAACCTCCTCTATTTTCAATCTCAGTTTTACATACCCAGTTTCCCAAGCCAGAAGTGTCCATCTGGATTTTTTTCCCTCATTCTTTCTACTTGAGGTCCTTTTTCCCTAGAGTTGGCACCTCTCATCTTTTCTGTCATTGCTTTTGTGTACATCTATCATCACTTCTCACCCACAGTGAAAAAATAACATCTAATGATCTCCCAGCTTTCAGTCCTGCCCAACTCCTCACCCATCACCCAACACACATGGCTGCTAGAATGATCTTCCCAACGTGTAAAGTTTCCCTTTTATTCTCCTGCTCATAAACATTTAATGTTTCTCAATTGCCCTCCATAAAAATTTCATCACATAAGAAGCTTTGTGGTTTGATTCTTCCTTCAGCATCAAGATTCATCATTTTCCCTGTTGATTCTGACAGCTTAGATTTCTCTGTGAAAACTTTCTTCTGTACCTTTTTTCCCCTTTGCCTTTTCCACCTGGATCCTCTTACTTATCCATCTGGAATAAGCTTGAACACTTCCTCAAGGAAGTCTTTGAAAATCTCTCCACTCAATAATTGTTTCATTTGTAAATTTTCAACTAGATTATGAAGTATTTATAAAGGACAAGTATTTTCTCGTTCAAATAGACTGCATGTTTTGAATTTGTTGCTTTTGGCTTAAAAATGGTCAGGTCATGGATGGGGCCACCATTACAGTGTGGCAGGTAAAGACACTGCCTGGGATGATGGCATTCCATATGAGTGTTGATTAGTAACCCAGCTGTTCCACTTTTGATCCAACTCTCTGCTAATGCACCTGGGAAAAGCAGCAGAAGACAATCCGAGTGTTTGATCCCCTACCAACCACATGGGAGACCTGGATAGAGCTCCCACCTCCTGGCTCAGTCTTGGCCTTTGGGCCCATCTAGGGAATGAATCAGCAGATGAAAGATCTCTCCCTCTGTATCTTTGTCTCTCTCTGTAACTCTGACTTGCAAATAAATAAATAAATCTTTTTTAAAAATATCAGGTCATATAATTAACAATTTTATATAATTTAACTTGATATGTCCCGATGCTTAAGATAACACCCAACACTTAGTGAATGTTGGTGACATGTTGTTCAAAGAATGAATAGGGGCTGACATTTGCTTTAGCATTTAAGATGATACTTGAGATGCCTGCATCCCGTTTTTGAGTGCTTGAGTACCATCTTTGCTCTATTCTCAATTACAACTGCCTGCTAATGTGTGCCCCCAAGGGCAGTAAGCTGATGGCTCAAGTGGCTTGGTCTCTGCCATGTATGTGGGAGACAGAGATTGAGTTCTCTGCTCCAGATTTGGGATTGACCTAGCCCCAGCTTCTTGCAGACATTCCAGAAGTGGTCCCAGATGGAAGATCTTTGTCTGTCTCTCTTTCTCTTTGTCTCTCTATGTCTCTGTCTCTGTCTGTTCATCTCTTTTTTTTTTTTTTTTTTTTTTGACAGGCAGAGTGGACAGTGAGAGAGAGAGAAACAGAGAGAAAGGTCTTCCTTTTTTGCCGTTGGTTCATCTTCCAATGGCCGCCACGGCCGGTG
This sequence comes from Oryctolagus cuniculus, assembly GCF_051225735.1. Classification (NCBI taxonomy): domain Eukaryota; kingdom Metazoa; phylum Chordata; class Mammalia; order Lagomorpha; family Leporidae; genus Oryctolagus; species Oryctolagus cuniculus. The sequence goes on along the minus strand of NC_142871.1, from coordinate 99,968,118 downwards.
CGCTGCGGCCAGCGCATCGCGCTCATCTGAAGCCAGGAGCCAGGCGCTTCTCCTGGTCTCCCATGCGGGTGCAGAGCCCAAGGACTTGGGCCATCCTCCACTGCCTTCCTGGGCCACAGCAGAGAGCTGGCCTGGAAGAGGGGCAACCGGGACAGAATCTGGCGCCCCGACTGGGACTAGAACCCGGTGTGCCAGCACCGCAAGGCAAAGGATTAGCCTACTGAGCCGCGGCACAGGCCTATTCATCTCTTTTAACAGAAATTTAAAAATGAAAATATATAGACTATCAAAAGTGAGGGGGATATTGCTTTTAACATCTGGATTGAGTTTTATGCAATTAAGAATTAAAAAATAAATGTTTCATTATTACAGTGTAAGATAAATGTAAATTTAAAGTCAGAAGCTAAATTGTAATATTTAAGTCAATGATGTATATTAAATTAATGATTATAATATACTCTTTTTTTTAAGGGAAAGAGTTTATTGGTGGAAACCTGACAGACTGGAGGGAAGGGGCGAAGAAGAAAAAGAGGGAGAAGGAGAGCATAAGAGAGAGAGAGAAACAGAGAGAGGTCAGGAGATGGAGAGAAAGAGACACGGGTTCAGGAACAGGTCTTTTTAAAACTTCGAGGGGAGGGGGCTGCGGGCAGGGAAGTAGGAGCAGCAAATCCCATTAGGATGGGGGTGGGGCTGACACCGGGTTGGGTCATGTGGCTACCTGGCTCACAGCAATGGACAATATGATATTTTTTAAAGATTTTATTTATGTGAGAGGTAGAGTTACAGATAGAGAAAGGGAAAGACAGACAGAAAGGTCTTCCATCCACTGTTTCACTCTAAATGGGCGCAATGGCCAGAGCTGGGCCAATCCGAAGCCAGGAGCCAGGAACTTCTTCCTGGTCTCCCACACTGATACAGGAGCCCAAACACTTGGGCCATCTTCTGCTGCTTTCCCAGGCCATAACCGAGTTGTATGGGAAGAGGAACAGCCAGGACAGGAACCAGCGCCTATATGGGATGCTGGCACCTCATGTGGAGGCTTAGCTTACAATGCCATGGTTCCAGGCCACTATTGTTTTTGTAATTCAGTCACAGAATCATTCTAACAAAAGAAGGAAATAATTAGTTAAAATAAGGGACACATGAAAAACATCAAATAAAATTTACTTAACATCTTGATAACTAAATTACAGAGCGTTTTATTACATGATATTTGTGAAGAGAACTTTTTCCTATAGAAGAGAGGAATAGATTTGCCACTGACCACTCTGTCTTTGCCTCCCTATGTTTAATTTTCAGCTAACAGTGTGAGGCAAAATCAAATACTTTTTTTCAGTCATTTTTGGTTCATGGATGTTTTAAAGAAGACTACCCGCTGAACTGGGAATGAAAAAAATATTGATTGAATGTAGTGAAATCAATCAGACTTTTTAGTGTTTTACATCAGTATGTTTCCTACTAACTTCCAAATGAGTTCACTGATTTTGATCAAATTTCCTATACTTCAATTTTAAGTATCGTGATTAAGGCCAATTTTAAGGAGAAATTCTCCAGTATGGAAGGTTTGTCTTTAGATTAAACTAGAACATTTATTGCACAAAATTACAAAATGGAACTAATATGTCCTAAGATAGCCTCACATAGCTTTATCTTTTCAATTTCCCATCTATATGGTGTATCTTTCCCTATCATGAGAATCAGATACATTTCTACAAAAAAATGGAAAATTCTGACTCTTAATGTAAAAAGTACAAGCATTAATTATGAGACACAGGCAGGCTTTTCCCCACTACTCTTGAAAGCATTTCAAGTCCCTTCTTGTTCTGTGGTGAAATAGCACTGTATTGCTTGTGAAAACAATGGAAACTGAATTAGCTCCTCTAAGCTTCTAATATGTCATCCAAAAACAGATTCAAATACTGTCTACCTTGTAAATTTGCAGATTATCTTAGTTTGTTTTGTGTTGCTATAACAAAAAATACTTGTGACTGAATAACAAAGAATGGAGTTTTATTTATTTAGCAATTCTGCAGATTCAAGGGCATGGCACTGACAACTGCTGGGTGCCGTTGCATACCTGATGGTGGATGACGTCACATGGTGGGAACACATGCAGAAATAGGGCACATGGCAAGATAGAAAGCAAGGTTGACTCAAGGAGGTCTCAGCCTAGTTTAAAACAATGTAACACTGGGCTCCCTTGAAGTGAATGATATTTTCCAAAAGAAAAGCATTAATTCTTCTAGGAGATCTACCTACCTCCCGTGTCTTAAAGATTCCGTCACCTCCCAACATTGCTATACTGGAAGCTAAGTGTTGGGCATATGATTTTTAAGGCACAAATGATATCCAAACGATGGTAAGAATTATGTAAGAAACTGCAGGGAGTATGTCTCAATGCAAAGTGCCTGACATATAATGGGCTTGTAAGTTGTTGACACTATTCATCCACAGATGATGTCTACCTTATACCTTAAAATTCAGAAAAGAACTTCCGAATCTTAACTTTAATAATGTCTTCTTTCATCAAATGTTTTGTTTTTAAATAATTATACTCATAAAGGAAATTGAAAAAAAAAGCTATATAGGATGATCCTATGTGCTCTTTAGCCACACTGCCCCAATAGTAACATCTTTTATTACTATACTACAATGTCAAATCCAAGAAATTGACTTTGGTATATTCCACAGCATATGTACATTTTGTCATGCTTGCATGTGTTTATGTGTGTGTGCATGTATGTGTGTAGGGCTGTGGAGTTTTATCATGTGTGTTTATTTGTATAATTACAACAATGATCAAGATATGCACTGCTCCACTATAAGATATATACTCCTTATACTATACCTCTGTACTATATATATATATACTATATATATATACTATATATATATACTATATATTAATATATAGTCAGTCAGTGACTCTCTCTCTCCTCACCCTCCTCACATCTCATACCTACTCCCTCCTCCAGATAACATGGATTAGTTATCAAACATGCTATATAAGCAGAATGACTGTATATGCTTTGGAGATTGGCTTTTTGTTCTCAGTATGATTCCTTTGAGATACGTCCAACTTCTATATAATCACACATGTGTATGTGACATGAAATTATTGAAACCATTTGTTAGGACACTGAGTTGTTTCAAGTTTTTGGCTATTGCGAGCATATAAAAATGCAATGAACATTCACTTACAGGTTTTTGTGTTAATTTCTCAGCTGTAAATGCTCAAGTGTATGATTCTTACATCCTAAGGTATATGTATGTTTAGTTATGTAAGAAACTGCCAAATGATCTTCCAAAGTCCCTGTACTGTTTTCCTTTCTTTTTTTTTTAAATATTTATTTATTTATTTGAAAGTCAGAGTTACACAGAGAGACACAGAGACAGAGAGAGAGCCCTTCCATCCGATCGTTCACTTCCCAATTGACTGCAATGGCCGGAGCTGCGCCAATCCAAAGCCAAGAGCCAGGAGCCTCCCCTGGGTCTCCCACATGGGTGCAGGGGCCCAAGGACTTGGACCACCCTCCACTACCCTCCTAAGCCACAGCAGAGAGCTGGATTGGAAGTGGAGCTGCTGAGTCTCGAACCAGCGCCCGTATGGGATGCTAGCACTTCAGGCCAGGGCATCAATCCACTGTGCCACAGAGCCAGGCCCCCTGTTTTCCTTTCTGACCAACAATATTTAAGTCATCAATTTCTCTACATCTTTACTAGTGTTTGGTGTTATTGGTGTATTTCATTTTAGCCATACTGATGGGTATATAATGGTATCTCTTTGTGGTTGTATATACTCGATATGTTCAGTGTCTGAAATTCTGGCATTTTTGCTTTATATATTTTTTAGCTCTATTGTATGGTGCATATACATTTAGGTTTGTTCTTTTTTGTCCTACAGGTTTATACCTTTATCATTATGTGATGATCATCTTTGGTAAACTTCTCCACTATAAGATAGACTTCAGCATATAATAATATATAGTCAGTCAGTGACTCTCTCTCTCCCCTCTCTGTAACCCTGACTTTAAAATAAATAAATAAATAAATCTTATTTTAAAATATGGTCATTTCTGTTGGATTTTAATTTAGGATTGCCTTTTTATATGGTTTTACTTTTGATTTTCCTGTATTGTTATAATTAAAATAATTTTGTTATAAACAGCATATAGTTATGTTTTTTAAAGATTTATTTATTTTTTATTTATTTCAAAGAGTAACAGAGAGAGATAGAGCCAGAGAGAGAGAGAGAAGTCTTCCATCTGCTTGTTCACTCCCCAAATGACTGCAATGGCCAGTGCTGAGCTGATCTGAAGCCAGGAGCCAGTAGCTTATTCCTGGTCTCCCATGCGGATGCAAGGGCCCAAGGATTTGGGCCATCTTCTGCTTTCCCAGGCGATGGCAGAGAGCCAGATTGGACGTGGAGCAGCCAGGACTTGAACCGGCCCCCATGTCGGATGCTGGCACTGCAAGCCGAGGCTTTAACCCGCTGCGCCACAGCGCCTGCCCCATTATAGTTATGTTTTTTAATCAAGTCTGCCTTTCTCTGTTTTTTTTTTAACTGATATATTTGTGTGATTTACATATTTTGAAAAAATTATTTGTTTTATTTAAAAGGTAGAGAGACAGAGAAAGAGAGAGACAAAGACAGACAGGTAAAGATCTTCCGTCTGCTGGTTCCACCCCCAAATGCCTGCAGCAACTGAGGCTGGACCAGGCTGAAGCCAGGAGCTGAGAACTGCGTCTAGGCCTCCCAAGTGAGTGGAGGCCCTAAGGACTTGGTCATCACTCAATGCCTCTCAGGGTGTGCATTCACAAGAGGCTGGAACTGGGAGCGAAGCCAGGACTCAAAGTCAGCATTCTGATCCCGTAGGATGTCGGCATCCCAAGTGGCATGTCATAACTGCTGCACCAAACACCAGCCCCAGCAGTTTTAATTTAATGTAATCATTGATCCGTCAGGGCTTAAACCTAGAATTTTGTTCTTGTTTTCTATGCTTTCCATTTCTCTCTTTTTTTCCTACTTTTTTGAGGGTTGCTTTGAACCTTCTTTATATGTCCACTTTGATTTTTCAGAGTGTATTTACATAGTTTTTTGTTCTGTTAGTTCTTCCAGGTAGCAGCTTATACATGTGGTTCTTACTAGGCCTTGGTGTCATCATTTTAGCAGTTCTGGTAAAGAATAGAATGTTTACCTATCTCTACCTTCCCCATTCATATAAAATTTGTGTTAGATGTTTTCTGTTAGTGCATGACATATATACAGCATTGTAGCTTTCTTCAACAATCAAATATAATTTAGAAAAGTTAAGAAAAAATAAAGTTTATTGAATTTTATTGTTTTTTTCCTTTGTTCTAAGACTCAGAATCTCCTGTTCAGAAAAATAAATAATCTAATCATTATTTTAGGCTGTGTCTTCTGACAACAAACCCTCTTCTTATCCATCTGGAAAAACAAAAACAAAAATCGTGATTTCTCCTTCGTTTCCAAAATTTATTTTCCCTTGATTTTTGTTTGTAGTAAATGAACAACACTACTCTACTTCCTTGTGGTTGTATGACTTCCAATGAGAAATTCACCGTGATTGAAATTGCTTTTCTTCCTTAAGTGAAGTCTTGTTTTTTTCTCTTTAATTTTCTAGATCTTTCTCTTTGTCTTTAGTTTCGAGAAGTTTGATTATGTTATACCTTAGCATGGGTTTCTTTGAAATTTTTCTTGTCCAGCGCTTTCTCGGCATCTTAAATCTCTAAGCAGGAGACAGTGTGTGGCATAGTGAAATCATCATTTGCAATCCTCACATCCTGTATTGGAGAGTTGGTGTGAGTACTGGTTACTCCACTTTTGATCCAGCTTTCAGCTTATGAACCTGGGAGGGAAGTGGAAGATAGATCAAAGATTTGGGCCCCTAAAACCCATGTCAGAAATCAGGATAGAGTCCCTGGCTCCTGGCTTTGGCCACACCCAGACATGGCTGTTTTAACTATTGGGGGAGTGAATCAGCAGATGGAAGATCCCAATTTCTCTCTCTCCTGCCACCTTTCTCTCTGTCCCTTTCTCTCCCCTGTATGTCCCTCTCTCTTCATCATGGTTTCAAATTTAAAAAAATAGATTTTAATAGAAAATTTCTAGGCACATATCCTTGGCAATCTTGAGGAAATTTCATACACTTTTATTTATGTATTTATTTTAAAAATTTATTTATTTATTTGAAAGTCAGAGTTATAGAGCGAGAGATGGAGAGACAGAAGGAGAGAGAGATCTTCCACTTGCTGGTTCACTCCCTGCAACTGCCAGGACTGGGCCAGGCTGAAGCCAGCAACCCATAGCTTCATCCAGGTCTCCCATGTGGGTGCAGGGGCCCAAGCACTTGGACCATCTTCTGCTGCTTTCCCAGTACATTAGTAGGGCGCTGGATTGGAAGTGGAGCAGCCCGGACGTGAGCCAGTGTTCCTATGGGATGCTGGTGCTGCTTATGGTAGCTTAACCATGCTAAGCTACAGCACTGTGCCCTCATACACTTTTAAAAAACAGTTTTTCAAACCCACTCTGTGTCTTCTGTTAGGAGATTCTGATGGCACAAATGTTAGATCTTGAGTTACACTTCCAGATCTTTGAGATTGTTCAGTCCATTTTCTCTTTTCCTAGGTTCAAGTTCTAGTTCTTTTCTTTGTCATATCCTTTCTACTGGCAAGCCTAGTCACTGACTTTAAATTTTCAGTTGCATTTTTCAATTCTAAAATTTCTATGTTGTTCTTTAATACTTTTTCTTCTGTCTTCCTGGCAAATTCTATTTCTTTGCAGATACTATTGTCTCAATTCCTTTAGGCTTACTGAAACATTGTTTATGACTGCTTTCAAATCCTTCTCATGTTAGGATTTCATCTGTTTCATCTTGGTGTTGTTAACTGTGATGATCCTTTCTCATTTGAGGTGATATTCTCATGTGATTTGTATGCCAAACGATTTTATATCATAGCTTGGCATTTTGGTTGCCATGCGATGAAACGCTGGGTATGATTTAAGTAATTTGTTTTAAAAGGTCCCTACTGATATTGTGCTGGTAGGAAGAGGAGGGAGAGTAGTTCATTCTTGCCAGGTAGTAATGGATGTCTCTGCTTCCCACTTAGCCACAGTCGACATCCTAGGGGAATATGCATCCTTATTATTGGGTGGAGGTCAGGTTGGGTGTTAAGGCCCCCACTAGACTTAATGCTGACTCCACCTTCATTTAGGATTGGCCTAGTAGCTCAGGGCTGCTCCTGTCATGGTCAACACTGACACCGGGAAGCTGATGTTAGGTGCTGGTATGCATTCGGAGGGAATGAAATTCTGGCTTCCCACTCTACGTTCATTGTTTCTACTCCAGGGATGAAGGGGTGACTTTTTGAGACTTTTGCTCCTTATTCTGCCTCTGTTATTGGGGGGTGTGGGTACAGTCAAAATTTTATACATGAAGTTTGGTTGGCATAAGGAGAGATGTTATTCTCTAAACATTTTTTCTTGCTAGAAATACTCCTTTTGTTGTTTGACTTGAGAGAATGAACTTTTCCTAGGGATTTTAATTCCTTTGGTCTTGATTGATTGGAATTCTTGGGTTTGTATCTCTCTGGCACAGGGTGAAGGTTGTGAGAGGAAAAACCCGGAGGACACACCACAGTGTCATTTCTCAGATCCCAAGGTACCTAACATCTACCCTTTCCCCTTCACTTCTCAAATTCTTCCAACATTTGTGCAGTGTGGAATTCCAGGTTTTTCTCACTGTGGTTTTAAATCTCATTCCCCTAATTACTAATAATGTAGCAGATCTTCTAATAGACCTATTTGCCATATGTATATTCTCTTTGGTAAAATGTCTAATCATGTTTTTTTTTACCCATTTTCTAATTGGGTTATTTTTTACTATTGGGTTTGGAGAGTTCTTTGGGTTTTCAGATACAAATATCTTGTGAAATATATGGTTTGCAAATGTTTTCTTCCAGTGTGTGTCTTCACTTTTCATCTTCTTAATAGAGTCTTTTATGGAGCAAGAGATTTACATTTTGATGAAGTTTTTTTTTTTTTTAACTGCAGTGAGTACTCAGAATATTAAGAAGTTCTCTCACAAACATTCCTTAATTAAACACATGGCAGAGAAAAGCATTAGAGACATTTATCAGTGTCCTAGCAGAGAAGGATCTGGATCATAAAATAGTAATTAAGAGATCTCTCCAAAAGTGAGCATGGGCTCTGCGACAAGATATCTGGGACATTCATCGTTTGCTAGATGTGTGACATTTAGCAAATTACCTAACTTCCTGGGATTTAAATTTCTTCATCTCTAACAGGCAGATGATAAATGTAACTACCAGATAGCATTATTACGTTAGAATTTGTTAACACGTAAAGCACTCTAGAGCAGTGCTTGGCCCACAGTAAGTTCTTTAAAAATGTCAGTTGCTGTACTTGTCAGCATTGTTGTTGCCATAATCATCACTTTTCCATCCAACATTTAATGCTACAGTGTGTTACTTGAGTATCAAGGAATCCCACTTAGTCCTCCCTCTGGCCAAACATTACCTCTGTGGAGACTGATAAAACCTGGTGAATTCTTACTGAGAAGCAACACTCCACACGTTGCAGCCAATTCATTTGGGCCATACTCTCATTACAACAATGTCTCTGAACTTCCGTTCTCTGGACTTGAAATCCTATCTGATTTTTCCCCTTTTCACTTAACTTCTTTATTATAACATGATATCAAATAAATAAAAGCCATAATGATTATAACTGAAAACTTGGAAAATAAGAAAAGTAGGAAAAAGGAAGAAAATTTTTCCGTAATCCCACCACATAAATTCTGAAAATACTTTGATATCTTCCTAACTTTTGTACATTACCAAGTGTTTGTTCCCCTGAACAGAATTATGCACTCATTTAAAAAAATATTCTTAGAATGTAAGCATTTCCTTATGCTATTAGCATAGTTTATTAAGGTAATTATAATAAGATTATAATCATCCTGCATGGAAAAATAAAAATAAACTAATCCAAAGGACATGAACAGTTTAAAATTTTTGGCACACAAACCTACACACAGTGTTCAAAAGTATGGCATTTTCTTTTTTTCTTTTTTTTGACAGGCAGAGTGGACAGTGAGAGAGAGAGACAGAGAGAAAGGTCTTCCTTTGCCGTTGGTTCACCCTCCAATGGCCGCAGCGGCCGGCGCATTGCGCTGATCCGAAGCCAGGAGCCAGGTGCTTCTCCTGGTCTCCCATGGGGTGCAGGGCCCAAGGACTTGGGCCATCCTCCTCTGCACTCCCGGGACATAGCAGAGGGCTGGCCTGGAAGAGGGGCAACCGAGACTAGAACCCAGTGTGCCGGCGCTGCAAGGCGGAGGATTAGCCTATTGAGCCGCGGCGCCGGCCAAAAGTATGGCATTTTCATACTGAAAATGAAAATCGAGGTATTTACTAGTGTCCATTTGAGCTGCCTAGTTCCAGTAGTACACAATGAAAGATCATAATGGCTTACAATTAAGTAAAATATGTTTTAGCATTTTATTTAGAAGAATAACTTTAGATAGTATAGTTGAATATATTTCAAAATGATTATTAACATTTTATATTTATTCTTTTGTGAATTATTTCTCCCTATTTCCCTTTGGATCATGATAGACTTTTGGATAGAAACATAATAGAAGAAAAAACTGTAAGAAAGAATTTTGGAAGTTTTCATTATAAATAAATGTTACGTGTGTGAAGAGGTAAATATGTCATCCTCATTGGACAGTACATTATGTACATATGTATTGAAACATCACATGGTATCTACCCCATAAATGTGTAGAGCTTTTAAGTGTCAGTTAAAAAATAAAAGACATATTTTAATAAGGTAAAATAGAAGTACTTTTTAAAATAGCTGTTTCTCCTCCAAATACTTTATAAGCAATAACCTTAAATATTTTAGTTTATTTCTTCCCCACAATTAAGGCTTTAATTTATCTGGTTTTATTTTGATGAGGGATGAGTCTGCAGCTAGTTGTTCCTGAGTCACTTTAGAGAATAAACCTGTCTTTTAGTATTTTGTTTAAAGAGTATCTTTTTAAAACATATGCAAATAATGAGTTATTTTTCTAAAATAGTTTTCAATTAAAATACATATTATTGCTTTAATTATTGCAACATATATTTTAATATTTGAGTTAATATATAAAATATACTACTTTAAAAATTGTCTTTACCTAATTTTTGCAGAGGACATTAAAATTATTTTTCAGAGTAGAAAATATAAGCTAATAGGAAATTGGATTAGAAATGTCTTAAAATCAATTCAGTAATCCTCTACTATAAAGATTCTTTCAATCTTCCTATCAGGATTAAGTATGCTACACCATTGATTCAAACTTTCTCTTACACTGTTTTAGTTTACCATTATATTTCCATAAGACATGCCCTCTATAGTTTCCATTAAATGTAATTCTAGAGATTTTATATGATTGAGTGTTTCATAATGAGGCCTGCCTCTGAAATCTAATCACTGATTCTAGTGAAGAGGTAACACTGACCTATAATAGAATCCTCTCAAAGACAGAATTCTTTAAGAGGGAGATGATTAACACTCCTCATTCTGTGCACAAGAATCTTCACTAAAAGAATGACAGAAGGAGAACCACCACAGTTAACTATGTGCAATAAAATAATGCTAAAAAGTACTGTTTAGCTTGAAAACACAAACCCAATTAATATTTGAGACTATTCAAAATGTCTACTTGAAGGATTACTGTATGCAATATGGTCTATATGTGTATGTATAATAATTTTCATTTGATTACTATTGGTTTTAGTTATCTACTTCCCAATCCGACTTACTAAGAAACTAGTGATGATGCTTTAGAGTAGCTAAGGGGATTGTCCCTCTCCCAGCCTGTGTTCTCTAATTTTACGTGTGGGAAGCTCTTGTGTCTACAGGCTCATTACACTCGTCATGGTCACAAGTGCATTTGGCTGTATGCACATCGGCTGCATTATGATTGCCTAGCTCAATCCACTTCCATTTCTCCTCTGCCTGAATTATTGAAAAGTTATTGTTTAACATTTTTAGCTTATTTTATTTGAGAGAGATGGAAGCAGGAAGAGAGGGAAATAAGGAAAGAGAGCAAGAGAGAGAAGGGGAGAGAGAGAATGAGGAAACATCTCCTAGCTGTTGATTCACTCCTCAGGGCCCACAATAGCCAGGCTTGGGCCATACCAAGGCCAGGAGCTGGCAGTTCATCCTTGGTCTCCCATGAGGGTGGTAGGGACAGATCTACTTGAACCATTATTTACTGTCTCCCAGGGTTTTCATTAGCAGGAAACTGGAATTGGTAGTGGGGCCAGGACTCAAACCCAGGCAAAATGATATGGGATGTGGATGTCCCAAGTGATGTCTTAACTGATAGCAATTGCTCACCCTTCTACCTAGACTCTTCTTTCCTTTGGTGGTTTCTCTATGGTGCTGTAACAATTCGGAGGGCTCTCAGTACCAGCTTAGGAGCCAACTAAGACTATCTGTTTGTGTGACACCATAAGCCTTTCTCTGTTATTCCATTGAATGCAACCTTGAAATAGTTTCTTATATTAACTTTTTTTAAAAAAAGATTTATTTATTTGAAAGCCAGAGTTATAAAAAGGGGGAGGAGGGAAGGAGAGAGACAGAGAGACAGAGAGGGAAAGAAAATCTTCCATCTATTGGCTCAATCCCCCAAAGGGTCTCAGTGGCCAGGGCTGTGCCAGGTGGAAGCCAGGAGGCAGGAGCTTGTTCTGGGTCTCTTATATGGGTGGCAGGGGCCCAAGGACTTGGGTCATCTTCTGTTCCTTTTCCATGTGCATTCTCTGGGAATTGGATCAGAAATGGAACAGCTGGGACTTGAACAGGCATTCTTATGGGATGCTGGTACTGCAGGCAGCCCCACTTATACTTTTAATGTTATGTGCAAGATCATGTGGGTGTCACTACACTGGCATCATGTACTTTAAAATCTATTATAATTATTGGATAACTGTTAAAGTACTTAAAGCTCATTCGTTGAATAAGCCTTTTTCTCTGCTCAATTAATAACTAGACATATTATCTTACACATAAATAGAATCTGTTTTGATGATTGAAATGTATAATTATAAATTTTTTAGTAGCCACATTTAAAAAATAAAAAGAAACAGGTGAAATTATCTTCTGAATTATGCTTTATTTACTCAGGTACAGAGAAGAGAACCAAATTGGTCTAATTTTTCCTCACTTGAATAGAACTTTTTGTACTGAGGCACTAAATTGACAATTGCTGTCTTTGAAGTATCTGTTCCTAAGTCAAATGCTACATTTCCAGCCCAGAATATACCAGGATCTTCAAAAAGTTCATGCAAAGTATAATTAAATTATATTTATTGTGGTGCATACTTTTTTCAATTTTAATAATATATTTTATTTAACTTACATTATTCAAAATATTACCAAACATGTAATCAATATCATAAATATAAATATTCATTAAATATTGTACTTTCTTTTTTGTGGAAAGTCTATGAAATTATATATTGTATATTTGTAGCACATCTCAATCCAGACTAATCACATTTCTTTATTTTATTAAGTTATACAAGTTTTGTGTATTTCATATATACAGACTTAGGAACATACTGATAGTTCCCACCCTACCCTCCCTCCCACCCATGCTCCCACTCTTCCTTCTCTCTCACCTGTTTCTATTCTTAATTTTTACAAAGATACATTTTCAGTTTACTTAGTGATCATAAGGTTAATGTCACACTAAGTAAAGAGTTCAACAAATAGTATGGAGGAAAAAAACACTGTTCCTCAACAGAAGAGACAAGGGCTCTAAACAATAATGGAATCTCAAAATGTCCATTTCACTCCAATACATTACATTTTACGCACTCTACCAGTTATTCCAGATCAGGGAAAACTTATGATATCTGTCTTTTTGGGACTGGCTTATTTCACTAAGTATAATGGTTTCCAGTTGCATCCATTTTATTGTAAAAGACAAGAGTTCATTTTTTTTTTTTTTTTTTACAGCTGATTAGTACTCCATAGTGAATTTTTTAAATTTTTTTATTTTTATTTTTTTGACAGGTAGAGTGGGCAGTGAGAGAGAAAGACAGAGAGAAAGGTCTTCCTTTGCCGTTGGTTCACCCTCCAATGGCCACCGCGGACGGCGTGCTGCGCTGATCCAAAGCCAGGAGCCAGGTGCTTCTCCTGGTCTCCCATGGGGTGCAGGGCCCAAGCACTTGGGCCATCCTCCACTGCACTCCCTGGCCACAGCAGAGAGCTGGCCTGGAAGAGGGGCAACCGGGACAAAATCCGGCGCCCTGACTGGGTCTAGAACCTGGTGTGCCGGTGCCACAGGCGGAAGATCAGCCTATTGAGCCAGGGCGCCGGCTCCATAGTGAATTTTTGAAGATCCCTTGTATGTACAGATTTCAAAATTTTTGCACCAAAAGGAACTTATTTTTTAATTCCATTTTCTTTGAACCTTTTTAAAGTACCCTCATCCTACCTCTCTAGGCTCTAACCATCACTGGGGAAGAAAATTTATTCTTGGGAAGAGTATATATTACAGGATGCATGAATCAGTACTTAGTCTTAAAAATCTAATGTTGGTTAGCACTCTGATGGAATTAAGTTCAAATAAAGGGGAAATAAATCCAGATGAATAATTGTTATCAGTATATGGCCTAGATTTCAGGTTTTCATTTTCCATCTTGAGGTAAGAAAATGAGTTACTGGGGACTGAGCTGTCCACCCCGGCAATTGCTTTACTTTATTGCATCACACTACTCCCAGTGGATAAAGAAAGATGGCACTGATCACTTTTGGAATACAACTGATATCTTTAGATTCTAACAGATAGAATTTTTCACTGTTTGTTTCTTTTTGTGATGACTCAGAGAAGTATTTCTCAGCACCAGCTCTCACTCTGTCATCCTCCCAAGACTCTTTTGTGTTGCTATTTTGCTGGTGAATCCAGCATCTTTCTGTATCCCAAAGGTGAACAACAACAAAAAATCTGTATGCAAGAGTCTTGCAAAATGCATTTGCCTTACCAAGCCAAGGTCAAACCAGCACGTTGGAGGAATCACTATCTAGTCTTAATTTTACTTCAAAAATTAAATTATAGTATAAACCCAGAATGTGCTTCCAAACTAAAATAGAGTTTTTTGGTAGACATGTTTTATATTTCATTTAAATCTTTTAACACCCTATAGGGTTTATTCAAGAAATATAAAGGATGGCTATGTCTCTGAGTATTTTTTATTACTATTGCTTGCAATGTTTATTCTTCATTCTGGGCCCACACCACATACCACACTCCAGAAAAAAGTGCGTGTATGAGTAGGCAGTTGTGCTTAAATATCAATTATTGAAGTATGACTATCAGATTAAGGTTGTTATAAAGAGATATAACTGCTAAAACATGCATTCTGAATTCCTTAGAAATAGGCTGCTATTTTAAATTAGCTTATTTGAAAACAATATCCTATTTTAGAGAATAATGGAGCAGTAAAAAACATCTAACAATATAATCCTATTGTTGACAGGATAAATACATCAAGGATTTGTGCTTGTAAAAGGTAAAGGAGCACCGTGGCAAAAGAAAGTCTGAAAATGTATCAGACAAAACAAAACAAGTGAACTGATAGCAAAAAATGAATAGAGACTTTGGACTCAGGGCAGAGGTTTGGAGGAGGAGACTGCAGCATCTCCTTCCCATGTTTGCTTCTCAAATACCCAAGGACACATGCCAGTACTCTATCCATCAGTCAGGAGAGAGACTGGTCTTCAAGAAAAGTTGAACTACACCAGGGAAAAGGCCTACAGATCCAAATATTCCAATATCTAGATTGAAAAGGTTATTGGTCTAAGATCTCACCCACACCAGAGAGCTTCCAGTTAGGTTCTCTCACACAAACACCTCAATAAGACTGGATATATAAGGAAGCCCACAGCCCTCCTGGTGATGAATACACACGTTCACATGTGTATACATATACATGCAAGTACACTCCATACTGGAGATCAACTCAGCCAAATGTATTCCACACAGATCCACTTAACACTCTGATTATTCCCATTTCTTATTGCACCCTTAGGTTGCCCATCATTTCTTTCTTTAGGTTTCAGATTTTTGACTTTTCTTGGAATTTCCCAATGCTTCCAAGCATAAAACCACTGTGCAGGTCATCCCAGTGTGCATGCAGAGCATCTGTGAAACTCAATTCAGAATCACCCATCTTTATCCCAATGAAGGTAGCAACAGCAAAGAGAGGGAGGAGGGGCCTCTAGTCCTGAATGAGCTCCAAAGATAGTTACAAATGGCACATTCAAGCAGATAGGAGTGTTAGGGTCTGAATTCAGTCACTGCCTCTCTATGAACTACTCCCAGGGATCCAGGTAAAAAGATACCCTGGAATTTGGAAGAACTGAAATAGTATCCTATCTCCAATGCACCAAAAAGTATATGGGCCAAAAGAAATATGGATTTTGGCCTAATTTTCACTGGAAACACTTGAATGTGGACTTTCCTCTTGTCTGTGGCTGAGGTTGCAATTGAAAAGGTGATTTGGGACTGTAGCCTGTACAGCCTGTACAGGACCTGGGTGGTCCTCTTTGTACAGAAGTCTGAGCCTATTGGGGGCAAAAACTTTTTTAATCCAAACATTAAGGTGATGTTCACTGAAATTTCTGGAAAAAGCTCGCTCTCTCTCTCTCTCTCAAGTTGTTATGGGAAAGTGGCGCAAAGAGACGTCCTCTCTGTTCTTTGTCTCATGCAAAAGAATAATTATCATGGGGACAGGGCGGTGAAAGTAAAGTAGGATTTATTCAGGTTGGAAATCTACCAGAGTGGCAAAGAGGGGGGTCCAAGAGAGGAGGACCCCAAAAGACCCCTTAGCAGTCAGAATTTTAAGTACAATTTCATTTCAAAAGGGGAAAAAAAACTTGACAATCAGATTGGCATTCAGTTACCAGGCAGGAACAAAAACCATCAAAAGACCTGATTTGTCCTATCTGGTTTGCTCATACTAAAACAAACAAACAAAAAATCCCAAAGGGTGGTGATTCCTTTTCACAATAAACTGTTAGCTCAGAGGCAATCACCACTCCCTTGCTATTTTCATGATAAATTTATAAATTTGGAGATTCCTAAGGAAGCAAGACACTTTGATCTGCTAAAGATAAGCTTTTTTGGGGGGAGCAACACCTCCCTATTCCAAATTTCTTTTTTTAAAGATTGTATTTACTTATTCGACAGGTAGAATTATAGACAGTGAGAGAGAGACAGAGAGAAAGGTCTTCCTTCCGTTGGTTCACTCCCCAAATGGCCACAATGGCTGGAGCTGCGCTGATCCGAAGCCAGGAGCCAGGTGCAGGGGCCCAAGCACTTGGACCATATTCCACTGCTTTCCCAGGCCACAGCAGAGAGCTGGATCAGAAGAAGATCAGCAGGGACTAGAACTGGTGCCCATATGGGATGCCAGCGCCTCTGGCAGAGGATTAACCTAGTGCGCCACAGCGCCAGCCCCTCTATTCCAAATTTCTACCAAGGGAACACCTTGACTGCCTATTACCCCTTTGATTCCTCACAAAATGAGTTGAGATACTCTCTGTGGAAGTTTGGAAGGGCATTTGAGAAAGCCTGTATTTATGGGAACTGATCAAAACTTGTCCATTTCCTGGTGCCCACAGCAGCTTTGGTTATTTTCTTGTATTGAGTGCACTTCCTGTGTTTGCAATAAGATGACTTTTTACAAAGTGAAATTTGTTATGTTCTGGTTCTCGATGGGTGAAATATAAATAAGTTTATTTCATAATGCATTTAAAAGTACAGCAGGCAATAACATCTGTAAGCAGGACCATATGGAAATGGCTGGGAAGATGAGAAAATGGGGTCTCAGGAGTGCACCTATCCTAGGCTTCCATGCCCCCTACAGGATCATCATTTCTACCAAGGGTGCCATTGCCTGCATGAGGTGCTACTTGCTGCGGCATCTTGCCAAGTCAGTGCACCTGAGTCACCCTTTTCAAGGGCTGTGCTGAAGCCGTGCACTGCATGGGAACTCACACATTGCAAAGTGGAACTTGCAGGTGAGGTAGCTAGCTCCCTCCTTCACCAGACACTCCGACTGCTGCAAGGGCTGCCCACGCTCTGCTCGGCCACCAGGGATCTGGATGCAAGTCTGTCTGCCCTGGAAGTTGCAGCTGTATCAGAAGCAGATGTCCCACCTCCCTTCCCAGAAGGAGCCTTTCTCCCTCTCTGGACCAAGTTCTAGTGCTGTTAAGGCAGCCCAGGTGAGAAGGTGATCTACCCCTGACATGGGTGTTCCAACTTCTGTGTTAGCTTTTCATCACAATAACTAAAATTCCTGATGGAAGTCTCTAATGAAGGAAAGAGTTTTATTTCAGTATGGTTTTAGATATTCACAGTCCAACATCAAGGTACACCATGGATTTTGCATCTGAGAAGGGGTGCAAGGCAAAAGAAGAAGAATCACATGGCGAGTAAAGAGGCAAAGAGAGGGGCTGGCCCTGTGGCACAGTGGATTAAGCTGCAGCCTGTAGTGCCAGGATCCCATATCGGTGCCCATTCAAATCCCAGTTGCTCCACTTCCTCTCCAGTTCCCTGCTGCTGGCCTGGGAAGGCAGCCAAGGTTGGCCCAAGTCTTTGGGCCCCTGTTACCCATGTGGGAGACCTAGAAGAAGCCCCTGGCTCCTGGCTTTGGCCTGGCCCAGCCCAAGACATTGCAGCCATTTGGGGAGTGGATCAGCAGATGGAAGATCTCTCTCTCTGTGTCTGTCTCTCCTTCTCTTTCTGTAACTCTGTCATTCCAATAAGTAAATAAATTGAAATCTTAAAACAAAAAAGAAGCAGAGATGGGGAGCATACCCATCCATATCTATGTGGTTTCTCCTTATAAAGTCACCATGATCTAAATCTGAGGACTCTACCCCAACAACCTAATAAAATCTAATCACTTCCCAAGGGTCATAGTCTCACTCCCCATAGCTGGATCAAGCTCCTACCTTTAATCCATGCACTCTTAACATCAATCTGTTAAGCATTAACATGCTGTTCTTTGGGGGACATTCAACATCATAGCAGTCAAGAAGGTGTAGATGCATCTGGAAGACCGCCTCTGGGATACTTCAAGTCCTGTTGACCTTCGCAGGCATTCTTGCAAGGGACTGGTAAACAATTAATAAATGTCAGGCCTTCTGAAAAAAAAAAAAAAACTTTCCTTTCATACTTAAAAAATCAGAGGCCTGTTGTTATCATGTACAACTTTTTTTTATTACTCTTCCTTCATCCTGCACGAGAAATATTTGCAGGTTTAGCTGCCCCCTGGCTGAATTCTGCAGGAAACCCGGAATCTCCTATTCCATGAACTATGTGAAACCAAAGACTTAGGCAGACCCAAAAAGAGATCTGTGCAACAACAATATCTAATGCTCTCCTAAGAGGATTACAGCCTTGTGGAATTTCACTTGGCTGCCGTTCTCCCTCTCCTGCTGCCACACAAGGTGTCAAACCCCTAATGCATCTCTCCCTCTCTCCATTGAATTTGCCTGCTTCTAAGGAGACATGTTTACCCGTCTAGTTAAGAAAGGAAAGCCTTCCATACCTAACATATATTTCTATGAAAATCACTATTCACAAGGTACTTAACCAGTTCAAAGGCAGGCAAGATGACCCATACGATAACATATCAGAAACAATCTTCTCCAAATACGTTGCATTTACCTTTGGCTTCACTGCCTGCTACACATCTTTCCCAGTGACATTAATCAACAACTATTTTTTGGAGCAAAGCTCTGAATGTGCACAAGTTGTCCTGGCGATATACTCTCATATTCCTGTGGATTGGTCACCAAAAGTGTGCTGTGAGCATCCATGTATGTGGAGAACTGAACCAGTTGTCTGACTAGAAGGATGTGACTATGATAGAGTTCCCACATGATTTTTTCTTGCACTTTCTTCAGCCTCTTGAGAAAGTTACAATGGCAATTATGAACAGGAAGCTATTAGCAACCAGGATAATGGAGAGAAAACATTCTGAAATACAACTTCTCAGAGGACTTGATTACTAATAGCCTTTAAATTAGAGTAGCATTCAGTGCATTTCAGATAAGACAGCTTAAACTGAAAATTCTCTTCTACTTTGTATGAGTTTATAACTACTCTTAAGCAATCATACTTCCTAAGAACCACGAAGTTTTGGATTCAAAGTGTGTTCCTCTTGGAAGAGATTCTTGAAAGTCTTTTGTGAGAAAACTATCTCCTTGGCTTAAGTGTTTTTCAGCTCCTGGAATGATTTCCTATTATATTTCATTTTGTGCCTCTCTTGAATATTTCTTACTTACTCAGCTCTTTTGATTCCCAAGGAGTGTTTTATTTTTTCTCCATCCTTTGGTTCTTCCTCCCTTGTCAAAAAGAAACATCACTCCCACAGTTGTTTCTTTTTTTCTGCAAGGGTAGAGAATTCTAAAATTGTTTAATTGTGCCAGGTGGTGAGGTCTTTTCAACCTCTAAAGAAATGCTGTTCATTGAAATTAAGCCATTGTAACAATATGGATACTACAGAGATGCTTTCTTCACTTGGGAAGTTAACTTCATGCTTAAGTGGCTTCCCAAACTCTTTTAACTACAGAGTCAAATAATGTTTGGATGGAGGTGGGCATTGTGGCATGGTGGTATAAGCTGCCCCTTGGAACACCTGCATCTCATGTCAGAGTGCCTGGTGGTTCAAGACCCAGCTACTCTGCACTTCTGATCCAACTTCCTGCTAATGCACCTGGGGAGAAGCATACCATACCCACAGGTACTTAGGTTCTTGCCACAAAAGTGAGAAATTCAGATGGTATTCCTGTTTCCTAGATTCCACCTGGTATAGCCAGAGGCTGTTGTGGGTACTGGGGGAGTGAAAACAGTGGGTGGAAGTTATGAAGATCTCTCTCTCTCTCTCATTCAAATAAATTAATCTTAAATAAGTTCTGTTTGGATGATATAGAGCACAATATTCTGTCAGAGAAAACTGCAGAAAATATTTAAATACAAAAATACCTACATCTATTTGGAGAAATACTATTGTCCATTGCAAATGTCAAAGGAAAGCTAATTTATACAGAGGGATTATCATCACTAACTTTATCAAAATTGGGAGAAGAGTGATCCTGTCAACAAATTACAGGAAAGGGGCATATACTCCCTCTCTAAGAAAAATACAACAATTATCTGTTTTTCAGAATTTACCCTTGAGGAACCTCACAGGAATTTATGATAAGAGTGCTTAAATTTCCCCCAGTTTCACAGTCCTGAAAACTCATCTTTCAGCCAATTTCTAAGCACCTCTAGCAATGGAAAACACTATTTCCAGAAACTGACTTTTTCTTTAGATTTCTGGTTTTCATGTAGTAACTCACTGGCTATACGTATAAACATCTCAGATAACTGTTGTCCCACCCAGGGTACCTCAAAGTTATCTGTAATCATTTTTCATAGTGAGCCAATATCTTTCTCCTTATACTTGAATTCACTGACCCTAGCGTTGCCTTCTTAACCACACAGAAGAAATCCAATCCATCTTCTATGCAGAAGTCCCATACACACGACCACCCATCATGTGTCCTCCCTCAAATCTTTATTCTATAATCTAAACACCCTATTCTACTACAACCATGTGATGCAATTGGTAGGCCAATAGCTCTTCCAAACACCTCCCTCTGGATACCCTTCAGGAATAACTTTAACCATCTTTGAACCAGCGGCTCATGGTAAAGTCTATTCAGCATACAACCCAACAAGGCCACTTGGACACTTTCTATAAACCTAGCTTTAACCACAGAAGATTTCTTGGCAGGCATATCTGTTCTTTATTTATTGGGCTTGCAATCAGCTAAGTCAAAAGTCCTCTCCCCTTGATTTGGACAATTTGACCTGAACTCAAACATAAATTTGCGTTTAGGCCTCTCACATTTCTTTATGTTATACTTATTCCAGCATTCTAGCTTTTAAGTTATTTTTCATTCCTGCTTCTTCATCTAACATGTTATGCTTCCTAATTTTCAATCTTTAATTTGTTTGATGTGTCATTAATATGTTTTTCTAAATAAATTTATTTAAATTGCTGAATACAGTTCAAAGAGTCTTTTGACAGGGCTTTATAGAAGCATATACAGATTGGTATCAATCCAGTGATCCTTCCAACTCTATTCTGAGCATTATTGCTCTGGCCCAAGTACTCCATCTCCTCCTTGATACAGAACCTTTTCACTCTTCTATTTCTTTTAGCTTTGGAAGAAACAGAGAAATCTATCAATCTTACCAACTTTTTACAGACACACCACTATGTCCTCCAAATATTCAAAGCCTTATAGACTTACCAATGATGGATGAAACCAAGATTGTTATTTTCTGTGTGTATCAAGATACATGTACTTAGGAATGCTTTTTTGTTCCAGTGCCCTTGGCAAAGCATCCCCAGTGCATATATCATCCCAGGTGCCTTATACTCTGTATGAGTTTGAACCTAAACTAAATCAGTTCAATGGTTTCAAGTCTGAAGGAGAAAGACACTGGCTTGCTAGGAGGAATAAAATGAGCCATTAGGCTTATTATGATGATGCATAATCATGATTGTAGATAACGGAGAAATGCTGTAGGTAGAGGCAGGAATTCTACACTTAAAAGTGCTGAGTTACTTCAGGGAAGGGAGACAAAATATTGTCTCCATGTATTTCACTTCTGTATTATATGTCATTTACATTGTGTTTAGGAAAATGAACAGACATCCTTACCCCAGTCATTATGCTTGTGCCATTATGTCCAGCCCAAATCCCTCGACACTGGCATTGTCTCAGATTCCAGGCTTTTCTTTATCACACACACACATCCAAACCTAGAACATATGGTTCATTTCTGATATTTCCTTGAGAGAGGAACTTTTACTAAGCCAACCTTATATATGTGTTTGAAATAATGGTGGTGAAAATTAAATAGCAATGCATCTATTGATATTTTCATTTTAACAAAAGCTAAACCAAACAAATGTTAAGCATTCAAGAAATATATATTTAGGTCTAAACCATGTCAAAAAATAGCCATCTTCCTCTACTGACAAAGTCACCCTTGAAGCTACAATAACCCCAGTGAGGCTGGAAAAACTGATTTATATGTAAGCAACTCCTTCAAAATAAAATTCACTACTATGTCTTATCTTATATATTAATAATCATTTCTGTTAAACTTTCTTAGGTAAAATTAAATAGATTATTTTATTTAAAAATTTGCATGGTTTAGTAAAGAGTGTCTGCCTTCCCCAAAGTTCAGTTTCCATCAATATTTAAAATATCCTAATTGAGAACAATTGTCAGAAGGATTTCAAAAGCCATGCTCAAACAGCAATTAACAAGAAAAACAATACCAGTCACATCAATATAGCCTTGGCATTGTGGCAATCAATGCACAGTGTCAGCTTTTTTTATGGAAGATTTCAAGTGCTGCTACTAAAGCTACATTCCCATTTTCACATTAAAATATAATCAAGTTTTTAAAACTATCATAACAACATCTGTTCCCAAATAACAATTCACCAGATTGTAAATGTTTTATGATACTTTCCACCCAACTTAACTGAAATTAAATTAGTTCATATATGCATATATAAACATGTGTGTGTGTGTGTGTGTGTGTACATATACATTCTCGGGTTGCTTATGAGAAATTTCAGGCAAACATTTCTCAAAAAATTGTCAGCAGTCCTAGCAAATTTAATAATAAGAAAGCATGTTTTCAAGGGTTTGCATCAAGTAATTTGTTTAAAGATTATACTTAAAAAGGTATAGGGTCACAGTATATTGAGAAGTTAAAAAAGATTTTTTAAAAGATTTATTTATTTATTTGAAAGAGTTATACAGAAAGAGAGAGAGAGAGAGAGAGAGAGAGAGAGAGAGATCCTCCATCCACTGCTTCACTCCCCAAATGGCCGAAGTGGCCTGAGCTCCACTGATCCAAAGCCAGGAGCCAGAAGCTTCTTCCAGGTCTCCTATGTGGGTGCAGGGGCCCAAGGACCTCGGCCATCTTCTACTACTTTTCCAGGCCATAGCAGAGAGCTAGATTGGAAGTGGAGCAGCCGGGACTTGAATCGGTGCCCACATGGGATGCCAGTACTGCAGGCGGTGATCTTACCCACTGTACCACAGCGCCGGCCCCCAGAATAGATTTTTGAAACCCTTATTCCTCTAAAAATGTAAGTGTGGAGGCTCAGTATATCACACTTTAACCACTGGATGTTTTTGGTGGCGATGGTGCTGAATGTGTTCTGCACAGCCATTCTAATTTTTCTATTCTCCTCCGCTTGCTGGAGGGCAACAGATAATAACAAAGATTCTGGAATCAGATGGTGTGAGTTCAGGTTATTGACCATTTACAATACTGGCTGACTTGGCGAGTCATATAAAATTTTGAAGTTTCTGTTTCCTCATTCATAAAATAGGACTGATAAGGTTGATGTGAAGAAGAGATGTGCAATTCGGACATGCTCAAGCTGACTTGCCTCAAACGGTAGAGTTAGAAACATACCAGGGGATTCCAATTCAATCCCATCAAGGTGGCATGTACCAATGCCATCTCACTAGTCCCAGTGATCAATTTCTGTTCACAATTGATCATAATGATAGGACTAAGAACCAAAGGGATCACATAAACAAGACTAGTGTCTGCAAATACTAGCTGATAGAATCAAAAAGGGAGAGAATGATCCAACATGGGAAGTGAGATACACAGCACACCGATAGAATGGCAAATGTCCTAACAGCACTCTGGCCTCATAATCAGCCCTTAAGGCATGCAGATCCGGCTGAAATGCCCATGAGAGTATTTCAGGCATGGAAAGCCAAGACACTCTGGGGCGGGGGGGGGACTTAAATGAAAGATCTCTGCGAGTGAGATCCCAGTGGAAAGAATGGGTCATCAAAGAAGGAGGTACCTTTCTCTGAAGGGAGGAGAGAACTTCCACTTTGACCATGGCCTTGTCTAAATATGATCAGAGTCAGTGAACTCAGGGGGCTTCCATAGCCTTGGCAGCTCATGACAAGAGCCTAGGGTGATTACTGATGCCAGAAACAAGAGTGTCAATTTGTTAAGTCAACAACAGGAGTCACTGTGCACTTACTCCTCATGTAGGATCTTTTCCTTAGTGTGCTGTACATTGAGATTTAATGCTATAACTAGTACTCAAACAGTATTTTTCACTTTGTGTTTCTGTGTGGGAGCAAACTGTTGAAATCTTTTCTTAATGTATGCTAAACTGATCTTCTGTATATAAAGAGAAATGAAAATGAATCTTGATGTGAATGGAAGGGGATAGGGAGTGGATAAGGGGAGGGTTGCAGGTTGGAGGGACGTTATGGGGGGGAAGCCATTGTAATTCATATTCTGTACTTTGGAAATTTATATTCATTAAATAAAAGTACAAACAAACAAACAAACAAAAAAACAGTAAGATGCGTGAGACTTAAGTAGTTCCAAGTGTTTGTAAGAAGTCAGAAGACTTAGTTTCTTCTTCTTAACCATCATTATCTTCATCCTTTAGTAGAGTAATTTTCCCTGGTTCACAGAGTTAGAATTCACGCTAGGCCTTCTTACCCTAAATGCTGGGCTTTCCCCCATACATACTGCCTTCATAACATATAAACTTGAACTGTATAAGGAAAGGACAGAAGATAAAATAAGGCAAGGATCACCGAAGAACCCTTAAGCTAGTAACTGAGAATCACCACTGAACAAGAACCAGCATAGTCTAGTTAAGCAATTCTGGTGTAATGTTGCCCATTCAACATTTCCTCAATAACAAAGGAAGACAACCTAGAATCTCCAGGAATGTGATCTCTTACCCAGCTTTCACAATGACTTGTGCATCAGTGTCGATGACACTTCTCCCAAACACAGGTTCAGTGAGCTGAACTTCCTGTCCAGGTCACTGAGCTGATATATATAGTGCTCAGGTCTCCCCCTTCAAAGCTTGGAAATTTTACAGTCACTTAATATTTTCATTTGCCTAAAGCCTGGCTTGCCTTTTACTGTATCCTAGTGGATATGGATATCTATGGATTGTCCATAGAGGGTTGCCACTGTTCAGTGCAATGGATTTGTTAGGTTTCTTACAGGAAGGCCATACACATAGTTGAAAACCAGTGATTGGAAATCATTTCCTCATTTCAAATGAAGAAAATATTTTTCATTTTTATGCCACCCACGAGTTTTTAGTGGTTCTGGAAATGACTAATAGTAGTTGCCTTCTTGTTGATCACAATGGATCTGGCTAATTTACTGATATGCAGCTATTTCAGTTAGCTTCCTATATTAGTGAAGTTTTGGTCTATATTGGGTATTTCATACATATCCATTATTTTGCTTTCTGCCTTTCCATATAGTTGGCTAAGCCTATACCATGATAATCAATCATTCTGCTTTGTTACCTTTAGCAATCCCCATACTATGTCACCCTCAGGAATTCTTTTATTACAAGAGAATTGACTATATACAGATTTTGTGAAACTAGTTAAGACTGACTTTGGTACAAAGTCAGATTATCTTAGAGACATATGTAAGAGTGTTCACAAAGTGCATTTATTAATATTTGATGCACTTAAAAAACAGAATGGGGGAAGCATCTGTGGTGAGATGAGCATATGTAGCAAGTTTGTTCATTACTTGAGACTGTTGCTCTGTCAATAGATACAGTGGGTAATTACTCAGTTTGTAAGTGTTAAATCTGAGAGATCTGCTAGGAAAAGAAGCACAGTCAAACAGAGCAAGTAAGTATCCAATAATAGAGATTATTAAAATGTATGGAGAAAGATGTTCCCAAGACAGTTTATTCTTGCTCAACCATGGAAGAAACTATGGATATGAATTGTTTTAGTCAATACTTAAGAATTTGTAACACAGGCATGAGGAGCAGAGGTTATCACTCCTCCTGACAAAGCCTTCCAAATATATTTTGACGCAAACCTTCAAGTATTTTGTCCACCATGATCAGTTTAGCTGTAACAAGAGATGGACAAAAATGCTAAAGAGCCGTTTGGTTATTTTGCTGGGAGAGAGAAAGTAGAAGTGAGTTTATTTAACATCATTTTGACTTAGCAAAGTTCTGATAACTGACACAAAAATGTGCCTCCCTCGAAAGTCTTCGTTCTGAATAGAAGCTGCCTAAAAGTTTGGCGTTGGAATTTGAACATGACAAATGCTAACAACTCCATTTCCCAAAAGGATTATTATATTTCACTTTATGTAAAATATTTTTAGAAAAACTGCATACTTTGGCAGTACTGTATGGGATGATTCTTTAGTTGATTTTATGCTTTCCATATTCACCCAAAATGTTACTCTTTTACAAAGGTATTGCAATTATTCTGATAGAATATGTGGCTACTTTTCAAGATACTCTATTAAACGAATTACTCATTAAAACCTTTATTGGCTCCTTGCGCTTCACATGTGGGAGGCAGTTGGAAGGCTATCTATACCAGATGGAGTAGGGAATATATGCCCATGCAGAGTAACACTACTCTGACATCAAGGGATAGAAACATTTCCAGAAGACACTCTAAAAGTAGAGAAAAATGTTCATTGTCCAGTAGTTACTACTTGTTTTGTCTTTTTTCCACATGGATTTTAGAGCATAGAATATGCAAGTAATACTTCTTAGGTCACTGTCCCCTAGCTAGGGGAAGCAATAATACCAATAGCACAAAAATTAATGTCATGCCATCACTCTCTCACTTGTAGAGTCAACAGTGATTCACACCACCATCCACCTTGCATTGCGCCTGATAACCTCTTTTTTCATAATCATAAGCTGGGAAAGCATCTCGCCTCTTCTGTTAGCTTTGTGACTTCTTCCCCCTTTGCCATACCGTTTGAGCATCTCGCAGTGGCTGAGATGAGCAGTACTGAGGAACTCATTTTGAATCTCTTGCCCAGGGCTCTGCCACTCTGCAGCGACTCCATCATACTCACATGTCATACTACTGACACGTGGCTACATGAATGCTAGTCCTTCTTCCTTGGGTTACCATCACTTTGTTTTTGTCTCACTGCTTGGTCCTCTGGTCTGACCAGAGCTTAGACTTCTCCCTGAGGCTGTCTCATAAAGGGCCGTTGCTTCTTGACATTGATCCAAGGTGAATTTGAACTCTGGAGAGATTCACACATCGTTTCTCCCTTCATGTTTTATAGATTGTGCCTCTTCTATGTTGAAAGAAATTAGGAGGAACTCTTTTTCAATGCTGAATTCAAAATTTGAAATGGCTGGTCATCCTCATACTTCTACCTATGGGTTATTTTCCAGCATCTTATGATCTCCTCCTGCAACTCACCATTCATTATGTTGTTTTTTTTTTTAATTCATTTCTTTAATTGGAAACACAAATTAGGGGAAGGAAGAAAAGTGAAACTGATTCAGCTCTGGGGTATAATATTAGCATGAAAATGGAAAGGAATGAGAAATAGTAGAGGTGACACTGATGCATTCTTTGGAGTTAACAACTGAGTCTCCATTGTAAAGCATGGAAGTACTGGCCCAAGTCTGTGGACCTCAGAACACCTGTCTTCTCTCCACTCCAGTGTCTAATGTATGGCTCAAACTTCTTGGAGAACCTTCCCATCTACATTTTAATTGTGAAGCAACTACTTCTTTTGGTAATGCAAAACTCTTCAATGACATTCTGTGAATTATTTCTCACCTGTAAATGTGTTTGTTTTGCCCCCACAGAGATTCTTGGTAATTTGAGCTTTAATGCCTTGACATAAAGGAGTTATGGTCAGGTTTAATGTCTTCCCCACTCTCCACTGAAATTCACTTTACTGGCTTTACTTGTTTACATCAGCTGGTTGGGAACTCCTATAGACTATGTATATCCCCAAGAAAATCATAAGCACATTTCATTGCAGAACCACTAGTATCTAGGATAGTGACTGGTATATGAGACACCCAATAACTACTGAATAGAGAGAAACTTTTATTTGAAAAAAATATGTGTGAGGGTAAAGAAAGAAATGTAAAAATACAGAATTGATTATAATATAAACTATACTACACTTTGACTACTAAGTAATATATTTCAGTTTAGCATGCTCTCCACCAGTTCCAATGTATTCCTGAACCTCACTTCATTCCCCAAACTGAATCCCTCTTTAAATATCATCAGGTTCTGCCATCCTGTATCAGCTAGCTGTCTTTTGTTTGTACTCCCTCAGTACACTGTTCTGAAATTATAGCACATGACACATTCTCTAATGGCTTATTAACTTCTCTGAATCCGTCTCTCACTATATACTTTAAAAAGATTTATTTATTTACTTGAAATAAGAGTTATATTGAGAAGGAGGGAGGGGGGAGAGAGAGGGGTGGGGAGAGAGAGAGATCTTTATACTCTGATTGACTTCCCAAGTGACTGCAATGGCTAGAGCTGAGCCAATCCAAAGCCAGGAGCCTGGAGCTTTATTTGGGTCACCAATCACTTGGGCCATCTTTCACTGCTTTTCCCATGCCATTATCAAGGAGCTGGATCAGAAGTGAAGCAGCTGAGATGGGAACTGGTGCCCATTATGGGATGCTGGCATTGCAGGCAATGGCTTCACCCACTCACCACAACACTGGGTCCTCTCACTGCATACTTCTTGAGGACAGGGAGCACATTGTGTTACTACCTAGTCTATCTATAGCACCTAGCAAAATGCTTCATTGCTTAACACCTAGTAGCTTCTCAATTAATATTTGTTGAATATTTAAGTGAGTTAAAACCTTTCAGGGTTTTAGTCCCATTTCATTTTTTTCCTTTATATTTTATATTAAAGAAGATCAGTCATAATCACCTCCAAACAAACATATGTGAGAGAGAAACATGTTTTTCTCTAAGAGTTACAAGTTCTCTATTCACTGATAAAACCATAGGAAGCAAAGTTAAGTACATGTGTTTGTATGAGGAAAGGTAGGAGGGCAGGAAGAAACAGCTTGAGTAAAGGAATTGAACCTGAAAATCACCTCCATTAAGGAAAGCCTGTAGCACTCCTCAGGAATCGTCACCCCAGGATGAGGCTAGGATAGGATGGCTCCCTTATTATGGGTATTTCTTTTAAGCTTTTATCTATATGTTCTGACAGTTCAGGAAGAATGGATTTTTAAATTTTTAACTTTTTTTCCTAAAATTTGTCGGCTTTTCTTTGGACTTTTGAATAGGGATCCCAGATGTCTCTGAGCTTGAAGACCATCATGGGAGAAAAGGCTGATGCTCCATGCCAAAAGCACTCAAGACTGCTGCTCAGAGTTCAGCTTACTTGTAGTCTAAACTTTCTCCTCCCAAGAGAGGTGTGTGGCAGACACAGAGGTAACTCAAGGGATCTACTAAAATAGTGTGTCATCTTATCTTCAGATCCAAGAGATGCTAAGTAACATAATCTGGGCATTATATTGCAATGTGTCCATAAGACCAAGGATGGATTGACAAAAAGATAGAAGAAATGACTTTGGGATATTCTAAGTGAAGCAGAATGAGAACATATATCAGAGTAGAGGCTATGGAAAAGGAGAGACACTCTAGAAGAGACATTTTGAAGTGATATTCTCGACTAACCAAATTCAGTGGAATAGCTGACAACTAACCAAATTCAGATCTTCACTGCCTGTCATCTTATAAACCAGAGAGCCAGGCAGGTCAATCTCAGAGCAATGTTTTGATCAAAGAAAGCTCAAGACAGCAAGCAAATATGTGTTAATTTTAATTTTTATGCAAAACTTTTGCTCACAAAGACTGTGAGGAAGATGCAGATGTAGAAAGTTTAAGTGGCATATTTAGATCCAGTATCTCCCCTGCGATCTTCCCTGAACCTTTGCTGTACCAATCCAGGATCTCTCTTCAATTCCCCAAATCCTGTCCTCCACCTCTTTCCTAAGCCCCAACTTGCTTCTTGATGTTTATGATTCTCTACTTTAAACTTTCTGGCTCCATCTTCCTCCCCACATTTGTCTTGTTTTTTAACATACAATTCCAAATAAAGTTAGTTGGGCGTCTTCAGATCCTTTCTCAGAGAGGGGAGGAAAGAGAATAACTTCTGGGAAAAGATTTTTAGGTAGATTGAAAAACCAAAACTAGATTCACACATTTTCTTCTAATAAGATAGAAAGGCTCCAAGTCTTCCATCTCTTCAAAATTTGGTGTTTACATGTAGTAGGAAAGAGACACAGACTGATGACTAGTTTCTCTGAGTGGACAAAGCTAAGAACTAGCTAAAGCGTGAACCACAACTCTCCAGTTTTCACCCAGGAATGCAAACAGAAGGTCTCTATACTTGACTGAGCCCTTGACCCTAAAAACTACAGGAACCACTGCAGTTCTCATCTTTGAGAATGAACTTCTGTGTTATCTTTAGTAACTGTTATATTTCTCTCACTATGCCAATAGAAATAGACTTTTTTGATATAGTTTTAACATCACCAAGTAAATTGTTTGTAGATACTTTGAATCTAGCAGAGGAATTTCAATGGATTTTTGGTACAAGTGCCAATTGGTATGTAAGTATCTGGAATACCTTTCTCCTTATTTTTGCCCTGACTTATATCTACATAGTGAGTAAAATGTCTAAAGTCTTATTTGTGTGTTTTTCATACTTGTGTGTAACTAATTGGCATGAAAGTCTTGTAAATGTTTGTCTCAGGGTTTGACAGTACATGGTACTTTTTTTTATGTTTCCCTTTTCTTTTTTTATTAACTTTTATTTAATGAATATAAATTTCCAAAGTACAGAATATGGATTACAATGGCTCCACCCCCCATAACGTCCCTCCCACCCGCAACCCTCCCCTTTCCCACTCCCTCTCCCCTTCCATTCACATCAAGATTCATTTTCATTTCTCTTTATATACAGAAGATCAGTTTAGCATACATTAAGTAAAGATTTCAACAGTTTGCTCCCACACAGAAACATAAAGTGAAAGACATTATTTGTGTACTAGTTATAGCATTAAATCTCAATGTACAGCACACTAAGGACAGAGATCCCACATGAGGAGTAAGTGCACAGTGACTCCTGTTGTTGACTTAACAAATTGACACTCTTGTTGATGGCATCAGTAATCACCCTAGGCTCTTGTCATGAGCTGCCAAGGCTATGGAAGCCCCCTGAGTTCACCGACTCTGATCATATTTAGACAAGGCCATGGTCAAAGTGGAAGTTCTCTCCTCCCTTCAGAGAAAGATACCTCCTTCTTTGATGACCCATTCTTTCCACTGGGATCTCATTTCGGTTTGGTTTTTTTTTTTTTTTTTTTCCAGAGTGTCTTGGCTTCCATGCCTGAAATACTGTCATGGGCTTTTCAGCCAGATCCGCATGCCTTAAGGGCTGATTATGAGGCCAGAATGCTGTTTATGACATCTGCCATTCTATGGGTCTGCTGTGTATCTCACTTCCCATGTTGGATTATTCTCTCCCTTTTTGATTCTATCAGCTAGTATTTGCAGACACAATTCATGTTTATGTGATCCCTTTGGCTCTTAGTCCTATCATTATGATCAATTGTGAACAGAAATTGATCACTGGGACTAGTGAGATGGCATTGGTACCTCCCACCTTGATGGGATTGAATTGGAATCCCCTGGTATGTTTCTAACTCTACCATTTGAAGCAAGTCAGCTTGATCATGTCCCGAATTGCACATCTCTTCCCTCTCTTATTCCCACTCTTATATTTAACAGTGACCACTTTTCAGTTAAGTTTCAGCACTTAAGAAGAATTGTGTATTGATTACAGTATTCAACCAAAAGTATTAAGTAGAACAAACAAAAAAAATACTAAGAGGGATAACATAGCAAGTTGCTCATCAACAGTCAGGGTGAGGCTGATCAAGTCACCATTTCTCATAGTGTTCATTTCACTTTAACACATTTCCTTTTTGGTGTTCAGTTAGTTGTCACCTATAAGGGAGAACATGTGGTATTTGTCCCTTTGGGATTGGCTTATTTCACTCAGCATAATGTTTTCCAAATTCCTAACAGAGATCACTTTTCAGTTAAAATTTAAACACCTAAGAATAATTGTGTGTTAATTACAGAGTTCAACCAATGGTACTAGAACAAAAAAAAAAATACTAAAATGGATAAAGTATTACATTGTACATCAACCGTCAGGACAAGAGCTGATCAAGTCACTGTTTCTCATAGTGTCCATTTCACTTCAACAAGTTTCCACTTTAGTGCTCAGTTGTCGCCGATCAGGGATAACATATGATATTTGTCCCTCTGGGATTGGCTTATTTCACTCAGCATGATGTTTTCCAAATTCCTCCATCTTGTTGCAAATGACCGGATTTCGTTGTTTTTGACTTCTGTATAGTATTCTATAGAGTACATGTCCCATAATTTCTTTATCCAGTCTACTTTTGATGGGCTTTTGGGTTGGTTCCAGGTCTTAGCTATTGTGAATTGAGTTGCAATAAACATTAATGTGCAGACAGCTTTTTTGTTTCCCAATTTAATTTCCTTTGGGTAAATTCCAAGGAGTGGGATGGCTGGGTCGAACGGTAGGGTTATATTCAGGTTTCTGAGGAATCTCCAGACTGACTTCCATCGTGGCTTTACCAATTTGCATTCCCACCAAAAGTAGGTTAGTGTCCCTTTTTCCCCACATCCTCGCCAGCATCTGTTGTTGGTAGATTTCCGAATGTGAGCCATTCTCACCAGGGTGAGGTGAAACCTCATTGTGCTTTTGATTTGCATTTCCCTAATTGCTAGTGATCTTGAACATTTTTTCATGTGTCTGTTGGCCATTTGGATTTCCTCTTTTGAAAAATGTCTATTGAGGTCCTTGGCCCATCTCTTAAGTGGGTTGTTTGTTTTGATGTTGTGGAGTTTCTTGATTTCTTTGTAGATTCTGGTTATCAACCCTTTATCTGTTGCGTAGTTTGCAAATATATTTTCCCACTCTGTTGGTTGCTTCTTCACTCTCCTGACTGTTTCTTTTGCAGTACAGACACTTCTCAATTTGATGCAATCCCAAATGTTAATTTTGGCTTTGACTCCCTGTGCTTCTGGGGTCTTTTCCAAGAAGTCTTTGCCTGTGCCTATATCTTGCAGGGTTTCTCCAATGTACTCTAATAATTTGATGATGTCTGGTCATAGATTTAGGTCTTTAATCCATGTTGAGTGGATTTTTGTGTAAGGTTAAAGGTAGGTGTATTGCTTCATGCTTCTGCATGTGGAAATCCAATTTTTCTAGCACCATTTGTTGAATAGACTGCCCTTACTCCAGGGATTGGTTTTGGATCCTTGATCAAATATAAGTTGACTGTAAATGTTGGATTGATTTCTGGTGTTTCTATTCTGTTCCATTGGTCTATCCATCTGTTTCTGTACCAGTACCATGCTGTTTTGATTACAACTGCCCTGTAGTATGTCCTGAAATCTGCTATTGTGATTCCTCCAGCTTTGTTTTTGTTGTACAAGATTGCTTTAGCTATTCGAGGTCTCCTCTTTCTCCATATGAATATCAGCATCATTTTTTCCAGATCCGAGAAGAATGTTTTTGGTGTTTTGATTGGTATCGCATTGAATCTATAAATTGCTCTTGGGAGAATGGACATTTTGATGATATTGATTCTTCCAATCCATGAGCATGGAAGATGTTTCCATTTTTTGGTATCCTCTTCTATTTCTTTCTTTAAGATTTTGTAATTCTCAACGTAGAGATATTTAACATCCTTGGTTTAGTTTATTCCAAGATATCTTATTTTTTTTTTGTGGCAATTGGAATGGGATTGATCTTAGAAGCTCTCTCTCAGCCGTGGCATTGCCTGTGTATACAAAGGCTGTTGATTTTTGTGCATTGATTTTATACACTGCTACTTCGCCAGACTGTTCTATGAGTTCTAATAGTCTCTTAGTTGAGTTCTTTGGATCCCCTAAGTAAAGAATCATATCATCTGCAAAGAGGGATAGTTTGAGTTCTTCCTTCCCAATTTGTATCCCTTCAGTTTCTTTTTCTTGCCTAATAGTTCTGGCTAGAACTTCCAGAACTATATTGAATAGCAGTGGTGAGAGTGGGCATCCCTGTCTGGTACCAGATCTCAGTGGAGATGCTTCCAACTTTACCCCATTCAATAGGATACTTGCCGTGGTTTTTTAAAAATGCTTTGATTGTATTGAGGAATGTTTCTTCCATACCCAGTTTGCTTAGAGTTTTGATCATGAAAGGGGGTTGTATTTTATCAAATGCTTTCTCGCTGTCTATTGAGATAATCATATGGTTTTTCTTCTGCAGTTTGTTAATGTGGTGTATCACATTGATTGTTTTGCACACATTGAACCACCCCTGCATACCAGGGATAAATCCCACTTGGTCTGGGTGGATGATCTTTCTGATGTGTTGTTGCATTCTATTGGCGAGAATTTTATTGAGGATTTTTGCATCTATGTTCATCAGAGATATTGGTCTGTAATTATCTTTCTATGTTGCATCTTTCTCCAGCTTAGGAATTAAGGTGATGCTGGCTTCATAGAAAGAATTTGGGAGGACTACCTCTTTCGATTGTTCTGAATAGTTTGAGAAGAAATGGAGTCAGTTCTTCTTTAAATGTCTGGTAGAATTCAGCAGTGAATCCATCTGGTCCTGGGCTTTTCTTTGTTGGGAGGGCCTTTATTACTGTTTCAATTTCTGACTCAGTTATGGGTCTGTTTAGGTTTTCGATGTCTTCCTGGTTCAATTTAGGTAGTTTGCATGTGTCCAGGAATCTATCCATTTCTGATAGGTTTCCCTGTTTGCTGGCATACAAGTCCTTGTAGTAATTTCTGATGATTCTTTTTATTTCTGTGGTGTCTGTTGTTACGTTTCCGTTTTCATCTCTGATTTTATTGATTTGGGTCTTTTCTCTTCTTTTTTTAGTTAGTTGGGCCAATGGGGTGTCAATTTTGTTTATTTTTTCCAAACACCAGCTCCTCATTTGGCTGATTTTTTGTAATTTTTTTTATGGATTCAATCCTATTGATTTCTTCTCTGATTGTAATTATTTCTCATCCTCTGCTAGATTTGGTTCCGGTTTGCTGCAGATTTTATAGATCCTTGAGATGCATTGAAAGCTCATTTATTTTGTGCCTTTCTTATTTCTTGATGTAGGTACCTATTGATATAAACTTTCCTCTTAACACTGCTTTTGCTGCATCCTGTAAGTTTTGGTATGTTGTGCTGTTGTCCTCATTTACGTCCAGAAAGTTTTTGATTTCTCTTGATTTCTTCTATGTCCCATTGTTCATTCAGGAGCATGTTGTCAATCTCCATGTGTTTGCATATGCTCTAGGGATTCCTGAATTGCTAATTTCCAACTTCATTCCATTATGGTCTGAGAAGCTTCATGGTATGGTTCTAATTCTTTTGAATTTGCTGAGACTTGCTTTATGGCCTAGTATGTGGTCAATCCTAGAGAAGGTTCCATGTACTGCTGAGAAGAATGTAAAATCTTTAGCTGTAGGATTGAAAGTTCTGTAGATATCTGTTAGATCCATTTGGGCTATAGTGTCATTTAAATCTACTGTGTTCTTGTTGATTGTCTGTCCTGTTGATCTTTTTCTTTTTTTTTTTTTTAAACTTTTATTTAATGAATATAAATTTCCAAAGTACGACTTATGGATTACAATGGCTTCCCCCCCATACCGTCCCTCCCACCCACAACCCTCCCCTTTCCCACTCCCTCTCCCCTTCCATTCACATCAAGATTCATTTTCGATTATCTTAATATACAGAAGATCAGCTTAGTATACATTAAGTATGGATTTCAACAGTTTGCTCCCACACAGAAACATAAAGTGAAAAATAATAGATGATTTTTTTTAAATGATGATGAAATCAGAGCAGACCTATTGTCATGTTTAATCCCAGTGAGAGTCAAGTTGGGAATTGATAATTTCTTTTTTTTTTTCTTTTTTTTTTTTTTTTACAGAGGATCAGTTTAGTATGCATTAAGTAAGGATTTCAACAGTTTGCACCACCATAGAAACACAAAGTGAAATATATTGTTTGAGTACTCGTTATAGCATTAAATCTCAATGCACAGCACATTAAGGACAGAGATCCTACATGAGGAGTAAGTGCACAGTGACTCCTGTTGTTGACTTTACCAATTGACACTCCTGTCTATGGCATCAGTAATCTCCCTCTGCACCAGTCATGAGTTTCCAAGGCTATGGAAGCCCTCTGAGTTCTGACTCTTATCTTGTTTAGACAAGGTCATAGTAAAAGTGGAGGTTCTCTCCTCCCTTCAGAGAAAGGTACCTCCTTCTTTGATGACCTGTTTTTCCACTGGGATCTCACTCACAGAGATCTTTTGCCAGAGTGTCTTGGCTTTCCATGCCTGAAATAATCTCATGGGCTTTTCAGCCAGCTCCGAATGCCTTTAGGGCTGATTCTGAGGCCAGAGTGCTACTTAGGACATCTGCCATTCTATGAGTCTGCTGAGTATCTCACTTCCCATGTTGGATCACTCTCCCCTTTATTTATTCTATCGGTTGGTGTTAGCAGATACTAGACTTGTCTATGTGCTCCCTTTGACTCCCAGTCCCTCCACCATGACCAACTGTGAACTGAAATTGATCACTTGGGCTAGTGAGATGGCATTGGTACATGCCACCTTGATGGGATTGAATTGATCTTTTTCTAAGAGTGGAGTATTGAAGTCCCCTAGTACTATTGTATTGTACTAAGTCTCCATTTAAGTCCCTTTACATATCTTTTAAATAAACTGGTGCCCTGTAATTAGGTGCATATACATTGAAAATAGTTATATCTTCCTGTTGAATTGATCCCTTATCATTATATAGTGCCCCTCTTTGTCTCTCTTAACAGTTTTTGTGGTAAAGTTTATGTTGTCTGATATTAAGATGGCTACGCCCACTCTTTTTTCATTTCTATTGGCATGGTATATCTTTTTCCAGTCTTTCACTTTCAGTCTGCATGCATCTTTGCTGGAAAGATGTGTTTCCTGTAAGCAGCAATTAGATGGGTTTTGTAACTTATCCCATTCAGCCAATCTGTGCCTTTTAACTGGAGAGTTGAGACCATTAATGTTCAATGTGACTATTAATAGCTAGTAACTTTGCCCTGCAATTTTCCCAAAGATATTTTCTAACATATGCTTTGAACTTCCTGTGATCCTTTGCTGTGAGGTTTCCTTCCTTTACCTTCTTTCATATTGATGACCGTGTTTCTGTGTTTCTGTGTGTAACACATCTTTAAGCATGTTTTGCAGGGCTGGATGAGTGGCGACAAATTCTTTCAATTTCTGTTTGCCATGAAAGGTCTTTATTTCACCTTCATTCACAAATGAGAGCTTTGCAGGATATAATATTCTGGGTTGGCAGTTTTTCTCTCTTAGTACCTGGGCTGTATCTCGCCATTCCCTCCTAGCTTGTAGGGTTTCTGATCAGAAGTCAGCTGTGAGTCTGGAGATCCTCTGAGAGTAATCTGACATTTCTCTCTTGCACATTTTAGGATCTTTTCTTTATGTTTTATTGTGGTGAGTTTAATTACAACGTGTCGCGGTGAGGATCTATTTTGGTCATTGTTACTAGGGGTTCTATGAGCTTCCTGTACTAGGATGTCTCTGTCCTTCTCCAAACCCGGGAAGTTCTCTGCAAGTATCTCACTTCATGCCTTCAGGAACTCCTAGAACCCGAATGTTGGTTTTTTTTTTTTTAACTTTTATTTAATGATTATAAATTTCCAAAGTACGACTTATGGATTACAATGGCTTCCCCCCACCCTGATAACTTCCCTCCCACCCACAACCCTCCCCTTTCCCTCCTCCTCCCCCCTTCCATTCACATCAAGATTCATTTTCGATTCTCTTTATATACAGAAGATCAGTTTAGCATATATTAAGTAAAGATTTCAACAGTTTGCACCCACATAGAAACACAAAGTGAAAAATACTGTTTGAGTACTAGTTACAGCATTAAATCACAATGTACAGCACATTAAGGACAGAGATCCTACATGAGGAGTAAGTGCACAGTGACTCCTGTTGTTGACTTAACAAATTGACACTCTTGTTTATGGCATCAGTAATCACCCTAGGCTCTTGTCATGAGCTGCCAAGGCTATGGAAGCCCCCTGAGTTCACCGACTCTGATCATATTTAGACAAGGCCATGGTCAAGTGGACGTTATCTCCTCCCTCCAGAGAAAGGTACCTCCTTCTTTGTTGACCTGTTTTTATCACTGGGATCTCACTCGTGGAGATCTTTCATTTAGGTTTTTTGGGTTTTTTTTGTTGTTGTTGTTGTTGCTGTTGTTGTTGTTTGCCAGAGTGTCTTGGCTTTCCATGTCTGAAATATGGGCATTCAGCTGCATCCGCATGCCTTAAGGGCTGATTATGAGGCCAGAGTGCTGTTTAGGACATCTGCCATTCTATGGGTCTGCTGTGTATCTCACTTCCCATGTTGGATTATTCTCTCCCTTTTTGATTCTATCAGCTAGTATTTGCAGACACTAGTCTTGCTTATGTGATCCCTTTGGCTCTTAGTCCTATCATTATGATCAATTGTGAACAGAAATTGATCACTGGGACTAGTGAGATGGCATTGGTACCTCCCACCTTGATGGGATTGAATTGGAATCCCCTGGTATGTTTCTAACTCTACCTTTTGTGGTAAGTCAGCTTGATCATGTCCTGAATTGCACATCTCTTCCCTATCTTATTCCCACTCTTATATTTTTTTTAAATTTTTTATTTAGTAAACATAAATTTTCAAAGTACAGTTAATGGATTACGATGGCTTCCCCCCCCCCATAATTTCCCTCCCACTCACACCTCTCCCATCTCCCGCTCCCTCTCCCATTCCATTCACATCAAGATTCATTTTCAATTATCTTTGTATACAGAAGATCAATTCAGTATATATTAACTAAAGATTTCATCAGTTTGCACCCACACAGAAACACAAAGTGTAAAATACTGTTTCAGTACTAGTTATAGCATTACTTCACATTGGACATCGCACTAAGGACAGATCCCACATGAGAAGTAGGTACACAGTGACTCCTGTTGTTGACTTAACAATTTGACACTCTTGTTTATGGTTCTATTTATTTATTTATATATATTTTTTTGATTTAGGAGGGAAGTAATACCAACAGCTGAGCAGAATTGAAGGTAGTCAGCTTTCGATCTCTGCCTTCTGTGGTATACCATTCGTCTGCTTTTTCCCAAGGACCACACAAAGAATCTGTGCTGCCCTTATTGTGGGCTCAAATTCTCCTGCAGTCTCCCACCGGGTTGCCAAGGTTACTGAGTTGTAGCGTCTCTGGAGAGTACTCACGTGAACTCTGTGAGTTCTCTCGTCCACCGTCTCTTTTTTCACCACCTCAGTTCATTAGCTCCACCCTTTCACTAAGTCCTAACCTCCTGTTATTTCACGGCCCCCTCCCAGAGTCAGGTTTTTCTGTTTTACTGGGGGTGGACACAGCTCTGAGGTCGTGCACCTTTTACGTATGTCCAAAATGGCTCCTGCTCATTGTCTCCTGCTCGCCTTTGCGAGGTGGGCAGAGAGAGACCTTACCGGTCCCCCTCGCCCACCCCCTCCTATAGTTAGTCTGGTGAACTTTCCCCAGCGGGGCTTCAAGCGGTTTCCCCGCCAATGTCTCAGGTTACAGAGCTCACCTCCTCTCCAGCGCTGATGCATAGACTCTGCTGTTGGGCTTCAGAGCTGTGGATGTCCTTACTCTCCCTGCAGGTTGTCCGTGTCACATCCACTAGATCCGGAAGAGTTCCCTCTGCAATTTTTTTTTTTTTTTTGACAGGCAGGGTGGACAGTGAGAGAGAGAGACAGAGAGAATGGTCTTCCTTTGCCGTTGGTTCACCCTCAAATGGCCGCCGCGGCTGGCGCACTGTGCTGATCCGATGGCAGGAGCCAGGTGCTTCTCCTGGTCTCCCATACGTGTGCAGGGCCCAAGCACTTGGGCCATCCTCCACTGCACTCCCTGGTCACAGCAGAGAGCTGGCCTGGAAGAGGGGCAACTGGGACAGAATCCGGCGCCCCGACCGGGACTAGAACCCGGTGTGCCGGCGCCGCAGGCAGAGGATTAGCCTATTGAGCAGTGGCGCCGGCCTCCTCTGCAATTTTTTTCCCCAAGCCTTTCCCTGAGATTACCGTAATTCCACTTTTATTAACCTATCTTTTCCCAGATTATCAGTGCGCGTCCTCACTATTCTGTCATCTTGGCTCCGCCCCCCGAATCTTGACTTTTTGTATTCTTTAAAATTTACTTTCGGGGCAAGGGGTGTGGCATAGTAGGTCAAGCTGCTGCCTGTAGGGCAGTTTTCCCATATGATCTCTCTCTCAATCCTGGCTGCTCTACTTTCAATCGAGCTCCTTGTTAATGTGCCTGGGAAAGTAGCAGAGAATACCCAAGCACTTGGGCCCCTGCACACATGTGAGAAATCCAGAAGCTCCTGGTTCCTGGCTTCATCCTGGCATAGCCCTGGCTGTTGTGCTCATTTGGGAGAGTGAACCGGTGAATGGAAGACCTCTCTCTCTCTGTCTCTTCCTATGTTTACAAAAAAATGAAATACAGATAAATTTCCTTTTTAAAAGTTTTATTTATTTGAAAGGCAGAGTTGCAGATAGAGAGAGGGAAAGAGAATCTTTCATCTGCTGATTCATGCCCCAGATAGCTGGGCTAGACCAAGGCCAGGAGCCAGGAGCTTTATCCACATCTCCTACATGGGTGCAGGGGCACAAGCACTTGGACCATCCCCTACTGCTTTCCTAGGTTCATTAGCAGGGAGCTGGATCAAAAGTGGAGCAGCCAGGACTGTAACCGATGTCCCTATGGGATACTGGCATTGCAGGTGGCTGCTTAACCCTCTATACCACAATGTAGCCCCTACTTTTATTTTCAATTAACTCATTAAGTTTTTTATTTATGAGATACAATATGATTTTTTGATAGAGATATACAAAAGGCAATGATCAAATGAGAATTATTAACATTATCATCTTCTCAAAGATTTATAACCACTATGTGTTGGG
Organism: Oryctolagus cuniculus; assembly: GCF_051225735.1. Lineage (NCBI taxonomy): Eukaryota > Metazoa > Chordata > Mammalia > Lagomorpha > Leporidae > Oryctolagus > Oryctolagus cuniculus. The sequence goes on along the minus strand of NC_142871.1, from coordinate 99,927,012 downwards.
AAAATTCAAACTCTTCTAGTTATTTTGAAATATATCATAAATTGTTGTAGACTCTAGTTACCCTACTGTGCTATAGAACAGAACACATTCCTCCTAACTATATTTTGGGATTCAATTTTTTTCTTTTATTAGGATTTATTTACTTACTTGAAATATGGTTTGTAGACACACACACACACACACACACACACAGAGTGAGAGAGAGGAGGGAGGAAGGGAGGGTGGGATTTCCATCCATTGATTCAGTCTCCAAATAGCTGGGGCTGGGCCAAGGGCCAGGAATTCCATCCACATGTCTCATGTGGGTGTCAGGGACTCAAGTACTGGAGTTATCATCTGCTGCTTCCCCAGGTGCATTAGCAGGGACCTGGATTGGAAGTGGAGTTTCAAGTAGCACTAATATGACACCTGGGTATCCCTAGTGGTGGCTTAATCTGCTGCACCACCATGTCTATCCATGTCTAACCTCTTTCTATACACATCTCCTCTCTTATTCCTAGTTTTTAGTGACCACTTTGTTACTCTCTAGCATGAGATCAACTTTTTAACTTTTGACATATGTGTGAAAGCATGTGATATTTGTCTTTCTGTGCTTGGCTTATTTCATTTAACACAATGTTCTTCAGTTCCATCCATTTGTCACATACGATTGGATTTCATTATTTTGTATGGATGAATAATATTGCATTGTGGGGCCGGTGCCATGGCTCAATAGGCTAATCCTCCGCCTTGTGGTGCCGGCACACTGGGTTCTAGTCCCGCTCAGGGCACCGGATTCTGTCCTGGTTGCCCCTCTTCCAGGCCAGCTCTCTGCTGTGGCCAGGGAGTGCAGTGGAGTATGGCTCAGGTGCTTGTGCCCTGCACCCCATGGGAGACCAGGAGAAGCACCTGGCTCCTGGCTTCGGATAGGCGCGGTGTGCCGACAACAGTGCACCAGCCGGGCAGCCATTGGAGGGTGAACCAACGGCAAGGGAAGACCTTTCTCTCTGTTTCTCTCTCTCTCACTGTCCATTCTGTCTGTCCAAAAAACTAAAAAATAAAAATAATATTGCATTGTGTATATTTTCCTTTATTTACTGTATTTTCTGTATTCATCTATCCATTAGTAAAGAACTTAGTTTGGGGTGGCGCTGTGGCACAGTGGGTTACAGCCGCGGCCTGCAGTGCCAGCATCCCATAAGGGCGCTGGTTCTAGTCCCGGCTGCTCCACTTCCAATTCAGCTCTCTGCTATGGCCTGGGAAAGCAGTAAAAGATGGCCCAAGTTCTTGGGCCCCTGCACCCATGTGGGAGACCTGGAAGAAGCTTCTGGCTCCCGGCTTCGGATCAGCTCAGCTCTGGCCACTGTGGTCATTTGCGGAGTGAACCAGAGGATGGAAGATCTCTCTCTCTCTCTTTCTCTGGCTCTACCTCACTTTGTAACTTTGTCTTTCAAATAAATAAAATAAATCTTTAAAAATAGATAACTTCTGTTGATTCCACATCTTCATTATTTTGAACACAGCTGCAATAAATATGAGAGCGAAGTTATCTCTCTTTTTTATGCTGATTTCATTTTCGTTTCTTTGGAGATACACCTAGTAGTTGAATTTCTGGATAATATAGGAGTTCTATTTTTAGGTTTTTTTTTTTAGGAACATACATACTATTTTCTACAATGCCTATAACTAATTTACATTCCCACCAACAGTGTGTAAGAGTTGCTCTTACTCTTTATCTTGGCCAACATTTGCCAATTTTTCTCTTTTTCATTTAAACATTCTACAGTAGTAAAATAATATCTCTTTGTGCTTTCAATTTGCATTTCCCTGATTATCAGGGACGTTGAGCACTGTTTCATATTATTTCTTGCCATTTTTATGTATTTAGAGAAATACTCAGATAATTTGCCTGTTATTTGGATTTTTTATTGCTCTTGAATTGTTTGCATTCTTTTTTTTTTTTTTTTTTTTTGACAGGCAGAGTGGACAGTGAGAGAGAGAGACAGAAAGAAAGGTCTTCCTTTGCCGTTGGTTCACCCTCCAATGGCCGCCGCGGCCGGCGCGCTGCGGCCAGCGCACTGCACTGATCTGATGGCAGGAGCCAGGTGCTTCTCCTGGTCTCCCATGGGGTGCAGGGCCCAAGCACTTGGGCCATCCTCCACACCCTGGCCACAGCAGAGAGCTGGCCTGGAAGAGGGGCAACCGGGACAGAATCCGGCACCCCAACCGGGACTAGAACCTGGTGTGCTGGTTCCGCAAGGTAGAGGATTAGCCCATTGAGCCACGGCGGCGCTGGCCTGTTTGCATTCTTTAAATAATCTGGATATCAGCCCCTTATTGGATGAATGGCTTGTAAATACGTCCACACATTCTATCAGCTCTCTTCGCCATAGAACCTTCTTAGTTTAATGTAATCCCACTTGTCTACTTCTACTTTTGTTACCTGTGCTTTTGTAATCTTATATCCCCCCATATCAGAACAAATTATTGCATATAGTAATATCTTAAAGTGTTTCCCTCATGTTTTGTTCACAGTTGCAAGCTTTACATTTAAGTCTTTGATCCATTTTGAGTTGATTTTTGCAAAATAAAATTGGCGAGAGTTGGAAGTCTAGTATCAGTCTTTTGCATATGGATATTAAGTTTCCTCAGAAACACTGATTGAAGGAAATGTCCCTTCTTCAATGTGTCTTCCTGGCACTTTGGTCAAAAGTCTATTGACTGCAAGTACATTGATTAATTTCTGAGTTTTCTATTCTGTTGTTCTGTAGGTCTGTTTTTTATGCCAATACTATACTGCTTTGGTTATGACAGCTTTGTATAATGGTTTTAATCATGTTTTGTAATGTCTCTAGGTTCACTCTTTTGGCTCAAGATTTCTTTGGCTATTTGGCGTCTTTCACGGTTCCGTATTAATTATTTGACTGGTTTTTATATTTGTGTTCCTTTTGAGTCAATCATACTTTGAGAATACCTACTTTTCTGGTATAAAATTGTTCATAGTTTACTATTAACTTATAATATATTGTATTACTGTAAGATTGATAGTGACATTTCCTATTTCATTAACTTTTTTTATTTTTGTCATGCAAGATAAAGATACCACACTTCCACTGACAATTTAACGTATAAAATCTTTTTAAAGTTTACTTTAAAGGTTTAGTTTAAAGGTTTAGTTTTTTCTTCTTGGTTTCTATGGAACTAGACAGTTAATGCATTAATTTCTTTCTTCCTTTAATATAGAAATTAATAGCTATAAATTTGCCTATGTACACTGCAATATGCTGCATCTCACAAGTTTTGGTATGGTTTGTTTTCATCTTCATTCATTTCAAACTATTTTTCCAATTTTTCTTCTGGTTTTTCTTTGGCTCACTGATTATTTAGGTGTTTGCTTTCTGCATTATTTGTTACTACTAATCAGAGAACATACTTGCATTATTTAAAACCCTTTAAATTTAGAGACTTGTGGCCTAACTTGATATATCCTGCCAAATATGCCATGTGCACTTCAGAAAAATGTGCGTTGTTGTTGAGTGGAGTGTTCTGCAACTTTTATATCTAGATGTCTCATAATGTTGTTTCCAGTTTTCTATTTCCTTGTTGCTGCACTGTCTAGCTGTTCAATTCATTACTGATAGAGGGGTTTTGAAGTCTCTAATTCTGATTGTCAAATTCTCTTCTTCACCTTTCAATTATGTCATTTTTTGCTTTAGGCATTTTGGGACTCTGGTTATATTCATATATCCTTGAAATTATATCCTTGAAGTATTGACTTTTTTTTCATTATAAATGTCCTTTTTTTTGCTTTTTGTACTTTTTCAACTGCTTTCCCAGGCCATAGCAGAGAGCTGGATTGGAAGTGGAGCAGCTGGGACTAGAACCAGTGCCCATATGGGATGCCAGCACTGCAGACGGCAGCTTCAGCCACTATTCCTCATCATCAGCCCCAAATTGAATCATGATATATGAAAATTTTAAAATATTTTAGAGGTCAGAGGATCCTAGTTATATGAAACAACCCTACCTAGATGAAAGAGTAGAGGAAGGAGACAAGATTCTGACTTGATTGATGTCTTTACAATTAACGACAAAATAAACGATGCATGAACACTTTAGTTGAGTTGATAAATTATTTCCCAATGGAATTGTGGCTTAACCATTCTGCTATCACTACATAAGTATACAAGGATAAGTAGGTAGTTAGTAAGTATACAAGGATAAGTATTCAAGAATATAAATAAGAATACAAATAAGAATACAAGGATAAGTAGGTAGAAGGTAGGTGGTAGGATCTAGGTTTCTCACTAATGGAATTGGAGATTACAGATAAGCAAGAGGAAAAGGCTAGAGTGATCCATGTGGGTAATGGATTGGAATTGGAGACATCAGTATGAATTAATGTATAGTATGGGCATTTGTACACTGGTTATAAACACTCAAATAATTCTTTACACTTTCAGCCAAAAGGATCTAGAAAATATCACACTAGTAGCAACTATCAAACCTTGTGTCTAGATCTTAAATTCTATTAGCAGTCTCTAGTAAAAGGAACCAAGATCCATGAAAAAATGATGAGTCTAGGCCTGAAACAGACATGTCTTATAATTGCATAATGCTAGAAAATACTTCAAAAAATACCAAAATGATAGGGTGAATAGTGCTGCTCCTCAAATTCAAATCCACTCAGAATCTCAGATGTGACCTTATTTAGAAGCAGAGTTTTACTGACCTGTGAATGGTTAAGATGAGGTCTTTATAAAATTGTGTGGTTCTTATGTCCAGTGACTGGTTTGGAAGCTGGGTGTGTCCCACCAGCTGTGACACATATGCTAATATAGGATGTTAATGGGGAAGTTAGGTGAGAGGTATAGGGAACTATCAGTATTAGCAGCTTAAGATTTTTATTGTGTAAATTTAAAACTATTCTGAAATAAAATGTTAAAAAAGAAAAAAAAGCAAAAAATAAGAGGAGAATACACAGAGACACAAAGAGAATTTCATTTGAAAATGGAAACCAATACAAGAGTAAAAGCCGGCCGGCACCGTGGCTCACTAGGCTAATCCTCCGCCTTGCGGCGTCAGCACACCGGGTTCTAGTCCCAGTCAGGGCGCCGGATTCTGTCCCGGTTGCCCCTCTTCCAGGCCAGCTCTCTGCTGTGGCCAGGGAGTGCAGTGGAGGATGGCCCAAGTGCTTGGGCCCTGCACCCCATGGGAGACCAGGAGAAGTACCTGGCTCCTGCCATCGGATCAATGCAATGCCGCGCTGGCCGCGGCGGCCATTGGAGGGTGAACCAATGGCAAAAGGAAGACCTTTCTCTCTGTCTCTCTCTCTCACTGTCCACTCTGCCTGTCAAAAAAAAAAAAAAACAAAAAAAAAAAAAACAAAAGCCTACAAATCAAACTACGGATTGCCAGCAACCAGCAGAAGATGAAAGACATGAAGGTTCTTCTCTGCAGCTTCAGGGAAAGCATGGTCATGCGCCAATATTTTGAATTTGGACTTCTTTGTTACAGAAGCCCTAGATAAATAAAATGAGGATGCATATCAAAGGGAAAAACTCACTTGAAATAGAGCCCAATGGCCAAAGCTAGAAAAATTTAAGCAACAAAATAAATAACTAGTATTGGATTATAATCTGAAATATTAAATAAATATGCATTTTATTCTACACACATATAAATAAATAAGTAAATAAATATATGCAGAGAAGAGACAAATTTCCCATACAGGTGAATTTCAAATAACTTATATAGATATTGTACTTTAAAATAGCTAGAACATTGTCCCCACCAATTCCTTAAATGTGAGATATGCATAGTGATTTTATTCCTAAATATTATAGTAGGAAATATAACTTTATAGCAGAGAAACCTGACCAAAAAACATAAGCTAGATGATCAAATTTAATATAAAAAATAAGTCATATTGATAACATGTGCCTAAAATAAAATGTAATAAAAATGACATGTTACAATTATGATATTTCTCACAAGATCATCTAACTCCCATTAAATCATGACAAAAGCATCCGATAAATCCCAATTGTTGGAAATTCTGCACAAACTTGAGCAACTCCTCAAAACTTTCAAGATCAGGGGCTGACATTGTGGTGTGGTGGGAAAAGCCACCACCTGCCACACCAGCATGCCATATGGACACTGGCTCATGTCCTAGCTGCTCAATTTCTGATCCATATATTTACTGATTTATACATCAGAAAAAAAAACAAAGAACTTTGAATTAAAGATCTTTCATCCAAAAATGTATCTATTTTCTTTTATTTTTATGGATGTTTTCACTGGATATAGAAAGATAGGTGAGCAGTTTTCTTTTTTAAGATTTATTCACTTATTTGAAATCCAGAGTTAAAGAGAGAGAGAGAGAATCTTCCATCCACTGGTTCACTCCTCAGATGGCTGTAATGGCCGGGGTTGGGCCAAGACAAAGCCAGGAATCAGGAGCTTCTTCTTGGTCTTCCATGTGGGTGGCAAGGGCCCAAACACTTGGACCACCTTCTGTTGCTTTTCCCAGGCCATTAGCAGGAAGCTGTATCATAAGTGGAGCCCAGGACAAAAACCTGGCCTGTATGGGATGCCAGCATCACAGGCGGTGGCTTTACCTGCTATGTCACAATGCTGGACTGCCAGGTTTTTTTCACAGGTATTTACATATATTTAAAATGACAAGTTGTCTCATTTTCTGTAGAAATTGTTTCTAAGGATAATGTTTATTTGATCCTCTGTTTTGTTGTGTGTTGTAAGTTATTGTTCATGGAAGCTTTTAGGTTTTTCCTTTATCTTTGGTTTTTAGTTGTTTTACTTTTATAAGTCTTAGGGATCACTGAGCTGCTTAAATTGATAAAAACCCTCCAGAAATTAGGTATAGAAGGAACATTTCTCAAAATAATAAAGACTATATATCACAAACCAACCATCAATATCATACTGATTGAGGAAAAGTTGAAAGCATTTCCCCTCGGATCTGGAACAAGATAAGGACAGCGATTTTCACCACCCTTACTCAAGATAGTCCTGGAAATTTTTTTTAAAGATTTTATTTATTTATTTGAAAGGTAGAGTTACAACAGTGAGAGGGAGAGACAGAGAGAAAGAGAGGTCTTCCATCCATTGGTTCACTTCCCAATGGCTGCAACGGCCGGAGCTACACCGATCCGAAGCCAAGAGCCAGGTGCTTCTTCCCAATCTCCCATGTGGATACAGGGGCCAAGGACTTTTGGGCCATCTTCTCCTGCTTTCTCAGGCCACAGCAGAGAGCTGGACTGGAAGAGGAGCAGCCAGGACTAGAACCGTCGCCGATATGGGATGCCAGCACTGCAAGTGGAGAATTAACCTACTGCGCCATGGCTCTGGCCCCGTCCTGGAAGTTTTAACAAGAACAATTAAGGAAGAGAAAGAAATAAAGGGCATCAACATTGGAATAGAGGAAGTCAAATTATCCAAATGACATGATGTTGTACATGGAAAAGCCTAAATACTCCACCAAAAAGCTGTCAGAATTGATAAATCAACTCAGTAAAGTTGCAGATTACAAAATAAACATTCAAAAAACGGGAGCTTTTTTGAATGCTAATGAAGAATTCACAGAAAGAGAATTCAAGAAAAGAATTCTATTCATATTAGCCACAAAAAATCAAATATTTAGGAATAAATTTAACCAAAGAAGTGAAATACCTTTACAATGAAAATTATCAAACATTGATGAAAGAAATCAACAGGAACACATAAAAATGCAAAGATACTCTTTGTTCATGGATTGGGAGAATCAGTATATTAAAATGTCTACATTACTTAAAGCAATCTACAGATTTAATGAAATGTGTGTGAAAATACCAATGACATTCTTTACAGAGATAGAAAAAGCAATCCTAAAATTCACATGGTATCACGAAAAACTCAGAATAGCCAAAGCCATCCTGAACAAGAAAAATCAAGCTAGAGGCACCTCAGTACCTGACTTTAAACATACCAGAAGGCTATAGTAATCAAAACAGCATAAAAACCCATACATAGATCAGTGGAACAGAACAGAGAGCCCTTGTCTCTGCTGTTGAGGAACAGTGTATTTTTCTGCATGCTATCTGTTGAACACTCTGTTTAATCTTATAATCATAAAGAAAACTGAAAAAGATCTTTGTAAAGATTAAGAGAGGGAATAGAAGAGGAAGAAAGAGGAGAATGAAGGGTGGGAACATGGGTGGGAAGTATTATGTTTCTAAATTAGTATATATGAAATTTGTATACCTTAAATAAAATTTAAAAATAAAATATGTTATCTCAAAAACTAAAAATAAAGGATAGAGAGAAACGTAAAAGGAAAGAGGGTAGCTGGGGCTGGCGTTGGGTGTAGTGGGTAAAGGCTCCACCTGCAGTGTCAGCATCCCATATTGGCTCCCTTTCAAGACCCAGCTGCTCTATTTCTGATCCAGCTCTCTGCTACGGCCTGGGAAAGCAGTGGAAGATGGCCCAAGTCCTTGGGCCCCTGCACCAGCATGGGAGACCCGGAGGAAGCTCCTGGCTCCTGGCTTCAGATCGGCACAGCTCTGGCCGTTGTGTCCATTTGGAGAGTGAACCAGCAGGTAGAAGATCTCTGTCCCTGTCTCTGCCTCTGCCTCTCTGTAACTCTGCCTTTCAAACAGATAAATAAAAATTCTAAAAAAAAAAAAAAAAAAAAAAGAAAGAAAGAGGGTAGGAAGAACAGAGAGGGGAGGAGGAGAAATATTATATTCTTAGAATTTTATCTACAAATCCTATTGAATTTGTTAAAAACTAATTAAAAATAAAATACATTTATAAATTTGTATTTTCAAAAGTATATTTTGGTAACTTTATTCAAATATTTTTTCTGCTCTTATCATCTCTTTCTTCTTTAAAGACTCTAATTGTATATATGTTAAGACTACATAATATTGTTTTGAAGTCCTTTGAGACTGTTCATTTTTTTCTATCATTTCATCTCTGTTTTCCACACAAATTCATTTCTATTGCTCTAATTCCCACTTTACTAACCATTATATCTTCCTTCTGTTCTTCAGCCCATGAGTGAGTTTTTAATTATAGTTATTACACTTTCTGTTTATTGAATCTCCATTTTGTCCTTTTGGTTTTTTCTTCACTTTTCCCTGTCAAGATTCCCTATTCCTTTATTCACCATAATTGCACTTTCCTTTTAGTTCTTTTTTTTTTTTTTTTTAAGATTTTACTTATTTGAAAGAGTTACAGACAGTGAGACAGAGAGACAGAGAGAAAGGTCTTCCTTCTGTTGGTTCACACCCCAAATGGCCACAACGGCCGAAGCCAGGAGCCAAGTGCTTCTTCCTGGTCTCCCAAGTAGGTGCAGGGGCCCAAGGACTTGATCTTCACTGCTTTCCCAGGTCACAGCAGAGAGCTGGACTGGAAGAGGAGCAGCCAGGACTAGAACCAGTGTCCTTGCGGGACGCCAGCGCCGCAGGCGGAGGATTAACCTACTGCGCCATAGCGCCGGCCCCCCTTTTAATTCTTGAGTATGTTTATTATAACGTCTTTCAGTTGTCATTTACTAGTTCTAACATCCACATCGTCTTGGGGCCTGTTTCTATTGGCTGATTTTGCCCTTGCCTAGGAGCCTCTTTTTCTCATGTTTAGTAATTTTTATTTTTTACCCTGAAATTTATGTATCAGAAAAACTGAATTCTGCTATTGGCTTCTGAATAACATTGGTTTTTGCTTTTGCACAGTTCCTTCAGTTGGACTAAAGCTTCAAGCTGTTTTCCTTGTAGTTAGCAGCAACTGAAATCTCAGTCTCTCAGCTTTTTAGGCACCTTGTAATGTTTCTCATGCTTGCACAGGTCAGGGTTCCATCAAGGATTTGGATAGACTTTTGTTTAGATAGTTTCTGGGTTGTGCATGTTGTAAGTCTCTCCTTTTTAGGACATTCTTCTGATTGTCCAATGATGATGATAGTATCAAAATCCATACTTAAACTTTTCGAGTTAGGAAGCCAGTGGTTTTACTGCTCCAGTTCTAGCTTCCTGGAATGGTAGGCTAGTTTTACTTTCAGGTTTTGGTTTGTTAAAGATGGAAATGTATCAACCAGTTAAATATTTCCTTAAATTAAATCCTTAGTTTTTTTGGAAGACCTTTATAGGGAGAATTTTTTAAGGTCATATATTTTATTTATTTATTTTTTTAATTTCTCAAATCCATATAGGTTTCCCCTCACCATCTGCAACCAAGTCTGTGGGAGGCAAGTTTAGTTCTGTGGTTCACCCTTTACAAGTGAGTATTGCCCTTTGGGAGTTCTGGTTTTATAATAGGGTGAGTAATCTAAGATTCTTTTCATAAGTTTCTTTTCATAACCATTATCTTCTGAATTCGCTCTATTCCTACCTTCAATTTCATCTTGAGCATCTTTTTTACTTGACTTCTGACTTTTCCCTTAGGACTCATTCAGTTGATCATTTAGAAAGATGTATTTTTAGACAGGTATAAAGTGTTTGATAACTGAAAAGTCTCCAGGCTAATATACACTGTTGACAAAAAAGGAGTTCTTCATTAAAATTTTAAGGTACTTATGTTTGTGTTCAAATCCCATGGTTGACAGTGTTATCAGAGAAATAACTTGCTGTACTTAAAAGAAAGGGTTTTTGGGATAGTGGCTTGCACAGTGTGTAAAGCAGAGATTTAGCACTTTTAATGATACACATCCATAAGCTATCAGGATTATGCTGAGTCTTGCATTCCCTTCTGAAGTGTTAAAATGTGTTTATCATGGCCAGTGCAGCGGCTCAGTAGGCTAATCCTCCGCCTGCGGCACCGGCACCCTGGGTTCTAGTCCCGGTCAGGGCACCAGATTCTGTCCCGGTTGCCCCTCTTCCAGGCCAGCTCTCTGCTGTGGCCCAGGAGTGCGGTGGAGGATGGCTCAAGTCCTTGGGCCCTGCACCCCATGGGAGACCAGGAGAAGCAACTGACTCCTGCCTTCAGATCAGCCCGGTGCGCCAGCCGCAGTGACCGTTGCGGGGTGAACCAACGGAAAAAGGAAGACCTTTCTCTCTGTCTCTCTCTCTCACTGTCCACTCTGCCTGTCAAAAAAAAAAAAAAGTGTTTATCACTGCTGATCATGCTACTAACTTTCTTGGAACAAAGTGAGGGATACCACCTATCTATAAAGATAGATAACATTAAGTAAGACTGCTGAAGGATTGAATTATGTCTATCTCAAGAATACTTCTGTTTCTAGGAATTTGTTAATTCAGAGAGTTTTTTTTTTTTAAGGTGCACAAAGTAATAAAATTTATTTAAAAGGTGATAGAGTGAGCACGAGTTGCCCCACACATCGTGAGTGAATTCAGAGAGTTTTGATCAGAAGAATATGATCCTACTACTTCACTTAAATGAAAGAAAATTTGATTGGTCACCTAATCCATTCATGCCTCTCCAGCAAAATGACAATGAAATTGCTTCTTAAACATTGAAATGTATTTTATTTAAAGATTTCCTAAGGGACTGGTGCTGGGGTATAGCGGGTTAAGCTAGCCATCTGCATTGCCTGTATCCCATATGCACTCTGGTTTGAATCCAGGCTGTTCCACTTCTGATCCAGCTCCTTGCTAATGCACCTGGGAAAGCAGTGGAAAATGGTCCAAGTGCCTTGGTACCCCCACCCATGTTAGAGACCTGGGTGAAGCTCCTGGCTCCTGGCTCCTGGCTTTGGGCATTTGAGGAGTGAACCGGCTGACAAAAGTTCTCTCTGTTATTCTCTCTCTGTGACTCTGACTTTGACTTAAATAAATAAATCTTTCAAAAAATATTTCCTAAGAAAACCACACTTTTAAAGCCTAGTTGTAATACTTATCATCTCTGAATGTGAAGAATATTCTTCCAATATATAGCCTAAAGCGCATTTTTGCCTACCTTGTCTATTGCCTCTTAGTTTCTCAGTCATCTGTGTAACTACAGAGAAATGGCAAAAATATTTGTAAATATTTAGAAAAAAGTGGTACTAATTTCTTCTTCTGCCTATAGGCAGTAAATAAAGTCACAGTCACTTTAAGAGAAAGTGATGGCATAGCTCTTAGGCTATCTGCCGCTGTCATATCGGATACTAAGATAAAACCATCACTCCTGACCCACCTGTGCTTTGAAAATGGTTAAAGCAGCTTATTAAATGTTTCTAAGGGGAAAGAAAAAGGTAATGCAACCATAATTTCTAACACTTTCTCCATACTCTAAATTCTGTAGTAGTCTTTTCCTTCTCTGAGTATTATACTTAATACAATACTCGACGCTAGCTATTAAATAGGTCTTCTTTTATTCTCCACAAAGCAAGTTGATCCCAATTTCTTTCATCTCTTCTTGCAAATTCAATTTTCTTATGCTTTAGTGATGTTAGTGGCTTTTCTCTGAAATCTTCTGAGTGCTGTGTTCCCCTTGAGATGAGTCATCACCATCATCCCTTCCAGTTTTAAGAAACACACGCACACACATGCACTCCAGCCTGCGAGGCTTTCCAGTGTATGTAGACTGATACTGCTACAACTTTTAATTCCTGCTTCACTTAGAGATTTTTAAGATTTACTAAGTGTAGGGAGCAATAAACTAAAGATTTTCTGACATTCAAATCCTTTCAGGCTAAGACAACAATGAAGAGGAAAGAAGACTCATAGGGTGAACCATAGAATTTCAGAGTTGACATACAGGCATGTATGTGACATTTTAAACTCTAAATCAAATTCTTTTTTTTTTGATTGTGAAATAGAGAAAACATGAAATTTACCATTTTAACAGTACAGTGCAGTGGCACTTGATTCATCCACAATACTGTGCAACCATCACAGCTAAATAGGTCCAGAACATTTTTCTCACTCCAAAATGAACCTAGTACCTGTGACTCTGTCATTCTCATTATTTCATCCCCTCAGTTTCTGACTACTACTAATCCTCTCACTCTCTCTCTCTCTCTCTCTCTCTCACTAATCTACTTTCTCTATTCTGGCTGTTTCATATTAAAAGAATCAGAACATAGGTGGCATTTTACATCTAAATTTCTTTCATTCAACATAATGCTTTCAAGTTTCATCCATGTTGTAGTATCTTCATTCTTTTTATAATGGAATTTATCAATTTTTTTAGTTAATGGAAATTAGTGTTGTTTCCATTTTGGGGCCACTATGAATACTGTTGCTATAGATATTCTCTTGTAAGTTTTGCTTGACTGAATATCTGTATGTTTTAAATTCTTTCGGGTACAAACCTAGGAGTGGAATTGCTGTGTCTCGGCAGTTCTGTGTTTAGCTTACGGAGGGACTAACAATCTCCTTTCACAGAAGCTGCACCACTTTACATTCCCAGCAGGAAAGCACAAAGATTCCTGTTTCTCCACAAACTCACCAACATGTGTTCTTTTTTTAAAAAAAAAAAAAACCAGTCATTTTAATCTGTTATCTCATTGTGGTTTTTTTTTTTTTTTTTTAATCTTTTATTTAATGAATATAAATTTCCAAAGTACGTCTCATGGGTTACAATGGCCTTCCCCCCCATACCGTCCCTCCCACCCACCACCCTCCCCTTTCCCACTCCCTCTCCCCTTCCATTCACATCAAGATTCATTTTCGATTATCTTAGTATACAGAAGATCAGCCCAGTATACCTTAAGTAAGGATTTCAACAGTTTGTTCCCACACAGAAACATAAAGTGAAAAATAATAGATGATTTTTTTTAAATGATGATGAAATCAGATCAGACCTATTGTCATGTTTAATCCCAGTGAGAGTCAAGTTGGGAATTGATAGTTTCTTTTCTTTTTTTTTTTTTTTTTTTTAACAGAAGATCAGTTTAGTGTACATTAAGTAAAGATTTCAACAGTTTGCACCCCCATAGAAACACAAAGTGAAATATACTGTTTGAGTACTCGTTATAGCATTAAGCCTCAGTGTACAGCACATTAAGGACAGAGATCCTACATGAGGAGTAAGTGCACAGTGACTCCTGTTGTTGACTTTACAAATTGACACTCCTGTTTATGGCATCAGCAATCTCCCTATGCACCAGTCATGAGTTTCCAAGGCTATGGAAGCCCCTTGAGTTCTCCGACTCTTATCTTGTTTAGACAAGGTCATAGTCAAAGTGGAGGTTCTCTCCTCCCTTCAGAGAAAGGCACCTCCCTCTTTGAAGACCTGTTCTTTCCACTGGGATCTCACTCACAGAGATCTTTTTGCCAGAGTGTCTTGGCTTTCCATGCCTGAAATACTCTCATGGGCTTTTCAGCCAGATCCGAGTGCCTTTAGGGCTGATTCTGAGGCCAGAGTGCTATTTAGGACATCTGCCATTCTATGAGTCTGCTGAGTATCTCACTTCCCATGTTGGATCACTCTCCCCTTTATTTATTCTATCGGTTAGTGTTAGCAGATACTAGACTTGTTTATGTGCTCCCTTTGACTCTTAGTCCTTTCATTATGATCAATTGTGAACTGAAATTGATCACTTGGAATAGTGAGATGGCATTGGCACATGCCACCCTGATGGGATTGAATTGGAATCCCCTAGTATGTTTCCAACTCTACCAATTGGGGCAAGTCAGCCCGAGCATGCCCCAAATTATACATCTCCTCCCTCTCTCATTCCCACTTTCACGTTTAACAGGGATCACACTTCAGCCAATTTTCAACACCTAAGAATAACTGTGTGACAACTACAGAATTAAACCAGTCATATTAAGTAGAACAGACAAAAAAAAAAATACTATGAGGGATAATGTATTAAGTTGTCCATTAGCAGTCAGGGCTATGCTGATCAAGTCACCATTTCTCATAGTGTCCATTTCACTTCAGGAGGTTTCCTTTTTGGTGTTCAGTCAGTTGTCACCGATCAGGGAGAACATATGGTATTTGTCCCTTTGGGACTGGCTTACTTCACTCAGCATGATGTGTTCCAGATTCCTCCATTTTGTTGCAAATGACTGGATTTCGTTGTTTCTTACTGCGGTATAGTATTCTAAAGAATACATATCCCATAATTTCTTTATCCAGTCAACCATTGATGGGCATTTAGGTTGGTTCCAGGTCTTGGCTATTGTGAATTGTGCTGCAATAAACATTAGGGTGCAGACCGCTTTTTTCTTTATCAATTTAAACTCCTTTGGGTAAATTCCAAGGAGTGGGATGGCTGGGTCGAACGGTAGGGTTATATTCAGGTTTCTGAGGAATCTCCAGACTGATTTCCATAACGTGCATTTCCCTAAAGGCAAATGACACTGAACATCATCTCATGCACTTATTGGCTGCTTGCATATCTTTCTCAGAGGAATGCCTTTTATGTTGTTGGTGTATTTTTGTCATTGTTGCTGATGGTATATTTTTTAAAATTGTATACTTGTTGAGTTGTAAGAATGTTTTATATATTCTCAACTCTAGACTTTTATCAGTTATATGACTTGAAATTCTTTTTACCAAATTTTGCATTGTCTGTTTATAGTTCTCCTATGTTGAACACACTTTTTAATTTTTGTTAAACCCATTTTATTTAATTTTTTGCTGTTGCTCATGGATTAGTATGACACCTAAACATTCATTACCAAAGCTAGATCATGAAGACATCACTCCTATGATTACTTCTAGGACTTCTATAATGTTTAGAATTTAACATTTATATATTTTTCCCACATTGAGGTAAGTTTTATATGAAGTGATGTAGGAACATCATTCTTTTGAGTGTGGCTATCCAGTTGTTCCAGCACCATTTGTTAAAAAGACTCTTCTGCCATTGAATGATGTGGGCACCCTTGTCAAAAATCAGTTGACAATACATATGAATTTATTTCTGAACTTTGTATTCTATGGATCTAAATATTTATGCCATATCAATATCAAAATATTTTAACTAATGTAGCTGTATAGTACAATTTGAAATTTGAAAGTGTAAGTCTTAAATTCGCCAAACCATGAACAAGAGCTATCTTTCCTTTTTATTATTTGATGTCTTTTGGCATTGTATCACAGTTTTCAGTGTACAACTTTTCACCTCATTGGCTAAATTTATTCCTAAATATTTTGGATCCTTTTGTTAGAGATACTTTTCTTTTTCTCAATTTTTTAATTCACCACTTACTACATTATTAAAATATAATGAATTTTTGTGAGTTGATTTTATGCCTCATAACTTTGGGTAAGATTTTGTTCATTCTCATGAGGTGTTTGGGGGGTTGTTTTATTTGTTTTGGTGTGTGTGAAATATTTGTGAGTGTCTTTGAATAAAATAGTATCATCTGTGAGCAGAAATGGCTTTGCTTCTTCTTTTCTAGTATGGACATGTTTGCTTTCTTTATCTTTCCTAATTGTTCTGAGAAATATTGAATCAAAGTGACAAAAGCAAGCATTATTGTCTTGCTCCTGATCTAAGGTGGAATGCTTTCGATCTTTTGTCACATTATTATTTTGTCTGTAGATTTTTCAAAAACATCTCTTAACATTTGGAATGAATTTCATTCTATTTGTAACTTATTGAATATTTTGTTACATATTTAGCAAATGAAGAGTTGTGAAAATTTATCAAGTGCTTTGCTGCAACAATTGACATACCTTCCCCTTTACTCTCTGTGATTCATTTTTGAATGTTGAAACATCCATGAATTCCTGGGATAAATCCCATATGATCATGGTGTACATTCCTTTAACATTCTACTGCATTTAGTTTATAAGTATTTTTATTTTTGACAGGCAGAGTGGACAGTGAGAGACAAAGAGAGACAGAGAGAAAGGTCTTCTTTTTTCCATTGGTTCACCCCCCAATGGCCACTGCGGCTGGCACACTGCGGCCAGCACACCGCGCTGATCCAAAGCCAGGAGCCAGGTGCTTCTCCTGGTCTCCCATGGGGTGCAGGGCCCAAGGACTTGGGTCATCCTCCACTGCACTCCTGGGCCACAGCAGAGAGCTGGACTGGAAGAGAAGCAACCGGGACAGAATCTGGTGCCCTGACCGGGACTAGAACCTGGGGTGCCACCGCTGCAGGCAGAGGATTAGCTGGCCAGTTTGTTTTTTTTGTTTTTTTGTTTTGTTTTGTTTTTTTTTTTTTTTTTTTTTTTTTTTTTTTTTTTTTTAGCATTGTTGTATTCCCTATTGGCCTATCCTTGTCTTGAGTTCCAAGTCATGATGGTCTCTGATGGAACAAAGATATAAGCCTCAGTCATTCTAGCTCAATGCCCAAAAGACAGATAAATATAGGAATTATTCCTTGTCCCTGAATCTCGATTTGATCTCACACCCTATTGTTTTTATACCCCACTCCCACATTCTTCCCCAGGTTTGGAGGCCTGGTGGCTACTTGAAAGACCAGTATGGAGGAATTCACCTTTGCCTACTGCACCCTACCCTCACAGCTACCCCTAGCCCACCTAAGATATAAAAAGGTTGAGACCCTCTGCCACCTGTCCAGTCTGTGCACACCAGCATTTGGTCACCCACCTCTGCAGATTTATTTTCTCTGAATACATTCAGTCTGGCTCTACATTCACACCCTGCCTGTTCTCTGTCCTGCAACTCTTTCCCTAACATTTTGGTGCCCCGTGTGAGGAGGCACCAATCTGTACCTCTTTTCCTAACAGTCCCAAACGATGAATTAGGCAGTAATTCTCTGTCTTCTGTTTTTTAATAAAAATTTCTTCATTCATTCTGCTTTCTGCTCCGTGGATTCAATTATTTCAATTGTCCTATCTTCAAGTTCAGTGATTTTTTTTCTTCTGCCTGCTCATGTCTGTTGTTGATACTCTCTAGCAAAATTTTAATGTTAACTACATTGTTTTTCAACTCCAGTATTTCTATTTGAAATTCTGGAACTGAAAAAAAAATTAACATTATTGACAATTTCTATTGATATTCCTCTTCCTTACTTCCTTTTTTGTCCATTGTTTTCTCTAGTTTTATGAGCAAATATAAGAGACCAAATTTAAAATATAAGTCCAATATCTGAGATTTTCAGAAATAGTTTCTATTCTTTCTTTTTGTGTAAGTAAATGGGCCATTCTTTCTTGCTTCTTTGCGTGCCTCCTAGTTTTTGTTGACAACTTGATATTTGAAATATTTTAAGGTGGTAACTTGGAAGACAGATTCTCCTCTCTCCCTAGGACTTGTGGTTGCTATTTGTGCAGTTTCTTCAGTTAGTGACTTTTGAAAACTATTTTTATGAAAACTATTATGATGTATTGCTTTTGGTTGCTAAACTCTCTAAATTCCTGGACCCAAGACAAAAAAGAAAGAAAGAAAAAGTCTTCAGTCTTAGCAGCTGGGTTTTGTCTGTTTGTTGGGACCCATTTTAGTGATTAAACAAGGTATTTGCATCTCTGCAATGGCTTTTTATTCCTTTTTGCATCGAGCCTGAAGGTCAGCCAAGATGAGTGTAGAATCTTTTCACATTTTTTTCTGGGGTGATTCTAACTATGGACATAAGTATGGTATTGTAGGCTCCTTAGTTTATAATAAAAGTTTTTTTTAAAAAGATTTATTTATTTATTTGAAAGTTAGAGTTACACAGAGAGAGAAGGAGAGGCAGAGACAAAGAGGTCTTGCATCCACTGGTTCACCTCCCAATTGGCCAAAATGGCCAGAGTTGTGCTGATCCAAAGCCAGGAACCAGGAGCTTCTTCTGGGTTTCCTACGCAGGTACAGGGGCCCACGGTCTTGGGCCATCTTCTACTGCTTTCCCAGGCCATAGCAGAGAGCTGGCTTGGAAGTGGAGCAGCCAGGACTTGAACCAGCGCCCATATGGGATGCCGGCACTGCAGGTGGTGGCTTTACCCACTATGCTACAGCGCCAGCCCCTAAAAATTTTCTAAGCCCTTATTTCTCAAAAGCATTTCACCTACCTTGCTCACTAGGCTTTCCAGCATATGTCTCAACTATTAGCATGTGTCTCAGGGAACGTTAGATAATGCATTGGCTTTAAACATTTTGGCCACCACGCTCTGTACAGCTATGTTGCTGTTCTTACCCTGAAAGAGTTCTGAGTTAGAAAAAAAAAAAAAAAAGGCAGCCATATATGGCTGCAGGGAACCCCCATACAAGTCAATATAAACAATAACATTCTTTGGGAACGAGGTCCGGTCTGCTCTCACTAACCCCAGAAACCCCCAGTGGGACTGTGGGCTGTTATCTTCAAGACCACTAGTGAGCTAAGTAAAATTGGTTAGGTCCAGGATGAGTTAAAATGTCGTAAAGGGGCCAGTACTGTGGTACAGTTGGTTAATCCTCCACCTGCGGCACCAGCATCCCATAAGGGTGACGATTCTAGTCCCGGCTGCTCCTTTTCTAATCCAGCTCTCTGCTATGGCCTGGGAAAGCTGTAGAAGATGGCCCAAGCGCTTGGGTCCCTGCACTCACATGGGAGACCTGGAAACTCCTGGTCCCCAGCTTTGGATTTTCCCAGCTTCGGCTGTCGTGGCCATTTGGGGAGTGAACCAGTGGATGGAAGACCTTTCTCTCTGTCTTTCCCTTTCACTGTCTGTAACTCTGCCTCCTAAATAAATAAATAAAATCTTTTTTTTAAAAGTCATAAAGATCTTTTGCTAATCTTCATTTTCCTTTTTCCTTGGTAAAATGTAAGCTCTCCCAATTTTCTGGAGTTCTGAAAAATTTGTTTTTCGACAGGTTTGGTATATTTGCCAGTGTTTTTGAGGAAGAATGTGTTCCTGAAATTACCTATTGCCATGATTTTTCTGTCATCTCTCCTAACATTTTCTTTTAACTTTCTTACATATATCAGATATATTTGAATAGATATATAATAGAAACTAATTTTTCATTCAAAAGATTTTTATTATGTAATATATAGTAAAAAGACCCTAAAAAAGAATATATAACCATGAATAACATACCTTAAAACCTTTTTCAGGAGCTTATATGCTTCTGAGAATACTTTAAATATCAAAGCTACTGAGTCAACTAAGGGCTGTGAAACAATGCCAAATTTTGTAAATAAAGATTTATTGGAATACAATAACACCGTTTTCTTTACATTTTCCTCTCTCTTATGAAGTACAACAGCAGAAATTAATTTCAATGATGCTGAAAATATTTACATTTCTCCCTTTTCAGGAAATGTTTTCAGATTCCAAAATTAACCTATTAATACTAATTTTTGAGGAGGAAAAGAACAGAGCACCTATTTTATACAAAAGTTTATATATCTTACGATTACATTCATTTCAATATATAAGGAGAAGAAGTTATTAAAGGATACTTATTTGACTTCAATGTGGCAATAACATGTATTAATATAAAAGAGAATACTATATGGGAAATATTGATATATTTACTTTTTAATTAATTGCAACTCAACTTTTTTATTTGAAACAGATTTTAATATAATTTGTGCATTACTGTATTTTGAAACTTCTTATATAATTCTGAATTGAAAATCAGAGTCTGGTTGTGGGCAATAGCATAGCTCTAAAATTGGGCAACATCATAGAAGGGGTATTCCAAATGTATAGGGTAGACTCAACATAAAATGAAGAGAATTCATATGTAGTAAGCCAGAGAACATTATACAGCTTTGTGGAGATTAATTTAGAAGCATAGGCACTTAAGAGCAGACGTGGTATTGACCAATGTGCTCAAACTTAAAAACAAGTAAGTCTGCCCAGAGATACAAGGATTATCTTGCTGAGCTCAGGAAGCAAAAGAATTTCATGATTATTTGTCATTAACACAATGTACTTCAGGGAGCATGCAGTTGTGCTTATTGGAAAGAAGGTATTCATATTATATTAGAATTTGCACAAAAGTAGGACCTAAGAAACTGAAAAAGAATTAGGCCTATCAAAACTCTTTTAGTGCAACTCTCTCCAACACACCTCTAATCACAGTATTTTTCCCTTTCTGAGCACAGAGACTGGAGGTAAGCATCTTTTCTTAGCATCCTAGAGTACTGAGACCAGAGTTAGACAGTTCAGTAAAGAGTACTTGAACTCACTTAAAAAATCTGAAATACATATTGCCACCAACCTCCAGGAATATTGCTGGCTCATTAAAAGGTATAAATCAACCCTTTGTCTGTTGCATAGTTTGCAAATATTTTTTCCCATTCTGTCGGTTGTCTTTTCACTCTCCTCACTGTTTCTTTTGCAGTACAGAAACTTCTCAATTTGATGCAATCCCAATAGTTGATTTTGGCTTTGACTGCCTGTGCCTCCCGGGTCTTTTCCAGAAATTCTTTGCCTGTGCCAATATCTTGAAGGGTTTCTCCAATGTTCTCTAGTAACTTGATGGTGTCAGGTCGTAGATTTAGGTCTTTAATCCATGTGGAGTGGATTTTTGTGTAAGGTGTAAGGTAGGGGTCTTGCTTCATGATTCTGCACGTGGAAATCCAATTTTCCCAGCACCATTTATTGAATAGACTGTCCTTGCTCCAGGAATTAGTTTTAGATCCTTGATCAAATATAAGTTGGCTGTAGATGTTTGGGTTGATTTCTGGTGTTTCAATTCTGTTCCATTGGTCTATCCATCTGTTTCTGTACCAGTACCATGCTGTTTTGATTACAACTGCCCTGTAGTATGTCCTGAAATCTGGTATTGTGATGCCTCCGGCTTTGTTTTTGTTGTACAAGATTGCTTTAGCTATTCGAGGTCTCTTGTGCCTCCATATAAATTTCAGCACCATTTTTTCCAGATCTGAGAAGAAGGTCTTCGGTATCTTGATTGGTATTGCATTGAATCTGTAAATTGCTTTTGGGAGAATGGACATTTTGATGATATTGATTCTTCCAATCCATGAGCATGGAAGATTTTTCCATTTCTTGGTATCCTCTTCTATTTCTTTCTTTAAGGTTTTGTAATTTTCATCGTAGAGATCTTTAACGTCTTTGGTTAAGTTTATTCCAAGGTATTTGATTGTTTTTGTAGCTATTGTGAATGGGATTGATCTTAGAAGTTCTTCCTCAGCCATGGCATTGTCTGTGTATACAAAGGCTGTTGATTTTTGTGCATTGATTTTATACCCTGCTACTTTGCCAAACTCTTCTATGAGTTCCAATAGTCTCTTAGTAGAGTTCTTTGGGTCCTCTAAATAAAGAATCATGTCATCTGCAAAGAGGGATAGTTTGAGCTCTTCCTTCCCAATTTGTATCCCTTTAATTTCTTTTTCTTGCCTAATAGCTCTGGCTAGATTAGGGTTAATAACCAGAATCTACAAAGAGATCAAGCAACTCCACAAAAACAAAACCAACAACCCACTTAAGAGATGGGCCAAGGACCTCAATAGACATTTTTCAAAAGAGGAAATCCAAATGGCCAACAGGCACATGAAAAAATGTTCAAGGTCATTAGCAATCAGGGAAATGCAAATCAAAACCACAATGAGGTTTCACCTCACCCCGGTTAGAATGGCTCACATGCAGAAATCTACCAACAACAGATGCTGGCGAGGATGTGGGGAAAAAGGGACACTAACCCACTGTTGGTGGGAATGCAAACTGGTCAAGCCACTATGGAAGTCAGTCTGGAGATTCCTCAGAAACCTGAAGATAACCCTACCGTCTGACCCAGCCATCCCACTCCTTGGAATTTACCCAAAGGAATTTAAATTGGCAAACAAAAAAGCGGTCTGCAGCCTAATGTTTATTGCAGCTCAATTCACAATAGCTAAGACCTGGAACCAACCTAAATGCCCATCAACGATAGACTGGATAAAGAAATTATGGGATATGTACTCTTTAGAATACTATACCGCAGTAAGAAACAACGAAATCCAGTCATTTGCAACAAAATGGAGGAATCTGGAACACATCATGCTGAGTGAAGTAAGCCAGTCCCAAAGGGACAAATACCATATGTTCTCCCTGATCGGTGACGACTGACTGAACACCAAGAGGGAAACCTGTTGGAGTGAGGTGGACACTATGGGAAATGGTGGCTTGATCAGCATAGCCCTGACTGTTAATGAACAACTAAATACATTATCCCTCTTAGTAGTTTTTTTTATCTGTTCTACTTAATATGACTGGTTTAGATCTGTAATTGATGCACAGTTATTCTTAAGTGTTGAAAATTAACTGAAATGTGATCCCTGTTGAACATGGTGGTGGGAATGGGAGAGGGAAGAGATGTATAATTTGGGACATGCTCAGGCTGACTTGCCCCAAGTGGTGGAGTTGGAAGCATACCAGGGGATTCCAATTCAATCCCATCGAGGTGGCATGTACCAATGCCATCTCACTGTTCCAGGTGATCAGTTTCAGTTCATAGTTGGTCATGGTGAAGGGACTGGGAGTCAAAGGGAGCACATAGACAAGTCTAGTACCTGCTAACGCTAACTGATGGAGTAAATAAAGGGGAGAGTGATCCAACATGGGAAGTGAGATACTCAGCAGACTCATAGAATGGCAGATGTCCTAAATAGCACTCTGGCCTCAGAATCAGCCCTAAAGGCATTCGGAGCTGGCTGAAAAGCTCATGAGAGTATTTCAGGCATGGAAAGCCAAGACACTCTGGCAAAAGATCTCTGCGAGTGAGATCTCAGTGGAAAGAACAGGCCATCAAAGAAGGAGGTACCTTTCTCTGAAGGGAGGAGAGAACCTCCACTTTGACTATGAGCTTGTCTAAACAAGATAAGAATCGGAGAACTCAGAGGGCTTCCATAGCCTTGGAAACTCATGACTGGAGCATAGGGAGATTACTGATGCCATAGACAGGAGTGTCAATTGGTAAAGTCAACAACAGGAGTCACTGTGCACTTACTCCTCATGTAGGATCTCTATCCTTAATGTGCTGTACATTGAGATTTAATGCTATAACGAGTACTCAAACAATATATTTCACTTTGTGTTTCTATGGGGGTGCAAACTGTTGAAATCCTTACTTAATGCATACTAAACTGATCCTCTGTAAAAAAAAAAAAAAAAAAAAAAAAGAAATTATCAATTCCCAACTTGACTCTCACTGGGATCAAACATGACAATAGGTCTGCTCTGATTTCATCATCATTTTAAAAAATCATCTATTATTTTTCACTTTATGTTTCTGTGTGGGAGCAAACTGTTGAAATCCATACTTAATGTATACTAAGCTGATCTTCTGTATATTAAGATAATCGAAAATGAATCTTGATGTGAATGGAAGGGGAGAGGGAGTGGGAAAGGGGAGGGTTGTGGGTGGGAGGGACGGTATGGGGGGAAAGCCATTGTAATCCATAAGTCGTACTTTGGAAATTTATATGCATTAAATAAAAGTTAAAAAAAAAAAAAAAAAAAAAAAAAAAAAAAAGGTATAAATCAGTATGCTTTGCATTGTCTTTTCTAACCCTGAAGGAATTGCTGCTCCAATCATAACAAAACTTACTTAGGACAAGTCTCAAGTCATCTAGGCAGATAAAGCAATATATTTTGGACACTTCATTATCTTTTACCATATCATAAGGATAACATTTAATGTCAAATTAAGTCTAGGATGGACACATTAAATCCTCATTGGCTGGAAATATTCCATTGTATTTTGGAATGTGTTCCCTCTGAAGACTTTTCTGGTGATTATTTAAGAGTGTGTGTGGCTCTAAAGTTGAATCTTTTTCCTTATACATCTGCATTGATTTACAATCATCTAAGTTTGATAAAAAAATTTTTTCCTGCAAATCACAGGTGAGAAGACTTGTGGAGAAGCTGGCTGCAGCAAGTCGGATATTAACACTTGCAAAATTAGAAGCAAGATAACTTAACCAAGTGCCAACCGAAAATGATTCCACATGAATGTAATTTCTATGATGGAATATTATTAGGTTTGAATTTAGAAGCCCCAGGTTAATTGGCAATTCTGCTGCTCAGGATTGATAATAATGACATAATAAAAATTTATAAACTTTCAAAAGGTAATTTCTATTGCGTTATGAAATTATAAATGCTTAAGTTTTCATGAAGTATATTTTTGTTTTTGCATCTGTCCAACAGCTTTCAGGACAACTGCAGGCAACTCCAAGCAGAGGTCTCTCTTCTGTTCAGCTCTCTGCGGGAATCCATCGCTTCACCCCACCTGAGCGCTCACCTCCATCAGGCTTCATTTCGTGTGGAGAGTACCAGCAAAGCCAGTTGAGGTGGGAGGCTTAAAAATGTAAGAAAACTACAACATGTTGGTACTGTACCTGCAGAACCAGAATGTAGCACTTATATAAAACACATTTGCATAATTATGATTATGGTTAATATAATCTCCTATGTGATACAGAAGGAAAAAATTGATTAAAATTCATCTTCACATAAAAGTAGAAATTACAAGTTTCATATGTATTTATTTGTGATATACTAAGGGTAACAGTGACTTTGATGGAGAAAGATAAAGTGAAATATCAGAGAAAAGAGAATAGAAGCTAATTTCAATTTATAGCTCCGAAATAAGAGCTTGCAGAAAACACTTATGAGATATCAGTGTTTCTCAACCAATTTAGTGTGATGAGGGAAATATAGAAATACCAGGATATTTCTATAATCATAAAAGGGTCAATTTCATGTGAGTAACCCCAGCTAAGTGGGACAAAAATCATAAGGGGGGCTGGTGCTGTGGCATGGTGGGCCAAGCCTCCGCCTGGAGTGCCGGCATCCTATGTGGGCACCTATTCAAGTCCCAGCTGCTTCTCTTCCAATCCAGCTCCCTGTTAATGGTCTGGGAAAGCAGTATAAGATGGACCAAGTGCTTGGGCCTCTGCATCTGCGTGGGAGACGTGGAAGAAGCTCTAAGCTCCTGGCTTTGGTTTGGCCAAGCTCCAGCTGCTGTGGCCATCTTGGGGAGTGAACCAGCAGATGGAAGACCTCTCTGTCTTTCTGTCTGTAACTCTACATCTCAAACAAATAAATAAAATATAAAAAAACATTTCTCATGAGGAAAATCTTTAGATGAAGAGAAAGGCTAAATAACATCATTGGCTCTTTCCTCCTAGGCTGTGGGTACTAGGAATAGGATAAATCTATTTTAACCTCAGGAGTTATTTATGTTGCATAAATTGAAACTAAAACTAAATACTATGCCAAATACTATGGGGGAGAGGTGACAGAAATCCCTCAAAGATTATATATATATTATTTATTTATATATTTTATTTATATAATATATATATATATATAAGCACTGAAAATAGATCAGTAAAAACTGGAGGTGGATGTTTTAAATGATCACACTCTGGACTATACATAAGGAAAAAAGCTTCAAAGTGGCTTGTGAACATTTTAAGCTAAATTATTTACACACAAACAAGACATAAACATGTATGCATGGAGGGAACTTCAAAAAGTTTATGGGAAAATGTAATGAAGTTTATTTCACTGTAAAAAATTTTGGAATCCATTGAGAGTTTTCTTTCTTTTTTAAAGATTTCTTATTTATTTTATACTCCTCGTGTGGGATCTCTGTCCTTAATGTGCTGTACATTGAGGCTTACTGCTATAACGAGTACTCAAACAGTATATCTCACTTTGTGTTTCTATGGGGGTGCAAACTGTTGAAATCTTTACTTAATGTATACTAAACTGATCTTCTGTTAAAAAAAAAAAAAAAGAAATTAGCAATTCCCAACTTGACTCTCACTGGGATTAAACATGACAATAGGTCTGATCTGATTTCATCATCATTTAAAAAATCATCTATTATTTTTCATTTTATGTTTCTGTGTGGGAGGAAACTGTTGAAATCTTTACTTAATGTATGCTAAACTGATCTTCAGTATATAAAGAGAATTGAAAATGAATCCTCATGTGAATGGAAGGGGAGAGGGAGTGGGAAAGGGGAGGGTTGCGGGTGGGAGGGACGTTATGGGGGGGAAGCCATTGTAATCCATAAGCCGTACTTTGGAAATTTATATTCATTAAATAAAAGTTAAAAAAAAAAGATTTCTTATTTATTTTAAAGACCTTGGCCGGTGCTGTGGCTCAATAGGCTAATCTTCCGCTTGTGGTGCCCGCACCCTGGGTTCTAGTCCCGGTCAGGGCGCTGGATTCTGTCCCGGTTGCTCCTCTTCCAGTCCAGCTCTCTGCTGTGGCCCAGGAGTGCAATGGAGGATGGCCCAAGTGCTTGGGCCCTGCACCCGCATGGGAGACCAGGGGAAGCACCTGGATCCTGGCTTCAGATCAGTGTGGTGAAGTGCACCGGCCGCAGCGCACCGGCCACAGCAGCCATTGGAGGGTGAACCAACGGAAAAGGAAGATCTTTCTCTGTCTCTCTCTCACTGTCGACTCTGCCTGTCAAAAAAATTTAAAAAAAAATTTAAAAAAAGACCAACTTAAACACACACAGAGAGAGAGAGAGAGAGAAAGAGAGAGAGAGAGAGGTCTTCCATCTGCTGGTTCACTCTCCAAATGGCTGCAATGGCTGAAGCTGAGCCAATCCGAGGCCAGGAGCCAGGAGATTCTTCTGGGTCTCCCATGTCGGTGCAGGGACCCAAGAATGTGGACTATTCTCTGCTGCTTTGCCTGATGCATTAGCAGGGAGCTGGATTGGAAGTGGAGCAGCCAGAACATAAACTGGTGCCCATATGGGATGCCAGATGCCAGCACTATAGCCAGGGCTTTAACCTGCTGCACCACAGTGCTGGCTCACAGAGTTTTTTTGTAAAATGCATTTTCCGTGCATTCTTAAGATTTCTGATGTTCATGGATTTCAAAATCTTACGTATTAAAATAAACTTACTTTTTAATTTCATTTTCCATGAACTTTTTGAAGTACCCTCATATATGTTCACATGTATGTATACATACATACATACACATGCACCTTGCACCCAAAGTGACTCATCTTTAAGCTTGTTAGTACATAAGAAATACAGCAGAGACTGAAATCTCAAAAATGCGTTGGAAATTTTTGAAGGTATACACACAACCAAGTAACAATACTAACCCCAAATGAGAAGATGAAGAAGAGTAATTCGGGGTGGGCTGGTAGGAAAGGCAGTGTTAGTCTCACTTATAAAAATATTTTAATTTTGGGGCTGGTGCAGTGGCGCACTAAGTTAATCCTTTGCCTGTGGCGCTGGCATCCCATATGGGCGCTGGTTCTAGTCCCGGCTGCTCCTCTTCCAGTGCAGCTCTCTGCTGTGGCCTGGGAAAGCAGTAAAAGATGGCTCAAGTGCTTGGACCCCTGCATTCGCATGGGAGACTGAAAGGAGGCACCTGTCTCCTGGCTTCAGATTGGCGCAGCGCTGGCTGTTGTGGCCATTTAGGGAGTGAACCAATGGAAGGAAGACTTTTCTCTCTGTCTCTTTCTCTCACTGTCTGTAACTCTACCTGTCAAATAAATAAATAAAATCTTTAAAAAAATTTAATTTTGAACAAGAAGAATGTGTTCATATAGTAGCTGTGTACATACAATTTATTTTAACAAATAGTGCTTAGTAAATATAAGTTAGCATTAGCATATTTTACATCTTTTAAAAACTTTATTTGGTTTAAAATTTTAAAAATGTTTATGACAGTAACAGACACTTAGCCAAGTAGTTAAGAAGGCTGCATCCCACATCATAGTACCTGGGTTTGATTCCAGCTCAGGTTCCTTACTCTAGCTTCCTGCTAAAGCAGACCTAGGGAGTCAGTGATAAATGCTCAAATACTTGAGTTCCTGCCACTCCATGGAGGAGACTAGATAGCTTTCCTGGCTCCTGACTTTAGCCTGCCATCACTCCTGTTGTTGTAGACCTGTGGAGAGTTAACCAGTGGATGAGAACCCTCTCGCTTTCTGACTCTTGCCTCCTGCTCACACCAATTAAAAAAAATCCTTTAGACAAAATACACAATATTACCTTCTTCCTAATTCTAGCTTTATTCTCTTAACTTTTTTATGACTAAGCATATTAAAGGGGAGTTCTTTTCCCATTAATCTTTGCATCAATCTCATGTGTAGTTTTTGATCTAATTGATAGACTAATACATCACAAAACCCACAAAAGACAGATTTCTTTCAAAGGCACATATTATAAAGCCAGGCACTAAATAATAGAACTGTTAAAAATTTTATAGACTATCAGGAAATTAAAATTTTTATAAGGAAAGAGAGTAATAGAATTTCAGATATAAAAGTACTTCATTAAAATATTCCTGAAATTGACAAATCTAGGATATTAAACCAATGTCTCATCTAATTTAAACAAGTCAGTTATAATTTGATGGGAATCAGTCTCATCTACTGCAATTGGCTTCTGATGCTGCCTTGTTTACCAAATTGGGGCTATTATTCAGGTTTACATTTTGATATTCTGAAACATTACAAATAACTGTTAAATGTGCAAAAGCATAGAAAATGCTACTAATATAATTAACTAATGATTTCTTATGATATATTTCATTGCCAGTATTAAGGTATATGACATTCCAATTTGATGTACATCGATATGTAATAGAAATAGTTTTAGATTTGGAAAAATACCTCCTAAATATTCTAATGTAGCTTATTCAGATGAGAAATCAGGAACCAAAAATAAATAAAGTTATTAACTTAATGTTACTTAACAAGTCAGTAATGACTTCAACTGGGATACATAGGATCACTATAAATAAATGTGTTTTCTTATATGCAATCAAATTAAGGAAGTAAAATAGGTGTAAGAAAGATGGCCATCTTTAAGGTTTGCTAAATATTTTAAGATACATTTAAACAAATGATTGCCTCTGATATAGAATTCTTTAATTTTATTTTTCCGTTTAACAAACTTTGCTTTCTTTATTGCCATCATTGCCTAGTACTTCCTAATTGCAAGTCAATTCCTGGTGCTGCTCCTTACAGATAGAGCTGTGGCAGAACAAGTGGATGCTTGCCAAATCTCCAGTCATTCATTTTGTGAACTTCCTGCTTTGTGCCCTCCTCCTGTGGCTCAGTCAAGCCTATGAAGCCTCGCTGTATAATTCCCCTTCATCTTGTGTTGAAAGATGCTCTTCCTCCCTCCTGCAAATTGATGTGCAATTGAAACATTCAAACTGCTAATAAACAGCATGGATTCCTAGGTTGGAAAGCAAACCATCTGTGCACCAAACACCTGGGTATAAAGAATGATGCCTCCTGTTACTGGTTTTAAAGATGAATGTAAAAGGGAGAGCTCTGATATTACCAGACAATTAATTAGAAAGTGCTAATAAACTAGAAACTTCACACAGTGTCCTGTAGATAGATGTTGCTTTGTCTTATCTTCGCTTGTCAGAATTAGTAAACTGAAATATAAGGTGTCAAGTTAAGCTTGAATTTAGATAAATCACTGAAAATTTCTTTAGTAGAAGTATGTCCCAAATATTGCAAGGGGAAGAAATATCTATACATGTTATGAAGTTTAGTGCACTATTTTCACAGATATAGATATCATAAATAATCATACCAGGTACTTAGCTCTTTCATTTCCTTTATCATGTGCTACTGTTACCCCACTGTCCCATGCAACAACAGAACCCATTACTTTAGGCTGACAGCATTTTGATACCCATTATCAAGTCCTCCCACATCCTCTAATCCATGACAACCTATAATAATAACTATTTTAGATTTGTATTGAAAATATGAATTTACCTTTCCATGTCTGGCTTATTTCACTTGCTATAATAGTCTCCAATTCACACACATTCTGTTGCAAAAGTTGGAATTTCATGTTCTTTTTTATGTCTGAGTAACATCCCATTATGTATATATATTCCACTTTCCTTATTCATTCATTTAATGGACACCTAGGTTGACTCCATATCTTGGCTATCGTGAACAGTGCTGTGATAAATATGGAAGTGTGAATATCTCTTTCATATTCTGATTTCTTTACTTTGCATTTTTCCTCTGAATTAGGATAGCTGGGTTATATTATAGAACTAGAATTAGTTTTTTTGAGGAACTTCCACAGTGTTCTCCATAATATAAGGTATTCAAAAATTCAACAACAAAATAGTAAACCATACAGTTAAGAAGCAGGGAACAGATCTAAGCAGACATATCATCAAAAAAAGAAAGACAAATGGCCAATAAACACATGAAAAATGCTCAGGATAATGAACAGTGAGGGAAATACAAATAAAAACCACAATGAGGTATCATCTCATTCTAGTTAAAATGGGCTATTATCAAAGAAACAAAAAAGAACAAATGCTGGCAAGGACATGGATAAAAGGGAACCTTACTACATTGTTGGTGTGAGTATAAATAACTTTCAGTTAACTACAAGGATAATTTGATGTTTCCTATGAACTCATATGAGCTTTTCCAATATTTGTAGGGAAGATATATTCAATGAGTGACCATCCTATAAACTTTACCTCAATATCTGTCATTGATGTTTGCCAGAGTTAGTGTATTGAATAGCCCACCAGTGGGCAAGCATTTTCTAAAGTCTAGAAAATAAACAATGTAGACTTTGAAAGTCATACAGTCTCTGTTGCAACTATTAAACTCTTTCTTGAGGTAAGCATGTGACCATAGTCAATACAAAAAATAAATGGATGTAGTTGTGTTCCAATAAAACTTTATTTATACAAACAGATATCAGGCTGCATTTGGCCCATAGGTTGTAGTTTTTCAACTCACGTCACAGTTGAATGAATACTTATACAATATTCCAGTGCCATTGAATTTAAATTGTCAAAGTTTGTTTTAGATCTCTGTCAAACAAATTGATAGGAATTATACCCTACAATAGTTTTAATAATTTTTGACTATTTTAAACTTTATATGAGTGAAGTTGAACATCTTTTCATTTGATTATTGTTGATAGCCCTTGACTATTTTCCTGTTAGACTATGGTTTTATTACTTTTTACTTGCTGAACTTTATTTTTAGTGGCAACATTAAGCTGTTGATTATAATGTAAATTAGAAATGTTAGGTAGGAAGTCAGATATGAGCATATGTGTGTGTGACATAAAGGTCTAAAGAGTTGACATCTAGGTCCAGCATATGCAGCTCAATATCATCCCAATAATCTTATGTACATCCTGCCCTGCCCCCTCCTACCCAAAAACCTGCCAGGTGGGGTCCCCGCCCTTCTGCCTGATAACCTTCCAGGTGCAGCCCAGTGTCTGCACTTCAATATCCTGCTCCTCCAGGGGGTCCTGCCCATCCTTCCTCTAAACCAGGGCAGCGCCAGCCAGGCTTCCTCCTGTGTGGTAACTGCAGGGGGAAAACTCAGATAGGAGTTTCTAGTATTTACACCCATAAAGTCTTTTGTTTCAGGAGGAGATGTGAGAAGACAAAGACCCATCCCCTTAAAAACCCCCCGGGCCCTCTGCCTCTCAGCTGAGCCGTCCTCTTGGCCTGGCCAGGTGTATTCTCTCCACTCAACCATGTAACCCCGCTCTCCCCCAGTCCAGGCGACTGTGCACTCTCTCTCATGTTCTGTCTGGAGAGGTGCCCATCCATTCTTACGGATGTCCCTACCCAAATAAACCTTGCTATTTTACTTTCCACTACTCTGTCTCATGCCTGAATTCTTTTTTGCATGAAGACAAGAACCTTGCTGTTCACTGGTAACAGAAATATATTATCTTTGAAAATTTACAAAGTAAAGAAAACTAGTCCAACCTATCAGATATAATTAAACTCAAAAGAGAGAAAGAGAGGAAGGAAGGAAGGAAGGAAGGAAGGAAGGAAGGAAGGAAGGAAGGAAGGAAGATAGATTGTTAGGAGAAATGAAAATCAAGATTTTTGCATAAATACTATATCTCTCTGCTATTGAAAGGGGATGAGAATGAACATAGACTCTTTGCTTTGAAACATTAATTAGAACTAATTAAGCTTCGCACATCATACTATTATGAACTTATAATATAGAAAGACATTGTCACTTAGCCAAATTATAACTTTTTTAAACAATTGGAAATACTTAAAATTTAAAATGGTAGTGGGGGCTGACAATTCAGAGATGGAAATTTTAAACAAGAAAAATAACACTGAATAAGGCAAGTAAAAAAGCATCTTGTTACACAAGGGCAGCTGAAAGGCAGACAAATAACAGGATATGGCTGGCAGGATAAATAAAGACAAGTCTTGAGTAGTTTCCATGACTCATTACTGAGCCACAGTAACCAGAGAGGCACAGAGACTAATTCAAAATGGATGTGAGAAGAGTGAGTATGGCATGTAAGGGGGACAAATAAACTCAAGTACCAAGAGAGGATGACATGGACTGATATCTTAGACAGACACCTTCCCTGGCGAGATATGTGGAAAATATAGACGCGGAGAGTGGTTTTGTTTATGATCTCTTGCCAGCAAGTACTTGTTTACAAGGTGATAGCTAAGTTGAAGATGATGGGTGTACCTGACAGTGACAGGAAAGCTGTTTTTGCAGTAAGCGTGTTTTGCTGTCCTAAGGATTTAGTCTGGTAGGAAGGATTCAGGCGTAGATTTAAAATCAATCATGCATGTGACAGCCAATGATGTATTTCAGATAATCCATTGGAACAAATGTTTCACTTACTAAATTTGAGACTCAGATAAAGAGATGCAAAAGTAAATTGAGCGGAAAAAATGCACTTTATTAAATACATTCTTTTTCTCTTTTCATCAGTGTCAAAGCTAGAGTAAACCTGACACAACAGTAACTATGGAAATAACTGAAATGAAGTAAAGAGGCTATTGTCATTTAATAGATATCCCCATGGCAATAGGAATAGACCACATACGCTGAAGAGTGGAAAGGATGAATGAATAATGAATAAGCACAGGAAGTATTCTGAGAGTTCACAATCAATCTGATGGTAGTGGGGATGTGCCAAAAGAGATACATAACAACAGGAGCCATAACATCGGAAGTGACCAGCATTCTTGCTTAGAATTTGTTTGCGAGATAAATTTCTTCCCAAGGCAGAATGCGAATCTCGAAGCAATGGCCCAAGTGGTTTGGTAACTGAACCACGCTTAACAAGAGAATTTATGCACTATGATCAAAATAACAATTTTAAAAATCTCCAACTCCCCCATGATTTTTCTTTGCACTTGTCACACTGAATTATGTCAGAAAGATTTACCCTGATAAAGTCACCAGATTCATAAAGGGAAAACTTATCTTGCTGGAGGTGTAATAGCCAACCTTTAGTGAGCACTTTCTCAGTGTCCAGGCATGAAGGTAAATGCTTTGATGAGTTTCATGACAGCCCTAGAAAGAAGGCATTATTAATGTCTCTAGCTTTTCATGGAAAAAAGGAGACCCACAGGGGTTAAGTATTTTGCCAAAGAATACAATGAAGAAGTGGCAATGCAGGAATTCCATTGCAGGCAGCCTCACCCGAAAATCCGAATTTTCATCACAGCTCAACACTGAAAAATTTTCTGTATCCTCAGACTGTAATATGTGTTCACTCACCACTGGAAATGACAGTCAATGTAGTCTACCATTAAGTGCTAGACTGGGTACCTGGGTTCTATGGGTGACAAATATCTCTTCTATTCACTCATGGCACTGGTTCCTGCTAGGAAGCTGTTCTGAGCATGTCAGCCATCAGCACACCGCTATCTGAATCTGACTCTGTTGATCCCACTAGCCAGGCTTATGTGTCCTTTTGTTGTCTCTCTACTCTGTGGACAGACCTCCAGAGGCCCATTCTTTGACCAAGGCTATTCATAGAAGTCATCCCAGCTTCCTGATTGAGTTAGTCATGTACAGTGACCACTAAGAACAGTTCTTTCCAAAGAATGGCTCTCAGTGGCAGAGTGTCATACAGGAGACTCGATTGCAAGTCAGCTGTTCTCGGCCTCGCTCCAGTTTTATGATCTTATTTACTGTCTGAAATGGCAGCCAGGAATGCACGTCTTATCAAGATCCGAAGGTGAGTTGTAAACACATAAAAGTGTGAAAAACACAAACTTAGGGGCCAGGAATTTTCCTCATTTTTATAATATCCCTGGCTCTGTATCTGGGGAACCTGCTAAGACTCACAATAATTTCCCAGAAGATGCACAGGCAGCTACTATGCATCTCAGCTGACAAGATATTCCCCAGCCAGAGACAGTATAGAGTGGTTGTAGCCACACTTGAAAATGTGTCTTCATAAAATAATAAACTGTATGTTTTTCTTTGAGCCCCAGTTCTCAGATTCCTAAAGAAATCAGTGACACAAAACACTCACCCTGGGATCAGACCTGTCACATCTCCTGTTACTTATTGCCTTTGCTGTGCTTCACTGCATAAAAGAACTCAAATCTGAGAACAAAAAACCACACAGTGTTCAGTTCAGTGTAACATGGCAGAGATCATGACAGCTGAAAGTGAATGCTAAGTGCAAATTTGTGTGACAGAGAAGCAGCACTGCTTCTTCTATTCCTTCACTTTATTTCTGGTTGCCTTAGCAATCACCCTTTCCCTAATATTTATTCAATATTCAAGAGTTTGATTTTGATTAAGTCCCTAGTGTCAGAGACCTATCCTGCCGAACAAGAGGTTTGTAACATAGGTGAAGAGATAGCTTGACTACATAAGTGACACAAAGTTAATATAACAGAACAGGAAGTTGCAAACAAAATCACCAATTGTTTATGTTACAGATGGGATGGAAGCTATATCTAAACACAACTAGCTTGTTTTATTCACGAGCAAGCCCCAGGAAATCCATAATAAAAAACCAAAAACAAGATTAATTTGAGTCTCAATTATCGGGGAAGATTGCAAAACAATCAAAACTTTGAACTCACAGTTTTTCACACATGATTAGGATAGACAACCTTTAGCTTTGAAATGATTTTTCCCTAGTTTTTAACTTTTTCTAAAGATTTACTCCCTCATCTCTCAAATGTCTCGCTTCCTCCTTGTCTATTTCTGCATCTGTCCCCTTGTCCTTGGAGTTTTGTGTCTCTCTCCTGTGATCACACAGTATGTCTTAGATTTGGCCAGAATTTATTTAGAAATTTTCAATCTGTACTCCTGAAAGCCAGAGTTCAAATTGATTCTGTGTCCTGGACAAACCAGGAATGGGGGACTTAGACAGATAATCATGATGTGAAGGCAGATGCAACTGAGCAACGTGGAGAATAAAGATCCTGTTTAAAAAAAACACAAAACTTTAGAAGATTTGGATGCAAGAACATCAACTACTCAGTTTAATCACAATTTTGCACTTCTACTTTATAGTAAATTAAATCAGTTATAAAAAATCAAATAATTATTTTTTAAGTGTGAATGTACATGTCTGTACCTTCAGGTTCAATGGTCAAAATCACTGTCACATCAAAGTTTGAATTAAATACATTTTTATTTTCTAATATTTTGTTAACATCAACAAATTGGTGGCATAGACAAGAAAAAAACAAAAGTAAGAAAGTACTTTGGCAAATGAGTAGTGTAGGATAAACAACACTTAATGTAATTTTCAGAGCCATCTCAATGTAAAAGAAGTGAATAACAAATGGGTAACAAATTGTTCTAATGTGATTCAACTATGTACATTTCCATTTTGGTCCTCCTGGGTATCCACTATCATTTGAGCATAAGGTAAACGTATCTGATATGTACTTCATATCAGAATAATGAATTTTACAAACAAAGCTAAATATATTGTTTAGACGTACTTACATATGTGAAAAATCACATTTTTCAAAGGAAGAGGATGCTAAAATAAAATGTGAGATGAAAGTTACTACTCAGAAGGAAAGCAGTACAATAAGGAAAGGAACAATGATGTTGCTGATGTTCTAGGTCTTAAGTTGGGTCTAACCATCATAATTTACATTTTATATGTTTTTTGTGCATAAAACATTGCATAATAAAAGTTGAAACACATCACCCAGGAATATTATTTTACCAAATCTATAAAATGCCAATTCAGCAAACCTTCCAGTGTTATGAAAATTCATGTTTCAATGCTAATTATAAAAGGGATTAAAGCAGGCTTATGTCTTGAAATCTTCTCCTAATTGATCTGAGAGCAGAGAAGACCTTATTCCGCCAAAACAGTTAAGCACAAAGACAACTTGCCCTTGTATTTCTTTGCTGTTCACCAATGTAAGAATGACACTTCTGTCTTTTATCAAAAATAATGCATAACCTATATTTCCTTAAAAATTACAATTTTTACAAATACACTAGGAAGTATTTCAAAATAGGGTACATTTCTTTTTTGTTTGTTTGTTTATTTTTAAGAAAAGTCTTCCTTCCATTGGTTCACCCCCCAGATGGCCACTATGGCCGATGTACTGCGCCAATCTAAAGCCAGGAGCCAGGTGCTTCTCCTGGTATCCCATGTGAGTGCAGTGCCCAAGCACTTGGGCCATCCTCCACTGCCTTCCTGGGCCACAGCAGATAGCTAGACTGGAAGAGGAGCAACCAGGACAGAGTCCAGCACCCCAACCGGGACTAGAACCCAGGGTGCCGGAGGCAGAGGATTAGCCTGGTGAGCTGCGGTGCTGGCCAGGGTACATTTCTTAAATACTAAGGCATTATATATTTTAGTTGGAATAAATGTCTATAAACACCAGCAGGAGGTTGAAAGAGGGAATAAAATATCTGTTGTAAATATTTTTAAAATCATTTGTATTTTTTAAGTTAGTATTGTGAAAATAATCAGATAATAGAGACAATAACTTGGTGCTTTATCACTACATTTAAAATTATCTTAAAATATGGACATAAACAAGATAGATTAATGGGAATTATGAAATATTGAGGTAAATTT
Organism: Oryctolagus cuniculus; assembly: GCF_051225735.1. Lineage (NCBI taxonomy): Eukaryota > Metazoa > Chordata > Mammalia > Lagomorpha > Leporidae > Oryctolagus > Oryctolagus cuniculus. Next base: position 99,889,450 of record NC_142871.1, on the reverse strand, counting down.
CCAAGTTGTTGAATGACCAGGCCCTTAAAATGCTGACTCATTGATAAATTATAGGAACCAGGACTCTTCTCACACTCAGGTTGTAGTATATATATAAACAATATAATTTATTTATTTATTTAAAAGTCAGAGATACAAAGAGAAAATGAGAGAGAGAGAGAGATCATCCACCCACTGGATCACTCCCCCAGAGGGCTGCAGTGGCCAGGTGGAAGCCAGGAGCCAGGAGCTTCATCCAAATCTCCCACATGGGCGGCAGGGACTCTAACACTTGGGCCATCTTCTGTTGCTTTCCCAGGCCATCAGCAGGGAGCTGGATCAGAAGTGGATCAGCCAAGACACCAACTGGCATCCATGTGGGATTCCAGTATTGCAGGCTACAGCTTTACCTGCCATGCCACAATGCTGACAGGTTACAGGAAAATGGGAAAAATAGTTAATAAAATGTAGGATATAACCAATATGCCAAATGGATTCAACAAGCTGCAATGGTGGAAGAAATCAAACAAAACATATTTATGAATAGGAAAATTAAAGTCCAGCGTTTATGTTTAAAAACTTTTTGGAGGCCAGTGCTGCGGCTCGCTAGGCTAATCTTCCGCCTGTGCCGGCACGCGGGGTTCTAGTCCCGGTTGGGGTGCTGGATTCTGTCCCAGTTGCTCCTCTTCCAGGCCAGCTCTCTGCTGTGGCCAGGGAGTGCAGTGGAGGATGGCTCAAGTGCTTGGGCCCTGCACCCCATGGGAGACCAGGAGAAGCACCTGGCTCCTGCCTTCGGATCAGTGTGGTGCACTGGCCACAGCGCACCGGCTGCGGCGGCCATTGGGTGCTGAACCAACGGCAAAGGAAGACCTTTCTCTCTGTCTCTCTCTCTCACTGTCTACTCTGCCTTTTCAAAAAAAAACACAACAACAACAACAACAAAAAACTTTGTGTGTGTGGGGGGTGGATTTATGAGTCAGGAAGCCTCTCCCTCCACTCCACAGGGACAGAGCTGACCCTGCTTGGTGTGCCACCTGGCAGGTGTGAACCTCCCCATACTGAGGAACTGTCTCAGGCATCACCAGGGGCTGGAAGGGTGCAGCCTCCATTAGGGATCAGGCCTGTGGACATGACCCCAGCCTCCTCTTTCTGACTATTCTAGAACCATTGGGCTTCAATGTGGGCCAGATGGAAACCACTCGCAGCATGGGTCAGGAGCTTGAGGTGCTGCAAGCCTGGGTCTTTGTAGGACACACAGTCACTTCCACACATCACCATGGCACTCTCCACAGACTCGTAGAGTCTGCACTGGCCCACCACCCACCATGTCTGCTGCAAGCAGTCCTTTTGGGAGGCGCCTGATTGCCTGCTCACCTCCATGACCCTACCCTGAGGACCTCCCCACGTCTCCTCCTGGTGGAAGACAACTCTGCCTACAGACCACACCTGCTGTAACGTGGGTGCAGAGCTTCTCTGCTCCCTCCACCACATTTTCTTTCCTTTCCTTTTTTATATTTTAAATTTATGCTCATTTTATTTGAAAGGCAAAGAGAGAGAAACAGAGAGAGATGAATCGTCCATCAGCTGGTTCACTCCCTGAATGCCCACCACACCCAGAGGTGGGTGGGCCTAAAGCCAGGAGCCCAGAAATCAATCTAGGTCTCTCCCATGTGGGTTTCAGGGAACTCAAGCACTTGAGCATCATCAGCTGCCTCCCAGAGTGCACGTGGGCAGGAAGCTGTGTAGGGAGCAGGAGAGCTGGCTGCACCACATTTTCCTTTGCCCCTAGCTCTCTTTTCCTTCAGCACAGATCACCAGGAATAACATTGTGGTAGCACCTACAAACAACTGTCTTCCCTAGGCAGGTGGCTATGCTTGTCAGGCAAAAAGAGGGCATCCCTGTTTTGAACATTTCTAGGACCTCACAGGTCATGGTCACCTCCTCCTTGGGCCTGGCCTGCAGACCCTGCCTCTGAGGCTGGGCACATATATGTGATGCTGATGCTCTGAGCTGTTCACTGTGACCCGAGAAGAGGAACAGGGCAGAGTCTTTCCTGCCTCAGCTCTGCCTTCCCAATAGCTCTGTCATCCTGGCCAAACCATTTAACCTCATTGAGTCCCAGACACGCCATATATCCCATGTTATGTCCTAGTTGTGACATTTCAATGAGTGCCTGAGGGGTGTAGCCACTCTGGGATTTTTAAATTCCACTTTCCAGACAAGACTAGATATTCTAATTCTTCTATTTCACAATTCTTGCCCCATTTTCAAAGCTCTGAGACCTTTGGGTCTCAATTATAGAAGTTGGACTTGGGTCAGTATCTTTAAACCTCAAAGATCTCTTTCTCCAGGTCTCCATTATAAAGATTTATTTACTTGAAAGGTAAAGTTAGAGAACTAGAGGGAGGGAGGGAGGGATAAAAAGGGGGAGGGGGTGTCTTCCAGCCACTGGTTCACACCCCAAAGGGCTGCAACAGCTGGGGCTTGCTAATCTGAAGCCAAGAGCTTCTTCTAGGTCTCTGATGTGGATGCAGGGGCCCAAACATTTGGACAATCTTCTGCTGCTTTCCCAGGCACATTAGTAGGGAGCTGAATCAGAAGTGAAGCAGCCGGGACTCGAACCAGCGCCTATGCGGCATGTAGGCCGGCTATGCCACAGAGCAGGCTCTCAGGTCTTCACTATAGAAGTTGGATGTGGTGGCTGGCTTTGTGACACAGCACATTAAGCTGCCTGAGACTCCAGCATCCCATATGAGTGCTGGTTGGAGTCCTGGCTGCTCCACTGCAGATCCAGCTCCCTGCTAATGTGCCTGGGAAAGCCGTAGAAATGGCCCATGTTCTTGCTCCCCTGCCACTCACGTGGGAGACCCTGATGAAGTTCAAGGCTCCTGGCTTTGACCTGGCCCAGGCCTGGCCATTTTGGCCATTTTGGGAGTAAACTAGCAGATGGAAGATCTCTCTGTCTCTGTCTCTCTCTCTCTTTCTCTAAAGCCTGCCTTTCATAAATCTTCTTAAAAAAGTAGATAATGGGGAAAATTACAAAAATGAATTTTACCTCTGCATTAATGGAAATAGTGTCCAAGAGTGAAGTGATAATTCTCCACTCTAAACTGGTCAGTCTCAAAAATTTTTCTTTTTGAAAATAAGATAGAGAGAGAGAGAAAGAGAGAGAGAGAGAGGTCTCCTCTGGTGGGTGGCAGAGAACTAATCACTGTGTCATCACTACTAACTCCCAGGTTACACATTAGCAGGAAGTCAGAGTCAGGAGCCAGAGAGAGACACTGAATCCAGGCACTCAGATGTAGGCATCCCAAACAGTGTCTTAGCCACTAAGCGAAAAGTCTTCTCCCTCTATCAGGAAATTTTGTGCTCCTTTCTCTGTTCCAGATCTTAAAAGAAATATTGAAGAAGACAACCAGGATAATGAGTTGCATTGAATCAATATCACATTTGGTATAGTGGGCATCTAAGAAAATGAACAGACATGCAAGGGAGGGATGATAGAAGCTCAATAGTGTGTTCAATTCAGTAGCTCTCATGGGAGGGGAAATAATTCAGTTTATGCATTTCTGTCTTTGGGTGTGAGAATATGGCAAAAGGGAAACTGAACACTTCTTCTTTCACAGAGATAATTAAACTAAGGCATTTTGTTGCAAAGAGACTCAACTATTTGATATAGGATTGTATTAGAGAAATTTTACGATTGCTTCCAATTCTGAATGTTTATGTGTGTATATATATTTGTGCAGTTTTCAATTTAACTTTTAATTCTTATTGAAAATACATTAGAGCAATACAATGTTAATTTAAATCTAAACATGATGATAGAGCAAAAATCCAAAATCAAGGAGTACGTGTTTAGCCTAGCGGTTGAGATGCCAGTTAAGGTGATGTTGTCCCACATCAGAGCATGGAGGTTTGATTCCTGGGTCCAACTTCTTGCTAATGTGGACCCTGGGAAGCAGAAGTGATGGCTCAGATAGTTGCGTCCCAATCGTCCCCGTGGCAGATCTAGATCATGTTTCTGGCTCTTAGCTTCACCCTGGCCCAGATCTAACTGTTGTGGGCAGTTGGGTAGTAAACTAATGGATGGGAGCTCTCTCTTGTATCTGTCTGTCTCTCCCTTTTTCTAGTTCTTTTTCAAGGAAATACATAAATAAATATCAAGAGAGTCCAGAGGAGCTTATATTGAAGAAAAGTTCAAAGCAAAGAAAAATCAAAGATGATGACCAAGATGTCCTTATTGTTCCCCTCTGCTGGATGCAGCTTCAGACAGGGGTCTTCCTCTCTACGCTCTGTCCTGCCTTTCCTTGGTGCATCTGCTTTAGAAAAACCTTCAATTATAAATTCTTTCTCTCTTTGGAGAGGTATATTTTCCCCTACCCTCTTGCCAGTTTTGTAACCCAGAAAAGCCTTTCTCAAGAACATGGGAACCATCCCTTTGAAAAGTAATCACAAAGGAAAATACCTCTGTCTCCCAGTCCCAGAGGGAGGGAAGGCGGCTGACTTCCTTGGGTGTCAATTAGCAAACAGATGGGTTCATCACAGAGAAGAACATTTGCCGATTCAGGAATAAATAGCTCAATATGCTCAACATATCCTGTTTATTGATCCCCTCCCCAAGGATCTGGAGGCAGTACTTTTCCACCAGTGCATCTTAGTTCTTAAAAACTCTCCTACCTTTTGTTTAGAAGAATCTAGTTAGACTGAAGTCTAGCTCCAATATTCCAATAGCCTTGAATAAGTCTTCCTTGCCTGCTTTACTTCCAGTGACAATAACAGTCAAAATAAGGCCCAAGGGTAAAAAGGTAGACAAGAAACCAAGGTCTAAACAGGTACCATCATCCAATAAACATTCCCAAATGCCTATTAGCTATCATAACAAGGAATATTCTAGCAGCACGATAAATCATTAATCAAATGGACTTTAATGAAGAGTTAAAAATGAACAGTGACTTGAGAGAGCCCATGAAGGTCTATGAAAGACCTTCATGGTTGATGTTAGAAACCAAATGCCCAGGAAGAGTATGTAAACTCCAGCAACAACAACAACAACAAAAAATGAGCTATGCAGCTATTGACACAGCTGACCCAGGAGCAAGAACCCATTACCAGGCATAAGCAGTAGCAGGGTTGTTGAGTAGGTGACATGTAGCATACGTTGTGGGAAAAAAGGCACAGTCCATCTCTCCTCATCCCTTGATTAGTATGAGGTCATCGTTGGGATTTTAGCTATGTATACAAAGATACGTTCCAAAGAGCTGGTGAGCCACAAAGAACTGGGAAACCAGCGAGATCAGCTGTCTCTTTTAATGATTACAGTTATGGCAATAATAAATAGTATGTCATTCCAGGTGTTTCATGCACGTTATGTTATACAATCATTCCTAAAATTCAGTGAGGTTGATAACTATGATTATTTTTACTTCCTTGATAAGGAAACTGAGACACAGAGGATTGATAGCAGAGGATCAGATTGGTACTCAAAACTAAAGCTGATTCTGAAATCTGTATTCTTGTCTAATCCAATGGTTTTAAATTCTAGCTTAATATTAGGATCACCTGGTGTGCTATTTAAAATTTCATTATCTAGGCTTCCCATATGGGTACCAGTTCATGTTCCGACTGCTCCACTTCTAATCCAGCTCCCTGCTAATGTCCTGGGAAAAGTAGCGGAAAATAGCCCAGGTTCTTGGGCCTCTGCCACCCATGTGAGAGAGCCAAATGAAGCTCCTGGCTTTGGCCTGGCTCAGCCCTGGCTGTTGTGGCCATCTGGGGAATGAACCATCAAATGGAAAATTTGCCTCTGTGTGTGTGCCTGTGTGTGTGTGTGTGTTTCTGTGTGTTGTGTGTTTATCTGCCTCTTTCCCTATCTCTCTGTAACTCTTTCAAAAAATAGATTAAAAAATATGTATCAATATCTGGGTTCCATACCCAGAGATTCATATTTAATTGGCTGAGTGAGGCTTAGGCATTACTGAAAAGAAAAAAAATAGGAAGTAAAAAGCAAAACTAGAACTTCTGAAGGTGACTGCGAAATGTAGCCATCATTGTGAACTATTGCACTAGGCTATTCTGTTTCTCTTCCTACACTTTCTGTGATAGAAATAAAGGAATAAATCAATACCAACAGAGACAAAGGCGGCTTTTCACCATTTCTTCACCTCTAATTCACCTCAGAAAATAAGAATCAGGCTTCTGCATTTGCCACCCACTCACACTGTAACATACTAAGGCTAACAATTAACTTCTACCTGACAAATTCACAGTTCTTTTAATACTTGATCCTCCTCATTTGACACTGTGATTAGAGCATTATGCCTGAAACTATACTTGTTTTCCATTTTGTAAAAATATCCTATCCAGGGAAGAGTTCTGGAGTTCTCTGTATTTTCTTCTTTGGCTTTCTTTGCTACCCTGTGACTTCAGTGTTTCCCAGGATACCATCTTCATCTCCACCTTTCTCATTCAATACATTTACATTCCTGCACAATTACCTCACCTACTCCCACATTACCAACTACTCCCTAAGAAAAAGCAAGCTGCACATTCTTCTCTCCAGTCCCATTTCTCTTCTGGGCCTCCGTGCTACATAGCCAACTGCCTATTTCAAATATCTCCACGTGCATCTGTACAGACACCAAGGGAGCCTGGACCTTAGAGGGTTCCAACCCGGGAGCCAGAGATGCCCCGTGCCATTCGGGACCCTATGTTGAGTGCATTTGGTACAGGGCAGGGCAATCACTTACTCTTCAGCCCCTGAAGGGAGAGTAAACCCCTGTGTCTTCTAAGCTTACCCCTTAAGCCTCAGAGGCATCTCCTCTGCTGATGCCAAAGGAAAAGCTTACTGGGAATATTGTTTTAATTTATTGTGAAGGAAATAAAATTAGAAGTGTATGCTGGTAAATCCTTTGCCTGAACCAGGTTCTTCTATATGCAATTATTCTACTGGGACACAAACCAAAGGTGAAATTGCTCTGTCACGGTTGATTTGCTGTTGCCTAATGCTGACTTTTTGTACTGCTAACTAGAAATAGTACATTAGGGTTTTTTTTTTCACTGCAAATTAAAATTAAAAATTAATTAAAAAGAATTTATTTCCCAATGACTTAGCTATATTTCATTTAGTAGATACTTTTTCTGCCTTTTCTCATTTCTGAGATCACATTTGTTAAATTGTGTTGTCATTAATAAAAACGGTATATATAGCTGAATCAATAGTTATATACCCCAATTCAAAAATAAATTTATGTTCATTAACTTTACTATGTAAAGTAGCAATCCTCTGAAGAAAATTTTTATTAATTTTAAAATTTTATATCATTAACTCACAAGATATCAGTAATAATAGTGATAATAACAGGTGAAGTTTTTCTTTCAAGATTTTATTTATTTATTTGAGAAGTACAGTTACAGACAGAGAGAGGGAGAGGCAGAAATAGAGGTCTTCCATCCACTGATTCACACCCCAAATGGCCACAAAGGCCAGAACTGGCTCAATCCAATGCCAGGAGTCAGGAGCCAGGAGCCAAGGTGCAAGGGCCCAAGCATTTGGACCATCTTCCACTGTTTCCCCAGGTGCATTATCAGAGAGCTAGATAGGAAGAAGAGCAGCCAGGGCATGAACCAGCACCCATACAGGATGCCTGCACCGCAGGTGGAGACTTAGCCTACTATGCCCCGGCACCAGCACCCAGGTAAAGTTGTTTTTTTTTTTTTTCAGAGAAACTTTTTCATAGTTTATATTGCCTATTGCGAAGGGTTCATCTTAAAATTTTTGCCTCTAATAAATCAAGATAAGGGTATTATAGCATCTTTCCCTCTATTTTTACTAGAGCTATAATTGAGTAATAACTTAAAGATATATGTAGTAAGCACCTGGCTCACTAATTGAAGTCCAAATTTATGTGAGTTACAAGTATAGGAGGTGCTTGCTAAATATTAAGCAATAATTATGTGGATGGATGCACCATTTCATTTCTAATAAAGTACAAGTGCTTTGCAATTTATATTAAGACAAAAATCCAATTAGGATGTTTGAAAATGTAGTCATTCCATTACTGGATATATTAACTTTGTCACATCAAAATCATCACCTTGGTGTTAAATTTTTAAATCAATTTGTGTCATAATTTCCTTTTGCTCTTAAGTTAATATGCATACTGTGCATGCCATTTAAAATAACATTCAATAGATTCTCCCCTCTTGCTTCATAAATTTAATATAAAACATCATTTTCACTGTGCTCCCTATAGGACTTGCTGAAACTTGCCCACACAGATTCTCAAGATATATCTTTTAATTCCTACTTCAAGCAAAATCTTAAACTGAAAACTTTAAATGAGACAGCTTTTATCATCTAATTTAAGATAGCAAAATTTGAGTTCAGAATTGAAATATTTTGTGTTTTTTTTTAATACTAATCTTATAATTAATAAGGAGAAATATTTAAGTAGTTTTCTGCTACTAGAAATGTTCTTTATGGTATTCAATTAGATATGAAATAGTTGACTTAGAATGGACTTTTCCTATTCTTACAAAATGGGAGCACACTTTAATATCTAAAATTTTTTAAAATCTTACAATACCGGCGCCTCGGCTCACTAGGCTAATCCTCTGCCTTGCGGCGCCGGCACACCGGGTTCTAGTCCCGGTCGGGGTGCCGGATTCTGTCTCGGTTGCCCCTCTTCCAGGCCAGCTCTCTGCTGTGGCCAGGGAGTGCAGTGGAGGATGGCCCAAGTGCTTGGGCCCTGCACCCCATGGGAGACCAGGAGAAGTACCTGGCTCCTGCCTTCAGATCAGCATGGTGCGCCGGCCGCAGCGCGCTGTCCGCGGCGGCCATTGGAGGGTGAACCAACGGCAAAGGAAGACCTTTCTCTCTGTCTCTCTCTCTCACTGTCCACTCTGCCTGTCAAAAAAAAAAAAAAAATCTTACAATAAACGTTCCTAACTGATGGGCTCCAGTTGTATTCCTAACAGTTTTAGGAAAGAATCAAAATTTACTGGTCATATACCAGAACCGATCACTCCCAAAAGTCAGACATTTTGCCAGTGCTCACTTGACTTTCTGTAACCTACAGACATTTCCATTGACGACAAAGGAGTCTACTTGACAATTCTTTGCTCTAGCCTTATGGACCACACAAATGCCAGTGGCAACAGAAATGCGCTAGGCTCTTGTTACATCTTCTCTATTTGGTTATCTAGCAGAAATTCTCAGCATCTTCACCCCTGTCTCACATTTCCTCATCTGTACAATCCACGGTGACTAATAGTGGAGAATTTCAAGTTTAATATCAGGTCCAAATATTAAAACCAGAATAAAATAATTAAACCAATGCCATTTTAAGGGTAAAGACAAAGAGTATTGGTTTCCATGTCTTTAGGTTAGAATTTTGCAGTCAGGTGCCAAGGAAATGGAATGTCAAAAGATTATCTTTTGGCTTTAAACATAAGGCATGAGGAACTATATGCCCTAAGATTATGGAATCTAGTTCTGAGGTTGCTAAAGTCATAGTTTTCTCTGCAAGGAGGTATTTGGAGATCTCTATTAGTTTGAAAAATACCAACGAGGGGGCGAGTGCTTTAAACTCTGCCTCTGATGATCTCCTTCAGGATGACTTCCCATCCTCGGTACATTCCCCTGCAAGTGAGGGACCCAGGTATGCCTAGTTTTACAGCACATTTCTTATACAGAGGAGAAAGTGTGATGTAGTGGCTACAAACATAAATGAATTTTGGAATCAGCATGAATTTGAATCTCTTTTGTACTATTAGCTGAATGACCTCAGAAAATGTATTTACCTTCACCAGACTTAGGGTTTATTACCAGCTATGATGTGAAAATAATAACACCTAATAGAAAGAAGCAGTTGAAAGATCATGTGCAAAAGAATTAGTGATACATACTGCATTTAATAAATATTCAAATAGTAGTTAGATTATAAACATTTGTATATCCTTTCATGATATTACTCTTTAGAAGGTAATGGAGATGAGAGAGAAAAGCACAAGGACATCTCATTAAAGTCCTGTGTTGTAGCCTTCTTCTTACCAGTGTTGAATATGTTTCTTTATTTTCAAAAAACTGTAGTAGAGGGTCCCTCCTACTCCAAGTATGACTTTATAAGCGCCAATGTCTGTGTGATAGTGCCTCTCTAAATTCTCCTCACTTTCCTCTCATTTCTGTGGAATATACTCAGTGGTCAAAAGAAAACTTAATCATCTCATTTGTAAAAGTTTTTATGACCTTTTCAGAATAATTTATGGCTTCTATCTTTGTATTCCAACACAAAACATAGAGTTTGCATTATTATATTTGGTGCATGTATCTCCCCTGATAGCAGGTAAGCTGCTTGAGGGTGCAAACTGTGTATTGTTTGTTCTTAGTAAATTTAACAGTATTAAAAACAGAATTAAAATATATCATTTGAGACAACAAATACCAGCATCTTTCTGGCCAGTGATGTCAGTTGGCATTAACACTTGGTTGATAGGGAAAATATAGCAATCTTTAATTATCTGCTATGAAAGCTAAAAAAATAAAAGTTACTAGTGGTCTTGCCACTTACACTGATAAATACTTTGCTTACATCAATAGAATCTTTCTGGAGAAATGTTAATGAAAAAGACTAGTAAGGCACATCAAATTGTCTCCTCAGTAAATATATATTTCATCTCTTCAGATCTGTAGAGTAAATACTATACCCTCAAATACAGCTTCATTTCAATACAAAAGTAATGCAACCAACCATTAGAATATGTTAAAAGTTTAAAAAAAAAAAACAAAAAGTTAGAGAAACCACTAATTTCTCCATTTTCTCTAATTACAATTTTTATACTAAATTTAAATCTATACAGCATTTTCCAAGTTGAAATAAACATTTTAAAAATTTATTTGAAAGAGAGGTAGATATGAAGAAGGAGGTTCCATATGCTGGTTCCCCCTCAAATGGCCACAATTTCTGGGAGTCAGGAACTCCATCTTAGTCTCCCATGTGAGTGTAAGGGGTCCAAGTACTTGGTATATTTGCTGCCTTCCCAGGTGCATGAATGCTGGATCATAAGCTGAGCAGACAAAACTCAAACTGGCACTGATATGGATGCCAACATCACAGATTGGCTTACCCCACTGAGCCACAATGTTGGCTCTTAGTTTTCTTCTTGAGAACAAATACTGACTTTGGGAAATGAAAATACACTAAATGATTTAAATATTCCCATGGCATCTAAACTACACCACCAAAAATATTTATTCCTAGACAGCTTATAATATAATATTTTCCTGCATTTTAAAAGTGTTACAGTATGGAGAAAAATGACATTTGGAAACTTAAAAAAATGTTAACAGGAACAAAAAGTAACAAATAGAAAATAGTACCAGTTGTGGTTAATATTATTCCAACTCTAAATAATCACTTTGAATATTGGTAGTTTATATGCATCAACTAAAAGACAGGCATTCTCAGAATGGAACAAAAAACAAGACCCAACTTCTGTTGTCTGTAAGTAACCTACTTTAAATGTCAAAACACATATAGATTAAAAGCAAAAGTGTAGATATAGTTTAATTGTTCTGACACTAATCAAAATGAAGTACAAGAAGCTGTATTAGTTTTAGAGCAGATCAGAGCAAGGAGAGTTTTCAGGCAGAAATATGGATATTACCTTATGATACAGAGGTCCATACTCCCAAAGGACATACTAATTTTCAATATGTAGGCAGCTAATAATAGAGCATCTAAACATATTAGGTAAAAACTGTAAGCAGAAAAGATGACTACATTCTTATGGCTGGAGACTTTGGCAGCAGTTATCAGAAATAAACAGATCCAGCGGGCAGAAAGTCAGTAATGATATAGTTAAACCCAACAGCATTGACATTCATCAACTACTTCATCAAACAGCAGCTGATCACACATTCTTCTCTTCTCAGGTTCATATGGAACATTCACCAAGATAGAACACATTCTGGGCCACAAAGCAAGTTGCAACAAATTTGAAAATATAGAAATCATACAATATATTATTTTAACTCATAATGGAAATAAAGTTGAAATCAATAATAGAAAAATAGCTAGAAAATCCAAAATACATGGAGACTGAGCAACAGACTTCTAAATAAAACCTGACAAAAGAGAAATCTCAAGAAAAAAATTACTGTAATTTGACCTAAATGAAAATGCAACTTATCAAAAGTTGTAGGATAGAGGGGAAAAATAGAGAAAATTTATAACATCAATGAACATACTAGACAGTAAGAGCTAAAATCAGCAATCTAAGCCTCCACTTCAGAAACTCAAAGAATAAACTAAATTCAAAATAAGTGGGAGAAAAGAAATTATAAAAATTAGACAAGTCAGTAAAATTGAAAATAACCAATTTAGAAAATCAACAAAATCAAAACCTAACTTCTTTGAAAAGATCAATAAAATTGCTAAGCCTCTAGTGTGATCAAAAAAGAGCAAAAGAGAGACGAAACAAGTGATTAATAACTGAAATGAAACAGGAGACATCACTACAGATCCCATAGTCATTAAGAGGAAAATAAAGAATATTATGAACAACCTTATACCTACAAGTTTGATGATCTAGATGAAATGGGCTAATTTCCTAAGAAAAGAAGAAATAGGTAATCTGAATAGTATATATCCAGTGAAGATGTGGAATCAAAGATTAGTAATCCTCTAAAGCAGAAAGCACCCAGCCCAAATGGATCCACTAATGAATTCTACCAAACATCTAAGGAAGAAATTATACCAATTTTCTATAATAGCTTCCAGAAAATATCAGTAGCAAGAATACTTCCTAATTTATTTCATTGGACAATATTATCCTAATACAACAACAACAATAATAACAACAAAAAACAGATAAAACTATTTCAAGGAAAGTATAGACTAATGTCTCTCATAAACATCGATACAAAATTCCTGCAGAAAATATTAGCAAACTGAATACAATGCATAGAAAGAATTGCACACAACGAAGCACAATTTATCCTATGCAACTATGCAAGACTATCTTAACATTTGACACTCAATTTATCTATCCATGACATCAACAAGCTAAAGAAGAAAACTCATATGATAATATTAATAGATACATAAAAGGTATTTATCAAAATTTAAAACCTATTTATGATAAACAAAAAACTCAGTAAACTAGAAATGGAGGGAATTCTTCAACTTAATAAAGAATATCAATCAACAACAACAACAAAAAACTCTACAGCTAAGATTAGGCCCAATGCTAAAAACCTCAAAAATGTCCTACTGAGATGAGAAACAAGGCAAAGATGTCCTCTCTCACCATTGCTTTCAATATCTTACTAGAAGCCATAGCTAATGCAATAAAGCAAGGAAAAGAAATAAAATTATGTGGACTAGGAAGGAAGAAATAAAAGGATCTTTGTTCACAGATCATGAATATTGATAGAGTTAACAACAGCAATGTCCTTCTGGAACTAATGAGCAATGATAGGTTGCAGGATACGAGGTTAACACATAAATGTCACCCACTTCCCTAAATACCAGAAATTAACAAGTGGATTTGAAATTAACAGCATAATATAATTTACATTATCACCCCCAAAATGAAACACTTATAAAACTAAGAAGTTACAAAAAGATTTTCATGTAGAAAACTATGAAATGCTAATGAAAAATATTAAAGAATATATTGATGGAACATATCCCATATTCATAAATAGGAAGACAATATTGTCAAAGTGTTCCCAATTGTGTGCGTGAGTGTATCCTTTTAAAGCAAACCCAATCAAAATATCTGCCAGTTACTTTGTAGATGTGGACAGAATCTAAAGTTTATATGGAGCAGAAGAATATCCATAACTGCTAACTAAATAATGAAGAAAATTAGAGCACTGACCTCTTGACCTCAAGACTTAGAACCAAAGGGATCACAGAAATAAGAATAGTGTCTGCAAATACTAGCTGATAGAATAAAAAAGGGAGAGAATGATCCAACATGGGAAGTGAGATACACAGCAGACCCATAGAATGGCAGATTCCTAAACAGCACTCTGGCCTCATAATCAGCCCTTAAGGCATGCAGATCCGGCTGAAAAGCCCATGAGAGTATTTTAGGCATGGAAAGCCAAGACACTCTGGGGAAAAAAAAAAAAAAAAAAAAAAAAAAAAACAACTAAATGAAAGATCTCTGCGAGTGAGATCCCAGTGGAAAGAACGGGTCATCAAAGAAGGAGGTACCTTTCTCTGAAGGGAGGAGAGAACTTCCACTTTGACCATGGCCTTGTCTAAATATGATCAGAGTCAGTGAACTTAGGGGGCTTCCATAGCCTTGGCAGCTCATGACAAGAGCCTAGGGTGATTACTGATGCCATAAACAAGAGTGTCAATTTGTTAACAAGATGAGTCACTGTGCACTTACTCCTCATGTAGGATCTCTGTCCTTAGTGTGCTGTACATTGAGCTTTAATGCTATAACTAGTACTCAAACAGTATTTTTCACTTTATGTTTCTGTGTGGGAGCAAACTGTTGAAATCTTTACTTAATGTATGCTAAACTGATCTTCTGTATGTAAAGAAAAACGAAAATGAATCTTGATGTGAATGGAAGGGGAGAGGGAGTGGGAAAGGGGAGGGTTGCGGGTGGGAGGGAAGTTATCGGGGTGGGGGGAAGCCATTGTAATCCATAAGCTGTACTTTGGAAATTTATATTCATTAAATAAAAGTTTGAAAGCAAAAAAAAAAAAAAGACTTACTCTAAGCAACATACAGTCAATACAATGAAGCATTGGTAAAACAAAAGACAAATGTATTGATAGAACAAAAGAGATATCCTAGAAACAGACCCACAAAGATATTATCAATTGATGCTTGACTAAGGAGTAAAGGCAATACCACAAAGAAAAAAATCTGGACAACTAAGCACATGCATGAAAAATAATGGATATAGATGCAGCCCTTTTACCATCTACAAAAGTTAACTCAAAATGATTAGTGACTTAAAATGTAAAATGCAAAAGTACAAAACAGTTAGAAAATAATAAGACAATCTATATGACCTTAAGATGAATTATGACATAAAATAGTAAATGCAGGATACGTGAAAAAATAATTAATAAGTAGATTTTCATTAAAATTAAAATCCTCTTTATGGAAATAATTTCAAGAGAATGAGAAGACAAGCCACAGAATCTAAGAAAATGTTCACAAAAGATGTTTCTTATAAAAGACTATTATGAAAAATAACAAACCAAATGAGAAAATGAACAACTTGATTCAAAATTGTGAAAAAGACATGTGCACTTCACCAAAAAAGATATCCATTTTGCAAATAAGCATACGAAAAGGTGTTCATCCTCATATGCTATTAGGGAATTTCAAAACGGAAACCAGTAAGATACCACTGCACACTTATTATAATGGCCAAAATAAGAAACACCAACAACACTAAATGATTGTGAGGATGTGGAGCAGCAGGAGCTGTCGTTCATTGCTGGTGGGAGTGTAAAACCATGTAGCCATCTTGGAAGACGTATTGGTGGCTTTTATGAAACTGACCCTTCCCTTGCCATACTATGCAGCAATCACACTCCATGGTATTTAAGCAAATGAATTGAAAATGTATCTCTATACCAAAACTGCACATCGATATTAAATCAGCATTAATCATAATAGCCAAGACTTGGAAGCAACCAAGACATCCTTCAGTAGGTGAATGATAATTATCCTATATCCAAACAGTAGAATGTTAAAATAAATGAGTTGTTGAGCCATGAAAAGATACAGGTGGAATTTAGGTGCAAATTACTTAACAAAAACAAGTAAATCTGAAAAGACTACCTACAGTATGATTCCAACTATGTGATATTCTGGAAAAGACAAAATATAGAGATAATGAAAATATCTGCACAAGGTTATGTTGGAGGGAGTGATAAACAGATAGACAAAGGATGTTTAGGGCAGTGAAAGTATTCTGTATTGTACTAAAATACTGATTATAGGTTCACATTTGCCCAAACCCATTTGAATATATTATATCAAGACTGCATTCTCCGGGGCTGGCATTGTGGCACAGCGGATTAAGTCACCACCTGTGATGCCAGAGTCCCATACCCGATTTGAGTCCCAGCTGCTTTGCTGCTAATGTACCTGGGAAATTAGCAGAGGATGGCCCAAGTGGTTGGGCCTCTGCCATCCATGTGGGAGACCTGGATCAAGTTCCATGCTCCTGGATTCAGCCTGACTCAGCCCTAGCCATTGTGAACATTTTGGAAGTAGACCACCAAATGGAAGAATTCTCTCTCTCTCTCTCTCCCTCTCTCTCCCTTTTCCCTCCATCCCTCACTATGACTTTCAAATTAATAAATAAATCTTTAAAACACAGAGTGAATTCCATATATACTATGGACTTTGGATGATAATGATGTGTTAGTATGGGTTAATTGATTGTAACAAAGGTGTCATTGTGATGGGAGACACAGTGCATGTGTGTAAATGGGGTTAATTGATTGTAACAAAGGTGTCATTGTGATGGGAGACACAGTGCATGTGTGCGAATGAGGTGCCTTCAACTTGATCCACTTTGAATATAAAGTTCTGTAAAGCTTATCTTAAAAATTTAAATAATGCTTATTAATTTCTGCAGACTAGTACTTAAGAATTGGAAATGTTATCAAACCAATTGTAGCAAATATGAAAATAATGGCTTTTGTATACAAATTTATTTATCAAAAGGAATGAAAATTTGTTCATGTTTCCCTTACTCTACTTTTCGTTTTAGTCATAAACCACTGACAATTTAGGATTGTTCTCCAGAGTAACATATCTCAGATATATTTGATGCCAAAGTAATTTTTATATTAATATGAATTGACAGAACCCCCAACAGTACGTTGTTAAACTATACATGTTTGATATGCCTTAAACACTGACAATATTATTGTCATGTGCCAAAAGTGTAAAGCCCAGTGATAAGACACGAGCAGATGGTCAGTGTCAATCTTCCAACACCCAGGTGTTGGTGAATGCTGCTGCTACTCCAGCCCACTGAGTGGGTGGAATGGGGGGTGCTTTCTCTTTTTGACTTCCCTTGGAATTTTCCTTTTTAAGAAAATCCTTAGAAAATTTTTGTTAAAATTTGATTTTCTTGTGTTAGATTCTAGCCTAATAATAAAAACAAGTATATAGATGTTTTAAATTCTTTCTTACATGTTAAGAAATGTACCTAAGAAGAAAGTATTGTTCCATTCGTAGAACTGCATTGGGCATCTGGAGAAACACCAGTGTTCTACAGAACAAGGTTTGGACAATTCTGAACTAGATTATCAAACCCCTTCAGAATGAGAAACAAAAAATGAATGTTTTTTTACAGACCTTAATTGAACCAGAAGTATTTTCTCTTAGCCTAGCAAACCTTGACAAGAATGTCAACACTGAAGTTTACTAAGCCACTGTGTCATTTCTCTTCTCCTCCTAAGTAACTGCCATTTCTAATATGTATTTTACATATATATATATTAGAACTATATATAGTATATAAACTATATATATTTTATAGTTCCAATATATATTATATATGCATACATATTTATATATGCTGAGCACATTTGTAATAGCAGAAATTACCAAAACCTATTCTTAAAATGTACCATCCTCAAGAAATGATATACGTTAAATCACAGTTCAGTGCTCCATTTATGTGATAGTTTGATACTATCAGGGTCTCTAACCTAATCAACCAATGACTCCTCCTTCTATATAATCCTCCTTGAGGTGGTATTTTTCACAAAAATAAATGGGATGAGAATGACTTTATATCTCTACATCAAGTGTTATATTTCTTTTCATCTGTATCATATAGAGAATTAATATTATTAAAATGTTCAAGTGATGACATTAAAACTGCACAAAAATATTCCATCTACTATTTTTAGATTTTCTGGGTGGAAGGATCAGGAGGTGAAAGTGAAAGAAGAAGAGTGTTGTGACCGCAGCTCAATCACAGAGGCTGATTACAACGTGATGCAGGTTCACCAAAGTGTTCTAGGTCCTGAGTATCCATATCCTCCAATGAAAAATGAAAGAATTTTCTTTAAATATTACTTCAGTTGATTAAAGAGGACTATAAAAGCTATGTTTTTGCTAGATAATAAATACATGTCAATACTCATTGAGCCTTATACTTTTCAAACATAAGAAGTTAATACAAACAAAAATATTAAAAGTTCACTGATCAAAAAAATTAATGTAAATTTGCACTGCCTTAGCAAAAGATTAATTTTTAAAGCAAAACAATAACAGAAATTTGATTTTGACTTTTCATTTCAGTCATTAGAGCAATACAATCTTTTTCAATGATTTAGGAACTGAAAGGTATTAAAATTCAACAATTTAACCCCTCAGCAAATATGTTTGCTAAAGAAAATCACGAGGTAGAGTCTAAGGGCATAACTGTGACAAAAAAATTCAATGGCATTACCTCAACGCAGAGTAGGAAGTCACACACAAGATACAGATAAGGCACTGTGGAAACAGGCACGTGCTTTGCCATCTTCTGAACGAATCACCCCTTTCCTTGAGATGTGAGAGAGCGCGAGAGAGAAAGCGCATGTGAGAGATTGTGTTTTATTCTTCCAAATTTGAAAACAATTGAACGTTTTTAATCTAGAAGCAAAAAGCACTAGCTGTGATACTCATATTTCAAAAAGTTTCACAGTATCTTAATTCCTGGAAGAGGCTCAACATGTTATTATCTATATTTTTAACATTTTGAGTTCTCTTGAGTTTAAAGTGCAGTGTGGACTTGCAGTTTCTGTTGTGTACCTTATTGTGGAAAGGCTGTAGTCAATTAGTGAACGTCGTTTTTCAGGCAGTTTGCTGACCCTGTAGAGCAATTAAGGAAGACCTCTTCTTGGCTGCTTTGCTGAATGTTCTTAGTGCCATCTGCTGCATGCTTCCGGCTACTGTAGGGGGAACTACTCTGGTTAATAGGAGTTGATGCAGCTAGAAATCGCTGACGTCACATGTATTATTTTGCAATCCATGTGTGGAAAGAAAACATACTATAACGACATTCAGACTAGAAAACTCTTTTGAAACTATCTTAGAAATTGTTAACAACAGTTATTAGCTTTCTGATTCCTACACTACAAATACATCTTTAATATGCTCTATCTCCTCTATTTAAAATATCTAACTGTAATAATTTCATCTGCCAATTGACTTAGCATTAGCTTTAGCTCCTCTCAAGTGGAGCTATTATTATCTTCCAATTTGATCCTTAAACAGGTAATGAGTCTATTGTATTTGGAAGCAGAAAAATGATTTAATAGTATAACAGCATATTATGTGAATTTTTATTTTCTGAATCAAAGTTTCTTTTTTATTAAAAAGCTAAATAATGTAAATATAACAGATTCAGAAAGACATTAAAATGGATGAGCCTATTATCTGAAGCATATTTTAGAATATTCAGATACAGGTCAGTAGCTGACTACTATCTTAAGTAGCAAGAAAAGGCTGCTTGTGATAAGATTATTCTGAGAAATAAGAAATTTTTTGTCGAAGTATGCAACCCTACAACTCTTTACCCAACAACACCATTTGGAGTTAAGGTCTATAAATCTTCTGAAGACTAGTGCAGCAGGGCCAGCTTTGTGGCGCAGAGGGCTAAGCTGCCACCTGTGACACCAGCGTGCCATCTGAACATCAATTGGAGTCCCATCTGCTCTGCCTCCATCTAGTTTCTGCTAATATGCCTGAGAAAGCAATCAATAGAAGCTGGCCCATGTTTGGACCCCTGCCACACACATGGGAGAGCCAGATGGAGTTCCAGGCTCCTGGCTTCAACCTCCTACAGCCCCGGCCACTGCAGTCATTGGGGAATGAACCAGCAGATGAAAGATCTTCCCCTCCTCAACTCCTAGAACTCTGCATTTCAGAGTTTTAAAAATCTTAAAAAAAAAAAAAAAAAAAAAAAAAACTAGTTCAGGATGATAAAACAGAAAATCCAGAGTTTTCTTTGATTATGGAATGGAGTTGGGCATTTCTAGATAATTGTCGTTCAACAACAACAACAACAAAAGCCTCTTGAAAAAAACATGATTTTTACAGAAACAAAATTGCTTCTAAGAGACCATTATTTAGTACTTTTATCAAACATAAAATATCTAATATCTATCATTGGAAAAGAGAAAAGGCATTCCTAAGGGCCCAGTAAATTCAGGTTTTGTTGGTCAATACCTAGAATTTAACTTTAGCTCTGTCCCATAAGAGCACACACTCAGCTCTACCCTGAAAATTATAAGGATGAATCCTTAGCCCCCAGGAGACTGGTGGGCAATCTCAAACTCTTGGGAATTCTGTAATGGGGTAAATGTTGGGTGTCCCCTGAAACACATTAAAGTACATATCCTGAGTGAGAATATCTATATAATTTTGCATCTATTTATGATAGTTAGGATGGCAGAGTTGCTTTGATTTCCTTTATGATTCATTTTTCTAATTATAAATATTCACCCTTATTGAGTAAATTTGGTCAGATTAATTTTCATAAGAAGTAGTGTAAGAAAATTTTTGTTATACTATAGCACTATTTAATCCAATATAATCACTTAAAATTTAGCATCCAAAAGACTCCTATAAAAAGCCTTTTAAAATTAATTGATATGCCTAAATATGTAAGGAAAGGTGCCAGTAAGAATATGGCTATGAAAGCCAGTATCTCCCTTTCTCCCCTGGAAAATAGCAAAAAGAGAATAGCAACAAGGAGAATGAAAAACAAAACAAAACAAAACACTAAAATCTACATGTTAGTGAACTCAGTGACATGTTAAATTCCAGAGTCAAAAATACATATGAAGTGTTCTAAAAGCAATTTTTCACAATACTTCCAGCAGTGTATGAAGAGTTCTAGATCCTCTGCAACCTCACAGACACTCAGTGTGGTTGAAACTTTTATTTTCAGCCATTCGAATAAACGTGTAGTCATACACTCTGGTGGTTTTAATTTGTATTGACCTGATGGACGGTGATGGTAAGCACTTTTCGTGTTCTTTCTTGTCATATGAATATGATTTGGGAAATTTCCATTAAAAGATTTGAGCTGTTTTAACTTTGAATTGTTTTCTTATTTAGTGTTTTGTGCATGAATTTTTTGTTAACCTGGCAATGGCTAGTGGAAGAACAGGCTAGGGAAGGGTTAGTATATTATCTCCATATGACTAATAAGCAATCACCTGATTGGGTTAAACAGTTCTACAAGGATTTATGATCTTTCTGATTCCTTTTTTGTAGAAGCATCTTTGTTTTAGAAGTGCTCTCATATTTTCTGTGGAATTTTCTCTCCTCCTATACATTTGTAGTTTACCATATGCTACACATGTGAGCCCTTTCTTTATTGGCAAATATATTATCTCATTCTGTGGCTTATCTTTAATCATATTCACAGTAGCTTTGGAAGAAGGATAGTCTTTATAATGGTTATCTTTATTGGTCATTTCCCTTTTTTACATCTTATTTATTTTTTACATTTATTTGAGAAATATTACCCTTTTTAGATGTCATGAATGTATTACCCAAAGTTTTATCATTTTGCCTGTTTAGTATCTCATTCACCTATGCAATGGTGTGAAGTAGAGATCCAATTCTTACTGTGCCATTTATTTTTAAAGTATTCTTTTACATTGATCTCCACTGCTTAACCTAATGTTCACAAATATGTGACTCTTTAGTTTCTCTTTTCTGGTCCATTTAGCTAGTTTAATTATTCTATACTTTGTTTATGCTACCAATCTTTTGTATCTGATATGTATGTATACATATGTATGTATATTATCTAGTCAGATTTTACAAACTAGCATTGTATCACTTTGTTTTCTTTTTATATACTTACACATTTCAACTTTCCCATGTGCGATCATTTCTATTTTTATTAGCTCAGTCTTTCGGAATTTCTTTTTAGTGATAGAGACTATTTATTTGGAGTTGTCCTTATTTTATCTTCATTTTGGAATCTTACAACACTAGTTATCTATCTTACATCCATGAAACTATTATTCTAATGACTTTGTTGTTTTTTGTTTTTGTTTTGTTTTTTTTTTTTTTTTTTCCTTTTTTGACAGGCAGAGTGGACAGTGAGAGAGAGAGAGACAGAGAGAAAGGTCTTCCTTTTTGCCGTTGGTTCACCCTCCAATGGCCGCCGCGGCCTGCGCACTGCGGCCGGCGCACCGCGCTGATCCGATGGCAGGAGTCAGGAGCCAGGTGCTTTATCCTGGTCTCCCATGGGGTGCAGGGCCCAAGCACCTGGGCCATCCTCCACTGCACTCCCTGGCCACAGCAGAGAGCTGGCCTGGAAGAGGGGCAACCGGGACAGAATCCGGCGCCCCGACCGGGACTAGAACCCGGTGTGCCAGCGCCGCTAGGCGGAGGATTAGCCTAGTGAGCCGCGGCGCCGGCCTATTCTAATGACTTTGAATGTCCTTAGTTGCTGTTATAGCTGTTGGTAAATGCACTGGTCTTTTAAGATTAATTTATTTATTTGAAAGGCAGAATTACAGAGCGGCAGAGGCAGAGAGAGAGAGAGCAGTCTTTCATTTGCAGGTTCACTCCCTAAATGGCCGCGATGGCCGGAGCTGGGCCAATCCAAAACTAGGTAACTGAAGATTCTTCTGGGCTTCCCACAAAAGTGCAGAGGCCCAAGGGTTTATGCCATCTTCTACTGATTTCCCAGTCACATTAGCAGGAAGCTGGATCAGAAGTGGAGCAGCCAGGACTCCAACTGGCACCCCTAATAGATTCTGTCAACTGCATGTGGCAACTTTACCCTCCACACCACAGTGTGGGCCCCACATTGTTTAATATTTTCTCTCTGCCTGAGATTTCTGCATTTTCTATCTTATTAACCATGTTTTCTTTCAACTGTCGTTTTATTGAAATAACTGAAATGTCAGATATAGTTATAATCTGTAGCCCCATATTTGTAGCAGCTTAATTCATAATAGCTAAGATATAGAATCAAGCTAAATGTCCATCAACTGATGTCTAGATAAAGAAATTGTGAGATATATGTGTGTATATATATATATATGCTATGGAATATACTCAGCCATACAAAAAAATGAAATCCTGTCTTTCACAACAAAATGGATAAAATTGGAAACCATTATGCTTAATTAAATAAACCAGTCCCAAAAAGATGAATATCAAGCTTTTCCTGATTTTTGGTAACTAATATACAGATTACAAAGAAAATAGTGTATATGAGTGAAATTGATATTTTGAGATTTGACCACTGTTTATACCTCTGTCTATACTCCTGAGGAACAGTGGTTTTTGTACTTATTATTTGTTGAATTCTTTATTTAGTATAGGATTAACCTTGTGATTAAAGAGTAAATTGAAAATATGTCATTGTAAAAATTAAAAGAAAAATAAGAAAGCAAGGAGGATGGAGGAGGAAGTAAAAGGAGGGAGGATAGGGTGGGAAGAATTATTCTGTTCTTAAAACTGTGTATGAATTACATGAAACCTGTTCCCTTTACATAAATTTTAAAAAATAAAAATGAAATAATGGAGATATCATGTAGACTTTTTCTCAATGTTAAAATTTTGTAAAACAATAGTATCATGCCATAACTAGGAAATTGACATTTCAGAATGTGCTGATTTTATTCCTATTTTCTAGTTTTATCTGTTTTTGTTTGTGTGTCCTTTATTCCAGTGAAGGTAAAGAAGTTTCAACACATGGATCCTTGCTGTCGCCCTTTTATGAGCACAATCACACTCTCCTCTCCTACTGCATTTCGGGAAACAAACTGCAAAAATCAGTTCCTACTCTTGTTCTTGTTCTATCTGTCCTCTATGTGTCTGGGTGTTTCCTTTGATTTCCCATTTATTTTGCTGCTTTCTGAAAAAAGTTTCTTCTAACCTGTCTTCCAGTTCACTAATTTTCCTTTTAACTATTTCTAGTCAGTTGTTAAATCTTTCCACTGACTCCTTAAGGTTTGTTCCAGTTTGAAAATGAGATTGATGCAATTATTTTAAAATCAGTATTACTTTATTATAATTTTATGTTTCTTTTTTTTTTATTTTTTTTTTTTTTATTTATTTTTTTTTTTTTGACAGGCAGAGTGGACAGTGAGAGAGACAGAGAGAAAGGTCTTCCTTTGCCGTTGGTTCACCCTCCAATGGCCGCCGCGGCCGGCACGCTGCAGCCGGCGCACCGCGCTGATCCGATGGCAGGAGCCAGGATCCAGGTGCTTTTCCTGGTCTCCCATGGGGTGCAGGGCCCAAGCACCTGGGCCATCCTCCACTGCACTCCCTGGCCATAGCAGAGAGCTGGCCTGGAAGAGGGGCAACCGGGACAGAATCCGGCGCCCCGACCGGGACTAGAACCCGGTGTGCCGGCGCCGCAAGGTGGAGGATTAGCCTATTGAGCCACGGCGCCGGCTTAATTTTATGTTTCTTAAACTTGTTATTAAAATTTATTTTCAGTTTATAAGCACAGGTAGTTTTGTAATATATAGCTATTAATTTCAATTCTGAATTCTCTTGGGTCTCTTTCTATTGTCTGTTTTAAACAAGTTCTTCTTTACTTCTAGTTCACCCTTACTCTGAGGGTATATTCTTTTTGGACTGTAGATGGGTAGAAATTTTTTCCAAAGTCTGTCCCCTTGCTGTAGAAGGCTGCCAAAACCACAGTGCAGCTTCACAGATATTTCTTTCAATACTCAAATACCCTCTGGGCAAAAGCAGTTTTTAGTCTGAATGTAGAATTTAGTCTGGAATTTTGGCCAGATGATTCTTCACTATCTTTTCAGCTCACTTATGCTTTTAAGAAAATTTTGGAACATTCTATCCACCTTTTCTAGTTGTCATTTCAGGATGCTGAGGGCCCACTAAATATCATTTTACATTTGTTGAAAATTTGCATTTTGTAACATAGTACCAATTTAGAAATCACACACACACACATTGTGGAAGGACTCCAAAGCTTTCCTTAAGTGTATAGGAAAATTGAGGGACATTTTATCAGAGCTATCCATGAACTGATACTTTGCAAAATCAGCCACACAACCATGGAGGCTGTGTTTTGTTATTTACTTTTGAGGTTATTAAAGAGAAGATGTACAGATTGCCAACATTTTTTGGCATAAATACAACTAAAACATAGAATGGAGCGTGGGGATGAAGGAGAACAGATTTACTCTTCGTATTAATAACGTAAGTTCATTTACTACTGGAAGTTTCTAAGGCAGTTGAATTTAAAATAATGTAACAGTTTTTCTTTAGTTTTAAAAACTGTGTCTTTGAATTTAAGGAAAGTTGAAAACTGGTACTGAAACATTCACTGTTCTTCACTAGCCTGCTGAATTCTGGACAAGTCATTAAACGAAGCCTATGTACACAAGAGCGTAATAGGTGAACCCTTCACCAAAAACTGCTGCTTGCCCCACAGTTAATCTCAGGCTGATTTCTACAAGGCAGCAGCAACTTTCAAAAGCAATAGCTAAGTGAATCTTGCATGTGACTCCTTGGTCAGCAATTTTGCCTTTAGAAAGAGTTATAAATGATAAGCTCCTTGAAGTAAGGAACAATTAAGGTAATATTAGTAAGGAAAAATGTAAGAATCCATATAAAACTGAGAAGGAAAAAGTCCAAGTATGCATTGGACAAAAATGTTCCTATTTAATACTTTGTAAAATAAAGCTATAATGCTAGATGGTTTATAATGCTGAGAATCAGCAAAGTATCTCCATATGGAAAGAATGGGTGACTTAAGTCAAAAGGAGATTCAGGATGTCTGTAAGTGAATCCCGTTTAACACTCACTATAAATAAATTCCATTTAAACTTGAAATCTCTTCAGACAACAAATTCACTGACATCAAGCTGTGCTTTACCTTCAGGATATCTTAATCTTTGTCCTTACAGTAATCTGGAGATTAAGGAAAGTCAAAAATAGTGACGAATTCTGAGCTGTCATTATCATGTTGCTCACCTTTTTTTCCCACCAAAAACGACTTAGGAGAGTTAGAGAATCTTTATATTGAAAAAAAGATTTGTAAGAAATTACACTGGGCTGGCACAGTGGTGTGGTGGGTAAAGCCACTACCTGCATCCCATACGGATGCCAGTTTGAGTCCCGGCTGCTCTACTTCCAATCCAGCTCTCTGCTATGGCCTGGGAAAGCAGTAGAAGATGGCCCAAGTGCTTGGGCCCCTGCACCCACGTGGGAGACCTAGAAGAAGCTCTTGGCTCCTGGCTTCGGATTGGCGCAGCTCCAGCCGTTGCATTGCAGCCATCTGGGGAATAAACCAGTGGATAGAAGACATCTCTCTCTCTCTCATTCTCTCTCTCTCTCTCTCCCTCCCTCTGCCTCTCTGTAACTCTGCTTTTCAAATAAATAAATCTTTTAAAAAAGAAAAAGTATAAAAAAAGAAATTACACTTTGATTGATTTATTAAGAAATCAAGTCTACTCTGATAGCCCCTAGGATGCGTCATGGGAAATGAATTATTAAGTTTCTCCAGTTAACATATTATGAATATGAGTTTTCTTCACAGCACTTGTAGGGAGATAGTTTTAAAAATCATTTTCATCAAATATTGATTACACAGTTACACACAAATAATATAAATTATGTGTAAAGTACAAAACTAGCCATGTAGCAGTTCAAAAAATGTTTACCTATAACCCAGTTTAAGAAATACATTAATACTATCACTCTGTAAGTCTCCTAAATGCTTTTCTTCAGTCCCAACCCATCTCCTGGGTTTTCCCAACATCCCAATAACCATAATCATATTTCTGTATTGTTGCCAAACATATTTTTAAAATAGTTACCAAGTACTTTTGTATTTAAAAACAGTGTATGGGCCGGCGCCTGGGCTCACTAGGCTAATCCTCCGCCTTGCGGCGCCGGCACACCAGGTTCTAGTCCCAGTCGGAGCGCCGGATTCTGTCCCTGTTGCCCCTCTTCCAGGCCAGCTCTCTGCTGTGGCCCAGGAAGGCAGTGGAGGATGGCCCAAGTGCTTGGGCCCTGCACCCCATGGGAGACCAGGAGAAGCACCTGGCTCCTGGCTCCGGATCAGCGGCGGCCGTTGGAGGGTGAACCAACGGCAAAAAAGGAAGACCTTTCTCTCTCTCCCTCTCTCTCACTGTCCACTCTGCCTGTCAAAAAAAAAAAAAAAAAAAAACAAAAAAAAACCACAGTATATGAGGGGCCTTCAAAAAGTTCATGGAAATGCACATCATGGAAAAAAAAAACTATGCATGGATTTCAGAAAAATAATCACCATCTTTTAGTTCCATTTTCCACAAAACTTTGAAAATACTCCCATATAGTTTACTTTTGAATAGCTTAATACTGAATATAAATGGAATTATCAAATATTGCAAAATCTTGAATTTGGCATTCTTGCTCCTGAGATTTGTCAGCAGTGTGGTTATAACTCATTGATTTACTGCTGCTTAATATTCTATTATATGAATATTTCAAAATTTATTCAGTCTACCACTGTGTTGCCTCCAGATTTTTGCTCTTAATAAATAGTGCATCCAAAAACCTTACACATATTTCCTCATACCCATGTGCTTGTGGTTTTTGCAAATAAGGACAAGAGTGGAGTTCATAAGTCATAGGATTTGAGCCTCTTCAGTTCAGTTGGAAAACGTATAACATCACTGAAGTGAGGGTTCCTATTTACATTTCCACCAAGATCACATAGTGATCTGGAGACTTTGTGCACTAGGCAGAACATGATACTCATGCTTTAAAATTTTTGCCAATCTAGTGGGTATGAGTTAGTTTCCCGTAAAGTTCTTAATTTCCCCTCCTCTGACTCTTAATGAGATTGAATGTCATATATTTTCTGAATTACTGTTTCTCAAGTGAAATGTTTCTTTTGGCTTTCCCAATCTACCCTGTACCCCCACACACTCCTTTTATCTTCTGGTGCATACTGTAAGATTGTTTGCCTTTTTCTTGTTGATTTTTAAATATCTTTATATATTTTAGAGTCTATCCCTTGTCAGTTATATGCATTGCAAATACCTTCTTCCAAAATAGCTATCTTTTTATTTATTTTATGAATGTTTTGAGCAATTCTTTATTTTTTTACTTTTATTTAGTAAATCTTTATTTTAATGTACTCTTTCATGCATTTTGTGAGTCTTGTTTTAGAAAGCATTTTAATTTATGAGCATATTCTATATCATTACATAAATTGGAAGTTGTTTTCTATTTATATTTAGCTTCAATTTTACTTTTCCCCATAACTGTTCCAATAGGTTTTCTTTGAAAGGATGGCATCACCAACACATGAAATGTAAACTCATCATCAATTAAGGCACATACATTTTTTCTGTTTCAGAGTACTCATCTGGTTTGTTGACTGATAATTAATATAGCTTTATAATATTTCTTTACAGATTATCTCAATAGGGCAAGTTTACTCAGGAATCATTTAGCCCTTTGGGACTTGTTGCTTCTCAATGCAGCAGTGTCTAAATTTTAGAATCAGTGTGTTCGTCAAATTCTATAACAGAATGAAGACTAAAAAACTAAAAATTTTTAAAAATTTTACTAGAATTATACTGAATTCACAGTTTTAAAGAAAAAACTGATAGTTATTATATATTTTAATCCTTAAATACGGCATGTGTCTTTCCATTTACTGAGATTTTGGTCTTAATGCTGTTCCGTTAAATTTTGTATTTTATCCCCATTAGTGTCACACATGTTTTTAAATTTATATTTGGTTAACTTATTTGAAAGATAAAACACACACACACACACACACACACAGGCCTTTGCATACACTAGCTCCTTTCCCCTGATGCCTGCAACAACCAGGACTGGGCTAGGGCAAGTCCAGGAGCTGTGAACCCAATCAGGGTCTCCCCATTGAATGGCAGGCACCGAAACACTCAGGTCATCACCTGCTTTCTCCCAAAGTGTGCATCAGCAGGACAGTGAGATGAGAAGAAGAGCCAGGACTCAAACCTAGGCTTTCCAATACGGGACACAAGCATCCCAAGCACCATATTAACTATTATGCCAAAAACCCATTCCTGACCTATTTTTAATTAATTTATTCATGTCATTTTTATATCATGCAAAAGGTTATATTTGTTTGATTCTATTTTCTCTTTGTAGCCAATTTATAAAATATGATTGAAGTGTTTCATTGATTCATATATCCAGTCTTCTTGATAAATTATTCATTCTTTAGATGTTTCTACATTTAAAATATGCTGTGAATAATATTGAATGCATTTTTCCCTTTTAAAATACATACTTCATTTTCCCCTGCTGCCCTGACAAAAATGTCCAGTAAAAGTGATAGCAGGAACCCTGGTCTTTGCCTTATCTTAGAAGTAATGTTTTTAGCCGGCGCCGCGGCTCACTAGGCTAATCCTCCACCTGCAGTGCTGCACACCGAGTTCTAGTCCCGGTCGGGGCGCCGGATTCTGTCCCGGTTGCCCCTCTTCCAGGCCAGCTCTCCGCTGTGGCCAGGGAGTGCAGTGGAGGATGGCCCAAGTCCTTGGGCCCTGCACTCCATGGGAGACCAGGAGAAGTACCTGGCTCCCGCCTTCAGATCAGTGCGGTGCGCCGGCCACAGCGCACCGGCCCCGGCGGCCATTGGAGGGTGAACCAACGGCAAAGGAAGACTTTTCTCTCTGTCTCTCTCTCTCTCACTGTCCACTCTGCCTGTCAAAAAAAAAAAAAAAAAGTAATGCTTTTAATGTTTTATCATTAGGCATGATCTCGGGCTTTGGGTACCTTCTTTAATTAGGGAATAATGTTTACCTATAATTCTTAGTTTGAGAAGAGTTTTAATAAAAAGGACAGTTTAATTTGGTCAAATCTTTTCTGTGCGCTGATTTTTCCTCAATGTGTTAATATGATGCATTATTGAAATTTATTTTCTGCTAAACACAGATTCCCAAATGATCTCACATGCATTAGAATGTTCATCACATTTAAGCAGTGCTGATATTTTCTGTAAGATTTTAATGACTGAATGTTGTTTGGATTCCAAGATAGCAGAATAGCAAATGGTGTACTACTCTAGGCTATGGGTCAATAGTTAAAAAAAAAAAAAAAAGTGTAGGAAGTACATTCTCAGGGTAGAGTTAGAGAGGCAACCACAGTGAATATACTGTGGATCAGTGTGGAAGATGTGGGCACACATCACAAACACGGACACACCACATGACCCCAGCAAAAATTAAAGTAGAACATGCTGTTCTATCCACTGGTGATGTTGCAAAGAGACTGGTGAGATGTGGAATAACACATGCAGATGACAAGCAGCCTTATGAAATGAAAGCTGCCAAACTGAAGGAAAAATATGAAAAGGATATTGTGGCATATCGAGCAAAAGGAAAGCCTGATGCAGCAAAAAAGGGAGTCATCAGGGTTGAAAAAAGCAAGAAAAAGAAGGAAGAGGTAGAAGGCGAAGAAGATGAAGAGGATGATGAGGAGGAGGAAGATGAAGAAGAAAGTGAAGATGATGAATAAGTTGGTTCTAGCACAGTTTTTTTTTCTATAAAGCATTTAACCCCACTGTACACAAATCACTCCTTTCAAAGAAAAAAATTGAAAAGAAAGGCTGTGTAAGATTTGTTTTTAAAGTGTATAGTGTCTTTTTTTGTATAATTAACACACTACTACTGAATATGTCTTTAGATAACTCTGTCCTGGTGGTATTTTCAATAGCCACTAAACTTGCTCGGCAGAGTATGGGGGTTGTAAATTGGCATAGGAATTTAAAGCAGGTTCCTGTTGGCTCACAAATTAGTTATACATGGGGATGGTAGTTTTTTTCATCCTGAGTTGTCTCTGAGGCAGCTTATACCATATAGTTGTTGTTCTGTTAACTAAATACCACTTTGTAATTGCAAAAATGTAGTTGCAGCTGTTTTGTTGATGTTCTGAATGCTTCTAAGTAAATAAAGTTTTTTATTTAAAAAAATCCAGAATCTATAAAGACCTCAATAAACTCAACAAGAAAACAAACAACCAGTTAGTAAATGTGCAAAGGACTTGAACAGGCATTTTTCAAAAGAAGAAATTCAAATGGCCAACAGACATGAAAAAATGCTCAGGATCACTGGCCATCAGGGAAATGCAAATCAAAACCACAATGAGGTTTCACCTCACCCCAGTTAGAATGACTCTCATACAGAAATCAACAAACAATAAATGCTGGTGTGGATATGGGGAAAATCCACTGTTGCTGGGAATGTAAACTGTTGTAACCATTGTGGAATACAGTATAGAGATACCTTGGAAATCTGAAAATAGATCTACCATGTGATCCAGCAATCCCACTCCTGGGAATTTACTCAAACAAAATGAAATCAGCATTTGAAAGAGTTATCTGTACTCCCACATCACTGAAGCTCAATTCACAACAGCAAAATATGGAATCAACCCAGATGTCCATCAACTAATGTCTGGATAAAGGAATTATGGAATATCACTTATTTATATATAGAATACTACTCAGCAGTAAAAAAAATGAAATCCTGTCTTTTGCAGCAAAATGGATGCAACTGTAAACCATTATACTTAGTGAAATAAGCCAGTCCCAAAAAGATAGATACCATATATTTTCCCAACTCTATGGTAATTAATAGAGTACATAAAATGTAATGTATTAGAGTGAAATTGACGCTTTGTGATTCAATGATTGTTTACAGCACTTGTCTCTATTGTTGAGAAACAGTGTTTTTCCTCATACTATTTGTTGAACTCATTACTTAGTGTAGGGTTAATCTTAAGAATGTAAAGTAAACTTAAAATAGATATTTGTAGAAATCAAGTGTGGGGCACCGCTGCCACCTCCTTCTTCTGCCGCTCCTGGTGCTGCTTGTGTGCGCGTTCGGTGCGGACCTGGTACCTCTTTTGTGAAGCGGCAGCTGAGGAGACCCCGGCGCTCGCCATGGCCCACGAATAGCCCAAGGAGTCAAGACTGAGAACAACGATCATATTAATTTGAAGGTGGCGGGGCAGGATGGTTCTGTGGTGCAGTTTAAGATTAAGAGGCATACACCACTTAGTAAACTAATGAAAGCCTATTGTGAACGACAGGGTTTGTCAATGAGGCAGATCAGATTCCGATTTGACGGGCAGCCAATCAATGAATCAGACACACCTGCACAGTTGGAAATGGAGGACGAAGATAGGATTGATGTGTTCCAGCAGCAGACGGGCGGTGTCTACTGAAAAGGGAACCCGCTGCTTTACTCCAGAACTCTGTCCTTCAGACTAAGAACACATTCTCAGCCAGAAAACTGCGACTGGGTTCCACCACACCCTGACTACTGCAGCATAGTCTCTATTTTTTCATTTCCCCTCCCCATTCCTTTATTGTACATAAAGTAACTGGTGTATGTGCACAAGCATTTGCATTTTTTCTTTTCTTTCTCTCCTTTTTTTTATTTTTTTTATTTTATTTTATTTTATTTTTTTTTATTTTTTGACAGGCAGAGTGGACAGTGAGAGAGAGAGACAGAGAGAAAGGTCTTCCTTTGCCATTGGTTCACCCTCCAATGGCCGCCGCGGCTGGCGCACCGCGCTGATCCGATGGCAGGAGCCAGGAGCCAGGTGCTTTTCCTGGTCTCCCATGGGGTGCAGGGCCCAAGCACCTGGGCCATCCTCCACTGCACTCCCTGGCCACAGCAGAGGGCTGGCCTGGAAGAGGGGCAACCGGGACAGAATCCGGCGCCCCGACCGGGACTAGAACCCGGTGTGCCGGCGCCGCTAGGCGGAGGATTAGCCTAGTGAGCCGCGGCGCCGGCCGCCTTCTTTTTTTTTTTTAAACGAAATGGCCAATGGTATGTTTTGATTGACATCAAATGGAGATGGAATGGGGAAAAATCCTGGTTCTGTGAAAATACCCCTTTTCTCCATGAGTGGCATGCTCATTCAGCTCTTATCTTTATATTCCAGTAAGTTATTTTGCTCTCACTGTTTTAACAAAAAAAACCCAACAACATAAAAATCCTTGCATACCTTGTTTGATTGGAGAATTTTAATGTTTTTCATTTATCATTGTAAAACCAAGGACAATTTTATAACTTTTTTGTACGTAGCTGTTACATGTAGGGCAATCTGTCTTTAAGTAGGGGTAAATTACTCTTAAAAAAATGAATCCTAGATAGTTTTCCCTTCAAGTCAAGCGTCTTGTTGTTTAAATAAACTTCTTGTTTAAAATGAAAAAAAAAAAAAAAAGAAATCAAGTGTGGGAATAGGAGAGGAAGGAAGAAGGGTGTGGAAGCATGGGTGGGAGGAAGGGTGAAGTGGGGATTATCACTATGTTCCTAAATCTGTATATATGAAATATATGAAATTTGTGTACCTTAAATAAAATTTTTTTAATTTTAAAAAGATTTTAATAACTATGTTCAACACTTATTTGTAGCATAATTTTCTTGCATTGTTCTTTTAGATTTTGGAACCAAAGTAATGAAAGTTTCATAAAATGAGCTAGGAATATTTCCTGTACTACTATACGTAAGAATAGTTTGTGTAGGATCAGAATTAGTTCATCTTTTGAATGTTTGGAAGTATTATAGGTAAAGTAATTGAGCCGTTTTTGGGAGAGTCCATGAAGGATAGCTTTTAACTACTGGTTCAGTTTCTTTAATGGTAAAAAACCTACTCAAGTTTTTTCCATTTATTTTTCCTTAAGTTAGTTTGATTTATATTTTTATAATGCATCCATTTTATCTAACATCTTAAATTTGTTGACATATTTGAATAGTAACCTATCATTTTAAACTGCACAGATCCCCTCCTTTTCACTACCAGTTTTTCACTCTTTCCTTTTTCCCTTGTTTAGTCTTGACAATTTATTGATTTTAGCATTCAATTCAGATAATTTTTTGCTTTACTGGATATTTTTTTCTTTTCACCTGCAACTCTATTATTTCTTGCCTTCTATTTTGCACAAGGTGAATTCAGATTTTTATCTTATGTCTCAAACCCAAGGCATGCATTTTAACCAACATTTAAAGTTTCTAATGTGATGATTTAAGCTATTTAAATCTAAATAAGAACCACTTGATTTCATCACATAAATTTTCTGGGTAGCATTTTGATTATCATTCTGTCCTCAGTACTTTTGAATTTTCATTATCTTCTTTGACCTATGTGTTTTCAAGAAATATTTCATTTCTAAAAGCATAAGATTTGCCTATTCTTTTTGTTAGTTACTTTTAACTTCAGTTCACTGTGGTCAGAGAGTATGTTCTGTGTTACCTGTTTTTTGAAGTTTGGTGAACCCTGCTTTACAGCATAGGATGCAGTGAATTTGTTATAATTTCTGGGGGTCCTTGAACAGAATGAGTGTTTCGCAGTCACTTGGTGAGATTACTTGTGTTTTTCAAATCTTCCATACCTTTGTCGACTTGGTATATTTGACCTTCAGTTACTAGACAAAAGGATTAAAATTTTCCACTCTGATATTGTATTTGTATTTTCATCCTTTTCCTTTTATGAATGCATAAATAAAAACTGTTATTATGTAGATGTATATGCAAGTTATACTTCTTTAATCTTGCTGGTAAATTGAAATTTTCCTCCATTTTGTCTTACTCTTTTATCTCTACTACTATTTTTTGTCCTAAGGTAAATTTTGTTAGACACACACATAGTTTTGTCAACCATTTGCTGACTACCCATTACCCCTCCATTTTTAAGCTATTGTCTGAACTTGAAGTGGATTTTTTTGTTTTTAATCAACACTTAAAATCCTCACTTTTGACTGGATCGTTACATTTTTATGTTCCTTCAAATAAAATTAGGAAATGGAACAATAATATTAAGCTGAGACCAGTTTCCCTAAATATCACTAAAACAATCTAAAACTCATGTAACAAGCCACTAAGCATTTCTGCATTATATAAAACATTTAAAATCCAAGTTATCAAATTATTTAGTGTTTAGTTTAATGGCTCTTTACTGAATCCATTCTGCCTGGTATGTATCTATTCTGTATTAGAAACAAATTATCTTGATTTTCCATGCATTAAAATAAATATATACTGTTACATGACCAAGCTAATAAATTATATATTAAACATGATAGGAATACTGTCTGAATTGGATCTTAGTGTTTGTACCCCTAGGTAACTGGCAAAAGCAAAGACAGAAGCAAATGCCTCAGGAAAATAACATTAACAAGTAACAAGACATCAGGAATACAGTTTAGATACTTCTGTAAGGACTGTAAAATCCACTTTTTAAACATACATATAACTTGACATTGTTGCTGGTACATGTGTAAATGTATTATAGTTGGTTTTCTTTTCTTTTTTTTTTTTTAAGATTTATTTATTTGTTAGCAAGTCAGAGGTACACAGAGAGAGGAGGGGGGAGGGTTTTCCATCAGCTGGTTCACTCTCCAGTTGGCCGCAACAGCTTGAGCTGCGCCGATCCAAAGCCAGGAGCCAGGAGCTTCTTCCTTGACTCCGACGTGGGTGCAGGGACCCAAGGACTTGGGCCATCTTCTACTGCCTTCCCAGGCTATAGCAGAGAGCTGGATGGGAAGTGGAACAGCCAGGTCTGGAACTGGAGCCCATATGGGATGCCGGTGCTTCAGGCCAGGGCGTTAACCCGCTGCACCACAGTGCTGGCCCCTATAATTGGTTTTCATTTCACATAGTAAATTTTTGACAAAACATTTTCAAGTCTATATCGCAGACATCTAAAGATTGAGAATAGGGCCAACATCGTGGCATAGCACATAAAGTTGTCACCTGCAACACCGGCATCCCACATGGGCACCAGTTTGAATCCTGTGGCTCCATTTCCAATTCAGCTCCCTGATAATGGCCTGGGAAAATCAGCTGAAGATGACCCAAGTGTTAGGGCCTCTGTTATCCATGAAGGAGACTTGGTGAGACTTCTGGCTCCTGGCTTCAATCTGGCCAAGCCCTGACCAGTATGACCATCTTGAGAGTGAACCAGTGGAAGGAAGATCTCTGTCTCTGTCTCTATCTCTGTCTCTCTCTCCCTCTCTCTCTCTGGTCTTCAAATAAATAAACAAATAAATAATTCTTTTTTAAGATTTTTATTTATTTATTTGAAAGGCAAAGTTACAGTCAGGCAGAGAGAGTTTTCCATCCACTGGTTCACTCCACAAATGAACGCAATGGCCGCAGCTGCTCTGATCTGAAGCCAGGAACCAGGAGCTGCTTCTGGGTCTCCCACGTGGGTACAGGAGCCCAGGGATCTGGGCCATCTTCTACTGCTTTCCCAGGCCATGGCAGAGAGTTGGATCAGAAGTGGAACAGCCAAGACTCGAACCAGCACCCATATGGGATGCCGGCACTACAGGTGGCAGATTTACCTGCTATGCTTCAGTGCCGGCCCCATTAATAAATAATCCTTTTAAAAAAATAGATTTTATTTATTTGAGAGGTAAAGTTACAGATAGTGAAAGGGAGAAACAGAGAGAAAGGTCTTTCATCTGCTGGTTCACTGCCCAAATGGCTGCAATGGTCACAGCTGAGTAGATCCAAAGCTAGGAACCAGGAGCTTCCTCCAGTTCTCCTACAAGGGTGCAGGGGCCCAAGCGCCTGGGCCATCTTCCAGTGCTTTCCCAGGCCATCAGCAGAGAGCTGGATTGGAAGAGGGGCAGCCGGAATTAGAACTGGTGCCCAAATGGGATGCTAGTGCCACAGGCAGATGATTAACCAACTATAACAGCACCAGCACCAAATAAATAATTCTTAAAAAATAAAATAAATATTGAGGGTTCAGGATTGAGTTATCTCCATTTGCACTTGCCCACATTATGTTTCTTTTTTTGGTTTGTTTCTTATGTTTTGCTTTTTAAAATATTGATCAGATTTTTTTCTCATCCATATTTCCTCTACAGATTTGAAAATTAAAGATTATATTTCTTTGTGGTTGGTGTTGTAGTGCAGTGGGTTAAGCTGCCACCTGAAACTCTGGCATCCCATATGAGCGTCAGTTTGAGTCCTGGTGCTTCACTTCCAATCCAGCTCTTTGTTAATGCACCTGGGAAAACAACAGAAGAAAGACCAAGTACTTGGGTCCCTGCCACCCACACTGGGGACCAAGATGGAGTTCCAGGATTCTGGCTTAGGCCTGGCCCAGCCCTGACCCTCATGGCTATTTGAACAATGAACCTGGAGGTGGAAGATCTACCTCTGTGTGTGTCTCTGTTCTGTAATTCAGCCTTTCAAATAAACATAAATATTTTTAAATATATTTTTACTTTTTATTAGTTATCTTAGCATTTTAGCATGACTGCTTCACTTATAAAAATATGAACATACAATTTTTGCTCCTTTAAACAATCTTATGACTCCTTTAAATCTAGTCACACCTTCCTGACTTATATGTAATTATTGAATGTAATAGTTCTACCAGGTTCTAAACCCCAAAATGGTACATTGTTTTGTGCATTCAGTGCTGTTAATATTTACAAACATAGTCAATATTTTGTCCTCTAGTTTTTTTATGTCTTCCATATAGAATTGGCTTATTTTGCCTGGAACACATGCTATTTTGAAGGAGCATCTTTCATTGATAAATGTCAATTTTTCCTCATCTGATAATGCCTTTATTTCTTTTTAACTATTCAACATTATTTTTGCTAAGAATATAGTTCTAGATTGACAGTACTTTTTCTCATGAAGTTGAAAATATCCCACTGTTTTCTGATTTTTGTTGTCATTTCTGGAAAGTTGATTGTCTGTTTAAATCCTCTCTGGTAGGATTTAAAGATTTTTCAGTTCATGCTCATTTATTTTTGCTTATTTTGCTTGATGGTTTTCATTAGACTGATCAATTTCTTAGCAAATTTATTTTCAAAAATTGCCTTTATCTAATTCTTTCCATCTGCAGAATGTCAATTATTTTAATTAAATTAGAACTTTCCCTTTTGGTCCTACCTCTTTTCTGACATGTTTTCTTTTTTCTTCATTTATTCTGCTTGATGATTTTCATTAGATTGGCAAATTTCTTGACAAAATTTTCTCCAATACTGCCTCCATCTTATTCCTTCTCTTTTATTTGCAGAAATCCAATTATTTTTAAGGGAGGTTTTGTTTTATTGATAGAATATTTGAAAGTATTGGATTTTATTTGTCTTTACCATTCACTTACTAAGCAGATCAGGCTTTACTTATGACTATGTTTTACCTGGAAAATGTTGATTTAGTAAATAAATATTGAGTTCCCACCATGTGTCAGGCAATGTGTAATCTTTTCTTAGAAGACCAAATAGTTGGAAAGATATTTGAGAAATTTGGCAGTTGCAGTACAGAATGATAAGAACTTTAATTAGAAGAACATCAACAGGGTGCCTGACCAAGAAAGTGATTCAAGACGGGGAGCTTCCTTGGCATGCATACATCTAACTCATTCCCGGAGAGTCTGATGATTCCATTTTCTTTGCTTCCCCAAACCTTCAAGTAGGAATAATAGAATGGCTAGAAAGAAAACTCAGGATCACACAAACAAAGTATTGTATTCAGTGTGGGAAGATTGTATAACTATTTGCTCTTCCTCACTTTGCTTGTTAGTAAAATGTATCGGCTCGTTGCTGAATAGCACATCTTAAAATAATTTATGCACTATGGCATCACAAGATAATTTTTTATCTACACGAGGATTTACTGCTTATTTGTTCACATCAACAGGTATGAGTAAGATGAATCAGGAGAGAATGATGATTCTCATTAAATATTAAACCTGTATCCATCTAACTTTGCGCTTTGTTCTGCCTGTCCCTTTTCTGTCATGTTCTCTCTTTTTCTCACTGCTAGATTCTGAAAAAAATTTTCAGATTAATCATCTAGATCCCTAGTGTTCTCATGCTGTATTAGAGTATCAAACCTAATCATTGCTTTATTTACAATGCTTTTTCCTTTCTCAAATTTCCATTTCTTTCATTTTCCAGCCTGCTTTGTTTATTTATTGGACTTTCACTATATTTTAATTCCCTATTTTAAAAGAAAATATTTTTAAAATGCAAAATGTATCAATTTTATCATGTTTGATAAATTCAATATCTAGAAATTTTGCTAGTTTGATTCAATGGTTTATTTACCCTACTGATGTGCATTTGTGTTGTCCTGTTTCCTTGGTGTTTGTGATTTTGATAATGAGTTCCTGTTCATTGGAACTTCCTCGGCAAGTAGTCCCTGAGGCCTGGCTTGATATTGGATAGCATGTTTGCATTTACTTCCTCTAAGCTCCTGAGGACACAACCAACCTGGAACACCTTTAAACTGAAATACTATTAATAGCCTTTTTGAAATTCCAACATCATATGAATTCAGTCTGAAGATGCTAGTTTTCTGCCCTGTTAAGAATTGTTAATAAAGCTCTCGCTCATAAAACCAATGCTAAATTTAAAGATAGGCATTTTTCTTTCAGTTTTTTTTCATTAGCCTATGAATTAAGGATTCAACACCTTGGGGGTTTATGCATAAAGACTCAGTATTATAACCTACCTTGAATAGTTTTGTCTCCTACCACTATCTGATCCCAACCACCAACCCCTGTGAAAAATTGAATATTAAGTTAATTTGAATGTTGGCACATATTTTCAGGTCATGGTGCCACTTATCTGTCAGAATTTTCAGGGAGGGTTGAGATGGGATCAATGTATCTTCTTCCACAACACCAAAAGCAGAATGTCAGTAGTATATCTCCTTATCACTTCAGTTAGTGTGATATGTGTAGTCATCAATATATGATGGTGAAGTAGACAGGCATACAAGCTAAAACTGATTGGGTTTGTGAGCTGGAAGACCATGCCTTCACCACGCCCCTGTGTGACCTCACACCCTACCTGATACCCTCACCACGCCCCCGTGTGACATCATGCCCTACCTGACCATACCTGAGTGCCCACCTGCCCACTAGACCATGTAACCACTCCCCTGTGAGAAATATATAAAAGGTGAGGAGTGCCCCGAAAGGCTCTCTGCCTCTGCTTCACTGCCGGTGGTAAGTGATGTGATAGCTGCTCAAAGCGCTTGCTGCACGTGGCTTTTGGCCTGCTCTTTGCTTGGTATGGACACTACCCTAGGTTTTCAGATTTTCCCTTCTCTTTAAACTGAACTAAAGCGCTCTCTCTCCTATGCATCTTTCGCACTAAATAAAAGCTTAAAATGTACCATGCTGCCTTGTTCATTTATAACGGTATTTAGAATTCCTCTCTAAGTATTAGGCAAGAACCCACTTGGGCATATTAATATTGGGGATTTATTAATAAGCGTATGGTGATATTGTATGGCACTCCAAATTTCGATAACATATGTGGCACTCCAGACTCAACTTCTGGGGAACTTTAAGGGGCCACATTCCAATGTAATTTTAAGGGATCAAATTCTGATATCAATGGTACTTCAAAATGTTCATGGGAAAGTGTGAATTATAGAAAAATATTTTGCATGAAGAGATAAATATGTTAATCCTCCTTTTTTCCACAAACTTCTAAAATTCAATCAATTTTTACATTTATTTCTTTTTATTTGAAAGGGAGGGACACACACACACACACAAACATCTTCCATCTACTGGTTCAACCCTCAAATGCATGCAACATCTAGGACGGGCCAGGTGAAAAACAGGAACCAGGAATTCAACTTGAACTTGAGTCTCCCATGTGGGTAGCAAAGAGCCAAGTACTTGGGCCATCATTTACTGTCTTCCAGAATGCATATTAGTAGGAAGCTAAAATGGGGAGCAGACTCAGGAATTGGACGCAGCCATTCATTTGGTATACAGGCATCCCAAGCAGCGCTAAACACCTGTCCTTAAGAAATCTGAATTCTAAAGTATCTGAATAATCACCATGGTGAAGCCATAGTTCATTCTGATTTTGGAGACAGGACTGTAGGAAGTACAAAACCCCATGTTTGTTCAACCATAATCTCTCCAAAGGGACATCAATCCTGAATACCAGAGCAACTGTACATTTGAAAAATCTCACTTCAAGCAGAGAATTGGAAGCAATATATGTAATGTTTAGATTTTGTGAGGTGCTCCATTTGTTAATATTAAAGCATGTGTGAAGATTTTGACAGGCTCCTGGCTCTCAGTATCTGAGATTTTATTCTGTTTTGTATTTTAAAATATGTAGAAGAGTTAAAGTGTGGTTCAGTCTAAAGAAAGTGGCATTCCCATAATTTGACAGACTCTAGAGCAACTGTAATCTGTTTGTGGTTAACTCATGCATACCATAATAATTGAATAGTGTGTCTGACAACAACAAATCCTATTCTGGCATTGACCTCACCCCTGCCAAAAGGTGTGTTTTTCATTTCTTTTTTCTTATTTTGATACTCATTTCCTGATCACAGTTCCGTGAGACTGATGACATTGTATGTTGTTCTGCTTTTACACCTTTGAATTACAATCTTTAAAACTTGAACTTCTTCAAAAGACAATTACAAGGCATATTTCTGTTTTCAAAGGACATTGGTCAATTTTTTGACTTATCCACCTCTTTTGAGTTTTTGTTTTGAGGCATTTTCTGCTGTAACAATGATGGATTACCAAGATAAAGTCACACACACAGAAAAGAGTTTTCCTGTTTAAGACTTTGCTGCAGAAGCGAACAACTCCAGAAGAAGGCCACATTCAGCTTCGTTCTCTGGTGAGGATGGTGGTGAGGCAGCTGACTTTATGGAGTGGTGTTGGTTGTAAGACCAGCTAATAGCTAAAGGAGGTATCATACTGTTGACAATTGCAATACAATAAAGAAAAATTCCAGTAAATAATGATGATCACTGTGGCCTAAGTACCAATTTTGGGTGGTTTGAGGCATTGTTTCTAAATGGTTAGCCTTGGGTTTATTCTTTAGCTGTTACATCAATAAAGTGTGTACCAAATATTCTTTAAATTAGCACCTTGTAACTAACTTAACCAGAGTCAGCTATTATTTTTATCTGTGAACCAGGACTGAAAGAGAAGTCACTGCTAGGAGTATCGCAAGTACCACAAGACACAATTGTCTACAGCCTGGAAAGCTGGTAGGCTCTTTTTTTATTTTTATTTTTATTTTTTTGACGGCACAGTTAGACAGTGAGAGAGAGAGAGAGAGACAGAGAGAAAGGTCTTCCTTTTGCCGTTGGTTCACCCCCCAAGTGGCCGCTATGGCCGGCGCTACGCTGATCCGAAGCCAGGAGCCAGGTGCTTCCTCCTGGTCTCCCATGCAGGTGCAGGGCCCAAGCACTTGGGCCATCCTCCACTGTCTTCCCGGGCTACAGCAGAGAGCTGGACTGGAAGAGGGGCAACTGGGACAGAATCTGGTGCCCCGACTGGGACTAGAACCTGGGGTGCTGGCGCCGCAGGTAGAGGATTAGCCTAGTGAGCCGCAGCGCTGGCCTGCTGGTAGGCTCTTGACAGGCGGACATTATTCATGTTTCCTAGGTAGCTATATGATGGACCTGGCATGAAAACAGTGTACAAATTGAAGGCAGAATGTTAAAGAACATATATCAGAAGTTCAGAACATTTGTGTGTGGTAAACCCAAGTTTCTTTTTTTACCAAATTCCTACAAGAAAGAGATGAAGTCAGACAAGGACCAGCTAGCCTGAAAACAGGTAGGTAGGACAGAATATGCACTGCTTTTTGAAGGGAGAAGCTCTCTGCCTGTGATCCAAAGTCTCTTAATAAGAACCTCAAAGATTATCAAGCCATCTTCTTTGGTATCAAAGGAAAGTTGAGGCAAGAAGAGACTATTACCAATCAGAAGCTTTATGACTAGGTATTCCAGTCTCACTATTCTTTCTCCAAAAATTCTAGTATAAATTCTTAGCCAGTATTACAAATTGTCTTCCAGCAAAGATCACATAAGAATAATTGTTATTTTGGACTGCCTCAAAATATGGAGCAAAGTATAGCCAAACAGCTAGAAAGATGACAGAAAATTTTGTTGTCTCTTGGCTTAAAAACTAATGTTATAAACAAGATACCTGTTCGTAGCTCCTAGAACACAGAATTAGAATCTAATAGACTACTTATTACTAACAATACTCTTTGACTGTTGAGTCATTAATGCCAGTCCAACACCCATGTTCACAACAACAAGAACTGGGATCCTACAGTGAACTAAGCTTTCCAAATGGATGTCCTCCTCTACACGTGACATCCCTAGATGTGAGGATGCTGATACTGGGAGAAGTAAGGTTCCTTCAGAAGCCAGAGTAATAAGCTAACTGGGAAGCCAGTGCACGGACAGATTAAGAAATTTTACACTTCCTGTCTAATTCTACTATCTTCTATTTCTAGAATTCTGTATTTTCCTGTGTTTTCACTTCTCTTCTTCCCTGACTTAGAAATTTTATTGTATATTTTCTCTTTCTTGTCTCAATATTGTCTTTAGGGCTTCTTTGACCAAGTCCCCAGACTACAAGCATACATATTCAGAACTGATGAAAAGAAGGGTATCTCATCCAGAGGTCACTGCGTTGGCTAGAGATTTGGAGGAAAGTGGGTTGGGGTATAGTCTGTGTGTATGGAGTGGTACAGATGTTGGGTAGTCAAAGGGGTAGACTAAGGTAGATATTGCTGGTTGTCCATCCATTCCTCATTTATTTTCATTAAGTGCATCTTAATTTGTTTTTCATTTTGCCCAACTAATATATACATAATTCACTTTCATTACTCTCTTGCAGTGATAGTTTACTATATAATAACTACAGCCAATGAGTTATAGGTAGAAATTCATCAAAATACCCTTTTCTGAATAAAAGTCAAAGTACATTTTACCCTTGAATCTTCTACCTTAATCTCATCTGGAAATAAGACATACTATCTGGAGAAACTACAGCCATCATTATGATAATGAGGATGAAGGACACACTCTAAAAAGATGGAAGCTAACAGGAAAGGCAACTCCTTCATGACTTCATTGAGGTTTGCTACCTGATGGAAGACTTCTCTGCTTGAAACAAATGAAACTTACATACACCAGTATTTTCCCTTTGGCATTTTCTTTTTGTATCTGAACACATTATTTGAATAATGTTTTATTTGTCTATTACCATTATTTATTTGAAAGGCAGATAGATGGAAATCTCCATCTGATGGCTGGGCCTGGCCAAAGCCAGGATCTGGGATCTCCATCATAGTCTCTCAAGTGGGAGGCAGGGGCCTGAGCAGTGAGTCATCATTGCTGCTTTCCTTCTGATGAAGAGGAAGCTGGGATCAGAGGCAGAGCTGGAACTTGAACTCAGGCACTCTGACATTGGATGCAAGTGTTCCACATGGCATCTTAACTACTGCACCAAACTCCTGCCCCTAAACACATTCCTGTCGTTAGAATCTTAGGAATAAGGCATCTGTACCTTTTTTTACCTTTTCTGTGTTCCAGAACAATTTGCAAGTCTTTTATTGTCTACTTTTCTCAGATTTTAAAATCCCAAGTGGGCCGGCACCGCAGCTCACTAGGCTAATCCTCTGCCTGTGGCGCCAGCACCCCAGGTTCTAGTCCCGGTCAGCGTGCCGGATTCTGCCCTGGTTGCTCCTCTTCCAGTCCAGCTCTCTTCTGTGGCCCAGGAGAGCAGTGGAGGATGGCCCAAGTTCTTGGGCCCTGCACCCGCATGGGAGACCAGGAGGAAGCACCTGGCTCCTGGCTTCGGATGGGGGCAGCGCCCCGGCCGTAGCAGTCATTTTGGGGGTGAACCAACGGAAGGAAGACCTTTCTCTCCGTCTCTCTCTCTCCCTCACTATCTAACTCTGCCTGTCCAAAAAAAAAGCCCAAGTGATCATTTTCTATAGGTCCTGGCTGTCAATAAAATTTCTAAGTAGATAATCCTGTATTCCTAAGAGCATTTTCCATCTTGGGGAGCTATAATGA
Organism: Oryctolagus cuniculus; assembly: GCF_051225735.1. Classification (NCBI taxonomy): domain Eukaryota; kingdom Metazoa; phylum Chordata; class Mammalia; order Lagomorpha; family Leporidae; genus Oryctolagus; species Oryctolagus cuniculus. The sequence continues at coordinate 99,844,619 of NC_142871.1, read as the reverse complement.
AGACATTTTTAAAAGTTCATGGAGAAAGAAATTTAAAAGTAAATATTTTGGTTCAAAAAATTTTTAAATCCACACATTGATTGTTTTCATAAAATACTTTTTTCAAGAACTTGTTGAAGACCCCTTGTATTCATGGATTTAAAGACTTGTGCGCCAACAATGAGGTGACTCAATACAGCAGGGTGATAATTGATAATGCACCATGTATTTTTCGAAAAAAAAAAAAAACTTGAATATTTCCACAATGAAGAAATGCAAAATGTTTGACAAGACAGATACGTTTACTATGATTGGATATTACACAAGTATGCATGTCTTGAAACATCACATAGTTCCCCCAAAATATTTGTAGTATTTCATGTGGCACTTAAAACTAAGAAAAAAAATTTAAATCACACCAAAATAAACTTGTCTTTTAATTCCATATTCCCACGAACTTTTTCACATGGCTTTGTGGTTAAGATTACAATTCTGTGATAGGCGCCTTCCTTGTCCACCAGGTACAGTAGGCTGTGTCTGTACCCCAGCGGGGGCGTTATCAGCTGGCTGTTTACTCTCATGGGGACTCTTAGAACAGCACAGACTTCAGTGAAAATATAGGATGTTTGCTTTTTTTGAAAAATGAGATTTCAGAAGTGTGTCTTAGGCTCCCAGTGATCCTATGTAATTTCTAAAATGTGCACAGACACTGAGCTGTGATCCAATCCATTGTATTAGTTCCATTAAATCTATCACACAGACTGGGAAGGCAAGCTGAAGACTTCTTTTTTAAGATTTATTTATTTATTTGAAAGTCAGAGTTACACAGAAAGAGGAGAGGCAAAGGGGGGGGGGGTGGTCCTCCATCTGATGGTTTACTCCCCCAGTTGGCCACAACGGCCAGAGCTGCACCTATCCGAATCCAGGAGCCAAGAGCTTCTTCTGGGTCTCCCACATGGGTACAGGGGTCCAAGGACTTGGGCCATCTTCTACTGCTTTCCCAGGCCACAGCAGAGAGCTGGATTGGAAGTGGAGCAGCCAGGACTCGAACCAGCACCCATAAGGGATGCCAGCTCTTCAGGCCAGGGTGGTAACCCACTGCGCCACAGCGCCAGCCCCAGCTGAATCTTTTAATGTAAAATGTCCTTTGTATTTTGAATGATGTCAGAGTTGAACACTTGCATAATATTTAACCTGCTGCTGACTTTGCTTAAACTCTGGCATCTACAGGCATCCTCACTATATGAGTTCATTGGTGAAATACTTGTAACTCACTGCACCAACCTATTTGTGGTCCCGACTGATTTGTTTGCTTTTGTTTTTCATGAGAATGGCACCTGCTGTGCCCTCACAGAAAATGTCCAATGCCCGTTTTGAGAACTAACCTAACTAGTCATGGAAACCAGAAAATCTGCAGGGGAGGGAGGGTCCTTTTTGAAACAAAGTGCTCTTTAATTATTAACCAAGTTACTTTGATTTCAAAAGCAGCTGTATTTCTGATGAGTATTAACTGTGTGTAAGTTTCTGTGCTAGCCTTTTGATTGTTTTCAAGCATTATAATATGGGAGGGATGGTTAGAAACAATAATATATTAGAGTTTCTGTTTAACCCTATACAGTATTAAACTGTATCTCCTTTCATTATTTTTTCCACTGCATTCAGTGTTATGTTGGTCCAGATGTAGGCTTCTATGCACATTTTTTAGCTGATTTCTCAATGTGGCATGCTTTATGCATTCAATCCTTAAGGTTTTTTTTTTTTTAATAAACTGTGCACCTGAAGTTTATTAGCAATAAGATAGAAAATTGAGCAAGTTTGTGCCGTAATTTTTTAGGAAAAAAGAATCTGCTCAGTTCCATATTTCATCCATGAAAAACCTGTAATATGGGCAGTTTCCAGGAATAAATAAAAAGGAAAATGTAAATCATTGTAAACGTTGTGTGTTGGATATGCCTGGTGCATGTATCACCATCTTTGATTCTAGAATATTTCATAAAGATGCAGTTAAATTCGGTAAAAATATTTTAATTCTGGATTTTAGATAGTCATTATTTAAGTTCCCACCCATTTCTGTCTGTGATCCTGTGTAATCACTTAACTTTTCTCAGATTATTTCTACATCTTAAAATTTAGTAACTTTTTTAAAAACTTGAAGGTTGTGAGGTAAGTGTAGGAGAGTAAGGACAAAGAGAATTCACATAAATAAAGTTAAGAGAAAGAGGTCAAATTTATTTAGACTCATGTACTTGAATATTTCCATATATTTACTTTAATATTAACTTTATCATTGGAGTCTCTAAAAATATGATTATATATATGGTAAAGTGATGTTGGATTTGCCAGTGAAATATGTGCCTTTGCAAGAAAAAATGCTAAAACAAACAGGAAAACATTACATGCTGTGACGCCTACTTTTTTTTTTCCTAAAGAACATTTTTGCCCCTGTAACTAAGCTGGAAGGCATCAATAAATGTTATTTAACATTTTCAGAGTACCAACCAGGTATAACATACTTTGCATACATTACAGAATTTAGTTCTGTTCCCAGGAACTCTTTATTATCTCCCATTTTGAAAATGAGAAAATTGAGAAACAAAGAGACAATATAATATACCCAAGTTTACTCATATGTTAAATGGAGTTATTTGGATTTAAACTAATCCAGGTAAATTTTTTTTTATTTTTTCAATATAATTCATGACAGAAAACAAGTTTATTCATTTTTCTTTATATCATAAATTATAATATTTTTAGGGAATATGATGGAAATAGGAGCAGCAGTTTTATTTTTCTTAAAGAAATGTTTTTCTTTTTCAGAACAAGGAACTTGGAGCTTAATAGGTCAGTAAAGGTGGAAAGGCATCCAGTATTTTAGAGGCCCTAAGTGTCTATGTGTCTACAAATTGAATAATCATTTGTATGTACATTAAAAAACCTATAATATATATATAACTTTGACTTAGCAAAGAGAACTTAAAAAAATTGTTATAAAAATGTAAGAAAATGCATTAGGCCACTTCTTTTGATGTTTTTCAGTTCTAACAGATTTCCTTCTAACCCAAAGACCATTGTTATGGAAGAGAATTCTCAGCTATTGTATATTCATATATTACTAAATGAAATAAAAATGTTATTAGTTTAATATAACTTTTCTAAAGATTATCACAAGGTAGGTTTTTTTTTATTAAATGTCTCAAAAAATATGCATAACCAATAATGGAAATACTTGCATTGAAATGGCATTCAGATCAACCTCCATGCTTGCATCTCTCGTGAAATCTTTCTAGGAAAGCTGTAACCCATAGTTATTTTAATTTGGTGATAGTAATTTTGCTATCTTAGTGTAAAGTGCTCTTATATAAATTAAATGGAATTATAATTTAAATAAACTTCTAGTGTCACTTGAAGGATCTATATTCTAATGCAATCAAGAAATAATCTCTCAAAGAGGTCTTGGAATCCTGAATCAATTGACCATTCATTTGTTCCCCAGATCTTTTGCTTCCTCTTTCATTTTTGAAAGAAACGTTAGAAGCAAGAAATTGTGAAGTCTTGGGTATAAAGAATGCTAACATTGTTTTAACCTTCTAGAATATCATTGAGGCAGACATGCTTACTTACCTGTTGACGTCCCAGTCATAGAATGCATTGGAAAATTAAATTAATACTAAAAATTGTTTTCATATGAACAATTTGCATCATTCCCCTAGGCATGTACTAAGAACTAAAATACTAAATATAAAAACAAATGATATATTGGCCAACATATGTTACTGAATGACAGCAAGCAAAACTCCAACCTCAGCCCCTTCAATTTTTTTTAAAGTTACTGAATTTTTTTTTTTTTTTATTTTTTGACAGGCAGAGTGGACAGTGAGAGAGAGAGACAGAGAGAAAGGTCTTCCTTTGCCATTGGTTCACCCTCAAATGGCCGCCACAGCCGGCGCACTGCGGCTGGCGCACCGCGCTGATCCGATGGCAGGAGCGAGGAGCCAGGTGCTTTTCCTGGTCTCCCATGGGGTGCAGGGCCCAAGCACTTGGGCCATCCTCCACTGCACTCCCTGGGCCACAGTAGAGAGCTGGCCTGGAAGAGGGGCAACTGGGACAGAATCTGGCGGCCCAACCTGGACTAGAACCTGGTGTGCCGGCGCCGCTAGGCGGAGGATTAGCCTAGTGAGCCGCGGCGCCGGCCTAAAGTTACTGAATTTTAGAGTTAGGGTGAAATTTATAATCCTTTCAACTGGTGAGGAAATTCTAAATAATAGTCTACATTTAAAATTTTAACTGTTCATGGACAAATATTCAATATATCATCTCCTACAGGCTTTCCTGTCAAATTGCATTTAACCCTGTGACAATTATATCAAGTGGTAGTGATTACTCTCCCCATTTTAAGATGTAGAAATAATCTGAGAAAAGTTAAGTGATTACACAGGATCACAGACAGAAATGGGTGGGAACTTAAATAATGACTATCTAAATTCCAGAATTATAATTTTTTTACAGAATTTAACTGCATCTTTATGAAGAGTTTATTTATATAGCTATTCTCAACCTTGGCACTATCTGCATTTCAGATGGGATGACTCCTTGTTGTGGCGCTATGCTGTATGTTGAGGGATGTTTAGGGCGTCCTTGAGCCTTTCTCCCTTGGACACCACTAGTGATGACTTTCCACCTCCTCCCATGCATCCTGTCCTGTGCCAGTCAAATTTTTCTCCAGATGGTACAAATATTCTCTAGAGAGCAGAGTCATCTCTGGTATAAAAATTAGTTCTAGATGAATGAATGTTTATGAAACAGATTAGTTGGTTTTGAATGATCAAATTTAAGATCTTCATTCTATCAGCCAATTGTATATACTCAAATGTGTTCTGAAACAATTTTAAAGCCTTTGAAAAAATACAGCAAACTACAGGCTATGTTAGGGATACTGTTTGTTTTAGTTTAAGCATATGGAAATAAATCAATAATTACTGAAGGAATTGATGAGTGGATGAACAAATAAATTCTTATTCAGACAGTGAGTTAAGGGATCTGTTTGTTCTAAGTCAAGCACTACTAGTCATGACCTTGTTAACTAGCATAAAACTAAGCACTTAAGACACTCACCTTTAGGCCCAGGCAAGGGCTGGAGAGAATGGCCCCACTGGCAGGTGTGGGGAGGAAACAGTCTCCTAGGCAGAAGAGTATTTTCTTTTACTATAGAATTGTGCAACAGGAGGTTATCAATGTGTATAACGCAGTGCTCAAAGGAATTCTGGAACCAACATGATGCCCAGTGGTTCAGCTGGATGGGCAGGCAGGCAGCTGGTACTGTGGAAGTTGGTAAATCAGTAACAGGACTCCATTCACCATTCTGGGACACAGGGTCAAGGCTTGAGTTTCTGAAGATGACTGACAAGAACAAAGATGAGCATATGGCTGTGATCCATTTACAAGTTGAGGCCCTAGCTGGACTCATAATCTTCCTTCACATTGCATGGATAGATTCCTGGTGGTTTACATGCTTTGGTGCGCAATGCATCAAAGCATTGGATTACACTTACAATTAGTACAATTATTTCAGATGTTTATGTGTTTGTGTATACACACACTGAAATCATCTGAACTACCCAAACCGTGGAACATTAATTTCAAACAGAAGCATTATTCTGAGCAAATGTATATCTATGCATTGCAGGCAAATGTATAAATCAAACCTAAAGTAAATCCTGATCTGTGGAAATATCAGTAGGAGTAGTTAACATCCATTGAGCACTTCTTATGTCTCAGCATTGTGTTAAAGCCCTTACCTAATGATTTTATTCAATCTTAACAAAAGCGCTGTGATTTGGAGATTAGTGTCTCCATCTGAAATACATGAGGAATGAAGGCTTAGCAAGATTCTGTAACTCAGCCAGGAACTAAGATACCACACTTAAAAAGTTTTTTTTTTTTTTCTGACTCCAACTCCTGAGTGTATATAAAAACATATTTAAGGGTTGATGCTGTGGCATAGAGGGTTAAGCTGGTATCAAAGAGGGTTCCCCTACTTCCAATCCAGATCCCTGTTAATGTGCCTGAGAAAACATTGGATGATGGCCCAAGGACTTGTGCTTCAGCCACTGACATGGGAGACCTGGATGTAGTTCCTGGCTCCTGGCTTTGGTCTGGTCCCTCCTGGGCTGTTTTGACCCTCTGGGGAGTGAACCAGCAGATGGAACAGGTGTTCATATGGGAATGCTGGCATTATGCAGGTGGTGGATTAACTTCTGTGCCACAATACCAGCCCCAGCTATCTCTATTTCATTCCCCTTCCCTTCTTTCTCATCCCAGACCCTAAGGATTCCTGCTCACCAGGGTTGTGTCTTTAGTTTTGTTCCTTTTAAAACTCATCCATGTGCTTCTCCAAGTAATCTAATCCCAACCCAAAGACTCCATCCTATAAATAGCATACTTCTTAAATTTCAATTCCTAGCTCCCCCATGAGCTACAGACCTACATATCCAACGACCAACTTCACATCTCCCATGAGCTGTCTTATCAGGTATGTCAATCTCAAAACAAAATAGGACTCATCATCTTTTTGTTCCCCAAACATCCTGCCCTTTAGGATTTCCTAAATGCAAAATACCACCATCTACTCAGATGCCTGTGCCTGAAAATTAGAAGTTAGATTTAAAAATTGTCCATGGATTGGTAACCCTCACTAGTGTCCAACACAGACCCTATATCATCAATGAGACTTCAGGCTTGGAACAATGTGTACCACTTACAAGTATTCATTCGATATCAAGTGCTTTTCTGAAGGTAGGAGTGGGAATATGTAATGCTTCTTGCTAAATGTTCTTCAGTGGTTCTCTGTTCAAGTCAGAATAAAATCCGAAGTTCTTGCTGATATCTTCAGTAATACAGCCCTTACTTCACTTCTGCCTCCCACTTACAGCTATATCCTCAAAGCAACCTGAACTTCAGTGGAATCCAACTAATTTTCATTCTTAAAGCTTGATCAGCTTTCAAGATTTCACATGTTCTCAAGTGTTTTCTGCTTAAATACTCTGTCCTTATGTCTTCAACAAAGTTCAGTTATTGCTTTAGACTTGGCTCAACTATGACATTCTTCTAGTAAATTCTCCATAGCTTCCTAAAACGTTCTTCCCCGAGTTCAGAGAATCCCAGTTATGACCACATGATCTTTCATTATCCATCCCCATCCACTAATCCTTGAAAATAACAATTAGTACTGTTTTTCTCCTTTGCCTCACCATAGCTAGCAAGGCACCTGATGATCAGTGATTGCTTGTTTAAAGGATGAGGAAATTTAGAGAGCTTCATAAAGGTTGCTTGATTCCCCTTTGAAAAAATAATGGTAAAAAGTCAGTGCCACTAGGGGGCACAGAATTATAACAGAATTTTCCAGTACCCTGGCTCCAAGGAGATCTTTCCTTCTCTACTGACTGCTTCAATTTCTAAATACATGGTTCTTAAAAAGCTCAAACAATTCTGTTAAAATTACTTCTAGAAAGAAGGATTGAAATAGCTTGCCAAAAGATAAAGGATTGTGCTGCCTCACTAACATATAAGAAAAAAATGAAATCAGGTATAGCCAAATATGATAAATAGGATTTAATGAATAAAGCTGAATGTAATGTTGGGAGAGGATCAAAATGTAATTTCAATTTCAAGAAATTGGTACTATGGACAGTAGATAATTTTAAAATTTTTAGTACAGAAATTTGTGTATGCAGGGGAACCCTTACTTTCACAGGAAAAGGGAAGAGGAATATCAAAGCAATTTCTGTCTTTAGAATAAAATTTCAAACCCAGCTTTAAAGCAATGAATAAAAACTTACCAGTACAGCTCAGTATTATTTAACCATGAGGGTACATTCTGAGAAATGTGTCTATGGGTGATTTTGCCCTTGTGCAAACAGCATGGAATTTAATTTACACAAACCTAGACAGAATGGCTACTGTATACCTGGGCTATAAGGTATAGCCTATTGCTTATCGGCTACAAACCTGTAAACATATTATTGTTCTCAATACTGTAGGCAATTATAACGTAATGATTATTGTATTTGTAAGTAGATTTTAGTGTACCTAAACAGGTTTGTTTGCATCACCCTAATCACAAACACATGAATAGTGCATTTTGCTACTACCTTGGGACAGCTAGAACATCACGAGGTGATAGGAATTTTTCAGCTCTGCCATAATCTTCTTTGACGTCCATGATATATGCAATACATCCTTGGTGGAGATGTCCTTAATGCAGTGCATGAGTGTACTTCCCTTGTAATGAAAATGTGTCAACATCATTAACAATAAAAGGCTGGACTTTTTATTTCAAAAGTTAATACAACATTAGTATAAAAATATGGCTGTTGGCTTTTGCATTAAGTATCCTAAGTTTTATTAGTTTTGATGAATTATTAATCCAAATACACATCAATATCTTTTCCTATAAGTTAAAATATGATTATAGTAGCTACTTCTGAGACTGTTGGCAGAACCAAATCAAATAATCCTTGTAAATCACAATACTGAGCTCATAGTAAATATGAGCTAAATATTTGCTGCATTTTTCTTTGATAATGATGATCAGTGCCATATTATAGAAATTCTTAGAAAAATAAATTTTGGTAGCTACTAGAATGAAAATAATGAAACCATTTGGAATCCTTTCCACGCTGTTTCTCTGATCCCCTGCTACCTTCTTGCAGCCATAAACACATATACTTCCATCATTTCTGCATCCCATGGAAGAGATTGTTCCACAGGGACCATGCCTCATTCATTGTGTGAAGAAGGCCTGGGGTTCCTGCTGGAGGAAAACCTTCACCCTGGCCAGACTCAGATGATCTCTGATCAACTCCAGCTTGTTGGAGAAATGCCTTGAGAAGCTTGTATTCTAACTCTTAGAGATAAAAATTGTTGATTGATTTACAAAAGTAGTACTATGGCACATGATGCTGCTCCATTTAAACTAATGAAAACAGGTAAATATAGTTACTGAACTGGTGATTATAAGAAGATACTTATAAAGTACACTCTAGTTGCTATGCTTAGTGGTTTGGTTATGGCCTGATAGGAAGAAATAAAAGCTAAGGAAGGATGTGATGTAGCCCACATGGCTTTCTGCTCTGGAGTCAGGAGGCTTTCCTTCTACCTCTAGGCCTCCATGGCAAACTGCTGAGCCTTGTGCGAGTCATTGAACAGTAGCCAAACATAGATTCCCAGTTCTTTATCAGTAAATTTCCTTTTTGCTCTAAGGTTTAAGCCTTCTTTTTATTATTAAATAAAATATTAGAATGATTGTTCCAATCAGCCCAGGGATTTCACATGGGATCAAAGTCCATCCATCTCACTAAAGATTTGTATTTTCTCACGCACTATTTATTCAGAACCATGAACGTGACTTGATGGAAGGATTTACTGTGGTAAGAGGATTGGTACAATCAGGGGAAATGGGTAGGAATGGAGAAGAAGGAAAAGGGGAGAGCAACGGAGCCACTGGCATTTTGTGAAACCAGTTTAGATCTACTTATTCTGCCTTTCTGAAAACAGTGAGCATATGCCTTATGCATCTCTTGCTCATGTATAGAATTTTTGAAGTAACTTTCAGAAGAAAAATGCAATGAGATAGAAAGTACACTGAAATAAAATATTTCTGGTAGCTATATTGAGTTGAAACCACCTCCATGTAGACTCCAGAGAATAAGTTTCCAAAGTCATAAATTGCAGACAGGCATAATGCAATGCAGATAAACTGAATGGTAGAAATCAAAACAAACTCAAAGGATAGGGAGGGCCAACTAACTCATGTGCTCTACTCTAGCAATAAACATTGGCCTTTGGAAAAGGTGCTTCCTATTTAACTTTACCTCTACTTCTTCACAGTAATCCAGTGTAATTATTATGCAAAGAATCTAGAATGGTACATTGTTTTATTTTCTGTTCAATATGACTACCCTCTTTTCTTTGAGTTTTAGTATTTCAGCCAAGGAATTAATATCTGGCAGTTTTTCAACATCTGTATTCAAAAGAACAACAACAAAGCTTAATCACACACTGCTCATTTTTCCTAAAGTTGATTCCTGTCTTTGGAAGAAAGTTAGCAGGTGGCAAACAGAGTAAAGTACAAGTGGAATCTAGGAGGAGAGACTCAGGCAGCCTCACTTGGCCTTTTCATCCAGGAAATGGAGAGGACAACAGTAAGGGTTTCCAGCTAAATCAGTCTTTCCTGATGGCAACAGGCAAAACATCGATACAAAACCATGTGCTGTTTTCTCCATCCCCTGTTGGAGATGCTGATGGCTTTGGTATAAAGGATAATGTGGGAAGCAAATTTGCTGGGATGCTGATAACTTTCTCACTACACAAAAATCAAGCCACCTTCTTGGGTTATTTATCTAGGCAAAGCTTATTAAGAAGAAAGGATCTAAGGTCCCTCCCAGGGGTGGGTATTTGGCCTGGCAGCTAAGCTACAGGTTGGAAGACCACATGCCAGAATATTGGAGTCAGTCCCTAACTTCCTCTTAATGTACCCTGGGAGGCAGCAGGTGATGGTTCAGGTTGCTGGGACCCTGCCACTCATGTGGGAGCCCTGTACTGAGTTCAGTGGGAGGGTTCTCTCTCTCTTTTTCTCTGCCTCTCCCACTCCTTCCCTTTCAAATAAATTCATTAAAAATTTTGAAAAGAGGGGCAGGTGCTGCGGCATAGCAAGTTAAGCTGCCATCTGAAGTGCCAGCATCCCATATGGGTTCTGATTCAAGTCCTGACTGCTCAGCTTCCAATCCAGCTCCCTGATAATGAATGGCCTAGGAAAGCAGGGGAAGATGACCCAAGTTCTAAGGCCCTTGAACTCACATGGGAGACTCGGTTTTGGCCACCTGGAGAGAGAGAACCAGTGGATGGAAGATTGATCTCTCTCTCCCTGTCTCTTTTCTCTCTCTCCCTCTGTAACTCTTTCAAATAAATAAATATATCTTAAACATTTTTTGAAAGAAAATCATAATTTTTTTGAAAAAGGTCCCTCTCAGCTCTAAACCTACCAATCATTGGATCTGATGTCTTAAAAAATGTAATGATATTTGCTTAACTGACATAGCTGTTTCACTACATTATTGCTGCACCCCCAGGAAAGCATTACTTGAAAATCAAGCAGCTGGCTCTCTTCCCAGGGAAACGTGTCCTTGCGCCCTGCCTTCCTGAAACTTCCTGCCTGCACTGGGACCCAAAGGCGCGGTGAAGCTGAAGCGACCTGACCTACCCCAGCTGTAGTAGAAGTCTGCTACAAAAACAGTTCGGGTAAGAGGAAGTGGTTTTCGTTTTACTGCCTGCGAAACAGCCAAGATTTTCGTTTAAAGCGCGCACACAAGTCATTTTAAGTTTCCAGATCTTTCACTCTGAAAGTCCCTGCACAGAAATTCCGTGGGGAGTCTAAATATAGCAGCAGCAAACTCCCCCCCCGCCTTCAGTGGGGGTCCCCGCCGCAGCTCTGGGATTGGAGAGCTTGCTCAAGGGTGCTCTCTGCAGCTGCCTCGAATAGAAGGGCACGGAGCAATCTCTCTCGCACCTCCACAGTGCGTGGGTGTGAAGTGTATTAGGGGAAAGCGAGAGTGACTCTGGGTGTTGGTGCTTGGCTCACAGTCACGTGGCACCGCCGCCAGCTGCACCGAGCTCAGAGCTGGTGCTTGCTGCCCAGAGGCTTGGGGGAAAGCAAGGTCTTGCTGGCGACCAGGAGCACGGGAGAGGGCTTCGCGCAAACAATAGCGACAACAATGAAAAGTAAAAGTACAGTATTTCAATTCAGCTATTGCGGGACCCAGAAAGCAGCTGCGGCGGGTGTGTGTGTGGGTAGAAGCGGGAATTGGTAGAGTGTTTATCTCAGAGGGGTGGAGACAGCCGAAATAAGACTTTTGCCTTAGTATTACTTTAGGATTAGGGAAGGAGAAAGGCACGCGGAATAATACACCTTGCAAGCTTAGTTCAGTCTAAGTGGAGATTGCTTTCTCTCTCATTTGGGAGCAAAGCCACTCTGCTGGAGGAAGTTCCCCCAAGCGGTGTGTGATGTTTAACCGCTTAGGCGTTATCCCACACACGGAAGGCCAGTGGCCCCGTGGCTTCCCTCCCGACCAAAGGCGCAGGCTCTGGGGCGCCTGGCTGCCTGAGGCGGCGGGAACCCCAGCCGGAGGTTCCTCGCAGCACGTTTCTCACCCAGTAAGTTAGAGCAGCGCGCAGGGGCGGGGTGGGAACCGGAGAAGCCTTGTCCTGGGGCTCCTCACCCTCCAGGATTCCTCTCCCAGGCACTGGGGCCGCCGCCGCCACCGCCACCGCGACTTAGCAGTTTTATGACTTTCTCGGACTTAAATGGAAATTTCTTTACGGAGGGAACTGGGTTTGGTCTCCAAGGCTCGGCTGTCAGGCGGAGCCCCGGGGGCAGCTCGCTCACCGCAAAGGAGCCACTTCGGAGTTTGACGCCCTCCCCACACCCCACCCCCGTGCCGCGAAGGATGTCCAGTTAGCCGCGGGCTTGCGTTCTGAGGCTGGCATGGAAAGTCACAGCCCGCAGGCTGGACTGAGCCGCGGGAAGATGCCCAGTGCCTGCCTCGCGGGCTCAGCAGACGCGTCCCTCGGCCCTGCCCACTGAGCTGCCGAGGACTGGCTGGCTGCGCCCAGAGCGTCGCCCCTCGCGCCCCTTCCGGCCGGCCGAGCTGCTACCTGGAGGGCAGGGCAGGGCTGGGCAGTGCCCGCTCGCACCCTTTGCGGGAGGATGGCAGGACCTGGCGCGGCGTAGCGGCTGGAGAGCGCAGCGACCTGCGTCTCCCGTTTCTCCTCGGGGCACCTGGCCGACTTAACCTTCCGGACAGCTAGCTCCAAAGCCCCCGGGAGAAGCAACCCGCACTCGCACCGCGGAGAGGGGAGCAGACACAGGCTGGGCGTGGAGAGTGGAAAGAGCGGAGAAACGGAGAGCCTGGGGCTGGGCGTGCGCGCGTGGGAGCGCGCCGCCTCAGAGCGCCCCGCACTCCCCCGCTCCAGCCCTGGGGGCACTTGGGCAAGGAGGCAGTGGTAGCCGCGGGAATACGAGGGCGCGAGAGAAACCCTCTCCCGGCGACGCCCCCAACAGGTCCGGACTCCGAACTCCGAAGCTACAAGCTGCAAGCAATTGAGACTCGTCGGCCTCCTCCGCACGCCCCTGAGCCCCCGCCCCGAAGCCCGGGGGCTGTGCTGGCTGCCGGCTTCCCGCCCCCTCCCCGGCGGAAGGTCGCTGGCCGGCGGGCGCCCCGTCGGCTGCCGCCGCACATGAGGCCGCTGCCCCCGACGCAGGCGCTGGCGCCCCCCTCGCGGTGCCCGTGGTGATGCCATGCCCCGCCACCACGCGGGAGGAGAGGAGGGCGGCGCCGCCGGGCTCTGGGTGAAGAGCGGCGCGGCGGCGGCGGCGGCGGCGGGCGGGGGGCGCCTGGGCAGCGGCATGAAGGATGTGGAGTCGGGCCGCGGCAGGGTGCTGCTGAACTCGGCGGCCGCCAGGGGCGACGGCCTGCTGCTGCTGGGCACCCGCGCGGCCGCGCTCGGCGGCGGCAGCGGCGGCCTGAGGGAGAGCCGCCGGGGCAAGCAGGGGGCCCGGATGAGCCTGCTGGGGAAGCCGCTCTCCTACACGAGTAGCCAGAGCTGCCGGCGCAACGTCAAGTACCGGCGGGTGCAGAACTATTTGTACAACGTGCTGGAGAGACCCCGCGGCTGGGCGTTCGTCTACCACGCGTTCGTGTGAGTACCCGCGCCCCCCGCGCGCCCCTCGCCACGCCCGCTCCTGAAGCCCCTTGAGCTGGGTGCCCTGGAACGTGCTTGGCATCTGCGCCTTGGCCCGTCGCGCGCATAAGCGCGCGCGTACACACACACACACTCACGCGCGCACACGTGGGGGTTTTATTTCATTGCACGTGTTAGTGGGCTTTCTCCTGGAGCCATGCACCTCCCCATCCCCACCTGTCCCACAGCCGCAGCTTTGCACCCGTCTCCCTGAGGACACCCAATGAATTGCCTGGTAGTAGCTTCAGGCACCTGGGGCGGGAGAACCCGGCAGACTTAAGCTACGCGGATAATGGGGAGCAATTAGGTCCTGAGATACGTAAACTTCAACCGAGCGGGGCGCCCGGGAGCTGGGAAATGCAAAGGGAGGATTTGCGCCCTTTGAGGCTCGAGAGTAGACAGGGGAGGTGCTGGCAGGTTGGGACAGGGTGGAGAGAGGAGACACCGAGGGCTGGGTCCTCGGTGCTGGGGGCGGAGCAGGGGAAGCTGCTACTTGGTGGAGACAGCGGCTGGGTTTTAAGTGCGTCCGGAAGCATGCCTCGCCACCACCCCAGCCACCACTAACGGAAAATCTGTCAGTGCGTGGAGCCCTTCCTGCCACAGAGAAAGTGGCCAAGGTCTCCAAGAGCCGAGCGGGCTGGGCGAAGCCGTGCTCCCTCGCTGCGGCCGCAGCCCGTGGGGCGCAGGAGCTCGGGCCGAGGTGCACCCGCTGAAGCGCAAATGGGCTGTCTCGGACAGGGATCAGGCAGTGGGTTAAGTCGGCGTTTGTGGCGTGGAGTCAAAGTGTGCGTGTGTGTGTTAAGTCAGCCCTCGCCATCTAGCAGAGAATGCTTAATGAGAAAATGATTGGAAGCAAATGTTTATTTTCCCCTTAGGCATTTAAAACCTTTCAGTGGCTTTAAAGTTTACTACTGTTTTTCCCACAATGTCCATTCATTTAATCTCCCGTTAGAGTGAGGTTGATCTGGACATTTTAAGGCTGTTTTTATGCTGCTACGCCCCCAACTCTTTTCATTTTTTTTTCTTTCCCTTTCTCCTTTTTTCTTTTTCTCTTTTTAGTTCCCTCCCCCCAAACCCCCACCCTGTCTGGCTTCTTAATGTTAAAGTGAAATGTAAAGACTTAGGTCTTAGGAGACCCATGGAGAAAGTTCAGGCAGTCACTGATGCGTTCCTTGTTTCGTAGTAAAATATGTTTTGAAATATGTTTTGAACACACGAACTAGATTTCTTTTAGAAATGAGGCGGGTCATCCACACATATCTCTCAGCCCGGATAAAGGGTTGGCGTCAACGCGGAGTCATTTCTTTTTTTAAGACAACATAAAAGAAGGGGCTGGTTTTGTAAATAGGTGAACCTGGAATTTGACCACGTAGGAGTCAGGAAATTGGTGAAGTCTACAATCTGTGGGGTTCTGGTGTCTGGAAAATTTTACAGTCCCAGATTGTGTGGTGTGAGGTAGAATATTCCAGTCAACTCTCTGCTTCACAGTGTACACAAAGACGATATCCTGTTGTGTCATTATTGCTTCAAAAGACACAACTTTCTGTTATTCACTGATTGCAAGAGCCTCATTGATTTGGATGTGATTACCGTCATGCGTGATAGACACAGAGAAACACTACTGTTGTTTCCCATGTTCATCTCGTTGGGTTGATCTGTAATTAATCCTATTACTTAATGAGCCTAGTGAATTATTTTGACCTGTCAGAATATCCTAAAACATTTAGCAAAGTGAATGCTCAATCTGGCAGGAAATATATACTGCATGGGTAGTGACTGTTTCTACCAGAGTATGCCCAGAATAGTCATGACTTGGAATTTTCAATATGATGCCATTTATAGGCTTTCTTTTTTTTTTTTTTTGGGTAATTTATGCATTTTGTATTCAGGAAAGGTTAGAGACAACTTTGATTGGTGGACATACTTTGTATTTCCTGTGTTGTTCTTGAACAGCAATGAGAACCTCCTGCAATGCAACATTTTCTTTTGAGTGTTTTTGGTGTTTAACAGATTTTCGTGGCCTTACAGGATTTTTAAATATTAATAAATGTTTTCTCAAATGGCTCAAGTTTGGATACACTTCTGTTTCCCTGGCTTTATTGGTCTAGCAGTGTCTTTGGTGGTAGATAGGAGATAGCTTATGGACTTGTCAATATGTTGTAAGTAATGTGAAGTTGTGCATTACACACTTCAAGAGTCTGAAACCATAGTATCTGAGCAACAGATGTGGGTAGCAGACCCATAGCAGCACAAAGAAGGAAGTGCTGGTAGCGTCTTCAGGGAGCATTGTGTGCCATTGCAGCAGACCATGGAGAAAGAGGCCATTTTTGGCAATTGCTGCTTGTGAT
Source organism: Oryctolagus cuniculus (assembly GCF_051225735.1). Lineage (NCBI taxonomy): Eukaryota > Metazoa > Chordata > Mammalia > Lagomorpha > Leporidae > Oryctolagus > Oryctolagus cuniculus. Next base: position 99,828,498 of record NC_142871.1, on the reverse strand, counting down.
TTTAAATGAGTTGTAGTGTAGGTGGACTTCACACATTAAATTAGTAAAGCAAAGTTGCTTTGAGCTATAAGCCTAACCAGACCATTAATAATACAGCAAATTATAAGAAAACAATTTCTAGAGAGTTGTAACTAACTAATTCCCTGCCAGCGTGGGAATCCCCAAATCTTACATTAATAACAGTTTTTGTAGCACATTAAGGTTCTTGCCAAAAACAAGTGCACTGTGATTAATGAGGCAGTTCATCAATGAATGCACTTGGTCAACCAGTATTTTCACCGCCAAGAAATAAGAAAAGTATGCTTAAAGCTCTGTTTCAGGTAAAACAAAAATTTCTGTTAAATATGAAACAATTATTATAATGATATTTTAATGCCATAAAATGTGGTTCCAAGAGTTTGTATCCTAGCCTACCTGTAGGGTGGCTGGCCAGAGCAAGAGACGACCTACTTCAAATACTTTCTTCCAATCTCTGTAAATTAGTGGAGATTAGGAGCACTGTGCCTTGATTGCTCTTCAGGATTTACCAGCCAGCTAGTCAGTTTCCTGTCTTCACCTGCTCTGCAGTTTACTAGACAAGCTATTCAAATATGAGGTGACATATTTCTGTGAATGTTGTTTGTTCCTTTTTAATTCCTTCTCTTTATAGGAAAATTTTAGAAGTATAACCATGGTAGTAATGGAACCCACAAAGGGGCTCCAATTATAAATTTGCATTGATCCAGTAAGTGTGGTTCTGAGAAATTGTACAGGAAACAGTGTTACAAATGCTTGTAACTTGTCACTGTGTCCAGTGTATCTTTGCTTGGTTTAACGTCCTACCTGTGAATTCATCGTTTTTTAAGCTAGAAGGAACAGTCCAGTCATCTAAGCTGGCAGCCGTGGAGTCATTCTTTTTCTCATGCTTGTTCCAGTAGGCCTTCTAGAAGACCGTTAGATTATGTTTGTTCACTTTATAAATATGTTTCAGAAGTGTTCCCTTCTCTTTCCTACTTCTGCTGTCCCACTCTGTTTCTTACTAGCTGAACATTTGATGATAATAATATTCTCCTTCCTGATCATTGGGCTTCTGTTCCTAGCCTTCTTCGTGGTGTTATTCATAAGATGAAAACCTTATGATAACAGTCCCTTACCTAAATCTGTCTGAAAGTCATTCATTCAGCAATTTATTAGTCTGTGATATTTCAGTGTTTACTGTGTGCTAATTACCAAATTAATAAACAAAAGTCTCCACTCTCGAAGAAGGAAAAGACTCCATGATGGAAACTCAACAGGCATGTGGACATGTGTGAAGCAATGTTATAGGTGTTCTTACAGGGATGGGTTACAAAACCACATGGGAAAAGAGGAGGAAGTTGAGGAGACAAGGCAGAAACTAGCACAGGCCAAAGAGGAAGTGAGGCATGAGCTCAGTTTGTACAGATTAGCTAATTGATTTTTATGTAGGCAGTGCGATGAGAAATGAATAATTTTGGGAGAGAAAACACATTGAGCAAAGATAGGAAATTATGAGTTATCACAGTAGTTCCAGGTACTGTTAAGTATTTGAAGGATGGGTACAGCCACAGGGAGGTGGGAGGAGAAAAAGACAAGTCTCAAATTGCCAACCATGGAATCTAGTCTCATGCCGAGGGCAGTAGTGGTCACTGAGTGTTGAAAAACAGGGGAATAATGTAATCAGATGTGAATGTTGCCTGTTCTTCAGTTCAGTAAATAAATTGAAGATTCCATCGGAGTCAGTATTACCTGTAAGTAGGTGACAGCAATTTTTCAAAATTCCATCCTTTCTTGTATTTTTTTTATCCTTGAATTCATTCCACAAATGTATACTGTGTACCATGGGCTGTTCTAGAAGGGTAAGAGGTGATTACTGAAGGAACTAAGGCGATAGCGGTGGAAATGAGGAGAGGTTTAATCAGAGAAATATGAAGGAGATAGAATGAGCAGATTGTTTTCACCCTTCTGATGGATGATACTGGAAAGATGACTGAGACTCGGTTAACATTGACATTCAGTAATATCGTGGAGAAGGGGTAATGGACACATGATTACAGCAATCTGACGAGTTTAGATTTAGATGTGTTGCGCTTTGAATGTTTTCAATCACTCATATAAAGATTGTAAGTGATGGGAACCAGCAGTAAACCAGAAGCAGTCGGGTCTTGAATCAGCAACCTGAACTATTTCTGGCACAGCAGAACCCTCAATAAAATGTTTTTTTATGAATGAATGCATTTGAAATCTAAAGGTTAATTTGAATGCATATCTAATAATATTTAGATTTGGAAGCCTCTAACACTCTTTTGGTAGTTAAATCAATGAATAGAAAACAAGAAAATCGCTCAGAGAATGCAGAGTAAGGACATGGTGAACAGTGTGGGGAGCACCAACACCAAGTAGTGAATGGAAGAGTAAGAGCCCGGGAAAAACCCAGGGAAAACCCTGGGAAAACCATGGGAGAGCAAGCCAACCACCAAGTTAAAAGCCAGGAGGCCTTATTTTCATGAAAGCAAAGGAAGATGGGTACAGAAACGAGGTTATGGTTAGCTTTCCAGTGCTGCAGACAGGAGTAGAAAATTGGGTGAGATTTCATTACAGTGTTCATTTTAAATGGCCACTGATGGCATTGGCTACAGCAGTGTCAGTGGAGTACCGAGAGTCATAAATGTGATTTAAGAGGTGGGGAAATGGGCACAGCAGGATACGTTGAGCTCCAGATTCCTCGGAATGGCTCACAGGCTCCTCATGGCAGGGCTTCTGTCCATCCTTAAGGCCTTGCTGCAGCCACGCCCTGCTAATATGCACTCTGAACCTCATCCTTACTGAACTCTGTCCTGTGTCACTGCTGGGCCTTTGCTGATGGTTTTCTCTTGAACTCTTCCCACTCCTTGCACTCTTGCTCTCCAATTCTCACTGTTTCTTCAAAGTGCAATTCAAGAACCACTTCCCCTTGGGCACATTTCCAGACAGTTCTTTCCCCCAGTGCCAGGATGAGTAAGTTGCCCCTTGTCTCAGGTTCCACGACATTCTGGGAATGTCATTAAAATAATGCTTCCCCCACTGAGTTGTCACTGTGGGCTGCTTTCTCTCTCCCTCCACCCCCCCTTCCCTCAGCCCCGCCCTCATAGAAGGGTAAGCTTCCTACAGAGAAATCTCCTGGGCATTTCTGATTTACAGATATCTAGCAAAGTGCCCAGTGAGTATGTAAATAATTTTTCTTGGAAACTTTACACAAAGGAAATTTAAAGAGGAATTTTAGAAACTGAAGGAATTACCAAATCTTTTCAGGAAATAAGATGTTGATGATTCATTTAAAGGAAAAGATATTGGGAATAGTGATAGGAGACTGATCCCTGCTTTGCCACTAATTAACTTTGTGACTTGGAGTGAGTCATTTTGCCCTTACGGGTCTCCAAATCTTCATCTGAGCAATGGGCACAATAGTGTTTTTAGACCAACCGAGATGACGAAGAATACTGTAAGGGGTCTAAAAATACTGCCATAAGAGGGAAGGAACATTTGGAACAAAAGGGAATCTGATATTTTTGTTGTTTTTTTTTTTGTCTTCCTTACCTCTGAGTTGCAGGGTTGCCCCCTAACTAGTCACTTTCAGTTCACTCTAATTCCCCGAGATAATGTGTCTCAGAGTAGCCAAAGTGACCTTTCTAGAAACCTAAGAGAACAAGTCACTGTTCCTGTGCTTGGAGAAGAAACGTTATTGCTTGTCTTCCCTGCCCCTCCCCCACATCACTAGTGCCCAGTACAATGCCTGCCACATGGAAGATGCTCAGTGAATACATGTTGATTCACTTACTGACACCATAAATCTCCAAAATACACCACTGGTTTCGCTGTGGAATTTTACTTTATTGGCTGCTGTCTGTGTCAGTGTCCTTTAGGTACAATGAATTACTTTATTATTTACTTGGATATTCTATTCTGAACTGAGTCTATCACTGTAGAAACTTTTGTTTGCATTTTTGTTTTTGCTGCTGTCCTTGTTTTCATTTTTGTTTTGCTGCTTAGAAATCACTGATTTCCCTTAAGTGTAAAGAGACCTTGAACAAGTTACACTGCCTTAGCCTGTGCTAATGTAGTAACATAAAAATTTTCCATATTCTTCAAAACAATCTATTTCAAAAGTACTCATATAAACAGTGCTGTAGTGTTTGAGGACTGTGTTATAATTAGGAAATGCTGAAAGTGTTAAAATGTTAATACTGGAAATATTATAGCCCTAAAGAAGTAAACCATGTGAAAAAAGCATATCAAACGAGAATGAAGTCCTGATACAAGAAACACTATAAACAATGAAGATAGCCAGCAGCCTCTTGATAATTGCTTGCAAAGAAGCAGTGCCAGTTTTAATTTTTAATTGCAAATGGCTATTTTGGCAGATGAAAATGCCAACAGAGCATGTTTTATCCTAACCCAGTGGTGTGAAACTACTTGAGGCCCAATTGTTGCACAGCCATGGTTCATAGTTATATTTAATGATTTGTAGATGTTTCCATTTTAATTTCCCTTTTTTTCAACCATTTATGAGTGTGTTACTTGAAGTTTTATTTGGTTGCAACCTGAGAGACAAATTGACCACACACTCCAGTTTTTCTTTTTTTAATTAGTGAAATTCTTCAGTGCATCTCAGAGTTTTGCATGATCCTAGAGTTCCAGGTGATCTTTTTCATCTTTTTCAGTCAGTTTATTTGAAGGGTAAGCTTCCTAAATATTTTATTGAAATCATCAATTTCTCAACTTAAAATAGCTCACTGTTTTACTACATTCAGCTCACTTTCTCACTACATTCATTTGTATATTTGTGCATATGTAAGAGATCTCTCAAAATTTAATGGAAAATATATGTTATGAAAAAACTATGCATGGATTTCAAAAAGTGTTTGCACCAAAATAAGTTGATCTTTTAATTCTGTTTTTTTCATGAACTTGTTGAGGTACCCCAATGTATTCCATATACACACAACATAAACACAGATGCACATCATATCCTTTATCAGAGAATTTGTGTTAGTGCAGATACTTACATTTCCCTTCATTTGGCTCCTCTAAAAGCAAAATCAGAAACTTGAATACAATAAAATTTACAAATTTACCTTAATTCCCTCTTGATAATATTGAGAGTGTAATATTTGAAATCTATTTAATTGTATGGGTACATGATAACACATACTTTTTTTTTTACAAACTCTGTCTTAGTGGTCCTCATTCTTGTTTATATCATCTATGAAGTAATTCTACAGTTTGTTTCTTCTTCAGTCAGTGGAAGGATAATATTTTATAATTGCAATATTATAATTCATCTTTTTATAACAGTTAATTCAGTTAATGTTTTTAACAGCCAATGTGTTTATCAGGTAATACTCTGGATCCAGGTTATTAAAAAAAAGGGGACCTGACCTTGAGACACTTCTAATGGGGACTGTGATCCCAATGATAAACTTTACCTTTATTGATTTGATGACTATAAATAAGTTGTTTCCAATACTAGTTTCATGATCTGTAAGATAGGGACATGATATTTTATGATATTGCATTTTTTAAAGTCTTTGTATATGTACAGCAGCTTTTGGATTAATTAGAACACATAGGAATAATAGACAATAGCTAAAACCATAAGAAAATCAGTTAAAAGAACAGAATATCAAAGATGGAAATGTTTAGAATGCCAGCAATTAAAGTGTGAATAGGGAAAATGAGGAGTGAAATGGAGTAGACAGACAGACAGAAACACTGTCTAAAAAGATGGTCAGTTGTTGTGGAAATCAAGGGTGTCAAGAGAGTTTTAAGAAATGGTTAAGGGGCGGGGCCAGCACTGTGGCGCGGTATGTTAATCCTCCACCTGTCGTTACTGATACTGGTTCTAGTCCCTGCTGCTGCTCTTCTGATCCAGCTCTCTGCTATGACCTGGGAAAGCAGTAGAAGATGGCCCAACTGCTTGGGCCCCCGCACCCACGTAGGGGACCAGAGGAAGCTCCTGGCTTCGGATAGGCCCAGCTCCTGCCCTTGCGGTCATTTGAGGAGTGAACCATCAGATGGAAGACCTTTCTCTCTGTCTCTCCCTCTCACTGTCTGTAACTCTACCTCTCAAATAAGTAAATATCATCTTTAAAAAAAGAGAGAAATGGTTAAATACAAAATGTATAAAAAGACAAACACCAAGTTACTGTTGGATATGGCAATGTAGAATTCTTCAGTGATTTTGTGAGCTCATTAATGTTAACCTTCAGTAAAGTGCTTTTTTTTCTTTTTCTTTTTTTTTTTTTTTTTTTTTTTTTTTTTTTTTTTTTTGACAGGCAGAGTGGACAGTGAGAGAGAGAGACAGGAAGGTCTTCCTTTGCCGTTGGTTACCCTCCAATGGCTGCTGCAGCCGACATACTGCAGCCAGCGCACCGCACTGATCCAAAGGCAGGAGCCAGGTGCTTCTCCTGGTCTCCCATGCGGGTGCAGGGCCCAAGCACTTGGGCCATCCTCCACTGCACTCCTGGGCCACAGCAGAGAGCTGGCCTGGAAGAGGGGCATCCGGGACAGAATCCGGCGCCCCAAACGGGACTAGAACCCGGTGTGCCGGCACCACAGGCGGAGGATTAGCCTAGTGAGCCGCGGCACCGGCCCTTCAGTAAGGTTTTAAGGGCAGAAGCCAGGTTGCTATTAGTTAAGAAGTGAATCAGTAGTGAAGAGAAGAAATAGGACATCTAAACCATATATTTAGGTAGTATGGCAAGAATAAAAGAATGGATATTGGATGCTAAGTAAAAATAAATACAATGATGAAGAAAAGATCAAGAGAGATTACAGTTATAGGAAAGACGATTTAATAATTAAGTGCTGGACACTATTCTAAATGCTTTATACATATTAACTTTTAATCTCCAGAATATTTCTACCATGTACTATTAGTATATAATACTTTAATAGAACACAATACCAAGATAGGGAGTTTAATAACCTGTCCTACTTGAACCAAAATAGGGCCCACATTCTTATCCACCTATATCCTGACTGTGGATGGTACCTGTGGGCTCAGGGCCCTCACATCAGTTAGGATAGAATGATTACAAAACACTACTCTTGGATTGTGGGGAGCAACTGAGACTAGACTAAGTTACTGGAATTAAGAATTATTCTATGCATCTGCTCTCCCACAATATGGCGCTGGGGAGGAGTAAACTTCTATGCAGCTGCCTCTCGCCAATTTGACTGATAAGCTGCAGGAGCTGATCCTGCTCCTGATTGGAGGAGAGCAGCGTGCTCGGCGTGTGGGTAGCAGAGTTGGGACTGGTGGAAGAGGACTATAAAGGAGGAGAGAGACAACATGCACAAGGAACATCTGAAGGAACACCTGAGCAGCCCCCGAGAGAGCCGGCCGGCGGTGTGCCACTCCTCCGCGAGAGCGGGGAAAGTGGCAGGGGGGGCCGCCCCTCCACGGAGGTGGAGGGGTCGGCAGCCAACCCGGGAAGGGCCGAGCAGACAAAAGAACAGCACAGGGTCCTGTGTCGTTCCTCCGCGAATAGGGGAGCGACATTGGATCTAGTATTGGGCTTAGGAATTAATATATGAATGATAAATGTTTGTTGGATAAATAAATGATATTTTAAATATCTTATAACCTATGTAAGGGGATTGTTTATAACTTACTAGTCTTAGGAATGTTTGTTCCTCTGCCTTCAAATCCAAGTCAGCTTCATGTCTAATTTTTCTATAAAGTTTTTCCTGATCCATTTGATGTTTTTCTTTACTTTTATTTACTTTCCATAGCTTCTTAAGTTTGGATCATGCACTTCAGTCCTTAATTACGTTTTGCCTTGTCTTCTAATTGGATTTTTATCTAATTCTTCCAAGATAGTTTGTGAATGTCTAAATAAACCAAAGTACAGTCTTTTGTACTTTCTGATGGCATGTAGCCTAGAATTTTATCCTTGATTTTAATCAAAATTCACCTAGCTATTGCCAGTGGGACTGTGTGAATATTCATTGAAAAAAAAAAACACACAAGAAATTTCCTTAGGTTCTGCTAATTTAAATTGTATAGCAACTTGTATTGGTGACTGAATAATAATTTCTTAGTATCATTTCCTATGAGTATTAAATTTCCAATTTATAGTGTCATTTGAAAAACATTCATTTAAAAATAACAGAGTTGTTTCATTTAGGTCTCATAATTGTCTCATAGTCTCATAGAACACGTTTGCTTCAAACTGATTTTGTAGTGTTTTCATTCTCTCTTTAAAATAATAAACACTTATTTTCTTCACACTTGTGTAAATATATTCCATTCATTTTCCATGCTTCTCTCTCTCCTTTCTCCCATATACATTTGTCCTGAATATTTCTTTTTCTCATTTGTCCATCATTTTCTTTCTTCCAGTTAAATTGCTCCTAGTTTTTTTTTCTTCTTCTCAGGGATTCAACATTTTTGGATTACTGTTTCCTTTCTCTAAAAGCTGCTTACTCTTAATCAAGAGATGCATTGACCCTTTAATTATTCCCATGCTCCACGGGTGTGCTGCCACAGTAAACTGGAGTACCTTATTTACGTAGTAGCACTGTGCAGTAGTTAACAGGGGCTTCTAGAAAGATAAAATGTTTAAGAATACAAGAAGAGAGCCTTATTTTTCTTGGAGTTTTAGTTAGGCTCAAATTTCTAGGAAAATAAGGGTATAAAGCCTTAAAATTACTCTATGGTTTTCTTATCTATCTGTCTATCATTTCTGAAATCCATTGATGCTCAGATATTCAGTGAGTAACTGGTTTTTACCAACATATAGTAATTGCATATTTATGGGCACAGCATGATAAATTATTGTGTATATACATACACACACAAAATATGTCATAATCAAATCAAGGTCATTAGTATACTATTACCTCAAACATTTATCATTTCTTTGTGATGAGAATCCTCTGTTTTAGCCATTTTGAAATGTGCAATAAATTGCTGATAACTGTAGTCAATCTACTATGCTACATAGAACACTAGAACTTAATCCTCCTGTCTAATTATAATTTTGTACCTGTTAACCAGCCTCTCTCTGTGTCCATCCCATCCCCACATGTCTGTTGTGGAAGTTGACCGCAATATGTGGTTCAGATATGAATTAAAAATTAATTTTTTATTCCAGATAGAGTTATTATAGAAAAAGACATCCATTAATGTAGTCCAGAGTGGCATTACATATAATTTATATATATTACATATATATTATACATATTACATATATATATGTGAATAGGTGTTAATTTAAAATATTTATCACATTGGGGCTGGCACTCTGGCGTAGCAGGTAAAGCCGGCTGCCATCTGCAGAGCCAGCATCCTATATGGGTGCCGGTTCCAAACCCAACTTCTCTACTTCCAATCCAGCTCTCTGCTGTGGCCTGGGAAAGCAGGCCCAAATCCTTGGGCTTCTGCTCCTGTGTGAGAGACCTGGAGGTTGCTCCAAGCTCCTGGCTTTAGATTGGCGCAGCTCTGGCCATTGCAGCCATCTGGGGAGTGAACCAGTGGGTGGAAGACCTCTCTTTCTCTCTCTGCCTCTGCCTCTCTGTGACTCTGTCTTTTAAATAAATAAATAGAATCTTTAAAAAAATATTTACCACACAGACTGTTACAGTCATTAGGAGTTTCTTTACACAGGGAGCCAACAGACGGATCTGTAATCTGGCATCAGAATGCTATGCTTTTCCTGTTTAATTCAGAGGTTAGAGCATGTCCTCAAATGCAAGGTCACCATAAGATACATATAAGATAGAAAAACACCTGGTTTTTTCCCTGCTTGGACATTTTTCCAAAAGCATTGCTATTCCCATACACTTTCATAGGATGGAAAAGAACCTTAGGACTTCCATTTCTCTATATCGGTTTCCTTTCACACCTGAATGAATATGGAAGGATTGGATGGGATTGGAAATTCAGACTCTCCTCTCTGAATTTTGAATCACTAGATATATTACTCAGCTTTCTGATTTGTAAACAAGCATCTAATTTTCAGTGTTCGTTCAATAACCTGGTATCATGCTGTGTGAAAAGTCCTATAGTAGGAACTATGGGTACTTAGCATAAATAAGACACAGCCTACTCCCTTAAGGAACTTTTAGTCTAGAAGCATATTAGTTTACTTTCTTCTGAGCTACCAGAAGCATCTCCCTGAATTGACTTAGGAGAAAAGCAAAGGTTCTCCTTTCTCCAGTGGCATTTACCTGCTGCTCCTAGGGAAGTGATTTACTGTATGTGATCACCGCATACAGAACCTGTGATTGCCACCTCTCTTGACCCCTTGGGAAACTCTGGACCTGGGAGGTAGGCACCTGTGCATGTGGGCATTCTGCTCAGGGCATTCCCACACAGAGACCAGCATAGAAGTTCCCACTAATGGTAATTTCTAAAGTATAAGTGATTAAGTTAAATGAAATAGTCTACTTAATAAAACATTCTGTGTATGTTTATTTGCAAGTTTTTTAAATAGAAAAAAAGAAACCTGTGCTCCTTCATAACACTTTGTTCTGAGTATTATTTTCTCTCTCCACAAATTGACTTAAGAACAATAAGGTAAGCCAAAAGATGTTTTTTTAAAATGACAATAAAAACCCATTATTTTCAGTATGCTCTTTATTTTATTTTATTTTTTTAATTTGAGGAAAGAGAGTTCTCATCCACTGGTTTATTCCCTAAATGCCTATGACAGCTGGAGCTGGGCTGAGGCTGGAGCTGGGAACTGAATCCAGGTTTTCCACATTAGTAGAAGGAACTCAATTACTTGAACTATCATCATTACCTCTCAAGGTCTGCACTGGCAAGTAACGAGTCAAGAATTGAACCCAGGTACTCCAATATGGGACCAGTGAGTTTTCACTGCCAGGCCAAATGGCTACTCCCTGTTTTTAGAATGCAGTTAAAGCTTCTAATATTATAACTTTTTAATTATAGTACATGAAAGGAAAATATTATACCTAACCTTCCATGGGGTCTAGAAATCACTCATTCATTCAATGCTTGCATGTGTACTACATGCCATTTCCTTAGAACATTTTGGAAACTTCTTATTTGTGCAACTTCCTCCAGTCATGTGAATAATGCTCTTTTCTTCCACTAGAGAGTGGCATTTGCCAGTGCAGCTAAGGTCAATATTAGGAATGTATGTTCTTTGCAATCCCTGAGGTGTTCTTTACCACCTTTAGATTGCATCCTTAAGCTTTTTATGGATTCTAGAACTAGATTAGAAGTCAGGCAAAAGAATTGCCAAGTGAAATTAAATTAGTTTTAACTTTATCATGCCAAATTACTAAATCCTATGATACTGTTTCACTCATCAGATGGGAAAAGCAGAGAAGTTTGAATGGCAATAAACTGAACTTCCAGGAAGTCTATTTAGAATCCTTAATACAGGTTCTTAAACCCAAGGGCATGTTCTTTTACTCACACAACTCTTGAAAACTGTAAGACATGACATTTTGTTTAGGGACAATGATTTTACAAAGCTTGAACATTCAAATTAGCATTCAAGTGTTTTGAGTCTAGAAGAAAGCTAGGTAAGTTTCTTTTGATTCAGATCCATTGTGGGATAAATGGAATGAGTGGGTTACAGTTTCCCCAAAGGAACTTGATACCCTAGTTACACAGCCCTTGTCAGTCTCCCACTGAGATGATCCCACAGTGCTGCCAAAGGTAGGATAGGAAACACATTAGGGGAAAAAAATCCATTCTTTATATCTGTACCAATCATGTTGACTTCTGGACAGTCACTTGGGCTACCAGTTTGCCTTGATCCCACACAGTAGCCTTCCTCTTGTCGGAAGAACAGCCCTAGTAATTCAACTGAAAGTGGAAGTTAGAACTTCACAGTATCTCTCAGAGAAAAAGATTCCCTTACATGGTGCCTGAGCTTTTGCATCCAGTGCTGGGCTTGATGAGTTACTTTGCAAATTATTGTTCCTAGACTAGTTGTGTCATGTTGCTGAGAGCTGTTTTCCAGAGCTCCTGGGTACAGAGTTTTATTCTAGGCTTTAGGGCAGGAAGTGGATAATAAAAATAAGTTTATAGATAGCACTAGGTAAGGTAGCCTAGACAACCATAAACAAAAAGAGTCAAGAAACCATCACATTGTACTGGGGAAAACAGAATATTCCTCTAATCCAAGGGTAGATGTCATCATTCATAATTGTCATAGATAAGAGATCATAATTTTTCATCCAAAGAAGGTTAAAGGCAGCTACCTGATTTTTAAAAAGTTCTTGTTGGTTCAAATTCCCTTTCCATATTGCAATCTGCTTTAGATGTCCAAGGCACATGATAATATATTTAGAAGACCCATTCACAATAAATTTGCTATGTGTTTTTCTACTTGATGCCTTGTTAGTGATTTCTCTGAAATAAGTGGCAGTGACGCAACAACGTAACATGATTAGGAGTGGCCTGGAGTGTGAGCCATAGGGATGTATAGAGAGGCAGAAGAGGAGACAGTCCAAAGGAAGAACTGGAGTTCTTAGCTCTTGATTATCCTTTGGTGGACAAAAGAGGTGAAAGAATCAACGATTTTCAGGGTCTCAAGCAAGTGTAATGGTGACCAAGCAGAAATTACCTAATTCTGATTTGCATAAAGACAAGATGCAAAGCAGTATGAAGCCTGTTTGAGCTTTAGGGAGAAAGACAGAGGTTCATCACTTACCAGTGTAGAGGTGATGAATGAAGAAGTAATAAAGAAGATGGGCAAAGAGTATGGGGACAGAAATTTAGGGAATGTGATCAGGTGGGAGATAAGAGGAGAAAGGGGTTTGCGAAAGAGACAGAGAAGAGAAAAACTAAGGCAATGCAGTATCCAAAGAAGGATTGAATCTCAAAGAATTTCAGTGGGGTGAGTGTTACAAGGACCAGACGTGAAGATATGCTTGTGAAAATAGGCAGTAACAGCAGAAAGTCAGGGTAGAGGGGAGGAGCCAAACTGGGAAGAAAACTCAGACATCTAGGAGTAGACAGCATCCACAGCACCATCCAGTTTCACAGGAAAGAGAAAAAGAGCTGTGATGTCCGGGTGAGGGCTGGGTTGAGGGTGGGCATGAAGGGACCAAAACAGCTCAACCAGGAGGTAGCTGCAAACAGCAGTCAGCTTCTAAAAAGGCATCACAGGAATTGAGTGGTGTCCCCCAAGGTGTAACTGTATAACTGGAATGGGGACTCCAGGAGAGAGGGTGATATTTAGAGAACTCCTGTAAAAGCAGAAAAATCTGGTAGGAAGGCATTCTTGCAGTCCTCAAGAGAGATGCTGATAAATGCAAAGCTGCCCTAAAGAGTTAGAGATTAGGCAACAGTGTGTGGAGGGGGAGAGGGAGGAAACAGATTAGGCCACATAATTGACAATTAAAAGGGTGAGGACAGAGGGAGAATAGTAGACTAAGAAACAACAGAGTGAAGATAAACCTTTCTTTATGTCTCAAAGTTACTGGAATCTATACAAATATGAAAGCCTAGGGAAAGCACCCCCTGCTACACACACACACATACAAGGGGAAAGATTGAAAGAATTGAAAGGAATAAAATCTTGAAAGAGGAGAGATCAGAATTTAGAGTTAAAAAAAAGTTGTGCTGGCTGCATTGAAAGGTACAGTGAGGTGGCACTGAAACATGAATAGCCTGGTGACTTGACAACACAAAAGGCCCCAATAGAGTCTGGGCCTGACCAGGTAGGGAACTCATCTTGAGAGATTTTTAGTATTTCTCCAACAGTGATATGCAGGGGAAATTTTCAGAAGCAGATGGAGCTATAACCCAGGGCTTGCAAGCGTGTACCCAAGATGCAGGGGGTGAGAATTGCTCTAGAGGTCATATTAACTGAACAAGCGTGATCTTGGGCAAATCAAGAACTGTTTTAATCAACTGTTATCTGATAAATGTGGAAATAGTAGGAGATAGAAGTGTTAAATCTCTTTACATAATTAGTGGTACAAAATAAATTGATACTAGATCCCTAGCCTAAATATAATCTTGTGCTTTTTAAAAAAAATTATATGATGAACAAATTTCATGTAATTCATATATACAGATTTAATAGCATGATGATACTTCCCACTCTCCCTCCTTTCTCTTTTCTTATTTTTCTTTTGATTTTTACAAGGACACATTTTCAATTTATTTTATAATCACAAGCTTATTAACTCCACTAAATGAAGAATTCAACAAGTAGTAAGGAGAAAAACCATTGTTCCTTAAAAGTATATGTCGCTCCCCCTCTTCGCGGAGGAACGACACAAGACCCTGCGCTGTTCTTTTGTCTGCTCGGCCCTTCCGGGGGTTTGCTACTGGTCCTTCCCGGGTTGGCTGCCGTCCCTCCACCTCCGTGGAGGGGCGGGCCCCCCTGCCACTTTCCCTGCTTCCGCGGGGGAGCAGCACACCGCCGGCCGGCTCTCTCGGGGGCTGCTCAGATGTTATCCGGATGTTCCCCTTAGATGTTCCTGGTGCATGTTGTCTCTCTCCTCCTTTATAGTCCTCTTCCACCAATCCCAACTCTGCTACCCACATGCTGAGTATGCTGCTCTCCTCCAATCAGGAGCAGGATCAGCTCCTGCAGGTCATCACTCAAGTTGGCAAGAGGCAGCTGCGTAGAAGTTGTTTACTCCCTTCTCAGCGCCATATTGTGGGAGAGCAGATGCATAGAATAAGTCTTAATTCCAGTAACTTAGTCTAGTCTGAGTTGCTCCCCACAGTATAGACAAGGACTGTAAGCAATAATCACATCTCAAAGAGTGAATTTCACTTATATACATTACATTTTTTGTACTCTGTATATTAGTTACCACAAATCAGGGAAAACATGGTATTTGTCATTTTGGGACTGGCTTATTTCATTAAGCATAATGGTTTCCATTGGCATCCATTTTGTTGCAAAAGACAGGATTTCATTCTTTTTTACAGCTGAGTAGTATCTATATTGTATATATATGACATTTTTTATGTAATCATTGGTTGATGGACATTTGGGTTGATTGCATATCTTAGCTATCGTGAATTGAGCTGCAGTAGACATGGGGGTACAGTTAACTCATATGCTGATTTCATTTTCTTTGGGTAAATTCCCAGGAATGGGATGGCTGGATAATATGTTATATCTATTTTCAGATTTCTGAGAAATTTCCATACTGACTTCCATAATGGCTGTACTAGTTTACATTCCCACCAACAATGTATTCATGTATGTTTTTCCCCACATCTTCTCTGTCATTTATTGTTTTTTGATTTTTGAATGATAGCCATTCAAAGAGCAAATAATAGAAAGTAGGCACATGTAAAAAATGTGTGTTCAGTGCATATATATATGATTACAGGAATTCACGTAAGAGGTCATTTTATTGTAGCAGTGTATTTGGTGCTGATATTATATATATAGCCAGACATTTTCTGTTGCATGTATAAGCTCTTTGAAATTGTAAATAGTTATTTCTCAGAAATCAGGAAAGATTTTTATAATCTTTGAGTGCCTGGATAAAAGTACATTCTCAAAGTTTAAGGTTGAAAGCTGTCAGGGACTACTGATTTAACACATTTACACCAAAGGAAGATAGAGCTCAGAGAACCTTTGACTACCTTAGTACTGTCCATTTTTAGATGGGAAAATTGAGACTACAAAAATTTCAAGTTTCTCAGGATTAAACATTACTGAAGGCAGCATTAGTAGTCTGGCATTCCTGTCACTTTTATAGAAATAATTTCAAGTATAGGTTTGTGTCCTGCTTTATCCTTCTTTTACTGAAAGAACTCTGTTTTCAAAAAAGAATATTGACATTAATTTCAAATACTACAGTTTGTCCAATTATTATGCAAAGAATATTCTCTTAACAGGCATTTTGGTTCCTTGCATAATAGCAGAGAAAATAGATCTCCCTTTTAGAAAATCTTAATAGTGAGCAAAAATATGCATTAAATTTTATGACTTTTTTTAAGGAAGTTAAATTCTGAAGAAGGGATTTCTCTTAGAATTAAAACATATATTGACATGTCCTTTTAAGGCTATAATAACTGAATATACCAATTAAAAACCAAAGTAGTATTTAGTCCACCCAGTTACAGAACTGTGATTTATTCCAGATGAGAAAATGATGTGAGAAGTATCTCCAGAATTCAATCCAATAGAAGTGGGGATGGGTATGGATAAACGTTCCATGAGGATCAAGTATCATGCCATACACACAAACACACATGCACACCGATTTTATTACACTTGGTAAACTCATTATGGCAAGATAGATGTATTCACCTGGAAATTCAGATGAACTCAACTATCCGCATTTGAGTCTGCCATGTTAAATGAGCTGGTATCCTGTTTATATGCTCAAAAGAGCCTCTACCAAGACAATTAGACATAGGCAGGAGCAGTCAACTGTGACTCCCAACTCCTGAAAATCCTTTGCCTGCTTCACGAGAGGTGAGGCACATCTCCAGCTTTGCAGCATAATATAATTTTTTGGATGAATGCTAAAAATGAGGTTGAATATGATTTGTGCCTTTCTCATATATCCTTATGTTTATAATATGTTTTATTGAGAATATTATCATTAGAAAGGTAATGATTTATTAATGGTGGTCATTTTTGTGGTTGTTTAAACTATTTAAGCCTATAAATGATCCTTTTCTTTGTGTGTCACCTGTGTTCATTGAAGAATTGAAGTCTGTTGCATGTGCTTCCTCAGGCATTTTCATTTCAACTGGGAAAATTTTGAGTCAGAAAACTGAACGGAGAAAATGAATAGCACTGATTTCTTCCTATTAACACTTAAAATATTTTAAAAGTTATTTATTTGAGAGGAAGATGGGAGGATGGAGAGAGCAAGTCCATGCTCTGGTTCATTCCTTAGACACTTGGAAGCCAGGACCCAGGAACCCAATCCAGATTTCCCACGTGGATGGTAGGGACCCAACCTGCTGCTTTCCAGGGTGCGTACCAGCAGGAAGCTGGAATTGGGTAAGGAACCAGGACTCACTCAAATCCAGACACTCTAACGTGGAACATATGCATCCCAACCTCCAGACCAAAAGCCCACCTCTCTGTTATCAATTCCATATGTCTTATTACTCCAGAGAGTTTTGGATATCTACGACATTCCTTTTCAGTCAGCATAACCTCCAAACTGATAATTCACAGGTATTTCATTCATTACTGAAACACAGCTCAGGGAGGGGAGGGCTGTAAAGGAGGAGAGGCTAGATTCCCTTTTGGCACATTAACTATTGCAGTTTACTTAGAGAAGGAGGTTAGCTTGGCACAATCAGATAAAGAGCACTTTAAAAAGACCTCCCTTCCACATAAATCAGACTTGTACACAAACACAGAGCACTTACCACTGGACCTCAGATAAAAGCAGCTGTTGAACCCTAACCTTACCAACCAAAGAAAATCTAATTATCTGATATTTGTTAAGCATCCTCAGTGTAGTGCTGCTGTTCAGCAACATTAAACTCACAAGCCAGGTCTATCCTGTACATAGTTATATCAGTCTATTAAAATTTCTGTTGCCTCCAAAATATAACCACCACTGTTGCATGGCCAGAGCTTACTTTAATTCAGAGATCTGCGTGATTTACAAAGATGTAAGAACAAGAATGTTCCCTGAAGCATTATTCAGTTATTTTTAAAAATCCAGAAACTACATAAAACTCCAGATAAATCAGTGATGATGAAGGGAAACCTAGGTACATCCTTTGAAAAAAAATGAGGTAGATATGCATGGCATGGAATGGTGTGGTTTCTAAAATTGTTAGGTGAAAAAAGTCAAGCTGTAAAACTGCACGTAGTTTATACATATATCCACTTTTGTAAATTAAAAGATCACACACAGAGAATAGATTCTCATTATTCACTGTAGTCATGTTCTATATGGTCACCGAAAACACTGAGTTAGTGACTACTGAATCATTGCTCTTAGGGGAAACGCTGAGTTACTTCTCCAAGTAACTTTGTTCACAGCATTTTCATCTACCAGTCAGTATGTAATCTAGTTTATGTGTATTTTTGTTTAAAGACAAATTATATATATATATATACACACACACATATATATATATATTCTTTATTAACAATGGACTCACAGCCCATAATACTGTAACTTATTCTGGAATGATGCTTAGCTTACATGCAATTTCTTCATAAGGCACGCGAGAACCATCTTGTGCTGAAGAACATGAAATACCCCTTCAGCTTTGTTCAGAGTTGGCTGGAAATGGGAGCAACATGAGACCCAGGTTTTTAGCTGTGCTGTCCATGTCTGCAAATACCATCAGAGCTGTTGTGAGTTAATTTTGGGGGATTACAAGTCAGTTTTGAAAAAAGCAAATCACAAATACAGAATGCATGAATAATGAGGATCAGCAACACACACACACACACACACACACACACAACACGCATCCATTGCCCATAAATGCATGTATATAAATAGAATACTTCTGGGAGGGTTAAAAGAAACTGCTTGATGAAATTAGGGGACAAGACTGGGGAGAGAGGAGAGATTAGACAAGATGTACCTCTTATCAAATCCCTCTCTACTCTGTGTAACTTTTTTACTTTTACAACTTCTTATTCTCTATCCCTTCCTCTCCCGTAGCCACCACCATCATCATCTTCTCAGCCAGCAATATGTGTTTTCTGAGGAGCTCTGGGGATAAGGTTTTATTTGAGCCAAATTAATCATTGTGAATACCCACTGAATCAGGCTCCTGGAAAAGTTGGTCTTTGTAATTTTGTAAAATGCTGAGTATTTCACACATGCTGAGTATGAAACTTAGAACACGAGTTCACAGGTAACTTGTGTTACACATTTCCCCATCTTCTAGCACTTTGGGAATACCTGGACTTTGGGGTACTCTAGGCATTCCAAATTCCCTTATGTAAATTCTTAACTTATCAGAATGGAAGTTTAATAAATAGGGAATTACTTAAGTAATATTAACTATACACTAGCTGCTGTTAAGTCAGTATATGACAAGCAATATAGAAATCCTTTTCAGGGAGTATTTCCAATCTCCCTACACTTCTCTTTTTGTGGTAGAAGAGACAGCAAGTCCCTAGGTTGGGTTTCTGCCAGCTTTATCCTGGGCTCCATTCAGAGTTCCAAATCCCACCTTTCAGGGGATATCCAGGCTCAAGACCATCCATTTCTGGCTTGTCCTCAGTATGCGTGGTTTCTTGGATTATTTTTGAAATCTTGCCATTCATAACTTGTAACTTTAGAAAATGTGGAAAAGCTTTAATGTTTGTATAATATTTCCTTCCTTGCATAGATCATGGTGTTCTTTTCTTTTTACTAAAAGAAAAGTTTTAATAGAAAGTAACTCTGGCCTCCTTAAAAGCCTTTTTCCCTAATCAGTGTAGAGATTTCCACTTCTTCCCAGGTACTTCTGCGATGACTACCCTGGTTAAAAGCAAGTCAAAGTTAAGTTGACAGTGGGTAAGATAAAAGGTTGTACAGGGCCTTTTCATATCTAATTATAGTTGAAATACATTAGTATTAATGGTCTCCATGGAATGTCATCCTGTATTCATTGTTAGTCTGCAATATTTAAATAATTCAATTTTTTGTGTAATTGGGTTTCTTTTTTTAAAGATTTATTTAATTGGATTTCTGATACTGGTATTTCATCCACCACTTTGTTTCTTCTCAAATATTGGGAATACTTTCTTTTTAAATATCATATACACATATAGAATCAAAATGTGTGAAAAACACCTTGTTTGAAAAAGAAAATCAATAGGCCAGTTAAGAATAACTAACAGGGAAGAGGGACCAAGATGCCTGAATAGAGAGAAGTCTCACTCACCTGAGCCACAGAAAAATACCAGAATAACAAAGGAAGGACCATGTTTCCAGGGGGACTGATGAGCGAATATTTCATTAGAGAAATGACAGGAACAGAAAACAGTGCAGAGACTCCAAAAGCCATTGCAGAGCTGCATCAGCAGCTGCAGCTTCTGCACTGGCTCCCTGGCCAGGGGGATGCCATCTTGCCAGGAAAATGTACGCAGAAAGCACCCTGGTCCCTCTGCCAGCACCACAGACCAGCAGCCCTAACTGCAGGAGAATTCCAGTCCTCACTGACTTTAAATCTGGCCTAGAGAGTTGACTGGGGTCTGTATGTCATTGCTCCAAATAATGAAAACATATTGCCTTCGTTTGCCTTGAAAGCACCAGACTCTGAGCTGCTGTGGTAGAGCCACTGTTAACCTGGGTTCTGATTTAAGGAACAGCAAGCAGCCTGCTGCTACCTGAGACAAGGCGGTTTCCAGGGCAGACAACAGACCCCCTGAGCCTACAGCTGTGGTAATTCTGGGCATAGGCCCCAGATACATACTTGCTCACTCTATGTGATCCAGGGAAGGTCCCCTCAACTTCTTGGGGCTCCGCACCAGCAGTAACCCATAAGAAATCACAGAGGACCAGCCTGAGGAAGGCCCCTCTGAATTTCTTAGCACATCGTACTGGTTCTCAAAGCACACACCACAGCATCATCCTTGCATGTCCCATGGAAATCGGGGGGCAGTTCCCTCAGATCTGGGACTAGCACTGTTGGTGCTACAACATCTGAAGTAACCCACATTCAGTTGCAGTTTGTGGAGAACCCTATCTGCAATCCTTGCCTCAGGTGGTGGTTGCAATCCACAGTCCCCAACACAAATGGCTTTCACCCCATGACCCTACCGCATCCTGCAGCTCCAGGCCTGTGACTGTGTATACTGGATTCCTCAGAGTCGCCAGAACCTACCTGGTGGGACCTAGGGAAGAATCTCTGTGCATTCCACCACTCCAGACACACATATGCCAGTGTAAAAGCCCCAGTGTCATGTAGTCACCCTCTAGGACTGGGGCAGGGTCCTTCCCAGTGCTGGCTTTTGGTGCTATAAGCCCCAGCAACCATAACACTCTCCTGGCAGGACCTGCAGATGGCCCCATCCATACCACACAGAAATAATCCAGTCAGACAAGAAGAGAAAAAAATAAAAAAGAAGCAAAGCCTATGTGACATGTCGGATAACATTAAGTGAACAAATATTCATATTATAAGGATATCTGAAGAAGAGAAAGAAAAAGACTTTGAGAACCTCCTCAGTGAAATCATTGTTGAAAACTTCCCAAGTCTTGAAACAGGTACGGACATCCAGATAGATGAAGCTCTAAGGACCCAAACCGGACTCAGACAAAAGAGATCTTCTGCAAGGCATATTGTTTAAGCTTAAGGACGAGGGGCCCCTAAAGGCAGAGAAAAACATCACGTTTGAAGCATGAGTTAATCAGAGGAGGAGCTTACTCAGGAAACAGAGGGAAATTGAACAAGACCCAGAAAAAAAAAATGCAGAGATGTGGAGGGGCAGAGGGAGAAGGGGAGAAGGAGGGGGAGGGGGAGAAGGGGGAGGGGGAGGGGGAGAGGGAGAGGGAGAGGGAGAGGGAGAGGGAGAGGGAGAGGGAGAGGGAGAGGGAGAGGGAGAGAATGAATATGTGCCCATGAATCAGTGAGACAGAGATTAGCTTATTCCTTGAGTTTCTGGGTTTCTTACAGCTCCAGTCCACAGGTATACACCCATAACTCCACCCATCTGTGGAAAGCACAAGTGCAGCAGGTATTTGACCTGGCCACTTAGATGCTGGTTAGGACCCCCATGTCCCACATTGGGATGCTTGAGTTTGGTTCCTGGCTGAGGTTCCTGATGCCGGCTGCCTGCTAACACATACCCTGGGAGGCCATCATCATTCCTGCTGTCCATGTGGGGACTGAGTTCCTAGTTCCTGACAGCCTAGCCCTGGCACATTTGGGGAATGAACCAGTGGAGGGGAGCATTCTCTTCTGTCTCTGTCTCTTTGCCTCCCAAATACATTTTTTAAAAGATTTAATTATTTATTTGAAAGGCAGATTTACAGAGAGGCAGATGAAGAGAGAGAGAGAAGTCTCCATCTGTTGTTTCACTCCCCAAATGGACGCAACGGCTGGAGTGGGGTTGATTTGAAGCCAGGAGCCAGGAGCTTCCTCCAGGTCTCCCACACATGTGCAGGGGCCCAAAGACTTGAGCCATCCTCCACTGCTTTTCCAGGCCATAGCAGAGAGCTGGATCAGAAGTGGAGCAGCCGGGACTCCAACTGGCACCTATGTGTGATGCTGGCACTGCAGGCAGCAGCTTTACCTGCTACGCCACAGTGCCAGTCCCTCAAATAAAGTTTTTTTGAAGAAGGAACCAAGAACATTTTTGCAATGAATAGAGGGACTAAAATGGACCATCATGTTGGCCATTATGAGACAAGTTTATTTTTCTTATTTCTCAATTTCTATGGAGTGATTCTGCCATTATACTTCAGTATTGATAATAAGCTTGATAACCTATTATGGGGAGAAGTGGCACTTAATATAGTAGGCAAGGACTGTGTTGATAAAAAATAATATTGACTGCAGTTAAGAAACACTCTTACCATTAAATAACTTATCCTTTTATTTCATTTGTCCAGTCACTCAATACATATTGAAGACTTATTAAGTGTAAAGCTCAGTGGGAGAAAATGTACATGTAACAAGAACCACTTCCAAGAAAAAGAAATAATATTATAAGAGAGTTGTGATAGGTACACCAAAAACTAGCATTCAGAGAAACTTGTGGTAATTAAATTTAAAAAAAAAAAACATTCACAGCAAACAGACTTCTGAGCACTGTGGATTCCAAGGTGGATAAGACTAAGTGTTGAATATCAGAAAATCAGTGGTGTTATGCAAGTGGAAAATGGAGGATTACCTCCTGTCACAGAGCCCAGGGAAGTTGTCACAGGGGACCCGCAGATGGGCATCTGAGAGATCTATCTATCATATATATCTATATCTATATCTATATATATAGATATAGATATAGATATCTCCTATTGCAATGTCATTAGTAACAGAAAGAAAGGTAAGGAGAATAATGTGTAAATAATGGCAGTGTCAACATAAAACACCATGTATAAATTGAAAGAAGTGAAAGATTCTCAAACCTAATGTTTAGTGAAAAATAAAGATACAAAAACACATTCTCATATGGAGGAGAGACTATAGAATACTTAAAAACATGGAAAACATACTTACATATTGCTTAGACAACCATATATGTTGTATAGTGTTGTTTAATGTTTGAAGTTGAGACACAAGTATAGCTTTTCATTCTGAAGAGGAAAAGAAGGAAAATGAGATTGAGGAGATATATGTGGGAGTTCCAACTGACTGAATATTTTAATTACTTTTTAAATGACCTAAGCTTGCAGAAACAAAGGAAAATGAGTGATGAATCTTTTTCTTTTTCTTGGATCTTTTCTGTTTGAAATATCTTGAGGAAAAGATCAGAGTGTAAGTGTGTTGTATAGAGACATAGCCCAAAGAAGAGAGCATGGTGGGCATACTCAGCTAATCTCCCAAGCCTGATTGTATGGATTAAGGCTCAGTTTTAGCTCTCAGCTCACTGGTTTTATTATGCCTAAGTGTATTAATCATGTGAATGAAACTGGCTTTGTGAGAGCACCAAGGCACCACTTCATGTGGTCAGACTTACAAACGAAGCCTGGAAATGACTGTGTTTGCTCACGGGTGTGTGGCTGTTCATAAAGGACAGCAGCAGAGGGATTCTGAGAACTCAGCGGCACATATCTCAGAAATCCCTCACCAATACTGTTGATGCAAAGGCTAAGGTTTTAAACACTTTGGAGTAAAGCCCCTTTGAGACTGTGAAAGGAAAAATAAAATCTCTATGTACAGGCAAATGTGTTGCACATACACACATGATTGCATACATTTCCAGAAATGTATAGACCATGGGATCTAGGAACCTTGGTTGAGAACTTCATGTATAGACACATTGCCTGAGAAAAACTTGGTGAAATATTTTAATGGACAACTAGTGTAGTTCTGTGGCTATACCCAGGACTCTGGAGATGGAGCTGCAGACTCAGTAGAGTTTGAGCAACTGAGATCCCATATGTTCATTGATTTGGGTACCTTGTGAACCACCAGCAGTCTTGGAGAACACATGACCAAAACACACAGAATGTGACTTTGCTCTAATTGTTGTATAATTGCTACTTAAACGCTTCTTTAAGGAATATTGCTAATGGGCATAGAAAAATCCATTAACCAGTTCTGCCACCTAATGTGCAATCATTTAGGATGGTGTAATCCAGTTGAAGCATTACATGTGAAAATGAAACTCAGTCAGATGACAAGCAAATTCTTGGCATCAAACCCTGACCACCAATGCAGAATATGACTAAGGAATGAAACTTTCAGTAAAAGGTCACAGACAACATGAACTTCACACATTTTTATTCACCAGGTGGCAAATAGAAATGAAATCCCAGAAGCTTGGTTCGTTGAATAAATATTGTGCTGACATGTCTAAATATATTTAATACAGACAGCCTCTCATTGAATGTGTTGGATTTTTGACTGTTATATATTTTTATTCATTTAAATACATAATGACTCTTTTATAATGTTAAACTCCATTTTCTGATTTTCTAAAGTATTTATTTCATTAAAATGCAAGAAATAAAGCTTTTTTTCTTACCTTCTTTCTTATAAATTAACCTATATTGGATTGCTCAACTGGTATTATTCTAATAATTTATCTCATATTTTTCCTCTGAACTGACTAGTTAAAGTACATAAAAACAGTGACTCACGGACATATTTTTTGAAATAACCAATATAAGTAGGTGCAGTCTGATTATACCATATTTTAAACAACTGCCTGGCTAAATTTAATGCAAAAAGAAAAAAAAAAGCTACTTAAGATACCTTGAGATGTGTATTTCAAGGTGACTTTCAGAATAGGTCCACATTCATATAGCTGTGTAAAAAACAAGGAAAAGAAACCAGAAATTCCAGGATATTTTCAAACTGGCTTAGACATCTTGACACTTTATTATTTTTTTTTCTCTGCCAGGCAAGTAAATGAGTGGTTTACCCTCTGGGGAAAAATCCATTTAAAAGAGAAAATATTTTAAATTCTTACTTTTATAGGAGAAAAAATAGAGTAGTTTTAGTTTTAGTAGCAGGTAAGATGTGTGTGTATGGGAGGATGCACTGAAATACATTAGTATAAGATCTTGTTTACTGGTGGTAAGAGTTGTCCCTTAGAATCCAAGGAGTATTGGCTCCAGGAACCCCTTAGATACCAAAGTCCATGGATGCTCCAGTCCCTTATATATATTTGTAGTATTTGTATATAACCTACATACATCCTCCAGCATACTTCATATCATCTCTAAATTACTTATAATACCTAATACAATGTACATGCTATGTAGATAGCTATAATATGATACTCATACTGGTCAGGAAATAATGACAAGGAAAAAATTTGTGTGTGGTTAGTACAGAACTAATTTTTTTCCCCAAATATTTTGGATCCATGGTTGGTTTAATTTGTGGATTTGAAACCTGAGAAAATGGAAGGGCTGGTTGTATTTCTTTTCTGTTTTTTCACTCATCACACATTTATATGATAAGCATTGCTGATATGAAGATGCAGGAAATAGTTCTTGCTTTCAAATAGTCTCAATCTTAAAGGGAGAGACCTCAGCAAACAACATAATGTGGTATCATATTACAGATGCTATGAGAATGAAATGTGCAGTAACTTATCTTCTGGGGCATTGGAGAGAGGATGGAGAGTGGGGGTAGGTCATGATTAAGTTGGGTGGGTGAAGAATGTCTTGTTTGAGAGGACAAACAGGAACAGAGACTAAACATAAGAGAGAACATTTGGTGAACTATACATTGTACCTTCTAAGTCGAAGTGAGAGAAAAGATTTCCACCTTCTTATAGTCTTATTTATTTATTTATTTATTTGAGAGGTAGAGTTATAGACGGAGGGAGAGACAGAGAGAAATGTCTTCCAGCCACTGGTTCACTCTTCAAATGGCTGCAACAGCCAAGGCTGAGCCAATCTGAAGCCGGGAGCCAGGAGCTTCTTCCAGGTCTCCCACATAGGTGCAGTGGTCCAAGCACTTAGGCCATCTTCCAGTGCTTTCCCAGGCCATAAGTAGAGAGCTGGATCAGAAGAGGAGCAGCCAGGTCATGAACCAGTGCCCATTTGGGATGTCGGTGTTGCAGACTGAGGCTTAGTGTACTTCGCCATAGTGCCTGCCCCCCTTCTTATAACCTTGTTCCCATAACTTTTGTTCATATATTTGATGTAGCTGTTAACTCATTGTACTATATTTACCTGATTACTTTTTTGAAGCAATAAAAATAAATCACTTTTTTTTTAACCAAAGAAACCTTTTATCTCAGGAATACAAATTTCATAAGTACAACTTTAGGAATACAGTGATTCTTCCCACCATACCTGCCCTCCCACCCACACAACCACCCTTGCTTCTCCTCCCTCTTCCATTCCAAGTACCATTCTCCATTAAGAATCACTTTCAATTAACTTTATACACAGAAGACCAACTCTATACTAAGTCAAGATTTCAACAATTTGCACACACACACACACACACAGAGAACAAGTTTTACAGTTAACTCATAATATAGCTCATTGAGGACAGAGGTCCTACATGGAAATTTAGTGCATCTTCACTCCTATTGTTAATTGAATAATTAACACTCTTATGTATGACATCAGTGACCACCTGAGGCTCTTGACATAGGAAACCTTTTGAATCCACCAACTCTGTCAGTATTTAGACAAGGCCATAAGCAAAGAAGAAGTTCTCTCCTCCCTTTAGAGAAAAATACATTCCTTCTTTGATGGTCCCTTCTTTCCACTGGGGTCTCACTCACAGAAATCCTTCATGTAGAACATTTTTTGCCACAGTGTGTTGGCTTTGCATGCCTGAAATGCTCTTATGGGCTTTTCAGCCAGACCGGGATGCCTTAAGGGCTGATTCTGAGGTCAGAGTGCTACTTAAAGCAATTGTCATTTTGTGAGTCTGCTGTGTGGACTGCTTCCCATGGTAGAACATTCTCTCCTTTATAATTCTATTATTATTACCAGACACTAATCCTATTTATATGATCACTTTAACACTTAATCCTATCTGTATGTTCACTTTAACACTTAGTCTGATCACTTAAACACTTACGATGACATTTTTACCACCCAGGACAATGGGATTTGGGTTCCCATAGCAAGTTTTTAAACTGTACCCTTAAAAGTAAATCCATAGGAATGTATGCAGAACTATATAGCTTTACATTTACAAACTTCCTCCCCCCTCTCTACTTTTTTTTTTTTAATATATTCTGTAGTCTTTGAGTAGGAATAGTATTTTACTAATTTGTATTCCCTACTGCCTAACCTAGGGCCAGATACCTTGTGGGTACACATGAATGCTTTTTTGGTTGAACTGAGTGAATGAAAGGGTAGATGGAAGATAAATGGATGGATGAATGGATAGATGGATGGATGGATGGACAAATGGATAGATGAATGGTTGGATACTCTGTACTTGGAATGAAATGTGTTTGGGCTATGAGTCCTTCAGTGGAAAAAACAACATAGAAAAATGCAATGTATGGGGTGTGGTAGAATGTAAAAATATTTTTACTAGACATACTCTTGGACAAATTAGAAATTATTTCCTCCTATGCTTGGCCCTTCCAAAATTCCACATTTATGCATACACTAATATACTTGTTAAATTATTGGACTAAAGTCTCCTATGAAAAATCTATTCTTTCTTTCAGATTACAACTTTTAACTAGTAATGAAAATTTTCCAATTAAACCACTAATTTTGTAATGTTTACCTTATTGAAAATAAACTTCATAGTACATTGGAAAAATCTAAATTCTGTTAAACTCTTTAAAATGGTATTTCAGATCAAAGAGCACACCTTTAAACTACCAATGGAGGGAAAATAAAATAGCTCTGGAGACACAAGGAGAGCAAGCAGACAGCTGGAATTTTTGGGAAATGTCTGTGGCATTTCAGTTTATTTTTAAGGGAAAGAAAAATTTTCCATTAAATTTTATGACACAATAACACTTTTAAAACTTACACTCAATAACAATCTTTATAATGCTGATGTAAAAGTCAGATTATATCTTACTCATGAATTACAGAATTTTTTATGATGGGGGTGGGTAGAGGAAGTAACAAGCTTTTATAAGCGTCTCCTCCTTTAATTACCTCCTCCTTCCATCTCAGCATACACACTCACACACAAACACATCTTTTTCTCTTTCATGGGATCCATGTGTAAACAACAGCATAGCATATATAAATTAAGAAACACTCGAAATATTCACTGGGACATTTAAAGGAAATCAAATAAAACATTCTGTAATGTGTAGGCAACTTTAAAAATGCTTGAGAAGCAAAAAAATAAAAAGTGAGAAAAAGAGGTTTTTTAGCCTTGCATCTTTTTTAGTTAGATGTTTCAGAAAATGCAGAGATTTTAATTATGTGCTTCCTTAGCAGAGTGGGCTTTTAATTCTTCTGAATCATCCTCTCCAACTTGAAGTCCCACTCTCATTTTTCTGTCCCGTTGTTGTCCCCTAGCTTTCCCCTTCCTTTGCTCTTCCTCCTCTTCCTCTCTTTTCTCTTTCCCAACAAAAATCCAAAATTTCTTGATGATGATGATGCCTTGGAATTGAGCAGGATTAAAGTGGGGTCATATGCATGCCACCATACCATTCCCTACCTAATCCTACCTGAATGTGTTTACACCCTTTATGATATTTCTGATCAATGTCACAGCCCACTGGTTCCCCTTGAGACCATTGGGATTGCTTAGGGACATTGGGAAGGTAGAATGCTTCCATATTAATACCAGATGAGCCATCTTCCCCCTCCCATCTCCCTCCATTTTTTTTTTTTTTTTTTTTTTTTTTTTTTTTTTGACAGGCAGAGTGGACAGTGAGAGAGAGAGAGAGACAGAGAGAAAGGTCTTCCTTTGCTGTTGGTTCACCCTCCAATGGCCGCCGCTGCAGCCGGCGCACCGCGCTGATCCTGGCAGGAGCCAGGAGCCAGGTGCTTTTCCTGGTCTCCCATGGGGTGCAGGGCCCAAGCACCTGGGCCATCCTCCACTGCACTCCCTGGCCATAGCAGAGAGCTGGCCTGGAAGAGGGGCAACCGGGACAGAATCCGGTGCCCCAACCGGGACTAGAACCCGGTGTGCCGGCGCCGCAAGGTGGAGGATTAGCCTATTGAGCCACGGCGCCGGCCATTTTTATTGTTTTAACCCTGAAGAGAGGCACTGTGCTCGAGGATCAAGAGCACTCAATTCATGGCCAGCGCCGCGGCTCACTAGGCTAATCCTCCGCCTTGCAGCGCTGGCACACCGGGTTCTAGTCCCAGTCAGGGTGCCGGATTCTGTCCCGGTTGCCCCTCTTCCAGGCCAGCTCTCTGCTATGGCAGAGTGCAGTGGAGGATGGCCTAAGTGCTTGGGCTCTGCACCCCATGGGAGACCAGGAGAAGCACCTGGCTCCTGGCTTTGGATCAGCGCGATGCGCCGGCCATTGGAGGGTGAACTGACGGCAAAAGGAAGACCTTTCTCTCTGTCTTTCTCTCTCTCACTGTCCACTCTGCCTGTCAAAAAAAAAAAAAAAAAAAGAGAGCACTCAATCCTAGGCAGAAGACGGAGGCCAATTTGGCCTCGTATGTTCCCCTGAATATGATCTTACACAAGGAAGCTTTTATGTGGCAGTTTCCTCATCGATAAAACCACAGTCGTTGGAACTACATCACTAAAGGATTAGTGTACTGAGGATTATGTGAAGAATGTGTGAAATGCTGGCAGCAGAGTGGTGCCTGGTGCACTGCCTTTTCCCTCTGCACTGTTAATTACAGCATTCTGGACACATTCCCCATTTTCTTTGGGGAATTATCCACAGGTATTCTTACTGTAGTTTGTTTATTTCAAAAGAGTGATTTTAATTTATTTTTAAAACAGAGACATCTCCCTTGGGTTTTCATTACAATATGTTTCAGCTGCTACATGTTCTGAATCTTCTATGTCTTGAAGCCTTTGTGTCGGTGTTTCATAACCAACCTGCATGTTGTCAGAATCAGTGGAGCAAGCCATTTACTGCTTGTCTTAGATGCACTGAGTGATTCTTCTTGCAGTGCTTCAGTTTCTTGCTTTAAAGATTCACCTTTGTTTGAACAGATTTTTCATTAGTATCTGCTTATGTAATTTTACCTCCATTTATTTGAAAGATTCAAAGAATTCAAAGATATGTGAATTTTCTTTCGATATTAACCAGAGAGGAGTCAATCATAGATTGTACCCAAAACAGGAAGTCAAAATAACACCATATGCTTTTTCTAATTTTTAGCATATTTTGGTGAGTTTTATCAACCACATTAACTTACAGTTGCACAGTCATTTATCTGGATAAAAGATTTGCAAATTTAACATTTTATTTTATCAGTACACATATGTACTAAAATAATTCTTGTAGTTAAATATATGGACAAAAATAGACAATTGCCTTGCTAAGGAGACTCTCATCAAAGTAAAATAATATTTTCTTAATATTTCTCAGATAACTATTCTTAAATATTTATTAGAGAATTTGTTAATTAAATAGAGGTATTATATATTTCGTTCTGTGATGGAGTCTTTTTTTTTAAGATTTATTTATTTATTTGAAAGTCATAGTTCCACAGAGAGAGGTGAGGCAGAGAGAGAGAGAGAGAGAGTGTGTCTTCTATCCTCTGGTTCACTCCTCAATTGGCCACAATGGCCAGAGCTGTGCTGATCCAAAGCCAGGAGCCTGGAGCTTCTTCTGGGTCGCCCACATGAGTGCAGGGGCCCAAGGACCTGGGCAATCTTCTACTGCTTTCCCATAGCAGAGAGCTGGATTGGAAGTGGAGCAGCCGGGTCTGGGAACTGGCACCCATATGAGATGCTGGCGCTTCAGGCCAGGGCATTAACCCACTGTGCCACAGCGCTGGCCCCTGTAAAGTTGCTTTCTACAAAGTTGGACATCAGATGGTTTCATATACAATTACATACCCTTTTTTTTTTGACAGGCAGAGTGGACAGTGAGAGAAAGAGACAGAGAGAAAGGTCTTCCTTTGCCGTTGGTTCACCCTCAAATGGCTGCCGTGGCCGACGCACCACGCTGATCCGATGGCAGGAGCCAGGTACTTCTCCTGGTCTCCCATGGGGTGCAGGGTCCAAGCACTTGGGCCATCCTCCACTGCACTCCCTGGCCACAGCAGAGAGCTGGCCTGGAAGAGGGGCAACCGGGACAGAATCCGGTGCCCCGACCGGGACTAGAACCCGGTGTGCTGGCGCTGCAAGGCGGAGGATTAGCCTAGTGAGCTGCGGTGCCGGCCACATACCCTTTCCCTTTTACTCAATAAAAAGTTGAAAGATGTTATTCACATCAATAAAATACAAATACTATTGACATCCTTTCATTGAGTGACTCTGAAAATCAATAAAAACTTTACCCAGCGTCTCTCATGCCTGGCATGTCTAAGCACTTAGTGACTACTAGATATTATGATAGAATGTATATTGTAAACATAACCCAGAATAAGACCCTAGGGATATAATAATAGAAGTAGTCATCATTTTAAATAGGGGAGAACAGAAAGAAAGTAAACAATGTTTTCATGGTGTTTAAGATCTGTGCTACAAAAGTAGGAGGGACATAGGGTGCAGGAGGTTTGTGAGAGAAGGAAGTTTTGCTTGTGGTGTATTGGAGTGAAGTAGAACACTGTTGTGGTTTACTCAGCTTTGCTAGAGGTATTTATTGTAGGCCAACTATGTGCTAGATGCTATGTCTAAGTGAGAAAACTAGGTTAGGAATATGTAATTTTCTTGGAAAGTTAGGTACAAGTAACAATGGACAAGGCATGAAGAGTTGGTCAATGATTACGAACAGGAGAGGAGAGATGGAAGCAGAAGTCTCCAAGGAAGATCAGAAGAGGCTGAAAGCCCAATACAGCATATTATGGAAGAAGACACCTAAAAAATTGTATATTTTCAGAAGAATCCCTTTTATAGCAGTTGAGTGTTTTTTAAAGTTGAGGCTCATTTCTGTAAATTTCAATGACCGAAAAAAATAAATTCTTGGCTCATATCTACCACAAGTACACATGAAAATAGGTATCTACTTTAGTATGATATCATTATTTTCACACAAGTACAGGTATTAACACAGTTATTCAATAAACAATGAAAATTGTCCTTTGACCAAATTCTAATAAAGTATGCTTGAATATTTGAAAATGCTTAATTCTCCAGTTTTCTGCACAATTTGTAATAAACCAGACATATTTCTTATGAACAATGTTTACCTTCTTTTTATTCCACTTAGTAGCCAGGTATTTTTTTTAAGAAAAAAGAACTTTGGATGTTTTGCTTTGGTGGCTGTGTGCAAACAGTGATGGAAGGGGATAAATGAAAGAAAACCTCAGAATAAACTGATAGACCTAAAATCTTTATAAAACAAATTCTGATCACCAAAAGAGGCCTCAAATAATTCTACATTTAATTTGAATCAACAAATATATATGGACTACCTGTTTTGAGCAATGTGTTATATGCTACAGTGCACAAGTTCACAGTCTCCAAATATAGAGACAATTATATAAACAGTCATGACACAAAGGAGAAGCTGTTGATTACTGTGAGACATTCTGAAGAACAGACATCAAGAACAGATTCATGGAGAAACCAGAACTGGAGAGGACTCGGGGATAGGAAAGGACCATGAGATCATGTTCCGGACAGCAAACACTATGTAAGCAAAGATGTGGTGACAAACTTGGTGCTCTGTTTCTAGAGAATGGATGTCCTGTTGACTGCAGAAAAAGGGGAGGAGTGGAAGAGTAGGACAGAGAGGAAAGCATGGGGACGTACTGTGAATGCTGTCATGAGTAAACTCTGACTGACTCAGTAGACAATGAAGAACCACTAATGGATTTTCAGTAGGGGAATGACGTTACTGGAGCAGCAATTCAAAAGACTGGTACAACAGCGGTGCATAGCATCTTCTGGAATGAAGACAAATGAGACTGGGCAAACTGGCTGGGAACTTCTTTTAGCCTAGCACAGTTAATGAAAGTCTGAACGAGGATGGAATGTGAGGGAAAGAATCTATTTATGGGGCTTCCAAATTGCAAATATTTGCAAACATTCCATATACCCAGAGCACATGTCTGGACAGTGTTTTAAGTTTCCACTTTGCCCTTAGATATTTGACATGGATTAGGTGTGGTGTGATTCAGCACAGGTGACCCCAGTAGCAGTGCACTAATGTTGTTCTGTGTTAATGGTGTTTGTGCCTTTTATAAGGCCACTGAAGTGGATGCAATGTGTGAAAATTTTGCTGCCTCTTCTCTGCTTATGCTCTACTCTCATATAGCCAAATTGCATTGGAGATTCAGCACCACCAAAAGCAGTAGAGTGCAATGAACTGGTTGTCCCAAGTATTTTAGAGGCTTCTTAAATTAGTATGGAAAGGCAGCTGCTCTCCTCACACACTACAACTTCAACATGCCTGTTTGCCCTCTAGGTTCAGTCTTCCAATGCGCCTCTGTCTGGTATTCCATCTGGAGCAACGGATATGCTTGAAAATGCATTGCTTTATTTATTTTTCATGAGTCTCAGTTTTCCACTTAATAAAGAAAATAATCACAGAATATTTCAGTTATTATTATCCTGTCTATTCATCAACTATATCTTCTAAGATTAAAATGCAGTTAATTATAATAAAACTTTTAACACAAATAACTACACATGAATCTTTGTCAATTGACCATGCTTAGTCTGGTTTTTATCTCTCTTCCACCTAGTAAAAGCCACTTTTCTTCATTTATGAATTCAATAAATATCATAAACAACTTCCTGATATTTATATCCCATGAGGGTTTTTCCAACGCACAAATGCATGCTGGCTCTGATCATTTCTGGCATCTACCTTATCATTCCCATTTACCATTGTATCTGGGATATATTTGATTCTGTCACTATGTGATATAAGATATTTTTATATATCATAAATTAAATTATTTATTTTCAAAATCCTGTGAATCAAGGTGTATTTGTAAGCCTAATAAAATTATGGGATGAGGGGAAGACCCTGCTTTCCAAAAATCCACACTACAGATTTATCTTAGTCTCTATTCAGATATAGCAAATAAATAAGTCATCTGTTTTAATGGAGAGAGCTCTTAGAAATGTGCTTATGATTTTCAATATTTAAGAGACTCACAATTTTTTCTTATCTTCTTTCAAAATCTATCTGCTCATTGATCCATTTGGTCAATGGAGCCCTTTTCAGTGAGATAAATTTAGTATTTTAAGGTACTTTGTCAGACCAAAAGAGGTTATTTTACTTCTGAAGGTTTTGAAATTTTCCACATAGAGTTAGGGCCTAAGGGAAGAAACAGGGACTTGTTCACCTACAGAGGCTCCTAGGAGCTGCTCAGGAAGTTAGCTCAAAGTTGTACAATGTGCCAAGAATATCCAAATTCTTTCCTCAAATTCCTCAAAGCCTTTGGAGACAGAAATTCATAGTTTATTTGCAAGCGATATTATAGTTTAGTCACAGACTACTTTTGTATTCTCAAAGTTTTATAATTCTTTTTTAAGATAATGCAATGCAGGCCGGCGCCGTGGCTCACTAGGCTAATCCTCTGCCTAGCGGCGCCGGCACACTGGGTTCTAGTCCCGGTCGGGGCGCAGGATTCTGTCCCGGTTGCCCCTCTTCCAGGCCAGCTCTCTGCTGTGGCCCAGGAAGGCAGTGGAGGATGGCCCAGGTGCTTGGGCCCTGCACCCCATGGGAGACCAGGAAAAGCACCTGGCTCCTGGCTCCTGCCATCGGATCAGCGCGGTGCGCCAGCCGTGGCGGCCATTTGAGGGTGAACCAATGGCAAAGGAAGACCTTTCTCTCTGTCTCTCTCTCTCACTATCCACTCTGCCTGTCAAAAAAAAAAAAAAAAAGATAATGCAATGCAGCCTATAAAGCAGCACAAGCTTACATTTTGACACTCCCATATCTGCCCATTCTCAGATAGTCTCTCCTTGCACTCTGCAGCCTCACTTTTCTCAGGAAGATCCTCAGAATCTGATGTACAGCAGCCACTATATGTAAATGGCCCCCAAGCTTCTCACAGTGTTTGCATTTTAATCCACAGCATAGATCATGACTATTTTGTGTGTGTGTTGTGTCTTTTTTTTTTTTTTTGACAGGCAGAGTGGACAGTGAGAGAGAGAGACAGAGAGAAAGGTCTTCCTTTGCTGTTGGTTCACAATCCAATGGCCACCATGGCCAGCGCGCTGCAGCTGGCGCACCACGTGGATCCGATGGCAGGAGCCAGGTACTTCTCCTGGTCTCCCATGGGGTGCAGGGCCCAAGCACTTGAACCATCCTCCACTGCACTCCCTGGCCACAGCAGAGAGCTGGCCTGGAAGAGGGGCAACCGGGAAAGAATCCTGCGCCCCGACTGGGACTAGAACCCAGTGTGCCGGCGCCGCTAGGTGGAGGATTAGCCTAGTGAGCCATGGCGCCGGCCTGTGTAGTGTCTTTTTCAGGCCAGGAAGTATTATGGGCAGCCCAAGAAGCTTTCCTGGAACTTGGGACATCCTTTCGTTTTGTGCTTAGTACCCTGACGAGGATTCTGTATATATTTCAGGATGTCTGTTTTGAAAGAATAAATGCCTTTGCAGGGTCCTTTGAAAGTATGGCAGATTTGGTCTGCAGATAACAGACATTTTTTTGGCCAATTTACGTAACTTTTAGTGATTTCAAGGCAATTCAGTTTAAAAAATAAGTCTAAATAGAGTTGATACGGGAGAGGGGCAGGGAAGGTCAGCTCATAGATGTCTTACACTGCATGCTCCCTTGTCTAATGTGCTTATGCCATTGCTTGTTCCCAATCTGCAGAATTCCTAGATTCCTCAGACCCATCTGGAAGGTCACTTCCTGTCTGTAGCCCATCCTGACACTTCACATATCCAGTGACGGATTCCTTCTCTGTGCTTCCTCTGCACTTTGGAAAGGTGTTTAGCAGAACACATGGGGATTTCTCCCTGAACAATGATGTTGCACCTACTAGGCTCCTCCAGGTGCAGGCTGTGTCTGCTCCTCTTTATTTCCAGTGTCAAATGACTAACTGGCTGAAGGAATAAATGCTTAGTTATTACAGATTATATCTACATGTCAATTTGAATTGCCAGGGATTTATTTTGATGTTTGACTCTTGCAAAAAAAGTGAGTCCTTGAATCCACAGTTGAGATCTGTGCACAAAACTCCCTTGCTTCCTGAGTATTGGCCACTTCCTGTATTCATACCCAAATATGTTTCATGATAGAGAGTTCTTAGAATTGAGTTTTTTTTTTTTTATAGTGGTCTGTGGCTTCAGAGTGTGAAATTTCTAAACAGACAAAACGTGCTGTATGTAAAACTTGTTACTCAGATATTTTAAAGACCATATAAAAAACATTGAAGGAAAAGTTAGCTTACTTTACAGTCAACTGTTCACTTAAAATTTCCCTCTTTAACCTTGTCATCTCACATTCGAGCTTCCTTCTGCACAAATAATTTAATCCACAGGTCTGTTTTTAAATCTATGCCCAAAGATCTCATTTTGTTTATTCAACTGCCTCTTTGACATCTCCAGGGATGTCTGATAGACATCTCTACCTGTAATTGTACATAACACAGCTGAATTCCTGGTCGTCCTCATCTTCTCATTCCAAACTTTTCTGAGTAGTTATTCCCGCCTAGGTATCCAAATTCCATCCTTCTATTCATTCAAGACAAAAGCACACCAAAAAACCAACAAAAACCCAAGCAAACAACTCCCTGCCTTAATGGGTTGGTGTTGGTATAACAAAATACCATAGACTGGGTAATTTATAAATAATATGAATGTAATCCTCACAGCTCCGGAGTCTTGGAAGTGCAGGGTATTAGAAGATTTTGTATTTAATGAGGGCTGCCTCTGCTTCCAACATGGACCCTTGTCACTGTAGCTCCTGGAGAGGATAAATGCTGTGTCTCTCATGGGCAAAGGAGCAAAGGGGCTAAAAATAGATATGGATCACCCATCAACCTCTTTTCTAGGTCACTTATTCCATTCTTAAGGGCTCTTATTCTCACAACTCAGTCACTTCCTAAAGCTCCCTCATCTTTATGCTATCACATTGGTGATTAAATGTTGTATATGAATTTTGGGGACATATTCAAACTGCAACCCACTACCCCCCCAAAATGAAATATTTTGAGTTATTTTGATGCTCTGTCACAAATGCTATGCCAGTAAATAAAATAACCTGCAGAATACCTCTATAACCTTTGAACTTCTCACCATTCCCTCCACTCTTCAGAGTAGTTAGTGTGTGGTTACCTACATAGTTTTCCTGCTTCCACTTTGGTCTTCTATTGTCAGCTTTCCACACTGAAGCCAGGGTGAACCTTTAAGAAACTAAGATCATGTGTTTCCTGTGTTGAAAAACTTCTCTGGCAGATGTTGTGGTACAACAAGTTAGGTTGCTTTAAAGCTAACATCCTGTACAGTACTGCTGGTTAGAGTCCCAGGTATGCAGCTTCTGATCCAGCTTCCTGCTAATGCACCTGGGAAGATGGCAGAAAATGGCCTGCCTGCTTGGGCCCATGCAACCCATGTGGGAGACCAAGATGGAATTCCTAGATCTTGGCTTTTAACTGATCCAGACCTTGCTGTTGTCGCTGTTTGGGTCACAAATTGTTGGGTATAGGATCTCTCTCTCTCTCGCTCTCTCTCTCTCACTGTCTCTCTCTCTTTCTCTCTCTGCTCTTCAAGTAAATAAACACAAAAAATGGATATTCTTAGTATTAGTTAAATGTTACGAAAATTATTAGTTATAGCTTAGGTTCATGTATATTGATCCCTTACTGTGCAGCAGAGTCCATGCTAAAAATACACAAGTCTGTTCTCATTTTATCCTTACCCCCAACTTCTTATTAGTCCTGTTTTGCATGAGAAAACTAAGTTACAGCAAGATGCATTAACTTTCTCAAGATTATGCATAGTTGTTACTATGTTTTGTCAAACTAGTAATGATGACTGGAACCAAAGTCATTATCATTATAACCTAAATATTGGCATAATAAAAAGTCCTGTGAAAAATTTATAACAGACCCATTTTTGTGAGAGGCAAAATTTTTGAAATCATGTGAATTTTTCAATGAAATTTAAGCAGACATAAATTTCATCTACTACCTAGTCCCAATATATTTTTTCTAATGTTTCATAAGATAGCTTTATCTAAATAATAATAATGTCATTATCTATAGTGAAATGTAATCCCCATTCCTGAAACCAAGTCATTATCATAACAATATATTATTCAATCCTTATTTTTGTAGAAATATTAAATTCAACAAAATTTAAAACTATTCATATTTAAATTATAATAATCACACATTGTGAGATTAGTACATGGAGTACAACATAAAATTGGTACAACTTTACGTCTTAAGTACTTCTAAAATTTGATTAATTTTTCTTCAGTCTGTTATTCAGGCAAATCAACTTATTTAGCAGTATCACTACTGTACTATTATATAATCAAAATAATAAAAAGTGAATGCTTGCCCCAAGGTACTGTTCTTAAATTCAGAGTTACTCTTGGAAAAATACAAGTTAACTCACTATCCATGATATTATCAAATTACTCTAACATGGTTAAAAGCACATAAATGACT
Organism: Oryctolagus cuniculus; assembly: GCF_051225735.1. Lineage (NCBI taxonomy): Eukaryota > Metazoa > Chordata > Mammalia > Lagomorpha > Leporidae > Oryctolagus > Oryctolagus cuniculus. The sequence goes on along the minus strand of NC_142871.1, from coordinate 99,789,831 downwards.
TTTTTCCCATAGGAGTCAGTTTCTTTACATATGTTTTCCATTTGTTCAGCTTTCTTGGTATTGACTTAGGCTTGGAAATGTTTTTAATATTGCCTTATATTTCTAGTGACATATACACTATTATGGCTTACTACTGTGTTGTGATTAGATAGCTTTAGGGACATCAAGATTTGGGTTTAAAGGCTGGTCTGTCACCTACCTCGTTTTGTTTGCTTTGAGATTTGATCTAGTTATTTAACTTTCCTGTGCTGTTCTTCATGGATTCATCTAGGTAGAACATTTAGCATACTATTTGGCATATTATGGCTTTTTTTCCTGGATTTATAGAGCCACATCATGGGATGGAATAGCTTATTGAGATGAATTATAGGACTGCTTCATAATTATTCATGTTTAGCCATCGCAGCATCTAATGTAGTAAAGCGTGCCGTGTTCAGAATGAGCACGCAATAGAGGTGGTGCTGGGCTGATGGTTTCCCATGCATTCCGAATGTTTTTGTTCAATGGATGTTTCATTTTTTCTCCCCTCTCCCAAACCCTTATTTGGCATGATCTTTCTTCGTATTTCTCTTCTCTTCTGTTGCATGATTGCTCCCCTCCTTTTAAAGAGTGATCTTTATTATCAGCTCTTTTTCTCTCAGTATATTTACATTCTGAACCTTGTGTTTTGATGCAGCTGAGAATAATAAATTCTTTTACCAGGAGAGCACATTTACTTTATTCACAATTCCTGTTTTGTATTCTTAATGATTAAAAGTAGGAGGCATGAAAAATAGAGATTTCTATTCTAGGAATACCAGAAATAAACAAAATTTTGCTGTTCCTTGCATAGTAAAATATCTGTAGAACTGTGGTGGTGACAGGATAACAAAAGTAACTTTTGTCTGGAATGTTTTCATTTATTGAAAAGCAGGTGTGGAGCAGCTACTAGGTAGATAACATTACACCATGCTAGTAAGAGACAAAGAAGAAATTAAAAATTAAATAATGCTTATAGATAATCCTGGTGAAGTAAGTGATCCAAAACTGGGGTTACCTCCTGGGAATGAGTATGTTTATATAACTAAAGGGGTATTTTTCTTTTACCTCTAAACAAGTCTATTATATCATTTAGGAATACAACGTTTTTGCTGGCTTTATTCACTCTTCATCTTTTTAGGAGATCACTTTGATTCTATTGTCAAAAATAATGAAGGCTTTAAAAAATATATTTACTTATTTGACAGAGAGGGGGAGAGAGAGAGAGAAAGAGAGATTGAGATTGAGATTGATCTTCTCTGGTTCACTCCTCAGATAGCCTCAATGGCTGGGGCTGGATGAGGCCAAATACAGAAACCAGGAGCTTCCTCTAGATCTTCCACATGAGTGGCAGGGTCTCAAGTCCTTGGGCCATCTTCCACAGCTCTCCCAGGTGCAATAGCAAGGAACTGGATCTGGAGCAGAGCAGCCAGAACTCAAACTTGTGCTGCAATGTAGTAAAGCCACTGTGCCACAACACCAGCCATGAGGAAGGCTGTTTTTGACAAAAACCTACAAATGTGATGATAGAATAATTGCCAAACTTTCTCTGAACTTAAAAAGGCATAGAAAGTAATATTGGTGAGGTATGTGCTGCTCTTTTAAAAATATTTCAAGATGTAAAATTTTAAAGGTCTTTTGGAAAACTCATACATAGGACAATAGTAGTTGTATAATCATTAAACAGCCTTGTTTCTAAGGAGACTTAAAGTTTCATTTCATTAAGATTTGTCAAGGATGTGAAGCATCTCATACTGCAATTATAATCGTACTTGGTATTTAGCATACTTTGCTTCTTTAAAGATCTTCTTTCAGGTCAGTAGTTTCAAAATATTTTTATCTTTTGCATATAAATGAGGACACCAACCAGTGCTGAAGCCTGTTTCTCTGACCCCTTTTCCTGTCTCTCTATTCCTGTTCCTAATGTCTCATTTCCTGGTTTCTACTCTACCCAATTGTGGCTGTCCCTTCACCAGCAGTGGCTGCTTCAAGCATGGAGTTGACGTTGACTCCTTCACAGAAATTACAAGATGAGAAAGTGGGGACAGGTTCAAGGTGGTGAGTACTTGACATATTCAGAACCAGACAACTTTGTTGTCTTTGCTTAGGTTCCACTTGCCCCACCATGTTCACTTCAGGATTTCTCTGGCCTCCCCTAAAGCTAGTCTGTAATTTGTATAATACAGGGGCCCATCAATACTGACAAGAACAGTGTGATTTCTCCAAGGAGTCTCGTAAGTATTTTAGAACCCCTTTTTCAGACACATTTCCTCTTATTTCACAATAACTAAGAGCTACGTCACCCAGAGGTCTGCCTTGAATTTTTTTAAAGATTTTATTTATTTATTTATTTGACAGGTAGAGTTACAGACAGTGAGAGAGGGAGACAGAGAGAAAGGTCTTCCATCCGCTGGTTCACTCCCTAGATGGCCACAACTTGCCGGAGCTGTGCCAATCCAAAGCCAGGAGCCAGGAGCTTCTTCCCTGTCTCCCACGTGGGCACAAGGGCCCAAGGACTTGGGCCATCTTCTACTGCTTTCCCAGGCCACAACAGAGAGCTGTATGGGAAGAGAAGCAGCCAGGACTAGAACCGGCACCCATATGGGATGCCGGCGCCGCAGGTGAAGGATCAACCTACTGCGCCACGGTGCTGGCCCCATGCCTTGAATTGTTTATATCATATCCCAAAATAGAAATATGATGTTGGCCTCATAATTTATCACCATTGCTGACAAAGTATGAGAAGGACAAGAAAGGGATTGGTCTAATAAGAACTCATATTCCAAGATGGCAGAATAGGGAGGGAGCTTACTGCCCTAGTCTAGGGGAAGTTAGTTAAAAAAAAGAAAGTGGAGAGAGTACTATCTCAGGGAAGAGTTAGGGAGAAAATTGAAGAGGAAACTCCACACAAATTAGAGGGATACAGTGGAACTAGTGAAGGTTATGGACATGCATAACTCAGGACCCCAGCAGCCGAGAGCCTCAGCACCAGCTTTGGAGAGTGAGATGAGATCAGACTGCAGCAGCCTGGCTGCAGGAAAAGCCTGGCGTGAATCCAGCTTAGACCCAGAGGGAGACAGTATACCTGCCAAACTAGAGAGAAAACAGGGGAGGGGGCGTATTTCTCTCTCCCTGACTATCCAGGACCAGTGTCCTATAACTAGCTGAGAGAATTTGGGTGCCATTTTGGACATATCTAATAGCTGTGCCAGCTTGTGTCTGCATGTCTAGCAACCAGCTGAGAGGAGACTCCTAAGTCTGGTTGGGAAAATTGACAGGGCACCTGTGACTGTAGCAGCCTTCTGTGCTGGGACAGACTGTGAAAACACTGGCTACGTAGGAAGGTGTAGGGTGTGGCTGGGTTTCCGAGCAGTCACTGTGGGCAGCTCCGTGCTCTCGGGGCTCTCTGATTGCCTGGTAAGGGTCATTGCTGCAGGACTGCCTGGATACTTTGGTTCTCGTGGCAGCATGGATGATTATTGCACCCAGTGGGGCAAGGGCCCAGGCAAGTTTGTCAGAGAGGAAATTAAGGAATAGAAAAGTGACCCAAGTCTAGGAATTTCCCCATAAGGTGCAGTGCTTTTATAATGTAAGATTCAGTTTTAAAATAAGATTTTCTTTCAAATGCACATTGTCTTCACATTTCATGAGGCAAAATACAAAAATGTATTATAAAATAAATACAGTTTGAACTAATGGAATAATATTTTCAGGAAATACTATTTGGTAAGCAATATGAGAGAGGCAGAAGAACAAACTGAACTCATCAAATAATAGTTTTAGGAAATAATATGGTCATGTGCTTGATTTAAGACCACAACTCAAGAGTATATTCTTCGGTGTACAAAAAGGAAAAATAAATGGAATAGATTTACATACTGATTGGTGAGAAAGCCATATTTTATCACAGTTGTGATATTATCAACTTGTCATTATCAGTGATATAGCAGTGAAAAATGATTTAATATTTTTCACCATATTTAATAGCCTTAAAAGTGATTTATCCCTATATTTAATCGATTTACACCTGTAATTTTGAATCTCATTTATTCTTAAAAATTATTTAATTTCTTTTTGAATAGCTTAAAATATTAAAATAGACATAGTGGCTAAGATCTAATGAAATAATTCAAAAATACTTACAGAATATACTAGAAGATGATCTGCAATACAGGTATATTCGATGTTAATGTGAATACATGAAAAATATATTAATATACTAAAGCGTTATCCTTACAGATATTTTATTAATATTTACAATTAAAAACCTTTAAAGTACATTCTTACAAAATTCATAACAAAAGGTAGTGGAAAGTCCAATAAGAAATTTATTAGGTGTTTTCATGATACAGTAGTGAACTAACTCCTAGAGTCCCACTAAATGTGAAATCGTTTATAAATTTAGTGCAATAAGTATTCCTAAAATATTGGTCATGATCAAGCACTAAATAAACAATTTTAAAAAGATATCTGTTGCTATAAAGTTAGCAAAAATTCATTGAGGAATTAGTATAAAACTTTTTCTCAAAGATGTCAGGAACAGCTTCTGACAGAGATTCCTGGTGCTATTACTTTTCTCCCACTGTCCCTTTACAAACTGTTTTCAGTTGCATTTACAAAAAAACCTTTAGGCTAGCTGAGTTCAAAATTGTATCTCATTTTGCAAAAGGAATGGGATAGGCTTTATCTACCAAATGAAGGTAGCCACCAAAGCTGACTTAATCCTGAAATCTGTCTCTGCTCTGCATTTGGTCACCATTACATTTCTTCCTGTACTTTTGTTGATCTCTCACAGGCTTATTCCAACTTCACCCGTCACCTCGCCATTCAGGGGAACTCAGGCCTGTGCCTTCTGTTCCCTACCTGATACTGCAGTTGATCAGTTTATTTTGTAATTTGACAGTTCAAGGGAAATTGAAAATCACAACTTGATAAATACCATAAAAACAATTATCAATAGAAAAATTTGCCAATGGATACTAAAATAAGTAAATGAAAGATGGAAGAAAAACAGGATGTTCATAAAGTCTCAATGTTTGTTTTCTAAGACATTTATGTCTATATCATGCCTCCTGATATGATGGTAATAGAATAGGTTTAAATTATTCATCTCCATATGATGGTATTTGTGTTAATGCATAATATAATAATAAAATAGGAAAAATGCAAATTGAGGAACAAATAACTGACTAGTAATCTTGAAAAGTTTGAATGTCATGAAAGGTAAGGAAAGACTGAGACTGAGGAACTGTAAAGGATTGGAAAAGACAAAAGAAATCTGACAGACAAATGTAATATAGGATCTTGATTAGGATACTGGAACAGAATGAGGACATCAGTGGAAAAAGTTGGCATTCAAATGAAATCTGTGATTTAGTTCCTAATGCCATAATGATGTTCATTTCTTTGTTTTGATAAATAAGACTACATAACATGCTGACATTAGGAGGGCTGGGTAAATGGTGGTTCTGATCTCTCTTACGCACTTTTTAGTTTAGTATATACTATTTTTGCCTCCTTTCCTGAAATTCTGGAGTGAGCTCAAAATTTTAAATTACTTTTAAAAGGCAAATCAATAAATATAATTCAATTATATCAAATAAAATTAATTATTGAGCATGATAACCACTGTGTGATAAACACTATAATAGTATGATAAAGAGTAAACAGTTTCTGCCCTCAAACAACTTAAACTTCGGTGACAACAGTAAAATGAATTTAGCTAGCCTTTTAAGTGTTAGTAAAACAGGAGCCCTGTTGGGACTCGTGTGTGTGTGTGTGTGTGTGTATGTGTGTTTACACAGGCAGATTCATATGTGTCTGTCTGCTAGGTAGTTGGTAGGTTTAGAAAATATTTTTGTGAGTGTAACATGAAGTAGAACTTGAAGAACAGATAAAATTTAATGACAAATTGAGATGATACCATCCAAGCAGAGACTGGCAAAAAGAAAGGCAAGAAAGTGAAGGTTTTGGGGATTCATAAGAAGGTAAATCTGCCAAAGTATAGAGTAGTACCTGTGGGTTACCCGACATGATTCATTAGTGGATTAGTATTGAAGCCTGGGCTTCAATAACAGAATGCCATAGACTGGATGACTCACACAACAGAAGTTAATTTTCTTATAGTCTTACAGTTCTGGATGCTCAAAGTCCCAAATCAAGGTGCTGGCCAATTTGGTTAGTGGTAAGGGCTCTCTTCCTAGCTTGCAGATGGCCATCTTCTTGTTGTGTCTTCACAAGCTCTCTTTATGTCTTCTTATAAGGACACCAATCCTCTTGCATTAGGAATCCACCTTTCTAACCTAATTTAACTTTGATTACTTCATAAAGGCCCTGTCTTCAAATAAAGTCACTCAAGGGTTTGGATATAAACTTTGAATGGTTACAAGCATTCAAACCACAACATTCTCTCCCTAGGTGTCCTCCCCACAATTCCTATGCTTCTTGTATGAAAAACACATTCATCCCATCCCTACGCTTCCACCAGCCTTTAACTCTTTCAGGAAACAACTCTAAATCTAAAATCCAAAGTGTCATCTAAATATCATCTAAGTCAGATCTGGCTGAAACTCAAGGTGTGATTCATTCAGAGGCAAAATTCCTCTCTTTCTATGAACCTCTGAACACTCTGTCCTGTGGTGAGAATGGAAACACCGATGACCTCTGAACTGCCTTCCCTTTTCTTGAAGAATAGTGTGTGTTTGTAGACAAATACCTGCATGAACCATCCTGTAAACTGGCAGTGTCTTTGTTAGTCTAGTTTCATCTCTATACCTGTTGTTGTTGAAATGAATTGCATCCATGACCTCTTCATCAATGTTAAGTCACACCATTTGTGTTCTCTTCTGAACACACTTTGTCTTTTACAGTCCAGAAAGCCTAAGTATTTTCCAAATCTCAAAGTTCTGGTGCCTGCTTGCTTAACAATACCTTCTTGAAATGGTTACTTTTTTCTCAAATTTTACTTTAAGAGGTAAAGAGACCTGAGCTATACCTTCTATACTCGGCTTAGAAATGTCCGTTGCTAAATACACAGTTTCATCACTCAGAATTTCTGCTTTTCACAAAACACTAGAACACAGTTCATCCAAATTCTTTGTAATTTTATAAAAAAGATCACCTTTCTTCCAATTTGTAATAGCCTATTCTTCATTTCCATCAAGGATCTTATCAGAATGACCTTTAATGTTCACATTTATACCAACATTCTTTTCATAGTTATTTATATATTCCCTATGAAGATGAAAACTTTCCTGCTAGCTCTTCTCCTTTAATCTGAACACTCATCAAGAATGCCTTTAATGTCTGTGTCTACCAATGGTCTCTTCCTGGCAATTTTGGATTGTTCTTACATTACCCTGAAAACATTTCCAACCTCTACTCATCACCGAGTTCCAAAGTCACTACACAACTTTTAGTTCTTTTTTTTTTTTTAAGATACTTGTTATAGCTATTCCTTAATTGTCTTTTTTAGTCCTCAAGATACCACAATGGTATTAAATAGAATAAGCGGCTTAAATATGATAAATATATGTCTCACACTAATAGATCTTAAAGTCCCAAGCTGAGATGCCAACCCATTCAGTTATTGGGTCTCTTCCAGACATATACATAGCCATCTTCTTACTGTGTTCTCATATGGAAGGAAGAGAGAGTATGACATTTCTCAGCATGTGTCCCTTCTTAAAGGACATAAGTCCTGTAGAATCAGAGTCCTACCCTTGTTAATTTGTTTAACATAACATTAACTCCAAATAAATCATTTTAGAAGTCAGAAATTCAACATAGGGGGACACACATATTAAGTGCGTAATAGGAGATAGATTTTACTTTGGGAAAGTTGAGTAAGTCATTTGCTGATGAGTTTCGCAGAGAATCTATACCAGGGGTTGTAGAGCTGTGCTTAGCAGTGTTTCATTGTCAAAATAGCCAGAAGGACTTCTCATTTTTATATTACAAGCATTTCAATGAGGTTTCAGTAATTGGGAGCCCTCAGGTTTTCATGAACCTTATCCCAAACCATATATCTTTGATTTTTTTCACTTGGGTCTTGTTTCCTAGCGAGAGAAGATAATGACAGTGAATGCATTCTTATTCATCAATTTAAAATTGTGCTGTCTCTTGGGTTTAGATTTTTCTAATATCATTTATTTTAGAAATAACATCAATTTTATACAATATGTAGTAATTTTACCTTTATAGATAACAAAGTATCAAAAAGTATCTATGACAACAGGCTTCCTTGCAAACTAGTTCACGATGGCAGAGTACATGGACATGCATATTCTTGGCAGAGAATATCTGTGGTGATATAGACATATATAAACATATATCACCACAAAAGAATATGTTATACATTTATATAAACATCTTATTTTAACAGAAGAAAGATAAAAATATCCACTAAGTTTCACTAAGATTTTATCATAGGCATGAGTAGGCAGCCTACTATTTTTAGAAGTAAATGTATACAAGTTTTGGTGTCATAAGTCCAAGGTTTCTGCTTTGTCTTTGTGACACTTTTTTGGCTGTATATGCTTTGAAAAGTGACAGTTCCCTGGGGCTTCAGTTTTCCCATCTGAATAGAATGTAATCTCTCTCCTCTGCCCTACAAGTACTGTACAGACCTGTCAGGGTCTGTGGACATCATGGCCAAGAAAGGATTTTCTGAAGTCTTATATTTATTTCACGCACTCTTTTATTTCATTACTGTAGTGGTGATTCTATTACTTTCAAGTTTCATAATTAAAGGTGATAGTACAACCTTAGATGTATCAGTGTTATAATTAAAAATGATAGGAGTGGGTCCGGCACCATGGCTCACTTGGTTAATGTGGCGCCGGCATCCCATATGGGCTCTGGGTTCTAGTCTCTGTTGCTCCTCTTCCAGTCCAGCTCTCTGCTGTGGCCCGGGAGGGCAGTGGAGGATGGCCCAAAAGCTTGGGCCCCTTGCACCCGTGTGGGAGATTAGGAAGAAGCACCTGGCTCCTGGCTTCAGATTAGTACAGCGCATGCCATGGCGGCCATTAGGAGAGTGAACCAATGGAAAGAAGACCGTTCTCTCTGTCTCTCTCTCTCACTGTCTATAACTCTACCTGTCAAATAAAAAAAAGGATAGGAGTGATAAAAAGCACTTCTGAAGAGGTTAAATGACTGATAGCAACTGTGCATGAGGAAGAGAAGGCCAACAGGCCAGCTAATAGTTTTCTTCAAATGCATGAAAATCATTCCAGAGACTTAGTGGTCAGCAGGAGGGGAAAGTTCATCACAAGTTATTTCAGTGAATGAAGATAAATAACTTCCCGATAGTTAGAGTCAGTGCAAAGCAGAATTGGCTTCTTCTGAGGTCATGGAATCCCATCTTGTGACAGCCATTCCATTGTGCAGTCTAGCCTTGAGTAGGGGACTCCAGTGACCCAGATTTCCCATATAGAACAAGGGTGCCGTGATAGTGGGAGAGGGAACTTTCTTGTTTTACTGGTCATGACTGTTTACCTGCAGAAAAAGAAAGAAACCACGGGAAACCATGCCCCGGATATAAAGTGCATCAGGTGTATTTCCTTTCATAAGAAATAAAATGTCCAAATTTACTTTTAAAGTATTAGAAGCAATTTTATGTAATGAGAATAGTAAATAGTAGAACATACTTCTTCTTAAGGTTTTATTTGTTTAAAGTGATTGACATGGACAGAAGAAAAGGGATGAACTAGGAAGAAAGGAGGAAAGAGCCAGAATGGGAGGGAATCAGGCAAGAAGAGCTGCCTGTGGAGGAAAAGGGGCATGGGGAGATTGAACAGGAAAGGAAGATGCAGGGTGAGAACATTTTAGGTTTAGTGAAGGGCACAGTCTACTGTTTATTTGAACTGTGGAAATTGATGTTGTCCTTTAACTTCTTTTTTTTTTTAATTTATTTATTATTATTATTTTTTTTGACAGGCAGAGTGGACAGTGAGAGAGAGAGACAGAGAGAAAGGTCTTCCTTTGCTGTTGGTTCACCCTCAAATGGCTGCCGTGCCCGGCACACCACGCTGATCCGATGGCAGGAGCCAGGTACTTCTCCTGGTCTCCCATGGGGTGCAGGGCCCAAGCACTTGAACCATCCTCCACTGCACTCCCTGGCCACAGCAGAGAGCTGGCCTGGAAGAGGGGCAACCGGGACAGAATCCGGCGCCCCGACCGGGACTAGAACCCGGTGTGCCGGCGCCGCTAGGCGGAGGATTAGCCCAGTGAGCCGCGGCGCTGGCAGTCCTTTAACTTCTACTTTTGAAAGTTAGCTGGCTGATTAATCGCTATGTTTACATCTTCAACTCTCTGATACCTTTACTTTGGTGCAGTAACTTAGAAGGCCACAACAGCAGATGCTGAAAATTATTTTCTGGAGTATTGTGACAGTGACCAAGCAGTTTTACCCAGATTAAATCAAAGCAAATAGTCTCATATCAGACATTCTCCTCCCCCACTATATGAAGAAGTTAACATGACTCAGCTTTTTATTTCTAGAATTCCAGCCAATGTGAAATGTAATGTTATAATAAAAACATTGACACATTATTTGTTTTAGGAAAATGAAATGTCATATACAACATTTCTAATTTTAAAACCTTGAAGATGGAAACTTAGAGTGAATAATCTGTCATTACACATCATTTTTGGGAATGTGGTGAGGAAAATCTAGTTATTTGTTGCTGTCTAGCTAGGTAGCCATCAGCCAGTGTTTTGTTTTGTCATCTTAGGAGGAATTACCTTTCAATTTCCCTAAGCCTCGATAAAAATTAGAGTTATATTTTTCAACTGAGTGGACAGGAGCATGCATCCAAGAGATGATAAATAGGGATCCTTAAGAAGGTTGGCAGTAAGTATGGAAAATTGTCTTTTGATAATCTAAGTAAGGCTTTGCTAGCAATTTTGATTCCTTGCTTCATAGACTAGTTCTATATATTTTATTTTTCAGTGAGTAGATATGTTTGTGAGTATAACTTTATGGATGCTGCATCTTTAATTATCATGTAGGGATTGTTTTGCAGAAGTTATTTGCCAAGTTACACTTTAACTTTTTAATTATGAGGGCACTGCTGTTTAGTCTTTAAAACATTCAGTAATTTTTTTTTTGGTTGCTCAGGCCTGGGACCAGCTAAACAAACCAAATAAATAAAAAACACCTTCTTTTGTTTATGTATCTCAGAAAAGTTTTTATATTGGCATCTGGGGACCACTGGATTGTCAAAATGAATATCCAAAACAGTCTTAGAACTTACTTGCTAAAATATCAAGTTACTTATATTTTCTATTGAAGGGCTTTCTGAGAATTTATATTTCCTGATGTAAGTGAAAATTGTATTTATTTATACATTTTATAAATATAATTAAAATAATATTTCAGTTAAAATTTTTTTGAAAGGCAGTCAGGGACAAAGAGAGAGAGAGATCTCCCATCCACTAGTTCACTCTCCAAATGCTTGCAACAGCCAGGGCTGGACCAGGAGCCAGGAACTCAATCTGGGTCTCCCATATGGTCCTTGAATCACCACCTCTGCCCCCAGGATCTGCATTGGCAGGGAGATGAATCAGTAGTGGAATAGATCGGACTTGGACTTGAACCCAGTCACTTCATGTGGCCTGGGGATGTCCCAAGTGGTGACTAAACCACTGTGCAAAATGCCAGTTCCTGTGGTAATATCTAAATTAAAACATTGTGCTTTTAAATTCTGTTGTGGAGAAGTAGTGTTTCTTAATGGGCTACTGACTTCAATTTTTAATTCTGGCTCTGCTATCTGCTCCACTTTGTCTTGCAGTTTTGCTTCTTACACAAACAACAGCCAGTGCACTCTCAGTGGTTGAGACTGAGAAGTGCCAGTGAGGGGGTAACTGTGAAATCTCTTGGCATGCTTCTCATACCAGGGTTCTCAAGGTATGTGTCATAGGTTTCTAGTATGACCCCAGTGGAATTCTTTGCCTTGATGGAATTCATCTTCCTTACTTCACTATGGATTCTTTGCAACTTGCCTTAGGGTTTTATGTTCCTGTAGCCTGATGCTATTAGTTTTTAGGAGGATTCTCCAGTGATTTTATGAGATAGGAGCAGTGGCTTAGAAAGATTGATCTGTTCCAGAAATGAGGGAGTAAATCATTGCTTATTTTAACCTAGTTTACTAGAATATTCTTTCCTTTGCTTTTAACATATAGTCAGGCTGAGCCTCTTAATGATTTCAAAACAGTTCATTGCTCCTATTTAACTGTTTAAATAAATTCAGATCATGTTATCTTTGGAGCTACTGTTATAGATTTAATTTCATTAGCTACTATTATTATTATCTTACTATTGTAGGATCAATTTCATTAACTTGTACAAATACCTTCTGACTTCCAAGTTACTGATGGGAGGTAAGTTTCATGTTTCGACTTACTGCAGCTTCTGTTTGGCACTCCATGAGAGGACTGGCTATTCTCTAGTGTTATCTTGAACACAGAGACATCTCTTGGCATGTAAGCTAGGAATAGAAAAAGTACGTGGGAATGCAATGAATCCAAAATGATGGAAAAATTTGCCTCTTTCTTTTCTTGCTACATTATTTAAATATTTTCTCTGTCTGAAATCCTAGAATAAAAGTTCCATCATAAAGTACTGTAATTTCAATTTTACAGCCTCATCTCATGGTATACTTGAGGATGGTATAGGAGGGATAGTATATTTCTGTTGTGTGGTAGATCTGTAAAGCAGGTTGGTATCCATGTCCATCATTTCTGAAGTGAATTTCTGGAGTAAGCATCTCAAATTTTCCTAAACTAAGAAGAAATAAAGATTTCTCTATGGAAATCGCTGAAAACAAGACTGATCATTAGAAAGAAATTTTTCTTTGTATTTCTTTATATTGTAGTGTGACATTTATTGACCAACATTACTTTCTAAAAATGTTTTCATTTTTCTCTTAGTTTGTACCTTATTTTTACTTCTTCATATAAATTTACATTTTATTTACAATCTGGGCAAAATCTTTTTCACACAGATTCTATCTTGATTCTTTATAAAGTACTGATTTTTTTTAATTTGCTTATTCAGACATGAAAACATTGTCTAAATCTTTCGTTTTTCTTCCTCAGAAACTTGCTATAGAGTTACAAAGGATCAAATTTTAGGGATTCTTACTGGCCTAAACCCAAAACAGTGTTTTTTAGATAACAAGGAGTTGGAGATGTTGGGTACAATTACTTTTTTGGCTAGCACATTTCTTTACACTCTGTCTTTGGAATTTGTGCGTGTGTGTGTGTGTGTGTGTGTGTGTGCGTTTCCATAACAACCTTGGGAATTTTAAGGTTTATCTCCTTGGGCTACCAAATTAAGCTAACACAGTAATTGTGGTCTCAGTTCACTTTGTTTCCCGAACATTGAGTCAGATGAAACCTGGAAACCTGGTTAACAGGATCAAACACACACCAAGCCACAGCAGTCTGGAGTTTCTACCATCCTGCTCCTCCGCATGGTATGTGGTTGCAAAAGGCAGGGCTTCCTCAACGCCCATCAAACATATCAGTAACTGAGGAGAGAAACTCCAGGCCCTTCTGGTGCTGCTCCAAAAACACCAGCCCTAGCCCACCTGCTGAGATGAGCTCCAGGAAGAGTGCAGATGGGATGGTTTGCAGACAATTCCAAGAACCCCAGTAGAGAAAGTATTTATATTAGGATTGCATAAAAAACTTTTTCCCCCTGAGGAATATTACCTTCATTGTTTGTCATACCATGAACTTTTCTGCATGACTTATACTTATCTCGACATTGATCCATGTCTAATGTCACAGAAAATGAATGTATCTAGCACTAGTGTTTTACTGATGTTAAACTTTGCCTTTACTAAACCTTATCTTGTAATTGAAGAACTTGCCTATTTTTAATTCAAAATGTGATAGGCCTCGGAGTAAGGATTTAAGGCTCAGGTAACTAAGGCTTATTAACTTTTAAGTTGTATCTGAGACATCAAATACAATCCTATGGAACTTATTTGAATGAGAAATTTATTCTGGGTACTTATGATGTTTGAAACGTAGTGAGTGCCTAGAAATTACTTACAAAATAGATGTTATGCCACTGGACTGTAAATCAAATATCAACACACACAATTGTACAAGCAGACTTGTTTGCCTCTTTTCATTTTTCATTACCGTGATTGATACCACATGTCTTTCTTAGGTGACTCTTTGGGGGCTGGCTAGCAATTACTGTCATTATCGTCTGTGATACAGCAGTGCCTGGCTAGCAGCTACTCTACTTAAATCAGATGAACAAAATATTATGTTTGGCTTTGTTTATGGAAAAAAAAAACATTTTATGAAATTGCGGTTAGAGGCTTGTTAGCAAAAAGGGTAAATGGTTTCTTGGAATTATAATTTGAATTTTTTGATAGAAACAAAGACTATCTAACTGTAGGGCTGACCTTGCTTTTCTGGCTGAAATCTGTAGACTCTTATCTAAAATGTTGCTGGGATAAGAAATGATTCTATAAATGAACATTAAGAAGCGATAAGAAAAAGATGATGACGATGATGACACTTTCAGCTCACCATTTTCCCAGCATAATATTAAAACATGTTAAATGCATCATATGGAATTCTCAGAAAACTATTTTATCATCATCCTCATTTTAGAGATAGAGAAATTGAGGCCTGGAGAGTTCAAGAAACTTCCTCAAGGGCTTAAATAGAGCAATCGAGATTTCAATCAGCTAGTCCACTCCCAGGCTTGTGCTTTTAAGCTCAGGTTGCTACACATTATGACTTAGTTATTAAATACAACTTGCATCAATGGCACTTCCAAATACATGCATTAAAAAAACAAAATTGTGATGCTGGTAATATGTGTGTATGCAGTTTTTTTTTTTAAATAAAAATTACACTGTGTTAAGTTACTAGAAGACAAAAATATAAAAACTTGGCATTTTCTCAACAAATGTATATCATTCTTTAATAAATGGTTAAGATGCCTTTGGAGCAACATTTGATTTGCAAGATCATCTTTATTAATGTGTTCAATTAAGTAATTATTTCTTTCCTGCTTTGGGTATGTTCCATATTTGGTCTGCTGCTGCTTTCAAGAAGCCATACAGATTTAATTCCTCCTTAATCCCAATTTGATTCCACTTTTCTCCAAAAATAAAAAATATGAAGCACTTCATTTATCCAATTAAGAAAGCTAAAAAAGTGAAATAATTATCCAGAGCAACTTTTTGTTTATACAGCTATGGAAATGAAGTTCAGATTTGCACACGATGAGGATTTTGACTTAGTTTGCTAATGTAGTGTCACTCAGGAATTCGCTGAACCTCACAGGGAATGTTTGTTTTGGGAAATGATGATGACAGGCAAGAATTTTCTAGGTAGAAAAATTAAGATATAATTCAAAAAAAAAAAAGATATAATTCACATGCCATGGAATTCATCCTTTTAAAGTATAAGATTCAGTGGGTTTTCATGCATTTGCAGGATTGCACCACCGGCATCAGTTATGTAATGCTGAAATATTTCCTTTGCCACTAAATCCTTTGTTCATAAGTAACCATTTCATATCCATAACTACCACCTATCCTAGCCCTAGGCAACATCAAATTCACTTTCTATCCTTATGGATTTATCTATCCTGGACATTTAATATAAATGAAATCATATAGTGTGTGGCCTTTTGTATCTTTTCCTTTACTTAACCTTTTCAAGATCCATCCATCCATGGCATAGTATGTATCAATACTTCATTCTTTTCACTACTAAATAATATTCCATTGTCTACATATATCACAAAGTACTTCCCCATTCATCAGTTGCTGGGTATTTGGATCAGTATATTTGATTCATACTTGAGGAGCAGGATTATAGCTCGTGCTATTTTCTACCTGGAGTGCAATATTTAACATTTCATCTTCTCTCTCTCTCACATTAAGTAAAATCACAACCTATGAAAAGAAAGTACCTTTAGAAAAAAAAATCTTTCTTGAAATATTTATTCATTTGAAAGGCAGGCTTACAGAAAGGGGGAGACATAGAGAAGTGTTACATCTTCTGATTCACTCCCAGATGGCTGCAACAACCAATTCTGGGCCAGACTGAAGCTAGGATCCAGAAACTCCCCACTTTGGTATCAGGGGCCTAAGTACTTGGGCTGTCTTCTGCTGTCTTCCTTGTTACAGTAGCAGGAGACTGGATTGAAGTGGAGTAGTTGGGACTTGCATTGGCACTCCAGTATAGGGTACTTCTGTCACAAGTGTCAGCTTAGCCCATGGCACCACAGGGCAGGCCCTAGAACGAAAAATCTTGATTTTGTTATCTGGGTAAGATTATGGATAGGATTATGAGAATTTCTTTCCTCACTAAAATGCCTCATCAAGATAATTTTGCTTCTTATTTTGCCCGACATTTGTTAGTATAATAAATTCATTGGCTAGAACCTTCTCCCTCCCCCAGCCCTGGTAAATCCAAATTAATAAAAATACACAAGGAGGGGCCGGCACTGTGGCTCACTTGGTTAATCCTCCACCTGCGGCACAGGCATCCCATATGGGTGCTGGGTTCTAGTCCTGGTTGCTCCTCTTACAGTTCAGCTCTCTGCTGTGGCCTGGAGGGCAGTGAAGGATGGCCCAAGTGCTTGGGACCCTGCACTCGTATAGAAGACCAGGAAGAAGCACCTGGCTCCTGGCTTTGAATTGGCGCAGCGCCTGCCATAGCAGCCATTTGGGGAGTGAACCAACAGAAGGAAGATGTTTCTCTCTGTCTCTCTCTCTCACTGTCTATAACTCTACCTGTCAAATAAATTCAATAAAAAAATGCACTAGGAGATATGTCTTTTAACTGTTGTGAACCAAATTAAGTCTGAAAATCAACAAAGCATTATGAAACCAAAAATATATAAATTAACATACTATTTCTCAATTGTCTGAGTTGGATTAGTCCAAATTAACTTAAAAGGAAACATAAATTTCAATTTATAGTGAGTTTTGTGATCTGTTACTTTAAGTTGGTATTTAGAAGCTGGCAATAGAAGAAAGAGAACTAGCCTGCAGTTACTACTGCAAATCACAAGCTGCTAGAAGTACTGCTTACTAGTTGTGTGCCAAACAGCTTCATTAAAAAGGGGAGGGGCAAGGACTGGCTATGAGAGCTTTGCTCCTCCTGTTATTTGCTTCTGTAAACCTTGGTTCATGTTGACCAATCTGTGCATTTTCCACTGATCTCCTACAGGGAACACAGGTTTATGTGAGGAAGAAATTGAGACGCAAGCATGAGGCCTTGGATGATGGTTGGATGATGGTGCTTATCTCTAACTACTGTTCTTTTAACAATAGCAATGGTTATGCAAGATGATAAAGCAGCTGTTATTCATTCAATAATTGCTATCTCTGGGGTACTCTATGTATACACCTTACCTCTTCACAACTTTTCAAGGTAAATTTTATTATCACCATACAGAATAAGTGCATTGCTGAAGAGTGAAGTGATTCTCTGTGTCAGAAAGCTATTAGGTATCTGTGCTGGAATTAAAACACAGATCCAAAGTCTGTCCTTTTGAGCTTGCCTAAGGTGGATAATTCATGTTTGACATGGAAGTTGTAGATGTGACACCAGGATAGCATTGATAGTAATGTGGCTTATGTGGCCCACAAGATGCAGGCACTGCATACATGCCCTCAGTAACTCTGTTTCACTTGGTTTTGTTCTAAACTTTATTTCACTACTGCTTTTTTTTAAAGATTTTTTTTATTTATTTAAAAGCCAAGTTAACAGAGAAGGAGATACAGAGAGATCTTCCATCTGCTGGCTCACACATGAGTGGCAGGGGCCCATGTACTTGGGCCATCATCTGCTGCCTTCCCAGGTGCATTGGAAGGGTGATGGATTGGAAGCAGAGCAGCTGGAACTCAAACAAGTGTTCATATGGGATGCTGGCATCACAGGCAGTGGCTTAACCCAATTCACCACAACACCAGTCCTATATTGTTGCTGTAAACCTTTCACTATGTCTTATCATCATCAGACTGTAGGATATCATATTATAGGACACTCAGAAGATTTGATGGTTTTAATAGGATTAATTTCTGAACCATTCCCTTTCATCACCTTCAATGCCCATTTCTGTTTATAAAATCTGAACTTACTATAAAATCTATAATTTCCCTTCGAGGAGTCTCTAGATATAATCTTTGCATGTTCTTGGGTTGCCTTGGAGGATGAAGGGACCTCTCACCCCAAGAGGGTGCTGTAAAACTCCTGGAGTCCCTCAGGATTCGCTTATTTCCTCCCTCTTGTGAGATACTTCAGATCGAATGAGCCACTTTTGAAGTTGTTGGAGTAGAGAGCCTCCATTATCTGTGTATGGAACCCACATTGTAAAATAGCCTCATATGCTTTAATGCTTAACAATTGCATCTATAACCGTGAATGGATTAGTTTCCTCCAATAGTCATATTCTTTGGGCCAGCAAGGTATTAATTTTAAAAAATTACATTGTTTTGGGGGAATGCTGCATTTGTTCAAATTCTCCATAATTCCCTTCAGTATCTGTCTTGTCACATCCAACCAACTTCCCCAAACATCATTCCCTGACCCATGTCTAAAGGCATTTGCTTCTGAAGCCCTAGAAGTGATGGTTGTCTACATTTATTCTAGCTCTACTCTTATTTATTTATTTATTTGACAGATAGAGTTAGACAGTGAGAGAGAGACAGAGAGAAAGGTCTTCCTTCCATTGGTTCACCCCCCAAATGGCCGTCATGGCTAGAGCTATGCCAATCTGAAGCCAGGAGCCAGGTATTTCTTCCTGGTCTCTGACACAGGTGCAGGCACCCAAGCACTTGGGCCATCCTCCACTGCCTTCCCCGGGCCACAGCAAAGTCTAGCTCTATTCTTAGCCAATTCTCTATTTCCAACTTAAAAGATAATACTTGTACTTTGCCCCCCTTTCATCCCATAGTTAGACCCTCCTTGCTTCCCTTCATCCTCGTGTCTAACCCTTCCTTCAGTGCCCAGACATGAAGTACACCAGTCCTGAAGTACTTCTCATATACCTCTGACTCTACTCTTTTATCAGAGTGTCTGTCTCTAAGAAGAATCATGAGACTAAGCTATTTACATTGATTCACACTGAAAATAGAAGACTTCTGGTCTCCCTGATTCTACCATGAGGCAAAGAAAGGGACTGGGATGAGGAGGGTTGATGAACTCCAATGAATCTTTAATTGGTGGAAGGTCAGAATGATGAGAGTGAGGGGACTTTGGAGTGGAAAGACCATATAAAAACATTTCCTAGGGGCTAAATTCATGGCACAGTAGGTTAAGATGCTACACATGGCACCTGTATCAGCACTATTTCAAGTCCTTCTGTTCCACTTCCAATCCAGTTCCCTGCTAATACACCTGGGGAAAGCAGCAGAAGATGGCCCAAGTCCTTGGGCTTCTGACCCATGTGGAATACCCAGATGGAATTCCAGGCTCCTAGCTTTGGGATGGGCCAATCCCAGCCATTGTGACCATTTGGGAAGTGAACCCGTAGATGGAAGATCTCTCTGTCTGTCTCTATCTCTTCCCATAATTCTGCCTTTCAAATACATAAATCTTAAAATACACACACACACACACACCCCTCACAAAGAGAAATGAGGGGAGAAGGAGAGGCACAGCCTCCAGGAAGCTCTTCATTTTTCTGTTTATTGGATGAGCTGATCACTGCCCCCATTTATATACATCTCTCTCCCTTCCTCTCTGGAGTGTGGGTCCTCTACAAGGCCTGCTCTTCCTTTGTCCATATGTAACCTGGTACCTCAGGGTGTTGACCCTGGCCTGGATGTAGATGTGCAAGATGCTGTGCTTGATGCTTCACATGTTTTTGTTGTTGTTGTTTAGGTTGCTTTTAGTGCTATAATTTTTTCTGTAGTGTGTTTCTATCACCATTTGATAAGTGGAGAAATTAAGGGTAATTAATTCAAGTTCATGCAAATGGTGTTAAAATTGGTCCTCAAACAAAAGTATGCCTGAACCCTCAAAGCCAAGCTTTTGCTTCCAAACTTTCCAAAGTCTCAGAATTTCTGGCACCTGTGGTCAGCAGAGGGAAAAATCTACATATACATTCCTACCCACTCCTGGGCTCTGGTCCCCAGTGGTAGTTTTATGTAGGCTTGTTAGGCACATGCGCCTTTTCTCTTGCTCAACTGATTTTCATTACAGGTGGTTTAGATGTATCTTAAGGATGCCACTTGTGGGGCAGGAATTTGGTCAGATGGTTAAGATGCCTGCATCCCACATCCATGTGTCTGGGTTCAGTGTAAAAGCTCTGGCTTCTGACTCCAGCTTCCTGACAGTGGGGATTCTGGGAGGCAGAGGGATGACTCAAGTACCTAGGTTTCTGCTACCCACATGGAGACCTTGATTGAGTTACTGCCTCCTGGCTTCAGCTCTGCTGTGGCCATTGAAGACATCTGGGGAATAAGCCAGTGGTTAGGAGCTATCTAGCCTCAAAGAAATATATAAATAATTATGTCAAAATGGAGCTTAGTTATGATTGCAAACAACTAATCTTTCCTTTATATTGCTACATAAATTATGACTTTCTGCCCTTCAAACACACACAGACACACACACACACACACACACACACAGGCACACATCTCCCAAAGAGAAAGGAGGAGAAAAGGAGAAGCTGTGAGAGAGTCTTGACTGTGAGAGAGTCTTTAGTATCCTTATTTTACTGATAACTAAGACTTAACCTGCAAAGGTCAGTGTCAGTTGACAATTGGTCACTTCCAGTTCCTAACCCCTGAAATAATATAAATTCACTTATGCAAGATTCATCACATTACACACATGGTATGTTCATAGTGTCTCAACAAAGCAAGGAAAATAATTCCATCACGGATATCTCAGCCCTTTTAATTTGAACAAGGGTAATTGTGCCAGCCGTAGAAACCAGAGGTTTTGTTTGCACCAGCAGAGACCACATTGCATGGTCCCTGACATCGGAGTTAGTAGTAGACAAGATCCTAGTCATTTTTCAACTTTAAAGGGCAGCCACATTATTGAGTAAGAGCCTACACTGACAAAGTATTTTGATTTCTTCCCAAGGTTTTACTTTATTTTACCTGGAAAACCCCACTGTGACAGACATAAAAGTTTCAAAAAAAAAACTAACCAATGTCTTTTTGGACAGACATACCTCTGCCACTTGGGCATTCATACCACCAGCCTTCCAGGTATTGCTCTGTTCCTTCTCTATATGATTCTTATTTTTTAAAAAATTTTTATTTATTTATTTGAAAGTTAGAGAGAGAGAGAGAGAGAGAGAATGAGAATCTTCCATCCACTGGTTCACTCTCCAGATGGTCACAATGGCCAGGGCTGGGGCAGGCTGAAGCCAGGAGCTACTTCCAGGTTTCCCACATGGGTAGTAGGGGCCCAAGAAACTGGGCCATCTTCTGCTGCTTTTCCCAGAACATTAGCAGGGAGCTGGATCAGAAGTGGAGCAGCCAGGACACGAACCAGTGTCTATATGGGAAGCTATGCTATGCCACAACAATGAACCCTACATAATTCTTCAAAAACATTCCCACTGGGCATCATTTCTGGGCATACAATATCATCCCTCCCTTTGTATTGTTTTTTTTATACATGAACATAAAAGTAAGCACAAATAAACACATAGAATGAAAAATGGAGAAAGAGCAATATATAAGGGAGGGAGTGAAAGTTTTGCAGAATGATTGAATCCAGGCAAATTGGCTTATAAGCTCTGTTTTATCTATTTTAGTAACAAATATTTAAAAGCTTTTCCCAAAGAGCTAGTGTACTAATCCAGTGATTTCTGTCTGAGATACACTTAGTTTCTGGTTTATTGCTAAGTAGTTTGCTTAGAATAAATCACTCAATAAAGTGAAATGTCTTGTTTTAAGTTGAAGTTCAGTTTTTAGATAACAGTTGTATGTATTCCAATATATACTGGTTTTATTCTTTATTTTTTGTAAGATTTATTTCTTTAATTGAAAGGCACAGTGGGACACACACACATATGCACACACACACACACACACATACACACACAATGATCTTTCATACACTGGTTTACTTGCCACATGGCTTCAATAGCTGGAGCTGGGCCAATATGAAGCCAGGAGACAGGAGCTTCTTCCAGATCTCTCAGCTAGTTGCTGGGACCCAAGCACTTAGTCCACCCTCTGCTGCTTTCCCAGGTGCATTAACAAGGAGCTGGATTAGAAGTGGAACAGTTGGGACTCAAACCAGTGTCCATATGGTATGCTGGCGCTGCAGGCCACAGCTTTACCTGCTATTCTGTATGCCAGCCCTGATTCTTTTTCTTTTGTGTTGGCTATATACAGTCAGCTCTTTGTGTCCACAAGTTTCATATCTGTGGATTCAACCACCTATGAATAGAAATATTCAGGAAAAATTATGTGTGTACTAAGCAAACATGTTCATTTCTCTTGTCATTCTCTGAACGTTGCAATATGGCAATTATTTATATATTATCTACATTGTATTAGATAGTCTAAGTAATCTAGAGGTGATGTAAAGGAGGGTGAATGTAGGCTATACACTAATACTATGCCATTTTATTTAAGGGAGTTGAGCATCAGCAGAATTGGTTATCTATGACAATTCCCCATAGATTCGGAGAGAGGCAACTGTGTGCACATAACACAAAATCACAATGTACAAAATGCTTAATAGTGAGAAGTCTCCCACATCCATTCCTGGCCCCCTGATAGCCAGTTTTCTCCTCCAGAGACTACCACTGTCCTAGTATTTTTGGTATCTTCCAGAGATTCTTTATGCATTATAAGTGTGGACATATGTTTTTATCCCTTTCATAAATATTAACATATCACACATACTATATAGTATGCTTTAAGCAGGTCATGTAGTATTGCCTTACTCCTTTTTCAACCACACAGCATTCCATCCAGTGGAAGAATGCTAGTTTATTTAATGAGGCTTCTGTTATGTACAACATTCTGTATTATATTTCAGTGGAAATACTCTGATGATTGTCATTTTGCTTGCATGTTAGTATGCCCAGGGGCTAACTTCCTGTAGGGGTGTCTTAGCTCAGCATACACAGGCAGGGTGGCTTTAACAGTGCTTTTGGAGGCAGAAAAGCACAAGAAGAAGGTTCTGTTAAGTTCTGTTGTTAATCCTGGCCCTCTTGTTGGCTTGCAGATGGCCCCCATCTCCCTGTGTGCACACAGAAAGTGCTCTGATCTCTCTTCCCATAAGAAGGGCAGTGAGTTCCGTAATGGGAACCTAATTACCTAAATACCTCCCAATGGCCCCAACTCTTGATATCATTACTTTTAGGGGGTTCAGCATATGCATTTTGTCAAAAACAAAAGTCCATACATTAACAGGGTCAAATAGTGTAAAATTTTGATAGATTTGCCTTTGCTTCACATTGGATCCTCCCCCTTGCCACTCAGACCAAAGCATCCATCTTTGTCAATAAAGTGTGTTCTCAGACTTTTTGAAGTTCTTTGAGATGATCTGTCAAAATGGTAGCTCAATATAGTTTTGGTTTATATTTCCTTCTTAAGGTTTATTTTATTTATTTGAAAGACAGAGTTACAAAGAGAGGTAGAGTCAGAGAGAGAGAGGTCTCCTATCCACTGATTCACTCCCTAAATGACCTCAATGGCCAGAGCTAAGCTGATCCGAAGCCAGGAGCCTCTTCCAGGTCTCTCACATGGGTGCAGGGGCCCAAGGACTTGGGCCATCTTCCACTGCTTTCCCAGCCATAGCAGAGAGCTGGATCAGAAGTCGAACACCCGGGACTCAAACCGGTGCCCGTGTGGGATACCAGCGCCACAGGCCAGGCCTTTAACCTGCTGCACCACAGCGTTGACCCTGGTTTATATTTTCTTTTGTTACTATGTGAGAGCGAAAAACATCCCATAAACTTGGTAGCTATTAGCAATTTCTTTTCTGAGAACTACCTATTTTCATCTTTGCTTACTTTTCTATTGGGTTGATAACGGTTTCCTTGTTTTATAGAAAATACATATATCCTAAACATTACTTCTTTGTGATATAATCTGTAGGTACTTTTCCGAGTTGGTCTTGTGTCTTGATTTTTTGTTAATGTTCTTTTTTTTATGCTGAATTTTAATTTTTCCCCCATATTGTGTCTCTGGGCTGAGATTACAAAATACTTCTTCCATTTTACTTTGGGAAACTTTATAGATTTATTTTTCACTTTTAAGTCTTTGGTACATTTGAGATTATGATGGGATAGATTATAAAGTTCCAATTTTTTTTTGTTTTCTCACTTTCATTTTTGTCTTTCAGATAATTGTTACTGAGTTGTTCTACCTGTTTATTTTCTCAGGAAAAAAATTGTCTATGAATTAATGGGAAAATCCCTTATGAAGTCATAACAATGCTTAAATAATATAATTCTGTTTGATTATTGATCTTTATTTATATAAAGAGAATTTGTGTAATTTTAGAATGCACATAGGACCTTTTGACCTTTTGAAAGTTCATGAAAAATACATATTATAAGAAAACTGCATGAATTTCAAAATTTTGCATCAAAATGACCTTACCTTTTAACTTTTAAAAGTACCCATGTATATGTACATATATATATACACATATATAATTACTAGAATTAGATGTGCATTAATGCCTGTTCTTCATTTATAGGGTGATTGTGTAACCCTTCTATTTAATTTACACAATTTATTAACTGCATTTATATAATGAAGATGAATTATCTCAAGCAGCCAGAAGTAGAACCAACACCAAAATTGTTGCATCTCCAAGGTTGTGTGTATTAAGTGTTACTGAATACTGAAAACAATATTGTTCTCTGCTCTGTTTACATTGATGTTTATTGCCTGTACCACACACCTGAGTGGAGAGTCAGCTTTCTCTGTATGTTATTTCTATTGTATCTGTTTTATCTGCTTTCCCCAGAAAAGTTACGAACTCCTTAGGAGACACTGTCTTACACTTCTGTTTAATCTATATTGAGCATCTACCATGTTCCAAGCACCATCCCAGAGACAAGTGGGTCAAAGAAGGGAGACATAGACCCTGTCTTCAAGGTGCACGGGTCTAGTGGAGATAGAGACAATGGCATCAATGATAACAATGCACGTGATGTCTATATTTAAAGGACCCCCAAGAAGTTTAGAGGAGGCCGTCCAGTTGTTACTGGGAAGGACATTATGGGAGACCTGAGGAGATTAAAAAGTGAAAGCATCTTATTCTAATATTGACTCTCAGAGTGCAAAGCAAAGGGTAGATAGAAACTATGTTGCCAAAGCCCTGGGCAACATGTTACTTCTGTTCATCTCATAAAACCTGCATCTCACACTTGTAGAGTTATGCATTTATTTGGCTTTTTCCAGGAATCAAAAAGGAAACTTGTTTTGTAAATTATAAAGAAGTCATATGTGTTCCAGTTAACAAAACTTTAGTCTGTTTATTGATCACTTTGAAATTTTTCTGGGGTAGAGTGGGCAGCATTGTGGCATGGCACAGAGGGTTAAGCCACTGCCTGCAATACTGACGTTCCACATGGGCACCAATTTGAGTCCCAGCTGCTCTACTCTAAAATCCAGTTCCTTGCAAATGCACCTGGGAAGGCAGCAGAAAATAACACAAGTGCTTGGGGCTGTTCCATCCATGTGGACAACCCTGACTGGGGAATGAATCAGTGGATGGAAGATCTCTCTCTAACTCTGCCTTTCAAGTAAATAAATAAATCTTTAAAATAAATGTTCTAATATCCTTGGAAAACAACGGAAGATGGACTAAGTGCTTGGATCCCTGCACCCATAGAGAAGACTTGGTTGGAGTTCCTGGCTCCTGGCTTTGGCCTGACCCAGCTCCAGCTTTTGTAGCCATTTGGGGAATGAGCTGGTAGATGGATGATCTCTCTCCTTCTCTGTCTCTGTCACTGTGCCTTTCAAATAAATAAACTCAGTCTCATAAAAATGATCTAAATACTTGCTACCTTGCTTTCTTAATTCAATTGCACTCCATTGAGTTTATCCTTTTTTGGTATTTAAAAGCAAGATTTATTTAAATCAGAGACCTCCATCCAGGGTGGCCTGGAGGGGACTCCAAGAGAGGAAAAACCTGGAGGTACTGGGATTTTTAAGCACAATTTTAGGGAAGAAACAATCAGTAAAAGGCAGGGGCAAATCCATCAAAAGACCTGATTTGTCACCTTTTTACCCTGTCTGGCTTGCTCATGATAAAATAGAAGAGCCTTCAGAAGGGTGAGATACCTAATTTGTTTTACAGTAAACTGGGAGCTCAGAAGGAATCACACGGTAGAATTGGACATTCCTAAGAAATGGGGCAGGCACTTTTGACCTTGCTAAAGATAACTTTTGGGGAAAGCAAGCATTCTGCACCCTTAATTTCCACTGGGACCACCCTGACTGCCTATTAACCCCTCTAACTCCTCACATTCCCTGCCCCAGAAGAATGGACCCTAACTTCTGTTAGGGGGTAAGGGATGACAACCACTCTGGCTTCTTCAAGCTGAGTAGGGGTGTAGTAGGGAATGGTAGTCAAGATACGGTTCCAGCAGGAAGTGGCCCCTCAAGGGAGATGCAGTGCCAGTTTGCAGAAACTGCTTTCATCTGAGGTTTAATGTGCATGGCCATCTAGAATTTCATTGTTTCCAGTCTGGAGAAAATGAATCTAACAAGCAGATTTAAACTCACAGGGTCTAAAATGAAGAACAGAGTCATCATTAGAGGACCTAAGAAAGGTGCTGTCTAAGCCACAAGGAAGTTTTCCCATTGAGCGGCAAATAGAAACTGACAAGAAGGACCTGATAATATTTTACCCTTTACTTGAGGTTTCAGGATACCATTAAGGAGGTCTTTTGTGTACAGCACAACACCCTCAGGAGCTCTTCAAGACCTCACGTGTGATTAGGTTCTTAAAGTTCACTTTTTCTCTCATTGTCTAGTCTAGACTGAGACCCAAGTATTCATTTCCAGCATTTATCCGAATCCCTTTCTCAATTGTGGCTTCTTCTTGTGTATGATTTGGAGAAACAGATGAAGAAACTGCTCAGAATTATGCCTAACAGTAGAATTTTATGGGATCTCTGAGACAGCATGCAGTTTCTTCTTGCCCAAGAATGTAAGAACTTTAGTGACAAGACACATGCAAACAATTTTGAGTGTCATCACATGTCAGAATTATTGTTTATTTTTCCTCAATGTTCAATACAGTTGAAATTTCTGGATACATTATCTGAGTATAGATGGGACATGGTCATACATAAAAAAAAAATAAAAGGTTTCCAGGTAATATATAATGTCATTCTTCATACAGCTATTATTAGCTTAAATTAATAGTAGATGACAAATTGGCTTTGCTTATTCAAAGCTTGAACTTAAATTAAAAATCGGCAAATTTAAAAGGATTTATAGTTTCAGAATAGTTGTAGTGGGTTGTTTTTTAATTATATCCGAGTTACCCTGAAATATAAACTCAGTGAAAGATAATTACCTCCAGAAATACTTCATGTCAAAATAGAGCATATGTAAAAGTAAAAACAGTATTTTAATGTGAGAAAAATATTATAGCTATAAAAATAATTGAAGCACTTTGACCAATAAAAATGCCACATTAAGTCATTAAGCATCCTTTGCTCATTCACAGTTCTCACACTTGGGAACTTAATTTACTGAAGGTCGATGTACAATTAATTTTGAGGTTTAAAATAAACTTCACAGAGACAGCCCTCTGGAGTCCCCTGGTTAGAAGACAAAAACTGTGCAGCTACTTGCATCACTCTCCACATATGTGGTGCTCTCTAACGTCAACAGTGGGCACAGAGTGAAGGCAGTGACAGGCAGGCAGTGACTAACAGACCTTCGGTCGCAAGTCTAATTCCCCAATGGCCAGAGCTGGCCTTCACACAGGAAAAACAAAACAGAAAACCTCCAGAAACTCAGAGATGTTCTCTAATCTTGGGCAACATCCTTAGCATATCTGGGTCTCTCACAAATGCACCCGTTAGTCCACGCAGGACTGGGTGAGTGAGTGTCAATCCAGAAAGTCAGGGAGCATTGGGTCAGGTCAGATCGGGTTCCAGAACAGAGTAAAATACATTTGTGAGAGACCCACACCAGTCGACTTGGAAAAGATATGCTTTAGATGTGGTGGACTTGATAGTAGCTGAGAACTTACGTTCATATAAAAATTGGAAGGTTACATGTACTCATACTTATATGATAAATATTAAATTCTTGCTAGACTGTGTTCATGACATGAAGCTTTTTTTATTGTCTTTAGTGTAAAATGTACATACAATGGAAGGCACTGCAATTTAATGACATTGTATGCATGTTTTCATTCAGGCTGTTTAATTTTATTTAGTTTTTCTAGTTGAAATCAGCAGCTCAAATTTTCAAAATTTATTTGTTTTCTTTTTATTTGAAAGGCAGAGGGGCGGGGGAGCAAGTGGTTCACTCTCCAAATGCTTATAACTGCTTGGGCTGGGACTGGCCAAAGCCAGGAACCCAAAGTGCAATTCTGGTCTCCTATGTGGGTGACAGGGAACCAAGGTCTCAAGCCGTTATCTGTTGCTTCCTAAGATATGCATTAGGAGGAAGCTGCATCAGAAGCAGATGAGCCAGGGCTCCAGGCAGGCACTC
Source organism: Oryctolagus cuniculus (assembly GCF_051225735.1). NCBI lineage: Eukaryota > Metazoa > Chordata > Mammalia > Lagomorpha > Leporidae > Oryctolagus > Oryctolagus cuniculus. Next base: position 99,761,143 of record NC_142871.1, on the reverse strand, counting down.
CAGTGTGGCATCTGGTCGTTCCAAGGGGTGACTTAACTGCCCTGCCAAATGCCTACCCCCAAATCAACAATTTTTTGTTTCAACCCCAGTACTGAAGCAAAATGAAAAAGCAAAGGGAAAAAAAACCCATATAGTATGTTGACAGCAATGAGATTCAGTAACTAGTTTATCTTTTATTTCTAGAGTTATTTGAGAGTTATTACTTAAATGGTATAAATTTATAACATGAATTTCAGAAGTTGCCTAGAATATCTTACAGAAGCACAAAAATGTGCTGTCTCCTGAGTCCTATTGCTGTACAATTACAATCATAAAAGTTACTCTTTCAATGCTTATTAATACTTCACCATCATCACCATCACCATATTTTCAAGATACTCTCCTGTGAGTTTTGACAAACTTCTGATTCTCTGTGCTTTGGTTCCCATTCCTCTTTGTCTCATCTTCCCCACTAAATTGTGTATCTCATGAAAGAAGGTCTGTGGACTATTTAGGGTTGTAAACAGAACATTAGTAAAATTTCTTGTCATGCATTGTTGAACTGCATTGACTTAAGCCATGTGCAACATTGATGGTATCAGTTACTAGGCATCTTCCTACAAAAGACTGACCATGGAACAGGCAGCGTCTGCAAAGTGTCAGCCTGAAAGATGGTGCTGCTGCTTTCAACCTCTGTTCCCCAAGCACACATATAACTCTAATATGGAGCAGTGCACGCCACCTGGAATCTGTTGCCAAAATGCTTAATAGTCCGATATCTTAGATTTCGTAAACCACAACACTAGTGGAACCATTCGTATTTTTTTTTGCAATTTTTTCATTCTTCATGGGAATTTTGTATCATGTTGAGTACTATATATAAATTGATATATTAATAATATATAAAGAACATTAAATGAATTAAAATTAAATGTACCCCTTATTTTTTCTTATCATTTGTTCCTAACTGCTGTATTTCGGGTAACAATTTTTAAATATACAAATCATTAGCTTTTTCATCATTGCACTTACTACTTTAAACTAATAATAGAAGGCAAATTGGCTTTGCTGATTAGCATGGCTTCTTTGAAGCTTGAACTTAAATAAAAAAAATCGGTGAATTCAAAAGGAGTTATAGTTTTAGAGTAATTGACATAATATATTTGAAAGGATATTGATTCCCTTCGCCTATCTCTGGTTTGCATTAGGCTTGTGTCAATAATGTGCTTTCTCTCCATAACCTTAATAAAGAGATTTCAAGTTGGAATGTACACTTCTAGTTTTCCATGTATCATTTAGAAATGTTTATAAACCCTGTGATTTGTGAAATATTTGTGAACAAACCACCCAATGTCATTGGAACGATCCAAATGAAAGAAGGACTTATACTGAGCAATTTGCTGGTTTAAGACCTGCCTTTTACAATTGCTCTGTAGTTGACCCTTTAGCCCTATTTTGAGTTAACAGATGAAAATAAGGTTTTCCTTCAAGTGGTGGTTGCTAAGGGCAACTGGTACTGATGCCAAAAGATGAATACTCTACCTCTTTAGTATAATGCCTACTTTGTGAGCTAAATAAAGAGCTAAATTGTAGAGAAGGAAGTCATATAAATGTGAAATATTAGGAAAGCAATAGAACAAATATTAGAGATGCAGAAATAAGAAAAAGAATTACTGCCAGTGCCTTTTTTCTAACTGCCTGGCATTTTGGACAGATGTCCTATTTGTTGGACACTCTGCATTTACACTTGTTATACTAGAAAATTAACATTATTCACTGAGGCAAGTCTTTCTTTAGTAACATGAATTTATATCATTATTTCTTAGTGAATTTAAAAAAATGGAAGTGAAATTCAAGTGGAATTGCTTAAAAAATATTTGCCAACATTTTTAGCTTAAGTTTTCAAACACAAATATTTTGTACCATTACAGTTGCTTTGTATTATTTGGAAAACGTGTAATTGACAGAGTCTCTCGAAATACATTTCAAAATTTTTTTACAAGGAAGCTGGTTTAAGAGAAACTTCATGTACAATGTGTTAGAGTACCATTCTATAATTTCTTTGACTAAACTGTGTCATTGTTATGTTTGAAAAATATAAAACATATAAAATAATATAAAATTAAAATATAAAATAATCAAAATATAAAATAACCTTTTGCTTCATTGTGTCCTAGGCATTGCTATTCTCGAGGAGTGAATTCGTTACTACTTTCTGGCAGTTTCTCTATGCCAGGTGTTCTCCTTGTCTTCAAGGAGCTCACACACTGATTGGGAAGATGGACATAAAATCACATAATTATAGATAAATATACTATGAGTTAAAATCAAGGCATACACGAGATGTTGTAGGAACCGAGGAAGAAATATGTTCACTGAATAAGGCAGTCAGTGTGCAGGATGATTTGGTGTTTGCAGGATGTGTGAGAACCATCTGCCTGCAGCAGGGTCACTTCCTTGATGATCAAGGGTCATGCAACTGATCTGTTTCATTGCATGTCTCTCTTCTCTCTCCACTCCTAAAACTAATTTGTTGGCTAAGGAAGATAACTAAAAGAAGATTCTTCTGCCTTCCTTATGGCTTTTAGAATATGATTCTCTTCCATACCACATTCTGCAAATGTATTCCTTGTGAGAATGAATGTCTTTCACATTTCTTAAGACGGCAGAGGAGAATTAACTCTGTAGGCACAGTCAGGAATGGCTTTTGCAGCAAAGCACCAATTCTGTATTACGGACATGCCAGGACAATCTTGACTTCAAAGGAGTTCTACCCTGGTAAGAACCTGCTTATGAGACTTTACGTCCTGATACTCTTCCTCCAGGAAATGGAGTCAATGTTGCAAAGTCACAAAGTAAGTATTGCCATGATATGGCACGATTCAAGAGACTAAAAATGTATTTTCCATATTTTTGGCTGCCATTGTGACATAATGAGTAAAGCTGCCTCCTAGGATGCTTGTATCCCACGTGGGCACCAATTCATGTCCCAGCTGCTTCACTTAGGATGTGGCTCCCTGCTAATGGCCTGGGAAGAGTAGTTGAAGATGGTCCAAGTTCTTTAGGCACATGCTGCCCAGATAGGAGATCTGGATGAAGCTCTTGACTCCTGGCTTTGGGTTGGCTTAGCCCTTTCCATTATGGCCATTTGAGAAATGGACCAGAGCATGGAAGGTCAGTCTATCTATGTATCTAATCTGTGTATGTATGTATGTATGTATGTATGTATCTATCTATCTATCTATCTTTTCCTCTCTGTTAACTCTTTCAAATAAATAAATCTTTTTTAAAGTACATATTTAAGGACGTACTGTAGAAGGGTTTGTATGTGGCAATAAGAACTTTGGACTTGGTCTTCCTTGCAGAGCAGCAATCACTTTTTCAATAAGAGATGAAGTGGGATAATTTTTTTAAATTATTATAATTCTCATAGCAATATGGAGAATAGATTGACATTGAGTTTTCAGGACAGACACTGAATTTAGAGGTATATAAATATGACTTACTAATTTATATATAAATATGAATGATAATTTGTATAGATGGGAGTTCCTAAAGAAGCATAAAGGATAAAACAAGCTAGAAGAAAGGAGGAACCCTTAAAAGGATATGTGATTGAAAATGAAGTGGAACAAGCAAATCCCACTGTGAAAGAGTGTTGAGAGAGTTAGAGGAGACTCAAGGGAGTGTGTTTAGGAATGAAAGGAGAGCATTTCAAGACAGAACAGGAGATAAGGAGTGCTATGTGCTGCCAATGGATCAAGTAGGATGAGAATTGAAGTACAGTGGGCTGGACAATTAGGTCATTTGAGCCTTGGTGCAGTTTGAGTTCACTTCATGAGGCTTCATTTGTTAGGGAAAAAATGATTAGTAATGGAATAAAGGATATTTTGAGGAGCAGTGGAGGGAAACTAATGGAGTAAAAGTTTTCTTTGGAGAGTAAACAAGGGAAAGATTATAGGAAAACAAAACTATATGACAGTAAAGGAAGCCTTAATAAGGTAATTGTAGGAATGACTATTACAGATTTAAATTGTACCACCATAGGCCAAGTCTTCATCTGAGCTGTTCCAGAAAAGTGAATATTTTAATTGCTTATATTGAATCCTAACAATGAGCTAATAAGTAGAGGTATTGAAACTGCTGATTTACAGAGAGACATTTAGATTAGCTGCTTCAAGGACTTTTCTTTCTACCCTTTTCAAAACCATAGTTATTTCACAATCAGTTCTCAGATTTTAAAGTAGAACTGCTGAAGTAAAGAAAGAAATACAACTGCATATATTTTAGTTTCTGAAGGTGTCAGAACCCCATGTTTTGCTTTTATTTATTCTTTTCACTGTTTTGAAGAATGCCAGCTGCTTTTTGCAAAGCAAAAACTGGGACAGTACCATTTCAGCCCACTCTGTTTTAAGCTGTAGGGTCACTGAGGATGTAATTATACATTTCTGATTGTGTGAAAGATGGAAGATTATTTTCTGGTAATTACCCTATTCCATATTTTGGCACGTATCATTTCCTTGAGAAATGTGTCTACTGAGTGCCCCTTAGGTGGGTTTCCACACTGTGACTCTCAGAGGCCTTGCATGAAGCTGTGCCCGTGGCTGGGCCAGTGGATTGGTTGCAGAGACACAGATAGCTGGATGTCTCTTGGTTACATTGTTTTGGCCTGAATGCTTTATGCATGGTAACAGATGCATCCTTTCTTTGTGTTGGTCCTTTCTTCTCATGGATTGAGACATAGAATGGGGTTACATGACTGAGTTTTATGAACAAGCATTGCCCAGGAAGGAGTCTTAGGCTCTTGTACCGATTTTGAGCCCATATGAACTCTATAATTGCCCATGGGAAAGTCAGTGAAGCTTGCTGAATCTGTTATTTTCTCATTTGGAAAATAAAGATAATCATCCTATCCTGAGGACAGAACAGGACAAACTGCCCAGAGAGGAGTCTTATTGTCATGTTATTGGAATGACAGTTTTGTTCTAGAACAAGTACTGTGGAGATATTTGTACACATAAGGATCATTGTTGTAAAGCAAAGCATGATGTGTTTGTGTTTTGTGACTTTGATACCATTTTAAGAGGACATTAATTTCTACTTGCTCAATAAATTTTCATTTTCAATTTCTCATTATGGTTTTTAGGCTCACAGAAAAGTATAGAAAATAATATTCCCGTATCTTACTCTTATGTAAAAGTGCTACCATTTTGCCTTAGTTCCTTCAGATTTTCTTTAAAATGACAATATTTATAGGTGTGTTTGAAGCCTCACCTCCTCACTCCACACTTTTTCCTTCTCTGAATGCCATCATTACCTTTAAATCAGTGTCTATCAGTCTCATACACACACATCTTTGTATTTTTACTACATGTCAACTTTTCTATAAACTCATGCTTGTAATATATATATATATATGTCTATAAATATTGGTATAGATTTATACTCCTGCCGGCAATTTAAGAATGTATGTTCTCCATTCAAGTTAAAATTAACTAAAATTTCATGTATCAGTATGGATGAATCTCCCCAAAACAACTTTTGGATAAAATAATTTAAATACAAGTTTAAATTCTCCAAAATAAGTATATATATATATGTGTGTATGTGTGTGTGTGTGTCTGTATATGTATTTGTATATAAAAGTATTTCAAAATGTTCACTATGCATGTATTTCAAATTTTTGCACCAAAATAAACTTTTAAAATTTGTATTATCTATCTATCTATTTATTTATTTGAGAGAGAGAGAAAGAGAAAGTGAAATAGAAAAAGATAGCGGTGCAGCGGCTCAATAGGCTAATTCTCCGCCTGCGGCGCCAGCACACCGGGTTCTAGTCCCAGTTGGAGTACTGGATTCTGTCCCGGTTGCCCCTCTTCCAGGCCAGCTCTCTGCTGTGACCCAGGAGTGCAGTGGAGGATGGCCCAAGTGCTTGGGCCCTGCACCCCATGGGAGACCAGGAGAAGCACCTGGCTCCTGGCTTCAGATCAGCGCAGTGCTATAATTGCTAATATTAGGCAGTGGATTTATTTTTGCATAAAGGGAAATTTAGTGTCTGCATTTTCATGGTTCTTTTTTTTTTAACTTTTATTTAATGAATATAAATTTCCAAAGTACGGCTTATGGATTACAATGGCTTCCCCCCCATAACGTCCCTCCCACCCGCAACCTTCCCCTTTCCCACTCCCTCTCCCCTTCCATTCACATCAAGATTCATTTTTGATTCTCTTTATATACAGAAGATCATTTTAGCATGCATTAAGTAAAGATTTCAACAGTTTGCTCCCACACAGAAACATAAAGTGAAAAATAATAGATGATTTTTTAAATGATGATGAAATCAGATCAGACCTATTGTCATGTTTAATCCCAGCGAGAGTCAAGTTGGGAATTGCTAATTTCTTCTTTTTTTTTTTTTTTAACAGAAGATCAGTTTAGTATATATTAAGTAAAGATTTCAACAGTTTGCACCCCCATAGAAACACAAAGTGAAATATACTGTTTGAGTACTCGTTATAGCATTAAGCCTCAATGTACAGCACATTAAGGACAGAGATCCTACCTGAGGAGTAAGTGCACAGTGACTCCTGTTGTTGACTTTACAAATTGACACTCCTGTTTATGGCATCAGTAATCTCCCTATGCACCAGTCATGAGTTTCCAAGGCTTTGGAAGCCCCTTGAGTTCTCCGACTCTTATCTTGTTTAGACAAGGTCATAGTCAAAGTGGAGGTTCTCTCCTCCCTTCAGAGAAAGGTACCTCCTTCTTTGAAGACCTGTTCTTTCCACTGGGATCTCACTCACAGAGATCTTTCATTTAGGTTTTTTTTACAAAAGCATTCTTTTCATTAAATCATTTCAAGAGAAGGAAGCTCAAACTTACTACATTCATCAGTTTGAGGCTGAGGTAATACTGTTTCAATTCATTCTGTTAAACTGTTAAGTTATAAATTGAATGATTCAAGTCAAGCAGCGTTTAATTTTGTGATTTCATTCTACTCAAGATTCATTGAGTGACCTTTTTTCTGTGAAGCGGTATTGCAAGCAGCATTGATTCTGAGCTCTAATGGGGTAGTTGTTTTCTACTGGCCATTCAGACTGTTCACTATACTGAGATCTTACCAGTTACCCATTTCTGGGATCCACTGGAACTGTGGAGGGAATTGAGTGCAGCGCAGGGGAGGAGAGGAGCTTGTAGAAGAATTACAGAGTCCAGTAACTCATCATGGATCACAAGTTTGTCTGTTGCAACTGCTTCTTCTGTTGAAATTTGGAAACAGTTTCTCTCTTTATTCCTAGAAAAGCACTTTTCTCTAACCTATATGCAACAAAAACAGCTGAGAATGGTAAAACAAACTATTCCCTGATGAATTTCAGAATCATAAAACTTAAAAATAAGATAAACTTCCTTAGGCTTGTATAAAAATAAACAAGGCAAAAGTGATGCTGAAAGGCAAGAGGATTAAAATAAAATGAATGGAAGCTTTAAGACATGGGTTTACCCCTAATGGTAGAGTTAGAAACATGCCAGGGGATTCCAATTCAATCCCATCAAGGTGGAATGTACCAAACATCTCACTAGTCAGAGTGATCAGTTGAAGTTCATAATTGATCATAATGATAGGATTAAATGTCAAAGGGATCACATAAACAAGACTAGTGTCTGCTAATACTGATAGAATTAAAAAAGGAGAGAACAATCCAACATGGGAAGCAGGATACACAGCAGACTCATACAATGGCAGATATCCTAAAAAGCATTCTGGCCTCAGAATCAGCCCTTAAGGCATTCAGATCTGGCTAAAAAGCCCATGAGAGTATTTCAGGCATGGAAAGCCAAGACCTTGTGGCAAAAAAAAAAAAAAAAAAAAACTTAAACTTAAATGAAAGATCTCCATGAGTGAGATCCCAGGAGAAAGAACGGGCCATCAGAGAAGGAGGTACCTTTCTCTGAAGGGAGGAGAGAACTTCCACTTTGACTATGACCTTGTCTACCTAAGATCAGAGTTTGTGGACTCAAAAGGCTTCCATAGCCTTGGCAACTCATGACAAGAGCCTCGGGTTATTACTGATGTCATAAATAAGTGTCAGTTGTTAAATCAACAACAGGAGTCACTGTGCATTTACTCTCCATGTAGGATCTCTGTCCTTAATGTGTTGTACTATGTGAATTAACGGTATAACTAGTACTCAAACAGTACTCTATACTTTGTGTTTCTGTGTGGGTGCAAACTGTTGAAATCTTTACTTAGTATATACTAAATTGATCTTCTGTATATAAAGATAATTGAAAATGAATCTTGATGTGAAGGGGATGGGAGAGGGAATGGGAGATGGGATGGTTGTGGGTGGGAGAAAGGTTATGAGGGGAAAAGCCGCTATAATCCAAAAGTTGTACTTTAGAAATTTATATTTATTAAATAATTGTTAAAAAAGACATGGATTTAGTCACTGCAGTGTTACACTGATGTGTATATTTAAAACCATTACTAATCATGGGTCTCATTAGTTATGTTACGTTATTAAAGGAGTTTCTTTCTAAAGTTTTATTGAAGTATAATTGACAAATGAATACATTAATTAAATGTTCACAATGTGTATACCTTAAATGTAGAATTTTTACTAAACAGCTTCTTAATATTCAAAATGTTTTTTAAAATGTACACACTGATGTTTTCAGTCTATTTTCACTCAATAGGTAATCAAGTCAGTATTTTGGGGATAAAGCTGCTCTTGTGGTTTTTTAAATTTTTTAAATTTATTTTTATTTATTTATTTGACAGGCAGAGTTACAAGACAGAAGACAGTGAGAGAGAGAGAGAGAGAGGGAGAGAGACAGAGAGAAAGGTCTTCCTTCCGTTGGTTCACCCCCCAAATGGCTGCTACGGCCGGCGCTGTGCCGATCCAAAGCCAGGAGCCAGGTGCTTCCTCCTGGTCTCCCATGCAGGTACAGGGCCCAAGCACTTGGGTTGTTCCCCACTGCCTCCTGGGCCACAGCAGAGAGCTGGACTGGAAGAGGAGCATCTGGGACAGAATCCAGCGCCCATATGGGATGCTGGCACCGCAGGTGGAGGATTAACCAAGTGAGCCACGGTGCCGGCCCTGTCATTCTGTATTTAAATACCAGTCAACATGTACACATGATGCCCAGAGAATCCTGTAACAGCTGCAACACAAACCAAAGCAAATACAGGTGAATACATTCATTCTTAGTGGTGCTTTACATATTTTGATTTTTAGAAAAGCAGCTATGGAACTGGCACTGTGACTTAGCAGGTAAGCTGCCATCTGCAGTGCCAGCATCCCATATGAGCACTGGTTTGAATTCTGGCTACTCGGCTACTCCACTTATGATCCAGCACCTGCATGGGAGACTAGAAGGAAGCACCTGGCTCCCGGCTTCCGGTCGGTGCAGCGCCGGCTGTAGCAGCCGTTTGGGGGCTGAACCAACGGAAGGAAGACCTTTCTCTCTGTCTCTCTCTCTCTCGCTGTCTAACTTTATCTGTCAAATAAATTTTAAAAAAATAAATAAATACAGAGTGAGAATAACTTGTTTCTGACAATTTATAAGTAGACTGTTTCATTATAAGTATGGTTAGTAATAAGAATGGCATAATTTGAGAGTATGCTGATTTCTTATTGAAAGAGCTAGCGTTCTCAGTTAAAACTTGTAGATAAGAATGGTTCTTTGCAAAAAATAGAGGAAAGGAAAATCTAGATCAGCTTTTAGGGCTGAAATCAGGTGAGACCTTTGACATTTTAGGCTTAAATTAAAAAAAAAAGAACTTTTTAAAAGATTTATTTATTTGAAAGGCAGAGTGACAGAGTGGGGGAGAGACAGAAAAACACATGGAGAGAAAGAGAAAGGAGGAGGAGAGAAATATTTATCTACAGGTTTTTCACTTCCCAAAAGGCCACAATAGCCAGAGCTGGGTTTGGCTGAAACTAGGAATGAGAAACTCCATCTCGGTCTTCCACGTGAGTGACCAGGGCACTCAGCCGCCTTCCCTGGCCCATTAGCAGAAAGCTTGATCAGAACTGGAGGAGCTGGGACTTGAATTGGCACTCTGATATGGGATGCGGGCACTCATGACAGTGGTTTAAGTCTCTGGCCTTAAAGGGACCCTTCAAATTTTCTTTTAAGAAGTAGTTTTTGTAGAAGGGAAGTGAAATTTTTTTTTGCGCTAGTCTTCTTTGTGGAATGAAACATTGTTTATCTGATGGCTGTGTCCAGATTCAAATTCAGGATGAATGAAGGTGACTTCTGTGGTTAAAAGCCAACATATTATCATTTAGAATTCTGCAGATTTTCCCAGTGACCAAAAAGGGATTCAGACAATTCCTTTATTCATGTCAGCAGAGTAAAATATTGTTCAGCTCTTTTCTCAACCTATAAAATGAATGATTCAGATAAAATTTCTTTTTTTTTCTGTGACTTGGATGCTTATGTAATCAAATGAATTAGAAGGTTGTCAAACCTCCCACTTCATTGTGAGCTATATGTTTCACAACTGAAAAATAAATGATGACTCTGTTAATCTCAGGAATTTATAATTTGATGGATGTAAGTTTATTTAATATCCTTTAACCACATAATTGTCATTCTTAGTCACTTAACTTGATTTGTGTTGAGATGAAATTACTAATTTGAAATTTGGTTAATTTGAAAACAGCATAATTTAAATAAGGCATAAGTACTCTTATTTTGGAGTAGTGTTCATTACTTACACTGTTATATTAAACTTCTGTGAGAAAAGTAGATAACATGATTCAATTTCTGTGTTTCATTCATCATGTTTTCCACATATAATACTTTACTTTGCAAGTATAATTAATTGTTCTTTAGGAACTAGACTTATCTCATAATACTACTCTTTGAAGACAGAGGTCCTGCATAGGAAGTTAGTGCACAGTGACTCCAGTTGTTAATTTAACAATTAACACTCTTATGTATGACATCAGTGATCACCCGAGGCTCTTGACATGAGCTGTCTAGGCTATGGAAGCCTTTTGAATCTGCTAACTCCTTCAATATTTAAACAACGCCATAAGCAAAGTGGAACTTCTCTCCTCCCTTCAGAGTGAAGTAGATCCTTCTTTGATGGCCACTTCTTTCCACTGGGGTCTCACCATAGAGATCCTTCATGTAGGACACTTTTTGCCACAGTGTCTTGGCTTTCCATGCTTGAAATGCTTCTGTGAGCTTTTCAGCCAGACCAGGATGTCTTAAGGGCTGATTCTGAGGTCAGAGTGCTATTTTAAGTGATTAGACAGAGTATTTATTTTTATAAACTTTAATTCTTTTTCATACTATTTTTACTATTATCAGTGACACACCTAACAGTTGATACTGTGGTTGAAATCAGCTACGGTAACCTAGACAGAGTATTTATTTTTAGATTACAGTATCTGATTTCAACCACAGTATCAACTGTTGGGTGTGTCACTGATAACAGTAAAAATAGTGTGAAAAAGAAAGTCTACAAGTAATATTTTAAACATAAATTCTTGCAGAGGTTACTCTAAAACAGTGCTCCATCCACCCCCCTACAATTCTATTTTCTTTCTTGAGAGGGAAACAGGAGTGCAGTTGCAATCAGTACTCTAGGAACCTTAAATTAAGTGTTGACCAGTAACCCGCATGCACCCAGAGGGGGATCTTCCTTGCCATCCATCATGATTGTCATGCTGAAAGGTCAAGAATAGCTAAGCAAATCCACCTTGCAGCTAAACCTATGTGAAGCTTTTCCTCCTACCTTAACTGATTAGCTAAGAAAAATATATTAGTATACCTGAAATCATCAGATGTTCTGAAACTCAGGAACAAATCCTACGTTCTCACTGTCTTATCATCTGACTACAATGCTCTTTACTAAATGCATTCCTGTCTTCAACTGATTTTAGACATGCACCAGCAACAAAATCTCCAGGTGACACTTTAATCAAAAATAAAAGGAGAAATGTTTAGTAGTTTGAGTAAATGAGTAGTTAATAAATTCTGGTTTGGTACATGTTTTGGATTATGCTGTTTCTGAAATACCAAATCAAGGTAAAAGGACATTAAATTACAACTGTATTTATGAAGATTTAACAAAGCAAGCAGTGTTTTAAATGAATGTGCAAAGGTCAACTAAAACTCACTGTGTTTAAGGCTTTTATCCCAACTTCAGATCCTCTGAAACAAACTAATTAATTTAACCTTAAAAACATTGCTCTGGGCCACTTTTTACTTCTGAAATACAAGTCCCAAATAGTAGGATATCAGCTTCGCAGTTCCCAAAATACAAGTACTAAATAGTATTACATTAGCCTCAAAAGTAAATACTGTCAAAGAACTAATTACAATTTTGGCCATTTTGTAAATATGAATAGTAGTATTTTAAATCCCACAGCTTAGAATTATTTTGTGCTTCATGCATGTTAAGGAAAAAAATACTTTATGCTTCATGCACGTGGAAGGAAAACATATTAAGGCTGTTTTTTTTCTTTTTATGCAGTCAATAAACTGTATTATATCACTATATATAACTGATACAAAGAATGGTCAACTGATTTGTTAAATTCTTTCTGTAACAAGATAGAATTATAGAATAATTTAAAATACATAAAGGTTATTTCCTTGACCTCTCTTTTTAATTTGTACATATTGTTCTAGGACACTTTTTCAGGCAAAATTTAACATTCTCAAACACTTTTCAATAAAGATAAATTATGAGAGTTGCAGGCATTAGGTGCTGCAGTTAAGCCACCACTTGGATGCTCACATCCCATGTTCAAGTGTCGGGTTCCAATCCCAGATTTGCTTTCCATTCCAGCTTTCTGCTGACATGCGTTCTGAAAGGCAGTGGTGATCCTTGAGAAGTTAGGTCCCTGCCACCTGTGTCAGCGACTCACTTAGTTCCAGGATCCCAGCTTTAGCCTGGCCCTGCCTCAGCTATTGTGGATGGCAGATCTTTCTCTCCATCTCCCTCTCAGGTAAATAAAAATAAAGAATTATTTTTAAAAAGATGCATTTTGGATGTGACTTTGCGCAAAGATAAAATATGAAAATCTATTTAGTAATACAAAGGGCTGCTCAGAAGGCAGAAACAAAATACAGTCACTAATTCATATAGCTCAAGGGAAGGAGATAGGATCATTCCTGAATTATTGGCTATTATGGAGGAAATGCAGACTTCTTTTTCTTCTTATGGAATATATGAGAAGGTTTAAAAATATGTAGTTTTTTTTTTCAAGAGATAAAAACATATTAAGTTCTTGGAATGTTGCCATAGATAGCTGTGGTTCAAGTAGAGAAAGATGTATTTTCAAATTTCAAGGAACAAAGAGTGTCTTTGTTTTGTTCCACTCTCTGTGGAAATACTTTAAAACTGCCCTGAGGACCAAGTAGCATCAGATAAGTTGTGACGTCATTCTCCTGTGTCCTCAGCTTGTGACCCATCCCTGCAGTATTCAGATACAAAATAGGTTCTAATTGTCAAGGAGTTTACTTTTTCTGGAATTCATTGCAATTGAAAAACAAATTATGAGTTTATAGTATGCTTTCTTTTTTTCTTTTTTCTTTCTTTTTTTTTTTCTTGACAGTCAGAGTGGACAGTGAGAGAGAGAGAGACAGAGAGAAAGGTCTTCCTTTGCTGTTGGTTCACCCTCCAATGGCCGCTGCGGCCGGTGTACCGCGCTGATCTGAAGGCAGGAGCCAGATGCTTCTCCTGGTCTCCCATGGGGTGCAGGGCCCAAGCACTTGGGCCATCCTCCAGTGCACTCCCTGGCCACAGCAGAGAGCTGGCCTGGAAGAGGGGCAACCGGGACAGAATCCAGTGCTCTGACCGGGACTAGAACCCGGTGTGCCGGCGCCGCAAGGCGGAGGATTAGCCTGTTGAGCCGCAGCACCGGCCTATAGTATGCTTTCATTTCATAAAGCTACACTTTCTACTGATCCAAATGAAATCACTCATGTATTTATCATTCCAAGTGTTCAGCTTTTTCACATCGTTAGAGGCAATTTTGATCCCTTTAGAAATATTTTACTAGTCTTTGTCCACCTCCCGATTCCTGCTATCACTGACCTGCTTCTGGTCCTGTTTACCTCTCCTTCAACAGTTGCCTCACTGGTTTGTTTATTCCATTCTCTCCTCTGCACAGTACAGGGGTGATCTACATAGGATGCAGTTCTCCTGATGTCGCCTCCTGCTAGAACCCTGCAGTGGCTTCCCACAACTGGCAGACAAAGACAAGTTCTATTCAGGGCTGACTCCAGTCCTTGTGAGTGGCAGTGGCCATTGTCCGTCTGCTCCACCCTCAGACTCTCAGCCTCACTCCAGCATCCTTGAACTTCTTGCAGAGTCCTACCCTTCCAAGCCTTTGCCTTTCACCATCCTGCCCTTTAGTGCACTTCTTTCTTCTACTCTAATTTCTCCTTTAAGTCTCAGCTCCCATGTCGCCTCCTCCAGACATTGTCTGTGAGCCCATGGCCATATCTCACTTACCACACTTTGATGCTGTTTTTAATAATTAAATGTCTGCTTTCTCCAGTAAATTGTTAATTTTTGAAGAACAAGAACAATGTGATACTACTCCAACAAAACCAGAAGAGCTGAAAATAGCTAGTTAAACATTTCTTTCAAAATATTTTATTTGGCCTGAACCAAGGCTTAAATTCTTGCAAAGAAGCATTTGCAAAGAATCAAGTTCGGGCTACAAAGCACTGGGTGCAGGTGGTTTAGATATATCAAATGTCAGCATTTTCAGGTGTTTGTTCATTTGATCTGATTTTTAAAACATGTTTTCATTTATCCAATTCTGTTTGTCATGTGTGCTTTGATTTTCAGCTAAGTTGCAAGAACGTACATGGGTCTGTAAAGGAAGTAATTACCCAAGATGAGGACATGTGATACACTTTCTGTTCCTGTGAAAATTGTAAAACTATTCATTCTAAGATATTTTTCTCTTAAAGTTTTTAAAAATGGTCTATTTCAGTAAATGATTTGCTTGTAGCTGCTTTTAGATACTAATATTCTGTAGTAATTTTTTTGTGTGCCTTAAAAATATGGCCAAACCACATATTCCCATTAAAATAAATGTGAATCCTAAATTAGTTCTCTCTTAGTACTGATAACTACACATAACATAAGGTGTTATGTACTTAACGTTGTTACCAGTCATTTCTGTTCTCTGGCAAAGCTTAATAATTTTCAGATAGCTTTTCATGATCATAATTGGGTCATAGGAAAGATAATTACCTTTTTGATGTATTCAGTCATAAATATTTAGAGAAATATTTCTCCTTAATGATAGTGGAATCATGTAAACTTCTAAAAAAGATTGGTTTCTGAAACTGAAAAAGATCAAACTGGAATATTTGTAAGCTCACTGTTTAAGTGTTTAAATAATATATCCACAACATGTGTCTTTTTATTATGCCTTTGTGAATTGTCCTGTTTTATTCTCTTGATTTCCCAAAAGTCACCTGGGGAAAGCCGTGATGGGATACATGTAAGAGAGGATAGTATATTTTTTTTAGACAACTGCAATAATGACTTTCTTTGCTTACTCCTATATGTTAGCAATTTTGCCAAAATAGAGTCACATAGAAGGATTTATTCCCATATTAATTACATAATTTGGGGGCTCCTTTGTAATAAAAGGGGATAAAATATGTTCTAAAATTTTCCAAATATCTCATTCTTACTTTTTAAAAATATTGTCTTGATTTTTCTGAAAATGGCTGTTGTTCAGTGATTAAAAAGGTATTTGCAGGCCAGCGCTATGGCTCACTTGGCTAATCCTCCGCCTGTGGTGCCGGCACCCCGGGTTCTAATCCTGGTTTGGGCACCAGTTCTGTCCCGGTTCCTCTTCTTCCAGTTCAGCTCTCTGCTGTGGCCTGGGAAGGCAGTGGAGCATGGCCCAAGTGCTTGGGCCCCTGCACCTGCATGAGAGACCTGGAGAAAGCACCTGGCTCCTGGCTTCCAATCGGCCTAGTTCTGGCCATAGTGGCCATTTGAGGGGTGAACCAACGGAAGGAAGACCTTTGGCTCTGTCACTGTCTAACTCTATCTGTCAAAAAAAGAAAGAAAGTAAGAAAGAAAAAAGAAAAGAAAAGATCCAGCTTCCTGCTAATGGCCTGGGAAAGCAGTAGAGGATGGCCCAAGTGCTTTGGCCCTGCACCCACGTGGGACACCTGGAAGAAGCTCCTGGTTCCTGGCCGTTGCAGCCTTCTAGGGAGTGAATCAACAATTGGAAGATCTTTCTCTCTCTGTCTCTCCCTCTCTCTGTCTGTAACTCTGCCTCTCAAATAGATAAATACATCTTTTTAAAAAATGGATGCTTGATCCTATTCTAAATCTCTTGATTCACTGATGCTACATAGAATATAATAGCTCTTTCTCTTTTTCTTTCTTTACCTCTCTGACCTTACTACATTTAAAGGATGATTGTGATGCTATGGCATTAAAAGATATCTATAAAGTAATTTCCAGTGAAGGTGCTGTAGTTCTAAGTTTTATTACGTTGCCCTCAATTCAGAAACATAGGGACCCAACTTAGATTGCCTTTTTTTTTTGTTTGTTTTTTTTTTTTTTTGACAGGCAGAGTGGACAGTGAGAGAGAGAGAGACAGAGAGAAAGGACTTCCTTCCATTGGTTCATCCCCCAAATGGCTTCTGCGGCCGGCGCACTGCGCCGATCCCAAGGCAGGAGCCAGGTGCTTCCTCCTGGTCTCCCATGCGGGTGCAGGGCCCAAGCACTTGGGCCATCCTCCACTGCTCTCCTGGGCCACAGCAGAGAGCTAGACTGGAAGAGCAACTGGGACAGAACCGGCGCCCCAACCGGGACTAGAACCTAGGGTGCCAGTGCCGCAGGCGGAGGATTAGCCAAGTGAGCCGCGGTGCTGGCCTAGATTGCTTTTCAAGTACTTTCCAATTTGAATCTTTCATGCTACCTTTTCTCCAAATAAACTGATGTAATCATTGTTTCTGTTGTTTCTGATGACTTCTTGTTTTTTTTCCTCTCTGTCTTTGCTCAGTTTATTTCTATCACTTGATGTGCTTTCATTACTTTTTGAGTTCAAATCCCATCCACATCAATTTCCTTAACTGCACAGTGAGATGATGACATTCTTGGTACTTGTTTCCTAGGGTATCCTAAATAACCATTTATTTACTCCAGTCTAGATGGCCCAATTTTGAGGACAGATATCCTGGGTCATTAGAATTCACTGCAAGTCTGCTAGGCATCAATAAGGTTAAACCACTGAAACTAAAACTAAAATATATCTTCATGTTGGTTTCATTTACTGCTTTTTTTAATGTTTGATAAGTATGGTTAGGACAGACACACTTTGCCAAGCTACAATAGCCTCTACAGAATAAAAGTAATACCATTTAGTTCCTCGTGTAGATTTTGTTAAGAATAGGAATGTTTGAGTAGGTGTAGACTGAGATGTTGGAACATTTTTTGTGCAAATATTCTTAAAAATATTCCTAGAGGCTTTACTGTGGGCTTTTTTTA
This sequence comes from Oryctolagus cuniculus, assembly GCF_051225735.1. Taxonomy (NCBI): domain Eukaryota; kingdom Metazoa; phylum Chordata; class Mammalia; order Lagomorpha; family Leporidae; genus Oryctolagus; species Oryctolagus cuniculus. Next base: position 99,743,661 of record NC_142871.1, on the reverse strand, counting down.
TGTAAAGCAAAGCCAATAAGATAAAAGAAAAATTGTGAAAGTTAATGTCTTCTATAGGATTTTATGGTCAGTTAAGAAATTTCAAAGAAATTATCAGACTTAATTTTTAACAACAGGAAAAATATATCAGATTTTATACTTTAAATACTTAAATCTAAAAGCTAGTTTTTACTATTGGGACCATACTAACTGGTACAAATTCCCTGAAATAAATGATCAAAGTAAGAATTTTAGTGCAAGATATAAAATTATATTCTAATGGGTATTCCTGTCTCACTTTTTTAATTTTTTTTTTTTTATTTTTTGACAGGCAGAGTGGACAGTGAGAGAGAGAGACAGAGAGAAAGGTCTTCCTTTGCCGTTGGTTCACCCTCCAATGGCCGCCGCGGCCGGTGCACTGTGCTGATCCGATGGCAGGAGCCAGGAACCAAGTGCTTTTCCTGGTCTCCCATGGGGTGCAGGGCCCAAGCACCTGGGCCATCCTCCACTGCACTCCCTGGCCACAGCAGAGGGCTGGCCTGGAAGAAGGGCAACCGGGACAGAATCCGGCGCCCCGACCGGGACTAGAACCCGGTGTGCCGGCGCTGCAAGGCGGAGGATTAGCCTAGTGAGCCGCAGCGCCGGCCTAAACAGTGTTTCTAATTCAGAATAATTAGCTCCTCTGAAGATGGGATTTGTTTGCATATTTGCAAAGCCACCTACTTTTAAAAGGTTTTAGCCTTTTCCTTTACTAAATTTGAAATTTGGAATCTCATTAATTTTACTATCTCACTAGACAATCAGTGTTGATAAATACTGTTATAAATATTTAGGCACATGCTCTAATTAAATTATTATGTCAGTATCAATTTTTCTTAATAATCAGAGTATTTTGTAAGTGATCATTTTTGCCTCATTTGTAGCTGTTATCCAGCTTTTGATTATATGCATGTGTTTATACATTTAAAAAGTCATTATTATACTTTACAGTCTAGATTTAGTTAGAAATGAAATAAAATTTATATTTGTTATTGAAATGAACAGTATTTAAAACATTCAAAAATAGCCCTTCAGAAAAATTGTGGCCTTGATAAAATGCTTAAGGATCAATTTATTTCATAATCTTTGAATCTCCTGGAATTTAAATTATACATTAACCTGACAATAGTTAATTTAGAACAGAATATAAGCTAGATACCAATTATAATTTAAATGTATGTGTTGAATGGTTCAGTAGATACATAACTTTAATGAAATCCAAGTCAGAAGCATTTGCTTTCACTAGCTATCCAGACCAAGTGGACAAGCATCCAAGGTCCACAGCTGACATCTGGCATTTTTATGCAATCATTCAACACATTCAAGAGTCTTGCCCTGACCTGGCCTGTTACCCAAATTTAGCTCCAAAACTGTAATTTTTCCCCATTTAAGATTTAGATTTTCCCAACCAATTTTTTTTAATCTTGAAAATGTGTCCCCACCCTTGATAACTCCCATCATCTGCTGTCCAACTGCTAGTCTAGGACCTTATACTTTTGGATAAGGTCATAATACCCCTTTGAGTTCAGCCACCATTTTTAAGAAATTCACCTCCTACTTAACCTTATATGATCCCCCATTGATTTCCTGCCATAGTTCTGGAGAAACTGCCTTCTTACAGCTCCTAAAGAATTCTCTTCATTCTTTGTTTGGTATCTGTCATGCTCATTTCAGCCAATTCTACTTTGGGGTTTTGTAGCCAAGTTCTGTGCACCACTTGAAAGGTAATTTTCTCTTCCTATGTTTTTTCAAATACCCTTACCAGCTTCAGAGGCATGCCAGTATCAATGTAGGACATATAGACTCATCGATAATAGCTTCTATTGTTACTTCAGTGATACTGTCCCTTACCATGGGCCCAGCTTTAGAAGAAGGAGCTCCATTTAGCTTTCTCTTGATCCCCGTAGAGGATACAGAGACACACATGAGGTGCTTAATGAATAATCATTAATTCAGTAAATTTTAAAGTTTACTGTGAAAATTACATGTCTTGATCATAGAGAGTTTTGGCCTTCAAAGGAATATATGGAAAAATCTAAAGACATTTTTGGTCAACACAACCAGAAAGGAAATCCTACTGACGTCTAATGAATAGATGCCTTGGATGCTACTAAACTACCTGCAAAACACAGGAAAGCACTGCAATGAATGAGTACTAATGTCAATGAATGAGTACTAATGTCAATGAATGAGTACTGCAATGTCAAGAGTACCAAGGTTAAATCTTGCTTAAATAGATGTTACATTTGACTGAAAACAACCAACAATCGTATATATTTTCTCAGAAGAAAGAATATCTAGGGATTCAATCATTGAACACAAATACATGTAATCCCCCTCTTTCTTTCTACTATGTCTGATTAAAGTAATACTTCAGAGATAGCCAGGAGTGATCTGAAAACTTAGTTCTTTAAATGTTCACATGGCTGCTCCACAAAACAAAGATAAACTGAATCTACACTGTATTTATCACAGTACTTTGATTTTTTGGTTGCAACTATGTTTATTGACGCTAAATGTACCTTTGATTTTTTTGCTATTCACCAGTCTTTACCTTTTATTATTCCTCTTGGGATAAAGATTTGCTTTGTTTTTGCCAATGTATTTTTTGATACTTATATTTTAATTACAATTAAATGAGAAATCCTCATCTATATTTTTCAAATAGTTGCTCAAATGGAGACCTTGTATTTTGTTAGTATTAAAATCTGAAATGGAAAGGAGTTAGGTTAGAGCAAAATTTAGAAAAAAAAGTTGAAATATAAAAGGGAAGGTTCTTTTGGATGGTATTAAAGACATGACATTGTTTGGAGTTTTTCCTTATTAAAAGAGAGAAAAAAGTGGGGCCGGCGCTGTGGTTCACTTGGCTAATCCTCCATCTGCGGTGCCAGAATCCCATATGGGCACTGGGTTCTAATCCCGGTTGCTCCTCTTCCAGTCCAGCTCTCTGCTGTGGCCCGGGAGGGCAGTGGAGGATGGCCCAAGTGCTTTGACTCTGTACCCGCATGGGAGACCAGGAGGAAGCCCCTGGCTCCTGGCTTCGGATCGGCACAGCGCTGACTGAAGAGGCCATTTTGGGGGTGAACCAATGGAAGGAAGACCTTTCTCTCTGTCTCTCTCTCACTGTCTATAACTCTACCTGTAAAATAAGTAAAAACAACAAAAAAAAGTCTTAAAGAGAAAAAAGTTACATTTAGGGTTATTGAATGAGTAATTTTTGTCAGATTTTCCCCTAGATGCAGAAATGAAAATAGCAAATGAAAAGTGGCAATCAGTGCAGTTCCCCTTTTGTATCATTCATGCATTTTTCTTATTTTTAAAAAATATTTATTTTAAAGGCAGAGTTATAAAGACACACCCACCCACCCACACACCCACACACACCCACACACAAAGAGAGAGAGAGAGAGAGAGAGAGAGAGAGAGAGAAAGAAAGAGAGAGAGCTTCCTCTGTTACTTCACTCCCCAAAAACCACAACTTCTAAGACTGAGCTGGGCTGAAGACAGGAGCCAGGACTTCTTACAGGACTTACAAATAGGTACAAGAGCCCAGTACTTGGGTGGGAATGGAACAGTTAGAACTTGAGCTGGCACCTAAATGGGATGCTGGCATCACAGGCAATGTCATAACCCACTATGCCACAATACCAGCCTCCCATGTATTTTTCAATGAGTACTCTGATTCCTAGCATATTTTGGAAATATTACATATGTAGTTTTTATTGTTATGCTTGATTTTGACACCTTCCAAAATAATAAATAGTCTATTTATAGTATTGATTATCTTTCTTTTTTTTTAAGATTCTTTAACAATAACATAGACATAGATAACTTACCCACTTTCTTAGTAATGGTTTGGTGGCAGAAGTCTTTCTAATTGTGTGCTTTTATTGCCTTGTTTTTAGGACATTTATTTCAATCTATAGAAAACACCCAGATAATTTGGTCTTGGAATCTCATTCATTGGTGAACTCAAGACATTCAAATAAACACTAATCGGGTTACACTTGGTCCTTGGAGAGGAAATATTTCTAGAAATAAAAATACTATTATTCTCTTTCTCCTATAATTTTCATAGCACTCTGATGGCAGTTTTATGGCCCCTAACAGAGATTTGGCCCAGAAAAGAGATGCTTAAACTGAGGGTGTACCCCTGTTAAATCAAAATAAATTGAGAAATAGCTAGAACTATAACAACTTCTCTTGATGTCCTGAAAATTGTTTCAAGATGTTTTCTATAAACTTTCACTACTTTTGCTTTTTTAAAAAAATTTATTCATTCAGCATATATTTACTAAGTATAATCCATGTACCAATGACTAGGTCTTGAGTGCTGGTGACTGGTGAGCATACTGGTCATTCTTCCTATGCTACAGAGATTACAGCATCACTGAGAAAACAGATAAGTATCAAATAACTATGCCGTTAGTCCATTCAAAAGAATACATATTGAGTGCCCCCTATGTTCTGGACCTCTAGTGCATTTAAAGAACCCATAGACTGAATCCATGAAGCTTATATGCTGGTGGACAAATAGGACAGTAGACAAATAAATAGATTTTATCATGGAGGGTGGTGCTATCAATAAAAATGAATGTCGAGGCATGGAAAATTTGGGCATTGGGGATAATATGTTTAAAGTCACAGTAATCAGGGAAGGCCTCTCCAGGGGAAGATATTTGAACAGAGACCTGAATGAAGAAAGATCTCATCCTGACATGAAAACAGAAGTTTAGACAGCAAGTGCCTGACTTCTTAGAGGATTAGCAAGAGAAATGAAGTGAGTGAAGGGGAGAGCTATAGGAAGTAAGATCAGAGCAATAGGAAGGGGCCAGATCTTAGAAAAAAAGCTGGTTATTTCAACCTAAAGAAAGTGCATTATAACAAAATACAAGATCTTAAGAGAATATGTAACTTAGAGCCCAATCTGAGGATTCAGGGTAGGATTCCTTTAGGACCTGAATTGCTCCTCTCCCCACATCTTCAACCCCTCATTGAAAATTCACTTAATTTCTGATGTGGCTATATATTTAGATAAGGCCTTTAAATATATAATTGAAGTCCAGTATGGTCATAAGGATGGGGCTCTAGTTGAGTAGGACCAGTGCCCTCCCAGTAAGCAATGGAAGTGTCGTAAAAGAAATGTGCATATGGAGGAAAGGCCATGTGAGATGCAGTGAGAAACAAGGTGGCCATGTGCAAGCTAAGCAAAGAGGCCTGGAGAAACCAACGCTGCAACACTTGATCTTGGTCTTTGAGCCTACAGAACCAAGGAAATCAATGTCTGCTGTTTAAGCAGTTTTTAAGTGTTTATTTGTGTTTATTTGAAAGGCAGAGTGTCAAAGAGAGAGAAAAATTTTCCATCTGCTGGTTCATTCCACAAATGCTCACAACAACCCAGGCTGTGCCATGCCAGGGGCAGGAGCCAGAAACTCCATGTGGGTCTCCCACATCAGTGGCAGGGACCCAAGTATGACAGCAATCATCTACTGTCTCCCGAAGTGTACATTAGCCAGAAACTGGACCGAAAGCAGAGGTGGGACTGAAACCCACGCGCTCTGATATAGGAAGTAGGCATCCTAAGTGGCATTTTAATCTACTGAGCTACTATGCCATCCCTGAGCAACTTTGAAAGCTTACAAATTTTATAAAAGTTTAGGCTTCTGGGCTAAAACTTTTTGTTTTCTTACTAAAATACCCAGCCATGGCATTTGGTTACTGAGGTTAGCCGACTCACACAGCTTCTCTGAGGAGGTGAACTTTGGGCTGAAATCCAAAGAATGGCTAGGAGTTAAGCTACTGGAGAGAAGAATAGAGATCAGCATGGGCAAAGGATGGAAAGCATTTGGAAGGTTTGAGAATCAAAGAGCACGGGTTGGCTGAAGTCAGAGTGCAAGCATGAGAGCAGTGCATGTGGAATGAGAGAAGAGGAAGGAAGCCAAATCATTCCAGGTCTGCTGGGCTCTGTGAAGGGGTTTGGCCTTTATCCCAAATGGCTGGACATGATCAGATCTGCGTTTTAATACATCATCTGGCTATGTAGAACTGGAGTAGGGAAAAAGTACATCTCTTTAATGAGCGGTAAAGCAACCTCCAGAGGGATGGTGGCAGTGCAGTTTGAGAGAATTCTTTGATATTTATGATGAAGTTGATGGGATTGGTCCTATACTTCCGGGTCTTCTAGGAAGAAGGAAATTTTCTAACTTAAAGTTGGTATTCTTTTTTTAATGATTATTTATTTGAAAGGCAGAGTTATTTACAGAGAGAAGGAGAGACAGAGAGGTCTTACAACCACTGTTTCACTCCCCAAATGGCTACAATGACCCAGGCTGGGCAAGGCTGAAGCCAGAAACCACGAGCCAGGAGCCAAAGATTTCTTTGGGTCTCCCAAGTGGGTGCAGAGACCCAAGAACATAGGCCATCCTGTGCTGCTTTTACTGACATATTAGCAGGGAGCTGGATAAGAAGTGGAGCAACTGGGACTTGAACCTGTGACCACATGGGATGCTGGCACTGCAGACTGTGGCTTAACCTGCTGTGCCACAGCACTGGTCCCCAAAATGCTATTCTTGAGGTGGACAATACTGGAGTCAAAATGTTACGCCCTCTCTACCAGTACCATTTGTTGAACTCTACCAGTACTCTTGTTGAACTTGAGATGCTTCTGAAACTTCCAAGTGGAGAATTAGTCATTGGATGAATCTGGAGCACAGAGAACAGATGGATACAGGAGATATAAACTTGGAGGTCACTCGTGTGTATGGTAGCTGAAACCTGCTACAGTGTCAGTTCTCCATGAATACAAATTTTATCTGTTTTTTAATCTGTTGTATCGCAATATGCAGAAGACATTCAGCACATACAAATATTTGTTAAATGATTGAACTAAACTACTTAGAGATTTTAACATGAAAGGAGTATCAGGTCTGGAATGAAATCTGGTGGAATGACAACATTTATTGGTAGGGAGAAGATAATGAGCTTACAGAGAAACCAACAAAGGAATAGTCAGAGAGGAGAAGAAATCCATACAGTCTGAGGTTTGAGAAACCAACAAGAAGATGTTTCAAAAAGACAAGAGAATCCATCTTTGGAGTGAGTGGCATGCAGCATCAAGCCTAGCACAACTTTGAATCCCATCACCTGGATGGGCTTTAAAAATATTTGTCTGAGCTGGTGCTGCAGCTCAATAGGCTAATCCTCCGCCTGCAGCGCCAACACCCCGGGTTCTAGTCCCGGTTGGTGTGCCGGATTCTGTCCTGGTTGCTTCTCTTCCAGTCCAGCTCTCTGCTGTGGCCCGGGAAGGCAGTGGAGGATGGCCCAAGTGCTTGGGCCCTGCACCCGCATGGAAGACCAGGATAAGTACCTGGCTCCTGGCTTCGGATCAGTGCGGTGTGCTGGCCGCAGCACACCGGCTGCAGTGGCCATTGCAGGGTGAGCCAACGGAAAAGGAAGACCTTTCTCTCTGTCTCCTCTCTCACTGTCTACTCTGCCTGTCCGAAAAAAAAAAAAAAACTTGTCTGTTTTTCACTGTTGTCAAACTGAGACTCTGAGTGTTTGATTACTTACATGTAATTCTACCTGACATAATAGCTTCTAGAACTACCATTGAAAGCACATCTCTGACACATTCCCAGCATGAGTTCATCTATACTTACAGAATTATTCTTCATATTAAATTATGACCATACTGACATTTGGGTAGAAGTATATTCAACTAATAGAACCCCGGTAGCTTGCCTTGACAGGCTCATTAGGAGTATCCTCCACAGATGAAAGTCCAGTGAGTTTTTGCTTTGCTGCATATTCCTGTTAGTTCTTACTGCACTTCCTTATACTTTACATAATAAAGACTTTATTAAGTTCAGGTATAACCACATGATGAGTTCCAATTAGGATTTCAATGAACGATAGAAAAAATTATTCAACCACCTATATACATTATTTAAAAAAAAACTGAATAAAAGAAAAATTACATTTGGTAAAGATTATAGTGAATTTCCAGGTTGGTGAGTATCCTTTGTCTAGCTCTAGTTATTTCATACAGCTTCTTGTGCCTTGCAGCAGAGCTGAGAGCCCTTCTGGGGACTGTTGCTCACACTAATGAACATGGGTGTTTTATAACTAAATTGAGGTCACAGCTCTCCACTAGAGATTAAGGATATTTACCAGAAAACCTTGCCAGTCCATCTCATCTGAAAAGCCTCTTCCTTGAGACAGATAATTCACTTGACTTTTACTTATTATCCACAATGGAAAGAATAAAAGTCATCAATTAGTCCTTAGTTTAAATCTCAACTATAGACTGTAAATATTTAGCTTAAGGAATACATTTTCTTCTCCCTCCCTGCCTTATTTTTCTTCAACACATTTTTTCATAATTGAGATGTTATTATATATTACTTATTTGGTTTTGATTAGTTTTCCATTGGAAGATAATCTTTGTGAGAACAGGAACACTTTCTCTCCGTTTACCATATCTCCAGACCCAATACTACACCTGACATATTATATGTGCTCAGTAATATTTACAGAATAAATAGACTTAAAGTCCGATGGCAGAAGGAATACATAAAACTATTGGTGTGGGGGCTGATATTGTAGCACAACAGGTTAAGCCACCGCCTGCAAGACTGGCATCCCATATGAGCACTGGTTTGAAGCCCAGCTGCTCCGATTCTCATCTAGCTCCCTGCACTTGCGAAGGCAGCAGAAGATGGCCCATGTACTTGGGCCCCTGCGACCAATGTGGGAGATTTAAATGAATCTCCTGGCTCCTGGCTTCGGCCTGTTGTGGTCATTTGGGGAGTGAACCAGTGGATGGACGATCTCTCTCTCTCTCTCTCTCTCTCTGTAACTCTGCTTTTCAAAAAATAAATAAATCTTCCTAAAATAGTGTTGGTTGAGTTTGTAATTTAATTGGAGATGTGATTTCTAACATCAAGTCATATCTGTGAAACCTAAGCAAATATTTGGGTTTGCTGACATCTCTAGTTGATCTCTCCTAAGTTCCAGCCCTATGTTAGATGTTCCCCCTTGAAAGTTGAACAATTATTTTAAGTAATTGTATGTCAAAAAAGTCAGTATTGGTACTGAAAATCACCTCAACCCTCACACCTCCTACTCATCAAAGATTTTTTATCTTTGATGAAAATATCACCATCAACCTGCTCTTTCAAGTTGTGAAATTCTCCTTTATTTTGGATCTCCAGCCAATCACCAAATGCTATCAATTCTGCTTCTTCAAGGTCTTTTACATCCATCTCCCAAACCATTTGCCTTCCTTTGTAAAATGACTTCTTTTTCCTGCTAGCTCCAGTAACCTCTTAAGGAGTCCTTTAGTCTCTCTCTCTCTCTCTCTCTCTCTCTCTCTCTGTTATGTGGGACACGGATCATTGTGTGTATTCTTTTATTTTTAAAAATTTTTATGTATCTGTTTTTAGAACAATTTTTAGCATTTTGTGATATTCACATCATATGTAACATTATATATATGCGCATACTGCTATTTTTCTTGAAAGCGGGAATATTAGTATCATATAACATGGGATTCATGACAAAGATCATAAAGTGAATGAAGTGTATATACTGATTCTATAACTCAGTGAAGACAACATTTACAGCTGTATACCAAACACAACATCCACACCTTTTTTATTCTTTATATATATATATATATATATTAAGTTGTCCAGTTGGTATTCCATATTGTCAGCCAAGAATTGTTAAAATAGGATAACAGCTTATGTGGAAATTAATAAGCCAACATTAGTTAACTTCTCCGCTTAAGGAATAAATACTCCAATCCCAAATGCGGCTTCTAGTCTTACAGAGGGGTATGGAGAGTAGTGAAGATATGATGCTGCATTTCTCAGAAATTCTCAGACATTTATTTTTTCAAATTTTTATTTTTTAAAAGATTTATTTATTATTTTGTGAGGCAGATCTACAGACAGAGGGAGAGAGTGAGAAAGAGAGGTCTTCTATCCTCAGGTTCATTTCCCAAATGTCTACAATGGCTGGAGCTGCGCCAATCCAAAGCCAGGAGCCAGGAGCTTCTTCCAGGTCTTTTACATGGGTGCAGGGGCCCAAGGACCTGGGCCATCTTCCACTGCTTTCCCAGGCCATAACAGAGAGCTGGATCAGAAGTGGAGCAGCCGGGTGTCGAACTGGTACTATATGGTATGTAGGCGCCACAAACGGAGGCTTAGCCTACTCACCACAGCACCGGCCTCAAATAGCAGAATAAAATGAGTTCCTTCAGATGATATTCCAAGACTTTTACACATGGACTTTTTTTTTTTTTTATCTTTCCAGCTTTATATCAAGCCATTCACCAAATCTTAAATACAGATGTTCTAGATAGCTCCTATGTTGTTTCCAGTGAGGTGTACACATCATCTTGGTGTGTGTCTTTTTTCATCCCATTCCCCTAACTGGAAAGAATTTGCCTTTCCTCTTTCACACGTAATGAAATCCCTTTCATTCCTACAAGCTTGACTCAAATGTCAGTTCACCTATGAGCTGCTATCCCAGGCAGAATTAAGCCTTTTCTCTTCACATATAAACTTCATTTATTACTCTGTAAGAGCACTTAAGCTGCTGTGGAAAAGATTCTGAACTCTTTAGAGATGTATACTCTGAGTCCTCCTTGTTGTTGTTGTTGTTTGAGGTCTCTAATTACAAAGTCTTAATCTTTACCTAATTACCTATTTGAAGTATCAAGTTCACACCAGCTAGTGTATTTCCAAGGAGTTCCTGTCTTTCTCCCCATATACCCTGTAAAGTGCGAGCCACGATTGTGCAATGCAATATAGCTGCTGTGCTCTCTTTCTCCGAAGTTTTTTGTCTCTGATCTGCAGCACTGGAAGAGCTTTATAAAACCCATTTGATGGGAGCCCCTGCATGTTCCTTGGAGATCAAAATGAAAATGAATCCTCTACTACCTGGGAAAAAAAGCCTTCATAGCCCACCCCATGTAATACCTTGAAATAGTTTGTTTTCCCTTCTTGCTCTGATACAGCTCAGGAGCAGGTGCTGTTGTACTTTGTGCTTAATGTTGTGGGTGACAAAAGGACATGAAAATATTTTTTATCCTAAGTATGGATAGTGGTTGCCTTGGGTATTATTCAGTAACTGCTGTGCTTTCACTAATCAGCATCAGATTCAGAATTTAATTGTCAGCTGGTACATGTCAGAATTGCTTCGTATTCTAGCTAATTTCCAACAGGTTCTAAACAGTAGCTGCTAATGTCGAGACAGTTCAAAAATGGCAAAAACTTGATTTCCCTTTAATATCTTGAGGATCATATTCATGGGCACCAGGGAGTCTGGCAATAAATCTAATGGATCTTTGCCAGCATATTTAGAATAAACAAATTAATGCTAGCAACAGTTTTCTAACAGAAGATAATAAAGGAAATGGGCAAACAAATAAATGCAATGGAGAAGAAACATGCAGTCTCTGTAAGCAGATTGTTTTTGTGTTAAGTAGATGGAACTTCTTAAATGTAGGCAAGATTTTTAAATTACACAATTTTGCTAAATAACATAGTATTTGTCCCTATCATTAAGTGGTTATCTTTCTGTTAAGGCCAAAATTACATTTAAATGTGTTTTATTACAAAGAATCACTTTTCAGATTATTTACTAGTGAATATTTCTTTAATTGGACTGAGGGGCTGGGAGAGTGAGTCATCCCTAAGGTAGCCAGTTCCAGGCGGGTCACTGCAGGGTGAGATTAACTCCTGTCCCTGTACCGGCTCTGAGATCACGGAAGGACTCCTTGGGTGTTTGTACTGCACAGAATGATCACTACCTGATGTATTCCATGTACAACCAATCTCTCCTAACCTGTCCCAAACCCCTAGGCCAAATCCTTTTGGGGTGGGTGTGGGGAGATCTGACTGCACCTGGCAAACTTTGGCTGCTAAGCACAGTTGCAGAGCTGCGTATGCTGTTTGTCCTTTGAGTATTACAAAGCCTTTCTTTGTATGTAAATTTAGCAAAGGTCTTGAAATATAGAGTGAAAATAGAGGAATGAGCATTTCCTGCCTGCCTTTGCACCGTAGTGAGAGTCCTTGGTTTCTCACTATAGCATAAAAAGAATGGACATGTAACTTACTCTGAAATATAGATATATAAATTTAATTTTTAAAGAGAAATCATTTATAAGATGTCGCAAAATATACTTAACATATTTTTTTTACTGTGATACTTTAATAATTAGATAATAAATGCTATGAAATTCTAATGGTATTCTAATATTAACTAGGTTATTAAAAATAATTATTGCACAAACTTTGAATATTCTAACCTCAAGCTTTCACTTATGTTAAGAAGTCTTACATCTAAATAAAATAATTTTGTCCATTATATATCTAAATTGAAAAATTTGATGTTTATAGTATAGTTACCTTTCTATTGTATGTAAAATTGAAAAATGTATTTGTGATCATAATTGAACACCTATTTCAAGGCAATAAGAACTTTTACATTTTGTCAAGGATGATAAATTAGATAGAATATTTTCTCATAAAACTAGAATCTGAATCCAGAAACATATTTGCATATAGTACAGACAAAACAATAGATTTCATGTTTATTTTAATTTTGAAAAAATAGATATATCAAACATTTATAGTTCATAAAATGTTCAACAGATTAAAAGATTAGATTAGATTAACAGATTAGAAGTTAGTGAATGAGGGGCAGGTATTTGAAACAGCTGTTAAGATATTGCTTGGAGCCGGCGCCGCGGCTCGCTAGGCTAATCCTCCGCCTAGCGGCGCCGGCACACCGGGTTCTAGTCCCGGTCGGGGCGCCGGATTCTGTCCCGGTTGCCCTTCTTCCAGGCCAGCTCTCTGCTGTGGCCAGGGAGTGCAGTGGAGGATGGCCCAGGTGCTTGGGCCCTGCACCCCATGGGAGACCAGAAAAAGCACCTGGCTCCTGGCTCCTGCCACCGGATCAGCGCAGTGTGCCGGCTGCAGCGCGCCTCCGCGGCGGCCATTGGAGGGTGAACCAACGGCAAAGGAAGACCTTTCTCTCTGTCTCTCTCTCTCTCTCACTGTCCACTCTGCCTGTCACAAAAAAAAAAAAAAAAGATATTGCTTGGTACACTCACATCCTATATCAGAGTGCCTGGTTCAGGTCCCTGTTACTCTGCTTCCAATCTAGCTTCCTGCTAATGCGTACTAGGAAAGGCAGCAGAAGATGGCTCAAGTACTGAGGTCCTGTGTCTCCCACTGGAGAGACTTGGATTTAATTCTGAGATCCTGGTTTCACCTGGCTCAGGCCTCACTGTTATTGGGCATTTGGGTAGTGAACCAGTGGATGAAAGATCTTTTTGTTTGTCTTTGCCTTTCAAATAAAGTGAAAAATTAAAATTAAAATTAAAAAAGAAGGTAGCTAATGAGCTCTTCATAATTTTCTCAAAACTTTCATGTTCTTCAAATTTATACCCTTTTTGATCTTTTATTGAATGAAAATGATGTTTATAACAGATGGTACCTATTTAAAAATATTAGGTTACCATACTTAAAATAACTCATAACAATAACTATGAATTTCATCTAATAAAGGAAATGTCTTTTCTAAAGAACACCTAAATTACATTAAAACATCAAGAAGACTTATTATCTGGGGTGTGATAAAAACAAATAAGAGAGCAAACTATATATGTCTATTAGGTAGAAAGACTAGGGCTTAAAGGAAATTATATAAAGAATTAGCTGTGGGGAAAGTTACAAACTGAATGTGAAAAAAAAGCAGATCAGATCAAATCAAATTGTTCCTTTTTCAGATACATTGTATCTATTTGTAGATTATTTTTGAATCTATTATTAACAAAGTTTCACTTCTAAATGAATAATTTTGAAGGGTTTTCAGCAATGTCCAATGTGGGATTTACCTTAGAAATAATAATAAATTGGTAAAAAAAAATCCTTTTAGAATGTATCTTTAAGGAGTAAGTGTAAAACATTGACAGCCAAGAACATCTGCATTTAAATTAGACAATGGGAGTTGATAATAAGCTGATAAACTTTCCAGTTACTCCAGTGATATTGCTGTTGTTTAGAGATATTATACAGCTCTTGTTTAGAATTTACTTTTAAAAGCTAGTTATGAATCACATAAAAAATTTCTCATATTCTATTTCCATCTCATTCTTAACCAAATGTTATGACTCACCTTGATTATTTATATTGTATATGTATTTTTCATAGTCCTCCCTCCCCAAATAAAATTCACCTTTCGAGTATATTTAAAAGAATGGAATACAGTTCTGAAGGAAATTAAAAGGTGATTTTGATGTATTTAAGTAGCTGTTCGTGACAGTAAACCTGTAAATCACAAAATCACTGTTTTGAAAAATAAAAAGTGATTCTTTGAATGTGTAAGATTTAGTATTCTTAAGTGTAGTCCTGTTTCCTTTCACTTTCATGTGATTGAACTACTATAATATCATGAAAAAATTATTCTCACCATCCAGGGTTTTGTTTAAGGTCATTTGATTAGTTGAATATTTATTTGGCTTTTGCAGGAACAAAAGCAATTGGAAGGGATTAATGCTGTGGCTTAGTGGGTGAGGGGTGCTGCTGGCAACCCCCGGCAGCCAGTGCATGTGCCAGTTTGAGTCCTAGCTGCCCTACTTCTGACGTAGCTCTATGCTGGTGGCCTGGGAAAGGCAGCTGAGGATGACCTGGTGTTTGGGTCCCTGCTGCCCCCATCAGGGATATGGATGAGGCTCTTGGCTCCTGGCTTCAGCCTGGCTGAGCCCTGGCCTTTGTGGCCACCTGGGGTGTAGACCAGAGCATGGAAGCTCATTCACTGTCTGTCTCTCCTACTTTCTTTCTCCTTCCCTCTGTTCCTCTTTCTGTAACTTTGACTTTCAAATAGATAAATAAATCTTAAAAAAAAAAAAAAAAAGCAGTGAGTGAAACCTTGCTTGAAAAGAGCCTTTCTGGGTAGGCTCTTTGTGCAGCTGGTAAGAGGCACGTTAAGGGGTTGGTGCTGTGTGGCATAGCAGGTAAAACCACCATCTGCAGTGCTGGCATCCCATGTGGGTGCCAGCTTGAGTCCCGCAGCTCTACTTCTGATCCAGCTCTCTGCTAGTGGCCTGGGAAGGCAGTAGAAGATGGCTTAAGCCCTTGGGCCCCTGCACCTGCATGGGAGACCTGGAAGAAGCTCCTGGATCCTGGCTTCAGATCAGTGCAGCTCTGGCTGTTGTGTCCATCTGGGGAGTGAACCAGCAGGTAGAAGATCTCTCTCTCTCTCTCTCTCTCTCTCTCTCTCTCTCCTCCCTCCCTCTCTCTCTGTAACTCTGCCTTTCAAATAAATAAATGAATATTTTAAAAAAAGGCATGTTAATGCACACACATCCCATATCAGAGTACCTGAGTTTGAATCCTGACTCCACCCCTAATTCCACCTTATTCTTGGTGCCTACCCTGGGAGATAGCAGATGATGGCTCAAGTAGTTGAGTCCCTGCCACCCACGAAGGATACATGGACTAAGTTTCTGGGTTTCTAGCTTCATCCTGGCCTAGGGTGCCTGTTGAATGTATTTGAGGAGTGAACTATTGGATGGGAGATCTCTCTATCTATCTTTGTCACTTTACATTTAAAATTTTTAAAAATGACAGGTAAGCAAATAAGTTACCAAGTAAATAAAAGGACTTCTCCATGCTCTTTAATTAATTTCAATAGAAGCTTTACTTTTTAAAAATATTTTTATTTATATGAGATGAACAAATTTCATGTATTTCTTATATACAAATTTGGAGTATAGTGGTACTTCCCACCCTACCCTCCATCCCCCGCCATGCTCCCACCCTCCCTCCTGCTTCCTGTCTTATTTTGCATTTTCATTTTTACAATAACACTTTCAGATTATTTTATAATCGTAAGTTTAAAACCCTCAACTAAGTGAAGAATTCAACAAATAAGAAGAAGAAGAAGGAAAAAAAACACTGTTCCTCAACAGTAGAAACAAGGGCTGTAAACAGTAGTCAAATCTCAGAATGTCAATTTTGCTCATATACATTGCATTTGTTTTGTATCTTATTAGTTACCTCTGATGAGGGAAGGCATGATATTTGCCTTTTTTGGGGACTGGCTTATTTCACTAAGAATAATTGTTTCCAGTTGCATCCATTTTGTTGCAAAAGACGGGATTTCATTCTTTTTTTATGGCTGGGTAGTATTCCATCATGTATATATACCACAATTTCTTTATCCAGTCATTAGTTGATGGATTTCTGGGTCGATTCCAACTTAGCTATTACAAGAAGTCTTTGCCTATGCCAATGTCTCTCAGAGTTTCCCCAATGTTCTCCTCTAGTAATTTGGTGGTATCAGGTCATAGATTTAGATCCTTGATCCATTGTGAGTTGATTTTTGTATAAAGTATGAGATAGAGGTCTTGTTTCATACTTCTTCATGTGGAGATGCAGTTTTCCCAGCACCATTTGTTGAAGAGACTGTCCTTTCTCCAGGGATAGATTTTAGCTTGTGTGTCCAAGATTAGTTGATTACAGATACTTGGATTGATCTTTGGAGTTTCTGTTCTGTTCCGTTGGTCTACATGTCTGTTTTTGTGCCAGTACTTGGCTGTTTTGATTTTAACTGCCCTGAAGTAATTCTTGAAGTCTAGTATTGTGATTCCTCCAGCTTTGTTTTTGTTTAAGATTGCTTTAGGGTCTCTAGCAAACAGGGGTAATTTGTTTTCTTTCTTTACAATTTGTATCCCTTTTATTTCTTTTCCTTGCCTAATAGCTCTGGCTAAAACTTCCAGGACTATATCCAATAGCAGTGGTGAGAGTGGACATCCTTGTGTGGTTCTGGATCTTAATGGAAATGTTTCCAGCTTTTTTGGGTTCAGTATGATGCTGGCTGTGGGTTTGTCATCTGTTACTTTGGTTGTGTTAAGAAATGGTTCTTCTGTACCCACTTTGCTTACGGTTTTCATCATGAAAGATGTTGTATTTTATCAAATGCTTTCTCTGCATTTATTGAGATAATCATATGGTTTTTTCTTTAATTTGTTAATGTGATATATCACATTTAGAAGCTTTGCTTTTTACTACTTAATCTTGGGTACCACATTTTGTAAACATTAGGTCAATTGGTGCAGGTTAAATTTATTTTCATGTATTTATCACATGGACAAGACCATGTTTCGATCAGTGGTGGATGACTGTACAAAAGTTCTTCAAAAGAATACATGGAAAGTGAATATTATGAAAAACTTATGCATGGATTTTTTTGTTGCAAAAATATTTTGCATCAAAATAAACTTAGTCTTTAGTTCCATTTTTCTACAAAGTATTTGAAGTAATTTTGTGTCTAGTGTTTTTTGACTTTTATTTATTTTTATTGGCATCTCATATTAGTATGATTTATTTGTTACAACTAATGAACACTCAAATTTCCCTATTTTTTTAAATCCAAGCTCCCTCAATCCCTCCCACCCCTTTTATCCTCACTATTCTGTGTTCAAATGAGTTGTTTGGTTTTATTTTTGTTTTAGCTCTCACATGTGAGGGTTAGAGTATAGTATTTGTCTTTCTGTGCCTAGCTTATTTAACTTAATATGATGTCCTCCAATTTTATCCATTTTGCTACAAATGACAATGTTTCATTCTTCTTTATTACTGAATTGTATTCCATTGTGCATATATACATCATATTTTCTTTATTTGTTCTTCTGATGGGCTATTTCGAAAAGACAGAAAATATGAAATATTGATGTGGATGTGAAGAAAGAACTCTCATACACTCTTGGTGGAAATGTAAATGGGTACATCCACTATGGAAAATAGTGTTTCATTTCCATATTTTGATTGGATGTTGAATGTCAGATACTCACTCTGTTATGTTTAGATTTCCTGGCATTTGACTGAATAGTTCAACTTTGGTGAGACAGAGAGAAATTGTGTTTTTAGAAAAGTAACCATTAGAGAATAGATTACAGGGATACTTACTCATAAAGTGATGTCTGAACCTCTTATTCCATTTTAGTCAGTTTTCCCTGTGTCATCTCAAAGACACTATTTAAATTCATTTATGTATTTGATTAGTACAATATTTATTAAACACCTACTATATTCCAAATAATTTTCTAGGGATGACGGAAATAGCTATACAAAACAATTTTCCCATTGAGTTTGCATTCTGGTGGGAGATATGATAGTGATTCTTGAAGATACTGTAATTTATTTGTGAGTGTTGTTTCTGTGTATTGACAAAATATGAATGATGATCCCAGTGTAGTAGAACCTCATTGGCATAATTTGATGAACTTCATAAACTGTTTCACAGCAGAGGGTACCTGTTACTCAGTTTGAGCAAATTCAGACAATTTGAATGTCTAACAACCAGTGTATTTTCAGTGTTGTTATTTATAGTGGATTTAAAGAATGGCTGAACACCTTAGATTTCCCAGTAGTTACCATAAAATGTATCACAGGGGAACAAGTTTGGGTGTTATATGCTTTTAGGAAATAATGCATGTGAGGAACCAGTACAGGAACAATAATTTTGGCATAATGTTTAACAAAGGCTACAGGCTTTAGTACTCCGTTATCTGCACATTTAAAGGGAGATAGGAAGCATCAACTAAGTCATTAGTTGGTATTCCCTTGCTGTGAGACTACCTCTACATTTTTACCATCCTTCTACAGCACAGAGATAAAAATTGAGTGAATATTATCTGTGTGTGTGCTCATGAATGAGATTCTACAAAAGCATGAAAAATATTCTTACCATTAAGGAGGCATTGGCAAAAATTCCTTTATTTCTTCAAGGCCATTTGTTTAGCAGCATATTGACCCGGCTTTCACAATACAGTAGTATCAACAGTAGTTGGAATCCTGCCTTAGAGGCTTCCCCAGTGTGACCTCACATGACTCTGTCCCAATCAGATGTCACACTGCCAGTCACCAGCTACATACCTCTAACAGGGCAAGGACTGTGACGTATATATGCATCTCTTTCACCTTCCACAGCCGCCCTCAAGCATACAATAGTGCCTCATGCATGGA
The DNA here is from genome assembly GCF_051225735.1 of Oryctolagus cuniculus. NCBI lineage: Eukaryota > Metazoa > Chordata > Mammalia > Lagomorpha > Leporidae > Oryctolagus > Oryctolagus cuniculus. The sequence continues at coordinate 99,724,600 of NC_142871.1, read as the reverse complement.
GCACCCTTATGTTTTTACGAATTGACTGGCAAAGAGCTGTAAAGAGCCTTTTCTTCCTTGCCTTCTATTGTTAACAATTTTCCTTGAGTGACTCTCCTGAGAAACAGATTGCCCTGGCAGCCAGCACCTACATTTTCTCCAGTAGGTATCCACAATCTTATAAGAGAATTCTGATGTCTAAGAGGATATGAATAGTTAATTATGTTACAAACGTAAGCCTCATCCTTTCACTGGTCTGCATGCTCTGCTTGCCAGTTTCCATCAGCAGTTGGTGGCATTAAGCAGCAGCTGCCTTCTCTTTATCTTGCTTTTCACTTGGAGATTTGGGAGCTAAGCCAGGTCTTGAGACTCTTCCCTTCTGCTCCTTCTTATGGTCTTATTTGAAATCCTTTCAGTGATTTGGGGTACCAAGAGAAGGAGGGACTTGAAAAACAATGATAGTTTCTCCTCACTCCCCAGTACAAGATCTGTTTTCAGCCTGATTTTGTATGTTCTTGTGTTTCATTAGTTGCTCTTTTGTGATGAAATTTGAAATTGTTTTAGCTTTGTTTTCTAAAAATAACTCCAAAAACTGTTACAAACATGGGTATTAAGTGTAGTCAATGAAAAAAAAAACATGCTAAAGAATTGGAGAAGGGTATTTGTTCAACCTCCATTCATTCATTCATTCATTTATTCAATAACTAGTGACTGAACATCTCCATTTGTCAGGATCTCTGGGGCACAAAATGATGAACAAGACATAATTCTACTTCCTTAGAACATGCAGTTTAGATGGGAAATTGTAATCTTTCCCTGAGCAACAGAAACCTGAACTCAGATGTTTAGACGTGTACAATGCCACATTTCCAGACAGGAAAGTATTCTGTCTTCGCTGTGAGAAGTTATTTTGGAAGACTAATACAGTATACATTGAGGGAAGAGTTAGAAGCAGAGATCTCTCCAGACACATTCTATCTTCCACTTCCAAAAACACCTCCCCCCTTTCATGGGTTCCTCTGAGTGTTTCCTAAACTTCACTAAATAATGATAAAACAACAGAAAAATTCATTAACCAAAGTTCATCTCTATGAAAGTAATACTGCATTCAGTTCTCAAAGCAATGAGATGCTGTAGATATTTTACTGATGAGAATTCTAGGCACTAAATGCCCATGCCAAGGAAGAGCTCAAAGCCAGGTCTATGTGACTGCAGAACCATGCGCTTTGAAAGTCTTAACTTTGGAGCCTGCTGCTTAGAGACTCTTCTCTCTGAAGGTCACATCTCACCTTGGCAGTTACGACCCAGTGGACCCTCTTATGTCCTCTCTGTTAACTCCCTTCCTTCTTCAGACAATCCTCAAGGATTGAAAAATGCAGTGTTACTTCCTGACAGCAACCCCTAGATCTCTAGACCTCTCCAAGGCACTCACTCAAAGATTGACAGCCCAGACTTTGAGCCCCATGGCTTAATACCATAGAACCGGGGTCTATCAAGAGTCTCTTATTTTTCTTCATTCATTCTCTTCCTTCCTATGTCTGGTATGTAAAATAAACTCTGGTAGTGACTCAGAAATGTTGAGTCAAGGTTAAAAACGTGATTCAAAGCCACATCTGTTCAGCGCTCAACACAGTGATCATTATTCTAGCATTTGGCCTCTGGAGTGTCCTGTTTCCCATCATGAGAGACATCAGAAGTTGTGCATTCGAGTCACTGTGTTAGTTTTTTACAATTTTATTATCTTTTCCATTGCTTTTTTTCTGTTATAAGTGCAAGCTCACTTAACCTTCTGGTAGTTTTCTTGCTTTTTAATCTACCATGGAATGAATAATTGGATTTTAAAATGTTTTTTCACACAACATCTAAATGAGACATGACAAGATTCTCAGAGAAGGAATTCTCTATGAATTAATTGCATTAACTTAAGTTTCTGAATCTACCAAATATATTATTGTTCCCCACCTTCTCAAAAACTTTTTGATTGTCTATGAACTATATCATATCATTTGTGTTGCCAAGTCCTTGGAGTAAGTGATTGGTGGAGATATTTGTTTTTCTCTCGTTCCCACAGATTCTAGGAAAGATTTATGATTTTCTTAATTTCTTTCATATTTATCCATTTTCCAACCAAAGGAGTTACTGCTATTGTGTAAAATTCTTTTGATAAGTAAACCATTAGTATGAAGTGATATGTGATGTTTGATGTGATCTGTAATTGCTATATTCATAAAAATCCCAGAAATGTACAGTGATAAGGAATTTTAGAGATTAGTTTGCTGGCCTTCTTATTTTCAGATTGAGAAAATGCAGACCATGGAGATTAAAGGATTTGTTCAAGGTCTCAGACAGAGTAGACCCAGAACCAGGAGAAAATCCCAACCTCTGGATCTTGGTCCATTATTTTCCTTCTCTCAACACATATTTCTTCTTAAAAAGAGTCAGGAGTATGTATTAAATGGTTATAGACTTCATATGTAAGTTTTACTGTAGAATAGTTAGTTAGTCTTTTGTAGGTTAGTATCCTGTGGAGGACACAGCAGCAAAGTAGAAAGTATATGACTTCAGAAGCCAGGAAGACAATGACCCACAATGAGTGCTGTCATCTTCTAGCTACATGATATGGGAAGAGCTATTTAGTCCCTCTGAACTTCAGTGTGCTACTCTATAAAATGGAAATATAATACTAAACAAGAATAGTTTTTGACTTTGACAAAGGAATTAATATGAAAATATAGTGCTTAAAACAATGCATTACATATGGTAAAAATCCAGTAAATAAGATGTACAGTTCTCAGATATCTTTCTCTTTATCAAAAACTGGTAGTTTTTCCTTAATGTTTAAAATGGTGACTTTTATTATGTTATTATTTTCTATATATAATGAATCTTATAAGTTGAAATATTTTCATGTTTTTTTAAATCTTGCATGGATTGGAAAAGAGGGATGGTAGCTCTATACGAAGACATTTGAAGTAATAGATACCATTGCCAACCATTTCTCAAAGCATGGTCTTTCACATGCACATCAAATTCATCTGTGGGGACTGCTTGAAAAGGAAGGTTCCTGGGATCCATGACAGACCTAGGAGGTGAAGATCTCCAGCGACAAAGGAGTCTGTGAATCTCTATTGAATAACAAATTCAACATATGATTTCTACCATTATAATTCTTGAGACTCACTACTATAGATAAGTCATTCTCAATGTCAGATCTCTTGATCAAAAATGCGAGTATTGCTTTAATCATGCTGTTTTATTTCCCTGTTTAAAAAAAAAAAAAAAAACTTCAGGAGCTCTCACTAATCTTTAATTTGACAACAGTCATCTCCTGTCAGGCTGTGTGAACTCTCCAGTCCTTGCTGTTATGGACAGAAAGTGTCCCCAGGAAGGTGTCCATGTCTTAGTGCCCAGAATTTGGGAATATGGTACCTCATATGACAAAGAGACTTTGCTTACTACTTACTTGAAGTAAGGCTCTTGAAACAGGGAGGCTACCCTGGATCATCCAGGTAGACCCAATGTCATCACAAGACAGGAGAACCAGAGTTAGTACATGACAACAGAAGCTAGAGACTGGAGTGATACCAGGAAGAAGTCCCGAGCCAAAGAAGACACACAACCTCTGTGAGCTGAAAAGGGAAAGAAGAAGATGGCCCCCTCAGAACCTACAGAAGAAGCCAGCCCAACGGATGCCAGACTTCAGCTGTGTGAGACCAACCTCCAGAACTTTGAGATAATAGGTCTGTGTTATTTTAAGCTACTAAGTTTAAAGTGTCTTCTTACAGAAGCAACACAAAACGGGTACCTTTGTTTCTCCAAGTACAGACCTCATCTTTCCAGAGCCTTGGTTCCTGTCTCACTGGTTCCTGCCTGCACCCTAGGCTGGCCTTGCCCCTTCTCACCTCTGACCGTGCTGCTTCCTTTTACTCTCCCTCTGTCCCTTATTTCTACCAATTTTCTGATGTTCTCAACAAGAACTTTCTCCTATTTGCCTAAAGGCCTCTTTTGACTCTCCCAGCCAAGAATGAAGGCTATCAGAATTTGTGCAATGTGTTGGGACTCTATGATAGATTCTGTCCAAGACAGGGTAAGTGTAAGACCTCTCGAATCAGAGTGGCTGAGTTTAAATCCTGATTCTGCCACATTATCTTGGATGAGGTTTTTTTTTTTTTTTTAACTCTCTTATATCTCATTTTCTTTATTTTTATCAATCTTTTTGGAGTTGGAGGTTTAGAGATGCCCCAGATTGAAGCAGATTGGCACAGTGGCTGAATAGATTTAGGACTCCACCTGTGTGGGCAATCATATGAATTATGATTAGGTATGTCTCTGTCACAAAGAGCTATTTGTACCATGTTATTTGTAATTTAATGTGTTTGTATTTCTGCTTCTCCATTAATTCCATAGTAATAGCCTGATAATAATTAAGACAACAACAACAACAACAATATACTAACAATAATTATGGCACAGTGGTATAGCTAAAGGAGCTTCAGTTTTAGCAGACTTTTCTTTCAGTTCTGGCTTTACAATTGACTGGTCATTTAGAAATAAAAAATAAGCTTTTTAATCTTTAAAATGTGAATACTAATGGCATTTACCTCTTAAAGTTGATCTCAGAATTAAATAACAAATTTAAAATCTTAACAGGATGCCTATACATAGTAGAAATTCAGTACACAATTAAACCATTATTAATGATTATTGTTACTTAATTTTCTTTTTACCTGTTCTTATTCTGTTAAAATAAATCTTTTTAACCCCATTACTTTGTGTGTGGCAATAATATGAGAAAAGGGAGGAAGAATAATAGATATGCAGCTGATATTTAATGTCATGCTTTGCTTTCACATAAAAGATGTGAATCCCACAGTTTTTTAGAATTTTCTGTTATAGCAAAGCTCACACCACAAAACAGTGTGGAAAACACATAAAGCTGGCTTGCTTCCTTCTCTTTTTTCCCTTCTTCCTCTCTTCCTTCCTTCTCTTTCTTTCATCTCAGGTAATTGGGTGAATAGTTTGGATTTTTAAGTACTTTGAATATATTGGATTTTTGGGAAAATTTTGGCCAAAAAAATCTATGACTCAATACATTGCCATTCATCATCCCCTTGCCTTTACAACCCTTCATGCTATTTTAGTGCAGATGAGAGCTCTCCTATCACAGCTAATTTGAATTCATTTTTCAAATGAGCTTATGAGTTACTATGCTAAAATTAAGGCCTATTATATCTTCTGCACTTCCTTAGTCTGCTAATATTGTAATATGATTTTTAAGTAATTGAGTTTCTTTTGACATGCTTTCTTATTTAGAGACTCGGGCTTATTGGCAAGTCTTTTATCTCTAAAGATGTTTATATATTTTATGTAGATATTTCTCCATGGTTGGTTGTCTAATTATTTTAAAAATACTTGGAATTAATTTTTACTTAGCATATAAAATACCTCCATATGACCAAGGAAGAGTGATAAAATAGCAGTAGAAAAATTTGTGGTAATGACTACTTTTGCCATCAGAAGTGAGAGGAAAAATCAAGCTAATTCCTATTTTTTTTAAAGAAAAGAATATGTATGCTTGATTGTACTAATGTATTTGCCCCAGCATTTGCCTCTTGGCATCTATTATTTTTCAAGCATAGAAATATTACCTCCTCTTCTTTTTCTTTTTTTCAAAGGAAGTTATAATTTATAAATAGCTTAGAGGATCAAACATCCTGAAAGGTAACTGAGCATTGCTCCCCTGAACTGTGGGATAGTCTGTCCTTTGTGTGTTCTTCCTAGAATACAAAAGGGGTAAGCACAAGGATTGTATCCTCTCCCTGGAAAGTTTGTGTAGTAACCCAGTGACTTAGAAAATTGTCCATTTTGCTTTGAGGAGACATTCTCTGGACTCACACACATACCACAAGAGGATTTAACGTGAGAAATAGAGAATTAACTTGACAATGTGTAAAACATTTGCTCTGTTGGGAAATTTATGCCCCATTGTGTTCCCCCTTGGCCACCATGCCTGAGAGCCATGGCTGAGCAGTGAGAGTCAGTGCTGAGTGAAGCCCATGCTGCTTTATAGACTTGGTGATGTTTGTTTTTACTCATGAGTAAGCAGCATCTCATGCTTACACAAAATGTCTGTCTGTGTTCCCTCACTGTGTGTCTCTGTCAATTACAAAGAACTATTTGAAGTCAGGTAGAAAATACATTGTTTAACTTATCCGAGGCTTCAGTGCAATAATACAAATTATGGGGTCCCTTATATGGTTGCATTAGAGAAGAGAAACAATATAAATGACTCAGTGTAATGCTAATAAGATATGGTCCATCTGCAATTAAATTAGCAACATAGCTTTAAAAAAAACTATTTCATATAAACTCAAGACCATTCATCAGTTATAATTTTTACCTATTTTTACCTAAGCATTCACTTTTTAAAAATCCCCCATTGAAGAAACATGGAGTCTTTCCAAAAAGATTTTTAAGTGCCGTATCAAATTACAATGTAATTTCTGACAAAATGACATTGAATTATACTAAAATATACATAAATTATATATTCCTCATTTTGGTAAACTCTTAACACACTTACTAAAGGTCAAATGACAATCAAATTTTTTGTGTATGCTTAAACAAGTTTCCCAAAAAGTGTCTGATCATATTAATTGCAGAATTTTTTTGAGAATGGCTACCTGATTGATTTAAAAATATTAGTATTTGTGGGAGTAGTCATCTAGCCTATCAGCTAAGAGGTATTACGAACAAAGTCTGGCTCATGACTTCAGCTTTGTGCCAACACAGATTCTCGGAGGCAATGATAAAGACTCCAGTAATTAGATTCTGTCTATCTCATGAGAGACCTGGATTACCTTCCTGGTTCCCAGCCCCAGACCACAGCCCAGCTCTGGCCTTTGTGAGCATTTAAGGAGTGAAGTAGCAAATGATAGTGCCTTCTCTGTTAATCTGTCTCTTCTCTTTCCTTCTCTTCCTCTATCCCTTTCTTTCTTTCTTAAAAAAATAAATAATATGAAAGAAAAAAGAAGAAAATTAATAAAAACAGTATGTGATGGGGCATGACTCTTGAATTAGTAGGAAAATATAACTTTCATAAGAATTATTTTTAAGGTAAGACTCATAAGAATTGAGAATATAATGGTAGTTTTCACAGCCTGGGAAGAGGGTAGATATGGAAAGGGAAGAGGCTGATCAAAAGATAATTTTAGTTAGATGAGAGGAATAAGCTTTAGTGGTCTATGGCAGAGATTGGTGACTACAGTAGATAACAATGCACTGCACATTTCAAAATTGCTAGAAGAGTAGATTTTAAATGTTTTCACCCCAAAATGGTAAGTAAGTGAAGTGATGGATGTGTTAATTAGTTTGGGTTAATCATTCTACAGTGTAATGCTATGTCAAAACAGCATACTGTATCCCATAAATAAATAAAAATAATCACTGTAAATATTTATTTATTTTTATTTATTTGACAGGCAGAGTTATAGACAATGAGAGAGTGACAGAGAGAAAGGTCCTCTATCCAATGGTTCACCTCCCAAATGGCCGCAATGGCCGGATCTATGCCGATCCAAAGCCAGGAGCCTGTTGCCTCCTCCTGGTCTCCCATGCAGGTGCAGGGGCCCAAGCACTTGGGCCATCCTCCACTGCTTTCCCAGGCCACAGCAGAGAGCTGGACTGGAAGAGGAGCAAACGGGACTAGAACCCGGTGCCCATATGGGATGCTGGCGCCGCAGGTGGAGGATTAACCAAGTGAGCCACAGCGCTGGCCCTTACAATGATTATTTATCAATTAGAAATTTAAAGAGAATTATTTTAATCATTAAATATAGCATAACCTAGTTATTTTTATTCTTAATAGATCCTATATTTTGGATTAGATATTTAAATTTTACAGTGAAATACTCTATAAAATCACCCATACTTTTTTCAGACATTTTATTATATAACAAAATGGATACATCATAGTCTTTTCTTTTTTTAAAAGATTGTTTTCATTTAATTGCTTGAAAGGCAGAGTTATAGAGAAAAAGAGAGAGAGAGAGAGAGAGAAAAGGAGAGAGAGGGAGAGATACAGGTATCTTCCATCTCTGGTTCTCTCCCTCAATGGCTGCATCAGCCAGAGCTGGGCCAGTCTAATGCCAGCAGCTCCTTCCAGGTCTCACCTGTGGGTGATGGTGTCCCAAGCACTTGGGATATCTTACACTGCTTTCACAGCCACATTAATAGGGAACTGTATCGGAAGTGTCTCAGTGGGATTCCAGCAATGCAGGTGGTGGCTTAACCTGCTACACCACACTGCCAGCCCCAGTCTTTTAGTACAGTTTAAAATGTCTTGTGGTGCCGAATGAATGAATTCTTTGTGCATAAAAATTCTCATCCCTATGATTTAAGAAAATGTGAAATTTTGTAAAGAAAATTTAATAATAACATGATCCTTTAGTTATAAAAGAAACCCAGGCACTTACAAGTACATATGAAATCTGTCCTATTAATATTACCATGTTCTCACAATAAATGGGGTATTTTCACTAATTTTAAGTGATCAACAGGGTTCCTTTTAAACTTCTTTGCCAAAGGTGACTGCCAGTGCAGAAGAGACAAAAGGGAAGATTAGAAAAGGTGTTAAATGGAGAATAGATTATGGAATTATATTGAATAAGCACATAGGAAATCTAACTGTCTATAATGCTAGTTATTCTAGTTAAAGAAAGGAAAGGATAATGAGGGGAAAATGAAGGGAAAGGATATAAAATGCAAATACAAAGGCAGATGAAACACTTCAATTCCAAAGCATGTTTATTAAAGAGGGGCTGTTCAAATCACTCTTAGTCATGACATGTAGGCAAGGGATTTCATTTTGAAATGTAAGTCAGTTGGTTCACTACTATAATGATTCAGTCTTTAAACAATAAAATGTTGTCTTGAAATAGAGCAAGTGTAGCCATTAATTTTTAACTGGGGTGAACTGTATTCCCTTGTAGTACAACGGGATCTCTCTGTGACCTGCCATGGTGCAGGAGGGATGCAGTGTTCTGAGCAGTGACATCTCCCACAGAGTCACTTTTAGCTCATTGGCTAGAGATTTCCACTTTTCATCCTGATCAAAATTTATGGGGAAATAAAAAGTACAGAAAATATCAAACCCAGCTCTGAGATAATGATTTCCAGCTAATGGAACATTTTCATTTCGTAATATCTGAACTTTATTTTCAATGTTAAATAAAGATGTTTTCATATTAAAATTCATTTATGGTATTTATTTGTGCACTGTACCTACATCTTAGAGAAATTTCCTATTATTTTCTGAGGGACAGCCTCTTAATTTCAGAATTTTTCTGAATCGTTTTGTACTTTTATAGAAATATCCAAAAAAAGCGATGATTTACAGCAAACACCTCTGAAATGTCAAAATTAATATCTAGTAACTTATTCCTTCAATAATCTTTGGATTCTTAGATTCTTAGATTGAGATGTTAGTTAACTGTTGCTGCAATAATACTGCATAATGGATTTCCAAAACCTGAGGGCCGTTCAGGAAGCATTTGTTTCTTCCTCACAGATTCATTGGGATTGGCTGGGGTTTGGCTGATCTCAGCTGCCTCTAACTGCAGTTGGCTTTAAGTTGCAAGATAGGACTAGGTCCACTGAACCTTTCTTTCAGATTTCTTGACCAAGAGCTTTGTGAACCATCATTTTTTTTATGAAAAGAAAAAAAAGAGTAAGTAGATCAAAGCACAATCCAGCAAGAAACTCTGCTCTTGTACACTTGTCAGAGAAAGTCAGATGGCAAAGTCTAACATCAACAAGGAAAGAAAATATGCTTTAATTCTTGAGGGAGAGTCTACAAATTCACACTGTAGATGACATAAATATGGGAAAGTGAAGAACTGGGAGCAGTAGTGTCATCTGCTGCGCCCCACATTCTAAATCACAGTTATTCACATACAGAAAACACCTCAGTCCTAACAAACTACTTTCCACATACTTCCTAGAATCATCATTGATTTATGGAATCATATTTGAACTCCAGGATCTTAAGATTTATGCCAGTCTAACTCTTGATTTGGAGACACATGAATTTAAAAGAGACCTTACCTAATCCTACCCTGCCCCCGCACACACTCCTAACCTGTAATTGTGGGTGTTAGTGCTATGTGACTCTCATTGTCCCCTTTATGTATAGGATGTATATTATCATTATTCTATGAATGCTTTATTCAAAAGGCAGGAGAATAGTGAGAGGCCCTGGTCCACAGCTAGTCTAAAAATCCCACTGGACAAATGTTCCCAGGTCCCTCTGCCTAAGAAGAAATGTTCTTTGATTAGGTAATGATCCTGCTCCCTAGGCATGAGCTGTTGAGGAAGAGAGGTTGTATCAGTGGTTGCCTTCATAAATAGTATCCCCAGGCATATAGAGATAGCTTCTTTATCTTCAACATTGTCAATGTTATGTTAACACGCGTTTTTAGAATTTTGCCAATTTCCTAAGTGTAAATGAAATTGTGTTTCGTTTTAGTGTTACTATCATCATCATCATCATCATCCAATAGACAGACACACCAAGAATCCACTGTTTCACTCCCTAGCTGTCCACAGTGGCCCTGGGCAGAGTTACAACTCAACCTGGTCTTTCATGTGAATGATAGGAATCCAACTACTTGGGCCATCACTTGCTGCCTCCCAGGGTCAGCATTAGTAGGAAGCTGAAATCAGGAGTGGAGCTGGGACCTGGGCATCTTAACTGCCATCAACCTGTAGAGCAGACACCTGCCATGTAAATATTGTATTATGAATGAGGGATAACTTTTTTCATGTATAAGAGCTATTTACACTTTTTTAAAGGAAATTAACTTTCTTTCACTGAGCTAGGTCCTATAGGGTTGTTGCTTTTGTCTTACTGCTTCAGTAGACATTAGGTAAGTAAATATTTTGTAGAAGCTGGATACATTCCAAATAAATTAGTTCTTTTTATTTATTTATTTGACAGGCAGAGTGGACAGTGAGAGAGAGAGAGAGAGACAGAGAGAAAGGTCTTCCTTTTGCCGTTGGTTCACCCTCTAATGGCCGCCGCAGCTGGTGCGCTGCGGCCGGCGCACCGCGCTGATCCGATGGCAGGAGCCAGGTACTTATCCTGGTCTCCCATGAGGTGCAGGGCCCAAGCACTTGGGCCATCCTCCACTGCACTCCCTGGCCACAGCAGAGAGCTGGCTTTGAAGAGGGGCAACCGGGACAGAATCCGGCGCCCCGACCGGGACTAGAACCCAGTGTGCAGGCGCCGCAAGGCGGAGGATTAGCCTATTGAGCTGCGGCGCAGGCCTCCAAATAAATTATTTCTTGCTAGGTTAATTGAATTTAAATATTTTCATATTATTGAGTTTGCTGATAGTTTAAAAAGTGGTTTATAATTTTATTTTTCTTTAATATGTTAACGAATTTATCAATTTTTATTTTATGGTTTCTAGATTTTATGTTATAGAAAGATTTCTCCCAACTTCAGGGTTATAAAAAGAGTTTTGTATTTTCTTGTAGTATTTTTATTATTTCATCTTGTTATAATTAAGCACTGATCCTTTCAGAATTTGTTCTGGTGTATTTGTGAAATAGGGATTATCTTTTTTTATATATGGCTACCCCATATTTCAACATCATTTATTATATAATTGATCTTTTCCCCACATTTATGAAAAGGTACTTTGTCATAGGCCAAAATTCTCTTTATTTTTGTGTTTCTGAACTCTATGTATTTTCTTTAAATTTACATTTCTGTAATTACTAAGTCTTTATGGTATTTTGTTACATTGTAGAGTTACTCATTCCTCATTACTCTTTCCCCCAAGTTTTCCCAGCTGCTCTTCTTTATCTAAATTTTCATATAAATTGTAAAATGACCTTATTTGATTCTGAGGGAAAGAAAGGTGCTGACTTTCAGAGTGTCATTGCATTTACAAATTAGCTGTGAGAAGATGAATGCCTTTATGGTAAGTTCTCCTATCCAGGCTCATGGAATATATTTCTATTTGTTCAATTTGTATTTCATATCATATCCATAAGACACATTTTAAAAAGTCTTATTGATGTGGTTTTTATGCATTTCTCCTTAAATGCCTTTCTTTCTGATTCTACTTACAGTTTAGCATATGTGATAAGAGGAAAAACTTGATAGTTTTAACCCTGGCTCTGTCTCTAGATTCCTGTAGGACTAGAAGAAACAGACAGAAAATGTTGTAGAATGTAGATGAAAGTTTTAAGTGAAAATGAGGGCACAGGTGGGTGGGGAAGTACACTGATGGTAACTAGCTTTTGTCATCCTATCCAATAACAGCCACCAGATTTGTCTGGCACACCGAATGAGCAAAGCACAATGTACATCTTGGAAGGCAGAACAGTTGTCATTTGGATGCAAAGAAATAAGTGGATCCAAGAATTTTTTATCAGTTCGGCTTGGCTGTGTGTAATAGCTGTCCCAAATAGCAACCCCTTCAACACAATAGAGATTTATTTTTCTCTCATGTAAATGAGTTCTGGGTTTAGGTGCTCCAACATCGGTATGGTATTTCTATAAACATCTATGATCCAGTCTCCTTATTTCTTTTTTCCACTACTATCCTTCATGCGTGATTCCATTCTCAACTTTGCCTCATGGTTCAGTTGTCTGCCTGAGCTCGTGCTAGCATGTCCATTTCAGGGATGACAAAGAAAGAGGAACAGGGTAAAAATGTGTGTGCCCTCAAATTAAGCCTATCTGCTTCAAATGCCTTTTCAGAAGTCCCATTCTTTTTCACTCATCCCGACGTTAATTGTGCCAGTGGCTTCTCACAGCAATATAGAGATTCTATTACTAGGAGACAACTTCTTGTCCCTGCTACAGGAAATGAACACACTTTTTGAATCTCCCTACAAGGAATATTGAAAAAGGAAAAAGAAAATACTATTGGGCAAACTTTGATTATTTTTCAGCTTTTAGGATAACTTAAGGCAATTTGGTATACAGAAAAGCCTAAACAGGTCATCATTGCTTTGGTCTTGTACTTTTTTAGCTCTAATACGCTTTCAAGAGTAATTGAACCACATGTTATCTTTTTCTTCTTTAGAATGGGGGAACCTCAGTAAAGGGTAAAACAGTCCTTGAAGAGGACAGTTTTTACAGGGGTCACAAAGATGACCAAAAATAGACCCTGCCTTGAGTAATATACAACCTAGTACATGAGGTAAATAGAGACTTCCAGTGTGGGGTGCTGAGTGATTTTACAGAAGTGAGTGTTGGGTGAGAGGGAACACATTCTAGAGAGATGAGCAGCATCAGAAGGTGAAACTGAACTGAGTCTTGAAGGAGAAGTTGCAGAATAAACTGGAGGGTGCAGGTGGAGGGAGAACTGACTTTGTAGGCTAAAGAGAGGAGCTAATGGGCAGAGAGCTGCCCAGCAGGAATACAGCATATGTGAAGTCTTACAAATGATATTTGCCACCTTTAATACCATTTAAGTTCATCCTATTTGGGAATGATTAAAGAATTGAGAGCAATGAGGAAACCGCAGGGACTAGATCATGGAGGACCTTTGAGCCAAGCAAGTTCTTGAGGACCAACGCAAGGTAGATTTGCTGGGAAGTAGGGGTGAGGAGTTAATGAGCACTGGAGAAGGTAAATATAAGATGTCTTCAAGCAGTGAGGCTCACTGGGTCAAGAAGAGGTAAAACTTTAAAAAGATAGAAGAGATTTGGGCAAGTTTTGGTACTGATAAGAGCTCTTCAATGATGGAAGATAATATAAAAGAGTCAACAGATATTGAAGTAAAATTCTGAAAAGTCAGAAGCAAGAGGAATTTAGCGCACATGTGGGAGGATTAACCTTTCAGGGAGGAGGAGCAGGTCTTATGGTGTACAAGTAGGAGAGGAGACCTGGATGAGTGATAAAGAAGCTTATAGGTGCCAGGATGATGACTTTTGTTAAGTCCCAATAGTTTCTAATGGTACTGAGGAGCAAGATAACGAGAAATTAATCATGCATTGATCCTGAAGCCCATAAGAGTGCAGAATTTGTGATTCCGCCAATCCATGTAAGAGTCATTTTCTCTAGTAGTACACAACAATTCAGACAGTTTAATTTTTTCCAAGATTGAAGTTCTTCCAAATGAGTGTGAAGGTAAGACAAGGGGATAAGGAAGGACAAAAGTCTTACTGGTTTGGGCAATAAAATGGTTGGATTAGAAAGGTTATAAAGACAAAAGGAAGAGGAGTAACTTGGGAGAACCTTGTGGGGTGGGCACGAGATTAGAGCGCACTGATATTTAAAAAATAATTGGTTGAATACTGTAATAAATACACAATTCTTCTTAAGTGCTGAAACTTAACTGAAAAGTGATCGCTGTAAAATATAAGAGTGGGGCCGGCGCCGTGGCTCAATAGGCTAATCCTCCACCTTGCGGCGCCGGCACACCGGGTTCTAGTCCCGGTCGGGGCGCCGGATTCTGTCCCGGTTGCCCCTCTTCCAGGCCAGCTCTCTGCTATGGCCAGGGAGTGCAGTGGAGGATGGCCCAGGTGCTTGGGCCCTGCACCCCATGGGAGACCAGGAAAAGCACCTGGCTCCTGGCTCCTGCCATCGGATCAGCGCGGTGCGCCGGCTGCAGCGGCGGCCATTGGAGGGTGAACCAACGGCAAAGGAAGACCTTTCTCTCTGTCTCTCTCTCTCACTGTCCACTCTGCCTGTCAAAAAAAAAAAAAAAAAAAAAAAAAAAAAAAAAAAGAAACATACCAGGGGATTCGAATTCAATCCCATTGAGGTGGCATGTACCAATGCCATCTCACTAGTCCCAGTGATCAATTTCTGTTCACAATTGATTGTAATGATAGGACTAAGAACAAAAGGGATCACATAAACAAGAATAGTGTCTGCAAATACTAGCTGATAGAATAAAAAAAGGAGAGAATGATCCAACATGGGAAGTGAGATACACAGCAGACCCATAGAATGGCAAATGTCCTAACAGCACTCTGGCCTCATAATCAGCCCTTAAGGCATGCGGATCTGGCTGAAATGTCCATGAGAGTATTTCAGGCATGGAAAGCCAAGACACTCTGGGGGAAAAAAAAAAACCCTAAATGAAAGATCTCCGTGAGTGAGATCCCAGTGGAAAGAATGGGTCATCAAAGAAGGAGGTACCTTTCTCTGAAGGGAGGAGAGAACTTCCACTTTGACTATGGCCTTGTCTAAATATGATCAGAGTCAGTGAACTCAGGGGGCTTCCATAACCTTGGCAGCTCATGATAAGAGCCTAGGGTGATTACTGATGCCATAAACAAGAGTGTCAATTTGTTAAGTCAACAACAGGAGTCACTGTGCACTTACTCCTCATGTAGGATCTTGGTCCTTAGTGTGCTGTACATTGAGACTTAATGCTATAACTAGTACTCAAACAGTATTTTTCCCTTTATGTTTCTGTGTGGGAGCAAACTGTTGAAATCTTTACTTAATGTATCCTAAACTGATCTTCTGTATATAAAGAGAATCGAAAATGAATCTTGATGTGAATGGAAGGGGAGAGGGAGTGGGAAAGGGGAGGGTTGCGGGTTGGAGGGACATTATGGGGGGGAAGCGATTGTAATCCATAAATGTACTTTGGAAATTTATATCCATTAAATAACAGTTAAAAATAAATAAATAAATAAATAAATAAATAAATATGTAGTGGTATTTAAAAAAAATAATTGTAGTCAAAAGAAGGAGAGAAAGAGAGAGATGGAAGCTTGACTGGGGAAGAGTTTTAGTACTGTTTTTCTTTCAGATTCAACTCAGAGAAATGTTATGTGAATATCAAATTGTTATTGCTTGCTCTACAATGTTAGCCCATATATGAATAATAAAATATTGTAGTATCTGGTATTTAAGATATTCCTTAAAGTGCTTAATACATAAAGTATTTTATTTAGTCCAACAAGTGTATAATATCTTGATGTGGCATTAAAGTAATAGCTGATTTCTTTTGATGTTTGAGACTTAGTTGTCCTGTGGTCTAGAATCGCTCTTGTACACAGTTGAGGTCAGTTTTTCTTAATAACAGGATATCATTCTACTTTATAAGCATATTATGTATGGTATTGTAATTTACACATCACAGAGTATAGTAATTTATAGTATAGTAACAGAGACACTGTTCATTTGAATAATTCAAAATTTAAGATTTTCCCATTTAGACCCCTTAGTGAATGAATAATTTCTTCAGTTACCACTTTTCTCAGCTGAAAAATTCAAGGGAATAGAAAAGATGCCCACTAAATTCAAGTTTCTGATTCTGTCTCAATTTCATGTTACATCCCACTTTAATTTCATGATACTCAAAACTCATCCATTAGCTTTACCGAGTGAAAACTTAATAGAACTCAGTCTTTAAGTCCCCTAAGAGGCAGATCATTGGTCAGAAGATGGATAAGGCAACTACATATGGATACTTCAGTGAATAAACAATAATATGCTGGGGAAGAAATTGAAGTTGCAAGATTAAATGAAGGGGGCCGGCGCTGTGGTGTAGTAGGTAAAGCCACCGCCTGCAGTGCTGGCATTCCATATGACCACCAGTTCTAGTCCCGGCTGCTCCACTTCCAATCCAGCTCTCTGCTATGGCCTGGGAAAGCAGTAGAAGATGGCCCAAGTCCTTGGGTCCCTGCTCCCATGTGGGAGACCCAGAAAAAGCTCCTGGCTTCAGATTGGCACAGCTCTGGCCATTATGGCCAATTGGGGAGTGAACCAGCGTATGGAAGACCTCTCTCTCTCTCTCTCTCTCTCTCTCTCTCTCTCTCTGCCTCTCCTTCTCTCTCAGTGTAACTCTGACTTTCAAATAAATAAATAAATCTGTTTTTTTTAAATACGCAACATTGGGTAATTTGATGACCAAAAAACTTTTTTTTCTTTTTTCTTTCTTTTGTTTTGTGTGTGTGTGTGGGGGGGTCTCCCACATGGGTGGCAGGGGCCCAATTACTTTTTTTTTTATTTGACAGATAGAGTTATAGATAGTGAGAGAGAGAGAATGAAAGAGAAATGTCTTCCTTCATTTGGTTCACCCCTCAAATGGCTGCTACGGCCGGAGCTACACCGATCCGAAACCAGGAGCCAGGTGCTTCTCCTGGTCTCCCATGGGGTGCAGGGCCCAAGCACTTGGGCCATCCTCCACTGCACTCCTGGGCCACAGCAGAGAGCTGGACTGGAAGAGGAGCAACTGGGACTAAAACCCGGTGCCCATCTGGGATGCCAGCGCCACAGGCGGAGGATTAACCAAGTGAGCCATGTTGCCGGCCCCCAAAAAACTGTTTTCTTAAAGAGACTAAATATTGTATGCTAATTGATTATTATAACTTGTACTTTAAAATTTAAAGTCTACATTATTTATATAATAGCTCTCCTGAAAGAATTATAGTTCAGGATATGTATGGAGAAGGGTATAACTTCAGAATCAAGTATTTTATTTCAGCAGAATCCAACATAAGAATTACTGTTTCTTTTTTAGTATTTATTTATTTGAAAGAATTACAAATAGGAGAGAGAGAGAGAGAGAGAGAGAGAGAGAGAGAGAGAGAAATATGAGTATCTTGCATCTATTGGTTTGCTCCCCAAATGCTGCAAGAGCCATGACTGGGAAAGGCCAAAGCCAGGAGCCAGAAACTTCATCTGGCTCTCCCATTTGGGTGGCAGGGGCCCAAACATTTGTGCCATCTTCAGCTGCCTTCCTGGTGCATTAGCAGGGAGCTAGTTTTGGAAGTGGAACAACCAGGATGTATGGGCACGAAAATGGGATCTGGGTATCATAGGTAGTGGCTTAACCTCCTGCACCACAGCACCGCTCCAAGAATTACTGTCTCTTTTAAGAAGCGTGCCACGGCTCACTAGGCTGATCTTCCGCCTTGTGGCGTCAGCACACCGGGTTCTAGTCCCGGGTCCCGGTTGGGGTGCCGGATTCTGTCCCAGTTGCCCCTCTTCCAGGCCAGCTCTCTGCTGTGGCCAGGGAGTGCAGTGGAGGATGGCCCAAGTGCTTGGGCCCTGCACCCCATGGGAGACCAGGAAAAGTACCTGGCTCCTGCCATCGGATCAGCACGGTGCTCCTGCCGCAGCACGCCAGCCGCGGCAGCCATTGGAGGGTGACCCAACGGCAAAGGAAGACCTTTCTCTCTGTCTCTCTCTCACTGTCCACTCTGTCTGTTCAAAAAAAAAAAAAAAGAGTGCAGAAAATCTCATTTGAAATTTTGATTTTTAAAATGAGATTATAAAATATTTTCTTGAAGCCGGCACCACAGCTCACTAGGCTAATCCACCACCTGCGGCGCTGGCACCCCAGGTTCTAGTCCTGGTCGGGGCGTCGGATTCTGTCCTGGTTGCTCCTCTTCCAGTCCAGCTCTGCTGTGGCCCAGGAGGGCAGTGCCAAGTGACTGGGCATCTGCACCCATGTGGGAGACCCAGAGGAATCTCCTGGCTCTTGGCTTCGGATTGGTGCAGCTCCATCTGTCGTGGCCAATTGGGAAGTGGACCAGGGATGGAAGATCTCTCTCTCTGCCTCTCCTCTCTGTGTGTAACTCTAACTTTTGAATAAATAAATAAATCTTAAAAAAATCTAATCACTTTGAACCTCAGAATTCTATTCCTCGGAAAATGTCCCATGAAGATAATTCAAAAGAAAAAATACTTTTTGTATAATTTTAGCAATGTTAATTTATATTTTATTAATTTTTAACAGAGAAGTAGAAAAATAGAGACTTCCCACCTACTAGTTGACTTCCTACATGTCTGCTGGGGCTAGAGTAGCCCCAGAGACAGGAGCCAGGATTCAATCCAGGTCTCCCACGTGGGTGGCAGGCACTCGACTACCTGAACCATCACTTGCTGCCTTCCACAGTCTGTGTGATGGAAAGCTGAAACTGGGAACTGGAGCTGGAACTCAAACCCAGGCACTCCACTGTTGGATATAGTGTCTGAACCACATCTGAACTACACTGTGTTACTTACAGAACTAAAAAAGGGCAGCAATCTAAACATTTAAGAATAGGGACATTATTAAGTAAATTAAGGTATAGTAGCAATAGGAATTATTTACACTTACATTTCCAAAAAGATGATTAATATTACGGAGAAGAAACATAAGACTCTGCTTATGAAGTAATGCTAAATGAGAAAGTATGGAATTATCATAATATCACTTATGTGTAGATAAAGATTTCAAGGGAAATTTTTTTTTTTTTTTTTTTTTTAGATTTTATGTATCTATTTGAAAGGTAGAGTTACAGACAGAGAGAAAGGTCTTCTATCCAGTGGTTCACTCCCCACATGGCTGCAATAGCCTGAGCTGTGCTGATCCAAAGCCAGTGGAAGAAGCTCTCCCACTTGGGTGCAGAGGCCCAAGCACTTGGGCCTTCTTCCACTGCTTTCCCAGGCCATAGCAGAGAGCTGGATTGGAAGAGGAGCAGCCAGGACATGAACCGGAGGCTTAGCCTTCTACGCCACAGCCCCAATCCCTCCAGAGAATAATTTTAAGAGGCAGTATATAAATGGGAAAGGATTATCATTTTATTTTTTATTTGTTTTAAATTTGTTGGGATGATAAATCCATTTGTAGTATATAACTTTCTTTCTTTCTTTCTTTCTTTTTTTTTTTGACAGGCAGAGTGGACAGTGAGAGAGAGAGAGACAGAGAGAAAGGTCTTCCTTTGCCGTTGGTTCACCCTCCAATGGCCGCCGCGGCCGGTGTGCTGCGGCCGGTGCACCGCGCTGATCCCATGGTAGGAGCCAGGAGCCAGGTGCTTTTCCTGGTCTCCCATGGGGTGCAGGGCCCAAGCACCTGGGCCATCCTCCACTGCACTCCCTGGCCACAGCAGAGAGCTGGCCTGGAAGAGGGGCAACCGGGACAGAATCCGGTGCCCTGACCGGGACTAGAACCCGGTGTGCCGGCGCCGCTAGGTGGAGGATTAGCCTAGTGAGCCACGGCGCCAGCCTGTAGTATATAACTTTTAAGGAGTGTCAACCTGGATGGTAAATGAGAAGGGGGTTCATTTTAGTGGTAGTCATCATAGTTTTTAATCTATGTATTAATATTAATGGAATATTTACAATAAACAAAGGAAAGTTACTGAATTGCTCTGATGGATTTAATCTGCAATCAAGAATAGCAGTGCTTCTGACAGTACAGAGCATAAAGGAGTGTGATTCCCTTCAAGAAAATACAGAGGATACTTGTACACTTTGGAAGCCACCAGGCTGGCCCAAGTTAGGAGCAGCGTCCTGAGGGTGGGCATTGAGAGGTTTTCATCTTGTGAGGTCCAGTCCACTAGCAGGGCTTGGTAGCAACTTGGTGCATTCAGAACTCCATTTTGTTGTTCTGTCATTTATTTGGGGAACATTTCCTTTTATGATACATTTAAAGTGCTACTGAAACTGTGTTTCACATTGACTTTGTTAAGCTTTTATTTTATCATGATACTTATAGGTGAGCATTGTTTCGTGAAATTTGTCTCGATTTTGTTGGTTGGGGACAGGTGAAGAGAGGAGACGTGGAAAGGGACAGAAAGAGGTACTACAAAATGTATCGTTAATAGATGATCGAGGTGAGAATAGTTAGAAAAGCACTACCTTAGAGGGCAAAAATAACCTGGTCACAAGGAAGGGCTGAAGTTGACTTTCCAAGTTCCTCAGGTTGAAAACAACCTTAGGTTTTGTGGCCTCACTCACCAGGAGGAGGAGTTCTGGGGCAGCTTTGAATTCTCAAAGACTGCATTATAGAAACTGCATCTCCTGGTATTTAAAATAATCTTATTCTTTAAATTATTATATTAAAATACCATGCTTTAGGTTCTCTGATCTATCCATTGAGTATTTTTCATTGTATCCAATACAGTATACTAATAAACTAAATCGACTTCCAATTCACATTTTGCTTGGAATATCTTATTTTTCCTCTTTATTTTCCTCCTGAGGTTATATTAATTTATTATCATTTTATACCCATGATCAAGAAAAATAACTTGCATGGTAGCATACAGAGATATTTTTTAAAAGGAAGTAAGGCAACTAAGATATTTTTCAGTAGTGAATAAATTAATAAGCTGTGGTATATCCAGATAATTGAATATTAGTCACCACTAAGAAAAATGAGCTATCAAGTCATGAAAAGACACAGATGAACCTTAAATGCATGTTAGTAAGTGAGGGAATATTACTAATCTGAAAGGACTATGTATCATATAATTCCAACTATATGGCATCTGGAAAAGACAAAATGAAGTGATGCGTGGTTGTCAGGCATTTAGAGGAGGAGCTAAGCAAGGCACAGAGGACGTTTTCAGTAGTGAACAGACTCTGAACATTATTCCGCTCTGGTGAGTACATGTCATTACACATGAGCATTACACGTATACTGCACAGCACCAGACTGTAGACTGAGTGATAATGATCTGTCAGTGGAGGCACAATGATTGCAGCAAATGTTCCACTTTGTTGGAGAATCTTCATGGGTGCGGCAGAGGCTGTGTGGTTATAGAGGATATATGGCAAATCTCTGGACTTTCCCCCAAATTATGCTGTTGAACATAAAATTGCTAAAAGTCGTTTATTGAAATGTTTTAAAATGAAGAATTACTATGAAGATGATCAGAAGAGTAATAACTGTGGGGAATTATAGAGATCGGTTCTCCAGTGGATAATGCCACGGAGTGGCTCTGCTGAAAGTCTGACCATGGTGTGGCTTCTGAAGGGCTGAGCCACCATTTGTGAGATGTCATATGAGGCCAGCAAATATGACTTAAAGGAGAAAGAAATCTTCCATCTCACTACTTCCTGTCCTACCAGTGGTCTTCCCACTGACTGCACGTTTCGGTTTTACTCTGCTTTGTCTCTGTGCTTCTGAACTGAACTTCCTTCACGTCATAACAGAAACTAGGAGCGTTTGCTGCTTCACCAAATTTCATTTTAAAACCTATTCTTTCTTAGGAATGATAACACAGACAGCACTTTCACAAACACATTTAAAGAAAATCACGGTCCCCTAAATAATTTGTTTCTCTATCAGAGCAGGCAACAGAGCTACAGATGGTATGTTCAGTGAGCTGAGAATTCAGAGCTGAGAAGCTATTAATTCTCACAGCAGCTCTTCTCCTAACTGTGTTATGGTCCCAGGAACTGATGTCATTCAGAGTCTGTTTCATGCACTATAAATCTACGAAAGGGAGAAAGTAAAATTAATTCCTGTATTTTAAGAATATTTACAGCACAGTAAGTTTAGGCTGTTATTGCCAGGTAACAAATGACCAGAAATTTAGTACCTCAAAACAATGGGAATCTAGGCAAAACTTCTTGGTTCTATGCTCAGGGATCTCACTCAATTGACATCAAGCTACTTGCCAAAGAAATTGTTTTTCCAAAAATTTTTGCAGGAATCCCATAGCCTTCTCAATACATTTTGATGCATAGTGTCATCAACAGAGAAACACAGTCATCCTTCCAACTGCTTTCAGTTCAGAAATATTTATGGAGTACCTCTTATTTTCCAGTTCCAGGCATTAGAAATAGATGGGCCTGGTCTCAGTGTATCTACCAGTGAAGCAGATTGGGGGATGTTAAGTAAGGCCAAGCCTGGATCATTTTCAGGAAAAGAAGGAAACTCAGAGTGACTGCCAGGATCAATTTGTCTTGGGAGAAACTTCCCTACTAGTGAGTAAGTGGAAATTCTCTGCAGATGATGATAGATTTGCCATGGAAGTTTGTTGTATTGGGAGACTTATGAAGCGGACTGCCAAGGTCATCTGAGTTGACAAGGGCCATTACCAACAGCAAGGCTGAAATGAGATTCTCAATGAAAGATTGAGTCCAAGCAGTAGTTTTATGACAGTGTTTGTAGAGAAGACTGGGGAAAGATCTCAGGCAAGGCAAACACTTAGGAGATCCAACCATGTTTGCCCAGCTCATAAGGAAGATAAAATTCCGAGTGGAGTTCCAAAGCATGGATGACAACTTTGCCAAGCAGAGTTATGCAATTGGATAGAAAGATTCTAGGAAGTTAGATTGTATGCTGGAAGTGTCAGCATGGTTGATGGTACTTTTCTATACCTTGAACCTGAGGTAGAATCATAAGGATTTTAACATTAAGTCCTGTTAAGCTCTTATTTTCTTGTTCAGTCCTTTTATCTTTCTTCTCATTAGGATTTTACTGCTGTTGTAATTGAGCATCTTTGGAGAAGGAAATTTAGGAACTGTTCCAAGACTTTCAGTGATTATGGACATCACATTCCAGTGTTTGCAGTATAATGGCACATTGGTGCCAAAATAGCACCACTGGAGAGCCCTTCCCTGACTAAGGGCTTAAAAGTGTGAGAACAACAGGGTCACGTGAAAATTAGGAAAGAGAGTGTCTCATGGAAGTTCAGATGGAGTCACTGACTTCTTGCCCTTTCCCTGAGGGTGAGAGACATAGAGTTGAACAAGCAATGAGTTGAACCTTTTGGAGCTTGGGCTTGAATGCCAGATTGCCCTGTAAATGTGTTCTGAAAGGAACTCCTATGGTTAAGGTCTCAGGTGTCACATCAGATTACATAATACTTCCTTTCTGTCTTGTGGCTTCCTAATAAATTCTGAATACCCAGGAAGATTTGTAGTTTAGTTGAAAGGATGGTGCCTCTTGATTTTTCTACCACCTTCAGGAGTCAGCCTATAGGAAAGAGAATCCCAAAGGTGGATAAGACTGTCTCACCTAGAGAAGTAAGGGTCCAAATGGCTCTTAGAGCAGTGTTTCTTTAATTTACATGAGCATATTAATCAATTGCACATCTTATTAAAATACAAGTCTGGATGTGAGTTACAGAGATAAAGGGGCTGGGGACTTGTATTTCCAAGTTCTAAATGATGCAGATGCTTCCAGCCTATAGACCTTACTTTAAGTAGCAAAACTTTGGGGCATTAGAATAGGAAAGACATACTTTAGATGATGTGATTTTGGTTTTCATATATGCTAAAGTTTCAAAATATGAGTAAGCCTGATGTATTGCATGCAGCCAAGTGGGAATTAAAGAACTCTTCTGCAGCAGGCTTTGTGGCACAGTGGGTTAAGCTGCCACTTGGGATACCTGCATCATATATGGGAATGCTTGGTTCAAGTCCTGGTTACATTGCTTCTGATCCAGCTTCCTGCAAATACATTCTGGGATGCAGAAGATTATCCAAGTACTTGGGCCCTTGCCACCTGTGTGAGAGACTTGAATGGAGTTGTTGTTCCTGGCTTCAGCCTGGCCCAGCCCTGACTGTTGTTCAGATAGTGAAGTAGCAGATGGAAGATCTCTATATGTGTGTATCTGCATCTGTGTGTGTGTGCTTCTCTCTCTCTCTCTCTCTCTCTCTCTCTCTGTCTCTCTCCCTCTCTCTCTCCCTGTTTTTTCCTTTCCCATGGATGAAAATAAATAAACATTTTAAATAAAAACTCTTCAGGAGTACTTAACAGATCTACAAAAAATTAAAAACCCCAAATCAACAAATGTGTTTGTTGAAGAGAGTCAGTGTGCTCTAAAGGATGTGTCATGAAAGAACAGGAAATCGTGGTTGCTAGAGAAGTAGACAAACCCAACTGCATTGTCCACTCATTTTGGAAGATAGACTCTTTGGTTTAAAGTTTTGGAGGCCAGTTTAATACTAGCTATAAAAGAACCCTGCTGTATCTTCACATCCAAGCCCACTCATTCTGTGCCCTCAATGCCTTGCCACCGAGCCTATACTGCCATTGCCTCTCAACCATTGCAGACAATTGACAAACAACTTCAGGTTTCTTAGTTTGGGGATGTATTCCTCATTGGTTGTTGGTTATACTAGAGTGATGTGGTGGACTGAAGGAGAGGTAGAGAATCTCTGGGGGAGATTGATGGCAAAAAGCTGGTGAGAAGATAGCTTCAGTACCCTTTATTGTGATATCATTTGAATATTTAATATAAAACAATTCAAAGATCGAAAAAATTTTTTTCTCTTAAAATACTGCAGTGAAACTTTCCTTGTAGAATAGTTGCCTTTGTAATTCAAACAGAAATAATTTTAAAAATTCACAGGAGTTGGGAAAGTTCTATTTGATCTGGTCACATTTACAACCATTCCTTCCCTGGCTCCTCTGTCTGCTGCTGTTTCTGTCACCTGCTCTATGGGATATCAGCTTTCTTCCCAGTATCTGATATAAATAACTCTGGTTCTCTAAGTGTGATCTGCTCATGATTTCTGGGTAGTTCGTGGACTAATATCTGGATAGTTATATTCATGATTTTTTAACAATACACTTTTGTTATTAAAATAAATACTTTTAGTATAAAATGCAATAAAAATTGCACCTGATCTCCATTTTTTTTATTTAAAACCCTGCTGTTCTTAATGAGAAGGTAGATCATGTCTGGATACTTCAAAGACATTCAGGAACAAGCAGTGGTGGTGGTCTTTTGAGCCGATGCCCTTGAGTTGGAATTTTTCCTGAGAGTGAAGTCCAAGAGCTGAAATAGACATTACATGCTCAAGAAAGTGCAGCTGTGTGATTGGATGTGTGTCTGTTCTGTTATCTTTCAAACTCTTACACTATAAATAAAAGAAATCAGAAATATTCTTGTTTCCTTAAGAAAAATATCAGATAATAAAAAGTAAAATTTAAAACCTCTCTTTCAGTATGAAACTAACCAATGACTTTTTTAAACTTGAAATTGTCCATGTTAATGGCCACTTAGTCTAGTTTCTGCACAAAATTCTTTGAAACCCTTTGATCATTTTAACTGTTTTTGACATATCTTAATTTAAAATGTAGTTGAATTCAGGTAATGTAACAGTAGTCATTCAATACTTAAAAGATTTAAAAATCAAATTATGTTTTAGAAGTAGAAATTTAGCTATATAAATAGAAAGACTATTTTTTTTCAATTGATAATGAGTCCACATATCATTTCGTGTCATTTGTGGAATCTTTCATAATATAAATAATGTGTTTTTATTAAATATTTATATGACTTTAGTCATTAAAATGTAATTTAATCATGTTAAGAGAATTTTAATAGATTTAAGACAATATAACCATTGTGGTTTTATATTTTAATCACAAATAAATTTATAGTAAAAATAAGTCCATTTTATTTTCATTGTTCATTACGTAACATTATGGATGACAAGAAAAAATGATGATAATTTTTTAAAATTCTATTTATTGATGTCTCTGGTTGTGACCATAATAAGGTAATGTTGCAATAAATATGAGCCCTTTTAAAATCTTAATCTTGTCCTTACTATTGGGACAATGATTATATTCACCTTATCTCTGTTATAAGCTGCTTATAAAGAAAAGAATGTCAGACCTGGATTCACCTTCTGTCTTCTATTCTTACTAGGTCTGTTGACACTGAGCCTAAGCTATCTTTTTGGATGGTGATTCTAGTCTCTAACCTGCCTACTTGTAATATTGTAATGTCGAATAACAATATTGAGGTGAAAATTAAGTCTTTGATGTGGTACAAGTTTTTTTGTTCATATAACGGTCATAATAGATTGGATTTTACTATAATAACAAAAGAAAAATCCTCAAATTTCAGTGAATATAATTCTAGTCTATAGAAAGTTTTTTTGTCTTATGCTTCACATCGATGAGAGCTTGAGTCATTGGAATCCCCAAGAGACCAAGGCTGTTGGAAACTCCATATTAGCATGTGCTTCTACTACAGCAGGGGAAAGATGCTAACAAAACATGCAGTGCCACTTAGGACTTTCTTCCAGAAATGACACCCCAATTCTGTTCATATTTCACTGACCAAAGCAAGCAGCATGGCTATATCTAACTTCAAAACATGTGGAGAAGAACAGTTCTGTCACACACAGGAAGAATAGGGAGTGAGGCATATCTGTGATATACTGACTACCAGAAGTATTTAAACGTGGGCCTGTCATCTATTTATCCTGAGATGAATCTAGTGAAGTAATCATTTTTGACTTGCCATGGTAGTGAGAGCCATTATGTAACTTTCTACTGTGAATTATGAATATGTACAGCCAAGATTTCAGAAAATGAGATGTTCTGATATGAAATAAATGAACACCATGATACTTTGTTCACTACGCATATATCATTGCATTCCTTTTATTAAAAATATAAGATGATTAGTAGCGAGAGAGAGGTAGAGAGAAGGAGGAAGTAAGGAAGAGGGAGAGAGAGAGAGGCAAAGATAGAGAAATTAAATAGACAAAAATGGTAAGAAAAACAGGGTGACACCAGGCTTGCTGAGAAATCCTATAGCTAGAAGCTAGATGGGGAATGTTTTTGGGAAGCATAAGTTAAAGCCTGGATATTGAATAATGGGAGGGACATGGATTTATGGAGAGAAAAGGATGAACAATAATACAGATAAGTAGAACTCAGCACAGAAATTCTGATTTCTGGACTCTTCTTAATGAGCACATTTATGTTGTTTTGCTAAAATATCAGGACCTTTTAATCTAATGACTCAGCTGTTCTGTGTTTCTGTTGCACTTTATCTTATTGGTTTGCCATTTAAAAGTCCAGCCATGAAAGAAATTTTGGAAATTCTGTCCATTTCTGTTTGCATGATTACTCCTTCACACCGAAAAGATCCATTAGGAAATTATTTGCTCCTCTGATTTTATTTTGTCACCTCTAATCACTTAAATGCTTGAATTGGGCTCTCTAGAATTTGCTGTCTATTTTAATACCAGACCAGTAAAAAACTAAGTGTTTAAATTGAGTGAGTGTGTATAACTTTCACACTCCTTGCAATTTCTAGGAGCACCCCACCCCAATCAGAACCATGATTAACAAAGCTAGCAATCCAGGATGGGATGAGCGACTTGGAACGTTTCATTCTTTTTTCTACATTGTAGCCTATATCTATGGGAACACTAATAGAGCTATGGTTTCTTTCTTTTCTTTTTTTAAAAAAGATTTATTTATTTGAAATACAGAGTCTCTCTCTCTCTCTCTCCCCCCACCCTTCTTTTCTATCTCACACAGAGAGAGAGAGAGAGAGAGTGAGAGAGAGATCTTCCATCTGCTGATTCACTCCCCAAATGGTCACTACAGCCAGGGTTAGGCTAGTCCAAAGCCAGGAATCTGGAATTGCATCCAGGTCTCCCACGTGGGTGGTCGAAGTCCTAGCATGTCAGCCATTTTCAGTTGTTTTCCTAGGTAGATTAACAGGTTTCTGGGTTGGAATCAGAGCAGCAGCCAGAACTAGAACAGGTTATTGTATGGGATGCCTTCTTGGCAGGTGGCTGTTAAACCTGCCGTGCCACAATGCTGGCCCCAGCTGTGCTTTCTTTAAACCCAGTTTATATTTGTTTGAAATTGAAGAATCTTTAAAAATATATTTATTTATTTGAAAAGCATAGAGACAGAGATGGACAGAAAAAGTTCTTGTTTCTGCTATTTCACTCCACAAATGCCTACAACAGACAGGGTTGGGCCAGGAACTCCATCCAGGTCTCCAGTGTGGATGGCAGGGATCCAAGTATATGAGCCATCACCTGCTGCCCCCCAGGGTGCACATTAGCAGGAAGCTGGAATCAGAAGCAGAGCTGGGATTTGATCTCAGACACTCTGATTCGGGATGTAGGGTGATGTGCCTCACTGTTTTAACTGCTGCGAAAAGACTTACCCAAAGAAGCTTTTTGGGACAAAAATTAAAGTTACCACCTTGATGTTAGTCATAGGGAATTTCTTACCATTCTTAAAGGAGGAAGCTATAATAGATTCCTTAGATGACCATACCAAATTATCATAAAGTGAGTGGCTTAAAGCAGCATAAATTTATAATCTCACAGTTCTGGAAGCCAGAAATCTGAAGTCAAGGTGTATCAGAAGATCATATCTCCTCCAAAGGCCCCAAGGAAAGAATCTGCCTCTTAGCATCTGTGAGTTCCCGGAAATCCTTGGCATTCCTTGGCCTGACACTGCATCACTCTAATCTCTGTCTCCATCTCATGGCTGTTCTCCCTCTGCCTCTTCTGTGTCTCTGACTCCAAATTTCCCTCCTCATAAAACCATCAGTCATTGAATTTAAGGCCCACTGTATCCAGAATGACCTAATCTTAATTGTCTTTGCAAATCCTCTGTTTCCAAAAAAGGGTCTTATTCACAGGTGCCAGAGGTTAGTACTACAACACATCTTTCTAGGGATACAAGTAATACACAAGAGTGGCATTACTGAAACTTTTCTGTATTTCTGATATTCTGCTAGCAAGATTCTGTGGAACATATCCCCTACCTACTTTAAAATATGTGCCAGCTACTAGTTTCATCAAGAGCATTTTGCTTGCTGCAGACAGCCACTTTCTTTGAATGTCTGCATCATTTTATTTACTTGCCCTGAGACCTAGTTCTCTGGGATCAACTCTCCTCTTTCTCATCATGCACTCAGTGTTACTTGTCAAGCACTGGGAGGCAGTTGGTTCAGAGGTGCCAGGGAAGACTCGCTAGTGATCAAGGGTGAGTCACCGTTTACCTTCCCTGTCAGGGATCTGTTGACAGACACTAATGGTTGCTGTCATTGACCTACAGCTAAAGCAGAGGTGAGATAAAACAGTGTTTGCACCATTTTTAATGAAGATAACTTAGAATTGTTTTTTTCTTCTTGCTGTTCAACAACATTTGATACATATAGATAAATGCTGTTTTTTTCCTTTTAATCTAAGGAAAATCTCAGAGTACAGTCTTTTCTTTCAAGGTAACAAAATATAATTTTGACTAAAGGAATAAGGGAAAAGTTAGAAAATCATATTAATGACAATAAGTTGAAATTCAACAGAGCCAGATAATAAGTTAATACCTAACAGCTTCCTTTTATATTAGTCTATATTACTGTGTTAAACTAATATATATCATTCATAATATATACTAATGTAGTAGTTGCCAAAAGTAATGAAGCTACTTGATTCTATTTAGTAAAAATACAAGTCCTTTTAATTATATTAACAAAAGATGATAGGTTGTAGTTTTAAGTTCTACTAGAATGAGGTAACGACATGGAATTTGAAGTCTCTTAAGGATTATATTTATTTTATAATTCTATTTCTCATCTGTTTCTAGCTTAAGAGTTCATGACTTAAGGCCCAGAACTTGAATAGAAAAAACATCATTTTATATTTTTTACTTACTCTAATGTTTGCTACCTACTTCAATTATGAAAGTGAACCACAAACCACAGAGGTATTGGCACCAATAGAAATTATGGATTAGTTTTAAATTATATAACGGGTATTGAATATATCTCAAATATAATTTATGCTCAGCAGTGCTGCAAAATTATGTTAGCTCCTAAATCTACTGGAAGAGCTTGTTATTCTTGCATTTATAGAGAATTATATATTTTGATCACTACTTCTATATTTGTTTTTCATTGTAATGTTTTTGTTTTATGCATTTTTAAAGTTATATAAAAATTAATATTCAAGCTTAGTGGCCCTTGACACAAAACCAGATAAGAACTTTTGTACATACCTTCTTTTTTTCTTAATTTTATTTAAGGTATACAAATTTCATGCATTTCATATATACAGATTTAGGAACCCTCCAGTCCACACTCCCACCCTTCTTCCTCCTCCTCTCTCCTATTCCCATTCTTATTTTTTACAAAGGTCTATTTTCAGCTTAATTTATATTCAAACAATTAACCCTACACTAAGTAAAGAGTTCAACAAATAGGATGAGGGGAAAAACAAACAAACAAACAAAAAAAAAACAAAAAAAAAAAACACTGTTCCTGAACAGTAGAGACAAGGGCTGTAAATAATCATCCAGTCTTAAAATGTCATTTTCACTCCTCAGCATTACATTTTAGTTACTTTATTAGCCACCACAGATCAGGGAAAACATATGGTATTTGTTTTTTGGGGACTAGCTGGTTTCACTAAATATGGTTTCCACTACTCAGTGGTAAAAAAAAATGAAATCCTGTCTTTTGCAACAAAATGGATGTAACTGTACCTTGTATTTTATGATGATAGTTTAAAAAAGGGAGGTTCAAATGTTGGCATTATATACTACAGTTTTTTTTGTAGTCAGAGAATTCATTAATAATCTGGATTTTTTTACAGTAGTATGATACCTAACTTTGGGCTAAATGACTGAAGACACAGGAAACAGAAATAGAACTATAGCATAATTTCTGTCCTCAGTGGCATAGCACTTGAAATCCTATTGTTTATATTTTATCTTAAAATAATTATCTACATTTGTATAATGCTTTTAAAAACATTCTCTGAATGCTATCCCACAAAAATGCTCATTAGTAGGATTTTTGAATGGCATCATAAATAGAGAAGTGGCTTTTCCATAACCAGTGAGAGATAAAGCAAATAGCTCTTCCAAATTGAAGTTTGGCAGAACTTTCATTTGACAGCACTATTTCCTTAGAAAAATCCCATCTTAAAAAATTCTCAGTCTTTTACAGTGTATAATATGTAAATTTACTAAGTGTGAATAAATGAAATGGGCATAAAATGGATTGGTTGTACAAAGCATTGATATCTCAGAAAGGGAAAAGATAGGAGAAATGTGACTGGAATTGGGAAAGTAGTTGTTGTCTGTGAACTTTGCTACAGTTGATGTGCAATTTTTTTTTTCTTATCCACACCTATTCCTGAATGCAAATACCATACTCATAAATCCTGAGGAAAGAGATGGACTCAAG
The DNA here is from genome assembly GCF_051225735.1 of Oryctolagus cuniculus. Taxonomy (NCBI): domain Eukaryota; kingdom Metazoa; phylum Chordata; class Mammalia; order Lagomorpha; family Leporidae; genus Oryctolagus; species Oryctolagus cuniculus. The sequence goes on along the minus strand of NC_142871.1, from coordinate 99,692,944 downwards.
CCATGATAAACTCTGATTCACTATCAATTGATTGTTTATAACCTTACTCTCAAGAAACTGTGTCCTCTGTCCTCTTTTCTCAAAAGCTGATTCTTCGATGTTTTCATTTGGTAGAGCATCACTTGGCAGCCTGTTCTAAATGAGAAGTTTGAGCACTACCCCAGATCTCTGAAGTTAGAATTTACATTTTAAGAAAATCCTCAGGTGATGTGAATGAATATTAAAATTTGAGAATCAGTGATGACTTTAAGTCCAGCTTTAATAACCCAGAGATTATTTCAAATTCTTACACCCTGGTTTTACGGAGTTTCTTGCCACTGTTTCTACCCTCATTAAGAGATACAGGGCCCATATGAATAAAAAATACAGTTAATGGAGGAAAATCTCATTCAATCATGCAGTTGTTCCTGAAGAGCTTATAAACAAATTTTCATAATAGAGAACCCAGTGTATAAAACAGCCCTTGTTGGTACTGTGGACTTAGTAGGAGAGCTTAGTGAACATAGGTGTGAATGTTTAGAGAGAGCAAGAAGGCCCAAGTATTGCATTTAGGCAAAGCCTAAGTGCTCAGTGTGCCAGGGAAACTACTGTTTTTCCTGCACTGGCTCTGACATGTTCACACATGAATGTATTTCATTCAGAAAAAGAAAAGGCTCCAGAATGGCACAGTCTGGTTTTATGAGAAACAGATGTGTCATGGTTCACCCACTCCCTGACCACCTGTGGTTTGCCCATGAGTCAACTTTCTTGAATAAAGGGAGTTAACTCTTGGATCCTGAACAAACTCTAAATTACATATTTATTTTCTCCCTCCTCATATTTCTCTTCACTGCTCATGGCCATGATAGAACCTTACAATTCAGAGAAGTTTGAATGAACTACAAAAGGAATTTTCAACACTGCAGAGCATTTTCATTAAAGACTAATTCTTGCTCTGGGTGTTTAGATTGAGGTTCTGTTGAAAGTTCAAATAGGATACCAACTTGTCTAGCCAATTAGAAAGGATGGTTTTTGCTTACATTTTTTAAAAAACTTTATTTTGTTTATTTGAAACACAGAGTTATATAGAGAGGGAGAAACAGAGAGAGAGAGAGAGAGAGATCTTCTATCTGCTGGCTTATTCCCTAAGTGGCCACAATGGCAAGGAATGAACCAGAGAAAGCCAGGAGCCAGAAACTTCTTCCAGGTCACCCATGTGGGTGCAGGGGCCAAAGCACTTTGGCCATCTTCTGCTGCTTTCCCAGATACATTAACGGAGTGTTGGATCCGAAGTAGAGCAGCGGGACTCGAACTGGTGCCCATATGGGATGTTGATGCTGCAGGCAGTGGGCTAACCTGCTGTGCCACAAGGCTGGCCCTTTGTTTACATTTTAAAGCCACCTGGTTATGAAGTGTCTTTGCTTACTGATTATTTTCTAATTGAGTTTATATATTAGTCTCATTCAGAAATATGCTTTTAGATGCCATTTGTTAGTCACTTAATCCTCAGCTGCTCTTCTTAATGGAATAATGTAGATGAATTAAAACCATTACTATTCCTAAAAACTTCAGTTTTAAGCAGTACCTGCTGTTAAATCTTGCTCTGAACCATTTCCTCCAATGGCTCACAAGTAGCCAAAAGGAAGGATTTGAGCTTCAACTCATGCTCTGCTTTCCATTCCACAGAAAATGGGCAGGGAAATGGTCCAACATAGGTAGGTGGATGGAAAAATACAGGGCACAAATAGCCCACATAAGGAATAATCATGCCTTGAACAGTCACTGACCATATTTTTAAAAAATATTTTTATTTCCATTTGTGCAATCAACTTAGGGTTGTTTTTGACACACTGTTGAGGTATTTGGATTTTTTCATAGAATCTATTTTATTTACTTCTTTTGCAGCATTACCTAATTAAAAGTAAGCATATGAATTAATGTAGCCTGTAAAGGACGCATTCACCATTCAGTGGGCCAAATTATAATTACTATGTCAATCTGTTAAAAAAAAAAAGGAGCAAAATAACCTTTTTTAAATCCCTGATTATTTCATTGTTTATATTTTTAATTGATATTAAAATTATATGGAATTTAAATTTCATAAAACCTTAGTGTATATCTCTTAATATCCAAAATGAGACTTGGCAGATTTTACATACTTTATAAAATGAGGAAATTTAAGAGACAAAGAAGCCAATAATCTGGCCATAGTGTGAGTCATTGGCAAACACTGGACATGAACTCCCAAGTGCATTTCCTAAAAGAGTGTTTTGTGAGTTCAAGTTCAAATGTACTACTTCCATCCAGATTGAAAGAATGCCCTGGAATGAATAATCTGGGAAATCTGATATAATTATTCAGAGGGAAAGGTTTTCTAGAAACCAATTTCAGTGTCAGTTTGAATCTACTTTTCAGAAAGAAAGTATCTTATTTCAGAATAATAGAATTAGGACCACAGGACTACTTAAAATTTACTCAGGTTAAGATAACTCTCAATGAATTATCAATGTACTTCAGAATTTATTAATTTTAAAACAATAAAACCAAATAATAGTAGATTTTAGTTATAGGCAAAGCTATAAAAAGGTAATTAATGTTTTAAAGACAGCTGATTTTTGACATGGCCCCAGTATGATGCTTTTTAAGTTCATTGGATTAAAAAAGTCTCAATATTTCAGAATGTAAACTACTCTATATGGTCAAATTAGAGTTATTAATTTGAAGTTACAACTATTTAAATGAATTAGATTTATAATTTCTTTTAAAAAAAGCCTGGTTTATTTCACACCTATTGACTTTGTATTTTATAAGCAAAGATATGATGATGATAAAAGAGTATAATTAATTCAAACAAATCTTTGTACCTGGTGGTAATATCCATAAAAAGCACTTTTATTGTTCAAACCTTTCACTTCCAGCCCTTCAACATATATTTAGTGAGAAATGATGCATCTTCTATGTATTCCAGTTGACCAAAAGTGATATTTTAGACATTTGTGTGGGTGGATCTGGTAGTGGGATGTTAACAATGTGGATAATATGTGGTTCCTACCATTAGGAAGCCTACAATTTGCCTGAAGAGAAAGCTCTGTCAAAAGCAACTTTAATAACAGAAGAGTTATTAAAAGTAGGGTTGAGGAGGCAAAGAGTAGGAGAGTAAAAAATAGCCCTTGAATTGGGTCTTAGGAGATAGGTAAGTCTTCAATAGACATATTGAAAGGTAATTTTAGGGAGGGGATGCAGTGTGAACTAAAGACTGGACTCAGGAAGCGCAAAGTATATTTAGTAATGGGTCATCTGGTGTGATTTGGATTTAGAATGGAAAAAAAGTGATATTGATGAAAACAGGTTGAGTAATGTGTTGTAGAGTTGGGCATTGATGTTATTCTCTGTGCCAAACTAAGTGCTGTTTTCTCTCTCTTCTTTTAAGGATTTATTTTTATTTACTTGAAAAGCCCAGTTAAGAGGGGGTGGGAGAGAAAGGTCTCTATCTTCCATCTGCAGGTACACTTTCCAATGACTGCAATAGCCAGGGCTTGGCCAGGCTGAACCCAGGAGCCAGGAGCTTCTTCTGGATCTCCCACATGGGTGGCAGGGGCCCAAGCACTTGGGACATCGTCCACTGCTTTCCCTGGTGCATTAATAGGGAGCTGGATTGGAAATGGAGCAGCTGGAACTCGAACCTTCACAGGTGATGGCTTTACCTACAACACCATCCCCACTAAGTGGTAATTTTCAAAGCTGCTCTTCCTTATTATCATCCTTTAGGTAGTAGACCTTATTGTATACATATATACTCTTGGGATGTATGGCATATTGTAAAAGTTAAAATTATAAATGCATGAAAGAAATGTGAAGTTTCTGTCATCAAATCACATTCACATTGATTTTTAAAAAGCAGTGTAAAGTAAATACACATATTTAAGATATAATTCATCAAAAAATTTAAACCTTTTGAAATTGTCTTTTTTGAAAGTCAGCAATAGTCAAAATCATCAATCTCATTTAATTCAATGTAATAATTGATACTGGAATCAGAAATGTTTATGTTACCATGACTTTGTTTTGTGAAAAGATTGTCTTAAAATTTAATTTAATTAAAGTAGCCATTGTTGTGATTTAATACAAAAAATAGATCAAGGCTACAACATTTTGGACAACAATTATGTCCTAAGCACACTGGAAGGCATATTGAATTAATTTTTGCCAGACTCAATTTTTTAAGTTTTATTTGTTTTTATTTTAAAAGGCACAGCAACAGAAAGGCGGTAGGGGGAGATCTTCCATTTACTTCATAAATGCTACAATAACTAGAGCTGGGCCAAGTCAGTGACAGAAGCTCAGAACTCCATCTCAGTATTTGCAGGTATTTGGGCTATCAAGAACTGCCTCACATGATGCATGTTAGCAGGAAGCTGGATCAGAAGCAGAGCAGGGACATGACCCCAGGCACTCCCATATGGGATGTGTGTGTCACAAATAGCATTTTAACCACTGAGGCACAATATCCATGACTCAAATGTACATTTTTTGCTTTTTTATTCTGGGTTTGATGTTGATTTTAGTTTACATTGGGGTTAAGCTGTCTCTGCAGTTGATCAGCAATGTCTTTCAGGTCTCCTGCCACCCCTGCCTGTCTTTCTCATGAACATCTGATGGCGCCCATGGAAGAGAGCATTTGAGTGAGTGTGGTCTCCAGGAAACCAGTGTTATGACACAGTGGGTTACGCTGCTGTCTGCAACACTGATATCCCATATGAGCACCAGTTTGAGTCCCTGCTGTCTGCCCTCCATCCAGTCCCCTGCTGATGTACCTGGGAAGGCATCAGAAAATGGCCCAAGTCCTTGGGCCCCTGCCACCCACGTGGGAGACTTGAATGGAGTTCCAGGCTCCTGCTTTGGCCTAGCTGAGTCCTGGCTTTCATGGCCATTTACAGAGTGAACCACTGGATGGAAGATTGATCTCTCCCTCTCTTTTCTCTCTCTGTCTATGTATTTCTCTGTATACGTGTGTCCCCTTCTCTGTAACTCTGCCTTTCAAATAAATAAAATAAATTTTAAAAGAGTAAGTGTGGTCTCCCCTGTGTCTGGAATTCTTAGCTATTTCAAGCTGACCTTATTTCATATTTGTCCTCAACAAATGTGAGAGTATTCATCTAATTTCTTCATACCCCCCATACCGAGGGCTTCTCTTTTGTGCTTTGCCAAAGATGAAATAGCCTATGTGTCCTCCTCGAAGGGCTTCTCACCCTGAAATTCAGTTTACTTAGTTGCCTTGCAAGTCAGCTCTCTAATGGGCTCAAGAAGAGTTGTAATTGTGGCTTTCTCGTATCTTCTGTAGAAGAGGAACTTCTTTTTCTCTCTTAAATAACAAATGTTTTCTAATTTTGCATCAAAATAGCTCAAAGATTTTGGAACTCTTAAAAAGTAGCCTGTATATCTCTGTGGCTTCTTATATGACATTAATTTTTAATTATTCACAGGATATGTGCCAATTTTAGTAATTTGTGGGATTTTTGTTTTTAGGGATTATTTATCGTGACCCAAAGGGTCTGTTTCTACATAAGCTTTAAAATTATTTTCCCAAAAGCAGTAACTATGGAAGTACTGGTTTAAGCTTGGGAGGTATCAGAAGTGATAAATAAACCTTTAAGTGATAATAAAACCTTTAAGATATAAAGAGTAATTTTGATCCTCATGAAATAATTTCACTTTCAGTTATGCTTGGATCAAATATTGTGAAGAAATTTAACATTATATATGACGTAATATAAAAAAGTAACTGGATAGGCTGTAATAGAGCATTCAAACTGTGATTTTTTTCATGTAGTATGCTCATATATTAGCCCTTGAAAAAAATGTGAACCAGATTGACATAGCAGCACAGAATGCTAACACATAGTTCACCAAGTGAAGCACCCTGGAGCATGCTATTCACATAACATTGCCTAATCAGTAAGTGTTTAATATATCTTTTAAGGAAAACATATAGATCCTTCATGTACAGGCTTTATTTCACCTTGTAGAATTTTCTATGATGAATGAATTAATATACATATGAAAATAACCCTTGAATTAAATTTATTTTAGTAATATAAGAGAATTAGTAAACAAGTTGATGATCACAATATAAGCCCTATCAATGGGCTCTTTTTGTAATGAACAGAGTTAGTATTTGAGTCAGAGTACTTTACGTAGTATTTATTTGCTGAGCACAGATCAAGTGCATCAGTGGTGGTACCCTCTGATAAGGGGTATAGAGAGCCACTAATCTAAGCACAGCACCAGGCATGTGTGGAATTCAAAATGCTCAGTGGCCTCCCATCTAGGGAAGAGAAGCTCCGAGAATGGAGATTATTGGAGTAGGTCAGCAGTGCAGGAAGAAGAAAAGTAGAATATCCTCTTCTCATTCCCATGGTTTACTGTTCACAAGACAGAGGCTTTGAAACCATGATAACTTTATTTTCTTGAGACTATAGAGTTCCACATGTAATTCACTTTTTATCTTTCCAGTCTTCAGTTCTTCTATCAGTACTTATCTTTCTATTTTACTATTTATATGACCACACTTTCAAAATATGCTATTTTAGAACAAGTGTTTTTATTTTTTCTGGGTCTCTTTTATATAATTTTCTTGAATTTTAAGACATTTTTATTAGAAGATTTGGTAATTTGTGTGAGAAAGCATAACTTTACCAAATCTCCAGCCACAAATAACCCAAGGGAGAGTCATGTAAGAATTGAAGGACCAGGTTCAAATTTTCCCCTAAGTATATACCATGAGATAGGTCAAACCAGATTTCAAGAGGGTGGAGGGCTAAAGCCAGCACCAAGAGCCAGAATACAGCAAGAAGTCTTCACCATCATCAGATGCCAAATGTAAGATCTGTGAGAAGAGACACACAAATGCACAAAGGAATAGAAATGAGATTTAGAGTCATTATAGTTGTGCAGTACCTACAGTTTTTGGATGAGAATGAATTTATTTAGAGTGTACATTTTGTGTTGCATATTTATTGATTGATTAACATTTCATTAGTTTACCATAATAAGAAAGCAAACTTTAAGTCATATGTCTGTAAGAAGGAATCATGTCAGGCTAGGCCTTGTCCAGAGTTCTTCCTAACTTGGTTGACCTGAAGATAGGTTTAAAGGAATAAATGTCTGCTAGGAAGAAGTGGTTTTTAATATCACCCAGAACTGACAGAAATTTCAACAAGAATTGTTATGAGAGAGAATCTGTTGACACTAGAGGTTTAGAAAGTCAGGAAAGGGAGACATTCAAGCAATTAGTATTGGACAGAACACCTTAAAGCTAAAAAGAAACTCAGAGCTAAGTTTCATATTTCATATATACAGATTTAAGAAGATAGTGGGACTTCCCCCCCTACTCTCTCTCCTGCCCATTCTCACGGCAGATGAACTTGACTCCATAGCACAAAGCCACCACTGAGCAGCATTCACATTTGTATGGAGTCCAAAACCTCAGATGGCCACCTAATGAACTCCTCAATTAGATCCTTCTCTGGGAATGTGAAGAGATGGGGTCTAGATACAAAAATATGACCCAGAAATTTTTGGAACTGAAAATCTGAGGCCAAAAGACATAAATCTTAGACAAAAAAAAATCTACCCGGTCTCCAAGGCTTTTATCTCTTTCCCACTCTAGTTATAAGAAAAAAATTATTAGGGTAGAAGAAAGAATGATCAGTTCAAGTTGATCTTGGCTGAGGTTGAAGGAGGACCCTGTATAAGTTCAGCTTCATATAATAATGATCTACCTCTTTCCATTTTTATTCTGCTGCCAATAGAAAAATTATCATGCAGCAGAAATTTTGGAATAATTATATCTAGTAAAGGATTGCTCAGGTCTTACCTAACCTAAGTGGAGGATATTTCCTTGTGGGTAGATAATTAGAACTCCTAGTTTGCATAGTATAGTATAGTCCTAGTTTATGCCCCTTTCATTCTCAAAATATGGTTTCAATCAAACTATGAATGATCAACCTATTAATGAGCCACTCCTCTAGAGATGGCACTCCACAGAAGGGAAACTAACTAGTTAAATGCACTTGCATGTAGAAATGATTATTACTGAGAAATAAATGTTAGATACCTTAAGTTCACATTGAAAAACCCAAATAAAAGAGGAACAGTGTAATTAAAAAGGTAAAGCTTCACACACACACACACACACACACACACACTCCAGCCTTTCAAGTTGAACTGCCTATGACACTTGAAAGTATGATAAGAAGGGAAGAAAGTAGGTAAGTATGTAAATAAGACAACCTACAGTAAAGGGCAAAGGACAAGAATCGCAGACATTACTGAATAGAACATACAGAAACACTCAGCACTTCTGCCCTAAGATAACACCAACTTCTCTGGGAAAATAATTTCCTAGGAAGGAGAGCAGAGCCCCTTTCCAGATGACAGGCTGCCTCTTCACAATGAGGGTGTGTAGTTGGATTTGTCTATACTTGGTGACTTTTATTAATAAATCAAGTCCAGTCATTCATGCTGTACCAAGAAAGCCTCTGGTTGGAAGAACAGCGTTAGCATTCCATATTTTGGCCTAACAGACAGTGTGGCAAGGTCTCCTGGGCAAAGTTTTAAGAGCAATTAGAGCTAATTAAAAAGACAGGCTTGTCAGCACCTGAACAATGTGGAAAAAGAGAGCCAGTGACTTGGCTTTTGATTTTGAGCTGCACCCAAGTTAAGGTTGAATGCAATTGATTTTTCAGGAGAGAGAGAAGTGTGTGTAGTACGTGCATAGGGTGAGAAGGTTCATAAACATAGATATAGTTCAGCTTTGGAATAATAGTGAAAGACATTCTTAGTTGCTTTCAAATCCTCTAAAAATAGCCACACATCTCTGCCAAAGCTAATACAGACAGGATTCCCATGGAAACCCTCTAGGCTGGAAGGGGAGGGGGTATTATTTTTTTCACCAGTTATTGGTTAAATGACTCTTACTCATTTCGGATAATGCAAGACTGTATTTATTGTCAAAACTGATGAACAAAACCCTAAAGGTACCTGCTTATCTGGCCTACTTAATTAAAGAGGAAAAGAAGGTACCACAGTGTCTGCACTTAAAAATAACTTTCACTAGCTAAGCTTTAGAGAAGAAAGACATGCCCCTGCTTCACATTCTGTGCTGTGCTCTGCATTTTCATAATGAGGTTTTTGCTTCCTACTTTGAGTCAATGATCACATCCAAATGTTTCGTATTCTTTGTCCCATGTATTTAACCATTATAACAGTAACCATTCTTTCCTTTTTCTCATTTGGGGACGTGCCTTTTGGTGATATATTTGTCAGTTCTGAGAAATCAAGATGAATTAAAGGATAGAAAACTAGCCTTGAATGCGACATTATGAAGGCAGTCTCATTTTCCTTGCTCTCAGATGAAAAGGTAAAAATTCCAAAAACTATTAAGAACCAGAAATTATATATTGATGTGTCTCTTTTTCTCTTGGAACTATTAACACCTTTGATAAAAGTATTTTAACAGAATAATTAGTTGTTATCATTTTACAAACACATAGATAAGAGGAACTTAAATATTTTGAAAGATTACAATGAACAAGAGAACAATAAAATCATAAAAATATTTCCATATGTGTTTTAATAGGTAAACTTAAATCATTCAAGAGATTTTGATGGCTTTATTCTTTTGATGTTATTTTACCTTTTGACCTTATTTCTAATGTATTTTCTAAGTTTATAAATAACAATATATGCGCATAGTTCTTCACAACTAAAAAATCACTTCACTTCCCTATAAATCATTTTAATCATAAACAATGGATTTTAAAGTATAATCTGATTCTTCTTCCATGATTATTAAATAATGTATTCTTCATATGTTATTTCCTTCCCTCATGTGTTTAGTGTCATTTAATGTATAGTTCTAAGAGATGATTTTGCAACAACTGCAGTATGCATATTTTCTTGCTAGTATTTATGTCTTTTAAAAAGGATGGGAAGATGTGATACCTTAAAATATTACAACACACCTAATATAGCATGGAGCTGCACTTTAGGATATTCTTATCCCCAAATAATAGAACTGGTGACTAGAAACAAACTTTTGATAGCCATAAGTCTCCAGGATTCCTAGATAGTGTCTGGAAGTGTCCAAGGCCAGATGCTGAAAGGTCTGGTGTTTCTCTCCTGTCATAGGGCCAAGAGCACTGTGCAGAGAAAGGTGTGGGTCCCATACACATCCTTCATCACTTGTAGAACTGGGGTAGGAGCACATCCAAGGAATAGTTTCCTTCTACTCAGCCCCATCCATGTGAGAAAATCACTACTGAAAGAGAAACCCAGCAGAGGGACCCAGTCAGTCTGAAAAATATACTGGCCTTCCACATAAGAATTTTCTTAAATGACATTAAATGTTTGGAAGGGGGATAAAGTATCATGATAAGGAAATAATGATTTTGGTTTTTGTGGTTAACTTTTCAGATCATAGAGTATTATCCATGGGAGGCACAATGTGAAAAGAATGAGAGTTAGACTCATTCCATAGGCCTGTGTTTGAAACATAGTCTTGCCACTAACTAGCCAAGTGACCTTAGTAAGCTTTTGTTAAAAAAAAAAAAAAAAATCAGCCCCTTGTCTAGACTCTCTGCACTTTCGCATTGAATAGAATGCAATGACATGAGATCAGTTCATTGATCATTTCAATCATGGGTTAGCACAGTGATCAAACAATGCTTGGCATTTAAGGGCTTTGAAAACATCAGGACCAGAAGGTGGTGCAGTATGGCCAAAAATGTGATTCTATTGCAACCTCCAGAAAGTTAATTTAGATTAGCATCCAAAGTTGGGCAGTGTTTCCTAGGTACTACAATAAACACAACCAAATAAGAAGCGGAAGGCACTGTGTTGTCATTAAACAAGTTAGTAATACACCACATAGTTTGATACTGTTTGAATAACATTTACTCTTGATTCTCGCAAATTACTTGAATATATTACATTCATTCATTTTCCTTAAATTTTCTTTTTATGCTTTCTGCTAAATTGGCCTATCATGTCATCTTGAATCTGATTTAAGCATTTAGTCTCATCGTCCCAAGATATAAAAGTAATTGAGTAGTAGTGAACCATATTAGTAATGGTCATAATAAGCAAACAAAACCCCTGTGTAAATATATTGATAAGCTATTATGTAGAATCAGACTTGCTTTCATATAACAATAATAAACTTTCTCTAAATGATAATTTTTAATTACCTATAAACTGAGAACAATGTGATTCATTACTGATTACAAACAATCATCTTCATATAACTATACCTTTCTTATTTATTTTTTCTGAAAAGTCCTAGTACCCTAGGCTATGGATGTGTCACTTCAACAGCATATTGAGAGGTATTGACAGGAGCATCACATATCAGAGTGCTGGTTCAAGTACCAGGTGCTCTGCTTCCAATCCAGCTCCCTGCTAATGTGCCTGGGAAGGCAGCAGATGATGGCCCAACTACTTGGCTCCTGCCACACATGTTGGAGACCAGGATGGAGCTTCTGACTCCTGGCTTTCCCTGGCCTGGCCTCAGCTATTGCAACCAATTGGGAAGTTAACCAATGGATGGAAGATATCTCTCTTTGTCCGTCTCTCTCTTTCTTTTTCTGCCTTTCAAATAAATAAATAAATCTTTTTAAAACAAGTATTAACAAAGCTTGCATTAACTATTTCTCAAACAGGCTTAATAGCCTCACAGGCAGGGTATGTTGGCCTTGAAGGAATGAGTTATTATAAACATTTCTGTGTAGACATTTGAAAGAAACAGTGTGGGAGTTAAAATTGCAGGTTCAAGAACCTATTTTTTATGTTTCTCCCACACATATACTCATCTCCTGTCATATTCTTTTCCAAAAGTTTGCAAATTTCTAGTGTTTCTCAATAAATCCTTCTTTTAAATAAACGCATGATGTATCAGTTACAAGTCATGCTTTGTGCCCCTTACCGTCTTGTGTCAAGATTCTTCATATCTGAATGCTCAAAGACAGATTCTTACCACTCTGATACTTGAGTACCAGGGCAAATGATATTGTCTGTATAAAGGTGTTCATTTCAAGCCTGAGGCTTCTATTATAGTTTCTACCCTGAAGAAATGCCCCAGCTAATGCTTTCTCTCAAATTTATAATATTCTGGTTAAGATGTGGCAAGTAAGGACAGGGGAAAGTTAAAGAATAATATACATGGAAGAGCAGTTTTAATATTCTGCATTTTCAAAGTAGTCCCTTGAGGAATAATTTCCTATTGTGGAAAGAGAAGATGTTTGGGGGAGAAAAAAAATCTTCACCTAAATTTAGGTTCCACCATTTCTTTGTCTTTTTCCTTTGGGTGAGCCACTTAATCTTTTCCCTTTTGTCTGGAGCTCAGTACACAGCATTAATGAAAACACATTTTTGAGCAGATCCAGAGCTCTCTTTAGTAAAGTAACTCTGAACTCTTGAGTTATTTGCAAGCAAAAGGCTTTGTGATCCTTAATTCGGTATCAGTTATATCGAAGAAGGAAAAAATAATTTAAATAAGCCAAGACACTAGAAAGGCTGTTTTTGCTAAGGTCATATTTGGCACACTAGGAAAATGTTGATATGTGACTGCTAATCATGAGGAAGTATTCTGCTGGTTTAATTATAAAATTAGGTCCATGCAGAATCATGAAGCAAGACCCATACCTTACACCTTACACAAAAATCCACTCAACATGGATTAAAGACCTAAATCTACGACCTGACACCATCAAGTTACTAGAGAACATTGGAGAAACCCTTCAAGATATTGGCACAGGCAAAGAGTTTCTGGAAAAGACCCGGGAGGCACAGGCAGTCAAAGCCAAAATCAACTATTGGGATTGCATCAAATTGAGAAGTTTCTGTACTGCAAAAGAAACAGTCAGGAGAGTGAAGAGACAACCGACAGAATGGGAAAAAATATTTGCAAACTATGCAACAGATAAAGGGTTAATAACCAGAATCTACAAAGAGATCAAGAAACTCCACAAAAACAAAACCAACAACCCACTTAAGAGATGGGCCAAGGACCTCAATAGACATTTTTCAAAAGAGGAAATCCAAATGGCCAACAGGCACATGAAAAAATGTTCAAGGTCACTAGCAATCAGGGAAATGCAAATCAAAACCACAATGAGGTTTCACCTCACCCCGGTTAGAATGATTCACATGCAGAAATCTACCAACAACAGATGCTGGCGAGGATGTGGGGAAAAAGGGACACTAACCCACTGTTGGTGGGAATGCAAACTGGTCAAGCCACTATGGAAGTCAGTCTGGAGATTCCTCAGAAACCTGAAGATAACCCTACCGTCTGACCCAGCCATCCCACTCCTTGGAATTTACCCAAAGGAATTTAAATTGGCAAACAAAAAAGCGGTCTGCAGACTAATGTTTATTGCAGCTCAATTCACAATAGCTAAGACCTGGAACCAACCTAAATGCCCATCAACGGTAGACTGGATAAAGAAATTATGGGATATGTACTCTTTAGAATACTATACCGCAGTAAGAAACAACGAAATCCAGTCATTTGCAACAAAATGGAGGAATCTAGAACACATCATGCTGAGTGAATTAAGCCAGTCCCAAAGGGACAAATACCATATGTTCTCCCTGATCGGTGACAACTGACTGAACACCAAAAAGGAAACCTCCTGAAGTAAAATGGACACTATGGGAAACGGTGACTTGATCAGCATAGCCCTGACTGTTAATGAACAACTTAATACATTATCCCTCTTAGTAGTTTTTTTGTCTGTTCTACTTAATATGACTGGTTTAATTCTGTAATTAATACACAGTTATTCTTAAGTGTTAAAAATTAACTGAAATGTGATCCCTGTTAAACATAAGAGTGGGAATAAGAGAGGGAAGAGATGTATAATTTGGGACATGCTCAAGCTGACTTGCCCCAAATGGTAGAGTTAAAAACATAACAGGGGATTCCAATTCAATCCCATCAGGGTGGCATGTACCAATGCCATCTCACTATTCCAAGTGATCAATTTCAGTTCACAATTGATCATAATGAAAGGACTAAGAGTCAAAGGGAGCACATAAACAAGTCTAGTACCTGCTAACACTAACCGATAGAATAAATAAAGGGGAGAGTGATCCAACATGGGAAGTGAGATGCTCAGCAGACTCATAGAATGGCAGATGTCCTAAACAGCACTCTGGCCTCAGAATCAGCCCTGAATGCATTCGGATCGGGCTGAAAAGCCCATGAGAGTATTTTAGGCATGGAAAGCCAAGACACTCTGGCAAAAGATCTCTGCGAGTGAGATCCCAGTGGAAAGAACAGGTCTTCAAAGAAGGAGGTACCTTTCTCTGAAGGGAGGAGAGAACCTCCACTTTGACTATGACCTTGTCTAAACAAGATAAGAATCGGAGAACTCAGAGGGCTTCCATAGCCTTGGAAACTCATGACTGGAGCATAGGGAGACTACTGATGCCATAGACAGGAGTGTCAATTGGTAAAGTCAACAACAGGAGTCACTGTGCACTTACTCCTCATGTAGGATCTCTGTCCTTAATGTGCTGTGTATTGAGATTTAATGCTATAATGAGTACTCAAACAATATATTTCACTTTGTGTTTCTATGGGGGTGCAAACTGTTGAAATCTTTACTTAATGTATACTAAACTGATCCTCTGTAAAAAAAAAAAAATTATCAACTCTCAACTTGACTCTCACTGGGATTAAACAGGACAATAGGTCTGATCTGATTTCATCATCATTTAAAAAAATCATCTATTATTTTTCACTTTATGTTTCTGTGTGGGAGCAAACTGTTGAAATCCTTACTTAATGTATACTAAGCTGATCTTCTGTATATTAAGATAATTGAAAATGAATCTTGATGTGAATGGAAGGGGAGAGGGAGTGGGAAAGGGGAGGGTAGTGGGTGGGAGGGACGGTATGTGGGGGAAGCCATTGTAATCCATAAATCGTACTTTGGAAATTTATATTCATTAAATAAAAGTTAAAAAAAAAGAAAAAGAAAAAAAATTAGGTCTAATTTAAAACTGTACTTTTTTGGAATGACTAAAATAAAACAGCAAAATAGGTTTATGAAACTTTATCAAAAAATATTCCTCTAACCTCTCACTAGAAATTGGTGTTTGGTATCAGATAAGGTGAAAAGCTAAAAATGGGACAACAAATAAGTACTAAACAATTATGGGAAGTACTAGGATACTGTTTTAAACAAGAAAAGCACACCTGAGATCCCTTACAGTTTATAGTCCAATGTGTGTGGGGTACAGGTGGGGGAAAATGAGGTTGACAGTCAATCTTCAATGAATAAGAATATCAGATCAGGGCCTGCATTGTGGCATAGCACGTCAATCCCTTGCCCTCAATGCCAGCATATCATATTGGTACCAGTTGGAGTCTTGGCCATTTCACTTCTGGTTCAAGCTCCTTGCTTATGCACCTGCAAAAGCAGTAGAAGTTGGCCCAAGCAGTTGGGCCCATTACCCATGTGGGAGACCTGGATGGAGTTCCAGGCTCCTGGCTTCTACCTTGCCCCCGGTCTGGCTGTTGCAGCCATGTGGGGAGAGAACCAGTGGGTGGAAATTATCTTTCTCTTATTGTCTCTCTCATACATACTCTGTCTCTAACTGCCTTTCAAACAAATAAATTAATCTTTTTTAAAAAGAATATCAGATCAAGGTAAGTAAGGCCTGTGCAAACAACTAAAACAGTGTTGAGTCAAAGTCACTAGTTTCTAGATTCATTGGCCAGTCAGGAAATTCTCATATGATGAGGTGACATTTAAGTTAAAAGTCTCTGTCATCAAAAACTGGTCAGCACTAAGAGGACTACAATAGGAATATTCCATGAAGAGGGACGAGCTAGTACACAAAACGTGCTGAGAAGGAAATGCCTAGGATTGAGAAGGAAATGCTTGAGGATCAGTATGGGTGGAATGAGCTAGGCAAGCAGAGTGTGTAAATTAAGAAACTGAAAGATAGACAGGAGGCAGCTCAGATAGCCCACCCTATACTACGAATAAGACGTTTGGATTGTATTTTGAGCATGATGACTTGCCACTGGGGAGTTTTAATCAGGGGAATGACTTGGTCTGAGTAGTATACATATAAATCATAATGCTGTCTCCTCTAAGGAGATTAGAGTATAGGAGGCAAGACTGGAAATTGGAAGAACTGTTAGGAAATTGTGGATTTGTTAGCCAAGAGATCATAGCAGCTTGAACTGGGATGGTAGTAATAAAAACATTCATTCATTCAATAAATACGTATTAATGGTCTACTGGGTATGAAATTTTTCTTAGTCTCCAGGTCTGTAGTAATACTCAAAAGAGAGAACTTCCTCTCATGTAGCTTACATTCAGTAGAAGATGTGCATTATCAGATGGAATGAAGTATGATAGAACTACTTTTAGACAGCTTGCTTAGGGAAGAGCTCTGCTGGAACCCAAATGAAGTAAGGGAGCAAGCATTGTTGTTCTCTGGAGAGAGAAAGTCTTGGGAAGATGGATAGCAAAAAGACTGTAGGATGTGAATTACCTGGGTTGGAGCAACACTATGGCTAAAGCCATAGTTGAGTGGGCGGCAAACAGCAAGAATCAGTTTGGAGACTGGCAAGGAGTCAGATAATATAGGGCTGGGAAAACCATAGTAAGGACTTTGAATTTATTCTAATATTTTTAAAGATTTATTTATTTACTTGAAAGGTATAATTACACAGAGAAAAGGAGAGGCAGAGAGAGAGAGAGAGGTCTTCCATCCACTGGTTCACTCCCCAATTGGCCGCAATGGCCAGAGCTGCGCCGATCCAAAGCCAGGAGCCGGGAGCCTCCTCTCGTTCTCCCATGTGGTACAGGGGCCCAAGGACTTGGGCCATCTTCTACTGCTTTCCCAGGCCATAACAGAGAGCTGGATCAGAAGTGGAGCAGCCGGGTCTTGATGGGATGCCAGTACTTCAGGCCAGGGCATTAACCCACTGTGCCACAGTGCTGGCCCCAAATTTATTCTAAATTTTATCAAATGTCTTTCAAAAGTTTTGGAAGAGAGAGTAACTTTATTTAACCTAGCAGGGGAACGTTCATGATCAGATATTTACTTTGGATGTGTTAAGTTCAAGATGCTTATAAAATAGCCAAGCAAGTTATCTAGTAGACATTTAAGACTTTAAATATAAAGCCAGAGTTTATAGTAGAATATGAAATTAGAGATATTAATTTATTTAGCATATAGATAGTATTTAAGTGGTAGAACAAGATGAAATCACCTAAAAACTGAAGTTAAGAAGTGATAAAGAGAATTGATTTAAGATATGTTTTGAAGAAAGAGATAAGAGAACTTGCTGATGAACTAGGGAATGAAAACAATGAAGAACATGAAGGATAAACTGTTGACTTGAACAATAAGTGGATAATGATATTAATAATTGAGCTGGGAAAGACTGAAAAAGGAACAGCAATAAGCATTTATGTCTTCGGGAATGGTGAATTTAAGATGTCAGCAAGGCATGCAAAAACTTGTATATACACAAGAGATATTTAAAATCAAGTGACGATGACATCCATGAGTGATGTTAGGACAGCTAGAAAATCACATGCAAAGGAATGATTTTGGGACACTACCTCATACTTTATACAAAAATTAAGTGAAAATGGATCAAGACCTCAAGGTATAAGCTAACAGTATGAAGCTCTTAAAAGAAAAAATAGTTGTAAATCATTATAACTTGGGATTTGGCAAAAATTCTTAGAAATGACACTGAAAGCATGAAAAACAGAAGGAAAAATAGATGTTAGATATTATCAAGATTTTAAAATGTGTGAATCAAAAGGTACTGTCAAGAAATAATAGTAAAAAATTAAACAATGCAAATGTCTTCCATGAATGGGAATATAAAATATGATATATCCATACAATGAAATATTATCTAAAATTAAAAAGGAATAGTACTAATATATGTGATAACATGAATGAACCTTGACAATATTTTGTTATAAAACACTACATTTTTAAAATTTTTAATTCAATTTTTTATATTTTCTTTGTTTTAAATTTTATTTAAGTTATACAAGTTTCATTTATTCATGTATAGAGATTTAGAAACATAGTGATACTTCCCACTCTACCCTCCCTCCCACAAAACACCACTTATTATAAGATTCCATTTATACTAAAAGTTCAGAATAAAAATCTGTAGACAGAAAGTAGATAAGTGGTTGCCTAGAGCAGGAGAGGTGATTAAGAGAACATGGAAATCACTGCCAAAGAGTAAAGGGTTCCTTTTTGAGGTAACAAAAATGTTCTAAATTGTATTGTCGTGATGCTTGCAGAGCTCTGAATATGTGTAAGCCATTGATTTTTACATTTGGAATAGGTGAATTTATGAGTGTATGAAATATCTCCCAAAATGATTACCCTAAAAAATTGAGAAAATGCAGAACAGCAAATAGGGGGGAAACATATGGGAGGAGAACTAGGAGAGTAAGTTGTCCCAGGAGCTAAGAGTGGTTTCATGAAGAGGGAATGCTATAAATTGAATGCCCTGAATTGGGTTGAATGCTATAAATTGAATACACGGAGATAGGAGGATTGATGATTGAGTTTGGAAAAATGGCAGCCATTTATTTGTGGAAAGCCTTCTTGGTGGAGTTGAGGAGGGAAGTCCAACTAGATTATAGGGAGGAGAGAAAAGGAAATAAGGGAGGGAAGAGAGTTACTGATGGCTTCTTCAAGAAATTGTGTTTTGAGGGTGAATGGTAAGTTAGGACAGGAACTTGGTTAGGATAGGGTGGTTTTGTTATTGAGAAAGAGAGGAAGAGACAAAGAGATCTTCCATCCATTGATTACTCCCCAAATGGCCATGATGGCCAGAGCTGTGCCAATCTAAAGTCAAGAGCCAGGATCATCTTACAGGTCTCCCACGTGGGTTCAGGGACCCAAGCACTTGGGCCATCTTCCACTGCTTTCCCAGGTGCATTAGCAGGGAGCTGGATCAGATGTGGGGCAGCTAGGACTTGTATAGGCTCCCATAAGCAATGATGGCACTGTAGATGGCAGCTTTACACACTAGGCCACAGCACTGGTCCTAGTTGCTGTTGTTGTTTGATTTAATATTCTCTGGTGTAATTATTCTCATGAGTATAGAAGGAGAAATTGATTCTATAAAAGGAAGACAGAGCATAATTACTGAGCAAAATCTGAGAGAGAATGTGACCTATAGTCCACATGAAAAAGAGTTGCATCTTGGATAGGAGCTGGGACCCTTTACCCAACGTAACTGGAGGGGAAGCACAGTGAGTGGGTACAAATGAGTGATTCCATATATTATATCACAATCTAGTTCATGAATGGGCTTCTTTATAACTACCTCCTTTTTAAAAACCATGCTTCTGAATGTGCATGTGTATGTGTATGTGTGTGTGACACAAACATGTTAAATTTCTTTTTTTTTTTTTTAACCTAAGTTTTGGTTTTTATCATGGACCTATCTGGGACCATCCCACGTTGTTTACATTTACAAATATTTCACTGTCCAGTATACTATTGCAGCCGTATGTCAGGTACTAGTGAAAAAATCTTGCAGTAGACAAGATGGAAACATTTTATTATGTGGAAAAGAATCACTCCCCAAATAGCCCATCTTCTTATCCCTGGCCCTAGTCCTGAAATCCCCAAATACTTCCCTTTCCCTATATACTTGCCTTTTTTTTTTCTTTTTAAAGAAGGAGTGATAGGATTTCTTTTTTTTTTTAAGATTTATTTATTTATTTGAAAGAGTTACACAGAGAGAGAAGGAGAGGGAGAGAGCGAGAGAAGGTGGGAGGGAGGGAGGGGAAGAGAGAGAGAGAGGGGGAGAGAGAGAGAGAGAGAGGTCTTCCATCCACCGATTCACTCCCCAATTGGCTGCAGTGGCCGGAGCTGCACTCATCCAAAGCCAGGAGCTTCTTCTGAGTCTCCCACACAGGTGCAGGGGCCCAAGGACTTAGACCATCTTCCACTGCTTTCCTAGGCCATAGCAGAGAGCTAGATCAGAAGTGGAGAAGCCTGGTCTCGAACTGGCACACATATGGGATGCTGGCACCGAAGACAGTTGCTTTACCCACTACACCATAGCACTGACCCCTATACTTGCCTTTCAATGAATACTTTTTTTCCCTATCTCCATTCATCCAATGATCTGAAAAGGAAAAGGCATCAACAGAGTACAGAAGAAAGTTAGGTAATTGTGAAGTAGAAGAGCAATACCACGATACACGAACACATGAATAGAGAACAAATGTACATATTCTCAATTTTGTTCAGCTCTTCAAAAGTGATTTTGTATTTTCTAAAGAACCATGAGAATCAAATTAATTATATAACATTTAATTCTATGTACATAATAAAAAATATAACCTTAAGACAACAGTAGTGTTTTGGGTTATTTGGTAGAATGCTAAAATTGTGTCATCATGCAGAATCATAAATACACCACAAAATGTGAATACAATTGTGCATTTTTCAATCCTTAGACTTACCTAGGGGAACATTTTTAAAAAAGATTTATGTATTTATTTGTGAGGCAGAGTTTTGCAGACAGAGGGAGAGACAGGGAGAAAGATGCTTCTTCACTCACCAAATGGCCACAGTGGTCAGAGTTGAGCTGATCCGAAGCCAGGAGCTTCCTCTGGATCTCTCATGTGGGTGCAGGGCACTTGGGCCATCTTCCACTGCTTTCTTAGATCATAAGTAGAGACGTGGATTGGAAGAGAGCAGCTGGGACAGGAACCAGTGCCTATATGGGATGCCAGTACTGCAGGCGGAGGCTTAACCTGCTATGCCCCAGCATCTGTCCCCTGGGGAACTTTTTTTTTTTTTTTTTTTTTTGACAGGGACAGTGTGAGAGAGAGAGAGACAGAGAGAAAGGTCTTCCTTTGCCGTTGGTTCACCCTCCAATGGCCGCCGTGGCCAGCATGCTGTGGCCAGCGCACCGCGCTGATCCGATGGCAGGAGCCAGTTACTTATCCTGGTCTCCCATGGGGTGCAGGGCCCAAGCACTTGGGCCATCCTCCACTGCACTCCTTGGCCACAGCAGAGAGCTAGCCTGGAAGAGGGGCAACCGGGACAGAATCCAGCGCCCCCACCAAGACTAGAACCCGGTGTGCTGGCGCCGCAAGGCGGAGGATAAGCCTAATGAGCCATGGCGCCAGCCGCCCTGGAGAACTTTTAAATGAAACATCAGTACCTGAACCCTACCCCTGATTATTTAAATCAGAATTAAATCTGAAGGAGGTTGTTAGCATTGGCTTTGTTTACGACTCCCTAGGTGATTCCATGTGCATCCAGGATTGAAAACCATGGGGCTGATCAGCTGATCACTGAGAATTTCATGAAGAGATGCACAGACCCGTATCATGTGCAAGTGTTCCGTATATCACAAACTGCCTACTACTGATACATGAAAGGACATTTAAGACCCATTTCTACATTTTCAGAGACTTAAGTCATAGCTTTGAAAACAATTTGTATAAAAGACAAGAAATTAAGATGATGGGCTTTTCTCTTGTTTCACAATGTGGGGATGGAATAAAAGTTCAATAGCCTTCAGAGATGCAGAGGACTCAGCAGCTGTTAATTTGATGACAGCGGGAATCAGCCAGACTACTTAAGACCTATTTTAGGGAATGAGCTGACAGGTGTCATACTTCCCTACAACCTCCTGGAGAGGCCTTGCCTAGAGAAGATCCAAGTTTCCAGACCACATTCAGGCAAGGAAACCGAAGTGTGTAAACCCAGGAGCAGAGGCAGCAGTGTAGAAACCCTCTCAATACCTTGTCAAGCAATGGATTGAGAAAGTCGTACCGGGAGTTAGGCTTTAAAATAGATTTGAATGGCTCACTTGACTAAAATTTCTCTGAGGGAGAAATAAGCTCTAGAAGATATTGGTGGTTATTTCAGTGAAATTGTTTTGTTATTAGTAATACAGACCCGGAAGCACTGGGAAGAGGCAGAGGATAGGTGGTGCAGCTCTCAAGGTGACTGGCCTAGTACCTCAGGAAGCATCAGGAGACTTAGCACTTAATCTGCACTTGTATTAACTTTGTGAAAGCATCACTAGCTAATTCTTTCTTTTCTTTTTTGAATGCTAAAGCAAAGTTTTCTGCAAAGCAAAAATGAGGAGAGTAAAGCTAAGGTCCTGGCAGGCATCTCAGTAAAGAGCTGAGAGCCCAGTCTTCATTCAGACTGGAGCTTTTATGGATTTGGGTATGGACCCTGTCCCCACTCCCTGTCTGGGATGTCTTGCTGGGTATCAGTAGGTAATTCTAAGTTTCAATGATAACTTGACAAGTTGATTTACTCTAGAGGCTTCAAAGGAATGAAATACATTGACATTAAATAGAATAATCTGCAGATCAGCTGTGTTTTTTAAAAAACAGAACATGTGAGATGACCTGAATTATTTATAAATCAAGTGCTTTCATTATTAAATCAATAACTATTTCAAGTAGAAAAGTACCATTATTCATATATATGAGTAAATTTCATTTTTTATATTTTAGGGTATTCTGTTGCATATAGACAGTTACTATAATGCATTGAGTATTATGAAGATTCATTTAGTATATCCATATGAATATTGTAGAATAAGCTGAAAAGCTAAAAATAGATACTTAAGGGCTTCTTTGTGCATGTAGCCCTAGTAATATTAGCTACTAAAGGAGCTTTATTTAAAAAAAAAAATCACTACAGAAATGATCTCTTCCTTCATTTATCCACACATTTTATTGATACTAATGTGCCAAACACTGAATCAGAAATTCGGGTATATAGATAAATATGAAATCCTTTCTGCCTTCAAGAGACCTTAGGTCTAGAAGTGGGAGAGAGGAGGAGGAGCAGAATAATAAACATAGAGTAGCAAGAAATCTGCAATGCTGAAAGTTCTCGCATGAAGGAGTGGACATTTGGCTAGTGGTTAAGATGTTACTTAGGATGCCCTCATCTCGTATTGGAGTGCCTGGATGGGAGCCCTGGGTCTGCTTCTGATCCCAGCTTCCTGTTAATGTGCACCCTGGAAGGAAGCAGCTGATGATTCAAGTACCTGTCCTTACTACACACATGAGATACCTAGATTGAGTTTCCAGTTCTCGATTGAGCCACCCTAATCAGTTGCAGGCATTTGAAGAGTGAACCAGTGGGTGGGAGATTAATGTGACTGTCTATTTTGCTGCCATTCAACAATAAATAATAATTCCAAAAAGGTTAAGATCTTTTGTCTTAAAATAAGAACATATTCTACATATTTTATGAAATGAATTTTTCACTAACTCAATATTTTTATTATTCTGAGTTCGTAAAATGTCGCTCCCCCTCTTCGTGGAGGAACGACACAGGACCCTGCTCTGTTCTTTTGTCTGCTCGGCCCTTCCCGGGTTTGCTGCTGGTTCTTCCCGGGTTGGCTGCCGATCCTTCCACCTCCGTGGAAGGGCGGTTCCCCCTGGCCACTTTCCCCACTTCCGCGGGGGAGCGGCACACCGCCGGCCGGCTCTCTCGGGGGCTGCTCAGATGTTATCCGGATGTTCCCCTTAGATGTTCCTGGTGCATGTTGTCTCCCTCCTCCTTTATAGTCCTCTTCCACCAATCCCAACTCTGCTACCCACACGCCGAGTACGCTGCTCTCCTCCAATCAGGAGCAGGATCAGCTCCTGCAGGTTATAGGTCGAACTGGAGGCAGCTGTGTAAAAGTTGTTTACTCCTCTCCCAGCGCCATATTGTGGGAGAGCAGATGCATAGAATAAGTCTTAATTCCAGTAACTTAGTCTAGTCCGAGTTGCTCCCCACAGTAAAATATATCACACTATGAAATTTGGCCCTACATTAGTAAATTTTATATCTTGAGATATATTTTCTTTCATACAGTTAATGTTTTAGAAAATGCTATAAATGTTTTAGAATATTTACTGCAGAGAATATGTTGATGTAAAGATCATCTCAAAATTCCATTGCAGGCCTGAATTTACAATCAGCCATTGCAGTTTCCAGTAATAGGCTACATTATAACCCAGTACGGTGAAGAGAATCTTAACACAGTTGTAAGGAATAATTAGCATGTTTTGGAAAGCAGACAGCAGTGTATAATATTTGTATCCAGTTCATTGTTAATTGTCAGGTGGTTTATAGACTAAATAGTAAAATTTCCTTTTTATATTGTGCAGTAAATGACTTCATAGAAGTTAAAATTGCTTCTGTGAAGAGGTGGTTATTTTGACAATATTAACATGTGTTCACTTTGCAAAATGACCACCCTTCTCCTGCCTCCCTCCAGGGTTTTTATCTGATAAGAAAATGAAGGGGAAGTGCTATGAACTGAGTATATTTATTGGATGTCAATTCAAAACTCCACTAAATCCTGCTAGATGTTTCGAAGGGGTGTGCAACAGCATCCCTACTCTTATTGATTATTGCTTCCTGAGTAAGTGTAAATAGTACTTTTAAACAGGTCTCACTGAACTGAAGCATTCAGAAGAAAATAACATTGCCTCTCTGATATGAAAACACCAAGAAATGTTTAGCTAGAGCTTTTTCTATGAACTCTGAAGCTACCCCCCAAAATTTATCTTTATTGAATGGATTATGTCTGCATGTTCAGCACAGCTGAATAGCAATGGGTACCTATGAATTTCCAGCAGCAAATTTGAAAATGGAATTAAATTATCAAAGATATCTTTTATTTTAATGTCACAGATAATCTAGATTTTAGTTTACCAGTGTTTCACTTTTAAAAACTCACATATGTCCTTAAAACTGTATATATGAAATAAATGAAATGTGTTCTGCTTACATAAATAAATTTTTTAAATGCAACATTGAACATAAATAAACAAAACTAATATTGTATAGAAAGCATTCACTACTCTATTTAAATTTAAAAATCACATTTATTTTAAAGCACTCTTTTCCTACCTGAATATATATTTAAATGGAAACATTTTTTTTCTACTTCCACAGCAATCAAGGTATTTGGCAAAACCTATACCAAACTTTTCAAAATGCTGATGGAAATGTAAAGGAATGAGAAAAGCTATAAGACTTGTAGAACCATAGTGTTTAAGACAGTGGCAGTGTTGATTCAAGGATAGATATCAATAAATACATGAAAGGAAAGAGCCCAGAAATAGATCCACACATGCAGGTCATCTTACTTTTGGCAAAGATGACATTTTGGTGTTCTGGTGAAAAGGATCTTTTTGTGTGGTGAGACCTACAAAGTCAGTTGGATAGCTTTGTGAGAAAAAAAATGAATCTCGACTCCTTCATCAAAAAATACACAAAAATCAATGCTAGATGAATTGCAAATGCAAGTGAATAGGCTGAGAGAAAAGTGTTCTAGAATAGAGGTTGGAAACCCTTTTTTGAAAGAATAGATAGTAAATACTTTTGGCTTTGCAAATTATATATTCTCTGTTGCAGCTACTTGACTTTCTGCCATGGGAGCTTGAAAGGAAGTCCTTAACAATAAGTAAGTGAGTAAGCCTCACTGTGAGCCAATAAAACTTTATTTACAAAAATAGATGTTAGGCTGTACTTGGCTCCAAGACCATACTTTCCCAATCCCTTTCCAGACATCTTTCTGACCTTAGAGTAAGCAAATATTTCTTAAATTGAACACAAATTGGGAGGGTAACAAAAATTATATGTACTACATTATTTTAATTTAAAAATTTTAAGTCTGTTCATCAAAAGACACTGGAGTTTATGAAAAAATCCAGAGTGGGGAAAGAAGATACTCAAAATATACATATATTCAATGAAGGACTCGCATCCAGAATACTCATAAACACATTATATACACTTTCAGATTGATAGAAAAGAAAACCCCATAGAGGAAAGGAGCAAGAATTTTTTTTGTTAATTTTTTTTTTGACAGGCAGAGTGGACAGTGAGAGAGAGAGAAAGAGAGAAAGGTCTTCTTTTACCATTGGTTCACCCTCCAGCGGCCGCTGTGGCCGGCAGCGCACTGCGCTGATCCGAAGCCAGGAGCCAGGAGCTTCTCCTGGTCTCCCATGCGGGTGCAGGGCCCAAGGACCTGTGCCATCCTCCACTGCACTCTCAGGCCACAGCAGAGAGCTGGACTGGAAGAGGAGCAACTGGGACAGAATCCAGTGCCCCAACCGGGACTAGAACCCAGTGTGCCATTGCCGTAGGTGGAGGATTAGCCTATTGAGCCATGGCGCCAGCCCACGAATTTTTTCTTAAAAGATTTATTTATTATTGAAAGTCAGAGTTAGAAAGAGACAGAGGGAGAGATAGATCTTCCATTCACTGGTTCACTCCCAAGGTGGGCGCAAAGGCCAGGAATGGATGAGGCTGAAGCCAAGAGCCAGGAGCTTCATCCAGGTCTTCCATATGAGTAGAAGAGGCCAAACACTTAGGCCATCTTCCACTGTTTTTCCCAGATCATTATCAGGGAGCTGGATAAGAAGAGAAATTGAAATACAAGCTGGTGCCCACACGGGTTGCTGGCTTCAACCACTGCACCACTGCACCCTCCATCCCTCCTTCCATCCCTCCTTCTCTCTCTGTAAGCTTGATTTTTAAATGAGTAAATCTTTAAGAAAAAAAAGCATAAATGTATGTGGCATGTTCATGCCATTTGTGCTCTGCAGCAGTGCACACAGGAAAATGCTTTGTGGCATAGTCTCACACTATATAGCATTAAGAGCAACCCATAATTATATGTAGCAATGTGGATGACTCTCTCCCTGACTCCACCTCCCCAAAAATATTAAGTGAAAGTGTGAAGTTAAAAATCAAGCTAAACATATCTCTGCTTTTAGCACTTAGGATCATGATTACACTGGGGTAGAATAGACACCGTAACTAGAATGGAACAAACCTGAAGAGGGTTCCAGAATGGCCAATGCTATGCCATTTTGTAAACTGGATACTGATTTTTTTTTAAGATTTTTTTTATTTGAAAGAGTTGCAGAGTGAGGTAGAGACAGAGAGAGGTATTCCATCCACTGGTTCACTCCCCAGATGGAAGAAATGGCCAGGAGCCAGGAGCTTCTTCCAGGTCTTTTACATGGGTGCAGGGGCCCAAAGACTTGGGCCATCTTCCACTGCTTTCCCAGGCCATAGCAGAGAGCTGGATTAGTAGAGGAGCAGCTGGGACTAGAACTTGCACCTATATGGGATCGTTTCAGGTCAGGGCTTTAACCCACTGTGCCACAGCGTGGGCCCCGGATACTGATTTCATAGGTTTGTTTAGGTTGTGAAAATTGATGTGTAAATTTAAATTCATTTTCTATGTCTGTTGTATTGCCTTGTAGTTTCTTGTACAGGGACTTAAATCAGTGGAAGAAAATTAAGTCAACATCTGAATATCGAAGGTGTTTATCCTTTGCTCTCTGTCCCCATCCCTGCTTCATGTTTTTTTTTTCTGCTCTTTTATACTCCTGTTGAATGTAAATTTAGTATTTCAGAAATAACTCATAATCCATAGATATGACTAAAATAAGAAATTTTTAAAAAACTAATGTAAGTGATTGTAAATTGTTAAGAGAGGGAAAAGAGACAAATCTCTTATGCAGAATTCCAAATAATTTATGTAAGTACTCCACCCTCAAAGAGGTGGAGCATACTCCTGCCTTTTCGTGGCAAGCTGCACATAGTAACGGTCTTCCAGGAGTATAGTATGGAAAGGAAAATAGTAGATTTATGAGGATAAATTGGAGAAACAGTTATTCAGCCATGTACTCCAGGTCAGTATCATCACTGATAAGTTCTATTGACAATACACAACTTTGATGTGATTTGATAAGAATGGCACTTTATATTTGTGTGATCTTCCTCCCCATAAATGCAGTCCAATTCATGACAACACCAGAGATGCCCAAATTGAGAGACAGCTCACAGTAGTAGTCACAGCTGACTAGTATTATTCAAATTTGTCAAGATCAGCAAATCCAAGGAAAGTGTAAGAACTTATGAAAACCAATAGTCCAAGGAGACATAACAGCTAAATGTCATGTGGCAGCCTTGATGGAATTCTGGACTAGAAAAAGGACTTGAGTGAAATATGAAGGAAATCTGAGTAAAGTGTGAAGTATAATAATGTATAAATATTAGTTATTTACTTGTATCCTGTTAATATAGGATGCTAACAATATGAAAAGTTGATATAGCCTGTATTGAAAATATCTGGGGGCCAGTGCTGTGGCATAGTGGGTAAAGCCACCGGCTGCAGAGCCAGCATCCCATATGGGTGCTGGTTTGAGACCCGGCTGCTTCACTTCTGATCCAGCTCTGCTATGGCCTGGGAAAGCAGTAGCAGATGGCACAAGCCCTTGAGCCCCTGCACCTGCATAGGAAGACTGGGAGGAAGCTCCTGGCTCCTGGCTCCTGGCTTCAGATAGGTGCGGCTCCAGCCATTGAGGCCAACTGGGAAGTGAACCAACAGATGGAAGACCTCTCTCTCTCTCTCTCTCTCTCTGTCTCTCTCTGCCTCTCTACCTCTCTGCCTCTCCGCCTCTCCTTCTCTCTCTGTGTAACTCTGACTTTCAAATAAATAAAAAAAGAACAACTGTACTATCTTTACTGTGAATCTGGATATATTCCAACATTAAAAGTTAATTTAAAATAAGCATTGATTACATTGAAATTGGGAAGCATGACTACAACATCAAGTAGTTAACAATAATAAAATATATGGGATGGGGCAGATGTTTGCACAGCAGTTAAGACTCCACTTGGGATGCTCACATCCAGTATTGGAGCACCTGGGTTTGAGTCCTGGCAATGCTTCCAGTTCCAGCTTGTGCTAATGCATACCCTTGGAGGCAGCAGGTAATGGCTCAAGTTCTTGGGTCCCTGATACCTAAATGAGAGTCTCAGATTGAGTTCCCAGTTTCCAGCTTCAGTCTGGTCCAGCACCAGCTGTTGCAGGCACTTGGGAAGTATATCAGGAGATGGAAGATCTCTACCTATGTGTCTCTGTCTCTTCCTCTGTCCCTCTGTCTTTCAAATTTTAAACCTTAGAAAAAAAATTACCTGGGGAGGAAACAATGACTAGTTCTATAATCTAATACACAGTTAAAATGCAGTAATTGTTCTTTGCTTTCTCTACAAGTTCAAAGAGATTTTTAGTGATTAAACTTTGTAAATGTGAATTACTTATGTTTACTCCAACACATTAAGGTGGAAGCTTTATGGACTATTTCTTACTCACAGATATTTTAGGTTAAATTCTTTACATATCAAACTTCATGCTGAAGAACCGAGTGATGAAAGAGGGAATGTTTTTGTTAGTAATTACAGTCTATTAAAAATTAATTTGCACTCCAGTACACACTTTCAACAAATATAATAGAAGCATCATAGAATGTTGGAAATGAAAGGGACATTTAAGAGATTAGTTCAGCTCCTTAACTTTATATGAAGTAACTGGGTTCCAGAGACTTTGGGACTTGCCCAAGGTCACAATAAATTGATGGGAGAGCTAGACTTCACTTATTCAGTTGAATGAGCATTTGCCGAGAATTTATTGTTTCAAGTACTGTGGTAAGTGCTAGAGATATAAAAATAAAGAAGCCTTTATCCTTCAGGTGGACATGGTGGGGATGGTGAAAGGCAGGGAAACTAATGAATGGATATAGTACAGTGTAGCAGCAAGTCAGCAGACATTGAGTTTAGAGTGCCATGAAATGATGGAACAAACCACTCGGCATAGCTAAGGCATTGCCTGAGCCTTTGAAAGAGGAGGTAAGATTTATGAAGGTGATAAGGCCAGGAACAGATGTTCCAACCAAAGCTGATCAAATGAGTCAAAGGTAGAAGAGGTGAAATAATGTGTCAAACAGAAAGTATGCCGTGGGCTGTCATGGCAGAACAGAGTAAGCAAGGGGCAGGGATAAATTAAAGTGGAAATACTAGATTGTGGGGAGAGTTTCATACTATTTAATGAGCTGAGTCTTTATCCTGTAAGGAATAGAAAGTTATTGAAATGTTCTGAATTTTAATTTGGTCACTTTGGAAGATAGATTGGAGAAGAACAAAACTAATTACTGAAAATCCTATTAAAGAAGTTATTGTAGCACTTAAGAGGCAGGTAGTAAAGGTTTGGTTTAGAAAATTGATACTAAATACAGAGAAGTGGGTGTGGATTCAAAAATTATTTAAGAAAAATGATTGTGATTAATTGAATGGGAGTAGGGTAAGTGGGGGAAGAGGGTGAAGGTGCTGGACTGCTAATATCTAGTGCAAGTTTTTGGAAATTCAGACCTCAAGTAGCACACATTAGCCCTGGGCTCCATTTTCACACTTTCCCTGCTGTACCCCAGGATACAGCTCGGAATAGTGGCAAAGGAAACAGTTTTTATAACCATTCAAAAGGAAACAAGCAACAAAACTCTCATCCTTACCCTGCCTCACCCTACAACCAAAGGTGTCTTCTTGCCCTATTCATACATAATCAAGAGAGACCATCAAGATTATACTTAAAGAGTTATGAGAATTTTATTCCAAGGTTAGGTCTTTACTCCTAGACTATGCGGAGCCTTCCCTAAATATCCAGTGTGCCCCATAACAAGCACTACTTTGAATCCGTGCTTTGACACACTCTGTGTAAAGCCTTGGTGACTGTGCATGATTGTGCTGCCTATAAGTTGGAAATATGTGAAGGGAACAAGAGAAAAGATAATGAATTCACATTTTGAAAGCTAAGCTTTAAATATGTGCAGAATATTCAGTTAAGGACATTTAAATGGCAGTAGGATAATCTACTCTGAAACTTAAGGAAGACATATTGACTTGAGAGTCATAGGTCATGGTAAGAAAAAATGAACACAAGTGCATGCCATTTTTTAAGAATAGCCTTGAGGATAAGAGAAGTGGAAAGAGCATCAAGCCAAAGATGCAAGTCACAGGGTCACCTGCATTTGGAATATAGATCTTTGCTGGGAAAGTCAATGAAGAATGAATGTGCTTTGGGAATCTAATACAGAGGGAGAGTGTGATGACTATGATTAATAATAATATGTTGTACTTTTGAAAATTGCTAAGAAAATAGACCTGGAATCTACTTTTTTTAGATCTGCAATTTTACCACCCATTTAAAAAAGATAACTATGAAAATATTCAATATATTAATTATTTTGATGTATACAGTAAATATACCAACTTAATATTTGTCACTTGTCCTCAATAAAGTTGAGAAACATTTTTAATTTAACAAAATAATTACAAATATTCAAGAGCTTATACATTTAGATAATATTCCAAATGGAGTGATCAGTTATGTACAGTATACATAAAGAGAAGCTACTAAAATAGTTTCTATTAAAATGCCCATTTAATTTTACATTAAAGAGCACATAGGTGACTTATGTGAGACTGACTTCAGTGCAGTGACTGTCCTTCATTGCAGTGAGGTGGCGTGAGGAGTTTGTAAGGTGACAAAGAATTGGAGACTACTTAGCTAGACTGCTCTGTGATTGGGTGAAATTGGACACAGAAAGGCAATAAAACATATAGAGGGAGAGCCAATGGAGATTCTGTGTATGCTGTCTGTTTCCCTTGGGATGAGCTGTTTAGGGTATTTGTTGACTACAAGGAAAGATGCCCACTAGAAAGCAGATGATAATGAGAGAGCACGCTGAGCCAGGGTCCTGAAAGAAGCAAGAGAGGCAGGGTGAAATACACAAATAGGGGGGCTGGTGTCCAAACTGAAGAGAAGTTTTGTTTTCAGACCAAGAAAGGAAGGATGCAACGCAGCATAAAGGTTGTAGGAATGTGTGTGTATGTGTGTGTGTGTGTGTGTCCTTGTGCATCACAGAGATGGTGGTGGGACAGGAAGGAGTTCAAAGAGATCATCCTTGAATACTTTGATCATGACTGGTTTCTTCCTATTTTTTAAAGTAGAAGCTAGAGTAATCTGTTGAGAGGGAGGTTAAGTAGATTCCCAGGTGAGCAGTGAGTATTTGAATAAAGATTGGGGAAAGCAGAGAAGGGAATTACTGAGAACAAAGATTAAAAGGTTATTCTGAGGATGTTAAGAGCAGAAGATTCTAATTTGGGATAACAATAATCTTTAGGCTTATATGATTATTTTTCGGTTGGATTCAGCAACCGTGATTTTTCAAGACATTTCTCAAGCATCCTCTACTATATTCTTGGCATTACATACTGCAAACATTACCTCAACCCCACAAGGCAGGTACATTTACTACTCTAATTTGCAAGTTAAGTAACTTCTCCAAGGTTGCACAGCTGGTAAAAAGACAGAGCACAAGTCTGTTAACTCCAGACCATATGTTGTTAACCATATGGTATATGTCCTCCTAAAGAGATGCAGCTTTAAGGATTCCTAGCCTCAGGAAACTCCTATTCCACAGAAGATGATATACCAATAAATAGTCATGGGCCAATGTGAGGAATTGCAATGCTGCAAGAGCAGAGCAAAGGATCCCATCACTCTCTGGTTTCAAGGAATCCTTTTCAGGGAGCTGAAACCTTATCACTGGCAAGGTCTGAGTCAGTATTCATGAAGTGAATCAGGGAATCAGCTTGCCAGACTTCAGGGCTGTATGTGCAAAGGCAAGGAGGCATGAGACTGTCCCAGATGCATGACACGCACCTGCGAGGTCGAGTGACTGTTGGGTGAGGAGTGGTGAACTTGAGGAAGAAAGAGTATCAGATGAGAAACATTTTATCTACTTAATTTATCTAGTAAACAACTATATGACATATAGGGTTTTATGGAAGAAAATGATATCAGATTTGATGTCAGCAGCTGACAGGATGGATTATAAAACAGGGAGACTAATGATATGGAAGTGCTTCAAGTCTTTACAAGTGACTTCCATAGATTCGGTGACTTAATCATAGAAGCAGTGTGAGGGACGTATAGTTACACCTATTTCATAGGTGAGGATATCAAGGCCCTAACAGGTGAAGTAACTTGCCCCCAAATCTCAGAGCCAAAATGTACCAGAGGCAGAACTTGATCCCAGGCATCTGGCTAAGGCAGGATCTTGTTTAGAAGGCTATTGCAATGGCCTTGAGCAAAACCAAAAAACAGGCTGAGGACAAGGCCTAAGGCAATAATCAGTGGAGCTAGAAAAGAAAGGATCAGGGTAGTGTTCTTTCTACTGTTTTCTTATTTTTCATCATTTTGTTGTTTATGTCTGAACATACATCATATGTCACCTGCCATAAGTTGAATAATGTCCTTTCTGCCAATTCTGTCTATTCAGAAGCTCAGAATATGATTTTACTTGGAAATAAGGTCTTTGTGGGTATAACTGATTGTTAACATGAGCTTGTTAAAATATGAGCCCTAAATCCAATGACTAATGTCCTTGTACAAATAAGAGTAAACACACAGAGAAGAATGAGAAGAGGGAGACAGAGATTGTGATGATGTAGCCACAAGGACTGCGAGGGCCCTCCAGGAGTTAGACAGAGTCAAGGACTCATTCATGAACCTCTGGGGTTTTCAGGGGAACAAGGCCCTGCCATTACCTTGGTTTCTGACTTTTTTAGCCTCCAGACTGAGAAAAACAATTTTTCTGTTGTTTTAAAGCACTAATTTTGTGGTAAATTGCTATAGCAGATCTAAGAACATAATACAGCACTTTTCTTTACTCCAGTTAAATTTCCAATAAGAGTTATATTCTCAAATATTTATAATTTCAAATGAATAAGTACATGATTTTTTGAGGGAAAAATCACTCATGCTTAATGATCTGATGGGCCTGCCATCATTATCTTTATTGCATTTCATTTCCATTTGCCTGGCAGATTATTTTTATTTGGGTTCCTTGATATAAATCTTGCTTTCATCTGCATACTGATGTTGGTAGCAACACATTAAGTATTGTGGGTTATAAAGACAGAATTCTCTTGTATCCTTGGCCTGACCGTAACATGAAGACTAACTTTAAAATCAAAACAGCAGCATCCGTGCTTGAAGACAGGTGTGAAAGTACTCAAGCCCACTGTAGGTTTGGCTTGCACGCTGACCCAGGAGTTGACAGAGTCTTCTTATTCAAGACTACGAAGATCAGAACCTGTTTGCAAAGTGGGTGGTGAACCAGATAAACTAACATAAAGAGAGGTGTTTTACATCTTATTTGAAACCCTGAGTTTTCAGAGTACAACTGTAGAATTTTAGAGCTAGTCAAGTAGAATTGACATGTAGTGACCAGAAGTTGAAAATAATTTTAATTTCTGCCCAAACAATGGTACTGACTTAACCTTATTCCTACATTGTTTGCCCTCTCCACTGCCAACCATTTTCTTGTTGACATGTCACTTCACATTCTGTGCCAACTTGACAGATGCTTCTGAGAGTGGTTCTCCTAGCCGTTATCCATTTTTCATAGAGAAAAGCTGAACACAAACATCTCTGAGGTTTTCTGGTGTTGCCCACCCAGACTTACCAGCCATGGAAAAACCTTATGCACACATATCATGCTTCACACATGCGCGCGCGCGCACACACACACACACACATTGCATTCCCCAAAGGGCTTTAGACTACATCCTGATAGTAACAGAGGGAATCTGGTGACTTGAACAGGTTCTTCCCAGGGCATCTTCTCCTTACCTGCTGCCCTGATCATATACAGTACTCTTC
This sequence comes from Oryctolagus cuniculus, assembly GCF_051225735.1. Taxonomy (NCBI): domain Eukaryota; kingdom Metazoa; phylum Chordata; class Mammalia; order Lagomorpha; family Leporidae; genus Oryctolagus; species Oryctolagus cuniculus. The sequence goes on along the minus strand of NC_142871.1, from coordinate 99,658,314 downwards.
ACTTCATGCCTCCCCATGAATAAGAGTTGTAAGTTATCTGTGCATAAGTAAGAATGTAATTATTCTGTTCTCCAGAAACTCAAGTTACTGACTAAAGACACAGGACACTGTACTTCTAAAAATCCTTCCCACAAGGTTTTTGTGGTGGTTATTTTGATGAATCAATGATATTAGGCACAGGATGTAGATCTTAGTTTGGTGATGAGAATGTTCTTGAAATTCAGGTTTCCACTGAAATGTATCCTCCTCACAAATATTCCTTATTCCTCTGTGTCACCCAGCCCCCTTTTCCTTTTATTTTAACACTTACTTGATTTGCTTATTTATCGATGTATTCCTTGGCCTCTGGGCTGTCTGTCCTGACTCCCAGACTCTTCCCTGCCTAATCACTGCATTCTCTGCAGAGCTTAGAACTGTGCCTCTTGGTCATCAAGTGTTTGTTTAGTGAATGAATGAGTCAATGAATGCAGTGCAGATATGCCAGGAGCCGCGAGGACTGAGAGAAAGAAGCAGTGATAGGACCTGTAGGTTGTTGAAGACAGGTTCTTCAGCAAACGAGTGGAAGGAGGAACTCTGGTGGGGCCCTGTGCCAATAGTCTTGGGTAATGTTGGGAGGGGATTGACTTAAGGACTTGCAGAGACAAAGGAGGGCAGCATTCCAAGGACAGGCACAAAACAGTTACAAGTGGATGGACAAAAGGGCAAATCCTAAAGGTATGTCCTTCAGGTGGGCTTATTGGGAGGAGATGGAGGGGGGAGTATGTAACTGTACATCTCTAAAACTTGCTCATAAAATGTGACAAATAAATCAGACTGTCAAGAAAAAAAGGAAATTCCTGAATTCCCAGACACCATTTTTAGGGGATTTACAATAAGAATATCTATTTTAAAATCCTATATCGGTGCTTATGTATCCACTCCATGGAGAACAGCATTATAATTAGCAGCTGTGTATAATGCAATAGCATTGCAATAGCATGCAAAAGCTTGCCATTAAACAAACTAATTTAGACTTTGAAATGAAATAACTAAATCAAAATGTGCAAGACACATTCAAGCAAATTTTTAGATTAAGTTACCTGGCAGTGGGATGTGCCCTCGCCTGTTTTCTCTACATGTGATCCCACAGGACTTTACATAAGGAAACAGGAGAGGCTTATTTCACACAAAACGCCCTAGGCATTTATTGCACAAATGAAGAAATTGTAGGAAGAAGGCAGAAGATATCATATTGAAAGAAAAGTGAACTGTGGCTGTATCCACAGTGCCCAGTGTCACCTAGTTACATGTAATAGTTCTGAATAAACAACTCCAAGGGAAAAAGACATTTTCCTCTTGTGAGTTAGTATGCCTCTGTGCTGTTGTCTAGGCATCTTTTCAATTTTCCTTTGTTGACTTGGCTTTTTTTTTTGGATGGGAGACTTCTTTTTTCTTATCTGTGGGGAGGAATGCTTTTCTAACAAGAGCCTGATGATTCTTCTGGGATAACAAGGCGTGTGTCAGTTTGCTGCAGAATGCAAAAGGCTGTGTAGCCCATTAAGAACTGAAATATGTCATAGACTGCCCAAGGGCTTACCAAATGGGAGATAAAATCAATATTCCATCCTGGGGAGCTACAGCACCACCTCTCCTGTCTCTGTGCTGTCCCTCTGACCCTTGACCCGTCTGGCCAAAGGGGCTAGGGACACATTAAGCAAAACACTCCGATGGACTTTCTTCCCTTTGGGGAGAGCATGACCAAGATGTCAGAGGAAGAGTGGGGCAGGAGACACGGACTGCAGGTACTACTGACCACAGTTTTAAACCACCACTGCTGGTCAAAGCGTGACTTTTTCTTCCTTGTGTAAACTTGCCTGGGAATTCTGAGTCTGATGTAGCAAGATCTGACAGGGACAAGAGAAGGGAGGTAGCAGAGGAAAAGAGGCAACTGGATAAAAGATGTAAAGAGGCATTGCCATTGAGAGATTTTCATGAAGGAAACAAAAGACTTTTTAACATTGTAGTACTATAGGGGGCTGGTGTGGTGGTGGAGCTGCCACCTGCGATGCTGACATCCTGTGTCGGTGCCACTTTGAGTCCCAGCTGTTCTTCTGATCCGGCTCCCTGCTAATATACTGCAACGGCACCAGAAGATGGCCCAAGTCCTTGGACCCCTGCCAACCACATGGGAGACTCAAATAGAGTTCTAGACTCCTGTCTTTGGCCTGGCCTAGAATCAACCATTGTGGACATTGGGGAGTGAACAGATTGGAGATCTCTTTCTCTCTGTGTGTCTCCCTCTCTATATATAACTCTGCCTTTCAAATAAATAAATATTTTTAAAGAGATAAATATTCTATAAAAATAATATGATTATAAATAATAGTTGCTCTATTATTTAACTGCAGATAGTAGAAAATTTGGCTAACAATGGCTTAACAAGTTCATAGTTAATTTTTCTCATATAACAAGAAATCTGGAGGAAGTCAGTCTCCATGATATCATCCAAGACAGCTCTATCTGCTTTGCCTTCTCCATAACGTCATCATCATGTTTATCCTCTCCTGGTCACAAGAAAGCTGCTCCATCCCCAACCTCACAGTTGCATTCCAATCATGCTGCAAAGAAAACAATGGGTTCCTAATAAAGTGGAAGCACTTTATGGTAAAAATAGCATCTTCCAGGCACTTCTACTCACATCTCTTTGGCCAAGAGTACAGTCGTATATTAACTCTTAACTTGCAAGAAAGATTGAGAACTTGAGAACTTACTTTTCTAGCCTCTGTGGTGGATGCTCGCCCAGAAGAGAGAAAGTGATGGTAATGGATTTTGAATGAACAGCTGTAGATAAAGGTCATGTTATCAAATAAGTGCAAGAAAAGGTACATATGAACACCAAACTATGCATAGCTAAGCCACAGATAGAACAAGCAAAGGCCATGCAGCTAGTGAGCAGCAGCATCACACAATAAAAATAATCACAGTCGAAGGCGTTGACGAATACCTAGGTGCTTTAGACTTTTTTTATTTTAATTTTCTATCTTGTAAAATGTTTATATTTTTGCACAAATGAAAAGTAAGGATATTTTAGAATTAACATTTGCAATTTTCTCCCCTGGGACATAGGAGGGGTACATGCCCAGCTGAGTTTTATTGACACTGTGACTGTCTCCTTTGGTCTATAAAGTTCAGCAACAGACTGGAGACAACAAAGCATTGACTAGAAAAGCTGACAGACTAAGCGTTAGTAAAGAACAGGTGCATGGCAGAATTTATATGTTTTTCTCATTTACCCATCCTCTTTGGCCACTAATTAAGTCTTAGTCTTCAAGTTCAATCATCCTCTCTTCCTTGGAATCTGTTTGGAACTCATTCCCTCTCCAGCAGTCTAACAGATTTGCACCTCCTGTGTGCACACATCATTGTTGATATATATCTTCATCAAAGTAACATCTTTTTATCCAACAAATAATTACTCAGGAGCCACCGTGCCCCATGCTCTACTATAATCCCTGGGTTTAGTGCAGTTCAACTTCGACCCTTTATAGCATCACTAATCAGGAGAAATATAATGTGAGTCCCACACTGAATTTAAATTTGTTATTCTCTATATTAAAAATGTAAAAAGAAACAGGTGAAACCACGATGAGGTTTCACCTCACCCCAGTTAGAATGGCTATCATCCAAAAATCAAAAAATAATAAATGCTGGAGAGAATGTGAATCCACTGTTGGTGGGACTATAAACTAGTACAACCATTATAGAAGACAGTATGGAGATTCCTCAGAAATATGAAAATAAATTTACCATATGACCAAGCCATCCCACTCCTGGGAATTTACTCAAAGGAAATGAAATCAGCATATGAAAGCACTTGGTTGTTTCATATAAACATCCCCCATGTTTATTGCAGCTCAATTTACAATAGCTGAGATATAGAATCATCTCAGATGTCCATCAACTGATGACTGGATAAAGAAAGAGAATGTGGTATAAATACACTATGGAATACACTCAGCTATAAAAAAAGAATGAAACCCTATCTTTTGCAACAAAATGGATGCTACTGTAAATCATCAGGCTTAGTTAAGTAAGCCAGTGCCAAAAACACAAATATCATATGTTTTCTTTTATATGTAGTAGTTGATAAAGAATACAAAAAAAGTATAGGAATGAGATGGACATCTTGTGTCTTGTGATTTGGTTGTTGTTTTTAGCCCTTGTTTATACTCTTGTGGAACTGTGGTTTTTCTGCTTTTTATTTGTGAAAACTATGGTTAACATTACGTTGAAAAATAAGAAATTGGCTTTTATATTGTATTTTATTTAAACCAATACCCAAAATACTTTCATTTTATATCATTGTTATTACAAAAAATTATAAGTAAGATAACACACACTTTTATTTTCATAGTAACTTCTTTTTAAAGATTTTATTTATTTGAGAGATAGATTTACAGACAGTGAGAGGGAAAGAGAGAGAAAAGTCTTCCATCCATTGGTTCACTCCCCAGGTGGCCGCAACGGTCGGAGCTGTGCAGATCCTAAGCCAGAAGCCTAGTGCTTCTTTCCGGTCTCCCATGTGGGTGCAGGGGCTCAAGGACTTGGGCCATCTTCTACTGCTTTCCCAGGCCACAGCAGAGAGCTGGATTGGAAGAAGAGCAGCCGGGACTAGAACCAGCGCCCATATGGGATGTCGGTGCAACAGATGGAGGGTTAACCTACCGCACCACGGTGCCGGACACTCATAGTAACTTTTCAAACCCAGCATATATTTTATACTTACAGCATATCTCAGGTTGGACTGTCCACATTGCAAGTAGTCAATAGCCAGACATGTGTGGTAAGCAGATACCATGTTAGATGGTGCTACTCTAGAACTTACATATCATGACCAATTGTTTCTTTTTATATGGTGAAAAAGCTTATATTTAGAAGTAGTCAACTGGACTCAGTTTAGATGATCCATATTTTCTTGTCAACATCCAAAGCATCATAATCAGGACCCAGTTGAACACATGCCTTCTCCCCATCAGGCCTGATCAGGGTGCTGACCTTGGCCCCATCAATGTTTCTTCACAGCCTGTTTGGTCTGGTGCTCGTTGGCCTTGACATCCACGATGAACACGAGTGCGTTGTTGTCTTCTGTCTTCTTCATGGAAGACTCATGGGTCAGGGGGAGCTTGATGATGGCATAGTGGTCCAGCTTGCTTTTCCTGGGACACTTTTCTGGAAAATATTTGGGCTGCTGCTGGACATGTGGTGTCTTGGGCCGCCAGAGCTTGGATGACATACAGATTGTGTGTGTGTGTGTGTGTGGCAGTGGATGCCTTTCAGGATTGTCTTCTTGGCCTTCCTAGCCTTTGCCTTGGCTTCAGCTTTGAGAGGGGTAGGAGCTTCCTTCTTTGCCTGTAACACCATCTTGTTGACAAACTATTTTTCCTTATAAAACTTATGTATGCCTAATGAATATCCAATAGAGTGAGTTCCTGGCATGGTAATGAGGGATGCAGTCTTGTAGAAGAGCCAGCTATTCTCCAGGCCAGGTGCCCAGTGAGGGCATTTGTCTTGCTGATTCACCATTGCCCAGAGTCTAGATCCCAGTCATGTGGATTTATAAAAACCTGATTTATTTGAAGCCCTAAACTTAATTTACTTCAGAATCCTGGCTTCTGGTGACAGAATTGTGAGTCCAATGTATAGAAATGAGAAATCTGGTCCATTTGTGTTGAAGCACGTCAGGAGGTCTGTGCATTTGTGTCATCTCCACAGACCAGGGTCTACCTGCACTAGCGGGCCTGTGAGATAGTTCTAGTTCTCCGTCTGTTGCTGAATAGCCACCAACTAAGAATGGTCTTTACATGTTAAAGTACTTGAAAGGCAATCAGAAGAATAAAAGTGTGATTGATGAAAATTGCATGAAATTCACATTTTATTGTCTATAAATAAATGTTTATTGGAACACAGCCACACTCATCCTTGTATTATCTATAGCTGTTTTCATGCTACATTAGCAAAATTGAGTTTTTGCAACAGAAACCATATGACCCACAAAGCCTAAAATATTTACTATCTGTACTATTACAGAAAACATTTGTCAATTCTGTGATGTATATATGAATCATTTTTGGAGATCTGAACATGTACAGATATCCAGCACCAACCCCAGGTAATTCTGATATAACTACTCTCTGGTGAGATCTGTGTATTAGTATTAGTAATTTTAAATAAGACTCTAATATTGTAGCAAATCTATGTAGGAAGATAAAGCAGCTAGTAGATTGTTTGGAAAGTGTAGACTCAGAACAAGGGGAGTCAGGAGATTAACCTGAGTGTTTATCCTCAGAATTCATCTCTACCTGTCAACATATAGGCCACTTGGGTCAGCATGCTAAGGCACATTCTTCTGAGTCAGTGCCCATCCCTACCTCTATGACCTTGATGTTCTTATATTTCCACTCTTAACCAGATCCTCTGCTGATTGGCTGTTGATTGACATGTTCTTCCTGTGCATTCCCTGGTTAATCCAGCCTTATTAGCCTGGGGCCATTCTGTCTCTCTCCAACATGACTTTGTGTCTCATCTGAGTCACTAGGTACTTTTATCGCTTTCTCAAGACTAATCTCATTTTACATGTGTGTGTGTGTGTGTGTGTGTGTGTGTGTTTCTTTCTAAGTTGCCTCAGTGCCTGTGCTTTGGACAATGCACCTTTCAGTTATTTATGTCCTGGGGTGTCTTTGAATCTCAAGCCTAAGTGCACTATATTGGGTTCATTGATAGTTGGATGAGTGAATGAATGAATGGAAAATAAAAGTTAGAAAGACTACAGAGTTTTGGAAGTAGTAACTTTCAGAATGTCAGATTCAGATGTTTGTTCTGCTCTTTTTCCTAGAAAGCCCATAGGAAGATCCCTTTGCCTTTCTGAGAACGAAATTCTGATGTTTATAAGATGGCAAGAGAAACACCTACTTCCCAGAATAATGTGAGGATGACTTATCAAGTACAGTAGCACCTGGTGTAATGCCTGACCCATAATAGTTTCTTAAATAGAAAGTTTCCCCCTGCTCCTTCTTGCTTAACTAAGGCATTCTTTTGTACTTTAAAAATTCTGAATTGTTTATAGTTATACAGTCTTCTTTATCAGATTAGTCTGCTAATCTTATACATAGATACATTATTGTTTGAACCTCTATAATAAAAATTTTAAAATCATTATAGACAATAAAATTACATAATTAACCATATTTTTTTTCAACACCAGTAGTATCACATAAACATGTTCACTTCCTAAGTCATGTCTTCTTTCATATAACATTAATTTTGCGGTTCAAAAACTTTCAAAGATTTAAGATGAAAATTACTTTCTTTGTACCTATATGTCATATCTTGTGTACCTAGGAAAAGCATTGACCCATCTTAAAAAAATGTTGCCCTTTCATGTTTGGTGATTCCAGGATAGTCACTGATACTGAATAAGCAATAGTTTTCAAGTTTCACAGGCTCTTTCCAATATTAAAAATCATCTAAGGCTTGTCAGTAAGATTTGATGGGCCTCTTTCCCTGATAAATGTAGTATGCATTGAGGCATATGTATGTTTCTTTTTTTTTTTCTTCTTCTTTTTTTTTTTTTTTTTGCCTTTGTGGGGCTGAGTGGAATGGACCTGTTGGACAAGAGTAGTAAGCAAAATGTACTTATGTTTCACAAAGGGCCATTTTATAATGAACTTGGGTGGGTCCCAATACAAAACAATAGAACAGTACTGAGATGAAGGGATCCTGTAGTTTCTTTTTTTGTTCCTGGGCCACAGCAGAGAGCTGGACCAGAAGAGGAGCAACCAAGACTAGAACCTGGTGCCCAGATGGGATGGCAGATGGAGCATTAACCAAGTGAGCCATGGTGCCGGCCTGATCTTGTAGTTTCTAAACTGATTCAGAACTGGACTCAACTTGTCAAGATAAATGTTTGACATTACTTGCATGTCTCTCCAGAATTGATTAAAATGTTAACATTAACAGTTTCTTAAAGCAATATTGTTAGTGCTTAAAAAGTTGAAAGCTGAAAGATTGACTAAAAGTTTCTGTAGTCTTCCTTGAAATCTAGTTCTGTGTTCTATAGAACTTCAGTAATTACAAGATAAACTCCAAAGCAGTGAAAGTTCTTCTGTATAAACGAAAAGTCCACAGATGCCAGAGACCAAAGGCAACATCACATGAACTAGAATACACTGAAGGTGAATTTAGTGGCTAATGCAATTTTTTTAAACTTTTATTTAATGAATATAAATTTCCAAAGTACGACTTATGGATTACAATGGCTTCCCCCCCATACCGTCCTTCCCACCCACAACCCTCCCCTTTCCCACTCCCTCTCCCCTTCCATTCACATCAAGATTCATTTTCGATTATCTTAATATACAGAAGATCAGCTTAGTATACATCAAGTATGGATTTCAACAGTTTGCTCCCACACAGAAACATAAAGTGAAAAATAATAGATGATTTTTTTAAATGATGATGAAATCAGAGCAGACCTATTGTCATGTTTAATCCCAGTGAGAGTCAAGTTGGAAATTGATAATTTCTTTTTTTTTTTTTTACAGAGGATCAGTTTAGTATGCATTAAGTAAGGATTTCAACAGTTTGCACCCCCATAGAAACACAAAGTGAAATATATTGTTTGAGTACTCGTTATAGCATTAAATCTCAATGTACAGCACATTAAGGATAGAGATCCTACATGAGGAGTAAGTGCACAGTGACTCCTGTTGTTGACTTTACAAACTGACACTCCTGTCTATGGCATCAGTAATCTCCCTACGCTCCAGTCATGAGTTTCCAAGGCTATGGAAGCCCTCTGAGTTCTCCGACTCTTATCTTGTTTAGACAAGGTCATAGTCAAAGTGGAGGTTCTCTCCTCCCTTCAGAGAAAGGTACCTCCTTCTTTGATGACCTGTTCTTTCCACTGGGATCTCACTCGCAGAGATCTTTTGCCAGAGTGTCTTGGCTTTCCATGCCTGAAATACTCTCATGAGCTTTTCAGCCAGCTCCGAATGCCTTTAGGGCTGATTCTGAGGCCAGAGTGCTATTTAGGACATCTGCCATTCTATGAGTCTGCTGAGTATCTCACTTCCCATGTTGGATCACTCTCCCCTTTATTTACTCCATTGGTTAGCGTTAGCAGGTACTAGACTTGTCTATGTGCTCCCTTTGACTCCCAGTCCTTGACAACAAGTTGAGCTACAGATTAAATGTAGAAAAATAACATATGAATGTTTCTTTTATTGGGAAAATTAAAGTTATTTAGGAAGCTAAAGAAAGTAAAAGAATAAAACAAATATGTATTGAACATAAAGATAAAGAACAGGATTTTTAGGCCCAAAGGAATGTATTCAGTATTTGCTTATTCAACAGAGATTTTATTTTAACCTATTCCATGTACCAGGAATTGTTACAGGTTTGGAGTTAATGATGGTCAACAGATAGACAAGGACTTTGCCTTCAAGTGGTTTGCCTTTGTAGCCAGTATTGTGGTGGTTAAGGTTAAGCTGCTTCCGAAAATTCTGGCATTCCAAATGGGTACTGGTTAGAGTCCCAGATGCTCCACTTCCAAGCCAGCTCTTTGCTAATGTGCCTGGGAAAGTAGTGGAAGATGGCCCAAGTGCTTGGCCCCTGCCATCCATGGGGGAGAATGAATGAAGCTTGTGGCTTTGCCTCGCCCAGCCCTGGCCATTGTGACCATTTGAAGAGTGAACCAGCAGACGGAAAGTCTCCCTCTGCCTCTCCCTCTGTCTCCAATTCTGCCTTTCAAATAAAAAATAAATAAATCTTTTAAAAATACAAAAGTGGCTTGCATTCCAGTGGAGAGAAATCATTAAGCAGTAAGTCAAAACAAGGTCATTGCTGTTTTTTAAGTGATCTGTTGGAGAGCAGACATTGTGGCAAAGTGATGCCAGCATTGCATATTGCAGCATAGGTTCAAGTCCCAGGTGCTCTGCTTCTGACCCAGCTCCTTGCTAATGTGCCTGAGAAAGCAAACGAAGGTGTCCCAAGTACTTGGGATCCTGCCACCAATATGGGAAACCTATATGGAGTTCTGGCCTCCTGGCTTCATCCTGGCTCAGCCCTGGCCATTAGGGCCATTTGGGGAATAGACCAGTGAATGGAACATCTCTTTTTCTCTCTGTCTCTCCTTCTCTCTCTGTCACACTGTCCTTAAAATAAATTTTTAAAAGTGATGTGACAAAAATGAACAAGGTATGATCTTGGAGAATGATTGGTAATTGGGTGAGAATGACTCCTTCCATAGAAAATCAGAAATGATTTCTCATAAGGGGAGACATTTGAGGCAAGATATAATGGCTTATAAAGAGACAGCCACAACACAAATTAGCGGAGGATCACAGATAGAGTGATTTATCAACTTTGTATATAAGCTCAAGTTAAAGGGAAGTTGGCATCTAGCCTCATAGTTAACAGGCCTATATGCCACATCAAAATTCCTGAGTTTGAATCCCTGCTCTGGCTTCTGGCTCCAGATTCCCACCATTGCAGCCCCTGGGAGGCAGTGGTGATGTCTCAGTGACTGGGTTCCTGCCACCCATGTGGGAGACCTGGATTGTCTTTCTAAATCCTTTCTTTGGATCAGCCTAGCCCCCAGCCACAGTAGGCATTTGGAAGAGGGAACCAGCAGATTTCTCTGTGTGTCTGTCTGGCTCTCTCACAAATACATAATTTAAAAGAAAAAAAAAAGAGTACTAAAAGGAAATTAGAGGGCACAGGAAGGTGTATGTGGACTAACACACGTTTAATGATGACAAAGTGCGAACTTCAACCAGACTAGTATCCAAAAATCAGGATGGGATCAATGCCTTTGATATCATATTTTGAGGTATTCTAATTCCATTCACTTCCATCCCCAGTCTGCCTCCAACCCAACATACTCATATGTCCTGAGAAAATAGGAAAACTATTGACTACCAGATAGAAGTTCAGAATGTCATGTCAAATGACTCCTGCCCATGCTTTCTTGGTCATTGGTTTTGGTAAATTCAGCTGTTTGGAAACCACTAGTTTGCAAAGGATTAGAATACAGCAAAAGAAGGCTACTATCATTTCATGGATATAAAACTAATATAATCCACTCTTTAAATTGAACTCCCAGAAGTAAAACCCTGTTTTAAGCTTCATTTCTTAGTCATGGTGGCAGATTGAATTGTTATATACATTTGTGACTCTGTAATTATGGAGAAAATTATTTTTAGCATTCCAAAATCTTTAAATATTTGTTTCTTTTGCATTTTCTTTCAGTATCTTGTCTTACAATCTTTTTCTCTTACCACCCCCATTTATTTCTTAAGATCATAGTTTATGAAACTTCCAAAATGCTGTTTTAAATCTAAGCTTCTTGTTGCTATTGTTTCTGCTTTAGTTGGAGAAGATCTTGCCATGTCATTCTTTTGCCTTTTGAAGCACATTACAACAAACACTAGAGATATCTCTTGTACCAGGATTTTGGAATTAGTGTTTTTGAGTATCTTACAGGTAAATCAGCTCTTGAATGAAACGGGTCTTTAAATAAACATGGCCGTTGGAATGACTATATGCTGGTAATCACAAAATTGTAAATTGGAGCATTTCTACAATGGAATGTGTGTTTTATCTCAATTTACTGTTTTTTTTTTTCAATTGACTTTGAGATACTATTATAATTCCACCTGTCTCTAGTGTTTCATGTGCCTTGAAACTTGTTGCTACTGTGTAATAACTAGGAGGGCATAGCTGCAGGGTGCCAATTACTCTGGCAAAGGAACCATATTACATTGTCTGTGACTAAGCATGTAATTAATGTCTCCATTTCAAGGCCATTTCCAGATTCAAAACCCAGAGACGATCCATACATATTTAGCAACGTGAAGGAACACATGTGATGTCTTCACTGCACAGACAGTACTGCCAGAAGAATTTTTGGAAGCTAAAAAATGGAATAGTTTATCATGAGTTGCAAATATTTTATTATCGTAATTGAAGATGTGGTTTGAAATAAAACATGCCATTCTGAAAAGTTTCAAGGGGGATAGAACCACCTCCTCTCCCTAGGGGAGTTTTCAACTTGGGTTTGATGTTTGCAGATCATCAAAATGGCTGGGAAAGGGTCAAAATACTAAGTGTCTCTGTTAACACATGAGGTAATTGCACTTTAAATATTCTAGTGGACATTTTTGTAGGTAAAAGATCTTTTTTCCAGTAATCTGAACTTAAATTTAATTTCATTTAGCAAATAAGTACCAGTTATTTTTGCACAATTTTAATCCTCACTAAATTTTGCAGGAATGTAGCTGCACTATAAATTAAGAGATAATTGTAGTTAGTATTTATCAGAGCTTCACCAAGAGTTGGGTCACCATTGATGCCAGCATAATTTGTGGTATTTGAATTGCCAATAAAACATGCCCATACTGTTTAATATTTGCAGCAGTTATAGATGCAAGGATTCTGCATTTAGGTACACAGCTGAACAATTCAATTATATCTTCTAATCAAGTGAAACATGCCCAAACATTTACCTATTGAAATATATTTTTATTATGAACTACTTTCCTTATTTTTCCATACGTGGGTGTTTATTTTAGATTATATGTGAAGGCAAATTATTTATAAATTACTTTTTAGGATCTTCAGAGGGCATTATAAAATCATTATTTTTTTCTATTTTATCTATTTTAAGGCAGGGAGACACAGATAGAGTTCTTCCATCTGCTGGTTCATTCCAAAATGCCCACAATAGTTATTGCTGGGCCAGACTGAAGATGGGAGTTGGGACCTCAAACAGGTCTCCTACATTGGCAGGAACCCAAGTACTTGAGCTGTCATCTGGTGCCTCCCAGGGTGCACATTAACAGGAAGCTGAAATCCAGAGCAGAGCCAGAATTTGAGCCTAGACATGCCTATATGAGATGTCAGCATCCCGAGTGGTGATTTAACTGCTGTGTCAAACACCTGCCCAAAATTATATTTTTAAAGCAGAGTTCGGTGTGATAAAGTTAAGAATAATTCTAAAACATATCATTCCTCCAAGGAGACAGAAGATGAAGTGCATTTGCATATGTGGGTGCTTTTGTACAAATAAAGGAAAGGCAGGAAAGAAGGATTTGGAAGAATTGGCTTTGATTTTAGTTTGTATTGTGGGTCAGGCCCTGTGCCCAGCCCTTCAAATGCATGATCTCATTTTTTGTGCATCGTACTGAGAAATGCCATGTGGGCTTTGAATTTCATAGCCCACAATGCCACATTCAGAGATGATTGCTTGACATTTGGAAAGCAGAGAATAAGAGGAGATGAGTAGATGAATATTCTTGACATTTCTGGAATGTTAGAATTATTTAAAAGTTCCATTAAATAAGTGACAATCTCAGAGTCTGATTTATGATAGTTAATAAAATTTTCACACACATATATTATGAAATTGAAAAAATAAGTGATAGTATATGCACTCAAGAATTCACATGCATATGAATGTCGAAGCACGTTGGTGTGCTTGTACTTTCCTATTTATAGCTTTCGGGACACATCCACAAGTGATAAATGAACATTGAAATGCTACACATATGTTTATATCCACTTTTAGCTATGGAGTTGTTTGAAAAAGTGGTATCTCCTCTGAGCCAAATCTCAGGCATTTAGAAAGAAAACAAAATTTAAAATTTCTAAAATGAACCAAATAGAAGAAAAAGAAAAGAAAAACCCGAGAGATAGAAATCATAGGTCTACCACAAAATTAATTTTTAAAAAGAACTGAATGAAAAAATAAAATGTATGAGAATTCATTATGAAGCCTTCTTTGTTGGTTGGTTGTAGTTTTTAAAGACTGACAAAAGAGGACATTTCTGTTACATAGATGTTGTCCCTCAGCATTGTTTTAAGCCATCTGGATAACTTTACTACGTAACACTTCAGAGTTGTCAATTTAAACATTATAATTTTGGAAAAATGAAAGATTTCTTTTTTTTTTTTTCAGTATCCAGGTAGTGCTAGAGGTTAGTAGTTAATGAAAGGTGTGTCTGTGTATTTTATTGATTTATTGTTTTTACTGACCATAGATAATAAAAAAAAGGTAGGCAAGGCAGGGATCTGAGGAGAGGGTCCTTGTGCTGAAAACATGGCATTTTGCAATCACTGCAATAATACTAAAGGCAATTAAAATAAAAAAAAAACCCTTCTCAAGTTTCCTGTGGTTGCAAGTTACAAAAACCTAAATAAAAGTGGTTTACTCAGATAAAAAGAGAACGTGTTCATTAGTTAAACCAGCCAAAGAGTCCAAAGGTATTATTGCCTCAAGCTAGATACAAGGACTCAGCATTTTATTAGGTTGGTGGCTCTCTCCATCACTTGACTTTGCTCTGCTTCCCCTGAATTGACTTTTGAGGCGGCATTCCATTCTGGGTGCTGGTCCTGGCTGCTCCATGTCCTGTGCAGCTCCCTGTGAATGCACCTGGAAATCAGCAGAGAAGGATGGCCGGTGCTTGGGCCACTCCACCTGTGTGGGAGACCTGAAAGAAACTCCTGGCTCCTGGCTTGGGCTGGCAGAGCCCTAGGCATTGTGGCCATCTGGGAAGTGAACCTGCAATGGAGGATATCTCCCCCTCCCTTCTCTCTCTGTAACTCTTTCAAATAAATAAAATGAATCATTTTTTTTTTTTTTTGACAGGCAGAATGGACAGTGAGAAAGAGACAGAGAGAAAGGTCTTCCTTTCGCTGTTGGTTCACCCTCCAATGGCCGCTGCGGCCGGTGCGCTGCGGCCTGCGCACCGCACTGATCCGATGGCAGGAGCCAGGTGTTTCTCCTGGTCTCCCATGGGGTGTAGGGCCCAAGTACTTGGGCCATCCTCCACTGCACTCCCGGGCCACAGCAGAGAGCTGGCTTGGAAGAGGGGCAACCGGGACAGAATCCGGCGCCCCGACTGGGACTAGAACCCGGTGTGCCGGCGCCGCAAGGCGGAGGATTAGCCTAGTGAGCCGCGGGTTGGGGATAAATGATGCTCATTGGCTTGGCTGTGGTCACATGCCTTTAAGATAGGGGTGGAGAGGTGACTGCTCCACCAGAACTTGCAAGAAGATCTCTGAGGCTGAAAGAGACAAGATCCTATACCCTTAAACTGCTGGTGGCCAAATCAAGAGGGAGCAGTCAGATGTTGAGAAACTTTGTCTTATATATATTATGTCACGTAAATCCTAATATGTTTTCACTCTTCTTCTCAGAGGTAAGAATGTAGTTAGAACTGAAAGAGAATTTGTAAATCAAGTAATTGAATATTATCAATTTAAAAATGGGGGGGGGTGAAATTCCATTCATCTTTAAAGTGAGTGTTGCCTAAAAGATCTCTGTGAGTGAGATCCCAGTGGAAAGAACAGGTCTTCAAAGAGGGAGGTGCCTTTCTCTGAAGGGAGGAGAGAACCTCCACTTTGACTATGACCATGTCTAAACAAGATAAGAGTCGGAGAACTCAAGGGGCTTCCATAGCCTTGGAAACTCATAACTGGTGCATAGGGAGATTACTGATGCCATAAACAGGAGTGTCAATTGGTAAAGTCAACAACAGGAGTCACTGTGCACTTACTCCTCATGTAGGATCTCGGTCCTTAACGTGCTGTACACTGAGGCTTAATGCTATAACGAGTACTCAAACAGTATATTTCACTTTGTGTTTCTAAGGGGGTGCAAACGACTGAAATCTTTACTTAATGTACACTAAACTGATCTTCTGTAAAAAAAAAAAAAAAAAAAAAAAAAAAAAAAAAGAAAGAAATTTTCAATTCCCAACTTGACTCTCACTGGGATTAAACATGACAATAGGTCTGAATAGGTCTGATCTGATTTCATCATCATTTAAAAAAAATCATCTATTATTTTTCACTTTATGTTTCTGTGTGGGAGCAAACTGTTGAAATACTTACTTAAGGTATACTAAGCTGATCTTCTGTATATTAAGATAATCGAAAATGAATCTTGATGTGAATGGAAGGGGAGAGGGAGTGGGAAAGGGGAGGGTTGTTGGTGGGAGGGACGGTATGGGGGGGGAAGCCATTGTAACCCATGAGTCGTACTTTGGAAATTTATATTCATTAAATAAAAGATAAAAAAAAAAAAAAAAAAAAAAAGTGAGTGTTGCCAATTCTTGCTAACTGCAAGAGCTGATTTCTTAAAGTAGTGAAAAACTCCTGAGAGGAGTCATATAAAATATGAATCATAATTTTGTTCAAAGCATTCAGTCTATGAGTATATGCAAACAATATTTAGGGATTACCCCTTGACTTGGACTACAGAGATTATTACTGGAAGTTTATAAAAAGTTCAAAAAAGAACAAATCCTATCTTTTTCTCTTCTTAAGTGTGTTACCATTTGTAATGTTTGTTATTGTAATAACTTATTACTCAGACTAAAAAGTTTATTGAAAAGTAATTTGGATTTCTTTTTTTTTTTTTCCTCTTTATATTTTGGTTCCTCTGATAACTATTTGCCCTAACTACTACAGATAAGCACACTTGGTATGAGTTCTTTGTTAGCATAAAATAATCATTCCATTAATGGATGTATGTGTGCTTGTTTCCAACAATATACACCTTTAGAAGAAGTCCAAAATGAACCCCAAATGGACAATCAGAAACTTAAAGCAAACAAGTTCTAATGGCTGATGTTAAATAGAGAAATATTTATGAATATTTATTTACATATTATAAGTAAGCTATTATTAAATATAATTTATGGAATAAGGTTGTAGCATACTAGATATACTTGAAGTAATCGTTCAGCCTTGTATAGAAGAAGAGAAATTTGGTCCCAAACAATCTTCCATTATTTGGGGTTTTATCACAGTTAGCTTTGACTCCACATTTGAAATTGTGTGGCTACCAGTAATCCCACTCCCTGGTCTGACACTGATGTGAAGCAGGTGTCATATTTCAAAGCCAGTCAGGACTATAAGGAGCCAAAAGAACCCTTTTGTGCCTGCATCTGGTTACTTCAGTTCATTAGAGCTAGTGATAATGAGGCCAAGTTCAAGGATAAGATCTCTGGGAGTTCCCTAAGCACTTTGAATTTGAGGCCACAGATTATAACACTGTCTCTGTCTTAAAGGGGAAGAAAACTTAAAGGATATGGACAGGGTAAAGCAGAATGATGATTTTACACATTCAAAAGGCCTTGGCAGACAGTCTAATGATTAAGATGCTGGTTAAGATGCCATGTCCCATATTTGAATACCTGGATTTGAATTCTGGCTCCAGCTCCCATTTCCAACTTCCTGCTAAGCAGACTCTGCGAGGCAGCAGATGATGGCTTAAATAGTTGATTCCCTGACACCCATATGGGAGAAATGGATTGAGTTCCCAGTTTTGACCTGGCCCAACCCCAACATTTGAGAGCATTTGGAGAGCAAACCAGCATATAGTAGTTCATTCATATTTCCCCCCTCTCTCTTTCTCTCTGCTTTTCAAGCAATTTAAAATAATTCCAAAAGCTAAAAATTGAAATACAAATAGATACTGTAATAGGATTAAAAGGCAAGAAGAGCTAATGGTGAATCTGCTTCTTGCATGTAATGAGATTATTCTCAGGCAGATGAGTTCTTAGCTTAAACAGAAAATGAGCTACACAGAGCAGAGATAGAACATTGCAATTTCTGTGAACTCAGAGTCTTCATTTTTGTTGAACTACGTTAATCCTGAATTCTTTCTGGAAAACAGTAATACTTGTCATAATCTCAGCAAGACTTCATAGAAATAACTAATTTTTATATAATTCTAAATGTCTGTATTAACTAATTTATTAACTCTTCCTGTTAGAACAGCATTCAAATAAAAACTCAATGACTCTGAACTACACCATTTTTTGATTTCTCAAAATATTTTTTTTTTTTGATGGGCAGAGTTAGACAGTGAGAGAGAGAGAGACAAAGAGAGTTATAGACAGTGAGAGAGAGACAGAGAGAAAAGTCTTCCTTCCGTTGGTTCACTTCCCTAATGGCCGGCACTGCGCCGATCTGAAGCTAGGAGCCTGGTGCTTCCTCCCGGTCTCCTATGTGGGTGCAGGAACCCAAGCACTTGGGCCCTCTCCACTGTCCTTCCGGGCCACAGCAGAGAGCTGGACTGGAAGAGGAGCAACTGCGACTAGTACCCGGCGCCCCAACCGGGACTAGAACCTGGGGTGCCGGCGCTGCAGGCGGAGGATTAGCCAAGTGAGCCATGGTGCTGGCCAATTTCTCAAAATCTTAAGAATACTGTTTCTTTTAGTTGCATTGACAAGTACCCCAATATATCAACCAATTAAGTTAATGTTATTGGTAGCTTTGGGATCCACAAGGAGGGAAGACCTATACTTCTGGGAATGGAGAGTC
Organism: Oryctolagus cuniculus; assembly: GCF_051225735.1. Taxonomy (NCBI): domain Eukaryota; kingdom Metazoa; phylum Chordata; class Mammalia; order Lagomorpha; family Leporidae; genus Oryctolagus; species Oryctolagus cuniculus. Next base: position 99,639,945 of record NC_142871.1, on the reverse strand, counting down.
CCTACCCGCACTTCCGGGGAAGAAAAGGCCTTGTCAAGGTCCCTGCAGTTGCCTAAAGGTCAACCAATGAGGATCAGACCCACCTCAACCTTTAATCCCCAAGCCCTGTATCTATAAAAGGTGCCCTCCAAATCTCTGACGTGCGACTTCGCCGGCCCCCTCTCTGTTGGGACCGGGGAACCTCGCCCAGGAGCGGAATCCCAATAAAAGCTTGTGAATTAATTGATTTGTCTGCCTGGGAAGATTTGTTATGCGCCGGACACCTTGCAGTTATATATCATAGGTTATTATAGTGATATTATTTAGTGCAATTGAAGTTTTGTGTGAATAGAATACATTACAAATTAAGAAACTTTATTAGACTTGTATAGAATAATAACATTCCATTAACAATAACATACATTTATGATATAAATTAACAAAATGAGGATTAAATTTTGGCTAGCTTTTTTGGCAGGAAAAAGACAACATATTAAATCATTAGGGTGCTGTTTTAATTTTTTTAAAAAAGATTCATTTATTTATCAGAAAGAGTTACAGAGAGGCAGTGGCAGAGAGAGAGAGAGATCTTCCATCTGCTGGTTCACCCTCCAAATGGCTACAATGGCCGGACCCATGCCCATCTGAAGCCAGGAGCCTTGAGCTTCTTCCGGGTCTCCTACAAGAGTGCAGGGGCCCAAGGTCTTGGGCCATTTTCCACTGCTTTCCCAGGCCACAGCAGAGAGCTGGATCAGAATTGAAGCAGCCAGGACTTAAGTTGACCTGTGTCATTATGGGTTGCTGGCACTGCTGGTGATGGCTTTACCTATGATACTATAGCACAAGCCCCGCTGTTTAAATTTTTTAAACTTTCATAAATTTTTATTGGAATTTTATATTCTATATGCATAATTATTTACCATAAATCAGTTCTTAAGTGCCTAACCATGTGTAAGAGGTTAATCCAGTGGAGAAACTATTAATATAAAACGATAAAAATTGTTGATGTTCTTAAGTAGTTTAAAAATAACAAGGTATAGTAAAAAGTACTCTGATACCCAGTGATGATTTGGAAAGTAGATGCTCTAATAATTCAAAAGTAGAGCATGATTTATGTGATAATTGAAGCAGATCTTGAGAGATGGATATACTTACATACTTGATAGCAATAGAATGTTTATCCAGATACTTCATATCCCAGTATTTCCTTAGAAGTAACTTCTCTGTATCTTTGAAACATCTTTTAAGATGATATTTTCTTTTCTAACATGAAGTTCACATAGGCTTATTATAGTATGTAAGACAATTAATAAGTATGAATTTTCTCTAAGGAGACACTGAATGGGATTGACTTCATGGCACATTATTAAATATTGACTTCTCCTTTGTATAATATTTAATTTTAAAAATTGGATTTGCCTGTTTCTTTTCCTGTTTTCACTCCCATTTTATTGCATCAGCAGCAATTTGTATTTTTTAAATATAAGGCATTTTATTCCATTTTAAACTTAAGTGCTTACTTACATACACATATAAAATATAATATGTGGTATATGTTTGGAAATTTACTAATATTCATTTATATTAATGGCAAAAAAATGTTTTTCTCCTGGAAAAAACACAGAACCCATAGGATAGTGTGTGTGTGTGTGTGTGTGTGTGTGTGTGTATTGGAAGATAGAGTGAGATAGAGACAGAGAGAGACAGGGAAGACAGAAAGAGCTCTGAAGGAATTGGCCTACTTGATGATGAGGACTGGAAAGTCTGAAATTGATAGGGTACGCGAGCCAGCTGGAAAACTGTCAGACTGAAGTTGATGCTACTATTGAGGCATCACTTTATCACTTCTGAGTTTTACTCTTGAGGTCTTTCAACTGATTGGATGAGGCCCACTCATTGTCAAAGGAATCTCTTTTACTGAAAGTTTGTTAATTTTAGATGCTAACCACACCTACCAGTTACCTTCACAGTAACACTGGATTACTCTCATAATTGGGCACACAGTACTGTAGGTTAGCCAAGCTGACACATAAGCTAGTCATTCATCACATGTGGCTTCTGCCTTCCTCTTGCTTAAGATTTTTCCCACCCTGCCAAGTAACTTTATCAATTTGAAACTGTACACAATAGGTTCAACAAAACATACTATTGTGAATTTAATTAATTTGAATGTTCCTTTCCAAATTACAGTATAGATAGAAATTATATTTTCTGGATCCCAGTCTAGTAACATTATCTTTTTTAAAAAAACGATTTTGTTTGTTTATTGAGAGATAGAGTTGCAGACAGAGAGAGGGAGAGAGAGAAAGAAAAGTTTTCCATATGCTGGTTCACTCCCCAAATGGCTGTGATAGACAGAGCTGAGCAGATCTGGAGCCAGGATCTTCCTCTGGGCCCAAGCTGCCTCAGAGAGAAGCAGCCAGGACACAAACCAGCGCTCATATGGGCTGCCAGCACTGCGGGAGGTGGATTGGAAGTGGAGCAGCCGGGACTCAAACTAGTGCCCATATGAGATGCTAGCACCACAGGCCGAGGCTTAGCCTATTACACCACAGTGCTGACCCTGAACACATTTTTGATTGAAGTCGTAATTGATCTCTTCTCACTTATATAGGAAAACAACAGTAGCAATTTTAAATTATTCTGACACTTTGTACAGCAAAATAAATTCCTCTTATTAATTAATTAGTTTTCTAAAAATAATTAACTCTGGTCTGACCTTTGTACCAGCAAAGCAAGATCCAACCTCATATCATTATTTTAACTTAGGAAGAATCCTGCTTGTATTCAGTCTAGTCTCATTTCAGCAATCAAGACAATATGAAACTGATTTCTAAAGATGAACTCTTTGTATATTTCTGAATCAAAGTATTTTGTTTAGAAAGAGGATAAAAGTCCATACAGAGTAACTCTCTTTTTTTCTTTTTTTAACTTTTTTTTTATGGTGAAAAAACATATATTTAGAATTAGCCAGCTGGACTCCGTTCAGATGATCCCAATTTTGTTGGCAACATCCAGAGCACCATAGTCAGGGGCCAGCCGCACATACGCCTTCTTCTCTCCATCAGGTCTGATCAGGGTGTTGACTTTGGCCACATCAATGTCATAGAGTTTCTTCACAGCTTGTTTGATCTGGTGCTTGTTGGGCTTGACATCCACAATGAACACCAGTGTGTTGTTGTCTTCTGTCTTCTTCATGGCTGACTCCGTGGTCAGGGGGAACTTGATGATGGCATAGTGGTCAAGCTTGTTTCTCCTGAGGGCGCTCTTCCGAGGGTATTTGGGCTGCCGTCAGAGGCGTAGTGTCTTGGGCTGCCGGAAGGTGGGGAATGTGCGGATCTTCTTCTTGTGGCTGTGGAAGCCTTTCAACACTGCCTTCTTGGCATTCAAGGCCTTCTCTTTGGCTTCGACTTTAAGAGGGGCAGGAGCTTCCTTCTTCGCCTTCGGCGCCATCTTAGTGAAAAGGCAACTTTTATTTAATAAATATAAATTTCCAAAGTACAACTTTTGGATTATAGCAGCTTTTTCACCCCATAACCTCCCTCCCACCCACAACCATCCCATCTCCCACTCCCTCTCCCATCCCATTCACATCAAGATTCATTTTCAATTCTCTTTATATACAGAAGATCAATTTAGTATATACTAAGTAAAGATTTCAACAGTTTGCACCCACACTGAAACACAAAGTATAAAGTACTGTTGGAGTACTAGTTATACTGTTAATTCACATAGTACAACACATTAAGGACAGAGATCCTACATGAGGAATAAGTGCACAGTGACTCCTGTTGTTGATTTAATAATTGACACTTTTGTTTATGGTGTCAGTAATTACCCAAGGCTCTTGTCATGAGTTGCCAAGGCTATGGAAACCTCTTGAATTTGGCAGCTCTGATCTTATTTAGACAAGGCCATAGTCAAAGTGGAAGTTCTCTCCTCCCTTCAGAGAAAGGTACCTCCTTTGATGGCCCGTTCTTTCCTCTGGGATCTCACTCACAGAGATCTTTCATTTTAGGTTTTTTTGTTTTTTTGTTTTTTTTTGCCACAAGGTCTTGGCTTTCCATGCCTGAAATACTCTCATGGGCTTTTTAGCCAGATCTGAATGCCTTAAGGACTGATTCTGAGGCCAGAGTGCTTTTTTAGGACATCTGCCATTCTGTGAGTCTGCTGTGTATCCCGCTTCCCATGTTGGAGTTTTCTCTCCTTTTTAATTCTATCAGTTAGTATTAGCAGACACTAGTCTTGTTTATGTGATCCCTTTGACTCTTAATCCTATCATTATGACCAATTATGAACTGAAACTGATCACTTTGACTAGTGAAATGGCATTGGTACTTGCCACCTCGATGGAATTGAATTGGAATCCCCTCGTATGTTTCTAACTCTACCATTAGGGGCAAGTCTGATTGAGCATGTGCCAAACTGTACATCTCTTATGGCCCAAGAGTTTTTTAAAGTAGAGCAGAAACCAAAGCTCAGACCCCTCTGTCCTCTACTACAACTGCAGGCCAGTCAATTATGCCACATTCTGGTTTCTTTAGAGCTCAGTCTCAAAACTCCTTTCTCGTTGTAAACTTTTCCTCATATAAACATGCATCTCCACATTGAACTGAAGGAATTATAACAAGGCCACTTCATTGTAATGAATGACCCTGTTTCTTTATGATTCTGACACAGCCCCAACAATCTCTAGGTTGCACCAGTATTTGAGGTTTCTGGAAATAATTAGGAAGCTTATCTAAGAGATTGGACCAGGGCATTTTCTGGTCTCAAATAGCACTGACTTTGTTCAGAGTCTAGTCTGGGGTCAAACATAGCCAGTATTTGTTTTAGACACGATCTTGTTCCTATGGCTTAGTCTCCGTGATTTTCTGTATTTTAAAAGAAACTTCATTTTGAAAGTGAAGGTGGGTATGGAGAGTCTTCATCTAAAGGCTCCTTCTTAACATTTTCAGTTGGCGTTTAGAGATCTATGTGACAAGCTCAAGAAAAATCTGAGCCAGGAATAGTTTCTCAATGGGGAAAAAGTCACTGCCCCACTTCCTTACTGAGTACTAAGAGCTGTGCTTCCCAAACTCTGCCATGAGAATTGCCAAGCACATGTATTTTTCCAAGGAATTTAACTCTCATAAGTTTTCCCATGAGTTTATGCTGAATGGTTTCAGTTTCCAGATAGAGTTAATACCAGCTAGGTCCACCCAAAGTGTTCACATCACAGTGAACTACAGACACCGGGTTTGTCCTATAAAGTAGTCCCATTACAAATTTCCACTCAAAACTTTAGAGCTTTGGCTACATAGTATGATACTTTAACTATTCTATGTACTTTCAAGGAAAAGAAAATATACTCCTGATGTGTTCATGGGTCATTGTCACTGGAAAATATTGCTCCTACTTGTCAGCCAATATTTTTTACCTACTTGATTTTTTGACTAAATGCTCTTCCTCATCTTTATTTTACTTTCCAGAAGTAACTTAGAAAGATTTGTATTTATTCTTTTGTTTTTAAAAAGATTTGTTTTATTTATTTGAAAGGCAGAGTTATATAGAGAGAGGCAGAGACATAGCGAGAGAGAAATCTTCCATTCGCTGGTTCACTCCCCAGATGACTGCAACAGCCAGAGCTGGGCAAGGCCAAAGCTAGGAACCAAAAGCTTCATTGGGGTCTCCTACATGGGTGCAGGAGTCCAACCACTTGGGCTATCATACTAGCAGGGAGATGGATCAAAAGTGGAGCAGCCAGGACTTGAACTGGAGCCTATATGGGATGCTGGAGTCACAGGCAGCAGCACAACCCATTACACCACAATGCTTGCCCCAATTTTTCTTTATTCTTAGAAATAATACTTTTGTTTGCAATATAAGCCCAATAATCTTCCTTTGATTATCTTCAGTAGCTATAAATTAGCATATTTTAGGGAAGGAATGAAGTGTTACATATTATGAAACTTAGACTCTTGAATATAAACAACATCTCTTGTAAGACCTACTGTTCTAGCTTTTTGAGAAATTGTTCCTCATGCATTTTACTTCCTCCTTGTAGCTGAAGTCTGTTTGGAGACAGCTGCTGCCAGAGTCCTAAAATGCAAGGCGGGGTAGAAAGGAAAACTGCAAATACCTTGTATTTTTACTTTGTCTCTGTATTTGATGACCTGCCACAGTTTTCATGTATTAATGTTCCTAATAACAAACATGTTCCACGTGCCTGCATAGAAACTGAATACTGCAAGAGTGCTCTTTTATTTGATATTGATAGGGTTCTCACCACACAGCATTAATTCCATAACCACATATATAACCACAAAAAGGGGATAAAAGCATTATTCCAGACCATATTTGTGCAGCCAGTTGACACAAGAACTGGGACAGACAAGCATGCAAAAAGTGACGAAACCTGCATCCCATCAGGAAAGAGTCACCATCTGAGGATTGCATTAAAAATATACCAATTTCCTTGTCTTTCTGATTACAAATCAATATACATTTATTAGACAGACTTCAAAATCTAAGAAAAAGCTTGTCAGTAATCCCACTGAGTACCAAAGCTCTTCGTTTGTGTCTTCATCTCCTTTTGATCTTTTTTAAGAATGTAGTCATTTTGCCCATTTTTGATCACATATTTTCTGCTTCTATTAATTTCACAACATAATTTTTATCTATGTTACTGAAAAATATTCACAAAATTTATTTTTAATGGCTTGGCAAAAATCAATCGCGCAATTTCCTAGTTACTAGCTTTTGTGTTATTTCTGATTTTTCACAGTTACAAATTCTACAGAGCGAATATCTTTGTGCTTAAGCCATTATGTAAGAGTGTACACATGTATATAGGTATTTCAGATTATTTCTTTGGGATAGATTTCTAGAAAAAAATTACTGGTTTATAAGGCTAAATCCACTCATATTATAAAATTGATTTGTCAAGGGTTTAATAGCCATTTATAATTTATACCATCACCACTTTTAGTTATACCTTAATTGCAAAGTCTCTCAGAGCAGCAGGCTAGAGATAGGTTTTCAAGTACTAACATAAATGTAAATTTTGATACAGAAATAATTTACTTGAAAGCTCTTTGGTAATGTGAAACTTAGCTGGTATGCCCTTTCACAGTGACATTTGAATGACATAATAGCAAAGATGGAAGTGTTAATATTAAAAGAAGTGCTCACTAACTGCTCAGTGCCACTGATTACCATTAGTGAATTATGTCACTATATTCATGGAGGTAAGCATGGACCTAAAAGAATATTGTCTAAGGTAGGGTACAGATGCTTGAAGTTTTAGATTCTACTTAAAATTTTTAAACTATAGAATATTAGTATTGGAACATCTCTCTTCGTTCTTTTTGTGGTCACTGTTGTTCGTTTCATCCTGATGGTTGTACGACTTTCCTAAGTGTCTTAGAGAGCAGGATGGGGCATGTGCTTTTTTCTCCTCTCATGTTCATCAGTAGCCTCTGATGATTTCTCACATGATGCTCTTGCCCCGTACATGCTTCTGAAAAAGACTTTGTGAGCTCCAGTCCAGTGCTGCACAGGGTAAGGAGCAAAAATAGACTGACTGGAGGACACAGGAGTGTGAACCCAAAACTAACGTTAAAATCAAATCGAATGGCAGTTAGGGGACATGTGGGATACACATTCAGTTGCCTCATTGTTAGTAGACTGGCCAAGTTCTTGGCATCTTGGGATTTCAGACAAAGCTTTACTTCCCTTTCAAGACATTTTGGAGAACCTCTTGAGACTGCTTGAGCACAGTGTTTTCTGCTTGTTGCCCTTTTTCCCTTCTAGTTTTGGTCTTTAAAACTTATGTCTTATGCTAGGTGCCTTTCTCTGAAGGGAGGAGAGAACCTCCACTTTGACTATGACCTTGTCTAAACAAGATAAGAGTCGGAGAACTCAAGGGGCTTCCATAGCCTTGGAAACTCATGACTGGTGCATAGGGAGATTACTGATACCATAAACAGGAGTGTCAATTTGTAAAGTCAACAACAGGAGTCACTGTGCACTTACTCCTCATGTAGGATCTCTGTCCTTAATGTGCTGTACACTGAGGCTTAATGCTATAACGAGTACTCAAACAGTATATTTCACTTTGTGTTTCTATGGGGGTGCAAACTGTTGAAATCTTTACTTAATGTACACTAAACTGATCTTCTGTTAAAAAAAAAAAAAAAAAAGAAAAGAAACTATCAATTCCCAACTTGACTCTCACTGGGATTAAACATGACAATAGGTCTGATCTGATTTCATCATCATTTAAAAAAAAATCATCTATTATTTTTCACTTTATGTTTCTGTGTGGGAACAAACTGTTGAAATCCTTACTTAAGGTATACTAAGCTGATCTTCTGTATACTAAGATAATCGAAAATGAATCTTGATGTGAATGGAAGGGGAGAGGGAGTGGGAAAGGGGAGGGTGGTGGGTGGGAGGGACGGTATGGGGGGGAAAGCCATTGTAACCCATGAGACGTACTTTGGAAATTTATATTCATTAAATAAAAGATAAAAAAAAAAAAAAAAAAAAACTTATGTCTTATGCTGTCTTTTTGAGAATTAATTATTTTCTTATTTTTAATTTTACTTGCTAATTTTCAGTCTTATTTTTTCTATTGTAAGGAAGTAAGATCTACAATCAGCTTTTTTGAAAATTTCTTTTCCACAGATTATAAGCATTTAGTACTATCAGCAGCATTTTTTCTTATTTATCTATGTATGTCTGATTTTTCATGGACATTTGCCAATGAGAATCTTCTCAATCTGGTTAGATGCTTTATTCTGATTATTTATTTGTACATTTGTTCATTTTTGGTATCAGGAAATCCTATGGTTATGTTTTTATGAGTTGAATTATTTATAATGCAAGTTTTTGTGTCAGCATGGGGTCTCTCTAATACACACAACATTCATACCGTAGATCTTGATTCATAGTAAGTATACAGTAATTTTTGTTTTTACCTCTTCATATTCACTTCATGTTTACTGTGTGTGTAGATGTTTCAAAGGTAAGATTAATTCATAAAATAATCATTAAATAAAAATGATTAAGTATCATCTATAATCAACATCATTTCATACTTAGTGTTGTTTCTCCACTTATTGTCTCCCATCCTGATTAATTTTGAGGTGAAGCTTTCTCTGAAAGTTTGAAGTACAACATAGCCACGTGGTAGGAGCGTGTCAAATACATGTCCAGGTTGCATCCCAAATCTGCTGAAGTGGGGCTCAGCAATAATGAGGCTCACTAGAGCTTACAAGAGATAAAACATTAGTATCCAACATTCTCACACGGGTTAGTAGGGTAAGTGTTCAACATGCCATTTCCTATTCTTCAGCTCCCATCAACATCCACCTCCTAGAAGCAGAAGCTGACATAAACCTGACATGTGATAAGGAATTGCTCTATGCAAGAGGTTGAGACAAGATGTGGAAAAGTTTCCCAAGTAGAGGATGCATGCAATGCAAAGGACTAGAGAATAAGAGAACATGTTCCTAGGGGGTAACTGGAAGTTCTTTATGGCTTTTGAGTAGAAAGGGAAGAGGGAAAGGTAGTGTGAAGGACTAGAATAAAATAACTCAAATTTTATCCTGGGAGTTTTAAGTGTTCAAAGAAGAGATAGCAGGAGATAGAAGTGATAACATGTGCTTTACTGGCAGTAACTGAGGGCAGGGAGGGGGACAGAAGATGAAAGAGAGGTAATGGTGGACTTAGACTGGGTATCAAGAAGTGGATTGATTTGAGAGGTACTTAGGAACATGTAAGGAAGAAAAAGCTGTTGGTATGATTTTGAATATTACACATTAAACAACTACATGCACAGTTAAGGCAGGAAACATAAAACAGGTATCTCCTTTGGGAAGGAGAACAGTGACAAGATGGAACAAAGACTGAGCTTATTTCTTTTTCTTTGGAATATTAAGACATCCACATCAACCAAATCAAAACATATCTTTTAAGCCTCCCTTCACCTGTGTAAGGTGTAACTATCACCAAAGCTTATTACCTTTTCAATTAGCCATAAATTTTCTCCTATTTTTTAATGTTATTCATCCCGATGCTCCCCAGTATCTATGTAAAATATGTTGATTTAAAGTTGGAAAAATGAATCCTTTTAATTTGTTATTTTTGTCTTGTGCCCTGGCACTTGCAAAGAGCCTTTCCCAAGCCAGGCAGTGAATGAAGAATGACCGTAAAAGCGACACCACAGTTTTTGAGTCACATCCATGTTGACTAGGCAAAACCTTGCACGCTAGAAGGACACATGTAAAAATAATAACCCTTGTGTGCTGGATGTTGACCACTTTTGTTGGAAATTTGCACATACAGCACGTCTCTGTAGTCTAATTCCAATAACATAAGACACGGGAGTGTTTAGTGACAGCCAGTCTGCCTGATACCAAAGATACACTGCTTTCTAATGCTTTCTCTCACTTTTACTTTTTGCTAAAGTTCACAGATGTGCCCTTGATGTGGTCCGGGTATTTTTGTGAACTGCTGGAAAATTTCACTCACACACTAATGGTTCCAATGAACACAAAATACCTCTTCCAGAGAGCTTTTGCCAATAAGCAGTATTTTTAGAGGCACATGTCACAGTTTCTGTTTGCCTCTGTTGTGACTGTTAATGGGCTCTGAATGATTGAGGAACAGCCTCTGATAAAAGGCATTACCCCACTGCTTCATTATATACTATGGGCAGTAAATGTTTACTACACATTAGGCTCAAGCTAACATGTCATTAAACTGTGCTCCAGTTAAATCAACTCCCAGAGCATAGCTGTGACTCCCTTGAAAGCGTTTGTCATTTCCCTTTGTCTGAAAGAGCAGCTCGTTCCTTTTGAGTTCCTACAGCTAAATGCCTCTTAACACTGATGTCATATCATTTATGCCATGCTTCCTCAGGGAAGTTGTTTAGTTAGCTTACAGAATTGCTTGTTACACTTTGTCATTCTCTCTAGGAGACTATTCCTGATTCCAGTCATTTTGTCTAACCTGTTGAAAAAAAGGAATTATTTTCAGAGAATTAATGGGAAGTGATGAACATACTATCTTGGATCTTAACACTGGGGGCTGCTGGAATGCTTTATTGCACAGAAGGCATGCACAGTAGTACCTGCAGGACTAGTCTCCCTCTGGGGATTGGAGAACCAGAGTTTCTGGCATCTGACTGTAGAAACCTGTTTTCCTTTCCCCTTATAGGAGTAGTGACAGTATCGAACTTTCTCAACCTGCAGCTCTGCAAGGAACCCTTCTATTTCTTCTACTGTGTTTGGAAATGAAAAAGGAAGTGCTTTCTCTTGAAAACACTCCCAGCTACTATACTGTTAATACTAGAAATTATGACTGCTAGCAATTAAAGGGGAAGTCATTCAGGTGCCATTTTGGCTTTCTGTAAGCATGGCTATAAAAATAAAGTGCCTCTTTGGACATGCTTAGTCATTACTTTGAGGTTAAGAATGAAGATGGGAAAATAAAAGACTTTCTGAAACATAAACATGTGTTTTTCATTCTGACATATAGAGTTAACATTATTTTCCACAGCCAGAAGTATGAAGGGTTCCTATCTTTTAATCTGTCTCTTTTCTAAACCATCATGGTATCTTTTTATGCTAGGGAACCTGAAGCTGCTAGGAATACCCAGTGTCTGGTTCTCTTTGGTACAGGGTATTCGGTTATATAAACTGATGAGATTCATCTCTATGGATTTGTAGAATGGTTGGAAAATGTCTTCTTGCCCAAAGTTCATGCATGGCATCATTGCACATGGTATTGCCCAAGCACAGATCTCGCCAGGTGGCTCCAAAATACAGGGGGAGTGGGAAGTCCCCAGAGTCAGTGTGTGTGTGTATGCAAAATAAGCTGCCACCATTGACAATGAACTTCCTGTGCTGCATTTGCAGCGCAGGAAAACCCTGTTAATGGTCATTTCTGACAAGCATACTTCTGGTGGGAAGGAAGAATCATGGAGGGAGGTTTTATTTTCTCCTCATCTTCCCAGAATACTTTTCTTATGCTTCATGACTCCAAGGAAGTCTAATAAATCCTGAATTCTAGAGAACAAATTATTGGGCTCATTTTGTGTCAACTGCTACTCAAATCTATACATCCCCTCTTAGGAAAGGATCATAATTGATTTTTCCACATTTGTGGCTAGGTATAACATCAATTATATATGCAAGAATCTCCCACTAAAAAGAATGCTATATTCCACCCGAAGATTTATTAAAGACTCTTTTCATAATTAATTTGTTCACTCACAGTTCTGTAGCAGAAACAATGTGTCTCACAATTGCCATGTTTTAAAGTTATTTAAGGGCCGGTGCTGCGGCTCACTAGGCTAATCCTTCGCCTGCGACGCCGGCACCCAAGGTTCTAGTCTCGGTAGAGGCACCGGGTTCTGTCCCAGTTGCTCCTCTTTCAGTCCAGCTCTCTGCTGTGGCCCGGGAAGGCAGTGGAGGATGGCCCAGGTCCTTGGCCCCTGCACCCACATGGGAAACCAGGAGGAAGCACCTGGCTCCTGGCTTCGGATTGGCACAGCGCGCCAGCCGTAGCGGCCATTTGGGGGGTGAACCACCGAAAGGAAGACCTTTCTCTCTGTCTCTCTCTCGCTCACTAACTCTGCCTGTCCAAAAATAAATAAATAAATAAATAAAGTTATTTAAGGATGATTCTTTGTGCCCCACTAGACTGAGGACATGTGGATGCTAAGTTCCAAGTGTCATCATGCTTGGATACTCTCAATGCATAGGTCAACACTTTAGGCATAGTAGGTGCAAAACTCATGTTTATTGAATGAAATTTTACTTAACAAGAAGCCCACACAGGAATGCCATTTATTCTATGCTGAAAAGCATTTAGAATCAGGGTGCATTCAGTGGCTGGACAACCACTAACATTCGAAATGCAGAATACCTTGAAACCATCATAATAAGAATCAGTGAGGAAGAGCTTAAGAGCTGCTTTTTATAAGGAATATCACTCCTGGCCAGGTATGGAGGCTTCTGCTCATTAACTTTGTGTAAAATGGAGCTAAGTTGATTCGACTAGCTTCAAAAGCTACTGGCGCAGTGCCGGCTGTAGCAACCATTTGGAGAGTGGACCAACGGAAGGAGGACCTTTCTCTCTGTCTCTCTCTCACTAACTCTGCCTTTCTAATAAAAAAGGGGAAAAAAATAAAATAAAAAAGCTACATAGAAATCACAGTGCATATTATACTAAGCATACCCAAGCTTTATTTCTAATTGTAAGGAATCAGTGCAAACAGAACAGATGAGAGTAAATTGCAAAATAAGCAGCAAGCTAGGATTTACCCCAGTGCCTAATATTGGTGCAATGACTGGATGAATAGAGGGACATTTTACATTGAAATCATTGGATACTTTTTAAATTCAGGGCCTACAATGCATTTTTCTCAGGTTGATATGGAACTCAGTGAGAACTGATTTATGATACTGTTGCCATGTAATATACGGTTTAGGAAGCATTCTAGTGACACTGCTTTTCTAGTGGATCTTCCTTTTATTATTCCTCACGGAGAGATGCTCTTTATCCATCCGCAGGAACCATGGTGCTTTGTCCACTTTTTGTCCACTTGACTTTGCAGTTCATTGTATTTGTCGATTGTGACTGAAGTGAACTGAGAAATAGATAGTTAAACCAAGCAGAACGTTAAAAGGCAGGCTTATTTTCAAAGGTTTGTTTCCAGAATTCTCTTAGCATGAAGATTTCACCCTGAGAACATGTTTAGCCAAATGAGGAAACATTTACTTTTGAAATCTACTCAGGTATTATATATTGCTTGGTAAAAGTAATATGCATTCATTATGTCTTTTTAAATCACTTTACTAACATGCTACACATGTGTGGGTGGATAAATAACTTTTTTTATCCAAAGGAACCTTTTCCTCTACTTCCTACAATTAATAGACATTATTTTATCCCACTCCCACCTCTTGTGCCACCTTTTAAAATGACAACTTTATGTAAAAGACTTTGTTGTACTTCTTGATTCAGACACGAGCTGTTGACTGGTTAGTCTGTTGAACTCTGCCGCATACCACTCCCCCCCACCAGAGCTTATGGGGTCAGGCAGAATCACAGTAGGAAAAAAGGGCAGGCAGGATTACTGCAAGAGCAAGAACATGGCCCAGCACAGAACCAGACCCAAGGCCACTGATGGAGAACGCTTAGGAACAAGGAACAGAATTACAGGAAATAGAAGACACAGAATGGTTTAGTGTTGCAGAAGAGCCAAAAGGGCAGAAGAGGGCCAGCTTCTCACGTGGAAGAGGCAGAGGCATCATGCCCATGGTAGACACTTGTCCACCCTAGAGAAGAATGTGAGCCCTTTGCCAACAGGACGAAATAGCTGTACTCCCTTGGACCCTTGCACCTCGGTGTGATGCAGTGGTTCACTCCCTAACCTACAGGTTAGGCTTCAAGTCTTCCCTCTGCTACTTACTAATTGTGCACCTTAGGGAGGTTGCACAAACTCCATATGGTTTGTTTTCCATATGTAAAATAAGGGTTATTCCATAGATTCCTGTGAGGATTGTTTATATAATATAAACTACTCTAGCTCATTCCCATAAAGGGCAATGCCTGGCACAGGAAAGTGCTACATATTTTTATACTGTATTATCTGTTTCAACTCCAAGTGAAGGTATTAAAACCTTTAATTTCTATATGGTATTTCTTCTTTTTTTTTTTTTTTGAAGATTTATTTATTTATTTGAAAGAGTTACACAAAGAGAGGAGAGGCAGAGAGAGAGAGAGAGAGAGAGAGAGGTCTTCCATCTGATGGTTCGCTTCCCAAATGGCTGCAATGGCTGGAGCTGCGCCAATCCTAAGCCAGGAGCCAGGAGCTTCTTCTGGGTCTCCCACGTGGGTGCAGGGGCCCAAGAACTTGGGCCATCTTCTACTGCTTTACCAGGCCATAGCAGAGAGCTGGACAGGAAGTGGAGCAGCCAGGCCTTGAACGGGCGGGCACCCATATGGGACGCTGGTGCTTCAGGCCAGGGCGTTAACCCACTGAGCCACAGCGCTAGTCCCATGGTCTTTCTTCTAGAACTCATATTTGCTACAGCCTTTGTTTCCTTGTCAAATCCTTCGCAGTAAATTAATTTGTAAATACAGCAGTTTATTCATGTGAAGCACCTGAGCATAGACATAGAGTCCCATTCTTTGCCTTCTTCATCTTTTTCTTGATTAACTTTTTCTTGATTGTGTTTTTGTACATGTTTCTGTTAAAATAGGAAAACTTATTTAGAATTTTAAGTAGGGGACAATTTGAGAGATTAGAAACTTTACTGAAAGTTTGAAGTAGGAAAAAATGGGAGGAATATTCATAATTTTATATGAATTTGCATGTAGAATATTGTCAGGTGATTTCAGGAAATAATGAACAGTTATCATGCAGTGGAGGGCATAGAAAGCAGGGTAAAGAGGGGAACCATGGACAGGAAGTGTAGGATTCAAATATGAATAATCCATTTTACATCATAAATGAATGTTTGGAGTCCCAGTACTTGGTTATTGAACGATGCAAAGAAGAATGAGATGTAATTTTTCCCTCCAGGAACCTATGGAATTTAGTAGATGACATATGAGATATGCATGGAGAATTTACAGCCCTGGAACCTAGCATACGAATTATTGGAATTATTGGATACTTATGTTTTCACCCCAGCAGAGAACAGAATGAGAAAATGTAGTAAAACATTAACTAAATTTTTTTGTAAGCATCCTAAGACAGGTGTGAAGTGTTTTTTTTTTAATTTTTTAAAAAGATTTATTTATTTATTTGAAAGAGTTACACAGAGAGAGAAGGAGAGGCAGAGAGAAAGAGAGAGAGAGAGAGAGAGGCCTTCCATCCGATGGTTCACTCCCCAGTTGGCCGCAACTGCCAGAGCTGTGCTTATTCGAAGCCAGGAGCCAGGATCGTCTTCCGGGTCTCCCACATGGGTGCGGGGGCCCAAGGACTTGGGTCATCTTCAACTGCTTTCCCAGGCCATAGCAGAGAGCTGGACTGGAAAAGGAGCAGCCGGGACTAGAACTGGCACCCGTATGGGATGCTGGTGCTTCAGGCCAGAGTGTTAACCTGCTGCGCCACAGCACCAGCCCCAAGACAGGCATGAAGTTCTAAGGAGTAAAAAGAAAGGAGCAATAAAGGAAGGACATGGAAGGGCAAGAACTTGAGTGGGGTTTCCAAGATTTGTGCAAGATTTGTGACTTGGTGGGCAGAGAAGTCATGAGCAAAAGCAGCGGTGTGAGAATATTCAAAGACCAGAGGAATCATAGTGAGTAGTTTAGTTGGACTAAAATGAAGAATGAGAAATGAAATAGAAAAGTAGGTTGGCACTGAAGCGATCAGGACTCAGGCTGAGAAATTTGTACTTGATACTGTAGTGAATGAGAATTCAAGGGAGACAGATAAGCATAATGGCATGATCAGAATCAAGCTTCAGGAAGAACAATAAATAAAATGGATCAGCATGGAGCAGATGTTTAGCCTAGCAGGTAAGACACCTGTGTCCCACATCTACGTAACTGAATTGGAGGCTCATCTTTGGCTCCTGATTCCAGCTCCCCATCAATGCAGATCCTTGGAGGCAACAACAATGACTCAAGTAATTGGATCCCTGTCACCCACATGACAGGATTGAGATCTGGATTGAGTTCCTAGGTTATGGCTCCAATGCCAGCTACTCTCCATCCACTGGGGACATTTGTTGGGTAAACCAAATGGGAGTGCTTAGTCTCTCCCCTCCCCCCACCCCTGTCACTAACTCTCTGCCTGTCAAGCAAAAAGCATGATCAGATTTCAAATGATGCATTCAGTGCAGCAATAGTTGAACCATTTGACAGTAACCTTAAAAATGAGGAGAGGAGTGCAAGAGGCACTTAGAAAATAATATGACTCATATTGAGCCTTTAAGTGATGGATGATAGTGCCAGGTATCCTAAAAAGAAGATCTGGCTTACCAGGGGAGATGATGAGTTTAACTCAGGACATCTTAAGTTGAAGGTGCTGGCAGGACTTTCAACACCAAAACTCATGAGAGATTTTCAGTGGAGTGATCATTCACATACAGAAGATTATTGAAGCCTGAGAACAGAGGAATAAAGAGACATTTCCTTAGGGAACATTCCATTTACCTAGCAAGAGCACATAAATGAAAAATAACAAGAAATGAACTGTACACCTTGGAGCATTGAACTCGTATGGGGAGAAGGTGTCAGAAAGGAAAGACCAAACAAGAATGTTGTTGCTACAAATAAATATGGAACTTGAGAAGAGACGTTGAATTTGGAGTCTAAGAGGAAACTGGTGACCTTTCACAAGAGCAGAAGAGTAGTGAGCACCAAAGCCATGCTGTGAAAAGATTAAGGAGGTAATACGGGGTGAGAAAATGCAAGGGCTGAACACAGTAAAAGAAAGATCTTAGAATTATCTTGATTTTATGATTCCCTTGAAAGTCACAGAACAAGTCTATAAATTAAAAGAAATACTCCAGTTCCCCATACCAGAATAAAATAGAAAGATAACAATGAGTGTTGCAAGATCCAAAAGTAAGTGGGGAAATACAGGATTAAAGACATAATTGAGATATTCTAATTTTAAGAAATCTATGTATGTATCTATATTACTGTATTAATTAGTGTGGTATCCCAAAGAGCTCAGGATGGGCCATGAAGAGAGTCTTAGCAGAGGTGAACTATTTTATAATCCAGTTGTGTGGTTGCCCAGGGATGTGGCCTATCTTCCCTAGGATGAATTTATGTTCTCTCTCAATTATCATTGTCTTTTCATTACCATTGTATTAATACTAGCAGTGAAATAGATTATGGAATCTCTTCACAAGATTTCATAGGAAACCAGACTCTCAGTGGTGAATTCAGCTAGGAGACACTACCTCTGAAAGGCTGACTTGAGTGTGAAAGACAGGAGTCAGGTGCAAGTATTTCACTGACCTGAGAAACTCTGAAAGATATTGGGGATATTGTTCAGGGCCTGCTAAGATGTGTTTATCACCTGAATGAATGAGAAATGCTTTACGTAACATGTTGGGGAAGGCATGCTAAGATTTGTGTAGCTCCATAACTAAGGAAGAATGTACAGAAGACTCCATCTTGAAAATAAAATCACATTCAAATGCTATAAATTAATGTGGTTTTTATTTTCAATTTACAATCTGTTCTAATAGAAATGGTCAAGACATACCTTTCAACTTGCTATTATATATCAAATTAAGAAATAGTGATGATAAGATTCAATTATTCCTCATTTAACAATGATAAAATTTATATAAGAAAATAGATGGTGGTATATTCATAAAATATCTTGAACTCAATATTTATAATAATTTATATTACTCAAAATTAGATTATCAAAATATAAAACAAATGTGATGCTGTAGCAGAAGTATCAAAGCAGAAGTACAAAAAAGTTTAAAATGCAGTGTAAAATTAGGGTTAATACTTTTTCTGAGATTATATTTAAGTATTTTTCCTCTTTATTTTTTATCTATTTTTTAAATTTTCAATGAGTTTTTAATAGATTCAATATGATTTGTAGGTATAATTCTAAGAACATAATAATATTCCTTTCACCCTCCCTCACCCTTTCTCTCTCCCACCCTTCTTCCTTTCTGTCTCTTTTTAGTTTTGTTTTAACTTTTATTTGATAAATATAAATTTCCAAAGTACAGCTTATGGATTACAATGGCTTTCCCCACCCTCATAACTTCCCTCCCACCTGCAACCATCCCATCTCCTGCTCCCTCTCCCATTCCATTCACGTCAAGATTCATTTTCAATTATCTTTATGTACAGATCAATTTAGTATATATTAAGTAAAGATTTCAACAGTTTTGAGATAATATATGTTAAATTACATTACAGTAAAAGGCTTAATACTTCACCAAATAAGAAGTTTAAGAAGTAAAAAGCAAAAAGACTCCAATTTAGTAGGAATTTAGACAATGGCTATACGCAATAATCAAATGGAAAAATGACCATTTCACCCATAAACAAAAACTTTAAAGCAATCACAGGTCATTAAAGCTATAGTAGTATAACATTCTTAACATTGGCTTGACAAAGGTGTAAAACAAAGTTTCATAAAACTATATTTTCAGCAATACTGATACAAACAGGCATTTCTTTCTTTTTTAATTTTAGCTCCCACTTACAAGGGAGAACATATGGTATTTGTCCTTCTGTGTTCTGCTTATGGCACTCAACATGATGTCCTCCAATTACACCCATTTTGCTGCAAATTTTGTTCTTTTTATAGCTGAATAATATTCCATTGTACATACACACCACATTTTCTTTATCCATTCATCTGATGATGGACATACTGGTTGATTCCAAATTTTGGCTATTGTGAACAGTGCTGCTATAAACACAGTGATGCAGGAATCCCTTTGATACAATGAGTTCTTGTAATTTGGAAATATACCCAGTAGTGTGACTGCCAAAACACATGGCAAGTCTATTTCTAGTGAGTTGTTTTTTTTTTTTTTTAAGATTTTATTTATTTACTTGAGAGGTAGAGTTACAGTCAGGAAGAGAGAGAGAAAGGTCTTCCATCTGCTGGATCACTCCCCAAATGGCTGCAACAGCCAGCGCTGAGCTGATCTGAAGCCAGAAGCCAGGAGCTTCTGGGTCTCCCACGTGGGTGCAAGGGCTCAAGAACTTAGGCCATCCTCCACTGCTTTCCCAGGCCACAAGCAGAAAGCTGGATCAGAAGAGGAGCAGCCATTATGGGAACCAGCACCCACATGGGATGCCAGCGCCACAGGTGGAGGCTTTGCCCACTATGCTGCAGCATTGGCCCCTATTTCTAGTTTTTAAAGACATCTCCAAACTGTTTTCCACATGGCTATGCTAATTTCCATTCCCACCAACAGTATGTAAGTGTTCCCCTTTCTCCACATCCTTGTCAGCATTTACTACTCTCTGTGTTTTGGGTTTTAGCTATTCGGACAGGGATGAGATGGTATCTCATTGTGGTTTTGATTTACATTTCCCTGCTGGCTAGTTTTTTCCTATATTTGTTGGCTGTTTGTATTTCATCTTTTGAGGACTGTCTATTGAAGTCCTTTGCCTATTTCTTGGTTGGTTGGTTTTTTGTTGTTGTTGAGTTTTTTAAGTTGCTGATATATTTGGGATATTAATCCTTTGTCAGATAGGTAGCTTGCAAATGTTTTTCCCATTCTGTTAGATGTCTCTTCATTCTCTTGATAATTTCTTTTGCTGTGCAAAATATTCTGAACTTGATGTAATCCCATTTGTTTAGTTCTGCTTTTGTTGCCTGTGCTTTGGGGCTCTTGTCCAAGAAGTAGTCCCATATGCCAATGCCTCAGAGTGTTTCCCCCTACATTTTCTTGCAGCAATTTCAGTCTCAGGTCTTAAATTTAGGTCTTTGACCTATCTTGAGTTGATATTTTTATATGGTGAAAGATTTGGATCTGATTTCATTCTTCTACAAATCTATATCTATATCTATATCTGAATCTGAATCTGAATCTGAATCTGTATCTATGTATCCAGTTTTGCCAGCACCATACTCCACTGTATGGTCTGAGTACTTTTGTCAAAAATCTGTTGGAATTGGCTATATGTATATGAATTAATTTCTGGGATGTCTGTTCTGTTCCATTGATTTGTATAATGGTTTTGATGCCATTTTCAAGCTATTATAATTTTTCCAGCTTCGTAGTGTGCTTTGAAGTCAGATATTGTGATGCCTCCAACTAGATTTTTCTTGCTCAGGATCCCTTTGGCTATTCAGGGTTTTTTTGTGATTCAATGTGAATTTTAGGATTGTTTTTCTAATTCTGTAAAGAATGTCTGTCGGTATTTTAATAAAGATTGCATTGAATCTGTAGACTGCTTTAGGTAGTATAGACATTTTAATGATACTGATTCTTCCAATCCATGAGCAAGGAATATCTTTTCATTTTTTTGTGTCCTTGATGATTTCTTTCATCAGTGTTTGATATTTTTTGTTGTAGAAATCTTTCACTTCTTTGGTTAAATTTATTCTAAATATTTGATTTTTTGTGGCTATTGTAAATGGTATTTCTCTTTCAGTGAGTTCATCATTAGCAAATAAAAGCTACTATTTTTGTATGCTAATTTTGTAACCTACAACTTTACTGAAATGAATTATGAATTCTAGCAGTTTTTGGTGGAATGTTTAGGTTTTTCCATGTACTACATTATGTCATCTGCAAACATGGATAATTTGACTTCCTCTTTTCCAATTTTGATGCCCTTTATTTCTTTCCCTAATTGCTCTTGCTAAAACTTCCATTTTGAATAAGAGTGAATATGGAATAAGAGTGGTGAAAGTGGAAATCCTTGTCTTCTTCCAGATCTGAGGGAAAATGCTTTCAGCTTTCCCCATTCTCTATGATATTGGCTATTGGTTTGCCATATTTATCCTTTATAATTTTGAGGAATGTTCCCTCTATATCTAATTTGTGGAGAGTTTTTGTCATGAAAGAATGTTGAATCTTATCAAATGCTTTCTCTGCATCTATTGAGCTGCCCATATGTTTTTTGTTCTTCATTCTATTGATGTGATTTATGATGCTTATTGATTTGTGAATGTTAAATCACCCTTGCAGTCCTGGGATAAATCCCACTTGATATTGATGTATGATCTTCTTAATGTGGTTTGGATTTGATTTGCTAGTATTTCATTGAGAATCTTTACATCTATGCTCATAAAGGATATATAGGTCTGTAGTTTTCTTTTTGTGTCTTGCCTTTGGTTTTGGTATCAAAGTGGTACTGGCCTCATAAAAAGAATTTGGCAGAGTTCCATCCTCTTTGATAGTTTGAATAGTTTGAGAAGTATTGGAGTTACTTCCTCTTTTAATGTTTTGTAGATTTCAGTAGAAAAGCCATCATGTCCTGGACTTTTCCTTGATGGAAGACTATTGATTACTACTTAAGTCTAATTGCTTGTTATGAGTCTGTTTAGGTTCTCTATATCATCTTGATTTAATCTTGGTAGGTTATGTGTATCCAAGAATTGTCCGTTTCTTCAAGGTTTTCCAGTCTATAAGCGTACAGTTCTTCATGATAGTTTCTTATGATCCTTTGTATTTCAGTGTATTTCAGGTGTCAGTTTTACTCTCTCCTTTTTCATCTCAAATTTTATTTATTTGAGTTTTTCTCTATTTTTTTGCTTTTTTATTTTAAAATTTTAGGTGAACAAATTTCATATGTTTCAGGTATAAAGATTTAGGAGCATAGTAATACTTCCCATCCTATCATTCTTCCTCCTTCCTTTCCCACTCCTTCCTTTTATCTTTACAATGATCTACTCTGTCTGTTTTATACCCAGACGATTAACCCTATACTAAGTAAAAAATTGTAAAAATAGTAAGAAAAAAACACTGTTCCTCAACAGTAGAGACAAGAGCTGTAAATAATCATGGAATCTCAAAATGTCTTTATTTCTTCCTTGGCCTGGCTAAAGGTTTATCTATTTTGTTATCTTTTCAAAAAAACAACTCTTGTTTTGTTGGTCATTTGCTTTTTAGTTTCAATTTCATGTATTTCTGCTGTGATCCTTATTATTTTTTGCCTCCTGCTGACTTAGAGTTTGGTTTGTTATTGTTATTTATTCTAAGTCTTGGAGATGCATCATTAGATCTTTAATTTGAGACATTTATTTTTTTTTAATGTAAGCACTTAATGCTATAAACTTCCCTCTTAATACTGCTTTTGCTGTGGCTCACAACTTTTGATATGCTGTGATTTGATTTTCATTTATTTCAAGAAAAATTTTAATTTCCTTTTCAATTTTTTCAGTGACCCATTGATCATTTATGAGTGTTCTATTGTTCTTGTTGGGGGTGATATTTTAGAAAAATTAAGAACAAAATAAAGAAAGTACAACTCAGTGCATACATGGCACTAAAAAATTAAAGCTGGGCAAGATCTGAAAAGTTATTGAACAAATTCTTGGTTTTATAATTAAGGAAACTAAGGTCTCCATTGAATGCATACTTATAATTAAGTAAAATTCCTTCCATAAATGATTAGGGTATATTAAATTGACACATGTTTCATATTTGTATATTAAAAAGTTAAATTAAAAAAAATCCAAGCAGACAGTACAGTTAAGATACCTGTGTCTGTTGTCAGAATGCCTGGGTTCAGTGCCCAAATCAGTGTGGCTGCAGACTCCAGCTTCCTGCTAATGCACACTCTGGGAGGCAATGGTGATGGCTCAAGTAATTGGGTTCCTGCCACTCTTCAGGGAGACCTGACTTGAGTTTTGAACTCCTGCTTCGACTCAGTTCAGTCCAGGCTGTTATAAGCATCTGGGAAGTGAACCAGTGGGTAGGAGCCCTCTTTCTCTTTTTCTTTCCCTCCCCTGCACATCTTCTTTTTAAATGAATAATTTTTAAAAATTTAAAATATATCCAAGTTTATTTTGAACGAGCCTTTACTTTTAAGCAATTTAATAAAGTCTATTATATCATAATAGAAAAATTTGTAAATAAGCATTTACACATACTCATTTAAGCTTGTATTAAGTGTGAAGAAATGCTGATGAATAAAAAGAAAATTCTCTTGAGAAGTCATATGTTAATTGCAGTATGGTTTTTAAAAATTACCTCACTTCTCTGTTGATTAAAACCATGAATCTCCTAATTTTATAAAGTTCAGGGGCATTTATTAATTTGGATTGCAATGTTATGGAGACTATTCAGAAAGTGTTGCAATTTTAAGAAATCATATTTATTTATTCTACAAGGTGAGCATGTTGCAAGGAAAAAAACAGCCAAGAAGGTTGTTTTTCTGAGTATTATATATTTGTATTATATATTTCAGTTGTGCTTATAGTTCCTGTGTGACAATTTTAATTGTTGATTGTATGAATATCAGCTAACTTGAATTTTACATTAACCTTTCCATTGATATTTAATAAAAACCTATGCATTCCTTTAAATGTATGTGTCGTATTTGGCTTGTGTTTTACAGAGGTATACATATACATATACAGAGTCTCCTTATCCTTGTGTGTTAACAATTATTTTACAAACATTTTAGAATTTTTAGAAACAGAATTTCTAGTTGTTTATAGTTATTCATTAATTTTTACTATTTGATATTTATATTTAATTTTCAACCATGTTAAATTGTTTAATATTTTAAAAATATTTACATTTAAATAATATTTTTAAATCACTTAACTAATAAACATTGTTTTGATAAGAAGATTAGATTTGTATGGTTTCCTATTTCACAGTAATTCTTCAAGAGGATACAATCGTGTGGTTTGTTAGAACTCTCGCTCTGAGAAGATAGCTGATGTCTGTGCCTGTGTTCATTGTAGGGTAGAAACTTTTGGCTGGTGTGGATGCTTACTAATTCAGGATTTGAAAAGCTGAGAAGTTATTAAAATGTGCAATAAATACAGGGAATCAATGTGAGAGTACTTCAAAACTTTCACGGAAAACAGAATTTCAAGCCAAGTTTATTCTGGTGCAAAAAAAAATAATTGAAATCCAGGCATAGTTTTTTCATAATACGGGTTTTCCGGAAGCCATTTGTAGACCCTTAGTATGCACAGATTTAAATTTTTTTTCATTAAAGTAAACTTATCTCTTAATTTCATTTTCATGAAGTTTTGGAAATATCCTGTTTTACCCAACAATAAAGCTACCACAAATATGCATGTTTATGAATACAAATATCAAATATCAATAATTTAAAATTAAATAATGATATTACATTATTTGGTCCCTTTTGCCCCCTACCAATTCACTTCTAAAATGAAAGCTTTTGAGCATTTCGTTCAAAAGTATTCAAAAGGCAAAGTCTTTATTATTCCAAAAGCAACCAAAGTAAGGAATATCTAAAGTGAATACTCGGTAAAACTGGTGGAGGATCTGGTAGATGAGTCTGCTTCCTTTAGCTAAGAGTGCTCTCCCTCTTCTCCCACCACCTAGCCCAATGCACCAGGGATTCTCTGGTTAACAAGCTGGAATGAGTGGTCAGGCCTCGTTGGCACATCTCACTCCCTGGAGTAGCTTCTCACCTATCATGTTTTGCAGTCTCAGCCTTGGCCCAGGGCCTCTTGAGCCTCCCTGAAGGTGACCTAAGCTTCCTGTTTCTTTGCCTGTTGCAGTAGCACCTGATTTTCACTTCCTGGGCAGCCTGGTGAATTGAAAACAGAGTTCCACACTTGCTTTCCACTCCTGAACCTTTCCTATGCTTTGTCTCTGGTTTGCTCTGTTCCCATTCCTTCCGCTGCCTGTAACTTTACCGATCCCATGACCTGGGTCTCTTACCTTCTACTTTTCTCACTTTCCACATTGGAGCCATGGAACAAAAATAGGCCCATGGAAGCAGATGCTTTCACTTTGCTTTAGTAATCATGTCTGTATTTTTCTTTGAGGACACCTGTCACCTCTTCTTGTCTAGTACATGACAATTCAGAATAACGCAGTAGAGGACCTCATGTTTTCTTATGACAGAACTGGATGTTGGGTAAACTGAGGTACAAAGAGGTTAATCCAGCTGTTAAGAATTAGAGCTGAGTTTCAAATCCAGAGAGTGAGAATGCCCAAGTGTGTTTTTAAATACTTACCTTAACACTGGGCTAAGCAGGCGGGGTAGAATATTAAGGAGTCTACTGCCAAAGTCACTTCCACATGTTGCCTGCAGGTCGTTATTTCTTTTTTTCCCAAGTAGATTTAATATGCTGTGAGCTTATGTATAAATTCTAAAAAGCATATTTTAAAAAATAGTGTATTTGATCTCTCATTTTCTTACATTAAGGAAAATAAAACACATTAAAAACAGGAATCTGGAGTAAGCCTGGGAGAAAAGATCAGAGAAGATGGCAGATTTTTTACTCTCCCTCACATCAAATCAAAAACAGACTTACCAAAAAAGACAGGCAGTCCCTGAGGTGTCAGTGAAGTGTATCATCTCCCTCTGTAATGAGGACCTGCCTCTGATCAACAGGAGAGTCTTAGAGCCATAACACACATAGTGTTTATGAATTTAGGGTTTTATAGGAGCTTTATAAGACTTGTCGTTTTCAAAATAGCATTTTTGTACGTTCATCTTGTGCTTGCTGGAACACTTTATGAGTACATTTATAAATCATCTCACTGGACTTTTGGCTGAGCTCCTGGGGAAGAGATGTTAATATACAGATAACGACCATGCATATTGTGACACGAATGAAAGGGCAGGGAAAGAAAAGTGGCAGGTGCCACCAATAACCGTGTGGCTTCAAAGGCTGACGGGACCAGGAAGGTGATGTGAGGATGCTGACATAAAGAGACCGATAAAAAGCCAGTGAGTGTGATAGAGATGCATCAGAGATCAAAATGGGATTTTGTAAGTGACAGAGGAATAGTCAGTGCAGTTGCCTGGTACTTGTGTTCTCCTAAGCCGTTTGAAATCTCTCCAGAGAGGTATTTTCTTCTAAAAATTCCTATTCTGTGTTCCCTGCCAGCTCCCTTGAAGGTCCCTTCTAAGGAAGGAATGCCACGCATCCCCCCAGTTTCAAATTCGCTTCTTCTTAACATTTGAACACTTACAGGCATTATCCTTCTCATGAGCTCAACTGCAGCATGCATAGAAATGAAAGACACATGTGCTCATCTACCTCCCAAATGGCCTTTCAGGCAGTTTCCCGTATTATGTCGTGTCACTGTGGAAGACATTTTGAGCTAAATATTCTATGACAGCTGAAAGACTGTAGCCATTTGTCTGACCTTCTGAAGACTGTTTATTGCAGGGTGGCCACTCATGAAGTTTCAAAAAACTTAAAAAATGTATTATAGGGGCCCCTGTTTTGGCACATCAGGTTAAGCCACTTGCAACACTGGCATCCCATATCTGAGTGCCCATTCAAGTCCCAGCTGCTCTACCTCCCATCCAGTTCCCTCCTAATGTGTCTGGGCTCCTGTCCCCCATGTGGAAGACCCTGATAGAGTTCTGGGCTCTTGGCTTTGGCCTGGCCCAGCTCCAGCTGTTGGCAAATATCTGGAGAGTGAACCAGCAGATGGAAGATGTATCTCTCTCTCTCTCCTCTCTCTCTCTCTTTCTCTTTCTCACGCTCTTTCTCTCTCACACACACACACGCATACTCTGACTTTCAAATTGGGAGCAAACTGTTGAAATCTTTACTTAATGTATGCTAAACTGATCTTCTGTATATAAAGAGAAATGAAAATAAATCTTGATGTGAATGGAAGGGGAGAGGGAGTGGGAAAGTGGAGGGTTGCGGGTGGGAGGGATGTTATGGGGGAGAAGCCATTGTAATCCATAAGCTGTACTTTGGAAATTTATATTCATTAAATAAAAGTTTGAAAAAAAATAAATCTTTTTTTAAAATGTGTTAGAATGTTCTGCATATCTGGTTATATCTGCCATTACTTGTCTTTCAACTTACCCTTCCGTCTGCTTTGCATAAAAGCAATCATTTCTCTTTAAAAAAAAAAAAAAAGATTTGTTAAAAGAGAGACAAAGAGAGAGATCTTCCATCCTCTGTTTCACTCCCCAGATGGCCGCTATGGCCAGCACTAGGACCTGGCCAGACCCAGGAGCTTCATCTCCGTCTCCCATATTGATGGCAGGGGCCCAAACACTTAGACCATCTTCTGCTTTGCCAAGCAATTAGCAGGAAGCTGGGTTGGAAGTGGTGCAGCTGGGACATGAACTGGTGCCCATATGGGATACCAGCCTTGCAGGTGGTGGCTTTTCCTGCTATTAGCACAGTACTGGCCCTAGCAATCATTTCTTACCTGGACTGTTGTACTCCTGTGACATTTCTTGTGGTCCAGGTCACTAGTGCCTCTCACTTCTGTGCCTTAGCGTCCGTGCCGAAACTACCCTTGTAGAATTCTGCTGAGTGATTTCTAGTTTTTCTCCCTAGGCCCCTTGCCATGCTACTTATTGCCCAATACATCAGAAACAATGAATTTTCTCTGTGCTCAGGGTGTCATTACAGCCTCACCCCGCCCCTTTTATTTTCTCCCTGCTGCTCTCAGAGAGCCTATTACTTTCCTACTGGGCTCTTACCAGAAGGGGTTAAGTCATAGCTTGCTCCACAGTGCCCTCTTTTCCCCTCATGGGGTGTTTCAGAATCTGTCTCCTGCACACACCCTTCCATGACTGGCTGGAGAAGACTCAAATCCTGAAATGACTATAGTTGCAGCCCCAGGGCTCCCCGACTGTATAACACCAATGTGAATGGTGAATGCTCCTTACATGAACCATTGTTACTCCCCAGACAGGCTCTGCTTGGGAGCATGTCATTGGGACCCCTGTATCTCTACAGAATTCCCACTTGATGAAAAGAATGTTTGTAATAAACACTTAGGGATTCACTCTTGGATATAGATGAGCATGCATAGTTTTCTGAGAATTTTATTCCAGTTACCTTTCTTCCTATGTTGTCTGCTGAACTTTGTTAGAAAAGATGGTCTACTTCACGAATTTATTATGTGAAAGTTCTAGAGATCAAAAGTCCACAGAAGATCATATGAGGCAGAAATCAAGGTAGAGGCAGAGCTGTGTTCCATTTAAAAAATGTTAAGCATTTATTGTGTATTTGAAAAGTTACATACAGAGAAGGGATGGGGAAGAGATATCCCTGTATGGAGTTATCCCTGTATGGAGATATCCCTGTATGGAAGATCCCCACATCTTCCTTCCACCTGCTGGTTTACTTCCCAAAGGGCCACAATGGCTGGGGCTGGTCCAGGCCAAAGCCAGGAGCCCAGAACTCCCTCCAGGTCTTCCACATTGGTGGCAGGGTCCCAAGCTGCTTTCCCTGGAGCATTAGCAGAGAGCTGACAGGGACTTGAACCAGCAGAGCTGTGCCCCCTTGGGTGGCTCTAGGAGAGATGACATTTCCCTCCCTTGCCAGATTCTGGAGGCACCCTGCATTCCTTGCCGATGACTCCACGTCACCCAGCTCTCTCTGATCATCCTGCCCCTGAGCTGCTGTGACCACATTCAGCTCGCCTTGATCACCAGTGATGAACCCATCTCAGGATTTTTAATCACATTTCCCAAGTTCCTGTGCCAAGTAAGGTAACATAGTCACAGGTTCTGGGGATTAGGACTTGGATTTGGTGCGGGGCATCATTCTAAAACCCAGCCATTTAAATCTGTGTGTAATACTTTTCTAATATTCAATTGGAAATAGACACATTAGTGTTCAAATGAGGAAAGAAATATTTTTTAAGATTATAGCAAGCTGCGAGCACATTGAGGTGTTTATTGCTTGACAGAGCATTGTGTTGGATTTATTATGTTGGATTTTTTTGTGGAAGAATATTTATCACATACTCTTAATGCAATACATCACACTGTTATTGTTGATTATTTTGATATGTATGATTAAAAATAAACAAGACTTAAAACTGCCAGAATTCACATGTAAAAATTTTCACATGTAAAAATTCATAAAATTTCTGAGAATTTCTACCCAGTGAAATTGTTTATTCTGTCTATGCCTTTTGTCAGTGTTGCTATTTGGACAGAAACACTTTTTCCTGGAATAATCTATGAGCCAGTAACAGCTGTTGCAGGAAGCCCTGCCTGTTGTTGGCAGGTGCTGAACTCACTCGAGTCCCTGACCAGGCCTGTTCTGGGTCTACCAGATGCTTCATTCTAGCCTGCATCCTGCTTCTGTGACACAACAAGGTTGTACTTTATGGTCCAAACCATATGCCAGCTCAGTGGCTCAGAAGTAAGAAACACCAGAATGGAAAAAATTATAATTAGCTTTGTAAACCAAATACTCTTGGCTAGATTATGTGGATTGTGGCAACAGCACCTTCAAATATATTTCACATGGTGAAATCTGGCCAGTTACAAATCAAATGGTGTTTTTGTCAGATTCTTCCAAATGCTTCTAACTTATTTCTATTACTAAGAATCATTTTGAGTGTTCACTCCTGTAATTCTTGTTTTCATCCAGGATCACCATACTCTGGTGAGAAGAAAATTAAACATTAGATCTTTGGCTTAGATATTAAAACTAATATTAGATATTACTTTAGAAAATTATTGTTCTCTTTGAATATTTACTAATTGAAAACTGGGGATAAAAATGAATTACAAACATCTTGCCTATTGTTTTGGAAGCAATTGGTCAATAGAAATGATTTTTTTTTTTGACAGGCAGAGTGGATAGTGAGAGAGAGAGACAGAGAGAAAGGTCTTCCTTTTGCAGTTGGTTCACCCTCCAATGGCCACCACGCCAATCCAAAGGCAGGAGCCAAGTGCTTCTCCTGGTCTCCCATGGGGTGCAGGGCCCAAGCACTTGGTCCATCCTCCACTGCACTCCCTGGTCACAGCAGAGAGCTGGCCTGGAAGAGGGGCAACCGGGAAAGAATCCAGCGCCCCGTCCGGGACTAGAACCCTGTGTGCCGGCGCCGCTAGGTGGAGGATTAGCCTATTGAGCCGCGGCGCCGGCCAGAAATGATCTTGAAATTTATGAACTTCTGATCTTTATAAATTTATAGAAGGAATCCTAAATAATGAAGAGAAACTTTTTAATTTTTAAAAGAGAACATAAATGGTAACTAAATTAGAAAATTGTTTTATTTCTTGCATCAAAATATTGAATAATTCTAGTATTTGGTATATCCTCTTAGAAGAAATTTTTTATCAGTTTGCCCTTTTGAGATTTTTATGTTATTGACTTTTTCTGTTGCCTCACTAATTGAAAAGCCTGCAAAATTAACCTATCTTTCAGTTCACTTATTAGGGTAAAAATAAATAAGTTTACACTAAAATTGCTTTGCAGTCTCATGGTAAGGGGCAAAATAACAACAGAGGAACAAATTTCCTAGTTCATTTCATCCCCAGGTGAGGAAGGGAGGACATTGCTTCACCTGGATGTAGTCAGCTGACAGCTTGATATATACAAGCACAATTGCAAGCAAACCTGCCTGTAGTTTCTCTTTCTCATCTTTACTACTGTTAATAGAGTTTGCATTCAGGAGTAGTCAGTCCACTATTACCACAATTCTGTAACAAGAATCCCTTGCCGGTGTGTGGTAGAGCGCTCATTATTTTCAAAGAAGCTTTCTATCTATTTTCCCTTTTGTTCCTCACAGCAACCCTAAGAGGCAGGCAGGAGAAATCGTAATGTTCCCATTTTGTCACATGAAGAGACCTCTTCAGGCTTCAGGATCTTTGAGGACCTCTTGTTAATGTTGTCATCTGTCCATACCACGCCTGTAACTGCTGGATGAATTTTGCTCTAAGAGCAGCCTAGGAAATAACAAAAATCCCCAAAACACATTTGTCTGGTGCACTTTTGCTGCATCCTGACATCTATAACCTTATTCCCTGGTGTAATGTTCACCTGCCTTAAAATATCGCATGCCTTCAGGCTATCTTTTTCTTCATCTTCCGGAAAATCTACTCTGCAGACAGCAAGCACTCACCTGCCATCGCCAACACTCCCTGCTTTGCTTCTCTGCTCTTGTTTTCCCCCATCTATTGCATTTGTAAACTTTTGAATGGATTGTATGTTTCAGTATTCTCTTCATGCATTTGTTGTCTCCTTCCCCTACTAGAATGTGAGATCCTTCAGGGTAAAGTTTCTGGGTTTTTGTACACATGCCTCTGGTAACTAACATAGTGCCCCGGGCAGATGGCACAAGAAAACGCCAGCATGAATTGCTGGGATAAATTTGATCAACTGGTGCTCCAGTAAGAAAGTTCTCTCCTTCCCATGAGTGAGGGTTAGAACAGTCTTATAGTCAAGACAAACACAGCTTGACTTAGATTTATAATCTTGCTTTAGGTATTACCCTTTCTCAGAAGCTTGTGGGAGCCCCTCTGTACAACATGCAGAACCTTGAAGGCTTACTCTAAGTTGAGTTTGGCAGCAGGCCCGAAAGCTTAGGGAAGCACAGAGACTCCGTTCATTACTGGGAAACCTAAGATAGTTCTCAGGATCAGTCCTGTTTTTCTCCTCTCACTGGCACACAGGAAGCATTGTATTTGCTGAATGAGTAAACGAATAAGTAAATGATGAATGAAAAAACTAAACATTTGTATATTAAAGTAAATCAATGTCCCTGAATGCTATATTTTTAATTGTAGAGACAAAGCCTCAATCAGACAAAATCAACAAATATAGGAGGAATATTGGGGGTCTAAGACCCCATCTCAGTTGTCCAATCACAGCTGTCTTCATGGGGACAGTCTAGGCCAGCAGGCAGTTGCACTTCCCTAGTGGAAAAGCCACCCTCTGATTTGGTGGCCCTTCTTGCACCATTTTCCTTTGTAGAGCCATGGCATGGATCCCAATTGCACATACTCTTTCAGAGTATGAAGGATAAAACTACAGGCTTGCACATAAAGAAACCAGTTCATTCTGCTCCAACCATTAAGAGATACATATGTACATACTTGACATTAGGGACACTTTAGTCACCCTTCTTCCTGTGAGATTGGTCATTAGGTCCCAATTAGCCCTGCTAATACACTGGGAAAATCCAGCTAATTATAATGACCTAAATTTAGAAAGAGCAGTCATTTTTTTGTACGTTAGAAATAGTGAAAGTCGTTGTCTATCAGTCTTTCCACTTCAGAAGCTGCAAAAAATTATAAGAAATCATCAAAAAAGATATTTGTCATACTTCTCATTAAAAATTAGCTTCGATTTCAGCTTACCCTTCCCAACCCTAGAATTCATTATTCTAAGTTTAGATTGATTATTTGGTTATTTAATTCTATTTTATTTTAAATACAAAGAGAGACAGAAACAAACAGATAAGACTTCATGTGTTAGTTCCCTCACTATATGCCCAAAATAGCCTGGACTGGACCAGGCTGAAGTCAAGAGCCAGAAACTCAACGGAGGCTTGGGCCACCTTCTGTTGCCTTCCAGGTGAATTAGCAGGAAGCTACAGAAGAAGCACAGAGTAGCTAGGACTCAGACCAGACCTTTTTATGTAGGATATAAGCAATGGACCAAAATGCTTGCCCCTTATGATTTTTTATATGATCCTGGTTTTAATGCAACCCACAAAATTATTTATACTTCCATATAGAAATATTATCTCTTTATCTATCTATAATATAGTCCTTTATATTATACTCATGGCAGATTAGGTCATGATATGGCCCACGTCTGCTTATTCTCTCATAGTGCTGTAGCTCTACAGAGACGTTTTAATGTACTTCCCTCTTGAAGACTCAGTATCCCATTCTGCAAGAGTTTCCTATGGAAAGGCTCTTAGTGAGTAGGTATTGCTTGTTTCTATACATTCTTGAAATCTGAAAAACCTCACGACAGCAAAGGAATTAAGTTTTGATTGGAGGGCTGGCACTGTGACAAAGCAAATAAATCCGCCACCTGCAGTGCTGGTATGCCATATGGTCACCGGTTTGAGTCCTGGCTGCTCCACTTCCCATCCAGCTCTCTGTTATGGCCTGGGAGAGCAGTGGAAGATAGCTCAATCTTTGGGTCCCTGCACCCGCATGGGAGACCTGGAAGAGGCTCCAAGCTTCAGGAGTCAGATTGGCATAGCTGCAGTCGTTATGGCCAACTGGGGAGCGAACCAGTAGATGGAAGACCTCTCTCTCTCTTTCTCTCTGCCTCTCCTTCTCTCTCTGTGTAACTATTAATTTTTGATTGGAACTTTGTGCAGCAATTAGGTGAAAACTATTTTTAGCTCAAAGGATATTTGTAGAGCAAACCAAATAAAGGAGCATTTTAGGTCTGCTTACACTATGGTGATATTAAAGGTCTATCTCACCTGCTTGCGCTCTCTCTCTCTCTCTCTCTCTGTTACTCTATTTCTCCATCTTTCTCAACTCCCTGAGTCATTCATTCAACACATAGCTACTGAGTATTCTATGTGCAAGGCACAGTGTCTGGATCTGTCTGAGAGATTTTAGACTAATCATCCTAAAATTCTATGAATTTTATGATATGAATTTTTGAATGAAAAATATGAATTTTCTTCATGAATCTTTGGGTCCCAGAAGGAATACTTCTGGCCCAAAGCATCAGGTAAATGTTTAGAGAGGAGATAGCATCTGAACTAGCAATGAGATCATTAAGCGTAAATAGAAGTTTGTTTAGTAAATGGAAGAGAAAGCAAAGGGAAAGAAAGGGCCTTTTTACTGTTCTGCATGTTTTAGATGATTGTTTACACCAGTGATTCTCAACTGAGAGTGATTTTGTTAAAAAAGGTTGGGCTGGGGTGGGCGAGAGGGACGATTGTGGTGCAGGGCATTCAGTGGCTGTTTGAGATGCTGCCGTTCCATATGAGAGAACTGGTTTGAATCCTGGCTGCTCTGCTTCTAATATTGCTCCCTGCTATCCTGCTGTCCATGTGGGAGAATCAGATGGAACTCAGGGCTCCTGGATTTAGCCTGGTCCAGACCTGGAGGTTGCAGCCATCTGGGGAGTGAAATGGAAGATCTCTATCTCTATCTCTATCTCCATCTCTGTCTCTCTTCCCTCCCTTCTCAAATAAAGAAAGAAATCTTTTTAAAAAGTACAGGAGGAGAAGGGTACAATGCCATGGGCATCCAATGGGTGAAGGCCCGGGAAACTACTAAACACCCTGTGAAGCATGGTGTAAACTGTCACAACAAATAATTGCGCAGCCCAAAATATTAATAGAGCCAGAGTTGAGAAACCCTTCTCTGTGTTTGCCAAAAGAAAGTCCTCCAACAGCTCATTTAGTCAAACATCATCTTCACCCAAATGCACTCATCTTCTACAAGAGTCAGAAGATAGAAATCTTTTCTGAACCAAACAAGCTCTCCTCCCCCACCCCCCAAAAAAAATCAACTCTTCCTTCACATTTCCCCATTACAAAAACAGATAATTTACCCAAGAATAGAAGTTAAGGAGCAAATTATGTTTATAAAAGCAAGCACACACTCACCCTCTTTTTCTAGTAATACTAACCGAACACATACTGCATATGGTGAAACCACTGGGAAGCAAATCAGGATCAAGCTGACACATGGTCACTTTTGTTCAGGGATACACTTGACAATTAAGCAGCCTGTCAGTGGACTTGAGCAGCCCTGGCCTGCCTTTGAGCTTTGATCCACCAGGGCTGTGGGAGTCAGAGTTACTGAAGCCAGGAGCTTCATCTGGTCTCCCACATGGTTGGCAGGGGCCCAGATACTTAGACCATCTTCAGCTGCTTCTCCCAGGCCATTAGCAGGAAGCTGGATTAGAAGTGGAGCAGCTGGGATGTGAATTGGTGCCCACATGGGATGTTGGTGATGCAGGTGACAGCTTTACCAATTATGCCACAATGCCCGTCCCCAAATGATTTTAATGTGATTGTCAATAAGTTATCAGTTAAAGCTGAAAAGCAATATGAATTTAAATATTTTTTGTAACCTTGTTTGTAATTGGTTAGCCACTCTCCAGGTCTGGAGCCATCATGATGATATTATTCAGCATTTGCATAGAATTGGAACGAATCAAACTTTTCATGTTTTATCATATTGTATACTTTGAACTAATATGCATCACCTCAGGTAAATGTAGTGGTTCCTTCTGTTGTAAAAGGTATAAAAATAATCGCTGTTTTTTAGGACTAGACATTTGGCCAGGTGATTAAGACATCAGTTAAGGCACCTGTGTCTCAGACTGGCATACTAAACTCTGTGTTTGGATTTATACCCAGTAGTGGGATAGTTAGATCAATTGCCAGTTCTATTTTTGGAACTTCTATATTCTTTTCTATGCTGGGCTGTACTAATATACATTCCACTTAACAGTACATAGGAGTCTCTGTGCATGCTTACCAATAATGTTTTTCATTTGTTCCTTTTTTTTTTTTTTTTTTTTTATTACAGCCATTGTAACTGGGGTGAGACAAAAGCTCATTGTGGTTTTGTTTTACATTTCCAGATGATGACTGATGTGGGACATTTTTTCATAGGCTTGTGAACATTTTGTATATCTTTTGTGGAGAAATATCTCTTCAGATTGTTGGCCCATTTTTAATCAGATTATTTGGAAAGCAAGAAAATTTTAAAGATGACAAATTACATCTTTCAGAATTTACCACCCATAGAAAAATAGAAAATAAGTTATAGCACATTATGTGATGGAATAATTATACAGCAATTTTTTAAAATGACCTACTGGTATTTGTCAACAAAAATCAATCTCAAATCATAAACTTAAAATGAAAGAAGTACAAGAGCATAAGTAAAATTATAATGCATATATATATAAATAAAACAAAAACATTATACAGTGCTTTTTCTTTTTTTTTTTTTTTATTTAATGAATATGAATTTCCAAAGTACGACTCATGGGTTACAATGGCTTCCCCCCCATACCGTCCCTCCCACCCACAACCCTCCCCTTTCCCACTCCCTCTCCCCTTCCATTCACATCAAGATTCATTTTCGATTATCTTAATATACAGAAGATCAGCTTAGTATACATTAAGTAAGGATTTCAACAGTTTGCTCCCACACAGAAACATAAAGTGAAAAATAATAGATGATTTTATTAAATGATGATGAAATCAGATCAGACCTATTGTCATGTTTAATCCCAGTGAGAGTCAAGTTGGGAATTGGTAATTTCTTTTTTTTTTTTTTTTACAGAAGATCAGTTTAGTATACATTAAGTAAAGATTTCAATCGTTTGCACCCCCATAGAAACACAAAGTGAAATATACTGTTTGAGTACTCGTTATAGCATTAAGCCTCAGTGTACAACACATTAAGGACAGAGATCCTACATGAGGAGTAAGTGCACAGTGACTCCTGTTGTTGACTTTACAAATTGACACTCCTGTCTATGGCATCAGTAATCTCCCTATGCACTAGTCATGAGTTTCCAAGGCTATGGAAGCCCCTTGAGTTCTCCAACTCTTATCTTGTTTAGACAAGGTCATAGTCAAAGTGGAGGTTCTCTCCTCCCTTCAGAGAAAGGCACCTCCCTCTTTGAAGACCTGTTCTTTCCACTGGGATCTCACTCACAGAGATCTTTTTGCCAGAGTGTCTTGGCTTTCCATGCCTGAAATACTCTCATGGGCTTTTCAGCCAGATCGGAATGCCTTTAGGGCTGATTCTGAGGCCAGAGTGCTGTTTAGGACATCTGCCATTCTATGAGTCTGCTGAGCATCTCACTTCCCATGTTGGATCACTCTCCCCTTTATTTATTCTATCGGTTAGTATTAGCAGGTACTAGACTTGTTTATGTGCTCCCTTTGACTCTTAGTCCTTTCATTATGATCAATTGTGAACTGAAATTGATCACTTGGAATAGTGAGATGGCATTGGTACATGCCACCTTGATGGGATTAAATTGGAATCCCCTGGTATGTTTCCAACTCTACCAATTGGGGCAAGTCAGCCCGAGCATGCCCCAAATTATACATCTCTTCCCTCTCTTATTCCCATTCTTATGTTTAACAGGGATCACATTTCAGTTAATTTTCAACACTTAAGAATAACTGTGCATCAATTACAGATCTAAACCAGTCATATTAAGTAGAACAGACAAAAAAAAATACTATGAGGGATAATGTATTAAGTTGTCCATTAGCAGTCAGGGCTATGCTGATCAAGTCACCATTTCTCATAGTGTCCATTTCACTTCAGGAGGTTTCCTTTTTGGTGTTCAGTCAGTTGTCACCGATCAGGGAGAACATATGGTATGTGTCCCTTTGGGACTGGCTTACTTCACTCAGCATGATGTGTTCCAGATTCCTCCATTTTGTTGCAAATGACTGGATTTCGTTGTTTCTTACTGCGGTATAGTATTCTAAAGAATACATATCCCATAATTTCTTTATCCAGTCTACCATTGATGGGCATTTAGGTTGGTTCCAGGTCTTGGCTATTGTGAATTGTGCTGCAATAAACATTAGGGTGCAGACCGCTTTTTTGTTTGCCAATTTCATT
This sequence comes from Oryctolagus cuniculus, assembly GCF_051225735.1. Classification (NCBI taxonomy): domain Eukaryota; kingdom Metazoa; phylum Chordata; class Mammalia; order Lagomorpha; family Leporidae; genus Oryctolagus; species Oryctolagus cuniculus. The sequence continues at coordinate 99,602,028 of NC_142871.1, read as the reverse complement.
TCCTTTGGGTAAATTCCAAGGAGTGGGATGGCTGGGTCGAATGGTAGGGTTATCTTCAGGTTTCTGAGGAATCTCCAGACTGATTTCCATAGTGGCTTGACCAGTTTGCATTCCCACCAACAGTGGGTTAGTGTCCCTTTTTCCCCACATCCTCGCCAGCATCTGTTGTTGGTAGATTTCTGTATGTGAGCCATTCTGACCGGGGTGAAGTGAAACCTCATTGTGCTTTTGATTTGCATTTCCCTGATTGCTAGTGACCTTGAACATTTTTTCATGTGCCTGTTGGCCATTTGGATTTCCTCTTTTGAAAAATGTCTATTGAAGTCCTTGGCCCATCTCTTAATTGGGTTGTTGGTTTTGTTTTTGTGGAGTTTCTTGATCTCTTTGTAGATTCTGGTTATTAACCCTTTATCTGTTGCATAGTTTGCAAATATTTTTTCCCATTCTGTCGGTTGTCTCTTCACTCTCCTGACTGTTTCTTTTGCAGTACAGAAACTTCTCAATTTGATGCAATCCCAATAGTTGATTTTGGCTTTGACTGCCTGTGCCTCCCGGGTCTTTTCCAGAAATTCTTTGCCTGTGCCAATATCTTGAAGGGTTTCTCCAATGTTCTCTAATAACTTAATGGTGTCAGGACGTAGATTTAGGTCTTTAATCCACGTTGAGTGGATTTTTGTGTAAGGTGTAAGGTAGGGGTCTTGCTTCATGCTTCTGCACGTGGAAATCCAGTTTTCCCAGCACCATTTATTGAATAGACTGTCCTTGCTCCAGGAATTAGTTTTAGATCCTTGATCAAATATAAGTTGGCTGTAGATGTTTGGATTGATTTCTGGTGTTTCAATTCTATACAGTCCTTTTTCTTTGTGTTTGGAGTCTACCAGCTTCTATCTCCTCTTTCTTTATATAGTACACAAGCATTTTTGTGAATTACAGTCCCCCACTGTACTATGGTACATTATAGCTTGTTATATCTATATGATGTGTTTTGGTACCTGCCCTCTCCCCTCTCCTGACCAACCTTTGGTCATTAAGTTCAGATAAACTATTTATTTATTTTCATTTTATTTGAAAGGCAGCGGGGGGAGGGGAGAGACCCACCCATCTATCTTCCATTCATTGGGTCACTTATCAGATGACATCAACAGGAGGCCTGGGCCAGTCCAAAGCTACAAGCCAGGAATTTGTCCTAGGACTACCATGTGGGTGGCAGATACCCAAGTACTTGAGTCAGCACTGCTGCCTCCCAGAGTGTGCATTAGCAGGAAGCCAAAGTTGAGATTCGAACCCAGGAACTTGGATATGTAATGTTTCCATTTTTTTGGCTATAATGTTGCAGTAAACATGAGAGTGTAGGTGTCTCTTGGACACATGTATTTGTTCCTGTAGGATACACACCCAGCCGTTAGACTGCTGGATTATCTGATAATTCTATTTTAATTTTTTGAGAAACTTCCATACTGTTTTCCACAGTGGTTGTCAAATTTACTTCCCCATCAGGAGTATGCAATAATTCCCTTTTCTTCACATCCTTTCCAACACTTGTTATCGTTTTCTTTTTGATAGTAGCAAGTTTTCTTGGGGTGAGATGATATTTCGTTGTGGTTTTGATTTATATTTCCCTAGTGATTATTGGTGTCTAGCATTGTTTCTCTGTACCTGTAGCTCACATATGTCTTCCTTAGAGAAATTTCTGTTTAGATCTACTGTCCATTTTTAATTGGTTATCTGTTTTATTGCAATTGAGTTGTTTGAATTCCTAATATATCCTGGATATTAGCATATGTTAGTTTCATTTCCTTCAGATACATACCCAGAAGTGGGATGGCTGGATCATATGATAGATCTAGTTTAGTTTTTTGAGGAAGCTCCATACCATTTTCCATAATGGCTGTTGTAATTTGCATTTCTGCCAGCAGTGTAGAAGGGTTCTCTTTTTCTCCACATCCTTGTCTGCTTTTGTTAGCTTTGTCTTTCTGATAATAGCCATTCTGAGGAAAGATAAGGCAATGTGAAAGGTTAGCTGCCTAATTTGACTGGTTCGCACAGTGCATCATTGTTGAAATATAACACTGTGCCCATAAAATGTAGAAGTGTTTCGTGTTCATCAAAAAATGTTAAAAATAAATGATGTAAGAAAAAATATTTTTTAAAAAAAATCTGAACTAAAAAAAGAAACATTATGCAATGCTATAAATGGATTATGGTTAACAGATCTACCTGCTAAGGCAGTTAAACAAATGACCTCGGGAAGGAGACACCTCATCTTCTTCACAGTTGTGTAGTTCTTTTAAAGATTTTTTTATTTGAAAGGCAGAGTTAGAGAGAGGTAGAGGCAGAGAAACAGAGAGAGAGACAGAGAGAGAGAATCGATCTTTCATGTGCTGGTTTGCTCCCCAAATGACCACAATGGAAGGAGCTGGGCCGATGGGAAGCCAGGAACCAGAAGCTTCCTCTGGGTCTCCCACATGGGTGCAGGTGCCCAAGCACTTGGGCCATCTTCTACTGCTTTCTCAGGCCAGAGCAGAGTGCTGGATCGGAAGTGGAGCAGTCAGACTTGAACTGGCGCCCATAAGGGATGCCGGCACTGCAGGCCGGGGCTTTACCTGCTTATTTAGTTCTTTTTTAAAACCAAAGGAATAAATAAGAAATAAAATACAATGTAACAATTGTGAATTTGGAACTCCTATATACCACTGCTTGTTATGTGACTTTCTGTACTTTGCATTCTTTAAGCTTTTTTTTTTTTTTTTTGACAGGCAGAGTGGACAGTGAGAGAGAGAGACAGAGAGAAAGGTCTTCCTTTTGCCATTGGTTCACCCTCCAATGGCCACCGCGGCCGGCACACCGTGCTGATCCGATGGCAGGAGCCAGGTACTTATCCTGGTCTCCCATGGGGTGAAGGGCCCAAGGACTTGGGCCATCCTCCACTGCACTCCCGGGCCACAGCAGAGAGCTGGCCTGGAAGAGGGGCAACCGGGACAGAATCTGGCACCCCGACCGGGACTAGAACCCGGTGTGCCGGCGCCGCAAGGCGGAGGATTAGCCTAGTGAGCCGTGGCGCCGGCAGCGCCAGCATTCTTTAAGCTTTTAATGTAAGAAAAAAAATAACTATATGTGAGCTTGAGTGTAGTTTTAAGAAAAAGGGTTGAATTGACCATAAAGTAGTTACTCTTAAAATTAGTATAATTTTCTAAGACATGTACTGCTCAAAAGTAATTCTTACTACCAGGTTCAAGATTGAATATTATGGATGTTCTTTTGAATTTGAAGTATGTATGTAATTAGAATGGATATTTTGAGTTTTTTGCATAGATATTCTACAAAGAATACCATGGAAGATTTTGAAGAATCTAGGAACTGATTTTTGTAATTTGAGAAAATCTGATTGTAGGTAGTCTGACACTTGTCAAGGGTTTTACACACTGTAGACTCATAAAACAAGATGAACCTTGGTAAAAAAAAAAAATAATAATTCTTCCTGGTTCTCTTAAAGGTACTTTAGAATGCTGAAAGAGTCTGCTGGAATTTCTTTTTGTATATGGAAAAAGCAAAGTCTATAATCTTTTCATATTAACACATATCCCAAATAGTATTCCAGCATTGCTATTTTTGTCATAAGGCTCAGAATGAAATGTGGAAGAACAGCCAGGAGTGATTCTTCTCTTTATTCCCAGTCCCATTTACTTGATAACATATTCCAGCTGCTCCTCCCCTGAAAACATTCTGAATTGTGCCAGGTTTGTTTTCTGGCTCTAACTGTGACAATAAATTGCATACATTTTTAATGAAGTCACTATTACATTTGAGTCAACCTCCCTTTCAAATGTGTGATGCCTCCCAACTCAGGAATATACTCAAGTGGTGAGTTTTTCCTTTCTTTATAAGTAGGGTACAACCCAAATTTTCTACACACTACATGCACAGACCTGGATCAAGGATATTCAGTGGATGCAGTGGTTTCTGTCTTCCTGGTCACTAGCTATAGTGGCTTCTGTGTTAAATTGCTATTTCCTGCTAAGCCTGGAAAGCAGCCTTGGGATCTTTCTCCACATGACATCCTCAGTTAATCAAAATTAATACCTGAGAATACTCTTGCTGCAGATGTACCCCTCTATGTATGGAATCCATTTCTTCCTCACAGTCCAGATAATTAAAAACTTTCAGTTTCTAGATTCTTAGATGACAAAATAAGAAATATATATGAGCATTTGGACTTCCACTTAGGTTGAAATGCCTGCATCCCATATTGGAGTGCCTGAGTTCAAGTCCTGGCTGCACTGCCAGTTCCAGCTTCCTGTTAATGCACACTCTGGGAGGCAGCAGGTGATGGCTGAAGTAGTTGGGTACCTGCACTCACAGAGGAGTGCTTGACTGAGTTCCCAAACCTCACCTCCAACCCAGTCCAGCCAATTGTGGGCAACTGGAGAGTGAATAAACTTGTGAATGGTAGTGCTTGCTTGCTTAATCTCTCTCTCTCCTTTTCTCTCTGTCTTTCCCTCTCCCTCTACCTTTAACTCTCCTCTCTCTCTCTCTTCCTCCCTGCCTCTCAGGAAGGAATGAAGGAAGGAAGGAAAGAAGGAAGAAGAGAGGGAGGGAGGGAGGGAGGGAAGGAAGGGAGGGAAGGAGGGCCGGGAAGGATGGAGGGAGGGAGGAAAGGAAGGGAGGGAAGGAGGGAGGAAGGAAGGAAGGAAGGAAGGAGGAAGGGAGGGAAGGAGGGCCAGGAAGGAGGATGGAAGGGAAGAAAGGAAAGGAAAAGAAAGAAAAATAGATATTGCCTCAGAATTTCACTCATTTTCTTCAGCATAAGTAGAATAATTTTATAAACAATGCATTGTGGTAGAAAAATTTCTAATAAAAATGGAGTGAATTATTATGTTTCAGACATATTGTGAAGGATCATGCACATATTTCCTCATTTTATCTTTGCAAAATAAATCTATGAAGTAAATACTATAATTATATAATCAGAGCACTGAGACCTAAAGAGATCAGATAATTTAACCAGTAATATCTGAAAGTGGCAGAGATTAGTTTCAAATCCATGTGCCATGACTTTAACCATTACCCTAACTCAATGTTGTGAGCAACTGGATTTTGCTCACAAGGGCTCACAAGAGCCAACAATTCAATTTTCAGAAACTTTTCAAGTCAGTTCTTCAGCATGATCATTATTGCAAATTAAATTATGGAAATTACATTTAAATGTTACACTAAAAACAAAAGTAATAAACACTCAAAAACCAACACTTTTTAATTCTCCACTTTACTGTCATAACTCTTCTGGTTGTTTGCATCTATCAAATCTTTATGGTAGAATGGCTGTATAATAGTGTATTGCTGCATTTCTTTTCCCAATTCCATATTCAGTGACATCACATTAGTAGCTTTAAGTCAGAAATGAATGGGAAATTTATGCCACAGAAACTGGCAAATGCTAGAAGTCAGGACTTTATTGTTTTCTTGGAATGCAGTTGTTAAACATTTAACATCATGACACTGACTATGTTGATGTTTTTAATTATTTATTATTTTTTGTAGCTCTTTTTGCCTTCATTGGATTCCTCTCTAGTAATATAATTCTGAGTTGAAATTTTGTTGGGCATATCTATCTGATTAGAAAAGAGAAGAGTGATGAGCTTTGTTATATTATCTAAAAATGGGGCTTGTAGGCATAAATTGATGATCATGTGAGCCTTGGATAAATATCTGAAATTTGGATTATGTTTGTTAAAGCAAAAGTATACAAAAATTTGAAGTGTCCATTTTTATCCAACTTGGTGATTAATTTTATAGTCTCCAGGTAGATGCAATGTCTTGAGACTATTATCTGTTGTTTCATTTTCTAAAGGAAAGTTGTAAGAGTTGAGAATAAGGCAATAGCTTTTTTATTTTTCTATTTTGTATTTCCATTCTGCGTTCCACACTCTCTTTGGATAATACAATGAAATTTGTAGATACTGATAAATAGCTGTGGAATTCATGTGGCTATAAAAATCATAGCTTATATTATCTTTATTGTTATATTTTATTTCCCACAAGTCTTTTAGAATATGAAACTGAGTAGATAAATAATTTACTGGTACTTTTATATAAACCTCCAGATGAGCCACTGAAGATCTCTTGGAAGCCAATATTGGATAAAATTGTTGTTAATAAAATTATGTAATTATTTATTCATTAATGAATTGATTTTTATTAAGTACACTACTATAAGCATAGTAACTACTACTTATTGAACATGTACTATGTCTCAGGTTCTAATATATGTACTTTTCTTGCTCTGTCCTACAGAAAAAAAAAACAGCTCTAAGAGATAGTCATTATTACTATTCCCATTTAAAAGAGAAAGAAATTATTATCTGGCACATTCAAGTTGCTTTCCCAGGTCTGAACACAGGAAATTATTTTTAAATCTGCACTTACAATTGCCTACCCTACCTCTGCACGTAACAGCTATGCTAAGTGCTATGTAGACTGTTAGAGAAACTTGTAATATAGTCATGAATATTGAAGAAAAGACACAAGAGGATGATTACATTAAAAAGATCAGTATGTGTTCATTGAATCACACATAAATATAGATCTAGAAGGCACAAATGAAAGACTTACTTCTCAGTAATACTGGATTTCTTGTGCTATAAAGTCTTCTTTGGACAGGAAAAGATTAATAGTATAAATCCTGGCAAAATTGACTTGAAAAGTCATTTATAAAGAGTACTTCAAAAAGTTCATGGAAAATGGAATTAAAAGTTGTTTATTTTGGTGCAAAAATTCTGAAATCCATGTAATTGTTTCAAAATAAGGATGATTCCATGAACTGTTTGAAGGACCTTCATATGTATGGATTTCAATTTTTTATACCAGAATAAATGTATCTTTTAAAATTATTGTTCATTTAATTGAGAGGCAGAGAGAGAGAGCTCCTATGTGCTAATTCATTCTCCAAATATACACAATGATGGAGACTGGGCTGGACCAAAGCCGGGAGCCAAAAATTCAATTGAGGTCAACAAGAGGGGTGTCAGGGACTTGAATACCTGAGCTGTCACCACTCATTGCTTCCCAGGGTTTGCATTGGCAGGAAGCTGTAGTCAGCAGCCTGAGTTGAGAATTGAACCCATGTACTTCAATATGGAATGCAGGCATTTTAACTGACATCTTAACCACTAAGATACAACCTGCCCCTAAATTTATTTTTTAATCCATTTTTCCACAACTTTCTTGAGGAACCCTCATATATATGCCTTACTACCTTTAATATTGGAGAATCCATTCCATATTGAATTAATGCAGCTGAATAGAAATTTGGTGATATGTGTATTATGGACACCAGTTCTCTGATAGCTCTTTCATTGTTTCTTCCAACACTGTGTCACCAACTTTCTGAATAGGACATCACCATCCAGTGCCCCCACAATTGTTTTCCTATACAAGCACTACTGACTGAATGATTCCTTTGCCTCTTTTTGCAGTGTGCTAGAATATCATCATCAAAGTACCTTGTTCCTCTGTATTCCTTGATGAAGAAACAGAATGCTGCTTTATAAATAGAAATCAGTAAATCAGATTAAGTAATCATTCACAAATTTTCCCTATGCTAATACATACCAAACATGTATGACAAATACATACCAACCAAAATAATATAGCTTGACAGCATTGTTTACAAATGATATCAGTTTCATAGCCATGAAGTATATCTACATACTTCGTATTGTATAACCTAAAAGAAACACAAACGTTTTTAAATAGTTACAAACCAAAAAATTTTGATAGCTGGTATTCTTTTTATAAATGTTGTTATTTGTTGTATTTTCCTAGAAGTCTGTTAGAATATGGGACTGAGTGGGAAACATATATTTCTGTTCTCATCTAGCATTGACAAATGATGTTTTAGTTAACTTTGTGTATGAAATTGAGTCCAAATACTTAAAAACAATTTTTCTCTAGACCAATCTTAACTATTCTCTGGCCTTTCCAGAGCAATAAGTTTTAGGTATTTTTCTGGAATATGTGTTTGATTCACAACCATAGAATATTCTTCTGCAAGGTAATAAAAGACATCCTTCCTGCCAGATACTACATCTGTTTGGGAATTTTAAAAAATATTTTTATTTATTTACTACATTTAACAACTTTTAATGTTTTTCCATATTCACTTCATATGTAAATATTATATACATAGACATACATGTTATTTTTCTTGACAGTATGGATATTAATATTACATAATGTGGGATTCATGACAATGATGACAAAGTAAGGAAAGAAGGGTATATTATTATGTAGAGGGTATAGTTCAGTGAAGACATTTATAACTATCTATATCCAAGATGAAGTAGCATGCATTTTTATAGTCTCTGTATATATTAACTTGCACATTTAATAGGAAACTATGGAATTTGTCTTCCTGAGTCTGGCTTCTTTCACTTAGTATAATGATCTCCAGTTCCATCCATTTTGTTGCAGATACCAGGATTTTATTCTTTATCGTGACTGAGTAATGTCCCATTGTTTATATATACATCACATTTGCTTTATTCAGTCATCAGTTGATGGTCATCTATATTGATTCCATGTCTTTGCTATTGTGAATTGGACTGCAATAAACATGGGAGTGCAGGTTTCTCTTTCATGTGCTGACTTCATTTCTTTTGGGTATATTCCCAGACATGGGATAGCCGAATTGTAGAGTATATCCAATTTGGTTTTTTTGAGTAATGCAGATCAGTACAATCATTATAGAAAGCAGTGTGGAAATTTTTTGAATATGAGTGTAGAGTTTTTGTTTTTTAATTTTTTCTGCTGAGACTTTTTTTCATTCCAAATGTATTTTTATTGATTCTACTGAGCACATTATAATAGCTGTTTTAAAATATCTAGCTAATAATTCCAAAATTTGGGTCATTTGGGGGTTGGCATTTGTTGGCTGTTCTTACTTGAAAATGGGTCATGTTTTTCTGGCTTTGGTCATAAAACTTTGAGTTCTTCCTGGACATTGTGAGTGCTATGCTGTGGAGACTTAGGATTCTATTATACTACTCTAAAGGGTGTTGACATTTTCACTTTAACAAGCAATTAGTTTGGTTAGTCTCAAACTGCAAACTGTTTCCTCAAAAGATGTTAGCAGATCAGATCACTTACATACTGCTTTTGTTTTTTGGTTTTTATAATTTCATTTTTATTTTTAGTTGGAAAATTGTGAATTAATATACTTATGGGGTGCAATGTGATTTTTTGATAATGTATGCAATCAAGAAAGATTAAATCAAAGCTAATCCACATACTCATCACTTCACATATTTTTTCTGAGAAAATTTGAAATTGGCAGCCTTAGTAATATAGAAATTACATTATGAATTTTACTCACCATGCTGTGCAACAGATCTCAAAAACTCATCCCTCTGTGTAAATGAAATTTTTTATCTTTTGATCAACAGCTCCCCATCCCCTAACCCTCCCAGCCAGTGGCAACCACGATTATACTCTCTACTTCTAGGAGTTCTAGCTGTTTTAGATTTCATATGTAAGTGAAATCATGTTCTATTTTTGTCTCCCTGTGCCTGTCTTATTTAACATAATATAATGTCCTCCAGGTTCTTCTATGTTGTCACAAATAGCAAAATTTCCTTTTTTTAAAGGCTAAATACTCTATTGTATATGTGTGGATGGATGGATGGATGGATGGATAGATAGATAGCAGATTTCCATTGCCCATCCATTTATTGATGGACACTTAGTTTGATTCCTGTGTCGTAGCTGTTGTGAGTAATGCTGCAAGAAACATGGGAGTACAGATATCTCTTTGACGTACTAATTTCAGATCCTTTGGATATGCTAACATTTTGAAAAACTTCTGTATAGCTTTCCATAAGGTTTTCAGTGTGTCCTGAAGATGCATGTGTCAAGTGTTAGCAAGACATTGGGGTGGTTTATACAGAAACCTTAGGGTGTTCCCTTCCTCAGGCTGTCTCCTTTATAAACTTCCCCCGCCTCACACTCCAGTGGATCATACCTCTGGTTATTTATTTCATCCACCCTTAGGGGAAATATGTGAAAATCTGAAACTCAACCCAATCCAGTCACTTACTTCAAGCCTTTATATCCCTTCAACATCTTCCTGCATTTGTTTACTCCCCAAGGGCCTCAGATACCTGCTTTTTAGTATTTTTACCAGCGTTTATAGTTGTTATTTTCTGAAAATTCAGATAGTAACTTGTCCAAAGTAGGAACTCCACTGATTTTACAGAAAAAAAATATTTACTGCAATTTGCAGAAATGTCTTTCAATAATAGATAAACCTATGAAGTCTGTGAATCAAGTGACTCCCTGGGGATTAGGCAGTACACAGTCTTCTGTGGCAGCAGCTCTAATGATGTGTGCATGTTCTGCCACAGGCACACACGCTTTGATAGAGTCCACAGTAAGCCCACCGGGAGCTGCTTTACACCCAGTCTAGGGCTAGTTCTGCCTTCATTCCTAGCCTCGCCTCTACCGAGACGCTTGCCTAAAGCACCCAGGTTGTTGAGAGTGAATCCCACTCTCAAGTAAGCATAGAGAGAGCTTTCCCACCACATTTCAAGTAATCTGCTACAGTATTTAATATATGAGTAGTTTTGCCAAGAAAGTGTAACTTAAATCTGTTCTGCTGCCTCAGTCCCTGCCACAACATGCAAGATAAATCCCACACCTTTTCATAGTCTCCCTTCCCAGCCACATTGCATACTGTTCATAGACTACATAGTGTAAAACTCATAATTCTCATTAGCTTTTCAAAATCACTATTGTGATTATGAAGCCTTAATGATGATGAGCAGACAGGTGTCTCTCATTACTTATTATGGGAGTCAAAACTTTATCTAGCTTGGAAGGACTTTTTACAACTCATCCTAGCTCAGCTTTCATGACTGCTGTATCATGGGCACACTCCTTTCCTTACTCTATCATAGTCACTCTCCCTCCAGACGTTTGTCAGAGTAGCCTTAGGATATTAAAATAAAAGCCTCTGGATTTTTCCATTCTCTCTTATGTTTATTCCTCCCTAAACTGTCATGGTTAAAGATAGTACTTCCATATTTCTTCCATGCTGTTTTCATTTACCATAAATCTGTAATTCTCTCTCTGCCAATATTATACTTGGTTATTCCTAAAAAAATTCATATATATATGAAAGTGTCCCTTTTCTCACTTACATATAAAATTCTGATTAAATATTGAGTCTCAGGACTTATTTATTAAGATATATGAAAATCATATGTCCACTTGCATAAATAACAGATCACTTCTATACATTATTATAGTTATTATGAAACATTTAATCTTCAAGTCAAGCAGAGCATAAAACAGATTTAATAAAAAATGACTTTTGGAAGATTATTTATTAATCTTGGTTATCACCCCTGATTGCTGTTATAGTGCCTCTGGATTAATGCATATAAAGCATAAAAGTAATTTTAAGCAAAACTTTAGAATAGAATGAAGAAGGTATCACGGGATCATTGAGTTCTATTAACTCAATAGCCACCTTCTTAAAGCAGCAACTCATAAAGGCCAGGCTGAAGATTTTCAAAGAAGAAACATTTAGAAATCGATGGAATTTGAAAACAAATGTGCCAATACATTGACCTCAACTGTTGAAATGATTTCCAGAAAGACAAATACCTTTTTTTCTTAATAAGCACTATGCAACCTGCAGTGTTCATCCTACTTTAGCCCATCTTTTTATACATGAGCTGGAAAGTATTCACTCTGCTTGTAGAGCTAGGCAGTAATAGCAATGATAAGAAGCGACAACTATGATTCGTTAAATGCACACTTGGTGCATTTGCTGTCCTCACTGGTGTGGCCTGACAACCTTTGAAGCAGGTGTCATAATCCGCAGATTTTCAAAAGAGGAACCTGATGCTCAGAGTCATTATGTAGTTTATCCAAGGCCACACTGATGCAAGTGGCAGAACCAGGATTATAACTTACATCCATCTAACTCTCAAGCATGAGCTTGTAACCACTGCATGACACAATGTTTTTTTGGAGGGAATGAGCTCATCTAGTAAGAACAAACCTTGTGCGCTCTCTGGAAAAGTTCAAGCTATAGATGTAAGAAAGCTTTGAAAGCCACTGAGTGCTAGAGAGATGCAAGGCATTGTTCCTTCTTGTTTGCTCATTTCTCTTTGTTTTTCTCCTTTTCTCTCATCACACTTGGTAAATAGATGAGTCATTGTGAACATGTGCACTTCTCTGTAGTTTCTTCAGCTCTGGATCTATTCTATAACAAAACGTATTCTTCAGTAATTTAAGACCATATAAAAATAGTAGAATTATTGATAAAATAAACCTCTATAATTCAAATTTGACACATCAATCTGTATTTTCTATTAATCTAGCTTTTCTTTAATGAATAACAATAATACAAAAGCATAGAAATCAACGAAAAGACCTTATTCAAATCTTCACCTTTGCATAGAAGCAAAATTATACTGATAGAAATAAAAGTCTTCCATAAAAAAAGCCTGTGACGAACATGATTTTTAAAAATCAAACAATTTGTAATCAGTCCTATAGAAATGACATTCCCTAACCTTTCCCTAAATTACATGAAGGTTGTGACATTTTAGGGCCACTGCCATAGCTAAATATAAACGGATTATTCTGTGCCTGCTCCCTGTGCTTTTGCTGACTGACACAACAATTAAGGAAACAAGTTTCCTTTGTAAATTACAGCTCCGTGCAGCTTTGAGTAAGCAGAAAGTGTACATTAGAAATATTTTTAGCTTGACATGAAACTTTCCAAAGGCTCCTAATTAAGCATTTAAGTCCAAGGAACTATAATTGCAACTGCCAAAATAACTGGGAAATCATACCTTAGGGTGGGATCAGTCTTAAACTAAAACTATTGTTTGTGAAACCTTATGGGAAGGTGCTATTATTCTTCAACACTCTAAAGTAGAGGGACGTATAATCTTGCCCACTTTATGAGAAATTCAGGTGCTCTGTTTATATGCAAGGAGTAAATCCAATGAGTGTGTAAACACCTAACAAATGAAGAGAATGACTATAAGCTTTGCTTCTTCGTGAATAGAAAAAGAACCTCCAGAGTCTTGTCCCAGTGAACTCTAAATTAGCAAAACATCCTGAGTTGACCTGGATTTTCACCATGGAATTCAGCCATCAGTACACCAGAAGGGGCAGATGTTTGGCCTAGCAGTTTAGATGTTGGTTGAGAGACCTGTATCTTATATCTGAGTGCCTGGATTCAACACCTGGTTGGGCTCCTAACTCCAGCTTCCTGCTTGTTCAGACCCTGGGAGGTATCAGTAATTGTGTCCCTGCTACTCCCATGTGAGACCTGGATTGAACTCCTGGCTCTGGCATTGGCCCAGCTGGGTCCTTTGTGGGCATTTATGGAGTTAATCAACAGAGCTAGAGGAAGAAGAATAGCTCCTGACTTTTCCCTAGGAAAACTGTGAAGTTGACTCTCTAGGAAAAATTCCTTGCCTCCAAAAGAATCTTTTAATGATGATGATCTTGACAGAGGGTGGTGAAGAGAAATCTATCAGATGTAAGGAGAGTAAAGGATTTTGACTGAGAATTGGCCCTAGGCAAAGCTTCAAAGCCAAAACATTGACACCCCTGTTAGGTCTTTGCTAAGCCTCTGTTTCCTCTCTCAGTGAGCCATCACCTTCTACCTCCTCCCCCACACCATGATTTCAGTTCTTTGAACCTGCTATCAGGAAATCACTAGCTAACGATGGCTTGTCATTATATTTATGGCCAGCTGCTTATCTTTATTTTATACAAAAAAAATAGTGTTCAGGGAAGTGAAAAGCAGCCTAACTCTGCCACAGAGAAGAGCCTACATCCTCTACACTCACTTCTCTTGACCAGAGAGTGAGCTGATGGGGGCATACAAACCAAGTCACCAGTAATTATATATTTAAGTAAATTGGGAGCATCAAACGGATGATCCAAGGTCAGTGATATTAAAATATATAGGAAGATGAAAACAGCTAGTTCTGATTCCCCAGGCAGTACCGTTCATGAGCAGAGCTCAGAAATACAGATAAGTAATAAACCAGTGCCAGGGAGGCACCATGTTGCTGTGTGAAAAATTGATTTAGAAACAAGATTCTAAATGCCTTTCACTATGGTTTGAACAGGTTTGGCTCCCCTACACACACAGATGTTTCAACCCCAAAGTCTTTTGTTAATGGTTAGTGGAATGATGCCAGTGATTCATGAATTAAAGGTGGAGAGTTGCCTTAATTGTGGGTCCTGTGGGAGGTGTTTAGATCACTGCCCATGCCCTTAGAAGGTAGTTCTCCTGAAACGTTGGTAATAAAAGCCGAGTCGGGCCTCGCTGCTCTCTCTCTGCTTCCTGACTGGCTGTGTGATCCTCTCTCTGATTCCTACCATCCACTGCCTTCAGTGATGCCAGACTAGTGCAGCTGCCCTACCTTGGATTATGAACCTTCAATACTGTGAGCCAAAGTAAACCTTCTTCCTTTGTAAGTTCACTCTTGTCGGGTATCAGTGACAGTAATGAAATCACACAAACAACTCAGGGAAAGGGGAGCAAGGAGAAAGGGCTGAAAGATTCCAGCAGTGTAGTAGCCGTGTTTCTTCATATACAGCCTCTCATGTTTATAGGGAGAAAGTGTTGCATCAATAATGAGTGTTTGAACTATTGATCTTTCCATATCTTCACACCCCAATTGTGAACCTTCCTCACCCTACTCCTTAACAGATTTAGATTTATTTCCAGTAAGTCAAAAATTGCCTCAGTCTCCAACTTATTGAAATTTATAATAAACACTCAGAAATAAATCTTGGCCGGCGCTGCGGCTTAATAGGCTAATCCTCCACCTAACAGTGCTGGCACACCGGGTTCTAGTCCCGGTCGGGGCGCCGGATTCTTTCCCGGTTGCCCCTCTTCCAGGCCAGCTCTCTGCTGTGACCAGGGAGTGCAGTGGAGGATGGCCCAAGTGCTTGGGCCCTGCACCCCATGGGAGACCAGGAGAAGCACCTGGCTCCTGCCTTCAGATCAGCACGGTGCGCAGGCCGCAGCGTGCCAGCGGTGGCAGCCATTGGAGGGTGAACCAACGGCAAAAGGAAGACCTTTCTCTCTGTCTCTCTCTCTCTCTATCCACTCTGCCCGTCAAAAAAAAGAAAGAAAGAAATCTTAAATATTCCAATGTTTAAAAAAAATTTTCCCCATCAAATATACTCCTTATCTAAATATATTGGTCTACGGAGTATATTTTTTCAAGATGTCAACTTTTGCTGATTTTCTTCTTGTAAGCCTAAACAGTTTTTGATTTTTTAAAGGAAAGAAACTTGTGACATCAGGGTTTCTTACCCAAGGAATAAAATATCTACTTAGAAGAATTTGTGATTTTTATTAAGGTTTCTTGTCAGGTAGGAGATATAAAACTGGCTCGTTCTTAGACCAGCCAAACACAGGAAGAACAGAATTGCTGTCCTGCCCAAACAAAATATGAGTCAACGTCTGGACTTTAGTTTGGAACTAAAGTAGTTTACTTATCTGTGATGGTTTGTACAGTTGGCACAACCCACAGTGACGTTTGTTTCAGCATTGCTTGAGATCAGCTTTCTATGTAAAGGAGAAGCAGAGCTGCGGCTTGATAAAGGATATTTATTGAGAACTCACTACATGCATGGCATAAACTTTCTAGCAGTTTCATTGTGATGCCTGGCAAACTCATCTCCTGTATGACTCTTGTCCTCAGTTCTCCTGTGGGAATAATATCCTTTCACACTTACCTAGTTCCTAGAGATGCTGTGAAAATCACCAAATGAATGCTTGTGAAGTATGTGAAATCCTGAGATGAACAGGTTATAAATATGGAAGAATGCTGTCTTTCCTGGCCAAAGACAGAGCCTACCTAGAGCTTCTCTACCAACCTAGGTTTTCCTGGTCGGGTGCTACTTGCCTGGGATTATGTTACTCTGAGGTAGCTGGTGTGCCTTTTATTAATATATGTCCCAGTGGATGATAAGAATATGAAGATCAAATTACATTTTTCTAAAAATATGAGCTAAATGTTTCCTTAATCTCCTCCTTTTTCATAGGGGATCTCAAATCTTTTCTATTCATCATACATTAAAAGGGGGAAGAGAAAGAGAGAGCATGCAAGAGAGAGAATTTCCTAATACCTTTCCTGCATTCAGAAGATTCTTGCAAATATATTCAAAACCTAAAAGAATGATTACTTAGAAGTTGGTTCATGAATAATCAAAGGGAACCCTTTCTAAAGTTCTATTTAATTCCAAGACAGTATGACATCATCACAATGTTACAATGAATTGTCAGATTAATAATTATATTGTTGGGCTGGTGCTGTGGCATCATGGGCTAAAACTTCCACCTGTAGCATCAGCATCCCAAATGGGTGTTGATTTGTGTCCCGGCTGCTCCACTTCAGATCCAGCTCGCTGCTAATGGGCTCAAAAGCAGTGAAAGATGGCCCAAGTCCTTGGGCCCCTGCAGCCACATGGGAGACCTGGAAGAAGCTCCTGGCTCCTGGCTCCTGGCTTCAGATCAGCCCAGCTCTGGTCCTTGTGGCCAACTAGCGAGTGAACTAGCCCTTGGAAGACCTTTCTCTCTGTCTCTCCCTCTCTCTGTCTGTTATTCTATCTCTCAAATAAATAAATTCTCTTTTTAAAAAAAGAATTCCATCATCACCTTTTCAAATAGTTCATCAGGAAGCAATTCATATGAAGGTTTTCCTCATGGACACCATGAATATCTGGCCAGAAACCTTTACTGCTTAAATTTGTCAACATATGTCTGAAATGATTAGTTCAATGGCATTTTCCACAAAATATAATTTTGTTCCTGTTGTACTGTGTGTCAACAGTTAGCAGTATTAATTAGCACTCAGCAGTCAGGAACTGAGCTGGTTTCCAGCTGTTAATCTGGGATCATCTCAACAAAAGCTTCTGTGTTCTAAACGTGTCTGGCTAAGGGTCCTTCAGTTTACACATGTCATACTTTACTGGGTGAAACTTTGTTCCCGTTTATTTGTTAATAGTTTTTTTTTTATATAAATTGTTAAAACTCTGCTGAAATTGTTCAATATCTAAACTGTTGTCACTGCTTGCAATTTTCAGAAAAGGTCACTTTCTAAGGAAGTCTGTATGTTACAGGCAAAATATAAAGTATTACTTAAAGGAAATTGAATATTACTTTGATTTTTACACATTCAATAGATTTGAGTCCCACCAACTTCTTTCCACCCCCTTAAAATCATTTGTACAAAATCTAAGTTAAACTGTGTGCATTGTAGGGCTAAGTTAATCCTTTTCAGAATTACCTATACTTACAAATAAGTAAGGATATTTATAACTAGTTTTGTAAAGTTTGGAAATAATTGATAAATGTTTTCCAGAATACAGCTATATTCATGCATAGATTGATACAGATAATTTCACCATATTAATCTAGATATATTGAAAGACAGAGATAATATAGAGTTGGGAATAGAAGTGGTGACATTTTACTACATATATAAAATATGGACATCTAATTTTAGTAGTTAATAAAATATTCTGTTTCTCATTTTTCATGCATTAACACCAATTATTAAATACCCAGTTTCTCTGCCACTTTCCTGTTATACATTTTTAAATATTTATTTAATAAAGTTACAGACAGAGAGAGGGAGAGACAGAGAGAAAAGTCTTCCATCCATTAGTTCACTCTCCAAATGACCGCAAGGGCTGGAGCTGCGCCAGTCCAAAGCCAGGAGCCAGGTGCTTCCTCCCAGTCTCCCATGAGGGTGCTGGGGCCCAAGCACTTGGGCCATCCTCTACTGCTTTCCCAGGCCGTAGCAGAGAGCTGGATTGGAAGAGGAGCAGCCAGGACTAGAACAGCACCCATATGGGATGCTGGCGCTGCAGGCGGAGGATTAACCTACTACACCACAGCACCGGCCCCACTTTCCTGTTATATTAAAACGAACACTTTAACAATATTAGAGAGAACACAAATAATCGTTTAAGCATGAATAAGTAGGGTATATTTCATGATATTTATAGAAACATCAAAATCTACCTATTCAAATGGTGTGCTGAAAGTAGCTCACACCAGCTGTAAAAGCTGAATATTAAGTTTTCAGGAAGTTTTGAGCCAATTGTTAATCATACATATTATTAAATTTTTGTTTATTTTTATTTATTTATTTTTAAATTTTATTTAATGTATACAAATATCATGTGTTTCCTATGTACAAATTCAGGAACATAGTGACACCACCATACCCTCCCTCCCAACCCTGCCCCCACCCTTCTTCTTCCTGCCTCTCCTCTTACCACTCTTAATTTTTACAAAGACCTATTTTCTTTTCTTTTTTCTTTAATCATTTATTTGACAGTGTTAGACAGTGAGAGAGAGAGACAGAGAGAAAGACCTTCCTTCCATTGATTCACCCCCCAAAATGGCCGCTACGGCCGGAGATATGCTGATCCAAAGCCAGGAGCCAGGTGCTTCCTCCTGGTCTCCCATGCAGGTGCAGGGGCCATCCTCCATTGCCTTCCTGGGCCACAGCAGAGAGCTGGACTGGAAGAGGAGTAACCGGGACTAGAACCCGGGACCAATATGGAATGCTGGCACTGCAGGCAGAGGATTACCAAGTGAGCCATGGCGACGGCCCCCAAAGATCTATTTTCAGTTAACTTTATACTCCTAAGATTAACCCTACACTAAGTAAAGAGTTCAACAAATAGTATGAAGAGAAAAACACTGTTCCTCAACAGTAGTGACAAGAGCTATAAACAATCATCGAATCTCAAAATATCCATTTCATTTCTATACATTACCTTTTAGGTACTCTAATGGTTACCACAGATCAGAGAAAATGTAGGTAAATTATTAACTATAGAAATTATACTTAAATGAATGACATTAAAACAAAGTAAGTACTCAAAACTCATCACTCTCTATCTTGTCTGTGTTCTTTGGGTCAGATGATGGGAATATTATATAACAGTGAGTTACTGTGCATCTGTCACTTCCCAACTCCACGTTCACTGGCATCCTGAAGCTTTGCCTGTGGTTGAGGTATTTACAGACCAGAGATCGGAAAATGCTGTTGATCACGATTTTTATTTTCCTAGAGAGTTGCTTGTTAATCATTTTCTGGCACACCATTAACATCTCCTAACCAATTATCAGGTACATATTAATTATGTTTACTCTTTATGTCAATTGATCTTCTCCTTCTAATAGACTTTAGTCAAAATGAGGAAAGGACAGTATTTTATCAGCTAGGCAAGTATGCGTTTCCATTACATTCTGTAAAAAGTGCCATGAGATTTTGTGATTCTGAGCCTTCTTTCCAAACTTGAACTTTAAGTGGGATCTCAGTCAGTGTTGAAAATTTCACCTCAAGTGTAGGCTGGAAAATAATTTCCCTACCTTGCTATAGGGCAGCCAAGGCTGATGTGCAGCCAAGTTGAACAGTTTGGTGTTGTGTCCAACAGCAGTGAAGCGCTGTAAACATCCACTGAAATGAGGAAGCAGAGCAGCCTTGGGAAAGCAGAGGGTCTCTCAGTCTATGTGTGGCTCACTGAAGTAATTCATCAGTAGTGCCTTTTCTGACAATGCCTTCCAAGTCCTTATGATTCGTTTCCATTCATTTCATTTTGTAGCACATTCTTGTGTTTCTTGTAAACACTGATTTTATTTTATTTTTATTTTTTTATTTATTTGAGAGGTAGAGTTACAGACAGAAAGAGAAAGGTCCTCCATCTGCTGGTTCACTCCCAAAGTAGCTGCAACAGCGGGAGCTGAGACAATGCGAAGCCAGGAGCCAGGAGCCTCCTCCAGGTCTCCCACGTGGGTGCGGGGGCCCAAGGACTTGGGCCATCTTACACTGCTTTCCCAGGCCATAAGCAGTGAGCTGGATTGGAAGAGGTGCAGGTTGGACAGGAACCAGTGCTCATGTGGGATGCCGATGCTGCAGACAGAGATTTAGCTTATTAGGCTACAGGGCCAGCCCCATTGTAAACTTTTTAAAATTGTGATTATAGGGGCTGGCGCAATGGCTCACTTGGCTAATCCCGCACCTGCGGCGCCGGCATCCCATATGGGCACCAGGTCTAGTCCTGGCTGCCCCTCTTCCAGTCCAGCTCTCTGCTGTGACCCAGGAAGGCAGTGGAGAATGGCCCAAGTGCTTGGGCCCCTGCACCCGCATGGGAGACCAGGAGAAGCACCTGGATCCTGGCTTCAGATCGGCGCAGCGCCGACCGTGGCAGCCATTTGGGGGGTGAACCAACAGATGGAAGACCTTTCTCTCTGTCTCTCTCTCTCTCTCACTTTCTATCTGTCAAATAAATAAATAAAAAGAAAAAATTTTAAAAATGTGATTATATTGTTAATATATACACAGAAACCTTAAAGGAAACCTATACCAATGACTTTCTGCACATCTTCTAGATGGAATCAGTTTGTCTTCTTGTACAAACCACTTGTAGTAGAGACCATGCCAATGTCCACTTTGTGAAGTATCTATGTAGTAAGGTTACAAGTAATTTGAAATAGCACAAAAATGCTTTTTAAAATTCTTCATGTGGCATTAACATTCAGGATTTAAATTGGATTCTTAAATTAGTTGTCTTACAAAAATATCATACAGATTTTTAAAACTTAGTAGAAAACCAAGCTTGTCTCAAATACTAAAATGAGGAAAAGGGGTTTGGAGAGTTGCATAAATGTAAATAAACCATTTTTTTACAACCAGATTGTACTGAAATTTCAAATAAACCAACAATGATGCAGAAGAAATACTTACAATCACGTGTTATGTAGGCAACACTGAATATGGAATGGTCGGAATTTTATTTATGGGGATAATGAGGTTTTTTTTGTTAAAACATAGGTAGTTTTAATTGATGGAAGTGCTTTCTTATACTATTAATATGTGTTTAAAGTAAAATTATTAAATATTACTGTAAAATTCTATAGTTTTTTAAATTGAAAAATGCTACAATGTTTATCATTAAACATTTGCAATATCTGGCATTCTAAAGAGAGAACAACTCATGGGTTAAAGAATTCTTTTATTATAACTAGTCCTTTGAGATGTTTTATTTTCTATTCATCTTTTTATAATGTCAAAACATGAAAAAATCATATATGTAACATACTAAGAATTTTATAACATTCTCTCTCCTTCCCAACGTGTCTTTCTCCTTCCATCTCTCCAAACACACACATACCCATACACACAAATGTATTTCAAAAAGTTAGTGGAAAATGAAATAAAAAAGTTAATGGAAAGTGAAATTAAAGCATGTTTATTTTAGTAAAAATAATTGAAATGCATGCATAGTTTTTTCATGACACATTTTCTGTGAAATTTTTAAATTCCTATCGTGTGTGTATACACACACACACACACACATACAAACACATGGGTAATTGGAGCAAGTAGATTAAATTTTTTCATGCCAGTTGAGAGGTATCATTTATGGATTCATAGTTTTCCTATTGTAATTATATGGTCTGTTGGAAGGAAAGACATAATTATCATTTTCTGGGTCCCTGGCCTCACTGAGAAAATGGCTCTTGATATTGACATTTTGTACCATGGATAATGATACTCTTGCTTCATTCAGAGGAACAAGAAGTGCTATACAAGCACTCACTCATCAATGACCATTGTTTTATCATCAATTATCACACATTAGAAAAGAAACAGTCCCATGCCTTACCCAGTGCAAATTATTATGTTCTCACCAAGCCTTACCAGTATTAAACATTCAAATTAAGTTCATGCTTTTGATGAGAAAATAAGAAACTATACCATGGTAGATGGAAATATTTCTTTTAACTTTTATTTAATAAGTATAAATTTCCAAAGTATGGCTTTTGGATTACAATGGCTTTTTCCCCCCATAATCTTCCTCCCACCCACAACCATCCCATCTCCCACTCCCTCTCCCATCCCATTCACATCAAGATTCATTTTCAATTCTCTTTATATACAGAAGATCAATTTAGTATATACTAAGTAAAGATTTCAACAGTTTGCACCCACACTGAAACACAAAGTATAAAGTACTGTTTGAGTACTAGTTATACCATTAATTCACATAATACCACACATTAAGGACAGAGATCCTACATGGGGAGTAAGTGCACAGTGACTCCTGTTGTTGATTTCATAATTGACACTCTTGTTTATGGTGTCAGTAATTACCTAAGGCTCTTGTCATGAATTGCCAAGGCTATGGAAGCCTCTTGAGTTTGCCAGCTCCGATCTTATTTAGAAAAGGCCATAGTCAAAGAGGAAGTTCTCTCCTCCCTTCAGAGAAAAGTATCTCCTTCCTTGATGGCCCATTCTTTCCGCTGGGATCTCACTCACAGAGATCTTTCATTTAGGTCATTTTTTTTGCCACGGTGTCTTGGTTTGATGGAAATATTTTTAATCAGTTCTATCGTTTTAGCAGAATCAATTCAAAATTTGAAATTTTAAAAATTATTTTTAAGGAATATAGAAACTCTAATTAAAATAAATAAGATATTTTAAAATATTAATCAAGTCTGGGAAAAAATATTTGCAAACTATGCAACAGACAAAGGGTTAATAACCAGAATCTACAAAGAGATCAAGAAACTCCACAAAAACAAAACCAACAACCCACTTAAGAGATGGGCCAAGGACCTCAATAGACATTTTTCAAAAGAGGAAATCCAAATGGCCAACAGGCACATGAAAAAATGTTCAAGGTCATTAGCAATCAGGGAAATGCAAATCAAAACCACAATGAGGTTTTACCTCACCCCGGTCAGAATGGCTCACATGCAGAAATCTACCAACAACAGATGCTGGCGAGGATGTGGGGAAAAAGGGACACTAACCCACTGTTGGTGGGAATGCAAACTGGTCAAGCCACTATGGAAGTCAGTCTGGAGATTCCTCAGAAACCTGAAGATAACCCTACCGTTCGACCCAGCCATCCCACTCCTTGGAATTTACCCAAAGGAATTTAAATTGGCAAACAAAAAAGAGGTCTGCACCCTAATGTTTATTGCAGCTCAATTCACAATAGCTAAGACCTGGAACCAACCTAAATGCCCATCAACGATAGACTGGATAAAGAAATTATGGGATATGTACTCTTTAGAATACTATACCGCAGTAAGAAACAACGAAATCCAGTCATTTGCAACAAAATGGAGGAATCTGGAACACATCATGCTGAGTGAAATAAGCCAGTCCCAAAGGGACAAATACCATATGTTCTCCCTGATCGGTGACGACTGACTGAACAAAAGAGGGAAACCTGTTGGAGTGAGGTGGACACTATGGGAAATGGTGGCTTGATCAGCATAGCCCTGACTGTTAATGAACAACTAAATACATTATCCCTCTTAGTAGTTTTTTTTATCTGTTCTACTTAATATGACTGGTTTAGATCTGTAATTGATGCACAGTTATTCTTAAGTGTTGAAAATTAACTGAAATGTGATCCCTGTTGAACATGGTGGTGGGAATGGGAGAGGGAAGAGATGTATAATTTGGGACATGCTCAGGCTGACTTGCCCCAAGTGGTGGAGTTGGAAGCATACCAGGGGATTCCAATTCAATCCCATCGAGGTGGCATGTACCAATGCCATCTCACTGTTCCAGGTGATCAGTTTCAGTTCACAGTTGGTCATGGTGGAGGGACTGGGAGTCAAAGGGAGCACATAGACAAGTCTAGTACCTGCTAACGCTAACTGATGGAGTACATAAAGGGGAGAGTGATCCAACATGGGAAGCGAGATACTCAGCAGACTCGTAGAATGGCAGATGTCCTAAATAGCACTCTGGCCTCAGAATCAGCCCTAAAGGCATTCGGAGCTGGCTGAAAAGCTCATGAGAGTATTTCAGGCATGGAAAGCCAAGACACTCTGGCAAAAGATCTCTGCGAGTGAGATCCCAGTGGAAAGAACAGGTCATCAAAGAAGGAGGTACCTTTCTCTGAAGGGAGGAGAGAACCTCCACTTTGACTACGACCTTGTCTAAACAAGATAAGAGTCGGAGAACTCTGAGGGCTTCCATAGCCTTGGAAACTCATGACTGGAGCATAGGGAGATTACTGATGCCATAGACAGGAGTGTCAATTGGTAAAGTCAACAACAGGAGTCACTGTGCACTTACTCCTCATGTAGGATCTCTGTCCTTAATGTGCTGTACATTGAGATTTAATGCTATAACGAGTACTCAAACAATATATTTCACTTTGTGTTTCTATGGGGGTGCAAACTGTTGAAATCCTTACTTAATGCATACTAAACTGATCCTCTGTAAAAAAAAAAAAAAAGAAATTATCAATTCCCAACTTGACTCTCACTGGGATTAAACATGACAATAGGTCTGCTCTGATTTCATCATCATTTAAAAAAATCATCTATTATTTTCACTTTATGTTTCTGTGTGGGAGCAAACTGTTGAAATCCTTACTTAATGTATACTAAGCTGATCTTCTGTATATTAAGATAATCGAAAATGAATCTTGATGTGAATGGAAGGGGAGAGGGAGTGGGAAAGGGGAGGGTTGTGGGTGGGAGGGACGGTATGGGGGGGAAGCCATTGTAATCCATAAGTCGTACTTTGGAAATTTATATGCATTAAATAAAAGTTTAAAAAAAATATTAATCAAGTCTTAGTTACATTAAATGTATAAAATTCTGAGCTAAAAAGCATCAAAAAATAAATAGCAACATAAATGAAAATGGACTATTTCTGTTTATATTGATCTGCACACATACCTACACAAAAAATAATTTACCAAAAATAAGCACATCTTGTGTTTATACAGCACAATCCATTATATGTGTAGACAAAGCTAGAATACAAATATTTTATTCAACTTGGTAAAATATTTTCAGTTATTTTGACAAGACACCTGGGAAATGATGTTCATGTAGCTTGATGTCATTTGGAAAGGCACTATGGTGAAATTTTGGCTATTGCTAGACTAGAGGGAGAAAGCACTGTTATGAAAAACAAGGGCTGGAAAGTCAGTGGTTTATGAGTCAGAAGCATATTAAGAAGTAGAAATAATGAGTGCTTCCAGCCGAGATAGAAAATTCACCATGTAGATCTCACCCTCTGGTATAGATGAGATTTTAAATTAGATTTTAGCTAAAGGCCTATTTTCTGAAAATCCTAACTAAAAGTGCTGCCTTGAATTTGTCAGAACAGTTGGCCCTTTATTATCCATAAGTTCTGCATCCACAATTTCAACCAACCACACATGGAAAATATTTTTAAAAAGCTGTGTCTGTATTGAATATGTACAACTTTGCTGTTATTCCCCAAACAATATAGTACAATGACTACTTACATGGCATGCACATTGTAGTAGGTATTATACATAATCTAGAGATGATTTAAAGTGTATAGGAGAGGGGCTGGCATTGTGATGTTGTGGGTAAAACTGCCACCTGAAATGCCAGCATCCCATGGGGGCTCTGTTTTTTTCCCAGTTGTTCTACTTCCGATACAGCTCCCTGCTAACAGCCTGGGAAAAGCAGCAGAAGATGACCCAAGTGCTTGGGCCCCTGCCACTCACATGGGAGACCTGTAAGAAGCTTCTGGTTCCTGGCTTTGATCTGGCCCCGCCTCAGGCCATTGCAGCTATCTGGGGAGTGAACTTGCGGATGAAAGATCTTTCTCTGTCTGTGTCTCGGTTTGTGTCTCTGTCTCTGTCTCTCTCTCTCTCTCTGTGTAACTCATTCAAATAAATAAATAAATCTATTTTAAAAAGTATATAGGGGAATCTGTATAGGTTACATGAAAATACTGTACCATTTTATATGAGAGACTTGAGTTCTATAGATTTTGGTATCTGTGAGGGGTCTGGGAACCAATCTCCATGAGTTATAAAGGGACAAGTCTATATGGTATTGAGTATTGCCAATAAACACTCATTTGAAAATTCACCTGATCATATAGAAATATTTGTAAATTAAATTTTATTGATGAATATCCTTTTGATTCTACTTCATGCCTTCCTTAAGACAAACTGAATTTTCAAAGATTTCTCATAAAAACTCAACATTAATGTGCCAAACTACAGACACTTGTCATTTTACACAGTTGTAATACACACAGATTTCAGGTACCAAAGTTCACTTAAATAGCAGCAGGCCTGAAAATGTATGTTCAACCCTCTGTTACGGTGTATGTGAGCTGTGAATAATTACAGGAAACACAAACTTCATTGCCAGTTCTTCAGTTCACTAATCACCATGTAAAACAACAGATTCACAGTATCAATGGCAAATCATGTCACCTCTTCAAAGACCCTCAGCGACTGGACTTTGCTGATCTGTTAGTATAGTGCACACACAGCAGAGAACGTCATTTTGTTATCTTCTTGTCTTCCAGAGGTAGGCCACATGACATCTTACAAAAATGGATAATCCAAAGAGGCATTTTTCCAACAAAGCTGAAAACACAGAAAAGAAACAAAAAGCAAAATTCTGAAAGTGAAATTTGCGTCAAACATAACAGAGTCATAGAAGAAGGAGCTGATTATGAAATGTTCACACTGCTATCATTTAGCTACCATTAGACTCTCAACATGCAGCCAGAGGAACTTGATGAAGCTAAAGCTATTGATACATGAGGAAGATGACAAGGGTGAAAAGGATGATGATGCCCACAGAAAAGTGATGTCAGCCACAGATTTTCACATTAAAAAGAACTCTCAAAAATACTTCATGCATTGAAGGTGCAAAGGAGAAAATGTTGGAAGATAATTCAGACTTTCAAAGGCATATGACAGTTTTTCAACCTATACCATATGTTTTTCACCATTTATAAGTAGCCAGACTGTATGGCTAAGTTTAATGAACAGATAGATGCCTCTTAAGGAAGAGATCAATGTGTGATTCAATGTCTCTGAGAACAGATAACAAACAAATCAGTTTCAACTGGTACAGCATTTACTAACAAAACAAAAAGAGAGAGAACGTATGAGATTCAGCCCCTTGCAATATGGTGATTCCCCCAAGTCTAACAGATCTGTCCTGCAGTCAGTGCAGGCAGTGTAGCTGCATACACCCATTTCATGCTGCAGTGCAAGGACCCTAGGTTCTGACCCTTCCCTGTGGGGAATGCAGAGAGCTGGCGGCATGCTAACGCCTTTGGACACATAGGTGTAAGCAGAACCAGGAGGCTTGGAATAATGAAAGATACCTGCATGCTAGGCAACAAAACCAGCACAAGGCTGTGGGAGCTCCTTATTTCTAATAAGGGAATGGCCCAGGCCCAAAGTCACTCTTACGTGGCCATGCAAGAGACAGTGAGCTACACATGAGTGCCTTTCCCAACCATAAGTTGTATGACCAGAAGAAGAAAGCAAGCATCATCCAAACATTCCTGACAATTTTTTCCAAAGAAATAAAATGTCTACTCTCAATATTTATGTTTTAAGTTACAGTATGCTACGAAAATATTTGTTTTCCTCTTTTTTTAATTTCCCTATCCTTTTATATCTGACAGTTCTGATAAGCATTTTTAAAGGACATGGATCAATCATTATTTTTCCAAATGATTCTTAAGATAAGTTGTTGAAGTATTAGTTTTCATCAGTTTTCATATATCCATACTACTGTGCAAAAGCAAAGACTACCTATATACTTCTAATGTTGCCACCTTCATTAGAGGACATACAAAACAAGATTATAAGGTCAAACTTTTGCAACTGCCTCAACACTAACCTGATACATATAAAACCACAAGACCTTAGAGTGTAAGTGAGCATCTATTCAGTGAAATAATTTGTGTTTACTGCATAATTACAAGTTAGGGGAAAGAATGTAATGGTGACTTTTTTGATCCCAGACACTTACTTGTGATCTGAAATAACAGGATTCTCTCAGTATATCTTACATCACCCAACTTATAATTATAATTCATAATTATTTACTGATAACCCCATATGTATGCAGGAGAGGATATGTAAGAACCAAGCATGTACCCTGCCTTCAAAGAAATTTACAACTCAATTGGAAATAAAAGTATACCCAATACTTAATGACCATTTCCTGAATGCCCACCATGTGCTGGGCACTGGGCAGACTCTAGAAATACATGAGAAAACAAAATGCAAACCTTTTACAACTTGTCTTTTTCAGCAGTAAGAAAAATATAGTTAAGTGGAAAGTGATGTGACTCAAAGAGCAGAACAAATAGTAAGAGCTTAAGAGATGGAGAGAAGTCATTGGATAACAGTAGATTTTGAACTTAATCATAGCTCGTAGAACTATATATGTACTATACATGAGAATAAAATTATTCTAAATTTTTCCCATGGCATTTCAGTTTAAAATACTCATTGTCTTGGAAAAACTCATTTATAAAGACAGAGAAAAGTTTTTCAGATACTGAGTTAGGTTTGAAAATTATTTCTATAATTTGTGTGTGACAGTGTTGCCAAGGAAGGGGTCCTCATGAAACTCTGTGTGTATTAATTGCATGACAGCCAATGAACAAAGTCATTTCTGTTAGCCAAGTTCTTCCTCTATAAAAGATGTAGTCTGAGATTAGTAGTCTTTTTAAGAAAGTATCTATTTATTTGAAAGGCAGAGTGACATAGATTACAACTCAGAGAGAGAAAAAGATCTTCTAATCACTCATTCATTCCCTAGATGTTCTCAGCAGCTGAGACCAGGCTCTGCTGAAGCCAGGAGTCTGGGTCTCCCACAGGTAACAGGAACTCAGGTAGTTGGGTCATCATCTTCTGCCTTCCCAGGATGTATTAGCATGAAGCCAAATTGTTAGTGGAGTACCTCAGACTTCAATCAGGATTGCCATATGGCATGCATGCGCCCCAAGTGGTGGCTTAAGTCTCTTTACCACAAAGCCTGTGTCAAAGTTGATAGCCTTAATTCATCCTTTCTCAATATGGACACTCAACTTGTTTCTCCAGATGAGTTCAGACTTTTGGAAAAACTGAGAAAATGGCATTCCTAGAAAGAATGACTCTTGGTCCAAATTTAATGGTTTTCCCCTTATTTACATATTGACTGTCGCTTTTCAGGGAAGATAAAACATCACAGACTCACATGATATGTACGTACAAAGGTACTTCAAGAAGTCCATGGAAAATGGAATTAAAAGATAAGTTTATTTTGGGTACCAAAAAATGTTTGAAACCTATGCCAATTTTTTTCATAATGCATTTTTCAGAACTTTTTGAAGATCCTTCATATGAATGGGTTTCAAGTTATTTACACCAACATAAACTTTCTTTTGATTTTTCATGAATTTCATTTTTTTTCACATTTTTTTTCTTTTATTTAATGAATGTAAATTTCCAAAGTACGGCTTATGGATTACAATGGCTTCCCCCCCATAACGTCCCTCCCACCCGCAACCCTCCCCTTTCCCACGCCCTCTCCCCTTCCATTCACATGAGGATTCATTTTCGATTCTCTTTATATACAGAAGATCAGTTTAGCATACATTAAGTAAAGATTTTAACAGTTTGCTCCCACACAGAAACATAAAGTGAAAAATAATAGATGATTTTTTAACTGATGATGAAATCAGATCAGACCTATTGTCATGTTTAATCCCAGTGAGAGTCAAGTTGGGAATTGATAATTTCTATTTTTTTTTACAGGAGATCAGTTTAGTATACATTAAGTAAAGATTTCAACAGTTTGCACCCCCCATAGAAACACAAAGTGAAATATACTGTTTGAGTACTCGTTATAGCATTAAGTCTCAATGTACACCATATTAAGGACAGAGATCCTACCTGAGGAGTAAGTGCACAGTGACTCCTGTTGTTGACTTTACCAATTGACACTCCTGTTTATGGCATCAGTAATCTCCCTATACACCAGTCATGAGTTTCCAAGGCTATGGAAGCCCCTTGAGTTCTCCGACTCTTATCTTGTTTAGACAAGGTCATAGTCAAAGTGGAGGTTCTCTCCTCCCTTCAGAGAAAGGTACCTCCTTCTTTGAAGACCTGTTCTTTCCACTGGGATCTCACTCACAGAGATCTTTCATTTAGTTTTGTTTTTTTTTTCTTTTTTCCAGAGTGTCTTGGCTTTCCATGCCTGAAATACTCTCATGGGCTTTTCAGCCAGATCGGAATGCCTTTAGGGCTGATTCTGAGGCCAGAGTGCTGTTTAGGACATCTGCCATTCTATGAGTCTGCTGTGTATCTCGCTTCCCATGTTGGATCACTCTCCCCTTTATTTATTCTATCGGTTAGTGTTAGCAGGTACTAGACTTGTTTATGTGCTCCCTTTGACTCTTAGTCCTTTCATTATGATCAATTGTGAACTGAAATGGATCACTTGGACTGGTGAGATGGCATTGGTACATGCCACCTTGATGGGATTAAATTGGAGTCCCCTGGTATGTTTTTAACTCTACCATTTGGGGCAAGTCAGCTTGAGCATTTTAAATTTTTATTAATACACTTGAGAGAGACAGACAAACAGAGAGAGCTCTCATCTGCTGGTTCACTCCCCTGGTACCTATAACTGCTAGAATTGGACTAAGGTGAAACCAAGAGCCTGGAACTCAATCTCAGTTTCCCACATAGGTGTCAGGGACCCAAGTGCTTGCTTCCCTGGTACACATTAGCAGGAAACTAGAATTGGAAGTAGAACAGGGACTAGAACTAGGTACTGTGAAATGGGATGCAGGCATCCAGAGTGGTGCCTCACCCACTATACCGAACACTGACCCCGAAGGCTGTAGTCTTCAAAATGGGACTTTTTTACAGACATGCTCTCCAGCCTTTATATGTTCAGTTCGTCACATTTCTTTATATTTGATGTTTTGATTTTTCTTTTAAATATACTAATTTTATATCCAATTTATTTGTCTTTTTTATACAGACCATCTTCCTGTTATCTGATCCTACCTTTTTTCTCCAGTTCTGTATCTTGATTATGGGGGTGATCGCACAAATCTACACATGTAATAAAATTTCATGAAACTGTATATACACAAATTTTAAAAAGTAGAATAACTGAGTACAGGCATCTGGATAAGGGCTATAGTTCAGTTATTTGTATTGTGCTAATGCCAATTTCTTAATTTTGATAAAGTATTACAGTGAGATGTTATATCTGGAAGAAGCTGGTTGAAGGTGCCTGGGGTAATCAGTATTAGTTTTGTAACTTCTGTGTGTTTATACATACTTTACAATAAAAAGTTTTTTTTTAAAAAAATTTATTTGTTTATTTGAATGACAGCTACAGAGAGAGAGGAAGAGAGATAGGTAGAGAGAAAGATGGATCTTCCATCCATTGGTTCACTCTCCAAATGGCTACAATGGCCAGGACTGGGCCGGGCTGAAGCCAGGAATCTGGAGCTCCATCTGGGTCTCTCAAATGGGTGTAGAGGCCCAAAGATTTGGGCTATCCTCCCCTGCTTTCCTGGCACAGTAGCAGGGAACTGGATTGGAAGTGGAGCAATAGGGAGCCCAACAGGAGCCCATATAGCATACTGGCATTGAAGGTAGTGGCTTAACCCACTGAACCATAAGGCTGGCCCCTAATAAAAAGTTTTTGAGTTCCTTTGAAGAAATTACTTCAAGATAGAGAAAAGAAAAAAAAAAAAAAAAAAAAACAGAGTTTTGAAAGGTTGTTCTCGGCCGGCGCCGTGGCTCAATAGGCTAATCCTCCACCTTGCGGCGCCGGCACACCGGGTTCTAGTCCCGGTCGGGGCGCTGGATTCTGTCCCGGTTGCCCCTCTTCCAGGCCAGCTCTCTGCTGTGGCCAGGGAGTGCAGTGGAGGATGGCCCAGGTGCTTGGGCCCTGCACCCCATGGGAGACCAGGAAAAGCACCTGGATCCTGGCTCCTGCCATCGGATCAGCGCGGTGCGCCGGCCGCAGTGCGCCAGCCGCGGCGGCCATTGGAGGGTGAACCAACGGCAAAAAAGGAAGACCTTTCTCTCTGTCTCTCTCTCTCACTGTCCACTCTGCCTGTCAAAAAAAAATAAAAAATAAAAAAAGAAAGGTTGTTTTCTTCCCTTTCTTCAGATTAGGACTAATTACTCCAAAGGTATAAGTATTTAAGGAATGTACCAGCTTCCTCATTAAAAAATTCCAAGATTCTTTCCATGATAATAAAAATTTTAATGTAATGTAGTCCCATAATAATAACAATAATAATAATAATAAACTTGAACTACATATGCTCTCCTGTTTCATAACGCTTTGAAAAAATTTCCCATCAATGATACTAAAAACATCTTTTAGTAGAAGTTAATTTTTTTTTGGACAGGCAGAGTTAGACAGTGAGAGAGAGAGACAGAAAGGTCTTCCTTCTGTTGGTTCACCCCCCAAATGGCTGCTGCAGCCAGTGCACAGCACCGATCTGAAGCCAGGAACCAGGTGCTTCCCCCTGGTCTCCCATGCAGGTGCAGAGCCCAAGTACCTGGGCCATCCTCCACTGCCTTCCTGGGCCACAGCAGAGAGCTGGACTGGAAGAGGAGCAACTGGGACAGAATCTGGTGCCCCAACCGGGACTAGAACCTGGGGTGCTGGTGCCGCAGGTGGAGGATTAGCCTAGTGAGCCGTGGCACCAGCCAGAAGTTAAATTTTTAAACACAGGCTACAAAATCTATTTAATCTTAGTCTAATGTATATAAATGATTGATAAATAATTTATTATTTTCCTACTTCAAAATTTTTTTCTTTCAATTTTACTATCTTACACCACTTTTTCCAATCTATGATATTTTTATAAAGATTTTATTTATTTGTTTAAGAGACAGAGGGAGACACAGAGGGAAAGGTCTTTTATCTGCTCATTCACTCCCCAGATGGCCTAAATGGCTGGAGCTTGGCCAGTCCAAAGCCAGGAGCCCGGAGCTTCCTCCAGGTCTCCCAGGTGGATGCAGGGGCCCCACTTCTACTGCTTTTCCAGGCCATAGCAGAGAGCTGGAATAGAAGAGGAGCAGCCAGGACACGAAGCAGTGCCTATATGGAATACTGGCTCCCCTAATCTATGATTTTATCTTTGTTTCCCTTAACACGCCATCATTCCTCTGTTTTTCTCATATTTAGTCTCTACTCATTTTTTAAAAGTATGTGTGCTTTCCTTTCCTACTTGCCCCTGAATTTCAAATACCTGTTGTCCTCTGTTATTATCTTGTATTGTTTCTTTATAATAATGCAATCCTGTTGATCAAAAACATATTTCCCTTTGTGTGGTCTCTGCCTTCAATAAGCAGTCATTGACCTTCTTGTCCGAGTAAGATACCAAAGGCAAGACAATGCCTTTCCTGAAAAGACAAGGCCCACTGAAGAGCTAAAAGACACAAGTACAATGATACAGGTGCAGTTACGAATGATATTAACACAAATACAAATGACAGGAGGCCCCTAATGCTAAGTGTCAGAGCATGTCACATCCCCACCTCTGCCCCAATTGTTACTCTAATTTTGTCTTCCTCCGAAATGTCACATGGAAGGTGACCAGTTCTGCTTAAATTTTATTCCAGTTCCACCATGTCAAAAGGACATTCACTAAGTGCTCAGTCCTACTTTGGGTAAAATGTTTTAAAAGCCCTGGAATGAGGACTATCGGTCCTGGATTCACCCTTTGCACAGTGTGTGACTTTTCTAGGCTTAAGTCTGCTCATCCACAAAATAATGGGAGTTATAATAAAGGAAGAAAAAATAAATACATTATAAGGTCAGAAAAGCTATTCTGAGGATTTTGTGAGACAATTCATGGAAAGCACTTAGTATGATACCAAAAAATTAGTTTGTATGTTGTGTTTTTTGTGTTCCTTTTTAAATTATGAGGGTCAGTGACTTTTAGGGAACCAATTTATTCATTTTCTACTCTGAGTACTTTAATCAAGCAGTATCCATTTTCTCTGTAGAAATCTGATTGTTCCCAGGCTTGTTCTTCCTTCAAAAACATATTATATTTCATGCACTTTGGTGTATGAATTAAACTCCTCTGATCTTTATTTCAGTTTCGATTTGGAGTTAATGTGTTTCTGGCTCACCACTGTCCGCTTATGACACTTGTGTATGGCTGTGTTTTGTGGGGATAGAGGGAAGGAAAACCAGGCATATT
Source organism: Oryctolagus cuniculus (assembly GCF_051225735.1). Lineage (NCBI taxonomy): Eukaryota > Metazoa > Chordata > Mammalia > Lagomorpha > Leporidae > Oryctolagus > Oryctolagus cuniculus. The sequence continues at coordinate 99,567,946 of NC_142871.1, read as the reverse complement.
CTGAGTAGTTTTCCCTTTGATTGTTTTGTTGTTGCTTGGTTCATTTCATGGAGATTAACATTGTCTACACAATGTTAGGATCTTTATCTGAAGTGCCCTGTGGACACTGTGGCTGAGAGCTCATGCATTCGCATAGCAGTGGGAGTGTTGCTACCCTGTGTCCGAGTATTCCCCGGGCTGATTGCATTAGAAGAGTGGCCACTGGCAATTTGAAACCCTTGGAGGGTGTGACCAGAATGGAGAACTCCAGCCAAACAGGGAAACAGCGTGTGCCTCATGAATTTGCTCTTTTATGAATAATGACTCAAGAAGAAAACAGGTGGTTGGGACTGTGCAGACCAACCAGCAAAATTCCAAATACAGAAGATAAGCATCATAGATTCCCTTAAAGGAGAATTTAAAACACAAATAATCTAGAAGGCCAGCAGCCACATTGAAATAGTAGGAGGGCCCATGAGCTGTCTGGGGATTTCAGGAATGAGTTGTGAGGGTGGCACTCAGAATCCCAGGAGTCCAGAAGGCTTCCAGGCATGGAAAGGCCAAGAAGGAAGAATTTGTGACAATGTCCTGAATTCAAGGTCTCTAGAAAAAGTTCCTTAAAAAAAATCTGTCCAGGGCCGGCGCCGCGGCTCAATAGGCTAATCCTCCGCCTGCGGCACCAGTACCCCGGATTCTAGTCCCAGTCGGGGTGCTGGATTCTGTCCCTGTTGCTCCTCTTCCAGTCCAACTCTCTGCTGTGGCCTGGGAGTGCAGTGGAGGATGGCCCAGGTCCTTGGGCCCTGCACCCGCATGGGAGACCAGGAGAAGCACCTGGCTCCTGGTTTCGGATCAGTGCAGTGCACCGGCTGCAGCACACCGGCTGCAGCACACCGGCTGCAGCGGCCATTGGAGGGTGAACCAACGGCAAAAGGAAGACCTTTCTCTCTGTCTCCCTCTCTCACTGTCTAACTCTACCTGTCAAAAAAAAAAAAAAAAAATCTGTCCAGATTCCTTCTGACCGACTACAAAAGATCCCTCTGGTGTGCTTTTTGATTTGTTCATCAGAAGCCACTTGACTGCAGACAGAGGTCAAAGTAAAGTAATGGAGCTTAAGCTTCAGAGCTCCTTAGTTGAGCAGCACGGGCTGCTGCACTGAATTTTCTGTGGCAACTGCAAATTCTTCTTCTGAAAGCCAGCTAAGAAAATGGTCTCTGTTTCAGGCTCCACAAAACCTGCACCCACCCCAGCTGCCCAGTATAGAAACTGCTTTAAACCAACACAAGCATCATCTCTCTTGGGGTCTCTCAATGCTTGTTTCTACTCTCCTCACTACGTCTATGCCGTTTTCCTGCCATCTCCAAAAACAGTTTTCTCGGCCTGCTCTGGCTCCTGGCCCCGACTGAATCTCTGGGCTTGCATGTAGTTCTAGCTGGCAGCAGTACTAAGTCTGGCTCAGACTTACACGAACTTTCAAACCTAACCCTCCACGGGCAAGTAACAGACTCCTGTCCTTCTGCCCCAGTTCTCAACTGCTTGGAGAGGAGCCTGACTGTCCAGCTAGTCAGTTGTCACCCTGTCAAAACAGCAGTAGTTGGGCTAATTGGGGCGGGGCCTGTCACTGGGGAAGAGAACTGCTTCTGGGGGAGTGGGAGGACAAATTCTCAATGTGGGAGTGAGTGAGGAGCAATGAATGTCTTGTCTCCTGTGCTTAAGAAGGAAGTTGACTCAGTGTTTTCAATCTGCTTAAGTTATACTAATAACTGAACAGGGAGGGGCAAAAGCAAATGATTCGCTTTCTCATTATGATTCACATCATGCTCAGAAGCCACTGTTTGCCTGCTGTCTCCCTCTTTATCTATCTATCTATCTATCTATCTATATGTGTGTGTGTGTATATATATATAATTACTATTTTCTAAATCTCTCAGCAAATAGCAAATAGATGTGTTTTCCTAATTCAGAGAGTATCTCGTAGTTTCATTCCACTGTTTTACTACCTTACTAACCAAGAGGTACTTCCAGCATCTTTGCTGGACCAGGAAGCAAACCTAGCCAATCCATTTTATATATCTAACTATTGTACATTTCTGTGTTTTGCTCCTACCTTAATACTTTTTTCATTGTTATCCATAAAAACACAACAAAAAGAGACAAATGGTATTTTTCTGGGGAACACAGGATTGAAAACTAGAAGCAGGGGCCAGAGTTGTAGCATAGTGAATTAAGCCACCTCCTGCAGCGCTGGAATCCCCTATGGGCACTGGTTGAGTCCCTGCACTCCACTTCCAATCCAGCTCTCTGCTATGACCTGGGAAATCAGTGGAGGATGGATCAGGTCTTTGGGTCCCAGCTCCCATGTGGGAGACCAAGAAGAAGCTCCTGGCTGCAGGTTTTGGCTTGGCCCAACCCTGGCAGTTGCAGACATTTGGAGAGTGAACCAGCAGATGGAAGATCTCTCTTTGTCTTTCCCTCTCTGTCTCTGTTGCAATGCATTTTAAGTTAAAAAAAAAAAAAACTAAATTTTTAAAAACAAAACAAAAACAAACTAGAAGCAGCTTATGATAGACTAATTGACTTAGTTGATACTGTGTGTATAAGCAAACTTTATAATGTGTAGAGGATATTTCCTAGCAAGTAGGAATGTCTCAAATGTGTCAGGTGGGAACATGGGAAAGGTATGATGCAAGACTTCTAAAAAAAAAATCAGCTTTTTTCTTATCTCCCTGTTTGTATGTCCACAGTGTACAGCCACATAGAGACTATTCTCTATAAACCCTTAAACATCAGTCATACATGCAAGTTATCAGATAGCTGAACACAAACAACATCAAACAGGTTTGTTCCTCCGAAGGCAAAATGTGCCATTCTAATGCCTTGAATAATTTTATAATACCTTAAATAATTTTCACTGTCAAAATAAGTATTTCTTTGATACAATTGCCTTTTCTCAATGGTGCATTCCTAACATTTACATTTTTAGCTTCCTGTTTTTGCATATGAGTGCCTAGCATTGTTTTCATTCAACACAATACATTTTGAGAATCCAGAGGCCTTAAAGAAAGGAAAATCTGGCTGCTAAGTAAACCAGCTAGCCAATATTCTGAAAGATAGTAAAAACTAATTTTGAGTGGCTCATGGTAAGTTAGGGAGAATAGGTAGACCCAAACAAGACTGGTCAATTTCTATCAGAACAATAACAGGGCACTAGTTTCCTCCAGATATGGGTTCTTGACTAACAAATATTTCTTTAGAAGGCATTTTAGAATTGCTAGAGTTTTTCATTTATTAAAAAAATACAAATTCTGTGCAACTATGGTTGAATATGGGTAACAGCAATGATTTACAACTGGAAATTCATGTTAAATTGTAAGCATTATGAATTGTAAGTAAGCAACAAATATACACTTTTCTTTGACCATCCTTTCTCCTGTTGGGAAATGATGGCTTCCTGGTAGGAGCATTTTGTCTCTCATTTGATATCTGTTCCCTTGGACATTACAGAAGGACTATAGCCTCCCTCGGCAAGTAGCTCAATGCCCAAGGATCCCAACTTTTCTAGATCCTCCGTATGCATCATAAATGCTTGAATCTCAACATGTCATTTTCCTACATGATTCAACTTTGCTTACAGTTTTTATTCCTAGGCCCTTTGCCTGATATGCTGTTGCCTGAAATGCAGCACTTCTGCAGCTTCCTCTACGTCCAGGGAATGCTAACTCCAGTGCTACCTGGCTTTCTGCACTGCTACATTTCTTTTTATAATCTGTAAAGTAATAATGGCCCATCAGTATTACCCAAGACACAAATAGCGCACATATATAATAAAATGCTAGGTCCCAACCTAGCAGCCTGCCAGTTCCAAAATCCTAAAGTCTTTCCCCTGAAGCAGTGTTTGCTCCCAAACAAAATCTGGGTCAGTATATAACCTTCATTAAGCTGCTTGTCTTTTCCATATCTTGGTTTTTCCCTGATGTATTAGCCTGGTTATTTACAAAATAAACCAATTTTCACATAGGGTAGCGTTTATTAAATATTAAAGCTTGAGTAAATTTGATTTTATAAAGTTATTTGGAATTATTTGAAAATGCTATTGTCTACCAGTAATAGCCTCAATACATAATATAATTTCACACACACACACACACACACAGGATCCCAAAAGTATTAAAAAGTTTAATTTTTTGGAATTCTTTTTCATTTACTTTTGTGATTTTTGAACAATAAATTTTCAATTTTGATTTTTGTTTAATTTCTGCCTTCAGACAGAGGACATGATATGTGATCCAAAGAAACAGACAAACTCAACTGCTAAAAATTACACAGAAGGGGCCAGCACTGTGGCCAGGGTAAGCCTGCAATGCCAGCATCCCATATAGCACAGGTTTGAGTCACAGCTGCTCCACTTCTGATGCCGCTCCCAGCTGGTGTGCCTGGGAAAACAGGGGAAGATGGCACAAGTCCTTGGGCCACTGCCATTCACGTGGGAAACACATAGGAACTCCTAGCTCCTGTCTTCGGCCTGGCCCAGACTTGGTCATTGTGGCCATTTGGGGAATGAACCAGAGGATGTAAGATCTCTCCCTTCTCTTTGTCTCTCTGGATTTCTACTTTTTAAATAAATAAAAACAAATGTTAAAAAAGGAAAGAATTACACAGAGCTTTTTGCATTTGAGTCAATATCTGAACCTGTTTGAATTAGTTTCTCCTACTTGGAAACCACCCCATGAAAAATAGTTCATGTCCTTCATCCACGAACACTTGTTGAGGACTTTCTTTCTTTAGGGCCAACGTTATATTAGTTACATTTCTTTATTTGATATTTATTGAATCTTTGGATTCAAAATGATATCAAAATGAGGATATCATAATCCTCAATTTTCAGATAAGTAATTTCAAGTCCAAAGTAGCTCAGTAACTTTACCACAACATTTAAAATTCGTATGTGGAAATCTAGACCTGAATAGCAAATCCTCCAGATCTGAATCTCAAGTTCTTCCTACGTCATTGTGTTGTGCTTTACCTTTTTGATATTCTGCTTACAGACTCCATTGTCATTCAAGTGTGACTATGTCCAAAAATCATCATGAAAATATATATTGAAAGACATATTTGGCCAAAGTGCAAGGAATTAATATACCTCATGGATATAATCTCCTTCAGCCACCATAATTAAAAGAACTAAGTAATATTAGTAGATTCACTCAGAATATTGAACCCAACTCAGGGTCATAGAATAGTCCTATCACCACCCTACTCTTTGTAAGATTCAGTGCATTATCTGCTTGACAGGCTAATCCCTATGTTGAATTCTTTTGATCAGAAGGGATCCTGAACAGGATGTTTTGCCATCCAGAAAAACCCGCACCACTAGGATGCCAGCTGGAAACATGTCACGAAAGCTTGGCCACAGTCCCAAACCCAACAGTGTGTTGAAATTAGGCATATCATTTACATAGTTACTGCTACATACTTCTCAACTGACAAATGAAGATTCCTAATAATGTCTTCTGTGCACGTATACTCCTCGTCCTGGAAAATTCCAAATCATCATCAACAATGTGTAGCAGGCATTTAACTCTGAACATGGAGTGTTGTAAGGCCCAAGAATGTTTAATGTGTGGGAATGGGAAGAGAAGTATTATTTTTTCTGCATCAGTGGGAACTGCACAGCAGATCAATTTAAAGTAATGCAAGCCAGTGTTTGTAACCAGCTTTGGAACCAAATAAAAATTGTCGAGGAGCTAAACCCAGCTATCTGCTCTCTAAAGTCACCTCCAGGAACTGTCATGCTTCTTAACTTTCTGATGACAGAAAGCAAACATTTTATTAAATATATACTGTTTTCTGAGAGCTTTATGCAATATAATCTTAAATAAGTATTACAGTGCTGTTTAAAAATAGCTATTATTTTCTATATAAGAACTATTATAGTTTATTTCGTAGATAGAAATACTAAGATAAATCAGATAACTTGCCAGATGTCGCATAGATGTTCCCTCCACCCTTCTTATATCAGCCATCTCTCTCTTGGTCTTCCTCTACAAGGATCTTAGTCTCATCTGACCAAAAAGAAAAGAGCAAAAGAAATGAGACAAATATGTATTAGTAGTATACATGGGTCTGTCTCCAAACCTTAAAGCACATTTTAATCAAACTGTTTAGTTCAGTTCAGTGCTTGCCATACACCCGAACTTCAAACAGTCAATTATTTTAAAAGTATGAAAACAGATTCAGAGTTCAGGTTGGGCCATGTCCTGACTATACTGTCTAATGACCTTGAACATTATGATCAACATCCTAAATATCTTCCAACATAGACTATCCTTTCTTAATATGGAAAGCTACACCAGTCTCCATTTTTACCACCTCTCCTTTGTCTACATGAATTAAATTATTTACTCCCAAAATATATTTAAATTTTTTACAATCTAGTCTTTATGAAATTATTCTAATCGAATATACTCTAACACTGAAACAACTTATAAATGTCATAGGTTGTATATTATCTAATAAAAAAAATCACAAATATATGTGTATAACAGAATCGAAGGAAGATAACTTAAAATTGTATCTGTGAATCAGCATTTGCATTTGGAAGGAAATAGGTTAGTAACCTTAATCTAATTAAATATATCACACAAAATCACTTTAATTTTCTTGTTCAGAACTTCTCACAGCTTTCCTTTTACTCCTTCCAAAAAATGATCTTAAGAAAGCACAGCTTTGGTTTTGTCCTGTCAGTTAGTTATTTAACTTAGATTGCTTGAAACTTAAAGTTTAGAGTATGTTTGCCAGCCTGCCACAAGTCTGTGCAGACTTAGGGTGCTCTGAAAGCAACACAGAATTTGTGGTACTAAGGAAGTTATCACTCTACCACGGTGAAGCCAACCTGGACGAGTGCTGTGTCCCATTTATGTATGTGAATGAAAATTAGATAAACAGAACATTGTTCCACGCAGGAAGATAAAGGAATTTGAAAATAACTGTGAAGAGTCATAATTGAAGGAACTCAAGCTGTTGGGAATGGAGTTACTGTCACCAATAACTGGAGGATTTTTGTGTGGAAGGACACTTTAGAGCTGTTGTTTGAGACTTCAAAGAGCAGAACCACAAATAACCCGTAGGTCACCACATAGAGTGTCATGGGCTGTGCCCTGCACAAACCCATGTAGCACAGCGGGTAAATGAGAGCTGAAATTTTGCCCATGCTCATTTGGCCAAGCTTGGACTGAGCTCTGGGATGTATCATTTTTGGAACTGGTATCTAGAAGAGGGTGCCTTTTCTCTAATTTGCACAGAAGTGCTGTGTATATTATACAGACCCCGATATCAAGTTCATACAATAAAAACTCATTAGTTTTCATAAGATAAAATTTGCTTCCTTAAAAACTAGTGGGTTGTTAGACATCTAAGAACCAAAAGATTGGATAAGTGCTTAATATAAACTTCATTCTAATGTTGATCCTGGGAAGGACCAGGTCTGAACCTCTGTTTTGACCCTGGCAGCAGTAGTTGATGAGAGTGGGCCTAACTGGAATGGGTGGTAAATCAGGACGGGGCCATCCTGCATTCAATGAGTAATGCGCCAGGTAACAGGTGGCTCTGCAGTTGCAGCTGACATTACGAAGAGTCGGGCAAAGGTAACAGACACGTGGAGCATAGTCACAGGAAAGACAGCAACCAGCAAGCTCTAGAGATATAGCCAAATGGATGGCAGCCTACATCAGAAAAACAGTGTCTGCAGGAAACAGGGCTCCTGGAGAAGGGATCTGGGGACAGAGAAGCTTCCCCACTTCCTAAAGAAGATAATGACAGTGGAGATCCCAGAATAAGAAACAGTGTGAACAGCCGCTTTCTGATCAGGACTTGGATGTGGTCCCCGATATAAGAAAAACACCTAGCAGGATTCGTGATGCCTTGCGAGCCTTCCCATGTGCCAAACCAGAATTCCATTCATCCTCACCATCTGGGGCTTCAGCTGGGAGCAGTAGACACTGCAGGTGAGGGTCAAATGACACACCTGAAGATAACAGCCTTGTGAGAGCAGGAGACCAGGCAATGTGGAAAATGCAAGTGTTAGGTCATTGTTTGGACTAAATGGTCTTTGGTATTTTCCAGTCCTTAAATATTCTTGTTCTGTGAAGACACGTGGGCTTTTTCTTCTGCACTTAGTTTTTCCCTTTTCCCATTTACTTTATTTAAGTAAATCATGAGTGCCTTTTCTTCCTCAGGCTTTTTTTGCTCATCTTTTTGAAGTACAGAACTTAGAAAAACAGAACGTTTTGACATCGCCTTTTTTGACATTCAGTCACTTCAAGATACAATTTTTTTTTTAAATTGGAGGAAGGTATTTTCAAGTAATAGGCATAAAGGATGTTCTTCTCCCCTGTGCCATCCATCTGCATGTGTGAGTGAGGGTCTGGTTATAGCACAGGTTGCAGAGCAACTTGGGACAGTCCACAAGCCAGGCATAGAGGAGGATAGTGGACAGAATGTGGATGACTTTTATACAAAGAACTCAGTATATAAGAAGTTGAGAATTTAATGCCGTGCTCTTTAGTGCATATCAAAATGTCCCTTGCCAAACTTGCTATGTTGAAACATCTACACCATCCAAATGGCTCTCTATCAAAATCTCACCTTCACCTGCTAACTCTATAAAGTACAATAATTTCTGAAATGCTGGTATTTTGATTATAATTCTGTTTGACTACTTTAAAAATTTTAAAATTTAAACTCATTGCATAATCAGATACTTGAATTTTTGTTATAAATGACATTAGGATAAATAACTATGCTACTCGGGTGATGCATTTTGTCCCTTAATAGTTTCATCCTGATGTGCCCTGGAAGCTTGGCAAATATATACAATAAATTCATCATCCTTATTAAACTTCATCCAAATATTTAAAACAATTATTCATTTTAAAAATCAATTTAACATAATTCTATTTCCCTGAAAAAATTGTTTTATGTCTTTGAATGCCCTTTTATCTAACATGTAATGAGGTAGAAATTTTACATCCTAGGAAATACATATGCAATATAGAAATAACCCAGTAATGCAGACTTTTGTGTATGTTATAATAATGACCATAATTTATACTGTAGATGCTGTATAGGCATTTAAAGTCAAATAGTCAAAAGAAAAAGATGATGATTATTTCTTTGCTGCTTCAGTTTTCTCCTATGTTAATTTTTCCTTCTATGTTTAGCCATTTGAGAGCAAGATCTTGAAAAGAACGGGTTCCCAAATTCTAAGTAGATGCCCTGAGAATATGAGCCCAAAGTACGACTAAATGGTGCTTTATAAGTAGTAAGTAGAAAAACCGCAGTTCCTCAAGAGTAGACAAGGACTATAAACAATAATAAGATTCTACTTAGTACTTGTTGAATTCTTTATTTTAAGGATTAAACTTGTGATTATAAAGAAAGTGGAAAGTATGTCATTGTAAAAATTAAAAGAAAAATAAGAAAACAAGGAGGGAAGATGGGAGATAGGGAGGAAGGAAGGGTAGATCGGAAGGTATCACTATGCTCTTAAAACTGTATATGTGCAATACATGAAATTTGTTCCCATTTTATAAATGAAAAATATTTAAATAAATAAATGATGTTTGAACAGCAGGAGTAGACATTGGGGATGATCATTGTCAAGGGCCAGTCCCAGGACTTCTGCCTGCTATCTCCCTGTCATCACCACATGCTTTTCAGAAAAAAAATCACGTCCGCATTTTACATACAGAAAACTACAGCAGTGAGAGGTCTTCATTAAGCTATTTTTTATTTTGGAAGAAAAAGTCACTAGTTTTCTTTCTTTTTTGTTTTGCTATGGAAAATATTCTGATTCTGCAAAACCTGGTAGGAAATTCTGCGAACAGAAATAGATTGCTAGTTTTCCATTTTTCTATTATTTTATAATCTTGGCAGTATATTTATGTAGTTACATTGTAGGTGCTGTGATGTATGGCTGCCAACTCCTGCATCATTTAATCTGTTAAATAAACAAATATGAGTTTAAATCAGTCATTAAATAGCAACTCATTTAACTTAAAGATTTATTTTACTTTGAGGGTATCTCCCCTGTAGTAGTAACAAGCAAAATTAAACAAAAATATCCTAAATTATACTTTCTGTAGTAATCCAAAAAGGATTAATGTATATTATAAATAAAACCAAAATCTACATTGTGGGAACAGTGTTGTGGCACAGCAAGTTAAGCCCCCACCTGCAACACTGGCATCCTGTATCAAAATGTGAGTTCCAGGGGCCGGCACTGTGCCGGCCGTTGTGGCCATCTGGGGAGTGAACCAGTGGATGGAAGACCTCTCTCTCTGTCTCTGCCTCTCTCTGTAACTCTGTGTTTCAAATAAATAAAATGAAAATCTTAAAAAAAAAAAAAAAAAACAGAATGTGAGTTCCAGTGACTGCTACTCTACTTCCTATCCAACTTCCTGCAAATTTGTGTGGGAAGGCAGCAGAAGATGGTCTAAATGCTTAGGTACCTGCCACTCAAGTGGGAGAACTGGATGTAGTTTTTGGCTGCTGGCTTTGTCCTTGTCCAAATCTGGCTGTTGTAGCCATTTGGGGAGTGAACCAGTGGATGGAAGTGTTCTCTCTCTCTCTCTCTCTCTCTGCTTTTCAAATAAATAAGTCATTTTTTATTTTTTTTTCTAACTTTTATTTAATCAATATAAATTTCCAAAGTACGGCTTTTGGATTACAATGGCTTTTCCCCCCATAACCTTCCTCCCACCCACAACCATCCCATCTCCCACTCCCTCTCCCATCCCATTCACATCAAGATTCATTTTCAATTCTCTTTATATACAGAAGATCAATTTAGTATAAATTAAGTAAAGATTTCAACAGTTTGTACCCACACAGAAACACAAAGTGTAAAGTACTGTTGGAGTACTAGTTATACCGTTAATTCACATAGTACAACACACTAAGGACAGAGATCCTACATGAGGAGTAAGTGCACAGTGACTCCTGTTGTTGATTTAACAATTGACACTCTTATTTATGACGTCAGTAATCACCGAAGGCTCTTGTCATGAGCTACCAAGGCTATGGAAGCCTCTTGAGTTTGCTAACTCCGATCTTATTTAGACAAGGCCATAGTCAAAGTGGAAGTTCTCTTCTCCCTTCAGAGAAAGGTACCTCCTTCTTTGATGGCCCGTTCTTTCCTCTGGGATCTCACTCAAAGAGATCTTTCATTTAGGTCTTTTTTTTTTTTTTGCCACAGTGTGTTGGCTTTCCATGCCTGAAATACTCTCATGGGCTTTTTAGCCAGATCTGAATGCCTTAAGGGCTGATTCTGAGGCCAGAGTGTGTTGAGGACATCTGCCATTCTGTGAGTCTGCTGTGTATCCCACTTCCCATGTTGGATAGTTCTCTCCCTTTTTTGTTCTATCAGCTAGTATTTGCAGACACTAGTCTTGTTTATGTGATCCCTTTGACACTTAATCCTATCATTATGATTAATTGTGAACTGAAACTGATCACTTTGACTAGTGAGATAGCATTGGTGCATTCCACCTTGATGGGATTTAATTGGAATCCCCTGGTATGTTTCTAACTCTACCATTAGGGGTAAATATGAGTGAGCATGTGCTGAACTGTACATCTCAATACACTACTTTGTTAACTCACTAAATGCAGATAATAAGAGCCACAGCAAAAGGAAAAAAACTTCCAGGTTCCAGAAAATATGCTCTGCTTCTGTATGTAAAGTTACCCCCGCCTCATTTGTTTGGGGACCATTCCAAGGATCGTTCCCTTTAGTGGAATCTGATGAATGTTCATTCTCTTTGGTAGTATTGGAAGAAATTTTACTGTATCCTCCCTCATACCAGGATGGGAAGCTTTCCTGAAGAGTAGAAAACAAAAATAAACAAGGAACAACAACAGAATTTTTCAAAAACGTATCTCCAAGGAAGTGTGCAATGTTCTTGGTAGAGTTTCTTCAGTCTTTGCAGTACCAGTTAAATTTTCTGTAAACATCTGATGGATAGAAGGATAGAAGGAAGGAAGGAAAGCAGCTAATTTTAATTTTAATTTAATAGCTTTATTGAAATCTATGACTTCAGTTTCATCTTCTCTCTCTCTCTCCTTAACATCTGAAAAGAAATTCTCTCAGCCCATGTCTGAGTCATGATCTAATGTGATATATGTTGTTATTAACCTGCTACTGAAATTAAGTGCTGAAAACTTTCAATTATTTCTTATTTTAACTTAAAACGGACTTTCAGATTTATCTCCATAATAATGTTCTTCTGGCTTGTTGATATTCCAACTTGCTGTTTGTCCTGAGAGAGTGGGGGTGCTGCTGGGTACCAAAGGGACCAACAGCGTGTCTGCACATGTGCACATTCTCTATCTTGTGTATCTCAGCAAACAGAAAAGGTTGGAAACTGCTACCCGAAAATAATAATAATAGCTGATTTTTAATGAGTAATTTCTATGTTGCAGTCCTTTTTCCAAGAGTTTTACATGTATCATTTCACTTAATCCTCTCAAATACTAACCAGGCAGTGTTTGCTTTATGTTATAACCTAGTTAGGTAATTAGAAAACATCACACAAACTGTAAATACAACCAGTGTTCAAACCAAGGTCATGTAGCACCAGGGTCTTTGCTTTGCATCAGTACATTGAGGGCAGCTTTCCACTTTCCACATTCTATAAAATGGTAATTGGTAGTGGGATCATATTCAAAGCAACCCTAGTGAAAGAGTCTTCATTTACTGCCGTCACTGGGTAGTATTCAAGTTATATTACCTAGGACCAAAACTGAAAGAGAGAAATCTTGAAATTTTGCATCAAATTATTTTTAGAATATAGAATCATTCTTTCATAAAGGTATTGGAGACTATGTATTCCTTGTAGACTTGACTGATAGCGTTTCCCTAAAACAAGGTAAGAATGATATGTATATTTGTGCTTTCCCTCCAGAAATAAGAATGCTCAAATTGGTCTTAGAGACTCCCTAAAGCCCCTTATACATTTAGAGGAATAATCTCCTGTCTTTTAAATCTGAACCTTTCTAGAATTAGTGTATCTTGCACTTTCTTTTCAATCAGTGAGATCTGATTTTTATTCTTGATGGATCATTTGCATTCAGGTAATTTTCCTGTTTAGTTTTCCTCTCTGGCTCTAACATTACAAAAGCTAAAATTAAATGTACCCACTGAAGATGGTATTCAAGTTTAATATTTTTAGTTATATTTGTTTATTGAAACTTGTAAAACATGCTCTTCACTCAGATAATGTAAGAAGAACTGTTGTGGCACACCTGCTGCATAGTGTACTCTTCCTCAGCCTATCACTGATTCTGCGAAACAACCTCAGACCCCACCAGATCAAGCAGTTTTGTAGGTACTTGCCCAATCTTGGTGAGATTTCATTTGACCCCATCAAAAATCTTACTCTATTACAATCCTCCAATCTGTTATGAAAAAAAGAACAGAAATGCTTACACAGTATTTCTGCTTCCAGATATCAGATGTGATTTATTAGAGTAAAGCAGCCGACACAGTGGTCTTAACTGGCTTAGGAAAGCCTAGCTGTGCTTTCTCCTTAATCATGTTAGTAGGGATCTTAGTATTTAATTACATTTTGAGGGCATTTCAATAGAAATAGAGTGTTTTTAGTATTTTAAAAATAATCTAGAAAACTCTGTTTTTGCTTCCTAAACAATGAAATGAGCTAGGTTCCCTCAAACCAAAAACACTCAGAGATAGAAATCTGATAGGTACAGGCTTATAGTTTGAATTCTTCACCTATATATTTAACACACACATATATAGCATTTACGAAACTGTAATGACAACAAGAATGTTGATGAGTTTTGGAAAAAACTGCTATTAAATAAACCATAACAACCAGTAATATGTAGTCAGAAATGTATCTTTGTATTAAAGCTTACTACATGTAATTCTATTATATTTAATGTTTTAATGATGATATTTTTTAAGTATTAAGAAGCATAGTTTTCGCCCAAATGAGAATCTCTCTCCTAAAGTTAAAGGTCAGATGCTTTAATATAAAAAAAAAGTCATGTTTGCTACATTCTGATTGGGAAAATAAAGGCATACAATGGCTTTAGTTTTCTGGAACGCATGAAAAAAATTTCCTAAATTGGGTAAGATATAGTTTTGTTTTCTTAAGGAAACTTTCATAATGAATTCATTTGCCTATCTAGAAGACATACACTGAATTTTTTTCTGTATTTCATAGAAACAATGCTTTTTCATATCTTTCTTCTTAAATGTTTTTATTTACCTAAGATGAACAGATATTGTGTATTTCATATTTACGATTTAAGAGCATAATGATACTTCCCACCTACCCTCCCTCCTGCCTATATTCCCACCCTCCTTCCTTCTTCCTTTCTTATTTGTTCTTTTAATTGCTATAATGACATACTCTTATTTTATAATCACAAGCTAAACTCTCAACTAAATAAGAAATTCAACAAGTAGTAATTAGAAAAACCACTGTTCCCCAAGAGTATAGACAAGGACTGTAAACAATAATCAAATTTCAAAATGTCAGTTTTATTCATATGCATTTTTGTACCCTGTATATTATTTACAATAAATCAGGGAAATCATATGGTATTTGTCTTTCTGAGACTGGTTTATTTCACTAAGCATAATGGTTTCCAGTTGTATCAATTTTGTTGCAAAAGATAGGATTTCATTTTTTATGGCTGAATAGTATTCCATAGTGTATACATATCATATTTATCTAATCAACAGTTGATGGACAGCTGGGTTGAATCCATATCTTAACGATTGTGAATTGAGCTATAATAAACAAGGGGATGCAAGTAACTCTTTTTTTTCAAACTTTTATTTAACAAATATAAATTTCCAAAGTACAGCTTTTGGATTACATTGGTCCCCCCCCCCCATAACTTCCCTCCCAACCGCAACCCTGCCATCTCCCGCTCCCTCTCCCATTCCATTCACATCAAGATTCATTTTCAATTCTCTTTATATACATAAGATCAATTTAGTATATATTAAGTATAGAGTTCAACAGTTTGCACCCACATGGAAACACAAAGTGTAAAATACTGTTTGAGTACTAGTTATAGCATTAATTCACATTGGACAACACATGAAGGACAGAGATCCACGTGGAGAGTTAAGAGCACAGTGACTCCTGTTGTTGGCTTAACAATTTGACATTCTTGTTTATGGTGTCAGTAATCTTCCTAGGCTCTTGTCATGAGTTGCCAAGGCTATGGAAGCCTTTTTTTTTTAACTATTATTTAATGAATATAAATTTCCAAAGTACAGAATATGGATTACAATGGCAAGTAACTCTTTCATATTATGATTTCATCTCATTTGGGTAAATTCCCAGGGGTGGGATGGCTGGGTCATTTAGTAGATATATTTTCAAATTTTTGAGAAATCTCCATATTGTTTTCCATACTTTTTTTTAACTTTTTTTTTTAATGAATATAAATTTCCGAAGTACAGCTTATTGGTTACAATGGCTTCCCCCCCATAACGTCCCTCCCACCCACAACCCTCCACTTTCCCACTCCCTCTCCCCTTCCATTCACATCAAGATTCATTTTCGTTTCTCTTTATATACAGAAGATCAGTTTAGCATACATTAAGTAAAGATTTCAACAGTTTGCTCCCACACAGAAACCTAAAGTGAAAAATACTGTTTGAGTACTACTTATAGCATTAAGTCTCAATGTACAGCACACTAAGGACAAAGATCCTACATGAGGAATAAGTGCACAGTGATTCCTGTTGTGGACTTAACAATTGACACTCTTGTTTATGGCCTCAGTAATCACCCTAGGCCCTTGTCATAAGCTGCCAAGGCTATGGAATCCCCCTGAGTTCACTGACTCTGATCATATTTAGACAAGGCCATGGTCAAAGTGGAAGTTCTCTCCTCCCTTCAGAGAAAGGTACCTCCTTCTTTGATGACCTGTTCTTTACACTGGAATCTCACTCGTGGAGATCTTTCATTAAGTTTTTTTTTTTTTTCCCCAGAGTGTCTTGGCTTTCCATGCCTGAAATACTCTCATGGGCTTTTCAGCCAGATCCGCATGCCTTAAGGGCTGATTCTGAGGCCAGAATGCTGTTTAGGACATCTGCCATTCTATGGGTCTGCTGTGTATCTCACTTCCCATGTTGGATCGTCTCTCCCTTTTTTATTCTATCATCTAGTATTTGCAGACAATATTCTTGTTTATGTGATCCCTTTGGTTCTTAGTCCTATCATGATCAATTGTGAACAGAAATTGATCACTTGGACTAGTGAGATGGCATTGGTACCTGCCACCTTGATGGGATTGAATTGGAATCCCCTGGTATGTTTCTAACTCTACTGTTTGAGGTAAGTCAGCTTGAGCATGTCCCAAATTGCACATCTCTTCCCTCTCTTATTCCCACTCTTATATTTAACAATGATCACTTTTCAGTTAAGTTTCAGCACTTAAGAAGAATTGTGTATTGATTACAGTATTCAACCAAAAGTATTAAGTAGAACAAACAAACAAAAATACTAAGAGGGATAACATATCAAGTTGCTCATCAACAGTCAGGGTGAGGGCTGATCAAGTCACCGTTTCTCATAGTGTTCATTTCACTTTAACAGGTTTCCTTTTTGGTGCTCAGTTAGTGGTCACCTATCAAGGAGAACAAGTGGTATTTGTCCCTTTGGGATTGGCTTATTTCACTCAGCATAATGTTTTCCAAATTCCTAACAGGGATCACTTTTCAGTTAAAATTTAAACACCTAAGAATAATTGTGTGTTAATTACAGAGTTCAACCAATGGTACTAGAACAAAAAAAAATACTAAAATGGATAAGGTATTACATTGTACATCAACCGTCAGGACAAGAGCTGATCAAGTCACTGTTTCTCATAGTGCCCATTTCACTTCAACAAGTTTCCCCTTTGGTGCTCAGTTAGTTGTTGCCGATCAGGGAGAACATATGATATTTGTCCCTTTGGGACTGGCTTAATTCACTCAGCATGATGTTTTCCAAATTTCTCCATCTTGTTGCATAATTGTTATACTAGTTTACATTCCCACCAACGTTATATTAGGCTACCTTTCCCCCCACATCATTACCAGAATTTATTATTTTTTGACTTTTGGATTGATAGCCTTTCTAACTGGGATGAGATGAAATCTCATTGTGGTTTTGATTTGCATTCCACTGAGGGCTAGTGTTCCTGAACATCTATTCATATGTCTGGTGGCCGTTAGATTGTCATCTTTTGAAAATTTCCTGTTCATGTTTTGCCATTTCTTTTTTTTCTTTTTTCTTTTTTTTTTTTTCAGAGTTAGACAGAGAGAGAGATACAGAGAGAAAGGTATTCCTTTTCCATTGGTTCACCCCCTAAATGACCGCTATGGCCGGTGCGCTGCACTGATCTGAAGCCAGGAGCCAGGTGCCTCCTCCTGGTCTCCCACGCTGGTGCAGGGCCCAAGCACCTGGGCCATCCTCCACTGCACTCCCGGGCCACAGCAGAGAGCTGGACTGGAAGAGGAGCATCCAGGACAGAATCTGGCACCCCACCAGGACTAAAAACCTGGGTGCTGGTGCCGCAGGTGGAGGATTAGCCAAGTGAGCCATGGCACCGGCCTTGCCCATTTCTTAACTGGATTGTTTATTTTGTTATTGTTGAATTTCTTGAGCTCTTCATAAAATCTGGATAGTAACCCTTTATCAGTTGCATAGTTTGCAAATATTTCTCCCATTCTATTGGTTGACTCTTCACTTTGCTGAGTGTTTCTTTTGAAGTGTGGAAATGTCTTATCATGATGTAATCCCATTTGTCTATTTTTGCTGTGGTTGCCTGTGCTTCTGGTGTCTTTTTCAAGATGTATTTGCCTATGCCAATGTCTTGCAGAGTTTCCCTAATGTTTTCCTCTAGTAATTTGATGGTATCAGGATTTAGATCCTTGATCCTCTTTGCGTTGAGTTTTGAATAAGCTCTAAGATAGGGATCTTGTTTCATACTTCTGCATGAAGAGATGCACTTTTCCCAGAACCATTTGTTGAAGAGACTGTCCTTTCTCCAGGGATTGACTTGACTTTGTTTGGCTGTAGATGCATGAGTTAATTTCTGGGATTTCTATTCAATTCCATTGATCTATTTATCTATTTTTGTGCCAGTACCAGGCTGTTTTGATTATAACTGCCCTGAAGTATGTCTTCAAATCTGGTTTTGTGATGCCTCGGGCTTTTTTGTTGTTGTTGTTTGATATTGCTTTACTTATTGTGGGTCTCCTATAAATAAAGTAGTAAAGTTTTCAAAATAGTGAAGAATATAGTTTTGGGACCTAGATGCTCTATCAACATACATATTTATTGCAGATGACTTAGAAATCATATAATGAGATTTTTTTAAGGAATTTTTTTTCTTTTCAATTACTGGAATAAAAACAAACCAGAAAAGCCTATTCTTTCTTTAGTCTAATGGGAATTATTTAGTGAGAAAAAAATGAGCCAATAGACCTTTTGTCAAATTAATAACAGCATAAACCCGGCCTTGCGGCACCGGCACAACGGGTTCTAGTCCCGGTCGGGGCGCCGGATTCTGTCCCACAGCTCTCTGCTGTGGCCAGGGAGTACAGTAGAGGATGGCCCAAGTGCTTAGGCCCTGCACCCCATGGGAGACCAGGAGAAGCACCTGGCTCCTGCCTTCGGATCAGCGTGGTGCGCCAGCCGCAGCGGCCTTTGGGGGGTGAACCAACAGAAAAGGAAGACCTTTCTCTCTGTCTCTCTCACTGTCCACTCTGCCTGTCAAAAAAATAAATAAATAAATAAATAAAAGAAATTAATAATAATAGCATAAATGGTACCCTTCATAATCATAAAAGCTACCTTTCATTGAGTGCCTGCTGGGGACCAGGCACTGTGCTGAGTGCTGCACCTGACCTTCATTGTTCATAGCTCACTGCAGTGCAAGTCCTATCATCCTCACATTATAGTAAAGAAGCAGTCTCATATACTAGGTAAACAGCAGAACAAAAATTCCATTCCTAGCCCATGTGCTTCATTAGGTTGTGTACTCTCATAAATTATTTATACCTAAGAGTTCACAGAAGAACATGAAATAATTACAAATGCACAAAATGGAGAACACTTTCAAAAGAAAAAAGAGCATTTAAAATCAAATATTGTTTTCTTTAAAAATAACCCTACATGCATTTCTTGCAATAATGTTGCTATAAATAAAAGTACTTTCAGAATCTGTTCTGGAATTGCCTGGAAATTCCACAGTATATCTGTTTGATTACCCTCACTGGTGGAAAATCTCTGTCTGTGAGAGATGAATTTCATTTTTAGAAGCAGCCCAAAGGCATTTAGAACCTTGTTTTATGAGTAAGGAGATGATTAAAGCAGTTAACACAATGTTGCTCAAACCTCCTTAAAGAAAGCTCTTTATGTCGACATCATCATATTGAAGTCAACTATGGCCAAACAGTCCTTTGGTTTGGTTTTACACATATTCCCTTAGAAAAACCATGATTCTTCCACCTCAATAAATTTGATTATTTTTCTCAGCCATATGAATTTTCTGTGAATAATGTCATTGATTTCACAGGAATAAATCAGTATTCATTTCATTTAGATTTTGGTAAGTGAACTTTCCTCCATGTTGAAATTTCCACTGTAGACTTTTATTATTTATTTCCAAGTTTTATTAGAAACACCATATTACATCACCAGCTCCTATTTTTCCTCAAATACACATTATTTTGTCCACTTTACTTGAAAGAATGCAATAAATGTCAAGTTTTCACTGTGTTTGCTCATCAGTCATAATATGTGAGACATCTTGGCAGAAGCTTCTTTCACTCTTAGGTTGTTTGAGTTTAACTTAAAATGTTCTGTTATATAATTTTAATTACTCAGCAGTCCTCTTCCTAGTTAATCTGTTTAAATAGCCCAAGTCTGTCTAATTCATTATTTCCATAGGTCCCTGGGTTCTCCATGTATTTATATTTTAATATTTATGCTAGAGATATATTGAGGAAAACTAAGAATATAATGGAAAATATAAATGTACCATCCATCAGTAAACAAATATGAACTTTTTTGAACCATTTTAGACTTTTTGACAGTCAGAAATAATTTGATGTCTTCTGTATTAACCTCTTAAGTTCCCACTTTTATAATCTGTTACTACTTATATAGCAATCCACATGTGTGTGTATATATATATATATTTATTTATATAAAATGTATAGAATTGTGTTACTTCTTTCATTTACAAAACTATAACATATGGTATATTATTTTTCTGTAGCTTATTTTTTACTTAATCAATTGCCTTTATGGTGTCTTGAGGGAGGAAAGTTTTTAATACAGAAAAGATTAACCATTGCTAGTTATTTGTCTTTAAATTAATATCCTGTTTAATAGTTTTCATTTTAAGGCCTCAATTTTCTTAAGATTTCAAAGTGAGCTTACTTATCATATTTTTAAAACTAACAGTTTTGTAAATAAAATAATTTTTTGCTCTTAAACTAATATTTAGCTTGAACAAGTATTTAATGGATTACCATTCCCTAGATATTTGAAAGTATTAAAAGAAAATTAAACATCACTGTGGGAGGCAGCAAATGATGGCTCACATTTTTGGGTCCCTGCTACCCTTGTGGGAGACCCAGATATAAGTCCTTGCTCCTGATTCCTGGCTTTAGTTTGGCCCAGACCCTACTGTTGCAGCAGGCATTTAGAGAACAAACCAGCAGATGGAAGAGTCTCTGTCTCTCCTTCCCTCCCTCCCTCTTAGGTTTCAAATAGAATTACATAAACAAATTAACTTCGGAGGAGGGGGAGGCATTTAAAAGACTCAGACACAAAGGACTTGAGATTTTAATTACAATACTTATAAATATTTCATTTAACATTTTAAAATTATTTATTTATGTTGAGAGACAGAGAGAGATACAAAGACAGACAGAGGGTATCCATCCACTGGTTCATTCCCCAAATGCCCACAATGGCCAGCGTTGGACCAGGCTGATACTAGGAGTCAGGGACTCAATCCAGATTTCTCACATGGATGTCAGACATCCAATTTTGTGAGCCATCACCACCGTCTTTCAAGCTCTGCATCAGGAGGAAGCTGGAGTTAGGAGCCAGAGCCAAGTACTGAAACCAGGTATTCCAATATAGTTCGTGGGCGTCCTGAGTGGCATCTGAATCTATTGACTGAATGCTTGCCCCTAACTTTTCAATCAGGATTTAGAAGCTCATGGCAATCTGATTTGTTAGAATTATCCATTTAGATTTATTGCATTTACAGTGTTTGAATGCTTAGGGAGATTTTGTTGTGTTGGTGAACATTTGAAAGTCTGCTTCCCGGGTGTTTAAAGAGCAGATAAAGGCCAAAATCCAGGCACTAGGTCTGTATGTCAGATTGTCACTCATGAAAACTGGAGAGAGACACACTGCCATTTTTCCTGGCTACTTAACAACTCACCTAGGAAAGACATTGTTTGAAGTTCATGTGAACTTCATGAAGTTAATTTTACCTTTAAATTCAGTTTTACTAAGGTCTGTTAAAGCTTTTTGTTTAATATAAGATGTCTTATATTATTTATTGCCCTTTCAGACTGTCATTCTTCAACCACTCTGAATATGCTGTTTTATAAATTGTCATATAAAATGATATGATTAAATTATGAGGTCCAGCCTTTATATTAGATTTGATTAGTTTGGATCCTATACCCATCTCAGCTGCAATCAAGCCTTCTCTTTATGTAAATCAAAATTTTGTAATATTTTTAATAAATACCATATTTTCAAGATCTTTACACCTTATACTTACATATTTTGACCATTAGAAACAATGCTGAAAATACTCTGACTTATGTCTGTTACCATGCGCTAGAATTTGCCTGCAATCTAAATGTGGAAGTGTAATTATTCATTTATGGATTCTATTCACTTTTAGCTCTACTGGATATTGACAAATCAGCCTTCAAACTGGACAGTTTGCACTTCCACCAGGAGCACATGAGATTTCCAATTTACCCTCATTCTCACCAATACTTGATAATGTCAGATGTTTTAATTTTTCACCACTTCTGATGAGAAGTGGCTCCTTCTCATTATTCTTGTTTCATAATCTTGATTACAATTCACATTAAGTACCTTTTCATGTATTTATTTACCACTTGGGTTTTTTGTTTAGTGAATTTCCTTTCCAAATTCTTGCCCATTTTTCTTTTTGTCGTTTTCTAAATAATGTTATATATTCTAAGTAGTTATTCTTTCTTACACATATTATTATATATCTTCTCTTACGCATTTGACTTGGAACATTGAAATATATTTTATTATAGAGAAATTATGTTTTATATAGCCAGTGTATCAGTTTTATCATCTTGGGTTTTGTATCTTATATAGAAAAATCACTTCTTGTCCTAATGTAATAAGAGCATTCTTCAACATTTTCAAGTTTTTTTTCTTACATTGTCTTTAAATTATATGAAGTTTATTTTTTAATATATGGTGTAAAAAACAAGCCCAGTTGATTTTGTATTCATTTCCAGAAAGAATTTTTCTAATACCATTTATAGACCACGTTCTTATGCAGATTTTTTAAGTAGAAGAAGGAATTTTTAATTTGAGATGCAGAGGGGGAAACAGACAGATCTTCGATCCACTGATTCATTCCACAAATACCTACAACAGCCAGGGAACTTTAATCCAGATTTCCTGCATAGGTAGAGCCAACTACTTGAGCTATCGCCTGCTGCCTCCCAGAGTCTAAATCAGCAGGAAGCTGGAATTGGGAGCCAGGGTAGGGACTCAAACTCAGGTACTCTGATAGGAGATGCAGGCATCTTAACTGGTCCCTTAACCAGTAGGCTAACCACTCAGTCCTCTTATGCTGAATATTAATTCTGTGTCATATAACAAAATTCACATATGTTCAAGCAAGCTTCTGGGCTCTGTATTCTCTTTCACAGATCTACTTTTCATCCATCCCTGTGTCTGCCAACATTCTTGATTACTTTATATTTCTGTCATCTTATAGGATGTCTCTTCCTTCCTTGTTTCTTTTTCTATTGCCATGACTAATCTTGGACCTTTACTCTTCCATATGATAATTAAATCACTTTGTCAGCCTTCTCTCTCTCTAAAAAAAAAAGTTCTTAGACTTTGAATGGACATTGACAGAATTTATACAAGAATTTTTTAAGATGTATTTATTCATTTTATTTGAAAGGCAGAGTTACAGAGAGGCAGAGGCACAGAGAAAGAGAGCGAGCGGTCTTCCATCTGCTGATTCACTCTCCCAGATGGCTGCAATGGCCAAAGCTACGCTGATCCAAAGTCAGGAGCCAGGAGCTTCCCCCAGGTCTCCCACATAAGTGCAGGGGCCCAAGCACCTGGCCATCCTTTGCTGCCTTCCCAGGCCACAGCAGAGGGCTGGATTGGAGGAGGAGCAGCTGACACTAGAACCCATGCTCATATGGAATGCCGGCGCCCTAGGTGGAGGATCATCCAACTGAGCCACGGTGCCAACCCCATATACAACAATTTAAAGAACTAATATCAAAATAATGCTATGTCTTTCTTAGTCTATTAGAGTTGGTATAACAAAATACCACAAACTGACATAGGCAACAGACACTCATTGTACAGTTCTGGAGGCTGAGAAGTCCGGCAAGACAGTGGCAGAGTCAGTGTCTCATGACTGTCTGCTTTCTGCCTCACAGATGTGTCTTCTGCCTATGTCCTCACAAGGTAGAAGGGGAAAGAATCTCTCTCAGGTCTCTTTTATAAAGGTGCTAAACCAATCATGAGGCTCCACCCCTGTGAACTTGTCGCCTCCCAAAGGTTCCACCTCCTAATACCACCACTTTAGGTATTAGGATTTCAACATACAGATTCAAGGATGCATTCAGGCCCGTTATCCGTGCATTGGTCCTATTTTGCCATCCATTTTGATCTTCCGTAACAATGCATGTCTCAGACACATGCATGCTTTTGTTATATTTAGGCCTGTGATTCCCAAAGGTTTTATTACCATTGTGAAATAGCTTCTTTTTAAATTTTATTTTCTCTTTGCTGCTGCTGTGTAGAAGTACTGTTGATTTTTATGTTTTTGTCTCACGTACTCTGACCTTCTTGAACTGTCTAATTAGGTTTATTTATTTATTTATTTATTTGAAAGGTAGAGCTACAGAGAGGCAGAAGCAGAGAGAGATTCAGTCTTCCATCCACTGGTTCACTCCCCAGATGGCTGCAACAGCCGCAGCTGAGCCTATCCGAAGTCAGGAGCCTGGAGCTTCTTCTGGGTCTCCTACATGGATACAGAGGCTCAAAGACATGGGCCATCTTCCACTGCTTTCCCAGGCCATAGCAGAGAGCTGGATCAGAAGTGGAGCAGCCGAGACTGGAAACAGCGCCCATGAAGGATGCCAGTGCTGCAGGCAGAGGATTTACCTGCCAGCCCTGCCTAATTAGTTTTAATAGGTACCTTCATATTATCTTGTATTTTGTATTTAGATTATCAAATCCATCAATTATGTCAACTTTTTTTCTCTATCTTTCCAAAATTCAGTATCTTGTCATATTGCTTTTACTAGAACCTCCAGTACAATGATCAATGGTAAAGATTAATAGCTCTCAAAGGGAAAATGGCAAGAGGAAAGGGATGGACAGTTGCACTGACCCAAGGTTGTTGGAGCAGAAGGGGATTAAAGAAGTTGATAAGATCATATTTGAAATCATTGACCATGAGAATTCAACTAGACAATGGTAATGATGATGAATACCATTTAACAAGTGAATGTTACTACATTTCAGAAACTGCTAAATATTCATATGTGCATCAGAAACTCATGAGGAAGGTAACTACCAGTGTCACCATCTAAGGGGTGTGAAAGCAAGTCTTAGAGAATTCTAGTGACTTTCTCATGGTTATACAGCTGGCAGTTGATAAGATCAAACCAGGCTCTCTAACTTAAAACCCTCCCTCAACATTAGATAAGCAATTAGTTCTTTAGAAACAGAGGTAATGAATTTCAACTCCAGCATAGATCATTTTAAGTCAATTTTTTTTTTTCACTTCTTTTTCAACAATGTCTAGAATTATTTTCTCTGGAGATTTTTGTTTTCAAACTAAGATAGAAAACCATGGTTCGTAGATTCTATTTTACAAACCATTATTGATCACCAATTATGTGCTAGGCATGATGGGATTAAAAAGGACAACTGGAACAACATTTCTTCAGAGAGTTCAGTACACTGAAGCTCACAAATTTCAGGCACCATAAACGAAGTGTTGTAGATGAAAGTCCAAGAAGTCCAAGCAGAATACTTACGTGGGATAAAATCTGAAGAATAAATTAGATTAACCTTTTGTGATTCTTTCCAATTGATGATCCTGAAATTTGGTCTTTATATTTAGGTTTTTTGATTGCGTTTCCACTGATTCACAATAGTGAAGAAATGGAAACAAATTAATTATCTATTCACTGCAGAATGGATAAAGAAAATGTATTACATATACACAATGTAATATTACTCAGACATAAAAAATGGACTTTCATTATTCACAATAGCATGGATGGGCCTGGAGGTCATATGTTGAGTGAACTAAGCCAAGCACAGAAAAGTATTACATGACATCACTCATATGTGGAGTTTAAAAAAAAAAAGCTAATCTCATAGAAGTTGAAAGTATAATGGTGATAACCAAAGGCTGGGGAGGGAAGAGAGTAGGGCATGATAGGAAGCAGCTGATTAATAGATACTAAGTCTTAGGCCAATAAGAGCAAGAATTTCTGGGGTTCAGTTGATGATTCTAGGTAATGTATGCTATAACGAGTACTCAAACAGTATATTTCACTTTGTGTTTCTATGGGGGTGCAAACGACTGAAATCTTTACTTAATGTACACTAAACTGATCTTCTGTAAAAAAAAAAAAAAAAAAGAAAGAAAGAAATTATCAATTCCCAACTTGACTCTCACTGGGATTAAACAGGACAATAGGTCTGATCTGATTTCATCATCATTTTAAAAAAATCATCTATTATTTTTTACTTTATGTTTCTGTGTGGGAGCAAACTGTTGAAATACTTACTTAAGGTATACTAAGCTGATCTTCTGTATATTAAGATAATCGAAAATGAATCTTGATGTGAATGGAAGGGGAGAGGGAGTGGGAAAGGGGAGGGTTGTGGGTGGGAGGGACGGTATGGGGGGGAAGCCATTGTAACACATGAGTCGTACTTTGGAAATTTATATTCATTAAATAAAAGATTAAAAAAAAAAAAGAAAAAAAAAAAAAAGCAGGGCAGGCATATGGTGCAACATTTAAGTCACTGTTCGAGATGCCTGGATCCTATATCAAAGTTTCTGGTTCGAGTTCCACCAGCTCCATTTCCAATCCAGCTTTCTGTTAAGGCATACTCTGGGAGACAGCAGAGGATGACTTAAGTAGTTTTGTCGCTGCCACCCACATGGGAGATCTGAATTGAGTTCCAGTCTACTGGCTTTGACCTCATCTGGCTCTGGCTGTGGTGGGCATTTGGAGAGTGAACCAGTAGATAGATTTTTTTCCATTTTGTCTCCCTTGCCACCTCTCCCTCTCCCACTTCTGTTTTCAAATAAAATGAAAATAAGTAAATAAATAATTTTTTAAAGCTAGGAGATAGGATTTTAGATGTTTTCACCATGAAGAAGTCTGAAGTGTTTGAAGAAGTAGATATGTTTACACTGAATGGACATTATACTGTATATGCATTTATCAGAATATCACATGATACCCCATAATTATGTACAACTTTTTATTAAAAATTTTAATTAAAATGTAAAAAAAGAGAGGTAGGTTCATTTCTCTGTAGGCCACCCATGCACTTGGTGTTTTGCATGAAAAGAGAGGAAAAAAGACAGTATATTTTCCCTTTATGTAATAATTTTATGAAATATATGATTGCCACTTCAAAAGCCAAAATATCCCAATTTAAATTTTAAAAGACCATTGCTATTACAGATATATTTAATCTCTGAATTTTAGTTCTGCTGTACAAAGAGAGCATCATGTTAAAAGTAGATGTGGGTGGTTCTAAGATTCATTTGCATAATTGTTAGTAATGCAGAGCAGGGTGCAGGCATCAACTAGGAAATACTCTTTTTAAAAGGCCTGAACTCGCGCAAGCAAATCTTGGATGAATTTTACATCCTTTAAATACCTAAAATTTCTTAAAACTGAAGAAAAATGCCTTTAAATGAAATGTAGTCAAGTAAGACAACTCATCAAAAGGTGATATATTAAAAAAAATCTAAAACACTAAGATTCTTTAAAGTTAAGAGAAGTATATTTAAATTTTCACACATGTTGATAATTTTATTTGCCTTATCTTTCACTGTCAAATATTCATTTTTCTAAAAATCAGTACTTTAAAATTCTCTTGAGGTTTTTGGAGTAATTGTCCTTGTGTATGGACATATGGCTATTTCTGTTTCCTTCTCTTTTTAACAGCATACACCACACATTCTAGGAACAGCTTAACTCAATCCTCTGCATTATCTGGGTTGGTATTGATTGTGAGATGTCTTTCTAAGGAAGTGAGGGAAGTTTGACAACAGTATACGCATCATTGTGGGAGCTTTTTGGTCTTTAATGTTAGAAGCAACTTCTTTTTTCATGTGGGAAAAATAGATCTGTATCCCTTTTTATTTTAAACTTGATTTAGACAGAGTCTTAATGTGACTAACAAGTAATGACTCATGTACTTGTTGGTCTGTAGTTAATCATGGGCTTAAGACCCATCAAAAACCCACTCCTGTGAGATTCCTAGCAGTTGTGAGTCTTAGACGCACCCGTCTCCCTTCTCTGCTCTTATGTCAGGTGATCATTGTCTGATGACAGCTGCTGAAAGTAAGAACCGCATTGATGCTCTGCCCTTTACAAATGTTTAACAAGGCAACTTTCCCTGTTACACTGTTTTTGTCTATTTATTCTTACTACTGTTTCTTTCTGGAACCGTTGATGCCTCCTGTTCCCAAATAAACAATGTTTTTCCAAGTGTAGTGTCTTTGCAAAACAGAGTGAGAAATGATAACATGAGAGTCTTGATTAGACTACTTTTCCTGCTGAGTTCCTGCCCTATTAAAAATCCCTGAAGCATCATTGTTGGATTTTATAGACTCTTCTTAAAAATTCAGAGACAAAACTTTCAAAGGATTTAAAACAAGAAAAAAGAATGGTTTTTAAAAAGGAGTCAAATATGAAACAAAAACACTTGGGATGGAGCTGACCCAGAATGACAGAAGTCATAAGAAGAGAACATTTGCAAGCAATAGTGAGAAAGAGCATCAGAAAAGAGAGTGTTGTGCATGTATAGAAACCAGGGGTGCAGAAGAACTAAACAGAAAAGTCCCCATTGCTGCCTGCAGGAAAATTTCATGCTACAACTCATCACACAGCAGGCAGTGAGTGAGTATAAGAGGAGACCAGGCATCCGCCTGGGCTGCCATAAAAGATAAGGAAGTAGAGAGAACAAAGAACACAAAAAGCTGGAACCTAAAATAAGGCAGATTAAGAGGAGTGAGGACTTAAAATGTCACAGAAGCACAAGTAAGTTCTGAATAAAGTAAAAGTTGCTGCTTAAAGGAAGTCGTTAGTAAAATTGAATGTAACTATATATTACTTAGTGATTACTATTTTTATTGCTCAATGAATCTTAAGAATCAATAGCCTTAAAGTCATATGCAATATTTCTTCTTCATGTTCTCAGAATTTATGTGGGGAGATTCATCTCTGCCACATCACATACATGTTTGAAGATATGACTCAATTATAAATTCTGACAGATACACAAAATGGAGGGTTGAATTCTTCTACCAAAATTTTCACCTTGTGAATGGCATTCTTGCTTAAAGATAATTACTCCTGGCCGGCGCCGTGGCTCACTAGGCTAATCCTCCACCTTGTGGCGCCGGCACACCAGGTTCTAGTCCCAGTCGGGGCGCCGGATTCTGTCCCGGTTGCCCCTCTTCCAGGCCAGCTCTCTGCTGTGGCCAGGGAGTGCAGTGGAGGATGGCCCAAGTGCTTGGGCCCTGCACCCCACGGGAGACCAGGAGAAGCACCTGACTCCTGGCTTCGGATCAGCGCGGTGCACCGGCCTCAGCGACCATTGGAGGGTGAACCAACGGCAAAGGAAGACCTTTCTCTCTGTCTTTCTCTCACTGTCCACTCTGCCTGTCAAAAAAAAAAAAAAAAAAAAAAAAGATAATCACTCCTCATCCAGGATATAACCTAGAGCTTCCAACTGGGACCATCCTCAGGAATACCCCTATCTGTCTCTCATAAATTCTGGTGAATCTCTGAAACCATGCACAATGTCGGGTCTCCAGCAACAGGCAGCTATTAACAAGGATTCAACAGAAGGAGATAATTTAAATTTTTGAAAAATTAGATCATGTGGACTTACTTTCATGATTATTACACTCTTCTAGATATAAGTACTCCACACTTGCTTGGTTTTCTTGTCTTTAAAATAACAACAATGGCAAATCTGTAGGGTAATTCAGAGGATTAATATGACTTAAATTCACATTACTTCTATGTTCTGCAAAGACCCATGTTCACACCTAATATAAGCAAAAGAAAATCCTCTCTTAGAGAATACACCTTACCCCAGTTCTCTTGGAATTCCCACAAATAAATATACAACAATCATGAGCTAACATGAGCAAGGGAACAGCAAAACTAACAAAAGCCAAAATGACACCATTGAAGATTAAGAGATTTGTTTAATCTGAGTCAAAGAAAGACAGGGTCAGCATTGTGGGACAGCAGGGTAAGCTACCACCTGCGACGCTGGCATCCCATATTAGAGCACCACTCTGAGTCCTAGCTGCTCCACTTCCAATCCTGCTGCCTGCTAATGTACCTGAAAAAGCATCAGATGGCCTGAATACTTAGGCCCCTGCCACTCACATAGGAGGATAGGATGGAGTTCCAGGATCCTGGCTTTGGCCTTGCCCAGCCTGGGCCATTGCAGCTGTTTGGAGAGTGAATCATAAAATGGAAGAATTATTTCTCTGTGTCTCTCCCTCTCTTCTTTCTGTCACTCTGCCTTTCAAATAAAGAAAATAAATCTTTTAAAAGAGGAAAGAATACAAGAAAGAGGAAATAATCCGGAACATGATTGTTCGGAAATTTCCAAAATTAAGGAAAGAAACCAGTTATCCAATTGAGCAAATGTCTTCCAAAGTGGGTTAATAAAAAGAAAGAAAGTTATACCATCCACAAATGATAGAACACAGAATATTCCTAGAAGGAAAATATGTAACTTAAATAATGACAGAAATAGACAATAGCAACCATAGACTACAGAAGACAGTGAAACAATTACTTCAGAGTTCTGGGAAATAAATTAGTGACAGGTATAAGTGTATACCTTTGAAGAACAAAGGCAAAATAATGGATTTTCAGATGTGAATGGAATGGGAGAGCTTGTGGGAGATGGGAGGGTTGCAGGTGGGAGGGAAGTTATAGGGGGGAAAAGCCACTGTAATCCATAAGCTGTACTTTGGAAATTTATATTTGTAAAATAAAAGTTAAAAAAAGACAAAAACTAAAACTAAACAGTTTATTACCAAGAAACCCTCCCACATGTGTTTTTCCTAAAAGATGTTCTTCAGAAAGAAAGCAAACTATCCCCAAAAGGATGTCTTTAATAAAAGAAAGATTGATAGGCATAATTATATAAATTTAGACAAATAAATGGGAAAAAAGCTAATTGCCATAGAGTTAAAACTATAAGAGGATCATCAGAATAAAAATGTTCAAAGAAAAAGTTTCCCCAAAGGGAGATCTGAGATGTGAGAAAGTATGCTGAGCACAGAATAGACTCGTGGATAAATGTAAACCTTGACTACAGTGAATGAAGATAAGATTTACTCTCATGTTAGATAAACAACAAGAAAGCTGAGCAAAGGCATTTCAGTTGTTCATCCTGGTGGCAATCCAAGTGATGTGTTCACAGGTCCTTGTGTTAGCTGAAAAAGGGGTATGCTTGTTGATTGAATTTAGACTTTGATAACTAGACATGTTAGAAATTAAAGATTAAGGGCCAGCATTGTGCCAAAGTGGGTGAAGCCACAACCTACAATGCTGGCATCCCAGGTGGGCGCCAGTTCATGTCCCAGCTGCTGTACTTCTGCCAGCTACCTGCTAATGGCCTGGGAAAAGCAGTGGAAGATGGCCCAAGCACTTGGGCCCCTGCTACTTGTGTGGGGGATCTGGAAGAAGCTCCTGGCTTCAGCCAGGTCCAATTCTGGCTGTTACCCCTATCTGGGGTGTAAACCAGCAGATGGAAGATTCTCTCTCTCCCTCTCGCACTCTCTCTCTCTCTTTCTCTCTCTGTCTTTCCCTATCTTTCTGTAACTCTTTCCAATGAATAGATATATCTTTAGAAAAGAAATTAAAGATTAAAATAACATGATAAAAGAGTACAGTCCCAAAACTAGTACACAGGAAAACTAAGAAGAGAAAGAAATCTAATTAGCAAAAAAACAAAAGAATGCTGAAAGAAAATTGGGAAAAATCACAAACATACTGCTAACCTAATGAGCTAAAATAGATTAATCAAATTAAAAAGATCAACAGATAATAGATGTTTTAACTCTATTATAAGAGGCCCACATAATTAAAAACTACTTTATTGGGCCGGCGCCATGGCTCACTTGGATAATCCTCCGCCTGCAGTGCTGGAATCCCATATGGGCACTGGGTTCTAGTCCCGGCTGCTCCTCTTCCAGTCCAGCTCTCTGCTGTGGCCCGGGAAGGAAGTGGAGGATGGCCCAAGTGCTTGGGCACCTGCACCGGCATGGGAGACCAGGAGGAAGCACCTGGTTCCTGGCTTCGGATCGGCATAGCTCTGGCAGTGGCAGCCATTTGGGGGGTGAACCAATGGAAGGAAGATCTTTCTCTCTCTCTCTCTCTCACTGTCTAACTCTATCTGTCAAATAAATTCTAAAAAACTGCTTTATTGCTTAAATATTCTAATGATCATCTGAGTCTTCAACAAATTCTTGCTGGTGGAGGATTCTGCCTCAGTATCGATGGCTGCTGACCAGGGTGGTGATTGCTGAAGACTGGGTTAGCTGTGGCAAGTTCTTAAATAAGACAACAGTGAATTTTTGTCACATTGATTGACTCGTTCATGAACAATTTCTCTGTGGCATGTGACGGATGTTATTTGGTAACATCTGATGCACAGTAAAAATTCTTTAAAAATTGGAGTCAATCCTTTCAAGTCCTGTTGCTGTTTTGTCCACTAAGTTTATGTAATATCTTTACTACTACTTTGTTTCTGTTTGAACAATGTTCATTCACTGCATCTTCACAGGGGTAGTTTCCCTCTTAAGAAACCACTTGCTTTGCTGGTTCCTAAGAACCAACTCCTTGTTTGCTAAAGTTTTACCATGAGATTGCAGCAACTCAGTTATGTCTTCAGGCTTCACTTTTGATTCTAGTTCTCTTGGTATTTCCACCACATCTGCAGTTACTTCATCCACTGAAGGATTGAAACTCTCAAAGTCATCCATGAGATCTGGGTAAACTGCTCCTAAACTCATGTTAATATTAGTGTTTTGATATCTTCATCTCTTTCAGCCTTCATGGAACTGAAGAATTAAAACCTTACTCTAGATTGGGAGTTGGCTTAAGAGAAAATAGTAACTGACTTGATATTCTATTCAGATTACTAACTTTCTCCACATCAGCAATAAGGTTGTTTCACTTTCTTATCATTCATGTGTTCACTGGAGTAGCACTGTTCGTTTCCTTTGAGAACTTTTTCTTTGTATTCACAACATTGCTAATTGGCACAAGAGGCCCAGCTCACCACCTAACTTAACTTTTACATACCTTTCTCACTAAGCTTAATCATTTCTAGGTTTCGACTTTTAAGTGAGAGACATGGAATTCTTCCTTTCACTTGAACACTCAGGGGCGATTATAGGGTTATTTTAGAAACTGGCAAAAAAAATTTAGAAGCCCACCCCAAAAGGCCTGATTCCACTGTTTTTGTGCTTCAGAGTATAGGGAGGCCTGAGCAGAGGGAGCAAGATAGGGGAAGAGAAGAAGGTGGCGCAGTCAGAACACAACACAACATTTATGTGTTAAGTTAGCCATCTCCTATGGATGTAATTGGTGGCACCCCAAAACAAAATAGTAATGTTAAAGATCACTAATCACAGGGCAGCATAATGAATATAATAATAATAAAAAAGTTTAATAAAATACTGCAAGAGTTATCAAAATGTGACTTAAATATAACACCTGAAACTATGAATCTGCTAGAAGAAAACCTAAAAAACACTTCAGGACATTGGTGTAGATAATGACTTCTTGGATAAAACCCCGAAAGTACAAACAGTGCAAGGAAAACTAGACAAATTGGATTATTTTACACTCAGAGGTTGTGTACAGCAAAGGAAAAAGTCAATAGAGAGAAGAGACATCCAACAGAATGGGGAAAATATTTGTAAGCTACCTATCTAAGAAAGGATTAATATCCTGAATGTACCAGCATCTCAAAAAGCTCAACAATGTAAAGCAACCAATCCAGTGTAGAAATAGGCCAAGGACTTTAATAGACAGTTCTCAAAAGAAGAAATACAAATGGCCAAGAAATATATGAAAAATGCTCAATATCACTAGCCATCAAAGAAATGCAAATCAAAACCACAATGAGATATCACCTCACCCCTATCTGAATGGCTATTATCAAAAGACAGATAACAACAAATGCTGGACAGGATGTGGAGAAAGTGAGACTCTTATACATTGTTGGTAGGAATGTAAATCAGTTCCACTGTGGAAAACAGTGCAGATATTTATTGAAAACTGAAATGGAACTGCTGTATCATCCAGCAATTAACTACTGGGTGCATACCCAAAATACATAAACTCATTGTATCAACTGCTGTACCATGTTTATTGCAGCACTGTTCACAGTAGCCAATATAAGAAATCAACCACAATTCCCATCATCAGATGAATGGATAAAGAAAATATGGCATATATACACAGTAGAATACTATTCAGCCATAAAAAAGAATGAAATCCTGTCATTTGCAGTAAAATGCATGGAACTGGAGGACATAATATTGAGTGAAATAAGCCAGACACAAAAAGACAAATACCAGGCATTATTCCTTATTGGGAGCTAAAATTAAAGTTTTAAAAACCTCAATCTGAACACAGAATGTTGATTACTAGAGGTTGAAAGTGGTGGGAGGCATAAAAAAAGTTTGGATTAAAAAATAGAAGGAGATAGGTGTGATTCATTAATTGTGACAAAGATAACTAATTGTCGCTCCCCCTCTTCATGGAGGAACGACACAGGACCCTGCGCTGTTCTTTCATCTGCTCGGCCCTCCCCGGGTTTGCTGCTGGTTCTTCCCAGGTTGGCTACCGACCCTTCCACCTCCGTGGAAGGGCGGTTCCCCCTGCCACATTCCCCACTTCCGCAGGGGAGCGGCACACCGCCGGCCGGCTCTCTCGGGGGCTGCACAGGTGTTCCCCTTAGATGTTCCTGGTGCATGCCGTCTCTCTCCTCCTTTATAGTCCTCTTCCACCAATCCCAACTCTGCTACCCACACGCCGAGTACGCTGCTCTCCTCCAATCAGGAGCAGGTCCCACAGTTTATTGGTTGAACTGGAGGCAGCTGTGTAGAAGCTGTTTCCCTTCTCAGCGCCATATTGTGGGAGAGCAGATGCATAGAATAAGTCTTAATTCCAGTAACTTAGTCTAGTCCGAGTTGCTCCCAGTTGCTCCCCACAACTAATATGAGGTGTTAATAGGGGAAATGATGTGAGGAGTATATGGAAATTCCTAGTGGTACTACTTCACAATTTTTTTAGAATTTTTAGTTAATAAAGACACGGAGACATTAAATGAGTACATGCTGTTGAAAAAAAAAGCAACTTATAGATGTGTTCAATGCAGTGCTTACACAAGTCTTCAATTTGTATAAATGTGGATCAGAAAAGTATGACAAAGTAAAGACCAATGAAATGAGATGTGCATGTGCTAGAGTTCATGGTCAGCTTATAGAGGATATTGCATTTCATTTTTACTTGTGTATGGTTGTCTTTCTCATTAGTTAGGGTCTAATTTCTATGTAAAGTGTTAATCTATCATTTGTAATAATTGTATATATGTTCTCACAGAATAATGGGGAAAGATCTCCCCCTCCCTTTGGGAAAGGGATCCAGTTAACATTTATTGAAAGCTTAGTATATTAAGAGCACCATTTGAAGGTCTGTATGTACCAGCATTAAAATACAGAGCCTTCTTGTGAGATGGTCAGACCAGATTTCCTTTAGCAGCATTCCCACATGTGATTTGGAAATCTCCCTTTTTAGGCCCTTGCCTAAGTTATTTATGAAGAGCCAGGACCGTAGATGTTATTGTCATATGACTGGCCTCATATACATAATGTAGTTCCAGCAAATAATTTGCAATGCCTCCTTGGTCAATGCCTGCGCTTTAAACTAAAGCACTTAGAAATAAACAGGAATTTCCTAGTTTTGAGAGGAACATTACTAGCTCACATCTGTGATGCCTATAGAAAAGAGCAAGGCCTTTGGCTTAATTGTAGAGAAGTCTCTCCGACAGATTGGGAGAATTCAAGGAAATATATCAAACTAATGTGATATAACAAGAGGATTTCCTCTACCAATAATAAAAGTATAAAAATCTGGGACCTGTTACTCAATGGAGAGCAAAGCTCCTCTAGCTAAAAAACAATTTGCAGACTGACACTCATGCTACAGCAATTTTTATCCTGAGTTTTTGCTTTGTGTGAAAACTGCCTTTACAAAAAAAGATAGTGTATCTTATATCATGAATTTTCTAAATTTTGAAACAGAATATCAGTAGCAGAAGATACTGGTTTTCTCAAGCTCATCTGCTCTAAATTAAAATTTCAGGATTTTTTCTTCTGTTTAAGCAATAAAAAAGTATAGTGCCTTTAACAAATTCTATTGATTATCTCATGATTGCTAAGCCCATAAAATGGAACCATATGTGTACAGTCCTTGCAAAGTTAAAATGGGAAGAATAGGCATATGGACATCCCTGAGAAAAGAAGGGGGCATATTTTTTCCATTTGCCTATCCTAGAACTTTCCATATTGAGTAGAATTTTCCATCCTTGTTCATCTCTAAAAATGAAAAATAAAAATTGTAAAACATGTTTCTTTGCATGATACAAGCAAAAGAATAGGGTAGAGCTCAGTGATGTAATTACTTTGGGTGCAGTGGCTGCTGGGAGCAGATGAGGGCCATCAGAGGACATTGAAGTGGGGAAGGGCTATAAAGATACTAGAGACTTCTCTGTCCTAGGCCACATAGAAGCAAATGCATCAGGCTGCTGTAGTAGTTGTTTTTAATGGCAATTCCAGACAACTTTTCCAATATAAAACAAGGTTATCAAAAAGAGAAGTGGCAGAATGTTTGCTTCTGTTTCTGAGTGGCTGTGGCTGTGGACAGGAAACTTCATCATCTTCAGGAGGCAGGGAGTGGGAGTCACCAAGAGATTAGAAGAGATGTTTTGATAAGGAGCATGAAGGGAAATTTTGACTTATCCCCTCCCAATCTAAGCTACAAGGCAGTCGGGGCGCCGGATTCTGTCCCAGTTGCCCCTCTTCCAGGCCAGCTCTCTGCTGTGGCCCAGGAGTGCAGTGGAGGATGGCCCAAGTGCTTGGGCCCTGCACCCCATGGGAGACCAGGATAAGCACCTGGCTCCTGCCTTCGGATCAGCGCCGTACGCCGGCCGCGGCGACCATTGGAGGGTGAACCAACAGAAAAGGAAGACCTTTCTCTCTGTCTCTCTCTCTCACTGTCCACTCTGCCTGTCAAAAAAGAAAAAAAGAAAACAGGTGCCATGTTAGAATCCTATGAAACTAAATATTTTGCTGTTTTCTTCTCTCAGTAAATATTAACTTGTTTTGTGAGAAAAAATATGGCATTCTCTGTATATGAATTTTTCTTCTGACCCACCTTCAGCAAGAGTATGCTTAGGCAGATGTTTTTGTCCCAATTAATAATCATAGAATTATAGGTATTTATCCACACCAACCAAGACAGCTAACCAAGGTCAAGTGGGTAACCCACAGTCATTAATTCATTTAATGAATTTTTTAATAAAGCATTTACTATGTGCCAGACAGTGCTTGGTACAGTCAAAATAAAAGTATTGCCTCTACTCCAAGCTCCTACTTGCTGAAACTACACGAGGAAAGCCCAACTTTCTCAGGTTATCCCTTAGCCCTAACTCCACAACTCTTATAATTTTGGCTCTCCCAGGAGAATTTTCCCCCTTCTAGTCTGCTCCTCTTACTGTAATGGCTGAAGGTTCTCATTCTTTATGAGATCCCAGTCATCTATAATTATTAGTTATTGTGAATCATTTTCACTTCCAAAAGTATTTTAAGAGCTTATTTGTCCTGTAAATTAAATTGAAAATAATGTGGCTTAGAACATTATAGTAGCCTTTAAGATAACTAAAAACATTCTCAAATACTGAAATCTAAATAATCACTCTACAAAAGAGTGTCTTTTCTGGTCCCTTTAACATTCATCATCTCTGTTGACTCAAATGAATCAAAGCAATTATTCTGACACTTGAAATTTTACCTTTAATGTTTCCTAGGAAACACAGCTTATTCTCAACACTTACATTTTTGCATGGGGCCATTAAAAGAGGAAGTAATCTGGAAAACAGCCATGAATACACAGAATTACCCAATGTCTTGATGTTTTCCCATTTCTCTGTTGGCATACAGTGCAATAGCTGTCACTGTTACCTCTACAGGGATTTGGTTTTTCTTTAGCAACTTGAATGGCATTGAACTTTGATAGTTGGGCATAACATTTTTGTTAAAAGATATAGGCAAATTTTTCTAAGAGACTATGTCCCAAGTTTTTATTTTCAAAGCAAAAGAAGCCACAAATTTCTTTATAAATCAACTATTAAGAGTTAATACAAATGAGTTGCTCTGTGGCCTTTGTCTTGATTGACAATTCTTCTAGAATGAAATTGATTATTTTCATGATTCCTCAGGAAGATTGCCAGATCTGTCTTGACGAAGTGAAAACTAGAATAAGGATATTGTAAAATAGCATTACTCTTCTAAAAAATATTCTTTCATATAAAGGAAGAAAATTTTTCTTACAACAAGAGAAATTTGGGCATCTTACCCAGGTTGCCTTATTTGATTCCACAAAGCCACATTTTGAGGCTTGTATGATAACTTCCATATTTCAGAGTGTCAATTAATCTGAGATAGCAAATAACATGTACACATACCTACTATGTAGTTTGGCAGGAATCTGTGCTAAGTCTTCCCTGGAAATTGAAGCCCAAGCTCTAAAGCAATAGTGCACAGACTTCTCACTGTTAGTGGTTTCCTTATGAATGAAGAGTGATATATATTGTCTGTTACCTGGGAATACCCAGGAGAACACACACATGAACATCTCAGCTCCATGTGTTCTGATATAGGCATTTAATATGGAGCACCAAGGTCTACATTTAAAACAAACAAACAAAAAGACCTCCATCAGTGATTCAGATATCCATCCCCAGTTGAAACCACTAGACAATACTCTAACTTCAGTTATATGGTGAATTACAAGAATGCTGATCATCACTTCTGGTAAGCAATTCAGAAGCATGCCACTGAGAACATGATTTTTGGGGAGAGATATAGAGTGTAACAGGAACTTTTGAAGAGGAAAAGTACAACATATAATTAGATAGGTTCTTTAAGAGAACAGAAGCAGAGGAGAATCAGAGTTCTGATGAATATTAGCTGATTCCTTGAACTATTCATTTTCATGTACAGAATAATGAACTCAATTTACATGTTTTTAACCACTGAGTATATATTTATCCTACCCATAATAGGAATAGTAGCATTTTTATATACCAACAGTGATTTCCCTGAAAGAGAAATAGGAAAACAAATCCCATTCACAATAGCTGCAAAACATCAAATATTTAGGAATAAATTTAACCAAAGAAGTGAAAGGTCTCTATAATAAAAATTATAGAACATTGATGAAATACATCATCCAGAACACAAAAATTGGAAAGATATTCCTTGGTCATGGATTGGAAGAATTAATACCATTAAAATGTCTATACTAACTAAAGCAGTCAACAGATTCAATTCAATCCCTATCAAAATACCAATGATCTTCTTTATAGAATTATAAAAGAAAATCCTAAAATTCACATGAAATTGCAAAAGACTCAGAATAGCCAAAGTGATCCTTAAGGGCAGAAAAAAAAAAGCTGGAGGCATCACAATACCTGACTTCAAATAATACTGCAAAACTAGAGTAATCAAAACAGTATGGTGCTGGTATGAAAACTAGAACATAGACCAATAGAACAGAATAGAGAGCCTAGAAATTAATCCACCTGTATTCAGCCAACTGATTTTCACAAAGGTGCCAGGAACATATGTTGAAGAAAGGAAAGTATTTTTAATAAATGGTATTATAAAACTCGTTATATATATATATATATAATGAAATATATATATAATGAAATTAGATCTCTATCTTCATGTACAAAAATCAGATAAGTTAAAGATCTAACTGTGAGATCAGAAACTAGGACATTGCTAGAAGGAAATGTAGGAGAAACTGTCAAGATATTGGTGTGATGACTTCTTGGATAAGACCCAAAATTCAGAGGAAACTAAGGAAAAATTAAGCAAACTCAGAAGCTTCTGCACAGCAAAGGAAACAATCAATAGAGTAAAGTACATCTGAAAAAAATGGGAGAAAATGTTGGCAAGCTGTGAATCTGATAAAGGATTAATATCCAGAATGTGTCAGCCACTCAGAAAACTCAACAACAAAATGACAACCTTCTCAGTTAAAACATGAGCAAAAGACCTGAATAGACAGTTCTCAAAAGGAGAAATAGAGATGTCCAACAAATATATGAAAAAGGTCTAATGAATTGATTAAATGCTTCTAAGTACATTGAAACTGTTAGTCTTTTTTAAAGAATGATAAAAACGTAAAGGCCTTCTCCTACATATAAAATCATCTATATTAATTTTTAAGGGTTTATAAAGTGTTACAGGTCAAAAATTTCTTAAATCTACTCATAAAATATACTTCCTTACTTAAAAATTCAGTGATATTTATTAGTTGTGTTGGACAAATTCTAAATAACATAGAGTTTAATCCATTGCAAAAAATATTCTTATGAAAGTATATTCGAGTCACCCATATAGACAATGAGTGAGTTCCAAAAGTTCATTTCACAGCAAACTATTAAATTATAAAAATATTATTTGTAAGTATCTAACAAGCATTTGTAAAGGAGATCACAATATAATTGAAATGTCATGTAATTGCCCTGAAAAAATACTTGAATATAATATTTCTATAATTATTTAACATTATACAAACCAAGTCTTTAATTGGGTACCTCTTGGGTGTGTAAATGCATTGTCGGAACTGTCAGACAGAAAGCAAGTTTTTTTTAAACATTTATTTCTTTTTTTGAGATGCAAAGTTACAGGCAGAAAGAAGGAGAGACAGAGAGGTCTTCTATCTGCTGGTTTACTCCCCAAATGGCCAAAGTGGCTGAAGCTGGGCCAATCCAAAGCCATGAGCCAGGAGCTTCTTTCAAGTCTCCCACATAGATGCTGGGTCCCAAGCACTTGGGCCTCCTTCCACTGCTTTCCCAGAGCATTAGCAGGTAGCTGGATTGGAAGTAGGGCAGCCATGACTTGAACCTGCACCCATATGGGATGCCAGCACCACAGTATGGGCTCCAGAAAGCAAGTTTTAACTTTGTATGTTTACCATACCCTAAAGACACCACATATAGATTACATACTCTGTATTATTGACAATTTCTATTAAATGTTTAAAGGGAGATTATTATAAAGAATCACAAAGAAATACCAAAATATTTAAGAATAAAACCTTAAAAGAATGTTATCAAACTTAAATGAATATATAACTGAGGAGCCTGTTTGAAATGCAAGTTCCAGGCTGTAACTGTAAAGATTCAGCCTCATAAAATCAGAAATATCAGAATCTGTATTCTAAAATATATTGAGGCAGTAAACATTTCTTTATACTTGTTATGATTTTTGCTTGTTGTCCCAGCATAAATTTTTTTGACAGGCAGAGTTAGACAGAGAGAGAAAGACAGAGAGAAAGGTCTTCCTTTTTCCATTGGTTCACTCCCCAAATGGCCGCCATGGCTGGCGTGCTGCACTGATCTGAAGCCAGGAGCCAGGTGCTTCCCCCTGGTCTCCCATGTGGGTACAGGGCCCAAGCACTTGGGCCATCCTCCACTGCCTTCCTTGGCCACAGCAGAGAGCTGGACTGAAAGAGGAGCAACTGGGACAGAATCTGGCGCCCCAACCAGGACTAGAACCTGGGGTGCCGGCACCACAGGCGGAGGATTAGCCAAGTCAGTCGTGGTGCTGGCCCCCAGCATAATTTTTAATACTACATCCATTCCCAGTATAGTAATTTTAATGATAAATTTTGGTCAACTGAAGTTTAGAGTCCCTAGTAGTCCCCAAAGCTTCTCAAGTTATGTAAAGTGTGGATTTCCTAGAACCCTCCTCTCACCTCAGTCCCAGTCACTGTTAGCTTTGCTATGTGGTAACTCAAAAACTCAGAAAATTCAAGTGTTGTAGGAATCAGTCCAAATAAAGACTTCCTTTCCTATTCTGTTGCTGGGGAATCCTCTGAATCCTGTTTTGTCCTTAGCTACCATATTCTAGTGTTATAGCCATCTGAGGAGGTCATTGCCAACAGACTGGAAAGCTTGAATGAAAGACTCAGCATAGAAAGCAGAATATTGGGGTCTGACATTGTGGCAGATGAGGTTAAGCTGCCAGCATCCCATATGGGTGCTATGATGCAAGCATCTCATATGGGTGCTATGATGCCAGCATCTCATATGGGTGCTAGTTTGTGTTCCTGCCTGCTCCACTTCTGATCCAGCCCTCTGCTAATGGCCTGGGAAAAGGCAACAGAAGATGGCCCAAGTGTCTGTTCCCCTGCCACCCACATGGGAGACCTGGATTATGATCCTGGCTCCTGGCTTTAGCCTGGCCCATCTCTGGCTGCTGTGGATATCTGGGGCAGTGAGCCAGCTGATGGATGATGGATCTCACTCTGTCTCTCTCTCTCACTCTCTGTATTTCTCTCTCTCGTTCTCTCTCTCTCTCTCACACTCTCTCTGTAACTCTGTCTTTCTCTCTCTGTGTAACTATTTCAAAATAAATAATAAATCTTTTTAATAAACCAAAAAAGAAAGCAAAATACGCATGGGTAAAGATGAGTAGAGCAAAGTATTATAGGAGAAGATTACAAGTATACTGGTCCACTGTGGAGACTAGGATAATGAGGAAAAGAATTAACATTACACTGCATATGTGATGGGAATTATTGTGTGGGGAGGGGGAGAGAATTTATAGAAAAATGAAGTTCACTTAGCTGGAGCTGTTGGTCTCTAGACAACAGAAGCTTATGAACAATTATTAGGATCATTGGGAGCTCAACAAAAGTAGAACCATGAGGCTCTTTTTTTGTGGTACTGTGGAGGTGATCAGCTCCTTCAAGATAAACCTGAATGTCTGCCTCCCAGCCACAGGCCACCAGAAACTCAGTGAGGTGGACAAGTAATGCAGATATTAGGCTTTATAGGAAAAGCCTATGGCTACATACACAAACCTTTTGAACAAAGATTGGAAGGATTATGTGGTTTGAATCGATGGTGGGAATTTTCATCAAACAAGGTTTCTCCCTGAAGCTGGCTGCCTTGACCCACATTCATGTGCACCTGCTGCTGACTAAGGCACATTCCCATTATAGACCAAGGAGACCTGGAGAAAAAAAGCACAAATCTGTCCCAGGTTGTGCTGTGGATGCCGATAATGAGCATTCCCAGCTTGGCAACTGTATTCTTACCATACAATACAGATAGAAGGATATTCCAGGACTGAGTTACACTACACTACTATCTTAACCGAGGTTCCAAAGAGCTAGAAGTACCCTCCAACACTTCAAACTCTTTAAAGAAAGTATGCCCACATATGTTCTAACAAAACCCTTAAACAGTGTTGTTAAGAAACGTAGGACCAAAGCACCCAAGATTCAGTGTCTTGTTACTCCAGTGTCCTACAACAGAAATACTGGTGTACTGCTCTGAGGAAGTAGTATACCAACAAAAGTAAGGAATGGACTATTCAGTAACCTAAAATTGTAGCCAAGAGTTTGAAAGAGGCCAGAGAAAAATGCAAGGAACAGATTGCCCAGAAGTGCAGGAGATGTCTTCTGAGAGTTTCTATTTCTGAATCTGAGTTCTGTCAAAAATAAATGTTAAAAGTAACTAATAAATAAGACCAGGCTTCAGAAAAGAAAAAATCAAAACAAAAGACAAGTCAAAAAGGAAGGGAGGAAGTACAAAGGGTTGAGAGCAAACTCTGGCTGCACTATGACAGGCCCTAGGAGTATAGGGAAGTAGAGGTCCATAGCCAAAAATTATGACTTTTTTGCTGGAAGTTGGTGTGCAAATGTTTCTAAAACTATTTCTAAGATTAATTGAACTTCCTAGGAGATGGTTTATCTTGCAGCTGATAATGCCTTTATTTTTTCAAATGAAGTTGTTTATATCACATCTATATTGTCAAAACCCTGTCCATCCATCTTGTCCACACTACCAAAATAGAGCAAGACAGTAATATTTTCCTTGATAAATTAAGAGGCTAAAGTACTAACAGTTGGCTGTTTAGTAGGTATGCAAAGTCTGTTTTCTGTTTGTTAGTGGATACTGACAGGTGAGAGGAAATGTCTATATAACTATGTATTGAGCAGCTAATTTTGCATATCCTGATTTTCATTTAGTTTTTAAGCAAAGTATTTTCTCCTGATGTTCTATGTTCTTCTCAAAAGTCATTTTAATAACTGCATACTAGCCCAAGGTGTACATGTCCTGAAATGTCCCATCAACCATCATCCTTTCTTGAAACACTAAAATTCTTTTTCTCTTGAATTATCACTGTGCATAAGGTTTTTCCTTATATCAGATTATTTACTAAGGATAGATTTATATTGATATGATTTTTGGGTCAAGTAATAGGAATAGTTTTGAGGCACTTGAAACATCTCTAAAAGACTTTTAAAATAGATTTTTCATCTCTACTTATATTTTGCAATGTATAAGATTTTTTATCTCATTTAACTATTTTGATAAAATACTGTGCTCATTTTTCTTAATTCACTTTTATTACTATTGCTTTCAAATATATTTACCCATTATTTTCCTTCTTTTTTTCCAGCTGCATTACTGCTTAAGTACTCATTGTAATTATAAGGTTTTTCTTAAAGATTTAGAAGAGTTTATATATGTTGCTGTCATCATATTACTGGTTATGCCATAATTTTTCTAGGCAGATTGTGGTATACTTTTTAGATTATAGAATAATCCTTTGGATCACATAGAAATTTTAAATCTTTATTACTTTTGCTGTGAAATTTTGCACATATCCTATAATTCTAACCTCTAATTGATTTTCTGTAACATTATTTATATTTTATGTATAATTTGGAAACTATTATTTACAACTACTATAAATATATATTGTGTTTCCTGTTGGTGAATACTATGAAAGAAGGACTTCATCTTG
Source organism: Oryctolagus cuniculus (assembly GCF_051225735.1). Taxonomy (NCBI): domain Eukaryota; kingdom Metazoa; phylum Chordata; class Mammalia; order Lagomorpha; family Leporidae; genus Oryctolagus; species Oryctolagus cuniculus. The sequence goes on along the minus strand of NC_142871.1, from coordinate 99,523,225 downwards.
TTTTTTCTTCATAAGTAGCTACTTGTCCTACAACAATTTATCAATCCTTCCCTTCTTTACTAACTGACATTTCTTACACTGTAAGTAAAATTCTGTGTAATTCTTTCTAAGCTATCTCTTTTATTGTCTTAATTTGACTGTCTTTTCATATGTCATTGCATACCGCAATAACTATTACACTTTATGTTTTCATTAAAAACAATCTTTCAAGAGTTTCTGAAAAATCAGGATAAATGATTTTACGTTAATTGTAGAAGAAATTCTGACAATTTTCACCTGTTAAATAGGTTAGTTGAGGGTTCTTAGCAATCCAGAAAGACTTTTCAATAAAGTGAGCTTCAGGTATTGTTTTTAAGAAAAGAAGGAGGCCACTAAAATGATTAAATGTTCTAAACCAATGTCATTAAAAGAATAAGAGCTTAGTGGTGCCTTTCTCTGTTAATTATTTCCAACCAGCTTTCATACTGTGATACCAGTGGGGATGTAGGCTTTTTTTTTTATCCTAAGTGATTAGTACATACAATGAACCATGACAAGTAATTATCATGACCCTTGAAATTTTAATATATAGGAACATTGCCACAATCTTATTTTTAAATAGCTCTTCTAAATTGTGTTCTACTTAATCTTTTCAGTGACAAATATCTCTGAATTCTTAGCCTTCTAATCAATTCTATGCCCACCTGAGTGCAGGTTATATCTCTCTCTCTCTCTCTCTCTTTTTTTTTTTTTTTTTTTTTTTGACAGGCAGAGTGGACAGTAAGAGAGAGACAGAGAGAAATGTCTTCCTTTGCCGTTAGTTCACCCTCCAATGGCCGCTGCGGCCAGTGCACTGCGGCCGGCGCACCCCGCTGATCCGAAGCCAGGAGACAGGTGCTTTCCTTGGTCTCCCATGTGGGTGCAGGGCCCAAGCACTTGGGCCATCCTCCATTGCACTCTCAGGCCATAGCAGAGAGCTGGACTGGAAGAGGGGCAACCGGGCCAGAATCTGGCACCCCAACTGGGGCTAGAACCTGGGGTACCGGCGCTGCAGGCGGAGGATTAGCCTAGTAAGCCATGGTGCCGGCCCAAGTTATATCTCAATACAGAAGAAAGAGTTCATCTGCCCCACCATCTCTATTTGCACAAATGGAGAGACCTACTCAGAAAGGGGTACAAATTTACAAAACCATTCATAGTTCAGTCAAGACTTCAGACTGCTTCTTGCAAATAAAAGCAGTACTCTTACAACCCTGCACTCACAACTTTCATATCTTTCCATGCTATTGTTTGACTGCCTTATGAAGATGGAGTCACGGTAGTTCATCATCATTCAGAATAGATGTATGTTTCTCTTGTATTAGAAAATAAAAATATTCTATATTAAAGTCTGAGCCAGTAATATTAATAGAAATGAATTAAAAAGCCAAGATACTGTCTTCCTTAAGTACCTTCCCCAAGTGTGTACATTAGTTCATTTCTATCAAGAATTTGCATTTGTGAACTTTATTTTCCCTAAAACATTTTTAAAATATGTGAAAGAACATAATTTATCCACAGGAAGATTTTCCATATCCATTTAACTAGGTCTCTAGAGAGAATTTATCAACAGAACATATGGACTTTCTAAAATTAAGTAAACCTTTTTGGAACTCAAAGACACTTCTGAATAGGGCTGGATGCAACAAGGCATGGTGGTGAATTATTAAAAAAACAGGAGAGCAAAGGGATAAAGGAAACAATTTTGTGCCATGAGAGCAAAAATCTTTAAATTGGAATGTGAGAATATTCGTGATCTTTTAATGAGAGGGTCTAACAGAGAATCAAATGAGTTGAAGAAATTCTTATAAATATTTCTGTCATCTTTTTTTTAAATTAAAGGTGTCAGCTAATTGGAATATGCCACCTGTGCTTTACTTCAATATTTAGCATTTTCTTTTTTTAATTTGAGAAAATTCATATAACTTCACAATATTTCCCATTTATGCAATTAAAGATATTGAAGTTGAATATATAAAATAGAAAATTCCCAACACAGACCTTATTTTGTGACCATTGTTGTGATCTTTTAAATTCTCATATATTTTAAATTGAAACAACATTTCAGTGAGGAAGTTCTCAAACAAAAGGTAAAGCTATAGAGGCATAGCAGATTTTAAATCACTTGAAAGAAAGATGTAGGTGTAAGGGGAAAAGTTCCAGGTAATAAGATTTAATGGTTGTGAAAAATAGACAAAAACTGATAGTGTTCTCCAGAGAAAATAGCTTTGGGGCAGACAAGAGAAATGAGGTGTGATACTGAGTGAGATTTTAAAAATAAGGAAAACAAACAGTAATAGCACAAGAGTGAACAAGAATTAAATAGATTGAATCTGAGGACAGTATATAAAAAATCTCAAAACTTTTTCCTTGATCAATCTGATTGGAAATTAAAGCACTAAGAGAAAACTTCCAAAGCGAGCTTGACAATCTTTGTCCAACATCAGCTTGCTACCATGAGTGGGTGCTAAGGACAGGTCACAGTGGCAGAAGCTCAGATTGAGAGCCACACAGGTCAAGAGGATACTCTCCACTCTGCCCAGAACTCTCTGCTAATGGAAACACAGTGACTGGGAAAAGCAACATCCAAAGGGTAGTCAGTAGGCCAGCATGCCCCTATTTGGACTTTCCATAGCTTACTCGGTATGGAAGACAGAATTTAAAGCACAGGAATAGCTAGGAATCTAAAGGAATAGCTGGGAGTTTTCTAAAGGAATAGGCTGACTGTGGCTAGTGGAAAAAAGAAAACATTTGAAACTGTTAATCATTCCTTTAAGTAAGAGCAAAGATATATCCCCTCAGAAAGTCTAGTCTTTAGACATGAAGCTCCTATTTACTAGATAAAGTAAAAGGTGGTGCGAATAGGTCTAGGTAGCTCCTTACTGTTCAGTGCTACTGAATTTCTCTGATATGGGATTATACCTTCAACAAGAAAATCTACAAAATATGTGAATCCCTTTATCATGTACAGCTCAGTCTTTTTACTTGAATTAAACACATTACTGCCGTCCATTAATGACACACCTAAATTGCAGAAATACCATGTAAACATAAAGCTGATCTGATCCTTACATATGATACTAAGTTGCAAGATTGAATTTTATTTCATTCCTTACACATTTATATGAAAATTCTTTTGAAATTATTAAATTTAGAGATGAAGGCCGGCGCCGCGGCTCACTAGGCTAATCCTCCGCCTAGCGGCGCCGGCACACCGGGTTCTAGTCCCGGTCGGGGCACCAGATTCTGTCCCGGTTGCCCCTCTTCCAGGCCAGCCCTCTGCTGTGGCCAGGGAGTGCAGTGGAGGATGGCCCAGGTGCTTGGGCCCTGCACCCCATGGGAGACCAGGAAAAGCACCTGGCTCCTGGCTCCTGCCATCAGATCAGCGCGGTGCGCCGGCCGCATCGCGCTGGCCGCGGCGGCCATTGGAGGGTGAACCAACGGCAAAGGAAGACCTTTCTCTCTGTCTCTCTCTCTCACTGTCCACTCTGCCTGTCAAAAAAAAAAAAAATTTAGAGATGAAAAGGACTTTCAGTTTGATTTCTTTTTTATGTCTTCTTACAGGTGAGGAAAGAAAGCCATATGATTAAATCTGTGCATTGTTGCACAGTCAGTGACAGAGAGAAATCACCCGCCAGTGCATATAATGCTTACACTGAATATTATAAGAATTGCATTTTTATTACTGTCACCTGTGAATCATTCTTTTCATTTTATTTGAGAGGCAGAGAAACAGAGACAGACAGGCAGAAAGACCTCCCATCTGCTGGTTCACTCCCTAAATGCCCAGGAACCAGGAACTTTATCCAGGTCTCTCACATGGGCAGCAGAGATTCACTTACTTGCACCATCAGCTTCAACCTGCCAGGTTCTGTATTCACAGGAAGCTGGAATCAGGAGCAGAGCCAGGACCTGAGCCCAGGCGCTCTGATACAGGATATGGTGTTCCCACCAGTTTCATAACCACAGCACCAAACACTTCTCCCCTGAGAACCATTCTCCTGCCTGTCTTTCTTCCCCTGTTTTTCTGTTAATGTGTATAACTTCATAAATTAAACCCTTTCATTTAGAAAAACTCTTAGAGAAAGGAAATCGATTCTTGTTGGGGGAGGAGAGGGATATTGCTGATAAATTGTTGTTCCATGTGCACTATTTTCCTATTCATACTTCTTCCCCTCTTCATGGACCTCCTACTCCACTTACTCACATACCACTGAACCCAGACTTGGCTAATCTGAGTCTCTGGACAAATTCATATACAAGGAAGAGGAAGAGGATAAAAATGAAGATGAATAACAACTAACATATAAGGTGGTGAGTGTGAATGTGACTTGGTATTCAATCTGTGAGAATCAGATATAGAGATTGACTAGCTTTGCATCAGCTGATGGCCTCAAGAAGCTGAGTTACCAGTACTGATTCTCTTGCAGAAATCCAGGCAGGAGAAGTTTGTCGACTGGCATGGTGGCTGTCATTGAGTGTACATTAGGATTAAGTATCCAGTGCAAATCTGCAAAACTGAAAAATACTATGTTTTTATGTTGTGCTGAATCCAGAGTAAAGGAAAAGTTCTCAGTTTTGTTTGTCAAGATAGCATTTGCTTTTAGCAGTTTGCCTTCCTTAAAGATGGTGAGCTCATTCCCCACTAAAATGACATTACTTCCGGGCTGGCAGTTTTGCTGATGGCTTCTGTGCTTTGGAAATCTTGCCCATTCATTTTCCACTTCCCCATTTGGCAGTGTGCATTTCTGCTCTCATTCTTTACTGCAAGGTTCAAGTGATATGCTTTCTAATGACTAGTGCTCGAAAGAGGAAGAGATTAGAAAACAAACATGCAAGAGTAAACAGGTACACACCTGGGCAGTTATTGCAGATTATTTCTCTTACTCTATGGTGAAATCATCCCAAATGTTGACATGTAAAGCTTGGATCAGATCCAGAATCCTCATCATCACTGAAAATGGTTAATTACTTGGAGGAAAGCATGTGTGCTAGCAACCCAAGGCCATGTACTCTTGACAACTGAGTTTATGACAAATTTAACTTTTTCATAACAAACATTAATGGATTAGATCTGTTTACTAAAATATAGGTACTTCCACTAGAGAACAAAGCTCTCCACCCCCTTATTCATTCAGGGACCTATTTGCTTAGTTTCTGAGCTGCTTGTGATTTCCCAACAATCACAGCTTCTGTTTTCTTTTTTGTTGAATTTACCAGAAACGTTTGTCACCTTTTGCAGTGTTAAATGCTCAGACTTCATCATCATGTTAATGTGGTTTAAATTCAAGTTATGGCGCATTTCAGTTTGGCAACCTTGGACAAGTTGTCAAACTTCCCTGAGTCTAGTGTTGTCCTCTTGCAAGCAATAATGAGTCTTGCAGAAGTGCTTAGGGGTTTAATCAGAGTATTTTTTTTTAAATCTAGTGCAATATTAGACAAAGAAAAGACTATTTGGTCAAGTTTTAAAAAATCCTCCAAGGATATTTTTGTTGTATTTAAAAACATTAGATGGACAAAGCTATTTTTAATCCAGAAACTTGGGTTGGCTCAGTGGCTCAGTGGGTGGTACCTGTGGTGCCAGCATCCCATATGAGCACCAGTTCAAGTCTTGGTCATGCCATTTCCTCTTTAGCTCCCTGCTGGTGGCCTGGAAAGGCAGTGGAGGATGGTCCAAGTAGCTGGGTCCCTGCCCTCATGTGGGAGACTCTGAAGAAGTTTCTGGCTCCTGGCTTCAGCCTGTAGTGACCATTGGGAGAGTGAACCAGCTAATGGAAGATCCTCTTTCAGTGTAACCTCTCTCTATGTAACTCTGTGTTTCAAAAAAATTTTTAAAAATCTTTAATAAGAAGAGATAATCACACTGAATTATATATCACTACTCAGAAAGCTTCATCTTCTTTAAATGTTCTTCATTCATGATATATACATTAAACCTACTTTAATTTAGATAAAAAATTCCAACATGAAATGTCCGGAATATGAGCTACAATTTTAAATTCCAAGTGTATGTATCCATTTTCTATTTTGTCACCACCAGTAGACTTCAGTTAGTTTTAATTGATTCATTGTTGTTGGCAAAGAAACCTAAGGAACTCTCAAGTTAGCCTGTGTGGTAAAGTCAAGGATATTCAGGCCTAAAAGACTACTGGATCATCCCTAGAGTTTAGAGTAATAAGTGGCACCATGTCAGTGTAACTATTCCCTAGAGCAGCGGGAGCTGCTGGAAGACTTGGAGTGACAATGGATGTGCCTGTCCAAGGATCCACTGAGAGTTATCTGTAGGAAATGAAGAGTATGTATCCCACCTGTGTGTGATAAGTTTAACAAGAACAGAATTTTGACTAGAAAAAGAAAAATTCATTCAAAGGGTTACTATATTTGAATAGTGTTTTGTTACTTGATTTTCCAACCAACATTATGTAAATTTAGTCTATTTGCTTTCATGCTGAACCTTTAGACATTTTAAATGGTGTGGAAGGAAAGAAGTATATTTTCTTTCTAGGCCACTGTAACAAAAGACATATTAGCAAGACAAAAGCATACACATTTACTTAATATGTTTCCATGACAAGAGAGCCTTCATAAGGAGATGGAAACTCAAAGGAATACATCAACTTTATGTGTTTTTATGCTTACCTTTGAGGAAGATTGAGCAGTCCTAGAGAAATATGACTGGAAGTCACAAGGGTATGATCTAATGGTAGTGAACTGGGGAAAACTTAGCAAGACATATTTGTGCAGATTCTTCTCGTGTACCAGGTTTTCAGAGATCAGGTTGTCCCTTTTCTTTAGGTATAAAGCAGGCAGCACTGGAATGAGGATCTTAATGACCTGCTTCAAGTGCAAAGGGCAAGGTGACTGTAAGAGTGACCTTACTGCTTCCGCTGTTTTGTCAAGTGCCAAGGTGTCATACGTACTTCGGGTTAGAGTGTCTTGAACCCATCGATGGAGTTCTGGTACTTTAAGGTCAATGGCTTGGAAGTATTTACATGGGTATAGAAACTAGAATAGAGAAATGGTGGGTGTTAGTATGGCCTTTAGATTCATTACTAACTCAGTTCAAGCTGGGAAGAAAGTAATGAGAAATTTGCTAAAAGAGAATAATAAAAGAACTGGAGAAAAGGTAGGAAGGGGGCGTGTGTTTATTCTATTAGTGAGGGAAAGGGAAACAAGATGATTTTTAGTCTGCAAATGTATTAATTTATTAAATTTCCAAAAGTAGGTGCTCAGGATGGGGTTAACAAAAGCTCAACTGAAAGCTGTCTTTCAAAACCAGGCCACCCTGGTGAACTCAATCTCTCCAGTACGAGGAAGGAGGTAGAGAGAGCTGGTCTTGCATTTTGAGGCACCAGCTTCCCACTGGCACATCTTCCATTCCGTGGGCACTCTCTCTCCCATTTTGACTAGAACATATGCAAAGAACAATAAAAGTAGGTTTCAAAAACAATGTAAAATAAAACAGGGTAACTTCCATTGCTATAACTAAAGAAAGATGAAAGCCTTAAAGCGCTGAAGGGTACCTCTTGGTTTCTTTCCCAAGGAGAGTGTCCTGTGGGCTGAGCTGATGGGAGGGCTTTCCAGTCATTGGGAACTCCAGGAGAGCCATTGACTCACCAAGAACTCAGGCGGTTATTTTTTATATAGACCATGGGAGACACAGGGAGCCCTAGGAAGAATATAAGCTCAACAAGTTTCCTAGTCAAAGAAAATGGGCAAAACTCAGACCAAATAAACACTTCTATCTGACTCTCTCTTCCCCATTCAATAGAGAACACTGCCATTTCTGCAGCTCTGTGTTTTCTAAAAGGATGTGGAGCAAAAGGTACAAGAGTGATGCGTGAATCAGAAAATAGAACCTATTAATTAAATAAGGTAAAGGGGTTGAGGTTACTTAATCAAGAGAAGAGATGCTGAAAGGAACAACTTAATAATGGCTCTTTAGCAAAAAGAAAAAAAATGTTGCAGTGAAAATGTAGATCTTTTTTCCCCCACTGAGGCAAAATAAGATGTAACCAGAGTTGGCAGCAAGATATATTTAGTTTAGATTTGAAGAAGGACTTCTCAGTTACAAGCCATGTCTATTCTAATTATAAGGGGTGTATAGTTTGGCTGCTTAAGATGCATTCTGACTTCAGGGAGTTTTGCCTCTTGTTTTGAAAAAGTTTGGATAACTGTTGGTTAAGGGCTACATCTTTGACCCCTTAAAAAAAGATACCAGAAAAATTTATCAAATTACTTTTATATTGAACAGTTTTCCTGATTCCCCCACAAATAAATATTTCTAAATCCCCCTGAAAATACAAGATTCTATCTTAAGTATTTAAATTTTTAGATAAGGTTGTTTTTAATAAATTCTTCCTTTTATTTATTTTTAAATTTTTGACTTATTTGAAAGACACAGAGACAGACAGACAGACAGACAAATCTGTCATCTGCTAGTTCATTCCCCAAATGCCCTCAATAGCCAGGGCTGAGCTAGGCTGAACAAACTCAGTGTAAGTCTGCAAGTGGGTGGAAGAAATGCAAATACTTGAGCCATAACCCGCAGCCTGCCAGAGTGCACATTAGCAGGAAGCTGGAATCAGAAATGGTGCCAAGACTAGAACCTTGGTGCTCCAATATAGGATATGGGCATCCCAGCTGGTATTTTCACCACGGCATCCAACATCTGTCCCATAAAATGTTAATTAAAAAAAAAAAAAACAATAAATACTCAGAGTACTTCAAGGTGTTCATGGAAAAATAGGATTAAAAGATAAGCTTATTTTGGTGCAAAAAACTTGAGATGCAGGTATATTTTTTTCTTGATACACATTTTCCACAAGTTTTGTAAAGGCCCCCTGACTATGGATTTCAAAAATTTTGTGCTAAAATGAACTCTCCTTTTGATTCCATTTCCTGCACACTTTTTGAAGTCCTCTCATGGTGTCTGTGCTAAGAACTTGAAGATTTAAGCACAGCAGAGGTTTTCCTGTATGTATGCCTCTCTTGTGAACATGAACACACACATCCACACATACACACACACACATACACGCACAAAGAGACATGCTCAGTAAACTTAAAGTACCGTCAAAAATGTCCAACCATTAGAAAAATAACACAAATTCTACATCTGTTTTCAGGCCTAGCCTTGTTTAATTATGTATATAAGGTCCTGTATTTGAATAGTAACACATGACAATGAATCAAGGTTGAAAAGTAAGATCCATAATGTGCACAGACTCTTCCAGAAATCACAATCAGTAACAAGTTTCTCAAGTAAACCACAGTTTGCATAAAAATTTGAGAGCAAACAGTGCTGTACTCATGATTTGTTAATGAACCCCCCCCCCCAGGCTGTGGATATTAGATGGTTTTAGTTTTATCTCTGATAGATGTGACTTGAGACATAGAATTGGTCTTTGGGAGAAAATTCATTCTTTAATGTTAAATTATTAAAATTCAACTTCTTCGCACACCTCTTAAAAACTATGGTGACAGTGCAGAATTATTGATAGTTTTTATAACGGCGATTTCCATTTTATGTCTTGTTCCAGCCCCTTTATTCTTTACAGAAGAAATAGGTGCCAATTCCTAAAACAAATCAAAAAAATTCAGATTTCACCTCAAGTATTGCATGGCTATAACCCTGTTACTACCAGGTATTGTGCTTGCAGACTGATGTCACCTCATGCTCTTGTAAACTTCTTAAGGAAATAGAAAAGGAGAAAATCTAAGTGAGCTGGAGGGGAATAAAGAATTGGAACTGTGCTGTTGATAAAGAGGAGGAGGATTTCTCTGAGATGCCAACTCACTCCTGCTCATATGCCATCCTGTGGGTGACACTGCTTTCTAAGTGCTGTCAGAGAAGACGAGTGTGTCTGCATTCTGCTGGATTATTTCATCCATGGATCTTAGCAGTAAACCTTCTCAAATCTGTTGTCAGTTCCACTGAGGTGGAAATGAATTCTTCCTTTTTATATCTCACCCTTAAGTAAATCCAAAGAGTTTTCTTACATAACTACATCATTCTGCAATATTTGATTTAATAATTGTACTTCTATTCACCAAAAAAGTTTGCTTTAATATTAACAATGACATATTAAGGAACAGATTGAAAAAATATTCTAGCTTTATATCATTTACACTTGAAAAAAGTGAGAAGAATATAAAAATGTTCAATACTATAGTTTTCTGATCTGTGGGATCACAACTTTTCAGTATATAAGGGAATTAAAATGTAATTAAGTTTGATTCAAAGTTTTGAAACTAATATGTAGGGCTTTTTTGTAATATGCACTTTCAGTGAACTTACTGAGTTTTTGTACAGTTGACCAGCTCTGGTGATCAAACTGTGCCTGCAAAGGGCCAGGAGGAATGGGCAAGGGCCCCCCACTCAACCCCAGTGAGGATGCAGTTCCCAGGCATCTCGGGTGAGACTTCACATTCCACAACAAATAGGAGGGACTCCATGGAGGTTGGGAAAGCTGGTAACCTACCAGAGTGGGGTAGGAGACAGTCTCCCAGTGTCACTCAATGAGGACAAGAAAAGAATCCACATCCCCGTGCTTGCTGGGTCACTCCTGCCCCTGGCACTGATGCTCCCCTTGGGGTGAACGATACCTCTGAGATGCATCCTCAAGGGTTGGAAGTTTCAATATCTACAGTCACTTACTGGGCTGATCTGAGAAGCTCTAGGAAGACCCTACACTAAAGTACTTCCTTTCCAGATGTCTAATACTTCCTGTGAATATTCAATCAACCCTCTTCTTGTGCCCTGGGCATACTCCCTGGAGGAGTAAGACTTTCATGTTCATACACAGCCATAGGAATGTCTTCACTTGGGGCAGGAGGCTGAGGCACTCTAGAGGAGCCCAGCTCCCCAAAGAACTGGTGCTGCTGCTCATCTCCCCCAACATGTGATGGAGATGAATTGGAATGTGTAAATCTTGAGAAAGCATGAGGCTAGGAGAAAATACCAATACTTATTCCACCCTTGCTTTCCCTTTTATGTTATACATTTGGACTACTTTTAAAAGAATGGTTATAATAAGCTGAAAGACATTACAAAAAAAAAAAAAAAAAAAAAAACAGAGAACTGAGAACATCAAGGCCCTGCAGAGAATTTAGTCTGGTACAGAGTCTGGGAGATTTAAGATCTCCATTTCCAAAAGGTGTTTACCCTAAGAAGCAAGGATACACCCAGGAAGCTTGCTGCCTGCACTTTTTGCTCCACCCATCAGGTTCCCCTTAATGTTAGTGAATCAAATTACTACAATTTGGATCAGGAGTTCTGATGTTTCAGTGCTATTGACCTTTGGACCAGGTGATGCTTTAGGGTGGAATGGCCCTGCACACTGTCAGATGTTTAGCAGCCTCCTAGCATTTGCCTACTACATGCAGTGGCACTTCCACTCCTGAGTTCTGACAAACAATAGCATCTCCAGACAAGGCTGTATGCTCCCAAGGAAGGTGTGTGAGGCCAGGCAAGACAACCCTGTCTCTAATTGAGAACAGTTGATCCAGATTAAACTTTCTAAACTGAATCAGTGATGTCACTATGTTCCATAAAAAGTGGTACCGTGGGAACTGATACACGCTCTCTCTTCTTTTTAAAGATCCCTGCTACCCATTAGCATACTAAATTCTCCTCAAAGTCCTGCTTGACTTTGTTTAAACCTGTTTATTTAAGCATGGGACCCCTGTTTTCCACTAACATCTATCATTATTCTTTGGAGTTCTTTGCCCTTGAAACATTTTAAGGGTGGGCTTTGACTAGTGAAACCCAAAATAGCAGTCAGTTTGCTTTATATTTTAATGGTTCATTGTTTAAAAATCTAAACACAAGCGTTACAATTTTATGAATATACTTCAAGGCCATGACAGAGAGGTCTTTATATGAGAAAAAGCAAATTTCATTCATTCCAGAGCCTTGAGAACTTGGGTGCCAGTCAGAGCAATAGAGAAGAGAAAAATGAATCTGACAGTAAAGTTCCTAATCAGAAATTCAAAGGACATTGAGTGCTGGCTACCTTACAGTCCTTCACCCTCCAGAAAGTCACATTGAAGCCAACAATACAGCTAGAGGGGAGTAGGTGTTGGGCTGTGGACCAGAGAACCACCCAGTAAACCTCCGGAACCCTGCCTACGAATTGGGGACCTCTGTGGTGTATGCACCGCTGTGACACTGTGTTACTAAAGAAGCTCAAGTTAATAAGTGGACAGTACTGAAAAGAAACATTGTCTTACATCCAGAAAGGATGCATAGAGACCAGAGCTGGGAACCAGGAAGGCTTTGTGGGGAGCTGAAGGGCTCTCTTCTCTTCTTTCCTTGTATATTATCTTTCCTTTCTCCTTCTCTTCTCCCCTCCTCTGTTCCTGCCCCCCTCCTCTCACTCTCCCTGTCTTCCTCATCACCCTCCTTCTTCTCTGTACTCTCCATCTCCATATTTTCTTGTCTCTTCTTTCCACATTCTTCTTCCTGGCAATTTCACTTATTACAACTTCAGTGGTTAATGACACTGGTCTGCCCTTACATTGGCTTTGGTCCCTGATTCTAGATGAATTTTCCCCAATGGCCTGAGTGCCCATGGCCACCCAATGAACTGTTTGGCCTTTTGTGGGAGTTTGCCTGTGACCTAGTCATCAAACACCATGGAAAGAGGGAGCAAGCCCAGGATATTCATAGAGTACCTGCTTATTGATCTGCTATTCATTGATCAGGCTCTAAAGGGCCAAGATAGCTTTTAAGGAAGTCATGGGTAAAGCAGAAATGCCAAAATGTAGCTATTACAACCCACTGCAACGTTCACAACAGTAATACTGACAACCACATGGTCATAAAAACATTTGTTCACTGGTACATATATGTTTGTTGAATGCTTTCCTAAGTGCTTTTTGATCATTCACTCATTTTATTCTCATTATAAATGATGAGGAGATATGATTATTTTTCTCATCTTACAGATGAAGAAATAGAGTACCAGGGAAGTTTAGATCCCAAATAGCTGATAAATGGCAGAGACTGGATTTAAACTTGGGTGCCTGGCTCAGACTCTATGCTCTTAAATATTCTGCTGAACTCTTTCTCTGGAAAAAAAAATGAGAAAGTAAAAACATAACTTTAGACAATTACATGCCTTGATTTTGGCAAACTGTCCCAGGTGGGCATCCAATATTAAACTAGCCTGTAGTTATAGATTAATTGGGTAGTTTCTCTGTGAATGTCCATGCCCAGAATGGATGCACTAAAAGCTCTCTAGTAATTTATATGAATATCACTCAGAGTTTGCCTCTTGCTTGAAGCCAAGAGCCCTTAGTCCAGCTGATGTCCATCACAATCCAGGACTGAGTTCCAGATGCTCACTGAAGCTGTCTTGTGGCAGCTCTGCCTCTACCCCCATCTGCCCAAGAAAGTGGAGCCTGTCCACTGTGCTATGAGCTGCACTGCTTTTTTTTAAATTGGTTAATCAAAAAGAATGTTCTGACTCCTTTAAATATAATGGAACATCCTGAACAATAACTGGGTAGGGTCACCTAAGAATATCAGTGATCTAATGCAGATCTATAGTCCCTATAGCTTGCTCTATTAATAGGATGGCCATTAAAACTACTTCCTGAAGACTTCCACCACTCAGGTGTTATTTCAGAATCAAGAAACTCTAACCTTTAACATTTCCCTGACATTTACTTCAGTGAGGAAAAAGCTCAGTGCTCTTTTCTTTTTTCTATGTTCTACATTTTTGCTCCAAATAATGTTAATGGTCCCTCTCTCATCTAATTCCAGACTGTCTTTTAAAAATATTTTGCTTACTAAATTTTAGTCAGTGCTTTTGTGTTTGTATCTAATTTGATTTTATTAATATGTTTTTACAACACACTAAAATTTGGATAAATCAACAGTCTCCTTTAACTAGTGAGCCAAGGAGTTTTGCTAGCCACCATGGTATTTACCTAGCTTCAAGTAGATGTACTCTTGGGCTCTGTGTTTGAGTTTCATTAAATTTGGAACCAAAATTAATTTTCTTTCTTACGTACTTTTCTTATATGTTTGACTATAAATTCAACATTTATTGGAACACCTAAAAACATGAAAACAAACTCACAAGGATGTTGTCCTCCTGGACTCAGAGAATAATGAAAAGGGGGGATTGTAGTTTAGTTGACACAAGAGGTTAGAAGAGAAGTTTACACAAGTGTTAGAGCAATTAGCACACGCTTCCACCTCAAGACTGGATTCACACCATAAGGAATAATATGCTTGTTTTAAGGTCAATGTAACAATGCAATCCGAGTTGAGAGGAAAATAGTATTTCCAAATTCAAACTAGCCATTAATAATTAATAATTCATTTAATGACCTAACATGGATTTATGACCCTCGTATAATAACTTTCTTGGTTAAGGATATAAAGAAGAATTTTAAGTCATACGGCTCCCTCTGTTAACACTCTTGATACTGTTAAAAGATTTTCCTCCAAAGGGTGGAGAATGGGAACAGTGCCAGGGAAATTCATCTCCTTAGAGCTTACTAAATGGCAATGACATGTAATCAGCAAATCCCTCAAAAGATATCATAGAAGCCTCCCCCATGATTCACTCTTAAGAATGTCGTCATATTTGTGGCCATATTTTATGTAGAAACATTCTAAAGAATATAAGCATATAAAAATATTCCATCAATTCCAGTTGATTGTTTAATAGAAGGTTTCATCTTTTTTTTTTTTTTTGTCTTTTAGTTACCTACTATACATGGTACTTTAAAAAATTCATGGAAAGTAGAATTTAAAGGTGAGAGATTTTGGTGCAAAAATCTTTTGAAAGTCATGCATATAAGTATAATGCTCTATTTGGATATAGTCTTTATGTCTAAATTTAAATTTATAAATTTACAGATAAAAATTTGTACATTTTAGGTGATGTATAATGTATATTAGAATGACTAAATCAAGGTCTATGTTGGCTGGAATCTGTACTTGGAAGCTGGAGTCAGGAATGAATCTCAGGTAACCCAATATGGGATGCATGTGCCTCAGCCACCAGGTCAGACACCCACCCTGAAATATGTTATTTTGAAATCTTTCTGAGCCGTGCTCAGTGCCTCAGTCTCAGGTGGCAGATCATTATCTCCCCTTCCCAGATCTCTGCAGGATCCTTCTCTTCTCTCACCCTCCCTGACTCCTCCCTTGTAGGGTAAGAAGTGGCTGTCCTGGTAGCCCACAACTAAAGAATTTCCTAGAATGTGGAATTTATTAATACAGTCACATAGCTGAAGAGTAGTAAGAGGAGAGAGTACGGGGCCCCTTGCAGTCACTCACCTTCTTCTCCATCCTTTTTCCCTTGTTCCTTCTTTTTTTTTTCTCTCAGGATTGTACAACTTTGTGCTCACAGTCTGAGCCAAATTTTCATTCTTTTTTGCACTCTAAAAAACTTATTCACGTGAAAAGGTCAGAGAGGGACCTATTCAATACTTCTCCTAATTTGTCATTTTTAGGACATGATTCTATGCATCTATTTAATGACTATTTTTAAGAAATGTCTTATGATTTATAAATAAAGAGAATGCTTACTTTTAATATATAGCAGAAGTGGAGGGATCTACTGTTGATGACTATCTGTCATTAACCAATCTTCATAAGGAAAATAATTAAATATTTATTTCAAAAAAGTATGTGGATAAGTATGCCCAACACTCTGGATAAGGGTGTTCTCGTATAGCGTCCTATGAATAGATGCATTGGGAACTGTTGCAAAGTATCAGTGTATGTGGGACTGTGGAAATCTAGATTAGTTCACACAAGGAGCTCTTGGATTCAGATCTGTCAACTCAAAGGAGGTGTTTTAAAAATTGGCTCAAACAGGCTGGCGCCGTGGCTCACTAGGCTAATCCTCCCCGCATGCAGCGCTGGCACACTGGGTTCTAGTCCCGGTTGGGGCGCTGGATTCTGTCCCGGTTGCCCCTCTTCCAGTCCAGCTCTCTGCTGTGGCCCAGGAGGGCAGTGGAGGATGGCCCAAGTGCTTGGGCCCTGCACCCCATGGGGAGACCAGGAGGAAGCACCTGGCTCCTGGCTTTAGATCAGCGTGGTGTTCTGGCCACAGCGCGCCAGCCACAGCGGCCATTGGAGGGTGAACCAATGGTAAAAGAAGACTTTTCTCTCTCTTTCTCTCTCACTGTCCACTCTGCCTGTCCAAAAAAAAAAAAAAAAAAAGAACTTGGCTCAAACAGCTGCCACTTGCTTAAATGCTTTCTACCTCAACTAGTTGATTTTGCATGTTATAACCCTGAGAGCCACCATCATCAGAATAAGTCTACAAATAACCATTCATTTATGCATCCAAGTATTTCTTATTTAACCATACACTATGTGCCAGTTATCCTTCTGGGAATGTTCTGAGCAAAAATAGTCTCAGCACTTGCCCTCATGGAGTTTATGATACACTAAGATAATAGAAAAAAAAAGACAAGGGCAGGTGTTCAACACAGCATTTAAGAAGTCATTTGGTATGCCTGCATCCCATGTAAGAATCTCTGGATTCAAGTTCCCAGCTCTGCTTCTGAATCCAGTTTCCATGTAATATGCACCCTGGGAAGTACTTACGTCCCTGCCATCCATATGGTAGACTGAGAATGAGATCTTGGATCCTGCCCTTTGCTAAACCAAGCTCTTGCTGTTTGTAGGCATTTGAGAAGTGAACCAGCAGTAGAAGGTATCTGTCTGTCTGTCTCTGTCTCTCTGCTTTTTGAATAAGAAGTAAATAAAATGTTAAGAGAATTCCAGTAAATACACAATTAAAACTCATTATAATGGCTTTAGAAGAAAATATATAGGTAAAATAGCAAAGAGTGGGGGCACATGATGACCTTGAAATTCAAAGTTGGATGTCATCCAGGCTGTGATGAAGGGTGAGTCTGGGTAGAGGGAACAATCTGTGTGATGGTGGAGTTCACTTTGGAATTCAAAGAACCCAAAGGAGAGGTTGCAACAGGTGCCTTGAAGAAAAAAGGTGCTGTTGCTGAAGGTGACAGTCACTGACCTCACAGAGCTTTATAAACTAGGGCAAAAGCAAAGCCACCTAAGGGTTTTACAGTTGGTACAGTATAAAGAATATACTGCATTGGTGAAAAACAGAAGCCGCCATGCAAGAGAGACAGAGCAGGGAGCTGGAAGAGGCTGCATCTCAGCCGTACGGTGGATCCAGGAAGTGTTGTCAGTCGGGTGGAAGGATTGAGATCAGAGCTTGCTGGTCTCAGGGACTCACCCTCACTCATCCCATTGACTACCAGGGAGGATGAGAAACTCCTCTGCCTCACACAAGTTTATTGATTAGAGACACAGAGCTGACTAGAAAAGATTAATTAATATTACTGCTGTGAGAAATCATCAGCTCATGAAAAGCTACACTGTATTAAAGCCAGAATGCCTGCATTGTTCATTGCAAACCAGCTGCACAGTCCTTGCTGAGGTATCATCACTGAGGCATCATTTCTTTCTCTCTCTCTTTCTCTCCACCCTCAACCAGGCATTTTATTCTTATTTCTGGAAGTTGGTATATTTATAATTATAATAATTATTTCTGACCCTGGGAGTGGTTATTTAAACAACGGTCCCTAATGACTTCTTAAGCCTCAAATTATATTAAGACAATGAGCAATATAAAAAGGGTGCCAACAACCCTAATGTTCCTTAGAATTTTCCATTTAATTTCTTGGGTGAAAAATCCTCTAACTATAAAAGTTCAGAATCTTCTTTATATAGCATTTTGAAAAGAGAGAGATAAGGAGATTCAGATTTTTATTAAAAACATGTAGGGACAACTAATATATTAGCTCCAAGAACTGTCTCATTATCATGGTGACTTCTTGACTTTGAATTATTCTTACTACTGGAGTCAAGGATGAAAATCTTGGTTTAAAAAATAAAAACTGAAGTCTCTCAGAATGTTGACAGAGGAATTAAATTTTTAAAAATTTGGCTAATTTTGGTCCCACGGGGGAAAATTTATGGTTGTTTCAGCAGGATTTAGTGGTTCTTTATGAGCCGTGTGGAAATGCTAAAGCTTTCAGGATTCTGTAGTTTTAATATGTGGCAAATATCCCTGGACTAACTCCCACTGAGTTTCTCAAATGCTTCAACTATGACAAGCGAGCTGAAAAAATATTTTTGAGAGAATATAGCTTGTTCATATCTCACTTTCTGAACTGGTTTATTTGTTTATACTGCAAATCAAGGAAGCAAGTCACCTCTTACTTTACTGTGAATTGTTTTTGTCATGTTCTTATGTGGCTTTGGCGATCTAGTGCTTTCCACAAACAAAGGCTTTTAGTATAAAAGACAATGTTTTAATAAGCATTTCAAGTAAATCAGCCTCTCAAAAAAGAAAATGAGGTAGGTAGGTATGAAAATCTAGCTAACTTCCTCCTATCAGGAAAAACAAAATATTTAAAGATCGCAATGCAAACAGCGTTAATTGCCAACCCTATCAGTCTGTTTTCTTTCTTTTTATTTTTTATTTGACAGCTAGAGTTAAACAGTGAGAGAGAGGAACAAAGAGAAAGGTCTTCCTTCCATTGGTTCACATCCCAAATGGATGCTATGGCCGGAGCCATGCTGATCCAAAGCCAGGATCCAGGTGCTTCTTCCTGGTTTCTCATGTGGGTGCAGGGTCCAAGCACTTGGGCCATCTTCCACTGCACTCCCAGGCCACAGCAGAGAGCTGGACTGGAAGAGGGGCAACCGGGACAGAATCCAGCACCCATATGGGATGCCGGTGCCGCAGGCAGAGGATTAACCAAGTGAGCCACGGCGCTGGCCCCTGTTCTATTTTCTCTAATATTGCATATGCTATTGCCCTTTTTAGTTGAATTTCTATCTAACATTGCAATGAATGTGTCAATTGATATTATTTTAACTAAGTCTGTTGGTATTAATTTGTAGTCATCTATATGTGGCCAATACAAGTATTTTTCCCCATTACTTTTACAAATGACAGTTCTGGTTCCAAAGATATCTAAGAACTATTTCTAATGCCAAAAGGAAAGTTATTCAACAAACATTGGTTCCCATACCTGCACCTTATGCCTTCTAAGCATTAAGGAAAGAAAAATGTGACATGTGAAAAACTTAATCCTGGGACAAATATATGAAAAAAGAAAAAAATATCAAATTTACATGTTCAAAAAAAGTGTGCTATTTGTGACCTCTTCAAGCGACAAAAGTTGTCTCTGTTAAAAGCCAAGACTTAATGTTACCTGAGGAGAAACTGATACCTTCATCTTTAGTCTCTGACTGTGGCAGGTCCTTCCGTACACAACAAATTATTGTGAAGTTCTTTGTGATACGCTAATTTCATTACTAAGTCAGAAATGCCACTCTGCTTTTGGCAAATTATACAGGGCAAATATTTTATTGGGTGCTCTTTTAATTTAGAAAATAGATGTCTTGAAATATACCCAAAATGCAATGTACAGGGACTCTATGCAGTTGGAGGGACCCACCGAAACATCTGAGGAATCCTGGAGCTTTATCAGTGTTATTCACAATTGCTCTTGGTTCGTATGTCTATTAAGATCCCTTCTATACTGGAAAAATCTTAGAGTTCAAAAATGTTGTATTGGCATCTCCTGCCATAAAATTTTAAAGAAAATTCACTTATAATTAATTTTATATGAGAGAATGTATTATACACATTTTTCTATTCTACGTTTGCATGAGAAGCATTTGTTTTCTTTGTTTACTTATTTGAAAGAGAGAGAGAGAGAGAGAGAGAGAGAGATCTTCCATCTACTTGCTCATTCCCCCTATGGCTGCAATGGCCAGAGCTGTGTCAGGCCTAAGCCAGGAGCCAGCAGCTTCATCAGGATCTTCCACATGCATGGCAGAGGCCCAAACACTTGGACCATCTTCCACTGTTTTTCCAGGAGCTTTAGCAGGGAATTGGATTGGAAGTGGAGCAACCGGAAAATGAACCATCACGTAAGGAGTGCCGGCGTCCCAGGTTGCTATGCTACAACAAAGCCCCTTTATTTTTCTTTTCAATAAATTTCAATTTGGAAAAAGAAACCCCTATCTACATAGAAAGATAAGTAGATCAATACAGCAGATAGAGATAAATAGATAGTGGTATAAAATAGACTCTATGTATCTGGGAAGAAAAATAATTCTTAGTCAAACTGCTATGGAAATTAGATGTTAGAATGAATTACTAATAAACCCAGCACAATTTCTTATTCTGCAGGTGCCAATAACATTTTATTTGTGATTCTTTATTTTGATTTTTGAGCACATAATATTTGTACATAATTTTGGGATACAGTGTGCTATTTCAGTACATGTATATATAGCATCTGCTGATTTTTGGGTCAATTAGTATTTTCATTTATTTATGTTTGCAGCCTTTGAACTCTTCTTTCCTAGGTCCTTATAAAATATGTAATATGTTACTGTGAACTATATTCGCCCAACTGTGCTGTGGAATACTAGAATGTATTCCTTCTATCTGACTATGAATTCTTCACACAGTCAGCAAACATTTATTAAACCTTCTGTGCCAGGTACTTTTTTTTTCATTCTTCTGTTAAATTTATTTTTATATATTTGAAAGGCAGAGTTATAGAGAGAGAGAGAGGGAGAAAGAGAGAAAGAAATTTCCATCCAGTGATTCACTTCTCAAATGGCCGCAGTGGCTGCAGCTGGGCTGCGCCAAAGCCAAGAGTGAGAGCTTTATCCGGATCTCCCACACGGTCACAGGGGCCCAAGGACTTGGGCTATCTTCTGCTGTCTTCCCAGGCGACTAGAAGAAAGCTGAATTGGAAGGAGAGCAGCCAGGACTCAAATTGATATCCATATGGGATGCCAGGTACTTTGGCAAGTGTTGGAGATATAAGGATAAGTAAGACATCTTCCTTTGTATTCAAAGATTCACAAAGCATCCTAAGGCTAGTTTCCAGTTCTGAGTCATATGTGTAGAGCTATAGGTTGATCATTGTGATGGTATAGTTAATCAGTCTATAAATGATATCTTAAAATCCTAATACATAAATACTTAGTTGTAAAGGTGTAAACAAGTCTGTTAACCTCTCAATGAGTTGAGAAGTTTGATTTGTAAAATGTGGTAGTGAAACAACTAAGATCCCTTCCATGTTTATAGGCTTTAGCTGAGAGTGGCAGTTAACCAGTTGCCTGTTAATAGGGTGAGGAAAGGAGTTGAAAGTTTGTGTTCCTTAACCAAAATAAAGAGAAATAAAGTTCAGTGGAACAGGACCAAATGGACACTGTGAACCAAATGCCCACTCTTCCTAAGCTTCCTTCTTACAAGCACATAAAGTAACTGCCAAAAATCAAAACAAAACAAAACAAAATAAAAACACTGCTGGTTGTGCACAAGGAAATATCTGGCATAGTCTGTTATTCATTAAAATCCTAAATATATTGATTAAGAACATTGTCCTTTGGAATTACAGAACAACTCCATGTGTTTCATGTGTTTCAAACTGCGAAGTTGTCAGTTTACAATCCTGCAGTGGTGCTAGAAATCTAGTAGGATAGAAGGAAGTAACTCGAGAGGAATATCCAGACATTAAAATCCCGACATTAAAAATCCTCATTTTATCCGGGGTGATCCAAAATGTGTGTAGTGTAGAGGCCGGTACTAAGGCATAGTGGGTAAAGCCGTTACCTGGGACGCTGGCATCCTCTATGGGTGCCTGTTTGTATCTGTGTGCTCCACCTGTGATCCAGCTCCCTATTAATGTGCCTGGGAAAAGTAGAGGGAGCAGACCCAAGTGTTTGGGCCCCTGCCACCCACGTGGGAGACGCAGGGTGAAGCTCCTGGCTCCTGGCTTCGACCTGGCCCAAAACTGACTGTTGTAGCCATTTGTGGAGTAAATCAGTGGATAGAAGATCTCTTTCTCTTCTCTCCTTCTCTCTCTGTAACTCACTTTCAAAATAAATAAATAGATCTTTTTAAAATTGTGTATAATTTGTTAAATTAGATGGCAAAATGTATAAAGAATACTAAGAAAGCTATTTGATAGATGTTAATATTGGATACAGTCTTGTGATAGGAAATACAATGGTTAATAACTACATTTTATCCAGTTTTTTATGTAGATGAAACTTGTACAATTTAATCTGCCTTCTTTTTGCCATAACTGTCAGGAAGTTGCTTGTAAGAGTTGGTGCTTGTTCACAATAACTGGTAACTAGTTGTGTTCTGCTCCTTTTCTTACATTATATTTTATTTTTCGATGTTGATCTCACACTAATAATGATCAATTTTTTAAACTTTCTTTAATCATTTTGGCAAAAGGTAGAATATAAAAGGAAAAATAAATGTATACCAGAGTGGGAGTTTAGCCTAGTGGTTAAGACACTTATTTCTGACATATCAGGGTACCTGAGGACTCAAGCTCAGATTAGGCTCCTAATTCCCACACATCCTGGTAATGCAGACCCTAGGGGCCAAAGAGGATGGCTGCAGTAGTTAGGTTCCTGACACCTGTATGGGAGGCATGGATTGAGTTCCTGGTTCCCAGCTTCAGCCCTAGCCCAGTCCTGGCCATTGTGGGCATTTGCGGAGTAAATCTGTAGGTGGGAGCTCTTTTTTTTTTAAAGATTTATTTATTTATTTGAAAGTCAGAGTTACACAAAGAGAGGAGAGGCAGAGAGAGAGAGAGAGAGGTCTTCCACCTGCCAGTTCATTCCTCAGTTGGCAACAATGGCTAGAGCTGCCCCGATCCAAAGCCAGGAGCCAGGAGCCTCCTCCAGATCTCCCACGTGGGTGTAGGGGCCCAAGGACTTGGGCCATCTTCTACTGATTTCCCAGGCCATAGCAGAGACCTGGATCGGAAGTAGAGCAGCCGGGACTTGAACCGGCACCCAAATGGGATGCCAGCACTAGAGGCTACAGCACTACCTGCTACACCACAGCGCCAGCCCTGGGAGCTATTTATATGTCTGTCTGTGCCTCTCAAATGAATACATTTTTAAAAAATTTATTTGAGAGGTAGAGTTACAGAGAGAGGGAGAGAGAGAGAAAGAGGTCTTCCATCTGTTTGTTCACTCCCCAAATGGCCACAATGGCTGGAGTTGGGCCAATCCAAAACCAGGAGCCAGGAGCTTCCTCTGGATCTCCCACATAGGTGCAGGGGCCCAAGTACTTGGGCCATCTTCCCACTGTTTTCCTAGGCCATTAAAAGAGAGTTGGATCAGAAGAGGGGTAGCCAGGACACAAATTGGTGCCCATATGGGCTTCCAGCACCGAAGGTGGAGGCTTATCCTGTTATGTGCTAGTGCAACTTCATATATAACTTTTTTTAAAAACATGTACCTTTGAGTCATCATACAGTTAAATATTAATTAATTGAGGGAGAGTTTCGAAATAAAGTAAACAAAGGGAAAAAGACATCAACCAGTTTATTAAAATATTTTTTTTAAAAAATCAAGGTCATCCAACAGGAGCAACTATGTTTTATTACCTTAAAACTTAAAAAGGAAGGCATTTTTCTTTAAATACAAATCATGTCACAAAAAATTGATCATTCATTTGGTTTTTGTGTATTTTACATGATCTTGATTTTCTAAGTCATCTTGAAAACAAACAGAGCATCTGAACGATGTTTGCTGTTAACTAAGTAATAAACCACAAGGACTTCACTATTTTTTATTGAGGTTATTAATATAGCTAATCACCTTAGTTAAGACATATGTAAGACATATAGATATATGTAAGACATATGGGTATTGCAGAAAAAAAAACTTTGCCAGTGGTCCTTGAAATAAGGTTAAATAGATCTAATACATGTTAACCTTTAATTAACCATATGTACTACTACATGGTAATGTTGCTTACATTAATTGCTTTCATAAGTTAATTACTGCAACACACTTTGGCTTCTGTTCAATTAAAACTTAACAAATGTTCACACCAGCTGTGGAAGTGATTGAAGGCAGTAAGTGAATCAGTAAACCATTGGTTTATTTGTTTAAATTAAATCTGCTATCTCAAGCTGTCCTGTGACTTAATACATTAGAAGAGACACTTGGGAATCAATGATCATGCAATTGCTATTTTAATCGTTGTTTAGTCCTGCTTATTTAATAGATACATTGAACTTTCACATTTGTTTGCTAACTGCTCTGCATAAGTGAGTGGGTCATCATGGCCTGTGGTTCACTTTTATTGTGATGGAGTCGCTCTTTACTTTTTTTTTTATTTAGTAAATATAAATTTTCAAAGTACAGTTAATGGATTACAATGGCTCACCCCCCCATAATTTCCCTCCCACTCACACCCCTCCCATCTCCTGCTCCCTTTCCCATTCCATTCACATCAAGATTCATTTTCAGGAATTGCTCTTTACTTTCATGTATTCAGATATATCTCTAGTCCTTGTACAGAAACATATAGACTTTAATGTCTGATGTCTTTGATGGCCCACTTTATCTGGATACTAAAGTTTATTTGAAGAAACTTGGATAGATAAATAACATTTTAAGTAATAGAACTCATTTTTAAATGAAATCAGTTTCTCAGTCTGTGGCATGTTTGGCAATATAATCTGCTAATGTTACAATGAAAATATCTCATCTGAAAACCTATATTTTTAAAAATTGCTATTTAATCACTTGTAGAGAATGACATTCCAAGATGTCTTGTTAAATGTAGTGTTTTGAACACATGCATTAGCCTCTGATCCCCTTCTGAAATCCCAATAATTATAAAGAGTTATTTTTTAAAAGATCCTAAATTACTAGGACTCTGGAAATAAAAGAGAGAATACAAACAACTCTGGGAGGCATTTGGGCAGGTGTGAACCAACTTAGCACAGCCT
The DNA here is from genome assembly GCF_051225735.1 of Oryctolagus cuniculus. NCBI lineage: Eukaryota > Metazoa > Chordata > Mammalia > Lagomorpha > Leporidae > Oryctolagus > Oryctolagus cuniculus. The sequence goes on along the minus strand of NC_142871.1, from coordinate 99,498,391 downwards.
AGAAAGTTCAGTCCTAAAGTCAGCAGCTGAGAAAGCCAAGAAGCAACCTGATTTATACTGCAAGTGGACCAAAAGGCTTGCAACTGTAGTTGGAAGTGAGGGCATAAAGTGGTGGGCATAGGTGCTAAAACAAATTGTTTCCTGTAGATTTAACAGGCAGTTAGACCAAGAGTCATTCACTAACTCTACACAATCTGGCAAAAACTGGAAGTGAGTTCTCTGGAGAGACCACAAGTGAGAGCTTCCAAAATATAGTGCCCAGGCTAGTTGTGGAAAGAATACAGTGTTGAAGATAGGTTGGCCAGGTGAAATTATTACAAATAAGCCCCCCAACACACGCACCCCACCTGAGTCCCAAAGCACTGGGAAAACCTTCTCTAGAGAATCTCTGTAACCCAACATGAAAGCCCTGACTCCATAAAATAAGAATGGAGGGGGCAGGAGATAGTTCTTAGGAAAAGACCCAGCCAGGTCACTGACACTAAAGTCCACCTGTCATCTTTTATGCTTCTCACTGCTTGACTTTTCTCAGGAGAAAAGTCTAGTATTAGCTCTGGTATTAGCAATATTGAACATGGATCATATCCAAAATATATTGTAATTGTTTAGACAGTGGGAACCGAGGTATGTGGTGTGTGTGTGTGTGTGTGTACATGCACACGCACACATGTGTGTGTGTGGTGGAGGTGAGGGTGGCAGGGTGATGATGAGGAAGGGAGCTATGTCCTTATCTTCCTAGTAGGAAGTCAGAAGATGATGCCTAGGAGCCAGCATTGTAGCACAGTAAGTTAAACTGCAGTCTATAATGCCAGCATCCCATATGGGTTGGATCCCAGCTGTTCCACTTATGATCCAGCTCCCTGCTAATGTTCCTGGGAAAGCCATGGAAGATGACCCAAGTACCCAAATGGGAGCCCCAGATAGTTCCAGGCTCCTGGCTTTGGCTTAGCCCAGCCCTGGCTATTGTAGTCATTTGCAGGGTGAACTTGCATATGGAAAACCTCTCTCTCTTTCCCCCTGTCTATAACTCTGCCTTTCAAATAAATAAACCTTTTAAAAAATGCCTAAACCTGAATAACCAAGAAGCAGAAAATAGGCATCTTATTTATATTTTCTTTTTCAAATCATCTGAAAGTAGTTGGTTTGGGAGTGAGAAACTCTGAATTATATACATGTGTCACTTTGACAAAAGTAACTGGGTTTAATACATATTTGTGTAGTTCCCATTTTAAAAACAAACTTTAAAAAAAGTAAGATAAAGTAGCTCTCCTTTCTTTACCAGTTTCCTAGACTTGGTCTTTTACAATTTATTTTCATGTAGAACCTCATAATTTTCTATTAGCTCAAGATTGATACACCCCAGTAATTCTGACTTTTGTGCATATAATCACACATCATATCAAATAGTTTGAAATGAAGCTATCTCTTCAATTACATGTACATTATATATACTATAAAATTTAAGAGGGATTTTATGATTTTTGCTTTTTAAATCGTTATTGCATCAAGAAACTCATCTCCCTGATGATTTATTGGTAACCATTATGAATCTTCCTGTACTTTATTTTACACTAAAACTGCTTTAAAGGTGCCTGGAAAATATTTATTGAAAATTCATATGAAATAATGTATACTGTCTTTTTCAACTTAAAAATGAAGTCTGTCCATTGACTATGACTTATACAAAGCATAAATTAATTCTGTTGCTTTAAAATAGTTTTAAAATGAAATAATCTAGTGCCATTCTTGAAAAAGAGTCCTCAACAAAGCAGCAATGTGGGGAAAAAACTGAATTTTTAATAAGCCAATATGTTTTTTAGTTTAGTAAATAAAATTCACCTTCAGATACTCAGATTGGAAAGAATTGTGAATGTAATTTACCATGTTAGAAATTTTAGTAATTTCAGCCAAAATTTTAATACATTAGGAGGTGTTATGAACACTGTAGATGGGAGTCACATGGAGCTGGGAGATTTCTGTCATCTACTGAAGGGTTGTGTGTTTGCTTCTGGAGGGATCCCATCCATAACTGTTAAAGGATGAGCTTCCCACCCTGCTGGCAGTGGGGGTGGAGGGTGAGCAGTCAGAAGGCAACACTCTTACTTTCCGGAGATTCACACCTTGCCTCTCAGCACATGTTAGCTGAATCTCTGCAGTGAGTACCAATAAATGATCTTCTGTCATCTGTTGCTGGTAATTAATTCTACTTAATTGCTTCAAATTAGCTCTTGTAATTTAACCATTACCTGTCTTCTACTCCGTAAGCCTAAATACTGAGATTTTTTAAGCATGCTTCACATATAAATAAATATCTTTCTTGTATATTTTAGTTTATTTTAAAATTCTGAATTATCATATAATACTTATATGATTTTGGTGGGCCCACTGCAACTTTCAACACATATCCCTAGCTTAAACTGCCTTTACCAGGCTTTCCTCTTCCTTACGATTTCCTTGTGTTTGGAGCTCTCTGTTCTGGTTCCTATCCAAATAGCATACATAATGTGAACTGAAGTCACTCCACTGCTGCAAAACACCTGAACTTGCTACATTCACCCTCTGTGTTTTAGTTCCCGTTATCCATCCAGTCTCCCCATCCTATTTTAAATTCATATTGGAATGTATAATTTTTCCTTCCACATATGAGAAAAAACATGTGGTATATATCTTTGTAGGTCTTGTATATTTCACTTAACATAATTATATCTAGTTCCATCTATTTGCTGCAAATATCAGGATTTCATTCTTTTTTATGGTAGAATTATATGTGTGTGTGTACTTTATTTATCCATTCATCAATTGATGGACAGCTAGGTTGATTCCATATCTTACCCTTGTGAATAGCACTCCCACTATGGGAGTGCAGTTATTTCTTTAATGTACTATTTCATTTCCTTCAGATATATACCTAGAAATGGGATAGCTGGGTCATATCCTGGATATATTTTTAGTTTTTTGATGAATCTCCATACTTCTTTTCATCATAACCATACTAATTTGCATTCCCACCAGCAGTGTATTAGGATTCTCTTTCTCCACATCCTCATGAGAATTTATTTTTAGTCTTCTTGATAAAAGTCATTTTAACTTGAGTGAGGTGAAACCTCATAGTGATTATTTGCATTTCCAAGGTGGCTTGGAAGATTGAGCATTCTTTCATGGATTTATTGGCCATTCATATATCTTCTGAGAAATGACTATTTAGGTAGCTTGTCCATTTCATATCTGGATTGACTGTTACTTTGTTGGTGAATTTTCTGAGTTCTTTAAGTATTCTGATTATTAATCCCTTGTCAGATGGATAGTTTGCAAATATTTTCTCCTATTTCCTTAGGCGACTTCTTTATTCTGTTGTTTTCTTAGCTGTGCAGAAGCTTCTTAGCTTGATGGGATCCTATTTGTCTGGTTTGGTTTGTGTGTTTGCTTGATTTTGGAATCTTATCCAAAAAGTTATTACCTATGCAAATATCTTGAACTTCCTCCTATGTTACCTTCTAACTCAGGGTTTCATATCTAAATTTATATCTTTGATCCATTTTAAGGAGACTTTGTATAGGGTAAACTGTGGATCTCATTTCAGTCTTTTGTGTGTGGATATCCAATTTAGATACTGAGGAGACTGTCTCCTCCAGGATATGTTTTTAGCTCCTCTGTCAAAGATAAGTAGGCTTTCCCTTTGAGTTGCAACTGTCTTTCTTTCTTTAAATTGATTGCCTTAAAATCAAATAAATCCTAAAACAATAACTATATCAAATTTTACAATTTATCTTGAAAAATAGAATTTAAAAAAAAGTTGATTTTGCTGCAAAACATTTAAAAATCCATGCATAATTTCTTTTTTTCCATTTTGAACATTTTTAAAGACCCCTCATGCTGATACATCATTACTATGACCCAGTCATTGTTCTAGCTTTTAGACAAGATCCTTGATATCACAGAATTTTTTTCTTTAAAGAGGCAATATGGACAATGAAAAGTAAATAAATAGGTGTAATTAAATAAGTAAATGAATAAATATATAGCATCTTGCATTAAAGAGATAATTCCAGACAGTCAGTGCAATAAGGAATACAACTGGCTATTTTGGGGATAGAAAGTATAACATACAGTCTTAGTTTGAGAAAATAAATGATGCAAAATGTAGGAAGTGAGGTGCTTAAAGTCAAGTTTTCAGAGTTGGTGACATCCTTGCTCAGTAAAGGGAAATTATGGCTGAATTATTTGCTAATTGTGTGATCATGAGAATTGTATTTTTTGTTTTTGAGTTTCATTTATAAAAGTGTATTATCATCATCCATTATAATGGCTCTCATCATCATTGCCATTGTCTTCATTATCACTATCACAATGACCATCCCCTCTACCCTCCTTCTCTTCTTTACCATCATCAGTTTCCATCGTTATCATCCCCATCATTACTAGACATGCATTTCTGTCCCTCAGTAGTCAAGACAAGGGCTATACACAATCATCAAATCTCAAAATGTCAATTTCACTCCTATAGATTACCTTTTAGGTACTCTATGAGTTGCCACAGATCAGGGAAAATGTATAGTATTTGTCTTTTGGGGACTGGCTTATTTCACTAAGAATAATGGTTTCTAGCTGCATCCATTTTGTTACAAGACAGGATTTCATTTTCTTAACCACGATATAGTATTCCATAGTATATATATGCCATAATTTTCTTTATCCAGTCTTCAGTTGATGGATATCTTGATTGATTCCATATATTAACTATTGTGAATTCAGCTGCAGTGAATATGGGGGTACAGATAACTCTTTCATATTCTGATTTCATTTCCTTTGAGTAAATTCGCAGGAGTGGAATGGCTGGGTCATATGGTAGGTCTATACTAAGATTTCTAAGATATATCCATGCTGTCTTCCACAGTGGCTCCACCACTTTCCATCCCCACAAGTAGTGAATTAGGGTAACTTTTCCCTACATCTTTGCACCATTTATTATTTATTGATTTCTGTATATCCATTTTAACTGGGGTAAGGTGAAACCTCATTGTGTTTTTGATTTGTATTTCCCTGATGACTAGTGACATTTTCTGTCTGTTGGCCATTTGAATTTCCTCTCTTGAAAAATGCCTGTTCAAGTCCTTTGCCCATATCTTAACTGGATTGTTTTGTTGTTGAATTTCCTGAGCTCTTTATAGATTCTGGATATTAATCCTTTAACAGTTTATAGTTTGCAAATATTTTCTCCATTCTGTCTGTTGCTCTTTACTGAGTGTTCCTTTTGCAGTGCAGAAGCTTCTTAGCTTGATGTAATCCCATTTATCAATTTTGGCTTTAATTGCCTGTCCTTCTGAGGTCTTTTCCAGGAAGTCTTTGGCTTGTGCCAATATGTTGCAGAGGTTCTCCAATGTTCTCTTGTAATTTCATGGTATTGGGTGGTAGATTGAGGTCCTTGATCTATTTTGATGATTCTTTTTTTCTTCATTAAGAATATTTTTAATTATCTTTATATACAGAAGTTCAACTGAGTTATACTAGGTAAAGATTTCAACAGTTTGCACCCACACAGACACACAAAGTAGAAAGTACTGTTTGAATGCTAGTTTTACTGTTAATTTGCATAGTACAACACATAAGAACAGAGATCTTACATGGAGAGTAGGTGCACAGTGACTCCTGTTGTTGTTTTCACAATTGACCCTCTTATTTATTATGTCAGTAATCACCTGAGGCTCTTGTCATGAGCTGCCAGGGATATGGAAGCCTCTTGAGTTCACAAACTCCGACCTTAGTTAGACAAAGCCATAGTAAAAGTGGAAGTTCTCTCCTCCCTTCAGAGAAAGGTACCTCCTTCTTTGATGGCCCGTTCTTTCTGTTGGCATTGAGTGGATTCTTATGTAAGATGTAAGGTGGCGGTCTTGTTTCAACTTCTGCATGTGGAGATCCAGTTTTCATAGCACCATTTGTTGAAGAAACTGTCCTTTCTCCAGGGTATAATTTTAGCTCCTTTGTCAAACATTCGTTGGTTGTAGATGAATGGGTTACTTTCTGGGGTTTCTGTTCTGTTCCATTGGTTTGTGTGTCTGTTTTTGTGCCAGTACGAGGCTGCTTTCAACATAATTGCCCTGTAGTATATCTTGAAATCTGGTATTGTGATGTCTCATGCTCTGTTTTTGTGTAAGATTGCTTTAGCTATTATGGGTCTCCAGTAAATAGAGTGGTAAAATTGTCAAAATAATGGGGAATATAATTCTGGGACCCAGGTGATCTATCAGCATAAATATTCAGGGTCTCTTGTGTTTCCAAATGAATTTTAGCATTGTGTTTTATAAATCTGAGGAGAATGTCATTGGGATTTTGATTGAGATCACACTAAATCTTTAAATTGCTTTCAATAGTATGGATATTTTGATGATATTAAATCATCCAATTCACTAAAATGAAAGATTTTTCCATTCTAATTGATTTTATATATGGGGTGTCCAGAACTCAGCTTTGTGTCTTCTTTATTTTAATATTTTCTCTAAATAATTCCATTAAATGATATGTCTTCAGATCCCACCTCTATTCTGATAATGTCCTTTTTTTTCAATTTGCTGCCTTGATCCTCCTCCTGAATTCCAGGCTCAACAACTAGAAGCTTCTTTGACATTTCTACCTTCTTAGCTGAGATTAATCTGAAACTTAGTATAGCCAAATGAAAATTATTAATGTCACCCCCAAAATATTTTCCCAAGATCCCCATTGTAATATCTGGTACTCTCCACTCAATTGTCTACCCTGAGCATATATTTTGGACTGAACTTTAAAATATCAAAGGTAATATTTGCTGTTATGCAGTGGATGCATTTGAGACATGTAGTCGTGAATTTACAGGGAGAACAGTGAACACAATTAAGAGATTTTTCTCATGTGCTTTAGTTTCTCAGGCATGAGGCAAGAAAAGGCAGGTAAGTGAGTCAAGGCTGGAGTTTTATTGGGAGAGGGCACTACAAACAAGTGTCATAGTGAAGGTACATGGATTTAAACAGAAAAGTGAGCACTTCAGTGTGGTGATGGATAAAGTGTTAGGATCACTGAATCTTCCCTGAGGGACGGGATAACCAACTTTCACAAGCATACAAAAAGACCCATGTAGAGAGGGAACTTCAAAGATTTAGTGGAAAATGAGGTTAAAAGGTAAGTTTGAGTGCAAAGAAATTCGAAATCCATATATAGTTTTTTCATAATATACACTTCCCACTAACTTTTAAGAGACCATTGGTATTGATTTTCTTGTGCATGATCTGCCTTCCAACCAGACTATAATCTCCTAGGGGCCAGAGAGCTCACATGACTTTTTCTGGCATTATTATCAGAATATAACCCAGTGCCCAATTTGTAGCAGACAGTAAGTAAATATTTACTGTAAAAAATAAAAAAGATGAAAGAAAGAATGATTTAACACTCTAATTTTTACATTAAATTTAACCCAAAGACTGATGTGAGGGGTTTTTCCTAAAGGGAGGGAGAGGTTGCATAGGTTTGGATGTTGTGCTAAAATGACTCACATGTCAAGTTTTGAACTGACAAATTTATGATTTTTACTTCTCACAGCTGAAATTACAATGGTAAATGCTATGTTTGTTCTATTATGTCCATCTGAAGTCAATGTACGTATTAGGTTTCTGATTTCAGTTATTAAAATAGGAATTCTATAGCAAATTCTTGACTTTTGTCAAAATCTCTTCCTTGCCTCTCGCTTCCTCAGCTGTTTCCACATGTGATTCAGTCTCTCCGGACCTTGGTTTCCTCATTCTCAGCCTTTGTGACTTCTAGTTTTCAGATTCTGACTCCGCCTTAAGTACCATGATACAAATGTACTCTCATTCATATGTTGTCTCTGTAATTTCCTCACATTTTCATTTGTACATTTGCATAATTGAGGTAAAACTGTAGCTATTACTATAACTGAGATTGTAAGAATCTCCAGGGAACTGAAAGTACAAACAAAATAGCTAACTCATGCAAACAACTATAAATTATATATATGAGTGGGGGGGTTAAAGAAGGGAAATTTTATTATAGTGATTTATAAATAATGGTCCATAAAAGGAATTATCACTTCAGGCACTCAGAAAAACTTTAAAATTCTTTAAATCACCCTTCCTTCAATTTTTTAGATATTCCGAGAGTATAGGTCTTGAAGTTCCTGTGTGATGTTTTGTAAGTCCAGGACAAATTCAGCTGCCAACTGAAGTCTGTTGTACTTTGGGCAAGGGACTTTGTCATCCTTTGCTTGAACCAGCAAGAATCTTCCCTGAGAGACTGGATAACAAACTTTACAGCCATGTGCCAAGCAGAAACCTGTTTAGAGGGGAGCCATGCTTGCTTCTACCACAGAATCATACATCTGTGAAATATAGCACAAATAAGCAAGATAGATATAGTGCTGAGAAAGTGAAATATAGCACAAATAAGCAAGATAGATATACTGTTGATAAAGTTAAAGTAAGTTTCAGTAACAGGTGATTTCCTCTTTTTTTCTGGACTCCTTTTAATGATTCATCTCTCATATAACTTTTTTATATAAAAGTTATATAAATGATATGAATCCCAAATCATTTCCCAAAATGAAAGCTAAGATTAAACAAGCAGCCTCACAAAGGGCTCCTCAGAAAGCTGTGTGCTCCCAAATTTTCCAGTAACAGGAGAAAATGGGTTTTTAGAAACCTTAAGTAATTTCTTTATTGGTCATTGTATCATGCCTGTGTATCCCCATTTTAAAGTAAACACCTTTTAATTGTACTACATCAAGTCAATTCCAGGTTAAAGAAATGGGAGCTTATATTTAAACTCCATGTAAAAGCCCAAATATATATTTACACAGACCCTATGTTTTCTCAATAGTCTATCACTTTATCTTTGTTTAAAGATTTATTTATTTTATTTGAAAGTCAGAGTTACAGAGAGGCAGAGTTAGAGGCAGCTTCACTGGCCGATCCAAAGCCAGAAGTCAAGAGCTTCTTCCCGGTCTCCCACACTGGTGCAGGGGCCCAAGGGCTTGGGCCATCTATCTACTGCTTTCCCAGGCCATAGCAAAGAACTAGAACAAAAGTGGAGCAGCCAGGACTTGAACCAGCACCTATGTGGGATGCTAGCACTGTAGACAGTGGCTTTACCCACTATGCCACAGTGCTCGCCCTAATATCACTTTATTTTGACCATGTGGGAGTTCATACTGGTAATGCAGTCAAAGGCACAGCTTTATCACTTATGATTGGGAGAGTTGAGTGTATCACTCACCCTATCTAAATCTTTTTTAATATAATTTTCAGGAAACATCATCCTGCCCTGATCACTTCACAAGTAATATGCAAGATTAAAGTAATTGATACACAAATGATATTTCATGAGCACCAGGTGCTATATATCCAATTAATCATTTACTTAAGATATTGATTTGACAGACTTTCACTGAGTGCCTATTAGGTGCCAAGCATTTCCTGAGCTTCAAAAATGAATAAGACAGAAATAGATTAGTGGATGCCTAGGTCTAGGGGTAGGAATGGGAATTCAGGCAAATCAGCATGAGATTTCTCTTTGAAAAGATAGAAATGTTTTAAAATAAACATATTAGTTGACAATTCTATAAGCATACCAATAATCAAAATTATGTTTATACATTTGACACAAATGAATTTTATGGTATGTGTATTAAATCTCAAAAAAGCTTTTTAGAAAAATGAATAAAGAGATTGGGCTTTGGTACAATAGTTAAGATGCTGCCTGAGACACCCAGATTTAATATCAGAATGCCTAGGTTCAACTCTTGATCCTGCTTCCAATGTCAGCTTCCTGCTAATTTACTCTCTGTGAGAAAGCAGGAGATGGCTCAAATACTTGGGTCCCTGACACCCATTTGCTAAACTTTGATTGAATTATGGGCTTTGAAGTTTAGCCAGGCCCAACTCTGGAGTGTTTTGAGTATTTGGGGAGTAAACCAGCCAATGGAAACTTAGAATGTATGAGAAATGAAACAAATTCTTGGGACCAACACTGTGGCACAGTAGGTTGAGCTGTGGCTCGCAACGTCAGCATGCCATATGAGCTCTGATTTGTGTCCTGGCTGCTCTACTTTCAATCCAGCTCCCTACTGATGTACCTGAGAAGCCAATAGAAGAAGGCCCAAGTACTTGGGCCGCTGCCACCCACATATAGGACCCAGATGGAGGTACTGGCTCCTGGCTTCTTTCTGGCCCTAGCCAGCCCTTTGAGGAGTGAACCAGCAGATGGAAGATATCTTTCTCTCTGTCTCTCCTTCTCTCTCTGTAACTCTGCCTTTCAAATAAATAAACAAATCTTTTTTTAAAAAAAGTTTTTTACATCTCTGCAAATGTAGCTATTATTACTGATTGATGTGTGCTGAGCATCACAGAACCAAAGTGCTATTTGAAGAATGGGGAGAAGCTGGGATGAGGAGGAGTGGCCTTGCTCCTGTGAATTTGCTTCTGTGAACTTAGCCCCAAAGTGACACTGACTGTCAGGGCTCCCAGACCACAACAGCAAGCAGGATGGGCAGAGGTCAGTAGAGCAGAGACTGTAGACCCAGCACACCAGGGACCCTGCTCTTTCAGAAGTCCATGCTTACTATTGCTGGAGACACTTCTCTGCTTTAAGGACATGTACAAGACACCTTTTTCTGGGCTCATTGGATCCCAATTCTTCCAAGCTTTCTTGTATTCCTAGTAGTGGTCCTAGTTTAAATCCTTGACCCCTAAACTTCATTTTCAATTCTCAGATAGATCCCCCTTGGCTAAGTGCCTCCTAAGCATCTGCTTCTTTGAATTGGGTGGCATAATGTGTTCTTCCAGGCTGATCCATGCATTCCAGATGAGAGAAGCCCTATTATGCTTTCGGTCACTCAACAAAGCTTTTTTGACCTTATTATCTTTTTACAGTTGATCCAAGCCTGCAAAATCAGATAGTGTCTCTGATACTAAACTCCAGAAGCCTTCATCTCCCACTCAGTCCCTTGTATTTGATCCTGACTACCCCAAGGGCATGAATTTCCTCAGCACTTTTTATAGTCACTTCTGAGAAAGTTGAACAAAATATGAACATGAGTAGCAAGATTAATAGCAATGGTCATTTCAGACTAGTTTTCTCAGTTTTGTAACTAAATGGGAAGGCAGTATATAATAAAGTAGTTGTTTCTCCTTGGTATCTTTCTGAGTCACTGTGAGGTTCAAAAGGAATATCCATTCTTAAATTGCATCTATGGGCCTTAGTTTTTCCTCTTATAAAATGAGGTTGTTGGACTCATGACCTCCAAGGCGTCTTTAAACTCATTCTTTGATACTCTGCATCGTACCCAAAATTCTCCCCTTGGTTTCACAGAAGGAGTAGAGGTTTGAGGTTGAATGAAATGGGACTAAGAAATTCCCCAAACAAGACTCAATACGTAATTTTACCAGGTCTACCAAAGGAAATATTTTATCAAACTAAGTTACTTATGCATTATTGTTGAGATGGCTGTCATCTCAGTGAATTTTTAAAGTGTCAGCAGGAAATGTTTTGTCTGGCTCTGATGCTGTTCTTCATAAGGATGGATGTTGCCCAATCCGTCCTGAATTTTGTCTAACAGGAGCATGTTTCCCTGGCCCCTGGCCTATCCCAGCTGGGGCTACAACTGCTGGGGAATGGTCCTTGGTGCTGGGAAGTCAGGCCAGGTATGAGCAGGATTCCAGAATGTGAGCAGCTGTCAGAGAGCACTCCAGAAAGGGGGAGACATGGCATTAGTGTGTGTGTCCAGGTAAACCATTGTAGTCAGGATAGTAAGGACCATTCAGACAACTCACTTGTTTGCTCGATACTCTGCTTTATATAGAAGTATGAAGCCCAAGTAGTGGTTACATACATGGACTCTGAATTTAGGCTATCAGTTGGAATCATGACTTTAGCACCTGCGCGTTCTGTGACTCTTAGACTTAGTGTTGCCTACTGGTAAAACGGAAATAACAGGGTTGCTTTCAGGATTAAATAAGGCAATAAAAATAAAGTGTTTCAAAAAGTAGGTGGCACATAAGAAACACTAATTATCTGTGAGGTATTTGTATGGTATATTTCCATGTGGAAAAAGATAAAATTAAGCCACAAAGAATATTTAGATGAACGATGAGATATGCCTCTATGTGAAGGAAACTGGCACTGGGTGGGGTTTCACTGAACAGAGACAAAAATTCCTGTTCCATTAAGAATGTCATGAGGCCAGGCCAGCGTTGTGTTGTAGCAGGTGAAGTCACTGCCTGTGACACCTGTGTCCCATATGGGCACATGTTCATGTCCCAGTTATTCCACTTCCAATCCAGCTCCCTGCTAATGGGCTAAGAAAAAAGACAGAAGATGGTCCAACTGCTTGGGCCCATGCCACTTGCACAGGAGACCCAGATGAAGCACCTGGATTCTGGCTTTGGCCTGGCCCAGCCCTGGCTGTTGTAGCCATCTGGGGAGTGAACCAGCAGATGGAATCTTTTTCCCACTCTCTCTTTCCCTCTCTCCTTTCCTCCCCCCGTCCCTCTCTCTGTTTTTCCCTCTGGCTCTCCATAACTCTGATTTTCAAATAAATGGACAAATCTTTAAAGAAAAAAAAAAACTGGCATGGAGCTAAAAAGATCAGTTTATAGAAGTACTTAAAGGGGCCAGCGCCGTGGCTCACTTGGTTAATCCTCCGCCTGCGGTGCAGGCATCCTATATGGGCCCAAGGTTCTAGTCCCTGTTGCTCCTCTTCCCATCCAGCTCTCTGCTGTGGCCCAGGAAGGCAGTGGAGGATGGCCCAAGTGCTTGGGCTCCTGCACCCACATGGGAGACCAGGAAGAAACACCTGATTCCTGGCTTCGGATTGGAACAGCACCGGCCATGGCGGCCATTCAGGGAGTGAACCAACGGAAGAAAGACCTTTCTCTCTCTCTCTCTCTCTGTCTGTCTATAACTCTGCCTGTCAAAATAAAAAAAAAAAAAAAAAAGAAGTACCTAGACTAAGGACTGTCCATCCTTTCCTTCTGTTGTTCTTTCTTTCTTCTTTGAAATAGTGGTTATTGGTTTCTTCCTGCATACAAGGCACTATGTAGGTTATAGAATAAAATTAGAGAGTTAACCCAGATGTTTAGACCCTTTTTCCCCCACTTTTTATTTTTTAATTTATTTTTTAAAGAATATCAATTTCTAAGTACAACTTTAGAAATATAGGCCGGCACCGTGGCTCAATAGGCTTATCCTCCACCTTGCGGCGCCGGCACACCGGGTTCTAGTCCCGGGCGGGGCGCCGGATTCTGTCCCGGTTGCCCCTCTTCCAGGCCAGCTCTCTGCTATGGCCCAGGAGTGCAGTGGAGGATGGCCCAAGTCCTTGGGCCCTGCACCTGCATGGGAGACCAGGAGAAGCTCCTGGCTCCTGGCTTTGGATCAGCGCGGTGCGCCGGCTGCAGCCATTGCGGGGTGAACCAACAGAAAAAGGAAGACCTTTCTCTCTGTCTCTCTCTCTCTCACTGTCCACTCTGCCTGTCAAAAAAAAAAAAAAAAGAAATATAGTTATTCTTCCCACCTTCCCCACCCTGCCATCCACACTCCCACCCTTCATCCTCCTCCCTCTCCCCTTGCCAGTCCCATTCTCCATTGAGATTCATTTTCAATCGACTTTGTACACAGAAGACCAACTCTATACTAAGTAAAAATTTCAACAATTTGCACACACACACACATACACAAAATTGTCTGAGAACTAGTTTTATAGTCTATTACAGGGGAAAGGTGTTCACCAGATTATCTCACTAATGAATGCAAAAGTACTATAGATAAGTGCTCTGAGCAAACAGAACACTGTTTGTATGGGCAGATGTCTGAAGCACCTGGAAGCACCTGGACTGTGAGAAAGTGAAAACTGTGAATGAGAGAATTTACCAGGCCCAAAGTGGGGGAAGGGCATTCTCTGCCGAAGCAATAGTTCATGTAGAGGACCTGTGAGAGAGCAGCCATGTTAAGAATGTGACTGGAACCCTTAGCGCAGACGAATCTCCACCTGAGAGATTTGGAGGGGAAAATACAGCAATATGTAATGAAAAAATGCTTTGCCTTATAGATAATCAAACAGTAGGTTATGTTTTACTTCTAAATATTTCAATTTCCAAAATCACTAATTTTAAATTATGTAAAATTATTCATTGATTGACCTGTAGTATCAAATGCCCCCATATCAATTTGTGTTAATAATATAGCTATTGATAATTACTCCCATACATAGCCAAACATTTTTCAAGGACTTTATGATTTTCTATGTAAAAACTAAGAAGCAGAATTATTCTTGACACACCAAGCTCTGTAGCTGTCAAACATCCAAATGCTCTCCAAAATATATTCAACAGGTAAAAAATGAAGAAGGCCTACAGATAAAAGAGTTGAAGAATCATAACCTGGATTGCACAGATATTCTGCTTTCAGTATGGTGATTGCCTTCCAAATTTTCCAAATATTTGAGAGGAATTTTAAATATAGCATTGATGCTTCAAACTCATTACTGAGCTTTTTAAATAGAAATACTGGTTCCTTTCAAATAATTTTTCTTTGGATATTCACTTGTGGTGCTATAGAGCTCAAAAGTGACATGGAATGACTTCAGTAGGGGTAGTATCTGGAGCCAAAACGACCTGCTTAATTAGCCAAAAACATTAATCTCTTCAGTCTTGGCCTGTTTCTACCTATGTGTTATAAACCAGGCTCTCTGATTTCAGGGAGGAAAGTGGTTATAATTTTTAATGGAAAATAACATTTTTGAAGTTGCAGCCATTTACTTTATAGTGCATTTGACATAGTTGGCTGGATTTCACAGGCTATTTAAACTTCAGAAGTTAAACTGCTCTGAGAAGAGATTTAGAAATTAAATCATTGATTTTTCAGTCTTTTTCATGTTCATACCATTGAAGCAACTGAAGAGAAAATTTGACTTTAAGACAAACACAGTTTCTTCTTGTCTGCTTTTTAAATTTTTTCCCATTTTTTAAAAAAAGGTTAGTGGTTTAGACATTTTTCAAAAACACCAATCTTTCCTATGTCACTGAAGTGATCCTGCCCCAGCTTACACCACGTAGAAGCTGCAGAAATACATTCTAAAGTACTGCTAATGTTGCTGGTTCATCACCTCGCATAGGGAGTTGAGCATGAAAAATGTGTTAGTGTCAACTGCATGCAAAGCTTGTCTCATTGAGATGAGGTTTATTTTTAGTTACTAACAATTTTTGAAGGAAATTACAGAAAATAACAATCATTTTCTAGTGCATGGGCTCTTAAAATTAATCAGGCAACTGGGTTAATAATAGCATTTTTTATTAATAACCTACAGAAACACTTGTTCTTATTCATCAGAAATCTTCCAAATGATATTTTTGTGAAGGAGTATCAAATTATCATTTGAAAATTATTGAATAAATTCTGGAAGCAGGTTTTTTTTTTTTTACTAAGAATGAATTAAATACATTTTCAGAACATCCATATGGGGGACTAAAGATTAACATCACTAGCTCTGTGGTTAGACACCTTAGGTTCCAATCTTATTTTAAATACCTATTAGCTATGTGATCTTGGACAAACTATTCTATGTATCAGTTGCCTCATGTGTTAAATGGGATGCTAATAATAAAACATTATTATAATGATTGCTAACACTTACATTGCTCCTACATTGCACCAGCCTCTGTTACAAGCAAGCCAGAGAGAGAAACAGAGAAGGAGAGAAAGAGAGAATAGGTATGTGACATAAAGAGATAACATATATAGAAACCATTTGACCATTCAAGGAGCATTCAATATTATTACTGGTTTATAAAAACTATGGACTGTGTTTACTATGTGTTATTTCTTTTATTGCATTAAATGTTTAATTTTTACTAAAATTTTCCTTACACCATCTTTTGCCAAATTTTGTGGAATTGGATACAGTTATCTTTGGATCAACATATATTAAAAGGCATCACATATTTATAGTTTTTATTGACTTCATACACATAATTATGAAACAATCAAAGTCAATTCTTACGAAGATCATCCATTCACTTTTTTCTACATTTACTGAGCACCTACTACATGCCTGGTGTTGTTCCCGAACCTAATCTGGAGCATTCAGCAGAGAACAAGAAAGACAAGGTCCCCTCCAGTGCATCACTTTGCCATTAATGCCATTAAAACGGTGCCTTTAATCCTGCGAAAGACTGCCACCACTCAAACTGAAACCATCCATGATAAACACTTGGGGCATTAGCAAAGAGATGCCTTGCACAGGCCACAGTGCTCTCTGGCACTGATGTTTCCTCGTGCACTTTGGAAAACTGCTTCAGACCAAACTTCTGAAGAACCCGCTCTCCTCCCCCCAGCCTGTGCCAGCCTGGCTCAATCCAGCAGCTGAGAAACAGAGAGAAGGCATTTCAGCCTTTACTGAATTGTATCCTTAATGAAGAGAATTGTATCCATAAATGAAGCCCATTCAGAAAGAGTGCTCTGGCCATGGTTTTCTCCATTGGACGGGAGTGGATGTTTCAGAAGTCACCCATTCTGCTCACTTACTGCATGGAGAAAAGCCACTAGTGCTACAAAATAGAAATGGACAGTTTCAAACCCCTGAGAATGGAATCTGACTCTATCAAATTCCCTTATTTAATTTTCCCATGCACTCATCCTTTTATCAAATCATGTGAAATAATTACTAGTAGTAAAGACTTTTCAGATCAGATTAGATCCTTTGACTATATAAAAAAGACAAGCTGGTAAAATAATAATATTATTCAAAATACCTTTTTCAATGATTTTATTATTGGAGGGGAAAATTCATTTATAAAAAAATATAATCTGAAAATTTAAGGGAAGATCCCATATTTTCCTTTAATTTTTAATTGACAAATGATAACATATATTTATGGAGAACAATATGATATTTTTTAAAAGTTTTATTTATTTGAAAAGCAGAGGTACACAGAGACAGAGAAAGAGGGAGAGACAGAAAGAAAGAGAAAAATCTTCCATCCTTTGGTTCACTCCTCAAATGCCCACAATGGCCAGAGCTGGGCTAATCCAAAGCCGGAATCCAGGAGCTTCTTCCAGGTCTCCCACTTGGGTGCAGGAGCCCAAGTGGTTGGACCATCTTCTGCTACTTTTCCAGGTGCATTAGCAGGGAGCTGGATCAGAAGTGGAGCAGCCAGGATATGAACTGGCACCCATATGGGATGCCACTAAGTCACAACGCTGACCCAACAACATGATACTTTGATAAATTTGTACATTGTGGAACGATTATACCATATATATACATGTTTCTATCATCTGTAATTTGTTGATCTATTCTTTAGAAATTAAGGAGAAGGAAAACTTACACATATTGACCACTTACAAATTTAACATATTTAATCAAGTTTACTTTTCACAACTCTGGAAGTGTTTTTAACACTCATTTAAACAATGAAAATAGAGATTGAGGAAAGCCATGTAACTAGCCCAAGGTCACTGAGGCAGCAGAGCCACGACTAGAACGACTGTTCCAGAGGTCATTTCCCATGTCCTTCCCATGACACTACATGGCCAGAGCCATAAAATACTACTAGTATTTTACACAAGCAAAGATCACGCAGATGACTCTAGCATCACATCTATTCAGCAAAAATCAGGTCTAAACACTGTCTTATAGGCCCTATTGTTACATATATCCCATTACTCCTAGCATGAAGAACCATCTAGATGCAATCATGCAATTCATCAAAAATGTCATTGAATTCATAGCCATTTGCATCTGTTTTAAATCCATTGCACCACTCACTCATTGCACTGAGTGGTGCAATGCTACATTTTTAACAAATTACTTGATGTTGCCATAAAAAAGGAATAAAAACAATGTAATTGGCATAGATGAGATAAGCACCTTTCCAAGTTTCTTTTACTGTATACCTCTTAAAGTCATCATTGTCACCAAGTAATATTTATTGCACACCATAATCTCTATAAGAGCAGGACTTGGGCTGCTGAGATACAAGGAAGGCTTACTGCTTCTTTAATAGATCATGAATCATTAATGGCTATAGAAATGTTATGTTCTTGGCCAGCGCCACAGCTCAACAGGCTGATCCTCCACCTGTGGCGCCGGCACCCTGGGTTCTAGTCCCGGTTGGGGAGCCGGATTCTGTCCCGGTTGCTCCTCTTCCAGTCCAGCTCTCTGCTGTGGCCTGGGAAGGCAGTGGAGGATGGCCCGAGTCCTTGGGCCCTGCACCCGCATGGGAGACTAGAAAAAGCACCTGGCTCCTGAGTTCGGATCAGAGAGGTGCGCCGGCCACAGCACGCCGAACGCAGCAGCCTTGGAGGGTGAACCAACAGTAAAGGAAGACCTTTCTCTCTGTCTCTCTGTCTCTCTCTCTCTCTCTCTCTCACTGTCCACTCTGCCTGTCAAAAAAAAATGTTATGTTCTTATGTCCTGATTAGGAAAATCTTTGCATTCCTTTGTAGAAAGAATGGAGAAACATTAAAAGCCTATAGATATTTTTGCACTGTACAAATTTTGTATTTATACAAATATTTTGTATAAATATTTTAACTGTTCCTTCTAAGGAACCAAACACACATTTCTTCTTGGAAATGTAAAAGGAAAAGGAAATAAATATGAATGTGTCTATTGGTAAAGTGCTTGATCTTGCTGTTGGTTGTATCTTGGCTGTAGCACAACTTGCATACAGAAATATTGTAATATTTCAAATATTTCTATCTCTTACAACACATGGAAGAAGAAGGTCCTTTTCTCTCATTTTCCACACCTGAAAATGAAGCACAGCAAATGATGTGCATAGAATTCCACAGGGAGTTGCATAACTGTGGTAAGTCCGCAGGCTTCAAAGTCTGATGGTCTTCCAGTTAGGCAAAGCTCCACAATTCTTCATATTTCCAGACTGCACTGTTACTTTCCCACCAGTGATTATTTTAACTATATCCCTGGATAACAAAATTCCACAATAGCATTTGAACCTGAGTATTAACTGCAACTGTCTTAGTGAGCTGGCAGGGCCTTGTATGGACTCTCATGGGTATTATTTAATAATAATCTATTCCAAAAAAAAGTTTAAAAAGCTTCTAACATTCAAGTTAATAAATATGCTTCACTTAACATGCTGTTTCTCTTGAGTTTTGATGAAACAGGCATTGTTCTAGACTACAAACCTGAGGTCAGGCAATCTTTCATTTACTCTTTTGATGCTAAGTTAGGAGAGATTTAAGGTATCTGAAGTTATCAGCATCATGAAAATGTATTTGTTACCCACTATCCTACATAAAAGAACAGGATTTTCCCTGGTAAACATAACTGAGATGCAAGCAAGCCTTGTTGGTTACTTAATAGGTCATTAGTCATTTTAACCACTTTATAGCCATTTTAGAGGTGTGAAGTATGCTCTTAGCTACTGGCTTGGAATATCTTAAGGTCAGCAGAGTATCTCTAAGGAGACACCAATGGAAAAGTTAAAGGTTTTCTCACTTTTCATATAAAATCCTAATAGATAGAACTGTTCCACATCTAGAAACATCTGTTTTAACTTTTTATATTTCAAGTGCCAAAAAAAAAACCATGATTTATGTGATAAAGAGACTTCATGGCCAGTATCTGTTTCTTTCAGCCCATTATTCTATCTATTCAGGCCATATTTATTCTGCCAGATATTAAATAATGAGATTTATTATTGCAACCACAGAGGACAAATCTGTTTGGAAAACTGTACAGATAAGTGACGTGGAGATAACTCAGAATTCATTTTTTATAATAGAATACTTTAACTGGAACTTTGGCTTCTGGACTAGTTAGATACAGTAAAAATATAAGCAACTGTTTAAAGCAACAGCCCCATGGCAGTCTTAGTGATCTAATAATACAATGATATAAAGAGGTATCATTAACATGCTAGAATTTAACCAGCACACCATTGCAGCTTAAAAAGCAATCAGCAATTTTTTCCTACCAACTTAGGATCCAAATTCATGGTGGCCAGATTCTTAATTTTAAAATAATCACCATACAGAACTTTGATTAACTATACAACAAATTTGAAAGAAATGAGTTAAGACTTCTTGAGGTCATTCTTATGAGATTAAAAAAAAAAAAAAAAAACTATTGGCTCCATGAAGGGCCAAGACATTTTTAAAACCAGCTGACTTACAAATTCAACT
The DNA here is from genome assembly GCF_051225735.1 of Oryctolagus cuniculus. Lineage (NCBI taxonomy): Eukaryota > Metazoa > Chordata > Mammalia > Lagomorpha > Leporidae > Oryctolagus > Oryctolagus cuniculus. The sequence continues at coordinate 99,478,207 of NC_142871.1, read as the reverse complement.
GACCTGTCATTACCATACTTCACAGTTAAGAATCATGAGAACAACTTGTTCTGAATCTTCTGGCTGACTCCACATGCAGAGTGAGCATTGAATATCTTCTGCGATTAACGTATAAACTGTTTGTTGGGTTTGAGCTTCCTATCCTCATGGTATATATAATTCCTTTTCTCTTTTAATGGAATCCTGGTTGTTATTTATTTTTCCTCTGAGGGTATGTATTGTGAGAAAAGAAAATAATGAAGATTGATTTATACTATCTTTATATACGTGAATAATATACCCTTAAGTAATGTATTTTTTTATATTTTAAATACTACTCCCTTAAACTATTATCTGTTTAGTATTTAGTTTAATTGTCATACTAATAGACTAATACATGCCAACAGTTTATTTTAGTTTCCTATGAATACATTCTGAAAGGAAGACCTAAAAAAAAACTTGAGTTTTATGAATGGAAAGTAAAGATTTCATATGATGACTTTAATAATAAATATTAACGACATCACCTTCTTGAAATTCCATAGAAGGGGGTGGTAGCAGATCTGTGGACCAAAGAAAGTTTTAAACAACAAATAAATGCATGTATACTAATTGTAGCAATTACTCTTTTGAATTTTTTTTTACTATTTTCTACTCTTTCCTGGTTAGTCTTGTTACTGGATCAAAAATTAAAGTAGTGTTGCCTGATTGGAAATGTTCATAAAATAGTAATGCTCAATTGCAAATGTTCGTATTTACTTAGATTCATTCAGAAAACAGCAGAAAATAATATTTATTTTTAACTCATTATAGAAAATGAAAAAAAAAGACAAAAACCTTTGACCCTTTCAAATGAGTGCTCAAGACTGAAAAGTTGAATCCAGGCTTGCAATTAATATGAATTTCCTACAACATTATTCACATTGTCTGCTTATACTGTCTCATAGGAAGTTTGAATAGTGGAAGTATTATTTCCTCTTGTAGAGATATTTTAGCACTTGGCTTTCATGGTCTGGAGCCAGAGTGCAAAATAGAATCACATGTGGCAAATAGCACTTCAACCATGTAAAGTGGAATAGGACACTTGGATTCCCCATGTTGGAACAGTGCCTCCTGGGTGTAGTGACAGACAGGGACAGCTGTAAATATCCTTGTCCTTTTGTGTCTCTCTCATTTCTTTAAAATAGATTATGAAATATCAACATCAATCACTGTGATATTTTTCTGAGTTTATACTCCAGAGACACATTATAGTGTCAGTATTACAAACTTTTAGGAAAATGTTAACCACATTGGTATAGCTCTAGAAGTGTTCCCCTTACACTCATGCCACATATATCTCAAATTAATTTTGCTCATATTCAATTTTGGCGCTTTTGAAGAATGGACATTTCTGCAATGACTAGTAAATCCTTTTTTACAAATTGTAATAAAAAACAAGTTTAGTTGCTACTCCCATAAAAATTATACTCGGAAGCAGTAGTAATATTTTCCTTACCTTTTTCCCTCCATAAATAGACTAAATATTTTTGAGATTTATGTAATTATTTGAAAGTCAATTACAGAGAAAGGGAGAGTCAGAGGGAGAGAACTTCCATCCATCAGATCGCTACCCAGATGGGGGCAATGGCCCAGGCTGGGCCAGGCCGAATCCAGGAGCTTCATCCTGGTATCCCATGTGAGTGTCAGGGGCCCAAACATTTGAGCTACTCTCCACTGCTTTTCCCAGGCCATTATCAGGGAGCTGGATCAGAAGTAGAGCAATAGGGATACAAACTGGCGCCCACATGGGATGCTGACTTTGCAGGTGGTGGTTTTACCTACCACACCACAATGACAGCCCCCACTAAATTTTTTAATACTTATCAATTTAATCTTATATTTAACCACATGGAACCTTATTTTTTTCAGAATTCTCCATCCCCTCAAATTGTTTCTATTTCAAACTTTCCTACACAATCTTTTAATTCAGAAGTCTCTGCTTTTTCAAATGCCACCCCCCAAAAATGCAAGAATTTGCTTTTGTTCTTTCAGGAGTAAAATTAATATAAAAATATCACAGAAATTTCCATGGAATTTTTTAACAAGGATCTTGGTAAGCCACATTACTTAAAATCAAATAGTTTCTAGGAAAAACTAAGAATTTGTCCTCAAGATCCACTAGAAAATTGATCCTTTGCATTTTTTAAAGAAAAATCTTGATGGTGTTTTGTAGTAATAGTAATTTGTAATGGTCAGTATTCAGTTTCATTGCTTCAGAAGTTGACCCTTAGCAACAGTCTTGGTAAGCAAACTGATTAAAAGACTATAACCCAAGATTTCATCATTCTTTAGCTGATTCACTGGTTTGGAGTTGGGGCATCCTGAAGTCAGTGAATGGAGTTGATGAGGCTAACCCTTCACAAAAGAGAAAACTAAAACCATTGTCTAAACTGATTAATACAAACTCATGTGATGTGGGGAAGTCCAGCTGGTTGGTAAGGTTCTAACTGTATGGTGTCCATTCAGGAGTCACAGAAACCACAGGTTGCAGCAGGGCCCTTCAGCTGTCCTCACTGCCTCAAATGGCAGGAGCCAGCTGCTGTGTCCCGTCCTCACCTATTGACAGCGATGAGTAAGACACTCGTGACTGCTGTGACAGTGACCACACTGATGTGGGCCGTCAGTTGTATGTGCATCGGAACGGAGTGGAGGAGGGGTGACTACAGCAGGTAGACAATCCCAGTCCAGCAGGGTCTGTCTTGAGTCCTAAGGCCAAGTTTTCATAACTTGGAAGAGAGCCATATCGTGGAAAGGGGAAACACAAATACTGACTTTTTGCCTTTGATGATGTCATAAGGATGAATCAGCCCCACGTAAGTTCTGAGTTCTACAAAAGGTCATGTGAAATCCAGTTCCTATTCAGGGTTACGTTAGATAGCTGCTCTCAAGACCTTAAACAGTCTTCTCTAGACCTTTCCGCTGCTGCTGCTTAGATCTGAAATTGTTATTCCAGTTCCTTCGGCTTCTCCTCAGGTTGCCACTTGAGCACGTGAGCTTTTCACAGCAGTGGAAGCATCTGAATGTGGACAAAAGTGTGGACATTCTCCTGGTGATCAAAATTTTCAACCCTATTGTTCTACGACCCTTTTTCCCTTGAAAAAATTATTTTGCCTTAATTTAACTTCTTAGGCTTCTAAAATAGAAACCCATGTCTTCCCCTAAAACCTGTAACCTTTAACAATCATGAAAATATGCCTATGATCAAATTTGATTTGGTGGTAGTATTTCTGTTTTTCGTTAATCCACAGCCATTTCTCATAGAACATTACAGGGAAGAAATACTTTTTTAGGAATAAGTGTTGTGTACCTTGACAAAGGGCAAAGTTTAAGTCTTAGCACATGACAAAGCTGATCTCCTTTCTAAAGAGTATGAAGTACTTTTAGAACTTAATATTCTGTCAAAAGCCATTAAATTAAAAGAGAAATTGACGGAACTAAGAGGAGATATAGTTTACATTTCACTAAATGAAATGAGAATCATCTCTGAAATTAAATAATTTGGTTTATAGAACTGTCATATAGATTTGAAAGGATAAGGTTTGTGCCTGGCACATTTTGGTCATTCCTAAAGAGCAGTTTGTGGATGTGGAAAAATATGGGCATTCTAAGTTTGCCAAGTTGATGTTATGAAGGGTTGGTGGTGAAATGGAAGAAAAGAGGAAGGATTCAGTGAAATCAGTTAAGTACTATTGAATAAGAGTAGTTGATGTATAGCCTTAGGGAGCCAACTTCAAAGAAAACTTTGCAAGAAAGCACACTTATGTACAAATGCATACACACACTAAGCAAACACAAACACCCAAGACTCTCCCTTTCACTTGTGCCAACAATTTTTTCCTTCTTCCAAGTTGGTCTGCATTTTTTTCTGTCTTTTTTTTTAATATGCCTCATTGTTTATAGCATTGTAAATAAATTTTGTTAGACATGATGCTAGATTTAGTTTAGGACTTTGCATTGAGCACTTCTTTAACATACATAGTTTGTAACTTCTTATTCTAGACCCACAATATTCTAGAATCTGTGTCTTTAAAGTATTTTGTAAAGAAATACCCCTAAAATTTTTTTTTAAACTTTTATTTAATGCATATAAATTTCCAAAGTACGACTTATGGATTACAATGGCTTTCCCCCCATACCGTCCCTCCCACCCACAACCCTCCCCTTTCCCACTCCCTCTCCCCTTCCATTCACATCAAGATTCATTTTCGATTATCTTAATATACAGAAGATCAGCTTAGTATACATTAAGTATGCATTTCAACAGTTTGCTCCCACACAGAAACATAAAGTGAAAAATAATAGATGATTTTTTAAAATGATGATGAAATCAGAGCAGACCTATTGTCATGTTTAATCCCAGTGAGAGTCAAGTTGGGAATTGATAATTTCTTTTTTTTTTTTTTTTTTTTTTTTTTTACAGAGGATCCGTTTAGTATGCATTAAGTAAGGATTTCAACAGTTTGCACCCCCATAGAAACACAAAGTGAAATATATTGTTTGAGTACTCGTTATAGCATTAAATCTCAATGTACAGCACATTAAGGATAGAGATCCTACATGAGGAGTAAGTGCACAGTGACTCCTGTTGTTGACTTTACCAATTGACACTCCTGTCTATGGCATCAGTAATCTCCCTATGCTCCAGTCATGAGTTTCCAAGGCTATGGAAGCCCTCTGAGTTCTCCGATTCTTATCTTGTTTAGACAAGCTCATAGTCAAAGTGGAGGTTCTCTCCTCCCTTCAGAGAAAGGTACCTCCTTCTTTGATGGCCTGTTCTTTCCACTGGGATCTCACTCGCAGAGATCTTTTGCCAGAGTGTCTTGGCTTTCCATGCCTGAAATACTCTCATGAGCTTTTCAGCCAGCTCCGAATGCCTTTAGGGCTGATTCTGAGGCCAGAGTGCTATTTAGGACATCTGCCATTCTATGAGTCTGCTGAGTATCTCACTTCCCATGTTGGATCACTCTCCCCTTTATTTACTCCATCAGTTAGCGTTAGCAGGTACTAGACTTGTCTATGTGCTCCCTTTGACTCCCAGTCCCTTCACCATGACCAACTGTGAACTGAAACTGATCACCTGGAACAGTGAGATGGCATTGGTACATGCCACCTCGATGGGATTGAATTGGAATCCCCTGGTATGCTTCCAACTCCACCACTTGGGGCAAGTCAGCCTGAGCATGTCCCAAATTATACATCTCTTCCCTCTCCCATTCCCACCACCATGTTCAACAGGGATCACATTTCAGTTAATTTTCAACACTTAAGAATAACTGTGCATCATTTACAGATCTAAACCAGTCATATTAAGTAGAACAGATAAAAAAAACTACTAAGAGGGATAATGTATTTAGTTGTTCATTAACAGTCAGGGCTATGCTGATCAAGCCACCATTTCCCATAGTGTCCACCTCACTCCAACAGGTTTCCCTCTTGGTGTTCAGTCAGTCGTCACCGATCAGGGAGAACATATGGTATTTGTCCCTTTGGGACTGGCTTATTTCACTCAGCATGATGTGTTCCAGATTCCTCCATTTTGTTGCAAATGACTGGATTTTGTTGTTTCTTACTGCGGTATAGTATTCTAAAGAGTACATATCCCATAATTTCTTTATCCAGTCTATCGTTGATGGGCATTTAGGTTGGTTCCAGGTCTTCGCTATTGTGAATTGAGCTGCAATAAACATTAGGGTGCAGACCTCTTTTTTGTTTGCCAATTTCAATTCCTTTGGGTAAATTCCAAGGAGTGGGATGGCTGGGTCGAACGGTAGGGTTATCTTCAGGTTTCTGAGGAATCTCCAGACTGACTTCCATAGTGGCTTGACCAGTTTGCATTCCCACCAACAGTGGGTTAGTGTCCCTTTTTCCCCACATCCTCGCCAGCATCTGTTGTTGGTAGATTTCTGCATGTGAGCCATTCTAACCGGGGTGAGGTGAAACCTCATTGTGGTTTTGATTTGCATTTCCCTGATTGCTAATGACCTTGAACATTTTTTCATGTGCCTGTTGGCCATTTGGATTTCCTCTTTTGAAAAATGTCTATTGAGGTCCTTGGCCCATCTCTTAAGTGGGTTGTTGGTTTTGTTTTTGTGGAGTTTCTTGATCTCTTTGTAGATTCTGGTTATTAACCCTTTGTCTGTTGCATAGTTTGCAAATATTTTTTCCCATTCTGTCAGTTGTCTTTTCACTCTCCTGACTGTTTCTTTTGCAGTACAGAAACTTCTCAATTTGATGCAATCCCAATAGTTGATTTTGGCTTTGACTGCCTGTGCCTCCTGGGTCTTTTCCAGAAATTCTTTGCCTGTGCCAATATCTTGAAGGGTTTCTCCAATGTTCTCTAGTAACTTGATGGTGTCAGGTCGTAGATTTAGGTCTTTAATCCATGTGGAGTGGATTTTTGTGTAAGGTGTAAGGTAGGGGTCTTGCTTCATGATTCTGTACGTGGAAATCCAATTTTCCCAGCACCATTTATTGAATAGACTGTCCTTGCTCCAGGAATTAGTTTTAGATCCTTGATCAAATATAAGTTGGCTGTAGATGTTTGGGTTGATTTCTGGTGTTTCAATTCTGTTTCATTGGTCTATCCATCTGTTTCTGTACCAGTACCATGCTGTTTTAATTACAACTGCCCTGTAGTATGTCCTGAAATCTGGTATTGTGATGCCTCCGGCTTTGTTTTTGTTGTACAAGATTGCTTTAGCTATTCGAGGTCTCTTGTGCCTCCATATGAATTTCAGCACCATTTTTTCCAGATCTGAGAAGAAGGTCTTCGGTATCTTGATTGGTATTGCATTGAATCTGTAAATTGCTTTTGGGAGAATGGACATTTTGATGATATTGATTCTTCCAATCCATGAGCATGGAAGATTTTTCCATTTCTTGGTATCCTCTTCTATTTCTTTCTTTAAGGTTTTGTAATTCTCATCGTAGAGATCTTTAACGTCCTTGGTTAAGTTTATTCCAAGGTATTTGATTGTTTTTGTAGCTATTGTGAATGGGATTGATCTTAGAAGTTCTTCCTCAGCCATGGCATTGTCTGTGTATACAAAGGCTGTTGATTTTTGTGCATTGATTTTATACCCTGCTACTTTGCCAAACTCTTCTATGAGTTCCAATAGTCTCTTAGTAGAGTTCTTTGGGTCCCCTAAATACAGAATCATGTCATCTGCAAAGAGGGATAGTTTGAGCTCTTCCTTCCCAATTTATATCCCTTTAATTTCTTTTTCTTGCCTAATAGCTCTGGCTAGAACCTCCAGAACTATATTGAATAGCAGTGGTGAGAGTGGGCATCCCTGTCTGGTTCCAGATCTCAGTGGAAATGCTTCCAACTTTTCCCCATTCAATAGGATGTTGGCTGTGGGTTTTTCATAGATTGCTTTGATTGTATTGAGGAATGTTCCTTCCAAACCCAGTTTGCTTAGAGTTTTCATCATGAACGGGTGTTGTATTTTATCAAATGCTTTCTCGGCATCTATTGAGATAATCATATGGTTTTTCTTCTGCAGTCTGTTAATGTGGTGTATCACATTGATTGTCTTGCGCACATTAAACCATCCCTGCATACCAGGGATAAATCCCACTTGGTCTGGGTGGATGATCTTTCTGATGTGTTGTTGCATTCTATTGGCCAGAATTTTATTGAGGATTTTTGCATCTATGTTCATCAGGGATATTGGTCTGTAATTCTCTTTCAGTGCTGCATCTTTTTCCGGCTTAGGAATTAAGGTGATGCTGGCTTCATAGAAAGAATTTGGGAGGACTCCCTCTTCTTCGATTGTTCTGAATAGTTTGAGAAGAATTGGAGTTAGTTCTTCTTTAAATGTCTGGTAGAATTCAGCAGTGAATCCATCTGGTCCTGGGCTTTTCTTTGTTGGGAGGGCCTTTATTACTGTTTCAATTTCTGTCTCAGTTATGGGTCTGTTTAGGTTTTCGATGTCTTCCTGGTTCAATTTAGGCAGGTTGCATGTGTCCAGGAATCTATCCATTTCTGATAGGTTTCCCTGTTTGCTGGCATACAAGTCCTTGTAGTAATTTCTGATGATTCTTTTTATTTCTGTGGTGTCTGTTGTTACATTTCCTTTTTCATCTCTGATTTTATTGATTTGGGTCTTTTCTCTTCTTTTTTTAGTTAGTTGGGCCAATGGGGTGTCAATTTTGTTTATTTTTTCAAAAAACCAGCTCTTCGTTTGGCTGATTTTTTGTAATGTTTTTCTTGATTCAATCCTGTTGATTTCTTCTCTGATTTTAATTATTTCTCTTCTCCTACTAGATTTGGGTCTGATTTGCTGTAGGTTTTCTAGATCCTTGAGGTGAATTGAAAGCTCATCTATTTGGTGTCTTTCCAATTTCTTGATGTAGGCACCTATTGATATAAACTTTCCTCTTAACACTGCTTTTGCTGTGTCCCATAAGTTTTGGTATGTTGTGCTGTTATCCTCATTTACTTCCAGAAAGTTTTTGATTTCTCTTTTGATTTCTTCTATGACCCATTGTTCATTCAGGAGCATGTTGTTCAATCTCCATGTGTTTGCGTATGCTCTAGGGATTCCTGAGTTGGTAATTTCCAACTTCATTCCTTTATGGTCTGAGAAGCTGCATGGTATGATTCTAATTCTTTTGAATTTGCTGAGACTCGCTTTATGGCCTAGTATGTGGTCAATCCTAGAGAAGCTTCCATGTACTGCTGAGAAGAATGTAAAATCTTTAGCTGTAGGATTGAAAGTTCTGTATATATCTGTTAGATCCATTTGGGCTATAGTGTCGTTTAAATCTGCTGTATCCTTGTTGATCTTCTGACCGGATGATCTGTCTATTTCTGAGAGTGGAGTATTGAAGTCCCCCAGTACTACTGTATTGGGGTCTAAGTCTCCCTTTAAGTCCGTTAATAAATCTTTTAGATAAACTGGTGCCCTGTAGTTAGGTGCATATACATTGATAATTGTTATATCTTCCTGTTGAATTGATCCCTTAATCATGATATAGTGTCCCTCTTTGTCTCTCTTAACAGTTTTTGTGGTAAAGTTTATGTTGTCCGATATTAAGATGGCTACGCCCACTCTTTTTTCATTTCTGTTGGCATGGTATATCTTTTTCCAGCCCTTCACTTTCAGTCTGTATGGATCTTTGTTGGAAAGATGTGTTTCTTGTAAGCAGCAAATAGATGGGTTTTGTTCCTTAACCCACTCAGCCAATCGGTGTCTTTTAACTGGACAGTTCAGGCCATTCACGTTCAAAGTGACTAATGATAAGTGGTAACTTTGCCCTGCCATTTGCCAAAGATAAGTTCTAATATATGCTTTGAATTCCCTGTGATCTTTTGCTGTGAGGTTTCCTTCCTTGGTTTCCTTCCTTTACCTTCTTTCATATTGATGACCGTGTTTCTGTGTTTCTGTGTGTAACACATCTTTAAGCATCTTTTGCAGGGCTGGACGAGTGGCAACAAATTCTTTCAATTTCTGTTTGCAATGAAAAGTCTTTATTTCACCTTCATTCACAAATGATAGCTTTGCAGGATATAATATTCTGGGCTGGCAGTTGTTCTCTCTTAGTACCTGGGCTATATCTCGCCATTCCCTCCTAGCTTTTAGAGTTTCTGATGAGAAGTCAGCTGTGAGTCTGATTGGAGATCCTCTGAGAGTAATCTGACGTTTCTCTCTTGCACATTTTAGGATCTTTTCTTTATGTTTCACTGTGGAGAGTTTAATTACAACATGTCGTGGTGAGGATCTCTTTTGGTCGTGTTTATTAGGGGTTCTGTGGGCTTCCTGTACTAGGATGTCTCTGTCCTTCTCCAAACCTGGGAAATTTTCTGCTAATATCTCACTAAAAAGGCCTTCTAATCCTTTCTCCCTCTCCATGCCTTCAGGAACTCCTAGAACCCGAATGTTGGGTTTTTTAATAGTATCCTGAAGATTCCCGACAATATGTTTCAGATTTCTAATTTCCTCTTCTTTTCTTTGGTCTGACTGTATCCTTTCCTGTTCTCTGTCTTCTAAGTCCGATATTCTCTCTTCTGCTTCACCCATTCTGTTTGTAAGGCTCTCTATTGTGTTTTTCATTTGATCTATTGAATTCTTCACTTCAGTCACTATCACAGTTTCCTGTTGTACTAGTTGTTTCGTTTCATTTTGATTCCTCCTTAATATTTCATTTTCACGAGAGAGATTTTCTATCTTGTCCATTAAGGATTTGTGTAGTTCAAGAATTTGTTTTTGAGAACTTCTTAATGTTCTTATCAATTTTTTGAGATCTGCTTCTTGCATTTCTTCTATGTCATCATCTTCATAATCTTGAATTGGGGTGTCTTTTTCATTTGAGGGCGTCATGGTGACTTCCTTGTTTTTATTACCTCGGTTTTTGCGTTTGTTATTTGGCATATTGGAGATATTTGGTTTCTTCACTGTGGTGCTTTTTCTTGTTATACTATGACTCTAGATTAAGTGGACTATCTGTTTTTGATGGAGCCTTAGGGCTTGAGATGGGTGTGGCCTGAGAGCTCTGTTTGGTGTGCCAAAGGTGACACTCCCAGGTTAGGCGTGGTAAATCTCTCTCTCTCTCTCTTTTTTTTTTTTTTTGATTCAAAAGGGAAGTAATTCCGCACAGCTGAACGAAGTTGGAGGTAGTTAGCAGGCAAATGATATACCCACAGGAGCCAGAGATCGGAAGGTCTTTCCCAAGATCCCCACAGGGAATCTGTTTGGCCCTCAGAGTGGGCTCAAATTCTCCTTCAGCCTCCCACTGGGTTGCCAAAGTTACGGAATTGTAGCGTCTCTGGAGAGTGCTCACGTGAATTCCGTGAGTTCTCTCCCCCACCGTCTCTTTTTTCACAGTCTCAGTTCAGTAGCACCACAAATTTACTAGCTCTTAATCTCCTGTTAATTTGCCCCGCCCAGAGTCAGGTTTTTCTGCTAGGCTCAGGGCCGGTGCAGACCTGAGGTCGCTCTGCTTATGACGTATGTCCAAGATGGCGCCTGCTCTTTGTCTTGCTCGCCCTTGAGAGGTGAGCGGAGAGAGAGAAACCCGTGTCCGTACTAGTCACCCTTTTTTCTCTCTCTCTCTCTCTTCCAGTTAGCCTTGTGAACTTCCCCCCCCGGGGGTCGTTCCCTCTAGTCTCCTCTCTCCGCTTGCCTGCCGGTGTCTCGGGCTATTGAGGTTCGGCTCACCTCGCGTTCCAGCGCTGGTGTGTTGAGTCTGCCGCTGATGTCCCGAACTGTGGGCTCCCACGCTCTCCACGCAGGTCCGCTGTGAGTCACGCGTTCCGGAAGAGTTTCTTCTGCTGTTTCCTCCCCTACTCTTCCTTGAACCTGCAGTATCTCCACTTTTATTAAACTATCTCTCCCCAGACTATCAGTGTGCTCCCTTCCTATTCCGCCATCTTGCCGGCTCCCACCACCCCTAAAATTTTATAAAGAAATTTTTTATTATGGCATGATATTATTTTAATAAAATCAGAAAGTGCATATAATTTTTTTACCTCCTACAGTAAAGCTAAATTCTAAACCTAATGCCATTTTGCAAATTTTTTTCCTGCCTAAACTTAGTTAGACATTATGAGAATCAAAGCTAACCTACCAGTTTCCACTTCCTCTGAAATTCCCAATCTTTTGATGGTAACTGCTTCTGTCTCAATAACTTTCTAATGAGCAAAGCTCTTGAAGGCCTTTCTCAGGAATCTTTCCTACCAACAATTCTCTCATTTATCACCCAGCTAAAATTATTGCTTAACAGAATCTTTTTTATTAAAGAGCTCAATTTTGTTATTTAAAATTTGATTGATTGATGCAACAGACAGGGAACTGTCATCCAGTGGTTGACTTCCCAAATTCTTTTGAAGCTGAGAGCTGGGAACCCAATCCAGGTCTCCCACATGGGTGGCAGGGACTCAAGTATTAGAGTCATCTCCTGTGGCCTCCCAGGCTGTGCTTTAGTGGGAAGCTAGGATCTGGATTGTAGCCAAGGCGCAAACCCAGGTTTTCTGATATGCAATGTGGGCATCCTAACTTATATCTTACCTACAATGCCAAACACTCACTCCTCAATTTTGTTATTTCAAATCAAAGATCCTAAATTTGTGTGCTGCACCTAGATTGTAAGCTCCAGAAATAGGTATCTGTTCTGTTTCCTGTTTTTTGTTTCTTCTGAAAACTCAGAACATACTATTGAACACAATAAATGCTTACCAACAACTTTCTAGCAGGCTGGTTCCATTTGATTCTTTCATCCATTAAGGGATTATTTGTTAAGTATCTAATGGATTTGGGGCATGGCGCTAGGGTCTACGTACACAAAATGAGGAACGGAGTTGGTCCCTGCTCTCCTGGATCTTATAATCCAGTAATGGATCTTTACATAATGAGAACTTCTCCAGTCACCCATTTTAGCTAATAAAGTTGCATATGTGTGTATGAAAACATTTCATTATCATTATACAAAAACTAAATAAAAATTTGTCTTTTTCCCAAGTAAGTTTGACTTAGAGGCAGCTAGCTATAAATCAAGATTTTTTTTCTTATGAACTGCTTCATTTGACAAATTGTGAATCATAAGACCTTTCCATCTCTCAGAATAAGAGCTAGTAATTCATCCTTTGCTTCTCTAAGGGGAGAATATTAACTAAATGTGACCAGAGACGTTCATACTGGACACCATATGCATTTTAATAGCTATCTTTCTCATAGGAAATGACATCAACAAATTGTGGAGTGTTTAAATGTCATCAAAATGCAGCTAAATCCATCTTCAATAGCAGTGACTTGTACTAGCCTATCACCTCTGTACTCCTTCATCACAGAATTTGAGGCCAGCCTCCCCCAACCCTATCCCTCTGCAACCTGTCACCAAGATCCTTCTATATCTATACATTTATTTATTTACTTATTTATTTATTTATTTTTATTTGAAGACAGAGAAGCAGAGAAACAGACAAAGGGATCTGGCTCACCCTCACCCCCAAATGCCAACAACACCCAGGACTAGACCAGGTTGAAGCCAGGAGCCCAGAATTTCCTCCAGATCTCGCACGTATTCCCGAGTATTTGAGTCATCATCTGATGCCTCCCAGGATGCACATTAGCAGGAAGCTGGATTGGAAACAAGGGACAAGACTCACACCAGGTTCTCCAGTGTGGGATGGGGGCATCCCAAGCTGTGTCTTAAACTACTGCAGCAAACACTTGCCCCCTTACCTTTTCTGTAACTAAGAAATCTTTAACTGCACCTTCTTTAAGAAACACAAAGACAACTCTCACTTGGTTACCTGTGGAGGTGGTTGGAGAATTGGAATGAGAAGTTTTATGTATTTACATGTTACAGAGTTTTTTTATTTTGGGTGAAAGTATTATTCACTCAAGACAAATGCAAATAAAAATTTAAAAGGAAAATAAAAAGGGAGAGTATTGTGAGAAAACAAGAGTGACTGAAGAAGGCAGCACAGTCAATATTACATCCACAGTCATCAGTCTTTACCTCATCTTTCTGGACTCCAGATTACCCTGAGTGATTTATGAGATGTCAGTTCACCAGCCACCAGGAAAGAACAATAGCAAAGCCGAGTCAACAAAAGGTCCTTGTCATTTAAGTTCAAATTCCTTGGCAACATTTCAGTGTTTCTCTTAGGCAGAACTGAGTACAACCCAGTAAGAATATGAGGTCTTTGAGTTCATCTCCAGGTATTTCATCCAGCTTCCTTTTTTGGGACACAGGACATAGTTCACTAAGACCGTGCCAAGGTTGTGCTTCCAACCATAGATCTGCATTAGAGTCTCATCTGAGAATTCAGGTATGTCACATCCAGACCTGTATGACTTCCGCACTGTTAAAGAGCAAAGTGTGTGAGTGCTGAATGTGGAGAGGGAGGAGAAGTGGAGATAAGGAACCAGAGGATTGGTGTAGGCAGAGGTACGTGGAGAAGCATGAGTTAAAATAAGTACAAAATAATGCCACAGGAAAAATAATTTGAGTAACTAAAACAACATACCTGTGTATCTACTTAGGAAAGGACTGTCTGCTTAGACATTACACACATATGTGTATATTGAAATATCATGGGAAACTCCATAAGCATGTATAGTTTTTATGCGTCATAATTTTTCTTTTATCATTCAGTTAACCAATTAAGTAAACCCCATTTTGTTGGTTTACCTGACAGATACAGGGTTTTTGTTTTGTTTTTCTTTTTGTTTTTTACTTTCAAGGCCAATCTTATCATTACATATTTCCTCTTCAAGACTGTATGATTTCTTCACCTTACTATGTAAGCATAAGAAGGATCTTTAAAAGAAAAAGAAAAAGATGTGTTGCTAATACAATTATGCTTTTGTGGACAAGGAGTTAACTGTATAATTTTATTCTCTGAAGACTTTTCTAATACTCTTTTGTGTGTGCTTATGTTGTTAAAGACTCTCACTTGCTAATCACTCTTGATGATTATAGAAAGTATCACCCCATAGCTATGGGTGGCCGAAATTTTAGCTGAAAGTATAGTGTTGGTACAAAATGTGCTTTCCTAAATGTGCAGCCCCTCTCCAAACAGACTTGGCACCATAGATTGGTTTAAATGGCTGGTTCCATCTGTGTGATAAAACTGTGTCTGACATCTGTTTAAAATGAGCACATGACGCTTGGAAAAGAAGGGCAGACCACAGTATTCAGTGTGATGGACTCTGGGGGCTCCTGCTCTGTGTGTGTATGTGCAAGCTCTCAAGTGCACACAGTTTACCAGTCTTGTCAGCTGTTACTACCTTTTTATCTGGATCCTGTTAACTTGAGATTTGTTCTTAGCTCATGGAAAAGGGCTCCCTTTGTTTTCTTCCCCTAGATAGGAGAAGTCTCTTGGCAGAGTCCTTCAAAGGCAGTTAAGACGGTAGCATCATGGAAATTTGGCAGCAAGTTGAGGACTAGGGCAGATCTAAACATTAGTTTCGGTTATTTTCACAGGCAGTTGTTGTACGATTTTTCACCCCTTTATTTTAGCAGTGAGCATAATCACTCACAACCATCATTCCTAAAGTGAACCCTTGCTTGTCCACTCTTATCATTGTATAGTCTGAGTAATTGTGAAATTTAAATTTAAATTGGATACATAAACATGGCAAAACATGAATAAATCATCCAAAGTCCTCCTGAATTGTTCAGTTTACTCCTCTTTAAAGTTAATACGAAAAGTCAAATTGAGGCCTTTGATTAAATATAAAATTGAACAACTACATTACTTTGATATATTTTATCTCTGGTAATTTTGTCCTTTTGCCTTTTAAATCATTTTTAATTGCTTGAGTACTGCCAAAATGCATGCTCACTCTAATCTATTATAACTACAGGAAAGAACTTTGTTCCTCTAATAAAAGGAAGAAGACATATTTTCTAGGTGATTTAACCCCCTTTACATTGGTTGGGTTATTGGGCGGTGGTACAGATTGATATAGAAAGAATTAGGACCTGGCTCTTCCATAATGTCTCAGATACTAACAATCTTGAAACTGAATTATTTGGCTTTTTGTCTATTGGAAGAACTATGATTGTTATATTTTCTAAAGGTATTATGCATTTAAAAAATTCTCAATGTAAGGCATTCCTTAAAATTTTTTAAAGGATTTATTCTTTTTAAAGGCAGAGTGACAGAGAGACACAGACAGAAAGAGAAAGGTCTTCAATTTGCTAGTTCACTCCCCAAATGACCATTGGAGCAGGCTGAAGCCAGGAGCTGGAACTCCATCCGAGAATCCCACATGTGTAGCAGGGGCCCAGGTACTTTGCCATCTTCTGCTGCTTTCCCAGGTGCATTGGCAAGGAGCTGGTCTGAAGCAGAGAAACTAGAACTTGAACATCAACACTCCCATGGGATGCTAGTGTAGCAGGTAGCGACTTAACCTGCTGTCCCACAATGTCTGCCTCCAAAAATTTTCAGTTGCTAATTTCTTTAGCTTGTAAGTTTAAGTCACCATAGAAACTTTTCCAGTCCTGGAAACTAAAAGAGAAAATCAAGGACTGGCACTAATAAATTTGAGTACATGCTTCCTGGAAACTAAAAGAGAAAAAATCAAGAATTGGCACTAATAAATTTTGAGTACATGCTTCATGCTGAATATAATCAGTGCTTTACATTTACTTTTCATGCTAAATCCTTTACTAAGTTTATCATTTTGTGTAACACTTGCAACAACCCACTGGTGATATCTCTATTTTTTACACACACACACACACATATACACAAAGTGAGGCTCAGAAAGCCACACAGCAAGTCAATGATCAGAAAAGTTTACAAACCAGATTCAAAATAATTTAACAGGCTCAAAATGCAGGCACCTTCAATGTCTAACTCTCCTTTATGTGTAAAAATTCCTTCAAGGATAGAGAGAATAATTTAAACCACATCTAAATAAGAATTCAAGTCATTATGTACCTTAATGGTTGGGGAAAAAGGCTCTAGAGATTTGTGTTTTTTGAGTATCTATTTGATCTCTTTCTTAACATCATCTTACATAGAAGACCTATGTATTCAACAAAGCAAAATTGAGTTACTCTGGTTGAAGGGGATGTGGGGTGGTGGCTAAGCACAGGCTGAAATTCTCAAACTCTGGGTTTCCTCCCTCCCACCAAGAAAGGCTTTTGACATCTTAGGGACAACTGATTTAAGTGATGTCCACTTTTCTGAATAGATAATAGAGTTATTCTTGGTAGACTTCCCAAAAGTTCCTAAAATGCAGTTTACCTACTGGGAGATCTGGATTTGGTCAGACCAGAGAATAATTTAAAAGGCCTATTCAAGCTCATTCCTCTTTATTCATAGAGGTGAGTGAAAACATACACAGGAAAACAACCACTTGTCTGGTCAAATGCAATGAGGTAACAGTGCCCATCCATGCCTCCCAACTTCATACATGAGCTTACAGACAAAAGTGGCACAGAGCCAAGCCATCACATAACAGGGTTGTGGGCAACTAGCCAAGCAGGTGGGCCTATTGGTTACCATGACATTGGTTGCCATAGAAGCACACTGATAAGGGGGATAACAGTGTGGGAACTTGATATCTTCACCTTCCCAAAAGTTTCTCAAGACAACGTGATATAAGCAGATGATTGGAGTACTAGATAGTCAGATTCATTACAGTACATTAGCATCCAGGATGTGACTACTTTAAAATATGGCCTTGAGTGTATCACTTATGGATCTGGATTTTGAGGGTTGACATAGAAACAGTATATCTCACCTACTTCTACACGTGTAGGAAGCTTTTTTAAAATACCAATACCTAGCCCCTACTCCCAGGGCTTCTAATTTATGTTCATCTTTGGATTAAGCCTGAAAGCTATTAATTTTTAACTGCTACCTGACGATTCTAATGTGCAGAGACAATAGAGAGTCCCTGCTCAGTCCCTACCCCCATTTCTCAATTGCTAATTTTCATTGGAATGTACATGAGAACATTTCATACCATTGGGAGCTTAAGGAAGTTTCATTCTCGTGATTATTCATCTTCAAGTGTCCATATTATTCTTGAGTTGTATGCAGTCATATAATTGGCCTTTTCCATGTAAAACTTGAGATAAAGGCTGATAATTTAAGGAGTTCCCCAGGAAAATACTTCATTCTTTTCCTCATCCTCCTTTTCCAATTCATTTCAGTGTTTTCTATCCATCACGCTTGTTAAGTCTTATAAACCATGAAAAAGAAAGCCCTCTTTCAAAATGACTACACTATTTTACCAGATTCCTTAGTGCAAAAGCTGTCTCCAGCACCTGATATAGTAAGTGCCTAGCATATATTAGGTGTATTTTTTTAAATGAATGAAAGCCATCCAATTCTAGCCAATGCAATCTTGAAAATTTAATAACATTTTTTGAGTAGTGTGAAGTCACAAACTATCCATTATAGAAGAATAGCTCGAACATATTCAAGAACAAATGGTTGAATTAGGGCCAGCACAGTGGCATAGAAGGTTAAGCCGACGCCTGCAGTGCCAACATCCCATATGAGTACCGGTTGAAGTCTCGGCTGCTACACTTCTGATCCAGCTCCCTAATGGCCTGGGAAAGCAGTGGAAGATGGCCAGAGTCCTTGGGCCCCTGCACCCACATGGGAGACCCATAAGAAGCTCCTGGCTCCTGGATTCTACTTGACCCAGCCCTGACCATTGTGACAATTTGGGGACTTAATCAGCAGATGGAAGATACCATTCTCCCTCTCTCTCTTCCCACTCCTCCCTCTGTATCTCTACCCTTCAAATAAATAAATAGATCTTTAAAAATGAAAAAGGATGGTAGAGGCAGTCAGTGTTATAGCCTCTCTACCCTCCCCCACCCCTTCACAGTGTTACCAGTTGGGAAGATGAATGGTTTATTTGATAAAATTACTGTACCAAGTATAGGGATTGTCTCAAATAATATATTTAAAAGATGTAGTTAGTAGGAGCATAAAGTTATTATTGTGTTCAATTCATAAACATTGTTTTACAACTTTATATGTGAGGTTTAATATCCTGCCAGTCTCACCACAGAAATCCACTCTAAGCTGCCTCGCATCATAACCATGAGCTCAACTAGCCCTCTCTTCCATCAAATACATGCTCCCTTTCTTGGGTCACAATTTAAATTGTCTGCCAATAAGCTATTAAATTCAAACACTGATTCTATATTCAACAATATGGTAAGGGAATTTAGATTATTTTGTAGAGATACATTAAGGCAAAATAAAACAAAAAAACCATATGAGGCTTTGCATATGAGGTACCCAAAAGTATGTGTTCCATTGATACTGATCAGACTGTGCAGTAAGGTCAAGAATCAAGTAATAATTTAGCAACATAATGGAAGCATCACCCTAATTGGCACTACAGAAATATGATTTCTTACATTTTCAAAGTGCAGGACATTATCTGAAAACAGGAAAATATATGATTACTGTCCATTGGTATCATATTAAGTATCATATTAATGCTCCAATGCCTCAGCTAGGAACATTTTACTAGAAACATCAACAAGTACGAAACTCTTTGAAACCCTTTCTGTGAAAGCTATTTACTGCAGTCAGTGAGAACAGAAAGGTTTAGAAAATGTTTATTCTTCTCTTTTCTCTTATGTACTTCTGAGTTATGTTTCAGTACTTAGGATTTTACCAACCAGTGAATACTCTTTGCTTTCCTTTTATAAAAATAGAAACTTCAAATCAGATTTTTTTTTTGCAGGAAAAAAATGAGTTTAGTAATCTCTGGTCTTATTAGGAGGCAGAACATATATCAATAAGCAGAATAAAATGCAGTTAGCTTGCCAGCTAAGCCTGGACAATAATGATTTTGCAAATCAGAGCTAGAATTCTAGACGCTTTAGCCGGGAATCTTGCCCAGGGCCTTTTTGGCTCTCATTTTTGCTGTTTCATATTTGCTACTTCAATCAAATTAACACTAACTTTCATATTTGGGCAGCAAGAGGAAGAGACTTATAAGTTGCTGGAGTTGAAGAACTCCAAGGAACTCTCCAAGGAACATAGCTCTTGCTTGAGGTCTCAGGTGTCCATATTTTTAGGAAAATGCATATATATGCATTACCTACAAAGATATTCAACACATATCCTTATTCCTAGAAAAATGGTAATTTTATCCATTTTTAAAAAGTTGCTTTGGGGGAAACTCAGACTAAAATTGTTGGGGAATGAAAGTTTATTTATGAGCTTGAGGATCTAGGATATTCACAATACAATTCAAATGTAATTACAGGAATGACATCCTAGAGCACAAGTGTACGAAGTATCTTGAGTGTTTAATTTTTTTAACTGAACTTTCAGCAACAGCTCTTTTCATCTAACACTCTAAGACAAATAAATATAATATAGAGTGATTTTGTGTGGCTGAGATTTTCTGAAATCTTGTCAGCTATGGGCAAGAGTGGAAAGCAATCCTTTGATGCTCATTATTTTGTGTGTGCTGAGTTTTCATGTGTTGATAGCTTAGGATCACAGTGAAAGAATCTTGATAATAAAATCCTTCTGTTGACATTGTCATGAGATCTGAATCTGTCAAATAATAAGAGTGACCAAAATAAGACCGAGTGTTGGGAGAAAGGCCCCAAACAATCCTACAGACATTCAACCACGGTATCACAAGGGCAAATGATATAGATCTAACAGTAAGGAATTCAGACATCCCTGGAACTACCTTAGGTGTCAATTTATAAAAATATTTTTCAAATAGACTTATCTGTTCCCTTATTTTCTTAACTTTTTAACAGATACTTAAGTGTTTTGCTCAGTATTCTATTTTGATATGTACAATTTTTATACAATAGGGGGCTGGCAATTGTGGCATAGCTGGTAATCCACCGCCTATGACGCTGACACCCAATATGGGCACTGCTTCAAGAACCAGCTGCTCCACTTCTGATCCAGCTCCCTGCTAATGCGCCTGGGAGAGCAGTGAAACCTGGCCCAAGTGCTTGGGGCCCTGCATCCATATGGGGGGTCTGGTAGAATCTTCTGACTCCTGGCTTTGGCCTGGTCCACCCCTGGTCATTGTGGCCATTTGAGGAGTGAACCAGCAGATGGAAGATATCTGTGTGTGTGTCTGTCTGTCTGTCTGTCTCTTCTCCTCTCTCTGTAACTCTGACTTTCAAATAAATAAATCTTTAAAAAGTGTATTATCACAGATGCCAGCATGTGGCACAGCAGGTTAAGCTGCCACTCCACAATTCTAGCACCCCACGTTGAAGAGTTAGTATTCTGTTTTATACTTTTCAGCTTACCAATAAGATTATTAACCACTAGGAGTTGTCACTTCTTTATTATAATAATATTTTTAAAGGTTTATGTTATTTATTTGAAAGGCAGAATGACAGAGGGAGAAAGAAATCTTCCATCTGCTGGTTCACTCCCCAGATACCCATACCAGCTAGGGTTTGGCCAGCTGAAGCCAGGAGCCAGAAATTCCATCTAGGTCTCTCACATGGGTCACAGAGGTCCAAGCTGGAGGCATCATCAGCTGCTTCCCAGGCAGATTAGTGGAAGCTAGATAGGAACCAGAGGCGGTGTTCAGTTCCAGGCACTCCAATAGAGGGCGCAGGCATCCTAAGAGGTAGCTTAACCTGCTACACCCCAGTTGCTGCCCTGGCGAATGGTCAATAAAACCTGAATGGGAGTGTGATTTACCTAGTATATTTTCACTTCTATTTTTTTACAGAACAACTGCTGATTTTACT
The DNA here is from genome assembly GCF_051225735.1 of Oryctolagus cuniculus. Lineage (NCBI taxonomy): Eukaryota > Metazoa > Chordata > Mammalia > Lagomorpha > Leporidae > Oryctolagus > Oryctolagus cuniculus. The sequence goes on along the minus strand of NC_142871.1, from coordinate 99,457,003 downwards.
TGAATTAAAATTATTATGTTAATTTATATGACTTTTCTTTCTTGCTAAATCCATAGAAAATAAATTGGCATCTGCATTTCCAATTACGTGAAAACACTTACAATTTAGAAATATGTTATCTAACAAATATACTACTTAAGTGATAGTAAAAAACATAGATATTAAATATTATTTGAACCTTTTATTTGGATTGTTGTAGCTATTAACACAGCTTTTATTTTTAAGATGGACAGCTTAGTTATTTCCTGTCAAGTCAGTTATGATGAGTTTTAATGCCAGGTTGAAGTTCCCATCATTTTCATTATGTGAGAAGATTCAAAAGAATGGATATTTGCTTAATGAATCACAAGTTTGTTATGTTGGCCACTTTTACAACATTAGTTCTCAAGTCAGTGAGTGCCTTGGCAGCTTTGTATTTATTCAGTCAATGGACTCAGTAATTGTAATTGTGCCCTGATAGACTTTTAACTGTAAGCTGTGAAACATTAAGGATGATGGAATCATCTAAATTGCTCATTTTACCCCTCTCAATGACCCTTGCAATTACAGATGGTTTACTATAAGGATGTGCTCAAATCGTTTGTGTTAATCAATAATAGGAGAAAGCCTCGATACTCTCACATCCCTCAGAGTATTTGCAGTCTCCATGGTTTTTCATGATGTAACTCCTATTTATCTGTTGATTCTAAAACAAACCACCTTTATCCATGGTGAAAAAAAGTATTAAAATACAGAGAGACATTATTTGTGTGTGAACTAAAATATTTTATTGATTTCTCAAGCTGTGTCTTAATAAGAAAGTATTCTTTTAAGCTCACATTTTATGTGAATCGATGATAGTGACAAAATTCTGTGCTTTTTAAATAAAGTTGTGATATTTAGGTATTTACATATCTTGAAATTCATATGCAGCCTTTTTACCTATATTTACTAGACCTCATTATTCATGGATTTCATCTTTACAAACGTGCTAACTCACTGAAATTCGTTTGTGAGCTGAAAATCAATATTTACAGCACCTTCGTGCCATGTCCAGAACAGCAGAAAAGTTTTGCCTCCCAGTGGGCAAGTCCCCAGCTGGGTGTGAACAAGTTGATGCTCTGCCTTCGTATTTCAACTGTCATGCTGTAAACACTGTCCCTTCCAAGACCTTTTAACTACTATAATTTTTTGGCATTTCTGTGCTTTTTGTTGATAATGTCACTATTTTGAATGATCCCCAAGGGAGATGTTGAGTGCTGTCTACCACACCTGAGTACAAGGAGGCTGTGGTTTTCCTCTTGTAGAAAATACACGTGTTAGATAAGGTTCTTTATGCATAAGTTATAGTGTTTGCTATATATATTAGCTAGGAGTTCAGTATAATGAATCAACTGTTTGTATGGTAGCATTAAACACATAAAACATGGCCAGATATTGTTCAGTTGATGAAATAGATGTGACTAGAGGCTCCCAGGGTTTAGTCATCCCCCAGTTCAGTATCTATTGCACTTACAAAATGCAACTCTTGACAGTAATGAGAATTTAATGATCTTCTTCCGCTTTTTCCCTTCCTAAAACCCATTTTCCCACATTTCATCATGAACTACTGTGGTCTGGTTGGGACTGTGAAAGGTATCATCAGAGCAAGTGTTATTGTTGTACTGATCACTGCCCCAGAGCATCCAACAATTTAAAGGAGAAAAGTATCCCTGCAGTCTCAAAGTTGTTAACTATTGTTAGAGGCTATTGTAGTTATTGTCAAATCCAAATTTCAACAGTCCAGCTGCTGTTAAAATGTAATATACTGGATGTAGATATTGCCATTTAAATTTTTGAAAAGGCTCATAATATGGTTGAGAACAATAGGATTATATGGCTGGAAAGCTGGTAATACCCAACAAAGTGCTTTCTGTAGAGAGTAACCTGCTTTGTATTTGTGTGAAAGGACTAGGGGACACTTTTCCATGAAATAATAATATCATGGATTTGGATTTATCTAGAAGCAATCTTTTAATTTATGTAGATCAACATCTTGGTTTTATAGAAGAGATACTACTCCCAGAGAGGCTAAAGTGCCTGCCCAAGATCACATGTTGGGATGGAACTTGGGAGATAACTACTGTCTAGTCCAGTAAGTGTCTCCCTCCATTAGACCACACTCTCTGTGACATCCAGAAGTCCATTATAGAGAGCTTACATTTTTACCACCTTGATTTGTCATCCCGAGACCAATAGGAATTTGATTTTGGTGTCTCACAAACATATTATTTTCTTCTTCATTAGTTTAGGAACATTAATGAACAGAAATCAAATCACTAATAACTTGGAATCAGATACATTATCTTTTCACTATTCAAAAGAAAGCAATATTCTGAAAGATACCCTTCTCTTAAATTTGTGGTGACATTTAAATATTTGCTGAATGTTCAGTAGGAAAACAGAAACTCGAGTGTATTCAATTTGAAAGTCATGACTTGATCTTAAGCAGAGCAAGATGAGAAGCACTGTGGGACAGTGGCAAATGCTTGGAGAAGAATTTACTCCAGACAGATTGGGAGTCACTTCCTCTGACTCAGTAACTGGCTCAGCTGATTGGCAGGAACTGCCAGCAGCTGACTTCAATAAAATCCACTCAATTATGCCTTAAAGACTTGTTGTTTTTGGAGGGAGTCGAAGAAATCAAGGAGAATGAGAACTGATTTGTTTTATGTCTTGCAGAAGTCAATGGAAGATATATTTAAGGTTCAATATTACTTCTGTACATTTTGTTATATGAAGCAAAAATTTAGCTTTGCCTCCTTTTGGCTGTGACAAAGGACAAAATCCGCAGTCAGAAGTTTTCCATTAGACTCCATTCACACGTAGGAAATAAACTGCCATAAATGTAATGGCATTACTCTTAGGGTTTTATTTTCCACCTTTTTTTATCACCCCCTTTAGGATTGAAACACATTTCTTGTTGTATAAAATTTTACTCCATAAATTTTTCAGGTTCTTGCAAGTGTTTGATAATCAGTCGCCAGACCCTTTCTTTGTAATGCCTTTTGATCTGTATAGGGAAAGATAATGGCATTGTGTAATTTTAACATGTACATTTAAAACAAAAGGTATCCTTTATTTATTTAGAGGAAAGTCAATCAATCTGACACATATTTGTCTTTATATTTTTTATTCCTTTCTTCTTATTTTCCTTCAACCTTGTGAAACAATCAACAATATTTATTAGGTACTTGGACATTTTCAGAACTGTGCTGTGCACTGCAAAAGTGTCTCAAAAGAAATGAAAAATGTGGTCCCCGTTCTCAAGAATGTAGTGCTTTCGACACCAGGTTCTAAGAAACATTAACTGTCACTCAAAATATCTGTACAAAGATAAGTAGACTGGTGTTCTTTGATCCATATTTTAGAAACATGGCATACCAGAATCTTCTCCTAGAACTTTGCCATTCACATTAGAAGTTAAAGGTATCTCAGAAGTTAGGTGACAAAGGAAATCAGTTACTGTCATTGAACCCAGCAGTCCCTAAATGTGTTGGACACAGTAAGACCTATGATAATTTCGAAGCTACTGGTGCTTTAAAGAAAATAGTTTGGAAAATGTTGAATTAGAGAATCACATGAGACACATTAATATTAGCATTTGAATGCAAACTCATATGCTGAAAATGTGGAGAAGAGAAAAATCATTATGGTCTAGGCTAGTGAGGAAAAACATCTCAAAGAAAGTTGGACTTTAAAAGAGGTAAAAGGATAGTTGAGAAAAGTAGAACACTGGAGGACGTAGGGGAAGCTTGGATTGTACCTCCCAAATTGTTGGCATCCATTATTTAGCAGACCAGCGCAAATGTGCAGACAGCGATTACCAAGGACTTTGTATACACTATATTGTTTGTATGCTTGTTTTTATAAATGGGGCTTATTCTTTTTTTAAGGTTTTCTTTATTTATTTGATAGAGTTACAGGTAGAGAGAGAGGGAGAGACAGAAAGAAATATTTTCCATCCACTGGTTCACTCCTCAAATGGCCATAATAGCCAGAGCTGGGCCAATCCAATGCCAGGAGCTTCTTCTGAGTCTCCCACGCTGGTGGAGGGGCCCAAGCACTTGGGCCATCTTCCACAGCTTTCCCAGGCCACAGCAGAGATCTGGATCAGAAAGGGAGCAACTGGAAAATGAACCAGCGCCCGTATGAGATGCCGGTGCTGCAGGCAGAAGCTTAGCCTACTACTCCACAGCGTGGATCCCATGGAGCTTATTCTTAAATCAGATGGTCTTTTCCCAAACTCACTGAAGTCTGCCTGTCAGATTAACACATGATATGTATGCTCTTCATTTTCATTATATATACATGCATGCATAAACACACACACACACACAAAGATTTATAGCTTGGCCAAGAAACCCCTCATTGTAAACTTGGGCAGCATCTGTTGCTTCTTCATGTCTCAAGTGTGGCTGACTTCAGGAATAAGAATAAACAATGTGGTCTCTTACTAAGTTTCCTTTTTGGCTTACTCACCCAATCAGCATGTCATGACTTTGTACCAGAAACTAAGGTGTTGAGGAGTAACCTGAGGATAACCAACTTGAGTTTCCTACTTAAAGTTTGGCTTTAGTCAGAACTATTTAGTTGCTCCTCAATTTCACTGTACTTATTTATTTTTTAAATGTTATACTAGAAATATAACAAATTCGGGTATTTCTTAAAGAAGCTATTTATGCCCCCCCAAAATGATTCATTTTTAATCTAAGAAGGTAACTGAGCTGATAGTCCTCTAGATAAAGGAAGTGTTTTATAATACTATTTTCAACTTTGGAAGTCATTTTCCCCACATCTTTTTAAGATATTGTTCTTTGTGCATCTGAGAAGACATACATGAATTTTGTATTGGAATTATGTAAATGTGCACACATATATACACAACAAAGTATAAGCATAATACAGATATTGCATGTTAGGTTGTGCCATGTAAAATGGCAGAAATGGGATTGTTTCTCACCTACAGTGATGGCCATTCCATATGGTTGAACTTGATGGCTTAGCTCAATCATTAGTAAGTGGCCTTTCCTCTTTTGGGCAGAGAGCCTGACACTTGGCATTGGCATAGAATTTTGTTTTTAGAGAAACTTTTGAAAAATTTTATTTGAGATACAGAAAGATGGACAGACAGAGAGTAAACAGAGACAATCTTCCCATTTTCTGGTTCACCCCCCAAATGTCTGCAACAGCCCAGGCTGGTCCAGGCCCAGGCTAGATCAACACTCAATCCAGGTGTCTCATTTGGGTGAGAGGAACTCAATACTCGAGACATCATCTGCTGCATCCCAAGGTGCACATGATCAGAAAGTTTAAGAGCAAAGCAAGTTCTTGAACTGAGGTGCTCCAATATGGGATATAGCATCCCAAAAAATCTTATCCCAAATATCTACTCCACGATAGGATTTTGACTCTCTTCATATTCTCAGCTTGGATCAGAATGCCCTTTATGTCTCCTCCATTATTAGTATAATCATTCTCTTGTTTTCTATCACATATTATTGAACAAAAAGATTACTTATCTACTATCTTGGTTTGTAAATTCTCAGACATCAGACCTTAAAGATCAAAGAAATCCCTGTGTTGAGTTCAGTATCATGCACACAGAATTCATCAATCTTTGTTGTCCTTTTCCTATTATTGATCCCTATTTCATTAAATTTGATGTTGTCCAAGAGTATGTAGATGATCTTAGAAATTCAGGTATCTGATAGGACTCGTTGACAACCAGTGGTTATCTGATGTCACTACTGAAATACTTAGCAAGAGTTCTAAAGTTTGCATAGAAGACTGGTCTGACAAACACTATCAATAAAATTCTTTCCTTCCTTATAATTCAAACATGCCTGTTACTATGTTGTATACTATATTTCATTCTTCATTAACATCCCCCTACTATGACTACTGATCAAAATAACTACTAGCTCCAGTGGATTAAGTGTTAAAATCTTGTTGTGACTGTTCAATAGCTATATTACCACCACGTGTTTATTACATATGCACATCTATACAATACCAAAAAAACTAAAAATCAAAAATTACAATTGGGTTTTTTTTCCATACGTGGTTTCAGTAATATCAACTATATCTACCCAGGTGAGGAGAATTAGACTTTAAGAACATATTAAGTATAATCTAACAAGTTTTCAAACAGACTTTTCTTTTTAGTAGAAATAGGAACAATCACTTGTTATGGTTTTTCCATGATGTCAAAGACTGCACTGCCTTTCTGGCTGCTGGTACAGTTGCTAAACATGAGAACATTTGCCATAGCTCCTACCACACTGCTATCGATCTGAACACACTCTGCCTTGAAGGAAGCCAGTTTTCATATTCTTCCCTTAACAACCTACTGTAGAATAGACATCATCTTGCAAGGACTTGTATTTGCTAATACTAGTAAATAAATGAATATCTGTTTGTCATGAAGTATGGTATGTAACCAAATCAAAAATAATTATTGAGCTACTTCTTTGAATAAGATACTTGTGGTTAAAATTGGTGCCTACTCCATGTTCAATTACTTTCTATTAGATTCAAAGGAGTAAGCTGAAGGCCCACTCTCAGGGATTTTATAATCTTCCCAAAAGCATAAAATTTCATCACATATGGATGTAAATCCTCACTACACACAACACCTATTACTTCACTTTACAGATGAAGAAATTAAAGCTGAGAAAGAGATTTGCCCATGGTTTGGTTGGAAGCTAGGAAGTAATGAAGCAAATCTAAATTCCAGATCTTCTAATGCCTATTTAAGTATTAGTTCCACCAAAGCTCCCTAAATCGCTAAATCAAACTGAAAAGGAAACACCTTGGCCAACAGAAGAAAACAGTAGCCATTCATTCATTCATTCACTGATGGCTCATCTGGGAAGAAAAATTTTTCTGACTTTCTGCAATATATGGTCCTAGTTAATAGTTTCTTTGTTGTATGTTACTCGTTACTGCAGTCGTATCATATTGATAGAGCTGTAAATTTTGAATTAGTTAAAAGAAAATCCTATGTCTTGAGAAATTTTATGTTTCTCAGTGGAAATAAAATTTTAAAACCTTGGGGTCATGGGAAATCTTTGTGCCTTCCTCTCAATTTTTCTGTGAACCCAAAACTGCTCTAAAAAAATAAGATGTTTAAATAAAATCCTTGGAGTCAACAGTACTTTATTAGAAATGCCATAGATTTTTTTAAAGTATTGAATGTTGGAGAGTTATTCTCAGAAGCACTAAAAACAGTATGTATGTTTGTATGTGTGTGCTATAAAGAATGTGACCCCCCCTTTTTACCAGTTTAAGGTTTTACAGAAATCCTTTAAAAATCAGATTATTGTGGAAAATCATTTTGAAACTGGAGATTATAGAGTTGCTTTGTTGCACAAAGTTTCGTGAAAAAGGAGAAATGCTCTAGAAAACTTTATTCAAGCACTTAGAATTCTACAGTAATATAAAAGTTGCCTAATGCTCATTCCAGATAACAGAATCTGGTTGATTGCTTATTACTTTTCTTTCAATTATGGTTTTCCACTAAGTAGCATTAAGCAGAGAAGACAAAGATCAAATACTTTTCTGATCAGTTAATGCTTATTTTGTCTAATGACTTAACAGGAATCAAAAAGAAAGGAAGCCATTTTTCTCTTAGTTCTCTCACTTTCAAGGTAGTATTCAGAACTCAGTTCTGCCAAAGAAATTTCTAAATGGGTGATATTTTTCTCTGTCTGAATCTACTTGTCCTTTGGTTATTGTTCTATTTAAAGAGACAAAACATTAAGTACCATATATAATTTTTCCTATGCTTTAAGTTTATTTTTGGATGAGAACCTTTAATTCCACAATGAGTGCTGAAATAAAATTTCCGTCATGATGAACCCTTTCTCACAAGGAGAAGGCGCATCCTGGAAACCTTTATGAAGCAAGGACTAAAGAGCAAGAGAATCTGGTCGTGTCAGATGAGTGTGGAGATCACACTGTTGCTGTAGTAATACTCTGAACCAAGTGTTCACACACCGCAGCCTATGGACCAAACCCTGCCCACTGCCTATGAAGTTTTATTAGAACACACTCACACCTGTTCATGTAAGATCTGTGGCTGCTTTGGCACAACAAAAGCTACAGAGCTGAGTAGCTGCATGAGAGAACAAAATGCTCACAGAATCTAAAATATTGACTGTATAACCCTTTACACAGAAGTTTGCACACCTCTGCTATCAGTCTTTTGCCTTTCCTCTCCTCTGCTGCAGATGCCATTGGACAGGGCGTAGCCTACACTCCCTTGTGGCAAGAGAGGAAAATAATGCCTTTTTTTGGATTATGCAGGTGATAATCTGGGTCCCTGCCAGCCTCATTCATTTTAGAGGGCCCAGGAATCGAAAAAACAGTCCTGGCTCTTCAACAGCCTGACCTTCCTGCCACTACTCTGAATAGAATCAGAGATTGCAGAATATCTAAAAACAGCTGATATTTTAACTGACAGAGACATTCAAGTTTATTTATTGCTTCTCTATGATATTACTGGTGAGAAAATTGAGTTATGTTTCCATTTAAAGAGAGAAGAATGGGGGGCAGCATTGTCACAGGGTGGGTTAAGTTGCTGCCTGGGACATCCAGTTGGATGCTGGTTGGAGTCCCAGCTGCTCAATTTCCAATCCAGCTCCCTGATAATGTACCTATGAAGACAGCAAAAGATGTTCCTGTCACCCATGTGGGAAAACCAGATGGAGTTCCAGGCTTCTGCCTTCGGCCCAGCCCAGCCCTGGTCATTGTAGCAATTTGGGGAGTGAACCAGAATATTGAAGATATCTCTCTTACACTTTTGTTCTTGTTCTTGTCCTCATCTCTCTGTAACTGTCTTTCAAATAAATAAATAAATTTCTTTTAAAAAGATAGAAAAAAATCCATGCTAATAGCACTTTCTACTTTTACGTCTCCCATCACCACTTCATATGTTTTGATTTCAACTGCATACCTCAAACTATACCAACAAAATTTAAGTAAAATTTAAATAAATATCCCTAGAAATTTCAGCGCAGGATAAAATATTTTATTACTTTGAATTTCATCCTATCTCTCCTTCCCAGTATGTTTCTCAATATGTGGAAACATCAGCTTCAGTGTTTGGTCACAGAGGGGTACAAGGAATTCTTGGTGTCTATCAACAGATCAGCAGCAAGAGAAAACACACCCTTTTGCTGACTTGCTGGATCTAGGAGGAGTATCTGCAGTTTTTAAAGCTGTCTGTGAATATATTTTGGGAAAGAGGAAGTGTGTGTTGTCTAGTGTCTGTCTATTGCTTGCCAACTTTTCTGGTCTATAAAATATTTCAGTGATTCTCACACTGATGCTGGTTTGCAACTTCATTTCAAATCTGGTCACCAAGAGCAACAAGTGCTTTTGCTTGCAGGTTGATCCCTAGAGAAGCATCTATCTGCCATGTTCCTTGGGCAGATACTTACATGTGTAGTAGTTTCAGAGTTTATGGTTATTACTTTCTAGAGACATCTGTCTGCTGGGTTTATTTTTTCCTGGTATTATACTACATCATAAAGTCTACTGCCAGGAGTACTTTAACTTCTCAAGGAGATTTTGTTTTCTGCTGTTTTAGTCACTTTACTTCTTTATTTCTGTAGGGCAAATGGAGTAGAGAAAAATCAATAGCAATTCCCCACTCCATGGGCCCCATAGCATCATCTGGCACAATTTGGTTGCCAGTTCTTGTCTTTTGATGGTTTTAAAACACTCTCACTGAATAAGAAGTGATGGGTCCTCTTGTGTATATGTGTGACGAGAGCTGCACTAAGCTTTTCCATGAAGTGTTAATGCTCTCACAAAATCTTTCAAGGAAAATGTGTTTTTGAAGTAAGTGGATTATATGGTTCTAATCAGTTGAAAGTAACCGAATTCATAATTGACTTTTTAATTATTGAATGTAGTACTTTAAAATAGTTTTTTGTTTACAGGGAAAATGACTTTAATCCTACTTTTGCCCCCTTTCACTACTTTTTTCCCCAATTATAACATTTAAATAAATTGTACTTAAGATTTTTTATTTTAATGTTCAGATAATATGATTATAATCATACAGCTATAGAAAATTGCAATGATTAAGTCATTATTTGCCTAATAAATTTACAACATTTTTTGTGCAAAAATGATTCAAGCCAGACAACTCTTGTCAAACATCTTTTAACATGTTTTCAACCTTTGCCATAATTCACTTTGTTGTATAAACAGACTCTTTGAAACAAAGCATGGAAAATTTAATCCACATGGATTCATATTATCAAAACCAGTAGACTGGGTTATTTTCCATGGTGTCAACATGAAAATTAATCTCTTGAGAAGATGACTTTAACAGAAACACATATTGTCTCTTCCTCACCCATACAGAGAACTCTTATTTCATTCATTGCTATAATTAGCATGTTCCTTTGAGGCAATGCCTTTCTCAATTGTGGATAGGCAGATTGTCCATTAGCATGGAAGCCTACAACAGCAGAGTTATTAGTGGTCATTTTAATGATGAATTGGAGCCACTGCCCATTTAACCAAGGCTCATACCCATGTGCCAACTGCAGCCACGCAGCTTTGCAATTTATCTAGAGTAGCTTCAAAATTTCTCAGGAAATGGATTATCAAATGGCTGGGCACTGAAATCCAGCTCACCAAAGTGGTTATGTATTGAGAAGATACAGTGACTTGTCAGTCTCAAGCACTTCATTGTATATAGTAAAACCCAAATTCCTTCGAGTGGGTTTGCACTGACAAAGTCAGGTTCCTTGAGCACCTCAGACTTTGATAGACATTATTTGTTTTTTACATTTTAAATATCTTGCTATATAAGGAGAGATTTTGGATGATACATAGATTTAATACATTGTCATAATTCTTTTTCATTTTTAGTTGTTTATTTTGATTTATTTGAAAGGTAGAGAGACAGACACAGAGACATCTTATATTCACTGGTTTATTTTAGAAATGCCTGCAACAACTGGAGCTGGGATGAACTAGATGCAGGTCTCCCACTTGGGTGATATGGACCAAACCACTTGAGCTATCATATGCTGCCTGCCAGGGTGCACATTAGCAGGAAAATAGAATCAGAAGTAGAGCCAGTACATGAACCCAGGGACTCCAGTATGGGATTCAGGTGTCCCAAGCTATGTCAATTGTTTCACCTTATGCCCCCTCCACATTTTCATAATTCTTCTTTGTGTTAATGAAAACTTGTAAAAGAGAGGCAGCAATTGGCATTTTGGACCCCATTTGATATGGGCCGATTGATTATGTTAAGAGACAGAGTCTCAGTTTGATGTTATCTCATTTGATCCTTAAAACAACTCTAGAGGAAAGGCAATGAGGATGAGGGAAAGAGGCCGTGTGTGCAGCCCAGAAAAAGCAGGAGATTGAGAATTAGCTGATGTGTAACCTGCTGACTACCATTGCAGGCAGGGACAAAACACACAGAGGCATGAAATCCTGTCTTTGTATCACATTATTATGTTACAGCATGGCACTATGTAGAAAATAGGAAAGAGATGAGCCTGAGTCTGCCCAGAAGGTCTACTCCTGAGGAATTCATGTTCTGCAGATCTTAAAAGCCAGACAAAGGAGTTCGGATATGACAGCAAGTTAGAAGAACTATAAGTTTGAAAGCAAGGAATTGGCATCAAAAGAGCTGTCCCTTGCATGGGGAGCAGGGCCTGGAAGGCCCAGGCAGACTGAATTCCAAAAGCACCATTGCTTGAGATTGATGGATTATGGAATTTCACTTCTGAAATGCAGTAAAGTCACCTTTTGAGTGAGTCCTCCCCAGCCATTCTGTCCAGACTTCCAACTCTCCTAATTTCTGCATCCTCTCTTCCTTCTGATGGTATATTTTTTTCCGTCTGTAGCAGTTATCCCTCCCTAACATGATGAACATTTATTTATTTATTTATTTATTTATTTTGACAGGCAGAGTTAGACAATGAGAGAGAGAGAGAGAGAGAGAGAAAGGTCTTCCTTTTTCCATTGGTTCACCGCCCAAATGGCCGCCACCGCTGGCACACTGTGCCCATCCAAAGCCAGGAGCCAGGTGCTTCCTCTTGGTCTCCAATGCAGGTTCAGGGCCCACGCACTTGGGCCATCCTCCACTGCCTTCCCTGGCCACAGCAGAGAGCTGGACTGGAAGAGGAGCAACCAGGACAGAATCTGGCACCCCAACCAGGACTAGAACCCCGGGGTGCCAGCACCGCAGGCGAAGGATTAGCCAAGTGAGCCACTGTGCTGGCCGAACATTTTATTTATTTATACTGCTATGGCCCATCTCTCCCATAACAGTAGCATGTACACCCTGTAAGTGTGGGGATTTTTGTCTATTTTATTCATTGCTATACCTTCAGAACCTATAGGCTAGGCAGGCACATAGTAGTCCCTGAATAATACATGTTGTGTGCATGAATGAGTTGATTACTTCCTGTATCGGACCCTGTTCTGGATGCTAGAAATAAAATGATGAATGAAAGAAGATTCCTACTCTCGCAGGGCTTACATTCTAGAAGAGGATTCCAAATTCAACAAATAAATATGTAATTCCAGATGGTGCTATTTTCTCAGTGGAAAATATAATAAAATAACAATATAAAATAGCAAATAGAATGCTCTCTTGTTGCATGCATTGAATATGAGAATAGGAAAGACTGTTTTTTTATCTGCCTTAAATTGATTATCCCTGAACAATACACACTGGTTTTCAATCTCAGCTATCTTCTCTGGAAGGGACAGAAGCAGAACTAACAGAGGCAAGTTCCTGACTGTCCTGGAATCTGAATTGCAGACCTCAGGTCTTTCAGAATTAATGTTCTGATGCTTTGCTGTATTCAGCAAGACCATTCCCAACCAATCCATTCAGCAATTAACTGCCTGTCCCGTCTACCTGGTTGAAATATAAAAGGTGCTTTTTCTTTCTGCTATAAAATTAGTTATTTTCAGTTTAATTTTAATAGATAAAGATCCATTTAATTCATACCAGACGGAATGTCTTCAAGAGGCACAGATTTGAGATAGACTCTCAGAGGTAGGGTAACAATTGAGAACAGTGTTAGATCTTCCCATTCCAAGGCCTCTTGTCCTGGGGGTTGAGATCCTTCTTAAAAACAGACTGAACTGCACAGGATATATAGATAAAGAAACATGGTCAGCATCATGTTAAATGAAATAAACCAGACCTAGTAAGACAAGTACCACATATTCTTCCTCATATGTAGAAGTAAAGGAAAAAACCACCACAGTCTGAACACAGAGTGTTGATTACTATAGGCTAGGAGGAGGAGGAGAGAATAGACAGAATGTGGATAATGGATACCAAATCAGAGTTAGAGCATAGGAGTAAGTTTCTAGTTTTATACAGCACAATGGAGAGGAATAATTCACAATAACCTAGTAGGTAGTGTATGCACAAATTGAAGAAAGAAACTGAGTCTAAAATGATAAAAGATGTCTGTTGAGGATTTGACATGGACATCGGTAGCAGTGAAACATCAGATGATGATGCCTGGAAGTAGACATATAAATAAATGCTCACAGGTAGATCTGCCCAGTAAACTCAGTTCGTGTGTTTAGAGAGAATACACAAGGAATCATTCTTTACCTTTTCCTTGAATATGGTGTTATTGAATTATCCATGCAAAGAGAAGTAATCAATGAGAAAGTGGTTGGCTTAACTTTTGCTGTTGTTCTTTCCTGTTTACTGCTTAATAGAAGGAAGTCTGTGTGGTAGGAAAGAGCTTTTATTTGTATACATGCAATGTATTTGGGGTGATACACAGGTGGGAGCTGATGGTACGGAGATACAGAGTAGACATTGGTCTACAGCAGTAGCTTCTACTACGAAACCCTGGGACACTCACCTCTGTGCTCAATCATTGTCAATGACACAGTTACCATTGAATTTATAATTGCATAAAATTAATGCTAAAAAATTTACTATTTTATTTTTGGCTGCTTGGATAACTTTAGTGCTTAACCAAGCATACTTGGGTTTTTTGTTGTTTTCTGTTTTTTGTCGTTTTCCTTTCTGGTTGCAGCTATAAATTATTTGGATTTAGGAAATGCGCTATTCTTGAAAGCTTGATATTCAGGGTAGGCTGTAAAATATAAATTTTTGTGAGATTTCAGAGATTACAATTATTTTGACAATATTTACAGATTTAAAAGAGTGGTCATCAGAAGTCTGTGAAGGAGAGAAATTACTGCATAAAGTAATTAATTTGGAATAAAAATTTTGCATCAGTTTGAAAAAGGAGCAGGGGGAATGTTGACTATCCTGTTTTGATCAGTACACATTGTATATGTGTATTGGAATGTCACTCTGTAGCCCATAAATATGTATAAGTATTATAATCTTAAAAAATTAAAAAGATGTCAAAAAATAATTTTCTAAATGATGTGAAAAAAGATTAGAAGCCATGGACAGAATCATTTAAGAGGAAAAAATAAGGAACATAGGAAGAAACCAATCTTGTTCACCAAGAAATTTCTCTAAAAAAACTCAGATTTTTATTCTGTATTTTTACATGAAGAGAAAATAGTAAGCATAATTAAGAAATCAATTTTTAAAAACCACAGTTATTCAAATAATTCCAGATGGACCATAGCCAAATGGAAAACAATATTCTCCTTCCCCAAAGAGTCATTTTTTCCTAAAAACAAAAACCAAGAACAGAGAAGTAATAGTCCCACTAGTAGGGGTCAATATTATTATAACACAGAGAAATTAGAGGTGTTCAAAGCCTATAACCTTCTTTCTTTTCTGTGAAAAAAGCATTATTTTTATTAAACAGAATAGATTTCATATATTTCATAAGTACAATTTTCACAACAGTATTTCCCTTCTTCCCTCTCTGCTTCCTTCAATCCTCCTCCTTCTTTTCTTCCTTTTTTTCTTTAATTTTTGCAAAAATATATAATTTCACTCTATTCTATAATAATAGGCTTAATACAGGACTAACCAGAATATTCAAGTAAAAAGTAGAAAGACCACAGTTCCACAGGAGTAAAAATACCTAAAAACAACAAAAAATCATAAGATATATGTTTCATTCCCATATATTTTTTGTATTCTATATTAACTCCCACATATCAGAGAAATATGAAAGATTTGTCTTTTGTGGACTGGCTTATTCCACTAAGCATAATGGTTTCCAGTTGCATCAATTTTGTTGCAAAAGACAGAATTTCATTCTTTTTATGGCTGGGTATTATTCCATTGTGTAAATTTAGCACATTTTCTTTACCTAGTCATCAGCTGATGGACCTCTGCATTGATAGCATATCTTAGCTATTGTGAATTGGGCTGCAATAAACATGCAGATACAAATGACCCTCCCATATGCTGATTTCTTTTCATTTGGGTAAATTCCCAGGAGCGGATGTCTGAATCATATGATAGATCTATTTTTAGATTTCCAAGGAATCTCCATACTATCTTCCATAATGCTTATGCTAGTTTACATTCCCAGCAACAATGGATTAGTGTACCTTTTTCACCACATTATTGCCAACATTTATTATTATTTTTATTTTGGGATGATAGCCATTCTAACTGGAGTTAGATGAAACCTCATTGTTGTTTTTATTTCCATTACCCAGATGGTGAGTGATCCTGAGTATTTTTTCAAGTGTCTATTTGCCATTTGTATTTCTTCTTTGAAAAATGCCCATTCATGCCCTTTGCCCATTTCTTAACTGGATTCTATGTTTTGTTGGTGTTGAGTTTCTTGAACTCTTTATAGATTCTGTATATTAATCCCTTATCAGTTGCATCGCAAATATTTTCTCCCATTCTGTCAGCTGCCTCTTTGTTGAATTTCTTTTGCAGTACAGAAGCTTCTTAGCTTGATGTAGTCCTATTTGTCTATTTTTGCCTTTATTACCTGTGCTTCAGTGGTATTCTCCAAGAAGTCTTTGTCCATGCCAATGTCTTTCAGGGTTCCCCTGATGTTTTCCTCTAGTAATATGATGGAATCAGGTCATAGATTTAGATTCTTGATCCATTGTAAGAATGGGTCTGTTCTACTTGTGGAGATCCAATTTTCCCAACATCCTTTGTTGACAAGAATGTCGATTCTTGTCTATTCCATTGGTCTACATGTCTATTTTTGTGCCAGTAGCAGACTGTTTTGATTATAATTGCCCTATAGTATGTCTTAAAATCTGATATTGTGTTCCTTGGACTTTGTTTTTGTCGTTTAAGATTGTTTTAGCTATTCAGAGACTCGTGATTTCCATATTAATTTTGGCATTGTCTTTACTAGATCTGTATTTAGATTAGGTATTTAGATTTAAATCTGGTATTTAGATTAGGATTACATATTCTGTAAATTGTTTTGGGTAATATGAATATTTTGATGATGTTAATTCTTCCATTCCTGAACATGGAAGATTCTTCCATTTGTGTGTGTGTGTGTCATCTTCTATTCCTTTCTTCAATAGTTTGTAATTTTCATTGCAGAAACTTTTCACATCCTTAGTTAAATTTATTCCAAGTCACTTAATATTTTTTGTCAATTGTGAATGATACTGATCTTACAACAGCTCTCTCAGCCATGGCATGGTTTGTGTATACAAAGGCTATTGATAGTTGCATGTTGATTTTATATCCTACAACTGTACCAAACTCTGTTATGAGCTCCAATAGTCTCTTAGTGGAGTCTTTTGATTCCCCTCTGTATAAGACTGTCATCTGAAAATAGAGATAATTTCACTTCTTCCTTTCTAATTTGTATCCTTTTGATTTCTTTTTCTTGCTTAGTGGCTCTGACTCAAATTTCCAGGACTATATTGAATAGCAGTATTGAGAATGAACATCCTTATCTGGTTCTGGATCTAAGTGAAAATACTTCCAACTTTTCAATAAGATGCTGGCTGTGGATCTGTCATATATTGATTACCTTGATGATGTTGAGAAATGTTCCTTCTGTACACAATTTGCTTAATATTTTATAATGATGTGATGTTCAATTTTATCAAATGCTTTCTCTTCATCTGTTGAAATAATCATGCTGTTTTTATTCTTCAGTTTGCATATGTGATATATCACATTTATTGATTTTCATGTCAAACTATCCCTGTATACCAAGGATAAATCCATTTGGTCCAGGTGAATGATCTTTCTGGTGTGTTGTCAGATTTGATTAGCTAGTATTCTGTTGAATATTTTTGCATCTATGTTCATCAGAGATACTGGTGTATTTGCAAACTACACAACTGATAAAGGATTAACAACTAGGGCCGGTGCCGCGTCTCACTAGGCTAATCCTCCACCTTGCGGCGCCAGCACACCGGGTTCTAGTCCCAGTCGGGGCGCCGGATTCTGTCCCGGTTGCCCCTCTTCCAGGCCAGCTCTCTGCCGTGGCCAGGGAGTGCAGTGGAGGATGGCCAAAGTGCTTGGGCCCTGCACACCATGGGAGACTAGGATAAGTACCTGGCTCCTGCCATCAGATCAGCACGGTGCGCTGGCCGCAGCACGCCGGCCGCGGCGGCCATTGGAGGATGAACCAATGGCAAAGGAAGACCTTTCTCTCTCTCTCTCTCACTGTCCACTCTGCCTGTCAAAAAAATAAATAAATAAATAAAATAAGGATTAACAACTAGAAAGCAAGAAACTCCACAGCAACAAAACAAACAACCCGATAAAAAGATGGGACAAGGACCTTAACAGACATTTTTCAAAAGAGGAAATCCAAATGGCCAACAGACACATGAAAAAATGCTCAGGATCTCTAGCCATCAAGGAAATGCAAATCAAAACCACAATGAATTGCTTAGTATATACTAAGTTGATCTTCTGTGTATAAAGATAATTAAAAATGAATCTTGATGAAGAGTGGGATGGGAGAGGGAGCAGGAGATGGGATTGCTGTGAGTGGGAGGGAGGTTATGGGGGAAAAGCCACAACAATGCAAAAGTTGTACTTTATAAATTTACATTTATTATATTTTAAAAAATAAACTGTATTGATACTTTCATTTCAAGGAGAAAGTAGTGATACTCAAAAATATATTTGTATCAACTTCCATTCTTAATTGTTTGAGTATATTCTGTAGACCTTATATAAGGTAGAAAAGATTTGAGACTGCTAACACAATTTACATAATATAAGTATATGAAAATAAGTAAACATCTGTCTTTACAATAAACTGAAAACCCTGTTAGGGTACAGACTATGCCTGAGTTCCTGGAATGATGTCTATAAATACTTGTGGCTGATATAATACAATAAAGGTACAATAATGATAGACTGGTATAAAGAAGTCAGGAATGAAATTAAGCCATAAACAAGTATAGTGAAGAGACCTAGGCCATTATTAAAATGAGTAATAAATTCATCTCTGAATTTCACAGTAGCCAAGGCAAGGAGACAAATAAATTACAGGATCACAGTCACCACAAACTATGACTTCATCAGTTTTTTTTCTGAAGTAACAAATTCTTCTGTAGTAACCTAAGATAAATCACTCCCAGGATGCCTCATTGAGCAAAAAAAAAAGGTGAAATACTTAGAAATTTTTAAATTATGATAGAACAAGTTAGCTGAATGCTTTTTACTCATTCTCATGGAAATTGAAAATCGAACACAGTGTAGTGAAAATAATTACTTTTGGAAATCAAAATAGTAGCATCCAAGGACATGGATTTGCCCAGAGCCAGTCATGTAGTAGGGAAGCACAAGAAAGTAAGTGACTGCACATCTGTGAGACAGTTCTTTTTCATCGCATACTTTTGCTAGTAGCCAGGCAGAGGAGAGGCTGAACTTAGAATCTCTGGCCAAGAATATATAGGGCAGCTCTTTGATGTTGGTATTTAGATCCCAGTTGTTTTGTTTACAGTAGAGGATGATGATGAGTCTGAGTCTCATTTTGAAGGATGTAATAACAAACTGGGTAAATGTAAAGACCAACGACAAGCATTGTGAAAATTAAATGAAAAAATAATAAAAGCGGGGTGGGGGGAGTGTGGGTGGGAGGGACGGTAGGGTGGAACTATCACCATGCTCCTGAATACCTGTATATGTGAAATCCATGAGATGTATTCACCTTATATAAATAAAAATGATTTTAAATAAATTTTAAAAAGAACAATGACAAGGAGCATGATGGCTCTGGACACTGTTTCACAGGCAGACAACAAGCTGGGCTTGGTCCATATAATCTGAAAACTGATGGGGAAAATCATGGTAAAACCAGCTTCAAACATCTGAAGAACTACCTTAGGGAGGTGGGAGCACATGTCCTCTGTGGTCAAAGCATGACAGAGGACCAATATAAAACGATACGAGTGCAGATAAGGAGCGGATTCAGAGAGGAAAGTAGTTGTCCAACAGCGGAGCTGTCTGTTAATAGAGCTGTACTGCCAAGTGGCAGGAAGCCTCTAGCTACTGCAAAGGTTCAAAGAGAAATTGCATGGCTGTCTATCAGGGATGTTTTAAAACTAAGTCCAGTATTAAGAGTGCAGCAATCAGAAATCCTTCAAGACACATTGAGGCCCTGATCGTAGGGTGAGAGTCAGGTAGAGCATGGCCGACGTCCTTTGTTGCTAGAGTCCAAGCACTTCTCTGAGGGAGCCCTCTTGAACTGATTATGAGTTCACTTGTCTTGTTCAGCTCATTTATCTTAACCATGGCCTTGGCTTTCACAAGAAGCCTGCCAAGCAAGAAGGAACTGCCATTTCCCATATTCTATGATTTCTTCTTAATGCCACACACACTAAATGCAGCAATTCATTTTTAAAAAACTAGTATCTTATTACCCTATTTTTAAAACTTCACAGAGATTACAGCAATAGTATTTATTGACTGGCATCTTTATTAATATTTAGGGCTCATTGTGCTTGCAAAACAGAATCATAGTGTTTTTAATCAAATATTCCAAATCACATTAAAGGCACCCAAAATGTCATATTTGATTTTTATTGCTTTGCATAGGCAATGCATGGGGCATGCTGTGAATAGATTTCAGGTATAAAATGCACTTCTCTCATGGAAAAAATATTCAAAAAGGACATTTTACAAAGTACCGAGTTTAGAAAGAAAAATAAATTTAGGATTCTGGAAGCAAAACATGGGGCCCAGCCCTTCCCTTTGATGATGAAGTTTTTATTTCTTTAGGTGGCTTGTCCTCCAGGCAAGCATGTGTCAGCCAGTGAGGGTCATCTATGGTCACTAATGCCAGAATGCATACTCTATAGTCATTATAATTCATGATGTGCCCACAAGATCTTCCATCAAATGTACTGAAGTGCATACTTTATCAAAGCAATACTTAAAAATTTATGGAAAGTCAGAGGTACAGTTGATTTCATTTGTCAGTTATTTCTGAAAACTTGTTTTCTTAAGAGATTCACTGTCTGCTTCCTAAGAGGATCCTGTATTTAAGTCTTATGATCCCATTCCATTTAAGGCATTTAAGATCTCCCCTCCTGCAAAGCTTTCTTAATCAGTGTAACTGACTTACCATGGACACCTTGTGGTCTGCCAAAACCTTGCAGAGAGCACCTTCTAGGTGGAAGTGTGTGGCTACTTGCACCAACAAAGCCCACACAGTTTTTGCCTGCTGTGTCAACATAAGCTTGGTGAGATGTCTGCTTTAAGCAACAGCTTCATTTCTCTGTTCTTAATTGTATCATTCACAGTTGTTTGTTAGTGGCTGGAGGTTGTGTTTGTGTAAATGACAATCATGTTCATCTGACACAGCATCAGCAGAACTTTTCTAGATGTTTTTTTTGTATGTTTCTAATTCTTCCTAAATGAATCCATGCTTGAAGCCTGAGTTTTGTAAGCTGAACCTCATCTGTTTCACCAGCACTCCTGATATTCCTAAGTTGAGCTTTTTATCAACTTTCACAAATTGATTCTTAATTAACTCACAACAGAAAGTGATAATAGTTTTAAGTAAACATAGAAGCCTTTGAACTCATACTTTTTTTTTTCATAAATGGCCTTCTTCTCCACTTACAATAATCAGGCCTTCCAAAGAAGAAGTTTGTGATAGAAGGTCTGGATCAAAATGAATTTACACAGAAACAAAGCCCAAATGATTACCTCAGACAAAATAAAACCCAATAGTAGTTACAGAATAATTTTGAAAGAATATGCATGTTTACATACTTTGGATTTAGTGTCTTTTTTAAAAAGTCAGTATTTTAAAAACTGAACAAAAATCTTACCTGGATACATTGATTATGTTTGCCAAAACAGATCATCTTTGAGCTCCCCGCCCCTGACTTCCTAAACCTCTACCACAGGTATCTTAAGCTTTTGGTTTGCCATGAACTCTTCAGCAATCTTGTGAAGCCCATGGCATTCCTCAGAATCCTGTTTCAAAATGCATGAAACATATGTGGCTACAAAATGGAAAACTTGTTGAAATGTTATTATTAAAATACCGAATATATTTGTGATATAGGAATTCATATCCTTATTAACGCATTAAAACTAAAGCTTAGCAGTACATCTAATAACTATCAAAATCTTGAAATTAATGATAAACAAAACCAATATTCAAGATGAAATAATTATTATTTCCTCCATAACAGTAAAATGTGTGTGTGATGATGTCACAAGTATTGTTAATAACATCCTTATTTGTTGCCATGGTGAGTGAAAAATAAAGGCTTTTTTTTCCTGTCCATGTTCACAATACACTAACTCCTATCCACAGATCCCTTGATTACCAAAATCCTATATGCTTGATCTGTACTATCCTAGGGATAACATATTCCATGTATTTATTTCTTCTGGAAAATAAAACACTTTCATATCTTCAACCAGACTTTGTGCCTAGGAATTAAAATAGCATTTCCACATGAATGTCAGAACTGGATCTCTGGTCTTCTCCCCCACATTGCTTTATCCTTCTGACTTGTTAAGAACGTCATCAATAACTATGTGTGGAAACCTCAGACTCCTCAGCCACCATACTCGCTTCCCAGACCCTATTCCCCAGTCCAGAGGATCCTTAGAGTATGCCTTCTATTCTTATTTCTACCACCTTAGTTTACAACCTAACCTGGATCACTCTCACTCTTGTCCCTACCCTGTCCTGACACACTATTCCAACTCAATTCTACCAGAGGGGGATTCTGATTTTAGGACCCTATTCAAAAATGTGCAATGACTCTCCATTGACTACTGAGCTAGGTACAGATAAGCAGAAATTTCTCTTATTAAATACCCAAACTTCCTTCAAAGATCATCTAAGACACCACCGTTTGCGGACAACTTTTCTTGATATGCTTCCGACTTTCCCAACTGAATAGAACCTACCCTACTTTCATCCTCTGTAGCATTTTTCTTGCACTTAACTGCCTCTTCCTTTCGTTATATATGGTAGGATGGATTCACCTTGATTTTTAATTCCTAAGGATAAGGACTGCTTAATTTATCATTGTACTTCCATTAGTGTTTGACATAGTGTCTTTTGTTTCTTTTTTGTAAAGCTTTTATTTAATGAATGCAAATTTCGTAGGTACAACTATAGGAATATTGTGGTTCTTCTGCCCATTCCCACGCTCCAACCCCCACTCCCATCCCCCCTCCTACTTGCTCTCCCATCCCATTCTTTATTAAGATTAATTTTTAATTAATTTTATATACAGAGGACCAACTCTATACTAAGTAAAGATTTCAACAATTTGAATACACACATACACACACACACAAACTGAGAACAAGTTTTACAATTAATTCTCATAATACAACTCATTCAGGATAGAAGTCCTGCCTGAGAAGTAAGTGCACAGTGATTCGTGTTGTTAATTCAATAATTAACATTCTTATTTATGACGTCAGTGATCACCTGAGGCTCTTGTCATGAGCTGCCAAGGCTATGGCAACCTTTTGTGACCAAAAATTCTGTCAGTATTTAGACAAGACCATAAGCCAAGTGGAAATTCTCTCCTCCCTTCAGAGAAAACTACATCCTACTTTGATGGCCCCTTCTTTCCACTGGTGTCTCACAGAGATACTTTTTGTAGGATATTTTTTTTGCCATGGTGTCTTGGCTTTCCATGCCTGTTATGCTGTCATAGGCTTTTCAGCCACATCCAAATGCCTAAGGGCTGATTCTGAGGTCAGAGTGTTACTTAAAGCAATTATCATTCTCTGGGTCTGCTGTGTGGGCTGCACCCACATTCCCTCCTTTTTAATTCTATTATTATTATCAGGCACGTGGTACTATTTATATGATCTTTTTAACACTTAATACTATCTATATGTTCACATTAACACTTAATATGATACACTTTAACAATTAAGATGGCATTTTTACCACCAATTTTAATGGGATTTGGAGTCCCATGACAAGTTTTTAAACTGTACCCTTACAGGTAAGTCCACAGGACTATATGCAGAACTATACAACTTTACAGTTACAAACTTCCTCCTCCTTATCTTATTCCCTCTCTTATTTTTTACTGAGATCAGAGTTCAACATATAGTATGAAGAGAAAAAAAATTAAAAATTGTTCCTCAACAGTCAAGAAGACGGTTGTTCAAGTCATTGCTTCTCAAAGTGTCAATTTCTCTTCTACAACTTTCGTTTTAGATGCACTATTAGTTCTCACAGATCAGGGAGAATATATAGTATTTGTCCCTTATGAACTGGCTTAATTTCACTAAGTATAGTGTTCCAGGTTGATCCATTTTTTGCAAATGACCAGATTTCATTTTTTTTTTGACTACTGTGTGTATTCCATAATATACATATCTCATAATTTCTTTATCCAGTCTTCAGTTGATGGGCATTTAGGTTGATTTCATGTCTTAGCAATTGTGAATTGAGCTGCAATAAACGTGCAGGTGCAGATAACGCTTTTGTTTACTGATTTCATTTTCCTTGGGTAAATCCCCAGGAATGTGGGTGGGTCATCCCCAGTGGGATGGCTGGGTCATATAGTAGATCTATATTCAGATTTTTGAGGTATCTCCGTAGTGTATTCCTCAGAAGCTTTACCAGTTTACATTCCCACCAACAGTGGATTAGGGTACCTTTTTCCCCACATTCTCTCCAGCATTTGTTGTTTGTTGATTTCTGTATGAGAGCCATTCTAACTGGGGTGAGGTGAAACCTCATTGTGGTTTTGATTTGCATTTCTCTGACAGCTAGTGATCCTGAACATTTTTTATGTCTGTTGGCCATTTGGATTTCCACTTTTGAAGAATGTCTACTTAAGTCCTTTGCCCATCTCTTAACTGGGTTATTTATTTTGTTGTTGTGGAGTTTCCTGATTTCTTTGTAGATTCTGGTTACTAATCCTTTATCAATTGTGTAATTTGCAAATAATTTCTCCCATTTGTCAGTTGCCTCTTCACTTTCCTATTTCTTTTGCTATACAGAAGCTTCTCAAATTCAAGTAATCCCATTTGTTAATTTCAGCTTTGACTGGTTGTGCCTCTGAGGTCATTTCCAAGAACTCTGTGCCAGTATCTTGCAGGGTTTCCCAAATGTTCTCAATTACTTCGATGGTGTTGGGTCGAGGATTTAGATCTTTAATCCATGTTGAGTGGATTTTTGTATAAGGTATAAGGTAGGGGTCTTGCTTCACGCTTTTGCATGTGGAAATCCGGTTTTTCCAGCACCATTTGATGAAGAGACCATCCTTGCTCCAGTGATTGGTTATAGCTTCTTGGTCAAATATAAGTTGGTTATAGATGTTTGGATTGATTTCTGGTGTTTCTATTCTGTTCCATTGGTCTATCCATCTGTTTCTGTACCAGTACCATGCTGTTTTGATTACAACTGCCCTGTAGTATGTCCTGAAATCTGGTATTGTGATGCCTCCGGCTTTGTTTTTGTTGTACAAGATTGCTTTAGCTATTCGAGGTCTCCTGTGCCTCCATATGAATTTCAGCATCATTTTATTCTATATCTGAGAAGAATGTCTTGGGTATTTTGATTGGTATCACATTGAATCTATAAATTGCTTTTGGAAGAATGGACATTTTGATGATATTGATTCTTCCAATCCATGAACATGGAAGATTTTTCCATTTTTGTATCTTCTTATATTTCTTTTTTTAATGTTTTGTAATTCTCATCATAGAGATCATTGATATCCTTGGTTAAGTTTATTCCAAGGTATTTGATTTTTTCAGTAGCTGTTGTGAATGGGATTGATACTAGAAGTTCTTTCTCAGCTGTGCCATTGTCTGTGTATACGTAGGCTGTTGATTTTTGTGCATTGATTTTTTTTAACTTTTATTTAATGAATATAAATTTCCAAAGTACAGTTTATGGATTACAATGGCTTCCCCCCCGATAACTTCCCTCCCACCCACAACCCTCCCCTTTCCTGCTCCCTCTCCCCTTCCATTCACATCAAGATTCATTTTCAATTATCTTTATATACAGAAGATCAGCTTAGTATACATTAAGTAAGGATTTCAACAGTTTGCTCCCACACAGAAACATAAAGTGAAAAATAATAGATGATTTTTTTTAAATGATGATGAAATCAGATCAGACCTATTGTCATGTTTAATCCCAGTAAGAGTCAAGTTGGGAATTGATAATTTCTTTCTTTTTTTTTTTTTACAGAGGATCAGTTTAGTATACATTAAGTAAAGATTTCAACAGTTTGCACCCCCATAGAAACACAAAGTGAAATATATTGTTTGAGTACTCATTATAGCATTAAATCTCAATGCACAGCACATTAAGGACAGAGATCCTACATGAGGAGTAAGTGCACAGTGACTCCTGTTGTTGACTTTACCAATTGACACTCCTGTCTATGGCATCAGTAATCTCCCTATGCTCCAGTCATGAGTTTCCAAGGCTATGGAAGCCCTCTGAGTTCTCCGATTCTTATCTTGTTTAGACAAGGTCATAGTCAAAGTGGAGGTTCTCTCCTCCCTTCAGAGAAAGGTACCTCCTTCTTTGAAGACCTGTTCTTTCCACTGGGATCTCACTCGCAGAGATCTTTTGCCAGAGTGTCTTGGCTTTCCATGCCTGAAATACTCTCATGGGCTTTTCAGCCAGAACCGAATGCCTTTAGGGCTGATTCTGAGGCCAGAGTGCTATTTAGGACATCTGCCATTCTATGAGTCTGCTGAGTATCTCACTTCCCATGTTGGATCACTCTCCCCTTTATTTATTCCATCGGTTAGTGTTAGCAGGTACTAGACTTGTTTATGTGCTCCCTTTGACTCTTAGTCCTTTCATTATGATCAATTGTGAACTGAAATTGATCACTTGGAATAGTGAGATGGCATTGGTACATGCCACCTTGATGGGATTGAATTGGAATCCCCTGGTATGTTTCTAACTCTACCATTTGGGGCAAGTCAGCTTGAGCATGTCCCAAGTTATACATCTCTTCCCTCTCTTAATCCCACTCTTATGTTTAACAGGGATCACATTTCAGTTAATTTTCAACACTTAAGAATAACTGTGTATTAATTACAGAATTAAACCAGTCATATTAAGTAGAACAGACAAAAAAACTACTAAGAGGGATAATGTATTAAGTTGTTCATTAACAGTCAGGGCTATGCTGATCAAGTCACCGTTTCCCATAGTGTCCATTTCACTTCAACAGGTTTCCTTTTTGGTGTTAAGTCAGTTGTCACCGATCAGGGGGAACATATGGTATTTGTCCCTTTGGGATTGGCTTATTTCACTCAGCATGATGTGTTCCAGATTCCTCCATTTTGTTGCAAATGACTGGATTTCGTTGTTTCTTACTGCGGTATAGTATTCTAAAGAGTACATATCCCATAATTTCTTTATCCAGTCTACCGTTGATGGGCATTTAGGTTGGTTCCAGGTCTTAGCTATTGTGAATTGAGCTGCAATAAACATTAGGCTGCAGACCGCTTTTTTGTTTGCCAACTTCAATTCCTTTGGGTAAATTCCAAGGAGTGGGATGGCTGGGTCGAACGGTAGGGTTATCTTCAGGTTTCTGAGGAATCTCCAGACTGACTTCCATAGTGGCTTGACCAGTTTGCATTCCCACCAACAGTGGGTTAGTGTCCCTTTTTCCCCACATCCTCGCCAGCATCTGTTGTTGGTAGATTTCTGCATGTGAGCCATTCTAACCGGGGTGAGGTGAAACCTCATTGTGGTTTTGATTTGCATTTCTCTGATTGCTAATGACCTTGAACATTTTTTCATGTGCCTGTTGGCCATTTGGATTTCCTCTTTTGAAAAATGTCTATTGAGGTCCTTGGCCCATCTCTTAAGTGGGTTGTTGGTTTTGTTTTTGTGGAGTTTCTTGATCTCTTTGTAGATTCTGGTTATTAACCCTTTATCTGTTGCATAGTTTGCAAATATTTTTTCCCATTCTGTCGGATGTCTCTTCACTCTCCTGAATGTTTCTTTTGCAGTACAGAAACTTCTCAATTTGATGCAATCCCAATAGTTGATTTTGGCTTTGACTGCCTGTGCCTCCCGGGTCTTTTCCAGAAATTCTTTGCCTGTGCCAATATCTTGAAGGGTTTCTCCAATGTTCTCTAGTAACTTGATGGTGTCAGGTCGTAGATTTAGGTCTTTAATCCATGTTGAGTGGATTTTTGTGTAAGGTGTAAGGTAGGGGTCTTGCTTCATGATTCTGTACGTGGAAATCCAATTTTCCCAGCACCATTTATTGAATAGACTGTCCTTGCTCCAGGAATTAACTTTAGATCCTTGATCAAATATAAGTTGGCTGTAGATGTTTGGGTTGATTTCTGGTGTTTCAATTCTGTTCCATTGGTCTATCCATCTGTTTCTGTACCAGTACCATGCTGTTTTGATTACAACTGCCCTGTAGTATGTCCTGAAATCTGGTATTGTGATGCCTCCGGCTTTGTTTTTGTTGTACAAGATTGCTTTAGCTATTCGAGGTCTCTTGTGCCTCCATATAAATTTCAGCACCATTTTTTCCAGATCTGAGAAGAAGGTCTTCGGTATCTTGATTGGTATTGCATTGAATTTATAAATTGCTTTTGGGAGAATGGACATTTTGATGATATTGATTCTTCCAATCCATGAGCATGGAAGATTTTTCCATTTCTTGGTATCCTCTACTTTCTTTAAGTTTTTGTAATTTTCATCGTAGAGATCTTTAACGTCCTTGGTTAAGTTTATTCCAAGGTATTTGATTGTTTTTGTAGCTATTGTGAATGGGATTGATCTTAGAAGTTCTTCCTCAAGAGCCGGCGCCGTGGCTCAATAGGCTAATCCTCCACCTTGCGGCGCCGGCACACCGGGTTCTAGTCCCGGTTGGGGCGCCGGATTCTGTCCCGGTTGCCCCTCTTCCAGGCCAGCTCTCTGCTATGGCCAGGGAGTGCAGTGGAGGATGGCCCAGGTGCTTGGGCCCTGCACCCCATGGGAGACCAGGAAAAGCACCTGGCTCCTGGCTCCTGCCAGGATCAGCGCGGTGCGCCGGCTGCAGCGGCGGCCATTGGAGGGTGAACCAACGGCAAAGGAAGACCTTTCTCTCTCTGTCTCTCTCTCACTGTCCACTCTGCCTGTCAAAAAAAAAAAAAAAAAAAAAAAAGAAGTTCTTCCTCAGCCATGGCATTGTCTGCGTATACAAAGGCTGTTGATTTTTGTGCATTGATTTTATATCCTGCTACTTTGCCAAACTCTTCTATGAGTTCCAATAATCTCTTAGTAGAGTTCTTTGGGTCCCCTAAATACAGAATAATGTCATCTGCAAAGAGGGATAGTTTGAGTTCTTCCTTCCCAATTTGTATCCCTTTAATTTCTTTTTCTTGCCTAATAGCTCTGGCTAGAACCTCCAGAACTATATTGAATAGCAGGGGTGAGAGTGGACATCCCTGTCTGGTACCAGATCTCAGTGGAAATGCTTCCAACTTTTCCCCATTCAATAGGATGTTGGCTGTGGGTTTTTCATAGATTGCTTTGATTGTATTGAGGAATGTTCCTTCCAAACCCAGTTTGCTTAGAGTTTTCATCATGAACGGGTGTTGTATTTTATCAAATGCTTTCTCGGCATCTATTGAGATAATCATATGGTTTTTCTTCTGCAGTCTGTTAATGTGGTGTATCACATTGATTGTCTTGCGCACATTAAACCATCCCTGCATACCAGGGATAAATCCCACTTGGTCTGAGTGGATGATCTTTCTGATGTGTTGTTGCATTCTATTGGGGAGAATTTTATTGAGGATTTTTGCATCTGTGTTCATCAGGGATATTGGTCTGTAATTCTCTTTCAGTGCTGCATCTTTTTCCGGCTTAGGAATTAAGGTGATGCTGGCTTCATAGAAAGAATTTGGGAGGATTCCCTCTTCTTCGATTGTTCTGAATAGTTTGAGAAGAATTGGAGTTAGTTCTTCTTTAAATGTCTGGTAGAATTCAGCAGTGAATCCATCTGGTCCTGGGCTTTTCTTTGTTGGGAAGCCAGTCTGTTTCTTTTAACTGGGGAGTTGAGATCATTTACATTCTGTGTTACTATTGTTAAATGCTGTCTTTGCCCTGCCATGTTTTCTTAAATAGGCCTGTTTATGTATTTTTTCTTTCATTTGTACTTTTGCTGGGTCGTTTTGTGTGTTTATCTTCTTTTGTAGTGATGTTCCTGTTTCTGTGTTTCTGTGTGTAGTGCTTCCTTGAGCATCTTTTGTAGGGCTGGGTAAGTAGTTACAAATCCTTTCAATTTCTGCTTATTGTGGAAGATCCTTATTTCTCCATTCATAATGAGAGTTTTACAGGATACAATATTCTGGGTTGACAGTTTTTTTTTCTCTTAGGCCTTGGAATATGTCTCACCATTGTCTCTTTGCCTGTAGGGTTTACAGTGAGAACTCAAGAGTGAGTCTAATTGCATTTTCTCTGAATGTGATTTGTCATTTCTCTCATGTGCATTTTAAGATCTTTCTCTGTGTTTCACTGAGGTGAGTTTTGCTACAATGTGTAGTGGTGAAGTTCTTTTCTGGTTGTATCTATTGGGAGTTCTGTATAATTCTTGTACTTGGATGTCTCTTTCTTTCTCCAGATTGGGGAAGTCCTCTTTTATTATTTCATTAAGAAAGCCTTCTAATCCTTTTTCTCTTTCCACACCTTTCGGAATTCCTAGGATCCGTAAGTTGGGATGTTTTATAGAATCTTTTAAATAGCCAACTGTGATTTTTAATTTTCTGATTTCTTCTTATATTTGGTCTGATGATATTATTTACAGAAATTTGTCTTATAGTTCTGATATTCTTTCTTCTGTCTCATTTATTCTGTTGCTAAGACTTTCCACTGTATTTTTTATTTAGTCTATTGAATTCCTCATTTCCAGTATTTCATTCTGGAAATCTCAATTTCTTGGGAGCACTTTTCATTTAGACCATGAATTTGTTTCTGATTGCTTCTAAGTAATCTGACTATTAATTTTCTGAATTCCTTTTCTGGCATATCCTCTATCTCTTCTTCTTCAGCCTCCATTACTGAAGAATTGTGTTGTTCCTTTGGAAAGTTCATAGGGTCTTCCTTATTCTTACTCGGGATTTCTCATTTGTTCTTTGGCATTTCTGGTTGATTTTATCTTTAAATTGTGACTGTGTCTGTGGTGCAATTTCCCTCTGCTATGAGCTGCTATGTGTCTGTGTATTGCAAGTGGAAGCATGCAGCCCCGCCTCCTGGATCCCTCTTTACTTCTAGATTGTGAAGGAGATGGGTACCAGGGCTTTGGTGCACTAAGCCCCGCCTACTGGGACCAGACTCCCTTCTCACTGGTGTGTGAAATGAACTCAGGTTTTTGTTGTTTAGGACTACTCCTTGTTGTACAGCTTGCATGGTGGGGAGGAATCACTCTGGAATGTTGTGATTTTTGTTCCCCGGGTGGGGCATATTGTGAGGTGGCCCCCACAACTGATGGGTGTGTGCACTGGAGGCTAACAGAGCAGCCCCTGTTTACACTCAAAAATGTAAAACAATCAATATGGCTTCTCCCTGCCTGCTGTTGGTCCGCTTGTGGGGAGAGGGAGACACAGATAGGCCATGGCATGCCCAAACTCTCTGCGTGCTTCCCTACAATTTCTCCTTTTCCTGCTTGGAGCTTCAAACACAGTTTGCCAAACTTCCCCACCTGCAGTTATCCACAGCTCCATGGACTCATGACCTCTCACCTGGTTCACTGCAGCAGGGTGGAGCCATTCTCCTCGTTAGGTCTGTCCTCTGCATCCTCACTGCACCTCCACGACTTCTCCTTCCTCTCTGCTCCTTAGTGTGGCCCCGAGCAATCTCTGGTAGACTCCTGGGCTACTTTGCAGTGAACCTCTCATGATTCTGTCACCGCTTGTATCCCCTCTGCTTATTAACAATCTATTAACAATCTATTTTTCCCATGTGCCTCCGAATGTCCATCTTGCCCTCTCCTCCGATATGGTGTCTTTTAAAATGGGTATGCAATACATGTGTTCTGTTAAATTGAGATGATTGCCATACACATAAACTAATTCATTCACAGGAGTGACCTTCCTTATATTTCTCAGATATTGTGGAATAAGCTAGCTAGCAGGTGTAATTCTAATTTATTAATTAATTAGTAAATTCTAGTGATGTGCTTATTTTTTTTTTTTTTTGACAGGCAGAGTGGACAGTGAGAGAGAGAGAGAGACAGACAGAAAGATCTTCCTTTTGCTGTTGGTTCACCCTCCAATGGCCGCCGTGGCCGGTGCACCGCGCTGATCCGATGGCAGGAGCCAGGTACTTATCCTGGTCTCCCATGGGGTGCAGGGCCCAAACACTTGGGCCATCCTCCACTGCACTCCCTGGCCACAGCAGAGAGCTGGCCTGGAAGAGGGGCAACCGGGACAGAATCTGGCGCCCCGAGTGGGACTAGAATCCAGTGTGCCGGCACCACAAGGTGGAGGATTAGCCTAGTGAGCCGCGGCGCCGGCCAGTGATGCGCTTATATCTAGCCTTCACTCATGCATTCTCCTGGACTATAGTGCTCATCACCAACCATTGTCCCAAGTGCTGCTGGCCTGCAGGACTCAGCTTACTCGGTATTTACTGCGGGAAGTTTTCCCTAACTGCAGGTCTGGCTTCATGGGTATGCAGTCTATGGGGTTGCATGAAGCCACAGGTAGAAGGATGCCACACTGGGTTCAGCTCTATTGTTATCTTAATATTCTTAATAACTTTTTAACAAGAGACCCCACATTGCTGTTTTTACTGGGTTCTACAAATTCAACAGCCAGTCCTGCCTAGACCTTCTTCTCTTGTATGCTCCTGTCAGCTCCTGTATTTCCCCTATCATTGCAATCATCACTCATAATTTTCAGTTTAGATCCAGTTAGTTCTCAGTCTGTCTCAATAGGCTTTGAACTGTGATCTTGTTTATTGCTGTATCACCATGGCTCAGCCTAGCTTGTATATTTAATCAATATTTGCTGATTGGATAAATGGCTGAGTGGTTGGATGGATGAATGAATTGCTGAATGAATAAATGAGCAAATTAATTAATGTATATGTGGCCATCCATATCCTCTCAGGTAGCCAGAGCAACAGAAGCCTTTGGCTTGTAGTCTACAGATGAGCTTCTGTAGCAGTGACAGAATGTTGATAAGAAACAACCTAATTCTGTATACATGTAATACGTGAAACTTTTATACCTTAAAGAAAATTTTTTAAAAAGTTTTCCTGCTCAATAGAGAGTGCTTACCAGTACCTTGGACATTAAAATCCTGCCTAATCACTATCATTGAATTGTTTTGGTAAAAGAATTTCTTATTTAAATAAGTGAAATTTTCAAAAAAAAAGAAGCTACTCATTTTAAAGAGGAAAATAATGTTATCACAGAAAATGGGAAAAGTAGTGATATGAAAGAAAAAGATTAAACAGCATCCGAATATGAATGAAGAAGGCACTAGGAATACGATCTACTTTGAACACAGAAATCAATGGAATTCTCTTGGAGGAATAAGTTATAGTAATTAAATAGTCTCCTGCTCACTGTCTCTACTATTTTCTAGAGGATCTAGCCTCAAGTTGGGGAGGAGGAGGGAGATAGCCAGGTAGCAGGCACTCACCAGAAGGGAAGCATTTTTCACTATCCTTAGTTGATACCGTATTGACCTCCCAAATACTTTTTTTTTTTTTTTGAAAGGCAGAGTTAGACAGAGAGAGAGAGACAGAGAGAAAGGTCTTCCCGCCTCTGAATTTTATTTTCTCATTGATGGTTCTGGAGTCAGGTTGATTTTCTGGATTGTGACTACTTCTTTACAACCTAGAGTCTCTTGGCTCCAATTCAAAGTGTAATCCAAAGCACCCTAAAGCATTAGATGCGTAAGTCAGAAGCATGATGAATCGTTATTAGCCTTGTGCACTAGGGTTTTTTTCATGAGTAGATACTTTCCCCTTGGACACTTCTATTTAGAATAGCAACTAGTTCTGTCTCACTTTGAGGAGATACAGAAATATCCTCAAAATTCATGCTGGCCCAGGAATGTTAGTGCCATTCTTATTTGTGCGTGATCATTGAGTAACACCATGGGTAGCCTGGCTTCAGGGCTTGAATTCTCTTCCTGCTACATGGCCTTGCATGAGTTAGAAAATGTTCAGTAATTCTCGGTTTTCATATCTTTAAAATGGGATAGTGATATTTCGACTCCATAAATTTGTGAGCATATTGTGGGAAATGTGTGTGAAAGGGGCGTAGCACAGTATCAAGCTTTGAGGAAGCCTTCTAGGACTGTTAGTAATTACTAACATGTAGAAATATGAGCAAATATGAGCTTTCACTCCAGTACTGAGTTGGGCTATGTAAAAAGACATTAAAGTGAAAAGACAATGTGAGAGTAGGACAACATTTTTCTCTGCAAAGCCAGATAGCAAATATTGTAGTGTTGTAGGCCGTACTCTCTTGTGGCAACTATTCACTTCTGCAATTACAGAATGAAAACAGCTATACACAATGCATAAAGTAATGTGTGTGCCTATGTGTCAATAAAACTTGATTACAAAAACAGGAATGAGGAACCAGATATTTTACCTAAGTAACGATTAGCTAATCCCTGGCTGTAGGCTCTTCTGAACTCCTGGTGAAATGTGGTAGAAAGACTTGTAAGACTATTCAATGCAAGCGAAGAGGAGGCAGGGACTAACTCTATTGCCATATGGGGAAACATGGAAATGATATTTTGAAGAAGCTTATTGTATGGATTTCCCAGAGATGAGTAAAAGGAAAAAATATGACCTAGAATAAGTAACTCAGAATTTTCTTAGTTTTTTTTTTTTTTTTTTTTTGATCTTGCATCTTAAGTAATTTATATTTGAAATAGAACCTTCCCTTTTATTTGACATTTTCCTTGGGAACTCCCCTCCCCACTTGACCCTGGAGTTCCCTGTTTCTAGGAATAAAAATGTCTGCAGATTGTTTTGTAGAAAATGCTTGCTTCTGACTTGTGCTCGCTATCACTGTAGCCTGAATAGCAATTTGATTGAAAAGAAATGAAAAGTGCATGGGCAGGCGGGAAAATCATCCCTCCCTTTTCTAATCTAATTATTAATATGAAGGAATAACAAATGAGTGCCCACAAGAAATATGAGACTCTGACACATGAGCCACGGTTGGTGATTTACCAGTGCTGCCCAGTATGAGGCAGATTCTGTCTCTTTGAAAAGAGAATGACTTCAGCATGTTCTGCCCTATAGGGAGAGCAAGAACACACTTTCTGGCCTTTTCTCATGACCTCTGCTTGGGGAAAAGATTGTATGGGAATTTAGGGATTCTTAGATGTGAACATTCAATAACAAACACATACATGAACCCACAAGTGACATTCTCATCAATAAATTCAAAAATGAGCCCCATCTGCACTGTGTCTCGTATTGTATTTTGCTATTGAAAATAGTTGTAGTGATTTAACTCTTGCCCATTCCAATGAGTTTGGTGCTTTGTTCATTAGAAATAAGAAATTAAGTCAGCAGTCATAAATCAAGATTCTTATCACATTTTTCTTTTCTTGTTGTTGTTTTACAGTTTTCTCCTTGTCTTTGGTTGCTTGATTTTGTCAGTGTTTTCTACCATCCCTGAGCACACAAAGTTGGCCTCAAGTTGTCTCTTGATTTTGGTAAGTGAAATGGATGAACAAGAGTGTATGTAAAGTTTATATAGTATAAGAACTGTCTATAACATTTATGCTATGCCTCTTTATCCCACAAAAAGCTCTACTTAGGAAAAAGAGTGCTGTTGTAAATTATAAAAGTTTCAAAGATCATCAAAACATTTGCCCTCCAATTTAACTCTTAGTTAATACTCAAAAACATAAATATTCATTCAGAATTGCTATTATACATAAATATATTGTGTTGTAGGTGCATGATAAATGGGAGGAAATATTTGTAAGCAGTTTTAATTACATTTATCTTTGCTGATAAGCAAATTATAAGAAAGAATCAGTATCTATGAGGTCTTTTATAATATTGCTCAAGGCAACAGGGTTGAACATTTTCCAATAGCTGCAATTTGGCAGTAGTTAAGTATAATTGGCCAAGAACTATGAGAATATGGCACCTCATAAGAAAACAGAAGGCTCTTTCATGCTCTTTTCAACCAACAGACTGCATTATGAGTTTTGCTACTAATGCACTTACCTGGTGAGAAATTCTGCAGTTTGCTCTGTTTCCATTATGCTGTCAATCTTCTAGTGAACAGAATTGCTCAATTCACTTTATGATGGAAAAAGATCCAAGATATTTTAGACTGAATTATTCTGGGCCTTTTAAGCTCTTATACTTTCTGTTACAACCAGACTATTAGCACCATATACTCAAATCACATGTGATTGAAAGTTTGCTTCATTTACATCCATTTTGACCTATTCCCTTAGTCCAAAATAATTAGATTTGTCAATCCCAGAACTGTCTGGATGAACTATAAACTGGAACAACTCACTGCTATAAAGCCTAGTGGAATACAGAGGAAGGGAGAGATGGAGTAAGAGATTTTTTATGAGCCCTAATAAACAGAGATTGGTTATGTACAGCAATAACCATTTAACATTAAAAAATTTTATTACTATGAAGGTGGAAGCTGGAAGATTTCAATTCATATAACCTGGGAGGATGGCGGATGCTTGTGCTCCCTTTAATTTCACATGGCGTTTTCGCTTGAGCTTCTTAATTGTATCACAGTCCAATATTAAGAAGAAACCATTTTTGAGTCTGGAACAAATCTATTTCAATTTGTTTCCATACACATTGTACTTGGCAGTATATTGCTAACATTGAGGCTACTGTTTCAAAACCCAGGGTAGAGAACAGACAGACCAAAAAAGCATGTTGGCAATTTGTTCCATTTACAAGATTTCCATTTGGGTATCAAGTGAGCTTTTAGCCTTGTCTGCCCCTTGATGGTTACAAATGACCTGAGCTGAAGGTCTGGGGCACAGCTCACTTTTAGATCCACGTATATAACTTCCAATAGGATTTTTAGATCAAAAGTATGAATCTGGTTTTTGGAACTGGGAACATGAAAAACTGAATCTACTGGGTGACTAGTGACACATATTAGCGACAAATCAATCAATTGGAATTCCATATAAAAGTTTATTTCATAATTAATTCAAGATCCAAAATGTTAGGCTTACATCCTCCAAATCTCTGAAATATGAATTTTCTCACTACTAGTAAGTTTCTAAAGGGTCCAACCTGTTGGTTGAAATTGGACCCTTTAGAAACTTACTAGCAATGAGAAGTTATGAAATCCAATTACGAAATCCAAAAATGATTATTTTCTTGACTTCTAAAACTCGTTGAGCAGTGAACAATTGATTAGATTTTAGTAACTTGAATGTATTTTAATAGGTAAAAATACAGATGTTGTCTATCTTAAATGCCTTTGGATTTGGCAAAGTAGAGAGGAGACCCCTGCACAAGTGAGGCATTTGTTCTGAGCAGTGTAGGTAGTGCTACAGATAAATGTTCTCATAAAGATGCTTCCACACGGTTTTTCCTTGAGGAGAAAGTGTGTCAATCCCCCTATTTTGTGCTACAGTGGTACATTGTCAGGGTGTGTGTGTGTTTTAAAGCCTACCTAGAAATATGCAGAGCTCAGATTTATGGGTGTTATTCTTCACCAATATTTTCTTCAAAATTTTTATAAACATGACCTGTGCTTTTCTTTTTTTTTCTTTAGCTCACAATTGATAAATTGGAAAAGACTGTATATTTTAATTCTTTTTCACAATGTGTTAACATAGTACACCTTAAACATTCAATTGGTTGTAGAATACTAAAAAAAAAAAAAAAAAAAAAAAAGCCATAAGCAAACTTAATGATTTGGGGAATCTTTTTTAGGATTTATTTATCTACTTATTTGAAATCAGAATTACAAGAGAGAGGGAAAGATAGAGCGAAGGAGAGAGATATTCCATCTGCTGGTTCACTCCCCAAATGGCTATAACAGCGGAGGCTAGGCCAGATCAAAGCCAGGAGCCAGGAGCTTCATCCTGGTCTCTCACATGGGTATAGGGGCCCAAGCATTGTAGGTGGAGCAGCCTGGACTTCAAGCAGTGCCCATATGGGATGCCAGTGCTGCAGAAGGGAGGCTTAACACAACATACCACAGCACTAGCCCCTGGGGAATCTCTTAATTATTTTCTTTTACCATGTATGTTTAAGAGAATTAATCTGATTTCAAAATTGATCTCGTCTCTGAACATCTGATCAAACAGCATTCATAGTACACAGTTCTGACTAGCAATGCTTTTAGTTACCAAGATGGAGCATAAAGAATTACCCTTCAGGGCCAGTGTTGTGGTGTGGTGGGTTAAGCCTCCGTCTTTGATGCTTGGCATCCCATGCGGTACTGATTCAAATCCCACCTGCTTCACTTCCAATCCAGCTTCCTGCTACTGGGCTGGAAAAAGCAGCAGAAGATGGCCCATTGTTTGTGCCTTGCGACCCTTGTGGAAAACCTGAAGCTCCTGGATCCTGGTTTTGGCCTGGCCCAGCCCTGGCTAATGGGAAATGAACTAGCAGATAGAAGGTCTCTCTGATAGAACATTTCTCTCTATGATGTTTTCAAAATAAAGAAAGAAAGAAATCTAAAAAAGAAATTACCCACCAAACGGCAACAGGAATGGCTTTCAAAATGTTTGTAAAATTTTATAATAAAGTCATTTTGTACATTTTTAATGTAAGATCAGAGGAGTAGATTCAGAATTATATATAAATCATACAACACAATTGTATACTTTTCCATAACTGTCCTTTTTATTTTATTTTAATCTTTCAAAATATGTTCAACGATTTACTGATTTTTAAAGTATTATTCTCCTATGCAAGGAAAAAGCACCTTCGTATCTGACAAAGAGCACTCAATAGGAAGACTGCTCCTAGACAGATTTCCAGAACTCTTGCTGACATCCACTGTCCCAGCTAATTGTTTCCTGAGGGCACTGGTTTACGAGGTGCAGGCCATTGCTGTAGACCTTCTCTTCCTCCTCTCATGAGGCCTCTGTGAAGATTTTTTTTTTTTTGACAGGCAGAGTGGACAGTGAGAGAGAGAGAGAGACAGAGAGAAAGGTCTTCCTTTGCCATTGGTTCACCCTCCAATGGCCGCAGCGGCCAGCGTGCTGTGGCCGGCACATCGCGCTGATGTGATGGCAGGAGCCAGGTACTTATCCTGGTCTCCCATGGGGTGCAGGGCCCAAGCACTTGGGCCATCCTCCACTGCACTCCCTGACCACCGCAGAGAGCTGGCCTGGAAGAGGGGCAACCGGGACAGAATCCAGCGCCCCAACCGGGACTAGAACCCGGGGTGCCGGCGCCGCAAGGCGGAGGATTAGCCTAGTGAGCCACGGCGCCGGCCCTGTGAAGATTTCAGCTCTGTCCCACACCGCAGAGGGAAAGGTCCCATCGTCGTCATCCAACTTTGAATGCCACTTCTCAACTTGTAGCCTTTAAACTTTCCTCAGTTACAAGCTAAATAAATACCTGTGTTAATGTGCTTGTTTATTCTTTTTAGTTGTATGAATTGAGACTTCATGCTATGTACAAAGTTCTCTTATTTCTCTCTAACCGGGTACCATGAGTTCAAATTCCACTTCTACCACTTTTTAGCTGTGTGATTTAGGACGTCGCTGTGCCTTGGTTTGCTCCTCTGTCAAAAGTTCAGAGTAAGGGCTGTTGCTGCGGCTCACTAGGCTAATCCTCCGCCTTGTGGCGCCAACACACTGGGTTCTAGTCCTGGTTGGGGCGCCGGATTCTGTCCCGGTTGCCCCTCTTCCAGGCCAGCTCTCTGCTATGGCCCGGGAGTGCAGTGGAGGATGGCCCAAGTGCTTGGGCCCTGCACCCCATGGGAGACCAGGATAAGCACCTGGCTCCTGCCATCGCATCAGCGCGGTGTGCCGGCCACAGCACGCTGGCAGCGGCGGCCATTGGAGGGTGAACCAACGGCAAAGGAAGACCTTTCTGTCTGTCTGTCTCTCTCTCTCTCACTGTCCACTCTGCCTGTCAAAAAATAAAAAAATAAATAAAAAAAAAAAGTTCAGAGTAGGATTCAGGAAGGTGAAAGAGTAGAAAGCAGCAGTAATCTGTGTCCACACCTAAACAACAAGTACACTGGCAGAAAATGATGGAAATGTTTTGGAGCTCTGGAATCTATTAAATGCTGGCACCTTTCAGGGGAAGGTTTGAACCATAAATTGCAGTTAATTTTGATCCATTTCAGCACTTAGCACAGTAGCAGCTACTAATCCTCCACCCGCAGCCCCCTTTTGGGCAGCTGTGCAAGTGCTCCAGGAACAACCTGCACAGACCAGGTGGGAAGAAGGAATCTTGTTCGCCAGTCACCAGAGATTTTTCTGCTTCTGATCACACAGTTGACCATTGTTCTCCTTCCCCTACAGCAGAAGTGAGTTCCAGGGGATTCAAAGGGCCTTCTCCCCCTTCCATTCCCCCTTTTTGGAACACAGTGTGTGAAGATATAATTTTGTCACAGTAGTAACTGGAAGTGGTAGAAATGAAATGTAAAGGAATAGAATTTTTTTATGTTACTAAAGTCAAGTTGGTATAAATTCTTTTATTAAGATTTATTTATGTATTTGAAAGACAAAGTTACAGAGAGGCAGAGGCAGACAGAGAGTGAGAACAAGAGAGAAAGAGAGAGAGAGAGGTCTTTCATCCACTGGTTCATTCTCCAATTGGCTGCAATGGCTGGAGCTGGGCTGATCCAAAGCCAGGAGCCAGTAGCTTCCCCCCAGGTCTTCCATGTCAGTGCAAGGGCCCAAAGATTTTTGCTCCTTTCACTGCTTTCCCAGGCCATAGCAGGGAGCAGATTAGGAAGTGGAGCAGCCGGAACTCGAACCAGCACCCATATGGGATGCCAGCACTGCAAGCAACAGCTTTACCCGCTATACCACAGCAACAGCCCCTTGTATAAATTCTAATTAGAGTGCTATAACTTTAGGATGTTCATATGATACCCCATGACAACCACAAATAAAATAGCTATTGATTATACATAAAAGGAAATGAAAACAAAATTTAAGCATTGTGCTACAAAACATCAACCAAGCACAGAAAAAGGCAGTATTATAGGAAATGAAAAGCAAAAATAGCTATATGATATATAGAAAACAAATATCAGAAAGACAAAAGGAAGTCCTTCCTTATCAGCAGTTACTTTAAGTTTATTAAAACTTCTAAGTAAACAACAGTTTGGCAGAATGAATCAAAATACTTGACTCAACTACACACTGACTACAAGTGACAATTTAGATTAACAAACAAAAATATAGATTGAAAGGATGGGGAAAGATATTTCATGCAAATAGTAAACAAAGAGCAAGGATGACTACAACAGTATCAGTCAAAATAAACTTTAAATTTAAAAAAGGTTTATGAGCTCAAAAAGGACAATATATGTTAAAATGCTCAATACAGTTAGAAGATATAACAACTATAAACATTTATGCACTTAATAACTGACCTTCAAAGTATATGAAGCAAAACGCGACAAAATTGAAGGAAGAAATAAACAGTTCTATAATAGTTGAAGACTTCAACCTCCTATCTCTATAACGGATAGAAAAATGAGGCAGAGGAAATGGAAGACCAAATAAACCAAACAGGTTTAATAGACATAAACAGAATCCCTACCCAAAAACAAGCAAACATGACCTACTCAAATGTACATGAAACATTCTCCAAGATTTACCATACATTAGATTGCAACTAAATCTGAATAGATTTTAAAAGATGGATACCACACAATGTATCTTCTCCAGCCACAACGGGATGTAGTTAAAAATCAGTAACACTGGTACCCATGCTGTGGAACAGTGGTAAAGCCACTTTCTGCATTGCCAGCAACCCATATGTGTGCCGGTTCTTATCCCAGTTGCTCCACTTCTGATCCAGCTCTCTGCTATGGTTTGGGAAAATAATAGAATATGATCCAAGTCCTTGGGCCTCTGCACCTGTGAGAGACACCTGGAAGAAGCTCCTGGCTCCTGGTGAAGACTGACTCTCTCTCTCTCTCTCTCTCTCTGCCTCTCTGTAACTCTGCCTTTCAAATAAATAAATAAATCTTAAAAAAAAATCAATAACACTGTATTTGCATTAAAAATGATACACTCAGACATATCTTCCTT
This sequence comes from Oryctolagus cuniculus, assembly GCF_051225735.1. Classification (NCBI taxonomy): domain Eukaryota; kingdom Metazoa; phylum Chordata; class Mammalia; order Lagomorpha; family Leporidae; genus Oryctolagus; species Oryctolagus cuniculus. Next base: position 99,415,419 of record NC_142871.1, on the reverse strand, counting down.
TCTTTCTCTTTTCTTTTTCCTCTTTTCTTTTTTCTTTTTATTTATTTTTTTGACAGGCAGAATGGACAGTGAGAGAGAGAGACAGAGAGAAAGGTCTTCCTTTGCCGTTGGTTCACCCTCCAATGGCCACCGCGGCCACGCGCACCGCGCTGATCCAATGGCAGGAGCCAGGTACTTCTCCTGGTCTCCCATGGGGTGCAGGGCCCAAGCACTTGGGCCATCCTCCACTGCACTCCCTGACCACCGCAGAAAGCTGGCCTGGAAGAGGGGCAACGGGGAAAGAATCCGGCGCCCCAACCAGGACTAGAACCCAGTGTGTTGGCGCCGCAAGGCGGAGGATTAGCCTAGTGAGCCACGGCGTCGGCCATCTTTTTCCTCTTTTCTTTTTCCTTTCTTTCTTTCTCTCTTCCTTTCTTTCTAATTTTAGTTCCACATATAATGGGAAACTTGCAGTATTTTTCTTTATGTGTATGTTTATTTCATTCAACATGATGTCCTCCAGTTCCAACTATTTTGCTTCAAATGATAGAATTTCATTCTGTTTTATAGCTGAGTAATATTCCATTTTGTATGTAAGTATGTATGTATCAATATTATATATACATATAAATCTCATTTTCTTTATCCAGTCATCTAATGATGAAAACATTGGTTGAGTCCATATTTTGGCTATCGTGAACAGTGCTGCTATAAATATAGCTGAGTAAATATCACTTTGATACAATACAGTGTTTTCTCAAACTTTGTTTTAATATTTGTCAAACTGCCAGGAATTATATAATGCTGTATTTTCGTTGATTTTGTAAATTTAAAATTTACCTTATATGAATGAAGTTGAACATCTTTTCCTTTGATTATCTTGTATAGCCCTTGCCTATTTTCATGCTAAACTATGGTCTTTTTGCCTTTTATTTATAGAACTCTTTATTTGGTGGAGCTAAGCAGTCTTTGACTATAATGTAAGTTAAAAATGTGTTATCTCAAAAACTAATAAATATAGTATTTTTAAAAATCAGTAACCAAAGTAAAACTGAAGGAGCCAGGCATTTGGTGCAGCAGTTAAGATGCCACTTAGGATGCCCATATCCCAAAAGGATGAGCTTGGGGTAAAGTCCTGACTCTACTTCCAATTCCTAATTCCTGCCAATGTACACCCTGAGAGGTGGCACATAATGAATGGCTCAAGTAGTTGGGTCCCCACCACCTACGTAGGAGACCTGTATTAAGTTCTAGGCTCCCAGCTTCGGTCATCTTTTGTGGGCCTCTGGGGGTTAGTGAACCAGTGTACAAAACATCTCTCTGTGTCTCTTTAGCTCTTGCTCTCACCTGCTCTCTTTGCCTTTCCAATAAAGACACTAGAATATTCAAAATTTTGTGGAAATTGAACACATTCTTAAATAACCAATGGACCAAAAATAAATTTAAAGGAAAGTTACAGAATTCTTAGAGATAAATAGAAACGAAAACCCAACCTGTCAAAACTTATGTGACATAGTGAAGGCAGTGCTAAAAAAAGAAATTTAGGAGTCAGCACTGTGGCACAGTGGGTTAAAGCCGCCGCCTGCAGCACCAGTGTCCCATATGGGTGCCAGTTCAAGTCTCAGCTGCCCCACTTCCAATCCAGCTCTCTTCTATGGCCTGGGAAAGCAGTGGAAGATGGCTCAAGTCCTTGGGCCCCTGCACCCGAGTGGGAGACCTGGAAGAAGCTCCTGGCTCCTGGCTTTGGATCAGCTTAGCTCTGGCCGTTGCAGCCATCTGGGGAGTGAACCAGCGGATGGAAGACCTCTCTCTCTCTCTCTGGCTCTACCTCTCTCTATAACTCTCTTTCAAAGGAATAAAATAAATCTTTAAAAAAAAAAAAAAACAAAAAAAGAAATTTATAGCTATTAATATATTTTAAAAAACAAAATAAATCAACAATTTAACTTTGTGACTTAAAAAAATAGCAAAAAATGGCCAAACTAATCCCAAAGCTAGCAAAAAAAAAATAATAAAGATTACAGCATAAATAAATGAAGTAAATGAAGTAGAAAACAGACAAATAATAAATAAAATCAATAAAAACAAAAGTTGTTTTTTTTTTAAGATCAAAATAGACAAAGCTTTGGCTGGCTGAACTAAGAAATATAGAAGAATCAAACTAATAAAATAAAAAATGAAAGTGGTTCGGTTCAGTTCCAACTGATTACTGATTCAGTTCCAACTGATTACTGATTCTACAGAAATAAAAAGTATTACAAGAGAATCCCATGAACAATTGATGACCAACAAACTGGATAAACCTAGATAGAATATACAAATTCCTAAAATCATAAAACCTACAAGAATAGACTAAATCATGAAGAAAAAAAATCATGAAGAAATAAAAAATCTTAATGGATCTCTACCTACTGTGGAGATTGGATCGGTATCAAAAATCTTCAAAGAAAGGTCCAGGGACTAGAAGTCACTATGAATTCTAACAAACATTTAAAGGAGAACTACGGGTGGTGCTGTGGTGTCATGGGTAATGCTCCCAGCTGTGACACCAGCATCCCATATGGGCACCCATTTCAGTCCCCACTACTCCACTTCAGGTCTAGCTCTCTAATAATGTGCCTGGGAGGGTAGCAGAGGATGACCCAAGTGCTTGAGTCCCTGCACCCATGTGGGAGGCCCAGAAAAAGCTCCTGGCTCCTGGCTTCAAATCTGCCCAGCTTTGGGCATTGTAGCCATTTGGGGAGTGGGCCAGTGGATGGAAGACCTCTCCTTCTCTGTATCTCTGTAAAACAAGAAGAAGAAAGAAAAGGAGAAAGGGAGGGGGAGAGGAAGAAGAAGGATAATTAATAACAATCCTATTCAAATTTTTCAAAAAAAACTGAAAAAAGGGAACACTTAATATGTGATTCTATGAGGTCAGCATACATTAATACCAAAGCAAAGGACATTACAAGAAAAAAACTACAAAACAACATCTCTTATGAACATCAATATAAAAATCATCAACAAAGGATTAATAAACCAAATTCAGCAGCTTGTTAGAAGTATTGTATGCATGACCAAATGACTTTTATTCCTGACATAAAAGAATGAGTCAACATACAAAAATTAATCAATATTAATATATCATAATAAAAGAATCAACTAAAAAAGCCGCAGGATCATCTCAATTGATGAAGGAAAGGCATTTTAAAAAAAAATTCAACATGCTTTCATAACAAAAGCATTCTACTAGCAAGAAATAGAAGGAAACTACCTCAATATAACAAAAGCTACTCTTAAAAAATCTACAGCTGTCATTATACTCAATAGCAAAAGACTAAAAGCTTTTCCTGTAAGATAAAGGATTAAGCAAGGTTGCTTGCTTGTGCCACTCCTAGTCAACATAGCACTGAGGGGTGCTAACTAGAGCAGTTAGTCAACGAAAAGAAAGCAAAGGTATCCAGACTGAAAATGAACAAGCAAAATTATTTCTCTTTACAGATTATATGATCATAAATGAAGAAAACCCTGAAGATTCCACAAAAATATTGATACAAAGTCAACACAAAAATTGCTCAATTTCTATACAAATTCCATTTGTAATAACATCAAAAAGAATAAAATATTTGGGAATTAGCTTAACTAAAGAGTTAAAAGATTTATATAATGCAAACTATAAAACTGCTAAAAATTTTAAAAAATTTCCATAAGTAAACATATCCCATGGATTTGAAGATTTAATATTAAGATATCAGTACTGCTGTAAGTATTCTATAGATAAAATGCAATCCCTGTCCAAATCACAGTGACATTATTGCAGAAGTAGAAAAACTCATCCATAAAATTCATATATAATTTCAAGACACCCAAAACAGTCAAAGTTTTGAAAAAAGAACAAAGTTGGAAGACTTACAGTTCACCATTTCAAAACTTACTAGGAGGCTACAGTGATCAAAACAATGAGCTATTTATACAAAGACAGAGACAGTAGATTAGAGAGCCCAGAAATAAAACTCACCCAATATGGTTAAATGATTTTTGCTGCACAGGGGTTTCAGTGAAGAAAGGACAGTATTTTCAACAAGAGATGCTAGGGAAGTGGGATATCTGTGTGCAAAAACATGATGTTGAACCCTTATCTAAAAACATACAGAAAAACTAAAAATGTATCAAAGCCTTAAATGTAAAACCAAAACATATGAAACTCTTAGAAGAAACCATAGGACAGAAGCTTCATGGCATTGATTTTATGATTATCTCTTGGATATGACACCAAATTCACAGTCAACAAAAGAAAAAATAGGTTGGACTTTTAAAAAAAATTAAATGTTAGACATCAGCAGAATAGAAAGGCAAATCACAGAATGGAAGAAAATAATCATAATCCACAAATCAGGCAACGCATTAGTATCAGGAACATATAGATAATTCCTAAAACTCAGCAACAAATAAAACAAACAACCTGATTCATAAATGAGCAAAGGAATCAAATAGATGACTCTCCAAAGAAGATGTATAAATGCCCAATAAGCACTTGAAAAGATTCTCAACATCTCTAAACATTAGGGAAACATCTTTAAACATTAGAGAAATACAAATCAAAACTATAGTGAGACACCATCTCACACTCATTAGTATGGCTACTATCACAATAACAGAAAATAGCCAAAAAAAAAAAAAAAAGCTGGCCAAATATAGAGAAATTGGAACCCGTGTGTGCTATTGATAATATGACATAGTGCAGCCACTGTAAAAAACAGTATGCAGTCCTCAAAAAGTTAAAAATAGAATTACCATTTAATATAACAGTTCTACTTCTTGGAATACATTTAAAAGAATTGAAAGCAAGATCTCAGAGGGGTCTTTGTCCATGCATGTTCTTGGCACCATGATGGCTGAGATGTGAGAAGCTAACCAAGTGTCTGTTGATGGATGGATGAATGGATAAGCAAAATATAGCATCGCAGACAATGAAAGATTATTCAACCTCAAAAAGAAAAGAAATTCTAATGTATGCCACAAAATACAGTTTAACCTTGAAGATAATATGCTGAGTAAAATAAGCCAGTCTCACACACATAGAAAATATTATATGATTCCATTTATGTGAGATACTTAGTAAAAAATCACAGAGATAGTGGAGCCAGCATTGTGGCACAGCGTGTGAAGCTGCTGCCTGCAGCATCCCAAATGGGTACCAGTTCAAGTCTCAGCTGCTCCACTTCCAATCCAGCTCCCTGCTAATGCACCTAAGAAAGCAGTGGAAGATGGACCAAGTCCATGGGCTCCTGCACCTGTGTGGGAGACCCAGAAGAAGCTCCTGGATCCTGGCTTTGGTCTGGCCCAGCCTCAGCCATTGTGCTGCCCTTTGGGGAGTGAACCAGCAGATGGAAGATCTCTCTCTCTCTCAGTCTCCTCGTTCTCTGTAACTCTGCCCTTCAAATAAATAAATAAATCTTTTTTTAAAAAAAATCATAAAGACAGAGTTGAATGGTGGTTTCCAGGGACTTGAGGAAGTGGAGAATAAAGAGTTATTATTTCATGTACCCCATAAAAATGTGTAAGTATTAATCACAAAACATCTTAATTTTTTAAAGGAAAAAGCAAACAAAAACACTTTGCAGTATAAGTATTACTTTCCATTCTCTCCATTCTACCAAGTAGCTAAATAAATAGTGCAAGATAACACACCAAGATTCCAACCCAGGCCTGGCTGGCTAAAAGCCAAGACTGTCTTCAGTCTCATTCTCTTGCTTCTTTCAAGACTGACAGGTCTACCAAAGTGCTTTTGGCACCACCAAATGAAGTGCCAATGTCGAAGGCTTTTTTTGTGGTTCCATATATGTCAAGTGATGCTTCAATACACCTCTTAGGATGAATTAGTTCCTTTTTTTCATAAATAATTCCACTCACCAAAATTTTAACAAGAGGCTATTTCTATTCAGACCACTAACAGTTCTTTGTGTCAAGAATTCTGAGTGCTTATTTGTAAATGATGAATAATCTGGTCCATAGCAGAAATATTCAGATATAAGATGCACTTTGTCTTCCCATCTCCCATTGCTCAAATGAGCATTACACTGTTTAAGTGAGCTCTCTGGTAACCAGGTTAGGCTCTTGTGAAAAATTTTGTTTTGGTTTGTTTTTACTTTGTTGGCCTGAGATAGTACATTTTAGTATTTCATCCCCACCTTTTTGAGAACAATAGGAGTACATTCCTTTTTTTGTTGGATAACTTCTTACCTTTCATATCAATTTAAAAGTACTTATTTCAGGCCTTTAAATTCAAGTTGTTCATCCCATTGCAAACAGAGAACCTCTTCATTTAATGAAACTGGTGTGTATTATTTGTAAAATGTTCATTGAAGATGACCATTTCAAAAATTCTCCACCAATAAGTAGTAAACAGATTAAGATGCCATCTCAGTGTATTTGCTTCTCTACCCTGCTGCTGTGCTAGAATGATTGCAGACCCCAAGTGGATTGTGCTAATAAGCATCTGGATGAGTACTACAAAACATGGTCGAATATCTGGATTTCTCCAAATATCTGGGTGTTTGCTAATGCTCCATGTAGTAAGCCAAACATGAGTTTGATATTTCCTTGTACAGTGAATCAATTCCTGAAATGTGTACCAATCTACTTTAGGCAGGGCTAATTATACCTTTTATGCACTAGCGGAGCTTGCTATTTAAAGAAAATCAGTAATGACTCCCTTTGTAAAATGAAGAGTCCCCTTGAAAAGCTGGTAACAACTACATAATTAATTTGGGTTACATGTTTGTTTTCTTTTCATAATGGGGATTCGTGTGTTTTGTTAATTGCTAGATAAATATCTAGTATATAACCTGGTGTTAAAAAATTGGAGATGTTGCCATTTCCCATCTACTGTTGTTAGTGGACAGTTTAGATAGGGGTCAGTCACAGACACATTTAGCAGCCTTTGAACAGTAGGAAGTTTTGCACATGAAATTGTATGTATTCGAGGTATAATGATTGCATTAGGCTTTACATTCAAAGCTTATGGTGCAGAACATTGTAAGAGAGGATAACATATGTAAGGATCAGGATCCATTCAAAGATATTAAGTCTTATGTTTGTAACAGAGGTGACAGAGCACGAGATATTCAGAAATCAGATAGGAATGAGTGATGTTTCTTCAGGTTGATCGCATACCTATAATTTACTGTAGAAAGCTCTCAGAATATCCCAATGAACACTGAAAACTGCAATTATTTTCCTTTGCCTTTCTTTCATCAAGAAAAAATGCAAATAAATTTTAAAATGATTCATGAAGACTAACGATCCTCATCAATCTGCTGATAACTGAAAAGAGCAGGAATAGTGAAACACCTACACTGAATCTTAACTGAAGGATAATGATAGAGTAAGTAAGTTGTCCTGTGAAAAGTATTTCAGATACTAGAAAGAGAGAAGAGCTGCTCAAGTGAAAGAAAATGAAATTGTGCTTGAAAAAGAATATGTCCCTCTCTACTATTAAGGGAGGAGAGAACTTTCTTTTCACATTTCTATTGTCAGCCTTGATATCTAACCAAGAGGTATAGTCTAGGCCAAAGAACTGTATAATTTTGTTTCAGAACCCAACAAGCAGCCCAGTGGACATCCTGAGAGCTTGCATGGATGAACCACACTCAACCAGGTCCACACTGATGCTTCTCTCTTTGTCATTTTTGAGCTCCATCAAAGTATAAGTGTGTGTGTGTGTGAGTGTGTGAGTGTGTGTGTGTGTGTGAGAGAGAGAGAGAGAGAGAGAGGTGGCTAAAAAATAATGGAATCTAAGGTAAATCACAATGTAACAAGACACACTCTTCCTCTCTTCCTTTACTATCTTTCCATGCTTAAATCATTCCCACCATTTGAACCCAGGGGCAAACACGTGCTCGTTCGTGGAATAAAGCATCTGTTTCCTCTAACTTCACGCAGTACTACATGACGTTGAATCTCTTCCATTATTCCTTTATTCAACAGGGTTTATGCAGTGCCCAAAATGAACGAGACATTTTTTTTTAGTTTAGGAGCTGAGGATATACCAGTAAACACAACAGGCAAATATCCTAGTCTTCTGGAGTTCATATTTTGAAGGGTAAGATATACAGAAAACAAATAAACATGTCAACACATTAAATATGGTAAACTAAAAGGAAAGCGATAAAAAGGTATCAATAATAGAGGAATGTTAATTCAGATAGTATGACGGCACTTCAAGGAGCTCATGGAAAAAGCACATTATTTTTTAATCCATTTTTCCATCAACCTTTTGAAACACCCCCCTATATTTAGAGAAGTTTACTGAAAAGGGAAGCAATAACAGAGACTTGAATGAAGTGAGGCAACCAGCCTTGAACATATTAGGGGAAAGAATACTCCAGGGAGATGGAGCTTCAAGGACAAAAGCCTGAACAAAAGCACACCTGCTGACGCAAGAAAAGGCATGAAGTACAGAGCCACTGAAAGAGAGTAAGCCAGGGAAGAGAGTGGAGAAAAAACTAGCGCCAATTAAACTTCGAATTTTTTGGACAAAGAATCCAAAGTTGATTTGATGACAGCATTTAACACACTGGTATCTGGTGGCAATTGATCATTAATATTTGATAAAACGTGATAACCAATTTTTTAATTATATAGTGTTAACAATAAAATTTCATAATATCATGAATATGGCAAAAAAAAAAAATAAAACAAAATGTGTGGGGCCAGCACTGTGGCACAGTAGGTTAAGCCACTGCCTGCAACATTGGCATCTCATATCAGTGTCAGTTCAAGTCCTGACTGCCCTGAGTCTGATCCAGGTCCCCACTAATGATTCTGAGAAAGCTGCAGAAAATGACCCAACTAGTTGGGTCCCTGCCACCCATGGGGGAGACCAGACAGAGTTCCATGTTCCTGGCTTCTGCCTGGTCCAGCCCAATTTTGGAGCCATTTGGAGAGTGCACCAATGGATGGAGATCTCTGTCTCTCCCTCTCCCTCTTCTGCTTCCTCTTTCTTTCCCTCTCCCTCCTCTCTCTGCCCCTTCAGTTACTACATGGATGCAGGTTACCTGCCTCCTGCCAGATACTGTTTTCTTCCACTGTGCTGCCCTTTTGTTGTTTGTCTCCTCATTGCCTCTCCGGTTGAGTCCTACCACCTTTATATTATATATATATATATATATATTTGACAGGTAGAATTATAGACAGTGAGAGAGAGAGACAGAGAGAAAGCTCATCCTTCCATTGGTTCACTCCCCAAATGGCCGACACGGCCGGCACTGCGCTGATCCAAAGCCAGGAGCCAGGTGCTTCCGCCTGGTCTCCCATGCGGGTTCAGGAGCCCAAGTACTTGGGCCATCCTCCACTGCCTTCCTGGGCCATAGCAGAGAGCTGGACTGGAAGAGAAGCATCCAGGAGTAGAACCTGGTGCCCATATGGGATGCTGGCACTGCAGGCGGAGGATTAAGCAAGTGAGCCACGGCACCAGCACCCCACCACCTTGTTCTGACCTATATACTCTGACTGTGGATTTCTCAGTTTGTCTCTGCTTCTGAGGCTTTCCATCGATTTTCAGATATTGTCCATGGTCCTGCCCACCCAATATCCAGACCCAGTTCTTCAGCACACTGCAGTTTAACTGAAATAGATATATTAAATGCCTCCTACATTCCAGACGTTGCTTGACACTGGAAGAATTTACTCTCCAAAGCATGCTATTATTTACAACTCTAAAAAAAGAAATGGCCTCAAAATAAAGAATTTATAGAGAATAAATGGTGAGACTAGGAGAAAGAAGAAAAATGGGTTAATTTGTCATTTTTGAAAATTCTCCTTTCAGGCATATCCATGTAAGAAAATAAGTGTATCTAAAGTTTCTTTTTTCACATGAAGATTACAAATAAGATTATGAAAAACCATTTTCAATATTGATTACTACTAATCACACACTGATGCATTGAGTATTGGTTGGTGCTGTCAAATCCAAAGGCTGGAAGCAACAGGCTAAGTCCCACTGTGCCCCATGCAGGCACACATCAGGGGTCACAATTAGGGTAAGAAGGCACACCATGCCTCTGCAAAGTAGATTAGAGAAGAATTTTCCAAGCTCTAAGTGGCAGCTTGACAAACAACATTACAAGCTGGATTCAATGAAAATACTGCAGACCTGGCTTCCTCCAGGGCTATAAATCACAATGAATCCACAGAGCATTACTGGAAAATGGAGAACAGAAAAGAGACTGTGCAAGTGTTAGAGGCCCTTCAGCCTTGGCTCACTGAAGACTGAGAGAGATTCAAGCTGCAAGTTCTCGGCATCATGGAAAAACCTGGAAAGCCCTCCTCAGGAAAGAACGCCGCAGAGAAGTAGCGAAGAAAAGGGACCTCCAGACTGAACAACACGGGAGGGTGGAAAGTGGGTGCCACTCCCAGGAGTACAAGGCAGAAGAATCACTCTCTCTGGTTTACATTCCTTACCTCATACTCTCCAGAGCATTATTTTCCCAATCAAGTGAATTCAAGTACAAATCAACAGCAACAGCGACCTAAAAAGCAAGAGAAATCCCAACCTAATTGGAGGGATAATATGCAGAAGAGAAGGCTGATGAATCTCTTTGACTTCTTGACAATGACCATGGAGAATTTGTGAGTTAATTACACAGCTGTAAATCTTGAGGATGTTTTCTGCACTCAGTCAACCCATCTGCTTCTCTCCAGCGTGCTCCTTCCTGAGTCACTGTTTGATCTTGACCTGTAGCCCATCAGAAAGGCTGGGGATGCATGCAACAGGCTGAGGTGAGTGAGCTGTGTGACAAGGTCGAGAAGCTTGACAGTTTGTAGAACCCAGGAAAGAGCTGTGGAGAGCTCTAAGCTGTAGGTGAGAAATGCAAAGCATGTAGCTGGGTCATTCAGAGACCCAGCACTGTGAGGGCCAACATTCCCTTGAGTCATCCTTGCAGATTGAAAGGGTTTTTTTTCTTCGGATGCTAATTGATTCATTCATTCACTTATTCACTCATCAAATATTCACTAAGCACTTATGAGGTATGCTGTGAGCCAGAGGCTTATTATACATGATACACCAGCTGCACATTGAGGTACTCGTATGGCTGCCATCCCTGTCTAGGATGGTTCTTTAAAAGAATTTTCCTAGTTAAATCAGGTTGAGGATTTGGAGTATTATACAAACACAATCTGTCTGCCACCTTATGTTTTCCTAATGCAAATTGCCTTACACATGCTTTATACAATTGCAAATAAGGCCATGATGTCAGTGTAACATGGAAGATAGAGATAGTTTTCTCCAAACAACAGCAGCTGAGCATATAGCATTGACCTTGCTGGAAGCAGCAGACCTGAAGGAGTGCAGTGCCTCCCTGGCCACCTTCCTTTTGTTGTTGCTATTTCTTATGAGGCAATTTTCCCCCAGACTTTGTGAAAAGACACACAGTGATTCACCTTTAGCACCACCACATCTTGTGTCAAGCCAGCACCTCCCCTCAACCTGTGTATGTGATGGGGGTGTTTGTCCCCTCAACACAGCAGCCTGTGGAATTCCCAACATCCCAATGTCTATTCCATCAAGTTCTCTTCACCTTGGTGTGAATAAAGGCTAGGAGTACTGCAGCATTTCTGTATTAGAATTTAACAGATCTGTTTTTAACTGAAATTTAGATCTTGTTAACACTTTGTTTACAGAACAATAATTCCCCTAATTCTCTTTTTATTGTAGGCCTTATTCTTTTTAGTGTGAAATTTTGCCTTATTCTAGGCTTTTCAGCCACGTACATATATATTGCATTGTGACAAATAAGTCATGATTGAAGTGGGTAGAGGTTACCCATGCTGCCTACCAGAAACACACACTGTTTTGGCTTTATATGTTCTTTTTTTTTTAACTTTTATTTAATGAATATAAATTTTCAAAGTACAGCTTATGGATTGCTTTATATGTTCTTTTCAACTGAAAGGCAACAGCAACACAAAATTGAGGGACATCATCCTTAGGTCAAATTTAAAAAGTATAAGAACATGATTTGGATCATGGTTGTGAGTGCTCTTCACCCAAACTTTCCTATTCTCCCTTTGATCAAGCTGTGCTAAAAGAAATTTCAAGGTTTATGAACCTACTCATCAAAAGTTCAGATTTGAACTCAGCAGTGCAGCGCAGTAGGTTAAGCCAGCAGTCCATATCAGAGTCCTGGTTCAAGTCCTAGCTGCTCAATTTCCAACCCCAGTTCCTTGTTAATCACCTGGGAAAGCAGCTAATGATGGCCCACTCACATGGGAGACCTGGATGGACCTCCCTCTCTCTGTTGCTCTGCTTTTCAAATAATTTAAAGTAAATCCTTTTAAAAATACAAAAGAATCTGATTTAATAGTTTAAGGCCGGCGCCGCGGCTCACTAGGCTAATCCTCCACCTTGCGGCGCCGGCACAGCGGGTTCTAGTCCCGGTCGGGGCGCCGGATTCTGTCCCGGTTGCCCCTCTTCCAGGCCAGCTCTCTGCTGTGGCCAGGGAGTGCAGTGGAGGATGGCCCAAGTGCTTGGGCCCTGCACCCCATGGGAGACCAGGATAAGTACCTGGCTCCTGCCATGGGATCAGCGCGGTGCACCGGCCACAGCGCACCAGCCACGGCGGCCATTGGAGGGTGAACCAACGGCAAAGGAAGACCTTTCTCTCTGTCTCTCTCTCTCACTGTCTACTCTGCCTGTCAAAAAAAAAAAATTTAAATTCCCTCTACCACTTTACATATTTTGACATATATTAAGTATGTAACGCCTGTCACATTTGGAATATTCTTTCTTTTCTGATTTTTAACCTTAAACAACATTCCAAATAATTTCAAAATTAAAACATGCAATTTATTACTTTGCCATAATACCTTATCAGGCTTTTCCTTTATCTCTATGCTAATTTGTGCACCCATTTCCAATAAAGATGCACACATACGCACCACTGCATACATGGTGGTACCCACATACATGCATATACACATGGAGACTCACAGTCACGTCTACACGCCAGCAATACTAAACCATTCATGTTTTCAATGCATACTGCCTCTGTGCCTTTGTAAATGATGTTCCTCCTATTTGAAAAGCCCAGTTCTACCATTTCACTTTAATTTCTATTCATTTTCCAATTCTCGTCTCATGTCTCCTCTTCTTTATAATTTTCTCTGACTCTCCTTTTCCTGTGTCCTGGGGTCTAGCACAGATCAGAGCAGTAGATGCAGCAGTGGTTGGTCTACAACCATGTTTGCAATCTGGCATGATTGTTGGTTCCCATACACATGTTTTACCTCTATTAGATTCAATATATTAGTAGTCTTTTATTAGTTAGTTAGTAGTCATATATTAGTAGTCTTTTATTACTTAGTGTTCTTACAGTGACTAGCATGTAGAAGATAATCATCAGTGCATGAAAACTAAATAATCCCACCATCCAGGTTAAAGAAATCATTAGTAATTCTCCACCTGTAATCCTATTTTGTCATCTATATAGCATTTATCACTCTTTGACATTCTCTTGTCTATTTGAAAATGTTATTATTGGCCTGTCCCCAGAAGGTAAGCCTCCTAAGAGAGAGCCCTTATTTCACTGATCACTGTAACCCCAGTACCTGGAAAAAAGTAGTTACTCAGTGTCTGGAACAGAAGAGGAGATGTAAGATAAAACTCTCAACTGCATGAAATGAAATGATTAGATCCAAGTTTTGCCTTCCTGTACTAATAGCAAGCTTTTTAATAAATTAGTATATAGATTTAATGCCTCCAAGAAGACATTGAAATCCTCTGGTTTCAATTAATCTTGTGATTTTCGAAGTATTAAATTCCAAAACCCATTTTTTGCTCATCTGGAAGACTTAAGAGGTAAATATAATTACCTAATGTGAAACATAAATTTCGAACTCTAAAATGATTATTTGCTATTTTTACTCACTTTTCTTCATTATTCCTCCTTTTCTTCTGAATTCCATTTACCCTTCTGAGTCTGGATGAATCAAGTGTTTATATTATTAAAGTAAATACTCCTATCTAAAATCAAAGCAAGCTGATCATTAACATTAAATAATAATAATATAACATGAGTCTATAGCCAACATTCAAGATGAATAGGCTCATATAACAAGAATTAATGCAAAGACCTAGCTAGTTATTCAACACTAATATATTTTAATTAAAAAGTCATTTAGTAATGACTGACTCATTCATTGATGATCTCTAGAGGCAAAAAGAAAAACAGCCTAATGTTTCAAACAGCTTCCTGCAATGAAAACATTTTATTTTTTAACATTTTATTTTAGAGTAGTTTTAAATTTACAAAAGAAAAATTGTGGGTAGTAATACAAGGATTTCCATATACCCTTCTCCTCATTTCCCCATCAACATCTCATATTAGTATCTTTGTCACAATTAATGAAGCACACCAAGCTTCCCTATATTTTTAATCCAGAAATCTTTTGTCCATCTCATTCCTTCCAGTTTCTAGTAATCAGCATTCTGTGATCAGGTTGAGGTTTTTTTGTTGTTGTTGTTGTTGTTTAGCTCCCACATAAAAGGGAAAAAATGCAGTATTTGTTTTTTCGTGTGTGTGCATCTGGCTTATTTCACTCAACTTGATGTCCTCCAGTTCCATTCATTTTGCTACAAATGACAGGATTTCATTATTTTTATAGCTGAATAGTATTCCATTGTGTATATGTACCATACTTTGTTTATCCATTTGTCTGATGATGAATACCTGGGTTGATTCCATATTTTGGCTATTGGGAACAATGCTGCTATAAAGATGGAGCATCAGGGATCTCTTTGATACAATTAGTTCATCTCTTTCTGGTATATAGTCACCAGTGAGATTGCTGGATCATAGGGAAGTTCTAGTTCTACTTTTTAAAGAAACCTCCATGCTGTTTTCCATAGTGGCTTCATGAATTTACATTCCCAACAAGAGTGTTATAACAGTTTCTACACATCCTCCTCAGCTTTTGTTACACTCTATCTTTTTGATGGTAACAGTTTTGACAGGGGTGAAGTGATAACCCATTTCAATTTAGATTTTTATATCCATGAAGATTTGTGAAATTGAAATTTTTTATATATTTGTTGGCTGTTTGTATTTCTTCTTTTAAGAATTATCCATTCAATTCCTTTCCTCATTTCTTAACTAGCTTTTCTGCCTTTTTGTTGTTGAGTTTTCTTGAGTTGCTAATATATTCTGGATATTAATCTTTTGTCAGATAAATAGCTTGCAAGTATTTTCTTCCACTCTGTCAGATGTCTCTTCACTCTATTTATCATTTCCTTTGCTGTGCAGGAGCTTCTGAGTTTAATATAATCTCATTTGTCTAGTTTTGCTTTTGATGCCTGTACTTTTGGGGTCTTCAGTAATAACATTTCACATCAACTGAGCCTTATCAAATTAAGACATCATTCTATTCTCTCCTTGAACTTGACATGATACTTTATTTATATTTCATCTTGGACACATATCTCGTTTAAAACCATGTATTAAACAGGCATTTCTTGAGCAACTATGAATGTTCTAACTGAAGTGCCCCATTTCATCCTTGATCTCATTCCCAGTTGAGTGAGAAAATCAAAACTAAGTAAAATTAGAGACTTTGTGATCATAAATATAAGGAGGTAATAGAAGTGTGTACAAAAAGAATTGGCTACAACAGATGAAATAGCTCATTCTCCACGGGGAGCTGGAGAAAGTTTCTGGAAGTGGGGTCATTTGAGCTGGGTATAGCATCACAAAGGGCTATGTCAGTCTACCTAGATCTGAAGGAGTTCAGGTGGTTAAAGTAAAGCTCAGAGCGGGGTTAGAACCTGATGGGGAAAAACCTAGTTTTCCAAGTAAAGTCATTTGTATTTTATGCTGCAAGTGACACAAATTGAGAAGTCTTTAAGAAGCATAATAATGTGATCATATTTGGTCTTGAGAAAGTTAATTCTGACTACTCCTTGGAATAGAACTAGCATAGAGAAGGAACAGTGGAGGAACAGGAAAGAACAGTGGCAGCTGCATTGTTTAAGAGCCACATAATAAACATCTGCATGGCACCAGAGGCAGAGAACATAGAGAAGAAATGCTGGTATCTGGGGACAGACCTGAGGCTGAGCCAACAAAAGGTGGTGTTTGAAGTGAGGGACTGGAGTGAGGGTATCTTCACTTTCTGATGTTGGGGCATTGTCAGCAATGCCATCAACATCAGTCAAAACCAGGAACAAAGATGCTTTGACAGACTCTAAGGAAAGATAAGCTGGTTTTAAATACATTGCATTTGATCTGGACACCATCATAACATACTAGAAATATTTATCAATAGTCCAATAGATGTGGGAATCTAGATTTAAGGATCATGTGTACGTAGGGAAATGAAGGGACACTAAGAGGCAGAAGGTGAAAAAACTGGATAAGGAAATGGTAGCTCCAATCATGATGAGCAAAACATGCAAACAGGCCAATTAATACTCTTAGTGTCAAGTCCCTAGGAACTGTAATGTCAAGTAGTTCTTCTGTTAAAACTTAGATTTGAGGCATTTCATTACATAACTTCCCAGGATATTCCTTACCACGTGCCTTATCCTCAGTGCTGGCGTTTGACTGGTTAGTGTTAGCTTGCAACAGTCTTAATCCAGAGCCTTGGCAGTTCTGGATACTGAAAGCAAAACTAGGGATAGGATCTTCCCTTGAAAGAGCCTATAGATTAGCATTTCACTGAGGATCCATTGAAATTAATTTTTAAAGGAAAACTCTTAAAAGGGCTCTCCTAAATCTAAGATAAAAAAAAAAGAGTGCTTTAGAGTAATTGGTGTCACCTACTGCTGCCAATTTCCCACAGGACAGAAGGGTGAAACTCTCCTGCAATGGAGAACCATGGGAGGCTGGCTTTCATTTATCTGCATAAATGTCCAGGGTTGTGTGGGGTCAGTGCTTTAGGAATCTAGCATCTTCCTCAAATGTACATTGTCTTTCCAAAAATCACTGGACCAATTAAAACTGCTGCATAGGTAATGTCCAGCCCTTTTGAGGACCATTTGCCTAAGCTTTTTTTTTTTTTTTTTTAAGACAGACAGAGTTAGACAGTGAGAGAGAGAGACAGGGAGAAAGGTCTTCCCTCTGTTGGTTCACCCCCAAATGGCCGCCACGGCCAGCACGCTGTGCCGATCTGAAGCCAGGAGCCAGGTGCTTCCTCCTGGTCTCCCATGTGGGTGCAGGGCCCAAGCACTTGGGCCATCCTCCACTGCCTTCCTGGGCCACAGCAGAGAGCTGGACTGGAAGAGGAGCAACCAGGACAGAACCGGCTCCCCAACCGGGACTAGAACCTGGGGTGCCAGTACCGCAGGCAGAGGATTAGCCTAGTGAGCCCTGGCGCCGGCCTGCCTAAGCTTATGTGAACTGTAAGCCATCAGTTCTTATCCTTAAGCCTCTGGCATAATAATCCTAGTCAAATACCCAAGCAGCAAATATCAAATTGTTCAAGCCCTGTCATCACCATCTATATCATTAGGACAGAATTATTTTAAAGGACAAATTAAAAAAAAAATTCTTAGGTAACCCACAAATGTGCACTCCCCTTAATAGGTCATCAAATGATAGCTGGAGATTTAAAAAATAAAATAAAGTCAAAGTTTGTCCTTTGCAGTCAATGAAACAAGAAAGCAAAAGAGAGGAAAATCAGTAAAATCTCCAAGAAAAAAAAATCATCTTAAACAGGGATCACTGTTTCTCTTGATTCAGTAATATCCAAAAATGTAGAGGCATGAAATAAAATTTCAACATGATTTAACCTTAGAGTCACAATTCATTTTTATGTTTCTGTCAACTGCCCACAATGTTTTTTAAAATTACAAGGGAGAAATTTCTAACCACTACAGTGACTAGCAAGTTTTCATAAGACAGACATTTCAGATTAATGAAATCATTATTCACGTAGATTCTCTTTCCAGGAGACAAAATATCATCAGAGCAAATAACCACACTCAACTGTGTCAGTCAGGTCCTTGCCTATGGATGCTGAAGAAGTTCTGTGTTTCAGTGGTCATCTCATAGCCCTCCCACCACAGCACAGCACTGCTTAAAACCCCATCTTCAACAAAGACTTCAACATTTAAGTGCTAGTATCAATTAAAAGATGTTTCTCAGCATCATGAATTCTCAGCACTTGGTGGAGAGACAAGGAGAGTAATATTTTGTCCCAATCTTCTTCTGCAATATTCTTATTTTATAGTCACTCCTTTACATGCAGCCCCCAAAGACAGAAAATCAGAGAAGTCACAAGTCTCTTCTCCCCAACTTTGGCTTACTTTCCAGCAACAGAGAAAAGAAATCTGATTCTCAGTATCTTCATACTGTACCAGACTTCTGGATCAGACATTTATCAAATTTGGAGAAAAGGTGGAAATTTTATCGAAACTATTGCAACATCAATGATGTTCCAGACTTCCAGCAAGAAGAATATATATATATATATATTAAGAAATATATATAAATACATAAATAAAAACATTTCAAAGACTCTGAATTTCCATCTAAAGTTATCTTGGAAAGTATATAAAAATGAAATACTTGCATATGATGACTCTTCTGATATCTGCTACTTTTCTTTCCTTTGCTGTCAGAAAAACAGTATCAGATCTACTTTGTTTTCATCCCAGGAAGCTTGTCAGTTCAAGGCCATGCCACAGACTATGACTGAAGAACTGTGGTTGACACATGGCCATGAGCACAACAGTACCCACTTGAAGTTCTGAGAATTATGAAAAACCATCTAATGAGTATAGGATGTATTCATATTTTTAAGCCTCTCTTCTTAGCCTATGCCAGGGAATGTCTTGTTCTTAGATTAGATTCTCATGTTATTCTCTTGCCTAAAATAGACACATGAGTCCTACTCCAGTTTCCATATTCTGCTCTTTGGATCATCCCTGGATTCCAGTTCCTCTCAGAGAAAACTCACATCTCAAACCCAAACCTGGTTGGGAACAACTATGTTGAGAAGTCATGGAACCCAAGCTTGAGGCACCGGCCTTGGTGTACACTCTCTATTTCTCTCAGAGTAAAGCCAAAGGTATTACAATGTACTGAAAGACCCTACACAGTCTAATCTTCCACTTCCATCTGACCTCACCTCTTACCCCTCTGCCTTTATTCAACCTACTTCCTCATTCACACCTCAAAGATTTTGCACCAACTGAGCTTTCTGCTTGGAGACCTCTTCCACCAGACAACTGCTTGACTCACTGCCTTAACTTTGAGTCTGCTCAGAAAAGCCTACCCTGACTATTCAAGGCTGGAAATGTGCCAACTGTCCCCTGAACCTTTACCCTCTTACATCATTCTCCACACACTGATATTCCAGTGATCTATAAGATGTAGCTGGTATTGTAGTGTCTGCTTACCTCCACTAGAAACAGCAAGTGGGCAAGGATTATTTTCCTCTGTTCACTTCTGTGTCCCCAGCTTCTGAAAGAGTACCTGTCACATAGAAAGGATGCAATAAATATTTAATGAATAGATTTATTGAATGTTAACAGTTACAAAGTGATTTCTGTGTATTAGTTATTGTTTTAAGGATTGTATATATGTTAACTTTAAATTAAACTCTGGTAAAAGCCCTATTAAGAAAGGGTTTTTCTATCCTCAATCTAAAAAAAAAAAAAAACTGAGGCATAAAGACATGAAATTAAATTTTACATACCTCATAAGTGGCAGCACCCCTACATGCTCCCAACCCCTGGACTCTGCTAATTGAATGAAATGAAGCATACTGGAACCTGCACTTTCTTCACTTTGTCCTGAGCATCCCACTATGACCAGATTAATGATTGCAGTGTTTGACACAGACCAAGTTAATATACCATGTTCACCCTTTGCTTCTCTGGAGCTCATAGCATATTAGATGTCCAATATCAGGAAGAGAAAGGCAAGTAGACCTCTTTCTGTATTATCAGAACAAAATCCAAAAATTCAAAGCAAGGAGCTAGTGCTTATAGGGCTGTGGAAAGTATCAGTGTAGACTTTTCTTTCTGGTTCAGCTTGTCACTATTCTGCTAGGGCTGCCTACACAGATCAGAGGGGCTACCTGGGGAACAAAGTGACACATATTTGCATTACTAATTTAAGCAACCAACTATAGCTTATTGGAATGTTTGGGAAACATCCAAGGTGATTGAAAGGGGGTAATTAGAGTCTAGGAGAAGACATATCTCTTACCAGTTTTCCATTGAATCAATACTTAGGATACTGCTAACAAACTGTTGCCAAAGAAAGATCCTGCTGAGTTTTCTTTAATTAATGAGATGGCTTGGTTGTAATCATTCCATTAATTGTTTAAATGCATTTAAGTACTATTAAGAATCTTGAAAGTGTTTCCTCTTAAATGTGCTACACTTTCTCCTTATCCTCTCATTTCTGTTCTTAATTTGCTAGTAAGTCCTCTTTTAATAAACAGTATAAAGTAAGTGTCACCCAAACTAGTGGAATTATCACAAATTCTGAATTAATGAGTTTGGGAATTGTGCTTGTGCTTTTAAAAATGATAAGATGGCCCAAATTTACAAAGTTACTATGCAAAGATGCTGAGTAAAATAAGACAAGAAATAAAACGTCAGAACTTTCAATAGTATGAACAATTTATTCTCTCAGATGGTATACCAGTCTTGGATATATAAAGTTAATCTTTGCACATTGTACTTTAGTCCCCTATATATATATATATATATATATATATATATCCCCTATTTATATATACATTCCTATATATATACATCCCCTATATATACACACCCCCTATATATATACCCCTATATATATATATATCCTCACACACCCACACACACACACATATATATTATTTATTTATTTTATTTTATTTATTTTATTTATGCTAACTATATTTGTTTTTATGCTAACTTTAATATAATCCTATTCCCTGCCTGTCTGTATATGAGCTGAGGGGTGGTGTGAGCAGGGAAGCATCCCCTATTCCCACACCTTCACAGAGGTTCTTGAACTGTTGATCGTGACAGGAGGCTGTGATGGACAGAGCTGCAGGCAGACTACCTGCAAGTGGACCTGACAGTCTTACCTCCCTGGAGGCTGCATGGACTGGCCTGGAAAGTAAGCAAAGATGAAAGGGGGTATAAGCAAGAGAGAGGCAAGAGCTAGTTCACTTTCAGCCAAAGAAATTCCCTCGAGCCCTCCTTGTGTCAAGTGAAAATCCACACTTGTGGGTTCCTAGTTCCTGTCTCCTCCATCTCAACTATCTCCGTTCATTCTGAGTCAGGCTGTAAATTTACTTCTGCTGCACCTTCCATCAGGTCTTCTTTTGTCTGGATTTTACAAAAGATCAATTTGACACTGCCTTATCACTTTACATCTATTCAAGCATCCCGTGCTGCCTAGGAAATCGTTAAGAAGTGTGCTTTCTTTCTGCAGTGGACTCTCTTCTGGGGCAGACCCTTCTAAATAGATAGTTATATTTTTCCCAGAGCCTACTTCTTATTAATGTTCTGCAAATTCAGTATGTGGATCTATATTGACATGACTTTACTGATTATGTGCAGAATGCTGATTGATTAGTCAATGTTGTGAATCAGTCCTCTCATATATCATTCTACTACTATTAGAGTCTCCAAATCAAGTGTCATGTTGCCACATAGGAATAAATCTACAACCAAATAAAAGATCAGGAGAGTGGAGCAGTTTCAAGTTACTATGGCAGATCAGTTCCATGCTACACTAAGTGATTTTCCAAATCAGTCCAAGTGATGGCAATTCATCCCACAGAGCAAAGACATCAATTGTCAGAGATTGTTTGGCAGGTGTGCATAATGGGTGATCAGCAGGCAGTGGTATATTAATCAAGATATGTTGATGATGTGAGATTTGACAGCAGTAACATTCCAAATACTAATATGGGCAAATAAGAATGATAGTTTACATACAACAGGAGGCCTCACTGTCTAGGGTAAAGGCTAGATGTAGCAAGATAAGACATTTTCTCTCCAGTAGCAAAATGTAACAAAAGCAAATGGGGGTTGGAAAGTGGTGAATAACAGAATAGAGAAAGGGAGTGTGCCAAATACAAATAAGTGGAACGTCTTCTCCACTGACAACTCTAAAGTTGATAGTCTCAGGATTAGGTCCCTCAATTAATTCAGACCCTGTCCTTCTCATTACTGGGTGAATAAAACACACTGGCTGCTTCTGCCCAGTCTACAGGAACCACATTGGCTGCACCCTGAATTCCATTTCATTTATTTGATGATTCTACCTAAAACATACCCAAACAAAGGGAATAAACTGTCTCTTTTTCTTTCTCTAGCCTGTTTAATAACAATGGTCAGCGATCACCCAAGGCTGTTGCCATGGGCTGCCAAGGCTATGAAAGCCTATATTCTATATGTTTTGTGTGTGTGGGTGCAAATTGTTGAAATCTATACTTAACATGGAGTTCGTCCTCTGTATATATATAATTAAACTGAAAATAAACCATAATGAATAAGGGGATGAGAGAGGGAGTAGGAGGTTGGATGGGAGTCAGGGTGGGAAGGTGGGTATGGGGGAGAAAAACCACTATATTCCTATAGTTGTACCTATGAAAAAATGCATTCATTAAATAAAAACTTTAAAAAAAAAGAACAATGGTCAGTGGGCATTTGGTCTAGGAATTAAGATGATTGATTGATTGACTGATGACTGTTTGATAAGTTTCTGGCTCTCAAATAAATATTTTAAAGAACAGTGACACAGTATTGATGAAAATATCCTATTTTTTCTAATGAAAAAATAAAAAGCAGTGATATCATCAAATGAACTGAAATCAAAATGTTCATTGATATAAATCATAGAAGTTAAATAGGTAATTTCTGTTTAAATTAATCAAAAGGCATACACTGTCAACAAGATATCTTGTGATAAAAAGCCATTCACCCTTTTATTGCAATTAGTGTCAATAGAACTGAATAGGTAGGTTGGAAAAATATCCTAAGCCAATTAACTTATTCCAATTTTTTCCTCTTCTGTCTAGGGCTATTTTTCAGAATTCTTGTGTCTGAATGGATTTTTTTATTTAGTAAATATAAATTTCGTGGATTACAATGGCTTCCCCCCACCCATAATTTCCCTCCCACTCACACCCCTCCCATCTCCCGCTCCCTCTCCCATTCCATTCACATCAAGATTCATTTTCAATTATCTTTATATACAGAAGATCGATTTAGGATATATTAAGTAAAGATTTCTTCAGTTTGCACCCACACAGAAACACAAAGTGTAAAATACTGTTTCAGTACTAGTTATAGCATTACTTCACATTGGACAACACACTAAGGACAGATCCCACATGAGAAGTAAGTACACAGTGACTCCTGTTGTTGACTTAACAATTTGAGACTCTTGTTTATGGCATCAGTAATCTCCCTAGGCTCTAGTCATGAGTTGCCAAGGCTATGGAAGCCTTTTGAGTTCGCCGACTTCAATCTTATGCAGACACGGTCATAGTCGAAGTGGAAGTTCTCTCCTCCCTTCAGAGAAAGGTACCTCCTTCTTTGATGGCCCCGCTGAATGGATTTTTTTTAAAACATTCGTTTTATTTATTTGAAAAACAGAGTTACAGAGAGAGGTGGAGATAGAGAGAGAGGTCTTCCATCGACTGGTTCACTCCCCATATGGCTGCAATGGTGGTTAAAAAAAATGGAGTGCAATCTCAGGGAAGAGTTAGGCAGAAAACTGCAGAGGAAAATCCACGCAAGTTGAAGGGACACTGTGGATCTACATGGAAGGTATGGACACACAGCAAGAACGTGGACATAGCACAGAACCCCAGCAGCTAAGAGTGTCAGCACCAGCTTTGGAGAGTGAGGTGAGACCAGACTGCAGCAGCCCAATCCACTGGTGATAGAGCTGCGGGAAGTGCCTGGCATGACTCTGGCATGGAGCCCTGTGGGAGGACAACATATTTACCAAACTAGAGGGGAAAAAAGTAGGGCACATTTCTCTCTCTCAGCCACCCAGCACTGTCATCCTGTAACTTGCTGACAGATCGCAGGTGCCATTTTGGAAATATGTAACAGTTGTGCCAGCTGGTGTCTGTGCACCCAACAAGCAGCCAAGAGTATACACCTGAGTCTGGCTGGGAAAATTGACAGAGGGCTGGGCACTCATGACTGTGCAAGCCTTGTGTGCTGGAACTGTGAAAACACTGTGGCTGTGTGGGAGGGTGCAGGGTATGCCTGGGTCTCTGGGAAGTCACTGTAGCTGGCTACACATGCTCAGAGATCACTGATAGCCTGTTGAGAATCATTGTTGCAGGATCCATGCTCACACTGATGACTACACAGGTCCTTTAGTTCTTCTGGCAGTGCTGATGAAAATTGTACCCAATGGGGCTAGCACCCAGGCATTTGTCTCCTTGGAGGAGAGGAGGTGAGCATGAGACTAAGCCAGCAGAGCTGATCAAACCATCCCCTCTGATAGAAAAAGAGAGGGATTTGCCTTGGACACTCCCATCACCCTGCAGCATTGAACAGAGATCCTTGGCCACACCCAGCACATGCCTCTGTGTATTCACTGAAAGACCAGAAAGTCCAATAAGCCAAACAGGCATACTTGGAAGATAAAAACCATCAGAGGGAGAAAAAAAAAAAGGATCTCCACAAATGCCAAAAAATAAATGCAGAAATTCAAGAAACAAGAATAAGGAAGAAAACATATGCCCCAAAAAGAACACAACAACACTTCAGTGCTAGAAAGTGAATATGAAGAGATTGAAGAAATGGATTCAAAAAGTTGATGGTAGGCTTACTTAGAAGTAACCAGAAGAAAATCCTTGAAATAAAGAAATCCATACATGAAATGAATTAAAAATTTTCCCTTGCAATTGAGGTTTAAAGAGAAATCAAAATTAAATATAAGAAATGAGAATTACACATTCAGAAATCTACCAACAACAGATGCTGGTGAGGAAGTGGGGAAAAAGGGACACTAACCCACTGTTGGTGGGAATGCAAACTGGTCAAGCCACTATGGAAGTCAGTCTGGAGATCCCTCAGAAACCTGAAGTTAACCCTACCGTTCGACCCAGCCATCCCACTCCTTGGAATTTACCCAAAGGAATTTAAATTGGCAAACAAAAAAGCGGTCTGGGTCTGCAGCCTAATGTTTATTGCAGCTCAATTCACAATAGCTAAGACCTGGAACCGACCTAAATGCCCATCAACGGTAGACTGGATAAAGAAATTATGGGATATGTACTCTTTAGAATACTATACCGCAGTAAGAAACAACGAAATCCAGTCATTTGCAACAAAATGGAGGAATCTGGAACACATCATGCTGAGTGAAATAAGCCAGTCCCAAAGGGACAAATACCATATGTTCTCCCTGATCGGTGACAACTGACTGAACACCAAAAAGGAAACCTCCTGAAGTGAAATGGACACTATGGGAAACGGTGACTTGATCAGCATAGCCCTGACTGTTAATGAACAACTTAATACATTATCCCTCTTAGTAGTTTTTTTTGTCTGTTCTACTTAACATTAATGGTTTAATTCTGTAATTAATACACAGTTATTCTTAAGTGTTAAAAATTAACTGAAATGTGATCCCTGTTAAACATAAGAGTGGGAATAAGAGAGGGAAGAGATGTATAATTTGGGACATGCTCAAGCTGACTTGCCCCAAATGGCAGAGTTAGAAACATACCAGGGGATTCCAATTCAATCCCATCAAGGTGGCATGTACCAATGCCATCTCACTATTCCAAGTGATCAATTTCAGTTCGCAATTGATCATAATGAAAGGACTAAGAGTCAAAGGGAGCACATAAACAAGTCTAGTACCTGCTAACACTAACCGATGGAATAATAAAGGGGAGAGTGATCCAACATGGGAAGTGAGATACTCAGCAGACTCATAGAATGGCAGATGTCCTAAATAGCACTCTGGCCTCAGAATCAGCCCTAAAGGCATTCGGATCTGGCTGAAAAGCCCATGAGAGTATTTCAGGCATGGAAAGCCAAGACACTCTGGCAAAAGATCTCTGCGAGTGAGATCCCAGTGGAAAGAACAGGTCTTCAAAGAAGGAGGTACCTTTCTCTGAAGGGAGAGAGAACCTCCACTTTGACTATGAGCTTGTCTAAACAAGATAAGAGTCGGAGAACTCAGAGGGCTTCCATAGCCTTGGAAACTCATGACCGGAGCATAGGGAGACTACTGATGCCATAGACAGGAGTGTCAATTGGTAAAGTCAACAACAGGAGTCACTGTGCACTTACTCCTCATGTAGGATCTCTGTCCTTAATGTGCTGTGTATTGAGATTTAATGCTATAACGAGTACTCAAACAGTATATTTCACTTTGTGTTTCTATG
Organism: Oryctolagus cuniculus; assembly: GCF_051225735.1. NCBI lineage: Eukaryota > Metazoa > Chordata > Mammalia > Lagomorpha > Leporidae > Oryctolagus > Oryctolagus cuniculus. The sequence goes on along the minus strand of NC_142871.1, from coordinate 99,389,082 downwards.
GGGGTGCAAACTGTTGAAATCTTTACTTAATGTATACTAAACTGATCCTCTGTAAAAAAAAAAAAAAAGAAAAAGAAATTATCAATTCCCAACTTGACTCTCACTGGGATTAAACATGACAATAGGTCTGATCTGATTTCATCATCATTTAAAAAAAATCATCTATTATTTTTCACTTTATGTTTCTGTGTGAGAGCAAACTGTTGAAATCCTTACTTAATGTATACTAAGCTGATCTTCTGTATATTAAGATAATCGAAAATGAATCTTGATGTGAATGGAGGGGAGAGGGATTGGGAAAGGGGAGGGTAGTGGGTGGGAGGGACGGTATGTGGGGGAAGCCATTGTAATCCATAAATCGTACTTTGGAAATTTATATTCATTAAATAAAAGTTAAAAAAAATTAAAAAAAAAAGAAATGAGAATTAAATAGATCAAATAAAAAATGTAGTGGAAAGCCTTAACAATAGAATAGGTGAGGCAGAAGAAAGAATATCAGCATTAGAATACAAATATCTGGAATGTTATAGTCAGACAAAAGGAAGGAGAAATAAGAAAACTAAAAAATAGTGTTGGAGATCTATGGGATACTATCAAATGAACCAAAATGCGGATCTTAGGAGTTCCTGAAGGCAGGGAAAGAAAGAGTGGATTAGAAGACCTTTTAGTGAAATAATTACAGAAAACTTACCCAGTTTGCAGAAAGAAGGGGACATCAAAGTACAAATAGAGCATAGAACTCCTAACAGACTTGACCAGCAAAGATCCTGCCACAACACATTGTAGCCAAACTCTACAGTAAGATTCTAAAAAGTGCACAAGAGAAATGCCAGATTACTTTCAGAGGATCTCCAATTAGACTCATACCTGACTTCTCATCAGGAATGCTAAAGGATAGGAGAGAAATATGAGATATTATACAAGCCTTTAGAGAAAAAATAGTCCCAGAATACTGTACCCTGCATAGCTCTCATTTATGAATGAAAGTGAAATAAAGGCCTTACACAAAACAGAAAAGGAATTTGTCAGCTCCCATCCAGCCTTAAAAAAGATGCTTTAGGAGGTGCTACACACAGAAACACAAAAACATGGTCATCACTATGAAAAAGGTGAAGACTGAAATACTCCTGGTAAAGATACAAGGGAGGAGGAGCTGATAATGTGGTATAGTGGGTAAAGCTACTGCCTTCATTGCCAGTTTCCCATATCAGCACCAGTTCAAGTCCCAACTGCTACACTTCAGATCCAGCTCTCTGCTATGGCCTGGGAAATCAGTAGAAGGTGTCCCACATTCTTGGACCCCTACACCTGCATGGGAGTCCTGGAAGAAGTTCCTGGCTCCTGGCTTTGAATCAGCCCAGTTCAGGCCATTGCAGCCATTTGGGGTGTGAGCCAGCAGGTGGAAGACCTCTCTCTCTGTCTCTGCCTCTGCCTCTCTGTAGCTCTTCTTTTCAAATAAATAAATAAATATTTTTTTAAAGTTACAAAGGAAATCTGAGGTAAACAATAGGAATATTTATGGAAAATGGCAGGACCAAGTTGTTACTTACCAATATTCACCTTGAATATAAATGGCCTCAGTTCTCCAATTAAAAAATACAGATTGGCTGAATGGATTAAAAAACAAGACCATCTGTTTGTTGCATACAAGAAATAAATCTTACCAACAAAGAAACACACACAGAGAAAATGAAAGGATGGAAAAAGATATTCCATACTAACAGAAAATAAAAAAGATCTGATGTCACCATCCTAATATCAGACAACATAGAATCTAGCATAGAAACTGTTAAAAGGGACAAAGAAGGCACTATGTAATGATTAAGGAATCAATTCAACAGGAATATGTGACTACAAGAAATATATATGCACCTAATTACAGGGCATCTGGCTGTTTAAAAAGAAATGTTAATGGATCTTAAGGGAGACATAGTCTCCAATACAATAGTAATGGGGGACTACAATATCTCACTTTCAGCAATGGACAGATCAACCAAGATTGAAATTGAATCTGTAATAAAGTCTCTTCCAACAAAGGCTTCATTGCTCAATTCTACTATACATTTAAAGAAGAACTGATTATAATTCCTCTCAAGCTATTCAAAGCAATTGAAAGGGAGAGAATCTTCCCAAGCTCCTTCTATGAAGCCAGAGTCGCCTGAACTCTTAAACGTTAAAAAGATACAACAGAAAGAGAACTGCAGACCAATTTCCCTGATGAACATAGACTCAAAAGTCCTCAACAAAATACTAGACAGTCAAATCAGACAACAGATTGGAAAAATCATTTACTTAGACCAAGTGGGATTTATCCCTGAAATGCAGGATGGTTCAACATTTTCAAATCAACTAATTTGAAACATCAAATTAACAGAGAAACAAAATGTGGGGAGCAACTGGGAGCAACTCGGACTAGACTAAGTTACTGGAATTAAGACTTATTCTATGCATCTGCTCTCCCACAATATGGCGCTGGGAGAGGAGAAAACAGCTTCTACGCAGCTGCCTCTTGCCAACTTGAGTGATGACCTCCAGGAGCTGATCCTGCTCCTGATTGGAGGAGAGCAGCGTACTCGGCGTGTGGGCAGCCGAGTTGTGATTGGCGGAAGAGGACTATAAAGGAGGAGAGAGACGGCATGCACCAGGAACATCTGAGGGAACACCTGTGCAGCCCCGGAGAGAGCCGGCCGGCGGTGTGCCGCTCCCCCGCGGAAGTGGGGAAAGTGGCCAGGGGGAACCGCCCTTCCACGGAGGTGGAAGGGACGGCAGCCAACCCGGGAAGAACCAGCAGCAAACCCGGGGAGGGCCGAGCAGACAAAAGAACAGCGCAGGGTCCTGTGTCGTTCCTCCACGAAGACGGGGAGCGACATAAAGGTGCCGTGACTCGGATATGAAGCCTAGGCAGGGTTTAGTGTCGTTCCTCCATGAAGAGGGGGAGCGACAACAAAACCCATGTGTTTATCTCAATAGATACAGAGAGGGGGCTGGCGCTGTGACGCAGCAGGTTAACGTCCTGGCCTGGACGCCAGCATCCCATATGGGCACCAGTTTGAGACCCAGCTGCTCCACTTCTGATCCAGCTCTCTGCTATGGCCTGGGAAAACAATAGAAGGTGGCCCAAGTCCTTGGGCCCCTGCACCTGCATGGGAGACCCAGAAGAAGCTCCTAGCTCCTGGCTTCAGATTGACACAGCTCCAGCTGTTGCGGCCAATTGGGGAGTGAACCAGTGGATGGAAGACCTCTCTCTCTCTTTCTGCCTTCTCTCTCTCTATCTGTGTAACTCTGATTTTCAAATAAATAAATCTTAAAAAAATAGATACAGAGAAAGCATTTGATAAAATACAACATGCTTTCATCATGAGAACTTAAAGCAAATTGGGTATAAAAGGAACATTCCTATACTCAATCAAGGCAATTTATGGCAAACTCACCATCCTGTTGAATGGTGAATAGTTGGAAGCATTACACCCTAAGATCTGGAATGAAACAAGGATGCCTACTCTCACCATTGCTATTCAATATAGTCCTGTAAGTTTTAGCCAGAGACATTAGGCAAGAAAAAGAAATCAAAAGGTTACAAATGTGTATGAGGGAGTCAGATTATCTATACTTACAGAGGATGTGGTTCTATCTATAGGGGATCCAAAAGACTCCACTAAGACTATTGAAACTCATAAAAGAGTTTGGTAAAGTGACAGGATATAAAGTCAACCACAAAAATCAATATCCTTTGTATACACAAACAATGCCATGGCTGACAAAGAACTTCTAAGATCAATCCCATTCACAATAGATACAAAAAAATTTAAGGCCTTGGAATAAATTTAACCAAGGACATCAAAGTTCTCTACAATGAGAATTACAAAACATTGAAGAAATAGAAGAAGACACACAAAAAAGTGGAAAAATCTTCTATGATCGTGGATTGGAAGAATCAATATCATCAAAATGTCCATTCTCTCAAAATCAATTTACAAATTCAATGTGACACCAATCAAAATACCAAGGACATTCTTCTCAGATGTTGAAAAAAATGATGCTGGAATTCATATGGAAACATAGGAGACCCCGAAGAACTAAAGCAATCTTATACAAGAAAAACAAAAAGCTGCAGGCATCACAATACCAGATTTCAAGACATACTACAGAGCAGTTATAATCAAAACAGCCTGATACTGGTACAAAAATAGATGGATAGACCAATGGAACAGAATAGAAACTATAGAAATCAACCTACACATCTACAATACACTTATCTTTGACAAAGGAGCTAAAATCAATCCCAGGAGCAAGCACAGTCTCTTCAACAAATTTATCTAGGAAAACTGGATCTCCACTTGTAGAAGTATGAAGCAAGACCCCCTACCTTACAGCTTACACAAAAACCTACTCCAAAATGTCTCAAAGACCTAAATCTATGACCCAATACCATAAAATTTTTAGAGAACATGGGAAATTTTGCAAGACATTGGCATAGGCGGAGAGTTCTTGGAAAAGACCCCAGACTCACAGGCAATCAAAGCCAACATTAACAATGAAATGGGCTTACACCAAGCTGAGAAGCTTCTGCACTGCAAAAGAAACTCTCAACAAAGTGAAGATGTAACTGACAGCGTGGGAGAAATTATATACAAACTATGCAACTGATAAAGGATTAATAGCCAAAATCTATAAAGAGCTCAAGAAACTAACTCAACAACAACAAAACAACCCAGTTAAGAAATGGACAAAGGACTTAAACAGGCATTTTTCAAAAGAGGAAATCCAGATGGTCAACAAACACATGAAAAAAAAAGCTCAGAATCACTAGCTATCAGGTAAATGCAAATCAAAACCACAATGAGGCTTCACCACCCCACCCCATTCCCATTAGAATAGCTTTCTGCCACCCACACCCATCAGAATGGCTTTCATACAGAAATCAACAAACAACAAATGCTGGTGAGAATATGTAGGAGAAGGAACCCTAATCCACTGTTGGTGGGAATGTAAACTGGTTACAGCCACTGTGAAAGACTGTATGGAAATACCTCAGAAATCTGAATATAACCCTGCATACCATATGATCTGGCCATCCCAATTCTGGGAATTTACCCAAGGGAAATTAAATCAGCATATGAAACTGTTATCTGTACCTCCACGTTTATTGCAGCTCAATTCACAATAGCTAAGATGGAATCAACCCAAATGTCTGTCACTGAAGACTGGATAAATAAATTATGGAATATGAACACCATGAAATTCTACACAGTTGTAAAAAATGAAATCCTGTCATTTGCAACAAAGTGGAAGCAACTGGAAAACATACTTCATGAGAATAAGCCAGTCCCCAAAGGACAAATACCATATGTTCTCCCTGATCTGTAGTAACTAATAAGAGTAATCTATAAAAATGAAATTGACACTTTGAAAGCTAATGACTTTGAATATCTCTTGTCTCAACTGTTGATCAGCAGGATTTTTTTTTCCATACTATTTGTTGAACTTTTAACTTAGTATACGGTTAGTCTTATGTGTATAATGTTAGTTTAAAATAGATCTTAGTAAAAAATAATAATGGGAATAGGAGAGAGAGGAGGAAGAAAGCTGGGGTTGAGGGTGGGAGGGCAGGTAGGGTGTGAAGAATCATTTTTCAAAATTTGTATTTATGTCATGGATGAAGTTTTTAAGCCTTAAAGGGTTATGGATAAAAACATTTAATTTTAATAAATAAATAATACCCCCCCAAAAAAAGCAATCTCTTTGGTTCAGAAAAGGTCAGCTGTGAGGACAGATGTTAACTCCCAAGTAAAAAATCAAAATTCTCTGTATGTTATCCAAGAACAAGCCTAATCGTGACCTAACTCTCATCTTCTTAGTAGCACAGAAACTATCTGAAGTCTTGTCCTGGCACAGGTATTCACATCAACTCAAAGGACAAACATCATCAACAATGGAAAAATTAAGCTTTCCTTTTTAGCATCTTAACTGATATATGTAAATGTTTCAGGCCCATGCAAATTTCTCTGAATTGAAATACAACATCTGTTTCAAGAAGTTTTATTTAAATTTGTATTAAAAATCATTTCCACTGCATGTTTTCTTATTATAAAACTAAAATAATGGCCTAATTTTATTTCTGAACACTTGTTAGTTTTAAATTTTTAGTCATATTATTTGCAAGCAAGCTCATGTGTAGTCCTCAAGAGAAAGAAAATCCTATAGGTTAATGAGATTCACAATTTGAATCAAATGAAAACTTGATTTGATTTCATTCATTTTGGAGACTCTTATGGTGTTTCCATTTTGATATGATTCAGGGCTTTAAGCTTCAGTTCTAAATTGAACTTGTTAACTTGTGATTATTCCACAAAATTATAACAGAATAGATATCTGGGGTCAGATCAAGGTGCAGAAACCTGGTTCTTAATTTTTCCAGCTTGCAGTTCACAATTAGGTTTGTTCTAATATGGGTAGCTGTATGCAGACATCTATATATACCTAAATCAATTGAAGTGTAATTATGTTTGGGGTGGGGAGTTGAGCAATCAAAAAGAACTCAGTGATACTCTTTACTGTCTGCAATGGAAGAAAGAAAATGTGAGTGAATCCCATTATATGCATTGCCTACTCATGCTCCTTTCACAAAGGATACTATTTCAGCTTGGTCCTATGGACAGACCCTACCTAAAAGAGAAGGAAGGGGAATCTTAAACACCCTTTTTCCTGGTGCATTTGTGACTTTTAGAACACGGAACACTGAAGGGATCATTTGGTCAGGTGGCTCTTGCTGGATAGGCATTGTAACATCTGACAACAGCTGGCCCATCCCTAGGTGTCTGTAATCACCACAGAGGCTAGAAATCCTCATCACAGAATCCCAGCTAGTAAGTGGGAAATGAGACCATTCTAGGCTGAACTCATGGGGATAAACCAGGACAGTTCTGCTCTTTCCAACTCTTACAGTGCTTTCTTCCCAAGAAGGGATCACCCACTTCCTGCCCATGATCCATATGGTCTTAAACTGTGACCTCAATACCTGATAAAATCTTGTCCTGATATTTTCTTTGTTACAACATGTGAATCTTTCAATTCAAAGGGGACATTTTCAAACTACTGCCTTCCCTATGGCCCTCTCGGAGCTATGGGACAACTAAACATTTTCATATAGATACCATCAAATTAATTACTTTTCAGAAGGATAGTTACATGTGAAAAGCCTAGGATAAATGGTTTATATAGAAATTTCAGGAATCAACTAACCAAAAGGGAAAGGACTTATAGAGGCAATGTGTTTTGCTGGTGTTATACAAAATGTCTTCCTAAGCCTTCTCTCCAAATGAGACTAGCTCCAGTTTTACCATTCTTCAAAATGATTTCAGTCATCATTTCCCAAGGTAGGATGCCTCAATCCCCCTTCAACTTGTTCTAATTTACCCCACTCCAATTACCCACAGTGTCTGTTCACTAACCCAATAAAGTTTTATCATATTCTCACCATCACCCTAATGGAGTCATGATTCTGAAAGTGTGGATGTATATTCAATTCAGATCAAATCATCCCTTTGGTAAAGAGTATTCCCTCTAATTCTCTTCCAGTACACTCGTACACTAGTAGTTGCACTTCCCAAAATAGGAAATTTAAAAGCTAGATTGATCATGGCATGGGACATACAATAAGTAATGGTCAGTAAGCAGGTTTTTAATGTATTGTGTATTTTTCTGCTTTCCAATGAGACAAAATTATAAAAAATTATTAACTATTGTCTACATATTTCAACATAACGATTTAAGTGCAAAAGTCATCTGTATATCTTAATTTCATTTCCTTAATGGGTATTATACTAGTAGAATTTTTCAAATTATAAAGAATTGTTTTAACTTTAATTTAATGAATATAAATTTCCAAAGTACAGCTTATGGATTACAATGGCTTCCCCCCAATAACGTCCCTCCCACCCACAACCCTCCCCTTTCCCACTCCCTCTCCCCTTCCATTCACATCAAGATTCATTTTCAATTCTCTTTATATACTGAAGATCAGTTTAGCATACATTAAGTAAAGATTTCATAGAAACACAAAGTGAAAAATACTGTTTGAATACTACTTACAGCATTAAATCTCAATGTACAGCACACTAAGGACAGAGATCCTACATGAGGAGTAAGTGCACAGTGACTCCTGTTGTTGACTTAACAAATTGACACTCTTTTTTATGGCCTCAGTAATCACCCTAGGCTCTTGTCATGAGCTGCCAAGGCTATGGAAGCCCACTGAGTTCACCGACTCTGATCATATTTAGACAAGGCCATGGTCAAAGTGGAAGTTCTCTTCTCCCTTCAGAGAAAGGTACCTCCTTCTTTGATGACCCGTTCTTTCCACTGGCATCTCACTCACACAGATCTTTCATTTAGGTTGTTTTTTTTTTTCCCCAGAGTGTCTTGGCTTTCCATGCCTGAAATACTCTCATGGGCTTTTCAGTCTGATCCACATGCCTTAAGGGCTGATTCTGAGGCCAGAGTGCTGTTTAGGAATCTGCCATTCTATGGGTCTGCTGTGTATCTCACTTCCCATGTTGGATCATTCTCTCCCTTTTTGATTCTATCAGTTAGTATTAGCAGACACTAGTCTTGTTTATATGATCCCTTTGGTTCTTAGTCCTATCATTATGATCAATTGTGAACAGAAATTCATCACTGGGACTAGTGAGATGGCATTGGTACCTGCCACCTTGATGGGATTGAATTGGAATCCCCTGGAATGTTTCTAACTCTACCGTTTGAGGTAAGTCAGCTTGAGCATGTCCCGAATTGCACATCTCTTCCCTCTCTTATTCCCACTCTTATATTTAACAGTGATCACTTTTCAGTTAAGTTTCAGCACTTAAGAAGAATTGTGTATTGATTACAGTATTCAACCAAAAGTATTAAGTAGAACAAACAAACAAAAATACTAAGAGGGGTAACATATTAAGTTGCTCATCAACAGGGTGAGGGCTGATCAAGTCACCGTTTCTCAGAGTGTCCATTTCACTTTAACAGATTTCCTTTTTGGTGCTTGGTTAGTTGTCACCGATCAGGGAGAACATATGGTATTGGTCCCTTTGGGATTGGCTTATTTCACTCAGCATAATGTTTTCCAAATTCCTAACAGGGATCACTTTTCAGTTAAAATTTAAGCACCTAAGAATAATTGTGTGTTAATTACAGAGTTCAACCAATGGTACTAGAACAAAAAAAAAAATACTAAAATGGATAAAGTATTACATTGTACATCAACCGTCAGGACAAGAGCTGATCAAGAATTACAACTGCAACCCTTCTGACTTTGCAATTTATGATATAGTTTACATCACATTTTCTTTTCTTTAGAGATTACATGAGGAGACATGCCACTTTAAGTATATGCACACAGCAAAAGGAGCAAAGTGACCCAGAAATTGATTGTTTTGATACTCTTAATAAAAGCAGTATTTCCAATTTTGTATGTCTAATTAGCCACAGACCTACAAGAATTGGTGCAAATGTCATGGGATTTATAATGTTAGCATTTCATCTTCACAAAAATGTTATTTGATGGTGTAAAACCAGAAAAAACTAATGGTCACAGCAGACAGCTCATAGATTAGACAAAGGTCACTGTGTTTTAATGAATAGTGCTATTAATTAATGAGAAAACAACCAGAACATGAGCTTTTAGGCATTGTCATTTTGTACAAAAAAATCAATCTTTACCTAAAACCATTTGGAAAACAAAATAACAACAAAAACAGAATGTAAATCTTGTATGATACAACAAAGTCATATATTTCATTGAAATAACATTACAGTTTTCTAGTATGATGTATGAAAAGAGGCTTCCTTAGTATCTGGTAAAGAGGGTTAAGGCTAGTTTATTATTACTAAACATTCTATGTAGAATTCAATACTCACTCTACATTGCCACTTGGATTTCTTAATTTCGGTATACATTTCCTTAGTCTGTAAGAATAGGATTGGAACTCTGTGTTTTACCAAAATTCTGGGAGGACAAATGAGGAAACACTGAAAGTCCTTCAAGATGATAAAAGTAATGAACGCTGCCTTTGCTTCTCTATAGGACTTGTCAGAGTCAACCTTTTAGGAGTTCCAAAAAGAAAGGACGGAACTACCAGTTTTTCTTTTTAAGATTTATTTTTTATTTGAAAGAGTGCCAGACAGCAAGGGAGAGACTAGGCTGGTGGGGGCTGGGGTTGGCGGAGGGAGATCTTCCATGTGCTGTTTCACTCCCCCAATAACCACAGCAACCCAGTCTGGGCCAAGCTAAAACAGGGAGCCAGGAATTCCATCCTTGTCTCTTGTGTAGGGAGCCTCAAATGCCTGCAATGGCCATGGGTAGGCCAGGCCAAAGACAAGAACCAGAAACTCAGTGTAGGTCTTCCACATGAGTGGCAGGACCCGACTACTTGAGCCTGATGCCTCCAGGGTATGCATTAGCAGAAAGTTGGAATCAGGAATGGAGCTGGGGCTCAAACCCAGAAACTCTAACACAGGCTTTGCCCATCTCAAGCAGCTGCTTAACTGCTAGGCCAGATGCCTACCCCTAGTTGCCATTTTATAATAATGCCCACTTCTTCCTTCCCTCTCACCTACCCTCTCTCTTCCCTGCCCCAGCCTCTAGCCACTAATCTGTTCTCCATTTATAAGTTTTTTCTTTTCAGAATTGTTATCTAAATGGAATGTTGTGCTGTGTAGCCTATAAAATTGAACTTTATTCACTCAACATAATTCCCTAGTGATTTATCCAAGTTGTGTGCATTATATCCATTCATTTTTATTGTTGAGTACTATTGCATGTTCTATAGCTTGTTGAACCATCGTGGTAGTGAAAGGCAACTGTCCCTTTGTAAGTTTTTGTCCATTATGAAGAAATCCATAGCATTCATATACAGGTTCTTGTACAAATGTAAGTTTCATTTATTTAATGTGAATGTACAAGAGTCCAGATGCTGAGTCATGGGGCAATCGAGTGTGTTTAGTGTTATAAGAAACCGCCAGACTGTCCTCCAAAGGAATTGTACTATTTTACATTCCCAATAGCAATGTCTGAGTGATCTATGTCCCCTGCATTCTCTGCAGTATTTTGTGTTGTCACTATTTTACTTGTTACTATTTTTTATTTTTAGCCTTTTCGTAGCTGTGTAGTGGTATTTCCTTGTGATTTTTTAACTTGCATTTCCTGATGACTACTGTCAAATACCTCTTCATGTGCTTATTTGTCATCTGTATATTCTCTTTGGCATGAACACTTTTTGTGAATACACTGTTCATATATTTTGCCAGTTTTCTCACTGAACTTTTGCTTTCTACTTTTGAGTTTTGATGTTTTAATTTATTCTGAATCCCAGTCCTTTGTCAGATATGTGATTTGCAAGTATTTTCTTCTAATCTGTGGTTTCTCTTTTCATCCTCAGTTTATGGGCTTTCTCAAAGCAGTTTTTAATTTTGATGGAATCTAGTTTATCAGTTTTTCTTTTCATTCCTTGTGCTTTTGATGTCAAGAAAACTTTGCTGAACCCAAATCCCAAAAATTTTCTCCTTTACTTTTAAATAAAAGTTTTATCATAATATGTTTAACATTTAAGCCCCTTATCCCTTTTAACTGATTTTTATATAATATATGTGGTATAAATGTTCATGTTTTGGGCCAGCATTGGTTGTTAATACGCATTTCCATCACTGAATTGTTTTTCATCTTTAACAAGATTGGCGGCGCTCATGTATGAGTCTGTTTCTCAGTTCTCAATTCTGTTCCACTATCCTATAGGTTTATTCCTCTGCCACTCAGTCTGAGTACTGGAGCTACATAATAGGCCTGAATATCAGGCTAAGTAATTCCTCTTGCTTTATTTTTTTCCAGGATTGGTTTTTGTTTTTCTAGGGCCTGTGCATTTCCATATAAATTTTAGATTGTTTATAAGAAAAAAAACTTGACAGTATTTTGACATCTTTATTATGTTGAGTCTTCCAATTCATTAACTTCTTCCCACTTATTTGAGTCTGATCTGATTTCTAACATCAGCATCTTGTAATTTTCAGCATACATAAGCTGTCCATCTTTCGCTCATATGCCCAAGTTTTATTTTTTATTTGGAATGCTTGTAAATAATATTTTGTTTTTAATTTTGGTTTCCACATGCTTATTGCTTATACACAGAAACATGATTAGTTTTTGTATATTTATCACATATCATGTAACCCTACTGAACTCACCTACTAGTTCTAAGAGTACTTTTGTTTATTCCTAGAAATTTTCTCTGTAGACAGTCAAGTAATCTGAAATAAAGGTCATTTTTGCTTGCCTTCCCAAACTGAGCCTATTATTTATTTATTTACTTCGTTTTCCTCATTGAGTGACTATAACTTATGGTGCTTTTGAGCAAGAGTGATGAAAATAGGCATCTTGCTTGCTCTTGATTTTAGGGGAAGGCATTCAGTCTTTCATGATTAAGTATCACTGTAGCTGTAGGAGTTTTATAAGTGTTATTTATCAAAATCAAATATTCGCATTCTGTCTAACTTGCTGAGAGTTTTTAATCATGAATGGGTGTTGTATTTTGTCAAATTATTTTCCTACATCAATTGATATTATTACAACATTTTTCTTTAGTTTGTTGATATAATACATTATATTGATTGATTCAAACACTGAACCAGCCTTGCATCCTTGGAATAAATTCTACTTCATTTGGTTTGCACTTTTTAATATATTGTTCGAGTCAGTGTCTTTGATTTGGATGTCAGAATACTACTAGCCTCACAAAATGAGTAAGGATGTGTTTTTGCCTCTTCTACATTATGGAAGAAATTTTGTGAAATTGGTATAATTTTTTAAAAATTTCTATTAATATAAAGAGAACAGTGTTCATGTATTTCATAGATATAATTCTAAGAAGATAACCATACTTCCTTCCCCCTCTTCCTCCCTCAATTCCCCCTACTTCCTTCCTCTCTTTTTTTTCTCCTGTATTTTGTGCAGTAACATGCTTTCAGTTTACTTGGTAATCACAGGCTGTGTTTGGTTGAAGAACAGGCCTGTGGCAAAGTAGTTAAGTCCCTGTTTGTGATGCCCACATCCTGTATCAGAATATCTGGTTCTAGTACCACCTGCACTGCTTCTGATCCAGCTTCCTGCTGTTAATGTGCACACTGAAAGGCAGCAGATGATGGCTCAAGTGCTTCAGTCCCTACTACCCACATGGGATGCCCAGACTGAGTTCCAAACTCTTAGCTTCAACCTGGCCTGGCGTTGGCAATTGCAGGCATTGGGAGAGTGAACTAGAAGATAGAAGCTCTCTCTCCATCTGTCTCTCTGCCTTTAAAATAAAATAAAATCATAAAATGTTTTTAATGTTTGGTTCAATTTGTCAGTGAAACCTCCAGCCTGGAATTTCCTTTTGGGGAGCATTTAAGTTATGAATTCAGAAGTCTTTTGCAACCAAATGGTTGCAACTGAAACCATTATACTTAGTGAAATAAGCCAATACCAAAAAGACAAATACCATGTTTTCCCTAATCTGTTGAAACTAATATAGTATAAAAAATGTACATTATATGAATGAAATTGACATTTTGAGATTCAGTGATTGTTTACAGCTCATGTCTCTACTGTTGAGGAACAGTGTTTTTCTTACTATTTGCTGAATTACTTACTTAGTGTAGGGTTAATCTTATATGAGTATAAGATAGGCTGAAAGTTATCATTGTATAAATTAAAGGAAGGGGGACGGACGGTAGGAGCATGGCTGGGAGGGTGGGGAGGGTGGAAAGTATTACTAAGCTCCTAAATCTGTGTACATAAAATACATGAAATTTATTCACCTTGAAAAAATTTAAAATTTAAAAAATTTTTTAAAAATTACAAATTCAATTTCTTTAGAGATTATAGGGCAATTCAGATTATCCGGTTCTTCTCTGTTGAGTTGTGATAATTTTTGGTTTTCAAGATTTGGGCCATTTCTCATAAGTTGTCAGATTTATATATAAATATAAATATAATAAATATGTATATAAAACTAGTCATTGTATTCTCTTTTTTATAGTTGCAATATCTGTAAAGATATCCTCTATTAATTCCTGATAGTGGTGATTTTTGTCAGCTTACAAGGAGTTTATCAATTGCATTGACTTTTTCAAAGAGCCACTGTTTGTTTTATGAATTTTTATGTTGTTTTTCTATTTCAGTCAACTAACTTAGGTTTTTATCTAAATTATTTCCTTCTACGACAGAAAGGAAGCGGGGAGAGGGAAAAAGGATGGGAGAAAGGAGTGGTAGTATCATTATATTCTTAGAATGGTATCTGTGAACTACCTGGAATATGTTCTCTATTAATATCAGATTTACATTAAAATTGATGAGAACTGTGTTATAGTTACTATCATGCATTTACTGAAACCCTGAGAATCTAATATATCAATAAATTCCTTAAAAATAAAAAATAAATAAAATTTTTAAAAAAGAATTATTTGCCTCTTTTTACTTTCTTTCAGTTTATTTGGTTCTTTTTCTGAATTCTTGAGGTAGGAACTTAGATTATTAATTTGAAACTTTTCTGATTTTGTATATAATGTGCACATAATTATTATGTGTATATATTTTAAAATTGGAGAGAGGTGTCATATACCCTCTAATCACTACTTAAATGCCCACAACAGCTGGAGCTGGGCCAGGAAGAAGCCAGGAGCCTAGAACTCAGTCCAGGTTTCCCATGTGGGTAGCAGAGACCCAAATACTTGATTCATCACCTTCTGGCTCCCAAGGTATGCATTAGCAGGAAACTAGAGTGGAGAGCAGAGCCAGGATTCAAACCCAGGCATTCTGATATGGGTATGGGTATTCCAGGTGGCAACTTAACCACCATCCCAAAAGCTCACCTTTTAATTTCCAGTGTAAACATTTAGTGCTATAAATTTGTTCCACATTTTGATCTGTCATGTTTTCATTGTCATTCATTTCTATGCATCTTTGAGACTTTCTCTTTGCCCAATGAATTACTTAGGAGTGTTTTGTTTCATCTGTATATTTGAAGATTTGTTGTTTTTCTGTAACTGATTTCTTGTTTGATTCTATTGTGGTTCGAGAACACTCTCAGGGCCGGCATCGTAGATTAAGCTGCCACCTGCTATGCCAGCATCCTATATGGGTGCCAATTTGAGTTCCAGCCACTCCACTTCTGATCCAGCTCCCTGCTAATGTGCCTGGGAAAGCAGCAGAGGATAGCTCAACACCTGGGCCCCTGCACCCAAGGAGAGACCTGGATGAAGCTCCTGGCTCCTACCTTCAGTCTGGCCCAGCCCTGACCGTTGTGCCATCTGGGGAGTAAAACAGCGAATGGAAGATTGATCTCTCTCTGTTCCCCTCCCACTCCCCCTCGTCCCCTCTCTTCCTCTCTCCCTCTCTCTCTCTCTCTCTCTCTCTCATACACACACACTCTTTTTCTTTATGTGTGTGTGTGTGCTTGTATTTAACTCTGCCTTTCAAATGAAGAAAACAAATCATCCTTTTTAAAAGAGGAAAACACGCTGTATGATTTCAGTTTTTTAAACATTTATTTATGTTTATTTATGGCCAAAGATACCTTATCAAATGTCCCATGAGTGCATAAATAAAGTGTGTATCTTACTGTTGTTGGAGAAAATGTTCTTTGTCAATTAGATCATATATATTGATTATGTTGTTTATATATTCTATCTACTTGATGATTTTCTTTTCAGTAGTTCTATTTCAGTAGTTCTGAGTGGAAATCTGGAGTTCCCAAATATAATTTTTGATATCTCCATTTCTTCTTTCAACTGTACTGTGAATTTTCAGGTCCCTCATGAATTTGGAAAATTTGATATCATTTTGCTCCTACCATTTTTTTTAAAAAGCAGCAATTAATATTCCTGAAAAATGGGTCATGAGTAAAGAATGTGTAGATGTAATTTATCCAGCCTTACTGCAACATAGAAATAGTGCAGTGGCCTTGGCATACTTTACTTAAGAACTACAGTTGTACCTCTATCACTGTCATCTGTTTCCATGTAAAAGAAAAATCATTACATGGGAGCAGCTGAGGAGTCAGGCCACGTTTTAGGTTTTCTAGGATATCACTCATACATAACTGTAGTTTTACATATCTGTTCATAATCATCTTTGGTTATCTCTCCTGGAAGTAGCTTTATGTCACTGTAAGTAAGCATTGATGATATCAAAGATTTATATTCCATCTTGAGAAGTATTTATGGATTCTTTGGTGCTAAATAACAAAACGGTAAATCTCTACTAGGCCTTTGAAAACTACAGCATTCATCACATGATCTAGCAGAAGAAACAGACTTTGCCTAAAGCTTGCAAAAGTATGCTATTCTGGTAAATTCCATAACAGTTCTCATCATGGGAGTGGGGTAGAACATTGGGGAGAATATTGCTATGTATTTCTATGATGTTTGGAATTTTATAATTAAACAATGATCATAAAATCAATTAATAAACATTGTATATATGATAAAATCCTGAGTCAAGAGTGGGAATAAGAGAGGGAAGAGATGTGCAATTCGGGACATGCTCAAGCTGACTTACCTCAAACGGTAGAGTTAGAAACATACCAGGGGATTCCAATTCAATCCCATCAAGGTGGCATGTACCAATGCCATCTCACTAGTCCCAGTGATCAATCTCTGTTCACAATTGATCATAATGATAGGACTAAGAACAAAAGGGATCACATAAACAAAAATAGTGTCTGCAAATACTAGCTGATAGAATCAAAAAGGGAGAGAACGATCCAACATGGGAAGTGAGATACACAGCAGACCCATAGAATGGCAGATGTTCTAAACAGCACTCTGGCTCAGAATCAGCCCTTAAGGCATGCAGATCCAGCTGAAAAGCCCATGAGAGTATTTCAAGCATGGAAAGCCAAGACACTCTGGGAAAAAAAAAAAAAAAAAAACCTAAATGAAAGATCTCTGCGAGTGAGATCCCAGTGGAAAGAACAGGTCATCAAAGAAGGAGGTACCTTTCTCTGAAGGGAGGAGAGAACTTCCACTTTGACCATGGCCTTGTCTAAATATGATCAGAGTCAGTGAACTCAGGGGGCTTCCATAGCCTTGGCAGCTCATGACAAGAGCCTAGGGTGATTACTGAGGCCATAAACAAGAGTGTTAATTTGTTAAGTCAACAATAGGAGTCACTGTGCACTTACTCCTCATGTAGGATCTCTGTCCTTAGTGTGCTGTACATTGAGATTTAATGCTATAACTAGTACTCAAACAGTATTTTTCCCTTTATGTTTCTGTGTGGGAGCAAACTGTTGAAATCTTTACTTAATGTATGCTAAACTGATCTTCAGTATATAAAGAGAATTGAAAATGAATCTTAATGTGAATGGAAGGGGAGAGGGAGTGGGAAAGGGGAGGGTTGTGGGTGGGAGGGACGTTATTGGGGGGGAAGCCATTGTAATCCATAAGCTGTACTTTGGAAATTTATATTCATTAAATAAAAGTTAAAAAAAATAAAAATAAGAGGGAGAGGCCGGCGCCACGGCTCACTAGGCTAATCCTCCACCTTGCGGCGCCTGCATACCTGGTTCTAGTCCCGGTAGGGGCGCCGGATCCTGTCCCGGTTGCCCCTCTTCCAGGCCAACTCTCTGCTGTGGCCAGGGAGTGCAGTGGAGGATGGCCCAAGTACTTGGGCCCTGCACCCCATGGGAGACCAGGAGAAGCACCTGGCTCCTGGCTTTGGATCAGTGCAGTGCGCCGGCCACGGCGGCCATTGGAGGGTGACCCAACGGCAAAGGAAGACCTTTCTCTCTGTCTCTCTCTCTCACTGTCCACTCTGCCTGTCAAAAAAAAAAAAAAAAGAGGGAGAAATATTTTTTAAAGGAAAACCAGTGTCGATAAACTCAATGCCTAAGAAGTGAGTATGCTATGCTTGCTCCAGAGAGGCTGTTTTCTTTTACAAATTCCATTTGGTTTTCCATTGTATGACCGACAATTTAATGAGCCACTTTAACTGGCCTTTCCCCAGGGTTAACTCACAACTCTTCCTAAATAATCCCAGAGTCATTTTACTGGAGCAGGTGTTATTTTCTAGGCAGCTCTTGCCAAAGGGCAGCATAATAATTAACAAGCTTTAGATCTGTAGGATTCAAGGTCTCATTTTTGGCAACGGATCTATGTGCCACACTCACGGTAATACTTTTGTAACTCACTGTTTTAAAAGGGGATTTTCACACTAACAAAGAATTAAGTATACTTCCAAATATTTACTTCTTTTTCACTGAGAACAACTCTTAAGGGCTTAGGGGCTGTATCACTCCATGCAGCAAAATGAAGCTCTGTTTTCTATAAAACTTGCCATTGTATTTCAGGCCCCCTCTTACATTTCAGATATTTCTCATGCTACCAAATACCTAATGTTAGGTGCACTATATGAGGGTACTTCAAAAGTTCATGAAAAACAGAATTAAAAAATAAACTTATTTTGGTGCAATAAATTGTTGAATTCCATGCATAATTTTTTATAATGAGCATTTCTACAAACTTTTTGAAGACCCCTCATATATTCCAGATGAGACAAAGCAATTATTCAGCCTTCACGTTTACTATTAAAACTGACTCCTACATTTGCAAAGTGTTGGTGACTTTGAGAAGAATAGCATTCCATGCTGACAAGGTGAGGCTCTGATGTTCTTCAGGTTTAGACTCATTGGGAGAAGAGGAGATGTCCTTAACTTCAGACATTAGTATCTGGATGTTTCAGACGGAGTGCCTAAATGTCCATAAATACTCACAGAGTTTCTTACCATGGTTTATTCCACAATGCTTCTCTCTGACATGGCTTATCTGGTATTTCAGGAGTTCGTGATGATTGTCGTCTTTGGTTTGGAGTTCATCATTCGAATCTGGTCTGCAGGTTGCTGCTGTCGGTATAGAGGATGGCAAGGAAGATTAAGGTTTGCCCGAAAGCCCTTCTGTGTTATAGGTGAATATCAAAGTCCCAGATATCTGGATTTATAACACTGCATTCTTTTCTATTGTTTCCTGTATTGCACCACTTGAAAAATATTAAAAATGTAATACCCATGGAGTACTTACCATAGACCAAACACTCTCATATTGTTAAAGTGTTGACTCAGTTAATCTTCACCATAAGACTGGGAGGTAGATATATTGTTATGTCCATTTTACAGATGAGGAAACTTACACAAAGAGAGAGGCAAAGAGGTAGCTGCAACTTAGGTATCATAAGTGGTAGAAATGAGATCTCGGCCAGGTGATCTGACTAGAACACACATTCATATCAATCGTACTTAAATATATGATTCCTTTTTTAAATATTTATTTATTAATTTGAGAGACAGAGTTACAGCAAGAAGGAGAGACAGAGAGGTCTTCTATCAGCTGGTTCACTTCCCAGATGGCCAAATGCCGGAGCTGTGTCAATCCAAAGCCAGGAGCCAGGAGCTTCTTCCAGGTCTCCCACATGGGTTCAGGGCCCCAAGCACTTGGGCCATCCCTCCACTGCTTTCCCAGGCCATCAGCATAGAGCTGGATTGTAAGGGGAGCATCCAGGACTCAAACCAGTGCCCATGTGGGATGCTAGCACCAGAGGAGTAGGTTTAACCTTCATTACCATAGCACTGGACCCAAGAAATATATGATTCTTCAGCATTTCCCTGGATTAGGGAAGCATTGGCCTCTGTAAATATAAATTACCATTTTTGCTGTACAGTAAGATACTGGTTATGCTCTTGATCAGCTGGAATAGTTATCAGTGTATTACTAATAGTTCATATCAATAAGCATACTTCAAGAGTAATTTTTACATGCTAGTTTTATACCTGATGACATATTCGATGCTCTGAAATATGAACCCCTCTATACTGCAGTCTCCAAAAACACGGCATGTCTCTGCATCTCCCTGACTGCTGTGGTTTCAGTGGGACTTCTTTCACCTGGATTCTAGCCTGAAGTTAAACTTAGTGATGCTACAGAGCATTATGGAGTTAAAATCTGGCATCTTCCAATAATATATTTGAAAGCATATCATAAAATTTAAAATTTTATATATTAAAACTATCAGGATTGTTATTTGACAGCTAAATTTTATTTTATTTCTCATTTGTCCTGTTTCTTAGCCATTCAAACCCAAATACCAGAAGATTTTGGTGAGGTTTACTTATTTCAACCACTTCCAAGCTAAGAAAATGGCTTTATAATTTACAAGGTAACTTGAACAGTCTTGTTCTTCTAGAGTAGGTTTTCCATTTTGCTTCAGGAGAGAGGAAATTTTCTTCCCTGATGCCTATTCCCTGGATAGAATCAGAGTGCATTCAAGAGGAAAGTGTCACCCTATCCATGAACATTGTCAAAAGGAATCCTTCCGGCCGGCGCTGCGGCTCACTAGGCTAATCCTCCGCCTTGTGGCGCTGGCACACTGGGTTCTAGTCCCGGTTGGGGCACTGGATTCTGTCCCAGTTGCCCCTCTTCCAGGCCAGCTCTCTGCTGTGGCCAGGGAGTGCAGTGGAGGATGGCCCAAGTACTTGGGCCCTGCACCCCATGGGAGACCAGGATAAGTATCTGGCTCCTGCCATCGGATCAGCGCGGTGCGCTAGCCACAGCGCGCCGGCTGCGGCGGCCATTGGAGGGTGAACCAACGGCAACGGAAGACCTTTCTCTCTGTCTCTCTCTCACTGTCCACTCTGCCTGTCAAAAAAAAAAAAGAAAGGAATCCTTTCTAAGAGATGTTTGTTCATGTCCTTTACCCATTTATTAACTGGATTGTTTGCTTTGTTGTTGTTCAGTTTCTTGAGCTTCTTACATGTCCTGGATATTAATCCTTTATCACTTGTATAGTTTGTAAGTATTTTCTCCCATTCTGTTGGTTGCCTCTACTTTGTTGAGTGTTACCTTTGCTGGGAAGAAGCCTCTTAGCTTGATGTAATCTTATTTGTCTAGTTTTGCTTTTATTACCTGTGTTTCTGGTGTCTTATCCAAGAAGTCTTTGCCTATGCCAATGTCTTGGAGAGCTTCTGCAGTGTTTTCCTCTAGTACTTTGTTGGTTTCAAGTCTTAGTTTTAGATTATTGATCCATTGTGAATTGATTTTTGTACACAATGTAAGGTCTAGATCTTGCTTCACACTTCTGCTATATGGAGATTCAGTTCTCCCAAAACCATTTGTTGACGATGCTGTCCTTTCTCTAAGGCATGATTTTTGCTCAGTTTTTAAAGATTAGTTGGTTGTAGATGTGTGGATTTATTTCTAGGGTTCCTACAAATGGCTAACAGACACATAAAAAATACTCAGGATCACTACCCATCATGGAATTGCAAAAAAAACACAATAAGGTTTCACCTCACCTGTTAGAATGGCAATCAGTCAAAAGTAAAAAATAACAA
The DNA here is from genome assembly GCF_051225735.1 of Oryctolagus cuniculus. Lineage (NCBI taxonomy): Eukaryota > Metazoa > Chordata > Mammalia > Lagomorpha > Leporidae > Oryctolagus > Oryctolagus cuniculus. Next base: position 99,367,678 of record NC_142871.1, on the reverse strand, counting down.
ATGCTAGCAAGGATTGGAGAAAAGGGTTCCCAAATATGGTGTTGGTGGGAATGTAAACTACTACAACCATTTTGGAAGACATTATGGAAATTTCTCAGAAATTTCTCAGAAAATAAATCTACAGTATGACCCAGGCACCCCAGTCCTGGAAAAATACTCAAAGGAAATGAAATCAGCATATGAAAGAGTTAAATATACCCATGTTTCTAGCAGCTCAATTCAAAATGGCTAAGATATGAAGTCAACCCAGATGTTCTTCAGCTGATGACTGGGTAAAGAAAATGTAGTATATATACACGACAAGTAGAATACTACTTGGCCATGAAAAAGAATGAAATCCTGTCTTGCAACAAAATGAATGCAACTGAAGACCATTATTCTTAGTGAAATAAGCCAGGTCAAAAAACAAATATCACATGATTTTTTTAATTTGTGATAGCTAATGTATACAGTACAAAAATAACTGAAAATATAAGTGAAATTGACATCTTATTATCTGATAATTATTTATAGCTCTTGGCTATATTCCTGTGAAATAGTGGTCCTTCTACTTTTTTACTTGCTGAACCTTATATTTAGTGGAGTATTAAGCCTCTGATTACAAAGTAAATTGAAAATTGTTATCATGAACATTAAAAGAAAAAAAGGAAAGAGGAGGGAAGTAAAGAGGAAAGAAAGGGAGGAAGGGAAGGAAGTATTGTTATGTTCTTAGAATGTATCGTTGAAATACATGAAATCTGTTCTATTTATGTTAATAATAAAAAAGCATTTAAAAAAGAAGAATCTCTTCTTCCATATGTGTTAAAGAGAATGCACATTTCAGAAGAATTGCCATTCATTTGTCCAAAAATTATGGAGTTTTGGCTTTGTGTGAGGCATTGGAGTTACAAATAGTGAATTTAATGAAATTCTAAGTTAAATCAATCTTAAAATACTTATTTGGCCTCCACTACTGCACTCCCCTTATGCAGCTTTCTTTCATCCAAAAATATGCTCTACTTCTCTTTGAAAGCTGTCATACTAAGACAAAGAGGAAAGTCAGTGGTAATTCCCAGCCTTGCAGGTCCAATCCAGCCCCCCAGCATATTAATGAAGACATTTTATTTTTCCCCATGGAGAATTTTTTCTCTTTATGAAATCCCTGGTCAAGCAGCATTATGAAGGACTGTAACTTGATGTGAAACTACAGCACAAAAAGTACTTTCTGTCCCATAAGAGACCCAAGCAAAACAATGCACAAGGCAGATTGTTGGCCAAGATTCTCTCAACTTCTACAGAATAAGGTTGGTTCATGGATGACTGCAGGAATGTTCTATTCCAGATTTTAAAACCAATTAAACTTTGATTTTGTTCCAATTCCAGAGGCAATACCTACGTATTTCTGGCCTCTGAGCTAAAAGGAGAGTTGTTTCCCAGATGCCTACTGCCTTTTGATAGCTGCTTTCAGCTATGGGTACATCAGCACATCCTAGTCCTTTAATCTTTAGTTTCCTGTCTCAGATTCTTGTGATGTTATCTGTAATCTTATTTGCCTTAGGACCAATCATGACCTTGCAAGTTTAGTGAGATGTGGCTTAGATATAATTGCAGTAGCAGTTTCATTAACCTTACAGGTTATTTCCTTTGTTTGGATAGTTCACCTCTAGTAAATTAGTTGTGGAAGAAAATTTTGCAAGTAAATATGTAATTGATTCCCATTAAAAATAACTGGGTATTTTCAGTCTTTTATTAAACAATCATGTAACAATTTGAGTCATAGTCCAAGTGAGTAGATATAAAATGAACCATGAATATGCAATATGAGTCAATAAAATTTAACCTATGCAAAGGAATCAAACAATACTTTCTGAGAACCACAGGCTATACCAGATGACTATTGACACTCTCTGGACCTAATTAATGGGTTCATAAAAACTCTAGATATTGTTGTTCATAATAAAATGAACTTAGTATTGTCCTTGTTTAACCAAATTTATTTTAGCAAAATGAAAAAAGTAAGAGCATCTCTCTCTTCCATACATGATCACTGTTCCAAGAGAGAGTTCAAAAATCTAGTTTAAACCTCTCAAGATGCCATATGTGTGTGTGTGTGTGTGTGTGTGTGTATATATATGGCTAATTATTCTGAATATGCCAAATCCACACCCAGATATTTTTTAGAAGTTTTGAACACTCAAGAAAAGAACATAGAAACGATTGTGGCAACCTAGTTGTTATACTTTTAATATGACAACAGTTTTCTGAAAGTACACCAAGGTTCCTTCCAATTGGAAACAGGTTGAAGCTCTGCAGTAGTCACTAGCAGGCTGCTTAGAGTATTGAGCCCTACTGATGAACTGATAGTATTTGGACACAATTTGATAGATGCCCCATGGCCAGACTGCCAAATGTTTTAGTTCCTCTCTGAACAAACCCACCCTCAATACTTCACACTCAAGACAAAGAAGGAACATTTCAAAAATTCACTGCTTTAAGAAATTATAAGGGCTAGAGCTGTGGTGTAGCAGGTGAGACTGCCACCTGCAGCGCCGGCATCCCATATGGACGCATTTCAAGTCCCAGCTGCTCCACTTCCAATCCAGCTCTCTGCTATGGCCTGGGAAAGCAGTAGAAGATGGCCCAAGTCCTTGGTCACCTGCACCCATGTGGGAGACCCAGAAGAACCTCCTGGCTCCTGGCTTCGGATCAGCACAGCTCTGGCCATTGCAGCCAACTGGGGAGTGAACCAGCCAATGGAGGACCTCACTCCCTCTGCGTTTCTTTCTCTGTGTGTAACTCTGACTTCAAGTAAATAAATAAATCTTTTCAAAAAAGAAATTATAAAATTATTATATGAAAAGTTTCAAAAAATCTCATGGAATTCCACATTGTGAATAAACTACACATGCATTTTTAAGATTTTACACTAAAATAAAATCAATTTTTAATTTCATTTTTTATAAAACTTTTAAAAGACCCTGATATACTTGTGTTTGGAAAACATTTTTTTACATTTATTTAATGAATATAAATTCCCAAAGTACAGCTTATGGATTACAATGGCTTTTCCCCCCAAAAACTTCCCTCCCATCTGCAACCCTCCCCTCTCTCACTCCCTCTCCCCTTCCATTCACATTAAGATTCATTTTCAATTCTCTTTATATACAGAAGATCAATTTGGTATATATTAAGTAAAGATTTCAACAGTTTGCACCCACACAGAAACACAAAGTGTAAAATACTAGTTATAGCATTAAATCACAATGTAGAGCACATTAAGGACAGAGATCCTACATGAGGAGTAAGTGCACAGTGACTCATCTTGTTAACAAATTGACACTCTTGTTTATGGCATCAGTGATCACCCTAGGTTCTTGTCATGAGCTGCCAAGGTTATGGAAGCCTTTTGAGTTTGCTGACTCTAATCATAATTGGACAAGGTGATAGTCAAAGTGGAAATTCTCTTCTCCCTTCAGAGAAAGGTACCTCCTTCTTTGATGACCTGTTCTTTCCACTGGGATCTCACACGCAGAGATCCTTCATTTAGGTCATTTTTTTTGCCAATGTGTCTTGGCTTTCCATGCCTGAAATACTCTCATGGGCTTTTCAGCCAGTACGAATGCCTTAAGGGCTGATTCTGAAGCCAGAGTGCTGTTTAGGACATCCGCCATTCTATGGGTCTGCTGTGTATCTCACTTCCCATGTTGGATTGTTCTCTCCCCTTTATTTATTCTATCAGCTAGTATTTGCAGACACTATTTTTGTTTATGTGATCCCTTTTGTTCTTAGTCCTATCATTATGATCAATTGTGAACAGAAATTCTTCACTGGGACTAGTGAGATGGGATGGGTACATGCCACCTTGATGGGATTGAATTGGAATCCCCTGGTATGTTTCTAACTCTACCGTTTGGGGCAAGTCAGCTTGAGCATGTCCCAAATTGCACATCTCTTCCCTCTCTTATTCCCACTCTAATATTTAACAGGGACCACTTTTCAGTTAAGTTTCAACACTTAAGAATAATTGTGTATTAATAACAGAATTCAACCAATAGTATTAAGTAGAACAACTAAAAAAAATACTAAGAGGGATAAAGTATTAAGTTGTTCATCAACAGTCAGGGCAAAGGCTGATCAAGTCACCATTTCTCAGAGTGTCCATTTCACTTTAACAGGTTTCCTTTTTGGTGCTTGGTTAGTTGTCACCGATCAGGGAGAACATATGATATTTGTCCCTTTGGGACTGGCTTATTTCACTCAGCATGGTGTTTTCCAGATTCCTCCATTTTGTTGCAAATGACCAGATTTCATTGTTTTTTACTGCTTTATAGTATTCTATAGAGTACATGTCCCATAATTTCTTTATCCAGTCTACTATTGATGGGCATTTAGGTTGATTCCAGGTCTTAGCTATTGTGAATTGAGCTGCAATAAACATTAGGGTGCAGACAGCTTGTTTGTTTGCCAATTTCAATTCCTTTGGGTAAATTCCAAGGAGTGGGATGGCTGGGTCGAACGGTAGGGTTATCTTCAGGTTTCTGAGGAATCTCCAGACTGCCTTCCATAGTGGCTTGACCAGTTTGCATTCCCACCAACAGTGGGTTAGTGTCCCTTTTTCCCCACTTCCTCACCAGCATCTGTTGTTGGTAGATTTCTGCATGTGAGCCATTCTAACTGGGGTGAGGTGAAACATTGTGGTTTGGATTTGCATTTCCCTGATGGCTAGTGATCCTGAACATTTTTTCATGTGTCTGTTGGCCATTTGGATTTCCTCTTTTGAAAAATGTCTATTGAGGTCCTTGGCCCATCTCTTAAGTGGGTTGTTTGTTTTGATGTTGTGGAATTTCTTGATCTCTTTGTAGATTCTAGTTATTAATCCTTTATCTGTAGCATAGTTTCCAAATATTTTTCCCATTCTGTCGGTTGCCACTTCACTTTCCTGACTCTTTTTTTTTAACTTTTATTTAATGAATATAAATTTCCAAAGTTCAGAATATTGATTACAATGGCTTCCCCCCATAACGTCCCTCCAACCCGCAACCCTCCCCTTATCCACTCCCTCTCCCCTTCCATTCACATCAAGATTCATTTTCGATTCTCTTTATATACTGACTCTTTTCTTTTGCAGTACAGAAACTTCTCTATTTGATGCAATCCCAATAGTCAACTTTTGCTTTGACTCTCTGTGACTCTGGGGTCTTTTCAAGAAGTCTTTGCCTGTGCCAATATCTTGCAGGCTTTCTCCAATGTTCTCTAATAATTTGATGGTGTCGGGTCATAGATTTAGGTCTTTAATCCATGTTGAGTGGATTTTTGTGTAAGGCGTAAGGTAGGGGTCTTGCTTCATGCTTCTGCACATGGAAATCCAATTTTCCCAGCACCATTTATTGAATAGACTGTCCTGCTCCAGGAATTGGTTTTAGATCCTTGATCAAATATAAGTTGGTTGTAGATGTTTGGATTGATTTCTGGTGTTTCAATTCTGTTCCATTGGTCTATCCATCTGTTTCTGTACCAGTACCATGCTGTTTTGATTACAACTGCCCTGTAGTATGTCCTGAAATCTGGTATTGTGATGCCTCCGGCTTTGTTTTTGTTGTACAAAATTGCTTTAGCTGTTCAAGATCTCCTGTGTTTCCACATGAATTTCAGCATCATTTTTTCTAGATCTGAGAAGAATGTCTTTGGTATCTTGATTGGTATCGCATTGAATCTATAAATTGATTTTGGGACAGTGGACAATTTGATGATGTTGATTCTTCCTATCCATGAGCGTGGAAGATTTTTCCATTTTTGGGTATCCTCTTCTAATTCTTTCTTTAAGATTTTGTAATTCTCATCGTAGAGATCTTTAACGTCCTTGGTTAAGTTTATTCCAAGGTACTTGATTGTTTTTGTAGCTATTGTGAATGGGATTGATCTTAGCAGTTCTTTCTTAGCCATGGCATTTCCTGTTATAACAAAGGCTGTTGATTTTTGTGCATTGATTTTATACCCTGCTACTTTACCAAACTCTTCTATGAGTTCCAGTAGTCTCTTAGTAGAGTTCTTTGTGTCCCCTAAATAAAGAATCATATCGTCTGCAAAGAGGGATAGTTTGACTTCTTCCTTCTCAATTTGTATCCTTTTAATTTCTTTTTCTTGCCTGATGGCTCTGGCTAAAACTTCCAGAACTGTATTGAATAGCAGTGGTGAGAGTGGGCATCACTGTCTGGTACCAGATCTCAGTGGAAATGCTTCCAACTTTTCCCCATTTTAAGGGATGCTAGCCTTGGGTTTTTCATACATTGCTTTGATTGTATTAAGGAATGTTCCTTCTATACCCAATTAGCTTACAGTTTTCATCATGAAATGGTGTTGAATTTTATTGAATGCTTTCTCGGCATCTATTGAGATAATCATATGGTTTTTCTTCTGCAGTCTGTTAATGTGGTGTATCACATTGATTGATTTGCAAACATTGAACCATCCCTGTGTACCAGGGATAAATACCACTTGGTCTGGGTGGATGATCTTTCTGATGTGTTGTTACATTCTATTGGCAAGGATTTTTACGTCTATGTTCATCAGGGATATTGGCCTGTGATTTTCTTTCAGTGCTGCATCTTTTTCCGGCTTAGGAATTAAGGTGATGCTGGCTTCATAGAAAGAATTTGGGAGGATTCCCTCTTCTTCGATTGTTCTGAATAGTTTGAGAAGAATTGGCGTCAGTTCTTCTTTAAATGTCTGGTAGAATTCAGCAGTGAATCCATCTGGTCCTGGGCTTTTCTTTGTTGGGAGGGCCTTTATTATTGTTTCAATTTCTGACTCAGTTATGGGTCTGTTTAGGTTTTCTGTGTCTTCATGGGTCAGTTTAGGTAGGTTGTATGTTTCCAGAAATCTATCTAGATTTCCCTATTTGCTGGCATACAACTCTTTGTAGTAATTTCTGATGATTCTTTTTATTTCCATGGTGTCTGTTGTAACATTTTCTTTTTCATCTCTGATTTTATTGATTTGGGTCTTTTCTCTTCTTTTTTTAGTTAGTTGGGCCAATGGGGTGTCAATTTTATTCATTTTTTTCAAAAAACCAGTTCTTCGCTTGGCTGATTTTTTGTAATGTTTTTGGATTCAATCCTGTTGATTTCTTCTCTGATTTTAATTATTTCTCTTCTCCTACTAGATTTGGGTCTGATTTGCTGCAGTTTCTCTGGATCCTTGAGATGAATTGAAAGATCATTTATTGGTACCTTTCCAATTTCTTGATGTAGGCACCTATTGATATAAACTTTCCTCTCAACACTGCTTTTACCGTATCCCATAAGTTTTGATATGTTGTGTTGTTATCCTCATTTACTTCCAGAAAGTTTTTGATTTCTCTTTTGATTTCTTCTATGACCCATTGTTCATTCAGGAGCATGTTGTTCAGTCTCCATGTGTTTGCATATGCTCTAGGGATTCCTGAGTTGCTGATTTCCACCTTCATTCCGCTGTGGTCTGAGAAGCTTCATGGTATGATTTCAATTCTTTTGAATTTGCTGAGACTTGCTTTATGATCTAGTATGTGGTCAATCCTAGAGAAGGTTCCAGGCACTGCTGAGAAGAATGTAAAATCTTTAAATGTAGGATTGAAAGTTCTGTATATATCTGTTAGATCCATTTGGGCTATAGTGTCGATAGTGTCTGCTATTTCCTTGTTGATCTTCTGTCTAGTTGATCTATTTCTCTCTCTCTCTGGACTCAGATGGGAAGTAATTCCACACAGCTGAGCAGAATTGAGAGCAGTTGATGTACGAAATCTGGCCCCTGTGGGTATTCATCTGCTCTACCCCAAGGACCACACAAAGGGTCTATGCAGTCCTCAGTGTGGTCTCAAATTTCTCTGCAGTCTCTCACTGGGTTGCCAAGGTTACCAAGTTTGTGTACTCCATGAGTTCTCTCGCCCACCCTCAGATTTTCACAGTCTCAGTTCATTAGCTCCACACCTTCACTAGGTCCTAACCTCCTGTTATTTCTCCCCACCAGAGTCAGGTTTTTCTGCTTGGCTGATGGCGGGCGCCACTTTACGTATGTCCAAAATGGTGCCTGCTCTTTTTCTTGTTCGGCTTTGTAAGGTGAGTGGAGAGAGAGAGGCTCGTGTCCGTGCCAGTTCCCCTTATTTATTCATTTTTTTCTCTCCTCCAGTCAGCCTGGTGAACTTTCCCCAGCAGGGCTTCAAGCCTCGTTCCCTCTAGGCTCTTTCTGCCATTTCCCTGCCAATGTCTCAGGCTACCGAGGTTTTTGTCTCACCTCCCCTTCCAGCACTGGTGTGCAGACTCCGCGGCTGGGCTTCCGAGCCATGGGTGTCCTTGCTCTCCCTGTACATCCTCCGTGTCACATCCAGTAGATCCGGAAGAGTTTCCTCTGCAATTATTTTCCCGAGCCTTTCCCTGAGACTACAGTAACTTCACCTTTATTTATTTTTTTTAACTTTTATTTAATGAATATAGATTTCCAAAGTACAGCTTATGGACTATATTGGCATCCCCCAACCCCCCGATGACTTCCCTCCCACCCGCACCCTCCCCTTTCCCGCTCTCTCTCCCCTTCCATCCATATCAAGATTCATTTTCAATTTTCTATATATACAGAAGATCAGTTTAGTATACATTAAGTAAAGATTTCAACAGTTTGCACCCACATAGAAACACAAAGTGAAATATACTGTTTGAGTACTCGTTATAGAATTAAATCTCAATGTAGAGCACATTAAGGACAGAGATCCTACATGAGGAGTAAGTGCACAGTGACTCCTGTTGTTGACTTTACAAATTGACACTCCTGTTTATGGCATCAGTAATCTCCCTATGCTCCAGTCATGAGTTCCAAGGCTATGGAAGCCTTTTGAGTTCTCCAACTCTTATCTTATTTAGACAAGGTCATAGTCAAAGTGGAGGTTCTCTCCTCCCTTCAGAGAAAGGTACCTCCTTCTTTGATGACCTGTTCTTTCCACTGGGATCTCACTCACAGAGATCTTTCATTTAGGTTTTTTTTTTTTTTTTTTTGCCAGAGTGTCTTGGCTTTCCATGCCTGAAATACTCTCATGGGCTTTTCAGTGAGATCCGAATGCCTTAAGGGCTGATTCTGAGGCCAGAGTGCTGTTTAGGACATCTGCCATTCTATGAGTCTGCTGTGTATCTCACTTCCCATATTGGATCACTCTCCCCTTTATTTATTCTATCAGTTAGTATTAGCAGGTACTAGACTTGTTTATGTGATCCCTTTGGTTCTTAGTCCTTTCATTATGATCAATGTGAACTGAAATTGATCACTGGGACTAGTGAGATGGCATTGGTACATGCCACCTTGATGGGATTAAATTGGAATCCCCTGGTAAGTAACTTCACTTTTATTAAACTATCTTTTCCTGGACTCTGGAAAACATTTTTTAAAACTTTAATGGATTAAAAAAAAGCCTTATATATATTTTTTTAAATAGATGCTTTCTTACATAAATATTTTAATTTATCTCTTCTTGGTTTTGAGAGTTTGCTTGGAAAATTGAGAGAAAATCTTACCTAGAATTACGAAATTCTTCCCTACATTTATGTGTTCAATTTATACCTCTCCTCTAAGACTCTGTCGTAATTACATATCTATTACTGTGGTCCATAGACACGGAGTTGTTGATTTGAAGAGTCAAGTCAATTTTGGGGTAACTATTCAAGCTGCTTTTCATTTACCTGGGCTGGTATTTCTACAAATCTGTCACTCAAGAACATCAGTATTTAAAATGTGTGAATAACCTCAAAGGGTGATTTCTGAATTATTCTTTTTTTCTAGCTTTCACGAATAACCAACCCAAAAATTGCTCATAGCATCAAAGGCTGAAACTTAGATCCCAGTAATGAGCCTGGAGTGTCAGGAAGTGAACAAATTACCTCTAACAGTAGTTTTTCTGGATTACTTGGCAACCTCTTCTAACAACAAATTTGAGAACCATATTTTTTAGTCTTGCCATGTGTCTTAGAGAAGCAGAAAATACCAGCCTTTTATTAATCTTGGATCTGTATCTGATGTTAAATGTAAATTGATTTTTATTGCTATTTTAATAGTTTCCCTTCTGCGTGATATTTCCACAAGAACACAAAATGGCAAACCACAGCACAGATGTTTGCCCCCATGAATTGAGCATATATGTCTTTCACGTCAGATAACAGTTCCTCAAGAAAGTGTCAACAAGTATATTTTTATATTAAAAAAATAGCCGACTTCTTTCTTGGCTAAAACAAAATTGAAGCCCTTAGTAAAATTAACATGGCTGAGGCTAGTCTAATCTATCTCTGAGTTCATCTTAAAAAAAAAAGCTTAAATGGCTAGTATGTTCAAAGATTAAACCAGAGAATACCATACCTGCCACTGACATCTAAACTGAAGATCTGAAGCATGATTTTTCTGTTTCCATGCTTTCTCCATCTCTTGTTCTAAGAGGCCTGCCCCTGAATTGCATCATGTTTTGCATGTTTAAATTCCTTTTCCCGTGAGTAGAAATGTTATTTTGTCTTACGCAACTTCTCCTTACTTTTAAGTGTCCAAATTTCTTCAGCATACATGATTCCTTCTATATGATTTGCTGGACCACCTGAGGATGATTAGAACCTACTGGATTAGTTGATCACAGAACATCAAACCCATTTCCATCTCCTGAGTTAATAAAAGCTGATATTTGTTGAGAGCTACTATAAGCTAAGTGCTACATTCAGTACTTTGTAAATTTTCTTTTATTTAATGCTGCATAAATATATCTTCCTTCTACTTTATAGATAAGAAAGCAATACAGCCCCTAAGAAACTTTCTCAAAGTTAAAAAGATGGTAGGCAAAAGAACCAGACCATATTTCACATAATTTCATTGTAGAGAAATATACCTATTCAACTGTGAGAAAATTGTCCCTTATTGTTTACTAGCAGTTTAAGATGATTTTTTATTTCATCAACTTATAAACAAAAAATACAGTACTCTTATATTAATCATTAGTAATTCAAATCTTTGAGAAACCAGATTTTATAGTATTTTTAAGTTTATTTTTGAGAGGAGGACAGAGAGAGAGAAAGTGATTGAGATTGATTCCTCATCTGCAGGTTCACTCCCCAGATGCCTGCAATAACTAGGGTTGGGTCAGCCTGAAGCCAGGAGCCAGGGATTTCACCCAGGTCTCCCATGTGAGTGATGGAGAATCAAGTACTCAGGTACTTGAGCTATTATCTCATGCCTGCCAGGTGCACAATAGCAAGAAGCTGGATTGGAAATGGAGGTGGGACTTGAACTGAGGCACTCCAATATGAAATCCAAGTGTCCTGACCAGTGGCTTAACCCAGTGCCACAATACCTGCCTGAAGACATTACACTATTAACCTTCATTATAACAATTAAATTAGACTACCTATTGTATTCTCTCTCCCCAAAGGGGAGATTGGATTCTGAATTGTATCAAATTTCATAAAATCATTAGGTTTCCTGGGCATTTACAAATTGGAGACATACTTACAGTAGAATTAATTCCAATAATGCCTTCAAATGTTTGTTAACATTAATAGACTATTGGTAATTTAGCTAATTGTTTAAGTAGTTGTGGGTCAAGTATTCAAACTTGAGCTTATAAAGCAGTTTCCTTAGCTGATATGATTTGACCATATAGGGAATTCTCTTAAAGGAAAATGAAATAATAAAGATGATTTTCCACTCCTCTATAAACTTTAGTAGACCACTGTGATACATATTGTTCTAATATTCTACACTGCCACATGTGTTTAAGAGAATTCATTCACATACAAAGTTATTTATTGTATCCCAAATACAATCTTAGGTGCAAAGGCTATAAAAGGTAAATAAATTGTGGTCTCTGTTTGTGCAATCTCCTTTACCATAGAGACAGCAAGATCAAAAAGAGTGACAGCAATTAAGATACAAACCAAAGGCAAGAAAGATTGAAGAAGTTAATGTGAAGAAGGCAATAAAAAAATCATATCTGATTGTATGATACAAACAAGTGAAAGACCACCCCCACGTTTTGAGCTTAGTCATCCAATAAGTATTTATATAATTTCTACCATGGGGGCTGGTGCTGTGGTGCAGTGTGTTAAAGCCTTAGCCTGCAGTGCCAGCATCCCATATGGGTGACAGTTTGGATCCCAGCTGCTCCACTTCAGATCCAGCTCCCTGCTAATGTGCCTGGGAAAGCAGAGGATGGCCCAAGTACTTGGGCCCTTGCACCCGCATGGAAGACCAGGAAGAAGCTTCTGGCTCCCAGCTACAGATCAGCTCAGCTCTAGCCATTGTATCATTTATGGAGTGAACCAACAGATGGAAGACCTCTCTCTCCCTCTCTCCCTCTCTCTCTCTCTCTCTCTCTCTCTCTCTCTCTCCATCTTTCTTTCTACCTCTCTCTGTAACTCTTTCAAATAAATAAAATGAATAATTAAATAATAATAATAATAATTTCTACCATGTCCAAGCATGGTTCTAAATACTGCAGAGGCTGTTACTACCCCAAATGTATTACCTCTTCCCCCTGTACAGAGAAAATAAACATATTTTTGAAAAAAAAATGCCAATTAGAGAGATAAACACAATGAAGAAAATAAAGCAGAGTGAGTGGGGGCTACCTTAGATGGAGTGGTTAGAAAAAAAGTCTTTCTGAACGGGCCACCAAAGAAGGAGGTACCTTTCTCTCTAGGGAGGAGAGAACTTCCACTTTGACTATGACCTTGTCTAAGTAAGATCGGAGTTGGCGAACTCAAAATGATTCCATAGCCTTGGCAACTCATGACAAGAGCCTAGGGAGATTACTGATAGCATAAACAAGAGTGTCAACTGTTAAATCAACAACAGGAGTCACTGTGCATTTACTCCTCATGTAGGATCTCTGTCCTTAATGTGTTAGTCAATGTGAATTAATGCTATAACTAGTACTCAAACAGTTCTTTACACTTTGTGTTTCTGTGTGGGTGCAACCTGCTAAAATCTTTACTTAATATATACTGAATTGATCTTCTGTATATAAATAGAATTGAAAATGAATCTTGATGTGAATGGGATGGGAGAGGGAGCAGGAGATAGGAGGGTTGTGGGTGGGAGGGAAGTTATGGGGGGGGAGCCATTGTAATCCAAAAACTGTACTTTGGAAATTTATATTTATTAAATAAAAGTTAAAAAAAAAAGAAAAAAAAAGAAAGTCTGTCTAAGTAGTTTACACTTGAATTGACCTGAATATTAAAAACCACCCCACCACAAGCAGATTTAGGCACAAACCTTTCCAAGTCATGGAATAGCAGTTGTAAAGATGCTTGAGACCTAATGATCTAGGCTTCTACAAGAAGACATAAGCTAATGTGGATGGAGTTCAGTGAGCCCTGAAGGGAATAGTAAGAAATAGGAGTATGTGGCAGTGCCTTGAATGCTGTATTACCTTAATACCTGACGGCTTCTAGTGTCAGGCCACCAGGTTAAGGGCTGGGTTTCTTGCATGCCTAATATGAATATTTGGGTTAAAAACAACATAGAGAAAAGCAAAAAAAAATAAAAATAAAAAGCCAGCACCGCGGCTCACTAGGCTAATCCTCCGCCTTGCGGCGCCGGCACACCAGGTTCTAGTCCCGGTCAGGGCGCCGGATTCTGTCCCGGTTGCCCCTCTTCCAGGCCAGCTCTCTGCTGTGGCCCAGGAGGGCAGTGGAGGATGGCCCAAGTACTTGGGCCCTGCACCCCATGGGAGACCAGGAGAAGAACCTGGCTCCTGGCTTTGGATCAGTGCGGTGCGCCGGCCGTGGCGGCCATTGGAGGGTGAACCAACGGCAAAGGAAGACCTTTCTCTCTGCTTCTCTCTCTCTCACTGTCCACTCTGCCTGTCAAAAAAAAAAAAAAAAAAAAAAAGGTGGGAAAAGCTTTGGCCCAGTGGTTGACACTACTTGGGATGCCAGCATCCCATATCAGAGTCCCTGCTAATGTATACCCTGGGTGCCTACAAGTGATAGCTCTAATTATTAGGCCCTTGACACATATGGGATACTTGGATTGCATTCCTGCCAGTAAAGTAAACAAATAAACGAATGTTTAAAAGCGTACTAATCAGGCCACAAAAAGTATGACTATATAAGACTCTGAGATTTTTTTTTTGTTTTAAATGCCTATTCAATCTTCATATCAGCAATATACAAATAAGGAAATAATTTCTCTGACTTTTCCTGTATGTATATTCCTGCACTTAGAAACATGAAATTTCAGATTTAAAAAGAAAATGTGTTTTTTCTACTGAGCGACTAGAATTAGAGTGTGATAGAAACTTGTTTACAGCCCCATTGGTAGCAGTCACCAATAAGCAATTCCTTTGAGCCTTCTAACCAAAAGATTGTGTTCCAGACTCATTAGTTACGATGACTGTAATGCAGATTTATCTCATTAAAGATTATTTATTTCCTTTGAGAAATTGTCCCTTTTTGTCTTGAGATGTTATCTGAAAACTTGAAATAGGCAGCATTAAACTGTCACTATGGGGTAAAATTTCGAAGTGGTGTTTGGAATTTGCCAGTATGAGTCCCATTAACTTCAGGGAAAATCTGCAGTTAAACTGCTGCACATGGTTTTGAAAATGTTCTACAGTATGTCTTTGTGGTGCCTTTTTTTATTTTTAATAAAATCAGCACACAGCTGATTGCAGTATTTAAGAATGTGGATAAAGTACTGTGCAGTAGGAGTCTTTTAAAATTAGATTTTAAAGCTTCATTGCTGTTAAGAGTCACAACAACAATATAAATACATCTTTAATTCTCCAAAGAGCACCTTCTGTAAAGGAATTTGGAGCTCTGTTGGAATACGGAGCTCATAAAGCAGTACCGTGTCCCTCTGAGACATTGTTTATCTCACTCATAGATGGAAAAATTGAGGCACCATGAAGTGGGAGTGCTTTGTCTTCAACCCGTAAGTCAGCAGTGCAGCTAGGAATAGAACACTAGCTTCCCCATAGCTCACTGCTCTGAAGCACTGACTCTTGTTAAAGTCAACTTTAATTACAGCATAATCCGTTTAATCTACACGTGGAAGAATGACGAGGGAACAGGAGAAATGCATTCATTAACGGGTTCGTGGGAGAACATGTTACACAGATTAGCAACTTTCTTTTTGGGGATCCAGGTTTTCAGCATTTTCTAGATCTAGAAGTTGCCTGCTTCTAAGAAAGAGATTGTCCTAATTCTATTGGCCATGGTTACTCTTTAGCTTCCTCTATTTGAACCATAAGGTTCCACTTGAAAATGCTGCAAAAATAAATCATTACTTTAATGCTAACTAACTTGGTTTGATTATCATATTCTGAATACATTTGTGGAATTAACACAGTGTATACCATAAATGAGTACAATTAAAATGATATAATAAATACAATAATAAAAACATCATGGGAGGAAAAGTTCCTGATTTCCCTTTGCATCCGTTCTGGATTAAAAGAAAGAACTACAGGGGCCAGTGTTGTGGCGCAACAGGTTAAGCTGCCACTTGCAACACAGACATCCCACACCAGAGTGCCAGCTGGAGTCCCAGCCACTCCATTTCTGATCTAGCTCCCTGCTAATGCACTTGGGAAGGCCAAAGAAAATGGTTCAAGTACTTGGTCCCCTGCCAACGACATAGGAGACCAGCATGGAGTTCCTGGGTCTTGGGTTTGGCCTGGCCCAATCGTGACTGTTATGGCCATTTGGGGAGTGAACCAACAGATGGAAGGTATCTCTCTCTTTTTCTCTTCTCTTTCTCTCTCTCTCTCTGCCTAGAATGTTTCATGCAACTTGATATGTTATCCCTCTTAGTATTTTTTTTGTTTGTTCTACTTAATACTTTTGGTTAAATACTGTAATCAATACACAATTCTTCTTAAGTGCTGAAACTTAACTGAAAAGTGATCACTGTTAAATATAAGAGTGGGAATAAGAGAGGGAAGAGTTGTGCAATTTGGGACATGCTCAAGCTGAATTACATCAAACGGTAGAGTTAGAAACATACCAGGGGATTCCAATTCAGTCCCATCAAGGTGGCATGTACCCATCCCATCTCACTAGTCCCAGTGAAGAATTTCTATTCACAATTGATCATAATGATAGGACTAAGAACAAAAGGGATCACATAAACAAGAATAGTGTCTGCAAATACTAGCTGATAGAATCAAAAAGGGAGAGAACGATCCAACATGGGAAGTGAGATACACAGCAGACCCATAGAATGGTGGATGTCCTAAACAGCACTCTGGCCTCAGAATCAGCCCTTAAGGCATGCGGATCCGGCTGAAAAGCCCAGGAGAGTATTTCAGGCATGGAAAGCAAAGACACTCTGGAAAAAAAAAAAAAAAAAAAAAAAAAAAAAAAAACCTAAATGAAAGATCTCTGCGAGTGAGATCCCAGTGGAAAGACGAGTCATCAAAGAAGGAGGTGCCTTTCTCTGAAGGGAGGAGAGAACTTCCACTTTGACCATGGCCTTGTCTAAAAATTATCAGAGTCAGTGAACTCAGGGGGCTTCCATAGCCTTGGCAGCTCATGACAAGAGCCTAGGGTGATTACTGAGGCCATAAACAAGAGTGTCAATTTGTTAAGTCAACAATAGGAGTCACTGTGCACTTACTCCTCATGTAGGATCTCTGTCCTTAGTGTGCTGTACATTGAGATTTAATGCTGTAACTAGTACTCAAACAGTATTTTTCCCTTTATGTTTCTGTGTGGGAGCAAACTGTTGAAATCTTTACTTAATGTATGCTAAACTGATCTTCTGTATATAAAGAGAAATGAAAATGAATCTTGATGTGAATGGAAGGGGAGAGGGAGTGGGAAAGGGGAGGGTTGCGGGTGGGAGGGACATTATGGGGGGGAAGCCATTGTAATCCATAAATGTACTTTGGAAATCTATATTCATTAAATAAAAGTTTAAAAAAAAAAGAAAGTAAATTACATCTATACTAACATGTTTTGTTTTGTTTTGTTTTTTTTATTGACAGGCAGAGTTAGACAGTGAGAGAGAGAGAGACAGAGAGAAAGGTCTTCCTTTTTCCGTTGGTTCACCCCCCAAATGGCTGCCACAGCTGGCGCACTGTGCCAATCCGAAGCCGGGAGCCAGGTGCTTCCTCCTGGTCTCCTATGTGGGTGCAGGGCCCAAGGACCTGGGCCATCCTCCACTGCCCTCCCGGGCCACAGCAGAGCTGGACTGGAAGAGGAGCAACCGAGACAGAATCTGGTGCCCCGACCGGAACTAGAACCCGGGGTACCAGCGCCACAGGCAGAGGATTAGCCAAGTGAGCTGCGGCGCCGGCCTCTAACATATTTTATTTTCATAGAAAAAGTATGTTTCTGCTTTTCGATGAAATTATGTTAATAAGCAGAGTTCTTAAACTTTATATTTTACCAGTTGGTTCAATAAACACATGAAAATATAGCCCATTAAGGAATAGTTCTTCATGCTCTGATAAATGAATGTAAATTTGATGTTTACATAGGTGAAATGTTGAGAGACCAATTAATATAAAAAGCCAATATTATACAAAATCCTTAAGGACCTTACTTAAATCTAACTTTACTATGCAGGAAATCTTTATTCAATCAAACTTTCCCGAGACCAATACTAATTATGCTTCCCTCCTAAAGGATACACAGAATCACATTAGTTAGCACATCAAAATATGACTCCAACAGGATGAAATGTTTAAAATGGCCACCAAGCCAAACAATGCTTTGTAGTGAGTTGAGCCCATTGTCCTTGGTTCTCATTTGGCCTAAAAAGAGCTAATTTGTTCTTCTTCATCCCACACCTCTTAGAAAGCCCACTATTCTTGAAATTAAGAATCTTCCTAGTCTTAAACCTGAGATATCTGAGCCTTAAATTTGAGACTTCTCTCTTAAACCCTATTTAATGTTTCCCAGTGGATCTTCCAGCAAAACTAATGTAAGAGTCATTTTCTAAAAAAAAAAAAAAAAAAAAAAGGAACAACTTCATGGGTTTCTACTTCATAGTCGCTCTGGTTATAAGCTATTTTGAGACAACTAATCACTCATTTGCAAAAAGATAAAGTTAGATCCATATTATATTCCAAGATATAAACCCCAATTAATTAAATATTTAAGTTAAATAAAACCAGGGGCCGGCGTGGAGGGCCCGTGGATTAAGCTGCCATCACCTGAAACACCAGCAACCCATATGAACACTGGCTGGAGCCCCAGCTACTCCACTTCCTATCCAGCTCCCTACTAATGTGCCTGGGAAAACACTGGCGGATGACCCAAGTGCCTGGACCCCTGACACCCACGTAGGAGATCCAGATGAAGCCCCTGGCTCCTGTGTCAGCCTGGTCCAGAACCGGCCATTGTGGCCATTTGGGTAATGAACCAGTGAATTGAATTTCTCTTTCTCTCTTTCCCTGTAACTCTCTGCCTTTCCAATAAATAAATAAATAAATGTTTTTTAAAACATAAATAAAACTATAAAATACTGGGCAGCAGAGATGAATAAATTATCTTATACTGGAACCAGGAACTAATTATGACTAAAAGTACAGAAGAAAGTAGTGATGAGCTACGCTACACTTAATAAAAGAATGGGACTAACACTGTGGCACAGCAGGTAAAGCTGCTGCCGGCAGTGCTAGCATCCCAAATAGGCACCAGTTCAAGTGCCAGCTGCTCCATTTCTGATCCAGCTCTCTGCTATGGCCTGGGAAAGCAGTAGAAGATGGCCCAAGTCCTTGGGCTCCTGCACCCAAGAGGGAGACCCAGAAGAAGCTCCTGGCTCCTGGCTTCAAATCAGCTCAGCTCTGGCTGTCGCAGCCATCTGGGGAGCAAACCAGCAAATGGAAGACCTTTCTCTCTCTGCCTCTGCCTCTTTGTAACTCTGCCTTCCTCATAAATAAATAAATCTTTTAAAAAAAGAATACTGTATGATAAACAAAATTAAACAAGTCAAAAGACAAATGTGGAATAACTCATATCAGAGATAAAATACTAATCATCTTAAAATATAAGAAACACTTGAAACCAAGAAAAATCCAACAACCCGTTAGAAGATAAGAGATAGGAAATGAATATGAATAAAGTGATTGTATAAAAAAAGAAATATGCCTCTTAAACATACACAGCCTGAGTCACAGAAAAGGAAATACAGATGATGACATTTTCTTACCTACAATATTGGCAAAATCTACCACTGGCACACGATTTTAGTGAGTTTGTGAAGAAATAGACACTTCGCAAAGTGATATCTGTCTTCTGGAGTGCAAAGTGACATCACTCTTAGGGAAGAGTGTCAGCATCTACTAAAATTTTACAAGCATTTACTCTTTAACCCAGGAATCCTACTTCCTATTAGGTTCTGGCAATTTTAGTCAATGTTCACCATGCTGAATAAACTAAGACATCCGCACAATAGAAGATAATGAAGATCCTTCTATTCAACCACAGAAGGGTTCCAGGATAAGTTAAATAAAAGAAAAAAGAAACATCCTGCAATACTGCGTATTCAATGTGCTGCTTTTTTGTAGAATAAAAAAAAGAAAAATAAGAGGGTATATCCATATTGCTTGTATTTGTAAAATAAACATTGGAAGAAGTTTTAAAAGTAAAAAGAATTTAAGTGTTCACCCAAAAGTCAGTGGTGGGGACAAAGTGACAGGAAACAAGGGCAGGAGGTAGATTTCTCAGTATGCACTTCTTTATGTCATTTCAGTATTTAAAGCATGTAAATATGTTAACTGTTCAAACAGTAAAAAAAAGAACTACTACCTGGTACCAATTAATCACAGTTTAAATGTTGACTATTATTTTCTTTGCATAGCACTGTTAGGGTAGATAGATCTGTCCATATGATATACAATTGTATTTTTGTCATTGCAAAGAAAGATAATGCCAAAGATAAGTTACTGTAGGAATTTTGTGTGAATGCCCTCATTTCAAGGCTAAAGTACATAGGATACCATTTTTAAATCTTTTGAACTGTATTCCAAAATGTGTTTTATGATGTTTTTCTATATTTACCTTCCATATATTTCCTTCATTTTTAATTTTTAATCTTTCCTTGGAATTTACATTGTAAATTCTCAGAGAACTGCCCAAGAAAATGAAATGAAATAATGCAAGCATGGAAAGTGCTTAGCATAGTGCCTGGCATGTAATAACACTTGGTGGTGGCAAACCAATCATAAAAGCAATGGGTTCAGTGTAACCCGTGATCAGTCCTAGAGCTGGTGAATACAACCCAGGAAAAATTTTCAGCTCAGTAATTCTCAACTCTTTGTATGGCTTCACTGATTATTTTTCCTCAGACTGTCTTCATTAATGCTGCATTCCTAGAATTTGAGAATTCACGTATCTTACATAAGAATGAAATTTACTTTAATGGGAGAAGGAGGCAGTAAGAACCAAGCTAGGTGCTTTTGAGTCTTAGAGTTCTTTAGATATAACAAATACATGATTTCAGCAATGGTGTGAATGGTGCCTAAAGGATGTTGGATCAATTGGAGGGGAGAGGGCGGGGTTAAGGCCTCATTTTTGACTAGTTGTTAATCATAACTTAACCTATGTTTCTGCTAAGAGGGCTTCCCTGGTCCATTAACTAGGTTAACTGTCCCTACAGCATTCTCTTATAATTCTCCTATCATAACATCAGTCACCCATGATCATGCTTACTCTCTTCAGTGTTTTCTGTGGCAACTGTACTTTCTTTCACCTCTGTGCAGATGGAGAGCGACTCTCTTGTCCACATCATGCATGCTCCACCCATGCCCAATACTGTTATATACCCACATCCTAGAAGCTTCTGGCCACAATGAAAGTGTATTGACTGTATTTCTTTCAAAAAAAATCAGTAAATTGAACACTAGTGTATATTCACATGAGGAACTTAACCCGTCCCCATCACAACCCCTGTATGCACAATGTAACAATAACACATTCAACATGAACAAATGAAGAAAAAATTACAGCAATTATCCATGCAATGCAAGGTGAAATTGGCACTCAGTTATCAGGAGTTTTCAGAATAACTTTTGCCTGAATATGTTGTCTAATTGCTTCAGTTCTCTAATTTAATCTGATCATGTGAACATGATTATATTTTTAATACAATGCTTATTGTACATACTTGTGACTGTAGACTTTTTTACAAGAGGCTCCTCTACTCCTCTACTGCCCTTTTTCAACTTTTTTACTTCTGTCTTTGCAAAATGTTTTAAATATTTGATTTTAGCCCCTACCACAGGCTCCAAATCTGCACTTGGAATTTGGAGATCAAAGTAACTGTAGCTAATCCTTAGTACACTTGCCATCTTGTGACTTAAGAATTCATCTCTTATCAAGTTTCTGTGGTTTCTTGAAGTATTTACTGGTTACAATGTTAAAATGTGCACATCTGAAACTATTTTTGAATTATATTTCCCTGATACTTTTCCATATTTAGTTGATGGGAAAATATCGTGTTCCAGAGTGATGTTGAACTCCACTATGTATCTCCAGCTACTTTATGAAGGATTTTTAGGTTGTATCATCACATGTTTTCAATAAACATTGTTTTTTTCTTCTCCTTTACATAGAGCATGTCTTACTCAAAAAGCTCATGATAATAGAAAATGAATCAATAATGAACAGAAAGCCCAAAGAAGGATGTTTTTCCTCATGGCTTTAGGATTTTTTATAAGACAATGTGCCTCACAATCAAGACTTCAGCTTTGGGAGGCAGTTACCATGACTTTTAATCCTGTCTGTAGAAGTAATTTACTGCACTATCTTGTTCAAGCCTTTCTGGGACACTATTTCTGTTCTTTTATGCACAGATTAAAAACAGCAAAACATTTTGTAGGATTCATAAACAGTAACACAGGAAAGCAAATATGAAATCAGGAAGTCATTTTGAAAACTGTTCTTTACTGCCCAAATTTGGGCAAGGATTTTATAAATAAAGAAGAGACTTAGATGCATAATTAAATGTGATACAGTTGGTTAATAATCCTGCCAAAAATATAAATAGATACAATGGATCTATACAACAGACCTGCAAGTAGGATTTTTTAAATTACAATGACTGTCAGGTATGTATTTGTGGCTTATATTTACTCAAATTTGTTCCTTTAAAGCACTATCTTTTCACTCCTTGCAGAAGGAAAAGCCCATTTTCACACCCCAGTGTTCATCCCTTAGGATCAGCCAAGTGCCTGAATTGTATCCATTTCCTATTTCTCAAAATAAGAAATTGTTCATTGAAAAGATTAAGAGAGCCAGGTGAACCAGGTAATTCTCCATTTCCCCAGATACTGCTTAAAATGAATTCCCATCCGTAGATGTTCTTTGCTTAGTGACATTTGAGCTCAAGCTCCAAGTAGCAGAGTCTAGTTAAAGAACTTCCTGAAGTTCATTTTAGTAGTCGATGATAACCAATCAGAACCTGCATATCATCTGAAAATAAGCATGAAGTTTCTCAAGGAAAAATTACATATCCCAACACTTCTAAACGTAACTAGCTTCCAAGATTCAAAGAGTTACTATCATTCAACTGCTGAGAGTAAGTGCAAAAAAGGAAAATTGAAAGTACAGTATGTGTTTTTACTCTGTAAATTTAAACCTGTAATGACATCAATTGCTTGTCGGTGTATAAACATTCAAGTTATGACTCTGAGTGAGAAAGCTGAGCATTGGATTTCATCATAGGATGTTAGGGGATTTCCAGCAGAGGTTTCAACTTTGATCATTCATTACTGGAAATCCAAATCTTTTTTTAGATCTATAGTCAAATACTGGTATGGGGCTCTGTTTAAGAACCGAAACTGACCACAGCTTGGTCATTTGGTATGGATTAAAATATGTGCTTGAAAAAGGAAAGTAGGTGCTTGATCTGAGGCCATCAAAGCACAAAACCGCTGCTTCTAAAACCTGTTCTTGTCCTTTCTATCTAAAAGAACATAATATAAAGCCACTGGGTCACTAAAACATGTTCTGAATCATCCAAAAATGCATGTGAGTTTTCGTTTCTTGTTTTTGAAGACTGACGGAATCACACCTAGGTAATTTACTCAAGCTACTACAGTGTGCCTTAAATAGGATGCGATTGCTTCCTACACATAGCTAAGGACTCTCAGGGGGACAAATGCTTCTTTCCTGTTTTATAAATACAGAAACACAGCATTCTTACATCCTCCAGTTTGCAACCCAAGTCCAAAATTAAATCTTTGTGATCACATTTTGAAGCAATCATTTCAGTAGATTACTGACAGTGGAGAAGATTACTCCTACAGCCTTAAAAATAAATTTAAAAATAAACAAAAAACAAAAATACTGTTGCATGATTCTATATTTCTGATGTCGCCACTCAACTCCAGCCTCATTCACTTTATGCAAGATGTCTGACAGACATAAAATTAACAAGCCTAAAACCCAGCTGTTAATTTTGCCCCTCAAATAGCAGGTCCTCTTTTTTCTTCACCTTAGAAAGAATTCCCCCATCCTAGTAAATAACACTTTGTGTACCCAGTTGCTCAGACCAAAAACCCTTAAGTCTATCTTAGACTCCCTTTTTTTTAATCCGCATTCAACAATCCTCCTTCAGCAAATCTTGACCTCTCCACCTTCACACCCTGTCCCAAATCTAACACCCTTTTGGCTCTTTCTGCACTTCACCTCTCATAACGCCGTTCTCACCTTTTGTCCAGACCACAGCAGTGGCTTCTTCACTGGCTCTCCAGCTTCCTCCCTGCCCCCTATTGATCTGCTTGCCAAAAGCAACCAAAATGAGCTTATAAAATACCCTACCCTAAACCCTTCCATGACTGCCATTACACTTAAAGGGCATCTAAAGCTGTAATCAAAGCCATGCTGACCTGGCTGGAGCCCACCCTTCTCCTTCTTCAGACCCAAGCTAACTTGGTTGACTTGCCTCCCATAAACACATTGGCCATATATTATCACCTCAAGGTCCTTCCATGTTTTCCCTGGAATACTTTCCCTTTAGCTATGATCATGGCCAGTGCTTCACTTCATTAGGTCCCAGCTCAAATGTCATTTTTTCCGAGAAGGTTTCCCCAACTCTGATCATCCCTGTTCAGATAAAACCACTTGCCTCTCTGTGACTTCATTCCATCCTACTTTGTATTTCTGTAGGACATTATATCCTGTACTTATTTTTAATATCAGCCTACCCCAGCTGGACTTAAGCCACATAATGGCAGAAATAAATTTTTTCTGTTTTATTCACTTTTCTCTATCATCAGTTCTTGGCTCATAGCAAACGTGTAACAAAAAAACATTTGTTTAATGACTAAATGAATTGCATTAACACTTAAGAAAAATTCTTACCAAAGCACTGCCACTCATGCTTCATAATTAAACCAATGTCCAAGTTAAATAATGTACCACTTAGAATTTTGATATTCTGCATTTTAGAAAGGATTCTTGACACTTTTCAGTTCAATCCATCTCCTTTTAATGATATGGAAACCAGCCCGGAGATTAGTGATGATAAAGTGGGATAACTGCAGAACTGATAGTTAAATCAGTACTAGTTCAGTGTTCTTTATACTTGCATACTTTATAATCTATGTTTCTTTTGGAAGTTAGAAGTCTGTATACACATGAGAATCCAGTGAAACCGTAAAATTTCAATTCCTGTTTGACTTGCTGATCTGTTGGCAATACATCTAGCACATGATATACATGGACACTAAAAGAATTATAAAATTTACTGAAAATCAGCCATTTATAAGTAGCTATATTCATTATTCTTCATAATACTTTATCTCTTAAAATTTCACATTTAAGCTTATTGACAGCCTACATCCGTATTTACTGGTCTTTCTATTAGACAAAATTCACCAAAACAGAAACATAGGAAGAAATGTAAGCATTCTGGAATCACATTTGAGCTTGATTCTTGGCTCCAGTTACTGGCTAAATGACTTTGGTTAATATTCTTGAACTTTCTTAGTACCCCTTTACTGTCTATAAAAAGGTGTGTGTGTGTTTTCAAAATATTTTCTTTAGGTTGAGAAGTTAGCATGATACCAGGTACACTAAGGTACACTACAGGCATTATATGTAGTATCTCTTTTAATCCTTTCAGTAGTTCTGAGAAAAATAGTTCTATCCTCTATTTGCAGGTGAAAACTCCAGAGGTCAACAAGATTAATAGGCTTGAGGTCACATAAATGGGAAAGGACAGAACTAGGAACCTCGGAGCTGTCCCACATGAAGTCCACACTGTTAACCTCTGTGCCTCCTTTGAGGGCTATTTTGGGGAAGTAATGAAATACAGTCTGTGAACTGAGCACCCTTCATAGCCCTGTATCTCAGAGATACTCAACAAATGTTGCCTGCTTCCCTTCTCTTTCCCTGCCATTGACTAAATAAATTATCTCTCCAATGCACTAATCTTCCCGGGACATAGTGGCTCCTTTTAAATAAATAATCATTCTCCCTTTTCTCATTATATGCTTATTGTACACCATTTAAACAAATGATACAAACAGAGAAAGAGACTAAATTTCACAAATAATACCACCAACCAAAGGAATCACTATTCACATATAGATACATGTACTTGTAGCATTTATTTTTGCATATACAAATACACAATCCTCTTGGTGGGGAATTGAAATACTTATTATTTACTTATTTAACTCCCGCAACAACCCTGTTGCACACATATTTTTATTATCATCATTTTAATATTTTAAAAAAATGGAGGCACAGAGAGGTTCAGTAACTGCTCCCAAGTAACTCAGTAGAGGCAGACCTAGAGTTGGAACTCAAGCAGATGAACTCCACAGCCCACGCTTTGAAAAGGATATGCCATATTCTTTTTGTTTACTCTGCTTTTATTGGAAATCTAGGTTGGTTCTAATTTTTATATTATTATTGATGCTATAATAAGCATGCTGATGCAAATGTTTGTTGACAATGTCTGTCTAAAATTTTTTTCACTAGCATAAATATCTAGAATTATAGTTACTGAAATAATAGTTTTTCATTCTGTTAATACTTTTGATAGACATTGCCAAGTTGCTCACTTCCCCCTCCAGAAAACTATACCATTTTACCCTTACTGAAAATCTTCATGAAGGTGTTTTTTCTCCTCCTACATGCAATACTATACATTTTAAATTTTGTCAGTGTGATAGAGTGAAATGATACCTTACTCCTATTTTAAATTTCTTTTTTTTATTTTTTTTTTAACTTTTATTTAATGAATATAAATTTCCAAAGTACGACCTATGGATTACAATGGCTTCCCCCCCATACCGTCCCTCCCACCCACAACCCTCGCCCCTCCCACTCCCTCTCCCCTTCCATTCACATCAAGATTCATTTTCGATTATCTTAATATACAAAGATCAGCTTAGTATACATTAAGTAAGGATTTCAACAGTTTGCTCCCACACAGAAACATAAAGTGAAAAATAATAGATGATTTTTTAAATGATGATGAAATCAGATCAGACCTATTGTCATGTTTAATCCCAGTGAGAGTCTAGTTGGGAATTGATTATTTCTTTTTTTTTTTTTAACAGAAGATCAGTTTAGTATGCATTAAGTAAAGATTTCAACAGTTTGCACCCCCATAGAAACACAAAGTGTTTCACATATTTTTGGTCATTTTTATGCTTCCTAGGGGAAATTTGTGTTTACTCCTTCTGTCCAATGTTTTACTTTTTTAAAATTTTCTTTAAGTAATACAAGTTTTGTGTATTTCATATATACAGATTTAGGAACATAGTGATACTTCCTCCCTGCCCTCCCTCCCCCAGTGCTTTAACTCTTCTTCCTCCTCCCTCTCCCATCCCCACTCTTAATTTTTACAAAGATATATTTCAGTTTACTTAATGATCGTAAAGTTAACCCTACACTAAGTAAAGACTTTTACACTAAATAAAAGAGTCCCACAAATAGTATGAAGAAAAAAAAATTGTTCCTCAATGGAAGAGACAAGGGTAGTAAATGGTCATTGAATCTCAAAATGTCTATTTCACTCTAATACATTACATTTTGATACTCTTAGTTAACTTATATCAGGGAAAACATAATATCTGCCTATTTGATCTGGCTTATTTCACTAAGTATAATGGTTTACGTTTGTGTTCATCTTGTTGCAAAAGACAGGATTTATTTTTTAACAGCTGAGTAGTACCCATCAGGTATATATACCATGATTTCTTTAACCAGTCAACAGTTGATGAACATTTGGGTTGATTCTTTATCTTAGCTATTGTGAATTATGCTGCAATGAACATGGGGTACAGATAACTCTTTCAGATGCTGATTTCTTTTGGTTTGGATAAATTCCCAGAAGTGAGAAGGCTGGATCACATGGTAGGTCCATATTCAGCTTTCTGAGGTATCTCCATACTGTCTTCCACAGTGGCTGCACCACTTTACATTCCCACCAACAGTAGACTAGGGTACCTTTTCTCCACATCCTCACCAGCATTTGTTGCTTGTTGATTTCTATATGAGAATCATTCCAACTGGAGTGAGGTGAAACATCATTATGATTTTGATTTGCATTTCCCTGATGGCTAGGGAGCCTGAGAATTTTTTCAAGTGTTGATTGGCCATTTGCATTTTCTGTCTTTAAAAATGCCTGTCCAAGCCCATTTCCCATTTCTTAACAGGATGTTTGTTTTGTTGTTGTTGAATTTCCTGAGCTCTTTATAGATTCTGTATGTTAACCCTTTATCAGTTGCATAGTCTGCAAATATTTTCTCTCATTCTGTGGTTGCCTCTTCA
This sequence comes from Oryctolagus cuniculus, assembly GCF_051225735.1. Lineage (NCBI taxonomy): Eukaryota > Metazoa > Chordata > Mammalia > Lagomorpha > Leporidae > Oryctolagus > Oryctolagus cuniculus. Next base: position 99,339,959 of record NC_142871.1, on the reverse strand, counting down.
CTTTCTTGAGTGTTTCTTTTGCAGTAAAGAAGCTTCTCCGCTTAATGCATTCCCATTTGTCAATCCCATTTGGCTTTGATTGCCTGTGCTTCTGAGGTCTTTCCCAAGAACTATTTGCCTACACCCTTGTCTTGCAGAGTTTCCCCAATGTTCTCTAAAACTTTCATTGTATCAGGTCATAGATGTAGGTCTTTGATCCATTTTGAGCAGATTTTTATGTGAGGTCTAAGATAAAGGTCTAGTTGTATCCTCCTGCATGTGGAGATCCAATTTTCCCAGCACCATTGTTAAAGAGACTGTGCTTGCTTCAGGGATTAGTTTTAGCTCCTTTGTCAAAGATAAGTTGGTTGTAGATGCATGGATTGATTTCCAGAGTTTCTATTCTGTTCCATTGGTCTACACATCTGTTTTGTGACAATGCCAGGCTGTTTTGATTAAACTGCCCTGTAGTATGTCTTGAAATGGGTATTGTGATGCCTCTGGTTTCTCGTTGTTGTTGTGTAAGATTGCTTTAGCTATTTGGGGTCTCGTGTTTAAATATGAATTTTACCATCGCTTTTTCTAGATCTGCAAAGAATGTTATTGGCATTTTGATTGGATCTCATTCAATCCGTATATTGTTTTCAGTAGTATCAACATTTTAATGATGCAAATTCTTCCAATCCATGAACATGGAAGATTTTTCCATTTTTTAATGTTTTCTTCTATTTCTTTCTTTAATGTTTTATAATTCTCATTGAGATCTTTGCCATCTTTGATTAAATTTATTCCAAGGTATTTCATTTTTTGTGGCTATTGTGAATGGTCTTGATCTTAGAAGTTCTTTCTCATGCATAGTATTATCTGTGTATAAAAAGCTATTGATTCTTCTGTGTTGATTTTACATCCTGCTACTTTATCAAACTCTTCTATGAATTCCAGCAGTCTATTAGTGGAGTCTTTTGGATCCTCTATATATAAAATTATGTAATCTGCAAGTAGGGATAATTTGATTTCCTCCTTTCCAACTAGTATCCTTTGATTTACTTTCCTTTCTTAATGGCTCTGGCTAAAACTTCCAGTATTATATTAAATAGCAGTAGTGAGAGTGAGCATCCTTGTCTGGTTCCACATCTTTGGAGGAAAGGCTTCAAACTTTTACACATTCAATAGAATGTTGGCCATGAGTTGGTAATCAATTGCCTTGAATTTTTGAGGAATTAACCACAATTTGGTTAAGGTTTTCATCATGAAAGGATGTTGTATTTTATCAAATGTTTTCTCTGAATCTATTGAGATAACAATATGGCTTTTGTTCTTCAGTTTATTACTGTGGTCGATCACATTGATTTGTGAATGTTGAACCATTCCTGCATACCAAAAGTAAATCCCACTTGGTCAGGGTGAATGATCTTTCTGATGTGTTTGGTTGGATTTGACTAGCTAATATTTTTCTAAGGATTTTTGCCTCTATGTTCGTCAGGGATATTGGTCTACAGTTCTCTTTCTCTGTTGTATCTTTTCCAGGTTAAGGAATTAAGGTGATACAGGCTTCATAGAAGAACTTTGAGAGTATTCTGTCCCTTTAAATTGTTTTAAATAGCTTGAGAAGAATTGGAATTAATTCTTCTTTAAATAGTAGAATTCAGCAGTGAATCCATCTGGTCCTGGCATTTACTTTGTTGGAAGGGTCTTTATTACTGATTCAATTTCCATCTTGATCATTTGGCTGCTTAGGTTTTCTGTCTTCATGACTCAATTTTAGTAGATGGTATGTTTCTCGGAAGCTATCCGTTTTTTCTAGGTTCCCAGTTTTTAGCATACAGTTCTTTGTAGAAATTCCTGGTGATTCTTTCCATTCTGTGGTATCTGTTGTTATATTTCCTTTTTCATCTCTGATTTTATTGATTTGGGTCTTCTTTTTTTTTGGTTAGCTGGGTCAAAAGTGTCTCAATTATGTTTATTTTTTCAAAAAAAATAGTTCATTTTACAGATCTTTTGTATCATCTTTTGTTTTCAATTTTGCTTATTTCTTGTCTAACTTTATTTCTTTACTCCTACTAATTTGGGGTTTGATTTGTTGGGTTTTTTTTAAACTTTTATTTAATGAATATAAATTTCCAAAGTACAGCTTATGGATTACAATGGCTTCCCCCCCAATAACGTCCCTCCCACCCGCAACCCTCCCCTTTCCCACTCCCTCTCCCCTTCCATTCACATCAAGATTCATTTTCATTTCTCTTTATATACAGAAGATCAGTTTAGCATACATTAAGTAAAGATTTCAACAGTTTGCTCCCACACAGAAACATAAAGTGAAAAGTACTGTTTGAGTACTGGTTATAGCATTAGATCTCAATGTACAGCACACTAAGGACAAAGATCCTACATGAGGAGTAAGTGCACAGTGACTCCTATTGTTGACTTAACAAATTGACACTCTTGTTTATGGCCTCAGTAATCACCCTAGGCTCTTGTCATGAGCTGCCAAGGCTATGGAAGCCCACTGAGTTCACTGACTCTGATAATTTTTAGACAAGGCCATGGTCAAAGTGGAAGTTCTCTCCTCCCTTCAGAGAAAGGTACCTCCTTCTTTGATGACCCGTTCTTTCCACTGGGATCTCACTCACGGAGATCTTTCATTTAGGTTTTTTTTTTCCCCCAGAGTGTCTTTGCTTTCCATGCCTGAAATACTCTCATGGGGTTTTCAGCCAGATCCGCATGCTTTAAGGGCTGATTCTGAGGCCAGAGTGCTGTTTAGGACATCTGCCATTCTATGGGTCTGCTGTGTATCTCACTTCCCATGTTGGATCATTCTCTCCCTTCTTGATTCTATCAGCTAGTATTTGCAGACACTATTCTTTTTTCTGTGATCCCTTTGGTTCTTAGTCCTATCATTATGATCAATTGTGAATAGAAATTGATCACTGGGACTAGTGAGATGGCATTGGTACATGCCACCTTGATGGGATTGAATTCGAATCACCTGGTATGTTTCTAACTCTTACCGTTTGAGGTAAGTCAGCTTGAGCATGTCCCAAATTGCACATCTCTTCCCTCTCTTATTCCCACTCTTACATTTAACAATGATCACTTTTCAGTTAAGTTTCAGCACTTAAGAAGAATTGTGTATTGATTACAGTATTCAACCAAAAGTATTAAGTAGAACAAACAAAAAAAATACTAAGAGGGATAACATATCAAGTTGCTCATCAACAGTCAGGGTGAGGGCTGATCAAGTCACCATTTTTCATAGTGTTCATTTCACTTTAACAGGTTTCCTTTTTGGTGTTCAGTTAGTGGTCACCTATCAAGGAGAACAAGTGGTATTTGTCCCTTTGGGATTGGCTTATTTCACTCAGCATAATGTTTTCCAAATTCCTAACAGGGATCACTTTTCAGTTAAAATTTAATCACCTAAGAATAATTGTGTGTTAATTACAGAGTTCAACCAATGGTACTAGAACAAAAAAAAAAATACTAAAATGGATAAAGTATTACATTGTACATCAACCGTCAGGACAAGAGATTTGTTGTTGTTTTTCTAGGTCCTTCAGATGCATTGATAGCTCATTTATTTGGTACGTTTCCAATTTCTTCATGTAAGCACCGATTGCTATAAACTTCCCTCTTAAAACTACTTTTGATGTGTACTATAGTATTTGTTTTGATGTATTTTCATCTTCATTCACTTCCAGAAATTTTTTGATTTCTTCTATGACCCACCATTTCTTCGGGAGCATGTAATTCAAGCCTCAATGTGTTTGCATATGGTCTAGAGATTCTTGAGTTGTTTATTTCCAGCTTCATTCCATTGTGGTCAAAGAAGATGTACAGTATGATTTAGATTTTTCTTAATTTCCTGAGACTTGGTTTATGACCCAGCATATGATCTATCCTAGTGAAAGTTCCATGCACTAAGTAAAAGAGTGTGTGTTCTGCAAATTTGGGGGGAAGAATTCTGTAGATACCAGTTAGGTCTATTTGATCCAAAGTGTCAATTACCTCTGTTGTTTCTTCGTTGATTTTCTGTCTAGTTGATTTGTCCATTAAGAAAGTGGGGTGTTGAAGTCTCCATTACTATTGTACTGGAGTCTAGGTCTCCCTTTAGATCCATTAACATTTCTTAAAAAAATATTTATTTTATTTATTTGAATAACAGAGTTACAGAGAGAGGTAGAGACAGAGAGAGAGGTCCTCCATCCGTTGGTTCACTCCCCAGATGGCCACAATAGCCAGAGCTGTGCCAACTGAAACCAGAAGCCAGGAGCTTATTCCGGGTCTCCCACGTGTGTGAAGGGGCCCAAAGATTTGGCCCATCTTCTACTGCTTTCCCAGACCATAGCAGAGAGCTGAATCAGAAGAGGAGCAGCCGGGACTAGAACCTGTGCCCATATGGGATGCCAGCACTTCAGACATCACTGTTCCACAGTGTCGGCCCCCGTTAACATTACTTTAAATAACCAGGCAACCTACAACTGAGTACATATACATTATTATATTCACATATTCCTGTTGAATTAATCCCTTAATCATTAAGGGCATTACATAGTGTGCTTCACCGTCTATTTTAACAGCTTTTATGATAAAGTACATTTTGTCTGATATTAGGATGGCAACACCAGCTCTTTTTTGTTTCTATTAGCATGGAATTTTTTTTTGCATCCTTTCACTTTTACTCTGCATATATCTTTGTTGGTGAGATGTGCTTCTTGTAGGCAGCAAATAGATGGGTCTTTTTTTTTTTTTTTTTTTTTTGACAGGCAGAGTGGACAGTGAGAGAGAGAGACAGAGAGAAAGGTCTTCCTTTGCCGTTGGTTCACCCTCCAATGGCCGGCCTGTGGCCAGCGCACCGCGCTGATCCGATGGCAGGAGCCAGGTACTTATCCTGGTCTCCCATGGGGTGCAGGGCCCAAGCACTTGGGCCATCCTCCACTGCACTCCCGGGCCACAGCAGAGAGCTGGCCTGGAAGGGGGGCAACCGGGACAGAATCCGGCACCCCGACCGGGACTAGAACCTGGTGTGCCGGCGCCGCAAGGTGGAGGATTAGCCTAGTGAGCCGCGGCGCCGGCCGGGGTCTTGTTTTTTGATCCATTTGGCTGGTTTGTATATTTTAACTGGAGAGCTAAGGCCATTTACATTCAAGTTGACTATTGATAAATAACGACTTGGCCCTGTCATTTTTCTATAAATATTCCTATTTTTTACTTTCGATTTCTTTTGTACTTTTACTTAGGGATTTTCTGCCCTCACATTATTTCATAATGATGGCTATTTTTTCTGTGTTTCTGTATGTAGCACATCCTTAAACATTTTTTTAAGACTGCATGAGTGATGACAAATTCTTTCAATTTCTGTTTGTTATGGAAGGTCTTTATTTCACCTTCATTCATAAATGAGACCTTTGCAGGGTCCATTATTCTGGGTTGCCAGATTTTTCTCTTAAGACCTGGACTATGTCTCACCATCCTCTCCTAACTTATAGAGTTTCTGAAGAGAAGTCAGCTGTGAGTCTAATTGGAGATCCTCTGAAAGTAATCTGGCATTTATCTCGTGTACTCTTTAGAATCTTTTCTTTAGGTTTTACTATGGAGAATTTGACCACAGTGTGTCATAGTGAAGATCCTTTATGGTCATGTCTGTTAGGAGTTATGTGCATCCTTACTTGGACGTGCATTTCTCGTTATTGGGAAGTTTTCTGCCTTCTAGTCCATTATCTCTCCACACCTTCAGGAGCTCCTAAGACCTGAATGCTGCATCATATGATAGAAATTAATAAATGTCCAATGTTGTGTTTAAACTTCCTAATTTTTTTTGGTCTGACTGAAAGTTTTCAAAAGGTTTGTCTTCTTTTTTTGCATTTTTAAATTTATTTTTTAAGGAATACAAATTTCATTAAGTACAACATTAGGAATATAGTGATTCTTCCCACCATACCAACACTCCCACCCTTTCTCCTCCTCCTCCTCCTTCCCTTCCCAGTCCCATTCTCCATTAAGTTTCATTTTCAATTAACTTTGTACACAGAGGGCTGGAGCTGTGGCACAGCATGTTAAAACCCTGGCCTGAAGCACCAGCATTCCATATGGGTGCCAGTTCAAGTCCCAGCAGCTCCACTACCAATCCAGCTCTCTGCTATGGCCTGGGATAGCAGTAGAGGATAGCCCAAGTCCTTGGGCCCCTTCACCCACATGGGAGACCTCAAAGAAGTTCCTGGCTCCTGGCTTCTTATCAGCGCAGCTCCGGCCATTGTGGCCATGTGGGGAGTGAAGATGGAAGACCTCTCTCTCTGTCTCTACCTCTCTGTAACTCTTTCATATAAACAAAATAAATCTTTAAAAAAAAAAACTTTGTATACAGATCAACTCTATAATAAGTAAAGATTTGCGCCGGCGCCGCGGCTCACTAGGCTAATCCTCCGCCTAGCGGCGCCGGCACACCGGGTTCTAGTCCCGGTCGGGGCGCCGGATTCTGTCCCGGTTGCCCCTCTTCCAGGCCAGCCCTCTGCTGTGGCTAGGGAGTGCAGTGGAGGATGGCCCAGGTGCTTGGGCCCTGCACCCCATGGGAGACCAGGAAAAAGCACCTGGCTCCTGGCTCCTGCCATCGGATCAGCGCGGTGCGCCGGCCGCAGCGCGCCGGCCGCGGCGGCCATTGGAGGGTGAACCAACGGCAAAAAGGAAGACCTTTCTCTCTGTCTCTCTCTCTCACTGTCCACTCTGCCTGTCAAAAAAAAAAAAAAAAAAAAGATTTGCAGCCAAAAAAAAACCTGTTTTAGAACTAATTTTATAGTTAACTCTCATAACACAACTCATTGAGGATAGAGGTCCTGCATGGAGAGTTAGTGCACAATGACTCCTGCTGTTAATTTAACAATTAACACTCTTATGTATTATGTCAGTGACCATCTGAGGCCCTTGACATAAGCTATCTAGGCATGGAAGCCTTTTGAATCCATAATCTCTGGGCTTTTCAGCCAGACCAGGATGCGTTAAGGGCTGATTCTGAGGTCAGAATGCTACTTAAAGCAATCGTCATTCTATGAGTCTGCTGTGTGGACTGCTTACCAGTCCATTTGTAGCAAATGACAGGATTTTATTTTTTTTACCACTGTGTAGTATTCCATAGTGTACATATCCCATAATTACTTTATCCAGTCTTTGATTGACAGATATTTAGGTTGATTCCATGTCTTAGCTATTATGAATTGAGCTGCAATAAACATGGGGGTGCAGACAAGTTTTTTATTTACTAATTTCATTTCCCTGGGATAAATTCCCAGGAATGGGATGGCTGGGTCATATGATAGGCATATATTCAGATTTCTGAGGTATCTCCATACTGTCTTCCATAGTGGCTTTACCAGTTTACTTTCCCACCAACATTGGATTAGGGCACCTTTTTCTCCACATCCTTGCCAGCATTTGTTGTTTGTTGATTTTTGTATGAAAGCCATTCTGACAGGGGTGAGGTGAAACCTCATTGTGGTTTTGATTTGCATTTCCCTGACAGCTTGATCCTGAACATTTTTTCATGTGTCTGCTGGCCATTTGGATTTCCTCTTTTGAAAAATGTCTGTTTAAGTCATTGGCCCATCATTTAACTGGGTTGTTTGTTTTGTTGTTCATGAGTTTCCTGAGCTCTTTAAATAATTTGGATATTAATCCTTTATCAGTTGCATAGTTTGCAAATAACCTCTCCCATCTGTCAGTTACTGTTGCATTTTGCTGAGTATTTCTTTTGCAGTGTAGAAGCTTCTCAATTTGATGTAATCCCATTTGTAAATTTTGGCTTTCATTGCCTGTGACTCTGGGGATTTTCCAAGAACTGTTTGCCTTTGCCCATGTCTTACAGAGTTTCCTCAATGTTCTCTAAAAATTTTATGGCATCAGTTCATATATTTCGGTCTTTGAGCCATGTGGAGTGGATTTTTATGTAAGGAGTCCAATTTTCCCAGGAACATTTGTTAAGGAGACTGTGCTTGCTCCAGGGATTGGTTTAGCTCCTTTGTCAAAGATATGTTGGTTGCAGATGTGTGGATTGATTTCTGGAATTTCTGTTCTGTTCCATTGGTGTATCTATCTGTTTTTGTGCCAGTACTTGAATTTTTTGATTATAACTGGTATTGTTGTGCCTCTGGCTTTGTTTTATTGTATGAGATTGCTTTAGCTCTTTAGGGTCTTCTCTGTTTCCATTTGAATTTCAAATTCATATTTTCTGTATCTGAGAAGAATGCACATGGTATTTAGATTGGTGTCACATGAAATCTTTAAATTGCTTTTGCTAGTTAAACAAATTGATGACATTGATTCTTGAAATCCATGAATACAGAAGATTTTACCGGTGGTTGTTTTTTTTGTTTGTTTTGTTTTGTTTGTTTTGGTTTTGGTTTTGGTTTTGGTTTTGGTTTGGTGTCTTCTTCTATCTCTTTCTTTAATGTTTTGTATTTCTCATCATAGAGCTCTTTGATGTCCTTGGTTAAATTTCTTCCAAGGTTTTTAAATTTTTTTGTAGCTATCATGAATGCTATTGATCTTAGAAGTTCTTTCTCAGCCATATCATTCATTGTATACAAAGGCTATTGATTTTTGTGTTGATTTTATATCCTGCCACTTTACCAAACTCTTTTATGAGTTCCCATAGTCTCTTAGTGGAGTCCTTTGGATCCCCTATATATAGAATCATGTCATCTGGAAATAGGGATAGTTTGACTTTCTCCTTCCCAATTTGTATCCCTTTGATATCCTTTTCTTGCCTAATGGCTCTGGCTAAAACTTCCAGGACTATATTGAATAGCAATAGTGAGAGTGAGAATCTTCATCTGGTTCTGGATCTTAGTGGAAATGCTTCGAGCTTTTCCCCCACTCAATAGGGATTCTGGCCATGAATTTGTCATAAATTGCCTTGATTGTATGTGATAAATGTTCATTCTATACACAATTTGCTTAAAACTTTCATCATGAAAGGGTGTTGTATTTTATCAGATTGAGATAATAAATTAAGATATCTATTGAGATAATCATATGGTTTTTGTTCTTCAGTTTATTATTGTGATATATCATATTGTTTTATTTGTGAATGTTGAACCATCCCTGCATGACAGGGATAAATTGAAACAAAAAAAAATACAAAAGATCTGTGAGACAAAGAGGTGGTTTTTAAGAAAATAAACAAAGTTGACACACTTTGGTCCAACTAACCAAAAAAGGGAGAAGATGCAAATCAATAAAATTGGGGATGAAAAAGGGAAAAAAATGTAGCACAGAAATAAGAAGAATCACCAGAAATTCTACAAAGAGCTGTATACCAACAAATTGGGAAACCCAGAAGAAATGGAGAGATTTCTGAACACATATATTCTACCTAAATTGAGCCAAATAAATAAATAGAATTTTTAGGGAAAAAAGAGGAAAAATAAAAGTAGTCAAGAAATTGGAACAAAACAGTAAGCAAGAAGCGTAATATAATCATTCATTAAGAACTTTTTTTGGTTACAATTATTTTCCCAGAGAGAACAAGATAAAAATGAGTTTAAAGAGAAAGAAAGAAATTTCTGTTAGTTATTACAGAAAGCTTTCTGAAACTGTAGAATAAAAAAATTAAAAGTCTGACATCTCTAAACAGGTTTTAAGAGTCAAGATGTACCCTCTTTGTGGTTTCCTTCTAGAGAATGTATCTTTCCTTACAACTACTAGCTTACAATCATTTATCCAAATGAGCAATAAATCTAATGACTGTTTTCAAAGGAAGACATACAAATGGCCAACAGGTACATGGAAAAATGTTCAGCATCACTAATCATTAGGGAAATGCAAATCAAAACCACAATAAAGTAAAACCTCACCCTGTTTAGATTGAACATTATCCAAAAGACAAACAATAATATGCTCTGGTCAGGATGTGAAGAAAAGAGAACCCTTGCACACTGCTGTTTGGGAATGAAAATTGGTACAGCCATTGTAGAAGACATTATGGAGATTCCTCAGAAATTAAAAATAGAATTAGTGTATGATCTAGCAATCTCACCATTTGGTATATATCCAAAGGAAATTAATCAGTCTGTCAGTTCATCTGCAATCCCATGTTTATTGCAGTGCTATTCACAATAACCAAGAAACATAAACAGCTTAAGTGTCCAGCAGTTGATGAATGGATAAAGAAAATGTGATTCACATCCACAATGAATGATATTCAATCATAAAAAGGATGAAATCATGTCATTTGCAACAACATGGATGGAATTTAGAGATTATTGTGTTAAGAAGCCCTGCACAGAAACACAAGTATCTCATGATTTCACTCACATGTAGAATCAAATGAAGTTGTTTATAAAGAAGTTAAGAGTTTAGGGGCTGGCACTGTGGCATAGTGGGTAAAGCCACTGCCTGCAGTGCCGGCATCCCATATGGGTGCTGGTTCGAGTCCCAGCTGCTCCACTTCCAATCCAATTCTGCTATGGCCTGAGAAAGCAGTAGAAAGATGGCCCAAGTCCTTGGTCCCCTGCATCCTTATGAAAACAGGAACAAGCTCCAGGCTCCTGGCTTCGGATTGACACAGCTCCAGCTGTTGCAGCCAGTTGGGGAGTGAACCAGCAGATGGAAGACCTATCTCTCTCTCTCTCTCTCTCTCTCTCTCTCTGCCTCTCCTTTCTCTGTGTAACTCTTTCAAATAAATAAATATTTTTTTAAAAGTAAGAGTATAATTGTACTTGCCAGAGATTGGAGAGAATATGGAGGAGAACGTTTTGAGGAAATGTTGGTTAATGAGTACTGAGTTACAGTTAGAAAAGAGAAAGACGGCCGGCGCCATGGCTCAATAGGCTAATCCTCCACCTGTGGCGCCGGCACACCAGGTTCTAGTCCCCGTCGGGGCACCGGATTCTGTCCCGGTTGCCCCTCTTCCAGGCCAGCTCTCTGCTATGGCCCGGGAGTGCAGTGGAGGATGGCCTAAGTCCTTGGGCCCTGCACCCCATGGGAGACCAGGAGAAGCACCTGGCTCCTGACATCGGATCAGCGCGATGCACTGGCCGTAGCGCGCCGGCCACAGCGGCCATTGGAGGATGAACCAATGGCAAAAGAAAGACCTCTCTCTCTCTCTCTCTCTCTCTCTCTCCTCTCACTGTCCACTCTGCCTGTCAAAAATAAAAAAAAAAATTTAAAAAAAAAGAAAAGAGAAAGATCTATTGCACAGTAGGATAACTATAGATAATGGTATTGTGCTGTATATTTTTCTTAAAAAAACTAGAATAGTATTTTTAATGTTTCACCATAAATAAATAATATGTGTTTGAGAAATAGATGTGTTTACCCTAATTTGAACATTGCAGTTTTTTCATGTATTGAGACATCACATAGTATCCCATAAATATGTACAATTTTTATGTCAGTTAAAATTCAAAACAATAGGAAAAAAAGGTTTTCAACTATGCTTTGTTTAATCCATATGATTTAGTTCTCCTCATTATGGTTTTAAATTGAGCCAAGTTATATCTTCCAATAGATGCATTATATAGCGTAATTGTAGCAACAAAACACAGCCAGCCAAATTCAGATGTACAATAGACCTTGCTTTAACCCAATCCTTGGGTCTATGATTAGGTGCTTTAGATGTGAATATACCTTGTAATAAAGGCTTTTGGTATTTCAGTGATTAATCCCTTTTTACAGGATCCAGGGTGATCAGTTCATATTGATTTTGCTTACTAAATAATACTCTAATAAAGTTTCACTGAAGTCTAATAATGAGGTCTTTCTCAGTCCCTGTGTGTTTTAAACATGATTATAGGAATTGCTTTGTTCAAATCTTTGCAGTCTCCCGAAATCTCAAGCATCCATCCACAAATCATTCTAAGTGATTCAGAAAATTTATGAGCCTACTTCCTAATGCCTTATAAGTCTATATTTCACATTTCTACTGAATTGTGTATAATCAATAACTACTATTTCTTCATTATTTCCCAACTTGTCCATATGTGCCCCCTTTGGGAGAGATAGATTTTTTTAAAAGATTTATTTATTTATTTATTTATTTGAAAGTCAAGTTATTCAGAGAGAGAAGGAGAGGCATAGAGAGAGAGAGAGAGAGAGAGAGGATGAGAATCTTCCATCTGCTGGTTCATTCCCCAGTTGGCTGTAACAGCCAGAGCTGTGCCAATCTGAAGCCAGGAGCTTCTTCCAGATCTCCCACATGGGTGCAGGGGCCCAAGGACTTGGGCCATCTTCCACTGTTTTCTCAAGCCATAGCAGAGAGCTGGATCAGAAATGGAGCAGCCAGAATTTGAACTGGCACCCATATGGGATGCCAACACTGCAGACAGCAGCTTTACCTGCTACGCCACAGCGCCGGCCCCTGAGAGAGGTAGATTTTAAGAGCTGAGGATTACAGGATTTTTTTGTGCAATTTGGTGTATCTCCTTCATTAATAGGAGTTCTATTTCTTTCTGTAGTCCCATTTTCTCTTGATGTATCCATAAAAGTACCGTCTGTTCTTAGCATCATTTTGTTTTCTGCTTTATCTGACTTGCAACTTCACTCTTCCCTGAAGACATTATGAAGTTACCGTTTATTCTTGATTTGTCGCTCACCTGCTTTCCCCACCTTTTCTCTCCCTGTCCCCACCTCTATCCCACGTGGATTTTCATTATCCAAGGAGTAGAATACCGTAACTCCTAAAAGCATAACTTTGGAGTCAAGTAAGAAACAGCTCAGCTGTTTATTGTTGTGGAACCCTGGTTACTTAATCGCCAGAAGTCTCAATTGCTCCATTTCTGAGAAAGAAGTGGTTGTAATACTATGTGCTGCACAGGGTTGTTTAAGGTATCAAATAAAATAGTGCACATCAAAGTTTCTCATCCTTAGCACTGTAGACATTTGGAGCTGAGTTATTCTTTGTTCTGAGGGCTGTCCATGGAATCATAGGATGTTGAGCAGCAACTCAACCTCCACTACTCAAGGCCAGCAACAACGCCCTCCCCAGTTATGACAGCCAAATATGACTCCAGACTTTGCCAATGGACCCCTAGAAGGAAAAACTGCCCCCATTAACAACCACTGAGGGGTCAGCTCTGTGGTGTATTAAGCTAAGCCTCACATGCAACACCAGCGTCCCATATGATCACCAGTTCATGTCCCAGCTGCTCCTCTTCTGATTCAGCTCTCTGCCATGGCCTGGGAAAACAGTGGAAGATGGTCTGAGTGTTTGGGCCCCTGTGCCAGCATGGGAGACTGAAAAAAGCTCCTGGATCCTGGCTTTGGATCAGCCCAGCTCCAGCCATTGTTGCCATTTGGAGAGTGAACCAGCAGATAGAAGATCTCTCTCTCTCTCTCTCTCTCTCTCTTTAGCTCTCTCTGTCTGTTACTCTGCCTCTGAAATAACTAAATAAATCTTAAAAAAGAAACACTGATGTGCATCAAACATTTAACACTGTGATAATGTGATAAATTATGGCTAAATGGAAAGAATTAATGTGCATTCTCAATACAAGTGGCCAATATAATGGTTAGCACTGACTGCTTAATATATGAGTAGATAAACAATATGATCCCGAAGCCAATGAACTTCAAGCATTCTCTATCCTTCCTATCTTATACTAAAATATAGATATCTCAACTAAAAATAAAGTACTTGTGTTTCAAAAAACATTTTAGATAAGTGACTATGTACACAGTTTAGGTTACCCTTCCAACTTAATGCATAGATTTATATTCTAAATCTTAAGGAAGTTTTTTTTTGGTAAATTCCAATGAGGATAGCCATAGCTAGTATATTGCAATAAAATTCAATGCCAAGTATTGAATCGATTCTTTGATTAAAAAGAATATTTCAGATTGTTATTCCAGTTATTAAGTCATTGATGTAGTAAGAGAACAAAGCTCAAACTACATTTTGGTGCTCATTAATCAAAGTTCATTATATAAGTTCCATGTTTCATGCAGTCTTCTAGACATTTGGGACACATTATTGAACATAACCATGATATAATCCTATACAACCTCCATTATAGAAATTAATAGATGTATACATAAAATAAAAATAAATAATAATCATAACTTCTAAACTATTTGCCTTAGAAATATTCTAGGTGAGACTGACAGCAAAATTCCAGTTGATGACTGTAATCCAACCAGAAACATTTTGTGACTGCATTCACTGTTTGCCATTTCGTTGCTCATCTGTGATTTCATTTTACTGAACTCTGACTTTGTCCTGTGATCTGAATTACAATGAGGATATTAAATCAAATCTGTGGGGGTTTTTTTGCATACTTTGTGATTTCAGATATTTAGATTATGGTTTGCTGTGTGTGTAATTTTTTAAATTGTCTCAAAAACAGTATTCCTTTTACTTTCTCTAGGTTTTCTCTAATGATTTAACTTTATATCATATTTTATGCTGTGATCTAACAGATCAGTAAAATGATTTTTAAAAATAACTATATAATATATTATTTTTTTAAAATTTATTTATTTGAGAGACTGAGTTACAGACAGAGAGAGAATATATGATTTTTTTTTTTGACAGGCAGAGTGGATAGTGAGAGAGAGAGACAGAGAGAAAGGTCTTCCTTTTGCCATTGGTTCACCCTCCAATGGCCACCATGGCTGGCGCGCTGCAGCCGGCGCACCACGCTGATCCGAAGGCAGGAGCCAGGTGCTTCTCCTGGTCTCCCATGGGGTGCAGGGCCCAAGCACTTGGGCCATCCTCCACTGCCTTCCCGGGGCACAGCAGAGAGCTGGCCTGGAAGAGGGGCAACCAGGACAGAATCCAGCGCCCCGACCGGGACTAGAACCCGGTGTGCCGGCACCGCTAGGTGGAGGATTAGCCTATTGAGCCACGGCGCCAGCCGCAATATATGATTTTTACATCTCACTTTTTTCATCTGTAAAATGGAACCTTTAAAATGCTTAACTCAACAAGATTGTCTGAAGAATTAAATAAGATAATGTTTGCAAAAGAAAATAGAACTAAAGAAAATACCAAGCACAGTAGTTAAGTATTTTCTGTACCTTTCCTAGACACTTACTTGTTTCTATTATTTCAAATATCTTAATGCAATAAATGAAATATTTTATCTTGTTAATTGTATCTGGGGAGGATGCAGGATTACAATTAAATAAAAGCAAATATATATCTAGCAGGACTGTATAAGTAATATCTCTTTGGCTGCAAATCACTAGTTTCAAAAGTAAATCCCTCTAAAGGTGAAAACCATGAATGTTCTTGCACATAACCCTTTCTCTACATGTTTTCTCTGATTCTAAGAGACATGCTCATTGTTAGGACATTTGAACATTACAGAAATTCATCATCTGGAAAGTAAAGAGTCCCTGTATCTACATAGCACCCCAACTCTTTACCTCTAGAGATAATTAATGTGGTGATCTATGTATACGCTCGTTTGGTTTTCTTCACCATAGACTAATTTATATTTTTATTACAATAAGATCACATTATGTGTACTGTTTTGCAACTGGCTTTTATGCACTTAAAATATGTATTTGGTGTCTGGGTCAACACATGCTGTTCCTTCATTTCTAACAGCTGTCAAGGGCAGTAACTTGAGGATGCATTTGTGGCTCTCTCTATCCACGAAGTCACATAGAATTTAGATTTGATAGGAAAAAGCCCTGCAGCTGGCCCTTGCACTGCTAACCACCAGCCTGCCCTCTCCACGTAACAAGTGACTCAGAAGATATCAGTCACCACAGCAGACCAAGCCTTCCTCAACACAGCAAGAAGGTTCATCCAAATGGTGACTACATATTCATACAACAGTTAATCCCAAGGATCACAGAAACACTACAGATGCAAAACCTTTGAAGTGGCACTCCTTTTTGGAGTGTGGAGCCCAGTTGTGTGTAGTCTACTTACAGCAGGGAAGAAATTGTATTTGAGGATGTTAATGTCAATCTGATTTTTTTTTTCAGCTCTGTTTCTTACGTCATAACATCACAATGTATTGACCTAGAAATCAAAACATAAATAAAAATCTCAGAATTTAAGACCATGGGACAAGATAAAACAGACAGAGTTCTTGATTAAGAAACTAATACTGGAATATAACCCAAGTAATAAAGTTAGGCATTCATATTCAAAATAAGCACGTATTCAATTATCACAGTCTCTGTTTCACAGAGGAAGCATTAAGCATTCATGTCATAAGTTTATTTACAAACATATTTAGTATGCTATGGGCATTCATGCATTTGACCCATTTTGCAAAGAGATTGCACCTCTCAAAATACTCCTCTTATCAGTTAAATGGGTGAACTAAATCATCCTTATTTCTTAAGCAGCTGGTGTCTTACCAAGAAGAAAGGAGCAAAAAATCCAGATCCAAAGTATGAAGTTTTCGTTAGTAACCACCACTTCTTTTCCAACAAAAAGGGCAAATTTTTCCCTGAGTCCTTCTCAAAGCAGCGCTTTCAACCAGAGGTTGTGAACCTACAGATGCTCTGTCCCAAGATAGCACTGTTGGAAACTTTGCAAAAGGAGCAGGGACCAAAGGCAGAAGAAATGGGGAAACCACACCACGTTCCCTTTTTCTGCCACAACCTTATTCCCTTGCTTGCAAGGACCAAAAGAGAACATGGGATATGTCATTAAGGCTCCTGGCTTCGGATCAGCACAGCTCTGGCCATTGCGGCCATCTGGGGAGTGAACCAATAGGTGGAAGACCTCTCTCTCTGTCTGTAACTCTGTCTTTCTAATAAATAAAATAAATCTTAAAAAAAAAAAAAGAAAGAAAGAAAATTGTACAAGAGGCCATTCATCCCCATTTCACTTCTCTCATTTCAAAACCTATATCCCATCACTCGGATGTTGACTCAGAGCAACTGAGACCTGTCTTCTCTTTTCTCAGCTTTCATTAGCTCTCTTTGTCTCCTTTGCTTACAGAAGAGCAGATATTTTTAAGCCAAATGTCAATGTGTCAAACACTAAATATCCGTTCCCATGCAATGCAGTGTCTGTAATTATATACTTCATTGTAACAAATGTGATATTATTGAATTTGTGCACCACATTCACAAGTAATTGACAGACAGGTGGAAAGAGTACTCTGTACTGACAGCATGGAGTATTCAACTTAATTGATACCTTTATTAAGTGGTATTTAAAATTGCAGACTCTACATTAGTGGATTTTGGGCATAACGGAGATAATAAACTCCCTTGGCAAAGAAACAAGAGACATTAAATCAAGTGCCACTTTTATGGCTGGGCAGTCTATGATACCTCTGTGACATAACCCAGGAGCCGTGGAGTTAGAGACAGAGGCAATAGCTCCTTCCTTCTGACAGGAATCCTAATGAAACCAGGATTGTGCAGAAAGCTGTCCCCCAGTCCCAAGGCTCCCTGAAACCCCGAACTTTCTGAAGGCCATTGTCCAGTTGGTTAAAGATTAAATACTACATGATTCAAAATCTCGTAGATAAAACATAGGGTGGTGAAGAGATCAGAAAGCAGTAGGTGGGTCCTGGCTTCTGTCTTTTCATTCCCCAGTCATCACAGAGCCCAAGCAGCAGTAGGCAAGGTGGGGGTTCAGTGTCTCTTTGTGCCCCAAATAAGTCAAAGTGAACCTGTTGGAAATATCGTTTTGAGAAACAAAAAGTTCTAGTCATGCTATTTATGGCTGTTTCAACTTGTCTTTTTCAGATACCATTGTTCTTATCGCTTCAATAGCAGTTGTTTCTGCAAAAACTCAGGGTAATATTTTTGCCACGTCCGCACTCAGAAGTCTCCGTTTCCTGCAGATCCTCCGTATGGTGCGCATGGACCGAAGGGGAGGCACTTGGAAATTATTAGGTTCAGTGGTTTATGCCCACAGCAAGGTAAACTTGGCTTTCTGAGTTTTGGAAACAAAATTTTGCAACTTTTTCATGGCTTGCTGCAATATTTGATTAACCTTTCAGAAGTCAGCTTTAGTCATTACAGAAATTGGGTAAAGTACTTTGAGGTCATGATGTATAACAGATTATTTTTAAAGCCATCATAAATATCCAAGAAGTAGTAAAGTGAGTGAAACTGTGCATAAACTTGTTCTTCATTTTTCTAAGTTTTTTTTACCTTTTGGAAGATTTTTGCCTCTAAAAATATTTCATTCCTTTTATGTCTAGGAATTAATCACAGCTTGGTACATAGGATTTTTGGTTCTCATTTTTTCATCTTTCCTTGTCTATCTGGTGGAAAAGGATGCCAATAAAGAGTTTTCTACATATGCAGATGCTCTCTGGTGGGGCACAGTAAGTATAAAAATTTTTTTTTTTTTTTTTTTTTTTTTTTTTTTTTTTTTTACTGTGTGTTCTGAAATGTTTCCTTTGAATACAAAGTATGGTCCCCATAGATGGTCTCAGTAAAAATGTTCATGTGCAAAGCAGAGTTATGTGAAAATACACACATTCAGGAATACTGAAATGAAGGTAGAGGGGCAAAAGTGTCATCTTCCATGGTATGGGAGGGAAGTCAGCTGAATCTCCACTAGATGTAATCTATTTACATGATAAAGTTCAGAATTGTTTTTGCATTGCTACAACTTCCAGAGTTGTAAAATAGATCCAAGACCATGAAAGGTACAGAGCCCCATATAACCATAATCCAGTAACCTCAGCAGGCTTACTCTGAGCAACACGTAGTTTTACTTGGAGGCGAAAGTTCCCCCTCCATCATCAAAAAACTTGTAACAGTCATTGGAATTTGTACCCCACTGAGAATGTCACAGGATATGGGAATGCTTTGTGCAATATATAAATTATATTTCTTTTTATTTTCTTCCTTTAACACATTTGAAAGGAAGTTATATGAAAATATCCAACATTTATAATTGTGTAAAAAAATTCCCAGTCTCTTTGGTCCAACAAAGTAACCTTATCTTATAAATCATCATTAATATTCCTTGAGTGCTAGATTGTTACCAAAATAAAAATATGTCATTTTCTTAAACTGTGGTGAAAACACTGATCCTGTTTCTTTGTTTCATGGAACACAGATATGAGATACTAGTTGTGTTGTTCTACTACTCATCAAAATCTCATCAGCAAAACCTGGAACTTGTGCCCACCACAAGTAAAATTTGTCAGGGCTGTATTAAGCAGAATGTGGTATATTGGTTAGTTACATAGCAATAAAATGAATAAAAATCAGTAATACATTCAAAGATGGAGATTTTTTTTCTTAGTTATCCGAATAAATGTGTATGAGACTGTGCCATTGCATTCTGGTCATTAAATGATTTAGCTTCTGACATCTCTTCTGTCATCACAAGTAATAATGAATATTTTGAAAAGAGGAGAGTAGAAACTTGAAAGAAAGCAGTCATCTGATCAAGTGTTTTTTATATGTAGAGAGCAAATGGAAATCTGTTACCAATGCTGGGATAAGCTGTGTAAACTGAGAAAACAGGAGGCTTTTCTTGCTAACAGAGGAGAAAGAGTTTACCATCCCAGCCTTCACAGCAATGGTTTGGACTCAGATTCATTCTTTGCTTTTCTTGGAAAATTGTAGTATATTTAAATTACTGAGGCACCCAGGTGTACCTTTTCCCACTGAGATGTAGTCGGTGAGTTTAGTGCTTTATCATTTTTCCATCGGTCTTCCTCTTTTCCTTATTACTAATAAGAATTGCTATATTGTGTGTTAAAAAGTGTGTGGGCAACTCTTAATATACCTCCCACTTAAGTCACCAGCTTGTTTCTTTTGCCAAAATAACCCATATAACAGGGTTTTAGAGGTCATCTTTCAGGAAAAAGCAATATATTTTTCATTGATTTTTATTTCAGTAGTGCTATCTTGATGGATGTTTAACCTGCACTTACCAGGCTCCTGAGTGGCCTAGTTATGTTTCTATTTTTAAAGAAATGTAGTTTTGGTAAGATAGTAAAAATATCCTCAGACATTAGGCTTCTAGGAATGAAAAAGGCCTTGTTGATCCCAAGTGGGATTGCTGATGTCAACTGGCCCATTATTGAAAGTGTCTGAAGTCTAAAAAGGCAGAAAAAAGCAAGTAGGCTTATTATTTCCATTCATTATATAAAGAACATATAGTAAGTCTCTAATTTTAAATAAAATAAATTTAGGCTATTATGCCTTTTATTATATGTTAATCAAGACCTTAGTGAAATAAATGGCTGTATGTTTTAGTAAAAAAAAAAAGTGCCCATGTTCATATAGCAGACATCTTAAGTATGGCAGTATCCCGAACATACCCCAAATTGGAGTATCTCTAAGTGCTAGGCCTTGGTGAAAGAAGGAAATCCCATTTTATTGAAAGAGCCCAGAGACTCAACATTAAGTTTCAAATTGCATTTCGTGTGCTACAGATATAATGTCCCAGTGAATTTCAAATAATACATACTAAATTCATTTCATTAACATGGTGAAGACTGTCCTCAAAACCAACTTTTGGTAGGAAACTATAGTGTTAGCAATATTGTTCAAGGCCAATAAGTTTCAAATAACTTTGGTCCCTGAAAATAGTTCCATAGTAGTGAATAGCAATACCTAGCCTATTGGGTGAGAAAGGTAAATAAAGGGCCTGGTACCAAGACCAGGGCAAGTGCCCAAAGATGGTGGCTAATGGTGTAGTGATCTGTGGGTGTTAGTGGGAACACCTTTTTAACAAAAGGAACACAAAGGAACCATATGCTTTGTTGTGTTCAAGTACAGAGGGGCTTGAGAATTTGAGGTTGTGATGAAAAGCTGTTCTGAAGTGGTAACTAACAGGACATTGATGGCAGAAAGTAGAGGGGTGAGCAGGGGTCACTCACTAGAGGTACTAAGCAGAGGCACTGGCAGCTCCTGGAAAAGAAAATGTTCTGTTGCTGGATACAGCTCCACTTAATGTTATTTCCTATCTTATTTTCCTCCTTAACTGCTTCAGATATATTCTGAAATAACTTAAGAATGGGTTTTTTCTGGAGTTATTTCCTCTTATTATCTTTCTTTCTTTCCTGTTATTATTTTTTATCCTTTTTATTTGCTTTATATTCTTTCTGAGATAACGTAAGGTCAAATTTTCCTGAAGTAATTTTTTCTAATAATGATTTGTTGTTGAAGGTCAGCTTTTCCTCCTTCTACTTACTGCTATTTCTGTACAATGCACACCACAGCAGACAGTGCAAATCTACTCTTGAGTAAGCATCTGAATCCAGACTCCACCTGAGACCATGTGCTTGAAGTAATGACATCGGGTGTGTAGCAGGCTCTTATATCAGCTAGAATTGGGCAAAGAATTCATGCTGAAATGCTTAACAGTCTTCCTCAAGGCAAATCATATATAATGTTGTGAACTTGGCACTCAATAATTCACACATCCCAAATACATGCCATGAGTTTCATCCCCTTGGAAAAGCTAAAGATAAGAAATTATGTAAATTTATGAACAAAAAATTATCTTCCTTGACAATACCATTTACTCTTCAGGGAACCAACACTCCTTACATTGGCCTCACCAATACAAAACATTTTATACGACATCTGATAAGATATTTTCTAACTCAGAGCTGTTATGTTAAATAAAAGTAATTGTTTTTTACTATGAGTGTTTTGATTGATACTATCAAAATGTACCTGGCCATTAGAGAATCAACACATCAGCTACTAACTACTCAACAGTATTATCAATCTGCAAGCAAAAACTTTGGATACATATACCCCTCCAAAACAACTCTAGATTTTATGAGCATCTATAAGACTATGTCTAACTTAATTTTAGGCATTTATGAAGTATATTCGTCTTAAGTCTCTTTGGGAGATTGTTTCTTCAGAAAACATCTATTCTTTAATGTCGTCTCACTCGTAGCTCTGGACATTCCTTCTCAGTAAATGTTATGCTATAAACATTGAATGTATACTATTTTGAAAAGAACAGAAGAATTGGAATCAAGAGACCTAGTTTCCATCCCCAACATTATGAGTTAGCAGAGGCATGATATTAAGTAATTATTTAACACCTCTGTAGAATGGAGTTAATATTAACTAAATACAGTGTTGCTGATGTATGAAATGAGATTCGGACATGAAGAGATGTGCTTTGTCAAATGCTAGGCAAATCTTGGTCATTATTAGTGTCACATAATTGACCATGAGCCGGGAAGAATGACTTGGAATGCTAATACCCTGAGCTCCCTACCACAGCTATCTCAGCTTACAGATACCACCACCACAGGGGAGGCTGACAGGTAACTTTTAAAAACCTTTTGCTCCTTTAGTTCAAAATTGACTGCACGGGTTATATGGCCTCTCATTATCTGAAACGAGATTCCTAGGAAGTAGCCTAGAGAGAATAGAAAAGCGAATAGTGAGAAAGAGAGGGGAAGGGAAAGAGAGGAGAGAGGAGGTAATTGTGGAGGGGGAGATGAAGCGATAATTGACAAATTGCCAGTGTGAGTCATCCTTCCTTAAAAGGGAAATGACACTGTGCTGTGGAAATCTGCCAACAGACATTCTTAGCTTATTCACATGAATACACCCACTACAAACCAGCATGCGTAACTGCATCTTCAAAATCAAGCAATATAGGTTGCTTGAAGGCAAAGAAGGGTTTACATCACTTGACCTGGAATTAATTATGCTATTGAAAAAGAAAAAAGCTATAGCTTGACCAGTGCCTAAGTTATAGTTTGTCTATAGAACCTGTCATACCACTTTTTAAGGTATAACTTTTTATTATGAAAATTTGCAAGTTTATGTGGAAGTAGAAAAATCAATAAACTTTCATGTACTCGTAATGAAACTTCAACAAAGATCAACTTTCAGTTCATGCAATTTCATCAATCTCCTAAATACATTTTATTTATATGGAATATTCTGAAGTGAACCCTAGATATCATATAACTTCAACATATAAATACTTTAGAGTGTACCCAACAGATAAGCTATTTAAGAAAAGAATAATAAACCATCACACCCAATGTCCCAATATAACTTTTAAAAGTCATAACAATATCCAATATATTTTTTACATAACTTTCTTAAGACCAGAGTCCAAACATGCTCCATAAATTGCATGTGTCTGGTATGTTTCTTTTATCTTTTTTTGAACTTTTATTTAATAAATATAAATTTCCAAAGTACAACTTTTGGATCATAGCGATTATAGTGGCTTTTTCCCCCATATCCTCCCTCCAACCCACAAACATCCCATCTCCCACTACCTCTCCAGTCCCATTCTTCATCAAGATTCATTTTCAATTATCTATATAGAGAAGATCAATCTAATATATACTAAGTAAAGATTTCAACAGTTTGCACCCAAACAGAAACACAAAGTATAATGGAGTACTGTATTAGTAGTAGTTTTACTGTTAATTCACATAGTACAACATGTTAAGGACAGAGATCCTACATGGGGAGTAAGTGCACAGTGACTCCTGTTGTTAACTTAACAAATTGACACTCTTATTACTGATGTCAGTAATCACCTGTGGCACTTGTCATGAGCTGCCAAGGCTGTGGCCTCTTTAATTTGCCATCTCCGATCTTATTTAGACAAGACCAGAGTAAAAGTGGAAGTACTCTCCTCCCTTCAGAGAAAGGTACCTCCTTCTTTGATGGCCCGTTCTTTCTGCTGAGATCTCACTCACACAGATCTTTCATTTAGGTGTTTGTTTGTTTGTTTGTTTGTTTGTTTTTGCCACAGTGTCTTGGCTTTCCATGCCTGAAATATGCTCATGGGCTTTTTAACCAGATCCGAATGCCTTAAGGGCTGATTCTGAGGCCAGAGTACTGTTTGGACACCTGCCGTTCTAGGAGTCTCCTCTGTATCCCGCTTCCCATGTTGGATTGTTCTCTCCCTTTTTGATTCTATCAGTTAGTATTAGCAGACACTAGTCTTGTTTATGTGATCCCTTTGATTCTTAATCCTATCATTATGATCAATTATGAACTGAAATTGATCACTTGGACTAGTGAGATGGCATTGGTACATGCCACCTTGATGGGATTGAATTGGAATCCCCTGGCATGTTTCTAACTCTACCATTTGGGGCAAGTCCAACTGAGTATGTGCCAAACTATACATCTCCTCCCTCTCTTATTCCCACTCTTACATTCACCAGGTATCACTTTTCAGTTAAATTTAAACACTTAAGAATAATTGTGTGTTAATTAAAGAGTTCCACCAATGGTATCAAGTAGAACAACTAAAACAAATACTAAAAGGGATAAAGTATTAAGTTGTTCATCAACAGGACAAGGGCTGATCAAGTCATTGTTTCTCATAGTGCCCATTTCACTTCAACAGGTTTCCTTTTTGGTGCTTGGTTAGTTGTCACCAATCAGGCAGAACATATAATTGTCCCTTTGGGACTGGCTTATTTCAGTCAGCATGGTGTTTTCCAGATTCCTGCATTTCGTTGTAAATGAACATATTTCGTTTTTTTACTGCTATATAGTATTCTAAAGAGTACATATCCCATAATTTCTTTATCCAGTCTACTATTGATGGGCATTTAGGTTGATTCCATGTCTTAGCTATTGTGAATTGAGCTGCAATAAACACTGAGGTGCAGACAACTCTTTTATTTGCCAATTTAATTTCCTTTGTGTAAATTCCAAGGAATGGGATGTCTGGGTTGTATGGTAGGGTTATATTCAGGTTTCTGAAAAATCTCCAAACTGACTTTCATACTGGCTTAACCAGTTTGCATTCCCACCAACAGTGGGTTAGTGTCCCTTTTTCCCCACATCCTCCCCAGCATCTGTTGTTGGTAGATTTCTGTATGTAAGCTGTTCTAACTGGGGTGAGGTGAAACCTCATTGTGGTTTAGATTTGCATTTCCCTGATGGCTAGTGAGCCTGAACATCTTTTCATGTGTCTATTGGCCATTTCGATTTCCTCTTTTAAAAAATGTCTATTGAGGGCGGTGCCGCAGCTCACTTGGATAATCCTCTGCCTGTGGCACCGGCACCCCGGGTTCTATTCCCAGTTGGGGCACCGGATTCTGTCCCAGTTGCTCCTCTGCCAAACCAGCTCTCTGCTGTGGCCCAGGAAGGCAGTGGAGGATGGCCCAAGTGCTTGGGCCCTGAACATGCATGCGAGACCAGGAGGTGCCACCTGGCTCCTGGATTCGGATTGGAGCAGTGCACCGGCCGTGGCGGCCATTTAGGAGGTGAACCAATGGAACAAGGAAGACCTTTCTCTCTCTCTCTCTCTCTCTCTCTCTCTGTCTAACTCTTCCTATCAAAACAAAATGTCTACTGAGGTCCTTGGCCCATCTCTTAAGTGGGCTGTTTGTTTTGTTGTTGTGGAGTTTCTTGATCTATTTGTAGATTCTGGTTATTAATCCTTTATCAGTTGCATAGTTTGCAAATATTTTTTCTCATTCTGTTGGTTGCTTCTTCACTTTCTTGACTGTTTCTTTTGCAGTACAGAAACTTCTCAATTTAATATAATCCCAATTGTTAATTTTGGCTTTGACTGCCTGTGGCTATTGTGAATGGGATTGATCTTAGAAGTTTTTTCTCAGCCATGGCATTGCCTGTGCAAACAAAGACTGTTTATTTTTGTGCATTGATTTTATATCCTGCTACTTTGCCAAACTCTTCTATGAGTTCCAATAGTCTCTTAGTAAAGTTCTTTGGATCCCCTAAATAAAGAATCATATCATCTGCAAAGAGGGATAGTTTGACTTCTTCCTTCTCAATTTGTATCCCTTTAATTTCTTTTTCTTGCCTAATAGCTCTGGCTAAAAGTTCTAGTACTATATTGAATAGCAATAGTGACAGTGGGCATCCCTGTCTGGTACCAGATCTCAGTGGAAATGCTTCCAACTTTTCCCCATTCAATAGGATGCTGGCTGTGGGTTTTTCATAAATTGCTTTGATTCTATTGAGGAAATTTTCCTTCCATACCCAGTTTGCTTAGAGTTTTCATCATGAAAGGGTGTTGTATTTGATCAAATGCTTTCTCTGCATCTATTAAGATAATCATATGGTTTTTCTTCTGCAGTCTGTTAATGTGGTGTATCACATTGACTGATTTGAGAACATTGAACCATCCCTGCATACCAATGATAAATCCCACTTGGTCTGGGTGGATGATCTCTCTGATGTGTTGTTACATTCTATTGGCAAGAATTTTATTGAGGATTTTTGCGTCTATGTTCATCAGGGATATTGGTCTGTAATTTTCTTTCTCTGCTGCATCTTTTTTCAGGTTTAGGAATTAAGGTGCTACTGGCTTCATAGAAAGAATTTGGGGGTTTCCCTCTTTTTCTATTGTTCTGAATAGTTTGAGAAGAATTGGAGTTAGTTCTTATTGAAATGTCTGGTAGAATTCAGCAGTGAATCCATCCAGTCCTGGGCTTTTCTTTGTTGAGAGGGCCTTTATTACTGATTCAATCTCTGTCTCAGTTATGGGTCTGTTTAGGTTTTCTGTGTCTTCATGGTTCAGTTTAGGTAGGTTGCATGTGTCCAGGAATCTATCCATTTCTGATAGATTTCCCCATTTGCTGGCATACAACTCTTTGTAGTAATTTCTAATCATTCTTTTTATTTCCATGGTGTCTGTTGTTACATTTCCTTTTTCATCTCTGATTTTATTGATTTGGGTCTTTTCTCCTCTTTTTTAGACAATGATGTGTCAATTTTGTTTATTTTTTCAAAAAACAGCTCTTCGTTTGGCTGATCTTTTGTAATGTTTGTTTGGATTCAATTCTGTTGATTTCTCTAATTTTAATTATTTCTCTTCTGTTAATTTTGGGTCTGGTTTGCTGAAGTTTTTGTAGATGCATTGAGATGCATTGATAGCTCATTTATTTGGTACCTTTCCAATTTCTTGATGTAGGCACCTATTGCTATAAACTTTCCTCTTAACACTTCTTTGACTGTATCCCATAAGTTTTGATATGTTGTGTTGTTATCCTCATTTACTTCCAGAAAGTTTTTGGTTTCCCTTTTGATTTCTTCTATGACCCAGTGTTCATTCAGTAGTATGTTGTTCAGTCTCCATGTGTTTGCATATTCTCTAGGGATTCCTAGGTTGCTGATTTCCAGCTTCATTCCATGGTGGTCTGAGAATATGCATGATATGATTTCAATACTTTTGAATTTGCTGAGACTTGCTTTATGATCTAGTATGTGGTCAATCCTAGAGTAGTTTCCATGTACTGCTGAGAAGAATGTAAATTATTTATGTGTAGAATGAAAAGTTCTGTAGATATCTGTTAGATCCATTTGGCCTATAGTGTCAATTAAATCTGCTGTTTCCTTGTTGATCTTCTGTCCTGTTGAACTGTCTATTTCTGAAAGTGGAATATTGAAATCCCCCAGTACTATTGTATAGGAGACTAAATCTCCCTTTAAGTTCCTTAACATATCTTTTAAATAAACCGGTGCCCAGTAATTAGGTGCATATACACTTATAATAGTTACATCTTCCTGTTGAATTGATCCCTTAATCATTATATAGTGCCCCTCTTTGTCTCTTCTAACATTTTTTGTGTTAAAGTTTATTTTGTCTGATATTAAGATGGCTACACCTGCTTTTTTTTGGTTTCTGTTGGCATGGTATATCTTTTTCCAACCTTTCACTTTCAGTCTGCATGCATCTTTGTTTGAAAGATGTGTTTCTTATAGGCAGCAAATGCATGGGTTTTGTTTTTTAATCCATTCAGCCAGTCTGTGTCTTTTAACTGGAGAGTTGAAGCCATTAACATTCAGTGTGACTATTGATAAGCAGTGAATTTGCCCTGCCATTTCCCCAAAGATATTTCTGATATATGCTCTGAACTTACTATGATCTTTTACTGGTAGGTTTTCTTCCTTTACCTTCTTTCATTTTGATGGCCGTGTTTCTGTGTTTCTGTGTGTAACACATCTTTAAGCATCTTTTGCAGGGCTGGATGAGTGGCGACAAATTCTTTCAATTTCTGTTTGCTATGAAAGGTCTTTATTTCACCTTCATTCACAGATGAGAGCTTTGCAGTATATAATATTCTGGGATGGCAGTTTTTTTCTCTTAGTACTTGGGCTATATCTCGCCATTCCCTCCTAGCCTGTAGGGTTTCTGATAAGAAGTCAGCTGTGAGTCTAATTGGAGATCCTCTGAGGGTAATCTGACGTTTCTCTCTTGCACATTTTAGAATCTTTTCTTTATGTTTCATTGTGGTGAGTTTGACTACAGTGTGTTGTGGTGAGGATCTCTTGTGGTCGTGTTTACTGGGGGGTTCTATGTACTTCCTGTACTTGGATGTCTCTTTCCTTCTCCAAACCCAGGAAGTTTTCTGCTAGTATCTCACTAAAAAGGCCTTCTAATCCTTTCTCTCTCTCCATGCCTTCAGGAACTCCTAGAACCCGAATGTTGGGTTTTTTAATAGTATCCTGTAGATTCCCAACAATATTTTTTAGATTTCTAATTTCCTCTTCTTTTCTTTGGTTTGACTATATACTTTCCTGTTCTCTGTCTTCTAAGTCCGATATTCTCTCTTCTATCTCACTGATTTTGTTTTTAAAGCTCTCAAATGTGTTTTTCATTTATTCTATTTAATTCTCATTTCATTTTGATTTCTCTTCACTATCTCAATTTCATGTTCTACTAAATTCCTCCTTTCATTTTGATTCCTCCTTAAGATTTCATTTTCATGAGAGAGATTTTCTGTCCTGTCCAGTATGGATTTCTGTAGTTCATGATTTTTTTTATAACTTCTGAATGTTCTTATCATAAATTTTAATTCTGTATCTTGCCTTTCTTCTATCTCATCATCTTCATAATCTTGTATTGGAGTGTCATGTTCATTTGGGAGCATCATGATGTCTTCCTTGTTCTTGTTTCCTTGGTTTTTGTGTTTGTTGTTTTGCATTGTGGTTTATTCTTTTTATTTTTATTTTTTTGCTGTGGATATATGAGTTGTTATACTATGACTCTTGATTAAGTGGACTGTCTGCCTTTGGTGAATGTCTAGAGGCTTGTGGTGAATGTGGCCAGAGAGCTCTATTCAGTTCTTCAGTGTTAAGGGTGTGCCAAAGGTGACACACCCAGGTTTGGCATGGTAAATCTTCTCTCCCTCTTTTTTTTGTTCAGAAGGGAAGTAATTCCACTCAGCTGAGCTCTTTTCCTTAATGGCAATCAGTGCCTGAGCGCTAGCCCCAGTGTGTATAATATTTTTCTGCTCTGTCCCAAGGACCACACAAAGGAGCTGTGCAGTCCTCAGTATAAGCTCAGGTTCCCCTGCAATGTCTCCCACCAGGTTGCTAAGGCCACCGAGTTTGTGGCATCTCCCACTGAGACTACTTATGTCTCAGCCACACCATGAGTTCTCCCACACACCCTCAATTTTTTTTTTTCACAGTCCTGGTTCATAAGCTCCACACATTCACTAGGTCTTAGTCTCCTGTTATTGCTCCCCACCAGGGTCAGGTTTTTCTGCTTGGCTGAGGATGGGCACGGCCCTGAGCTGGCACAGCTGTTGTGTATGTCCAAAATGGCGCCTACTCTGTTGTCTCGCTTGCCTTTGTAAGGTGAGTGGAGAGAGAGAATCGTGTCTGTACCGTCCCTTTTATCTTTTTGTCTCCTCTAGTTAGGCTGGTGTACTTTCCTCCACAGGGCTTCAAGCCTCGTTCCCTCTAGGCTCTTCCAGCCACCTTTCCACCAGTGTCTCAGGCTACTGAGGCTTCACTTCACCTCTCTTTCCAGCGCTGGTGCAGAGGAGAAGATTCTCAGCAGCTGGGCTCCCGAGCTGTGGGTGCCTGTGTCCTCCATGTAGATCCACCGTGTCCCTCTAATTCTGGAAGAGTTCCCTCTGCAGTTTTTCCCCTAACTCTTCCCTGAGACTTCACTATCTTCACTTTTATTAAACTATCTTTTTCTAGACTATCAGTGAGCTCCCACCCTATTCCACCATCTTGGAGCCCCTCTCTCTTTTATCTCTCACCTTTCATACCATTTTTAAAAAATCAAGAAAGCTTGGAGTAGGAATTGCTTTTGTTTTACATTGTATTTCCTGATGAACTCTTCATTATTAACGTAGTAAGGTTCCCCCACTCCACCTCAGACTTTGCCACAATTACACCTTTATACAAACATTCATAACACCCAGATTTTCAGAAAATATTTTTTGTCACCTGCAAGATAGAAACTGAGTATATGGAATGTGAAGACAAAAATTTTAGCTGAGTCAGTCCGATCTGCCAAATCACCTTCAAATAAAAGATCCCCTAAAGAGATGAAACCAACTTTCAAAGATTCCTGAGGCTGGCCCAGGTTGGGCAACAGGGCAAGTGGGCCTTAACTGTGCAGGCCTGGCTCTGTCTTCATATGCTGCAGCCTAGACATGCACCTGCTCACTTCTATTTCAGATCATGATATGTGGCAATATTAGCATCTTCTGTATTCAGGAGACTACTATGCCTAAAACTGTACTGAAAGAGTTCCTGGATTTGTTTGTTTATTAAAGTATTTTTGTTGATATGTATGAAACTAAGTTTTAAGATTTCTTCCACAGAAGAGAGAGCACCATAGTTTTGGCCAAGATAATTGCATCATGAAGGCACTGTTCAAAATATTTTGTTTAAATATTTTTTCTTTTTTTTAACTTTTATTTAATGAATATAAATTTCCAAAGTACAGCTTATGGGTTACAATGGCTTTCCCCCCCATAAATTCCCGCCAACCCGCAACCGTCCCCTTTCCCTCTCCCTCCCCCCTTCCATTCACATCAAGATTCATTTTCATTTCTCTTTATATACAGAAGATCAGTTTAGCATATATTAAGTAAAGATTTCAACAGTTTGCATCCACATAGTAACACAAAGTGAAAAATACTGTTTGAGTACTAGTTATAGCATTAAATCACAATGTACAGCACACTAAGGACTAAGATCCTACATGAGGAGTAAGTGCACAGTGATTCCTGTTGTTGACTTAACAAATTGACACTCTTGTTTATGACATCAGTAATCACCCCAGGCTCTTGTCATGAGTTGCCAAGGCTATGGAAGCCTTTTGAGTTTACCAATTCTGATCATATTTAGACAAGGTCATAGTCAAAGTGGAGGTTCTCTCCTCCCTTCAGAGAAAGGCACCTCCTTCTTTGATGACCTGTTCTTTCCACTGGGATTTCACTCATGGAGATCTTCCATTTAGGTTTTTTTTTTTTTTTTTTGCCAGAATGTTTTGGCTTTCCATGCCTGAAATACTCTCATGGGGTTTTCAGCCAGATCTGCGTGCCTTAAGGGCTGATTCTGAGGCCAGAGTGCTGTTTAGGACATCTGCCATTCTATGGGTCTGCTGTGTATCTCACTTCCCATGTTGGATCATTCTCTCCCTTTTTGATTCTATCAGCTAGTATTTGCAGACACTATCCTTGTTTATGTGCTCCCTTTGGCTCTTAGTCCTATCATTATGATCAATTGTGAACAGAAATTGATCACTGGGACTAGTGAGATGGCATTGGTACATGCCACCTTGATGGGATTGAATTCGAATCCCCTAGTATGTTTCTAACTCTACTGTTTGAGGTAAGTCAGCTTGAGCATGTCCCAAATTGCACCTCTCTTCCCTCTCTTATTCCCACTCTTATATTTAACAGCGATCACTTTTCAGTTAAGTTTCAGCACTTAAGAAGAATTGTGTATTGATTACAGTATTCAACCAAAAGTATTAAGTAGAACAAACAAACAAAAAATACTAAGAGGGATAACGTATTAAGTTGTTCATCAACAGTCAGGGCAAGGGCTGATCAAGTCACTGTTTCTCATAGTGTTCATTTCACTTTAACAGGTTTCCTTTTTGGTGCTCAGTTAGTGGTCACCTATCAAGGAGAACAAGTGGTATTTGTCCCTTTGGGATTGGCTTATTTCACTCAGCATAATGTTTTCCAAATTCCTAACAGGGATCACTTTTCAGTTAAAATTTAAACACCTAAGAATAATTGTGTGTTAATTACAGAGTTCAACCAATGATACTAGAACAAAAAAAATACTAAAATGGATAAAGTATTACATTGTACATCAACAGTCAGGACAAGAGCTGATCAAGTCACTGTTTCTCATAGTGTCCATTTCACTTCAACAAGTTTCCCCTTTGGTGCTCAGTTAGTTGTCGCCAATCAGGGAGAACATATGATATTTGTCCCTTTGGGACTGGCTTAATTCATTCAGCATGATGTTTTCCAAATTCCTCCATCTTGTAGCAAATGACCGGGTTTCATTGGTTTTGACTGCTGTATAGTATTCTATAGAGTACATGTCCCATAATTTCTTTATCCAGTCTACTGTTGATGGGCATTTGGGTTGGTTCCAGGTCTTAGCTATTGTGAATTGAGCTGCAATAAACATTAAGGTGCAGACAGCTTGTTTGTTTGCCAATTTCATTTCCTTTGGGTAAATTCCAAGGAGTGGGATGGCTGGGGTTGAATGGTAGGGTTATATTCAGGTTTCTGAGGAATCTCTAGACTGACTTCCATAGTGGCTTAACCAATTTGCATTCCCACCAACAGTGGGTTAGTGTCCCTTTTTCCCCACATCCTCTCTAGCATCTATTGTGGTAGATTTCTGAATGTGAGCCATTCTATCCGGGGTGAGGTGAAACAATCATTGTGGTTTTGATTTGCATTTCCCTAATTGCCAGTGATCTTGAACATTTTTTCATGTGTCTGTTGGCCATTTGGATTTCCTCTTTTGAAAAATGTCTGTTGAGGTCCTTAGCCCATCTCTTAAATGGATTGTTTGTTTTGATGTTGTGGAATTTCTTGATTTCTTTGTAGATTCTGGTTATCAACCCTTTATCTGTTCCATAGTTTGCAAATATTTTTCCCATTCTGTCGGTTGCCTCTTCACTTTCCTGACTGTTTCTTTTGCAGTACAGAAACTTTTCAATTTGATACAATCCCAAATGTTAATTTTGGTTTTGACTCCCTGTGCTTCTGGGGTGTTTTCCAAGAAGTCGTTGCCGGTACTTATATCTTGCAGGGTTTTTCCGATGCTCTCTAATAATTTGATGGTGTCGGGTCATAGACTTAAGTCTTTAATCCATATTGAGTGAATTTTTGTGTAAGGTGAAAGGTAGGGGTCTTGCTTCATGATTCTGCACGTGGAAATCCAATTTTCCCAGCACCATTTATTGAATAGACTATCCTTGCTCCAGGGATTGGTTTTGTATCCTTGATCAAATGTGAGTTGGCTGTAGATGTTTGGATTGATTTCTGGTGTTTCTATTCTGTTCCATTGGTCTATCCATCTGTTTCTGTACCAGTACCATGCTGTTTTGATAACAACTGCCCTGTAGTATGTCCTGAAATCTGGTATTGTGATGCCTCTGGCTTTGTTTTTGTGGTACAAGATTGCTTTAGCTATTCGAGGTCTCCTGTGTCTCCATATGAATTTCAGCATCATTTTTTCCAGATCTGAGAAGAAGGTCTTCGGTATCTTGATTGGTATTGCATTGAATCTATAAATTGCTTTTGGGAGAATGGACATTTTGATGATATTGATTCTCCCAATCCATGAGTATGGAAGATTTTTCCATTTTTTGGTATCCTCTTCTATTTCTTTCTTTAAGGTTTTGTAATTTTCATCGAAGAGATCTTTAACGTCCTTGGTTAAGTTTATTCCAAGGTATTTGATTGTTTTTGTAGCTATTGTGAATGGGATTGATCTTAGAAGTTCTTTCTCAGCCGTGGTATTGCCTGTGTATACAAAGGCTGTTGATTTTTGTGCATTGATTTTATAGTTCACAACAATGATATGATGTTTATCATATTAAGGAGTCAATGAGTAGGAATCATGCAAATTTGTTAATAAAAATATATTCTATCCAGCGTGTGTTCACTAACATATCTACTGTAAGCCCTGGAACTAGGTTCAAAATGGAAATATGCCCCAGTATAGTGGTCTAAAAGTCCATCTCTTCACCATCATTCACCCACATTTCATCTCCTGCACACATAGACACAAGCAAATCAAGATTCACAAAACACCATTTAGTTTACTTGCTCATTCATATAATTGTTGTATTTGTTTTAGAATACAGTGGAAGCTCTCATAACCTCTTCCTTAATTGGCCACATTATCCAACACTCCCCATTTCTATGAAACATACCAACTAAGACCCGTGGCACACCAGATGCTCTTTAGTTCCACAGAATTCTGTTCTTACTATGGTTTGAATACTTACAAAGAGTCGATATGTTCAGCCTCAAGCCTTTTTATGCCAGCTGTATTTGTAATTATGACATGGTTTGTTTTCATATTATTGCATAAACTGTTGGCATGTGGTACAGAAAGAAAGATAGATGGCTTGCTGAAAACTTTATGGAAAACTTTAGAAAAGCTTAATAAATGCAAAATACTTAGAAATTGTTGCTTTAAAATCAGAAATGACAACACGAGTCCACACTGATATATATGGCAAAAGTGAGAGATAGACTCCAATACAATAATAGTAGGTGAATTCAACACTCTGCTGTCATCAATGGACAGATCATCTGGACAGAAAATCAATAAAGATACATCAGAGTCGAAACAAACTGTTGAGCAGAAGGACCTACCAGACATTTACAGGACATTTAACCCAACAGCTACAAAGTGCACATTCTTCTAATTATCATATGGAACATTTTCTAGGTAGACCATATATTAGGCAAGAAACCAAATATCAGTGAATTTTAGAATATGGAAATTATACCATGTATCTTCTCAGATCATAAAGAAATAAAACTAGATGTCAACAAAATGAAGAACAATAGAACACTCATAAATATTTGGAAATTAAACAGTATACTACTGAATGATCAATGAGATATTGAAGAAATTAAAAAGCTTTTTTAAATAAATGAAAATCAAAACACAACATATAAAACCTATGAGATACAGCAAAAATAGTCTTAAGAAGGAAGTTTATAGCATTAACTGCTTATGTTTAAAAAAGAGAGAAATGTCTCAAATTAAAGATCTAATAATTTATCTTAACAACTTGGAAAACCAAGAACAAACCAAACCCAAAAGCAGTAGGAGATGAGAAATAATAGGATCAGAACAGAAATAAATGAATCAAAGTAAAAAAAAAATACAAAATATCAACAAAACAAAAGGTTGTTTTCTTGAGAAGATAAAAAAGCAAAAAAACAGATAAACCTCTAGCCAGACTAATAAGGAAAAAAAGAGAAACAATTCAAATGAACAAAATTAGAGATGAAAAAGAAGACATTAAAATGACACCACTGAAATACAAAGGATCATAAGAAAATACGGTGAAGAACTACATGCTAATAAACTGGAAAACCTTGAAGAAATGGATAAATCCCTGCATACATACAACCTACCAAGATTAAGTCAAGAAGATATAGACAGTGTAAACACACCCATACCAAGCAATGAGATTGAAGCAGGCAGAGATTCCAAGATTGCAGAAAAGGGAGGGAGCTGGCTGCTCTAGTCAGGGAAAGTAGTTAGAAAAAGGTGGAGAGAGTGCAGTCTCAGGGTAGATTTAG
The DNA here is from genome assembly GCF_051225735.1 of Oryctolagus cuniculus. Taxonomy (NCBI): domain Eukaryota; kingdom Metazoa; phylum Chordata; class Mammalia; order Lagomorpha; family Leporidae; genus Oryctolagus; species Oryctolagus cuniculus. Next base: position 99,304,560 of record NC_142871.1, on the reverse strand, counting down.
AGAGAAAACTGCAGAGGAAACTCCATACAAATTGGAGGGACACTGTGGATCTACATGGAGGGTGTGGACATGCACAATTCAGGACCCCAGCAGCCTAGAGCCTTAGAACCAGGTTTGGAGAGTGAGGACAGACCAGACTTCACAGCCTAAGCCACTGGTGATAAAGCTGCAGGAAGAGCCTGGCAGGAGTCCAGCTGGGAGCCCTGTGGGAGATGGTATACCCAGAAGAAAAAAAGGCAAGAGGAGGCACCTGTCTCTCTCCCAAACCACCCGGCACTGGCATCCTGTAACTGGCAGAGGGCAGGTGCCATAGTGGACATATGTAACAGCTGTGCCAGCTGTGTTTGCATGCCCAACAATGAGCTGAGAGGAGACACCTAAGTCTGGCCGGGAGAACTGACCTAAACTGAACCATGAAGGCATAGAAAACCTAAAGATACCAATGACAAAGATGGGAATTGAATCACCAATAAACACCCACACAACAAAGAAAAACCCAGAACCAGATGGATTCACAGCTAAATTCTACCAGACAGGCCGGCGCCGCGGCTCAATAGGCTAATCCTCCGCCTAGCGGCGCCGGCACACCGGGTTCTAGTCCCGGTCGGGGCGCCGGATTCTGTCCCGGTTGCCCCTCTTCCAGGCCAGCCCTCTGCTGTGGCCAGGGAGTGCAGTGGAGGATGGCCCAGGTGCTTGGGCCCTGCACCCCATGGGAGACCAGGAAAAGCACCTGGCTCCTGGCTCCTGCCATCGGATCAGCGCGGTGCGCCGGCCGCAGCGCGCCGGCCGCGGCGGCCATTGGAGGGTGAACCAACGGCAAAGGAAGACCTTTCTCTCTGTCTCTCTCTCTCACTGTCCACTCTGCCTGTCAAAAAAAAAATAAATAAATAAATAAATAAATAAATTCTACCAGACATGTAAGGAAGAATGAACTCCAATTCTTCTCAAGCTATTCAAAACAATTTGAAAGAGAGGCAGTCCTCCCAATTTCCTTCTCTGCAGCCTGCATCATCTAATTCCTAAACCTGAAAAAGATACAACAGAGAAGGAGAACTACAGACCAGTTTCCCTGATGAACATAGACTCAAAATCCTCAACAAAATACTAACCAATTGAATCTAGCAACACATCAGAAAGATCATTCACCCAGACCAACTGGGATATATCCCTGGTATGCAGGGATGGTTTAACATTTGCAAATCAATCAATGATACATCACATTAACAAACTGAAGAACAAAAACCATATGATTATCTCAATAGATGCAGAGAAAGCATTTGATAAAATACAACACCCCTTCATGATGAAAACCTTGAACAAATTGTGTATAGAATAACCATTCCTCAAATACAATCAAGGCAATTGATGACAAACCCACAGCCAGCATCCTATTGAATGGGGAAAAGTTAGAGGCATTCACATTGAGGTTGGTACCAGACACAGATGCCCACTGTCACCATAGCTATTCACTATAGTCCTGTAAGTTTTAGCCAGAACCATTAGGCAACAAAAAGAAATCAAAGGGATACATATTTGCAGATGACATGATTCTATATATAGGGGGTCCAAAATACTCTACTGAGAGGCTACTGGAATTCATAAAAGATTCAGCAAAGTAGCAGGATATGAAATCAATACACAAAAGTCAACAGCCTTTGTATACAGAGAGAAAGCCATAGCTGAGAAATAACTTCTAAGATCAATCCCATTTACAATAGCCACAAAAAGATTAAATACCTTGGAATAAGTTTAACCAAGGACATCAAAGATCTCTACGATGAGAATTACAAAACATTAAAAAAAATAATAAATAGAAGAAGACAGCAAAAAATGGAAAATCTTCCATGTTCATGGATTGAAAGAATCAATATCTCATCAAAATGTCCATACTACAGAAAGCAATTTTCAGATTCAATATGATACCAATAAAAATACCAAGGACATTCTCAGATCTAGAAAAAATGAAGCTGAAATTCATATGGAAACACAAGAGACCCTGAATAGCTAAAGCAATCTTATACAACAAAACAAAGCCAGAGGCATCATAATACCAGATTTCAATACATACTACAGGGCAGTTGTAACCAAAACAGCCTGGTACAGCTGGATAGACCAATGGAACAGAATAGAAACACCAGAAATCAATCCATGCATCCACAACCAATTTATCTTTGACAAAGGAGCTAAAATCAACCCCTGTAGCAAGGACAGTCCCTTGAAGAAATGCTGCTGGGAAAACTGGATCTCCATATGCAGAAGTATGAAGCAAGACCCCTCTCTTAGACCTTACACAAGAATCCACTCAAAATGGATCAAAGACTTAAATCTACAACCCGATACCATCAAATTTTTAGAGAATATTGGGGAAACCCTACAAGACATTGGCATAGGCAAACAGTTCTTGGAAAATATCCCAGAGGCACAAACAATCAAAGCCAAAATTTACAAGTAGCATTACATCAGATTGAGAAGCTTCTGCACAAAAAAAAAAAAAAAAAAAAAAAAAAAAACTCAGCAAAATGAAATGAAATGGCAACTGACAGAATAGGAGAAATTATTTGCAAATTATGTAGCTGGTAAAGGATTAATATTCAGACTATATAAAGAGCTCAAGAAACTCAACAAGAATTTGAAATCAACCAAGGTGTCCATCATCAGATGAATGGATACAGAAAATATGTTATATATACACAATGGAATATTATTCAGCTGCTAAAAAAAGAGAATGGAGTTCTACAATTTGCAGCAAAATGGACACAACTGGAGTAAATCATGTTGAGTGAAATAAGTCACCCTTGTATGTAGGAGCTAAAATCTAAAAAACAAAATAAAAAAGAAATGTCTGTGTGTATCAGTATTGCTGCAAGTATAGTTTTATAAAACTTTGTTTTATACCTTTTCAAACCAATGATTAAGAATGTTATACTACTGGGGCCAGCACAGTGAATTCAAGTCCTGGCCAACAACCCATATGGGCTCCAGTTTTAGTCCCAGTTGCTCCACTTCCAATCCAGCTCCCTCCCAATGTGCTTCAGAAAGCATCAGAGGATAGCCCAAGTCCTTGGGCTCCTGCACCCATGTGGGAGACCCAAAAGAAGCTCTTGGCTCCTGGTTTCAGATCGGCTCAGCTCCCACTGTCACAGCCATTTGGGAAGTAGATATAAAATTCTCTCTCTGTCTCTCTCTCTCTACCTCTCTCTGTAACTCTTTCAAACACATAAAATCTTTAAAAAATGAAAAAGAAGAATGTTATACTACCATAGTTTTTATGATCTGTGATTACTCTAACATTTACTTTATATGGGTGAAATTATTTTTTCCATTCAATTATTGTTTATAGCAATTGTTTATATTCCCACTAAACCAGAGTCTTTTTGCATTTTACTTGTTAAACTTCTTATTTTGTGAAGCAAAAAATAATAAATAAATAAATAAATAAATAATAAAATTAAATTAGGGATGAAGACACAACCATCTAGGAAAAAAATCTTTTTTTAAGATTTATTTATTTGAGAGATCTTCCATTCGCTGGTTCACTCCCCAAATGGCTACAACAGCAAGAGTTGCACCAGCCTGAAACCAGGAGCCAGGAACTTCTTCTGGGCCTCCCACATGGGTTTAGGGGTCCAAACATGTGAGCCACCTTCCACTGCTTTTCTCAGATGGATTAACAGGGAGCTATATCAGAAGTGGAGCAGCCAGAACTCTAACCAGCTCCTATATAGGATGCTGGCATTGTAGGTGGAGGCTTAACCTTCTATGCCACAGCACTGACCCCAGGAAATAATCTTAAATATCTAGGACTCTGTATTCATGTGACTATGCAAAAGTTGCTCCACTGAAAACATTAACTTTTAAAAAACACTAAAATTGAGAGTAAAATATGCATTGTGGGTCAGGTCTATGTAAAAGAGGCAAAACCCCATTTCAGAATATATATACTCCATCAATACTGGGATATGAATGTACATTTTTGTGTTTTATGTTGAAATGTTTAACATATATGTGTGTCTTTGTAGTTATCCACTTTAATCAAATGTCTGACTAAATAATCAACTAGCCATTACAGAAGTTTCAGTTAAGAAGGTTTCTCTGTATGTTCTTATGCATTAATATAGAATATCAGAAAACCATTTCATCTGCAAGAATAACAGGACATTTTTATACTAACTTATTTCACTCTAATTCAGTGGCACTGTTGTTCAACTCATTTCCTTGAAACACATTTTCTATGAAGTCTAATGTCTGGTGGTGCACTAAGCAGATAAAGCCAATAATGTACTACAGATTGCAACTTAGAAAAAGTATAGTTAATTCAGATTACTATCAGCAGGAAGTAATTCTAATCGATTGATGGTAATTTTTTAAGAAAAAACAGCTAAAGATTTTAAGAAGCTATTATTGAAACTGCTTTATTGTTCTACCTTGTATATTATGTTATATGTATGTACATGTTGTATGTCTACATGGGAAAATTTGTGAAGAGCTCTGTTTTAATTGGCTTATAGATAAAGATTGCTCACAAATTTAAACTGCTAAATTAATTGAAGATACCCTTTTTTGGTTCACATGACTTAAATAAATCTCTGTATCAGATGTTTTAAATGTGTTGGTAGAAAGAAACTAAAAATGTTTTAGTCATTGACATATTTGTACTTGGATTTGCTGATCAAACAAGTTACACTTGTGTTAAATATTAAAGTGATGTTTCCAAATACATGTACTTTTATCTTGAAATTTATAAAAGACATTGGACCTTTTGTAAATGTTTTCATAAGTTGTTACTTAACAGTTAAAATTGCTGCTAAGTTTTCATTTGATATTAAGTTACTGACAGTAAGTGATCTGGGAAGGCTGACTTGTTTCTTCATTTCTCTATTCTCTTCAAGATGAGAAACTGACTCTACACTGAAGGATTCTCCAGGATGTACAGTTTGATCTTTGGACCTTACAAAAGGGGTGGCTGACATTTTCTGTAATAATAGCCAGGAGGAAAAGGAGGAAGCCAGGCAGCAGTAGCAATGTAAAGATAGGTGGCAAGCCAATTAATAGCTGCTTTACACAGTGGTCTGCCATCAAGGAGACCCTACAGGCCAGTCCACCACAAATGGCATTGTTTCTCGATGTGGAAAGCCAGGGCTTTAGACGGACAGAGAAGTCGTCTTTTGGAAAGCCCTGTCAGCTCTACAAGCCAAGAGCTGGCTCACTGGGAATGGAACTGCCCTAGTAGTTGAAGGACTCCTGGGTTAGAGGTACAGACTGTGTTAGCTCTAAGCTGAAAAAAGCCCTTCACTCTGTCGCTGGAGAAAAGCTGTGGGGTTCTTGTCTTCACGCAAGAAAGAATTCAGGTGTGAGACAGAAAACAAAGTAATAAGGTTTTATTGGGGACAGGGCATCCGTCAGAATGGAAGGGATAGACAGTACCCAGTCACTTGGAGTGGGCGAAAGCAAGATTACATGGTTGAATGAAAAGAATTCACTTGGATAGGCCAGGCAGGTGGCTTAGCAGAGAGCTGAGAGCTGAGTGTGCAGTCTGTTTAGACTGGGCTTACACAGGAAAAAGGGACCAGGTTTTCCTTCCCCTCCACCTCCTATAGGACAAAAGGTCTGTGGAGAGTAAATTAGCAAATTCCTCCCCAGGTTTGGGGAGCCCTGGCACCAGACAAAGGCAAAGGAGCTTCCCCTAGGGCATCCATGAAGGCTTTATTGCCCCATGTTATCAGGTAACCCCATTTGGTCCTGAGGAAAGAGAATTCTCTTGGGAGCTTTCCTTGGTGGAAGGGCTGGAACCAGCTAGAAGGTTATCTTGGTCTGGGCAGGACTTTGAAGTGCAAAATGCTGGGCTTCTGGTGCTTTCTAACTTCCTACCTAACAACTGCAGCTTCCAAAGTACACACCACTGTTGAGGGACAGCCAAGGAGGGTCAGTAACATTGCAGGCAGAACTGTAACTTTCCCTTAGAGATGCCAGCTGCCTTCTATTCAGGACAGCTGTCCTCTCAGGCCAGCTAGGTGATGGAAGTCAACAGCGTATCTTCCCTAAGGAGGTTCACACCTCCCTTATGATGTCTGGAAGGTGTCCAGTGCGTAACAAATCTTCCCAGGCAGACAAATCAATTAATTCACAAGCTTTTATTGGGATTCCACTCCCGGGCGAGGTTCACTGGTCCCAACAGAGCAGGGGCCGGGGAAGTCACGCGTTAGGGGTTGGGAGGGCTCCTTTTATAGGAGGGCGTGGGGGTTAACAGTTGAGGCAGGTCTGATCCTCATTGGTTAACCTTTAGGCACCCGTGGGAACCTTGACAAGGACTTTTCATTCCCGGAAGTGCAGGTAGGGACTCTCCATTCCCGGAAGTGTAGGCCTTCTCTCCTTGAGGATCCCAAAGCTACCAATGTCTCTTCCACTACCTCTTGTGAAGAGATAGGTCTGGATCTCACATATACCTGGCGAGGCCTTAGCCCCCCTGATTGTTATCAGGTCCCTCCTGTCAGTTTCTTTTGCCTCTCAATGAGAAAACTTGCTCATGGTTTAGACATCATCTTTTTTTTAGGTCCTCTAATAATAGCTCTGTCCTTTGTTTTAGACCCTGTGAGTTTGAACTGCTTGTTAGATTTGTTTTCTCCAGACTTAAAACAGTGAAATTCTAGATGGCCATACACATGAAACCTCAGATAGAAGCAGTTTCTGCAAGCTGGCACTTGTCCCCCTCAAGAAGCCACCTCCTGCTGGAATCCTGTCTTGACTACCATTCCCAATGATGCCCCTTTCCAGCATGAAACAGCCAGAGTGGTCATCACCCAGTTCTCCTAACAGAAGTTAGGGGCCATTATTCTGGGGGAGAAGGTGAGGAGCCAGATGGGTTAATAGGCAGTTCAGGATGGTCCCAGTGGAAATTGAGGGTGCAAATCATCAGCAAGGTCAAAAATGCTTCTCTGTCCACCCCTTGAAAGCATCCAGTCTTATTATGAGAATAGCAAGGGAGTGGTGATTCCTTCTGAGCACCCAGTTTATTGTAAAGTAACTTAGGTATCCCACCTTTCTGATGGCTCTTTTTGTTTTATGGTGAGTGAGCCAGATAGGATAAAAGATTGCAAATCAGGTCTTTTGATGGGTTTTGTCCCCACCTTGTAACTGAGTGTCAAGTTTTTTTCTTCCCCAAAATTGTGCTTAAAAACCCCAGTACCACTGGCCCCTTTGGGTTTTGCCTTTCTTGGAGCCTCTCTCCATGCCACTCTGGCTGGAGGTCTTTGACTGTAATAAATATTGCTTTTAAATCTCAAAAAAAAAAAAAGTAAATGTCTGTGTTCAATGAAAATACTTTGACTTGGGAAATATTAAAAGTTCTTGTAGTAGCACAAGAAGAATCCAATAACCAGCCACGTTTAATCATCATGAACCCACCCAACCCCTGTCATCAACCTCCACCCAGCCCATATGCAGTCATGAAGCATGCTTATGGCTCACCAAGTTGGCTCACCAAGTGAACAGAGTCAATGGACATGATTCCAGCACAATTGCACAATTACCCACTGTGTTCAGCCTTTGCATCCTAATTCCATATACATACGCAGAACTGACAAGGAATTACACAAAGAGGGTGATAGAGATCTTCAAAGGAGGAACTATATTATGTGTCTAATGTTGGATAACCAGTCAAAGGAGACTGGTGTTTCAAGGGAGGTACATTACTTACTTTTTGTTCTTTATTATAACAATACTCCATTACTAGATTTAGTTTTTCCAGAATCAATGCTGACTTTAAGTTCATGCAGCCCACATCACTAAGTTAACTGCATACTATCATCAATAATCACCAGCTGTCCTTTCTGAGAGTCACTGAGGCACTTAGTGTGGGGGCATCTGCATTAGAGAGATGATATCCAATAGAATAAGTCATCTTGCTATGCCAACATATCAGGATGCTGTTAGAATCTTAGAAATCTGTGAAGAGTTTCTCCAGAAACTCAAGTGGCTGTCCCATCAGCCAGTCAGCTGTAAAATCCAGGTGTGATTTCCTCCACGCCCCTGCAGATCACAAGTGCAGCCTCTCATGGTTCTCTGAGACAGGCAGCTGTTCCTGGATCTCCCCAGGTGTCCTGGACAGCTGGTGTGTGGGGTTCCATGTGGGCTTACCACCTTCAACTTTGGAACTAAATGAAGACACACGTCATTTCATTCTAAGTGTCCTTAGAGACTATATCATTTTACAGCTAGTGCTACTTCTCTGTTCACATCGTGATGCACTCTGCAGGAAAGACATAAAGGAAACTGCCACCACCTCCCTCCCTGAAAGGAGTCAGGGACAAATCTGTTCCCTACTGTCAGATCCTTCCTAAGCCTAGCCTGGCAGCAAAAGACCCTGAACTTATAACCAAAAAAACATACTAAGCTCATTTGACATCAGAGTGAAGGGGGTTGTTGAGGTGAAGGGTTGAGTTGTTGGTTATTTGGTTCTCCTGCACCTACGTAGGAGACCTGGAAGAAACTCCTGGATCTTGGCTTTGCATCAGCTCAGGTCCAGCCATTGCAGCCATTTGAAGAGTAAACCAGTGAATGGAAGACCTTTCTCTCTGTCTTTCTCTCTCTGTGTCTATAACTCTACCTGTCAAATAAATAAATAAAATATTTTTTTAAAAGGTGTGCAGAAGCAACTAAACTAGGAAGGCAAAAACAACAGCAGAGGGAGCAATCAAGAGGCTAGTGGAGGTTCTCTCCTCCCTTCAGAGAAAGGCACCTCCCTCTTTGAAGACCTGTTCTTTCCACTGGGATCTCACTCACAGAGATCTTTTTGCCAGAGTGTCTTGGCTTTCCATGCCTGAAATACTCTCATGGGCTTTTCAGCCAGGTCCGAGTGCCTTTAGGGCTGATTCTGAGGCCAGAGTGCTATTTAGGACATCCGCCATTCTATGAGTCTGCTGAGTATCTCACTTCCCATGTTGGATCACTCTCCCCTTTATTTATTCTATCGGTTGGTGTTAGCAGATACTAGACTTGTTTATGTGCTCCCTTTGACTCTTAGTCCTTTCATTATGATCAATTGTGAACTGAAATTGATCACTTGGAGTAGTGAGATGGCATTGGCACATGCCACCTTGATGGGATTGAATTGGAATCCCCTGGTATGTTTCCAACTCTACCAATTGGGGCAAGTCAGCCCGAGCATGTCCCAAATTATACATCTCTTCCCTCTCTTATTCCCACTCTTATGTTTAACAGGGATCACATTTCAGTTAATTTTCAACACTTAAGAATAACTGTGTGATAATTACAGAATTAAACCAGTCATATTAAGTAGAACAGACAAAAAAAAATACTATGAGGGATAATGTATTAAGTTGTCCATTAGCAGAGTACTCAAACAGTATATTTCACTTTGTGTTTCTATGGGGGTGCAAACGACTGAAATCTTTACTTAATGTACACTAAACTGATCTTCTGTAAAAAAAAAAAAAAAAAAAAAAAAAAAAAAAAAAAAAGAAAGAAATTTTCAATTCCCAACTTGACTCTCGCTGGGATTAAACATGACAATAGGTCTGATCTGATTTCATCATCATTTAAAAAAAATCATCTATTATTTTTCACTTTATGTTTCTGTGTGGGAGCAAACTGTTGAAATACTTACTTAAGGTATACTAAGCTGATCTTCTGTATATTAAGATAATCGAAAATGAATCTTGATGTGAATGGAAGGGGAGAGGGAGTGGGAAAGGGGAGGGTTGTTGGTGGGAGGGACGGTATGGGGGGGGGAAGCCATTGTAACCCATGAGTCGTACTTTGGAAATTTATATTCATTAAATAAAAGATAAAAAAAAATAAAAAAAAAAAAAGAGGCTAGTGGAGCAATGATTCTACCATGGTAGCAGTGAAAATGGAAATAAGGGGATGAATTTTCAGTATCTTTAGAAGTAGAACCAATGGAACGTACTGAAATGGTGAAGAAAGGAGGAATTAGTATGATTCTCCTGTTGAACTTCCTAACATGTTATTCTCCATTGTCATACAATCTCTACTCATTTCATTTCTCCCTATTGCAATTCACCTTGTATCTTCCATTTAAAAAATGAGCAGAATAAGGACTCAGAGAACAATTGTCAGGGGGCTATCTTATATAAGGTATGAAAGGATGGTCTTTGTATGGAGCTGACAGTTGAACAGGTACCTGAATGGAGGGCTAGGAGTAAGGGAAATCCAGAAAGAGAGCAGCAAACACAAAGACCCTGAAGCAAGAGAGAACTTGCTATGTTGAGCAGCAAGGCAAGTGTGGTGGAAGCAGAATGAGATGGAAAGCAGCGGAAGATCATGTCTGAAAAAGGCCCAATCATGCAGAGCCCAGAGGTCCATAGGAGGAGCTGGGACTTTGTTCTAAGGCATGTGGGAAGCCCTGGAGCAGTTTGCCCAAGGGAGAGACATGACAGGGTTGTCATTTTCAGAAACTCCCTGCCTTGCTTTAGGTAAACTAATTAACTTCCTCTTCCACTAAACCTTTCAATTCTTTTTTCTTATAAATTGACAAATTATAGTGTGTTTATTTTATAGAGTACAAGTTATGATTTATGAATACATTGTGGAATGTTTAAATCAAGCAAATTAATATATTCAACCCCTCAAATACTTATGACTTTTTTGTGGTAAGAACATTTAAAGTTTATCTCTCTTGGCAATTTTAAATGTACAATACAATATTATTAACATACTTGACATACTCTACAATATATATCCAAAAATACACCTCCATCTTCTGATTTAACAAACTTTGAACACTTTGAGCATCTTCCTCCTCCTCGCCCCCATCCCACAGCTTCTAGCCTCTAGTTACCACAGAAATTCCACTCTCGCTTCTGAGTTTGTTTTAATTCCACTTGTAAGTGAAAACATGTATTATTTGTCATTCTATGCCAGGCTTATTTAAGATCATCTCAATTGGGTGCAGAAAAGGTATTTGACAAAATTCAGATCCTTTCATAATAAAAACTCAACAATTTAGGCATAGAAGAAATGTACCTCAACACAATAAAGGCTATATATGATAATCCTACAGCTAACATTATGCTCAACAGTAAAACCTTAATACCCTTTCCTCTGAGATCCAGAACAAAAAAAAAAAAGGTGCCTACACTTGCCACTTGCATTCAACATAGTACTAAAAGTCCTTGCCAGAGCATTGAAACAAGAGAAATAAAGAAAAAGCATCCAAATAAGAAAGGAAGAAGTAAAATTGTTGCTGTTTGCTAAAGATATGAGCTTCTATATATAAAACATTAAAGAGACCCCCCAAGAAACCCTTAAAACTAATACATACAGCAAAGCTGCAGGATACAAAATCAAACACAAAAATCCGTAGTGTTTCTGTACACTCAACAACAAGCTTTAAAAGAAATCAATAGAAAATTTTGTTTGTGATAGCTACCAAAGATAAAATACTTAGGAATAAATTTAACCAAGGACCTATACAATGAATGCTGTCAAATGTCAATGAAAGAAATTGAAGAAGCCATTAATCCTATTCCAATCCACCATGCTTCAGCTGAGCTGCACAACTCTGACTTTCCATAACCGTCCCTTATTTGTTCTCACTTCTATGCACTCACCACCTGTTTCCCTGCCTCCAAGCCCCCTCTCTATCATTTCTGCCTCAAAATGTCACTTCAAAGCCTAGGTATGATGATGACTCCCTAGTTAAGCCTACTTGACCCCTCAAACTGGTAATAATCAGTCTGTTCCTTGAGTTCTCATTTTGGTTACTAGTGTCTTCGTCATAATCCCTGCCTGACCCTAATTAATGTTTCAATTGTTTGCATGTGACATGTCTCCCTTACAGTGCCATCAGTGTCTTAGAACAAGAACTATATACTCCTCATTTTTTGTTCATCTGCAAATCATAACATGTGCCTTGCCCACAGCAGACCTCAGGAAATGCCTCCCAAGATAATAAATGGGCAGGATTAATGAACATAAACTGTTGTTTTGTATACAGTTCCAGTTCTAAATCCACAGCACTATCATTTCTGTATCACTAATAGTTATCCACTTTCTTAAATAACGCTTCTCTGAATCCACTTAGAAAAGATGGAAAACTGTGTTATAAGGAAGGAACAAGTATGTAGGTTATTCCCTTCCTTAAACAAAGAGAAGTTCTGTTATGCGTCATGGAAAATTAAAGCACAGTAATAAAATGCGCCAACGAGCCTTGTTGAATAATGATTTAATGGAAATGTTGCTTTGCCTTCTGTTCACAGGTCCTAACTTTCCTCCCAAATTCTTAAGCTGCATGTTCTATTTATTTTGTTTTTAGATTACATTGACAACTATTGGCTATGGAGACAAAACTCCCCTAACCTGGCTGGGAAGATTGCTTTCTGCAGGCTTCGCACTCCTTGGCATTTCTTTCTTTGCACTTCCTGCTGTGAGTATCTTTACAACAATAAAGCACCTTAAATTAGGTCTCACTGGAGTCAGCTCTTAGAAATTGGTATACTTAGGAAAATATCATTTAAAATTATGCTTTTTCTAATATCGGCAGTTCTAAATATGTTTAGGTGGACAGTTTACACATTCTGATCTTCCTTTGGAGACAGTTTGAGACTTTAATATTAGCCAGATGTTTGTGGCCAAATTATAATTCTGATGGCATCAACAGTCAGTCAGTGTGCTACAAATAGATTTAAAATATTTGTAAAGATTTAAAAATATTTCCTTTTAAACTAGTGGCTCCAATTTGGTTCATAATGTGTGCTACTGAAGAAATGGATGTGCACAAGTGGGGTATTTTCCTCTTCAGATGAGTGAAAAATGTGTGACCTTAAAGGGTTCTAAGTGTGTCAGATGATTTATTCCTTATGTCATCATCATTGATTTTTCTTAATGAGCAACTTCTTCATCTTATCAGAATGAAAATCACATTTGTCTTCCCCCGAGCTTGTGATTATTTTCTACTTAATGGATGAAACTCGCCTCTCTGATCATTTTACCCTCTTGTTTCTTTAAAGGTAGTTGGTCAAAGAATTACTGCTTATCCACCAACCCCAAGCTCTAGGTTTTGTTCATTCCACTCATGCCCATGGGGGTGAGGGAGCCAACAAAAAGGAATGTCAAGGTAGTGACAGCAGGCAAGCTAAAGAAAAGTAGCCGCAGTCTTGCTCCAGACACAAGCCAATGCTGTGTACAACCTCTCCCAGGCAGACCATAGAGCACCCTTCCAAAGGAAGCTTTGGAGGAGGCGGGTCAGGTGGGGATTTTCAGCACTACGGCCCTTAGCTCCCAGGACCCCTCCTCTGCCTAAGAATGAATGCAGAGGATACTCTTTCCATGGTCAATGCCCAACTCCAGACAGATCAGCTGGTTCTGCTCTAGAGCACTCAAAATCATGAAAAGAGAGTTTAAAAAGCATGTCTAGGCTTAGGCATTAGCCCACAGGTGGATTCTGGTATGGTTGTTCACTGTGTTTCTGAATTCGTCACTAGGGCCACTGTAACAAGGTACCACAGACTGTGTGGCTTAAACAACAGAAATGTGTTGCTTCAGTTCTAGAGGCAGGAAACCCAAAATCAAGGTATTGGCAGGATTTGTTCATTCTGAGGGCCAGGAGAGAAGGATCTGCCCAGGCCACTTCCTCCTGTATCTTCAGATCATCTATGTCCTAATTTCCTCCTATTGTAAGAACAGCAGCCATTTTGGGTTAGCAGGAGTTGGGAATGTCTGGCCTGTGGGCCATCTAAAGCCTGTGGAATCACTTGGTCTGGCCCTGCCAAGGCAACTGCGGGTGGGACTCAAAATTCAAAAAGCTATAGCAGGCTAAAGTTTAAGTGGATAATTTTGTATAGCCTGCAAATGATGTTATAAATAATCCAAAAAGTCCTTGGCAGATAAAAGGTTCCTCAACTCTGGACTAAGGCCTGCCTCTGTAACCTCATTTTAAACTGATTACACATATAAGGCCCCCACATTTAAATAAGGTTACATCCTGATGTATTGGGGATTAGAACTCCACATATGAAGCTTGGGGGTACACCATTCTGCTCAGTGATCTGGAGTATATTCCTTGGAGGAAAAATGATTAATCCCAGAAAATTTTGTGAAGGCCAATGTGAGGATATAAGTCAAGTGCTTAATATGAAGAAATATCTCAATAAATGTGACTTGCCATTTCTTATATGAATGCAGAAATACGTGTTTCCTGGTATAAAAATGACACAATCAAGAAGATGAGAAACACTTCAACATTTCAATTTCCAAAGTCCATCTGGCAATCTCAACATCCCAGGACAGAATAGAGACTCAGTCAATAATCAGATTCCCTGCAGGAAAATACCTTTAGAAAGAGTAAAATACCAGGCTGGTACTGAGAGGGATTAAGTTAAGCCTTCACCTGCAGTGCCAGGATCCCATGTGGGCACCGGTTCATGTCCCAGCTGTTCATCATCCAATCCAGCTCTCTGCTATGGCCTGGGAAACCAGTGGAAGATGGCCCAAGTGCTTGGGCCCTGCACCTGCAGGAGACCCAGAAGAAGCTGCTGGCTCCTGGCTTCAGATCAGCACACCTCTGGCCATTATGGCCACTTGGAGAATGAACCAGCAGATGGAAGACCTTTCTCTGTCTTTCCCTCTCTCTGTCTGAAACTCTACCTCTCAAGTAAATTTTTTAAAAAGCTTAAAAAGAGAAAGAGTAGAATATTGTCTTGGGATAAAAACTTCTGAGTTTTTAATCCTGAAATGATGTCACACAGTACCTGCTACATTTATGATTATATTTATCCTTTTTTTTCTTTTTTTAACTTTTATTTAATAAATATAAATTTCCAAAGTACAGCTTATGGATTACAATGGCTTTCTGCCCCCCCATAACTTCCCTCCCACCCGCAACCCTCCCATCTCCAGCTCCCTCTCCCCTTCCATTCACATCAAGATTCATTTTCGATTCTCTTTATATACAGAAGATCAGTTTAGCATATATTAAGTAAAGATTTCAACAGTTTGCTCCCACACAGAAACATAAAGTGAAAAATACTGTTTGAGTACTAGTTATAGCATTAATTCACATTGACCAACACATTAAGGACAGAGATCCTACATGAGGAGTAAGTGCACAGTGACTCCTGTTGTTGATTTAACAAATTGACACTCTTGTTTATGGCATCAGTAATCACCCTAGGCTCTTTTCATGAGTTGCCAAGGCTATGGAAGCCTTTTGAGTTCACTGACTCTGATCATATTTAGACAAGGTCGTAGTCAAAGTGGAAGTTCTCTCCTCACTTCAGAGAAAGGTACCTCCTTCTTTGATGACCTGTTCTTTCCACTGGGATCTCACTCGCAGAGCTCTTTCATTTAGGTCCTCTTTTTTTTTTTCCCAGAGTGTCTTGGCTTTCCATGCCTAAAATACTCTCATGGGCTCTTCAGCCATATCCAAATGCCTTAAGGGCTGATTCTGAGGCCAGAGTGCTGTTTAGGACACCTGCCATTCTATGAGTCTGCTGTGTATTCCACTTCCCATGTTGGCACATATATCACAACCCCTATGATTTAGTGAATAACTATGAACAAGAAAATAGGCAACCCTGGATTATTAAAATAGACAATGATATATGTGCTGCCCCAGAGGAGGGCCTCATGAGACCTAATTAATTAGTCTCATTAGCAGAGAAAATTCTGATTGGCTGACTCCGCAGTTTCACAATTCTTTGAAAATTATAAGCAACAGGCTGATAGAACAAACCAATGGGAAGAGATGGTGAAAGCCTGATAGCAAGGGAAGGAAAAGAAAGTATGTAAGAAACAAGCAGACATAAGTGTTTAAAAGGTATAAAGACCTGGGGCCAATTAGCATAATGGTTCAGCCTACTTCTGGAAGCTGGCTATATCTAGCACAGCAAAGTACCCAGTCCACATAATGAAACCCTAAACCATAACAGGGAGATTAAACTCTGTTGCTACATTAAGCTGAAACTCAAAGCTTAAGTAGTAATTCTTGGAAATCTTTTCAATAAAATAATTAAAATTTTCAATGAGAATTCAGTAAACATATGTTGAGAATATTTTTTAAACTGCTTGAAAAGACTAGAACATTTCCTAACAATTCCAAGAAAAGCAACCTCTACTACAGCTCTGTTTAATGCATCCACACACATAGTGCTAAGTCCTATATCAAGTGTTAAAGGGATCATATAAATAAGATCAAGTGTCTGGTAATAATAATAGATAGAATTAAAAAGGAGAGAATGTTCCAACATGGGAAGCAGTCCACACAGCAGACTCATAGAATGACAATCACTTTAAATAGCACTCTGACCTCAGAATCAGCCCTAAAGGCATGCTGGTCTGGCTGTAGCCCCTGACAGCATTTCAGGCATGGAAAGCCAAGACACTGGCAAAAAAATGTTCTATATGAATGATTTCTGTAAGTGAGACCCCAGTGGAAAGAAGTGGCCATCAAAGAAGGATGTACTTTTCTCTGAAGGGAGGAGAGAACTTCTACTTTGCTTATGGCTTTGTTTAAATACTGAAGGAGTTTGTGGATTCATAAGGCTTCCATACAGGCCACACAGCAGGCTTATAGAATGACAAGCACCCTAAACAGCACTCTGGCCTCAGAATCTGCCCTTAAGGCATTCGGACCTGGCTAAAAAGCCCATGAGAGTTTCTCAGGCATAGAAAGCCAAGACACTGTGGCAAAAAATGGCCTACATGAAAGATCTCTGTGAGTGAGACCCCAGTGGAAAGAAGGGGGCATCAAAGAAGGAGGTACCTTTCTTTGAAGGGAGGAGAGAAATTCCACTTTGATTGTGGCACTGTCTAAATCCTGGCAGAGTTTGTGGACTCAAAAGGCTTCCATAGCCTTGGCAGCCTCTGGTGATCACTGACATAAATAAGAGTATCAGTTAACAACAGGAGTCACTGTGCACTTGCTCCCATGTAGGACCTCTGTCCTTAACGAGTTGTACTATGAGAATTCAAGGTAAAATTTGTCTTCAAACAGTACTTTATACTTTGTGTGTCTGTGGGGGTGCAAACTGTTGAAATCTTTACTTAGTATAGAGTTGGTCTTCTGTATATAAAGATAATTGGAAATGAATCTCAATGAAGAATGGATGGGAGAGGGAGTAGGAGGTAGGATGGGGGGGTGGAAGGGCAGGTATGGGGGAAGAACCACTATATTCCAAAAGCTATACCTATGAAATTTATATTTATTAATAAAAGTTTTCTTAAAAAAAAGGCTTCCCTAGCCTTGGCAGCTCATGTCAAAAGCCTTGGGTTATCACTGACATCATACATGAGAGTGTTAATTGTTAAATTAACAACAGGAGTTACTGTGCACTTACTTCCCATGCAGAACCTCTGTCCTAAATAGTTGTATTATGAGAATTAACTGTAAAACTTGTTTTCAAACAGTTTGTGTGTTTGTGTGCAAGTTGTTGAAATGTTTACTTAGTATAGAGTTGGTCTTCTGTGTATAAAGTTGATTGAAATGAATTTTAATGGAGAATGAGAATGTGAGAGGGTCACTCCCATTCCCATTGGAAGTGGAAGTGGGGGTGGGAGTGGGAGGGCGAGTGTGGTAGGAAGAATCACTATATACCTAAAGTTGTATTATGAAATTTATACTCCTTAAATAAAAAGTTTCCTTGAGAAACTTTATACCTGAAAGAGAAAGGTGGCTAGAAATATCATTCTGTCCTATGGATCTGCAAGCTAACGCTGTTATCTGATTGAAACTCAAGGGACCATACTGGCATTTTGCTGGAAAAGTTGGGTCTCTTCTGTTTGAGTTTCCTCTCACTCAGCAAACCTGAGGACCAAGGAAAGAAACAGCATTTCCCCATCTTATTCTCAAAGCAGAGGGACTCCCCCATGCATCACAGAGTCATACCTTCCCTTGCTCCAGAGGGGAGTCACTCCCCTATGGCAGAGAAAAGCAGCCCCAAAATATTAACAACTGTTTACCATGTGAGGGGTACAACTTAGGTTCATTTAACCTGGTTGATATTGAGAGGAAACATTTTAAATGTTTACCAAAACTTTTTTTTTAAACTTGCTGTTTATGTAGCACTTCTGAGCACAGTATTAAAACTTAAAACTCAAAAATTTAAATATCATTATCATAGAAAATTAATGAAAAAATTCAGCTGCTAAGAATTTGCGACTCTTGGTGTCAATATTTGAAGGGCTGGCACATATGTTCAAAGACCAAGCCATGTTGTACATGTGTATGTATCATAATAGGCTTTAACAGACTTCTATTTAAGTGTACTAAGCTGTGTGCTAAGAGAGGGGTGGAGGAAAGTTGGAATGGAGCCATAATGAGACAGTGAGCAGGCCTTGTTTAATAACTGCTATAATGTACAGTCTGGCGCAAGAGATATGTAGCAAACATTTGCCATCTACTAATATATGTTTCTAAGCAATGCCAGCGTGATTTTCAGCACATTTTAGTTTGTTTGGCAGATGCTAAATCAGTGCTGTGTAGGGCCTGTCTTCATTTTCCAAAAAGGATTTCACCCTGAACCTCATCTCCGTGTAGTAAGTGTTCAAAAATGGTAGATGTTATTGTTAATTCAGTATCTACAGGATATGAACTATGCTACATATGAGTGGATTGTATATATGAATATAATTTATGCACATGTAATATACAATGTAAATATATGCTGTAAATTTGAATGCTTTCTATTCTCTTACATGTTAATACTTCAAAGAAAAATGACATTAAAAGGAAAATCAATCTTTTTCCTAAATAAGAAAAAGTTAAGGCTTAAAAAACAGAGGGTCATTTGTATAATCTCTATGTGGAGGAAAATGTTATTTGAATCTATAAACCAGCCCATAGAAAACAATCTTTCTAAAGCTCAATTTGTGCAGTCACAACCTACATGAGATGGAGACTTTGGAGAGCATGAGACAGTCACTGAAAAAGAGATGAAAAACAGAACCTATGATGTAATTTCTGATTTCATACTTCAGTCATTTATCCTAATTAATAATGGAGCAGATCATCGCATATTAATAGCAGATAGTATTATTGTATAACTGTATATTTTAACATGGTTGCATTACTTATTGCCTGGTTATTGTCAAAGATGTACTCAGAATTGTGAAATCTCAAGATCAGAAGGAAGGTTAAAGGCTATCTAGGGGCCAAAAATATCTCAGCCAAGTTGTCATCCAGCTGAGACTTAACACCTCCTAGAGGTGAAAAACCCACTACCTCTCCAGGCAGCCAATGCCATCTTTGAGCTAGTTTAAAAGTATGAGGAAAAGAAAAGCAACCATTACTTACCTGTGGCAAATACTGACTAAATGCTTATAAGATGCCCATCTCTAACCTAGGGGTTAGACTCCTTGAAGTTTAATAAAAAGCTAATCATTTATTGCTAGCAAGTATAATCCATTTGCTTGGAAGCAGTGAAACTACAAGTACATTCTAATAAATGTGAGAGTTGGATGCAAAGCACAGAGGCTGAATTTAGCAAACTCTGAAAGCCATGCCAAGACTGAGACAAGGCAACTTGGTCTCACAATTGTTAGACCAAAGCAAACTGAAAAGAGGGGAAACATCAAAGAACCAGAATTGTGAAGGATCAAAATGATGAGCATAAGGACACCAAAACTGACTAGAATAATTATAATAAAATAATGTAAACATAGAGGGATACTAATCTTACTAACCCCAAAATTGGAATAGGTGAGCCAAATCTAAGAAAGCAAAGAATACTGCTATGTGAGAGTAAAACTGAGGAAGATCAGGTTATGCTTTGCAGTGACCCATGATCTTGTCTCTTGTACAATCAGGAAAGATGAAAATCTTGCATCTGTTCAAGACTGAGTGTTTGTTAGTCTCGTCTGGGTAACTCTTCTCTCTTCACTTTATTTTGGCTGATATAGAATTATAGCATCAGGAAGGACTAGAGCTGGGACAGCTCTTTTAAGCTGTCTCCTTCATTTCATGGATGAAGAGTATGCAATTTCAGAGTTTCATCAAAATACAAAACATACTCCGTGTCCACATCAGTGAGAATTTAACTCTTCCAGATTTAATACTCAGCTCTCTCCAAAACCTCAATTCATATCCTCTAAATTCTATCACTGGATAAGACCATTGCTATAACTTAGGCATGAAGCAATGTCATGGAGAAGGCCACATGCAGTTTTTAATTTATAATTTGGTGGCTCTGACTGTACCACAGAAGACAATAAATGAGGATGCCTAATTGAATTACTAAAGAGCAGAAGTTGCTGTATCTCTTAGCAGCTTGCCCAACAACTTGCCTATGGCTGATGGTATTATAATAGAAATAAATAGTGTTTGTTTTAATAAGAACATGTTTATGGACAGGTTATATACTGTTTGTCTTCTGTCAGGCTTATTTTAAAAGTTTTTTAAAATATTTGTATTATTTAACAGTGCTTTTGAAATTTTTTAAGTACTATTTTTATATTTTGTTCCAGGGCATTCTTGGCTCAGGTTTTGCATTAAAAGTACAGGAACAGCATCGCCAGAAACACTTTGAGAAAAGAAGGAACCCAGCTGCCAACCTCATTCAGGTAAATGTCAGTGCACTAGATAGATGGCAACATCTGTCTCCATAAGTGCTTATTGGGTCATTTTCCAAACTCTGTGCTTCATTGCTTGGTAGAGCTACTGTTTTTGTTCTTTAAAAAAAAAATGAAGTCAGAACTTGAAGTAAAATCTTGAATTTGATCAGATGCACCTCCTTTCCCAAACAGAAAGCTATTTTTTTTTCAGGAAATGGTCCATGCATTGTTCATATTAATTAACTATACCAGCCAGGCCATGCAGAGGTTAGCAGTTGTGTTGCTTCTGGAATGACCTGCTATGTCTTATGAATTGCTTGGTGAAACATAATTGATCATTAAGTGATAGAGCAGAACACAACACTGTTTCCTGCATTACAATTACTTTCTCCAGGCAGACATATGCCACTGTTCTGAAGAACAGCATATTTATTTAGCATGTCAAGGTTTGGTACCTGTGGAAATGCTTTAATGCTACCTACAGCAATAACTTGGAATAGTTATTCTATTTTAAGAACTAGTGGGATTATGGAATGCATCTATGTTTGAGAATATGAAGCAATGAACATATGATTTGAAGTTAGCTCATAATATATAGTCACTGCTGAGCATTTTATTTTCTTTCCAGTAACTCAGAATTTGCTTCAGGACAAAGGGATGCTGCTCTTTTTTGCCATCCAAATCTTTTGGGTGTAGGACCATCCTGAAACATGTTAAGATTTACAAAATGTATTTTGTGATCCATAATGTGGAATTGGCATTTAATTATGGACAAAGTATTTCTACGACCTAAAGTTTCTTCCTCTCTTGCCAGGCACTTGAAACTGCAAAACTTTTAAACTTGAGTGGTTTGGGTGGTGACTCAAGATGCGAGAGGACTTGTCTTCATGCTGTAGTAGCAAGCACACTATTTCAATTTAAATTACAGGTTGAGTAGTGAGTGAGTTGGTTAAAAACAAAATCTTTAGTCTTTATGTGTGATTGTTCTATGCGGTACCTGTAGCAGAAACTGAGCTAGGATAAGGGGGAGAGAATGTGGCTCAGTTATATCATGAAGGATATTTGTTTGCATCTAATGACTGTGTGAGGATATTATTTTTCTATCAAGAGATTTTGAACTAATAACAAGAAGTTGGACTATTGGGGATGATTTCCAGTGCAAACCACTGAGAGTCTATTTTTTAAATTTCAAAGTTTTTAAGAAGCACTAAAAAGAAAGTAAATTTAGTTTCTTTTAAAAAAAAATTCTAAGTAGTAGGAATCTAAGAACTGATCCCAAACATTAGTCAGCAGATTGAAAGGAGAAGGAGTCATATACTTCATATACTTTAGTATACACGCAAAATATACTGATGCCCAAAATTGGTGGTCTTTCATCAATTAGTGCTTCTTAACTGGTTATGTGTATTTCTATACTTATAATAAATTTTTCTCTTTACTACCGTTTACTCTGGAACAATGTTTTCCAGCCTGTAAGTATATAAGTTATTACATGGGTTCCTTGCGTCCTTCTGGGCACTAAGCCTTGTCTATATATGGTACCAATAATACATCTTAGATAACCAGCTATTCTGTTAGAAAGTGAGCCCTTCAAGAAGTTTCTCATGCATGCATCAATTGTAATGCTACAGAACTGTGATACCCAGTACAGCTACATACACCTATGTAATTTAAATTCATTAAAACTAACAATTTAGTTCCTCAGTGGCACTAGCTACTTCTCAAGTATTCAATAGCTATAAGTGGGTATTGGCTACCATAACTGCACAAGATGAATTTGGGTAATAAGCAGCCACTTTCCTGGTCAAACTTAGCAGTATTGACTACTAAACTGTGCAAAAACAATTTCCAGTGGAACTTGAGAATAAATTAGCGTTTGTACAGAAAATCATTGAAGCAAAGGTATTTATAAGTCCATAGCTGAAGCAAAGCAAGGCTTCTTCCTTCACAGGCAGTCCACAAAGGATGGAGCAGGGGCTGCTCAAGCAGCTTTGCTGGGAAGTCTAGAATTGTTTTTGTGGAATTTGGTTGTATACTATGTGAGCAAGTTACCTTGTACAAGTGTATAATGAAATTAAATTATGAATTTTGCTTTTATTGAAAACTCCAACTTACATATTGTTCTTAACAAAAAAGAATGCAAAATGTAAGGCTTGAAATGTCCAAAAATACTTTTAAAATCTAATCATAGCTTTATTAATCAGGGTAGAAGTAACTAATTTAAAAAACAATTGCTCATTTGTCCAAATGCACTTAATTAACATATTATATATAGAAATAATATAATTAATAAATGTATCCATTGTCCTTCCTTGTTGTAATCTTCGGACAGAATTTGAGCTATACGCCTTGATTATATATTGTAGAAATTTATTTTTAAGGATGCACTGGATTAAAAAGCAAGCCTCATTTGCTGATGAATTCATTTTCTTACCTAACCAATCTGACTTGGCTTGCTGAACACACGAAGACCAAAAGCAATCTCATTTGTTTTAAGCCAGAGCCACTGTCCTTCTACAAGAGAAACTGAGATGTCCAAGCTGCTTTGCCATTTGGTTAGTGAAAGGACTAAATTAACCAGAATTTCAGGATTTTAGGAGAAAGTTTAAAACCCCATCAGTTCTCAGCAAATTTAGACGTGTCAATATTTTTGCTTGATTCCTTTAAATTAACTGTTCCTTTCAAGAAGAGGAGTCTGGGGAAAGAAACCAGCTCTCAGTAGCATTTTGAATACCTGCCCAAATGTCACAACTACTATTAATAACTCCTGAGGCTCATGAAATGATTTATACTTGGCAGAGTACTTCGAATATTATAATACTTGATCCTCAGAACGAGGCTAAGAGGAGCTAGGACTCAAATTCCTGATGTGTGAATCCCAATCCATTGCTCTTTCCAGAAAGTGTCGTTGTAGGTTGTGCTGTTTGGCACAGTAGTTAAGCTACCACTTGAGACACCTGCATCTTACATCAGAGCACCTGGGTTTGAGTCCTGGCTCTGCTCTCCATTCCAGCTTCCCACAAATGCACCCCCGAGGAAAGAGCAAGTGATGGCTCAAGTAATTGGGTCCCTGCCACACACAGCAGAGGCTCAGACTGAGTTCTGGCCCGGCCCGGCCCTGTCTGTGTGGGTGTTTGGGCAGTGAACCAGTGGATGAGATTTCTGTCTCTCTCACTCTCTGTCTCTTTCATTCCCCCTGGCCCCACCTGCTCCACGTCTGTCTCTCAAGGCCTTGGGGTTCACATTTAAAATTCTTCAGAGGTTCTCTCTCAGAGGTTTCTTTCTGGAGAGCTTGGGCCTGTACAAACTGGAACCAAGATGATTTACTGGAAACAGAAACAGGGACTTAAGTGAAAGTTTGTGAAATAAATGCTGATAGACAGACATAATTTCCTTAATTGAGCAGATTAGCAGATGCTGCTTTGAAGCTAACTGGACCAAAAAAAAAAACATTCTATTTTAAAACTTTGACTTCCTCCAGCAAAATAACTTGTTCTCTACACAGTTCCTCTAAAGGGTAGATGCTAGTTTGTAAGCACAGCCACTTATACAGAGACTATGTGTCTTTTTTACTGGCTCAGCTGTAAATAAGATGTCAGAGGAAAAAAACTCCTAGATGATAAAAATATGACAGCAGAAAAAAAATAGAAACAGTAATAAAATTGTGAAAATCTCCCAGGAAATAGATTGAAAAGACAGGGATGAGAAATAAGAGGAAACAAAGATAAGAATATTGAAAGATCATCTCAGGAAATCAAAGACTCAATTAAGAGGAATCCTTCAAAAAGAGAAGAGGGAAATTAGGGGGAGGATTTTTCTGATGAAATATGGTATTATGCTTCTCTAGAACTGGAGAATGGAGTGTCCATAGTAAGAGTACACCAAGTACATAGCACTGTGAACCAAAAATTTCACATCAAGATTAACTTATGGGAAATATCAGAACTCTTGATAAAAATGTGATCCCAAATGCCTTCTGAACAAGACATACCCAAAGGATCAAGAATCAGGATGGGGGTGAGGCCAAGACGGCAGGTCAGTAAGAAGTTCCAGAGACTCACTTCCCTGCAGAGACACCAGTGTGATACCACACACACACCAACTCATGTCCCCAAGATCTGCAGAAGCCAGGGACAATACCACAGTGCCTTATCTTGTTATAATCATAAAAAGTCACATTGAAGAAAGCAAGAAGGAAAGAATTGCCCATGTCACCCCTCCCCCAGCTCCAACATGGAGAGAGGGAGAGTGACCTTGGTCCTAGCACCAGGCCCACTGTGAAAAAGTTCAGTCATCCTGAGCCCACTAGCCCAGGCCTCCAGGCCCTCACTTGTAACTATTTAGAGCTTCCAGAGCCAGGCAACTTCCAGAACTGTCCACAGAAAATGAAACTCCAGCCTTGCAGAGAGGTCAGGAGAGGGAACTTGGAACCCCGTGCCAAGCCTTGGCACCAGATAAAGCCCAAAGGGCGCTACCACCCAGCCAGTGCACATGGACTTTCCCCACACCAAGTGGACACCTGTGCTTTGATGGATGAGACAATTGGGTGTGTGTCACTGACAACTTGGGATGGGCAGGGAGGGCACCCTAGAACTTTAGGGGTCTCAGCAACTGGGGGACCCAAATGGAGTCCATCTGGGAAGCCAGGGACTACCTTTGTCATGCTCCTCCAATCTGAAGCAGACACCAAGGGACCAAGGGAAAGTGTCTCAGAGATCAGCGCTGTGCTTTATTAGATCCCAGTGATTTCCATTCCTAGACCAGTGCCTGTGTGTAGACAGTCTCTGGATTTACCCTGGTATGAGGCAGAGACCTGCACCCTGGTGAGACAGATTCATTTTGGCACAAAGAACCACCAGCCTCTTGCAAGTCTGATGTGTACCCCCAGTATTTCACAGGGCCTGCTGTGAGACTCAGGTGTGACCCACCTAGGGCCTGCCAGAGTTCAGCTGCCTTGTTCAACACCCATACAACCTTGGGCAGTCAGCAAAAAATCACTGAGCTATTTTAGAACTCACTGCCAGGCTGTTAAAACCCAACATTGAGCAGATTCTTTTAAAAAAAAAAATATTTATTTATTTATTTATTTATTTAACAGGTAGAGTTACAGACAGTGAGAGACAGATAGAGAGAAAGGGCTTCCTTCCATTGGTTCACTCCCCAATTGGCCACAACAGCCAGAGCTGTGCTGATCTGAAGCCAGGAGCCAGGAGCTTCTTCCGGGTCTCCCATGTGGGTGCAGGGGCCCAAGCAGTTAGGCCATCTTCTACTGCTATCCCAGGCCACAGCAGAGAGCTGGACTGGAAGAGGAGCAACCAGGATTAGAACTGGTGCCCATGTGGGATACCAGCATCTTATGCTTTACCACTACAGCACAATGCCAGCCCCCAAGGGGAAATTTTATAGCAATGAAGTATGCAATTTAAAAAACAGAAAGATTTCAAATAAACAACTTATCACTGCATCCCCAGGAACTAGAAAAACAAGAACAAATAAAATCCAAAACTGGTAGAAGAAAAGAAATAATAAAAGTCAATGCAAAAATAAATGACATAGAGACTTAAAAATACCCCCAAAAAAGCAGTGAAATGAAGAACTGGTTATTTGAAAAACAAGCAAAATTTATAAACCCTTAGCTAGACTAATCAAGTAAAAAATAAAGAAGTTTCAAATACATAGAACTAGAAATGAAAATGGAGACATTACCACTGACACCACAGAAATACAAAGGATTGTTAGAGATTACTATGACTCATATGGCAACAATTGATAACCTAAAAGAAATGAACAAATTCTTGGAAATACATTCCTTACCCATATTGAATCATGAGGAAATATAATACCCAAATAGACCAATAATGAATAGTGAGATTGAATCAATAATTTTCAAAAATTCCTATCAAACAAAAATGAAGGACCAGGTGGCTTTACTGATGAATTCTTCCGAACTTTTAGGACAAAATCAACACCAACCCTTCCTAAGTTATTTCAAAAAAAATAGAAGAGGAGAGAATTTTTCTTTTTTTTTTTAACTTTTATTTAATGAATATAAATTTCCAAAGTACAGCTTATGGATGACAATAGCTTCTCCCCCCCCATAACTTCCCTCCCACCCGCAACCCTCCCATCTCCCGCTCCCTCTCCCCTTCCATTCACATCAAGATTCATTTTCGATTCTCTTTATATACAGAAGATCAGTTTAGCATATATTAAGTAAAGATTTCAACAGTTTGCACCCACATAGAAACACAAAGTGAAAAATACTGTTTGAGTACTAGTTATAGCATTAATTCACATTGACCAACACATTAAGGACAGAGATCCTACATGAGGAGTAAGTGCACAGTGACTCCTGTTGTTGACTTAACAAATTGACACTCTTGTTTATGGCATCAGTAATCACCCTAGGCTCTTGTCATGAGCTGCCAAGGCTATGGAAGCCTTTTGAGTTCATCAACTCTGATCATATTTAGACAAGGTCGTAGTCAAAGTGGAAGTTCGAGGAGAGAATTTTTCAAAATTCATTCTGTGAGGCCACCATTATTATCTGGATACCACCAAAATCAAACAAAGACACAACAAAAAAAATTATACAAGCCAATATTTTTGAAGAATGTAGACACAAAAGTCCTCAAAACATACAAGTAAATTGAATCCAGTAGCACCTTAAAAAGATCTTTCACCATGGTCAAGATGGATTCATCCAGAGATACAAGGATGATTCAACAGATACAAATCAATAAATGTGGTTCACCACAATAATGGAATGAAGTACAAAAATCATAGGATGATCTCTATAGGTATATAAAAGCATTGGATAACATTCAACATCTCTTCATAATACAAAAATAATCTCTGACTAAATTAGATATAGAAGGAACATACCTCAACATAATAAAGGTTATATACAAGCCAATAGTTTATATCATATTGAAAGGGGAAAAGCTGAAGGCTTTTAAGATCTGAAGCAAGACAAGGATGCCCTCTTTCACCACTTTTATTTACTAGAGGTTCTAACAAGAGCAATTAATCAAGAGAAAAAAAAAGTAAAGGGGAATCAAATTGGAAAGAAGGACTAGAGTACCAGTCAAACTGGTACTGGTACAGATGACATGATATTTTTTTAATATCTTTTTTTTAACTTTTATTTAATGAATATAAATTTCCAAAGTACGACTTATGGATTACAATGGCTTCCCCCCCATACCGTCCCTCCCACCCACAACCCTCCCCTTTCCCACTCCCTCTCCCCTTCCATTCACATCAAGATTCATTTTCAATTATCTTAATATACAGAAGATCAGCTTAGTATACCTTAAGTAAGGATTTCAACAGTTTGCTCCCACACAGAAACATAAAGTGAAAAATAATAGATGATTTTTTTTAAATGATGATGAAATCAGATCAGACCTATTGTCATGTTTAATCCCAGTGAGAGTCAAGTTGGGAATTGATAATTTCTTTTTTTTTTTTTACAGAAGATCAGTTTAGTATGCATTAAGTAAAGATTTCAACAGTTTGCACCCCCATAGAAACACAAAGTGAAATATATTGTTTGAGTACTCATTATAGCATTAAATCTCAATGCACAGCACATTAAGGACAGAGATCCTACATGAGGAGTAAGTGCACAGTGACTCCTGTTGTTGACTTTACCAATTGACACTCCTGTCTATGGCATCAGTAATCTCCCTATGCTCCTCCAGTCATGAGTTTCCAAGGCTATGGAAGCCCTCTGAGTTCTCCGACTCTTATCTTGTTTAGACAAGGTCATAGTCAAAGTGGAGGTTCTCTCCTCCCTTCAGAGAAAGGTACCTCCTTCTTTGAAGACCTGTTCTTTCCACTGGGATCTCACTCACAGAGATCTTTTTGCCAGAATGTCTTGGCTTTCCATGTGACATGATATTAAATATAGAAAACTCCAAAGATTCCACCCAAAAGCTGGTGGAAGTGAATAACAAATTCAGCAAAGTTACAGGATACAAAAATTATTTTTCCAAAAATAGTGTAATTGTTATGTAGCAATAATGAATCACCTGAAAAAGAAATCAGGAAAACCATTCCTTATCTAGTCTACTGTTGATGGGCATTTGGGTTGGTTCCAGGTCTTAGCTATTGTGAATTGAGCTGCAATAAACATTAATGTGCAGACAGCTTTTTTGTTTGCCAATTTCATTTTCTTTGGGTAAATTCCAAGGAGTGGTATGGCTGGGTTGAATGGTATGGTTATATGCAGGTTTCTGAGGAATCTCCAGACTGACTTCCATAGTGGCTTAACCAGTTTGCATTCCCACCAACAGTGGGTTAGTGTCCCTTTTTCCCCACATCCTCGCCAGCATCTATTATTGGTAGATTTCTGAATGTGAGCCATTCTCACCGGAGTGATGTGAAACCTCATTGTGGTTTGATTTGCATTTCCCTGATTGTTAGTTATCTTGAACATTTTTCATGTGCCTGTTGGCCATTTGGATTTCCTCTTTTGAAAAATGTCTGTTGAGGTCCTTGGCCCGTCTCTTAAGTGGATTGTTTGTTTTGTTGTTGTGGAGTTTCTTGATTTCTTTGCAGATGAAATGATTTTGTACATGGATAAACCTCCTCTGTCAAAAAGTTGTTATAACAGATAAACCAATTTCAACACATGCAAAGTAGCATTTTATATCCAAATAATGATCTTGCTGAAAGAGAAATTCAAAAAGAAAACCCATTCACAATGACTACAAAAAAAAGTCAATTTAGGAATAAAATTTTTAAATGTCAATTTAAGAATTTAAGAATAAATTTAACCAAATAAATGAAAGATCACTACAATGAAAATTACTAAACATTGATGAAAGTAATCATCAAGAACACATGGATTCAAGGAATTAATATCATTAAAATGTCTACACTGCCTAAAGCAATCTGTAGATTCAGTGCAATCCCTATCAAAATATCAATGACATTGTTTACAAAAAGAGGAAAAGTATTCCTAAAACTCGTATGGAACCCACATTAAAAAAAAAAAAAAAAACGGAATAGCCAAAGGAATCCTGAAGTGGGGAAAAATTCAAACTGAAGGCATCACAATACCTAGTTTCAAAGCATACTACAAAGCTATAGTGGTTAAAACAGTGTGGCACTGGCATGAAAACTGGGACACTGATCAGTGGAACAGGATAGAAAGCCCAGAAATTAGTCCACATACATTCAGCCAACTTATTTTTTTTGTTTTTTGGACAGGCAGAGTGGACAGTGAGAGAGACAGAGAGAAAGGTCTTCCTTTTCCATTGGTTCACCCCCAATGGCCGCTGCGGCTGGCGCAATGCACTGATCCGAAGCCAGAAGCCAGGTGCTTCTTCTGGTCTCCCAGCACTTGGGCCATCCTCCACTGCACTCCCGGGCCACAGCAGAGAGCTGGCCTGGAAGAGCGGCAACCGGGACAGAATCCGGCGCCCCGACCGGGACTAGAACTCGGGGTGCCGGTGCCACAGGCAGAGGATTAGCCTATTGAGCCACGGCGCAAGAGATCTAAAAAAATATTCTCAAATAAAACCATAAAAATGACCAACAGGCAAATGAAAAAATGGTCAACATAACTAATCATTAGGGAAGTGAAAGCAAAAGCATGATGAGATATTACCTCATAATTATTTTTGACAAAGCTACCAAGAACATATGTTGGAGAAACAGAGTATTCTTTTGTTGTTATTTAAAGGGCTTTTTTCTCACAGTGTATTTTTAAACATTTATACAAGAAGCTGAACATCAGAGAGTGAATGTTCATCTACAAATTCACTTGCCAAATGACCACAACAGCCAAGGCTGGACCAGGCTGAACCCAGGAGCCAGAAACTCCATCTGGGCCTCCCAAGTGGTTGGCAAGGGCCCAAGCACTTGGGCCATCATCCACTGCCTTTTCAGGTGCATTAGCAGGAAGCTGAATCAAAAGTTTAGTAGCCTTGAGACCGATGCTGTGTCAAAGCGGGTAAAGCCACCACCTGTAGTGCTGACATCCCATATGGGGGCCAGTTTGAATCCCAGATGCTCAACGTCCATTCCAGCTCTCTGCTATGGACTGGGAAAGCAGTAGCAGATGGCCCAAGTGCTTGGGCCCCTGCACCCTCCTGGGAGTCCAAGAAGAAACTCCTGGCTCCTGGTTTCGGATCAGCCCAGCTCCAACCATTGCGGCCATTTCAGGTGTAAATCAGCATATGGAAGACCTCTTTCTCCCTCTCTGCCTCTGCCTCTCTGTAACTCTGCCTTCCAAATAAATAAATAAATTTAAAAAAAAAAAGAAAAAAAAGCATAGTAGCCTGGACAGGAACCAGCACATGAATATGGGATACCTACATAGCAAATAGAAACTTAACCCACTGCACCATAATACCAGCCCTAAGAAGAATCTTTGCAATAAATGGTGCTGACAAAACTGGATATGCATATGAAGAAGAATGGAATTAGTTCCCTACCTCTTACCATATACAAAAATCAATGCACAGCCAGCGCCGTGGCTCACTAGGCTAATCCTCCACCTTGCAGCACCGGCACCCCGGGTTCTAGTCCCAGTAGGGGTGCCGGTTTCTGTCCCGGTTGCCCCTCTTCCAGGCCAGCTCTCTGCTGTGGCCAGGGAGTGCAGTGGAGGATAGCCGAAGTCCTTGGGCCCTGAACCCACATGGGAGACCAGGAGGAAGCACCTGGCTCCTGGCTTCAGATCAGCGCGATGCGCCGGCCGCAGCACGCCGGCCGCGGCAGCCATTGGAGGGTGAACCAATGGCAAAAGGAAGACCTTTCTCTCTCTCTCTCTCTCACTGTCCACTCTGCCTGTCAAAAATAAAAAAAAAATTAAAAAATCAATGCACATAGATCAAAGACATAAATGTAAGGCATGAAACTATGAAATTGCTACAAGAAAACATGGGGAAACACTTAAAAACATTGGTGATGATTTCTTGGATAAGACCCTCAAAGTGTAGGCAACAAAGGCAAAACTAGACAAATGGGATTATATCACACTCAGAAGCTTCTGCACAGCAGAACAGTCAATACAGTGAAAAGACATCTGAAAAAAAAGGGAGAAAATATTCTCAAGCTACTTATCTAACAAAGTATTGATGACCAGAATATATCAGCAGCTCAAAAAGCCCTACAACAAAAAACAACCAGTCCAGTTAAGAAATGGGCAAAGGACATGAATACAGAGTTCTCAAAAGAAGAAATATAAATGACCAACAAATATATGAAAACTTCCCAATATCAGTAGCCATCAAGAAATGCAAACCAAAACCATAGTGTGATATCACCTCACCCCTGTCAAAATGCCTACTGTCCAAAAAACAGATAGCAACAAATGCTGGAGAGGATGTGGAGAAAAAGAACCTCTTTTTTTAAAAACTAGCAACCTTTTATTTAAGGTATATAAAGTTCATGCATTTCATATATATAAACTTAGGAACATAGTGATTCTTCCCATCCTACCCTCCCTCCTGCTTGTACTCCCACCCTTCTTCCTCCTCCCTCTTCTATTCAAAAAGGGAACTATTATAAATAACTCTTGGTGAAAATGCAAATTAATGCAGCCACTATGAAAAACAGTATGGAGATTTCTTTAAAAACTAGAAATAGGGGGCTGGTGTTGTAGCATAGCAAGTAAAGCCACCACCTGTGATGCCAACATCCCTTATTGTGTTTGTGTCCTGCCTGCTTCACTTCCAATCCAATTCCTTGCTAGTGGCCTGTGAAAAGCAGCAGAAAATGTCCCAAGCGTTTGGACCCCTGCCACCCATGTGGGAAATCCAGATAGAACTCATGGCTCCTGGCTTCAGCCTGGACCAGCACTGGCAGTTATGGCCATCTGGGGAGTGAACCAGCAAATGGAATATCTCCCATTTCTCTCCCCTCCCCCTTCTCTCTCTGTAACTGACTTTCAAAATAAATAAATAAATCCTTTTTTAAGAATACAAAATGAATAAAAACTAGAACTAGAGCTAGCATATGATGCAGCAGTTCCACTCCTTGGTATTAACCTAAAAGGCATAAACACATTATATAATACAGAGATCTGCTCCACCATGTTTATAGCAGTACTGTTTGCAGAAGCCAAAATATAGAACCAACCAAGATGCCCATCGTAAGATGAACAGATAATGAAAATATGGTGTGTGTGTGTGTGTGTGTGTGTATCTCGTATAATGCCATTCGGCTATTAAAAATGAAATCATGTTATTTGCAGCAAAATGGATTGAACTGCAAGACATCATGTTGAGCTAAATAAGCCGGGCACAGAACAACAAATACCACATGTTCTCCCTTATATGTGGGAGCTAAAATTTTTTTAAATCCATCTGAATGCATAAAGTAGATTACTGAAGGCTAGGAGAGATGGGAGGAAAAGGAGTTTGGATTTAAAAATTAGGCAAGTCTGGGTGTGTTTCATTAATTGTGGCAAATATGCTAAAATGAGATGTTAATAATAGTAAAAAAAGAGTAGGAGGTATATAGAAACTCTTTGTATTACTACTTCATGATTTTTATTTTATAAATATAAAACTATTCTGAAGTAAGTTTTAAAAAATAAATACTATCATAAATTTGGCAAAAAAAAAAAAAGAAGTGGAAGAGGACACAAAGAAATGGAAAGACATTCCATGTTCATGGATGGGGAGAACCAGTATCATTAAAATGCACATCCTACTCAAAAAATTTACAGATTCAATGCAATACCTATCAAAATCCAAATACATTGTTCACAAAACTACCAAAAATACTAGTAACATTTGTATAGAACCAGAAAAGACACCAAATAGCCAAAACAATCTTGAGCAAAATGAACACAGGTAGAGGCATTATACTACTTGACTTTAAAATGTTAAAAACCTACAGCAATTAAAACAGCACGGTATTAGCAAAGAAACATACCATAGACCACTGTAGCAAAATAGAAACCCTAGATATAAACCCATACATCTGCAGCCAACAGATCATTGACAAAGGTGCTAAATACATTTATTAGATATATATATATAGTCTTTTTAGTAAGTGGTTCTGGGAAAATTGGATATCCACATGCAGAAGAATGAAATTAGGCCCTTATCTCTCACCATTTGCAAAAGTCAACTCAAAATGGATTGAAGAACTAAATGTTACCCCTGAAACTTTGAAACTATTAGAAGAAAACATCAGGAAAATACTTAAAGAAATTGTAATAGGCAAAGATTTTCCAGATCAGACCCCAAAAGAACTAATATAAATGGGATTGAAGAGACAACCTACATTAGAGAAGAAAATATCTTCAGTCCCTATATCAGACAAGGGATTAATGTCCAGAATATATAAAGAATGCAAACAACTCAATAGCAAAAAAAAAAATAATTTAAATGAGCAAGAGATCTAAACAAATATTCTCAAATAAGACCATAAAAGCGACCAACAGGCACATGAAAAAATGGTCAACATAACTAATCATTAGGGAAGTGTAAGCCATAAAGATTGGTTATTATCAAAAAGACAAAAAAAAAAACACAAGTGTTCCCAATTATATGGAGAAAAGGGAACAGTTGCACATCATCGATGAGAATGTAAATTAGTACAGACATTGTGAAAAGCAGAATGGAGGTTCCTAAAAAGAAATCCTAAAAACAGAACTACCACATGAATCCAGCAATCCCACTTACTGCATATATATCCAAGGGAAAGGAAATCCATCTGTTAAAGAGACATCTGCAGTCCTATGTTTATTGCATCAATATTCACAATAGCCAGGAAATGGAAACACACTAAATATCCATCAAGTGAGGAATCCAAAGAAAATGTAGTACATATACATAGTGGAATATTACTCAGCCATGAAAATAGATGAAATTTCATCAATGGCAACAATATGGATGGAACTGGAGGTCATTGTTTTAAGTGATATAAGTGAAGCAAAGAAAGACAGATGTCCCATGGTCTCACTCATATGTGGAATTTAAAACAATAGGTGATCTCATAAAAGTTAAAAATATAATGCTGGTTGCCAGAGGCTAGGATGGAGTGAGGAGGGAAGGTGGGGGAAAGGTTGATTGACAGACGATGTGTTACAGCTAGAGACAAGTGGGAAGTTCTGGGATTCTAGGGCAAAGGAGGGTAAAAATAGATAATGTTAAGTTAGTTATTTCTGTACAAAAAGAAGTAGACAATATGATATTCCCATGTTTTCAATTTAAGGAAATGTTAAATACGTTAAATGATAAATATATTTAAAGGTGAATTGGACATTGAACAATATACATGTAATAAAATATCACATAGTACCCCACAATTATGTACGACTTTATATGGCTGATAAATTTTATAAAAAAAAAATTTTTTTTTCACAGGCAGAGTGGACAGCGAGAGAGAGAGACAGAGAGAAAGGTCTTCCTTTTTTCCGTTGGTTCACCCCACAATGGCCGCTGCGGCCGGCACAATGCGTTGATTGGAAGCCAGGAGCCAGGTGCTTCTCCTGATCTCCCATGCGAGTGCAGGGCCCAAGGACTTAGTCCATGCTCCACTACACTCCCGGGCCACAGCAGAGAGCTGGCCTGGAAGAGGGGCAACTGGGACAGAATCCGGCACCCCGACCGGGACTAGAACCCGGGGTGCCGGTGCTGCAGGCAGAGGATTAGCCTATTGAGCCACGGCACCAGCCAATAAAAAATTTTTAATAATCAGATTGATATTGTATTTCTCATTTGTAACTTTCAAATTAGAAGACAGTGATACAAAACATTCAAAATTATGGAGGAAAATTGTTTCCAGACCAGAATTCTACTCCCAACCAAGCCATTCATGCTTTTAGATGTGCAAGATCTCAAAAATTTACTTACCAAGTGCCCTTACAAGAATTTCCCTGGGCCAGTGCCATGGCTCACTAGGCTAATCCTCTGTCTGTGGCGCCAGCACCCCAGGTTCTAGTCCCGGTCGGGGCGCCGGATTCTGTCTCGGTTGCTCCTTTTCCAGTCCAGCTCTCTGCTGTGGCCCGGGAGTGCAATGGAGGATGGCCCAGGTCCTGGGGCCCTGCACCCACATGGGAGACCAGGAGGAAACACCTGGCTCCTGGCTTCGGATCAGTGTGGTGGGCCGGCCGCAGTGCGCTGGCCATAGCGGCCACTTGGTGGGTGAACCAACGGTAAAAGGAAGACCTTTCTCTCTGTCTCTCTCTTTCTCTTACTGTCTCACTCTGCCTGTCAAAAAAAAAAAAGAAAAGAAAAAAAAAAAGAACTTACCTGGATATTATTGCTCTTCCAAAACAAGGTGATAAACCAATAAATTGAAAAATATCAGATCCAGAAAACAAGAGTTCCCACAGGAAAGGGCAACAGCTACCACAGGCCTTGAGAACAGAAGTAGGAGGTTTTGAGCTCTGGGAGAAAGATCTTCGAAGAAAATGAAAGAATGGAATTGACAAGTTTCATCATATATTTGAGAAGGATACATTCGTAATAGATACATAAATGCAAATCAAGAAATTAAAATGAATCAATAATGGCTTCAAGAAAAATGAAAAAATTTTCAGGAAAGAAAAAGTATTTGTAATATATCACATTGCTGAACTGGAAACACTAATCACATATTTATAATAATGCTAACAATAGTAATGTATCTAAAATTGTGATAAAGGAGGACAAAAGGGCATGTAAGTGTGCCTTGTCATTTTCTTTCACAGTAGAAAGTAAGTTGGTAAAGCGTACAATTAAAAAATTAAGAAATACCAGGGATCTTTTGCAAAATCTAAGGAAAATGTGTATCATGTGGACTTTATGAACTTTTTGCACCAAAATAAATTTAACCTTTAATTCCATTTTCCATGAACTGTTTGAAGTTTCTTCATACAAGTATTAAGTGTAATCCTTAAATACAAGAATTATTAAAAACAGGACCAACAACTATAAGAATCGTAGCAGTTGTCACTAAGGAACAAACATTAGTGTGAATAGTGATAGGGAATGGGCTTTCTGATTTAGATCCTAAGTCTTTCAGGAGTCTAACATTTAAAACCAGGTACTTTGGGCCAGCGCTGTGGCATAGTGGGCTAAGCCTCCGCCTGCAGTGTCAGAATCCCGTATGGTCACAGGTTCGTATCTTGGCTGTGCCACTTCCAATCCAGCTCCCTGCTAATGGCCAGGGAAAACAGCAGTAGATCGCCCAAGTGTTTGGGCCCCTGCACTAGTGTGGAAGACCCAGAAGGAGCTCCTGGCTCCTGATAGGCTCAGCTGCCTCTGTTGCAACCATTTGGGGAGTGAACCAGCAGATGGAAGACCTTTCTCTCTGTCTCTCCCTCTCTCTGTAACTCTACCTCTCAAATAAATAAATAAAAATCTTAGAAAGAAAGCAAGCAAGAAAGAAAATAAAGCCATGTACTTTGAAAAAATAAGTTCCCTGTTAATTAGTTCAATGGTCAGCTGAAACTTTCTGGACCCTTTGCAAAAAGTGTCAAACACATCATAGTTACAATATCCAGCCAACACAAATCAAATACTTGCTAGAAACTGAATTGTGTTGATACTACAATTATACACATTCAAATTGGCTTGACTGCCTATTGCCTGATATATGTTAAACTCGGTTTTAATTTTGCTTCTTGCTGAACTGTCCCTTACAATATATATCCTTGTAATTACAGGAAATATAAGATAGAGTCTATATGCCATTTGGTAACAGGAAATTCCTCTGGGACCTCATGTTTCTATTGCCAACCACTGTATCATTTTGACTTTATATGCAGGAACATCAGCTATCAGATCACTTGTAGGCTTGAAATTCATCTACTGGAAACAGCTGAGGAAGAGACAGCCTGAGAGAGAACTAGGACAGGACAGTTATTACAGTATTATAAGAGTATTGACATTGCACCTTCCATTTTTACTATTAACTGATGTCCAGCCTGCCATAGAGCCAGTTACCCCTCCTACAAGACCACTGTAGGGGAACAGTAATGAAGGAAATGAGAGTTTAACTGTTTAATCAGTCTGATAAAAAAAAGAAAGAAAGAAAAAAAGATCAGGAAGCCAGGTTTCATTATAAAGAAAATCCTCGGTTTTATCACAATGGCCTCTTTTGTCCCCAGTTCTTTGTAATATTAACAGATAATGCCTGAGTCCCATTTTTTGTTGTTTTGGATTTCTTCCACAGGTGTCTAATAACTTACAGACTTGTTGTATGCCTCTCATTCTATATGAGTCTTGCTTTCAAAGTGTCAGAGCTCACATGTGTGTGATGCTCTCTATGAAAAATTGTTTCATTAAAGCAATCATGTATGTCCTCACATTCATTGTAGAATCTCTGCATCTCTCTACTGCAGAAGTTACAGTGATAAATCCATGTGCTTTCATTAATTATTCTATCGATCACTCTATAAATTATAGGTATTTGTAAAAACTGACATTTCAAGATGATATGCTTTATTATCTTTAAGATGTCAAGATGCCTAAAACAGAGTTCCAGATTTATAGATTAAATCAACATCAACCATGTGAGCAAGCCTCCAGGCATTTAAGCCTTCCTTAAAAATATCTTTAAAAAATCCCTCAGGTTCTACTATACATTTTTCTTGTTGCTTTTGTCACTTCATGAACATATAATGTGCATGCAAAAGAGAACTGAGCACTTCTGTATAACCAGCACTCATCTAAACCAAGAATGATTTCTGATGTACCCTTTCTTAATCACTGTCCCACAAGGGTAACCACCATGCTACCTTCTAACAGCTTAAATTAGTGTTCTATGGTTTTCCACTTTATGGATATGTTTTGTGTCTTATTTCATTCACTCAATATATTCATAGAAACTCCATTCATATTGTTGAGCATAATTATAATGTGCCATTACCATGTTGTATTCCATTACATGAATATACCACAAGTTTTATATCTATTCTTACTGTTGATAGGTGTCTGAGCATTTCTGGCTCCAGTTTATTAAGAAATAAAAACATGATTCATATCTTTTGGCAAACACATGTAAGCATGTCTGTCGAATATATACCTAGAAATGCGTGGTTGTATCATAGGATATGTATATGATCATCTTTAATAGATACTGCCAGGCAGTTTTCCAAAGTAGTTTATCAGTTTTTAACCCTTTTATTCAGCATACATGTATTCAGTGTATTCTCAGGAAGGAAAATATAATTAGATCACTTTTTTCTTCGTTGTAAGCTTTGAAATCATTACTTATGCTTATAAAGCAGAGATATGATCCATTTAAATGTACTTACCACATAAACTAGGCTGCTGTGAGTGATTAATTATAATAAGATAATTTCTCTGAGGATATTGGATTAAACAGTTGGTTATTAGAAATGTTTGCAGATTCATTACAAAGGAAAAAAATTATCAAAAGCTATAGTGAGCTATAGTGAAAGTGAGTTCAGGCTTTTTCTCAAATGAATAGTTCAGATGGAAGCTTTTCAGACAGTCATCAAGCATCAGCGAAAAGCCCAGTGGATAGATTCCATGACCAAGAGCCAAGCAATTTGAGATATTATCTCAACTCTGCCAACTCTGTATAAACCTCTTTATTTATCTGGGTATTTATTTTCTCATCTACAAAATATGGGTCTTAATCCACACTTAGTGAGGATCACATGAAAACCCTTTGTATTATGTATGTCAGGTATAATTATATGAAGTAGACAGAGCTTATGTTTTACATCAGAGAACTATAAACAGATTCTTAGATCATGGCATTAATTCTTTAGGTGCTTTCCAGTTATATTCCTAAAGAACACATTTTCCCCTTTATTATTTAGCTCTGTTTCTTGTTATCTCTTTCTTCATTTTCAGCATTACAGTTATTGCATAGTTCAACTTCAGGGATTCACTAATTAATCATTAACATAGCCTGGAGGTCTTTAGCTTACTAGTTAGTTTACTAGTTGCATGGTGAGTTTTCAGTAGTCCTTTGCCTCTATCTTATCAACTTTTTAGTAAAGATCAATAACTAAAATTTCTGTTTATGCTCATGTAGGTTATAACAGTTAATATAGTATCTTGTTCCAAATAATACAGTA
Source organism: Oryctolagus cuniculus (assembly GCF_051225735.1). Lineage (NCBI taxonomy): Eukaryota > Metazoa > Chordata > Mammalia > Lagomorpha > Leporidae > Oryctolagus > Oryctolagus cuniculus. The sequence goes on along the minus strand of NC_142871.1, from coordinate 99,265,031 downwards.
TCTTTCCCTAACCAATTCAAAAATTGCATTACAGTATATTTCTTGATACTTGGAAAGGCAAGTCTGTTTGATTTTGATTGTGGCAGAATATGTTTAACAGCCAGCTGAAAATACCAAAGTAGTCTCCCTCCTTTGGACATTTATCAGGGCTAAGTATGACAAAGAAAAGATTCTTAATGTGTGGTAACTTAATAATCTCCTCCTTCATTTCATTCTATCTCCTGCTCTTTTCTTTTTCATGTGCCCATGCATGCCACGTGCAGTGTGTTTGGCGTAGCTATGCAGCTGACGAGAAATCTGTTTCCATTGCAACCTGGAAGCCACACTTGAAGGCTTTGCACACCTGCAGCCCTACCAAGTAGGTATCAGTGTGACAGCTGGTGCTGTAGTTCAGTCTTTTCAAGTTTATTAAACAAGCATACATACACACATATACGCACACACATGTTGATGTTTGGCTTTTCCTATTCCTTTTTGCTCTTGGAGAGAGTCAAACCTGTTTAATAACAACCCAAACATGAAGCTAAATGGATTTAATATCATTCCTCACCATCCACAGACCAGAATTAAAGATTAAAGGAATGTAAACTTTTATAGAGAATTTCTTTCTACTATCCCATGCTTATTTTCTAATATCTCATCTCATGATGCCCTCTTGAATTCTAAGTGCAAGCATCATGGCTCTTGGAAAACAAATCACCTGACCCCAAAAGGGGAGAGTTTTGAGAGCAATATGAGGGGTTTTGAAAAACTTAATGGCGAATGCTTTTAGGAAAAAAAAAATGGATTCCAAATTTCCAAATTTTTATATCAAAATAAACCTATCTTTTAATTCCATTTTCCACTAGCTTTTTTACATACCTCCATATGTCTTTGCAAATTTAAATCTATCAAAGTTGTTTCTCATATGAAGCCCTTTCAAGAGTCTGTAAGCCTTCACTTTCAGATCTAATATCAGTAGCAAATGAAGAGAAGAATCAGGGTCCTAAGAAGATTACAGTTTAAATGAGGCAATGAGCTCAATGATATCAAAATTTAAAACTCACATTCACAGTTTTAAAGTAATGCTATTCTCATAAACATTTCATTGGGTAAAACAAACCACCCAACCAGTTATGGCTAAATTCAAAGAGAATGAGGAGGTGCAATTATACCATGTGCCTGGAAGGACAGGAGAACCAGAGGAAATTACAAGCAGTCCTAATGATTACCATAGTAATCTTTAAATATTTTTAAAGCCTTTAGTCCTGAAATTCTGGACTCCCAATTCAACTAGCAGAGCACATGTTAAGCCCTAATGACCTTCTAATTAAAGAAGTGCTCATTGAAATACCAAAGCAAGTCATGAGAAAGACTTTCTGTGAATCACCCTGCTTGATAAGAATAGTCAGTTGTCCAGGTTGTTCAAAACTTTTTAAATTGCTTATCTGATTTAGTGTTTTATAGCACCAGCTCTTTCCCTTCATAGCCTCCCTGATCCTACCCCCCCAAAAAAAACCACTTAAGCCTACTGGCTGCTTGGAATTCAAGGTGCCAGGAAAAACCACCTAGTTCTTACTGCTGTGGGAGGGATATCAGATGGGGAAATCATGACTTGTTCCCTGGCATTGCCGTTTTAGTAGAGGTTCGTGAAGCAGCAGAATGTACACTGGATGGGAGGTAGATCTGTCATTAACTAATGGGATTTGTTAAGTTAATTCCCTGTCTTACCTTGGGCCTTAGTTTTTCCATTCACAAAGGAAAGGGCAAGAGCTGAGCAAGGTGATTGCTACAGAATATATCTCCTACAGGTTGGTAGCTAGAACTCTGTCAGCACCTGGGACAGAGATATTCATAGACCACAGGATTTTAGAAAAGATGGAACCTTTCACAAGGATTGAGGCATGAATGCTCTTGAGTGAATGTGTGGATGAGAATCCTCTTTTCATTGAAAAATAGAAATTTAGTTGAATTTCTATTATAAAATATTAGAAACTCTCAAAGTTTTGCTATTAAAAAAAAAAAACAGAAAAGGAAGGTAACTCTCATGCCATCTATTCCCTGGGGGTATGAATCAAAAATGGGAATTATATAGAAATTATATGTCCTATCTTTGTGAGGTTTCATAGACAATTATAGAAGAGTAAGGTTAGTACAAAAATCATAGAGGCTTCTTCGGCAACAGAAAGGAGTGGTCTATTGTCAGGTGTGGTTACTTGGCTTCCCTCTTTTTGCAGTGTTAGGATTAAAGGTCATTCTGAAGCCTAGAAAAACTATTTAATAGTGAGTCAGATTCTCCAAGTGCATCAGCTATTATTGCACTTACATAATACCTTGCTTTTTCTATGGCATTTTCCCTATTCTAAGTGGGGGTGAAGGTGGAGGAGGATTTATGCAAACACCTGTCTTCATCCTGTTCCACTGTGCCTATCAACCATCCCACTCACACTCCTTTCTCTGCCAGCCTCATTAACCTGTGAGTCTCAGCCCCATTGACTGAAGAACAGTTATTTGTTCAAAATGACACAGCAGTCGCTGGTGAAGTTCATAGGAATCTGGATGTCCCAACATCTCTCTCTCCAGGGATACTTCATTCTTTCAAATTGCAGTAGTTCCTAATTACTGTTGCTGTTCCTCATAAATCAGTGAGAATGTGGTAGAAATTATGGACTCTTTCCCAAGAATAATATTTGATACACAAAAACTCAAAACTTTGCCTGCAATTTTAATGTATTCATAGACTCCCTGAAGCTGGGTTTGGAACCTTTGCTTGTGAAAGCAAACCTTTTTTAATCAAGTTTGTAAGTTTGTGAGAATAATTTACCATGATTTAGAGGGATATTTTTACATGTATAATTATACATGCTAGCTTACTGAGTTACAGAGTAATACAGTGAGAAATAGACCAAAACTTATTTTTACTTACATAGGGTATGGGGAATCTTCAAAACATTCATGGAAATGTAAGTTACAAAAAAAAAAAAAACTACATGGATTTCAAATATTTTGCACCAAAATGAACTTTTGTTTCCACAATAAACTTTTTTAATTCCATTTTTCCTGGACTTCTTGAAGTACCCTCATATTTTCCTTTAGTATTTAGAGTCTAAGAACTTCTGAGGGGAAAAATCATTCATTCATCTATACATTCACTCAGCAATTACTCAGTAAACACATGTTGTGAGCAGGGCACCAGGAATGTAATAGCAGAAGAGGGAAAAAGTTAGAACCTCAGGCTTCAGGAAGTATATATTCAAAGTATGCTAACAATAAAAATAAATAAATAAAATGTAGAATATATTAGGTGTCAGTAAGTGCCAAGGAGAAAAGTAAAATAGAGAAGGAATTTAGGGAGAATCAGGGGCTTCAGTTTTAAATCTTATTACCAACCACATCATCATCAGTGGTATTATTATCATTAAAAACATCAGTTCCATGCTGGGTCCCTGCAGTTTTGAAGATGCAATGGAATGGTTTGACTCCACAAGCTCATTCCAGGGAGTAGGAAGAAAACACGTCTAAGAAACAACTAAACATGGAAAACAGTCTTAGAGGAAGGGGTATGCCTTACCCAGTCAAACCTGCCTGGCATACAACCCCATGGATACTCGCTTTCTTTTCAGGTCTAGTTTATCTCTTACTGTGCGGGGACTTCAAAAGTTCATGGAAAATGGAATTTAAAAAGAAATTTCCACAAACTTTCTGAAGTACTCTCATATACCTTAAAGGTCTTAGTAGTCACTATTTCAATGTTTTATTTTAATGACAGATTTATACAGAGAATTTTTTTTCTTCTTAAAGAGAATCAAGGCTATGCAAAGGGTGAAACATAGATAAATGGGCTATTTTAGGGAATGAGTCAGATGTTTTATAAAGCTGCAGGGAATAATCAGTCTCTGAGGATGGCAGGTGGTACCTTGAGAAGTCAGAATTTAAAGATTATCTGATTTCCTCACAAGAAAACCAAGACCCACAAGAAAATCAGGTATCTGCCCAAAGACACATTTGCAGTGTGTAAGGGTTCTACACCACATCATCTAGACCTAAATTTGCTGAAATGCATGATTAAAAATGCCACCCAATAGTAGGCTGGAAGAATTCTCATTGATTTTCTATGTACCTTACTTACTCCAAGGGAATTCATACTTTACACAATACCAAAATAATCTGCCTCAACAAATGACTAAAGTTTAAGGCCACAGTCACAAATTAATGAATCCAAATTTAGAACCCCAAAGTCTGCGTGAACCACAGAGATTACAGCTGCATTGTAATGAGTAACATTCCAAGAGCTTTAGCTCATTCTAGTTAGCTCAGAATCACTTTTATTAGCCATGGATAAGTTTACCTGATCACATATCTGTGGTTTTTGGAAATATACAGGCAATGTGGGCTTTGCCAAATAAGTGTTGTGCTATCTCAGATCTGTATACAAAGAACATATATTAGGATGTTGAATACATTTATTATCAATAATATTGCTTTTGCGGATCATGCATGAGAAGGGATACTTAAGGTACTTGATTCCTCAATCTTCAATTTGGCCGTTATCAAGTGCTGTAAATGTATTCACTGGTCTATCATCATTTTTCTTCTGTCTGCATACACCTGAAGGAAAGAACAAGGGGAAACAACAAGCAGGTTTGTGATTTCTCTTTTGCTACATGTTTGTTTGTAAATCTGATGCCTAACAGATGTTTTAAATGTGTCTCATGTGAGTAAGATCGATCCACAAATACAAGATGATTAGAAGTGGCCTTTCCCAGGCTTGCTGGCAAAGGTTGCTGCTTCTATTGATTTTAGCCTCCCTCCCTTGGGAACAGAAGCATCTTTCCCTAACTTACTGCTTTTAACAAGCTGCAGAACATAGAACATTCCGGGCACAAAAATAATTATGATCTTTCATTATTCTTTGCTGCAATTTTCCTAACCAGACATCTTATCCAAATGTTTCAAGAACAGTAAGTTAAAGAGTCAAAGAAAAGAATTTTTCTGAATTTTATGTGCCCAGACAGTAGTCCAGCATACACTTCCCTTCATTAGAGTCCTTTGTGGCTAAGAATTTTTTGGTTTTTTTGTTTTTTGTTTTTTGTTTTTTTCCAAGAGTAATACTGTGTACTAAAAGTGAGAACCATATCTCTGGGCTATCTCTGACCCATGATTTCTGGGGTTGACTCAAGTGATCTGATTCAAAAGAACAGGACCCCCCTTCATCATTTAGGAAGAAGATATCCCTCCCAAATCTCCAAATTACTCATGGCCACTCTTTCGTGGCTTTGTTTATATGCTCTATCAGACCAATAGCAGATAGTTAAACCTATAGAGAACAGAAAGTAGAAGAAAGTTTTTATCTACGTTAATGAGTTGCCAGGATGGGTCTGGATTTGTGAAGAAAGCTCTGAAGGAGAGAGCCAAGTGGATGCTGGCACCAATGGTGCAAGCTAATAGCAGAGGCAGAACTAGCAAGAGAATACTAGGTGCCTGGAAGGAAAGAAGGGACACAGTTTGTTTTCCCCATCATTGCCCCTTGTTTCAGTAGAGGAAACTAAGGCAACCAGCTGCCCAGAGTGGACCCCAACATGGAGCCAGTGTGAAGTGAAGGATTATTCCTCTAGCTATGTACCATTATAATAATGACACTCATCAGAATGTATTTATGTAGTGATGAAGTTAGTTTTCAGGATTCACTTAGAGTGATGAGACTCTGAGATACTGATTTCTGCATTACATTAATGGTTAAAAAGATTCCCAAACCAAAACATGAGTGTATTGATCTTTGTTGGGAGGCAGATAGGGTAGAATATACAACATCAAGCATTCCTTCTGGGTAGATAAGCCCCCACAGGGGCAGCATTAAAGATCCTCTCTTATTTGCTGGTTTTAGAGTTAGAGCAAAAAGACCCTAGATATTCTGGGTGACATCTCAAAAAAAATTGTACCTGCCTAAAGAGTTGCTTTTCTCCACTGTGGAAAGATTCCTGGCCAAAGAGAGATTCTAGTCATTAGTCTCAGGACATTCTTTGCATACACACCAGAAGAGACAAACTGGCGCATTCTAACCCTACAGTCCTTTTTTCACATTCCATCCGATCTCACCATTCTTCTGTTGTGACAACTTTCCTTGAAAAAAGCTGCACAAAATAAATCATAGCCATTATAAGCTGTGTTCTAGTGTCTTTGTGATATTGTTAAAGGCTTTCTTGTCTCAGGAGCTATCCATTTACGACTTATGTTAAAGGGTAATTTGTCTCTAAATTGGAAGGACAGAGACTGTCTTGGGCATGAATTTCACAGCTATCTGAGAGTAACTTAGCTGACTTGGTTTCATCCTTCCAAATGGAGCTGTTGACACCTGAAGAAAAAGTTTCTAAATCATGTATGTACAGGTGCTTGAATAAGCATGATCTTCATAGCAGTCCTAAGGGAATGATCACCTCAGAATAACACCGTCAGACTGTACATTCTCCGTATGTTACTATAGCAGAAAACAAAGACAGAATCAAGTGTCACTATTAGGCTGCTGTCCACAAGTGCAAAAAATAAGCCACCTAGTAAGCCTTCACAATTCCCAAAGACCACCAATCAAATTTTCTAAATTTATTGATGTTCACTTGTATATAACACATTTAAATCTATTCCTCATGTTGTGAGCTAAGTTGTCAAAAATAACGCATAGGCTTGAATGCACAGAACCACTGAACTGGGTTAATGACTTAGAGAATCAGACACAGAAATTTCTTGCTTCTCTGTGGTCATTGCACATTTAGGAAAAACACCTGTAACAAGTGCTACTGCTTATCCTTGATATCTTGCTTAATGCCTCATGCTTCATACAATTAGGTATCCTGTCCCCCAATAACCTATCACATCACCCTATGTAAAGTTATGGCAGAGAATGTGTTCAGCAGTTATTGAAGAGAGCAATAAAATGTCCCTGACCTCAAGTAGTTTATATGAAAAGAAAAATACCAACAGTAATGAGAAAAGAGGAAATGTACAAAAAAGAAAATTTTTAAATTTAAAACATTGCAATAATCTGAAGGAAATACACTGAAGCTCTAATTTAAAAGTGTTTTAATGGACACATAAAAATTATACATTTTGAAGTCCTCATTTTAATATTACCTTAGCTTTCATCTTCTTGTGCTCCACAGGCAATGGAATTTATAATACTGCATAATGAATGCAGCAAGACTATTGTAATAACAATAGCAACAGTACCATCTTACAAAATAACACATTTGCCCTTACCCAAGCAAAATATGCACAAAGCAAAATGCATTTATAATGAGAGTTCTTCCTTGGAGAAGAACATATCTGGGTCTGGATATTGTTAATTAATGCTTGACCCCATTTCTAATAAACTAATTAACAACAACGCCCAACCGCAGAGTCGTAGAATCGTTTACTGCCTTCGGGACCATTGGGTTATTGATGGTGACTCAGATAAGCAGAATAAACAAGCCTCACCCCAAGTGGAAGCCAACATTTTTATCCTGCAGATACATCAGAGTCTGGAGTATCCTAAGTCCTTTCTCGTGGTTTTTCTTTGTACCAAAATCTGGAGGTAATCCAAGTGTAGATGAACCCCATGTGGCAGCCAACACCCTTCTCAAATGCCTGACACTCACCCTGAGGACGAGAGCCACGACTGTAGACTGGGCCATACACAGAGAGGCCTTTCTGCCTGCAGAACAGAGTGAGGTCAACCATTCGTTAACTATGTTCCCTGCTTTGGAATGTTCTGTCTTTCTATACTGAGGTTGGAGTATGTTTAAACAAAATTCATCTATGATATCTTGGGCTAGGAAACACTGTCATATTGTTTGTGACAGATTGAAAGGTTTTCTTTAAAAGTACAAACCGTCAGTCTCTGAAAGAACTTTTTTAGCTGCACTAAGCAATGGTGAAAATAATGTTTCATTGGCTCTCTTAGGTACAGGGCCAGGTATAAAGTACAATTATTCTCGATTGAGCCCACTCTGTTCTCCCTCTCCTTAGACCATAAATACAACTTCTTTAGCATCACTTAATTACTCATTCTTTTCCTCTGTCTTCCCATTAAAACAGTCCTGATCTCATATTATGGGGGTAAATGTGTTTATTTTATTTTATTAATCATCAGATTAAATAATTTTTCCAGCTCATCTTTAGAATTGAACATTTTTTCTCTGGTTTGCTATAAATTGTCATTTTCAGAGAATGAAATTGACCTGTGAACCCATTGTCCCGATGAGCAAAATATTCAAGCCTTGAGGTCATTTGTGATCCTTCCTTCTTCCTTCCTCCTTGACCAGGTCATCAAATAGTTGTCAGTGAGTCATCACATTGATACAAGAAAGCTTTTACCTCTTCCGATCTATGTTTCTGTGGTTACAAGAACAAATCATACCATCTAAGGTTTGGGGGTTATCCATAAATCTCACTGCCTGTGCTTACCCTGTCTTCCTAATCAGCAGTCGTTGCCATACTCACACACCTGCTTCATTGGTAAGCGGCTTACTTGGAGTTTATGAAGCACTCCTACAGTACTTGCACACATTGTTTAGACAGCAAACCATCTAACGTTAATTTAACAGGTACCTGTGAGACTGTTACAGAGATGCATGTCTTTAAAGTTTAGGCACAGATGCTGTTCTTCATTATGTTAGAATCTAGTGCTGTGATCCACTGAGTGCTTTGTCTGAACCATGCCTATGTGTGTGCTTCATTGGGTTCTGTGGCAGTGTGTGGCTCATGGGAGAGAAAACTAGAATATTGATGGAAAAGATTGTGTGCTTCTATTTCTTCTGCATTATTTTCCATTATTTTCCTGTTCTTTCTTCTGTGTGCAATAAATGATTGCATGTGTTGTTAAACTATGTGAGACTAGAATTTATTTCTTTTGCAAAATATTCAACTTGTGTCTATGGGCAGAATGTTCATTTGTTTCAAAAACAATCTTCTCAAAACAGTGTCTCCTTTTGTTCACCTTTATTGACAGAGAGGATTTCAGTCTTAAAAATACACATAAAATTAAATAACAAAGGTAATTTAAAAATTCTTTGCACAAACTAGCAACCTAGAGTCTTTTATTATTCTGTTTTTTATTTTTTTGAACATGTATTCTGACAGCGGGTTACCTATATGAACCATAACTGTAGATGTTTCAAATAAATCAAAAACTTAGGTTTTTTGAATTTCAAAGCAATTTGTGTCTACTTCATTGATTTCTATAAATATTCTTAAAAGTTCTGGAATATTTTGTTCCTCAATCATTTACACTATGTTTTGTTGATATTTTTTACAGGAGTTGGTATATCCTAATATATTTATATTCTTATTTTCATATGAAACAGATGCTAACACATAACTATTATCATTTGTAATGCTTATTTCAAACCTAATTACTTAAATCTAACCATTAGGAGCACTGGATATATTTCAAGCAGCACAATTAAACTACATAGTCAGTACTCACTGCTTAAATAATCTGCATACTTAGGTATGAAAAGCAATAAAGCCAAATGGCTTTTTTTTTTTTTTTTAAAGAGAGAACAAAATCGCTAAGCACTTTCCTGGTGGTGAAATGCTTAGTAATGTGCTGCTCTATTTCCCTCACTCCTAGTAAGTTCTGTAGTAATAAGCAGAAGCTCTTCAGAATGTACACCTCAAGGAAGCAGAGGTACCCAGCATCCCGGCTATTGACATGAGATTTGAGAATGCCAACTAACCTCAGGTGCATGACCAGGGTACACCGCCACCCCACCTGAGCCCTGTTCAGAGACTCACTCTTCCTAGGGACTTTTGAATGAGGTTTTCAACCCGCTTGTCATTTACCTTATTGCCTGTTGCCTGCTTTGATACTCTCCTCCACCTGGACAAATAGGAGAGGTCCCGTATAGTACTGCCAGTCAGCCCCTTGGCGCCTCCTCGTGGTTGGACAACTGCTGAGCTGCTGCACGCACTGGATTGTTATGGCTTGGTTGCCATATTATGCCTGAGGCGAGAATTTGTAGAACGCTTGTTCTAGGAAGGGCTAAAACCCTAATTAAGTATAACAATAGCTACAGCACTCTAAGTCCTGGAGGATTATTGTGGGGTTATGATGCCTCGCAGTTGCCCGGCATGGAGCATCCAGTAGTAGACCGCATGCTAGGCTATTAGACTAATCTGTACATCCGCTTCTAGAGAGGGAAGAATTCCCTTGCCCAGAGGTAGTGCAGGCTCCCCTGAGCACAGCCCTCTGCTGGGAGCATGGGCCTGCCTGCTAAGAAAAATGCTCCAATCAGTGGACACAGTAACCTTAGTTACCTTCTCTGAAGAGACACCTCCTTGTTTGATTTCCTGGGCATAATTCTCGGCATTCGTCATAAAAACAGTGTTACATAAATCTTCCTCAAAAGTCATGTTTCTAGATGTCACCAAAAAAAAAGCAAGGAAATAATGAAGAATTTAATACAACATTGAAGAGTATGTATCAATGTATTTTCAGTAACAGCCACCTAATCTGTTTAATAGTTATCCAGTCAGATGGATCTAAAAGGGAATGGAAGTAGAAAAACTGGAAAAACTAAAGAAAAAATTTTTTTCTTTTTTAAGAGGACAGAAGAACATATCTTTGCTTTGGAAAAGAAAAATTTTGATTTAAGAAGTTCTGAATTGGGATCATATTCCATAATCTTAACTTTCGTAGAATTGGGTCAAAATTTAAAGTGAAAACATAGCATTTTAATTGAATTTAGTGTGCAATATGTTAAGTTTGTTTTTAAATGATTCTTGATAATTTTTAAAATATTAGACATTAGCAAATATTCACATACTCTAGAAGGTCAAAAGAGAAATGGTGCTTAGAATTCATTTATATCAAGTTTTAAGTGCTTTAAGTGGTATTGAGACTTGGAGAATATTATTCCTATTTTCCATTAATTTGTAGAGGTACTATCAAATGTTTCTTAGGAGCAATTTTTAAAATATTACCATAGAAACAATTTTTAAACATTCTGTTATTGTAAATAAAACATGGTGAATGTGATGCTAATATTTTCATTTTTCAGTATTTTTACAGAAAAATTTTAAAATGAAAAACTAAAGTTCCTGTTAAATGGTTTTATGATGTTTTTATTAGTATCTTATTCATTTAGTTGGCATAGGAAAGATGTATCTTGGAAACTTTTGAAAATAATTTGATCATTAATAAACCCAACCTCCTGTGCTAATTAGCATCTTCTAGAAAAGGTTATAGATAAGATCAAGGATAGTGAGGGTGCTTGCAATGAGAGCTATGTCAACTTGAGTCATTCACCAAACTAAATAAAGATACAGATGTGAACATATATTTCCTGAAACAGATCATCATAAATTCAAATTATAGAACAGATGTATTGAAACCAAATGCGATTTGAAGCTTTTACAATTAAAAAAAAAAAACTTAGGAAAAGTAGCTATTTTAAGCACTTATCCCTTTGATGGGTTTTTTTAAAAAATAATTGAAGGCTTTTTGATGACATGGGGAACCTAGCTTGAGAATAAAAAGATGCTGTTTTATGATGTTTTTATTGCTCTTGTTTAAAATAATCTATCATTTAATAGCGCATTTGTCAAGCAGAGATAAATCCGTCAACTGATGGAACTGTTGTAAAGAACCCTTGCACCCACCTGACCTCGTCACAAAACTGCCCAGCCTGGTGTTTGCATGTGCCTTCAGCTCATCATGCTGTACTTAGCTGTGACTGCATTCCACAGGGGAGCTGTCAGCTGCATGGCCCACTCATTTATTGTTACCAGTACGCTGACTACCATAGTTCGTGTTGATTTCTTTTTTCATGTAAACACAAAAAAAGTGGTGCCTTTTTAGAATATCATTTGTTTAAGCAACTAGGCATGGAAAAATAAATGTTACTGTCTCTTGTTAGCTACAAAACACATATCCACTAAACACATTTGCTGTTGGCATGCTGCAGTTGGGGACAGTGGACACTGCGGTAAGTGGAAAAGGCAAAGCCTCCACTTCATCTCAGATAATCCTTATCCATGAGTACAGTGACTGCACCCCACAAAGGCTTCCGCATGACCCAGAGTAGCTGTTCAAGCGACTCCACTCGAACCCCTTGCCCCATCATTTCCTCAGGCCCTGCAGCGCCCTACCCTCTCACATGGATAACAGTGTCACCTTCTACTGAATAGCATAAGGGCTCCATAAATGAAAGAAAAAAAAAAAAACAAATAGAATGAGCACACAAGGCTTCTTAAAGTTCATTTGAGTCCTGCCAAACTTCCTTAGCTACATGGCTATTTCTGTCTCCATGTTAGAGACGAGGAGCCTAAAACCCATGCCTCTCTTATTCCAACCTGCCCTTTCCCAGTTCATCAACACTACACCTCCTGATCAGGAAAGTGTAAGGTGCACTGGAGTTTTGTGGTGGTTGCTCATGCTTCCTTTATCAGCCCACAACAGCTCAATCCCAGCAAACCTCAAAGAACTGACTGTCTGAACAAATATAATTTACCAGTAGCTGCCACAGCAAATCAATAACCTGTTTGATAGCAGGAAATGGTATAGTGAACATTAACATTTCATTCTGTTAACCAGTCACCACATTCATTGTATGTTGGGGCTATTCTACCTTGTGTGATTTTGTCTCACAAAAATGAATGTAAGCATAAAAGAAATGTAATGTTATGTGTTGTATGTCTAATATTATGTATGCAGTGCTAGCAACTGCTATGAGATTGCATGAATTTGTTGAAATCATAATCTTGCCTGAAATACAAAGTGCATGTTGAATTAGGTATAAATGTAACTGTCTTCCCTATTTTCCTGTAGAAATGTTTAGATTACAAAGAGATATACTCCCAAATAAAAATAATTTTTTTTAAAATCTCAAAATTTGAGGTTAAAGCTAAAAATCACCCAACAATTTTTAACATGAATTCCAAACCAGTTCTTTGTATCTCCTATGTAATTGTGCACAAACTGCTATACTTGATCTCAGTAGTTTCTGTGATAAAACCAAGAAGGGTGTGTATATAGATCTCAAATGAATGCAAACAGAGATTAAAGCTCAAATTTTCAATAAGGGCAAATTACATTGCTATGCTCCTACTTGCTGAAAACATTTTGTCTATTGAAATATATGGCCATACACAGTTTCATCGAATTATGTACCCAAGTGGAATGGACGAAATTGCTTGAAATGGATTAACCATGCCTCTGTTCTCCACAGTCAGAAGCTAAGTTTTAAGGAGCGAGTCCGCATGGCTAGCCCAAGGGGCCAGAGTATTAAGAGCAGACAAGCTTCGGTGGGTGACAGGAGGTCCCCGAGCACCGACATCACAGCTGAAGGCAGCCCCACCAAAGTGCAGAAGAGCTGGAGCTTCAATGACCGGACCCGCTTCCGGCCCTCGCTGCGCCTCAAAAGTTCTCAGCCAAAACCAGTGATAGACGGTAAGCCCCGTTTTTCCATAAGCATTCTGAACCAAATAGGCTGTAGTGAGTGAGATCATGAATAATTCATTATCTGTGCTACTATCTGAAGATTGAAGGAAGCTACCCCAGAGAAATGACTGTTTTCTTGGGAATTTATCCATGGCCCTAAGGGAAGGCACAGAGCCTAAGTTTACTTTTGGAAGCAACTTTAGCGTCCAATCTACATTTCAAAGAAGACAAACGAATGTAGTTATTTTCTCACAGATACCTGCAGCATATTTATTTCTCAGACAAGGTCCACATCAAAATCAATGTGACTATTGACGTGTGTGTGTTGTACAAGGACAGCCAGGTGCTCTGTAACATCAGACGTGATAGGAAGGCCGAGAGAGCGTTATGGTTAGTGGGGAAGGTGCTCTTTCCCTTTCCCACATACGCTATCCACCGTTGACTCACGCTACTGCTTGTCTTCTTTAAAGAGATTGCTGCTGATTCTTCCTTTGGAGGCTTCCAATGATAAGTGAAATTCAAGTTCTTCTCCCCAGAGGAATTAACCTATTTTATTGATATGATTATATAGCAGAAGTCTACTTGCCAACACATTTTATTGAGTGCCACATAGTTTTCATGTTTATAAAATAAAGCATTTTATTTTTCATTTAAGATTAGCTTGCCTTTCCTTTTAACTGTGCCCCGCTGGGATCTCTTATACTGGGCAAAGAACCAAAATCAAATAGCATCTTCCATTAATGCATGAAAACTGCAAAGGCTATCAGTACTTTGTTCTCGTTCCCTAGGATAACCTGTATTTTCCCAGGCTCTGAAAACTCAAGGGAGAAAATTAGCAACCCAGGGTCATAATTACAGTGATCTCAGACCCTGTGCAGTGAAGTGCCTGGGACCTCAGCACCGAGTGCCTCCCAGCTTCCTCGGAGATTCTCAGACATAGCTCTTCCACTCTCAAGAGAGCAACGCAAGTTCCCTCTTCATACTTCATTCTCCACAAGTCCAGTCCCATGGATTTGTTCTCTCCCATCTCAGCTGTAGGACAGGCTCTGCCATGCTTCCCCACAACTGTCTCTCTGCTGAGGTAGCCAACGCCTACATCCCCAACCCTATTTGCTTTGCCATCAAATCACTTGCAGTGTCCTGAGTCCCCGGTGGCACACTTTTGGGGTCCTCTAGTTTCTGTACTCTCCTCCCTAGGGAATTCAGCTGAAAGAGCTTAAGCACTGGGTCTAGAGTAACAGGTGACAGGACTTTATTTTGCACTTGAAGTAGATTCACTGAATATACTTGTAAATGGGTATGTCCCTTCTGGAAGGCAATTTGGCAAAATAAATACAAAAGCCTTTACATATGCCTAAGCCTAGACACATCCCACTCATCAATTCCATTTCTATAATATCATTGATGTCATGAAACAATATCAGACAGTACAAATAATACTATAAATAAATTGAAAATTACTGACATGGGAAGATACAAAAAATTCCATCTTTATTTTACATTTCTATGTGTTGTGTATATGCTCATGTGTGTCTAGGAGAGGGTTGAGAAAGATTTACAACACTGTATGCACAGTTACTTCCAAGTGGTGAGAACACAAACATATTTTGTTTCTTCATTTACTCCATCCGTATGAGTATTTTCTAATATCTTTGCAATGAGCATGTATAGCTTTTGTAATCAGGAATCAGAAGGGGATTTTTTTCTATTTAAAATTAGCCTTCCTTTCACATGCTGCCTTCTTTCTGCCCCCCACCCCACCCCAAGAGCCCCTGAACTAACTGGTGCTCACCAAAAGGAGCACCTGGTCTCCTGAAGGGAGCCAGCCTTCATTGCACACAAACCTAGACTGTCTAGTGAGGCTTAACAGATTCTGCTGTAAACAGAACTTATATTAGTTGCGTGTGCTGCCATAACAAAGTGCCAGAGACTTTACCACAGGCTTAAACAACAGAGCTTTATTTTCTTAGCATCCTGAGGCTAGAAGTCCAAGATCAAGGTGTCAGCAGGGTTGGTTTCAGGGTTATCTTTCTTGGCTTGTAGAGACTGCCTTCTCCTCCCTATGCCTTCACAGAAGCTTTCCACCTTACACACCTGTGTCCAAATTTCTTCTTGTTGGTTTTTTTTTTTTCAAAGATTTATTTATTTATTTGAATGGCAGAATTACAAAGAGAGAGAGAGAAATCTTCCATCTGCTGGTTCACTCTCCAAATGGCTGCAGTGGCCCCGGGTTGGGCCAAACCAAAGCTAAGAGTTGAGAGTTTCATCCAGGTCTTCCATGTGGCTGCCAGGAGCCAAAGCACTTGAGCTATTTTCTGCTGCTTTCCCAGGCACATTAGCAGGGCACTGGATCAGAAGTGGAGCAGCTGAACTCGAATCACTGTTCATATAGGATGCAGGTGTCACAGGCAGCGGCTTAACTCTCCGCACCACGATGTAAGCCCCACATTTCCTCTTCCTCTAATGATGGCATCACCCTGAAAACTGCATTCTGACTTAATAATCTCTCTAAAGACACCATCTCCAAATGCAGTCACATTCACAGTACCAAGAGCTAGGACTTGGGAATTCTGGAGGGACACAATCCAGCCAGTGACAGAGCTCCTGCTCACCCATGCTGCAGTATCCCTGGCAATCTGAGGTGTGTCCGTATCGTCAACCTTAGCTCTGGGTTCATGCTGTACTAGAAATGCATACATTACACATTACAGTGGTCCATATTCTTCCAATATGGGTTTCCAAAAGTCTTCAGCTCCATGCTATGAGATTCTTACAGTCAACTGAGTACATTTAAATATAAAATTTATAGAATCTGGATTCTGAATGTGGAAAATGTGTGCTGGTTGTACTGTTTGGCCAGAGGCAAAGAGTTTTTCAAACTCACTTAGAGTCAGTACTGTCCATCACAGTATTTTCAGTATCTGCAAATAGTTCTCAAAAGTCACATAGATAAAGACAGAAGTCCTATTCTCCTCCAAATCACAAATTGCAAAGGTCTCCCTGTCATCCATTTTCTCTAACATTTCATACAAGTGCAATTCTGTTTGGTTAGAAGGGAATTGCTTTTCCCTTGGTTGGTGCACATTTCAATTGATTCTGAGTTCCCCGAGTGACGAGAGAACTGATTGCCATTCTGTTATAGCAGATTTTTTGCTACCCACCTGCAGGAGATGGTGGCTCCTGACTCATTTAACCCAATAGCCCAGAATCCTTACCTCTGATTTAACTCAATTTGGGAGTCTTGAGAAAATGGAAGTTCTTTTTCACAGAGGAAGAAAAAAATTGAAATAGCTATCAAATAAATTTAGACTTTAGTTATACATTTTTATTTATAGTGCCTCTCCAGGTTTTAAGTATTTCTAAAATCTACTTACTATCCATGGAAAATTGTATTTAATACTATAGCCTACTCCCAGTTATTCCAGGTCTATTTGCTCATTCACTTCTGGTACTTTTTTCTTCTACTTTTCTCTTTCCTTTACATATTTTAGGCATTTCATGACCCATTAGCATGCACAGAGAGAGTAGGAGAATAAAAGGAAGAATAATGGAAATTTAGATCAGTCATTAAGTTAATAACTAATTACATTTGGAAAGTAGTGGGCCTGTAATTGAAACATTATAGTGTGAAAATAAAAGAAATTTAGAGTTAATCTGTAAATATTAATAATCCCTGCCAAATCTGGTACCCTTTACTATTACATGATAGTGTTTTTATAATTTAATGACTCTCTCAAAAGGTTATTAAATGTTTTTATTCTTTGTTATAATTTTTGTGAGAGGCAGAAAGACAAAGAGAGAGAGAGAGACAGAGAGCTCTCATCCACTGGTTCACTCCCCAAATATCTGCATCTGGTGCAGGTATGGGGCAGAAGCCAGGAGACAGGAACTCAATCCAGTTCGCTGTTGTGAGTGGAAGGAACCCAATCTGAGCCAACAATGCTGGCTCCCAGGATCTTCCCTAGCAGGAAGCTGGAGTCAGGAGCCAGAGATGGGTTTGCAGGTCAGGCGCTTCCATATGGGACACAGATGTATTAACTGGCATCTTAGCCATTAGGCCAAATGCCTACTTTTTTTTTTGCTATAATTTTTAATAAGATTAACATATTATAGTCAAAAAGAACACAATTGTCTCCTAATACTCCTCAACCAATATGAACTAGAAAAGTGAAAAGTAGCAGGTGTTTACAGAAGCCTAAAATGTACAAATGGAAAAGGAGAGAAAGTAAACTATAGGGTGGTATTGCCCTAGCAAATTTATTTTGATTAATAGGATATGAATAGTATTTTTAGCTTTTAAGTCCTATAATAAGAAATAAAAATGACCCATTAAATAGTCAACAGTATTTAATCCTCTTCACGTAATTTTGGAAATCATGTAGCATAAAATGGTATTTTTATCACAAGTACATAAGGATAGTAACCATGATAAACCTTTCATTGAATCCTCTGTGTCAGGCATTGTTCTAAATGCTTTACCTCTGTTATCTAATCTGATTCTCCTTGTACTCTTATGAAGTAGTTACATTATTATCCCCATTTCAGGTGTGAGGAAACTGAGACTTAAAGCTAAGTAACTTGTCCAAGGCCTATGAGTTATAAGGAAAGGAACCACACGGCATATTGGATACCTAGGCAGCTTAACTTCACAGTCCCCCTGTAGACTTATTTGAAGATATACTTTCCAATGTCATGTCAGTTTCCCTTTAAGCATTTGTCTTTACTTCTGCTCTCCCTCTTACCCAATCCCTGCTTTCACTCTTCTATCTTGAATTGGTCCTTCCCATACTAGCCGTTTGACCTTGCCAGTATCCTTTTGCATCTCTCCCAGCCACAACTGCCACACTTCTCCATTACATCATCTTCCAAGGCTGCCAGAGCTAGAAGATTAGGCAAATTGGGGAAGTGGCCTTTCAGTGACCCTTCCGTTTTGATTAGGTGTCTGGGAAGAGACTCAGGATAATAGCCATACTCGTCTGTGACCATTTGCCCAGGCAGGGAGGCAAATAGTAGGGTAAACTGAGCATGCTCGAGCTGTAAAAGACAGTGGCAGGAGACAGACAGCTGTCAGCATAGACAAGTAAGTGGAAGGGGGCAGATTGCAAGGAGGAAAAATGACAAGCAGCCAAAATGCACAAGAATGAAACTAAGGAAAGCTAAGTAAGTAAAGTCTTCAGATTTCTGGTGACCAGTTTACTATCCAGGAAGGCGACACATGTGGGACTCGGCTGCACTGGGAAATCGGTTTCCAAGTTGCACTCAGAGAGCACAGTGAGCTCAGAGAAGGACAAGGAGGTAGCTTGAGATATCTCTGCCCTATGGTGTAAATAATTTGATATTAACTATACCCTATGACCTCTAGTAATTACCATATGTTAGAAATAGTAATAGGTATCTAAAATATGTTTCACATATATGTGTACCATGCATGCTTAACATTATTTATGTTACCAATGGTAACAACCCCGCTGAGCACCTTCAGGGCTAATGCTACTCCTCTGGAAGGCACATCCTCTGCAGATGTTTATGAGAAAGACCAGCTCAGCTGACTGCAGGAGATGTGTGGGTTCAGCTGGGTGGAACGTGGGTGAACTGAAGATACTGCGCATCTTCCATTCGTGGGGGTTCCGTGAGGCCAGTGCCCATGTTCAGGCACTACAAATATCGCTTCTCTTTTCATTTTGTTTCATGTTCCTTTCTCCCCTTGGCCAATGTCCCAGGTTAGAATGCATTTGGATGCAGGGCACAAAAGCAGATTCAAATACCTTAAGCCCTAATGCTATTTATAACACCACACAGAAAAAAGAAGTTCAGAGATAAGACATCTCCTGGCAGAGAGCACTGGGAGTCAGACTTCATTCTCCATGATTCTTTTTTAAAGAATTATTTTGATTTGAAAGGCAGAGTAACACACAGAGAGAGGGCGAGAGAGATGACAAACTTGCACCCACTGCTTCACTCCCCAAATGGCTGCAACAACCAGAACTGGGCCCAGGCCAAAGCCAAGAATCTGAAACTCCATCTGGGTCTCCCCAATGGGTAACAGGGACCCAAGTACTTGGGCCATTTCTACTGCCTTCCTAGGCACATTAGCAGGGAGCTGAACCACAAGCAAACAGCTGGGGCCAGTGCTGTGGCATAGCATGTAAGACCACTGGGGCTGGCATCCCATATGAGCACTGGTTTATGTCCAGCTGCTCCTCTTCTGATCCAGCTCTCTGCTAATGGCCTGGGATAGCATCAGAGGACAGCCCAAGTGCTTGGGCCCCTGTACCCATGTGGGAGACTCGGAAGAAGCTCCTGGCTCCTGGCTTTAGATCGGCCCAGCTCTGGCCATTGTGGCCATTTGGGAAGTGAACCAGCAGATGGAAAACCTCTCTCTCTCTCTCGCTCTCTCTCTCTCTCTCCAAAACTCTGCCTTTCAAATGAATAAATAAATCTTTTTTTTAAAAAAAAAAAAAAAAAGCAAAACAGCCAAGACTGGAATGGGTGCCTCAATGTTCAATGCCAGTGTCACAGACAGCAGCTTAACCTGCTGCGCCTCAATACCAGTCACTCTGTGAGACTGTTTTTGACTCTGCCCATCAATGTGTGCCTCCTTCTCAGGCCGGCCACAAAATGGCTACAGCATTTCCAACTATCTTCTCCGGAGTCAGCACTTTTGGAGGCAGAGTAGCAACCACTTCATGTTGTATCCCTTCTTAAAAGTGAGGAAAATGGTCCAATAATACCCTATTGTGCAGAATTCTCATGTCTAAAACACTCACTAGCCTGGAAAATGGTGCCACTGTCATTGGCAGTCTCCAGTCAGAACCCAGATGCTAGGACTCCCTGAAAGTGTGCAATCAAGTGTGGCTGGACATACACAGATCAAGTTGAGGATTACAGTTTAAGGTTTGGGTATTTACAAAGCAACCTCTAATGTGTCTCATAGCTAGAAAAGCTTTTCTGCTTTGGTGTGATGGTAAAAACATTAGGTTTTCTTTCAGATATTATATATATATATGTCACTTCTGTTCCTCTAAATGTCTTAAAGATTGATTTAAAGGGTAGAGCAATAGAAGGGGGGGCATGGAGAGAGAGAAAGAGAGAGATCATCCATCCACTGAATTACTCCCCAAATGGCTACTACAGCCAGAGTTGAGCGAGGCTGAATCCAGGAGCCAGGAACTTCATCCTAGTCTCCCACATGGGTGGCAGGGGCCCAAGCACATGGGCCATCACTGCTGCCTCCCCAGGCACATTAGCAGGAAACTGGATCTGAAGAGGCGCATCCGAGACTTGAACCTGCACTCCTATATGGGATGCTGATAGTCACAAGCTATGGTTCAACCTGCTGTGCCAGCCTAGGCTTTGTGAACATAAAAGCCAAGTTTTTAATTCTTTTTTTTTTCCCTCCTTTCTTTTGTTGCATCATTTCCATGAGACAATGAATATAACTGGCCAAACTACTTGAACTTCCTAAGAAGGACAAAGTGGTTAAAGAAAAACCTAGGTTAAAATAATGAGTGTCTCAGTCATGTAATCCCTCTTCACGTACAGTCAGCCCATACATTTCCTGTCATCACCGCCACTGAGGGAAAACAGGTGCAACTGCTTTCATCCGCACCTCCACAATGCCTCCCTCTCCGCGCTATTGCTGTGAGTGACTCCTTCTTTTTGACAGTAATGAGAACTAACAGTTTCACATAAAAATAGCAAGAAAAAAAAGTAGAAATCCACAATGTGGGATTCCAGATCTCTGAAATGCTCTAGAAGATAGTTCGTTCACCTCCTTCCTCTCTTCTTTAACCTCTGGTCCACCAGTGTACTCAGATGCATGCTTGAGACTATCAACTTAAGGTCACTGAGAAGACCGGAAGGAGGAAGCATGTAGTGCAGTGGTTCTGACAACTGCCCTGGACTCACAGGCTTCTGTATCCATAATGGGATATTTTCATCAAGGCAGTTTAAAGCACAAACCAGCAGCGCTTTGTGTTTGATTAATTTATACACATGGCCTCTGACATTATCCAAATCCTCTTTTACATTTATTTTCCAGTGGCATCTTCTCCCTCCATGTTTTTCTGTCTCCCCAGTTGCCATTTTTGTTTTTTTTTTTTTTTCCCACAAAATGCCAGGCACTGCACTGTACTTAACATTTTGCCGGACTTTCTGTAATGATAGCCCAACTTTAGCCAGACCTTGATTATAATTTTCTACAGTGTATGATGCTTCCTGGTAGTTTCTGGAATCGCCTGATAATGACTCTGCATTGTGTTGACAGAAGTAATTGTTGCTAAAAGAATATTCTCCTAGGGCGTCTACTTAGCCTGTTTGTACACATTCCTGACCTCAGGTTCTGACTGAAGAGTACACCCGTTCCTGTTAGCTCTATGGATTACAAAACCAAACTGTTTCCTTTCACAATAAGAACAAAAGATTTATTGAGTGGTTGGATCTGAACTCTGGAAATTTTCACTCCATATTTCACTTTCTGTTCAACTTACTTTTTCAAAAAAGTTATTTTATTTATTTTAAAGGCATAGTTACAGAGGTGGAAGTGGTGGTGGGGGGGAGATCTTCCATCTGTTGATTTACTCCTCAAATGGCTCCAACAGCCAGTGCTTGGCCTGGCAGAAGCTGGCAGCCAGGAGCTTCACCCAGGTCTCCAACATGAGCCAGGTGCTTCTGTTAGGGTCCGAAAAAGCCCACCGCCCGAGGAACAACTCCAAAAGACTTTTCTCTCATGCAACCAGCAAAGGGTTAAATTTATTGATCCAACATGTTGGGGCCCTCTGAAAATACAAGGACAGAGGAGCAGTGAGAAACTACAGCATAGGGTTTATAAAGGTAAAAACCGCAAAATCGGGACGGGGGAGAGAATACACGGTTGCTAAGTGGTTGCTAAAATCTTACAATCAGCAATTATGATCTTAAGACATAGACAAATCACATCTTCATTATTAGCCCAGGTAACCCAGGTGCAACCTTTCTACTTTTAAGCTTGAGCAATCATACTAGGGGGATTTTGTGCTCTGCCAAGGGTGATGTAGTGCACTGCTATTGTCCGACTATTTGAGATCATAGTTTCAGACCAGAGTCTCACGGTGGGGGGGTGCTTTCCCAGAATGGAGTCTCAAGTGCTCCAAAATGGAGTCCCTACTGTCAAGGTGCTACTTTACTCTGTCTTATTTTCACAGCTGCACCAGGAAGGTTTAAACCTGTAAGCTTAAGCTTAACTTTTTACACCCGCACATATACAATTTTAACTCTTCACTTCTTCCTGGTCTCCCATGCAAGTGCAGGGGCCCAACCACTTGAGCCATCTTGCACTCCTTTCCCAGATGCATTAGCAGAGAGCTGGATCAGAAGTAGAGCAGCCAGAACTCAAACCAGCACCCGAATGGGATGCCAGCATTGCAGGCAGCAGCTTAACCCACTGCACCACTTCCAGCAGATGGAAGATCTCTCTCTCTCTCTCTCTCTCATTCTGCCTTTCAAATAAAAATAAGTAACTTTAAAAATTAATAAATAAATAATTAGTAAAAACCATTACCTAAAGAAACTGTCACAATTCTAGTTATATGTGCCTTTTCTCTTTAGTTGTCCAGGATCTTTATTCAGCCAAAGATATCCTAATTTGTTCAAAGACATCCTAATCCTCCCTGTGTGCCCTACACTGTTCTTTTTTTTATTTTATTTTTAAGGAATACAAATTTCCTAAGTACAACTTTAGGAATATAGTTATTCTTCTCAACTTCCCCGCCCTCCCACCCACACTCCCACCCCTCCTCCTCCTCCCTCTCCCCTTGCCAGTCCCATTTTCTATTGAGATTCATTTTCAATTAACTTTGTACACAGAAGACCAACTCTGTACTAAGTAAAGATTTCAACCATTTACACACACACACACACACACACACACACAAAAGCTGTTGGAGAATTAGTTTTACAGTTAACTCTCATAATACAACTCATTGAGGACAGAGGTCCTGCACGGGGGTTTGGTGCAATAATTCTTGGTTGACCATTCTTTGTTGTCTTTCCTGGAACCCCAACTACAAAATCCTGATGCCTTTTAAACATTTCTGTTATCTGCCTGCCTCTAAAGCCACTTGGGTTTGTGACCTCTAGTCTAACTATTTTATTTCAAAATGTCTTCTGATATTTGAAAAAAACAACCACAGGGGCCGGCTCTGAGGTGGAGCAGGTTAAGCCACTGCCTACAGCACTGGCATCCCTATGGGTGCTAGTTCGTGTCCCAGCTGCTCCATTTCTAATCCAGATCCCTGATAATGCTTCTGGGACAGAAACAGAAGATGGCCCAAGTGCTTGGGCCCCTGCACTCATGTGGGAGACCTGGAGGAAGCTCCTGGCTTCAGCCTGGCTCAGCCCTGGCTGTTGCAGGCATTGGGGAAGTGAACCAGCGGATAGAAGATCTCTCTCTTTCTCCCTTTCTCTCTCTCCCCTCTTTCCCCCCTCTCTCTCCCTCTCTCCCTTTCCCTCTCTCTCTCCCTCTCACTCTCCCTCCCTCTCTCCCTCTCTCTCTCTCATTTTCCCTCGCTCTCTCTCTCACTCTCACTCTCCCTTTCTCTCTCCCTCTCTCCCCCTTCCCTCTCTCTCTGTAACTTTGCATTTCAAGTAAATAAGTAAATCTTTTTAAAAAATCATGACTACTTCCAACCTCCATTACATTATAGCTAGAAAATTATATTCCATTCTTACTGTAACCATCCCAAAGTAATATTAACAGGGTTAAGTATATGATTAGTGAAACAAAAAATAAAATGAGGGAGCAAGAAACCAGCTAGTTAGTTGCAAAACAAAAGTGTTCTAACATCTAAACCTTTCTCAAACAACCCAAGGCCCCTCTTCAGCTGCTTCAAGAGGTTGAAGGTTGTTGTAGCTCACTTCAAAGGGCAAAGCAAAACCAAGAGGTGTGCAATACTAATTTTGATCTCAGTATATTGGCAGCCTAGCTATAAGAGACTTCACACTAATAGAATGGATTCCACAATTGGAAACACTCAAAGTAAATGTGAATAATCTACAGGCAAGAGAATCTGGATCCTTAAAAATGTCACACTAGACAACTTCTAAGACAACATCTTCCAAGTCTGAATTTCTGTACCCTGCTCTCCTTACCTGATGGGAAGTAACTTCCTGAAACTTTACCTCTCCTCTTCACTGGCAATTCCAAACTAAGAATGAAAGAGGGAAGGAGGATTGACTGAGGAATGCCAGGGACAAGCTTTCTGTCATTATCCTGGTTCACATGTTTTGGCATAGATATGTTTTCTTGCATTACTCTGGTTTCGTGTCTCTTTGGCACAGAAAACAGTGTTCTGCATTGGTTCTTACCTCTCACTAATCCCACTCCTTCTCTCCCCCTTTCCACTGTCAACCATAGCTCTTTGTGTTCTCAGAACCCTACCTACTGTTGTGAGGTACATTGTGTGTTCCATATTGGGTCATTCATAAAATTAGGATAAGCCCTCAACTGGCAGATTTCAATTCCAATCACCAGTTATTTCAGGGCTAGCATCTTCCTGAACAGTTAAGAGGCAATGAGTAGACTGATGACTGCCATCTTAAGGAACTTGCCATGTGTCTGGAAGTTTTGCCAGGCCAGTCCCACCCCAGGTGTAGCATTGATTGGCACTGGGAGGAACAAAAGACACCTTCCCCACTCTTCAGACTTTGCATTCTTCAGAAATAACCCATGGATGACCTCCAAGATTCACAGAAAATAAGCACAAAGTTAGCCATTCCACAAATTACAGGATTTAGCCCATATTTAAGAGAAACCCTTTTCAGTTGCGTAGTGATTTTTCATTCATATATCTCAAATTACGTCCCTCAGAGGTACACTTAGTTGTCTGCTGCACAAAGAGAAACTAATATGACACAATTTCAAAATTATATTTAATTGCTTTCCTGGTGTGCTCTACTTGGCAAAGAAAGGGAAAGATTAGGTAAAGATCAGAGTCCTTTTTCTGCAATCGGCGGCTAATATAGGAGAAAGACAAGTTACCCAGGCTTTGCTTTGTGCAATCTGCAGCATGAAACTCTCTTGCATTGCCCTAAATTTCCTTTACTTTATTCTCCACATCTAATTTTCCCCAGCTTTTCTCCTCTTGCCATCTTTTTCCTCTGTTGCCATGTACAATGCATAACAACAGTTCCTAGATTCCAAAAATATAAAGATCTCAGAATAATATTGCCTGGGGAAAATCCATCTCTGTACCTCCAGTTACAAATAATCATCTGCACAGGAAACCCTTACTGTCCATCAGTGAGATATTTGCATCTTTTATTTATCTAATGCAGTAGCAAATGCTGTACCAGGTGTTGTGCTGAAATTGGTGACTTATCATTTCCTCTTTCAAACTTGTGTTCTATGATTTTGTGTTTTCATTGAAAAATGTCATAACCCCATATCTCCTTATGTTTGTAGCAGTTACCTTCTGCATAATTAACCCCTCTCCATGAGATTTAGAGGTTTAAAAAGGTAACCATTTATTTAGCCCACAATTCTGATAGGCAGTTCTGAACTCACTAATATTCTATGGTTCATCGAGGGCTGCCTGGCCTAAGGTGGCCTCAGTTGGGACTACATCTCTGCTCCTTGTGGTCTCTGACCATCCAGGAGGCTGAGCTAGTTCCCTGGGGGTTGTGGGTTCCCCAGAGCAGGACCTACAAGCCCTGTTGAGGCTCAGTCTCAGAACTGTCACTGTATAATGTATGAGGCATTCTGTCGGCCAAAGCAATTACCCAGACAGACCAGATGCAAAAGGTGGAGACAGATTCCACCTCTTAGGGTAGTAACTGCAAGTTGTAGCCAATATTACAATCTACCATCCTGGTCATTTATAGCTTATTTATTTTGAATATTTTCAACATCCTGTTGATGCTATGGAAACAGTGTCAATGTCTGACTGACTTGTATTCCTTCCTATGCTTTCCTTTACTCCTAAAACCTAATAAGAAAAGGAAAATAGTATTGCCTTCACCATATATATCTATCGAGATATATATATATATATATATAGAGAGAGAGAGAGAGAGAGATAGAGATGAAGAGAGATAGAGATGCCTGGAGTTGACAGGGCATTTTATGTCTATTGCTTCATTTAATAACCAAATAGTCATTTTGCAGATAAGAAAATTGAGAATCAGGAAATATAAATAATGTACCTACCTAGCTCAGTGGTTGAAGTGCTGAAGTTAAAATTCGAAATGCACTTTGGTCTAATTTCAAAGCTTTATGATTTTAATATGCTGTTTAGCATGTTTTCTTTTATATAATTCAACATTAATGAATTAGTGAATTAAATCAAATAAATTAGTTACATGTTTAGTGTGAGTCAAATGATTTCTTGCCTTCTTTTTTTCAGTGAATTTTGCAAAGCTGTTTAGTCCATGCCCCTTCATTGCTGTATACATTAGAAATAATCTTCCTCTATCCCCTTCATGTGTCAGTTGAAGTTATGTGCCTGTGATTCTGATTATATATTTTATGTTTTTTATTTTATTTAAGGAATACAAACTTAATGCATTTCATATATATAAATTTAGAAGAGTGATTCTCCCTCCCTACCTCCCTCCCACCTATGCTCCCACCCTTCTTCCCATAATCTGTTTTTTTAAGTAACACTTGTCTGGTCAAGCTAGTTAAAAATGGTATTGAGTTTGACACGTTGACACTTCCTGAAAGTACCATTGCTAGCCTAATAAGAGTTGAAAGTTATGCAAAAATTTTATCAGATCTGTTTAGAATTCCTCAAAAGAGTTGATTAAAGATGGCACAGATTTCTGATTCTGCTGACTGTAGGGCCATAATGAAGCATGACTGCTTTCACTGAGGTCAGAAGTCCCTGAATATGCTTGAAAGAGACAGCTTTTGAGGCAATAAGATTAGATCTTTCCCTCATTTTGCCATTGATTCAGAATGTTTCTCCTAATCTTAGTCTAGATTGGGTAGAGCAATTCACTGATCTCTTCTCATTTGACCTAGGGCAATTGTTTACCAATTTAGGAGCTGAGACAACCCTATGAGGCATGAAGCCATGGCTCTCTCAATGATCTGAGAGTGGCAGCCTCTTGACTTTGCCAGGATCACCCCAAAATGTGTTCTATCAAAGGCATTTCTTCTAGACCATGAATTTACCTTGCTTATGTTAATAATAACTTAATGATTTAATAGAACATCTATAAAAATTGTTTTTGTGTTTGTTTAAAAAAAAAGTTGTCATAAAGCTGTGAGCTCTGTTTTTAATTGAGAAGACTTACAGTGCCTTGAGTAAGGTAAATTTTCAAGGCATTTTGGATGAAAATTGAATTAACCAGGCCATTGGTGAGCCATGCAAAACACAATGTGTTTGTTTCAATTCCTAGTTCCCTCACTAGGTTGAGTAACATGAGGCATATGCCTTAACCTCACTGCACACTTGAGTTTGTCCTCTCTCCCTCTCTCTCTCTCTGTATCTAAAGTAACACCAATAATACCTACCTAATAGGGTTGTATAAGTAACAATGCAATATCGTGTGTCTGGAGTTTTTTAACATTACCTAGTATAGTATAGGTGCTCAATAAATTAAAATTGCTGTGATTCATTGATTCATACTAAAATGTCTGCATTGATATTAATGAATTGAACTCCTGGAGTGATTAATTTGCATATTTTTTCTTCCCTTCTTCCACTTTTTGGTGGAAATGCCCATTTGTGGTAAATGGAAGGTTAAATGTTATTTACTCATACAAACTTTATTCCTTTATTCCTTAGAGTGAGTTTTAAGAGTCTTCACATTCAATTTATGAGTATGAGTTCTCTTGCTTATTATACCTCATTCTATTTCTATTTATCAGAGATCATTGCCTTTGTTAAAGATAATAGAAATAATTCAATCACTCTAGGATGGAGGCATTGGTAAATGTGTGTCAGCACATTGAACAGTACATAATAGATGCTTTAAAATTGTTTATTTGGGGGCAGACATTTGGCACAGTGGTTAAGACACCGCTTGGGATGTCTACATCCATATGGAGGTGCCTGGGTTTGAATCCCAATTCTGCTCCTGATTTCAGCTTCCTCCTCATACAGTACTCTGGGAGGCAGCAGGTAGAAGCTTAAGTACTAAGGTCCCTACACATTGAGGACCCGACTGAGTTCCTGGCTCCTGGCTTTGTAAGCATTTGGGGAATGGACCAGGGGGTAAATGATGTCTCTCTTGGTGCATCTCTCTTTGTCTCTCTTCCTGTCAAATATAAATAAATAAATACACAAATAAATAAATAAATAAATTTAAGCCATTTTTAAAATAAACATTATTTTGAATAATGAATAATGAGATGATTATGAACAAATAGATGGTGTAGTACTTAATTATTCAGGAGTTAGGTTTTTAAACCTTATTGATAAAAATTGCTTTGGGGCATTAAAAAGTCCACACATGAATGAGATACCTCACTGAAACAGAAGGTGTGATTTTTTTTTTTTTTAAGATTTATTTATTTGAAAGTCAGACTTACAGAGAGAGAGAGAGAGAAAGAGGTCTTCCATCCGCTGGTTCACTCCCCAGATGACCACAACAACCAAAGCTGAGCTGATATGAAGCCAGGAGCTAGGAACTTCTTCCGAGTCTCCCACACGGGTGCAGGGGCCTAAAGACTTGGGCCATCTTCTGATTTCCCAGGCAATAGCAGAGAGTTGGATCAGAAGTAGAGCAGCTGAATCTCAAACCAGCGCCCATATGGGATGCCGGCACTGCAGGCGGTGGCTCCACCCGCTATGCCACAGCGCCAGCCCCGGAGGGTGTGATATTGAAGTGATATTGCTGAATCACTGAATGCTGAGGTATTCAGTACTTGGATATTTAAGTGATGTTAGGAAGATAATGAAACTCCTGTGTTGCTTTACAATTACAATATTTTTAAACACATAAAAGCATACTCTAGTGTTCCCATTTGAATAAAGACATTAAAAAATTATTTTAAAAAAGAAATCACAAAAAAGGTAGTGAACACAGTAACATATGCAACTAAAAAGAAGAAAAAAATTATGTTTTTCCTTTCTACTTTATTGGCATTACTAAGTCATTATTATGGTGTGATTGGCAATTTTAGCAATAGAGACCATATTATTTTTAAAAATCCCTAGTATTTCTTATTATCACTCAAAACAGAGAAACTTTTTAATTAAGTGTCAAAAGTATTCCACAAAATTTTGCAGACACTAGTGCTAGCCCATAAATAAGGTTAATTGACAATGTGTAGTAGAGAATCTTAGAGAAATTTATATCATAATTAACAATTTATGATGTGGAGGATGCATGAATTACTACTCAGTGTAAATGGCGTCTTTGATCTTAAAGAGAAAATGCTCCAATGCAGCAGTTATCTTACAAAATAGATCCCCTCATTAGTGTGAATTAGTACTTCTGAATATTGCTAATTAGCAAGCCTAAGACCAAACATAAGAAAAATCAGCATCAGTCATCATCAATGAAATGCAAATCAAAAGCACAATGAGATATCATCTCCCTGCAGTAGGAATGCTGTTGTCAAAAAGACAAAAGATAACAAGTGCTGAGAGGGTCTGGAGAAGAGGGAACCCTTAGAATCTGGGTAGTGAGAATGTAAATTAGTCCAGCCACTGTGGAAAAGACTATGGCAGTTCCTCAGAAAATTTAAAATAGAACTAGTGCATGATCCAGCAATCCCTGCACTGGGTGTTTATACCAAAAGGAAATGAAATCTGTCAAAGAGACATCTGCACTCCCATGTTTAGTGTAGTCCTATCCACAATAGACAAGAAGTGGAAACAAGCTAAGTGTCCATCAACTGATAGATGGACAAATAAAAACCAAAGTAAAGGGCCGGTGCTGTGGCTCAGAGGTGCTGTGGCTCAGCGGGTTAACGCCCTGGCCTGAAGCACCGGCATCCCATATGGGTGCCAGTTCTAGCCCTGGCTGCTCCTCTTCCCATCCAGCTCTGTGCTATGGCCTGGGAAAGCAGTAAAAGATGGCCCAACTCCTTGGGCCCCTGCACCTATGTGGGAGATCTGGAAGAAGCTCCTGGCTCCTGATTTTGGATCAGTGCAGCTCCGGCCATTGCAGCCAACTGGGAAGTGAACCAGTGGATGGAAGACCTCTCTGTCTCTCTCTGCCTCTCCTCTCTCTGTGTAACTCTGACTTTCAAATAAATAAATAAATATTCTTTAAAAAAAAGTAAAAAGAAGGAAATCCTGTCATTTGTGATGACATGGATGAACCTTGAAGACATTATGTTAAGTGAAATCAACCAGGCACAGAAAGGCAAGTACTGCCTAATCTCACTCACGTAAAATGGAAGTTGAATCTATAGAAGTAGAGGGTAGAATAGTAGATACCAGGGCCAGCGCCGCAGCTCACTAGGCTAATCCTCCGCCTAGCGGCGCCGGCACACCGGGTTCTAGTCCCGGTCGGGGCGCCGGATTCTTTTTTGGTTGCCCCTCTTCCAGGCCAGCCCTCTTCTGTGGCCAGGGAGTGCAGTGGAGGATGGCCCAGGTGCTTGGGCCCTGCACCCCATGGGAGACCAGGAAAAGCACCTGGCTCCTGGCTCCTGCCATGGAATCAGCGCGGTGCGCCGGCCGCAGTGCGCCGGCCGCGGCGGCCATTGGAGGGTGAACCAACGGCAAAATGAAGACCTTTCTCTCTGTCTCTCTCTCTCACTGTCCACTCTGTCTGTCAAAAAAATAAATAAATAAATAAAATAGTTGATACCAGAGGTTAGGATGGATAGGAGATGGGGGAAGATGGTCAAAAGATACATGATTACATTTACATAGGAGGAACAAATGTTACAGATATACCTACAGCAAGGTAACTATAGTTAATAATGACATATGTATTGGTGAAAATGTAAAGAGTGGGGTCTAGCTCTGTGGTGCTGTGGCGCAGTGGGTTAAAGTCCTGGCCTGCACCGCTGACATCACATATCATATGGGTGCCAGTTCAAGTCCTGGCTGCTCCACTTCTGATCCAGCTCTCTGCTAATGTGCCTGGGAAAGCAGTAGAAGATGGCCCAAGTCCTTGGGCCCCTGCACTCAAATGGGAGACCCAAAAGAAGCTCCTAGCTCCTGGCTTCGGATCAGCTCAGCTTCAGCCATTGTGGCCATTTGGGGAGTGAACCAGCAAATGGAAGACCTTCCTCTCTCTGTAACTCTCTTTCAAATAAATAAAAATAAACATTTAAAATAATAAATTTTTTAAAATGTAGAGATTGATTATTAAGTATTCTTACCACATAAATTATAACTACATGAGATAATGCATATGTTAATTAGCTAGATTTCCCCTAAACATTATTCTGTATATGATAATTACTTGTACACATAACTTTATGTCAAATTTTAAGAATAAATTTAAAATAAAATAAGTAAAAGACAATAATATAAGCCCTTTATAATGGAATATGATGGTTTTCATCCTCAGTGTTCACACTCTACCCTAAGGCTTCCTTTTGAGAAGCATTTTATATTTTTAATGCTTCTTTTTACCTATTTGCAAGGCAGAATGACAAAGAGAGAGAGAGGGAGAGAAAATCTTTCATCTACCGGTTCACGTCCCAATTGGACACAATGGCCGGCTCTGAGCCAGGCCAAAGCCTGGAACTCTATCCTGGACTGTGTGGCAGAGGCATCAGTACTTGAGGCATCTTCTGCTGTTTTCCAAGATTCATTAGCAGGAGCTGGATGGAAAGCAGAGCAGCCAGAGCTCGACCCAGCACTCTAACGTAGGATGCTGGCATCACAGGCAGCAGTTAACCTGCTACACCACAACGCCAGCTCCTTAGATATTTCTTCTGATATTTGCATGTCTCCAAATTTTTCCAATATTTGTTAAGTACTAGTTCCTGATTAATCGATGTTGAAGATTATGTATTTTCTTCCTATTCCAATAAATGAAGACGTAGGTCTTTTTTCCCCCTGTTTCCCTTCTGCAGATCCTTACATCCTTCCAATGTAAGTTACTATACTTTTTGAGAAGTCAAAATACATTGTATCTGTATATTATATTGTGCTGTGATTACTTCTCACTTTTTGCTCTTCCTGTAGTAAGTAAGCAATACCTTGTTTGTTGTTGTTTTTATAGTTCTCCTCACAACTTCCAGTCCTGTCCCTATAAAATTTTCCTCAGAGTTAATTGCATCAGGCAATCAATGGGTTTCACTGTGGCTTTTCTTGGAGGCCACATCCTAGAAACTTCCATCCTCCTGTTAGCTAAGCTGGCTGCTCTCCAGGTCAACTGAACAGCCTTTATCTTTTGAATTCCTTGTTATTTTCTTCTATATTGAAATCTCTGTTCCAAGGATCTTGTGTTTTTGCCTTTTCTAATTTACTCCCGTATTTCAGAAGGTAAAACCCTGGTATAAATATATATATTTATATACATATAAATTATATATAATATTAATATATTATATAATGTTATTATATATAATAAATATATATTTTTTAAGTAAAAAGATGGTATGATGACAGAGGGCATGATGACATGAGCTGTTATCATGGCTCACCCTTGATTCACACTAACCCCACCTGGACCAACTCTCCTCCACCTAGGGTACCACCATTATCCAGTCATGTTCCTTCACCATCATCCTCACACTCCTGTGGGGATTTCCCTTTCTGCACCTGTG
Organism: Oryctolagus cuniculus; assembly: GCF_051225735.1. Classification (NCBI taxonomy): domain Eukaryota; kingdom Metazoa; phylum Chordata; class Mammalia; order Lagomorpha; family Leporidae; genus Oryctolagus; species Oryctolagus cuniculus. Next base: position 99,231,972 of record NC_142871.1, on the reverse strand, counting down.
TCTTCCTCTCTTAGTTTACTTTCACATTTTTTTAAGATTTATTTGTTTATTTGAAAGCAAAGTTACAAAAAGAGAAGGTCAGAGAGAGAGATATTCCATCTGCTGGTTCACTACCAAAATGGCCACAACAGCGAGGGCTGTGCCAGGCCAAAGCCCAGAGCCAGGAGCTTCTTACAAGTCTCCCATGTAGGTGCAAGGGCCCAAGCACTTGGGCCATCTTCCACTGCTTTCCCAGGCGCAATAGCAGGGAGCTGGATCAGAAATGGAGCACCCAGGACTTGAACCGGCATCCATATGAGATGCTGGCACTGCAGGCCACAGCTTAACCCACTGCACCACATCACCAGCCCCTAGTATCCCATTTTGATGAAATATGTCTTCTAGCATATTCCTGAGAATAAGTGCATTGAAGAATTTTTTTGAGAATTTGCAGATCTTTTTTTGTATTCTGGAAAATTTTATTGTATTTTAAAGTAATTTTCGCCCTTTATTTTCTTTGGTCTCTCTTTATGGAAATGTATTGTTTGGAGGCTGGACTTGTAGACTTGCCCTGATTTCCTTGTCTTTCCTCTCCCATTTTCCACCTCTTCATCTTTGTGCTCAGCTTTTAGGCATTTTAATCAATTCTGTCTTCTAAATTTATTGAAATTTTTATTTCCACTATTATTTTTAAAATTGTGTGTGGTCATTATAAGTGTTCCTTTATTTTGGCATCCTATTTTTGTTGCATGGATACAGTATCTTGTCTTTTATTTCTGAAGACCTTAACGACAGTATTTTGAAATTTTCTTTTCCTTACTGTTTTCCCCTAGTTGGTTTTGAGCTCTTATTTTTGAATTGAAAGATTTCCTGAAATATTTAGTAAACTTCAGATGTCTCCTTGTAATGACGTATAGGGGGCTACAAAAGTGACTGAAATTCCTGAGCATCTCAGTGAGTTTCACCCACTCTGATCTTCACCTTAGGCTGATCTGAGTCAGCCATTTCTTGGGGAATTCCTGTTGTTCATATCACTAGCTCTTTTTTCTGGTGCTGGTGAGACTCACCAGAGTGTATTTACTCAGACTCCTACCTAGAAAGCAAAGGCTTTGCCACCATTTCCATGATGGTGAACAGGTGGCAGTGAGTTCTCAATATTCACTCTGTATATGATCACTGAACGTTCAGTTTATGGTTCAATATATGTCGCTGAGCTGTGCCCAGTGACCCTGCATCCAACGATTTCTAACTTCTGCTGGATAAGAAGAGGACCCTATGTCCAAAGGTCTCAGGAAGATTTGGCACAATCTCACAATCTTCTTCCTCTTAGTGCCCCCCCCCCACACCTGGATCCAATGGCTGTCCATTCCTGAGACTTTTAAATCTTTTTTTTCAAATATTTCAGGGTTGTTTCTTAAAGAAGTTTTCCTCAGCGTTGGCATAGGGCTTTCCTGTGGTATCAGCTAGTCAGTTCCTTAACATGCCCATCTGTTACCCACTTCCAAAATTACATTGTTGCTGCCTCCTGTCCTTTGTGAGTTTATGTCTTCTTAAGGGTATGTCCTCACTATATTTTATTGAGTTTTTCAGAAGGAATGTGATTAGATGTATGTGCTCAGTCCACCATCAAACCCACAAGGAACTTCCTGTCTTACTTGTATGTGTGTGTGTGCCTCTTTGTGTGTGTGTGCCTCTTTGTATGTGTGTGTGCTAGATTCTTATTGCAAATGGAAGTCAAAAAAATGTTTGGAAACTGCTGATTAGACCAAACTAACAAAAAATAGTCAAGTCCAGTTGAAGGTCAGTCATATTTCCTCTTTACTATAAAAGTCTACCATACATTGGGGTGTGTTTTGAAGGCATATGGGGCCAGTTTTTTAGAATGTACATACAACTGTTTGTAGGGAAAAATGGTAAACTACTTGCTGGGATTGTGTATTTGGATGTGATGTTTCATTTCTGTTTTGGGTACCAGCACTATTTATTCTGGGGCCCAAACTCTCAAGAATGTCAGAACACTGAAAAAGGCAATAAACAATAAGGTCAACCAAGTCAGATAATCTCTGCCAATCTGCAATCATTGATTGTCCTAACAACATTTGCTTTATGAATTGCATCTACTTTGGTAACAATAAACAAAAAAAAAATTTGATTACCTCTTCAAAATATTAAACTTAGATTTTGTGCATGTGTGCAGAAGAAAGTAGATATTTATTGCAAAGCACAGAGCAATGAGCCAGGCAGCTAGTGCTTAATCCCCCAGCTCCCTGAGGAGTTGGGGTGAAGGTTGTTATAGATTCAAGGTAAGGCTGAGAGGTGTGTGATCAGATGGTGTCCAAGTTCTCAGTTGTGAAGTGATGTTCATGACTTTCCTTTGATTGGTCAGTGATACTTTGCTCTTTAGAGAATTTTTGTGCTGGCCAGGTGGGCTTCAGTAGGACTATAGGTTACATGCAGGTGACCTGGAATCCCCCTACACAAACCAGCCCAGGATATTAAAATTAGATCTTTAAAAGGAGTGCTTCTTTAAAAGCTCAAAAGCTTATTTGATCTTGAAACTAATGTGAAAACTTGGACTTTTTTCAATAAAACATTTTCTTTTTTTTTTAATTTTATTTATTAACAAGTAGAGTTACAGACAGTGAGAGAGAGAGAGAGAGAAAGGTCTTCCTTCCCCAAATGGCCGCAATGGCTGCAGCTACGCCGGACCAAAGCCAGGAGCCAGGTGCCTCTTTCTGGTCTCCCAAGCGGGTGCAGGGGCCCAAGCACTTGGGCCATCCTCCACTGCCCTCCTGGGCCACAGCAGAGAGCTGGACTGGAAGAGGAGCAATGGGACTAGAACCCGATGCCCATATGGATGCCGGCCCCACAGGCAGAGGATTAACCAAGTGAGCCATGGCGCCAACCCCAGGAATCCTACTTTTTAAAACTTTATAAAAATTAAACATCTTGGGACTGGCATTGTTGGCATAGCGGGTTAAGCTACCACCTGTAATGCTGGCATCCCTTGTGGGTGCCAGTTTGAGTCCTGGCTGCTCCACTTCTGATCCAGCTCACTGCTAATACTCCTGGGAAAGCAGTGGAAGTTGGCCATGTATCTGTTCTGTCCCTGCACCCCTGTGAAAGACCCAGATGAAGCTCCTGGCTCCTGGCTTCTGTTGTAGCCATTTGGGGAGTGAACCAACAGATGGAAGGTCTCTCTCTATGTATATTTATCTCTTGTCTCTCCTCTCTGCAATTCTGCCTTTCAAATAAGAAAATAAATCTTTTTTAAAAATTAAAAACATCATGAGGAAAAATGGTTTTTCTTTCAGAGTAGAATTTTTAATTATACCTAGTTGTGAATGATCAACAAAACAAAACACCACCGCATAAGAGAAAAAATAAGGTCAAGACCCAGAATTTGAGTACATGGAAGACATGATCTTGCCCTTATGGAGCTCACTGGCAAGAAAAGGGACTTGTACTCAATCAAATATAATACCATGTCCTAACCATCATACAATCAAATATAAAACTGTCATAGCTGGCATACAATCAAATACAATACTGTGTCATAGAACATTTATACAGTCAAATATAATATTGTGTCAAAACTCATACAATCAAATATAATAGTGTCAAAATTGTCATATGGGATGGGCACACATTAACAAAGAAAGGGCTGGGCCATTCCTGTGGTGTCAGGATGTGTTTCATAGAGGTGATAGACTCTTTAATTATAATTCACTTATTTAAGAGACAGAGAGAGAAAGAGTTTCCATCCACTGGTTCACTCCACAAATGCCTACAGTGGCCTGTGCTGGATCAGGCTGCAGCCAGGAACTGTGAACACAACCCAGGTCTCCCATGTGGGTGTCGGGAATCCAATTACTTGAACCAGCACCACTGCCTCGTAGGGTCTCCTTTAGCAGAAAGCTGGAGTCAGGTTTTCAGAAATGGATGTTGAAGCGAAGCACTCCAGTATGGAATATGGACGTTCTTAACTGTTGTCTTAACTGCTAGGCCAAACCCTGACTCCTACCAGGCTCTTGAAGAGCTTACCATTGCAGAGCCTCATGTAAGGATCTCAACTCTGTCTTGCTACCCTCCTTTCTTGGAATAACTCAAAAGAAGTTCTTAGACCACAAAATAAAATTGTAGTTTTCAAAATGACACACAAGTTACATGTACGCTGAAATTTAAATGTTTTTTTTCTAATTACTCTGACCATTTATTGGTTCTACTTGCTCTTTTTGGTGTCCTGAGCATATTTATAGCATGTCCCTGCAAATTCAGCCCCCAGGGATCATCAGCCAAATAAAAAGAATGGAAAGAAGAGTGTATGGGGTGTATAAACAGTTCTGCCTGGGACACTACTGCATGGTGATGATGCTGGAACAGCACCTGGACATACTGGTGGCAGTTTGGGGTGACTGCAGCATGGGATGCAAAGGCCATAATAAGATGAGGCACTATGAGGGCTTCTGAGCTGCCAGAACAAAATTCTCTCACACGGCAACCAGAGAGGTTTAATTTTCAATCTGTGTTGAAAAAGCGACTTTGACATTAAATATCAATTGATGCAGAGGAAAAAAGGCTAGAAACTAATATACGGAAATGTAATAGGATTTGCCTCTGAGAGTTAGAACCAACCATGGGCAAATGTCTTCTCATTTTTTATGACTTAATTTAAAATTCAGGGAGGGATGATGGAGAGAGTTTGGTCAACAGCTACAAGGTTCCAACTGTAGGAAGAATAAATTCTGGTGTTATGCCTGTATACAGCAGAGAGGAGTTTAAATGTACTCACTGTAAAGAAATGTACTCACTGTAAAGAAATGACATGAGTTTAAGGTGATGGATGTGCTAATTGCCCTGATTTGATCATTATCCAATGTACACATGAATCAAAATGTACCAAAAATGTACATATATTCATCAAAAGTAAAATTGATAACATAAATAAGAATATTTTAAAATTCAAAGTTTCAGAGTTTCTAAAATGAGTATATATTATTCTATGAGAGGAAAGTAAAGTTAAAACAAAAACTTTTGGGGACCGGTGCTGTGGAATAGTGAATGAAGCCCCCACCTGCTAGGCCAACATCCCATATGCATTCTGGTTTAAGTCCCAGCTGCTCCACTTCTGATCCAGCTCACTACTAATGGGGAGTGAACCAGTGGATGGAAGATCTCTCTGTAACTCTGACTTCCAAATAAATAAACAAATCTGTAAAAAAAAAAAAAAAAAAAAAAAAAAAAAAAAAAAAAAAAGGAGCCAATGTTGTTGTGCAGTGGGTTAAGCTGCCAACTATGATGCCGACATCCCCTGTGGGCTCCAATACAAGTCGCAGCTGCTCCATTTTAGATCCACCTCCCTGCTAATGTGCCTAGGAAAGCAGCAGAAAATGGCCCAAGTGCTTGGGTCCCTGCACCCATGTGGGAGACTCAGATGGAATTCCTGACTACTGGCTTCAGCCTCCCCCAGCCCTGGCTATTGTGGCCATTTGGGGAGTGAACCAGCAGATGAAAGCTCTCTCCTTCCCTCTCCCTCTCCATCTTCCTCTTCCTCTCCTTATCCCTCACCCTCTCCCTCCCCTCACCTCTGTCTCTGTATCTGTGTGTGTGTCTGTCTCTCCCTCTCTCTTACTCTGCCTTTCACACAAATAAGTAAACCTTTAGAAAAATCAGTAGTAAAATAAAATGAAAAGCATTTGAAAGAAGAAAAGTCTAAAACAAAGAAGTATTACATTATCTGGGGTATTTTTCTAGGTTCCTTATTAGTGCCTTGAGGACCCAATATGTCTCTTGGTGACTTAATAGCATCTAGCACAGAACGGGGCGGGGGGGGGGGGAGCCCTAGCCAAGGACATAGCTAAATGGAACTGCTATGACATCAGAGCCCAAGCAGTAACTCTAAACTCTAGCCGGATTAAAGAAGTTGCTTTGAACTGGCACATGTTTGAAATGGAACTTCTAAATTTAGGGTGATATTTCAGGTGTTGGGAAATGGTGAGGGAAGGAGAGAGATGGTTGACATACAAGCAGCAGCAGAAAGACGGAGCCCTTAGAAAATACACTATAATCACTCATAGGATATAATAAATGAATTATCACCACCTTTAAAGTGGCCACTGTAATGTGTGTTCACTGTACCATAAAATAGTATTATGGACTGCCAGCATTTACATTCTCACTGTAAGAAACATCACAATAGTAGCTGCCTTTGAAATTTAGAAAATTAGGTTTTTTTCTTTTTTTTTCTTGTCACAACCTTTATGCATGGTATGCATTTTCAATGAACTCCTTTTTCTTTCTTTTTTTCTTTTAATTTTTAATTAGTTTTTAACAGATTCGATGTGCTTTGTAGGTACCATTCCAAGAACATAATGATATTCAGATTGGTTTTCTATTTTTAGGATGGGAATGTTCCTGAATTTCTTAAGGGATTCTATAATAAATGCCAACAATTTATAATCTCATGGCCTTGTACAGCTAATTTCATATTTATGTGACTACTTTCATATTTTAATATGATTGCACATTTTAAAATGTTTCCAAATTGCATACTACCTATAATTATCTTCTTCAGAGCTGTGTAGTATGCCTTCAAATGCAAATTCTATAATTTACTGTTTTGTACTTTGGGGCCTTGGCTTTTCTACAGTAGGCAACAATACAATAAACATTTTTGCACTAAGCTATCTTCTTTGCTTTTTGAAATTCTTTTGTAAAGAAAACTTCCCTGGAATAAAATTTTAAGATTCCTGATTATTATTTTCTAAAGTTTTTCATTGCCACAAAAGATTATTCTAATTTACATCTTCACCAGCAATGTCAAAATGTAGCAGATTTAATCCCAACTTTTTTAATATTAGTTATTGCTTTTTGAAAATTAAGCAGTTAAAAGCTCAGTGTTTTTTTTTTTAAGATTTATTTTATTTATTTGAAAGACAGAGTTACAGAGAGAGGTAGAGACAGAAAGAGAGGTCTTCCATCCACTGGTTCACTCTCCAAATGGCCACAATGGTCAGAACTGAGCCCATCCGAAGCCAAGAGTCAGGAGCTCCCTCTGGGTCCCCAAGTGGGTTCAGGGGCCAAAGCACCGGGCCATCCTCCAGTGCTTTCCCAGGCCATCAAGAGGAAGCTAGATTGGAAATGGAACACCTCGCCTCTGTCGTCCTCCTGTCTTGCCTCATCACATTTCCCTTCCTCCCTGGAGCTTAGGCTCCAGCAACAATAAAGTATTTGCAAGGCCACAAAACCACCATTCAGCAGTTCTGTATTTTAAGTCCTTGCACACGCTTCTTCCTCTTCCTGAAATCCTCCCATGTCTCCAAGATCCAGCTCTGAAGTCACTTCTGTGGAATGGCCACGATTCCTCCAAAACCGTTCACCACTTGTCTGTTAACCTCCATCCAATACCTCATGCACCACACGATAATCAGTTGCTCATACACTACTCTTCTCCACCAGGCTATGCGAGGACCGTGGAGCAGGTTTGTATCTTTTGCTTTTGATACCCCAGCACTTGGCACAGAGTTTAATGCACGTGGGATGTTCGCTTGTCTAGAAGCTCCACTGAAGAGAGCAGGTAGGCAAGTCCAGAGAGAAGAGGGTAGTGAGGAGGGAGGAGCCCTGTCCTTCTCTCTCCACATGCTCTCCTCCACTCATTCCTCTGATGCTACTTGTGTCCCAGCCCTCCCTTGTGAACTTCTTTTGACTGAAGTGTTCATTCCTCAGGATCTTTCTCTTGACACACTACATAAAATGCCCACAGTTCTAGGTTAAGTTCAAGCACCACGTTTTCTAGAAAATCTCTCCTGACTACCCCCACTGGATGTTTTCCAATGTGGTATCACGCAGCTATATCTGTGCAGTTTAGTCTCACCTACTGGAAGTCACGAGATCAAGGACTGCGGTTTTTCACTTCAGGATTCTGTGCAATCCCTGGCAGGTGTTAAGGGTTCAGTAGATGCTAGCTGAAGAAACGACTGAAGATTTGCTGCTGCATCGTACAAAGCTGTTTGTGTTGCGTGACAAGGCATTCTTGGAGAGCTCTTCTGGCCACAGTATCTCAGAGTAAATTCAAGTTTGTGAGTTACCTTTAAGAGCCTAAACCTTTGATTCCAAGAACATAAAAAACTTTCTAAAGTAAAATAAATGTTCATTCATAGTCAGGACCATGTCTGGTTCAGAGAGCCATTTGAATAAAACTACTTCTGAAAATCATAAAAGCATACTATTTTCCCTTAGATCACTAATGTAATTAGGATCCCACAGAGTATGCAAATTATAAACAATAAGAGGAAGCAAGCAGAGAGGCAACAACACTGTAAGAGAAGGAATAAGTAATACTACAACTATAAATAAGTAGAAAATGTCAAGAGAGAGCTGATGGAGACATGAAACTGTTCAGGGCAAAGAGAGGGAAAAGCTTGTTGGGATGACAATGATGTTGGCCAGAAGAATTTTATGACACAGATCCTCAAGGAAATAGGGAAGACAAAGAGAGAATACAAGAGAGAGACCTCTTCCATCTACTGGCTTATTCCCCAAATGCCAGCTACAGCCAGGTCTGATCTAGGCCAAAGCCAGGAGCCAGGAACTCCCTCTGGGTCTTCCACGTGGGTGTCACGGGTTAAGTTCATGGGCCAGCTCCTGCTACTTTCTCAGGTACATTAGCAGGAAGCTGGATTGGAAGGGGAGCAGCCAGGACGTGACTCAGCTTCAGTATGAGATGCTGGGGTGGCGAGCAGTGGTTTAACCCCCTGTGCCACAATGCTGGCCCAAGTTTTCTTTACAATACATATTTCCCAGCTGATTCATGAACAAAAAGCTATGCAATTAGCCTGTGAGAAGGGGAGGAGGGAATATGCCATTTTATGGTTTTGTGGGGGTGGGGAGAAATGAAGGCGAGAGTTCAGTAATTTTAGACCTCCGGAGAAGTATGAGGGTGCTGGAAACTGAGGAAAATGTCTAAAGGTAGCTGTCAGACTATGAATTTGAAAGGTCTTTCAATTCTTCCTGCTTTCTTCTCTCCAAGACCGCTATCTTCAGACACTAAAGCAAGGCAAAGTGGAGTGGAGAGAGCTGGGGCTTAGGGGAGTCCTGGGCTGGCAGGTGGAAGAGGGAAATCTGATTTCATGTCTTAGTTCTCCCATGTGCCTGTGCAAATTTCTGTGTCTTGACTGTCCAGATTCAGCTGGTTCAGAGTGGATCAAAGTCCAGGTGAGGGCAGAAAGCTTTTCTGTAAGGGCCAGGTAGGAAGTGTTTTATGCATTGTAGGTCTGTTGGGCTCTGCTGACACTGTCCAGCTCTGCCATTTCAGCATGAAAGCAGTCATAGGACAGTAAATAAACAGATGAGTGTGGATATGTTCCCACCAACTCTTGACAGCTGGAGTTAAGCTGATCTGAAACAAGGAGTCAGTATGTTCTTCCAGGTCTCCCACGTGGGTGCTGGGGCCCAAGCTCTTGGGCCATCCTCTGCTGCTTTCCCAGGCGCACCTGAAGGGAACTGGATCCAAAATAGAGCAGCCAGGACTTGAACCAGCACCTATACTGGATGCTGGCACCACAGGCCAGGGTTTTAACCTGCTGCACTACAGTGATGGCCCCAAGTTCATACTTTTAATATATACATTTTTATTTCTACTAGAGTTCAATAGTTTTCAGGTATTTTTACCACTAGTAGTCTTTCCTGGCTGAGTTATTTGTACATTTATATTTTGGGTTGTGATTCATTCTAATAAATGCTATACACTATTGGCACCAAATGGGGCATCAGGTGACTGCCTAGTGGAAAACATTAACTGGAATTCAGAAGACTGAGGCCTTCAGTGATTAGAATCATATGGTGTTGGACAAAACCTTTTTACTGCCAACTTGTCAAGGACTTTTCTTCCTTTTTATGATGTAGTCATTTCCTGTTGTGAGGTCTCTAGATTGTCTCAAATTGCTTTTGTGCAAAATATGCAAATGGCATGAAAAGAAAGAAAATGGTTAGTGGTCAAGCACACTCCTCAGTTCTGGCTGAGAGAGTCCAGGGGTCATCACTTCACTGACAATCAGTGATCCTTGCCATTGACTGACATTGGATTCCTCCTGGGAACTTAAAAAAGAGAGAGCCGTCACTGTGGCTCACTAGGCTAATCCTCCACCTGCGGTGCTGGCACACGGGGTTCTAGTCCCGGTCGGGGCGCCGGATTCTGTCCCGGTTGCCCCTCTTCCAGGCCAGCTCTCTGCTATGGCCCGGGAGTGCAATGGAGGATGGCCCAAGTCCTTGGGCCCTGCACTCGCATGGGAGATCAGGAGAAGCACCTGGCTCCTGGCTTCGAATCAGCGCGGGGCGCCAGCCGCAGCGGCCATTGGAGGATGAACCAACAGTAAAGGAAGACCTTTCTCTCTGACTCTCTCTCTCACTGTCCACTCTGCCTGTCAAAAGAGAGAGAGAGAGAGAGAGAGCGCATTCTATTAGGATTTTTTAACACCCTCCAGGTGACTCTAAACGTAGGTTAAAATCCATTGTCATCATTTCATTTACAAATGCAAAAAAAGAGCCTAATCTCTAAGAAGAGATGACCCAGAAAAAGAACTAGAAAAATCTGCATTTTGATGGCAATTGAAGGAAACAGAAAAAATGGTCAGGCCGACTCCACGGCTCACTAGGCTAATCCTCCACCTAGCGGCGCTGGCACACCGGGTTCTAGTCCCAGTCGGGGCACCGGATTCTGTCCCAGTTGCCCCTCTTCCAGGCCAGCTCTCTGCTGTGGCCAGGGAGTGCAGTGGAGGATGGTCCAAGTGCTTGGGCCCTGCACCCCATGGGAGACCAAGAGAAGTACCTGGCTCCTGCCATCGGATCAGCGTGGTGTGCTGGCCATTGGAGGGTGAACCAATGGCAAAGGAAGACCTTCCTCTCTGACTCTCTCTCTCACTGTCCACTCTGCCTGTCAAAAAATAAAGAAAGAAAGAAAAAGAAAAAGAAAAGTGGTCTTGGACATAGAGGAAGTTTCTGGAATATTCCTTACTATCCTCTCTTTTCATCATCTATGGAAAGTAGCAATTTCAGTTAATGGATTTTCAAAAATAATAGCATGTACTCTATAGAATACAGCAGTCAAAAACAATGAAATCCAGTCATTTGCAACAAGATGGAGAATCTGGAAAACATTATGTTGAGTGAATTAAGCCAGTCCCAAAGGAACAAATATCATATGTTCTCCCTGATTGGCGACAACTAACTGAGCACCAAAGGGGAAACCTGTTGAAGTGAAATGGACACTATGAGAAACAGTGACTTGATCAGCTCTTGTCCTGACTGTTGATGTACAATGTAATACTTTATCCATTTTAGTATTTTTTTGTTCTAGTACTATTGGTTGAACTCTGTAATTAACACACAATTATTCTTAGGTGTTTAAATTTTAACTGAAAAGTGATCCCTGTTAACTATAAGAATGGGAATAAGAGAGGAGGAGATGTATAGTTTGGCATATGCTCAATCGGACTTGCCCCAAATGGTGGAGTTAGAAACGTGCCAGGGGATTCCAATAGAATCCCATCAAGGTGGCATGTACCAATGCCATCTCACTAGTCCAAGTGATCAATTTCAGTTCACAATTGATCACACTGATAGGTCTAAGAGTCAAAGGGATCACACAAACAAGACTAGTGTCTGCTAATACTAACTGATAGAATCAAAAAGGGAGAGAATGATCCATCATGGGAAGCGGGATGCACAGCAGACTCATAGAATGGCAGATGTCCTAAATAGCATTCTGGCCTCAGAATCAGCCCTTAAGGCATTCAGATATGACTGAAGAGCCCATGAGAGTATTTTAGGCATGGAAAGCCAAGACACTCTGGAAAAAAAATTTAAAAAAAGAAGACCTAAATGAAAGATCTGGGCGAGTGAGATCCCAGTGGAAAGAATGGGGCCATCAAAGAAGGAGGTACCTTTCTCTGAAGGGAGGAGAGAACTTACACTTTGACTATGACCCTGTCGGAATAAGATCGAAGTCGGTGAACTCAAAAGGCTTCCATAGCCTTGGCAACTCATGACAAGAGCCTAGGGAAATTACTGACGCCATAAACAAGAGTGTCAAATTGTTAAGTCAACAACAGGAGTCACTGTGTACTTACTTCTCATGTGGGATCTGTCCTTAATGTGTTGTCTAATGTGAAGTAATGCTATAACTAGTACTGAAACAGTATTTTACACTTTGTGTTTCTGTGTGGGTGCAAACTGATGAAATCTTTACTTAATATATACTAAATCGATCTTCTGTATGTAAAGATAATTGAAAATGAATCTTGATGTGAATGGAATGGGAGAGGGAGCAGGAGATGGGAGGGGTGCGAGTGGGAGGGAAATTATTGGGGGGAAAGCCATTGTAATCCATAAACTGTACTTTGGAAATTTATATTTACTAAATAAAAAATGTAATAAAAAAAACAAAAATAATAGCTTCTCAAAATTCATTTTATATTTTCCAAAACATAGGGGGAAAAAGTATTTAAAAGCAAATCCTGAGCACTGCTAATTAATAGGAAACAGAAAAGTGTTGAAAGAGACCAAGGATTGTTTTATATAATTCCTTTTCTCCCCAATGTCAATCATGGCTCATGCACTGGGTAGGCCTACTCTACCTGGGAGGGTTACCCAGAGGGAGCAGGTCATTGAAGAACACCATATCCATTGGCATTTTACCCTTTGTGAGAAGTTTCATGCAGATCAACGCTCACACAGGTTTATGTTCCCATAGCTGCATCTTCCAAAATGCCAGGGCAGAGAGCCAGACAAGTGATTAGAAATCAGAGAGCAGCCTCAGCTGAAAATATAGCCCCGTTTTAGTTCCCCAGTATTCCTAGAGCTATTTAAGTCCCTAGAAATCACAGGATATTTAGTGTGTTAGTAATGGCACTGGAAAGAAAAATGATATCTTAGGATACTTCTGAAAAAAGGACATCATCTTCCCCATTTCTATTGCTTTGAAGTAGTTCAGCCCCCACCTTAACACATACCAGCAAAGACATATTTCCTATTAATTTTCTCTAACTAAACCTACAAGAAAAAAATACAGGCAACATTGAATGTTTACACCTTGAAAAATCAAATTACAAAGTGCTATAATAAAATTGCACAATAGTATGCTTTTGCATATAAGCAGTCATTGACTCCCATTCTCTATACGGCCCTATTCCTGAACAGGATGGACAGGCTGAATCCTTTATTGGGGGACAAGAAGGGAGTAGGAGGGTGCAGCATTAGGCTGGGAGGTAACGGTCTTGTAATTGTTTCGGATGTTCCCAGTTTCCTTTACAGTCAGTTGCAAACATTGTGGTTTCACTATGTTCACTTCTGTGCTTATTGTGACAGTATACACTTGCTGCAAAAGTAGTTAAAATTAAAGAACCCTTTATTTTATGCCATTTAATTATTTATGCCATCACCATTGCCTTATGGTTGGTCATACTGTATTTTCAAGTAGAGAGTCACTTATATGAGCATTGTAATACCTGTATCCCCTGGACCTCTCCAGTGTTCTCCAGTTTTCTAACGTGTAAGATGGGACCATGTTAGAAGTACCTCTCTCTGGAGTTCAGTGAAGGAAATCAGTCACATCCTTCTGTTTGAAGGATGGTATAAAACACTTTCATGAATTTTTTACTAGGAATCCTGATCAAGTGTATTATTTGATACTTCTTTTGAGGGGCTAACATCTGGGCACCTCACAAAGCTCCATAATGACAGCTCTTCACCTCCAGCCACTCAGATTGTATGTGAGCCTCCTTCTACCTACCCCTCCACACCACATCACATTGTTCTTGAAGTTACAGAATGAGAGTATTTCCAGGACATCCTTTGGGATGTAGACAGGCTCAGCATATAGCCATGGTTACCACACTGTTCCAAATCAAATCTCTCTCAATGCTGTAGGATCCACACTATGGCAGGTACGCATAGCCACATGAAGGAAAATATAACACACGAGGTGAGGATCCAGGTACCAACAAGAGAGGTAAGAAGACACATTTAAGAGGGGTCAGAAGGAGACTCAGGGTTATGCAGAACTGCCTGGGTTTAAATTCGGGCTCTGTCACTCTCCATGTGTCTTTGGACAAATTTCTTAGGCTTCTGTATCTCACTCTCATAACCTTTAAAACAGAGTAATAATAATGCATGTCACATGAGGTTTTGTAGCAATTAATTAAAGTCCTTGGGACATCATTGAATTTCTCTAAGATTCTCTTATTATCATCATTATAGTCCTGGAGAGAAGAACTGAGCATCATGAAGTTTCCCCAACTGTGTTAGTTTCCTAGGGCTGCTATAACAAATAAGTCACAAATTGGGTAATCTGAAGCAACAGAGATGTATTGGCTCACAGTTTGCGTGTCCACAAGTCCAAAATCAAGGCATCCTCAGGGTTGATTCCTTCTGGAGTCTCTCGTACTATGGTTCTCTCTTAGCTCCTCATAGTTGCCAGAAATCCTAGGTGTTCCTTGGCTTATAGATGCATCACATCAGTCTACTTTCATCTACACTGTATCTACATGCCTTCTTTTCTTTTTTAAATCCCACTATAATCCAGTATGATCTCTTCTTGAACCTTAATGACATCTGTAAGACCATTTCTACAAATTAAGTCATATTCTGATGCTCCAGGTAGAATAGTAGAGGCAACGGTGTCCATACCACTACCACCAGTAAGAGCAGGTTGTGATCAACGTGGAGGAAGGCAGTGAGAGGAGTAATTCCCAGAAGAATGTCATCCAAACTTGGACTAGATGTTTATGGGTTAAAAAGGCTATGTTGGGTGAGTAATCAAAGAAGAAAAATGGATCAGCTACTCTCAAGGTCATCCCTGAGTCAGAACCAGCTATCAAATAGAGAGTTAATCAATGTGCCTCTGTTTAAACTGTGGAAAAATTTCTGGAGAAAATGTGAATGTACCCAACAGGGATGGACTGCACTCATCAGGGTATAGGTTATATGAGTAGAGAGCTCTCTGCCCTGTCTCTCTTGACATGCTGTGGGTCACTATTTAACCCTGAACTCTTTCTGACTCTGGGTCATCATGCAATACAAAGTGCATGGCCTCTGGAGCCTCAGGAACTGGATTACAATATCATGGTGTGCTGTTTACAAGCTCCACCTACCACTTTTGTGGCCTCAGACCAGGTACCCATCCTCTTTAAACTCTATTTCTGCTTAATGCCAGCAACAATAACTTGTAGTTTCTCTAAGTATGAAAACTAGGATTTGCCAAAGTTTCACCCAAGTACTAGGCATAGATTTCGATGAGTGGTTGCTGTTTGTCTTAGTCTGTTTGTGCTGCCATATCAAAACACCTGAGACTGTGTAATTTATAGAGAACAGAAATTTATTTCTCAGTTTAGGGGACTGGAAGTTCAAGATCAAGGCATCAGTGTTTTCTGTGTCTGATGAGGGCCTAGTCTCTGTTTCCAAGATGGTGCCGTGTTGCTGCATCCTCCAGTGGGGACAAATGCTATACCCTCACATTGGTGGAGGGGACAGCAGGGCCTAGATGTTTCCCTCGAGACATTTTATAAGGTCACTAAGTCCATTCATGAAGGACCTTAATCACCTCTCAAAGGCCCTACCTCTTAATACTATCATATTGGTAATTAAGCACCAACCTATGGATTTAGGGCAACAACTTCAGGCACTAGCATTATTGTTGCCATTGTCAGGTGGTTGATCCACCTCTCCCCTTTTTGGGCTTGAATGCCAAGAAGGCCATAGGGACCATGAAGAAGAGCTGTAAGGACCCATTTATCACTGTCTCTTCCCTCCACTGTCTCTTCTCTCCACTACGGAGATTGCGGCCATTGAAAGGTGAACCAACGGCAAAAGGAAGACCTTTCTCTCTGTCTCTCTCTCTCTCTCACTGTCCACTCTGCCTGTCAAAAAAAAAATTGATTTTTTTTTCTTTAGCAATATATAGTGACATCTTCGTGGCCATTCCTCCTCAACATGAATTTTAACAGCTTCCTAAATAATATTCCATTATATGAACCTACCAGTATTCACATAGCCCATTCCCATTACAGGAATTTAAATTGTTTTCAATGTTTTGTTACCGAAAATAAAGAAGTAATGATATGAGTTTATTTCTTGTCAATTTATAAATCCTTAATAATTTGGTATTTATTGTAAACCTTCCCCCTTTTTCCAAACATTGAAATTAACACAAAAGTTAATTTTTTCAGCTTTGGCTATATTCTTTTCAGGAAGTTCTTCCCTGGATTGCCTGGATGCAGTAACTCACTGATAATCAGCATTTTTGCCTCTGGCTTCCTAGCTCACTTGTTCAGGATGTAGGTCATTGGAGTTTTCTATATAAGGGGCCAGTTAGGGAAGTGTCAAAAGGCTGCTTCCCTGCCTCCAAACAGCTGTCACCTAAACCCCAGCTGTCAGTTTCCAAGGGCCTGGACAAAAGAGCGTCAGGGAATCAGTACAAATCCGTCACCACTACTGGAAAGACAGTATGTTGGCTTCATCTTCCCCAGGCTCAGAAAAGTATTCATCAAATCCCACAAAGCTGGTGAGGGTAGAAGAAAGAGAAAAATAATATTGGGAAAACAATTGGCTGACCTTACACATAACTCGGTTTGCAAGCTTAGGCTGCGAGTACCTCACTCTCACCCTGCGGGACAAAAGCAGCAACATGTTTTAAATTGCTGCTGGTGGCGTTATCTAACCAGCACTTTTCTCTTGCAGCTGACACAGCGCTTGGCACTGATGATGTGTATGATGAAAAAGGATGCCAGTGTGATGTATCAGTAGAAGACCTAACCCCACCACTTAAAACTGTCATTCGAGCTATCAGGTTGGTGAAAATCTCGAACAAAATGAGTCAGAGACACACCTATGATTATTTGAATTACTGTGTTCCAAAATCCTTTTTTTTTTTTTCTGAGTAAATCTCCTAGAATAACTACTTTCCCCTTTCCTATTCATCCACATGTCGATTAAACTGTGAGACATTTTCCTTAGTACAAAACTCTACTGTATTCAACACAAAGTATGTCATAAGAAGTGGGTGGGATTTGAATACCCAGGCTGTGCCCAAGGGATTACGTAAGGATTGACTTGTCATGTGTGCTTGTCACTTTAAGAACATTTCGTTTATTTATGCAATCGGATTTCTGAAATAATTTTATGACTTCATGCTCCAATCTATATTCTGTATTTTGTATCAAAGAAAACCTCTCCAGATTATTTTAAACGCATGATCAACTCTGAAAACAGGAAGTCCAAGTTGTCCGTGGTGACTTGATCCTATCTTCTGAAATGTAGCTGTTAAAGGCTGATCTAAAAGACCCGAAGCAACCAAAATGTGTAATTCCAAACATACACATCCACTCACACACACACACACACACACACCAAAATAAATTGATAATCTGAACTAAATGAACTGTTGCATGCTCAACCTGCCCTGGTTAATCACCATGGGAGAATTTGTATCTGTCAGGGAGTATTGGAGAGTGTATTGCCAAAAAAATACCTCTGGTCTTTTTGGCTCCCTCTGTCTACTAATAAAAATTCATAGCAAACTATAAAATACCCAAACCAATTTAGCTATCAAGGACCTAGGATTTATCTCAAGTGTATGATGTGTTCTTTTCTTCTGTCTTCAGTTGGTTATTTAGCATTGTGTTGGACATGGCTTTCCTCTATGATTGGGAGTCATTGGGAAAACAGGGACAGGTTACACAGATTTTGGTAAATGTTTGTAGAAGCAAAGAAAATTGTGTGTGATGAACATATTTGTACTCAGGAAGATACTTAACCAGAAGGGAAGAAAAGCCCAGCTACTTCTCAATGGAAGCCCTAGGGATGGGGAGACCATGCCTTCTCATTTGGCCTGGACAGCCCTAGATTATGACTGTTGCTCATCATTATTGTTAATAATACATCTTGTCTTTCTCAAAGTATTCCAGTTTTAACAATTATTTATATGGTTACCCTCCCCTTTGGTGATAAATATTTAAGCTCAGAAGGCCCCGAAAAGGTGATGAGATGATGTCTGAAGTTTTAATTAAAAGACAGAGAGGACCTTGAACTGCACTGTCCAGTACCATAGCCAGTGACCACCTAAGGGTATTTAAATTTGAACTGATTAAAACAAAATGAAATTTTAAATGCAATGAACTGATCACACTATATTTTAAGTGTTCACTAGCCACAGTGGCCAATGGTTGTTATATTGGACAAATGAGACATGGAATACTTGAATCACTGCAGAAACTTCTATTGCACACTACTGGTCTAAAAGTCACCTTGAAATCCTTTACATGCACTGATTATATCCATCCAAGACCCTAAAGCGAAGGTGGGGAATTCAGCCCACAAATTAATCTGACGTGCAATAAGTGTGGAAAATCTTATCTAGTGGAAGCAGATTAGGTTTCCTAAAAGTCATATTTAACCCAGCTTGTGTCATTTTCCAAGACTTTGTGAAGCTTTCTGCTTTTGCTTCACAACCTATAAAAAGGATTGGGAGCAGCAAGAAAGAAAATGAAATAGGTTTATTCTGCTAGCTAAGCACTTTAGTAACATAAGATTTACTTTGTTAAACCTTCCTCTTGAAACTTGGCTGATTTCTGTAGTCCTTTGCAGAATTTCCTTGCTTTTCAGAATTCTTTCTTGGTCCCATTTTTTTCCCTACATTCACAAGTACAACCCAATCTTAGTCCTTATTTTTGATAGAACTTTATTATTTACATGTCTGTCCTTTAGTGTTTTTTAATCACTTCTAAGCACCTTTTAAAACTATTGGATTCCTATAAAAACCTAATAGCTGGGGCTGGCGCTGTGGCACAGTAGGTTAATCCTCCGCCTGAAGCGCCAGCATCCCATTTGGGCACCAGTTCTAGTCCCAGCTGCTCCTCTTCTGATCCAGCTCTCTGCTGCAGTCTGGAAAAGCAGTGGAAGATGGCCCAAGTGCTTGGCCCCTGGACCATGTGAGAAACCCAGAAGAAGCTGCTTGCTCCTGGCTTCGGACGGGAACAGCTCCAGCCATCATAACCATTTGGGGAGTGAACCAGCAGTTGGAAGACTTCTCTCTGTCTTTCCCTCTCACTGTCTGTAACTCTACCTATCAAATAAATAAATAAAATATTTTTTAAAAAAACTAATAGCTACACTCAGTAGTTTAATAACTTAATTAGAAGTCTTTCACTCAGGATAGTACGTAATTTCTAAAGATGCATGATTAAATAAGCAACCAATACAATTAGCAATTCTGAAAAGAAGGTGCAGCTTAAGTCTCTATATCTTATGCAAAAGTGTCCTTATCCTGAGTTTAATTATGTAAATAAATTCAGTATTAGTTGACTGAACATTTTTTTTTTCAGAACATGCTCGCCTCTTGCAGTTCATCTGAAACAGTATTTTGTATGTCTATTTCCAATTGCAAGTGTGAGCCATCTATTATTCATCTCTAAAATAGCAACTTTGTTTTGGCATTTTTCTTGTTATTCTTTGGTTGTTAGAATATTGAACACTAATACTTGAATATGACTTTTGTATTTCAGTAGCTCTTATAATAATATTTTCTTATGAAAGTCAAATTAAAATGTGTAACAGAAACTGTGTATTCCATTGCAAAACTGACAGTACGGAAGAAAATATTACTATATTTACAAAGGGCAATGTAGCAATTCTTTATTTTCAATTCTGTGATTTTCTAGTTACTTTGGAGAGTAAAGATTCTCAAATGAGATTAGTAAGTCCACTTTCCGAACTTGCCTGGATTCTATTACCTAAATGCACTTTGAGTTTTTTTTAAATACCTGTCACTTTTTTAAAAAAGATTTATTTATTTGAAAGGCAGAGTTACATAGAGGCAGAGGCAGAGAGAGAGAGAGATCTTCCATCCACTGATTCACTCCCTAGATGGTCTTAATTGTCAGAATTGGTCAATCAGAAGCCAGGAGCCAGGAGCTTCTTCTGGATCTCCCACGAGGGTGCAGGTGCCCAAGGACTTGGGCCATCTTCTACTGCTTTCGCAGGCCACAGCAGAGAGCTGGATCAGAAGTGGAGCAGCCGGGACTGGAACCAGTGCCCATATAGGATGCGGCACTGTAGGTGGCAACTTTACCCACTACGGCATGGCACCAGCTCCCTACGTGCCACGTTTATAGTACATAGCGAACCATGACAATTCTTAGACTATTTCCAAAGTGTACCTTTTACTAAGAAGAAAGCTTAGTTTTATATATTTTCTCCAGGATTACCACAGATGTATCTCAAAATATCATTTCCTGGAAATGAGCAAATTTGCTGGAAATGTGTTGTCAAGCACACCTCTAGGAGTGGAGATTTTGCTTATTTTTAACAAAATCTATATCTTGTTAATGATTAGTTCAAATGATGCTAAGCTTCTTTTCATCCACTCATAAAAATTACTTTCTAAATGGAAAGATAAAATTAGCAGGAAAGTAAACAAATTGATAAACTCTAGAGCATTCTATACATTCACTTTTCTCTGTGTCCCTGTGTCCCTGGGTTCCAGTTTTGCTATCACTATCTGAAAAACATAGCCCACAAATTCCTGGATACATATTTTCAAAGTGTCAAGCATCTGGCTACTTGGGGATATCTGAAAAAACTACTATTGTCCATACGAATTTCCCTGCAAATATCACTCTCAAAAGTCACTCAATCCTTTCATGCTAGTAGTTGACATTGTAGACACTTCATTCAGTGTGAACCTTGGGCAAAATTTTGTGCAAAAGTTAATATATAAAATAGCTCATGGAAAATACACATTATCTTTTTTTTTTATCTTTTATTTAATGAATATAAATTTCCAAAGTACGACTCATGGGTTACAATGGCTTCCCCCCCATACCGTCCCTCCCACCCACAACCCTCCCCTTTCCCACTCCCTCTCCCCTTCCATTCATATCAAGATTCATTTTCGATTATCTTAATATACAGAAGATCAGCTTAGTATACCTTAAGTAAGGATTTCAACAGTTTGCTCCCACACAGAAACATAAAGTGAAAAATAATAGATGATTTTTTTAAATGATGATGAAATCAGATCAGACCTATTGTCATGTTTAATCCCAGTGAGAGTCAAGTTGGGAATTGACAATTTCTTCTTCTTTTTTTTTTTTTTTACAGAAGATCAGTTTAGTGTACATTAAGTAAAGATTTCAATTGTTTGCACCCCCATAGAAACACAAAGTGAAATATACTGTTTGAGTACTCGTTATAGCATTAAGCCTCAATGTACAGCACATTAAGGACAGAGATCCTACATGAGGAGCAAGTGCACAGTGACTCCTGTTGTTGACTTTACAAATTGACACTCCTGTTTATGGCATTAGTAATCTCCCTATGCACCAGTCATGAGTTTCCAAGGCTATGGAAGCCCCTTGAGTTCTCCGACTCTTATCTTGTTTAGACAAGGTCATAGTCAAAGTGGAGGTTCTCTCCTCCCTTCAGAGAAAGGCACCTCCCTCTTTGAAGACCTGTTCTTTCCACTGGGATCTCACTCACAGAGATCTTTTTGCCAGAGTGTCTTGGCTTTCCATGCCTGAAATACTCTCATGGGCTTTTCAGCCAGATCCGAGTGCCTTTAGGGCTGATTCTGAGGCCAGAGTGCTATTTAGGACATCTGCCATTCTATGAGTCTGCTGAGTATCTCACTTCCCATGTTGGATCACTCTCCCCTTTATTTATTCTATCGGTTAGTGTTAGCAGGTACTAGACTTGTTTATGTGCTCCCTTTGACTCTTAGTCCTTTCATTATGATCAATTGTGAACTGAAATTGATCACTTGGAATAGTGAGATGGCATTGGCACATGCCACCTTGATGGGATTGAACTGGAATCCCCTGGTATGTTTCCAACTCTACCAATTGGGGCAAGTCAGCCCGAGCATGCCCCAAATTATACATCTCTTACCTCTCTTATTCCCACTCTTATGTTTAACAGGGATCACATTTCAGTTAATTTTCAACACTTAAGAATAACTGTGTGATAATTACAGAATTAAACCAGTCATATTAAGTAGAACAGACAAAAAAAATACTAAGAGGGATAATGTATTAAGTTGTCCATTAGCAGTCAGGGCTATGCTGATCAAGTCACCATTTCTCATAGTGTCCATTTCACTTCAGGAGGTTTCCTTTTTGGTGTTCAGTCAGTTGTCACCGATCAGGGAAAACATATGGTATTTGTCCCTTTGGGACTGGCTTACTTCACTCAGCATGATGTGTTCCAGATTCCTCCATTTTGTTGCAAATGACTGGATTTCGTTGTTTCTTACTGCGGTATAGTATTCTAAAGAGTACATATCCCATAATTTCTTTATCCAGTCTACCATTGATGGGCATTTAGGTTGGTTCCAGGTCTTGGCTATTGTGAATTGAGCTGCAATAAACATTAGGGTGCAGACCGCTTTTTTGTTTGCCAATTTAAACTCCTTTGGGTAAATTCCAAGGAGTGGGATGGCTGGGTCGAACGGTAGGGTTATATTCAGGTTTCTGAGGAATCTCCAGACTGATTTCCATAGTGGCTTGACCAGTTTGCATTCCCACCAACAGTGGGTTAGTGTCCCTTTTTCCCCACATCCTCGCCAGCATCTATTATTGGTAGATTTCTGAATGTGAGCCATTCTAACCGGGGTGAGGTGAAACCTCATTGTGGTTTTGATTTGCATTTCCCTGATTGCTAGTGACCTTGAACATTTTTTCATGTGCCTGTTGGCCATTTGGATTTCCTCTTTTGAAAAATGTTTATTGAAGTCCTTGGCCCATCTCTTAAGTGGGTTGTTGGTTTTGTTTTTGTGGAGTTTCTTGATCTCTTTGTAGATTCTGGTTATTAACCCTTTATCTGTTGCATAGTTTGCAAATATTTTTTCCCATTCTGTCGGTTGTCTCTTCACTCTCCTGACTGTTTCTTTTGCAGTACAGAAACTTCTCAATTTGATGCAATCCCAATAGTTGATTTTGGCTTTGACTGTCTGTGCCTCCCGGGTCTTTTCCAGAAATTCTTTGCCTGTGCCAATATCTTGAAGGGTTTCTCCAATGTTCTCTAATAACTTAATGGTGTCAGGACATAGATTTAGGTCTTTAATCCATGTTGAGTGGATTTTTGTGTAAGGTGTAAGGTAGGGGTCTTGCTTCATGCTTCTGCACGTGGAAATCCAGTTTTCCCAGCACCATTTATTGAATAGACTGTCCTTGCTCCAGGAATTAGTTTTAGATCCTTGATCAAATATAAGTTGGCTGTAGATGTTTGGATTGATTTCTGGTGTTTCTATTCTGTTCCATTGGTCTATCCATCTGTTTCTGTACCAGTACCATGCTGTTTTGATTACAACTGCCCTGTAGTATGTCCTGAAATCTGGTATTGTGATGCCTCCGGCTTTGTTTTTGTTGTACAAGATTGCTTTAGCTATTCGAGGTCTCTTGTGCCTCCATATGAATTTCAGCATCATTTTTTCTAGGTCTGCGAAGAATGTCTTTGGTATCTTGATTGGTATTGCATTGAATCTATAAATTGCTTTTGGGAGAATGGACATTTTGATGATGTTGATTCTTCCAATCCATGAGCATGGAAGATTTTTAAATACACATTATCTTTTAATTCCATTTTCCATGAATATTTTAGATTTTCTTATATGTGTTATTATTTGAAACAACTAATATTTGAAAGCCATATCTAATACAACCACATAATTAATAAAGAGTCCCAGAATAGTAACTTTCTAAAATATGAAAGAAGAAAATCAGCATTATTCTTGTACTAAACTGTCTGGTAATTTTTCAGAAATGCACACAGGGCAACATGTAAGTGCTGTGAGAAAGAATTGGGCATTTGAAGGAACTGCCTTGCCTGTAAAAATGGTGCAATACGAAGCTTACGTGCTTCCTACCAGTGTTGTTTTCATAGAATGACTACATATCTAGGATCAAAGCCACTCCCAGTGAAATCCGCAACACCCATTGTTCTCCTGTCAGTCTGTTTCATACAGTCATGCTTTCTGTCAGCCATCAAGAGCTGAATCAGAATACTGTGCAACTTTTTTTTCTTGCGAAGATAACCAAAACAATCCAAG
Source organism: Oryctolagus cuniculus (assembly GCF_051225735.1). Taxonomy (NCBI): domain Eukaryota; kingdom Metazoa; phylum Chordata; class Mammalia; order Lagomorpha; family Leporidae; genus Oryctolagus; species Oryctolagus cuniculus. Next base: position 99,207,899 of record NC_142871.1, on the reverse strand, counting down.
GCATATTACTTTTATTTTGAAAAGAAATGACTGGGAAGCTGTTGATTATATCATGTGGGTTTTTTTTTTTCAGTTCTCTTAATATCTGCATGTATTAATGTCCATGCCTGCTATGTTTCACTGTAAACAACTTTTTATTTCCCAGGCCAAACCAGCCTTTTAGAAAATCAGATAAAGGAGCAAGGTCTGGGGTGAAAACTCAAAGGATTATTTTGTGTGAGAGAGAGACATCTCCCATCTGCTGGCCCACTCCCCAGATGGTCACAAACAGCCAGGGCTGAGCCAAGACAAAGCCAAAAGCGAGGAATTCAATCCATGTCTTTCACGGGGCTTGTAGGGACTCCAGTACTTGAGCTCCAAGGGTGTACATTAGCAGGAAGCTGGAATTTGGAGCAGAGCCAGGATCCAAACCCAAGCTTTCCAGTATGAGATGCTGACATCCCAAGGTGCTAGGCCAAATACCTTTTCTTCAAAGAATTCATTAGTTGAAGCTTCACCTGACTTCACCCCGACATCATCAGATAATTCTACCCTACTTCCCCCAGCCCCAGGGCCACTTAGGAGAGGTGGTCCAAGAAGCCCGACATCTGGGAGAGTTTTGTGGCACAGCATGTTAAGCTGCCACTTGGAACACCCATATCCCATGTCACATTTGAGTCCCAGGTGCTCTGCTTCCAATGCAGCTGTCTGCTAATGTGCCTAGGAAGAAGCCAGTGATGGTTCAAGTACATGTGTCCCTGCCATCCACATGGGAGACCTTGGCCCTGACTTCAGCCTGGGCCAGACCCAGCCCCAACTGTTGTAGCCACCTGTGGAATGGAAGTTATCTCTCTCCCTCCCTCCTTCCTTCCTTCTCTCTCCTTGTCATTCTGCCTTTCAAATAAACAAATCTTTTTTTAAAAAGAGAGAGAGATGAAGAAGAAGACGATGCCTGGCATCCCCTGTGCAACCTCATATCACCTTTCTGTGTCTTTGTTTCTTCACTAAAGAAGTAGGGATGGGAAAAAAAAAATGACCTCATGGGGCTGTAGTGAGAATTAAATGAATGAACAATTACAAAGCACTTAGAACAATGCATGCACGTGGTAATCAGTATGTATGTGCTAGTTATTATATCCTTTGAGTTGTCTGGGCTCCTTACTGGCGTTGCAGCAAGGTGTCTCCACTACCTATTCTCCGCCAGGGCAGGTGGTAGGGTATCGAATCCTTTCTCTCCAAGGCTCCCCTGGGAGTCACATGAGAGGGATACTGCTTTCCCTTTTCTAAGGGGTGCTCCCAACTTCCAAAGAATGTATAGCCTTGCCCACCTGCACCACCATCCCCAGGAAGACCAATAATCCCCACTTTGACGTTATACCTCTCCACCAACTGCAGGAAGAAATTGCTCAGAACTGTAATAGCAATTTTTCTCCCAGTCATGAAGCAATGTTCCAAGCACATACCTCCCCCCTTCCTTCTCAGGCTGATCTTCTGCCTGTCTAGGCATCTGATCAAGGAGTAAGAGGACAGTGAACAGTAGATGTTTCTCTCCTCTCCTTTCCCCAGCCTTGCAGAGACTTGATGATGAATTCTTTCAAGTTCCACCCAGATAGTCAGTGCATGCACTCAAAAAGTAAGTTATTGAGCTACTTCTCTGCAGCAAGCACAGAGATAAATGTGAAGGAAGACCCCTACTTAGAGAACTGAGGGGCTACCAGAAAAGAGAGAGTAATTATGTGGCAGAGCACCATCTCACTACAATGATAGAAGTCCAAGATGGTGTGGGCAGAGTAAGTCAGCCGTTATGTGGGAAGTGGTGTTCAAAAGGCTTCCTGAAAGAAGGGAAAGATGAGAGCTGGTGGCTATGGAGGTACCAACCAGGTTATTAAGAAGGGAAGTGGACAAGGCAGAGGCCCCTGCAATTGCAAAGAAACAAAGGTGAAGGTGGAATTAGAGTGTGTGTGTTGGTAGATGTCATCAGTGGCTTTGTGGGGAAGGGGGAATTGCATAGAAGAGAAAGGGTTGGAATTCAGGTGGTAAGCAAAAAACTTTTTTGAATTAGCTCTCAGAATCCCTCAGTCTAATAGGAGCATAGCTGAGGTGTCAGGAATTTCTTTTCAACTTGCAAAGGCTCATCCACTCCTCCAGAATTGCTCAAATCTGATCAGAGAACTGAAGAGTTATTGGTGACATTTCAGAGTTTCTAAGATGGTGATGCAAATCAGACCTCACTGTCACCCTGGGTCGAGTGGTAAGGTTTTCCAGTAATTCTGCCTTTGCGTTCTCCCTATTCTGAAAGGTGTGTGCAGGACCATTCTCTTGACCCTCCCCTACAGTGCAGTCTCAACTCTGCATCCTTTTTCAATCTCACTTCATGCTGCAGGCAAGAATATTCCACAAATAGCGAAAAAAGGCACAAGCTTGCCGTTGTGGGTTTTTACATCTACAAGCTGTTTCATACTCACCAGTTCTTCATTTTGCTGGTGGCATTTCTGCTATTTTAGCAGAGGTGATGAGTCTTTGTTTGCAAGTCACTATTAAGATGTTCTTGACAGCCAAGTCTCCGACATGTCACAGTAAAGGACACTGTTAGGAGAACATTTTATGGCTCATTTAGCACATATTTTTAAAGCCAGCTAATGTGTTTCCTGGAATATTCTTTTTGTTTGTTTTTATTTTGAAGATAATTAGTTGTGGTCGCATTTTGCTCTGAGGCTGCATTAAACTAGTGTTCTCTGGAGACACATTTACTTTTTGCAATATTGGAGATTTTTAACCTTTTATTTGGTTATCATCTAAACTGAATCTCTGATATCATGACTAAAAATATGTAAGAGCGATCGACATGGGTGGTTAATCTATTTATTTATGTCGTCATTTCACACTCTAACATTTATGCAGGATTTTATAATTCTAGGAAAACAATATTCTCAAATTTAGTTACTGTATCCATGCTCACAAAATCCCGGGAAGAAAGTTAACCATTTACAGACCTACTAGGACCCCAGAGTTCTTGCTTGGGTTTCACAAGTCTTGCCTTCTTAAAAGAAAATCCTAAAAATCTCAAGAGACCCCACAAGAGTCTACATTAAAAGAATAACAATAATAAGCATTAGAAGAACAATTCTACTCCCAGGGTGGCCTCAGAACTTGTCCTAATACCAATGGGTTTGTGCTTGCCCCTGTACTCAGGTCGTTAGACAGCCTCTGTAAGTGAAGCTCATTTACATGTCTCAATCAAAAATTGAAAGCAAGACAGTGAGACTGCTAGTGCATCCGGCAGCTCCTAGGTTTTCTTAATCACTAACTAGCAGGCCAATCTGAGAGGGAAGAAGGATGGAGGGGCCCTAGATACATCATTTTGTAAGTTGTTTAGCAGGTTTCAAAGTTTAAACGCTGTATCCACAAATGCATACCTCTAGTGTCAAAATAACATGTATATATAATAGGAAAATAACATTAATAAATATCTAAACATGTAACCACTTATGCCTTCAATTGGGAACCAAATTATCTGTGTTCTGTAGACCCAGTTATCTACTGGATTTGCTCCATAATCAACATCGACCCTTGACCAATGTAAAAATTAAGAGAGGGCTGCCTTAAGGGATATTGAATGATCAAAATGTTCTGGATCAACTCAAGAATAGCCGCAGGCCTTTGCTTTTAAGATAGATGTTGTGCTACTTCAGCAGCACATACACTAAAATGGAAAGAAAGATAGATGTGTATTTCTCATGGGGAGTCAGAAAGAAGATGATATAATTTTCCAGACTGGGAAGAGGGAGATACAGAATGCATATCAGTAGAGTAAATCAACTCAACTAGCCAACATAAAGTCAGGCGTGGAGAGGGGGTGGGGGGGGGTCACAATCCACCCCAGAAAACATACAATCTAGGTGCTTACTGGGGCCATTTCAAGAACCTTGAGAAACTTAGTCATATCCCCAGAGATGGGGAGGGGGTAGAATAGATAAAGGACTATCTTCTCCAGAAATCATTTCTCTTTTTTTAAAGATTTATTTTATTTGCTTGAAAGTCAGAGTTACACAGAGAGAGAAGGAGAGGCAGAGAGATCTTCCATCCGATGGTTCACTCCCCAGTTGGCTGCAACGACTGGAGCTGTGCGATTGAGCCAGGAGCTTCCTTCAGGTCTTCCCACACCGGTGCAGGGACCCAACAACTTGGGCCATCTTCTGCTTTCCCAGGCTGTAGCAGAGAGCCACATCGGAAGTGGAGCTGCCGGGACTTGAACCAGTGCTCATATGGGATACCGGTACTACTGGCAGCAGCTTTACCCGCTACGCTACAGTGCTGGCCACCCAGAAATCATTTCTTATCACCTCTACCAGCCTGGGTTAAATAGATTAAACACCCCTCTTCTCCAGTCCCGTGGCCACCTGTGCTTCCCACCACCATGCACTCTACAAAGGGAGTTATAACCCCCTGCCTGCATAACTGGAAGTACTCCAGCAATGGGATTCAGTTTTTCATCACTGAATCCCTGGTGTCTAGCAGCGGCTGACACAGAGGCACTCAAAATTAATGTCTGATGGGTGAGTGAATGGGTAGATGAAGCAGTTACAGAGTCCTACTCATCAGGCATGTTGTAAGATCGCTTGGGGACACAGAAACATTGGGCTCACCTACAGGGCTCCAAGCTCTGAAAACACGAGGCTCTCAACTCCTATCCGAGGTCATGGCTGCAGTGACTGTTACCTTGCCACCACCATAGAGAGAAAGGAAGGAGGCCCAGTCATCACTGTCCTCATGAGGGGGACTTTTTCTTCTCTGCCAGTCCCCTCCCAGGGGAGCCAGTGCTCCCCAGAGCCTAGCACAGCACCCAGCACAACATCCTAGGTGCTCAGTTAATATTTATTGAAAACCCGAATGAATCAGTCACCTTGTCACTCCCTTTCCCTTCCTGCATGCAACTTCAGATCTCGCCCAGGAAAGGAAAGGCCGGGGGCACTGGGGTTCTGATCACAGGCCTGACACCAAGGCACAGGGACATTCTCCCCATGGATTGACATGAGTGACTTAGAAGACACGTACAAACCTGCGTACACTGTGATCACCTCTTTGAATGGTGGCAGTGATTGTCCGGCACCCACTGCCCTCCACCACCCCTCACCCACCGCCACTTCAGTGACTCTCAACCTTGGCTGTACGTTAGCATCGTCTGAAAGGTTCTTCTAAATATCTCACCTGCACCATGGGCCAATTAAAACAGAAATTCTGAAGGTAGGACCCAGATATTGGCACTTTATAAAGCGCCCTGCGTGATTCCAATGAACAGCCGAGCTTGGGAAGCGTTGCTGTCTTTGCAGTCAATCAAAGTGCCTCTTCAGTTCACAGTCGGCTGAGCCCTCTCCACCCTGGACTTGGTTTGGCTGCTGGCCAAGCCTGGCCATCTGTTTGGTGGTGGCAGCAGTCACAGCCGCTTCTGTTTTCTCATCGTTCTTATCTCTGCATATTCATGTGCAGTGTTTTTGCCCTGATTTAGAGGAATGGAACAAGACTTTTGCAAGATTTTATAACTCATGGCAGCACAACAAATGCACCTACGTTTCCTTCGAAGTGCACGTGTTTGTGTGTGCTTATATATAGATATATTCTACCCAGAGTTTAACTTTGCTTTAGTTATTTCTTCCTGCACAGAAAACTGTATGCACACACTTCAGTTTCAAAAAGTTGCCTTTTTAGGTTAGTGATGAATCTTTTCCGCCCTCTAGTGGTACTGCTGGGGCATATCAAGTTCCATGCAATAGGTTTACCTTATTCGCCTTGTCTTTTAGCTACCAACTTTACATCTAAGGACACTAACTGAGGGGCCTTTTACTCTTTGCTGTTGCATTAGCCCCACTGCTGCAATTTACCTACCCTCATAAATAAAAGGAGCCAGTGAGTGTATGACTTGCACCTCAGCCTTTTGTTGGTCCCCTAAAGGAATGTCCAACAGTACCGGTGAGAATAGGCCTTAACTTACCAAAAATTCATTGAGCACTGTGCTACCTAATAAATATAAAAGCATACACTATTTAATGAAAAAAAGTATGGCCTAGTAGCATTATCATCTTCATCATTAAATTTATTTTGAAAATCCTGATTTTACTGTAGAATGATTTGCTCAAGCATTCCTTTCTACAATACTAACCTTCTTCTTCTGTGTTAACTATTTATAAGCGTGTAAGAGGTCACCACAGACTTCTGCATGGCCAGGCTGGTTAATGGGCTTCCATTTCTTCGTGGCTTTGTGGCTTTTCATCGTAGCTCTTCTTATCTAGCCTAGCCTAGTGGTCGTCAAGCTACAGTCAAGAGTCAAGAGTTGGTGGGAACATATCCACACTCATCTGTTTATTTACTGTCCTATGACTGCTTTCATGCTGAAATGGCAGAGCTGGACAGTGTCAGCAGAGCCCAACAGACCTACAATGCATAAAATATTTCCTACCTGGCCCTTACAGAAAAGCTTGCTGCCCTCACCTGGACTTTGATCCACTCTGAACCAGCTGAATCTGGACAGTCAAGACACAGAAATTTGCACAGGCACATGGGAGAACTAAGACACGAAATCAGATTTCCCAGGCCGGTGCCGTGGCTCATTTGGTTAATCTTCCGCCTGTGGCACCGGCATCCCATATGGGCGCCGGGTTCTAGTCCCGGTTGCTTCTCTTCCAGTCCAGCTCTCTGCTGTGGCCCAGGAGGGCAGTGGAGGATGGCCCAAGTGCTTGGGCCCGGCACCCACATGGGAGGCCAGGAGGAAGCACCTGGCTCCTGGCTTCAGATCGGCTCAGCACGCCGGCCGTGGCAGCCATTAGGAGAGTGAACTATCGGAAGGAAGACCTTTCTCTCTGACTGTCTCTCTCACTGTCTATAACTCTACCTGTCAAATAAAAAGAAATCAGATTTCCCTCTTCCACCTGCCAACCCAGGGCTCCCCTAAGCCCCAGCTCTCTCCACTCCACTTTGCCTTGCTTTAGTGTCTGAAGACAGCGGTCTTGGAGAGAAGAAAGCAGGAAGAATTGAAAGACCTTTCAAATTCATAGTCTGACGGCTACCTTTAGACATTTTCCTGTTTCTAGCACCCTCATACTTCTCCGGAGGTCTAAAATTACTGAACTCTCACCTTCATTTCTCCCCACCCCCACACCCTGCCACAAAACCATAAAATGGCATGTTCCCTCCTCCCCTTCTCACAGGCTAATTGAGTAGCTTTTTGTTCATGAATCAGCTGGGAAATATGTATTGTAAAGAAAACTTGGGCCAGCATTGTGGCACAGGGGGTTAAACCACTGCTCGCCACCCCAGCATCTCATACTGAAGCTGATTCATGTCCAGGCTACTCCCATTCCAATCCAGCTTCCTGCTAATGTACCTGAGAAAGTAGCAGGAGCTGGCCCATGAACTTAACCTGTGACACCCACATGGAAGACCCAGAGGGAGTTCCTGGCTCCTGGCTTTGGCCTAGATCAGATCTGGCTGTGGCTAGCATTTGGGGAATAAGCCAGTAGATGGAAGAGGTCTCTCTCTTGTATTCTCTCATTGTCTTCCCTATTTCCTTGAAGATCTGTGTCATAAAATTCTTCTGGCCAGTAAGTAGTAACCCTTTGAGGATTTTTAAAAATCTAATCTACTTTGCATATCGATCATCATACAGTTATACTGAAATAACATAAAAGATGACCACTTCCTTTTTAATGTTGATCAAAATCATAACTATGGATCAAAAGTACAAAACATGGTTTTAATTTAATTTAGTTAGCTTATAAGAATAAATTACATAAGTAAAAAAATTATTTAAGATCTGCATAAAATCTGACTGAAGGCCAGATTGCCATATTGTCTTTAGGATGCCTTCAAAATGTGCCTTCCATCAAAACATCTCCACAAGGAAGAGAAAAGCTAAGTGTAACTTTGAAATGAGTTCTCCTTATAAAAGAGGCACAAAGAGAGAGAGGTCTTCCATCTGCTGGTTCACTCCCCAGTTGGCCGCAATGGCTGGAGCTGCACCAATCCGAAGCCAGGAGCTTCTTCTGGGTCTCCCACGTGGGTGCAGGAGCCCAAGGACTTGGGCCATCTTCCACTGCTTTCCCAAGCCATAGCAGAGAGCTGAATCGGAAGTGGAGCAGCCGGAACTTGAACTGGTACCCATATGGGATGCTGGCACTGCAGGCGGCACCTTTATCCACTATGCCATAGCGCCAGCCCCTATTTTGGTCTTTTTTTGTTTGTTTGTTTGTTTTGTTTTGTTTTGTTTTTTTGACAGGCAGAGTGGACAATGAGAGAGACAGAGAGAAAGTTCTTCCTTTTGCCGTTGGGTCACCCTCCAATGGCTGCTGCAGCCGGCGCACCGTGCTGATCCGAAGGCAGGAGCCAGGTGCTTCTCCTGGTCTCCCATGGGGTGCAGGGCCCAAGCACTTGGGCCATCCTCCACTGCACTCCCGGGCCACAGCGGAGAGCTGGCCTGGAAGAGGGGCAACTGGGACAGAATCCGGCGCCCCGACCGGGACTAGAACCCGGTGTGCCAGCGCCACAAGGCGGAGGATTAGCCTAGTAAGCCGCAGCACCGGCCACATTTTGGTCATTTCTTTTCACAACATTATGAAGATTAATGTACAATATGTTGCTCCTACAGAATTATGAAATTTCATGTTGCAAAACGGAAGTTTAAGGAAACATTACGCCCATATGATGTAAAAGATGTCATTGAACAATATTCTGCTGGTCATCTGGACATGTTGTGTAGAATTAAAAGCCTTCAAACACGGTAAGCAATGAAAATGTTATTCATTGTAAAGGAATGAGCATAAAACCAACTTAGTAAGAAAACTTTTTAGTAAGAAAAATTTGTAATTCATCTTCAGTAGGTACCTGGACTTTTGACATACAGTTTATTTGCTTTAATCTAGATGTAAATCAAGCATTAAAAGAGTCCGTTTTCATTTTCTCATCTATAAAAATGGCCAGAATGTTAATGTTTGCGTATATGGTTAGCCTAAAGATTGGATAAGTTAATACACATAAGTTAATACACATTATTTGGAAAATATAGTAGGCCTGACACTGAGTTCTCAATAAATGTTAATGGTTGTTGCTGATGTTTGAATTATTGCTGTTGATGATGATGATCCTCCTGTTTTTCTTACTATCTAAATCCTAATCATCCTTTAGGAATAAACTAACCTTTCTTCTTCATTAAACTTTTCCCAAATATGCAGCCCATGAAGATAGATCTTCCTTTTCCCTGATCTCCTACAGCATTTAGAATCTACTACAGAACATAGGAGCACTCATAAGCTTGTAATGGGCCAGACTTGAGACTCTGCTCTTACGTTGTTTCTTGGTCCCAAGTGTATTCTCCTTGCTCTTGACTAAGACTGGGGCCTTCCCTTCATTGGTGTCATCTGTGATAATAGATAAGCACTATCCTTCTATTAAGTATCTTACTGAGTGATTAAAAGAAATGAGTTCAATATGTTAGTTCCAACCGCATGTGGCTGTTTGAGTCATCTCCAAGTCAAAGTATTTAGTCAACTGAGTATTATAAAGTCTTCCCTTACTATCAGGTCCATATTACCAGCATTTGTGATTGAATAGTTCTCAAATTGCAGGACTGAGTCTTTTTTTATTATTTATTTATTATTTTATTTGTATTTATTACAGATTTATTTATTTATTTGAAAGGCAGAGAAGAGAAAGAGGGAGATTTTCCATTCACACTGTTTCACTCCCTAGACATCCACAATGGTGAGGGTTAGGCCAGGCCGGAGCCAGGAGCCTGGAACTCTGTCCAGATCTCCCATGTGGGTAGCATGAACCCAAGAGCTGGGGCCATCCTTTGATACTTTCCTGGTTGCAATAACAGGGAATTGAATTGAAAGTGAAGTAGCCCAGAACTCAAACCAGCACTGAAAATGGGATGCAGGCATTATAGGCAGTGGCTTCACTTGCTGTGCCACAATGCTGACCCCCAAGGAGTGAGCCTTCTTTTTTTATATGTATTCCCACAGCACAGTTAGCCCAAATGAGGCAACAACTAGGCCCTTAGTTAAGCATCTGTTGATCGACTATAGAAAACAATTTGTTCACTCATTCAGCAGATAATTAACAAAATATTACCCAGTCCTGATAAAGCCTGTGGTTCAATAGATTAGATGCCATGGCAGAGAGTAGGCACTGCCTGTGTTTCTATACAAAGTAAGCTGGAAAGTTGAGTTAATACTTCTGATAATTCAATTGTAAAATGAAAGAAGAAAGTGATTCTCATTTAGGCTGATCAGGTCTCCCTGGAAATTGCTTTAATTCGTCCTGTGGTCATATTAGAATATCAGCATATGTAGCTCCTGTCTTCCAAGTCCTTTAATAGAACTATCAGTGGCTACCAAGATTTTTTTCAAAGTTGGACTGTTACAGAATCTACAGAACTAATGTTGAATTCCCAACGCATATATATTCTCCAACTGAAAAAAAGAAAGATCATAGTTTCTTTTCTGCTTATCTTCCATAAATCAGATATACTATAAATTATCTGTCCTATTAATGAAAAATAAGTGGTTGAATTCAGAAACTGACTGGTCAGAGGTGAAAACAAACAAATCACTTTGTTTATGACAGTCCTGTCTCCAGAAGATCACTCACCAGTGATTTCATCATGGACCAGAATAAGGACATGGCTTTCTGCTAACGCATACCTGGGAGGCAGCTGATGATGGCTGTAAGAGTTGGGTCCCTGCCACCCATATGGGAGACCTGGATTGGGTCCCAGTTCCTGGTTACAGCCTGACCCAGTCCTGGCTGTTGTGAGCATTTGGAGAGCAGCAGGTGCAGGGCTCTCTCTCCCTCTCCCTCTCTCTCTCTCCTTTTCTCCCTCTCTCCCTCTCTCTCGCTGTCTTGCTCTCACTCTCACTCTTGCTCTCTCTGCCTCTCAAATTAAAAAAAGAAGCAGCAGCAGCAGCACACCAACTGGAACAAGTTCATCCTTATTTATTCCTACATTAACTAAAAATAATTTTTTTCCAAGTACTTCAGTCTGGCCCAGGGAGATCTCCACCTTCAGTGCTTATAATCAGTGCTTATTTCTTTCTCTGATAGTGTCGATCAAATTCTTGGAAAAGGGCAAATCACATCAGATAAGAAGAGCCGAGAGAAAATAACAGCAGAACACGAGACCACAGATGACCTCAGTATGCTTGGCCGGGTGGTCAAGGTCGAAAAACAGGTAGATTTTTAAAATCAAAATTGTAGACAGTTGGATATATCTTAGTGATTCATATATTTTAAAAGGAATAAATCAAGAAAAAGTGAAAGAAATTAAATTTTCTGCATGTAGACAATATTCTGTGAAACACCTTTGGATTTTCATAAAAGGCAGAAACAATCTCATCTCATTAATTAATACTTAACTGGAAGCAATTATAGATTTTCAATAGTAAAAGAGCAAAATTCTATTTTTCATCTGTGTTTTGGTTATTTTTAGTTGTTTTCATTGTGTCTTCTTTTAGTGCACTCTTTTTTAAGTAAGAGCAAATCTGATAATAAATATGATGACATATTGAATGTTTGTTAACCCTTAGGCTGTATCTTCACATACAAATACAATTTTCCAGAACCAGAAATCAAATTGCTCCTCCAGTTTCATCATACATATTCCAAGTATTTATTTTCAAGCATTTTGTGCCTTTATTTTTAAAATAAAAACCACCTAGATAGATAGGTGAGGTCTTAATTTTTTTAAAGCTTAAATTCCTTACTAAAATGCCATGAAGTTCCAGGATGTCTTCATTGGGAGGAAGGCAATCTGATAGGGATGAAGAGTCTTGAAGTTGCACTTTTATTGCACTTGTGTGACTTCTAAGAACATCGACTGTCCATTTTAAAGAAGCAGAGGCAGGAGCCAAAGTGTCTCTCTCTTGAAGATTCTCTGGCTAGGTGTTGCATTCACCAATATTTACCCAACTGTATTGACACCCTCTGATTTCATTTTGGATTTCAGACATGAAGTCTGTTCTTAATAACAGGTTATCCTCATATGCGATCATTTTCCCCACCTTTAGGTCCAGTCCATTGAATCCAAGCTGGACTGCCTGCTGGACATCTACCAGCAGGTCCTCCGGAAAGGCTCCGCCTCGGCTCTCGCCTTGGCTTCCTTCCAGATCCCACCTTTTGAATGTGAACAGACGTCTGACTATCAGAGCCCTGTGGATAGCAAAGATCTGTCCAGTTCCGCACAAAACAGTGGCTGCTTGACCAGATCAGCCAGTGCCAACATCTCACGAGGCCTGCAGTTCATTCTGACGCCAAATGAGTTCAGTGCTCAGACTTTCTACGCGCTTAGCCCTACTATGCACAGTCAAGCAACACAGGTGCCAATGAGTCAAGGCGACGGCTCCACAGCAGCGGCCACCAACATTGCAAACCAAATAACCGTGGCACCCAAGCCAGCAGCCCCAACAACTTTACAAATCCCACCTCCTCTCCCAGCCATCAAGCATCTGCCCAGGCCAGAGACCTTGCACCCAAACCCCGCAGGCCTCCAGGAAGGCATTTCCGATGTCACCACCTGCCTTGTTGCCTCCAAGGAAAGTGTTCAGATTGCACAGTCGACTCTGACCAAGGACCGTTCTCTGAGGAAAAGCTTTGACATGGGAGGAGAAACTCTGTTGTCTGTCCACCCGACGGTGCCCAAGGACTTGGGCAAATCTTTATCTGTACAAAACCTGATCAGGTCGACGGAGGAACTGAACGTCCAGCTTTCAGGGAGTGAGTCAAGTGGCTCCAGAGGCAGCCAAGATTTTTACCCCAAATGGAGGGAATCCAAATTGTTTATAACTGATGAAGAGGTGGGTCCTGAGGAGACAGAGACAGACACTTTTGATTCCGCGCCGCAGCCTGCCAGGGAAGCTGCTTTTGCAGCAGACTCTCTAAGGACTGGAAGATCACGATCATCTCAGAGCATTTGTAAGGCAGGAGAAAGTACAGACGCCCTCAGCTTGCCTCATGTCAAACTGAAATAAGTTCTTTGTTTTCTTTCTAGGCATAGCAGTTCCTTTAGCCATACATATCATTGCATGAACTATTTTGAAAGCCCGTCAAAAAAGTTGAAATTGCAAGAATCAGGAGGAACATGAAAGGCAGTTTATAGGCCTGTTATCTTTTAATTGCATGAAAATGCATGTTTAGGGATGGCTGAAATTCCAAGGTGCATCAACATTAACTCACTCATTTAGTAATGTACCTTGAGTTTAAACTCCTGAGAAATCAAACGCTGCTATTGCTATGGGGCGTGTGGACATGTCAAGATTAGGTCAGTTAGAAGACTTGACATTGTGTTGCGAAATGATGAGAGTCAACATCTTCAAATTTCAGGCATTTCTGCTTTATGACTAAATAGAAAACACATTTTCAAATTAGGCCATCATGTATATTTAAACACAACGGCTAACAACAGCTGCTAACAAGGTCTCGAGTAAAGCAGAATTTGGGAATAATAGAAATGGCTGCTTATTTCAAGATATATTTGCCAACCCATTCCTATTCAGTCGTTTTATAATTCATGTAATTTGAATGTCAATTTGTGTGCTTTTGGTGACTTAGCGCTGTGGCAAGCAGTTTTGCACATCATTTTCATGTTGTTCTTTCCGACAAGAATGTTCTTCGATTAGAAGATGTGGGAGTAATGAAATTCAGGGCCAGTGGGGCAAACAGACTGACCTTATGGAAACATTCTCTGATGGCAGAATCAACTTCGTATGTGCTCAGCTTCCACATAAGCTTATGGAATATTGATTATTAGAAGAGCCAGTGCGATTGGGCTGGTCTCTCTACAATGGCACCAACCCCAAGCTTGCCGAAATTGCCCACATGAAGGCCAAGTGTGAAAAGCTATTCTCATTTAACTGACATAAAGGCAGGACAGGGGAATGGGACATTTGAGGGGGACTGAGATAGGAAGGGCACGAAAGGAATTCAGAAACAATACCAGGAAGTAGATGAAGTTAAAAGAAAATCACTTCCCACACAAAAGGCAATGAGAGGAAGAGAAGCAAACCAAAATGAAAGAGTCAGACTTTTTTAGAAAGTAAGTATTGCTAGGATATTCAACTACCTAAACTTTCCTTATATATAAACAGAGAATTTTTCAAGGTATTTATTTTTTAATATGCCCTGAATGTCTTTTGCTATTGTGTAGTACATTTTGCATATGAAAGGCTAAACCTAAACGTCCTTTACTTTTTATACTGTTGTGACTATTTTCTATTCCCCCCTCCCCAGAAATGTTGTCCCAATTCTGAAATTGCTAGTTCTGTTTCCTGGTATAAACATTTACAATTAGAAACCTAATAGCACAGGCAAATCAAAACATAATAATATATCATGGCTGCAGAAAGGTCAGGGAAGCAAAATGAAAAACGTATTTATTGGAAAGCACACAGTCTAGCTGTCTCAGACCATCAGAACCTAAGAGCCAAAGGAATGGCATTCAAAAGGCAAGGAGAGACGAGACTCAGCGTTTCAGTTGATTTCAATCCCAGCCACTGAAGAACTCAAGAAAGGAAGACCTTTAACCTTGGCAAACATCAGTGCTGCCCCCAGAAAAACTTCTCCAGCAGCCAAAGAGAATGCACAGGGATATCAGCTGGCAGGCAGGGGAAGGACTCCCTGAACTTCAGCAGGTCTTCACCAGCCTCCATCCCCAAGTAAATACATTCTACACTATCTAAGATGTGCTTCTCCACCCTTTTAAATCCTTGTCCCTTTGGATAAACACTGAAATGCTTCCTCCTCTCACCTCACTTGGATTCTAACACACTGCCCTGGAGTGTATCATTCAGAATCTTCTTGGCTGCTGAAGACCCACAGAGTACAGATTCTAGATTTTACACTCCAGTTCAAATAAGTCTGCCATGCTTTTACAGCAGTTGTTTTCATTGTCCAAGCATAGAATGTGAATAAATCGTGACATGCAATTTTTCATCCACCCATGTCTCCACTCAATCCAAGCAGTGATACACTTTCCCAAGGATGTTATACATGTAAACACACCAATACACACACACACCCCTCCACTACCCAAATACAGATACTTGCCATGAACTTGGCCAGCCATTTGCAAATATTAACCAAGGAAGAGGAAGGTGGCAGCAGCTTTCAGGTAGCACTGATTCTTGGACATGCTGTGTCCTGAGTCAGTCCCCACTGGCAGCAGGAATTCTGAATGTATTGGGGACCCCTACTTAGACCTCAAACAGTACAGTTCATGCAGCACTGCTGAAGACTGAAGATCCAGAAACAGACTGAAGGCAACGCAGAGGTCTTAATCCAAGCAAAATGTGACAAATCATGTTGTGAAAAACTTGGAAACATTGAAGCCATGACCATTTTGTGTCTATCTTGCTCTAGCACAAACCTTCTTGGAGATGAATGGTAATTGTATTGTGTGAAAACTGTAAGGTTCTGTCTGTTGTGTTACTCTATGAAAATGAGACAGGCCTCCCACTTACACTTCGCAAAGTCCCACTGGGCAATCCCAAATGGTGTCTTGAAGCACAATTTACTGACCACTGGGTAGCTCCATGCTTTCTCAGACAAGTTTGTTGCCTTCTTCAACATGTGGGGTTGACCAAGCTAATATTTAACTGCAAATTTCCTTGATAGGAGGTTAACTAAAAAATTTTGCTTTGTCCAATCTAAATGTTTGCATTTTGTTGAACTAAATTAATACCTGTAGATTCCAAGGTTTTTTTTTGTTTTTGTTTTTGTTTTTGAAGTAAGACATCTTCCTGAATTTTTAAGTCCTTAACTCTTGTTCTAAGGTGCCTTTCTCACCTCTGAGTGACAGGCTCAGTGATTCTGAAAGTTCCTAATTTGCAAGTAAAACAAGTCTGCGGAAGGAGGAAATCGGGCACAGAGTGAACACTTCTCACACCCATTTGCAAAGCAGAACATAAGGAATGGTGAAACCTGGCCAACCAAATTAGCAGATCACTTCATTTAATCAGACTGAGGAAATATAAATATTAACTTATCTCCCCAGAAGCTGATTTTTTTGCCTTAAATGACATGGTTGTGTTTTTGTAAGAGAAACTTAATTTAATATAATTGTGTGCATTTAAGTGAGCAGTTCTAAAAGTCATCTAGGAAATGCAATTGTCTGTTTCCTGAAAACAAATAAGTCAGGAATATCATATCCATTTCAAGCTACCATTAAAATCTAATTTCCTTTGCTCTCTTTTACTGGGATTATTGTTTTAAAGTAAAACATTAAAAAAGATGTCTGTAAACAGCTAGTGTGTCTATTTTTATCGGGCAACTAACTGGTTTGGTTCTGATCTGACTGATCCAAGTCAATGGATTGTGTACAGATTTTGGAATAAAATATAAAAATTACTTTTATGCAATATTGCCAGAGAAATGTTTGGCATTTGGGAAAGGGGGAGATTGGCATATGTTCTTGAGAGTATCATAAGAAAAAATAACCAAGTAGTAACCGTAACTCAGATATAAGGCATGTGAATTTTGTGTTAATCACAGGTTGAGTACTCCTTATATAAAATGCTTGGAACCAGAAGTATTTCAGCTATTTTAGGATTTAGGAATATTTGCATTATATTCACATATTCATAATGTGGGATGGGACCCAAACCTAAACACGAAATTCATTTATGTTTCATATATACTTTATACACATAATATGAAGTAAATTTTATAAGCATTTTTTAATAATTTTGTGTATGAAACAAAGTTTCGTGGTATGGAATTTTCTACCTGTATCAGGAATCAGGTCAGCACTCAAAAAGTTTTGAATTTTGGAACTTTCCAGATTTCATATTTTTACATTAGGGATGCTCAACCTGTATAGCACAAGTGTTTGCTAAATAAGCAGTAAGAAGGGCCAGCTCTGTGGCGCAGTAGGTTAATCCTCTACCTGCAGCGCTGGCATCCCATATGGGCACTGGTTCTACTCCCAGCTGCTCCTCTTCCGATCCAGCTCTCTTGCGGCCTGGGAAGGAAGTGGAGGATGGCCCAAATGCTTGGGCCTCTGCACCAAGTGGGAGATCCAGAGAGGGCTCCTGGCTCCTGGCTTCTGATCTGCCAGCTCCAGAAGTTGTGGCTATTTGGGGAGTGAACCAGTGGATGGAAGACCTTTCTCTCTGTCTCTCCCTCTCATTGTAACTCTACCTCTCAAATAAATAAAATTTTAAAAAATAATAATCAACAAGAAATAGAGGCCAGGAAGATACCCAAATGCTACAGCCTCTAGCTACTAAGAACCACCATTTTTAACACCTACTCAGTTCTGCTCCAAAAGGGACCTTTGCTCTTTTTTTCCTAAAAAGTCTGATCCCTTCTTTTTCACTAACAATGTTGTGCTAAATGCCCAGGAATCACTCCAGTGGAATTATTTTCAAAGAGGCTCAGAATGTTACTACTCTGGAATACAAAGCAACAAAACCCTAACAGGTGTTTTGGGCAGGGGGATGAATGAGGAATGTTACCCTGGAATGAGAAGGAAAGTTCCCATCATGGCTCTGAAGAGACCAAATAGGTATGTGCTTATTCTCTCAACTTCTAGATGGTTGAAAATAAAACTGTATATGAAATATGCTTCCTTGACCCAATTAAAAATGTAGAGCACTTCCAAACATTTTTTGAACTATTTTAGCAGTACCTCCCACACCCACCACTTTAAAGTAAAATAAATAACAATTAGTTCACTCTAACCATGATGAAAATAGTGGCAACTTTTATTGACCTGGTTTTAAATGCCTCAAGAATATGGTACAGATAGTTTCTTTGAAAAAATTTAGGTTTTCATTAACTGAGAAAGGACTTTTCCCTCTAACCTACATAATATTACTGAGATGTTATAATATTTCAAATATATTTATCAGATAATTATCAGACATATTATATGGATACTGTAGCCTTATGCACTGCCTTGGAAATCACAGCTCCACAAAACTGGAGGATGGCAGAATTTTCCTGTTCAGAGCCAAGGGTATACTGATGCGATGTCATTACTCTTTGTCTATTCATGATTCCTTTCATTTCTGTCATAATTTTGACAGTTGTTTTAAGTCCAAAATGCTAGAGAGTGACTATAATGGTTCTCAGTTTCCCCTACACTGCCACAGCACCTGTAACTATTTTAAACTTTCTACCTGTACACTTTTTTCCTCTTATTTAGTGATACTCTTCTCTTTCCATCACCTGCTGCTGCTCCTTTCTCTTTTTTTTGCCTACACTGTCATGACTTACTGCCTGGTTTTCTAATCACTGCCTGTTCTTGTGCCCCCAAGCAATTAGGTACTCATACCTTCCCCTTGCAGTTCAGGGTGCCACTCACCATCACCCAGGCCAAAAAGGACTTCACACCAAGAGAATTAACAAAGCCTCTGACACAAACTCTCAGAGCAATGCTTCCACAGCCCCTGCAGTCATCAGAGATCCCTGCGCTTAGGTGAGCCATCAGCACCACTCCAGCCTGGGAACTCTGCTTTTAGAGAAGATTGGTTCTGCTCTAGGTTCCTAAGCTCCTGGTTGTCCAATTTTAGCCCACCCCTGCCTCCTATCTGCAGAGCCGATCCTCATTCTTTCCCCTCCAAAACACGCCTAAGCCCTTTACATATTAGCAGGAACCATCCAGTACCCTCCTTTCCTCTTCATTTCACTCTCTGCCTTCTCTACATGTTGGAAACAAACTGCAGTCATAGGACACATAACAACATTTCCTACATGACAAGCCTTATAGACCATTGTGATCCCTAAGATTGTAATGGATCTGAAAACTTCCTGGGCCTAGCGATGTCATTGGATTGTGTCCCAGAGTCATGCATACAGATAAAGAGATGCGGAGGGCCAGGTGGTGTGGGAAGCACCAAGCCACCCTCCAGGAACTTGTCCCTGTTCAACTGCCCAGAATAGACCCTAAGCAAATCATGTAAGGTTTTTCTGGAAGCTTCATTACAGACTGGACTAAATCATCGGCTCTGGTGATGAGCTGAAGCTCCAGTTCCTCTCTGCCCTCCATATTGGTGGATGGGGTCCAGGGTTCCAGTGTTCGGATACTGCAGAGGTCTTTCCTGTGACCAGATCCAATTCTGAAGCAATTTATGGGTCCCAGCCCCCAGTCATTGCCTTAGAATATAAGACGCTTATCAATTCAGAGACGCCAAGAGTTTCAAGAACTGTTAGGAAACGGGATGAAAACCAGATACACATTTCACACTATCACAGTTTCCTCCCTCTCTGCCTTGACCGTCTTTATCGACTTCTCCAGGCGCGCCTTACTGTTTTTCATCACTTAACTGTCAGTCTTCCCATGGCGTCCATCGTTAGCCGCTTGCCTTTTCTCCCTGAAACTTCACACACTTCCTAGGTGGACTCACCAGCAGCCTCAGCTGGTAATACTGATGTTCCCACCCAGTCACACATCTGCAGCCCAGATTTGCCTCCTGAGCATCTGCTCTACCTGTCTTTACTCGGGCCCAAAGTCACCTCAAATGTCCCAGATTTAAATGATGCAAGAGCAGGAGCATCTCACGTTGTACCCCGGACTCCCACTCCACACCACGCATGGGTATGGAATACGTCAAGAGTGAAAGTGTCTTGTCCCTTCTGGGCCTTTTCTTTTTCTTTTTTTTTTTTTTTTAAGATTTTATTTATTTATTTGAAAGTCAGAGTTACACAGAGAGAGGAGAGGAAGAGAGAGAGAGAGAGAGAGTGCCTTCCATCTGCTGGTTCACTCCCCAAATGGCTGCAACAGCTGGAGCTGCGCCAATCCAAAGCCAGGAGCCAGGAGCTTCTTCCAGGTCTCCCATATGAGATCAGGGGCCCAAGGGCTTGGGCCATCTTCTACTGCTTTCCCAGGCCATAGCAGAGAGCTGGATTTGAAGTGGAGCAGCCGGGACTCCAACCAGCACCCATATGGGCTGGTTGTGTGGAACACATGTCCCATATGGGCTGCAGGCGGCGGCTTTACCTGCTATGCCACAGCGCCGGCCTGCCTTCTGGGCCTTTTCTTCAGTTGTCAACAACTTCCAGACCCTCACTTCAGAGGCCTTTCAGTCAAGTGGACAGTGATCATCAAGCCTCATTAACACTGTGATACAGATGTAATACTACTTTTCCCAAAAGTTCTGGTACTTTTCCCAAGGGATCTGGGAAGAAACTAATCAATGCCAAATAACCAGTAATTCTATTTCTGCCAGAATGGGAGGAGCATCTCCCTAAGCAGCCCCATGACTGTCTCACCTAGACCTCAGAACCTTGGCCTCTATCCCTCTTCCATCCTCAAAACAACTGGTTCAGACCCCATGGCTGACACCCACGTCTAATGCTCATCCATTAGAAAGACTAGCATGTCTTCACCTTCACTGTGAACTGGAAATAAAAATGGAGGATTCTTCTGCCCACCTATCCCACCTGTCCCTGTCCTGTACCACCACCTTACTTCTCCCCACTTCTCATTACTCTATTTCCTGCCAAAGCCTGGCCCACATCCAGAGCCCAGCCTGTGGCCATCTATGAATCCTAAGCTTTAGAATAACAGCTCATGCTTTGGAACTGGTCAATACTCTGAAAACGTGCTTTTCTGTAATTAATGCACTTACTGCTCATCACGTCACAAGTCCTGGAGCAGTTTGGAAGCATTAGACTACAGGTATCAGAAAATCCTAGCTCAAACAACCTAAAGCATTAAGAGCATTCTCAGCTAACATAACTGGGACTCAGGAAGAGTACCGTTTGCTCAACTACATTCTCAAGCCTCCAGGCTCTTTGATCTCTGCTCTCCTCCTAGTCAGTACTGTCCTGTTGATGTCTTTATTGTCCACAGACAGCTGTCAGAGGCAATTTTTTGCACCATACTAACTGTATCTCTTTTTTGAAAAGATTTATTTATTTATTTATTTATTTATTTGAAAGAGTTACAGAAAAGGAGAAGCAAAGATGGAGAGGGAGATCTTCAACATCCTGGTTCATTCCCCAAATGGCCACAATGGTCAGGGCTGGGCCAGGCAGAAGCCAGGAGCTTCTTCAGGGTCGCCCATGTGGGAGCAGGGGCCCAGGGACTTGGGCCATCTTCTTCTGCTTTCCCAGGCCATACCAGAGAGCCAGATTGGAAGTGGAGCAGCCTGGACTGGAACCAGAGCCCATATGGGATGCTGGCATTGCAGGCAGCAGCTTTACCCACTACACCACAGATCCAGCCCCAGCATCTCTTCCAACAGCAGAAGAAAAGCAGGGGGAGCCCTACATCCAGGTGTGGAACACATGTCCTTTCCCGACTGCTGATTAAACTAATACGGGACAGCTACTCATTGCTGGACCAGTAAGAGTTACAAAGTAGATGTCCTGATTGGCTTCAGTCAACCAGCAATCCCCTCTCAGAACTAGGGAGGTACGGAAGACCTATACAAAACTGTAGTTCCATTAGAAAACAAGGCTGTGAAAGCATGTAAGCAAAGGCACAAAAGGGAAAAAGGTCTACCTGAAGCCGTTACTATTATTGTCCTGCTCTGTATGTTAGGAAAGTCAGGAACTCACCAAAGATCGAAAGCTACTTAGTGGCAGACAGGTATGTAAATGCATGTACCCTCACTCCAGTGTCTGAGATAGAAACTCCCACACTGGGATACCCGGTCTGTGACCACACAGAAACTTTTGGTGACTGGAATTTAGATATCATATGTACAGCTTCAAAAAGACAAAGTGCTAATCTGATCATTCTTGGTATGAAAGTTAATTAAGGGGGCCAGCACTATGGCGTAGCAGGTAAAGCCACCGCCTGCAGTGCCAGCATCCCCTATGGGCGTCAGTTCAAGTCCCAGGGTTCCACTTCCAATCCAGCTCTCTGCTACTGCCTGGGAAAGCAGCAGAAGATGGCCTAAGTCCTTGGGCCACTGCACCCGCGTGGGAGGCCAGGAAGAAGCTCCTGGCTCCTGACTTTGGATTGGCACAACTCTGACCATTGCAGCCATTTGGGGAGTGAACCAGCAGATGGAAGGCTTGCTCTTGCTCTCTCGCTCGCTCTCTCTCTCTCTCTCTGCCTCTGCCTCTCTGTAACTCTGCCTTTCAAATAATTAAATAAATCTTAAAAAAATTAATTAAGGATGAAAATGCTTTTCATGAAAGTATGTATTACAAAAGTAAAGTTTTTTCCCTTCTTTAGGGGATGTGAATTGATAAATTATTAGAAAGCAAACATGATTTTCCCTTTGAAAAGAGTGTGGCTTGGTTTTCTTGCAGCTGGATTCACAAGTGATTTTCTGATGTGAATCTGCTGTATGATATTTGTATATTTTGTGTTGTAATTGGCCATGTAAAAACCACATAATGACAAAGTGTTACTAGGTTCAAAGCATACTCCAAATTCAACTGTTTCCTAACACTTTTACCACCTCCATTCTGGCCTAAGACTTCATCATCTCTCCTGGATGACTACAGTAGCCTCTGTAAAATAAAGACGCAGAAGAGAGGAGCTGGTTTGGAGAAATGCGAGAGGACATTTTCCTTTTGCCATGGTCTTGGGTAGAGAGAGCCATATGTAATTCTGGCATTCAGGAGAAAGTTCCTGAGTGGAGATTTAGGAAGGTTCACTTTAAGTCAATTTACTCACGTATTTAGGGATCCCAGGCCCTTTGCTTCCAGAAAGCCACCCCTTCTTCACATATCCAAACTTCTGGTAATCAGGGACAATGCCTGGGTAACTCACGATCACAAAGTTGCCTGGCTGCCCATGTCCCCAGCAGGTGAGTGAGCAGTACCTCTGTCTCTGTCTGGACCCCTCCTTCCTTTCCTTTCTCCTCATTTGTCTGTATATTAAGGTCCAGGAGAATCCTGGGGCTCCCCATAGGGTTCTTTCTTTTCAAAAGCCCCTCATTTTACTTAACACTCAGAACAGCCCAGCCAAGCTCCTCATTTGAGGGACACGGTTCATGGAAGGGCTGTCTTGGGGCCGGCGCTGTGGCAGAGCCTATGGCTACAGCATCTCATATGGACATTAGTTCGAGTCCTGGCTACTCCATTTCTGATCCAGCTCCCTGCTAATGTGCCTGGGAAAGCAGCAGAGGATGGCCCAAATCCTTGGGCCCCTGCATCCATAAGACCCGGAAGAAGTTCCTGGCTCCTGGCTTTGGATCCACCTAACTCCAAGCGTTGCAGCCATTTGGGGAGTGAACCAGCAGGTGGAAGAGACCTCTCTCTCTCCCTCCCTCTCTCTCTCCCTCCCTCTCTCTCTCTTTCCCTCCCTCTCTGTAACTCTGCCTTTCAAATAAATAAATAAATCCTTCAAAGAAATAAGCTGTCTTACATCTAGCTCCATCCCTGGACTAGACTTCCCCAAAGTCAGCACAGGCTGTCCAGACCTCAGCACCAGGCTCACCCAGGAAAGCTCCTTCTGGGCTAAATAAACTCATCTGGAGGAAAGGGGACAGCACACCAAAGGCTGCACACAGTATGCAGCTTGTTTTATTGGATAACTTCGCATAGTCTGGTGAGGACAGACTAGACCCAGGACTTCAAATGTCTTCACCAAGAGCCAAGACAAGACTTTCCCTCCATGTTTCTCAGGAGAGACCATCCTTTATTAGGGACAGTGTGAACTCCAATGCGATTGGAAACGGTCAACCAACTGGACAGGGAAAGCCAGAGCAGCCTCAGGAGAGATGGTCGCACTCACCCTGCTGATGGAAGACACGCAGCTGGCGCTGAGATGCAGTCTAAAGGAGGCAGCCAGGTCAACCTCCGTCAGGGGCTGGCCCTGCACACGCTGCAGCTCCTCATGGCCCTGTGAAGGGAGCACCCAGGATCATGACTGGGGCCCCAGAGCAGGCCAGGATCCCCACCAGGGGACACTACAAGCGAGGATGTCACCCCAGCCCAGGCCTCTCCAAGTGACCCTTGCCACCTCCCCACTACCTTCCTGCAAACTGAGTTCATGCCACAGAAATGACTGTGGCTCCAGGTCCCCCCACCCGCAGTGGACTCAGGGCACCACCCAAACTCCCAGTCACCCAAGCAATTCTCCTACAGCCTAGGACTCCATCCTGTGCCAGGACTCCATCACTGACCAGTCACAGTTCCACAAGGAGACCCACCTCGGGCCCGAGTGCATGAGTCAGGGCTCCCCCCGTTGCAGATCATGTCCATCAGCCACTGCCGGGCCCTAAGTGGTCCAACGATGGTGACGCAGGTCTGACCCGTGGCTGTGAACCCGCGCTCCAGCTGAATGAGGGTCTGGCTGTGCACCTCGATGCAGCGAAGGTGGGCGTCCTTGTGGCCTGTGAGCAGAAGAGGTGACAAAAGAGGTGTGTGAAACTCTGGTGTTTCCGAGATGCAAAGGTGACCCTGGGGAAGGAAACTTAGAAAGGGATGGGAAGGAGAGGAAGGCTGGTAACCCCCAAGAGAGGGATGGGGAGGGGGTGTGACCACGGAACACCCACTGAATATTCGCTCCTCCTGCTCTTCGTTGTAAACTACCATTGGAGCATGAAAGTTGCCAGGGACCGTCCACCGTGGCTTCCTGCTGAGAGTGCTCCTTCCCATGTCCTGCATCGCTCCCACCCGATTCAGAAGAGAGAAGGTCCAGAGACCTGGCTGAAAAATACTCGGAAAGTGAAAAAGGGCCCAGGCCCTGCAGCAATCCACCCCCATGACCCATCCTACCGAGAATAGCCAATCACTGGAGCCCCTCCCAAGAAAAGCCATCCAAGTAATTGCTTGCTCTCGGTTTAACCATTTCATCCCAAACTAAGTCATCTTATCAGTGTTGCCTTTCTGATGCCCATTGAGCAAAAATGTTCTTCCCTTTAATTTCAAAGCATTTTGAAATATATTTGCTGGCAATAAACCAGGGCAGGGGTTGAGGGATGGAAGGTGCTGCCAGACCAGGAAGGTTCCAGAATGGGCTCCCTAGATTTGGACAGGTACCATCAGCCAAAAGATATGCAATCAAACAAAGCTAGCATTATTTACTGCAGTGCAGTAAATGCAGAAACGTAGGCCTTACAGGAGGCAGTAGAGGGCAGCCTGTTACAGACTTTGTCTATGTGATTCTAAGGGAAGCAGAGCCCAGTTTTCTAAAATAGAGAAATCCAGCAATTACCTTGACAACATTTTTCTAGGCAGTGGGAAGAGTAATGGGGTCTTGATTGCAGAGATCATGGGCTTTATCTGGTCTCAAACAGCTTCAGAGTAGACCTCTTATGTCTTGCTCCATCGCAATCAGTGAGTAGCTGACTGACTCAAATGGTTTGCATCAGATCCTTATGTTTGATAAGAAATTTCATCAGTGTTTTCCAGAGAAACAGAACCAAAAGAAGTATATTAGGAGACTGGCTCTCATGTTCACAGAGAGAGGTTGAAAAGCTTTAGAGTGGTCATCTGCACACTGGAAGCCCAATAGCAATAACTCAGTCCAAGAGGCCAGAAGCCTCAGAACCCAGGAGACCAATGGTACAGCCCGCAGTCCTAGGACTAAGGCCCACAAACATTCAGGAGGTAGTTGGGGAAAATCCAAAAATCCAAGGGCAGCCACAGCAGCAAACACACCCACATCACAAGAACCAGAGACAGTTTTTCCACTTTCTTCTACTTCCTGTCCCATCAATTCCACTCTCACGGTGCCTGCCCACATTGAAGGTGGGTGACCCCATCAGTAACATGACCCTCAAGCCAACCGCTGGAAATGCCATCATAGACACATTCAGAGGAATGCTTTACCAATTCTACAGACTTTCCTCAGTCTAGTCAGCACATCCAAAATTAGCCATCACACTAGGGAACATTAGATTTTACCTTCCAAGATCCTAGATGTTATTTCAGTTTTCACACCCAACTTTTGAGCCAAGGCAAAGTTAGTCCTCTTTCAGTGGCTGAGTTCAAATCCAGTGCATTGTCAGAATCCATTGATCACAAGTTTGTTTGGACAACACTGTCTGCATCTGCATATAAGTAGTCTCTCTGTGTCTTCTGTTGGACAGAGATGTTGAATCATCTGAAAAGACAAAGATTACACAGTGGCATTTAATCCTGGTCAGGATGCACTGGCAAACTCAACACTAGTCATTACTAGCAATGAAATAAATACTAATCCCACTAGTATGCTGCCAAAACAAGGACCTAGATTTCAAAACCAGGCCATGACTGCATGTCCCAAAATCCATCTGAGTCTGTTCCAGAGAGCTAGATCATGTTGTCTGATAATCTAGCCATGAAACAGCTCCATGTACCCAGTGATGCTTTAAAATGGTGCCACAAGTAGTGTTTCCATAGGACAAACCTTTGCTGGCTAACCAAAGGCTATGCAATCATCCATCCATAACCACCCTAAAAACTTAATTTAAACCAGTTTGATGGATAGCCAAAGGAGAGGTAGTGTCATTTATGGCATCTGCTAGTTTTGGACATGGTTCTTAATTTGTTTAAAAGGCAGAAAAGCAGAGAGGGAGAGAGACAGCCAGAACTTCCATTGACTGATTCACTCCCCCAAGTATTCACAGCACCTAAGCAGGGACAGAGTCAAAGCCAAAAGCTGGAAACTTGACGTACGTCTTCCACATGGGTGGCAGTCACCAGCTGCCTCAGCCGTCACCATTGCCTCTCAAGGTCCGCATTGACAGGAAGCTGAAATCTGGAGCCAGGGCTGAGAGAAAAAAAGAAAAAAAAAAAAAAAAAAAAAAAAAAAAAAACCAGAGACTTCAAAGTGGAGCATCTTAACCTGGGCTCTTAACCACAAAGCCAAATGCCCAACCCATGGACCATCTTTCAAGGCTGTATTATTCCTGTCGCAATGGACAACTGAAACCCAGTGGACAACTGAAAGTTTCGGTCAACTCTGCTGAGAGCTCAACCAAGCAGTTCATTCTTGTCTCCTTTAGGTCTCTGGGGATCTTTCTCAGAGAAACACCATTTCCTGTAGAAGTAGGCCTGGGAAATATTTTTAAATTAATATTAAATTGGTATTTATTAATACAGATTTATAAATGTTTCTCCACACTACACCAGGGAGGTTTGTGTAACCCTCAGGTGAAAACCTGATGTCCCAATATGAAGCGGAACTTTACTCTTTCTTGTATAAACGATTTGAGTGGGGCAGGGGGCAGCAAGGAATAATATTACTTATCACAGTGAGAGGGGGACAATTACTGATCTGTCAACATGTGAAATTACCTGACTAGAGGCTGAGAAATCCCTGAAGATAAGACTAATACATCAAACAGGGCCAGCATTGTGGCACAGCAGGTTAAGTCACTGCCTGCAATACCAGCATCCCATACGGTGCCTCTTCAAACTGCTCCACTTCCAAACCAGCTCCCTGCTAATGCACCTGGGAAAGCAGCAAATGATGGCCCAGGTGCTTGGGCCTCTGTACCCACGTGGGAAATCCTGATGGAGCTCTGGCCTTTGACCTGGCCCAGCCCTGGCTGTTGCAGCCATTTGGGGAATGAACCAGTGGATGGGAATGCATGTGCTCTTTTTTCTCCCTTTCAATATACAAATAAATGAATATTTTAAAAAATTGAAAATAATTTTAAAAGAAGACTAACACAGTCAGGATAACCTCAATCTACAGTTGATTAATGTCAGCAGAAGTATTTTGTTATTTGAGATCAACATACAATGTTTTTAAAATTTGTGAAAGTGTCACAAAATGGAATCATTGTGACAACTCTTTTAAAAAATCTGATAAATAGCCAGCACTGCCGTAGCTCAATAGGCTAATCCTCCACCTGCGGCGCCGGCACAGCGGGTTCTAGTCCTGGTCGGTCGGGACGCCAGATTCTGTCCCGGTTGTTCCTCTTCCAGTCCAGCTCTCTGCTATGGCCCAGGAAGGCAATGGAGGATGGCCCAAGTGCTTGGGCCCTGCACCCGCATGGGAGACCAGGAGAAGCACCTGGCTCCTGGCTTTGGATCAGTGTGGTGCGCTGGCCGTGGCAGCCATTGGAGGGTGAACCAATGGAAAAGGAAGACCTTTCTCTCTGTCTCTCTCTCTCTCACTGTCCACTCTGCCTGTCAAAAAAAAAAAAAATCTGATAAATAAATCCAAGAGGTTATGAAGGAAGGGTTCTTATAACTCATGATTGATGAGGCCCTGTCCAAAACACCACCTTGCACACAGGGAGAAAGTTCTTCCTTTCGTTGGTTCACCCCCCAATGGCCCCTACGGCTGGTGCTGCACTGATCCGAAGCCAGGAGCCAGGTGCTTCCTCCTGGTCTCCCACGCAAGTGCAGGGCCCAAGCACTTGGGCCATCCTCCACTGCCTTCCCAGGCCACAGCAGAGAGCTGGATTGGAAGAGGAGCAGCCGGGACTAGAACCCGGCGCCTACAAGGTATCCCGGCCCCGCAGGTGGAGGATTAACCAAGTGAGCCACGGCACCGGCCCCCACAATACCTTTTACAATCCTCCACCTTTGTATCTTTAAAAGTCTTCCAGGCGTCAACCCCTTTGAACACGCTCATGGCACAGGTATACCCTCTGCGAGGCTTGCTATTCCCAAATAACACCGTTGGGCTTTGTAGAATCTCTAATATTGCTAGAATGTCCAGTTTGGATGGAAATGAAGGTTAGGATTAACACTGTGAGAAAAATCCAAATTCCAGAAGGGACCTGTGAAAGAAAATCTGCCTTTTGCTGTTTTAAAAGAAACAGCTGTGAAAAAACCCTCACTCATCAATATTTAAAAGCTTTGGCCTTTCCCTGCTCCTTAGCTCTGAGGCTGAGGAGCGTGGGAGCGCGGGAAGAGGCGGCCGGGAAGAGGGCTCCTTCCCCGACCAAAGGCAGATGGCTGGCTCTGCTGGTAAGAGCGCCTCCGAGGAACCCAGCGAGAAAGCCCGGGCCCCCACACGGCGCGAGAGCACCGCAGCTCTTCCGGCGGTAGCAGCGCTCCAGGCCTACTCCAACCCCTCCCGCCGCTCCAGCTCCAGCCGAGGCTCCTCCGGCTCCCCGAGCCCTTCCCGACGCAGACGCGACAGCAGGTGGCGCTCGCGCCCCGAATCCTAACCTAAAAGACGAAAGGAGAGGAACCGGCAGATGCGGTCCCTAGACCCACTAAGGCGCACACTGGGAATCTCACCAGGAATGTGACCAAGAACCACACCGTGGAGATCTCTTCCACCTGCGGGAAGACTCAAATGACGACAGGCTGTTTCTCCTCTCTCTCCAACGGCTGGCTCGGCCTGTGTGGAGTTTGAGAGTCTGGACGAAGCCCAGGAAGTGCTGAGACACATGGATGGAGAACAAATGGATGGCCAGTTCATAGCTACCACTGTGCTGGCTCCTAGCCCTGGTCATGACCCCATCCCCTTGCACTTCACCCTTACCAGGGGAATGCTGCCATAACCTCCCATGTGGTGTCCCAACTCATCTGATAGCGTCTGATAGGCGGGGCCACCGAAATTCACACCCCACCCCGGATAACATCACTTTTCTAGCCAAGCAAGGGTCGATAGGAAAGGAAATTCCTCCAAGGCAGCAATGGAGACGCGGCCTCTGCAGGACGTTGGTTCCCCCTCTGCAGGACGTTGGTTCCCGCTCTGCAGGAGGTTGGTTCCCAGTTGTGCCTTTGAAGATGGCCTCCAGGTGTATGGCCGGAAAGCCCACCTATTTCCGGTTCCTGAGAGTCCTTTCAGTAACAAAGCCAGCGGGGTGGAGCAAGTTATTTACATGTCTGCAGGTGACCTGGGGCCGATCCATGCCCTGCTGGCACCCTTGCCCTTGCTGTGCCGTCAGGACCCGGGCCTGGGCCTGGGCTACCATGCAGCCAACTGCAGTCTGCGGCAGGGAGGGCTGTGAATGTGTTTCTGTCTCTCCACGTTCACTCACACCCTCACTCCATGACCTCCCTCACTCCCTGAAATGGGAGCATGATCTGAGAGCCTGTTCTGCAGGGTTGTCACACCTGCCATTCATGATGACCGTGCTAGAGTCCTGGACAGCATGTACATTGTTTTTTTGTTTGTTTGTTTGTTTTTAGGATTTGTTTATTTATTTGAAAGGCAGAGTTACAGAGAGGCAGAGAGAGGTCGGTCCTCCACCCACTGGTTCACTCCCCAAATGGCCACAATAGCTGAAACTGAGCCAATCCGAAGCCAGGAGCCAGGAGCATTCTCGGGGTCTCCCCTGTGGTTCAGGAACCCAAGGACTTGGCCATCTTCCACTGCTTTCCCAGGCCACAGTAGAGAGCTGGATCAGAAGTGGAACAGCTGGGACTTGAACAGGCCGGCATATGGGACACTGGCACTGTAGGCGGTGGCTTTATCGGCTATGTGTGGCCACATACGTTGTTTTTTTTGGTGTGGTTTTTGTTGTGTTCATTTTGAGTTTTGTAACTTTGTAGCATTTTAGATAAATTTCTGTTTGTACTTTGTTATGTAGAATGAAATAATTGTGTTGAATAAATCTAGGGTTAGAATGCAAAAATAATAATAAAATAACAGTATAGTCTGAAAAACACACGGAAGTTTTGCGTTTCCTGAGGTGGTGAGGTGGCAGAGAAATGCAACAGAAGACTGAGATAAAATGGGAAGATTTCTGAATCTTGAAAGCTATTGCTTAGCCTGTAGAGGGCACCAAAGCTAATAAGGCCCATTTTAAAGGCAGGCAGAGATCATCAGAAAAATTGTCTTGGTTTAGTGAACGAAACAGCCTGCTGTGTCATCAGCAGCTCGATCCGAAGAACTTGGTTTGTTGGAATGCTTCCAAGGACCATGCGTCTGGGGAATCCCATTTATAGTTTCCCAGTGAATCCCTTCCATGGAGGCCAAGCTTAGTATTTCCTCAGAATTTTAGTTTTAGTTTCTTCCAAAAGACTCAGTCTCTAGATTTTTAATCATAGAGGTTCATTCAGTGGCTGTCTGGGGGAAGACTGTTCTTACCTACTGATGAAAAACCTAGACACGCAGTCGGTCATAGTAGTGCTTGTGTTATGACAGGATACAGGTTCAGATGGCAACTCCTACAGGCCTGGATCCCAGGAGGAGTTGATCTCATTGGCATCAAGGCCAACAGCAATTCTCAGGCCCTGGAAGGTTGAGTCAGAGAATATTTTCTAGTTTAGTTTTAGAAAGCATTTTTTCCCAAATATTCATTTAAGACAGTGAGGACTTTAATTAAAAGACATTCCTGGCCGGCGCCTCGGCTCAATAGGCTAATCCTCCACCTAGCGGCGACGGCACAGCGGGTTCTAGTCCCGGTTGGGGCGCCGGATTCTTTTCTGGTTGCCCCTCTTCCAGGCCAGCTCTCTGCTGTGGCCCGGGAAGGCAGTGGAGGATGGCCCAAGTGCTTGGGCCCTGCACCCCATGGGAGACCAGGAAAAGCACCTGGCTCCTGCCATCGGATCAGCGCGGTGAGCAGCAGCCATTGGAGGGTGAACCAATGGCAAAGGAAGACCTTTCTCTCTGTCTCTCTCTCTCTCTCTCACTATCCACTCTGTCTGTCAAAAAAAAAAAAAAAAAAAAAGACATTCCAAAATGACTCTTCAGGGACAGCCACCATGAAATGTGTGCCCCACATTACTGAGAAATGTTAGAATTCCTTAGGTCCAAAATGACCAGCAAGCAATTTTATCATCAGAACCTTGGCTGTCCATCAGGAACAGCTTCGATCCACCCTGTAAAAAAGCAAGCAATGACCCAAACATACAAACCAATGAAGGGGCAATTGTTTTGGTCAGTTCCACCTGTTTAGCACAGTGATAAAATGAATCGCGTGCTCAGAATTCAGTCTCTGCATCTTGAATGAGTCTCCACTTGTTTCTACATGGCTACCGTTTATGTAACAGCAAAGTTTCTAAAAGTTCTTTAATTTCTTGCCATTTTTAATGGGATTTCCACCAGAGGTCAGAAAACAACTGTACTTTCTAAGTTATCTGAAATAGACAAACCCAGTAGCATACCTACCGCCTGCATAAATATTTGATTTTTTTTTTTCAATTTATATTCATCTACATGAAAAGCAGAGAGAGAAAGAATCTTTTACCTGCTGGTTCACTCCTCAAATGCCCACAACAGCCAGGGCTGAGTCAGGCTGAACCTAGGAGCCAATAACTCCTTCCAGGTGGGTAGCAGGGGCCCAAGCATAAGAACCATCACTGGCTGCCTTCCAGAATGCATTAGCAGCAAGTTGCATCCGAAGCAGTGTAGCTGGGACTTGAACAAGGCACTCCCATATGAAATGAGAACATCCCATGTGGGGACTTCAGCTACTGTGTCACAAAGCGCACCCTCCATATTTGTTTTTAAATCCCTTGTTAGCAGGCAAGCTTGAGTGGGGAAGGATAATGCAGCCATTTGAGCTGATTGAACTTCATAGAGAAGCATGTATTCTAAAGTAGTTTGGAAAAATACTCAAAAATTCTAGTTGAGCTTTTTAGTATAAACCAATAAGAAGCGATAGTCAATAACCTTAGCCAAAGGAGTTTCTAAAATATCTGGGCAGAGCATGGATTGGTCCCTAAGACAAGACAATTCAACAGGACTTGTTAGTAAAATGGTGTGTCTTATCTGTGGCACCATCTATGCCCCAGACACCATCCTAGGCACTAGCCCCCACCACCATTGCCAGAAGCCAGGTGACCCGATGGCCCAACCACCGGTGTCAGCTCCATCTCTACCCTAATGGAATTTGTTGCTTCTACTTCCCTGCCTGCCCCCCTTCAAAGGTTTAACAGGACCTATTCCCAAGCATGTGCTCTCTCTCTCTCTTACTCTCTCGCCCTCTCCCCCCACCTGTCGGACTTCCCCCACCCGACAATAAATCTTTCCTCTAATTCCAGTGTTTTGTGGCAGCCTTCAAGACTGCTCCCTCTACAAATAAGAAGAATAGGCGCATGATAGAGAATGAGGCTGGGTACACCCATCCAGGGACTTCCACTTACTGATGAAGTGTGTTATAAAAGTTACTAGCTGGGGGCTGGCGCTGTGGCACAATGGGTTAAAGCCCTGGCCTGGAGCACCAGCATCCCGTATGGACTCCAGTTCGAGTCCTACCTGCTCATCTTCCAATCCAGCTCTCTGCTATGGCCTGGAATAATTAGTAAAAAGACAGCCCAAGTCTTTGTGCCCCTGCACCCACGTGGGAGACCCGGAAGAAGCTCCTGGCTCCTGGCTCAGATCGGTGTAGCTCCGGCTATTGTGGCCAATTGGGGAGTGAACCAGCAGATGGAAGACCTCTCTCTCTGTAAGTCTTTCAAATAAATATTTTTAAAAAAGAAAGTTACTAGATGATAATTGACAAAGACTTTTGTAAAATCGATGTGATGACAGTTACTGTTAGCCTATATAAATAAGCAAGAGACATGGCCAGTGCCGTGGCTCACTAGGCTAATCCT
This sequence comes from Oryctolagus cuniculus, assembly GCF_051225735.1. Classification (NCBI taxonomy): domain Eukaryota; kingdom Metazoa; phylum Chordata; class Mammalia; order Lagomorpha; family Leporidae; genus Oryctolagus; species Oryctolagus cuniculus. The sequence continues at coordinate 99,174,587 of NC_142871.1, read as the reverse complement.
CCACCTACGGTGCCGGCATTCCAGGTTCTAGTCCCGGTTGGGGCGCCAGTTCTGTCCCGGTAGCTCCTCTTCCAGTCCAGCTCTCTGCTGTGGCCCAGGAAGGCAGTGGATGGTGGCCCAAGTGCTTGGGCCCTGCATCTGCGTGGAGACCAGGAGGAAGCACCTGGCTCCTGGCTTCGGATTGGCACAGCGCCAGCCGTAGCGGCCATTTGGGGAGTAAACCAACAGAAGGAAGACCTTTCTCTCTCTCTCTCTCTCTCACTGTCTAACTCTGCCTGTCAAAAATAATAATAATAAGCAAGAGACCACTTTAACTTTAGAAGTACACATCTTATAATTAACTTGAAGACAACCCTTTCATTTTGATTTTTGGTTGTTTTTTTTTATGTTATTCTAACTTTGATAACCAGAAGAACACTGAGAATATGTTTGAGTTATTCAAAATTTGGAGAACAGCAACCAAACCTAGGAATATAACTCTTTGCTTGATGTATTCCTTTATGTATTAAGTGAGCAATTAAGTTTGTTAAGAGTGATTATTCTCGGGGCCGGCGCTTGGCGCAGCGGGTTAACACCCTGGCCTGAAGCACCGGCATCGCATATGGGCACTGATTCAAGACCCGGCTGCTCCACTTCCAGTCCAGCTCTCTGCTGTGGCCTGGGAGAGCAGTAGAAGATTGCCAAGTACTTGGGCCCCTGCACCCACATGGGAGACCCAGGGGAGGCTCCTGGCTCCTGGCTTTGGATCAGCACAGTTCCAGCCGTTGTAGCCAATTGAGAAGTGGATCATCAGATGGAAGACACCTCTCTCTCTGTGTCTTCTCTCTCTGTGTAACTCTGACTTTCAAATAAATTAATAAATCTTTAAAAAAAAAAAAAATGGCTATTCTCATTTCAGGCATGGGAAGCCAAAACACTGTGGTAAAAAATGACCTAAATGAAAGATCTCTGTAACTGAGATCCTGGTGGAAAGAAGGGGCCATCAAAGAAGGAGGTACCTTTCTCTGAAGGGAGGAGAGAACTTCCACTTTGATTATGGCCCTGTCTAAATACTGACGGAGTTTGTGGACTCAAAAGGCTTCCATAGCCTTGGCAGCTCATGACAAGAGCCTCGGGTGATTATCGATGTCATAAATAAGAGTGTTACTTGTAAAATCAACAAGAGTCACTGTGCACTTACTCCCCATGTAGGACTTCTGTCCTTAATGTGTTGTACTATGAGAATTAACAGTAAAACTAGTTTTCAAACAGTACTTTATACTTCATGTGTCTGTGTGGATGCAAACTGTTGAAATCTTTACTTAGTATAGAGTTGATCTTCTGTATATAAAGATAATTAAAAATGAATCTTAATGAAAAATGAGATGAGAGTAGGAGGTGGGATGGTTTGGAGGTGGGAGGGCAGGTATGGGGGGAAGAAGTTCTATAATCCAAAAGTTGTACTTATGAAATTTATATTTATTAAATAAAAGCTTTCTATAAAAAAATAGAGTGGGGGGGGGGGCGGCTCCGTGGCTCACTTGGTTAACTCTCCGCCTGCGGCACCAGCATCCCATATGGGCCCCGGATTCTAGTCCCGGTTGCCCCTCTTCCAATCCAGTTCTCTGCTGTAGCCCGGGAAGGCAGTGGAGGATGGCCCAAGTGCTTGGGCCCTGCACCCGTGTCAGAGACCAGGAAGAAGTACCCGGTTCCTGGCTTCAGATCGGCGTAGCTCCAGCCGTGGTGGCCATTGGAGGGTGAACCAACGGAAGGAAGACCTTTCTCTCTGTCTCTCTCACTGTCTCACTATATCTGTCAAATTAAAAAAAAAAAAAAGTGGCCATTCCAAGATTCCAAGAAACCCAAACAAAAGACATCTTAAGATATTATTTTTGGACCTTGACAGGAAAGAAAAGAGAGTATGAAGCCACAGCCAGACCAGGTTTATTCAGAAGAATAAAGTCTGGGAGGGGCTCACTCCCAGTGAACGCATGGCCAAGAGTTGCCTGCAAACACACAGTGGAGAGAGCCCCTTCCCTAACAGGCTAGTGGTTTATATAGTATATAAGTGGCAGGAATGAGCTTGGGGGGTCTGAGCGAAAGCTGGGCTGCAGAGACAGAGGGAGAGCTTGGGCTTGTTCTAAAGGTCTTTCGCCATTACAGTGGGAGCTGGGAGGGGTTAGGGCTGAGGTTGAGGCTGGACTCCGGCTGAGCTGCTGAGTGGGGGGAGGGAGCTTGGGATGAATCGGGAGAGCTCAGGCCCACAGCTGGACTCTTCCGATCTGGTGTGTCCAGCAGTGCAGGCGGAGGGGGGCTGGACAAGGCAGGGTGAGGTTGTATTAGCAAGGCAGAGACAGAAATGAGGGTGTGCTTGCTGTTATGTAGGTGAGAGGTCAACATGGATCTGAAGGTTTTTGTCCTTGCTCCATCAGACCTGAGGCTGAGTTTTAGAAAACATTAAGGTATGTGTTAGACAGCAGTGCTAGTGGGTGCACACAGCACACATGAGATCGGGGCTGTATTTTGAAGGTAGAGATGGCAGGGTTTTCTGAATTCACGTTTGCGACTAGTGACTCAAAAACTTATTGATAAAAAATCAACTTGAGGCCGGCGCCCCTGCTCACTAGGCTAATCCTCCGCCTCCGGCACCGGCACCCCAGGTTCTAGTCCCAGTTGGGGGGCCGGATTCTGTCCCGGTTGCTCCTCTTCCTGTCCAGCTCTCTGCTGTGGCCCGGGAGTGCAGTGGAGGATGGCCCAAGTGCTTGGGCCCTGGACACGCAAGGGAGACCGGGAGAAGCACCTGCCTCCTGGCTTTGGATGAGCGTGGTGTGCCAGCCGCAATGTGCCACTGGAGCAGCCATTGGGGGTTGAACCAACAGAAAAGGAAGACCTTTCTCTCTGTCTCTCTCTCACACTGTCCACTCTGCCTGTCCAAAAAAAAAAAAAAAAAAAATTCAGCTTGAGATGGAGCCCTTCCCCCAGCTGTTCCACCTCTCCTTCTGCAGTAGCAGCCTCAGGGTGAGGCTTTCAGGGGCAGGTCCCAGCGTGGACTCTGCTCAGAGCAAAGCTCCGGGTGGCTAACCCTAGTGGACCAGGAAACCCTCCCGTGCCCGCACAAGCGCATTGTAGAGCAGGTGGCTCTCCCAAGCGTGGCAGCAGCGAGAGAACCCCTGTGCCTGCAACTGGCCGGCTGGAGGAGAGCAGCGCTGACCCAGAGCCCGTTCTACCCACCTAGTCCTGGCTTGGCTCCAGTGCCTGTGTCGTCCAACAAGCTTTCCTTCTCAGCATACTTGGATTTGGGTGGTGGCAGCCTGCTGAATGAGAGGGAGCCCTGGGTGGCCCCTTGTGAGACACCCTTGAGACCACACGAGTATCTCCTGGGCGAGCACTTTGCACAGGGTCGGGATATAAAAGCCTGGGCGCTCCCTGCCTGCGCCCTCCACCCTTTCTCCTCTGTCCAGTCTCCACCCAAGTCTCTCTCTCTCCCCCAGTCCCTCTCTCACTTCCTCCCTCCTCCCCTTCCCTAATTCTCACAGGGTTTCTTCTCCTGGAAGAGATCATCTTTTCTCAGAGGAAAGAACTGGAACGAGGCAAAGACAACGATTTCTTGCTACCCCCACCCCCGGGGGTTGGGGGGGACCAGTCAGAATTCAACCCCTGGGAAAGTCAGCGTGCAGAGAGCAGTTGCGTGGGAAGGGCGAGTGGAGGACACCCCGCCCTGGCTGCCGGAGAAGGCTGTTGTCTCCCATCTGACGTTTCAAGTGGACAAAAATTACCAACAATCCAGCTTCACCGCCATTGCTTCTGAGGACCAACAGTCAGACTCTGCCTGTTTCTATCTGTCCTGTGAGGCTGCACTTCAGTGTCAATGTCTGGACTTAGGGGGTTCTGGGGTAAATAACAAAATGTCATAAATAGCTTATTGTTTTCCTTAGGTTCCTTGGTGTGGCCTTTATGTTGGAAGCCAAAAAAAAAAAAAAAAAACAACCCTCCAGTTTCAGAACATTTGCGTCAATCGTGTTATCAGGAACATTGGATCATTGGATTTCTACCTTGAGAAAGATAGACTTCTGGTTAGCTTTGTGTGCATGTTGATATTCACTTCCTGAAAATATAATCCTTTGGTGAAATAAAGCAACCGCTTAGCTTAAAAATTAGTTAAAAAAATTCAGATTCAGTGTAGAAAATTATCTTTAAAAAACAGTAAATGGGGCCAACGCCGTGGCTCACTTGGCTAATCCTCTGCTTTTGGTGCCGGAATCCCACATGGGCGCTGGGTTCTAGTTCGGTTGCTCCTCTTCCAGTCCAGCTCTCTGCTGTGGCCCGGGAAGGCAGCGGAGGATGGCCTAAGTGCTTGGGCCCTGCACCCATGTGGGAGACCAGGAGGAAGCACCTGGCTCCTGGCTTCGGATCAGTGCAGCGCCTGCAGAAGCGGCCACTTGGGGGGTGAACCAACGGAAAAAGGAAGACCTTTCTCTCTGTCTCTCCCTCTCACTGTCTGTAACTCTACCTGTCAAATAAATAAAATAAAAAATCTTTAAAAAAAAATAGTAAATGGAGCTGGCACCCCATAGGCTACTCCACTTCCTATCCAGCTCTGGGAAAGCAGAGGGAAGATGGCCCAATTTCTTGGAACCCTGCATCTGCCTGGGAGACCTGAAAGAAGCTCCTGGCTTCATATAGGCACAGCTCCAGCCATTGCGGCCATCTGGAGAGAGAGCCAGTGAATAGAAGACTTCCCTCTCTCTCTCTCTCTGCCTCTGCCTCTCTGTAACACTGCCCTTCAAATAAATGAATGAATCTTTAAAATAAAATATGTATATATATGTGGATAAGTTCAATAAAAGCAATATAAGTAAAAAAGTAAAGTCTTTAAGAACACTGTACTTTCTGTTGAAACAGGACACAGTGGAGATAAATACTATAAACAACATGAAAAGCCAACCATTTCCCTTCTAAACATGGACAGGAAAAAGTTGTTTACCTATAATCTGCTGTTCTTTGGACATTGGTTTGGGTATTCCCCCAAAGGCTTGTGTTAAAGGCTTAGTGCCCAAAGTTAAACCAGTTATGGTTTCTGAAGGTGATTAGATTTGGAAGGGATCTGACTTAGCCAGGTTGTTAGGGCACGGCCCTAACAATTAAATCATGGTGGCTTTGTGAGGAGAGACCACACAGGCATAGCCAAGCTTATTCCCTGCCTCACCAAGTGATCACTAATCTCAGCTTCTCTGCCATCCTCCAGCTTCTCCAATCCATGAAATCAATGAAGTTGAGGTGACCTTGAACTGTGAAACCCCTAATCATGCCTTAAAATAAGGCTCCTCGATTCATAAGTTGTTTCAGTTATTTTGCTATTGTGACAAAATGCTGATACATGAATAGAAAAATATATCAATGAAATAGAATATAAAAGTTCAAAAATATGCCTAAATATACACATAGAAATTTAATGTTTGGTAAAGGAGCCAATTCAGATTAATGTGGAAAACATTTGTAGTCAATCAATGATGAACAAGTAAATCACAAAAAAACTATTTGAACTATACCTCATATTTTGTTCCCTGTCAGGCCTTTAAGTAAACATTAAAAATGAATCCCTAAACTACCTGAGAAGAAACCATAAACAAATATTTTGTAATCACAGAAAGGAAAAGGAATGAAAAAAGCTCCCAGACTATGAGAAAAAAAACTGGTAAATTTAACCACATAAATATAAAAAATGAGTACATGACAAATATTATCAAAGCAAAGTAAACCACAAAAGATAACCTTAAAATAAATATTTGCAACTCATATTATAAAAAAGCAGTAATTTGCATAATATATCAAGAGAAACTTTAAATCCACAATGGCCGAAATAGTTCACACAATTTAAATTGCCTTTTGTATTGTATATGTATGTGTATATATATATAGATATATGAAGCTATTTAATGCCACCTATATAAATTATAAATATAAATTAATAATATAATAATATAAATGCAAATTAAATAAGTGCCAAGAAACTATTTTTCATCTAATAAACTGAGAAAAATTAAGAGTATTTGGAACCCACTATTGTCAAGGATGTGAGGAAATACGTAGTCATATACATATGCAGTACAAAGGTAAATTGGTCAAAGTCTATGGAAGCAAACTTGGCCACATCCATTCAGGTAGTTTTAGTAATTTGTCCCACAGATAATATTCACAGACATGCAAAATGATGTATGTAAAAGGTGATTCACTGCAGTATTAGAAAAGGTTGAACAAAACCTCAAAGTTCATCAGTGTGAGTTCAATGAAATGATAAATCCACACAATAGCACATGAGAAGCTATAAGACATGAGAAATGTTTACTCCCTAAAACAAAGCCATCTGCAAGATATATCTTTTTTTTTTTTTTTTCAAGAAAAGTGCTCTACAATGTGCTGCTGTATGATGCCACTCGCAGAGCAGGAAGAAATGGTGTAATATGTGCATTCATCTGGGAACCAAGCTTATACAAGAAACAGGGGCCGGCGCCATGGCAAAGCAGGTAAAGCTATCATCTGCAACACCGGCATCCCATGTAGGCACTGGTTGGAGTCCTGGTGCTCCATTTCCCATCCAGCTTCAAGCTAATGGCCTAGAAAAGTAGCAGAAGATGGCCCAAGTCCTTGGGCCCCAGCCATCCATGTGGGAGACCCAGAAGAAGCTCCTGGCTCCTGGCTTTAGCCTGACACAGCCCTGGTCATTGTGGCCATTTGGGGAGTCAGCCAGCAAATTAAAGATTCTCTCCCTCCCTCTCTTTCTCTCCTTCTCTCTGTATTTCTGACTTAAAAAAAAAAAAAAAAAAATTAGGCCGGCGCTGCGGATCACTAGGCTAATCCTCCTCCTGCGGCGCCGGCACCGCCGGTTCTAGTCCCAGTCGGGGCACCGGATTCTGTCCCGGTTGCCCCTTTTCCAGGCCAGCTCTCTGCTGTGGCCAGGGAGTGCAGTGGAGGATGGCCCAAGTGCTTGGGCCCTGCACCCCATGGGAGACCAGGAAAAGCACCTGGCTCCTGGCTTCAGATCAGCTCGGTGCGCCGGCTGCAGCAGCCATTGGAGGGTGAACCAATGGCAAAGGAAGAACTTTCTCTCTGTCTCTCTCTCTCACTGTCCACTCTGCCTGTCAAAAATAAATAAATAAAATAAAAAAATTTTAAAAATTAAAAAGACTGATTGCATTTCTTTTAGTTTGGTTATTTTCTGTTCTAAAGGTACAAGATTTCATATTTTCCCAATGGAAATGTCACCTTAGGCCTTAACAAAATATATTCTCTACTTGGAACAATTTTTTGCCTAACCAATAACTGAATATCAGCTAGGTCATTTTCATGCAAAAAAATGTTGTGTAAGACTTTTGTAGTGCTCAAAATACAGAAAGTGCCTTAGGTGAAAATGATATCTTCCAGAATCCATCTTTCTGTCATAGTTTTGTTTCTTATGGAAAAACTGACTGCAGTTTATTTTTTGTTTTATTTTATTTTTTAGAAAGGCAGAGTTAGAGAGAGAGAGGAGAGAGAAATCTGGGTCAAGCCAAAGCCAGGAGCCTCCTCCAGGTCTTAATATGAGTGCAGGGGCCCAAGGATTTGGGCCTCTTCTGCTGCTTTCCCAGGCATATTAACAGGGAGCTGGATCAGAAGTGGAGCTTCGAGGACTTGAACCAGTACCCAAATGGGCTGTCAGCACTATATGCAAAGACTTAACCTGCTGTGCCCCAGCACTGGCTCCTCAACAAACATTTGAGTGCCTACCATGTGCCAAGGTTCTAGTCTAGGCTCTTGGGAAACATGGACAAAGTTCCTTGTCCTCCTAGATCTTAAATTCTATTTAGGAAAAACAGGCAATAGACAATAAACAGAATGCCATGCATAAGTAAATTATCTTTCCCTCCCTCTGTCTGTAACTCCACCACTCAAATAAAATAGTAATACAGTCCAGCTTCAAAGTAACCACTGCTGTTGAGGAAATGGCCAAGTAGGGTCAGTAACATTACAGGCAACTGTACATTTCTGGGACCGGCGCTGTGGTGCTGGCATTCCATATGGGCACCAGTTTGAGTCCCTGTTGCTCCACTTCCAATCCAGCATTCTGCTATGGCGTGGGAAAATAGTTGAAGATTGCTCAGGTCCTTGGGCCACTCCCTATACCCACATAGGAGACCCGGAGGAAGCTCCAGGCTCCTAGCTTTGGATCGGCACAGCTCCAGCCATTGCAGCCATTTGTGGAGTGAACCAGCGGATGGAAGACCTCTCTCATTCTGTCTCTACCTCTCTCTGTAACTCTTTCAAATAAATAAAATAAAACTTTAAAAATAAAAATAAGTAGAAGCCAGTGCTGTGGCCTAGTGGGTAAAGCCACCACCTGCAGTACCGGCATCGCATATGGGTGCTGGTATGAGTCCCGGCTGATCCACTTCTGATCCAGCTCTCTGCTGTGGCCTGGGAAAGCCATAGAAGATGGCCCAAGTTCTTGGACTACTGCATCTACAAATGATCAACTCGGAAGAAGCTCCTGGCTCCTGGCTTTGGATCAGCACAGCTCTGGCCAATTGGGGAATGAACCAGTGGATGGAAGACCTTTCTCTCTCCCTCTCCTTCTCCCTCTGTGTAACTCTGACTTCCAAGTAAGTAAATAAATCTAAAAAAAAAAAAAAAAAAAAAAAAAAAAGCTACATCTCCTATTTAAAAAAAAAAAAAGAAGAAGAAAGAAAAGAATTTACCTAGCCCACCCTTCAGGAAGGCTTTTTTGTTTTATCTTGAGCAAGCCAGATAGAATAAAGGATTGCAAATCACGTCTTTTGATGGATTTTGGCCCCGCCTTGTAATTGAATGTCAATCTGATTGTCAAATTTTTTTCCAAAAATGTGCTTTAAAGTCCACTACCACTGGCTACTTCAGGCTTGTTACAATAGTAAGGAATCCACTTTTGCGATCAACACAGAGAAGCCTAGTCAAAGTTCCTAGTTTGAGAGAAGCAGTCTCTGGAAGTGCTGTCTGCTGCTGCTCTGTCCCTGGGCTGGGCTTTCCCAACAGTCACACAGGTACCCAGATCTCAGCACCCAACTTGCTCACAGAATCTCTTTTGAGGCTTCAAAAACCCAACCAAAGCATCACAGGTTAAAAGCTTTATAGATCACATGGGATTTTATTGCATAGCTGCACAATCTGAGAGGGACCTAGAATTCAAACATCTTCACCAAGGGCAAAGCCAAGATCTTTCCTCCCAACTCAGCATCTTATGGGCTATCAGATCTCATGGTGGATGGAGTGAGTTCCTTGGAGTCAAAAACTACTGAACTGAGGCAGAGGGGAAGCCGGCGGGAGCCCGAGAGAGATGTTCCCACTCATCCTGGTGGCCAGGGACAGGTCGCCCGTGCTGGGCTGCACTCGGAAGCAGCTGGTCAGGTCCTCCTGGGTCAGTGGCTGGCTCCGCACACGATGCAGCATATCGCGGCCTGTGGAGGGAATGTCAGAGCTGGGGAGGACCTCCGCCAAGCAGGCCAGGACCAGCACAGGGGCACTGCTGAAGAGCGAATCACCCCGGCCCAGTCCTTCCCTGTGACCCTATGCCTCCTCCCCAATATGTTCTCCTCCCTCAGTGACCTCTGGCTCCTGTACCCATGTGGGAAACTTGGATGAAGTTCGAGCTCCTGGTTTCAAAGACTGTCCCAGGCGTGGCATGCAACCATTTGAAAATGGAACAGGATGGCCGGCGCCGTGGCTCAATAGGCTAATCCTCCACCTTGCGGCGCCGGCACACCGGGTTCTAGTCCCGGTCGGGGCACCGGATTAAGTCCCGGTTGCCCCTCTTCCAGGCCAGCTCTCTGCTATGGCCAGGGAGTGCAGTGGAGGATGGCCCAGGTGCTTGGGCCCTGCACCCCATGGGAGACCAGGAAAAGCACCTGGATCCTGGCTCCTGCCATCGGATCAGCACGGTGCGCCGGCTGCAGCGGCGGCCATTGGAGGGTGAACCAACGGCAAAAGGAAGACCTTTCTCTCTCTGTCTCTCTCTCTCACTGTCCACTCTGCCTGTCAAAAAAAAAAAAAAAAAAAAAAAAACATGAAAATGGAACAGGAGATGGAAGATCCATATTTATCTCTCTCTCTAACTCTGCCTTTCAAATAAATTAATCATTTTTTTAAAAAGGGAAGGAAGGAAAGAAGAAAGAAAGAAAAACAGGGCTGGCATTGTGGCCCAGAGGATTAAGCTGCTGCCTGCGAAGCCAGGATCTCACATGGGAACCAGTTAAGTCCTAGTTACACCACATCTGGTCCATCTCTATGCTAATGTGTCTGGGAGGGCAGCAGATGATGGGCAAGTCCCTGGACCCTTGCCAGCCATGTGAGAAACCCTTAGGAAGCTCTGGGCTCCTGCCTTTGTAGCCTTAAAATTGCAGCCATTTGGGGATTAACCAGTCAATAGAAGATCTCTCTCTCTCTCACACTCTTACCTGTGGCCTGCAGGTAGGGGTCCCGGTTCCCCAGGCTCCAGATCATGTCCATCAGCCATTGCCGAGCCCTAGGTGGTCCAACGATGGTGACGCGGGTCTGACCCCTAGCCGTGAACCATGACTCCAACTGAATGAGGGTCTGGCTGTGCACCTCGATGCAGCGAAGGTGGGCATCATTGTGGCCTGTGAGCAGAAGCAGGGAAAGGACATGTAAGCTCCAGCCCCTGGGGAACGGAGGTCTTGGAGGTGGGAGCTGGGACCAGTGGGGTGCAGGGAAAGGCAGTACAGAAGCTGGGAACAGAGCATGGGATGGGGGGAGGTGGGGACAGCGCACACTCACCAAATATCTGCTCCTCCTGCTCCTCTTCCAAGTAAACCACCACTGGAGCATCAAAATTCTCGGGCACCTTCCACCACGGCTGCTGGCTGAGGGTGCTCATGGCCATGGCCTCCACGGCTCCCTCCTCACTCAGAACGAGGCAAGGATAGGCAACTGCTCCACACACGACCTAGCAACTGAAGAAGGGATTAGGCGGGCGTCATATATAGTCCCTCAGACAACCCCAAATGACCCACCCTAGAGAATATCCAATCACCAGAGCTCCTCCCAAGAAAATCCTTCAACTCGTGGTCTCCACTCCCTTAATCCTTTCATCCTAAAACTAGGTGCAATTACCCATGGTTTCCTTTCTGATGCCCAGGAAGAATCTTTTTTTTAAATTCTGATTCAAAGGATTTTGAGTACATCTGCTGGGCACTCAGCACAGAAGGGGCTGAGGGATGGAAAGTGCTGGAGATGGAAGGTTCCAGAATAGGTTCCCTAGAGTTTGAATAACACCTTGACAGTAGGGGCTCCATTTAGAGAACTCGAGACTGCATCTTGAGAAAGCACTCCCCCACCATGAGAGTCTTCTCCGAAACTATGAACTAAACTCCGACAGGAACAGTACACCGAATCCCACTTGGCAGAGCATAGAAACGCATGAACATTATTAATCAAGCTTAAAACAGATAGCCTGGGGGCCAGCGCTGTGCACAGGGGCTAAAGAAGCCGCCTACAGTGCTGTCATCCTATATGGGCACCAGCTCAAGTCCCGGGCATTCCACTTCCAATCCAGCTCTTTGCTATGGTCTGGGAAAGCAGTGGAAGAAGGCCCAAGTGCCTGGTTACCTGCACCTACATGGGAAACCTGGAGGGAGTCCCTGGCTCCAGACTTTGGGCTGATCTAGCCCTGGCTTTGCAGCCATTAGGCAAGTAAACCAGAGGATGGAAGATTCTCTGACTCTCGCTCTCTCTTTCTCTCTCTCTTCACCTTCTCCTTCCTGCTCTGTATCTCTACCTAACAAATTTTAAAAATTTTTTGATCATTTTTGGGAGAAAGCATCTTTTTGCAACATCATTTATAAAATTAAGTTTTCTTTCCTTTAGAAGTCTTCAAGCTAATTTATTAGTTAGTAAATAAACATCATATTCCTTTTCAAAAGAATGTGGTTTTTAAACATTTATTTATTCAATATATTGAAAGGTAGACATACCACACAGAAAGAGAGAGACAGAGATTTTCCATCTGCTGGTTCACTCACCAAATGGCCACAATGCCTGTAGGAGGGCATAGACAGGAGCCCAGAGATTCTTCTGTTTCTCTCACTTGGATGCAGGGCCAAAGCACTTGGCTCATCTTCTACTGTTTTCCCATCACATCAGCAGGGATGCTGGATCAAAGTGGAGCAGCCAGCACTCAAAAGAGTGCCAGCCGCAAGGGGGAGACTCACTACAGCACAACTCCCAAAAAGGTAGGTTTGATTTTCTCCTTGCAGAGAGATTCATGTGTGATTTTCTACTGTGAATCAGCTATGGCAATCTTCTGCTTACTAATTGAGCTGATATGGCCGGTGCCGCGGCTCACTAGGCTAATCCTCCGCCTTGCGGCGCCGGCACACGGGGTTCTAGTCCCAGTCGAGGCGCCAGATTCTGTCCCGGTTGCCCCTCTTCCAGGCCAGCTCTCTGCTGTGGCCAGGGAGTGCAGTGGAGGATGGCCCAAGTGCTTGGGCCCTGCACCCCATGGGAGACCAGAATAAGCACCTGGCTCCTGGCTTCAAATCAGCATGGTGGGCCGGCCGCAGTGAGCCGGCTGCGGCGGCCATTGGAGGGTGAACCAACGGCAAAGGAAGACCTTTCTCTCTGTCTCTCTCACTGTCCACTCTGCCTGTCAAAAAAATAAATTAATTAATTAAAAATTAAAAAAAATAATTGAGTTGATAAAAACAGCATAAAGTGCAAATTTCTGGCTATAAAGCATACTCCAAATTCAACTGTTTCCCAACACTATGCCACCTCTACTCTGGTCCAGGACACCACCCTCTCTCTCCTACACCACCAACACAGGCTCTATAAGAGACAGACTGCAGCATGGAGCTGGTGTGCAGATGGAGCATACAGGGTAGAATACGTTTCTCTTGCCATAAGCTTGGGTGGACAGAGCTAAACATCGGTATAGCTTTAAGGAGAAAGCTTTTGAATGAACATTTGCGACTCCTTCATGTAAGTACATTTATTTGTGCTTTCAGGAGTGCAGTCCTAGGATCCCAGTAAAACATGCACCTCTCCGACACCTATCTGCAGAAACTGGGACAACCCTGGTCTCCTCAACTTCACCAGAGGCCTGGCTGCCTCTTTCAGCAGGTGGCTGGTGTGGGACCACTCTCTGTCTCCACCCAAATCCCTCCTGCTACCTTTCTTTCCACCCCATTGTTTCCTCCTATTTGTTTAAGATTTATGTATTTATTTATTTATCTGAAAGGCAGAGTCAGAGAATCTACCATCCACTGGTATATTCGCCAATCTGTGCAACAGCCAGTTAGGTCAGGTTGGAGACAGGAGCCAGGAGCTTAAGACTTGTGCCATCTCCTGCTGCTTTCCCTGGCTCAGTAGCAGGGAGCTGAATCAGAAGTGGAGCAGCCAGGACTCAAACCAGAGGCCAGCACTGCAACAGGCCACTTAACCTCTAAGCGAAGGTCAGCCCCTTGTTTGCCATTTAAATTCTTCCAGAAACCTGGAGCTTCTCATAGAGTGTTTCTTTCTAGGACCCAATTTTATTTTATTTTTTCTAAGATTTATTTATTTATTTATTTGAAAGAGTTACACAGAGAGAGGAGAGGCAGAGATAGAGAGAGGGAGGTCTTCCATCCAGTGGTTCACTCCGCAATGGCTGGAGCTGTGCCAATCCAAAGCCAGGAGCCAGGAGCTTCTGGGTCTCCCACGTGGGTGCAGGGGCCCAAGCACTTGGGCCATCTACTGCTTTCCCAGGCCATAGCAGAGAGTGGGATCAGAAGTGGAGCAGCCAGGTCTTGAACCGGCGTCCATATGGGATGCCAGTGCTTCAGGCCAGGGCATTAACGTGCTGTGCCACAGCACCAGCCTCCAGGACCCCATTTTCATGCAACACAGAACCATTGCCCAGGCTATAGTCTGGGAGAAGCAGTATTTTTTTTTTAATTTATTTATTTATTTGAAAGAGTTACATAGAGAGAGGAGTGGCAGAGAGATAGAGAGAGGTCTCCCTTCTGATGGTTCACTCCTCAATTGGATTCAACAGCCAGAGCTGAACCAATGTGAAGCCAGGAGACAGGAGCTTCTTGCAGGACTCCCACACGGGTGCAGGGGCCCAAGGACTTGGGCCATCTTCCACTGCTATCCCAAGCCACAGCAGAGAGCTGGACAGGAAGTGGAGCAGCCTTGACCCAAACCGGCACCAGTATGGGATGCCGGCTCTCCAGGCCAGGGCATTAACCCTCTGTGCCACAGCCCCAGCCCCAACAAGCAATTTCTGAATGAGCTGTCAGGTGTCTCCCTCTTTCTGGCAGGGTTCCCCAAGGGCCGGCACACACACACCCCACCTTGGCCCCTGGCTTGTCCACAGAGCCCAGTCTGGGCTGCATCCACACATCCAAAGGAAGCAAGACAGAACAAAGACTTGATGTCCTGCAGAGCTGGTTTTATTGAACATTTCTGCACAGCACAGAGGGACAGGAGACGGTCCTTGTATTCCAGTGTCCTCATTAGGACAGGCCCAGACTTCCCCTCCCATTCCAACCCCTCTCAGGAGATCCGCCCTTCTTCATGGATACAGGGAACTCCAGTGGAACTGAAAACAGTCACGGGATTTCAGATTGGGATGAAGAGGAAGCTCAAGCAAGGTGGTCACACTCATCCCTATGGCCAGAGGCTCACAGCTGGTGTCGGGCCGCACTCTGCAGGGAACGGCAAGGTCGTCCTCGGTCAGCGGCCGGCTCTGGACTCGCTGCAGCATCTTGCGGCCTGTGAAGGCAGAGCCCAGGGCTGTGAGTTGTGCTCATGACCAGGGCCCCCGGACAGCCCGAGATCCCCGCAGAGACCTGGTAGGTAGGGAGTTTCCCCAGCACAAGCCTTCCTGGGTGACCCAAAACCCCCTCTCCACTGCCTTCTCCTAAGGGCGACTTTATGCCATCAAAAGGCCTGAGGATGGCAGGAGCCGCGGATCACTAGGCTAATCCTCCGCCTTGCAGCACCAGCACACCGGGTTCTAGTCCTGGTTTGGACAACGGATTCTGACCCGGTTACCCCTCTTCCAGGCCAGCTCTCTGCTATGGCCTGGGAGGGCAGTGGAGGATGGCCCAAGTGCTTGGGCCCTGCACCGCATGGGAGACCAGGAGAAGCACCTGGCTCCTGGCTTTGGATCGGCACAGCACGCCAGCCGTAGCGGCTGCAGACCTCTCACTTCCAACAAATCAGGAGAGCATCAGATTCCCAGTCACTCTCGGAAGTCTCCCAAAACCTCGGACATCATGCAGCTGTGCCAGGACTCCACCACTACCACTCAATCATAGCTCCACCAAGGAGACCTACCTCGGGTTCGAATGCACGAGTCAGGGCTCCCCACGCTGCAGATCATGTCCATCAGCCATTGCCGAGCCCTAGGTGGTCCAACGATGGTGACGCGGGTCTGACCCCTAGCCGTGAACCATGACTCCAACTGAATGAGGGTCTGGCTGTGCACCTCGATGCAGCGAAGGTGGGCATCATTGTGGCCTGTGAGCAGAAGCAGGGAAAGGACATGTAAGCTCCAGCCCCTGGGGAACAGAGGTCTTGGAGGTGGGAGCTGGGACCAGTGGGGTGCAGGGAAAGGCAGTACAGAAGCTGGGAACAGAGCATGGGATGGGGGGAGGTGGGGACAGCGCACACTCACCAAATATCTGCTCCTCCTGCTCCTCTTCCAAGTAAACCACCATCGGAGTATCAAAATTCTCAGGTACCATCCACCACGGCTGCTGGCTGAGGGTGCTCATGGCCATGGCCTCCACGGCTCCCTCCTCACTCAGAACCAGGCAAGGATAGGCAACTGCTCCACACACGACCTAGCAAGTGAAGAAGGGCCCAGGCTGGCGTCATATATAGTCCCTCAGACAACCCCATCTGCCCCACCCTAGAGAATATCCAATCACCGGAGCTCCTCCCATGAAAGTCCTTCAACTCCTGGTCTCCACTCCCTTAATCCTTTCATGCTATACAAGGTGTGGTTATCAGTGGTGCCTTTTCTGATGCCCAGGAAATAGGATTTTTTTTATTCTGATTCAAAGGATTTTGAGTACATCTGCTGGGCACTCAGCACAGAAGGGGCTGAGGGATGGAAAGTGCTGGAGATGGAAGGTTCCAGAATAGGTTCCCTAGAGTTTCAAGTAAAACCTTGACAATAGGGATGACATTTTAGAGCACCCAAGACTGAACCCTTTTTTTTTTTTTAAAGATTTACTTATTGATTTCAAAGAGTCACACAGAGAGCAAGAGACAGAGAGACAGAAAGACAGTGAGGTCTTGCATCCGATGGTTCACTCCCAATTAGCAGCAACGCCTGGAGCTGTGCCGATCCGAAGCCAGGAGAAGGAGCTTCCTCCGGGTCTGCCACACGGGTTCAGGGGTCCAAACACTTGGGCCATCTTCTACTGGCCATTGCAGAGGGCTGGATCGGAAGAGGAGCAGCCAGGACTAGAACCGGCGCCCGTATAGGATGCAAGCGCTTCAGGTCAGGGCTTTAAAACACAGTGCCACAGCACCACATCGCCAGTCCCCCAAGACTGCATCTTGAGAAAGCACCGCCCCACCATGAGATTCTGACTGAAACTATGATCTAAACTCAGACAATAATAATAATAACAATAACAATAATATTTACTGCATCCCACTTGGCAGAACATAGAAACTCCCTAGCATGATCAGTCAAGCTTAAAACAGCCTGGGGGCCAACATTGTGGCTTTCTCTCTAAGGGGATAAAGCCGCCACCTGCCGTGCCAGCATCCCAATGGGCCCCACTTGTACCCAGCTTTCTCCTTTCGAATCCGGCTCTCTGCTGTGGCCGGCGAAAGCAGCAGAAGATGGCCCATGTTCTGGGCCCCTTCTGCTCATGTGGGAGACCTGGATGGAGTTCCAGGCTCCTGACTTCCGATTAGCCCAACCCAGACCCACTCATTGCAAACACCTGGGAAGTGAAGAGGCAGGAAAAGGATCTCTCCTCTCTCTCCAACTTTTCCCAGCCTCATCCTATAACTTAGCCTTCCAAATAAATAAACTTTTCTTTTAAAAAAAATCAATTGAAGGGAGAGCAGCACTGAGGTGTAAGTTAAGCCTCCTTGTGCATTGCAGCCATCCTATATGGGTGCTGGTTCAAATCTCAGCTGCTCCACTTCCAGTCCAGCTCCCTGCTAATGCTCCTGGAAAAGCAATGGAAAATGGCCCTAGCACTTGATTCCCTGTACCCACATGGGAGACCTGGAGGAGGCTCCTGGCTTCTTGCTTTGAGCTGGTCTAGTGCTGGCATTTGCAGCCCCTTGGCGAGTGAACCACAGGATGGAGTATTCTCCCTGCCCTTTCTCTCTCTCTCTCTCTTCTTTTTTTAATTTAATTTAATTTTTTTTTTTTTTTTTTGACAGGCAGAGTGGACAGTGAGAGAGAGAGACAGAGAGAAAGGTCTTCCTTTGCCGTTGGTTCACCTTCCAATGGCCGCTGCGGCCGGCGCACTGCGCTGATGCGAAGCCAGGAGCCAGGTACTTCTCCTGGTCTCCCATGGGGTGCAGGGCCCAAGTACTTGGGCCATCCTCCACTGTACTCCCTGGCCGCAGCAGAGAGCTGGCCTGGAAGAGGGGCAACCGGGACAGAATCCGGCACCCCGACCGGGACTAGAACCCGGTGTGCGGGCGCCGCAAGGCAGAGGATTAGCCTAGTGATCCGCGGTGCCGGCCCTCTCTCTTCTTTCTCTCTCTTCATCTTCTCCTTCATGTTCTGTAGCTCTGTCTATCAAATAAAAATTTAATCATTATTGAAGAAAATATCTTTTTTCAAGTGTCTTTGTAAAATTAAGTTTGTCTTCTCCTGTAGAAGTCCTCAAGCTAATTGTTAATTAGGAAACAAACATGGTATTCCCTGACAACAGAATGAGGTTTTTAAATATTTATTTATTTGGGGCTGACACTGTGGCTCAGCGGGTTAAAGCCCTGGCCTGAAGCACCAGCATCCCATATGGTCACCAGTTCTAGTCCCAGCTGCTCCACTTCTGATCCAGCTCTCCTCTATGGCCTGGGAAAGCAGTAGAAGATGGCCCAAGTTCTTGGGCTCCTGCACCCACCTGGGAGACCCGGAAGAAGCTTTTGGCTCTTGGCTTCAGTCCACGCAGCTCTGGCCGTTCCGGCAATCTGGGGAGTGAACCAGCAGATGGAAGACTCTTTCTCTGTCTCTACCTCTGTCTGTAACTCTGTCTTTCAAATAAATGTAATAATTTTTTAAAACAATGAAAAATAATTATTTATTTACAATTTATTTGAAAAGCCAGGCATACTACGAACACACACAGAGAGAGACAGACAGACAGACAGACAGAATGATTTCCATCTGCTGGTTCACTCTCCAAATGGCCACAAGGATGTATGAGGTCATAGAAAGGAGCCCGTAGCTTGTTCTGTTTCTCCCACATGGATGCAGGGGCCCGGCCACAGCGTGCCGGCCACAGCAGCCATTGGAGGGTGAACCAATGGAAAAAGGAAGACCTTTCTGTCTGTCTCTCTCTCTCTCTCTCTCTCACTGTCCACTCTGCCTGTCCAAAAAAAAAAAAAAAAAAAGAGAGAGAGAGAGAGAGACTGCTACATGGGAGCTTATGTGCAGATGTTGCATCTCTTGCCATAAGCTTGGGTCCACAGAGCTAAACATCGGTCTAGCTTTAAGGACAAAGCTTTTGAATGGAAATTTGTGAATCCTTCATATAAATACACTTATTTATGCTGTGAGGAGTACAGTCCTTTGCTCCCAGAAAAACGTGCCCCCTCTCCAACCCCTATCTGTGCAGAAACTGGGACAACCCTGGCTACCTCAAGTTCACGAGTGCTCTGGCTGCCTCTTTCATCAGATGGCTGGTGTGGGACCACGCTCTGTCTCCACCCAGATCCCTCCTGCTACCTTCCCACCCTCCCCATTTGTTTCCTTCTATTTGATTAAGATTCCTTTCTTTCTTTCTTTCTTTATCTATCTATCTATCCATCTGAAAGGCAGAGTAGAGTCAGAGAGAATCTACCATCCACTGGCTCACTTGCCAAATGGGGGCAACAGCCAGGGATAGGCCAAGTGAACACAGGAGCCAGGAACTGAAGAATTGTGCCATCTTCTGCAACTTTCTCAGGCACAGTAGCAGGGAGCTGAATCAGAACTGGAGCAGCCAGGTACCCAGATCTCAGACCCCAACGGTACTTCCAGGCTCCGAAAAACTGTGCAAAACAATGCACATCAAAACCTTTATAGAACACAGAGCTGACTTCATTGGATAAACACGCATAACATGAGAGGGACGGGGGTATCTAGAATTCAAACATCAGGATCCTCTCCCAGCTCAGCTTCTCATGGAGATTTAGGAAGCCTTAGTGTAAGTTCCTGTATTTCTTGCTGGAAGAACCCTTAACACATTCTCCCAGAAAACCGCCCTTTCCCCCTAGCTCGGCCTTCTGGTCGCAGGGACAGGGCCTGGCTGCCGACCTCACCTTCAGTCTCCATCTGGACCCCTCTTACTACCTTCCCCTTGTCCCTACTTGTTGGCACTGGAAGATAATGTCTGGAGTCCTGGGCCCCTGGCAGGGTTCCCACGTGCTCAGGACTCCCCTCTGCAATCTGCTCAGAGCAGACTGTCCAGGGCCCAGGCTGAGAGAAGCAGTCTCTGGAAGTGCTGTCCGCTGCTGCTCTGTCCCTGGGCTGGGCTTTCCCACAGTCACACAGGTACCCAGATCTCAGCACCCAACTGCCCACAGAGCCCCTCCAGGCTTTGAAAAACTGCAAAATAAGGCACATCAGAGCCGTTATAGAACACACAACTGACTTTATTGGATAAACACGCATAACGAGAGAGGGACGGGGAGGGGGAAATAGAATACAAACATCAGGATCTTCTCTCCCAGCTCAGCTTCTCATGGGCCATCAGTCCTCACGATGGATCGAGTGAATTCCTTGGAGTCAAAACCAACCGAACCGAGGCAGAGGGGAAGCCGGCGGGAGCCCGAGAGAGATGTTCCCACGCATCCTGGTGGCCAGAGACAGGTCGCCCGTGCTGGGCTGCACTCGGAAGCAGCTGGTCAGGTCCTCCTGGGTCAGTGGCTGGCTCCGCACACGATGCAGCATATCGCGGCCTGTGGAGGGAATGTCAGAGCTGGGGAGGACCTCCGCCAAGCAGGCCAGGACCAGCACAGGGGCACTGCTGAAGAGCGAATCACCCTGGCCCAGGCCTTCCCTGTGACCCTATGCCTCCTCCCCAATATGTTCTCCTCCTCAGTGACCTCTGGCCACATAAATATCCTTGGCTGCTGGCCCCTTCCCTCCCATGACTCAGGTGACAATCAGGAGTCCCAGTCACCTAGTGATTCTTCAACAACAGATGACAGCATCCATTTCTGTTAGAATCCTGTCTTAAAGACTTCATACAGGACTGGCATTGCTGCAATGCAGTGTAAGCCATAATCTGCAGTGCCGGCAATGAGAATGCGTTCAAGTGCTGCATGCTCAACCCCAAATCAGCTCTCTGAAAACGCACCAGGGGAAGCAGAGGAAGATGGCCCAAGTCCTTGGGTGCCTGCACCCAGAGGGGAGACCTGAATGGAGTTCCAGGATCTTGGTTTCCAATTTTCCCAACTCTGGCCTTGCCACCATTTGAGGATTGGAATAGAAGATAGAAGTTTAATCACTCTCTCTCCACCTCTCTCTGTGTGTGTCACTCACTGCACCTCATTCTAATTCTCCCATTCAATTAAAAAAAAAAATCCTTTGCTGGCATCAAGGCACAGAGTGTTATCTGCTGTATGCAATGACAGAATCACATAACAGCACAGGTGGAGCACTGGCTGCTCCACTTCTGATCCAGTTCCCACCTATGTGCTGGGGAGGGCAGCAGAGGAGGGACCAAGTGCTTGGATCCTGACCACCCAGGTTGTGGACTCAGAAGTTCCTGGCTCCTGACATTTGCTTGTCCCAGCCTTGACCACTGCAGCCATTTGCAGACTTAATTAACTGATGAAGATCGATCTCTCTCTCTCCCTCCTTTCATTTTCTGTCTTGCAAATGTAATACTTCTTTACAAAATCAAACACCCTAACTATAATTATACCAGGAACACTGACCTTGGTCCTGCTGGTAGGGGTCCCAGTTCCCCAGGCTCCAGATCATCTCCATCAGCCATTGCCGAGCCCTTGGTGGCCCAACGACAGTGACGCGGGTCTGACCCGTAGCCGTGAACCATGACTCCAACTGAATGAGGGTCTGGCTGTGCACCTCGATGCAGCGAAGGTGGGCGTCACTGTGGCCTGTGAGCAGAAGCAGGGAAAGGACATGTAAGCTCCAGCCCCTGGGGAACGGAGGTCTTGGAGGTGGGAGCTGGGACCAGTGGGGTGCAGGGAAAGGCAGTACAGAAGCTGGGAACAGAGCATGGGATGGGGGGAGGTGGGGACAGCGCACACTCACCAAATATCTGCTCCTCCTGCTCCTCTTCCAAGTAAACCACCATCGGAGCATCAAAATTCTCAGGCACCATCCACCACGGCTGCTGGCTGAGGGTGCTCATGGCCATGGCCTCCACGGCTCTCTCCTCACTCAGAACCAGGCAAGGATAGGCAACTGCTCCACACACCACCTAGCAAGTGAAGAAGGGCCCAGGCCGGCGTCATATATAGTCCCTCAGACAACCCTATCTGCCCCACCCTAGAGAATATCCAATCACCGGAGCTCCTCCCAAAAACTCCTTCAATTCGTGGTCTCCACTCCCTTAATCCTTTCATGCCATACAAGGTGTAGTTATCAGTGGTGCTTTTCTGATGCCCAGGAAAAAGTTTTTTTTTTTTTTAATTCTAATTCAAAGGATTTTGAGTACATCTGCTGGGCACTCAGCACAGAAGAGGCTGAGGGATGGAAAGTGCTGGAGATAGAAGGTTCCAGAATAGGTTCCCTAGAGTTTGAAGTAACACCTTGACAGTAGGGGCTCCATTTTAGACTACGCGAGACTGCATCTTGAGAAAGCACTCCCCCTCTCCCACCATGAGAATCTGGTCTGAAATATGATCTAAAACTTAGACAATAACAGTATTCGTAAATAACAGGATACCGCATCCCACTTCACAGAGCATAGAAACTCCCTATGTGATTGTCCAAGCTTAAAACTGATATGCTTGGGGCCAGCACTCTGACCTCACGGGTAAAGCCACCTCCTACAAGTTGTCATCCCTTAAGGGCGTCAGTTGGAATCCTGGCTGCTCCACTTTTGATCCAACTCTGCTATGCCTGGGAAATCAGTGGAAGATGGCCCAGTTCTTCGACCCTGCACCCACCTTAGAGACCTGGAAAAAGCTTCCGGCTTCTTCCTTGCCCTGCCATGATCATTGTGGCTCTGGGGGATGAGCCAGCCGATGAAAGACTTCCTGTTCCAATTGCCTCTTCCTCTCTGTAACTCTTCCTTTCAAAATCAATGAATAAATCTAAAAAATATAAATAAAGCAAAGGCTTTACTTGATTTAATATTTTGATTGTAATTTGTCGGTTGTCAAGATTGTAATTGACATTAGTTTCTCATAGGGCTTAAGTTAGCTTGACCCTCGTAACCATGTATCCCCCATCCCCTCCTTGTAGTTTTTGCTTTTATAAAGCCTGCTGATTTGAGCCTCAAGATCAAGAGCCTTTAGGGCATGTGCCTGTTCTCCAAGACCAGCAATAAAGGACCATCGGGACGGCGCCACAGCTCAATAGGCTAATCCTCTGCCTTGCGGCGCCAGCACACCGGGTTCTAGTCTCGGTCGGGGCACCAGATTCTGTCCCGGTTGCCCCTCTTCCAGGCCAGCTCTCTGCTGTGGCCCGGGAGTGCAGTGGAGGATGGACCAAGTGCTTGGGCCATGCACCCCATGGGAGACCAGAAGAAGCACCTGGCTCCTGGCTTCGGAACAGCGCAGTGCGCCGGCAGCAGCGCACCTGCCGTGGCAGCCATTGGAGAGTGAACCAAAGGCAAAGGAAGACCTTTCTCTCTGTCTCTCTCTCTCACTGTCCACTCTGCCTGTCAAAAAAAAAAGGACCATCAAAAAAATTTTTTTTATTTATTTGACAGGTACATTTAGATAATGAGAGAGAAAGAGACAGACAGAGAGAAAGGTCTTCCTTCCATTGGTTCACCCCCAAAATGGGCGCTACGGCCAGCACTGCACCAATCCGAAGCCAGGAGCCAGGTGCTTCCTCCTGGTCTCCCACGCAAGTGCAGGCACCCAATCACTTGGGCCATCCTCCACTGCCTTCCCGGGCCACAGCAGGGAGCTGGACTGGAAGAGGAGCAACCAGGACTAGAACCCGGAGCCCATATGGGAATCCGACGCTGCAGGCAAAGAATTAGCCAAGTGAGCCACGGCGCCAGCCCCAGGCCCATCAGATGTTATCAGTGTGTGGTGCTCCTCTCTGCACTTGCTCTGTACTACAATTTAGGCAAATACAGCAGCCTTCAGATGACTACACATGTGCAGTCCAGCAAAGCTGGGGTTATGTAGTACCCTGCAGCAAGACAGAGCAGACACAGGGCCAGCACTGTGGGATATCAGGGAAAGCTGCCGCCTGCAGTGCCGGCATCCCACATGGGCACTGGATCGAGTCCCGGCTGCTCCACCTCCAATCCAGCTCTCTGCTATGGCCTGGGAAAGCAGTCAGTGATGGCCCAGGTCCTTCTGAATACATTAAAATGTACTGTATATGGTGAAATCATTGTCTTCCCATTCAATTATCATTTATAGTCCTTGCCTATATTCCTGTGGAACCAGCATCTTTCTTTGTTTTTAACTGGTTAAGTTTTTTATTTGGTTGAAATTATGCCCTCAACTGTAATGTAAGTGAAAAACACACCACAAAAGAAAAACAGAGAGAGCGAGAGAGAGAGAGAATGGGTGAGAGGGCTGGAAGGAGAAAGGGCCAGAGATGAAAGAGCGAATTTTATTAAATTCTTATAATTTTATTTATGAACCTTATTGACTCTGCTAAACTAAAAAGGACCAGGCATCTGACTTTGCCTGTTTCCAAGTGTTCCTGGGTTGTTTGCTGTTCCATCCCACTGTTATTGAATTTGAGGGGATTCTTGGCTAAGGAAAAGAAAATTTATAAATAGAATACTACTTTGCTTCTCCTTGACAGGCAAAAACGAACAAACAAACAAACCTGTAACATTGGAAAACATTTAAAAATGGCACCTGTATTATACAAGAAGTTTCACTTTCTATTTGAGAAACCCGTTCTTCTTAGCTTTGCATACATCTTAATATTCACCTTCACAGATATTGCCTGAAATAAAGCAACCATCTTACATGATAAAGTTTTGAAAAATCAGATTCCATGTGGATAGAAATGTTTAGAAAATAGCAAACCACTCCTTAATTTTTTTCATGCATAATAATGAAAACAGGCTCTCCAATTACAGCACAGCTACAAACACAGCCAAGGGTTGGGGTCGGCACCCTGGCTCACTTGGTTAATGCTCCGCCTGTGGCACTGGCATCCCATATGGGCACCAGGTTCTTGTCCTGGTTGCTTCTCTTCCAGTCCAGCTCTCTGTTGTGACCCGGGAGGGCAGTGGAGGATGGCCCAAGTGCCTGGGCCCCTGTACACGCATGGGAGACCAGGAGCAGGCACCTGGCTCCTGGCTTCAGATCGGCGTAGCTCTGGCTATAGCGGCCATTTGGGGGGTGAACCAACGGAAGGAAGACCCTTCTCTCTGTCTCTCTCTCACTGACTAACGCTATCTGTCAAATAAAACAGAAAAAAAAAAAAAACCCACAGGCCAGAGAGAGAGAAGCAGAGAGAGAGAGAGGTCACCTCTGGGTCACTCCCCAATTGGCTGCAAAGGCCAGAGCTGAGCTGATCCAAAGCCAGGAGCCAGCATCTTCCTCCGGGTCTTCCCAGGCAGGTGCAGGGGCCCAAGGACTTGGGCCATCCTCCACTGCTTTCCCAGGCAATAGCAGAGAGCTGGATTGGAAGTGGAGCAAGTGGGTCTCGAAGCGGCACCCATGTGGGATGATGGCACTGCAGGCAGCGGCTTTACTCACCACACCACAATGCCAGTCCCCTCCTTGTTATTTTTCATCACTTTCAACCTTCTCTATGAATTCTACATAACTTCAACCATAACTGTGGATAATCCCATCCAATCACATATTTCCAGCCTAGATTTCCCTCCTGATTTAGGCTCTATCTGTCTTCACTTGCGTTCAGAGTCACTTCCAAAATCCCAGATTAAAAGGATCTGAACACAGGAATAACTCCCTCATGTTATATTTCTGGATTCTCATAGCACACTACACATAGGCCCTCAATATTTTTTTAAAGAAGTATTTCATTGATTTGAAAGGAAGCATTATAGAGAGACAGACAGAAAGAGAGAGAGAGACCTTCATTCTGCTGGTTCACCCCCAAATGGCCACAATGACTGGGTCTGGGCCAGGCCAAGTCAGAAGCCAGGGCTTTCGTCCTGGCCTCCCATGAGGGTGCAGGAGCCCAAGCACTTGACTTTTTTCCACTGCCTCCCAGGCACAGTAGCAGTGAGCTAGATTGGAGGTGGAGCAGACAGGATTCCAAAACCACCACACGGGATGCCAGTGAGGACACAACATAATGCCTGGCCCTCAATGTTGTAATGAATGAGCGTTCCCTGTTCCTGCTCGGCCTTGGATTCAGCTTTCAACAACTCTCAGCCTCACTTTGAAGCCTGCTCGGTCAAGAGGTGACAGTGGGCACCAGCTGCATTCACATGGTGTCACTAATTCCATGCTACTTTCCCAGAGTTCTTGTACTTCCCAAAGCAGCCTGGGAAGACATCAGTTAATACCAAACAACCAACCAGGGGTCTTGTTTCTGCAGGACTAGAGGAGGCATCCTTCACACAGTACCACCCTGGTCCCACCTGGGCCTCTCCACCCTTGACCTCTGTGTGAGCCCCGTCTCCCAGAAACAGTGGCTCAGACCCCACACACGACACCCAACCCTAGACCTTGCCTATGCATCAGGAAGACCTCCCTCAAATGTCACTTAGACTCAGGATACAAAGGGTGAATTAGAATAAAAATAAAGGGGGCCAGCACGTGTCTCACTTGGTAGAGTCTCCAGCATCCCACATGGTCACCAGGTTCTAATCCCAGTTGCTCCTCTCCAGTCCAGCTCTCGGCTGTGGCCTGGGAGTGCAGTGGAGGATGGCCAAAGTCCTTGGGCCCTGCACCCGCATGGGAGACCAGGAAGATGCACCTGACTCCTGGCTTCTGATCCCCACAGTGCCAGCCATAGTGGCCATTTGGGGAGTGAACCAATGGAAGAGCTTTCTCTAGGTCTCTCTCTCTCACTGTCTATGACTCGACCAGTCCAAAAAAAAAAAAAAAAAAAAAAAACCATAAATAAAAAGCATTTTCCTGGGCATCAGAAAGGGCACCACTGATGACTGCACCTAGTTCATAGGATGAAAGGATTAAGGGAGTGGAGACCACGAATTGAAGGACTTCTGGGGAGGAGCTCCGGTGATTGGATATTCTCTAGGGTGGGGCAGATGGGGTTGTCTGAGGGACTATATATGACGCCGGCCTGGGCCCTTCTTCACTTGCTAGGTCGTGTGTGGAGCAGTTGCCTATCCTTGCCTGGTTCTGAGTGAGGAGGGAGCCGTGGAGGCCATGGCCACGAGCACCCTCAGCCAGCAGCCGTGGTGGATGGTGCCTGAGAATTTTGATACTCCGATGGTGGTTTACTTGGAAGAGGAGCAGGAGGAGCAGATATTTGGTGAGTGTGCGCTGTCCCCACCTCCCCCCATCCCATGCTCTGTTCCCAGCTTCTGTACTGCCTTTCCCTGCACCCCACTGGTCCCAGCTCCCACCTCCAAGACCTCCGTTCCCCAGGGGCTGGAGCTTACATGTCCTTTCCCTGCTTCTACTCACAGGCCACAATGACGCCCACCTTCGCTGCATCGAGGTGCACAGCCAGACCCTCATTCAGCTGGAGTCATGGTTCACGGCTACGGGTCAGACCCGCGTCACTGTCGTTGGACCACCTAGGGCTCGGCAATGGCTGATGGACATGATCTGGAGCCTGGGGAACTGGGACCCCTACCAGCAGGACCAAGGTCAGTGTTCCTGGTATAATTATAGTTGTGGTGTTTGAATTTTTTAAAGATGTATGATATTTGAAACAGAGAGAGAGAAGGGAGAGAGAGAGAGAGAGATCTCATCAGTAGGTTAATTTTGCAAAAGCTGCAATACTCAAGGCTGGGACAGGTGAATGTCAGGAGCCAGGAGCTCCTTCTGAGTACAACCCGGGTGGTCAGGATCCAAGCACTGGTCCCTCGTCTGCTGTTCTCCCCAGCACATAAGAGTCAGCTGGATCAGAAGAGGAGCTTGGGCCGGCGCTGCAGTGCAGTGGGTTGATCCTCTGCCTGTGGTGACTGCAACTCAAGTTGGCACCACTTCTAGTCCCAGCTATTCCTCTTTGATCCAGCTCTCTGCTGTGGCCTGGGAGAGCAGTGGAAGATGACCTGGGTGTTTGGACCCCTGCACCCACATGGAGAACCGGGAGGAAGCTCCTAGCTCCTGGATATGGATCGGTGCAGCTCCAGCCATTGCACCATCTGGGGAGTGAACCAGCGGAGGGAGGACCTTTTTCTGTCTTCCTCTCCCTGTCTGTGACTCTATCTCTCAAACAAGTAAATCTTAAAGTAAGAAGTGGAGCAGCTGGTGCTCCATCTGTTGCCCCTATGGGATGCTGGCATCGCAGACAGCAGATAACCCTCTACGCCATGATGCCAGCCGTTTTTTTTTTCTTTAAAAATTTTTTTTTATTTATGTGAAAGGAAGAATTAGAGTGAGGGACACTGAGTGACACACAGAGAGATGTATATATATATATAGAGAGAGTGATCTTCCACCTGCCTTTCCACGCAGTGGTGGAATATTCCCTAGGGTGGGTCAGATGGTGGCAAGACCAAGGCTGGGAAAATTGGAAACCACAGTCCTGGAACTCCATCCAGCTCGCCCATATGGGTGCAGGCACCCATGGATTGGGGCCATCTACCTCTGTTTCCCTGGTTCATTATAGAGAACTAATTTGGGGGTGGAGCATCTGGGACTTGAACCCACTCTCCTATGGGATGCCGGCATTGTAGGTCATGGCTTAAACTGCATTGCAGCAA
This sequence comes from Oryctolagus cuniculus, assembly GCF_051225735.1. Taxonomy (NCBI): domain Eukaryota; kingdom Metazoa; phylum Chordata; class Mammalia; order Lagomorpha; family Leporidae; genus Oryctolagus; species Oryctolagus cuniculus. The sequence continues at coordinate 99,146,412 of NC_142871.1, read as the reverse complement.
TGCCAGTCCTGTAGTGAGGTCTTTAAGACAGGATTCTAACAGAAATGGAGGCTGTCATCTGTTGTTGAAGAATCGCTTTGGTGACTGGGACTCCTGATTGTCCCCAGACTCCTTGGCAGGGAAAAGGCCAGCAGCCAAGGTCATTTATGTGGCCAGAGGTCACTGAGGAGGAGAACATACTGGGGAGGAGGCATAGGGTCACAGGGAAGGCCTGGGCCAGGGTGATTCGCTCTTCAGCAGTGTCCCTGTGCTGGTCCTGGCCTGCTTGGCGGAGGTCCTCCCCAGCTCTGACATTCCCTCCACAGGCCGCGATATGCTGCATCGTGTGCGGAGCCAGCCACTGACCCAGGAGGACCTGACCAGCTGGTTCTGAGTGCAGCCCAGCACGGGCGACCTGTCCCTGGCCACCAGGATGAGTGGGAACATCTCTCTCGGGCTCCCGCCGGCTTCCCCTCTGCCTCGGTTCGGTTGTTTTTGACTCAAGGAATTCACTCGATCCATCGTGAGGACTGATGGTCCATGAGAAGCTGAGCTGGGAGAGAAGATCCTGATGTTTGAATTCTAGGCCCCCCTCATCCCTCTCGTTATGCGTGTTTATCCAATAAAGTCAGTTGTATATTCCATAATGGCTCCAGTGTGTGTTATTTTGGACAGTTTTTCGAGCCTGGAAGGGGTTTCTGTGGGCAGTTGGGTGCTGACATCTGGGTACCTGGCTGCTCCACTTTGGATTCAGCTCCCTGCTACTGTGCTCAGAAAGCAGCAGGAGATGGCACAAGTCTTCAGCTCCTGGCTCCTGTCTTTAACCTGTCCCAACCCTGGCTGTTGCCCCCACTTGCTGAGTGAGCAGCTAGATTGTAGATTCTCTCTCTCAGACTCTGCCTTTCACAAAAATAAATCAATCTTAAACAAATAGAAACAATGGGGAGGAAGGGAAGGTAGCAGGAGGGATCTGGGTGGAGACAGAGAGTGGTCCCACAAGAGCCACCTGATGAAAGGTCAGCCAGGCCACCTGGTGGAAGGCGTTTCCCCAGCACAAGCCTTCCTGGGTGACCCATGACCCCCTCTCCACTGCCTTCTCCCTACGGCACTTTATGCCACCAAAAGGCCTGAGGTGCCAGATCTCTCAAACCCAAAGGACTCAGGTGAGCATCAGATTCCCAGTCACCCAAGGATTCTCCCTCAGCAAGGACACCATGCACCTGTGCCAGGACCCCACCACTACCACTCAATCACAGTTCCACAAGGAGACCTACCTCAGGCCCAAATGTATATCATGTCCATCAGACACTGCTGGGCCAACAACGGTGACAAGGGTCTGACCCGTGGCCATGTACCACGACTCCAGCTGAAGGAGGTCTGGCTGCACCTCGATGCAGCGAAGGTGGGCGTCACTGTGGCCTGTGTGCAGAGGAAGTGCAAAGGGCTGTGTAAACCAGCAGCACCTGGGGGATAGAGAGGTGGCCATGGGGAACCTGGGCCAGAAGGGATGGGAGGTAGGGAGGGCTGCACTCCCTGATGGGGGAGCTCCACCCAAGTAATGCTGCCCTCATCTTCATCCTGCCATCCCAAGCTTGCTTTCTAATCACTGCTGGCCTTTGGGATGCCCAGGAAGCAAACTTTCTTCCCTCTAATTGCAAAGGACCCAGGCCAGCATCATATATTGTCCCTCAGACATCCCCATCTGACCCACCCTAGAGAATATCCAGTCACCAGAGCTCCTCCCAAGAAAGTCCTCCAAGTCATGATCTCTACTCCCTTAATCCTTTCATGTCATATAAGGTGTAGTTATCAGTGGTGCCCTTTCTGATGCCCAGGAAGAAAATTTTTTTAATTCTAATTCAAAGCATTTTGAGTACATCTGCTGAGTACTCACCACAGAACTGACTGAAGAATGGAAAGTGCTGGAGATGGAAGGTGCCAGAATAGGCTCCCTAGAGTTTGAAGTAACACCTTGATAGTAGAGATTCCATTTAAGGCTCTCAAGACTGCATTTAAAAATATATATATTTATTAATTTATTTGAAAGAGTTATACAGAGAGAGAGAAAAAAGAGAGAGAGAGAGATCTTCCATCCGATGGTTCACTTCCCAATTGGCCACAACTGCCGGAACTGCACCCATCTGAAGCCAGGAGGCCGGAGCTCCCTCCGGGTCTCCCACGTGGGTGCAGAGACCCAAGCACTTGGGCCATCCTCTGCTGCTTTCCCAGGCTATTGCAGATAGCCATATTGGAAGGGGAGCAGCCAGGACTAGAACCTGCACCCATATGGGATGCCTGCGCCTCAGGCCAGGGCTTTAACCCGCAGCACCACAACGCAGGCCCCCCCAAGACTGCATCTTGAGAAAGCACCGCCTCACCATGAGATTCTGGTCTGAAACTATGATCTAAACTCAGGAAACTCCCTAGCATGATCACTCAAGTTTAAAACAGATAGCCTAGTTGCACACATTGTGGCTTTCTCCCTAAGGGGATGAAGCCGCCGCCTGACACGCAAGCATCCCACCTGGGCCACAGTTGTTTCTGGCTGCTCTCCTTCTAATCCAGCTCTCTGCTATGCCTTGGGAAAGCAGCAGAACATGGCGCACGTTCTGGGCCCCTTCTGCTCAGGTGGGAGACCTGGATGGAGTTCCAGGCTCCTGGCTTCCGCTTAGCCCAACCCAGACCCACTCATTGCAAACACCTGGGGAGTGAAGTGGCAGGAAAAGGATCTCTCCTCTCTCTCCAACGATTCCCAGCCTCAACCTATAACTTTGCCTTCCAAATAAATAAACTTTTCTTTAAAAAAAAAATCAATGGGGGTGGGATTAGCACTGAGGTGTAAATTAAGCCTCCTTGTGCATTGCAGCCATCCTATCTGGGTGCTGGTTCAAATCTCAGCTGCTCCACTTCCAGTCCAGCTCCCTGCTAATGCTCCTGGGAAAGTAGGGGAGGATTGCCCAAGCGCTTGGTTCCCTGTACCCTCATGGGAGACCTGGAGGAGGCTCCTGCCTCCTGGCTTTGAGCTGGTCTAGCGCTGGCATTTGCAGCCCCTTGGCGAGTGAACCACAGGATGGAGTATTCTCTCTCTCTCTCTCTCTCTCTCTCTCCTTCATCTTCATCTGATTCTGTAACTCTGCCTATCAAAATAAAAAAACTGTTAGCCATTTTTGGGAGAAAGCATACTTTTGCAAGTGTCTTTTGTAAAATTAAATATTATTCTCCTTTAGAAGTCCTCAAGTTAATTTGTTAATTAGGAAACAAACATGGTATTCCCTGACAACAGAATGAGGTTTTTAAATATTTATTTATTTGGGGCTGGCACATTGGCGCTGTCAGTTAAAGCCCTGCCCTGAAGCACCAGCATCCCTTATGGACAGCGGTACTAGTCCCAGCTGCTCCTCTTCTGACCCAGCTCTCTGCTACGGCCTGGGAAAGCAGTAGAAGATGGCCCAAGACTTGGGCCTCTGCACCCATCTAGCAGACCCAAAAGAAGCTCCTGGCTCCTGGCTTTAGATCGGCACAGCTCCGGCCATTGCAGCCATCTGTGGAGTAAACCAACGGATGGAAGACATCTCTCTGTCTCTACCTCTCTCTGTAACTCTGTCTTTCAAACAAATAAAATAATTCTTTTTAAAAAATAAGGCCATTAAAGGAGCCTGGAACTTCTTCTGTTTCTCTTACATGGATGCAGGGCCCAAACCACTTGGCTCAACTTCTACTGCTTTCCCAGGCACATCAGCAGGGATGCTGGATCAGAAGTGGAGCAGCCATCACTCAAAAGGGTGCCCATGGGGGAAGCAGCCTCGCAGGTAGAGACATACACAACACTCCCAGAAAGGATGGTTTGATTTCCTCCTGCCGGGAGACTCAGGAGTGATTTTCTGCTATGAATCAGCTATCGCAATCTTCTGTGTGGTAATTGACCCTAAAAAAAAACACACAATGTCCAAAGTTACTGGCTACAAAACATACTCCAAAATTAACTGCATCCCAACACTTGTGCCTCCTTCACACTTGTCCAGGACACCACCCTCTCTCTCCTACACCACCAACACAGGCTCTATAAGAGACAGACTGCAGCATGGGAGCTGGTGTGCAGATGGAGCATACAGGGTAGAATACGTTTCTCTTGCCATAAGCTTGGTAGACAGAGCTAAACATCGGTCTATCTTTAAGGAGAAAGTTTTGAATGGACGTTTGTGACTCCTTCGTAAGTACATTTATTTATGCTTTGAGGAGGACAGTCCTTTGCTCCCTGAAAAACGTGCCCCATCTCCAACCCCTATCTGTGCCGAAACTGGGACAACCCTGGTGTCCTCAACTTCACCAGAGGCCTGGCTGCCTCTTTCATCAGGTGGCTGGTGTGGGACCACTCTCTGTCTCCACCCAGATCCCTCCTGCTATCTTCCCTTCCTCCCCATTGTTTCCTCCTATTTGTTTAAGATTTATTTATTTATTTATTTATTTATCTGAAAGGCAGAGTCAGAGAGAGAAGCTATCATCCACTGGCTCACTTGCCAAGTGGGGGCAACAGCCAGGGTTAGGTCAGGTTGGAGACAGGAGCCTGGAGCTGAAGACTTGTGCCATCTCCTGCTGCTTTCTTTCACACAGTAGCAGGGAGCTGAACCAGAAGTGGAGCAACCAGCACCCACCAGAGGCCAGCGATGCAACAGGCCACTTAACCTCTAAGCGAAGGCCAGCCCCTTGTTTGCCATTTAAATTCTTCCAGAAACCTGGAGCTTCTCATACAGTGTTTCTTTACAGGACCCCATTTTCACACAACTCAGAACAATTGCCCAGGCTGTAGTCTGGGAAAAGCAGTTTTTTTGGTTTGTTTGTTTGTTTTTTTGTTTTTTTTTTTTTCAAAGATCTATTTAATTATTTGAAAGTCAGAGTTATAGAGAGACAGGAGAGGCAGAGAGATAGAGAGAGGTCTCCCTTCCGATGGTTCACTCCCCAATTGGCTTCAACAGCCAGAGCAGAGCCAATGTAAAGCCAGGAGACAGGAGCTTCTTGCAGGACTCCCACAGGGGTGCAGGGGCCCAAGGACTTGGACCATCTTCTACTGCTATCCCAAGCCACACAGAGAGCTAGACAGGAAGTGGAGCAGCCTTGACCCAAACCGGCACCAGTATGGGATGCCGGCTCTCCAGGCCAGGGCATTAACCCTCTGTGCCACAGCCCCAGCCCCAACAAGCAGTTTCTGAATGAGCTGTCAGGTGTCTCCCTCTTCCTGGCAGGGTTCCCCAAGGGCCGGCACACACACCCCCACCTTGGCCCCTGGCTTGTCCTCAGAGCCCAGGCAGGGCTGCATCCACACGTCCAAAGGCAGGAAGACAGAACAAAGACTTGATGTCCTGCAGGGCTGGTTTTATTGAACATTTCTGCACAGCACAGAGGGACAGGAGACGGTCCTTGTATTCCAGTGTCCTCATTAGGACAGGCCCAGACTTCCCCTCCCATTTCAGCCCCTCTCAGGAGATCCGCCCTTCTTCATGGATACAGGGAACTCCAGTGGATCCCAAAATGTTCACGGGATTTGAATGAGGGGTGAGGAGGAAGCTCAAGCAGGGTGGTCACACTCATCCCTATGGCCTGAGGCTCACAGCTGGTGTCGGGCCACACTCTGCAGGGAACGGCAAGGTCGTCCTCAGTCAGCGGCCGGCTCTGGACTCGCTGCAGCATCTCGTGGCCTATGAAGGCAGAGCCCAGGGCTGTGAGTTGTGCTCGTGACCAGGGCCCCCGGACAGCCCGAGATCCCCGCAGAGACCTGGTAGGGAGGGAGTTTCCCCAGCACAAGCCTTCCTGGGTGACCCATGACCCCCTCTCCACCTCCTTCTCCCTATGGGACTTTGTGCCACCAACAGGGCTGAGGCTCCAGACTGGAAGTGGAGCAGCTGAGACTTGAACCAGCACCCATATGGGGGCTGCGATATAGGAAGCTTAACTTGCACTTCAGTGCTAACCCACCCACCCCCCACACACACTGGTTTTTTTAAAAGAAAAGGTTATTTATTTCGAAGGAAAAGTTATAGGAGGGGTTCGGGGAAAGTTGGAGAGAGAGGAGAGATCCTTTTCCTGCCGCTTCACTCCCCAGGCATTTGCAATGAGTGGGTCTGGGTTGGGCTAAGCGGAAGCCAGGACCCTGGAACTCCATCCAGTCTCCCACATGAGTGGCAGGGGCCCAGAACGTGGGCCATATCCTGCTGCTTTTCCAGATCATGGCAGAGAGCTGGATTCAAAATAGAACAGCTGGGAACCCCTGCAGCCCATGTGGGATGCTGGCATGGCAGGCAGCGGCTTTATCCCCTATAGCACAACGCCTGCCCCCGGCTATCTGTTTTAAGCCTGAGTGATCATGCTAGGGAGTTTCTATGTTCTTCCAAATGGAATGCAGTCAATATTATTGATGAGTATTGTTATTTATTTATTTATTAAAAGATTGTATTTATTTATTTGAAATAATTAGAGAGAGAAGAGGCAGAGAAAGAGGTCTTCCATCGGATGGGTCACTCCCCAATTGGCCACAATGGCCAGAGCTGCGCTGATCCGAAGCCAGGTTCCAGGTGCCTCCTCTGGGACTCCCACACGGGTGCAGGGGCCCAAGGACTTGGGGCATCCTCCACTGCTTTCCCAGGCCATTGGAGAGAGCTGGCTCAGAAGAGGAGCCGCTGGGTCCCTAAGCGGTGCCCTATGGGATATGGTACTTCTGGCCAGGGTGTTAACCCACTGAGGAATACTGCTATTCTCTAAGTTTAGACCATAGTTTCAGACCAGAATCATGGTGAGGGAGTGCTCTTTCAGGATGCAGTCTTGGGTGCTCTAATATGGAGTCCCTACTGTCAAGGTGGTACTTGAAACTCTAGGGAACCTATTCTGGAATCTTCCATCTCTAGCACTTTCCACCCCTCAGTCTGTTCTGTGCTGAGTGCCCAGCAGATGTACTCAATATGCTTTGAATTAGAATAAAAATAAAGGGGGCCAGCACGTGTCTCACTTGGTTGAGTCTCCAGCATCCCACATGGTCACCAGGTTCTAATCCCGGTTGCTCCTCTCCAGTCCAGCTCTCAGCTGTGGCCTGGGAGTGCAGTGGAGGATGGCCAAAGTCCTTGGGCCCTGCACCTGCATGGGAGACCAGGAAGATGCACCTGACTCCTGGCTTCTGATCCCCACAGCACCAGCCATAGTGGCCATTTGGGGAGTGAACCAATGGAAGAGCTTTCTCTAGGTCTCTCTCTCTCACTGTCTATGACTCGACCAGTCCAAAAAAAAAAAAAAAAAAAAAACCATAAATAAAAAGCATTTTCCTAGGCATCAGAAAGGGCACCACTGATGACTGCGCCTAGTTCATAGGATGAAAGGATTAAGGGAGTGGAGATCATGACTTGAAGGACTTCTGGGGAGGAGCTCCGGTGATTGGATATTCTCTAGGGTGGGGCAGATGGGGTTGTCTGAGGGACTATATATGACGCCGGCCTGGGCCCTTCTTCACTTGCTAGGTCGTGTGTGGAGCAGTTGCCTATCCTTGCCTGGTTCTGAGTGAGGAGGGAGCCGTGGAGGCCATGGCCATGAGCACCCTCAGCCAGCAGCCGTGGTGGATGGTGCCTGAGAATTTTGATACTCCGATGGTGGTTTACTTGGAAGAGGAGCAGGAGGAGCAGATATTTGGTGAGTGTGTGCTGTCCCCACCTCCCCCCATCCCATGCTCTGTTCCCAGCTTCTGTACTGCCTTTCCCTGCACCCCACTGGTCCCAGCTCCCACCTCCAAGACCTCCGTTCCCCAGGGGCTGGAGCTTACATGTCCTTTCCCTGCTTCTGCTCACAGGCCACAATGACGCCCACCTTCGCTGCATCGAGGTGCACAGCCAGACCCTCATTCAGTTGGAGTCATGGTTCACGGCTAGGGGTCAGACCCGCGTCACTGTCGTTGGACCACCAAGGGCTCGGCAATGGCTGATGGAGATGATCTGGAGCCTGGGGAACTGGGACCCCTACCAGCAGGACCAAGGTCAGTGTGCCTGGTATAATTATCGTTATGGTGTTTGAATTTTTTAAAGATGTATGATATTTGAAACAGAGAGAGAGAAGGGAGAGAGAGAGAGAGAGATCTCATTGGTAGGTTAATTTTGCAAAAGGCTGCAATACTCAAGGCTGGGACAGGTGAATGTCAGGAGCCAGGAGCTCCTTCTGAGTACAACCTGGGTGGTCAGGATCCAAGCACTGGTCCCTCGTCTGCTGTTCTCCCCAGCACATAAGAGTCAGCTGGATCAGAAGAGGAGCTTGGGCCGGCGCTGCAGTGCAGTGGGTTGATTCTCTGCCTGTGGTGACTGCAACTCAAGTTGGCACCACTTCTAGTCCCAACTATTCCTCTTTGATCCAGCTCTCTGCTGTGGCCTGGGAGAGCAGTGGAAGATGACCTGGGTGTTTGGACCCCTGCACCCACATGGAGAACCGGGAGGAAGCTCCTAGCTCCTGGATATGGATCGGTGCAGCTCCAGCCATTGCACCATCTGGGGAGTGAACCAGCGGAGGGAGGACCTTTTTCTGTCTTCCTCTCCCTGTCTGTGACTCTATCTCTCAAACAAGTAAATCTTAAAGTAAGAAGTGGAGCAGCCGGTGCTCCATCTGTTGCCCCTATGGGATGCTGGCATCGCAGACAGCAGATAACCCTCTATGCCATGATGCCAGCCGTTTTTTTTTTTTCTTTAAAAAAATTTTTTTTATTTATGTGAAAGGAAGAATTAGAGTGAGGGACACTGAGTGACACACAGAGAGAAGTATATATATAGAGAGAGAGAGTGATCTTCCACCTGCCTTTCCACGCAGTGGTGGAATATTCCCTAGGGTGGGTCAGATGGTGGCAAGACCAAGGCTGGGAAAATTGGAAACCACAGTCCTGGAACTCCATCCAGCTCGCCCATATGGGTGCAGGCACCCATGGATTGGGGCCATCTACCTCTGTTTCCCTGGTTCATTATAGAGAACTAATTTGGGGGTGGAGCATCTGGGACTTGAACCCACTCTCCTATGGGATGCCGGCATTGTAGGTCATGGCTTAAACTGCATTGCAGCAATGCCAGTCCTGTAGTGAGGTCTTTAAGACAGGATTCTTTTTTTTTTTTTTTTTATTTAATGAATATAAGTTTCCAAAGTACGAATAATGGATTACAATGGCTTCCCCCCCATACCGTCCCTCCCACCCACAACCCTCCCCTTTCCCACTCCCTCTCCCCTTCCATTCACATCAAGATTCATTTTCGATTATCTTAATATACAGAAGATCAGCTTAGTATACCTTAAGTAAGGATTTCAACAGTTTGCTCCCACACAGAAACATAAAGTGAAAAATAATAGATGATTTTTTTTTAATGATGATGAAATCAGATCAGACCTATTGTCATGTTTAATCCCAGTGAGAGTCAAGTTGGGAGTTGATAGTTTCTTTTCTTTTCTTTTTTTTTTTTTTTTTTTTTTTTTTACAGAGGATCAGTGTAGTATGCATTAAGTAAAGATTTCAACAGTTTGCACCCCCATAGAAACACAAAGTGAAATATATTGTTTGAGTACTCGTTATAGCATTAAATCTCAATGCACAGCACATTAAGGACAGAGATCCTACATGAGGAGTAAGTGCACAGTGACTCCTGTTGTTGACTTTACCAATTGACACTCCTGTCTATGGCATCAGTAATCTCCCTATGCTCCAGTCAAGAGTTTCCAAGGCTATGGAAGCCCTCTGAGTTCTCCGATTCTTATCTTGTTTAGACAAGGTCATAGTCAAAGTGGAGGATTCTAACAGAAATGGAGGCTGTCATCTGTTGTTGAAGAATCACTAGGTGACTGGGATTCCTGATTGTCCCCAGACTCCTTGGCAGGGAAAAGGCCAGCAGCCAAGGTCATTTATGTGGCCAGAGGTCACTAGGGGGAGAACATACTGGGGAGGAGGCATAGGGTCACAGGGAAGGCCTGGGCCAGGGTGATTCGCTCTTCAGCAGTGTCCCTGTGCTGGTCCTGGCCTGCTTGGCGGAGGTCCTCCCCAGCTCTGACATTCCCTCCACAGGCCGCGATATGCTGCATCGTGTGCGGAGCCAGCCACTGACCCAGGAGGACCTGACCAGCTGGTTCTGAGTGCAGCCCAGCACGGGCGACCTGTCCCTGGCCACCAGGATGAGTGGGAACATCTCTCTCGGGCTCCCGCCGGCTTCCCCTCTGCCTCGGTTCGGTTGTTTTTGACTCAAGGAATTCACTCGATCCATCGTGAGGACTGATGGTCCATGAGAAGCTGAGCTGGGAGAGAAGATCCTGATGTTTGAATTCTAGGCCCCCCTCATCCCTCTCGTTATGCGTGTTTATCCAATAAAGTCAGTTGTATATTCCATAATGGCTCCAGTGTGTGTTATTTTGGACAGTTTTTCGAGCCTGGAAGGGGTTTCTGTGGGCAGTTGGGTGCTGACATCTGGGTACCTGGCTGCTCCACTTTGGATTCAGCTCCCTGCTACTGTGCTCAGAAAGCAGCAGGAGATGGCACAAGTCTTCAGCTCCTGGCTCCTGTCTTTAACCTGTCCCAACCCTGGCTGTTTTCCCCACTTGCTGAGTGAGCAGCTAGATTGTAGATTCTCTCTCTCAGACTCTGCCTTTCACATAAATAAATAAATCTTAAACAAATAGAAACAATGGGGAGGAAGGGAAGGTAGCAGGAGGGATCTGGGTGGAGACAGAGTGGTCCCACAAGAGCCACCTGATGAAAGGTCAGCCAGGCCACCTGGTGGAAGGCGTTTCCCCAGCACAAGCCTTCCTGGGTGACCCATGACCCCCTCTCCACTGCCTTCTCCCTACGGCACTTTATGCCACCAAAAGGCCTGAGGTGCCAGATCTCTCCAACCCAAAGGACTCAGGTGAGCATCAGATCCCAGTCACCCAAGGATTCTCCCTCAGCAAGGACACCATGCACCTGTGCCAGGACCCCACCACTACCACTCAATCACAGTTCCACAAGGAGACCTACCTCAGGCCCAAATGTATATCATGTCCATCAGACACTGCTGGGCCAACAACGGTGACAAGGGTCTGACCCGTGGCCATGTACCACGACTCCAGCTGAAGGAGGTCTGGCTGCACCTCGATGCAGCGAAGGTGGGCGTCACTGTGGCCTGTGTGCAGAGGAAGTGCAAAGGGCTGTGTAAACCAGCAGCACCTGGGGGATAGAGAGGTGGCCATGGGGAACCTGGGCCAGAAGGGATGGGAGGTAGGGAGGGCTGCACTCCCTGATGGGGGAGCTCCACCCAAGTAATGCTGCCCTCATCTTCATCCTGCCATCCCAAGCTAGCTTTCTAATCACTGCTGGCCTTTGGGATGCCCGGGAACCAAACTTTCTTCCCTCTAATTGCAAAGTGTATAGGAGCACATCTGCTGGACACGAGCCAGGCAGAGGTTGGGGAATGGAGGGTGCAGAGCGGGAAGGATCTAGAATGGGCTCCCTGGATGTGGACAGGAATCGAGGGACAACAATGACTACACCCAAGCATTCAAACACGCTGGGATCATTTAGTGCACTGCATTCAGGGAGTGCACACAACACAGGAACAGACTTTACAGGAAGGTATACGGAGAGCCCACTGCTTAATTTGACTAAGTGACCTCAAGGAATATTAGGAAACCATTGGGATTGGTCTCAGAATATTTTATCTAAGAACTGAGAATGCTAATTGAGTCTTGACTACAGAATGTCACTGACTTTGTGTTGTTCCAAACATAGTTTCAGATGGCCCTTCTTCATATTGTATCATCACAATCATTAGGTCCCCTTATTGATTAAAATAGGTTGCAGCTGGCACCGCGGCTCACTAGGGTAATCCTCCGCCTTGCAGCGCCGGCACACCGGGTTCTAGTCCCGGTCGGGGCGCCGGATTCTGTCCTGGTTGCCTGTCTTCCAGGCCAGCTCTCTGCTGTGGCCTGGGAATGCAGTGGAGGATGGCCCAAGTGCTTGGGTCCTGCACCCCATGGGAGACCAGGAGAAGCACCTGGCTCCTGCCTTCGGATCAGCACAGTGTGCCGGCCACAGAGCGCCGGCCGTGGCGGCCATTGGAGGGTGAACCAACGGCAAAGGAAGACCTTTCTCTCTGTCTCTCTCACTGTCCACTCTGCCTGTCAAAAAAAAAAAAAAAAAGAAAGAAAGAAAAGAAAAAATAAAATAAAAATAGTTTGCAAGCCATGTTTATGTTTGGTATATAATTTGGTCAAAGTTCTATAGGAAAACAGAACCAATCAAAATTTATTAGGAAATTGGCTCTCACAGTCACAGTTACAGAGGTTGAAAAGGTCTGTGGCAGGATTGGCGCTGTGGCATAGCAGAGCCGGTTAAGCCACTGCCTGCTGCACTTCTGTTCTAACTCCTGCAAATGCAGCTGGGAAAGCAGCAGAAGATGGCCCAAGTGCTTGAGCCCTGCATCCATATGGGAGACCTGAAAGAAGCTCCCGTCTCCTGGATTTGGCCCAGCCCAGTCCAAGCTCTTTGGGCCATTTGGGGAGTAAATCAGTGGATGGAAGAACCAACTCCCTCTCTTTCTCTTCTCTGAGTCTTTCTTTCTCTCTCTCTCTCTCTCAACTCTGCCTTTCAAATAAATAAAATAAATCTTTAAAAAATTGGCCGGCGCCGCAGCTCACTAGGCTAATCCTCTGTCTGCAGCACCAGCACCCCGGGTTCCAGTCCCAGTTGGGGCTCCGGATTCTGTCCTGGTTGCTCCTCTTCCAGGCCAGCTCTCTGCTGTGGCCTGGGAAGGCAGTGGAGGATGGCCCAAGTGCTTGGGCCCTGCACCCCATGGGAGACCAGGAGGAAGCACCTGGCTCCTGGCTTCAGATCGGCGCAGCACACCGGCTGTAGCAGCCAACTGGGGGGTGAACCAATAGAAGGAAGACCTTTCTTTCTCTGTCTTTCTCTCTCACTGTCTAACTCTGCCTGTCAAAAAAACAAAAAAGAACCATGCTGGCCATCTGCACAGTAGGGAGCCAGCAGCAAAGATTCTGTGCATGAAGCCAAAGCCTCAGAATCAGAGAGACCAACAGTTCAGCCTCCAGTCCAAGACCTAAGGCCTGCAAACATCCTGAGGACCACTGGTGCAAATCCCAAAATCCAAAGGCCAAAGAAGCTGGAGATTGTTGTCCAAGGACAGCTGCAGCAGAAAATGTGCCTGTGCTAGAAGAACCAGTGAAATTTCCCCCTTCCGCTTTCTGTTCCACCACCCCCACTCCCATTGAATGGGGCCTGCCCGCACGGAGGGTGGACCCTCCCCACTCAGTTCGCTGACCCTCACACCAATCACCTCTGGAAACATTGCCACAAACACACTCAGAATTATGCTTAACCCGTCCTCCAGGCAGCCCTCACTCCAGTCAAGTCAACACCCAAAATCCACCATCTCAGTAAGGAGGTGTAGAGTTGAGCTTCCAGTTTTCAATTACATCCTCCTCCGTGGTTTTTGCTTTGTTTTTTGTTAGTTTTTTAACACTTCTAAGCCTCCCCTTTTGACTAATGACAGACAAATTCAGCCCTCAGGACTGTCGCCTACTGACTTCAGATCCACACCATTGTTAGAATTCATTGATCAGGGACGGCGCCGTGGCTCACTAGGCTAATCCTCTGCCTGTGGTGCCGGCACACCGGGTTCTAGTCCCGGTCGGGGCGCCGGATTCTGTCCCCGCTGCCCCTCTTCCAGGCCAGCTGTCTGCTGTGGCCCGGGAGTACAGTGGAGGATGGCCCGAGTGCTTGGGCCCTGCACCCCATGGGAGACCAGGATAAGTACCTGGCTCCTGCCATCGGATCAGCGCGGTGCAACGGCCGCAGTGCAACGGCCGTGGTGGCCATTGAAGGGTGAACCAACGGCAAAGGAAGACCTTTCTCTCTGTCTCTCTCTCTCACTGTCCACTCTGCCTGTCAATAAATAAATAAATAAATAAATAAAATTTAAAAAAAAAAAAAGAATTCATTGATCAGGGCCGGCCCTGTGGCATACCGGGCAGAGCCGTCGCCTGCAGTGCCACCATCCCATATGGGCGCCGGTTCAAGTCCCAGCTGCTCCTCTTCCCATCCAGCTCTCTGCTATGGCCTGGGAAAGCAGTAGAAGATGGCCCAAGTCCTTGGGTCTGTGCACCCACATGGGAAACCCAGAAGAAGCTCCTGGCTCCTGGCTTCGGATAGGCGCAGCTCCAGCCATTGTGGCCATCTGAGTAGTGAACCAGCAGATGGAAGACCTCTCTCTCTTCTTCTCCTCCACTCTCTGTGTATCTCTGAGTTTCAAGTAAATAAATAAATCTTTTTAAACAATTCATTGTTCAAAATCTTATTGGAAGAATGCTGTCTGCACCTGTGAATAGTGAGTCTCTCTTGTGTCTTCTTCCATAATAAGATGTTGGTCATCTCAAAAGACAATGCGCAGTGGCATTTAATGCTGGACAACAGGCACTAACAAACTATAACATGGAATTACTAGAAACAAAATCAGTATTAATCCCGCTACTATGATGGCAAGACAAGGGCCTAGATTTCAAAATTAGGCCATGAAATCATATCCCAAAATCCATCTGCATCTATTCTAAAGAGCTAGATTGTCTTGTCTTTTATTCTGGCCACAGAACTGTGGTAACTAATCAGTAATATTTTAGGAAGGTGCTGCAAGTGGCGTTTTCCTACAAGACAACACCAAGAGGAAACCAAAGGCTATGCAATCTTCCATTTGTAGCCATCATGAAAATTTATTTTAAAATATTTTATTAGTCCTCCAGAGGACAAGTAGTGTTATTTATGCCTTCTTCTAAGGCCAGAGACAAGTTTGGGGCCAACTTTTATTGCAATTAGGTCCCCAGAATACAGGTAAAAAGGAATGCGAATAGCTCCAGCTCAACTAAGTATTTCCTGTTTGTCTCATTCTGAGCCTCATCTTCTCAAAGAAAAGTAACTTGCTGTAGGAGTCCTTGCATAAATATAAGATTGGAAAACACTTTTAAAGTTATAATCAGGTGATCAGGTGTTTGAAAACCTGATGTTTACATAAAAAGTAGTATGTCAGTGTTGTGCTCATTATTTGGGGGTAAGGATATAACAGTCATGTTCACAGTGAGAGGGGGACAACTACCAGTTCCTCAGTATGTGAGAATCTCCTGAACGAAGCTGAGGAGTCACTGACGATGACACCAACACAGAAGGATAGCCTTCACACAAGACTGCAGTAATGGCAGCTGAAGTATTTTTAGTATTTGAAGCCAATGTCAGTTTTGATAGAACTTGTTCAGGTTGTCAGAATCACAGTGGAGTCTCTGTGTCGAATCTAACCATCAGTCAATAAAACTAAGAGGTCATGAATGAGGGTTCTCACTCATGATGGTCCAACAGCAACTATCACAAATGACCCTGTCAGAATGGCAACTTTGTACAGAGGCTACAGCCACGTTATTCAGAGTTTTCTGCATGGACACCTGCACAGCAGCTTCCTGCTCAACCTCACACTGGCATTACCCTTCTTATTAACGCTTGGACAAGGACAATTGGTTCAACGTATCTTTTTTTTTTTTTTTTAAGATTCATTTTATTTCTTTGAAAGACAGAGTTACAGAGAGAGGTAGAGACAGAGAGAGAGGTCTTCCATCTGCTGGTTCACTCCCCAGTTGGCCACAACGGCCAGAGCTGAGCCAATCTGAAGCCAGAGCCAGGAACTTCTTCTGGATCTCCCATGTGGGTCCAGGGGCTCAAGGACTTGGCCATCCTCTGTTGCTTTCTCAGGTGCGTTAACAGGGAGCTGGATCAGAAGTGGAGCGGCCAGGACTAGAACCAGCGCCCATATGGGATGCCAGCGCTGCAGGCCAGGGCTTTAACCTGCTGTACCAGTGTCAGCCCCTCAAAATATCTTTTACAATTCCTCTTGTCTTTTATTTTTTAAAAAATTTCCCTTGCTTCAAGTTCTTTGAATATGTTTATGGTTTACTAAGGCATATGAATTTCCATTACAGTGCTTGGTTATTCTAAACTAAATATCGATATTCTTGGGGATTGTTCTCTGTGTGACAGTTATATTTCCAGTTTTCACAGAAATGAAGATTAATATTGGGAGGAAAATTCAGTTCCAGAAGTGATCTATACAAGAAAACCTGCATTTATTTTTGTTTGTTTGTTTTAAAGAGTTATTTATTTATTTAAGAAGCGGAGTCACAGGCAGAGAAAGGGCAAGACAGAGAGGTCTTCCATACACAGTGGGTTAAGTCACCGCCTGCAATGCCAGCATCCCATACTGGAGTGCCAGTTCTGGGGTTTTCTTTTCTTTCAGATTCAGCTTCCTGCTAATGTGCCAGGAAAGCCGTGGAGGGTAGCCCAAGAGTCTGGGCCCCTGCCGCTGAGATGGGACACTTGAGTGGCCTTCCAGGCTCCCGGCTTCACCCTGGACAAGCCCTGGCAGAGAATGGCAGGTCTCTCTCTCTCTCTCTCTCTCTCTCTCCACCCCCCTTACTCTTTATCATTGTGCCAAATAAATAAATAAATCCTTTTGAATAAACAAATGCCAGGGCCAGCACTGTGGCATAGTAGGTTAAGCCTCTGCCTGTAGTTCCAACATCCTATATGGGCCCTGGTTCAAGTCCCCAGCTGCTCCTCTTCTGATCCAGCTCTCTGTTATGGCCTGGGAAAGCAGTAGAAGATGGTCCAAGTTCTTGGGCCCATGCACCCACATGGGAAACCCAGAAGAAGCTCCTGGCTCCCGCCTTTGGATCAGGGCAGCTCCAGCCATTGCAGCCAACTGGGGAGTGAACCAGCAGATGGAAGACCTCTCTCTCTGCCTCTCCTTCTTTCTCTGTGTAACTCCGACTTTCAAATAAATTAATTAATTTAAAAAAAATCCTCAGTTTATGGTCTCCCAATGAACTCCTTTCCATCGAGGCCTAATATTGTTTTCCCTGGACTAGAAATCTCTAGATTTCTAACAATGCAGAGGCTAACTAACTCGCTATTAGGAAATAATTGTTCTTATCCACTGATGAAAAATATAGGCACACAAATGAGTTCTTTGCGCTACTTACAAAATGTGGTAGGGCACAGGTTCAGAAAGGAATTCAGGGAGTAACCTCTTGGTAACTGCCCACTTGCGTGAAGGAGAACAATTCAGTCATCCAAGCTGATCTAACCTCTGAGACGTCATATTCTAAAACACTGGAAAGTTCTACTTTTTTAAAAAAAAAAGAGAGAGATTTATTTACTTGAGAGGTAGAGGTACAGACAAAGAGAGGTAGAGACAGAGAGAGAGAGGTCTTCCATCCATTGGTTCACTTCCCAGTTGGCCACAATGGCCGGAGCTACCCTGATCCAAAGCCAGGAGCCAAGCGCTTCTTCCGGGTCTCCAACGTGGGTGCAGAGGCCCAAGGACGTGGGCCATCTTCTACTGCTATCCCAGGCCATCACCACTGGTGCCCATATGGGATGCTGGCACCGCAGGTGGATGCTTAAACTACGACGCCAGAGGGCCAGCCCTGAAAGTTCTACTTTATATTTTCAATATTAGACATTAAAGAGCAGTATTCAGTAAACTTAAAAAAGTTTCCGAAATATCTGAAGAGATAATGGACAGTTCCTACAACAAGTGAAACAGTCCTGAAGTCTACCTCCCCATGTAAGAGGAGATTTGCCATGAGTGAGGAAGAATGCTAACAAATGCCCAGGGGCTCCAGTTTTTCCCATAAGTGGACTATGAGTGTCACTAGTTGACAGCTGAAAAGGAATAATGCTTTTGTAAAGATCAGTGTGTTTGCAGTTAATGTCAGTCTACATACTAAACAATTTTTTTTTCAAACCTTAAAAGTAAACTATCACGTAGCCATTGCAGTCATCTGGGGAGTGAACCAGCAGATGAAAGATATCTTTCCCTCTTTTCTCTTTCCCATCCCCTCCCCTCCACCATAATTCTTTCAAATAAATAAATAAATATTAATTTTTTAAGTAAATAAATAAATCCAGGAGGTTATGAATGCGCATTGTGAATAACAATCACCACCTTGTACAGAGGCCACTGCAACTTTGTGCAAAAAGAGCTTCTGCAAGGACATCTGCCCAGCACCTCTCTGTCCAATGTCACACTGGCATTACATTTGCATTTAATCCTTGGGGATAAGGTGATTGCATCAGATATAGCACTCTGTTCTCCTCATTTTTGCCTTTAAAAGATTCTCTTTAAGCAGTAGAAGATGGCCCAAGCCCTTGGGCCCCTGCACCCCCATGGGAGACCCGGAAGAAGCTCCTGGCTCCTGGCTTCGGATCAGTGCAGCTCCGGCCTTTGCCGCCAATTGGGGAGTGAACCAGTGGATGAAGACCTCTCTCTCTCTCTCTCTCTCTGCCTCTCCTTCTCTGTGTAACTCTAATTTTCGAGTTAAATAAATAAATCTTTAAAAAAAATTCTCCTTGCCATGCTCACCTAGGCAGCACATATACTAATAAAAAATTCTCCTTGCCTCAACCTCTTGGATATGCTCATTGGTTACTGTGGCACAGCATTCCCATTGCAATGTTCTCTCATTCTCAAATGAACATCACTACTCTTTGATATTCTAGCTCTTATTGATAGCTAGATCTCCAGTTTAGTTAGAACTGAAGGTTAGGATTACTACTGTGAGATAAATTCAAGTTCCAGAAGCAACCTGAAGAAAAATATAGGCCTTTTAGTTATTTATTTTTTAATTTATTTGACAGGTAGAGTTATAGACAGTGAGAGAGAGAGAGACAGAGAAAGGTCTTCCTTCCTTTGGTTCACCCCCAAAATGGCCGACACTGCCGGAGCTGCGCCGATCCGAAGCCAGGAGCCAGGTGCTTCCTCCTGGTCTCCCATGCGAGTGCAGGGGCTCAAGCACTTGGGCCATCCTTCACTGCCTTCCCAGCCCACAGCAGAGAGCTGGACTGGAAGAGGAGCAACTGAGACTAGAACCCAGCGCCCAAATGGGATGCTGGTGCTGCAGACAGAGGATTAACCAAGTGAGCCACGGCACCGGCCCCAAATATAGGCCTTTTAAAGTTCTGAAAGGGAGAGATATTAAATTTTTCTGAGTTGAATCAGGTGGAAGCTGAAAATTCCACAAATAGTTGAGATTTAAAATGACAGCTAGAAGGCTGATCCTGTGGCACAGTGGGTTAAGCCACCACTGAGCTGGCATCTCATATGGATGCCAATTCAAGGCCTGGCTGCTCCACTTCCAATCCAGCTCCTTGCTGCTTTAGCTGGGAAAGCAGAAGATGGCTCAAGTGCTTGGGTCCCTGCACCCACATGGGAGACCCATATGAAGTTCCTGGCTCCTGACTTCAGCCTAGCCCAGCTCTGGCCAATGCAGCCATTTGTGGAGTGGACCAGTGGATGGGAGATTTTCTTTCTTTCTCTCACTATGATTTTCAAATAAATAAAATAAATCTTTAAAATGAATTACAATAAAATAAAATGACAGCTACATTCTGAGAAAAACATGAAAGAGTTTGCCTTTCCTTAGATAGCTCAGAAGTACCACAGAAAATAAGAATATGAGATTTCTGAGACAACCTTGAAAACTCTTGGTTAGCCTCTAGGGGGATCCAGAACACAGTGATAAATAGAGCAAAAATTTTTAAGACAGAAACCATCTGAAAATTGATTTTGTTTTAATCTCTCTGGTAGAAGGACCTACCTGGTTGTCATGAGAAGCTTAAAGTGAAGATCCTGGTTTGGTGGCATTTTTATAAAGATCATTTGTTTCCAGACAACACGCTTTTTCTTATTATTGTAATAGTTTACCCAACACATCCAAAATATCATTTGGACATCATAATCAAAAAGAAGATATTTGCTTTAGTATCCATCATGTATTTTACATTATGGCATCTCTCAGTAAAAGATAGCTACATATCAAGTGCTCCATAGCCAGCTGTAACTAATGGCTGCTATAGTGCACTGGATGGTTTAAAAAATGTTCAAAGTTATTTTCTACTGAATACAAGCCAAGTTTGTCCTTGCATTTTCAGAATCTTACATACGAGTACTTGTATCCTCAAGCTCTTGATTTTTTTTTTTACTTCAGGTGACTAAATAAATGATTTTCTATTTTCTATATTTGAAAAGCAGAATTAGAGAGAGAGAGAGAGAGAGAGAGAGAGAGAATCTTCCACCCACTGGTTCACTTTCAAAAGCCCAGACTGTGCCAGGTCAAAGCCAGGAGCTGGGAGCTTCTGCTGGGTCTCCCTTGAACACAGGGGCCCAAGCACTTAGGCCATCTTTTGCTGCTTTCCCAGGCACATTAGGAGGGAGCTGGATCAGAAGTGAAGCATCCCAGTCTCAAGTCGGCGCCTATACTGGGCAGGCAGCAGCTTAACCTGCTACACCACAATGCAGGCCTCCAGTGTTTCAATTTTTGAAGCATGAAGAATAGACTACAAAGAAACAACATGTTATTGCATATGTTAAGAGAAAAAAGCACAAATATATCTTGACTGCTATTTCACAGGCACATTCCAAGTTATATAACATTGAATAGCACAGAATTTATAATCAAAATATATATGCACTAGTTCTTTCCTGATTGTTTATCAGAAAACTAACACTGTGAAAAAGTTCTATGCATACATTTAATGTCAAGTCCGCTTATTGGTAATCCTTTCACTGTCCATCCTGCTGAAGAGAAATGCTATTAATACAACTAGTATGAGAAAGCAATGATGTTTAATCAAACCTTAGTATCACATGAGTAGAGGTCCAATAAGTGCAATGTAAATAACAATTTTCTTCTTGAGAGAGAGAGAGAATCTTCCATCTGCTGATTCACTCCCCAAATGGCCACCATGGCCAGTGCTGGGCCAGGCCAAAGCTGGGAGCATGGAACTTCTTCCAGGTCTCCCATATGGATACAGGGGTCCAAGGACTTGGGCCATCTTCTGCTGCTTTCCCAGGTCATTAGCAGGGAGCTGAATTGGAAGTAGAGAAGCCAGGACTTGAACCTGGGCCCAGGTTGCTGCAAGTAGTGGCTTAACATGCTACTCCACAGCTCCAGCCCCAAAAATTATTTTCAAAGACACTATACTTATTGCTGAAACAGAGAAGTGGAGAAAAATACTGTAGAAAATCAATATGGAAACCGAATCATTGCCTCTCTAACCCAAACTTGTACCTGGAAAAAAAAATCTTGTACACATAATGTGCTATGATTTGATATCAGTTTGGGTATCCCCCAAATGCCCATGTGTTAAGGAATAATGGATTAAAGGTGGAAACATAATTCAGTCATGGTGTGTGGAGTTGGATGTTGGAGAGGGGATTACATTGGATGTGGGTATTAGAGTACAACCTTTTGATAAGATCATGGTGGCTTTTTTTTTTTAAGAATTATTTTATTTCTTTGAAAGACAGAGTTACAGAGAGAGGTAGAGACAGAGAAAGAGAGCTCTTCCATTCCTCTGGTTCACTTCCCAAATGACAGCAATGGCCAGAGCTGAGCTGATCCGAAGCCAGGAGCCAGGAGCTTCTTCCGGGTCTCCCATGGGGGTGCAGGGACCCAAGGACTTGGGCCATCTTCCATTGCTTTCCCAGGCCATAGCAGAGAGCTGGATCAGAAGTGGAGCAGCTGGGTCTCGAACCAGTACCCATATGGGATGCCAGCGCTGGGGCTTTAAGCCACTGCACCACAGCGTGGGCCCCTCATGGTGGCTTTAGTAACGAAGGCCAGAGACACACACATGAGCCTGCTCCCTGTCTCTCTCTGCTCCCTGGTTCACCAAGCAATCATTCACCCTACTATGACATTCCCATCACCCAGCCTCACCAGTTGGCCAAACCACTAGGGTTCACCTGATCTTGGAATGAGAAGCTCCTAACCATGTGCCACTATGAGCCTCTCCCTTCATAAGAACCCTGTGGCAAGTATTTCGTTTTAGTGATAAGAAGCTAACTAATACAGACTCCAGTGGAAGTTTCAGTCCCATCTCAATACATATTTTTTAAGATTTATTTATTTGAAAGACAGAATTACAGGGAGACAGAGAGAGAGAGAGATCTTCCATCCACTGGTTCACTGTTCAGATGGCCACACAGCTAGAGCTAGGCCTGGCTGAAGTCAGGAGCCAAGGGCTTTATCTGGGTCTCCCACATGGGTGGCAGGGGCCTACATCCTTGGCCGTCTCCCACTGCTTTTCCCAGGCCATCAGCCGGGAGCTACATTGGAAGTGGAGCAGCCAGGACACTAACCTGCATCCCTCAGCGATGCTGCTGCGGCAGGCAGTAGTTTTACTGGTTACACCACAACGCCAGCCCCTTTGGATCTTAAGCCTCTGGCTAGTTCAGATAAAAGCCTAGCAATTAAGCCAGAGCAGTCACAAGGAGGCAGATTGCCCTCTTGGGGCAAAGCTATGCTCCCACCCTTGGTGAAAAAGGCCGATGGGAACCCAGGACCTGTGACTTGGCTGAGACCTGAACATGTGAAGATTCTGTGGAGCAGGTAGGTGCAAAGCCAGTGCTGAATCAGAAACTCACCCAGGAATTGGTAGAACTGTTCCGGGGCCATGCCCTGGCAAGCTCAGGCCAGAGGTACACAGGGAGGGGTTAGACATGAGGTATCTAGGACAGGGTTAAAAGCAAATGAGCCAGAGTGAAACTAGGACCAACTGAGACCAGGACAGAGAGAAGCACCCCTCTGCTGACATCATCAGGGATGCAGAGTTAGAGATGTGGAATGGTTCACTTCAAAGAATGGACACTGCCTGTTGACCCAGGAGGCCACTGGTACCTGGCCCCTGAAGGAAGCAGGATAGATCTTGGAATGAGCTTGCAACCTCAGCTCAACCAAGACATGATTACCTCTAGCTCTTGCTATTCCTGGAGGCAGAGACATCTGGGAACCATTAGGGCAATCCCTGTGCATTTAGAAACTGGCTCACTAGGGCAAGAGCATCCAGTCAGCATTTGCTTTTTGGTGTGCTCAGGGCTCTGGTGTACTCGGAGTAAATTAGCATAGAATACATTTCTTGGGCTGAATGTACATTAAGATTTGTCTACTAGTAAATTCTAATCAGTGCCTAGCTACTTCTTCTCCATAGGGACAATTATTTCCTGGAGTCAGGGGTATTTAGCTCAGAAATGGAGAAGTCAAGAGTGTGGTTTAGCTTACCAGTTTGTTGTTGTTGTTGTTATTGTTGTTTTGACAGGCAGAGTTAGACAGTGAGAGATAGAGACAGAGAGAAAGGTCTTCCTTCCGTTGGTTCACCCCCCCAAATGGCTGCTACGGCCGACGCACTGTGCCAATCCAAAGCCAGGGGCCAGGTACTTCCTCCTGGTCTCCCATGCGGGTGCAGGACCCAAGCACTTGGGCCAGCCTCCACTGCACTCCCAGGCCACAGCAGAGAGCTGGACTGGAAGAGGAGCAACCAGGACAGAATCCGGCGCCCCAACCGGGACTAGAACCGGGAGTGCCGGTGCCACAGGTGGAGGATTAGCCTAGTGAGCCACGGCGCCGGCCTAGCCTAACAGTTAATATGCCCATGTTATACCTTGGAATACCTAGGTTCAACTGCTGGCTCTAGTTGTTGACTCCAGCTTCCTGCCAATGCACACCTTGAGAGGCAGCAATACGACACAAGTCATAGGATTCCTGCTATTCCTGTTGCAGACCTGGATTAAATTTCCAGCTACTGGCTTTGCCTTGGCCCAGCCCTGCCCATTACAGGCATTCGGGAATGAACAAGTAGATAGGAATGCACTGTCATCTCTCTCTCTCTCTTTCTCTCTCTCTCTCTCATTAAAATGAAAACCAAATGCATTAAAAAAAAAAAAAAAAAAAAAAGGATGAGGAGTCCTCTGGCTTACCTGCATCTCTTCTGGGATTGCTTCCCTGACGAGAGCAGGGGTCCAGACTGCCTGCTTCCCGATAACCCCTGGCTCACCAAGGCACAGGCTTGCTTAGACCAGAAGAAGCCTTGAGTAGTGCGTTCTCGTACGTCATGTACCAGCTCTCCTTAAGGTGCAGGAAGGCTGGTGTCCACCCCACCCCCCCAACAAATTGTAAGTCCAGTTCTTGGTAAGCAGAAATCCGAACCTCCACTGAGAGAAGCTGTCATACAATGTAATTTCTTTGCAGCAAATAGGAGAGCATTCCCAAAGCAGTGTTTCCCAGGGATGGGAAAGTGGGTATTTTTCACCTTAGGCAAAATTAACATGCAAGAGGGGAGGTCCTCGTCATATGTGGGGGAGGGGGTGGAGGTGGGGTAAAGGGTGATTATAATAGTTTTTAAGAATCCTCTATGTTTACATTTACAGTATGGCCTTGTTGGTAGAGATTAATGAGAGAGAGAGACACACACACACACACTGTACAGTTCCCTTGGGAAAACTGCCCTTCTCAGGGATTGTGTGCTGTTGATAAAACATTTTTTGGCTCCACGGTCTCTGTCAGAACATGGTCAATGTCTTTTGTTTTTGTTTTTTGTTTTGTTTTGACAGGCAGAGTGGACATTGAGAGAGAGAGACAGAGAGAAAGGTCTTCCTTTGCCGTTGGTTCACCCTCCAATGGCCGCTGCGGCCGGTGCACTGCGGCCAGTGCACCGCGCTGATCTGATGGCAGGAGCCAGGTGCTTATCCTGGTCTCCCAGGGGTGCAGGGCCCAAGGACTTGGGCCATCCTCCACTGCACTCCCTGGCCACAGCAGAGAGCTGGCCTGGAAGAGGGGCAACCGGGACAGAATCCGGCGCCCCGACCGGGACTAGAACCCGGTGTGCCAGCTCTGCAAGGCAGAGGATTAGCCTATTGAGCCACGGTGCCGGTCCAGAACATGGTCAATGTCAACATAGACCACCAGAGCCAAATCACATACAGACACAAATAATTTCAGGGGCTGGCGCTTTGGCATAGCAGGTAAAGTGCTGGCATCCCTTGTGGGCACCAGTTCAAGTCCTGGCTGCTCCATTTCCGATCCAGCTCTCTGCTATGGCCTGGGAAAGCAGTGGAAGATGGCCCAAGTCCCTGGACCCCTGCACCACATGAGAGACCTGGAAGAAGCTCCTTGCTCCTGGCTTCAGATCGGCACAGCTCCGGCCGTTGTGGCCAATTGGGGAATGAACCAGCGGATGGAAGACCTCTCTCTCTCTCTCTCTGCTCGCCTTCTCTCTCTGTGTAACTCTTTCAAATAAATAAATAAATCTTTTTTTAAAATCTTTAAAATAAATTAATTACTTTAAAAAGCTGGAGGCAATTCCACAGTCCCTCTGTGTGCTCCTCAAAGTTCTGTGGGGATGGCCTTTGGCCTGGTGGTGGCCATGCACATGGAGAGGCCAGCTTCCCAAGTCTGAGGACCTAGGTTGGAGTTCCTGCCTCTGCTCCTGACTCTGGGACTCAGCTGATGCAGACACAGGCGGGCAGTGGTGATGGCTCAATTGTTGGGCCCCTGCCACCTGCATCAGAAACCCAGGTGGAGTGCCTGTCTTCCAACTATGGCCCAGCCAGGACCTCTATGCATTTGAGACATGAACCAGCAGATGGGAGCTCTCTGTGAAATCAATAAATTAATCAAATACTCTGAGCATATTGAACTGTCAGCGAGAAATGGGAGAGGGAGATGATTGAGAGGGGGGTGAGGGAAGTCCTTGCTGTGGAGTTGGGTTACATTTTCCCCCACAAATATTTCTGTTTATTAGCTATCAGCCAACACTGTCCCACTTCATCTTCTCCCTTTCTTAAAAGAATTACATGGGGGTTTTTCCTCTCTTGGAGCCCCCCTCCAGGTCACTCTGGCTGGAGGTCTCTGACTTCAATAAATCTTTCTTTTAAATACATCTAGCTTGGGGTTGGCACTGTGGCTTAGTGGTTCAAGTCCTGGCTGCTCCACTTCCAATCCAACTCTCTGCTATGGCCTGGGAAAGCAGTAAAAGATGGCCGAAGTCCTTGGATCCCTGCACCCCATGACAGACCTAGAGGAAGCTCCTGACTCCTGGTTTTGGATCAGCGCAGCTCCAGCCATTGCAGTCATTTGGGGAGTGAAGCAGCAAATGGAAGATCTCTCTCTCTCTCTCTCTCTGCCTCTCTGTAACTCTGCCTTTCAAATAAATAAATAAATAAATAAATCCTTAATAAATCTCAAAAAAATTAATTACATGGTACCAGATGTGGGGCATACCTTCACTCTCTCTTTCTGCCACTATTTTGGCTACACATCCCCCTGCACATAGGCTGGGTGAGACCACAGAAGCTGTCCTCGCTCGAGAGCAGGAGTTGTCCCAGCCCCAGGCTGTGACAGATTCTGCAACAGAATCTGACTGGGATGAAGCAGTAACAGGGCTGGAGGAAGAAGATTCCACACAGACCCCAACTGTACAAGAGGAGAGTGAAGAGGAAGAGGTTGACGAAACAAGTGGGTGGCCGGCACCACAGCTCACTAGGCTAATCCTCTGCCGGCAGCACCGGTGCCCAGGGTTCTAGTCCCGGTTGGGGCACCAGATTCTGACCCAGTTACTCCTCTTCCAGTCCAGCTCTCTGCTGTGGCCCAGGAAGGCAGTGGAGGATGGCCCAAGTGCCTGGGAGACCAGGAGGAAGCACCTGGCTCCTGGCTTCGGGATTGGCACAGCACACCAGCTGTAGCAGCCAATTGAGGGGTGAACCGATAGAAGGAAGACCTTTCTTTCTGTCTCTTATCTCTCACTGTCTAACTCTGCCTGTCAAAAAAAAAAAAAAAAAAAAAGGAAAGAAAGAAACAAATGGGTGTGGAGGTTAAGGACATAAATTGTTCATGTCATATGCAGATGCTCCAAGAGCAAAGCCAGTCAGAGCCCTGAAGAACAATAGAAATGATATTTAAATGCTATTATAAATCAATGCAACATTTTTGATGTTTAAAAAAAGTATTGTAGCTTTGTTTAAAATGTCTACTGTTTCTCTTATTAATAGCTATGGCTTCTTGCCAAATGGCCATTAAAAATAGCATCTGTTGGGGAAAAAAAAAATCCCAAAAGTACAGAAACATTGCATGAATATAATAAGAATCTTTTGTCCTTCACACAAAAAACAACAGTTGACATTTGGCATATGGTTTTTTCTATATGGACATACATAGTTGTGTGTGTGTGTGTGTGTGAGAGAGAGAGAGAGAGAGAGAACTTATTTGTAAGTAAATTTCAACTAATACAACTCTATTTTTCGTATATTTCTCCTAAGAAGGACTCTTACATCATTGTGATAGTTATCCGGCTCAAGAAGTTTCTAAACAACAATAAAACACTACTTTGCAACATAGTTCATACTGAAATTTCCTCCATTGTTCTGAAATGTTCTTTTTCTCTGATTCAGGATTACTTGACTCATGCACATTTAGTTATCTCTTTATTAATAAAATAGTGCTCCATTTTTTTTTTTGGCTTTTATGATTTCAACATATTAGCAGTCCATTTGTCCCAACATTAGTGATGCTAACTTTGGTCTTCAGACGTCTTTAAGGATCAATATCTCCTTTGTAATTCACATCTGCTGTGGGCTAGGACTTCCAGGCTTTGTGAAATTATAGTTCCTCAATAGCCTTCATCTGATAGTTGTAGCCACTGATGATTTTTTCTAAGTTGATTAGTCTGGCGTTTGTAAAAGACCCCACAGTTTTCTCATTGACTGTTAGCAGGTTTGCGGAAGACGCTGTGACAATATTCAGCTGAGCGAAAGATAGATGGTATCAGCACTTGGCCTTGGAGAAGCCAGCTTCATCTCCAGCCGTAAAACATCAGAATCACACCCTCATTGCGTGAATCTGGTGCATCTGCATCGTTTCAAAAGTTTGTTTAGAGGTGGAACGAAGCGTGGACCGGTTTGGACTGCACTGGTCAGCAGGGTGCACGTGGGATGGATAACCAAGGTGGATTCAAAAGCTCCTGGCCCAGAGGCTTGGGGGTGGGGGACACGAACGCAGGGGCACTTCTGAACCCTAGCTCTTCAAGTAAGATAATGGATTTCTGAATTTTGGGTTTGCTTTTTTTTTTGTTTGTTATTTGTTTTTATTTGAGCGGCAGAGTTACAGAGACACAGGTCTTCCACCCGCTGGTTCACTCCCCAAGACCTGAGCCAGGCCAATTTGAAGCTGGGAGCCAGGAGCTTCTTCTGGGTCTCCCACGTGGGCGCAGGGGCCCAAGGACTTGGCTATCCTCCATCGCTTTCCCAGGCCATCAGCAGGGATGGTGGATCAGAAGAGGAGCAGCTGGGACTCGAACGGGTACCCATATGGGATACCGGTGCCACAGGCGGAGGCTTAGCCTACTAATCCAGAGCACCCGCCACCGGTTAAGTCTTTGTTAAACGGCTGGCTGGAACCTCCCCCCACCCCCCAACCCCCACCCCCACCCCCCACTGCTGCCGCCCCAAGTTCCTGGAAGGCCAGGGATCCCGCCCTGTGGCTCCAAGGCCAGACAGCCCTCCTTTGGAACGTGCAGGACAGGAGGAACCCCATTCAGCAGTTCCAGAGCAGTCCTCAATCGCTCAAGCCTGGATTCCTGCTTTCTGGGCTTCAGGCCCAACCAATTGGGAAGAGTCGACATCACCCCCACCCCCGCCAGAAGCCCTTGGGCAGGTGGAAAACTCAGGTTAACTACAGCTGGGCCGAGGGGCGGAGTCTCCCGAGGTCACCCGAGGCGGTGGAGGTCATCCACGGGACACAAAGGGGCGGACCTCCGCAGCGCCGGGGGCGTGGGATTGGGCCCCAGGCCGGGGGCGGGGCCTGTGTGGGCGGGGCCGCAGGGGCGCAAGACTTCCCGTGCGTGGAGGCTCTGGGCGGCGTTGCTAGGCCTGCTGTCGGACCCGGAGTGGCAAGATGGGAACGCTCCCCAAACGCAAGGACATTCCTCCGTGGGTGAAGGTTCCGGAAGACCTGAAAGATCCCGAGGTGCTGCAGGTACAGACGCGGCTGCTGGAAGCCATGTTTGGTGAGTGTGCTCAGTCTGGTGCCGGCTGCCCCATCCGCGCCTGGGTGGTTCGGTCTAGGTGGTCCGAGGCCTCATCTCCTTCCCCCTGCAGGCCCAGACGGTTCTCGAATCCCTTACATTGAGCAAGTGAGCAAGGCCATGCTCGAGCTGAAGGCTCTGGAATCTTCGGACCTCACCGAAGTGGTGGTTTACGGCTCCTACATGTACAAGCTCCGGACCAAGTGGATGCTGCAGTCCATGGCTGAGTGGCACCGCCAGCGGCAGGAGCGTGGTGAGACACTCGGTGACTCTGGTGCTCCCGCGGATGTCACGGGGGTGGCTTCGTTCCTAGGTTCTCCCTGTCCCCTCCCCACCGCCACCAGTACCCAGCCTCGTTGGCGCTTGGGCCGTCCTCAGACGCCTTGGGGAGGAGGCTGGTCCCTTGGCTAGGTTATCTAACGTCCTCCCTCTTCCGGCATTTCGGAGAATGTTGGAATGGGCCTGGTGGTCCCACGTTCCGAGATTCCGGAGAATCTCAGGCCCAGAGCGCCAGGCCCAGGAGCCCCAGAAACGAACCCCAGCTGTTCACCCTCCCCGCCCCCCCATACTCACCCTGCTGTTGTTGCTCTTTCTGGCGCAGGGATGCTCAAACTTGAGGAAGCCATGGGTGCTCTCGAACTAGGCTCTTGGAAGAAGTGAGGCCAGCTTCCAGCCAGTGTGGGACCAGGATGTAGAGATCAGGTTGTGATCAGAGCTGCAGTGACTCAGGCATGGCTTAAACCCTGCTCCTGCCTAATTGAGAAACGAGCTGTTTGGGGTCTTTGCCTTTGCCCTGAGTGCTGGCATAAATCTTATTCCAAAGTTGCTTATGAAGAATAAAGTTTTAAATAATAGTTCCTTGACATTGTGATTGGTGGATTGGAAATAAATGTAGATAACTGGGCAGCACTGCGGGAGGTATGGCTCTTTAACCCTTCATTGAAACCCTTAAAGCAGAAGAGGTCCAAGGACACACTTTGCTAGAATCAAAGGTCTTGGACCAGACGGTACCTACAGTACTGAACCACACACCTACGGGAGATGTGATGCTCTCTGGAAGTTACCTGACTCGCGTTTAAACGCAGCAACTCTAATAGGTTAATTCTAGTACAACACATAAAAGGAAAAACAGTCTCCAAAACAACAGTATGCAAGAGCCAGGGCCCTTCTTGATTCTACCTGCTTTATATCCTTGTCAATTTCTTGACAGGAGGTAGCTAGCTGAATTTTCATCTTTTGCATTTAATCTGTTCAGAGTATTACACAGATGGGAGTATGTGAAGAAAATGGGACTGAGGAGGATAGATAAGAACCTGTCAGATCCTCTGAGATTTCTCAGGGACACTCGAATTATACTTTAGGCACCCAAAGGGAAAGTGGATTTGGGGTACATGAAGACATTGCTATAAGCAAGGCTTACTCCCAGTGGTTGAAGAGCCACCTGAATGGGGAATACAATTTTCCCCCCATAGAACTAGCTTGATGTTACCCTAAGATGTTCCCCACTTGCTGGTTTTTACTACATTGGACTAAAAACCATTTTAAGTAGCACATACTATTTAATATTCAGTATTTTAAATATTAGTCACATGAGTCAAAATCCTAAAATGGGGGCAGGCATTTGACCTAGTGGTTAAAGTGCCTCTTGGGACACCTGCATCCCATATCAGAGTGCCTGGGTTTGAATCCCTGCTCTCCAGTTCCAGCTTCCTGCTCTTGCATACCCTGGGAGGCAGTAGCTGATGGGTCCCTGCCACCCGTGTGGGAGACTTGGACTTGGACTGAATTTCCCCACTCCAGTCTCAGCCTGCTCTTGTCCCAGCTGTTATTGGTATTTGAGGAGTTAACCAGCAAAAAAATGGGATCTCTTCCCCCTCCTCTATCATTTCATATTTATCAATTTCCCACTCTCCAACAAAAGTTCTTGCATGTCCTTCCAGAATTTTTTTTTTTCAAGGTAAATACAAGCAATTATAGGTGTAGATTAATTTTACTCCTTCCTTATATTTGGGTATTCCTCTTTTTTTTAAAGACTTCAAATTTTTTTTGGAAATCAGAAGAATCTTCCTTCTACTCGTTCACTCCCATATATGGCATCAAAGGCCAGGGGTGGGCCAGGCTAAAGCCAGGCGCTTCATCCAGATCTCCATAAGTGGCAAAGGCCCAAACACTTGGGCCATCTTCCAATGCCTTTTCCCTGGCCATTAGCAGGGAGCTGGATTGGAAGTGGAGCAGCTGGGACTCCAGCCTGCACCTGAATGGAATGCCCTTAGCCACAATGCAGGCAGGCCCCAAGTATTCCATTTAATTGGTTCTTTACATAAGAATTTCTCGCTGATCTGATAGATAAAGCTTCTTTAGTACTTCTGCTTGAATTTGCTTTATGGACTAACTGTTGTGGCACCTACCCTACACCCTTGAGAGAACCAATTGACCATGAATTGTATGTGGGATTGTAAACTGGATTCTTTTGAATCCAGCAATGTGAACCCAGCACAGTACCCTTACTAGAATGCTACCAGCAGAGCTTCTAAAGGTAGAAAATAACTCCAGTAAAATGTTAATTAATGTAAAAAATGAAATTCAACAGTATGCTATAAATTGGCAGAAAATGTTTCATTCAACCCAAAAGCCAAAAAAGTACCAAAATAAGGAACTTAGTTAAGGAAAAGTTTTGAAAGTAATAGATTAAAAACAGTCTTGGAGTGGCTTCCCTTTTTCTAACTTTAAGCCCCGAACAAGGGCAAATGCTATGGTCAAGGAAAACAAAACAAGTTATTGTGGTGGAGATGAGAAGGATCCACCCAAAGGTGGGTCAGACAAAAGGACTTAGTGTGGGGAGTGGTGAAGGAAGGGCAGAGTCCAGGAAAGCCTTTTTAAAACAAGTGAAATCCTCAGGTCCCAAAGTGGCTAAGATAAATACACAGACAGCCGGTGCTGACGAGCCTCCTGCTCAGCTGGATCTCCATTCAGCTCTTGCGTGAGTAGCTCAATCCTCAGAATATTCCCAGTGCACCGTGAAGGTCCGGCACTGCCCTGGGGTTTATGTATTCACATTTAAATGTGTACTGAATCTTTTGAGGGCTACGGGAAGTGTTTAGCATTCAGCTGTGTTGCTACACCAGGGAAAGGGAAGCAGAGTGGATGTGGACAGGCCCTGTGAGGTTACCTGTGCCCAATTCCTCGATGGACTGCCGTGCCTCTGGGGTGGCATGGAGCAAACCTTCCAGTTTCTGCAGACATGTGACTTTCCAGCTTGGCCAGGAGTCATGTGGGTCTATGAATCTGTAAAGTTCCAGTGGTGCTAAATGTGACAGGGAGATTGATGGTGCTTGGGAGGCTGAAATGGGCAGGGAGTGAGGGGAGGTTCCTGGACCTCTGAGGTCTGAGTAACCAGCAGCAGTGAGCCTGGTGAGGAGGAAGGGCAGCACAGCCACAGAGACCTGGGAGGCAGTAGCACAGCACAGCTGGAGCTCGAGAGAATGGTCAGGCTACTGCAAGGCTGGAAAGGGAGGGATGCAGCTTGGCCCGGTGCCTCACAGACCTTGTAGAAGTCAGCCAGGGGTTGTAAGCAGGAGGTGACCTGTCCATATATGTAGAACCACTCAGAACTATTTTCTCTCCTGCCAGCTAGAATCTCAGTTTGTATCCTGATTTTTTTTTTTTTTTTAAGATTTATTTATTTGAAAGAGTCACAGAGAAAGAGAGGTCTTCCATCCTCTGGTTCACTCCCCAGATGGCTGCAATGGCCAGAGCTGCACCAATCTGAAGCCAGGAGCTTCTTCCGGGTCTCCCACATAGGTGCAGGAGCCCAAGCACTTGGGCCATTTTCCACTGCTTTTCCAGGCCATAGCAGGGTGCTGGATCGGAAATGGAGCAGCCAGGACTTGAACCAGTGCCCATATGGGATGCCGGCACTGCAGGCAGTGGCTTTACACACTACGCCAGAGCGCTGGCCCTGATATCGGAAATGACCCCCTAAAATCTATACGAAAATGTGGCCCCTTAAAGTTTCCCAGAAATGCCATCTGGGATGCCACATATGTTACTGGAATTTGCGGTGCCATGTGATATCACCATATGCTTGTTAATAAATCTCAAATATTAATAAGCCCAAGAGGGTTCTTGCCTAATATTTAGAGAATAATACTAAATACCGGCACAGATAAACAAAGCAGCATGGTACATTTTAGGCTTTTATTTAGTGAGAAAGTTGCATAGGAGAGTGAAAGCTTTATTTAAGAGAGGTAAATCTGGGTTCATACTGAGCACCAGGAACCAGCCACGTGGAGGAGATTCTAGGCCAGGAAGCCTAGGGCTGGTGGCCTGAAGGCCACAGCCCTGGAGGCGCAGGGCTACAGCAAGCCCCCTCCTGGCAAGAACCAGGGCAAAAAAAGAGAGCGGGGGACACACTGTGTTCCAGGCTTTTAACCCACTTCCAAAGGGGAGTGGTTAATTAACCTGATTGGCTGGTGGGCACTCAAGTGTGGCCAGGTAGGGGCATGAGATCACACAGGGACATGGCAAAGGTGTGATCTTCCAGCTCACAGACCTAATCAGTTTTAACCTGTATGCCTGCCTACTTCAGCCCTACTCAGTAACTTTAAAAATAAATTTGGAATGTAATTTATATGCAGTAAAACAAAAACATTTTAAGGTACAGTTCATTGAATTTTTTAAAAAAGATATATTTATTTTATTTATTTGAAAGAGTTACAGAGAGGCAAAGACAGAGATCTTCCATCTGCTGGTTTGCTCCCCAAATGGCCACAGGGGCTGGAGCTGGACTGATCCCAAGCCAGGACCAGAAGCTTCTTCCAGGTCTCCCACGCAGGTGCAGGGGCCCAAGGACTTGGGCCATCTTCTGCTGCTTTCCCAGGCCATAGCAGAGAGCTGGGTCGGAAGTGGAGCAGCCAGGACATGAATCAGCATCCATATGGGATCTCGGCACCGCAGGCAGCGACTTTACCCGCTGCGGCACAGCGCTGGGCCCCCTGATTGTTTTCTAGTCCCTCTGTCCTGCTTCTCCACTGCTCCCATCTATTCATCTATTGAGTACCTTTGTTGAATGCAGTTGACAAATTTGTTGAATGTCTTCTTTGTCACCTCTCCAGCATTAGTGTTCTAGGGGAAAAACGAAAATGAAGACATGGCAGGGATTTCAGGATTTCAGAAGATATTTCAAAAATAAGTGTCTGGAATGTGATTTGGAAGAAATTTGAAACATTAAATTATATGGTAACTAGAGGTGAGAATTTTTTTTTTTGAGCAGAGTTACCTATATGCACTAGAACTTGGATGGTGGCTGGCGCCGCAGCTCACTAGGCTAATCCTCCTCCTTGCGGCGCCGGCACACCGGGTTCTAGTCCCGGTCGGGGCGCCGGATTCTGTCCCGGTTGCCCCTCTTCCAGGCCAGCTCTCTGCTGTGGCCAGGGAGTGCAGTGGAGGATGGCCCAGGTACTTGGGCCCTGCACCCCATGGGAGACCAGGAGAAGCACCTGGCTCCTACCATCGGATTGGCGCGGTGCACCGGCCGCAGCGGCCATTGGAGGGTGAACCAACGGCAAAAGGAAGACCTTTCTCTCTGTCTCTCTCTCTCTCACTGTCCACTCTGCCTGTCAAAAAAAAAAAAAAAAAAAAAAAAAAAAAAAAAAAACTTGGATGGTACAATTTGTCTAAAGTTCCATAAGATCTTCTAGCCACTTTATAAGCTCTGCAGCCATAAGAGAAGTACCAGATTATCCACATTTGTCTCCTGCTCTCAAAATCTGGATGCAATTTCTTGGGGTTTATCTTCTTTCTTGCTGTAACAGAAAGCATGGTGATTGTTGTTGCATTAGGGATATATTATTGCCTTTTTAAAATGCCAAACTAAATACTTTTTTTTTTTTGACAGGCAGAGTGGACAATGAGAAAGGTCTTCCTTCCATTGGTTCACCCCCCAAATGGCTGCTATGGCCGGCGCGCTGCGCTGATCCGAGCCAGGAGCCAGGTGCCTCCTCCTGGTCTCCCATGGGGTGCAGGACCCAAGCACTTGGGCCATCCTCCACTGCACTCCCAGGCCACAGCAGAGAGCTGGACTGGAAGAGGAGCAACCGGGACAGAATCTGGTGCCCCAACTGGGACTAGAACCCGGGGTGCCGGCGCCGCAGGCGGAGGACTAGCCAAGTGAGCCACTGCGCCGGCCAATACATTATGTTTTATCATTGAGAAAGAAGGGTGGGGGCTGGTGCTGTGGCGCAGCAGGTTAAAGCCCTGGCATGCAGTGCCAGCATCCCACATGGGTGCTGGTTTGAGTCCCTGGTGTTCTACTTCGGATCTAGCTCCCTGCTAATGTGCTTGGGAAAGCAGTGGAAGATGGCTCAAGTCTTCGGGCCCCTGCACCCATGTGGGAGACCTAGAAGAAGCTCCTGGCTTTGGCCTGGCCATTGAGGCCATTTGGGGAGAAAACCAGCAGATGGAAGATTCTTTCTCTCTCTGTGTCTCTCCTTCTCTCTGTAACTCTGTCATTCAAATAAATAAATCTTTTTAAAAACAGAAAAGGATAAGAAAAAAAAGAAAATGTCTAATGCTCAGGACTCCTAGCCTGATCTTCTATCGGGACTTTGATGGGGACAAGTAAGGCAAAGGAAACCAGGACTTGCATCAGTGGAAAGGGTAATAAGGGAAAGGATGGAAAATTCTTCTCTCTTTTCTCTCTTTCTCTTTCTTTTAAAAGATTGTTTAAGGGCCAGCGCCGTGGCTCAATAGGCTAATCCTCCACCTTGCGGCGCTGGCACACCGGGTTCTAGTCCCGCTTGGGGCACCGGATTCTGTCCCGGTTGCTCCTCTTCCAGGCCAGCTCTCTGCTGTGGCCTGGGAGTGCAGTGGAGGATGGCCCAAGTGCTTGGGCCCTGCACCCCATGGGAGACCAGGATAAGTACCTGGCTCCTGGCTTCGGATCAGCGCGATATGCCAGCCGCGGCGGCCATTGGAGGGTGAACCAATGGGAAAAGGAAGACCTTTCTCTGTCTCTCTCTCTCTCACTGTCCACTCTACCTGTCAAAAAATTTTTTTTAAAAATTAAAAAAAGATTGTTTAAAACATTTATTTGAAAGTGACAGTTACACAGAGACAGGCAGAAACACAGAGAGAGATGGCCACATTTCTCAAATGGCCGCAACAGCCAGGGCTGGGCCAGACCAAAGCCAGGAGCCAGGAGCTTCATCCAGGTCTCCCATATGGTTGCAGGGGCCCAAGCACTTGGGTCATCTTCCACTACTTTCCCAGGCACATTAGCAGGAGGCTGGATCAGAAGTGGAGCATCCAGGTCTGGAACCAGCGCCCATAAAGGGTGGCGGCATCACAGGTGGTGGCTTAACTCAGTATGTCACAATGCCAGCCCTGAAAATCTCTTTTGAGGGCTTTTGTAAAAGTCTCGCAGAAGACTGGCAGACCCAGGCCTGTATGTCTTGTGAAGGGCAAAGGATGATCGACTAGTGGGGTTGGGGATTGTCCTGTGAGTCCAGGATGGTGGTTTTGAGGACTGGCTAGAAGGTGGGTGACATGAGTTGCTCAGGAGGGCACTCCTCAGCCCCTATAACCTAACTTTCCAAGAGTAGCAGTTACTTAGGGTTACTTGGCTTTTTTCCTGGTACCTGTGATGTTTTCCCACACTGGGTGATATAGCACTAGAAAAAAATAACTTGTTTAGATTGATTTAATTTTGCTTCTATTCAACAGGAGGATTAAAATGTATTTCAAAGTATATGTATTTGAAAAAGTCAGATACATGAATATTGGGGGAAAGTGAGTTGTAGAACACTAGCTGATCACATTTTCTTTTTGTTGTTGTTGAAGATTTATTTATTTGAAGGGGAAAGGGAAAGAGAGAGAGCATTTGTGCTTCAACCCACTCCATCTACTGGTTCACTCCAAATGGATGCAATGGCTGGGATTGGTTCAGGCCAAAGCCAGGAGCCTGTAACTCCATCTGGGTCTCCCACGTGGGTGCAGGGGCCTAAGCACTTGGGCCATGCTCCACTGCTTTCCCAGGCACATTAGCAGGGAGCTGGATTAGAAATAGAGCAGCCAGCTCTTAAACTGGTGCTCTGATATGTGATGCTAGCTAGCATTGAGGCGGTGGCTTAGCTCACTGGGCCACAATTCCACCCTATCACATTTCATTTCAAGTATATATATTGGAATATATAAGGAAGAGGAGAGACTAGCTGTTCAGAGTAAACTATAGGAAAGTTTCTAAATGATTCAACATCTACTTAAGAGAAAAAGAGGCAAAGGTAGCTATCTCTACATTTCTTTGACTATAAAGTATGAGTATAAAAATAGATGATGCATAATGAATATAAATTCATTACAATTTAAGACTAAAAACTAGGAGAAAGAAGAATATTTAAGTCATTACTTATATAATCTTAGGCTTCTATAAATTCAATATCAAAAACAGAAATCATAAATGAAATTAATACTAGATCAGGGGGGGAAAGCCATTGTAATCCATAAACTGTACTTTGGAAATTATATTTACTAAATAAAAGTTTTTAAAAAATTAGAAAAAATAGGCCGGCGCCGCGGCTCACTAGGCTAATCCTCCACCTTGCAGCGCCGGCACACCGGGTTCAAGTCCCGGTCGGGGCGCCAGATTCTGTCCTGGTTGCCCCTCTTCCAGGCCAGCTCTCTGCTGTGGCCAGGGAAGGCAGTGGAGGATGGCCCAAGTGCTTGGGCCCTGCACCCCATGGGAGACCAGGAGAAGTACCTGGCTCCTGCCATCACATCAGCGGGGTGTGCTGGCCGCGGCGGCCATTGGAGGGTGAACCAACGGCAAAAGGAAGACCTTTCTCTCTGTCTCTCTCTCTCACTGTCCACTCTGCCTGTCAAAAAAAAAAAAAATTTTAGAAAAAATAAAAGTACTAGATCAGAAAGCATGAAAACTGCTAAGACCCATTCTTTAAAAAAAAAAAAAAGAAAAAAATGGACTAGGATGAGGATATCAGCAATATGAGGAGGGGGTCGAAAAGATTTTATTTTTTGAGAAGTAGAGTTATAGACAGAAAAGGAGCGACAGAGAGGTCTTCCATCTGCTGGTTCACTCCCCAAATGGCCATAACAGCTGGAGCTGTGCCGATCTGAAGCCAGGAGCCAGGATCTTCCTCCAGGTCTCCCGTGGCAGCTGTAGGAGCCCAAGCACTTGGGCCACCTTCCACTGCTTTCCCAGGACATAGCAGAGAGCTGGATCAGGAGAAGAGTAGCTGGGACACAAACTGGCACCCATGTGGGATGCTGGCGCCACAGGCAGAGCTCACCCTACTGCGCCACAACGCCCATCCCCCTATAGTATTTCTTATTTTAAAAAAATTATTTGACCTGAGAAAGTAAGTAGAAGATGGCCCAAATGCTTGGGCTCCTGCACCCATGTGGGAGACTGGGAGGAAACACCTGGCTCCTGGCTTCGGATCGGTGCAGCTCCAGCCGTTGCAGATATTTGGGGAGTGAACCAACAGAAGGAAGACCTCTCTGTTACTCCCTCTCACTGTGTGTAACTCTACCTCTCAAATAAGTAAAATATTTTTAAAAAATTTTGATTTGGTTGGAAGGGTGGAGTATGGTGGGGAGAGTGCACTCCAGAGAGCATTCTCCCATCCTCTGGTTCACTGCCCACTTGCCCACGGTAGCTAGAGCTAAGCCTGGTTGAAGCCAGCAATCAGGACCTTTATCTAAGTCTTCCACGTGGGTGGCAGGGACCCAACTACTAGAGCTGCTTCCCAGGGCACACATTAGCAGGAAGCAGGAATTGGGAATGGAGCTGGGACTTGAACCTAGGCACTCTGATATGCATTATAGTCATCCCAAACAGCATTTTAACTGTTGCACCAAATGCCTGCCCCAAAATGCATGTTATAAAAAAACTATGCATGGGTTTCAAATTGTTTGACCCAAATAAACTCCATCTGGGTTTCCCATGTGGGTGCAGGGGCCTAAGCACTTGGGCCATGCTCCACTGCTTTCCCAAGCACATTAGTAGGGAGCTAATAGAGCAGCCAGCACTTAAACTGGTGCTCTGATATGTGATGCTAGCATTGAGGCGGTGGCTTAGCTCACTGGGCCACAATACCACCCTATCACATTTCATTTCAAGTATAGGAGTATATAAGGAAGAGGAGAGACTAGCTGTCTTTTAATTTAAAACTTATCTTTTAATTTCCTTTTCCACAAATTTTTGGAAGTACTCTTCTATAAGGAGTAACAAGTAGTTGAAACATAAATAGGTCTCATAAAACAATAAGCAGAGTACATCCTAACAGACAGTTTATGAATGAAGAAACAAATTACATGTTTATGAAACCCTCATATAGAAATTTACAGTGATACAGTTAAATATGATTTTCACGTGTGAAGTTGGCAACTACAGCAGAGAGCTGGCCTGGAAGAGGGGCAACCGGGACAGAATCCGGTGCCCCGACTGGGACTAGAACCCGGTGTGCCGGCGCCGCTAGGCGGAGGATTAGCCTAGTGAGCCGCGGCGCCGGCCGGCAACTAGCAATTTTAAAAGACAATGTTAGCCGGCCGGCAACTAGCAATTTTAAAAGACAATGTTAGCCGGCTGGCAACTACCAATTTTAAAAGACAATGTTAGCCGGCCGGCAACTAGCAATTTTAAAAGACAATGTTAGCCGGCTGGCAACTACCAATTTTAAAAGACAATGTTAGCCGGCACCGCGGCTCACTAGGCCCTCTGCTGTGGCCCGGGAGTGCAGTGGAGGATGGCCCAGGTGCTTGGGCCCTGCACCCCATGGGAGACCAGGAAAAAAAGCACCTGGCTCCTGCCATCGGATCAGCGCGGTGCGCCAGCCACAGCGTTGTGGCGGCGGCGGCCATTGGAGGGTGAACCAACGGCAAAAGGAAGACTTTTCT
This sequence comes from Oryctolagus cuniculus, assembly GCF_051225735.1. Lineage (NCBI taxonomy): Eukaryota > Metazoa > Chordata > Mammalia > Lagomorpha > Leporidae > Oryctolagus > Oryctolagus cuniculus. Next base: position 99,106,586 of record NC_142871.1, on the reverse strand, counting down.
CTCTGTCTCTCTCACTGTCCACTCTGCCTGTCAAAAAAAAAAAAAAGACAATGTTACTTTGGGAAAAGTTTTGCTGACATTCTGTTATTCAATACTGTAAGTTCTAGAGACTGTCTTATGGAATTATTAATGTGTTACTTCTGTACAAGGCTGTCCTTTGCAGCATTATTTGTGTTGGCTCTCATACCTTGGTTTTGAGCCTTTTTCCTGGAGCTGCCAAAGCTAAGCTGGGTCTTCTGCCCACATCACAAATGGGACCTCCCCTGAGGTAGCTTCATCTAGTTTGAATACTTGGATGGCCTAGTTGTGCTGGATGCGAAAGAAAAAATATATATATATAATTTATAGATCTCAGGGCTAGAAGGCAGGGCTAGGAGCCATGGAAAATTTCTTGAGGTAGTCCTTGGTTATTTAATTTTTACTCCAAAAGGGGAACTAATTACATCTTTAAATTTGGATATAGTACTTTCCCAATAAGTGACCAATTTTCACTAGAGCGACCGTAGGATTGAGGGGGCATGGCCTTCATGCATAAACTTCTGTATTTCTTGGGGAAAGAGAGTCTGTTGTTTTCTTTGATTAAACTCAAGCTTACTAATTGTGAATTATTTTCTTTAACAATAAACATGATATTTTTAGATAATGGCATAAGATGAATGAAGAAGGTTTTGGGTTGGATGGGAGAACACAAGACATCTGTCAAATCCTGAAGGCTTGTCATTAACAAAACATGAATCTCACTTATTCTGTGATATCCTAGAAGCTGAAATAAGTTCCAGTGTTTGAAAGCCTGTAGAAGCAGATTCTGGCTCAGTGTGCAGAAGATCCTACTAACAAAGCTGCTTACCACAAATCCTATGTGCAGGATGTAAAGGGAGAGCCAGTGTACTAGTATTTTTCAGGGGATTTGGTTGAAGGCACTGAAGCAAAAATATAGGGAGTACAAAATTACCCATGATTTGCATAGCTGGATTTTTCTGCAAAAGTTGAACATGATATGAATTAATTTGCTTGTATTTAGTGTCTAGGTTTTGGAATAATACATATAACACTAAGCCCAGTGGAACAGTTACACTTTGTGTAGCCAAAGAGAATTCCTACTTACTAATCTTTGAATAAATCTACATACAGTGCATCTATTGTATGTATATGAGTGTATGTGTGAAGCATTCTTAGCAGGACACACATGGAAGCTTATGTTGGCAGACTGGCTTGTAGGTTAAAATAAGGTGTTCTCTTCATTCCATCTGACATTGATTCCCCTGTTTTGCCCACGTATTTGAACATAGACTACTATAATAAGGTCTGAGCAATTCAAACATCAGCACTTCTATAGCTCCCCATTAACCTTTTTTTAATTTTTTAAAGATTTATTTATTTGAGAGGCAGAGTGACAGACAGGGAGAGGGAGAGAGCGAGTGAGCGGCCGATCTGGAGCCAGGAGCTTTTTCTGGGTCTCTCACATGATTGCAAGGGCTTATAGCCATTAATAGAAGCAACATCTGTTATTTTGCCATTAAAAAAAAAAAATCTGTTTATTTGAAAAGCAGGATTACAGAGAGAGGAGAGACAGATCTTTCATCCACTGGCCAATCCGAAGCCAGGAGCTTCTTCTAGATCTCCCACATGGGTGGCAGGGACTCAAATACTTGAGCCAACTTCCACTGCTTTCCCAGGCCATTAGCAGGGAGCTTAATTGGAAGTGGAGCAACTATGTCTCAAACCAGCGCCCATATGGGATTCTGGCATTGTAAGCCATGGCTACAGTGTCGACCCCTATTTTGCCATTTTATCAGTGTGAAAATTGAAACTGAGGGAGGTTTAGAGTGCTAGTACATTTATTCTCTAAGTGGTCCTTGGACCAACATCAACTGGGAACTTGTTAGAAGTTCAAATACTCAGTGCCGGCCTTGTGGCGTAGCAGGAGCCCCTGCCTGCAACACCAGCAGTACCCATATGGGCACCAGTTCAAGTCCTGGCTGCTCTACTTCCAATCTGGCTTCCTGCTAATGCACCTGGAAAGCAGAAGCTGGCCCAAGTGCTTGGGCCGCTGCACCCACGTGGGAGACCCAGAAGAAGTTCCTGACTCCTGGCTTTGGTCTGGCCCAGCCGTAGCCGTTGCAGCTATTTGGGGAATCAACCAGTGGATGGAATACTTACCTCTGGCTCTGGCTCTCTCTCTCTCTCTCTCTGCCTTTCAAAAAAAAGGTCGAGAAGTCCTCCAGGTGATTCTAATATACATTAGTTTGAGAGTCACTGCTTAAATTAACTCATATAATCTGACTCTAGCCCCTTCTCTCAATTTATCAGCACAGTCTTGTTTAAATGATCAAACATGAGTCTTAAAAGAATTGTGGGTTTGCTGCTGAGGCTTCTGCCCCACTCTGCCACATTACCAGAGGAAACACCTCTTGATTCCACTTGAGTCATCTTTCCTTGCTTTGCCATCTGGGCAGCTTTTGTCTTTAGACCTTTTCAGGTGTCAGTCACTCACAAATCTCTGTGTTCCATCAGTTCTAGAGGATCCAGGAGAAAATACATCTATGGTTTTCTTAAAGACCTTTCTCTTGGCTTGAGAGGGGTTGGAAAGTATCCCTTATCTTCTTCAATGGGAAATGGACACAATTTTTTTTAAAGAAAGTATTAAATAAAGCACAAGGCTTATCTTAATTATAAAACCATAAAATTTTTTCAGTCCAAAAAAAAGAAAATCTTAACTCTTTGAAGCCTCAGCCTTCTGCGTATCTCCTGGAGCTGGGTGATGGGCTAATGCTGGTAAAACTGGATTTTTGCCAAGCAACCCCCTATGCGAGCCCTCTGTAGATGCTCTGACTTCCTCTAATAGAATGTGGGGATATTTGGCCCCTATTTTTTCCAGTTTTAGAGACTCAGACTAGACTACAAAGAGTCTTATGTTAGCACCCATTCCAGGACTTTTATGGGAGTGTGTGCTGGTGTTATTTGGTACTGCGTAGATCCTGCCAGGATCTTCACAGTCACAGAGAATTCTGTGTGTTGAAAATGGTGGTGACCAGCGCCATGGCTCACTAGGCTAATCCTCCGCCTGCGGCACCAGCACACCGGGTTCTAGTCCCAGTCGGGGCACCAGATTCTGTCCCGGTTGCCCCTCTTCCAGGCCAGCTCTCTGCTGTGGCCCGGGAGTGCAGTGGAGGATGGCCCAAGTCCTTGGGCCCTGCACCCGCATGGGAGACCAGGAGAAGCACCTGGCTCCTGGCTTCGGATCCGTGTGGTGCACCGGCCGCAGTGCACCAGCAATGGCTGCCATTGGAGGGTGAACCAACAGTAAAGGAAGACCTTTCTGTCTGTCTGTCTCTCACTGTCCACTCTGTCAAAAAAAAAAAAAAAAAAAAGGCTGTTTTTTGTACTTTTCTTAATTCACTATTATAAATCTGTTCATTTGTTTCCATGCCAGAGTTTGGAATGGTAAGTTGTTATTTAAAAAATTTTGGCTTTTATGATAGATATGCAAAGGTATCTAGTTGTGTTGTTGTTTTTTGTTTTGGTTTTGGTTTTCAGAGATCTACTTATTTATTTATTTGAAAGGCAGTGACAAGGCCAGCGCTGTGGCATAGCGGGTTAAAGCCCCAGCCTGCAGTGCCGGCATCCCATATGGGCACCGGTTCTAGTCCCAGCTGCTCTTCTTCTGATCCAGCTCTCTGCTATGGCCTGGGAAAGCAGTAGAAGATGGCCCAAGTCCTTGGGCCCCTGCACCCACGTGGGAGATCACAAGAAGCTCCTGGTTCCTGGCTTCGGATTGGCACAGCTCTGGCCATTGCGGCCATCTAGGGAGTGAACCAATGGATGGAAGACCTGTCTCTCTGTCTCTACCTCTCTCTGTAACTCTGTCTTTCAAAGAAATAAAATAAATCTTTAAAAAAAAAAAAAAAAAGGCAGTGACAGAGAAAAGGGAGCAAGGGTAGGAGAGAGAGAGGGGTCTTCCATTTGCTGGTTCATTCCCCCAAATGGCCATTATAGTCAGTTCTGGCATAGGGTGAAGCCAAAAGCCAAGAACTTCATCCTGGTCTCCCACATGGGTGACACGGGCTCAAGTGCTTGGGCTATTTTTTCTGCCTTCCCAAATGCATTAGCAGGATACTGGATTGGAGGGACCGGCACTGTGGCATAGCAGGTAAAGCCACTGCCTGCAGTGCTGGCATCCCATACGGGTGCCAGTTTGAGTCCCAGCTGCTCCACTTCCGATCCAGCTCTCTGCTATGGCCTGGGAAAGCAGTAGAAGATGGCCCAAGTCCTTGGGCCCCTGCACCCCTGTGGGAGACCCGGAAGAAGCTCCTGGCTCCTGGTTTCGGATCTGCACAGCTCCAGCCGTTGCAGCCAATTGGGGAGTGAACCAGTCGATGGAAGACCTCTCCTTCTCTCTCTGTGTAACTCTGACTTTCAGATAAATAAATATATCTTAAAAAAGGGGAGGGGAGGAGGGAGGGAAAGGGAAGGAAAAAAAAAAAAAAGGAAGGAAGAAACCGAATTGGAAGCAGAGCAGCCAGGACTTGAGCTGGTGCTCCAGTATGGGTGCCAGCCTCGCAAGCAGTGGCATAACCTGTTGTGCCGCAGCACTGGCCTCTAGTTGGGGTTTGTTTACCTTGTTTTGTTTTTGAAAATTTTGAGATTTATTGAGGTATAACTGACATAGAATAAGTGTTATATAAAGTATACAATTTGATAAGTTTGAGATGAAACCATCACCATAATCAAGATAATGAACATATCTACTATCCTTCCAGATTTTCTCTGTCCCTCTGTAATGCCTTCTTCCTGCCCCTTCCTTGCCTTGTATCTGAACTTAAGGGGAAATGCATTTAGTCTTCTATTATTAGGTATGATGTTAAATGCATGCTTTTGTTTTTAAAGATTTATTTATTTATTTGAAAGGCAGAGGAAGAGAGAGGTCGGTCTTCCATCCCCTAGTTCATTCCCCAGATGGCTGCAACAGCCAGAGCTGAGCCTATCCGAAGCCAAGAGCTTTTTCCTGGTTTCCCTTGCTGGTGCAGGGGCCCAAGGGCTTGGAGCATCTTCTACTACTTTCCAGGCCATAGCTGAGAGCCGGATCGGAAGTAGAGCAGCCAGGACTCAAACCAGCGGCCATATGGGGTACTGGCACTGTAGGTGGCAGCTTTATATGCTATGCCACAGTGCCAGCCCTGGTTGCTTTTCTTTTTTTAATCATGGAGGATGTTGAAGTTTATTAAATGCTGAAAAGCCCGTGAGAGTATTTCAGGCATGGAAAGCCAAGACACTCTGGCAAAAAAAAAATGACCTAAATGAAAGATCTACGTGAGTGAGATCCCAGTGGAAAGAACAGGTCATCAGAGGAGGAGGTATCTTTCTCTGAAGGGAGGAGAGAACTTCCACTTTGACTGTGACCTTGTCTAAATATGATCAGAGTCGGTGAACTCAGGGGGCTTCCATAGCCTTGGCAGCTCATGACAAGAGCCTAGGGTGATTACTGATGCCATCAATAAGAGTGTCAGTTTGTTAAGTCAACAACAGGAGTCACTGTGCACTTAGTCCTTATGTAGGATCTCTGTCCTTAATGTGCTGTACATTGTGATTTAATGCTATAACTAGTACTCAAACAGTATTTTTCACTTTGTGTTTCTGTGTGGGTGCAAACTGTTGAAATCTTTACTTAATATATACTAAACTGATCTTCTGTATATTAAGAGAATTGAAAATGAATCTTGATGTGAATGGAAGGGGAGAGGAAGCGGGAAAGGGGAAGGTTGCGGGTGGGAGGGAAGTTATGGGGGGAAGCCATTGTAATCCATAAGCTGTACTTTGGAAATTTATATTCATTAAATAAAAGTTAAAAAAAAGTTTATTAAATGCTTTTTCTGCATTAATTGACTGACCTTATGGTTTTTCTTCTTTAATCTGGTGCTATGGTGGACCCACTGATACTTGAATGTTGAACCAACCTTGTCTTCCTGGGGTTAATCCCATTTAATTATGATATCTTTATATTTTTATGTCTTTTTAAAAAAATTTTTACTTATTTGAAAGTCATAGTTGCAGAGAGAATAAGAGATAGTGATCTTCCATCTGCTGGTTTACTCCCCAAATGGCCACAACAGCCAGGGATGGGCCAGACCAAATCCAGGAGCCAGGAGCTTCCTCCAAATATCCTACATGGGTGCAGGGGCCCAAGCACTTGGGTCATCCTCTGCTGCTTTCCCAGGCACACTAACAAGGAGCTGGATCTGAAGTGGAGCAGCCGAGACTCGAACTGGCACCGACCTAGGGTGCCAGCTTCACAAGCAGTGGCTTTACCCACTACACAGTGGCCCCCAAATTGATTGTTATATCATAAAGCTTTACCAGGGTTCTTCAGAAAGTTCAAGGAAAATACATATTATGGAAAAACTTTTCCATAGCAGGTACATTAGCAGGGAGCTGCATTGAAAGTGGAGCATCTAGGACTGGAACTGGCACTCTGAAATTTGATACTGGTGTCAATTGTTGGCTTATCCCACTGTGTTGTTGTAAAGCCCATTTTTAAATTGGGTTGTTTTTTCCCTTTTTGTTGTTCTTTATAAGTTTTGGATATGATAGTCTTTTTTTCAAATATGTGTTTTGCAGGTATTTCCTCCCAGTCTGTAACTTCTGATTTTCTTAAGAATATCTTACACAGGCTGGCGCTGCGGCTCACTAGGCTAATCCTCCGCCTGCGGCGCCGGCACACCGGGTTCTAGTCCCAGTCGGGGCACCAGATTCTGTCCCGGTTGCCCCTCTTCCAGGCCAGCTCTCTGCTGTGGCCAGGGAGTGCAGTGGAGGATGGCCCAAGTGCTTGGGCCCTGCACCCCATGGGAGACCAGGAGAAGCACCTGGCTCCTGCCATCGGATCAGCGCAGTGCGCTGGCAACAGCGCGCCAGCCGCAGCGGCCATTGGGAGGTGAACCAACGGCAATGGAAGACCTTTCTGTCTGTCTGTCCACTCTGTCAAAATATATATATCTTACACAGAACAAAGGTTCGTAATTTTAATAAGGACTAGCTGATCTATTATTTCTTTCATGAATTATGCCCTTGGTGTTGTATCTAAAAAGTCATCACCAAATCTAAGACCATCTAGATTTTCTGCTATGTTATCTTCTAGGAATTTTATAGTTTATTTTATATTTAGGCCTAAAATCCATTTTGAGGTAATTTTTGTGACAAATTTATGTCTAGGTTTTTTTTCCCCCATGTGGCTCTCTAACTGTTCCAGTACCATTTGTTTTCTTTTCTCCATTGTGCTAGCTTTGCTCCTTTGTCAGAGATCAGTTGTGTGGGTCTATTTCTGGATGCTCTATTCTGTTTCACAGATTGGTTTGTCTAGTCTCTCACCACTGGTGTGGTTACTGTAGCTTCATGGTAAATCTTGAAGTCAGAGATATGTGGTACTGATTTTGTTTTTGTGTATCTTAACATGTATTTCATAATAGGTAGATCATCTCATGTCCATCCAAGTTAATTATTTTCCCTGTGAATTTCCTAATCATGTTCTTATGTTCTTTAATTTTTTTATTAGGATCCCCATCCTGTTTTTATCTTCAAGGATTCTTCACATGGTCAACATCTTTTTATTTATTTGGTGTTAAAATTCTTCAAATCTATTACGTTGTTAACTTGGATGTCATTTGACCTTTTTTCAAGGGTTTTCTGTGACGAATTGTTGATATGTGTGAATGTGTTGTAAGTAGCTGCCTGTCTTAGTTAGGGACTAAGTCTGCCATAGAGAGATAATCGGTCAGTTCTCCTTGATCATCTTTTAAGAACATGGGTGAAAAACACCAGCACTGCCCAGGAATGAACATTTGACTGTGCATATTTTAATCTAATGTCTGCCTTTTTTACTTAACATTTGGACAACCCTGATATACTCCTCACATCTTTGCAAATTAGTCAGATTTGTAATTTCAGGAGTTGTTGGTCACGAGGTAGAGATAAAATTTTATTTATGGTGTTTCATTCTTCCTGTGCATTCCATCTAGGTAGAGATGCCTTTGTTCTAGAAATTTTAGGATGCTTTTTCAAAGGAAGCTTCATCATGAAATTTCCCAGAGATCATTAAATAAAAGGACATGGAAGATTTTGAGTTTACCTGCTAATTAAGTTTTAGCGTAAAAACTGTCATTTACATGAGGACAAGCCTGCAACTACAGGCATCTGTGTACAGGCAGCCTCTGCCTTCAGTATGTTGTTTCACGCGTTTGTAATATCATTATATTTTCTTGTCTGGATTCTTTTCTGGGATTTTCCAATCTCCTACATGACTTTTGAATTTACATACGTTAATGCTCACTCCTTGTGTTGTAAAGTTCTATGATTTGAAAATGCATTCTGTTATATATTCACGGCATTGTATGATACAGGAGAATTTCACTGCCTAGAAGTGCCCTGCACATCACCTATTCACACCTTACCTCTCGCCCCAAACTGCAGGCAGCCTTTTTGCCTTTCTTGCCCTTCCAGAAGGTCATAGTAGGAATCATCCTTTTCTAGAGCCTTTTCAGACTGCCTTCTTTCACTTAGCAATGTAGGTTCCTCCACAGCTTTCTGTGGCTTGGTCATTTTTCATCACTGAATAATACTATATTGTATAGATAAACACAGTTTTAGTTTATTTTCATTTGCTTTCTCATACATTTTATGACTATTTGGCTCTTTCTACAATGGAAAGGTAGGCCCTGTTCTCTATTTCTTCCTTAGTACCTCCCCCTGGGAAAGGAGTTTATATACTTCCCACTCCATTCATGTTACATGACCAAGCCTGACATCTTTTGTCCGTGAAATCTGAAGACATTTCAAGAGCTATCACATGAATCTGCCTTCTCTTTGGGCATAAGATTAGCATGTCCTAGATGGGGCTGAAGAGAGAAGACAACTTACACATAAACAATATAAAAGCAAAAGGGGCTGGTGCTGTGGTACAGCGTGTTAAGCCACTGTCTGCAGTGCCGGCATCCCTCATGGGCATCAGTTCAAGTCCCAGCTGCTCCACTTCTGATCCAGCTCCCTGCTGATGTACTTGGGAAAGCAGTGGAGAATGGCTCAAATGCTTGGGCCCCTGCACCCATGTGGGAGACTCAGAAGCTGCTCTTGGCTTCAGCCTGGCCCAGCCCTGTCTGTTGTGGCCATATGGGGAGTGAACCAATGGGTGGAAGATTTCTCTGTCTTTCCCTATCTCTCTGTAACTCTGCCTTTCAAATAAAGTTAATCTTAAAAAAAAAAAAAAAAAAAAACTGTGGTTGTAAGCTGATAGGCAATGGTACTTTGCTACATGCATAACAAAGCAAAAGAGCAAAAGCTGATAAATAGACCTCCCAACCTTTTCTTCCTTCTTCTTTGCTTTTACTTTTACTATTCTTATGCAAAGCTGTGCTTACAATTCATTCTGAAGGGGTTAACATTGATAACATTTCAATGTAATGTCTTGACATTTGACTTGGTAGTTTACTCCATGTGTAAGACAAAACCTGTTAAATTCTAAATCTGTGCTTATTTTTTAAAACTTAATTTTATTTATTTGTAAGGCAGAGTGACAGAGAAGAAGGAGATCTTCCAACTACTAGTTCACTCCCCAAATGGGCCAGGCTGAAGCCAGGAGCTAGGAACTTCATGCAGGTCTCCCACGTGGGCGGCAGGAGCCCAAGTACTCTCCCAGGCACGTAACCAGGGAGCTGGAGTGGAGCAGCAAGGACTCTTAAACTGATGCTCTGATGTGGGATGCTGCCATTGCAGGCAGCAAATTTATTCTTTTTTTCTAGGGTTTATTAATTTATTTGAAAGGCAGAGTTATAGGAAGTAGGGGGGTGGGGTGGAGGGGATATCTTCCACTAAATGGTTTACTTCTCAAATGACTGCAATGGCTGGGGCTGGATCAAGCCAAAGCCAGGAGCTTGGAACTCGATCTGGTCTCCCACATGGGTGGCAGGGACCAAACACTTGGACAGTCTTCCATGGCTTTCCCAGACACATTAACAGTACTGGACAGAGAGTCAGCAGCTGGCACTCAAACCAGTGCTCATCTTGGATGCTAGTATTGCATGTGGCAGCTTAACCTGCTGAACCACAACACTGGCCTTGATGTGCTGTTACGGTGAAGGAGAAAGATTGGATAATATAGTAGCTACGAGTTGCGGCCGGCGCTATGGCATAGTGGGAAAGCCGCCATCTGCAGCACCAGCATTCCACATGGGTGCTGTTTCAAGTCCCGGCTGCTCCACTTCCAATCCAGCTCCCTGCTAGTGTGCCCGAGAATGCAGTGGAAGATGGCCCAAGTACCTGGGCCCCTGCACCCACGTGGGAGACCCGGATGAAGCTCCTGGCTTTGGATCAGCCCAACTCCAGCTGTTGTGGCCAACTGGGGAGTGAACCAGCAGAAGAAGGATCTGTGTGTCTTCCTCCCTAACTCTGCCTTTCAAATAAAATAAATCTTTTTTAAAAAATTAAAAAGCAGCTACTACTTGCATATGCAATTTAAAATTAGAATTTAAAAACAATTTCTCCTACCTCTAATCATATTTCAAATGTTCAGTAGCCACATGTGACTACTGTATTTTGGTATTTTGGACAACACTAATGTATACTTCCATCAAGGCAGAATAGTCTGTTGACCAGTGCTACCTTAAGATAATATGTTGAAAGCTATACATACACACTTGATGGTACATGTGCAGATTCCAGGAAGTTAGCATGGATCTCAGGGTAAATTCCTTGAGGCGGGGGGAGGACAGGTGGCTGTCTAAGCTGGGTCCAACTTGCAGATGACCCATCTAAAGGAGTTGACTCATCTAGGACCCAAAAATTTACTGCACATGGTTGTCAAGTGTGTAAAACAGTTTAATACCCAAGGAAATCTTCCCTTGCTTGAGGATCAATATCCAACCTTGACATAACAGCAAACAGTGAGTCCAGAAAATTCTGTGATTGTCCTGAATCCATGTAATGTCAAACAAAAGAGCAGGAGAAGACCTAGTCCTTCACCTGCAGCGAGTTCAGCCTTTGGTTTCAACCTGCCTAGCCCTGGCATTTGGGGAGTGAACCTGTGGACGGGAGATCTCTAACTCTCTGCCTTTCAATAAACTTCAAAATTTAAAATACAGCTCAGAGGTCAGCACCATGCCTCAGCAGGTTAAGCTGCCGCCTGCAACACCAGCATCCCATATGAGTAGCATCCCACACGAGCACCAGTTCAAGTCACAACTTTTCCATTTATGATCCAGTTCCCCACAAATGCACCTGGGGAAGTAGTGGAAGATACCCCAAGTGCTTTTGCCCCTGCCACCCATGTGGAAGACCCGGATGGAGTTCCAGGCTCCTGGCTCCTCTTAGCCCCAGGCCCTTGCAACCATTTGGGAGCTGAACCAGATGGAATGAATCTCTCTCCCTCTCTACCCTCTGCCCGACCCCACCCCCCATCTCCCTTAAGTGCCTTTCAAATAAAATGAAATAAATCTTTTTAAAATATGGTTCCATGCCTTTGGCTCAGGAATGATATAACTGGAAAGTAGCTATTATAAATGCAAGTATCAAGTCAGGTACATTAAGAGGAAAGAGCGCCTCTATCCTTCCTTGTTCAGCACGGAGAGAGAGGACTGCATGTGTTTCTAAGGACAGGACAGGGAAGTGTTCTCCAGTGTAACAGCAACATGCAAAAAATACCAGCCATGCTTTACCCCTAGCAGCCCTCAAACACTTGAACTCCTTTCTCTCATTCTTGCAAGGAAAAGATGGTTATTTTCCTCTTCAGGCTGGAAACCTTGGGTCACATAAGTAAATTACGCAAGATCACATAACTGGTGAATGGCCAACTCAGGATTGCAACCAAGGCCTGCCTGGTACCATCCCACATACTACTTTCTCCAGTTTGTTCCCATGTAAATGCTGATGCCTGGTCCTGTCCGTCCATTGTGAAGGCTGTTTAGGCACCTCCAACACACCTGCCGGCAAAGCCATCCGCATTTAGGGTTGCAAGTCAAGAGCTGCAGCGTCCCACCACCAGGCTCTGGGGACATAAATAGCCATTGCCCATAAAAGGTATCAGTTTTTTCCTTTACCCAGATCGGTGAGGTGAAGCTCAGTCCTGAGGTGGATCCAAAGCACCAGGGGCTGGGGCCCCTCTTAAACATGCACTGATCCGAGCTGTCATGGTCCGGGTTCACCCGCCTCGGGATACCTGCTTGTTCACTAGGCTCAGCAAAGTTCAAGCCCGCAAAATACCAGCATTTTAGGAACGGCTTCCTTCTTGGTGCCAAAGACCCTGGAGCCCAAATGCAATTTACCTGTTCTCCAAAACACTTGGTTCAGGTCTCAGGAGCCTCCACCTTGGCGAGCGCGTTCACGATTTAAGCCGGCGGCTCGCTGAGTGCAGGCAGCAGCCTGTGCCCAAGGGCGCAGTTTGCCGCAGGAGAGCAGGTGCAGCTCCCAAGACGTGGGGGAGAACACGGACCTGCAGGGAAAGGGGCCTTCCAGAGGACTTGGAGGCTCGAGGGATGGGGGAATGCTCAGAGAAGAGGTGCGTTCCATTTTTCTGCCGCCCGCTTCTGCCTCCACATTCCCTCTCCTTGGCACTCACGGATCCCCGGCCCGAGACCCCCGAAGCGGTGCTGTGAGCTCGAGCCCCTCGCACACGCCAAGCCTGGCGACCTGGGGGAGTCTGCTCCAGGGTCCTTAGGCCTCTGAGAGGGCTAACGAAGGGTAGGAGTGGAGAGCATCCCAGAGCTATAAAACCGGCGGAGAGCATAGCGAAACCCAGCGCGGGGCGGAGGGGCGGCAGGCCGCGGAAGGGGCGGACCCGGGCGGCGTGTAAGAAGGCGCCGGCCCGTGGCCCCTGTCCTGCCCTCTCCCTGCGCCTGGCCGGCGGTGGCAGGATGCTGCCCGGAGGTCCCCGCCGGCCCGCTGGGCGTGGCCGCGCCCCACGGCTGGTTTGGTTACTGGGGGTCCAGCACTTGCCGCAAGTCGTTTACGTCGAGTCGTGGATCTTCGCAGCGTTGTTTGGTGAGGGAGTCGCAGCTCCGGCCCTCGCAGCCCCTGTTTGCCGCGTCGGGTCCAGTGCCTACCTCTCCTCCCGAGGGGCGCCTAAATCCAGGGCCCCTGGACGCTTTTTGAAATCGCAGGTTCCACATTTGGTCCCAGCCTGGTGGACCCAAAGCTGGGTGTCCCTGTTCCTTGTGTCAGCCACTGCATCTGATCCCTGCCTGCCTCCCCGCCCGCGGCTTAGCGTTCCCTTCCCCACCCAGGCGTGAACGGCGAGATGCTGGCGGCCTTCCAGAGGACCTGCATCGTCTTACTCAGTATCGAACTGGACGCGCTGGGTGGAGTCCTGATCTTCATTTACGGACGACCCTTCCTACAGACCCTTGCGATGCTCCTGATCGTGTCAGCATCTTTCCAGCTTCGGATCCGCAGAAATCGAGGTGAGCGGCCCCAGGGGCCCTGAGCCGGAACCCTCTGTCCTCGCTTCCCGGGCTCACCCCAGTTCTTTAGGCTGAAGGCTGTGAGTAGATCTGAAAACCGTTGCCAGGTCTACCCCAGATCCCTGGGGGCAGGGAGCGCAAGATGCAGCTGGGAAAGGGGGCGCTGGCTGGACCCGAGGGTGTGTGTCCCCCTGGGTTCCAGAGCATCCCCTCTGGGGAGCCGTCTTCAGCCAAATCCCTTATTGGGCCTGCACACCAGGCCGTGGGTTTTAAAGTGGGAGCCTGGCCAGCAGCATCAGCATCACCTGGGAACTACTTAAAAATGCAGAGCCGTCGGCCTAGCCCGGCCCCACGGAGCCCGTGTTTCTACACGCCCTTGGTCCAGGTGATGCTGATGCACGCTGGTTTGGAATGCGCCGCCCTCCAGGCACCCCCACAAGCCCGCCCCTGACCAGCTGCTTTCTTTTTAGCCAGAGCGTGGGCCAAGGGCCTGCAAGGTTCCGTGTGGGCCTCCAGGCGCTTCATTTAAGGCCTGTCCGGAACCCGTGACCCAGACCACGCGCTTGCGCTGTGCGGGAACCTGGAACAGGAACGGCGTTACCTGCGGATGGACTCCTGCCTGGAGGTTCCGACCCAAGGCTCAGTTCCGATTGTGCCATGAAGGGGTGGGGATGGAGATAGGTGTGGGGCGAGTGTTCTTAATTCTGTCGTGGTTTCAGTTATTGCAAAATCGAGCTTTTAAATGACGTTTTAATGGTTTTATAATAAACAATTTTAGTGTGGTTTGTGTGTGGAATAGTGTTCCTTACCATGTAAGATGAGAAAGAGAAATTTTTAATTGTGGGGGTTAGAGGGCTTCTGACAGTATTGTTGGGGGGGGTGGAACTTTCCTGGAGGAATCTGTGGTCCCGCCCCCACCCCCACCCCCACCCCTTAGATCCATGCTCTCCTGTCTCTGCCGGTAAGAGCAGAGAGCTGTCAGTTGACAGGGGCAGGGAGGGCCCCACAGTCCAGATGAGGGCAGTGTGGCTCGGGTGTCAGAGGGCTCAGCGCTGGCCTCAGCAGGAACAGCCCCACGGCAGCCTTCAGTGAGGGTCCCAGAAGCTAGGCTGGACGAGTTGAGGAATTCCAATGGAGATGCATGTGCAATATGCCTAACGGGCTTTTTTACCACCAAGTAGAAGCGAAGCTCCTGGATGGAATTTTTGTTGATGTGAGCAGCTTTTGGTAGGAGGAGCATCAGTAAAAGGAGGCAGGGAGTGTGAGGATTCAGGGGGTTGTAGGGAGACTAAAAGTACTCTTGCTTGTATATTGTCTGATGTCAGGTTACTTCATCTGTGACTTTAAAAAAATATTTTTTATTTGTATGGCAGAATGCCAGATAGTTTCCATCCCCTGGTCACTCCTCAAATGGCTGCAATGGCCAGGCCAAGGCCAGGCTGAACCCAGGAGCCTGGAACAACATCTGGATCTCCTACGTGGGTGCAGGGGCTCAAGCACTTGAACCATCTTCTGTTTTTCCAGGTGCATTAGCAGGGAGCTGGATAGGAAGTGGAGTAGCATGGACTCCAACCAGTGCCTATGTGGGATGCCCACGTAGCAGGCAGCAGCTTACCAGGCCCCCATTCTATGACTACCAATTACATTTCTTAAATAAAAGGCATTTAAGTACTTGTATATTAACTTTCTTGCCTAATAAACCAAAACTTAGAGAATTTGCTCAAATTAAAATACATATTTTAATACATTTTATATAAAATATATATCAAATATATAATTTATATGTAATTTGAAAGGCAAAGAGACAACAAAGACCAGTCTAAAGCCAGGAGTCTGGAACTCAATGTGGGGGTACAGGCACCTGAGCACTTGGCATCATCTGCTACTTCCCAGCATATACATGAGCAGGAAGCTGGATTGGAAGCAGCAGTGGGACTCGACCCAAGGCATTCCAAGTGGGATTTTAACTGCTGTGCCGCATGTCCACCCCTGCGAAGATTTGTTAATGATTATGTATATTGAATAACATTTGTAAAATCATAAGACTAGTATGGTAGATTCTCTTAAATGTTAAAGATTTTTTAGGGGCTGGTGTTTTGCCACAGTGGGTTAAGCCATAGCTTGCAAGGCCAGCATCTCATAAGGACACTGGTTCATGTCCCAGCTGCTCCACTTCCTCTCCAGGTCCCTACTAATGCACCTGGGAAAGCAGAAGTCCTTGGGACCCTGCACTCACATGGGAAACCTAGCTGGAGTCTTAGGTTCTTGACTTGGGCCTGGCCCAATCCTGGCCATTGTAGCCATTTAGGGAGTGAACCAGCAGATGGAAGATCTTTCTATCCCTGTTTCTGTCTCTCCCTCTCTCTGAAACTCTGAATTTTAAATAAATAAATACTTTGTTGTTGTTGTTTGAAGAGGGCTGGTGTTGTGGTGCAGT
Source organism: Oryctolagus cuniculus (assembly GCF_051225735.1). Classification (NCBI taxonomy): domain Eukaryota; kingdom Metazoa; phylum Chordata; class Mammalia; order Lagomorpha; family Leporidae; genus Oryctolagus; species Oryctolagus cuniculus. The sequence continues at coordinate 99,090,713 of NC_142871.1, read as the reverse complement.
GGGTTAAGCTGCCACCTGGGATGCTGGCATTCCATATAAACACTGGTTTTGGTTCCAGCTGCTCTGCTTCCAACCTAGCTCCTTGCTAATGTGCATGGGAACACAGCAGAAGTAGTCTAAGTGCTTGGGTCCCTGCCATCCTCTCTGGAGAACTGGATGGAGTTCCTGACTCTTGCCTTTAGACTCACCTAGCCCTGGCTGTTTGCGGCCATTTGGGGAGTAAACCAGTGGATAGAAGATCTCTTTATCTCTTCCTATATCTCTGTCACTCTGCCTTGCAAATCAATTTTTTAAAAAAATCTTTCTTACAATCATTTTGAAATACCGTCATGTGTTGTAAATATCTTTCAGTTCTGTGGCTTGCCTTTTTCAGTTTCTTGATAGTATCATTTGGAAGTGCTTTAAATTTTAATGTCTTTTCATCTACAAGTTGTTCTTTCATGCTTGATTTTTTTTGTGTGTTTCCTATTGAATAAACGTATTTTTTCCTTGAGATCTAAGGGCCCCATTTGTCTGCTAGAGACTTTATTGTTTTGCATTTAATTTATCACTTGTCTGAAATTCATTTTTTTTTATTTCATTTATTTGAGAATCAGAGAGAAGCAGAGAGTGGGGCAGTAGGGGCTCAAACCAGTGCCCATATGGGATGCCACTGCTGCAGGTGGCAGCTTACCCCGCTACACCACAGCACTGGCCCCAAGATGCATTATTACACTTGCCTGTCGCCAAGCTTGTAATCTTTCCTCCTCCGGGTTCCTGACCAGCCAGTATACCATTCACCATTGCCTGTGAGTCTGTCTGTTAACCTGGGTCATCTACCACGTAGTGGATCGCAAGTGCACTGCCTAAAGGTCTTTCTCTTGGGAGTACTTCCTCTCTAAAGTTTTGAAATTCCTGTTCTACGTTAATGCGTCAACCAAGCTTAGAAATAGCACCCAATTCTGTTGTTGTGTGTCTTCTCATTGGGGAGGGGCATACCCTGGGAGAGACAGCTCTCTTAATTGACAGCTGCTCAATACTTTCTGCCTCAAGTTCTCCCATCATAGCGGGGAACTTGTTCTTGAAGGGTGTTGAGAGAGACATGCCAAAGCTCGCCACATCATGTGAGATTTTTGGCCCTTTGTCTGAGACCAAGACAGGCTTGATAAGACAGCACTAACAAGGCCTAGAGAATCAAGATTTTTGCTGAGCAATGCTTCGAAGAGTGTTCAGACAAGTTGCAGCCAGTGGGAATGGGAGGGTGGAGGGCAAGTGGGAAGTTGAAAGCACCACCTGGTTCGTCAAAATATTTATGTCTGTAAAGTATTTCTAAAAAAAAAAAAAATGAAATTAATAAATGAAGTATTTTTTATCTTTGTCATGAGAAATTCTGCAAGCTCACCTAGGAATTATTTTAAGAAAATGAAAGAGTTTAACTGGTAAGTGAAAAGTTTATTGTGTGACTGCTGCCTGTCATCTCAGCTATAAATGAGGGAACAGTCCTCTCCATCATCAGCTTCTCCTTCCCACAGTTCAGGGAAGGAAGTCCGTGAGAGCAGGACCTTAGGAGTTGGCGTTGTGGGCAGCAGGTGAAGTCACTACTTGCCTCACAGGCGTTCCACATCAGAGCACCAGTTCAAGTCCTGGCTGCTCCACTTCTGATCCAGCTCCCTGCTAATGTCCCTGAGAAAGCAGCTGATGGCCCAAGCACCTGGACCCGTGCACCCACGTGGGAGTTCCAGACTCCTGGCTTCAGTCTGGACCAGCCCCAGCCATTGCAGCCACCTGGGGAGTGAACCAGTGGGTGCAAGGTCTCTCTCCCTCTCTGTCACTCTTCCTTTTGAATAAATAAATCTTAATAGACCAGGAACTGAGAAATCAGTATGGGTAATAATTAGTAATATGATGTGAACTATGTAAAGGATCTGTTTGGAAATCTCCTTTGATATATTTCTGTCAGTATTCTGAATTTTTCCTTTACAGCTTAAAAGAAAACAATGAGTTAAGACCAGGCAGGGAACAGTATCTCTTAATCGCTGATGTATTCTCCTTCTGGTCTGGCTGCGGGGTGAGGCGGGAGTGGATATAGCTATCACTAGCTACTCTGAAGAGTAAGCAGTTTTGCTGAACCATGTGTATAAACCTAGTGGTTTTTTCCCTCCCCCTGTTTGAACATGATTATCTATAGTGAGTTTTAAAAATTTGAAGTACTTTGGAAACCAGCTTAAAAATTGAGGCAAAAAGATGTTCCATTTCTCTCTCAAAAAACTGGCTGATATCTGTCTAAATAAGGCCAGAGTTTGTGAACTCAAGAGGCTTCCATAGCCTTGGCAGCTAATGACAAGAGTCTTGGGTGATTACTGACGTCATAAATAAGAGTGTCAATTGTTAACAACGGGAGTCACTGTACACCTACTCCCCATGTAGGATCTCTGTCTTTAATGTGTTGTACTATGTGGATTAACAGTAAAACTACTACTCAAACAGTACTCTATACTTTGTGTGTCTGTGTGGGGGCAGTCTGTTGAAATCTTTACTTAGTATATACCAAGTTGATCTTCTGTATATAAAGATAATTGAAAATGAATCTTGATGAAGAATGGGATAGGAGAGGGAGTGGGAGATGGGATGGTTGAGGGTGGGAGGGAGGTTATGGGGGGACAAGCTGCTATAATTCAAAAGTTGTACTTTGGAAAATTATATGTATTAAACATAAGTTTTTAAAAACTTACTGATACCAAAATAGTTTTGTAGGAAGAATTTTGTTCCTAGGTATAGTAAGGTGACTATAGTTCACAATACCTATTATATATATATATATATATTTATATATATATATATATATTTTTTACAAGCAGGGTGGACAGTGAGAGAGAGAGACAGAGAGAAAGGTCTTCCTTTGCCGTTGGTTCACCCTCCAATGGCCACCACGGTCGGCACGCTGCGGCTGGCGCGCTGCGGCGGGCACACCGCGCTGATCCAATGGCAGGAGCCAGGTACTTATCCTGGTCTCCCATGGGGTGCAGGGCCCAAGGACTTGGGGCATCTTTCACTACACTCCCGGGCCACAGCAGAAAGCTGGCCTGGAAGAGGGGCAACCGGGACAGAATCCGGCGCCCTGACCGGGACTAGAACCTGGTGTGCCAGCGCTGCAAGGTGGAGGATTAGCCTATTGAGCCGCAGCACTGGCCCACCTATGATATTTTATGAAGACCTAAGAGGAGCTCAAAACCACAAAACAAATACATGATAAGGAAATGGATATCCTAATTACCCTGATTTGATCAGTCATATTGTATGCAGATGTTGAAGTATCACACTGTATACCATAGATATATGCATTGATTACATGCTGATTAAAATGAAAAATAAAAGAACTAGCTGGGAATAAAACTAAGGTCAGACTGAGCTCCATCTGGTGGCTAACACTGAGAATAGTTCCTGGAATTAGGAGCTGGTCATACTTGGAAATGCCACAATTATCTTTAAAATAATGGAAAATAAATCATGGCATGAAAGAAGCCAAATCAGCAGGGTCAATGTAGTGTTTGACAGGGCTTGTAGGCCTCTTACCCAGACTTGAAAAGAAAAATAAAAAGTCACGCTGTCTTTCTATGGCAAAACAAGCCCTATGAACATTGAGAGTGGCAAATTTAGGACACAAGGGAATGGAACCAATCCTCATAGGAGAGGAAGGTCAGGAGCAGCAGAAACACGGGGTTGGAAGTCTGAACGCACAGATGAGACTGCTAAATGGGCACCAGAGGGGCCTGACCGAGTGGATGGGGTGGGGAGCGAACCTGTTCTGCACCTCTCAGCGGGAAGAATGGGAACACAGGTCAGCTCTCAACTCCAACAATTACAGAAAAAAGAATAACACTAAAGCAAAACTGAAAAAGAAAGAAAATGTTAGAGCAAAAGCCAAGGGGAAAAGAAAAACAAAATAGAACAAAAACAAAAGCTGATGTCTGTGAAAAGATTAGAAAGATGTGAGTCCATAGTGAGATTTTGTGTGTGTGTGTGTGTGTGTGTGTGTATAAAATCATATAAATGAGGGAGAAAAGACTGGTTTTCCATACAGAAGAATTCTAAATGATGCAGGTAGATACTGTCCCAGGGAGGTGGAGCATACCTCCTGGTTTCATCATTAGGTATAAGCTGTACATTGTGACTTCCTTCAAAAGAACACAGCATGGAAAGGGGAGAGAGATTTAAGTTTGTCACATAAAAACCTGACAAGGATTGCCTCAGCCAGATGATCAAGGTCAACATTAAAAGTCAAGTCAATTAGGGGAGGCATGGTGCAGTGGGCTGTGCCATGGTTGGGATACCTGCATCCTGTATTGGAGTGCCTGGGACTGGGTCTTGCCTCTGCTTCCCTTCCAGCTTCCCTGCCAGTGTTCCTGGGATGTAGCAGATGATGGCTTAAGTTACTTAGGTCCCTGCCACCCACATGGGAGACCTGGATGGAGTTCCTGGTTCCTGGCTTTGGGTTGGCCCAGCCCTGGCTACTGTAGGCTTTTGGAGAGTGAACCAGCTGACTGAAGGTAGATTTTTTTTCCTCTCTCTCATTCTCTCTGTTCCTATCTTTCCACCTCTGTCATTCTTCCTTTCAAATAAGAATTGATATGATGTGATGAAGGTGGCACTTGTGTGATCTTGCTTAAAACTCATAGCTGAAATTAATCATGAGAGAAATGTCATGCAAATTCCACTAGAGGGCATCTTATAACACACTTAACAATTCTTAAAACTATCAAGATCATCAAAAACAAGGGATGTTTGAGAATCTTTGACAGCCAAGAGTTACCTAAGGAGACTGATGGCTAAATGCAATGTGGTATCTTAGGATTCTAGAGCCAAAAAAAGACATTAGGTAAAACGAATCAGAATAAGGAAGTAGAATAAAGCATATTATTAACTAATTAATACTGTAACTATTTTTGAATATTTCTCTCTTACCATTTTTTAAAGGTTTATTTGTTTATTTGAAAGGCAGAGTTACATAGAGGCAGAGAGAGAGAGAGGTCTTCCATCCACTGGTTTACTCCCCAGATGGCCACAGTGCCCAGAGCTGCACCAATGCCAAGCCAAGAGCCAAGAGTTTCTTCTGGGTCTCCCACATGAGTGCAGGGGTCCAAGTGTCTGGGCCATCTTCCACTGCTTTCCCAGGGCATAGCAGAGAGCTGGATCAGAAGTGGAGCAGCCAGGACTGGAACCAGTGCCCATATGGGATGCCGGCACTGTAGGCCGCACTTATTCGCTATACCACAGCACTGTGCCAAGTTCTAACTATTGAATCACCAATTGTAACAGTCATATCACAAGGTAATAATAGGGAAAGCTGAGTGTTGAGTAAATGGGTAGCTATTCCCAGTATCTTTTTGCGAGTTTTCTGAAAATGTACAACTATTCTAAAAAATTGTTTATTTAAAAAAATAAAATAGTAAGACTTGTGGCAAGCTTTACCCAGAAACAGAGGAAAGATGCAGATAAAGTGAAGGGGGGTGGACATCAAGAGGCACCACAGGACTAAAACACATTTAGTGGGCCAGCGCCTGCAGTGCCAGCATCCCATATGGACACCAGCTTCTCTCTCTCCCTAACTCTGCCTTTCAAATAAATAAATAAATACATCTTAAAAAAATTTTTTTGAAATCTGCGTATGGTCTTCCTAACACACATCTCCCACACTTTCTAAAAACTTCTACAGTGTAATCTCTTGGGGCTCAGACCCAAGTGTAAACACAAAACTTGTTTCCTATAGACCTTGTACCATGGCCTGAAGGCAAGTTTTAAAACTTTGGTTTACTCCCCAAATGGCCACAATATCCTGGCTGGGCCAGGCTGAGGCTGGGAGCCTGGAACTTCATCTGGGCTCCCATGCTGAGTGGCAGGGCCATCTTCTGCTGCCTTCCCAGATGAATTAGCAGGGAGCTGGATCAGAAGGGGAGCAGCCAGGACTTCAACCAGTGCTCTGCGATGCAGCTGAACCACTGCATCACGCTATTGGCCAAGGGAAGGCATTATATATGTGTCGTGGTTGGCTGGCATTTTCACTGCCATGTGTTTGATAGCACCAGGTGTGGAGTTTTCCACTTAGGATGTCATGCGCTCAATCAGTTCTGGATTTGGAACATTTCTGATTTCAGGTTAGGGCTGCTCAACCTGTATAGCTTGTTTCAAGAGATGAGAGTAACAATCAGCTGAGGAGTACACCACCTAGTGAAACTCTCTTTTGAAAGGAAAAAGGGCCAATGTTGTGGCATAGCTGGAAAAGCTGCAACACCGGCATCCCATATGGAGTCCCACTGCTCCACTTCCAACCCAGCTCCCTGCTAATGTGCCTGGGAAAGCAGTAGAAGATGGCCCAAGTCCTTGGACCCCTGCACCCACGTGGGAGACCTGGAAGCAGCCCGGGGCTCTTGGCTTCTGGCTGGCCCAGCCCCTGCCATTGTGGCTATTTGGGGAGTAAACTGGCAGATGGAAGATTTCTCTCTCTCTCTCTCTCTCTCTCTCTGTCTCCTTCTCTCTAAATCTGGCTTTCAAATAAATAAATCAATCTTTTGAAAAAAAGAAAAGGGGGGTGAAATGAAGGTATTTTTCTGGAGAAAAAGTAAGAGTTGATAGTCTAAGTAACATTCATGAGTAGAACTTTAAAATAGAGTACTATAGGAAGAAGGAAAAGAAGGGAGTTTGGGGGGATTGGAAGATTAAACAGCTCTATCTAATTATACCATCTCAAAAGTCCATTAGATTCCAGTAAAAAAAAAAAAGTTAAAAAGATAATTGTAATTAGCAAATAAGAAACATAACAGAAGGGGGCAGTGTTGTGGCACAACAGGTTAAGCTGCCTTCTGCAAGGCTGGCTTCCAGTATGGGCGCAGGATAGTGTATTTGCCTAAGCATGACTAGCACAAAACACTCTGTCAGAACCACAAGGCTACTCTGACATTTTACAAAAAGTACCTTGGCAAACACTTCTGCCCAACAACTCTCTACTCAACCTCGCACCAGTGTCATTCTTCCTATTGACCACTCGGGCTAGAATGGTTCCAAAACATCTTGTACATCTTCCTCCATTTTGCTTTTCAGTTTCCCCTTGCCTCAAGCTCTTTGCACATGCTCATCCTTTACTCTGGCATACGAATCTCCCATTGCAATGCTTCCGAAGTAAATACCTTGATTATTTGCTGTCGCACTCTTTTTTTCTTTTTTTAAAGATTTCTTTAAAATACAGAGTTATAGAGAGGTAGAGACAGAGGGAGAGGTCTTCCATCTGCTGGTTCACACCCCTGATGGCCACAACAGCCGGGGCTGCCCTGATCCAGAGTCAGGAGCTGCCTCCGGGTCTCCCACTCGAGTGCAGGGCCCAAGGATTTGGGCAATCCTCCACTGCCTTCCCACAGAGCTGGATCAGAAGAGGAGCAGCCGGAACTAGAACCGGCGCCCATATGGAATGACTGCACTACAGGCGGCAGCTTTACTCGCTATGCTACAGCACTGGCCTGAATTGCTAGGCTTTTTTCTGAACTACCTGGTAGGCAAGAGGGCTTAAGATCAAAAGAATCCTAAAGGGGCTGGCTTAGTAGGTAAAGCCCCTGCCTGACATGCCAGCATCCCACATGGATACTGGTTAGTGTCCTGGCTGCTCCACTTCCAATCCAGCTCCTGGCTATTGGCCTGGGAAAAGCAGCGGGAGATGGCCAAGATTTGGGACCCTGCCACCCCTGTGGGACACCCAGACAAAGCACCTGGCTCCTGACTGCAGCCAGGCCAAGCCCAGGCTGTTGCAGCCATCTGGATGATGAATCAGCTCTCTCCACCTTTCTCTCTGTAACTCTCTCAGATAAATAAATAAATCTTTAAGCAAAACAAAGGGAACACTGGAGAAGTCCCTGAAGCTGGAACTCTTCTTATTGCCTGTGTCCCTTCACTCCTGGAACCTGTCCTAAACCTTCCCTACTTCCATTAGGATCTTGATGCAGGCAGGAGGTCACAGCCCCTCCATGCTGCTCACCTGTGCCACAGCTCCAACTGCACCACCCACATGTACCCCCACCCCCACCCCACTTTGTATGCTGTTGTGTTCCGGATCACCCAGATAGAAAGAACCAGCAGACTCACCAAAATGCAAAGAACAAAGGGACTTTATTTGTAGGTCCAGCATGCTGGGGCCCTGGCCACCTGTGCAACGCAGTGCTGGGAGACCAACACTCCTTTTCTTTGTTCCTGGGGTTTTTATAGTTCCTGGGAAAACAAGCATTATGTCCACAGTCCTTCCTTCCCCTGGCCCTGCAGGACCAAGGATGGCCCACCTTATTGGTTGCCCCCACCTGATCCTGCCAGAGCAAGGACTGCCTGGTGTCAGGTTTCATCTTCTCTACCAGGCACATCCTGGGCCTAGCCTCTCCTCCTTCTGTGTAACTCTGAATTTCAAGTAAAATAAATAAATATTTTAAAAAAATCAGTTGGAGGGGGAATTCTCATCAATTGATGCAATTTAAAATGATCATTTCCTGAGAAAAATGCGCAGGTTTTTTGTCTTTGCTCCGGAGTCAGAGAAATGCAATAGAAGATAAAGAAAGAAAATGAAAATTGCTGAATCTTTTTTTTTTTTTAATTTGACAGGTAGAGTTACAGACTGTGAGAGAGAGAGACAGGTCTTCCTTCTGTTGGTTCACTCCCCAAATGGCTGCTACGGCCAGTGCTATACCAGTCCGAAGCCAGGAGCCAGGTGCTTCCTCCTGGTCTCCCATGCGGGTGCAGGGCCCAAGGACCTGGGCCATCCTCCACTGCACTCCCTGGCCACAGCAGAAAGCTGGACTGGAAGAGGAGCAACCGGGACTAGAACCCGTGCCATATGGGATGCCGGTGCCGCAGGCGGAGGATTAACTAACTGAGCCAAGGCGCCAACCCCTGCTGAGAGAACCATGACAGGACTGCCTTACTCCAGGAATTCGTGACCAGAAGGGTAAGTACAGGGGGGTTATCAAGGGCAGGCAGGGGTCACTGGAACTGTTTCTTGTGTTAGACTCTTGGACCTACTTTTTACTGAGCCAAACACTTTTTCCTCAGACGTTTAGAAGTGTGGTCTCTTTCAAAAGAGTAAATTTCCAGATTTCTAACCATGCAGAGGGTAACTAAGGGGCTCCTGGGGGAAGGTTGCTCTTACCTACTGATGAGAAAGCGAGGCACACAATCCTGTCTCCTTCATATCTTGGACTAGGCCCTGCCCTGAACACCACCCTTACCCTGTAAAAGGACGGCGCCAGCCAGGGTGGGGCAGTTCTCTCTCCTGCAGATGCCTGTAGCGTCTTTTTGCCTTTCAAGAAATCCTGCTCTTCTGTTCCCATCTACCTGGGTATCCCAGCTGTATCCTTAGAGGTGTGAAGACAAGAACCTGGACGAGGCCTAGCTGGGAGTCTCTCTGAGGCCAGCCAGGGCTCACCGTCACCCACGATATAATTTGGGGATCTGGATCAGTGGTCCTTGTGCTCACTTCGGCAGCACAAATACTAAAATAGGATCAGATAATGCACTAATGTGCCTGGGAAAGCAGCAGAGGATGGCCCAAGTCCTTGGGCCCCTGCATCCACATGGGAGACCTGGAAGAAGCTCCTGGCTCCTGGCTTCAGATCAGCTCAGCTCTGGCTGTTGCAGCCATCTGAGGAATGAAGTAATAGATGTCTGTCTCTTTCTCCCCTCCCTTCTCCCCACCATGTATGTAAATCTGCCTTTCAAATAAATAAACACATCTTAAAAAAAAAAAAGTATTCTTCCTACTTCCTGAATGTAAGTTGCTAAGACCAATGCCAAATTGTCCCTTTTAAAACTGTTCTCTGCTTCCCCAGACACCTTTGAATCAGACAGACAAATCCTAAAATCGGCTCCTCTTTGCTCCCTCCAGTAAGGGGCATGTCCCTGTATTATTTACTCTCTCTTGATGCAGCCCACTCTATAATCCTAGCTTTGTTTGGCTGCCTGTCTGTTGGCTTCCAGTACCTGTCTGATCTAGGGAGCCCCTTCTTGCTCCAGCACCTTCCGTTTTCAACCTCTGGCCTGGTTCACGTTAAGCCAAGAGGGGCTCTCCAAAATCCTCAGAAATCAGAGAAAAGAAAATGTTTGCTTCTGGACATCTGAAAAGGCAGTGCTGAGCAAACACCTGGTTGCCTGTGAAAGGACTAAGCCGAGAGTACATCACTTGATAGGATTTTTGGAGAGGAGCTCTGGCCATTGGATACCCTCCCTAGGGCGGGTCAAGGGAGTGAGGTGTGTGTTTGTATAAAACAGGTCCTGGGTGCTTCTTCCCTTTGACAAGTTTCGCTTCAACCCATTGGCTGCTTCTACTCCGTTCTGAGTTCGTAGTAGCAATGTCGGGCACGGGACAGAGCGCTCCCATCGTGACGCCATGGTGGACGGTACCTGCGAACTTTGAGGACCCAGTGAACCTTCTCGTTGAAGATGAAGAACTGGAGCAAATATTCGGTAGGTAGCCCTTGTCTGCACCTCCTTCCCAGCCCTCCCAGGGTGCCCAGCCTTCTTCATCCTCTGACTCCCGATTGTCCCAGCTTCCCACCTCCAAGGTCACCTCTCCATCCCCCAAGGGCTGGTGGTTCACATGTCCTGACCCTGCCTCTCCTGCTCACAGGCCAAGATGACAAGTACCTCCGCTGCATCGAGGAGCACAGTAACACCCTCATTCAACTGAACAGGTACTTTGTGGCCTGCAGCTACACTCGCATCATCATCACCGGACCTGTTAGGGCACAACGATGGCTGATGTACATGATGAGTTGCCTGAGGATCGACCATCCTGACCTTCAGGCCGAAGGTAGGTCTGCCTGCTGGAATTGTGGCTGACGGCTTCAGAGTCAGGTCCTGACAGCGCTGGGTGGTGTCCACATCTGTGGGAGAATTGCCTGAGTCCCTGGGAAAGCAGGGGGCAGGAACCGTTGCCGATTCTGGGGCCAGCAGTCAGTCAGGGAGGAGAAGGCGGTGGGGAGGTGGGAATGAGACACCTGGGAAGGCCTGAGTTGGGGTGACATCCAGCCCTGCGATGTCCTCGGGTGGGTTCTGGCCTGCTCTGGGTTCCCAGTTACGGGCCCTGCCTCACCACCTCTGGGCACTCCCGTCACAGGCCTTCAGATGCTGCAGCATGTGCGCAGTGAACCGCTGACCAAGGAGGACATTCGTAAGATCGAGGCGGAGCACCAGACCTCTCCCGAAGGCCGTGAGCACGAGTGGGACCACTTCCCTTGAGGATCTTGTGGCTTCGCCTTTCCAGGTGCTTCGTTGTTCCTGGGTCCATGGAATTTCAAGCTATCCAACATAAAGGACTGATCATCCTTGCAAAGCTGAGATGAGAGGGGACGTCTCGGCATTGCCCTTGGTGATGATGTTTGTGTCTGTAGACCAACGGGCCTGGTCTGCCGCTGTTACACCCTGAGTTAGCCAATAAAGCAGCCGTGTCACGCAGTGCCTTTGACGTGCTGTCCTTTTTCCTTTGGGTCTTGATCCAGCCCAGGAAGGGCTTCCCTTGGGCAGGCCGGATGCTGAGGTCTGGGTAGCTTGTGCTGACTCGGGAAACTCAGCGCAGGGAAGACAAGAGAAAGCAGACGACCTTTACCTACCAAGAGTGCCGCTCTCAGACTGGAAGCATGTTCAGGCTGCTCTGGGTAAAGAGGGAACCCCACGTGGAGCCCCAGTGTTCTCTGGTGTTTCCATACAAACAGTGGGAAGAAAGGGAAAGCAGCAAGAGGGGTCCATTTGGAGACAGCAGTGCTTGGTGAAGGAGCAGCCAGGCAACCTGGTAGACATCGGACAGATCAGACAGCCAGACCTGGTCCTTCACTCTCGGGCATCTGGGGGCGATTTGAATCTGCGGTGAGGGAAGGGGGGTGCCTTAGGCCGTGCTCAGGAAGGAAGTCAGGGCTGAAGGTGCTCCCTGGGCAGGACCAGCTGCAGTAGCAGTGGAAGGCGTGGGTGAGACCAACGGGAAAAGCGGGAAACTTCAGAGAAGAGGCAAGAGGCTAAAGATGGACTCTGTGGGAACAGGGACAGTCACGGGATGAAAACAACAAGGAGCTTGGAGAAGTCAAAAGATGCTGAAGCCAGAGAGGCCGAAGACTCTTGTTGTAAAATGCGTATTTGGTGTTCATCTCATTTTCTGACTTAAAGAAGCTCCTGAAATCCGTGAAACAAAAATGATGATAACTGTCCTGTGTACTACGGGTGTTACCTGAGTCCCAGGCAACTTCAGATTGGGTACTGATCAGGGGAAAGGATTAGAAGGTTGGGACTCTTTGGGCCATCCCCCAGCCTCTGGGAAGTGGAAGGCACTGGAGGATAAGTTGATCACGCTCATTGATGATTTAATGAAACTTCCATTAACACTCAAAGTGACTGTGTCTGGGAGACTCTGGATAGCTGAGCACATGCAGCTTCCTGCAGAGTGACTTGGTCCTTCCCACATGGCCTGGCCCAATGCAGCTCTTCGCCTGGGTCCTTCCTAATATTCTTTATGTAAACTGATGAATATAAGAGCAGTGGTTCCCTGATTTCTGTAAGCCACTGTATTGAATGAATCGAATCCTAGGAGGAGCCGTGGGAACACTGATACATGGCTGATTAATCAGAAGTATTGCTGAGAAGTTAATTGTCATCTCAGGTAGAGGCATCTAGGGGGATTTAGCCCATTATCTATGTTATCTGACAATATTTCCACGTAGTGGAAGAGTTAAACTGAACCCAGGGGCTGGCACTGCGGTGTAGCAAGCAAAGTTGCCAGCTTCATGCTGGCATCCCATATGGGCACCGGTTCGAATCCCGGTTGCTCCATTTCCAATCCAGCTCTCTGCTATGGGCTGCGAAAGCAGTGGACATGGCCCAAGTCCTAAATCCTGGCTTTGGATCAGCATAGCTCCAGCAGTTGCAGCCATTTGGGGAGTGAACCAGCAGATGGAAGCCTTCTCTCTGTCTCTCTGTCTGTCACTCATTCAGACTCTACCTCTCTGTAACTCTTTCAAATAAATAAATAAATCTTTATTAAAAAAAACAAAACAAAACCCAGACAGGTCCACTGCAGATGTGCTGGGCTGTTGGTGGGAACAGGTTGGTGAGCAGAGGTTGGCAATCCTTTTCTGATGAGTGGGAGAATATAAAACTCTTCTCCCTCCCCCACACACTTCAGAGACAGAGGGAAGGCTGGTGTTCCAAAAGACAGAAGTTCTAACAGAAAGAATTGTTGCCGTCTCAGCCACTATCAGAAAAGCCAGCAAGGATGCTCATGATTTGCACAGAATTAGGTTATGAGGCCAGCGTTGTGGCACAGGAGATAATGCCACTGCCTTGAAATTGGCATCCCGTTTGGATACCAGTTTGTGTCGCAGCTGCTCCAGTTCTGATCCAGCTCTCTGCTAATGGCCTGGGGAAAACAGTGGAAGATGGCCCAAGAGTCTGGGACCCTGTCACTCAAATAGGAGACCTGTAAGAATCTCCTGGCTCCTGGCTTCACCCTGGCCCAGCCCTGGCCATCGTAGCCATTTGGGGAGTGAACCAGTGCATGGAAAATTTCTCTCTTTGTTACTCGGACTTTCAAATGAATAAAATAGGGGCTTGCACTGTGGCATAGTAGGTGAAGCCTCTACTTGCGGCACCAGCATCCCATAAGGGCACCAGTGCATGCCCCAGCTGCTCCTCTCCTGCTCCAGCTCTCTGCTATGGCCTGGGGAAGCAGAAGGTGGTTTAAGTACTTGGGCCCTGCACCCGCGTGGGAGACCCACAAGAAGCTCCTGGCTCCTGGCTTTGGATCAGCTCAGCTCTGCTCATTATAGCCATCTGGGGAGTGAACCAGCCGATGGAGGACTTTTCTCTCCGTCTCTCCCTCTCTGTGTGTCTGTAATTCTACCTCTCAAATAAATAAATTTTTTTAAAACTGGTTTTTAAAATATAACTTAACATGAAACTTAAAGAAACAAATTACAATAATGCTCAACTGGATAAGAGTAAAAGGGAAACTCTACTTATTTCCTATCCCTGCTCTGGTTTCACTATCAGAGCTACTTTATTACTTAATTTGATTCATTCCAGAACTTGTATATATATATACATACATAGATAAATCTAGGGGCCAGCATTATAGCGTAGCAGGTAAAGCCGCCGCCTGCAGTGCAGGCGTCCCATATATATGGGAGCTGGTTCGAGTCCTGGCTGCTCCACTTCCCATTTAGCTCTCTGCTATGGCCTGGGAAAGCAGTAGAAGATGGCACAAGTCCTTGGGCCCCTGCATCCGTGTGGGAGACCCAGAAGAAGCTCCTGGCTCCTGGCTTCAGATCAGCGTAACTCCAGCTGTTACAGCCATCTAGGGAGTGAACCAGTGGATGGAAGACCTCTCTTTCTCTTTCTCTGCCTCTCTGTAACTGCCTTTCAATTAAATAAATCTTTTTTTTAAATCTATATAAATAAATTTTGAATGTATATTATGTATATATATAGCATCATATTAAGTATAATTATGTAGTATTCTAGGGCTCACTTTTCATTCAAAGAAAGTCTGCTCACTTTATAATACCTAAGACATTGTATTAGAGGCAGGCCCTCATTGTGCACATGATTCTGCCTCCAGGATTCCTGCTGACTTGCAAAAGATCCAGGCATATATATGCCAGAATTTCCTCAGAATAAAATAGCCAAAACTTGGTGTGTATGGAAGTGTGTTTTAATGGGTATAGGAACATGCAATTTTAAAAAATGAGAAAAATATCAAAAATGCATGGAATATGTTGAGTAAAAAAAATGTTCAAAATTCTGTGTTGATATGACTGAAAGGAGAGTTAAAGAGAGAGGCATGTGTTTTCTCAAAATGTTGTTGCCATTAGTTGCAGATGAATGACCCTTTCTGAGGATGAGTCAGACAACAAATTGGAGAGTCTGCGACTAGGCAAGCAACACTAGATTTAATTTCAGGGAAGCCAGATTTCCCTACTGCCTAGAAGGCTCAGACATTTGAAAACAAAAGAGGTAAATTGATTTTTTTTTTCACTTCCAACCCAGCTGACCAGCTCACTCAGATTTCTTTTTTTTTTTTTTTAAGATCTATTTATTTATTTGAAAATCAGAGTTACACAGAGAGACAAGAAGAGGCAGAGAGAGAGGTCTTCCATCCGCTCGTTCACTCCCCAACTGGCCACAAAGGCCAGAGCTGAGCTGATCCGAAGAGGAGCCTAGAGCTTCTGGGTCTCCCATGCAGGTGCAGCAGCCCAAGCACTTTGGCATCTTCCACTGCTTTCCCAGGCCACAGCAGAGAGCTGGATCAGAAGTGGAGTGGCCAGGACCCGAACCAGTGCCCATATGGGATGCTGGTATTGCAAGCGGAGGCTTTACCCACTTCACCACAGCGCCAGCCCCTACTCACATTTTACCTTCATACTTGGCTTATGCATGCCACAGGAAGTGAGTCCTAAATTGCACCCATTGTTGCATTCAACTGATATTTACAAAGCATACTCTGGGTGCCAGGAATGGCTCGAAGTGTAGGGCAGACCGTGGTGATGTAGGAGAAGAGGGAGTTCCTGTGTTCATGGTCCAGTGGTGGCATAGGATGAACACACCGCAATGTTGTTGGTTAATTTAACAGGATTACAGGGTACAATACGTTGTTGGGCAAGGATGTCATCTGAAGACACAGAAAGTAGGAAAGGAGAATGGAGGAGTGACTTTTTAAAATTGGGAGCCAGGCGCAGCGGGTTGCACCACAGCTTGGGACTCCCACATCCCAGGTCAGAGAGGGCCAACTGGAGTCCCTGCTGCTGCCCTTCACATGCGGCTTCCTGCTAACCCACACTGGGAGGCAGCAGAAGGTGGCTCAAGTACTTGAGTCCCTGCCACCCACGGTGGGTGACCAGAATGAAGTCCCATGCTCCTGGTGCCAGCCTGATTCAACACTGGCTGTTGTGGTCATTTGGGGAGTGAAACAGGGATGGAAGCTGTGTGTGTCTCCCTTTCAAATAAAAATAAATAATTTGGGAACCAGTGGAAAGTCTCACTGAAAATCAGGGACTATTTGACCAAGAGACCAGAGCTGGTACAGAAACACAAAGGGGGAGCTAGCTACAAACTCATGAAGAGAGACCCGCCAGTGTAGAGAGGGAAGAGCCAGGCGGGTAGAGACACTGAGGACTACAAGGTTCGGAGCCTAAATATCCTGGACTCGGCTTTGCCTTGCACTGCTGTGGAGAAACAACAAGTATGTAATTTAATCTGGTCTATACCTAAAGATTTAAAGTACTCTCTTTTAATCTTAGCAACCATGTATTCTCCCTCCGGATTTTGCAGTTTTTGCCTTTAGAAACCCTGTCGCGTTGGGCCTGGGGTCGAGAGTTCTCTGGGGCATGAGCCTACTCTCGGCCGCCGGCAATAAAAGACTTTAAAACTTTTTCAGTGTGTGGCGCTCCTCTGTCAGCACTTGCTCAGTCACAACAGTATGTTGTCTGATGTCAGCTTACTTCATCTGTGACTTTAAAAAAATTATTTTTTCTTTGTATGGCAGAGTGCCAGATAGTTTCCATCCCCTGGTCACTCCTCAAATGACTGCAATGGCCAGGCCAAGGCCAGGCTGAACCCAGGAGCCTGGAACAACATCTGGATCTCCTACGTGGGTGCAGGGGCTCAAGCACTTGAACCATCTTCTGTTTTTCCAGGTGCATTAGCAGGGAGCTGGATAGGAAGTGGAGTAGCATGGACTCCAACCAGTGCCTATGTGGGATGCCCACGTAGCAGGCAGCAGCTTACCAGGCCCCCATTCTATGACTACTGATTACATTTCTTAAGTAAAAAACATTTAAGAACTTGTATATTAACTTTCTTGCCTAATAAACCAAAACTTAGAGAATTTGCTCAAATTAAAATACATATTTTAATACACTTTATATAAAATATATATCAAATATATAATTTATATGTAATTTGAAAGGCAAAGAGACAACAAAGACCAGTCTAAAGCCAGGAGTCTGGAACTCAATGTGGGGGTACAGGCACCTGAGCACTTGGCATCATCTGCTACTTCCCAGCATATACATGAGCAGGAAGCTGGATTGGAAGCAGCAGTGGGACTCGACCCAAGGCATTCCAAGTGGGATTTTAACTGCTGTGCCGCATGTCCACCCCTGCGAAGATTTGTTAATGATTATGTATATTGAATAACATTTGTAAAATCATAAGACTAGTATGGTAGATTCTCTTAAATGTTAAAGATTTTTTAGGGGCTGGTGTTTTGCCACAGTGGGTTAAGCCATAGCTTGCAAGGCCAGCATCTCATAAGGACACTGGTTCATGTCCCAGCTGCTCCACTTCCTCTCCAGGTCCCTACTAATGCACCTTGGAAAGCAGAAGTCCCTGGGACCCTGCACCCACATGGGAAACCTGGCTGGAGTTTTAGGTTCTGGACTTGGGCCTGGCCCAATCCTGGCCATTGTAGCCATTTAGGGAGTGAACCAGCAGATGGAAGATCTTTCTATCCCTGTTTCTGTCTCTCCCTCTCTCTGAAACTCTGAATTTTAAATAAATAAAAATAAAAAATAAATAAATACTTTGTTGTTGTTTGAAGAGGGCTGGTGTTGTGGTGCAGTGGGTTAAGCTGCCACCTGGGATGCTGGCATTCCATATAAACACTGGTTTTGGTTCCAGCTGCTCTGCTTCCAACCCAGCTCCCTGCTAATGTGCATGGGAACACAGCAGAAGCAGTCTAAGTGCTTGGGTCCCTGCCTTCCTCTCTGGAGAACTGGATGGAGTTCCTGACTCTTGCCTTTAGACTCACCTAGCCCTGGCTGTTTGCGGCCATTTGGGGAGTAAACCAGTAGATAGAAGATCTCTTATCTCTTCCTATATCTCTGTCACTCTGCCTTGCAAATCAATTTTTTTAAAAAATCTTTCTTACAATCATTTTGAAATACCGTCATGTGTTGTAAATATCTTTCGGTTCTGTGGCTTGCCTTTTTCAGTTTCTTAATAGTATCATTTGGAAGTGCTTTAAATTTTAATGTCTTTTCATCTACAAGTTGTTCTTTCATGCTTGATTTGTGTGTGTGTGTGTGTCCTATTGAATTTTTTCCTTGAGATCTAAGGGCCCCATTTGTCTGCTAGAGACTTTATTGTTTTGCATTTAATTTATTACTTGTATGAAATTCATTTTTTTTATTTCATTTATTTGAGAATCAGAGAGAGGCAGAGAGTGGAGCAGTAGGGGCTCAAACCAGTGCCCATATGGGATGCCAGTGCTGCAGCTGGCAGCTTACCCCGCTACACCACAGCACTGGCCCCAGGATGAATTATTACACTTGTCTGTCGCCAAGCTTGTAATCTTTCCTCCTCCGGGTTCCTGACCAGCCAGTCATACCATTCACCACTGCCTGTGAGTCTGTCTGTTAACCTGGGTCATCTTCCACGTAGTGGGTCGCCAAGTGCACTGTCTAAAGGTCTTTCTCTTGGGAGTACTTCCTCTCTAAGATTTTGGAATTCCTGTTCTACGTTAATGCGTCAACCAAGCATAGAAATAGCACCCAATTCTGTTGTTGTGTGTCTTCTCATTGGTACACTATCCAGATTCACCAGTGATGAAGGTTTTAACAATATTACTAATTCATCCTGAGCTGTCGAATGGATTTCAGGTCTTTGAGCTCCACATGGATCAGGCATTGGATGTGGGATGCCTTGGGGAGGGGCATGCCCTGGGAGAGACAGCTCTCTTAATTGACAGCTGCTCAATACTTTCTGCCTCAAGTTCTCCCATCATAGCTGGGAGCTCGTTCTTGAAGGGTGTTGAGAGACATGCCAAAGCTCACCACGTCATGTGAGATTTTTTGCCCTTTGTCTGAGACCAAGACAGGCTTGATAAGACAGCACTAACAAGGCCTAGAGAATCAAGATTTTTGCTGAGCAATGCTTCGAAGAGTGTTCAGACAAGTTGCAGCCAGTGGGAATGGGAGGGTGGAGGGCAAGTGGGAAGTTGAAAGCACCACCTGGTTCGTCAAAGTATTTATGTCTTTAAAGTATTTCTAGTAAAAAAATTTTTAAATTAAAAAAAAATGCATTTCTATCTTTGTCATGAGAAATTCGGATTGCTCACCTAGTAATTTTCTTAAAAAATGGAAGAGTTTAACTGCTAAGTGGAAAGTTTATTGTGTGACTGCTGCCTGTCATCTCAGCTATAAATGAGGGAACAGTCCTCTCCATCATCAGCTTCTCCTTCCCACAGTTCAGGGAAGGAAGTCCGCGAGAGCAGGACCTTAGTAGTTGGCGTTGTGGGCAGCAGGTGAAGTCACTAGTTGCTACACAGGCGTTCCACATCAGAGCACCAGTTCAAGTCCTGGCTGCTCCACTTCTGGTCCAGCTCCTTGCTAATGAGCCTGAGAAAGCAGCTGATGGCTCAAGCACCTGGACCCGTGCACCCACATGGGTGACCCAGGTGGAGTTCCAGGCTCCTGGCTTCAGTCTGGACCAGCCCCAGCCATTGCGGCCACCTGGGGAGTGAACCAGTGGGTGCAAGATCTCTCTCCCTCTCTGTCACTCTTTCTTGTGAATAAATAAATCTTAATAGACCAGGAACTGAGAAATCAGTATGGGTAATAATTAGTAATATGATGTGAACTATGTAAAGGATCTGTTTGGAAATCTCCTTTGATATATTTCTGTCAGTATTCTAAATTTTTTCTTTGCAGCTTAAAAGAAAACAATGAGTTATGACCAGGCAGGGAACAGTAACTCTTAATCGCTGATGTATTCTCCTTCTGGTCTGGCTGCGGGGTGAGGCGGGAGTGGATATAGCTACCACTGGCTACTCAGAAGTGTAAGCAGTTTTGCTGAACCATGTGTATAAACCTAGTGGTTTTTTCCCTCCCCCTGTTTGAACAGGATTATCTATAGTGAGTTTTAAAAATTTGAAGTACTTTGGAAACCAGCTTAAAAATTGAGGCAAAAAGATGTTCCATTTCTCTCTCAAAAAACTGGCTGATATCTGTCTAAATAAGGTCAGAGTTTGTGAACTCAAGAGGCTTCCATTGCCATGGCAGCTCATGACAAGAGTCTTGGGTCATTACTGACGTCATAAATAAGAGTGTCAATTGTTAACAACGGGAGTCACGGTACACCTACTCCCCATGTAGGCTCTCTGTCCTTAATGTGTTGTACTATGTGGATTAACAGTAAAACTACTACTCAAACAGTACTCTATACTTTGTGTGTCTGTGTGGGGGCAGTCTGTTGAAATCTTTAATTAGTATATACCAAGTTGATCTTCTGTATCTAAAGATAATTGAAAATGAATCTTGATGAAGAATGGGATAGGAGAGGGAGTGGGAGATGGGATGGTTGCAGGTGTGGGGGAGGTTATGGGGGGACAAGCTGCTATAATTCAAAAGTTGTACTTTAGAAATTTATATTTATTAAATAAAAGTTTTTAAAAAACTGGCTGATACCAAAATAGTTTTGTAGGAAGAATTTTGTTCCTAGGTATAGTAAGGTGACTATAGTTCACAATACCTATTTTATATATATATATATATATATATATATATATATATATATATTACAGGCAGGGTGGACAGTGAGAGAGAGAGACAGAGAGAAAGGTCTTCCTTTGCCGTTGGTTCACCCTCCAATGGCAGCCGTGGCCAGCGCGCTTCGGCTGGCACACCGCGCTGATCCAATGGCAGGAGTCAGGTACTTCTCCTGGTCTCCCATGGGGTGCAGGGCCCAAGCACTTGAGCCATCCTCCACTGCACTCCAGGGACACAGCAGAGAGCTGGCCTGGAAGAGGGGCAACTGGGACAGAATCCAGTGCCCTGACCGGGACTAGAACCCCGTGTGCGGCGCCACAAGGCGGAGGATTAGCCTAGTGAGCCACTACACCGTCCCACCTATGATATTTTATGAAGAGCTAAGAGGAGCTCAAAACCTCCAAAAACATGATAAGGAGATGGATATCCTAATTACCCCGATTTGATCAGTGCATGTTGTATGCAGATGTTGAAGTATCACACTGTATCCCATAAATATGTGCATTGATTACATGCTGATTAAAATGAAAAATGAAACAACCAGCTGGGAATGGAACTAAGGTCAGACTGAGCTCCATCTGGTGGCTAACACTGAGAATAGTTCCTGGAATTAGGAGCTGGCCATAGTTGGAAATGCCACAATTACCTTTAAAATAATGGAAAATAAATCATGGCATGAAAGAGGCCACATCAGCAGGGTCAATGTAGTGTTTGACAGGGCTTGTAGGCCTCTTGCCCAGACTTGAACAGAAAAATAAAAAGTCACCCTGTCTTTCTATGGCAAAAAAGCCCTAGAACATTGAGAGTGGCAAATTTAGGACACAAGGGAATGGAACCAATCCTCATAGGAGAGGAAGGTCAGGAGCAGCAGACACACGGGGTTGGAAGTCTGAACGCACAGATGAGACTGCTAAATGGGCACCAGAGGGGCCTGACCGAGTGGATGGGGTGGGGAGCGAACCTGTTCTGCACCTCTCAGCTGGAAGAATGGGAACACAGGTCAACTCTCAACTCCAACAATTACAGAAAAAAGAATAACAAAACTGAAAAAGAAAGAAAATGTTAGAGCAGAAGCCAAGGGGAAAAGGAAAACAAAACAGAACAAAACCAAAAGCTGATGTCTGTGAAAAGATTAGAAAGATGTGAGTCCATAGTGAGATTTTATGTGTGTGTTTGTGTGTGTATAAAATCATACAAATGAGGGTGAATAGACCGGTTTTCCATACTGAAATATTCCAAATGATGCACGTAGATACTCTGTCCCAGGGAGGTGGAGCATACCTCCTGGTTTCATCATTAGGTATAAGCTGTACACTGTGACTTCCTTCGAAAGAACACACCATGGAAAGGGGAGAGAGATTTAAGTTTGTCACATAAAAACCTGACAAGGATTGCCTCAGCCAGATGATCAAGGTCAACATTAAAAGTCAAGTCAATTAGGTGAGGCATGGTGCAGTGGGCTATGCCAAGGCTGGGATACCTGCATCCCGTACTGGAGTGCCTGGGACTGGGTCTTGTCTCTGCTTCCTGTCCAGCTTCCCTGCCAGTGTTCCTGGGATGTAGCAGATGATGGCTTAAGTTACTTAGGTCCCTGCCACCCACATGGGAGACCTGGATGGAGTTCCTGGTTCCTGGCTTTGGGTTGGCCCAGCCCTGGCTACTGTAGGCTTTTGGAGAGTGAACCAGCTGACTGAAGGTAGATTTTTTTCTCTCCTCCAACTCTCTCTCTTCCTATCTTTCCACCTCTGTCATTCTTCCTTTCAAATAAGAATTGATATGATGTGATGAAGATGGCACTTGTGTGATCTAAAACCCATAGCCCAAATCTGATCATGAGAAATGTCATGCAAACTCCACTAGAGGGCATCTTATAACACACTTAGCAATACTTAAAACTATCAAGATCATCAAAAGCAAGTGATGTTTGAGAATCTTTCACAGCCAAGAGTTGCCTAAGGAGACGTGATGACTAAATGCAATGTGGTATCTTAGGATCTATAGCCAAAAAAAGACATTAGGTAAAACTAATCAGAATAAGGAAGTAGAATAAAGCATACTATTAACTAATTAATACTGTAACTATTTTTAAACATTTCTCTTTTACCATTTTTTAAAGGTTTATTTTGTTTATTTGAAAGGCAGAGTTACATAGAGGCAGAGAGAGAGAGGTCTTCCATCCACTGGTTTACTCCCCAGATGACCACAGTGCCCAGAGCTGCACCAATGCCAAGCCAGGAGCCAAGAGTTTCTTCTGGGTCTCCCACATGAGTGCAGGGGCCCAAGTGTCTGGGCCATCTTCCACTGCTTTCCCAGGCCATAGCAGAGAGCTGGATCAGAAGTGGAACAGCCAGGACTGGAACCAGTGCCCATATGGGATGCCGGCACTGTAGGCCGGGCTTACTCACTATACCATAGCACTGATCCCAATGCTTTTTTTTTTTTTTTTTTTTTTTAGGCAGAGTGGACAGTGAAAGAGAGAGACAGAGAGAAAGGTCTTCTTTTTCCGTTGAATCACCCCCGCAATGGACGCTGCGGCCGGCGCACTGCGCGGATCCGCAGCCAGGAGCCAGGTGCTTCTCCTGGTCTCCCATGGGGTACGGGGCCCAAGCACTTGGGCCATCCTCCACTGCACTCCCGGGCCACAGCAGAGAGCTGAACTGGAAGAGGAGCAACCGGGATAGAATCCGGTGCCCTGACCAGGACTAGAACCCGGTGTGCCGGCACCGCAGCGGAGGATTAGCCTATTGAATTCAGGTGGCGCCGGCAAGCCCCATACTCTTAACTGTTGAATCACCAATTGTAATAGTCATATCACAAGGTAATAATAGGGAAAGCTGAGTGTCGAGTTAATGGGTGGGTATTCCCAGTATCTTTTTGCGATTTTTCTGAAAATGTACAACTATTCTAAAAAATTGTTTATTTAAAAAAATAAAATAGTAAGACGTCTGGCAAGCCTTACCGAGAAACAGAGGAAAGATGCAGATAAAGTGAAGGGGGTGGACATCAAGAGGCACCACAGGACTAAAACACATTTAGTGGGCCAGCGCCTGCAGTGCCACCATCCCATATGGACACCAGCTTCTCTCTCTCTCTCTAACTCTGCCTTTCAAATAAATAAATGAATAAATCTTAAAAAAAAAAGTTTGAAAACCGCGTATGGTCTTCCTAACACACATCTCCCACACTTTCTGAAAACTTCTACAGTGTACTCTCTTGGGGCTCAGACCCAAGTGTAAACACAAAACTTGTTTCCTATATACCTTGTACCGTGGCCTTAAGGCAAGTGTTAAAACTTTGGTTCACTCCCCAAATGGCCACAATATCCTGGCTGGGCCAGGCCGAGGCTGCGAGCCTGGAATTCCATCTGGGCTCCCATGCTGAGTGGCAGGGCCATCTTCTGCTGCCTTCCCAGATGAATTAGCAGGGAGCTGGATCAGAAGGGGAGCAGCCAGGACTTCAACCAGTGCTCTGCGATGCAGCTGAACCACCGCATCACGCTATTGGCCAAGGGAAGGCATTATATATGTGTCGTGGTTGGCTGGCATTGTGACTGCCATGTGTTAGATAGCACCAGGTGTGGGGTTTCCCACTTAGGATGTCATGTGCTCAATCAGTTCTGGATTTGGAACATTTCCGATTTCAGGTTAGGGCTGCTCAACCTGTATAGCTTGTTTCAAGAGATGAGAGTAACAATCAGCTGAGGAGTACACCACCTAGTGAAACTCTCATTTTAAAGGAAAAAGGGCCAATGTTGTGGCATAGCTGGAAATGCTGCAACACCGGCATCCCATATGGCGCCAGATGGAGACGCAGCTGCTCCCCTTCTGATCCAGCTCCCTGCTAATGTGCCTGGGAAAGCAGTAGAAGATGGCCCAAGTCCTTGGACCCCTGCACCCACGTGGGAGACCTGGAAGCAGCCCGGGGCTCTTGGCTTCTGGCTGGCCCAGCCCCTGCCATTGTGGCTATTTGGGGAGTAAACTGGCAGATGGAAGATTTCTCTCTCTCTCTCTCTCTCTCTCTCTCTCTCTGTCTCTCTCTCTCCTTCTCTCTAAATCTGGCTTTCAAATAAATAAGTTAATCTTTTGAAAAAAAGAAAAGGGGGGTGAAATGAAGGTATTTTTCCTGGAGAAAAAGTAAGAGTTTATAGTCTAAGTAACATTCATGAATAGAACTTTAAAATAGAGTACTATAGGAAGAAGGAAAAGAAGGGAGTTTGGGGGGATTGGAAGATTAAACAGCTCTATCTAATTATACCATCTCAAAAGTCCATTAGATTCCAGTACAAAAAAAAAAAAAAGTTAAAAAGATAATTGTAATTAGCAAATAAGAAACATAACAGAAGGGGGCAGTGTTGTGGCACAACAGGTTAAGCTGCCTTCTGCAAGGCTGCCATCCAGTATGGGCGCAGGATAGTGTATTTGCCTAAGCATGACTAGCACAAAACACTCTGTCAGAACCACAAGGCTACTCTGACATTTTACAAAAAGTACCTTGGCAAACACTTCTGCCCAACAACTCTCTACTCAGCCGAGCACCAATGTTATTCTTCCTATTGACCACTCGGGCTAGAATGGTTCCAAAACATCTTGTACATCTTCCTCCATTTTGCTTTTCAGTTTCCCCTTGCCTCAAGCTCTTTGCACATGCTCATCGTTTCCTCTGGCATACAAATCTCCCATCGCAATGCTTCCGAAGTAAATACCTTGATTATTTGGTGTCGCACTCTTTTTTCTTTTTTTAAAGATTTCTTTAAAATACAGAGTTATAGAGAGGTAGAGAAAGAGGGAGAAGTCTTCCATCTGCTGGTTCACTCCCCAGATGGCCACAACAGCCAGGGCTGCGCTGATCCAGAGTCAGGAGCTCCCTCCGGGTCTCCCACTCAAGTGCAGGGCCCCAAGGATTTGGGCAATCCTCCACTGCCTTCCCAGAGAGCTGGATCCGGAAGAGGAGCAGCCAGGACTAGAACCGGTGCCCATATGGGATGATGGCACTACAGGCGGCAGCTTTACTCGCTATGCCACAGCACTGGCCTGAATTGCTAGGCTTTTATCTGAACTAGCTGGTAGGCCAGAGGGCTTAAGATCAAAAGAATACTAAAGGGGCTGGCTTAGTAGGTAAAGCCCCTGCCTGACATGCCAGCATCCCACATGGATACCGGTTAGTGTCCTGGCTGCTCCACTTCCAATGCAGCTAGTTGCTATTGGCCTGGGAAAAGCAGCGGGAGATGGCCAAGAATTTGGGACCCTGCCACCCCTGTGGGACACCCAGACAAAGCACCTGGCTCCTGACTGCAGCCAGGCCAAGCCCAGGCTGTTGCAGCCATCTGGATGATGAATCAGCTCTCTCCACCTTTCTCTCTGTAACTCTCAGATAAATACATAAATCTTTAAGCAAAACAAAGGGAACACTGGAGAAGTCCCTGAAGCTGGAACTCTTCTTATTGCCTGTGTCCCTTCACTCCTGGTACCTGTCCTAAACCTTCCCTACTTCCATTAGGATCTTGATGCAGGCAGGAGGTCACAGCCCCTCCATGCCGCTCACCTGTGCCACAGCTCCAACTGCACCACCCACATGTACCCCCACCCCCACCCCACTTTGTATGCTGCTGTGTTCCGGGTCACCCAGATAGAAAGAACCAGCAGACTCCCCGAAATGCAAAGAACAAAGGGACTTTATTTGTAGGTCCAGCATGCTGGTGCCCTGGCCACCTGTGCAACGCAGTGCTGGGAGACCAAGACTCCTTTTCTTTGTTCCTGGGGTTTTTATAGTTCCTGGGAAAACAAGCATTATGTCCACAGTCCTTCCTTCCCCTGGCCCTGCAGGACTAAGGATGGCCCACCTTATTGGTTGCCCCCACCTGGTCCTGCCAGACCAAGGACTGCCTGGTGTCAGGTTTCATCTTCTCTACCAGGCACATCCTGAGCCTAGCCAGTTCCTTTGTCTTGTGAGAAGCCTGTCTTGGCATGGCTCTGGCCTCACACAATGCAATGAAGAACCACGGCCTCAATGATTTCTCCTCTTAGAATCTCTGTGGGCTAGAAATAACCAGAATGCTGCCAGCTGCGTCCTCGGTACTACGTCTGGCTAATTATTAGCTCCTTATACTAGAATTGCCATGGCTGACACTTCCACTCCCTCCATGCACCTGGTACCTTGACACTTCCAAGATTCCCCAAAATATGGCCAGGAAACTGCAACATTCAAACCCCACCCAAACTCCATCCTTTATGAATATGCAATTAGCCCCACCCCAGACACCACCCCCAATGCCTGGGATTCCATAGAGGGATGGACCTGAACTTCCTTGAGGGCAAATCTCTCTTGAGCATGCCCACACTCCTTCAGCTGCACATGCAAATCAATCCTGCTTCTCTGCTAACCTCTACCTACATTTCATCCTCAAATTCCCTCTTGCATCAGAGACAAGAATCTGAACCCAGCCATCCCAGGACAATCTCACTGGAAAAGAAACAAAAGTAGAAAAAAAATTAGTATTTAAAAAAAACTTGTATAAAAAAAGAAGAAACGAATGTAGAGGGTCCCATGCCACCGTGGGTGGATGCAAACCTTTGTAAATACTGTTAAACTCAGTGTGCAAATTCGTTTGGGACAAAGTGTTGTTAGCAGACGCAAGTGGGTGTGGCTGAGAGGAAAGCTCTGTTGATCTGTCACAAGGAAAGGAGTGGAAGGTCAAGTTCCCTAACATAACTGCCTCCCTGAGAAGCCATATACCAAGGCTTTTTGTTTATTTGTTTTAAAGGCTTTTATTTGTTTGAGAAGCAGAGTTAGAGAGAGAGAAGGAGAGAGAGTCTCCACTGGTTCACTCCCCAAGTAGCCACAACAGCTGGAGCTGAGCTGATCCGAAGCCAGGAGCTTCTTCCTGGTCTCCCATGCAGGTGCAGAGGCCCAAGGACTTGGACCATCTTCTACTGCTTCCCCAGGCCATAGCAGAGAGCCCAATCAAGGAGGAGCAGCTGGGATATGAACTGGTGCCCATATGGGATGCCGGCTCCGCTGGCAGAGGCTTAGCCCGGTATGCCACAGCACCAGCCCCTTCCCAGGGCTTTTACGGAGCCGGTGAGCAGAGTCCAAGTTGTAGAAGAGGGGAACAGGAGGGTGTCTCCTGCTTGCAGTTACATCCAGGATGTAGAAAAGGGAGTGGAAGGGCACTTCCTGCTCAAGGAGCCCACGTCTTCACACACTGTGTGTTCAAAATTTGACTCTGACTCAGATAGGGCTCTTGCCGATTTCCGGTTAGTGGTGGTCTGATCTGAGTGGGGTGTGGCAGGAAACACATCCCTGGAACATCCTCTGAAAGACAAACTCGAGGGAGCAAAGTTTACTCCCGTTGCCTAAGCCTTCACTATAGGATCCAGGATTTCCCTCTGATATCACCAATGAGAAGAAACGTTTTCTAATTTTCTCAATTTATTAAACTCATATTTGAGGCCATGAACAACAAGGATAAAATGGAATTCATAGGAAGGACTTGATTTGAAACTTTCATTCTGAGAAAGGATATCAAAATGTAAAAAAAAATCTGTCAAGTGGCTGGTGTGGCAGTGGATTAGGCCTCTGCTTGCAACACTGGAATCCCATCGGACAACCTACTCAAGTCTCAGGGGCTCCACCTACAGTCCAGCACCTACTAGTGCACTTGGGAAAGCAGCCATGATGGCGCAGGTGCTTATATCCCCCCACTTTGGGGGACCCGGATGGAGTTCCTGGCTTCAGCCTAGCCCAGCTATGGCTATTGTGGCCATTTGGGGAGTGAAACATGGGATGGGAGAGTTTTCTCTCCCTCCCTCCCTCCTTCACTGTCACTCTGCCTTACAAATGAAAGAATAAACACACCTTTACAAAATACTTGGTCAGCCCAGCATAGTGGACTAAGCCCCTGCCTGAGCACCGGCATTCCATATGGCCACCAGTTCCAGTCCCATCTCCTCCACTTCTGGTCCAGTTCCCTGCTAATGTGCCTGAGAAAGCAGTGGAGGATGGCCCAAGTACTTGGGCCCCTGCTACCCATGTGGAAGACCCAGATGAAACTCTATTGCAGCCATTTGAGGAGTGAGTGAGCCAACAGATGGAAGATTCTCTCTACCTCTGCCTCTCCATCGCTAACTCTGTCTTTCAAATAAGGAAATAAATCTTCTAAAATTATATTAGGTCAGGATAGGATGTGGTCACTATTTCAAAGAATAATCATACAACCAGGGGGACTTAACCACAGTTATAGACCAGATGAAATTACAGTTATGAAGAAAGCGCTTACATAGTTTTGAATAAGTAGATACATTACTGGGATGGGATTCCCAAATTATATCGTGGGTGACGGTGAGCCCTGGCTGGCCTCAGAGAGACTCCCAGCTAGGCCTCGTCCAGGTTCTTGTCTTCACACCTCAAAGGATACAGCTGGGATACCCAGGTAGATGGGAACAGAAGAGCAGGATTTCTTGAAAGGCAAAAAGACGCTACAGGCATCCTCATGAGAGAGAACTGCCCCACCCTGGCTGGCGCCGTCCTTTTACAGGGTAAGGGTGGTGTTCAGGGCAGGGCCTAGTCCAAGATATGAAGGAGACAGGATTGTGTGCCTCGCTTTCTCATCAGTAGGTAAGAGCAACCTTCCCCCAGGAGCCCCTTAGTTACCCTCTGCATGGTTAGAAATCTGGAAATTTACTCTTTTGAAAGAGACCACACTTCTAAACGTCTGAGGAAAAAGTGTTTGGCTCAGTAAAAAGTAGGTCCAAGAGTCTAACACAAGAAACAGTTCCAGTGACCCCTGCCTGCCCTTGATAACCCCCCTGTACTTACCCTTCTGGTCAAGAATTCCTGGAGTAGGGCAGTAGTGTCATGGTTCTCTCAGTAGGGGCCGGCGCCTTGGCTCACTTGGTTAATCCTCCGCCTGCAGCGCCGGTATCCCATATGGTGCCAGTTCTAGTCCCGGTTGCTCCTCTTCCAGTCCAGCTCCCTACTGTGGCCCAGGAGTGCAGTGGAGGATGGCCCAAGTGCTTGGGCCCTGCACCGCATGGGAGACCAGGAAGAAGCACCTGGCTCCTGGCTTTGACCGACCTAGCACCGGCCACAGTAGGCATTTGGGGAGTGAACCAATGAAGGAAGACCTGTCTCTCTCTCTCTCTCTCTCACTGTCTGTAACTCTACCTGTCAAATTAAAAAAAAAAAAAAGGATTCAGCTATTTTCATTTTCTTTCTTCTTCTTCTATTGCATTTCTCTGACACCCGAGCAAAGACAAAACTCCTGCACATTTTTCTCAGGAAATGAGCATTTTAAACTGCATGAATTGATGAAATTTCCCCCTTCCAACTGATTTTTAATTATCTATTTATTTTACTTGAAATTCAGAGTTACACAGAGAGAGGAGAGGGAGAGAGAAACAGAGAGAGAGAGGTCCTCCATCTCATGGTTCACTCCACAGTTCGCTGCAACAGCCAGAGATGTGCCGATCTGAAGCCAGGAGCTTTTTCTGGGTCTCCCACATGGGTGCAGGGCCCAAGGACTTGGGCCATCTTTCTCTGCTTCCTCAGGCCACAGCAGAGAGCTGGATAGGAAGTGGAACAGCCAGGTCTTGAACCAGCGCCCATATGGGATGCCAGAGCTTCAGGCCAGGGCGTTAACCCACTGCACCACAGCACCAGCCCCCAGAAATCTCTTTCCAACACTTCAAGAGGCAGTTTTTCCTCTCTGGTCATTCTGGAACTGAATTTTCCTCATAATACTCATCTTGACTTTCAGCTCTATCAAAACTCAACTATCTATCAGAGAGAGAGAATGAATGAATCTCCAAAGAATAATGATATCTGCTTGGGACTAAGAAGCATTGCAATGCAGTCATTGATGTGTGCCAGAGTCATTGATGAGCATATGCAAAGTGGTTGGGGCAAGGGGAAACTTTGAAAAGCAAACTGGAGGAGGATGTAGAAGATGTGTTGGAACAATCTTTGGAACAGTCCTAGCCCCATTGGTTAATACGAAGGGTAACAGTGGAGTGGAGCTGAGCAGAGAATCGCTGGGCAGAAAAGTTTGCAAAGGCCAATTCTGTGAACTGTTGCAGTGGCCTTTGTGTGAGTTGTGGTGCCAGCAGAGTGTTTTGTGGTATTTGTGATTAGACGATCATGCCTAAGCACTCTTCCTCCTAATGTCCCAAGTTGATTTGTTTATTGTCAGAATTGACACAAGTGCCTCTTATTTTCTTTTTATTTGAAAGACAGAGTTACGGAGAAGTAAAGGGAGGGAGGGAGGAAGGAAGGTAGAGAGAGAGAGAGAATGTCTTCCATCTGTGATTCACTCCCTAAATGGCTACGATGGCTAGAGCTGAGCTGATCTGAAGCCAGGAGCCAAGAGCTTCTTCTGGGTCTCCCATGTGGGTGCACAGACCCAAGGACTTGGGCCATCTTCTACTGCTTTCCCAGGCCATAACAGAGAGCTGGATCAGAAGTGGAGCAGCCAGGACTTGAACCAGCGCCCACATGGGATTCAGGCTCTACAGGTGGCAGCTTTACCCACTACACAGGACCCAAGTGCTTCTGTTTTGAACCTGACAAGTTCGATCCAAGTTTGGCCCTGAGAAACCAAAGACTGGTTTTGACATTCTTGCCACAATGCATTGAGATGTCTGAAGTTGTTGAATGGAAAAGACTGAGGGATGCATAGAGAACTGGTAAACTTCCAAGTGTATCTGTGGTGGTGTTTCTGGAGAGCATTGGTGTGAATGTCAGTGAACCCAGTGGAGAACTCTGGGATCTGGATCAGTGGTCCTTGTGCTCACTTGGGCAGCACATATACTGAAATAGGATCAGATAATGCACTAATGCGCCTGGGAAAGCAGCAGAGGATGGCCCAAGTCCTTGGGCCCTGCATCCACATGGGAGACCTGGAAGAAGCTCCTGGCTCCTGGCTTCAGATCAGCTCAGCTCTGGCTGTTGCAGCCATCTGAGGAATGAAGTGATGGATGTCTGTCTCTTCCTCCCCTCCCTTCTCCCCACCATGTATGTAAATCTGCCTTTCAAATAAATAAACACATCTTAAAAAAAAAAAAAACATTATTCTTCCTACTTCCTGAATGAACGTTGCTAAGAGCAATGCCAAATTGTTCCATTTTAAAACTGAGCTCTGCTTCCCTAGACACTTTGGAATCACACAGACAAATCCTAAAATCGGTTTCTCTTTGCTCCCTCCCAGTAAGGCACACGTCCCTGTGTTATTTACTCTCTCTTGATGCAGCACTCTACAATCCTAGCTTAGTTTGGCTGCCTGTCTGGTGGCTTCCAGTACCTGTCTGATCTAGGGAGGCCCTTCTTGCTCCAGCACCTTCCATTTTCAACCTCTGGCCTGGTTCACGTTAAGCCAAGAGGGGCTCTCCAAAATCCTCAGGAATCAGAGAGAAGAAAACATTTGCTTCCTGGACATCTGAAAAGGCAGTGCTGAGCAAACACCTGGTTGCCTGTGAAAGGACTAAGTCGAGAGTACATCACTTGATAGGATTTTTGGAGAGGAGCTCTGGCCATTGGATACCCTCCCTAGGGCAGGTCAAGGGAGTGAGGTGTTTGTCTGTATAACAAGGGCCCTGGGTGCTTCTTCCCTTTGACAAGTTTTGTTTCAACCCATTGGCTGCTTCTACTCCGTTCTGAGTAGGTAGGAGCAATGCAGGGCACGGGACAGAGCGCTCCCATCGTGACGCCGTGGTGGACGGTACCTGCGAACTTTGAGGACCCAGTGAACCTTCTCGTTGAAGATGAAGAACTGGAGCAAATATTCGGTAGGTAGCCCTTGTCTGCACCTCCTTCCCAGCCCTCCCAGGGTGCCCAGCCTTCTTCATCCTCTGACTCCCGACTGTCCCAGCTTCCCACCTCCAAGGTCACCTCTCCATCCCCCAAGGGCTGGTGGTTCACATGTCCTGACCCTGCCTCTCCTGCTCACAGGCCAAGATGACAAGTACCTCCGGTGCATCGAGGAGCACAGTAACACCCTCATTCAACTGGACAGATACTATGTGGCCTGCAGCTACACTCGCATCATCATCACCGGACCTGTTAGGGCACAACGATGGCTGATGTACATGATGAGTTGCCTGAGGATCGACCATCCTGACCTTCAGGCCGAAGGTAGGTCTGCCTGCTGGAATTGTGGCTGACGGCTTCAGAGTCAGGTCCTGACAGCGCTGGGTGGTGTCCACATCTGTGGGAGAATTGCCTGAGTCCCTGGGAAAGCAGGGGGCAGGAACCGTTGCCGATTCTGGGGCCAGCAGTCAGTCAGGGAGGAGAAGGCGGTGGGGAGGTGGGAATGAGACACCTGGGAAGGCCTGAGTTGGGGTGACATCCAGCCCTGCGATGTCCTCGGGTGGGTTCTGGGCTGCTCTGGGTTCCCAGTTACGGGCCCTGCCTCACCACCTCTGGGCACTCCCGTCACAGGCCTTCAGATGCTGCAGCATGTGCGCAGTGAACCGCTGACCAAGGAGGACATTCGTAAGATCGAGGCGGAGCACCAGACCTCTCCCGAAGGCCGTGAGCACGAGTGGGACCACTTCCCTTGAGGATCTTGTGGCTTCGCCTTTCCAGGTGCTTCGTTGTTCCTGGGTCCATGGAATTTCAAGCTATCCAACATAAAGGACTGGTCATCCTTGCAAAGCTGAGATGAGAGGGGACGTCTTGGCCTTGCCCTTGGTGAAGATGTTTGTGTCTCTAGACAAGGGGGCTTGGTCTGCCGCTGTTACACCCTGAGTTAGCCAATAAAGCCAGCCGTGTCATGCAGTGCCTTTGACGTGCTGTCCTTTTTCCTTTGGGTCTTGATCCAGCCCAGGAAGGGCTTCCCTTGGGCAGGCCGGATGCTGAGGTCTGGTAGCTGACTCGGGAAACTCAGCGCAGGGAAGACAAGAGAAAGCAGACGACTTTACCTACCAAGAGTGCTGCTCTCAGACTGGAAGCATGTTCAGGCTGCTCTGGGTAAAGAGGGAACCCCACGTGGAGCCCCAGTGTTCTCTGGTGTTTCCATACAAACAGTGGGAAGAAAGGGAAAGCAGCAAGAGGGGTCCATTTGGAGGCAGCAGTGCTTGGTGAAGGAGCAGCCAGGCAACCTGGTAGACATCGGACAGATCAGACAGCCAGACCTGGTCCTTCACTCTCGGGCATCTGGGGGTGATGTGAATCTGCGGTGAGGGAAGGGGGGTGCCTTAGGCCGTGCTCAGGAAGGAAGTCAGGGCTGAAGGTGCTCCCTGGGCAGGACCAGCTGCAGTACCAGTGGAAGGCGTGGGTGAGACCAACGGGAAAAGCGGGAAACTTCAGAGAAGAGGCAAGAGGCTAAAGATGGACTCTGTGGGAACAGGGACAGTCACGGGACGAAAACAACAAGGAGCTTGGAGAAGTCAAAAGATGCTGAAGCCAGAGAGGCCAAAGACTCTGGTTGTAAAATGCGTATTTGGTGTTCATCTCATTTTCTGACTTAAAGAAGCTCCTGAAATCTGTGAAACAAAAATAATGATAACTGTATGTGTACTAGGGGTGTTACCTGAGTCCCAGGCAACTTCAGATTGGGTACTGATCACGGGAAAGGATTAGAAGGTTGGGACTCTGGGCCATCCCCCAGCCTCTGGGAAGTAGAAGGCACTGGAGGATAAGAGGATCAAGCTGACTGATGATTTAATTAAACTTCTATTAACAAAGTGACTGGGTTGGGGAGACTCTGGATAGCTGAGCACATGCAGCTTCCTGCAGAGTGACTTGGTCCTTCCCACATGGCCTGGCCCAATGCAGCTCTTCGCCTGGGTCCTTCCTAATATTCTTTATGTAAACTGATGAATATAAGAACAGTGGTTCCCTGATTTCTGTAAGCCGCTGTATTGAATGAATTGAATCCTAGGAGGGGCCATGGGAACACTGATACATAGCTGATTTTTTTTTTTTAATTTTTCACAGGCAGAGTGGACAGAGAGAGAGAGACAGACAGACAGAAAGGTCTTCCTTTACAATTGGTTCACCCTCCAATGGCCCCTGCGGCCGGCGGGCTGTGCTGATCCGAAGGTGGGAGCCAGGTGCTTCTCCCAGTCTCCCATGGGGGTGCAGGGCCCAAGCACTTGGGCATCCTCCACTGCACTCCCAGGCCACAGCAGAGAGCTGGACTGGAAGAGAGGTAAACGGGACAGAATCCGGTGCCCCGACCGGGACTAGAACCTGGTGTGCCGGCGCCGCAAGGCAGAGGATTAGTCTATTGAGCCATGGCGCCGGCCAATACATAGCTGATTAATCAGAAGTATTGCTGATAAGCTAATTGTCATCTGAAGTAGAGGCATCTAGGGGGACTTAGCCCCTTGTCTATGTTATCTGACAATATTTCCACATAGTGGAAGAGTTAAACTGAACTCAGGGGCTGGCACTGCGATGTAGCAAGCAGAGTTGCCAGCTTCATGCTGGCATCCCATATGGGCACCAGTTCGAATCCTGGTTGCTCCATTTCCAATCCAGCTCTCTGCTATGGCCTGGGAAAGCAGTGGACATGGCCCAAGTCCTAAATCCTGGCTTTGGATCAGCATAGCTCCAGCAGTTGCAGCCATTTGGGGAGTGAACCAGCAGATGGAAGCCCTCTCACTCTGTCTCTCTCTCTCTCTGTCACATATTCATCTATGACTTTAAAAAAATTATTTTTTCTTTTTTATGGCAGAGTGCCAGATAGTTTCCATCCCCTGGTCACTCCTCAAATGACTGCAATGGCCAGGCCAAGGCCAGGCTGAACCCAGGAGCCTGGAACAACATCTGGATCTCCTACGTGGGTGCAGGGGCTCAAGCACTTGAACCATCTTCTGTTTTTCCAGGCGCATTAGCAGGGAGCTAGATCGGAAGTGGAGTAGCATGGACTCCAACCAGTGCCTATGTGGGATGCCCACGTGGCAGGCAGCAGCTTACCAGGCCCCCATTCTATGACTACTGATTACATTTCTTAAGTCAAAAGCATTTAAGTACTTGTATATTAACTTTCTTGCCTAATAAACCAAAACTTAGAGAATTTCCTCAAATTAAAATGCATATTTTAATACATTTTATATAAAATATATATCAAATATATAATTTATATATAATTTCAAAGGCAAAGAGACAACAAAGACCAGTCTAAAGCCAGGAGTCTGGAACTCAATGTTGGGGTACAGGCACCTGAGCTCTTGGCATCATCTGCTACTTCCCAGCATATACATGAGCAGGAAGCTGGATTGGAAGCAGCAGTGGGACTCGACCCAAGGCATTCCAAGTGGGATTTTAACTGCTGTGCCACATGTCCACCCCTGCGAAGATTTGTTAATGATTATGTATATTGAATAACATTTGTAAAATCATAAGACTAGTATGGTAGATTCTCTTAAATGTTGAAGATTTTTTAGGGGCTGGTGTTTTGCCACAGTGGGTTAAGCCATAGCTTGCAAGGCCAGCATCTCCTAAGGACACTGGTTCATGTCCCAGCTGCTCCACTTCCTATCCAGGTCCCTACTAATGCACCTGGGAAAGCAGAAGTCCTTGGGACCCTGCACCCACATGGGAAACCTAGCTGGAGTTTTAGGTTCTTGACTTGGGCCTGGCCCAATCCTGGCCATTGTAGCCATTTAGGGAGTGACCCAGCAGATGGAATATCTTTCTATCCATGTTTCTGTCTCTCCCTCTCTCTGAAACTCTGAATTTTAAATAAATAAAAATAAAAAATAAATAAATAAATACTTTGTTGTTGTTTGAAGAGGGCTGGTGTTGTGGTGCAGTGGGTTAAGCTGCCACCTGGGATGCTGGCATTCCATATAAACACTGGTTTTGGTTCCAGCTGCTCTGCTTCCAACCCAGCTCCCTGCTAATGTGCATGGGAACACAGCAGAAGTAGTCTAAGTGCTTGGGTCCCTGCCTTCCTCTCTGGAGAACTGGATGGAGTTCCTGACTCTTGCCTTTAGACTCACCTAGCCCTGGCTGTTTGCGGCCATTTGGGGAGTAAACCAGTGGATAGAAGATCTCTTATCTCTTCCTATATCTCTGTCACTCTGCCTTACACATCAATTTTTTAAAAAAAATCTTTCTTACAATCATTTTGAAATACCGTCATGTGTTGTAAATATCTTTTGGTTCTGTGGCTTGCCTTTTTCAGTTTCTCAATAGTATCATTTGGAAGTGCTTTAAATTTTAATGTCTTTTCATCTACAAGTTGTTCTTTCATGCTTGATTTTGTGTGTGTGTGTCCTATTGAATCAATGTATTTTTTCCTTGAGATCTAAGGGCCCCATTTGTCTGCTAGAGACTTTATTGTTTTGCATTTAATTTATCACTTGTCTGAAATTCATTTTTTTTATTTCATTTATTTGAGAATCAGAGGCAATAGTGGAGCAGTAGGGGCTCAAACCAGTGCCCATATGGGATGCCAGTGCTGCAGCTGGCAGCTTACCCTGCTACACCACAGCACTGGCCCCAAGATGCATTATTACACTTGTCTGTCGCCAAGCTTGTAATCTTGACTCCTCCGGGTTCCTGACCAGCCAGTCATACCATTCACCATTGCCTGTGAGTCTGTCTGTTAACCTGGGTCATCTTCCACGTAGTGGGTCGCCAAGTGCACTGTCTAAAGGTCTTTCTCTTGGGAGTACTTCCTCTCTAAAGTTTTGGAATTCCTGTTCTACATTAATGCATCAACAAGCTTAGAAATAGCCACCCAATTCTGTTGTTGTGTGTCTTCTCATTGGTACACTATCCAGATTCCCCAGTGATGACGGTTTTAACAATATTACTAATTCATCCTGAGCTGTCGAATGGATTTCAGGTCTTTGAGCTCCACATGGATCAGGCATTGGATGTGGGATGCCTTGGGGAGGGGCATGCCCTGGGAGAGACAGCTCTCTTAACTGACAGCTGCTCAATACTTTCTGCCTCAAGTTCTCCCATCATAGCGGGGAGCTCGTTCTTGAAGGGTGTTGAGAGACATGCCAAAGCTCACCACGTCATGTGAGATTTTTTGCCCTTTGTCTGAGACCAAGACAGGCTTGATAAGACAGCACTAACAAGGCCTAGAGAATCAAGATTTTTGCTGAGCAATGCTTCGAAGAGTGTTCAGACAAGTTGCAGCCAGTGGGAATGGGAGGGTGGAGGGCAAGTGGAAAGTTGAAAGCACCACCTGGTTCGTCAAAATATTTGTGTCCAAAAAGTATTTCTAAAAAAAAAAAAAAATGAAATTAAAAAATGAAGTATTTCTTTCTTTGTCATGAGAAATTCTGCATGCTCACCTAGGAATTTTCTTAAAAAATGGAAGAGTTTAACTGCTAAGTGGAAAGTTTATTGTGTGACTGCTGCCTGTCATCTCAGCTATAAATGAGGGAACAGTCCTCTCCATCATCAGCTTCTCCTTCCCACAGTTCAGGGAAGGAAGTCTGCGAGAGCAGGACCTTAGGAGTTGGCGTTGTGGGCAGCAGGTTAAGTCTACACAGGCGTTCCACATCAGAGCACCAGTTCAAGTCCTGGCTGCTCCACTTCTGATCCAGCTCCCTGCTAATGTGCCTGAGAAAGCAGCAGAAGGCCAAAGCACCTGGACCCGTGCACCCACATGGAAGACCCAGGTGGAGTTCCAGGCTCCTGGCTTCAGTCTGGACCAGCCCCAGCCATTGCAGCCACCTGGGGAGTGAACCAGTGGATGCAAGATCTCTCTCCCTCTCTGTCACTCTTTCTTGTGAATAAATAAAATAAATCTTAATAGACCAGGAGCTGAGAAATCAGTATGGGTAATAATTAGTAATATGATGTGAACTATGTAAAGGATCTGTTTGGAAATCTCCTTTGATATATTTCTGTCAGTATTCTGAATTTTTCCTTTACAGCTTAGAAGAAAACAATGAGTTTTAGACCTGGCAGGGAACAGTAACTCTTAATCGCTGATGTATTCCCCTCTGGTCTGGCTGCGGGGTGAGGCGGGAGTGGATATAGCTATCACTGGCTACTTGGAAGAGTAAGCAGTTTTGCTGAACCATGTGTATAAACCTAGTGGTTTTTTCCCTCCCCCTGTTTGAACAGGATTATCTATAGTGAGTTTTAAAAATTTGAAGTACTTTGGAAACCAGCTTAAAAATTGAGGCAAAAAGATGTTCCATTTCTCTCTCAAAAAACTGGCTGATATCTGTCTAAATAAGGCCAGAGTTTGTGAACTCAAGAGGCTTCCATTGCCTTGGCAGCTAATGACAAGAGTCTTGGGTGATTACTGAAGTCATAAATAATAGTGTCAATTGTTAACAACGGGAGTCACTGTACATCTACTCCCCATGTAGGATCTCTGTCCTTAATGCATTGTACTATGTGAATTAATGATAAAACTACTACTCAAACAGTACTCTATACTTTGTGTGTCTGTGTGGGTGCAGTCTGTTGAAATCTTTACTTAGTATATACCAAGTTGATCTTCTGTATCTAAAGATAATTGAAAATGAATCTTGATGAAGAATGGGATAGGAGAGGGAGTGGGAGATGGGATGGTTGCGGGTGGGAGGGAGGTTATGGGGGGACAAGCTGCTATAATTCATAATTGTACTTTGGAAATTTATATTTATTAAATAAAAGTTTTAAAAAAAACTGGCTGATACCAAAATAGTTTTGTAGGAAGAATTCTGTTCGTAGGTATTGTAAGGTGACTATACTTCACAATACCTATGATATATATATATATGTATATATTTTTTTTTTTTTACAGGCAGGGTGGACAGTGAAAGAGACAGAGAGAAAGGTCTTCCTTTGCCGTTGGTTCACCCTCCAATGGCCGCCGCTGCCAGCGCGCTGCAGCTGGCGCACTGCACTGATCCGATGGCAGGAGCCAGGTACTTCTCCTGGTCTCCCATGGGATGCAGGGCCCAAGCACTTGGGCCATCCTCCACTGCACTCCCGGGCCACCGCAGATAGATGGCCTGGAAGAGGGGCAACCAGGACAAAATCCGGCACCCCGACAGGGACTAGAACCTAGTGTGCCGTTGTCGCTAGGCGGAAGATTAGCCTATTGAGCCGCGGCACTGGCCCATCTATGATATTTTATGAAGAACTAAGAGGAGCTCAGAAACTCCGAAGACATGATAAGGAGAGGGATATCCTAATTACCCCGATTTGATCAGTGCATGTTGTATGCAGATGTTGAAGTATCACACTGTATCCCATAAATATGTGCATTGATTACATGCTGATTAAAATGAAAAATGAAACAACCAGCTGGGAATGGAACTAAGGTCAGACTGAGCTCCATCTGGTGGCTAACACTGAGAATAGTTCCTGGAATTAGGAGCTGGCCATAGTTGGAAATGCCACAATTACCTTTAAAATAATGGAAAATAAATCATGGCATGAAAGAGGCCACATCAGCAGGGTCAATGTAGTGTTTGACAGGGCTTGTAGGCCTCTTGCCCAGACTTGAACAGAAAAATAAAAAGTCACCCTGTCTTTCTATGGCAAACAAGCCCTAGAACATTGAGAGTGGCAAATTGAGGACACAAGGGAATGGAACCAATCCTCATAGGAGAGGAAGGTCAGGAGTAGCAGACACATGGGGTTGGAAGTCTGAACGCGCAGATGAGACTGCTAAATGGGCACCAGAGGGGCCTGACCGAGTGGATGGGGTGGGG
The DNA here is from genome assembly GCF_051225735.1 of Oryctolagus cuniculus. Lineage (NCBI taxonomy): Eukaryota > Metazoa > Chordata > Mammalia > Lagomorpha > Leporidae > Oryctolagus > Oryctolagus cuniculus. The sequence goes on along the minus strand of NC_142871.1, from coordinate 99,050,563 downwards.
AGTGAACCTGTTCTGCACCTCTCAGCTGGAAGAATGGGAACACAGGTCAACTCTCAACTCCAACAATTAGAGAAAAAAGAATAACAAAACTGAAAAAGAAAGAAAATGTTAGAGCAGAAGCCAAGGGGAAAAGGAAAACAAAACAGAACAAAACCAAAAGCTGATGTCTGTGAGAAGATTAGAAAGATGTGAGTCCATAGTGAGATTTTTATGTGTGTGTGTATAAAATCATATAAATGAGGGAGAACAGACCGGTTTTCCATACAGAAGAATTCCAAATGATGCATGTAGATACTCTGTCCCAGGGAGGTGGAGCATACCTCCTGGTTTCATCATTAGGTATAAGCTGTACACTGTGACTTCCTTCGAAAGAACACACCATGGAAAGGGGAGAGAGATTTAAGTTTGTCACATAAAAACCTGACAAGGATTGCCTCAGCCAGATGATCAAGGTCAACATTAAAAGTCAAGTCAATTAGGGGAGGCATGGTGCAGTGGGCTATGCCAAGGCTGGGATACCTGCATCCCGTACTGGAGTGCCTGGGACTGGGTCTTGTCTCTGCTTCCTGTCCAGCTTCCCTGCCAGTGTTCCTGGGATGTAGCAGATGATGGCTTAAGTTACTTGGGTCCCTGCCACCCACATGGGAGACCTGGATGGAGTTCCTGGTTCCTGGCTTTGGGTTGGCCCAGCCCTGGCTACTGTAGGCTTTTGGAGAGTGAACCAGCTGACTGAAGGTAGATTTTTTTTTCCACTCCTACTCTCTGTTTTCCTACCTTTCCACCTCTGTCATTCTTCCTTTCAAATAAGAATTGATATGATGTGATGAAGGTGGCACTTGTGTGATCTTCCTTAAAACTCATAGCTGAAATTAATCATGAGAGAAATGTCATGCAAACTCCACTAGAGGGCATCTTATAACACACTTAACAATTCTTAAAATTATCAAGATCATCAAAAACAAGGGATGTTTGAGAATCTTTCACAGCCAAGAGTTGCCTAAGGAGACGTGATGACTAAATGCCATGTGGTATCTTAGGATTCTAGAGCCAAAAAAAACTTTAGTAAAACTAATCAGAAAAGGAAGTAGAATAAAGCATACTATTAACTAATTAATACTGTAACTATTTTTAAACATTTCTCTTTTACCATTTTTTAAAGGTTTATTTTGTTTATTTCAAAGGCAGAGTTACATAGAGGCAGAGAGAGAGAGGTCTTCCATCCACTGGTTTACTCCCCAGATGGCCACAGTGCCCAGAGCTGCACCAATGCCAAGCCAGGAGCCAAGAGTTTCTTCTGGGTCTCCCACATGAGTGCAGGGGTCCAAGTGTCTGGGCCATCTTCCACTGCTTTCCCAGGCCATAGCAGAGAGCTGGATCAGAAGTGGAACAGCCAGGACTGGAACCAGTGCCCATATGGGATGCCGGCAGTGTAGGCCGCGCTTATTCGCTATACCACAGCACCGTGCCAAGTTCTAACTATTGAATCACCAATTGTAACAGTCATATCACAAGGTAATAATAGGGAAAGCTGAGTGTCGAGTAAATGGGAGGGTATTCCCAGTATCTTTTTGCAATTTTTCTGAAAATGTAAAACTATTCTAAAAATTGTTTATTTAAAAAATAAAATAGTAAGAATTGTGGCAAGCCTTACCGAGAAACAGAGGAAATATGCAGATCAAGTGAAGGGGGGTGGACACCAAGAGGCACCACAGGACTAAAACACATTTAGTGGGCCAGCGCCTGCAGTGCCACCATCCCGTATGGACACCAGCTTCTCTCTCTCTCTCTCTCTCTCTCAGTAACTCTGACTTTCCAATAAATAAATGAATAAATTTAAAAAAAAAAAAGTTTGAAATCCACGTGTGGTCTTCCTAACACACATCTCCCACACTTTCTGAAAACTTCTACAGTGTACTCTCTTGGGGCTCAGACCCAAGTGTAAACACAAAACTTGTTTCCTATAGACCTTATACCATGGCCTGAAGGCAAGTTTTAAAACTTTGGTTCACTCCCCAAATGGCCACAATATCCTGGCTGGGCCAGGCTGAGGCTGGGAGCCTGGAACTTCATCTGGGCTCCCATGCTGAGTGGCAGGGCCATCTTCTGCTGCCTTCCCAGATGAATTAGCAGGGAGCTGGATCAGAAGGGGAGCAGCCAGGACTTCAACCAGTGCTCTGCGATGCAGCTGAACCACCGCATCACGCTATTGGCCAAGGGAAGGCATTATATATATGTGTCGTGGTTGGCTGGCATTTTCACTGCCATGTGTTAGATAGCACCAGGTGTGGAGTTTCCCACTTAGGATGTCATGTGCTCAATCAGTTCTGGATTTGGAACATTTCCGATTTCAGGTTAGGGCTGCTCAACCTGTATAGCTTGTTTCAAGAGATGAGAGTAACAATCAGCTGAGGAGTACACCATCTAGTGAAACTCTCTTTTGAAAGAAAAAAGGGCCAATGTTGTGGCATAACTGGAAATGCTGCAACACCGGCATCCATATGGCGCCAGATGGAGACGCAGCTGCTCCCCTTCTGATCCAGCTCCCTGCTAATGTGCCTGGGAAAGCAGTAGAAGATGGCCCAAGTCCTTGGACCCCTGCACCCACGTGGGAGACCTGGAAGCAGCCCGGGGCTCTTGGCTTCTGGCTGGCCCAGCCCCTGCCATTGTGGCTATTTGGGGAGTAAACTGGCAGATGGAAGATTTCTCTCTCTCTCTCTCTCTCTCTCTCTCTCTCTCTCTCTCCCCCTTCTCTCTAAATCTGGCTTTCAAATAAATAAGTCAATCTTTTGGAAAAAAAAGAAAAAGGTGGGTGAAATGAAGGTAGTTTTCCTGGAGAAAAAGTAAGAGTTGATAGTCTAAGTAACATTCATGAGTAGAACTTTAAAATAGAGTACTATAGGAAGAAGGAAAAGAAGGGAGTTTGGGGCGATTGGAAGATTAAACAGCTCTATCTAATTATACCATCTCAAAAGTCCATTAGATTCCAGTACAAAAAAAAAAAAAAAACACACATTAAAAAGATAATTATAATTAGCAAATAAGAACATAACAGAAGGGGGCAGTGTTGTGGCACAACAGGTTAAGCTGCCTTCTGCAAGGCTGCCATCCAGTATGGGCGCAGGATAGTGTATTTGCCTAAGCATGACTAGCACAAAACACTCTGTCAGAACCACAAGGCTACTCTGACATTTTACAAAAAGTACCTTGGCAAACACTTCTGCCCAACAACTCTCTACTCAGCCGAGCACCAATGTTATTCTTCCTATTGACCACTCGGGCTAGAATGGTTCCAAAACATCTTGTACATCTTCCTCCATTTTGCTTTTCAGTTTCCCCTTGCCTCAAGCTCTTTGCACATGCTCATCGTTTACTCTGGCATACGAATCTCCCATTGCAATGCTTCCGAAATAAATACCTTGATTATTATAAAGAGTTACAGAGAGCCAGAGACAGAGAGAGAGGTCTTCCATCTGCTGGTTCACTACTCAGATGGCCACAACGGCGCCATGACTCATTTGGCTAATCCTCCGCCTGCAGCACCGGCATCCCATATGGACACGGGTTCTAGTCCCGGTTGCTCCTCTTCCAGTCCAGCTCTCTGCTATGCCCCAGGAGTGCAGTGGAGGATGGCCCAAGTGCTTGGGCCCTGAACCCGCATTGGAGACCAGGAGGAAGCACCTGGCTCCTGGCTTCGGACTGGTATAGCACCGGCCTTGGGGGCCATTTGGGGAGTGAACCAATAGAAGGAAGACCTGTCTCTCTCTCTCTCTCTCTCTCTCTCACTGTCTGTAACTCTACCTGTCAAATAAAAAAAAGAAAAAAAGATTCAGCAATTTTCATTTTCTTTCTTCATCTTCTATTGCATTTCTCTGCCACCAGAGCGAAGAGAAAACTCCTGCGCATTTTTCTCAGGAAATGATCACTTTCAATTGCATCAATTGATGACATTTCACCCTCCAACTGATTTTTTTTAAGATTTATTTATTTTACTTGAAATTCAGAGTTACACAGAGAGAGGAGAGGCAGAGAGAGACAGTGAGAGACAGAGGTCTTCCACCTGATGGTTCACTCCCCAGTTGGCTGCAACAGCCAGAGATGTGCCGATCCGAAGCCAGGAGCTTTTTCTGGGTCTCCCACATGGGTACAGGGGCCCAAGGACTTGGGCCACCTTCCTCTGCTTCCTCAGGCCACAGCAGAGAGCTAGATAAGAAGTGGAACAGCAAGGTCTCGAACCAGCGCCCATATGGGATGCCAGAGCTTCAGGCCAGGGCGTTAACCCACTGCACCACAGCACCAGCCCCCAGAAATCTCTTTCCAACACTTCAAGAGGCAGTTTTTCCTCTCTGGTCATTCTGGAACTGAATTTTCTTCATAATACTCATCTTGACTTTCAGCTCTATCAAAACTCAGCTATCTCTCAGAGAGAGAGAATGAATGAATCTCCAAAGAATAATGATATCTGCTTGGGACTAAGAAGCATTGCAATGCAGTCATTGATGTGTGCCAGAGTCATTGATGAGCATATGCAAAGTGGTTGGGGCCAGGGGAAACTTTGAAAAGCAAACTGGAGGAGGATGTAGATGTGTTGGAACAATCTTTGGAACAGTCCTAGCCCCATTGGTTAATACGAAGGGTAACAGTGGAGTGGGGCTGAGCAGAGAATCGCTGGGCAGAAAAGTTTGCAAAGGCCAATTCTGTGAACTGTTGCAGTGGCCTTTGTGTGAGTTGTGGTGCCAGCAGAGTGTTTTGTGGTATTTGTGATTAGACAATCATGCCTAAGCACTCTTCCTCATAATGTCCCAAGTTGATTTGTTTATTGTCAGAATTGACACAAGTGTCTCTTATTTTCTTTTTATTTGAAAGAGACTTACAGAGAAGTAAAGGGAGGGAGGGAGGAAGGAAGGTAGAGAGAGAGAGAGGGAGAGAGAGAGAGAATGTCTTCCATCTGTGGTTCACTTGCTAAACGGTACGATGGCTAGAGCTGAGCTGATCTGAAGCCAGGAGCCAAGAGCTTCTTCTGGGTCTCCCATGTGGGTGCACAGACCCAAGGACTTGGGCCATCTTCTACTGCTTTCCCAGGCCATAACAGAGAGCTGGATCAGAAGTGGAGCAGCCAGGACTTGAACCAGCGCCCACATGGGATTCAGGCTCTACAGGTGGCAGCTTTACCCACTACACAGGCCTCAAGTGCTTCTATTTTGAACCTTGACAAGTTCGATCCAAGTTTGGCCCTGAGAAACCAAAGACTGGTTTTGACATTCTTGCCACAATGCATTGAGATGTCTGAAGTTGTTGAATGGAAAAGACTGAGGGATGCATAGAGAACTGGTAAACTTCCGAGTGTATCTGTGGTGGTGTTTCTGGAGAGCATTGGTGTGAATGTCAGTGAACCCAGTGGAGAACTCTGGGATCTGGATCAGTGGTCCTTGTGCTCACTTGGGCAGCACAAATACTAAAATAGGATCTGACAATGCACTAATACGCCTGGGAAAGCAGCAGAGGATGGCCCAAGTCCTTGGGCCCTGCATCCACATGGGAGACCTGGAAGAAGCTCCTGGCTCCTGGCTTCAGATCAGCTCAGCTCTGGCTGTTGCAGCCATCTGAGGAATGAAGTGATGGATGTCTGTCTCTTCCTCCCCTCCCTTCCCCCTGCCATGTATGTAAATCTGCCTTTCAAATAAATAAACACATCTTAAAAAAAAATTATTCTTCCTACTTCCTGAATGAACGTTGCTAAGAGCAATGCCAAATTGTCCCATTTTAAAACTGAGCTCTGCTTCCCCAGGCACCTTGGAATCACACAGACAAATCCTAAAATCGGCTCCTCTTTGCTCCCTCCAGTAAGGGGCATGTCCCTGTATTATTTACTTTCTCTTTATGCAGCCCACACTATAATCCCAGTTTTGTTTGGCTGCCTGTCTGTTGGCTTCCAGTACCTGTCTGATCTAGGGAGCCCCTACTTGATCCAGCACCTTCCATTTTCAACCTCTGGCCTGGCTCACATTAAGCTAAGAGGGGCTCTCCAAAACCCTCAGGAATTACAGAGAAGAAAATGTTTGCTTCCTGGGCATCTGAAAAGGCAGTGCTGAGCAAACACCTGGTTGCCTGTGAAAGGACTAAGCCGAGAGTAGATCACTTGATAGGATTTTTGGAGAGGAGCTCTGGCCATTGGATACCCTCCCTAGGGCAGGTCAAGGGAGTGAGGTGTTTGTCTGTATAAAACAGGTCCCGGGTGCTTCTTCCCTTTGACAAGCTTCGCTTCAACCCATTGGCTGCTTCTACTCCGTTCTGAGTTCGTAGTAGCAATGTCGGGCACGGGACAGAGCGCTCCCATCGTGACGCCGTGGTGGACGGTACCTGCGAACTTTGAGGACCCAGTGAACCTTCTCGTTGAAGATGAAGAACTGGAGCAAATATTCGGTAGGTAGCCCTTGTCTGCACCTCCTTCCCAGCCCTCCCAGGGTTCCCAGCCTTCTTCATCCTCTGACTCCCGACTGTCCCAGCTTCCCACCTCCAAGGTCACCTCTCCATCCCCCAAGGGCTGGTGGTTCACATGTCCTGACCCTGCCTCTCCTGCTCACAGGCCAAGATGACAAGTACCTCCGGTGCATCGAGGAGCACAGTAACACCCTCATTCAACTGGACAGATACTATGTGGCCTGCAGCTACACTCGCATCATCATCACCGGACCTGTTAGGGCACAACGATGGCTGATGTACATGATGAGTTGCCTCAGGATCGACCATCCTGACCTTCAGGCCGAAGGTAGGTCTGCCTGCTGGAATTGTGGCTGACGGCTTCAGAGTCAGGTCCTGACAGCGCTGGGTGGTGTCCACATCTGTGGGAGAATTGCCTGAGTCCCTGGGAAAGCAGGGGGCAGGAACCGTTGCCGATTCTGGGGCCAGCAGTCAGTCAGGGAGGAGAAGGCGGTGGGGAGGTGGGAATGAGACACCTGGGAAGGCCTGAGTTGGGGTGACATCCAGCCCTGCGATGTCCTCGGGTGGGTTCTGGGCTGCTCTGGGTTCCCAGTTACGGGCCCTGCCTCACCACCTCTGGGCACTCCCGTCACAGGCCTTCAGATGCTGCAGCATGTGCGCAGTGAACCACTGACCAAGGAGGACATTCGTAAGATCGAGGCGGAGCACCAGACCTCTCCCGAAGGCCGTGAGCACGAGTGGGACCACTTCCCTTGAGGATCTTGTGGCTTCGCCTTTCCAGGTGCTTCGTTGTTCCTGGGTCCATGGAATTTCAAGCTATCCAACATAAAGGACTGGTCATCCTTGCAAAGCTGAGATGAGAGGGGACGTCTTGGCCTTGCCCTTGGTGAAGATGTTTGTGTCTCTAGACAAGGGGGCCTGGTCTGCCGCTGTTACACCCTGAGTTAGCCAATAAAGCCAGCCGTGTCATGCAGTGCCTTTGACGTGCTGTCCTTTTTCCTTTGGGTCTTGATCCAGCCCAGGAAGGGCTTCCCTTGGGCAGGCCGGATGCTGAGGTCTGGTAGCTGACTCGGGAAACTCAGCGCAGGGAAGACAAGAGAAAGCAGACGACTTTACCTACCAAGAGTGCTGCTCTCAGACTGGAAGCATGTTCAGGCTGCTCTGGGTAAAGAGGGAACCCCACGTGGAGCCCCAGTGTTCTCTGGTGTTTCCATACAAACAGTGGGAAGAAAGGGAAAGCAGCAAGAGGGGTCCATTTGGAGGCAGCAGTGCTTGGTGAAGGAGCAGCCAGGCAACCTGGTAGACATCGGACAGATCAGACAGCCAGACCTGGTCCTTCACTCTCGGGCATCTGGGGGTGATGTGAATCTGCGGTGAGGGAAGGGGGGTGCCTTAGGCCGACTCAGGAAGGAAGTCAGGGCTGAAGGTGCTCCCTGGGCAGGACCAGCTGCAGTACCAGTGGAAGGCGTGGGTGAGACCAACGGGAAAAGCGGGAAACTTCAGAGAAGAGGCAAGAGGCTAAAGATGGACTCTGTGGGAACAGGGACAGTCACGGGACGAAAACAACAAGGAGCTTGGAGAAGTCAAAAGATGCTGAAGCCAGAGAGGCCAAAGACTCTGGTTGTAAAATGCGTATTTGGTGTTCATCTCATTTTCTGACTTAAAGAAGCTCCTGAAATCCGTGAAACAAAAATGATGATAACTGTATGTGTACTAGGGGTGTTACCTGAGTCCCAGGCAACTTCAGATTGGGTACTGATCACGGGAAAGGATTAGAAGGTTGGGACTCTGGGCCATCCCCCAGCCTCTGGGAAGTAGAAGGCACTGGAGGATAAGAGGATCAAGCTGATGGAAGATTTAATGAAACTTCCATTAACACTCAAAGTGACTGTGTCCGGGAGACTCTGGATAGCTGAGCACATGGAGCTTCCTGCAGAGTGACTTGGTCCTTCCCACATGGCCTGGCCCAATGCAGCTCTTCGCCTGGGTCCTTCCTAATATTCTTTATGTAAACTGATGAATATAAGAACAGTGGTTCCCTGATTTCTGTAAGCTGCTGTATTGAATGAATCGAATCCTAGGAGGGGCTGTGGGAACACTGATACATAGCTGATTTTTTTTTTTTTTTTAATTTTTGACAGGCAGAGTGGACAGAGAGAGACAGAGAGACAGAGAGAAAGGTCTTCCTTTACCGTTGGTTCACACTCCAATGGCCACTGCGGCCAGCGCGCTGCGCTGATCCGAAGCTGGGAGCCAGGTGCTTCTCGCAGTCTCCCATGCGGGTGCAGGGCCCAAGGACTTGGGCATCCTCCACTGCACTCCCAGGCCACAGCAGAGAGCTGGCCTGGAAGAGGGGCAACCAGGACAGAATCCAGTGCCCCGACCGGGACTAGAACCCGGTGTGCCGGTGCTGCAAGGTGGAGGATTAGCCTATTGAGCCCTGGTGCCGGCCAATACATAGCTGATTAATCAGAAGTATTGCTGACAAGCTAATTGTCATATGAAGTAGAGGCATCTAGGGGGACTTAGCCCCTTGTCTATGTTATCTGACAATAGTTCCACATAGTGGAAGAGTTAAACTGAACTCAGGGGCTGGCACTGCGGTGTAGCAAGCAAAGTTGCCAGCTGCAATGCTGGCATCGCATATGGGCACCGGTTCAAATCCCAGTTGCTCCATTTCCAATCCAGCTCTCTGCTATGGGCTGCGGAAGCAGTGGACATGGCCCAAGTCCTAAATCCTGGCTTTGGATCAGCATAGCTCCAGCAGTTGCAGCCATTTGGGGAGTGAACCAGCAGATGGAAGCCCTCTCTGTCTCTCTCCGTCTCTCACTCATTCAGCCTCTACCTCTCTGTAACTCTTTCAAATAAATAAATAAATCTTTATTTAAAAAAAAAAAATGAAACCCAGACAGGTCCACTGCAGACGTGCTGGGCTGTTGGTGGGAACAGGTTGGTGAGCAGAGGTTGGCAATCCTTTTCTGATGAGTGGGAGAATTAAAACATTTCTCCCTCCCCCACACACTTCAGAGACAGAGGGAAGGCTGGTGTTCCAAAAGACAGAAGTTCTAACAGAAAGAATTGTTGCAGTCTCAGCCACTATCAGAAAAGCCAGCAAGGATGCTGGGTGGGTTCTGGCCTGCTCTGGGTTCCCAGTTACGGGCCCTGCCTCACCACCTCTGGGCACTCCCGTCACAGGCCTTGAGATGCTGCAGCAGATGATCAAGGTCAACATTAAAAGTCAAGTCAATTAGGGGAGGCATGGTGCAGTGGGCTATGCCAAGGCTGGGATACCTGCATCCCGTACTGGAGTGCCTGGGACTGGGTCTTGTCTCTGCTTCCCGTCCAGCTTCCCTGCTAATGTACCTGGGATGCAGCAGATGATGGCCAGAGCTGAGCTGATCCGAAGAGGAGCCTAGAGCTTCTGGGTCTCCCACATGAGTGCAGGGGCCCAAGCACTTGGGCCATCTTCCACTGCTTTCCCAGGCCATAGCAGAGAGCTGGATCAGAAGTGGAGTGGCCAGGACCCGAACCAGTGCCCATATGGGATGCTGGTATTGCAAGCGGAGGCTTTATCCACTTCACCACAGCGCCAGCCCCTACTCACATTTTACCTACATACTTGGCTTATGCATGCCACAGGAAGCGAGTCCTAAATTGCACCCCTTGTTGCATTCAACTGATATTTACACAGCATGCTCTGGGCGCCAGGAATGGCTCTAAGTGTAGGGCAGACCGTGGTGATGTAGGAGAGGAGGGAGTTCCTGTGTTCATGGTCCAGTGGTGGCATAGGATGAACACACCGCAATGTTGTTGGTTAATTTAACAGGATTACAGGGTGCAATACGTTGTTGGGCAAGGATGTCATCTGAAGACACAGAAAGTAGGAAAGGAGAATGGGGGTGTGACTTTTTAAAATTGGGAGCCAGGAGCAGGAGTCGTGGCACAGCGGGTTGCACCACAGCTTGGGACTCCCACATCCCAGGTCAGAGAGGGCCAACTGGAGTCCCTGCTGCTGCCCTTCATATGCGGCTTCCTGCTAACCCACACTGGGAGGCAGCAGAAGGTGGCTCAAGTACTTGAGTCCCTGCCACCCACGGTGGGTGACCAGAATGAAGTCCCATGCTCCTGGTGCCAGCCTGATTCAACACTGGCTGTTGTGGTCATTTGGGGAGTGAAACAGGGATGGAAGCTGTGTGTGTCTCCCTTTCAAATAAAAATAAATAATTTGGGAACCAATGGAAAGTCTCACTGAAAATCAGGGACTATTTGATTAAGAGACCAGAGCTGGTACAGAAACACAAAGGGGGAGCTAGCTACAAACTCATGAAGAGAGACCCGCCAGTGTAGAGAGGGAAGAGCCAGGCGGGTAGAGACACTGAGGACTGCAAGGTTCGGAGCCTAAATATCCTGGAGCTTGGCTTTGCCTTGCACTGCTGTGGAGAAGCAACAAGTATGGGGTAGGAGGAGTTGCTGGTTAAAGGGAACCAGGGAACAGTAGAGGGTAAGGGATGTGAGTACTAAGCGGTCAGCGCTGGGGGTAGTATTTAATGATTTAATGCTGGGAGCCTGCAGAGATAACCAAGAAGGAATTGCTTCCAATTAGAGAAGGTGAGGTGCCAGCCCAGAGGGCCCACCCCACCCCAGCCCCGTGCTGTTCACTCCTGCATCCGGGCATGCTCTGCAGAGGTGCATGGGCTGGTGTCAGGGTCTCAAGCCCAATGCTAGCCCCTGACCTGCAGGGGCAGCGCGAGCACTCCCCAACAAGGCAAACAGGAAGGGTAAGGTCGAGGGGGTCACAAACACACCACAAGCACCCGTGGGTTGTCGAAGCAGGAAGTGCTTTATTAAGGAAGCCTACAGGCTTATAAAGCTTACGAAGGACATGTGCAGTAGGGGAGCCAATCAGCGAAAAGGTCATGCAGGCACGGGTGGACCACACACAGGGGCATCTTAAGCGAAATATAGGGATCACATACTGTCCACATGTCTGGAACTAAAGCAGACCTATCCCTGCAGGTGATCTGATCTTAACCACAGGGGCCCACAGACACACCCCTGGAACATCCACCAGGCAACATATTGTAATGGAGATTTTAGGCAATGCCCAACTGGCTGGGGTGTGTTGGGTTGGGATGTTCAAACAGTGAAGGGGGGATTGGGGGTGTCACAGCCCTCCTGGACGCAGATCCTCAGGGAGGCAAACAGTGCCTCACACCATCCCCCAGCCCAGACTCAAGGCTCTACATCGGGTCCTGCTCACAGGACCACGTGGAGCTGGAGGACACGGTGAGGACCCCCATCCCACGGCACTCTGTGCTCCGCAGCCCTGCTAGCCGCAGCGTAACGAGTCTCACAGGTGCTGGCTGGGCATCCCAAAGAGGCGTGCTAGGATGCTAATGGGCAAAATTTCAGCGTTAGTTTGAGCCAGCATTAGGAAGGGTAAACCTTGGAAGACTAGTTATTTCAGCAGATCATTTTTAGGAAATCTTTGTAAACACATTTAAAGGACATTTCTGTCTCAGGAAGGCATTGAAGCAAAAGTCCTCCTAACATATCCTAGAGATCTTACCGTGCTCCACTTCCAGCCCACTCCCCACTGGCATTTTCCTTGTTTCAAGATTTATTTAGGGGCCGGCGCCATGGCTCACTAGGCTAATCCTCCGCCTTGCGGCGCCGGCATACCAGGTTCTAGTCCCGGTCGGGGCACTGGATTCTGTCCTGGTTGCCCCTCTTCCAGGCCAGCTCTCTGCTGTGGCCAGGGAGTGCAGTGGAGGATGGCCCAAGTCCTTGGGCCCTGCACCCGCATGGGAGACCAAGGAAAGCACCTGGCTCCTGGCTTCGGATCAGCACGATACGCCGGCCGCGGCGGCCATTGGAGGGTGAACCAACGGCAAAGGACAACCTTTCTCTCTCTCTCACTGTCCACTCTGACTGTCAAATATATATATATATAATAAAATAAATAAAAAAAATCCTTTAAAAAAAGATTTATTTAAGGGCCAGTGTTGTGGCCTAGGGATAAAGCACCACTTGTGATGCCAACTCCACTTGGGATCCAGTTCCCGGCTAATGTGCCTAGAAAAGCAGAAGATGGTCCAAAGCGCTTGGACCCCGGGGCCCCCACAAGATGTCTCCGAGAGAGAGACAGAGAGAGAGAGAGAGAGAGAGAGAGAATCTTCCATATGTTGGTCCACTCCCCAAATGGCCACCCACAACAGCCAGGGCGTGGCCAGGCGGAAGCCAGGAGCCTGGAAGATTTATTTATTTACTTGAAAGGCAGAGTTATAGAGAGGCAAAGTCAGAGAGTGAGAGAAAGAGAGAGAGAGATCTTCCATCAGCTGGTTCACTTCCCAAGTGGCTGAGCTGATCCAAAGTCAGGAGCCAGGAGTTTCTTCCAGGTCTCTCACGCAGGTGCAGGGGCCCAACGACTTGGGCCATCTTCTACTGCTTTCCCAGGCCATAGCAGAGAGCTGGATTGGAAGTGGAGCAGCCAGGACTAGAAGCAGTGGAGCAGCCAGGACTAGAACCGGCACCCAAATGGGATGCCGGCACTGCAGGTGGTTGCTTTACCCCCTACACCACAGCGCTAGCCCCCAAGTATCAAATTTTAAATGAATATTTAATTTATATGATTAATATCAACACATTCGGCATTTAACAAAGTGTCAATGATTAGATGTCCTCTTCTCTCACACAGGTCCCACTTCTAAGGAATGATATACATCATACGCGTGTTATGATACACATCAGTCCACAAGGGCCCAGCAAATGCCTGCAATGTGCAAATGTTGTTCTAGGCACTGTGGCCACACAGATAAACAGAAGAGAATTCCCACCCTCATGGTACTTCCAATACCTAATCTATTCTAGGGAGACAGCAGGGAAACCAAAGTGAACAAAATCTTCTTTGTGGAATTTAAAGCCTTAGGAGAGTAAAAAGAGACTATTAGATTTACAAATGTAGCGTGTTTTAAGTAGGGCAAAAGGGGGCAGAAGTGAGGAATAACTAATGTACACCGTGTTCTGAGATTGCTCTATAGAGAGGTCTGAGTGGAAACTTAAAAAGGAAAATACCTGAGGGCTTTTTAAGTTTGTGATTTATTTCATTAGGCAGAGTTACAGAGAGAATTTTCCATCTGCTGGTACACTCCCCAAATGGCTGCGATGCCCAGCCGACCTGGAGCCAGGAGCTTCTTCCGGGTCTCCCACACAGGTGCAGGGGCTCAAGTACTTGGGCCATCTTCCACTGCTTTCCCAGGCCATAGCAGAGAGCCGGATCGGAAAAGGAGCCGCTGGGACAGGACCCGGCGCCCCTGTGGGATACCAGCACCGTTGGCACGCTGTATTTTTCTTCTGAATTTTTTCTGAGAATAAATTGTCCCCCATGAATGAAGATTATGTGTTTCAATATTTAATTATAACGCCCAGCTGAAAGCATCTTTCAGCTGATATCGGCCAGAATCCGTGAACCTTAGCTCCGCTCTCCTCCCCACCCCCGCCTCCGCCCCCTCGGAGCCTGATCCCCTGGCCCACAGTGCCCACCCGCGGTGACTACAGCAGGTCACAGGGGCCCAGTCGCCCTTTCCCTCCTGACCCAAGCTGGCAGTGGCGAAGTCACAGCTCGAGGTTTCGGATCGACAGCGGCTCCAGCCAAAGAGGAGCAATTACTCAACAACGCTTTAAGCCGAAACATCAAAGAAAAGAAATAGCGTCGTGTCACTTGGAAAATGGAGGCATAAAAAAAAAAGTTTCAAGGACCCTTCTCTGTTGTCGGATGTGTGCATGGCATTAATGATGCATTAAGTAAGATACTTGCCCTTGCCGGAGCTCAGAAAACTGGGATACGGCGGGGGGGGGGGGGGGGGCTCATTGGCCAGGGTGGGGAATTTACTTTAGCCCTGGAAGTAAAGTATCATGCCGCAGGTATCAATTCTTTTCTTTCTAAGCGGTATTGTCCAGCTGTTGGTCCCTTCTTTGGTCCCTGGCCCCTCGCGACCCGCGCGCAGACAGGGGGCTGTGAGCCCACCCCCAAGCAGCGCGGCCGCACTTGCGCCGCCTCGAAAAGAAGTCCGGAGCGGAGGCCCGGGGTCCAATGAGAAACGCGCCAGCGGAAGGGGCTGGCCAAAAGCCCTTGAAATACTGCCCCAGCCGGGCCCCTGCGCTCGCCGCCTCCGAGTACTCCTACTTCCATCGCCGCCCGGGCTTCCTGCGGCGCGGTGGCCCCCCGCGAGGCTCCTGCAGCATGGCCACCCCCAAGCGCTTTCAGACGCTCGTGCAGCTGCAGCAGCGAGAAGGGGAGCTGTGCCAGGTGCTCGGGAACCTCACCAAGCTGCCCAACTGGTTCCACTCCGAGTTCCTCAAGAGTCCGAAGGCAGTTCACCTGGAGGCTTGGCTGGTGGAAGCGATCTTCGGTGAGTGCACGGGTTAGAGGCGGCCCGTGAGGCCTCGTTCGCCCACCCGCCCCGCATCCCTCAAGGCCTGGCCGCGCCCCAGCTCCAAGCCCTCCTTTCGCCCAGGATCCTAGGAGACACCCCTCTGCTCACTGCCTCCCTGTTCCCCGCGCAGGCCCCGGCGGGGAGCACATCCCGCACGTCGAGTGTGTCTCCCACACCCTGCTTCATGTGAACCGATGGGACCCTGACGGCGAAGCTGAGATCTTGATATGTGGGCGACCTTATTTTCAGAAGGATGTATCCAAGCTGATCATGAACTTGGCCGACTATCACCGCCAGCTCCGGGTGCAAAGTATGGGCCCGGGAGAAGGCAGGGCGACCCCCAAGCGATTTCTGGCTCCAAGGGAGGGATCCTGGTGTCTCCTGGCTGCCAGGGCAGCAGGCTCGCTTTTCCCCTTGCCCCGAAGGGTTTCGTCTCTACCAGGGATCGAGAAGGCCAAACTGGCCCCGCGTCCTGGGGTTCCGGCCCCCAGCCTCTGTCCGCAGGATGACTTGCCTTTGGGAGGAGGAGGGTGTGGGTGACAAGGGCGCAATCTCCTCACACCGCTCTACTTCCAGGCTCAGAGAAGGTCCAGGTGCAGGAGGCCGGCACGCAGCGGTCTCCAATCGAAGTGCGCGAGGCCGGGACGCAGCGGTCTCCAGTCGAGGAGCCCGAGCCTGGGACGCAACGGCCTCGAGAGGCTGCCGAGGACCCGGTTACCAGGCTATGAAGAGCCAAGAGCGAGAACCAGCAAGGGCTTCAAGTGCAGATCCCTCAGTAATTCTACTCTTCTAGGTCCTACTGCTGCCCTAGAAGCTGGGGTAGAACGCTGCGGGTGTTTTGTTTTCCCCCTCTGTGTTAATTGCGAGTTTAAGTTTAAGGAGTTCTAATAAAACGAGTTGCATTCCCCTGGCGTGCCTTAGTCGGAAGGTTACCAGGCTTGTTCTTCTAGCAGCCAAGATCTGCTCTACACTGCCTTCCCCTCCGGGGCAGGTGAGGTGCGTTGGGTGTCTGCCGCTCTGGGGCGGGTCCTCCCGGGTTGCGGTCAAGTGTCCCCTGGGGCGAGGGCTCTCAGGCTCTCCGAGCCAGCCCTCCTAGATTGGAAGGGCCTCCTGGGCGTATAGCGGAGCTAACACTGGCCATTCCCACCTCGGTTGGGAGAGGACGCTGAGCTCGGCTACCCTTTCACCTCTGATCCCGCTGCCTGCGTATGAAGTAGGATGAACACTAACAGCTGTGTGCTAGGATTGAACATTATCTGCATAATACTAGTGTTAGAAAAAAATTTTTTTTTCAAAATTTATTTAAAAATTCAAAGCAGCTTAATTTTTTTTTAATTTTTTTATTTTTTTTTTATTATTATTTTTGACAGGCAGAGTGGACAGTGAGAGAGAGAGACAGAGAGAGAAAGGTCTTCCTTTTGCCGTTGGTTCACCCTCCAATGGCCGCCGCTGCAGCCGGCGCACCGGGCTGATCCGATGGCAGGAGCCAGGATCCAGGTGCTTTTCCTGGTCTCCCATGGGGTGCAGGGCCCAAGCACCTGGGCCATCCTCCACTGCACTCCCTGGCCATAGCAGAGAGCTGGCCTGGAAGAGGGGCAACCGGGACAGAATCCGGCGCCCCAACCGGGACTAGAACCCGGTGTGCCGGCGCCGCAAGGTGGAGGATTAGCCTATTGAGCCACGGCACCGGCCTAAAGCAGCTTAATTTTTAAAGGTCAGGGGAGGCAAAGCGAAAAGCCTAAAGAGGGGTGAACTTTAAGCTCAAAATGAATATCAAACGAATAATCAGCTTCAAGTGAGGCTGCACTCCAGCAGAAGGAACACTCCCTGTGTGCCTGCTGTTCTGAGAGTAGTACCCCTTTGACCAGAACATCAGATTCTCTGTTGCACCAGAGAGGTTGGTGAGCAGAAGGTAGCAGGCCAACAGAGCATTTAGGGGTCTGCCTATTGATATATAAGCCCAAAATTACCCTGTGGGCACACACACACACACACGGATGGGAGAGGACTTCGATGAAAGAACAAGGTGGTAGGACACCTCATTAAACATTCCTGGGTGGAGGCTGGAGAGAACCAAGAAGAAAAAAAGTTGAATTTATGGGCTGGCAGCAGGTATCTTTTGTCCACGTATGTGTGTATGTACATGCTTTTCCAGTATCTACCCCTTAAACTATGTTGCTTTATACAATATCCTAACATCTGAGATGGCAAGTGTCCCACTGTTCAATTGGTAGTCAAGATCACCTTTTCAAAGGTTTATTTTTAGATATTTGAAAACCAGCATTAGAGGGAGAGATGGAGATCTTGCATCTGGATGTTCATTCCCCACATGGCTGTATCCACTAGAGCTGTGCCAGGCTGAAGCCAGGAGCCTGGAGGTTCCTCTGGATCTCCCAAGTGGATGGCGGGGGTCCAAGCACTTGGGCCATCCTCTGCTGCCTTCTCCGGCCATTAGCAGGGAGCTGGATCTGATGTAGAGCAGCCAGGTCTGGAACCAGCGCCCATAAAGGATGCTGGTGTCACAGGCAGAGGCTTAACCCACCATACTACAATGCTGGCTCCTAGATGATTTTTCCAGATGAAGCAGTTAAAATGCATAAGCTGGTTGAGGGAAAATGTATATACATATGGCTTCCAAAGTTCCTGGTTTTGTTCGAACATTAGAGCTCACGATATACTTACATGAATCGGTATATTTTGCCAGTTAAGAGGATGGTCTTTGGTCTAGCAGTTAAGCTGCTGCTTAAGGACACCCCCATATCAGTCTCTGGGTTTGGTTCGTGCCTGCTTACCCCCACCACCTTCTCTCAAATGGGATTTTTTAATCATTAAAAAATGGGAGGGAGGTGTAGGCCTTTAGGGGTTAGGAAAACTACAACTCAGGGCCAGCGCCAGCATCCCATATGGGCACCGGTTCGGGTCCTGGCTGCTCTACTTCCAACCCAGCCTTCGAATCAGCTCAGCTCCAGCCATCGCAGCTGTCTGGGGAGTAAACCAGTGGAAAGATCTGTTTCTACCTAATTCTTTCAAGCAAATAAATCTTTTAAAAAAGCAGTATATATCTCACATATTGAGTGCCTAGGTAAGATTCTATACAGTACTGATCCAGGGAGGCGGCAGTGTGGCTCAATCAGGTTCCTGCTACCCTTGTGGGAAGCAAACTCCTGGCTTTGGTCCTTGGCCTGGCCCAGGTTATTTCAGTGATTTGGGGAATCAATCAGTAAATGTTTTAATTTTTTTTAAAGATGGAGAATTGGAGATTGTATGCTCCTATTTCCTTCTTTGCCTGCATGATTTGTTTGGGAACAGAGACCCCAGGAATCCTTGGTTTTGTTGTCCTGCCCAGGATAAAGAGGCAAAAAAATAAGTGGCTGCTACAGAAACAGAATGCTAAAACTTATCATGAGAATAGCAAGGGAGTGGCGACTACACCCTTCTGGGCTCCCAGTTTATTGTAAAACAAATTAGGTACCCACCCTTCTGATAGCTCTTTTTGCTTTATGATGAGCTAGATAGACAGGATAAGAATGCAAATCAGGCCTTTTGATGGGTTTTGTTCCCACCTTGTAACTCAATGTCACCCTGGTAAGTTTTTTCCCTCCTCAAAATTGTGCTTAAAAACCCAGCACCACCAGCCCCTTCAGGTTTTTCCTCTCTTGGAGCCTCCTATGCCACTCTGGCTGGAGGTCGCTGGCTCTAATAAATCTTTTAAATATTAAAAAAAAAAAAAAAACACACACTAAGAATGGAGCGGAGTGATGGCAGTGTACAGGCCAGATAGGTGACAGCAGGTGGGGCGGTGAGCCCTTACAGCAGCTTTGTCCCATAGAAATACAACGTGGGCCACAATGTAATTTAAAAATTTTCTAGTAGTCACATTTTAAAGCATGAAGCAACAGGTAGGATTGTTTTTTATGTTTAACCTAGTATAATTTCAACATGTCATGAAAGCGGAGATATTTTACTTTATAACACTAATCTAACTATGGTGGTGCATCTCAATGCAGACTAGCCACATTTCAGTAGCTCAGTAAATAAAGGAGGCTACGGCTACCATCACAGGCAATATGCTCTTAGATTCGGGGAAGTGGCTAAGGGGGAACATACTCCCTCGTTCCCCAATTCAAGGTGTTCCAGAATCAGCTCTGGAGACTGACTGCTACCACCATGCATACTACAGGCTAGAGACATTTCAATTCCTCTGTGGATTCCTGAAGGCCCAGGCCAAGACATTTGGTTTCATCGAATTTCTGCCCAAATTGCTAGGGCTCTAGTGTTCACTGGCCTATTCCAACAGCTACAGTTATGCTGAACAGCTGTTTCCAAAGAGAACTAGCAAATCAAGAGTTCCTTCTTAGCAGCTCTTGACTTCATATCTGCTGTCGCCTGGCAGCCCCACAGTCTTCAGGAATTACCCGAAATGTGAGGCCTTCATCGAGGCCCATGAAGCAGAGCTGAGCTTCACTGGGCCAAGCCCATCCATTAGCCACACCGACAGGGTTTTCGTCATGTGATCAGAAGGCTGATGCCACATTTTCACTCCCATTAACACATTTATTAACCTTTCCTGGAATACACCTGAGTTCCACCTGTTGCCATGGCTCTTCCTCTTTAAGCACCCCAGAAATGGAGACACTGTTTCATGTTGAAATTATAGAAAGCCAAGCCAGCTGCCTCCTTCCAAGAGTCTCAAGAGCCAAAGGTTCCAAACATCTTACGTGTGTGTGTGTGTGTGTGTGTGTTAAGATTTATTCATGAAAGTCAGTTACTGAGAGGAGAGGCAGAGAGAAAGGTCTCCCATCCGTTGGTTCACTCCCCAGTTGGCTGCAACGGTAAGAGCTATGCTAATCCGAAGCCAGGAGCGTCTTTCCAGGTCTCCCATGTGGGTGCAGGGGCCCAAGGACTTGGGCTGTCTTCTGTTGCTTTCCCAGGCCATAGAAGAGAGCTGGATTAGAAGTGAAGCAGCTGAGACCCGAGTCAGTGCCCATACAGGATGCCTGCACTGCAGGCAGCGGCTTTACCCACTATGCCACAGCACCAGCCCCGGCTTTATACATTTTTCTTGTAGGGCCATATATGCATCGAGTGAGGTTTAATGATATATTCATTGTGATAAATCACATTACAAGATCAAAGAAGGGGCCAGCGCCACGGGCTCACTAGGCTAATCCTCTGCTTTGCGGCGCCGGCACACCAGGTTCTAGTCCCGGACAGGGCGCCAGATTCTGTCCCGGTTGCCCCTCTTCCAGGCCAGCTCTCCGCTATGGCCCAGGAGCGCAGTGGAGGATGGCCCAAGTCCTTGGGCCCTGCACCCACATTGGAGACCAGGATAAGCACCTGGCTCCTGCCATCGGATCAGCGCGGTGTGCCGGCCGCAGCGCACTGGCCGCGGCAGCCATTGGAGGGTGAATCAACGGCAAAAGGAAGCCCTTTCTCTGTCTCTCTCACTGTCCACTCTGCCTGTCAAAAAAAAAAGGATATCTGGTAATAGCTAGACTTGATTTAGGGGGGGTTAATACTACATTCCCACATACCCATGTTCTCTAAATGCAGGGAGAAACAATGGATCATTGTTTTTCCTACAGAGAAGTCAAGTGCAAAAACCTACATTTTCTATCGTATGTGAAATGTCCAGCAAAGGCAACTGGAAACAAAGCAGATTGGCCGGTTCCACGGCTTACTAGGCTAATCCTCCGCCTGCGGCACCAGTATTCCGGGTTCTAGTCCCGGTTGGGGTGGCGGATTCTGTCCCAGTTGCTCCTCTTCCGGTCTAGCTCTCTGCTGTGGCCAGGGAAGGCAGTAGAGGATGGCCCAAGTGCTTGGGCCCTGCACCCGCATGGGAGACCAGGAGGCGGCACCTAGCTCCTGGCTTCCAATCGGTGCAGCATGCTGACTGTGGCGGCCATTTTGGGGGTGAACCAACGGAAGACCTTTGTCTAACTGCCTGTCAAATTAAAAGATTGCCTGGGGCTCATGGAGATAGTGGTAATAGACTACAAAGGAGCACATGGGACATTCTGGAAGGCTAAAGATGTCTACAATGGCGTTTTACTTGTAGTGGAACCACTCATACATTTACTAAAAAAAAATTCACTGAAATGTATACGCTGTGGTCTATCAGATAAAGCTTCTGCCTACAGTGCTGGCATCCCATATGGGTGCCAGTTCAAGAGCCGGATCCACTTCCAGTCCAGCTCTCTGCTATGACTCATGTCCTTGGGCCCCTGTACCCACATGAGACCTGGAAGAGACTTCTGGCTCCCGGCTTTGGATTGGCCCAGCTCTGGCTGTTGCAGGCATCTGGAGAGTAACCCAGCAGATGGTAAACCTCTGCCTCATTCTGCCTTTCAAATAACTTTAAAAAGAAACACATTATAATTTATATTTTTATTGAAAATGGACAGAAAGGTCTTTCATCTGCTGGCTCACTGCCCAAGTGCAGCTGGGCCAGGCAGAAAGCCACCAGCCAGAAACTTATTCTAGGTCTTCCACTTGCGTGGAAGAGACCCAGCTGCTTGAACCACAACCTGCTGCTAACACAACCTGTGTCATCAGGAAGCTGGAATCCAGAGCAGCGCCAGAACTCCAACCCAGGAACTCCAGTATGGGATGAGGGCATCCCAAGTAGCACCTTAGCCATTGTGCCTAGCGCCTGCCCTGACATAAGTTATAATAAGCCATGGTTTTGTAAAAATTCCCACCAAGAAAAACTTGAATATTTATGAAAGTTCAACATGAAGGAAAGCAGCTGCTTCTAGGCTTGATATTAAAGAGTGGGGATGTGGGAAGAGCAGAGAGGTCATTAACTTAACTACATTAAATAAAAATCAGGTGCAAAAAATTTAACAAGGTGGAATGTTGGTAATGAATTTTTCATGTAAACAGTTAAATTTTAAGTATAAAATTCTTGCAAAGGGCTAGACCGCCATTATTGTCAAGGGATGAAGGAATTGCATGAGTCAAGATTACCCTAACTTTTTTTAAGTCAGTTCTTGACACCTTGCCTCAAGAATTCTGGCTCTTGGCTGGCGCCGCAGCTCACTAGGCTAATCCTCCGCCTTGCAGCGCTGGCACACGGGGTTCTAGTCCTGGTCGGGGCACCGGATTCTGTCCTGGTTGCCCCCCTTCCAGGCCAGCTCTCTGCTGTGGCCCGGGAGTGCAGTGGAGGATGGCCCAAGTGCTTGGGCCCTGCACCCCATGGGAGACCAGGAGAAGCACCTGGCTCCTGCCACCGGATAAGCACGGTGCGCCGGCCGCGGCGGCCATTGGAGGGTGAACCAATGGCAAAAGGAAGACCTTTTCTCTCTGTCCACTCTGTCAGAAGAATTCTGGCTCTTCAAAGCTGTGCTGGTGAGGGTAGGAGCTCTTTTGCAGATTGGTCATCACTGAATGGGTAAGGAAAACTACTCAGCCCCCAAGAAATACCTGTGCAACAAGAGCAAGGAAACAGCCAGATCCAATGCAGGGCACCCTCTGGTAGGACAAGGGGCCCGCCACCCTGGCTTTTCAGTGGTGAAACTTAATGCCATCATAAATGCTGGTAGTCTAGGCTAGGCCTGTGTCGGGGAGAGCAACTCACATGCAATGCACCACTCAGAAAAAGGCACACCTGGTGATCTGAGGGGCAGACTACCAGGGTTGAAGTGAGAACCTCAGAGTTGCTTTGGTCTTACACACAAGCTTGTTAGAAATACAAATTAGGGGTCAGTGCTGTGGTGCAGGTTAATCCTCCACCTGCAGTACAGTCATCCCAGATGGACGCCAGTTCTAGTCCTGGCTGTTCCACTTCCCATCCAGCTCCCTGCTAATGACCTGGGAAAAAGCACTGGAGAATGGCCCAAGCATTTGGATCCCTGCCACCCACAAGGGAAACCCAGAAGGGGCTCCTGGCTCCTGCATGGCTCAGCCATCTGGGGAGTGAACCAGCAGATGGACTCCGTCTCTCCCTCTAACTTTCAAGTTAAGTCCGTCTTAAAAGTACAAGTTAACAGACCTTAACCACATCTTGAGTCAGCATCACTGGACAAAGGGGGCCAGCGTTGTTGTGCAACTGGTTAAGCTGTTGTCTGACACCAGCAATCCATACTGGAGTGCTAACTCCATTTTTAAGACTTGAAAGGCAGAGTTAGAGACAAAGAGGCACAGAGATCTTCCATCCACTGATCCATTCTCTAAAGGGCCAATCTGAAGCCAGGAGCCTAGAGTTTCTTCCAGGCAGGTTTCTGGCTTAACCTCAGCCATTTGGGAAGTTAGCCAGTGAATATAAAATCCATCTCTAGAGGCTGGTGCTGTAGTGCAGCAGGTTAACACCCTGGCCTGAAGCCCCCGCTTTCCCATATGGACGCCTGTTTGAGATCCAGCTGCTCCACTTCCGATCCAGCTCTCTATGGCCTGGGAAAGCAGTGGAAGATGGCCGAAGTCTTTGGGCCCCAGCACCCACGTGGGAGACCCGGAAGAAGCTCCCAGCTGCTAGCTTCAGATCAGCGCAGCTCCGGCCGTAGCGGCCATCTGGGAAGTGATCCAGCAGATGGAAGACCTCTCTGCCTCCTAACTCTTGACTTTCAAATAAATAAATCTTTAAAAAAAAGGAAAAAAAGATCCATCTCTGCCTTTTCCTGTCACTCTGCCTTCCAAATTTTTAGAATAGGAAGAACTTAGGGAACTATTTTAACGAGCTCTCAAATTGATGACCTATCTAAAAAAAAAAAAAAAAAACACCTAAGTTTCAAAATAAGAGGGGAAAAAAACCCACCTCCTGCCAGCCTTCTACCCACCCCTCATGTCAGATAAACACTCAACCTTTTATAGATTTAAGTAAGCAAAAGTTTATGTCATTGGACAAAAAAAGTCCATTTATTCGAATATCTCTACAAATGCACATTCACATCGGAAGTACTGTCAAGCCACAGGAAAAAGGAATGTAGGGATTAGGGTCACCTGCTTCTCTCCAAGTTTAGAAAAAGCAAGGCTGTTCTAATGCTCTGCTCCTGGCCGTAGTCCTGTGCTCTAAGTATCGAGATGCAGGGGAGCGTCCGGCCCCGATGAACGAGTCTTCAGGAACTCCTCAAGGTGCTTCATCTTCTCCGCTGGAAGAGAAGCAATGGATATCAACCACAGGCAAGGGAAAATGTCGGCTGTTCCCACGTGCTCCGTGCATACAGGAGATGAGGGCGGTGCATCTGGCAAAGTGGGGAGAGGTGGAGGCTCTGAACGTGCCGTCTGGCAACAGGGAAGCAGCCTAGCGAAGGCTGACTTGGGCAATAAGAAGCTTGAATGCATCAGATCTTTGCTTACCTTCCCTAGGTCCTACGTGCACCCCCCCCCCAAAAGGACCCCCTGGGTCTGCGGGCAGCTTCTGGGGTTTGGGAATGGCAGTAAGTACTGATAGCTACAGGAGGCTGGAAGGGAGCTGAGCAAAGCCAGAGGCTTCCTCCGCCTGCAGCTTCTCCAACAGCCTCACCTCGCGCCACACGACGTTCTCGGTGCCATGACGCCAGGCTCAGGAGAATGCTCTTCACCCGGTTCTGCACACGGGGCCGTGCGTGGACCGTGATTTCCACTAAATTCCCGGAGTCCACTGGGTCCACCCTCAACAGGGCCTGGCTCATCCACTCCATTTCCGGAATCATGGCGCGGTCTGGGCCTAAACAAGTAAGGGGAGAGCAAGTGGAGTCATGGTCAGATCAGAAGGAGCTAGATGTGAAGGTAAAGATGGCCCGGGAAGGGATGAGCCACCCACAGAGCCAGAGCACCCCGGAAAGAGGCCCGGGAGTGGCTCGAGCCTCTCAGACTGGAGTCGCACTAGCAGCTCACCAAAGATCAAGTCCGCCACCCATGCCTCCAGGTAGAACACCGCGGGGTCTTCCAGTTCCTGCACCGGAAACCACCACGGCCGGATGTGAATGCGCGGGGGCGGCAGTGGATGTGGAAACCTAAGTAGGTCCTCTGGGCGGGTCAGCTTCAATGGGTGCTGCCGGGCCTCAGCAGCTCCAACGTCCGTGTCCATGTTGAGAGCAGCAGCTGAAACCGCTCGCACCAACCACCGGAACCTTGCTCCAGACCCGGCAGGCCACGCGGGCTCTTTTATGGCCCAGGCCAGCCCCGCCCACCCGGCAGCAGCACGCCCGCCCAGTTCGGAGTGAGTCTGCGCAAGGCACTCTGGCCCCAGACTTCTTCCACCTGAAATTAGTATTGGTTTGAGATCCATTTGGGTCTCAGGCACGCTCGCTTGGTCATCATCTCTGCAGTTTAAGGTTTCACAGTCTAGGCCGGCGCCGCAGCTCACTAGGCTAATCCTCCGCCTTGCGGCACACCGGGTTCTAGTCCCAGTTGGGGCTCCGGATTCTGTCCCGGTTGCTCCTCTTCCAGGCCAGCTCTCTGCTGTGGCCCGGGTGTGCAGTGGAGGATGACCCAAGTTCTTGGGCCCTGCACCCCATGGGAGACCAGGAGAGGCACCTGGCTCCTGCCTTCAGATCAGCGTGGTGCGCCGGCCACAGCGCGGCGGCCGCGGCAGCCATTGGAGGGTGAACCAACGGCAAAGGAAGACCTTTCTCTCTCTCTCTCTCCCTCTCTCTCTCTCTCTCTCTCTCTCTCTCTCTCTCTCTCTCTCTCTCCACTCTGCCTGTCAAAAAAAAGGTCCCAGCCCTAACTCATACCTGATTAACAGTTTGGATTGTTAACCTTGTTGACTGGGACTCACCTTAAGAGCCTGCGTTAAGATTTGCGTAGTTACCTTCCAAAGACAGGTCAGGCCCTGGGCAAGCTCGAATTTAAGGTTTTCTTGTGTGCTCCTTGTTATCGTAGGACTCTGGATGGTTGCCATTTCAAAAATCATTCAGTGTTGTGGTTTTGTTTGTTTGTTTTTGTTTCTGTTTAAGATTTATTTATTTATTTGAAAAGCAGAATTATAGAGACAGAAAGATCATCCACTGGTTCACGCCCCAAATGGCCACAACAGGTGGGGTTGGGTCAACCAGAAGCCAGGTGTCAGGAGCTCCATCCAGGTCTCCCACATGGATGCAATTAGGTCATCTTCCCTTCTATCTCAAAGTGCATTAGCAGGGAGCTGGATGGAAAGTGGAGCAGCCAGGACTTGAATCAGCACTCATATGGGATGCTGGTGGCTAAGCTAGTGGCTTAACCTGCTGGGACACAACGTAAGCCCAGTTCTTACACATTTTCTATTACATTTCTAGAATTGTTCAGCAGTTTTAGAATAGATACTCATCACATCTGCTATAAAAACTCTTATAATTAGCTGTGTTTTTTTTTAATCTTTTATATGGAAATGTTCTATCACTTATATAAGAAAAGGTACTATTATTAATGCGCTGAATCCCTCATCCAGAGGGCTCTAGGCTGCAGTTGTCATCTATAGATAATATCGGGCAGGCATTGTGGCATAGTAGGTTAAGCCTCCACCTGCAATGCCAGCATTCTGTATGGACGCCTGTTAAAGCCTGGCTGCTCCACCTCCCATCCAGCTCCCTGCTAATGTAGCCTGGGAAAGCTCTGGAAGATGGCCCAAGTGCTCAGGCCCTTGCTACCCACGTGGGAGAACTGAAGGAAGTTATGGGCTCCTGGCTTTGTCCTGGCCTAGCCCCAGCTGTTGCTGTCTTTTGGGAAGTAAATCAGCAGTTGAAAACATTCTCTCTCTATCTCCCTCTCTCTTTCTCTCTAACTCTGCCTTTCAAATAAATAATATTATGTATTCTTAAAAACAATAAAAATATTGAGTGGAGATAATCTAATTTTAGTGGTATTTACTTCTGTATAATTTTTAAAAATCAATGTAATGCCTGCATATTGTTTTTAAAAAAAGTGTTGATGATATAAATATGTGAAGGTTCCTGTTTCATATACAAGCATTTTCCTGCAGTCTTTACTACTCCTTTTTCAACTGTGTATATTATGAATCTCTCCTTACCATTTAACTTGTCTTTTCATTTTCTTATGGTGTCTTTTGATGGACAGAAGTCTTTATAGTATAAAGTACTTCCCTTATCACGCTTAAGAAATCCTTTCCTAGGCTAGGGGTTCAAGTCCCAGCTGCTCTGCTTCTGATTCAGCTCCCTGCTAATGTGCCTGGGAAAGCATCAGAAGATGACCCAAGTCTTTGGGCCCCTGCATCCACATGGGAGACCAGGATGAAGCTGCTGTCTCCTGGCTCCTGCCTGGCCCAACCCTGGGCTGTTGCAGCTATATGGGAAGTGAACCGCAAAGGGAAGATATCTCCCTCTCTCCCTCTCCCTCTCTCTCTCTCTCTCTCTCTCTCTCCTCCTCTCCCTCTCTTTCTCCCCCTCTCCCTCTCTTTCTCCCCCTCTCCCTCTCTTTCTTCCTCTCTCCCTCACTTCCTCCCTCCCTCCCTCTCTCTCTCCCTCTCTCCCTCCCTCTCTCTCTCCCTCCCTCTCACTCTCTCTCCCTCTCTCCCTCTCTCTCCCTCCCTCTCCCTCTCTCCTTGTCTCTCTGTTAACACTGCCTTTCAAATAAATAAAATAAATCCTTTAAAAAAAAATCCTTTCCTGGGCTGGCACTGTGGCATAGCAGGTAAAGCCACCACCTGCAATGCCAGCATCCCGTATGTGCTCCAGTTGGAGTCCCAGCTGCTCCACTTCCCATCCAGCTCTCTCCTATGGCCTGGGAAAGCTGTGGAAGATGGCCCAAGTTCTTAGGCCCCTGCACCCACATGGGAGACCTGGAAGAAGCTCCTGGCTTCAGATCAGTGCAGCTCTGGTCACTGCAGCCAACTGGGGAGTGAACCAGCTGATGGAAGACCTCTCTCTTTGCCTCTCTGTAACTCTGCCTTTCGAATAAAACAAATAAACAAAGAGTAAATTTGGTTTAAAAAAAATCCTTTCCTGCTGCCTGGTCATGGCATTCATGTTTGCAATCTTCTGCATTATGTGGGTGCTGCTACTCACCAACATGTCCATCATTTGGCACATTACAGCATTTAACAAGCTGAAAACTGATTGCAGGAATCCTGTAGACCAATGTGATACCCTGAATCCTCTCGTACTTCCAGAATACTTATTTTATGCTTTCTTCTGTGGCATCTTTCTTTGTACAGCCCCCATGGCTTATTCCGGGACTCAATGTGCCTCTCCTGGCATCCCATTATTTGGAGGTACAAGCAGGCCAGTGAAGAGTGTACCAGGACTCTATGACCCCACAATCATCATTAATACAGGTATTCTAGCATAGTGTAAGAAAGAAGAATGGTGCAGGTACTGGTATTGTGGTGCAGTGGGTAAGGTGCCACTTTCCATACCGGCATCCCTATTAGAGTGCTGGTTCAAGTCCCAGCTGTGCCACTGGTAATCCAGCTCTGTGTTATTGCACACAGGAAAGTAGATGATGGCCCAAGGACTTGGGCACCTGCCACCCACTTGGGAGACCCAGATGGAGTTCCCAGCTCCTGGCTCAAACCTGGTCTTGGCAGCCAACTGGGGAGTGAACCAGCAAATGGAATGTGTGTGTGTGTGTGTGTGTGTGTGCTTCCACCTTTCAAATGATCTTTGAGGGGAAAAAAAAGGATGATTCAGATTAGTTTTGTTATTTTCTAATGTATTTACTGCATATACAGTATGATCTAAGTTTTGATGAACTCTTAGAACAACGCACAGAACTGGTCCATTTATGTGCATGAAAGACACCACATGTAGAGGTTCTATCCAAGAAGATTCTGTTTCCAAGAGTAATCTGTGGGTTCTGTTATGTTAACTTTTTTTTTTTTTTTTTTGACAGGCAGAGTGGACAGTGAGAGAGAGACACAGAGAGAAAGGTCTTCCTTTGCTGTTGGTTCACCCTCCAATGGCCACTGCGGCCGGCGCACCACACTGATCCGATGGCAGGAGCCAGGTGCTTCTCCTGGTCTCCCATGGGGTGCAGGGCCCAAGGGCTTGGGCCATCCTCCACTGCACTCCCGGGCCAGAGCAGAGAGCTTGATTGGAAGTAAAGCAGCCGGGATTCAAAATGGCTCCCATATGGGATGCCTGCACTGCAGGCGGCAGCTTTACCTGTTATACCACAGCACCAGTCCCCCCTTAAAATTGTTATAAAGAAAATCTTCCAATGGAATAAGGAGAGTCAGTAATTCAAACTATAATTTAGAAGACTATGGTTGATCTTAAAGGTTGCCAAGTTCAGGTGCATTAGCAGAGATCTGGATTGGAAGTGGAGAAGCAGGGACTTGAACTGGTGCCCATATGGGATGCTGGCGCTACAGGTGGGAGCTTAACCTACTATACCATAGCACTGGCCCCAGGAATCATTTTAAAAGGTAACATAACAGAGGCCGGCGCCACGGCTCAATAGGCTAATCCTCCACCTTGCGGTGCCGGCACCCCGGGGTTCTAGTCTTGGTTGGGGCGCCAGGAAGAAGCTCCTGGCTCCTGGCTTTGGATCAGCACAGCTCCAGCCATTGCGGCCAATTGGGGAATGAACCAGCAGATGGAAGACCTCTCTCTCTCTCTCTCTGCCTCTCCTCTCTCTCTGTAACTCTGACTTTCAAATAAATAAAAATAAATAAATCTTTAAAAAAAAAGAATTTTAGGGGACCAAATCTGTGGTCATTTGGGGAGTGAACCAGCAGTTGGAAAACCTTTCCCTCTCTCTCTCTATGTCTGTAACTCTACCTCTCAAATAAATAAATAAAAATCTTAAAAGAATTTTTAAGGCTTACTCTGATTTTATTGAAATGCCATCTAATTTTAAATTAGCTATAGATATCAGGTGTTCGTGATGAGCTAATAATGTATATTTTGTGGAAAACTTCATGCTTGTCCTTATGTAGATAGTTATATATGGATACATTTATAAAATTGAATGGTATTTTTTTCCCTTTGACTTGAATATCATCCCTGTACATTGCATGAATTAAAAATTTTCCATATTTCCAAGAGTAATATGCTTGCTTTAAATACATTTGCTTTAAGTTGTTTTGATGAACATAATATAAAAATATATGCAGAGGGGCCAGCACTGTGACATAGCAGGTAAAGCCACCACCTGCAGTGCTAGCATCCCATATGAACGCTGGTTCGAGTCCCAGCTGCTCCATTTCCAATCCAGTTATCTGCTATTGCCTGGGAAAGCAGTAGAAAATGGCCCAAGTCATTAGACCCCTGCACCCATGTTGGAGACCCAGAAGAAGTTCCTGGCTCCTGGCTTCAGATCGGCGCAGCTCCAGATGTTGCAGCCAACTGGGGAGAGAACCAGCAGATGGAAGACCTCTTTCTCTCTCTCTCTCTCTCTCTCTCAGCCTCTCCTTCTCTCTCTGTGTAACTCTGCCTTTCAAGTAAATAAATCAATATTTTAAATATATATATATACTGAATTATTTGTGAAGAATTAATTTAAAGCTATTTTAATATGTTTTTTATATGTTAAGAAATCGGTTATTATGGAGCCGGGGACGTGGCTCACTTGGTTAATCCTTCACCTGCGGCGCCCGCATCCCATATAGGCGCCAGGTTCTAGTCCCAGTTGCTCCTCTTCCAGTCCAGCTCTCTGCTGTGGCCCAGGAAGGCAGTGGAGGATGGCCCAAGTGCTTGGGCCCTGCACCCGCATGGGAGACCAGGAGGAGGCACCTGGCTCCTGGCTTCGGATTGGCATTGCTCCAGCCGTAGCAGCCATTTTGGGGGTGAACCAACGGAAGGAAGACCTTTCTCTCTGTCTCTCTCACTGTCCAACTCTATCTGTCAAATAAATAATAATAAAAAAAGCAATCGGTTATTACACTTATTGTTCTAATCTGGAGATAAAGATAATCTTAAGTATCTGCAAGTCCTGGAGCTGGCACCATGGCTCAGCGGGTTAAGCCCCAGTCTGCAGTGCTGACATTCTCTATGGGTGCCACTCTGAGTCTTGGCTGTACCTCTTCACATCCAGTTCTCTGCTAACACACCTGGGAAAGCAGTAGAAGATGACCCAAGTGCTTGGGCCCCTGTATCCACGTGGGAGACCCAGAAGAAGCTCCCAGCTCCTGGCTTCAAACAGGCCCATCTCCAGCTGTTGCGTCCATATAGAGAGCAAACCAGCAGATGGTAGATCTCTCTGTCTCTGCTTCTCTCTAACTTTGCCTTTCAAATAAATAAATCTTTTAAAAAAAAGAGAGAGAAAATTTGCAAGTACTTTAGATATTCAAAACAGGAGAGAAAACGGTAAAAACCATCCTAGGGTACTGTTAGTGCAGTACAATAGAACTGTGAGATAAAAAAAAAAAAATTCTTTCCTCCCCTGAGGTCTAGAGACTCACCATACTTCCTACTAAGATTGCTAAGGTTTCTGCTTTGACATTTAAATCCTTGAACCATCTGAGGTTCATTCTTTTTTTGTTTTTGTTTTTTAACGATAATCCTATGCTTTGCTTTTTAATAAATAATATTTGAGAGAGAAGGAAAGGCAGAGAGAGAGAATGTCTTCCATCTGCTGGTTCACTCCCCAGTTGAACACAAAAGACAGAGCTACGCCTATCTGAAGCCAAAAGTCAGGAGCTCCCTCCAGGTCTCCCACGAAGGTGCAGGAGCCAAGGACTTGCTACATCTTCTACTGCTTTCCCAGGCCATAGCAGAGAGCAGGATTGGAAGTGGAGCAGCTGGGACCTGAACCTGTGCCCATATGGGATGTTGGCACTGCAGGTGGCGGCTTTACCCGCTATGCCACAGCGTCGGCCCCACGAGGTTCATTCTTTTAAACTGGACTTGAGATAGGGATAGAATGTCATATTTTTATAAACTGATTATTTTTTACTTAGCCATCCTCAAATTACTGTCTTGAAAATTTTTCAGTTCCCACATGAACAGTGAATTACACACATTGAATTTGTGGTTGCTTGAGAAAAACAAGTTCCTTTGCCAGTCTCATCTGGGTGTGGATTATTGCTGATTTCCTTTTGTTTTGGAGGCATAGTTGTAACAGAGTATCCAAACTTGAGCCTCTCCATTTCTCTGTGTGCTTCCCTTTCCTTCCCCTGCTATGGTAAAAATTAAATCACTCCAGTTCTGTTTACCACTTGCAAATTGTGGGGTTTTTTCCTCCACCTTGAGGAGCCCTGCCCCCACACTTCCTTTCCCTCTCTAATCCTTTAGCCTTGTTCTGGTTTAGCCCTGCCAAGTTTGTCTGCTTGTTTTTTATATGTTTTTAGAAAATCAGAAATACCAGGGTCATTACATAAAGCTTAGGCCCCCTCCTGAATTTCCTTAGCTTATGCTCCAGTATAAGACCCTGATTTGGAGTCAGAATCCTTGCCTCTTGGAAAGCCAAGACACTGTGGCAAAAAATGTCCTACATGAAGGATCTCTGTGAGTGAGACCCCAGTGGAAAGAAGGGGCCATCAAAGAAGGATGCACTTTTCTATGAAGGGAGGCGAGAACTAATATTTTGCTTATGGCCCTGTCCAAATACTAATGGAGTTTGTGCACTCAAAAGGCTTCCATAGCCTAGGCAGCTTATGACAAGAGCTTCGGGTGATCACTGACATCATACATATGAGTATTAATTATTAAATTAACAACAGGAGTCACTGTGCACTAACTCCCCATGTAGGACCTCTGTCCTCAATGAGTTGTATTATGAGTTAACTGTAAAACTTGTTCCCAATTTTTGTGTGTGTGTATGTTTGTGTGTGTGCAAAATG
Organism: Oryctolagus cuniculus; assembly: GCF_051225735.1. Classification (NCBI taxonomy): domain Eukaryota; kingdom Metazoa; phylum Chordata; class Mammalia; order Lagomorpha; family Leporidae; genus Oryctolagus; species Oryctolagus cuniculus. The sequence goes on along the minus strand of NC_142871.1, from coordinate 99,018,052 downwards.
TTGAGATCTTTACTTAGTATAAAGTTGGTCTTCTGTGTACAAAGTTAATTGAAAATGAATCTTAGGGGCCGGCACTGTGGCACAGTAGGTTAAAGCCCTGGCCTGAAGCGCCGGCATCCCATATGGGCACCGGTTCGAGACCTGGCTGCTCCACTTCCTGTTCAGCTCTCTGCTATGGCCCGGGAAAGTAGTAGAAGATGGTTCAAGTCCTTGGGCCCCTGCACCCACGTGGGAGACTGGGAAGAGTCTCTTGGCTTCGGATTGGCACAGCTCCAGCCGTTGCGGCCAGCTGGGGAGTGAACCAGTGGATGGAAGACCTCTCTCTCTCTCTCTCTCTGCCTCTCCTCTCTCTGTGTAACTCTGACTTTCAAATAAATAAATGAATCTTTTTTAAAAAATGAATCTTAATGGAGAATGGGACTGGCAAGGGGAGAGGGAGGAGAAGGAGTGGGAGTGTGGGTAGGAGTGCTGATATGGTGAGAATAACTATATTCCTAGAGTTGTACTTAGGACATTTGCATTCCTTAAAAAATAAATTAATTTTTAAAAAAAGAATCCTTGTTGCCTGTCAAAAAATAAAAAATCTGCCTCCTTTGCTAACCAAATTGTAAACTCCGTCCTTTTGCCACAGATGTGTCTCTGAGTTGGGCCACTGAGTGTGGCAGAGGCCTTTGGCTTTTTTTTTTTTTTTTTGACAGGCAGAGTGGACAGTGAGAGAGAGAGACAGAGAGAAACGTCTTCCTTTTGCCGTTGGTTCATCTTCCAATGGCCACTGCGGCCGGCGCTCTGTGGCCGGCGCACCGCGCTGATCCAATGGCAGGAGCCAGGTGCTTCTCCTGGTCTCCCATGGGGTGCAGGGCCCAAGCACTTGGGCCATCCTCCACTGCACTCCCTGGCCACAGCAGAGACCTGGCCTGGAAGAGGGGCAACCGGTGCCCCGACCGGGACTAAAACCTGGTGTGCTGGCGCTGCTGCTAGGCGGAGGATTAGCCTAGTGAGCTGCAGCAAGGGCAGGCCTTTGTCTTTTAATTATGTTTGTTTGTAACTGACGTGATTGAAGTTGTGGTAGAGGCCTTCCCAAGGTCAGAAGAGGAAAAAGAGAGGACTCTGTCCTGGGAATGAAATGTGCTGTTATCTGCTTGCCTATGAATGCTTCAATGTAGTCCCCATCTGCTTATGTGTAACCATTTCAGGTTCTGCTTGTTAGTACAGAGCAATGATGTTAACCCTTGCCAGACAGGCTTATGGCTCAGAATATCCAAACAAATGTATGCAGGTAACCATAGAAGTGAGACAACGAGGCTCAAAATGCTTTATCTTTTAGCAACCTGAGAAATGTCACTGTAATTCTCCTTTATCCATCAGGTTAGGCAGTAAGCATACCCTCTTCCTCTGAAAACAGGCTTAACATTCTGGGAAAATTCATTACTTCCTTGATAATTTCTTTAGCATTTTCTTGGTCTTTTTTCTGAAATCCCTGTTAGTTGATTATTAAATTGGATCTTGTAAACTATTATTTCCCTTTATTTTTTCCTATTTGATTATGTCTCTTTTAGTCTTTGAATATTCTTTTTTATAATCTGATGTTCTTAGCCTTCTGAAATTCCCTTCTTTTCATTATATGCTGTTTTTGTCTTCACAGATTTCTTTTCTGTCTCTATGAGAGATGTTCTTAGAACATCTGCTTGTTAAATATGGCTGCTCTGGGGCAGCCCTTTGGTCTAATGTTAAAGTTAAGATGTCCGTTAAGTTACTTAGAAGCCATATGGGAATTCCTGGGTTGGAGTACTGGCCACTATTCCAGACTGCAGCTTCCAGCTAATGCCATCCTCCACTGCACTCCCGGGCCACAGCAGAGAGCTGGCATGGAAGAGGGGCAACCGGGACAGAATCCGGAGCCCCGATCGACCAGGACTAGAACCTGGTGTGCCGGCGCGGCGCCGCAAGGGGGAGGATTAGCCTATTGAGCCGCGGCAATGGCAGGCCTTTGTCCTTTAATTATGTTTGTTTGTAACTGACAAGATTGAAGTTGTGGTAGTGAGGGCTCAAACTGTTGGGTTCCTGCCACCAAATGGGAAACCTGGGTTGAGTTCCTGGATCCTGACTTTGGGTTGGCCCAGCCCTGACCATTTTGGGCATTTGGGGAGTGAACAGCAGATAGGTTTCCATCTGTCTCCATCTCTCTGCCTTTCAAACTAAATGAATAAATAAATGAAAAAGTATCATTTAAAAGTGGGAGGGGGGCCGGTGCCATAGTGCACTAGGTTAACCCTCCGCCTGTGGGGGCGGCATCCCACGTTGGCACCAGTTCTAGGCTCGGTTGCCCCTCTTACAGTCTAGCTCTCTGCTGTGGCCTGGGAAAGTAGTGGAGGATGGCCAGAGTGCTTGGGCCCCTGCATTGGTATGGGGGACCAGGAGGAAGCTCCGGCGGTTGCGGCCATTTGGGGAGTGAACCAGCGGAAGGAAGACCTTTCCCTCTGTCTCTCTCACTGTCTATAACTCTGCCTGTCAAATAAATAAATAAAAATCTTTTTAAAAAAGGGGGGGGTGAGATAAGTGGAACTTAAAATCAAACATATGTTCTTAGAACAAGAACAAACTTCTGTCCACCACTAGGACAAAGTAAGACAGGGCATAAGTAATGTACATTGATAACATTTTAAGTGGCTGAAATTTTTCTATTACATCAAGAGCTGATGAATAACAAAGGGAAAAAATATAATGAATATTGGGCAAGAGAAGTAAAGTGTGGGAAACAAACAACCACAAACAGTGGAAAGCATGTTGCAACCTCCACAGGATCAGTACCTCTGGCCAGGCCAGCAAGCCTGCAGGAACCATCTGCTCCCGCCCTCACATAGCGGTTTCTGAGACTGTCAGATGAGTAGCACATACTTTCAGGAAAACAAGATTTATCTACATCTCGGAAGCAATAAACATGTAAAACTGCAATCAAAACATTTAGTTACAATGCTGCAGACAAAAGGGAGACTTCTATTTCGCCCAGCATTTATGTAAGTTAAACAAATTCTCCCAGTCATCTCCGAATGACCTGTCTTTTCTCCGGCTGTGACTTTGCATTTTCCCTTGTGAACAGGATACAGCCCTGTTACCTTGTGCCGAGGACGCACGGCAGAGTTAGTCTGCTTGGATCGCTTTCCGAGGTGGTTTTTCTCCCTGGAGCATCGCTGTTCTCACCTGAATGGGTCCAACCCTGATCAGGTCAGAATCGGGTTCAGCCATGGCTGTGCCCTTGATCTCCCGTCCCTCAAATGGGGACAGTTTTCGCTGCAGAAAAACTTCTGGGGAGCTCCAGCGGGTTAGCCTGGAGCGAGTGAGCAGAGTTTTAAGCCGACGGCGGAGACTAAAGGTGAGAGGTGAGAGGTAAGAGGTGCCCTGGTAGTGTTCGGGAGAGCCGGCCAGGGGGTTGGCACCGAAGGCTTGTGGCTCCCATCCGGGCGCCACCGTGGGCTTGCGGTTCCCGACTCCGCGGCCGTGCTGTGGGCCCGACGTCAGCCCGAGATCCAAATGGGAAGCTGGCCTGAGCAAATCGATATTCCCCAGAGCTCTCCAGCCACTGTCCACGACAGGGCTGAACTACTCGATTTGGTACTTGCGGAGCGCACCCGGGTGAGTCCATCGAGGGACTAGGTTGTTCCATACACTCCCGTCCTGGCCGCGGTCCCCGACCTTTGCGGGGACCTCCTGCAGGCGATCCATTGCGCACTGGCTCCTTTCTACCGGCTGCCCTGGAACTGGGGTGCTCTCTGGACCTAGCATCCCTGCTCCCCGCGTCGTTCTGCAGCCACATCCGCGCGCCGACACAAGGTGCATCGGGTCTCTAAAGAGAAGCTTGGGGCTGGGGATTCCACGTGTGTGTGGTGGGAGAAGCGGGGGCTTCTTCATCCTCTGCCCGACCCTTAGAGGAAGCCCCTCAACCTTGGTCCTTGCCTCTAAACCCCCGGAGAAGCGCCGAACGGGAGAAAAGATGTAGGGCCGAATTCTGGTTTGAAGGATGTGGACGGGGCGGTGACACGCAGCTTAGTTTCAAGGCACAACCTCGAATTCTAATGTGGCCGCTCTCCTGTCGGTGCACAGCTGCTCGTACCCGAAGCCGCCCGGAAAGCTCCTCCCCCCCCCCCCCACCCCGCCGGCTCGAGGAAGAACTGAGTCAGGTTCCCGGCCCATGGGGAAGAGGCTGGGGCCTCCTTGCGAGGCGCACGGGGCTGGGGGGCTGCGGGTCTAAAGTCAAATTGTTCTGGGCTTGGCCTCTTCTGGTTTTAGAAGCAAATAGATTTCAGACTTACAACGAATTATTCAAGAGTACAGCGAAAGAAGCCGCGTTCTGTGTTGAAGGGGAAGGAGAAAGGTTGGTCTTCCCAGAGGTGGGTGGTGGGTAGCGAGGCGTGTGGCAGACCCTGCCACCCAGGCGGGACAACCTCTACATCGTGCGCACTGCCCGGCTGGAGACAGCTGGGCCCGGTGGGGAGGAAGCGCGGGGCCGAGTTCTGGCTGCGCTCGCTCCCGCCCTGCACTCCACCAACCCCTGGGCCACCCGTCTTGGCGCGGGGAGTCCCTGAAGTGGTCCTGGCCTCGCTTCAAACCCCACGGCCTCAGGGACACCGGATCTTGTCCGCAGAAACCCGAAGCTGAAGCTCCCGAAGGCAAACCAGAAAACCTCAGCCAAAGGATCCAAGGCGCAGACGGGGCGAGGAGGTCGGGGCTCGCTCTGCACAGCCAGCCCTGCGGAGGGGGTCCAGGAACGATGGGGAACAGAGTCTCACTTACGGAACAGACGGGGCGCATTCCTAAATCTATTGCAGAGGGTCCTGAACGACGCTAATCTAAGTCGAAGAAGCGAAGCAGGTGGGCGCAAAACAGACTGAAGTCAGTTTGTTCCACGCAAGACCCAATGGAGAGAACTGAAATCACCCATCGCCGCGGGAGAAGAGCTAGAGCTTCCCACCTTGAAAGGACTCTTCCAGCACCGCTTCTAAGAGGATTCACCTGTTTCCCTAGTTCCCCCGGAGTCTTTAGCTCTGGGAAGAGAAAATGGTGTGGCTGAACAGCGATTCCTTCAACCCACCCCCACTGCCTTCCCAGAGCTAAGTGGACTGCTAGTGCCCTATCCCTGTGTCCTTGTCCCCTCCTTACCTTTTCCAATGAAGCCACTCTAGGTTTTTTTAAGTTAATTAATTAATTCGAAGGAGTCCCACAGAGAGAAGGAGAGGCAGAAAGAGATCTTCCATCTGCTGGTTCACTACCCAGGTGGCCACAATGGCCAGGGCTGGGCCAGGCAGAAACCTAGAGCTGTAGGAGCTTCATCTGGCTCTCTCCATGTGGGCGGCAGGGGCTCAAGCACTTGAGTCATCTACTGCTTTCCCCAGGCCATTAACAAGGAGCTGGATCAGAAGTGGAACAGCTAGGACAGGAACCAGCGCCCATTTGGGACACTGGTGTCACAGGCAGCTGCTTTACCTGCTGTGCCACACGCTGGCCCCACAAATAATTTGTACTGGCATCATGTATGGCCCCTTCTATCTTTCAGCCCCCCCCCCTTCCAGAGTGTTATTTGCCTGTAATCCTTTTCCTATGGCCCTTCCCTGTTGAAACCTTGTTAAGTTTTTTTTCCAGTATCATTCCATTTGTACTCTTTGTCAATTTTAGCCTTTGATTTTGCCTAGATTTCAGTAATGACCTGGTATTTCTCTCTCCCTTCTCTACTCCCTCATCTGACTTAGGCACCATACCTGTCACCTGTTTCCTGAGCCATGAACAGGTTCTGTTGTACTAAATCAATCCCCCCCAACCTCTTCCTCTGACTCTCCCCCATTCAGTAGCTCCTTCTGCAAAGATTTGTCCTGGAAAAGTAAGAGATTGGCTCCATTGGATGTAGGAAGACTTGCCTCCACCTAGATGGTGGTGGTGGTGGGGTGCTAGAAGGGAATTATTAGTGTTATTGAACTAAATGGAGTAGAATGTGTACTTGCTGTATTTAAGACTATTCAATGAAGGACAAGCATTGTGGCAGAAGCCTGTTAAGCAGCCACTTGCATGGCCAAGATCTCATATGGATATGTGAGCAGTCGGCTGATCCACTTCCAATCCAGCTTCCTGCTAATGCATCTGGGAAAGAAGCAGAAGATGGCCCAAGTGTTTTGGCCCCTGCACCCATATGTAAGACCCAGGTGAAATTCCAGCCTCCTGGCTTTGGCCCACCCTAGCTCCGGCTGTTGCAGCCATTTGCAGAATGAACTAGAGGACAGAGTATCTTTGTCTTTCCCTCTATTGCTCTGCTTTTCACATGAATAAAATAATTCTGTTTTTTAAAAAAGTTATCACACCATATACCATAAATATGTGCAATTAAAATACTAATGAAAATAAATTAAAAATTTCAATTGTGGAGAAAAAATAGTTCTGCTATAGAGAAAAACAAACCACACCCAATATTCATGAAGCACCAAATGGTCATGCCTTTCAGACAGGTGTTGTGTTGCAGCCAGTTAAGCCACTGCTTGGGACGCCCACATTCCACACTGGAGGGCCTGGGATTGAGTTCCTCTATTTGCAGTCCAGCTTCCTGCTAATGTGCACACTGGGAAGCTGCAGCTGATAGCTCAAGTATTTGGATCCCTACCACTCACGTAAGTGAGAGACCCAGATTGAGTTCCTGGGTCCTGACTTAAGCCTGGACGGACCCCCATCTGTTACTGGCATTTGAACCGGCAGGTGGAAGATAGCGTGCTTTCTTTCTCTCTCTCTGTTTCTCCCTCTGAGTCACTGTGCCTTTCAAATAAACTTGTTTTTCTAAATGTTTACACCTTAATCTAGCCACCCATTGGAAATACCTATCTTGGTCTTCTGCCCAGAGACACAGGATAAATCCACAGCCACTCACCAGGTCATCAGAAAGTTACACCTGGGGCCAGGCAGGTCTACTTGTTTCTGTGTCTGCAGTTGAACAGCCTACCTCGGCTTTAGGCACATCCCTTCTGTGGAGCGCTCTTGCTCTAACATCAAAGGGTGATGCAACAGAGAGCTATGCACGTTGTATTACACAGGATCTGGGCAGTGTGAGCATTTGAACACTACCTACAGACCCAGCTCATCTCTCTTAACACTTGCTTCTCTCTGAGTGTTTTAAATAGTTTAAATAAGCTGTGCTATATGAGTATGCTTTGGTCGGTCCCACGACTTCTGGGATATTCTGCCTGGCAGTGTGAATATGTGAATACGATGCAACTGAAAGCTATCACAACTAAATTATAAAAGCTGTCCTTCCAGCCCGGCCTCCAAGTGTGTGCCCCCTGGGTCCCCTGCCGTATCGAGGCTGCTGCCGCCCGCCTGGGCTGAGACAGTGGCTTGTGGTGCCGGAGTGGCTGCCTACTGCACGGCAGAGGTCGCCGCAGGCTCCAGCGTGCTGCCCGACCCTGCCCGGCCCGGTGAAGAGGGCTCCGGGGCGCCGGCGCCTGCAACAGCGACGGTGGATCCAAGTCGGGGCACGCGCCGGCGACCGAGACCCGCACAGGGTCTTTTCTCGCAGGACAGCTCGTGCTATCCGGAAACCTCTTCAGGAGGCGGCGCGGAGGCTCCGGCTCGCAGTCGCTGCGGTTACAGTCACGGATCCTGCAGACGCCGCGACGCCCGAGGGGGGCCGCAGTGGCCTGAGCCCGTTGCCCTGCAAACCCTCCGACTCCGTTCTCTCACCCCTGGAGGGGTAAGAGGACGCCGTTGCGCATGCACCCAGAGCTGAAGCCGCTGTAACCACCATGGGGACCTCCACCTGGGCTGCAGGGAGGTGCGTGTAGCGACTTCAAGCCCTTAGCGACTTTGGCGAAGCTGTTGGAGAAGACTTAAGTGTGGAGAAACACACTAGCCAGGGCGCGTTGATGCGGCGCTGCGCCACGGGAGAACTTCCTTGGCCATCCGGCCGATGACTTGGGATAAATTGGGACAACTGTGGTAGCTACTTGCATCGAATCTATCTGATTTAGCACTTGAGGATGCCCTGCACTAGTGGAGCCTTTAAAATAAGAGCTCCGGGCTGGCGCCTGCAGTGCCGCCATTCCATATGAGCGGCGGTTCGAGTCCTGGCTGCTCCACTTCCGATCAAGCTCTCTGCTAATGGCCTGGGAAAACAGAAGATGACCTGAGTCTTTGGGTTCCTGGCTCTCAGCTTCTGATCTGCCGAGCTCGGCCGTTGTGGCCATCTGGGGAGTGAACCAGCAGATGGAAAACTCTCTGCAACTCTGCTTTTCAAATAAATGAAGAAATATTAAGAAGAAGAAAGAGGGGGCCGACGCTGCGGCTCACTAGGCTAATCCTCCGCCTTGCGGCGCCAGCACACCGGGTTCTAGTCCCAGTCGGTCGGGGCGCCGGATTCTGTCCCGGTTGCCCCTCTTCCAGGACAGCTCTCTGCTGTGGCCAGGGAGTGCAGTGGAGGATGGCCCAGGTGCTTGGGCCCTGCACCCCATGGGAGACCAGGAGAAGCACCTGGCTCCTGGCTCCTGCCATCGGATCAGCGCGGTGCGCCGGCCGCGGCGGCCATAGGAGGGTGAACCAACGGCAAAGGAAGACCTTTCTCTCTGTCTCTGTCTCTCTCTCCCTCACTGTCCACTCTGCCTGTCAAAAAGAAGAAGGAGGAGGAGGAGGAAGAGGAAGGAGAAGAAGAAAGGAAGGAAGCGGGAGAGGGAGGAGGAGGTCCAAGTGCTTGGGCCCTGCACCCACTTGAGAGACCCGGAAGAAGTTCCTGGGTTCAAAATGTTGCATCTGGGGAGTGAGCCAGCGGATGGAAGACCTCTCTCTCCCTCTCTCTCTCTGCCTCTCCTACTCTCTCTTTGTGTAACTCTGATTTTCAAATAAATAGATACATCTTAAAAAAAAAACTTAAAAAAAGAGCTCAGAGGGGCGGGAATCACGAAGGTTTGGAACCATACATGAAAACAAACGGAGCATCGGTTCTCAGTGGAGGAGCTTAGGAAAATGGTGCTACAACTGCTGTGTAATGAAATGCCAAGGCGAAGTGAGAGAAATGCTAGGGTGGATTCGCTGCTGGATTCCCATCATCCCCTTTCCCCCACCTAATCAGCGGCTGGAGGTGCAGAGTTGTGAACTCCAGTTTGGGCATTGGGGTGGGGTGTGGAGAACTCTGAGGGTGGGGATAGATGGATCTGAATGTAGGCTCTTAAATGTCTTGAACTTGCCACCCGTTTGCTATAAGTGGATGGCTTTGGGGCTTCTACCAGAGTGCATTCAACACTGGCATTCCATACTGGTACGCTGGTTTGAAACCCAACAGCTCTGCTTCAGCTCCCTGCTAATGCACCTGGAAAAGCAGTGCGTGATGACCAAATTGCTTGGACCCCTGACACCCATATGGGTGACCTGGATAGTTCCTGGCTCCTAGCTTTGGCCTGGCCCAGCACTAGCTGTTTTGGCAATCTGGAGAATGAACCAGCAGATTGAAGATAGCTCTTTCTGTCTCTCTTTCAAATAAGTAAATATTAGAAAGAAATGTATGAATGCTACATTATTTGGTGTCTAGAAATTTATAAATGTTGTTACCACTGAGTTATACCCGTTACATAAGAATATACCCATTTTCCTTACTTTATGACCCTTGTCATGAATCCCACATTTTGTGATACTAACATCCCCTGTTTTCAAGATAAATGGTAGAAATGCGTGTATATTGTATTTACATATGAAGTAAATATGTTAATAAAGTAGATTACCTGGTGAGGAAAACTAGACCTTTGACACCATTCCTGTTCCTTCAATTCTGACAGACTCAAAAGCAGCTATTTTTATTTCCATTACACATATGTTTGTACTGCTGGAAGGAAAAACACAAGGGAAGGAGGAAGGAAGGAAGAATCAAAGGCAGGCAGGTAGGCAAGAGCTCCTGGTTTTCCTGCAGCCAGACTATTTCTGTTAAATTTTTCTTTCATGTAAAAGCTCCCTTATGTCCAATAGGAAACAAAATGTTCAGGGTAGCAAAAAGAGATTTCCAGAAATATTACACAGTTATCATGTTTCATGTTGATGCTAGTCTATAATGGATAGAATTGAGCATTTCTCCCATCTGCACTTTTTCTTTTAATGAGTGACCTGGAAACAGGCTGAGAACTTGGGGACACACACAGTGGACACCTCCCTCTCCTCGCACACTGATAGGATTACAATATTCCCCAGGGAGTAAGGTATATTGGTTTTCCAATGTGTTTTTTTGTTTGTTTGTTTGTTTGTTTGTTTTTGACAGGCAGAGTGGACAGTGAGAGAGAGAGAGACAGAGAGAAAGGTCTTCCTTTGCCGTTGGTTCACCCTCCAATGGCTGCCGCGGCCAGCGCACTGCGGCCGGCACACCGCGCTGATCCGATGGCAGGAACCAGGTGCTTCTCCTGGTCTCCCATGGGGTGCAGGGCCCAAGGACTTGGGTCATCTTCCACTGCACTCCCTGGCCACAGCAGAGAGCTGGCCTGGAAGAGGGGGCAACCGGGACAGAATCCGGCGCCCCGACCGGGACTAGAACCCCGTATGCCGGCGCCGCAAGGCGGAGGACTAGCCTAGTGAGCCCCGGTGCCGGCCTCCAATGGTCTTTTAAAGTTTTTCCAATGCTTTTTTTTTTTTTTTTAATCATTTATTTGAGAGGTAGAATTACAGAGAGAGGGAGAGACAGAGAGAAAGGTCTTCCATCCACTGGTTCATTCCCTAAATGGCCACAATAGGCAGAGCTGGGCAGATCAGAAGCCAGAAGCCAGGAACTTTTGGGTCTCGCAGTGGGTGCAGAGGCCCAAGCACTTGGGCCATCTTCTACTGCTTTCCCAGGCCATAGCAGAGAGCTGGATTAGAAGTAGAGCAGCTGGGGCTGGCACTGTGGTGTAGCAGGTAAAGCCGCTGCCTGCAGTGCTAGCATCCCATGTGGACGCTGGTTTGAGTCCCAGCTGCTCCACTTCTGATCCAGCTCTCTGCTGTGGCCTGGGAAAGCAGCAGAAGATAGCCCAAGTCTTTGGGCCCCCCACACCTGCATGGGAAGACTCAGACCTGCCTTTGGATCAGCGCAGCTCTGGCCATTGCAGCCAGTTGGGGAGTGAACCAGCAGATGGAAAATCTCTCTCTCTCTCTCTCTCTCTCTCTCTCTCTCTGCCTCTCCTCTCTGTGTGTAACTCTCACTTTCAAATAAATAAAATAATAATAATAAAAAAGATAGAGAAGCTGGGACTCGAACTGGTGATTATATGGCATACAGGAGGAAGTCCAGCCTACTAGCAACAGCGCCAGCCCCCCCAATGCTTTTTTAGAAAGTTTTTCTTTTTTTTTTAAAGATTGATTTGAAAGGCAGAGAGGAGAGAGATCTTCCATCTGTTGGTTCACTCCCCAGATGGTGGCAAAGGCCACAGTTGGGCCAGGCAGAAGCCAGGAAAGATGAGAACCTGTGCCCCAATACGTGATGCTGACTTCCCAGGCAGTGGCTTAATCCACTGTGCCACTGTGCCAGCCCCAAACTAAAACTCTTGATATGAAGGGGTCACTGAAATAGCGAGTTTATTGAGTGTTACAGAGGCTATCCAAAGAGGATAGACTGCTACAACTCCCGCTAATGCACCTGGGAAAGCAGCAGATGACGGTCCAAGTGCTTGGACCCCTGCCACCCATGTGGGAGACCTGGATGGAGTTCCAGGCTCCTGGCTTCAGTCTGGCCCAGCCCTAGCCATTGTGACTATTTAGGGAGTGAACCAGCAGCTGGAAGATCTATCTCAGAGTCTCCCTCTCTGTCTGTTATTTTGCCTTTCAAATAAATAAAATAAATCTTGAAAAAAGAAAAAGAAAACATATTCACAGGGAAAGAGCATTTTTCCATAAGGACAGTTTTAGGGAAAGAATGCATAATTGTTTACAGAGAATATACTGGCTGTAGATAAAAGGGACAGGATTACTGGGGTGGGGTAGGGTGGGAATCTGGAATGGGAAGATAGCTGTAAGAATGGTTGCTTCAGGATTGGTTTTGATGGGATTTGGAGTTTGAAAGTCTTTTTGCTGAGTTTAGCCAGAAGCTATAACTGATAACTTCCTTTGTCTCGTCCTCTTCCACCTTCCAGACTTTGAAATTAGATTTAACATATCTCTGAATTTCCCATTGATTAGTTTGTAACAAGTTACTGCAAATCCAGCGTCTCAACCAATGTTCGTGATGTTCTAGGTTCTGTGGGTCAGGAGTCCACACTGGGGGACGCACTAGGTCCTCTGCTAAGGGTCTCATAGGGATGCACTCTCATCTCCCAAGCCCATTCAGGTTGTAGGACGGAGCTCCTCAGCTCCCAGACACCTACCGTCTCCTGTCCTCAGGCAATTTGTAATGTGACTGAGTCTTTAAAGTCAGCAGAAGAGCCTCACCTTTTTAAACCTTTAGTCTTATTAAGCCCAAGCCCACCTGGCTCTTCTTTTTGATCAGCTCAAAAATTATCTGATTTGGAGCCCATTTAGACCCTCAAAAATCTCTTCACCCTTGTCATGCAACCACCTAATCTCGGACACAACAGCAGAGGGCAGAGCGCATGGAGGTCATCTTAGGATTCTACTCACCATACCTGGCTGCCCAGAAAAGAAGCAAAGAATGAGAACTGTGCCTTTTCTCTTCGGTCACCTCACCGCCTCTGCTGGGCAGACAGCTCTGCCTTCAGCCTACTTTCTCCAGGGAAACTACAGGTTCACCCCTCCTGGTCCAACTTCCAGGCTCAGCACGCTCATCCTAAACCCAGCCTCATTCTGCTTCCAGCAGGACAAACTGCTTGGCCTCATAAACTCCTCTCTTAGCTACTCTTTCCATTTCTCCCAAACTGACTTATTTCTTAAGACACAAAAAGCACAAACTATAGAAGATGACACTGAATAATCTGTTTTAAAAATGATACAATCATATGATAAAATTTAAATAAAGAAGGACTACAAAATTATTTCATTAATAACTTAATAATATTCAGAATTTATTAAAACTCCTAAAAATACCGTTTTTTTTTTAATATATACAGGCAGAGTGGACAGTGTGAGAGAGAGAAAGTTCTTCCTTTTGCTGTGGGTTCACTCTCCAATGGCCGCCATGGCCGGCGCAGGAGCGAGGTGCTTCTCCTGATCTCCCATGGGGTGCAGGGCCCAAGCACTTGGGCCATCCTCCACTGCACTCCCTGGCCATAGCAGAGAGCTGGCCTGGAAGAGGGGCAACCGGGACAGAATCTGGCGCCCCAACCGGGACTAGAACCTGGTGTGCCGGCGACGCTAGGCGGAGGATTAGCCTGTTGAGCCTCGGCACTGGCCAAATTAAAATGAGCACATGGGGGCCAGAGCTGTGGCATCGCGGGTAAGGCTACCATAAGCAGTGCCAGCATACCATATGGGCACCAGTTCAAGTCCTGGCTGCTCCACTTCCAATCCAGTTCTCTGCTATGGCCTGGGAAAGCAGTGGAAGATGGTTCAAGTCCTTGGGCCCCCACACCCGTGTGGGAGACCCGGAAGAAGCTCCAGGCTCCTGGCTTTGTATCAGCCCAGCTCCAGCCATTGCAGCCATTTGGGGAGTGAATCAGCGGATGGAAGACCTCTCTCTCAGCCTTAACCTCTCTGTAACTCTGCCTTCCAAACAAATAAATACATCTTTAAATAAAATAAAATGAGCACAAGGTATGAGAAGTCAACTCACAAGAGGAAAAGCAAGCTGCAGAATGTAGTAGAGAACACGCAACTATATAAGATTTTAAAACACAGGGCTGTTTCTCCCTCTCTCTCTGTAACTCTGCCTTTCAAATAAAATAAATAAATCTTTGAAAATAAATAATTTTTTACAACCATTTTAAGTTTTAAAACATAAAAGAACAGTATAGATCTTCATGGATGCAAACTCAAAAATAACAAGAAGGATACAGTGTGAGAGGCTGGCATTATGCTGCAGCGGGTCAAGCCACTGCCTGTGACTCCCAGGGCATCCCGTATGGAACAGATGATCACAGTAATGACTTTGGAATATCTGCCTCTCCTTGCATCCGAGGCTTCTGACAAACTTCTGCTGGAACCTGCCGTTCACCAACTGCAAACACATATTTAGGTGAAAGGCAGGGGAGTTGGCAGTACCAATCTGAAATTTAGTTTGTGGTCTTTGTGGTTTAGTAGTTCAATGTCTAGGATGCCTTTCAAAGGCTCACAAGTAAGGAAACATGAACGATTGTTCATTGAAGCATTATCTGTTACTTTAAAAATCTGATCAAATGTTCAACAAGAAAAATATGTTAAACAGGGGAAGCAACTGTTTAAATCACATATACATGTAATAGGAATACAGTACACTCTAAGTATTAAAAGAAATAGGGTTCTGTGCCTTAAGCCCTTAGGTCTACTAGGCAGGCATCCCATATCAGAGATATCTGATGCAGGTTGGAGTCCTGGCCGCTCCCGCTTTGGATCCAGCTCCTTGCTAATGAGCCTGGGAAAGCAGAAAGGATGGCTCAGCGGCTTAGGCCCCTGCCACCCACGTGGGAGACAGATGGAGTCCCAGGCTCCTGGCTTGTGCACAAGCGTTGGAGCCATTTGTGGAATGAACCAGCAGATGGAAGACTTTCTGCCTTTCAAATAAATAAAACGAAAATACATCTTAATTAGTTTAAATATAATAAATAAAAGCATAAAATAACAAAATAGACTGAATGGACTAACCCCCAAAATTTGTCTTTGGCTTACTGTTGGCCCCAGTTTTGCTTTTTAAGATTTACTTGGTGTTTTTATTTGAAAGAATTAGAGAGGAAGAGCAAGAGAGAAAGATCTTCCATCCGGTGGCTCACTCCCCACATGGCCTCAAAGGCCAGGGCTGGGCCAGGCGGAAGCCAGGAGCCAGGCGCCTCCTCCAGGTCTCCCACGCTGGTGGGAGCGGAAGCGGAGCAGCGGGGATTGGCGTCTAGACGGGATGCCGGCGTTGCAGGCGGCGGCTCTACCTGCTCCGCCACAGCGCTGGTTCGCGGCCCGTTTTTTATCCGGGCTGAAGTCACACTCGGTAGTGGCTCCGGAGCTTAGCGCGGGAGAGACCTGGCAGAAGTGGAACCAGGCAGTGCGAATGCGGGGTGCAGCTGGTCCGAGGAACAAGGGAACTGGCGGCTTCGGGGACCGAAGGACTGGGAGCCTGAGTGAAGAAGGGGGCGCCTCGCCCCCGTCCGAGGTTCTGCTTGCTGCGCTATTGCGCTTAGGCCGGGTCTCTTCGAAGGGGTCGCTGCGTCTGCAGACCTCCGGAGACCGCTCCCCAAGCTCCAGCGAGGCCCCAAACTCTCGGGACACCTTGGGCCGCACTGCCAGCTGCCGCGGAGGGGTCAGTGGTGGCACGGGAAGAGCACTAGAACACCTCTCATCGCTCAGAGCCACCCCCACTGGCCGGCTGCGGAGGGTTCACCCGGACCCCGCCGTCTCGGCTACCCAGGCGTGTCGGCGCCGACTCACACCCCGGCCCAGCGGCCAAACGGCGACCCAGGCAGGGGCGAACTCGCTTTGGTTCCTGGCGGAGACCTGAGCAAGTTAGGCTTTCATTCCCGTTGTACCCCGACCTCGAAGCCTCTGAGCTCAGATCGGGACCGCCTCCTCTCACTTGCCGCCGGCGAGCAGGCGAGGCGCGCCCGGCTCAGGTCCGGCGCCTTCCAGGTCCCTCTCATCTCCCGCCGGCGACCTGCGGGCCCCGGATTGGCCTCCTGGGCCCAGGTTCTGCCAACTCACCGGCCTCCACTTTGCGCACATCCGAACACGCGAGGAAATGATCGGAACATGGCTCCCGCCCCAGTCGGGTTTTGGTGACCTTGCAGAGACGGCTGCTGCCCCCTGGGCCGGTGGACTGCGGTGGTCCGGCGGCCGGAACTGGGATGGATTCTCCGACCTTTTGGGGCTGCCTTGGGTCCTGAGCCCTTCGCGGAAGGGAAATGAGGTTCAGTAGGCACCATCTGGGACCAGCGAGGAAAAAATACATTATTGAACGTTTTAACTGGAGAAACGAACCTTAACAATAACTCGTCCGCCTGGGTCATCTTCCATCCTAGGCTTTATCTTCTATCATAACTCTACGTATCTGTTTATGTAAGCGTTTCGATGAGCCACCCAGAGCCCCAAGGAAGGTGACTGGGCCTTTTCCAGGCTCCATCCCTAGGTACCTCCTCAGCCCCCACTTCTGTGGCACGGGAATGAAACCCAAGCCAACCCCCGTCCTGCTAGAAACTAGGCTGGCTCCAGCTCTGAAACTGTGATCCAACACACAACACGCTGTGTTACTGCTTTCCCTTCCCTCCGTATTTGTCAATCTGGTTGTAGGCTGGCATTTATACTGGATGTATTAAGACGGGTTTCCTACACTTTATTGCAATGGTTTTGTACTTAACTCTATTTTTAAAAAATGGACTTTCCTTATTGATGTACTGACTTGAAAGGGCTTTGGGCAAACTTAAGATGAAGCCAAACTCTGACCACTTATAGAGGCCCCTCCAAGCCACCTCTTTGTCGAAAGAAATAATTCAGTTAAGAGGACAGAAAGTAAAAATTAGGTCAGTGAGAGAAAAAGAAAAACCTGCCCTGTGGTTTATCAGGCTTGGACAGATGCAGATAAAATCAGCTGGAAATTTAAAGGAAGGAAAAAAAGCAAGATTACTTGTTTTTTAAGAATACATTTGTTCTGTAAAGTTACAGACTATCAAAAAGGGATGCCGGCACTTCAGGGGAGGGCGTTAACCCGCTGAGCCAAAGCGCTGGCCTGCAAAATGAATTTTTAAAAAGGATTATACAGCTTGAGCAAGTGAGATTTATTCCTGGGTGCAAGTTTAGATTAAATGCAAAAGTCAAAGTCCAGGCATTGTGGCATATGGGATTAAGTTGTCCATTGGGGCCACTGCATCTCATATGGGATTGCCCTCGGTATTGGGGTTTCCAATTCAGCTTTTTTTTTTTTTTTTTAAGTATTTTATTTATTTGAAAGGCAGAGTTAACAGAGGGAGAGGAAGAGAGATCTTCCATCCCTTGGTTCACTCCCCAAATGACCACAAAGGCCAGGGCTGGGCCAGACCGAAGCCAGGAGCTTCTTCTGGATCTCCCACATGGATGGCAGGGGCCTAAGATGGTTTCCCAGGTGCATCAATAGTGAGCTGGATAGGAAGTGGAGCAGTCAGGACTTGAACCCGTGCCCATATTGCTTGCTGGCATCATAGGAGGCTTTACCTACTATGCCACAACACTGCCCCCCCCCGCTTTATCTTAATATACCTGGGAGGCAACAGTAGATGGCCCAAGTACTTGGGTTTCCTTACACCCATGTGGGAGACCTGTATGAAGCTCCTGGCTCCTGGCTTTGGTCAGGCCTAACACCAGCTATTGGAGGTATTTGGGGAGTAACCAGCAGATGGAAAAATCTTTCTCTGTATGTAAAATTTTTCTCCAGAGAGACAGAAAAGAGGTTCCCAGCAGCTAGAGACAAGGAGTAGCTGCAAATGGACAAGAAGCTTCATGTTTTTGGTGACAGGGATGTTCTAAAAATTAGATTGCAGTGACGGGTTAAAAAAAATCTTTGAAGCCCTTACTTTACATTAAGAACTGCCAAGGACACTCTGTATCAGTTATGTTGGCAAAGAAATCCTCCCATTCAGTACTAAAGGAGTAAAATTCTATTGTTTGCTGTTTTAAAATAGCATTTGTTTCTATGAACAGGTAAAGATTGCACAGGTACACTCGTGACAAAATTCAAATCACTGCCAAGCCTTCCGGAGCCCAGGCCTGTGCATCCACACGGCTCACACCTCCGCCATTCACGCTGAGATTAGGACTTGAAATGCGGAAAGGATCTTGGAGTTTCCCTGTGGCTTTCTCCCCAGGGGCTTCTTGGTCGCCATGTCTGGCATCACCTTTTCCTTCTCTGCTTCTCAAAGGGAAAGAGACAGTTTTACTGTGGTTCCCACTAGTGCATGGGCGTACACCCCTAGCAGGCTTTGAATCCCTCACCCTGATAACTGGGACCATGGTTAGTCTGGACCTGCTCTTGTTCCTTGAGACAAAGTTGGGCTTCTCCTTTGCAGAAAAAGGCGAATCTGGGCTGGTGTCTCTTCTTCATCCTCTGTGGTGGCTAGGTTGTCAAGATCCTAGTGAGATTTATCCAACGGATTGGGCTGGGACTCGGGTTCTGTAAAACTCCCCACCATCGCCTGAAGCGCAGGTACTTGAGAGGCATGGCCCCTGGAAGATTCCCCTTTTTCTTTCTGCTGCCTCCTCCTTCTTTTAAGATTTATTTTTATTTATTTGAAAGAATTACAGAGAAAGGGAGTGACAGGTTTTTTTTTTCCCTGGGTCACTCACTCCCCCAAATGACCACAAAATTCGGGACTGGAGTCCAGAACTCCATCCAGGTTTCCCCCATGGGTAGCAGGGGCCCAAGTGCTTCGGTCCTTTTGTATTGCTTTCTCCGGACGTAAGCAGGGAGCTGGATCCGAAGTGAACAGCCATGAATCGAACCTGTACTCATATGGGATCTCAGCCGCCTTAACCCGGTGAGCCTCAGTGCCGGCCCCAGATTCGCCTTTTTCTGCAAATGAGTGGATAAAACGAAAAGCCAAAGAGGGGCGGGTTCGCGCTCTCCGATGGACCCGGGACTCCATCTTCTCTGCCCCTGGACTTCGGAGCTCCTGGGGCTGGGGTCTTCGGGTTCAACGACACCCCAGGCTCGCCGGCAAAGGGCCGCTGGTTGCAGACTGCGCCGGTTCCTTTTTCCTGCGGGTCTAAAGATCGACATCCTGACCGTGCTCCTGGGGCCCACAATGTGCATTAGCAGCAGATCCCGCGCCAAATTGCCCACCGTGCGGTCTGCGGAGGAAGGGGCCCCCGGAGTCGGGGGTTCTGGCCGGGCATGGCGAGGGTGCTGCTGGGAAGAGGGCTTGAGCAGGCCTGGCGAAAGAAGACCTCATCTGAGCACCCACTGAAGACCTTTTCCACCTACTTTAACAGGAGGCCAACACTACCAGGCTTTCTAGGTGGTTTTCTGCACGAGTCGCGGCGTCGCAGGTCTCCAGGAGAAACAGCGGGCATCTGTTGCTCGCAGCTGGATTCCTTAGTATTGGACCCCGGGAAGCTGTCCGTGCAGTGCGGGGCAGCGCCACCAGGCCACACAGCCCAGGGCCCCGGCCCAGAACCGCCACCGCGCAGAGGGCCAAGCTCTCCTACTGCGGTCGGAGCCGCTTCACAGCGCCAGGTGCTCAGGGCTCCCGCGACCGCTGCTCTGCGCCCCGGACCAGACCGAGGGGCGGCCCTGGCAAACTGACGCGGGCGGGTAGGACCGCGGGAGCCGCGGGGTGCTGTCCCGCTGGACATCCGCACCCCCGGGAGCTCCTCGTTCCTCCTCAGCCCCTAGAAGCCAGGTCGGGTCTCGCAACTTGAGGGTAGAGTGAAACTGCGCTTTCACTCCCCTCTGTGGCCCTTGGGGTTCTTTACTCAGAAAGGTCTTTCAACAAGGATCACGTCTTATTTATTAAGGTTTTCCACGGGGCTGGCCGTGGTGCTGCGAGTCGGCCGCTGCCTGCAGTGCTGGCATCCCGTAAGAGCGCAGGTTCCAGCTCCCGGCTAATGCACCTGGGAAAGCAGTGGAATATGGCCCAAGTGCTCGGTGCCACACCTAAATGAAACTCCTGGCTCCTGGTTTAGGACTGGTCTACTTTGTTCTGGCCGTTTGGGGAGTGAGCCAGCAGATGGAAGATTCTCTCTCTCTCTCTCTCTCTCTCTCTCTCTCTCTGCAACTCTACCTTTCAAATAAATACATAAATCTTTTTTTTAAAAGGGTATTCATAGCAGTTACTATGGCTCATGATACTCAAGGGTTAGGAATGACCAGAGCAATGTGTCCTTCGCTTTTAGCGCTACCAACGACTGGATCTATGGCTTTGAGCAGCTCGCTTAACTTCTCTGCTCCTTTGTTTTCTCATCTGTAAATGTGGACAATCAAAAATATCAATACTTGGAGAATTGTCTGGAAAATTATTTTTTTTCTGGAAACTTAAATAAGTAGTGAGTGTAAAAAGCTTAACAATTGTTGGCTCATAATATTTGATTAGCTCAGTAAAAAGTAATTTTTGTTACACATTGGGAAGTACTCACAGCTTTTACAGCGCGTGCAGCATTCTGTAACCACGCTCTGAATTCTGGATCCTGCCTTCCATCCCCACTACGGAGGAGCCAGTGTGACCTTGAGCCAGATGCCTACCCACCCAGCTACCAGGTCTTAATCTGTAAATTGTGGATGATAAGACCAGTACCACCATCCTAAAGTTGTAAGAACTAGGGGAGTCAATAGATACAAAAGCCTCCAAACAGTGCATTTGTAACACGTGTTGTGAAAATATGCCTGAATTTCAAACACTTTTTGCACTGAAATAAATTATTTTTAAAATCTATTTTGCTGTGAACATTTCCAAGTACCCTCCCTTAATCTTGTCAAGCAACAGATGGGATTCCAGACTCCTGGCTTCCTCCTTGATCCAGTCCCAGATGTGGAAGCCACCTGGGGAGTGAACCAGGGGATGGAAGACCTCACTCTCTTCCCCTGTGTAATTCTGTCTTTCAGATCTATAAATCTTAAAAACCTTTGTGTGGACTTGAGTTTTTTTGCACTAGAATAAACTTACTGTTTTTTTTTTATTTTTTAAAAATACTTGTTTTATTTGTTTGAAAGACAAGGAGATACCGAGAGAGCACAAGAGCACTTCCATTTGGTGCTTCACTCCCCAAGTGGCTGCAACAGTGGGGGCTGGGCCAGGCTGAGGGCAGGGGCCAGGAGCTTCTTCCAGGTCTTCCACACGGGTGGCAGGGAGCTAAGCACTGGGGCGGTCTTCCACTGTTTCCCTGGCGCCTTAGCAGGGAGCTACATGGCAACTGCTGCAGCTGGGAACCAGCGCCTGTTTGGGGTGTCCACATTGTAGGCGGCGGCATTACCTGCTATGCCACTGCGTGGGCCCCAAGAATAAACTCCCCTTTTAATGCCATTTCCTCACATTTTGCAGTATTCTTGTGTCTCTCTCTGAATGTATAAATATGTGTGTGTATAAAACATTTCCAGAAAGGATGATAAAACATTTTGTATTATTAAAGCAGTGTTGAAAGAATGTATAGATCAGTGCTTATGTAATTTGAGGGTAAACAAACTTCCAAATGATGGCTCCAAAGGCTGTCACCACAAAAAAAAAAAAAAAAAAAAAAACAAAGATAGTTGTAAAAAAGTTAGAAGTAAAACTTTCAGAGGAAAAAATTCCGATGTCCCATTCCTCAAAATGTGAAGTAAAAAGCAATTTATAAATATTTATAAATACTTAATAGTACTTATTTTTTAAAGATTTATTTATTTGAAAGTCAGAGTTACACAGAGGGAGAAAGAGTTACACAGAGAGAGAGGTTTTCCATCTGCTGGTTCACTCTCCAGTTGGCCCCAATGGCTAGATTTGCGCCAGGAGCCAGGAGCTTCTTCCGGGTCTCTCTTGTGGGTGCAGGGGCCCAAGGACTTGAGCCATCTTCTACTGCTTTCCCAGACCATAGCAGAGAGCTGGACTGGAAGTGGAGCAGTCGGGTCTCAAACTGGCGCCCATATGGGATGCCGGTGCTTCAGGCCAGGGCATTAACCCACTGCACCACAGCATCGGCCCCAAATTTTTTAAATTTTCATTTCACTGGAAAGAGAGGGAGAGAGGGAGGGGAGCAGAGAGAGAAAGAGAAAGAGAAAGAGAGAGAGAGAGAGAGAGAGAGAGAGAGAGAATCTTCCTTACTGGTTCACTTCCGAAATGTTCACAACAGCTGATGCACCAAGCCAGGTCTCCCAAGTGGGTGGCAGGGGCCCAAGTAATCTGCTCCCTCTGAGGGTGCGCATTAGCAGGATTCAAATCCAGACACTCCAATATGGAATGCAGACAAACACTCTGCCAAGTGCCTTCCACTGGGAAATGGTTATTTTGTGAAACCTACAGGGATAAGGCAGAATGCAAAATTGAACATACCGTATAATCTCAGCCATTTGCCTAGGAAATAAACTTGAAATGAATGTTGCAAACAGTACTTGATGAGCGTATACTAATTCCATCATCTTAAAGCTACAAAGTTAGCTATCTTAAGCCAGGGAGAACATTTTTCTTGAAAAGGGAATAGCGACTTCTCCAGACTGAAATCCTCTTCCTTCTGGGGCCAGTGCTGTGGTGCATGGGGTTAAAGCCCCAGCCTGCAGCGCCACCATCCCATTTGGTTCAAGTCCCGGCTGCTCCATTTCTGATCCAGCTCCCTGCTAATGTGCCTGGGAAAGCAGCAGATGGCCCAAGTCCTTGGGCTCCCACACCCATGTGGGAGACCCAGCTCCAACCCTTACAGCCATCTGGGGAGTGAATGGAAGACCTGTCTCTCTCCATCTCTACCTCTTTCTGTAACTCTGTCTTTAAATAAATAAAATAATTTTTTTTAAAAGGAAATCCTCTTCCTTCTGGAAGCGCTGCCAGCACAAAACCCGGGCTTCGTTCCACGCACCACCACGGTTCCCAAGGGCCAGGCTTCCTTTCACCTGTGACAAGGGAATCCTCACCACCCCCTTAATCCCACATAAGTCTTCTGGAACCAAGTGGCTTGGTTGTAGGTGCTCAGCAAAATTAGAGTGCCAGCCTCCCGTGACCGGGTGCTAAGTGAAACCCTGTGGAGTGTAGTTTTCCAAAATCAGAGTTCCCGCTGGTGTCTGCCTGAATTCTGGCTGCCCCGAGACCCACGGGGGCCGTGGGAACGTGGCTCCTTGAGGGCGCGGTCCGGCTTCAGCGGAGCGCAGCGAACTCCCTAGCCGCAGGCGGAGGTCGTACTTCGGAGGCCAGGCGGCCCTGAGGGCAGTAGCGCGGAGAAGGCTGGTTTTCCAAGAACAGAGAGGATTAGAGGAAACCGCCCGCAGCAGGAGAGGCCCGCAAAGTGGAGCACAAACGGCGAAATTCCCGCCCTCACGCCCGAAGCAACCGCGCCTTTCGGTCTGCACAAATCTAGCGCTGACCCGAGGGACCCTAGAACTTCCAAACCGGGCGTGACTTTTTAATCTTTCCACCCTTTTTTGCCTTTTAATCTTTTTATCTTTTTTGATGCCTGGAGGTGGAAAGCAAAGGGGTAGGATCGGATCCCCTGGCCTTGAAGTCCTATCATTTTTCTACTCGTTTAGCGAATACCTTTCTAAGCGCCACTACAAGTTGGGATCTAGGATAAGATGCCACTGGCTTTTATTGCAAATGTCTTCGTGTCACAAATCTAAGGGGGAAATGCATCTGGCTTGGAAAGTGTATACTGCAGAACAGTGTGAGGATTCTTGTTACCTTTGTGGCAAAGTGGGTAAAACTGCTGCCTGTGACATTGGCATCCCATTCGGGCACCAGTTGGAGACCCAGTGTCCCCTTCCGATCCAGCTCCCTGCTAATGGCCTGGGAAAGCAGTGGAAATTGGCCCAAGCCCTTGGGCTCCTGCACCCATGTGGGAGACCGAAAGAAGCTCCTGGCTCCTGGCTTCGGATCCCAGCCTTGGCCACTGGGAATATTTTTGGGGAGAACCGGAGGATGGAAGAACTCGCTCTCTCTCTGTCTCTTCCTCCCTCTGTGTAAACTCTTTCAAATAAACAAACAAATAATAAAAAACCTTTTCTCACCACCACCCCTTTGGAGAAAAACAGTATCAATGTGTTAAATCAGTGGCACAACCACTAAGAATTAGCTGACTGGATTAATAAGAAACAAAAACTGGAAAACCGGACAGGCACAAACTTTCTTTTTAGAGAACTATTTTTAGAGCAATTTTAGGTTCACAGCACAAATTGAGCCAAAAGTTTAGCAATGTACCATTTAGTCCTCTGCCTTTCCTCAAACGTACATCCATCCCGTGCAGAGGGTCCCTGTCTTAAAATGGATCATCTTTATCACTGAGAGCCGGTAGCTTACATTAGAGTTCACTATCTGGTGATTTTGGTCTCATGCAACGTGTTAGGAAATATTTTGCTTCCATTTTCTGGAAGAGATTCTGTATGGTCAATCTTACCCTAATACCAAAACCATACAGAGACATTACAGGAAAAAAAAAATCAGTATCTCCCATGAACACAGATAGAAAGATCCTCAAACAGTATTAGCAAATCTAATCCAACAACTTTTTTTTCTTCCAAAAAAAATTGCTGATAATATCTAGCTCAGATCAAGGATTAGCTATTAGAGATTAAATGCATAACATGTATTTGATGTTTTTATATATTTCCTATGTGCCCCAATACTATTTTATTCATATTTCTCCAGATATGATTGCATGATTAAGAGTTATAATCTATTGGGTGTGAGTTAGGCCACTCGATCTTGGATGGATCAAGTCTTGTACGCATTTTCATTCCCTGGCACTGATCTTAGTGCCTATCATTACAGTGGTGTGACCACTTTGATGGTTAGTGGATAATTGTACAGACATTGATTCAGACAATCCAAAAATCGTAGTCAAAGCAAGGGCATTCCCACTTGGCTTACAGCCCAGAGACGCGTGGCCACAGTTATGGGACTGGTTCAGGCATTTATTCAATATCTTTCCTGAGCTTGAAAACTATAACATGAACTTCAAGTGGTGGCTTGTGAAGGGTCCAAAAGTCTCTCTCAACCCAGTGAATTATTTAGTAGGTTCTGACCATTTTAAAACCTAAAATCGACGTAAACACATCTAAATGCTGCTCCTGTGGCAAGATTAAATACTGTTTCCTCAACCTTTTGATTCCAAGTTTTAAACGTGTGAATTGGGTCGTTTCGTAAGGGACTCCGACTTGTGAGGTACGCTTAGAAATGTTTTCGAGGCGCTGAGAGGTGCATTCCCGGAGGTGCTGTTTAATAAGTCGCAGGGGGTAACGTGGGAGCCGCGCAGAAGTCCCACGCCTAAAAGTAACATACTGTTGGCGCATGATTCATTCAAGGCGCGCTCCCACGATCAAGGGAGGGGGTTGGCCCGGGGGGGGGGGGGGTGGAGAGGGCCCGCCCACAATGCTCGCCAGCCAATGGCTCGAGTAGGGCGGACCGGGGGCGGGGGCGGGGGCGGGACTGTCATGGGGAGGTCCTTAAAAGGCGGCTGCGTGGATGCCCGGGCACAGATTCTCGGACGCCGCAGTCGCGCGGTGCACTGCCGGACGGGAGCGACGTCGGAAGCGCCGGAACTTTTTTAGGATGTCTACGCAAGGCGGAGGACCTAACGCCTCCGCTTGGGTCGTTGCTGCCCGGCGAGGGTCGGCTGCGCCTCGAGCTGCGGGGCAGAGGCCGTCGGAGCAACCCGGGCGAAGAGGTCAGGGAGGTAACAGGGGCGGCAGAGGAGGTTCCTGGAGCGAGCCCTCCGGACGCGACATCGTGGTCGGTAGTCGCAGGGAATCGCCTCTCTGTTTCGACTTGAAGAGCGAGTTGGTCGGCGCAGTCATCGGTAAGAGCGGGGGAATGGTTGCGGTGCGCTGGGCCTGGGGAGGAGGTCGGTGGGGGGCGGGGCGGGCCCGGGCAGTGGCGCGCCCTCCGCGTCCGCTTCACCTCCCGTCGGCTCTCCGGTAATGAGAGCCTGCTCTCCGCTATCTCGAAGACTTTCAGGTGGTACAATGCCATTTCATGCAAACCGGATAGTTTATGTAGATGTTTTTGGGAGATAAACTTCTAGAGATCATTGGGATGTCGAGGGAGGCTGAAGGGGACAGGTCTTTGACAGCATCAAAAATGAACAAAAACTGAAATCGTCTTTGGATGAGTACAATTTAGAACTGTTAATCAAAGAAAACATGTAGGATATGGCACGGCTACCCAGAGGATCAGCCTTAACTCTTTCGTTTCTCTAGCTTTGCTGAGATACCTTGTCTGCTGAAAAGTGATTTTTAAGTACATGTTGAGTCTTAACATTCATTTTAGATTTTTTTGAGAATCATTTTCAAATGACTGGAATAATTGGGATAACTAGAATTGAGTTTTTTAGCATTGTACTTTTTAAACTGGTTCTGAGAAGATGAACAGATTTTGTGGATCTATTTAGTAGTGCGGCACAGGGCCCATTGGTGGCTGCTCGGGAGACTGTCAGCTGTGCTCCAAAGAAAAAACCACTAGGTTTGCAAGAAAATTCTCGATTACCTTAGATACTACTATAATGCAGTGATTGTCTTTTGTGTGTGTGATTGGCTATTTTAGCTTGCCTTATCTCACAAGATGAATGCTTATCCCTTCTGTGTCCTGTGATAGGATTTCCTTTTAAAGGGCAGATGCCTGTCCCTTGTTATGTATATTTGTTATTTTGTTAGTCCATTTATCCCTTGCTGGCCACCTCAGTTTCTCAACTCTTGATCATTGTGAATTTTGCAGCTTGGAACAAGGGGGGTTTTCAGTTCTCAGGATGTATATTCCCAGGGATGGATCAAATGGTAGTTTTGTTTTTACATTTTATTTTTTTAAAAAGATTTTATTTATTTGAGAGAGAGAGTTACAGTGAGAGGGAGAAACAGAGAAAGGTCTTCGGACTGTTGGTTCATTTCTCCAAATGGCCGCAATGGTTGGAGCTGTGCCGATCCGAAGCCAGGAGCTTCCTACGGGTCTCCCAAGCGGGTGTAGGGGCCCAAGAACTTGGGCCATCTTCCACTGCTTTCCCAGGCCATAGGAGAGAGCTGGATTGGAAGAGGAGCAGCCAGAACTAGAAACGGTGACCATATGGGATGCTGAACCGCAGGCAGAGGATTAACCTACTGCGCCATGGCAGCAGCCCCTTTACATTTTAAAAAAGGATATATTTGGGGCCAGCGCTGTGACATAGCGGGTAAAGCTGCCGCCTGCAGCACTGCCATGCCATAGGGTGCCGGAGACCCGGAAGAAGCTCCAGGCTCCTGGCTTTGGAGCCCCCAGCTCCAGCCATTAAAGCCATTTGAGGAGTGACTAGCAGATGAAAGATTACTGTCCCTCTGCCTCTGCTTCTTTGTAACTCTACTTTTCAAATAAAGGAAACTTTTAAAAAAGATTTGAAAGGCAGAGATATAGAAAGGGCTTCCATCTGAATGCCTGCAACCTCCATGGCTGAGCCAGGCTGAGGCCCAGTATCAAACACTCCATCTTGGTCTTCCACGTCAGTGCCAAGAACTTGAGCCATCTACTCAAAAGCTACGTAGCTGGGACTTAGCCTTCATACCCAAATGGGATGTAGATATCCCAAGTGGCAACTTAACCCACTGTCTCGACACCTGCCTTTGTACCTTTGTATTTTTAATTTTCAAGGAACCTGAAAATTGTTTTCCATAACTGTACCATTTTCCAGCCCCAACTATACAAGGGCTTCAGTTTTTCCACATTGTTGCTAGGGTTGGGATTCAGTTTTTGTGCATGCTGTTAGTGAACTTGTTCCCACTTCTACCACCCACAGATCCTCCTAACACCACTTCATGGGTAAGAGAACTCAGGATCCAAGTGGTATCAAATGTCAGTAATTTCCCTTTAACACTGCTGAATTCCCAAGCTGTTTAATTTACAGGTTGTCCTGCTCCTCCCCACCAAACCAGAAACCTCTTGCTTTGCTTTTTCCAAAGAGAATGTGATTCCTGGGCCTTAGGAGTCTTTCTTTGAATAGTTTGTGGAAGACACGAAGGTTTTTTTGAGAAATGAACTAAAATTCTCTATTAATGTCATATTTCTTTGTGTAATAGGTCGTGGTGGATCAAAAATAAAAGAGATACAAAGTAGAACAAACACTAAAATACAGGTAAGTCATCTGTGTTCTTAATTTTTAAGTCATCAGAGAAATAGTAATTCCATCCTCTGGTCCACTCCCATGTGGGAGACCCTGATGGGATTCCAAGCTCCTGGCTTTGGCCTGAGCTAGCCCTGGCTGGAATAGGGTGTCTGTAAGCCCTGAGACTGATAAGCATTGAACCACTTGTAGGTAAATAGTGAATCAACAAGGATATCAAAGTTTTGCGGTCAGCTTTGAATCCTTAACCTCCATAACAGTTTAGAAGTATAGATATAGAATCCCAGCAAGTTAAAAATTTAGGTAAGTAACCTTGATATGTATCATGGATGAACCCACTCTAGCCCTATAATCCTGTAAGATTAGCCAAGCAAATAACACCACTTCATGGGTAAGAGAACTCAGGCTAAGTAATGTCAAATGTCAGAGTAATTTCCCTATAATACTGCTGAATTCCCAAGCTGTTTCTTAATTTACAGGTTGTCCTGCTCCTCCCTACCAAACCAGAAAGTAAATTTCTATGTGGATAGAAATATCTTTCCTGTCATCAGAAATGATGGAGGACAGGAATGATTCATTTGCAACATACTGTCATAATATTTGCAATTGAATGATCCTTAAGGGCAAGTGCACTTCAGACTCAACTGTTCTTCCCTTTGTATCTAGATAATAAAAGGAACACCTAACTCGGAAGTAAAAATTTTTGGCAGCAAGACGATGCAGACAAAAGCAAAAGCGGTAATAGATGACTTTGTTAAAAAACAAGAAAATTACAATCTGAGTCGCAAAAGTGGTAAGTAATTTTTTGCCCACTGAAGACTATTGAGTTTTTAATATTTTTTTCAATATTATAAGCCATCATCTGGTTCCTTTCCTGGTACCAAACCTTAGATATAAGCTTAGTGATTTTTGTTCCTTGGAGGCCAGAACAGTTTTTCCTCAAATGATAACTGTTATGAATAAGGCAGAATTTCACGTTTACCAACAGGAAAGTAAGATTAAAAAGAGCCTTTAATCTGCTCAGGTTACAGTGATTATGTAAAGCTATCCTGTCTTCCTGACTTTTGTCTTCCCTAGATCAAGAAATGACAATAACTCCTCAATGACTTGGTATTTTTAAGTCTCCGATCAATTTAGACCAATTAGAGAAAAAGCCATTTTGGAGTGAAGCATACAAGTAAAAACGAAGTTGATTTAAGCAACTTGGTGTGCCAATAGGTGTTTCATGGAAAGGAATCTAACCTCTGAGGCTTCATGTTTTCATCTGTGATGAGCGCTGCCTCCCAGCAGATGGTGTGTGACAGTTTAGGCATGCATTAGACTCGGTATTTTCCTCCTCCAGTGGTACTGTTTTAAGAAAACACCAAATTTTACATTTCAAGCATTATCAGGTTATAATAGAAAAGTAGTTTTTGGATTTTTACAGTGGCAGGATTTATTGTATAAATCATTTGGTAAAAATACTTTAAACAGATATTGAGGCCTTCCAACCCTCTGGAAGAGAGGTAAGCACAGATGCCAATGGTGTTAAAGATCGGCCGTTGATAGACTGGGATCAAATTCGAGAGGAGGCTGTGAGATGGGAGAAAAAGAAGTGGGAAGGTCAGTGTGCATCCTAACACATGTGTTTCTATTGACTGCAGTTTTTTATCCTGTAAAGTCTACCTAATTTTTTGTGATAAGATGAAAAATGACAATTCTGTAATTAGTCCACTAGGAATGATAGCTTCTATGATGAATATTAAGCGCTGTACTATGCCTGGAGGTATAACTGGCTGCAAAAAGTTCATAGCAGCTGACTTTGGCATAGTGACTCTGGCATCCCATGTGGGTACCAGTTCATGTCCTGGATGCTCTGCTTCCCATCCAGCTTCCTGCTAAATGTCCCAGCTCTTGGCTTCTGCCTGGCTTAGTCCCATTTGGGGAGTAAACCAGAAGACGGAAGATCTCTGTCTCCCTGCTCTTAAAGTCTGACTAAAGATTAAAAAAAGCTACATCAGGCCCTGGGGAGAATGTGGAAGGAGTAAACTTGCAAAATTTTAAGTCTGCATTTTTTCTGTGATTGAGCAAAAATTGATCCTGGAATATTCTGGCCAATGAAGGCAAACAAGACAGTAAATCATAAGAAGCATAATCATTCTTGATGGCTTTTGTGTGTGTGTGTTTGAATTCCAAATAAAATTTCTCACAGGATATTATGAAGGACAGTATTTCACAGTAATTTGGTAGAAAAATCTTAGCTGCTAGAATGAGGCAGAAATAGAACATCTTCTATTTAAATTTTAAAAACTAAGGAATTGATACAATATAGCCAAAATATTAATGGATATTATTGCTACTGTTAATTAGCCTCTGCCTGTAACTTTCCAGTGACACCTTGACAATATATGTGATGGAAGACTTGATATGGGGATAGGGAAAAGATTGAAGTTTGAAAAGGGAATAATAGGCATTTGAAAAACTTAAGCTTTAGAGAGTAAGGATTTAAGTTAAATTTCTTAGTGGGACAGACATTCAAAGGAAAGGTATGTATCTGAGTATATTTGTCAGTTGCAAATTTGTCTTAGAAAGCATGGCCTAGTCCCATTTGGGGAATGGGACAAACTTAGTTTGTCTTTCTGAGAGAACTAGGAGTTCTCTTAGATCGACAAACCTGGGTGGCAAACTGTCTAAAATTGAATGCATGGTGAACTTAATTTCAGTTTGGCTTGTCACTTTCATTAACAATGTAAATTCCTGCTAAAGTAATTTTCACCTTTGTCCCAGATTTACTTCCGATTAAGAAAAACTTTTATGTAGAATCCGAAAAAACAAGATCGATGACACAAGAAGAGATAGACACATGGAGGTGGGTGGTTTCTATTTCTTCAACTTTAGTATATTAAGTATATGTATTTATGGTAGATAATAAAAATAACGATTTAAATTTTAGTAGCTCTTCAGGCAAAGATTTGAAATGTCATTTAAAGTCTGTACCTTCCATGTTTATTCAAATGAGGACTTGCATCCCACATGATATTTTTAAAGCATTGCTAAAGTAATAAAACATTTAGTATTGATGTAGAGTGGCCTGTTTAGGCAGAGTAGTCAACAATTTTGGCAGTTAGCACATAAATATGGCTAGTATAACAAACTGAATATAATCAGGAACCACAAAGTGTTGGTCAGTGATGGACCACATTTGCCAGTGGTCACAGAAGATTAAAATGGAGCTGAAAAATTCATGTTTCTTAGTAACATTAGCCATAACATCCATTACACATGAGATTGATGCTGGTGAGAAACCTATTGTGGAGCCCATTAAAGTATAGAACATAGTACTTTTACTGTTTTATGCATTACTATACATTTTAGAATATAACGCTACTTAGAAATGTACTGTAAAAGCTGGCATTTCTCATTGTTAATTCTCCAGTAATTGAAAACTGAAGAAATTATCTGTACCAGAAATAGCAAATGCTTCAGTTCCACTTGTTATCTAATAAACCTTCTTTTTACTGTTAAGTCTGATATAGCATGAAATAAGATACTTAGTATGGCTCAGTCCTTGGGCAAGTAACCTGTCTTATGATTACCTGTCAAATGAGACTAATTCTTGGCACCACTGGGTTGGTGAGGAACAATTAAGAAAAATATTCATGGAACAATATACTTACTAGTTTTGCCAAGTCTGATTATAAATTTTGAAATAGAATTTTTAGGTTAAATTTTCCATAATCATTCATGAAACTCATTAGACCACTTATCTAACTAAAATTAATTTTCCCTGTCCTCTACAACTATTTTTTCCACTTAGTCTGTTTCATGTTACGTAATTTTATCTGATTTTAACCAGTTGCAGAGTCCTATACTTGATCTGAACTGGGAACCTTTTTGAGTAAAGTATGCAAAACCATTCAATCGGGTTCTGTTTTCTGTAAAGGAAGGAAAATTTTAATGTAATGTGCGATGATCTGAAAGAAGGTGAAAAACGTCCTGTACCGAATCCTACCTGTTCATTTGAAGATGCCTTTGAAACTTTTCCTGAAGTAATGAAAAATATTGAAAAGGCAGGTTTTAAAAAGCCAACGCCAATTCAGGTAGGCTCTATTTAATTCTATATTTTTAAAGGTTTTTATTTAATGAAGGCAAATTTCATATGTACAGCTTTTAAGAATACAGCATTTCTTCCCCCCCATTACCATCCTCCCACCCCCCACTCCCATCCAATTCCTACTTCCTCTCTCATCCCATTTTTCATTAAGATTCATTTTTAATTGACTTTATACAGAAGACCAACTATATACGTAGTAGAGATTTCAATTATTTTTACCGACATAGACCCACAAAGTATAAAGTACTGTTGAAGACTAGTTTTACCGTTAATTCTCATTGTACGACTGATTAAGGAGAGAGGTCCTACATGGGGAGTAAGTGCAGTGATGTCAGTGACCACCTGAGGCTCTTGACAAGAGCTGACAAGGCTATGTAAGCCTTTTGAGTCCACAAAGTCCTTAACCTGTTGAGTTTAGAGAGGAGGGACAGAAAGATGGCAAAACAATCTTTAATGTTTTTCTTTCTTTTTCAGTCTCAAACGTGGCCGATAGTTCTACAAGGAATAGATGTGATAGGAGTAGCCCAAACGGGAACCGGGAAAACACTGTCATATTTGATGCCTGGATTTATTCATCTAGACTGTCAACCAGTGTAAGATTTCCTGTGGTTGGGTTCTCTTTATAGGTTTAAAGATTTATTTATTTGAAGGGTAGAGTGAAGAGAGGAGAGGCACAAAGATAGGTCTTCCTTCCTCTGTTCACTCCCAAAGCTAGGAGCTTCCTCAAGGTCTCCTGTGCAGGGGCCCAAGGACTTGGGCCATCTTCTGCTTTCCCAGGCCATAGCAGAGAGCTGGATCAGAAGTGGAGCAGCTGGGTCTCTGGTGCCCATATGGGATGCCAGCACTGCAGGCCACGGCTTTTAACCCACAGCGCCAGAGCGCTGGCCCCTGAGTGTCATTGTTTAAATGATCATATCTAATATAGTTTACTCATCAGTGTGAAAAAAAATTATTGGCTGGCGCCGCGGCTCACTAGGCTAATCCTCCGCCTTGCGGCACCAGCACACCAGGTTCTAGTCCCAGTCGGGGTGCCAGATTCTGTCCCTGTTGCTCCTCTTCCAGGCCAGCTCTCTGCTGTGTCCCGGGAGTACAGTGGAGGATGGCCCAAGTGCTTGGGCCCTGCACCCCATGGGAGACCAGGATAACTACCTGGCTCCTGCCATCGGATCAGCGCGGTGCGCTGGCCGCAGCACGCCAGCCGTGGCGGCCATTGGAGGGTGAGCCAACAACAAAGGAAGACCTTTCTCTGTCTCTCTCACTGTCCACTCTACCTGTCAAAAAAAATTTAAAAAATTATCGATGTTAATGAAAAGGCAGACATTTGGATAGTGTGTGACTTTTCTGGATCTTTCCATGTTTATTATAGATATGCATTTTTGTAAATGCTTAGAACTCAGTAAGAAATTTTCTTAGGTTTGGCATTTCTGCCCATTGGCTCTTGAAAGATGTGTCATTCATGATTAGTCTATCGTCCTTGGAAATTCTCACCTTGAGTCCTTGAGTGCTGAATGGATATACCATGCATCAGAGACAACTCATTTAACACGAACATTATTCTCTCCAAAGTGGCAGGGAGAAAAGGAATGGCCCCGGCATGTTAGTCCTTACACCCACTCGGGAGTTGGCTCTGCAGGTGCAGGCCGAATGTTCTAAGTATTCATACAAAAATCTTAGAAGGTAAGTCATTTCTTTGACCATTCCCACACGAGTATTAAAAAATTTTAAATATTTACTTGAAACTCAGTTACAGAGAGAGGGAGAAACAAGGATCTTCCAT
This sequence comes from Oryctolagus cuniculus, assembly GCF_051225735.1. Lineage (NCBI taxonomy): Eukaryota > Metazoa > Chordata > Mammalia > Lagomorpha > Leporidae > Oryctolagus > Oryctolagus cuniculus. The sequence goes on along the minus strand of NC_142871.1, from coordinate 98,984,429 downwards.
CTGCTGGTTCATTCTACGGATGGTCCCAAGAGTGAAGGCGGGACCAAGGATAAAGCCAGGAGCTTCATCTGGGTCTCCCATGTGGGTGGCAGGGGCCCAAACACTTGGACCACCTTCTGCTGCTTTTCCCAGGCCATTAGCAGGGAGCTGGAAGTGGAGCAGCCTGGACATGAACTGGCACTCATGGGATGCCAGCAACCCAGGCAGCAGCTTTACCCACTACGCCACAATGCCCACCCTCCTACACAAGTATTTTCAAATCACTTGTTTAAACAACCTCCCCATTATTTTATTATTATATTATATACATTTACTGAATCTGAACAGAGGATAGATTTTCCCCATCCTTGGGCCAGTAAACCATAAGGAAAAAAATTGGTCAGGTAATGGACCAAAAAACGTGTCTCCTTAAGATACAATACACGAGCATGGGCCCTTCTCAAAAAAGGGAAAATAACTCAGTAGGAACCTTAATTTTTTAATTCTCAGACCTTTTATTATAAAACCCAGTGCTTAGGTAAATTGGGATTGAGTTGTGATATGATAGACTTTGTCTGAACCTCTGAATTTTCTTTAAAGTGTTTGTATATATGGTGGTGGAGATCGAGAAGCACAAATACAAGATGTTTCAAAAGGTGTCGACATCGTAATCGCAACCCCTGGAAGGTTAAATGATCTACAGATGAATAACTTCATTAGACTCAAGAGTGTCACCTACTTGGTAATAGAGGGTTGGAATGCTGGGAGGAAAAGGACTGTCTAATGGTGTTAGATTCTAGGAGTATTGTTAGAATAAAGATTAATAAAGAATAAAATAAAGAATAAAAGATATTTTAGACAAATTTTTTCTTTAAATACATTTAGAGGCAATTGGAAAGCCAACTAAAACATCAGTGTTTCTTGTAACTATAGGTTCATTTTTCTTAAAGATTTATTTATTGATTTGAAAGTCAGAGTTAAACACAAGAGTAGAAGAGGCAGAAAGAGATCTCCCATCCATTGGTTCACTCTCCAGTTGGTCGCAATGGCCAGAGCTGAGGCAATCCGAAGCCAGAAGGCAAGAGCCAGGAGCTTCTTCCAGGTCTCCCACACGGGTACAGGGGCCCAAACACTTGAGCCATCTGCATTCCAGGCAATAGAGAGCCAGATCAGAAGGGGAGCAGCTGGAACTTGAACCAGTGCCCATATGGGATGCTGGCACTGCAGGCAGTGGCTTTACCTGCTACGCCACAGAGCAAGCCACAGGTTCATTGTTTTTACCTGGAGAGAAATGGTGGCTTAGATAATATGGGAGATGGATATTACATTTATTATCTCCCAAATTCTAATCCAGTGGACATTCTTCATTATTAATGCAGGTTTTAGATGAAGCTGATAAAATGTTGGATATGGGATTTGAACCCCAGATAATGAAGATTTTATTAGACGTTCGACCAGATAGGCAAACAATTATGACAAGGTAGGTGTGCCTAATTACTGATTGCAATATAACCTAGAACCCCGGGCTGATAGATTATTGTGGTATTTTAGAGAATGACTTGAAAGTGTGACTGACTGCTTTATTTTGACTATTGGATTTCGTAGGTTTTAGATTTCTGTAGAAGCATTTACTTATGGTCTAACATTTGAATAAGTGAATACCTGTCTTGTATTATAGAATGCATTTTCAAAAGATTTATTTATTTGAAGGCAGAGGCAGAGGTAGAGATCCGATGGCAGGAGCCAGGTGCTTCCTCCTGGTCTCCCATGGGGTGCAGGGCCCAAGCACTTGGGCCATCCTCCACTGTATTCCCTGGCCACAGCAGAGAGCTGGCCTGGAAGAGGGGCAACCGGGACAGAATCCGGTGCCCCTACTGGGACTAGAACCCGGTGTGCCAGGGCCACAAGGGGGAGGATTAGCCTATTGAGCCGGCGCCGGCTTCACTTTGATTTATGAATTTTATGAGGAGAACATTCAAATATATACATATATATACATATATATATATATATATACATTGAAAAGGATACACTTGTATTTGGCAAAATAAATATTTGAATTATTTATTTCCCATGATTGAATTGGTTCCTATGCTTAAAGAGATTTAATAATGTTAATGTTGTATCATTATTTGCAGTGCAACCTGGCCCTATGGTGTGCGTAGGCTTGCACAGTCATACTTGAAAGAACCAATGCTTGTGTATGTTGGAACTTTGGATCTAGTGGTAAGCATGTTTTTATTATTAAATCCACAAACTATGGAATATTAAACTAATTTTTAGAAAAGTTTAAAAATTAAATTAGGGAAATTTTGAGAACATAGCTGATTTTGGTATATTGTCTACTCCCCAGCAAATCCCATTCATGTTAGCCTGACTACTGTTATTCCATTTAAATTTTTCATAATTCCAAGAACCATCAACTATCTGGTCAGTGTTTGCACTTCCTTGATAAATCATTTTTATTAGCCCTGTTATTATCAGTGTCTAAACATAAGTCTGCATATATGTACTGAAATTTGGTGTTCCTAAGTTAGGATGAATCATTGGATTCAAATATCAGACTCCTCCATTATAAAATTCTCTGGCCCATTCATCATTAGTAAATGAAATTGGCTTTTCTTTTAATTATTTATTATAGATCTTAGAATCAGTTTCATTACATTGTGATTTTTTAAAAATGATCATTCAGGAAAGGCTGTGTAAAGGATTATTTCTCGTGTTACTAAAATCTTATCTAAAGAGACAAATTTTTTTGAGTCCAAATGGTTTCAGTTGTATTTGGTCTCACTCATTACTGCTACAGTAGGAACCAGTTACTTTTAGCACATTTTCAAGGATTCAAATGTTGTCACATTTTGGGTGTTTGAATGAAGGTAAATGGCTTAGGTATAAACCTTGAGTAGAGACAGTTAATTTTGCTATGATAATCTGTGACTGTTAGTAATCTGAAAAGTTTATTTGGCGTTATATGCTGCCTCTAATCATGTACTGTATCCTTTAGGCTGTAAGTACAGTAAAACAAAATATAATCATTACCACAGAAGAAGAGAAACGAATACATATACAAAAATTCCTGGAAAATATGTCACCGAAGGACAAAGTCATAGTATTTGTTAGTAGAAAAATTGTGTAAGTATTTTCTTGAACTTTGGTTTAATCATGACGATTTCCATTTGTATACTAATCGCAGCTAATAGTGATGTGTCCATAACTCAGATTTTTGCTGAATAACTGGTGGATTGCTGGTGTTAGAATAATCACATAAGATCACCAACTCCATCTTTTATTTCAGGGCTGATCATTTGTCAAGTGACCTAGTCCTCCAACATTTATCAGTAGAGTCGCTGCATGGCAATAGAGAACAAAGTGATCGGGAGAAAGCGTTAAAGAACTTTAAAACAGGTACATTAATATAACTTGTAATCATTGCAGTAACAGAATAGGTCCAGGAACTGGGCTTGGCTAAATGGCAGCATCTTTTCATGGTGCCCATACCTAACATACGTCCTCATATTCTCACTTAAGAACCAACTGACAATTCCCAGAACACTAAATGCTCACTTGACTATCAAGATGAAAATTTGCATAGGAGATTATATTTTAAGTAAATTCTCTTTATGACATGGTTCAGCAGCCATTTACTAAGCTTAGTATGCTTTGTAACTTGTAGCTGTTAAGTATATCCCTACGAAAAACATTTTCAAGTCAGCAACGATGAAAAGGACAAATACTCTTCGTGTCTTAGTTTAGTCATGTCAGAATAATTCATTTTACTTTACTCATTAGGTAAAGTGAGGATATTAATTGCTACTGATTTAGCATCACGTGGATTGGATGTCCATGATATCACTCATGTCTATAATTACGACTTTCCGAGGAATATTGAAGAATATGTACACAGAGTAGGACGTACTGGAAGAGCAGGGTAAGCAAGCATGTTCTATTCTTGAAAGGGGTCAGTTCCTGGATTCTTGTTCACTCCCCTCAGTCTGTTTGTACCCAGAAATGTATTTTGTTCTGCAGGTAAGTTCTGCTGCTCTCTGGATCCTGTTTGGTTAGCTCCTGATTCAACCAGATCCTGACATGATTAACTTCTTGTAACTGCTTCTAATGCTACTTGTGTATTTCACAGCGCTGAGAGCTTAATCTGTATGTTTAGATTGCACAGTTTGGCATGGTTATGAAAGAGGATGGGAACACTACCATCACTCCTGCTTATGCTGGCTTAGCAAATGCAGATTATAGTTAGGCTTCTTTATGGGTTCTGCATCTAAAGGACTTGAGGATCCTTTGGAATTTTGAGGGAAAGTTGCCTGGAGTCAATCCCCCACTGATTCTGAGGGATGACCATATAGGCTCCAAATTGCTGTTTTGTGAGCTAAAATCTTAACGTATACTCCATATTTGGACTTGAGAAAGTTGGTTTTCCTGTGTCTTATTCAAATGTTAGCTTAATTGTAAATGTACATTACAAATAAAGTGAATAAAGTGAAATAAGCATGAATTTTCTCCCCCATCCCACCCTGAAGAAACACAGGGGTATCAATCACCCTCATCACGAGAAATGATTGGAGGGTTGCTGCTGAACTGATTCATATCCTGGAAAGAGCAAATCAGGTGAGCATGCAAATCCATCTCCTTGTCACATGTGCAGTTTCCAGTAGTATATTATAAAAGGTACTAGTGCTTACTGCTTGTCAGAAATAGCCAACAAATTTTTAAGCTTGGTATGAGAGTTATGGCATGGCAAAGAGAAGGTGCTAGGGGACCATCTAATTGGGGAACCTAATGTAATGTGGGTATGCAAGTTCTGTTGAGAATAAAAACAATGGTTGTAAGTATGGAAGGGTTGGGAATAAGGTAAGCCAGGGTAATAGGTGAGCAGGCTCAGAGGTAAGAATATGTGGAAAATGGTATGAGAAGTCATGTTTAAGGCTCTGGGAAGCAGTTGAAGGCCTAACATGATTTGGGGTGAGATGATTGGGAGGGATTTTTTAGCATATTATAGAAAATAAACTCAGAATCCTAATAACATTTTTATTTCAGAATATCCCAGAGGAGCTTGTTGCAATGGCTGAGAGATACAATGCAAGCAAGTTGAAAAGAGAAATGGAAAAAAAAATGGGACGACCTCAAGCCAAACCCAAAAAGTTTTATTAATGATGTGTTATTGAAAGGTGGCATTAGCCTAACAGGTGAAATTTTACCTACTAGGCTTTCAAATGCCTGCCTATATAAACTAGGCTTTTTGTTTATTATAATCAGTATTATCTAAGTCTTTAATTATTAGGTGTTAACAAGTTGCCTAAAATCTAATGTATATTCAGAATTAGAAGTACTAATTTCAAAGTTGAAAGTATTAAGTTGTACAGAAAGGTCATTATAGCACAAAAGTTGGTAGAGGTAAAAATTGGTAAAATGGCTTCTAAGAAACATAGTAACGTATCAGTGGTAAATACATATACCTCTGATACAGCAGTTCTAGGAATGTATTTTATAAATATGCTTGTTTAGGAGATTTAAAGCAATGTTTACACTGGCAAAAGAATGTAACGTGTCTGGCAGGGGAGCTAGGAGAGCAAACTGCAAGTATAAAAGCAAAATGCACTAGAATGGGGGATTGAGCAAACATAAGAAACTTTTCTACTTCAAACTAGAAATGCTAGATGCAATATTTTTTTGATATGTTCCCAATGCTGGATGATGGATGAGGGTTTGATTTGTATGTTGTGAAACATTTTCATAATAAAACCAAATTTCATAATAAAACAAAACATCTGAAGTGTTTAAAAAAAATCTGATTTGCTTGTTGGCAGGAGGAACCTGTAGGAATTAAACACAGAAAGACTTAAGACAGACTCTTGCAAATATTCAAACATTTCCACAGAGAAAAGCTCAGGTTTAGATGGCTTCACTAAATTGTACCCAGCAAAATGTACAGTAATCCTCCTTAATCCCCTTCCATACTAAGGATGAGAGAACACCTGGATTCACCCTTTTGGGCCAGCATTACCCTGATACCAAAACCAAGTAAATGTGTGTGATACCAAAACCAAGTGTGACAATTAGGAATAGAAGGAAACTGTCAATGTAATAAGAGCTCTACATGTATAAAAAGCCTTCAGAGACCTTAAAAGTGAACGACTGAAACTAAGGCAAGGATGCTGTCTCATCACTTCTCAACATTAGTACTAGGAGTCCTAGCTGAGGCAAGAAAAAAGGAATCAAAGTTGGAAAGAACCAAGACCTGTTTGTTGATGACCTAGAATACTAAGCCCCTGCTGGCTCAATAGGCTAATCCTCCCCCTTGCGGCGAAGGCACACCAGGTTCTAGTCCATCGGATCAGCGCGGTGCACCAGCTACAGCGTGCCTGCCGTGGCGGCCATTGGAGGGTGAACCAACGGCAAAAGGAAGACCTTTCACTCTGTCACTATCCACTCTGTCAAAAAAAAGCCCCACAGACTCAAACTGCAATACACAGAAAGTGCATTTCTATGCATGCACAATACCAAGATTTAAGGAAACTTTTACAGTTGTGTTGAAAACAATATTTAGGATAAACTAAAACCACGGACATAAGAATTGTACAGTAAGAATCACAAAAATGCTGAGGTGGGCATTGTGGCACACTGAATTAAGCCACTACTTGGGACTTCTGCTTCCCATATTGGAGTCCTGGCTACTCCATTTCCAATCCATCTACCTGCTAATGCTCAAATGGGGCAGCAGATTGTGAGTTGCTGGCTTCCCCTGGGCCTGGGTCAACCCTGGCTGTTGTGGTTGTTTATGGAGTGGACCATCAGATGGCAGATTTTCTGTCACTCAGCCTTTCAAATGAAGTAGATAAAACATCCTCTTTTCATAGATAACACTTAAGGTGTCAATACTACCCAATGCAATCCACTTTTTAAAAATATTTTGAGAGACACAGAGAGGTCTTCCATCTGCTGGTCTACTCCCTAAGTGGCCACAATGGCCGGAGCTGTGCCGTTTGGAAGCCGGGAGCCAGGAGTTTCTTCTGGGTCTCCCACGCAGGTGCATGAGCCCAAGCACTTGGGCCATCTACTGCTTTCCCAGGACATAGTGGAGAGCTGGATCGGAAGAGGAACAGCTGGTACTCAAATCAGCGCCCATAAGGAATGCCGGTGCTGCAGGCAGAGGCTTAGTCCACTATGCCACAGCGCCAGCTCCCAATGCAATCCATTTTATGCATTTCTTACCAAAATTTCAACATCTGGGCTTGAGCATTTAACATAGGGATTAATATACTGCTTGCCCACATCAGTACCTACCATCAGGTTCAAGTCCCAGCTGTCTTGATTCTAGCTAGATTCCTGCTAATATGCACCCTAGGGGACAGCAGGTGATGGCTCAAGTAACTAGATCTCTACTACTCATGTGAAAGACTTGTAATGAGTTCTTGGCTCCTGGCTTCAGCCCGGCCCAGCTTCAGCTGTTGCAGGCATTTGGCAAGTGAAATAGCAGATGGGAGATCTCTGTGTGCTTTTCAAATAAATGATATGAACTTTTAAGTTCCAATGGTTTTTGTCTTCCAGGAACAAACATTTTTCACTCTAAAATTCATACAATCTCAAGACCACAGAATAGTCGAAAGCAACTGTAGAAACGTGAAAGACTTACATTCCCTGATATCAAAACATTACAAAGCCACACTAAGCAGAACAGTATGATACTGGCATAAAAACTGATGACTTGAATAGAATTAGAACTAGAATAAAATAAAATAGAATAGAATGCCCAGAAATAAATGCTCTCAGAATTGTCCAGTCAGATATTTGCCATGGAAAAGGAAGGCAAATATCTCAGATATTTTTCTATGCTCATGCTCATGTTCATAGCATTAGCAGTAGCCAAAAGGTGAAGGCAACCCAAGTGTCCAAGTGAGTGAATGGATTGATTAACACAGTGCACTCATCAGGGAGACCTGGCTAGAGTTCCAGGCTTTTCATTTCGTCCTGGCCCAGGCCCAGCCTTTGAGATCATTTGCGCAGAGAACCAGTGGATAAAATTTCTGTCTCTGTCTCTTCCTCTCTCTGTGGCTCTGCCTTTCAAATAAAATTTTTATGTACATACAATGAAATATTCAATCCTGAAAAGGAAAAAATCTGAGGCATGCATTGTGGTGCAGCCAGTTAAGCCTCTACATTTTTTTTTTTTTTTTAAAGATTTATTTATCGGCCGGCGCCATGGCTCACTAGGCTAATCTGCCGGCCATCTTCTACTGCCTTCCTAGGCCATAGCAGAGAGCTGGATCGGAAAGAGCAGCCAAGTCTTGAACCAGCACTCATATGGGATGCTGGCGCTTCAGGCCAGGGCGTTAACCCACTGTGCCACTGTACGGGCCCCAAGCCTCTACTTGTGATATGTATATCAGAATGCTAATTCAAGTTCTGGCTATCTTGCCTTTTTTTTTTTTTTTTTTTGACAGGCAGAGTGGACAGTGAGAGAGAGAGACAGAGAGAAAGGTCTTTTTGCCGTTGGTTCACCCTCCAATGAGCTGGCCTGGAAGAGGGGCAACCAGGACAGAATCCGGCACCCCGACCGGGACTAGAACCCGGTGTGCCAGTGCCACAAGGCGGAGGATTAGTCTAGTGAGCCACGGCACCGGCCTTGGCTATCTTGCTTTCCATCCTGCTTCCTACTACTGCATCCTAGAAGGCAGCCCGTGTGGGAGATCTGGGAGTTCCTGGCTTCTGGCTCTGCCCCCGACCAACCCTGGCTTTTGCAGCCATTTGAGAAGTATACCAGTGAATGGAAGATCAGTTTCTCCCTCTCCTTTCAAGTAGATGAAAATAAGTGAAAAATAAGCATTAAAAAACAAAGGCAGCGGGACGGCGCTGTGGCCTAGCGGGTGAACCTGCCACCTCCAGTGCCAGCATCCCATATGGGCGCTGGTTCAAGCCCCGGCTGCTCCACTTCCGATCCAGCTCTCTGCTATGGCCTGGGAAAGCAGTGGAAGATGGCCCAAGTGCTTGGGCCCCTGCACCCACGTGGGAGACCTGGAAGAGGTTCCTGGCTCTTGGCTTCAGATCGGCACAGCTCCGGCTGTTGAGGCCATCTGGGGAGTGAACCAGCAGATGGAAGACCTCTCTGTGTGTAACTCTTTCAAGTAAAATAAATAAATCTTTTTTTTTTTTAAAAAGGAAGACAATTCTATCACATGCTACAACATGAGTGAACCTTAAGGGCATTTTAGTAAGTAAAATAAACTCACAAAAAGACCAATACGATGAGTTCACTAATGGGATATCTAAAGTAGTTAAATTCATGAAAGAAGCAGAATGGTGGCAAGGGGGCAGAAAGGAGAACGGGAGTTATTATTTAATAGGTAAAGAATTTCCAGGGGCCAGCACTGTGGCACAGCAGGTAAAGCCGCCACCTGCAGTGCCAGCATCCCATAGGGGCGCGGGTTCTAGTCCCAGCTGCTCCACTTCCAATCCAGCTCTCTGCTATGGCCTGGGATAGCAGTAGAAGCTGGCCCAAGTCCTTGGGCCCCTGCACCTGTGTGGGAGACCTGGAACAATCTGCTGGCTTCTGGCTTCAGATCGGCACAGCTCCAGCCATTGCAGCTATTTGGAGAGTGAACCATCGGATAGAAGACTTCTCTCTCTCTCTCTGCCTCTCCTTCTCTCTGTGTAACTCTGAGTTTCAAATAAATAAATAAATAAATCTCAAAACAAAACAAAACCGACCCTGAGGGTGGTTTAAGGAATCCCCTGAAATTGCAACTGGTATTAGAAGTGAGTGGTCCTTCAGCGAAAGTTCCCCTGCCAAGAATACAATTGGCTAAACTGGCACACACCCCAAGAGTTCCCCCTTTCCCCTGAGTGGGGCTGGGCCCGTGACTCACTTCCGATCAGCAGAATATGGTAAAGGCAACGGGACGTACATGGCTATGCAGACATACTTATGTAGAGTAGGACCGCAGCACCCCCTTGCTGGAGTTGCATCCCTTGTGGTTTTGAGGATTGAGCTGCTTTATAAGTGCCTATGTTGAGAGGCTCCCACAACAAGGAATGAAAGGCAGCTTCTGGGAGCCGAGAGCAAGAAACCAAAGCTGTCAGTAAGTGTAAGGAGCTAAATTCTCCCAACAGAAGTGGCTCCTTCTCCAGTGAATCCATGATTACATTGATGGCACACCTTAATTATAGTGACCTGAGACCCCAAGTGGAACTATGACCAGAATCCTGACATATAGAAATGAAGATAATATTATGAGGGCATTTTATTATATTCACTTATTTTGAAAGTCAGAACCACAGAGAGGGAGAGACAGACAAAGATATCTTCTGTCTGTTGGTTCACTCCCTAAATGGCTACAACAGTCAGGGCTAGGTCAGGCTGAAGCCTGGAGCTTTATCCAGGTCTTCTACATGGATGACAGGGGTCCAAACACTTGGGCCACCCCCTCCTGCTCCTCCTAGGTCATCAGCAGGGAGCTGGATCCAAAGTGGAACAGTCAGGACTCCAACTGGTGCCCATAAGGGATGTTGGCTTTGCAGGTGGGGGCTCCACCTACTACTCTACAATGAAGGCTTTTTTAAAAATGTATTTATTTGAAAAGCAGAGGGTCTTCCATCAGCTGGTTTATTCCTGAAATACCCACAATAGTCAGATCTGGACCAGGCCAAAGCCAGAAGCCAGGAACCCCATTAAAGGTCTCCCACATAGATGACAAGGACACAAGTATTTGAGCCATCATGTGCTGCCTCCCAGGGTGCACTCTAGCAGGAAGCTGGACTCGGGAGGGAAGTCAGGCCTTGGACCAAGGTACTATGACATGGTATGCCTGCATCCCAAACACTGAACCAAACACGCTTCCCCATGTATGTGTGTTGTTTCAAGCCACTAAAGTTGTGGTCACTTGTTACTCAGTAATAAGAAAGTAGGATAATCTCCACTATCACCACATGGGCACTCAGCTACTATTTCTGTCCTGCCCACACAGTTAGTCATAATTTTAATGAGATTAATAGCCAATGATTACATTACTATAACTTTGTAATGTTAGCCTAGTGAGCCGCGGTGCCGGCCTCAGTGATACTTTTTTAAAGAGAGATTTGTTTATTTGGATAGCTGAGTTACAGAGAGACAGAGGGAGGAAGAGAGAGCAAACCCACTGGTTCACTCCCCAGATGGTTGCAACAGCCAGGTGAAGCAAGAATGCTGGGGCTCCACCCAGGTGAAAGCGGCCCAAACACTCAGGCCATCTTCTGCTGCTTTCCCAGATGCATTAGCAGGGAGCTGGATTGGAAGCAGAGCAACCAGGACCCAAACCAGTGCCCATATGGGATGCTGATATTGCTACTGGTGGCTTAACCCACAATGTGTGCTAAAGTGCCGGCCTCTCTTAACATTTTCAAACATAGGAGGTTGTTAAACAGATGTATGCAACACAAACCATGTAAAAGACGGATACATTCAACTACATTAAAATTTTAAAACTTGGTTTACTAAAAGACACCAAAAAAGGTAAAGACAACCTGCACAGCAGGAAAAATTATTTGTTACATAGATTACAAAGGGTAAGTGTCCAAAATGTATAAAGAACTACAGCACAGTGAGAAAAAAGTAAACCAGCCAACCAGACAATGTGCAAAATACATATAAACAGGGAGATGTTAAAAGCCAGCAGCAGGTGCCAGCAGGCTGAATGCTGGCTCAGTGGAGAGGACTACTGTTTCCCTCCGTACCGTTTCTCTGCATTGGATTCCACGTGTGTACACTGCCTTTTCAGAAGGTAAAACGGAATATTAGACGTGTTACTGAAAATAAAATAAGTTATGCTTTATATTTAATCATATATATTAAACTACCTTGAATTTTTCTGTAACATGCATTTCCTGAGACATGCAGGCTCTTTCTTTTTTCATTTGCTTTTTTTTTTTTCTCCTAACATACAGGACAGGGCATTGCTTCCAAATATATTTAAACGCTGAACTAAGCACACCTGTTTTACGGAGCAATGATCATGTCTAATATTGTCTCTTACTACCTTCCCCACCTGTGCTAGAAGACAGAGGCATCTGATACGTACTTGATTAACTTAACAAAGGTGATTATAGATTTTATTCTTTTCTTCAATTGAACTTGATATTGTTTTGTGATTTTTTTTTTTTTTGGTTAGTGCCAAATGACAAGAATTTTTCCCTTGAATAACTTGTATTTCAAGCACAAATATGATGGTTTCCCCTGCTTACTAGACTTGGGTGGGGGGGAAGCCTCACAGAACAGTAAACTCCTCTTCCACGCTATGGAATATTTTTAGATTTTAAACATTCCTTTTGCTTCTTGTTCCTGGACTAATATTTTCCCTGAGACAGTCAGTTCTATATATTGATTAGAATTTATTATGACACAGCGAGAACTCAATAGTTATTTATATTCGTTTCAGTCAAATTCCAAACCTCTTAAATATTATCATCACCCCAATTCTTGATTCTTTCTCTAAATATACTTTCAAAATTCACTAAAAACTGGAAATCCATTTTTTCTTTCATATTCAATTTGCTCTATTAGAAATTCTTTACTTCTCTTGTCAATTTTGTCTTGAGAGAATAGATTGACCTCAGGAATAAAATAGTGCTGAAGTTGCTCAGTCCTGAGGCACTGAAGAAAATACGCCAGGCACTTGTCAAAGCAGAGGGGCAGGTCTTCAGGGCGCCACTTGTCATCGCTGGGCTCCAGGGTACAGGTGTGAAAGAAGGCAGTTTTCACATGATAGGAGCAGAACTTACCCAGTCTGCGGCTTTCAAACTTTTTCAGCTGTTCCAAAAGGTATTTCATTAGCTTTAAGCAACTTTTCCTGTTACATAAAAAAGAAAACCATTTATTTTTACTTACAAAATGCCTCATTTTATAAAAGACTTAAGGCATCTTACAGGAACGAGATATTTAAACAATAAAGACATAATTAGCATATATATTTCATTGTCATATATGAAAATTATAATTATCATTATTTAAAACTTGATTATGTTTCCAAATATATGCTTCGACGTTTTGTTTTTAATCTCAATTTTTATTTATTTATTTATTTTATTTTTTTTTTTTTTGACAGGCAGAGTGGACAGTGAGAGAGAGAGAGACAGAGAAAGGTCTTCCTTTTTGCTGTTGGTTCACCCTCCAATGGCCGCTGCGGCTGGCGCATCGCGCTGATCCAAAGCCAGGAGCCAGGTGCTTCTCCTGGTCTCCCATGCGGGTGCAGGGCCCAAGCACTTGGGCCATCCTCCACTGCACTCCCTGGCCACAGCAGAGAGCTGGCCTGGAAGAGGGGCAACCAGGATAGAATCTGGCGCCCCAACCGGGACTAGAACCCAGGGTGCTGCCGCCGCAGCTCAATAGGCTAATCTTCTGCCTTGCGGCCCAATCTCAATTTTTTTTTTTTTTTGACAGGCAGAGTGGACAGTGAGAGAGAGAGACAGAGAGAAAGGTCTTCCTTTGCCGTTGGTTCACCCTCCAATGGCCGCCGCGGCTGGCGCGCTGCGGCCGGCGCACCGTGCTGATCCGATGGCAGGAGCCAGGATCCAGGTGCTTTTCCTGGTCTCCCATGGGGTGCAGGGCCCAAGCGCCTGGGCCATCCTCCACTGCACTCCCTGGCCACAGCAGAGAGCTGGCCTGGAAGAGGGGCAACCGGGACAGAATCCGGCATCCCAACCGGGACTAGAACCCGGTGTGCCGGCACCGCTAGGCGGAGGATTAGCCTAGTGAGCCGCGGAGCCGGCCAATCTCAATTTTTTTTAAAGATTTATTTAAAAGTCAGAGTTAGCCGGCGCCGTGGCTCACTAGGCTAATCCTCCACCTTGCGGCGCCGGCACACCGGGTTCTAGTCCCGGTTGGGACGCCGGATTCTGTCCCGGTTGCCCCTCTTCCAGGCCAGCTCTCTGCTATGGCCAGGGAGTGCAGTGGAGGATGGCCCAGGCGCTTGGGCCCTGCACCCCATGGGAGACCAGGAAAAGCACCTGGATCCTGGCTCCTGCCATCGGATCAGCACGGTGCGCCGGCTGCAGCGGCGGCCATTGGAGGGTGATCCAACGGCAAAGGAAGACCTTTCTCTCTCTGTCTCTCTCTCTCACTGTCCACTCTGCCTGTCAAAAAAAAAAAAAAAAAAAAAAAAAAGTCAGAGTTACACAGAGAGAGGAAAGGCAGAGAGAGAGAGAGAGGTCTTCCATCTGATGGTTCACTCCCCAGATGGCCGCAATGGCCAGAGCTGCGCTGATCTGAAGCCAGAAGCCAGGAGCTTCTTCCAAGTCTCCCATGAGGGTGCAGGGGCCCAAGGACTTGGGCCATCTTCTACTGCTTTCGCAGGCCATATCAGAGAGCTGGATCAGAAAAAGGAGCAGCCGGGACTAGAACTGGTGGTGCCTATATGGGATGCTGGCGTTTCAGGCCAGGGCGTTGTTAGTCTGCTGTGCCACAACGCCGGCCCCCTTTAATCTCAATTTTTACTTTTAGATTTATTTTTATTTGAAAGGCAGTCAGACACAGCGAGAGACAAAGAACCTCCATCAACTGGTTCATTCCCAAATGCCTGCAAATGCCTGCAACAACTGGGGTTTGATCAGGCTGAAGCCAAGAGCCAGGAACTTCATCCAGGTCTCCCAAATGAGTGGAAGGGACCCAGGTGTTTGATTGATCGCCTGCTGCCTCCTAAAAGGTGCGCACTGGCAGGAAGCTGGAGTAAGGAGCAAAGCTGGGAATTCAGCCAAGCACCTTAATATGGTATGTGGGCATCTTAACCATTACATCAAATGCCAGCTCCTGTTTTGAAGTTTTAAAAACAGATTTTTAAAAAAATATATTTTATTTATTTATTTGAAAGGCAGAATTTCAGAGAGAGAGAGGCAGAGTGGACAGTGAGAGAGAGACAGAGAGAAAGGTCTTCCTTTTGCCATTGGTTCACCCTCCAATGGTCGCCACGGCTGGTGCGTTGCAGCTGGCGCACCGCGCTGATCCAAAGGCAGGAACCAGGTGCTTCTCCTGGTCTCCCATGCGGGTGCAGGGCCCAAGCACTTGGGCCATCCTCCACTGCACTCCCGGGCCACAGCAGAGAGCTGGCCTGGAAGAGGGGCAACCAGGACAGAATCTGGCGCCCCGACCGGGACTAGAACCTGGTGTGCTGGCGCCACTAGGTGGAGGATTAGCCTGTTGAGCTGCGGCGCCGGCCGACAGACAGATCTTTTATCCACTGGTTCATTTTGCGGATCACCACGATGGCTACGGTTGGACCTTGCAAAAGCCAGGGGCCAGGAGCTTCTTTCAGGTCTCCCACACTAGGGGCATGGGCTCAGTTACTTGGGTCATCTTCTGCTGCATTCCCAGGTGCATTAAGAGGGAGCTGGCTCTGAGTGGAGCAGCTGGGACACAAACTGGCACACATGTGGAATGCCAGCATCACAGGTGGCAGTTTAACCCCCTATGCCACAACACCAGCCTCCTAAAAACAGATTTTTCCCTCCTCTCTTCCCCATTCCTAGCTCAAACAGGTGCATTAGCAGACAGCTGGATCAGAAGCTGAGTTGCCAGGACTTGAACAGGTGCTCCAATATTGGATGCCGGCATCACAGGCTGTGGCTCAACCTGCTATGCCACAATGCTGGCCCCTTTTTGTAACTTTTACACTGGTAAGCTTCATAAATTCCAATAAGTAATTATTTTTCTTTCTTTTTTAGACTTTATTTATTTATTTGAAAGGCAGAATTACAGAGAGGAGGAGGAGAGATATCTTTCATCCGCTGGTTCACTCTCCAAATGGCTGCAACTGCTGGGGCTGGGCCAGGCCGGAGCCAGGAGCCAGGAGCCAGGAGCCAGATTTTTCCAGGTCTCCCATGTAGGTGCAGGGCCCAAAGCACTTGGGTCATCCTCTGCTGTTTCCCAGGCACATTAGCAGGGAGCTCAGTCAGAAGTGGAGCACTGTTGAAATCTTTACTTAGTATATACTAAGTTGATCTTCTGTATATAAAGATAATTGAAAATGAATCTTGATGAAGAATGGGATGGGAGAGGGAGTGGGAGATGGGATGATTGCGGGTGGGAGGGAGTTCATGGGGGGAAAACCCGCTATAATCCAAAAGTTGTACTTTGGAAATTTATATTTATTAAATAAAAGTTGGAAAAAAAAAAAAGGGAGTGGAGCAGCAGGGACACCGGCATCACAGGCAGCAGCTTAACCCGCTACGCCACAATGCCAGTCCTCAGTAACTGCTTTCCAATCTTGGGATTTTTTTTATGGCATGTATGCTACCAAGAAAAATTATTACCCATTTAATCCTATTTCAAGTTTGGGCCTTCAATCCCTAGCTATCAACACAGCCAAATCATGGCGAGGCAAACACCCTATCCAATAAGTGTGCTCCTAGGGACAGGCGTTTAGCACAGCAGACTCCCACAAGCCATATGAGAGTGCCTGGGTTCCGGGGCATTCCATGCACTTGGGGAATGAACCAATGGATGATCCTCTCTCTCTCTTTCTTTCTCTCTCTCTCTCTCAGTTTTTAAATGAAAGTACTGTATTTTTTTTTTTTTTATTTTAAGATCGATCTCCTTCCTTGCATGACATTAGTATTCAAGATCTTTCAGCAACCAGAATACTAAGACATTGAGGACTCTCCTGGTTAGTGCTCCCACTCTCCTGCTCCGTCCTGCTTACACATCTATCTAATCCAGGGGTTCACAGCTGCTGCTCCCTGGCTTGGCCTTCCAGCCACACCCTTTCCTTCGTCCCTTGGATCTGGCTTCTCTGGTTTCTGCCTCACATTCTCCCCACCCAGGTCAGTCCAGCTCTTCTCTGTTCCCCAGGCCCAACCCAGCGATGGTTACCTTCAGGTTTGAACAATGGAGTCAACAAGAAATTAAGCATACCCCAGAGAATGTGCCATTTAACAAGAGAAGGATGTTACCTGCAGCACTTCTGTCCATCACTTTGACAGCATGTTTTTTTTTGTCCGTGCTGGTTTAAAATTTCCTTCTCAATGTGAGAGAAGGACAGCCGCCATGTTTCTTCTTAATTTCAAAGAGAAAAATAGAAAAGCCTTTTACCAAAAAGCATCTACTATCTGAAGACCTCAATATGTAAGTGATTGCCTTCATTAAAATATAATCCTGAAAAAATTATAGGGGGAGATAGATGAAAAGAAATGATTCCATATCATATAATTACATATTAAAATAAGTGCTTTGAAGAAAAAAGTGGGCATGAGTGGGGGAAAAAATGGGAGAGTGGAGGAAGAAATCAGAGCTTAATATCATTAGCCACAGGGCCAGTGTTGTGGTGTAGCTGGTAAAGCCACCATCTGCAGTGCTGGCATCCCACATGGGAGCTGGTTTGGGTCCTGGCTGCTCCACTTCCAATCCAGCTCTCTGCTATGGCCTGGAAAAGCAGCAGAAGATGCCCAAGTTGTAGGGCCCCTGCACCCACATGGGAGACCCAGAAGAAGCTCCTGGCTTCGGATCTGCGTGGCTCTGGCCATTGCAGCCAATTGGGGAGATCTCTCTCTCTCTTTCCCCCCTATCTCTGCCTCTCTTTCTATCTCTGTGTAACTCTGACTTTCAAATAAATAAATAAATTTTAAAAATCATTAGCCATGAGAAGATGCATTGCCTCTTATAAATTGTTAAATTTAGTTTGTTAACATTTTGTTTCAATAATAACTTGTATAATTTGAGTCTTTTTTTTCGGATACCACCCTTGCAAGTTTAGGTATTAATATAAAATAGACTGGTGAATCTTTCTTTCTATTCTTGTGAGAGTTTGTATAAGATTAGATAACTTCTTGCCAAGTCTTACTATAAGTAGCTCTTTTAGGGTCTGATCACCTTAATACCTAGGTCGTTTTATATCTGGCTTACAATTAGAAAATCAGTCAATATAATCTGTAACATTAACATAATAGAGGAGAAACAGTATATGACTATCCCAATAGATGCATAAAATGCAGTGAATCAAATTCTACATTCAGTTATCATTTTGAAAAAGACACCTCTGTAGTGGTCACCTGGGGGGTGAACCAATGGAAGGAAGACCTTTCTGTCTCTCTCACTGTCTAACTCTGCCTGTCAAAAATAAAATAAAAGGAAAGAAAAAAGACACCTCTCAGCAAGTTAAGTCTCTTTGGGAACTTGAGCTGATAAAAGTTGGATTTTAGAAAACGATAGCAACATCAGAATATGAGGTGGAAATCTGAAAGTTTTGCTCCTGAAATCAGGAAAAGGGCAGATGTCTGCTATTCCCTTGTCTGCTCAACCTGCACCAGGTTTCCCACAGGCACAATAAGGGAAGAAACAGAAGGGTGACAACACTGGACAGGGAGAGAAACTATCATTACGGATAGATGATCTAATTTCATATATAGAAAACACAAAGGAACCTACAAGTAAGTGCACCAAATTGATTTAAAGGGGTACCAAGTTTGTGGATAAGAAAATCAAACCAAAAAGTGAAATTTTAAGGAAAATGCTACTTACAATAGCCTCAGTAGTATCAATTATCTTCTAGATTTAATTACCATTGAAACAAAGAGAAGTGGATCATGTCTATGGGAAACTCTGTAGGACTTCTTCAGTGAGTAATTCGAGGGGCCAGAGCTCTGGTATAGTAAGTTAAGTCTCGGCTTTTGGTGCCAAAATCCCATAGGGCGCAGGTTAAAGTCACAGCTGTTCCTCTTCTGTTCCAGCTCCCTGCTAATGCGCCTGGGAAAGCAGCAGAAGATGGCGCCAGTGCTTGGGCCCCTGCACCCACATGGGAGACCTGGAAGAAGATCCTGGTTCCTGGCTTCGAGATTGGCCCAGCTCTGGCCGTTGCAGCCATATGGGGAGTGAACCAGCAGATGGAAGATACCGCCTTCTGTGGGGAGCAACTCGGACTAGACTAAGTTACTGGAATTAAGACTTATTCTATGCATCTGCTCTCCCACAATATGGCGCTGGGAGAGAAGAAAACAGCTTCTACACAGCTGCCTCCAGTTCAACCAATAAACTGTAGGACCTGCTCCTGATTGGAGGAGAGCAGCGTACTCGGCGTGTGGGTAGCAGAGTTGGGATTGGTGGAAGAGGACTATAAAGGAGGAGAGAGACGGCATGCACCAGGAACATCTAAGGGGAACATCTATCTGAAGGAACACCTGTGCAGCCCCTGGAGAGAGCCGGCCGGCAGTGTGCCGCTCCCCCGCGGAAGTGGGGAAAGTGGCTAAGGGGAACCGCCCTTCCACGGAGGTGGAAGGGTTGGTAGCCAACCCGGGAAGAACCAGCAGCAAACCCTGGGAGGGCCGAGCAGACAAAAGAACAGTGCAGGGTCCTGTGTCGTTCCTCCACGAAGACGGGGAGCAACATAATGGTGACGTGACTCGGATATGAAGCCTAGGCAGGGTTTAGTGTCGTTCCTCCATGAAGAGGGGGAGCGACAGCCTTCACTGTCTCCCCCTCTGTCTGTAACTCTGCCTCTCAAATAAATAAATAAGCCTTTTTTAAAAAGATGAGTAAATTGAATAGGAAAAAGAGATGAAAGAGGAAGCAGCAAGCTAAAATATACTGTTAACAGACATACCAACTATTCACAATGTGTGGACCTATTTGGATTCTGATCCAAATACACAGCTGGAAAGAAAAAAGCCTCACTGGGCAGCTTAAATGTGTTGCTGATGGGGCACTGGGGCTACTTTGTGGTGGTGCTAGAATGCCACTGAAGTAGGCCTTTTGATATATTAAATTTGCAAAGAGCAAAACAAAGAAAAAAGTCCGACATTTAGGAAAGGAGTAGAAATTTAAAACCTGACTACATGTTTTGATATTATTGATTTTCTAGATGTAATCATTTTATTTATTTTTAAAGATTTATTTTTTATTTATTTGAAAGGCAGAGTTACAGAGAGAGGAGAAGAGATGGGGTGGGGGGATAGAGAGATCTTCTATCCACTGGTTCACTCACCAAATGGCCACAGCAGCCAAGGGTGGGCCATGCAGAAGTCAGGAGCCCAGAGCTTCTTCTAGGTCTCCCACGTGGGTGCTGGGGCCCAAGCACTTGGGTCATCCTTCACTGCTTTCCCAGGCCATAGCAGAGAGAGGGATTGGAACTGGAACACCCATATAGGATGCTGGTGTTGCAGGTAGAGGCTTAACCTGCTATATCACAATACCGGCCCCCATAATTTTATTTTAAACTCCTGTTCTTTAGAGATACATCAGCATCAAAACAATAAAGAAGGATAAGTATGCAGAGATATAGATAGATTAATTTTCATAATTTTATTTTAAACTCCTGTTCTTTAGAGATACACCAGCATCAAAACAATAAAGAAGGATAAGTATGCAGAGATATAGATAGATTAATTTTCAGCTTTCCTATTTTTGTACCCACATGGGAGACCCAGAAGAAGCTCCTGGCTTCCACCCGGTCTAGCCTTGGCCATTGCAGCCATTTGGGGAGTGAACCAGCTGATGGAAGATCTCTCCCTCTCTCTCTCTCTCTCTCTCTCTCTCTCTCTCTCCTATGTCTTTCCCCCTTCCTCTCTGTAACTCTGCCTTTTAAATAAATAAAATAGATATTAAAAAAAAAATACTGCCCTGGGGCCGGCACTGTGGCTCAGTAGGTTAATCCTCTGCCTGCAGTGCTGACATCCCATATGGGCACGGGTTCTAGTCCTGGCTGCTCCACTTCCGATCCAGCTCTCTGCTACGGCCTGGGAAAGCAGTAGAAGATGCTTGGGCCCCTGCACCTGTGTGGGAAACCCGAAAGAAGATCCTGGCTTCTGGCTTCGGATTGGCTCAGCTCTGGCCATTGTGGTCATTTGGGGAGTGAACCAGCGGATGGAAGACTTCTCTCTCTCTGTCTCTCTCTCTCTCACTGTCTGTAACTCTACCTCTCAAATAAATAAAATAAAATTTTTTAAAAAGTACTGTCCCTTGAACCAACATGGATGGAATCAGAGGTCATGATGTTAAGTAAAACAACCCAGGTGCAGAAAGAAAAATACCATATGATGTTACCTCTATATGAAATCTAAAAAGTTGCTATCATAGAAGCTGAGGATAGAATGATGGTTACTCGAAGCTGGGAAAACAGGAAAAGTTAGTTAATAGGTACTAAATTAGAAGTTAGAAGAAAAAAGTTCTGGTGAACTATCACATAGTAGGATGATTACGTATAATGATAATGTATTGTATCTTTTATTTTTTAAAAAGATTTATTTATTTATTTGAAAGGCAGAATAACAGAGAGACAGACAGAGAGATCTTCTTTTTGTAGGTTCTCTTCCCAGATGACCACAACAGTTAGGTCTGGGCCAGTCTGAAGCTAGGAACCTGGGACTCCATCTTGGTCTCCCAAATGGGTGGCAGGGGCCAAAATATTTGGGCCATCATTTGCTGATTTCCCAGGCATTTCAGCAGGGAGCTAGATCAGAAGCAGAGCAGCCAGGACTCCAACAGGTGCTCCGCTGTGTAATGCCAGTGTTGTAAATGATAGATTAACCTTTTTCTCTATCTCTCTCTCTCTCACTGTCTAACTCTGCCTGTCCAGAAAAAAAAAAGTGATAGATTAAACTACTGCTGTATATTTTGAACAAATGAAAAATGAACAAAAAAGTTAGAAAAAATATTTTGAATGTTTTTATCATAAAAAATGGAATGGTAAATGTTTGAGGAGATAGCTATGTTTACCATGATTTGGACATTATATAATGTGTACCTATATTGAAACATGACACTGTATCCCATAAATATGTATAATTTTATATGCCAGTTTATTTTTATTTTTAAAAGATTTATTTACTGAAAGGCAGAGTGACAGAGAGGGAGACACAGAGAGCTCTCGTCCAACTGGTGGTTCACTCCACAATTGGTCACAGAAGCTAGGGCTGGGTCAGGCAAAAGGCAGGAGCCAGGAGTTCCATCAGAATCTCCCATATGGTTGGCAGAGGCTCAAACATTTGGGTCAACTTCTGGGGCTTTCCCAGGCCCATTAGCAGGAAGCTGGGTTGGAAGTGGAATAGCTGGGACTTGAGCCAGGGCTATGACATGGGGTGCGGTGTTAAAGACAGGGCTTAACCCACTGTGCCACGACACTGGGCCCAAGCTAGCTTACTTCAAACATGCTCAGAACACTTAAATTAGCCTTTGGCTGGACAAAATCACCTAACACAAAGCCTACTTTATAACAAAGTGTTTACATCTCATGTAGGGGCTGGCTTTGTAGCATAGTGGGTTAAACTGCCACTTGGGACATGGCAGCCCATATCAGAGTGACAATTTGAGTCCTGGCTACTCTGCTTCCTGCTAATGCTCCTGGGAAAGCAGTGGATGATGACCCAAGTACTTGGGCCTCTGCCACCCATGTGGGAGACCAGGATAGAGTTCCAGGATCCTGGCTTCAGCCTGGCCCAGACCTGGCTGTTGTGACCATTGGGGAGTGAACCAGCAGATGGAAGACTGATCTGTTTCTCTTTAATAAATAAATGAATAAATATTTTTAAAAATATTATCTCATATAATGTATTGAATTCTAGTATCCCAAAGTCATTGGCAACATAATACACCATGGAGTATTAGTTGATAACCTTCATGATGATATGACTGATTGGGACTATAGCTTGTTTACAGTGCCCAACATTAAGACAGTATCATGCTGCCTACTGCCAGCTTGGAAAAGGATCAAAATCTAAAACTTGAAGTACGGTTTCTACCGAATGCATGGTGCTTTCACAACATTCAAGAGCTGAAATTCCTAAGCGGAGCCGTTGTAACCTGGAGATCATCTGCACTTGCTCTCAGAGGTGGGGTATAGTTCCCTTCTCATCAAGGGTGAGCTGTGCACAGCGGCTTCCTTTCAAACAGTACCATATGAGAAGGGGGAGAGTCCACTGAACACTGGAGAAACCTCCTAAATCCATCCTCAGCTGGGTAATCAAGGGTAACACGAACAGTGTTAAGTTGTGGTCAGGGCATTGTACCCTTAAAATGATAAGATGAGGATGGCACTTTATTTAGCTCTGTGAACTTCCTCCCTCCAACTCCAGTCTGATCATACGGAAAACTAGATAAACTCCAGTTAACAGACATTCTACCAACAGAAAAAAGACATCAGCTGAAAACTAGGAAGACATGGATAAGTTACTGACTTTAGTTGACAATAATGTAGCCAGATTGGTTCATTAATTGTGACAAATGGATCATATTAATGTAAGCTAGTAATAACAGAGAAATGGGCTTGGGGTATTTGAGAACCCTGTGTTATCTTGTTATCTGTGCAAGTTTTCTGTACATCTAAGGTTTTCTTTTCTAAAAAATTATTATGTATTTATTTGAGAGAGAGTTACAGAGAGAGTGAGAAACAGACAGAAAGGTCTTCCATCTGCTGGTTTGCTCCCCAAATGGCCACAATGGCCTAAGCAGGGCGGATCCGAAGCAAGAAGCCAGGAGCTTCTTTTGGGTTTCCTTTGAAGGTGCAGGGACCCAAGGACTTGAGCTTCTTTTTTTTTTTCTCTTTCTTATGTTTACACAAGTTGAAAATGATATTTATAGCATCTTCTAAATTTTGTTGGGCCATCTTCTACTGCTTTCCCAGGCCATAGCAGTGAGTTGGATCAGAAGAGGAGCAATGAGGACACTAACTGGGGCCCATATGGGATGCGGGCACTGCAGGTGGAGGCTTAGCCTATTACGTCACAGTGTCAGTCCCAAATCTAAGGTTTATTAAAACAAAAAGTTTACTTAAAAATTACATTGAGATATTATTTTTCATTTTTTAGATTACTGGCAAAAATTGCAATTGGAAAAATGCTTAACAAGGCAGTAATGGTCAACTTCTAGCTGTCCTGCCTGCCCACTATGCCCCTGCAGTGTGTCCAATAAATCTAGCTCTGCTCACTCAAAACAAAAAACAAAAAAACAGGCCGGCGCCCAATAGGCTAATCTTCCGCCTGTGGCGCTGGCACACCGGGTTCTAGTCCCGGTCTGGGCGCTGGATTCTGTCCCGGTTGCCCCTCTTCCAGTCCAGCTCTCTGCTGTGGCCAGGGAGTGCAGTGGAGGATGGCCCAAGTGCTTGGGCCCTGCAGCCGCATGGGAGACCAGGAGAAGCACCCTGGCTCCTGCCTTCGGATTGGCGCGGTGCGCCAGCTGCAGCGCGCCGCCATAGCAGACATTGGAGGGTGAACCAATGGTAAAGGAAGACCTTTCTTTCTGTCTCTCTCTCTCTCTTACTGTCCACTCTGCCTGTCAAAAAAAAAAAAAAAAAAAAAGGCAGAAAAACAACAACAACACACCTTAAGTTCTGTCAATGAAGTTAAGTGTGAAACAGGTACTTGTATTACACTGTTGTAGAAATGCAAATTGACAGAATGCCTATGGAAGAGATTTTTTTGCAATATCTGGCAAAATTGCAAATGATTTACTATTTGACCATCTATAAAAATATGCTGTAAAGGGGCGGGCACTGTAGTGTAGGTTAAGCCACTGCCTGCACTGTTGGCATCTCATATGGGCCCCAATTTGAATCCCAGCTGCTTCACTTCTGATCCAGCTCCCTGATAAAGGCATGAGAAAGCAGCAAGGATGGCCCCAGTATTTGGGCACCTGCACCCACATGAGAGACCCAGAGGAAGCTCCTGGCTCCTGGCTTTGACCTGGTCCGACCCCAGCCGTTGTGGCTATCTAGGGAGTGAACCAGTGAACGGAAGATTTCCTGTCTTTCCCTCTCTCTAACTCTGTCTTTCAAATAAATAAATAAACCTTAAAAAAAAAAAAAAAGATGCCAGTTAGGATGCACCCCTGCTCCAGCTCCTGCTCCAGCTTCCTGCTAATGCAGACCCTGGAAGGCAGCAATGATGGCATAAGCAACTGGGTTCCTGCCACCGAGTAGTGGGTACCAAAAGTTCCGTGCAAATTTACAGGAGAAAATTAATAACTGTATATATTTTTTCTTCCATATGAAAGAAATACCACCATTGTTCCCCACTATTCAGTTGTAACTGTAGACCAGTTCAGTCTGCCTCTTGGAAATTCAGCGTCATCCATTGTGCAGCATAAAAACCTGCGGTGATTGGCGTGGCTAGCATCACAGGTGAAACAGCAGCGCTAACCACGACCCAGCTCCAGCTGAGGCTGGAGAGGAATGGCAGCAGCAGCATGGGAAGATGAAGGAAAGGCAGAAGCGTGGCCGAGAGTGACGGTCTAGCCTCTGGTGGCAATATAAAGGAGCTTCACAAGGCTCACAGAAAATACACATCATCTTTTAGTTCAGTTTTCCATGGAATTCTGACAACTCTGTGTACTAACAATGTAACTGCCATGAACTAAAGTAGGAACTTTACATGCACTGTCTCATTTCCATCTTCCCAGAATCTTTCAAGCAGCTTTGATTAAACCCACTGTGTAGAGATGAGCAAACAGGGTTAGAGAGGCTTGGTAACTAACCCAGGAGCCCACAATCAGGATTCAGAACCAGGACAGTCTGGCTCCAAGGCCAATACTGCCTTTCTTTCTTTATTAAAAAAAAAAAAAAAGGATAAAATCAAATACAGGTTACTAAAGATTTTAAAGCTGAGTATCTGATATTACTGCTACAACTATGACCTTTTCAATTCTGTGCCTCACCAAACTCCCACCAGGTGGTTCACTTACACTGATGGCTCTTGAAATGCTAACAGTATTAGTTGGTAATTGATTGCATACTGTCCTAGTAGATAATATTGACAAGTCACATATCTTTAAGGATACCTTCACCTCTAAAATACCTTCAAAACTGGGCCGGCATTGTGGCACAGCAGATAAAGCTGATGATGGCTGGTTTGAGTCCCAGGAGCTCCGCTTCTGATCCAGCTCCAGGCTAATGGCCTGGGAGAGCAGCAGAAGATGGCCCAAGTGCTTGGACCCCTGCCACCCAAATGGGAGGTTTGTAGGGAGTTCCAGGTTCCTGTCTTCAGCCTGGGCCCCTCGGCCATTTGGAGAGTGAGCCAGTAGATGAAAGATCTCTCTCTGTGTCTCCCTCTCTCTGTGTCACTTTGCCTTTCAAATAAATAAAATATTATTAATAAAACAAAATAAAATACCTTGAAACCCATTTCCTTCCTTTGCGTGCTTAGGCACAAGGTAAAATGGCTTTTGTCTTAGTCGCTTCCTAGTGTCTGAACCAAGCCAGAGTTTGATGGGCAGGCCTTTCAGGGTGCTAGCAGGCCAGCTACTGTTTGATTCCAAAGCCAGGATTATATCCACAGATATTTCTCGAGGTTTTTTAATAACAAGGGTTACAGCAGGACTTCCTCTTCTCTTCCTCTCCACGGCAACATCTGTATATGTTTAAACATATAAAAGGGAAGGAAGGGCTGATCAATCTTAGTTTCTCTGGAAATACAGAGGAATGAATACAATTAGAATACCTCCCACCTTTCAAAGGCCACCCCTGCACGTGGTCTCTGGATCCCTTCTCCATTCGCCTCCTCAAGCACCATGCTCTCAGTTGTTCCCTCTCCACCTCAGCCATGCCTCCCTCCCTCGTGGGTCATCCTTACACTCATACAAAGGACAACAGAGTCTCTCACTCTGTGTAGACCTCCCTGCGATCCTACCGCTTCCTCCTCCTCACACTCTTAACCACAGCTTTCGAGAGTGGCCTAGACAGGCTGCTTCCCTGCATCCTTGCCCTTTCACCTCTCTGTGTTCATCACCCACTGAAACTACTTTTGTCAAAGTCACCAATCCCACAAAACCAGAGAAGAAACCCATTGGCTTTCTGGCTGTCGGCAGCATCCTATATACCAACCACTCCTTCTGCACTCATATTGCCCTTTCGCTCATTCTCTTCTCCCCAGCCTGTAACCGCCTAACATTTCAATTCTCTACCCTCACTCCTGTCCCCAGCACTACTGATCCTTCCCACTTTGTTGTACTTTTTATCGCAGTACTTACTACTTTGTAGTATACTACAAAGCATTGTAGTATTCCCATTTGTTATTCATTGCACATCTATGCTTTCAAGATTATGAGCTACAGAAGGGTAGAGGCCATCATCTACCTGCTCACTAATGTATCCTGAACACCTAGAACACCTGCACATCATGGAATCAATGAGTGCAGTTTAGATTGATTGGGTTAATCTGCATTGTCTGCTTCGGGAGTCTCATCCCTTACCAATGCCACCTACCTGTTGATGATATCTGTTTGTTTGCTTGTTTGTTTTGTAAGATTTATTTATTTATTTATTTGAAAGGCAGAGTAAGAGAGAGATTTAGAGATAACTTCCATCCACTGATTCACTCCCTAAAAGGTTGCCAACAGTCAGGGTTGGGTTGAGATAGGCTGAAGCCAGGAGCCAGGAACTCCATTAGGGTCTCCCACATGGGTAACAGCAACCCATGTATGTGGGCCATCTTCTGCTGCCTTTCCCATCTCTTACATTAGCCAGGAGCTAGACTGAAGTCGAGTAGTTGGGACTTGAATTGGCACTCCAGTATGGGATGCAGACAGTTCAAGAGGTGGCTTAACCTGCTGTGCCAAAATACTCCCATTGATGACTTCTGAATGTCTACTTACATCCAAATGTATTCTCTGCACTCCAAACCCCCGCCCAGCTGCGTACTTTACACATCTGCTTTGACATGTCACAGAAATCTCTAAATCCAAACTCTTAATCCTTACCCCAAAATAGTTTCTTCTTCAGTCCTTTCTGTTTTAGAGAACAGCACAATCAGTCTGCCCAGGAGCTCAAGTCACAAAGCCAGAAGGCATCTTGATCCAATCCTCCCAGCCCCTACACAAGTACTGCCTCTGCTTGGGTCCGTCTGCTTCTCTCCATCCCCAGCCCTCAACCCGTCTCAGCTAAGCCACCACCATCTCTCATCTCAACTACAGTATTTTCCTTTTGAACTTCCCTATTTGCCTTCTTATAATATCTTTTCCACAGAAACCAAGAACAGAATACAACACCAATAATTACTCCCTTCTCAATGAACACAGAATAAAATCTGAATTCCCAGGAGTTACAAGTCTTAATGGATCCAGCTCCTGGCTACTTCCTCAACTTCATTTCCTGTCACATGTCCCCTTGTCCTTTTGTTCCTTGATCTTCCCAAGCTCTTCTCTACCTCGGGGTCTTGCTCCACCACCCTACACCACCCCTACTGCTATCTGTTCTCCCGGTTCTTTCCCTGCAGGGCACTCTTGGTGTTACATGATCTCTACACTTGGTAGAGACACAGGTTCTGAGCTTCAGGAGCAGATAGGAACCTTATCCAGGCACACTTACGGAGGGGCACAGGCAGCAGTTCAGTGAATATTCAGTGAAGACTGAACTTTTGCCACTCAACGCTTGGGAAGAACACCAAGAAGATGCAGTAGGCTAAATCCGTGAGCTAACAGCTGCTTCTAGAAGGAAGTGGTAGTCAACAGTGTGGGGTAGGGAGGCTGAGTGTTCACTGGTAATTAGTAAGCCACTTTAGACCTTTGAGATCTACACTTACAGGAAAAGAAAAAGAAAAAAAGAACCCACACTCAAAACCTTACCTTCAATGCTTTTAATTTCTTCCATAATGATTTTCCTAAACTTTGACAGCATCTTAGAGGCAGATAATAATTCATTTTCTAAAAACTGATTTAGAGGACTTCCTTTGGGATTTCTTTTAAACTTCACAAAGTAATGAGCACCACTGTTGCAATATTCTTCCAGCTGAATTCTGGGGACTTCCAGTTTAAACATGACATCAAACTCATCAGGAGCAGAAATCTAAAAAACAGTAAAAATAACACTGAAATGTTTGATTGTAAATATTTTCTAGGCAATTGCAATTCTTTTTGCTGAAATTTCCAATTAAAACTTTACAGTAAAAAAACAAGGTTCCTAATATTTATACCATCTGGAAGTGGGAAGTGTGGAGCTGGGAGCAGGTTGAAGAATATTACTGGTTTTAGTTTGCAGGGTCTACACTCAAGTTTTTTTTTTTCTTTTTTATCATTAACAAGCATTATTTTTATAATAAAATTATATAAAATTATGTAAGTTTTTAATATCCATCCAGGGACAGGCATTTGGCCCAATGAGTAAGACACTGCTTAGGACACTCCTTGTTTGAAAAGTAAGTCAGCTAGGTTTGTGAATGGAAATGTAATGCTCAAGTCATTTTGCTTTAAAAGGTTGTAACCGAGCCACCTGTGACACCAGCATCCCACATGAGCACTAGATTTGTGTCCTGGCTGTCCCACTTTCAATCCAGCTCCTGCTAATGGCCCGGGAGGGCAGCAGAGGATGGCCCAAGTGCTTGGGCCCCTGCACCCGCATGGGAGACCAGGAGGAAGCACCCAGCTCCTAGCTTCAGATCGGCACAGCGCCGGCCATAGTGGGCATTAGGGGGTGAACCAACGGAAGGAAGACCTTTCTCTCTGTCTCTCTCTCTCACTGTCTATAACTCTCTCTGTCTCTGTCTCTTTCTCACTATCTTACTCTGCCTGGCAAAAAAAAAAAAAAAAAGACCACTAATAACATTATCTTTCCTTTGGATCCTCCATATTATTGAACTGAATTGTTATTTACGTAACAAGAATCATGTGCAACATATAGGATGATGAAAGTCTGGCTCACTTAGCTTTCAAGAAATTTTCATGGGTGTGCATTTGGTATGGTGGTTAAGAAGCTGCTCGGGACGCCTGCATCCTACGTCAGAGTTCCTGGCTTTGAGTCCTAGCTCTGCCCCTGATTTCACGTTCCTGCTAATACACACCCTGGGAGGCAACAGGTGATGGCTCAATTACTTGGCTCCCTGTCACCTATGTGGGAGACCTGGATTGAGTTCTCTGGCTGTTGCAGGCATTTGGGAAGTAAACTAGCAGATGGGAAATCAATGTTTCTCTCTGACTCTCTGTATTTCAAACAAACAAAACAAAGCAAATTTAGATGGAATTATAAGAGTGATCATCAGTCCTAAAAGAGTATAAGATCCAAATATTGTCTCTTCCATGGCGCCTTGGTGACCATCAACTGCTTTGAAATGAAGCTGAACATCTCCTTCCCAGCCAGTGGCTGCCAGAAACTCATGGAAGTGAATGATCAACGTGAACTTTATGCTTCTTATGAGAAGCATATGGATACAGAAGTTGCTGCCGATGCTCTAGGTGAAGAATGGAAAGGTTACATGGTCCAAATCAGCTGTGGGAATGACAAAGTTTTCCCATGAAGCAAGATGTCTTGATGTCTGCCTACTGTTGAGTAAGGGGCTTTCTTGTTAGAGATCAAGGAGAACTGAAGAAAGAAAGCAAAACCACAGTGCCTCACCTCCTGGGTCCAAAAAGAGCCTGCAAAATCTGCAAACTTGTCAATCTCTCTAAAGAAGATGACGCACGCCAGTGTGTTGTAAGAAAGCCCTTAGATGAAGAAGGTAAGAAACCCAGGACCAAAGCACCCAAGATTCAGCATCTAGTTATTATCCCACAACTCAAACGCTGGCATATTGCTCTGGAGAAGCAGCGTAGTAAGAATA
Organism: Oryctolagus cuniculus; assembly: GCF_051225735.1. Classification (NCBI taxonomy): domain Eukaryota; kingdom Metazoa; phylum Chordata; class Mammalia; order Lagomorpha; family Leporidae; genus Oryctolagus; species Oryctolagus cuniculus. Next base: position 98,953,973 of record NC_142871.1, on the reverse strand, counting down.
AGGAAGAGGCTGTAGATTATGCTAAACTTTTGGCCAGGAGAATGAAAGAGGCCGAAAACAAACAAACAAAAAAAAACACCAGAACAGATTGCTAAGAGAAGTAGGCTACCTTTTCTGAGAGTGGCTACTTCTAAATCTGAGTCCAGCCAGAAATAATATTTATTAACAACAAAAAATGATTGGAGTTAAAAAAAATGCAAATATCAATATGTACACTGCCGCCGGTGCTGCAGCTCACTAGGCTAATCCTCCGCCTTGCAGCGCCAGCACACCGGGTTCTAGTCCCCTCTTCCAGGCCAGCTCTCTGCTGTGGCCAGGGAGTGCAGTGGAGGATGGCCCAAGTACCTGGGCCCTGCACCCCATGGGAGACCAGGATAAGTACCTGGCTCCTGCCATTGGATCAGCACGGTGCGCCGGCCGCAGCGCGCCGGCCGTGGCGGCCATTGGAGGGTGAACCAACAGCAAAGGAAGACCTTTCTCTCTGTCTCTCTCTCTCTCACTGTCCACTCTGCCTGTAAAAAAAAAAAAAAGTACACTGCCTTTGACAACAAATATCACTGAATCTATCCCCAACAAAATGCATAGCTGAAGTGTGTACAGAATTGTATAAAACATTCTTTGATAATGGAACTTACAATCTAACTGAAAAGCGAAAACAAGGGACTGGTGTTGTAGCATAGTGGTTGAAGCTGCTGCCTATGAAACTGGCAGGCCATATGGGCGCCAATTTGATTCCTGGCTGCTCTACTTCCAATCCAACTCTCTGCTATGGCCTGGGAAAGCAGTGGAAGATGGCCCAGGTCCTTGGGACCCTGCTCCCCCATGGAAGACTTAGAAAAAGCTTCTGGCTTTGGCCTGGTCGAGTCCTGATCATTGAGCCAAATGCCTGCCCCTTCTTTCTTCTTTAACCTACTCATTCCCTGCCTTGAATGCTTACTATGTGATAAGGCTTAGAAATTCAGAGGTGCATAATATTCAGCCAGCTCTAAAGAATTTATAATCCTGAGGGCGCCTGCAGTGCCAGCATCCTATGTGGGTACCGGTTCGAGTCCTGGCTGCTCCACTTCCAATCTAGCTCTTTGCTATGGCCTGGGAAAGCAGTGGAAGATGGTCCAAGTCCTTGGGCCCGTGCACCCTCATGGGAGACCCAGAAGAAGCTCCTGGCTCCTGGCTTTGGATCAGCACAGCTCCGGCCATTGCGGCCAATTGGGGAATGAACCAGCAGATGGAAGACCTTTCTCTTTCTCTCTCTGCCTCTGTTTCTCTGTAACTGCCCTTCAAATAAATAAATAAATAAATAAATATTTTATAAAAAAGAGTTTATAATCCTAAACTCCTAAATCTAGAGTTTTACTATCATCCCCCTTCTGGAAGAACACAGTTAGCTGAATAAAGCCAGTATGTAACTCTAAAATAAGTTACTATGATCTAACAAATATAAGCAATCCATCTCTGTTCATAGTGTGTAGCCCCGCACTCAGAAAACTGAAAGACTAGGCCAAACCTAACCAGGGCAATTTGTCACTGGTCAGGAAATAAACTCTAGTGAGGAGTTTGTTTCTCTGCTCCTAAACCTTCCATTCACACAAACACAAATCACTTTAGTGACTCAACCGCCCACAGACAAATGGAGCATTGGAGGACACACTTAACAGCAACTACATCAGATGTGTATTTAGGAAGTACGTCTTTCAGTACCTCCAGGAGATTGCTCTTAAATTTTTAAGACATCACTCACTGTGGGCTTCTGATGATATTGTACAAAAAACAGAAGAAAGAATGGAGGTTGGGTGTGGCAGGAGGATTTAAGATATTTTTCCTACGGGGTAAATAGCCTCCTCATGGGAAAAATTCTGTTAGATATGCCGATTTGTGGAATTTTTCTCAGATCAAATTATCCACGTTGAGAGTCACCTTGGGCCCTCAGATTGCTATCACCACGCATAGCACTGTTATGCTGAGTACATGTCTACTTTCCTGTTGTTTTTTCAATTTTTAAAGTCATTTTTATTATGTCACATAACCATAAATATTCTTTCTGGTCCAGTGGTGATTTGTTCATCTTTATGCCCATAGCATACTAAAAAAATTACAACATTTCAATGACTTAACATCAAGACAAAAAAAGAGATACATTAATTCAAAATTCCCTTAATGATTTTATCCCTCTAACTTATACATGATTTTAAGGTAAATTTTGTATACATACATAACTGTAATATATATGTATGTTGTATATTATTAGTTTTATATTATATTGGTAATATTGACATATTTACAATATCAGTTTTTATGTTCACTAATGTGGTACACTTATATACTTATTTGGGCCTTATTCAGTTTTAATTAATTAATTTATATTTTAAGGAATACAAATTTCATATGTACAACTTTAAGAATATAGTTATTCTTCCCACCCTCCCTTCCCTCCCACCCACACTCCCACCCCTCCTCCTCCTCCCTCTCCCCTTCCCAGTCCCACTCTCCATTAAGATTCATTTTCAATTAACTTCGTACACTGAAGGACAACTCTATACCAAGTAAAAGTTTCAACAAGTTGCACACACACACACACACAAAAGCTTGAGAACATCTGTACATTTAAACTGCCCCAACCATCAGTGTCTTGAGAGTAGCCGGCAATCAATGCGGATCGGTTCTGTGGTGGTCCGGTGTGCAGGTGGATAAAAGAACAAACTGTCGATTTACCTGGAGCTCTCAGAACAAGAATCTGAGTTACTTCGGGGAATGGGGGGTCGGGGGGAAAGGCGGAATGACAGATCGCGAGCTGGGGCGGTGGGGAACGCGCTTCCGGGAGTCGGCAAGGATGAGTGTGGGAGTCCGGCCCCGAAAGGCCGGCGCTGCGCTGCTCACTCACCTTCACGCGCTCGTAGTAGCTGCCGGTGTGCAGCAGCGCGACGTCTTTAAACTCCCATTCGAGGTTTTGCAGTCTCTGCAACAGGCGGTCCACGACCTTGTTCACGATCGCCGCCGCATCCGAGATTTCCTGGCGTTTCAGCTTTAATTTCTCCAGCACCTCCCGGGGCTTCCAGCCGCCCGGCGCCGCCTGGCTCCGGCTAAGAGTCGGGGTCTGAATCGACGCGCCGGGTCGGGGCACCTCGTGGGACCCGGACGGAGGACTCTGCTCGCGAGCGGAGCGCTCACCCGCCTTGCGGCGAGATCCTGCCCTGGAAACCGGCGGCGCTGGGGCCGCCGGAGGCTCCGGCCCCTCCGCGGGGACCACCTGTGCCTGTACCCGGACGGCGGTGGCAGCGACCGGGGGCGCGGCGGCCTCCGCGCGCGGGGCTGCCTTCTTGGAGCAGGCTCTTAGCGCGCGGCCCTTCGGTCCCTTCTCCCCGGCCGGACCGCAGCTCCCCGCCTGGGGCAGGGGCGCCCTGCGGGCCACGGGAGAGTCGTTGAGCTCTGACAGGGCGTCGCTCACACCCTGCGCCGAAACCTTGGCGGCGGCGGCCCCGGCCTTCGAAGATACCCGCGTCTTCTTTCCGGCCCGGGGATCCATGACTGGCGCTCTCTGCTCCCGGAATGAAGAACTCGGGAAAGAACCGCGGGAGGAGGAACCAGCTGAGGCGTCTGGAAATGAAACTTAAATTTATCTGGCGGGAACGCAGCGTCTGCGGCTTGGGAGCAGGCCCAGATGAGGAAGTGAGGCAGGAGGCCGTCGGATGCCCTGCCGGTGTCGGGAAAGGGCGGGCCGCAGCCACCCTGTGGTGCTAGATTTCTCACGCTCCGGGGCAATCCGTGCCACTGGCTCGGGGACTGCAGAGTGTAACCAGAGGGACCTAGAACACGCTCTCCAAACACATGTCCTAACATACTGCCTACAATTATTTTGAAAACCTACACATTCTTGCACTTTTGAAGTTGACAGAGGAACTTTTTTAAAAAGACGTGCTGATTGATTTACTTATTTGAAAGCCCGAGTTATATATAGAGAGAAACACAAAGAGAAAGATCTTCCATCGGCAGGTTCACTCCCCAGATGGCGGCAATGGCGGAGTCGGAAGCCGGGGCCAGGGCCCAGGGGCCGGGAGCTTCATCCAGACCATCTTCTGCCGCTTTTCCCAGGCCATTGGCAGGGAGTTGGATAAGTGGAGCAACCCTACGCGAACAGGTGCTGCTGCGTGCCACAAGGCAGGCTGGAGAAACTCCAAGGTCAGCTTAAGTAAGAGTTTTTGTTATTGTTAATGGAAAATAGAAAACACCAAACCTTTAGAAAATGGAATGAGATGAGTAAACATTTCATTTTATTTATTTTTAAAAAGCCATACAAAATCTTAAAGAAATGTTAAAGTTCCTGTCAATGAGTTTTTTTTTTTTTTAATTTAAAGATATATTTTATCTATTCGAATTGCAGAGTTACAAAGAAAGAGAGATCTTCCATCCTCTGGTTCACTCCCCAAGTGCCTGCAACAGCTGGGGCTGGGCCTGGAGCTTCCTCCAGGTCTCCTACGGTGCAGGGGTCCAAGGACATAGGCCATCCTCAGCTGCTTTCCCACGTGCACCCGCAGGGAACTGGATGGGAAGTGGAGCCGCAGGGACTTCAACGGGTGCTGGTATGGGATGCCAGCACTGTAGGCAGTGGCTTAACCCACTGAGTTTTATCCATCAGTTCTCTAACACCCTTCAAAAAAAGGCACTTGATTTTGAATGATCCATACTGCAATGGCAATTGTGATTCCAGAGTATCTCAGTGCAGGCTTGTAAATTTGTATTTCAAAGCCAAGCCACTCCCTCTGCAGATAGATCTACTTGAAACCCCCTGGGTTTACCATTTTGACTATTTTTAAAGATTTATTTATTCATTTGAAAGTCAGAGTTACACGGGGGGGGGGGGGGGGGGGGTCTTCCATCCGATGGTTCACTCCCCATTTGGCCACAACAGCTGGAGCTGTGCCGATCTGAAGCCAGGAGCCAGGCGTTTTCTTCCCGGTCTTCCACACAGGTGCAGGGGCCCAAGGACTTGAGCCATCCCCTACTGCTTTCCCAGGCTATAGCAGAGAGCTGGATCAGAAGTGGAGCAGCTGGATCTTGAACCAGCGCCCATATGGGATGCCAGCACTTCAGGCCAGGGCATTAATCCACTGCGCCACAGCTGGCCCACAGCTCTGTCCCCTGATTTCAACCATTTTTAAGTGTACAGGGGCAGGCACTTGGCCTACTGGTTAAGACACCAGTTTTCCACATATGGCTGCTTAGTGTCAAAGCCAGGCCAGCTGCTGACTCCATCTTCCTAATGCACACCCTGGGAGGCTGTGGTGACAGTTCAAGTGAATTGGGTTCCTGCCACCCTGCTTTGAGTCCCCTGTTCCAGTTTCTGAATGCCCGGCCCCAACCATTGGAGGCACTGGGGGAGTGAACTAGCAGGTAGGAGATCTGTCTTTCTGCCTCTCAAGTAAATAAGTATTTTTTTAAGTGTATAGTTCAGTGACTAGTGCATTACCAGTGATATGCAACCATCATTGTCATCCATTTTCAGGACTCTTCATCTTGTAACACTGAAAATCTGTAACCATTCAATAAGAACTCCATTCTGTTTCCTCAGCTCACTGCAACTATCATTCTACTGTCTGTGATTTTTGATTACTCTAAGTACTTTGGGTCAGTGGAATCATACAGTATTTTTCTTTCTGATGAATGGCCTATTTTATTCAGTTGAGGTTCATCCATGTTGTAGCATAAGTGAGAATTTTACTCCTCTTAAAGGTTGAATAATATTCTACTATATATCTATATTTTATTTATCTCTTCATCTGTCAATAGACAAAAGTGCCTTGATTATTTTAAGATTTATTTTATTTATTTATTTGAAAAACAGAGTTACAGAGAGAAAGAGAGAGAGGTCTTCCATCTGCTGGTTCACTCCCCAAATGGAGCTTAGCCGATCCAAAGCCAAAAGCCAGGAGCTTCTCCCAGGACTCCAGGAATTTCTGGGTCTTGCATGTGGGTTCAGGGCCCCAAGCACTTGAGCCGATCTCAGCTGCTTTCCCAGGCGCATTAGCAAGGAGCTGGATTGGAATTGGAACAGCCAGAACTCGAACCCAAACCCATAGGGGATACTGGCACTGCAGGCTAGGGCTTTAACCTGCTAAGCCACAGTGCCAAGCCCCTGGAACATTTTTTAAATTATAGAGCACTGCAAACAGAGGCTGTCTATATAATTGTCTATGCCATAGCACCAACCCCTGAAGTTGGTGTTTTGATACACCCTTCTTTTTGGTCCAAGAAGATTTATAACACTCCGGAGGGATGAGCCCTAGTTTGAATTGTGGTACCAGACAAAGATATTTCTCTCTTTTAAAAATAGATTATCATTTTCAAGTAATTAAATAAATCTTTAAAAAATAGATTATCATGTAATCAGGCCTGTTCTCAAAGAGATTAGTTTCAGGAAAGAATGAAATGGAAATTGAAATGTGAAAGTCAGTTTCCTTAAAACTGCAAGTGTGGGGCTGGCAACGTGAGGCAGCAAGTTAAGCCACTGTTTGCAGCCCCAGCATCCCATATGGGCACCAGTTCTAGTCCCGGTTGCTCCACTTCCAACCCAGCTCCCTGCTAATGTGCCTGGGAAAAGCAGCAAAGGATGGCCTAAGTCCTTGGGCCCCTGCACTCACATCGAGACCCAGATGAGGCTCCTAGCTCCTGGCTCCTGGCTTCAGCCTGGCCCAGCCCTAGTCCTTGCAGCCATTTGGAGAGTGAACAAGCAGAAGGAAGATTTCTCTCCTCTCTCTTTCTCTCTCTCTCTCTCTCTCTCTCTCTGTAACTCTGACTTTCAAATAAAATAAATAAATCTTAAAAAAAAAAAAAAAAGGCGGCATGTCCAGACCCTTAAAAAAAAAAAAAACTGAAAGAAGTACACTCTGGCCATCTTCCTGCATGCTCAGGGATATGTCTATACCATTCAGAAGACCTTTCTGTCCCATGGTTCTATTTGTTTTCTCCAAGGGCTCCAGCTGCTTGTCACAGAATCCTGTAAATGACTCTAGCTAGCTTAACACCCTTGCAGCAGCTTCCTAAGTGTTCCAAAGTCCACTAGTGTTGAGTTAACCAACAGTCTACCAGGGCAGATCAAGTACTACTACTGTTGTCCTGTCAAAAGGGGAAGAAAACTCACGCCTAGCTCAAGCCTGCTGCAGCATCTAGTAGCCAAATCACAATGAGTGGGGTTTTTTAGTTGACTCTTGATGTGGGACTTTGACATTACCTGGTAGGAAACTCAAGAAATTTGTTATTGGTATTTTAAATATTTATTTATTTTATATATTTTTTTATTTATTTGAAAGTCAGAATTACACAGAGAGAGGAGAGGCAGAGAGAGAGAGGTCTTCCATCTGCTGGTTCACTCCCCAATTGGCCGCAACGGCTGGAGCTGCGCCAATCCAAAGCCAGGAGCCAGGTGCTTCTTCCTGGTCTCCCATGTGAGTGCAGGGGCCCAAGAACTTGGACCATCTTCTACTGCTTTCCCAGGCCATAGCAGAGAGCTGGACCAGAAGTGGAGCAGTTGGGACTTGAACCGGTACACATATGGGATGCTGGCACTGCAGGTGATGGCTTTATCTAGTTGAATTTATATCTCTTTTTACATATTATGTTTCTCTCTAGTAATTCATTTAGTCACTCAACGATATATATATATATATATATATTTTTTTTTTTTCCTAATACAGAGAGAATGAGGAGAGAGATCAATCTTCTACATGCTGGTTCACTCCCCAGATGGCCACAGCAGCCAGAGCTGGGCCATTCTGAAACAGGAGCCCCCGTCTCCTCTGGGGTACAGGGACCCAAGTACTTAGGCTGTCTTCCACTGCTTTCCCAGGCACATTAGCAGGGAGCTGGATCAGAAATGGAGCACTCAGGACTTGCACTGGCACTCATATGAGATGCTGGCACTGCAAGCAAAGGCTTAACCTGCTATATACCACAGCTCCGGCCCCTCCACAAATATTTGTGTGCCTATTTTGTGCCAAGGCTCTATTCTAGACTCTTGGGATATACTGACAAGTTCCTTGTCCTCCTAGAGCTTACATTCTGTCTGGGAAAAACAGGCAATGGACGATAAACAGAATATCGTGCATAAGTAAATTATCTCATATAGCAGAAGGTGATAAGCTCTATTGAAAAAAGGAAAAGATAGTGCAAGAGAATTGAGAAATGAGGACTGATGTAGTACTAAAACACTGAGAGAATATTTGAACAAAGATTTAAGGGAAAGAGTGCCCCAGGCAAAAGGAGAGATGATGCAAAGGACGTGTGTAGTTTTTACAACACTAACTAGCGAGTGTGCCTGGAGCATGTGAAGTTTGCGTTGCTGTGTACCTTATCAGCTTCTTGCCTCTGAGCTCCAGCTGCACCCATCAGTACATGTTCTGGGGCTGGTGCCGTGGCTCATTAGGCTAATCCTCTGCCTGCGGCGCCGGCACACTGGGTTCTAGTCCCGGTTGGGGTGCTAGATTCTGTCCCAGTTGCTCCTCTTCCAGTCCAGCTCTCTACTGTGGCCCAGGAGTGCAGTGGAGGATGGCCCAAGTGCTTGGGCCCTGCACCCCATGGGAGACCAGGAGAAGCACCTGGCTCCTGACTGCGCTGGCCGTAGCAGCCACTTGGGGGGTGAACCAACAGAAAAAGGAAGACCTTTCTTTCTCTCTCTCTCTCTCTCTCTCTCTCCCTCTCTCTCTCTCTCACTGTCTAACTCTGCCTGTCCAAAAAAAAACCAACCAAAAACACACATGTTCTTGGATGAACAGCAGAGCTCCTGTAAGCATTATCCTTTAAAGTGGCCAAATGTTAAGCTTTCTCAATACAAGCTAGAGGACACTGCAGAAAGAATGGGCTCCCTGCAATTCCAGCACAGGGGAGGGAGTGGAAGAGGATTAAGAGGAGCAAAGTCAGCCTTGTGGGTTGAGAACACTTGGTAGAGTCTACTGCAGCAACAGACCTCAAAAGGGATCCTTTTGGCCATTCAGCCTTGGCTTGGCCATATCCTGTCCACAAGTCTTGTACATTGATTTCCAGGAAACCATGTACCAAGAAGTTGATCTTTCTTTTCTTTTAAAGATTTATTTATTCGAAAGTCAGAGTTATACAGAGAGAGAAGGAGAGGCAGAGAGAGAGAGAGGTCTTCCATCCACTGGTTCACTCCCCAGATGGCTGCAACAGCCAGAGCTGAGCCGATCTGAAGCCAGAAGCCAGGAGCTTCTTCCAGGTCTCTCACTCGGGTACAGGGGTACAAGGACTTGGGCCATCTTCTACTGCTTTCCCAGGCCACAGCAGAGAGCTGGATTGGAAGTGGAGCAGCCAGAATTCAAACCGGGCTCATATGGGATGTCGACACTGCAGGTGGCAGCTTTATCCACTACGCCACAGTGCCAGCCCCACACATTCTTCCTTTTGAAGCACAAAATACCATAAAGTTTGTAGAGGAAGAGGAGAGTCATTCCAGGTTGAAGGAACGGCAAACACAGAAAAGACTAGGGGAAATATTTGGAGACCAGATAATAATAAAGCACTCCTCAAAGACACCTTTCCTTTCATGATGAATTGTTTTGAGTACTTCTTCATGGGTCAACTCTGTGAAGAAGCGAGCATTCCCTGTCATCTGCCATGGCTAGATGCTCCCTGTACTCACAGCTCACTATTGTACTGCCTTATAACTGCTGTGTGCATGTCATCCAGCAGTCTGCAAATTCTTTGATCGTTCAATTGTAAAGCCAACCTTTCTCCAAATGGTGGTAAAATTGACTCCTTCCCTTGTGTTGCTTTTACCCTGGCTGAATTACCCATGCAACCATACACATCACTACGGCAGAAATTGTTTTTCTACTTCTCTTATTGCTCAAAATGAGTAGACTTCAAATTAAGTGGAGAATAAAAGGAAAAGAAAATCATTGACACTTAGAGTTATTTTCTAAAGCTATTATTTGTAAGGCCCACATATTTATTGGTAACATATACTTCATTCTTTTTTATCTTATTTCTCTTTTCTATAGTTTATAATTACAAGGGACCTTACAACTCAGGGACCTTGAGACTTTATTGCCAGCTGTTCTGCAATTTTGATAGATTGTCTCTTAACATAAAGACTGAGGTAAAGATTTACAATATGGCCGGCGCCACGGCGCAATAGGCTAATCCTCCACCTAGCGGCACTGGCACACCAGGTTCTAGTCCCGGTTGGGGCGCCGGATTCTGTCCTGGTTGCCCCTCTTCCAGGCCAGCTCTCTGCTGTGCCAGGGAAGGCAGTGGAGGATGGCCCAAGTGCTTGGGCCCTGCACCCCATGGGAGACCAGGAGAAGCACCTGGCTTCTGCCTTTGGATCAGCGCGGTGCGCCGGCCGCAGCGCACCAGCCGTGGCGGCCATTGGAGGGTGAACCAACGGCAAAAGGAAGACCTTTCTCTCTATCTCTCTCTCTCACTGTCCACTCTGCCTGTCAAAAAAAAAAAAAAAGATTTACAATATAAAGCAGTCTAACATATGACCAGTGATGATTTCCTTAACTCATAAAAAGAGTAAAGGTCTAACTCAGCAGGCTTAGGGTGTTCATATGCTGCACATTTCAAAGAAAGGCCTGGGCCTTGCCTGGCTCCTGGGAGAAAAACCTCAAAGTACTTGAAATATTCTGCCTAAACTGCACATATATATTCTATATATAACTACACCATGCATGATAGTTTATTCTCACAACGTAATATTTGGTGAGTTTTTCAGTTTGCCCTTTGAGGGGGCTGAAGCCCTGGATACCAAGGCTTAGGTAAGCTCCCCTACCTGTTCACAGTTTGTTCATATTACCATATATCATTCATAGGAAAACTAAGTTCTGCCTGTAGTCCAACACGGGCAGAGACAACTAGAATTTCATGTCTGGTCTCTCCTGGACTCTACCCAACACACTTTTTGCCTTTCCTGATTTTAATCTGTGTCCTTTCACTCTAACAAACCATCAACACAAATGTAATTGCTTTTCTGGAGTGTGTTTTTCCAGATAATCATCAAATCTGAGGACCATCTTAGGAACCCCAACACAAAAGGTAAAATGCTAACTTCAACAGAAAGAAGTGCTGTCTCCTTTTACAGTAGAAATTCACTTAGTCATTTACCTAAACTATGCCTAAATACCCCTTCTTTGGATTAAGGTCTCTATTACAAAGAGCAGGGTCTCAGCTGAAAACACATCAGGTAAAGGGATTGATGAATAGCTTTCAAATGTAAAATATATGATTTCTAATTAAAGGCTCAAGTTATAAGCTTAAAAATGGATAAATAGTATATTTTGTGGTCTTGGAAATGATCTAAGTTTGTATATATTGGCATAGAAAAATATCCGTGCTAAAGTGTTATATGAAAGAGTAGATTGGAGGCCAGTGCTGTGGCTTAGTGGGTAAAACCATCGCCTGCAGTGCCGGCATTCCATATGGGCGCTAGTTCAAGTCCTGGATGCTCCACTTCCAGCTCTCTCCTATGGCCTGGGAAAGCAGTGGAAGATGGCCCAAGATTTTGTGCCCTTGCACCCAGGTGGGAGACCCCAAAGAAGCTCCTGGCTCCTGGCTTCAGATCGGTGCAGCTTTTGCTTTTATGGCCATCTGGGAAGTAAACCAGCAGATGGAAGACCTCTCTCTGCCTCTACCTCTCTTAACTCCACCTTTCAAATAAATAAATAAATAAATCTTTTTTTAAAAAAAAGTAGATTATACAACAACATTTGTATTATGGTATTTTAATTAAAATATGGACAATATGTTCATATTTAAAGCTTAGTTAAAATTAATGCTGGCTACTATGGGGAAATAATTTTATAGACTGTTAGTGCAACCTGACAGGTTTTGGAAAAAAATTTATCAATCTATTAAAATTTAAACATTTGAGACACCCTTAACCGTAGTATTTATATTTATAGAAAGGATATCACAGGAGAGGGTGTTTGACCTAGCAGGTTTTTTTTTGTTTTGTTTTGTTTTGACAGGTAGAGTTATAGACAGTGAGAGAGAGGGACAGAGAGAGAAAGGTCTTCCTTCCATTGGTTTACTCCCCAAATGGCCACCACGGCCAGGGCTGCACCAATCCAAAGCCAGAAGCCAGGTGCCTTCACCGGGTCTCCCATGCGGGTCCCAAGCATCCGGGTCATCCTGCACTGCCCTTCTGGGCCACAGCAGAGAGCTGGACTGGAAGAGGAGCAACCGGGACTAGAACCGGGCACCCACCCATATGGGATGCTGGCACTGCAGGCGGAGGATTAACCAAGTGAGCCACGGCACTGGTACTAGGGTACTAAAATAAGATTATGTATTTTGTAATTTTAATAATCATAGCAATGAAAATGATCCACAAGATATCAATTCCAAAAAGCTGGATACTTAACCTTGAATCATCCACTTCCCCTAATTAACCATCATTAAACTTTCTTCCTTTTTTTTTTTTAAGATTTATTTATATATTTGAAAGCCAGAGTTACACAGAGAGAAGGAGAGGCAGAGAGAGAGAGAGAGAGGTCTTCCATCCAGTGGTTCACTACCCAATTGGCCGCAACGGCCGGAGCTGCGCCGATCTGGAGCCAGGAGCCAAGAGCTTCTTCCAGATCTCCCAAGAGGGTGCAGGGTCCTAAGACTTGGGCCATCTTCTACTGCTTTCCCAGGCCATAGCAGAGAGCTGGATTGGAAGTGGAGCAGCCGGCACTAGAACTGGCGCCCATCTGGGATGCCGGCGCTTCAGGCCAGGGCATTAACCCGCTGCACCACAGCGCCGGCCCTGAAACTTTCTTTCACAAATAAATCTGAATTCCTTTGGAATCCATTCCTATTTTCAGACTCTAGTTTTTACAGACACAAGTCCACGTAATTGTGCACTACAAAATTCAAACCACCTAATGAGGCAGTCATCCAATTCTTTGTTCGTGGGTAGCCAACGGACAATTAAGGTCGGGACGCCGGGGGAAGGACAAAGGATGCCCTTTAGCAGTTGCCCACAGTTCACGGCTATAAGGTAACCAATACAGGCTGCGTCAAACCCGAGAAAAAGTACACGCAGCCCGGGCTGCCTGCCCCATTCTCAGCCTCCTTTTGCCTGCAAAGTCGCACTGCACAGCCAATCAGCGGGGACGCTGGACGTAGACGCGCTACGCCGTGACATCAGACAAGATGGCTGCGCCCTGCGGCTTCTCTCTCGTGTAGACGCTCGGCCACTCGCTCATGTCAGGCTCTAAGTTAGTCTCTAGCTTGCTTCCAGAATGCTCTCCCTCCGTGGCTGTGGCCGCTGGGTAGCGGCTTCCCTCGCCAAACAACACCTTCCGTGGGCTCAGTTTAGCGCCGACAGTGCGGCGCCCCGGACTCCGCACTTCGACGTGGTAGTCATCGGCGGAGGACATGCTGGGACCGAGGCAGCCGCCGCCGCCGCTCGGTGCGGCTCCCGCACTCTGCTCCTCACGCACCGCGTGGATACGATCGGTGAGGAGAGCGGGTGGTGTGGAGGTTGGCCTAAGACGCGGGCTGCCAAGATGCCCGCTTTCCCTTGTCCGGTGCCTGATGTGGGCGACTTCTTCCCTCCCTGAGGACTGGTGAGAGTCCAGCCCCTGTGGTGTTTTTAGCTCAGATCTGTGTCTCGTAGGGATCAGGCGGGCATGAGCTGTTAGTTCTGGATCAGTCTATTCCGTGGACCCAAGATTTTGTGGCTGTTGGCAGCAGTTAGTTGTAGGGAGTTGGTGGTGGCACCTAGAAAGGGAGAAACATCAAGAGTATTCGATCGTAGCTACCTAGTTCTTTGTAGCATCTGTCTCCTACTATCTTGTCAGATGAAGAGTGAATTGGCATTATCAATCATCGTTTATTAAAACGACCGTTGTTTTTATCGGGATTTTGTGAAGCCTTTCTGAAGAAAGATGACTTTCAAATTTAAAGAAAAAAGGATTTTAAGTAGAAATGCAGTATGATCACAGCGATCACCTTCTGGAGGATTAAAAAAAATTTTTGAAATTATGTGATTTTTTTAAAAAAAATGAAGGATTTTAGGCAGAGAATATTTTACAATGACCTGAGAAATACATTAAGATAATTGCTAGTAAATATTAATTATTGTGTACTCTGCAACGGACACTGTATTAAGTGCTGTATGCATATCATCTCACTTTGCAGTAACAGAAAATTCTTATTCTACTGATTTAATAAAAAGTGAGATAATACCTGTTATCTAAAAACAAATTTGCAGGTAGATCAGCAGTAAGGGTAGCTGATTCAGCAGCCTCACAATGCCCAAGGATTCGAATTCCTGCACTCTCTTTATTATGCCACTCTTAGCTTGTCTTCAGGCTAGCTGTGCTTATGGTTGCAAGATGTCTACTTTAGTTCCGGTTGTCACATCCAGAGATTTCAGCTTTTAACCAAGAGTGTTTTCCACCCCACCTTGAATCTCTCTAAAACAAACAAGCCACCCTCTCCTTGAGACCCTTCACAGCTCTCCCCTCTTGACTTACTGCCATTAAACCAGACACTGGCAAGTAGGCACAGGATTACAGGGATTACTTTATACCAATGAAAGGCGTATCCCAAAACTGAGTTATGGGAGTGTTTACTTAAATAAAATTATTATTCCATTTCAAAAGGAAGGGGAAAATCTACAGCTGTTAACTCTGTTTTTATAGTAGGAAAACTGAAAGAAAGGTAACTTGCTAAAACCACAGTGTTAGTAAGTAGTAGATTTAGAAATTGAGCCAAATCTCTTTCATTCACTCCTCATAATCACACACTCCATACTCATGGTTACAGCACTATTCAGCTTCCCTGTGGAGACCATAATGACTTTTGGAGGGCTTAATAGTGGCTGAGGTAGATGTGCCGATGTTGGCACAACTTCCCACTTCGCCATAAAAACCTTGAGGTAGTGCTGGGTCCTTGGCACAGCAGTTAAGATGCCTCTTGAGACAGCTTCATCTCACACCAGAGTGTCTAGGTTCAAGTCCTGGCTCTGCCTCTGATTCCAGCTTCCTTCTAATGTGCATCCTGGGAGGCAGCAGGTGATGGATTGCTCAGGGATTAGGTCCCTGCCAATCACATGGGAGACCTGGGTAGACCTAGTCCAGCCAGCCCTAGCTGTTGAAGGCCTTCGCAGAGTGAATCAACAGACAGTAGATCTCCACTGCCTGTCTCTTTGCCTCTCTGTCTTTCAAATAAATTTTAAAAATATTTGCGGTAACATATGAGTTTAGTCTCCAAATAAGACTGGGTAAAATTAAAAGCAAGGTATAAAACAGCTTTGACTTTCAAGAAATTTATAATTTATTTGTATAAAATAAGAGTGAAAGGAAAATAGCAAATGGCACTTGTGAAAGACATGATTGTAGCAAAGAATGAGTGCCAAAGGACCTTATGTTGTTGTTGTTTTTAAATTTCATTTAGTACTTTTCTTTTTAAATTTATTTGACAGGTAGAGTTACAGACAGTGAGAGAGAAACAGAGAGAAAGGTCTTCCTTCCATTGGTTCACTCTCCAAATGACTGCAATGGACAGAGCTGCACCAATCTGAAGCTAAGAGCCAGGTGCTTCTTCCTGGTCTTCCACGTGGGTGCAGGCACCCAATCCCTTGGGCCATCCTCCACTGCCTTCAGGGGCCACAGCAGAGAGCTGGACTGGAAGAGGAGCAGCTGGGACTAGAACCTGGTGCCCACATGGGATGCCGGCACCACAGGTGGAGGATTAACCAAGTGAGCCACGGCAACGGCCCCTATTTTTGTTGTTGTTCAGATTTATTTATTCATTTGAAAGGTGGGGAGCCGGCGCTGTGGTACAGCAGGTTAAAGCCCTGACCTGAAGTGCAACATCCCATATGGGTGCCGGTTCTAGCCCCAGCCGCTCTTCTTCCGATCTAGCCCTCTGCTATGGCCTGGGAAAGCAGTAGAAGATGGTCCAAGTCCTTGGGTCCCTGCACCCACATGGGAGACCCAGAAGAAGCTCCTGCCTCCTGGTTCCAGATCAGTGCAGCTCTGGCTGTTGCGGCCATCTGGGGAGTGAACGAGCTGATGGAAGACCTCTCTCTGTCTTTACCTCTCTCTATAACTCTTTCAAATAAATAAAAAAATAAATCTTAAAAAAAAAAAAAAAAAAAAGGTAGAATTACAGAGAGGCAGAGAGAGAGAGGCCTTCCATCTGCTGACTCACTCCCCAAATGGCTGCAACGGCTGCAGCACCAGCTCCAGGGACTTTTTAAAAGCATTCTTTTTTTTTTTTTTTTTGACAGGCAGAGTGGACAGTGAGAGAGAGAGACAGAGAGAAAGGTCTTCCTTTGCCGTTGGTTCACCCTCCAATGGCCGCCGCTGCAGCCGGCGCACCGCGCTGATCCGATGGCAGGAGCCAGGAGCCAGGTGCTTTTCCTGGTCTCCCATGGGGTGCAGGGCCCAAGCACCTGGGCCATCCTCCACTGCACTCCCTGGCCATAGCAGAGAGCTGGCCTGGAAGAGGGGCAACCGGGACAGAATCCGGCGCCCCGACCGGGACTAGAACCCGGTGTGCTGGCGCCGCAAGGTGGAGGATTAGCCTATTGAGCCACGGCGCCGGCTTAAAAGCATTCTTGAGGGCTCCATTGCCTTCCTGGACCACAGAGAGAGCTGGACTGGAAGAGGAGCAACCAGGACTAGAACCCAGTGCCCACATGGGATGCCGGTGCCGCTGGCAGAGGATTAACCAAGTGAGCCACGGTGCCGGCCCCCCCCACCTTCTTTTTTATAGAAAGCTTTTATTTAATAAATATAAATTTCATAAGAACAACTTTTGGGTTATAGCACTTCTTCCCCCCATACCTGCCCTCCCACCCCCAAACCATCCCACCTCCTACTCTCTTTAAAAAAAAAAAAAAAAAAAAAAGTGTGCTTGATTTAGGGAGGGTTCATGAGGTAAGAATTGTACTTTTTTTTTTTTTTTTTTTTGATAGACAGAGTGGACAGTGAGAGACAGGAGACAGAGAAAGGTCTTCCTTTGCCGTTGGTTCACCCTCCAATGGCCGCCGCGGCCGGCGCACCGCACTGATCCGATGGCAGGAGCCAGGAGCCAGGTGCTTTTCCTGGTCTCCCATGGGGTGCAGGGCCCAAGCACCTGGGCCATCCTCCACTGCACTCCCTGGCCACAGCAGAGAGCTGGCCTGGAAGAGGGGCAACCGGGACTAGAACCCGGGGTGCCGGCGCCGCAAGGTGGAGGATTAGCCTAGTGAGCTGCGGCGCCAGCTCAGGAATTCTACATTTTAAAGTAAAAGCCAAACGAAACAGTAAAAAATACACATCAAGGAAAATATTCAAAAGGAAATTCAGACAAGAACTGGCGCGTTCAAGGTGGCAATGCCATAGACAGGAATTCAGGTGGTGATTTGTCTTCAGGATGCCCTGGACAACTCCTGTATCCCATTGATACTTTGGAATTTTCTTTGTAGTATATGTTTCAAGTTTCCTGTCATTTTGTAATATGAGATGATTCTAGTTAAATATTTTCATATTAAACACCCACTATTTGCAAGGTGCTCATATATTCATTTTGTTTATGTCTGTTCTGTTTAGGTCAGATGTCCTGTAATCCCTCCTTTGGTGGCATTGGAAAGGGGCATTTAATGAGAGAAGTTGATGCCTTGGATGGTCTGTGTTCTCGCATCTGTGACCAGTCTGGTGTACATTACAAAGTATTAAACCGGCGAAAGGGGCCAGCTGTGTGGGGTCTGAGAGCTCAAATCGATAGGAAACTGTATAAACAGAACATGCAGGTAAGAATAGGGCATGAGAACCGGAGAGATTGGTGGAGTTGTTTAACTGCTGTGCTTCAATTGGCATCCTCTTTTGACAGAAAGAAATCCTGAACACGCCACTGCTCACAGTTCAGGAGGGAGCAGTAGAAGACCTTATTCTGTCGGAACCAGAGCCTGAGCACCCTGGGAAGTGCCGTGTCAGCGGTGTTGTTTTGGGTATGTACTGGTGGTAATTATCAAACTTCGTGTGATGTTAGAGCAAAGTGTGGATATGTTTTTTCTTGTTCCAGAAAATTACTGTGTTTTCTTTGTCTGAGTTAGGAAATCTATATAAGTAATCATGCTTTTCTTTTCATTCTGACCATCATAAAGCACAGACAAATTCTGGGCTCATCAATTATCTAATCTTAGTGTAGGACTTTAAAAAAAAGTTTATTTATTTTTATTTACTTTAAAAGCAGAGCAAGAGAGAGAATGATGAGATAACTCCCATCTTGCTGGTTCATTCTCAGATGCCCTGCTGAAGTTAGGAGCCAGGAACTCAATGCGGGTGGCAGGACCCAAGTACTATATCCATAATCCACTTCCTCCCAGGATATATTAGCAGGAAACTAGATCTGAAATAAATATATCAATAATAAATCTTTTTAAGAATTATCGAATTATCAGTCTTAGATATTACCTCTTTTTTTTTTTTTTTTAATACAGAAAGAGTGGACAGTGAGAAAGAGAAACAGAGAGAAAGGTATTCCTTTTCCGTTGGTTCACCCTCCAACGGCCGCTGCGGACGGCACACCGTGCTGATCCGAAGGCAGGAGCCAGGTGCTTCTCCTGGTCTTTCATGGGGTGCAGGGCCCAAGCACTTGGGCCATCCTCCATTGCACTCCCTGGCCATAGCAGAGAGCTGGCCTGGAAGGGGGGCAACTGGGACAGAATCCGGCGCCCTGACCGGGACTAGAACCCGGTGTGCCGGCACCGCTAGGTGGAGGATTAGCCTATTGAGCCGTGGCGCTGGCACAATTTTTGATTAATAGCATGTACATTCTAGGGGCCAGTACTGTGATGCAGCATCCCATATATGTACCAGTTCAAGTCCCAGCTGCTCTGCTTCCAATCCAGCTCCCTGCTAATGTGTCTGGGAAAACAGCAGAAGGTGGCCCAAGTCCTTGGGCCCCTGCACCCATGTGGGAGACCTGGATGAAGCTCCTGGCTCCTAACTTGGCTTTAGCCTGGTGCAACCCCGGCCGTTGTAACCGTCTAGGGAGTGAACCGATGGATGGAAGATCTCTCTTTGTCTCTTTTCTCTCTATATAACTCTTTCAAATAAGTAAAATAAATCTTTAAAAAAATGTATTTACATTATTATGTTTCTTTCATATATGTTTTTGTTTTGGGCTGATTTATTTTTTATTTGCTTAGTTTCTGTGTACCTGCCCACCTTTCTTTTTAATCAGAAATATCTGCCAATATCATTTTCTTAATAGATATCAAATAATCTCTCAATTCTATCTTTTTCTTTTTTTTTAAGATCTGTTTATTTGATCTATTTATTTGAGGGGTCAGCACTGTGGTGTAGTGGATAAAGCTTCCGCCTACAGCACTGGGATCCCATTAATGCTGGTTCAAGTCCCATCTGCTCCACTCCTGATCCAGCTCCCTTGTGATGTGCCTGGGAAAGTAGCAAAGGATGGCCCAAGTACCTGGGCTCCTGCACCCATGTGGGAGACTTGGATGAAGTTCCTGGCTCCTGACTTCAGATTGGCCCATCTCTGGGCATTGCAGCCATTTGTGGAGTAAGCCAGTAGGTGAAAGATCGCTCTTTCTGTCTCTCTCTCTCTCTCTAACTCTGTCTTTCAAATAAATAAATCTTTAAAAAAAAAAAGATTATTTGAAAGAGTTACAGTCAGAGGAGGAAGACAGAAAGAGAGAGGTCTTCTATTTGCTTGTTCACTCCGCAGATGGCCGCAACAGCCAGGGCCAGGCCAGGCCAAAGCCAGGAGCCAGGAGCTTCATCTGGATCTCCCACATGGGTGGCAAGGGCCCAAATACTTGGACCATCTTCCACTGCTTTTCACAAGCCATGAGAAGGGACCTGGAATAGAAGTGGAACAGCTGGGATTCAAACTGGTGTTCATATGGGATGCCGGCATCACAGGCAGCAGCTTAACACATTGTACCACAATGCCAGCCCCAGACTTGGCTCTTTTTTTTTTTTTGACAGGCAGAGTGGACAGTGAGAGAGAGAGACAGAGAGAAAGGTCTTCCTTTTGCCTTTGGTTCACCCTCCAATGGCCGCCGCGGCTGGCGCGCTGCGGCCGGCGCACCGCGCTGATCCAATGGCAGGAGCCAGGAGCCAGGTGCTTTTCCTGGTCTCCCATGGGGTGCAGGGCCCAAGCACCTGGGCCATCCTCCACTGCACTCCCTGTGCCACAGCAGAGAGCTGGCCTGGAAGAGGGGCAACCGGGACAGAATCCGGCGCCCCAACCGGGACTAGAACCCGGTGTGCCGGCGCCGCTAGGCGGAGGATTAGCCTAGTGAGCCGCGGCGCCGGCTCCAGACTTGGCTCTTAATTTGGGGCTGAATATAGAATTCTGGGTTAAATCTGTTTCCCTTAGAATATTTTGTTTGTTTTTCTCTTTTTTTTGCCTTTTTTGTTGTTGTTGTTTTCTTATTTTTTTCTTTTTTCTTTTTTTTATGTTTTTTTTTGTTTGTTATCTTTCTTTTTTTTTTTTTTTCTCCCTTAGAATCTTGATAGTCCTGCTTCACTGTCTTCTAGCTGTGTTGCTTTTGGTTAGCTCAATGCTGTAATTATTTTTTGTATGTCTCTTTTCTTTGAAAGCTTTAGAATCTTGTATTTGCCTCTGGTGTTGTAAAAGATAGAATGGTGTTCTTCGGAGTACTCTTTGTTCATTTTCATTGTGGTGGAGTACTAGATGTTCCTTTTAGATCTAGAAAGCCATGTCCTCCTCTTGTGGGGTCTTTCTTTCTTTCTTTCTTTCTTTTTTATTTATTTATTTGACAGGTAGAGTTATAGACAGTGAGAGAGAGAGAAAGGTCTTCCTTCCACTGGTTCACTCCCCAAATGGCCACCATGGCCGGCACTGTGCCAATCCTCCTGGTCTCCCATGCGGGTGCAGGCGCCCAAGCACTTGGGCCATTCTCCACTGCCCTCCTGGGCCACAGCAGAGAGCTGCACTGGAAGAGGAGCAACTGGGACTAGAACCCGGTGCCCATATGGGATACCGGCGCCGCAGGCGGAGGATTAGCCAAGTGAGCCACAGCGCCAGCCCCAGGGTATTTCCTTCTATTGGTTGTTTTTTTTTTTTGTTTGTTTGTTTGTTTGTTTTTTTGAGATTTATTTATTTGAAAGAGTTACACAGAGAGAGGAGAGGCAGATAGAGAGTGAGAGAGAGAGAGGTCTTCCATACGATGGTTCATTCCCCAATTGGCACCGATCCAAAGCCAGGAGCCAAGAGCTTCCTCCAGGTCTCCCACGTGGTTGCAGGGTCCCAAGGACTTGGGCCATCTTCCACTGCTTTCCCAGGCCAAAGCAGAGAGCTGGATTGGAAGTAGAGCAGCCGGGTCTCGAACCGGCACCCATATAGGATGTCAGCTCTTCAGGCAAGGGTGTTAACCCACTGTGCCACAGCGCCAGCCTCACCTTCTGTTGTTTTTCCGTGCTCTATTTCTGCAACTTTTCTCCCTTCCCGGATGCTCTCTTTCATGTACATAGCTTTCTTCAAATGCCTGGGGAACATTGGTTGTTTGTTCAAGGTTTTAAATGAGACACTGAGGCACTAAGTGGAAGATTTTTATGTACATAGTTAATTTTATTGCTAGCCTGACTAGAGTGGTGATCAATAATTGAACTGGCCTTTTTTGAGGAATTCCTAAATGCTTTTATTTATTTATTTATTTATTTGAGAGGCAGTGTTAGAGAGAGAGACAGAGACAGAGAGAGGTCTTCCATCCACTAGTTCGCTCCCCAAATGGCTGCAATGACTGGAGCTGGGCCAATCTGAAGCCAGGAGCCAGGAACTTCTTCTGGGCCTCCCACAAGGGTGCAGGGCCCCAAGCACTTAAACCATCTTCCATTACTTTTGCAGGCCACCAGCAGGGAGCCGGATTGGAAGTAAAACAGCCGGGACTTGAACCAGCACCCATATGGGATGCTGGTGCCATAGGCGGAGGCGTAACCTATGCCACAGCACTGGCCCCAGTGCTAATTTTTTGCTATTTTTTGCCCTGTTGTTATAGATATAACTATAATTTTTTTTAAAGATTGATTTATTTATTTGAAAAGCAGAGTTACAGAGTGAGGGAATGACAGAGAGAGAGATCTTCCATCTGCTAGTTCACTACCCAAGTGGCTACAACAGCTGGGACTGGGCTGAGCTGAAACCAGGAACTAGGAGCTTCATTTGGATCTCCCTCATGGGTGGCAGGGGCCCATGTACTTGGACCATCTTCCACTGCTTTCTCAGGCATGTAGCAGGGAGCTGGATCAGAACTAGAGCAGCCGGAACTTTAACAAGGGCCCATTTTGGATGCTAGCATTGTAGGAAGCAGCTTTTCTTGCTGTGCCACAGCACTATCCTTCTAATTTTTTTTAATGTGGTAAAGTATATATTAAAAAATATGCATACATTATTAAAAAGCTTACCATTTTGATCATTTAAAAGTGTACAAATCAATGTTGTTTGTTTAGTCTGTTCACAATGCCATACAACCAGCACTACTATCCATCTTTTTCATCATCTCAAGTTGAAATTCCCTATCCATTAAATGGTAATACCCTATTATCTGAAGAATAAACCTCCATTATTCTGTACGATAAAACTTTCTAGGGATAAAACCTTAATATATTAGCTTCACCTGTTTATTTTATTTTAGCCCCAATATTCATTCCTGCATTTCTCAGTTCTCTTTCTCAATTCTCCATTTAATGTTGCTTTGTAGGGCAAATTAGTTCATTCTCTCTTTTTTTTTTTTTTTTTTTTTTGCTTTGCCGAGTGCTTTATTCCATGGACAGAGCCCAGAGGCTGTGAACCCCACGCGGTGCCGACGAGACCCCTCCCACTACCTCCCCCCACCCCCGGCCCGTCTCAGGAGACGATGGACGGACGCGGGGCCTCAGTAGGTGACCCGGTACACGGAGGCACAGTCCCCGGCACCCGTAACGACCAGGTGGCTGTCGCTGGACACGTCGCAGCACAAGATGGCGGTGGCCTCGGGCACCTGGAACACCTTGGCGCCCAGGGGCATCGCGTAGATGCTGACCAGGTCGTCCGTGCCCACGCTCACCCACCAGTGGCCAAAGGCTGAGAACCTGAGCGCTAGGATGGCGCTGTCCTTGTGCCCAGCCATGCGTGCCTGGCTGCCGTCGGGCCGCCGCAGCCACTGCTGCCCGTTCGCCAGGTCCAGCAGCAGCCAGTCTTCCTGGGGGCAGTGGGCCAGGCTCATGATCTGGGACTCCAGCAGGTACTGCAGGGGTGGCCCCGCGGCACGCAGGTCCCAGCAGCGCAGGCACGCGTCCAGGCCGCCCGCCCACACCTGCTGGTCTCTGACCGCGATGCTGTTGGTGCAGTTTGGGGGCCGGGGAGGTCCCTGACCATGCTCCAACTGCGCAGGTCCCACGTCCTGACCATGCCGTCAGTGAAGCTGGCCGCAAGGTGGAGGATTAGCCTAGTGAGCTGCGGCGCCGGCCAGCAGTTTTTTCTTAATGTGCATCTTTCATGAACTTTTTGAAGACTCCCCCCCTCCACCCTTGTTAAAAGATTTATTTATTTGAAAGGTAGAGCAACAGAGAGAGACAGAGATCTTCCATCCATTGGTATACTCCCCAAATGGTTGCAACTGCTTTGGCCTGTCAAAGCCAGAAGCCTGGAATTCCATCTGGGTTTCCCATGTAGGTGGCAATTTAGGTGACAACTTGGGCCATCTTCCTCAGCCTTCCTAGGCACATTAGCAGGAAGTGAGACAGAAAGCAGAGCAGCTAGAACGGTGCTCCAACATGGGATGCCAGTGTCACATGAACTTTTTGAAGTACTCTAGTATATTTTTGGGAGATACAAAGTTGTTGGAAGAACATTAACTGACTCGGTAAAGGGGAGATAGCTAAAACTCCGTGTCTGAAGGGAGATATCGTTAGTTCAACCTCCAATGGCCGCCACGGCCGGTGCGCTGCGGCCGGCGCACCGCGCTGATCCGAAGGCAGGAGCCAGGTACTCATCCTGGTCTCCCATGGGGTGCAGGGCCCAAGCACTTGGGCCATCCTCCACTGCACTGCCTGTGCCACAGCAGAGAGCTGGCCTGGAAGAAGGGCAACCGGGACAGAATCCGGCGCCCCGACCAGGACTAGAACCCGGTGTGCCGGCACCGCAAGGTGGAGGATTAGCCTAGTGAGCCGTGGCGCCAGCCCAATATATATTATATATATATACACACACACACATATATACACACATATCTGTTTGTCAGTAAGCTTGAAAAGAAGAACAATTTTTTTTTTTTTTTTTTTAATTCTTTCCAAAGTTTCTAGAGACTTGGGAACAGACATTTAGTGTCGCTCCCCCTCTTCATGGAGGAACGACACAAGACCCTGCCTAGGCTTCATATCCGAGTCACGGCACCATTATGTCGCTCCCCCTCTTCGCAGAGGAACGACACTGAATCCTGCGCTGTTCTTTTGTCTGCTCGGCCTTCCCCGGGTTTGCTGCTGGTTCTTCCCTGGTTGGCTACCGTCCCTTCCACCTCCGTGGAAGGGCGGTTCCCCCTGCCACTTTCCCCACTTCCGCGGGGGAGCGGCACACTGCCGGCTGGTTCTCTCGGGGGCTGCTCAGATGTTCCTCAGGTGTTTCTGGTGCATGTTGTCTCTCTCCTCCTTTATAGTCCTCTTCCACCAATCCCAACTCTGCTACCCACACGCCGAGTACGCTGCTCTCCTCCAATCAGGAGCAGGTCCTACAGCTTATTGGTTGAACTGGAGGCAGCTGTGTAGAAGCTGTTTCCTCCTCTCCCAGCGCCATATTGTGGGAGAGCAGATGCATAGAATAAGTCTTAATTCCAGTAACTTAGTCTAGTCCGAGTTGCTCCCAGTTGCTCCCCACAATTTAGCCCAGCAGTTAAGATTCCTGTGTTTCACTTCAGGGTGCCTGGGCTCGATTCTCAATTCTGGCTCCTGACCCCAGCTTCCTGCCAGTCCAGAGCCTGGGAGGCCGTAGTGATGGCTCTGCTAATTGGCTTCCTGCCACTCGTTTCGGAGACTAGAATGTGTTCCTGGCTCCAGCCTCAGCCTGGTCTAGCCCCAGTCATTACAGGCATTTGGAGAATGAGCTAGTGGATTTGAGTTGTCTTTCTGCTTCTAAAAAAAAAAAAAAAGGACTGACAGTTTTTTTGTGGCTTTAATGAAAACTAGTCACATTCCACTTTGACCTGTGGTAACAGAAAATGATTTTGCTTTTTTATTTAGTGGATGGAAGCACAGTATATGCGGACAGTGTGATTCTGACTACTGGGACATTTCTAAGAGGCACAGTTGTGATTGGATTGGAGATGCATCCAGCAGGACGTTTAGGAGATCAGCCTTCCATAGGGTTGGCTCAGACTCTGGAGAAGTTGGGGTTTGCAGTGGGAAGGTTGAAGACTGGGACTCCACCCCGAATTGCCAAAGAGTCCATTAATTTCAGCATTCTAAACAAGCAGACACCAGATGATCCGCCCAAACCGTTCAGCTTTATCAATGAGACGGTGTGGATTAAGGTAAGGTAGTTTATGAACACCTAGAATAACTATTGGCTCTTCACAGCAGGAGGTAGCCTAGTCATTTCTTTTTCTTTCCTTTTGTGGCAATAACTCACTTTACTATAGTTTAGAGTACAAAGAAATGATGTTTAAAAGGATTAGCTAACTTGGCTAATTGATTATTACCCCACAAATAATTTTACTTATTTTGTAAATTAAACTTTTAAAAAACAATTTTACAGAAAAGTTGTGAAAGTATTATAGCAAATTCCTAAAAACAATTGGAAGTCACCTGTAATTAATATTTTATATTTCTCTCTGTGTAATCATTTACAGATGGAAATACAGATACTTGCAGAGATCATGAGCCTTTACCTCTAAATATTTCAGACCATATTTTTATTTTATTTTCCCCAAAGAAACCTTTTATTTAAGGAATACAAGCTTCATGCATTTCATAAGTGCAACTTTAGGAAGTACAGTGATTCTTCCCACTGTACCCACACCTCCTCTTCCCTCTCCCATTCCCAGTCCGATTCTCCACTAAGATAATTTTTAATTAACTTTATACACAGAAAACCAACTCTATACTAAGTAAAGAGTTCAACAATTTGCACTGAAAAAAAATAAACCTGTTCTTCAACAGTCAAGACAAGGGCTGTTCAAGGTCATTGCATCTTGAAATTAATTTCCCTTTCTTTTTTTAGAAAGTTAATTAACTTTAAAGAAGCACCCAAGAATGATACATCTTTTGTGAGCACTTAGACATAATTATAATACAAATCTTTGAGAACAGAGGTTCTGCATGGGAAGTTAGTGCACAGTGACTCTTGTTAATTTAACAATTAACACTCTTTATGCGTGATGTCAGTGATCACCCGAGGCTCTTGACATGAGCTGCCTAGGCTATGGAATCCTTTTGAATCCACAAACTCCGTTAGTATTTAGACAAGGCCAAAAACAAAGTGGAAGTTCTCTCCTTCCTTCAAAGTACCTCCTTCTTTGATGGCCACTTCTTTTTGTGGGGTCTCACTCACAGAGATCCTTCATGTAGAACATTTTTTGCTATAGTATCTTGACTTTCCATCACATATTTTTTAAATTAAAGAATTAATGGGGCTGGCGCTGCCGCTCACTAGGCTAATCCTCCTCCTGCAGCGCCGGTACTCTGGGTTCTAGTCCCGGTCGGGGCGCCGATTCTGTCCTGGTTGCCCCTCTTCCAGTCCAGCTCTCTGCTGTGGCTGGGGAAGGCAGTGAAGGATGGCCCAAGTGCTTGGGCCCTGCACCTGCATGGGAGACCAGGAGGAAGCAGCTGGCTCCTGGCTTCGGATCGGCGCAGCACGCCGGCCATAGTAGCCATATGGGAGGTGAACCAACGGAAGGAAGACCTTTCTCTCTGTCTCTCTCATTGTCTAACTCTTTCTGTCAAAAAAAAAAAAAAAGAAAAGAAAAGAAAGAATGTATATTGTGTGTTTAGGACAGAGGATTAATAACATTTTTTTTTCTAGTTTCTGGTGTTATCCTGATGAGTGGCTCCAACTGCTCTATTTTATTCTTTGCTTCGATAAAATGCAAATTATGATGATACTTTTTTATTGTTTAATTTTAAGTTTTTATTGTAAATTTCCAGGTCTTCACAAAGCAGGGGAATAATATAATTAAGCTATATGTCCATCACCCAGTTTCATCAAGTAGCATTTTGGCATCCTTATTTCCTCTTTTTTCCTGAATGCTTTTTTATGCTGAGTTTAAAGGAACAACCCCAGACATCACATATTTCCCTTATTAATACTTGGATGGTTATCTTTATTAGCTATGAACTTTAAGAAAAAAATGCCATTATCACACCTAATAAAATACAATTTTTTTAAGATTTATTTATTTTATTTGAAAGGCAGAGTTAGAGAGAGGCAGAGACAGAGAGAAAGAGAGAGGTCTTCCATCTGCTGGTTCACTCCCCAATTGGCCTCAACGTCTGAGCTACGCTGATCCGAAGCCAGGAGCCAGGATCTTCTTCTGGGTCTCCCATGTGGGTGCAGGGGCCCAAGGACTTGGGCCATCTTCCACTGCCTTTCCAGACCATAGCAGAGGCCTGGATCACAAGTGAAGCAGTGGGGACTCAGATTGGTGCCTATGTGGGATGCCAGCACTGCAGGCAGTGGCATTACCCACTACTTCACAGCGCCAGCCCCCATAATTTCTTAGCATCTATATTTAGTGTTTAGTTGCCCATAATTGTCTGAAAAACATTTTTTAAAGTTGTTTTATTTGAACCAGGAACCAAATAAAGTCCACACATTGCATTGGAGAATATGTTTTGTAATAGTAACCTTCCATTTTTTTCTTTTTAATATTTATATATTGAAAAAGTTGGGGCCGGCGCCGCGGCTCAGTAGGCTAATCCTCCGCCTTGCAGCACCAACACACCGGGTTCTAGTCCTGGTCGGGGCACCGGATTTTGTCCTAGTTGCCCCTCTTCCAGGCCAGCTCTCAGCTGTGGCCCAGGAGTGCAGTGGAGGATGGCCCAAGTGCTTGGGCCCTGCACCCCGTGGGAGACCAGGAAAAGCACCTGGCTCCTGCCTTCGGATCAGCGCGGTGCGCCGGCCGCAGCGCACCGGCCGCGGTGGCCATTGGATGGTGAACCAATGGCAAAGGAAGACTTTTCTCTCTGTCTCTCTCTCTCACTGTCCACTCTGCCTGTCAAAAAAAAAAAATTGAGGCCTTTGCCTCTAGAATATCTGTAGTCTAGTTTTGTCTGGCTGTGTTGCTGTTGTACCGTATTTCTCTACCTGTTTCCTGTACTCTGTAAGTTAGACCTAGAGGTTGCTTATATTTAGGAAATCTTTGGGGTTGTTGATTTTTGACAAGAATGGCTTATAAGCTATACTGGGCATTATGCGTGGATTTACTGTCTAGAAAGTTAGCACATATTGTGTGGAATTTATTTGAGGAAGTGGCAGATTAGTAGGGAAGCAAAACAAGCTTATATCTGGTTACTGTTTCTTTAGCCAGAAGATCAGCTGCCATGTTACATGACTCACACGAATCCTAAAGTGGATGAAATTGTCCTTGAGAACCTTCACCTTAATAGTCACGTTAAAGAAACTACCAGAGGGCCTCGGTAAGGACAAGCTATTAATTAGTGCTCAGTTATTTTAAGGAATGATGCAAACTCTCTTTTGTTCACTTCGGTTTTTAAAATTTTAATGTCATAAAAAAAATTTTTAATGTCCTATTACAGATACTGTCCCTCCATTGAATCAAAGGTTTTGCGTTTTCCCAATCGCCTGCATCAGGTTTGGCTGGAACCTGAAGGATTGGATTCTGATCTTATCTACCCCCAAGGCTTATCTGTGACGCTACCAGCTGAATTACAAGAGAAAATGATTGCGTGCATCAGAGGCTTGGAGAAAGCTAAAATGATTCAGCCAGGTAAAGAGCGTCACAACTGCCCTTCAGTGTAAGCTCAGCATGGCCTTAGCTGTCAGTGAGGAGGGTTTGGCTACAGTTAGTGTGGTTGCTTAGAGTCGCAGAAGATGAAGCCCAACATAAGTACATTTAAAATCTTTTTTGCTTTTGAAGGGCATTTTTTGTTAACAGGCAGAGTGGACAGCAGTGAGAGAGAGACAGGGAGAAAGGTCTTCCCTTGCCGTTGGTTCACCCTCCAATGGCCACTGCGGCCGGCGTGCTGCGGCCGGCGCACTGCACTGATCCAAAGCCAGGGAGCCAGGTGCTTCTCCTGGTCTCCCATGCGGGTGCAGGGCCCAAGCACTTGGACCATCCTCCACTGTACTCCCGGGCCACAGTAGAGATCTGGACTGGACGAGGAGCAACCGGGATAGAATCCAACGCTTTGACCGGGACTAGAACCTGGTGTGCCGGCACCGTAGGCAAAGGATTAGCCTAGTGAGCCGTGGCGCCGGCCTTGAAGGGCATTTGATAGTAATCTTTGTATCTCTTCCTAGAGGCAAATCCAGCTCCGTTTTACTCATTTCATGTTCTTTATTCTTTGGTCAGGCTACGGTGTTCAGTATGATTACTTAGATCCCCGTCAGATCAGTCCTTCCCTCGAGACTCATCTGGTTCAGCGGCTCTTCTTTGCGGGACAGATAAATGGCACCACTGGTTACGAGGAAGCGGCAGCTCAGGTAAGGGCTGTTCCAATGTTACTGTAAACTGAAAGGGTCTGCTTGGCTGGTATTCTGTCTTTTAATATGTTATGTAAACAACATAGATCTGAGGTACAACTGGTAACTCTAATAGAAAACTGCTGTTTCAGGACATGTGGGGGTGGCCATTGTATATAATAGGATTTTAAAAACACCTGTGACTTTATTACTCCCAAAATCATAGATCTAGTATTGTATTTTGATTATATTTATTATGTTGCTTCTGAAATTTAAAAAAGAAAAGTTCTTTTGACATAATTTTATTAAGAATTATATTGTTTTTATAAATGGGAAATTATGTTAATTTATTTTAATTTATGTTAATAGGTATGAAAAAGCTAGAAAAGTCTCACATGTGGATTTTTTAAAAAAGCCTCCAGGCTTATCTGGAATACTAGGTATTTCTGGAACAGTGAATCATAGCATGCTGATGTATGTGGCCCATATTCTGTTTCTGAATTGTAGGTCACATTTCCCACCTCTGTTATATTCCTCATGGGCAGTGCCTGTTTCCTTCTTGCCCTGTGCTGTTCTTCCCAGGTAGTGTTCTGAATAGGATAGCTCTTTGTTCAGTTCGTAATGGCCTTTTAAACATTTCAGTCCTCTTGTAGGGTGTGATAGCCGGAATCAATGCCAGTCTTCGAGTCAGCCGCAAGCCTCCCTTTGTCGTCAGCCGAACAGAAGGCTACATTGGAGTTTTGATTGATGACCTCACCACGCTGGGCACTAGTGAACCATACCGCATGTTTACCAGCAGAGTGGAGTTCCGTCTGTCATTGCGCCCTGATAATGCCGACAGCCGACTCACGTTCCGAGGTAACACTCATTGAGCCCTGAAACCTAGTTTACTCCTCTTTGAAACCTCTCTGAGGGTGAATGTTATGGTGTGGTGGGTTAAGCTGCAACTTGGGATACCCACAAGCCCCAGCCGTTGTGGGCATTTGGGAAGTGAACCAGTGAATGGAAGAGTTCTCTGTCTCTCCCTCTCTCTCTGTCATTTCACCTTTCAAGTAAATAATTCTTGATTTTTTTTTTTAAGATTTATTGTTTATTTACTTGAAAGGTAGAGTTAAGAGAGACGGGCAGAGACAAAGAGAGAAAGAGCTCTTCCATTTGCTGGTTCACTCCCCAAATGCCCACAATGGCTGGGGCTGAACCGGAACAAAGCCCGGAGCCAGGAGCTTCATCAGGATCTCCCATATGGGTACATGGGCCCAAGCACCACCTTCTGCTTTCATGGGTGCCTTAGTAGGGAGCTGGATCAGAAGCAGAGCAGCCAGTACTTGAACCAGTGCACATATGGGATGCCTGCATTGCAAGCAGCAGCCTAACCCACTGTGCCACAACATCAGCCCCAACCCCATAAATTTCTTTAAAAGAAAAAAAAAAAAGAAACTTCTCATTTTATCCTCTCTCTCTGTCCTAGGGTATGAGGAAGCTGGCTGTGTGTCCCAACAGCGATATGAAAGAGCTTGTTGGATGAAGTCTTCTCTAGAGGAGGGCATCTCTGTATTGAAATCCATTGAATTTTCAAGCTATAAATGGAAACAATTAATCCCAGAGGCTTCTATAAGTATTACTAAAAGTCATCCTGTGAGGTATGCACTTTACCTTTCTCACTTTTTTTTTTTTTTTTTTTTTTTGACAGAGTGGACAGTGAGAGAGAGATGGAGAGAAAGGTCTTCCTTTTGCCATTGGTTCACCCTCCAATGGCCGTCGCGGCTGGCGCACTGCAGCCAGAGCACCGCGCTGATCCAAAGGCAGGAGCCAGGTGTTTCTCCTGGTCTCCCATGCGGGTGCAGGGCCCAAGCACTTGGGCCATCCTCCACTGCACTCCCGGGTCATAGCAGAAAGCTGGCCTGGAAGAGGGGCAACCGGGACAGAATCCAGTGCCCCGACTGGGACTAGAACCTGGTGTGCCAGCGCCGCAAGGCGGAGGATTAGCCTATTGAACCACGGCGCTGGCCACCTTTCTCACTTTTTAACCCAAAAAATGTGATTCCAGAGAGACGGTACCTATAGATTCTTTACCTAAACATTTTATATATTTTTATTAAGATTTAATTCATTTATTTGAGAGGTAGAGTTACAGACAGTGAGAGGGAGAGACGGAGAGAAAGCTCTTCTGTCCATTGGTTCACTTGCCGACTGGCCGCAGTGGCTGGAGCTGCACCGATCCAAAGCCAGGAGCCGAGTGCTTCTTCCTGGTCTCCCATGCGAGTGCAGGGGCCCAAGGACTTGGACCATCTTCTACTGCTTTCCCAGGCCATAGTAGAGAGCTGGATGGGAAGAGGAGCAGCCGAGACTAAAACTGGTGCTCATATGAGATGCTGGTGCCACAGGCGGAGGATTAACCTATGGCACCATGGCACTGGTCCCACATTTTATTTTATTTTTAAAGATTTATTTATTTATTTGAAAGAGTTACAGAGAGAAAGGGAGAGAGATCATCCATCTGCTGGTTCACTCCCCAGATGTCTGCAGTGGCCATGGCTGGGCCAGGCTGAAGCTAGGAGTCAGGAGCTTCAGCTGGGTCTCCCACGTGAGTGGCAGAGGCCCAAGTACTTGGGCCATCTTCTGCTGCTTTTCCCAGGTTGCTAGCAGAGAGCTGGATTGGAAGTGCAGCTGTCAGAACATGAACTGGTATAGGATTCCGGAGTCTCACGTGGCAGCTTCGCCTGCTACACTGCAACTCCAGCCCCTACATAAACATTTTAAATGAACGAAATTTTATTTTAGCTCCTTTTCAGAATCTTTTAGATGTAACTCATCTACTTCTTGAGTATTAAAAATATGTATGATTTTATGAGTGGATAGAGGAGAGGAGTTCCAAGGCTCCATGCATAGAGTGAGTGATATCAGGAAGAGAGAAATGTTGCTTACTTTGGTTTGATCAGTACATAGTGCATACACTTGTTGAAATGTCACGTTGTACTCCGTAGATATGTGCAATTGTTGTGTGTTGATCAAAAGAAAAGTAAGTAGATAGAAATGCAAATTAACCTGATTGGTCATGTATATGACTATGTGTATTGAATTGTTACACTGTACCACATAAATAAGTCTTAAAAGCAAATTTGAGGGAACATGATGCTCAACCTCAAATTTAAAAAAAATTATATATATATGTATATTCTAACACTGAACTTTTAGGAAAAAGAGCTACAGTCTTTAAATTACTTGCAAAGCATTTGAAAACTGATTAATATTAGAAGCTAAGTTTACTTTAAAAATTTCTGCCATTATACCATGGTGTTCGGTATTTGTATAAAACTGCAAATCTCAGTCATCATTTATATATAATCTAAGTAATTTTTATTTTTTATATAGTTTCTCTGCAGCTCCCATTCCTAAGATTTAGGAAGCCCAAACCTAGAAATACAGTTATCTGTGTTCTAGGCTTCGAGCAATGAGTGTGGTCTCATTGTCATGAGCTACAACAAAGGAAACCCTTTAAACACAGTAGAGTATTTATGAATTCTGACTCACGTGAAGACTTCCTTGCTGCATTTTAGATTGTTTTGTCCTTGTTTTCATTATTCTAGTTATATTGACTCTGGGTCTAAAGGACATTAATATAAAACATTTTTGCTCTTGAGATATATTCCTAATGACTTTGCATAATTAAAAATCTGTATATTTCACCATTGATTTTACCCATTATAGACTGAAAACTGGTGCAGCAGGTTAAGTTGCTGCTTACGATGTCCACATCCTATATTGGGGTGCTGGTTTCAGTTCCAGCTATTCCAGTTCTGATCCAGCTTGCTGCTGATGCAACTTGGGAGGCAACCAATGATGGCTTAAATGCTTGGAACCCTGCCAACATGCAAGACCCAGATGGAATTCCAAGTTCCTAGCTTCAGCTTGTGTGTGCGTGTTTGTTTTGTGTGTGTATGTCTCATTGTCTTTTAAGAAAATGAAAGTAAATATGGCCAGCGCCGCGGCTCACTAGGCTACTCCTCCGCCTTGCGGCGCCGGCACACCGGGTTCTAGTCCCGGTCGGGGCGCCGGATTCTGTCCCGGTTGCCCCTCTTCCAGGCCAGCCCTCTGCTGTGGCCCGGGAGTGCAGTGGAGGATGGCCCAAGTGCTTGGGCCCTGCACCCCATGGGAGACCAGGAGAAGCACCTGGCTCCTGCCTTTGGATCAGCGCGGTGCGCCAGCCGCAGCACACCAGCCGCGGCGGCCATTGGAGGGTGAACCAATGGCAAAAGGAAGACCTTTCTCTCCATCTCTCTCCCTCACTATCCACTCTGCCTGTCAAAAAAAATAAAAAGTAAATAAATAAAAATTTTTTAAAGATGTAAACTAATTAAGGTAGGAGAGGATGTCAAAGGGTATAAATCTATAATTTATTTACTTATTTATTTAATTTATTTGAAAGACAAAGGGACAGGGATCTCCCATTTGCTGGGTTCATTCCCCAAATACCTGCAGCATCCAGGTCTGGCCCAGGCTGAAGCCAGCACAGTCTCCCACATGGGTGGCAGGGACTCAGCCACTTGAACCATCACCTGCTGCCTCAGAGTGCATGTTAGCAGGAAGCTGGAATTGAGGCAGAACAGGAACTTGAACCTAAGCACTCTGCTGCACTTGCTGTACAGGTACCATACCTACCATGCTAAGTGCCTACCCCAGATCTACAGTTTTGTTGCTGAGAAGCATACTGTGCACATTGTTGGCATTTTTCTAGCAGCTATGGCTCTGGTATATTTTATCCTCCCTTTTTAGCTTCCATTTTTCTTGTGATAGTTTTTGTGGCCTTAAATATATGCTCATTTTATTCTCTAGTCTTTTTTTTTTTTTTTCAAGATTTATTTATTTAATTGAAAGATTTACACAGAGAAAGGGAGAGGTAGAGAGAGAGAGAGAGAGCTCTTCCATCCGCTAGTTCACTCTCCAGTTGGCCACAATGGCTGGCTGCGATGGTCTGAAGCCAGGAGCCAGGAGCTTCTTCTGGATCTCCCACGTGGGTGCAGGGGCCCAAGGACTTGGGCCATCTTCTGCTGCTTTCCCAGGCCATAGCAGAGAGCTGGATTAGAAGTGGAGCAGCCGGGACTCGAACGGGTGCCCATTTGGGATGCCAGCACTGCAGGTGGCGGCTTTACCCGCTACACCACCATGCCAGCCCCTATTCTCTAGCCTTTTTAAGTGCTCCTTCCTTAATTAGCAATCTGACATATTTCTATTTTGCTTTTATGTTACCAGGGTTATTATCATTATTGTAATTGAAATTTTAAATTGGTATTTATTATGGTCTAATATTTATCACCTTATTTTCACTTATTTATGATTCAATCACCTAAAGGCACTACTTCTTAATACTGTCATTTTGGGGATTAGGTTCTAACATACAAATTTGGGGAGAGACACCAACATTCAGACTACTGCTGGGTATATAACTGTTTACCAGGTATGTGGCTGGAAAAATGGCAGTAGTGTGAACAGTTTATAATTTACTCAGTCTCCAGCTCTGTCCTTGCTTATTTAAGTTAATTTTTTTTTGAGATTTATTTTTTATTTCAAAGGCAGAGATAGAGAGGAGGAGAGATAGAGAGAGAGATGTCTTCTGTCCGCTGGTTCACTCTCCCAATGACCACAACAGTTGGGGCTGGGCTAAGCCAAAGCTAGGAGCTTCTAATGTGTCTTCCACGGGGGTGCAGGGGCCCAAGGATCGGAAGTGGAGCGGCTGGGATTCGAACTGGCACCCCCTCCAGGCAGAGGCTTTGTCTTCTATACCACAGCACTGCCCCTGCTTGTTTAAATTTAAGAGAGCTAGGAAATAGGCCAGCGCCACGGCTCACTTGGCTAATCCTCCGCCTGTGGTGCCGGTACCCTGGGATATAGTCCGGGTTGGGGTGCCAGATTCTGTCCCGGTTGCTCCTTTTCCAGTCCAGCTCTCTGCTGTGGCCCGGGAGGACAGTGGAGGATGGCCCAAGTGCTTAGGCCCTGCACCCACATGGGAGACCAGGAGGAAGCACCTGGCTCCTGGCTTCGGATCGGCGCAGTGTGTTGGCTGTAGCAGCTATTTGGGGAGTGAACCAACGGAAAGGAAGACCTTTCTCTCTGTCTGTCTCACTGTCTAAGTCTGCCTATCAAAAAGAGCCAGAGAATGTATTTGGTATAGCAGTTAAATGCCACTTGGGGCTGGCGCTGCGGCTCACTAGGCTAATCCTCTGCCTGCGGCGCTGGCACACCGGATTCTAGTCCCGGTCAGGGTGCCGGATTCTGTTCCAGTTGCCCCTCTTCCAGGCCAGCTCTCTGCTGTGGCCCGGGAGTGCAGTGGAGGATGGCCCAAGTCCTTGGGCTCTGCACCCGCATGGGAGACCAGGAGAAGCATCTGGCTCCTGGCTTTGGATCAGCGTGATGTGCTGGCCACAGCGCGCCAGCCGTGGCGGCCATTGGAGGGTGAACCAACGGCAAAGGAAGACCTTTCTCTCTGTCTCTCTCTCACTGCCCACTCTGCGTGTCAAAAAAAAAAAAAAGATGCCACTTGGAATGCCTGCATCCCAGGTCAGAGTGCCTGGGCTCAGGTTCCAGCTCTCCTCCCCATTCATATTTGTGTGCACCCTGGGAAGCAGCAGATGGTGCCTCAAATAGTTGAGTCTCTGGCACTTGTGTGGGAGACCAAGATTGAGTTCCCAGTTCCTGACTTTGGCCTGACCCAGCCCCAGTTGTTTTGGACATTTGGGGAGTAATCCAGTGCATGGGAGATATTCCTCTCTGCATGAGTGCTGTGTTCTATAAGTTGAACCAGCCTCTGAACAGGTATTTCAGGGATACATAAAGATTACAGAGAAGCACATTGATGTATTTAGATAGCTCAGAAGTCTCTTACAGGTTCTGCTGAAGTGTGCTAATTTGTTCTTTGTGTCCCAGAGGTCTATGTTCTGAGGCTTAGACTTGATTCAAAGCTGGTCTCGAAGTTTAGACTTGAGAATAGCTCAAAATCTTATAAACATTGTTGTTGTTTTTGACATGCAGAGTTAGACAGTGAGAGAGAGAGAGACAGTGACAAAGGTCTTCCTTTCCTTTGGTTCACCACCCCCCAAGTGGCCGCTATGGCCAGTGCGTTGCAGGCGGAGCACTGCACTGATCCGAAGCCAGAAGCCAGGTGCTTCTCCTGGTCTCCCATGCGGGTGTAGTGCCCAAGGACCTGGGCCATCCTCCACTGCACTCCCGGGCTACAGCAGAGAGCTGGACTGGAAGAGGAGCAACCGGGACAGAATCCAACTGGGACTAGAACCCAATGTGCTGGCGCCACAGGCAGAGGATTAGCCTAGTGAACTGTGGTGCGGGCCTAACATTGTTTTAGAATCCTATGGTTCCATTGTTGCTTATCTTGGTAATGAGTTGACCTAATTCATCTACTAGAATATGACAACAATGACCTATTATTTGTAGTGAGAGAATTCCTGGGGCCAGTGCTGTGGCTCAGTGGATTAAAGCCACAGCCTGTAATGCCAGCATCCCATATGGGCACTGGTTCAATTCCTGGCTGCTCTACTTCCCATCTGGCTCCCTACTGGTGACCTGGGTAAGCAGTAGAAGGTGGCCCAAGTGCTTGGGCCCCTATACCCACATGAGACCCACAAGAAGCTCCTGGTTCCTGGCTTCAGCCTGGCCTAGTCCTGGCTGTTGCGGCCATTTGGGGGATGAACCAATGATGGGAAATCTCTCTCCTTCCCTCTGTAACTCTGCCTTTCAAATAAATAAATATTTTTTAAGAAGAGAGAGAATTCCTTGTCCTAGAGCAGGCCATCTGAAGAAGGGATATGGAGTTGAGCATCAGCAAACAGTGGTAATGCCGGACTGTGATAGAATATGGAATGCCAGCTCTGCAGACAGCGGATTAACCCACGGCACCACTAGCCCTGAAATTTTCTGTTCCTGTAAAAATTGCTACAGCAGTATTCCTTTAAATGAATTAGACTGAAAAAAAAGCATGTGTAAATGAAATAATAATTAACAGAGCAACAAATGGTTTGTAGTTAATTCTACCTTAGGAGAGAATCTGGGGTTGAGTTGGTACAGGGGTATGATATTGAAATACTGAAAGAGAAGATCTGGGCTGGCGCCGTGGCTCACTTGGTTAATCTTCTGCCTGTGGCTCTGTCATCCCATATGGGTGCCGGTTCTAGTCCCAGTTGCTCCTCTTCCAGTCCAGCTCTCTGCTGTGGCCCGGGAGGGCAGTGGAGGATGGCCCAAGTGCTTGGGCCCTGCACCCCATGGGAGACCAGGAGAAGCACCTGGCTCCTGGCTTCATATCGGTGCAGCGCCAGCCGTGGTAGCCATTTGGGGAATGAACCAACGGAAGGAAGACCTTTCTCTCTGTCTCTCTCTCTCTCACTATCTGTAACTCTACCTGTCAAATTAAAAAAAAAAAAAAAATGAAAGAGAAGATCTGGGACCAGCGCTGTGGCGCAGCGGGTTAACACCCTGGCCTGCAGTGCGGCATCCCATATGGCCACCAGTTCTAGACCCGGCCACTCCACTTCTAATCCAGCTTTCTGCTTTGGCCTGGGAAAGCAGTAGAAGATGGCCCAAATCCTTGGGCCCCTGCACCCACGTGGGAGACCCAGAAGAGGCTCCTGGCTTTGGATTGGCACAGCTCCGGCCATTGCGGCCAATTGGGGAGTGAACCAGCGGATGGAAGACATCTCCCTCTCTCTCTCTGCCTTTCTTTTTTCTTTTCTTTCTTTCTTTCTTTTTTTTTTTTTTGACAGGCAGAGTGGACAGTGAGAGAGAGACAGAGAGAAAGGTCTTCCTTTGGCGTTGGTTCACCCTCCAATGGCCGCCGCAGTCCGCGCGCTGCGCTGATCCGATGCCAGGAGCCAGGTATTTATCCTGGTCTCCCATGGGGTGCAGGGCCCAAGCATTTGGGCCATCCTCCACTGCACTCCCAGGCCACAGCAGAGAGCTGGCCTGGAAGAGGGGCAACCGGGACAGAATCCGGCGCCCCGACCGGGACTAGAACCTGGTGTGCCGGCGCCACAAGGTGGAGGATTAGCCTATTGAGCCACGGTGCCGGCCTCTCTCTGCCTTTCCTTTTCTCTCTGTAACTCTGACTTTCAAATAAATAAATAATTCTTTAAAAAAAAAAAGAAAGAGAGAAAATCTGAAAGTAGTGCAAAAAGGATTCAAAGAAGCACCAGAACTTCTAGAGACTAAACATACCTGAAGTTTCTGTCAGTAGTTTGATTTCAATGAGTGACAAATAGTATTTGGAAATCTCACTTCAGCATGTTCTTGTGGTAACCTGTGTAAGTTGCCTGGAAATTTTTCTAACAGTCCCCTTTCGCCCAGGAGACTTAGCCTATGTATCATGGATAGTAGAAGTAGAACTGAGAATTCAAAAGTTCTCTGTGGCAAAAATTTGAAATGGAGATTATGCCAAATCAGGAGAAAGCAGAATGGAAGACTACTTATAAACTTGTATATAATATTGATTAGTTTTTTGTTTTTTAATGCTTTACATATTTGAAAGACAGTTACACAAAGAGGGGGAGAGAAGGACAGAGATCTTCTATCCACTGGCTCACTCCCCAGATGGCCACAATAGCTGGGCTGGACCAGGTCAAAGCCAGAAACTTCATCCAGGTCTCCCACCTGGAGTGGGTGCAGGGACCCAAGTACTTGGGCCATCTTCTGCTGCTTTCCCAGGTGCATTAGCAGGGAGCTGGATGAAAAGTGGAGCAGCTGGTATTCCAGTTGGTGCTCACATGGGATGCTGGCATTGTAGATGGTTGCAGAACTTGCTGCACCACGAGGCTGGCCCATATTTATCAGTTTTGCAGAGACTTAAAAGCATGCTCACAGTGACCTCTTGTTCTTTAGGTGGTTCTGTCTTCTTCACAGTTTCCAGCATGCAAAAGGATCATGCACTGATGCAACACCAGGACCTAACATGGCTTAGATGTAAAGCATCTTGCCTGTGCTTAGGGGATGTGATGAAACCCTTGTTATCAGAGGATATTGTATCCTTCGATGAAAAGGAGGACAGATTATAGCCATGCCACTCTATCAGCAACTTAATTCTCATGATAAGGAATTGGGGAACATCAATATTAAATCTGATTGATGGCCTACATTAGTGTTGCTGCTTTGCTCACTGTGCTTAGGAACAGGGAAGCTTATCTTTCGGTATTATTCATTCTGAGATTCGGTGTTGTTCCAAGGAGTCTCGCTCCTAGTCTGCCTTACATGATATGGATCCTTACGTTAATGAGTCTTTTGTGTATTTTCAGTGCTCTAGATGTTCTGAAGCATGAGGAAGTTGACATGGAGTCATTGGCCAAGGTTGTTCCAGACCTCTTCAAGAAGTACACTCAATGTAGAGAACTAGCCGAAAGACTCAAAATAGAAGGTAGAAAATAGGGTTTTTTGCCTAAGATACCTATGTACTATCTTTACCTACTTGTCTAAGTTATGAAAGGACAGCAGGTCCATTAAGAGCTCTATGCCAAGAAGAGCTGTCATTTCCAAAGGACCAGCATAGTGTTAGGCGCTGTGCTACTCAGTGTGCTCCCCAACCAGCAGCATTGCAGTACCTGCCAGCTTGCTGGAAATGCGGAGTCTTGGGCTCCATTTCTAGAGGGAGAATCTGCATTTAACAAGATCCTCAGGTGTTTTGTTTGCACATTTTAAGTCTGGGAAGTGCTACAATAAAAGCCTTCCTTTAAAAAGAAAACCACTTATTTTGTACATTGAGCTTCCTTATTTACATTCTCCTTATCTAACATTCTAATAATGAGAGAAATAATACTGTCTTTGGCTATGACAACATATGAA
This sequence comes from Oryctolagus cuniculus, assembly GCF_051225735.1. Taxonomy (NCBI): domain Eukaryota; kingdom Metazoa; phylum Chordata; class Mammalia; order Lagomorpha; family Leporidae; genus Oryctolagus; species Oryctolagus cuniculus. The sequence goes on along the minus strand of NC_142871.1, from coordinate 98,913,548 downwards.
GTACTCTACCACTCACAAATACTCATTTTGTATCGCACAGAGATTTAGAGTCTGCCTCTTACGTTGTAACACATGATGAACTCTCATACTCTAGGTCAGTTGATCAACTACCTAAGCCACTGGTGTCCTTGGTAGTTGCATTGTATTTTTTTTTCAAGTTTTTCATTATAAAAGATTTCAAACATAAACAAAAATACTGAGAATAATACTGCCTTCTGCACTTTGTTTTTTTTCCCCCAGGGGTAGAAGATTATGTAGTGGAAAAAGCAAGGTATAGGATGGGGAGAAGGGTAGGAAAAGCTGGACAGTGGTGGGCTGCTCAAACAGGGAGGCTTTAAAACCTTAGGGCACAGCCAGGGTGGTGAGAATGCAGCACTCTTTTTAGAGGTCGTGTTTCCCTTCACTTCCACAGAGGTCTGTCACCTGGGGTGACCCATGTACTACCTACCATCCTGCCATGAAAGTTTATAAAAATCTGGCACAGAAGGAACCTCACCAGAAACTTGTTCTGGTAATACACTCATGCACAAGAAGTGATGTTGACCTTTTACTTCACCGCCATGATTTCTTTGTTGAGAAAAATTACTTTATTAAGCGTGTAGGACTGTTAGCACCAGGAAATAGTGACTAAGTGATATATTTTAAACTTGGTTTGCAGTCTTATTTTGTCCAGTAATCATCAGGTTCAGGTCAGAATAATCCAGAACAATAATTTGTTGATACGAAACCTCTGCCTTCAACTACAGTGTTGCTACTGGTTGTGTTTATCCTTTAAAGACCTTGGTGTATATAAAGACTCTAGTAGTCTGTTTGGGGTTAAAAAGAAAACACATTTGGTTAAAATATAGTACACTAATTGGTTTTAAAATTGCTACTAGACAATAGATTTCTTTTTTTTATTTATTTTTTTATTTTTTGACAGGCAGAGTGGACAGTGAGAGAGAGAGACAGAGAGAAAGGTCTTCCTTTGCCGTTGATTCACCCTCCAATGGCCGCCGCGGCCGGCGTGCTGCGGCTGGCGCACCGCGCTGATCTGATGGCAGGAGCCAGTTACTTATCCTGGTCTCCCATGCGGGTGCAGGGCCCAAGCACTTGGGTCATCCTCCACTGCACTCCCTGGCCACAGCAGAGAGCTGGCCTGGAAGAGGGGCGACCGGGACAGAATCCGGTGCCCCAACCGGGACTAGAACCGGATGTGCCGGCGCCGCAAGGCAGAGGATTAGCCTAGTGAGCCGCGGCGCCAGCCGACAACAGATTTCTTAAGGGCAGAAATCACTGTCAGATTCTTTTTTCATTTAACTCTCTTGTTATATTATTTAAGCAAATAAATAATATATCCTCTAGCATATTCCTGTTAATATTCTGTGATACCTTGAAGAGTCTATTTATGAGTCATAAATTTGTTTATTAAGATTTACAATTTGTTTTCCTAAGATCTGTTGCATTACAGTATTGTAGCACACCCTTAGAGGAATTATGTCATTTGACACGTAGGCCTGCCTCTTGAATTTGCATACTAGCATTGTTGTCCTTATTTTACAGAGAAGTGGTAAGTTGTCTGAGATCACAGCTGGTGAGTGGCAGAGCCTGGGTTGAACCTGGGTTGTCTGGATGCAAAGCTTGTGTAGTTCACAACTGTCTTTTTGTAAAGACACTCAGAAGTCATCATGCCAGACTTGGCAGTTTCTGAAGAAGTTGAGGCCGAGAGTGATGACACAGGGCCCGTGGTCAGAGGGCAAGTAACTCATTGGCAGATGAGGCTCAGAGGTGAGATTTTCCAGCTGCTACTCAAGGACAGAAGCAGGTGCTACCAAGACCTCAGGGAACCCCTTTCTTGAACAGGACAGAATGACCACCTCAGTTTAGGTTTAAACAGAAGTTTTGGGTTTTTCTAAGGACAGAATATTTGAATTATAAAATAATTGCTGGATTATCATCTTAATGTCACTTCTGAATAAAACTTTAAATAATTATTTAAATTATGGGTTTTCAACTAAGTAGCTCCACTTTTTAATATTACAGCTTTATATCAAGCTAGTTTAGAATGTCATTTTTCTTGGAGCAATATCTATCTTGAGAATTAAAATTCAAACCTACAGTGTATTGAGGGAGTTGTTCCAACCAAGATTTGAATTGAGAGGGAAAGCAAATTCTGTTTTTATCTTTAATTTTCCAGATATTTGAAATGAAAAGTACATTATACTACTAGCCAGAATGTTGTAGCTAATATGCAAGATACTCCCTTTGTCTTAGCCTCAGCTTCCTCACCTGCAGAGGTGACACCTGCCCATCTGTCTGATGGTGTTGAGATGAATGTTGAATGACATGATGTATGCAAAACTCTTTGTAAATAGCAAAAGGCTATACAAATGGAAGCTGTTAGTATAACCTGGGTAGCATAATAGAATTCTCGTTTTACTCCTCAGCCGCTTATGAATCAGTAGTGTTCCATCAGCTACAAGAAATAAAGGAAGTTCAGCGAGATGAAACTCTCCAGCTGCCAAAAGACCTGGATTATTTGACGATCAAGGATGTGTCTTTGTCTCAGGAAGTTCGGGAGAAATTACATTTCAGTCGCCCACAGACGGTAAGAAAACAGGTAGTTTGTTAATGTGATGTATCAGATTTATTGATTTGCAAATGTTGAACCATCCCCACATTCCAGCGATAAATCCTACTTGGTCCAGGTGAATGATCTTTCTCATGTGTTGTTGGATTCAATTAGCTAGTATTTTGTTGAGGATTTTTGCATCTATGTTCATCAGGGATCTCGATCTCTAGTTTTCTTTCTCTGTTGTATCTTTTTCTGTTCTGGAATTAAAGTGATGCTGGCTTCATAGAAGGAATTTGGGAGGATTCTATCCCTTTCAGTTGTTTTGTGTAGCTTGAAAAGATTTGGAGTTAGTTCTTCCTTAAATGTCTGGTAGAATTCAGCAGTGAAGCCATCGGTCCTAGGCTTTTCTTTGTTGGGGGAGGGTCTTTATTACTGATTCAATCTCTGTCTTGGTTATTGGTCTGTTTAGGTTTTCTGTGTGCTCATGACTCAATTTTGGTAGATTGTATGTGTCCAGGAATCTATCCATTTCTTCTAGGTTTCCCAGTTTGTTGCCATACAGCTCTTTTTAGTAATTCTGATGATTCTTTTTATTTCTGTGGTATCTGTTGTTACATTTTATTTTTCACCTCTGATTTTATTTATTTATTGAATATTTGTTTATTTATTTGAAAGGCAGAGTTACAGAGAGGCAGAGGCAGAGAGAGAGAGAGAGAGAAAGAGGTCTTCCATCTGTGGGTTCACTCCCCAGATGGCTGCAATGGCTTGAGTTACACCAATCAAAGCCAGGAGCCAGGAGCTTCTTCCAGGTCTCCCATGAGGGTGCAGAGGCCCAAAGACTTGGGCCATCTTCTACTGCTTTCCCAGGGCACGGCAGAGAGCTGGATTGGAAGTGGAGCAGCCGGGACTCAAACTGGCATCCATATGGGGTGCTGGCACTGCAGGCCAGTGTTTTAACCCTCTGCGCTACAACACCAGCCCCAGGTTTTGTTTTTTAATTCATCCTGCCAGTCTGTATCTATTAACTGGAGAGTTGAGTCCCTTTTCATTCAAGGTGACTTGATAATATTCCTGTTGTTTACTTTGGATTTCCTTTGTACTTTTACTGGGAGATTTTCTGCCTTTACCTTCTTTCATAGTGATGACCATGTTTTTGTGTTTCTGTTTGTAGCACATCCTTAAACATCTTTTGTAAGGCTGGGCAGGTGGAGATAAATTCTTTCAATTTCTGTTTGTTATGGAAGGTCTTTATTTCACCTTCATTCATAAATGAGAGCTTTGCAGGGTACAGTATTCTGGCTTGACAGTTTTTTTCTCTTAAGACGTGGAATATATCTTGCCATTCTTGCCTAGCCTGTAGGGTTTCTGATAAGAAGTCCACTGTGAGTCTAATTGGAGATCCTCTGAAAGTAATCTGATGTTTCTCCTGTGCACATTTTACAATCTTTTCTTTATGTTTTACTGTTGAAAGTTTGAATACAGTGTGTCGTGATGAAGATCTTTTCTGGTCATGTTTATTAGGAGTTAGATCTATGTGCTTCCTGTACTTGGACATCCCTTTCTCTCTCCAAATTGGGGAAGTTTTCTATAACTGTTTCACTAAATAGACCTTTTTGTTTGTTTGTTTGTTTTTATTTTTTAAAGATTTATTTATTTATTTATTTATTTGAAAGGCAGAGTTACAGAGAGGCAGAGGCAGAGAGAAATCTTCCATCCACTGGTTCACTCTCCAAATGGCCACATTAGCTGGAGCTGGGCCGATCCGAAGCCAGGAGCCAGGAGCTTCTTCCAGGTCTCCCACACGAGTTCAGAGGCCAAGCACTTGAGTCATCTCCCACTGCTTTCCCAGGCCATAGCAGAGAGCTGGATTGGAAATGGAGCATCTGGGACTCAAACCAGCACTTGGGATGCCAGCACTGCAGGCAGTGGCTTTACCTGTTACACCACAGCGCTGGCCCTTAAATAGGCCTTCCTAATCCATTCTCTCTTTCCCCACCTTCAGGAACTCCTAAGATGCATGTGTTGGGTCTTTGATAGTATCCCAAAGATCTCCAACACTGTTTAATTTTTCTAATTTCTTTTTTTGGTCTGACTGAAAAATTTCCAAAAATTTGTCTTCTAGCTAGAAAATTCTTTCCTCTGCCTCACCAAGTGTATTGTTAAGTCTTCCCACTGTATTTTTTATTTGGTCTCTTGAATTTTTCTCATTTCTAATTATTTCATTTTGATTTCTCGCTCTTTTTTTTTTTAAAGATTTATTTATTTATTTCAAAGAGTTACACAGAAAGGCAAAGGCAGAGAGAGAGAGAGAGAGATCTTCCATCCGATGGTTCACTCCCCAGTTGGCCTCAATGGCCGGAGCAGTGCCTATCCGAAGCCAGGAGCCAGGAGCTTCTTCTGGGTTTCCCACTAGGTGCAAGGGCCCAAGGACTTGGGCCATCTTCTACTGCTTTCCCAGGCCATAGCAGAGAGCTGGATCGGAAGTGGAGCAGCCAGGTCTCAAACCAGCATCCATATGGGATGCTGGTGCTTCAGGCCAGGACGTTAATCCGCTGTGCCACAGCGGCAGCCCCTTGATTTCTCTATAAAATGTCAATTTCATGGGAAAAATTTTCATTCATGTCATGTACAGATTTCTTGAATTCTTGGATTTGATTCTGTTTGTGTTTGACTAATCCTGTGATTAATCTTTGAATTCTGTTTCAGGCATTCATTTCATCGATTTCTTCACATTCTAATATTTAAGTGTTGTGTTCCTTTTGGGGGGCATGTTGTCTTATTATTTCTTGAATTTCTGCATTTATTTTTAGGCATTTGTGGAGATACTTTGGTTTTTTCCTCTGATAGCATGTATCTTTGGACTTTGGCTTAGTGTAATGTCTGTATTTGCAGTGAATACACAGAGGTGTGTGCGTGGTGTGGCCAGGGAGCTCTGGTCAGTGCTCAGGGTGGGATGAGTATCCAGGGTGACACCCAAGTTGGGCATTGTAGATCTCTTGTTCATGATCAGCTCCTGCTGTGATCATACCCTCACCTCCTCTCTACCAATGTGGTCAGTGCCCAGATGTTAGCCCCAGTAGGTGCAATACTCATCCGTGCTGCCATGGGAACCACACAAATGATCTGCACAGTTCTCAGTCTGAACACGGATCCCACTGAATGACTCACCCAGGCAACCAGGGAGTTCCAAGCACGTGGAGTCACACATAGTGATTGGCCAGAGACCCAGCCACATCCTGCGTCCTCTCGGGCAGCCACAGAGTCCCCACAGACTCAGCACACAAGGCGCCCACAGTCATGGGCTGCAGAGGGTCCGCTCCACCCCACCAGCCTGACTGATCCACAGAGAGGCAGTTTGTCCCAGAGCCAGCTGCTTGGGGTGCTCCACCTAGGCAGCTTGAGCCCCAGAGCCTGTGGTATGTTGGGAGGCTGGGGGTACCTCACAGTCTTAGGTGGGTGCCCAGCCCCCTGTCGTTCCTCCCAGCCAGACTCAGAGTCAGTGGGGAATGCAGATTTTTCCCTCTGCTGGAGTCTCGGGATCACACGCATGCACAAGAGCCCCCGGCCGTGTTGCCTTCTCCCTGCCACATGCACCGGAGCTGCTGCCACCAGTACTCGGAGATGGAGTCTGTCTCAGCCGGTTGCTGTACACCTGCACAAGGGATTCCACAGCTGCTGCTTGTGCCCTAAATGGCGCCTGCCCTCTAGCTGATCGCCAGGTGCCATTGTTGGGGGGTTGGGGTGACAGAAGCCTGACCCCTTTTTTTCCACAGGGTCCCCAGGCACCCTCTCCACACCAGGGCTCCAGGCCAGAGTCATGCCCTGCTCTTCCTCCAGCTCTGTCACCAGAGGCATGCTTTGCTGCAGTCTGATCTCACCTCAGTCTCCAAAGCTGCTGCTTTCTCCAGCTCTCGGCTGCTGGAGTCATGTGTTGTGCACCTTGCACGCAGGTCCACAGCGTTCTTCCTTCTGTAGACTTTCCATTGCAGTTTTCTCTCTGATTTGCCCCAAAGAATGCACTTCCTACACTTCCTTTTTTTTTTTTTTTTTTAACTATTTAGCCCTAGCCTAGCACTTTATGTAGTTTCCTATTCCACCATCTTCAAAAAGTAGGTACTCTTAAAGTCAATTGAAAATGAATCTTGGGACTGGCGCTGTGGCATAGCAGGCAAAGCCGCCGTCTGCAGTGCTAGCATCTCATATGGGCACCAGTTCTAGTCCTGGCTGCTCCACCACTTCTAATCCAGCTCTCTCCTTGGCCTGGAAAGCAATAGAAGATGGCCCAAGTCCTTTGGCCCCTGCACCCACGTGGGAGACCCAGAGGGGACTCCTGGCTCAGCTCTGGCAGTTGCGGCCATCTAGGAAGTGAACCAGAGGACAGGGATAGAAGACTTCTCTCTCTCTCTCCCCCTCTCTGTAGCTCCACCTTTCAAATAAATAAATCTTTAAAAAAAAAAAAAAAAAAAAGAATCTTATTGGAGAATGGGTCTGGCAAGGGGAGAGGGAGGAGGAGGAGGAATGGGAGTGTGGGTGGGAGGGCTGATATCATAGGAAGAATCACTATATTCCTAAAGTTGTACTTACGAAATTTGTATTCCTTAAAAAATAAATTAAAAAAAATTTTTTAAACAAACAAAACAGTAGGTACTATAACATCTGTTAGTGTGTGATCTCAGAATCATTGTAACTTCTCTGAGCCTCAGTTTCCCATTTGTAAGATTACAGAAGTAATAAGCACCATTCCTTTACTCTACAAGGTTGGTGTGTTTTTGTTTTTGTTTTTATTTATTTATTTATTTTTTGGACAGGCAGAACTAGACAGAGAGAAAGGTCTTCATTTTCCGTTGGTTCACCCCCAAAATGGCCACTACGGCCAGCGCGCTGCGCTGATCCGAAGCCAGGAGCCAGGTGCTTCTCCTGGTCTCCCATGCGGGTACAGGGCCCAAGCACTTGGGCCATCCTCCACTGCCTTCCTGGGCCACAGCAGAGAGCTGGACTGGAAGAGGAGCAACTGGGACAGAATCTGGCGCCCAAACCGGGACGAGAACCTGGGGTGCTGGCACCACAGGCAGAGGATTAGCCTATTGAGCCGCGGTGCTGGCCACAAGGTTGTTTTGAAGCTACATTAAGATTGATATTTATGGAAATGTTTTATAAACTAAACTGTATAGGTGTATTAAGAGGAAAATAGATTTGATTTGCCATTGCTCACTTACACTCCTCTCATCATTTTCTTGTTAGATCGGGGCCGCCAGTCGTATACCTGGAGTGACACCTGCTGCCATTGTCAATCTGCTCAGATTTGTGAAGACGACTCAGCAAAGACAAGCAACTGTGAATGAACTGCCACAGACTGACTGATGACGCCTGTGATACCACCATCAAGCTTTCACTTTACAGGAGACTTTTAAAGTGCGAATAATTCAGTCAGTACCAGAGTATAGATAGGAGATAGCTGTTTAGCACTTATTAAAATAGCTTTATTAGGTTATGACAGGCTTGTCATTAATTTATGAAGGGAAAGAGGTTGTAATTGTGATTTTTGTGTATCTGGGAAAAAATAGTTTTAAACAATGTGTACTGTTTTGGCAGTTCTAATATGGTAAGCCTCTTGTAACTTCGTGCAGTGTTCCTCAAAGAGACATGTCATGAGGCTAAAAGTAAACCTGAAAAAAAAATCTTGCATATTTGCCTACTCATAAGGACTTTGCCCATTACATGGTATGCCAAATTAAAAGTCTTAACTGGTTGGTCTATTTTGAAAGTTAGTAATTTTTGCCTGGTTGTACTAGGTTAGAAAGCAGTATCAAGCCAGTGCCGCAGCTCAATAGGCTAATCCTCTGCCTGCGGCGCCGGCACACCGGGTTCTAGTCCCAGTCGGGGTGCCGGATTCTGTCCCGGTTGCCCCTCTTCCAGGCCAGCTCTCTGCTGTGGCCAGGGAGTGCAGTGGAGGATGGCCCAAGTGCTTGGGCCCTGCACCCGCATGGGAGACCAGGAGAAGCACCTGGCTCCTGGCTGAGGATCAGCGCGGTGCGCCGGCCGCGGCGGCCATTGGAGAGTGAACCAACAGAAAAGGAAGACCTTTCTCTCTGTCTCTCTCTCATTGTCCACTCTGCCTGTCCAAAAAAAAAAAAAAAGAAAAAAGAAAAGAAAAGAAAGCAGTATCAAAGGGGGAAGCTTTGGCACAGTGGTTAAGATACCACTGGGGATGCTGCATCCCATATTGGAGAGGCTGGTTTGAGTCTTGGCTCTTCTTCTTCCTATCAAATTAGCTGCTAATGTGCATCCTGGGAGGCATTAGATGGCTCAAGTACTTGAGTCCCTGCCACCCACATGTGAGACCTGGATTGTATTCCTAGCTCCTGGTTTGGATCTGGTCCAACCCTGGATATTGGGGCCATTTGGAGGGTGAACCAGCAGACAGAAGATCTCTCTAGGTCTCTGTCTTTCAAATTAAAAAAAAAAAAGAAGAAAAGAAGGCTGGCGCCGCGGCTCACTAGGCTAATCTTCCACCTAGCGGCGCTGGCACACCGGGTTCTAGTCCCAGTCAGGGCGCCAAATTCTGTCCCGGTTGCCCCTCTTCCAGGCCAGCTTTCTGCTGTGGCCAGGGAGTGCAGTGGAGGATGGCCCAAGTCCTTGGGCCCTGCACCCCATGGGAGACCAGGATAAGTACCTGGCTCCTGCCATCGGATCAGCGCGGTGCGCAGGCCGCAGCTCGTCAGCCGTGGCAGCCATTGGAGGGTGAACCAACGGCAAAAGGAAGACCTTTTTCTCTCTCTCACTATCCACTCTGCCTGTCCAAAAAGAAAAGAAATAATAGTTTTTTAAAAAGAAAACAATAGCAAAGTCCTGAGATAAGGGCTAAAAATCGAGACTATACAAAAGTATCCAGAATCATTCAGCTAATATCTAATACTGGAATACAATATGTAGGGTGAAAGTTGACTTATGAGATTTCTGTACTTCACACAGCATTGTGGGGAGGCTGTAGTTCACAACAACCTCATATATATTTTGTGAACAAATAGAACAAGGAAGCTCCAAGCCTCCCATCATAAAGTAATGTCAGAGAAGGGGAAATGTGGATTACTGTTTAAATCAATACACACTGTATACATGAATTTAAATATCACACTGTAGCTTGCAAATATACACATTTTTATAATTAAATTCTTTAAAAGATTTTGCTCCAGTAATTGTTTTTAAAATTAATGAAAGCCCCATAAAACTAGAAAGATTAGAAATCACCATTGTTGTTATAGGCATTTGACCTAGCAGTTAAGACACCCATGTCTCCTATCAGAGTGCCTGAGTTCAGTACTTGTCTCTGGCTTCCGACTCCAGATTCCTGTTAAGGTACACCCTGGGGATGCAGTAGTGATGGCTCAGGTAATTGTGTTCCTGTAACCCATGTGGAAGGCCATGATTGAGTTCCCACTTCCTGGTTTCAGTACCAGCCATTGCAGGTATTTGGAGAGTAAATCAGCAGACGGGAGCACGCTTTCTCTCTCTTTCTCTAGTAAGTAAATAGAATAATTGGGCCTCTGCTACCTGTGTGGGAGACCCAGATGTTCCAGGCTCCTGGCTTCAGCCTGGCCCAGCCCTGTCACAGCCATTATATGAATGAGCCAGCAGATGGAAGAGTCTGTCTCTTCTTCTATTGCTCTTTCAAATAATAATTTTTTTAATCACCATTGTTTTCTCTCATCTCACAATGTGGATACTAATTTGGTAACTTGATTGAGGGAGAACAAAGGCAATTATTTTATATCATACAATAAAATTATGCTTTCTTTTTAAAAATTTATTTATTTGAAAGGTAGAGTTACAGAGACAGAGGTAGAGAGAGAGAGAGAAGTCTTTTATCTGCTGGTTCACTCCCCAAGTGGCTGCAGTGGCCAGAGCTGCGCCGATCCGAAGCCATGAGCCAGGAGCCTCCTTCGGGTCTCCATGCAGGTGCAGGGGCCCAAGCGCTTAGGCCCTCTTCTACTGCTTTCCCAGGCCATAGCAGAGCTGGATATGGAGCAGCCAGGACCTGGCACCCATATGGGATGCTGGCACTGTAGGTGACAGTTTTACTGGCTGTGCCACAGCGCCAGCCCCTAAAATTATTTTCTTATGAAACTCTTATGACAGTAATCTCATAGCACTGAAGACACATATCCATAGTAATTGGTGAATAGTGTTTCTGTATTTTTAATTCAGAATTGATACAGAAACCATAATAGTGCTGGTTCGCCTCTTAGGCTCCAATACTTCAGTGATTCCAATTGCTAGAAGTGAGTGACTAACTGGGCCCTTTGGTTTCTCAGATACCTCAGCTTTTCTGGATAGATCAGCATATGAAGACAGTCAAATGGGCCCAAGGGCCCTTTTGTCCCTGAAATGCCAACCTGGATGTCTGTTGTCAGCCTATGGGAGAGGCTTCCATGTCGGCCACAGGCCAAAGCAGGTACTTAGGATAAGTCTAAGGGCCTCAAAATCACTTTGGCTGTGGATCTAAGTCTGATTACGGGTATGAGGCAACTAAATATCTTGTTTCTGTCAGTGCGCATGTTCACTTAAATACAGCTGTTTCCATGGGTTTCCATGGGTTTAGTCTGCATAGACTAAAATCTTAGTCTACCTAGAAAGCAGTCGTATCAGTAACAAGTAAATTGTATAGGTAATGCTGGGTCATTTAGCAATGATGAATTATTTTTGACACTTAATTTGGTAATTTCAAAAGGTGATCATTTCTTTGTTAGTCATTATAGGTACTCCTTGACAAAAGTTCTTATTATAAAGAAAATATTAAGTATAATACTGTAGCATTTATTTTGTACTACCTATTTAGCACAAAATGGGAAATCACTGTTTTTAAACTTTTTTCCCCTCTTAATAAATACAAAAGCAAAAGCAGTAAATGGGATGCCTACTATATGAAATACACTAAAGATTTATCTTGTAGAAACAAAAAGTTCCTTAGGGAATTCCTGACATTTTGTGCCAAGTGGCACTACACATACAAAGGAGCTCTAGAGTTTAATGCTAGTCCATTAGAATCACAATGATCTTTGATAGAAAACAGTTATTTTAGATTCCACCATTGGGTTTAGAATATAAACCTCATCAAATACTATTTCTATTGTCATTAGCCAAAAGCACTACAAAATATGGTACTCTAGGGAAAAATCCGCTAAAAATGTGATCTTACTCATTTACTTCAGAAATCCCCCATCATTAAACTAGTCAACGTCCAGCAGAAGTTGGCTACACTTGTGATTTCCTCCACTCACCACAGACCACACTGTCCAGTAGTTGGAAAAGCCTGGTGCTGAAGTTCATCTCAACAGAAACCAAAATTAAAAAGGGGAAATGACTTGGAGCAGTTGTGAAATAGTTGGGGGAGGGAGATGAATTGGCTAAATTAAACCATTATCACCTTCAATATAAAGTTCCTTTATAGCCAGGAACTTGAATTTTGTAAATGATTGTTTTTAAAATGTTTTGTCACTTTTCAACCTAGATGGAAATGGTGATGGCTTTTCCACTTCAGAAATTTCAATTCCTAGAAAAGTGTCTTGCCCCAGGAAAGTCAGGAATATCAAGAAAGCCAACAGGGATGTAAGCTGCTTGGATTGACCAAATCTCATATTGGAATGCCTGGGTTCCAGTCCTTGCTTCTGATCCAGCTTCCTGCTGTTGCACAACCTGGGAGACAGTAGGTGATGCCACCTACATGGGAGACTGGGTTCAGTTCTGGATTTCTGGCTTCAGCCTCACCCAGCCCTGGCTGTTGGCAGTTATCTGGGGAGTGAACCAGTCAATGGAAGATTCATTCATTTCTCTCTCTTTCAAATAAATAAAGCCACCAATAAAGACTAGCCACTTGTGCAGGAATGTACCAGTGAAAATTAATTCTTCCTCTTAGACTGCCACTCCATAATACTTCCATTAGTGTACCTAGTTTCATTCTATCTTAATTTTAATAAAACTGTGGGACAGTAATGCCAAAAGTTCCCATACGCCCCTCACTGCTTCCCCTCTATTTCGTATACTTGTTTGTATATTTGTCACAGGTGATGAACCTCACCCAGCTTCCCGTTTTTCTAATCGAAAAACCCTTCCAGCTTCTATCAATCAACATTCTGTGTTCAAATTATTTTTTTTTTTTAGCTCCCACATAGAAGGGAGAACCTGTGTGTCTCGCTTATTTGTCCCAACATGATGTCCTCTTTTTCATCCATTTTGCTGCAAATGACAGGATTTCATTCTGTTTTTATAGTTGAATAATATTGTAGTGTGTGTGTGTATCACATTTTTTTTTTAGCTGTTCATCTGATGATGGACATTTGTGTTGAGTCTATATTTTGGGTATTCTGAACAGTGCTGCTATAATGAGTTCTTGTCTTTGGGGTATGTACCCAGTAGTGAGATTGCTGGATCCTACATCAGTTCCATTTCTAGTGTTTCAAGAAATCTCCATATTGTTTTCCACAGTTGCTGCACTGATTGAGATTTCCACCAAGAGTATATAAAAGTTCCCCTTCTCCACATCCTTTCTAGCATTTGTTACTGTCTCTTGGATAATAGCCATTCTGACCCTGTGAGGTGAGATTAATAATTGTGATCTTGATTTGTATCTCCCTGCATTCTATCTGACTTTTCATATCTCTCTAGAGAGAAAGGCCTCTTGAATGCAGGCAGTGCCTTCCTTGTAGACACTTCAGTGCTTTTTGAATGACTTCTTGATTACCAAGGGCAAGTGATGCTAACACTCCCTCAATTGATCAATCAAATGTGATAAAAATATTTGTGGGGCAGGTTAGCCTAGCCTTAGCACACATTGGAGTGCCTGGCTTTCATACCCATCTCCACCTCTGGACTGCAGCTTCCTGCTAATACACACCCTGGGAGGCAGCAGGTTGCTCAAGTAGTTGGATTCCTATCACTCATGTGGGAGATCCAAATTGAATTCCCAGCTCCTGGCTGTACCTCTGCCCAGTCCCAATTGTTGCTGGAATTTGAGGAGTGAACCAGTGTGTAGAAGCCTTGTCTGTGTCTCTGCCTGTCAAATAAGTTAATTAAAAAATTTTTTTTAGTATTTCTGACATAAGTATCAAGAAGTACACAATTTTTTTTAACTTCTGTTTATTTGTATGAAAGGCAGACGGAGGGAAACAGCAAGCTGCTGTCCACTGGTTCACTCCTCAGATGCCAGCAACGTGTGGGAGGCTGAAGAAGGAAGCCAGAAACTCAAGCCGGGTCTCCGAGGCGGGTGGGTGGCGGGAACTCAACTACTTGAGCCACTCCACTTCCTCCCTGGGTCCACATCAGCAAGGAGCTAGAATCAGGACCCAGAGCCAGGAAGCAAACCCAGGCCCTCCTCTGTGAGATGCAGGCATCTGAACCACGAGGTAAAACACCCACCCCAGGAACTGTGCACTTTCCTGTTTGCTTGTTCTGTCTTCACATTCTCTTTAGCTGAATTTCCTCCCTATCTTCCTGCGCTATCCCTACTTTTCACTGCTTCTAGTCCGCAACCGGAGATTAATGACGTTCACTTTATGTATTTACTTACTGAAGATGTATTTATTTATTTGCAAGGCAAGGTGATAAAGACACAGAGGGAGAGAAATATTCCATCTGCTGGTTCACTCTCCAAATGCCCACAATAGCCAGGGCTGGGCCAGGCCAAATCCAGGAGCCGGGGACTCCATCCAGGTCTCCTGTTCGGGTGGCAGGGACCCCAAGACTTTGGCCATAGTCTGCTGCCTTCCCAGGCACATTAGCAGGAAGTTGGATAAGAAGCTGGGATTCAGAATGGTGCTCTGATATGGAATGCTGTCCTCTCAAGTGACAACTTAACCTGCTAATCCACTGCACCTGCTCCAGATACTGATTTTCTTAGTTCAAAAGCCAACTGAGGCCGGCGCCGCGGCTCACTAGGCTAATCCTCCGCCTTGCGGCGCCGGCACACCGGGTTCTAGTCCCGGTCGGGGCGCCGGATTCTGTCCCGGTTACCCCTCTTCCAGGCCAGCTCTCTGCTGTGGCCCGGGAGTGCAGTGGAGGATGGCCCAAGTGCTTGGGCCGTGCACCCCATGGGAGACCAGGATAAGTACCTGGCTCCTGGCTTTGGATCAGCGCGGTGCGCCGGCCGCAGCGTGCGGCTGTGGCGGCCATTGGAGGGTGAACCAACGGCAAAGGAAGACATTTCTCTGTCTGTCTCTCTCTCACTGTCCACTCTGCCTGTCAAAAAAAAAAAAAAAAAACAAAACTGAGAGGCCTGCAGTGTGGCATAGTGGGCAAAGCCTCCAACAGTAATGCCGGCATCTCATATAGGCACCAGTTTGGGTCCTGGCTGCTCCACTTCCCATCCAGCACCCTGCTATAGTGTCTGGGAAAGCAGCAAAGGATGACCCAAATGCTTGGGCCCCTGCACTTACAAAGGAGACCTGGAAAAAGCTCCAGTATCCTGGCTTCAGATCAGCCCCGTTCTGACCATTGCAGCCATTTGGGGAGTGAATCAGTGGATGGAAGAAGATCTCTATCTTCCCCTGCCCATTCTCTCTGTAACTCTGCCTTTCAAATAAATGTATAACAATCTGAGAGAGAGAGAGAGAGAGAGAGAGAAGCTAACTGAAGAGACCAACATTGTGGCACATGACTTAAGCTGCAACTTAGAATAACATCCAAGGCCGGCGCCGCGGCTCAATAGGCTAATCCTCCGCCTGCAGCATTGGTACCCCAGGTTCTAGTCCCGGTTGGGGCGCTGGATTCTGTCCCAGTTGCTCCTCTTCCAGTCCAGCTCTCTACTGTGGCCCGGGAAGGCAGTGGAGGATGGCCCAAGTGCTTGGGCCCTGCACCCTCATGGAGACCAGGAGAAGCACCTGGCTCCTGCCTTCGGATCAGCGTGGTGCGCTGGCCGCAGTGCGCCAGCCACAGCGGCCATTGGAGGGTGAACCAACGGTAAAGGAAGACCTTTCTCTCTGTTTCTCTCTCTCACTGTCCACTCTGCCTGTCAAAAAAAAAAAAAAAAAAAAAAAAAAAAAAAAAAAAAAAGAATAGCATCCAAGTCCCAGCTGCTCCACTTCTGATTCAGCTCCCTACTAACGTGCCTGAGAAAACTCAGCAAAGGATGGCCCACGGGACACCTGGATGAAGCTCCTGGCTCCTGGCTGCAGTCTGGACACTAGTTTTTTTTTTTTTTTTTTAACAAAGGGTGGGGGCAGTGTGACGTAATGGATAAGGCTGCCACCTGCAATATTGGCATCCCATATGATAGCTGGAGTCCCAGCTGTTCCACTCCCAATCCAGCTCCCTACTAATGGCCTGGGAAAAGCAGCAGAAGATGATCAAAGTGTTCGGCCACCTGCCACCCACGTGGGAGACCCAGAAGAAGCTCCTGGATCCATACTTCAGATCAATAGGAGACGGATGGAGTTTCTGTCTCTTGGCTTCATCCTGGTCCAGCCCTGGCTGTTGTGACCATTTGAGAAGTGAACTAATGGATGGAAAATATTTCTCTCCCTCTCTCTCTCTCTCTCTCTCTCTCTCTCTGTGACTCTCTCATTCTTTCACCCAGCCTTCCAAATAAATAAGCCTTCTATTTTTTTTTTTTTTAAAGGAGGCTGGAACTCTGGCATAGTACGTTAAGCCTCTGCCTGTGGCACCAGCATCCCATTTAGGCACAGGTTCAAGTCCCAGCTGCTCCACTTCCAATCCAGCGTCCTGCTAATGGCCTGGAAAAGCAGTGGAAGATGGCCCAAGTGCTTGGGCCCCTTCACTCATGTGGGAGACCCAGAAGAAGCTCCTGGCTCCTGGCTTCAGATTGGCCCAGCCCCAGCCATTGTGGCTATTTGAGGAGTGAGCCAGTGGATGGAAGACCCTTCTGTCTCCTCCCTCTGTCTATCTCTAACTCTGCCTCTCAAATAAATAATTTTTTTTTAAAGGCAAATACTGTATAATTCTACTTACATGAGTTACCTAGAATAGTAAACTCATAGAAAGAAAAATGGTAAAAACTGGAGGCTGAGGTGAGGGTGAAATGGAGTTATGGTTCCTGGAGTACAAGCTTCAGTTTTGCAAAATGAGAAGAGTCCTAGACACAGTGGCTGGTGTCACTTAAATGCACATTTAAAAATAGTTAATATGGTAAATTTTATATTACATGCTGTGTCACAATTTTTAAAAAACTGATGAATTAATTTGTATTTCAGTCCCTCAAGCTTATTATTACTTTTTTTTTTCCAAAGATTTATTTATTCATTTGAAAGTCAGAGTTACACAGAGAGGAGAGGCAGAGTCTTCCATCCGATGGTTCACTCCCCAGATGGCCGCAACAGTCTAAAGCCAGGAGTCAGGAGCTTCTTTTGGGTCTCCCACGCAGGTACAGGGATCCAAGGATTTGGACCATCTTCTACTGCTTTCCCAGGTCTTGGAAGTGGAGCAGCCGGGTCTCGAACCAGCGCCCATATGGGATGCTGGTGCTGCAGGCCAAGGCGTTAACCCGCTGTGCCACAGCACCGGCCCCAAGCTTTTTATGTTTGTTTATTGATAATTTATCATCTGCTTATTTCTAAAAACACAGTTGAGACATTGTGTTTATATTTTTTGAAAGATTTATTTTATTTGAAAATCAGAGTTACACAGAGAGACAAGGAGAGGCAGAAAGAGAGAGAGAGAGAGACCTCTCTCTTTCATCCGCTGGTTCACTCCCCAATTGGCTGCAATGGCCAGAGCTGCACCGATCCAAAGCCAGGACCAGGAGCTTCTTCTGGGTCTCCCACATAGGTGCAGGGGCCCAAGGACTTAGGCTATCTTCTGCTTTCCCAGGCCATAGGGGAGAGCTGGATTGGAAGTGGTGGAGCAGCCGGGACTCAAACTGGCACCCATATGGGATGCCAGCACTGCAGGTGACAGCTTTACCCACTATGCCACAGTGCCGACTCCCTATTTTTTTTTTAACTTTTATTTAATGAATATAAATTTCCAAAGTACGACTTACGGATTACAATGGCTTCCCTCCCCATACCGTCCCTCCCACCCGCAACCCTCCCCTTTCCCACTCCCTCTCCCCTTTCATTCACATCAAGATTCATTTTCGATTCTCTTAATATACAGAAGATCAGCTTAGTATACATTAAATAAAGATTTCAACAGTTTGCTCCCACACAGAAACATAAAGTGAAAAATAATAGATGATTTTTTAAATGATGATGAAATCAGACCAGACCTATTGAACTCCCTATTTTTTATTTTTAAAAATACATTCATTTTGGGCCAGCACTGTGGTGTAGCAGGTAAAGCCTCTACCTGTAGTGTTGGCATCCCATATGGGCACCAGTTCAAGACCCAGCTGCTCCACTTCCATTCTAGCTCTCTGCTATGGCCTGGGAAGGCAGTAGAAGGTGGCCCAAGGGCTTAGGCCCCTGCACTCATGTCGGATACCGAGGAAGCTCCTGGCTTCTGGCTTCGGATAGGCCCACCTCCAGCCATTGTGGCCATTTGAGGAGTGAACCAGTGGATGGAAGATCTCTCTTTGCCTCTACCTCTCTGTAACTCTGTGTGGGGAGCAACTCGGACTAGACTGTTACTGGAATTAAGACTTATTCTATGCATCTGCTCTCCCACAATATGGCGCTGAGAAGGGAGAAGCAGCTTCTACACAGCTGCCTCCAGTTTGACCAATAAACTGTAGGACCTACTCCTGATTGGAGGAGAGCAGCGTACTCGGCGTGTGGGTAGCAGAGTTGGGATTGGTGGAAGAGGACTATAAAGGAGGAGAGAGACAACATGTACCAGGAACATCTAAGGGGAACACCTGAGGAACACCTGAGCAGCCCCCGAGAGAGCCGGCCGGCGGTGTGCCGCTCCCCCACGGAAGTGGGGAAAGTGGCAGGGGGGCCCGCCCCTCCACGGAGGTGGAAGGGATGGTAGCCAACCCGGGAAGAACCAGCAGCAAACCAGGGAAGGGCCGAGCAGACAAAAGAACAGCGCAGGGTCCTGTGTCGTTCCTCCACGAAGAGGGGGAGCGACATAATGGTGTCGTGACTCGGATATGAAGCCTAGGCAGGGTTTAGTGTCGTTCCTCCACGAAGAGGGGGAGCGACAACTCTGCTTTTCAAATTAAAAAAAAGTTAAAAAATTAATTTGTATCTCCCTCTCTGTAACTCTATCTTTCAAATATATAAATAAAATTTTTAAAAAATTATAATAATAAACTGTATTCATTTGGGGCCTACATTGTGGTACAGCGAGTTAAGCTGCCACTTGCCATGCTGCTCCACTTCCTATCCAGATCCCTGCTAATGGCCTAGGAAAGCAGCAGAAAATAGCCAAAGTGCTTGGGTCCCTGCACCCACAGGGAAGACCAGAAGAAGCTCTTGGCTTCAGTCTGGCCCAAGTCTGATCCACCTCCGGCTGTTGGCGGACATTTGGGGAGTGAACCAGCAGATGGAAGCTCGATCTCTCTGTCTCTCCCTAACTCTGCCATTCCAATAAATAAATAAATAAATCTTTCACAAAATGCATTATTTTGGGGGCTGATGCTGTGGCATAGTGGGCTAATCTTCCTCTTGCAGTGCCAGCATCCCATATGTGCGCCGATTCAAGTCCCAGCTGCTCCTCTTCCAATCTAGCTCTCTGCCATGGCCTGGGAAGCAGTAGAAGATGGCCCAAGTGCTTGGGCCCCTGCAACCACATGGGAGACCCAGAAGAAGCTCCTGGCTTTTAGCTTCGGATTGGCTCAGCTCTGGCCATTGTGGCCATTTGGGGAGTGAATCAGCTGATGGAAGACCTCTCTGTAACTCTGCCTCTCAAATAAATAAATAAAATCTTTTTTAAAAAATTATTATTTTTTTTTTTTTTTGACAGGCAGAGTGGACAGTGAGAGAGAGAGACAGAGAGAGAAAGGTCTTCCTTTGCCGTTGGTTGGTTCACCCTCCAATGGCCGCCGCTGCAGCCGGCGCACCGCGCTGATCCTGGCAGGAGCCAGGAGCCAGGTGCTTTTCCTGGTCTCCCATGGGGTGCAGGGCCCAAGCACCTGGGCCGTCCTCCACTGCACTCCCTGGCCATAGCAGAGAGCTGGCCTGGAAGAGGGGCAACCGGGACAGAATCCGGCGCCCCAACCGGGACTAGAACCCGGTGTGCCGGCGCCGCAAGGTGGAGGATTATCCTATTGAGCCACGGCGCCGGCTATTTTTTCATTCGAAAGGTAGAGATAGAGATTTCCCAATCATTGGTTTATTCCCCAGATGCTCACAACAGCTGGGCTGGGGCCAGGTCAAAGCCAGGAGCCAGAACTAGAACCCAGGCACTCCAATGTGGGATGTGGGCATCCCAAGCAGAGTCTTTTTTAAAAAGATTATTTATGTGAAAGGCAAAGCTACAAAGAGACGGGGAGAGAAAGAGAAAGATCTTTCATCAGCTGATTTACTCCCTAAATGGCCGCAATGACTGGGGTTGGACCAGGCCAAAGCCAGGAGTCTGGAACTTCATCCAAGTCTTCCCATGTGGGTACAGGGGCCTAAGTACTTGGGCCATCTTCCACTGCTTTCCCAAGTGCATTAGCAGAGAACCGGATCAGAAATAGTGCGCCTGGGATTCACACAAGCACCCACAACCACCACAGCTTAACCTGCTGTGCCACAATGGCATCCCCCAAGCGGACTCTTTGAAAAAAAAAAAATTTATTTTATTTGAAAGTCAAAGTTACAGAGTGGGAGAGAGAGAGATCTGTCTGCTGGTTCACTCCTCAGATGGCTGCAATGGCCAGGGCTGGCCCAGGACAAAGCCAGGAGCCAGGAGTTTCATCCAAGTCTCCCACATGGGCCATCTTCCACTGCTTTCCCCAGGCCATTAGCAGGGAGCTGGATCAGAAGAGGAGTAGCTGGGACACAAACTGGAGCCCATATGGGATGCCAGCCAGCATCACAGGCAACTTTACCTGTGATGCCACAACACTACCCACCCCACCCCACCCCGGTGGAATCTTAACCAAACACCTACTCCTGGTGGGGACATTTTTAAGTAAACCAGAAGAGTTGAAAAAGATCAGGAAGCGGCAGATTTCTATTTATCTTTTTTTTTTTTTTTTGGCCTTTTTTTGTTTTTAGTGTATTTTTTTTTTGGCAGATTCTATTTAAACATTAAATTCTATCTCTTAGCTTCCTAGCAATAATATAAGAAGGTCTTTCTGTCACAAGGGAAGCAAGAGAAACCTTTTTCCTATTACTAAAATCTAAGAGTACTTCATCACATGTCCCCTTAAGGAAATAGTACTTTCATTTGCAGCTACTACCTGGGGCGGGGCAGGCAGGTGGCGGCCTGCATCCTGTATTAGAGTGACTGGGTTTGAGGTCCACCTCCCGCTCCTGACTCCACCTTCCTGCTAACGCTGTCTGGGAGTCATTTTATTCCCTGCCAGTCCTGTGGGAGGTTCAGGTTGAGTCCTGGACTTTTTTAGCTTTGGCCTGGCCAGTTACTGCCCTGGGCATTTGGGCAGTGAGCCAGCAGATGGGATTTCTTTCACTGCTCTCAAATTTAAAAAAAAAAAAAAATGTTTTCTGGTGTGCCAGATAGCAAAGTAGGTGCCATACATGTGTTACCCCATTTAACCCCGTGATAAAGTTACCCCTTTTCCATAGACAAGGGAATCAAGACCTGGTGATTCCATGATCAACACTGCCGGGTGCTTCCACTGTGTGCGTCTGCTGCCCTCTTCTTCCATACGGAGAATTGGGATTTTGGTCACCCTTTGTCCCTCTGCAGCCCCAGATGTGACCTATGTCTTTGTTAGTTGAAACGAGGCTCGGTAATTTCAGTTCCCTCAGTGTTTGGTCCATGCCCGAGGCTGCGGTGCAAACTGACCCAGTGAATTGTGCAGGGAATCTTCTGGGTGGGTGGATTCTTTGTCCTCAGAAAAGGGCAAAGGTGATGAAAATGACTGAAATTATATTATGGTGATAGCTGCAAAACTCTGTGAAGATTATTAAAGATCATTGAATTGTACACTTTAAAAGGAGCTTGCCGGCGGCCCCAAGCCTGTGTTTTAAGTCACTTTGAACAACACTCTGCAGTCTTAAATTACTCTTCATATACTTGAAGACAGTAATGATTTCTTGGTGTTTGCTGGCCTAAGCAATCCAGAATATACTGTATTTTTTTTTTTTGATTGAGCTTTTTTTAGTTTTTGAGAAATACAAATTTTGGGGCCGATGCTGTGGCACAGCAGGTAAAGCTGCCGCCTGCAGTGCTGCCATCCCACACAGGTGCCGGTTCGAGTCCCGGCTGCCCCACTTCCACACCAGCTCTCTGCTATGGCCTGGGAAAGCAGAAGATGGCCCAAGTCCTTGGGCTCCTGCACCCACATGTGAGATCTGGAAGAAGCTCCTGGCTCTTGGCTTCAGATCGGCGCAGCTCTGGCCATTGCAGCCAATTGGGGAGCGAACCAGCAGATAGAATACCTCTCTCTCTCTCTCTGCCTTTCCTTCTATGTAACTCTTTCAAATAAATAAATAAATAAATCTTAAAAAAATACAAATTCCATATGTACTTTAGGAATATAGTTATTTTTCCCACCCACACTCCCACCTCTCCTCCTCCTCTTCCTTTCCCAGTCCCATTCTCCATTAAGATTCATTTGCAATTAACTTTGTACACAGAAAACCAACTCTGTACTAAGCAAAGATTTCAACAATTTGTGTGCGCATGCACACACACACAGACACAAAACTGTTTGAGAACTAGTTTTACAGCTAACTCATAATACAACTCATTGAGGAATGAGGTTCAGCATGGGGAGTAAGTACATAGTGACTCCTGTTGTTAATTTAACAATTAACACTTATGTATGTCAGTGACCACCCAAGGCTCTTCACATGAGCTGCCTAGGCTATGGAAGCCTTTTGAGTCCACAAACTCCATCAGAGTATACTGTATTTTTTTATTATTATTATTTATTTGACAGTAAGAGAGAGACAGAGAGAAAGGTCTTCCTTCCATTGGCTCACCCCCCAAATGGCTCCTATGGCCGGCACTGTGCTGATCCGAAGCCAGGAGCCAGGTGCTTCCTCCTGGTCTCCCATGCAGGTTCAGGGGCCCAAGCAGAGCTGGACTGGAAGAGGAACAACCGGGACTAGAACCCAGCACCCATATGGGATGAGCAGGCAGAGGATTAATCAAGTGAGCCACGGCGCCGGCCCCTATACTGTATTTTAATACAGGGTCAGACTGTGCTGTGTGTGTGTGTAGTGTTTCAAACTATGAAACTTCTTGAACTTTTTACTTCATTTCACAACAACTTCAAGGAAAGCACTTTGACTCAAACTTTAGAAATATGTACAATTACTTATTACTCTGAAGAAAAATATCCATGAACAGTTATATGAAATAATGAGAAATTGAGTTCCCAGAGCTGCATCCCTAGCTTCAACCTGAAGACTTTGCCATGAGAAAATGTTCTTTGTACACAACTATAACTGAATAGAAACCACCTCGTGTCTCATTAGACATTTACAGAGTTTCAAGATCTACCAGCATCCTTAAGAGGCTCAACAGAGAAGTTCAAATGGTGACTCGAGAAGATGTGACAACAGCTGGAGTCAGGGCTAGGGGCTGAGCTTTGGCTGAACTGATACCGCTGTACCCCTGCCATCTATCTGGTTACAGAAACTGCTGCAGATACGCTCAGGAGAGAAAAACACTTCCTCAGTTTAGGGACCTCCAGACAGCATCTGAACTCAAGTTGCTTACCCGGTAACCCCAGCTAACCACACTTGTTGGATATCCCCCCAGTCACAAGACACTGAAATTTAGCAAACTTGAATAGTTTTTTCTTTTCATATTAGTCATCTGGTTTTACTTTTTCAATGGGATAAATGAAACTGCCAGCTCTTGATTTCCATTCAGCTTATTTTTCCTTAACTTTGTAGTTATTTAATGTATTTGAAAGACGGGGAGTAAGAGACAGATATTTTCCATTCATTGTTTCTTTCCCCAAATGCCAACAGCCAGGCCTAGACCAGATGGGAGCCAGGAGCTGGGAACTCAAATCATTATCTCCCATGTGGATGGTAGGTATTCGACTATTCAGGCTGCCTCCCAGGTGGGCATGAGCAGAGCCTGGAGTTGGGAGTGAAGCCAGGACTTGAATGTAGGCACTTTGATAAGGAATGCAGATGTTTCCAGCAGCCGATCTGAAGCCAAGAGCCAGGAGCTTCTTCCAGATCTCACATGTGGGTGCAGGAGCCCAAGGACTTGGGCCATCTTTTACTGCTTTCCCAGGTCATAGCAGAGAGCTGGTGTGGAAGTGGGGCAGCCGGGACTCGAACCGGCACCTGTATGGGATGGCATCACTACAACAAATGCCTGGGGGCCGGCGCTGTGGCATAGCAGGTAAAGCCACCGCCTGCAGTGCCGGCAGCCCATATGGGCACTGATTCTAGTCCCAGCTGCTCCACTTCTGATCCAGCTCTCTGCTATGGCCTGGGAAAGCAGTAGATGGCCAAAGTCCCTGGGCACCTGTGCTCGCGTGGGAAAAGTGATGGCTCCTGGTTTCGGATTGGCGCAGCTCCAGCCATTGTGGCCATTTGAGGAGTGAACCAGTGAACCTCTCTCTGCCTCTCCTTCTCTGTGTAACTGTCAAATAAATCTTTAAAAAAAAAAAAAAGACTTCACTGCCACCTTAACTTGAAAAAAATGTATTTTTAATGATTTATTTGAAATGAGTGACAGATTTTCCATCTGCCGGTTCACTCCTGAAATGCTGGCAACACTCAGCCTTAAGCCAGGAACTCCATCTGGGTCTCCATGAGGGTGGTTGGGATCCAAGTATTTGGATAATTTGCTGCCTTCCAGGCACATAAGCAGGAATGGAAACGGAAACGGAATTGGGCATCCCTAGTGGCACTTTAACATACTGAACTACATTGTCCACCCCATGAGTTTAAGTAGCAGAGAAAATGTAAAGCTATCACCTACTACTCTTTGCTTTTACTGAACACTTGATAAAATTTTCATGGTTGCCTTAGGATTAAAATTATGAAATATAGCCTATAGTATTAGGTGAATTTGGCATTGGTTGAACCATCATCAAAGAACGAGTCTCTGGTGCAGGACCACAGGCCTATTTCTTTGAATCTAATTACTACTTACCAATAATGTAAGTAAAGATGTAGAAATGGAAGTATCAGGAAAGTATCAGATTTGTAAATCATAAAGCCCATGTTTACTTACCCTGCTAAGGATGTCTCAACAAGATGGGAGATACACACACTCCCATCCTTAAAATCAAATCAAATCCTGGAACAGTGGCTGCATTGTGGTACAGCAGGATAAGCCCATCTGCAGCTCAGCATCCAATATAAGCCCCAGTTTGAGTCCCAGGAGCTGGGCCACTACTGATCCAGCTCCCTAACACGCCTAGGAAAGCAGCAGCAGATGACCCAAATGCTCCTGTATCCACTTGGACCCTAATTAACTTCTGGCTCCGGCCTAGCCCAGCCCTGGCTGTTGTGGCCATTTGCGGAGTGACCCAGTGGATGGAAGATCTGTCTTTCCCTGTTTCTGCCTTTCAAATAAGTAAAGGGGGGCCAGCGCTGTGGTGTAGTGGGGAAAGCCTTCTGCAGTGCCGGCATCTCATACGGGCGCCAGTTCGAGTCCCAGCTGCTTCACTTCTGATCCAGCTCTCTACTATGGCCTGGGAAAGCAGTGGAAGATGGCCCAAGTCTTTGGGCCCCTGCACCTGCATGGGAGACCCAGAAGCACCTCCTGGCTTTGGATTGGCACAGCTTCCGACCGTTGCAGCCAACTGGGGAGTGAACCAGTGGATGGAAGACTTCTCTGCCTCTCCTTCTCTCTGTAACTCTTTCAAGTAAATAAGTAAATCTTTAAAAAAAAAAATTAAAATCTCAGAACAGAAAAAAGCCATTAATAGAAAAACTAGTGAGGCCGGCGCCACAGCTCAATAGGCTCATCTTCCACCTGCAGCACCGGCACACCAAGTTATAGTCCCGGTTGGGGCACCGGATTCTGCCCCTCTTCCTGTCCAGCTCTCTGCAGTGGACGATGGCCCAAGTGCTTGGGCCCTGCACCACAGCATGGGAGACCAGGAGAAGCACCTGGCTCCTGGCTTCAGATCAGCGTGGTGCACCAGCCGCAGCGGCCACTGAGGCTGAACCAATGGAAAAGGAAGACCTTTCTCGGTCTCCCTCTGTCCACTGTCAAAAAATAAATAATATGAATAACAACCTGGAGATTAACAGCAACATCCCAGTGCTGGTTTTTCAGTCTTGACAAACGTACTATGTAAATGCATGGAACCATAGGGGAAGCAAACTAAGTGAGGGACCTATGGGAATTCTTCATCCTATCTTTTTTCAGCTTTTTCAAGTTATTCCAAAATAAAATTTGCAAGAAAAAAAGTCAAATATGCAAATACAGTTTAAAGATCTTCCTAATATGTAAAATAGATTTGCTTAAATTATAGCCTTTCAAACAACTGAATAAAAGCTACTTTCTCTTGGGTTCTTACAACAGGCCAGATACCAGGCCAAGGATTGTTATCACCCTCGTAACACTGCTTAGAGTCAGGATCCTCCCCATTAGAGGAATGATGAAATGAATAGCTTTCCCCCCCAACACCACACTCATCCTTCTAGTCCAAATGCATCAATGAGTGTTAAGGATGACAACCTTTTAAATCACATTAACAGAAGTATATTCTAAAATAAGTCCTTTATGTATACACAAGTATATTAAGTTTTGGTGAACACTTTTAAAAGCTCTAAACTACCTGGAAAACAGCAGGGAAAGAATCTGGAAACCATGTGACAAAATTAATAGCTTTAGGAACTGAGAGTTGTTAGCTCAGGACTATCAATTGATGTCTGAGTAAATTAGTTGGCTTTCAGAAAAAAAAAACAGCCTGCGCTAGCGCTGTGGCATAGCAGGTGAAACCAATGCCTGCAGTGCCAGCACCCCTGCGCCAGTTAGAGTCCCAGCTACTTCACTTCCAATCCAGCTCTTTGCTTATGGCCTGGGAAAGCAGAAGGCCCAAGTGCTTGGGAGACCCTGTCCGTAGCCCTGCTTCTCAAATATTTTAAAAATAGCATATATGATTGGGAGGTTATCAAGAAAAATTTAAATACAGAAAAAATTTCACCCAGCAATGGGATGTTATGTAAGATAAGCTAGCTCTTAACTCTAATTAAGTCATTTGTACTGTGGGTATACTTGACCCTGACAAAGGTTATTTTGAAAATTCTTAACCCGAGATGCTTCTGCTCTATGCAGTACACATGGAGATAATCAATTTGTGTTGTCTATCCTTTTAGTCCTCAGGTATTAGACAAATTTCTTCTATGGCTGACCTAAATAATGCTCCCTTACAACATTCCTTTTCTAGCATCATCACAACCTGGAATTATCTACTTGTATCCTCCAACCAAACTTTAAAAGCCTTCTCCATGTGCTATACAACTTCTAGAATAGTGCCTGGCATGGAGTAGGCAGTTATCTTTGAAACAAACTAGTTCACTGTCCTGATCTGTTTTTCCTCCTTAAAAAATTAAAATTAACCTCTTAATTACTAAATTACTCAGCCACTTCAGCAAATTTAGTGGTTTACACCTGCCACAAAACCTAGCAATCCCATTCCTAGGAATTTACAAGTAAAATGAAAAACAGAGGCTGGTTAGCTACTGATTTGGAGGCCCACATCCTAGAGAACCTGATCCTCTGCTTCTGATGCAGATATACCTGATGAACAGTGGATGATTAAGAACTTGAAGTTCCTTTCACCCACGTGGGAGACCCATATGGATTTCCTGACTCCTAGCTTCAGCCTGGCCTAGCCCTGGCTGTTGCAGCCATTTGGAAGTAAGCCAGTGAATGAAGATCTCCCTGTCAAATAAACCTTTCAAAAAAAATCCCCTGTGATGGGTAGACTACTGCCCACTACCCTTTCTATGGAGACCACCATATGGTCCCTTTGCAGATTTCTGCTGGCTCAGAAGTCAGCAAAAACTGCTCAATAACCATGCACGCAATTTCCATTAAATTTTTTCCTCTTCTGAGTACCTTAGTATTCAAGTTATCATTCAATCCTGGCTCTAACCATACTCAGGCCTGCACGTAGGAGGGGACTGGTGCTACTTAAGCAATGCTGGGTGTGAAAGAAATCTATGGAACCCTGAAGTTTGAGAAATTAAATTGAGAAACACATAAAACCTTCAGGTAACAAGTAGAAAAAATCCTATGCATCCCCTCCCATCACAGAAGCTAGAATGCTATTCCCTTCTTCAGGGTATGGTCCCAAGTCCACAGAGCAACTTTCTGCAGCATTCATGGTGATAAATGAACTAATGCTAACAACCTAAAAATTATGCAAAGTTTTCTTCAACTGTTTACTGCCCTTTCTAACAGGCCTCATCAGAATTGACTCCCATGGTCAAGAAAAGCTTGCTCTAGAATTTGCTCAGCAAGCAGAAAATTAAAACCAAGTCCTAGCTTCCTGCAGAATGCTTCTATCCTATGCTGAAAAACTTGCTTCTACTGTGCCAATCATGAGCCAGATCAACTTTAAACTTAGCCATTTATGTTGAAGCACAAGTTTAGATAAAAAAAAAATAAAAAAACCTAAGGTGATTTCACTAGAACTGGGTAACTGACAGCTACAAAATACAAGGGTTAAATCTCCTGTCCAGTTGGACAAAAACTTTAACTGCATAAGATACAAATAGTATCATTAAAACCCTAGCATTGCTACATACAGAGGCTGGGTTTAATAGGGAACAACTGTCTCACTAGAGCAGAGTGGGTAGACTGGCACAGCTGAGGTTTACTAGGCAAGTAGAATTAACCATAGGAAAGTGATGGGGAGGTGTAAGCTTTGAGTCTTGAATGTGGTCAAAACCCAGTGATTGTTATTTTGGGTAAGGATTTAACAAAAAAATGAAGTTACACCCTAGTATTACCCCCAAACCAGAAACACCTTTCCTAATATGCAAGATCATACCAGAATCCCTGGGGCAAATTCAACAGCTCAAATTAAATTACAGCTATGAAATATAGCACTAGGTTTAAATATTCAATTTAGCTTGAAGTCCAATCCAAAATATGTTTTCAATCAACCACACAAGTATCACTTTGTCCTTTGACTAATGTTTAGCATCTACCAGTAGATGGTGCTCAAAACCAATTATCTAAAGCACACATGCAACTGGCTCTCAGTAAACTGCCATGTCCTGCCCTCCCCATTTTGCAGGGCTATCCTAGTACATCTCTTCTAGTAAACCCGTTAATAGCCAGCTACATCTCACCTCCCCAAAAAGCTGCAGGCAGCATGCTCATGTGAACAGCTCTTGTACAAGGCAGGCTAAATGCAGTCAGTTTGGCTACTTTTAATAGTTCTATGGGGTACCCTGAAATTCTCAGAACACCAGCCACTGTAAGGCCACCTTTTCAAACCCTGGTTCAATCTGAATTTACAGACCTTATTTTGCCTTTCAAGCTGCATCAAAATCCCAGGGAACACACCCCTTTAGATTACCAAATACTTACAGAATGTTGGAAATCCTATGTTAATTAACTCCAAATTAGAAACCTCAAAGTTATCATATCCATAGTAAATCAGCCAACAATCCAAAGACCCAGTACACTTGATCATGTCAAGTGAATACCTCCAAACTATGATTGTCAGCAATCTCCATGCTACTCATGGGTCACTAATACCACTATGAACCTCAAGAATAAAGCTTATTTGAAAATATGCTTTCCCCACCTTCCTGTATCTTAATTCTGATCATCTGTGGTCCACTTCTTATGTCAGGCTACAAATCCTTTACCAAACTGCTTTAGAAGAAATCTGTTAGAAATGGTGTTCTCACATCAGGAAACCACTTTTTACGTTTTCTTAGGACCCTAGAAACCAGTGCTGTTTTACTAAAACTTCAAGTAATTTGGGAAACCAAAATTTAATGATTCTAACAAATTTACTTGTAGCTACACAATTTTATATGCAACATTTCATCCCTTAAGATTACAGAATTTTGCTTTCTAAACTAAATTACATGTCAACAGTTCTAACCAGCAGGGCTAACAGCCCTCCATAGCTTAAAACAAACAGGTGGGAAAAAATCCCTAACCCATGGAGTTTTAAAATTCCAGCCAATTCTAATTAGAAAAACCTGGAACACATTTGACAGGTCCAGTGTTGACAAGAAGACACAGGTTTCTCATTAAACTTTGTTTTAATGGGTCTCAAAATTCTGTGACAGATTTTTGGTCAAGTTGTTTCCATTAAAAAGTACTGATTTTAAAAACTAATAACTTAAAACTGCCACGCACAAAAAAAATGGTCCACAAAACATTCTCCTTTCCTTCTGAAGGTTTTACGATGCATTGTTATCATTAACCAGTCTTTTACTATTAAACTTAAATGGCCAATTGAGACAAACAGTTCTGAGACCGTTCTTCCACCACTGATTAAGACTGGGGTGGCAGGTATTAGGGGTAATATTCATTTAGCCTTCTGAGCTTTCTGGGCAGACTTGGTGACCTTGCCAGCTCCAGCAGCCTTCTTGTCCACTGCTTTGATCACACCCACAGCAACCGTCTGTCTCATATCACGGACAGCGAAACGACCTATTAAAACAAGTATTGAGTTGCCATGAGACACATAGTTCACAGAAGCAATTGTTAATCTTTAGTACAACTTGTAATAGCAATAAAAAAAAAAATCCTTACCCAGAGGAGGATAGTCAGAGAAGCTCTCAACACACATGGGCTTGCCGGGAACCATATCAACAATGGCAGCATCACCAGATTTCAAGAATTTAGGGCCATCTTCCAACTTCTTTCCAGAACGACGATCAATCTTTTCCTTCAGCTCAGCAAACTTGCAAGCAATGTGAGCTGTGTGACAATCCAGTACAGGGGCATACCCAGCACTGATCTGACCTGGATGGTTCAGGATGATCACCTGGGAAAAAAAGGATATGCATTTTAGTGCTTCTCAAACTGAACTGTGGTAACAGCTAGAAATGCTAACTCCCCTGATGTGATAACACTTCATACATGCATCAGATTGCTTACCCCCTTGAGTATGCATGAACATTGTCAATTAACAGATCATTTTAAATTGTTACCTGAGCAGTGAAGCCAGCTGCTTCCATTGGTGGGTCATTTTTGCTGTCACCAGCAACGTTGCCACGACGAACATCTTTGACAGACACGTTCTTGACATTGAAGCCCACATTGTCCCCAGGAAGAGCTTCACTCAAAGCTTCATGGTGCATTTCGACGGACTTGACTTCAGTTGTGACATTGACTGGAGCAAAAGTTACCACCATGCCAGGTTTGAGAACACCAGTCTCCACTCGGCCCACAGGGACAGTGCCAATACCTAAAATATTTGCAGATTACCAAAGAGTTATTGAGGGCCAAAGATTTTTCACCTGTTCCAATTCAAGTTATATTCTGATGTTACATTAATACCCAACTTACCACCAATTTTGTAGACATCCTGTAGGGGCAGACGCAGAGGCTTGTCAGTTGGTCTAGTTGGTGGAAGGATGCAGTCCAGGGCTTCAAGCAGTGTGGTTCCACTGGCATTGCCATCTTTGCGGGTGACTTTCCATCCCTTGAACCACGGCATCTGAAACACAAGAGAACAATTAATTCTATCACATCACCACTTCCAGCTCTTTAACAAGCACTGTCTTGAAAGTCACTTACATTAGCACTTGGCTCCAGCATGTTGTCACCGTTCCAACCAGAAATTGGCACAAATGCTACTGTGTCAGGGTTGTAGCCAATTTTCTTAATGTAGGTGCTGACTTCCTTAACGATTTCCTCGTATCTCTTCTGGCTGTAGGGTGGCTCAGTGGAATCCATCTTGTTAACACCAACAATTAGCTGTTTCACACCCAGCGTGTAAGCCAGAAGGGCATGCTCACGGGTCTGCCCGTTCTTGGAGATACCAGCTTCAAATTCCCCGACACCAGCAGCAACAATCAGGACGGCACAGTCAGCCTTTAAAGAAATCAAGGACACACACTGTGAACGAAGGTACCTCAAACCTAAGGAGGAACTCACCCACCCCCCGCCTAGAAAACCTTATGTCTACAGTTACTAGTTGCACAAACCTGAGATGTGCCTGTAATCATGTTTTTGATGAAGTCTCTGTGTCCTGGGGCATCAATGATAGTCACGTAATACTTGCTGGTCTCAAATTTCCACAGGGAGATGTCGATGGTGATACCACGCTCACGCTCGGCTTTCAGTTTATCCAAGACCCAGGCATACTTGAAGGAGCCCTTTCCCATCTGTAATTACACAGAGCACTCAGACGGTTACTAAGACACAGCACAGCTTCAAACCCCATGCCCCCCTCCGCTTGGGAATGCATTCCGCTTCCCAAACTGCTGGGCCTAGGTGGCTCTCCAGTCGATATGGTGGCTCGTGATTTTAACATTCACATTCAGACAACTAACCACTGTTGTCTTCATATCATAGCACTCTCTTTTTAGTGGCCAGACTTAATGTAATTCAGCATCTTTCCCTTGCGATACTGGACATACCTCGGCAGCCTCCTTCTCAAATTTTTCAATGGTTCTTTTGTCGATGCCACCACATTTGTAGATCAGATGGCCAGTGGTGGTGGACTTGCCCGAATCTACGTGGCCAATGACGACGATG
This sequence comes from Oryctolagus cuniculus, assembly GCF_051225735.1. NCBI lineage: Eukaryota > Metazoa > Chordata > Mammalia > Lagomorpha > Leporidae > Oryctolagus > Oryctolagus cuniculus. Next base: position 98,881,312 of record NC_142871.1, on the reverse strand, counting down.
TTGATGTGAGTCTTTTCCTTTCCCATTTTGGCTTTGATTTAGCGGTGGTTTTCACGACACCTAAAATGGAAAAAGGGGGGGAACCTTTGAACCACTGTCCGAGGGTTGAGACTAAGCCACGTTCAAAACTCAAAAGGGCAAATTCCAAGGAGAATTACATCCAATGCCAAGCTGGCCTAACTCTTCAGTCTCCACCCACCGAGTGAGTTAACTCCATCGCCTAAAAAATCTCCGCCCCCAGCCGAGCCAAGCCGAACTCCAAAGGCCACACGAAGAAGCGAGGTGCCCAGACGGCGCCCTGTACCCCGTGGGGTCGCAGGAAGCGGCGGCCGAAGAGGAGAAGGCTCTTTTCCTTTGTGTGGGTGACTCACCCGCCCGCTCTCCCGGGCCACCGCGTCCTCCATTTTGAGCTCCCTGCAGCGGGGACGGCGAGCGGCCATCTTTTTCCGCGCACGCAACTGGTGCCGAGCGGGCCGGGCTCCGCCGCCCGGGGTGGGGCGGCCGCGGCTCGGGCAGCGGCCCCACCGAGCCGCCCGCCCCACGACCCTCGCCTCTCCCCTCGCCCGGCCTGGGCAGGCGCGGCGCCGTTGGGCCTCGCCCAGGCCGCGCCCGACATGTGCGCCCGGACGGGCGGGCCCCGCCGCTCGCTGTCCCTACGCCGCGCGGCCGCCCTGCCACCCCCTCGGGCCGGACGACGAACGCGCGGGGTAGCCCGCCCGGCCTCGGCGGGCCCATCTCGACGAACAAAAAAAGAGCCGTACCGATCCACGTAAAAACTCAAAGGGCCGAAGGGCCCCGCGAGCGAGGCTAGCCAGGCCGGCGCGAAGGCGAGAGGACTCGCACGCGGCGGCCACGCCAGGCCTCAACTCCAGCACGAGGAAGAGGCTCCTGGAAAACGCGCAAACCTCCAACCCTCCCGCCCCGTTACAGCCCGAAATTCGGAGCCAGGAACCTCGTCAAGAGGCTCAGTGGCATGGCAGTGTCCCCGAGCACGCGAGGGCCCCAGCCCGCTCAAGGCCAGACCCGCGGAAGCCACACCCGACACTCACCTGTGTTCTGGCGGCAAACCCGTTGCGAAAAAGAACGTCCAGAGCGACTACGGCACTTATATACGGTTCTCCCCCACCCTCGGGAAGAGGGCGGAGTCAGCACACGACACCGCTTTCCCAGTTTGCCCCGCGCCACCTCCACTAGGCACCGGTTCAATCGCCGTCCCCTCCCCCAACGCCTCGGGGACCGTGGGCGATGTGCGCTCCGACCACTGACGAGCACACAGCGCCTCGCGCATGCTCGTCTCGGTCCCGGTGACGACGAGCGCGAGGGGTGGGGGCGGGGACGCGGCGATCTCTCGGTTCTAGGGTAACGGGAGTTTAGCGACGGTCCCTGGGCTTCCCCGAGACTGAGGCGAGTCCTCTTTTGTATGAATTACTCTGGGCTCCGGCGGCGAGAGGTGGGGGGAGGGCGGCGGCGAGGGGACCTCCGGGGTCTTCCACTCTCCCCGCTGCACCGCAGAGGTATCGAGGTTCGGGGTGTCTTCCCGCCCAGTCCTCAGCCTTGGCGCCTCGCTGGTCTGAGAGGAAGCCCCGGAGCCTCTTCCTCTGTGGATCACGGCCGGGTCCTGCTGCTCCCTCGCCTCTGCCTTCTGCGCCCCTCGGGTCGGGAGAGGCGTGCAAGGCCCCGGGACTCGGGGCAGCGCGGGGCTAAGGGCCCGGGGAGCGAGAAGCCGGGAGGGGCTCTGCCCGATGGCCGCGAGCACCACGCATCTGCTCCTGGGCTCGTTCCACCAAAGCCTGTCGCCTTTCTGGACGCCCGTGATACAAGTCGCCGCCTGGGGTTCTCCAGATGTTGGGTGTTTCAGTTTAGAACAGACTTCAGTCCTACCGTTAGCTGTACTTCTAATCCTGGTTTTGTTGGGCTAAGACTCTGGAAGAGAGTTCGTGGTCCCATTTTTTTCATCGTGTGCTGTCACTCGACTGCAAGCCCGAGAGGCCATGCTTCGCATTCAGCCTTCCCACATGATCTCGCAGCGACTGAGATCTACAGCAGCAGCAAGCTTCTCCCAGCTTCCTATTTCCAACACTTGCTGCGAAGCCACTGCTCTGAAAGCCCCCCTCCCCCATTGAAGTACATGTCTTCCTTTTCTGTTGGCCTGTTGATCGTAACTGTTATTGATTGTAACTATATTTTAGCATAAATGAGATTCGGCCTTTGTAGATGGCTGTCAGGTTGGCCCTGTGAAACGCTCCTTTGAGAAAAGAACATTCATTTTTAATAAGCTGACTGCTGGCTCATTGTGTCAGGCGCAGTAACATCCCTGCCCGACTTCCCAGGCCAATCTATGAACAAGTATTTATTTGAGGACCTGTTATGCGCCCAGTGCTGTGTGAAGCATTGAGGGGTGCACAAAAGAAATAGTTCCTCCTGGAGAAGAACCCAGCATCAAATTGGAGCAGGAGAGTAATATGTAAACCACGGAGAAGCAGTTAAAGGCACATTTGTACAGTGCTCGTTTCTGTTTCATTGTAGAATAAAGTTCTAGCCCTTGCATTCAGTTACTTTTCACAATTCACACTCTTTTTCTATTTAACTGAAAGAGGTTTTTCCGGAATTGTCTGTATCTACTTGTTTTACCACTCCTTGTAGACATACTTCCTAAAAAACAGGTTTCTCTATTTCTTCATTAGGCTTCTAGCCTACTCACTTTCATTTAGCTTTGAGATAGTTTAGGGAATCTAGGCCAAATAGTTTCCCCAGAAATATATATATATGTATAAAACTTTTTTTTCTATCCACAAAAGTCTTTTCTGTAATATATATATTTTCAACTTCTCTACTTTCACAAATTCTCTAGTCAGATCAAATTTTCCTAGCCTTTGGCTAATCATATACACATGCAATAAAATTATCTTGATATTCTAGTCCTTGGCTGTAATAAGAGAAAGATGTCAAGAAGTACTGATGAAAAGCAATCACCAGCAATAGAACAATGCAAATACTTCTGCTCTCTTGCTTATCTCCATGGCAATATTTATTACTGTCTACTTTCTTTGGAATTACATTCCCACAATCTGTAATGTTATTATATCAAAGTAACATCGACTGTACTTATTTCAGATTAAGATTAGGGTGCTATGTTAGACTTATTTCCATGCCTTCACGAACAGTGTGTGCTTCAAATGGCTTAGGTTTGTATGCTGTTGGAGGTGGCAGGTTTTTGATAAACGTGAAGGCATGGCTAGGAAGAAATGGTCATTTAGGAAAAGAAGCAAAGATGAAAGACTGGAGTTTTACTTGGGATCCAGAATCGTAGCTAACATCTAACCTAAGAATAAAAAGTCAAAATGAAAGTAGATGTTGGTAAGAGGGGAAAGTATCAAAGATAATTTCAGTTCAGTAAAAGTGAGCAAAATTATCTGTAAAATCACAATTCAGCAGAATGTGGTGTTGCAAACTTGAAGACTTTTATCCAATCCTCATATTGGAACACTTGGGGATATGTATGCTTTGTGTTGAATTACTGTTTGAAAATATAGATCTACCATAATTGAAACAGTAATTTTTATGGGTGTGCGTGTATGTGTTCAACATCATGTTGTTATTCTTTAAGAAATGGCTGCAAACATCTCCACAGGACCTTATGAAAACGACACCTCCTGATTCAAATCTGACCTAAACCTTTTCCTAGTCACCTCACCTTGCTGCTCTGGATGATTAAAAAAAAAAAAAAAAGTCCAACATACTAAATGTAAAGTAACAGAATGGGCCAGAGGTGTCTCTTTGGTAGCCAAATTTATGCCCAGAAAGAAAAGAAAAATGAAAAAAAAAAAAAAGAGAGAGAGAGAGAGAGAAAAGGTCTCCAAAAGCTATCCCGGATCATAAGCAAGTTTTCCGCATGCCCCTGTGATTGCAAGAAAGAGTATATAGTTTACAAACACCTTACAGGGAATGCTTTCTAAAATATCGCCTGCAAAAGCCAAGGCACAGGGGGCCTTTCACTGCTCTCTAAGTAGCCTTCTGCGTGCCGCCGACCGCTCTCGAGGTTGCTATTCGCCGAGACCCCGGGCGAGGGCCGGTCTCAGGGCTTGGGCTTAGGGCCCGCATCTTTGTGCCCACCCGAGCTACATTATTGGGCGTTACGCGCAGACATACACTAACCATGCGCGTCTCTTAGGGCACAGCTCACATTTCTGTTCGCGGTCCGGGCCGCAGCGGGCCAGCAAGGCGGGCCCCGACGCCGCCTCGCGAGGCTCCCGGGGCACCCGGCTTCCGGGGGACGGCGGCGGCTGGGGCGAGGGGTCGCTCCCCGGCGCCTGCTCCCCGCCCCCGCCGCCAGCCTCTCGCCCGCGCGCGGACACCTGCGCGCCACCGCCCCACGGACCTGCAGGCTGGGGTCCGGGCGGCGCGGGGTCCCCAGGCCCGCCTCCCGCCACGCCCCTCCCGGAGGGCACTTGCTCGGGTCCCCGGACTGCGGAAGGAAGGGCCGGGCGGCAGAGACTAGGGGTGAGGCTGGGGGTAGGGGTCGGCTTTAGCCACGTGGCCTACAGCAGATACGGAGTGTTATTATAATTTTTTTAAAATCTCTTTTCCTAGGCTCCGTGTTTTGAACACAACCCTCCTGTGTTTCCCCCACAGCTTGACAGCAGATACAGTATGTTTTTTTAATAACCTAAAATTGTAACCGGTAACATTGTTGAGGCTCATAGGTGTGTTTTGGGATCATAAGCCATGCTTGTAATCTGCTTACGATTTTCATGAAATCTGTTCAATTCCATATGGCACGGCAAACTTAAATACATTGCAAGCACCTATCAGCCTGACCCCTTTTAAGGATTGTTGTAAAGGGCTGAATAGAAGCAGGGCTTTTATATATGTAATTGGGATGCACCAAGCATCTTCCAGTGTTGGCTAATCCGCTAGTGGGCCTAATTTAAAGCAGTTTTAAGTAATTACATTTTGCTGTGGCTTGCACACGTTTTTGTCTTGCTTGTGCCAATTGCAAATGATTTTTTAAAGGATATTGTAGATGACTGAGCCAAGGAATTATGTGAATTTAAATAAAATGGCACTTCTTTCTGCCAGGCACTCTTCTGATATTTGCAATATTTGCTGTACTCCTACCACCCACAACCGATACTTTGTACATAATTAGAAATATATATTCTTTTTTAAAGTTTCACTCTTTTGCACAAAATGCTAGACTATAACATACAGGCTTGCTTTTTTCACTTCATACATTTTGGCAATCTCTTCTGGATTAGGGCACAGCAGAGCAGGATTGAAACTCAGGTAATCTGACCAGAGGGCTAGTCCTAACCCTTTCATGAGCCAGGTCTAGGCAACCTGGTATAATGAAAGGAACAATGGCATGGGAGGCAGAAACCCCAGGATTTGGTCTTTGGTGGCCTGTGGCAACCGGCAGTTCTGAGTCTCTTAGCGCAGCTGTAAAAGGGGTCTGCTCATTGTTCACATTTAGCACCTATCTCAATTCTAATAGGTGCTGACATGAAAAGACACAGAGGCATTTTACTAGGTAGTTAGGGCTGAGTTTCTACAAGCTCTTTGGAGAATGCCCGCCCTCATTTGGTGTGCCTTGTGTACACTTGTACTCACTTGAATAAGTAGAGAAATAAACTCATTAGTATCGTTTATCTTTTTAAATTATGAACATCCTTAAACTGGCAATACAGGTGCCGAGCGAATAAATGGTCAGAGGTTACACAGTGAAATGTATACTCTCTTTTTTATCAGTTTAAAGGAAGTCAAAAGAACATGTCAAGAAGATTAGGGAAGGGCCGGCGCCGCGGCTCACTAGGCTAATCCTCTGCCTAGCGGCGCCGGCACACCGGGTTCTAGTCCCGGTCGGGGTGCCGGATTCTGTCCCGGTTGCCCCTCTTCCAGGCTAGCTCTCTGCTGTGGCCAGGGAGTGCAGTGGAGGATGGCCCAAGTGCTTGGGCCCTGCACCCCATGGGAGACCAGGAAAAGCACCTGGCTCCTGGCTCCTGCCTTCGGATCAGCGCGGTGCGCCGGCCGCAGCGCGCCAGCTGTGGCGGCCATTGGAGAGTGAACCAACGGCAAAGGAAGACCTTTCTCTCTGTCTCTCTCTCTCACTGTCCACTCTGCCTGTCAAAAAAAAAAAAAGATTAGGGAAACTAAAGGCGGGGCTGGCACTATGGTACAGTGGGTCAAACCACGAGCTGAGACCCAAGCATCACATATGTGTGCCGATTCCTGTCCTGGCTGCTCCACTTCTGATCCAGCTTCCTGCTAATGCACCTGGGAAAGCTGCAGATGGCCCAAAGACTTGGGGCCCTGCCACCCACACAGGAGATCCAGATGCAGCTCTTGGCTCCTGGCTGTGGCCTGGCCCAGCTCTGGCAGTTGTGACCTTTTGGGGGAAATGAATCAATGAATGGAAGACCCATCTCTCTCTCTCATTTCTCTCTCTCTCTGGAATTCTTTCAAATAAAAATAAATATTTTCTTTACTTTTTTGACTGGCAGAGTGGATAGTGAGAGAGACAGAGAGAAAGGTCTTCCTTTTGCGGTTGGTTTACCCTCCAATGGCCGCCGCGGCCAGGGCACCGCGCTGATCCGAAGGCAGGAGCCAGGTGCTTCTCCTGGTCTCCCATGGGATGCAGGGCCCAAGCACTTGGGCCATCCTCCACTGCACTCCCGGGCCACAGCAGAGAGCTGGGCTGGAAGAGGGGCAACCAGGACAGAATCCGGCGCCCCAATTAGGACTAGAACCCGGTGTGCCGGCGCTGCAAGCGGAGGATTAGCCAAGTGAGCTGCGGCAATGGCCAGAGTTCAGTCTTTATTCTTCTGCCCTTCAAACATTTAGTGAACATCCGCTGTGTGCCTAGGGCTTGGGTAAACAATCGGGAGGCAAAAAACAATCCCAGCCAAAGAGTCTGGGAGAGAAAGAAGGAAGACTAAATAAATGCCTGGCTCCAGGGAAGCATGAATGCTAGAACAAGAAAAGCCTTAGTACCTTTTTTTTTTTTTTGTAAATAAAGATTTGTTTTATTTATTTGAAAGGCAGACTGATAGGGAGAGACAGAGAGAGAACAAGATCTTCCATCCACTGGTTCACTCCCCAAATGGCCACATTGATCAGGGCCAGGCAGGAACCAGGAGCCAGGAACTCATCCAGGTGTCCCAGATGGTTAGCAGAGGTCCAAACACGTGGGCCATTATCTGCTGCTTTCCTGGGCGCATTTGCAGGCTGCTGGCCTGGAAGTGGAGCAGCCTAGACTTGAATCTATATGGGAAGCCGGTGTTGCAGGCAGAGCTGGCCCCTTGGGTGCTTCTGAGCTCTCAGGCACAGGAGGTGCTTGGAGGAAAGGTGCTCATGGAGAGTATCTCACCTGGGTTGGGTAGGGGCTGTGAGGTGTCAGCCAGTGGAAAGAGGCCATGGGTGCCGGTGCTTGAGTGGTGCCATAGCAAAGTGTCCTCCACAGACAGGAACAGAGAGCAAGGTGTATCTGTCCAGTACATTCCCTGAGACCCCTGTGGGACTCTGAAGACACAATCTGGCATCCCCCACATACGGAATGTACAGCTGTGCACCAGGTATTTCGCCCCTTTAGGCCTCAGCCCCCTATTCTGTAGGAAGGGGATAAATTACCTATTGGACTGTCATGAAAATTAGATTAGGAAAGTCTCAGGTGCAGAGCATGGTATTTTGCATGATATTAGAGCAGCAATTGGCAGGAAGTTTCCCTTCCTTTTTGTTTATTTTAACCCATTTTATATATTGTACAGTACTTCAAGAGTGAGGCAGCTCTAAAGGTAGTTCTACCACAACTAGCCTCAGTTTTTGTGTCTACAAAGTGGGCTTATGGTGAGGATTGCATGAGGCAATTAACATGAATCATTTCCCCAGTGCCTGGCATCTGCCAAGCTTCTTTACTGGGAAGGCAGCGCACTGACCTTGCTTTGAGCTCTGTGTTTAACATCCCTCCACCTTTAGGTTCCTCACTCATTTTCCTATCAGAATCTTCAAGATGCTGTCTTAATGTCTCTGGGCAGCTGTACCAAAATGCCATACACTAGGTAATTTTTTAAAAAGATTTTTATTTATTTATTTATTTATTTATATTTTTTTACTTGAGAGGTAGAGTTATAGGCAGAGAGAGGGACAGAGAGAAAGGTTCTCCATTCGCTGGTTCACTCCCCAAAGGGTTGTAATGGCTGGAGCTGGGCCAGTCCGAAGCCAGAAGCCAGGAGTTTCTTCCGGGTCTCCCACGTGGGTGCAGGGGCCCTAGCACTTGGGCTGTCTTCTGCTACTTTCCAGGTCATAGCAGGCAGCTGGATCGGAAGAGGAGGAGCCAGGACTCGAACCTGCACCCATATGGGATGCCAGCTATGCAGGCAGAGGCTTACTCACTACATCACAGCACTGGCCCCACACTAAGTAATTTATAAACAACATATTTATTGCTGACAGTGCTGAAGTCTGGGAAGTCCAAGATCAAGGTGCCAGCAGATTCAGTATCTCGTGGGGGCTTGTTCTTTGTTGCAAAGACAGGGGACCTCTAGCTGTTTTATCAGGTGTTTTGTTTTGCTTTGTTTTTTCTTTTGTTGTTGTTGTTTTGTTTTTTTTAGAACAGACTCATTTGAAAATGAAGAATCTGAAAGTCATCATACGCAGAAAAGCTACTGACAGTTCTCCCTGGGAATTTGAATATCTGCCACCTGCGGGTCCACTGCAAAATAACTACTGTCTTTTTTTTTTTATAATTCTGCATGATTTCCATATGTGGTTTCACAGTCAACTTGTTCCAGTCTTTGCTCTCAGGTCTAGAATAATAAACTCTGATGTGGGAAGAGAGTTTAATCTTCATTTAATGAAACCACTCATTTTACAGGTGAAGGAAAGTGTCAGAATGAGAGATCTACCCATGCTCTTGTGACCAAAATTCCTCTGACTTCCAGTTTTTGCTTTCGCTAGGTAAAGTAGTAGAGAGTAAATGTGCACACTGTAGAGCCAGACCAACTGGTTTTAAAGCCCAGCTATGATATTTTCTAGCTGTGTGATGTCAGACATTAATTAGTCTCTTTGTAAAACCTTTTTAAAATTTGTATTTGAAAAGCAGAGAGGCAGAGAGAAAGAGAGACAGAGAGAGAGAGAGAGACAGAGAGAGCGAGCTTTCATTTGTTGGTTCACGCCACAACAATCGGGCTAAACAGGCCAAAGCCAGGAGGCAAGAGCTCATTCTGGGTCTTCCATGTGAGTGGCAGAGACCCATGTAGTTGAGCCATCATGTGTTGCCTCCTACAGCACGCATTAGCAGGAAGTTGGAATAAGGATTGGAGCCTCCAAAATGGGATTTGGGCACCCCAAATGCATCTTAACTCCTGTACCAAATGCCACCCCTACTTAACTCTTAAGGTCTCAGCTTCTCCACTGTAAAATAGGGATGATGATATTACTTATTTATAGCATTGTGATGAGGATTAAGTAAGTAAATGCATGTTTTTCAATTATTTACATTTAGCGTGTGCTATTATTATTTTTTCTGTTCTGTTCATTATTCTATCCTCAGCATCTAAAACAATATCTACACAAGGAATATTTGTTAAATGACTGAGTGAATGAATAAAAGGCAAGCTGCCTCTGTCATTCCTTGACTAATCGACTCAAAAAGTGTTTTTTATTAAAAAAGCATATAGTTGTGGAAGGATGGGTTTCACTGTCCAACATCAGCAAGTTAGTGGTAGATATGGAATATGAAAGCTGTAGATAACACTGCTTTAAAATTGGGGGCCTACATTAATATGTTACAGAGAAATAAAGGCAGAGTACTTTCCAAATTTGGAGAAGGACAGATCCACACCACTAGATATGCAAACGCTATATTAAGACGTTGCACATCATAGTCTATAGTCAGACTGCTGAAAACCAAAGAACAAGAAAAAAGCTGAAAGTGCTCAGAGAAAAATAGCCCAATACGTGCAGGGGCTCCAGGTTTCAGTGCCATGACTGTGGACATCTCAACAGCAACATGGAGGCAAGGAGAAAGAACAACATCTTAAAGTGATGAAAGAATAAAAGAGACCGGCTAACTCAGAATCCTTCATCTAGCAAAAATATCCTTTACAACTGAAGGCAACAAAATCACGATGAGATCCCACCACACAGCCACTAACGTGGCTAAAATTAAAAAGACTGACAATACCAACTCTTGGCAAGCAGTTGAGATGCACACAGCTGCTGAAAATGTAAAATAGGACAATCTCCTAGGAAAACAGTTTCTCAGTTTTCTTAAATATTTAAATATATATCTACAATATGACTATCCCTTCCACTTCTGAGTGTTTACTGAAAAGAAGTGAAAACATATGTCCACACAATATCTTGGGCCAAAATGCTCATAGCAGCTTTATTTGTAATCACCCCAAACTGGAACCAACCCAAATGTCCACCAGCAGGTAGGAAGATAAAGTATGGTATGTCCATGCACTAAGAAAATGACACAGCAAAGAAGAGGAATAGACCACTGATGCATGCAACAACATGCATGGCTTTCAAAACAATTGTACTAATTGAAAAAGCCATATGAAAAATGACACCTATTACATGACTCATCATCCTTGTAAAATTCTAGAAAATGCAAACCATTCTGTAATGACAGAAAGTTTGTGGAAAGTGGGCCAGGCAGGAGAGAGAAGAAGGTATTATCAAGACATGTAATTTGGAGTGATGGATATGTTCATTTCATTGACCATGGTGACAATTTTGTGGGTGTATACATATATGAAAATTTATCAAATTGTATACTTCAAATATATGTAGTTTACTATATAGCAATCATATTTCAAAAAATGGTGAAAAATAGAGGAAAAAAAGGATGGAAACAAAACAGATGCATTTTTGGATGAAAGAAAATAAGAGAATTTGGTGCCAGCAGATTTGCACATTTATGAAATGGTACAGGGGGACAGGCATTTGGTGCAGCAGTTAAATTGCTGCTTGGGATGCCTGGATACCAAATCAGCCTGGTTCAATTTCCGGCTCTGTTTCTGATCCAGGTTCCTACTAATGTGCACCCTGGGAGGCCTCAGGTCCTGGCTCAGGTACTTGGATCCCTACCAGCCATGTGGCAGGCCCTGATTGAGTTCTAGGCTCTTGGCTTCAGCCTGCCCTGGCTGTTATAGGCATTTGGAGAGAAAATCAATGGATTGGAAGATGTCTCTCTGTCCACTTCTTTCTTTCTATCTATCTGTCTGTCTGTCTATCTATCTATCTCCATCCATCCATCCATCCATCCATCTGTATATTTCTAGCTCTCTCTGCTTTTCAAATAAAATGAATACAAATAAAAGTTGCCTGGGTATCTCTAGGCAACTTTTTAAAATTTATTTATTCAGTTTCAGTTCTGTATCTGTGATATGGGTATGATACATTATAGATTAAATAAAATAGTGTGTGTGAGATCCTTACACAGAGCCTGGAAGACAGCAAAACTACCAATAAGTGGTAGTTATTATCATCATCACCATTAATGATGATAAAATAAAATTCATCTGTATTCTTTTTTGTTTGTTTGTTTTTGTTTTTGTCTTTGACAGGCAGAGTGGATAGTGAGAGAGAGAGACAAAGAGAAAGGTCTTCCTTTTTGCCGTTGGTTCACCCTCCAATGGCCGCCACGGCTGGTGCGCTGCAGCCAGCACACCGCGCTGATCCAAAGCCAGGAGCCAGGTGCTTCTCCTGGTCTCCCATGGGGTGCAGGGCCCAAGCACTTGGGCCATCCTCCACTGCCTTCCCCGGGCCACAGCAGGGAGCTGGCCTGGAAGAGGGGCAACCGGGACTAGAACCCAGTGTGCCGGTGCCGCTAGGTGGAGGATTAGCCTAGTGAGCCGTGGCGCCGGCCATCTGTATTCTTAAACATTTTATGTAACAGCGCTGATTCATGAGAAGACTTTAATGATTTTCTATTTCTACTGATATTGTCATCAAATTCAAATTGCAATTTGAATTGCAATAGAGGAAACAAAGCTGAGATAGCAGTCAATCGAATAAACTAATTGCATGTTTTGATAAGTGTTATGAAGGAGACAAGGAAGGAACTGTACTGGGAAGTAGGAGGGGACCTTCCTAGGGGTGGTAGGCGGGGAGAATCCCTCTGAGAACCTGTTCTTCAAGGAAATTAATGCCAAAAAAAAAAAAAAAAAAAGGAAGCAAAACATCAATCCCCCAAATGATCTCTAAATAAACAACAAAGAAAAAAAAAATAAACAGTGGGGCTGGAGCTGTGGCATAGCGGGTCAAGCTTCCATCTACTGCATCAGCACCCCATATGGATGCTGGTTCAAGTCCTGGCTGCTCCATTTCTGATCCAGCTCTCTGCTAGTGTGCCTAGGAAAGCAGCAGAGGATGGCCCAAGTGCTTTGGCCACTGTACCCATATGGGAGACCTGGATGAAACACTTGGCTCCTGGCTTTTTCCTGGCCCAGCTCTGGCCATTGCAGCCATGTGGGGAGTGAACCAGCAGATGGAAGATCTCTGTCTCTTCCTCTCTCTCTCTCTCTCTTTCAAATGAACAAATAAATCTTAAAAATAAAGAAAAAGATAGAATAGTGCCTCCTAAAAATTAAGTTGACCGCTGTAAAAATCTCCTTGTGTTAGGAAACATATGCTGACACTAAACATCCAGAACCAGGGACACCTGCCTCCCACGTCAGAGTGTTTGGATCTGAGTCCCAGCTCCAATCTCCACTCTAGCTTCCTACTAACCGGGACAGAGCAGGCAATGGCATAAGTACTGCCACTGACAGGGGGAACCCAGATTCAGTTCCTGGTTCTGGTTTTGTCTTGGCCCAACCCTGGCTATTGTGTATATTTGGAGAATGAAACAGCGCCTGGAAGTTCTCTCTGTTTGTTTCTCTGCCTTTCAAATAAACAAAGAAAAAAAATTTTTAACAATCAAATGAAATAAATGAAAGCCAGGCAGTCAATTATCAGATGCCTAACCTGAAACAAAAGTTGCTCACAGAAATGCTCTTCAGCCTGGGGCTTGTCCATCATGTGATCGGAGGAATGTAGGTACGCAATGGAAACTGGAAGCCTGCAGTGTCAGAATGTTTAACTGGAGCTGGAAGACAGGATTCTTGCAAACTGCACCAAACACTTTTGAATAACTACCTAGAACGCAGCTCCTGAAAGGCTGTTTCTCCCGTTGGACAGTTTGTACTACACAAATGGACACAGCAGCTGGTGAGCCATGCAGAGGACAGGCCTCTGTGACTGATCCCAACTCCCCCCTCAGGCCTCCTTCAATCAGCTGCATTCTCAGAGGGATTCTCCCCGCCTACCATCCCTAGGAGGTCCCCTCCTACTTCCCAGTACAGTTCCTTCCTTGTCTCCTTCATTCTCCTTCATAACACTTATCAAAGCGTGGAATTATTTTATTCCATTGACTGCTATCTCAGCTTTGTTTCCTCTATTGCAATGCCAACTCCAGAACTGAGATCTTGTCTTTTTTTTTTTTTTTTTTTTTCTGTCTTGTAACCATCCTGCTCCGAGCCTGGCTCATGGATGTTGCTCAGCAAACATCTGCTGAATGAATGAATGAGGAGGGATCTGGGAATCCCATATTCTCCTCAAGTGAATCCATTCCACTGACACACGTATACTGTCTTCACTTTCAAGCAGAAGACCTGTGCTTTGGTGTCAAACACAAATCATTCCGAAGCTCAGGTGTTTTCCAGAAGGTCTCCAACATCCTCGACCTAGTCCTGCACCTTCTCTGATTTGGACTTGCACTGTTTCCTTTCTTGATTTTTTTTTTAAGATTTTACTTATTTATTTGAAAGGTGCAGTTACAGACAGAAGAGGGAGAGACAGAGAAAGGTCTTCCATCCCCTGGTTCACTCCCCAGATGGCCACAACGGCTGCAGCTGGACCTATCTGAAGCCAGGAGCTTCTTCCAGGTCTCCCACACGGGTGCAGGGGCCCAAGCACTGGAGCCATCTTCTACTGCTTTCCCAGGCCATAGCAGAGAACTAGATTGGGAGAGGAGCAGCTGGGACTCGAACCGTCACCTATTTGGGATGCTGGCATTGGAGGCAGAGACTTAGCCTACTATGCCACAGCGCCGGCCCCTCAAATCATTTGAAAAATGGAAAAGTATTTAAGTAAAATGACACATGCTGTCTTAGGATTATGGGAAGTGTTGTTGCCATATGTAGTCTACGTTTTTAGAATGATGTCAGTACTGAACAGGAGAAAGCAGTGAAGTGCCCTGGCTCCAGGAAGGAGGCAGGGGAGTGGAAAGGACACGCTAGCCGGGTTGGGGAGACTTGGTGTTGAGTCAGGCCCCTGCTCCTCATAAGCTGTGTGACCTTAGGCAGGCTGCGTGAGTTTCAGTTTCTACATCTCTGAACTGAGAGAGCTGAAGCCTTTATCTAGAGATCTTTTCCGAATTCTCCAAAATGAGCTCATAGCCCTCCTCGGCGCTTCTCCACCACCCTCTGCAATGTCTTATGTTTCCACGGTCACACGGAAAGCACTCTCTCTAGGACCCTTTCTCCGCTAGACTGTGAGGTGTTCCTCAGCTCTGCGAGGCCTGGAAAGCCCCTCACTTCTAGTTGCAGATGCTTGATTCTTTAGATCTCCGCTCATTTTCTCAGGGAAGCCCGTCTTGACCTTGTCTCTCAGCTCCCCCGTGCTACTGCCACCTCGTTCCCCCAAAGCTGTGACTGTTTCCTTTTCATACATTTTTATAGAACCAAGTTTCTGTTTCAACTTCCTTTGGGGCACCTGTCTTAGTTTGTAACTATACATGTATTACCGTGACTATCTGATATCCCCCTAATATCTGCAAGCCCATAGGCCTCAAAAAAGCAGGGCCAGGCAGAGATGGTTCACCAATGGATTACCCATGTCGGGGCAGTCTTCATAGAGAATGTGGATCTTAAAAAATGTAAAATATGGGGCCTGGCGCTGTGGCATAGCAGGTAAAGCCAGAGCCTGTGGTGCTAGTTCAAGTCCCAGCTGCTCTACTTCCAATCCAGCTCCCTGCTAAAGAGCCTGAGAAAGCAGCAGAAGATGACCCAAGTATTTGGGCCCCTGCACCCACATGGGAGACCCAGAAGAAGCTCTTGGCTCCTGGCTTTGGCCTGGCTCAGCCCGCTGTTGTGGACAGTTGTCTCACCCTCTCTCATTGTGTAACTCTGCCTTTCAAATAAATAAATAAATCTTTAAAAAATGTAAAGTACTTATTTTTTTTAAGATTTTATTTATTTATTTGAGAGGTAGAGTTACAGACATTGAGAGGGAGAGACAGAGAGAAAGGTCTTCCTTCCATTGGTTCACTCCCCAAATGGCCACAATGGCTGGAGCCAGGTGCTTCTTCCCAGTTTCCCATTTGAGTGCAGGGGCCCAAGGACTTGGGCCATCTTCTACTGCTTTTCCAGGCCATAGCAGAGAGCTGGATTGGAAGAAGAGCAGCCGGTGCCCATAGGGGATGCCAGCGTTGCAGGCAGAGGACTAACCCACTGTGCCATGGTGCCAGCCCCAAATATAAAGTACTTCTACAACCATGCAAAGCTGTGAAGACAATAATTTAAGACACATAACTTCATGGTTTAAGGAAAATTGAGTCATCTGTGTGGTTCTAGAACAGTGTTTCTCAAGCAAGAATGATTTCATACCCCTCTCCCAAGACAATTGGCAGCATCTAGGGACATTTTTACTGTCATGACTTGGGCTTGCCATTCATCTCAGTGAGTAGAGGCTAAGGATGCTGCATAGGACACCCACTACAACGAAGAACTATCCAACCAAAATGTCAGTACTGCCAAGGCTGAGCAGTCCTGTCCTAGATAATAATATCTAATATTATCTATATATCTAATATCTAATCTAATATCTAATATCTAATAATAATAATAATAAAGCTAGAGAGACAGTTTGACACTTCATCATGGAAAACCTTGCATTCATCTTTACAGTCCTCAGCATTGGTCAGGACATACTAATACTGATATGTGTAGAATGGATTTACGTCTTGAAAAACCAGGTAAATACTAAATCGAGGACATTAATTAAATTAAATGCTGAAGGCAAATTTCCCAGATAAGAAAAGGAGGAAGTACTTTTCCCTTTAGTTAGGCAAACTGGCTCAATCTCTCCGGAGGTACGGCACCTTTAAACTAATTCCTCTAATAAGGATAACTTTCTATTGCCATGGAAGTGTGGACATATTTGAAACTTAATTCAGCAGTTTAAACAATATTTAATTCTTGTGGCCAGAGTTGTGGCTTAGTGGGTAAAGCCACTGCCTGTGGTGCTAGCATCCCATATGGGTGTGGGTTCAAGTCCCAGCTACTCCACTTCCAATCCAGCTACCTGTTAGTGCACCTTGGAAATCAGTAGAAGATG
This sequence comes from Oryctolagus cuniculus, assembly GCF_051225735.1. NCBI lineage: Eukaryota > Metazoa > Chordata > Mammalia > Lagomorpha > Leporidae > Oryctolagus > Oryctolagus cuniculus. The sequence goes on along the minus strand of NC_142871.1, from coordinate 98,864,926 downwards.
GATGACCTAAGTGCTTGGTTGATACCCATGTCATAGGTAGCAGTTTTACTTGCTATACCACAATGCCAGTCCCACTCCCTTATTTTAACAGTGGTTATATCAAGGTAGTAGGAATTTTTAAAATAAAGATATAATTATCAACCTTTTATTTTGTATCTATAGGAATATAATGTATGAAATATATTCTATTGGAATTTTTAAACAATTCATGCTGGATAAAGACTGAAGCAGCTAACAAAGTTCAATACGAGCCAATTTGGCTAATAAGAATTTTCTGTGATGTTTGTAATATCCCGATAATGCAACATAGTCAATATATGAATTTGTACTTGTTTAAGGAGTTCTGCAAAAGGTTCATAGAAGGGTGGGTGTAGTGATACAATGGTTTGATCAAGCTTCCTGCCAATGGGCTTGGCCCACGTATTTGAGCCTCTGCCACCCACATGAGAGACTTGGATGGAGTTCCTGGCTCTAGGCTTTGGCCTGGCCCAGCCCCAGGTACTTTAGGCATTTAGGAAGTGAGCCAACTGATGGCTCTCTCTCTCTCTGTTGTTCTGATTTTCAAATAAATAAATGTTATTTTAAAAAGTTCACAGCAATGTGTATTATTTAAAAACTATGAATAAGGGTTGACATTGTGGTGTAGCAGGTTAAGTCCGTATTCCATATTTGAGCACCAGTTCAGGTCCTGGTTGCTCTGTTTCTGATATATCGTCCTGCTAATGCTCCTGAGAAGGCAGTGGAAGATAACTCAAGTATTTGGGCCTCTGTCTCCCACAGGGGAGGCCCTGATGGAGTTCTGGGTTCTTGGCTTCTGCCTGGTCCAGTCCTGGTTTTTACTGCCATTTGGGGAATGAACCAATGAATGGAAGCTCACTCACCCTCCCTTCTCTCTGTCTCACTCTATCTGTCACTCTGCCTTTCAAATAAAATATGTCTTTAAAATAAACAAAGAAACAAACGAAAACAAAACATGGGAGCCGGCGTTGTGGTGCAGCTGGTTAAACCGTCGCCTGTGATACTGGTTCATGTCCCAGCTGCTCCATTTCCAGTCCAGCTCCCTACTAATGGCCTGGAAAAAGCAGCAGAAGATGGCCCAAGTACTTGGGCTCTTAAATCCATGTGGTAGACCTGGATGAAGCTCCCAGCTCCTGTCTTCAGCCTGGCCCAGTGCTGGCTGTTGCAGCCATTTGGGGAGTATACTAGCAGATGAAAGATCTCTCTCTCTGTCTCTCCCTCCCTCTCTTTTTCTGTAACTCTGCCTTTCAAATGAATAAAATAAACCTTAAAAAAAGAAAAACAAAAATATGAGTAGATTTCAAAAAATTTTGCACAAAAATAAACTTTGAATTCCACTTTGTACAAACTCTTAAACTTTTTATGTATTTATTTATGAAACTTTTGAAATAACTCAAAGAGATTTTTTATGAGGGCGAGACTGGGTTTATTATGACAAAATATGTATTCAACATACTTATCATGTAAACCTTTCAGTGGCATTAAATACATCTACAACGTTGAGTAACCATCACCACTACACCTAAAATTTTTCATCAGCTCTAACCAAAACTCTGCACCCATAAATACTAATTCTACTTCCCTCCATCTCCCAATCCCTGGCCCCTAATAACCACCACTACACCAGAAAGAACATTAATACTGAATTTTAAACAGATAATTTACTGAAGCTGTGCAGGAAAATTTTTTTTTCCTTGCCAGGCAGAGTAAGACAGTGAGAGAGAGAGACAAAGAAAAAGGAATTCCTTCCTTTGGTTCACCACCCAAATGAGCACTATGGCCGGTGCGCTGTGCCGATCCGAAGCCAGGAGCCAGGTGCTTCCTCCTGGTCTCCCGTGCGAGTTCAGGGCCCAAGTACTTGGGCCATTCTCCACTGCCTCCCAAGGCCACAGCAGAGAGCTGGACTGGAAGAGGAGCAACCGGGACTAGTACCCGGCGCCCCAACCGGGACGAGAACCTGGGGTGCTGGCACCCCAGGTGGAGGATTAGCCAAGTGAGCTACAGCACCGGCCCAGGAAAGTATTTCTATTGACCTTATCATTAGGGATAAACCTGGCACTCTATAAGCCTTAACATATACCACGTTTGGATCTCAGTTTGACTATGCATGAGCTACATGTTATATCCTAGGCTGCAGGATGGGTGAGTCAACTGTATAAACATGTTATACATGTATAAACATGTATAAACATGCAAACAACGGAAGTACAATACGCAGTCATTTGAAAACAAGGAATATGTTTATAGAATCCTTCCTGCGGCCTGTTGTGGAGTAGTGGGTAAAGCAGCTGCCTGCAGCACCATCCTCCTGGTTTGACTTCCGGCTGCTCCTCTTCCAAACCAGCTCTTTGCTAATGGCCTGGGAAAGCAGCAGAGGATGGCCAAAGTGCTTAGGCCTCTACTCCCATGTGGGAGACCCAGAGGAAGCTCATGGCTTCTGGATTCAGCCTGGCCCAACCCTGGCCTTTGCAGCATTTTTCAGGAGTGACCTGAATGGAAGATCTCTCTCTGTCTCTCTCTCTGTCTTGCTCTCTCCCTCACCAAGACTCTGTCTTTTAAATAAATAAATAAATCTTTAAACAAACAAAAAAGAATCCTGGGGACTGGCGCTGTGGTAGAGTGGGTAAAGCTGCTGCCTGCCACACCAGCATTCCTCATGGGTGCAGGTTTGAATCCTGGCTGCTCCACTTCTGATCCAACTCTCTGCTAGTGTCTGGGGGAAAAACAGTGGAAGATGGCTCAGGTGTCTGGGTTCCTGCCACCTATGTGGGAGACCCCAATGAATCTCCTGGCACCTGGCTTCAGCCTGGCCCAGCCGTGGCTGTTGCAGCCATCTGGGGAGTAAACCAGTAGATGGAAGATCGATCTCTCTCTCTTTCCCCCTCTCACTGTAACTCTTTTCTTTTTCTTTTCTTTTCTTTTCTTTTCTTTTCTTTTCTTTTCTTTTCTTTTCTTTTTCTTTTCTTTTCTTTTTTTTTTTCTTTTTTTGACAGGCAGAGTTAGACAGTGAGAGAGACGGAGAGAAAGGTCCTCCTTCCATTGGTTCACCCCCCAGATGGCTGCGCTGATCCGAAGCCAGAAGCCAGGTGCCCCCTCCTGGTCTCCCATGTGGGTGCAGGGCCCAAGCACTTGGGCCATCCTCCACTGCCTTCCCGGACCACAGCAGAGAGCTGGCCTGGAAGAGGAGCAACTGGGACAGAATCTGGCGCCCCAACCGGGGCTAGAACCCCGGGTGCCAGCACTGCAGACGGAGGATTAGCCTAGTGAGCCCCGGTGCCAGCCTCTCACTGTAACTCTTTCAAATAAATTAATTAATTAAAAAAAAGAATCCTCTGTGAGTAAATGAAATTCAATAGAAAATATCAATGACATATTAAGAATGATGTGTATTCTTTATACCCACTTACTGATTGTTTTTTTGAAGGCCATGGACTTTATTGATCTAAATAGTTTTATGAGGACCGTGATTGTTCTGCCAAAAGAAGGAGCCAAATGGCATCAAACAGACTGGAGGTGAGCGTGGGGTTACTCAGGAGGACCAGAAACTGTCGCTGTGGAACTGGCAAGGGACATTGAAGGAAGGAGATGCATGCAAGAGTATATAACGAGAATTGAAAATGAATCTTGATGTGAATGGAAGGGGAGAGGGAGTGGGAGAGGGGAGGGTTGCGGGTGGGAGGGAAGTTATGGGGGGGAAAAAGCCATTGTAATCCATAAGCTGTACTTTGGAAATTTATATTCATTAAATAAAAGTTAAAAAAAAAGAGTGGCAATTCCTGAAAAGCGGAAATGATGAGGACAGGGAACTCCCAATGGGCTCTGGGATACATCAGAGTGAACAGGAAGACAGCCATCTTTCCTTTGAGGAGCACAAGGAGGACGCCCCACCCGGCTGCAGCACTGGCTGGACTTGGGGCCCGCAAGCCCCTGGAGAGCAGGACGAGGCCTCACGCCACTCTCAAAGGCACCCAGCACGGCCCTGGCATTGCTTGGTTGTTGGCGCCACTTGTGTCCTGCAGCCACTCCTGGAAGAGGTCTTCCAAAACTCTGGCCAGGGACCGCACAGGCCTTGTCGAAGTCCCGCTCCTCTAGCGCCTTTCCCTGGACTTTGCCAATCCCGGCCAGGCTCCCCACTGGCTTTCCCCCACGGGCCCTGCCACGAAGTCCTGGTGCTTTGGGGAGGCTGTCATTTTGGTCAGGCTTAATCGGCAGCGCCATGTGATTGCTCCCACAATGCCTCCTAACTGAGCTCTTCATAAGCCCCTACTGTCATCAGTAAAGGACCAGACTGAAAATATTTTAGGCTGTCCTGGCCATCAGGTGTCTCAACCCTGCCATTGTAGATCCATAGCAGTCACAGACAAAATGTAAATCGATGGGTGTGGCTGTGCTCCACTAACCATTCATTTAAGGACATTGAAATTCAAATTCCTGTAAAAACCATGAAACGTTTTCTTCCTTCAGTTCATTTTCAACGATTTTTTAAAAAGATGTATTTATTTATTTGAAAGTCAGAGTTACACAGAGAGAAGAGAGGGAAAGAGAGGTCTTCCATCCTCTGGTTCACTCCCCAGTTGACCGCAACACCTAGAGCTGTGCCTATCTGAAGCCAGGAGCTAGGACCTTCTTCCAGGTCTCCCATGTGGGTGCAGGGGCGCAAGGACTTGGGCCATCCTCCACTGCTCTCCTAGGCCATAGCAGAGAGCTGGATCGAAAGTGGAACAGCCGGGTATGAAACTGGCGTCCATATGGGATGCCAGTGCCTCAGGCCAGGGCGTTAACTTGCTGTGCCACAGCGCCGGCCCCTTCAATGATTTTAAAATATTAAAACCTGGGACTGTCATTGTGGCAAAGCAGGCAAAGATGCCGCCTGCGATCCCAGCACCCCATATGGATGCTGGTTGCTGTCTAGGCTGCTCCACTTCCAATCCAGTTCCCTCTTCACGGCCTGGGGAAAGCAGTGGAAGATGGCCCAAGTCCTGGGGCCCCTGTACCCACATGGGAGACCTGGAAGAAGCTCCTGGCTCCTGGGTTCTACCAGGCCCATAACTGGCTGTTGCAGCCAAAGGGGAGTGAACCAGCAGATGGAAGGTCTCTCTGCCTCTCTGTGTAACTGTGATTTTCAAAATAAAATAAGTAAATATTTAAAAATAAATAAATAACATTAGATCTGGAGCAGGACTTTGGCGTAGCAGTTAAGACCCTATTTGTGAGGCCTTCATCCCATATCGGAGCGCCTGGGTTCTAGTCACGGCTCTGCTCCAGCTTCCTGGTACTGTGCACCCTAGGAGACAGCAGATGATGGCTGAAGCGGTTGGGTCCCTGACACCCAAGTGAGAAACCCAGACTGAGTTTTTGTCTCTTACCTTCACCCTGGCTCTGCCCCAGCCATGGTGAGCATCTGGGGAGTGAGCTAGTACATGGGCGATCTCGGTCTCTCTGTTTCTCACATAAAAATTAACATTATTCTTGGACCAGAAAGTGGAGCAGCTGGACACAAACCAGTGCCCACAGGGATGCTGGCATCTTAGGTGGCAGTTTACCTGCTATGCCAGCCTGTGTATTCACTTTTTTGGGTAAGATTTTGTGTTTGTTTATTTGAGAGGTAGTTACAAACAGACAGAGGGGGAGATAGAGAGAAAGGTTTCCATCTGTTGGTTCACTCTTCAAATGGCCACAAAAGCCAGAGCTGGATCGATCCAAAGCCAGGAGCCAGGAGCTTTCTCTGGTCTCCCATGTGGGTTCAGGGGCCCAAGCACTTGGGCCATCTTCTTCTTCTTTTTTTTTTTTTTTTTGACAGGCAGAGTGGACAGTGAGAGAGAGAGACAGAGAGAAAGGTCTTCCTTTGCCGTTGGTTCACCCTCCAATGGCCGCCACAGCTGGCGCGCTGCGGCCGGCACACCGCGCTGATCCGAAGGCAGGAGCCAGGAGCCAGGTGCTTTTCCTGGTCTCCCATGGGGTGCAGGGCCCAAGCACTTGGGCCATCCTCCACTGCACTCCCTGGCCACAGCAGAGAGCTGGCCTGGAAGAGGGGCAACCAGGTCAGAATCTGGCGCCCCGACTGGGACTAGAACCTGGTGTGCCGGCGCCGCAAGGCGGAGGATTAGCCTAGTGAGCCGCGGCGCCGGCTTGGGCCATCTTCTACTGCTTTCCCAGGCTATAAGCAGAGAGCTGGATTGGAAGAGGAGCAGCTGAGACTTGACTAGCGCACATGGAGACTTAGCCTACTATACCACAGCACTGGCCTGGCTTAATCACTTTTTAACTTTATCTTCATCAGTGTTAAACTCTCCCAGTGCGGGGGGAGTAGGCTTGTAAGAACCTCGTTAAACAAAGAGTGTTTATTTTTATCTTTGTTTTCTGGTTTGCTTTTAAGCTAAAACATTTCTCAACTTGGGTGGCTTAGGTTGCAACCCTGAGTCAGTATCAGCTCATGGGTAGCTTTCATTAAAATTTAAACCAGGTGTTAACTTTGGGAATGATGGGAAAACAGTTATACGGTCAGTGGGAATTTACTTCTCATCTGTGCTGTGCTGGCTTCCCAGGGGATGCAATAGACCTACACTGCCTTTGAGGAGCTTGCAACTCAGTGTGAAAGACAACATGAACACACAAGAAGCCATAATGAATTCGTAAAGTTGAGAGCCTCTTCTTGCTGCAAGCTGCTGTATGATGTACAACATCATCAAGTCCTTACAGCTGGTAAATGAGAGGGGTGTTATAACCCTTCCGTGGATAAGGAAACCCAGGCTTTGGGAAATGAAGAAACTCACTCAAGCTGATAACTCACAAGTGCCTGCTTGGTTCCAAACCAAATTCTTCATCCCTTCTGTCACTCAGATTATCCAGTCCACACTCCCTCATAAGGAGATAAAGGGTTAATGTGGAAAAAATAACGTATTCACTTACTAATTCAATGGTTTATAATGCAGTTATTGCTAGAGTAATATAACAAGAATAATGTGCTTAAGAAAAAAAAAAAGGCTATGCTAATGTAAGAAGGTCATGCCAGGAGCAGACATGCAACACAGTGGTTAAGACACTGTTTGGGATGCCTGCATTCCATATAGGAGTGCCTGGGCTTGAGTCCTGGCTCCACGTAATAGGTATCCTGATAGGCAGCAGTGATGGCTCAAGTAGCTGGGTCTTTGCCACTCACCTGGGAGACCAGGATTGCATTCCAGGCTCCTGGTTTGCACTTGGCCCAGTCTATTTGAGGAATGAACTAGTAAATGTCTCTTTCTCTCTTTCAAATAAATAAAGTTAAGAAAAAAAAGCTCATGCCACACAATCAGATCCACAAGAAAGTGTTTTGTATAGGACTAAATACTGAAAAAAGAAAAAAAAATTCTTTTTTAAGATTTCTATTTATTTTGTTAGACCCTCTGAGTGAGGATGCTAACACGTCGAGAGGCACACCCCAAAGACTCAAGAGTCCAGACCAGCTGATGAAAAAGCAAGAGGATTTATTTGGCGTCTGCGCAGACGGGCCTCCTGAACTCCAGAGAGCGCCCCCAGTACAAAGCCACATGGTTTATATACCTGCAGCGACCAATCAAAAGCACTATAGTGTCCATGCACACAGCAGTCCAATCCGTGAGCTGATCATGTGAAAGGCATGTGTCCTCTATCCAATCAGCTACGGGATCACATGGGAGGCATGCACACAGCAGTCCAATCCGTGAGCTGATTATGTGAAAGGCATGCGTCTTCTATCCAATCAGCTACGGGATCACATGGGAGGCATGCACCTCGTCGCCATTTTGTTGTTTACTTCTTTAGTAGCTCCTTTTCCTGTCAGTGTCATCTTGTTCACCCTGAGGGGGATGACGTCTCGCTCCCTTCATTCCCCTGGAGGGAGAGCAGCATCCCACTTCCCACACCGTTATTTGAGTATTAGGAGGCATACAAACTGGGTTAGGTCTTAGCACAGCCAGGCACAAGTGTCGCAGCTAGCTAAGCATAGGGTCCCTTATTTTTATAGCTGCACCTAATTTTAGCTTTGGGGGAAAAAGTTTAGGGCTATAATTTTTAAACTTTAATTTTATTTGGGGCAAAGGTGACTTCTTGTTTTTAATAGTGTTAGCTTAAGGCCGGCGCCACGGCTCACTAGGCTAATCCTCCGCCTTGCGGCGCTGGCACACCGGGTTCTAGTCCCCTCTTCCAGGCCAGCTCTCTGCTGTGGCCAGAGAGTGCAGTGGAGGATGGCCCAAGTGCTTGGGCCCTGCACCCCATGGGAGACCAGGAGAAGCACCTGGCTCCTGCCTTCGGATCGGTGCGGTGCACTGGTTGCAGCGCGCTGGCCGCGGCGGCCATTGGAGGGTGAACCAACGGCAAAAGGAAGGCCTTTCTCTCTGTCTCTCTCTCTCACTGTCCACTCTGCCTGTCAAAAAAAAAAAAAAAAAATAGTGTTAGCTTAAGTCACTCCATCTTGGTTTGATTTTTAAGGTTCTTCAATTTGAGGGGTAGAGTTACAGACAGAGAGAAAGGTCTTCCATTCGCTGGGTCAATCCCTAAGTTTTCCACAAATCTAAGGTTTTCTTTTTTTAAAAACAATTTTTTAAAATTCTGATTTATTTATTTGAGAAAGAGTTACAGCGAGAGGGAGAGACAGACAGAAAGGTCTTCTATCGGCTGGTTCACTCCTCAAATGGCCGCAACAGCCCAGGCCGGGTCGATCCAAAGCCAGGAGCCAGTACTTTTTTCTGGGTCTCCCACGTGGGTGCAGAGGCTCAAGCACTTGGGCCATCTTCCACTGCTTTCCCAGGCCATAGCAGAGAGCTGGCCTGGAAGAGGAGCAACCGGGAAATGAACCAGGTCTCATAGGGATGCCAGCACTGCAGGCAGAGGCTTAGCCTACTATGCCACAGCATAGGCCCCAAGAGAAACATTTAAATAGAAATATTTAACATTTAATAATAATATTTAATCCAATTTAAATGTAAAAATCTAAATTCAGTTTTATTTCTTTCATCTACTTGAAAGGCAGAGCAAGAGTAAGAGAGAGGAATCTTTCATCCACTGGTTCACTTCCCAAATGCCCACAACAGCCGTGGCTGGGGCCAGACGAAAGCCAGAAGCCTGGAACTCAACTTGGGTCTAGCATATGGGTACTGTACCAGAACTGGAGGACTGGGGCTCTGAAATGGGATGCAGGCACTGCAAGCTGGGGCTTAACCTTCGGGGGCACAATGCCCATCCCTCTAAATACAGTTTTGAAACAAAGCTATAGTGGGCCAAAAAAAATGAATACCTTTAAAAGAAAGAAAAGAAAAGCAAGAAAGCAAGCTATAGTTCTAGAATCTATCAAGGAAGATAGACACATAGGTGATGTGTTGCTTATCATGTTTGCAGAGATCATTTAAATCAACCCCTGGAAGACATGACAAACAGCCAGACTTCCAAGGTTTGTTTATGGAAGAACAGGAAAAAAGCAGAGTGTGCCCTATTTAGAGTTTTTACAGTGGCAGTTCGATTAACTGAGGTTCCACAGGTCAGCCAGTCAGCACTGATAACATGATCAATAGGCCAAGGCTAGCCTGCCGCTGGCCTTGCTGAAGTACAATAGGACACGCTTGAAGGGTGGAGAGAGCACTATCATTCCTTGAGAGTTTGCTCAGAGATACACTGAGGTTTGGAAATGATAACATAGAGACAGTTAAGCAACGAGGAAGAGAATCTAGCACGGGATGACAGGCAAAACAATCAAGTCATCAGGGTTAGGTGGCCAGAATGTTGGGATTGATGTTTATGCACACAAAGTACTTAACATTGTTTTTAAAAATAAATCTTCTCTGGGGCCACCGCCTGCAGCGCCTGCATTCCATATGAGCTCTGGTTCCTGTTCTGGGTGCTCCACTTCTTTTCTTTTCTTTGACAGGCAGAGTGGACAGTGAGAGAGAGAGAGACAGAGAGAAAGGTCTTCCTTTTACCATTGGTTCACCTTCCAATGGCCGCCACGGCTGGCGCACCGCGCTGATCCGAAGGCCAGAGCCAGGTACTTCTCCTGGTCTCCCATGGGGTGCAGGGCCCAAGCACTTGGGCCATCCTCCACTGCACTCCCGGGCCACAGCAGAGAGCTGGCCTGGAAGAGGGGCAACCGGGACAGAATCTGGCGCCCCGACCGACTGGGACTAGAACCCCGTGTGCCAGTGCCGCAGGTGGAGGATCAGCCTATTGAGCCATGGCGCCGGCCTGGCTGCTCCACTTCTGATTCAGCTTTCTGGTGGAAAAGCCTGGGAAAGCAGTGGAGATGGCCCAAGTCCTTGGGCCCCTGCACCCATTGGGGGAAGACCCGGAAAAAGCTCCTAGCTCCTGGCTTCAGATGGGCGCAGTTCCGGCCATTGCGGCCATTTGGGGAATGAACCAGTGTCTGGAAGACCTTTCTCTCTCTCTCACTGCCTCTGCCTCTTTGTAACTCTGCCTTTCAAATAAATAAATAAATCTTTAAAAAATTAGATAAAATAGTCACAGTAGTAACCAACTCTTTCCAGTAAAGAGATTTAAACTTTCCCATTTTTGTTTTTAAAGATTTATTTATTAATTTTAAAAGGCAGAGTTACAGAAAGAGAGATAAAAAGAGAGGTAGAGAGAGAGAGAGAGAGAGAAATCTTCCATCCACTGGTTCTGGGCCTTTTCTTAAGAGGAAATTAACAATTATTTACTGCACCCCAGGTGCTTTACAAATGCTGTCTCTTTAATGCTCAGCATTTGTGGATGACAGTGTCACAGGTACTGTTCTCCCCAGTTTGCCTATGAGCAAACAAAATTTCAGAGGCGTTACCTACCTTTCTACAGGGCTTCAGCCAATAAGAAAGTAGAAGCAAGTTTTGATCCCAGATGTTAAGTTAGCCTTTTTGCCACCACCTCAAAATGTTTAACAAGGATAAAACCTCTCACCCATCCCATTTGAATGTATTCTTTCTCACACTTGATTGTCAATTTTTAATGCATTCAGTGCTCCTCAAAATGTTATCCATGGGTGACATACAGTCCATTAAGAATTAGCCTGGCAGGGGTGAACTTGTGGCATAGTAGCATTCATATGGGCATCCATTTGTGTCCAAGGGGCTTCACTTCCGATCCAGCTCCCTGCTAACAAGGCGGCAGAAGATGGCCCATATGGGAGACCAGGATGAAGCTCCTGGCTCCTGGCTTTGGCCTGGCCCAGCACTGGCCATTATATTGTGGCTGTGTGGGGAATGAAACAGTGGATGGAAGATTCTCATTCTCTCTTTCTCTCTCTCCTCCCTATCTTTCTGTAACGCTGACTTTTAAAATAAATAAATAAATCTTTAAAAAAAGTTAGTTTAGGTACAGGCAAACTTGGCAAATTTAGCGGAGCTGCCCAAACTTAGTTCAATCAAAATAGAGATATGCCCGTTGGACCAGTTCCCCTAGTAGCTGCATGTGCACTCATGGATGAAGAGTGGGCCTTTTTTAGTAATCCATCAACCCCTGAACTCCTGCTCTCCGGAGCTGCTGCCAACAACTCTCAAAGTCGATCAGTTCACTGTGATGGAGCTTTCTGGGCAGCCTTAAACTCCAGCTTGTTAGGGGAGGTGGGAGTTTCTAGGCTGAAATGCAAATATCAGTAACAGGAGTTACAGACCGTATTTTCCGTGTGAATAGATGCATCTCTTCCACAGTTTCAGGCTGCTCCTCTCTGCAGTCAATGTCGACCTTCCTACCGAGCTGGCAAGAAGCTGCCGTCAACACGTCCTGTTGTGGGTGACCCGAACGTCTCACATCTCTTCTCTCCCTTTTCATTTTCCTTCCTGTCTCTCCCTCTTTTGTTTCTTTTGCTCTCGAGCATGAAAATGCGGGAAGGGATTCACTACTCCAGTGGGCGAGTGGTTCTCCTTCTTTTCCCCTCTACTTTCTATTTACAGGTTTGCCAACCTTCAGTCAGGCACAAACATAAAATTAAGTGGGTGTGAGAAGGGAGGAAGGGGAGAGAAAGTGAGAGATGAATTATTTTGTATTTCTGTGCTTCTTCATCCAGTAGATATACAGAGATAGAGAGTAGTAAGGAAAAATCAAAACCAGATTTTTTTCTTTCCTGCTGCCCAAATTTTCCCTGCTTGCTGGCTCTCCCCGACTGTGAATTCTGTGTTAGGAAAGCAGCTGGATGACACTTGCTGGAATGAAAGAGCCACTGTTGGTCCTGCCGTGTAAGTTTAAACCACACTGCATTCCTGCATGGCCTCTTTCTCCTGGAGGACTGAGATACTTCTTTCTAATTCCACTGCTATTTTTAACACCCCTAGAGAGTAAGAAGAAAACCGATCTGTTCGATCTCTCTTCGTTTCGGAGTTGGTCACACAGTTTCTGAATCTCTGATTCTCTTGGTTCAATGATACAGAGCTGAAGAGATCATCCCACAGAGAGCTGAGAAAATGGACTTGGAGAATACCTTCTCTCACACTCCCATTGAAGCCAGACCTCTTTGATAGTATTATTTTTATCATTTTTAAGATTTATGTATGTATTTGAAAGTCAGATTTACAGAAAGAGGGAGAGAGAGACAGATAGAGAGATCTTCCACCCACTGGTTCACTACCTAGATGGCCCCAATGGCCAGGACTGAGCCAGGCTGGAGCCAGGAGCTTCACCTGTGTCTCCCACATGGGTGCAGGGACCCATGCACTTGGCTCATCTTCCACTGCTTTCCCAGGCGCATTAGCAGGGAGCAGCCAGGATACAAACCAGCACCCACATGGGAGTTGCCCTACTTGCTATGCCACACTGGCAGCCCCAGACCTCTTGGTTATTAAAAGGCCATAAGAAACCAGACAAGTGCATGCATATTGTTTTGCATTTTGGGAAACATCATATAATCACTCATAACATCTGTAGCATCACTCAGCTTTCTCCTCTAAGCATGCAGGGAAAAAACCCCAGGCAGTGAATGGCCCAATACTGAGGCAAAGGCAAAAGAACTCCGGTCCCAGACACTCCCAGGCTCTCCGTTTCTGGGGCCATGTGGCCTTGATAGCTTTCTTGATTACTCTGGAGACCTGTTAATTTCTCAGTCTGTACTTGAAACAGAGCTCTAATTGTGCACTGGGCACAGAGGGAGCCGGTAAATCAGCCCCCAGGGAAGGCACCGCCGAGCATGGCCGGGTTGCACTGGCTGAGCTGCCTGCAGCTGCTACTGGGGCAAGCGTGAGCTGCACCCACGCACTGGCAGCTACTGCGGCTGCCTGGCTGTGCCCCTCACCCCTTTCCCTAATACGGAGGCGAATTTCAACTCCAGGCTCAGCACTCATTTTTAGCTGTGGGGATTCTTTTAGCTCCAGTCTGAGTTTTTTTTTCCCCAAGTGTCAACGCCTTACTCAGATGTTTTAAATAGTGCTAAAGGCACAAGTCTCCTGACTGCTCTTCAGAACGACAGGAACATCGTTTTTGGCGTTATCGCCACCATAAATGGCCGTGACAGGGCATTCACGCTGGAAGTCATTCTCAGGACTGGTTGGAAGCTCATCTTTTTGAAGCTAGTTCAACCACCATTGCCCTCAATTTCCTTTTTTCTTTCTTTTTCTATATTTATTTATTTTAAAGGTGAAATTACAGAGAGGGAGAGGCAGAGGCAGAGGCAGAGAGAGAGGTCTTCTATCTGCTGGTTCATTCCCCAGTTGGCAGCAACTACCAGAGCTGCACCGATCCGAAACCAGGATTCAGGAGCTTCTTCAGGGTCTCCCATGTGGGTGCAGGGGCCCAAGGACATGAGCCATCTTCTACTGTTCTCCCAGGCCATAGCAGAGAGCTGGATCAGAAGTGGAGCAGCCGGGACTCGAACCAGCACCTATATGGGATGCCGGCACTACAAGCGGCTGTTTTACCTGCTATGCCAAGTGCCGGCCCGGACAGGAATATTTTAATTTGAATTGCCCATTGTACATATTATATAGATAAACCAAAAGCAAATAGATTTGGAACCTCACTATTTATACAGAAGAAAAACTAGGCAAAATCAGATTCTCCAACCAATTATCTGTTAATTTTTTCCCCATTAAAAGAACTTAAGAAAAAAATAGCTTGGTGAACATTGCAATGAGTGTTGCAATGACTGACCGCCACCGGGGCAGCTCAGGAAGGGGTGTCACACAGGGTTGGGAGAGTCCAGGACTGGGCTCACTGATCGTCATACTTAGCCCAGGGCCGCTGCAGGGTGCTGGGGAGAAAGGAGCAACGCTCCAGGAGGTGGAGCCGCCGGGGCAGCAGCTCACCTTTGAACTAAAATGAAGACCAATTTGTCCTCTATTTTTTTCTTTCTTCGCTAATTAGACCACTGCTGTCAAAGTTTCGTTCTTTCTCCACTTATCAAACAAATGTGGATTGAGTTCTACGCTACAGCCCCTATGGTTGTGGGCACTTGGTAAGTTAACTAGTGATGGTTAACTCTTTCTCTCTCTCTCCTGTGGGGTGTGTGTGTGTGTGTGTGTGTGTGTGTGTGTTTCTCTCTGCCTCACAAGTTAAAGAGGAATGAAAAAAAAAAAAAGAAATAGAAAAGAAAAGAGATCACACAAAAAGTATTCAAAGGAATTTCCCCGCTACTTTCAAATTCCTTCTGCAAGTCTAGTTTCTAGGGCATGAATCACTGAGCAAACCTTCCTTCCTGCCCATTTCTAATCTATTTCCATCACTGAAATGGACAGAGTCCAACTTTATATGTGATGATTACAGGTTTATAATTCCTGTGCAAAGTTAACAAATGGCTTAGGTTAAACAAAAAGTGAACTTCAAGTAGCAAGGAGTAAAAATCTCCGGCATTCCTGATCCCCTCACTTTCCTCATACTTGTCTGCTGTGTTTCAGAGAGAACTGTCGGTGCTAACCTCTCAAGTTTTATCTCTATAGAATTTCTCAGTGGCAGTCTCTGACACTTTAACTATTGATCCCAAGAATTTGACAGATGTTCCTTTGTAATTGGGAAAGTATAGTCGCTACTTGGAAAAGAAGGTCCACAATACTGTTCACCTGCCCCTGGGAATTTTCAAAGGGATTATTCAAGTTTACCTAATAGTGCATAAATACTTAGTACCACCAGGAACCAATTTGGCCCTGCCATAGGTCCATTTGATGGGCAGCAACCTTACTGATCTTGCCAGAAGGTGGTCAGAAAATGAACAAGTTGGGGCTGGCAAAATGGAATGGCAGATAAAGCCACAGCCTGCAGTGCCGGCATTCCATATCGGTGCTGGCTCCTGACCCAGCTGCTCCACTTCTGATCCAGCTCCCTGCTAATGGCTGGGAAAAGCAGCAGAAGCTGGCCCAAGTGCTTGGCTGTTGGGACTACGTGGAGAGTGAACCAGTGAATGGAAGATCTCTATCTCTCAAACTCTCCTTCTCACTCTTTAACTCTTTCAAATAAATAAATATTAAAAATATGGGGCCAGCACTGTGGCATAGTGGGTAAAGCTGCTGCCTGCAGTGCCAGCATCCCATATGGGCACCAGTTCGTGTCCTGGTTGCTCCTCTTCCGATCCAGCTCTCTGCTATGGCCTGGGAAAGCAGTAGAAGATGACCCAAGTCCTTGAACCCCTGCACCCACGTGGGAGCTCCTGTCTTCAAATCAGCACAGCTCCGGCTGTTGCGGCCATTTAGGGAGTGAACCAGTGGATGGAAGACCTCTCTCTCTCTCTCTCTCTCTCTCTCTGCCAGGTACTGCAGTGTGGGATGAGGGCATCCCAAGTGGCATATTAACTGCTGTACCAGATACACATAATTGTTTTCTTTTTCTTTTCTTTTCTTTTTTTTTTTTTTTTTTGACAGGCAGAGTGGACAGTGAGAGAGAGAGAGAGAGACAGAGAGAAAGGTCTTCCTTTTGCCGTTGGTTCACCCTCCAATGGCCACTGCGGCCGGTGCATCACGCTGATCCAAAGCCAGGAGCCAGGTGCTTTTCCTGGTCTCCCAGGGCCATCCTCCACTGCACTCTCGGGCCATAGCAGAGAGCTGGCCTGGAGGAAGTGCAACTGGGACAGAATCCGACGCCCCGACCAGGACTAGAACCCAGTGTGCCGGCACCGCAAGGCGGAGGATTAGCCTATTGAGCCACGGTGCTGGCCAGCACATAATTGTTTTCAACCTTTGTGTTCTGAGAACCTAAAACATTGCATGATTCCTAACGAATATTCTTAGATACCAAACATAAATGAAAAAATGAATGGGGCTGGTATTGTGGCGCAGCAAGTTAAGTTGTTGCCTGTGATGCTGGCATCCATATGAGTACTAGTTTGAATCCTGGCTGCTACACTTCCAACCTAGCCCCCTGTTAATGCACATAGGAAAGCAGCAGAGGATGGCCCAAGTGCTTAGGCCCCTGCCCCTACATGGGAGACCTGGAAGAAGCTCCTGGCTCCCAGCTTCAGCCTGGCCCAGCCCTGACTGTTGCAGTCATTTGGGGAGTGAACCAGTGGATGGAATATAAAAATTTTTCTCTATCCCTGTAACTCTGTAATTCTGTAATACTGCCTTTCAAAATAAAAAATAAAAATTTATTTTTAAAAAAAGATGTATTTTTTTTATTTGAAAGGCAGAGTTACCGAGAGTCGGGCGGGGGGAGAGACAGAGAGAGAGAGAGATTGATCTTCATCCTTCCATTCGCTGGTTCACTCCCCAATTGGCACAATGGCTGGAGCTGCACTGGTCCATAGCCAGGAGCCAGGAGCTTCTTCCGGGTCTTCCACACAAGTGCAGGGGCCCAAGGACTTAGGCCATCTTTTACTGCTTTCCCAGGCCATAGCAGAGCTGAATCAGAAATGGAGCAGCTGGGACTTGAACCGGCGCTCATTTGAGATGGTGGCACTGCAGGCGATGGCTTTACCTGATACACCACAGGGCCGGCCCCGGCCTATGTTTTAAGTCACTTTGAACAACATTCTGGCCGGCACCGCAGCTCACTTGGCTAATCCTCTGCCTGTGGCGCCGGCACCCCTGGTTCTAGTCCCAGCTGGGGCGCCGGATTCTGTTCCGGTTTCTCCTCTTCCATTCCAGCTCTCTGCTGTGCACCCGCACGGGAGACCAGGAGGAAGCACCTGGCTCCTGGCTTCGGATCGGTGCAGGGTGCCGGCCATAGCAGCCACTTTGGGGGTGAACCAACGGAAAAGGAAGACCTTTCTCTCTGTCTCTGTCTCTCTCACTGTCTAACTCTGCCTGTCCAAAAAAATAATAATAAATAAAATTCTGCAGTCTTAAATTACTCTTTATATACTTGAAGACAATAATAATTTCGGTGGCTTTACCTGCCATGCCACAACACCAGCCAGCAGTGGTATTTTACAGCATTGGAGGGCAGGACCCAGATCATTGAGTAAGATTCCCTCAAAACCCAGAAATAGTTGTTTGGGTAAAAAAAATATTCATGAGCTACAAAAAAATCAATACGTTGAAAACGCAAAGGAATCCACTGTTAGAATTTAGTGTGCTATCCCAAGAAATAAATATGTGAAATAAAGGTCTACAAACCAGGTTGAAAGGAAGGAGGTGACAGACCATTTATTTCATAGATCGGCCTGCTCTTTGATGTGGGACATTGTTTTCAGGCCGCTGGGCCCATGAGCGGAGGAAGGCACCCAGTGTGTAATGAGTCTCCAGCCACAAAACAAATAAATCTTTAAAAACAAGTAAACCAGTGAATGTTTGATTGATCTCTTTGAAAATGAATTTGGGGTTGGCGCTGTGGTCTAGCAGGTAAAAGCCACTGCCTGTTACACCAGCATTCCATATGGGCGCCAGTTCGTGTCCTGGCTGCTCCACTTCCAATTTAGCTCCCTGCCTATGGCCTGCGAGAGGCAGCAGAAGATAGCCCAAGTGTATGAGCCCCTGCCACCCATGTGAGAGACCTGGACCAAACTCCTGACTCCTGACTTCAGCCATTTGGGGCATGAAGCAGCAGGTAAAAGAACTTGCTCCCTCTCTCTCTGTGTCACTGCCTTTCAAATAAATATATAATCTTTAAAAAAATGAATTTGGTTCCTAAATCACAATTGACAAATATAACTAAAAACCATCTCACGATTCTTATTATAAAAACTGACAGTATGGATATATTGTGCTGCCTTAACAAACAATATTATTCACATAATTGTTAGCCAAGAAGTTCATGACATGCCATAGGGGGACTGAGTATAATGACATGGACTTTGGAAAACAATCATAATCCTAAGGCCAGTTTTTATGGAGGAGACAGAACTGAACTGGTGCTTAGTTTGAAGTAAAGAAAGGAGAGGGGGCCAGCACTGTGGCAGAGTGGGTAAAGCTGCCACCTGCAGTATTGGCATCCCATATGCGCGCCGATCAAGACCCGGCTGCTCCGCTTCCAATCCAACTCTCTGCTATGGCCTGGGAAAGCAGTAGGAGATGGCCCAAGTTCTTGGAGAGACCTGGAAGAAGCTTCTGGCTCCTGGCTTCAGATCAGCGCAGCTCTGCCCCTTGCGGCTAATTGGGGAGTGAACCAGCAGATGGAAGATTCTCGCTCGCTCTCTCTCGCTCTCTCTCTCTGCCTCTGCCTCTCAATAATTCTGCCCTTCAAATAAATACATCTTTAAAAGAAAGAAGAAAAAAAAAAAGAAATGGAGCAGCTGGGATTTAAATCGGAGCTCAGATGGCATGCTGGTCTCCTAGGCTGTGGCTTAATGTGCTATGCCACAGTGGCGGACCCCAAAATTTAAAAAAAAAATAATATTTCAGGAAGGGGATAATGTCATATTAGGCTGGAGACAATGAGAAATCTGCATGACTAGCCTGGAAGTGGGAAGTCTTGGGAACAAATGGGAACAGGAGAGCGTACAGATAGATCATGGAGGGCCTTGAAGGTCACACAATGTATTGGAACTTCATCTTCCGGGAGCCGTGAGAGGCTTCAATGGGTAAATAATCTGCAATCGTAAACTTTTTTGTTTGTTTGTTTTTGCTATTTTAACTAAAAAAACTTGAGAGGAGTTCCTTGGGAAGGTAGAAGACTTATTTCAGTTTACAAGTTTGGGGGTTCACAGTCTATGCTCAGGCAGCCCATAAATCTGGGGTCTGATGGGGGCAGAACACTTGAAGAGGGAGGGTCACACAGTGAGCCAGGAAGCTGAGAGAGAGAGGAAACACCTACTTCCTCCTGTCCATCTGTGTCTCCTTTTAAAAATCATCATGATTCAATCGTGGAGCTCTGCCCTAGCCACTTCATCCAATCCAATCTCAGAAGTCCAGCCTACAGGCACCATAATTGAATCAAGCCTCCATCCTTGATCTATTAACATTAACCCACCATCATTAACATTAACCCACCCCACTGGTTAAGATGCTAGCAGATACATCTACATCCTCTGTTGGAGTACATGCATCTGAATCCTGGCTCTGCTCCCGATTCCAGCTTCCTGTTCATGCAAACCCTGACAGACAGCAGTGATAGAAATTGCATCATTGCACTCATGTGGGACACCTGGATTGAGTTCCTGACTCCTGGCTTTGACCTCAGTCAGAAGCCATTGTAGGCATTTGGTGGAGTGACTAAGTGGATGGGAATTCTCTCTCTCTCTCTCTGGCTGTCTCTCTGCCTGTCAAATTCAAAACAAAACAAAACATTAATCCATTAGCTGCTAACCTAAGACATAGGGATTTAAATGTCTGCATTAGTTTGGGGAGCCCAATCTTGTTCAAATCATACTGTAGCTTGGGGAAAATAATTGATAAGGAATTAGCTGAAAATGACAATCATAATATTGGTTTCCTTCTATTGAGGGCCCTATGCGTGCTAGGCACTAGGTCAGCAACTCTAGGAGTATAAGAATTACCGCTCCACTTAACAGCTTGGTCCAATGAGACTCCAGGCAGTCGAGTGACTTTCTGAAACCACAATGTTAATAAATGGCTGAACTGAGACCCATGCTCGAGTCATCGCCACGAATGTTTGTGCTCTAGAGCCGGGGTTGGCAACCCAGGACACATCAGCCAACTGTAGCTTTCTGCCTGTTTTTGAGCTGTCTACAAGGTAAAAATGGTTTTTATATTTTTTAAAGGAAGAAGAAAAAAATCGAAAGGAGAACGAATTTTCCAACATAAGACAGTTTTACAAAACTCATACATCAGGGACGCTATTTAAAGTTTTATTGGCGCTTAGCCACATGCATTCACGCCCATGTTGTCTGTCTGCTTTTGTGCTACAAGAGCAGCACTGTGCAGTTGAGCAGAGACCCTAGGACCCACGCCAAATGCCAGTTTCTACTCTCTGGCTCTTTAGAGAAAAAATCCGATGGCTTCTGCTGCAGAGCTTTGCTCCTCAGTCTGTGATCTGGGGAGCAGCAGCAAGGGGGCAACTTCGGGGAGTCAGCCAGGAAAGCAGAATCTCAGGCCCACTCCAGACCTGCTAGATTCAAATCTGCGTTTGCTAAGACCCCAGGTGATTTGCATGACATTTAAGCAGAAGACACATGGTTCAGCTACTGAGCTGTGTTGGCTGCGGGGTTGGAGAAAGGCAAGTCTAGCAGCTAGTAGGACATTGGGTGGCTTAAGACTAAGAGACAAAGGCAGAAGGGGCAGGGTCCAGACATCTAAGGAATGTCTGTCATCTGAGCACGCACAGGCAGCCACACATTCTTGCCCCATGCCTCTGGGATTCCTGCATGTTTATGGCAGAAAATGGGAAGCCATATGCACGTTAACATACAAATCTGCATTCGCATTATTATAGTGTGTTTTGCCATTTCTCCTTGAGCCAAGAGAAGGATAATCAAAGTAGCCAATAGTCAACTTCTCATTTCCTTGACAGGCAGTAACACCCATTCTACAGAAACTGGCCTGAGAGACTGCTATAGGGAAGTTTTAAGAGATAGTAACTCAAATAGTTTGCAGAAGGATTAAATTTTTTTTCTTTTTTTAAAATGTATTTATTTGACAGAGTTAGACAGTGAGAGAGAGAGAGACAGAGAGAAAGGTCTCCCTTCCGTTGGTTCACCCCCCAAATGGCCGCTACGGCTGGAGCTACGCCAATCTGAAGCTAGGAGCCAGGTGCTTCTTCCTGGTCTCCCACACGGGGTTAAAATTTCCCTGTCTTCTGGTTCACTCCCCAAATGCCTTCAATGGCTGAAGTCAATCTAAATCTCCCACATGGGTGCAAGGACTCAAGTAGCTGAGCCATCAACTGCTGCCTCCCAGGATGCACATTAGCAGGAGGCTGGAAACACAAGTGGAACCAGTACTTGCACCCATGTGTTATGATGTGGGATGTGGGTATCCCAAGTGGAAGAGGGTAAGGAGCCTCCACACGGATGGGCTTCTTAAACCCCAGCAGGAGGGCGGGGAAGTGCAAATCCAGACCGGTTAGGACTGAGAATTTTACAGGTGTTTGTGGGAAATAGGTTGAGAAGAGAGTTGAAAAGAAAGTTGAACTTCACTTCTTGGCCCTTGTATGCCTTGAATCCCATAGTGCCTGCGGAAGAGCAGTGCTCTGTTAAATAACAGCTACAGGAGGCTACTGTTTTGGGCAAAGCTGGATGAAAACAAAGATGGAGTAACTTGTGCTAATGTTTCCGTGTCACCAACCTGAAACTAAACTGTACATCTGAGTGTCCCAGAAATCAGGATTGAAGAAATTACAGCCAAATTTCCCAAACAGGCCAGTTTCAATTGGCATAAGGTAGTCAGTGCCCTCTGCTTTAATTCTTGCACAAAATAAGCAACCTGGCATTTGCTGGTCCATTCTTTCCCTATTGTTCTGTCTCTCTATTCCCACTTTACAAGGAAAGTGACTTTGAAATGGCCAATCTGCTGTTTGTTCTTTTATTTCTGCCTTCTTTAGCCTTTCTGTCTATAAAGCCAACAACTTCTGCTCAGCCCCTAGGAACACTTTTCTATTTTATGGGATCAGCTGTTGCCCAATTCTTTTTTCTTTTTTTTTTTTTTTTTTTACAGACAGAGTGGACGGTGAGAGAGAGAGACAGAGAGAAAGGTCTTCCTTTTGCGGTTGGTTCACCCTCCAATGGCCGCCGCGTCTGGCACGCTGCTGGTCTCCCATGGGGTGCAGGGCCCAGCACTTGGGCCATTCTCCACTGCACTCCTGGGCCACAGCAGAGAGCTGGCCTGGAAGAGGGACAACCGGGACAGAATCCAGTGCCCCGACTGACTGGGACTAGAACCTGGTGTGCCAGCGCCGCTAAGCGGAGGACTAGCCTAGTGAGCCGTGGCGCCGGCTGTTGCCCAATTCTAAAATTGAAATAATGCCAATTAAGATCTTGAAGCCAAATCGTAGTTTTGTCCTTTGACAACCCAAGATCAGTGAAGGTGGAAGCTTCATTCATTCGAGCTTAGAATGCTGGAGTTCTGCATATTATTCTAAGGTGCATTTAAGGTTAAATTAATTGAGAGGTTAGACTGTTACATAGTTCGATGTCTGTGCTAGATGAACTCTTTTTTTAGATTAAAAAATTTTTTTTTATTTGAAAGCGTTACAGAGAGACAGAGAGACAGATCTTCATCTCCTGGTTCACTCCTCAGATAGCTGCAACAGCCAGGGCTGGGCCAGGCTAAAGCCAGGAGCCATGAACTTCTTCTGGGTCTCCCACATGGTTGCAGGGGTCCAAGCACTTGGCCGTCTTCTGCTGCTTTTCCCAGGCCGTGAGCAGGGAGCTGGATGGAAGATTTAACAGCTGGGACTTGAACCTGCACCCATATGGGATGCTGGCATCACAGCGGCTCAAGCAGCTCCTCCACAACGCCGACCCTGGCGACACACTCTTCTAGAAACAATGTCTTGCCGTGAGTATGCCTACGGGGATTCGTCTTGCTATTACTGGAGAATGCTGGGTCAGAGGCCCTTGTCTTAGCACCTGAATGTCAGACATGAGACAGCGAGTAGCAGTAAGTGTGCCAGTTAAGTTTAAGGAAGGGGTGATACCTGACAGACCAGGTGGAAATCTCAGCGAAGAACTAAGAGCCAGGTTTGCATTCAGACTGGGGTTTTCGTAGATACGGGTTTGGCCCATGGTTTTTCCTCCCCCTTCCCTCTCCTCCTGTGATACTGCTAGGCGGAGGACTTTCAAGACATGAAATTCGTGAACTTTCTCTCAGGACTTTAATTAGTAGGGTCATTGGACCTAATAGCTCTGCTGGCACGGGGTGGGGAGGAGTCTTCCAAGCTGCCCCCAGGAGGGCTGGGACCTACCTGACAAGGCTATTGAACTTGGACAAGACTTTTGATGTGCAGGTGCCTGTCTGCTTCTGAGGCCTGCCTCTGTGTTTCTTCTCTCATTCAATTTCATGGATTCCCATTTTTGTTCTTCAGCCCCTCTCTTACACAAGCTAATGTCTAACTTCCTGCTTAATCCCAGAGCCTCAGAGACAAGCACCTGCTGAATGCAGCTCTCTCTCGAGAACCTCACTGGACTTTGCTTGATTTAAAAAAATTCTATTCCACAGCATCACCTCTGGATAAAAGAAAACATGAACAAAAATTTTGTTTAGATTTCTTTATTTGAAAGGCAGAGTTACAGAGAAAGAGGGAGAGAGATCTCCCATCTGCTGGTTCACTCCCCAGATGGCCACAACAGGAGCTTAGAAGTCTGTCCAAGTCTCCCACGTGGGGGCAGGGGCCCAAGCACTTGCAACATCTTCTGCTGTTTTCCCAGGTGCATTAGCAGGGAGCTGGGTTGGAAGTAGAGCGGCCGAGACGATCAGGTGCTCATTTGGGATACCAGTTTCGCAGGTGGTGGCTTAATCCACTGTACTGCAACGTCGATCCCATGAAAAATATTTTGAGGTGCTATATACATGGAGCACACAGCAATATTCTCACAACATATTTTCAAATATTGACTGTGATTGCTTCTTACAGTTTGATTTCTGGTGGAGGCCCCACTGCAGTTCTCGGAGAGGGAGTTCCCTAAGTGTGTCTAGTGTGTCCTTGGTGTGTTCCATCAGCTCACAGGGCAGTGGCGGGTTCCCTGTGCTCAGGCAGCTTCGCGGTGAAACATGGTTGCTCAGGAGAGCAGGGTACAAAGTACTAGTGCTCCCTTTGTATTCACTTGGTGTGCCATGCCTATTACCTGGAAAATACCGCAAAGAAGCTGGGAAGAAGAATGAGGGAGGCTGAGCAGAGATGGGAAAGGGTGTGGGACAAGCAGTAGGATTCAGGATTTAGACTGCGAGGGCTGTGAGCTGGGGTAGACAGAGTGGGTTCTTGGGTGGCTATGAATGCAACAGGCCAGCAGGAGATGCCTGGTTCCAAATTCCATGCAAGCCAGAACAAAGCAACTCCGGAGCTGCTGCGGGCGCCCACAGCACTTTAGATCAGTGGTTGTTGTATCTCAGGAGGCATCTGCGTCACCTGGAGGCCAGGCTAACACACAGATTCCTAGGATCCCATATTTCTCATCCTGTAGGTCAGAAAGCTTTTTTTGGAAAAAAAAAAAACAATCATTAGACTTTAAAAAATAGATAAATAAATCAAGAATGCCACTACATAGGCTGTAGGGCAATTTTGATGAATTCATATTTATAAAATAGAAAATTGAAGTGCTTTTGGAAAGCAGTAGTCAAATCTTGCAGAGTTCTGCAGAGTTCCATGTGTGCTAATCCTGATGGTTTCTCCTTATTATTACATTATTTACCCTTTTTCCCTGGCTTCCTGTTTTCCCCTCCTTTCGCTTGAACACATAAGTACGCTGTAGTATTCTCCGGGAAACCTGTGAGAACAGAGCAGTTTGGGAACTGAATAGCAGGATTTGTTCGATGTGTGATGAATAAACAGGTTTTTGATCAAGAAAGTCCTTCATGATTATAAAACGTACTACCTCTGCACTGAGCTTGCTCTGCACGCTAGAGGCACGTGGCTCTAGAACCCCAGTGAGGAAGCCCGACTCAGTCCCAGCACCTTTAACCAGCAGTCGTCTTGTTTACCTTACGTGGACACTCTGTAGTGCTTCTGTTAGAATGTCTATGCATTTCACTTCGCAATTTGCTTGTAAATTTCTTGTGGCACATAAGCAAATGATTTTTTAAAAAATAATTTATTTTAATCATTTCAAAGGCAGAGAGACAGGGAGGGAGGGAGGGAGGAAGAGAGAGAGAGAGAGATGGCTTTTATCTACTGGCTGTCTCTCCAAATAGCTACAACAGCCAGAAAATCAATCTGGGTTTCCCATGTGAGTGGCACTGACCCAAGTACTTGAGCCCTCCCCTGCTGCTCATCGGGGTGTGCATGAGCAGGGAGCTGGAATCAGAGTGGAGCCAGTACTTTGATGTGGGATGTAGGCAGTCTAAGCAGCATGTTAAACCCTCCACCAAATGCTCAATTTGAGCAGATGATATATATTTTTGTTTTTGACAGGCAGAGTTAGTGAGAGAGAGAGACAGAGAAAGGTCTTCCTTTACCGTTGGTTCACCCCCCAAATGGCCGCTACGGTCGGTGTGCTGTACCAATCCGAAGCCAGGAGCCAGGTACTTATCCTGGTCTTCCATGCGGGTGCAGGGCCCAAGCACTTGGGCCATCCTCCACTGCCCTCCTGGGCCACAGCAGAGAGCTGGACTGGAAGAGGAGCAACCGGGACAGAACCCGGGGTGCGCCGCAACTGGAGGATTAGCCTAGTGAGCTGCGGCACCAGCCAGATGATATTTTTTAAACACTTATTTGAAAGGCAAAGTGACAGAGAGAGTCAGCGAGATCTCCAATGGTTTACCTCCCAAATGGCCACAGACCAGGAGCCTAGAACTCCGTGCATGTCTCTCACATGGGTGGTAGGGCCATGTACTTGGAACATCTTCCATTGCTTTTCCAGGTGCATCAGCAGGGAGCTGGATTGGAAGCAGAGTAGCTGGAACTCAGATCAATCCTCTGATATGGGATCTGGCATCACAAATGGTGGCTTAACCCACTGCCCCACAATGCCTGAGCACATGATTTCTAAAAACGCTATGCTGTGCCATATTTATCCATTCATTCATTTGGAATATTAGAAGTAGATATTAGAAGTGGAAGATGAGTAGATTATAATTTTGGAGCTTTACAATGTTCAGGATACTGGAGGAGCAAGGTGTGGATGCAGATGATTATGGCAAAGACGGCAGTTCTCAAACAGAGCTGTGTTCAGTGACTGATGGAGCAGCAAGTGCCCAGAGAAGTTCCCCGGAGGAGGCGACAGTGTGCCTGAGTCTTGGGAGATGAGTGGGTGCCGTGCTAATTTAGGCCAGGGGAATAATCTAGGTGATGACGAGGCAGTCTGAAGGCCAGTGATTTAGTCAGCACGGCTGCCTCGCGGGGTGTGGCAGAGGAGAGGCAGCAGGTGGGATGGGGAGGGCAAGCAGGACCTCAAATAAAGTGAGTACAGGCACAACCAGACAGACCAGCTTTTGTCCTGGAGAATATCATGTGCAATACTTGGTTAGATCTGAAGTAGGGACATTTCAGGAAGTGAGGTACCTAACTGTGGGATTTTTAGCGTATAAAATTCATGTGCCTTAATTAAGCTACCTTGAAAGCAATTACCTTTGTTTGTAATAAAATTGAGAACAAACACAGTTGAATGTGTAAAAGGAAGAGGAGTTTAGGTGCTGAAAGAAAGAAATTAAATGCTCATTGGGGTGGTGGTTGGTAGATTCTATGTCATATTTCAGTCACACTGGTTGAATATTATGAATATAATAAAAAGGGTAAAACTTTTATCAAGAGGGGTTTGTTCCCATTGAATCAAACAATATCCAAGTCTTTGTCCTCTGAGCAAAGAAACCTTGACTCGGGGCTGGCACTGTGGCGTAGCAGGTAAAGCCACTGCCTGCAGTGCCAGCATCCCATATGGGCTCAGGTTCAACTCGTGGGTCCTCCACTTCCAATCCAGCTCTCTGTGATGGCCTGGGAAAACACTAGAAGATGGCCCAAGTCCTTTGGCCCCTGTGTCTGTGTGGGAGACCTGGAAGAAGCTCCTGGCTCCTGGCTTCAGATCAGCTCAGCTCCAGCCGTTTCAGCCATCTGGGGAGTGAACCAGCGGAAGGAAGATTTCTCTCTCTGTTTCTACCTCTCTCTGTAACTCTGTCTTTCAAATAAATAAATAAATAAATAAGCAACCCCTCCAATGCTGTAAGACATGGTAATGTTCATTTTAAAGACTAGAAAACAGCATTATCATTGAGGCCTTGTGACTTGTCCACCATTGTACCAACACTGAGTGGTAAGTCTTTGGCTTAGAAGCCATATTTCAAACAAAAACAAACTATTTGAGAGGGAGGGAGGCAGAGAGAGAGAGAGAAATACTCTCCCATCTGCTGACTCGCTCCCCAAATGGGTGCAATGGCCCAAGGCAGTGAACTCAATCCAAGTCTCCCATGTGGGTGGTAGGAACCCGGTCATTTAGCCATCACTGCTGCCTCCCTGCGTCTGCATCAGCAGGAAGCTGAAATCAGGAGTTGGAGCTGGGAATAGAACCACGCATTCCAAAATGGGATACGAGTGTCTTAACGGTGAAGCCAAATGCCTGCCCCACTATGTTGCCATTTTTCAAAAACCAGTGCACGAGGTATATTCTTCGAGACAGACTTGGGGGAGGCTGGATTACTTGTGACTCTGCCTTCCCTCCCGG
Source organism: Oryctolagus cuniculus (assembly GCF_051225735.1). Classification (NCBI taxonomy): domain Eukaryota; kingdom Metazoa; phylum Chordata; class Mammalia; order Lagomorpha; family Leporidae; genus Oryctolagus; species Oryctolagus cuniculus. Next base: position 98,837,352 of record NC_142871.1, on the reverse strand, counting down.
GTTTGGATCTGTGCGCTCTGTGCGTTGTAAGAGACCCCGAGGTCTGCGTGCCTGGCAGCAGTTCGCATGCTGCTGCTGCGTGTAAGCAGGCACGATGGACTGCGTTTCTGAGAGATTTACTCGCACTCCCGTGGTGGCATTTCTTTACTCCCTCTTCTTTGCACCTGCTCCTCTTCAGTTTACAGCCCTGCAAGTGTCAGCACTGCTGTTAATCTTTCTGACCTTTTCTCCAAACTACTAGCAGCAGCAGCTGGCCTAGGACATGCTGATCCTATTTTCAGCATCCTGCCAGAAAAAGCTGCCGGGTCACAGTGGCAAGTGTGGCTTCCTGGGCTGCCTCCTGGCAAGGAGCTCCTGCTTATCCAGCGTTGGGCCAGCCCCAGCAGCTATCAGTTCCAGGAGAGGTGTTGAAGGGCTGTGACAAACGCCTGCCCTGGCAGACGGAGCAAGCAGTGGCTAGCTCGAGAGCAGAGTGTAATAGCAGCTGAGATGGCACCTGTGGCTGTGTTGACCCACCTGGTGGGTGAGGCGTTCACATGTACCTGCAACTTTGGGGATCTGTACTTCCAATTCATTGGCAGTAACAGACAGAATCTAACAGAGATACAAAAGAATTGGTCAGTGGTTTTAAAAAAAAGATTTGCTTATTTGAAAGGCAGAGCATTAGAGAGAGGGAGGGAGGGAGGGAGGGAGGGAGGGAGGGAGAGGAGAGAGAGAGAGAGAGAGAGAGAGAGAGAGAGAGAATCTTCCGTCAGTTTTTTTGTTCCCCAAATCCCCACAACAGCCAGGGTTGGGCCAAGGTGAATCCAAGAGCTAGGAACTCCATTCAAGTCTCCCACGTTGGTGTCGGGGGTCCTCACTTGAGTCCTCATCTGCTGCCTCCCCAGGTGCATTAGCAGGAAGCCGGATCAGAAGCGGAGTTGAAGCGGAGTGCTGAACTCAGACCTGCACTCTGATATGGAGTGTTAGTGTTGCAGGTGGCAGCTTAACCCATTGTGCTCCCCAGAATCTTTCTAAAGAGGCGTCCTGGTAGAGAAGTCTGGTTATAGAGGTTGCAGACATGGATTTAAGAGTCAGCTCTGATGCTGGGATGTTCTCAGATGTATAAAAACTTTGAGTCTGCCTTAAACAAAAGACAAATGTAATGTTTTTTATAACCAGAAGCAGGGTGACCTCTGGGTCCTATTTGGTCAGTGATGTCCCTTAAGACCCGGAGATCTTTTAGTTTTCTCATTCCTGCTACCTCCATTGTGGGGAGCAACCAAGACTAGACTAAATTACTGGAACTAAGACTAATTCTATGCATCTGATCTCCCACAATATGGCGCTGAGAGAGAGCAAACAGCTTCCACACAGCTGCCTCACCAATTCAACTAATAAGCTGCAGGAGCTGATCCTGCTCCTGATTGGAGGAGAGCAGCGTGCTCAGCGTGTGGGCAGCAGAGCTTGGATTGGTGGAAGAGGACTATAAAGGAGGAGAGAGACAATATGCACCAGGAACATCTGAGCAACCCTTGAGCAACCCCTGAGAGAGCCGGCCAGCGAGTGCCGCTCCTCTGTGGAAGCGGGGGAGGGGGGCCGGCAGCTAACCCAGGACGGCGTTGTTCCTTCACGAGTGGGGGAGTGGCAGCAAACCTGGGAAAGGGCCAGGCAAAGAGAACAGCGCAGGGTCCCGTGTCGTTCCTCCGCGAGTGGGGGAGTGATACTCCATCTTGGCTGTCATCCTAACACCAGTCCTGTTGGTTTTCCCTCATGGTTCCAAGGTGATTCTCACTAAGGCTGCCAGTAGCTGCCACAGCCACAGGATTCCTGCGTCACTGCCGGCAGGCAGAAACCTCTTTGCTTTCATGGGCTCAGCCCCAAGCCTTACCTGGTTCTTTAGCTCAGCCCTCCTTGACCAATACTAGATGCCATGAGAATGCTGGTCCCATAAACTCAGACCTGCTGTGTCCAGCCATGGGAGACTACTGAGCACTTGAAATGTGGTTGGTCTCAATGTGTTGTGAGTATAAAATACTTACCAGATGATACACACACGCAAGCAAAATCTCTTTTTAAAAGATTTATTTTATTATTTATTTGAAAGAGTTATAGAGAGAAAGAAGGGGAGAGAGAGATCTTCTATTTGCTGGTTTACCCCCAAATGACTACAACAGCTGGGGCTGGGCCAGGCTGAAGCCAGAGCCTCATCTGAGTCTCCCATGTGGATGCAGGGGTCCAAGTACTTGAGCCATCTTCCACCGCTTTCCCAGGTGCATTAGCAGGGAGCCAGATTGGAAATGGAGCAGCGGGGATTCAAACCAGCATCCACATGAGAGGCCAGCATTGCAGGTGGTGGCTTAACCCACTACAACACAATCCAGCCCCCTTATTTTTACTTTTTTAATGTGGCTATTAGGAAATTTAAAATTATATATATGACTTGCTTTTCTTTTTGTTTTTTTATTTCTATTGGATAGCATCAGCTTGCCAAAGCAAGGTCTACTTCCAGAATGGGAGAGGGACAGAGTCCTGAACAAAATGATTTTTTTTTTTTAGAATGAAAAAGTCTTCTGTTTTCGAGATAATCAACGCATTCTAATTCTTTTCAGATATTTAAAAGAGAAAATGGATGAAGGGCAAACAATGCGGGACTATACATTCACTGAAAACTATTTATGTGAAAATGTGCTGTGCTAAGTGTTGTGGGGAAAAGAAATTGCTGAGTCGGGGAGATAAGACGTGTAGGCCTGTGAGTGGTGCAGATAATGGCTGTAGGATTTCAGCCTTTGGAGCGATTCTGTCTTGTGTGGCAGTGGAATGCCAGTTCGGCCTGGACCTTAGCAGTAGATGGGGTTTCACTGAAGAAGCCAGGTGGACAGGGATGGCTTGGGAGGCCTTCCCGGAGGAGGGAAAAGGCACAGGGAGATGCTGGGGCAGGAAAGTACAATCAGGAATTTTCATGTAGCTGAAGCTCAGGGTTAGAGAGAAAGGAGAGTGGGTCACTCTGCTAATGGCCTTACCCCGCTGGGGTGAATCCTAGTAGCAGCTTTATTCTATGTCCGATGGGAACATTTATCAGAGGGCTGGGCAGCAATAAAACACATCTCTAAGGACCTTAGCAAATGAGCCGGTTCACACCTCTCCTGTTGCCTGCAGGGAGCACTCACAGGTCAGGCTGACATAATTTAGTGCTAGGAAGTGCTGGCTCTAACAGTAGAATGCCTGGGTTCTAATCCCACCTATGCAATTTACTTTTAGATTTTTGGGCAATTTACTTAACCTTGCCTCGCTCAGTTTCCCTATCTGTAAAATGGGGTAACCATAGTATGTACTTCATAGAGTTGTGAGAATTGAATGAGTCGCTCTGAAGTTCTTAGAATATACAATGTCTGCACATAGTAGGTGGAGTAAAGTTTTAAAAAATCAGTCTGCTGGGGCCGGCTTTGTGGTGTAGCAGGTTAAGCCTCTGTCTGTGATGCTGGCATCTCATATGGGCACTGGTTCAAATCGTGGCTGCTCCACTTCCAATCCACCTCCCTGCTAATGCGTCTGGAAAAGCAGTGGAAGATGGTCCAAGTACTTGGGCCCCTGCATCCACTTGGGAGACCAGGAAAAACTCTGGGATCCTGGCTTTGGCCTGGCCCCGCCCTTGCTGTTGTGGCCATTTGGGGAATGAACCAGCAGATGGAAGATTTCTCTCTCTCTGTCTCTTTCTTTGTCTTTCTCCACCCCCCCCCCATTCTTCCTTTGAAAAAATAAATAAATCTTAAAAAAAAATTGGTCTGCTATCTCTAGTGAGTCAGCTAGGAGCCTATAGTCAGAAAAAAATCTAGTTTTTCAAACCCTGTATACATGTAACTGATATCTGTATGTGTATAAGGATAATGCACAGAGTGAACCCTGTGTGAAGAAATCCCGCTGTTGGGTAGTGAAGCACAATGAGGCAGGAGTCACACCTCCTGCAGCACCTGATCCCTGCCTTGCCGATGTCCACAGAAATTGTGGCCTGCATTTACAAACCAATCTCCAAGTATGTAACAAAAGCAGAGCAAAGTGATTAACTAGATCCAAGTATTTTTATAAAAGATGTATTTATTTATTTGAAAGGCAGAGTTAGAGAGAGAGAGAGAGAGAGAGAAAGGTTTTCCATCCACTGGTTCTCTCTCCAGATGGCTGCAACTGCCAGGGCTGGGCCAGGCCGAAGCCAGGAGCCAGGAGCTTCTTCCAGGTCTTCCACATGGGTGCAGGGGCCCAGGGACTTGCACCATCTTCAGTTGTTTTCTCAGGTGCATTAGCAGGGAGCTGGATTGGAAGTGGAGCAGCTGAGACAACAACTGGTACCCATATGGGACGCCTGCTCTGCCACAGTGCCAGTCCCAGTCTAGGCATTCTTAACAAAATAGGATATTTTCCAAAACGCAGCGTTGAATTGGAGTGACTTTTTTTTCTTTTCTAAAATTTAGTTATTTATTGGAAGGGGAGAGGAAGGGGAAAATTAACATTTTGCAGACAATTTTCCCCTCTGCACATCTTGCCACCATTTTGCTGAAAATGTGTCACCACAGTTTCTGTCTTCACTTGGAGGGAGAGGGAGGGGAAGATGGAGGGAGAACTTCCATCTTCTGGTTCACTCCGCAAATGGCAGCAACAGCGGGGGCTAGGCCAGGCCACAACCCCATCCAGGAACTCCATCCTTGTCCCCCATATGCGGGGCAGGGACCTAAGCCTTCGGCCCACCCTCTAGTGCATTACCAGGCACATTAGCAGGAAGCTAATTAGCAGCGCTGGACCAGAACCTGGGCACTCCCACAGGGGACACGGGTGTTCCAAGTGAGGCCTTAACTGGCTGGGTCACAACCTCCGCCCCACATGACTTTTCTTTTTAAATAGCCCCTTTGCCTGCCTCCCTCTCCCAGAGAGTGTGTGGAGTCAGGAATGTTTTGTGAATTTAGATGAATTGCTCACGTCCCCCAGGGTGACTATATTTATGTCTCAGTTTGCCTGTGACAAGCTTTGTGCTGTTGTCCAGGTGTAATTACTAGTAGCATCCCTTTCCCACTTAAACGCCTTGGTTTACGTGGTCACCCCAGCAATCGCAAAAAGAGAGGGGCAAAGATGGACGTGCATGTACCAGTGTAACAGGGTTAGTGTATAGTATTGTGGGGGACAGGGAGATTTACACGGGTAACTTGTGCAGCTGGATGGCGCCCCTGGCTTTGAGGCCGGTGAAAGTCTTGGGCGACCGGCCCGGCTGCAGGCCAGCCTCCCTGGCGGACTGATGCAGCTTCCTGGAGAGATTTAGAGCCGGCCAGCCCTAGCGTGGCTCTCTTTCCATCCCCCTCTTCCTCCCACCAACCGCACAAACAAACACAGAAAGGACAAAACCCCCGGGTATTCAACACTTGTATCGATTTTTAAAGTTGGCTGCAGCCCTAAATTCCTCGAGAGTAGCTGAGTCCCCCGTAAGAAACCCCGAGCTCAACAGATCCTGAACTGCACGACTGCATTTTCCGCCCACGATCTCGGCCCCAGGCCTCGCGCCAAGGTTTCGCCTGAGCAGGGGAAACCGCGTCCCGCGAGGCTCCCAGGAGGCCTCCTCCAGCCACAGCGCAGCCCTCACTCACGGCTGGACGCAAAGACTTTTTTTCACGACACTTTTTTTTCTGCTGAGTTACGAAGAAAACACGTGCAGGGCTCCCAGCCCAGCCCCGCCCCGTCCCGCCCCCACGCGGACTTGGTGGGGGTCTTCCAGGTTTCTGTCGTTCGCTTGCCCAAGGGGCTTTTAGGTCCCGGTGTTCGTGTGGGATTTTCCAAAAATCAGCATAACTAGATGGGCATCGAGAGAGCTGTTACACAACAAGACGTGAGGGTTCTGAAAGTCACCTGTTGCCCAGCGCCCCTGCTGCCCCCAGCGGCCGGTCCGAGCGGCCGGGCGGGCGGGCGCGGACGCCGCTTCCGGGGCCCCGCGGTGACTTTCCATTGTCCCCAGGCCGCGCCCGCCGCGCGCTGGCTGAGTCATTCAAAAATTCCTCTTTGTGTGCTCTCCGCGCGCAGAGATGGGCGCTGCAATAGTCCTCTTTCAGACAAAAGAAACGCGGCCTCTCGGAGCTCTGCTTCGCGAGTCAGCTAAAAGATGAGTCAAACTCGCGTTTCCGGACAGCGACAAATATTTGCCGTGCCCCACCCCGCGGAGAAATGCCCGCAGCTCGAGTTTCGCCCCCAAGTGGCTCGAATCTGGAGCGTGCTTTTAGTGTGCGGGGTCAAGTGATCCGGGGTGGGGGATGGTGAGGGCTGTGCATTCCAAGCTTGTGAAGTGTGTGTGTGTGTGTGTGTGTGTGTGCTTTCAACATCCGACCTTTACGAAGTATTTTTTTTAACGAATGTAAAATCCTTACTGTGAAAGTTGGCGGGGATTTACTTCGGGATCAAGGAGTGGATAAAGTGGCAGAGCTGAATGACATCCTCCAGGAGAGAGTCTGTGTTTCTGGCAAGTAAATATGGGTCATTTGGCACAGCCTGTGGGCTGACATGAATATCAACAAGGGCCACTTTGTCAGCCGGAAGCCACTTGACTGCCCTGCGCTGGCTGCGCGGTATGGTTTGAGGGGATGACACTCGTGGGGACCTTGGAGTTCCAGGACCGGGACTCTGGGTCTGGGATTCCACAGCCAGCGGGGACAATTCTACGGCTGTCTCTGAATTTTTGTATTTTTTTAAAAAATGCATATTTTTCCTGTTTTAAAATATATATATTTATTTTAGAGGCAGAGAGAATGAGAGAACTCGCATCTGCTGATTCACTCCGCAAATGCTTAAAACAGTTGATTTCCCACATAAGAGAAAGGGACCCATCCAGTGCTGGTTCCCAGCGTCTGCAGTGGCAGGAAGCGAGGGTCCCAAGCCAGAGCCAGGAACTTGGCCAGGCACTTCAATCTGGAGGGCTGGCATTTAACTGCTAGACCCATCTCCTGCCCCATTTATTTTAACTTTCAGAAATTTAAAAAAATACAAAGGAGAAAAAAGTAAATTCCCTGTAATTCACTATCTAGAAATAATCGCTGTTAACGTATTGGTGTATGGATGCATATTTTATTCAAACAAAACTGGAACCACTATACTCAAGCTAATTAAGAATACAAGCCAATACAAAACACCTGTATATGAATGTTCAAAAGAAATACTGTTCACAACTGTCACAAAGTAGAAGTGACTAAATAGGTCCATCAACAGATGAATGAATAAACAAGAATGGTGAATTCATGAGAAATATTATTTGGCAATAAGAAGGAATGAAGGACTGATAGGCGCTGTAACAGGATGAACCTCGAAAGCATTATTCTGGGGCCAGCGCTGCGGTGTAGCGGGTAAAGCCGCCGACTTGAGGTGCTGGCATCCCGTATGGGCGGCGGTTCGAGTCCCGGCTGCTCCACTTCTGATCCAGCTCTCTGCTATGGCCTGGGAAAGCAGTAGAAGATGGCCCAAGTCCTTGGGCCCCTGCACAAGCATGGGAAGAAGCTCTTGGCTCCTGGCTTCGGGCCAGCGCAGTTCTGGCCGTTATGGCCATCTGGGGAGTGAACCAGCAGATGAAGACCCCTTTCTTCTGTCTGCCTCTGCCTCTCTGTAACTCTGCCTTTCAAATGAATAAATAAATCGTAAAAAAAAAAAAAAAAGAAAGAAAGAAAGAAAGCATTACGCTAAGAGAAAGCTGCCAGTCACAGTAGACAACATGTTACATGATTCCACTTATAGAAAAGATACCTGTAGAGCAGAAAGTACCTTAGTGGTGGGCAGGGGCTGAGGGGAGAGGGGCATGGAGAACAAGTGCTAGTGTCTTTTTTTTGGGTGTTGGATACACTAAAAATCAAGGAATTATACTCTTTAAAAAAGAATTTTTATCATATATGAATTTTATCTCAGTAAGCTCTTACATTTTAAAAAAAATCAACAATCTTTTCTCTCTCTTAGCACCATCATGGTGATTGGCAAGAACAAGAACCTCCCCAAAGGTGGCAAAAAAGGGAGACAAGAAGAAAATGGCTGACCCGTTTTCTAAATATTTGTTTATTTATTTTTAAGATTTATTTATTTGAAAATCAGAGTTACAGAGAGAGAGGAGAGGCAGAGAGAGAAAGAGAGGTCTTCCATCCAATGGTCCACTTCCCAATTGGCTGAAACAGCCAGAGCTGTGCCGATCTGAAGCCAGCAGCCAGGAGCTTCTTCCAGGTCTCCCACATGGGTGCAGGGGCCCAAGGACTTGGGCCATCTTCTATTGCTTTCCCGGGCCATAGCAGAGTGAACTATCCAGCTCATAGCAGAGAGCTGGATCAGAAGAAGAGCAGCCGGGACTTGAACTGGAGCCCATATGGGGTGCCGGCACTTCAGGCCAGGGCGTTAACAGCGCCGGTTTTTGCCTTTGACTTGACCCAGCCCTAGCTATTGTGGGCATTTGGGAGTCTACTAGTGATTGGGAGATCTTTGTGTGTATCTATCTGCTTCTAAAATAATAATAATAATATACTGGAAAAACGTTAGTCATGAAGACTCAAGGAATCAAAATGTTTTCAAAGGTTTATTTATTTATTTGAAAGGCAGAGAGCAAGGGAGGGAGAGAGAAAGAGAGAGGAAGGGATCTTCCATCTGATAGTTCATTCTACAAATGGCTGCAATGGCCCAGGCCGGGCCAGGCTGAAGTCAGGATCCTGGAACTCCACCTGGCACTCTCACATGGGTGGCAGGGCCCCAAGTATTGGTGCCATCTTCTGCAGCTTTCCCTGGCACATTAGCAGGGAGCTGGATTGGAAGTGGAGCAGCCAGGATTTGAACTGGTACTCATATGGGATGCCAGTGTTATAGGAGGCAGCTTAATCTGTTGTGCAGCCAGAATTGTATCTGATGGCCTCAAGGACTGAAGTACTGTTGGTACCAAGTTACTGATTGATGGTTATTTATTTCATCTATTCTGTATGGGTTTTACTGAAAATACAATCATCAGATACGGAGGACTTATGCTTAGCACCAGCAGGTTTGCCAAATCTGGAAGAAGGTGGTGGAAATCATGACTCAAGAGAGGAGAGAGAGAGAGAGAGAAAGAGAGAGAGAGAGAGAGAATGAGAATCTTCTATCTGCTTGCTCACTCCCCAGTTGGCTGAAACAGCTGGGTCTGGGCTGATCCGAAGCCAGGAGCCAGAAGCTTCTTCCGGGTCTCCCATATGGGTACAAGAACCCAAGGACTTGGGCCATCTTCTACTACTTTCCCAGGACATAGCAGAGAGCTGGATGGGATTCAAACCGGTTTCCATATGGGATACCGGCCCTGCAGGCAGTGGCTTTAACCGCTACGCCACAGCACCGGCCTCTGTTCTCATTCTTTCTAATGGTGCACAGCATTCTCTCCTGTGGCTGCACCACAACTTATTTAACAATTTCTGTGCTGATGGAAAATTGACAATATCCTAACAATGTGTATATGCTTAACCAGTATGTTTTTAGGATATATTACTATAGATAAAATAGCTGGTTTGAAGAATATACATTTATTTTTGACTTACAGCCAAATTACCCTCCAAAAGCAGTGTGATGATTTTTATGCTCATCAACAGTGCGCAGGTGTGACTTTTGATGGAAAAGATACGATAGCACACGAGGAAAGAGGTTTTCTTTACCATTGGAAAGACTTGGTGTGAATCTTGTCTCTGTTAGTGTATCTTAGCTGTGCAGCTATCTCAGTTTTCTCACGTAAAAAATGGTGGTGCTAATACCTACACCAGAGGGCTGTGATGAGGATTAAACAAATGTTGACTGTAGACTCTCAAACAGTACCTGGCATGGATCTCTAGTTGGGGAAATTTATAAATCTTGTTATGTATCGTGCGATAATACTAGGGAGTGCTGTATTCAGTTTAGAACACAAGTCTTCACTGTTTCAGTCTTTACACACTTGGCTGTCTCAGATCGTCCTGGTCCAGGTCATTCCACCCTTCTTCCTCTTTTTCCTCTCCTCAGACTCGCCGTAGAAGAACGGAGAGATGGAGAGTTAGTGCAGAGCATCCCAGACCTGCCTACATCCCCGGCCGTCCTAAATCTGGAGAGAAACTGCTGTTCCTCATCAGCTTCCACGGACTCCATTTTACAGCGTGACTCAAAGAGCAAGAGCTTACGGACAGGACGGGCGTCCGAGGGAGCTACCCAGAAAGGCCTGAGACCACGTATGGGAGGGGTCCATACAAGCGCTGGTGTCAGAGGCTTCTCCGTGCAGCTGGGAATGGCCAACAGATTTGGGAATGCCCTGGGGTAAGCTTCCCCCACTGATGGCCACACAACTCAAAGTATGAGAGATATCTGAAATATCTTTGTAGTGATTTAAAAAAAAAAAAAGGGAGTGCATCACACTAGATATTGTATAGGTGGTTTGTACAACTCAGATGTGAATTTCCTGGTTTATTCACACAAAGCAGGTCTTGAGCATTCCAAGGACCAGATCATCTATCCTATCCATATTGCTCTTGTTCGCAGCTCACCTTCTGGGGAACGCTCCCATTACAGACTGTGGGATGGGAACTGTAAAATGCTTACAGCATCGGCAGCGCTCTGAAGGAAGACAGGGACCCGGCTGCACACTTGCTCCCTGGAGGGACGGACACTGTTGGAAACCTTAGCATATTCCAGTTGTTTCTGCCAATACAGTGCTTAAGGAAAAGATTTAATACAATACACATAAGGTCCCCCCCCCCCCCAAAAAAAAAAGGATTAGACTGTTATGGCATGAGGGTGTGGGAGGGACGAGGAGTTTTAATCCTTTGTCAGCACAGCTGTACACTAAGGGCTTTCTCACTCACAAGCGCAGGGTAGGCAGTGACGTGGAACTTCCAAGTTTCCTCCTCCCCCAACACCAAGATAAAGTAAAAGCAAACAGGCCTTGGAAAATTACTAGTGTTCTTCCTCATGGGGCAGGGGAGCAGAGGGGGAGGCAAACTCGATACATTTCACTTCCTTTCCGTTCCACTTAGTTCCACTTGTACTCACATCTTAGGGCTCTTAGGAAGAATTTTCTACATTTGCCTTTCAGAGTAAAAACTTTCATAGCTGGCTTTTGTTGCCAGAGGCAGAGGCATCTGACAAGGCTTTGTGTTCCATCGCAATTTACATTTCTATGAGAAAGATAATGTATCCTTTAACTGAAATTAGACATTTAGTGCATGTCTGTTTATCTGACATAAGGTGTGTGCTTTTTCCGAGAACAACCAGGCAATTTCCTATAGTGTTCTTCCTGCCTTCCAGTTCAAATCCGACATCGGTGGTTTCTGTTAGGGGAATTTTATTTTGTACAGCAGTGTGCTACCCCAAGAGGAGATTCCATACTCCACTTCCCAACAGGGTTGACATTCAAGTATCTCTTCCGATTTCTTGAAACTGAAACTAAGGCTGAAGAAGGACATTGTCCTGGCTAATGCAGACTGCTCACTGCGGCGTTTGTCTCTGTTTCTTTCCTAAACTTGATTCTCAAGTTCAGCTGGCATGCTCATTCTCCCCGGATCTGACTGTTGGGTGGATAATGTTTTTGCAAGGAATTTTCAAAGGCTCAGAGCTCGGAAGAAGAAGGTTTGATAAATAAGAGGGTGAGCCTCCTGAGAAGAGGGGATTGCCTTTTCACCGCTGTATCCCTTGTGCAAAGAAAAATGCCTGGCACGTAATGAATGCTCAGTGAATCTGTCCTGGAGTCACACCAGGAGAAGTAGTTCGCCTATGCAGAACTAAGGTATTCTCAAAGACTTTCAGAACCATGAATGAGCATGGCCATTTTTAAGTTATTTTGAAGTTAGCATAACATTTTTTCATTCAAGTGTTGGTAGTTATTGAACCGTTTTTTTTGAAACCAAAACACCATATTACAAAAGTGAGATAAAAAATTCATTCCATGGTTCATTTAACTAAGGAGGGTTTTACCGACTATTAAACAACTGACATGGGCTAAGCAGGTGTTATGAAGGAGACTGCTGAGATCAAATGAGCCACGCCTTCAGGTTACTCGCAGTGAAACTACTATGTGTGTTCTTAAGTATTATATGGGAGGAGATGGAGGTCAGGGAGACAGACTGAGTCCAGGGACAGAAAGAGCTATGTCAAGTACATCTTTGTATCCTTATTGCCTAGCAAAGAAGAGTAGGCCCTTAATTTTTTTTTTTTTGAATGAAGAAATGATCTCTTTCTCATAACTGAACCTCATCCTGGAGTTTAAAATAAAGGCAAAAACTCTCAAAAACAACAACACACCCAAATAGTGTTTCAGTGGATCAAAGGAAGATACCACATCTGAATCAGGAAGGGTAGAAGAAACCAGGGGTCATGAAGGAGGGGGGGCTGAAGAGCACTTCCAGGCCCGAGGAATGAAATTGATAGGGAAAGTGGAGAACAGGTGTGTGTGTGTGTGTGTGTGTGTGTGTGTGTGTGTGTGTGTGAAGTAGCCAGGCGTTGCTGCCAGAAGGCAAGGGGGCCGAGGATGGGGCTGAGACTGGAGAAGCCTGGCTGATGAGTGAGGAGGGCAGCCATGGGGGCTGTTCTTGGGGACCACCCTTATCTGGGAGGTTACATATATTGGAACCATTGACCTAGCACTCGTGGGGAGCTGGGGCAGAAGAGGTTCAGACTGCAGGCACTGAGGCCACCTAACGTGTCTATAGCCAATGGAAACAAAAGCCACAAGGGCTTTTTTTTTTTTTTTTTTTTTTTTTTTTTTGAGATGGCAAAGGGCTTAAAATGTTTTTTGGAGACCGGAAAAACACTGAAATGGGAAAAGAGAGGTTGGGGGAGACTGGGGAGGAAGGAGGAGGAGAAATGACTGCAGGCCCAAGCCCGAGTCCTGGGGGAATGGTACCTTTAACACGAATAAAGAAGGTGGCAGGAACAGCAGTTTTATTTGGCGTGGAGTGGAGGGGTGAGGTGGGATATAAAGTCTTAGGTGCAAAGAGGAAGGCAGCTGGGGTTGTCCAGGAAGCAGCTGAAATGAACCCTGAGGTGACTACACAGCAGCCTTAGCAACAGGTGTTTGGTTTTGAAATGACGTATTCACCTGAACAGATTACACTGCTACGTTTAGTAGAGCAAAAATTAATTCTCCCTATCCCTGGTTGCCTGATTCCTCTCTCTAGAGGAAACGTGCTCTTTCCAGTTTCTGAGTATTATTCTACAGATATTCTGTATATATGTGGGCACTTCAGAAAGTTCACGGATGAATGGAATTAAAAGGTAAGTTTATTTTGGTGCAAATTGAGATCTGGGTAGTCTTTTTTTTTTTTTTTTTTTTTTTTTTTTTTTTTTTTTGACAGAGTTAGACAGTGAGAGAGAGAGAGAGACAGAGAGAAAGGTCTTCATTCTGCTGGTTCACCCCCCAAATGGCCGCTACGGCCAGAGCTATGCTGATCCGAAGCCAGGAGCCAGGTGCCCCTTCCTGGTCTTCCACGCAGGTGCAGGGACCCAAGCACCCGGGCCATCCTCTACTGCCCTCCTGGGCCACAGCAGAGAGCTGGACTGGAAGAGGAGCAACCAGGACTAGAACCAGGTGCCCACATGGGATGCCGGCGCCACCGGCACTGCAGGCGGAGGATTAACCAAGTGAGCCACGGCACTGGCCTGGTAGTCTTTTCATAATACACACTTCCGTGAACTTATGTAAGAACTCTCATATGTTTTCATGTCCACAGGAGACTTTCATCTTTTAAAACACACTTTTATTTGTTTATTCAAAAGGCAGAAAAACAGACACAGAGAGAGAGATAAAGAGATATACACACACACAAAGAGAGAATCTCCCACTGGCTGGTTCACTCCCCAGATGCCTGCAATAGATCAGGCTGAGCCAGGAGCCAGGAACTCAATCCATGTCTTCCATGTGGGTGGCAGGGCCCTAAGTACTTGAACTATCACGGGCTGCCTCCCAGGGTGCACAGTAACAGGAGCTGGAATCGGGAGTGGAGTCTGGACTCAAACTCAGGACACTCCAATATAGGATGCAGGCATTTCAAGCAGTGTCTTAACCACTGCACCAAATACCTGCCCCTCGTCTTTGTTTAACAGTTAGAGAAGACTTGTGTGTCTGAGATAGAAGACGACTGGGAGACTGAAGAAGCAACTTAGAGGGGAACAACTGAAGCACGTTCTTAGAGGAGGCAGACAGAAGAGAGCCAGTGATGTAGGTATCTGCTTTGGGAGGAAGAGTGGACCCTTTTTCTAAGCTAGGACAGGCAGGTGGCTGGCAATGGAGACTTCTGTTGCTATTTCACTTAGACGGACGGCCTTGTCTCCTCAGCCCGGTGGTGGCAGAGACCGTGCAGAAGTCTACCAGTAGCTTGAAGAAGACACAGAAAAGGTGTAAAACTGTCAGTGTGGACACTGGAAAATACCAAAGGGGAGGCACTGTGGTGTAGTGGGTTAAGCCCCTGCTTGGGATGCTGTATCTCCTATCAGAGTGCCTGTTCGAGTCCTGGCACCACTTCTCCAGCTTCCTGCTGATGCATCCTGGGAAGTGGCAGATGGTGGCTCAAGTGCTTGGCCCCCACCACCCATGTGGGAGGCCTGGATGGAGCTTCAGCTAGGCTCTGACTTCAGGCTGGCTCAGCCCTAGCTCTTGTGGCCATTTGGGGACTAAGCCAGCACATGGAAAATCTCCCTTCTTTCTCTGTTGCCCTGCCTTTCAAAGAGATGAAAATAAAACAAATCAACATTTAAAAAAAGACCATCACAAAACAACTAGATCCAAAAATCAATGCGAAAAAGGTTTATTTTGATGATTTATAAAACAAGTATCACCAGAGCAACTTAAAGCTATTTACAAATTTGAAGATAAATTTACACAAATGTATTCACATCATGTTACACTGAACAGTTTTAGTTAAAAGGTTACAGGAAGTGTGGAACAAACACAACACAATATAAATCAAGTTTTAAATCCCAAAATGCTCACAAACCACCAGAAGACAGTCCAGAAAAAAACCTGGGAAAACATGATTTCAGAAACCAGTGATAAAGATGATTACAGTGGTCTTGGGTGATATGGCCTTTAAAAGTCACTTTAAATTTAAACTGCAAACAGAAGCTTATATAAAGACAGATCACAAAAAAAATTGAGTAAAAAATTAAAAAAAAAATTCCAGCATAGCTCAAAAAAAAAAAAAAACCCACAGAAATGGGAAATTTACATTCTGCTCCATGTGAAAGCAGTTTTAGGCAAAGATGATATTTGCGACTTATCGGGTATCAGTTTTCTTTTGAAGGTTACACGCCAAGTGTGTTGGGAAGGGAGAGTTGAGGTACAGTAAGATTGGAGCTGCGGATCTCACTGCTCCTGCCGTCTCAGGGCTCTGTCTGCACGTGACCTGCCCTGGAAGGAAGGAAGGACACCACTCTAAGACTTGGCGCCGACCCTGGGTTTGGAGCGTGCCTCTGATGGATGCTGGGCATGTGGTCCCTGAAGCCAGGGAGGGAATGCCTGGCAGCTGCCTGGGCAAGCTTCCCTCAGTCCAGTTGCCAGGGTGGATTATGCAGTGGCTGGCAGCTCCCTGGTGCGCAAGTTTGACACCTAAGTGTCAGGGGAGCTGATATAAAATAATTTGTACACAGAAAGTAGACGAAAACAGGTGCTCAGCAGAAACTGAGAATTATTATGTAGTTCAATTAAGCAAAGGTATCAGGGGGTAGGAGTCCATTTCAGCTCATTCCCTTTTGTATGGCCCTTAAAAATAAGTAGAAGTCCCTTACTTCATGTTGCTTGACTTGCAGCCAGGTGTGTGAACCTAACGTATAAGGTCCAGCACATATATTATTAATCATTATAATCACTAATTTGCTAATCTGGGAACTAGTGACATTTCATGATTATAAGCCTTAAACACTTAATACAAGTATAATTTTTTGGTATTTAGAATGCTCACTTATTAAAAATATCAAAGGCACTTTTGGTTACATGATAAATAAGCATACATTAATACAGGCAGGATTATTTATTGGTTCCTTCAGTGTCCGTGTCCATGGTGATTATCGAGCGCCCAGTTTTGCACTTCACCTTTGGCGAACAGTGTAAAGAAAATGGCACCAAATACATTAATAGCAGCAGCGATACAGAAAACAATTTGCCATTCTCTAATGGTGTTCTACAGAGAAAGAAAAAAAACGCAAGTAAGACAACTGTCTGTAGTCCACTTTACGAAAACCAGTAACAGCAGAATCACTCTTCAGAAAAGCCCCATGCTTGAAACAACCCACATGCTCGTCAGCAGAACTGTAGTGTAATCTGTTCACTGCACTATTTCACAGCAACGAGAATGAAAAAAGCTACAACACAAATAAAATATGTTCAGCCCAAGAAGCTATACGAAAAGAGTACATTCTGAATGATTCCATTTATATGAAGCTCAAAATCAGTCAAAACTAACCACGGTGTTGAAAGGCAGGGTAGTGGTTCCCCTTGTGGGGATGAGGGAGGAATGGGGGGAAGGGTCCCTGGGGAATATTAAGTGCTGGTGACACAGATATATTCATATTGCGCAAATCCATTTAGTTCTATACTTAAAGGATTTGTGCCTCCTAAAAATACATTATGTTTCAATGAAAAGTTCACTGAAAGCAACAGGTGTGGGGTGTCCCTCAATCATGTGTTATTAGGGAAGTTATGCCTGTGTGCCATCGCCTGAAATCTCAGGTGCGAGGAGTCAGGCTGATCAAGTCAGGAGGAATTGAGATGGACACTGAAGTGCAGGTTTGAGGGTCTCGGATATCAGAGGGAGGCCCGGCCAGGGTGAAAGACCCTCAGTGGCACACAAAGCTGAAGATGGGTGACATCTGTCTATAGAGAGCAATGATCACTCAGTGTATAATCCAGTAACATAAAAACATCAGTTCGCTAAATCCCTGGGTCACGTGACTTCTCCCAACAATCCTTTCTCGGAGTTTTATAATTTATCTAGTGAGAAAGCTACCTCTGCAGCATTAAAAAGAAAAAACAAAACAAAACAGTAAAACACAGGCAATGAGGAAGAAAAAGAGAAGGGACTAAGAAGCCAGAAAGAGGTCATTTTGGAAATAAAAGAAAAACCTGGAGAAATAAAGTGGCATGCTGCGATTTTTCTACTTGTCTGAGACTGACATATTTAAGTCACAAAAGGCTCTTAGAGGGGCCAGCATTGTGCTGCAGCAGGTTAAGCTGCCATCTGCAATGTCAGCACCCCATATGAGCACTGTTTCAGTCCCGGCCGCTCTGATTCTGATCCAGCTCCCTGCTAATGTGCCTGGGAGAGCAGTGGAGGAGGGCCCAAGTGCTGGGGCCCCTGCATCCAGGAGGGAGACCTGGAAGCAGCTCCTTGGCTCCTGGCTGCTGCCTGACTCAGCCTTGGCTGCTGTGATCATTTGGGGAGTGAACCAGTGGATGGAAAATCAATCTCTCCCTCTTTGTTTCTTCCACTTTCTGTGTAACTTTGACTTTTAAATAAATAAGCAATTTTTTTTTTTTTTTTGACAGGCAGAGTGGATAGTGAGAGAGAGAGACAGAGAGACAGAGAGAAAGGTCTTCCTTTTGCCGTTGGTTTACCCTCCAATGGCTGCCACGGCTGGCGCGCTGTGGCCGGCGCACTGCACTGATCTGAAGCCACTAGCCAGGCGCTTTTTCCTTGTCTCCCACATGGGTGCAGGCGCCCAAGCACCTGGGCCATCCTCCACTGCCTTCCCGGGCCACAGCAGAGAGCTGGCCTGGAAGAGGAGCAACAGGGAAAGAATCCGGCGCCCCGACCGGGACTAGACCGGGACTAGAACCCGGTGTGCTGGCACCGCTAGGTGGAGGATTAGCCTATTGAGCTGCGGTGCTGGCCAATAAGCAAATCTTAAAACAAAAAAACAAGAATGTTAGAAACCCATCTTAACTGTTAGTGACTAAAATTCAGACATGCTAATGATGTGTCACCATTCTCGGGAATGAGTCTGTCAATAATTACATGTTATTCCAGAAAGAAATGTTTCAGGCAGCTTCTCAGGATTCCTAAGACAGAGCTGCTCTGTGTGGGCTACAGGATAAAATAATGCGCCCTTGTTACTAGCAGGCAATGAGTGACTTAAAATCAATCAGTTGTACCAGAAATCTCTCACAGCTCCCAGTTTGTTGAAAAATTCTACCAGTTTTTAGAGAATGCTGCTTTGTTTATAACAAAACTGAACCTCAGATACACTTTGAATTTCAATTATTTCATTATTTATTTATACTCTGACCCATTCTACAGAGTTTTGGAGGCAGTGCAGATTATAACTGCAAACAATTACAACTGTAAAGGCAAGCATTTATTTTCTCTCTCTCTCTCTCTCTCTTTTTTTTTTTTTTTTTTTTGACAGGCAGAGTGGGCAGTGAGAGAGAGAGACAGAGAGAAAGGTCTTCCTTTACCATTGGTTCACCCTTCAATGGCCGCTGTAGCCGGCGCGCTGTGGCCAGCGCACCGCGCTGATCCTCAGCCAGGAGCCAGGTGCTTCTCCTGGTCTCCCATGCAGGTGCAGGGCCCAAGCACTTGGGCCATCCTCCACTGCACTCCCAGGCCACAGCAGAGAGTTGGCCTGGAAGAGGGGCAACCGGGACAGAATCCGGTGCCCTGACCGGGACTAGAATGTGGTGTGCCGGCACCGCAGGCAGAGTTAGCCTAGTGAGCCATGGTGCTGGCACATTTGTTTTCTCTTTAATAACATGAAACAAATGCTATATAACATACCCAAAAGCAGCTCAGTATTCTACTTGACAAACATTCAAGACTTTAATTCAGGAATCCACGTTACCCTAGGTAACAGGTGTGCTAGGATTATCAGTAATACGTGAAAGCAATACATGGTACTGTGTTGACTTAGGTTCTTGTGCTGCCACACTACTCCAAGAAGAGAAAGTTAAACATTTCTAATGTGTTGATAGTGAGATACAGAACTTTAGGGAAAAACCTTATGCAAAAAAGAAAAAGAAAGAGAAAAAAAAGAAAAAGAAAAAGGAAGGAAGGAAGGAAGGAAAGAAAGAAGGAAAGAAAGAAAGAAAGAAAAAGCCTCCCAAACCGTTATGTGACAGCCCTTCATATTAAGTGAGAGAAAGTAGTAGCATGGAGGTGCAGGGCCACTTAAGTAAGGCATCAGAAATGGTGAGAACGGAGGAGAGATAGGAACATTATCTGTGGTGAATATGTACGTCTGAAATCAGTCTGTTTGGTAGTTAAGAAAATCTGTAAACATATGTTGAAATTCCAAGAACTAGACAAGTTATTAATTTGATTACACAGGCAAAACAGAAAAAAATAAAGTCTCTTTTAGAGGTTAATTTCTTAAAGAATATATTCCACCACTCCTTTAGTATTTTAAACAGAAGAAAACTGGAGTTGGAAGGGGCCTCTGACATCAGTTTATTCTGGTTTTTAAAAATCTTTATTATTTGAGAGGGAGACAGAGAGAGACAGAGAGAGAGAGAGAGAGCGCTAGCGAGCATACATGCAGGGAAAAGAGAGCTCCCCCATCCACTGGTTCACTCTCCAAATGTCCACAATGGCCAGGGCTGGGCCAGGCTAAAGCCAGAAGCCAGGAACTCAATCCAGGTCTGCCGTGGGGGTGGCAGGGACCCAATCACTTGAGCCATCATCACCTCCTACCTTCCAGGGTACACATTAGTAGGACGCTGGAATCAGGAGTGGACTCAGGCACTCTGATATGGACTTTGGCCATCCCAACAGCTAGGCCAAATGTCCACCCCTATTTTTTTTTTTTTTTTTTTTTTTTTTGCCAGGCAGTGTTAGACAGTGAGAGACAGAGAGAGAGGTCTTCCTTCCATTGGTTCACTCCCCTAATGGCTGCCATGGTTGGTGCTGTGCCGATCCGAAGCCAGGAGCCACGTACTTTCTCCTGGTCTCCCATGTGGGTGCAGGGACCCAAGCACTTGGGCCATCCTCCACTGCCCTCCCGGGCAACAGCAGAGAGCTAGATTGGAAGAGGAGCTACTGGCACAGAATCCCGCGCCCCAGTCAGGACTAGAACCCGGGGTGCCAGCACTGCAGGCAGAGGATTAGCCTAGTGAGCCATGGCGCCGGCCCCTATTTTGAGTTCTTATGTAGCACAGGCACCCTTTCAAAGTCCTCTGCTTATTCATCTGGCCCTGGGGCTGCCTTCCAGCTTCCGGAAGGGTACCCAGCCTCCAAGGGCTCAGTGCCCATGTGGAGGCCTGTGTGCCTGGCCCTTACCATGCTACTTGTACGCCTGGAGCAGACAGGTGTTTCTCCTCTGTTCACAGCACTCCGCACACATTGCCCTCGGCAGCCTCTGTCACACTGTACTTCACTGCTAACATGTAATCTCTTTTTGTCTTTGGATCCTCGTTATTTAGCATCCTAATATGTACTCTAGAAATGCTTGAATAAATGTCTGACTATTTCAGGGCTTCCTAACTCACCAGACATCCCATTCTATAAGGTAACAGCTTTGAACAGGAAATTTCCCAAGTCTCCGCATAACTTCTCTCCATCTGTGCAGAGGCGCAGAGATCAAGGCACCATCTTTTGCTTGGCAGCCCTTCAAATATGTGAGGACAAATTTCAGGTCTTCCCAGGTTCCCTGGGCCTCTAAACAGTCCCCATTTATTCAGCTGTTCCCACTCACTCTCATGTAATTTTCTGACACCTCACCTTCGTGGGTCTGCTTTTTGAGTAATTTTACATTGATGACTTTTATGTGTCCAAACACACACATTAATTGATAAAATACCATAAATTTTAACTATAGGTGTGATTTTAGCTTTAAGATCCTCAATTAACTTAGTTCTATTGTTCTGTCTAAAGTAAAAAGAGTGTTGAAAACAGTTTACTTTCTCAACATTAAGGCATTTAGTTTTTGGTTACGATGAAGAATTTCAGAAGTGGGGCTGGCACTGTGGCATAGCAGGGTTAAGCTGCCGCCTGTGATGCTGGCATCCCATATGGGTGCAGGTTCGTGTCCCAGCTGCTCTACTTCTGGCTTAGCTCCCCACTCACATTCCTGGGAAAGCAGCCAAAGATGGCCCAAGTCCTTGGGCCCCTGCACCATGTGGAGACCTGGAGGAAGCTCCTGGCTTCATCCTTATTGTTGCAGCCATTTGGGGGAATCAATCAGCAGATGGAAGATCTCTCTCTTGCCACCTCTCTCTGTGACTCTGACTTTCAAATAAATAAAGCAAATTAAAAAAATATTCAGAATTTTTAAATACTTCAGAAAATTCTGTGGAAAACTGAATTAAAAGATAAACTTATTGTGTAAAAAAATTTCAAAATCAATGCATATGAGAGGGTTTTCATAAAGTTTATGGAATATGTATGCTATGAAAAAAACATGTATGGATTTCAAAGTCTTTTTTTGTGTCACAACAAATTTACCTTTTATTTCCGTTTTTCATCGAACTTTTTGAATTTCCCTTGTATATTCAACTTTGACAGATGGGAAGCTCTCAAACCTTTGAAGTTTATAAGCAAACTGTCTACTTACATTAGGGGTCAGACTTTTAGCAATGACGGGCCCAATCATTCCCGGAATAGTGGCAAATGTATTTGTGATGCCGAGGAGGATACCAGCATACCTGTGGAAATATTTTCATAGAAATTATCACTGTGTTACACATTAAGAAGCTTCTTTCAATAGATACATCTTCCAGCTCCATGTTGTATTCTTGTGAAATCTTATGTCCAATTAATGTCCTACTTACGTGGGGTTTAATATTCAGCTGGTAAAAAAATTGCATTTTAATAATTATTATTTTAACATTACTTAGAAGAACATGGCCAATAACAGGAAAAACTTCAATATCAATAATTAATTATTATTTTAACATTACATAGAAGAACATTGCCAATAAGATGTTCCCTTTTATAGTGATATAGAAAAATATTAGAGAGAGACTGAGAGATCTTCTATGCACTTGTTCATTCTCCAAATACCCACAACAGATAGAGCGGGGTCAGGTTGAAGCCAGGAGCCTGAAACTCCAATGTGAGTCTCCTTTGAGGCCTGCAGGTACCCAAGAACGAGTCATCACCTTCTGCCTCCCAGGGTACACATTACTAGGTAGCTGGATTTAGAAACAGAGTCAGAATTTGAATCCAGGGCATTGCAAAAGGCATATCTTAACGGTTACACCAAACACTTGCCCAGCTTAAAACTACCAAAGGTGGGGCCAGTGTTGTGGTGCAGTGGAAAGTTGCCACCCGTGATGCAGGCATCCCATACGAGGGCTAGTTCATGTCCTAACTACTCCACTTCCAATCTAGCTCCCTGCTCATGGCCTGGGAAAAGCAGCAAATATGGCCCAAGTGTTTAGGTCCATGCCACCCATGTAGGAGACTCAGATGAGGCTTCTTCTGGCTTCAGCTTGGCACAGCTCTATCTGTTGTGGGTATCTGGAGAAAGAACGAGTGGATGGCCATCTGGGGAGTGAACCAGGAGATGGAATATCTGTCTCTCTCCCTTTTTCTCTGTAACTCTTTCAAATAAATAAATGTCTTTCAAAAAAGTTGTCAGGGCCGGCGCCGCGGCTCACTAGGCTAATCCTCCACCTTGAAAGCGCTGGCACACCAGGTTCTAGTCCTAGTTGGGACACCGGATTCTGTCCCGGTTGCTCCTCTTCCAGTCCAGCTCTCTGCTGTGGCCAGGGAGTGCAGTGGAGGATGGCCTAGGTCCTTGGGCCCTGCACCCGCATGGGAGACCAGGAGAAGCACCTGGCTCCTGGCTTCGGATCAACACAGCACGCCAGCCGCAACGTGCTGGCCGTAGCGGCCACTTGGGGGGTGAACCAACGGAAGGAAGACCTCTCTCTCTCTCTCTCTCTCTAACTCTGGCTGACAAAAAAAAAAAATAAAAAAATAAAAATGAAAAAAGTTGTCAAAGGTGATAATCATAGGGATAATCATAGGGATAATCATTAACATTTTGGTAAACATCCTAATTATTTTTTCTATATGTGTATATTTGTAGCATACTGTTATAGATATGGGAACATATTGAATTTGTAATATGTTAAATTAATTACACTTTTTTTTTCAGGTGGGCCCATTATCAGTCTTTAATTGAATAAATTTGTCCATGACAGCCATGATTTTTCCTTTGGAGAAATAGTTTCTTTATAGCAAAGATAAAAGGAAATTTATATATATATTTTATGTAATTCATATATTATTTTTGCCACATTACAAACTTATACACTTTAAGAAAAAAGAAGTAGGGGGCACAAGCGTTATATATTAATGTTAGCCGTTGCAAAACACACCGGACACCAGAGTAAGGGAAAGGGTTTATTGGGGAACACCCTACAGACCAGAGTGAAGGGGCGGTAAAAGAAAAAGAGAAGGAGGCTATAAGAGAGACAGGAACTTTTTCTTATTATATAAATGTTTGCCCACTGTCCCAGAAGTAGGTAAGGTGAGGGCTGGCACTGTGGCTCAGTGATCTAAGGTGCCATCTGCAATGCTGGCATCCCATACTGGAGTTCAGTTCTAGTCCTGGCTGCTCTGCTTCTGATCCAGTTTCCTATTAAGGTGCCTGGGAAGGCAGCAGAGGATGGCTCAAGTACTTGGGCCCTTGGTACTCATGTAGAAGATTTGGAAGGAGTTCCTGGTTCCTGCCTTTGGCCTGGCCCAGGGCTAGCTTTTAACAGCCATTTGGGGAATGAGCCAGCCTGATGGAAGATCTCTGTCTCTTCTACTCTCTAGCACCTGTCTTTCAAATAAAAAAAATCTTAAAAAAAAAAAAAAGTAGACAAGTTGAGTCTATATAGTATGTGTGTGTGTGTGTGCCTTTGTATGTATGTATGAAGATAAAGGTATTTTTAGGGGTAGGCGTTTCACCTATTGTTAAGACACCCATGTTCCATATCAGAGTGGGTTTCATACATGTCTCTGGCTCCTTGCTGCTGACGCAGACCCTAGAAGCACTCTGTTTTTTTTTTTTTAACCCAAAAAACCCCTTTATTTAAGGAATACAAACTTCATGCATTTCATAAGTACAACTTTAGTAACACAGTGATTCTTCCCACCATACCTGCACTCCAACTCACATTCCTAGCTCTCTTCCTCTTCCCTCTCCTATTACCAGTCTTATTTTTCACTAAGATCTATTTTCAATTAACTTTATATACATAAGATTAACTCTATACTAAGTAAAGAGTTCAACAAATTGTATGAAAAAAAAAAAGCTATTCCTCAACAGATGAGACAAGGGCTGTTCAAAGTTACTGCATCTCAAAGTTGATTTCACTTTTTTTTAATAAGCATTTTTTTTTGAGAAACTTAATTAACTTTAAAGAAGAACCCAAGAATGATACATCTTATACATCTTTTGTGAGCACTTAGACATAACTATGAGACATAAGCATATCCTCCACTTAATACACTTAAACGAAGTAAATCTTTGAGAACAAGTTTTACTATTAACTCTCATAATACAACTCTTTGAGGACAGAGGTCCTGCAAGGGAAGTTAGTGCAGAGTGACTCCTGTTGTTAACTTAACAATTAACACTCTCATGTGTGACGTCAGTGATCACCGGAGGCTCTTGAAATGAGCTGCCTAATCTATGGGAGCCTTCTGAATCTACAAACTCCATCAGTACTTAGACAATGCCATAAACAAAGTGGAAGTTCTCTCCTCCTTTCAGAGAAAAGTACATCCTTCTTTGATGATCACTTTCCACGGGGGTCTCACCCACTGAGGTCCTTCTGTGGGACATTTTTTTTGCCACAGTGTCTTAGCTTTCCATGCCTGAAATGCTCTCATGGGCTTTTCAGCTAGACCAGAACACCTTAAGTGCTGATTCTGAGGTCAGAGTGCTACTTAAAGCAATTGTCCTTCTATGAGTATGCTTTATGGACTGCTTCCCATGTTGGAGCATTTGCTCCTTTTTAATTCTACCTCTTATGACTACCAAACACTTAAACCGTTTATCTATATGATCACTTTAACAATTAATGCTATCCACATGATCACTTTAACACTTAAAATGCTATTTTTATCACCCGGCTTAAGGGGATTTGGCATCCCATGGTAAATTTTTAAACTGTACCCTTAGAAATAAGTCTATAGGAATGTATGCAGAACTATACAGCTTTACAGTTACAAACTTCATACATTTCATAATTACAACTTTAGGGTCTTCCCACTGTGCCGGCCCTCCCACTCATACTCCTATCCCCCTTACTCCTCCCTCACTTATTCCCATTCTTATTTTTTAACTAAGATCTATTTTCAATTAACTTTATACATATATGATTAACTCTATGTTAAGTAAAGAGTTCAACAAGTAGCATGAATAAAAAATGTTTCTCAACAGTCAAGGCAGGGCTGTTCAAAGTCACTGGGAAGCATTCTTTAGATGCAAATCTTCAATGAATTTCTGCCTATATTTGGGAAATGGTAATGGCCTGTTGATTTTTCCAATATATAAAGAATATATGTAGATTCAGAAAGGCTACTATAGCTGAGATCTTCAGTAAGCACTACCTTAAAAAGAAAGAAGCACTATCATTTTCTATAAAGAAGTCCTATTAGACCAGTCTTCAGGAAACCTGAAGATTCCTAACTTAGCTCTACCATTAACAACTGTGTGACAATGGACAAGCTGGTGGTAATTACTATTTCCCTTATTATCCATGGGTTCACAAAGGTATACATGTAACATATTTTTTGAGTATAATATACATCTGCAAAAGTACATAAACTATCAGGGTACATGTTCTGAATTTTCACAAAGTGAACATATTCATGTCACTAGTAGCTAATAGCTAATCAAGAGACAGAATCTACCAGAATAAACATGTTCACGGATATTTTACATATGATTGAACTACTCTTAGACTGTACACACTTTAATTTGAATAGCAAAAATTCTGTTAGGCCACTTTTTTTTTTTTAAAAGATTTATTTTATTTATTTGAAAGGCAGAGTTAGAGAGAGAAAGAGAGAGAGAAAGAGAGAGAGAGAGAGAGGTCTTCCATCTGCTGCTTCACTCCCCAAATGGCCGCAATGGCCAGAGTTGTGCTGATCTAAAGCTGGGAGCTAGGAGCTTCTTCTGGGTCTCCCACATGGGTGCAGGGACCCAAGGACTTGGGTCATTTTGTACTGCTTTCCCAGGCCATAGCAGAGAGCAGGATCGGAAGTGGAGCGGGGCCGGGACTTGAACTGGCGTCCATATGTGATGCTGGCACTGCAGGCGGTGGCTTTACCCACTATGCCACAGTGACAGCCCCAAGGTCACCTCTTTCCTACTCAAAAATCTATAAGGATGGTTTAATGCTTAAGATAGAAAATCTTTGGGGCCAATGCTCTGGCGTAGTGGGTTAAGCTGCTACTTGTGGTGCCCATAGGGGTGCTGGTTCACCTCCCAGCTGCTCTACTTCTGATTCAGCTCCCTGCTGAAGCCCCTGGGGAAGCAGCAGAAAGACTGTCCAAGTCCTTAGAGGAAGCTCTTGACTCCAGGTTTCTGCCTGGCCCAGCTCGGGACGTTGTGGCCATTTGGGGAGTGAATCTGTGGATGGAAGATCTCTCTGTCTTTCCTTCCCTCTCTGTAACTCTGCCTTTCAAATAAATAAATCAATCTTTTTGAAACATATGTTTTTTTTTTCCTTTAAGTACCCAAATATTCTGAAATGTATTTTTAAAAGATTTTATTTATTTCTTTGAAAGGCAGAGTTTACAGAGTGGGAGAGAGAGAGAGACAGAGTGAGAGATTTTCCATCCGTTGGTTCACTCCCCAGCTGGAGCTGGGCCGTTCCGAATCCAGGAGCCAGGAACTTCCTACTGCTCTCCCACATGGGTGCAGGGGCCCAAGCAATTGGCCCATCTTCTGCTGCTTCCCCAGGTGCATTAGCAGGGAGCTGGAATGGAAGTGGAACAGCTGGGACTCAAACCGGTGCTCATATGGGATGATTTGCAGTGGCCTGGGCCTGGTTGATCTGCACAGCCTTATTTCCTAGTGCTGCGCAATCACACCTGCAGCTCCAGGCAGCTCTGTGCTCCAGCTGCTCCTGTCTGCCATGTTCAGTCCTGCTACTTCTCTTTACTTGAACTACACCTGCTACCTGAAATCCACGTTCCTTCCATTCTGACCTCCTGCTTGGTACTTCTTCCATGAAGCCTTCTCTGTCTAGTTCAGCTCACACTGCACTGTCCTCTCAGATCATTACTGTCTTTAAAACTAATACTACATGCATTAACTCTTCTAATTCAAGTGTGCTGATTCCGACTCCAGTCCCACCATAAACTTGTTTTATTTCCTTGCACTATATCCAGCGCCCAGTACAACACATGTACTCATTCAGGACATGCTGACTACAGAGAAGCAGCATGTGACCCACAGATCATCTAAGCCCCAGGCATAGACTCATGGGGTCCTGACCGCACAGACCATGCACTTTGTTCCACGCAGACTGGCACTCTTCTTGACACTGGCTTTGAAAGCCGCTGGTCCCTGATCAGGAACTTTATGGGAGTGGAATCTCACAGTATGTAACACTTTAGATTACATACTAGGGTCGCTGAGCGTTGTTTCAAATTGTGTGTATCCACAGTTCATTGCTGTCACTTTTGAATTCAGGAAACTGGGATGTTTGTCGTGTAGATATTCCCAAGTTCTGGCTTTTGCAGCTTGCAGCCTGCAGCTATCATTACACACAATCTCAAGTCCTGTATTCCTGTCCACTGGTGGTACTTGGACTCTAGATCCTACAGGGCTCATTATATTTATGTTTGATTTTTTGGCAAAAAAACTTAAAAGGTGGTTAAAAAAATTAAGCAAGTAATTTATTTTTCATAAAAGTACTTGGACATATAAAAGCCCAACTAGAGTTTTGAACTTTCTGTGATAATTGGAGCTATTATAAAATAAAATTTTGGTCTAATGTTTTACTAATCCATATAGTCTAATTGTGAGATAATGCAGTTTCTATTAGGGTTTAGGATCCTTAATACCAAGGTTGTAGACTACTGAACTGAAACCCCTCTCCCCACTTTGGATGGAAAGATTCCTAAATATAAAACCTAATTTAGTTTATCTACAAACATCACACATCTCATTTTCAACCCCCCGCATATACAGTGTAACAACAAAACCACCAGGCACAGATCTTTTTAGCTTATGCCCTCTAGGGAGTGTATCTTAAATTAAGCTTGGCAGGACTTTTTTTTTTTTTTTTTAAACCATTAACACCTTGGCAGTAGGAGCAACCAGCTGCAATGTTGCCAGGTCTTTTCAGTGACAGATATTAAGTGCAGATGAATGCTGTGAAATTCTAAATGTCAGCACCAAGAAGCTCATTCAAGTATTTATATTACATGTGGCCGAGAAGGGCAATGAAAGATTGATGGAAGAAAACATGTTGTAAAGACTCTGTCGGGATTTTATGCTACTGGAGTATGAGAATTCCATGGGCTTAACAATGAAACATCTACCCAGTTCTCTCTAATCTGGGTAATGTAACTATCCATAGAAAAATCTCTGCTTCCGTCTGGAGAAGAAAAAGCTCAGAAAACACCAGGTACCCATTTACATGCTAATAGGGATACTGCTCATGGAGTCTTCATTAGGCACGGTTATAAGTATTACAGATGTGTGTCTGTGTGTGTGTATACATACATATATATGAAATCTCATTTCAATAGTTAAGTCAATTATGAGGTAAGGATTTTCTTCCTTCTATGAATGAAAAACAGAATATAAAATATTAACCAATTTGTTTGATTCCAAATCAGTGCTTGATATTATGTTACAGTTTATAATGCTACCTTGTGAGTTGTGTGATCACTGTACTTGGTATGGAGGAAAGATGAATTTTCTCATGAATTTTCTCATAAATTTTTCACCACAAGCCCCAGTGCTGAATTGAATGCCTTAAGGTTCTGTAGTCTTCCAGAATTCTTTTTCTAACTACTAAAAGTGTTACACTGGACAGGCACTCAGTGTTACCAAGACAAAAAGTAACTAAGCAACAACATGATCATAACATGTGTAACCCCCTTGGGAAATCAAAACTGCAAGTTCATCTGAAGGTATACATCAGACTATAAGGAAGAGGGGGCCAGCGCTGTGGCACGGTGGGTAAAGCCACCACCTGCGGGGCTGGCATCTTATATGGGTGCCAGTTCGAGTCCAACTGCTCCACTTCCAATCCAGTTCTCTGCTGTGGCCTAGGAGAGCAGTGGAAGATAGCCCAAGTCTCATTAAGATACTCCATTTTCTTTTTTGCTCCTGACCTCAGCAAATATAGCATTTTCACCTTCAGTCTCAATGTTAATGCTAACATAAACATATATACTATCCCATGGGATTCACTATTATGCAAATACTTTTCATACCTATTTAAATATAGCTACTGCATTTAAATTCAGCTAGTTAGCCAGTCAATTTTTCCAACTAAGGTTTATGGATATAGAAATAAAAAGTTTCATATTTCACTTAGCAGAAATAGGAAGTAAAAAGGTTCATCAAAAGTAATATATATTTAAAGCTGCCATCTTCTGCAATAATCTAAAAAAATCCCCCCAAACAAAAAACACCTCACTAACCCAGAAGGGGTCACTAAAATTCACTCTAAAGAGATTCATTATAAAAAAATTCACTCTAAGAAGATGGGGCCAGCTTGTGGTGTAGTGGGTTAAGCCTCTGTGATACCAGCATCCTGCACGGCCAGTGGTTTCAGTCCTGGCTGCTCCACTTCTGATTCAGTTCCCTGCTAATGTGCTTGGGAAAGCAGTGGAGGATGGTCCAAGCAGTTGGGCCCCTGCATCCATGGGGAGAGTCGGATGGAGTTCTGGGCTCCTGGTTTTGGCCTGGCCCAGCCCTGGCCATTGTGGCTGTTTGGGGAGTGAATCAGCACAGGGAAGACCTCTCTGTCTCTCTCTGTAACTCTGCCTTTCAAACAAATAAATAAATGAATCTTAAAAAAAAAAAGGTTACAAGTCTATACTAATAACTTTATATTGTAATTCTCTGAAGAACTGGGCAATCACTTTTCAACATTCCCAGGATAATAAAGTGAAAACAGGACTTAAAATAAAAACCTATTAGGTAATTATTCCATGTGCAATAGATATAAAAGAGATAATTTGATAAAACTGAAGACTTTTGGCTCTATTTGTAAACAAACCTTTGATGGTTATCAATTTCTAAGTAGTAATAAACATTTTCTTATGAGAAATCTAAACATTCAGTCGTCCTTGGGGTCTTATTTTCTAAACACCATTCCTCTCAAAAGGAACCAGTGTTCTCTGGAGAAAGGGGCTGATCCCAGGGATAGGCATGGAAAGTACAAGATGAGCCTGATACAACACCTTTTGCAGTGTCAAAAAAGAAAATATTTTAATAAAAAAGAAGATGGGACAAATCAGTAGGCCACAGAAGCCCAGGTTAAAGGAGCTGCCAGTGGTCAAACGGAATGATTAGAGCATGAATAAATAAATAAGGCCAACAATGGATTGAAATTCATTCAGTAAGAATCCATAGCACAAATGAGGAGAAGGGGAGATCTTTCTTCCAACAGAATGTCCACTGATACATGTGGAGAGGGTGGTAGGGCTGGAACATCACCACTGGCTTGGGCCTCAGTTACCAATGGGTGCTAAATCTAGGGTGGGGGAGTGCTTTGAAGAGGAATAGGCTATTGCACAATCTCATAGTATCTCCCCAGAGACTGATTTATTGATTTATGAGTTCCAAGGATGAAAAATAGTTAATTAGTTTCTAGAGACAATGGTTAACATCTTGACTGGGAGTGATCAAAATGAACATCCCTGGGGGCTTCTGAGAAGGTCATACGGCCAGTTATATGCTACTACAGTGAGGGATAATTTATCTGAATCTAATCACGACAAGAGAGGAAACAAACCCAAGTGGGTGTGGGCATGCCAGGTACAGAGAAAAGCGTGAGCAAAGGGCCAAATGTGGGACCAGTGTGTGCATTTGAGTGTGTGTGTAAATGTTGGGGGATACTTTTGGAAAACAAAGAGGGGGTAAAAATATATACAAGGGGGAAGGAATAAAATGACAAAGGCAGGTTGGGGTCCTGAAGTAGAGGGTTTTGTATGTTGGTTGAATTAAATTTTCATGGCGAATATAAACATTGATTTAAAATATATAAATAGTAGGCCAGTGCCACAGCTCAACAGGCTAATCCGCCGCCTTGCGGCGCCAGCACACCGGGTTCTAGTCCCGGTCGGGGCGCCGGATTCTGTCCCGGTTGCCCCTCTTCCAGGCCAGCTCTCTGCTGTGGCCAGGGAGTGCAGTGGAGGATGGCCCAAGTGCCTGGGCCGTGCACCCCATGGGAGACCAGGAGAAGCACCTGGCTCCTGGCTTCGGATCAGCGCGGTGCGCCGGCTGCAGTGTGCCGGCCACGGCGGCCATTGGAGGGTGAACCAACGGCAAAGGAAGACCTTTCTCTCTGTCTCTCTCTCTCTCTCACTGTCCACTCTGCCTGTCAAATATATATATATATATATATATAAATAGTAAACAACAAGGCTTGTGACACTGGCATCCCATCTCAGTGCTCATTCAAGTCCCAGCTGCTTCACTTCCTATCCAGTTCCCTAGTGATGCACCTGCAAAGGCAGCAGAGGACAGCTTAAGTAATTGGGCCCCTGCTGCCTACGTGGAAGACCAGGTTGGAGTTCCAGGCTCCTGGCTTCACTCTGGCCTCACCGTGGCCATTGCAGCCATCTGGAGGAGTGAACCAGCAGGTATAAAATCTTTCTCATTCTGTCTCCCCCTCTTTCTCTGTGACTATGCCTTTCAAATAAATAAAATAAATCTTTATATAAAAATGTTAACATATAAGAAGATCAATGCACAAAGTTTTTTTTTTAAGCAAGAATTTTAACAAGATAGTGCCTATGAAAGTTTACTTCTATTCTTCCATTCATGGCATTGATCAACTGAGCGCTATGGTCTGGTGCAGGGCCAAGTGCTGGGACCACTGTGGGAAGTTCTGCACGGTCAGAGCTTGTAGTCCAAAAGCTTTTGCTTAAGTTATCTTTTATTACAAATGGCTTCTTAGTCCAAGGCCTAGGTGTTATCAGTTCTCTTCCCTTGGTTCCTCATTGATAAGGTCATATGTAGCAGTGAAACTCCTGTTTTTCAATGTAATCACACAAGTCAAGGGCTCAACAAGTATGGACCAGGCATGCCTCTCTTGTGCCAAGAGTTGTGATGTAGGGCTGGTGCCGTGGCTCACTAGGCTAATCCTCTGCCTGAGGTGCCGGCACACCGGGTTCTAGTCCTGGTCAGGGCGCTGGATTCTGTCCTGGTTGCCCCTCTTCCAGGCCAACTCTCTGCTGTGGCCCGGGAGGGCAGTGGAGGATGGCCCAAGTACTTGGGCCCTGTACCCCTGGAGAAAGGGGCTGATCCCAGGGATAGGCAGGGAAAGTACAAGATGAGCCTGATACAACAGCTTTTGCATGGGAGACCAGGAGGAAGCACCTGGCTCCTGGCTTTGGATCAGCGCAGCATGCCAGACGCAACACGCTTGCCGTAGCGGCCACTTGGGGGGTGAACCAATGGAAAAAGGAAGACCTTTCTCTCTGTCTCTCTCTCTCTCTCACTGTCCACTCTGCCTGTCAAAAAAATAAAATAAAATAAAATAAAATAAAATAAAATAAAATAAAGTAATTATATATCAAAGGAAGACAGTAACCAATCACAGATGTATTTAGCACAAAATTATAAGTGGAATGCATAGAGAAGGAAGAGCAAAAAAAGCAGGCAGCAATGATCTGGAAAGACCCAGTGGAGAATTGAGAAGTGAACTGGGAAGGGCTCAGATGGATAGGAAACGTGCTGCCGTGGAGGGGGGAGACCTTGGCAGAAGGCACTATAGAGCGGCCAACAGAGGCTCAGTCAGTCAGCTGTTGGGTTGGCTAAGATTCTAGGCTTGTGGAATCTTCTTGGACTTCTATATAAACAAAAGAAAAGTATCAGAATTTCAAAGGTCTGTTGGAGTTCCATGAGATGCATTGAGTGGAGTCTCTTGGAGTGTTTATTGAAGGGACAGGAGACTGAGGATCAGTAGGAATCAGAGGATTTGTGGTAATCTAGGTACCAAGCATTTGGAGAAGGGGAAGGAGGGTGTAAGGACACAGGACTTTTCTCCAGAAATAAGTTCATATCCATTATTTTATTTTTGGAGATTTATTTATTTATTTGAAAGTCAAAGAGTTACTGAAAGAGGGGGAGAGAGAGAGAGAGAGACAGAGAGAGATCTTCCATCTGCTGGTTCACTCCCAGATGGCTGCAACGACCAAAGCTGAGCACATGTTGAAGCCAGGACCCTCATCCAGGTCTCCCATGTGGGTAGCAGGAGTGCAAATACTTGGGCTATCTTCTGCTGCTTTTCCAGCCATTAGCAGGGAGCTAGATTGGAAGTGGAGCATCTGGGACACGAACCAGAACTCATATGGGATGCTGGTACTGCAGGCAGTGGCTTTATCCATTATACCACCATTATACCATTATAGGCACCTCTTTTATATTGTCAACCGGCACAAAGGAATTCTAAAGTAAGCAGCTCAAAGAGTGTTTCCAGAGAGGTAGCTATGGAAAGAACTTTGGGCTTGAAAGTATGAATCCAGGCTGTTTTTGTGGCCTAGCAGGTTGTATGCCGCTGTGTGCACCTGTAGCACCAGCATCCCATATAGGCACCAGTTCCAGTCCTGGCTGCTCTATTTCTGAGCTCTGCTAATGCACCTGGGAAGACAGTGGAAGATGGCCCAACTGCTTGGGCCCCTGCCACCCATGTGGGAGACTCAGAAGAAGCTCCTGGCTTTGGCCAGACCCAGCCATTTCAGGAGTGAACCAGCAGATGGAAGATTTCTATCTCTGTCTCTTTCTCTCTAACTCTGCCTTCCAAAATCAATCAATCAATATCAATTTTAGTTTCACATTTTGGTTTCATCATTTATTAGCTATAATTTGAGGACAAATCACTTAACTTCTCTGGACTCGAGTTTCCTCAGCCTTAAAATAAGGCAAGAATATATACTTCATAGGAATGATTTAAGCATAAAATATTGTTTGTAGAAGTGATTTCTTTTTTATTTATTTATTTATTTTTTTGACAGGCAGAGTGGACAGTGAGAGAGAGAGAGAGACTGAGAGAAAGGTCTTCCCTTGCTGTTGGTTCACCCTCCAGTGGCCGCCGCAGCCAGCGCGCCGCGCTGATCCAAAGGCAGGAGCCAGGTGCTTCTCCTGGTCTCCCATGCAGGTGCAGTGCCCAAATACTTGGGCCATCCTTCACTGCCTTCCCGGGCCACAGCAGAGAGCTGGTCTGGAAGAGAAGCAACCGGGACAGGATCCGGCGCCCCAACCGGGACTAGAACCAGGGGTGCCGGCGCCGCAGGTGGAGGATTAGCCAAGTGAACCATAGCGCTGGCCTAAACTGATCTTTTAATTCCATTTCCCCACAAAGTTTTGAAGTGCCATTGTATATATAGTTTTACCATAATTAAAAAAAAAAAAAGGAAGTCAAAGTCAATCACAGTAAATCTTCAGGTTTGTACTCACGAAGGAGCAATATCCAGATGGTTGATGCTAAATCCAGAGGAACAGAAGCCTCCCAATGTTGTTGATATGGTTAGGAAAACAACAGCCAAGGAATAGTCACAGCCTATGAATCCAGCAGCTACCAGGAACGTTGCAGGTCCAATCATTCCTGGAGTTAAAAAGTTATAAAAAGAAATGAAGTCCCAGCATTAATATTTGCCCTATCTTAATAAAGCATAAATCTAGAATTTGGTATTGCTGCCACCTACTGTAGAAACACTGTATTGCCTAGAAGACTCTACTAGTGCAGAATTTTATAAACAAACTGCAGGAAACATATGGACATAATACAACTAATATAATGGTAAAAGGAAAATATCTTTATGCAAATGTTATTAAGCCTACATGTGATCAGAACTTGGCAAAAGTTCTATAGTGTTAGAGAAATGGGCAGGAAGAGAATGACTAAAAAATATGGCTCAGAGAAGCAACAGCTAATACAGATATGACTTAAAATTCACATAACCAAAAATGGGGAACAAAATGACAAATTCTTTTGGGTATAGTTAGAGGTATACTCTGTCTTAGTTCTAAGAGCGGATAATAATAGGATAATAATATGCACAGGTCATTACAGGTAGCTAAGCATAAAATACAAGTAACACAGGGGACTTAATACAGGGCTTATCCTTTTTTTTTTTTTTTCCACATTTACAGTAGTGGTATCTAGGAACTCTCTGTGATCATGGAAATGTGTTTGTATATACTATAGCTAAAGATCTTATTTTAAACTTAAAACAGCCACATGTCTAGTACGTATTATACTGTGAAGAACAGCCCAATAAAAACCTGAAAAGCGACAAAAGTCAGATTAAAGCTACAGGGATTTAATTCACACCTTGCAGGTGTGACGTCAAGGTAAGGCTGTGGAACAGGCCAGCATCTCCTGGGAAGGGAGGGCATGCAGAAGGTGCTTGCAGAGTTAACTGAACAGGGAGTCCCTTAGCAATGTCATTGCTCAAATACAGCTCCCAGGATCTCTAACTGCTGGACACTTTTAAACAGCAGAATAATTGCTTTAGATAGTTTTAAAATCGACCTTCTAAAAGCAGAGTCTGAAATATAATTTCTTAGGTTTCCTTTGAATTCTCTGGATTGAAATAGAATATGTATTCACTTAGAAAAGGGATGGTGGCTTAGAAGTGCTTTCAATGTAAACTTACAGCTGAAAACAAAGTGATTTATAAAATCTGGGGATAATGTTCAGCAAGATAAGCCATTTTTATAGTTGTAAGCTATGGTAGAGATAGCAGGATATTATAAATCTTAATCCTCAGAAAGAACCATCTGGTACAGAAATACACTACATGCATGACAGTATTTCAATATGCAAACAAAATAAATGCCTCATATAATCATTTGTATTTTGGCTTACGCTGCTGTGATACTGTGATACAAGAAGGAATATGTATTTGGTTTTTGTTTCATGTTGGCACACAGCTCCTAAAATCTTAGAATTAACAAGATTACCTTTTATATGCTACTGAGATGACTGGTGGTTGGGGGTCCCAAGATAACTACAGGATGGGTACTATCACCAGAAAGACCAAGGCATGATTAGTAGGTTGGGCCTTTCAGCAGTAACCCTTAATCTCCGGGGAGGCTGAGCCCATCACCAATGGACGATGATTTAATCAATCATGTCACTACGATGCAACCTACATAAGAACTCAAAAGGACAGGGCTTGGATGGTTTCTGCATAGAACATGAAAGAGTTTGGCAGTTGGTGTGCCCAGAGAGGGCACACAGAAGCTCCTGGTCCCTTCCCAGTCACCTTGCCCTATACATCTCTTCCACCTGGCTGTTCATCTATGTCCTATGTAATATCCTTTATAATAAACAGGTAAACCTAAATGTTTTCCTTAGTTCTATAAATGTCTTTGCAAATTAATGGAACTCAAGGAGGTTGTCATGGGAACAGCTGAATTACAGCCCATTTGTCAGAAGTACAGATCACAGTCTGGGGTTTGTGATTGGCATTTGAAGTGGGGGGCAGTCTTGTGGGATTAAACACTCAACCAGAATTATAGGACACCCAGCGGTTGTCATGGCAGAATCGTTTTTATGTTGAGTAGAAGTCCTCAAGCACAGTTTGATGGCCAGAGGTGAAGTGTTCTGTGTTGAGTATTGTGATGACTGTGTATCAAGAAGGAGAAACATTGTTTTCTTCCCATCTCCAATAACTGTAAATACAATAAGTAATTGTACATAAAAACAAAACTTCATTCATGTTATTACCTATAAGGCTAAAAATTCTGCGAACACATATGGTTGAAAAATTCCATTTTGCCCTTAAAGTGTCTGCAGCTTGACCAGACAGGATCATGCATAACCAACAGCCAAAATAAGGTACTGCAGATAAGAACCCATTCTGGAAGGAAGAAGAAGATACATAATTAGTACATACATCATAGCCCATCACTATTGCTTGGAAACAAAGGAAAAACATAGACATATTCTGTTTGTTAATATAATCACAGGAGGTAAGTTTGGCTTTTAGAGAGATTATGGAATTCAGTTAAATGCCATCCCTAATATACTGTCTCAGAGGGAAACAAGGCTCATGGCAGTCTTGTCGCTCAGGGTAATCTCCACTGAAACTTTGGGAACTGGGTTATAGAAGGGGACATCTTCCAATTGGCCTACGGATTCTTCCCACTGAAAAATTTTTGTCTTCAAATTTTATTGATTTGTTTACTTAAAAATACAGAAAACTATGTAACTCAAATATACAGCTTAAAGAATTATTCTAAGAACATCTTGGTCAAGAAACAGAATTTTGCCGGCCACCCCAGTGGGCTCTCAATGGTGCTGGTCCAATCTCAGGCCCTTTCTTCTCCTTGTAAGTGAATATCATCCAGGTTATAATACATAGCACTCACAGACTTCCATTTATTTAACATCACATCCTTCAAGTGTGCATCCCTACACACCACACTTCAATCTCCACATCTTAAAAACTTTCGATAAGACTTAAAAAATTTACTTATTTGAGAGGCAGACAAAGAGAAAAAGGGAGAGAAAGAGATAAGGAGGAGTAGAGAGAGGGAGAAGAAGGAAGATGGAGGGAAAGAGAGGGAGACAGAAGAGGAGAGAGGGGTTTAGAGGGTAAGCGAGGAGGAGAGGGAGAGAAACGGAAGGAGAGAGGGAGGAAAGAGGAGAAGGAGGAGAAGGGGGAGAGAGAAAGACAGCATGAATGTAAGCAAGTGCTCCCATCTGCTGGTTCGCTTCCCAGATGCTGAAGGGGTTGGGATAGCGAGGGAGCAAGCGCCCTCTCATCCACTGGTTCACTCCCCAAAAAACTGCAACTGGGCTGGGCTGAAGCCATGCACCAGAAACCCAATCCAGGTCTCCCAATCCGTTCAGCCATCACCACTTGCCTCCCAGAGTCTGCATTAACAGGAAGCTGGAGTCATGAACGGGAGGTGGGTACTGACCTCAGGCACTCCACTACAGGGCATCTTAACCAAATGCTAGCCCCAATATATCTTTTAGGTCTCTTTGAACCTGTAAATCCCTTTACATTTCATTTTACTTATTTTCAAAAGATCAGTGACAAAGTAAAACCTTAACTCAAAGCAATGATCTTAGAGCTGAAACACCCTCCTCCCAACCACCACACATACAATTTCTTTTTTGACATAACCTGGGAACCTGGGAGTCTTGATGGTTTCTTCTCTCTGACGTTTCACGTCTAATCAGTAAGTACGGCCTGTTCTACTTCCCTAAAAAACCCAAAAACAACTAGCTAACCTCGTCTACTGTTCCTCCACTCTATTTACCAATAACTCTGACCTTTTCCTGATTGCAGTTTTGGGCTTCCCTCTCTGTTCACCACCTATCTTTCCAGCTCATTCCCTCTAGTATCTTGTCCCAAACTCTTGATCATTTTTTTTAAGATTTTTAAAAAAATGTATTTATTTGAGAGTTAGAGATGCAGAGTGGGAAAGACAGAGGAGAGGTCTTCCATCCGTTAGTTGACTCCCCAAATGGCCGCAACAGCTGGAGCTGGGCCGATCTGAAGCCAGGAGCTTCTTCAGGGTCTCTCTCGTCTTTCCGATCTCTCTCTTCTTCTGGGTGCAGGGGCGCAAACACTTGGGCAATCTTCCACTGCTTTCCCAAGCAATTAGCAGAGAGCTGGATCGGAAGTGGAGCAGCCAGGACTTGAACCCGTGCCTGTATGAGATGCCAGCACCACAGGTGGAGGCTTAACCTACTATACCACTGTGCTGGCTCCGATACTTCCTTCCTTCCTTCCTTCCTTCCTTCCTTCCTTCCTTCCTTCCTTCCTTCCTTCCTCCCTCCCTCCCTCCCTCCCTCCCTTCCTTCCTTTTTTTTTTTTTCTTTTTTGACAGGCAGAGTGGATAGTGAGAGAGAGACAGAGAGAAAGGTCTTCCTTTTCGCCGTTTGTTCACCCTCCAATGGCCAGCATGGCTGGCACGCTGTGGCCGGCGCACCGCGCTGATCTGATGGCAGGAGCCAGGTGCTTCTCCTGGTCTCCCATGGGGTGCAGGCCCAAGCACTTGGGCCATCCTCCATTGCACTCCCTGGCCACAGCAGAGAGCTGGCCTGGAAAAGGGGCAACCGGGACAGAATCTGGCGCCCTGACCGGGACTAGAACCCAGTGTGCCGGCGCCGCTAGGTGGAGGATTAGCCTATTGAGCCACGGCGCCGGCCTATTTATTTTTTTAAAATCAATTTATTTATTTGAAAGGCAGAGTTACAGAGAGAGAGAGAGAGAGAGAGAGACAGATTGAGACAGATCTGCACCTGCTTATGCATGCCACAAGTGGCTGCAATGTTGTGGCCACGTTGAAGCCAGGAGTTTCTAGTGTCCTAAATGAGTGCAGAGGCCCTAGCACTTGGGGCCTCTCCCACTGCTTTCTCACGCACTTTTAGCAGGGAGCTGGATAGAAGTGGAGCAGTCAGGGAGTGAAGTGGCGCCCACGTGGGATGCTGGCATTGCAGGTGGCAGCTTAACCCACTGTGCCACAATGCCATCCCTCCCAAATTTATTGATCCTACCACCTACTTACTCTTCTTCAATTCTTTGTTGCTCTCCCTAGCCAATATCAATCCTACAGTTAATCATGACAATCACTCTCTTACACAGGCCCTTGACTCCATGGGTCCTTTCCTACTTCATCTGGTTAAACCAAACTCTTTTTCTATCATGTACTTGCACTTGGGCAATTGAATGTGTCCAGAAATAACACAAACATGTGTGCCTATTTACTTTAGACTAACGAGCATGAACCTCAAGCGGTCCTCAGTGCTGCCAGGCAAACACCGTCCCCCCTTGCATTCTCCACTCACTAGTGGACGACTGGGATGACGTCTCTCAGTGTTCTCTCCTCTCACCCACCCCTGGGCGTACTCAAGAATAGTTAAGCTTCTGTTCACGGACATGTCTCTCCTTATTTAAAAAAAAAAGATTCTATTACATTAATATCCCAAATAAGGGAACAGATATCATCCCAACTGTCACTAATTTGTAAGAAATATGGAGGTTAGAACTGGGAAAACCTAGGAAGAAGAAACTGAGGATAACTAATAAAACAAATTTATATGACAAAGCAGCTTATAACAAAGAATAAAGAGCTTTACACTTTTAAAAGTGTGTTGCAGTGATTAAGATGTCACTGGGAACACCTGCATCCCATATGGGAGCGCCTGGATCTGACTCTTGATTCCAGGTCCTGCTAATGCATATCCTGACTACTCTAATTCCCATTCAGTTTCTTGCCATTACATGCTGGGAGACAGCAGGTGAGGCTCAGTGTCCCTGCCGTCCACGTGGGAGACCCAGATTGAGTTCCAGGCTCCTGGCTTTGGGCTGACACTTGGAGAGCAAACCAGCAGATTTATGTCTCAGTCTTTCTCTGTTGGCCTATCAAATAAAAACAAATAAAAATTAAAAGAAAAGCCCACAGATTCTATGCTATTCTTTTTCTAAAATGGTTATTGATTTGAGGGGGACAGAAGGAGAGAGAGGCGGGGTTGGGGGTGGGGGGAGACAGAGACAGAGAGAGAGAGCGTGTGCTTCTATCCACTGGTTCAGTCTCCAAATTCCTGCAAATGGTCCTTGGCTGGGGCCAAACTGGGAAGTGGGGAACTCAATCCAGGTGTCCCACATAGGTGGTAAGAACTCAAATTCTTGAGCCACTGCTGCTGTTCCTGCCTCCTAGAGTCCGCACTGGTAGGAAGCTGGAGGCAGGAAACCAACCCAAGCATTTGGATGTAGGATGTGAGCTTCTTAACCTCTAGGCTAAAGACCTGCTCCCCTAAGTTACTCTTTCTACTCCTCATCTATGCTGCTTCTTTACGTTTGGAGACAGGTTCTGCTTTGTGGCTGAATAATAGTCCACTCTGAAAACACTACCTGTGTCAGTCCATTCATCAGCTGACAGACCTTTGGGTTGTTTCCACTTTTTGTCTACTACAAACAATGCTGCTTATGAGCATTCATGTGTACCTTTCTGTGTGAATATATGTTTTCATTTCTCTCGGCCATGGACCTAGGCACAGAACTGGTGAGTCATACGGTAACTCCATGTTAACACTCTGAGAACAGCCAAACTTCTCCACAGCAGCGGAACCCTCTTACATTCCCTGGACCAATGTATGAGGTTTCCAAGTCTTCCATTGCCTCACCAACACCTGCTATTTTCTGTGTGAGTCTGTGAATGTGGGAGGGGGGAGTTGTTTTGTTTTGTTTTGTTTTGTTTTGAGTTATAGCCATCTTAGCACCCTTGAAGTGGTATTCATTTGATTTACATTTCCATAATGACATTGAGTATCTCTCTATGTGCTTACTGCCCATTTGGGCATCTTTTGAGAAATGCCTATTCAAGTGCTTTGTCCCTTTTAATAACTGTTTGTTTTTAAATTATTGAGTTGTAAGAATTCTTCATATATTCTGGATACCAGACTTATCAGATATATGACTTATACATGTTTTTTTCCAATTTCATGGGCTGTCTTTTCAATTGCTGATACTGTTCTGTGATGCCTAAGAGTTTTAACCTTAGTGAGGTTCAATTTATCTTTTTTTCAACCCGTTTTGTTCACTTGTGCTTTTGGTGTCATATCTAAGCAATGGTTTCTTAATCCAAAATCATGAAGATTTTCGTCTAAGAGTTTGATATCATTAACTTTCACAATTAAGTCTTTGATCTGTCCTTCATTTTGAAGGCAAAGACATCACCAAACTTTCGTTATAAAGTGTGTCACTCTAGGCTTTCTGTGAATCTCTTTAAGATAAGATTTACTTTAAAACTACCACTACAGAGATAACAGGAACTAATTACATGCGATAAATTAAGAAGGCAGTTTCAGGTAAGGCCGTTTCACAGCTCTACAACTGTGTATCTTCCAATGCCTGACAAATGACGTACAGCAGGTTTGCCCAGGGATCTTGTCTCTCCCAGGCTCCCTGCTCACCTGCCAGCATGAATCATCTGATATGCTGGCATACTAAGAGGGACTAGTACAACCTTTATGGTTAAAGGGGATAACAGGCTAAAGATGGTTTGAATCAACAGTTAATATACACTGAGAAAAGAAGAGGTAACTATATGATATAGCAATCCCACTACTAATTATATACCCAAAAGACTTGAACACAATGTATCAAAGAGATTCCTGTACCACCACGTTTATAGCAGCACTGTTCACGATAGCCAAAATTGTCCATCATCAGATGAATGGAAAAAAATATATATACACAATGGAATATTATTCAGCTATAAAAAGAATGAAATTCTACAATTCGCAGCAAAAAGGATGCAACCAGAGGACATC
The DNA here is from genome assembly GCF_051225735.1 of Oryctolagus cuniculus. Classification (NCBI taxonomy): domain Eukaryota; kingdom Metazoa; phylum Chordata; class Mammalia; order Lagomorpha; family Leporidae; genus Oryctolagus; species Oryctolagus cuniculus. The sequence goes on along the minus strand of NC_142871.1, from coordinate 98,794,976 downwards.
ATGTTGAGTGAAATAAGCCAGACCCAGAAAGACAAATACCACATGTTCTCCTGTGTACATGGAACCTAAAATTTAGAAAACAAACAAAAAAGAGAAAAAAGAAAAAAAGAAATGTCTGTGTGTATCATTACTGCTGTGAATATAGTTTTATAAAATTTTAACAACTTTGTCAAGGCAATGCTAAGAATCTTATACTACTACAGTTTTAATGACCTGTGATTACTTTAGAATTACTGTATATGGGTTAAATGGTCATTTTCCCATTCAATTATTGTTCATAGCCATTGTCCATGTTCCCACTAAACTAGGGTGTTTTTGCTTTTTACTTGTTAAACTTTGTGTTTGGTGAAATATTTAAGCCTTTTTACTGTAATGTAATTTTTAAAATATATTAGCTCAGGCCGGCGCCGTGGCTCACTAGGCTAATCCTCCGCCTTGCGGCGCCGGCACACCGGGTTCTAGTCCCGGTCGGGGCGCCGGATTCTGTCCCGGTTGCTCCTCTTCCAGGCCAGCTCTCTGCTGTGGCCCGGGAGTGCAGTGGAGGATGGCCCAAGTCCTTGGGCTCTGCACCCGCATGGGAGACCAGGAGAAGCACCTGGCTCCTGGCTTTGGATCAGCGCGATGTGCTGGCCACAGCGCACCAGCCACGCCGGCCATTGGAGGGTGAACCAACGGCAAAGGAAGACCTTTCTCTCTGTCTCTCTGTCTCTCTCTCTCTCTCTCACACTATCCACTCTGCCTGTCCAAAAAAAAAAAAAAAAAAAAAAGCTCAAAAACTAAACATAAAAAAATGAAAGGGAGAAGGAAAGAGGGTGGGGAGGAGAGGAGTGAAGGAGGGAGGGAGGGAGAGAGGAAAGGACTATGCTTATGTTCTTAGAGTTGTAGCTACAAATCACATTGACTCTGTTAAAAACTAATTAAAAATGTTAAAAAAAAAAAGTCAAAAAAAGAAGCAACTATGGAGGCCAAAAAGAGAAGTCTGTGAATGGAAGCCATAAAATAACTGAATTTCAAATAGATGAAAACAAATTCTGTGTGTGGTTTTAGAATATGTACTTTACATAAGAAGCAGATGATTATTATTTCTTACCTCTTGAACATTGAACCTTAGGATCTCCTTCATATAGGTAGGCAATAATGTCAATAAAGTATAAAAAGTCCAGTTGTAAGAAAAATGTGCAACTACAATAGCCCAGAGTGGCAGTGACTTTAATATCGGTAGCCATGGCACTGACTTCTGTGAAGAAAGCTGAAGAAAGCAAGGTCCATTAGGATAAGCTACACCTATGTTATGTCTAGATTTCTCTAAGGCATAATTTTGTTTGTATAAACAAAGTAATGTTGAAACAATTTCAGTAATACTAGCCTATTTTCACAATCTATAAATACCAATTGAATTTCTGATAGCCTGATGTTTCACAGAAACTACCGAGATCATTTGAATGTCAAACACATAACCCTGACACAGGCCAGGTTCTTCATAGCTGCTTATCACGTGACTACGAGGCCCACAGAGTTAATGGTTTGGAAACAAGAACAAGAAATGCACACAATACAGCTTGGTGTTCACAATGTAGGTATAAAACAACAGTTCTTTTCTCTCTCAATAAGAATGGTGAGATCCACTTACAGCATTTTCACATGACAAGTTATATTTTGGGACAGGGTGGGAAGGGGGAAATCTTCATTTATAAAAACATTCAGATTGAAAATGCATTTTAAAATGTTACTTAGAGAAACTCTCCAAATATCTAGCAGATATTAAAAATAATCCTTGAAGGGTTTAAGGTAGTAGTGTACAATAACACTTTCTATGTTGAGGGAAATGTCCTATAACTGCAGTGTCCAGTAGGGTATGGTGGACATTTGGGCTAGCGGTTAACATGCCTGAGACCCATACTGGAGTACCTGGGTTTGAGTTGTAGCTCTGGCTTCTAATTCCAGCTTTCTGCTAATGCAGATTCTGGGAGGCAGCAGGTGATCGCTTCATTGACTGGGTTCCTGCTATCCAGAGGGGAGACCTGCATTGAGTTCCCAGCTCTTATCTTCATCCTGGCTATACCACTGCCATCCAGGCATTTGGGGAATTAACCAGTGGATGGGAGCAGCCTCTGTCTATATGTCTGGTCCTCTCTTTCTCTCTCCTAATGCTCTCTGTGACTCTCAAGTTAAAAAAAAAAATTCATAGAAAATGGAATTACAAGATAATATAAATTCCCTATGAATGTAAAAGAATCTAAATGAAAAAGTTTTGTTAAGTTCATAAAAATAATGACAAAAAAATCTGTTCCTTAAAGGGAAAAAGTGGGTTGTTCATTTGATTAGCATCAATAGAGAACACCAAACTCTCAAAGCTAACTTTCTTCACTATTCGTTATATTGCTGAATTCTTCTAATTTGTCAATCTTTAGTAAAAACCAAGAGATGCCATTTTTTCTTAAGGTTTAGCAGCTTGTAGAGACACTTGTAGCAAGATTTAAACACTCTAGAAGAAATGTTAAAGTTCTAATTACTGTCTGGTTATATCACATATAAAAATTTAGGGACTGACACTACACTGCAGTGGGTTAAGCTGTCACCTGCTGTGCTAGCACCCCATTTGGGCACTGGTTAGAGTTCCACCTGCTCCACTTCTGCTCCAGGTCCCTGCTTATGCACTTGGGAAAGCAGCAGAAGATGGCCCCAAGTCCTTGGACCCCTGCCACCCACATGGGAGACCTGAATGTAGCTCTTGGCTCCTGGCATCAGCCTGGCCATTGTGGGCCATTTGGAGGAGTGAATCAGTGGGTGGAAGCTCTCTTTCTCTCTGTCTCTTCTCTCTCCCTCTCTCTGTAACTCTGCCTTTCAAATAAATAAACAAATTTTTAAAAATTTTTTAATTAATTAATTTTTTTGACAGGTAGAGTTAGACAGTAAGAGAGAGAGAGAGAGAGAGAAAGGTCTTCCTTTTTCCATTGGTTCACCCCCCAAGTGGTGGCTACGGCCGGCGTGTTGCAGCCAGCACGCTGCTCCGATCCAAAGCCAGAAGCCAAGTGCTTCCTCCTGGTCTCCCATGGGGTGCAGGGCCCAAGGACCTGGGCCATCCTCCACTGCACTCCCGGGCCACAGCAGAGACTGGAAGAGGAGCAACCAGGACAGAATCCGGCGCCCCAACCGGGTCTAGAACCCGGGGTGCCAGTGCCACAGGCGGAGGATTAGCCTAGTGAGCCATGGCGCCGGACAATAAATACATTTTTAAAAACAAACAAAAAAATTAAAGTATCAAGCATCATAACTTAATGGGCAAAAAAGCCATTACATGAAATATTTAACATTCTTATACTAATAAAGTGACTTTGATGTCAAAAAGAATGCTAAAAATAGGCTATATATTTTAAAATTTTCCTACTGTATTATGTTTTTTGATTCCTCCCCAAAGGCAAGTATTTTGTTTCTATGACTTGAGAACTTATGTATTGAATTACGGTTGACTTTGATTTCTGATTTGCTTTTGTGCCTGATTAAGTGACACAAATCTAGTTTCAATAAGATGTAAACATTTTTCTAAAGATGACCTACTGTAGATGAACAAACATGTATATAACCATTATTCTAGAAGGTTTAAAATTACCTCAAAAGGCATGTGTACACACACACATACATACACACAAAGAAAGTGAGCAAGAGAGCTATTTTTCATCTGCTGGTTACTCTCCAAATGTCTGCATGCCAGAAGCTGGGAATTCAATCCAGGTCTTCCATGTGGGTAGCAGGAACCCAGTCATTGGAGCCGTCACTGCTGCCTTCCAGGGTCTACATTAGCAGGAAGCTGGAATCAGGAGCCCAAGGCAGGGATCAAGCTCAGGTACTCTGATATGGAACACAGGCATCTTAATGCTTGACCAAACACCTGCTCCTATTTTTCATAGTTTTAATATGGAAAGGACTGGAATCCTTCTGACAATACTTCATATATTTGCCTCATCTGGCCACTTTGCCTAGTGCACACACAACAGAAATATCTATTTATGAAAACTGGTATCTTATTTCTGAGGACAGAAAGGTTCTGTACTTATTTCTGAAATGTTTCCAAGTCCATACCTGATTTTTTAATGATGAAAGAATGTATTCCTTTTCATAATTGGAGATTGTCTTGTGAGTTTCTGGCGTATCAGTAACTATCCAAATCCATAAAATAAACCAAAAAATTCCAACTATACCTTAAAATAGAAAAATTATAGTTAAGAAAAATCAGAATGTACCAACAATTTTTATGTCTTAAAAATTATGTAATTATAAACTTAATGTAAAATTGGTTTCAGCTGAGATTCATTTTCAAGTATATATAATTGCTATACTATTTTTCTGATTACACATTTTGAAGAAAACAACTTTAACCATATGATTTAGCCTATCAGGGTTTACCAGACAAATCTTTTTGAAAATAAATTTTTATTGGGGCCGGTGCTGTGGCATAGCAGGTAAAGCTGCTGCCTGCAGTGCCAGCATGCCATATGGGCACCAGTTAGAGTCCTGGCTGCTCCATTTCCAATCCAGCTCTCTGCTATGGCCTGGGAAAGCAGTACAAGATGGCCCCTGCTTCCACGTGGGAGACCTGGAAGAAGCTCCTGGCTCGGGATAGGTGCAGCATTAGCATAGCGGCCAACTGGGGAGTGAACCAGGCGATGGAAGACCTCTCTCTCTCTCTCTCTCTTTCTCTTTGTGTAACTCTGACTTTCAAGTAAAATAAATACATCTTTTAAAAAAAAGAAAATAAATTTTTACAATTCACATATGGCCATATGTCTGCTTTTGTTTGTTCATCTTTTTTTTTGTTTTGACTGTAGATATTTCCTTTGTTAAATATGTACATGAAAGGGGTAGGGGCCAGTGCCGTGCCTCACTTGGTTAATCCTCCGCCTGCAGTGCTGGCATCTCATATGGGCACCGGGTTCTAGTCCCGGTTGTTTCTCTTCCAGTCCAGCTCTCTGCTGTGGCCTGGGAAGGCAATGGAGGATGGCCCAGGTGATTGGGTGCCTGCACCCACATGAGAGACCAGGAGGAAGCACCTGGCTCCTGGCTTCGGATTGGCGCAGCATGGTAGCAGCCATTTGAGGGGTGAACCAACGGAAAGAAGACCTTTCTTTCGCTCTCACTGTCTAACTCTACCTGTCAAATAAGTAAAAAAAAAAAAAGAAAGAAAGAAAGAAAGGGGCCGGCTTCTAGCCTGGTTGCTCCTCTTCCAGTCCAGCTCTCTGCTGTGGCCCGGGAGGGCAGTGGAGGATGGCCCAAGTGCTTAGGCCCTGCACCCACATGGGAGACCAGGAGGTGGCACCTGGCTCCTGGCTTCGGATCAGCACAGTGCGCCGGCCGTGGCAGTCATTTGAGGGGTGAATCAATGGAAGGAAGACCTTTCTCTCTGTCTCTCTCTCTTTCACTGTCTAACTCTACCTGTCAAAAAAAAAAAAAAAAAAAAAAAAGTACATGAAAATCTAATTTATTAAAAATTTAAATAATCCTGTTAATGAATTTGAGATAAGAAATGAAATGTTATGGGACTAAATAAAAAAAAGATTACATCACTGGGTAAGAGCATCCTACTTTGCTTGAGAAGAAATATTTTCAAAATACACATTTTCATAATACCCAGCATCACAATTTTTGACAGCAAGCATGCCCATTTGAGTCCAGGACTCAACAACTGTTTCTACTGAGAAATATTTTAAAACTAAAATCCAATCATAACTCAGTGAGATCTTTTTAAGTGCATGAACTTGAAAAACAGGTTATTGGTAAGTGTTTTAGAACTTTGTGGTTTAGAAGATTATTTCCTTCAGTGAGTTAGAGTGTATATTGTATATTATTTTTAACTAATCATTAGATGAGCGTACTGTACTGTACTATATATATATTATATATAGTTTATACATAAAATACATATTACACTATGGATTTGTAACATTATAATTTCACTTTTCAAACTTACCAAAAAAGTAGAAGACATAAGTCCAATTCATATAGTAGCAAATTATTCCAGAAAGAGGAAGAGAAATTACTGTCCCAAGCTGTGCTCCTGGAACAACACAAAGGGCTTTATAAGCTCTTGGGAGGCATGAACAAGGAAAGAACAGTCTACTGCTTAAAGAAGAATAACAGATGATGAAGAAAAGAAGGGATTCCTAAAATACAAGGGAAGTGAAACAGTTACATGTAAACATAAACAATTCATTCTCTTAACAGGCCACTTACTAGAAAACTCATGGTATATAATATAAATCATATACATTAATAGGTATTTACACCAGTTAAAACCATGTAGCTATTGAAGAATTAGGTGTAATAACTCAATAGAAGGCTCTTTTTTTTTTTTGACAGGCAGAGTTAGACAGAGAGACAGAGAAAAAAGTCTTCCTTCCGTTGGTTCACCCCCGAAATGGCTGCCATGGCTGGCGCTGCGCCGATCCGAAGCCAAGAGCCAGGTGCTTCCTCCTGGTCTCCCATGCGGGTGCAGGGCCCAAGCACTTGGGCCATCCTCCACTGCACTCCTGGGCCACAGCAGAGAGCTGGACTGGAAGAGGAGCAACCGGGACAGAATCCAGCGCCCCAACTGGGACTAGAACCTGGGGTGCCGGCGCCGCAGGTGGAGGATTAGCCAAGTGCGCCGTGGTGCTGGCCAATAGAAGGCTCATTAAAATATCACAAAATAAAGCCTACATGTGTTAGAAATCCAGATTCAAAGATGGTCTGTAAGGTTGATAAGTACGGCCTACTGTAGTGTACTTGGTGAAATAAAAATTAGATTTTTAGTAATTTCCTTACATATTGCAAACAAATGTTTCAGACAAATAAATGACAAACATATTTCAAACTCAACTGCAAGACAACTTAGTAAGCGCTGCGGAAGCTATATGATGAAATCAGACTTTACTTCTTGCCTCGTTTAGTACTGTATGGGAGATATCACTTCCGATTCCCTGAGGTCAGGAAGACAGAAGCAGCAGCAACCGGACTGAAGTGATAGGTAGGGTGTGGTCCCACAGCAACAGAGAAAGAAGATTTAAAGGCAGTGTAACTGGATTAGCAAAGGAAAGGAGGAAGGGAAGCACACAGGGGGTCTGGGAACTTCACTTGGGTAAAGGAAAGGAATAGGGGCTGGCACTGTGGTGCAGTGGGTAAAGCGCCACCTGCAGTGCCGGCATTCCATATGGGCACAGTCCCGGCTGCTCTACTTCGCATCCAGCTCTCTGCTATGGCCTGGGAAAGCAGTGGAAGATGGCCCAAGTCCTTGGGCCCCTGCACTCACGTGGGAGACCTGGAAGAAGCTCCTGGCTTCGAATTGGCGCAGCTCCGGCCGTTGTGGTCAACTGGGGAGTGAACCAGCGAGCATGTACTCCATGCCAGGCTCTAGGTACGAGGGAATAAGCTAGACACAATTCAGGGGTGAAGGCCAAAAAAATCTTGACCTCCAGTTCAAGGAGTCTAGACTTTATTCCCTAGGTAAAGAGGAACTGTAAGTAGTACCTGTCTGTGAATTTATCATCAGCTTTCTCATGTCAACCTTCATAAAGCTGTAAGAATGATCTTTTCAAAATATAAACTAAATCATATCTCTTGATTAAAAAGCTCTTATGGCTCCCCATTGGATATGGGGGTAAAATCTATATTCCTTCTTGTAGCTTGTAAGGCCTGGAGTGATCTGGCTCTTGTCTATTTCTCTAACCTCTCTTTATGCCACTGTCCTCTTTATGCATTATGTTCTAGCCACCCACTGTGGTGTTTCATTTTTTTGAATGCTTTATTTCCTGCCTGAGAGCTCTTGTACATGCTGTTCTGATTGGCTGGAGTGTACTTCTCTGTTCTTTGCATGGCTGGCTTGTTCTTAACCTGCAGACTTTAACTTAAAAGTCACCACAGAGAGGCATTTCTCAATCACTGTATTTGAAATCAGTCAAGTTGAAAATTTTTCTTCTTCTGTTCTTTTTTTTAGGTTTATTTATTTACTTGAGAAGCAGAATTATGAGGGAGAGGGAGTGGGTGGAGAGAGATATCTTTCATACATTGGTTCACTCTCCAAAAGGCTGCAACAGCCAGGCCTGGGCCAGGCTGAAGCCCAGAGCCAGTAACTCCATCGGGGCTTGTCTGTGGGTGGTGGGGACCCAAGTACTTGGGTCATCTTCTGCTGCTTTCCCAGGAGCATTATCAGGGAGCTGGATCTGAAGTAGAGCAGCTGGCACTTAAACCAGTGCTCACACGGGATGGTGATGTCTCAGGTGGCGACTTAAGCTACTGTGCAGCAATGCTGGTTTCAAGGTGAAAAATTTTCATTCAGTGAGTGGAAGAGAGGCTAGAAGATCTATGTAATCTAGCAAAATTATAATTTAGATACATAAAGCTCATGTTATCTCACCTGTGGGTCAAAATGATGATAAATGCATAAAAAATGACATATGAAGAAAGTGGCTGAGAGTCATGATGGTCACTACACAATCAAATTAGAAATCACAATTAGGAGTGGGCAGTTAGCCTAGTAGTTAAGACGCCATATCCCCTGGGGCTGGTGTTGTGGTATAGCAGGTTAAGCTACCACCTGGATGCCAGCATCTAATATGGGTTCTGGCTCAAGTCTTGGCTGCTTTACTTCCAGTCCAGCTCCCTGCTGTTGTGCCTGGGAAAGCAGAGGAAGATGGTCTAAGTATCGACACTTTGTCACCCATTTGGGAGACCTGGATGAAGCTCCTGGCTCATGGCTTCCACCTGGTCCAGTCCTGGCCATGGCTATTTGGGAAGTGAACCAGTGAATGGAAGATACTTCTCTTTCTCTTTCTCTCTCTCTCTCTCTCTCTCTCTCTCCATATCTCTGCTTTTTCAAATAAATAAATAAATCTTAAAAGAAAAATGCCACATTCCATATTACAAAGCCTTGATTTGATACCTGACTACAGCTTCCTGTCAGTGCAGACCCAGGGAGGCAGTGGTGATGACTCAAGCCATTGGGTCTCTTCCAACCACATGGGAGAACTGGATTGAGTTTCCAGCTTCTGGCTTTAGCCTCAGCCCTATCCTGGCCACTGGAAGCATTTGGAGAGTGAATCAATGGATGGGGGCACTATTGCTAGCTCTGCTCTCTCTTTCTGCCTTACAAATAAATAAGTACAATTAATAAGAAAAAAACACAATTAAAGGATATTCTCTATACCAACATCTGAAATGGTAACATATTTTAAAATAAAATATGGATGATGGAGAATATGACATTAGTCAAGATACATTACTATATGTTGTTATATAGAAAAGAAAAATTAATAAATTTTTAATTATTAATTAAAGTACCCTATTCAAGTGTCATTTTTTCCCAAAAGATACATACAACATCGCATGATTGTGACATGCAGGCACTTTTCCCCCCAAGGTAGATGTATATGCAATTAAATTATAGTGATGTTTAGTAAGAATAGCTATCTCACCTGCATATGAAATGCTTAGAAGCTTGCTTCTTTCAAGAGGGGGAGCCCAAGAAGACCACATGGCATGCATAGCTGGAAACGTAACACCCTGAATGGGGAAAGGATATTTCTGGTAAAATGCAAGGCAGTTTTGTTAATGTTTCAAATCAAATATTTTGTTGTGAAATAATTTTCTGAATAAGAATCGCACCAGTGGGTGGAGTGGGTTAAGCTGCCACTTGGGACACCTGTATCCCATATGGAAGTGCCTGGGATAGAGTCCCACCTCCACCTCCACTTTCCATCCAGTTTCCTGCTAATGTGCCTGGGAGGCAGTGGATGATGGTTCAAATACTGAGTCCCTGCCACACATGTAGGAAACTGGTTTTGTACTCCTGGCTTCGGCTTGGCCCAGCCTCCAGTGTTGTGGGCATTTAGGGAGTGAACCAGTGGATGGAAGACCTCTATCTCTGTGTCTCCTGCTTTCCAATGACATAAAAAAATGAAATACTTATTTATGACACAGATAAAATATTTATGAAAAAGTTAAATAAATGATTAAAAAATGAATCATATCAGAATTAGGTACCATTGAGTGGGATGTCTTTGCGATATTAAGTGAAAATACCATAGAATGAAGTACCTTCAAAACAAGGATTCATAGGCTTGGGAACTAGTTGGAGCACTGTAAGGCAAGGGTTACAATAAATCTAAAGAATGTCAGCTGGCATAGCAGGTTAGACTGCTGCTTGTAGCAGTAGTATCCTGCATCAGTTGAGGCTGAGCTGTGCTGCTCCTAATCCAGCTCCCTGCTAACGTGCCTGGGAAAGCAGTGGAAGATGGTCCAAGTGTTTAGGCCCTGCCAGCCATATGGCAGACCCAGATGGAGTTCCTGGCTCCTGATTTTGTCCTGGGGCAGTCCTGGCTGTTACAGTCATTTGGGGAGTAAATTAATAGATGGAAGATTTCTCTCTTACTCTTTCTTTCTCTTTATCTCCTTCTCTCTCTCTGTCACTCTGCCTTTCAAAATAAATAAATAAATAAATAAATATTTTATTTAAAAAATAAGAATGTACTGACACTAGTAATGATATAAAGGGATCATTCTCAAGGTTAATTTTATTCAGTTTTATTGATGGCCTGTATGAATGGGAAATATTACCAATTTATAACTTTTAAAAATACTTAACTACTACTTTGGGATATTTGAAGAAAATTCAAATTGATTCTATGGGAAAAATGGTCTTACAAAAAAAGGTATGGATTCAATTACAGTGTTTGCTGGAGATAACCTGCCTAGTCCATGTCCACTGTTGATATGGAGAGTCATGGAGTATGGGTGTGGGGAGCTTGCAGAGATTTGGCAGATGAGGATATTCCACATGAGAATAAGATATTAGACTTGGTAGATTCAAGGCAGGGAAGTGACAGCTCTCCCTGACCCCTTACAAACTGTGTAACCTCTGAAAGACTGTTCAACTCCTTGAACTCTGGTTTCTTTATCTGTAAAACAGAGATAAAACTACCTATGCATAATAGTTATAAACATAAATGGAAGCTAGTGCTATTACTATTATTATTATTTGTTTTTAAAAGGGTTTATTTATTTGATAGGCAGAGTGACAGAGAAAGAATGAGGGAGAGAGACTAAGAGATCTTCCATCTACCGAGTCACTCACCAAATGGTCAAAATAGCCAGAGACAATGCCAGGAGCGAGAAACTGTATCTGGGTCTCCCACTTGGGTGGCAGGGGTCCAGGCACTTGGCCATCTTCTGTTGCTTTCCCAGGTGCACCACAGGGAGCTGGATCTGAAGCAGAGCAGCTGGGGCTTATAGTGCTCCAGTAAGGGATGCTAGCGCCTATGGGTGATGACAAACCTACTGTGCCACAACACCAGCCCCCTCAAACACTCTGTTTTCGTATTTGCATCTTTTCTCTTGGCCCTCATTCATATACACGTGGGTTTATAGAATTACAACTGGGAGTATCTGATAGCAACAACTGCTTTGTTGCCCAGAGGTTGTGATGTGAGCCACCTCCGTGCTCCAAGGTCCTGCTCTTAGTGAGTGCTTGAGGCCCAGAGCGAGCTGTGGATAAAGTGCTCAGCCTCGGGCCTGACTAGTGCTTAATAATTTATATTTTGGGGCTGGCACCGTGGCTCACTTGGTTAATCCTCTGCCTGTGGCGCTGGCATTCCATATGGGTGCCAGGTTCTGGTCCTGGTTGCTCCTCTTCCAGTCCAGCTCTCTGTTGTGGCCTGGGAGGGCAGTGGGGGATGGCCCAAGTGCTTGGGCCCTGCACCCGCATGGGAGACCAGGAGGAAGCACCTGGTTCCTGGCTTCAGATTGGCACAGCGCCAGCCATGGTGGCCATTTGGGGAGTGAACCAATGGAGGGAAACCTTTCTCTCTGTCTCTCTCTCTCACTGTCTAAAAAATTCTATCTGTCAAATAAAAAAATTTATTTTTCTGATTCTCTCAAAAAAAGAAGAGGAAGAGGAAGCAGAGATGGGGGAGGAGGAAGAGGAGAAGGAGGAGGAAAAGAAGGAGGAAAAAGAGAAGGGAAGGCAAAGAGGATTTAGGCTATGTTGCAATATCTAGAATCTGTATCATGGAGCAGCCATAGGATGCAATCTTTATAAAATAAAACTTGAGACACTGTTTAGAAATGCCTGCAGAGTACAAAACCCCAGGGACAAGGTATATTTGTGGTGATTCAGTTGGTAGGGATGAAAGATATGGATCTAGGCTCAGTTCTCTGGATAAGGCAATGTGATACAGATCGAAGAATGGACAAAAATGAGAGAACCTAAGGATAAATACAACTGAGATTCTACTTAGAAATAAAATGGTCCCTTGAAATGGCAGTGGTAATATAAGAGGTGCACTATAATGTTAAATTGGTGGCATAAACAGGAGGGTAAAATGTTCAGCAAGGAGATTCAATACCTTGATCAGAGAAAATATACTACAATTAAGTACACTTTACTTAGATAAGGAGAAGAGAAACCTGGTAATGGGGGGGGTGGTCTTTATTTTGTAACATGAAGAGTTTATTTAATAGAGCTCTACTGATAAGCATTAAATAAGAATATTCAGATGAATGATAAAACTTGAAATTCAAATAGCACTTGGCAATTTCTAATGTAGTCCAGCTAACCTCATCACACCTGAGTGTTACAGCCATCCTGTGACTGAGGATGGGTCACGTATTTTAGAACTGACCTCCAGAGGCTAGGACTCACCACAGTTTCGCTCTTAGATAGAGTGGAGCTATTATTGTCTAACCTCTGGTTTTCTGACTGCAGTCTAGTATTCTCTCCAACATAGTAGGACACACCTTCACGCTATATACCAAACAATGAGGCCACCATCCTGCTTGAGTTAAAGACTCAAGGAGAACAAATTAAAATATGCCAGGGTTTCACAGGGAGAAGTTCAGAATTAAAAGGAAAAGAGATCATTATTTAAAAAGGGAAGTACACATGACGAAATGCAAACAAGAAGTGAAAAAGTAAACAAAGATAAAAAAATTAAAAAAAATTTAATGATAACACCTTAGGAGGAGAAAAAAGATAATTCTAAGAATAGCAGGAATAATTCTAAAAACATAGAACTAAATTGCGGTAGTTCTATAAGATCATAATTTTGTTTGTAAGTTAGAACACTAGAAAAAATAAAAGTACAAATGATACAGAAGCAGCTCCACAAATAACAACACATTTAAAAGTGAAACAGGGGGCCCGTATTTGGTGTAGTGGTTCAGACAGCACGTGGGATACCTGCATGCCATATGAGAGCGCCTGGGTTCGCGTCCTGGCTCCAGTCCTGATTCTAGCTTCCAGCTAATGTGCACGCTGGGAGGTAGTGGTGATGGCTCAAGTGGCTGAGTCCCTGTCACGCACAAAGGAAGACCTAGACAGCATTCCCAGCTCTTGGCTTTTGCTTGGCCAGCTTTGGCAGGTTACGGATATGTGGGCAGTGAATCAGCGGTGGATGGGAGATTCTCTCTCTCTTTCTCTCTGTCTCTGTCCCTCTCTACCTCTCCCTTTGTGTCTCTTTGCTTTCATATAAATAAAAATAAATAAATTTTAAAAAGTGAAAAAGAGCAATTCAAGGGTCTATTTTGTAAAATGTGTTTTAGATCTGGGCATCAATGATAGAGCAGAGACAATCTTGGCAAAAGTACAAGAGGTTAGGATAGCAAATCTTAACCATTTTTGTAATTGTTTATTTTCTTATCTCTTACAGTTTGATCTAAGGCATTTCCCCCTGGAAGATGTTTTCTCTAGTCTTTGAGTAAAGTTTCTGATGTTTAAAAAAGACTTTTTAATTTATTTGGAAGTCAGAGTTACACAGAGAGAGGGAGAGAAAAGAGACAGTGACAGAGAGACAGAGAATCTTTCATCCTTTGGTTCACTCCCCAGATGGCCACAATAGCCGGGCTGCACCAGGCTGAACCCAGGAGCTAGGAGCTTTCCAGATCTCCCATGTGGGTGCAGGGGCCCAAACACTTGGGCCATCTTCTGCTGCTTATCCCAGATCATTTGCAGGGAGCTCGATTAGAAGTGGAGCAGCTGGGACTTGAAGCAGTGCCCCCGTGGGATGTGGGAATTGCAGGCCTCAGCTTAACCAGCTAGGTCATGGTGCCAGCCCCAAGTTTCCAATTCTCAGGTGCTTTCCCTGGAGACCTTATCTACTACCCAGGTTCTTTTCTAGTTAACTGGTTCTCTATTTTATTTTATTATTTATTATTTTTATTTTTTTGACAGGCAGAGTTAGTGAGAGAGAGAGAGAAAGGTCTTCCTTTTCCATTGGTTCACCCCCCAAGTGGCCGCTACGGCCGGTGCGTTGTGGCCAGCACGCTGCACCGATCCGAAGCCAGGAGCCAGGTGCTTCCTCCTGGTAGGTGCCATAACATCATCTGTTGTTATGCTTTGGTTCATAACAAAGAATTATATATTTTTGTTTGTTTGTTTTTGACAGGCAGAGTTAGACAGTGAGAGAGAGAGAGAGAGAGAGAGAGAGAGAGAAAGGTCTTCCTTCTATTGGTTCACCCTCCAAATGGCTGCTATGGCTGGCACACTGCACCGATCCGAAGCCAGGAGCCAGGTGCTTCCTCCTGGTCTCCCACACGGGTGCAGGCGCCCAAGCACTTGGGCCATCCTCCACTGCCCTCCCGGGCCACAGCAGAGAGCTGGACTGGAAGAGGAGCAACCGGGACAGAATCCAGTGCCCTGACTGGGACTAGAACCCGGGGTGCTGGCGCTGCAGGCGGAGGATTAGCCTAGTGAGCCGCAGCGCTGGCCCAAAGAATGATATCTTTAAGAAGAAAATAAAAAAAAAAGAAGAAAATAAAGTGACACAGGGTAAGAAGTAAAATAAGAGAAAAAAATTGGCTCTCAGTTCTTTTCTGAGATGCCCACCAAGTCTAACAGGTGTATTTCTTTTCATTTATTTCAAAATTCACTTAGAAAGAAAAGGAGAAAAAAATTATCTCCAACATAAAGAAATGGTAAGTAATGAATATGTCAATTACCCTGGTCTGATCATTACACATTGTATACACATTTACTGAAATACCACATTGTACCCCAAACATATGTACAACCACTATATGTCAATTAAAATATTTATACATGTATTTTAAAAAATTACCTCTCCCAGTCCTTCCAGTGCTCTGAGCACAATGAGAGCTCCAACTCCTAAATCTGCGGCAAGGGGCGTGAACAGGGTGAAGACAGCGGTGCCAAGGACTCCCAGTCCTAGCAGCAGTTTCCCTCCAACTCTGCTGGCCAGGTAGCCCCCGGGAATCTGTGTGACAATGTAGCCATAAAAAAAGGACCCGAGGATCCAGCCTTGAGTTTCTGCATCCCACTGGTACTTTTTACCCTATAAAAATAGGAGGCAAAAAACAATCCTTTAAGACCTTCACTAAATAGCTTCTGTCTCCTTCTGGCATGCAAGTACCTATAAATGAAATTCTGAACAACAGTATTGGACTATGCCATCTTTCTAGGGGGTGGGTAGGTCATCAAAATACAGACAAGTTGCTTCTACAAGTGGATGGAAAAGAACTGAAAGTCATAAATTTTTGAAAGAGCTTGAAATTTTATGAACTAGACTCTAGGATGAGCTGTGGAGGCTTTGTATTAACTCCAACCAAGAAGCCGCAAGAAACAGCCGTAAGCCTAATCCAGAAACCTGTTAAACAAGATACTGTAGCGCTTGAGCCAACCTTTGGAGTCAGGCATGGGTTTGAGCCCAGCTCTATTAGTTACTGGATGTGTGACCTGGGAAGATTAAATACATAAAAAAAGTCCCGATACACAGTAAGTGTTCACGTAATGTTGGATGTCAGAATGCACAAATATAGGTAGTTAATATCTCCCCTTTTCAGACCAAGTAATTGAACATGCACATGAAATAATACAAGAGTAAGAATTTAAAACAAGCTATAAACTTCCTGTTTTTCAATTAACAGCAGCAGTAGTAAAGAACTAATGATGACTTAGTGACGGATGTGAATATCTGACATCTTTAATGCATGTAGCTGTACAATTGAGCCACTGTGTTGGGATTTTTTTTCCACTGCCCATAAAGGCAGATCAAGATAAGTTGCTAGGTCAACAAATACACTTAACAAAGGGGGCAATACAAGGCAAACCTATAATTATCCCTGTGTAGGAGACCAATCTGCAGCTTATATGTGGAATTCCAGACTTCCTGAATGACCAGTACTGTCCCTGCAGGTCACAAGTTGAAGTGGAGAAAGCAGATGATGTACACCCAAACATGTCACTCAGCAACATTATTAAAGTCAAATATAAATTTTTGTTGTCATTATTTTGTATGGATGCTTGTTTGGGGAGCCACCCTCTCTGCTAATTAAATACTCATGTTTGTATACCACAGGGGAGACTCACCAAAGTGCCATCTGGCTCCTCTGGGAGCACAGGAAATGGACAAAAGCACACTCACTAGTCTTTTCTCCCTGTTGTGTCTCCTTGTATGACAAGCAGAGTATATATTTCAAGTGTATAAAACTCAATTCAAACGATGAACACACACTTTATCAGCTCCACAATAACACAAGGGAAGCTAAATGACTTAAGCTTAAGTTGGATCTGTATAGATTTTGGAAAAGAATTTCCTTAGAGATTGACCAATTCTTATTTTTCATCCTTTAGCTGAGATCACCTACACTCTCCTGTAATAGTAACTCTATGTGTGACACAGCTCTTACAAGTCCTACTGAAACTATTTAGCAACATTTCAAACAATCCAATTTTCTGATAATGCCAAACAAGGTTTCACAAATCCTCTTCAAGGATGGTAAACTAGTGAGAAAATTGAAGAACTGCTGTTGGAACCAACCATGCTGTATTCTAGCACAGCAGCAGTAGTTCTAGTTGTAAGTTTTTGTTCAACCAGTTGAACAACATAAAAAGGAACTGATTGGAAGTACACATAAAGCAGTGTTTGCGGCTTTTGTAGGATGAAGAAAGAAGACCATCTAGGATTTTAAGACCTGTAAGTATTTTAAGGTTAAAAAATACCACCTACCGTTTGGCTATGAGGGACCTTTACGGGAGCAGAATGCTCTGCACACTCCTTGGAAGTTCTATTATCTGCCAGAGTTGTATTTGAATCTACCATGTCCACTAATGCGACACTCAAATTCACACGTAATGCATAGAGAACGAAGAAACCAAAAAAGGCCAAAATTGCTAAATTGTAACGAGCAGAGCAGCACGCTGGAGCTGAAATAAAGATTGGAGGAAAACCTTAATTAAAAGGATACATTAGATGACACTGTCTAAATCATGAAAAACGTTAGTCTTTAAGAGGTACACAAATGAATAATCATGAATAATCTAACATTCTTAGATTAAACATATCTAAAAATATTTATCAAAGAGAATTGGCTCCCAGAGCAACTGTAATTTTGGTAAAAATCAGTCACATGAAAGCTGAACTGTAACCAGTTCACTAAAACAGCGATAATGACTTTATCAATTTTGCTAAAAAAAAAAAAAAAAAAAAAAATCCCTATTCCGGAGTCAAAATGTACCCTTAGTCCCAGTCAGTTGGTATGGGGATTTTAATGACATCACTATTTCTAAAAAAAACACCTAAAACATGGTGAGTAAGCCCTTGAGTATTTTCAAGGGCACAGCATATGTATGGGTTGGAAGCCAACTTGTCGTAAAGGTGGCATGGTAAAAACAATCCATTGCGAGATGAGGGCTTGAAAGCCCTCTGGACAGATTTCTTACCTTGAAGAGTATCCTCAGAGGCTGGGTTTAAATCGGAAGCCATGATTAATACCTAAAGGCTCTTCTAAACTAAGCACACTAAAGAATCCAGGTGCACACTTGCAGCATCTGCGACAGTTATTCAGTTGTTATCATGCTTAAAGAGCCCACAGTCAAAGAGAAATAAGTGAAGGTAGCACAATGATAAGAAAAACATAAGGGGGATGGCTGAATAGGTTGGAGGAACCAATGAAAGAAGGATTATGTGAGAGGAGGAGTTTGAGCCATTTTAAAATTTTAATTGTAGGCCTATGCACATTTTTTTTTTGTTTTATTGAGTTGCACAATTGAAGACAGATGGGAATTCAGAAAGCCAGCTAATTAGATGGCCTAACTCAGGGCCGTCTACCTTTAAGTTTGGCAAACATTTAGTGATAAATATCTATTAAAAGACGGGTACATCTATTTCCTTAGGCAATGATAAGTTAAAACCAAATATGTATATATGAAAATATTTTATTTGGCAATGACACATTAGTACTACATACATGCATGTGTTTCCTCCTACACAGGAATCCTGTTGTTTTCATTGACCTGATCTCCAACAAAAATACATTTTTCGGAGCACAGATGTCTTGGTACTGATTCAGATGGGTTGACCCAGACTAAACCACTAATGAATATGGCACAACTATACTTAGGCACACATCAATATACCAGGATCCAATTCACTTTTCTATTCTTTCTCTATGCAAGATTTGCGACTTTTAACAGATCATTTGTCAACTGGCATTCTTGAATCCTATTTTCAGGGGTATGACTATTAGAATTATGGCACACCAACATGGTTAAATTCAGTTCTGTGAGAACTGCATTTCCAAGACTCCAAGGACACTACCTCTGTGACTTGAATTTAGATGCTTGTGCTCTTTCTGTTCCAGCCAAATGGGCATCTAATCAGTTAAGGACAGTTTGGCTTCTGTAAGGCATGTTCTGTAGGAGAAAACATTTTTCATCATCATTCTCTCATGCAATATTTGTAATATGCGAAGTCTGAATGTGGGCTGAGGAATTGTAATCTTGCCAACTCTGGGCGACTAAAATGTATTACTTTGAAAATTTTGATGCAAAAAGTTCATATTCATGTATCATGTCTGCATTGACCATGCACTATTTAAAATGTTGATTATCTACTCCAGCAAAGAAATGACAGGATGTGATTTATGGTTTAAAGAGCTTATACAAGTGCCGCACGAAGGCTGCTAAGGCAAGTGTGATGAGGTGTGGGGGAAGTAGATTCAGAGAGACCATTTAAGGTTGCTGTTATAGTTTTCCAGGTGTAAGGTGAAGATGTTTTAAACTAGGCACAAAGCAGGAGGCAATGGAGAGAAATGGGCAGATCTGACATAAGTTAAAAGGTAGAATTACCAGGGTTTGCCTAAGTGTTAGAGGTGGGAATAAGTGAGAGGGAGGGCTATCAGTAATTTCCTTACCCTAAGCAACTTTATTTTACGTTATTCTGACTTGGTACATTATTTTTTTTTTTCTTCATTCTATCCTCATTTGCAGTTGCCTGCTTTTACTGTATGCTACTAGTTTCCCCTCAGGTGATGCTTTGGATTATGATATATCTTTTTTTTTTTTATATTTATTTGAAAGGCAGAGTTAGAGAGAGAGAGGTATCTTCCATCTGAATGTTCACTTTCGAAATGGCTGCAATGACACAATGACTGGAGCTGCGTGGATCTGGAGCCAGGAGCCAGGAGCTTCTGGGTCACCCACATGGGTGCAGGGGCCTAAGCACTTGGGCCATCCTCTGTTGCCCTCCCAGGCCATTAGCAGGGAGCTAGATTAGAAGTGGAGCAGCAGGACACAAACTGGTACCAATATGGGATGCTGGTATCACAGGAGTTGGCTTTACCCGCTATGCTACAATGTGAGTGCCAAGTAAAATGATTTTAAATTACTAGTGATATTACTTGAAAATCTTATCTACAAGTAATGGACCAGACAATTTTAACTTTTGGGGGTGCAACCAATAGTCAGAAAATAAAAAGCACAGACATCATATGATACATATATAGCTGATATTTTAAAAATATTAAAAATAAATGGCTATTAGCTTTATAAAAATGGTTGCTGGTTAGAGGGGGTGGTATTGTGGCACAGTGGGTTAAGCCACTGCCTGCCACCCTGGCATCCCATATCAGCACCAGTTCCAGTCCTGGCTGCTCTGATCCTGATTCAGCTCCCTGTTAATGTATCTGAGAAAGCAGTGGAATATGGCCCTCGTACTTGGGTCCCTGCCACCCATGTGGGAGGCCCAGATGGAGCTCTAGTCTCCTAGCTTCAGCCTGGCCTAGCCTGAGCTGTTGCAGCAATTTAGGGAGTGAAGCAGCAGAAGGAAAATCTCACTCTCTCATTCTGTCACTCTGCCTTTCAAATAAATAAATAAATAAATAGAATAAAAGAGAGATGATTTTTGGTTATAGATATATTCAGACAGGAAAGCTACATTTCAGGAAAGTAGGGTGGTAGAGCAACATGTGCCCATAAATTTGGGTAAGTCTTGAAATTGATCCAACAAAAGCAAGCTTGCATGACAAAGAGAAAGAACATCCACTGAGCACCCACCACGCTGAAATTGAGTTCAAAGCAAAATCATGCCAGCATAACGAACAGAGCACCCATCAAAACAAACATCAACTTCTGAAATGCGGCTCACACTTAGGAAGGTGGAGTGGGTGCAGCTGAAGAGGGTGTACCTGAAAGAACACAGGCTAATTTAGGGTGAAGCAGACCTGTAAATGCATCTCAGTTCTGATTGTCACTGGCTGTGGTCTCTGTAGGAGTTATTTAATAGTTTCCATCCTTGGGTTTCTCAGCTCCAAAATAAGGAAACTACCAACCACCTCAGTGAGCTGTGTGGGAATTAAACAAAATAACCATAGGCACACAGTAAAAATGAGTTCCTTTATTTATTTATTTATTTTTTACCCTGGAGGAAGTTATGCCAAAAGAGAAAATACTGTGTACATAGAGATGGCAAGGGGCAAATGAGGTATATGAATATGCTTGCAGGTGGGGCCCGGTCAGGGAAATCCTTAGGAGAAAGCGTATTTGATGAGTCTTCACAGTGAACAGGAAATCACCAGGCTGGTGAGAAGTGGGAGAATAATGGGAACAAAGGCAGCAGCATGTACAGAGGGAGGGACATGAGAAAGGAAGGCGCAGGGAGAGGAAATCCCAAGTGATCCGAGGTGGGTGGACTACATGGACTGTGTGCAATGGCAATTCTAAGAACTAAGACAATTGAGTGGGATGGCAGGTACTGAGTTTAAAAACATAAGATAATAATGTTTATTGAGTACTTACTCTATGCTTGGTACCAGTCTAAGTGTTTTGCCTGTTTTAGGGTTATAATTATTACCTGGTTGGTGGATGTAAAATACTCAGAACACTGCTTACTACACAGTAAGCCTTCAGTAGCTATGAACTGTTGATAGTATTGTGGCTTTTTCTGGATATTAGGAATTGAGGTTGTTAGGAACTGAGGTTATTTCTCATTTGTGAGACATCGGGATTTGTGTGACACGTGGTTTCCAGGAAAGGATACAGGATTGCCGAGCGGGTGGACACCCACCCGGAATGGGTGGAGCGCTGTGCCCTGGAGTGTAACTTCAAGCACTGCACGTCTGTGGGTGCTGAGAAAGCAGGGGGTGATGAGATGGAGGTAATGACAAAGACAAGGGCAGATGACTGCAGACTCCTGGAAAGAAAAGGAAGCGTCGGGCTTTGATTCTGACCCAAGACGACAGTTCTATCCTGTTCACTGTTGTGTCTGCAGTGCCTAGAGGAGGGCCTGGAGAACTGGGATATACTTTTGTGGCTTCAAAGTACAGAGGTGTCTCCTAACAGAAGCACACAATCCCACCTATGAAGTCCTCTTGACAGCAGATCAGACAGAATCAGCTGGTCAGACCTCGAGACCTACCAATTACAAATCTACAGTCAACACAGGGAACAGAAGAAAATATGCTATATATATGACAACACAGGAAGATAAATTATAAGAAAAAAGAGTGTGGGGAGGGAACTACAGATTAAAAGAGACTTAAGAAACATTTTGATTATTTAGAAGACATTATTGAGATCCTGATAGGAACAAAGCATAGAAAATTATGATATAATTAGGGAAATATGAACATTTATTAGGTATTCAATAAGAATTACTTTTATTTCTTATGGTAATAGTACTAGAGGTTTTTTTTGTTTTGTTTTGTTTTGTTTTGTTTTGTTTTTTGACAGGCAGAGTGGACAGTGAGATAGAGAGACAGAGAGAAAGGTCTTCCTTTGCCATTGGTTCACCCTCCAATGGCCGCCGCGGCCGGTGCACTGCGGCTGGCGCACCATGCTGATCTGATGGCAGGAGCCAGGTACTTCTCCTGGTCTCCCATGGGGTGCAGGGCCAAAGGACTTGGGCCATCCTCCACTGCCTTCCCGGGCCACAGCAGAGAGCTGGCCTGGAAGAGGGGCAACCGGGACAGAATCCAGCGCCCCGACCGGGACTAGAACCTGGTGTGCCGGCGCCGCAAGGCGGAGGATTAGGCTAGTGAGCCACGGCGCCAGCCTAGAGTTATTTTTAAAAAGTGTCCTGGTTGAGGCCAACGTTCTGGCATAGCAGATAAAGCTATCACCTGCAATGCTGGCATCCCATATGGGCACTAGTTCAAGTTCTAGCTGTTCCTCTTCCAATCCACTTCCTTGTTTATGTACCTGGGAAAGCAGTGGAAGAATGGCCCAAGTGCTTACGCTTCTGCACTCACGTGGGATACTGGGAAGAAGCTCTTGCTCTTAGCTCCTCGCTTTTAGCCTGGCCCAGCCCCGGCAGTTAATGCCATTTGGGGAGTGAGTCAGAGAGAATGAACCTTTCTCTCTGTCTATCTCTGTAACTCTGCCTTTCAAATAAATAAAACTCCCTAGCCAAGTGCTTGGGTTTGACTCCTGGCTCCATTTCTGATTCCAGCTGCCTGCTAAAGTACACCCTGGGAGGCAGCAGATATTGGCTCAAGTAACTTGTGTCCCTGCCACTCATGTGGCAGACTCAGAGTTCCAGGTATCCTGGTTTCAGCCTGCCCCACCCTTGGCTATTGTAGGTATCTGTGGTGCGAACCAGCAGATGAGCGATGTCTGTTTCTGTCTCTCTGCCTTTCAAATAAAGAAAACAACATTTTAAAAAGCATCCTTATCTTTTAGAGATACACACCAAAATATTTATGTATGAAATGACAATGGTATCTATAATTTGCTTCAAAATAATAATATATGAGCATAAGAATAAATGAAACAAGACTGGCCAAGTAGTAACTGTTTTACTGTTTAACATGGTTACATATGAGTTTACTATATCCTTTTATTTTTGTATATGTGTGAACTTTCCTATTAAAAAAAATCAAGGTGCAGGTGAAGTCAGAGAGAGTGAAAGTAGGGTAGTTACACAAGCAAGTATGAAGGATGCCTAGTTGTGGTTAAAGCAGTTGTGGGAGATGACACGGTACAAGGATGATCAAAGAAGGAAGGAAATCGTTAGACATGTAGGAGTCCGGAGAACTGAGGGAACAGTGTTGGCTAAGTCACCATGGGTAATGGTAGCAGCTGGAGGGGAGAAGACAAAGGTGAATCAAGTGGCAAAGCCTGTGATGAATGAAGCAAAAGGTGAAGTGGGTGGTTGAGAGCAACCAAGTCGTGGAAAGGGAGCCTGGCCTACGGGCAAGAGTCATCAACCTCATCCATTAGTGTGACACATGAAAAACAAGCAGTCATCCTTGAGAGAGCAGTGGGGAGTGCCAGTGTATACCTAGGACACCGAGTTCTGATGAGCAAGGAAGTGCAGGCAGCAAGGCAAGGCTGGTGAAAATCTGAGGATGTCTGAGCATTTACTCATCGTGGAAGGGAGAGGCAGTGGGGAGGGATGGGCCTGGGCCAGTCATCTCAGAATCCTGAGTAGCGGATTGTTTCCAGGACCCTTAGTAGAAACACTCATGTCTTTTATGTAAAAATGGCTTCGTATTTGCATCCAACCTGCACATACTCTTCCGTGTACTCTAAATCATCTCTAGGTGACTTAAAATCCTGAATACAATTAGAGTGCTACATAAATAGCTGTCAATGCATAGGCAATAATGGCAAGAAGAGTCTGTACACATTCATTACAGGTGCAATTGTCAACCAGCATAGGCCTAACTACATAGTACAAGTCAGCAACAATACACGTTTTTTTCCGGATATTTTCAATCTGTAGCTACTGAGAGGGTCACAGGTACAGAGTGATGAGGGACTGAAGACAAGGCCTATAATCTATGTCTAGATGTATGCTCAATACAAAGATGACGATCTTCTGTACAGCAGGGTGTCTACTGGAGAAAGCGAGCCCCATTAGAAAGGGTATTGTGGCTGGCGCCACGGCTCACTAGGCTAATCCTCTGCCTGCGGCGCCGGCACCCCTGGTTCTAGTCCCGGTCGGGGCACTGGATTCTGTCCCGGTTGCTCCTCTTCCAGTCCAGCTCTCTGTTGTGGCCCGGGAAGGCAGTGGAGGATGGCCCAGGTCCTTGGGCCCTGCACCCGCATGGGAGACCAGGAGGAAGCACCCGGCTCCTGGCTTCAGATAGGCACAGCGCGCCGGCCACAACACACTGGCTGTAGCGGCCATTGGGGGGTGAACCAACAGCAAAGGAAGACCTTTCTCTCTGTCTCTCTCTCTCACTGTCTAACTCTGTCTGTCAAAAACAAAAACAAAAACAAAGGGCATTGCATTAAAAAAAGATTGCCTATTTAAAATTGATAAAATAAGTCTCGCTTTTAAAAAAGGGCAATTTTAAATACGGTAGTTGACTAGTCTTATTCTGCCTATGGGTGATCAATTCCTGATAAATCCTATGTATTCTTAGCTCCCAAGCTAATGTCTGTTACAATGGACCCAGATACTTCAATACTAACAGAGACTATCACACATGACCCAAGGCCATTTTCCTTCATTTTGTAACACAGTTGTTCTCAAGGCCAGTGCTGTGGCATAGTGGGTAAAGCCTCTGCCTGCAGTGCTGGCATCGCACATGGGAGGCAGTTCGAATCCTGGCTGCTCCACTTCTGATCCAGCTCTCTGCAATGGCTTGGGAAAGCAGTAGAAGATGGCCCAAGTCCTTGGGTCCTTGTACCCATGTAGGAGACCCAGAAGAAGCTCCTGGCTCCTGGCTTTGGAGCTGCCCAGCTCCAGCCATTGTGGCCATTTGGGGAATAAACCAGTGATAGAAGATGCCTCTCTCTCTCTCTTTCTCTCTCTCTCTCTCCACCTTTGTCTCTCTGTAGCTCTGCCTTTCAAATAAATAAATAAATCTTCAAAAAAAAAAAAGTTGCTCTCTACCATCACTCTATACTCCACAGTTACTTGTCTGTGAAACCCAATGCTTTTAACTCAACATTGAATGTAAATTCCCAAAATAAAAGTGAGAGAGAGAGAGAGAGAGAGAAAAGAAACAAAGTATAGGATGTATGAGATTATCATAATTATAAGCTAGAAAATAGAAATTTCAATATGGTGACAATGACTGATGGGCCCTTATTTTTTTGGTGCCAGTTCTCTGAGGAATGCAAACTCCAAATGGTCTCACTGTTCCTGATAGTAACAGCAGCTTATGCTAACTCTGTGCAAAACTCTTCTAAGCACTTCTTATATTAGCTCACTTAATCATAACAATAATCCTGTAATCAGATATATTATTTTCCTGATTTACCACACACACACAAAAAGGCACAGAGAAGTTAGGTAACATGCTAAAGTTCACACAGCTAGTTAGTGGAGTTGAGACTGGCATCTAGGCACTCAACTCTAATCTATACTCTGTCTATATACATACAGAAATGTCCTAGAAGCCTGTGGGGAGCAACTCGGACTATACTGTTACTGGAATTAAGACTTATTCTATGCATCTGCTCTCCCACTGTGGGGAGCAACTCGGACTATATTGTTACTGGAATTAAGACTTATTCTATGCATCTGCTCTCCCACAATATGGCGCTGGGAGAGAAGAAAGAGGCTTCTACACAGCTGCCTCCAGTTCAACCAAGGAACTGTAGGACTTGCTCCTGATTGGAGGAGAGCAGCGTACTCGGCGTGTGGGCAGCCGAGTTAGGATTGGCGGAGGAGGACTATAAAGGAGGAGAGAGACGGCATGCACCAGAAACACCTATGGGGAACATCTATGGGGAACATCTAGCTGAAGGAACACCTGTGCAGCCCCCCAGAGAACCGGCCGGCGGTGTGCTGCTCCCCTGCGGAAGTGGGGAATGTGGCCAGGGGGAACTGCCCTTCCACGGAGGTGGAAGGGACAGTAGCCAACCCGGGAAGAACCAGCAGCAAACCCGGGAAGGGCCGAGCAGACGAAAGAACAGCGCAGGGTCCTGTGTCGTTCCTCCACGAAGATGGGGAGCGACAAAGCCCTGAAGCTGATTTCTCCTAGCATGAATAACATTGCTACAAGGTATTTTGAATCAGTACAGATGATCAATCAATAATCAATACAAGGGATAGCTCATTTATACAAAAGCAAACCTCCAGTTGGTCAAACGTGCTATGAATGAAGAATTGTTTTATGTGTGAGAGGGAAAGCTTTTCTCCTCCTTGCTTAATTTCCTCTTTCCCTCCTGTCTAAATCAGGCAGAAAAACTTTCAGATGTCCTGTTGTTTCTCATGGAGCTGCCCTTCTCCCATCATTCTAGTGGGCATCTTTGAATTCTGTGGAGTTCAGTGGAAGCAAATGCTTAGGAAGAAAATCATAGGCCTGTTACTGAGAATCTTGTTATATCCAACTCAGAAGTATTAATTCTTAAAACTTTTATTTATTTGAGAAGCAGAGAGTCGGAGAATTGTTCCATCCGCTGGTTCACTCCCTAAATGTCTGGCTAGGCTAAGTAGAAGACAGGAGCCCTAAACCTAATCCAGGCCTCCCTTCTGAGTAGCAGAAACTCAACTATTTGGGCCATCACTGCTGCCTCCCAAGGCATACATTAGCAGGAAGCTGGAATTGGAAGTGGACCTGGGACTCAAATCCAGGCATTTACACATGTGATACTGGTGTCCCAAGCTGCATCTTAAAGCCCTGTACCAACAATCTGCCCCAGAGATAATTCTTAACACTGAAGACACAGCCCAGTTTTACCCCTCATAATAAAGAAACATTGTTTATCATTTAAAACCATATCTATTCCCTTACTCATGCTGGGGTAGGGAACTTTCAAATTTGGGAAGGATCAAGTAAAAATGGTAAGCTATTTTGCAAACAGGGATTTACTGACTATAACCAAATGTGGCAGAGTTGTGTGCTGAGGACGAACAATGGGACTAACGAGCAGGCCTCCGAGGCCGGTCCTTAATTCCCACCACTATGTGCGACTGTCTGCACCTCACCCCCTCTAGCCCTCAGCTGCCTGCACATACAGGTAAATGTCGCTCCACCAGGAGCCTTTTTACCGTCATAAAATTTTATGACTATAACATCTTTGTCAGCACTTCTCTTAAAAGCAAAACTATATACGTAGGTATAGATAAAGTACAGCTAATTTCATACCGGTTTGTTCCAGAAACAAACATAAAAGCTAAATAGAATACATCTAAACCTATGGAAAGGAAAGTTGGACTACTAAACATTGGCTCCTTCTGGTACCAAAACTTTTCAAAAAGTCATTCTGGATAGAAAATTTTTCTTTATTAAATACACATACACCCTTTCTTACATGTGCCAACTGAATATATAAAACATTTATATTTAATATTTCAAAAGATTTCTAAGGGTTACTCTGTTTCCCCTATTAGATCACACATGGTAGATACCATTGCTAAAGTCAGGAGAGGGGACACCACTGGGAGGCACGCAGGTTGCTCCTGGCAGCTTCCAGAAGGTTGTTAAACCATCTTTCTCTTCTCTCCTCTTTTCCTTAGTGCTCTTCTCTTCTCCTGCTCACAATATCCCAGGCATATGGCTGAACATGAAATATTACTGATTAATACAATATCCTGGGCTGGCACCGCGGCTCACTAGGCTAATCCTCTGCCTTGTGGCGCCAGCACACCGGGTTCTAGTCCCGGTCGGGGCGCCGGATTCTGTCCCGGTTGCCCCTCTTCCAGGTCAGCTCTCTGCTGTGGCCAGGGAGTGCAGTGGAGGATGGCCCAAGTGCTTGGGCCCTGCACCCGATGGGAGACAAGGAGAAGTACCTGGCTCCTGGCTTCAGATCAGCACGGCGCGCCGGCTGCAGTGCGCCAGCCGCGGCAGCCATTGGAGGATGAACCAATGGCAAAGGAAGACCTTTCTCTCTCTCTCTCTCTCTCACTGTCCACTCTGCCTGTCAAAAAACAAAAACAAAAACAATATCCTGGAACTGCACACTCCTCTTCAATAACGTATCCATCATACTTAAACAGTAAAACTCATGTGTTGCTGATATTTTTACTTCATTTGCTTCTCAGTGTCTATGTAAAGAGTGAAAATAAGGGGGTGAGCATTTAGCCTAGCAGTTAAGAGGCCAGGTAAGATACTAGTTAAAATGCTAGTTAAGATGCTAGTTAAGACCCTTGTGACCCATATCACACTGCCTGGGTTGAATTCCTGGCTCCAGTTCTTGATTCTGTATCTTCCTGCTAATGTGGCTGCTGGGTGATGGTTCAAGTAATTGGGTTTCTGCACCCTCATGGTAGATCTGGATTGTATTGTTAGCTGTTACTTTTGGCTAGGGCATCTGGGGGGCTGAACCAGCAGATGGGAGCTCTCTCTGTCTCTCAAATTGAAAGAAAAAAAAAAGGAAAAGAGTAAAAAGAAGAAGGAAAGTGGCTATAATGAGGGCAGCCTCAAGCCAGCAACAGCAGGGCTAAGATCATTAGATCTATTTTATTTTATTTTGTTAAGGATTATTTATTTATTTATTTGAAAGTCAGAGTGATACAGAGAGAGGAGAGGCAGAGAGAGAGAGGTCTTCCATCCGCTGGTTCACTCCGCAGTTGGCTGCAATGGCTGGAGCTGCGCTGATCCGAAGCCAGGAGCCAGGAGCTTCTTCCAGGTCTCCCACACGCGTGCAGGGGCCCAAGGACTTGGGCCATCTTCCACTGCTTTCCCAGGCCATAGCAGAGAGCTGGATTGGAAGTGGAGCAGCCAGGACTCAAACCGGTGCCCATATGGGATGCCGGTGCTTCAGGCTAGGGTGTTAACCCGCTGTGTCAGAGCACTGGCCCCAGATCATTAGATCTATATACTTAACTCATCAATCAAGTAGGAACTCTTTTTAAAAGTAGTACTATGAGGTATTTAAAAAATTGTTTCATCATCTTTATTGAAATATAATTTACATGACAAATGTATACATTTGTTCATTGCACTCATGATCAAAATGTAGAACTTTTCTATTACTCCTACCACTCCCCTGCCCCTAAAATACCCCAGAGCTTCTGCAGTCAACTTCCTGCTGCCCATAGTTTCCAGGCAATTACTGACCTGCTTTCTGTCCGGTGCCCTGACTGGGACTAGAACCCGGGGTGCCGGCACCGCAGGTGGATTAGCTCAGTGAGCCGCGGCGCTGGCCAGAGCTCTAACACTATTTAAAAGCCACAGGAAAAAAAGGTTAGCTTATGGTACTAAGTCCATACTCCAGGTAAAACATCACTTCTGTATAGTATTTAACTTCGATTAAAATAATCTCTCAGATGCCTGATGAAGCCATATCATTGCCACCTTTACTGTCACCATCCGGTAAGCTTAGAAACAAAAAGACAACACAGAAAAAGACACAAAAAGGCAAATTTCCAATTCAACTCTTTGTCACACACATATCTTTGAAACTATCGAATGCTCGCTAACTGAACTGCTCTTTAGGTTTTCATTACTTTTAAAGAAGCTATGTTAGAAAAGTGTCAAAGAGCAAAATATTTTCATTTCCCCAAATTCAAGGAAGATGCTTTGTAAAGTAATTCCTTTTCTATTCGTTGCAAGATCTTTGGCAAATTACCTTAGAGCTCCCTACATAACATATCTTGTGGAAAAATCAGAATGTTTCTTAAACTGTGGACTGCTAGCTGGAAAAAAATTGAAACGTCAGCAGCATTTTTTGTCTCTCTGCACAATGTCAAGATATTCGCGGGGTTATGCAATAAATGCCCTCTGCATACTCACAAATGTTAGCCACCGTCTTTTTTGGTCTCTCCTTCACGCCCAGATCACATGCTGGCTGATATCCCTCTGTGGAAACCTGGCTGTGATAGGGGAGGAGAGCCAGCGGCTCTCCCTGGTCCTTGGTCCACTGATTTGCAGGACTCCCCCCCAGGTCGCTCCTACTCATACCCGGGGTCCTCCGCTCAGCCCTTTGCCCATTAATTTGAAGGCTCTCCTCCAGGTGGTTCTCCCACCGAGTCCCCATCACTGCACTACTGAAAACTAGGACCTCACGGCCTGAGGCACACAGCTGCTCTCTGTCCCGTCCCGCAGGGCTGCACCTGCCAAGGCACCTGCCAAGGCCACTCCTGAGCCCCCGGCCCAGCCTCGGCGTCTCCGCTTCGTAGTCCCCGCCCGCCCTACGAGGTTCCTCCTCGAATCCCCTAGGGCTTGGGCAGACCCAGCACGTTGGCGCAGGGTGTGGATCCTCTTGGCCACACCCTCCCCGGGACCGCCGCCCGTCCGAAGACCCTCAACAGCCCCACAGCTCACCGGCTTCGGCCTGCCGGGGGCCCTGCAGAAGCGGGGTGCTGTCCGTGCTCTCCTCGCCGTCGTTCAGGGTTTGGGCCCGAAGCGGGGCCCTCATGACGGCTCCGCTGAATCAATCTGCTCGCTACCGGGCAAAGAGGAACGCTGGGGTCCCTCAGCCGAAGCCCCCGGGCCTCACCGGCGGAGCGGGGCGGGACGAGTGCAGGTGCCGCCTCCCGGCTGGGTTAGGTCATCGTGGCCCCGCCCAGAGGCGGCCGCGCCGACTCCGCCCGCGCCGCCGCCATCTTAGGTTCGGGCAACTCCGGGGTGCGTGGGGCGGGGGTTCCGGTGCGGTGGGGAGTGGTCGGCATCTGCGCCAGCGGGGCTGCCGGGGTTCCTGGGACCGTCTGCCTCCGTGGCGCCCCCGTGTGAAGCGCGAGGGCCCGCCCTCCGGAAGAATGAGACAGTTTCGGTGGAACTCCGGGCGTGTGTTTGACGCCCAGCTGTCGGGAGAAAATTGCCATGACTGTTAACAACCTTTGTGCGGTCCACCCTGCCACAGCATATCGTCCCCAAAGTAGCTTCTAAGGTGGAAAAACAGAAAATGGGACTATGTTGAGTCCTAGGATATTCCCGAATTGGTGGGTAAAAATAATCCAGTGTAGGCAGTTTCACGCGGCTCAGTCTGTGGAAGCCTCTGATGTCTTAGAGGGTCGGGATCTCTCTGAGTCTCACGCGGACAGGTTCTGCTAATGTTTGCTGCTCCTGAGAAAGAGGAACTAGGAAAATGTTACCAGGCTGTCTGGGCAGGCAGATCTGGTAGGCCGTGGTGGGTTAAACAAGGGCTTTCTGTGGAGATGGATGAAAACATGACACGTGGACAGGGAAACTCAAGGTCAGTGTTTTGGGAGAACAGGTAAGAGGTTAGGGAAGTTCACGTAGGAACCAAGGGAAAGGACGTTTACCCACAAAGTGGGATGAGAATTCCTGAAGGCATGCCTATAATTTCCAGATCAGTGGGTGCTGGGCAAGTTTTCCATCTAAAACAGCAAATCAAGTCTTGTTTCTGAGTTACTGAAATTACCACGTAGATTTTAAATTCTCTGAGGGTTGCAGAGAAATGCCACTCAAACCCGAGTATGCCTATAATCATCTGGTGGATCTCTTCAAAGGTATGCTCAGGTCCAGCAGGTCTGGGGCGATGGTTTGTTTTGTGTTAACCTGGAGGATGCTTTTGGTTGAGGTTAACATTCAGATAGGTAAAGTTTAGGTGAGACTGGTTACCCTCTGCGATGTGGGTGGGCCTCAATAGTTGAAGACCTGATCAGATCTCAGAGAGCAGCCCCCACGTCTCTGATAGAATTCTCCAGCTTTTGCCTTCCGACTGCACCTGAAGCCTGTGGGACAATACTGTATGAGCCAATACCTTATTCTCTCTTTGTCTCCAGTTAGTTCCACTTCTCTGAAAACTCTAGTACATCTGGGATGGGCCAGAGATTCTGTATTGCTAACAAGCTGTCAGGTGACCACACTTTGAATTGCACAGTCACAGAGGACTTGGACCAGGAAATAAAGACTTGTCAAGTCCAACACACTTGGAAGATTTCAAATCAGTGGAGTTTCTTTTAATTAAAAAATAAAATCATTTTAGAAGTTTTAGATTTACAGAGAAGTTGCAAAGACAGTACAGGGAATTCTCCATACTCCTTGTTTAGTTTGGTTGTTAAGATCTCACTTTTGGGGCCGTTTCTGTGGTGTAGCAGGTAAAGCCACCACCTGCAGTACTCGTATCCCATATGGGTGCTGGTTCAAGTCCCAGCTGTTCCACTTCTGATCCAGCTCTCTAGTACGACCTGGGAAAGCAGAAGATGGCTCAGGTTCTTGGGCCCCTGCACCTATGTGGGAGACCTGGAAGAAGCTCCAGGTTCCTGGCTTCAGATCAGCCCAACTCCATCCATTGAAGCCATTTGGGGAGTGAATCAGTGGATGGAAGATCTCTATTTCTCTCTGCCTCTGCCTTCCAAATAAATAAATAAATCTTTTTTTAAAAAAAGATCTCACTTTAATATGATAGTTTGTCACGATTGGTGAACAAATATTGATGGATTATTAATTAAATTTCACAGTATATTCAGTCTTGTTTTTACATAATATCCTTTCTGTCTGAGAGTCTACCCAAAATGCCACATTATGTTTTGTGATCTCAGACTTCCCTTGTTTTTGTGTCTCTTTATTTTTTTCATGAAAAATTTTTTTTGACAGGCAGAATTAGACAGTGAGAGAGAGAGAGAGACAGAGACAGAGAGAAGGTCTTCCTTTTTCTGTTGGTTCACCCCCCGAGTGGCCGCTACGGCTGGTGCATTGTGGCCGGCTCGCTGTGCCTATTCGAAGCCAGGAGCCAGGTGCTTCTCCTGGTCTCCCATGGGGTGCAGGGCCCAAGCACCTGGGCCATCCTCCACTGCACTCCCGGGCCACAGCAGAGAGCTGGCCTGAAAGAGGGGCAACCGGGACAGAATCTGGCGCCCCAACCGGGACTAGAACCTGGGGTGCCGGCGCTGCAGGTGGAGGATTAGCCTAGTGAGCCGTGGCGCCGGCCATGTTTTTGTGTCTCTTAACAGTTTTGTAAATTACTCTTAGGTTTTATAGAAAGTCTCTCAATTTGGATTTGTCTGATGTTTGTAGTTTTAAATTTTTAACACACATTTGAATTATACATATTTATGAAGTATCCTGTGATATTCTGATATGTATATTCTGTGTAATGTTCCACATAGGGTAAACATAGCTATCACTGCAAATGTTTATCATCTATTTTGCTGAAAACATTCAAAATCTCTCTTCCAGCTTTAAATACACACACACACACACACAATACATTATTGTTATCTGTAGTAACCCTACTGTATAGAATGTCAGAACTTCCCTTTCTTAACTAAACTTAATACATATTTTATTTATTTATTTGAAAGGCAGAGTTACAGAGGGAGAGACAGATTAACAGAGAGAGAGAGAGAGAATCTCCCATCTGCTGCTTCATTCCCTAGATGGTTACCACTGCTGGGGCTGGGCCAAGCTGAAGCCAGGAGCCAGGAGCTTCTTCCAGGTTTCCCATGTGGATGGCAAGGTCCCAAGCATCTGGGCCATGTGCTATTGCTTCTCCTAAGCCATTAGCAGGGAGCTGGATTGGAAGTGGAGCAGACGGGACTTACTGGCTGCCCAAATGGGATGCTGGTGTCACAGGCAACGGCTTTACCTGCTATGTCACAACACCGGCCCCAACTTAGTACCTGATAATCAGCCGTTTTCCATCTTTCCCTTCACCCTACTCCCACCACCATTACATCTTAAATTTTATGAGATCAATTTTTAAAATTCCACGTAAGAGGCCGGCGCCGCGGCTCAATAGGCTAATCCTCCACCTAGCGGCGCCGGCACACTGGGTTCTAGTCCTGGTCGGGACACCGGATTCTGTCCCGGTTGCCCCTCTTCCAGGCCAGCTCTCTGCTGTGGCCAGGGAGTGCAGTGGAGGATGGCCCAAGTGCTTGGGCCCTGCACCCCATGGGAGACCAGGAGAAGCACATGGCTCCTGGCTTCGGATCAGTGCGGTGCCAGCCGTGGCGGCCATTGGAGGGTGAACCAACGGCAAAAGGAAGACTTTTCTCTCTGTCTCTCTCTCTCTCACTGTCCACTCTGCCTGTCAAAAAAAAAAAAAAAAAATCCACATAAGAGAGATCATGCAATACTTATCTTTCTTTGCCTGACTTATTGTATGTAATATAGTGACTCCTTGTCACAAATGACATAGTTTTCTTATCATTAAGCTGGGGTTAGGATTTTTTTAGGGAATATCATAGAAGTAAAATGTGTAATTTCACAGGAATGTGCTGTCAATATAACTTATCACTGATGATTATCATTGGTAGATGTTAAGTGTTATCACATGCTTGATACAGTGTTTGTCAAGTTTTTCTACTGTAAAGTTACTCTTTTTTCCACTGTTTCCCTACTTTTCTTTTTAGCAGGAAGGCAGTGTATATAGCCTACACTTGAGAGATGAGGAGATGTGCCCCTCTACTTTGAGGGGCAGAATTCTTTTGTGTAGAGGATTTGTCTATTTCCCCCATTTGTTTATTCAATCATGTAGTATTTATTTTATACTTTGGCTATGATCCAACTCTGCATTATTACTTTTGTTGCTCAAATTGGTGATTGGGAGGTCTTTCAGTTGTCTCCTATGTCTCTTTTACATGCTTCCATTGTTGTGTTTTTTTGGGCAATACCTTACTTTCTGGTACAATAAGATATTCGAGGCTTTTTTTGTGTCTTCTTTTCCATTTCTCCTAGGCAGATGATAGAAGCCAAGAGTTGGGCATGGTGTACACTGTTTCCTACTGGAGTGTCGCTGACTCTAGGCCCAGAGGAAGTACTATTGTTTTTGTTTATTTCCTTCCCAAGACTATTTTTTTTAAAGTAAGATGATACTTTTTTCTTCTTTATCTGTAGCATTTACTGCCTGTTTGCACACTACTGTAGAAGATTGTTATGAATGTTATTTATTTTTTGGTTGGTAATTCCTTCCTTTATTGACACTTTAGACTATTATATTCCAATAGAATCTATATATGTAGTTTTAAATTTTGTAGTAGCCCTATTAAAAAAGTAAAAACCAGGCCGGCGCCGCGGCTCACTAGGCTAATCCTCCACCTAGCGGCGCCGGCACACCAGGTTCTAGTCCCGGTCGGGGCGCCGGATTCTGTCCCGGTTGCCCCTCTTCCAGGCCAGCCCTCTGCTGTGGCCCGGGAGTGCAGTGGAGGATGGCCCAGGTGCTTGGGCCCTGCACCCCATGGGAGACCAGGAAAAGCACCTGGCTCCTGGCTCCTGCCATTGGATCAGCGCGGTGCGCCAGCCGCAGCGCGCCGGCCGCAGCGGCCATTGGAGGGTGAACCAACGGCAAAAAGGAAGACCTTTCTCTCTGTCTCTCTCTCTCTCACTTGTCCACTCTGCCTGTCAAAAAAAAAAAAAAAAAAGTAAAAACCAGTTATTTTATAATTATGTATCACTTAACTCAATGAATCAAAAGTTACTAAGTCAGCATCTAGTCAATATGAAATTATTTGTGAGATATGCTCTTTTTTGGTGCTAAATCTTTGAAATTAGGTGTGCATTTTATACTTATAGCACGTATCCATAATCATTACACTGGGAAGATTGGGATAAAGAAAGGATAGTTTTATAGGGCCACACCTCCAATCCAACTCACTGCTGATGTATCTGGGAGGGCAGTGGAGGATGGCCCAGTGTGTGGGCCCCTGCACCCACATAGGAGGCGAGGAGGGGGCTCCTGACGCCTGGCTTTGGCCTGGCCCAGTGCCAGCCATTGTGGCCATTTGGGGAATAAACTAGTGGATGGAAGATCTCTCTCCCTCTCTCTCTCTCTTTCTCTCTCTCTTTCTCCACCTCTCTCCCTGTAACTCTGCCGTTCAAATAAATTAAATTAAAAAAAAATTCCACTGATCATTTTTCCCTTGTAATATTGTAACTTTTACGAGTATTAATAGAAATATTTATACAGAAAATGCTTTATGCAAAGGAGAAACATTAAAACAGTACCACACAAGCCAGCTTACCTATGTCAATGATCCAAGGCAATTGATTTAAGGTGGCATACTAAAATACCTAAAAAATGTTTTTGATAGGAAATATTCCATTAAATCTAAGATTTCTCTCCACTCCAACATGAAGTCATCTTCATGGACTTTATTGTTATTCCTCCAAAATGTGGAGGGATAATGATTCCGCTATCCCCTTAAAAAAAAAAGCTTCAGTGGTAGCTGATTGACTAGATCTTTACAATTTGTAATTTTGTGTCCCATTAATAGAAATTCTGACTGTGTACCCAATACATAGTATTTCGTTATAAATCTCCCTCTCTCACTCACACTTGCACTGTCAATAGTCAAAAGTACAAAGGATGAGAAAAGGTAGACACATTAATCGGTGATCTGATTTCTCCCTGGGTCATTTTGCACATTCTTTTGGGTGAATGCACTCCACTTTGGAGTCTAGCAGGTTAAATTTAAGTTCTTTGATATAGCCAGCACTGTAGCATAGAAGGTTAAGCCTCTGCTTGCAGTGCCGGCATCTTGTTTGGGCATGGGTTTGAATCCCTACCCTTCCACTTCTAATCCAGCTCCCTGCTAACACGCCTGGGAAAGGTAGAGGAAGATGGCCCAAGTGCCTGAGCCCCTGTTCCCACATGGAGACTTGGAAGAAACTCCTGGGTCTTGGCTTTGGCCTGGCATAGCCCAGCCATTGTGGCCTTTTGGGGAGTGAATGAGCGGATGGAAGATCTCTTTCTCTCTCTCCGTATTTCTGCCTTTCAATAAATAAATAAATAAATAAACCCTAAAAAGAAATTCTTTGATATGGATCACAAGCCCTTACAAACTGGCCCCAGGTTACATTTCCAGTCTCTCACCATTCGTGCCACTTGCTGTATACTTTATTCATTGTTCATATTGAACATTATACATCTGATTTTTTTGCTTTTATTGTTCCCCCAACATATTTGTTTATTTTGTGTATGGTGAGTTTTTATTTGTTGAGGCTAAAATGTCTCCTTCTATTTTATGATTCCTCTTGAATCTCTACTTGTGCTCTTATACATAAAATGCATATTTTTGTTAAAGCACATTGAATTAGGGTTACTTATGACAGTTGGATAGTGTGTGGCTTATTCATGATAGCAAGAACCTTGACTCATCTCTGGATACACAACAAGTTTTTGTGGAGTATACTGTGTTCAAAGCACTGTCCTGGTTGCTAAAAGAATATACAAGATGTATAAACATGATTTCTGCCTTCAAAGAACTAAGAAGTGAAATTTAACTTGAAGAAAATACTTCTTAATATCATTCAAAGGAAATAATCGATTATGAAGGTCAGGGGATATGTTTTATTTCTGTTTTCTACTGAGCAAGTGTTATATGATTAATGTGCTCCAGAGGAAGAATGATATTTTTAGGAAGAAGTTTGAAAAAAGGATAGTCTGAACATGCATTTCCATATCCCATTTCTTCTTCTTCTTTTTCTTTAATTTAAAGATTTTATGTATTTATTTGAGAGGCAGAGACAGAGAGAAATGTCTTTCATTTGCTGGTTCACTCCCCAAATGGCTGCAATGGCTGGAACTGGGCCGATCTGAAGCCAGGAGCCAGGAGCTTCTTCTGGGTCTCCCACATGGGTGCGGGGGCCCAAGCATTTGGACTATCTTCCACAGCTTTCCTAGGCTATAGGCAGAGAGCTGGATCTGAACTGGAGCAGGTAGGACTCGAAATGGTGCCCATATGGGATGCCAGCACTGGCTTAGCCTACTATGCCACAGAGCTGGCGTCTTTATCCCATTTCTTCTAAGCAGTTCTAGTGTTAGGTGTCCTTAGGAAGTGACCAAAATATAAGCAAAGTAAGATAGGTAAATGTATATAGTCTTCTGTCATGTTTGTATGATAGAAGATGTTCATTGTTTTCACAGTAGAGATTGAGTTTTCTCAGTGCTTTACGACTTAGCAGTTGGGCAATTCTTCTGACACAGATGTCTTGTTACAACCATTTTAAAGAGGGGAACTAGGGGACAGTGTGGCATTGTGGGTTTAGCTGCCTATAGACACCAGTTTGAGTCTCAGCTCCTCCACTTCTTCTTGTTCTTTTTTTTTTTTTTTTAAGATTTTATTTATTTATTTGAGAGGTAGAGTTACAGACAGTGACAGGGGGAGACAGAGAGAAAGGTCTTTCTTCTGTTGGTTCACTCCCCAGATGGCTGCAACGGCCAGAGCTGTGCCGATCCTAAGCCAGGAGCCAGGAGCTTCTTCCAGGTCTTCCATGCGGGCGCAGGGACCCAAGAACTTGAGCCATCCCCTACTGCTTTCCCAGGCCATAGCAGAGAGTTGGATGGGAAGAGGGGCAGTTGGGACTAGAAGTGGCACCCATATGGGTGCCAGTGCTATAGGCGAAGGATTAACCTATTGCACCATGGCACTGGCCCTGCTACTCCACTTCTGATCCAGCTCTCTGCTAGTGTACCTGGGAAAGCAATGGAAGATGGCGCATGTGCTTGGACCCTCGCTACTCATGTTGGAGAGCTGGCCCTTTGAGGAGTGAACCAGAGATGGAAGATCTCTCTTTATCTCTCCCTTTCAGATAAATACGTATATTTTTTTAAAAAGACGGGCCACTAATAGATGGCAATTGAGGGAAGTAATTTACTCAATGTCAGTGAGAGTCACTCTTACAATTTTGATTTCTTGCCTTTCCTGGTATTCAAATCCTATAATGGTGCTTCTTCATACTTCCCTTAATTTTTATACACCTTGTATGTCACCTTTGCATCTTAAAACTTTTGAGCATAATTGCACTTAGACCTACTGATTACAAATTTTATAGCGTTTCCCTTGTCAATTTCCTTTCCCTGAATAGCTGAAAAACTAGCCATGTTAAACAAAATAAAAAAAGACACAAGTAGGGTTGTTTCTGTGAAAAACCTGAAAGAGACTACTATCTAAAATTGAAACACACTGAAAAAGATAAGAAGATATGTCTCTTCAACTGTTTTTCTCCTCAGCTTCAGGGAGTTTAAATTTTGCAAAAGTCATAAAACATCAGTGAAACATAGCAAATCAATGTAGAAAATCACAACAGAAGTACAAAAACAGAACAACCTTAAAATGAGCTGAAAGTGCGTGTGAAGCAACTTAAACTTGAATGACTCAGGCAGATTAGAAGATTATGGCTCTGCTGTCTTCTAAGAAATATGCAGAACCACAGTGCTTAGCCCTCTCTGGTAACTGTTTTTGTTCAGAATTCTTTGCACATTGACATTAATATTTTCTGACTAATTACAGACCCAGTAGCTCAGAAACAGTTTGTTGCTATTTTATAACAGGAAAGAAAACATGAAATCAATGAATTAAAAATGATATTGAAGTATAATTGCTATACAAAACTGTACATATTTATTGTGTACAATTTGAATTTAGACAATGCCTGTATTCATGACCTCATCACCAATTTCAAGGTCATAGACATGTGCTATTATTTCCAGAAATTTTCTTGTGATTCTTTTCTTTTTTGCTTGTCTTTTTGTTGTGATAACCCTTAACACGAGATCTACCCTCTTAACTTATTTATTTAAGAGGCAGATGGAGAGAGGGAAAGAGGGAGACAGACAGGGAGAGTGAGAGAGAGATACACAGAGAAAGAGTTCACATCTGCTGGTTCACTCCCCAAATGCCTACAATAGCTGGAGCGAGGCTGGGACTGAACCCAGGAGCTGGGAACTTAATCCAGAACTCCCACATGGATTACAGAAACCGAATCACTAGAGCCATTACTGCTCCTTCCAGGACCTGCCGCAGAAAACTGGAGTCAGACTGGAGGGTAGGCATGGAACCCAGGCACTCTGATGTGGGACAATGGTGTCTTAACCAATATCTGAACTGCTAGGCTAAACATCTATCCCCACCCTTTAAACTTTTCAAGTGAACAGTATTATTTACAGTCCACTATTATTCACTAAGCAGATCTCTAGAATGTATTCATCTTGCATAACTGACATTTTTACTAATTGAATAACTTTCCACTTTACTCTTCCTGCAACCGCTGGCAACTTCCTTTCTAGTCTCTGCTTCTGTGATGCTTTGGAAGGTGCTGCATGTAACTGGAATTGTGTGGTATTTGTTCTGAGACGGGATGATTTCACTAAGCATACTATCCTCCAACCTCAGCCAGGTTATTAATTTTTGTAAGATTTATTTTATTTATTTGAAAGACAGAGTTACAGAGAGAGATAGAAATACAGAGAGAGAGAGGTCTGGTTCACTCCCCAAATTGGCACAATGGCTGGAGTTGAGCTGATCTGAAGGCAGGAGCTAGGAGCTTCTTCTGGGTCTTTCACATAGGTGTAGGGGCCCAAGGATTTGGGCCGTCCTCTGCTGCTTTCCCAGATGCATTAGTGGGGACACTGGTGTTGCAGGCGACAGCTTAACCCACTGCACCACAGTGCTGGGCCCAGGTAATTCTAGTTTTGATATTTTGAGGAAACTCCATGTTGCTTCACATACGGACTGCATCATTTTATCTTCTCATCAACAGTGTTTCTCATCAACAGGGTTTCCTTTTCTTCACATCCTTGTCAACACCTGCTAACTTTTGTCTTTTTGATTATAGTCATTTTATCAGATATGAATGATATCTCATTTTAAATTATTCATTATTTGTTTATTTGACATTCACACACACACAGAGGGAGGGAGAGAGAGAGCTATTTCCTGTTTGCTGGTTCATTCACCAAATGCATGCAGTGGTTGGAACTGGGCTGCAATAGAAGCTGGTAGCCAGGAATTCAATCTAGGTCTCTGATGTGGGTGGCAGGAGCCCAGTCACTTGAGCTGTCACTGCTGCCCTCCAAGATCTGCATGAGCAGGAAGCTGGAGTCAGGAGCCAGAGTTGACAATCAAACCAGGCCACTGATGTGAGACATGGACATCTTACCAATAAGGCCTAATGCTTGCCCTACATTTTGGATTTGATTTGCATTTCTCTGATGATTAGTGATGTTGAGTACTTTTTTGTATACCTGTTGGCCATTTATATGCCTTCTTTAGAGAAAAGTCTATTTGTATCCTTCGCTCATTTAAACATTGGCTTTTTGGTTTTCTTGCTACTGAATTGTCTTTTCC
Source organism: Oryctolagus cuniculus (assembly GCF_051225735.1). NCBI lineage: Eukaryota > Metazoa > Chordata > Mammalia > Lagomorpha > Leporidae > Oryctolagus > Oryctolagus cuniculus. The sequence goes on along the minus strand of NC_142871.1, from coordinate 98,753,844 downwards.
TTGTATTATTTTGTGTATCAGCCCCAGATGCATGATTCGTAACTGTTTTTTCCCACTTTCTAGATGGTCTCTTTGTTGATTGCTTCCTTTGCAGTGCAGAAGCTTTTTAGTCTGATGCAGTCCTACTTGTTTACTTTTGTTTATTTTGCCTGTGCTCTTGGTGTTATGTGAAAGAAATAATTGCCAAGACCAGTGTCCGGAGGCTTTTCTCCTGTGTTTCTTCTAGAAGTTTTACAGACCTAATGTCCTGAGCTTTCAGTGCCCTACTCTGTGGAAGAGCTGAGCCAGATGGCTCTATGAACTGGGGAGAAGGTGCACAGCCTTGAAAATTCTCCCCCAGGAGGTGCACATCCACTGAAAAGATTTGAAAGACTGTTAGAATTTCTAACAGGGTCATTTGGTAAAAGTCTGTCCCTGCTGGAACTGCTTCTTACATCAATGGAATTTTGATACTAGAAAGTGTTAGGATAACCTGCCAATTAAAACAGCTGTAACTGTTTTTCTGACAGATGAACTTTTACATTTTTATGTAAATCCAATACAATTTGAAATGAAATATGAAGATTTGTTTGTGGAGAAGCTATGGTTAATCTTTTCAAAAGGATAGCTGAATTTAATTTTTAAGCATTCTTTTAGTAGGGACCATTTATAGTCATTTTCCTCATCTAGTAATTTAAGTAAAAAGAGAAATCAAGTGATGTTTCTAATTGAATTCCTCAGGAATAAAACATCAGTATTATAAGTCACTAGTTATAATGCTAATAAATCAATATTAAAGTTCAATCATTGATGTTTTTAAAAATTCTGTCAGAGGAGGTCAAATCTGCTTTCCCAGGCCATAGCAGAGAGCTAGATTGGAAGTAGAGCAGCCGGGACTTGAACTGGCACCCATATGGGATGCGGGCACTTCAGGCCAGGGCTTTAACCCGCTACACCACAGTGCCACCCCCCCCCCCCTTTATTTTTGATAACTTCAGTTGTGTCCCAGAAGTTACTGTTTTCATTGTCATCATTTTATGATTACTTAGGCACAGGAATGAATAAATCTAATGTTTAAGCAAGTTAACACTATCATACCTGTATAAAGCTTGGAAGGAATTTTTATTGATAGCTTGAATTGTATCTTAGAATCATTGTTTCCATTGTTGACATTTTCTGATTACTTAGGCCTGGGAATGTATAAATTGTATGCTATGAGGAAATCTTAATGAAATTATGCTGTCTTTGTGTTATATTAACATTACAACCTGAAATTTGAAAAGGAATTCCAATAATTACTTAGTTAAAACCTAGTCTTCCCTATGCTTTCCTTGCTGTGAACAGGTGGTTTGATTCTGTTTCTTATGCCTTATAGTCATGAGAAAAATGTTTAAATGTTTCACTATGAAACATTTAAAATATGCATAGAGGATATAGAATAATAAACTATTGAGTATTCAGTGTTGGTGGTTACTAGTTCATCCGTTTTGTCAAATTGATTCTATATGTTTCCCATTCTATCAACTTGAGCCTTCCTATTCTGCACCTCCTATACAACCAAGGGACTACTGTAAAAACAATTTCCAAATATTAAATATATTTCAAGTGGGGATAATGATGCTGGGGTGGGTGTAGTGGTACATCAGTTAAACAGCCACTTGGGATGCCTGCATTCCATATCAGAGTGCCTTTTCTTTTCTTTCTTTCTTTTTTTTTTTTTTTAGATTTATTTTATTTATTTGAAAGAGTTACAGAGAGAGGTAGAGACAGAGAGAGAGGTCTTCCATCCACTAGTTCTCTCCCCAGATGGCCGCAACGGCCGGAGCTGCACTGATCTAAAGCCAGGAGCCAGCAGCTTCTTCTGGGCCTCCCATGAGGGTGCAGGGGCCCAAGGACTTGGGCTGTCTTCTACTGCTTTCCCAGGCCATAGCGGAGAGCTGGATCGGAAGAGGAGCAGCTGGGACTCCAATTGGCGCCCATATGGGATGCTGGCGCTTCAGGCCAGGGCTTTAACCCGCTGCAGCACAGCATCAGCCCCCCAGAGTGCCTTTTCAAGTACTGGCTACTCTGCTTCCAATCTAACTCCCTGCTGACTCCCAGCGGATGATGGTTCAAGTACTGGAATTCCTGCTACCCATATGGGAGACCAGAATGGAGTTTCTGGTTCCTGGCTTTTGTCTGGCCCAGCCCTGGCTGTTGTGGGCATTTGGGAAATGAACTAGCTTATGGAAGATCTCTCTCTCTCTGCTTTCAAATAAATCAAAATAAATAATCCTAAAAAAACCCTACAATGTTTCAATTATATCAGACAAATGATACAGCTCATTAATATCATCTATTACTCATCCATACTTAAATTTCTCCAATTGTCTTAAAGGTGGCCTTTCACAGTTGGATTATTAGAATTAGGATCCCCAATAGGTTCAATTGAAATTGGTTGATATGTTGCTAAGTCTCTATTTTTAAATTAATATACTTTATATCTTAGAACACTTTTGGCTATATTAGAAAAAATGGAACTGAAAAGAGTTCCCATGTGTTCCTCTTTTTCCTCTTACCCCTCTATCCAGTTTCTTCTGTTGTATTTATTTGAAAGGCAGAGTTACAGAGAGAGAGGGAGAGAGAGAGAGAAAGAGAGAGAGAAAGAAAAAGAGAGAGAGAGAGAGATATTTTCTACCTGTTGGTTCACTCTTTAAATGTCTGCAACAGGCAGGGCTGGGCCAGGCAAAGGCCAGAAACCAGAAACTCTATCCTGGTCTCCCACATGGGTGGCAGGAACTCCAGTACTTAAGCCATCTTCTGCTGTTTCGGAGGCACATTAGTAGGGAGCTGGATCCAAGATAGATAATCCAGGACTAGAACCTGCATCTATATGGGATGCCGGTGGTGAAAGCAATGGCTTTACCTGTTACACCACAATGCTGGACTCATCTATTATTTTTTAAAAATGCATCATTTTATAATTTATTTATTTGGTTTATTTATTTGAGAGTCAGAGAAAGAGAAAGAGAGAGGAGATCCCATTTGCTGGTTCACTCCCCAGAAGCACGCAACAGCTGAGGCTGGGCCAAGCCAAAGGCAAGAGTCAGGAACCCAATCCCAGTCTCCCACATGGGTGGCAGGGACATGACTTCTTGAGCCATTACCTGCTGCCTCCAAGGGTGTGTGTTAACAAGAAGCTGAAGGAGTGGAGCCATGATTGAACTCGGGCACTCTAATGTGGGATGTGGATGTCCCAACCTGTAGCTTAACTGTCGGGCTAAATGCCTACCACTAGTTTCCTTATTAGTAACACCTTATGTTGGTGCATTGGTGTGGTTCCTTTGTAATAATCGGTATTATTACGTTATTATTAATACGTTATTTTTTAAATTACTATTGGATTTGTTAGTTTAAAATTCATTATTTCTGTGGTATTTCATTACATTGATGAATTTTTTTTAAAAAAAGATTTATTTATTTGAAAGGCAGAGTTACAGAGAGGCAGAGGCAAGGGGAGAGAGAGGTTTTCTATCTGCTGGTTCACTAATCAAATGGTTACAATGGCCGGAGCTGTGACAATCTGAAGCCAGGAGCCGGGAGCTTCTTCTGGGTCTCCCATGTGGGTGCAGGGGCCCAAGGACTTGGGCCATCTTCTACTGTTTTCCCAGGCCATAGCAGAGAGATGGATTGGAAGTGGAGCAGCTGAGACTCAAACCGTTGCCCATATGGGATGCTGGCACTGCAGGTGGTTGCTTTACCCACTACATCATAGAGCCAGCCCCTATTAATACAGTATTAACTAAGTCCATAGTTTACATTAGAGTTTATTCTTTGTGTTGTATAGTTCTGTGGGTTTTGATAAATGCAAAATGCTATGTATCAACCATTACAAAATCATTCAGTCTTTCTGCTTTGAATTCCCTCATGTTCCATGATTTATTTCCATCCAGTCTTCCCCAACTCCTGCCAACCACTGATTTTTAACTGTCTCCTTAGTTTTACCTTTTCCAGAATGTTTTAATATTGAGATTAAAGCCGGCGCCGCGGCTCACTAGGCTAATCCTCTGCCTTGCGGCGCCGGCACATCGGGTTCTAGTCCCGGTCGGGGTGCTGGATTCTGTCCCGGTTGCCCCTCTTCCAGGCCAGCTCTCTGCTGTGGCCAGGGAATGCAATGGAGGATGGCCCAAGTCCTTGGGCCCTGCACCCCATGGGAGACCAGGAGAAGCACCTGGCTCCTGCCTTCGGATCAGCGCGGTGCGCCGGCCGCAGCGCGCCGGCCGCGGCGGCCATTGGAGGGCGAACCAACGGCAAAGGAAGACCTTTCTCTCTGTCTCTCTCTCTCTCACTGTCCACTCTGCCTGTCAAAAAAAAAATATTGAGATTATACAATATGTAGATTTTTCTTTGACTTTAGCATTAAGCCTTTAAGATTCTCTTTTGTGTCATTTTATTGCTTGACAAATCCTTTCTTTTTATTGCTGACTAATGTTTGTCCTATGGATATACCACAGTTTGTCACACCATTACAAGAAGAAGAGAAAAAAAATTTTTTTTGAGAATGAGCTGTTTCCCATGAAAGTGGATTCCTAAAAATGTCTCCACATATGCAGCATGCTAGCTGAATGTCTTTTGGCATGATTGTTACGCATTTGGTATGAATAGCACACAGGCTGATGTCTTCAAAAAGACCAAGCAGATAGGTGTCATTTGCCTCCTGCAAAGCACCAATAGCTTTGCTCTGGAAGCACAGGTTTGTTTTGAAGTCCTGAGTGATTTCTTACACCAGTTGCTGGCAGGGGAGTTTGTGACTCAGAAGCTCAGTGGACTTCTAATTCTTAATTTCACAGAGTGCTACAGTACCAGGCCTGGAACAGTGTGGTTTCTTCACCCCTCCAGTAGAGGGTGCACTCTTGCAAGTGGCTTTTGTAGGTAGTTGCTTCCTGGTAGCGTTATCTTCAGTCAATTTATGAGAAGTGTGCTTTGTTGAGCCGTGCAATGAAGACCGCCTTAGGTACCCTGCTTCTCCTTCAGCTGGAGCTCGCTGAGGGAGAGGTGGTGCTGGTGTTAGAGTGAAGGGCGCTCGGTGGTGGCTGTGAACACCAATTTCTCTTGATAGATAGAACTTTTTTTAAAAAAAGTACAGGGTCTACTACTTTGTGGCCTACTACTCTTTCAATTCCTGTGTCTTAAATTCCAGTATAAAAACAATTGTCTGCGTTGATTATGTATAAACTGATACATATAATAGACTGAAAGTTTAGAAGCACACTCTCTGTATTTTTAACAAACATCTTGTTTATTAAAACAATGCAGATAGTGGAACCTATAAAATATAATGCTGTTGTTATTAATAGATTCCCACGTCATATATATTTTTGAGATTGTCAGCTTTTTATCAAGAAGTTAGTATTTCTGTGGAAATTGTCCATTATATAGGCAAATTGACTGGTGCTGCCCAGATTCATTGTGGTTTATAAGTGGTCTCTTAAATGTTTTCCCTGTCTCAAACAATGGAGGTGGTTCATTTTGCTGTTTCCTGACAAAGGTTGATGTATATTATTTAATTTGTTAACAATTTGGACACTGAAAATTCAAAAAGGATATAAAAATAGTATCAAAATATCTCCAGAACATGGGTACACAAGGGAACTTCAAAAAGTTCATGGAAAAATGTAATGAAAAGCTAAAAATGTAAATTATATTTCTCATCATAAGTTCCATCAAGTTCAAGATACTTTTATATTATGAGATCAGCCATTTAGTCCATCCCCAAAGAGTGGGGGGTCCTGGGAATTGAACTGTCAATGATGACATCGCTATGGTATTAACCGCAGGAAAATGGGCACCCTTTAAACATTTCTTGAGATTAGAAGAAGTCAGAAGGAGTCAAATCAAGTTTGTAAGATAGATGCCTAGTGATTTCCCATGGGAATTCTCCAAAATTTCTCTTGTTTAGTGAGAGGAACGAGCCAGAGTATTGTAGTGGTGGAGGAAGACTCTCTGGGAAAGTTTTCCTGGGTGTTTGGTTAACTTTCTCAAATACTGTCAATAATAAAGAAATGCCATTCTCTGGTCCTCTAGAAAGTCAGCAAACAAAATGTCTGAACATCCCCCAGATCTGATGCCATGACCTTTGTTCTTGACTGGTCTGCTTTTACTTTGACTGAAACATTTCCACGCCTTGGTAGCCTGTGCTTTGATTAATGGCTTGTCTTTAGAATCTTACTGGTAGAGCCACATTTAAGCTGCTGTTAATAATTCTTTAAAGGAATCCTACAGAACCTTGATCTTTCTTATTTAAAATTTCCATTTGGAAGCTTTGCTCTTGTCTGTAGCTGATTTGGGCACAGCAATCTTGCCACCTATAGAGTGAAGGTTTGCTCCACTTAATTTTTTTCAGTCAGAATTGTGTAAGCTGAAACAAATGAGATATCTGTGATGCTGGTTATTGTTCCTGCTGTGAATTGTCTGTGCTCTTCAACTGGGGCACAAATACAGTTTATTATCTGGATGGTCTGTTGCTGCAGGTTTCATCGTCAGTGTTGTCTCTTCCTTTCTTCAAACTAACACTTACCCTTTGGCGAGCTGCTGACTTCTTTTGGGGCATTGCCCCCACCAATTTTTCATAAAGCATCGATGATTTCATCATTCTTCTACAGGAGCTTCAGGATGAATTTGATGTTTGTTCTTGCTTCAATGCTAGCAGCATTTGCGTTGTTCTTATTGAGACTCTTTTTAACTGATGTCTTATTCTTAGTGCCTCAAAGCAAATTCTGTTCAGAAATGTTATAACAACTAGATATCAGTTTATTTTGGTGCAAAAAACTGAAATCCATGCATAGTTTTTTCATAATATGCATTTTCCATGAATCTGTGAAGACCCCTTATGTTTTGGAGTAAGTGACCTAGTCCTAGTTTCAAGTACTGCAAAAATAGTCTCCAAAATGTATACCAAAAGGTGTGATTAGGCTAGGTGGTCTTTGTCTTAAGGTTGAAGTTGGCACTGAATTGAGATAATCTTTGTATTTTACTGAGGAAAATTAAAATACTTTAATTCACAGTGACATCTATGATAATGAATATAGGGCCATTTACAATTAGAGTGGTAATCCTGAAGTCCCTGTGATCTCTTTTTTATGTCTTCAACTTTCTGTATACCTGAGTCAACCATCTAACTGTAGTATAGGCTGCAGTTATTAATGATCTGTTTCTCTGATGTTTAAGCAAGTGCCATTAAACACTTAACTCAGGTAGACTCCTAATTATATAACAAGTGTAAGAATTATATATTTTGGTAATTGGGAACATGCCTTCCTAAGCATTTTTTCAATAACTGTGTTTTCATTGTCACATTGTTCTCTTGTCTGAATGTTTGTGTTCTACCCCCGATTAAAATGTTGAGACCTAATTGTCAATGTGATGGCATTAGGAGAAGGGACCTCTGAGAGATGATTAGGCCACAAGGGCAGAACTCTCATTAATAGGATTAGTGTCATTATAAAAGGGCCCCAGAGAGCTACCTTGCCCCTTCTATTGTGTGAGGACAGAGTGAAAAGAAACTGTCTTTGTATATGTGCTGCCGAAGTGAGCACAAGAAACTGTCTTTGAACCCTACCAGGCACCAAGTCTGCCAGAAACTTGGTCTTGGACTTTCCAATTTCTAGAATTGTGAGAAATAAACTTCTCCATCTATAGAGAACCCAATCTATGCTTTTTTTATTGTTGTTTTAGGAGCCAAATGGGCATATTGTAACAGGAATGTCTACTCTTCTCTTCCCCTTGATTTTATGCAGTAAGCATTGACCAGGAGGCACAGACAAGCATGAGGCTGGGCTTATGTAAGATGCAAGCTGTGCCCCCAGTAACATGTTGCATCAACTTCTGTGACCACTAGATGTCAGGCTGATGCAGAATGGCAGCTGGTGGGGAAGCTCTGGGCACTGTTCTAGGTCTGACTTCTTTGGGTATTGGCATAATGATGAGCATTCGCATAGGCTTTTCTTGGATTCAGAATGTAAGGTCTGGATGAATTTGTTTGTCACCTTATGCACCTACAATGCCAATTACTATTCTTCCTCATGTCTGCTTTAAGATCTTCTGTGGCATAGCAGATAAAGCCACTGCCTGCAGAGCTGGCATCCCATATGGGCTCTGGTTTTGAAGCTGTTTTGCTGGGGGGGAGGGGGCGCTGTGGCGTAGCGGGTTAAGCCGCTACCTGTTGTGCCGGCATCCCATATGGACGCCAGTTCGAGTCCCAGCTGCTCCACTTCCAATCCAGCTCTCTACTATGGCCTGGGAAAGCAGTAGAAGATGGCACAAGTCCTTAGGGACCCTGCACCCATGTGGGAAACCCAGAGGAAGCTCCTGGCTCCTGGCTCCTGGCTTTGGATCAGCACAGCTCTGGCCATTGCGGCCAATTGGGGAGTGAACCAGCAGATGGAAGACCTCTCTCACTCTCTCTGTCTCTCCTTTTCTCTCTGTGTAACACTGACTTTCAAATAAATAAATATTAAAAAAAAACTGTTTTGCTTACCAAACTTCTTATGTTAATAAGCTGTGTGGGTTCTTGCCATGAATTCAGAGAAGAATTCTGAATATTGGCTCAAATATACCAGACAGCATGGTAAGTTTTCTTAAGCTTTTTATTTAGTGAGAGAAATGCATAGGGGAGTGAGCTGCGCAGATCCAAAGCCAAGAACCAGGAGCTTTTTCAAGGTCACCCATGAGGGTGTGGGGCCCCAAAGACCTGGAACATCTTCCACTGCTTTCCCAGGCCACCGCAGAGAGCTGGATTGGAAGTGGAACATCTAGGAGTTGAACTGGCATCCATATGAGATGCTGGCACTGCAGAAAAGGGCTTTAATCCGCTGCACCACAGTGCCAGCTCCTGGAGGGTTTGCTTTCTAAAATGCAAGTGAAACCCTTTGTAAGCTATTTTTTAAAATTTATTTTTAAGGAATACAAATTTCATAAGTACAACTTTAGGAATATAGTTATTCTTCCTACCATATCAGCCCTCCCATCCACACTCCCACCCCTCCTCCCCCTCTCTCTTCTCTTGCCAGTCCCATTCTCCATTAAGATTCATTTTCAGGCTGGTGCCGCACCTCACTAGGCTAATCCTCCGCCTTGCGGTGCCGGCACACCGGGTTCTAGTCCCGGTCGGGGCACCCGATTCTGTCCCAGTTGCCCCTCTTCCAGGCCAGCCCTCTGCTGTGGCCCGGGAAGGCAGTGGAGGATGGCCCAAGTGCTTGGGCCCCGCACCCCATGGGAGACCAGGAGAAGCACCTGGCTCCTGGCTTCAGATCAGCGTGATGCGCTGGCCGCGGCAGCCATTGGAGGGTGAACCAACGGCAAAAGGAAGACCTTTCTCTCTGTCTCTCTCTCTCTCTCACTGCCCACTCTGCCTGTCAAAAAAAAAAAAAAAAAAGATTCATTTTCAATTAACTTTGTATATAGACTTTCATAAGTTATTAAGGGCTAAAAATGTGCACCATTTATGAATACTTTTATAATAAATAATTTGCCTTTCATAGCTTTCTAATACACAGAAACAACTATCTACTTACTAATGTTTCTGAAGGACAAATGAAACATATAGTTGTTTTAATAATATTATATGTTCTTCCAGCATTTATTCCTGTCCACTTACTCCCTCTGTGTCTCTGGGTCCTGATTTACAAAATAGACCTCAAGTGTTTGTTGCCCTGCACAACGCTGAGGAGTGGAATGATGGCCAAATGTGGTTACAGGCCCAACAGGTTTACAGCACTTTAAAGCTTAGAAATCAGGAGTCTCTCTCCAAAACATTTGTAGCATTGAATTGCAATCTATCTGCTACATCATTTTGAGTCCTGGCTGCTCCACTTCTTATCCAGTTCCCTGCTAATGTGCCAGGGAAAGCAGCAGAAGATGGTTCAAGTGCTTGGGCCCCTGCACCCATGTGGGAGACCTGGAAGAAACTCCTGGCTCCTGGCTTCAGCCTGGCCCAGTCCCAGCCATTGAGACCATTTGAACTAGTTGATGGAAGATCTTTCTCTCTGTCTCTCCTTTTTTCTCTGCAACTCTGCCTCTCAAATAAATAAATAAATCTTAAAAAAAGAGATTTGTTGTATATACTAACATTATCTTTCTTTGTGCAATAGAACCTTAGAACTTCTTACTCCTAACTAATAATAACTTGTTAACCGTTAATCAACCTTGTCCCATCCCTGTCTCTTTCCCTCTTCAACCCTGATCACCACCATTCTGCTTTTTTAAAAGATTTTATATATTTATTTGAGAGGTAGAGTTACAGACAGAGAGAGGGAGAGACAAAGAAAAATGTCTTCCATCCACTGATTCACTCCCCAAATGGCCGCAATGGCCAGAGCTGAGCCAATCTGAAGCCAGGAGCTGGGAATTTCTTCCAGGTCTCCCACATGGGTGCAGGGGCCCAAGGGCATGGGCTATCTTCCACTGCTTTCCCAGACCATAAGCAGAGAGCTGGGTCAGAAGAGGAGCAAGCCGGGACTCTAACTGGCATCTACATGGGATGACAGAACTGCAGGCAGAGGCTTAGCCTTCTATGCCACAGCACCAGCCCCCACCATTTTACTTTTAACATCTTTTTAGACTCCACATATGAGTGAGATCAGGTGGTACTTATCTTTCTGTGCATGGTTTATTTAACTTAGCATAATGACCTTTCATTTCATCCATGTTGTTGCAAATGACAAGATTTTATCCTTTTTTGTGACTGAGTAATATTCCATTGTGTATATGTACCATATTTTCTTTATTTATCAGTAGATGATCACTTAGGTTGTTTCTATTTCTTGACTACTGTGAGTAGTGCTGCAATAAGCATGGAAATATAGATATCTCTTTAACTTCCTTTTTTTTTTTAAGAAAGATTTATTTGAAATTTAAAAGTGGAATTACAGAGACAGAAGGAGACAGAGTTATCCTCCATCTGTTGGTTCACACTCTAAACAGCTGCAACGACCAGGGCTGGTTCAGGCCAAAGCCAGGAGCCCTGATCATCTGCTGGGTCTCCACACATGGGTGTAGGGCCCAAGTACTTGGGCCATCCTCTGCTGCTTTCCCAGGAACACTAGCAGGGAGCTGGATTGGAAGTGGAGCAGCCAGGACTCGAACTGGCACCCACATTGGATGCTGGTGCTGCAAGCTGTGGCCTTAACCAGCTGTGTTATAGCGCCAGCCCCTACTTTATTTTCTAAACTCAACTGCTGTTTAGGATGGCTACTCCAGCTCTAGCCATCATGTCTTTATTCCACCAATAAGAAAGAGGTAAAGGAAAAAGCAATGCTTCCTCCCTTTGGGGACATTTCATGAAGAACTGATACATTATTTTCACTAACAATTCCTTGGCCAGAACATGGCTGCAGTTAGTTGCAAATATGACTGGGAAATGTAATTAAGTCTGGATGTTCATGTTTTTAGTTAAACATTCCCCTAATATATAGAATAAAGGAGGAAAATATATTAAGGAACCTCCAGAACACTGCTACAGATGACAATGCAAATCAGTAGAAGAAAGTTTTTTAACTTAACACATGTGTTGAGAGCATGAATTAGATAGCTTCCTCATGTGGTACATTAAAAAAAAAATCTTAGATGGATTAAAAACCTAACTGTGAAAAGTAAAACTTTAAGACTATTGAAGAAAATATAGAGGAATATCTTTATGACTGTAATAGGAACAATTTCTTTTAACAGAAGACACATAAAGCAGAAGTCATTAGGTAAAGTGGTAAATTTGCTTATGTCATAATTTAAAAATTGTCCAAAAAAGGACAGGATAAAGTTTTTTTTTTTAAAGATTTATTTATTTACTTGAAACTCGGAGTTACACAGAGAGAGAAGCAGAGGCAGAGACAGAGGCACTCTTTCCCTCTTCAACCCTGATCACCACCATTCTGCTTTTTTAAAAGATTTTATATATTTATTTGAGAGGTAGAGTTACAGACAGAGAGAGGGAGAGACAGAGAAAAAAGCCACAGCTTGCAGCACCAGCATCCAATGTGGGTGCCAGTTTGAGTCCTGGCTGCTCCACTTCCAATCCAGCTCCCTGCCAGTGTTCCTGGGAAAGCAGCAGAGGATGGCCCAAGTACTTGGGCCCTACACCCATGTGGGGAGACCCAGCAGATGATCACTCCTCAGTTGGCTGAAATGGCCGGAACTGCGTCAATCTGAAGCCAGGAGCCAGGAGCCTCCTTTGGGTCTCCCACGTGTGTGCAGGGGCCCAAAGGCTTGGGCCATCTTCTATTGCTTTCCTAGGCCATAGCGGAGAGCTGGATTGGAAGTGGAGCAGCCAGGACTCAAACCGGTGCCCATATGGGATGCTGGCGCTGCAGGCAGCGGCTTTACTTGCTACGCCACAGCGCCGGCCCCAAGGATAAATTTTTTTTTTTTTTTAATTTATACGGAGAGAGACAGTGGGGAGAGAAAGCTAGAAAGAGAGAGAAAGGAAGAATCAATCTTCCATCCCCTGGTTCACGCCCCAGATGGCTGCAAAGGCCAGGGCTGGACCAGTGTGAAGCCAAGAGTTTCATGAGTCTCCCACTTGAGTGGCAGGTACCAAATACTGGGCCATCTTCTGCTGCTTTTCTCAGACCACTAGCAGGGTATTATATTGGAAGTGGAGCAGCTGGGCCAGAAACTGGTGCCCATATGGGACAGCAGAGTCTCAGGTGGAGACTTCACTCACTATGCCACAACACCAGCACTCAGGATATATTTTTTTCTTTTTTAGTGGTAAATGTGCTAGCCAAGTTTAATGAAGAGAAATAATGAAGAGAGTACACCTGACAGACCAAGCAGGCATCTCAGTAAAGAACTGAGAGCCAGGATAAACTTTTATATTAAGATAACATTTTGGAATCTAGAACATAAAAAGTTCCTACAAATCCCTAAGAAACAGACTACCTAACACAAACTGGGCCAAAGATCTCATACAATAACTCACAGGAGATGGAAAAGAATAGCAATTGCTACATGAAAATGAATTCCATCTTTTTTTTTTTTTTTGCAGCAATAATGAAGTCTTTTATTGCAATATCTTTCCAAACTTCATTGAAAATTTCCCAGAGGTCTTGGTTAATATTATAAACAACACTTTGTGAATTTCAAAACTACTCAGTAGGCTGGCGCCGCGGCTCACTAGGCTAATCCTCTGCCTTGTGGCGCCGGCACACCGGCTTCTAGTCCCGGTCGGGGCACCCGATTCTGTCCCAGTTGCCCCTCTTCCAGGACAGCTCTCTGCGGTGGCCAGGGAGTGCAGTGGAGGATGGCCCAGGTGCTTGGGCCCTGCACCCGCATGGGGGACCAGGAGAAACACCTGGCTCCTGGCTATGGATCAGTGTGGTGTGCCAGCTGCAGCGGCCATTGGAGGGTGAACCAATGGCAAAGGAAGACCTTTCTCTCTCTCTCTCTCTCGCTGTCCACTCTGCCTGTCAAAACAAAACAAAACAAAACAAAAACAAAAACAAAACAAAAAAAAACAACTACTCAGTAACAAATAAAAGCAATTAACAGAGCCATTTAGGCTGGCAATAATTATCACATAAGCACAAAATTGTTTAATTAGATTGTTAGAACTCTAGCTGTCACTCCTTATTGTTATTATTTTTATTTTTATGTTTGCCATGAAATTTCTTTTTTTTCTTTGAGAACAAGTTTTTCTGTTAACTTTCGTAATACAACTCTTTGAGGACAGAGGTCCTGCATGGTAAGTTAGTGACTCTTGTTGTTAATTTAACAATTAACATTCTTACATATGACATCAGTGATCACCGAAGGCTCTTGACATGAGTTGCCTAGGCTGTGGAAGCTTTTTGAATCCACAAACTCTGTCAGTATTTAGACAAGGCCATAAGCCTTGGATGTTCTCTCCTGAGAAAAGCACATCCTTCTTTGATGAACACTTGACGAATTCTTTTCATGAGGTCTCACCCACCAAGGTCAATGTACTCCATCTTACTTGCCAAAGTACTGACTAGGAGAATGTATACCAAATTATGACAATGGTTGCTCCCAGAAGGACAATACCAAGTGTCCAGTGGGGGAGGAAGATGACGGGAAGTGGGCATAAAGGGGAATCCAGCTTCACGTTAAAAAAATGAAGGAACAAACCTAAACCACAAAACCCTCTCAATAGGACATTTGTCAAATTTGTTTGCATGCCCTTAAATCCTACATGCCACCTGAATCAATGTGCTCTGAATGTTTTCCCAGGCTAATGCTCAGGCATTCTTGACGAAATACCTGATAGTTCCCAAACTATGAGTTGGGCCTAGCTAATTATTAAAAAATTTAAAGAACAAAAAGGTAATGTATAATCATAAATTGTTTCAATATTTAAAATAGGAAATGGTGTCTTCATTAACACTGGATTTACTAATGTATCTAAAATGAAAATACTTCAGACTAGTTGGGTGGTGGTGGTGATGGTGGTGGTGGGGGAGGGGGTGACAGGTTTGAGCGTGCATTAGCACCTGTGAAAGCGGCAAGGAGCTGATAACAGCAACTGTGTGGCTTCAGGGCTGAGCTGAGTGCAGCCAATGGAGCAGAAGCTGGAATAAAGTAATGCACAAAGGAGAACAGCCTCAGGGTGAGTCTCCAGGTGGGGTCTGCAGGCAAAGTCAATCAAGCCAGGATGGGAGAGATAACATCAGAAATGATCTAAAAGAGTATATTTAGCTGTTGAATGTCATGTAAAATTTAAGCGAATCACCATTTTTTAGGATAACTTTTAGAGAAAAGCTCACTTCTAAAAGCTTCAACAGCTTATTGTTAAAATATTACTTGACTCTACCTACCTTAGAGTAATTAAAAATACTTTAATATTTGATCAAGCAGGAAAGGCAGCATTTTATATTTCAACAGCAGCGACATTAGAGAAACCAAATAAGAAAATGACATGATAAAGGGTTTTCAATAGAGTTTTTGGTGAACCAAGTTGTATGTGGACGTGTTTAGATACTGTTCTTTTATAACAGCATAAGACTATATACAGGGGTGCTGTGGCATAGTGGGTAAAGCTGCTGCTTGTAACACTAGTATCCCATATGGGCACCTGTTCGAGTCCCAGTTGCTCCTCTTCCAATCCAGCTCCCTGCTGATGGCCTGGGAAAACAGTGGAAGATGGCCCAAGGGCTCGGGCCTCTGCACCCACATGGGAGACCCAGAAGATTTCCTGGCTCCAGGTTTCAGATCGGCCCAGTTCTGGTCGTTGTGGCCATTTGGGGGAGTGAACCAGCAGATGGAAGATCTTCTCTCTCTTTCTCTCCTTCTCTCCCTCTTTCTCTGTAACTCTGTCTTTCAAATAAATAAATAATTCTTAAAAAAAAAAAAAAAAGCTATATACAGTGGAAAAACTGAGTCTGAGACTTGGAGGCAGGTAATCCAGGAGTGAAGTGAGGAACACAAACCTGGGAACCTGAGTAGATTTTATTTTTTATTTCAAGCCATTTTTTTTTATTTTGCACACTGTTTTCTACATATATTAGGCACAGATCTGTATAGTCATATAGTTTTCATTCTTTTTAAAAATATTTATTTATTTTGGCCACTCCCGCCGTGCAAGAGTTGGGCATCATCCCCAAGAAGCGGCAAGAAATTATGAAATGGAATGGATGGGGATATAATGATTCCAAGTTCTTCTTCAATAAAAAGGGGCAAGCTGAATTGACTGGGAAAAGGTATCCTCTTAGTGGCATGGTTTTACCAACTCTTAGAGAATGGATCCAAAATACCCTTGGAGTAACTCTGGAGCATAAAACTACCTCTAAAGCATCTTTAAATCCTAGTGATACACCTCCTTCTATTGTAAATGAAGATTTTCTTCATGAACTTAAAGAAACCAATATTTCATATTCACAGGAAGCAGAAGATCGAGTATTTAGAGCTCATGGTCATTGTCTTCATGAGATATTTTTGCTCAGGGAAGGAATGTTTCAGCGAATTCCTGATATAGTTTTATGGCCAACATGTCATGATGATGTAGTTAAGATTGTGAATCTAGCATGCAAATATAACCTTTGTATCATACCAATTGGTGGAGGAACAAGTGTTTCATATGGCCTGATGTGTCCTGCAGATGAGACACGAACAATTATTTCTTTGGACACTTCACAAATGAATCGAATCCTTTGGGTTGATGAGAACAACCTGACAGCTCATGTAGAGGCTGGAATAACAGGACAAGAGTTGGAAAGACAGCTTAAGGAAAGTGGTTATTGTACAGGTCACGAACCAGATTCTCTGGAATTTAGCACTGTGGGAGGATGGATTTCAACTCGGGCATCAGGCATGAAGAAGAATATCTGTGGCAACATTGAGGACCTGGTGGTTCATATAAAAATGGTAACACCTAGAGGTACAATAGAAAAAAGCTGTCAAGGACCTCGTATGTCAACAGGCCCTGATATCCATCACTTCATCATGGGATCTGAAGGAACTCTTGGTGTAATAACAGAAGCTACAATAAAAATCAGACCAGTCCCAGAATACCAAAAGTATGGCTCAGTAGCTTTCCCTAATTTTGAACAAGGAGTAGCCTGTTTAAGAGAAATTGCAAAACAGAGATGTGCTCCTGCATCTATTCGCCTCATGGACAACCAGCAGTTTCAGTTTGGTCATGCTCTTAAACCTCAGGTTTCCTCTATTTTTACATCTTTTTTGGATGGATTAAAAAAGTTTTATATCACAAAGTTTAAAGGATTCGATCCAAATCAGCTAAGTGTAGCCACATTATTGTTTGAGGGGGACCGTGAGAAAGTTCTTCAACATGAAAAACAAGTATATGATATTGCTGCAAAATTTGGTGGGCTGGCTGCCGGAGAAGATAATGGACAGAGAGGTTATTTACTCACCTATGTCATTGCGTACATTCGAGACTTGGGTTTGGAATACTATGTATTAGGAGAATCTTTTGAGACTTCTGCTCCTTGGGACAGGGTTATAGATCTCTGCAGAAATGTCAAAGAAAGAATAGTAAGGGAATGCAAAGAGAGGGGTGTTCAATTTGCTCCTCTTTCCACATGCAGGGTGACTCAAATATACGATGCAGGTGCATGTATCTACTTCTATTTTGCCTCTAACTACAGGGGAATTAGTGACCCACTGTCCGTGTTTGAACAAACTGAGGCAGCTGCTAGAGACGAAATCCTTGCTAACGGAGGGAGCCTCTCACATCATCATGGAGTGGGCAAGTTACGGAAGCAGTGGCTAAAGGAAAGTATCTCTGACGTCGGCTTTGGGATGCTGAAGTCTGTCAAGGAGTACGTGGACCCCAATAACATCTTTGGAAACAGAAACCTTTTATAAATCCTTTAGAATCATTATGGAAAATGTCACTTTTTTGTTTTTTAAAGTCTTCAACTATGGTTATACCAGTAATCAAATATATCATGGACTATAAAAAAAATAAAAATATTTATTTATTTTATTTGAAAGAGTTACAGAGAGGAAGAGGCAGAAGCAGAGAGAGAAAGAGAAGTCTACTGGCCGGCTCCGCGGCTCACTAGGCTAATCCTCCGCCTTGCGGCGCTGGCACACCGGGTTCTAGTCCCGGTTGGGGCACCGGATTCCGTCCCGGTTGCCCTTCTTCCAGGCCAGCTCTCTGCTGTGGCCAGGGAGTGCAGTGGAGGATGGCCCAGGTGCTTGGGCCCTGCACCCCATGGGAGACCAGGATAAGTACCTGGCTCCTGCCATCGGATCAGCACGGTGCGCTGGCCATTGGAGGGTGAACCAATGGCAAAGGAAGACCTTTCTCTCTGTCTCTGTCTCTCACTGTCCACTCTGCCTGTCCAAAAAAAAAAAAAAAAAAAAAAAAGAGAGCGAAGTCTACCATCTGCTGGTTAACTTCCTAAATGACCACAACAGCCATGGCTGGGCCAAGTTGAAACCAGGGGCCAGGAGCTTCATCTGGGTTTCCCATGTGGCAGGGTCCCAAACACTTGGGCTATCTTCTGCTGCTTTCCCGGGCACCCTAGCAGGGAGTTGGATCAGAAGTGGAGCAGCTGGGACTCAAATGGGTGCCCATATAGGATGCTGATGCTTCAGGCGGTGACTTTACCCGCTACACCTTAGTGCCAGCCACATCTTTCATTCTTTATATAATTCTGTGGGGAGCAATCCGGACTAGACTAAGTTACTCGAATTAGGACTTATTCTATGCATCTGCTCTCCCACAATATGGCGCTGGGAGAGAAGTAAACAGCTTCCGCACAGCTGCCTCCAGTTCAACCAATTAACTGTAGGACTTGCTCCTGATTGGAGAGCAGCGTACTCAGCCGAGTTGGGATTGGCGGAGGAGGACTATAAAGGAGGAGAGAGACGGCATGCACCAGGAACATCTATGGGGAACATCTAAGGGAACCCGTGCAGCCCCCAGAGAGCCGGCCGGCGGTGTGCCGCTCCCCTGCGGAAGTGGGGAATGCGGCCAGGGGGAACTGCCCTTCCACGGAGGTGGAAGGGATAGTAGCCAACCCGGGAAGAACCAGCAGCAAACCCGGGGAGGGCCGAGCAGATGAAAGAACAGCGCAGGGTCCTGTGTCGTTCCTCCACGAAGAGGGGGAGCGACATAATGGTGCCGTGACTCGGATAGGAAACCTGACTCGGATAGGAAACTTAGGAGGGAAGAAGTGACTCGGATAGGAAACCTGACTCGGATAGGAAACTTAGGAGGGAAGAAACGGGAAGAACTGGGAAATTACCGGAGAGAGAGATTAGCAAACAGCCTAGGGAAAAGCCGGACGAAAAAGGAGCCGGAAGAAGCTATTGAAAGCCTAGGCATAGACTCGGATACGGACTACGGGGGGAAGCTGGGAGAAATCTCTAAGGTCGAAAGCGAAAGTGAAAGCTAGAACAAACAGACTCGGACGCGGACTGTGGGGAGAGGCCAGGAGAAATGAGGGAGGAATATCGTTGGAGGAAAGTTTGGGGAAACATACCGGGTAGAGAAAAATGTTAGGGAAATTGAAGCCGCGGGGGGCAGGCCGAGGCGGAAACGAAAGCCACTTTGGGGTTCTCAAGTTAGCCCGGGAATAGGGGGCGAAAAGCTGAAACCAGAAGCTGAGACGTAAGCCAGATTGGGATCCGTCTGATTAGCCCGGGGAGCAAAGGACGGGAAGCCAGATCGTGGGGCGGAGACGTACGCTGGGTTGAATTCGCCAGGCTAGCCCGGGGAACTTAGATTGAATCCTAGTGGCGGAGACGCAAGCTACGCTGTGTTACTCGCGGAAGCCGCCGCGTGCAGAGAGAGCACGGGGCGTGAATAGATAGGGAACGCTGGCGTAGGCCGTGGTTCAGACGCGAAAGGGTTAAGCGTGGAGACCGCGGAGCGCGCAAAGCCGAGCCGCGCAAAGCCGGGAAGCTGCGCAGATGAGAGAGGCGCGCGGGCTGAAGCGGCGCAGAGCCGGGAACCCGCCGGCGGGGCGAGGTGCCGGGAAGCCGCGGGGATAAGAGAAAACAGAAGTTTAGAAATGGAATGAGAGCGGGAAGCTGCGGGGATAAGAGAAACAGAAGTTTGGAAGTGGAGTGAGAGAAATGGGAATGTTGGCAGATAGAAGTAAAATGGGAGAGATAGGAATGCCCGGAGATAGAGAAATAGAGAAAAATAAGGCCTCCCCTCAACATGCCAATTAGAAGGCTTGGATTCGGTCTGCCTAATCAAGTGAGGCGATGAGCACCTGCGGGCAGCTAGCAGCTTATGAGCTGCAGGTCACCGAAGACAGGCACGAATTAACATCAGTAAAGCTTCCCCACAATGCAACAATGAGAAGGCTTGGATTCGGTTTGCCTGATAGGTCTTGTAAGTCCCCTGCAGGCAGAGCAGAGCATGCGCTGCAGGGCACCGAACACAGGCACGCATCAGCGCCTAAAAACCTCCTCACAACATGGCGAAGAGAGGACCCGGATTCGGTTTGCCTGATAGGACTTGTAAGAGCCTGTGGCAACTCTAGCAAGTAGAGCAGAGTGTGTGCCGTGGGACACCGAAGACAGGCGCGTATCAACGCTAAAAAATAAAAAGAAAGGGGGATCTGTGGGGAGCAATCCGGACTAGACTAAGTTACTCGAATTAGGACTTATTCTATGCATCTGCTCTCCCACAATATGGCGCTGGGAGAGAAGTAAACAGCTTCCGCACAGCTGCCTCCAGTTCAACCAATTAACTGTAGGACTTGCTCCTGATTGGAGAGCAGCGTACTCAGCCGAGTTGGGATTGGCGGAGGAGGACTATAAAGGAGGAGAGAGACGGCATGCACCAGGAACATCTATGGGGAACATCTAAGGGAACCCGTGCAGCCCCCAGAGAGCCGGCCGGCGGTGTGCCGCTCCCCTGCGGAAGTGGGGAATGCGGCCAGGGGGAACTGCCCTTCCACGGAGGTGGAAGGGATAGTAGCCAACCCGGGAAGAACCAGCAGCAAACCCGGGGAGGGCCGAGCAGATGAAAGAACAGCGCAGGGTCCTGTGTCGTTCCTCCACGAAGAGGGGGAGCGACATAATTCCTTTCCTCAAAACTCTGCAGTTTGCTAAAAGTTCAGTGAACAAACACATTTTAGCACAAAGAAGTAGATATGATCTAATAACAATGATGCTGTGACTAAAATATGACAGTAGGTGGGTGTGCCAGACTCAAAAGATAAAATATTTAAGGATGGGTAGAGTAATTGCCCTGATGCTATGAAGGCTTACCTTTGGTAGAAATCCTTGACCTCAAAGGTATGATAAGCGTTTTTTTTTTTTTTTTTAAAGATTTATGTTTTTATTTGTTTGAAAGGTAGAGTTACAGAAAGTGGAGGACAGACACGCACAGAGAGAGATCTTCCATCCACTGGCCCACTCCCCAAATGTCCACAATGACTGGGGCTAGGCCAGGCAGAAGCCAGGAGCCAGGAGCTTCATCCAGGTCTCCCATATGGGTAGCAGGGGTCCAAGCAGTTGGGCTATCTTCTACTGCTTTCCCAGGCCATTAGCGGGGAGCTGGGTTGGAAGTGTAGCAGTGAGGACATGAACAGGCACCCACATGGGATGCCACCTTTGCAGGCAGAGGCTTAACCTGCTATGCCACAGTGCCAGGCCTGGGTATGTTGTATTTTATGGGAATAGACAAAGTATGAAGGATTAGCTTTCGTATCTGGTCAAGAAGTGAAAGGCAAGTGGCTGCTGAGAGCTTGGAGGCAATGTAGTTTCACCAGGCAGCTGGCTCAGCTTGCCAAGCAGAGTCCCAAATGGGAAAGTCTGGCACTATCTCAGGAGTTCTGTCCCACGAGATGGGTTGATGGAGAAGGGGGCATTTGGAGCAATCCAGGACTGCATAAACTGCTTTTTTTTTTTTTTTTTTTTTAAGATTTTAGTTATTTATTTGAAAGAGTTACACAGAGAGAGGAGAGGAAGAGAGAGAGTGAAAGGTCTTCCATCTGCTGCTTCACTCCCCAATTGGCCGCAATGGCCGAAGTTGTGCCGATCTGAAGCCAGGAGCCAGGAGCTTCTCCTGAGTCTCCCATGTGGGTTCAGGGGCCCAAGAACTTAGGCCATCTTCTATTGCTTTCCCAGGCCATAGCAGAGAGCTGGATCGGAAGTGGAGCAGCTGGGACTTGAACTTGTGCCCATATGAGATGCCGGCACTGCAGGGGGTGGCTTTACTCACTACGCCACAGTGCCAGCCCCATAAACTGCTTATTTGTTCACCCCGAGCCCAGTGCTTTCTCTCTGTTTCCATTCTTCCCTCGTTGAGTGATTTTCGTCCTTCTGAGGTACAGAGCATAATGTCTGTGCCCTGGGCAGGATGAGTGGAAGAACCAAAGCCTAAGGCTTCCCTGAGGTGTTGTCTCTGTTCAGGAGAGGAAGGTTTTTTTTGTGCAAGCTTTTTTGTTTCTTTGTCCAGAATCATGCCATGTGGCCACACCTATATGAATCGAGTCTAGGAAGTTGCTTGTTTTAGCTTCCCTGCCTCACTGGCAAAGGAACACTCCCAAGAGGCAGGGAGTGGTTAGCTTCTCAGTAGCCAGTCTGCAATGTGCCTTTTAAAGGCAAGCTGATGGTTACATAGAAGGTGTCAAAAATCAAACGTGAACAATAAAAAGTAAGGAGATGCCAAGAAGCTAAAATGTGGCCAACAGAGCACAGCAAAAGTATTAGGTCAAGGTGACAATTAACTTTTCGGTGCATGCAAAATGCTGGCTTTGTGTAAAAAAATTTTTTATTTAATTTAGTTTATGTTCTCTAACTTGAGAGTAGGGAAGGATTTACGTTTTATTTTCTATTTTTTGAACAGGCAGAGCTAGACAGTGAGAGAGAGAGAGACAGAGAGAAAGGTCTTTCTTTTTTCCGTTGGTTCACCCCCCAAATGGCCGCTACGGCCAGCACGCGCTGCGCCGATCTGAAGCCAAGAGCCAGGTGCTTCCTCCTGGTCTCCCATGTGGGTACAGGGCCCAAGCACTTGGCCCATCCTCCACTGAGGGAAGGATTTTTTTTTTAAAGACTTATTTATTTAAAAGGCAGAGTTATACAGAGGCAGAGAGAGAGAGAGAAAGAGAGAGAGAGAGATCTATCTATCTTTCAACCACTGGTTCACTCCCCAAATGGCCACAATAGCTGGAGATGGGCAGATCCGAAGTCAGGAAACTGGAGCTTCTTCTGGGTCTCTCACCTGAGTGCAGGGGCCCAATGATTTGGGCCATTTTCCACTGCTTTCCCAGGCCACAGCAGAGGGCTGGAGTAGAAGTGGAGCACCAGGACTCTAACCGGCGTTCATATGGGACACTGGCACTGCAGGTGGTGGCTTTTTCTGCTATGCCACAGCACCAGCCCCATGTATAAAAATCTTGACTTGAAGTCTAGGCTCTACCTCCTTTAAAGAATATGCACAATTTGGAGTGGGCATTTAGTCTAGCAGTTGAAATGTCTACATCTGGCGTCAGAATGCCTGGGTTTGATTCCCAGCTCTGCCTCCTGATTCCAGGTTCTACTAATGCAGACCCTGAGAGGCAGAAGTGATGGTCCAGGAAATTGGGCTCCTGCCTCCCATGTAGGAGACTGGAGTTGAGTTCCTTGCTGCTCTCTCTGACCTAGGTCTAGCTCCAGCCACTGGGGCCAGTTAGGGAGTGAACCATCCAATGGGAGCAGTCTGTCTCCATCTGTTTCTCAAATAATAACAATAATTAGTAATAACAAAACATGTTTTAAGTTTAAATTCAGTGTTTCTTGTTTCTTTAAAATTACTTATGCCTATAAACACTTAAGTGCAGCAATCTCATTCAATTCCAATTTTCTGTTTTCAGAGGAGGTAAGTCATTTTAAACCCTGATACATTTCTATATCAATTTTCATCTTTTCCATTGGCTCTCCTTCTCTTCATTGAGGTCCTAACAAGATCTATTACTTAGGTTGTAGTAATTTGGGGCAAAATTTTTGGTCATAATTTCCATCTTCTTTGTGATAACATTTTCCTGTTGAGTATTATTAGCCACTTTTCTGTTTCAGTCTTTTTTTTAAAATTTAATTTTCTTGTGTCTTTGTGTAAATCCTGTTTGGCACAAAAATAATTGAGGAAAATTTCAAACATATAGAATTAGAGAGAAGAGTACAGTGTACCCCCATATAGGCAATACCTATCTCCAACACCATCAACTTCAGTCCCATCTCAATCCTCACCCACTCTCCCACTTCTGCATTATTATTCTGTTAAACTATATTTAACATAAAATGTATTATTTTAACCATTTTAAGTTTGCAGTTCAGTAATATTAAGTCTGCTAATATTGTACACACTGTTATGGATTGAGTAGGATTTTTCTCCCCCAAACTCATGCAGAGTATGACATCATACTCTGATGTCTTAACTTTTTTTTTTTAAGATTTGTTTGTTTATTTGAAAGGCAGAGAGAGAGGGAGAGGGAGAGAGAGAGAATCTTCCATTTGCTGGTTCACTCTCCAAATGGCCGCAGAGGCTGGAGCTGGACCGATCCGAAGCCAGAAGTTTCTTCCCCATCTCTCACATGGGTGCAGGGGCCCAAGGACTTGGGCCATTTTACACTGCCTTCCCAGATGCATCAGTAGGGAGTTGGATCAGAAGTAGAACAGTCAGGACTTGAACGGGTTCTTATATGGGATGTCGGTACTGCAGGCGGCAGCTTTACCTGCTACGCCAAAGTGCCAGCCCCAATGTCTTAATGTTAATAATTGATTCATTAAGGGTAGTGATTGATCTAATTGTGGAATCTAGGAGTTGGGACTGGTGGTAGATCTTTGGGTCACTGGGAGCATGTCCTCTGGAAGGTGGTTTTTATGCTTTGAGTTCAAGTTCGGCCTAGATTCTCTCTGCTTCCTATCTCACTGTAGGAACCTGCCTCTGTAGCTGCCACTACCCAGCCTCTACCAGAAGCCAGACTGTGGGGCTGCCTGGTCCTGCAATCTTCAAGCTGTGAGCTGAAATAAACTTTTTCTTTCCCAAAGAAGCTCCTCTCATATTTTAGGTAAAGTGACAAAAAACTGACTAATACAACCAGCTTCCACCACCAGAAATTTTCATCTTTGCAAACTGAAACTCCCTAGGCATCAAACACCTCTCCATTCTCCCTAGGTCTTGGTAATTACCATTCTGCTTGTCATTCCTATAAATTTGACTACTCTAGGAATTTCATATAAGTGGAGAAGAACAATATTTGTCCTTTCACTGATTGGCTTGTTTCACTTAGCGTAATTTCTTTAAGCTTCATCCATGTTGTAATGTGTCATAATTTCCTTTCCTTTTCAGTTGAATAACATTCCATCATAATGCATTTTATTTATCTATTTATAGACATCTGGATTGCATCCGCCTTTTGGCTATTGTGAATATTACTGCTCTGAATGTGAGTGTGTAAATATCTATTTGAGTCACTGTTTTCAATTCTCTTGGGCTAATACCCAGAAGTGGAAATCTGGATCATATATTAACTCTGTGCTATTTTTTGATGAAATGCCAAATTGTTTTCCACAGAAGCTGCAACATTTTTTTAAGATTAATTTTATTTATTAGAAGGGCAAAATTACAGTGAGAGGGAGAGAGAGAAAGTGAGAGAAAGAAGTGTTCCATCTGCTGGTTCAATCTCCAAATGGTCGCAACATCCAGGGCTGGTCTAGAATGAAGTCAGGAGCCAGGAGCTCCAGAAATTCTGGGTCTCTCATGTGGGTGCAGAGGTCCAAGGACTTGGGCCATCTTCTGCTGCTTTCCCATGTGCATTAGCAGGGAGCTGGATCAGAAGTGGAGCAGCCGGGACAAAACTGGTGCCCATATGGGATGCTGATGTCACAGGAGGTGGCTTTACTCGCTTTGCCACAAATGCTGGCCTTGGCTCCAACATTTTTTAAAAATGGTTTATTTATTTGAAAGGCAGAGTGACAAAAAGAGAGAGAGAGAGAGAGAGAGAGAAAGAGTAAGAGTGAGAGCAAGAATAAGAGATAACTTCCATCGCTGGTTCATTCCCCAAATGACTGTAATAGTCAGATCTGAGTCAGGCCAAAGCCAGGAACTCCATCCTGGTCTCCCACATGGGTGTCAGGAGTCCAATCTTTCTCTGTTTTCCCAGACACAGCACAAAGCTGGATCAGCAGCAAAGCATCCAGGACTCAAAGTGGTCCTCTCATATGGGATGCCAGCAATAGAAGCAGTAGCCTAACTGGCTGTGTTGTAATACCAGCCTCCGTATAGATTGTGAAATGATGATCAAAAATAAGCTGATTATTATATCCATCACATCATATAGTACTATTTTTTTTTTTAATTTGACAGGTAGAGTTATAGACAGTAAGAGAGAGAGACAGAGAGAAAGGTCTTCCTTCCGTTGGTTTACTCCCCAAATGGCTGCTACGGCCGGCGCTGAGCCGATCTGAAGCCAGGAGCCAGGTGCTTCCTCTTGGTCTCCCATGCAGGTGCAGAGGCCCAAGCACCTGGGCCATCCTCCATTACCCTCCTGGGCCACAGCAGAGAGCTGGACTGGAAGAGGAGCAGCCGGGACTAGAACCGGCGCCCATATGGGATGCCAGCACGGCAGGTGGAGGATTAACCAAGTGAGCCACAGTGCCGGCCCATAGTACTATTTTTGACGTGGTGAAAATGTTTAAGATCTACTCTCAGCAAATTTCAAGAATACAATGCAGTACTACTAATTGTGGTCGCCATGCTGTAACATTAGATCTCCAGAACTTCTTAATCTTTTGTAACTAAAACTTTCTCAGCAGGAAGTTGGGAACTTAATCTGGGTTTTCATGTGGGTAGCAGGGACTCAACACATGCCATCACATGCTTCTCCCTGGATGTGCATTAGCAAGAAGCTGGAATTGGGAGTGGAGCCACAGTTCAAATTCAGGCACTCCGAAAGGGGATATGGGTATCCCAAGCGGTGGTTTAATGGCTAGGCCAAATTCTTACACTAACATTATTAATTTTTGTACATTGACTTTGAATCCTGTAACTTTGTTGGTTTTTTTGTCTTTAGGATGACAGGATTTTTTTTTTTTAAGATTTATTTATTTACTTGAAAGTCAGAGTTACAGAGAGAGGAGAGAAAGGTCTTCCATCTGCTGGTTCATTCTCCAACTGGCCACAATGGCCGGAGCTGTGTCAATCCGAAGCAAGGAGCCAGGAGACTTCTCCGAATCTCCCACACAGGTGCAGGGGCCCAAGGACTTGGGCCATCTTCTACTGGTTTCCCAGGTCATAGCAGAGAGCTGGATTAGAAGTGGAGCAGCTGGGACTTGAACCAGTGCCCATACAGGATGGACACCGTAGGCGGTGGCTTTACCTACTATGTCACAGCACTGGCCCCTTAACAGATTCTTGATGGAGCCTTTAAGATTTTCTATAACTAAGACTGTGTAATTTATAGAGACAGTTTTACTTTTTTCTTTCTGATTTGGGTATCTTTTATTTCTTTTTCTTGGCTAATTGCTGTGCAGAGATGGTCAGTACTATATGGAATAAAAATGGTGACAGTGGACATCCTATCCTTGTCTTGGTCTTGATCTTAGAGAAAAAGTTTTCAGCTTTTATATGTTGTTAACTGTAGTTTTATCATCTATGACTTTTAGGTACAGAAGATATGTGGTGGAATAAGGCCATGCCAAGTTGGCCACTGGCAAGTGAGCGTCAGTTACTCAGGAATGGTTTCAGAACCCACCTGGCAAAGGAGCCTTCCTGGCAACAGGCAGTGATTGGTTAGGGCATAAACTGCCCCTTGACCGGATTGGCTGCCTAGCTATATAAGCTGCTGTACCAACTGAAATAAAAGAGTCTGCAGGCTGCTCGCCTCTGGCCTGCTTTCACCAGACTTTCGGGGTCTGTGTGGTGACTCTACGCCTCTTGCCCCCACCACGTTCCTCCTCTCAGAACGAATCCACAGCAATAAAGGTACATTCCTTCTATACCTAATTTGTTGAGAGTTTTTGTTATGAAAGGATGTTGTGTTTTGTTAAATGTTTTTTTTTTCTGTATCTATTGCAATGATCATGATTTTTATCTTTCATTCTGTTAATGTCATGTATCACATTTATTGATTTGCTTACATTAAACCATCGTTGCATCCCAGGGTTGAATCCTACTTGATCATGGTGTAAAATCCTTATATTATGCTGTTGAATTCAATTTTTAGTATCTTATTGAAATTTTAATCCTATGTTTATGAGGGATATTGGCCTTTAATGTTCTTTTCTTGTATTGTCTTTGGCTGTGTATTAGGACTATATTGGTCTTGTGAAACAAGTTTGGGAGTGTTTTCTCTCATTTTTTTTTTCTTTTGGGAGCATTTGAGAAGGATTAGTATGAATTCTTCAAATGTTTGTCAAAATTCACCAGTGAAGCCCCCCATCATAGAATCCTGGGAAGTTTTTGACTACCAATCCAGTTTCCTTACTTGTATTGATCTGTTCAGATTTCATTTCTTCAGTCTTGGTAGTTTGTATGTTTTCTAGGAATTCATAGATTGCTTCTAGATTATCCAGTTTGTTAGATATGATTGGTCAAAGTAGTCTCTTATATCTTTTGTATTTCTGTGGTGTCAGTTATATGCCTTCTCTTTATTATTTTGTTTATTTGCTTCTCTTTCTTTCCACATATAGGTGAAAGTTTATCAATTTTGGTTATACTTTCAGAAGACCAAATCTTAGTTTCATTGATCTTTTCTATAATTTAAAATTATCTATTTAATTTATTTTTTGCATAATTATATATTACTTCCTTGATGTAGGGCCAACATGAAATCTTGGCCCATGGAAGCTGACCTAGGGCTAGGGCAGGCTTGGTCCTTAGGTAGGTAAGGATGGGCTTAATCCTGAACCTGCTGGTGCCAGCCTGGTGATGAGTTTATCAGGGTGTGCCTGGAGTATGAATCTATTGGAGTGTGACTGACAACCAGGCACAGGGGTTAGGTCTGCAGCCTGGGGACTTGGAGTAGTCTGGCATGGGTGATCACTGGAGTGGGATAGATGCCAATGTCCATGACAAAGTCAGCTTCTCATTTCACTATTTGTTCCACACATGGAGGGTATCTCTTTTCTTGCTGTACAGTGCTGAGTGGCTTGGGGGAGAGGAAATTTAGATAATATGAAACTCCCTTCCTACCCTTTTTAATGCATTTTTTCTTATTTCTGTGCTTCATTCTGGTGGTATAATCTTTCACCTGGATTCTTTAGCTCTTGTGAAGATACTTAGAAATGGATATTTGTTTAAATTGATGTTTCTTTTTAAGATTTATTTATTTTAACATTTTTGTCATTTATTTTGAGAGAGAGAGAGTCACCAAAGCTGGGCTAGGCAGGCTGAAACTGGGAACCAGGAACTCATATTCTCCCACGTGGGTGGCGGGAGCCCAGCCACTTGAGCCAGCCAACACTGCTATTTGCCAGGGCCTACATTAGCAGGAAGCTAGATTCAGGAGCCAGAACTAGGTTTTGAACCCAAGTACTCTGATATGGGATACAGGCATCTTAACCACTAGGCTAAATGACTGTACCGACCATTTTTAGATCTGTGCAATCCAATTTGGTAGCTATTAGTTACATGTGGTACTTAAATGGACATTGATTTAAGTTAAAATAAAAAATCTTCAATTTCTCAGCATCCTAGTCACATTTCAAATGCTTGATTACCTCATGTTGTTGGTAGCTACTGTACAAGGGCATGCAGAATAGTTTCATTATCACAGAAAGTTCTTTTGGACAATACTGGTCTAGATCTGTTAGACATGTTGTTATTCTAATATTCATTTTACAATTATTAGCTTGAAAACTTCTATAAAGAGTGATTTCCCCATATCTACTATTTGGTTGCCCAGTGATACAGTTCTTAAAGGAAAGATGGGATAAAGATTAATCCTTTCCCTTTAATAGGTCATAGAATAGCAACCACCAATAGTGAATAATTAAAAAAATGATTTCCCATTCATGAATTTAGAGATATTTCATCTTTCTTCCATCCTACCTGTCTTCCCTTCCTCTTTTCTTTTTTTATTGATTAACTAATTGTCCTGGTCAACAGATTATGGCCTTGGCCAAACTCTGGTAACTGTCTGTGGTTCTTGCCATGCATGTGGGAAACCTGGATTGACTTCGTGGCTCCCGATTTTGGCCTGGCCCAGCCCTGCCTATTGTATACATTTGGTGACTGAATTCACAGGTGGAAGATCTCTGTCTCTGTATCTCTGTTTTTTTGAATAAATGAAAAGCTTTAAAAATGTGAAAAACATGATTTAGAAATGATGAAGCATTGTAATTAAATCTTTGCATTGTCAATACTTTTATTCTATGTTATAAATCAACAAATCATGCTTACCTATCAACAACTATGTAATTATTTTCCACTTCAAAGACCACTAATGAGAATTATAATGACATTTCTTTTTTATTGAGTGTTTTAATTTCCCTTGAGTTTCTAAATTTCTTTCTCTCTTTTTAAAATGTATGTATTTGAAGGGGTGAGAGAGAGAGATATTTGGGGAGGAGAGATATATCTTTCAAATGCTGGTTCACTTCCTCAATGCCCACAACAGCCAGGGCTGGGGCAGATTGAAGCCAGTAGCTCAAAACTCCATCCAGGTCTCCCACATGGATGGCAGGGACTCAGGTACTTGGGCCATGATTTGCTGCTTTCCTAGGAGCATTAAAAGGAAACAAATCAGAAACAGAGTGGCTGAGATTCTTGGATATGGGATGTGAGTGTCCCAAGTGGAGGCTTAATTGCTGTACCAGAATGCCTGCCCCTCACTATGCTTTCATTGTGTTATTTTACTTTATCATAATCCATTTTTCTCTATTTCTGTATATATATTCTATTAGATTTCTTTTACCCACCCTGAGAATTGCTCCTAACATTCTTCTGGTTGGAACTTCTCTTTCCATTGCTCTCTGGGGTTATAGCTACTGTTTCCTTTTTCCTGGCTTATTTCATTGACTTGCTAAATATGTCTTCC
Source organism: Oryctolagus cuniculus (assembly GCF_051225735.1). NCBI lineage: Eukaryota > Metazoa > Chordata > Mammalia > Lagomorpha > Leporidae > Oryctolagus > Oryctolagus cuniculus. The sequence continues at coordinate 98,723,428 of NC_142871.1, read as the reverse complement.
TGAAGAAACTTCCTAAAAAGAGTTTGCGGAGGTCAAAGTTTCTGAGCCATTCCTTTTCTGAAAATGTTTTTAGTCTATCTTTACTTGTGTTTGATATTTTGTTTAGACACATAATTCCAATTTTATTTTTTAACTTTTTAATAAGTTTGATGCCATAGCATTAAGCATTTTTTAAAAGATTTATTTTTATGTGAAAGTCAGAGTTACAGAGAGAGAAGGAGAGGCAGAGAGAGAGAGAATCTTCCATCTGATGGTTCACTCCCCAATTGACCGGAACAGTTGGAGCTTCCGCTGATCTGAAGCCAGGAGCCAAGAGCCAGGAGCCTCTTCAGGGTCTTCCACATGGATGCAGGAGCCAAGGACTTGGGCCATCTTCTACTGCTTTCCCAGGCCATGGCAGAGAGCTGGATCATAAGTGGAGCAGCCGGGACTTGAATTGGCACCCATATGGGATACTGGTACTGCAGGTGGTAGCTTTACCAGTTACACCACAGTGCTGGCCCCAGAATTTCAATTTTAAATCTAGACCTTCATGTAGAAGGTAAAGGATAAACTTTGCTATTATTATTCCTTATTGCTTTCTTTATCATTCCCTGTCTTCTCATGGACAGTAATTTCTTCTATACATCTGTGCTTAAGAGATTTTGGGGAGACTATCCTGCTATTCTGTGAAGAATTTTATATAAATAGTTCTCAAATAAATGATGAGTGTAAGTAGATATCGATTTCATATATAATATTTCTGAAATGTTACAAAATTTGAACATGTAAAGACGAAACAATTAGGCGTAGGATGTGATAAATCAGCACCTAATGTCTCAAAGTTTGTCCCAAAGCCAATCTTACTGGTCTGAGAATCAAGGGGAGGAAACAGGAGAGGTTCCTCTATTACCCCTAGTGGTCCCCTGGGAGTATATTTTTCTTTCCATTCCTGTAACATCAGACTTTTGGCTTAGAGGTCTCAGTTCCATGACAGGGATGCTTCCACTAGGGCACACTAGTGGAACCAGAAGGTAACCAGACACTAGTTGACCAGAAGTTGATATTGCCACTTGGTGACGTGGGGCTCCTCATGCAGGTGAGTCACCAGTGAGGGAAGCGGTTACTCCATTGGCTGGAGTGGCTAAACGATGCTGATTATCAAGGGTCTGCCACTGCGCTATGGGGTAAGAAATATTTCTGGAATGCAAAGATACCTGGGGCGTCTCTCCGTGCTCCTAGGTCACATAATGAGAGTCAGTAGGAAGCAACACAATATGAGGGGAACACTGAAGACTCAGATCCTTTAGGAATGAAGATTTAGGTCGCTGTACCACATAAAGGACCATGAGCAGGGAAGGCGCTTACTGAGAGCAAAGGAATAAGTAGTGCAAGAAGGTATTTATAGGCTGGCGTTGTGGCTCACTAGGCTAATCCTCCGCCTGTGGCACCGGCACACCGGGTTCTAGTCCCGGTTGGTCGGGGCACCGGATTCTGTCCTGGTTGCTCCTCTTCTAGTCCAGCTCTCTGCTGTGGCCCGGGAAGGCAGTGGAGGATGGCCCAAGTCCTTGGGCCCTGTACCCGCATGGGGGACCAGGAGAAACACCTGGCTCCTGGCAATGGATCAGCATGGTGTGCCGGCTGCAGTGGCCATTGGGGGATGAACCAACGGAAAAGGAAGACCTTTCTCTCTGTCTCTCTCTCTCACTGTCCACTCTGCCTGTCAAAAAAATAAAAAAAAGAAGGTATTTATAGATGCCATCTACCACCACATGACTAATAGCAAAAATAAGGCTGAGATTTATTTGCATTTCCTTCTTTTAAAAATTTTAAAGGTAAGATAAATCACTTTTTAAACATTTTATTTATTTATCTTTAAATATTTATTTATTTATTTGAAGAGCAGAGTTACAGAGAGAGAGGGAGAGAGGGAGAGACAGAGAGATATCTTCCATCTGCTGGTTTACTCCCCAAATGGGTACAACTGTCAAGGTTGGGCCAGGCCAAACAAATCCAGGAGCCAAGGATTCCATCTGCATCTCTCACGTGGCTACAGGGGCTCAAACTCTTGGGCCATCCTCTGCTGCTTTTCCCAGGCACATGAGCAAAGAGCTAGATCAAAAGTGGAGTGGCCAGGACTCCAACCAATGCCCCTATGAGATGGTGCTGTTGCAGGTGGCAACTTAACCCACTACGCCAGAACACAGGCCTCTTCATTTTTGGAAAGAGAAAGAGAAAAAGAGAGACAAAGAGGTCTGGTTCATACCCAAATTTCAGCAGCAGCTGGGACTGGGCCAGGCCAAATCCAGGAGTCTGGAACTCAATGCAGGTCTCTCACATGGCTGGCAGAGACCCAACTACTTGAGCTGTCAACTGCTACCTCCAAGGGTCTGCATTAGTACAAAGCTGGAATTGTGAATGGAGCTGAGACTCAAACCTGCATACTTGAAGGAGATGTGGGTTTCTGAAGTGGTATCTTAACCACTAAAGCAGACGGTCCCCACCCTCCACCATGCATTGCCTTCTTATTTTGATATAAATACATTTGTATATTAACCAATAGTCTTCCTTCTTCCTCTCATTTCTCTTCTATTTGACATAAGTTTATAGCAGTTTGCCTTGTATCTTGGTGTTTGAGTGACAGGACATCAAAGGGAGAACGTGATGAAGCTAGAAGCAGCAGGAACACATGGAAAGATGGTTAGAGGAAATTTGTAGCCTCTTTTGGGGGGAGGATTAGGGTGGTTTTGGTTATACCAGGGATAGTGATATCATGTTATGTGAAACCTTGATTTTTGTGTCATTTTTTTGGTTGAGTTAAATGTAACTAAAAGAGGGATGCCAAGTTGATGAGGTGGTTTTGTTCTGTGCCAACTCCCCTAAGATGGAATTGAATTTTTTTAGATTTCCCTTCCCTGCTTCAAGCTGGTGTTGACCACAAGATTCATTTAGTGTGAATTTGGAAGCCAGCAGTGAAGCAGAAGCCGTATTTTTCACCCCCTGATGGTGAAGACATGGTACCAGGCAAGTGGGGGACATTTGTCCCTATTATTATTATTATTATTTTTGACAGGCAGAGTGGACAGTGAGAGAGAGAGAGACAGAGAGAAAGGTCTTCCTTTGCCATTGGTTCACCCTCCAATGGCCGCCGCGGCTGGTGCGCTGCGGCCAGCGCACCGCGCTGATCCGATGGCAGGAGCCAGGTGCTTCTCCTGGTCTCCCATGGGGTGCAGGGCCCAAGCACTTGGGCCATCCTCCACTGCACTCCCTGGCCACAACAGAGAGCTGGCCTGGAAGAGGGGCAACCGGGACAGAATCCGGCGCCCCGACCGGGACTAGAACCCAGTGTGCCAGCGCCGCAAGGCGGAGGATTAGCCTAGTGAGCCGTGGCGCCAGCCGTCCCTATTATTATTGATGTGGCAGCTCACTTTGTAGTTGGGGGGCTGCCATCAAGCCCATAGTTTCCCCAGTTCCCAGAGGGTCTCCTTCAACTTCCTGTGAATTGTGGACCAAGATACTACACAACTCTAGGTGAAGGGTATCAGCTTCTGCAGATTACCCATAGCACTGAAGTTGGAAGTAGTAAGAGAGACAGGGCTTCCTGTTCTCTATCAAATTTTCCTTTTCCTCATTGACATTTAGCTTTCTTCCCTTGGTTGATTTATGGCGACTTTAGGCTCAGCACTAGACCCAGAGGCAATGGCCTGTGTGGCTGGCCCCACTAGCTTCCATGATTCCTTAGAGTCTGTCTCACTCACAGTGGTTCTGCCTCTCTCATTGAACCATGTCCTAAAGACAGCTCAGGAGAGACATGATAGCAGTGTGGGGTTCTTGTCCCAAAGATCATGCAGCTTTCATGGGGAAACTACATTTATTTTTGGTATAAAAATCAACGAACTTTGTTGAAAAGAGTGTCTAGGATTCTCCTTCAGAGGCTATGTAGAAAGGTTTTCCATCTGCTGGTTCACTCCCCGAATACCCACAATAGCCAGGGCTAGCCCAGGTCTAAGTCAAGAGCCCAGAAAGCTGCTTCTGGGTCTCCCACGTAGGGGTCAGGGCCCAGGTGCTGACTCATCGCTTGCTGCCTCACATGATGTATTAGCAGGAAGCTCACTGCAAGTGGAGGGGCTAGGACTTGAAGCAGGTAGCGGCTTAACTCGCTGTGCCACAATACCTACCTGGTTGTTTTCTTCTTAAAGGAAAAATAATCTGTAGTTATTGAGGTAAACTTGACAGATACAGGTAATCATCAGAACACTAATAATATTTTGCTGAGTACCCTTCAAGTCTTTCTTCAGTCCACATGAGGGAGCTTCAAAACATTTTTGGAAAATGTGTGTAATAAAAGTGTGTGATCACTTTCCATGAACTTTTGAATTATTCATGCATCTATATCTATGTACACATATACTGTATTTTTATAAAAATGGAATCACATTTGTTTTATAAAACAGCATCCCCCAGAATATTTCATGAATATTTGTGTCTAAATGATTAAACAGTGTCCAATTCAACAACATAATTTTAATTATATCACAGTATTCCATTGCACAGCTATGCCATAATTTATTTAACCCGGATCTCTTATTGTTAGATGTTCAGGCTATTTTCAGTTTTTCCTAATTAATTGAAAAAAAACAACAACTCTGAAATGAATTTTTTAATGAGTTTCCTCAGTTTTTTTTTTTTTTTTTAAGATTTATTTTATTTATTTGAAAGAGTTACAGAAAGAGGTAGAGACAGAGAGGTCTTCCAACTCCTGGTTCACTCCCCCAAATAGCTGCAGTAGCTGGGCCAATCTGAAGCCAGGAGCCAGGAGCTTCTCTGGGTCTCCCACTTGGGTGCAGAGGCCTAGGGACTTGGGTCATCCTCCGATGCTTTCCCAGGCATATTAGCAGGGAGCTGGATTGTACTTATTTCAAAATGAGACAGACACACACACACACACACACACACACGAGGGAGGGAGGGTGAGAATTTTCTGTCTTCTGTTTCACTTCCCAAATGCCCACAATTAGCCAGGGCTGGGCTAGACTGAAACCAGGAGCCCGGAACTCCATCCTGGTTTCCCACATGAGTGGCAAGAACTGAAGTGTATGAATCATTATCTGCTGCTCCTCAGGCACCATTAGCAGGGAGTTGGATCGGAAGCAAAGTAGGTGGGACTTAAACCCAGGAGTGGCTTAACTCGCTGCACCATGATGCCCACCCGAACCTGAATTTATTGATCTCCTTTAATAAAGTGAAAGCTTGAGAAGAATTATCAACTTCCTTTGCACCTTAGAGATCCCCCAGAGTTGTCCCTACTTGTAGCCCCACTGTGGCTCACCTGCTGACATAAAGCAGAATCCTAGATAAGCCATATCAGTAGTTCTTGAACACACTGGAGCGTGAGAAGCACCGATTTGGACGTTGCCGTTTCGACCACACGTGGCCCTGATCCTCCTCTCTGAGTTACAGAGATGAGGAGGCCAGATGTGCAGGGGCAGCTGTCAGGAGCCCTCAGCACCTGGCTCTGCTCAGGCTTAACCACGCCCGAGTCCTGCCTGCACAGGAAGCCACCACTAAAGACAGGCTGCCCATAGGAGGAGACGTTAGGATTTCTGCAGGCTGCTCGGCAGGGTGAAAAAGGGTGGCACAGGAAAGGGAGGAACGCCAGTTCCTGGCCTCCGGAAGCCGCAGTTTGTCTAGGTGCTGCTTGCCCCTTATTTAGCTTTATCTGAGCTTTCCCTGAGACAAACCTCCGGTGACCTCTTTTCCGGTAGCATTTTGCCCCCATGGTAAAATGTTACCGTCTAAAATTTCTCCAAGAATTAGAAAGCTGACGTTGTCAAGGACCGAATGTGCCGCTTTTCAGTCGTTTCTGGCAGTTCCCTGCTTTTATGGTGTAGTCATGGTGAAACCTGAGTCATCTGAAGACTGGGACGTTGCCAAGGTGGGCGGAAGGGTACAGAAAACTCGGGATGTGAAGAGCAGGCCGGCGCAACTGCTGGGCCACGGGCACCCATTCCGACGGGAGAGCCGCCTCACCCCTACTCGTGCTAAGACAAATTGCCGCAAGCTTTATGGTCCTAATGAATACTTCCTGTGGCAAATGTGTTTATAGAGACAGCTGCAAGGACACACGCATCTTCCCAGGCTTCTAAGCAGCAACACCTTACTTTTGCACGTGCCAGAGTTCTTTTATCCTTTTTTAAAGGTGAGAGACCCCGTAGCACTTTCTTGTGGGCAGGAAAGCAGTGTACCTCAATTTTTGCTTTAAGCAGAAGAAAAAAATTTTCCTCTGTCCCTACTCATATACATTGAACGACTACCCAGAAAACACGCCCGTTTGGTGTGTGTGTGTGTGTGTGTGTGTGTGTGTTTGCCATTTCTCTACAATTCTGACTCATAGTCTGGAGGACAATGACTGATTTTTTCCCACTTCACATAGCTGCTGTGAATCTCGGCTCCCAAGGGTGGGCCTGTTCGTGCACTCCGGGCCCGGTCGGTAGCGTGCTAAGCGTAAACAGCGCGAGGAGCCCAGCGGCCCGGGAAGCGGGCGCCCGCTCCTCTCTGCGGGAAGCAGGGTGCTGGGGACAGGTCGGGCGCTCAGAGACCGGGATCTACCCACCCCCGCCCCCCGGAACGTGATGCGCGTGGTGGGGGTGGAGCCGCCAAGTCTCGTCTCAATTTAGAGCTCTCCGCTTCTAGGCGCGCCCATTTCAGATTGCTAAACTCCACAGTCAGGAGGGAAAAAAAAAAAAAAAAAAAAATCTGGGAGGAGGTGGCTGGCCACACCCCGCGGTGCCCGAGAGTTTCCCCCGCAGAGGAAGGCCGCCCAGGCAGACGCCGGCGAGATGCGGAGCCCGCCGCTGCTGACCGCCGCCCACCTCCTCTGCCTGTGCTGCGCGGCAGTGGCCGCGGCCCCCCGGTAGGAGCGCGGGGCGGGCGCGCGCGGAGCGGGCGCGCCCTGAGCCCCGGCAGAGGGAGGCTGCGGGAGGCTGTGGAGGCCACACTGCAGCCCGCGCGCCGGCCGTCCCCAGCTGAGCACCGGCTGGAGGTTGGAGGCTCGGTGGCTGCGGTGTGGCTCTCCCTGGGACTGATAACTTTCTTCTCCCTTGGAGTTGGTCAAACGTCCCTCAGGCTTTCTGAGCCCTTTTACTTTTAGTCCATATTGCCTCTGCCTTTTGCTTCTTAACATTTTGTTCCCAGATAACCCGCTGCTTCTCTCCAATGCATGATACATATATTTTTCTAAAGAGGGCGTCTCGGCTTTGACATTGTCAGTGTGTGGCTGAGGTGACCAAGTGTGGGTTCAAATGCAGCTACTGGAGGAAGATAACTGACATGAGCGCCCAGATCATGGAAAGTGCTCCATCCCTAATGAGTTTTGCAGTTGAGTCCTAACCCTTAGCTTCGGCAGAGAATCTGCTGCTTGGAGGCCTGATCTGGTCTGCTACACCTGGGAGCTTCTCCACGGGCAGTTTATTTTCAGACGGTGTTGGTGTAATGATTGCTTTACCCACCTTGGGTGCGAGCTAGAGCAAAAGGCTTTGAAAAAGAAAACAGGCAGACATCCTATTTATTTATTTATTTATTTTTTTAGCTAGGATAAAGGCCTTTGCACAGAAGCTTAGAGTCTTGTGCTAGAACAGTAATTTCTGCAAGCTTCTGTTTAAGCCAGGTACACCGTGGCTGTTCCTGTGCTGGCTGGAGTTCACAAGATGGAATTAATAATGCAAGCCTGGGGCCATGGTGTAGCCTAGAAGTTAAGATATGGATTAAGATGCGGGTCACCTGGATTGGAGTACCTGGGCTTGACGCTTGGCTCTGGCTCCTGCAGACCCTGAGAGGTAGCAGTTGAGCTGCTGACACTCACATGAAAGACCCGGGTTGTGTTCCTGGCCTCCTGAAGCCCCAGCTTGTGGGCATTTTGGGGAGTGAGTAGCAAATGAGAGCTTTTTCTGTCTCTCAAATAAATAAAAATGAAATGAAACGTGACATAGGTCTTCCTTTAAGAGTGGTGCATGAATTATTGCATTAAAATTGATTTGTGGGGATTATTGTTGTTTCAGTAGCATTCAAATGCTGCTGCTAAATAGAGCAATGGAACAATATTAACTGTTGGCCCAGTATGCAGAGTCTATGTCACTATCTATGAAATTTGAGGATCACAAAAGAATGATTGGAGAAGTGAGGCTAAGAAACTTTGTTTCTCCCTGGTTGGGAATTCTTTAGGCCCCGGTTTCTGGTGACAGCCCCAGGGATCATCAGGCCCGGAGGAAATGTGACTATTGGAGTGGAGCTTCTGGAACACAGTCCCTCACAGGTCACTGTGAAGGCAGAGCTGTTCAAGATGGCATCAAACCTAAACGTGTCTGTCCTGGAAGCAGAAGGGGTCTTCGACAAAGGTAGGATGAACAGCACAGCTCCTTACCCTCCTGCAGTAATACTTGGACTGTGTTAACAGAACCACAGGTTAGGTAATTAGTGTAACAGAGTACCCCCAATTTGCAGTGGCTCCCAAAACACACCTTTAACTTCCATTGTGTAATTCCGTAATTCTCATTTATGTAAGTCCAAAATGGTGTTCCTGGGCACTCTTCCAAGTGGAAGCTCGGATAACTCAGGCTTTCTTTCATTTGTGGTTCCATCATCATCACCAACATGTGACTCCCAAGACTATGGAGGAAGAACATGGAGTTTCTCGTATGTGAGGTTTTTCTGGACCAGGCCTGGACAAGCTCCTATCACCACTGCTTGTATTCAAATGGCAAAAGAGGCTGGGAAATGTAGGCTGCATGTTTCCCACAAGGAAAAAGCTCATCTTTGACAAAACCATGTGGATTTGCCATGGAGGATTTTACTACATAGGCCTCTGGGAAGGAACAGAAAAGCCACACAGTAATTTTTAAAAATTATTTATTTATTTATTTTTTAGAAATAAATACTAATTTCATGGGTACAGCTTTAGGAATATAGTGGTTCTTACCCCCATTCCCGCCCTCCCACCCCAATCCTGTCCCAATTCCTACTCCCTCTCCCATTCCATTCTTCATTAAGATTCATTTTTAATTATCTTTATATACAGAAGACCAACTCTATACTAAATAAAGATTTCAACAGTTTGTACCCACACAGACACACAAAGTATAAAGTACTGTTGAAGACATGTTTTTTTTATTTTATTTTATTTTTTAATTTTTATTTTTTTGACAGGCAGAGTGGACAGTGAGAGAGAGAGACAGAGAGAAAGGTCTTCCTTTGCCGTTGGTTCACCCTCCAACGGCTGCTGCGGCCAGCGCACCGCACTGATCCGAAGCCAGGAGCCAGGTGCCTCTCCTGGTCTCCCATGGGGGTGCAGGGCCCAAGCACTTGGGCCATCCTCCACTGCACTCCCGGGCCACAGCAGAGAGCTGGCCTGGAAGAGGGGCAACCAGGACAGAATCTGGCGCCCCGACCGGGACTATAACCCAGTGTGCCAGCGCCGTAGGCGGAGGATTAGCCTAGTGAGCCGCGGCGCCGGCTGAAGACATGTTTTACCATTAATTCTCTCTCTCTCTTTTTTTTGACAGGCAGAGTGGATAGTGAGAGAGAGAGACAGAAAGGTCTTCCTTTTGCCGTTGGTTCACCCTCCAATGGCTGCCACGACTGGCGCGCTGCGGCCAGCGCACCACACTGATTCGATGGCAGGAGCCAGGTGCTTCTCCTGGTCTCCCATGGGGTGCAGGGCACAAGCACTTGGGCCATCCTCCACTGCCTTCCCGGGCCACAGCAGAGAGCTGGCCTGGAAGAGGGGCAACCGGGACAGAATCCGGCGCCCCGACCGGGACTAGAACCCGGTGTGCCGGCGCCGCAAGGCGGAGGATTAGCCTAGTGAGCCGCGGTGCCGGCCACCATAAATTCTCATAGTACAAGTCATTAAAGACAGAGGTCCTACATGGGAAGTAAGTGCACAGTGACTCCTGTTATTGGTTTAACAATTGACACTCTTATTTATGACATCAGTGATCACCTGAGGCTCTTGTCATGAGCTGCCAACCACACAATAATTAAAATCTAGTTTTGTGGGGGTATATCTTAATGCTTAAAGTAATAAAAAAAGGAAAAAGAAAAGTAGAGTGAAATGTGAGCAATTTGTGGAAGGACAAATCATTCTTACCTCCAGTCTGGCCCTGTATTAAGAATGTTTTATTTTTCAATACTAAGGAAAAAATAATTTTCTTTCTGGGGAGAAGGGAGTCACTACTTAAGCTTTCCTCCTTAAAATGAATATTTATTGTATTTTTTTCTAATCACGAGAGCAATAAATGCTCTGCACTTACAGCTTGATAAACACTGGAAGTAAAGGAAATAAACCAAAATCACTGGTAATCCTACCACCCAGATATAAACACTAGAAGAATGTAGCAGGTTGTCAAAGGCCAGAGATCAGGGCATGAATTTCTAAACAGTTTAGAGTTTTCTTTCAAAGAAATCATTGAAGGGCACATAATGAAGGGTGAATGGCATTCCTCATGAGCTCATTAAATAAATACTTGTCGTCTACCAGCACAGAGAAGTTGCCCATCATGAAAGGAGATGAAATGAAAGATTATGTCTACATTTGTGGCTCTTTCCCCACTGGAAGCTGACTGACCACCTGGGTAAATTTGGGGTGGGATTCAGGAAGAGAGGCTGTGTGTAATGGCCAGCCTGTACCACTTTATCTCCCATAGCAGCAGTGTCGGAAGTGGAGAGAAAGCATAGGTGTGATCTGGTTTGGGTCCTGGCACAACTGTCATACTCCTGTGATCTTGGACAGGTTACTTACTTGCTCTGATCATCAGTTTCCTCATTTGTAAAACAGAGATAATGAAACTAACTTTGAAGTGTAGTTATAAAGTTAACAACAGTATGTAGTACTCAATACATGACAACTGCTAATACTACTGGTAGTAATAATACTGAAGACAAGGTTGCAGACAGTACCACTTTCTGTACATGGGGGAAGATGTCAAATTTCACTAGTGAACTGTCATTTCTGAAAATGAATGAATCTTGGTCTTATGAGAGTAGCTAAAGAAAATATTGAACTACAAAATCACAGGAGATAATAATTAAGGCAGTTTCATATTCATTATTTATTAAGAATTTATGAGTTTGACTCTACTGATATGGCAGTTTTACAGCAATGCAGAGGTCCTAGAATAACATAGATGATTCTGATGAGTATTTGGGCTCTGCTGGGCGTTTCTATGCTGTTATTTTAGAATTTCTCCCATGTTTTCTGCAGTCTCCTTTATTACTCTTTTTTTTTTTTTAAATATTTATTTGAAAGGCAGAGCAACAGATTGTGGGGGGAGAGAGAGAGATGGAAAAAGATAGAGAGATATTTTCTGTTTACCAGTTCACTCCCCAAACAGCCGCCACAGCTTGGGTTCAGCCAGTCCAGAGCCAGGAACCTGGAACTCTATCCTGGTCTCCCATGTGGGTGCAGGGCCCAAGCACTTGGGCCATCTTCCGCTGCTTTCCCAGGCACTGTAGCAGAGCTGGATTGGAAGCGGAGCAGCGGATAGGATGGTAGTATTGCAAGCGAGGGGCTTAACCCACTGCACTGCGATGCTGGCTCTCCTTTATCAGTCCAAAAATCACTGGGAGTGCATGTTGTTGTAGTTTGGTTTGTAACTTTATTCTTAGGTTTTTTCTTTTGGGAGGAGGGTCCGTGTTAGCCCTTTGGAAGACTTAAGTGCTCGAGGCTAGATTGGAAAACAGGAGCAGAAAGGCTGATGAAAAGGAAAGAGGGAAAATGGGCTGTTTTTGACTCTGTTGGCATCCAGTTTCATTGAAACTACCATGGCTAGGAGCACTTTCCCCTTTCCAGAGGAGAATGTTAGTCTGTTATCAGAGGCTGAGTTATTGTTCTCGGAGCAGATGCTTCCTGTAATCTTGGGGCTTAAGGAATAAGACGTTTCTCCCTCCTGGTCCTCACATCCTTTGCTTTGTCTGACTTCTCCAGTCTAACAATATGTAGGTAAATGAGGGCTTCTAAATCAGAGGGGTCTGGCTCTTCACAGGAGTCATGTTCTGTTTCTCCCATCACATAAACAAATGTATATATTTGATCTGATTATTTCATCGCTTTCTTACGAGGGCCCTGGAGACAAGGTTGGTTTTAATCAAGATTCATCTCCTGGCAGACTGGATAAGGAGGAAGGCAGTTTTAGAATGGCTCATTTCCAACAGTCCTAGACTTCAGAGAAATCCCTCGATAAGGGTGCATTTTACCATAGCCAGAATGTATTTCTGGCTTACTTTGTGTCAGAAATAGTAATAACTAAAGTATTCAAACTGCAGAATATACTTGAATAAAGGCAGACAAGTATAGTTTTTTTTTTCAGGGAATAGTTCATTTATGTGTTTGACAGATGTGGGGGGAATTTTATTTTCATTTCTACCCTTGAGGCCAGTAACATTGGTTGTATTAAGTTAATTTCGTTTTGGTGAACAGTAGCCCTTTAAAAAGTGTTTCTACTAAACTTGGAGGAAGTTCTGTGCAGATGTCTTCATGCCACTGTGGTGGTGAGATCCGGATGCTGAAGTGTACTTGTCATTGTCACCACTCCCCTGACTCCCCTCGCCCCTCGCCCCTCGCCCCTCAACATCTGCTGCAGCGTCACCATCTCTGCAGTGAAGAGAACTGGGTTCATGAGCTTGTCTTCCTTTGTCTAAGAGTTGATTAAGGCTACTGGCTTCAGATCAGCGCGGTGTGCTGGCCTCAGTTTGCCAGCCGCGGCGGCCATTGGAGGGTGAACCAACGGCAAAGGAAGACCTTTCTCTCTGTCTCTCTCTCTCACTGTCCACTCTGCCTGTCAAAAAAAAAAAAAAAAAAAAAAAAAGAATTGATTAGATAAGTATAATTGACACAACATAGTAAGAGTTAAGTGAGTACAAATTACCAGAGAGGAGACAATGGAGCAGCTATTGGCATTTGTTAAAGATTTTTTTAAAAAAATTTTTGACAGGCAGAGTGGACAGTGAGAGAGAGACAGAGAGGGGTCTTCCTTTGCTGTTGGTTCACCCTCCAATGGCCGCTGCAGCTGGCATGCTGCAGCTGGCGCACCGCGCTGATCCGATGGCAGGAGCCAGGTGCTTCTCCTGGTCTCCCATGGGGTGCAGGGCCCAAGCACTTGGGCCATCCTCCACTGCACTCCCGGGCCACAGCAGAGAGCTGTCCTGGAAGAGGGGCAACTGGGACAGAATCCGGTGCCCTGACCGGGACTAGAACCCGATGTGCCGGCGCCGCAAGGCGGAGGATTAGCCTATTGAGCCACGGTGCCGGCTATTTGTTAAAGATTTTTATTTTATTTATTTGGAAGGCAGAGTTACAAAGGGAGAGAGGGAGCTGCTGGTTTACTCCCCAAATGGCTGTAATGTCCAGGGCAGGGCCCAGGAGCCTGGAACTCCATCTCGTTTTCCCACTTTGGGGGCAGGGGCCCAAACCCTTGGGTCATCTGTTGCTGCTTTCCTAGGTGTACTGGTAGCAGCTGGGTCAGAAGTGGAGCAGCTGAGCTCCATCTGATGCCGACATGGATGCTAGTGTTGGAAGCAGCGGCTTAACCGCAGTGCCATAATACTGGCCCCAGTGTTTGGCATTTGAAATCAGGTCAGGCTATAATGATGGGTGAAAAGCGAGTCATCTTATTTCTTCCATTAGTGATTTTTGTCTCTTTCCTCCCTAAGATATTGCCATGGAGCTTTGTATCAAATTAAGCAAAAGAGTTAAGAACATTTGAATTTACAGCCCATAAGTGAGAACTAACTTCATTTGTTAAGTCTTATGAAGTAATTGATGTCCTTAGACCCTAATTTCTGTTTTATCTTCTCTTTTTTTGTTACCTTCTAGTTTTTTTTCCCTATTACTTTAGTAATAAAGGATATAGATTATCCCTTGCCTTAATTAACAAGTTCATTGTTATTGGTTTCATGAAAACATGATTTAAGGACAAAAACCCCAAACTGAAAATGCCAACTGAAAAATCTGGACACTGAGTGGTGTCTCCTGGGGATGGTCTGCTGGTCTGAAGGCACTGCTTGTTTTTTATGATGTCAAACCCACTTCCATCTCCCCTTTGAGGTACTGGGGTGAGACATGCTCTGTATATCCACACCCTTTAAGAATTTCCTTTTTCTCTTTGCCCTAAAATCTTGGTGAGTTAATGGAATATTTTCCTTCTTTTCTTTTTTTTTAAAGGTTTATTTTTATTTATTTGAAAGAGTTACAGAGAGAGGTAGAGACAGAGAGAGAGAGTTGTCCATCTGCTGGTTCACTCCCCAGATGGCTGCAATGGCCGGAGCTGCGCCGATCTGAAGCCAGGAGACCCAGGACTTCTGGGTCTCCCATGCGGGTGCAGGGGCCCAAGGACTTGGGCCGTCTTCCACTGCTTTCCCAGGCCATAGCAGAGAGCTGGATTAGAAGAGGAGTAGCCAGGACTAGAACCGGTGCCCATATGGAATGTTGGTACTTCAGGCCAGGGCATTAACCTGCTGCACCACAGCGCTGGCCCCTACCTTCTATTTCTTTTAAAGATTTATTTTATTCATATGAAAGAGTTACAGAGAGAGAGAGAGAGAGAGAGAGAGGTCTTCCATCCACTGGTTCATCCCCAAATGGCTACAACAGCCAGAACTGAGCCGATTGGAGGCCAGGAGCTGGGAACCTCCTCCGGGTCTCCCATGTGGGTGCAGGGGCCCAAGGATTGGGCTCTCCTCCACTCCTTTCCCAGGTGCATTAGCAGAGAGCTGGATTGGAAGTGGAGCAGCTGGGACTTGAACCGGAGTCCATATAGGATGCCAGTGCTGCAGTCTGGGGCCTTAACTGTTATGCCACAGCGCCGGCCCCTACCTTCTATTTTTTAAGAATTAAAAAAAAATTCAGCTTTGTTCTCTATTATCTTTCTTGCTTTGACTGAAAGGTATTTTATTTTCCATCTTGGTCTAGTAAGGGTGGGAAAATTTTGAGATATTAGCTGAAAAACTTTAACAAAAATCCTCCAGTTCAGTTAGGATGGCTTTCTGGTGGAAACAAAGCTCCTGAACTTATATTTTGTGCTTTGTAGATCAAAATCAGTCCCATGGTTTTTATGAAAGTAGATTAATTAGTGTAGTGTGTGGGCAGGACTCTCAGGGCAGGTTTTCACAGGCAGTTTTGCCAGTGGAACTCAGTGTGAACCTGTAGTTACATGAGAATTATTTTCAAAGAGTATATGCTTTTTTTTTTTTTTTAAGATTTATTGTATTTATTTGAAAGACAGAGTTACAGAGAGAGGTAGAGACACAGAGAGAGGTCTTCCATCCACTGTTTCACTCCTCAAATGGCTGCAATGGCCAGAGCTGTGCTGATCCAAAGCTAGGAGCCAGGAGCCTCCTCTGGGTCTCCCACATGGGTGCAGGGGCCCAAAGACTTGGCCCATCTTCCACTGCTATCCCAGGCCGTAGCAGAGAGCTGGAGTGGAAGAGGAGCAGCTGGGACTAGAACCAGCACCCATATAGGATGCCGGCACTTCAGGCCAGGGCATTAACCCACTGCGCCACAGCGCCGGCCCCCAAAGAGTGTATGTTTTTCATTTACATGCCTTCGCTGTATTGGGTGATATATAGGAACAGGTAGGTGGTGACTGGAGATAAAGGACCAGAGTGTAATCATGATCTGCTTCAGCTGGAGCCAGGTGACCTGGATACAGATGCTGGCCATTTCCAGTCAGTGGTTGGGTGGCTGTGGGCAGTCATGGTCTCACCAGGTCTCAGTTTCATCATGGGAAAAGTAGTGTTTTCTGCCTTATACAATTATAGAGTATTGTGAGGATTAAATGAGTTGCAGTATTTAAAACACTTAACACATAGGGATTGTTCACAAAAACGGTAGCTTTCTTGTTAGGAGAGAAGAGCAACAGTTCTTGTCAAAGGCGCTAATCACCGATTGGGATGATTTTGGACTGGGAGTTCTACCAGAGGCACATCGCTATGTGGGAATGGGAAAGGATTTAAAATATTAAATATTAGGGATGGCACAGTGGTGTGGTGGGTAAAACTGCCTGCAGTGCCTGCTTCCCATATGGGTACCGGTTGGAGACCCAGCTGCTCCACTTCTGATCCAGCTTTCTGCTATGGCCTGGGAAAGCAGTGGAAGATGGCCCAGGTGGTTGGCCCCTGTACCCACATGGGAGACTCAGAAGAGGCTCCTAGTTCCTGCTTTGAATTGACCCAGCTCTGGCCATTGTGGCCATTTGGGGAGTGAACCAGAAGATGGAAGATTGATCTCTCTCTCTCTCTCTCTCTCTCTCTTCTCTGCCTCTCTGTAACTCTGCTTTTCAAATAAATAATCTTAAAAATATTAAATATTGAATTTCTACATAGTGCCAGGAACTTTATGCACACCATTTCATTTAAACAAGTCTATGAAGTAGTCACTATTCTCTTCATTTTGGAGATGAGGAATCTGAGGCTAAGAGAGAACAATCCAATTGTACATGCAGCTAGTAAATGGTGAAGCCAGAATTTGAAGTTAATTTTGTCTGAGGTCCGGGGGGTCTGTAAGGTTTTCTACTGCCTGGAAGAGTGAAATGGTTTTCATTTGCTAGATTTTGGGATATTGATGTGATGTTATATATCATCTTCTAAAATAATTTTCACATTTGCTGTGGTAGTTTATATCTGGATCTAATTTGGAACTAAAAAACTTCAAGATGAATTGCCATCTCTCCTATTTTTTTTGGTGGGTATTAGATTTAATGAATTTCAAACCAAAGTAAATCATCAGAAGTGTTTTCATCTAGGATTTTTAGTGGTACAATTTTGGAAAAGTTTTACAGTCAGTATTTAACTAAAACAATATAGTTTGACTTTAATAGTATAGTATCATTTTGCATTTAGAAAAATAATAATTTTATTTTTGTGTTTCTAACAGTGTGTCAACTGTGTTTTCCTTACCTGAATAGTTGGTATTATCTGAATTGTTCAAAGAGTAACCAAAGCAACCTTATGTAATAATTTTCCGTTCTGTTTTTTCTCCAGATCATATAAATCCTTCCCCTTTCCAGCTCTCTTCTTAATTTCTTTTGAGCTTCGTAGAATTTTGGAGGTGGAAGGGATTTAAAAATAAGTTAGTGCAGTCACCTAACTTATGGCCAAAGAAACTCTTCTTAGGTGTGGTGTTTGGGGATCTGCCCGAGGCCAAGTGGCAGTGCTGGAAACAGATTTCAGTCCCCAAATTCACAGTCCAGTGCTGTTTCCATTATACTTCAGGAGATTTTCCTAACATATGAAAGACTCTATTTAAGACCCAGGATTTATTTGCAAGTGTTGATTCTTCTGCTAGAGAAGAAATTGGGCTAACCAAGGAGTTTAAAAATGCCTGTGTGCACATTTCTTATTTCAGTTCAAGGTCAAACTGCTCTTTATGGGCTAATGGTTCTGCATAAGGGTTGGGGGTGGGGCTAGGAGCTTCACAGATCTTTAAAACACTAAATACCTTGGCTGTGTTTCTCAGAGTGTGAATCACACTCTGAAAATGCAGATTCGCAGCTCTCCTCACGACTTGGGCTATGTCTGGGAATCTAAACTTTATGTTCAGCCACTACCACAGATGATTCTTGGCCGCTTTAAAATGAGAACAGCCACTCTCCCCTTAGGATTTCACACACTGTAGCCTGCGAGGGAGTGGCATGCCCCTGCATGCCTGTGATGAATCAAGAGAGCGCAGACAAGGCCCCTCCTGGACTTCTCTGTTTGCCTCTCAAGTGGTCCCCAACCCTAAGTGCTGGTGTTCATTTTTCAGCAGTGGAGAGACGTGTTGTTGAGATTTGATTGTGAATCAACGTTTGGATGAAGTTGAAATGAACACACTGATACTTTAAACTCCAAGTTAAACATGTGCTGCTCCTCTTCTAATGCTGAATGAGTCACTGTCCTAGTGACTCATAGAAGGGTTGTGGTGGAAACAGAAATCCGATCCTGTAAGAATTTGTCCTGGGTTACTGTTGATGCCTTATGTTCTGTTAAGAGGACTTTATGGTGCTGAAGCTAGTGGTTTCCTCAAAGTCATTTCCCTCTTTCACTTCATTGTATTGCTCATTTGCTGCATGTGAAACACGAATGAATAGGGAGCAGAGGATAAGAGGCAGGATGGCACCGGAGGAGATTCAGAGGTTCCTACAGGATAACATAATAAAAGTGCACAAGGCGGGAGGAGTCATTTCTTGTTTACATGAAAACTTCAGTGTGGTTCGTAAATAGAGCTTCTTGTGACTCTGTGCCTACACTGTTACCTTTTACTTGGAGAGCTGTACAGATGTCCATTCATAAATGTCCCACCTCTGCTGACACATTTGGCATTTGGTGAGAACACTTATTTCTCGCTGTGGACAAGGGAAAAGTGTGTGGAGGACGTCGCTGATGGCTGGGAGTGGCAGTCCCAGAGGAGAGAGCTGTTTGGGTTTTCTGAAGAGATGTTTCACTCCGCCTTGGAGATGGTTGCAGGGATACTCAGGTACAGATGTCCAGATAGTTTTTTTTTTTTTTTTTACTTTTTTTTTTGACACGTGGAGTGGACAGTGAGAGAGAGAGAGACAGAGAGAAAGGTCTTCCTTTCCGTTGGTTCATCCCCCAAATGGCCACTATGGCTGGCACTGCGCCGATCCAAAGCCAGGAGCCAGGTGCTTCCTCCTGGTCTCCCATGTGGGTGCAGGGCCCAAGCACTTGGGCCATGCTCCACTTCCTTCCCAGGCCACAGCAGAGAATTGGACTGGAAGAGGAGCATCCGGGACAGAATCTGGCTCCCTGACTGGGACTAGAACCTGGTGTGCTGGCGCCACAGGCGGAGGATTAGCCTAGCGAGCCGTGGCGCCGGCCCAGATAGTTTTGAAATTGTAGCTGAGGAGAGAATTTAAGGGCTTGTTTTCACAGAGGCAGACAATATTTGAAGTCCTGAAAATACATGAGATGCACCTGAGAAACAGAGCTTAATAAAAAGAATAAGACTGACCATGGAAGCTTGGGAGGGGGAGGAGAAGTCAATGAAAGGGACAGACAGGGAGAAGACAGGGACGAGTAGATTGAAGATGGTGAGATGTCTCAGAAACCAAGGGAAGAAAGTCTTCAGGAGAAGGTTTTCATATTAACAAGGCTCCCAGAAAGTCCGAGAAGGGGAGGACAGAGCAGATGGTTTCAAGTTCAGTGTTGGGAGCAAAAGCAAGTCTTAAGGAATAAATGGACGTTGAGAAAGTATAATCAGAAGGTGACCACACCCTTTCCAGAAGTTCGATTTTGGAAAGGAGAGAGGTGCATGGTCTCTTAAAAGGCACAGTTGAGAGGTAAAATATTTCATGCAAAGGGGAGGGATGGATAATTGGTGAGTCAAACATGGTGGGAGCAGGATTGGAGGTACAGGTGAATTGATTGTCCTCAAAAAAAAAAAAAAAAAAAAACAAAACCTGCCTACTATTGGTGAAAGAAAGATGAATAAGGAAAGAAATATTTTGAGAGATGAAATGGGCATGAAGATTACAGTTTTAGGAATATTTTGTCATAGATATCTCCCTACCTCTGGATTGTGTAGACCTGGCCCCTTCTGTCCAGGAAGTAGTGGCACACTGGAGAGAGAAACATGGGAGTGGGGATCTTCCTGGCTTGCTCTCCAGACTGGGTCATGTCTGAATTGTGGGAAACTGGAATACAAGGGCTGCTCTTGTGTCTGGGGGAGGCAGCACAGGGAGAACAGAGAAGAGGAAAGAGCAGTGTGTTGCTGGCACGCCTCACTCGAAGCTTGAGAGGATGGGTAGAGCTCCTTTAGAGCTGCCATGGTGGTCCATGGAGGAAGTGAGCTGTGGCTCACCATCTCTTGGTCTGAGCTTCTGACCATCACACCAAATGTGCAGTGATTAAAACATGATGAGCATTATGGTGGATCTTGCTGTTTTTCTGTGTCATCTACTATTTACTTCCCTCAGGAAAGTTTTTCGAGTTGACTTTCTTCCCTTGCCAATCTCAGGGAGAAATTGGTCAAGGAAGATTTGGTAGAGAAGCAGTAGCTAGGTAGATGGCAAATTGGTGGGTCTTTAGATCTCAAGGAATGATTTATGAATCACAGTCTGAAAGGCAGAGTGTTAAAGAGCTTAGACATAAATAGAGAGGAAGGTGAAAAACAGCACTTGGTAGCTTCCTTTTGACAGGGCAAGGTTAAGAATTTACATTTAGGAAAATGTTGCTGGTGGAAATGATTTAGTATTTAAAACTTAAAATTCACTGAAATACGTGTTATATCTCCTCAAGAGTAGAGTTAAGACAGAGCATTTATAGTTTTGAGCAATTTAAACATTAATTAGGTACCAAATTGTGTATGACACAATGCTGGGTAATTGGTGCCCACACGAAATTCTTGTCCCTATACTCTTTCCAGGAAAGCAAACGGGGTGTCATTTCATGTGTTAGTTTCAGTTAATGGCAGAGGCTGCTTGGAGTGCTGTGTTGACAGTTTCAGAGTCATCTGGGTTTACTTGATTATATACCTGACTGAATTAGCCGTGCCTGTCATGGGCAAGGGAGGCTGGAGTGTGGTGTGAATGCTGCAAATTGTTCTGTTGTATTGAAGAGGGTTGGTTGCCTAGTTAGATACGGAATTGAGATAGTAACAACATGAGTAAGAGGGTGAGCATATCCAAACACAAACAATAAGGAACTGGGCAGTTAGCCTCATTGTTAATATACTTGCATCCTGCATTGGAGTGCTTGGGTTTGATTCTCAGTTGGGCTTCCTGCTAATGTAGGCTTGAGAGGCAGCTGTGATGGCTTAAGTGGTTGGGTTTCCGTAACCCATGGGGCAAACCTGGATTGAGTTCTTGTCTCCTGGCTTTGGGCTGACACAGTCCTGGCCATTTCAGACATTTGGGAAGTGAACCAGTGGATGGGAGCTCTGTCTGACTCATTCTCTCTCTCCCAATAAGTAAGTAAATAAATAATTTTAAAAGCATCAAATATGAGCACACAGTGAGTTACAGAGTAGGGAGAGCGAAGGAATCTGAGGTTGTGTTTGGACTACTTATTTGGAAGGACTCATTGGGTTTGTCTTGTACTATTTGGAAAACATAGTGGTCAGAATGGGAACTCTGAAGTCATACTGAAATTTAACCCTTATGAGACCTAATAATGGTAATATCTTGTAGCATTATTCCCAGGGTTAAACAGATAATGCTTCAGATCTGCCAAGTCCAGTGTGTCTCTAGCCCTAGCCCTGTGTGGTTTCTGAGAACTTGAAATGAGATTCATACAAATTGAGAAGGGCTATGACTATAAAAAACACACTGAATTTCAATTATTTAGTGTTGAAAAGTAAAACAAAAATGTGAGAATAATTTGTATATTGATTACATGTTCAGTGATACTATTTTGGATATATTTTATGTTAAATAAAATGTTATTAAAATTAATTTCACTTGTTTCTTTCATTAGTGTATTGCTTTAGAAAGTTTATCACAGTACCTAGTACATAGTAAGCACTCAGGGGATATTGGTATGTTGGAGCTGGCATTTCTCAGTATTAGATCTAAATACTGATGCTTCCTTTCTGAGCATAAGCCAGTGGCATGAGTCCAGATGTTTTTGTTGAATGATTTTGGCTTGAGTGACTCTTCAACCTTATTCCTTATGTTTTGAGGAAGCAGGAAGTCTCCTAAAAAGAGCATCATGCCACAGCAGTCACCAGACTTTTTCTATGAAGGGCCAGATGGTAAATGTTGTAGGATTTGCTGACCTCATGGTCTTTATTGCAGCCACTCAGCTCTGCTTTTGTCCCTGGAAGGTGGCCATACACAGGGCATAAACACAGGAGTGGGTTGTATACCAACAGAACTTTATTTATGGAGGCTGAAATTTGGAATTTATATAATTTTCACTTGTCATGCAATAGTATTCTTTTCATTTCCTCCCTGCTATTTAAAAATGCACAAACCATTCTTAGTTCATGAACTGTCTGACAAGCAAGTGTGGATCTGTAGGCTGTAGATTGCTGACTCTGCCATAATAAATCCCCTGCTCATTTAGCAGCCAAGAACCTTGCTGGAATCTGGATTTTTCAATTGTATTTACCCTAACATTTAGTTTATGCTCCACTATTTTGTTTACTCTCAGTGGGTTTTTGTTTGACCCGTTTTTTCACTCAGCAGTCTAAATGGAACAAAACATTGTATATGAAACTCATTTTTATCAGATATTTGTAAGTAAGAAGAGGCAAGGGAGGAAAAAAATAAAATGAGTGTTAAGGACCCAAAGGAGTTGTTTGTTGTTCTGTTTCGCTTGAAATAGTTGTGTCTTCTGTACAGATTGAATTCACTGACTAGATGCTTATACTTAAAGTGACAGTAAACTGTGAAGCAGAAGCTCTGTATTTTAAGTTTCTTTGACCACGGGTTTGTTGCAGAGATCCCTGCTTTTCACTTTGTCCATCTGCAGATCAATGCGGAATGCTAGAGAATACTTTATAAATTGTTTAAGAGGTCAAAGTTTTCAGCTAAAAGATAATGAATTTAAGTTTATTACACATATTACTGAACAGCAAAGGACTGACAAAAGTAATTAAGCAGCAAGTACTAAGTGTATATATGGTGGACAATCCATTTTTTTTCCTCGTAGAGGGTATTTCTAGATCTGGTTGGATTTCTAATTACACACTGCTCCGTCCCTTCGGTGATTCTCCAGAGCCATTGGGTGATGGCAGATGTCAGAAGAGGCAGCATATGGTATTACAGAGTGTGTTTAAAAAGTTAAGGAAAGGTTAGTTTTTGTGTATGCTTATTACACAGTTTAAAATTAGCTTTCACTCTATTTGGAAATCAAACGGCCAGTGCTCAGGCTGTGCCAAGTGTGAATCTTTAAAACAAGGTTTCTTTTGAGTTGCACAGGCATCTGAAAGGGGTTTGAGATTGACTTTCTCTGGTTCTATACGAAATGATGGGAGTTCGACAAAGTCCTCTACAGTAATGCTAAGAAATTTACTTCCCAGAGTTTATCTTTAGGCCGTGATTTGAAATAATGCCATGCTGAATTTCAAGAGATGGTGACTGTTTTCCATCTGAGTGGACTTTTGCCAAAGGAAAAAAAATGTTCACAATAGTTTGCAAATCCTATCTATTTAATTCTCATCCTAGCAACAGCAGAGAAAGACATGATTATTCTCCATCGACACTACCCGTCCCTTGCCCTCAATTTTATGTTTCAGTGGTGTAAATTATTGCTCAAATGTTA
The DNA here is from genome assembly GCF_051225735.1 of Oryctolagus cuniculus. Taxonomy (NCBI): domain Eukaryota; kingdom Metazoa; phylum Chordata; class Mammalia; order Lagomorpha; family Leporidae; genus Oryctolagus; species Oryctolagus cuniculus. Next base: position 98,700,193 of record NC_142871.1, on the reverse strand, counting down.
CTACTTTCAAATAAATCCTATGCTAGAACTTAATAAGTGCCTAGGAAATTCCAAACTGTATGTGTAAGTTTAAAAGAAAGACATCAAGTTGAAAAAAATGTTCAGTACTCAAAGCCGACCTTTTAATAAGGACACATGAGACCAGTGAGTAGCCTTAAATTGGATCTCTCTACACAGCCTCCGTATTGCTCCCTGAATTCAACAAGAATTAGGGGGTGGGGTGGGATATCTCTGCCCATGACTCTAAGTGGGCGGAGCTTCTATTTCTGGCTCTGGGTCTTTCCTGGGTCTAAGAACAGACATGGTCAGATCCGAGTGGAGGAACCAGGCATACAGTCACTTCCTTGTTCCAGCTTTTCTCTAAGGAGAAAATCCCACACAGGTTCAATCCAACTATATTTTAAAAAGCTATATTTTAAAAAGCAAAGCTATATTTTAAAAAGAAAAGTTTTGCTTCGAAATGAGATTTCCTGCACTTCAAATCTGTGGAGCTTGTTTTGAATTGCCAAAACGCTGGCCTTCCAGTGAATCAATCTTCAGGATTTATTTGGATTGTAGGCTCCCCACTGCTTTTAACTTTCTCCTTGCTTAGTGTCACTTGGATAAAAATAAATGAGCGCCCCTCCCCACTCTCCTTGGTGTTTGTAACATGGCCATGGTGGGAGGCAGGCTGTCAGCGCAGGGTGGAAAGGAAGCACATTGTTTCCTCCAGTCATGGAGATGACAAAGTAGTCAGCTCCTGATGATTTATCCTGAAGTCATGGAAAATAAGTAACTTGCAGTGACAGAGGCTGCTGCTGGGTTGGGGCACAGCTCACTGCAGTTTAAGTTTTTCATTTTTGTTCCAACGTGGGGCTGCACTGCCCTGCCCAGGTCCCTCCAGCACAGGTGGAAGGATGACTTCTTTGTGCTAGCTGCCCCCAGAGCCAACCCCCTTGGAACGGCATCAGTTGGAGAGTGTCTGCCTCTCGCCCAGGGTTGTTCCCTGCTGGTGTGGCTCACACAGGTTCCAGAATCCAGAGGTTCTGATGACTGGTTAGTGTCCAGGTGAAGAGAGAAAGGAGCCCGAGATGACTGAGACCTTGAATGTGACTGAGGGAGTGGTGTTTGCCACGTACACCTAAAGGCTCTCCAGGCTGGGGACCTTTTATAATAATCAAGGTTGTGTCCAGTAGAAGATCAAGAGTACATGTGCTCCTTGTACTGTCAGTCCAGGCAGAACAGTGGTTTAGAACCTGAACCCAAGAACTGAGCTGCCTGGCTCAGAGCCCTTGCCACACTGCTGCTTTTCTGTGTCTGACCCTGGGCAAGCCACTTGACTGGGTCTCTATGCTCAGGGGCCTCAATTATAAAATATAGATAGTAACACTTAATAGGATTGTTATGAGGACTAAACTAGTTAAAATATATAATGCTTTAGAACACTCTCTAAATAGTATCTATTATGATTTTTTAAAAAGATTTATTTATTTACTTGAAAGTCATTTACACAGAGAGAGGAGAGGCAGAAAGAAAGAGAGGTCTTCTATCCGCTGTTCACTCCCCAGTTGGCCGCAGTGACCGGAGCTGTGCCTATCCGAAGCTTAGAGCCAGGAGCTTCTTCTGGGTCTCCCATGTGGGTGCAGGGGCCCAAGGACTTGGGCCATCTTCTACTGCTTTCCCAGGCCATGCAGAGAGCTGGATTGGAAGTGGAGCAGCTGGGACTTGAACTGGCACCTATAAGGGATGCTGACACTGCAAGCGGTGGCTTTACCCATTACGCCACAGCTCTGGCTCCTCTATTGTGATTTTATTAACAAAATTTAAAATTTTATTCTATCATTATTGATTGCTTTATTGTGTCTAAGTGAAATTTAAGCCTTCCATCCTCCAGATCAGCACTGCTAATGAAAGTATAATTCAACTACAGAACTAATTGAAAATCTTCTAGTAAACACATTAAATTGGTAAAAAGATATAGGTAGAATTAATTTAAGTAATGCATTTCAATAAATAATTAAAATAATTAAATACTTTATCAGTTCAACATGGGATCACTAAAAAATTATTGAGATAGCTTGTGCTTTTTTTTGGTAAGTCTTAAAAAAATACGAGGTGCGTTTTAACACTGGCTTTGTGTTTCAGAGACTCAATAGCCACTGTGCGACAGGCTGCCTTATGGGACAGTGTCGTTTTAGAGGTTTTCAACTTAATCCTGCTTGTTTCAAAAGTGTTATCTATCAGTTATCTATTGCTGGGAAACAAGCTGACCCAAGACTTGATGGCTCAAAGCAACAATGGTTTATCCCTCTCATGATTTTCACCCAGCTGGTATACTTAGATTGATGATTCCTGTCTGAATAAATTATTATTCAGTTGTGATATTTTCTAATTCCATGATTCTTTCTACATCTGTTGACTGAGATTTTATAGTGATGAACCTTTTTTCTTCCTCATTTAGTCATTTATTTAATTGTTTTAACAGCATGAACTTACAGACTCTTATTTTATTCAGTAGGTTATATCTGTCTGTCTATCTATCTACATCTATGTATCTGTCTATCTATCTATTTATATTTGAGAGACAGAGAGTGTTCTCGTCTGCTAGTTTACTCCCCAAATGCCCACAGGGACTGGGGCTTGAGCTAGAAGCTGGGAACACTGTTCAGGTCTCCCATGTGGATGGCAGTAACTCAACTTACTTGAGCCATCATCACTGCTTCCCAGGGTCTGCACTGATCGGAAGTTGGAGCCAGGAGCTGGAGGTGAGAACTGAACCCATTCACTTGGATGTGAGATGTGGGCATGTTAAGTGACAGGCTAACTGCCAGCTCCCCCATTTTTAATGTTCAAGCTGTCTGATGATAATCTTTTTTAATTGAGAAAACACTCTTCACATATGCTGGGGGGCCTGGTGGGGTATATTGAATATATAGCAATATTCTCAATTTCATTGTTCCCTCACATTCAAATATTTAAATGTTTCAGCTCAAGTGTTTCTTTTCTTTTTTAAAAAGATTTATTGTATTTATTTGAAAGACAGAGTTGCAGAGAGAGGTAGAGACAGAGAGGGAGGTTGAGGTCTTTCATCTGCTAGTTCACTCCCTGAATGCCAGTGGCTGGAGATGAGCCATTCTGAAGCCAGGAGACAGGAGCTTCTTCTGGGTCTCCCACATGGGTGCAGGGACCCAAGCACTTGGGCCATCCTCCTGTGCTTTCACAGGCACATAAGCAGGGAGCTGGATCAGAAGTGGGGCATCCGGGACTCGAACCAGCACTCATAGGGGATGCTAACGCTGCAGGCTGGGGTTTTAACTTGCTGTGCCACAGTGCCAGTCCCAGCCCAAATATTTCACTGAGTCTGTCTTTTTGCTTGCAGAACAACATACCTCTCTTCAAGCAACGTTTTTGGAATTTATTTTCCAGTAAATTATATAGACATTCTTCTTTGAAGGTTTCAGGGGCTGTGAATTGTGGCGCTGTGGATAAAGCTGTCTCTTGGGACACCAGCATCCTCTATTAGAGCACCTGTTCAAATCTTAGCTGCTCTACTTCCAACCCAACTTCCTGTTAATGCATCCTGGGAGGTGAATGGGCCCTTTCCATCTATGTGGGAGACCTGGATGCAATTCTGGGCTCCTGGTTTTGGCCTGGCCTAGTCCTTACTATTGGTGGTCATTTGGGGAATAAACCAGCAGGTGGGAGATTTCTGTCTGTCTGTCTGTCTCTGCCTCCCTACCACCTTCCCTTCCTCCTCTCTCTCTCTTTCTGTGCCTTTCAAGTAGATGGAAGTAAATAAACATTTTGAAAAAAAGGTTTCACCAGATTTAGTTGTGCAGTATCATAGGACTTTTCAATTTCATTTCAACTCAGTTTAGAATGTAAATTTATTCCATTAAAAGTAAGAGCTTAATGAATAGAAGTTTTTTTTCTACAGTTGAGATATTCCATGGTTTTATTTACTTGAGTGTGAGGGTACAAGCAAGAACATACTAGCTCTCATCTGCCCACAACAAGTGGGTCTGGCCAAGTCTGAATCTGGGAGCTGAGAATGCCATCAAGTTCTCCCATGGATATGGCATGGACCAATTCCTTGAGCTGTCACCACTGTCTCCCAGGGTCTTCATTAGCTGAAGTCAGGAGCTGTAGCCAGGAATCAAATCCAGGCCCTCTGATGTTGGACATGGGCATCTTAACTGCTACGCTAAATGGCAGCTGCTCACATCTTTTAATTCCATTTTTCATGAACTTTTTGAAGGCTTCTCATGTATTCAAAGAAAACGAATCAGTATGTTGAAGGGGTACCTGTGCTCCTAAATTTATTGCAGCTTTAATCACAGTAGCTAAGATATGGTATCAGTCCAAATGTCTATTCATGGATGAATGGAGAAAGAAAATGTGGTGTATATAAACAATGGAATACTAGGCAGGCTTAAAAAGGAGGAGATTCTGTCATTTGCAAGAACATGGAGGAACCTAAGTGAAATAAGCCGTGCACAGAGAGACAAATGTCACGTGGTCTCACAGAATAAACGGCGGTTACTAGAGGCTGGGGGCTGGGAGGATTGGGGAGATGTAGGTCAAAGGACACAAAATTTCAAGTTATGAGGCATAAGTTCAAGAGATCTATTATATATAATGGTGACTGCAGTTAACAACAATATATTACATACTTGAAATGTGTTAAGACAGTTTGATTTTAAGTGTTCTCACTACAAATAAATATGTGAGGTGAACACGTATTAAACCACTTGATCTAGCCATTCCATAATGCATATCTATCTCTCAAAATATGTCATACATCATAAAGATATAGTTTTTACTTGCCAGTTAAAAACATACAAACATTTTCAGTGTTAAATCATGTGCACATTAGGGCCGGCGCCGCGGCTCACTGGGCTAATCCTCCGCCTTGCGGCGCCGGCACACCGGGTTCTAGCCCCGGTTGGGGCGCCGGATTCTGTCCCGGTTGCCCCTCTTCCAGGCCAGCTCTCTGCTGTGGCCAGGGAGTGCAGTGGAGGATGGCCCAGGTGCTTGGGCCCTGTACCCCATGGGAGACCAGGAAAAGCACCTGGCTCCTGGCTCCTGCCATCGGATCAGCGCGGTGCGCCGGCTGCAGCACGCCGGCCGCGGCGGGCATTGGAGGGTGAACCAAAGGCAAAGGAAGACCTTTCTCTCTGTCTCTCTCTTTCACTGTCCACTCTGCCTGTCAAAAAAAAAAAAAAAAAATCATGTGCACATTAAACCCATTCCATAATAACATATTGCTCACCTAAAAAAGAACCAAGACAAATGCTTAGTCAGGATGTCGAGATAACAGCATCACCTTGGACATTCCCAGCAAGGGCTCTCCTGTCTAAAAAGCCCCTCCTGAGACGGCCCAGCCTCATCTCTGCTACTCTGCCCACCTGTGGCCTTGGCCCACCTAGCTTTCTTCTTCAGTAGACTCATGTTATTCACTAAGGGCCTTTGCTGCTTCTCTGCCTGGAACACTTTTCCTTTCCTTCTCTATTGGCTCATTTCTTCTTACCCTACAACTCTAGACACTAGCATCAATTTCTCTTGGCATCTTCTCTCTCCAGTGTGCTCATGGTCGTAGCCCTTCCATGTCAAGCCATACCTGTTGGATTGTTCTTTTTTCACCTCTTCAAAATCATTTTCATCTAATTTCCTAGTATTTAAGAATCCTGCTCTTTGCTTCCACACTGAGTTTTTGGATAAACTGATCTGTACTAGGTGATACATTGTCGCTCCCCCTCTTCGTGGAGGAACGACACAGGACCCTGCGTTGTTTTTCTGCTCGGCCCTTCCCGGGTTTGCTGCTGGTTCTTCCCGGGTTGGCTACCGTCCCTTCCACCTCCGTGGAAGGGCGGTTCCCCCTGCCACTTTCCCCACTTCCGCGGGGGAGCGGCACACCACCGGCCGGCTCTCTCGGGGGCTGCACAGGTGTTCCTTCAGATAGATGTTCCCCTTAGATGTTCCCGGTGCATGTTGTCTCTCTCCTCCTTTATAGTCCTCTTCCACCAATCCCAACTCTGCTACCCACACGCCGAGTACGCTGCTCTCCTCCAATCAGGAGCAGGTCCTACAGTTTACTGGTTGAACTGGAGGCAGCTGTGTAGAAGCTGTTTCTCCCTTCTCAGCGCCATATTGTGGGAGAGCAGATGCATAGAATAAGTCTTAATTCCAGTAACTTAGTCTAGTCCGAGTTGCTTCCCACAATACATATCATGACAAATTGCTTATCTGTTCCTTAAAACACATTTATACTTCACTGAGGCCCACTGGGGCAGTGGTGTTTGAAGTGGATGTGCACACACTTGAGAGTGCACAAGTTTATTTATGTAGTGAAGGTGGAAGTCGTACTTTTTACTGAACAAAAATAAGAAATGAAAGGTTTCTAATATTTAAGATTTTGGTTGAGAAAGTACATGGAGGTAACTATAAATCCGATTGGAAGCTGGTACTGTATACTAACTTTTTATTAATGCAATGCTCCATCATAAGGATTTGAAGTCTCTTCTTGTAGAGGCACAGTGATGTCCCTAGAGGATACCTCTGAAAATTTCCTGCAGTAGGCCGGCGCCGCGGCTCAATTGGCTAATCCTCTGCACCCCAGGTTCTAGTCCTGGTTGGGGCGCCAGATTCTGTCCTGGTTGGGGCGCCAGATTCTGTCCTGGTTGCTCCTCTTCCATTCCAGCTCTGTGGTGTGGCCCGGGAAGGCAGTGGAGGATGGCTCAAGTGCTTGGGCCCTGCACCCACATGGGAGACCAGGAGAAAGCACCTGGCTCCTGGCTTCGGATCGGTGCAGCGTGCTGGCTGTAGTGGCCATTTGGGGAGTGAACCAATGGAAGGAAGACCTTTCTCTCTGTCTCTCTCTTTCTCACTGCCTAACTGTCAAAAAAAAAAAAATTTCTGCGCTATAGTGGTTAATATATATCAGGCTAACATAATCCTATGTGACACACACTATTCCCTATACTAGACAGGCATCAACATACTCATTCTTCACAACTAATTCATGAGATTGGTATGATTATTAGCATTTTTTTTTTGGTGAAAAAATTGAGCTCAAGAATCAGGCAACTTGTTCAAGGGACAGGGCTGGTGTGTGGCAAATGCATATAGGACTGTAAGATCTGATTCCCGAGGCCAGTTGCTTGCACCCTGCTCTATACAATACCATGCTGTGATACCTGTATGCTTCCACATGATAGACCCATGTGGTTTCCAGGAGGAAAGGCATCCTGTTTTGTTCATTGTGTTCTTCTTAATAAACAGTTCTTAAATGAATGAAGGAACTTAAGGCCTAGCATTGCCTCTGATGGGAACTTCGGATAAATATGGTTTTATTTTTAACTTGAAACCATTTTTCCCCTTGAAATAAATGGTTTTGATGAGAAATTGACAGTCCTGTGTTTAGAAACTTTACATTAAAAAATTCTGCAAGCCTCACACTGATGAGTCAGCTAGGAGTCCCAGCCTATCTTTGGTGTAACTAATAGTTTTCTTCCCTTTATCATGAAGGTATGAGAACCTAGGAAATAAACCTCAGATTCTCCATGTGTACTGTATGAAGAGTCCCTCAGACATACATAGTCTTAAAATAACAAGAGCAGCAACAACAATGACAACAAAAATGATAATGGCAAGGGGAAGCAGAATTTGCTGTTTTCTGGGTTCATCCACTGTTATCCTTTCAATCCTGAACCTTAATTATTTGTCACAAAGATATGTAAAGTTGTTTGGGTATTCTAGGCATTGATAAAATTATTTTGGTTTGATCAAGTGAGTTTATGATTCCATCTTTCATCTACATCTAAAAGAACAGAAGGAGTAAGTGTTGTATCATGTCATTGTATTCAAATTATAATGTCATATTCAAATTATAATGACTTTTTTCCTTTGTTTTCCTTTTAGGCTCTTTCAGGACACTTACTCTTCCATCAGTAAGTATCCATTTAAAAATTTTGTTTGCAGTGGGTAGGCATTTGTTGTAGCAGTTGAGATGCTGCTTGGGTCTCCTGCGTTATATCCTGGGTCAGTTCCAGAGTGCCTGGGGTTGAGTCCTGGCTCTACTCCTGATTCTAGCTTGCTCCTGATCTGTACCTTGTAAGGCAGTGGGTAATGGCTAGGGCAGTTGGGTCCCTGCCACCTCTGTGGGAAACCAGGATTGAGTTCTTGGCTCCCAGCTTTGGCGGGGCTAAGCCCTGGCTGTTGTAGGCATTTGAGGAGTGAATTAATACATGTGAGTTTTTTCTCTCTCTTTCTCTCAAATAAATAAATAAATAGGGGCCCATGCTGTGGCACAGGGTGGTAAGCTGCCGTCTGCAGTGCCGGCATCCCATAAGGGCAGCGGTTTGAGTCCCAGCTGCCCTGCTAATGTGCATGAGAAAGCAGTGGAGGATCGCCCAAAGTGCTTGGGCCCCTGCACCCACGTGGGAGACCTGGATGAAGCTCCTGGCTCCTGGCTTTGGCCTGGCCCAGACCCTGTTCTTGTGGCCATTTGGAATGAACCAGCAGATGGAAGAGCTGTCTTCTCTTTCTCTCTCTGTCTCTCCCTCTCTAGCTGTAACTCTGCCTTTCAAATAAATAAATAAATCTTTAAAAAATATTTAAAATCTTAGTAACTAAAACACATTTAAAATTTTAGTGTCAGAAATACATTATATCACTGAACTATGTAAATATTTTATTGGCTTTTATATCACTTTCAATTTCTTCTGAGTTTGGTTTGAGTTTATTCAACCTTCAGGTTATTTAAGAATAGTATTATTGTAGGGAGATTGATTCTTAGGCCAAGTGATAGCTTAAAACCCCTAGTAGGGGGTTTCCTCTTGTAAAATAGAGAGCCTCACAAGGGAAACTGGCCTGGACTATTAGCATAGAGTTTTAGCTGGGCTGGTTGGGTCCTGCTCTGCCTTCATGGGCTGTACAGTCTTGAGACTGTCATTAGGACTCTGCTGCAACCTTCCTTTCTCTGAAAAGGGTAGGGCCGTGCTCAGCCATGTTGGAACTGGAGGAGAAAGAGTAAGTCCATAATACTGATTCTTTGTTTATAACTTTGACTTTCTTGTTGATAATCGTGTGATTTTTTGGGCACAATTTTGATATTTTGAACTGTCTTATGAAAACATTATTTTCCTAATTACCGAGTTTTTTGGTATCTCTTTAAAGTTTGCTTCTGAGACAGTTGCCTCACTCACCTCACCCTAACTCTAGCCCTGGAATAGGGGATAAGTGATACCATTTCTGTTTCATAGGGATATGCTAGCCTGAGAGGAGATATGAAAGTGTTGTAAAATTTGCTGTGGGAATGGAAAGTGGTTATTATTTTATTGAGAGAGTCATCAGACCTGATTATTAAGTGTTGTTTGGGAACTATTCCCACTTCCCATGACTTTGACTTGGAAGTTGTGCTTAAAATAAATCCTGTGTATGGTTTTATTACCAGCTTTGTTTTGCAGTTTCATATGCTTAACATACAAGAGTTGGCCCCAGAGTCCAACAAAAGGCATGATTTGATATACTTTTCTGAGAGTAGCTAACCTATGGCTTTGGCCATGACACAAAGGATCAGTGATGCTTTGTGAACTAGAGTCAGTCATTACTTCCTGGAGGTTACTTGTCAAGCACAAGTTTGGGGTTGGGTGGGCTCCTTGAGAGTCTCATGCTCCCAAACAATACTCCTAAAACGTACTTAAAGTCCCATATCTAGTATGTTTCTTAGATTTTATTTTTGAACTTAACCTTATTAAGAAATATACTGGACTACCAACAGAAAGTGGAGAGAAAAAAAGGCATGAGTAGGCAGAAGTGGAGAGAAAATTTCTGTCTCCTTTTAAAAAAATTAATCTGAGAGGCAGAGAGTAAGAATAAGAGAAAGACGGAGATACATCTCCCATATGGATCATCACTGGTGCCTCCCAAGGTCTGCATTTACAGGAAGCTGGAATCAGGAACTGGAGCTGCACCTAGGAGTCAAACCAGGCATTGTGATATGGGGCTTGTTGACTTAATTAGCATCTTAATCACTAGGATAAATGCCTGCTCCCAAGACCTGTAATCCCTGTGAAAATAAAACATTAGATTGCATTAATATAATCTAAAAATATAACCTAAACCTCAATGCCTGTGTGTATAACTGTTGAATGGGTTATTTCCAGTGGCAAGATTAAAATAAATCCTATGTAATAAAATTTCCCTATAGCAGAAGTAGGATGGGATTTAAGTTCAGGAATCACAACTTAAAGTCCAGAAACTGGTTTTCTTAAGCAGCTGCAATTTCATAGGCTGGAATTTGAGAAAAGCTGAAAGGAAAAGAATAGGGTAAGGATGTGAGAGATTTTCACAGGAATACTACATGGTCCAAGCCATATTTGTAGAAATTCCCAATAGCTAAACTTCAGTTACTATAATTCTTTTAAGTCTTAAATATATGAAACACTAACTCTGACGTTCTATATTTGTCTTTACTATTATGCCATTTCCATTGTATGTAGATTTAGCAATTATTGATTGAAAGCCTTGCTAGATATTATATTTAGAACCATATTCCTTTTTCGTAAAGCACATTTTTGAAGACTTAGTCATAAAGTGTCTGGGTAAATTTGATACTGCTTGGCAGAAATAGAAGGGGCTATATTTTTATTAAAGTAGGCCCAACCTTTTCTCTAAGATTCATTTATTTATTTGAAAGGCAGTGCTACAGAGAGAGAGGAAAAGACAGAGAGAGAGAGATCTTCCATCTGCTGGTTCACTCCCCAGGTGGCCGCAATGGCCAGGGCTGGGCCAGACTGAAGCCAGTAGCCTGGATCTTCCTCTGGTTCTCCCATGTGGGTGCAGTGGACCAAGCACTTGGGCCATCTGCGACTTTCCCAGGCCATCAGCAGGGAGCTGAATAGGAAATGGAGCAGCCAGGACTTGTACTGGTACCCATATGGGATGCCTGCCTTGGAGGTGGTGGCTTTACCCACCATGCCACAATGCCAGCCCCAGAACCAACTTTTTTTTTTTGCCTGTTTGCATGCTGCTTTATTAGATACCTAAAACTGTCGGTCACCCAAGTTGTTTTTTTTTTTATTTATTTTTTTGAGAGGCAGAGTGGACAGTGAGAGAGAGAGAGACAGAGAGAAGGGTCTTCCTTTTTTCCGTTGGTTCACACCCCAATGGCCCCTGGGGCTGGTGCACTGTGGCCGGCACACTGCGCTGATCCGAAGCCAGGAGCCAGGTGCTTCTCCTGGTCTCCCATGCGGGTGCAGGGCCCAAGCACTTGGGCCATCCTCCACTGCCTTCCCGGGCCACAGCAGAGAGCTGGACAGGAAGAGGAGCAACTGGGACTAGAATCGGCGCCCATATGGGATGCTGGCGCTGCAGGCAGAGGATTAACCAAGTGAGCCATGGCGCCAGCCCCCACCCAAGTTGTTTTAATATTATATTTTTCTTTCTTTTTAAAAAACTTTTATTTAATAAATATAAATTTCAAAAGTACAACTTCTGGGTTATAGCAGTTTTCCCCCATAACCAACCTCCCACCCACAAACCATCCCATCTCCTACTCCCTCTCCCATCCCATTCTTCATTAAGATTCATTTTTAATTATCTTTATATGCAGAATATCAACTTAGTATATACTAAGATTTCAACAGTTTGCACACACACAGACACACAAAATATAAGGTACTGTTTGAATACTAGTTTTACCGTTAATTTGCATAGTACAACATATTAAGGACAGAGATCCTACATGGGAAATAAGTGCACAGTTACTCCTGGTGTTGATTTAACAATTGGCACTCTTACTTATGATGTTGATAATCACCTGAGGCTCTTGTCATGATCTGCCAAGGCTATGGAAGCCTCTTGAGTTCACAAACTCTGACCTTATTTAGACAAGGCCATAATCAAAGTGGAAGTTCTCTCCTCCCTTCAGAGAAAGGTACCTCCTTCTTTGATGGCTCATTCTTTCCGCTGGGATCTCACTCACAGAGATCTTTCATTTAGGTCATTTTTTTCCACAGTGTCTTGGCTTTCCATGCCTGCGAAACTCTCATGGGCCTTTTAGCCAGATCTGAATGCCTTAATGGCTGATTCTGAGGCCAGAGTGCTGTTTAGGGCATTTGCCATTCTAGAGTCTGCTGTGTATCCCACTTTCCATGTTGGATGGTTCTCTCTTTTTTAATTCTATCAGTTAGTATTAGCAGACACTGGTCTTGTTTATGTGATCCCTTTGACACTTTATCCTATCTTTATGATCAGTTACGAACTTAAACTGACCACTTTAACTAGTAAGATGGCATTGGTATGTGCCAACTTAATGGGATTTGGAGTCCCATGGCATGTTTCTAGCTCTACAATTAGGGGTAAGTCTGAGGAGCATGTGCCGAACTGTATATCTCCTCCCTCTCTTATTCCCACTCTTATTTTTAACAGGGATCAATTTTCAGTTAAATTTAAACACCTAGGAATATTTGTGTGTTAATTAAAGAGTTCAACCAATAGTATTAAGTAGAACAACAACAACAACAACAACAAAACTAAAAGGGATAAAGTATTAAGTTGTTCATCAATAGTCAGGGCAGGGGCTGATCAAGTCACTGTTTCTCATAGTGTCCCTTTCACTTCAACAGGTTTCCTTTTTTGTGCTTGGTTAGTTGTCACCGATCAGGGAGAACATATGATATTTGTCCCTTTGGGACTGGCTTAATTCACTCAGCATGATGTTTTCCAGATTCCTCCATTTTGTTGCAAATGACCGGATTTCATTATTTTTTTGACCGCTGTATAGTATTCTATAGAGTACATGTCCCATAATTTCTTTATTCAGTCTACTGTTGATGGGCATTTGGGATGATTCCATGTCTTAGTTATTGTGAATTGAGCTACAATAAACATTAAGGTGAAGACAGCTTTTTTGTTTGCCAATTTAATTTCCTTTGGGTAAATTCCAAGGAGTGGGATGGCTGGGTTGTATGGTAGGGCTATATTTAGGTTTTTGAGGACTCTCCAAACTGACTTCCATAGTGGCTTTACCAGTTTGCATTCCCACCAACATGGATTAGTGTGCCTTTTTCACCACATCCTTGCCAGCATCTGTTGTTGGTAGATTTATGCATGTGAGCCATTCTAACTGGGGTGAAGTGAAACCTCATTGTGGTTTTGATTTGCATTTCCCTGATTACTAGTGATCCTGAACATTTTTCATGTGTCTGTTGGCTGTCTGGATTTTCTCTTTTGGAAAATGTTGATTTAGGTACTTGGCCCATCTCTTAGGTGGGTTGTTTGTTTTGTTGTTGTGGAGTTTCTTGATCTCTTTGTAGATTCTGGTTATTAACCCTTTATCTGTTGCATAGTTTGAAAATATTTTTTCCCATTCTGTTGGTTGCCTCTTAACTTTCCTAACTGTTTCTTTTGCAGTACAGAAACTTCTCCATTTGATGCAATCCCAAATGTTAATTCTGGCTTTGACTGCCTGTGCTTCCCGGGTCTTTTCCAGGAAGTCTTTGCCGGTACCTATATCTTGCAGAGTTTCTCCAATGTTTTCTAATAATTTGATGGTGTCGGGTCATAGATTTAGGTTTTAAATCCATGTTGAGTGGATTTTTGTGTAAGGTGAAAGATAGGGGTCTTGCTTCATGATTCTACACATGGAAATCCAATTTTCCCAGCACCATTATTTGAATAGACTGTCCTTAATCCAGGCATTGGTTTTGGATCCTTGATCAAATATAAGTTGGCTGTAGATGTTTGGATTGATTTCTGGTGTTTCAATTCTGTTCCATTGGCCTATCCATCTGTTTCTGTACCAGTACCATGCTGTTTTGATTACAACTGCCCTGTAGTATGTCCTGAAATCTGGTATTGTGATGCCTCCAGCTTTGTTTTTGTTATACAAGATTGCTTTAGCTATTCGAGGTCTCCTGTGTCTCTATGTGAATTTCAGCATCATTTTTTACAGATCTGAGAAGAAGGTCTTCGGTATCTTGATTGGTATCACATTGAAATCTATAAATCACTTTTGGGAGAATGGACATTTTGATGATATTGATTCTTCCAATCCATGAGCATGGAAGATTTTTCCATTTTTTGGTATCCTCTTCTATTTGTTTCTTTAAGGTTTTGTAATTCTCATCGTAGAGATCTTTGACGTCCTAGGTTAAGTTGATTCCAAGGTATTTGATTGTTTTTGTAGTTATTGTGAATGGGATTGATCTTAGGAGTTCTTCCTCAGCCGTGGCATTGCCTGTGTATACAAAGGCTGTTGATTTTTGTGCATTGATTTTATATCCTGCAACTTTGCCAAACTCTTCTATGAGTTACAATAGTCTCTTAGTAGAGTTCTTTGGGTCTCCTAAATAAAGAATCATATTGTGGGGAGCAAACCGGACTAGACTGAGTTACTGGAATTAAGACTTATTCTATGCATCTGCTCTCCCACAATATGGCGTTGGGAGAGAAGTAAACAGCTTCCGCACAGCTGCCTCCAGTTCAACTAATAAACTGTAGGACTTGCTCCTGATTGGAGGAGAGCAGCGTACTCGGCGTGTGGGCAGCCGAGTTAGGATTGGCGGAGGAGGACTATAAAGGAGGAGAGAAACGGCATGCACCAGGAACATCTAAGGGAACCCGTGCAGCCCCCGAGAAAGCCGGCCGGCGGTGTGCCGCTCCCCTGCGGAAGTGGGGAATGTGGCCAGGGGGAACTGCCCTTCCACGGAGGTGGAAGGGATAGTAGCCAACCCGGGAAGAACCAGCAGCAAACCCGGGGAGGGCAGAGCAGACGAAAGAACAGCGCAGGGTCCTGTGTCGTTCCTCCACGAAGAGGGGGAGTGACATAATGGTGCCGTGACTCGGATATGAAGCCTAGGCAGGGTTCAGTGTCGTTCCTCCACGAAGAGGGGGAGCGACATAATGGTGCCGTGACTCGGATAGGAAACCTAACTCGGATAGGAAACCTAGGACGGATAGGAAACTTAGGACGGATAGCAAACTTAGGAGGGAAGAAACGGGAAGAACTGGGAAAATACCGGAGAGAGAGATTAGCAAACAGCCTAGGGAAAAGCCGGACGAAAAGGGTGCCGGAAGAAGCTGTTGAAAGCCTAGGCATAGACTCGGATACGGACTACTGGACTACGGGGGGAAGCTGGGAGAAATCTCTAAGGTCGAAAGCGAAAGTGAAAGCTAGAACAAACAGACTCGGATGCGGACTGTGGGGAGAGGCCAGGAGAAATGAGGGAGGAATATTGTTGGAAGAAAATTTAGGGAAACATACCGGGTAGAGAAAAGTGTTAGGGAAATTGAAGCTGCGGGGGGCAGGCCGAGGCTGAAACGAAAGCCACTTTGGGGTTCTCAAGTTAGCCCGGGAATGGGGGGCGAAAAGTTGAAACCAGAAGCTGAAACGTAGGCCAGGTTGGGATCCGTCTGATTAGCCCGGGGAGCAAAGGACGGGAAGCCAAACCGTGGGGCGGAGACGTATGCTGGGTTGAATTCGCCAGGCTAGCCCGGGGAACTTAGATTGAATGCTAGTGGCGGACACGTAAGCTACGCTGTGTTACTCGCGGAAGCCGCCGCGTGCAGAGAGAGCACGGGGCATGAATAGATAGGGAACGGGGCTGGCGCGAGGCCGTGGTGCAGACGCGAAGGGCGTGGAGACCGCGGAGCGCGCGAAGCCAAGCCGCGCAAAGCCGGGAAGCTGCGCAGATGAAAGAGGCGCGGGCTGAAGTGGCTCAGCTGGGAAGCCGCCGAGAAGTAGCCTCGGGGCGGGCAGCGGGAAGCTGCGGGGAGAAACAGAAGTTTGGAAGTGGAGTGAGAGAAATGGGAATGTTGGCAGACAGAAGTAAAATGGGAGAAATAGGAATGCCCGGAGATAGAGAAATAGAGAAATAGAAAGGCCTCCCTACAATACAACAATTAGAAGGCTTGGATTCGGTCTGCCCAACTAGTGAGGCGATGAGAACCTGCGGCCGCTAGCAGCTTATGCACCGCAGGTCACCGAAGACAGGCACGAATTAACATCAATAAGGCCTCCCCACAACACTGCTATGTGAGAGCTTGGATTCGGTCTGCCTGATTAAGGCGGTAAGCACCAGCAAGCAGCTCGACCAGAGTATGAGCTGCAGGTCACCGAAGATAGGCACGAACCAACACTAATAAGTCTCCCCCACAATACGGCAATGAGAAAGCTTGGATTCGGTCTGCCTGATTAAGGCGGTAAGCGCCAGCAGGCGGCTCGACCAAAGTATGAGCCGCAGGGCACCGAACACAGGCACGCATCAGCGCCTAAAAACCTCCTTACAACATGGCGAAGAGAGGACCCGGATTCAGTTTGCCTGATTGATAGGACTTGTAAGAGCCTGTGGCAACTCTAGCAAGTAGAGCAGAGTGTGTGCCGCGGGACACCGAAGACAGGCGCGTATCAACGCCAAAAAATAAAAAGAAAGGGGGATCTGTGGGGAGCAAACCGGACTAGACTGAGTTACTGGAATTAAGACTTATTCTATGCATCTGCTCTCCCACAATATGGCGTTGGGAGAGAAGTAAACAGCTTCCGCACAGCTGCCTCCAGTTCAACTAATAAACTGTAGGACTTGCTCCTGATTGGAGGAGAGCAGCGTACTCGGCGTGTGGGCAGCCGAGTTAGGATTGGCGGAGGAGGACTATAAAGGAGGAGAGAAACGGCATGCACCAGGAACATCTAAGGGAACCCGTGCAGCCCCCGAGAAAGCCGGCCGGCGGTGTGCCGCTCCCCTGCGGAAGTGGGGAATGTGGCCAGGGGGAACTGCCCTTCCACGGAGGTGGAAGGGATAGTAGCCAACCCGGGAAGAACCAGCAGCAAACCCGGGGAGGGCCGAGCAGACGAAAGAACAGCGCAGGGTCCTGTGTCGTTCCTCCACGAAGAGGGGGAGCGACACATATCATCTGCAAAGAGGGATAGTTTGAGTTCTTCCTTCCCAATTTGTATCCCTTTAATTTCTTTTTCTTGCCTAATAGCTCTGGCTAAAACTTCCAAAACTATGTTGAATAGCAATGGTGAGAGTGGGCATCCCTGTCTGGTACCAGATCTCAGTGGAAATGCTTCCAACTTTTCCCCATTCAATAGGATGTTGGCCGTGGGTTTTTCATAAATTGCTTTGATTGTATTGAGGAATGTTCCTTCCAAACCCAGTTTGCTTAGAGTTTTCATCATGAAAGCGTGTTGTATTTTATCAAATGCTTTCTTGGCATCTATTGAGATAATCATATGGTTTTTCTTCTGCAGTCTGTTAATGTGGTGTATCACATTGATTGATTTGCGAATGTTGAACCATCCCTGAATACCAGGGATAAATCCCACTTGGTCTGGATGGATGATCTTTCTGATGTGTTGTTGCATTCTATTGGCGAGAATTTTATTGAGGATTTTTGCATCTATGTTCATCAGGGATATTAGTCTGTAATTCTCTTTCAATGCTGCATCTTTTTAGGGCTTAGGAATTAAGGTGATGCTGGCTTCATAGAAAGAATTTGGGAGGATTCACTCTTTTTCAGTTCTGAATAGTTTGAGAAGAATTGAAGTTAGTTCTTCTTTAAATGTCTGGTAGAATTCAGCAGTGAATCCATCTGGTCCTGGGCTTTTCTTTGTTGGGAGGGCCTTTATTACTGTTTCAATTTCTGTCTCAGTTATGGGTCTGTTTAGGTTTTCTATGTCTTCCTGGTTCAATTTAGGTAGGTTTCATGTGTCCAGGAATCTATCCATTTCTGATAGGTTTCCCTGTTTGCTGGCATACACGTCCTTGTAGTAATTTCTGATGATTCTTTTTATTTCTGTGGTGTCTGTTGCTACGTTTCCTTTTTCATCTCTGATTTTATTGATTTGGGTCTTTTCTTTTTTTAGTTAGTTGGGTCAATGGGGTGTCAATTTTGTTTATTTTTTCAAAAAGCCAGCTCCTCGTTTGGCTGATTTTTTTGTAATGTTTATTTGGATTCAATTATGTTGATTTCTTCTCTGATTTTAATAATTTCTCTTCTCCTACTAGATTTGGGTCTGGTTTGCTGCTGATTGTCTAGATCCTTGAGATGCATTGAAAGCTCATCTATTTGGTGTCTTTCCAATTTCTTGATGTAGGCACCTATTGATATAAGCTTTCCTCTTAACACTGTTTTTGCTGTATGTCAAAAGTTTTGGTATGTTGTGCTGTTATCCTTATTTACTTCCAGAAAGTTTTTGATTTCTCTTTTAATTTCTTCTATGACCCCTTGTTCATTCAGGAGCATGTTGTTCAATCTCCATGTGTTTGCATATGCTCTAGGGATTCCTGAGTTGCTAATTTCCAACTTCATTCCCCTATGATCTGAGAAGCTGCATCGTATGATTCTAATTTTTTGAATTTGCTGAGACTTGCCTTATGGCCTAGTATGTGGTCAATCCTAGAGAAGGTTCCATGTACTGCTGAGAAGAACGTAAATGCTTTATGTGTAGGATGAAACGTTCTGTAGATATCTGTTAGATCCATTTGGGCTATAGTGTCATTTAATTCTATTGTATCCTTGTTGATCTTCTGTCCGGTTGATCTGTCTATTTCTGAGAGTGGAGTATTGAAGTCCCCCAGTACTATTGTATTGGAGTCTAAGTCTCCCTTTAAGTTCCTTAACAAATCTTTTAAATAAACCAGTGCCCTGTAATTAGGTGCATATGCATTGATAATAGTTACATCTTCTTGTTGAATTGATCCCTTAATCATTATATAGTGCCCCTCTTTGTCTCTCTTAACAGTTTTTGTGGTAAAGTTTATTTTGTCTGATATTAAGATGGCTATGCCTGCTCTTTTTTCATTTCTGTTGGCATGGTATATCTTTTTCCAGCCTTTCACTTTCAGTCTGCATGCATCTTTGTTGGAAAGATGTGTTTCTTGTAAGCAGCAAATAGATGGGTTTTGTTCCTTAACCCAATTAGCTAATCTGTGTCTTTTAACTGGACAGTTCAGGCCATTAATGTTCAGTGTGACTATTGATAAGTAGTAACTTTGCCCTGCCATTTGCCAAAGATATTTTCTAATATATGCTTTGAATTCCCTGTGATCTTTTGCTGTGAGGTTTCCTTTCTTTACCTTCTTTCATACTGATGGCTGTGTTTCTGTGTGTAACACATCTTTAAGCATCTTTTTCAGGGCTGGATGAGTGGCCCCAAATTCTTTCAATTTCTGTTTGCTATGAAAGGTCTTTATTTCACCTTCATTCACAAATGAGAGCTTTGCAGGATATAATATTCTGGGCTGGCAGTTTTTTCTCTCTTAGTACCTGGGCTATATCTCGCCATTCCCTCCTAGCCTGTAGGGTTTCTGATGAGAAGTCTGCTGTGATTCTAATTGGAGATCCTCTGAGAGTAATCTGACGTTTCTTGCACATTTTAGAATTTTTTCTTTACGTTTCACTGTGGTGAATTTGATTATAACATGTCATGGTGAGGATCCCTTTTGGTCATGTTTACTAGGGGTTCTATGAGCTTCCTGTACTAGGATGTCTCTGTCCTTCTCCAAACCCAGGAAGTTCTCTGCAAGTATCTCACTAAAAAGGCCTTCTAATCCTTTCTCTCTCTCCATGCCTTCAGGAACTCCTAGAACCCGAATGTTGGTTTTTTAATAGTATCCTGTAGATTCCCAACAATATTTTTTAGATTTCTAATTTCCTCTTCTTTTCTTTGGTTTGACTGTATACTTTCCTGTTCTCTGTCTTCCAAGTCTGATATTCTCTCTTCTGCTTCACTCATTCTGTTTTTAAGGTCTCTAATGTGTTTGTCATTGGATCTATTGAATTCTTCATTTCATTATGATTTCTCGTCACTATCACAGTTTCATGTTCTACTAGTTGCTTCATTTCATTTTGATTCCTCCTTAATATTTCATTTTCATGAGAGAGATTTTTTATCCTGTCCAGTAAGGATTTCCGTAGTTCAAGAATTTGTTTTTGAGAACTTCTTAATGTTCTTATCAATTTTTTGAGATCCACTTCTTGCATTTCTTCTATCTCATCATCTTCATAATCTTTAATTGGGGTGTCTTATCATTTTGGGGCATCATAGTGTCTTCCTTGTTCTTGTTACCTCAGTTTCTATGTTTGTTTGGCATTGTGGAGATATTCTTTGGTTTCTTTGCTGTGGTGTTTTTTTCTCGTTATACTGTGACTCTAGATTAACTGGACTGTCTGCTTTTGATGGAGTCTTAGAGGCTTGAGATGGGTGTGGCCTGAGAGCTCTGTTTGGTTCCTCAGGGTTAAGGGTGTGCCAAAGGTGACACTCCCAGATTAGGCATGGTAAATCTCTCTCTTTCTTTCTTTTTTTGATTCAAAAGGGAAGTAATTCCACACAGCTGAGCGGAATTGGAGGTAGTTAGCAGGCGAATGCTATACCCACAGGAGCCAGAGATCAGAAGCTCTTTCCCAAGGACCACACAGGGAATCTGTTCAGCCCTCAGTGTGGGCTCAAATTCTCCTGCAGTCTCCCACTGGGTTGCCAAGGTTATCAAATTGTAGCGTCTCTGGAGAGTACTCACATGAACTACGTGAGTTCTCTCATCCACATTCTCAGTTCATTAGCTCCACACATTCACTAGGTCCTAATCTCCTGTTATTTCACCGCCCCAGAGTCAGGTTTTTCTGCTTGGTTGTGGGCCGGCACAGCCCTGAGGTCCCACAGCTTTTACATATGACCAAAATGGTGCCTGCTCTTTGTTTTGCTCTCCTTTGATAGGTGGGCGGAAAGAGAGAAACTCGTGTTCGTACCGGTCCCCCCACCACTTTTTTTCCCTCTCTCCTCTAGTTAGCCTGGTGAACTTCCCCCCACGGGGCTTCAAGCCTCGTTCCCTCTAGGCTCCTCCTTCTGCTTTCCCGCCAGTGTCTGGAGCTATTGAGGTTCGGCTCACCTCACGTTCCAGTGCTGGTGTGTAGATTCCACTGCTGGTGTCCCGAGCCGTGGGCTCCCATGCCCTCCCCGCAGGTCCACCATGAATCACTAGTTCTGGAAGAGTTTCCTCTGCTGTTTCTTCCCCAAGTCTTCCTTGAACCTGCAGTCTTTCCACTTTTATTAAACTGTCTCTTCCCAGACTATCAGTGTGCTCCCTTCCTATTCTGCCATCTTCTCCAGTCTCATTCTTAGTAGATGTTCCCATTAACAAGGGAAGACCAAGTACTATCCACAGTCCATGGAGGAATCGCAAGGCACACAGTGCTGCCCCATGCTTCTCAGAGACCCCAGGTCTATTGATTGACCAGAGCCCATACTGTCACCTGTGGTTTTTCCAGTACCAGGATTAGCCCTGAATTTTTGAGGATTCCAAATTTTCTAAACTTACATATGGGGTGGCAAGATTTTTTAATGGGAGAAAATGCAAATTAGTTAAGGTAACCCCTAAAAAAAGCGAAAGTTTGGTCAACAACATCCAGTGGTTGGCATCAGCTCTCTGAAGGAGGATGGAGTTGAGAGTTGAATAAAGTGTTTTTGGGTTTGTTTGTGCTAACTGTAATTTTCTGAATCTTTTACAGCCTTGGGATTAGTAGGCCTCTTTAGCTTTGAGACACCTTTATCATTGATTTGACATTAGTCTTCATTCCAGTGTCTCAGTGCTATTAAAAATGACCAAATTGGATTCAAATCATAAATAAAAATCCCATCACATATTTTTATTTATTATTATTTTATTTTTATTCATATAAAGGGAAGAATTTAATGTATATGGTTTTAAGAGCATAATAATACTTCCCACCCTGCCCACTCTTCCTCCCTAATCTCACCTTCCATCTTCCTCCTTTTCTTATTTTTTCTTTTAATTTTTACAATGACATGCTTTCATTTTGCTTTATAATCACAAGCTTAACCCTACACTAAATACAGAATTCAACAAATAGTAAGTAGAAAAACCACTGTTCCTCAAGAGTATAGACAAAGGCTATAAACAATAATCAATTTTCAAAATGTCAGTTTCATACATATAAATTACTTTTTGTACTCTGTATTTTAATTACCACAAATCAGGGAAAACATGATATTTCTCCTTTGGAAACTGGCTTATATTAAAGCATGAAATGTTTATAAGCCTATGATATACTGGTTCCTGGCATATATAATTTCCTGCTTGTAGTATCAGGAAGCTGATTAAAGAATCTGAAGACTAAGGTATCGGGCCGGCGCCGTGGCTCAATAGGCTAATCCTCTACCTTGCGGCGCCGGCACACCGGGTTCTAGTCCCGGACGGGGTGCCGGATTCTGTCCTGGTTGCCCCTCTTCCAGGCCAGCTCTCTGCTGTGGCCAGGGAGTGCAGTGGAGGATGGCCCAAGTGTTTGGGCCCTGCACCCCATGGGAGACCAGGAGAAGCACCTGGCTCCTGCCATCGAATCAGCGCGGTGCGCCGGCCGCAGCGCGCCGGGCGTGGCGGCCATTGGAGGGTGAACCAACGGCAAAAAGGAAGACCTTTCTCTCTGTCTCTCTCTCTCACTGTCCACTCTGCCTGTCAAAAATAATAAAAATTAAAAAAAATTAAAAAAAAAAGACTAAGGTATCACCTGAGAAAACAATGTAAGTGTGCAAGTTCCTGACTAGACAGACACCCAGCCCCACCAGGGCACAGGTCTTTTGTTAATATTGTATCTTATGTACCTAAGACAGCCTGGTATATTCTGTAGAACATTTTCAGTAAATATTTATTTATTGAAGAAAGGCAAACAATGACACCAGAGGTTATTTGAAGGTGACAATACTGAATGTTTTCCCTAACACTTTTTCCTCAGACATTTTTTATTTAAGGTGTATAGACTTCATACATTTTATAAATACAACTTTAGGAACATTGTGATTCTTCCCGCTGTACCTGCCTTCCTACCCTATTCCCAAGCTGTATTCCTCCTCCTTCTCCTATTCCCATACTTATTTTCACTAAAATCTATTTTCAATTAAATTTCTACACATAAGATTAACTGTATACTAAGTAAGAGTTCAAAATTGTATGAAAAAACCCTGCTCTTCGACAGTCAAGACAAGGGCTATTCAAAGTCATCACATCTCAAAGTATCAATTTTACTTCTATAGATTACCTTTTAGGTGCTCTATTAGTTATCACAGATCAGGGAGAACATATTGTATTTATCCTTTTGGGACTGGCTAATTTCACTAAGTATGATGTTTACCAGGTTTCATCCATTTTGTTGTAAACAACAGGATTTCATTTTTTTTTTACTGCTGTGTAGTATCCATGGTGTACATGTCTCGTAATTTATTTATCCAGTCTTCACTTGATGGAGATTTGAGTTGATTCCATATCTTAGTTATTGCAAATTGAGCTGAGCTGCAATAAATGTAGGGGTACAGATAACTCTTTCATATTCTGATTTCATTTCCCTTGGGGAAATTCCCAGGAGTGGGATGGCTGGTCTATATTCAGATTTCTGAGGCATTTCCATAATGTTTTCCACAGTGGTTGTACCAGTTTACATTCCCACCATCAGTGGATTAGGGTACATTTTCCCTCACATCCTCGCCAGCATTTGTTTATTGATTTCTGGATGAAAGCCGTTCTCATGGGGATGAGGTGAAACCTCATTGTGGTTTTGATTTGCATTTTCCTGATGGCTAGTGATCCTGAGCATTTTTAAAGTATCTTTGGCCATTTGGATTTCCTCTTTAGAAAAATACCAGTTTCTTCACTTTGTTGTTTGTTTTGTTGTTGTTGAGTTTCTTGATTTCTTTATATATTTTAGATATTAATCTTCTATAAGTTGCATAGTTTGCAAATAATTTCTCCCATTTTGTCAGTTGCCTCCTCACTTTGCTGAGTGTTTCTTTTGCAGTACAGAAGCTTCTTAACTTGATGTAGTCCCAATTGTCAATTTTGGCTTTGATTGCCTCTACCTCTGGGGTCTTTTTGAAGAAGTCTTTTCCTATGCCAATGTCTTATAGGGTTTCCCCAATGTTTTCTAATAATTTGATGGTATTGGGCCATAGATTTAGGTCTTTGATCCATTTTGAGAAGATTTGTGTATGGTTTTTTTTTTTTTTTTTGACAGGCAAAGTTAGACAGTGAGAGAGAGAGAGACAGAGAGAAAGGTCTTCCGTTGGTTCATCCCCCAAATGGTTGCCATGGCCGGCGCGCTGTGCTGATCTGAAGCCAAGAGCCAGGTGCTTTCTCCTGGTCTCCCATGTGGGTGCAGGGCCCAAGGACCTGGGCCATCCTCCACTGCCTTCCCAGGCCACAGCAGAGAGCTGGACTAGAAGAGGAGCAACCAGGACAGAATCCAATGCTCTCTTCATACTTCTGCATGTGGAAATCCAGTTTTCTCAGCACCATTTATTAAAGAGACCATCCTTTCACTAGGGATTCATTTTAGTTCCTTTGTCAAAGATAAGTTGGTTATAGATGTGTGGGTTGATTTATGCCATTTCTATTCTGTTCCATTGGTCTATCCATCTGTTTTTGTGCCCGAACCAGGCTGTTTTGATTGTAGCTGCACTGTAGTATGTCTTGATATCTGGTTTTGTGATGCTCTGGCTTTGTTTTTATTGTATAAGATTGCTTTAGCTATTTGGGGTCTCCTGTGCTTCCATATGAATTTTGGCATTGTTTTTTCTAGATATAAGAAAAATGTCCTTGGTATTTTGAATAGTATGACATTGAATCTATAAATTGATTTTGATAGTATGGAGATTTTGATGATGTTGATTCTTCCAATCCATGAACATGGAAGATTTTTCCATTTTTTTTGTGTCTTCTTCTATTTCTTTGTTTAATATTTTGTAATTTTCATTGTAGAGATCTTTGATGTCCTTGGTTAAATTTATTCCAAGTTATTTGATATTTTTGTAACTTTGTGAATGGGATTGATCTTAGAAATTCTTAGCTGTGGCATTGTTTGTGGATACAAAGGCTATTGATTTTTTTTTTTGACAGGCAGAGTGGACAGTGAGAGAGAGAGACAGAGAGAAAGGTCTTCCTTTTGCTGTTGGTTCACCCTCCAATGGTCGCCGTGGCCGGCATGCTGCGGCCAGCGCACCGTGCTTATCCGAAGGCAGGAGCCAGGTGCTTCTCCTGGTCTCCCATGGGGTGCAGGGCCCAAACACTTGGGCCATCCTCCACTGCACTCCCTGGCCACAGCAGAGAGCTGGCCTGGAAGAGGGGCAACTGGGACAGAATCCAGCGCCCCGACTGAGACTAGAACCAGGTGTGCCGGCACTGCTAGGCGGAGGATTAGCCTTGTTGAGCTGCAGCGCCGGCCAAGGCTATTGATTTTTGTGTGTTGATTTTGTATCCTGCCACTTTACCAAACTCTTTTTTTAAAAAAAAATATTTTGTTTAAGGAATACAACTTCATGCATTTAATATATATATAGATTTGCGAACATGATGCTTCTTCATCCCTCCTTCCCTCCCACTCATACTCCCATATTTCTTCCTCCTCCTTCTTCATTTTCTATTCTTATTTTTACAGAGATCAATTTCAGTTAATTTTTATACTCATAAGGTTAACCCTACACTAAGTAGAGACTTCACAAATTAGTATGAAGGAAAAAAAGAACAAAACCAAATCAGAAAAACATTATTCCCCAACAGTTAAGGCAGTTGGTGTTCAGAATCATCACATCTCAAAGTGTCAGTTTCACTCCTATAGATTACATTTTAACTACTCTATTAGTCACCACAGATCAGAGAGACTATATCATATTTGTCTTTTTGTGACTGGCTTATTTCACTAAGTATAATGGTTTCCAGTTGCATCCATTTTGTTGGAAATGACAGAATTTCATTTTTTTACCACTGTGAGATTTTGCATAGTGTATATATACCATAATTTCTTTATCTAATCTTCAGTTGATAGACATCTGGGTTGATTCCATATCTTAGCTATTATAAATTGAGCTGAAATGAACCAGGGGGTACAGATAACTTTTTCATATGCTGATTTCATTTCCTTTGGATAAATTCCCAGGAATGGGATGTCTGGGTCATAAGGTAGGTCTATATTCAGCTGTCTGAGATATCTCCATACTGTCTTCCACAGTGGCTTTACCAGTTTACATTCCCACCAACAGTGGATTAAAGTTCTCTTTTCCCGACATCCTCACCAGCATTTATTGTTTGTTGATTTCTCTATGAGAGCCATTCTAACAGGAGTGAGGTGAAATCTCATTGTGATTTTGACTTGTGTTTCCCTGATGGTTAGCAATCCTGAGCATTTTTTGCATAGTTTGCAAATATTTTCTCCCATTCTGTCAGTTGCCTCTTCACTTTGCTGTGTTTCATTTGCAGTGCAGAAACTTCTCAATTTGATGTAATCCCAGTTGTTAAATTTGGCTTTGATTTCCTGTGCTTCTGGGGTCATTTCCAAGAAGTCTTACCCTGTGCCAATGTCTTGTAGGGTTTCTCCAATGTTTTCTACTAATTTGATGTTATCATGTCATGGATTTAGGTCTCTGATCCATTTTGAGTGGATTTTTGTGTGAGATGTAAGGTAGGGGTCTTGTTTCATACTTCCATTTGTGGTGATCCAGTTTTCCCAGCACCATTTGTTGAAGAGAATGTCTTGGCTCCAGGAGTGGCTTTTTGTACTTTTGTCAAAGGTAAGTTGGTTGTGGATGCATGGGTTTATTTCTGGAGTTTCTATTCTGTTCCATTGGTATATACATCTGCTTTTGTGCCAGTACCAGGCTGTTTTAATTATGACTGCCCTGTAGTTTGTCTTGAGATCTGGTAATCTGATGCCTATGGCTTTGTTTTTGTTATTTAAATTGATTTAGCTATTCGGGGCCTCTTGTGTTTCTGTATGAATTTTAGCATCAGTTTTTTTCTAGATCTGAGTAAAATATTTTTGGTATTTTGATTGATACCACATTGAATTGATAAACTGCTTTCGCTAGTATGAATACTTTGAAGATGTTGATTCTTCCAATCCATGAACATGGAAGATTTTTCCTTTTTTTTTGTACCTTCTTCTACTTCTTTCTTCTTTTTTTTATTTGACAGATATTGTATTTTATCAAATGCTTTCTCTGCATCTATTGAGATAATCATATGGTTTTTGTTCTTCAATTTGTTTATGTGATGTATTACATTGATTGATTTGCGAATGGTCAACCATCCCTGCATACCTGGAATAAATCCCGCTTGATCTTGATGAATGGTCTTTCTGATGTTTTGTTGGATTTGATTGGCTAGTATTTTGTTGAGAATTTTTGCATATATGTTCATCAGGGAAATTGGTCTGTAGTTCTATTTCTCTGTTGTATCTTTTTCAGGTTTAGGAATTAAGGTGATGCAGGCTTTATATAAGGAGTTTGGGAGGATTCCCTCCATTTCAGTTGTTTTGAATAGCTTGAGAAGAATTGGAGTTAGTTCTTTAAATGTCTGGTAGAATTCAGCAGTGAAGCCATGCAGTCCTGGGCTTTTCTTTTTTGGGAGTGTCTTTTAATTACTCATTCCTGGTTTGTTTAGATTTTCTAAACAATTTAGGTAGGTTTATGTGTCCAGGAATCTATCCATTTCTTCTAGGTTTCCTGATTTGCTGGCATACAGCTCTTTGTAATTTCTTTTGATTCTTTTTATTTCTGTGGTATCTCTTGTTACCTTCTCTTTTTCATTTCTAATTTTATTGATTTGGGACTTCTCTCTCTCTCTTTTCAGTTAGTTGAGCCAGTGGTGTGTCAATTTTGTTTATTTTTTTTAAAAAAACTAGCTCTTTGTTTTGTTGATCATTTGTATTTTTTGTTTCAATTTTGTTTATTCTCTAATTTTAATTATTTCCTTTCTTCTACTAATTTTGGGTTTGGTTTGCTATTGTTTTTGTAGGTTCTTGAGATGCATTGATAACTTGTTTTTTTGGTGCCTTTCCAATTTCTTGATGTAGGTACCAATTGCTGCAAACTTTCCTCTTAACACTGCTTTTGCTGTATCCCATAAGTTTTGATATGTTGTATTGTCATCTTCATTTGTTTCCAGAAATTTTTTGATTTCTTTTTTGATTTCTTATATGACCCACTATTCATTCAGGAGCATGTTCAGTCTCCATGTGTGTGCGTATGTTCTAGAGATTCTTGAGTTGCTAATTTCCAGCTTAATTCCATTCTTCCGAGATGATGCATGGTATAATTTAGATTTTTTTTGAATTCGCTGAGACTTGCTTTATGGCCTAGCATGTGGTCTATCCTAGAGCAAATTCCACACACTGATGAGAAGAATGTATATTCTGCCATTGTGGGGTGAAAAGTTCTGTAGATATCTATTAGGTCCATTTGGTCTATAGTGTTGATTAACTCTGTTGTTTCTTTGCTGATTTTCTGTCTGGTTGATCTGTCCGTTGCTGAATGTGGGGTATTGAAGTCCCTGTAACTATTGTATTGGAGGCTGTGTCTCCCTTTAGATCCATTAACATTTCTTCTTAATGGCCAGGTACCCTGTATTTGGGTGTGTATATGATTATTATAGTCACATCTCCCTGTTGTATTGATCCCTTAATGATTACATAGTGTCTTTTTAATTTTGTTTATTTTTAAAAAATTTTATTTATTTATTTGACAGGCAGAATTACAGTGAGGCAGAGGCAGAGGTAGAAATCTTTACTAAGTAAAGATTTTACTAAGTAAAGATTTCAACAGTTTGCATCCACACAGATACACAAAGTATAAAGTGCTGTTTGAGTACTAGCTTTACCGTTAATTCGCATAGTACAACACATTAAGGACAGAGATCCTACATGGGGAGTAAGTGAACAGTGACTCCCGTTGTTGATTTAACAATCAACACTTTTTTTTTTTTTTGACAGGCAGAGTTAGAGAGAGAGAGAGAGACAGAGAGAAAGGTCTTCCTTTTCTGTTGGTTCATCCCCTAAATGGCTGCTGTGTCCTGTGCACTGCAGCCGGCATGCTGCGCTGATCTGAAGCCAGGAGCCAGGTGCTTCCTCCTGGTCTCCCATGCGGGTTCAGGGCCCAAGGACCTGGGCCATCCTCCACTACCTTCCCGGGCCACAGCAGAGAGCTGGACTGGAAGAGGAGCAACCAGGACAGAATCTGGTGCCCCAACTGGGACTAGAACCCGGGGTGCCTGTGCCACATGTGGAGGGTTAGCCAAGTGAGCCGCGGCGCTGGCCAACACTCTTATTTATGATGTCAGTAATCACCCAAGGCTCTTGTCATGAGCGCCAAGGCTATAGAAAACTCTTGAATTCACAAACTCCAACCTTATTTAGTCAAGGTCGTACACATTTTAGAATCTTTTCTTTATGTTTTACTATGGAGAGTTTGACTACAGTGTGTCATGGTGAAGATCTTTTCTGGTCATGTCTATTAGGAGTTCTATGTGCTTCCTGTACTTGGATGTCCTTTCTTTCTCTAAATTAGGGACATTTTCTGTAATGATTTCACTAAAAAGGCCTTTTAATCCATTCTCTTTTCATGTCTTTGGAATTCCTAAGACCTGTATGTTGGGTCATTTAATAGTCCATAAATCTCCTACACTCTTTTTTAGTTTTCTGATTTCTTCTTTTTTTTTTGATCTGACTGTAAAATTTCTAGAGATTTGTCTTCTAACTTGGATATTCTTTCTTCTGCCTCACAGAGTCTGTTTTGAAGGCTTTCCACCACATTTTTATTTGATCTATTAAATTCTTCATTTCTAATATTTCATTTTGATTTCTCTTTAAAATCTCAATTTCATGGGAAATATTTTTATTCATGTCAAGTGTGGATTTCTTTAATTCATGGATTTGCCTCTGATTACTTATGAGTAATTCTATGATCAATTTTTTGAATTCTGTTTCCGGTGTTCCTTTAATCTCTTTATCTTCTTGTTCTAGTACTGATAGGGATGTCATGTTGTCTTCCTTATTCTTATTTCTTGAATTGCTGCATTTATTTTTAGGCATTTGTTGGAGATACTTCTTAGTTTATTTTTTTTTTCCTTGTGATGGCCTTTATCTTTGAACTATGCCTCTGTGGCTTAATGGAGTATCTGCTCATTCAGTGAATATCCAGAGGTATGTGCTGATTGTCACCAGCGAGCCCTGTTCAGTGCTCCAGGGTGAGGGGCGTGTCCAAGGTGACATTGAAGTTGGGTGTGTTAAATCTCCCTTTTTTTTTTTTTTTAAATCAGAGGGCAGGTTTGATGAGCTCTGTTGGCTTAGTTTCGTGCTTACTCCCTCTCCTCCAAGGAAATCAATGCCTGTGTGCTAGCTGCAGTGGGTACAACATTCATCCATGCTGCCATAAGAGCCACACAAATGATCTGTGCAGTCGTCAGTGTGATCCTGTAGCAGTGACCCTCACCAGGGAATCAGGGAGCCCCGAGCGTGTGGAGCTGCCTACAGTGACTGCCCAAAGACCCAGCCATACTCTGTGCCCTCACATGCAGCCACAGTGTTTTCACAGTCTATTCCAGCACACAGGGCTCTCACAGTCATGAGTGCCCAGCCCCTGTCAGTTCTCCCAGCCAGACTTAGACACCTCCTCTCGTCTGGTTGCTGGAGGCAGACACAAGGTGCACAGTTGTTATGTATGTTCAAAATGGCACCCTCCCTCTCTCAGTTGGTTACAGGATGTTGGTGCTGGGTGGTTGGGGAGAGCAAAATGTGTCCTCCCTTTTTTTCTCCTTTAGTTTGACAGGTACACTGTCCCCCACAGGGCTCCAAACCAGATTCACACCAGGCTCTTCCTGCAGCTTTCCTAACATTTTTAAATGAAATTTTTAAATACGCAAAAAACATGAAAAAATGTCATAGCAATCAAGCCTATCCCTATCACTTAGTAGCTACCATTCTCATTCTACTGTACTTGCTCTATAATACTTCTGCCCATCTTCCTGTCTTTCTGTCCATTCACTAATTCATCTTACTTTTTGATGTATTCCAATGTATTTGCAGACATCAGTACTGCTCTCTCTAAATTGTTGTTGTTTACCATTTTATTGGTGATAACATTTCTTACATTTTCCTCGTATTCTTAACCATATTGATAGCTTTATAGCTGCTTCTGTTACTGGAAAATCTCCCCATAAGCTATATGTGGACAAAACTTATTTGCAAAAATTAGAATGTATTTTTAGGATTTCAGCTTTCATATGAAAATAATTAACAATCAGACGTAGTAGATGTGTATTGCTGAGTCACCACAAACATTGGCTTCAAACATCAGCAAACTTTTATTCCTACGGTTTCTGTGGGTGAAGTGTTTGGGAGCAACATAGCTGGGCATTTCTGACTTTGGATTTTGGGTCTCATGAGGTTGCTATCAAGATGTCAGCCAGGGCTGAAGGCTTCACTTGGGCTGGGGGACCCTCTGTGGGGGTGGCTTAAGCTCTCATCTGTAACATGGTTGGTGATAGTTTGTGGGAGGCCCCAGTTTCTCCCCATGGCCTCTCCACAGGTGCTGTCATCATGTAACAGCTGGCCTCCTGCAGAGTGAGTAGTGAGAGAGATACAGAGAAACATGTAGAAGCTATTCTCTTTGTGACATGGCCTCATTCTAAGCTTTAGATGCAAGTCACTAAGTCTGGAGAGTTAGGCTCTTATTTTTTGAAGGGAGGAAGGTCAGAGAATTTTTGGATATATTTTAAAATCAAGTAGTATAGCTCATGTTGGGTTTGAATCTCTGCTGGTGACCCGCAGTAACTTCCTTAACCCCTCTGGCCCCTGTTTCCTTGTATGTGAAATGGTTTTAACAAAATGACCCACCTGTAGGATTATTGTGATGTGTACACTGCTTAGCATGGCTTCTGGCCTGCTAATGCTGGGAGGTGAGATTTCTGTTGGTGGTGTTAGGAAAAGTAGCAGCAGCATCACCCTTACCTATCTGTGCCACACGATGAGCAAGGGCCAGGAAGAGAATGCATCCCAGAAGAGCCAGAGAGAGTATGGTAAAAGAACAGGCCTTGTGCAAATGTACCTTTTCCTGGCTGACTGCCTCAGATAGGGAGAGCATGGTTAAGAATGTTGAAGGATGTTAGATGTTCTGAACCAGAGAGATTTGTAACTGGACTAGGAAATGGCAAGATGACTGCTGATGACAGAGGCTCATGGTGTGTGGCCCCCCATTCCCGGGGCCCTGCCCTGTCCTTCAAGAACAAACTATGGGACATTAAAAGAGGGAAAACAAATGATTTGACTTGGATGCCTAGGAGGGGCAAATTTTTCAACATTGCAATTACTTTAGACAATATTCTATACTTAATTTTTTTTTCCTAACTTGTAAATAAAACATTCTGGATTCTGTCATCTCTTCTTTCTCCCCAGATACCCCTGAACAGTGCAGATGAGATGTATGAGCTACGTGTGACCGGGCGTGCCCAGGATGAGATTTTATTCTCTAATAGTACCCGCTTATCATTTGAGACCAAGAGAATATCTGTCTTCATTCAAACAGACAAGGCCCTGTACAAGCCAGCACAAGAAGTGAAGTTTCGGGTTGTTACACTCTTCTCAGATTTCAAGCCTTACAAAACTTCTCTAAACATTCTACTTAAGGTAAGTGCCAAACAGACGGGAAGCAGGGCATCCAAGCCGTCTTCCTAGAAAGCTCTCTCGGACAGTTCTGCTCCTGTTACAGACGCTGGAACATCTTAGAATGCACCAAAGGTGAGCTCCCTTCTTTCTAGGAAAGGAGGTGGCAGAGCGCCGCGGTAAGAGCCCGGGCTCCGAAGTTTCCCAGTTTGAGTTCCAGTCCTGGATTCTTCACTGATGTATTCGTTGCTCAGACATTTAGTGACCTTCTGTGTCCAGGCATTGGGATAAGACGGGGAACAGAACAGATTCCAGCCCTTGCTCACATTAAGTTTATTTTTCAGAGGGTATTGAGGAGACGGACAATAAATGAATACACAAATATATGTTTACTTACATTCATATTCATATATCCAGGGGTGTGTGTGTGTGTGTGTAAGTGAGAGAGAGAGAGAGAGAGAGAGAGAAAGAAAGAGAAAGAGTGAGACAGTGAGTTTTGGTTTGATATTTTCTGTAGGGATGTCAGGAAAGACCTGAGCAGAGACCTCAAAGAAATATAAGAATGAACCCACACAAACAGGGAGCAGAGTGCACAAAGGTCCTGAGGTGTGTGCTCATCTGGTGCAGTCAAGGAACAGCAGGCTGGCAGTGCATTGGAGCCCAGGGAGTGAGGGGACAAATATCAGGAAATGAGGTCAGATACAGGTAGGTAGGCTGGGAGTTGGGCTCATAATGAGTCCGGGTGACCAAGGTATAGACTTCAAGTTTGACATGGAGTGTAATGGGAATTCACTGGAGAATTTTGACGGGCAGCATGATGTGATCTGACTTAACATCCTAAAAGAATCACTGTCGAGTCTAAGAGGAATAATTACAATCTGTGTGACCTTGAGGAAATTAACTTTATCTGTAAAATGTGTAAGTGTGTAACAGTAATAGCTCACGGAAGTTTTGTGAAGCTTGAGATAATTCAGTTAAAACATTTAGAACCATGCCTGGTGCATGATACCTGCTCACTGGACACTGGCTATCATGATTGCAGTGACTCCCTTTGACAGGGCGTCACTTGGCTTCTGCTGCTTGACCATCCTGATGATTTGGAGGCAGCCATTTAGCAGACCGGGTGTTTCCTCAGGAGAATCAAGACCAAGAGAAATTGAGCATTACATCAAAATAGGGTGATTAACTCATCCCAGTTTACCTGGGATACCCCTGATTGTAAAACTGAAAGTCCCTGGTCCTGGTGACTTCCTCCACCCTGGGACATGGGGTACCCTAATTGTTCCAAGGAATGCACTATGTAGAAGGTAAACCTACGCTTTTAGCTTGGTGTTTTCCTATTATTCTTAGTTTCTTTGGTGTTATGAATGAATGAAAACAACAGTAAGAACAAAATCCAATCAATCAAACAGGTACACACATAGCTTCAAGCTAAGGCATATTTGTAGTAAATACCACATAGGCTGGCATGGTGCTTAGGGTTTGTTTCTTCAGTCTAACTGGTATTCTTGCAGCTCTGTGAATTTCTGCCTTATGTAATAGGATGTCTATGGGGAAGGTTGACATAGTGGATAGCGTTTCTGAATTCCTGTGATTCTGAGTGGGGGTGAACTGACTTCATTCACACCATCCTTCATCTTACTCACTTATACTGAGAACTTACTCTGTGTCACGCACTGTGTAAGGTAGATGATTTACAAATAGATGTCTGTCTGTCTCTAGATGTTCACATTTAATCCTCCTTTCTATCTCAGACAAATAGAAGTTATTGCTGGGTTGATTGCCTATTTTAAACCGTAAACCTAGAACTAACCTTGATGATTTGGACAGCTTATTTGTGCATTTTTATAAATCTTGCCTCTGCTCAACTCTGGTATCTGCCTTTGAAACCTGCAATTTGTAGTTGTTTTGGGTTCTTTTGTCCAATTTTGGACTTAGCCTGCCACATTTGGCTGTTATGGAAAGACTCAGTAAGACCTTCTTTTGCTAGCTCTGGACTGAGGGATCCTACTGGCCTGGCCAACATGAGGCCCTCCTGGCCAGAAGAAGGGAACAGGGAATGAAGGGCGGCCATACACCCTCTCTGTACCTGGGCGGTGAAGCTCGGAATTGGACCCTGGCCTAGCCAACTCCATCTTGCAACTTCCTGAGGCCAGGCCAGACCATTGATGTGAATGTCACACTGTTGTACTCTTGTAGCTGAAAACAGTCTTTTGGGCTAGGGTTCGCTAGGCTGTAGCGTTTTCTAACATCTTTCAGTGTGGAATAATTGGTTTCTTGGCAAAATTTCCCCCCCAAAAATGAGACTTGTGGAACTAGAGCCCCTGACTAAGATAAAATTGTGCTTCTACACAGCACTGCCTTTGGGCTAATAAGGAGAAGTGCATCTGCGCACTGACAGGCCAGCTTTTTGGGCCCCATTGATGGCTGTGGAATGTAGCTAATGTTGAATGTCACAGCAGACTCAGGGATGCTCTTTTTTGGGGGGTGGGGTGGGATGAGAGAGTATCATTGGTCCTATCCATTTTTCCTGCCCTAGTAATTGACCATCTCAGGAAGAAAGGGATTTCAGAGGCTTTATGGCAGTGGAAAAAACCCTATGTGCTCTCTGCAGCCCTCATTCTGGCCTCCTCCAGCCAATGTGGCCTAACCCTCTGGAAACA
Organism: Oryctolagus cuniculus; assembly: GCF_051225735.1. Lineage (NCBI taxonomy): Eukaryota > Metazoa > Chordata > Mammalia > Lagomorpha > Leporidae > Oryctolagus > Oryctolagus cuniculus. The sequence goes on along the minus strand of NC_142871.1, from coordinate 98,665,115 downwards.
TGTGCTTCTGATGCTGTGATGACAGATGGTATGGCTGGCTTCTCCCTTCTCTCTTCCTTTAAAAAATTGTTGTTCCTGGTGCAGGGGAATGACTTTGTATGGAACAGATGTTATTGACCAGGGGTGCTATATCTTGTGACTGTGACCTGACTCTCTGGCCTGGAGCAGCAGTGACAAACTCAGAACTTCAGCCCTGGCCAGCTAAGGTGCCTCCTCGTTCTAGTTCTGCATGCCATAGACACTTACTTCCTACCTAATCCAGGACTCGGGAAATAGTCCTTGTGGACCCGTTCTGCAGGCAGCAGATTTAGTGCTCACGATAGTCTGGCAAAGGTAGCAGGTACTGTGCTATGGCAGGTAAGTGACAGAGAGCCAGAGCCATCCAGAAGTGACCCAGAGGGCACAGGCATCCAGTACCGCAGTGTTGAGAGCACACAGCTAGCTGCTGTCTTGTGCGTGTCCCAGCAGGAGATGACCCCGTCCGAATGCTGGGTTCCACTGTGAGGAGCCTGCGCACGATCTCTCCACGTGCTGCTGCGCTCTGGAAGGGCGCCTGATGTTTCTGCATTCTCTCTGTCTTCCTTGTTGGTGACAGTAAGGCCCAGGCCCAGGCCAGCCTTAGGAAACACAGGGATCGTCTCATTCTCTCCCATTCCTCCAGATCCCCCAGGTGCAAAGTCACCCAGGATGTCAGGTCAGACTCCTTCGATTTGAAGGGCCGTGCAGCTGTGTGCGAGAAGTGGGCGCTTTGAGCACAGTAATCCATCAGCAGAACGTGGGCATGCCCTATCCCTGCACTTTGGGTCACCCCAAGAGTTACGGATATTATTACTATTTTTTTGTTTTTGTCAGGCTGACACAAGAAAGGCAGTATTTCATTGTTTTCATTTGCAGTCCCCTAGTGACTTGACAGCATATATTTATTAGCCATTTGTAGTTCTTCCTTTGTTCTGGATCCTTGAAACTCTATGGCTTCCCATGCATCATGCTGTGGCAGGCGGTGTAGAGCCAGCTGCTGGTTACAATGCCTGACCCAGGAGTTTGCTAAGGATACTGTGACCTGTGTATTCTAACCAGCATCTGGTTGCTAGATTTTTTAATAGTAATCATTGTCTCTGACTTACTTGACTACTCCCAATTCAGTTCTCAGCATTATGCTTGCTCCCAGCTTTCACACCCTCTTCTAGGAGAGAGGCTTCTTTTGGCTTCTAATAACTGGGCCAACTCGCTCCTTCCTGTCAAAGGACATAGGATAGAGAATAAGAGTAAGGGAAAGTATTAGATCCCTGCTCTCAAAAGTTTAGAATCTAGTTGGGAATCAAAACCTTTTTAGTGTGTGTGAAATAAAATATGTAAAAGAAACACATGGTGCTTAATATGGGTGAACTCCAAGTGCAGGAGGAGTTCTCCAGGAAGTGGTCACTTCTGCCTGTTTTTAGGCAGGTGTAGAAAGCAGAAACTGGAGCTCATTTCCCGAGTGGGCAAGGAAGGGAGGACATTCCAGGCAGCAATTGCAAGAGGCTACTGCATGGGATTTTTGGGTGAACTGCAAACAAGTCTGTATTTTTGGGCAAGGATGAATCTAGAAATGTTGATGGGGTCAGATTGCTAATGACCTTGTAAACTGTGCAAAGGAGGGTAGACTTTCCATAGGCAAACAAAAGTCATCGTGTCATAGTAGAGTAGTGTAATGATTGTAACCTGTTTATTCATTGCTTGTTCTAAGCCAGGAACTGTGCCCAGTGTTTCAGCCACTGTGCCTCATTCTCAAGTGTGTGTTCCAGATGGGTCACAGCGTGGGCAGGGGCAGGTGGAGAGATGTGTCAGAGGCTGTGAGACTGGGGGTGCAGGTCAGTTATATTCATTAGAGAACGGGGTATGTGCTAGATGTGAAGAAGACAAGAAGCAGACAAGATGGAGAGAGGAAATGAGACAGAGGTGACAGGGCTGGGAATGTGAGCTAGGAATCTGAGATGGCTGCTGTGATGGCTTGGATGAATGCTGCAGGAAGGAATAGTGGCCTGGAGGTGATGGGAAGACTGTGGTATTGATTAACATGCCTCAGTGTACTTTGTTGAGTTAAAAGATAGTCAGATAGTCATGGATTTGAATCCTGAGTTCCATCACATACTAGTGCCATAAAATTGGGTCATGCCAGTTACATACAATTGAGTGCTCACCAGGATTTAATTTTTTCAACTATCAAGTGAGAATACTCCTATCCTGAAGGAGAATTAGGGGTAGAGGTAAGGCAGAGGGCTTGACGCATAGTGGGCCTTTAATAACTGGTCTTTGTAGTGGGATTTTTTACCATCACCATTGCTGCCATAGGTCTGAAGGTGCACTTGTTGTATTTTATGTAGAAAAAAATATGGTGACATGTATTAAAAGGTTGGGCAGAATCAAGATATTTTTGGAATAAATGTGAGGAACAAATTTGTATTTTTCTTCTGAAGTAGTCCAGGCCAGACATTTCCCCAAAACTATCTTAGTGCCATATTTTGTAGCAAGTTCTGGAAGAAGTGCCTGAGTTTGCTGCAAAGCATTTTTTTTTTTTTTTTGACAGGCAGGAGTGGAGAGTGAGAGAGACAGAGAGAAAGGTCTTCCTTTGCTGGTGGTTCACCCTCCAATGGCCGCCGCGGCCGGCGCGCTGCAACCAGCGCACCGCGCCGATCCGATGGCAGGAGCCAGGTATTTATCCTGGTCTCCCATGGGGTGCAGGGCCCAAGCACTTGGGCCATCCTCCACTGCACTTCCGGGCCATAGAAGAGAGCTGGCCTGGAAGAGGGGCAACCGGGACAGAATCCGGTGCCCCAACCGGGACTAGAACCCGGTGTGCCGGCGCCGCAAGGCGGAGGATTAGCCTAGTGAGCCGCGGCGCCGGCCAGCATCTTTCTTAACCAGACAGGAGTCACATATATGTGGGCAGCCTTTTGTAACACATAGAGTTGACATGTCTGGTTTCCATTTCAGGACCCCAAGTCCAATTTGATCCAACAGTGGTTGTCGCAGCAAAATGATCTTGGAGTGGTTTCTAAAACTTTCCAGTTATCTTCCCATCCAATAGTTGGTGATTGGTCCATTCAAGTTCAAGTGAATGTGAGTATGATTGCATATTTTTTTTGGAATATTAAAATGATTTTAATACGCCAGGTGGGGAAATAGCTCCAAAACCACTTATTCAATGAACAGAGAAAAATGAATATGAACGTCTAGACAATTTAAGAGGCTTATTTTTAAGTTGCTGTTTATCGATGGCTTAACCTTCATTGTAGCCTATTAAAGTTTTAATAATTTTTATCTTTTTCTGTAATATAATGTTTGAAGTTTAAAACATTTTGGCATATTGGTATAAAACTAGGTATTTACTTATTTATTGTTTACATTGAGTGTTTTAAAACTAAGTGATGAGTGCATAGGTATTAATTGGCAAGCTCCATATCTCAGAACGATGGCTCCAGGTTGGATTAACTTACTTGGTCTTTGTTTTAAGAAACAGTGACTTTAAAAAGGCACATCACCATCTGTTCCTCATCCTTCCTTCTCCCTAACTCCTGTACTGACTTTAATAATTTTTTAAAGATTTATTTATTTTTTATTTGAAGGCAGAGTTACAGAGAGGCAGAGGCAGAGAGAGACAGAAAGAGAGAGAGAAGAGCGAGAGAGAGAGAGAGGTCTTCCATCTGCTAGTTCACTCCCCAGATAGCCACAATGGCTGGAGCTTCGCTGATCCAAAGCCAGGAGCCAGGAGCCTCCTCCAGGTCTCCCATGCGGGTGCAGGAGACTTAGGCCATCTCCCATGCGGGTGCAAGGACTTAGGCCATCTCCCACTGCTTTCCCAGGCCATAGCAGAGAGCAGATTGGAAGTGGAGCAGCCAGGACTTGAACCGGTGCCGATTTGGGATGCCAACACCACAGGTGACGGCTTTACTCGCTGCACCACAGCTCCGGCCCCTCCTACACTGACTTTATTTGCTGCCAACTTGCATAGCTTTGAAGTCTAGGAGGGCAGGGCCATTGTCAGGTGCTCCTTCTCTCTGTGCCCAGGCTTTTCATCTCTGTACTTACTCCTGAGTGATAATCAAAAAGTCATTGAATGTTTTCCTGCTTTTCTCTGAAATTAATTATATATATATTCGTTCATAAGAGATTTAAATATAATTCTGTTTAGAACAGGGCTTCTCAGTATTGATATTTTGGATAAAAACTCCTTGTTGTGGCTGCTGTCCTGATCTTTGGAGGTACTTAGCAGCATCTCTGACCTCTACCCACAAGATGCCAGTAGTAGTTTCCCCTCTTCCTATGTTGTGACAATCCAGACTCTCCCCAGACATTGCCAGCTGTGCCCTGGGGCACACACCCTCCTCCTGTTCTTCTGAGAACCACTGTATGAGAAGGAGTAGTCATACACGAGTATAAGACCTGAGAGAAGGTACAAGTACCAGGACTTCAGATGTGCCCTGCTTTGTTACCAGCATTGCCGCTGCAGTTCTATAAAAAATAGATTCTGTTAAACTCCGTTTCTGGATGAGGGCGATGAAGCTTGGAGAAGTTTAGCAGCTAGGCACTGGAAAGTGAAGAAGCAGCATTTGCACTTTGGTCACCGATGCCAAAGCCCAGGCTCCCAACTGACCCCATGACCCCAAGTTCATAACAGGGATGCCTGGAGTCTGGGTTAGAAGATATAAACGCTGTAAGACGTAGTAAACCCTAATTTAATTTCACAGCAGCCTCTCTTAGGTCAGTTTAAAATACGATAAATTACTAGGTTATACATATGAAATTGTGATTTTTGTAGGCCAGAAGTGCCAAATATCAACATTTAAAAAATGTTTTAACCTAATAGACAACTTTCCTACAGATGAATATGTGTCATTGATAATAGAAGCCTTGGCAAACAAATGGAAATATATAAAGGAACAAGCCAGGTGAAGAACTTAGCTTATTTTTTGAAATATTGAAACATTTAATATTCTTGATTCTTTATGTAGTCTTACTTTTGCTCTATAAATTTGAGTCTTCATCATTAAAAAGGAGGATATTGGGGTAAACCTCTGGCCTGGTGGTTATGATGCTCACATCCTGGCTTCAATAACCAGTTCCAGCTCCTGATTTGAGCTTCCTGGTACTTCTGACCCCAGCGATGACGTCTGAAGTGGTTTTGTTCCTGATGCAGGCCTGTGTTGGAGACCTGGACTGAGTTCTGACACCCAGCTTCCACCCCAGCTGAGGGCTGTTGTGGACATGTGGGGAATGAGGCAGTGGAAAGGAGCTTTTCCTTAGTCTAGCTGTCTCTGGCTTTCACATCAATAAATGCAAAATAAAAAAGGAAGGATATTGATTTTGACCCATGCTATGCCATGGATGAATCTTGGAATATTTTTGTGAATGAAAGGACAAATCCTGGGAGATTCTACACATTTGAGATATGAGAGTACGCGGAGTAGTCAGAATTGTGGAAGCAGAAAGTAGAGTGATGCTTGCTGGGACTGTGGCAGGGGGAAACAGAGTGGTTAAATTTCAGGATTTTTAAAAAAAGATTATTTATTTGAAAGTCAGAGTTATAGGGAAGGAGGGGCAGAGGCAGGGAGAGAGAGAAAAAGAGAGAGAGAAAGAGAATGAGAGATATCTTCCATCTGCTGGTTCACTTCCCAAATGGCTGCAATGGTCAGGACTGGGCCAGGCGAAAGCCAGGACCCAGGAGCTTCATCCGGGTTTCCCGTGTGATTGCAGGGGCCCAAGCACTTGGAACATATGCTACTGTTTTCCCAGGCACATTAGCAGGGAGCTGGATTGGAAGAGGAGCAGCCAGGACGTGAACCGGCACCCATATGGGATGCCAGCACTGCAGGCAGTGGCTTTTCCTGCTGTGCCACAGTGCCGGACCCTAAATTTGAGTTTTAAATTTCAGTTGTCAAATTTCAGTTTTGCAAAATGTGCAACAACTCTTGAGAACTTGTTCAACAATGTGAAAATGTTTAGCACTGCTGAACAGTATGCTTAAGAATGGTGTACATTTTATGTGCTATATATTTAACTACAATTAGAAAAGTAATAGGAATTAGGGCCGTTATTGTGGTGTAGGGGGTAAAGCTACTGCCTGCAACATTGGCATCCCATATGCACGGTGGTTGGAGTCCTGGCTGTTCCACTTCTCATCCAGTTCCCTGCTAATGCACCTGGGAAAAGCAGCAGAGATGGCCTGAATGTTTGGGCCCCTGCAGCCACATGAGAGACCTGGATGGAGTTCCTGGCATCTGGCTTCATCCTGGCCTAGCCCTGACTGTTGTGGCCAGCTGGGGGGTGAACCAGCAAATGGAAGATCTCTCCCTATCCATCCTCCTTCTATAATTCTGCCTTTCAAATCAATCAATCAATCAGTCTTCGAAGAAAGTAATAGGACTTAACTCTATGCGATATAAATTGGTCATTAAGTGTATGACATATAAGCATTTATATTTCTTTGTAATATATTTTTATGACACACAAATATATAATATATGATGAATCTTCATTTCAGTTTTCATGAACTTTTGGAAACACCTTCACCTACCTTTAAACTTTTTTTTTTTAAGTTTTTTAAAAAATTTATTTGAAAGGGAGAAGAGAGAGATATCGTCCATCTGCTGGTTCAATCCCTAAATGGCATGGAACTCCCTCTGAGTCTCCCATGTGGGTGTCAGGGACTCAAGCACTTGGGTCGTCTTCTACTGCTTTCCCAGGCTCATTAGCAGGGAGTTGGATCAGAAGTGGAGCAGCTGGGACTCAGACTGGCATTCATACGGGATGCCAGTGTCGTAGGTGGTGGCTTAACCTGCTCTGCCATGACACCAGCCCCTACTTTAAGTTTCTTAAGCTCCGAGATTGTCTCATTTCAGAGTCTTTCCTTAAGTTGGGTCCCTGCCTGGAATGCTATTTTTTCTGCTGTTACTCTAGCTACTTATTTTTACTCTTTACATTCTCATGGCACTCGGTGCTCCTCTTGGTTTCCATGTCACTTTTCATTGGTGTAGCTGATTGAATGTTCTGGTTGTAAAGATGGTGACCTTTGGTTTGCTCACCTCTATTTGTGGGACCTAGCTCAGTACCTTGCACATAGAGGAAAGTCTTTATTAAATGAATGTACAAAAGTTATCATTTGTGTTTAAGCAGCATTTTTCATGTTTTCAATTTTATAAACCATCTTTAACATTTGAACATGAGAATACTGATCAAATACTTATTATTGATAGAATGTTAAGTTGAGACACATAGCAAAGAAAAAGCAAGGTCCTTTAAAAATAAGTCATATAAGCAACTGACTGAACACCAAAAAGGAAACCTCCTGAAGTGAAATGGACACTATGAGAAATGGTGACTTGATCAGCATAGCCCTGACTGCTAATGGACAACTTAATACATTATCCCTCATAGTATTTTTTTTTGTCTGTTCTACTTAATATGACTGGTTTAATTCTGTAATTATCACACAGTTATTCTTAAGTGTTGAAAATTAACTGAAATGTGATCCCTGTTAAACATAAGAGTGGGAATAAGAGAAGGAAGAGATGTATAATTTGGGGCATGCTTGGGCTGACTTGCCCCAATTGGTAGAGTTGGAAACATACCAGGGGATTCCAATTCAATCCCATCAAGGTGGCATGTGCCAATGCCATCTCACTATTCCAAGTGATCAATTTCAGTTCACAATTGATCATAATGAAAGGACTAAGAGTCAAAAGGAGCACATAAACAAGTCTAGTATCTGCTAACACTAACCGATAGAATAAATAAAGGGGAGAGTGATCCAACATGGGAAGTGAGATATTCAGCAGACTCATAGAATGGCGGATGTCCTAAATAGCACTCTGGCCTCAGAATCAGCCCTAAAGGCACTCGGATCTGGCTGAAAAGCCCATGAGAATATTTCAGGCATGGAAAGCCAAGACACTCTGGCAAAAAGATCTCTGTGAGTGAGATCCCAGTGGAAAGAACAGGTCTTCAAAGAGGGAGGTGCCTTTCTCTGAAGGGAGGAGAGAACCTCCACTTTGACTATGACCGTGTCTAAACAAGATAAGAGTCGGAGAACCCAAGGGGCTTCCATAGCCTTGGAAACTCATGACTGGTGCATAGGGAGATTACTGATGCCATAAACAGGAGTGTCAATTTGTAAAGTCAACAACAGGAGTCACTGTGCACTTACTCCTCATGTAGGATCTCTGTCCTTAATGTGCTGTACACTGAGGCTTAATGCTATAACGAGTACTCAAACAATATATTTCACTTTGTGTTTCTATGGGGGTGCAAATGATTGAAATCTTTACTTAATGTACACTAAACTGATCTTCTGTAAAAAAAAAAAAAAAAAGAAATTATCAATTCCCAACTTGACTCTCACTGGGATTAAACATGACAATAGGTCTGATCTGATTTCATCATCATTTAAAAAAAATCATCTATTATTTTTCACTTTATGTTTCTGTGTGGGAGCAAACTGTTGAAATCCTTACTTAAGGTATACTAAGCTGATCTTCTGTATATTAAGATAATCGAAAATGAATCTTGATGTGAATGGAAGGGGAGAGGGAGTGGGAAAGGGGAGGGTTGTGGGTGGGAGGGACAGTATGGGGGGGGAAGCCATTGTAACCCATGAGTCGTACTTTGGAAATTTATATTCATTAAATAAAAGATAAAAAAAAAATTAAAAAAAAAAAAGAGAAAAAAAAGTCATATAAGGGCCACCAGGGGGCAGTCTAATCAAAGAAATATTATGAGATGCAGCCCTGGACTCAGACTGGTTTTTGTCTTTCCTCGGTTTCTTCACAGCACTAAAGGACTGCAGGTTGCTTACTGTTCATAACCCTTTTCTTTTATCAGTGAATAATGCTGGTGGAGGAAATGTATTTATTATTTCAGTTACTGACCACGATAGACTACTGATTTGAGGTCATGACCACTTTCAGTATAAAAGTGAGAATATTTTACGTAGAGGTGTTTTTTTTAAGATAGCATAGTATATTTTGGTGATTATCCTTAAGCAATAAACAAATATTTGGTGATTATATTTGGCGATTATCCTTAAACAATCAACAAATATGGCAACGCAATGCAAGGATACAGAGTAGCATGACATCTCATTCATTCCTGGCTATAATGCCTAGTAGGAGAAGCACTTTATCAGACATCCTGACACGTTACTAGGAAGCCAGCTGTGTGTCACCGTATCATGCAGCACATGTGTTTCTATGTATTTTCTATGTATTTCCCTGGCTATTGTGAATCTTATACTCACATAAAATATAACATGATTGTATAGCTTCATTCACAGCTAAAGCTTGTATGGCACCAAGTTGTCTTTCAGTAGTTCACCAGGTAATCAGATCATCACAGTAGCAGAAGAGGAGATGAAGACAGTGAGACACTTAGAGTGCAGGCCGTGGTCACAGAGTTACAAGAGAAAATCATGGGTTTCAGTGATAGGGGTTTTAGAGACACAGGACAGACGATGACTACAGGTAAGTGACATGTGGGCACCTGAGGGGAAGGCACACCTCAGGCGAAGGTCACAGAGTTATCCAGAGGCAGCGAGGAGCTGCAAGCACAGGGGATGGAGTCACTGTGGACTGCTGATGCGGGCACACAAGGGAAGGTCGCAGCCACATGCAGAGGGGCTAGAGAACGTGAAGACTGACATGAGATGCTGGCATGGGGGAGACACCCAGGGAAAGATGTGCTGAAGACAAAGACATGGAGCTACAGGCACTGGAAATAGAAACTTTTGAGGGCTGTCCTGGATGACAGAAATTTAACAAATGACAACATGCAAGGGCAAAAATGGGTCACAGTCACTTGCGATGGTGACACTGTAGAGAACATAGAGGTTTCAGCCCAGGAATGGAGATACACTAGGCCTGGCATGGCTGCAGCCATTCAGGGATGGATGCACTGGAACAGATAGGGCCTGTTTGTACAGGGTTTGGAACTACTCTAGGATACTCTAGGGAATAAAAGAGTCATATATATTAGTACTTAGAGAAACTTTACATCCTTAAGTGAATGTGTTAGAATACTGAAAATCAGTCCTTTCAACTTTCTTCTGTTTTTATTTTTATTTTACTTTTAATTAATTTTTAACAGATTCAACATGATTTGTAGATACAAGTCTAAGAACGTAATGATATTCCCTTTCTCCCTCCCTTCTTCCTCCCTCCAACTCTCCTTCCTTCTACTTTTTTTATTTAACTTTTATTTAATGAATATAAATTTCCAAAGTACAGCTTATGGATTACAATGGATTTTTCCCCCCATAACTTCCCTCCCACTCGCAACCCTCCCCTCTCCCGCTCCCTCTCCCCTTCCATTCACATCAAGATTCATTTTCAATTATCTTTATATACAGAAGATCAATTTAGCGTATATTAAGTAAAGCTTTCAACAGTTTGCTCCCACACAGAAACACAAAGTGTAAAATACTGTTTGAGTACTAGTTTTAGCATTAAATCACAATGTGTAGCACATTAAGGACAGAGATCCTACATGAGGAGTAAGTGCACAGTGAATCCTGTTGTTGACTTAACAATTTGACACTCTTGTTTATGGTGTCAGTAATCACCCTAGGCTCTAGTCATGAGTTGCCAAGGCTATGGAGGCCTTTTAAGTTCGCCAACTCTGATCTTATTTAAGACAAGGTCGTAGTCAAAGTGGAAGTTCTCTCCTCCCTTCAGAGAAAGGTACCTCCTTCTTTGATGACCTGTTCTTTCCACTGGGATCTCACTCACAGACATTTTTCATATAGGTTTGTTTGTTTGTTTTTTTTTGCCAGAGTGTCTTGGCTTTCCATGCCTAAAATACTCTCATGGGCTCTTCAGCCAGATCCGCCTGCCTTAAGGGCTGATTCCGAGGCCAGAATGCTGTTTAGGACATCTGCCATTCTATGAGTCTGCTGTGTATCTTGCTTCCCATGTTGGATCGTTCTCTCCCTTTTTTATTCTATCAGTTAGTATTTGCAGACACTAGTCTTGTTTATGTGATCCCTTTGACTCTTATACCTATCATTACGATCAATTGTGAACAGAAATTGATCGCTTGGACTAGTGAGATGGTATTGGTACATGCAATCTTGAAGGGATTGTATTGGAATCCCCTGGCACATTTCTAACTCCACCATTTGGGGCAAGTCCGATTGAGCATGTCCCAAATTGTGCATCTCCTCCCTCTCTTATTCCCACTCTTATATTTAACAGGGATCACTTCTCAGTTAAATTTGAACACCTAAGAATAAGTGTGTATTAATTACAGAATTCAACCAATAGTATTAAGTAGAACAAAAAAAATACTAACTCTCCTTCCTTCTACCTTTCTTTTTTTAAAACTTTTGAGATAACATATTTTAAATTTACTTCATAGTAAAAAGGCTTCATAATTCACCAAATAAGAAGTTTAACAAGTAAAAAGCAAAAGGACTCAGTGGGAATATAGACAACTGCTATAAATAATAATTGAATGTATAAATGGCCATTTCACCTATATACAGTGTTTTTTTTGTCAACTAGCCATTCATAATTTCTTTCAATGAAATAGAACCAATGACAATGTATCATCTATATTTCCTGTGTGGTTACAAGGAAATAATTAAATTCATTTAATGATTTAAATTTTTATTTCAGGTTACTAGAAGGAAATTTCAGAGGATTTTTTTAAAGGAAAGCTAACCCTGGGGTCTGGGAACCAGCTCCTGGAGCCAGGAAGGGTCTGCCCACAGCAGCCTTCTGTGTGTTTTGCTGTGGGCAGCCATGGCCAGAGTCCAGGTCCCTGCGCCGGTGCTCGTGTTCCTCTGTGGTCCTGAAGGAAGAGCCTGAGGCACTCAGAGGTCCCTGCTCACTTGGTGCCCCTGCTCTCACTGTGCTGCTCACTTGGTGCCCCTGCTCTCACTGTCCTCCCTCCAGGACCGTCTCGGGCGGCAGAGTGCAGCACCAGGGCCACCTGCAGCCCCAGCCTGCTGGGTGCTACCAGTGGTTCTGGAACATCAGTGCACTTTGGAACCAGCTGCCTGGGGAGCTTTGAAACACGCACAGCTTAGGCCTTGCCCCAGATCACTATTTACTCACTCTGCCATTGCACCTAGGAATTTGAATTTTAAAAATTCTCTTTGCTTTTTGAACCACATTGTTTTTTTAAAAAATAATTTATGTATTTATTTGAAAGTCAGAGTTACAGAGAGAGGAGAGAGAAGAGAGAGAGGAGAGAGAGGAGAGAGAGGAGAGAGAGGAGAGAGAGGAGAGAGAGGGGAGAGAGGGGAGAGAGGGGAGAGAGGGGAGAGAGGGGAGAGAGGAGAGAGGAGAGAGAGAGAGAGAAAGAGAGACTCTTCCACTGTTAATTCACTCCCCAAATTGTTGTAATAGCCAGGGCTGAGCCAGGCCAAGCCAGGAGCCAGGAGCTTCTTCTGGGTCTCCCACATGGGTACAGTGGCCCCAGGACTTGGACTATGTTCTTCTGCTTTCTCAGGTGCATTAGCAGGGAGCTGGATTGGAAGAGAGGCAGTTGGGACTTGTACTGGTGCCTGTATGGGATGCTGGCACTGCATGTAGTGGTTTTACCAGCTACACCACAGTGCTGCTCTGGGACAGTTCATTTTTACAACAGCTTCTTTGGTGCTTGGAATGCATGGTCAGCTTGGGAGGCAGTGAACTTATAAAGTAACTCAGTCTTTTTAAAAAAATTTTTAAAAGATTTTTATTTATTTAGATGAGACAGTGAGGAGAGAGAGACAGATAGAAAGGTCTTCCCTCCATTGGTTCACTCCCCAAATGGCTGCTATGGCCGGAACTGTGCCGATCCGAAGCCAGGAGCCAGGTGCCTCCTCCTGGTCTCCCATGAGGGTGCAGGGGCCCAAGCATGTGGGCCATCCTCCACTGCTTTCCCAGGCCACAGCAGAGAGCTGGACCGGAAGAGGAGCAACTGGGACTAGAATTGGTGCCCATATGGGATGCTGGTGCTGCAGGCAGAGGATTAACCTAGTGTGCCACAGCGCCAGCCCAGTAACTCAGTCTTAAAAATTTATTTATTTGGAAGTAGCTGGTGAAAGAGAGAGATAGACAGACACAGAGGGAGAGACAGACATCAATCTTCCATCTGCTGGCATACTCCCCAGATGGCTGCAACAGCCAGGGTTGGGCCAGGCTGAAGCCAGGAGTCAAGAACTCCATCTGGGTCTCTCACATGGGTGGCAACAACTCAAGTATTTGAGCCATCATCTGCTGCTTTCCCAGCCGCATTAGCAGGGAGCTGGATCAGAAGAAGAGCAGCTGGGATTTGTGGGATGCCAGCGCCCGCTGGTGGCAGCTTAATCCGTGGTGCCATAGTGCTGGCCCTGATATTCTCGTATTCTGTTATAGCTGTCACTGACTGCAGCTTCTCAGCTTTGTCTCCATCTGAAACCAGTGTTGCGAATGGAGAATGGAAAATAAAAGGTGGAAAACCCAACAGGATCAAGGCTTGAAATCCCTTTTAGAAGGCTTATCGATTAACTTGTGGGTATGAAATTATTGTGTAACTCAGAAGCAACATGCGTTGAATAATTCCTTTATGCATAACAGTTACATCTACTCTCTTTTGGTTGGTACTAGATTAGGGAAAGGTTGCCAATAGCTCAGGGCTTTTTATAGCCTCTCAGATTACTCCTTATCTTTTCCTGCCTTGCTACCACGCTGTTTTCTGGGCCAGTTTGATTCTGCTGTCAGGTTTCTCAGGAGATGTTTTTTGTTTGCAGAAGAGCCCATCTTTGTTTGGACAGCTCTCCTCCCTGCTGCACTCTGCAGATAGCATCTGGTGAAACTCCCCTGGCTCTGATGACAGCACCAAGTGTGGAGCAAACTGGGACGGGTCAGAAGGCAGTGGCCTCCTCCCTGGAGTGGGGATGGGATTTCCAAAATACTTTCGCTAGCCTCTGTTTATCAGAAGGCTTTTATCCGGAAAAGGTCTCAAGTTCTTACTTCCATGTGCGGTGAGAAAGGCAGAGAGGTGCTGCTTCTGGGATGGAGGCTTCTTGAACATCGGCTGGCAGAGCACAGCACTTTGGTCTCTGTTCTTCTAGGGCCCCTTCTCAATGTCTCTTGCCACAGCACTTCCCAATCCAGGGGAGTGCTTTTTCCTTGCCTTTTTTTTTTAATTGTAGTAAGATGTACATAACATAAAATTTACCAGTTAAAGCATTTTAAAATTTGGGTGCATCAAGTGTACGTTGGGATTGTGGTGTCACCATTCTCACCATCCATCTCCAGGACTTGTCTTACCTTCCTAAACCGTGATCAGTGTAGTTTTTTTTTTTTTTTAAATAAGTCTCCCCAGTGGAAAGAAGGGGCCATCAAAGAAGGATGTACTTTTCTCTAAAGGGAGGAGAGGACTTCCACTTTGCTTATGGCCATGTCCAAATACTGATGGAGTCTGTGGTCACAAAAGGCTTCCATAGCCTTGGCATCTCATGGCAAGAGTATTGGGGGATCACTGACATCATAACTAAGAGTGTTAATTGTTATATGAAAACAGAAGTCAATGTGCACCTACTCCCCATGTAGGACTCCTGCCCTCAATGAGAATTAACTACAAAACTTGTTCTCAAATTATACTTTATATGTTGTGTGTGTGTGTGTGGGTGCAAATTGTTGAAATCTATACTTAGCATAGAGTTGGTCCTCTGTATATAAAATTAAACTAAAAATGAACCATAATGAAGAATGGCATGGGAGATGGAGTAGGAGGTGGGACAGGAGTTGGGGTGGGAGGACGGGTATATATTCCTAAAGTTATACCTATGAAAAATGTATTCATTAAATAAAAGATTTTATAAAAAAAAGTAAAAAAATTGAATTTTGGGGCTGGTTCTACGGTGTAGCAGGTAAAGCCACTGCCTGCAGTGCCAACAACCCATTTGGTTCCAATTCTAGTCCTGGCTTCTTCTCTTCTGATCCAGCTCTCTGCTATGGCCTGGGAAAGCAGGAGAAGATGGCCCAAGTCTTTGGGCCCCTGCACCCACATGGGAGACCCAGAAGAAGCTTCTGGCCCTTGTAACTGCCTCTCTGTAACTCTGCCTTTCAAATAAATAAATAAGTAAATCTTTAAAAATAATTAAATCTGCCTTATTTGACTATGAGCTCCTTGATGGACAGGAGTTCTTGTTTTCTAGTTGTCATGTTTATTCTGTAAAATATAGTGTGTGACCTGCCACAGAACTCCCTCATGCTTGTGTAATGAAAAGAAGAGTGAATGGGCAATTTCTCCTAGACTGTTGCTATTGATTGTTACAAAAGTCCCACTCTCTATGTGATAAAATAAACTAGTACCAAATATGTTCATGTATTTTCACTTTGAGAATATATATAGCTACTGTATTTGATGAACTTGAGCCAGTAGAAAACAGGATTTTTGGATTAATGTCCTGGACTTTGATTTTAAAATTAAAAATAAATTTGGGTCAAGAACTAAAATCGGCCAGTGCCGTGGCTCACTTGGCTAATCCTCCGCCTGTGGCGCTGGTACTCTGGGTTCTAGTCCCATTTGGGGCGCTGGTTCTGTCTCAGTTGCTGCTCTTCCAGTCCAGCTCTCTGCTGTGGCCTGGGAAGGCAGTGGAGGATGGCCCAGGTGTTTGGGCCCTGCACCCGCATGGGAGACCAGGAGGAAGCACCTGGCTCCTGGTTTCAGATCGGCGCAGCATGCTGGCCACAGCGGCCACTTGGAGGTGAACCAACGGAAGGAAGACCTTTCTCTCTCTCTCTCTCACTGTCTAACTCTGCCTGTCAAAAAACAAAAACAACAACAAAAACAAAACAAAACAAAAACAAACAAACAGCTAAAACCCCTAGTCCCTTATAAAATTTAAAATGCACTCACAACTTGTATGCCATATTTTTCCTGTGACTTTATTGAGCCATTTTTTGGCTATTACCAGTCCATTGGTGGTGGTGTGTGTTTTAATTTCTGGACTCTATGCAAATTTTTGTAAGAAAATTTTGAGTTCTTTCCTTACTGGAATCTGTGCTAGGATGCCCTTCCTTTCCAATGTCTGTTTCTTACCTGTCCCTGTAGGCACATCGGCAGAGCATCAGTGAAAAAACTTTGGGTCAAACTTTAGCATGTGGTGACCTCAGTGTAGTGGGGGATCTGAGGCAATCATCGTTTTATAGGGTGTCAGCGCTGGAGAGGATCTTAAAGGGCACCCAGATACATTTCCTCATTTTGTGTTGGAAGAATCTGAGTGAAGGGACCTCTTCAGGCTCACATAGTAGAGCAGGGTCAATAGATTGTATAAGCTGGGGTTCCTGATACTGCCAGCTCTGTGAAACTTAACCATTTAAAATGTGTAGCTATTTTTTTTTTTTTTTTTTTTTTGACAGGCAGAGTGGACAGTGAGAGAGAGAGACAGAGAGAAAGGTCTTCCTTTGCCGTTGGTTCACCCTCCAGTGGCCGCCGCGGCCGGCGCGCTGCGGCCGGCGCACCGCGCTGATCCGATGGCAGGAGCCAGGAGCCAGGTGCTTTTCCTGGTCTCCCATGGGGTGCAGGGCCCAAGCACCTGGGCCATCCTCCACTGCACTCCCTGGCCACAGCAGAGGGCTGGCCTGGAAGAGGGGCAGAGGGGCAACCGGGACAGAATCCGGCGCCCCGACCGGGACTAGAACCCGGTGTGCCGGCGCCGCTAGGCGGAGGATTAGCCTAGTGAGCCGCGGCGCCGGCTTAAAATGTGTAGCTATTATTGCTTTAAAATGGTCACTATTTTGGTTTGTATTTATGTATCATCAGGGCCTGCTCTGCATTGATGGGGAAGATGCCCACCTCTAGTACATGATTTGAGGAGGCTACATGGCCCACCTCCACACAATAAATTGTTCTCAAGGTATCTCAGATTCTGCCTACAACAGCCCTGCCCCTAGATAGAGGATATGAGTCCAGGAGTCTCATGTTACAGAATACGGATTATCTAGTAACCATTATCCATTGGTACCTGTTAATATGCTATTAGAGATTAGCTTGCTGACACCTAGCATACTGGATAACTTTGGTCATAGGAGGCATAAAAATAATAATTTTGAGAAAAACTTTTTATTTTAAAGAAGATTTATGGGAAATTGCCAAGACAGTACAGAGAGGGTATTCCTTTTCCATGCTGTATCCAATGATTTTATTTTACCCCTTGTTATAGAATAACTTCAAAAGCAAGAACTTCACACTGGTGTGATGGTGATGTGTGTGTATAGTTCAATATGATGCTTAATTTTCAATGGCATAAAGAGAGTTTTGGAAATAAAACTCCAACCAGTTGTGGCAACAGTGGGAACCAAGATAGGGCATGGAAATAAGTACCAAGTTCCTGGGTAGAGTGGGAAGAGAAGGAAATAGCAAGAAATGAAACTACTTTGCCCCAAGGATTACTCTCCCATTCAGTCTGAAGCTGTCTCTTTGCTGCTGCTTTGTCTCCTTGCCTGAAATAGGTGTCCAGGAAAGGTAGTTATATTGCAAGTTCTTAAAAACATTAATTCTTTCCACCCTCAGTAGGAAGAGAGGAGGTTACATGAGGGAATTGATGAATGAATGCATTTGTCATGTTTGAGCCTCAGCCCTAGTAATTCTGATTCAGTAGCTTGGGATGGAAATAGGACATCTATTTATTAAACCCCCTAAAACTGATCCTGCTGCTTGGCAAGGGTTGAAACCCCAGAAAAATAGGTTGCAGCTACAGTCTACCCCACAGATGTTTAGACTCCAAACGGCATAGGACAGGACAGTATAAATGTTAATAAATACTTTCAGTCATTTTGCAAAGCCCATTCACTGTCATCCCTCTAAGTAGGTCGATATTCATCTGTTGACATTTTATAGGGTATTTCCATTATGATTTCTTGTCTATTTTTAAGCCCTTTTCCAATTTTATGGTAAAGTTAAAAGTGGGAAAAATAGGATCTTACACGCTTCAACTTCAGTAGGTAAGAAGTTTAAGTTTTGCAAGATTACTAAGGATATGAATAAAGCTAAAAATATGGAGCTCTTCTGTTGTATGCTAGGGAAAGTAATGCCAGTCAGTAAACATTCAAGGATGCTATGACACTGACCCTACTTTAAAGGAGCTTACAACAAGGATGGTTTCATATAATACATGCAAAGAACACTGGGTTGGTCCTAGAGCTGTCACCGAGGGACTGTGGCCAGTCATTTCAGCTCTGGATCTGTTTCCTCAGCTATAAAAGAAGGGCCTTGAATCAGAGAACTTTTAATGTTCCTCACTGCTGTAAAGGCCCAGGCTGTAACCAGGTGGGGCTGGATGGCACTGTAGGGTGGGGGTCCGGGGGCGTGGAGGTGGAGTGAGGCTGTGAAGTTGGGAGCTGGCACTGGAGTGGAAGGCTTGTAGACAGCAGAGGTCAAAGGGAAAGCTGGAAGGGGTTGTAGACCAAACTGTGATATCAATCTGAAGTTGTAGATTTCATTTTGTGGGCAGTGGGAAGCTCTAAATACTAAATACTTTATTTTACTTTGTGTGACAATCAGCATCATAAATTTTGCATAAGACTTCTGAGGTCCAAGAAAGCAGAGCCTCTCAAAGTATAGAAGATACGGCAGCATACAGATTACAAGGGCAAAAAGAATGTAGGTAGATAGATAGAGTTCTTAAAACTTTTGTTCCTAAGAAGGAAAGAATTCACATGGTATCTTTTTTTTTTTTTAAGATTTTCCTCATTTATTTATTTGAAAGGCAGAGTGAGAGAGAAAGGAAAAGAGAGATATTCCATCTGCCAGTTCACTCCACAAATGGCTGCAACAGCTGTGGTAGGGCTAGGCCAAAGCCAGGAGCCTGGAACTCTGCCCAAGTCTCCCACATGGGTGCAGGGGCCCAAACAGTTTGGCCATCTTCTGCTGCTTTCCCAGGCACATTAGCAGGGAGCTGGATTGAAGTGGAGGAGCAGGACTCTCACCAGTGCTCATATGGGATGCTGGTGCTGCAGAAGGTAGCTTTACCTGTTGCACCACAACTCTGGCCCCACATAGTATCTTGTGGGGACAGCAGCAATATAACTTAATTCATGTCAAGTAGACCTTTGTGCTCTGTTTAGAACTCTAAACATAATTGCTGTGAGAAGGTAGACTCTGAGTCAGAAAATTGGATGCCCTCAGGCTTTCTGAACAAGAACAGCTGTCCAGCTGTTTGTTTGTAACTGTGAAGTTGAAAACCTACTGTCCGACAAGTGTAATAAAAAAGCACATTATTATTTTGCCATTAGGTCCTGTTCTTTAGGACCAATTCTTCCGTGCTCCTTGGATGAAGTAGAGGACAAATATCACCATTTTCCTGATTATCCTTGGGTATTCAAAGGTCTTGAATTTTTGTTTACTTGCACACACACACACACACACACCAGTCTATATTCCACAATTAATATGTCCAATTCCTTAAAATAAGCGCTTCCTTCCTCTAGCTGGGGACTTCTTTGGTCTGTCTACCTGTCCCTACTCACTAGGCTGCCGTCCAGTCCTCCGGGTTGGATTGAGTAGAGGGAAGGAAGGTGAGAGGTAAAGAAGAATCAGACCGATGTGGAAGGATGAGTCATATGAATTTGCTAAGGTTGTCCTCCAAAAATGGCAATTTATTATGGTTCAATGTAATTCTGATAGCTGAGCTCTCTGGGCTTAGCAAGCATTTTAGACTAATGCTGTTTCTTCTTTGTTCTCATTTATCAATGCACCTTTTACTGTTGCTGGGAGGGCTTTTGAATTTGTCTCTTCTGATTGGCAGCTCCTCAGTCGTCTCTACTTCCTGGGCATCTAGATCGCGCATATCCAACCTCTGTCTCCTGACGTTGCCTTACCCCTCCCCAGGCCCTCAGATCATGCTGATGGGTTCTTGTAGCGCATCTGGTGAGGGGCAATCCCTGTGCTTTCTTAGCTGCACAGTGTTCAGCGGGCACATGCCACCATTCACAGAGCACACTCTTTGTTCTGCCATCAGCACATCTGGTCAGTGTCAATGTTTCGTCCTTTAGGTTTTTCATGTGTCTCAACAGCTTACTCAGTGGCAGCTTGCGGAAGCTCTCAGGGACACATTTCCAGCTCTCTGGATCATGCTGTTGATGCTTCCTTCCCTAGATTTGAAATGAAGGGGCATACATTGCCCACCTGAGCCCCAGAGGTGAGATGTATGCCACTGCTAACACATCAAAAGCTTTCTCCTAAAATTCCCTTTTATGCCCTCCACATGGATGAGGGCTTGAGAGTTGAAAAAAAAAATCAGCTTTTGGAAACCTCCTTTGCAAGTCTTGCATAGTAGCCTTACACTTTTGGGCGGAGTGGGCATCTATTGTCTTGGGTGCCAAGGGCAAAATGCGTCTGCAGTGATTTCACTTCCTGTTATGTGTGGATTTTTAAAAATCTTTTAAATAAAAGGTAAAAGGTAAATCCAGTTACTGGAGGTCAGTGCTAAAGCAAAGTTATGACAAATTGGAATGATCATAAGTGAACATAAACAGAAAGAATTCATCTAGTACCTCAGTTCTGTTTTTGGCACTTCTTTTTTATTTCAGAAGCAGAAGTTGAAAGAAACTGCCCTGCTTTTAAAAATTGCTTTTAATGGTCATGTATTGTGCCATACTTCTTCAAATTTGTTAAAAATAGAAGCTCAAGAGTTGGATGTCCTCATGATTAGAGAAGGAAAATTCTGTAACTAATAATTCATATACTTTCAGTTTGTTTGAGGTAATTCAAAAAGTTCATGGAAAATAGAATTAAAAGGTAACTTTGTTTTGATGCAAAAATTTTGAAATCTACATGTAGTTTCTTCTTAATATGCATTTTCAAGAACTTCTTGAGGGTGGTAAAATAATATTTTCTCAGTTCATTTGACTGGTTTCCATAGCATGCATCGTTATAATGAATTATTGATTCAGGAAAAAGGGGTATTGCTGAGAATATCTCCTGGTTCTACCTTTCTGTTTCTACTTTAGTAGTTGTTTAGAAAATCTCACTGAGGCAGGCTTACATCCAATACAAACAGAGATATTTGTGCCTTCGCAGGAGAGCTCTTCCCATGGAACAGTGACCATATTGGGGAAAGAAGAGCTCAGGAGATGTCAATGAGTTATGGATTCTCTCCCCTAGAAAGGTGTTTGCTTAGAAGAGAAGCTGCCCAAGTATTTAGCGTTCAGATCAGCCTTTCTTTCCATTTGCTGGCAGAGGGAATGAACATAAACTATGCTTGATGAGCTGCAGTTAATGTAACAACTCATTTTGAAGCAGATTAAATTCCTTTGAAATGGAAGGGAAATTGCTTAGTAAAAGAAACTTGTACTTTCTACAAAAGCCCTATATATATATATATATTTTAACCCTCCAGTTTAGTTCAGCTAGAACTAACATGGTACAATTTGGAAATAAAATGTATTCCTCTTTTACAGCAATCAGTTGTCAAGAAATCTTGGCCTGTAGACCAAATCCAGCCCGACAGCTATTTTTTAAAAGTTTTATTGGAACATAGTCACACTCCTTTGCTTACATGCTGTCTCTGGCTGCTTTTGCACTGTAACCTATGGTATTTACTCTCTGTCTCTTTATGGGAACAGTCTGTGCAGATTCCCATTCCAGACTAAAGAAAATGCTCTGTTATCAGTATTTTTGTGGCTTGCATAGATGGCTGCTAATTCTCTGAATGGTTAACTTTAAATATTTCAGTATTTTCTACCATTCTTGATTATGTGTTTTGCAAAAATAACTAAATTCATTGTGAAAACTGATTTAACCTGATTGCCTAAGGGGCAGTATGTTGAACATTGCAAAACTGAGTCTTGCTTTTCAAATCTCTTGGAAGGTGAAATGATTTATTTCTTGATTTGCATTTCACCAGTTATAAACACCCTGGGAAGGCATCATGTGGTACAAAGCACACTGTCAGTTCTCAGTTACGAAATGATTCTTTGATTTCTTGAAACAATTTTAAATGATAATGAGAAAGAAACACTTTCCTTCCTGTTTTTCTTTAGTTTTCCATGGTGACTGGCCCCTTCTGCTTCTTGGATTCATGTTCTTTCCAATAAAGGGCAGAGTTAAGGTTACTTAATGATCATTTGCCTCTTTGGAGTAGTTTGATATTCTCAAGTGAAGGTTATTTCCATGGCTTGCAAGAGACAGTATCTGATCATGGAGGCCAGTCTCATGAGCACCTTAAGAACAAGCCTGGGGACAAGAATTGATTCATTCATTTGTACATGAACACTGAAGACATGCTGAACTAGAAACTGAGCCTAAGGATTTTATAGTTTCTTTTCTTTTTTTTTTTTTATTTTTTTTTGACAGGCAGAGTGGACAGTGAGAGAGAGAGACAGAGAGAAAGGTCTTCCTTTGCCGTTGGTTCACCCTCCAATGGCTGCCGCGGCTGGCGCGCTGCGGCCGGCGTACCGCGCTGATCCGATGGCAGGAGCCAGGAGCCAGGTGCTTTTCCTGGTCTCCCATGGGGTGCAGGGCCCAAGCACCTGGGCCATCCTCCACTGCACTCCCTGGCCACAGCAGAGAGCTGGCCTGGAAGAGGGGCAACCGGGACAGAATCTGGCGCCCCGACCGGGACTAGAACCCGGTGTGCCGGCGCCGCTAGGCGGAGGATTAGCCTAGTGAGCCGCGGCGCCGGCCGAGGATTTTATAGTTTCTTAAAACAGATAGACACAAGGCCGGTGCCGCAGCTCCCTTGGCTAATCCTCTGCCTGTGGCGCCGGCACCCCAGGTTCTAGTCCCGGTTGGGGCGCCGGATTCTGTCCCCATCGCTCCTCTTCCAGTCCAGCTCTCTGCTGTGGCCCAGGAGTGCAGTGGAGGATGGCCCAGGTCCATG
Source organism: Oryctolagus cuniculus (assembly GCF_051225735.1). NCBI lineage: Eukaryota > Metazoa > Chordata > Mammalia > Lagomorpha > Leporidae > Oryctolagus > Oryctolagus cuniculus. The sequence continues at coordinate 98,642,287 of NC_142871.1, read as the reverse complement.
GGCCCTGCATCCGCATGGGAGACCAGGAGGAAGCACCTGGCTTCTGGCTTCAGATCGGCATACTGCGCCGGCCGCAGTGCGCCGGCTGTAGTGGCCACTTGAGGGGATGAACTGATGGAAAAAGGAAGACCTTTCTCTGTCTTCTCTCTCACTGTCTAACTCTGCCTGTCAAAAAAAAAAAAAAAAAAAAAGATAGACACAAAATAGATAATGATTATATATTGTGTTAAATAAAATGATTGCGTTGGGATTCTAGGAAGCAGCAGTATTTGAGGTAGGCCTGGGAAGATGGGTAGAGGTAGGAGTAAGTGTAAGAAAAATTAACATAGAAATCATATTGCATGCAGCCTCAGGACACTGACAGTCTTATACAGTTATGGGCTGCTTTAATGATAGACATTTTGAGAAATGCATCACTAGGCAGTATTGTCATAATGTGAACATTTCATAGAATGTACTTATACAAACTTACATTGTTTAACCTGGTACACGCCAAGGCTATATGTTACAGCAACCATGCTATATATGGTCTTTTGTTGGTCAAATATTGTTTTATGCCACGTGACTGTACTTTTGCTTTTGACCATGTCTGTCTCCATTGCTTGACCCTCTGACACTGAGGACCATAATTTATCTTTATAGAGCCTCATATGGTGTTTTGTATGTAGAACCTAATCAAAGTTTGCTATATGAATTTCGCTAGAGAGAGACATGTTCAATAAGTAATTATCTTTACCTGTGCTGGCTTCAGTAGTAAAGCAAAACTAGTTTAAAAACTGGAATTCTGGGGCTGGAGTTGTGGCATAGAGAGATTAATGGGTGCTCATTCGAGTCCTGGCTCCTCCTCTTTCAATCCAGCTCCTTGCTAATGTACCTGGGAAAGCAGTGGAAGAGCTTGGGCCCCTGTACCCACATGAGAGACCCAGATGAAACTCCTGGCTCCTGGCTTCAGTCTGGCCCAGCCCCAGTCATTGCAGCCATTTGGAGAGTGAACCAGCAGATGGAAGATACCCTCCTGCCCACCCTCCCCACCCCTGTCACTGCCTCTGTCTTTCTATAACTCTACCTTTCAAATAAATAAAATAAATCTTAAAAAGCTCCCAGAACGCTTATGTGTATCAGTAAAACAGGTACTAAAGATAATGTTCTTTTTTTTTTTTTTTTGTAAGGATGTATTTATTTTGAAAGGGAGAGAGAGAGAGAGAGAGAGAGAAATCTTCCATGTGCTAGTTAACTCCCCAAATGGCCACAATGGCTAGGGCTGTGCCAGGCCAAAGCCAGTAGCCTGGAACTTCTTCTGGATCTCCCATGTGAGTGGCATGGACCCAAGCACTTGGGCCATCTTCTGCTGCTTTCCCAGGTGCATTATCAGGGAACTGGATTGGAATGGGAGCAGCCAGGCCTCAAACTGGCACCCATATGGGATGCTGGTGTGGCTGGTGGTGGCTTAACCTGCTATGCCGCAACACTGGCCTCAGATGATGTTCTTGACTTGATTTTTAAGTGTTACAAATTAGAACTTCCATGTGAATCATGCATGTAATTTATAACATTTCTGTATATGACATGAAAACAATTTAAGATAGACATCACAAATGTGGAGATTATGGCTTTGATCTGAACAACATAATTTCTTTGGGATATCCACTAAGTGACCATATTGAAGTTACATTTTAGATAATGATTTTCTTAGGATATAAATGGTTACATTTGTATTTTGAAGTGAGCCATATTTTTCTTTTAAAATAAAAAAATAGCTTTGTGCACAGAAGCTTTACATTAAAATGAGGATAATTTTTTAAGACAGAATAATATTTTCTAACCTTGTCTGTATGTTCGCTTTGATAAATTTAAGGAATCAGAATATAAATTTCATTAATGGAATTACTTTACTATTTTGAAAAAATTTCTATTAAGTGTGTTATTTATGCTTTAGAATGGACAGAAACAGGAGGAGGTAGAAAAACGATATAATAATAGGCCACATGTTTTCTTGTTCATCTTGCAAAAGGAAATAATGGTATCTGGTAAAATACCATGGGGTGTAGTGATTTAAGGGTTTCCCTGGAGAATGACTGAAAGAATTAGGTGGAAGATGTTGAACCCTGATGTTTTTGCATAGTTGATCATTTATAAACATTTGAATTTTGTTAACTTCATTTTCTCCACTGGTTTTCTGATATGATTTCTAAAACAAATTTGCCCTATATCAATGAAGATATTAGGTCCTATAATACTGTGCTGATGATGTTTAGGGAGGAATTTCTGGCATTCCACACTCAGGAAGCCCTCCACCTGGCAGTAGTATCCCAGAAAAGAGGAGAAACACAGTGCGGGCAAATCCATATCCTTAAAAACCCTGGTCTCAGTACAGACTGGGTTCTCAGTCTTTCCGGAGACACCCGCCTGGTCTGTCGGGTGTGCTGTTTCCATTAAACTTTGCTATCTTGGTTACTGCTAGAAAATGACGTCATTTCCTGCTAGTTTGATATGTCTTGTACTTGCTTCATAAATTTCTGCATTGTGTAATTTAATATAATTCTCATTTTACAAATGATAAAAATAAAATTAAGTAGTTTTAAAAAATGATCTTCAATGAGTTACAGTGTTCACCTTTATTATTTTTTTAAAGTCTGTTTTTACTATTTTATTTTATTTGAGAGGCAGAGATGTAGGTAACCAGATAGAGACAGAAATGAGAGAGAGAGAGAGAGAGATTTTCCATCATTCCTCAAATGCCTGCAGTGCCCAGGACTAGTACTTAGGCACTTAATCCAGGCCTCCCACATGAGTGAGAGGGACCCAAATACTTGAGCCATCACCCACTGCTTTCCAGGATGCACATTAGCATGAAGCTGGAATTGGAAGCTGGACTCAGGACTTAAACCCAGTACTCTGCTATGGGATGTGGGTGTCCTAAATGCAATTCAACCACCAGACCATGTGCTCTGGCTCACCTTTTTATGTTAGTGAGTTGGGAAGGAATACTGAGTGAAATTTCACAGGCTTAGTGTTGCAGTTGACTAAAAATACACTTACACAAATTAAAATAAACTCTTGTTCATTAAATAATTACAAATGTAAGGAAAAAATAATTTTCTAGACCCTTTTGTTCAGGTAAATAAGCAACAAAATAATTAAGAACTCATATATTCTCTTCTCTTTTTTTTTCTTTCCTCCAATAGGACCAGACATATTATCAATCATTTCATGTTTCAGAATATGGTAAGAGTCTCTTATTTTATTTCAAAGGAAAGAGATTTTTATTACTTCCTATAGAGATAAGAGAAATTTTCAAGGGATGTGATATTGTTTAAAGTAAAAATCCCAATGAAAGTAAAATTCTGGTGTTCCTTGTAGGTCTAAACATATTTTTCATATGAAAAACTTCTAAAATATTATTATAAAGAAAAAATGGACAAATTATCTTTTGTAGCCCCACTGTGCTGGTCTTTGCCCTATGCACAGTTTCTATGTTTTTCTACTTTCCTTAAAATTTTGTATTTTTTTTTAAATCTTTGCATCAGTGATTTTTCTGTATTTTTTGTTTGACATTGGTTTAACTCAGGTAAATTCTTTTTTTGCCCATGTGACCCTTATAATATTGCAGATACATATGGACTCAACTAATTTGCTGGCAGATGGAGAGGAAGTAGAGATGAGAGTGAGAGCATAGGGTCTCAGTTTATCATCTGAATAGCTCTTTTGGGGTTACACACATGAGCTTTGTCATTTGATTTGTGACACTTTTGGAGATTGTGTCTGATTCAAGTGATAGAAATTTTAGAAAGTAGTTCGCTTTTAACTCTGGGGCTCAAGCTTGTGTATCTCATATGGTGTTTTCAGATCAAGTCTCAGGAGCATGTAGAATGGGAATCAGCAAAGTGTTTTCCTACAATGAGCCAGATAGGAGTGTGCATGTTGTAGGCTCTGTGGGCTGCCCATGTGTCTCCGTCATAACTACTCCAGTTGGCCTTAGTAGCACGGAGCAGCCATAGTCTGTATGTAAGTGAATGTAGCTGTGAGGAAATAAACTTCATTTAATTAGTGTGGATATTTGAATGCCACACAATTTTCATGTGTGATATTATTTTTTAATGTGTTTCAATCAATTACAAATTGTAAAGACCATTGTTAGCCCATACTGGTCATAGTTTGCTGACCCATGGTCTGGAACTGTGCCATCTAGTACAGGGCCACGCACTTGAAGTGTGATTACCATATGGAGATATGCTGTAAGCGTAAAATACACACCAAGGTTTGAAGACTTAGTGCAAAAAAGCCTGGTTCATTAGTAATGTTGTTTATTTTGATTACATATTAAAATTGTATTATTTTGGATATACAGGAGTAAATAAAAATTTCAAAAATAAATTTCATTTGCCTTTTTTCTTTTCTTTATTTATTTTTAAAAGATTTTATTTATTGGCTGGTGCCGCCACTCACTAGGCTAATCCTCTGCATGTGGCGCCGGCACCCCGGGGTTCTAGTCCCGGTCGGGGTGCCGGATTCTGTCCCGGTCGCTCCTCTTCCTGTCCAGCTCTCTGCTGTGGCCAGGGAGTGCAATGGAGGATGGCCCAAAGGCTTGGGCCCTGCACCCGCATGGGAGACCAGGAGGAAGCACCTGGCTCCTGGCTTCAGATCAGTGCGGTGTGCCGGCTGCAGTGCACCGGCCGCAGCAGCCATTGAGGGGTGAACCAGCGGAAAAGGAAGACCTTTCTCTCTGTCTCTCTCTCTCACTGTCCACTCTGGCTGTCAAAAAAATAAATAAATAAAAAAAGATTTTATTTATTTATTTGAAAGGCAGATTTACAGTGAGAGGGAGAGGCAGAGATCTTCCATTTGCTGGTTCACTCCCTAAATGGCTGCAACAGCCAGGGCTGGGCAAGGCCAAAGCCAGGAGCCAGGAGCTTCTTTCAGATCTCCCATGTGGGTGCAAGGGCCCAAGCACTTGGGCCATTCTACCATGCATTCCCAGGCACATTAGCAGGGAGCTGGATTGGAAGTGGAACAGCCAGGTCCTGAGTTAGCACTCATAAGGGAGGCTGGCGCAGCAGGCCATAGCTTTGACCTATTGAGCCACAATGTCAGCCCCTCCCTGCTTTTTACTTTTCAAATGTGACTACTAGAAATGAAAAACTGCACATATGGTTCACATTTTATTTCTTTTGGATAGCCCTGATCCAGAAAAATAAATCACACAGGACCAACATTTTTTTTTAAAAGATTCATTTTCTTTATTTGAAAGACAGAACAACAGAGAGTGAGGGAGAGGCAGAGAGAAAGAGATCTTAAATCTGTTGGTTCACTCCTCAAGTGGCCACAATGGCCAGGACAGGGCTGGACAGAAGCTAGGAGCCTGGAACTCCATCCATGTCTCCTACATAGGTGGCAGGGGCCCAGATACTTGGGTCATCTGCTGCTGCTGGATCAGAGGTAGGGCATCCAAGACTCAAATCAGTGCTCCTATATGGGATGTCCTCGTTGCAGGTTGTGGCTTAACCTGCTGTGCCACAACACCACTCCAGGATGAACATTTTTAGAAGCTGTTTTCATATCACGTTGTGTTGGAACTGTTGCTGAGTTGTTGTTACCATGAGTAGGGTGTTATATGTAGTTGAGCAGGGGAAGAGTGGAGGTTTGAGGAAGGTGTATTTGCATGTCTTGTCCACCTCTGGGTTTCCTCTAGCTTCTGTGCTGATGCAGGTCCTTGAAGGGCAGTTACAGTTACCCCATGTGACTTCTTTGGTTCTCCTCTCAGATTGGTCTAGAGTCTGGGAGGGACTTGGCACACTAACTTTGGCCTTTAACTTTGTATGGAGCTGGAGGTCTGCTCTATATTGTTGACCCATCGACCTGCATGATACATCTCTTGTGTTAATTGAAAGGAAAGGTGATGTGCCTTGTTGTGAGACTTTGATCTGTTTCTCTTGCAGTGACCTTAGACCCAACAACTCTGTAAACCAGAAAACCACAAAAGCTTTTTGTTGTGTTGGAGTGACTTATCGCATAGTATTAATATTTGTATACTCTTTCATACTTAATCATATAAAGATGACCAAAGTGGAGATTTATAATTTTGGGGAAACAAAGGGCTTTTTGCCTGTGTTAATACGTATTTGAATCCTAATGGATCTAAATTCACATAGTAACAATCTTTGACTCCCTCACAACAATTCTGCTGTTTATTTTCTTTAGGTGAAGATGGTAGTAAAATAGAATCAATTAAAGATTTACCCTTGCTTTTCTTTTCCAGTGTTGCCAAAATTTGAAGTTGTTTTGCAGACACCATTATATTGTTCTTTGAATTCCAAGAATTTAAACGGTTCTATTACAGCTAAGTAAGTATCATCTTTAATATTACTTTAGAGCCGGCGCTGCGGCTCACTAGGCTAATCCTCCGCCTAGCGGCGCCGGCACACCGGGTTCTAGTCCCGGTCGGGGCGCCGGATTCTGTCCCGGTTGCCCCTCTTCCAGGCCAGCCCTCTGCTGTGGCCAGGGAGTGCAGTGGAGGATGGCCCAGGTGCTTGGGCCCTGCACCCCATGGGAGACCAGGAAAAGCACCTGGCTCCTGGCTCCTGCCATCGGATCAGTGCGGTGCGCCGGTCGCAGCGCGCCGGCCGCGGCGGCCATTGGAGGGTGAACCAACGGCAAAAGGAAGACCTTTCTCTCTGTCTCTCTCTCTCACTGTCCACTCTGCCTGTCAAAAAATAAAAAAAAAATATTACTTTAGAACTATAATAATATAAGTATCATTTCATATCATTTATAATATTACTTTATAATCCATTATGACACTATATGACAAAAGGCTCATTATATACTTCAGAATACTGACACAGCAGTTTTCTTATTAGAATGCCCTAGTGAGGCACAGGTATTGTGTTGTGGCAAGTTAAACCTGTGCTTGGGACACCCACGTCCCATATCAGAGTGCCTGGGATTGAGTCATCCTGACTGTGTCTGGCATGATGAAAGCAACATCTCTTTTACCTTCAGAGGCCAATCCTTCCACATGGGCACTGGATACCGTGTCCCATGAGAAGACTTCTCACGCTGCCTCATCTTTCACCAGTGTCTCGGCTTCCAACATTTGGTATCTGTAACCTTTTTTATTTATTTATTTTGACAGGCAGAGTGGACAGTGAGAGAGAGACAGAGAGGAAGGTCTTCCTTTACCGTTGGTTGACCCAACGGTATCATCTTCCCCAAAATGTGATGCCTCCTTGCTTCCCCATCTTTGTGGACTGCACCACCGTCTCTTAGCTACCCAAGTCCACTGTACTCTTCCTTCTCCCTCCCTCAAGCTCTGTGTTCAGGCAGCACTTAATGCTGTTGATCCTGTCTCAGTTCAGCACACTTTTCCCCACTGCCACTTTCTTGATATAAGTCTTGTCATAGTCCCTCTCCTTTAACTATGGATACAGTTTAAATATTTTTCCTGACTCCAGGTTTACCCTTTCCAGTCTTTTCTCTATCACTGTGTTGACTTTTAAAAAAACTATAGTGCAAATCTAAGTTTGTCACATTTTTGCACAATAATTTTCATACCATTGCCTCGAGGGTGAAGTTCATATTCTTTACTGTATCTTGTAGGTTTCTTGTTTCATGTCTTTTGAAACATTCTTTCCAGCTTCTAAGAATGCAAAGTGCTTTCTCTGATCAATAGGCCTATACATAAGCAGTTTCACGGTTTTGGCTACTTGCCCCTAACCCTCTGTGTTTATACCTTTTGTAGCAGTAATCACACAATTCTCCTGTTTGCTAGTCTACCTCTTTGAAGTTGGGTACGTTTTGTTTATTACTGCACACTGGTACCTGGTATAGTACCAGTTATGGAAAAGCCATCCAATAAGTATTTATTGAAAAAAAGAAACCAAATGCATTAATGACATGACCCCTAGGATTTCTGTTCCAAGCTCTATGTAGCATGACAAAGGTCTACATACCAAATCAAAAATTTGCTTTTTGGAATGAACCAACTTAAGTTGTATAACAGTAGATTCAGTCTCATTACCAAATTAAGGGATAGAGAATATGAACTGAAATCAGGTCATTCCTTGATGTAGTTTGAAACATAAATTCTGTTGTTTTAATATTTGGATGATAGTTATTAAGTTATAGAGATAATTTTGTAAATATTTATTTTATAATAGCTATCATAGTCCTCTGTGTGGATCATAAACTATTTAGGTTACTCTTTTGTTAGTAGCCATCTGTTCCATTAAGGTTACAATTAATATGCCAAATATTGTTAGAAATTTTTCAGAGAATGGTGATAAGCTCCTTTTAATTTTGAAGACTTTCGATGACTTAAAAATAAACATTCATTTGTTTATTAGCTTTGATGTGAACATCTGTTCATTATTCCCACCTTTATTTTATTTTTTTTTAAAGATTTATTTTATTTATGAAAGATAGAGTTACAGAGAGAGGTAGAGACGGAGAGAGAGAGGTCTTCCATCTGCTGGTTTACTTCCCAGATGGCCCCAACAGCTGGAACTGCACCGATCCGAAGCCAGGAGCCAGGAACTTCTTCCGGGTCTCCCACGTGGGTGCAGAGGTCCAAGGACTTGGGCCATCTTCTACTTCTATCCCAGGCAATAGCAGAGAGCTGGATCGGAAGTGGAGCAGCTGGGACTAGAACTGGCGCCCACATGGGATGCCGGCGCTTCAGGCCAGGGCGTTAACCCGCTGCTCCACAGCGCTGGCCCCATATTCCTACCTTTAATTAAAAATAAGATTGCAACATAGGATATATCTAGTTTGCTTTGTACTTCCTAGGGACAGTAGATTTTTAAAATGTTATTTAATCTAAGGTTTATTAAAATATATTGAAATGGGGGCTGGTGCCATGGCTCACTTGGTTAATCTTCCACCTGCAGCGCTGGCATCCCATATGGGTACCGGGTTCTAGTTCTGGTTGCTCCTCTTCCAGTCCAGATCTTTGCTGCGATCTGGGAAGGCAGTGGAGGATGGCCCAAGTGCTTGGGCTCCTGCACTCACATGGGAGACCAGGAAAAAACACCTGGCTCCTGGCTTCAGATTGGCGTTAACTCCAGCTGGCCGTAGTGGCCATTTGGGGAGTGAACCAACAGAAGGAAGACCTTTCTGTCTCTCTTTCTCTCTCACTGTCTAACTCTATCTGTCAAATAAAAAAAATATTAAAATGGAACATTTGCATTCTGGAGATGGTATGGGAACAAAAGGATGTGTTGGGTAGAATTATACTGTTAGGTTCAATTTTTTAAAAGATTTATTTATTTATTTTAAAATCAGAGTTACAGAGAGAGGAGAGACACAGGGAGCGAGATCTTCATCTACTAGTTCACTCCCTCAAAAGGCTGCAACAACTAGGGCTGTGTCAGGCTGACTCCAGGAACCCAGAGCTTTTTCCAGGTCTCCCATGTGGGTGGCAGGGACCCAAGCACTTGTGCCATCTTCCATTGCTTTCCCAGGCACATTAGCAGGGAGCTGGATCAGAAGTGGAGCAGCTGGGTCTTGAATCAGTGTCCAAATAAAAGCTGGCATCACAGGCAGTAACTTTACCTGTTGCGCCACAGTGCCAGCCCCTGGTTCACTCTTAGGTATTATTTGATAAATATTTTGTGCCGCAGCTGTTTTCAAAGAAAAAAACTCATTGTTAATGAGACTATGCCAGAGTACCTTAGTTTGTAAAAAATGTTGTCCCTCTATTATTCTGTGAATAATTAGTTTATCCCATGTTTTTCTAGATAGTGTTTAGGATAATAATTGTCAGTATCATTGTTTCACAGTTGCAGTAACCAGCTTTGTGCTTGGAAAGCTAAATCTGCTTTATACTTAATTCAAAATTAAAAACATTTGTATCAGGGCAGACATTTGGCAGAGGCTAAGCCACCCTTTGGGATCCTGCATCCCATATTGGAATGCCTGGGCTCACACCCTACCTCTGCTTCCAGTTCAGTGTCTTGAAGGTAGTTCAAGTTCTTGGGTCCTTCCCCCACTCCAGTCTGGGGGACCTGGCTGCAGTTCTGGGCTGTCGTTCCAGCCTGGCCTAGGTCCAGCTGATGCAGGCATTTGGGGTAGTGAAACGGCAGAGAGATTTCTCTTGCTCTTGCTCTGCCTTTCAAATGAATAACCTAAAAAAAATTTGTGTCTGAGGATACTTGAAATTATGTCTGAGTTTCAAAATTCCCTAAACATGCTGTATCATAGGATGTAACTCTTCACATATAACATTCTGGAATTCTAATTTTGCTTCTATTTGATATAAAAATATTTGTTTATTTGAAACAGTGGTGGGGGGGAGAGAGAGAGGTCTTCCATTTGCTCGCTCACTCTTCAAAGGGCTGCAATAGTCAGGGTGGGCCAGTCCAAAGCCAGGAGCCAAATGCTGCATCTGGGTCTCCCACTTGGGTGCAGGGGCCCAAACAATTGGGCCATCTTCCTCTGCTTTCCCAGGCATTAACAGGGAGCTAGATTGGAAGTGGAGGAGCCGGGACTCAAACCAGCACCCATATGGGATGCCAACATTTCAGGCAGTGGATTTACACAGTATGCCACAGTGCTGGCCTCTTTATTCCATCTAACAAGCTATCAACAGTGTCAGGTTTCAAAGACTGTGCATTGAATGAGTGAATTTGGAGTCAAAGTGGCTAACCAGGATTTCCCCTAACTTGATTATTTTCGTTTGGAAGGGTGGAGCGTTTGAAGGTGGGTTCTTTTTTGCTTCTTGACTTGTAATATGCTATACTTTACCATTTGCTTTTGTGTTAAGTTGTTCTTGACAAGACTCTATCTGTGTTCAATTAGCGGATTCAGGAAGCAGCAGTTTACCGTTCCAGTTTATAGGGTGTAAAGAAAAATTGAGCGCTTCAAAACAGAAATGGAAAGAGCCCATGAAATACATTTAAAAAAGATTTCCAGGCAGCAAAATGATTTGCCAGATTGCCTCTTGTTTGTGTGAAGAACGTGTTCTATCATGAGAGAGGATAAAATGAATACATAGAAGACAAGAAAGAGAATGAGATTGGATTGAACAAGATAAGGTTCTTACTAGGAATTTCTTTTTAACAAAAATTTATTCATTTATATGAAATTCAGAGTCACAGTGAGAGAGGGAGAGACAGAGAGAGAGGCGAGAGGTCTTCCATCTGATGGTTCAATCTCCAGTTGGCCACAACAGCCAGTGCTGGGCCAACTTGAAGCCAGGAGCCAGGAGCTTCTTCCAGGTCTCCCACATGGGTGCAGGGGCCTAAACGCTTGGGCCATCTTCTGCGGCTTTTCCCAGGCCTGGGAGATCGGAAGTGGAGCAGCCAGGACAGGAACCGGTACCTGTGTGGGATGCTGATATTGCAGGTGGTGGCTTTACCTTCTAACGCTACAATGCTGGCCCCTTTGGGATTTTAACAATGATGCTTATTTTTTATTTTCCTGTAAAAAAAAAAAAAAACCAGCTTTTGACAGTTATAAGTACATTTGGTGTTCCAGAATCTAGTCTGAAAAGCCCTCCTGGCTGATATCAGAACATGCAGCAATGGGCCATGGAAAGTTTTCAGCTAACATTTAAAAATCTTCAGATGGACACAATTAATAGGCCAGTGCACATTTTTAGGAGTGAAAATTTTTCATAGTTTAAAAAAAAAATCTTTGGATAGAAAGTTTCACTTCCAGTTATGACCAGATTTTCTCTGGAGTCTCTACAGGCTGTCAGAGGCTGGGTAAAGTGTGTATTATGAACTGTTTTAGGTACTCTAGTTCAAAGTCTTCCCATTATTAAGGACATTTTTTGCTGTGTTTAGTTTTTAAAATTTTATAGTAGGATTATTATTTTTTTTTTTAAAGATTTATTTGAATGGCAGACTTGGGGGGGGGGGGAGAGAGAGAGAGAGAGAGAGAGAGAAAGGGAGCGAGGTATCTTCTATCCACTGGTTCACTCCCCAAATTGCCAGTTTGAAGCCAGGAGCTATATGGGTCTTCTGCATGAGTGTCAGGGGCCCCAGTGCTAGAAACATCTGCTGCTTTCCCAGGTACATTAGCAGGAAGCTGGATTAGAAGTGGAGCAGCTGAGACTTGAACCAGTGCTTATACGGGGGATGCTGGTGTCACAGGCAATGACTTAAACCACTGCACCACAAAGCTGGTCCCAAAGTTTGTTTTTAATATTTGTAGAATTCGCTTATGTTGGCTTGCCAGGGTATGTTACTGAAAGTCATATTTTTGTTGTGTTCTTTTGACAATATTAGATTAAAAATATGAAAAAAAGACAAAAAGCTGTTTATTGCTTTTCAGGTATACATATGGGAAACCAGTGAAAGGAGATGTAGTGCTTACATTTTTACCTTTATCGTTTTGGGGGCAGAAGAAGAATATTACAAAAAACTTTAAGGTAACTTTTGCAGGTATTTTATAACTTATCAGGATGAAATATAAGTGTATTTTTTCTAGAAATAAGCTTTTATATTGAATAAACAAAAAAACTGAGTATAAGAAAAGCAAGAGCTTTCCAACATTGAGTAAATAAAAACCCACTCATTTATAGTGATTACAATTGAACAGAGCTATCATATCATTGTGATATGATAGTTTAAGTTTTAATTTGTAAAATCTGAATTAGTTTGAGTTTTAATTTGTAAAATATGAATTAAAATACAATATGAATTAAAATTTGGAAAATAAATGTGAACTTTTTAACAAAACAGATAAATGGATCTGCAAACTTCTCTTTTAATGATGAAGAGATGAAAAAGGTAATGGAATTTTCAAATGGGCATTCTGAACACATGGATGTATCCTCCCCTGGGCCAGTAGAAATTTTAGCCACAGTGACAGAATCACTTACAGGTTTGTAGCCTTTGAAGCAAAGGTAAAGCTATTGATGTGATGGTGCTCCCTCATTCTGGTATAACAACACCTGTGCTTGGGAGCATCCCTGCCTTTCTAAGGATGCTGTTTCACGTGGAAATTGTCCTATTAATTAGTCTAACTTGTAGGAGGTTTTTATAATAAAGGAGAAACTTATTTTCTATGAAAGTTTATACTTTAAGCACATGTGATAGCTATTTGAAATTTTTCCATTTCTATTCTTTCTTTTCAGCCTGAAAACTACACAGAAAAGTCTGCATTGTCAGCTTGTTAGTTCTCTTCTCTACTTCTTCTTTTCTTTTTTTAAAAAAATTTCACATCATCTGCTATCTCTTCTGCTCCTAGACAGCTTTTTCTTTTAATAAGAAAATAGAAGTTTACTCTTCGGACATTTCTGTTATCATTTCAAATGCTATAATTAGTTCCCTAGAGAACAAAAGACTATTCTTCAGTGGTCTTAATAATTTGGCATACAGGTCACTGAAGGACGGCAATGAAGGGGTAGAGAGTCTAGTAGAACCACATGCTTCTCTCAGTGTCAAAGCCAATATGGAAATGAGGCTCATGTGTCCCAATATCTAAAGCCCCTTTGACAAGTAGCTTAGTTGGGGAGAGTTGGTGCTAGAAGCTGTTGGTGAAAATACTACTCTTGCATTCTAAATGGTGCAATTTCCAAAATAGGGATCTCAAGAAATGCAAGCTCCAATGTGTTTTTCAAACAGCATGATTATATCATCGAATTTTTTGATTATGCTGCTGTCTTGAAGCCGTCTCTCAACTTCACAGCTACTGTAAGTTGGTGTGTTTGTTACTTATCCATTGCAGTTAGTTCAATTTAATGAAACAGAATGGGAAATGTTACTTCAATGATTTTCTAGAAATTAAAGCAAAACTGGGTAGAATACTTTTCCCCTTTAGATATATGAGAATTATAGAAACTTCAAATGATTTTTGTCTAATTTTTCCTAAAAAAAGTAATTTCTACAAGTAACAAACATTACTTTTTTATTTATCTGAAAGGCAGAGTGGCAGAGAGAGATGGAGAGAGAAATCTTCCATCTGTTGATTTACTCCCCAAATGGCTGCAACAGCGAGGCTGGGCTACGCTGAGGCCAGGGCCAGGAACTTCATCCTGGTCTCTCATGGGGGTTCAGGGACCCAAAGACTTGACGCATCTTCTATGGCTTTTTCAGGCCTGTTAGCGGGCACCTCTACCTGAAGTGGACTAGCTGGGGCTAGAAACAGTGCTTCAGTATGGGATGCTGGTGTCGCAGGTGGTCACTCACATTACCTGGTGTACTATAACACTGGTCTCAAAAAAATATTTTCCTGAAAATTTGTTTATTTTTTTCTTAAATTATTTTTTCATAATGTCGATTAACATATAATACTTGCCATTGCAGCATGAAAGCAGCCGATTTCTAAGCAACTTAGAATGTGTACGTTTTGATAAAATACTGGATTGGCCTGCCTACTTTCTGTAGTTTACTGACCTCTGACTTAAAGGAAAAGGGATTACTTCTTTTTGATTGAGAAATTTTAGGTAGTTCCTGACTTGATTGATATTAACCATTTAGATAGTTTGAAAAAGGAAGCAAAATAGCACAAGGCTGTGAATGGTTGTTGCCAAATGAGTAGAGTGATACAGTGGGAGTTGGCGTGAGAGGCGTTGCCTTGGGGTAGGTGAGAGGATTACAAAAGGATGCTTAATAGAGGAAGAGGCCCTGAGCCATTCCTTAAAGATCAGTAGGGTTAATGTTTGGGTATGGAATGGGTGATGTGGAGCAAGATGGGCTGAGACAAAAAGAAAACTCTGGTTGACAAGTTTTAGGTGTATCTTGGTGACAGTGATTGGTGTGATAAAACAGGAGGAGGAGCTTGGGGAGCTGTAGAGGATCCTAAATGTCTCACCTGTGCATTGAACTTGATGCTCGAGGCAGCAAGGAGCCTAGGAGCCTTAGGAATGTGGGAGGAATATGACAAAAGCAGTGGTTGAGGAGGACCGATCAGGGCTGTGTGCAGGAGAGAGGGGACATCAGAGGCATGAGGTGACAAGGTGCCTTGTGGGGTTGACTGTGCAGCTGGAGAGGATGGAAGAAAGAAATACAGGACTTGGCATTTACTGGATTTGGGAGGTGAGGAGAGGGGGTAAAATTCAGAGGTATTGAGTCATGGTGTTAGTGACAATAGGAAAGGAGAGTTGGTTGCTCAAGATTAGAAGTGCTGAAATTGAGGTAACTAGGAGGACTAAGAAACTGCCTGCAGGGAATTACAGAAATTGAGTCTGAGCTCCAGAGAAAGATGAGGGTGGAAATTCTGGGTGTGGATACAATCACAACAAAATACTCTAAGCCATGGAAGTACTGAGAACTTTGAGGCAGAGGGAAGAAATGATGGCTGATAATTGGCCTGGATACATTTCTACAAATAGGGAGAGGGAAGAGGAACCAAAAAGGACATGGAGAAAGAGAAGTATGGGAGGAGGAGGTTGTTGCGGAGCCACGGAAGACAAGGAAGTCATACCACGGAGAAGGCAGCGGTCAGTGGTGTTGGAGGCCACCCAGAGAGAGGCTACCAGTTCTGGAAACCAGAGTGCTACCTGTAATTTCTGAGCGCTCAGTTTCATGGGAATAGTCCATATGGACACGGGGTTCCGTTGAATTGCAACCCATCGCTTCCCTTGTTCCCTGGCTTTAAGATGTGTTGTTTTGACAACCAGGTGAAGGTTGCCCGTTCTGATGGCCATCAGCTAACTCCTGAAGAGAGAAGCAATAATGTCGTCATAGCAGTGCTGCAGAGAAACAGCACCAACCTCTGGACCAGGTGGAGCAGCAGAAATGAGGAAACAGCAGCCGTCCAGAACATCAGTTATGTTCTCCCCCCAAGTGGAATCTTTACGATTGAATTCCCAATCCTGGACAATTCCGCTGAGCTACAATTGAAGGTGCCAGCTGCTTCTACTCATTGTGCTACTGTAACTTGTAATCCTGTGATGAGCACTCAGGCTGTCTGGACCCAGTGTGCATAGGAAGTGGACATGTTTCCATTCAAAAAGAAAGTGAGACAGTGCAAAAAGTGATTTTATAACAGCCGCTGAGGGTTTGACCGAATGCTCTCTTCTAAGTTCATTTTGAAGAGAGTAGTAAAATACAACAGTGTGAAGGTAGAATGGAGCCCTGCTAGCCCCCGGTCTGGGTTGATTTATTTTTTTTTAAATTTTTTTATTTTTTATTTTTTTACAGGCAGAGTGGACAGCGAGAGAGAGAGACAGAGAGAAAGGTCTTCCTTTGCCGTTGGTTCACCCTCCAATGGCTGCCGTGGCCTGCGCGCTGCGCTGATTCTCAGCCAGGAGCCAGGTACTTATCCTGGTCTCCCATGGTGTGCAGGGCCCAAGCACTTGGGCCATTCTTCACTGCACTCCCAGGCCACAGCAGAGAGCTGGCCTGGAAGAGGGGCAACCGGGACAGAATCTGGTGCCCCGACCGGGACTAGAACCTGGAGTGCCAGCGCCGCAGGCGGAGGATTAGCCTAGTGAGCCGCGGCGCCGGCCTGGGTTGATTTTCAATCATGTGGAAGCTTATTGTGGCAGGAACTGAAATGAAAGTGGATTGTACATACATTTTTACATACATATGTTTGCTGAGCAGCCTTTCTCAGAGTGGCTCACGTGAGACTCCCCAGCCAGCCCTGTTACCTTTCTTCTGGTTATTTAGCCCTGCCCAGAGCAGGGTGCTCCACACCTGTGGCCTTTCAGAGTTTTACTCTGAACATCGGTGGATGGAGCTGAGTGCTATGATTTCTTGCTTGTATTTGAACTATGTGTTGTGGAAAAAGGAACGGTCCCTCTTTCATTTCATTCTCTTTTATCCCAGTGTTTCCTATTAAAATACTTTTGTTCGGAAATAAGCTAAGACTATGCTTTTTCCTCTTAGGTTATGGTGGTGAAGATCCTTTCCTACGTTTTAAAGCTATCAGTTTCTTTATGATATATGATGTAAAATGTCAAAGACCCCATTTCTGGTGAATCTATTTTTTTTTCTGCGTGGAAAAAGAAAAAGTGAATTTGAATTTTGATAATTGTTGAGCAGGTAGCATTCTCAAAGTGTCACTAAAGAAGAAGACTTACAGCTTTCTTTTCTTTTGTTATAGGCCTATTTTCTTGACAGTGTAAGTAGCATGGCAGTCCATGGTATGTTTACATCTCCTAGTAAGACATACATCCAGCTCAAAACAAGAGATGAAAATGTCAAGGTAATGCTTACAGCTCACTTGTTATTACAGTACAGTTGGATACACTTCCCACTGGTATGTTCCAACTAACAAAGACTTGTTTTTTCTAGGTGGGGTCACCGTTTGAGTTGGTGGTTACTAGCAACAAGCCCTTGAAGGAGTTAAGCTATATGGTAATCTCTTACATAATCAAAATTTATGATCTGTTATAGATTGAGCTTTATTAAATGGTGTCTACCCTATGTTTACACTGAACGTACTAATTTCTTTCTTTTTTTAAAGACATTTATTATTTATTGGAAAGGTAGAGTTACAGAGAGGCAGAGGTGGAGGTAGAGGTAGAGAGAGAGGTTTTCCATCCACTGGTTTACTCTGTAAATGGCTGCAATGGCCAGAGCTGCACAGATCTGAAGCCAGGAGCTTGGATCTTCTTTTGGGTCTCCCATGTGAGTGCAGGGGCCCAAGCACATGGGCCATCTTCCCCTGGCTTCCCAGGCCACAGTAGAGAGCTGGATTGGAAGTGGAGCAGCCAGGACTCAAATCTGTACCCATATGGGATGCCGGCACTGCAGGCAGCAGCTAAACTCACTATGCCACAGTGCCACCCCAAACTTACTAATTTCTTTAAAAAAAAAAAAAAGATTATTTATTTGTTTGAAAGTCAGAGTTACACAGAGAGGGAAGGAGAGAGAGAGAGTCAGTCTTCATCTGCTGGCTCACTCCCCAGATGGCCGCAATGGCCGGAGCTGCACTGATCTGAAGCCAGGAGTCAGGAGTTTCTTCTGGGTCTCCCTTGCGGGTGCAGAGGCCAAGGGCTTGGGCCATCTTCTAATGCTTTCCCAGGCCATAACAGAGAGCTGGATAGGAAGTGGAGCAGCCGGGTCTCAAACTGGTGCCCATATGGGATGCCGGCACTGCAGGTGGCGGTTTTATCCGCTAAGCTACAGTGCCCCCCCCCCAAACTTACTAATTTCTAAAATTCAGCCTCATACCTTTTTAACCCTGTCTTTAAAGAAAATGTATTTGAGAGAGAGAGAGAGAAGGAGAAAGAGAGTGTTTGATCTACTGATTCACTCCCTAAATGCCCCAGATGGCCAAAACTGTACTAAGACCAAAGATGGGAACCAGGAACTCAATTCAGCAATCCAGATCTCCTGTGTGGGTGGTGGGAACCCAATTACTTGGGCTATCATCACTACCTCCTGAGGTCTGTATTAGTAGGAAGCTGTTGTCAGGAACTAGAGGTATGTATCAAACCCAGGCTGTCTGATACAGGTCAGATGGCTGCCCCTGCCTATCCTAGCCTGTCCTTTGTATGTTGCAATCAATCTTTTTTCTTTCTTTTCCTATATTTGCATTTCAATTTAAAGTGGATAAATTTTTATTGGATAAACAACTTGCATTTATTGTAGAAGATTATACAATATAAGAAAATAAAAGTTGTTACCCACGGCTTTATAATCCAACTCTCCCAATGTTGCCCTATATTTCTTCCAATCAAAAATGGATTCTTGACTGTGAGACTACTGTTGTTCTCATCAGTAATGTTTTAATCTTATCATTTCCTATTCCTAGTTTATATTCCATGTTTGTCAGGGAGGTTTTCTTGAATTTAAAAAGGCCTTGAAGCTAATTTAAGTCAAGAATTTTTTGTGTGCTTAAATTGCTAAATGTAGCTTCAGTTGAGATCTTACTAGATTTAACAAAAAAAAAAAAAAAATTAAACTAATCTTCTTTTGTTTTCAGGTAGTATCCAGGGGACAGTTAGTGGCTGTAGGCAAACAAAATTCAACAATCTTCTCTTTAACACCAGAAAGTTCTTGGGCTCCAAAAGCTTGTATAATTGTGTATTATATTAAAGATGATGGGGAAATTATAAATGATGTTCTCAAAATTCCTGTTCAACTTGTTTTTAAAAATGAGGTAAGATCTAAGGTAATGATGTTTAAAAGAAGTATTCCTATTTGTGAAATCTGAGAAATGCAATATTCCTTTAGAATAGTATCATTAAGTCAAAGAGTTTAGAAATTTATATTACCCACTTCTAGAACTATGATTAAACCTCTTCATATTTAGTTACCACATGTGTATTTTTTGCGTATGGAATTATTGGGCACTGTGGGTTTTATTTGTAAGATATGGCTTTGGACTGTAAGACTTCAATGTAAGCCATGAAGCCCTCTGAGGATTTTTCAAATGGTTGACTCGGGGTTTTCCTGGGCAGTACAGAATCTGTGTGGTATTAACACTGGTGTAAGGGTGGAATTAAGGGTATGGGGGGATTGAGGCTGTCTGAAATGACAAGTAGAAGCAGAGCTGGGCTTTACTGTGTTCCATCAGCTGAAAAATAACCCAGGACAATTTTAAAAAAATATTTATTTATTTATTTGAAAGGCAGAACTACAGAGAGGCAGAGAGAGAGAGAGAGAGAGAGAGAGAGACTCTTCCATCCACTGGTCCACTCCCCAAATGGCCACAATGGCTGGAGCTGGGCCTATCTGAAGCAAGGAGCCGGAAGCTTCTTCCTGGTCTCCCATGCGGGAGCAGGGGCCCAAGGATGTGGACCATCTACTACTGCTTTCCCAAGCCATAGCAGAGAGCTGGATCAGAAGTATAGCAGTCGGGACTCGAACTGGTGCCCATATGGCACTGCAGTTGGGGGCTTTACCCACTATACCACTGCGCTGGCCCCACCCAGGACAAATTTTCCATTAGCTTGGTTGTCTTGTGTGTGAGGCTCTGTGTAGAGTCTGGTCACTAATTCTGAAGTGCTTGGTGTAGCCTCACACAGCCAGCCTTTATAGGAAATCCCCTTGAATGGCTACCCTGAAAAGAAATCTGATGGAACCATCTCACATGTATCAGAATGAGCCTTTATTCTCACTAAAAACTGCTGCCTTCTTGGGTCCTATTAACTAAAATAGTCATTGTTTTGAAGTATTGATTTGTAGAGTCTATTTTTCCTAATATATATTTTTTTTACTTAACTTGTTAGAATTTTGAGAAGTAGCAGTAGTCATCCGTTGCTTTCTTTGGTTGAGAATCGTTAACCCTAACTTTTAATATGAACTTCTATTTTTTTGCCTTTTTAAAAAGAGTTTTTGAAAATATAATACTGTATTTTGTTAGTTTTAGAGTACAGTTTTTACTTTTAGTGATTTTAGTGGGGAGGCCCTGAAGCTAGAAGCCCAGAACTCAATCCAGGACTCCCATATGGACAGCAGGAACCCAAATACTTACGCAATCAATGCTCCCAGGGTATATATTAGGGGCAAGCTGGAGTTAGGAGCCAGAGCAGAGTTTTGAACACAGCCTAACTGCTAAGCCAAATACTTTTGCCTAAACATATCTTTTAATTTTCCTTTTTAAAATACCCTCTTGTAAGAGATAGGAAGCTTCAGTTCCATTTGCAAGGGTATACCTTTCTCTAATATTTACATGCTAATAATTATCACATATGGAAAGAAGCTGCATACATGGAAATGTATGCATAGGATATGTTTAAACAAGAGAAAACGAGTAAACCTTTGTTGATGTTCAGTAATGCTATGGAATGCATGAATGAGAAGTAGAAGGGATAAGAGGAGTAGGTTTAGGAATCATCCACCTAGAAGTGCGTGTTAAGGCCATGTGGTCTCTGAGGCACACAGTCTAGAGTGAGAAATACAAGGTCCAAGACTGAGTCTTGAACGTGCTGCATCCCCATCCACTCCCGTTCCCCCTTTAGGATGTAGACAGAGAAAGTAAACTAGATTCAGTTGCTGGAGAGGAAAAGTGCACTGGATGAGTTAAACAGGCAAGGAAGATTCATTTAAGCGTATGTGAGAGGAGATAGATTGAATTCAACCCTGCTGACTCAAAAGGCAGCGAGTTTTGCAGCTGTGGGGTGAGTAAATGTCAAAGTACCACAGGCCCTGGTGGGAGGGTTGGCCAGGCTCGCAGCAGGCGGATCAGGCTCTCTGTGTTTGCCAGTTGGTACTGAGCTGGTGACATTAGACTCCCACTCTTCCACGGAGGCTGGGAAATCCACTTGGGACCCTTGTCAGTCTTGTTCATTACCTACAGAACCAGGCTTCCATGTCCCTGAGAAAGCCATCCCTGGGTTCTAAAACTCTAGAGACTGAGAAGATTTTCACCCCAAACGGGGCAGAGAAAGAATTTACAGTGACAAGTTTGCTGAGGAAAGGGAGGTCAGAGGCTGTGGTCAGGAAGACGCCTGTCCGAGGGGAACAGTAAGGCCATCCTGGCCATGCAGTGCTGTCACTGGCGCAGGGGAATGCTGAGATGGAGCTACAGAAATGGAAATTCTCAGCAGGAAGGGGCCTCCTGACAAGGCTGTGATGAGATGATTGATGTTACTCCGGAAGTGGGACCGTGCTGTGAAGAGTGTGGTGACAGAGGAAGTTCAGACAGCCGTGGAGACACAGGTCCCTGGGGCTGGCCTGGGGTTTGGACTGCCCACCCCCTACCTTGGAAAGAGCCCCTCTCACTTCCCAGCCCAGGTAGTTCTGAGAATGCTCTGGGAGCTCTCCTTGCATGCAGTCTTGATCAACACGTAGGCACCTGCAGTTTCTTTCCTCTTTCACGTTCCTCCTCATGGATACTGGCTTCCTCCCAGTGTTCTAGATACTGCTGTTCAGCCCTGGCCAGAGGCTGGGGGTGGGAGATGGAGAAAGGGAAGAGCAAAGGTGGAGAAGTGAGGGCTCCTTTGGGTTTATACCACTGTGTGAAGTCTTTCATTCACAAACGTGTCAGGAGTAAAGTTTGTAATTTCTTTTTCCTAGAGAAGGGTTGAGAAATATCCCAGAGCCAAGGCAGATGAGGAATCTTAGTTAGATTTTAAGTCATTGATTTGCTGCTGGTAAGATGCATATATAATACTTTTAAAAAGTAAAACCAAAAACCCTTCTTTATCTGTTTCTTAGATAAAGCTGTTTTGGAGTAAAGCTAGTGCTAAACCATCTGAGAAAGTGTCTCTTAAGGTCTCTGTGACACAGCCTGACTCCATAATTGGCATCACAGCTGTTGATAAAAGTGTGAATCTGATGAATGCCTCAAATGATATGTCAGTGGAAAATGTGAGTTAAACTTATTTTTTTTAAAAAATTCCAGAAATGCATGTTAAGAGAGAGAAAGAAAGAAACTTTATTGTATCACCTGAAATATTTAAAGAAGATTTTACCGGTGTCTCTGCATGTGTACGTCATAATCAGTGAGCTTCCTCTTCCAGGGCTTATGCTGGAGAGCTTCAGTGGGTGACTGTCTTTGCTGTCTTCCATGAGAAATTCCATCCAAAGTCAGGAGGAGGAGGAAATTCTGGAGATCTGTTGTGTAGCATGTGATTACTAACAATGTATTCTACATAGAAAAATTTCTGATAGTGTAGATTTTAAATGTTCCTACCAGAAAAAATAAATATAAGGTGATAATGATGTAATCAGGTAGATTTAATTTTTCCACAATACATACATATATCAAAACATCACATTGTATGCCTGAATTTATGCAACAATATAAAGAAATGCCACTTCATGTCCCTTCATTTTCATGCTATATTTTATTTTAAGACACTAAAGAAAGTACTGGGAAATTGACTTACACAGTTCTGGATAACATCAGATAAGAGAGCTTTAGGTAATTTTGAAGGGCTTTCTATTTTCGTTAAATATGGTTGTAAATAATTATAGTTCCCATTGAATTAGGAATTTGCAGTATGTTAAGGGAGTGAAAGCATGTAAATATGCAAAAAATGTACAAACAAGTATGCAGAAATCCACCATTACATAAACTAATTCCATATTAATTAGTCATTTTATCTTTATACATTCTTTTAAAATTATTTGTCTGAGGGGTAGGCATACATGGAGTGATGGGGAAGAGAGTTAGAGACAGACAGACACACAAGGAGCTCCTGTCTGCTGGTTGACTCCCTGAATGCCTACAATGAAGCTGGGAGCTGGGGACTCGATACAGGTCTCCTACAGGGGTGGCAAGGTCCCAGCCACTGAGCTATCGATGCTATCTCCCAGAGTGTGCATTAGCAGGAAGCTAGAATCAGGAGCGGAGCCAGAACTCAAACCCAGGTACTCTGATACGGGATATAGGCAGTTTAACTGATGTCTTAACTGCTAGGCCAAATTTCCACCCCTTACTTATATATTCTTGATATATTATTGTGTGCCATTATCGGTTATGATTTAGATTGTATACTCTATGTCCATTAAAAGACTGAGAAATTAGTTATTTAACTGAAGGAAGTGTACAATTCATTCAAGCAAATTAATTTTACCATGTAAAAACAAAATCAGCTCAACCATACATACTTTTCTTTCTGAGGTGTTAATTTCTCAGTCTTTTTTTAAAAGAAAACTTTTTTAAAATAAATTGATCATTTCTTTTCTTAAGTTCACATTATTCCTAAAAGTCTATAGATATTACGTTTGAATTTATGAAAAATAATAATATTTTTTACCTTATGGCTTTCTAAATATCTTGATAAATATATTCTATTTTTTCATCCCTCTGTGTATGTTTGTGTGTGTACATAAACATGTGTACATACACATATATACACACACCCCTATTTGGCATGCATGCTATTTACATATTATACAATATAATCTATTTATACATATATTTATGCACACACATGTATATATGTGTATGTGTGTATATGTGTAAACAGTAAATTTTTCAGATATACTAAGGTTGCTAACCCAGCTTTATTTTTTTAGAAAACTTTTATTTAATAAACATAAATTTCAAAAGATTATAGTGGTTTTCCCCCCATAACCACCCTCCCACCCACAAACCATCCCATTTCTTACTCTCTCTCCCATCCCATTCTTCATTAAGATTCATTTTTAATTATCTTTATATACAGATCTACTTAGTATATACTAAGTAAAGATTTCAACAGATTGACCCACACAGACACATAAAGTATAAAGTACTGTTTGAGTACTAGTTATACCGTTAATTCACATAGTAAACACGTTAAGGACAGAGATCCTATATGGGGAGTAAGTGCACAGTTACTCCTGGTGTTGATTTAACAATTGACACTCTTATTTATGACGTCAGCGATCACCTGAGGCTCTTGTCCTGAGCTGCCAAGGCTATGGAAGCCTCTTAAGTTCACAAACTCCAACCTTATTTAGACAAGGCCATAGTAAAAGTAGAAGTTCTCTCCTCCATTCAGAGAAAGGTACCTCCTTCTTTGATGGCCCATTCTTTCTGCTGGGTTCTCACTTGTAGAGATCTTTCATTTAGGCCATTTTTTTTTCCACACTGTCTTGGCTTTCCATGTCTGAGAAACTCTCGTGGGCATTTTAGCCAGATCTGAATGCCTTAAAGGCTGATTCTGAGGCCAGAGTGCTGTTTAGGACATCGGCCATTCTACGAGTCTGCTGTATATCCTGCTTCCCATGTTGGGTCATTCTCTCCTTTTTAATTCTATTAATTATTATTATTATTATTTATTTGACAGAGTTAGAGAGAGAGAGAGACAGAGAGAAAGGTCTTCCTTCTGTTGGTTCACCCCCCAAGTAGCCGCTATGGCTGGAACTACGCTGATCTGAAGCCAGGAGCCAGGTGCTTCCTCCTGGTCTCCCATGCGGCTGCAGGGGCCCAAGCACTTGGGCCATCCTCCACTGCCCTCCTGGGCCACAGCAGAGAGCTGGACTGGAAGAGGAGCAACCAGGACTAGAACCCAGAGCCCATATGGGATGCCGGTGCCGCAGGGATTAACCAAGTGAGCCATGGTGCTGGCCCTCTATCAATTATTATTAGCAGACACTTAACCCAGCTCTTTTTTAGGTTCATATTTTCCTGGTGTATTTTCTTTTTATTTTAACCTTTTGTTTTTAAGTATTTTATTGCTAGCATATTGTTATATTTTGCTCTTGCTTTTAAATCTAATCTGATAGTTTATATCTTTTAACAAGCCTTTTTTAATATAAAGATTTATTTACTTATTTGAAAGGCAGTGTTACAGAGAGGCAGAGGCAATAAGAGAGAGATCTTCTATCTGCTGGGCCAATCCAAAGCCAGGAGCCAGGAGCTTGCTCTGGGTCTCCCATGTGGGTGCAGGGGACAAGGACTTGGGCCACCTTTAACTGCTTTCCCAGGTCATAAGCAGACAGCTGGATCTGAATTGGAGCAGCCAGATCTTGAACCTGCTTTCCATTTGGGATGCTGACAATACAAGCGGTGGTTTCACCTGCTATGCCACAGCACTGGCCCCTTAACAAGTCTTTTTAACCCATGTAGAAGTATAGTAGTTTTTGCTGTAATTAGAACTTTTTCCTGCTACGTTTTAATGTTTTTTTCTTTTTCTTTTTTTTTTATTTGGTAAATACAAATTTCCAAAGTACAGTTTATGGACTACAATGGCTCCCCCCCCCCCATAATTTCCCTCCCACTTGCACCCCTCTCATCTTCTGCTCCCTCTCCCATTCCATTCACATCAAGTTTCATTTTCAATTATCTTTATATACAGAAGATTGATTTAGTATATATTAAGTAAAGATTT
The DNA here is from genome assembly GCF_051225735.1 of Oryctolagus cuniculus. Taxonomy (NCBI): domain Eukaryota; kingdom Metazoa; phylum Chordata; class Mammalia; order Lagomorpha; family Leporidae; genus Oryctolagus; species Oryctolagus cuniculus. Next base: position 98,616,678 of record NC_142871.1, on the reverse strand, counting down.
CATCAGTTTGCACCCACACAGAAACACGGAGTATAAAATACTGTTTCAGTACTAGTTATAGCATTACTTCACATTGGACAACACATTAAGGACAGATCCCACATGAGAAGTAAGTACACAGTGACTCCTATTGTTGACTTAACAATTTAACACTCTTGTTTATGGCGTCAGTAATCTCCCTAGGCTCCAGTCATGAGTTGCCAAGGCTATGGAAGCCTTTTGAGTTCGCCGACTTCGATCTTATTCCGACAGGGTCATAGTCAAAGTGGAAGTTCTCTCCTCCCTTCAGAGAAAGGTACCCCCTTCTTTGATTGCCCCGTTCTTTCCACTGGGATCTCACTCACAGAGATCTTACATTTAGGTCGTCATCTTTTTTTTTTTTCCCAGGGTGTCTTGGCTTTCCATGCCTAAAATACTCTCATGGGCTCTTCAGCCAGATCCGAATGCCTTAAGGGCTGATTCTGAGACCAGAGTGCTGTTTAGGACATCTGTCATTCTATGAGTCTGCTGTGTATGCCGCTTCCCATGATGGATCGTTCTCTCCCTTTTTGATTCTATCAGTCAGTATTAGCAGACACTAGTCTTGTTTGTGTGATCCCTTTGACTCTTAGACTTCTCAGTGTGTTCAATTGTGAACTGAAATTGATCACTTGGACTAGTGAGATGGCATTGGTACATGCCACCTTCATGTGATTGTATTGGAATCCCCTGGCACGTTTCTAACTCCACCATTTGGGGCAAGTCCGATTGAGCATGTCCCAAATTGTGTATCTCCTCCCTCTCTTATTCCCACTGTTATATTTAACAGGGATCACTTTTCAGTTAAAATTTAAACACCTAAGAATAATTGTATGTTAATTACAGAGTTCAACCAATAGTACTAGAACTAAACAAAGAAAAAATACTAAAAGGAACAAAATATTACATTGTACATCAACAGTCAAGACAAGGGCTGATCAAGTCACTATTTCTCATAGTGTCCATTTCACTTCAACAAGTTTCCCCTTTGGTGCTCAGTTAGTTGCCGCCGATCAGGGAGAACATATGATATTTGTCCCTTTGGGACTGGCTTAATTCACTCAGCATAATGTTTTCCAGATTCCTTCATCTTGTTGCAAATGACCAGATTTCATTTTTTTGACTGCTGTATAGTATTCTATAGAGTACATGTCCCATAATTTCTTTATCCAGTCTACTGTTGATGGGCATTTGGGTTGGTTCCAGGTCTTAGCTATTGTGAATTGCTTTTGCTGCGAGGTTTCCTTCCTTTACCTTCTTTCATATTGATGATTGTGTTTCTGCGTTTCTGTGTGTAACACATCTTTAAGCATCTTTTGCAGGGCCAGACGAGTGGCGACAAATTCTTTCAATTTCTGTTTGCTATGAAAGGTCTTTATTTCACCTTCATTCACAAATGAGAGCTTTGCAGGATATAATATTCTGGGCTGGCAGTTTTTTCTCTCTTAGTACCTGGGCTATGTCTTGCCATTCCCGCCTAGCTTGTAGGGTTTCTGATGAGAAGTCTGCTGTGAGTCTAATTGGAGATCCTCTGAGAGTAATCTGACGTTTCTCTCTTGCACATTTTAGGATCTTTTCTTTCTGTTTCACTGTGGTGAGTTTAATTACAACGTGTTGTGGCGACGATCTCTTTTGGTCATGTTTATTAGTGGTTCTATGAGCTTCCTGTACTAGGATGTCTCTGTCCTTCTCCAAACCTGGGAAATTTTCTGCTAGTATTTCACTAAAAAGGCCTTCTAATCCTTTCTCCCTCTCCATGCCTTCAGGAACTCCTAGAACCCGAATGTTGGGTTTTTTAATAGTATCCTGTAGATTCCCAACAATATTTTTTAGATTTCTAATTTCCTCTTCTTTTCTTTGGTTTGACTGTATACTTTCCTGTTCTCTGTCTTCTAAGTCTGATATTCTCTCTTCTGCTTCACTCATTCAGTTTTTAAGGCTCTCTAATGTGTTTGTCATTGGATCTATTGAATTCTTCATTTCATTATGATTTCTCGTCACTATCACAGTTTTATGTTCTACTAGTTGCTTCATTTCATTTTGATTCCTCCTTAATATTTCATTTTAATGAGAGAGATTTTCTATCCTGTCCAGTAAGGATTTCCGTAGTTCAAGAATTTGTTTTTGAGAACTTAATGTTCTTATCATTTTTTTGAGATCCACTTCTTGCATTTCTTCTATCTCATCATCTTCATAATCTTTAATTGGGGTGTCTTATCATTTTGGGGCATCATAGTTTCTTCCTTGTTCTTGTTACCTCAGTTTCTACGTTTGGCATTGTGGAGATATTCTTTGGTTTCTTTGCTGTGGTGTTTTTTCTCGTTATACTGTGACTCTAGATTAAGTGGACTGTCTGCTTTTGATGGAGCCTTAGAGGCTTGAGATGGGTGTGGCCTGAGAGCTCTGTTTGGTTCCTCAGGGTTAAGGGTGTGCCAAAGGTGACACTCCCAGATTAGGCGTGTTAAATCTCTCTCTTTCTTTCTTTTTTTGATTCAAAAGGGACGTAATTCCACACAGCTGAGCAGAATTGGAGGTAGTTAGCAGGCGAATGATATACCCACAGGAGCCAGAGATCAGAAGCTCTTTCCCAAGGACCACACAGGGAATCTGTTCAGCCCTCAGTGTGGGCTCAAATTCTCCTGCAGTCTCCCACTGGGTTGCCAAGGTTACCAAATTGTAGCGTCTCTGGAGAGTACTCACGTGAATTCTGTGCGTTCTCTCCCCCACCGTCTCTGTTTTCACAGTCTCAGTTCATTAGCACCACACATTCACTAGGTCCTAATCTCCTGTTATTTCACACACCCCCCCCCCCCCCCCCGCCCCAGAGTCAGGTTTTTCTGCTAGGCTGAGGGCTGGTGCAGACCTGAGGTCACCCTGCTTATGACATATGTCCAAAATGGCGCCTGCTCTTTGTCTTGCTCGCCTTTGAGAGGTGAGTGGAGAGAGAGAAACTCATGTCCGTATCGGTCACATTTTTTTTTTTTTCCTCTCTCTTCTAGTTAGCCTGGTGAACTTTTCCCCACGGGGTTTCAAGCCTCATTCCCTCTAGTCTCCTCTTTTCGCTTGCCTGCCGGTATTCTGGGCTATTGAGGTTCGGCTCACCTTGCGCTCCAGCGCTGGTGTGTTGAGTCTGCTGCTGGTGTCCTGAACTGTGGGCTCCCATGCTCTCCACGCAGGTCCACTGTGAATCACTAGTTCCGGAAGAGTTTCCTCTGCTGTTTCTTCCCCAAGTCTTCCTTGAACCTTCTGTATCTCCACTTTTATTAAACTGTCTCTTCCTGGACTATCAGTGTGCTCCCATCCTATTCCGCCATCTTGCTGCTCTCTACTTTTTTATGTTTTAAAATTTAAGCTACTCTCTTCATTTCTTCTTCTTTCATGGATTTGATCAAATTTTGCTTTGCTGGGTTTTGCTTCATTCTTTTTTTTTTAAAAATTATGTTAGATGTACTTCATTCATGAACTGTACTCATATTTATTGTTATTGATTTCTTAATATTAGTATCTTCAATATTAATATACACATCTTTGTATGCTCTCATATTCTTTTTGACTCTACCCTTGTTCTCTTCTCCTTCCTCCCTCCTGGCCAGAACAAGTTATTATTGTTCAGATTTCATCTCTGTGTTATGGGTTATCTTTTCAGTCTATGTCCGTCTTTCATTTTTTTCTGGAAATTTGTGTCCATTATCTTTTTATATATATCTTTTTCTCTTTTATTTTTTCTTTCTTTCTGGGTTTCCTGTTATTCAGATATTGGCATTTCTACTTCCATCCTCCATATCTGTAAACTTTTTATTTAATATTTTCTTTTTTTTTTTTTGCAGTAAATGCCTTGTTTATTTGTTCTTTGTCTGCTTATCCATCAGGGTGGGTAATGCCTGCAGGATCTGTGGGTGGGTAAAACAGTGCTCACTCTTTCTCCTGTCCATATGTATTTTGTTTCTTCCTGCTGACTTTAACCTCTTTTCAAAGTGGGGAAAAGATTATTTCATTTTTTCTTCCTTTTAGCTGCTCTTTATTCAGGGTTGGAAGCTGCATGAGACAGTACTTTCTTTCTTTCTATCATTTTCTGCCCCTCTTCTGGCCTAGTGTGGCACTGCATGGGAACAAGTGGTGACCCTTGGAAAAACAAATCAGTCTATTTGTGGGTGTTCAGTATTATGATGCTGTAGCAAATTGTCCCCTTTACAAGGTCAAAGGTATTCTAATGTCTCTATAATTGCAATGATGAAGTAGCAGCTGCTGTCTATGCCCCATGTGCATGGACAGGCTTCTTACTGTAGATCTCAGATTACTCCACCAAGTCATCTCTAGATCATTATTTCATGTCACAGGTGTTCCATGCATCCTGGAGCTGCAAGCTCCAGGTAGGAACAAGAGAACAGTGGTCTGTGAGATTTGTAACTCTTCCAATTTAATCTTGCATCGCATGGACATATGCACATCCTCCATTTTTTGTTACTGTCAGTGTCACGTCTGTAGCAGAAAGTCTAGTTAACAAATGGATGAGGCACAGTTTCCAGGGACTCCTCCTATGAGAAGTGGGGCTGTCACTGAAAGAAATGACTGCTTCCATTCCTTATCAGATGCTAGAACCACAGGTGTTCTTGTGGTTATGAGCACATTTAGGAGCAGGGATGACAGGGTTAGGAATTGGGTCTATAGAAGGTGTCTTTTCCTATCTCATATTCCTGCTTGTATCTAGATATTTGTCTGTTTATATTTTTATTCTGATTCTCTTCCTATGCTTACCTACGTTTTTCTTTCCATGATTTCTGAAAATGCGTTTTTTCATATTGTAATTGGCGTGTTTCATGTTCACACATTGATTCTGATGACTGCTACTGGTTGTTATTTCTTAGGTGGGGTCAGGTCTGCAGGATTTGGGGGTGGGTGGGTCAGGAAAGTCTGAGGGGAATATTCTAGAAGCTACCTGTGTTCTTGTCCTTTGTTCTCCTCTCTTGACAGCTGAGCGTCCAAAGTCCTTGACAGGTGGCTCTCCCAGGCCTGCACCATGGGAACGCTGTGCATGCTCATAGCCACCAGGTGACTGCTGAGGACCATATCACACCTCTGACAGCTTCATCTGGGAGGTGTGCAGGGGGCCTGGTCTTCCTGGGGTGACATCGACAGCCACATCCTCAAGGGTCACTGGTTTCTAGAAGATGAGAGCTTCTCTGCTGCTCATTAACAGAAACAAAGAAACACGCAGGAGAAGTCACAGCAGAGGCTCCCTGCCTGCCCGGTCTGCAGACCAGGAGCTTTTGCTCTCCAGGGTTGTTTTATGTTTTCTCTTTGTCTCTTCTACTTGTCTCTGGGAGAGTTGGTCAATGGGCTCTTCAGCTTCCTGGTCATTCTTTTTTTTTTTTTTTCATTTTTGACAGGCAGAGTGGACAGTGAGAGAGAGAGACAGAGAGAAAGGTCTTCCTTTGCCGTTGGTTCATCCTCCAGTGGCCGCCGCGACCGGCGCGCTGCGGCCGGTGCACTGCACTGATCCGATGGCAGGAGCCAGGTGCTTCTCCTGGTCTCCCATGGGGTGCAGGGCCCAAGCACTTGGGCCATCCTCCACTGCACTCCCTGGCCACAGCAGAGAGCTGGCCTGGAAGAGGAAGAGGGGCAACCGGGACAGAATCCGGCACCCCGACCGGGACTAGAACCCGGTGTGCCGGCACCGCAAGGCGGAGGATTAGCCTAGTGAGCCGCGGTGCCGGCCTGGTCATTCTTTTTTACCATTCATCTCTCTTCTGCTTTGTCCCCTTGCATTGTGACCTTTATCCCAGCTGCTGTATTTTCAATATATGTGGTTTTCATGTGGTTCTTGGTTCATATTGCTAGTATTTCCCCAAATCCCAGAGTTGATCTTCTCAGTAATTCTGCTTCACGTGCTGTATGCCATCCAGTTGCAGGGGCTGCTTTCACCTGTCGGGAAGGCTGGTTGGGTTGGCAGCTCCTCTGAGGAAGTCTGCTGGGGAAGGTTGAATATCTGTCTGTCCTCTGAGTTTACAGAGAAGGGAGGGTCAAGTCTCACAGACTGGGAAATTACTCTTCATCCTCTCTGCTGCCTGCCTGTGTTCAACTTCTCTTAACCTCTCCTGGGAAAAGCAGTACTGGAGGTTGTGATCTGTCAGCCCTGAAGGTTGGGGCCAGAGTGAAGGCTTGAGGGCCCTGGGTCTGCCTACGTATCTTCTCGCTCTCTCACAGCAGAAGGATGGAAGTGCTGACCTGGAATCGGCTGAGGCCGTCTGAGCTGCTGCTGATTTTGGCAAGGAGGTTGCAAGGAGTGGTTGTCCTGAGGCTACGCCCCTGGAGAGAAGGAGGAGCAGAATTCAGGACCTCTCATCCAGTCTTGTGACTGTTGCCCGTAACTGTCTTCTGCCTTGGACCGGAGCCACCTGGCCTCTTCCACACCAGCTCTTCCTGGGCTTTTCTCATGCTACTCATCCAACTTCCCTCCTTCTTTTGTGTTCCTCCAGAGCTGGCGCAGGAGAGAGGAGTCAGAAGCCTATGCTAACAGACCATCTTGGCTTCTTTCTTTCTTGTTGAATTTATGCATGCTGCTGAGAGCGTCTGGAAGGCCACAGAGTAATTTAATTGTACTAGATCTTCCAGGAATAATTTTTAGACACCAGCCTTTCCATCATTAGCCTCTGCTGCAGCTTTGGCAGTGCTGTTTTTTATTGAGCCAGCGAGAAAAGGAGGATTTCTTTATGAGATAGAACACTGCTGCTAGAATACTTCCATCTGTTCGTGCCTGGGCAAGAACAGAAGCAGATCCTCATGTATTTGCATTTTGCGGTGGGGTGAGAGTCATGGAACTGAAATCTTCTCTCCATTATGTCTGGCCCTGGCTCCATTGTCTGTTGTCGGGCTAACTGGATTTGCCTGCTTGTTGAGACGTTATGAAATTGTCGGTGTTCTCATTACATTATTTTTGTTATTGGTGCCTGTTCTGTCCTCGTATTTGCTTACTGTGGATGCAGCCTTGGCAGTTGTTAGCATAGTAGAAACAGTGGTTATTGGTGTTTTAATTTTACACTAGAGTGTGTTTTTTTTTTTCAACTTGCACATCGATACTTTTCTGGTTTTTCATTCTACCTTTGTTTTAATTTCTCTGCTTAATGCTAACATAAATAAGGGAGAAGAATACAAAGTCACCTAAAAAGGTATAAAACTTTAATTTTTTGTTGTATTAAAAAACTCATATATAACACAACATTTTTGCTTCTTGCCATTTTTCAGTGTACTGTTGAGTGACATTAATTATGTCACTACAGTGTGCCACCCTGGCTGCTATCTATTTCCAAAACCTTTCTATTGCCCTAAACAGATACTCTGTAACCATAAAATAATGCTTTCTCAGTCTCCTTCCCCAACCCCTGGTAACCTCGAATCTACTTCTGTCTTTGTGAGTTTGCCTATTTTAGATATTTCATACAAGTAGAATGATACATTTGTCATTTTTTGTCTGGATTCACTTGGCACAGTGTTTTCAAGTTTCCTCCATGTTGCAGCATGTATCTGGGCTTCGTTTCTCTTTATGGCTGAGTAGTGTTCTATTGTGTGGATGGACATGTGGATTGTTTCTACCTTTTGGCTAGTGTGACTAATGCTACAATGAATGTTGGCTTTTAAGTGTCTATTTGAGTCCTGTCTTCAGTTCTTTGTGTAGATACCTAGGAGTGGAATTGCTGGGTCACTTTTTTTTTTTAAATTTCTGATACTTTATTTTTAAACTGGATCATATTCTAATTCCATACTTACATTTTGGGTACTTTTTATGTTTATTAATACTTTGTTTTTCCTCTTGTGAATTGTTTCTTTAGGTTATTTTTCATTAACTCAAGTAACTGACATTTTGCAGAACTTATATTAAGCACCATCAAATTTAACTTATTTATCTCCACCAAAAGAGTGGATCATTTTTAATGTGTCTTTGTGATGGTCTAGTTAATCAGTGATATTTAAATTCCTCCTCTGTAGAACTCATGTCCACACTTCTGAATTCTGGATTGCGGAACACAGTAAAAATATGTTTAAGTTAAATATGTAATTTTGGCTGAATCATGAACAATCATTTACATATTTATTACTACTCAATTTGTATCATTTTCAAATTTGATAAACATGAAGGCTATGTTTTCATGATGTTACTTATAAGAAATATTATGGAAGACAGAAAAGATGGATATGTATCCATTCATTCTATTTTATCTTTTCCTTAGGTGGTCCAAGAACTGGAACTTTATAATACAGGATATTATTTAGGCATGTTCATGAATTCTTTTGCAGTCTTTCAGGTATGCTTAATTTGCTACATAATTTGAAAAGAAATTTATATTATTTACTATTGCAAACACTGTCAGAACAAGAACTCATTATGAAATGTTACTGTTTTATTAACTGCATCATGGAATTGTCATTAAACAAATAATTTCCTACCTTTACATAACTTTGCTTAGTTTGAAATTGTGTGTGTGCGCGCTGTATTAGGGAGAGAGACAGAAGTCTAATATACTTGTATATACATAAGCTCTCAGAAATAAGCAATACTGAGTCGAGGAAATTTCTGTGATAATTCAGGGAGGAGCATTTAAACTTTTTAAAGGAAAAATTACAATTATTCTTTCTAGGAATGTGGCCTTTGGGTGTTGACGGATGCAACCCTTACGAAGGATTATATTGATGGTGTTTGTAAGTAAAACCTGGCTTGTAAATTATTTGTCTTTTACCTCAGGTGTTTATATTACTTGTTTAGTATGGATACTTTGTGGTTGAACGTAGATGTTATGATTTTCATTTTCTGTTCTCTTGTCTTAAAATATTTGGAGTTTAATGTACTTGGATATATACTCAGGTCATGGCATGGAATGTTCATATGGGCTCCTGTCTAGATCTTTTTAAATGAATGCTTTCCCCTGACTTTTTGTAGTTCGTTAAGGTAGTTTTATTTTCGTACATATTTGAAGAGCTTCCAATTTATATTGCAAACTGTGGTATTATTTTGGAATTAGTTAAAAAGAACATGTTTTTGAAACATTTGTGTCCTCTAACTTTTTAATGTTCACCTGGAAAGTAGCCAAAATGTCATAAAGTATAACGGTGTACCCATGTGCACGTGCATGCACCCGTCTCGTTTGTGTGTATACTGATCCCCAGAATTGCTAAATGGAGTTGGTCATCAACAATACTAAATGCACTTTGAAGGAGAAGTCATAAAATGTTTTGACTGTAGGAAATATGTAAATGGGAATGGACGATTGCTTTCAGGTAAAATTACACTAATAACATCTTGAAAGGCATTCAGAACTGTCAGTTTGTACCCCTGGATTCTCCTGTTTTTGTCAGGTGTACTCAGTTACTCTACACTGAGCCCCAGCTGACTGGCCTTGGGCCCGTTCTTTCCTGAAGCATGAAAGATAATTTTATAGTCTTGGAGATTTTATGTAGTCATCATGATCTCTGGATACTGAAGATTTGTCCATTTGTCAGTCCAGCTTTGACCCCTCTTGGATTGCATTTACTTACCAAATCTGACCTGCCGACTCCTGTTACACTCATCAGTGATACTGTATCTCTTACCTTTCCTGAGAACTCTTTTCTACCTTTTCACTGTAACAGAGGAAACCTGAGACTCTAACTAGCGCTGTATGCACCTTCTCAAGTGACCCATGTTCATTTCTCTGCTGCTCTTCTGGCTCGGGATCAGTAGGTACGGAAGATTCCAGTGTTTTCGTGCCTACTATCAGACCACTGTTCAAAAACTCTGAGGGAAGAAGAGCTCCTTATCAGTTGAAGCTCAAAAATTCCAGTCAAAGCTCCTTCCATTAACATTCAATCAATGTACTTCCTCTTTCCCGCTCACACAGGATTTCAGTTCTTACTCCTGTTGTTATCCTGTGGGTGGGGTGGGGTGGGTTTGAACCTCAGTTGAACCTGCACTATCCTGTGATCGCCACAGTTGCAATAATGGGATCCAAGGCCATGTTACCAACTGCACTGTGCTCCTAACATCTCACATGCCTGTCCTGCTACCTTCTATAGTCCCCACTTCCCAAATCTATTAGGCATGTTCTTTGTTCTAACTAAGATTTTTCAGTTCCCTGACTTCTGGTTATTCTGTGCTATTCATTTAGTCTGCCTTTACTCCTCTACAACACTTGGCCTGGACTACAGGTTAATGGATTTGGTGGATTTTCTTCCCAGTTGCTTACTCTGTCAAATCTCCTTCACTAAACTCAACTCAGGAACAATTCAACCATTAATCTTACTCTTCTGTTTCTGTACTCTGAGACCATGCAGATATCTTAAATTCAGTATATCACAAACCAGCTTTGTGGGCTTCTCTTGCCTCACAGCCTTGATCTTCCCTTTCTTGATATGATTTAATTGAGCTGATTCCTTGAATTGACATTTTCCTATCTCTTTTAATAAAATTGTTACATTCCTAGATATCCAAATCAGAAACCCAGGATTCATCCTTGATTACTTCCTTTCTTTCTCTCTGAGGTGGAACAGCACAGAGGCTATCAAATACCCCTTGCTTTCAATTCTGACCTTATAACTTAAGTAAACTCTCTAAGCCTCTGATTTTCTCTTAACATATAGAGTTGGTAATATTACTTGTCTCTTAGGGTTGTTAGGAGGTAAAATGCAAATGTAAAAAATCATACTGCATGTAGTAGGTATGAATGTGGTTTTTTAAAAATTTTCTTTTATTTTTATGTTAATGTAATATTAATACCAAAAAAAAAAACTAATAAAATATAGTTCAGAGAACCCTAAGAATATACTGGTATTTTCTTCTTGCTTCTCATCCTCTTTTCCCTCTCTCCTTCCTCCTTCCCTCCCTTCCTTCCTTCCTTTTTAGTTTTTGAGAAAATACATTTTTAATTAACATTATAGCCAAGGGCTTAATGCTCCAGTAAATAAAGAGATCAACTAGTAAAAAGTAAAAATACCTTAGTTCAGCAGGAATATAAGCAAGAGCTATAAACAAATGAAAATATGACCATTTCACCCATGTACAGTAAATTTTAAAATAATCACAGTTCATTAAAACTGTAGTAGAATAACATGCTTAACCATTGATTTGACACAAATGCAGTCTTACATACACATATTTCAGCAGCTCAAAGTGCTTGATATATATTGGATCATTATGAGTGCCATTTTCTTGTTATCTTTCAGATACAATTTGTTCATTCATTATTGAATAGGCAGTATGATGTTAGTTGCATGTCTGGGGCAATGGGGACTCCAGCTTGGTCTAGTGGCCAGACCAAGATATACATAGAGGAGTGTGCTAAGGGCTGTGGTAGGGAAAGGTAAGCATGCCGTAGGTGCACACTGACGACATTCAGCCAAGAGGAGGAGCAAATTGCTTGAGACCCTTCTCTCCTAGCCTCTGATTGGCTTCAGACCCTCAGCAGTATCTCCTTGACCAATGCAGTAACCTCCTAACTCATTGTTTTGTCAGCCTCCATTTTGCCCCAGCTCCAAGCCATTGTTCATGAAGTTGTCAGAGTTATATGTATGCAACATGAGCTAAATCATGTTTTTAGTTTATTTTAACATTTTCAGTGAATCATCATTGTTTAAAGGATTAAGTCCAAATCCTTCAGCATTTTACTTGATATTTTAAAATCTGGACCCAACTATTTTTTCTCTTCTCATTTTATGCCAGTTTTACCTAACACTCACTGTCATATTTTGGACATACCTTTGCATTTGGCTCACTTCCTTTTTCTGTATGAGATGTTCTTTATTTGGAAACTAAAGGAAAATGGAATGCAAAGAATATAACACAGAATGGATTTTTTCCTAGGCATACCCTTAAAAAAATAAAAACCAAAAAGTGTAAACTGTTATCTACATAAAAGCCATCAAGTTCAGGACACTATTTTTTTTAAAGATTTATTTATTTTATTTTAAAGTCAGAATTACACACAGAGAGGAGAGGCAGAGAGAGAGAGAGGTCTTCCATCTGATGGTTCACTCCCCAGTCGGCCGCAAAAGCCGGAGCTGTGCTGATCTGAAGCCAGGAGCCAGGAGCCAGGAGCCAGGAGCTTCTTCCAGGTCTCCCACACAGGTGCAGGGGCCCAAGGACTTGGGCCATCTCCTACTGCTTTCCCAGGCCATAGCAGAGAGCTGGATCAGAAGAGGAGCAGCTGGGACTCGAACCGGGGCCCTTATGGGATGCTGGCGCTTCAGGCCAGGGCGTTAACCCACTGCGCCACAGTGCCGGCCCCTCAGGACGCTCTTGTAAGCAGTGGTATCAGCCATTTAACTTCACCCCTAAATACCTGAGGGTCCTGGAAATTTCACTGTGTCAGTGCTGTCTTGTTCATTTCAATTGAAGGAATAAATGGATGCCCTTTAGAGATCTCTTTAAGATTAAGAAAGAAAAAGGAAAGAGCCAAATCATGATTGTAAGGCAGCTGCCTCCGGGTTTCCGTTGAAACTCTTGCAGATTATGTTGATGACAGGAATGAGCAGGGGCATTGTCATGGTGCACAGTGACTCTTCTGAAGCTTTCCTGGTGTTTTTCTGTTAAAGTTCTGGCTAACTTTCTCAAAAACGCTCCTAACGAGTTGTTACAGTTCTTTGGCCCTCCAGAAAGTCCACATACAAAATACCTTGTGCCTCCCAAAAAGTGGTTGTCATGACTCTTTCCCTCACCCAGTCCACTTTTGCTGGAACTGGACCGCTTCCATCCTTGGAGGCCATTGCTTTGATTGCACTTTACCTTCAGGATCATACTAGAAAAGCCATGTTTCATCTCCTATTACAATTCAAAGAAATGCTTCAAGATCTTGGTCCCACTTGTTTCAAATTCCTATTGAAAACTCTACTCATGGGCCGGCACCATGGCTCACTTGGTTAATCCTCTGCCTGTGGCGCTGGCATCCCGTATGAGCGCCGGTTCTAGTCCTGGCTGCTCCTCTTCCATTCCAGCTCTCTGCTGTGTCCCGGGAAGGCAGTGGAGGATGGCCCAGGTGATTGGGCGCCTGTACCCTCGTGGGAGACCAGGAAGAAGCACCTGGCTCCTGGCTTCGGATCGGCATAGCTCCGGCCGTGGTGGCCATTTGGGGGGTGAACCAACGGAAGGAAGACCTTTCTCTCTCTCTCTCTCTCTCTCACTGTCTAACTCTGTCAAATGAAAAAATAGCCTACATTCACTAAAAAAAAAAAAAAAAAAAAAAAAAAAAGAAAACTCTACTCTTGTGTACAGCTGTTGTGATACCCACTATGAGTAAGGTAAACTTGCTCAACTTCAGTTTTTCAGAATTATATAAGCTGAATCCTTTGAGGTGTTTATGCTTTTAGCTGTTGTTTCTGCTGTTAATTGTTGATTCTTTTCTATTAGGGTATGAACAAGATTAATTTCTTTCCTTACAAGTTGCTGTGGAAGGTCTGCCACTGTGGGATTCATCTTCTGCATTCTCCATTGCTTTTTTTTTTTTTTTTTTTTTGACAGGCAGAGTGGACAGTGAGAGAGACAGAGAGAGAAAGGTCTTCCTTTTTTGCCGTTGGTTCACCCTCCAATGGCCGCCGCTGCAGCCGGCGCACCGCGCTGATCCTGGCAGGAGCCAGGAGCCAGGTGCTTTTCCTGGTCTCCCATGGGGTGCAGGGCCCAAGCACCTGGGCCATCCTCCACTGCACTCCCTGGCCATAGCAGAGAGCTGGCCTGGAAGAGGGGCAACCGGGACAGAATCCGGCGCCCCAACCGGGACTCGAACCCGGTGTGCCGGCGCCGCAAGGTGGAGGATTAGCCTATTGAGCCACGGCGCCGGCTCTCTCCATTGCTTCTTAAACTGAGTTTTCATTTGTAAGCTGCTGATTTCGTTGGGACATTGTTCCCACAAACTTTTTGAAAAGCATCAATGATTCCACCATTCTTCCATACAGACTTCCATAAACTTGATATTTTATTCTTGCTTCAAGCAGGAGTTCTTGTTGCTCTTTTCATTCAAACTGATGTCTTACCCTTCTTAGTGCCTCAAACCAGATCCTGGGCATTGCCTCCCTGAGATCATGCCCCAAAAGGCTTGTGTTCATGTCTTCCTTTGGACACACCTTTAAGATTTCTTACATCTGAGTCTGACACATGATGCACTGCTGGTTCCTAATCCATACCTCTGTCTGCTTCCACCTGCATCTCTGGAGCCACTCTGGTTTACCAGCCACTCCCAGCATTCTCTACATAAACAGCTTTTCTGCATCTCCTGTTACCTTGCTCACTGGGTCTCTAGTCTTACTCTTTCAATATACGGGTTCCATGTAAAATCTACCGTTTTCTGTATGGTAGACCTTTTCCATGTGTCTGTTATTCCCCTACTTATGTTTATTACAGGTTTTTATTTGTTTCTTTTCTCCATTGTCTATGAATGGAGTTCATTGCCTTCCTTTTTGTACCTTGGTACTTACTACAGTGTAATTTTCTTCACATTTTATTTTGAAATAATTTTAGATTTACAGAAATTGTGAAAAAAGATGATCCAACATCTGTATGACAATGTAAATTTTTAATTTTGATATCCAGTAAACAAATGATTGAAGCATGTTATGAGTGGTATAGTCAATGATAATCAGTACTAGGGAGACAGCAAGAGGAGGGGAGAAAAATTACAGGTGGCTCTAAGAATGTGATTTAACTTAAGAAATACAAATTTAAAAATTTTTAAACAATTTGTAAGTAGTTTTTCAGGGAATTTTTTTGTTTGTTTTTAGTTCTGGCCCGGATGTCACTGTCCATGTGGTTTTGAGTCAACTCCCTGACTTCTCTTAGGTTTCTCATCTATATAATGAGAGGCTTGAACAAGACAAACTCAGCTGAGGAGCTACGATTGTGTGCACCAAGCTTATAATTCATTCTCTCCAGTGACTGCTTGCCTACCTATTGTCAATGTTTATTTTTAGATGATACTTTGGAGTATGCTGAGAGGTTTGTGGAGGAAAATGATGGGAACATGGTAGACATTCACGACTTTTCTTCCGTTGATTACCCACATGTCAGAAAGCATTTTCCAGAGACTTGGATTTGGATAGACACCCATATGGGGTAAAAATTTATGAAGTTCTTTGTCCATATATATTTTGTGCTTGTTTTAAATAAGTTTTGCCCTCTAATATTTAAGTACAAATGTAGTGTAATTAAGACTGGGTAGACAAAGAGGTTTTTGGATTAGGATGATGTTTATGGGATTTATATATGATATTTAATAAAGCCACATGGTTTATTGGGAGAATATCAAGAAGAGAGATCCATTTTAAATTAAGGGTGATTTTAACTTACATGAATCTCATCGTTCTCACTGGAGGAGGATTTCTGGTTCTACATTTGTTGGCAGGGGTGAGAATCCCTCCTGGACCTCTGGCAGTGCTGCCAGCTGAACCCTTCTCCTCATAAAACATCCCCTGTGAGTCACAGGGAGAGGGCATGTGTGTGGTGGAAGGAATTCAGCTTAGCTGGCAAACTGCGTACTACCTGATAAGCAAGCAGATAAAGCATAAAATCTACACAGTATTTTATAGTCAGCCATTTAAGATACCTGAAAGAAGACATGAGTCAAATATAATTAGAAAAAAGTCCCAACAAATCAGTCACACAACTGGCAGGGATACAGAGAGCAAGTGTTTCTGTAAATTGAGAGGAAAACACTGTAGTTACAGTTGAACTTCTGCATTTATTCTCTGTACAAAATTAATGAAAAATAATGTTTATTCTGAAGATACTCTGAAGATATAAGACACATAAATGACCAAAAATTTTATTAAAATATACAGTGATGTACAGTATTATTTTGTTGGGAGCTATTCTTTGAGAACTTGGGATCTATTGTTTTTGCTTAAATCTTTTAAATGATTTTAAATTTAGGTCTATAATTGATACAGAAAAATAAAATTCTTCTAAAAGTAGTTTGGCTATGTTGACTTATTTTAAAATGTCTGTTCTTGGTTTTGTGATTTTTTTACATGTTTATATTGGCTCCAGATCCAAGACTGACCAAGAATTTGAAGTGACTGTACCTGATTCCATCACTTCTTGGGTTGCAAATGCCTTTGTCATCTCTGAAGACTTAGGTCTTGGACTAACAACTGCTCCAGTGGAGGTAATATATTAAAGGGCTGTTTATCAATGGTATAGTGCACAAAGTTAAGAAAGTATCAGCTACTTAATAGACTTTTAAAAATTGTTGCTTATGCTATTTATCACAGTTTGGGGATTCCTTGGCTTTGTTTCCTTTTCTTGTGTTTTATATTTTAGAATAAAAGCTATATTAAATATACTATGTCCATATTAAGATTTGGATAGAAAAGTTTATTATTGACTGGATCTAACCACTTACAAAGGCAATTCCATGTGTCCCTCTTCAAAGATGAGCAGAACTTCTCAAGATGTCCCATAGCAGAAATTCCTTCACATCTCTTTGGTCAAATTGCATCACACATTGTTTTCTAAACTTGTCTCTGGCAAGAGGAATACAATGACCATGAGTGGCCTTAGAGTAGTGGCTCTCACCCATTCCATCTAAAGTCCCCTTTTCATAACAGATATTTTGTGTTTCCTCTTTACCATCTCAAAATGAAATTCAGAGGCCGGCACCGCGGCTCACTAGGCTAATCCTCCGCCTTGTGGCGCCGGCACACGGGGTTCTAGTCCCGGTCGGGGCACCGGATTCTGTCCCGGTTGCCCCTCTTCCAGGCCAGCTCTCTGCTGTGGCCAGGGAGTGCAGTGGAGGATGGCCCAAGTGCTTGGGCCCTGCACCCCATGAGAGACCAGGAGAAGTACCTGGCTCCTGCCATCGGATCAGTGTGGTGCGCTGGCCGCAGCGCGCCAGCCGCGGCGGCCATTGGAGGGTGAACCAACGGCAAAAGGAAGACCTTTCTCTCTGTCTCTCTCTCTCGCTATCCACTCTGCCTGTCCAAAAAAAAAAAAAAAAAAAAAAAAAAAAAGAAAGAAATTCAGAGAAAGTATAACCTACACATACAACTTTGCAAAACATCAGTCTGATGCCCTAAGTGAAATACTAAGGAGAAATAAATGGAAAGTAGTATGTAATAAAATATGTACTTCATTATGTAAGTGACTTGAACTTGAAGGCAGGGTGACATACTGAAATGTTTGTACCACACTTAGAATCTCCCTGCGTGTAACAACCATAGATTCAGTATGATAAATGTGTTATTTCAGCAACCTAAAAATCCTGAGTGGTACTGCTTGTGGTGATGTAACTCTATGAAATGGTGAACAACTTTTGGTACAGTTAAAAACAAATCAAGGCACAGTCTTCTCTCAGTTTATAATGTACATGTGTTCATGGAAAATACAGTGTGTATTGAAAAATGCTTTGGTGATATAAGAATTAGAATTAGATTGGAACCTCAGCACATTATAAGCATTACTTTATCTACATGAATGTCTGAAGAAATACTCAAGAATGATTAGGAACATGAGGCAATTCTTCATTGTCTGAGACTGCCCTGAGCATTCTAGACCTTTGCCTGTGAAGTGCTAATAGTACTCTCCAATCGGTGACAATCTAAGAAACCCTGTAGAGGTGTTTAGAGGGAACTACGGCGTCCAGTGGAAGCATCAGTTTTAACTAACCAAGGTTTGGCTTCAGAAAGAAGGGAAGGGCTCACTGTCCCTGTAGGAGTTGGCTAACACTCTTAGTGTTGCATCAGCAAAGAGAAAGCACATGTGTACTTGTCAAACGGAGTAAGCAGAACATCACTGGGCCTGCCACACCGAGATTTCTCACACTGGAATAAAACAGGCTGTTTGGCTTGTCCAGTGGCTTTTAAAACAGATTGATTGAGTCAATATCAGCATAATAGAAGGACATCTTGCTTTGGCATCAGACAGGCTGGGATCCAGTCTCGACTCTTCCACTTGCCAGCAAAATGATCTTGTACTAGTTATGGAGGTTTCTGAACTTTGTTTTCTTCTGTATAAAATCAGAGTGTAATATTCTTATAGAATTATAATGCTTATGTGAAATAATTTATGATGTGCTTGATTCCTAGTAGGCTCTTAATAAGATGTAGTGATTATTGTTTTAATAACATAAATAATTTTGCCAACATTCACTTGGGATAAGATGCTATTTCCTCTTGGCTAATAGCAACTGGGCATTTCTAGGTGAAGCTATAAGTGTCACAGGTTTTGTAAAGGTTGCATTTAGTTGGATAAGATGTGAATACTTCTGATGTGAGTAAAAATATGTACTCATTATGTTTTTTCCAGCTACAAGCCTTCCAGCCATTTTTCATTTTTTTGAATCTTCCCTACTCTCTTATCAGAGGTGAAGAATTTGCTTTGGAAGTAACCATATTCAGTTATTTGAAAGATGCTATTGAGGTAATATATTCAAGGTTTTGTTGATCATTTATACGTCATGAGAGATTGGAAAAGTCATACAGGGATTGGCTTGGGTAATGTTTGGGCATTTGGGCTTCTCAGCCTTTTATTCGTGTATATTGCTGGGCAATTGAACATAAATTATCTTTGTCAGTGATTTCTTCTGCTTAATTAATGTCTATACACTTTCTCTTCTTAACCCTCAACACAGTAGCCCTTTCATTTCCTATTGTGCCTGAGGCATTCCTTTCTCTTGCCTCTGTGCATTTTCCCCTGGTCTCCCTGAAATGTGTGCCACTGCTCATTGCCGTTCCATGCCTGTGGCAATTGGCATGAATAACCCCTTCAGGACCTGCCTTGAGTCTAAAATGCCTTTCCTGAGGACTCTCACCCATTCTGTTGTGCTTGTAGTCTCCGTGTTGATGCAGTGCCTTGTATTTTCAAGGGTTTATTTCTTGGCTCTTGTGTCTTGTGTTTGCCTAGCTAGTCAGTGCCCTGGAGGATAGGGATTAGGCCCACTGTTTATGTTGTGCTGTTAGTAGTGCAGACTATGGGATTGATATTGCCCCCGCCCCAAAATGAGTGGGGATATGGAATTAACCTTATTGCATGAAAATGCAATAATCTCTCTAAGCACTATATCTATTTTTATTTTAAAATTTTACTTTTTAATCCACTCAATGTGATACAGTATTGTGAGCGAAAGATCTGAAGTCAGAAGGCCCACTTTCCATGTCTGGCCCACTGCTTAGCAGTAAATAGAATTTAATGGTAGTTTCCTCATCTATGCAATGAGAATTATCATTATTACTTTTACAAAACTATTTTAGAAGCACACAAGAAGCGGGAATATGGTTAATAAAATGTAAATCTAATGCTGTTCTTGGTGAGACTGACAGCTTCACCAGGGTTTACAAGCAAGATACGCTTCAGGACTGACTTGTGCTTTCCTTGAAATAGTTTTTGCAGGGATTCTCACACGTATTGCTCTCATTATTTCTAATGGCACCGGCGTCTCCTAGGGTGACAAAATTGAATCAGGCTCTGATAGTGATACCAATATGTGGAACAGCTTTTCTGTGCACAGTCTTAGCACCCAGTGGCTTCCCATACTGCGTTTGTTAGTGGGCAGACTAGAAATGGGGCTGAAGGTGTCCTTTCTCCAGATATGGTGCAGTGGAGAAGAGAAGTATAGACAAGATCTGAAGTCTTTTCTGATAGCCTTCATCCTCTCTCAGGCTGAATCTAATTTTTCTCTAGTCTTAAACCTCACAGACTTAATACTACTTAAAGTGATGATAAAAATATCTTCCCTGAAGAGCAGTTATCATACAAAATCTTGGTGTTTTTTTTTCTTCCAGGTTAAGGTAATAATTGAGAAAAGTGACAAATTTGATATTCTAATGACTTCAAGTGAAATAAATGCCACGGGACACCAGCAAACCATTTTGGTCCCCAGTGAGGATGGGGCGACTGTTGTTTTCCCTGTCAGGCCAACACAGCTGGGAGAAATTCCTATCACAGTAATAGCTGTTTCACCCAGTGCTTCCGATGCCATCACCCAGAGGATTTTGGTAAAGGTAAATATTGGGAGTCTTAAATAAATAACGTATTTGATTTATGTATTTATGTAAATACATAAATGAAAAAGAAGTAGAAGATGGCTTTTTCTCTTGGTAAAAGTTGTTGGCCATCCTGGTCTTCTTCAGACACTGGTAATGCCTGATGGTTTTCTCATCTATACATAAAAATGTATCACATAATGTCTTAGAAATAATTGCCAATTTTCTTTTTAAAATCTAATCATGAGTATGACTATAAAGACTTTTTTAAATAAAGATTTTGCTTTTATTTGTTTGAAAGGCAGAGCATCACAGAGAGAGGAACACACACACACGTACATACATACACACACACAGAAGCAAGAGAGAGATATCTTCCATCAGCTGCTTCACCTACCAGATGGCCACAATGGCCAGGGTTGGGCCAGCCAGAAGCCAGCAGCCAGGAGCTTCTGCAGGGTTTCTCATGTGGGTGCAAGGACCCAAGGGCTTGGCTCATCCTTCGCTGTTTTCCCAGGTACATCAACAAGGACTGCTTTGGAAGTGGAGCAGCTGGGACTCGAACTGGTGCCCATATGAGATGCTGGCATCGCAGGCAGCAGCTTTACCTGCTATGCCACAATGCGGGCCCCAAAGACTCTTTTAAAATTAAAATATTTATACCTTCTTAACTCTGAACTTTGACAAAACAGCACTTCCTAAGCTGTGCAGTACCTAGGAAGCAGCTTACACAACATGTTAGATTCGTATACCTTGTCAGGAGCCAATTAGAAATAGAAAAGCCAATAAAGAGAACTTAGTCTATTGGTAAGATGTCAGTGTCCCGCATGGGAGGGCCTGGGTTCAAGTTCTGTCTCGGGTTCCCAACTCCAGCTTCCTGCCATCCACATGGGAGGCCTTGATTGCATTACTGGCTCCCAGCATCTGCCCAGCCCAGAAATAGTAATGCCAACACTAAGCTACAAATCTCCTATCACATGTAGAGAGAAGAAGAAAGAACTATGACAGTGGTGTCCAGTCTGAGCAGCTGATTGTTTATAGGACATAATTTGGCATCTTAAGTTTCAGTATTTACAAATGCCTGGTTTTAAAAGGGTAACAAAGCAGCTTACTGTATCTGTAACAAGCTATTCTATGACAGTACTTCAAAGCTTTAAAAAGAGAGTTCATTTCTTTTTCTTCCTTCCTTTTTTTTTTTTTTTAAGATTTACTTATTTTATTTGAAAGCCAGAGTTTTATTGAAAGGAGGTAGGGATGGAGATCTTCCATCTGCTGGTTTAGCCAGGGCTGGGCCAGGCCAAAGCCAGAGGCCTGGACCTCCATCTAGGTTTCCCACATGGGTGGTGGGGCCCAAGTACTTGGGCCATGTTCTGCTGCTTTCTCAGGCACATTAACAGGGACTTGGATTGGAAGTGGAGCAACCAGGACTCAAACTGGTGCCCATATGGGATGCTTGCATCAAAAACAGTGGCTTAACCACCGCACCACGGTGCCAGATCTCTCCTCTCTGTTTTCTAAGTAATATCTCATGTATATCTAAATACCACGCATCTTAAGTTGTGAGTGGTAGTGTCACCCAATTACAAAAGTGATCTGATAAATTAATACCAGAATAGAATGAAGTATCTAAGAAAAGGAAAACCATTTCTCAAAATAAGTTTGCAAATTAAATTTTCCATTTTGCAGAACCCTTCTTTTAAGACTTTAAAGTAAAATGTGAGACTGTGAAAGAAATACACCTGCATTTCTACTTTACAACCTTCCTCTAGCAACTGGGCTGGGTGTCTACTTGAATAATTAGAAAACCCTGCAAAATCATGTACTTTCATGTTGAAAATAATCGTGTAACAGTCTAAAGCAAGCTGTGATGCTGCTGGTTTTCATAAAGCTTTGAGGACTGAGATGAGAAATCCACTGGATTATTACAGGCTGGTCAAGCTGATGCTTACAGTTTATCCTTTGCACGTGTGGAAGAAGAAAGAGCAGAAGATAGGGTAACATCCACATGGACTACTGCTTTTTAAAAATCTGTTAGAGGTACATATATTACTCCCTTCAGAGGTGTCATTTTGATGCTGCTGTCTTGTGTCCTGTCATACTGCTCCAAATTTGGCTCCCACCTTAAAGACTGATCAGCAATGTCACAGGCTTCCACCAGGCTTTATCTGGTCTGTTAGTGTTTGGGACACAATGGTGACTGTAGCTCCTAAGTGAATAGTGTCATATGGGGCTTCTGTAGCATACTCCATTATTCCATCCCCCATAACCAAATGCACTCTGAAAACCAAAGCATTGGATTGTACTTTCTGACATTATTTAGGGAATCATCTACTAACTCTTTAATATGATCAATTCCTATGGCTTACTGAAAGCTTTGCCCATATGGTTGGATGTAGTACTTCCGCTTCTAGATCCTTCATATCATTGATCAAATAGAAGTTCTCGTGACTATATGTGATTGTGTGGAACACTGATTGTTGCTTGGAAATCTGTTGATGGTAGAGACTTCATATAAAGGTTACAGTTTCTGTGGTGGAAGTGCTCTGTAGACAACATCACTTCAAATACTTTGCCTTTATCCCATTTTTGTGGGGATTGTGGATTAACTCCAAGTGACTGGTCCTGCTGGATTTCCAGGCTATTGCTAAGCACAAGCAGAGCAGGTACAGAACCACCTTTCAGCATAGCAGTTGTGCTCAACAGTTTCCCCAGGAGTGTGGCTGCCTCCCACATGGGCGTCACTCTGCTCACATCCTGGCTGTAGCTGCCACTTCCACTGCCATTGTCACTACTTCCACTACTTGAAAGTTTTTTTTTTCTTCTAAAGGACATATAAAAACTACATATTAATGAGGTACCATATGATGTTTAAATATATGCATACATTGTAATGCCCAATCAGAGTAAACATATCTCCTCAAACACTTAACATTTCTTTATGGTAAAAACATTTAAAATCCTACCTTCTGTTTTTTTTTAAGTAGAAAAATATACAGTATACTACCATTATATATAGTTATCCAGTGGACAGTAGAGTCCCAGAACTTCTCACTCCTGTCTAGCTATAACCTAGTGCCCATCAATAACCTTTCCCCACTCTCTCACTCCCCAACCTCTGATAACCACCATTATACTCTAAATGCTATGAGATCACCTGTTTTTTACACTCTATATATGACTGAGATCACATACTGTCTTTCTGTGCTTGACTTATTTTACTTAACATTACTATTTATTCAGACTATTTATTCAGTTCTATCTGTGCTATCAAGATTGTCAAGATTTCATCTTTTTTATGGCTCAAAAGCATATAATTGTGTATATGTACCTCATTTTCTTTATCCATGCACCAGTGGATGGACACTTAGATAGTTTACATTTCTTGGCCTCTTGTGGATAGTGCTGCAGTAAACATGAGAGTGCGGATGTCTTGTTGACAGACCGATTTCATTTCCTTTGGATATATACCCAGTAGTAGGACTACTGGATTATATGGTAGTTCTATTTTGACTTTTTTGAAGAAATTCTGTATGTTTTCATCACAATGGCTGTACAACTTTACATTTCCACTTAGTGTGCAAAGGTTCCCTTATAAAGTCTTTGTCATAGTCATTTACATCTACAAACTGTGCCACAATGGGACCATGGTAAGACATGCTGAAGTTGACATAAGGTTCTAGAAATTTAGAATTCCTTTTTTTTTAAACTTTTATTTAATGAATATAAATTTCCAAAGTACAGCTTACGGATTACAATGGCTTCCCCCCCATAACGTCCCTCCCACCTGCAACCCTCCCCTTTCCCACTCCCTCTCCCCTTCCATTCACATCAAGATTCATTTTCGTTTCTCTTTATATACCGAAGATCAGTTTAGCATACATTAAGTAAAGATTTCAACAGTTTGCTCCCACACAGAAACATAAAGTGAAAAATACAGTTCAGGTGAAGAGTTTCTATGATTTTTTCAGAGAAGGCATTCCATACAAAACAGCTACTCAGCATAGTGGATTAGCACTTGTTTTCTGGGGCAGATTCAAGCCCTGTCAAATATAAGTTTGGATAATATATTTAATCCGTCTGTTTGGATAATTATAGGATCTTC
Source organism: Oryctolagus cuniculus (assembly GCF_051225735.1). Classification (NCBI taxonomy): domain Eukaryota; kingdom Metazoa; phylum Chordata; class Mammalia; order Lagomorpha; family Leporidae; genus Oryctolagus; species Oryctolagus cuniculus. Next base: position 98,592,629 of record NC_142871.1, on the reverse strand, counting down.
CTCAGAAGGTTTTTTTCATCTTATTTTCATCTTTATTTTTAACTCTTAGGAGAGCTTTATTTATTTTTTTAAAAATTTATTTAAGTTATACAAGTTTCATTTATTTTGTATATACAGACTTAGGAACATAGTGATCCTTCCCACCCTAACCTCCCTCCACCTATTTTTCAGCCTTTCTTCCTCCTCCTTCCCTTTCCCATTCCCACTCTTAATTTTTACAAAGATCTATCAGTTTACTAAATGACAGTAAAGTTAACCCTACACTAAAAGAGTTCAACAAATAGTGTGAAGAAAAAAAACAAACCATTGTTCTCAACAGAAGAGACAAGGGCTGTGAACAATCATTGAGTCTCAAAATGTCTGTTTTACTCCAATATGTTACATTTTAGGTACTCTATTAGTTACCTCAGATCATGGAAAATATATTGTATCTGTCTTTTTGGGCCTGGCTTATTTCACTAAACATAATGGTTTCCAGTTGTGTTCATGTTGTTAGAAAACACAGGATTGCATTTGTTTTTACAGCTGAGTAGTACTCTGTAGTGAATGTATACCATAATTTCTCTATCCAATAAACAGTTGATGGACATCTGGGTTGATTCTGTATCTTAGCTTTTGTGAATTGAGCTGCAATGAATGTGGGGGTTACAGATAACTCTTTCATAAACTGATTTCTTTTAGTTTGGGTAAATTCCCAGTTGTGGGAGGGCTGGATCTTGTGGTAGGTCTATATTCAGACTTCTGAGGTATCTTCATATTGTCTTCCACAAAGGCTATACCAGTTTACATTCGCACTACCAGGGATATGATCCCATATGGGCAGATAGTTTTTGCTCTTCAGTGTGTTAATGTGATGTATCACATTTATTGGTGTGTGAATGTTGAACCATCCCTGCATCCCAGGGATAAGTCCTTCTTGGTCTGGGTGATCTTTCTGATGTGTTGTTAGATTTGATTAGCTAATATTTTATTGAGGATTTTTGTATCTACGTTCATCAGGGATATTGAGCATAGAGGTTCTATCTTTTTCTGGTTTAGGTATTAAGGTGATGCAGGCTTCACAAAAGGATTTTGAGAGGATTCCCTCTCTTTCAATTGTTTTGAATAGCTTGAGAACAGTTGGAATGAGTTCTTTTTTAAGTATCTGGTAGGATACAACAGTGAAGCCATCGGTCCCGGGTTTTTTTTTTTTTTTTTTTTTTTTTTTTTTTTTTTTTTTTAGAGGGAAGGTTCAATCTCTGTCTTGGTTATTGGTCTGTTTAGGTTTTCTGTGTCTTCATGACTCCATTTTGGTAGATTGTATGTTTCCAGGAATCTATCCATTTCTTCTAGGTTTTCCATTTTTTTTTGGCATTCCTATTGTACACTGCTCTTTTTAGTAATTCCTGATGATTCTTTTTATTTCTGTAGTGTCTTTTGTTACATTTCATTCTTCATCTATGATTTTATTGATTTCAGTCTTCTTCCTCATTTTTTGGTTTTGGTTATTTGTACCAGAGTTGCATCAAATTTTTTTAATTTTTTCAAAAAACCAGCTCTTTATTTCACTGATGCTTTGTCATTTTTTTGATTTCAATTTTATTTTTCTTTAGTTTTAATTATTTCTTTCCTCATAGTAATATGGGATTTGGTTTTTTTGTTTTTCTAGGTCCTTAAGATGCATTGATAGCTCATTTATTATTATTTTTTTTTAACAGGCAGAGTTAGACAGTGAGAGAGAGAGACAGAGAGAAAGGTTTTCCTCCATTGATTCACTCCCCAAATGGCCACCATGGCTGGCGCTGCGTCGATCTACATGCGGGTGCAGGGCCCAAGCACTTGGGCCATCCTCCACTGCCTTCCCGGGCCACAGTAGAGAGCTAGACTGGAAGAGGAGCAACTGGGACAGAATCGGCGCCCTGACCAGGACTAGAACCCGGTGTGCCGGTGCAACAGGTGGAGGATTAGCCTAGTGAGCCATGGCGCCAGCCTGATAACTCATTTATTTGGTACTTTCCAATTTCTTCATGTAGGCACCAGTTGCTAAAACCTTCCTGTTAACACTGCCTTTGCTGTATTCCGTAAGTTTTTTTTGATAGATTTATTTATTTATTTGAAGTCAGAGTTATACAGAGAAGGAGAGGCAGAGAGAGAGAGAGAGGGAGGGAGGGAGGGAGGGAGGGGTCTTCCATCTGCTGGTTCACTCCCCAATTGGCTGCAACAGTTGGAGCTGCGCTGATCTGAAGCCAGGAGCCAGGAACTTCTTCCCAGTCTCTCATGTGGGTACAGGGGCCCAAGGACTTGGGCCATTTTCTACTGATTTCCCAGGTGCATCAGCAGGGATCCCAGTGTGATCCAAAGTGGAGCAGCCAGTACTTAAACCAGCACCCACATGGATGCCAGGGTTACAGGCTGCGGCTCTAACTCTCTATGCCACAGGGCCAGCCCTCATTTTCATCTTTAACTTTTCTGTTTCCACAGCCATTCCATGAAATGTTTTGTCTGATTTAACTAGGAAGTAATCACTTAACAGATTTGAATAAGAATCAAGAAATGGCATTTACCTAACTGTACAAAAACTATAGACACAACAGGCCAGAGGTTTTGTCTTCATATCTGCACATAGTTCTCTATAAGTAGATGAATAAGGACCATGTTAATTGTGTTCCATTTTTTCAACAGGCTGAAGGAATAGAAAAATCGTATTCACAATCCATCTTAATGGACTTGACTGACCCAAAACTGCGAAGTACCACAAAAACTTGGAGTTTCTCATTTCCTCCTGACACAGTCAGTGGCAGTGAAAGAGTTCAGATCAATGTAGTAGGTAAGAATAGAATATAGCCTCATCCTACTGGTTTATTTGTTTGTAGTGTATATGAGAGGATCTCCACGATATTCATGGCCATATCTTTCCATTCCATTTCCACCAACTTTTTGAAGCCCTCTCTTCCCCATATTGTTCTTTTATTTAGAGTCACATTTTCTTATTTAGTCCTATTAGGAAGAGATTGCAAAAGAGTTTATTTGGTCCCAACTGCTGATTACAATAGAAAGGCTAGTAAATTATATGTGCTAGGCCAGTTCTTCTCAAAATTCAATGTGCCTATGAATCATTTGCGGTCTTGTTTAAAAACAAGATTCATTTTAATAAGTGTGGGTGGGGCATGGGATTCTGCACATCTAACAAGCTGTCAAGTGGTAGTGATACTTCTGGTTTGCAGGCCGCACCATGAATAGCAAGGCTCCTCTGTGTTCTGTATTTCTAAGCACAGAGCTTCAGGCTTCTGTGGCTTTATGACCACTGGTGGATATCAGAATCTTCTATGGAGCTTTGTTTGACAAGTATCTGGACTCTGCTCTAAACCTACTAAGTCAGATTCTCTTAGGCTATGGCTAAGGATGTATGCGGGGACTAGAAAAATAGAATTAAAAGATTTGTTTTGGTACAAAAGGCTTTTTGAAATCCATGCATTGTTTTTTTCCATAATACTCATTTCCATGAACTTTTTGAAGACACTTTCTGTATCTTGAGAAGGTTCTATGAGTGATTTTGATAACCATGGATTGGGAGATCTACTGCTTAGAGCAGTTCTCTGTGAAAGATGTTAGTAACCTTTACAACACAAACCTACCCACTGACTTTAGTCACCTCTCCTGGTTACATTGTGAATTAAACCTATCTTTTATACAGATGAAGTATGAGTGAGGGTCTCCAGAGAAACGACTGCAGATTAGGTATATGTTTATGAAGAATTCACTCATCCATTATGAAGGCTGAGAAGTCTCATGATCTGCATTTACAAGCTGGACATCCTGGAAAGCCAGTGGTGTAATTCAGGCTGAATTCAGAGGCCTGAGAACCAAGTGATGCTAATCCCACTCCAAGAGAAGGGGATGAGATGAAATGTGAGGCAGGAAAAGAAGGGTGACTTTCTCTTTCCTCCACCTTTTTTCCTATTCCGATGTCAAATGTCAATGGATTGGATGATGTCCACACACTTTTTTTTATTTTTTTTTTTGGCAATCTGCTTAACTCAGATTACTGATTCAGATGCTAGCCTGCACTGTATCTTGGCCTCCTATTTGGGTGGCAGAAATGCAAGCACTTGGACTATCATCCAGTGGTTCCCAGGTAAATTAGCAGGAAGCTGGAACAGAAGGGCAGAGCAGTCAGGACTCGAACTGGCACTCCAATTTGGGATGCAAGAAAATAAATTTTGCAGTGTTGGGATGCTGGAGGATGCAGTAATTCATACATACATACATGCTATACACCCAAAAGGAGGAATCCTTTAATTTTCAGTGTATACTGCCACTCCTTATACAGGAATGAGTCTTATATATGGTCATATAAATACTCTGAGATCTTTTGTGCATGATGTAAATAATGGATTTTCAAGTTTATTTTTCTATGTCATTTAAAAAAACCTATTTGGTCACCATGAATATATGCATATTAGCTTGTTTCTTTTAACTTTATGAGTATATGTTTATGTTCACTTTGAATGTTAAAAGTATAACTTACAGTGACAATAATATAATTTCTGCTTATTCCTCCTCTGTGTTAACACCTAAAGTTTAAAAAATGCTGGCTTGGCTGTGGCAAATTCATATGAAAGAGGTCTACCTCTATTTTTTTTGTACTCAGTTTTTTAGGATCAGATTTTCACTAGGTATTTGGACTTCGCTGTATTGCCAATTTTCAAAAGAAATTACATAGAAGGTTAGTCTTAACTCTTAAGGTTACAGCTTAACAACAGTGGGGTCAAAATTAGAATTTAGCGTCCATATTTCTGAAATTTTACTAGTTTCCTTGAGTCATGCTGATAGAAGGTGAGCAGAAGAGTCTTTGAGGCACATATTTTGTTCACTTTTAGATTACTAATTTTGAAGAATAATGCTAATTCTTTTTAATCTTGAGATTTGTTGAAATAGTTATATTTGTTTATTCTACTTTGTTAAATAGAACAGATTGAGAAACACTGCAATCCCTGCTATTTTACGAATAGCATTTCTCAAGTATTTGTAGTGCATTAAAGAATACAGTCCGTGGATGTAAGAATATTGAAATGAAATATTTTTTCCTATATAAGAATGATGATCTTTTAAAGGTCAATTTTTTAAAAGATTTTTAAAAAAATTTATTTATTTTTGCCTAATTTATGCCACATCTTTTTTAACTGAGCAGAAAGTCTCTTACTTTGTCATGAAATCTACAAATTTAGTATCACTACATTATTTTTTTAAATCAGTCTTACTAAAAGCTTGATGTTAAGTGTAGGCTCTGTTCCAAGATGTGGACTGATCATATTGCTCCAGTGTCAGGCGCCTTCTGTACACCGTGGACGGCTCTGCCATCAGCAGGTAACAGTTCCTCTTTACCTAATGAACTGAATGTCTTGTGCTTGCAGGAGACATTCTTGGTCCATCCATCAGTGGCTTAGCCTCACTGATTCAGATGCCTTCTGGCTGTGGTGAACAGAACATGATAAATTTTGCTCCAAATATTTATGTTTTGGATTATCTAATGAAAAAGAGACAACTGACAGATAATTTAAGAGAAAAAGCCCTTGCCTTCATGAGACAAGGTAAGATTTCAGAAGCATACTTTTATTTAAGAAAAGGTTTTTTTTTTTTGTGTGTGTGTGTGTGTGTGTGTTTTAGCCAGCATTTACTTTAGACTATTGTATTTCAAAGTGGATGGATTTTGTCTCTTTGTCTTTGGTATGTGGTGGAGGGACATGCTGGTGTTGAAATGTTCAGGGAGGTGCGAACAATGGGAAGCTGGTACCATTCTTCCTTCAGCCAACTATTTGCTTATGCTCCTATGATGCTTTTTAACAATGGCTTACGGAGTCAGTTTCTAGAAGCATCTGAAATGTAAAACTCTTTAAAAATCTGAATCAGTTAGCATTCATTTATTCATTACACATTGCTGGAGGATCTCTTTAGTGCCAGGATCAGTTCTAGTGGTGAGGAACCAGGGGACGTCAGAGCCTTTCCTCTTTTAAGTAATTCACTGTCTGGCGGAGGAGACAGAATTGTGTGGCAGAGAACTGCTGGGTACAGTTAAAATGCCAAGCAGATGGGGATTAGGAGAGAGATGATTGTATGAAGTGATGAGTGTCTTCTGACTCCGTGGGAGGTGGAAATTGTTCCTAGGCACCAGATGTGTAGCATTGACTGCTGGCTCATAACAATGGCTCACATGAGTTGTGTGCTTGCTACGTGGCTGGCAATGTTCTGAGCACTTTACATGTCATATCTCACTTAATGCTGACCGTGATTATCAGCCTGATCCTGTTTTTAATGATGAGGGAGCTGAGGCACAGAAAAATTAACTAACTTGCTCAGGATCATATAGCATGTAAGTGGCAGAGCTGGGATCTGGTTTTGATGTCTGACCCCAAGTCCAAGCTCTCCACATCCACACCTGGGAGAAAATGAAAGAATTATTAGACTTTTTTTCTTTTTTAAATAATGTACGTTTGATTTCCCAAAATACTCCAAAAGCCAGTTCAGAGTTACAGTCTGAGTTTTGCATTTCCTTATTAGTAGACCCCTAGCAAGCACTCTCTGTGGCTGAGTTTTTCTCTCTGTATGATTTGTATGATATGTGCTGTTCATCAAATTTATGGGGATTTAGACTGGATATAAAATGATTAGAAAATTCTTATTCAGTATAACATAAGAAAAATATAGTTAAACATGACTCAACTCCTAAGTTATTATTTTTTTTTAATTATTAGTGAGTTAAGTGAAAAGTAGAGGCAGGCTCTTAGCTGTTTTGTTAATTTTTCCATAGAAGAACTAAAAGCTTGGTAACACCCCTTTTTAATGTGAGTCTGTCTTCCAGATTTTCTCATTGTATAGAGACCTGTTTAATTCTGAACCAAGTTCCATGTACTATTAGTAAGAGCAGTTAGCATTGTTTAGAAGCTTTCCATATGTTTCATTTAACCCTCACAAAAACCCTAGAAGGTAAGATTGCTGTTATTGTTTCCATTTTATAGATGAGGACATGGAGGCACAGGAAGGCTAAGTAATTTACCGGTGGTTATCACAGGTGGTCAGGCTCTGAAATCCATGTTCTTCCTCAGAACACTATGGGGGTGGTTCTAGCTGGCAATGTTCTTGGGCTGTTAGATGCAATAACAGGTGTAGAGGACCAGGGTTTGGACCAGGATGCTTACCAACATGCAAAAAGTCTTAATGGGGCTTCTGGGAAAATCACAGGGAGAAACCTGGAGTCTTGTTGGGAAGGAAACACTGTAGATTAGAATCTGCAGAGTTAGACATTGTGAGTGGTAAGCTGGAGACAGTGTCCAGAGACTGGGGTGGGGTGGGGTGGCATAGTCAAAGGCCGTATGGGAGTCAGGCCTAATATCAGGGCCATTGTAGGGCATGGAAGGACATTCCAAAGGAGACCAGGATCTGGAATCAGGGCTAAGGGGACCTGCTCTGATGTGGGAAGGAGACTATGGTATAGTTTTCCTTGAATTAGGACTAGGCAGCCACTTTGGTTGTTCCTCAAATCCAGCAGGTGGTTAGGGCCTCCTGGAGATTCTCAACAATCCAGCAGTTGGTATTTTCCATATAGAGTTGCCCGATTAAAATGATCACTGTTTATATATATGTTTGTGGATTGGCCATATTTTTAATGTGTATATACACAAGAACTACTTTTCTCAATTTCTGTTATAATTAAGTTTAGGACATGATACTAGGTGCTCTCAGTGTTGTAGCCTGTGCTAGGCTACAAACAAATGAAGGGGCAGCATTGTGGCACTTTTGCAATACTGGCATCCCATATGGATGCTGGTTCAAGTTGTGGCTGCTCCATTTTAGATCCAGGTACCTGCTAAGGTGCCTGGGAAAGTAGTAGAAGATGGCCCAAGTGCTTGGGCTCTGTACTCATGTTGGGGGGTCCTAGAAGCTTTGATCTGGCTCAGTCCTAGATGTTGTGGCAATTTGAGGAGTGAACCAGGCGATGGAAAATACCTCTCTCTCTCTCCCTTCCTCCTTCCCCACCCCTGTAACTCTGCCTTTTAAATAAATAAACAAAATCTTAAAAAAAAATGAGGGGGGGGGCTTGCACTGTGGCATAGCAGGTAAAGTCATTTCGTGTAATGCTAGCCACCCATATGGGTGCTGGTTTGAGTCCTGGCGGCTCCACTTCTGATCTAGCTCTCTGCTATGGTCTGGGAAAGCAGTAGAAGATACCCCAAGTCCTTGGACCCGTGCACCCACGTGGGAGACCTGGAAGAGGCTCCTGGCTTCTGGTTTCAGAGCTGCCCAGCTCTAGCTGTTGAGGCTATTTGGGGAGTAAACCCGTGGATGGAAGAACTCTCTCTCTCTCTCTGCCTTTGCCTTTCAAATAAATAAATAAATCTTAAAAAAAAAAAAATGAGGTCTTTACATGTGAGTATAATGCTTCTTTTTAAGATGAGTAAAAAAAAAGTTTGATCTTACCATAATTTAACTTCTCACCTTTTGAAAACAAGATTCTGATTTATATTTCAGATTTAGTTTGGTTTCAAGTAGAAGATACATAGAAATTATATCAGCATTTTATAATTTAGTATATATTCTTTGCTATAGTTAGTAAGATAATTTGAAATATTTTAGAAAATACCACGTAATTCCACATTTATATATGCTTTAGGAACTGCAGCTTTGGCTAATCAAAATTAATGCTTTAAAAGCACAGAATAAATAAGTCAAGCCATTTGAGGAATGATAACTTATCTTTTAAACATCATTTAAGCTTGGATCCTAGATTTTCTGCTCTGGGTCAGCAGAGGTCCTACAACATGAATGCTCCAAATCCTCGCTTCTGTTCTTTTCGGAAAGCAGTGCTGGTTCCTCAAGCCAGGCCTGGGCAGGTGGCTGTCAAATTGTAGCTTTTCGGGCCTGCGCCGCGGCTCACTAAGCTAATCCTCTGCCTGTGGCGCTGGCACCCCGGTTGGGGCGCCGGATTCTGTCCCAGTTGCTTCTCTTCCAGTCCAGCTCTCTGCTGTGGCCCGGGAGTACAGTGGAGGATGGCTCAGGTCCTTGGGCCCTGCACCCGCATGGGAGACCAGGAGGAAGCACCTGGCTTCTGGCTTCGGATCAGCGCAATGCGCTGGCCGTAGCGGCCAATTGGAGGATGAACTAACGGAAGGAAGACTTTTCTCTCTGTTTCTCTCTCTCTCTTACTAACTCTGCCTGTCCAAAAAAAAAAAAAAAAAGTAGCTTTTCAAAGCTGCCTGCAGGGTGTTTACTAATTGCTTGGGAGCCTTCCTTACTTTGGTTGGTAATTAAAAGTGTTGAGAGGCCTGAGGGCAAAAAAAAAAAAAAAAAAGGCACTGATCTCTAAACGCTATATAGTCTTGCAAACTGTTGAGAGTGAGCACTAAGTGCTGTAAAGTCATTGAGTCTGGCCAGAGGTACAGCCCCACTTTGCAGACAGTGCTTAGGAACTTGGACTCTTACCTTGGCTACTTTCCTCTATCTCTTCTGCAAGACAATGATAGGGGCTGGTGTTGTGGTGCAGTGGGTTAAGCTGTCAACTGAGACACTGGCATCCCATGTGAGCCCAGGTTTGAGCCCCAGTTGCCCCTCCTCTTCCTCCTCTTCTGCTGCTTCTCCTGTTTCTCCTACTTCTCCTCCTCCTCTTCTTTTTTGCCTTTATTTTTTATTTGAACAGATTATTTTTATTTTTATATTGTATGAATGTAACAATAAACTATTTCTAGTGATTTATGGATCCATTGTTCAGTTGTGGAAACACTCCTAAGTATACTTTTGTGAATGTATTATTCTCAGGAGATTTACAGTACAGTGTCTCTTCAGGTCAGATACCCAATTTAAGCATTTTACCAGCTTTCCTCTTATTTGACTGTTGGAAAATAATTCAACAAACAATGAGTGGCTATCATGAAGTTACTAATCTTGACCCTGAATAGGGAAAATTATTCTGGATTAGTGTTCATAAGAGACAGATGGGGGGCAGGTATTGTGGCTCAGGGGGTTAAGCCACTGCTTGGATGCTTATATCCCATATCGAAGTGTCACCTTGAGTCCTGGTGGCTCGGTCTCCTGGCCACTTCTCACTGGTGCATCCTGGAAGGCAGCAAATGATGGCCCAAGCACTTAGATTCCTGCCACCTATCTGGGATGATTGCTCCTCTTCTGATCCAGCTTCCTGCAAATGTGCCTGTGAGGGCAGTGGAAGATAGCCCAAGTACTTGGAACCCTGCCACCTACATGAGAGATCCAGATGGAGGTCCAGGCTCCTGGTTGGCCTGGCCCAGCTCCAATCATTGCAGCCACTTGGGGAGTGAGCCAGTGGATGGAAGATCCCCAACTCTACCTTTCAAATAAATAAATCAATCTTTCTGTTTTGTTTTAAAGGTGGGCAAATCAAGTTCCTACTTGGATTTGTGGATTAAATGGGATATTTAAGCACTTTAACACATAGTAGGTTGTGGGGAGCAACTGGGAGCAACTCGGACTAGACTAAGTTACTCGAATTAAGACTTATTCTATGCATCTGCTTTCCCACAATATGGCGCTGAGAAGGGAGAAACAGCTTCTACACAGCTGCCTCCAGTTCAACCAATAAACTGTAGGACCTGCTCCTGATTGGAGGAGAGCAGCGTACTCGGCGTGTGGGTAGCAGAGTTGGGATTGGTGGAAGAGGACTATAAAGGAGGAGAGAGACAACATGCACCAGGAACATCTAAGAGGAACACCTGTGCAGCCCCCGAGAGAGCCGGCCGGCGGTGTGCCGCTCCCCCGCGGAAGTGGGGAAAGTGGCAGGGGGAACTGCCCTTCCACGGAGGTGGAAGGGTCGGTAGCCAACCCGGGAAGAACCAGCAGCTAACCCGGGAAGGGCTGAGCAGACGAAAGAACAATGCAGGGTCCTGTGTCGTTCCTCCACGAAGAGGGGGAGCGACAGTAGGTATCCAGTAAATATATAACTATAATAGAGTCGGTTGCCTCTACCTAGGAGTTAAGGTTTGAGTTCAGCAAGCAAATTCTGCTTTTTCTACTTCTACAAGCGAATGTGAAATTCTTCTACTTCTATTCAATCCCCCTTCCATTCAAACAGCCTCATTTTCCACCCAGCCTATGCCGTCAGCTTCCTGAGTAGCTGTCTGCTTCTTTGTCCCTACCCTTCCATACATTTGACATGTATTATAAAAGGAATCTTTTTTTTTTTTTTTTTGACAGGCAGAGTGGACAGTGAGAGAGAGAGAGAGAAAGGTCTTCCTTTTCTGTTGGTTCACCCCCCAACGTCTGGCGCTGCGGCCGGCGCACTGCGCTGATCCGAAGCCAGGAGCCAGGTGCTTCTCCTGGTCTCCCATGGGGTGCAGGGCTCAAGCACTTGGGCCATCCTCCACTGCCTTCCTGGGCCACAGTAGAGAGCTAGACTGGAAGAGGAGCAACTGGGACAGAATCTGGCGCCCCGACCGGGACTAGTGTGCTGGCGCTGCAGGCGTAGGATTAGCCTATTGAGCCGAGGCGCTGGCCATAAAAGGAATCTTTTGAAAATGTCAAGATCATGTCACTTCCTTTCCTTAGAATCCCCCAGTGGGCTCCCAGCCTCTGCCTACAAGGTTCTGAGTGACCCGATTTTGACCCCTCATCTTTCGCTCCATCTGAAGTCACTCTCTGGGCTTCCTTTTTGACTGTGTCTCCTAATGTGGAGAATGGACCTGAAAGATCTGAAGTGCTTTCATAGTGTAGAGGTTGTACACAATACAGATTCTACCTGTCTTTGGCACCTTCTGATTGGCAAGGAAATGAGACCTCATGGTTCCAAGGTGTTGCCCTTTGAGCTGAGGAAGTGGTTCATGAAAGTCCGTACAACGGAGCTCCCGGTGCATCATCTCACACGTTGAATTAAATGACGTTTCAAAGGAGTGGACTGAGGTTTGTTGGTATAAGGCTTTGGTTATGAAATCAGTGTGTCATTTCAGAGACTGTTTTTTCTTTTGCCACCACTTTTGCCAAAATCCTTTAAATATACCGTAATTGTTTTTATTTTTGAAGAAATTAAGTGGCTTTGGTGTGAGTCATAGTTGTATTATTTAAATGTCGTTTACGAACAGCGCATTGTTTTACTTAAATCATGCTTGGCCCAGGAACCCTGTAACCTAACCCATTGTTCTTTTGGTCAAAACAACAGCTACAAATTGAACGAAGTGTTTTGCTGTCAAAAAGAAAAGTTGAACCATAAAATGAAAACTGTTTTTGATCAAGACTGGAAATAAGGTTTAAACCACTTGTTTTCCTCAAATATTTAAATCATAGTGCCTGCAGTTCAATTTTTCAAGTGAGACTTGGACCTACTCTCTGGTTGAAAACATACATTTTCTTTATGCAGTGGAAACAAGGACAAAGTGAGCTTCAGGATTCTGCATCCTGGTCATCCCGCCTATGGCAATCATGAAAAATCTAAAAATCTGTAAGGTTTCCACTTTCCATCCCATGTTTTAGAAAGTAAGGAAGCTGGCGGTGGTTGCCTTTCTCTTAGAACACAGAATGTTTTTTATCAGGTTTTCTTTTTCTTTTTAAACTATTTATAATTTTCACCAGAGCAAGTGCTTTATATAGTCACATGGAGCTAATTTGACTTCTATTACTTACATATAATTTTGACACTTGAGGCATATTAAGTCAGATTATACTCAGAATATTACTTTTCAGTGTGTTTCTGTGAACAATGCTTTCACCTTTATTATGATAAATCCTGACAATTCTACACTCATTGTTATTTCAAAGAAAGCTCACGACCCGGGAGACAGTGTTTCCTTTTGCAGCCCTTTGTCAATGGAAGTGGTTCTGGGTTGTTGCCCCACAGCCTCTGGACTTCTGTACTTCAGTTTTCAGAATTCTGATTATGCTATTATTTTCCAAACTCAAGAGCTATTCATAAAACTTTTAAAGATGATTCTTTCATTTCTTCATTAACTTTTGGAGAAAGTAACTTTTTGCCTTTCTCAACAATCATGGTGAAAGTTTCCAACTTAGATGACTGCACTGGAACACTGAATTCTTGTATTAACAACAGACATTATACTTGGGTCAACAGGGTCCTTTTCTGTTTATGGAGTGGAAACTAGGCTTGATATGCTGGGATGTCTGAAGGACGAACAGCTGAGGGTTCCACAGTGATGCCTGGCAGGTATACCATGGAGAAGCACACCTCAAAGGAGACTCCCACAGGGAGAGCTCTCATTCCCTCCTTAATTTTTCCATGGAGCACAAATGGAGGTTTGGATTCTCAGTTTTATCAAAACTGGCTCAAGAGGTTCACTCCACAACTGGAGATTATATATGACTTTTCTTTTCCGCTGGGCTGGCTGCCTCTAGTGGAAGAATGGTGCTAGTTGTTGATGTTAATGGGGAATGTTGGAGGTCAGCCACCTGAGGGGTAATTTCCATAAGCACTGATCTCATCTCCATGATCTCATCTCTGACCCATTTCACGAACTCTCAGACTGGGAGCTGCAGATGTTGGTGTGATGTGGGGTCAGAGGCACATGGTCTTCTCCTTGATATTGGTCCTCCTGTGGTGAAGGAAGACCCCAGACATTGCTTTTTTATTCTCCCTGCTCCTCTCCTCTCTTCCCCTCTCCTTGCCTTGCCTGGCTTCTCCTCATTTCTCCTCTCCTCTCCCCTCCCCTCCCTTCTCTCTTCTCCTCTCCTCTGTAAGATTAAGTGCACACTTAAACTTTGATTATTGGTGAATTTTGTTCTGAATTGAAAATGGAGAGAGAATGTCTTGAACTCTTCTGCTAATTTCCTCTGTGAATATTAAAAAATTATTCTTCTCCGTGATCTCTGACAACCTCTGAAAAATGAAGATATTATATGCTGTATTTTTTCAAGGTTATATAAAAACTAAAATATGATAACATGGACTGGGGCAGTTTAATAATTATTCTGTCTTATTTTTTCCAATGCAGTTTATTTTTGAATATGTAGAACACTAACATGCTTCCAATGGTCAAACTTATTGATTGTGGAAAGCATATTCAAAGGAATGAGTCTACCTCTTTTTTTTCCTTATAACAAAGGAAAATCTCTTGTAAATGACCTGCTTCATTATTTTTTAGTTTACCTTTTCTTTCTCTGCAGAAATAAGCATGTCCATGTATGTTTTCTTATTTCCCCCAGTTCTTATATAGCATAGTGTAGTATCTGTGGGCTACCTTGGGCTTTGCCCTTTGCACTCAACAGTCTTTCCAGGAAGTTGTCCTGCATCAGTTCACAGAGCCATTCTTCGTTCTTCTTTCAAGCTGTGTACTACTCCGTTGTACTGAGTTTAATCTCCAAATTTTGGATATTTAAGCCATTTCTGACATTTTACAATCACAAGTAATATGACAACGAATCATTTTCTCTCTATATTTTTGTGTTGTTGGAGGTGTTTCTTCAGGGTAGATTCCTGGAGGGGCATTATTGAGTCAAAGGGTGAAGACAGTTTCTGCCGCTGTAATTGTACCATTCTGAATTTCCTGGTTTCCTTACAGCTCGCCCTACAGAGGGAGGGGTCAATCTTTGAATCTTTGCTAATCCGATGTGTAGGAAACTGCATCTTTAATTTTAATTTCTCCTATTATAAAGTTTAACATTTTTTCATACATTGTAATCCAACTTTATATGTGTATCTTTGTTTTTGTGATTTTTGTGTTATTTCAGTTTTTTTCTACATAATTAAAAAAAACTATCCCTTTAATTAAAAAAAGTTTATTCTTACTTACTTGGAAGGCAGAGTTACAGAGAGAGACAGAGTGGGAAATATAGAAATATCTTTCATCTGCTGGTTCACTCTCCAAATGGCTACAATGGCTGGGGCTGGGCCAGGCCGGAGCCAGGAGCCCATATGGGAATGCTGGCATTGTAGGCAGTGGCTTTACCGGCTCTTCACAATGCTGGTACCCCCTAAATTTTTAAAAAGATTTTTTTTTAACTTTTATTTAATGAATATAAATTTCCAAAGTACAGCTTGTGGATTACAATGGCTAAAAAGATTTATTTATTTATTTATTTGAAAGGCAGAGAATTACAGAAGAGAGAAGGAGGGACAGAGAGAAAGAGAGAGAGAGATAGACACAAACAGATCTTCCATTTGCTGGTTTATTCTTCAAATGGCTGCAATGGCAAGGGCTGGGCCAGGCTGGAGCCAAGTCTCCTGCATGAGTGCAGAGGTCCAAGTACTTGAGCCATTTTCTACTGCTTTCCTAGGCACATTAGCAGAGAGCTGGCTGGGAAGTGGAGCTGGTGTCCCAGATGGTAGCTTAACCCATTGTACCACAACACTGGCCCCATATCATCCTAAATTTAAAGAAGTTCTTTATATGTGTATATATTAATATGTAAACATGCAAACAACATTTATATATTGTTATTATTGCTATGTATGTGTACATCTTAGACATACTTTGTTATTTAACAGCTTACTGTATTTTGCTGAAGCAAAGTTTGAAACTTTTTGAATTGTGACACTTATCAATTTTAAATTCTGCTAAATTTATAATCTGATCCTTCGAGAGCCTTGCTCTACACCCATGCTAGAGAGTAATGCCTAGTATTTACAGAGAGCTTTCCATCCAAAAGTTGTTTTAAAAGGGTTTTTCATATTTTATCATGTTTAATCGTTGAAAGGGCTCTGTGAATTACCATAAGACAGTGACTTTGGAGCCAGGTAATTCCCAGGTCCACTACCTACCAGTTATGTGACTTTGCTCATGGTGTTCATATCCTCTGAGCTGTGGTCTCACGATCCTGTAGAAGGGGACACTGATGGCATCAAGGCCATACGGTGGCTGTGAAAATCACCTGAGTTCATACCATCAAAGAGCTTTAGAGTCCTAACACCTGGCCAGTGTTGAGCAAGGGCTGGCTGTTTAATTACTGTACCATGATATTTTCATTTCTAAATATAAAGACACAATTGAATGTTCCCTTCTTCAAATTAAGCCAAATTCTGTCATCACTTTAAATATTTATATTCCTTTTATCATAGTCTTAAATATCACCAAGAAAAATATTTTGTTATTTAAACATTTTGTCTTTTTTTAAATAAGATTTTATTTTTATTTATTTGAAAGAGTTATAGAGAGAGGTAGAGACAGAGAGAGAGGTCTTCCACTTGCTGGTTCACTCCCCAGATGGCTGCAATGGCCAGAGTTGTGCTGATCCAAAGCCAGGAGCCAGGAGCCTTCTCTGGGTCCCCTAGGTGGGCACACGGGCCCAAGGACTTGGGCCATCTTCTACTGCTATCTGAGGCCATAGCAGAGAGCTGGATTGGAAGAGGATCAGCTGGGACTAGAACCGGCATCCATATGGGATGCAGGTGCTTCAGGCCAGGGTTTTAACCTGCTGCTCCATAGAGCTGGCCCCAACATTTTGTCTTCTTATAATCAGATACTCAGATCTAGGGATTCTCATTGAAAGGCTCAAGGATAAAGTTTGGGACTTAATGGCAAGAGTAGACTAATTTTAAACCATGCATGCTCATGTGTTATTTGTCAAGTATAAATAACTACTTATGGTCATTGATGCTTCTAAACTATAGCATTCATAAATTAAAATTTATTACTCAAGTTTACTAGGGATTGAATTCAACATTTTAATGAGTATGGTTTCCAGACTACCCTGGCCATGCTGCAAAGCTCTTACTGTGCACCCTCACCTCCTAAGGTGGAATTCTTTAATTTTCAGGAAGGATTCTTGATTATAGGAGGATCATTGGTAATGCCTTGAGCTGGAAATGTTCCTGCTTATACCTTTAAAAAATGATGCATTATTGCTATTTTAACTTCATTTTTAGCAAGTCAGCTGATTGTGGGGTGTTTGGTGAATCCTATAGTGTTTGGTCTATGATTTCTTATTCACTTGTATGAAACTTGTATGTACTGCTTTGCAAATATGAAACAACTGCCTTTTAATTGCAATCATTTGTTTGTAAACACTTATTTGAAAATATGAAACATCTGCTTTGATCAAAGCAGATCCATCAGTCTTAACCCCCTCCTAACATAACCTCTGTGGTGATGCTTTATCACCACCATCAAGCCTTTTTTTTTTTTAAGTGCAAACTTGGAATTGGTAGGCAAACCCATTGTTGATTTACTTCAGTTGACCATGGCCACATAAATAAGAGCCATTGTCTTAGGTTATTTAGCATTTCTCTCTCTTGCTGGTATAAGAATAGAAAGTATTTTTACCTTCTGTTTTTTCCTTAAGCTTTAATTATGATGCTAGATAGTATTTTTCTTAGGGAGCAAAGAATTTTAACACAGAAACCATTGTGGTGAAAATTAGAGTTAAATAAAACTGTAGTTTCAATTTTCATGCTCTTTTTTTTTTTTAAAGATTTCTATTTATTTATTTGAGAGGTAGAGTTACAGACAGTGAGAGGGAGAGACAGAGAGAGAGAGAGAGTGGTCTTCCTTCTGTTGATTCACTCCCCAGTTGGCCTCAGTGGCTGGAGCTGAACCAATCCGAAGCCAGGAGCTTCTTCCTGGTCTCCCACGTGGGTGCAGGGGCCCAAGGACTTGGGCTGTCTTCCACTGCTTTTCCAGGCCACAGCAGAAAGCTGGATTGGAAGAGAAGACAGGACTAGAACTGGTGCCCATATGGGATGCTGGTGCTGCAAGCGGAGGATCAACCTACTGCACCATGGCACCAGCCCCTCAATTTTCTTGCTCTTAAATGGATGTGTCTTCCATGCTATAGTATGCTGCTTTTTTTTTTTTTAAGATTTATTTATTTATTCGAGAGACTGATTACAGACAGAGAGGGAGAGAGAGGGTTTTCCATATGCTGATTCACTCCCCAAATGGCTGTAATGGCTGGAGCTGGGCAGATCCAAAGCCAGGAGCCAGGAGTTTCCTCTGGGTCTCCCATATGGGTGCAGGGGCCAAACTTTTGGGCCATCTTCCACTGCTTTCCCAGGCCATAAACTGTGAGCTGGATTGGAAGTGGAGTAGTCGGGACTTGAACTGGCGCCCATAAAGGATGCCGGCGCCTCAGGTGGAGGGTTGACCTACTATACCACAGCGCTGGTCCTATCATACTCTTTTTAAGTTTAATTGAAGTAAACATTTTGTATCATTGTTTCTATTTTATGCATTTTGCTTGAAAAGTCTTGGTATTGGGACTAGCAATTAAGCCTCTGTTTGCGATGCTGGCATCCTGTTTTGGAGCACCAGTTCATGTTCAGATGCTCCACTTCTGATCTAGCTTCCTGCTAATGTGCCTGGGAAAGCAGTGGAGGATGGTCAAAGTAGTTAGGCCCCTGCCACTTTTGTGGGAGAACCAGATGGAGTTCTAGGCTCCTGGCTTTGGCCTTGCCCAGCTCTGGCCATTGTGGCTATCTGGGGAGTGAGCCAATGGAGGGAAGATTTTCTCTATGTCACTCTGCCTTTCAAAAATAAATGAATTTGGGCTGGCGCTGTGACGTAGTGGGTAAAGCCACTGCCTGTAGTGCCGGCATCCCATATGGGCACTGTTTTGCATCCCGCTGCTCCACTTCCCATTCAGGTCTCTGTTATGGCCTGGGAAAGCAGTAGCAGATGGCCCAAGTCCTTGGGCCCCTGTCCCCACATGGGAGACCCAGAAGAAGCTCCTGGGTCCTGGCTTTGGATCGGCGAAGCTCCTGCCTTTGCAGCCAATTGGGGAGTGAACCAGTGGATGGAAGACCTCTCTCTCTCTCTCTCTCTCTCTCTCTCTGCCTCTCCTTCTCTCTGTGTGTAACTCTGACTTTCAAATAAACAAATCTTTAAAAAAATTTTAAAAATTAAATCTTTTTAAAAAATGTCCTGATATTTTAAATTTCTTACAGTACCTAATATACAAAATAGCATTAGATATTTATTTGGTATCTTCTTTCTCCTTCTCTACCCATTATTTCTCAATATAAGTCATGTTTAGAAATTTTCATTTATGGGAAATTAATTGATTAATTACATTAAATATCTGTCTGTTTTTGTGTCTTCAGGTTACCAGAGAGAACTTCTCTACCAAAGAGAAGATGGCTCTTTTAGTGCTTTTGGGAATGTTGATCCTTCTGGGAGCACTTGGTAAGTTTTATTGCTATGAACCATGTCATGGAGCTGGCTCTCACTGCGTTACCCTGCCGCAAAATCAATAGGTGTATCTCTGTGTATTATAGATGTGGAGGCTGCTTTTCCAATATCATGGCTTAAGAAGAGAATATCATTTTTGCATGTTTTTGAAACAAAAAAATCAAGTATTTTTGTTTAGAAAAGATGGACAGAAATCCTCTTTTTTGTGTATGTGGGAAAAGCAGCAATAAAATAATTTGTGATGATGGAACAGTAAGAAGCAGTGGGTGATTGACATAATTCCTTCCTTAATTGACATGATTATAGTATATGTTGTGTTAATGAGGCAAACATGATTTCTTTAAGATATATATATATATATATATATATATATGTAAAAAACAGTGATGGGTGGCCGGCATTGTGATGTAGTGGGTTATACTGCCATCTATGTTGCTAGTATCCTATGTGGGTGGTGGTTTGAGTCCCAGCTTCTCCATTTCCAATCCAGGTCCCTCCTAATATGCCTGGGAAAGCAGTGAAAGGTGGCCCAAGTGCTTGGGCCCCTGCACCCGTGTGTGAGACCTGAATGAAGCTCCAGGCTCCTGGCTTTGGTCTGGCTCAGTTCCGGCAGCTGTGACCATTTGGGGAGTGAACAAGCAGTTGGAAGATTCATTCATTTTTTTTCTCTCTCTCTTCTACTCTCTCTGTAACTTTACTTTTCAAATACATAAATCTTTAAGAAAGGAATTAAGTCAAGAAAATCCAGTATTTCCTCTAGAATGGAATCTTCATGTGCAGATTTTGGAAGTCTGGTCTCTCCTCTTCCATTTAACCTTGTTTCCTGTTTCACTCAGAAGCAAACTGCCTAATTCTTAGGTTAGACTAGGTGTGCTTTCCTACCAACCACCCATTGCTCAGAAACTTAGGAATGAACTTCAGAGGCTTCTTGCTCATGATGCATTTCCACTATAGGTCAGCAGGGGGCTCTGTGGTCTTTGCTTGGGCTGCCACCAGCCCACTGTTCCAACTGGAGGCTCCCGGCTTTGCAGAGCAGGAGGAGAAGGTGGCAGTATGGAGCGCTGGCAATTAGAGGCTTCAGCCAGAGTGGTGTTAACATTTCTGTTCACTTCATCGTGAACAGAGTTGGTCCCTTGGCTATGCCGAGCTTGAAGGGAGCAGAGAAATGAATTCCTCTGTGTATCCAAAGTAAAAGAGAACTGGATATTATTGAATATTAGTAATGTTCACTGCACTAAAGCTTTGGTGTAAGACAAAACAGATGTGCTTTAGATTTCTCGTGACATGAGTCTGGATATAGATCTAAATAGATTGGAGTGTCTTATTGCTTGATGCTCTTTCCACTTCAATATAGTGTTCTGTAGCAGGGCTTGGCCAGCTTTTTCTGTAAAGGAACAGATAGCAGATACTTTAGGCATTTGGGGCCAGGTGGAGTCTCTGTTGCATAGCCTTTTGCCACCTCCCTTTTCTTCTCTTTTCTTTTTTTGAAAACCATTCTTAGGTGGTGGTGTGGTGGCATGTGGGGGTGCAGTGGTGTATTTGGCCTGAGAGCCAGATTTGGGCAAGCCAGATTTGTCCTGCAGGCTGTAGTTCGCCAACTCTTGTCTTGTAGGGGAGGAAACGTATCCATATCCCCATTTAAAGTCCAACAGTTTGGGAACCATATTCTGCTTCCGTGGCTTTAGGACCAAGCGAAGTTGTATGAAACTTTTGGTAATGCTCAGAACAATCCAAAGATGAGGAACCTTGAAAGTTTACTTAAGTCTCTGAGAGTGTCAGATTCTCAATCGATGAAATAATGAGCTGGACCAGCTGATTTCTGGGTGTTTTCTCACACTGATGATTTCTGAGTTGACCTGGGAACCAGGAGCACCTGTCGGGCAGGTTGTTCTCGCTGTCTCTCTGCTGTTTTTGTTGCTTGTTTTCCTTCTTCAGTGATCCTCCCTTTGGTGAATCTTCTGCTGAGGGAGAAAATTGTTAATGTTTTGCTTGTTCAGTGTTATTTGGAAGATTTTATAAAGCATATTTTCTGTAAATTTTTCCTCCTTTTCACCAAGGTTGTCAGCTTTTGTTTTAAGATGTTTTCTCGAAGCTGATCCATATATAGATATCGATCAGAATGTGTTACACAGAACATATACTTGGCTCAAAGGACATCAGACACGCAACGGTGAATTTTGGGAGCCAGGAAGAGTGATCCATAGTGAGCTTCAAGGTGGCAATAACAGTCCTGTGACACTCACAGCCTACATTGTGACTTCTCTCCTGGGATATAAAAAATATCAGGTACTTAATCTTTAATTTAACAAATGACAAGTGAAACCCAAGGAAGGTAGTTCTCAATGGGTGAAATACATGTCTGAGAACTTAGAGTTTTGCAGTAATGCATTGCATTTGAAATCTGAATTTGGGCATAAAAATATTAACCCGGAGAATAACTAAGGAAATTAAAAAAAATGCTTTCTAATACGTGTATTGTGCTTGCTATTGGTAAAGTAAGCCAATCCATATTTTTTGTGGGAAAAGTTCATTTCTCAGGGGAAAGATAATTCTTTAGTGTTTGGGAATGTGTAACAAGTGTAGGTTGTGAAGGATTTTTTATTTCTAAAATGTTATGGAACAAGCCGGCGCCGTGGCTCAATAGGCTAATCCTCCACCTTGCGGCGCCGGCACACCGGGTTCTAGTCCCGGTTGGGGCGCCGGATTCTGTCCCGGTTGCCCCTCTTCCAGGCCAGCTCTCTGCTATGGCCAGGGAGTGCAGTGGAGGATGGCCCAGGTGCTTGGGCCCTGCACCCCATGGGAGACCAGGAAAAGCACCTGGCTCCTGGCTCCTGCCAGGATCAGCGCGGTGCGCCGGCTGCAGCGGCGGCCATTGGAGGGTGAACCAACGGCAAAAGGAAGACCTTTCTCTCTGTCTCTCTCTCTCACTGTCCACTCTGCCTGTCAAAAAAAAAAAAAAAAAAAAAAGTTATGGAACAAGTACAGTGTCTGCTAGTGCAGTGCAAAGTGCACCCACTCCCTGAAAAGTATACTAAGCAGACTTGGATGCCTGGATGGGAATGAGTGTATGTGGAAAGTTATGCTAATGAGCTTAATTTGACTCCAGGACTGTCCTGGTGATTGATGCCTTTACTGGTAATTGCTGATTGCATTTCACAAAATCAGCATAAAATTCTGTTGCTTAAGCTCCTACTGTTTTCCTAGCCAGGTAGTAGGTGTGGTGATACGCTTTTCCCTGAATTTAGAGCTTCGACATCTGAAATAAAATTTGAGAAATGTCTCTTAAACTGTATTTTCTGCTTTCATCTGGGCTTATGATTTTCAGTGGCAGAAACATTTCCAAAGCTCTACTTTTTATTTCTAATTCCTTCTAAAGAATGGCCCTTATTTATTCATAAAAACTGAAAAGCAATCTTATTTTCAAAATGCATGGCAAACCTTTAAATATCAGTGATCATTGTTTCCATTGCCTATGACAAGTTTAGGTGATTAATAGATATTAAAATTATATTTTGAGTGAATGTTTCATGGTACATTTTGCTTACATATGAG
Source organism: Oryctolagus cuniculus (assembly GCF_051225735.1). Classification (NCBI taxonomy): domain Eukaryota; kingdom Metazoa; phylum Chordata; class Mammalia; order Lagomorpha; family Leporidae; genus Oryctolagus; species Oryctolagus cuniculus. Next base: position 98,570,007 of record NC_142871.1, on the reverse strand, counting down.
GCAATGAGTTATTTTGAATGGTAAAAAATTTCGTATTTCTCTTCCTAGCCTAATATTGATGTGCAAGACTCTGTCAGCTTTTTGGAGTCACAGCTCGACAGGGAAGTTTCAGACAATTATACCCTGTCTCTCATAACCTACGCCTTGTCATCAGTGGGTAGTCCTAGAGCGAAGGAAGCTTTGAATGTGCTGACCCAGAGAGCAGAACAAGAAGGTAATTCATGGGACCCAGGTGAGGTTGGCAGACCATTATGTGTTATGAAGTATATAAATTACGTGAGGAAGTCTTGCAAACCAGGTATGAATTTGATTACATTTGCACCTTCTGAACCAGATGAACACTGAAACACAGAATGAGATCAGGGTGGGCCTGACACACCACAGTACAAGCCTCTCAAGGAGCTTTGTGTAGAATTCCAGGGCTCAAGTGGGTTCTTCTTTTAGATACGTTCTGCTATGTCAATTACCCTTTGACTCCCTGATACCACTTCTGGGTGGGGCCGTCCTGTGTTCCTTAAGGCTTTTTGTTTTGGGGAGACATGGGTTCAAATGCAGGTTCTCCAGTTTACCGAGCTTCAGTTTCCCCAGCTATCTATAAAGTGGGAAAAACATCTTTGCTGTGAGGGTTAAATTAGATAATGTACAGTGCCTGCCACTTAGCAACTGCTCAAATATATGAGCTAAAATGCTAATGAAAATGAAGGCCACTTCAAAAAAATGCTGTTGGTAAGTGGGTTATATGTATTTTTATTTTGAATGGGGACTGTTTGGACTACAACATGACAAAAAAGTATGGGTATAGTTATTACTCAAATGGTCTCTGTAATATAGTTAGGATCCAGTTTGTGTGTGTGTGTGTGTGTGTGTGTGTGTGTGAAAGAGAGAGAGAGACAGAAATAGAGAGAGAGGCAGGGGTTGTGGCAGTTGGATGGATGGACAGAAATCATTTTAGTTAATGTGAACTGATTCAAAGTTCTGTTTATTCAGCAAGGGATACCTGTAGAAAACATTTAGAGGCTTCTGAGATGTAAAATACTGTATTATTTTAGCATTAACTTAGATTGAATCCTTATTACCCAGGCCAGTGCTGAAGATTGGAAAATTATTGCACAGAGGCTGAAGTAGTCCCTGACATCCTTGTTTGCTTGAAAGTGGTTATTTCACATTCCATCTAAGTGTGATCACCATCAAACTAGTAATGCTTGAGAGAGGGGGAGTAACCCCAAGGAGGATGGTCCTCCCAGAGCAGGGTTATTGCTAGGGAAGCTGTTGAGTTGGCTTGAGTTCCTGGGTTTTTCGTTGGGGGTTTGGATTTTGAATTTTCAAATAATAGAAAGAGGAGAGGTTTCCCAGAACATCAGAGCTGGTGAATTACAGATTCCCAGAACAGGATTCTTCCCAACGTGTGCTTAACATATTTTGGGGATGGCACATATAAGTTATGTACCTTATCTTCTGGAATAGAGTGTGCTTTCCCTTTTATTTATAGCTGTTATGCCTGAGCCAAACATGTGGAGTTTCTTCTGCGAAAAATATTTGAATCAAAACATCCTTAAATATAGGCAATAGGAAAAGGATAAAAATTTATAAGTTGTAATAATTTAAAAAGAGGCTCACACAAGAACATGCTTTAATATGCGTGTCTGTGCACGTGCACATATATTTGCTCAGCATACACAAGTACATATGTAAAAATATATTTAAGCTAGTCAGGTAGAACTCTGACAGTGTAGGACTGGTTAGTGGTATAACATGCAATTTTTTTGGCGGTTGATCAGAACGTGTTACTTTTCCCTTGTAGAAGGCATGCGGTTCTGGGTGTCCTCAGTGTCTAAACTCTCTGAGTCCTGGCAGCCCCGCTCCCTGGACATCGAAGTCGCAGCCTATGCACTCCTCTCACACTTCCTGCAACATCAAGTGGCTGAGGGCATCCCAGTTATGAGGTGGCTAAGCAGGCAGAGAAATAGCCTGGGAGGTTTTGCATCTACCCAGGTGAGAAATATTTTTTTTTTAAACTATATACATACACATATGTATATATACAAATGAATATGTAGTTGCTATTTTTTCACGACTTTGTAAAATTACTTGGCAGTTTAAAAGTTTAGTAATGGGGCTGGCGTTGTGACTTAGTGGGTAAAACCACTCCCTTAGATGCCACCATACCATTTTAGTGGTGGTTTGTGTACTAGCTGCTCCAATTCTGATCCAGCTTCCTGCTTATGTGCCTGGGAAAAGCAGTTGAACATGGTCCAAGTGCATGGGCCCCTGCAACCCATTTGGGAGTCCTGGAAGGAGCTCCTGGCTCCTGGCTTCTGCCTGGCCCAGCACTGGTCTTTGTAGCCATCTGAGGTGTGAACCAGCAGATGGAAGATTTTTTTTTCTCCATCTCTCCCTCTCTTACTGTAACTCTGACTTTCAAATAAATAAATAAATCTTAAGAAAATAAAAGCTTAGCAACATATCTCAAAAATTTATGACACTAATTTAATTTTTCCTGTTAATGAGCTTCATAGCCAATACTTGCATGGAATAAGCCAGTTCCCTGTGCATAGTAGCCATTTTTCACTTGTGGTAACTGATACAAGACTAGATGCTCATTCCATTCCACAAATGATTTCTGAGCCTCTCCTGCTCTAGGACAAGAGATTAAGAAATGAGTCAGGGCATGTTGCCAGGCAAGGAGGGGGCAGAAATGTGCAGCAGGTTTCTTAACCTTGCTTAGTTTACCCTTTGGAGACCTTGATGTATACTTACATGTGTGATTGCTTTTCTCCCCTCAACAGGATACCATTGTGGCCCTGAAGGCCCTGTCTGAATTTGCAGCCCTGATGAATACAGAAAGGACCGATATCCAAGTGACTGTGATGGGGCCTAGCTCACCGAGTCCTACCAAGTTTCTCATTAAGACGCACAGCCGCCTACTCCTTCAGTCAGCAGAGGTATGGACGAGGGCAGTTATTTAATATGCTGGAATAGTGCTTCATTTTTAAATTCTGACTTCAACAGACTTGTTGTTCCCAGATCCTGGTAGGTTAAGATGAGGGGGGCAAATGGTACCCCTCCTTATTTGAAATTTCTGAGTTCAGCAAAGGTGGGATGGCTAAGAATTTTGGAAAGATTGGCCACTGTTATATAGGAAAAGGAACGAACACCCATTGAGTTGCTGTTCTTCACAGATATTGTGCTAGGTTACTTTATATTTCCTATTCCATTTGCTTCTTTTTTTCTTTTTTTTGACAGGCAGAGTGGACAGTGAGAGAGAGAGACAGAGAGAAAGGTCTTCCTTTGCCGCTGGTTCACCCTCCAATGGCCGCCGCGGCTGGCGCGCTGCGGCCTGCGCACTGCGCTGATCCGATGGCAGGAGCCAGGTACTTCTCCTGGTCTCCCATGGGGTGCAGGGCCCAAGCACTTGGGCCATCCTCCACTGCACTCCCGGGCCACAGCAGAGAGCTGGCCTGGAAGAGGGGCAACCGGGACAGAATCCGGCGCCCCAACCGGGACTAGAACCCGGTGTGCCGGCGCCGCAAGGCAAAGGATTAGCCTAGTGAGCTGCGGAGCCGGCCCCATTTGCTTCTTAAACCAACTCTAAGCTGGCGCCGCAGCTCACTTGGCTAATCCTCCGCCTATGTTGCTGGCACCTGGGTTCTAGTCCCAGTTGGGGCGCCAGATTCTATCCCGGTTGCTTCTCTTCCAGTCCAACTGTCTGCTGTGGCCCAGGAAGGCAGTGGAGGATGGCCCAATTGCTTGGCCCTGCACCCACATGGGAGACCAGGAGGAAGCACCTGGCTCCTGGCTTTGGATCTGTGCAGTGCGCTGGCCACAGCGCGCTGGCCATAGCAGCCATTTGGGGAGTAAACCAACAGAAGGAAGACCTTTCTCTCTGTCTCTCTCTCTCTCTCTCACTAACTGCCTGTCAAACAAACAAACAAACAAACAACAAAAAACAACTCTAATGAGTAAGTAGTTTTGTCCCCATTGTAAACATGATAAATCGGAGACTGGGAGAGGTTAGTAACTAGCTCAAGATTGCGTTACTAGTAACAGTAGAGTTAGGATTTGAACCCATGACTCCAAATACCATGTTCTTCACAGTTACATCACATATCCTCTTAGGAGAATGGATGGAACTATTAATATAATTCCTACTTTAAAATGAAATAAATGAATATGCTATCCCTAACTTTATTCCCTTGGTGAACCCTTTGGAATGTTGAGGACAGTGGATAAAAGTGAAAACTTCAAGACTGAAAACTGAGGAAGAGGGGTGATGCTGAGGGAAAAAGAAGGCTAACGCTAGGCACAGTCAGTGGTGGTGTGTTCTCATACTCCTAGGAAGGCCAGGGTAAGCTCTGAATTAGGGAGACTGCAGAGGGGAAATGACTTTTGTTTTGTCTTTCATGCATCATCCTGAGCAGGCCAGACTTGTCACTAGCACTAGCATGTCCTCCCAAAGGGCAGGGACCAGGAGGCTCGAAGATTGTGCACCTCCTCTGCCTGCACCTGGCTTCCTTGGTTGAACCACAGCTTTCGTATGTGTGACCATGGAAAGCTCTTAGCATTCTCCAGGGATTGCTTTCACTTCTAGTGAGGAATGACACTGCTCTTTCATGCTGCTTAGAAGGGTCTGCTTGCAAAAAAATTAACTTTGTTCAGTTTTTTTTAACCTTTATTTAGCTTCCTGTGGAACAGCCAACTACAGTTAATATTTCTGCAAATGGTTTTGGATTTGCTATTTGTCAGGTATGTAATAATGTTTATGTTTTTAGTTAAACATGATTTTCATAATAATTCTTTGGTTTGAGGTGTTGCACAACTTTTGCTTAAATAACTTGCATTTTAAAATTCTTTACTATTTACTTCTATGACTTTGGCTAGGTACATTACTCTCTTAAAAAATGTTAGAAATGCTGCCAACTAATGAAGGAATAGCAGATAATCTATTTGAAATCTATTTAAAAGTGTCTCTCTCTTTTTTTTTTTTTAACCTTTTGAAGTGAGCATTAAAAATTTTACAGCATGGGGTTGGCGCTGTGGCACAGCGGGTTAACGCCCTGGCCTGAAGCACCAGTATCCCATATGGACGCTGGTTTGAGACCTGGCTGCTCCATTTCCAATCCATCTCTCTGCTATGGTCTGGGACAGCAGTAGAAAATGGCCCAAGTTCTTGGGCCCCTGTACCCATGTGGGAGACCGGGAAGAAGTTTCTGGCTCTCAGCTTTGGATTGGCGCAGCTCTGGCTGTTGTGGCTATTTGGGGAGTGAACCAACGGATGGAAGACCTCTCTCTCTCTGCCTCTCCTCTCTGTGTGTAACTCTGACTTTCAAAAAAAATTAAATAAATCTTTAAAAGAATTCCTGCAACATGATTCATGTGAATTGTTGGGAACCCCGCCTTCTATTGTGAAAACACAAATCAGAAATTGTAATGTTAATAGAGTTTTTATTATGACCTGATAACAAAATATATGTTTAACTTAAAACATTTTTTTTTTAAAGATTCAGTTATTTATTTGAAAGGCAGAATTACAGATAGGCAGAGGCAGAGAGAGAGACAGAGAGAGAATCTTCTATCTGCTCATTCACTCCCCAAATTGCTGCAGTGGTGGAGCTGCGCTGATCCGAAGCCAGGATCCAGGAGCTTCTTTGGGGTCTCCCGTGTGGATGCCGGGGCCCAAGGACATGGGCCATCTTCTACTGCTTTCCCAGGTCATAGCAGAGAGCTGGATTGGAAGTGGAGCAGCGGGGACTTTAACTGGTGCCCATATGGGATGCTGGCACTGCAGGTGGTGGTTTTTACCTGCTAGCCCCTAACTTACAACTTTTAATGCTAATCTAAGAATGTGAAGGCCAACATGTTATTTTAAGTTACTGTCTTGATGGATGAAATAAAACACTTAAGGAGATCTCATTCTGTCCTGGTTGGGGTTGGCACAGGAAATTTTGGGTCTATTCCTAAGCCTCTGATTTGAAATCTCTTTGAGAAAGACATTGGTCCTTATACTGCCCCTGTGTCCCAATTGTACCTTTCACATCAGGAGTGGGCGAGGAGTATATTGAAAGTGACTAAATTAATAGAAAACTCATCATTTATTTTATCATCTTTGGTTTTTTATTTTTTAAAATTTTATTTAAAGTTTATAAATTTCGTGTATTTCATATATATATATATACACATATAAACATGATATCTGTCTTTTTGGGACTGGCTTCCTTTTTTTTAAGATTTATTTGAAAATGAGAGTTACACAGAGAGAGGAGAAGCAGAGAGAGAGAGAGAGAAGTCGTCCATCCGCTGGTTCACTCCCTAAATGACCGCAATGGCTGGAGGTGCGCCAATCTGAAGCCAGGAGCCAGGAGCTTCCTCCAGGTCTCCCATGTGGATACAGGGGCCCAAGGACTTGGGCCATCTTCTCCTGCTTTTTTCAGGCCACAGCAGAGAGCTGTATCAGAAATAGAACAGCCAGGACTCCAACCAGTGCCCATATGGGATACTGGCACTGCGGGCGGCAGCTTTACCCACTATGCCACAGTGCCAGCCACATGGGACTGGCTGATTTCACTAAGTATAATGGTTTCCAGTTGCATCATTTTGTTACAAAAGACAGCATTTCATTTTTTTTTTACAGCTGCCTAGTACTTCATAGTGTATGTATACCATAATTTCTTTATCCAGTCTTCAGTTGATGGACATCTGAGTTGATTATATAACTTAACTATTGTGAATTGAACTGCAATGAACATGAGGGTATAGATAACTTTTTCATATGCTGATTTATGTTTGTTCGGGTGAATTCCAGGAGTGGAATGGCTGGATCTTATGGTAGGTCTATATTTAGGTTTCTAAGGTATCTCCATACAGATTTCCATGGTGAATGCACCAGTTTACATTCCAACCAACAATGGATTAGGATATCTTTTTCTGCACATCCTTGCCAGCATTAGTTGTTTCTTGATTTCTGTATGTAAGCCATTCTAACTGGGGTGAGGTGAAACCTCTCTGTGGTTTTGATTTGCATTTCCCTGATGGGTAGTGATCCTGAGCATTTTTTCACGTGTCTATTGGCCATTGGAATTTCCTCTCTTGAAAAATGCCTGTTTAAGTCCTTTGCTCATTTCTTAACTGGATTGTTTGTTTTGTTGTTGTTTGAGTTCTTTTTAGATTACAGATATTAACCCATTATCAGTTGCCTAGTTTGCAAATATTTTTTCCCATTCTGTCAGTTGCCTCTTCATTTTGCTGAGTGTTTCTTTTCTAGTGTAGAAGCTTCTCAGCTAGTTGTAATCCCATTTGTCAATTTTGGCTTTGATTGTCTGTGCTTCTGAGAAGTCTTTGCCTATGCCAGTGTCTTGCAGAGTTTCCCCAACATTCTCTGGTAATTTGATGGTATCGGGTCATAGATTTAGGTCTTTGATCCATTTTGAGTGGATTTTTGTGTAAGGTGTAAGATAGGGGTCTTGTTTCATACTTCTGCAGAAAACTGGAGATCCAGTTTTCTCAGCACCATTTGTTGAAGAGACTATCTTTGCTGCAGAGATTGATTTTAGCTCCTTTGTCAAAGATAAGGTAGTTGTTGACACGTGGATACATTTCTGGAGTTTCCATAGTGTTCTGTTGGCCTACACTTCTGTTTTTGTTCTAGTACCAGGCTGTTTTGGTTATATGTCTTAAAATCTGGTATTGTGATGCCTCTGGCTTTGTTTTTGTTGTTTAAGATTGCTTTAGCTATTCAGGGTCTCTTGTGTTTCCGTATGAATTTTAGCATCATTTTTTTCTAGATCTGAGATGAATGTCATTGGTTATTTTATCATTTTTGGAAAATGCTGTCTTATCAGAGTTAATCCTCAGCAGTACTAATGTTTTACATATTCTAATTTTCATTTATCTCACGGGGAATTTATCAGGTTCCAGCTTATGAACAATGACTCCATTTGGGCAGGAGGGCTTAGAAATTAGTGAATGCACTTTACAATGCTGGCAGTAGCTCCACTTTTTACCCTCGAGGAGAATAGTTTACATTCTTTGAAAAAACAGTACCCCAAGAATATCATTGTCAGTGTTATATGGTACTTGTTTTGGAATACCAAATCATTTTCTCAAATTTATAATAGTTTTAATATCAACTTTTATGATAATATTTCTCACCATACTTTGTTAGCCAATAAAATTGTTTTCTGGTTTGAGGATTATAAGTAAAATTGGTTTTATCCCAAAGAGAAGGAGTCCTAATATTTAGAATGCATAGTGACAATTAATTTCTAATAATTTATTGCTAATTAATATTCTAATTGGTTATTTATTGCAGTTCAATGTTATTTATAATGTGAAAGAGTCAGGATCTGCTAGAAGACGAAGATCTATTCAAAATGAAGAAGCCTTTGATTTAGATGTTGATGTAGAAGACAATAAAGATGATATCAATCGTGTGAATTTAAATGTGTGCACAAGGTAGGTATCTACTTTGTTTCCTCCTCCTTCTTCTTTTTCTCCTTAAAAAATATAATTTGAAGATTGAATTATACATAGTAGTCCAACTATATCAACATAGAGAATTGTATTTAATGAAGAATTCAGTTATTATTACATTTCAGATTACAGACTAGAAACACTATTTTTAAGAATTTCATAGATATGTCCAGCATTATTTATATTTTCTTTGTATTTATAATAAATTTTAATGAAAAATACGTACATTAATAAAATTCAGATATAAATTAGGAGAACTTGGGGGCAGGCCTTTGGCATAGTGGTTAAGATGCCGCTGCTTCAGATGCCTGCATCCCATATCAGTGTCAGGGTTTGAGTCTGAGCTCTGCTTCCAGTTCCAGATTCTTGCTAATACACATGGTAGGAGGCAGTAGGCGATGACTCAGATGTTTGGGTCTTTTACACCTCCATGAGAGACCCAGATTGAGTTCCTGGCTCTTGGCTTTGGCCTGTCCCAGCCCTGGCAGTTGAGGACATATGTGTAGTGAACCAGAGGCTGGAATAATTCTCTGTCTCTGCTTTCAAAATAAGCAAATTAATTAAAAATTAGGAAAACTTTAACCAATTGTGTTCAATATTTCCAAAAATGGTTATTTCTTGCTGTGGGGGAATTTTTCTTTTAAAATAGTTTTATTCTAGGTTCATATTTAACCTTAGTTGTTATGCTTTGAACCCCAAACTTTATGAGTGTGCAAATTCGATGATGAAGAGAATAGTTTTATTTATAGGCACAGAAAATATTCCAGTTTAGAAGGTTCTCATCTTGGATAATTGGGCCCTGATACTGAAGCTTCTGGAAATAGTTATTAAGGGTGTTTCTTAAATTGGTCTGTCTCTGACACATCTGAGGGCATGGTTAAGTCTTAAGAATAAGGGGATTTTTTTTAAAGAAAACTTTTATTTAATAAATATAAATTTCAAAAGTACAACTTTTGGATTATAGTGGTTTTTCTCCCCATAACCACCCTCCCACCTGCAAACCATCCCATCTCCTACTCCCTTTCCATCCCATTCTTCATTAAGATTCATTTTTAATTATCTTTATATACAGAAGATCAACTTAGTATATACTAAGATTTCAGCAGTTTGCACCCACACAGACACACAAAATATAAAGTACTGTTTGAATACTAGTTTTACCATTAATTCTTATAGTTCAGCACATTAAGGACAGAGATCCTACATGGGGAACAAGTGCACAGTGACTCCTGTTGTTGATTTAACAATTGACACTCTTATTTATGACGTCAGTAATCACCCAAGGCTCTTGTCCTGAGCTGCCAAGGCTATGGAAGCCTCTTGAGTTCACAAACTCTGACCTTATTTAGACAAGGCCATCATCAAAGTGGAAGGATAAGGGGATTGACCTCAAACCTACCTGCTTTACACTTCAGTTTATTCTAAAGCACACACAGGTCTGAGAACAACTCCTTGAGAAAGTTACTGAATCAAGAGGCTTTGTTAGTCTGGCTCCTTACATCTGCACGAGTCGGTCTTGAGTCGGGAGACCTGTGAAGATACCCTGACATTGAGGAGCTGCTCTCTGCTGTTGTAAATCTCCCACAGCATTCTGGTTGAATTTAGCTCATCTGGGGGCTGGAAGTCACAGATGTGGTCCTGACCTACAGATGCTCTTCTACAGATGCTCTGGGAGTTCCTCTAAGTAGTTGGTCTTCTTGCCATTACCTGAACTCAGTCTCCTCCTAACATCTGTAGTATCTTTGGATCTTCTTGTCACGATTTTGGGGTAAAACGTCCCATGTGTCTATCCCACTCCTCCTCCTCTTGTGCATTTTGGAGCAGCCTTAGGGGGATGTCAGCATTTCTAGCAGGCCCTTTCTCTTCAGCTGAGAAGGCGGGACTCCCTCTGTTCTTACTAAGCTTGCAGTTGGCCACTGTTTCGGAATAACAACATAAAATTACTATTGTTGTTGTAAACAATTTGTCACAAGCTTACTCGCCAGGTGCTGTACCAAACAGTTTTATGTGCATTTCAGTGAAGCCTCACATAACTGCAACTTAGGTGCTGTTCTTCCTGATTTTTGCATTTGTTCATTCACTTAGTAAATCTTGGTTGAATCTCCTCTGTGTCAGGTGTGGGACTGTAGTGCTGAACCAAAAAGACGTAGACCTTGCCTTCGTGCGACTTATTGTTTGTAGGGTAGGCTAGAAATTAGTAAAAGAATCCCTTAAGCACGTTTACAAGTCTAGTTTAGAAAAGATAGAGAAGAGACTGGTGGAGCTTGAAGAGGGAGATTTGTATCTCTTGAAGAAGTCAAATGAAGGAACTGGTCAGGGACATAAGGTGCAACCAGGATACAAGGGGAGCACTCACTCATAGGGGCTCTTGTAAAAATGCCTCGGATTCCAGATCTTACTCCAGCACCAGCAATCAGCTGGGCAACAGATTTTGCTTGGTAGGTAGAACCCAAAGAAAGGAAATGTCTTCATGTGAAGGTAGGGGTTTTATGAAAGCAATTTAATGCTGCTGCCAGTTTTCTAAGAAGTATCTGATATCAAATGTAAGTAACATTTAAGTCGATGTTTTTAGTGCCACTTTGCAAACAAGATTACCTGATGTTGCAGGCACTTTATTCCCATCAACAGGATCTGAGACCTTCCCTCAAGCAAGGTTTTCTGGGTGTCATTGTGATTTAACAAACTGTTGCCCCTGGCTGGTCGAACCAAGTCAACCAGGCACTGTTGATGATGTACTGAAAGTACAATGTGTGTTGTACTTTTAAGTGTTTAAGCACATTGACTGCTTTTCTCACTTACAATTTGTGCTCACATACAAACACCTCTGGTTATTAGTTTTCAATAGCATCTGTTTTGGCTAAACGCATCACCCAGCAGGTGTTTTTAATTGCTTTGGATTGCGAGCCAGCTTAAGTCAGCAGTTAGTAGTACTGTATGGCTTTTCAATCAGTCATGTTTGGCGGGCATTCTAACGGCCCTTCCTGCTTTTGCCATCTAAAAGGACAACAGGAAGTAATTTAACAATGCCATGGTACTTTTATGATGGAGGCAAACTTCTTTCCATAACCATGCTGGGAGCTTTCTGCTCCAAATGAAAAACGCTTGTCACCTATTTATTTTAGAGAAATATTTATTTTCAAAGAGGCAAAATGTTGTTGGTGCCCAGATCCTTTGAAGCTCACGTTGTGTATAACATGCTAAGAGAAGGATGCAGTGTAATAAAAACTTTCCAGGGCTTGTAAATCTTTCATGGTGGCCAAAGAAAACATACAAAGTGCTTCAAGTATGTGGGAGAACAAGGGGGAGGCCTTGCCTTTCTGGTCTTTTCCTAAAACCAGATGAAGAAAAGTTGCTGTGGACTTGGCTGGGGTCTACCACTAAGTGGCCAAGGGATGCCTCCTTTTCAGGTCCTGGCTCCCAGCTGGGGAGCTTGATGCTGTCAACTTTTGAAAAAATGAAAAATGCAACTCAGGTTAGAGTCACCACTAGAACACAGAGTTATCTAGGAAAGGATGTAGCTTGTACCTTTTACAACCTAGGAGCCTGTGACATTGCAGGCATTTCATACCATCTGTCAGATAAACGCATTGTTATGTTACTCATGTTCCCCTGTGGTTGAAATATGGAAGAATATCATACATGTAGAAAAAGGGTAACCTTTAAAATTTTCTGTAGTGAATTTTATTTGAATGCAAGTGGTGTTCGGAATAACATTTGTTATTTTTGAAGACCATGTGCTAGCAGAATTAGGTTTTTCCTAATGAGTTTTTTTTTCCATCTTCCCCTATTTGATTTAGGTTTTTGGGTCCAGATAGGAGTGGCATGGCCCTTATGGAAGTGAACCTACTCAGTGGCTTTACTGTGCCTTCAGATGCAGTTCCTCTGAGTGAGACAGTGAAGAAAGTGGAACATGATCATGGAAAACTCAGCCTCTATTTAGACTCTGTAAGTAGTGAAGTGTAAATCTCACAAAAATATCTTTGAGGGAGCTACCATTCATTGTGTTCAAAGGTCTGCCTTACTTTAAGCACAAGGATACTTCAGAAAGTTCTCGGTCCTCATGAGTTTTACTCATGGAACTCTTCATTTAGTGGAGCATTAAGCCTTTTACTATAATGTAAATTAAAAATGTTATCTCAGAAAGAAAGAAAGAGGAAGGGAGGGAGGGAAGTACCATTGTATTTGTAGATTTATATCTATGAACTATGTGGAATCTGTTCTCTTTGTATGAATATCACATTGACATGAGAATGGATGGGAATTGTGTTACAGTAATGATCATGCATTTGCTGTGACTTTGAGAATCTAATGTATTAATAAATTCCTCTAACAAAAGCTCATGGAAAAATGAAGTTAAAAGATGAGATTTTGGCCGGTGCTGCAGCTCAATAGGCTAATCCTCCGCCTGCGGCACTGGCACCCCGAGTTCTAGTCTTGGTCGGGGCACCGGATTCTGTCCTGGTTGCTCCTCTTCCAGTCCAGCTCTCTGCTGTGGCCCAGGAGGACAGTGGAGGATGGCCCAAGTGCTTGGGCCCTGCACCCCATGGGAGACCAGGAGGAAGTACCTAGCTCCTGGCTTTGCATCAGCACAGTGCAGCGGCCATTTGGGGGGTGAACCAACAGAAAAGGAAGACCTTTCTCTCTGTCTCTCTCTCCCTCACTGTCCACTCTGCCTATCAAAAAAAAAAAAAAAAAAAAAGATGAGATTTTATGTAGCAAACAATTTTGAAATCCATGAATATGAGTGCTCAAAGAACACATGAAAATGAAAAAAAATTTGAACTCTATACATAGTTTTTGCATAGTCTACATTTCCATGAACTCTTTGAACACTGGTCATAAGCATAGATTTCCAAAGTTTTTGTATAAAAGTAAAATTAACTTTTAATTCTTATTTTCTCTGTACTTTTTGAAGTACTCTGGTATTGTTAGTCTTAAGTCATTGTTATGTCAGTTTTTATGACCTTGAATATGGCTCTTTACTAAAAATACTTCACTGTGAAGTTCGAGAGCATTACTGTTAATGATGAGCCTGATGAAGGTCTTGATAACTAAATTGTTACTTCATGGCAGATATGAAATTTGTAAAAATTGCCATATTATACTTTCAAAAATTCAATCCAGATCTCAACTTCGGAACTCAGTGACTCAGGGAATTGCCAGATGCATTTGCTTAAATGCTGAACATGAAAGCTTTAATTACATGTTTTAAAATGCTTCATGAAGCTTTTAACAGATCTCACAAGGATTGATTTTCCCATCTTATACATTTAGTCAGAGAGTATTTTCAGGGATTTGTTCTTGACACAGAACTATTGTATAGCCTTCATATATTCTTCCCACGGCTGTATGAATACTGTTGATCCAAGACCAAGGTATGTAAAATGGCAGGGAAAGGTAAATGAAGAATTCCAGACTCTACCTGTTATACCTGAAAACTGGTGGCGTGTAAGTAAGTTCTTTTTTTCTAACATCTATATGAAACCAAGAGGTTAAACTGAAATCAAGTTCTAAGTGTTCCTAGGATTTCATGTCACATGGGGTGAATATGTCTATTTCTTATTCCAGTTTTGTTAAGTATGAATTGGAAATATATTGCTAAATATCTACTTTAAAAATAGTTTCTAAATGTTCTCATTTGTTTTAATACTTCAAAAACCATTGTAATTCAAGCCCTGTTCAAACTAATGCAATCTCTAGATTCTTTTGCTGTTCAGGAATTTTCATATATTAAATACTGCTTGAAACCAAGGCTTGATTTGGAACTTGAAAAGCAAATTTGAAGTTTTTATTTAGTAATGTTTGGCTTTGGAGCTTGTCTTATGCCTCTCCTATTGTTGAGTGTCCAATGCTTTCTGATGAATTAATTCGACTTTTCATTTACTGCTATTGGCAGCTAATAGAATGTTTGAAGGAATTTACTAATTTCTGATTTCTTTGCCAGTATCATCTGCCAGATTGGCATAAGCTGTCTGTCTTGCAGACGTGGAGGCTGGTCTCTTATGCCATTCACTGGTTGTGGCCTGCATACCACCCTGCCTCAGGGCCTGGAGCTGAGGTGGTTCTGTGTGAAGGGGTAGGGGGCTCCGGTGAGCCGTTAGCACAAATGGCGTTGGGCTGCACCGCCTGCACCGAGGGATCTGGGTGGGGCACTGTGGTCCTGAAGCACACACCCCTGGGCTTGCTGCGTGGGTGAAAACTCTGCTCAGTTTCCAGGAAAATGGACCCACGAACAACATCAGTCTTGTAAAGATTGTTTTACACGTTCAGTGAGATAATTCATGGAAAGTACTTACTGTAGAACCTGGCACGCGGAAGTTCTCTCTAAATGTCTGCTTTGATAAGAAACGTCTTTACTTTGTTGTGAACATGTGCTGTGCCAGCTCCTTGAGGATCTTTTGTGTTTTTCAAGGTAAATGAAACCCAGTTTTGTGTGGATATTCCTGCTGTGAGAAACTTTAAAGTGTCAAATACTCAAGATGCTTTGGTGTCCATCGTGGATTACTATGAGCCAAGTAAGTGGGTGCTGGAGCTCTTTTCCTAGTACTTTTCAAGTCAGCCAGGCATTCACTCATTGACTCACTCATTCACTTGAAGCAGCCACCTATGGCATTGGTTTCGTCTGGGAGGGGGGAATTGGAAGGAGAAAATGGAGGAGGTGGGGATGGAGGAGATGAACTTTCCATTTAAATGAAGACAGTTGATAATATACAAAGGTGGCATAATTTTAACAGGTAACAAAAAGATATTTTTACTCATAATATTTTTGGTTTTCTAACCCACAATTACAAAACTGCACAAAGAAAAATTGACATGAAAAGTTCAGTTATGTTCCATTTCCAGGGTTTTGCTTTTGCCCCAAGCACCCATTCCACCTGGTTTTACAGTGGGAGTCTTTCAGCACAGGATGCAAGCAGCATCTGCAATGTGATAGTGTCAGCTGGGTGTAGCGTTTTCTTCACCAAGAGTCTGGTGTTTTGTTAAAACATACACAGTTTGACAGTTTTTTTTTTTTTTTTTTTTTTTTTTTTTTTTTTTTAGTGTAGCAAGAAAATTATAGTCTGGAAAATAACTTGAACTTCTTTGATTTTAATGCTAACTTCTTACTTTTTGAAATTATATAGGAATTTAAGATGTGAAAGTAGAGACTGGATCTGGAGATCTTTCAGGTTAATTAGGACTAATCTGTGTTTATCACGGAGTGACTTTTTGAGAGGGTGTGACCTCTGGGCTAAATTTTTTAGTTTTATAAGTACTCAGAGTGTCCCAGAACTGCTGGTGTGCATGAGGTGTGTGAACAATTTACTGTGTGGAGTACTTATGGACAGTGACAGTGAAGTGAACTTGTTGACATTGTTGGTAGTGCTTGGTAGAGTGTTCAGGACTAAGGTTTAGCTCCTGTCCTCTTCCAAGTCAACAAGCCCATTCTTGTGGAATGATTTTGAGAAACACTGAGGTAACATTTTTACAGGCGAGGGGCTGGGATACCCCATGGCAGTATGTATACCCAGTTGTCCAGTTTTGTTATTAAATCTAGTTGTAGAATTTTCCAACTAGTATTTCTTAGGTACCTGGAGAACATTTTAAACCTTTAAGAAACAATAAAAAGATTCAATCTATGTGCATGTTTTTGTGGAAAACAACTCTTTTAAAATGAAGCCATGAGAAATATCAGGGTAATCAAAACCTACCAATCTGTTTTTTAAAATCTGAAAATACATTTATGATATAAAGCACAATCCAGGAAAAACCATGAAGGAATTTGAAAATAGAATGCATTCTTAAAATATTGTAAGGATAAAACCCTTTACATTTTGTAGCGACTATACGCTAGTATTGTAGGTACTTTATACAGTTTTAGAAATACTAGCTCATGCTATAATTTTTTCCCAGATTGAATAGATTTTAGATACTGTGTGCTCAGTGTTTGAAGGAAGGCATTGCATAGACAGACTACCCGTGATGCTTAGATATTTTAAAATGCATGGGAAATGTCGTCCTAGAATAAGCTCTCCAGTAGGTTAAACAATCCTCCACTTCCGTTTTTTTCCTGTTCTAGTAAGAGATTCAAGCGCCTGTGATTGCAGGGGCGCAGCTGCAGTCTGTTCTCTTTCAATGCCGGCCAACTGCTTGCTGGTGGGAGACGGACTGGGCTGAGCGCACTGTTTCTCTCTTGGATCTGGTTTGCAGTCTGGGCCTCTCTTGAGCATTTCAGTTGTTTTCTTGTAAAGAAAAAGAAATTATCTGAATGGAAAACTCCACAAAGTGCATTGAGAAGCTCTTACCTTTTGGCAAAGTCGGCGTCTCTGAACAGGGGAGACGCGGAAACTGAATGTCTGCGTCTTTGCACAGGGAGACAGGTGGTGAGAAGCTACAACTCCAAAGCGAAGCTGTCCTCCTGTGACCTCTGCAGAGGCGTCCAGGGCTGCCGGCCTTGTGAGGATGGTGCAGCGGCCTGCCTTCATCACTCTCCGCTCCTCTTCGTTTTCTGTGTCCTGCTTCTCTGCTCTTTGCAGTATTGGCTGTGATGAGTGTTTGAAGGACTCCACGAAACACAGACATTTCCAGAAGACACATGTGATTGTTTTGTTTTCGTAATTGCATATTGCCTCTATTTTGAGAAACATTTTTTTTTCTTTCTTTCCGTGGGGTTTGGGGGCATGGTGTCTAACAGGTTCCAGTATGTATAGCTGTGTAGATTTCTGTGTGTGGAAGACCAGAATGTCTACAGCTCTATATCTTTATTTCCCCCACAACTCTCGAAAGCTCTCAGGATTTTGGGGAGAGTGTTTGTTTTCTCCAGAATAAAAGTGTCATTTTTAGGTTAGCCCTTCTTCTTGTTTTGTGAAAGAAAGGAGTCCAGGTTCCTAAGCATTGAGATACATCAGCAGTTGTGTCCATGTTAAAGATGGGTTTCCCTGGGAGCTGGATGGGGACAGCAACCAGCAGAGGGAGCTTGTTCTGACCCTTCTCCTTCCCTCCTCCTCCCTGTCCCTTCCTCATCCCAACCCACTCCCAGTGGTCTCTCTTAACTGCACATTACTTCTATCTTTTTAGAATGTAGATTATAGATTGTTTTACAACTGAAATGGCCTTTATCTACCCCAAACCCACCCCAGCCTTTGCCCTCCTGCCTTTTCCTTCTGGAAAGAAGAAAGAGCAAGGCCATGTGTCAAGGTGAGACGTGCACTTGATACTGCTCCCTGGGGCATGGGTATGCGCTCTCCTCAGCCCCGGCTCTGTTCCCCAGGAGAGGGCCAAAGAACACTGCAAAATTTGCCTTATGTGACTTGGAATAGAGGGTCTTGGACTGGGAGACACTGGAGAAGCCAAGGTTACAGTGAGATACCCTACACCACCTCCTCCTGGTCTGAGGAGGAAGTTGGGTTGACATGGCTGCTTCAGGGTGTTGGCTGGGAATCCTGCAGAACCTCACGAGGCTCTGGTGCTCCGCCCCCTTCTGCCAGCTGTACAGTGACAGCTGGGGCTGGCTGTGAATCTTTAGGGAGATGCTTAAATTCTGAGCACCCAGGTCAACCTGTGTCCCGAAGGGTGGTAGTGTTTAGTTTTTCTGGTTGGAAATAAAAAAATCCCTTTCTTTCCTCTCTCCTTTTCCTCTCTTCCTGCGTTCTGTCATTTCTTCCCCTTTCCCTTCTAAATGTACTGACATAGTTTAAGTATATTTTAAAACTTTCACTTAACACCAATCTTACTAAATATAAGAAATGATTTCATTTTACTCCTGAACTCCATGGTGTTTGTCACATAGACATGGAAAGAGAATTGCATTGGACTCTACTGAGCTTGCGTTATACACTTTTCAGTTATCTCAGAGTAAGTCTATCAAAAGTGAAGAATGCAAATATATCTCTTAAAGTTAATTAAGAAGATGCTCTTATTTTAGTAAATTTTTAGAAATCTTACTAGAGTGTATTGCTTATGGATATTTTGGATACCATGATAGCAACGACCACCATTCGGTAGTTTAAGGCTTGTATCCTCTATGTAGAAAATAGATCCTCAGAAAGGTCTATGAAGAGAGTGCTTAAATATCAAAACATAAGTTTCTTATATGTTTACAAATGAGGAAGAGCGTTTATGTCTGTTACACCTTTGAAGCAGTCTGTTCTGAAAGACGCACTTGTCCTGGCTGACCCTCCTTGTGATGGGTGATTTTGGCCTTTATACTCTGGGCTCTCCCTAGAGTTAAAATCATCTTACAATGAAATTGGGGGTTGGTGCTGGCAAAGAATGTGTCCCTGCCTCTGTCCTGCCCAGGACACCGTATGCTGGCTATCAAGACCTTATATTCTTCAGTAAATAAGCTTCACTGAATGTCTAGTGTTGCACATTAGAAAATACTCAAATGGAAAGAGGGTTGTATCTTTTTAGGACCACATTTCTTCACTTGAAAAGCGAATTTAAGTACCTTTTTTGTGATGTGCTTGAGATTTTGAAGTTAAAAGTCAACTTTTGAGCCATCTGTTTTTATTATAAATTTATTAGAAGTGAGAAAGAGGAGGAGGAAGGATTGATTGGCACTGCCTGGGGCCTTTGGGATGTCTTGGCCTCTTCCTCTTCCTCTTTCTCACAGAGAATTTGCTCTGCTGCAAGCCGTAGGTTCAGAGTAGAAGTGATTTAAAAATCATAAGCATGAGGAGAAAAGGAGTACATGCAGTAGCCATGGTAAGTAGGATAAACTATTTTCTTTATAGGCTAAGAGCAATAATATTAGAAAATTCATCTTACTTTGAAGTTTGCTCATGCTGAATCTGCTCTGTTAGAATGCTGTCAGTTTCATCTACTGATGCAGACTGATCTGAATTCTGCCTTCTCCCCCACTGTTTGGGAGGCTTCTTAAGACTCCAGCATACGCCAGTGCTAATTTTGACTGGCCCATGGTTTTAGAGACAGAATTTTGGGAAAAACTAATAGCCAAAGCAATTCTAGGTCAGAACAACCTTATATTTGGTTTTATCATCTTAATACTTCACTTACAATTCTAAAAAAACCAGTTAAACCTCATTAAAATAGGCCCAGTCAAATGATATACTTCCTTTTATTGTGTATTTCTATTGTGTTCTCTCATAATACTAAAAAAATAGTCTATTTGGGTTAGTATTTTGGGTATGTTATAATCTGAGGTGCATTGTACTCATAAAGAATTCAAATGAGCATCTACTGCCTGTTTGTCACTTATGTATATAATATTGTATCTTACACAGACACATTTTCAGAATTGTAGAAATGGTTCTCACTTCACCTATTCTTTTGAGTATGAAAATATTTTAAAAAGAAATTATATTTAGCCTTAATTTCTGCTTATGCTGAGTATAGTTATAAATTGCCTGACAATGCCAACTCTCTTTATTCTGATAAATTCAATTATTTCATGACATTTATGGCTGTTCCCTGACATAAAAAGAATTGGAACTATGATTGTCTTTGACATTTTATTAACTGTTATCATGTAGTCTGGAGTTCTTTGTAATAAACCTCACTTTTTCTGATTTGTTTTATTGAACTTTAAAACTCATTTGTATTTTAAAAAGTTATAAATACTCTCAATGTAAGGACAGTGATTATTTTGGGTCTACCAAGTGGCTACCATGGATCAAGGTGTCATGGTAGATAGCTCATTTCTTGCATGTTGTAAATTTGAGACATCTATATTAAGTGGACTCACTCTTGAATAAGCTTCAGAACATTTTATATTCTCAGTAGAGACTTCTGATAGGTGCAAGAGTGTATTTCTCAATTTTATTTGTTTTCAAATTCCAGCACTTTTAAGAACTTAAAATTTTCCTGTCATCTATTCTAATGATATCCATGCTAATATTAAATATCTTAAATTACTTTGAGATTAACTTGAGGTGCAATTTTTTTTTTGATCACTACTTTGAATAGAGAACTGTTATTCTAGTTTCTTCAGGAAACTAAGCAATACATGTAACTTTTGAATTAAGTATGTATTCTTGAAAGGAGACTTGTTTTGAGACTATTTCTAGCCAATAGGTTGTGTTTTCATGTGCCATGTTATATCATTTCATAAAACATGTTGTCCTTTTCATGTCTGTTGTAAGAAAGGAAATAGGTATTTCCTGGGTGATTTCTGAGTTTCTTATTTCAAAGGATGTTTAATACATTGACATGCATGTGTCTCTGTGATAGGGATGAATGACATTGAAATGTGTGTTGCTTCATTTTAAAGAATCATCCTATCTCATATTGTCATGAAGTCAACATTCAGTCTTCTGCCCGGCATATTGACTTGGCAGTAGAAGGAGTCCCTTTGCAGATTTTTAAGATTTATCTTTGATAGCTTCAATAGACTGTGGCTTGATTCTGGCCCTTCAACCTTTTAAGTTACAGAGTTTTAGTAAGATATAGTTGATATGGTGAAGTCAATCTCTTTGTACATGGGAAACTTTATAAAATTTCATTCATAAATTCTCTATTTTGAAAAGCTATTTTGCATATGAGAAGTGTATTGTTGAAATAAACATTATTTTCTAGGAACTAAAGCTTTACATATTGATCAGGGTGATTTTGAAAGTTTTCATTCATATTGGATTGTTATGTTATTGTTAATTGTGTACTATAATGTATTCAACAGGAAATAATGATTTACCGATAAAAATAAAAATTCTCACCTATTTCATATCTGTGTTCTTTTTATTTTTGCTTAAAGTATGTCTATAACATATCTGCCTTACCTAAATCTATTTAATTATGAGAAATAGGATACCTAAAAGCATGTGTAAGCAGGCACTACTGTGTTATAAGGGCTTGACATGAATGAGGTTTAAGACTTTTGATCACCGACCCCTTTTACTTTCCTCCTCATTCTTTGCTTTTGGTGCTGGGGTGGGGTTGGTAGAGAGGTAAGTGATATACAAGTAAGAAATTAATTAATGTGAGGTGAGCAGCCATTCAGCTTCTGGAAATGAAATGGAAATATAGAATGTATAGACTGTGTAAACATTAAAAAAATAAAAGGAAGCACAGATGGTCACATCCAGGGTGTAGCTCTTCAGGTGCATTACCTTGGTTCCCACCTAGTAGTATTTAGCACTTCTCATGAAATTTCTGAGCTTCTGTGAAATGATAAAGATAGCATAGTGATTCTCAATTGGGGGTGATTTACCCCTGGTGACATTTGCCAATGTCTGGAGATAGTTTTGGTGTTACAGCTATGGGTGGGGCTATTGGCATCCAGGGAGTAGAGGCCAAGGATGAAGCTAAGCATCTGACCAAGCACAGGACAGCTCCCTTCAACAGGATTATGTGGCCCCAATTAGAAAAATTGCCAAGGTTGAGAATCCTTTTGGTGACATGATGCTGTGTACCTCTAAATTACCTCATCATGTCAGTTATTTAATATGATTAGCATAATGCATCATTACACAATAGTAGTCATTAAAGTCACTGGACAGATATTTAGATTAACAAATCATTTTTTTGAAAACATGTAACTCATGTGAGTTATTTCTAAATTTGATTGGTCATTAGGCTCCCCTAGAGGGCTTTAGTTTAACAGAAATTCCTGTCCTTACTTTTGGAAATCTTTATTCAGTAGATCTAGAATTAGGTACCTGATCTGACTTGCTAAGCAAACAGGTGATTTGGATGATGTTTTCAGTCTGGGAACCATGGGCCTATATAATGGGTTTTCTAGACCTCACTAACCTGTATATAAAGTGGGATCTTGAAAGTAGCATCATCCATGCACTCTATTTTTTTTTTTTCATGCACTCTAAATATAATTCAGGTTCTCCAGCCCTGGGAACAGCCTTCCAGTTATCCCTGTGAGCCTCCAGGGATATGCTCTCCCAAAAAATCCTGAGAACTGTCTGTCACATGGGATCTGCTTTGTTCTTTCTGTCCTCTCCTACCCACTTTGTCAATGATTGGGGTAGAAGAGGCTGCTGCATTCCTCCACCTTCTCGACTCCACTCCTTCTTCTGTAATCTCAGAGCCCTGAGTTTATGCAGGGCACCAACTACATTTCCCAGCGTCCTCTGTAGCTAGGTGGAGTCCTGGAGGTCTGGCCAGTAGGGTATAAGCTGAGATGTTGGTGATGCTTTTGAGAAGTATCCTGAAAAGGAAGGGGTAAGACTTTTTGGTTTGTTTTTCCATCATCCTGCTGCTTAGATTGAAGATGGCTGACTGGAACTCTATCAACCTTTTGGCGGATCAGGAGCAAGTACAAATAATAAGGTTTGTGAGCTGGTAACCTGGAAGGAGCTGGGTTACTGATCAGGGGGAAGCTCCCCTCACCTGCCTGTCTTTGGATTTATTTTACTAAGAGATAAACCTGTCCTAGTTAAAACAGTAATGGTAGGTAGACTCTACCAGAGCCCTGCCTGCATGATCTTTGTGCCACTGTGGATCAAAACTCAAAGGTGGCTGTGATCTGTGACTTGTTTCTAGCCAACAGAATATGACAAAGGTGACAGCATGTACCTTGGATTGGGGTGCCCCACTTTGTGGAGTCTCTCCCTCCCTTCTTTTTTTTTTTACAGGCAGAGTGGACAGTGAGAGAGAGAGAGACAGAGAGAAAGGTCTTCCTTTTGCTGTTGGTTCACCCTCCAATGGCCGCTGCGGCCGGCACATCACGCTGATCCAAAGTCAGGAGCCAGGTGCTTCTCCTGGTCTCCCATGGGGTGCAGGGCCCAAGCACTTGGGCCATCCTCCACTGCACTCCCTGGCCACAGCAGAGAGCTGGCCTGGAAGAGGGGCAACCGGGACAGAATCCGGCACCCCGACCAGGACTAGAACCCGGTGTGCCGGTGCCGCAGGTGGAGGATTAGCCTAGTGAGCTGTGGTGCCGGCTCTCCCTCCCTTTCTGCCTTTGAAGAAGTAAGCTGCCGTGTTGTGAGCTCTTTGCTCATGTTGCAAAGAACTGAGAGCAGCTTTTAGGAACTAAGGGCAGCCACCGGCTGACAGCTGCAAGAAATGGAAACCCCTCCAACTGTGAGAACTGAGATCTGCCCAGAAACGTGGATCTTTTTGCCATTCAGCCTCAGAAGACACTACTGCCCCAGCCAATGCCCTGACTATAGCTGTGTGAGATTCTAAACAGAAAACTCAGCTAAATGCCCAGTCTCTTGATTCACGGATGGTAAGATAATAACTATGTGTTTTTGAAGCCACTAAGTTTATGGTAATTTGCTGCTCAACAAAAGCAAACAAAATGCAAGTCAAACAAAGTCATTTCTGTTATATGTGGCTAACTTGTTCCTAACTGGTACACCTGTTCTTGCCATCTTTTCTAACATGAATGGGCCTGTAAACCTTTTAGCATGAGCCCCTAGCTCTCATTGTCACTTGTGTCTCTGTGACAGAGGGGAGCTGTACTGCTTGAAGTTTCTCTATATCTCTCTTTCCCTGTGTTTCTTCTCTCCTTTACAAAATCACTAGGTGAAATTGACTCCTGATATCCTTCCCTGCCGATAGTTAACCAAATGCGTTGACATATCTGAGGGTAGTTCAAAAAGTTCATGGAGAATGAGTACTATGAAACAGTAAGCATGGTTTAAAATATTTCTTTGCATCAAAATAAATGTACTCCGATCTCATTTTCCACAAACTTTCTTTTTTCTTTCTTTTTTTAAAGATTTATTTATTTGAAAGGCAAAGTTACAGAGAGAAAAAGAGAGAAAGGAGGCGAGAGAGGGAGAGAGAGGGAGAGAGAGTTTCTGTCTGCTGGTTCACTCTCCAGATCACCATAACAGCCATGCGGAAGCCAGGAGCCTGGAACCCTGCCTGGGTCTCCCACGTGGGTGGGAGTTCTTGAGCCATCTTCTGCTGCTTTTCTAGGCACATTAGCAGAAAGCTGGAGTGGAGCAGTCAGGACCAATGCGCTGATATGGGATGCTGGTGTTGACAGGTGAAATTTCTGAAATGCCCTCACAGATACCACAGTAGTTTAAAAGTATGGACTTTGGTGTCAGATCATATCTTGGCTCTGCCCCTTGTTAGAGGGGTGATTGTTTCTCACTCTGGTGTAGGCAAAGTGGAAAATGTCTCTCTTTTTTAATATTTAGAAAGGCAGTTGGAGGGAGGGAGGGAGGGAGAGAGTGAGCGAGCGAGAGATTATCCATCTGCTGATTGACTCCCTAAATAGCCAAAACAGTTAGGCCAAAGCCAGGAGCCAGGAGCCTCCTCTGGGTCTCCCACGTGGATGCAGGGGCTCTAAGACTTGGTCCATCTTCTGTTGCTTTCCCAGGTGCATTAGCAGGGAGCAGGATTGGAAATGCGACAGCTGGGACTTGAACTGGCGCCATGTGGGAGGCCGGTGTCTTCAGTGCTGACTTTATCTGATACGCCACAGTGCTGGCCTCCTAAATGTTGTAGATTTTCTCTTTCCCTTAATTTACTCCACCCTGAAGGAGATAGAGTGCTTATCTGCATTGTCAAGTTAGAGTCAGCTGGCAATGTTGGGCTCATCTCCCTCTTCTCCAACATCAGATTCCATCCTGCTATCCTGCTTCCCCTGTGCTGATGGAGGTCATGGCTGGGCCCTGAGCTGCTTGAGATGGTTGAGGAAGACTGGCCAGGACTGGGCTTCAGTGGGCAGATCTTTTGGGTTCTCTCGCTAGGCTATGTCTACCAATTTAATCTTTGTTAGTGCTATTATGGTTTGAACAGGATTTAGCTTCCCAGTCATATAGACATTTAAGTTGCAAGGTCACGAATTGATGATGCTGACAGGATAGAGACTTGATCCAATTATATTTCTTGGAGGTGGACCTAGTGCAAGGTCTTTAGGTCATTCGTGTGTGTGCCCTTGGATGACAGTTCTCACAAGGGTGTTGATTATTTAATGAGTTCGGCTTAACTTTTTTCTTTGCTTCCATGTGATTCTCCCTCGGCATGCATTCTACCCTCTGTGGATGTCAGACTGATGCGACTGCCTGATCTTGGACTGTGAACCTGCAAAACTGTAAGGCAAAGTAAACTTTCCTCTTTCCTAAGTAGCTTCTCTCAGGGACTTAAAAATAACAAAAGGTTGACTAACAAAAGGCAGAACGTTGGTACTGAGGGGCAGGGTCAATACTGTTGACTGTACATGAGGATGTGGAGAAGCCCTTGGAATAGATTTACTGGAAAAGGTTGGAAGAGTGAAGAGAAGCCTGGCGAAAGCCTAGAGTGCTTCAAGCAGAAGAATGGGTGATTCCGACTAGAGGTTGGAAGACTAGAATGCTGGTAGAAATGTGGACAGTAACGGCCACGCTGATGCCCTCTTGGGAGGAAATGAGAATTCTATTGCAAATTGGACTACAGGCCATCCTTGTGACATGGTGGCCAAGAACCTGACTTTTTCATGTCTGTGTTCTGAGACTTTGTTGGAGGCTGAATTTAAAGATGGTGGACAAGTTTGGTGGAGGAGATTTCAAGGCAGCAAAGCGTTCAGGCTGCAACATGGGTGTTACTGGCTGCTGTTAGTTTTACATTAAGAATCAGGGGCAAAAGGGAACAGAGTAGAAAATTTTAGGAGATTTGCAGCCTGGCCAAGCAAAGATTGAGGAAAAGTCTGTTTAGGACAGGAAAGTAAGATAGAGAAACTAGTTGCTAAGAAGTTTAGCTCAGGTGAAAGGCAGTCTTGTGCTAATGAGCAAAGCCATGGGAGAAAGACTTTGCAAGCATTTTAGAGCTCTCTGAGGCAGCTCCTCCAATTATAGTTCCATCAGAGGCTTAGAAGTGAAAATTTGTTTCAAAGATCTTCCAGGGCAGAATTCTTCCAGGAAAGGTCCCCAGAGTGACCTGCCTACCAAGAACAAGCTCCAGATTCTGGCTTGCTGACAGAGTTCTCCAAAGCTGCTGCATCCAGGGTTCAAGCAGGCCCAGGTGTGACTCCTGGTGGCAGCAGACCTTGGCATCATTGGCATGATGCTGGTTGTGGAGGCATGCAGCATGCAAGAGTAAATGGGATGGTGGCATCATCCACTGAGATTTCAAAAGAAAATCAGAGGGGCGAAGCAGAGTTATACTCCGGGCTTGGAACCTCTGCATGGAATAATGGCTGATAGAGCTATGATGGTAGAGCTGAAGAGGATACTTCAGAAAAGTATAAGTGCCAACTGAGTGAGAGGCCTGCCAAGGAAAGCTCCAAGCATTGTTACAGGCAAGCCTGGGAAAGGCACAGGTACTAGTGTGCAGCTTCTGAGAGTAGCCATTGGGCAGAGATCAACAGGGCTATGGAGACACAAAGGCCTCCATCTAGATCTCAAAGAATGTTTAGAACAGGACCCCGAAAGAGATCCATCACAGAGGTGAATTCACTGCAGGGAGCCTCCACTAGGGCACTTCCAAATGGGAATGTGGCATCAGAGCTGCACCAGGGACATGCCTAGAGGAACTGCAAACTGTGGGAGCTGAAGAGTAGGCTGTGAACAGCAATGATGTAGGGGCAAAACTTCCCCCACCATATTGTGCATAGCACACTGGCCGTGAGACTTGAGGATTTCATGTCTTGCCCTGATGGTTTTCCATCTTGCTTTGTTCTGATTCTATATCCCCATTTCCTCATCTTGGAATGGAGATGTATACTCTGTGCCTGTTCAGCCATTGTAACTTGGAAGTGGGGAAGTAGTATGTGACTTTACAGGGGTTCACTGCCAAGGGAGTTTGCCTTGAGTCTCAGGTGAGACTTTGGAGTTGTGAAGTAGTGTTGGACTGAGTTAAGACATTGGGACATTGGGGATGGAACAATTGTATATTGCATATGAGAACAGCATGAGTTTTAGGGAACCAGTAGTGGAATACTACGGTTTGAACAGCATTTGGTTTCTCAACTTACGTAGACATCTAAGACCCAAAGTCATGAACTGATGGTGATGAAAAGGTGGAGACTTGCTCTGCTTATAGCATCTTGGAGGTGGGCCTCGTAGGAGGTCTTTAGGACATTGTAGCATGCTCTTGGAAGACAGTTCTCTTAAGCAGGTTGGTTATTATTATTTTCATCTATCTATTTCTATCATCTATCAATTTGTTTACTTTTTATAGTTTTCATTTGTTAGAGAGAAAGAGAGGTAGACACACTCCCATCCACAAGGTTACTCTCCAAATGTCCGCAATGACTGGGACAAGGCCAGGCTGAAGCTGGGAGCCAGAACTTGAGCCATCGCTGCTGCTACCCAGGTTCTGGCAGGAAACTGAATGAGGAGCCAGAGCTGGGTATGAAACCCAGGTGCTCTGCTGTGACACAGTCATCTTAATCAGCCTCTTAGCTGCTAGGATACACATCCACCCCATTTCTTATTTACTTGAGGGTTAGTTATTTGAGCTGAATTTGGCCTAGTTTTTTACTCTGCTTCCTGGTTCACCATGTGATCCACCCTCCACACACATGTCTCCGTCATCATATGTCTTGTACTGTGACCCTTCAAAACTGTACGCTGAAATAAACCTTCCGTTCTGAGTATCTCCTGTCAGGTGTTTTGGTAAAAGTACAATACAATCAGGGATAGAATGAATATTTTGGCTGCTCCTTCTGTTGACTTCAGTACACCAAGTGAGATGAAGGATTTATTGTACTCCCTCAGAGACTTAACACATCTATCCAGAGTGTGGTCTTGGGAAGGTTTTGTAATCTCTGGTCTATTCTACATTAGGTGCTGAGTTATTACTTGTCATGAGTCCCTTGAGTTTCATACCCTGACTTCTAGTGCTCACACTAGAAGGTGGCACTTGCTTGTTTTCTTTTCTTCCCTACCACTGTCATGCCATTGTTTCTGCTAAGATGAATTCACAAATCGGACCTTGAAGGCAATTCAAGTAGCAATGTATTCAAGGTCATTGGTGGTGAATATAGGGATTCAGATGCAAGATATTGTGCCAGCTGATGTGCCTTGTCCTCTCAAACTGTACAGGGATGCGAGGTCTCACCGCCCAGACTTGCAGTATCCCTGCCAGGACGTTGCCCGTGCTTGCAGAGAAACATGTGAGTGGCTTCTCCTTGCTTGCTGTAGACCATTTCCCTCGTGCCACCAGCAGCTTCATACTTTATTTCTACTCTCCATTCTGAAATTCTTAGTTCTTCCACTTTTTCTGTCAGTTACTTCCTTTCAGAAATCAGCCAAGCCCCCAGTCTCGCCTTTCGCCTGAAATTTTCTCTTTATCTCACCTGAATTGTAGGTCAAAGTTTTCTCTCTTCCCCTAGTTCTGCTAGTCGTAGCCCCGGGGTGGAGGAGTGATGTAAGAACTTTGGATGATTCTCCACTCTGATTAGTCCTTGGTCCTTTTGCGGTTACTTCAGTTGTTTAAAAGACTGGACAGCTGATGAGGGAGACATTAGGTGGCAGCACACGCGAGGTAGAATTGATGGTTAAGCGAAGGCACTAGTCAGTGACAAGAAAGCAAAGACCTCCAGCTGCTGCTGCTATTGCTGCTGCTGCTTCTCTTTTAAATACTTGTTTATTTGAAAGTGTTTCAGAGAAAGAGAGAGCGAGCGAGTGCGCATGCTCTTCCATTCACTTGTTCATTCTCCAAGTGGCCAAAAAAGCCAGGGCTGAGCCAGGCCGAAGCCAGGAACCAGGAGCTTCATCCAGGTCTTCCACATGGGGCAGCAGGGACTCAAGCACTTGCGCTGTCTCTTGCTGCTTTTCCCAGGCCATTAGCAGGGAGCTGGGTCAGAGAAGTGGAGCAGCCGGGACACAAATGGCGCCCATATGGGATGCCGTTGTTGCAGGCAGCGGCCTTATCTGCTACACCACAATGCTGGCCCTGACCTGTGGTTTCTAAACAAGTTCTAGTGTAGCCTGCATGTTTCAGGGCGTTATGCCCAGTTACCAGAGTCCCTGTGAAGTCCATATGGCACAGAGTGGTGGTGGTGTCGGGTTGAAAGATCAAAGGACGTACAGTGTTCATCTGGTGAGAGAGACAACGTGTACTTCACTGTTTGTTTTGCAATATCTGAAGGACTGCCATGAGCAAGCTCAGGTTGCAGAATCATTGCAAGTGGGTAGATTTTACCTGTATTTTAGGAGGAACTGAATAGAGTGTGACTATATGGTCACTGAAATTGATTAGCAGAGACTTATCATGGCTGAGATCTTTAAAAATGATATCTTATCCATGACATTTTTTTTTGTACTGAGTTGTTAAAACTGGTAAAGTTTAGGTTTTCTAGTCTCTTGTTATGGGTCAAATTTTGTTCTTTCAAAAAAAAAAAAAAAAAAGCAAAACACTAACGTGGAAGTTCAAATCCCTAGTACTTCAGAATGTGATCTCATTTGGAAATAGGAGTCCCTACTCCACCGTGAATGGTGTCTTCATAAGATTAGAAGAAGGCAGTCATTTGAAGACAGAGACATAGGGAGATTGCAGTGTGGTGAGGAAGGCAGACGTTGGAACTACGCTGCTGCAAACCAAGGAACACCTAAGGTTGCCAGCAATGCCCAAGGAGCTGGGAAGAGGCAATGAATGGCTCCCCTCCAGGTCTCAGAGGGAACATGGCCCTGCTGACACCTGGATTTCAGATCTAGCCTCCAGAACTGCGCCAGTACATTTCTGTTGTTTGAAGCCTCCAGTGTGGTATTTCATTAGAGCAGACCCAAGAAACTAATAGAGCTCCCCAGTTACACTGAGCTCCCAGCGACATTAAAGCCTTGACCAGACTCTACAGCTTCCCTACCCAACCTTCCCACTCCACCCAACATCAGAAGAGCGAAATCAGTACTTCTGCGTTGCAGGTAGCAGGCACTCAGCAACTACTGGTAGAATGAATTCACTCCTTGTTTTATTTTGAGTTTGAATTCTAGGATGTTGTTGGCTTTTGCATTTCCTGCTTCCTGTGGTGTGGGCCCCATGCTGACTACTTAACCTCTGTGCGTGGCATTCCTGCCTCCACTTACAAGTGGGAGGACTGGAATTGCCATCCATGTTAGGGTAAGTTTCTTATTGTGTGTTAATATAGCCTCTTACAGCCGTGATGTCAACTGGAGTTCCCCTGGAGTACCAGCTGCAGCCATTCGGATATGACTGCCTGGTGGATTCTGCCAGAGATGTGCAGGCCACCTCCGGATCTGACGGTAATGAGTTGCAATCAGCTGTGGATTTCCACATGGGTGGGGCATGGCCAGGTGGTGGCATTTGAGCTGGGACTTGGCCTTTCCTGGTTTAGGGTTGCATAACACAACTTAGCATTTAACTATACTACTTTGCACTGTGAGTTAATTGTTTCTCTTTTTCTTTGTTGGTGTCGGTCTTGGTTTACTTACCGTTTTTTTTTTTTTTTTAACTTTTATTTAATGAATATAAATTTCCAAAGTACAGCTTATGGATTACAATGACTTCCCCCCATAACGTCCCTCCCACCCGCTACCCTCCCCTTTCCCACTCCCTCTCCCCTTCCATTCACATTAAGATTCATTTTCGATTCTCTTTATATACAGAAGATCAGTTTAGCATACATTAAGTAAAGATTTCAACAGTTTGCTCCCACACAGAAACATAAAGTGAAAAATACTGTTTGAGTACTAGTTATAGCATTAAATCTCAATGTACAGCACACGAAGGACAAAGATCCTACATGAGGAGTAAGTGCACAGTGACTCCTGTTGTTGACTTAACAAATTGACACTCTTGTTTATACTTGTGGAATTCTCTCTGCTATCCTACAAACTTTCTTTATATAGCTAAATATGTTATACCTGTGATAAATGCCAAGTATGCTTTTGGGCTCTGGATTATAGAGCTGATAAATAATAGTATTGTTGTTATAATAAATTTAGGCACTGAAGAGCCTAACATCCTGATCGATTGAAACCAGACTACCTTTCTGTCCAAAAGGCTTTGATTTTCTTGTTTTTATGTTTCCCCCTCCGCCTCCTGAAAATTACCACAAAGGAACTGGTGGGCAGATATTGAAGAACAATAGTTTGATTTCATAAGATGGCTGATAAAAATTTGTGATATGAAGAATTTTATTTTTCTCTGATTTTAAAGTAGCAGAGTGGAACAGATTTTCTTCTGCTCTTAAGAAATTCAAGCTAAGTTTATATCATTCCTCTTGGCAGCTTCTAAAGGTGCTATGTTCGCCCCTAGCTTTGCAATCTTTTCTTCCTTTATCTTTTCTCTCCTCCATGTATCAGATGTAACAGCAAGCACATTCCCAGAGCGCACGATTACACCCTACTCTGATTCTAATCTTCCACATATGCAGAGTTTGGCTCCTAAATGTGATAGATACCCCAAAATTATTTTTTGGAAGGAATTATGGGATATGATTTGTTTTTTAGGTCCATTGCCTAAATTCCCCCAGAACTTTAGTTGATTTGTCTGGATACAAATTCCAAGGAAGAATACAATATCACACCCATACTTATCTCTCATACCACTTAATATTATCTTTAAAAAAAGATTTATTTTATTTATTTGAAATGCAGAGTTACAAAGAGAGAGAGGGAGAGACAGAGAAAGAGATCTTCCATCTGCTGGTTCACTCCCCAAATGGCTACAATGGCCAGAGTAGGGCTGGTACAAAGCCAGGAGCCAGGAGCTTCTTCTGGGTCTTCAAGGTGGGTGTAGGAGCCCAAGCACTTGGGCCATCTTCACCTGCTTTCCCAGGAACATTAGCAGGAAGTTGGATTGGAAGTGGAGCAGCCGGCACTTGAATCGACACCCATGTGGGATACCAAGGTCACAGGTAGTGGCTTTACCTGCTATGCCACAACACCAGCCCCACTCACTTAATATTGTTATTAACATTGTAGCGGCTCAGGAATGTTTAACTGAATGTTAGAATTTGAGGGATCAGCAGTTAATAACTTCCCCACATGAATGAATGAAAGATTCAGGAATAGTGATAGAGGAAGTAAAGAAATAATAGAGTAGGAAAAGAAAAAAGCAGATGAAAAAGAAATTTGGAATAGTTCTATTCATGACCAGGAGGTGGTATGTTAAATTTCAGTTTGGGGGATTAGTGAAGAGTCTCAGGTATTTCCCAATCACATGATATTTCAGTTCTGTATTTTAAGTGCTAAAGAAAGAGTTAACCTTAATTTATAAAGGTATGTGCAGGTGCCACTCCGTGTACTTAGAGGACTATCACATTTCTTGCTGTGCTTGCCCAAGTCTGCAAGAATAAGGTTTCTCTTCTTGGTTTTAACTAATTTCAGTAATTAATATAGTAGTTGTAAAATATCAAATATATTTTTGGTGTATTATAATAAGTTTGAAATAGGAGATATTATGAAAGAAGAATGATTATGACTCCTTGCCATCAGAATGAAAGAAAACCTAAAGCTTTTCCATTGTAAAATTCTATTTTTCTCTATTTCCTGCCTTTATCACGTGCAGTTTCTCACCTTGCATCCTTCCTTCACACCACTGAAAACTGGGCTTATCTATAGAAGATGCTGTAAGCAGAGTGACGGCGGTCTCCTTCCAATCTGCAGTTAATGGGTACTGTCCTTCCCTTTCCTGACACTGTAGAAGCATTTGACACTGTTGAGCACTTTCCTTCCCGAATCCCCTTTTCCTCTGCTCTTTCTGTCTGCACACTCTCCAGTCTGTCAGATGCACTGTCTCATTCTCCTTTGAATTCTCATTTCCCTTTGCATATTCTTTAAATGCAGACTTGGGGTATTTTGGAAGTGTTATTAGTAAGACTTGGGGATAGGTTGTGTGGGGAGCAATCCGGACTGGACTAAGTTACTGAAATTAAGACTTATTCTATGCATCTGCTCTCCCACAATATGGCGCTGGGAGAGAAGTAAACAGCTTCCGCACAGCTGCCTCCAGTTCAGCTAATAAACTGTAGGACTTGCTCCTGATTGGAGAGCAGCGTACTCGGCGTGTGGGCAGCCGAGTTAGGAATGGCGGAGGAGGACTATAAAGGAGGAGAGAGACGGCATGCACCGGGAACATCTATGGGGAACATCTAGCTGAAGGAACACCTGTGCAGCCCCCGAGAAGAGCCGGCCGGCGGTGTGCCGCTCCCCTGCGAAAGTGGGGAATGCGGCTAGGGGGAACTGCCCTTCCACGGAGGTGGAAGGGATAGTAGCCAACCCGGGAAAAACCAGCAGCAAACCCGGGGAGGGCCGAGCAGACGAAAGAACAGCGCAGGGTCCTGTGTTGCTCCTCCACGAAGAGGGGGAGCGACAGGTTGGATGTAGGGAGTGAGGAAAAGAGGTGTCCAAAAGTCTGGCTTTAGCAACTAGGTGATGGGGGAGAGGCATTTAGTCAGATGGAGAAGAGAAGAAAGTGTGTATGTGTATGTGAAGGGTTCATTTCAGGTCAAGCTCAGGTTTTTTTTTTTTTTTTTTTTTTTTTTTTTTTTTTTTTAGATTTATTTATTTGAAACATAGATTTCACATGGAGAGAGATCTTCAATCTGCTGGTTCACTCCCCAGATGGCTGCAACAGCTGGGGCTGGGCCATGCCTAAACCAGCTTCTTCTAGGTCTCCCATGAGAGTAATAGGGGCTCAAGCACTTAGGCCATCTTCTACTGCTTTCCTAGGCCATATGAGATGCTGGCATTGCAGGCGGTGGCTTTACCCACCTTACCACAATGACAGCCATGGGTCAAGCTCAGGTTATCTCCTTTCATCCCAAGTGAGAAAGAACAACAGATAATTATGACCCTTGGATGATCTGCCAACGTAATGAATAATAACATTTTATATATTTTTCTTATATAATGCTTTACTGCTGTTTTAAAGGAACTTAAACATTGTTGAGAAATTTGGAAAAAGTCAGAGGAATCCATGTATAAACTCATTGCTATGAACCATAAGATTTTATTTAAAAAAATTTAAATTTTGAAATAATTATGCACTCACATAAGTTACAAAATGGTACAGAGTCCTGTAGGCCCATCACCCAGTGCCTCCAGTGGTGACGTCGTCAATAACTGTGCATTCTCCAAGCCAGAACGCTGGGCAGCACAACACAGACTACCAGACTTACTTGGCTTCTGAGATCCTTTCATGTACGTTTCCATTTACATAATTCTAGGACTTTTTAAAGTCACATGTACAGAACTATTTATAATCAAAGTATAGCTTGGCTTCACTGCTATGAAGGAACTGCTTCATAATCCCTGGCAGTAATGATCCACTCTTCATCTCAGCTGTTGTCACTTGAGAATGTTATATACATGAATCATGCAGGATGTGACCTTTGGAGATTTTTTTCCATGGAGCAAAATGCCCTTAAGATCATCCAAGTTGTTGTGTGTATCAACATTCATTTGCTCTTACTGCTGAGTAGCTGTTCAAGGATTTGATTCTGATGCCTCGCTGGGGTCTTAGGAATGGAGCACCCGTCACCTTGCCAACCTGACTGCTCAAGTGAAAGAACTGAATTTGATACAATGGAGAGAAACAGGTGTGCCAAAGGAAGAAGATGTAAAAGAAGGAAATTCTTAGTCATTATGAAAAGAAAACAGTAGAGTTTGGAACAATGCCTACATGTTGTCACTTCCCAAGATATGCTTTAAAGGATGCCAACAGATCTACTGTGGAAAAAACTGTTTCATGGCAAAGTTTAGGAAATCACAACATTGTCATTGCTGTAGGATTAATCTTTAATATGGTAATGCATATTTTGAATTCTAGGAGAAGGATATTATTTTTTTAACTTTTATTTAATGAATATAAATTTCCAAAGTACGATTTATGGATTACAATGGCTCCCCCCCCATACCGTCCCTCCCACCCACAACCCTCCCCTTTCCCACTCCCTCTCCCCTTCCATTCACATCAAGATTCATTTTCGATTATCTTAATATACAGAAGATCAGCTTAGTATACATTAAGTAAGGATTTCAACAGTTTGTTCCCACACAGAAACATAAAGTGAAAAATAATAGATGATTTTTTTTAAATGATGATGAAATCAGATCAGACCTATTGTCATGTTTAATCCCAGTGAGAGTCCAGTTGGGAGTTGATAATTTCTTTCTTTTCTTTTTTTTTTTTTTTACAGAGGATCAGTTTAGTATGCATTAAGTAAAGATTTCAATCGTTTGCACCCCCATAGAAACACAAAGTGAAATATATTGTTTGAGTACTTGTTATAGCATTAAATCTCAATGCACAGCACATTAAGGACAGAGCTCCTACATGAGGAGTAAGTGCACAGTGACTGCTGGAGAAGGATATTATATTCCCCACTTTTCAAACTTACAGACCACCACATGATGATTGTTATTTACTGCAGAATATCTCTCTCTGGGAGTTTTCCAAGGAAAATATTTTGGGTAAAGCAGCTTTAAGATCATGAACTTTTATCATATAAAACAATCATGAACTTTTATCATATAGGAAAATGTATCTATTAAGTTGATTTTAAGGACTGCCAAGTTTAAGATTTTTAAGATTTATTAAAAATAGTAGAGTTAACCCTAACAGTGAAAACTGAACGACTATTCTGATGATCATCTTGTATGTAATAACAATAAATTGCCACTAGAGAGCAGAGTAGGATCAAAGGAAAGAAAACTCACCAACTTGTCTAATTTTAAAATTCCTGTTGTGCTCTAAAAATGAAATGAGATCTGTGGGCTTTTTCTTCTTTTTGTGCAAACAGATAATAATATTATTAAATAGTCTGCTCACTCATATTACTGTATACTGTTTAGGATGCCTTATTTTGGCTTGTAATTTATGCATAATCATTTGTTATTCTTGGAAAAAGACATGTCCAGAATGGGAGTAGCTTTCTGACTTTTATAATAGTAAATCTTGATTTCAAAACCCAAGAGATCATTAATGGTTGGACAGTTTAGAAAGAGGTACTACTGCCAAATTCTGTCATTCTTCTAGCCTGTTTTGGTTATGGAATAAGTTACAACAAGTAAGGTTTGACCTAGAATTTGTGGAATTTTAATCTCCAAATGGAATCAAAGCGACTTGACTAATCATCTAACAATTATTTATTACTATCTTTTTCCACCTACTTTTGCCTTGCAATCGGAGGTTTTCTCCTGTCTCCGCCCTGTGCTGCTTCCTTTATCCTCACAGCCCCAGAAGAATAAACAGAACTGACACAGAGCAACCTGGACTCATCCGTGGAGATTCGCTTGCCTGGAAAGCTTCTCATCTTCATTGTACAACCGGAGACTCCCACATGCTTCTTTCCACGGTGAACTAGCCTC
Organism: Oryctolagus cuniculus; assembly: GCF_051225735.1. NCBI lineage: Eukaryota > Metazoa > Chordata > Mammalia > Lagomorpha > Leporidae > Oryctolagus > Oryctolagus cuniculus. Next base: position 98,533,432 of record NC_142871.1, on the reverse strand, counting down.
TCAGTATAAAAATATCTTACGGGAATCCAGGAAAATCCTCTCTCATGGGAGACCTGTCTAGAAATTCCCCACAAGACTGAGTGCTTTCTTCCTCCCTTTCTTGAAAGGAATGCTTGTTTGTGATACAGTTGTCCCGGTGTGAAGGGAAGATTCTGGGATGGGGGTTGCATCTCTCCTAAGAGGCCAAAATTTGGGAAAGTGGTCCTTACAGGGGAAACTGGAAATCAAGGGGTGGGAGAGGAAGCTCTTGCCTTCCCCTGGACCTCACTGTCTTGCCTGAGGACACTCCAGGCAGAGATGAAGGGTGGGACACAGGGAGGAGGCTGAAGGTGAGAGAATCGCACCACTCAACAAGATGACCTCTTTGTCAATCATTTTCTCCTATTTAAGCTGCAGTGAAAGGAATTCAAGCCAGAGTTAAGGCTGTAAGGTTCTGAGATCCCTGCCTCCATGTGAGGCCAAGGTAGAAGAGGCAGCTTTGATTGATGAGACAGGGCAGCAGGAATTTGTAGTCAGGTTGACAAGGCCCATGGCTTTCCCTTGACAGCCTTTGTTCATCACCACTCTCAAGGTGATGATGGATTCCTCTCGGGTACCCAGAGCAGGAATTTCTTGTAATACAGAATGCTACAGAGAGCTGCCGTCAAGTCCACCCCTGCCCCCTTAACAAAGTTGTCTCACATCTGACAGTCACTAGGAGGGGGCAGTCAAGAACATGATTCATTATAGTTCATACCAACTTAGAATTGACTCACTGGCCCAACAGTTTTCAGGTGAGGAAACCCAAAACCCAGGTCAGAGAGGTTAAGTGATGTTCCCAAAGTCACAGTTCAAGTCAAGGCAGGAGCTGAATCTCTGGTTTCCTGAGTTCAAGTTATTTTGATGTGGGCTGTTTCCTCTTTCTTGGCCAGGTCTTACTCTGTGATGAGAGAGAAGTTTTAGGATACCAAGAGACAAAGACCAGTCAAAAAAGGTTGCCACAGGTTCTTTGCTTTCTACCCAAGACAAGGTTAAATAATGTCAGATATTAATTGCATGATCTTCATCCCTGTGTTGAAAGAGGGTTTTTTCAAGAACTCTGGGACCCTGAGCTGTGTGAGTCATTGGTTGAAGGAACAGACATTGCAGCCGACAGCCAGGGCTTGAGGGCATGGCAATGCTTTCCAGAAACACGTGTGTGTATATGTGTGTGTATGTGTGTCCTGTGTTGCATATGGATGGGCGAAGTCCTGTGTCTTGCTAATTAGACATGAAAAAAATTAGCCATCCCAATTGCAAACAAAACTGAGTAAGAGAACATTCCATTTTCTCCTCAGTGCAGTTTATTTTGGGGAAGTAACATGTTGGTGACAATTGCTTAATAATCACAGGTTATTGCCTTAGATGTTGCTGTGAGAAAGAGAAATCACTGGATGGCATTGTCAGACATTCCTTCCTAGCACTTGTCCAGTTCTCTCCAAGGTGACAGCTCTCGGTGGCCACCATATGTCACTTTGTGGCAGCAGCCGATGTCAATTGCTGTACTACAATATATCCAGCATTGTTCTAAGCTCCTTCCATGTTTTATTCTAGACAAATCCTTCCAGAAGCCTTATAGGGTAAGTACAATGCTACAAATGAAGATGCTGACAATGAGGTTGGGTATATCACAGGATAGTAGGTAGAGACCCGAGATTCAAACCCTCCAGTCTCTTCCAGAGTGTGTACTCCTAACCACAGCTGCCACCGTCAGCATTCACTTGACTGCCATGAAATCCTGCTGACAAGATGAAATCTTGCAGAATTTATCCACAATCCCATGTGATCACATATGTAGAAGAGGGATGTTTTGCTTGGGAAAAGCAACCTAGCATACAAACTGGAGTTTGATGATAAAATTACTGCACTGTCACCTCAGGAACAATGTGACCTGAGATGTAATTCCTTCCATTAGACTTCATTATTTTCAAATGACATAGCTAATATTTATTGAAATCGTATTTAGTACTCAAGTATATGCTTTAAATAATGCTGCACATTTATCGTCTCTGAATCTGCCTAGCGAGCATATGGGGCAAATACTGTCATTGTCCGTGGTTCAGAGCTGAGTTCACGGTTATTGAGTTATTTGCCAACATTGTGTAGTTTCTTCAGAGACAGACTTTAGATTTGACTCCAGCATTATGACTGCAGTGCTCACATTCTGCACCACAGAGTTGTATCAGTACCTTAAAGGGCTGTGCTGTAATTCAGAAAAAACATTTTTCCCAATAAGTTAGATTTCCTGAAAAAGTGGGAGCAGTGGGGACCTGGCCTCTGTGTTTCTGAACTTTGTTTTACTGGTTCTGCTCTGCTCTTGAACCATCTGTGTGCCATTCTTTCTTTCTTCCTTCTTTTTTTTTTTTTTTAGTTTTCAGCTTTTATCATCTGGCTTTGATTTGCTCAAACTCTTTTTCTCTATGCAATTTGTATTGTTTTAGTTTCTTTTTCTATGGAAACCATTTTTGTAGTTAATTTAATAGTACGTATTTTACCACTTTGAAGTCTTATTTTTTTACTACAGTAAAGAAATTTGCATAGCACAATGGTATTTTTGGTAAAAATTATATATCAGTATATTTGTGTATATATATAAAACTTTGTATATTACAGTCCTTATTTTCTTAGTTATTCAATTATTCTTAAGAATTGTTTTGCCAGCATCACACTGACCCAAACTCTTGCCAGTGTCACTTTTCCCCCATGGTAAAATTTGTGGGATGAAGAAAAGTTCCTGCTGTGAAATATTTGTTAGTGGTACAGAGAAATAAAGTATTATATGCAGAAAAGTCCCATGAAAATGCTAATAGGGTCACTGAAGAAGGACTATGAATTAACTAATGGGTCAAGAGATTTGTTCTGAGTTGCAGAGAGTGGGGTGGACCCACTGGTGAAGTAGGTATAGGACGGCTGAATTCTCCCCTAGTACAGAATGTTCCACTCAAGGCCTGCAGGAGAGCTTCGAGGGTCTGAGAACCTGAGAGGAAGTAGGCAGCAGTAGGAGCAGTGGTAGGGAGAGAAAAAGGAATTTAAACAAGTGTGAAAGCTGAATGTGTGTAGGCTGCCCAGCCAGTTTCCAGTGCTCTTCCCTTGTCTGCCTACTTCTCATCCCTCACCCCTGCCTCCTTCCCCCCAGTCATGTCATTGCAGTTGGAGCATCCAGGTTCACACACATGTTTATGCCCTCCAAGTTGACTTCATGAATGGGGGCCAATATGTACCTTCTCAAATTGAGCTATGTCAGCCGGCGCCGCGGCTCACTAGGCTAATCCTCTGCCTTACGGCGCTGGCACACCGGGTTCTAGTCCCGGTCGGGGGCGCTGGATTCTGTCCCGGTTGCCCCTTTTCCAGGCCAGCTCTCTGCTGTGGCCAGGGAGTGCAGTGGAGGATGGCCCAAGTGCTTGGGCCCAGCACCCCATGGGAGACCAGGATAAGTACCTGGTTCCTGCCATTGGATCAGCACGGTGCGCCAGCCGCAGCGCGCCGGCTGCAGTGGCCACTGGAGGGTGAACCAATGGCAAAGGAAGACCTTTCTCTCTGTCTCTCTCTCTCATTGTCCACTCTGCCTGTGAAAAATAAAATAAAATAAAATAAAATAAAATAAAATAAAATAAAATAAAAGTTTAAAAAAAATTGAGCTATGTCACCAAGAGATGGAGGCAGTTGGCTGTTCTCACGAATAGAGGAGATAAAATCTAAGACCTCAATGAGAAAAGAATGAGGCAGATGCTAGATAGTGGCCGAGATGGGAAGCAGGGTTTCTTGATTCTCTCCAGTGCTCTCTGTAGACCATCTGTAACCCTAGGACCATATAACTCTGCCCTTGGCATCAGCAGGCTCCTGTACTTTATAACACATCTCATTTTCTGGGGGATTGGGTACTTTGCTGTATTTTCTGTCATTATTTATTGTGATAATACACACACATACATACATATATATGTACATATATATAATAAAAATTTTACCCTTTTAAGTGTTTGTAAGTATATAGCTCAGTGGTATTAAGTGAATTCACATTGTTGTGCAACTGTCACCACTCACTCATCTCCAGAGCCTTCTTTAATCTCCTTAGACTGAAACTGCACAGCCATTCAACGACTCCCCACAGCTCTCTCCCCGTAGTTCATGGTAACCCCCACCCCACGTTTCTCTACAGTGTTTGACCCTTTGTGACTGCCTTATTACATAATGTCTTCAAGGTTTATTCATGACGTAGCATGTGTCAGGATTTTCTTTCTTGTTAAGGTTGAATAGTATGCCATCGAATCTGTGAACCACGTTTAGTTTATTGATTCTTCCATCAGTTTGCCTCCACTGATAAGGTGATGATTGTTGGGGCTGGCACTGTGGTTCACTTGGTTAATCCTCCGCCTGTGGCGCCAGCATCCCATATGGGCACCGGGTTCATGTCCTGGCTGCTCCTTTTCCAGTCCAGCTCTCTGCTGTGGCCTTGGGAAGGCAGTGGAGGATGGCCCAAGTGCTTGGGCCCTGCACCCGCATGGGAGACCAGGAGAAGCACCTGGCTCCTGGCTTCGGATTGGCGCAGTGCCGGCCATGGCAGCCATTTGCGGGGTGAACCAACGGAAGGAAGACCTTTCTCTCTGTCTCCCTCACTGTCTAACTCTATCTGTCAAAAAAAAAAAAAAAAAAAAAAAAAAAAGATGATTGCTCCACCAGTTGCTGGGTGCGCACACAAGACCTGAAGCAGCTGCTACCTATTTATGTCCAAAATGGCACCTGCCTGTCTCAGCAGGTTTCTGGGCACCGTTGTTGGGGGGATGGGGAGAGAGAGACATACCCTTATTCTTTTTCTCTGGGTGAGTGGGCACCCTGTTTCCCTCAGGGCTCTGGGCTGGACTCAAAGACAGTGTAGTCCTCTAGGCTCTCCCTGCAGCTATATCACCAGCAACATGGGCCGCTGTAGTCTCATCTCACCTTGCTTTCCGAAGCTGCTGCTTTCTGTGGCTCAGGGGTCCTGTGTTGTGTCTGTGCACCTGGCTGCACCCCTGCACCTTCCACACAGATCCATGGCATTTCTCCTCCTTCCACACATCTCCACTGTGGTTTTCATTCCAGCTCTTCTCTGAGAATGCACTAGCCCCACCTGCCCTGCTTTTTTATATATTTATTTTTTTTAAGCTATTTTTGCCTGGCTTAGAGCAGACTGCCCTATCACTATTCCACCATCTTGGAATCTTTCGGCTTCTACCTTTTGACTCCTCTGAATAAGCTGCTATGGACATGGGTTTAAATCCTTGCTTTTAGTTCTTTTGAACTAAAAGTCCAGGAGTGGACTTACTGGACTACATGATAATTCTGTGTTTATTTTTTAAAAGGATTCACCATCATATTCCCCACAACAGATTTCCATTTTAAATTCCTACCACCAGTACACACCAGTATGCAAGGGTTCCAAGTTCTTCACATCTCACTGACACTTATAATTTTTTGTTATTTTGTTAATAACCATCTGAATAAGTATGGAATGCTATCACATTTTGATTTTTTGGGATTTCATTTCCATAATAACTAAAGATATTAAGTAATTTTGCTTGTGCTTACTGGCATTTTATACAACTTTTTGGAGAAAGATCTAACTGAAGAATTCTGTTTCAATTAGCTTGTTTGTTTTTGGATGCTGAATTTTAGGAGTTCTGAAACTTTCTGAATATTAATCCCTTATTGGATATATGATTTGTAAATATTTTCTCTCATGACACTGATTGCTTTTACACATTGTTGATTGTGTCCTCCGATGCATAAAAGCTTAAAAGGTTGATGCAGTCACAGTTAATTACTTCTCCTTTTGTTGTCTATGCTTTGGTGTCTACTCAAGGAATCATTGCCAAATTGAATGTCAAGAAATGCTTCCTTTTTTTATTTTAAGAGTTTTAGCTCTTACATTTAGATCTTTGATCCATTTTGAATGTTTTATATGGTGTAAGGGAAGGATCCAAATTTACTCTTGCGTGTGTATACCCAGTTTTCTCAGTACCATTTTATGAAAAGATTGGCCTTTCCCTTTGAATGATCTTGGAACACTTGTCAAAAATAATTTGAATATTTGTATAAAGATTTATTTCTGGGCTTTATACTTTATTACATTGCTTTATATGTCTGTCTGTATGCCAGGACCACACTGTTTTGATTACCATATATTTGTACTAAGTTTTGAATCCAAATGTACTCTTCTTTTTAAAGATTGTTTTGGCTATTCAGAGTCCCTTGAGATTCCATATGTATTTGAGGGAGGATTTTTCTATTTCTGCAAAAAAATAATTGGGATTTTGATAAGGATTTTGTTTAAAATCTTGCATTTTTTTGTTGTGGACTCCTGTTTTATATAAGTAATAAGTTTATTAATTTTTTAAAATTTATTTATTTGAAAGAGTTACAGAGAGAAGGAGAGGCAGAGAGAGAGAGAGAAAGAAAGAAAGACAGAGAGAGTTCTTCCATCCACTAGTTTACTCCCCCATTGGCTGCAATGGCCCGAGCTGCACCTATCTGAAGCCAGGAGCCAGGAGCTTCTTCCAGGTCTCTCACGTGGGTGCAGGGGCCCAAAGATTCAGGTCATCTTCTACTGCTTTCCCAGGCCATAGCAGAGAGCTGGATTGGAAGTGGAGCAGCTGGGACTCGAACCAGCGCCCATATGGGATGCCCCAAGTTTATTCAATTTTTTATGTATTTATTTTTTATTTGACAAGTAGAGTTACAGACAGTGAGAGAGAGAGAGAGACAGAGAGAAAGGTCTTCCTTCCATTGGTTCACTCCCCAAATGGCTGCCATGGCCGGTGCTGCGCTGATCTAGTCTCCCATGCGGGTGCAGGGCCCAAGCACTTGGGCCATCCTCCACTGCCCTCCCTGGCCATAGCAGAAAACTGGCCTGGAAGAGGAGCAACCGGGACAGAATCTGGTGTCCCGACCGGGACAGAACCCGGTGCCCAAATGGGATGCCAGTGCCGCAGACAGAGGATTAACCAAGTGAGCCACCGAGCCAAGTTTATTCAGTTTTAAAACTTCCTTTTGTCTGCTGCATATAAATAATTTTCCTGTGAGTATTCTTTGCCCGTTGTTTACCTAGGTTCTTCTTTCCCTGTCCCTGTCCCTGTCCCTGCCTTTTTCACCCTCCCTTTCTCTCTCGGTCTCCCTCTTTTATGTACAGATACAAGTAGATAGACAGAAATACTACATGCACACACACACACACACACTCACTTTTTGGTGGTATTTGTGAAACTTATACAATGGCTCCTTTTTGCTTGTTTTTCTCTTATCCTTGAATGAGCAGAATTTTTCCTGTACCATTCATTTATCCCAGGGGGTTTTTCTGAAAGAGGGGTTAGGGAATTCTTAGGTTTGTAGAGAAACTTCTTTACAAGTAGAATTCCTTATGATGCAGGGGTATGTAGATTATTTTAGCTTTTACTTCTTCCTAGCCTTCTGAGATTGGCAGCCACAGTAGTGTCCATACGTCCCATACCCTGCCTACATCCACTCCTAACAGATTTTAGAAGTATGGTATGTATGAATGATTTCTGGTTCACCCCTACCTTTTCTGATCCTCCTTGATTCAGCCTACATACTCTGTCAGGTCTTGCCATCAACCCTGGAGACCTGTTCTTTGACAGCTTTGCTTGAGATGTTAAGCTAATGATTGCCCCTTTGGGTGTCTTTTCATACCTCTGTTTGACCTTCAATGAATTTGGCAGCCTATTCCCATGTATTATGTTTTGAGATTATAAAAGTCTCAGAATTTTATTAAAAATAGAGCTTGACTTTCTGTTTCTCATTCTCCTGGTTGTTTTTGGGTGATTTCCTGAAAGAGAAGAGCCTAGCCTTATAATTTCCAACAATGAATCTGAGAAGCAAGAATTTTCGCTAGTTGAAATAACAGTCATAGAAAGTTGATTTTCATGAGCAAGAAATGTGAGGAGAATGGATAACATCACAATACCAAGCGGTTTCTTTATGGTGAATTCGAGCTAAGTAAAGACACCTGCATGTCTGGGAGAACTCGGGGATGGTCTGCATGAACGGCAACACGTGGAATGCAGAACTGATGCGAATTAGCTGTCATTGCCCTCAACAGCCAGCCTTAGGGTGCTCTGGAGAGCTTTGCTTTAGTTGGATGTGTGTTTCTCAGATTTTGCTTTTGAGTCTAGGACTGTGATGGCATTTGTTGTCTCCATCTTTAACTATCTTGAGATCAAACCCCTGTCATGTTCTTCCCTGTGACCTTTATTTGGACTCTCCTGTTAACTGCTTCTTTTGTTCAACACCAGTCAACTAGTTATCTGCTTAGAAGACTGGGTGGATTTCTAGATTTTCAAAGTAATGCGACTATGATGAGAATTAAGTTCCTGGCTCCTGGCTTTGATTCCAGTAAGGTGCCATTGTGGGCATTTGGAAGAGTGAACCAGTGGATAGCAGCTCTGTGTATCTATATGTTTATGTATCTGTCTATATGAGTATAGCTATATATATATATGCCTGTGTCTGTCTTTCTCTCTGGCCCTCAAATAAATAAATGAAGTAGAATACTTACCTTTTTAAAAAATATTTATTTTACTTAAATGAAAGAGTTACAGAGTGAGAGGGACTAATCTTCCATCCACTGGGTCACACAATGGCCACAATGGCGAGGGCTGGGCCAGACTGAAGCCAGGACCTTAATTCAGGTCTCCCACATGGGTACAGGGGCCCATCTTATGCTGCTCTTCTCAGGCTTTTAGCAAGGCACTGGATTAGAAGTAGGGTAGCTGGAACTTGAATTGGCATCCCATAGATGGTGGCTTTACTCACTATGCCATAACACTGGCCTTGAATATTTACCTTTAAAATTCTCCTTCAGATATGGTTACATTTTATCCTATGTTAAAACATACTGCTTATAGATGTTACTTCTAGAGAAAAATGGTATGCCTCTTGATCCCATATACTAAGGGAAGAATAGAGGTGTAAGCTGTTATTAATGTATATGAAGTGCGTATGTTCCAACTTCTATGTTTTGTTATCTAAATATTTTTGAAATGACAAGTTCCACAATATACATGTCAGTTCCTGTGTAGTTTAGGGTCCTAAACAATATGTGCCCTGCAATGAGGAAAATTATATCAGAAAATGTAAATGCTAAATCATTAAATGAAATAGTATGTTGTCACATTCTTTTAAAGTTGTCTAAAATTTTACATATATTTCTTGAATTCATCTCATTCTTTTCCAGCTATGTCTCTTTTTATTGTACAGAATGTATCTTTCTTTTTTAAAAAAAGATTTATTTATTTCAAAGTCGAGAAAGAGAGAGAGAGAGAGAGGATCTTCCATCCACTGGTTCACTTCCCAGAGGGCCACAATGATCAGGGCAGAGCCAGGCTGAAGCCAGGAGTCAGGAACTTTATATGGGTCTCTCACATGAGTGACAGGGGACCAAGCACTTGTGCCATCTTCTAGTTCTTTCCCCAGGCCATTAGCAGAGTTGGATCACAAGTGGAACAACCAGGACATGAGCTGGTGCCCATGTGGGATGCTGGCATTGCAGGTGGCATGCTATGCCACAACGCCGGCCCCAGAATGTGTTTCTTAAGTTCTAGGGAAGATTCTTTGTTAAACTTATGGTTGAGTTCTTTAGTTCCCAGAGCTTGTGAATGATACCAGAATAGATAATATTATGAATTCTTGTAAATAATTAGAACTTTGGAAATTAAATTAGCACTCCATACAACTAAAACCAAATTTTTTCCTGGACTGCATTAATTTTAATTTTATTATTCATCTAATTTGTAAAGTATTCCTGCTTTTTATATGGAAAAAGTAAGGAATAAAATGGCTATCCACATTTCAATTATGAGAAACTCTATAGGAGAATAAGCCAAAATTAAAAAAATTCTTTCAGTTTTAGAGCAAATAGTTCCATCTCTATTATATAGGAAAGTGAATTATTCATATTTCCGAATTACGACATCCCTTTTTAAACAGCACATACCACATTTATCTGAATGATGAGCCTGGATTCTAAAGGATTAGTTCAACTTTTCGGATAACACCTAGAGTTTTAACCAAGCTCTCTTCCCCCTAAAGGAGAAATGCACTCTCTGGTTTTCATTCACGTAATACTCATATGTCGCTCCCCCTCTTCGTGGAGGAACGACACTGAATCCTGCCTAGGCTTCATATCCGAGTCACGGCACCATTATGTTGCTCCCCCTCTTCGTGGAGGAACGACACAGGACCCTGCGCTGTTCTTTCTGTCTGCTCGGCCCTCCCCGGGTTTGCTGCTGGTTCTTCCCGGGTTGGCTACTATCCCTTCCACCTCCGTGGAAGGGCAGTTCCTCCTGGCCACATTCCCCACTTCCGCAGGGGAGCGGCACACCGCCGGCCGGCTCTCTCCGGGGCTGCACAGGTGTTCCCCTTAGATGTTCCCCTTAGATGTTCCCGGTGCATGCCGTCTCTCTCCTCCTTTATAGTCCTCCTCCGCCAATCCTAACTCGGCTGCCCACACGCCGAGTACGCTGCTCTCCAATCAGGAGCAAGTCCTACAGTTTATTGGCTGAACTGGAGGCAGCTGTGTAGAAGCTGTTTTCTCCTCTCCCAGCGCCATATTGTGGGAGAGCAGATGCATAGAATAAGTCTTAATTCCAGTAACTTAGTCTAGTCCGAATTGCTCCCCACACTCATATAGAATCTAGTTCACAAGATCTAATTTACATTTTAAATTCTTAAAGTTACTTTTTCCAAGCAGTTTGATCCAAGTGTGATGGGCTTGTGCATTGGTTGCTCATTCACTGAGTTAGGAAGCCTTAACTTAGTCTAGGGCTGCTGACCCATAACATCAAATAATTAAGCTTATTTCAAATATAAAAACCACATTCTGATTGGGTGCTAAACTTGGCAGATATCATTGTACAGTCTCCTGCCTTCAATTAAATGGGCTTAATATAACTCTTGGAAATGATGATTGCCAGCTTTATAAATTGATTAGATGCATTCCTAGTTTATCCGCTGACATTTTCATTATGTGTTTGTAGTGTAGGCAATAATACTGAGGATCTGGGCTATGATATAAAGAAGAAAGTATAGCAAGATGAATCTCTTTGTGTTGTTAAATATTATGTAATCAGAATAATTTATTGAATGCTTAACATGAAAAAAACCCTTTATTTGGATATTATCATACATGTGTGCTTTTATGTAACATACTATGTATACATGCAAGATAGTTTGTTAGGTGTGTGGGAGATTAAATATGAGAAAGGCATAATTTCTTTCTTTAATGAAATCAATTGGCAGAGGAGGTATACATACACTAGTAAGTGTAACATAAGGAAGAATAAGATAAGTGCTAATGGTAATGTTGTTAGCTGAATTTCTAATGTTTTAAAGCAACATTTGTGAATAGAAAAAATAATGATTTATTTGCATGCCAATTAATATTCAATTTTATTCAAGCTTTAAATTTTCTTTTTCTTAAAAATTTTTTCCCCAAAGAAACCTTTTATTTAAGGAATACAAACTTCATGTGTTTCATAAGTACAACTTTATGAATATAGTGATTCTTCCCACTGTATCCACCCTCAGACCCTTCCTCCTCTCTCATCTATTCCTATTCTTATTTTTTTTACTAAGATCTTTTTTTCAATTAACTTTATACACATATGATTAATTCTATACTAAGAGTTCACAAATTTTATGGAAAAAAAATCTGTCCCTTAGCAGTCAAGAAAAGGACTGTTCAAAGTCATTGCATCTTGAAGTGTTAATTTCACTTCTATAGGTTACTTTTTAGGTGCTTTAGTAGTTACCACAGAACAGGGAGAAGGAGAACATATGGTATTTGTCTTTTTGGGACTCACTTTTTTCACTTATTGTGATGTTTTCCAGTTTCATTCATTTTGTTGCAAATTACGGGATTTCTTTTTTTCCCACTGCTGTATAGTATTCCATAGTGTACATATCCCATAATTTCTTTATCCAGTCTTAAGTTTATGGGCATTTGGGTTTATTCTGTATTTTAGCTATTGTGAATTGGGCTGCAAAACAAGAGGGTACAGATAACTCTTTGATGTGCTGATTTCATTTCCCTTGGGTAAATTCACAGGAGTGGGATGGCTGGTCTGTATTTAGATTTCTGAGGTATTGATTGATTTTTTATTACAATCATTTTTACATTTGTTCTTTGAGTAACATTTTATTAATCTTTCAAAGATGATATACACAGGGCTTCTAAACATTTAATCATTTGCATTCTTGTTTAAATTCTCTTAGTCATTTCGATTTACATTTGTGACTGAAATAATTTCAAATATGTAAAATACTTATGAGGTAGTTTAATATATTTAACAAACAAGGGGCTGGCGCTGTGGCGCAGCGGGTTAATGCCCTGGCCTGAAGTGCCGGCATCCCATATGGGCACCGGTTCTAGTCCTGGCTGCTACCAGCTCTCTGCTATGGCCTGGGATAGCAGTGGAAGATGGCCCAAGTCCTTGGGCCCCTGCACCCACGTGGGAGACCCCGAAGAAGCTCCTGGCTCCTAGCTTCGGATCGCCGCATCTCTGGCCATTGTGGCCATCTGGGGAGTGAACCATCAGATGGAAGACCTCTCTGTCTCTACCTCTCTCTGTAACTGTCTTTCAAATAAATAATAAAAAATTCTTAAAAAATATATTTAACAAATAAAATCTGTTATAAATATTTAAAATCAAATTTATAAAATTAAAAAATTTTTCTTTGTTACCTATAATGTCTGGACTAGTATTATATAGGATATGTTCAGGGCCCAGGTGAGTATCAGTTTGAGTCCCAGCTGCTGTACTTCCAATCCAGGTCCCTGCTAACGCTCCTGGGAAAGCAGCCTCTGCCACCCACATAGGAGACCCAGATGAAGCTTCTGGCTTCTGGCTCCTGGCTTTGGCTTGGCTCAGCTCTGGCTGTTGTGGCCACTTGTGGAGTGAACCAGTGTACGGAAGATTGATTCTCTTTCTCTCTCCCTCTCCTTCTCCCTTTCTCTCTATAACTCTGAGTTTCAAATAAACATTTAAGTAAACCTTTAAAAATCTGCTTTGAAATTGTTTCCAGAACATTATGGTATTGATTTCTCTTTGTCTTCATTTAGACAATTTTTAAAGTCACATTTCTTGAAACACAACTTACCAACATAGTGAAAAATTACTAAACAGCTCACACCTGAGGTATTAATTAGGTCCCACAAGACTACTGTTATAAAAGACTGAATTTTGTATGGAAAAATAGCCTAAAGAGCCTGTATTATTTGCTCCAGCTGATATTTTTATAGTTATTTTTTAAAAGTAAACTTTTTTAAAATTTATTTTATTTTTATTTTTATTTTATTTTATTTTGTCAGGCAGAGTGGACAGTGAAAGAGAGAGACAGAGAGAAAGGTCTTCCATTGCCGTTGGTTCAACCTCCAATGGCTGCTGCGGCCGGCGCATTGCAGCCAGCGCACCGCGGCCAGCGCACTGTGCTGATCCGATGGCAGGAGCCAGGTACTTATCCTGGTCTCCCATGCGGGTGCAGGGCCCAAGCACTTGGGCCATCCTCCACTGTATTCCCTGGCCACAGCAGAGAGCTGGCCTGGAAGAGGGGCAACCGGGACAGAATCCGGCTCCCCGACCAGGACTAGAACCTGGTGTGCCGGAGCTGCAAGGCGGAGGATTAGCCCAGTGAGCCATGGCGCCGGCCATCATCTTTGTTTTTAAAGATTTATTTATTTATTTGTGCTTGCTTTGGCAGCACATATACTAAAAGATTTATTTTTTTATTTGAGAGGCAGAGCTACAGACAAGTTTTTTTTAAAAAATATTTATTTATTTCAGAGGTAGAGTTACAGACAGAGAGAGGGAGAGACAGAGAGAAAGGTCTTCCATCCGCTGGTTCACTTCCCAAATGGCCGTAACAGCTGGAGCTGAGCTGATCTGAAGCCAGTAGTGGGTCTATCTTCTACTACTTTCCCAGGCCAGAGCAGAGAGCTGGATTGAAAAAGGAGCAGCCAGGATATGAACCAGCGCCTATATGGGATGCCAGCACTGCAGGTGAAGGCATAGCCCACTACGCCACAGCGCCTGCCCCCATCCTCTTCTCTTTACTATGGAATATTTCACCTGTGTTGTTTGTTTGCTTATGAGTGATATTCTGTACCGTAGTTTAGATTTGTCTGATTGTTCAGGATTTTTGTTTGAAATAAATTAAACTTACAGATGTATTCATTGTAGTTGAAGATGTTAAGTACTTGGTGTCTAAATAATCTGACAATAGTGCCTTGTGAACATCACTTACCTTTCTTGAACACATTTTTTTTTTTGTTTCTGAAATTACATGAGAAAAGGGAATGTTATTTAAGATCTATCCTTTTAAATAGGGAATGGGTAAGTGAATTTATAAGTAGATGGTAAAACCATCATGGATGGGCTTGGATTTTATATTTTTTCAAGCTGGAGCACTACAAAGTCACCTAACCACTTTTTAAGATAATTCTCTCTTACAGAAATAGCCAAACCTACATCCTCATTTTTTTCCCTAGGATATATCATCTCCTCATTAGATAGATCTGATTGCTAGAAAATTGTTTCCTTATAGCTTTCAACTACTTATTCTGGTCCAATCCATTGGTTATGTAGAAAAATTTCTAACCTCTATTATACATGACTAACCTTCAGATATTTAAAGACAATATGATTTTATTTTCATAGAATGGAATCTTTCATCACCATAGCCTAGGGCTCAATTCAAGGGGCAGAACAGATACAGAGACAAAAATAAAGAACTGTCAGAGTTTAAGACCTGTCAACTCTTCTTTCCTTGCTGCCCCATAAATTAGATTTAGATTTGCTAGTTCTAGCAGCCAGGTGTGGCTCATCCACCCTACCTCCTCTGTACAGACCCTACTGCAGGTGTATGCCAAATTCCACAACCAATCATCACAGTGTTTTGCCGTTTTTAATGGGAAAAAGTGGGCACTGGTAGATGAAGAAAACACATACTTCTTATAGCCACTTAGGGATGAGCATAGCATGCTGCTTCATAACTAAGAGTAAAACAGAGCCCTGGCCATTATTCTTGTCCTAATAGCAGGTACTAAGTGTGAAGGTCATTATGTCTACCCTTTCATGTGACTAGAGCACTGGCTTTCCTACATACACGAGCTTGAAGTACTGATTGTGGTAAAAATCATGTAAAAACTGTGTAAGACTTACGATGGGCCACTCTAAGGGCCTAGCAAGAAAGAGTACCTGGAGTTCATCTCCATTATTGTCACTCTTTTAATGCTGTCACTGATGAGCTCTCAACAGCAGGTGCTCATGCTGCTGACCCAGCACAACTGAGATTCATTCGAGATCCTACCTTCCGCTGGACTGTGCACTTCAGGAAGGCAAGTCCTGTAGGTAGCCCCAGGGGCGGAGGCCCGAGATTCTCAGAGGTGAGGCTGTTTTAGACATTAGGTTAATTCTTCTTTCACTAGATCGTGCACTGCAGGACTCGTTTACCATCCCTTATCTCCACTGTCTACATGCTGTCAGTCACTGTGACAACTGAAAATACTTCCAGATGTTCCTAGCTGCTCCATTTGAGCAGAGTATGGCGGAGAGTGTAGGAGGGCATGTTAGCGGGTGGGTCGTCTCAGTTTCATGTAAGCACTACCCACATAGGGCAGTCAGAGAGGCTGCTTTCCTCTTGCCAGTGATTGGCCTGGCCATGGGCTTCTGACACAATTATAGCCAATGAGAAGACAAAAATAGTGTGCTGGAGTGCTTCTGGGAAAGTGTTAGCCCATTAAAATATAGACATCTGCGAAGATACCCTTGTCTTATCCATGTCTGGCCATTGTCATGATGAAATGTAGCAACTGTGGCTTCCACTTGAAGCGAATTCATTGAAGTGAGTTTACAGAAGACAGCTGAGCAAAACCAGGAACGAACCTGCTCCTCAATGGTGTCAGTGAACTGCTAAATCAATCAGTCCTGGAACTATTTTGTATTTTGACTTCTTACTATGTGAGATAATAAAATTCCTTATTGACCGAATCAACTGAGCCAAAGCTTTTGGTGCTTAAGTTAAAAGCATATTAAATGATATGCCTTATCCTGTTTTTTCTCCTATTCTCCATAACTTAAAGATCACTTTATTGACACAACTAGTTTTAAAATCACACCTGAAGTAAATACCCATGTCTATGACAGAGAGCCCAGGGTATGTCTTCTATAATATTCATTTGTCAGATTGAAATAAGTCATAAGAAAGAAAGGCTGTGTTTTCATTCCAACAAATGACTCCAAAACCAGAGCTAATTCTATGAGTAGCTAAACAATTTCCTCTTAAAAATTTACTGGTCTTTGAATACTATTCCTATGACATCATGTTGTGTCACAATATTCAGTCATGGTGGCCTTTTCTTTTTATCTTTGCATTCTTAAATCATAACACTAATTTTTAATGTTTTTTCCAGTTGATGTTTCCCAATTTGTCTATGACTTCTGCCTGCAAATAAACAGATGCTTGCAAACTAAGGGCAATGTGTCATAAATGAGTCTACTATCGTGATCTTAGATCTAATTTAAACAAGGCTTACTTACAAACTTTCACAGATTTGTGAAATTTCAGTGCTTTGGCTGAGGTGGTAGGATGTATTTTAAAGCAGGTTAAATTCTTCAGAGAATAATATGTCATGATGCAATACAAAGCACAGGTATTTGGATGAGGATACTTTAGTGCTGATCCAAGCTTTGGCATTTCCCACTTTCATGACATTAGCAAATGATTTACTTCAGTTTCTTTATTTAAAAAGTAGATTTAAAAATATTAGCTCTGTTTCTCTTGAAAGGTTGCTGTGAGAGTTATATGAGATGATGTTTTATCTGTATGGCAGCTGTTAAATCACCTACTATTTCCACAGCAGCATCCTGTTGGGTGAATTTACTTATTTATTTTTAAGAAGATTTATTTATTTATTTGAAAGACAGAATTACACACAGAGAGAGAGACAGAGACAGAGAGAGAGAGAGAGATCTTCCATCTGCTGGTTCACTCCCTGAATGGTTGCAACCAGGCCAAAGCCAGAAGCTTCTGGGTCAACCACGTCAGTGGCAGGGGCCCAAGGCCATCTGCTGCTGTCTTCCCTGGAGCATTAGCAGGGAGCTGGATCAGCATTGGAGCAACCAGGACATGAACTACCCTTACAGGATGCCAGCATTGCAGGCGGTGGCTTCACCAGCTACACAACAATACTGGCTCTGTGGAATTATTTTGAGCAAGAACCATTGCTAAAAAATCTTCATTGCTTGTGGCACTACTTTATTCATTTATCATTAGGTTCACTCTTTGTCCATCAGCAGCCTCTGCTCTGACCTCTGACATCTCTTCCTTAGAGATGCTTCTCTGCTTCCCTTCAAGAGCCAGCGAGATCAGCTCTTCTTTGTGTTTCTTGACTGCCTGTTCATAAGCTGACAGTGCTTGTCTTTGCCTGCCTCTTCAGCAATGGTTCTCTGTGTGCCTCACCTCTGGGAAACTCACCAACTAGAAATTACTGGGCCCATTCCCAGAGATGTTGTGGGTCCTGAGAACTGAGAAGCTCTTACTTTCTTCTTTGAATCTAGGATGGGACTCGCAAGATAAATAAATAATGAATGCCAAATTTTTTCTGAGGTTCAGGTCATAGGCATATATAACTCCATTGACTTCCCACATGTGGTTTATACATACTGCAAAAAACAATACACACCTTAGAAGTTTTTCCTTTTGTGGTCCAAACATTCATATTTCTAGAATTATTATCATTTTGTGAAGATAGAAAGGAAATCTTTCAGCAGATGTTGGATAAATGTAGAGAAAGTGGTCACTTATTAAAAAATAATTTGTCAGTTACTTTCAACATGCATACGATGTGTTGTGTGCTACAGATATGGAAATATGAATAAATGTCAGAGTTTACTTGCTCAGGACCTGGGAAAATATAAAAACTGATAAAATAGTTATAAATTAATAGAAATGAAATTAGATGGAATATAGCAAGCACAGTTGTTTATGATGGGGTTTGTGGAGTTGAGGCCTGAGAAATTGGAGAATGAAATGCAAGTTGAGGAAGTTCAACCCAGCTAACAAAAGGTTTAGAATAAAAAATAGCACAGCTTATGTTGATACAAAAAAAGGGTGTCTGTGTGAGATGATGGTTATGATAATTTGCTTCACTACAGTAACCATTTCACTGTTTATGTATGCCTTACAACATCATGTTGTACGAGTTAAGTATGCACAATCACATTTATTTTTACAAATAGAGCCATGGAGAAGGAGATGTGGGTAGCATCAAAGAGAAAGAGCATAATAACAGTATGAAGATCTGTTTGTTAGGAAAGGCAGCTTGACAGCTTGCTTGACAAGTCCATGGTCTCAAAAGATTGTGCTTTTGGCCTGAAGCATTTTCTTCCATGGAGATATGGAATCCTCACAGCCTGTGCTGGATTCTTCACCTTGTTTGGGAGTATTTTTTCCTGTTGTTTCCTTGATGTGTACTTTGTTCTGCTTAACTGTGTGTGTCAACCCCACGGCTGCCTCTGTTGCCAGTTGGAGAAAAAAGGCAACTCTTTGCCTGTATCTCAGGCCGGATGTGTGCATCTATGTGTCTCAGCTGTGAGGCAAGACCTAGTTGTCAAGAGGGACTGATGTGCACTTCTGAAGCTGATCTTGCTCTGACTGTATGTGAATACAGTCTTATTCCATCCAAAACAATAACAACAGCAACAGTAGAAGCAACAACAGCAGCAATAGGCATGTCTCTAGCAGACAGCTGGAATTAGGGGAATAGTAGTGGTCTCAATAAATAGTTCTTCCTTCTCCCTTTTCCAGGGCTGAACCGATCAAACTAAAGAGTGGCAGATGAAAAGCTTAGTCATTACTTTCATTTCTGAGAAAGGCTCATGCCTGAGATTCTAGTTTTGTGTGAGTCAAGGACCTAATTACTCTTCCCTGGGGTTGCACAGTTATTGCCATTTATGGTCTAATTTTTGAAAGAGTTTCTACGAAGAAGAAAGACATAAGGTGGCATGTTCTCCAGATTTGATGATCATATAAGTCACTGCATCTCATGTGTTTGGAGGGAGGGAAGTGGCAGTGAAAGATCAGAAGGGCTCCCTCCGTCTGGAAGGAAACAGCATGAAAATGGAGGAGATGCCACCCCTAGCACTCCCTGTGTTTTGTTCTCTAACCGGTCAGGCTTAACAGATAAGCACAGCATCAGCTGGGTGCGCCGCTATCCCCTTTGGGTAAGATGGTCTGCTGTCATCAGAACAGCCCTGATCCCATCTTCACATTGGCACCTTTCAATACCAGGCGTCGTTATTTTAGGTCTCATTCTGGAACTACTGATGGGCAATACAGATTTTGACTTAGCAAGGAAAGAAGTGGCTATAGCATATTTTAGTAAAGTAAACCCAAAGATCACTTTGTGTTTAAGGGTGAAAATCATTCCCTCGTCTAATTTCTATACTGATTTCTATGCAGCCATGTAATCTGACATCAGCTCTTCTGCTTTCAATGAGATTGTATGGGACAATTATGTAAACCTATTAATAAAACTCAGCAAAAATTCTTTGCCTCTAAAGGAGGCGTTTAGTTTTCCTTAACAGCACAGAGATGTCCCAAATCTGAGTTTAAACTTCTGCTCTTATTTTTAAAGAGAACTTAAAGATTCTCATAAAAACAAATTAATGTCAAAAAAACACATTCTATTGCCTTTGGAAGTTGAAAGCATAAAAATTTACAGGCCTCTTCAATGCCCTGTTCTGCTCAGTCTTGGTTGGAGCCTCTTTGTCCCTGTGTAGACCCCATGTAACAGTCATGTGAATGGTTACAATTGGCCCAGGGCCTCAGAAACTCTGATGTCAATTCTTTGTCAAATCTCTGTCTTAAAAGAGTCCAAAGAGTCAATGTTGCCTCACAGCAGTAGTCCCATACCCAGCAGCTTTAGTGAATAATCCAGGAAAAACTGCATTTCCAGAACCCAGTGTGCAGTGTTGCCAAAGATCGTGGAAGAAACTCAATGGTATCTGACGTAAGGAGTGTAGATAAAACTAAACAGTAACAATCAATCAACCATTGAACCAAATAACCAACAACAGTGACAAACACTTGGTTTTAGTTTCAACACAATGCCAATCAATGCTAGTTGTCCAGAAACCACAATGTATTTACTTAAAATCAACTAGGAGAAATTTCTCACCAACTTTTTTTTGGGGGGGGAAAAAGGTTCCATCCTATTTCCAATCTCAGAAAGCCATATTTGAGACATTGCTACATTCTTGCAAAGTTTAGAATTTGCGCCCTCTCAGAGGCAGCCATTTTGGTACTGTGCCCTACTGGCTATTTCCACTACCTCTTCCTGTAGAATTGCTTAGGCCTGTATAAAGTCCCTCCTGGAGAAGGTCTACTTGATAGTTTTTGCTAGTGTATGACTATAGACATATTGGCAAACCATGAGGTTGATTTACTTCAGCTCTTTCCTTGGAAATGCAAAGTGAAATTCTGTTCAGCCAGCCTAGTCCTGGCACTGATGGATTAAATCTAGACCCTTCAGAATGCTCAGTAGTACTTGGTAAACATTTGCCTGGCAGAACTGAGAAACACAAAGGACTGGAGAAGGATCTATTCTGTC
This sequence comes from Oryctolagus cuniculus, assembly GCF_051225735.1. NCBI lineage: Eukaryota > Metazoa > Chordata > Mammalia > Lagomorpha > Leporidae > Oryctolagus > Oryctolagus cuniculus. Next base: position 98,512,755 of record NC_142871.1, on the reverse strand, counting down.
TATATCTGATTCCTTACCCCAGCCTTTCTTTGTGGCCCACTAGCTACTATTGGTATGCCTAAGGCACAATCCCTTTCTTCCACTACAAATTCCTTCAAGGTTAAGCTCTGCAGCTGCTTCCTGAGGCTGCCTGAAAGGGGCTCATCTACCATTTGGCTCAACCCACCTCATTTCTCATTCACTGTGAGAGGTACAAGTCTGAGGTCCCATGCCCTCTTCAGCCCTCCTCATTCTGCTCCCTGTGCTCTCTCTGTTTTCACTCGGCACAAGTTTGTTGAAGGCCCCCGTAGCCCACCAATGCCTGGATCCAGCTCCTCTTCAGGTTGTCCAGGCCCAGCTATGTCTGTGTATAGCTGTGTCGAGGTGAGTTCTGCTTAGTGACTCATCCTAATATCTTTTGGGCAGTGATTTGTGACCGGAAGGGTAGGACTAGACTGGATGTTGTGGTGAGCTATTTGGACTCTATAGGAAATGTTTTTATTTGTTTATTTATTTTTGAGTTGAAAAGTGTCAAATTAACTGCATAAACTTTTTTCCCCCATAAAGGCAAACCTGGCATGTGAGTTGATTTGATGTGGACAAGAGGGTTGATTTGGGAATGGATGTGGGAACTTTTGGAGTCTAATCCAGTGATCCAGGTAAGGGAGGTGGTAAGGACAAAAGGAATATTTTTGAGACATTTTGAAGAATTAGAAGGAGGCAGTGACAGGCTCAGTGGGATGCAACATCTTGCAGCAGTCTTGATTGAAGACCTAAGGGAGCTCCCCATTCCCTTCTTTCTGTCAGTTTTGAAGGGAAGGGCACACTGCATGGGAAGGGGTGTAAGGGGGAATATTTATTAGGTGACAACGGAGTGGCTGTCACTGATGTCATGGAAGAGTCTCATCGTGTCTTGTATCCTGAGGTACAGTGTTGGAATGTGTGTCTGGTGTTCCCTTGCAGGTAGTTGAAAAATGTCCTCCAGGCTTGAGACCTGACCAATCCTGATGGTAGTTCTACACATCTGGTGCAAAGGCAATGCTCTTGGGGAATGGCTCCCATTCTAAATAAAGGAAAGTATTGCACCAGGAGATTTCATTTATTTCTGAAAACCAAATGGCACTGCAGCCCTAGATGTGTCATTGTTAAAAAGTCTCTTGAACTCTAGGCAACAGGGAGTAATGAAGACAATTTTGTAATTTCTCCAAATGTCTAGGCCCTAATTTAAAGAGCTTTCTCATGACAAACACATCTTGCCCCCTGCAAAATGAGAGAAATTAATTTTTATCCAGTGAATATTTGGCTCTCGTGGTAATGATGTCCACCTGTTTTCTACTAACACATTGTTTTCTTTCATTTCAGAAGAGCTGGGCATAAAATGTCTCACCCACCATCAGCACTTGGCTTCTAGATCCTGACCAGAACCCATATTGACATAAATTCCTAGCAGTTTCCTAATGAAACACAGTCTTAGCATCCATAGATGATGTAAGGTGTCTTGGCAGAAATTGGGTCCCTTGCAATTGATCCCAGAAGAAATGGGGATGAGAACTTTTTGTCTCAGAAAGCTTTCCCACTTCCATCCCCAGGGTCCTTTGTAACCTATCACTAAGATACTTCAGTTAATCAGTGTTTTACTGAACTAGAGGGGAAACATCTGGAGGAAAACATGTCTTTTTTTTTGTGTTATCTAAAGAAAAAAAAAACTCACTTGATATTAATGCCAGCATTGGCCTAAGGAAGCAGTGAACATTGCTATGGGTAAGATATTGGGCCTTATGCCGAGCAAGATTTAAAGATCAAGTTCCTGCCAATAGGATATTTGCAATGTAGGTGGGGTCTCCCTACTGTTCACCACTGGCTGGGCATGGTCTCCCTGATGGGTTGCTGGCTCCCATCCCCACCCCACAGGCTTCAGTGGAGACCCTATATGGGCAATCTATGCCTTAGTCTGTCCGAAACCACGAAGCTAGCTGTTTAAGTGTTTGTGACGTTTTTAACTGAAGGGTCCATGCAATTAAAAATAAAAGGAATTTAAATAAGGAAGTAGTAAAATATTGTACTTGGTGAGACTTCCTCTAAAGTCCAAAGGGCAAGCAATTAAGAAGCAGCAAGTTCTTTTCTCTGAGAGGGCTTGGAGCTTAAGTCTCCTGGTGGGTACTGGGGATGAGAGATCTTTCGCATGTGGATTCTTTGTGGTACACTCTGCTGCTGGCCTATCTGGCTTTTCATCATTATTCCTGTTAAACTCAGTAAGTGCTCACATGTCGCTAAGGTCAAGTTTTAATTCTTGGTCACTGGATAGTCTCAAGTACTAAAGGAAATGGAATTGTTTTCCTGTCTTGTGGTTTGCAAGTTGTTTATCTCTTTCCATGGCAGGGCAATATTCTTTTTATTCGTATTTTCAGATCATGCACCTTAGGTTCTGCAGGAAAAGGAAAGAGTCTACATCCTTGTTACTTTTTCTTTGTATGTACTAGAACTGTGAGATGATCAATCTAGCAAAGATTTTTCTTACTCTCCTTTTGGAAAAGGCAAAGGGACGGCCACTAGTCCAGTCATCATTTTTAATCTTATTGATATGACTAAATATCTTAATTATTTAATTAGCACCTCTTGGTTACTGATTCAACTGAACAGTTTCACATACATTTATCTGTCTATTTATATATTTTTGGAAAATATATATATTTGGAAAATATCCAGTTCATTTGTATTACTGATTTCTTTTTTTTTTTTATTTGACAGGTAGAGTTATAGATAGTGAGAGAGAGACAGAGAGAAAGGTCTTCCTTCTGTTGGTTCACTCCCCAAATGGCCACCACGGCTGGCACTGTGCCAATCCGAAGCCAGGAGCCAGGTGCAGGACCCAAGCACTTGGGCCATCCTCCACTGCACTCCAGGGCCACAGCAGAGAGATGGACTAGAAGAGGAGCAACTGGGACTAGAACCCAGTGCCCATTTGGGATGCTGGCACTGCAGTTGGAGGATTAACCAAGTGAGCCACGGCGCTGGCTCCTGTTACTGATTTCTAAGAGCACAGCACAAAATTTGATAGTGCATATCGTCATTCAAAATTAATGTTTTTTTTTCCATCTTCCTGTATAGTAATTATTGCATTTTGAAACGCTTAGGCCATATGAAATCTCTCCAGTTCTGTTTGCAGTAGAATGTATATCTTAATTTGAGGAACAGAATGGAGGATCTTCACTGAATAAAAACATGATACTTTATAAATACACCATATTATTTTATAACTTTAAAAATCTTCTGCAAATGCAGTTACCTTTGGAACCCAATGTTGTTGAGTTCTTTGACCAAATAGAATGACATTTCGTTATACATCTCACAATGATTTGAACTGCACTGGTTCATTATTGTTTGTATTTCATGGGATTTTAGACTGCTTGGCACTAGGCCTGGTATTAATTTTAATTGGTATATCTACCCTGCTTATTACTATGATGGAAGAGAAGGGAGCCTGTTCCTTGACTTTGATATTCAACTTGATTAATTCAGGATTGGCTTGGGATCCAATGCATCTCAATTGGAGGTACCATGACATTTTAAAAGGTTACTTTTAATTGTAAAGTTCACATAATAAATAATTTACCATTTAATCTTTTTGATACATATAGGTCTGCAACGTTAGGTACATTCAGAGTGTTGTGCAACCATCATCACTGTCCGGCTCCAGAACTCTTTCCTTCTTGCAAAACTGAAACTCTGGGCCTCTTCAACAATAACTCCCGGACTCCCCCACCCCCATTCCCAATTCCTGGCAACCAACATTCTATTTTCTGTCTCTATGAATTATACTACACTAGGTACCTCATAAAGTGGAATACTCAGTATTTGCCTTTTTATGGCTGGCTTATTTTACTTAGATCATTATTACTTCAGGTGGACAATTCTTGGTTGTGTGTGGCTTTCTGACTGTCCCTAGCATTACGTTTAGCTCCTCAAGTTATCCTTAGACATTAGATACCTGTGGAAATTATTGTGACAATCAAAACTGGAGGATGGTACTGCTCAGATTGAGGACTTAGCCCTTGGCTGTGTCTCCAAACTAAACCTCCAAACCATCTGAAGCTGATTTTTTCAAAAGCAAATATGTGTTTGAAATGTAAATAGCTTCTTATTCCAGTCTGTATAAACAAGCCCCAGATGCCACTCTCATAGACCTGAGAGAGCCTAGCCAAGTTTCACCAAAGGCGCTTTCAAAGTTCAATTCCTTAGCAGGCACTTGTAAACAAGTTTAAGTGCTCTGCTTGGAGTGTGCGATCTGCATTTAGGCTATTGTAATCCAGAGCCCTTGACTCTTCCATGTGGGGAATAGAGTCAGCGCCTCTACCTCAGCTTCCTCCCCAACCAAACACTTTTGATCGTTCCACTTGATGCGTTCCATATAAACAGTTTATCACCATGTTTATTACTTACTGCATTTTCCTATATATTTATTTTAGTAGAAATACCACAAATATCTTAGAGATGTTGCAAGTAGCAAGCTTGTGCTAAATGCCAAGGTGGAAGCTGGATGTGAAATGAACTTCATTCCTAGTAGAAATGGGCTCCTCTATGACTGTAGGCTTTTAGGAGACACAAAGAAGAGGTAATCTCATCAACAAAGCACAGCACGTATACGTCAACTAAGCCTTTATTTATCTATTTTTTAAAAGATGTTTTGGAACGGGAGAGGGAGTGGCAAAGGGGAGGGTTGCAGGTGGGAGGGACGTTATGGGGGGGAAGCCATTGTAATCCATAAGTTGTACTTTGGAAATTTATATTCATTAAATAAAAGTTTAAAAAAAAGATGTTTTGTATTATAAAAGTAACAGGTATCTAGCCTAGTGGTTAATATGCCTGTGTCCCACATTGGAGTGCTTGGGTTTGATTCTTGGCTCTGGCTCTTGACTCCAGTTTCTGCTAAAGCACAACCTATGATGTAGCAAGAGTGGCTTAAGTACTTAGGTCCCTGACACCCGCATGAGAGATCCATGTTAAGTTTCTGGCTCCTGGTTTCAGCCTGGCCCAGCTCCAGCTGTTGTAAGCATTTAATGGGGCATGAACCAGTGGATGGGAGCTCTATCTGTTTATTTGTCTTTGCCTCTAAAATAAATAAAAATTAATAAAATTTTAAAAAGCAAAAAACATATTATGAGTATATATATCAAAGATAAACAAGCAAGAAGAGAAATAATAGGAAGAAAAAGGACAAGATCTTGTGTCATTCCTCCATCCACAGATAACAAGGGTTCACCTGTTGGTTACTGACTTCTGGAACATTTGATGCATAAATGCACACTTCCCATCTCCATATATTTTCTACCCTCCTTTTCAGTTAGAACATTATTGCCTTCTGTGCTGCTGAGTTAACTGATCATACAAATATGTAGTTAAAAGTGAGTTCATACTTTGGTCAATCATTATATAATGAAACTCTTTGGAAGAAAATAGGTATTTTGGTGGAGGTCACATCATCATTGTCCTTAGATATCCTTGGTAACTCTTCAATTTATAAAGCTAATCAGCACAATGATATTTTATATGAGTTTGGAAAATTACAAAATTCACCCAGAAAGCCCTCTTTAGACTGCATTATGAGGTGTGTATGCCATCTACTAGTCCTTGGGGGTCCTGCCTCTATGCCTCTGATGTCTCCTCTAATTCTTCTCAGGTCTCAAAATACATTTTCTCCTATCTACCCTTGGCATTTGCTTTGTGAGACTATATGATGCTTTGCCAGTTCTGCATGTATTTCACCTAGAAAGAGATGTTGCAGTAAACTGTGCTTTAGTATGTTGGAAAGAGCTAACTTAGACAGGAAGGCTTGAGTCTGCATGTACTTTGGGCAGTCACAGTATTTCCTTGACTCTCAGTTCTCTTTGTAAAATGGGGATACTAACATTTATCTCAGAGTTGCTATCAGAATTATTTTTTAATTTTTAATTTTTAAAGATTTATTTATTTATTTGGGAGGTACAGACAAAGAGAGGGAGAAACAAAGAGGAAGGTCTTTCATCCGCTGGTTTACTACCCAAATGGCCGCCCAGCCAGGGCTGGGCCAGCCTGACACCTGGAGCCAGGAGCTTCTTTCTGGTCTCCCATGTACAGGGGCCCAAGCACTTGGGCCATCTTCCACTGCTTTCCCAGGCCATAATGAGAGAACTGGATTGGAAGAAGAGTAGCTGGGACATGAACTGGCACCCATATGGGATGTCAGCACCACAGGGAGAGGCTTAGCCTATTATACCACAGAGCCAGCCCCCAAAATAACATCTTTTGAAAAAAAAGGGGTGGAGGGAAGCATAAATAATTGCCAAATTGGGAAGGAGTGATTAAGAAAGTTGTCAAAAGCCCAAGGCTGGACTAAAATGGCTCTGAGAACTCTTGTGTCTCTGGCCTTATACTCCAAGCTGGCTGCACCCTCAAGATGGTACATTTCTATGGTTTCCCAGTAAAATATGGTACCATAGGGAAGTTGCCTAATCACCTGTCTTTGTTTCCATCCCAGGAGACTGCAAGCTCTGGATTATGTTCCATTCTTAGCATCTCTCACAGTGCCCAGTGTGGACAGAGTGTTTAGCAATAATTGTTGAATGAGTGAATGGAAGTCTTTTGACGGAATGAGAGACAGAATTTATCCTCTGATTCTTCAGGTTATCTCTTGACATTATCTTTTCTTTTTTTTAATGTCTTTTTTAAAACTTTTATTTAGTAAATATAAATTTCCAAAGTACAGTTTATGGATTACAATGGCTTCCCTCCCCATAACTTCCCTCCCACCCGCAACCCTCCCATCTCCTGCTCCCTCTCCCATTCCATTCATATCAAGATTCATTTTCAATTATCTTTATATACAGAAGATCGATTTAGTATATATTAAGTAAAGATTTCATCAATTAGCACCCACACAGAACATAAATTGTAAAATACTGTTTGAGTACTAGTTATAGCATTACTTCACATTGGACAACACATTAAGGACAGAGATCCTACATGAAGAGTAAGTACACAGATCTTTGCAAGCGAATGATAATACGAATATGTTATGCTCTAATCCTTGAAGTTATACCAAAATATTAGACACAATTCTCATTTTTGATGAAGGAAGGCAAAATTGAAAAACACATGGTCCAACTATTATATAATTATGGTGATGTTTTCTTTTTAGGAATTTCTTTTAATGCAAATTAACCACAGGGCTGGTCTCTACTATATGACTAATGCATGTCTTCTTAAGATTCCTTGATGTTTTTGTATTAAGTCCTCCTAATCGAACTATAAATTTCCTGGAGAGCCTGACCTATAACATAGTTTTCCATCTTCCTGTGGCACAAAGATCAGGCTTATGCAGGGCCCCAGTGTGAATGGGTTCATGCCTCTGTGCAGTGGGATTTTCAATGGAACAGTAAAAAGCATTCATTGCAGCATTGCTTTACGTGCTAGGTGGATTGTGGAAGGAGGAAAAAGATGCTGAGTGGTTTGGGGGATACAAGCTTAGGCATCAATAAAGGGGTGACAGGGGACAAACTGATGGGGATAAGGAACTCAGACTTCCAGGATGAATTCTACCTATGTCTAATTTTGCCCTGAGGCAGGCCTGGAGGCAGAAAGAGTTTGCCTCATGTTTGTTTGTTTGGAGAAGAGCTTCTTCGAAAGGACACGTGTGCCATCTCGTAGATCAAGCCCTGCCCTGATGCCTTGTCTGAGCCTCTATCTCATTCAGATCTTCCTGCCTCTATCTCGTACAGATCTGGGTTCAAGTGCCATTTCTCTGAAGGTCTTTCCTTGTTCACTCAATTTAAAATTATCCCATCTTCTGCCTTCCTGAAGCCATCACTCCCTGTGCAGTGCAGATTGACTCTTGGTACTCTTAGAGATTGGCCTTTACAGCCTTTCCGCCAGCAGATCAGGAACTCTCTGAATCTCCTCTCTTATTTGGTCTTAGAACAGTGCCTAGTACCTAAAAAGCATTGTTGACTCAATAAAAAAGCAGATTACATGCAGTTACAGTAAGCTATAAGGAGACATCCAATTATTTTGTTGACTTGAAATTTCTTTATCAAATGTTTCTTTAAAACTATACCATTTGGATAAGGCTTGGAACTAAATATGCATATATCTTTCACAGGGTAATGAAACTTGAACTATAATAATTATTGTACATATTATGTTACCTCTGGATGACTATGAAGTATTGTGGTTGGTAATGAGGACAGAAAAAAAAAAAGCCAATATAACATGGGGAATGAACAATGCACCAGGTATGAGGCTCTCTAAGTTTTCTTAAATTTCAGACGACAGGGTCGTAGTATTGCCGATCTTCAGGGACCTCTGTAATTCTCTGCACCTTTTGTAAAAGCAAGTAAGAGCAGAGAGTCTCTATTATGTGCGTAGAAACTGACATGTTAAAACATTTCTTTTGAAAAATAGGACATGATTTTAGGCCAGTGTGAAGCATGTTAATTGATGAACTGATTATGGTTCAGTCTTGTAGGAAGAGTTTAAGGGAAAGAAAGGTAGGAAACAATTTCCAACGCCTTTCATTGTTGAACAGACAACTGTGCACTCCATACAGGAATTTTCCTTTAATTTAGATCCCATTTGATGACTTAAATTGGCTAGTCCAAGCACACTGGGAAATTTGTAGCCAAGCTTGAAGATATTTTTTAATCATTAGTTTTCATCAGAACTCATGCCCCAGCTCAAAGAATAAGTTGTGGCTGTTCTCTTTTCTAGCTGCAGGCTGTTGCTTTTGGTTTCATCTGATTGTTATCTCAGAACTGGGTTGGTGTGTGTGCTAACAGAGGCCATTGAAATAGAAGACTGCAGAAGGCCAATGCTTCAGTTACAGATGCAGGCAATTTGGACTACTCTCCCTGTGCCTTTAAAAGTCCACTACAAACAAATAAAGTAAGAAAAATGCTTAATGAATGGAGTAGCTGAGAAAACATTTACAGTGGCATTGTTGTTGGTTATGGCAGCAGAATGTGAAATGATGATGTTTTAACGTAGATGGAGGGTCTCTGAGCAGTTGTGCCACTTTCATTAGATATTAACTAAAGCTTTCCTACTTTGTGGTATTTTCTACTCACAATTTAAGAAAATGGATTTTTGTCTTTTTTTTTGTATTGGGGTGATTTTTTTCTCCATATAATTGAAATAAAATCAGCTTGCACAGTACATGTCCCAGGAAGAAATCTTAGTGAACTAACTACCAGTTTTTCTGCTGTGCTTAGTGAAGTGAAGTCATAAATACCATTGGTGACTTTATAGAGACGTGAATGTTTTCTAGTTGTTCAGCCAAATTTCTTGGTTGTGTTATAAACAGAATGACTTCAGTGAGGTTTCCTTTAAAAACTGCTCTTCAAATATATATACAGGTATCATTATCAGAAAAGCAGCATAGTAGAATGGAAAAAATTCTTGGACTAGTGGTCAGAGCACCTGGTTCAAGTCTTGGCTCTGCCCAAAGCAGGAAACCCCCTCCCCCCACCAAAAAATTAGAGATTGAGACAAATAGAAAATCTACTGATTCATATCCCAAATGCCAATAACACCCAGGGCTGGGTCAGGCAGAAGCCAAGAGCCTGGTAACTTGAGCTATCTTTCCAAGGTTACACATTTCCTCCAAGGATACACATTTGCAGGAAGCTAGAGTTAGGAGCCAGAGTTGGGACATGTCCCCAGGCACTCTAATAGGGGGTGCAAGGCATCTGAACCACTGTGCCAAATGTTTGCTCCCAAATAGGGAACTTTAAATGAAACTGTATGAAGCTTCTTTACTTGTAAAATGTCTTGATTTGGACTTCTTCCTGCCATGCAATCCTATGGATTTGAAGATTTATTTAAAGATTGTATTGATTTTTGAAAGAAACATGATTTGAAGAAAGAAGAAAGAAATCATTATTAAATGGCTTTAATATTGATACTGACTGTTTATTAGGATTTTCTTTTTTTTTAAGCTTTATTTTATTATTTGAGAGGTAGAGTTACAGATAGAAAGACAGAGAGTAAGGTCTTCCTTCTGTTGGTTCACTCCCCAAATGGCCACAACGGCGGAGCTGTGCCAATCCGAAGCCGGGAGCCAGGTGCTTCTTCCCAGTTTCCCATGCGGGGGCAGGGGCCCAAGCACTTGGGCCATCTTCTACTGCTTGCCTAGGCCACATCAGAGAGCTGGATCGGAAGAGGAGCAGCTGGAACTAGAACTGGCACCCATATGGGATGCTGGCGCCACAGGCGGAGGATTACCTACTGCACCACAGGGCCAGCCCCTTTATTTTCCTTCCTTCCTTCCTTCCTTCCTTCCTTCCTTCCTTCCTTCCTTCCTTCCTTCTTTCTCTCTTTCTCTCTCTTCCTCCCTCCCTCCCTCCCTCCCTTCCTTCCTTCCTCTCTCTCTTTCTAAAGATTTATTTATTTGAGAGGCAGAGTTACAGAGAGAGAGAGAGAGAGGAGTGAGAGGGAGAGACAGTGAGCGAGGTCTTCCATCTGCTGGTTCACTCCCCAAATGGCCAAAACGACCAGGGATGGGTCAGCCAAAGCCAGGAGTCAGGAGCTTCTTCCAGGTCTTCCACGTGGGTACAGGGGCCCAAGTACTCTGGGCCATCTTCCACTTGTTTCCCATGCACATTAACAGGGAGCTGGATCAGAAGTGGAGCAAGCAGGACATGAACCATTGGCTACATAGGATGCCAGCCCTGCATTCAGGAGCTTGACCTGCTGCAGCACTGACCCCTATTAGGATTTTAAATTCTTGTCCCATCCTCATTCTGCAAGGTAAGGCAATCTCCCTATACATGTTATTTTTCTACCTGGATGGAGGTAGAGTTGATTCTTCCTGACAATGTTCCTGGTGGAAACATTATTCAGGTCATTTTTCTTTTGGCTTCCACCTGAGAGACAGAAAATGACAGGAGAATACACAGAAAATCCTGAGATGTGGTTTGGCAGCCTCAAAACTTTGTGCCTTCTGGTCACTGTGTTCTGTGGCTTGGAACCTCTGCCCAGGAGCACAGCCCGTCTGGTCTGGTGTTTTTTGTGTATGTGTGTGTATGGTAAATAAGTGGTTTGAGACATTCATGTTTGTGTGCCTGGCAGGATAGATTTGTTTGGCCTATTTTACTGAGGAATTAGCCTCATTAAATTTTTAAAGTAATGACTCCTGGAAAAGGACAAAGGAACAAGGCTCTTTTCCAAGAGTTATTGTTTTGTGCCAGCGATCAGTCATTACTTATGGAGTAATGTAAACCATGCCATGTGACACAGGCTGTGGTCTGGGATTTAGTCTAAGTACATGCCCCATTTTTTTTCCCCTGGTTACAAGGAAGGCAGTTAGAATGCTTCTTTTGTTCTGGAATGACTTCTTAGAAAAAGTGCCTTCTTTTCTTCTTAAGAACTAGGAAAAAAAAAAAACTAGAATCACTCAGACTAGAATGAATGCAGCGCATAGCTGGTATCATTACCCTGGAAACTCGCTCTGCTCTCGACCATTGACCAGAACCCACCAGACCACACCCACCATGCACCTCCTTGTATTCACTGAAAGTGCAGACATTTCAGGAAGCCACAGAATCATAACTCCCCCTTCACACCCCAAAAAAAGGCAACAGAAGAAAAAATTAAAAATCAATTCCAAAAATGCTGGAAAAATAACAATCGAAATTCAAATAGTAAAAGTAAGGAAGTCACCATGAATCCCCAAAGGAACACAACAGCATTTCACTATTAGAAGGTGAAGATGAAGATACCAAAGAAATTCCAGAAAGGGAATTCATAAAATTAATCATAGGATTATTAAAAAAAATAAGAAATAGATCCACAAACTAAAGAAATCTATACAAGACATGAACAAAAAAATTTTCCCAGGAAATAGAGAATATAAAGAGAAATCAAAATGAAACCTTAGAAAAGAAGAATTCAATGGATCAAATAAAAAATGTGGTGGAAAATCTTAACAGCAGACCTGATGAGGCAGAAGAAAGAATATCCGAACTAGAAGACAAATTGTTGGAAATCTTACAGTCAGACAAAACGAAACAAAACTAAACAAAAAACGCAAGAGGACATAGGAAACATAAAAACAGTTTTGGAGACCTATGAGATACTAACAAATGACCAAACATATGGGTCTTAGGAGTGCCTGAAGGAGTGGAAAGAGAGAAGGGAATAGAAAGCCTATTTAGTGAAATAATTACAGAAAACTTCCCCAATTTGGAGAAAGAAAGAGATGTTCAAATAGAGGAAGCACATAGAACTCCTAACAGACATGACCAGAAAAGATCTTCCCCACGACACATTGTAGTCAAACTCCCCACAATAAACATAAAGTGAAGATTATAAAATGGGCACAAGAAAAATGCCACACCACTTTTAGAGGATTACCAGTTAGATCACAGATGACTTCTCATCAGAAACCCTATGGGCTAGAAGGAATCGTGAGATATAGTCCAAGTATTAAAAGAAAAAAAAAAAAACCTGCCAACCCAGAATACTGTATCCTGAAAGTTTGCATTTATGAATGAAGGTGCAATAGACTTTCCATAACAAGCAGAAATTGAAAGAATTTGTTTGCACTCATCCAGGCCTACAGGAGATGCTTAAGGATGTGCTACACACAAAAACACAGAAAGATAGCCACCATTATGAAAGAACGAGAAGGCAGAAAAACCACCAGTAGAAATACAAGAGAAATCCAATGTAAACAATAAGAATAATTATAGAAAAATGGCAGGGCCAAGTTGTTACTTATCAATAGTCACCTTGAATATAAATGCCCTCAATTCTCTCCAGTTAAAAGGTACAGATTGGCTGAATGGATTGAAAAACAAGACCCATCTGTATGCTGCTTACCAGAAACACATCTCACCAACAAAGGTACAAGTGTCTGAAAGTGAAAGGCTGTAAAAAGTTAGTCCATGCTAACAGAAACCATAAAAGAGCTGGAATTGCAATCCTAATATCAGAGAAAATAGACTTTAACATAACAACAGTGAAAAGAGACGAAGAAGTGTCGCTCCCCCTCTTCGTGGAGGAACGACACAGGACCCTGCGCTGTTCTTTCGTCTGCTCGGCCCTCCCCGGGTTTGCTGCTGGTTCTTCCCGGGTTGGCTACTGTCCCTTCCACCTCCGTGGAAGGGCAGTTCCCCCTGGCCACATTCCCCACTTCCGCAGGGGAGCGGCACACCGCCGGCCGGCTCTCTTGGGGGCTGCACAGGCGTTCCTTCAGATAGATGTTCCCCTTAGATGTTCCTGGTGCATGCCGTCTCTCTCCTCCTTTATAGTCCTCCTCCGCCAATCCTAACTCGGCTGCCCACACGCTGAGTACGCTGCTCTCCTCCAATCAGTAGCAAGTCCTACAGTTTATTAGTTGAACTGGAGGCAGCTGTGCGGAAGCTGTTTACTTCTCTCCCAGCGCCATATTGTGGGAGAGCAGATGCATAGAATAAGTCTTAATTCCAGTAACTCAGTCTAGTCCGAGCTGCTCCCCACAAGAAGGACACTATGTAATGATTAAGGGATCAATCCAACAGGAAAATGTGACAACGATATATACAAAAGCACCCAATTAGACGGCATCTGGCTACTTAAAAAATGTTAGTAGACCTGGGGGGAGATGTAGACTCTAATACAATAGTAATGGGGGACTTCAATACCCCGCTCTCAGCAATGCACAGATCAACCAGACAGAAAATCAACAAGAAACAACAGAGTTAATAGATGCTAATAGACCAAATGGAGCTAACAGATATCTATAGAACCTTTCACCCATGATGGCAGAATACACATTCTTCTCAGTAATGCATGGAACATTTTCTAGGATAGATCATAAGCTAGGCCACAAAGCAAGTCTTGGCAAATTCAAAAGTATCAAAATCATTCCGTGCACCTTCTCTGACCACGATGGTGTAAAGCTAGAAATCAACAACTCAAAAATCCCTAGAACATACATAGACATATGGAGTCTGAACAACATTCTCCTGAATGAACAATGGGTCATAGAAGAAATCAAAAGAGAAATAAAAAAAATTTCTGGAAACAAATGAAGATGATGATATATCATACTAAAACCTATGGGATACAGCCAAAGCAGTGTTAAGAGGGAAGTTCATAGCAATCATTGCCTACTTGAAGAAACTGGAAAGGTAACAAATAAATGAATAAATCTCAAGGACCTAGAATATCAACAACAAATCAAACTCAAAACAAAAAAAGTACGAAAATCAGTGAAATAGATTTTTTTGAGAAAATAAACAAAATTGATACACCATTGGTGTAACTAACCAAAAAAAGAGGTAGAAGACCTAAATCAATAAAATCAGAGATTAAAAAGAAATGTAACAACAGACATCACAGAAATAAAAAGAATCATCAGAAATTACTACAAAGAGATGTATGCCAGCAAACTGGAAAAACTAAAGAAATGGATAGATTTTTGGACACATACAACATACCTAAATTGAACCATGAAGACATAGAAAACCTAAACAGATCCATCACCAAGATGGAAATTGAATCAGTAAAGAAGATGTTTCCCAAAAAGTAAAGCCCAGGACCAGATGGCTTCACTGCTGAATTCTACCAGAGATTTAAAGAAGAACTAACTCCAATTCTCAAGTTATTCAAAAAAATTGAAAAGCAGGGAATCCTCCAAAATTCATTTTATGAAGATAGTGTCACCTTAATTTGGAAAACTAAGAAAGATACAACAGAGAAAGAGAACTATAGACCAATTTCTCTGATGAACATAGACACAAAAATCCTCAACAAAATTCTGCTTAATCAAATCCAACAACATATCAGAAAGATCATGCACCTGGACCAAGTGGGATTTATCCCTGGTATGCAGGGATGGTTCAACATTCACAAATCAATCACTGTGATACATCACATCAACAAACTGAAGAACAAAAACCATATGATTATATCAATAGAGGCAGAAAAAGCATTTGACAAAATATAACACCTTTGATGATGAAAACTAAGCAAATTGGGTATAGGAAGAACATTGCTCAACACAATCAAGGAAATTTATGAGAAACTCACAGTCAGCATCCCATTGAGTGGGGAAAAGTTGGAAGCATTCCCACTGAGATGTGGAACCAGACAAAGATGCCCACTCTCACCATTGCTATTCCATATAATCCTGGAAGTTTTAGCCATAGACATTAGGCAAGAAAAATAAATCAAACGGATACAAATTAGGAAGGAGGAAGTTAAACTATTCCTATTTGCAGGTGATATGATCCTATATATAGGGGATCCAAAAAATTCCACTAAGAGACTTTTGGAACTCATAGAAGAGTTTGGAAAAGTAACAATATATAAAATCAATACACAAAAATCAACAGCCTTTGTATACCCAGACAGTGCCATGGCTGAGAAAGAACTTTTTTTTAAACTTTTATTTAATAAATGTAAATTTCCAAAGTACCAATTTTGGATTATAGCGGCTTTTCCCCCATAACCTTCCTCCCACCCGCAACCATCCCATCTCCCACTCCCTCTCCCATCCCATTCACATCAAGATTCATTTTAAATTCTCTTTATATACAGATGATAAACTTAGTATATACTAAGTAAAGATTTCAATAGTTTGCATCCACATAGAAACACAAAGTGTAAAGTACTGTTTGAGTAGTAGTTTTACTGTTAATTTGCATAGTACAACACATTAAGGACATGGGAGTAAGTGCACAGTGACTCCTATTGTTGATTTAACAATTGACACTCTTATTTATGACATCAATAATCATCTGAGGCTCTTGTCATGAGCTGCCAAGGCTATGGAAGCCTCTTGAGTTAGCCAACTCTTATCTTATTTAGGCAAGGCCATAGTCAAAGTGGAAGTTCTCTCCTACCTTCAGAGAAAGGTATGTCCTTCTTTGATGGCTCATTCGAGAAAGAACATCTAAGATGAATCACTTTCACAATAGCTACCAAAAAATCAAATATTTTGGAATAAATTTAACCAAGGATGTCAAAGATCTCTATCTAAAGAAATCAAAGAGGATACCAAAAAATGGAAAAAATCTTCCATGTTCAAGGATTAGAAGAATCAATGTTATTAAAATGTCTAAACTACCAAAAGCAACCTATAGATTCAATGTGATACCTATCAAAATACCAAGTACATTCTTCCCAGATATCGAAAAATGATGCTGAAATTCATACAGAAACACAGGAAACCCCAAATTTTTAAAGCAATATTATACAACAAAAATAAAGCTGGAGGCATCACAATGCCAGATTTCAAGACATACTACAGGGCAATTATAATCAAAACATCCTGGTATTCATACAAAAAGAGATGGACAGACCAATAGAACCGAATAGAAACACCAGAAATCAACCCAAGCATCTATAGCCAACTCTTCTTTGAAAAATGAGCTAAAATCCACCCCTGGAGCAAGGACAGTCTCTTCAACAAATAGTGCTGGGAAAACTGGATCGCTATATGCATAATTATGAAGGACAACCCCTACATTATACATTACACAAAAATCTCCTCAAAATGGATTAAAGACTTAAATCTATGATGAATATCATCAAATTATTAGAGAATATTGGGGAAACCCTGCAAGACATTGACATAGCAATAGAGTTTTTGGAAAAGACCCCAGAGGCACAGGCAATCAAAGCCCAGATTGACAAATGGGATTATATCAAATTGAGAAGCTTCTGAACTGCAAAAGAAACTCAGCAAAGTGAAGAGGCAACTGACAGAATGGGAGAAAATATTTGCAAACTATACAACTGACAAAGGATTAACAACCAGACTATACAAAGGGATCAAGAAACTCCACAATAACAAAACAAATAATCCAGTTAAGAAATGTGCAAAGGACTTAAACAGACATTTTTCAAAAGAAGAAATCCAGATGGCCAACAGACACATGAAAAAATGCTTAGGATCATTAACCGTCAGGGAAATGCAAATCAAAACCACAATGAGGTTTCACCTTACCTCCACTAGAATGGCTTTCATACAGAAATCAACAACAAACACTGGTGGGGATATGGGGAAAAAGGTACCCTAATCTGCTGTTGGTGGAAATGTATACTGGTAAAGCCACTATGGCAGAGAGTATGGAGATACCTCAGAAACCTGAATTCAGACCATATGACCATATGACCCATACTATGTGACCCAGCCATCCCACTCCTGGGAATTTACCAAAGGGAAATAAAATCAGCATTTCAAAGAATTATCTTTACCCCATGTTTATTGCAGCTCAATTAACAATAGTTATGATATAGAATCAACTCAAATGCCTGTTAACTGGATACTGGATAAAGAAATTATGGGATATGTACACTATGGAATATTACACAATGGTAAAAAAAAAAAAAAAAAACTCATAGAATTGCAGATGTCCTAAATAGCACTCTGGCCTCAGAATCAGCCCTAAAGGCATTCGGATCTGGCTGAAAAGCCCATGAGAGTATTTCAGGCATGGAAAGCCAAGACACTCTGGCAAAAAGATCTCTGTGAGTGAGATCCCAGTGGAAAGAACAGGTCTTCAAAGAAGGAGGTACCTTCCTCTGAAGGGAGGAGAGAACCTCCACTTTGACTATGACCTTGTCTAAACAAGATAAGAGTCGGAGAACTCAGAAGGCTTCCATAGCCTTGGAAACTCATGACTGGAGCATAGGGAGATTACTGATGCCATAGACAGGAGTGTCAATTGGTAAAGTCAACAACAGGAGTCACTGTGCACTTACTCCTCATGTAGGATCTCTGTCCTTAATGTGCTGTACATTGGGATTTAATGCTATAACGAGTACTCAAACAATATATTTCACTTTGTGTTTCTATGGGGGTGCAGACTGTTGAAATCTTTACTTAATGCATACTAAACTGATCTTCTGTAAAAAAAAATGAAATTATCAATTCCCAACTTGACTCTCACTGGGATTAAACATGATAATAGGTCTGATCTGATTTCATCATCATTTAAAAAAATCACCTATTATTTTTCACTTTATGTTTCTGTGTGGGAGCAAACTGTTGAAATCCTTACTTAATGTGTGCTAGGCTGATCTTCTGTATGTTAAGATAATTGAAAATGGATCTTGATGTGAATGGAAGGGGAGAGGGAGTGGGAGGGCGGAGGGTTGTGGGTCGGAGGGACGGTATGAGGGGGAAGCCATTGTAATCCATAAATCGTACTTTGGAAATTCATATTCATTAAATAAAAGTTAAAAAAAATAAAAAAAACAAAATCTAGTCATTCACAACAAGCTGGATGAAACTGAAAATCATTATGCTGAGTGAAATGAGCCAATCCCAAAGGGACAAATTCCACTTGTTCTCCCTGATAGGTGACAACTAACTGAGCACCAAAAAGGAAACCTGTTAAAGTGAAATGAACACTAGGAGAAACGGTGACTTGATCAGCCCTCACCCTGACTGTTGATGAGCAACTTAATATGTTATCCCTCTTAGTATTTTTTTGTTTGTTCTACTTAATACTTTTGGTTGAATACTGTAATCAATACACAATTCTTCTTAAGTGCTGAAACTTAACTGAAAAGTGATCACTGTTAAATATAAGAGTGGGAATAAGAGAGGGAAGAGATGTGCAATCCGGGACATGCTCAAGCTGACTTACCTCAAACGGTAGAGTTAGAAACATACCAGGGAATTCCAATTCAATCCCATCAAGGTGGCAAGTACCAATGCCATCTCACTAGTCCCAGTGATCAATTTCTGTTCACAATTGATCATAATGATAGGACTAAGAACCAAAGGGATCACATAAACAAGACTGGTGTCTGCAAATACTAGCTGATAGAATCAAAAAGGGAGAGAACGATCCAACATGGGAAGTGAGATACACAGCAGACCCATAGAATGGCAGATGTCCTAAACAGCACTCTGGCCTCATAATCAGCCCTTAAGGCATGCGGATCCAGCTGAAAAGCCCATGAGAGTATTTCAGGCATGGAAAGCCAAGACACTCTGGGGAAAAAAAAAAAAAAAACAAAACCTAAATGAAAGATCTCTGTGCGTGAGATCCCAGTGGAAAGAATGGGTCATCAAAGAAGGAGGTACCTTTCTCTGAAGGGAGGAGAGAACTTCCACTTTGACCATGGCCTTGTCTAAATATGATCAGAGTCGGTGAACTCAGGGGGCTTCCATAGCCTTGGCAGCTCATGACAAGAGCCTAGGGTGATTACTGAGGCCATAAACAAGAGTGTCAATTTGTTAAGTCAACAACAGGAGTCACTGTGCACTTACTCCTCATGTGGGATCTTTGTCCTTGGTGTGCTGTATATTGGGATTTAATGCTATGACTAGTACTCAAAACAGTATTTTTCACTTTATGTTTCTGTGTGGGAGCAAACTGTTGAAATCTTTACTTAATGTATGCTAAACTGATCTTCTGTATATAAAGAGAATCGAAAATGAATCTTGATGTGAATGGAAGGGGAGAGGGAGTGGGAAAGGGGAGGGTTGCAGGTGGGAGGGACGTTATGGGGGGGAAGCCATTGTAATCCATAAGCTGTACTTTGGAAATTTATATTCATTAAATAATAGTTAAAAAAAAGAATAGAGGGAAAATGACTATAATAAAGTGAACAGAGCCTACGGAATGTGTAGGACACCATCAGGAAGACCAACATACCCAATGTAGGAGTTCCAAAATGAGAAAATATTTGAAAAAAAAATGAGGAAAGACATGAATAAAAGTATCCAACAAACTTAGTGAAAACAAAATAAGATAAAGTGACCTACACAGAGGCATATTTTAACCAAATTTCCTGTCAATGGAAACTTAACAAATACCATATATACAGATTAACTTATAGTGAATCAAAGGCCCAAATATAAAACCTAACACCATAAACTTTGCAGAAGAAAACAATGGGAAAATTTCACAACATGGGGTCTGACAATAATTTATTGAGTGTGACACTAAAGTCACAGGCAACAAAAACAAAAGTAGACAAACTGGAATTCATGAAAATTTAAAAATTTGGCATTAAAACATATTACCCACAGAGCAAAAAGGCAATATGGAAATGAAGTAAGATGTTTGTAAATTATATATGTGATAATGAAGTAATATCTAGAATATACAGAGAACACATAAAACTCATGAAGAAACCAAACAACCTGATTTACAAATGAGCAAAATATTTAGAGAAACATTTCTCCAAAGAAGATAAATAAATGTCCAACACTGATGAAAATATACTCAACACCACTCATTAGGGGAGTACAAATCAAAGCTACAAAATGGTAGCTTTGGGGATAATTTAAAACAATTGGTGAAATGGGGAAAAACTGTAAACGTTGATATAGTCATTGTGAAAAACAGAGAGGTGGTACCTCAAAAAATTAGAATTACTGCATATCTAGGGCTTTTCACACAAAAGAACTGAAGATCTTATAAAAAATAAACTTTATTTGAAAGGCAGACTGACTAAGAAAGAGGCAGAGACAAGAGGAGAGAGAGATTGCCCAGCTGCCATTTCACTTCCCAAATGTATGCAATGGCCAGGGTTGGGCTAGGCCAAAGTAAAGAGCCCAGAATTCCATCCATATCTGCCACAGTGGTAGCAGGGGTCCAAGTATTTGGGCTACTGAGATAGGATTGATAGGATCTTTTTTTTTTTTTTTTCATTTGACTGGTGGAGTTACAGACAGTGAGAGAGAGAGAGAAACGGAGAGAAAGGTCTTCCATCTGATGGTTCACCCCCGAAATGGCCGCAACTGCTGGAGCTACGCCAATCCGAAGCCAGGAGCCAGGTGCCTCTTCCTGGTCTCCCATGTAGGTGCAGGGGCCCAAGCACTTGGGCCATCCTCCACTGCCTTTCCGGGCCACAGCAGAGAGCTGGCCTGGAAGAGGAGCAACCGGGACTAGAACCTGGTGCCTATATGAGATGCCGGTGCCACAGGCAGAGGATTAAGCTAGTGTGCCATGGTGCCGGTCCCAGATGATAGGATCTGGAATAGATAGTTTCATTCACATTCACAGCAGTGTTGTTCAAGATACTAAAACAGGGAAGCAACCCTATTTTCTAGGACAGATGGCTGGATGTACAAAATGTAAAATGGTAAATACTATGTGATTCCATTAATATGAGATATTTAGTGTACTGAACATCACAGAGATAGAAAGTAGAGTTGTGTTTGTTAAGGGCTGAGAAATGGTCCACTATTTAATGAATGCAGGATGAGATTTAAGGTGGTTTATGATTATACAACATTTACTAATGCCTCTGAATCTATAAACTGGTTAAGATGGTAAATTTTATCTTTAATGTATTTCAATACAATAAAAAGGTGGAAAAGATAAAAAAAAAAAAAAAAAAAGAAAGTGAAAATCATCATACTTAGTGAAATAAGCGAGTCCCAAAGGGACAAATACCACATGTTCTCCCTGAACTGTGATAACATATCACCCAAATGAAGGACCTTTGTGGGTGAGGCCCCAGTGGAAGGAAGTGGTCATCAAAGAAGAATGTGCTTTCCTCTGAAGGGAGGAGAGAACTTCCACTTTGTTTATGGCCTAGTGTAAATATTGAAGGAATTTGTGGGTTCAAAAGGCTTCCATAGCCTATGCAGTTCATGTCAGGAGCCTCGAGTGATCACTGACATCATACATAAGGGTGTTCATTGTGAAATAAACAACAGGAGTCACTGTGCACTACCTCCCTATTAGGACCTCTGTCCTCAAAGAGTTGCATTATGAGAATTAATAGTAAAATTTGTTCTCAAAGTTACACTTTGTTTTAGTGTATTAAGTGGAGGATATTCTTATGTCTTATGAGTTTTAGATGAGCCTAAGTGCCCAACTCCATTGTTTTTTTCCTTAGGTGCATCTTTAGTTAATCATAAAACTTGTTCTCAAAGAAAAAAAAAGATATTATCTTTTTATTTTTTATTTTTATTTTTATTTATTTATTTATTTATTTTTGACAGGCAGAGTGGACAGTGAGAGAGAGAGACAGAGAAAAAGGTCTTCCTTTGCCGTTGGTTCACCCTCCAATGGCTGCTGCGGCTGGCGCACCGCGCTGATCCGATGGCAGGAGCCAGGTGCTTATCCTGGTCCCCATGCGGGTGCAGGGCCCAAGCACTTGGGGCATCCTCCACTGCACTCCCGGGCCACAGCAGAGAGCTGGCCTGGAAGAGGGATAACCGGGACAGAATCCGACGCCCCAACCGGGACTAGAACCTGGTGTGCCGGCGCTGCTAGGCGGAGGATTAGCCTGTTGAGCCGCGGTGCTGGCCATAAAAGATATTATCACAAAATTAAAGAAAAAATAAGAAAGGAAGTAGGAAGAAGAATGAAAATGAGCAAGGAGGAGTCCTGTCATGTAAGCCCTTCCTGGAGGCCAGCAGCCATTTTGGTGGAGGGCTTTGGTGGTGGCCTGCTCCTGGGGTGTGAGAGGGACCAGGCAGTGCAGTCGGGAAGGCCGTCCCTGAGGGATCCCGGACAGCCTCACACCCCTCTGAGCCTCCTGGCTTGCGGCAACAAAGCCCACAGCTATTAGTTGCAGTTGCCTATTGCATTTCCCTGGATTCTGCACCACTGAGCAGTGAATTATATGGGGGTTAAGTGGAATGAGTGTATAAAACCCATCTTTTCTTCTAGGTATGCTTGCTGTACATTATCCTTCTACCTACAAAGTGCCTTGTTACTGCACTGATCTGGAAATTTCACACGTGATGGGCTGATATTGCTTATATAATATCATTTCAGTGCCCATCAAATCAAAGTAGTATAGGTGTGTGATTTGCTTACAAATATGGATGGCTATTGTTATTTTCATCAATTTGATGTTCTCCTTAAATTAGTAACACAATCATTAAACAGCAGCTTTTGTGGGGCCTTTAAAATTTCCAGGGTACAGTTTTACCCCCCAATTGCTTCTGTTGACTCCAGCTGTTTTCATAAGTGGCATGAGCCTATCTTTTTTTTGTACATTATCATATATAGTTTTAGAAGAAAAAGGATCTGATTGGATATCTTACTGTTTTTATTGTTTTTTGGAATGGTTAATGTTGATACAGCATTTCATGATTACTTAAAAGTTTGATGTAGCTAAATATAAAACTCTGGGCTTGCTTTTTCTTTTTTCGCTGTGGCAGCGGGTTATCTTCACCTCAGCTTCTTTAATGCTTGTTGATTTATTCAAGTTTTCTATTCTTTCTTGCACCAATTTTGGTATTTTTAGTTTCAAGCAATTTAATCTCATCTAGACTATAAGGTATTTATATATAATTGATCAAAATGTTTTATGATTTATAAATCACTAAGATATGTATAATTTCCAGATTTTCATTCTGCATTTTATTTATTTTCCCCTTATCTCTATTCTTCATGAGATTTGCTTCAGCTGGTCACTAATAATAATCTGCTCAAAGATCAGCTTTTGGTTTTAATACATTTTCTGTTATTTAATGTTTATTAATTTTCTCAGTCTTTACTATTTCCTTATTTTTTTTAAGCTCATTCTATGGCTTTTTCCCTAACACTTTAAGTTGAGTGGTTCACTAATTTATTTTTTATTTTTTTAATTTTTTAATTTTTTAAATTTTTTTATTTTTTATTTATTTTTGACAGGCAGAGTGGACAGTGAGAGAGAGAGACAGAGAGAAAGGTCTTCCTTTGCCGTTGGTTCACCCTCCAATGGCTGCTGCGGCTGGCGCACCGCGCTGATCCGATGGCAGGAGCCAGGAGCCAGGTGCTTTTCCTGGTCTCCCATGGGGTGCAGGGCCTAAGCACCTGGGCCATCCTCCACTGCACTCCCTGGCCACAGCAGAGAGCTGGCCTGGAAGAGGGGCAACCGGGACAGAATCCGGCGCCCCGACCGGGACTAGAACCCGGTGTGCCGGCGCCGCTAGGCGGAGGATTAGCCTAGTGAGCTGCGGCGCCGGCCTAATTTTTTAATTTTTTTATTTAATGAGCATAAATTTCCAAAGTACAGCTTATGGATTACAATAGCTTCCTCCCCCCCGTAACTTCCCTCCCACCACAACGCTCCCCTCTCCCACACCCTCTCCCCTTCCCTTTCACATCACGATTAATTTTCAATTATCTTTATATACAGAAGATCAATTTAGTGTATATTAAGTAAATATTTCCACATTTTGCTCCCACACAGAAACACAAAGTGTAAAATACTATTTGAGTACTAGTTATAGCATTAATTAAACACCTAAGAGTAATTGTGTATTAATTACAGAGTTCAACCAATAGTTTTTAAGTAGAATATAAAATGCATCTTTTGTGTTGTTGTGGCTTCCCCCCCCCAACCTCCCTCCCTCCCGTGGCCCTCCCCTCACCCACTCCCTCTCCCATCCCACCCTTCATCACGTTTCATTTTAAATTACCTTCATATACTGAAGATCATCTTAGTATATACTAAGCAGAGATTTCAACAGGTTGCACTCACACAACCGAACCAGGTATAGGGTATTGTTCGACTAGTAGTGTTGTTTTTGAGTTTCATAGTTAAACACATTAAGGACAGAGATCCTGCATGGGGAGCATGAACCCAGTGACTCCTGTTGTTGATTTAACAATTGGCACTCTTATTTATGACGTCAGCAATCACCCAAGACTCTTGCTATGAGCTGTCTAGGCTATAGAAGCCCCTTGAGTTCACCAACTCTGAATTTGTTTAGTCAAGGCCATATCACAGTGGAGTTTCCTTCGTCCCTTCAGAGAAAGGCGCCTCTCTCCTTGATGGCCTGATCCTTCTGCTGGGGTGTTGTTCACCAGGATCCTTCATTTAGATTGTTTTTTGCCACCGTGTCATGGCTTTCCATGCCTGCGAGACTCTCATGGACCTTTTAGTCAGATCCGAATGTCCCAAGGGTTGATTCTGAGGCAAGAGTGCTGCTTTGGGCATTTGCCATTCTATGAGTCTGCTGTGTGTCCTGCTTCCCCTGCAGGATCATTCTCTCCCTTTTGATTTTATCTTTCATTATTTGCTTACACTGGTCTTATTTGTGTAATCTCTTTGACACTTACCCTATCTTTTTGATCAGTTGTGTATTTATATTTATCACTTTACCAAGTGTGCTGGCATTGGTACCTGCCTCCTTGGTAAGGTTGAGTTGAAATCCTCTGGCACATTTCTAGTTCCACCATTGGAGGTAGGTCTAAGTGAGTATGTGCCGTCCTATATATCTCCTCCCTCTCTTATTCCCACTCCTATGTTTCACAGAGATCAATTTTCTGTTAATTTTTAAACGCTTAAGAATGGTTGTGCATTGATTGCAGAGTTCAACCAGTGGTCTTGTATAGAGCAAACCGAGCAACAACAATAACAACGAAAATACTAAAGGAACAAAACAGTAAGTTGTTCCTCAACAGTCTAGGCAAGGGCTGCTCATGTCATTGTCTCTCATAGTGTCCATTTCACTTCAATGGGTATCATTTTAGGTGCTCGTTTAGTTGCCATCGATCAGGGAGAACATGTGATATTTGTCCCTTTTGGACTGGCTTATTTCACTCAGCATGATGTTTTCCAGCTTCCTCCATTTTGTTGTAAATGCCTGGATTTCATTGTTTTTTACTGCTGTATAGTGTTCCATAGAGTACATATCCCATAGTTTCTTTATCCAGTCATCCGTTGATGGACATTTAGGTTGATTCCATGTCTTAGCTATTGTGAATTGAGCTGCAACAAATATTGAGGTGCAAATGGCTTTTTTCACCCCTTCAATTCCATTTGGGTATATTCCAAGGAGTGGGATGGCTGGGTCCTGTGGTAGTGCTATATTCAGGTTTCTGAGGATTCTCCAGACTGTCTTCCAAGTGGCTTTACCAGTTTGCATTCCCACCAACATTGGATTAGTGTCCCTTTTTCCCCACATCCTCGCCAGCATCTGTTGTTGGTTGATTTCTGTATGTAAGCCAATCTAACCGGAGTGAGGTGGTATTTCATTGTGGTTTTGATCTGCATTTCCCTGATGGCTAGGGATCCTGAGCATTTTTTCATGTGTCTGTTGGCCATTTGGATTTCCTCTTTTGAAAAATGTCTGTTAAGGTCCTTGGCCCATTTTTTTATTGGGTTGTTTGTTTTGATTCTGTGGTGTCTTTGATCATTGTGTAGATTCTAGTTGTTAATCCTTTATCTGTTGTGTGGTTTGCGAATAACGTCTCCCATTCTGTTGGTTGCCTCTTCGCTTTCCTGACTGTTTCCTTTGCTGTTAAGAAACTCTTCAATTTGAGGTAATCCCATTTGTTTATTTTATCTTTGATTACTCGTGCCTGTGGGGTCTTCTCCAGGAATTCTTCGCCTATTCCGATATCTTGAAGGGTTTCCCCAATGCTCTCAATTAGTTTCATGGTGTCGTGGCACATCTCTAGTTCTTTGATCCATGTTGAGTGGATTTTTGTATAAGGTGTAAGGTAGGGGTCTTGCTTCATACTGCTGCATGTGGACATCCAGTTTTCCCAGCACCATTTGTTGAAGAGGCTGTCCTTGTTCCAGGGGTTGGTTTTAGGTCCTTTGTCGAATATGAGTTGGTTATAGATGTTTGGATTGCTCTCCGGTGTTTCTATTCTGTTCCATTGGTCTATCCATCTGTTTTTGTACCAGTACCAGGCTGTTTTGATTATAACTGCCCTGTAGTATGCCTTGAAGTCTGGAATTGTGATGCCTCCGGCCTTGTTTTTATTGTAAAGGATTGCTTTAGCTATTCTGGGTCTCCTGTTTCTCCATATGAATTTCAGCATCGTTTTTTCTAGGTCTTTGAAGAATGACTTTGGTATTTTGATTGGTATTGCATTGAATCTATAAATTGCTTTTGGGAGAATGGACATTTTGATGATATTGATTCTTCCAATCCATGAGCATGGCAGGTTTTTCCATTTTTTTGTGTCGTGTTCTATTTCTTTCTTTAGTGTTTTGTAATTTTCATCATAGAGGTCTTTGACCTCCTTGGTTAAATTTATTCCAAGGTACTTTATTGTTTTTGTGGCTATCGTGAATGGGATTGATCTTAGTAGTTCTTCCTCGGCCCTGGCATTGTCTGTGTATACAAAGGCTGTTGATTTCTGAGCGTTGACTTTGTATCCTGCTACTTTACCAAACTCTTCTATGAGTTCCAGTAGTCTCTTATAGGAGTTTATCGGGTCCCCTATATATAGTATCATGCCATCTGCAAATAGGGATAGTTTAACTTCCTCCTTTCCCATTTGTATCCCTTTAATTTCTTTTTCTTGCCTGATGGCTCTGGCTAACACTTCTAGGACTATATTGAATAGCAATGGTGAGAGTGGGCATCCCTGTCTGGTGCCAGTTTTCAATGGAAATGCCTCCAACTTTTCCCCATTCAATATGATGCTGGCCTTTGGTTCATCATAGACTGCCTTAATTGTGTTGAGGAATGTTCCTTCTAACCCCAATTTGCTTAGGGTTTTCATCATGAAAGGGTGTTGTATTTTGTCAAATGCTTTCTCTGCATCTATTGAGATAACCATATGATTTTTGTTTCTCAATTTATTAATGTGATGTATAACATTGATTGACTTTTGAATATCGAACCATCCCTGCATACCAGGGATAAATCCCACTTGGTCTGGGTGAATGATCTTTCTGATGTGTAGTTGGATTCGGTTTGCCAGAATTTTGTTGAGTATTTTTGCATCTATGTTCATCAGGGAGATAGGTCTGTAGTTTTCTTTCTCTGTTCTGTCTTTTCTGGGTTTAGGAATTAAGGTGATATTGGCTTCATAGAAGGAATTTGGAAGGATTCCCTCTCTTTCAATCGTTTGGAATAATTTGAAGAGAACTGGGGTTCGTTGTTCTCTAAACGTCTGGTAAAATTCTGCAGTGAAGCCATCTGGTCCTGGGCTCTTCTTTTTCGGTAGTGCGTTTATTACTGATTCAATTTCTTCCATGGTTATGGGTCTGTTTAGATTTTCTATATCTTCACGGCTCAGTTTAGGAAGGTTGTATTTGTCCAGGAATCTATCCATTTCTTCCAGGTTCCCCGATTTGTTAGCATACATCTCTTTGTAGTAGTTTCTGATGATTCTTTTTATTTCTGTTGTGTCTGTTGTTACATTTCCATTACTATCTTTGATTTTACAGATTTGGGTCTTCTCTCTCCTTTTTTTGGTTAGTTGGACCAATGGTGTGTCGATTTTGTTTATTTTTCCACAGAACCAGCTCCTGGTTTTGTTGATCTTTTGTATTTTTTTTTTTTTTGGTTTCAATTCTGTTTATTTCTTCTCTGATCTTTAGTATTTCTTTCCTCCTTTTGGATTTGGGCTTGATTTGCTGCTGTTTTTCTAAATCCTTGAGGTGCATGGAGAGTTCATTTGTTTGGTTCCTTTCCAGCTTCTTGATGTGGGCACTAATTGCTATAAACTTTCCTCTTAGCACTGCTTTTGCTGTGTCCCACAGGTTTTGATATGTTGTGTTAATCATTTTCATTTGTTTCTAGAAATCTTTTGATTTCTCTTTTAATTTCTTCGATGACCCACTGTTCATTTAGGATCATGTTGTCCATTCTCCATATATTTGCATATGGTGTAGAGATTCTTGGGTTGTTGATTTCAAATTTCACTGCGCGATGGTCTGAGAAGCTGCATGGTATAGTTTCAATTTTTTTGAATTTGTTGAGGCTCCCTTTATGGCCTAGTATATGATCAATCCTAGAGAATGTTCCATGTACTGGGGAGAAATCCGTGAACTCTGTGTCTGTGGGGTGGAAGGTTCTGAAGATATCTATTAGGTCTATTTGGTCTATGCCGTCAATTAGCTCAGTTGTTTCCTTGTTGAATTTCTGTCTGGTTGATCTGTCCATTGGTGAGAGTGGGGTGTTGAAGTCCCCTGTAACTATTGTATTTGAGTCTATATCTCCCTTTAAATCCTTTAGTAATTCTTTCAGGTAGCCAGGTGCCCTGTAATTCGGTGCATATACATTTATAATAGTAATGTCTTCCTGTTGGATAGATCCTTTAATCATTATATAGTGCCCTTCTCTGTCTCTTTTAATAGTTTTTATGTTAAAGTCTGTTTTGTCTGATATTAGGATGGCCACACCAGCTCTTTTTTGATTTCCGTTAGCTTGGAGTATCTTTTTCCATCCTTTCACTTTCAGTCTGCGTGCATCTTTGCTGATGAGGTGTGTCTCCTGAAGGCAGCATATAGATGGATTCTCTTTCTTTATCCAATCAGCTAGTCTATGTCTCTTTGTTGTGGAATTAAGACCATTCACATTCAATGTGATTACTGTTAAGTACTGTCTTTTCCCCTTCATGTTTCCTGAAACGAGCTGTTTATGTATTTTGAACTTTGTTTGTGGGTTACTCTACATTCTCTTTTTTTTTGCAGTGAAGTTCTTGTTTTTGTATTTCTGTGTGCAGCACGTCTTTGAGCAAGTGTTGTAGGGTTGGACGCGTGGATACAAATTCTTTCAGTTTCTGTTTGTCATGGAAGATCTTTATTTCCCCTTCATTCATAAATGATAGCTTTGCAGGATATAGTATTCTAGGTTGGCATTGTTTGTCTTTTAAAACTTGAAATATATCATGCCATTGTCTCCTTGCCTGTAGTGTTTGCGATGAGAAGTTTGGGGTGAGTCTGATTGACTTACCCCTGAATGTGATTTGTCGCTTTTCTCTGGCACATTTTAGGATTTGTTCTTTGTGTGTCACTGAAGTGAGTGTTGCCACAATGTGTCGTGGTGAATTTCTCTTCTGGTCTACTCTGTTTGGAGTCCTGACTATCTGTTGTATTTGTGTGTTGTTATCCAGCTGCCTTTGTTTGAAGTTTTCTGATATTATTTCGTTGAAGACACCTTCCAATCCATTCTTTCTTTCTACCCCCTCAGGGACTCCTATTATCCGAACATTAGACCGTTTGGTTGAATCTTGTAGGTCTCCAACCGTATTTTTTAATTTTTTAATTTCTTCTTCCTGCATTTGAACTGACTGTATTATTTCTGGAAGTTTGTCTTCGAATTCTGATATTTGGTCTTCTATTTCATCTGCTCGATTTCCGAGGGATTCCACGGTGTTTTTTATATGGTCAATTGAGTTTTTCAGTTCTAGTATCTCATTCTGACTTCTCTTTAGGATCTCTAATCCTTGGGCTTGTTTTTCATTCAGCTCTCGACACTGTTTCTCATTATTTCTAAGTATTCTGATTATTAATTTTCTGAATTCTTTTTCTGGCATGTTTTCAACTTCTTCTTCTGCCTCTGTTATGGTTGGTTTAGCCTGCTCCATTGGCAAGTTTATATGTTCTTCTATATTCTTATTGTGGGTTTTTGTTTTGTTTTTTGGCATACCGTCTGGGTGATTTTTCAGGTTGATTTCCCTCTGCTATAGGCTGCTGTGAGTCTGTACCAATATCCAGTGTAAGCAGGCTGCTCTACACAGCCCGAACGTAAACAGACAGGATGGCTGCTCTCTGCCCACTGCAGCTCTGGATCCTGCCCTCCACCCCCCCCGCCCCGGCAGGTGCTATTCAGTTGTTTTTTTTGTTTTTTCTTGTAACTTGAGTAGACAGGTGTCAGGGCTTTGAGCTGCCCTCCCTCGAGCAAGAAGTGTCCTGTTGCTCCGCTCCACCTTTGGGCTCTGCCTCCGAAGGTTAGTGTGGAGGCAGACAGTTCTCCTGTAAGCCCGAATGTAAACAGACAAAATGGCTGCTTCCCACCTGCTACAGCTCTGAGGAGGCGTCAAGAGATACTGGCTTACTCAGTCTCTCAATTAGTATCCCTGAATCATGCACTCTTTCCGCAGGCGCCACTCACTCTGTTCCGTTTTCTATTTCCTCCCCCACTCAGTCGTGCGTGTCTCAGTGTCCATCCCAGGGTGGGTTGGGGGAGGGGCGGCGGCAGCTGTGCCGTGGTCTCATCTCGGCTTCCAGCACTGTTGCGTACACACTCCTGCTGGTGACCTGCGTCTCAGGTGTCTGCGTCTTCCTCGCGTGTCCACCCTTTCTCCACAGTTTCAGGAAGGGCTTCTCATTTCTTAAAAACTACAAATTCTCACCCCTCTTTGAACCTTCCCTTAGTGGACCTTTGGTGTGCTCCCTCCCTATTCCGCCATATTCCCTCTCAATCCCACTAATTTATTTTTAACATTTCATGTTTCTTGAAAAGAAAGTTATAATTTCCTTTTCAGTACTTGTTTAGCTATGTTCAACAAAGTTTGAAAGCAGAATTTGAATTATCAGTCAGTTCTAAAATTTCTTGATTTTTTCTTTAATGTGAGATAATTTGGTCAGATATTTAGAAATAGATGAGTTTTTTTTATTTATATAGAAACTTTTTATTTAAAATTTTTTTAAAGATTTATTTATTTATTTGAAAGTCAGAGTAACATACAGAGAGAAGGAGAGAGAGAGAGAGAGAGAGAGAGAGAGAGAGAGAGGCACCTCCTAATTGCCTTCACTCCCCAATTGTCCACAATGGCTGGAGCTACGCCGATCTAGAGCCAGGTGCCAGGAGCTAGGAGCTTCTTCTGGGTCTCCCACATGGGTTCAGGGGCCCAAGGATTTGGGCCATCTTCCACTGCTTTCCCAGGCCATAGCAGAGAGCTGGATCAGAAGTGGAGCATCCAGGACTTGAACCGGCGCACATATGATATGCTGGTACTGCAGGCGGCAGCTTTACTGGCTATGCCACAGTGCCAGCCTGAAACCTTTTATTTAAGGTATACAAACTTCACGTATTTTACATATACATATTTAGGAACATAGTGATTCTTCCCACCCTATCCTCTCTCCCACATGCACTCCCACCCTTCTTCCTCCTCCCTCTCTTATTCTTACTCTTATTTTTTACAAAGATCTATTTTCAATTAACTTTATACACATAAGGTTAACCCCATGCTAAGTGAAGAGTTCAACAAATAGCATAAATTAAAAAAAAAAAAAAAAAAACCCGTTCCTCAAAAGTCAAGACAAGGGCTGTTTATTTTATTTTTTATTTGACAGGTAGAGTCATAGACAGTGAGAGAGAGAGAGAGAGAGAGAGAGACAGAGAGGAAAGTCTTCCTTCCATTGGTTCATCCCCCAAATGGCCGCTACGGCCGGCACTGCACTGACCGGAAGCCAGGAGCCAGGTGCTTCCTCCTGGTCTCCCACGCGGGTGTAGGGGCCCAAGCACTTGGGCCATCCTCCACTGCACTCCCGTGCCAGAGCAGAGAGCTGGACTGGAAGAAGAACAACCGGGACTAGGACCCGGCACCCATATGGGATGCCAGCGCCACAGGCAGAGGATTAACCAAGTGAGCCACGGCGCCGGACCCGACAAGGGCTGTTTAAAATCATCACATCTCAAAGTGCCAATTTCACTTTTAATATGAGGTCTTTCATCTTCCTTTAATTCTTAGACATTTAACTCCATTGTTTCTTTATTTTTATCTCTTGGCTCCTTTTAAGACTGTTATGTAGATGCTGTTATTTCTTTTTTTGCCCTTTCTATCTTTAAATTTTTCTCCTTCTGCCTTCTGGCGGATCCTCAACCCAGTTTTCTTACAAATCATCTTCAAAGTATCTGTCTCCTATTATCCCAATCCACCATACTCTATAATTGATGATTTTACTTTCATGTCTAGTATTCCTGGTTAGGCTGCTTTTAAAATTTCCTGTCTTTGTTTCATTTTATTTTTACCTTATTTCCTAAAGAATATCTATTATGCTTAATATAAAATCTTGATTTCTGGCTGGCGCCACGGCTCACTAGGCTAATCCTCTGCCTTATGGTGCTGGCACACCGGATTCTAGTCCCAGTTGGTCGGGGCGCCGGATTCTGTCCCGGTTGCCCCTCTTCCAGGCCACCTCTCTGCTGTGGCCAGGGAGTGCAGTGGGGATGGCCCAAGTACTTGGGCCCTGCACCCCATGGGAGACCAGGAGAAGTACCTGGCTCTTGCCATCGGATTAGCGCGGTGCGCCGGCCGCAGTGCGCCGGCCGCGGTGGCTAATGGAGGGTGAACCAACAGTAAAGGAAGACCTTTCTCTCTGTCTCTCTCTCTCACTGTCCACTCTGCCTGTTAAAAAAAAATCTTGATTTCTCTCTTCCAATAACTGGATTTCAAATGGTATATGATTTTTAGTCTGTTGACTTTTCTCTTAAATAAATGTTCACTCCTCATGTGTTTGTTATTTGCGCCTGTGAATTTCTGTTTGTCCATGGCTATCAATTTTTATGTCTTGTGATGTGTATCAATTGAGTGAGGGGAAGAAGACTGGCCCCTAGTAAGTATCAGTAAATGAGAAAGAGGGGAGAGGAGAAGCTGAGGAATCAGAGAATACCCACTGATTATGCCTACTTGCTGCCATTCTGCTCAGCTACTCTATGGTCAAGGGACTGACCTTGAAACCCCTTGGGAGGAGCATTATTGGAGGAGAAAATCTCTTGGATTGTAAGCCATAGTCCTGGGGTTTGAGGAGTTGAGAGTGGGAGGTGAGCCAGTGTAGTTTTCAAAATTCTTTTTCCTAGATGGGTACGTGCAGTTCTTTGATATTTCCTCTTTGTGATCACAAATGACAGAGGTGACTGCTAACAATTCCAGGGGTGTAGAGAAGGGAAATGAGGCAAAGTGGGGCAAGGCAAGAGTAGCACTTAAGCTTTCCTACAATCCATTCTCTTATTGTTGGCTCCTAGGCTTTGGCCACCCAATACTCACATAAACCAGATTATGGCAAGCTTCAGCCTCTGAGGTTTTGTTATCTTTTTATTTGTTATTAAGTGCTGCAATCTGTGTTTCTTCTGGCATCCACAGTTTTTCTAGAGTTGATTTTGGAGGAGGGAGCCAGCAGGCTGTCCTAAATTAACTATTGGCAGAAATAAGACCTATCTTACAATTTCTCTTCCCATAGGAAAAATTGTTCAGAGAGCATGAAGCAAATATTTGGGAGCAAATTTAAGAAGCCCATTTGTTTCCATTCAGTGAAAAGTAAATCGTTCAGGCAATTAGGAACCCTTGTTCATTCCCTTAGTAGGAACAAGAAACCTCAATTGGGTAGTGGCATTTCGTGGCAAAACCTTCCTCATTCTTTTATATTTTTGGCAAACTATAGCTAAGAAACAAATTTAAATGGGAGTAAATGAAGTTGCTGAGTTGGAGGTTTTCATTAGGAAATTTGATTTTACCTCTACTTAAATCTGGCTAATAGTAAGTTAAATAAGCAGGACGCCATTGGCCTGAGGTTGTGTCCCTATTTTGAGTTTTTGTACAACAAAATACCACCTAATTTAGTATGTAAACAAAGTAAACCCTAATTTTGAAGTATAAGAACAGCTGAGTCTTAGCCAATGACAAACAGCCAAGGTTTAGCCAATCACAGGCAGCCCAATGGTCAAGCTATGCCCAAATGAAGTAAATGTTTCATCACATCATATTCAATCAGCCAATCAGATGATTTCTCTACTTTGCATCCATGTATGGCCTATAAAAGCTCACTGATATTACTGTTGGGCAGAACTCTCTAAATATCTTCTGGTTCTGAGTGCTGCTAGATTCAAGATCACTCTTTGCTCAGATAAACTCTATTAAATTTGTCTAAACATTTTCTTTTAGGATGATATTTGCCACATCCATACCTATATTTTTACTTCCTTATTCCTAACTTATTCAAATAAAGGAACTCTATTCATTAGTAATAATTTTTGATCTATATTTAATTAATAAAGTTCCATAATTCTTCATTAACCAATAACCATTAATTTTATAATTTAAGTCATTTTAATGCTGGTTTAGAGAAACTCTACTTATTTCTTTACTGTCATTGCATTAGTATTTTTCAATGTGTATGAATAGATTATTTTATGGAGTACATTTATGGAAATATGTAAGCTTAAGAAAATTAGCTTTCAAGATTATTTTCTGTTGCTATGATTAAATACAGTGAAAAAATAATGCCTTTATTTCCTTAAGTTCATATAGCTATCCTTATTTTGAAATATATTAAGCTTAGTTTTATTTAATATTAGATAATTACATATTCCTTGCAGAAAATTTATGAAGAACAAAAGAGGGAAGGAAGGAGAGAAAAAAGAAAGAAGTAGGAAAAGAAAGAAGGAATACAAATATTTTAAAGTTCCACCATTGACTGGCAACATTTTGGGCAATAGGCTTAGTCTCTCTCTTCCCCTATCTATATACACTTTACTCTCTTTTTTTGTTACAGAAATGGGATCATATATTTTTATGTTAAGATTTTAACATTTAAAATATAATCAATATTTTCATTTCATGGTTTATTCTTCCACAATTAGCTTACTATTCTTGGATACTTGAATGGCCCAGGAACTCCTTTAATGAAGAGTTTAGTTTATTAGTTAAGATACCACCAGAAAACCAACTGAATACTAAGTAAAGATTTCAACAATTTGCACATACATTCTCACACACAAAAAACTGAGAACTCATAATACAGTTAACTCATAATACAGTTAACTCATGATACAGTTAACTCATAATACAGCTCACTGAGGACAGAGGTCCTGCGTGGGGAGTTAGTGCACAATGACTCCAGTTGTTAATAATTAACACTCTCATTTATGATGTCGGTGACTACCTGAGGCTCTAGACATGAGCTTCCTAGGCTATGGAAGCCTTTTGAGTCCATAAACTCCATCAGTATTTGGATAAGGCCATAAGCAAAGTAGAAGTACTCTCCTCCTTTTAGAGAAAAGTACATCCTTCTGTGATGGCCACTTCTTTCCACTAGGGTCTCACTCACAGAGAGCCTTCATGTAGAACATTTTTTGCCACAGTGTCTTTGGTTTCCATGCATGAAATGCTCCTGTGGGCTTTTCAGCTGGATCAGGAAGATTTAAGGGTTGATTCTGAGGTCACAGTGTTACTTAAAGCGATTATCATTCTATGAGTCTGCTCTGTGGACTGCTTCCCATGTTGGAACATTCTCTCCTTTTTAATTCAATTTATTATTATTACAAAATACTAAATCCTACTTATATGATCACTTTAACACTTAATCCTATCTATATGTTCACTGTAACACTTAATGTGATCACCTTAACACTTAAGATGACATTTTTACCACTTAGCTTATTGGGATTTGGCGTCCCATGACAAGTTTTTAAACTTTACCCTTAAAAGTAAGTCCATAGGAATGTATGTGAACTATACAGATTTACAGTTACAAATTTCCTCCTCCGTCTCTTATTCCCACTCTTATTTTTTATTGAGATCCAGCCTCAATTGAATTTATACACATATGATTAACTCAACTTTATGTTAACTAAAGAGTTCAACAAATAGTATGAAGAAATAAAGGAAAAGAAAAAAAAAAAGAAACTGTTCCTCAACAATCAAGAGAAGGGCAGCTCAATTCATCCTTTCTCAAAGTTTCAATTTCACTTCTACAGATTTTGTTTTAGATGCTCTATTATTTCTCACAGATCAGGGAGAACATATGGTATTTGTCCCTTTGAAACTGGCTTATTGTTTTCCAGATTCATCCATTTTGTTGTAATTGAACAGATTTCATTTTTAACTGCTGTGTAGTATTCCATAGTAAAAATGAAAATTAATAGAGAATGGGACTGGGAAGGAGAGAGAGAGGAGGAGTAGGAGCGTGGGAGTGTGAGTGGGAGGGTAGGTATGGTAGGAAGAATATTCCTAAAGTTGAATTTATGAGATTTGTATTCCTTAAAAATAAATTAATTAATTTAAAAAAATAAATAATAAAATGCAAGCAAAATTAAAGATACCCAGAGATATACCAGGAAACTCTTGATTTATGGGAACACCTTTGACATAAGGAAGAGACTCTAGGGATGGAATTATTTTTAACTGACTCACATGGAGGGAAGAGTCACATTTGTAAGGAAGAAGGAAAATATAAACTTTGAGTGGGTCTCCAACACTGCTACAACAGAATTTGCTTCATGTAATTGCTTCCATTAAACATTCAGCATTCCTGCAATACTTCATGGATCTATGGTAGGCATGCCAGCCACTTCTGGCCAATGATATGTGGAGATATCTGCTGAGTACTTTTGAGGATGATCTTCTCTGGTAAGAATAGCAGTGAGGGAGAGAGCCACTTTCCACCTCCTCTCCTCATTCACACTAAAGATGTTGGGTACATGATATTCAGAGCTGTTGCAACCCCCTGCAACAGTGAAGACACTGTTATTCTGCGAAATGCGGTTGGAAAGAGTGGAAAAGGCTGAGTGTTAACACCAATGACTTGCTGAATCCATCTTGGACCACCTTGCCTCCAGACTTCTTGGCACGTAAACAGCAAATAACCTCAAGGCTCAAAGCAACCATCAGTTGTGTACTTTGTTACTTGTAGTCAAATACATCCAAAATTAGACAAACTCTTTCTAATGAGTAAAATGAAGCATGTTTCCTCCAATTTTTGTCTTGCTTTTTTGAGCTTAGAAGCACCAAATAAAACATCAGCTAATCATCACAAATCCAATTGTATTAATAAATATTTTTTCATTACCTTCTTTCTTATCTTCCAAATATCTTGTGGTATAGATAGAACTGTTTCTGTGGGGGCAATGCTTTGGGCCAATGTTCAAGAACATCTGTCTCAGAATGTCAGAATGGTGTTCTAAAATGTTGGTTTTTGGCATAGGACAATTCCTTATATAAACAAAATATAATATTCAACATAATTAAACATTTGTATCATTGTTTTTTAAATAAGAGAAATTATATTTTCATGTGACATATTTTTAATAAGCTAGAGTATAGTTTATCGTGTCTTTTCTTGGAATTTGTTTCAAATTCTACATTATAGGACCTGGAGTCATTGATAGGCAATTTGAGTTCTGTGATAGGCAAAATTTTAACTTTTTGAATATTGTGACTGTTGGGCATCAAGGAGGGGACTGGGGCCTAGAGTCTGCAAAATGAAATTTTGAAGTAGAAGAATAAGAGCTCTCATGGTATCAAATTTTTCATAATCGATTCCATGGGAATAACAAGTAGTACAAGTGTTGGCTTTGTGGGGCAGTGAGTTAAGCTGTTGCTTGTGACACTGGCATCCCATGTTGGAGCACCAGTTTGAGTTCTGGCTGCTGTGTTTCCAATCTAGCTCCATGCTAATGCTCCTGGAAAGGCAGTGGAAGATGGCCCAAGTGCTTGGGACCCTGTCACCCATGTGGGAGCTCCAGATGGAATTCCTGGCTCCTGACTTCAGCCTGCCCCAGATCTGGCTTTTGTGGCCTTTTGGGGAGTGGACCAACAGATGAAAGATCTTTTTTGCTCTCTATCTCCCTCTCTCCTTGTCACTATGCCTTTCAAATACATAAATTCATAAGTAAATAAATAAATTTCTAACAATTAGTATAATTGTATATATAACCAATATTTGTCCAAAGTACAAGAAAATAGAGATCATGGAGGTATACTTGAAAGGTTGTTTCTCATCATTCTCAACTCTTTAGATTACTACAGATGTTCTTACTCTCATAAAGA
Organism: Oryctolagus cuniculus; assembly: GCF_051225735.1. NCBI lineage: Eukaryota > Metazoa > Chordata > Mammalia > Lagomorpha > Leporidae > Oryctolagus > Oryctolagus cuniculus. The sequence continues at coordinate 98,474,380 of NC_142871.1, read as the reverse complement.
TTTACTTTCTTTTTAAAAATGCATGCTGAAGTTAAAATTTGGTTGTTGGAACCAAGATTGCAGTTGAGCATGAGGCTCTGGCGACCACCTTGCCACAGAGACACCAGTGTGAACAGCGGTACACCTGTCACCTTCACAAGAGCTACAGAAGCCCCGTGAGAGACTGCAGTGCCTCATCCTATTACAGTCATAAGAAAATTTACATTGAAGAAAGCAAGAGTTGCCTCCAAGAGTTGTTCCAAGGAATAGGGCCTGGAAAGAAACCTTCCACTTGGGAGAAGTGGAGTAAACTGAATCCTAGTGGGAGGTCCACTGCAAAAATTTTGCTTGAGACCCCTGCCCTGGACCCTAGACCCCTGCATGTGGAGTGAATATTTGGAGCTTCCATAGCCAGGCAGTCTCTGCTATCCCCTCTCCAAACACTGGCAGAAAGGAAAACTCTAGCTATGTGCAGAGACCAGGGGAGGGTGCTTAGGATCCTGTCTTGGAGCTCCAGGCTTGCTGGGTCGAGATTCAGCACCTGGTAAAGCCCAAAGGCCTTTAGACTCCATTCAGTGCCCACAGACTGTCTCTAGACATGCCCAGGAGCAGAGACCGGTGCTGTAGGAGCAGGAACTCAGGCTCATTTTGACATGTGTCCCTCTGATTGGCCTCTGACGGGCCTGGAGGACACCCCTGAGACTTTGTGGAGACATATGACTGTGGGAGCCAAGTGTCACCAGCTTGGGGCCAATCCTCCAAACTTGGCAAAGAGAAAGGGGCCACAGGGCTGTGTCTTAGCACTCAGTGTTGGGCTATTAAAGCCCAATGCTGGGCAGATCCTAAGAGTTTCTATTCTGAGGCCTATGTCTATGGAGAGAAACCCTGGACTTGCTCCAGTGACAGGAAGAAGCCTTCATCCTGGTGAGACAGACATGGTTTGTTGTGTATCACCACTAACCTCTTGTAGGCCTATTGTGAAACCCAGAGATTGCACAGGGCCTGTGACCGTGAAACTTAGAGGTGACCCATCAAGAACAGGTCTAAGTAGCTGAGAGGCTGCCTTCATGACCCCTTCTATAACCTTGGGCAGGCAGTAAGGGATCACAGGTCTATTTTGGGACTCAGTACTAGGCTGATAAAAACCCAGCATTAAGAAGACCGTAACTGTCTCTGTGGCCAGGACAGTGCCCACAGTCAATGCTTCTGGGCCTCCCTCATGTACAACAGAAGGGCCTGCTCCCAGCTGAGCAGCTTTACACCCTGACCAACTTCACCAGTGACTGATAGGCACAGCATCAGGCAAAGAGGAGACCTCATCAGGAGACAGACCGCAGCAGGGTGAGCCTTAGTCCTACCTGCAGGCTGCACTGGTCTTGGTGGGCTGAGGGCTCTAGATAAGATCTAGCATCACAGCATTCCTGGATACAGGACAAGGAGTCTGAGTGTAGCTCAGATCCAGGAGGAGACTACTAGGGATGGACTACTCTTTTTAGGCATGTCCCGGGTTCGTATTGAACAACACATCAACTGCAGATTTTGGACAAGTTTAGTGTGCAGAGTGTAAAATCAAATCTGGAAAAGAGTATCAATAGTGCATCTTGGACAAACCATGGCCTAGAGAGTTATCTGATACTGACATAACAGAAGTACTCACAGACTCAGAGAAAACAGACTGTTTAGAATTTCTACAAGTACAGCCACAAATGAAGTCGGTTTACTATAACTAATCCTTCAACAAACCGATGGTCTTGAACATAAACAAGAATTTCCAGGGAAACATGACCTCACCTAGAGAGCAAATTAAGGTGCCAAAAGCCAAACATCCAGGAAATGAGATTTCCCAATGCTCAGATGAATATTTCAAAATAGCAGTTTTAAGGAAACTCAAGGAAATGCAAGGGAACATAGAGTAACAATTCAATAATCTACCAGATGGATTTGAGAGAAATAGAAAATTAACCAAAATCAAGAGGAAATCCTTCAATTGAAAAATATACTACATAAAATTTAAATGTGATAGGAGGCATCAATAACAGGATAGAGTATATATATATATATATATATCCTTTTAATTCTATTAATATTTGCTTTATTTGGGTACTACAATATGGGGTATATATATTTTATACCTCTTCCCTTTGTCAATATGTAATAATCTTCCTGATCTCTTTCTATTGCTTTTGATTTAAAATCTATGTTATCTGACATAAGTATGGCTACTTCTGCTTTCTTCTGGGTTCCTTTTGTATAGACTATTTTGTTCCTTTTCTTTTTTTTTTTTTTTTTTTTTACTTTCAATCTAGGTGTTTCCTTTTGGGTCTCATTTTTTCCAACCATTTGGTCATTCCATACCTCTCTCTCTCTCAAAAGATTTTATTTATTTATTTGAGAAGCAAAGTGACAGAGAGAAGGAAAAACAGAAAGGTCTTCCAAGTCTTTCATCCACTGGTTCACTCCCCAAATGGCCACTGAGCCAATCTGAAGTCAGGAGCCAGGAACTTCTTCCAAAGTCTCCCACCTAGGTGCAGGGGCCCAAGCACTTGGGCCATTTTCTACTGCTTTTCCTGGGCATTAGCAGGGAGCTGGACTGAAAGAGTAGTAGCCAGGACATGAACCAGCACCCATATGGGATGCAGGTGCCATAGGCAGAGGATTAGCCTACTGTGCCACAGCACCAGCCCCTTCATATCTCTTTTAATTGGAGAATTTGGTCGATTGACACTTAGGGTTATTATTTTTATCATTTTTTTATTTTTTGTATTTTTAACTTTTATTTAATGAATATAAATTTCCAAAGTACAGCTTATGGATTACAATGGCTTCCCCCCCATAACGTCCCTCCCACCCGCAACTCTCCCCTTTCCCACTCCCTCTCCCCTTCCATTCACATCAAGATTCATTTTCAATTCTCTTTATATACAGAAGATCAGTTTAGCATACATTAAGTAAAGATTTCAACAGTTTGCTCCCACACAGAAACATAAAGTGAAAAATACTGTTTGAGTACTAGTTATAGCATTAAATCTCAATATACAGCACACTAAAGACAGAGATCCTACATGAGGAGTAAGTGTACAGTGACTCCTGTTGTAGACTTAACAAATTGACACTCTTCTTTATGGCCTCAGTAATCACCCTAGGCTCTTGTCATGAGCTGCCAAGGCTATGGAAGCCCCCTGAGTTCACCGACTCTGATCATATTTAGACAAGGCCATGGTCAAAGTGAAAGTTCTCTCCTCCCTTCAGAGAAAGGTACCTCCTTCTTTGATGACCCATTCTTTCCACTGGGATCTCACTCGCGGAGATCATTCATTTAGTTTTTTTTTTTTTTCCAGAGTGTCTTGGCTTTCCATGCCTGAAATAGTCTCATGGGCTTTTCAGCCAGATCCGCATGCCTTAAGGGCTGATTCTGAGGCCAGAGTGCTGTTTAGGACAGGCAGAGTTAGACAGTGAGAGAGAGAGAGACAGAGAGAAAGGTCTTGCTTCCATTGGTTCACTTGGCCGTCATGGCCAGCCGCACTCCAGCATGATGACCCAAGGCCAGGTGCTTCCTCCTGGTCTCCCATGTGGGTACAAGGCCCAAGCACTTGGACCATCCTCCACTGCACTCCAGGGCCACAGCAGAGAGCTAGACTGAAAGAGGAGCAACCAGGACAGAATCTGGCGCCCCACCCGGGACTAGAACCTGGGGTGCTGGCGCCGTAGGCGGAGGATTAGCCAAGTGAGCTGCGGTGCCAGCCACTTAGGGTTATAATTTATAGGTAAGGTCTTACTACTGACATTTGATTCTTGTTTTATATGTCTATTGTAGTTCCCTTATTTCTTCCTCCTCTCTTACAATCTTCATTTGTAATTAAGTGATTTTCTCTAGTGGTGTACTTTGATTCTTTGCTTACTAATTTTGTTAGGTCTATCATTGGTTCTGGCTTTGTGATTACCATAAAGCTTATAAAAATAACATTGTAATAAACTTAAAAGAGGTGAAAGATCTTTTCGATGAAAACTATAAATCATTGGTGAAAGAAATTGAAGAGGACACAAAGAAGCAAAAAGACCTTCCATGTTCACGAATTGAAAGAAACAGTATCTTTGTACATACTACCCAAAGTGTTTTACAAATTTAGTGCAATCCCTATCAAAATTCTAATGATATTTTTTATAGAACTAGAAAAAAAGACTACTAAAATTTGCATGGAACCACAAGAGACCTAGAATGGACAAAGTAATCTTGAGCAAAAGAGCAAAGAAGGTGGTGTTCCACTACCTAATTTTAAAATGTACTATATAGCTATATTAATTAAGACAGTATGTTATTGTCACAAAAACACACCAATGGTAAGAACATGCAGTGGGAAAATGATAGTCTTTTAAATAAATGGGGCTGAGAAAATTGGGTATATACTTGCAAAATAATGATATTAGACCTCTCATCTTGCACAAAATCAACTAAAAATGGATTAAACCTAAATGTGAGACCTGAAACTTTGAAACTATTAGAAGAAAATATTAGCAATATTAGCAAGACATTTTAGGACATTGTGATGGGCATGGATTTTCTAGATCAGATCTGAAAAGCCAGACAATATAAGCTAAAACAGACATTTGTGAATTCATAAAACTAAAGAGATTTTGTGCAGTAAAGGAAATAATCAACACAGTGATGAGATAAACTACAGAATGGGAGAAAATATTTGCAAGTTGTACATCTAACAGAGGGTAATGTCCAGAATCTATAAGGAGTTCAAACCACTCAATAGCAAAAATAAAGCAAAAGAAAGCAATTAACAAATGGGTAGTAGATCTAAATGATAGCTCTCAAGGGGATGTATACAAATAGCCATCAGGTACATGATGAAATACTCAACATCAGTATTAATCAGGGAAATGCAAATCAAAACCACAATGATATATCACCTCACTAGAGTAAGATTGGCTTTATCAAAAAGATAAAAGATAATGATTGTTGGTGAAAAAGTGAAGGGAGCACTTCCACACTCTTGGTAGTTATACAAATTAATGTAGTCATTGTATCAAAGAGTGTGGAGTTTCCTCAAAAACTAAGGATAGAAATACCTTACGGAAAATATATTTGCAAACTATGCAACAGATAAAGGATTAATAACCAGAATCTACAAAGAGATCAAGAAATTCCACAACATCAAAACAAACAACCCACTTAAGAGATGGGCCAAGGACCTCAACAGACATTTTTCAAAAGAGAAAATCCAAATGGCCAACAGACACATGAAAAAATGTTCAGGATCACTAGCAATCAGGGAAATACAAATCAAAACCACAATGAGGTTTCACCTCACCCCAGTGAGAATGACTCAATAGCTAAGACCTGGAACCAACCCAAATGCCCATCAACAGTAGACTGGATAAAGAAATTATGGGATATGTACTCTATAGAATGCTATACAGCAGTTAAAAACAATGAAATCTGGTCATTTGCAACAAAATGGAGGAATCTGGAAAACATTATGCTGAGTGAATTAAGCCAGTCCCAAAGGGACAAATACCATATGTTCTCCCTGATTGGTGACAACTAACTGAGTACCAAAAAGGAAACCCGTTGAAGTGAAATGGACACTATGAGAAAGAGTGACTTGATCAGCCCTTGTCCTGACTGTCAAGGAACAACTTAATACTTTATCCCTTTTAGTTTTTTTTTTGGTTGTTGTTGTTCTACGTAATACTATTCGTTGAACTATTTAATTAACACATAATTATTCCTAAGTGTTTAAATTTGACTGAAAAGTGATCTCTATTAAATATAAGAGTAGGAATAAGAGAGGGAGGAGTTGTACAGTTCGGCACATGCTCAATTGGACTTGCCCCAAACGGTAGAGTTAGAAATGTGCCAGGGGATTCCAATTCAATCCCATCATGGTGGCATGCACCAATGCCATCTCACTAGTCAAAGTGATCAGTTTCAGTTCATAATTGATCATAATGGTAGGATTAAGAGTCAAAGGGATCACATAAACAAGACTAGTGTCTGCTAATACTTACTGATAGAATTAAAAAGGAGAGAACGAGCCAACATGGGAAGTGGGATACACAGCAGACTCATAGAATGGCAGATGTCCTAAACAGCACTCTGGCCTCAGAATCAGCCCTTAAGGCTTTCGGATCTGGCTAAGAAGCCCATGAGAGTTTCTCAGGCATGGAAAGTGAAGACACTGTGGCAAAAAAAGAAAAAATCATAAATGAAAGATCCCTGTGAATGAGAGCCCAGTGGAAAGAATGGGCCATCAAACAAGGAGGTGCCTTTCTCTGAAGGGAGGAGAGAACTTCCACTTTGACTATGACCTTGTCTAAATAAGATTGGAGTTGTTGAACTCAAGAAGCTTCCATAGCCTTGGCAACTCATGGCAAGAGCCTCAGGTGATTACTGACGCCATAAACAAGAGTGTCAATTGTTAAATCAACAACAGGAGTCACTGTGCACTTGCTCCCCATGTAGGATCTCTGTCCTTAATGTGTTGTACTACGTGAATTAATGGTATAACTGGTACTCAAATAGTACTTTATACTTTGTGTTTCTGTGTGGCTGCAAACTGTTGAAATCTTTACATAGTATACACTAAGTTGATCTTCCGTATATAAAGAGAATTGAAAATGAATCTTGATGTGAATGGGATGGGAGAGGGAGCAGGACATGGGATGGTTGCGGGTAGGATGGAGGTTATAGGGGAAAAAGCTGCTATAATCCAAAAGTTGTACTTTGGAAATTTATATTTATTAAATACAAGTTAAAAAAGGAATACCTTATGATCCAGCAATTTCACTCCTGGGTATTTATCTGAGAGAAATAAAATCTGTCTGTGGAAGAGACATCTGTACTCCCATGTTTATTGTGCTAGTATTCACAATAGCCAAGAAATGGAAATAATCCATGTGTTTATCCACTGATTAATGAACGAAAGAAAATGCAGTACATATATATGAAAGAACACTACTCAACCACGAAAAAGCAGGCAGTCTTGTCATTTGCAACAATGTGGATGGGGCTGGAGGTCATATGCTAAGTAAAATAATCCAGCACAGAAAACAAATACAACACAATCTCATTCATGTTTGGAATTTAAAAATATGTGAGCTCATAGGAATTAAAAGTTTAATGGGGTTAGCAAGACTCTGCAAAGGGCAGTGAGGAAGGAGGGTTGAGGAAAATTGTGACACTACTATATTATAGCTAGGTGGGACTTCTATCAAACAGTAGGGTAACTATAGATAATGTTAATATACTGTGTATTTCTCTATTTAGAAAAACAGGAGGATAGGATTTCACACTCAGGAACATTGTGTGAATTTGTGATACTTCTTCAAGAACTTGGGGTCCATAAAGTGATGAAGGTGATGAACTTTTTTAAAAAGTAATTATTTTATTTCATTTGGAGAGAGAGAGAGAGAGAGAGAATCTTTCATTCATTGGTTCACTCTCCAAATGGTCACAGGAGCCAGGATTGGGCCAGGTTAAAGCCAGGAGTGAGGAACTCTACCCTGTCATCCATGTGGGTTACAGGAACCCGGGCACTTGGCAGTCCATCTGCTCTTTCCCTGGCACATTAGCAGGAAGTTGATTGGAAGCATAGCAGTGAAGACTCGAGCTGGCACTCTGATATGGGATGCCAGCATCACAAGTGATTGCCTAATCTGCTGTGCCGCAATGCCAGCCCCAGGATTTCGGATACTTTCACTATGAAGAAATTTCAAGTGCTTGAAAGTATAACTGTATTTACCATGATTGGCTAATACACAATGTATATATTGCCAAATCAATGATTAAGAATCTTATACTACTATAGTTTTAATGATCCGTGATTACTTTAAAATTTACTGTGTATGGGTGAAATGGTCATTTTTCCATTTAACAACTGTTTATAGTTGTTGTCTATATTCCTACTAAACTAGGGTATTTTTGCTTTTTATTTGTTAAATTTCTTATTTGGTGAAGTATTAAGCATTTCTGCTGTAATGTAAAGTTAAAATAGGTTATATCACAAACTAAGAAAAAAGAAAGAAAGGTAGAAGGAGGAGGGTGGGAGGGGAGGAGGGAGAGGGAAGGACTTTATTATGTTCTTAAAATTGTATCTACAATCACATTGAATCTGTTCAAAACTAATTAAAAATTTAAAAAGTTAAAAAATATTCTGATGTTAAAAGACTCAAAGCAGATTTTATAGGATCCCCATCTGGGTGTCCAAGTTGTCATTCATATCCAAGATTGGTCAGTTTCATGAGAGTCATAGATCATGACCAAAAAAAGAGTTCTGTTATCACAATTCCATCTCACATTTTCTTTTTGTTTCCAGTTTTTCACACATAAATGTAAAATGAATAAATAAACAGACATCAGCTATTTAGAAAATCTCCAAAACATGACACTTTCAAAGATGAATTCATAGACATTGATAATTAATAGCAAGCTATTCATTTACTCATCCCTCTTGGTGCCTCCTTTCAGTTCAGCTGAGAAAATTGGCTTGCTTGTCCTTTATATAACATAAATAATATTAAAAGAATGCATTTGTCATAGAAAAATATCATATTTATGTCTTCTGATAACCTATTCATCACTTTATGGACCCCAAGTTCTTGAAGAAGTATCACAAATTCACACAATGTTCCTGAGTGTTATGTTTTGCCTCCGGATCTATGATTTAGCTGACAGATGTGAATAAACCCTTGGAGTCGGGACACTGTCTGATAATGCACATGTGTGGAGACCAAAGAGTAAATTCTTCTAAGGTCATATGAGCTTTTCCTTAAAATCTTTTGTGATCTCGTCATTGCTAATGTTAAAATAATCATCTGCTAATGAACCTATGTATGTTTTTAAAATGTATGTTATGTTGTTTTTCTCTTTTTCCATCAACATTTTAATAATTAAAATAAGACTTTTATGATATTTTAAATAAAGAAAACCCTCAAGTACTATAATTTTGAAGCATAGTAACAACAATAAAAGGAAAATTCAAAAAAAGGAAAAAATCACGTACTACCCTGTACATATGCATACTTTACATGCCTGTTAAAATATTTTTAAAATTAAAATCAGAAAATACTAAAAAATTAAAATTCAGTGATTTTTGAAATAAAAAAGACTTACAAATAGTCTCCATATCTGTCCCCCTGTCTCCCCAGAATTATCTAACTTGACAGTGACAGAATCTATTTCTCCTAAAATATTTTCCAAAATTTTGTTTTGAACAAAAAAAAGAACACACCTGCCTAATGATACATTTTCCAGATAACTTTGAATTGAAATATGTTTGCTTTCAGAAACATTTTGAACAAATCCCTAAATTCATGGTTTCTGCTTTTTTCACACCATTCATACTTCTTTTTTTCAGGTTTAACATATTTGTTAATCTGTGTAATAAACTAATAAATCAACATGATTGCATGCATTTACAGAAGAAATATTTCCTGGCTAAGTGGAAAATTGTGTGGAATCTCCTGGAAGACCTTCATTTTAGGCAACTTTATAGTGAAATATTTCATCTAGACGTCTGGACCTTTCTTCAGTTCGATGTAATCCACATTCACAGGGTAGAACGTGTATTGACCACTAGGAGTCAGTTTGTTCCAGGGTTCTGTCCCTACTCTCATCTGGAATGAACAATGCCAGACTCATGACATACAATGCTACTGCAATAAATATGAAGAGGGTTCAAGCTGGGGCGCTCCTTAACCTAGCCAATGACTTGCTAGAGCATATTTGTGGCAGAGGCTTTGGTCTGGGACTCCACATTATTTGTTCTTCTAAAACATGGAACTACCAAGGCCATAAAAGTGTCCAGGGTATGCAAAAATTCTGTGAATGATGTGGTAGGAAGAATTTTAAGGTGACCTTTGATGAACGTCACCCTTGCACAGGGCACTGCAAAACATGGAATTAAAGGAGAACACACATCTGCACAAACTGTTCGAGGTGCCCTAGTATATCCCCTTTCTTTCAAGTGTGCGTGGAACCTGTGACTATGATGAAAGACTACTTTCATGACTTTCTTAAATTATCTAAAAAAGAAAATTTATCCTGGGTGAGCCTAACATAATCAGGTGAGCCCTTTTACAAAAAGAGTTTTCTTTGGTTTGTTGAAGAGGAGCAAGTCAGAGAGATATGCTGGGGATGACTTAGAAAGATGGAAACATGGGTGTTGTGAACTGCCCAGAATGGCCACACGGTGAGGAACAGCAGGTGAGACCTGTTCCCGGATGACAGCTGTCAGCAACATGGACACTGCCGTCCTACAGCTGCAAGGAAATTAATTCTTCCAACAGCTGATGACTTTGGAAGACATCCTTTGCTCCATTAGAACGTTAGTTCTTTCTGACATCTTGATTTCAACCTAGTAAGACCTTGAGCAGAGAAAACAGCTATGCCTTTCCTGGATTCCTCACCTAAAGAAAACCTGAGGTGATGAAGGAGTGTGATTTAAATCTTTAAGTGTAAGGTCATTTACATGAGTATATGGTACTTGTTGACAGAGTCTTAAGGCAGCGTAGAGCGCACCTCAGACAGGAGGGAGTGCATGGAACTGTCTATGTTTATATGATTCATTATAAAGTCATCAAAATTTAACAATGGAATTCCACCCAAAGGACCCAATCCTTTGTAATTGTTTCCTAAAGGCCTCACCTCTACCACAATTGGATTGTATCCATTCTCTTAGTACCATTAACAGAAGGCTTTGTAGAAACAAACCTTGAACACATGGGTCTTTAGGGGTACAGTTAACATCCAAATTAATTTCTAAACTACATCATGCAACAATAAAAAATGAATACAAAGAGGTAAGTGGCATTTAGCATAAAGGGCAATGATAGTTCTTCATTTTCCCTGTGATAATGACCCATTGTGATGCTCTGTGCTTATGTGGTTCATTTCAGTCATGTTAACCATGGTAGGCTAAATGTCTACATCCTGTAACTAAGCATATAATCACAGGTTTAGAAAGCCATTTTGAGTTTTTTCTGTTCTGTTTGGTTACTTACTGAGGCTTTGCAGTATAAATCTTCCCCCTCATATAAAAAATCCTCAATTGAATATAACTAGCACAATCGTTATTTAGGTGTATAGAAAAAATGAAGGAATTCCATACCTTTTCTTGCCATAATTTTGAGACCCCTTCCACACTTCTAGATGGAAAAAGTTGATATGGAAAACCTAAGGTGTTCATTGGTAAGTAAACAGAAAGAAGATAACAAACTTAGTTGCTATCATCAGTAGAATTTATACTGTATAACATTCTGGATGACTGTCCAAAGTCACTAACTTGCAATATACTTATAATTACCTAAAAACAGGGTAGGAAAGATAAGTTTCTCACGTGAAAAACTTGAAAGGTTGAGAAGTCTTTCATAGAGACCTAAACCTTAGGGTCTTGCCATTCTGAATTGAATTGTGTCCTTCCCAAAAGCTATGTTAAAGTTTTAATCCCCAGTTCCTGAAAATATGACCATCTTTGGAAATGGGAATAGAATCAGTTAAGATGAGGTCATTCTGCATTAGGTTAGGCCCCTAATCCACTATGACTGATGCTTTTATTAGAAGGGTGCCTTGTGGGGGGAAACTGTGATGACAACAGTGGTCATTGAAAAGGTCATGGAAAATACATATGAAAAACTTTGCAGGAATTCCATTTTTTTTTTCACAAAAATAACCTGGCCTTTTAGTTCCATTCTTCCACAAGGGTTTTGCAGTCCCCTTGTAAAAGATTGGCGTGATGCAGCCACAGTTGCTGAAACATCACAGATGGCCACCAAGTCACCAGAAGCTAGGAAGAGGGCAAGGAAGTTTTCCTCACAGGTTTTAGAAGACGCCTGGCTCTAACACTTTGGTTTCAGACGTGTAGCATGCAGAATAGGGAGACAACATATTTCTGTCATCTTGAGGCATCAATTGGTGGTATTTTATTACAGTAGCCCTAGGAAGCTAACATAACTGCTAAGGCCTTTGCTTTATTAGGACATAGGACTCCAGGCATTCTGAAGGTGTTTTATGCAGGGATCAGTCACAGCACAGCGTTTAGCCAGTTGCCAACTACAAAGTGGAAGGCTACAGGGTTATCTCTAAGAAATGTTTTCTCCTTCTCAGCCAATCCTGGGGAGTGTGACGCTGGATAATAGTTTAATACTTTATCAGTGGACCCACTTAATACTTTTTAACTCTGTTAGCATTGATGTGGGGTCACAAAATGCCAGATCTTTCCCCGTTTATTTATACATAATCCCAGGAAGCTCTACTTCCTTCAGATTTTAATAACTCCACTTTCTCAAGGGAATTTTCCTTCTTGAAAATAATTTTCAATGAATAACATTTTTGATAGTACATCGAGCAACATTTCACAACATATTTTCCACAGACTGTCAAAAGATGCTATTTAATGAAAGCTCTCTGGTTTTCAAAATTCATTAATTAGAAAACTTTTTAAAGTCCTTATTTTAAAATGTCTCAAATAATAAAGAAATATATAAAGAATAGTTCAGTGAACTCAAATAGATTTAATAATTTTAAACATTTTGCCATCTTTTCTTCACACATAAATATTCTATAGATATGTATTTATATTTATACACACAAACATAGTACTTTTCTTGAAAGCAAGGATGGATTTATCAATATCAAATAATGTGGGATTCATGACAAATATCATAAAGTGAAGAAAGAAGGCTATATTTTTATTCAAGAAGTATAATTCAGGGGCCGGCATTGTGGCATAGCAGCTGAGGCTGCTGCCTTGACTTGGCATCTCATATGTGCATCTGTTTGTGTTCCAGTTGCTCCTCTTCTAATCCAGGTCTCTGCTAATGGCCTGGGAAAAGCAGCGGAAGATGGCCCAAGTGCTTGGGCCACTGTACCCATATGGGAGACCCACATGAATCTCCTGGTTCTTGGCTTTGATCTGGCTCAGCTCTGGCAGTTGCAGTCACTTGGGGAAGAATCAGCAGATGGAAGATCTCTCCCTCCCTCCCTCTTTCCCTCTCCCTCGCCCTCACCCTCTTTCTCTCTCCTTTTCTCTGAACCTCTTTCCAATAAATAAATAAATAAATAAATAAATATTTTTTAAAAAAGAAGTATAATTAAGTGAAAAAGTTTATAAATGTCTATATACCAAATAATATGGCACCACATATGTTTAAAAATAATGTATCTATTTATTTCCATAAATGAGAGAAAATATGGTATTTGTCTTTTTGAGTGTGGCTCGTGTCACTTAGCATAAAGATCTCCAATTCTATCCATTTTGTTGCAAATGTCAGGATTTCATTCTTTTATGGTTGAGCAATATTCTGTTGTTTATTATGCCATATTTTCTTTACCCATTCACCCACTGATGGGCAGGTAGGTGGATTCCATACTTCAGGATTGTGAATAGTGCTGCAATAACGTGGGCATGCAGATACCTCTTTGACAGACTGATTTTACCTCTTTTGGGTATTGACCCATAATGGTTGTAGTAGTTTGCACTCCCACCAATAGTGTATTAGAATGGTTCCCTTTTCTCCACATCCTTGCAGCATTTGTTATTTTTTGATAATAACCATTCTAACTAAAACGTAGCAGTTTTTTAAAAAGATTTATTTATCTGAAAGTCTGTTTCAGAGAAAAAGGTAGAGGCAGAGAAATACAAAGAGAGAGGTCTTCTAGCTGTGGATTCACTTCCCAAGTGGCCACGATGGCCAGGGCTGAGCCAGGCTGAAGGCAGGAACCTGCAGTTTCATTTGGGTCTCTCACGTGCGTGGCAGGGACCCAAGTACTTGCACCATCTTTCACTGCTTTTCCCTGGCCATTGGCAGGGAGCTGGATTGGAAGTGGAACAGCTGGGACACGAACCCATCTGGTATGCCAGCATCACAAGTGGTGGCTTTACCCACTATGTCGCAATGTTGGTCCCCAACATTATAGCTTTTATTTACATTTTCCTGATGTCCAGTGATATTGAGAATTTTTTCTTGTGTTTGTTTGCCATTTGTATTTTTTCTATTTGAAAATATCTACTCATATCTTTTGCTTATTTCTTTTTTATTTTTTTAAAAGATTTTATTTATTTATTTGAGAGGTAGAGTTACAGACAGTGAGAGAGAGAGAGTGGATTGTTGGTTTTGCAGTTGAATTTCTTGAGCTCCTTATGTACTCTGGATATTAATTCTTTATCAGAGGCAGAGTTTGCTTGTATTTTTTCCCCATTCTGTCAGTTGTCTCTTCATTCTTGATTGTTTCCTTTGTTGTGTAGAAGCTTCTTAGTTTGATGTAATCCCATTTGTCTATTTTTATTTTGTTGCCTGTTCTTTTGGGGTCTTGAATGAAGCAAAACTAGCCATGTTTCTCCCTCCATTCTTCCTTACAGGATTTCTCATGACTTTTAATATGTTAATACGTACGGGAATATCTAAGGGATAAAACAGAAATGTGAATCAATCTGCAGGATCTCCTAGTTATTTGCATGCAAACTTATTGTTGCAGAAGAACCCATGTCTGAGATTCAATGTTTCCCAAAATAAACTTTGAGAAATGCTAACAGAATCACAGGATTTTCAGACCTGAGATATAATTTGGAGGTGATTTATCCCAATTTTGAGATCTTAATTTACCTAAACTCACATGTAAAATTAACAACAGAGTAAAACTTGGGGTTCAGGCCTCTGGAGCCCACTGTTGCTACTGTTAGTCATTTTGTATAAGTTACACCAAAAAGAATGCTTTTAAATTTCATAAATTTATTACGTCAAAACAGAGTAATCAGGCCTGAGCTCTTTGAGCTTAAATTAAATGTAAAACTGAAGCTCTATCTTTCTCTCTGTTATCTGAATAACAGTCTCTAGAACTGTTGGCATTTCCTGTTTCATCAGAACTATGCCTGCTTTTCATAAAAGGAAAATGTTACCATTAGATTTTGGCACTGTCTGTCAAAGCAGAAGACAATTTGGAAACAGATGGAGCCCAGGAGGTCTACGGATGGGAGTGAGGAGCATGGGGAGTGGGAGCTGTCCAGATGAGTGATGTAGGAACAGCTGAGTCAAACCTGAGCTTCATTAAACTTTCCAGTTTCTGTCCTGAAATTTGGAAATATTAGCATTCTGCAGTTCCCTTAGGGGTTTCTACTTGACTTTTCACAGACTGGGAAGGCAATGGCAAGCAGCCTCATTCCATTGTCATTCCCAGGGAGCTCTTGCATCTTCAGCCCTCACTCTGTGCGTGCCAGCAAGTCAGTAACTCCAAGAAGCTGATCTAATCCCAGGCACTTGGGACAAAGTATGTGACTGTGGACTGGGAAAATCTTTGTCAGCTCATTCTATTGGATGACACTGAAGATAATTGTAGCAATCTCCTCAAACCATTTTCTGTCTCTTATCTTCTTTACCTGATATGAGAAAACTCACAAAATGCAATGATTGAATGGACCTTTGGCAATGTCTGAGACCAGTCTGGGGATTTGCAACTGAATGAGCCTGAATGAGATCCAGAGGCTCTGTGACTTCCTGAAATGATATGCAAAATTTGCGATCCAGCCCATTCTGTTGGGAAAGAGTTCATAGTTTCATTACGTTTCTCAAATGGGTTTTTAACCCCTCAAAAACCGAGTCTAAAAACCACTGCTCTAGCCTAACTGTCCTAGTTAGGTTGTGAAACAATATAACTCCAAATTTATCAGTAGAAGGAATTCAATTAAAGGAATTAATCAAACAGATGGTAAAAGAGCCAGAGAACAGTATCACATTGTTCTCTCCACCAAATTACAGCAACAATGGAAAAAAATGATGCTTCCAGATCCTAAAATTTGATGGGATATCTGGAAGGATTTAGACCCAGGATAGAGACCATTCATGGGACCATGAAGTTACAGAGGAGCCAAAGTCAATGCCAGTAGTGTCACCAAAAGCAAAGAAAGAAATTCTGGTTCCATTACTTCTGCACTCTGACCCTCAATTCCTTCCATTGGTCAAACCCTTCTGGAAGGCAGAGATTGAGAGAACAGGGGAATCGTAACTTCCTGAAATACAAGACAAAACTGAAAATAGTGGTATGATGGATACAAGAGCAAGGGCAGAATCACTTGGCATAGTCTCTAAAGCTAACAAGAAAAACAAGGTTGTGTAGGGTCAAAATTAAGCTTACAAATCCCTCAGGAAAATATCACTTTGAAGACAAATTCACGTCTCTCATGACATTCAGTACAGCCAGTTTTACCTCTGGTATTGGACCAGAATTTGTATGTGTGTGTGTGTATGATTGAGCAATAGATGATATATTTGGCTTTGCTCTGGGGTCATCTTGTATAAAAACATGAATATTTCAAGACTAAAGTCACTCAACTCAGTGACATAACTTGAGAGCATTCCAGAAACTGAAAAGAATAGGAATACAGGCTGTTTCATACCTTTCATTTCCTACTTTCTCAAAAATTCTCTCCCTCTCTCAACAGAAACAGGTAGAAACACTCATATATATAGATATGTAGTAGAATGGGTGGAAGAATTACCTATACTACATCATTGTTATTTCTTTCCTCCTTCTTTTCATTATTTTTATTCATCTAGTGAACATATGCTTGAAACTCAACATAAGTTAAATGCTACCATAGTGTCAAATCTATTGAATCCTGTATGTGCCACATATTCTGTTTTGGCATATAAATGAAAGATGAGTAATTCATGGTAACTGAATTTACAGGGTCTGTTTGGAATCAGTGGTTTATACAGACTAATGAAAAAGAATTCAAGAAAATGAACCACAGTTAGATAGAAGGAATAAGTTGCAGAGATCATACAGTAAAATGTTCACACATACTATAGCTCACAATAATCTATTATAAATTTTATAAAGAGGGGCTTGGGCAAGATGGCGGAATAGGAAGGGAGCACACTGATAGTCCAGGAAGAGACAGTTAAATAAAAGTGGAGATACTGCAGGTTCAAGGAAGAGTAGGGGAAGAAACAGCAGAGGAAACTCTTCCGGAACTGGTGATTCACAGTGGACTTGTGTGGAGAGCATGGGAGCCCACAGTTCGGGACACCAGTGGCAGACTCAACACACCAACGCTGGAACGCGAGGTGAGCCGAACCTCAATAGCCCGAGTCACCGGCGGGCAAGCAGAAAGAGGAGACTAGAGGGAATGAGGCTTGAAACCCCGTGGGGAAAAGTTCACCAGGCTAACTAGAAGAGAGAGGAAAAAAAAGTGCCTGATACGGACACGAGTTTCTCTCTCTCTGCTCACCTCTCAAAGGCGAGCAAGACATAGAGCAGGTACCATTTTGGACATACATCATAAGCAGGGTGACCTCAGGTCTGCACTGGCCCTAAGCCTAGCAGAAAAACCTGACTCTGGGGGTGGTGGTGAAATAACAGGAGATTAGGACCTAGTGAATGTGTGGTGCTAATGAACTGAGACTGAAAAAAGAGACGGTGAGGGAGAGAACTCACGGAATTCACGTGAGTACTCTCCAGGGATGCTACAATTCGGTAACCTTGGCAACCCAGAGGGAGACTGCAGGAGAATTTGAGCCCACACTGAGGGCTGAACAGATTCCCTGTGTGGTCCTTGGGAAAGAGCATCCGATCTCTGGCTCCTGTGGGTATATCATTCGCCTGCTAACTACCTCCAATTCCGCTCAGCTAAAAAAAAAAAAAAAAAAAAAAAAAAGAAAAGAGAGAGAGAGAGATTTACCATGCCTAACCTGGGAGTGTCACCTTTGGCACACCCTTAACCCTGAGGAACCAAACTGAGCTCTCAGGCCACACCCATCTCAAGCCTCTAAGGCTCCATCAAAAGCAGACAGTCCTCTTAACCTAGAGTCATAGTATAACGAGAAAAAACACCACAGCAAAGAAACCAAAGAATATCTCCACAATGCCAAACAAACATAGAAACCGAGATAACAAGAACAAGGAAGACACTACAATGCCCCGAAATGATAAAGACACACCAATTTGATTATGAAGATGACGAGATAGAAGAAATGCAAGAAGTGCATCTCAAAAAATGGATAAGAACATTAAGAAGTCTGTTCTACTTAATATGACTGGTTTAATTCTGTAATTATCACACAGTTATTCTTAAATGTTGAAAATTAACTGAAATGTGATCCCTGTTAAACATAAGAGTGGGAATAAGAGAGGGAAGAGATGTATAATTTGGGGCATGCTCGGGCTGACTTGCCACAATTGGTAGAGTTGGAAACATACCAGGGGATTCCAATTCAATCCCATCAAGGTGGCATGTGCCAATGCCATCTCACTATTCCAAGTGATCAATTTCAGTTCACAATTGATCATAATGAAAGGACTAAGAGTCAAAGGGAGCACATAAACAAGTCTAGTACCTGCTAACACTAACCGATAGAATAAATAAAGGGGAGAGTGATCCAACATGGGAAGTGAGATACTCAGCAGACTCATAGAATGGCAGATGTCCTAAATAGCACTCTGGCCTCAGAATCAGCCCTAAAGACACTCAGATCTGGCTGAAAAGCCCATGAGAGTATTTCAGGCATGGAAAGCCAAGACACTCTGGCAAAAAGATCTCTGTGAGTGAGATCCCAGTGGAAAGAACAGGAGTTCAAAGAGGGAGGTGCCTTTCTCTGAAGGGAGGAGAGAACCTCCACTTTGACTGTGACCTTGTCTAAACAAGATAAGAGTCGGAGAACTCAAGGGGCTTCCATAGCCTTGGAAACTCATGACTGGTGCATAGGGAGATTACTGATGCCATAAACAGGAGTGTCAATTTGTAAAGTCAACAACAGGAGTCACTGTGCACTTACTCCTCATGTAGGATCTCTGTCCTTAATGTGCTGTACACTGAGGCTTAATGCTATAACGAGTACTCAAACAGTATATTTCACTTTGTGTTTCTGTGTGGGAGCAAACTGTTGAAATCTTTACTTAATGTACACTAAACTGATCTTCTGTAAAAAAAAAAAAAAAAAAAAAAAAAAAGAAACTATCAATTCCCAACTTGACTCTCACTGGGATTAAACATGACAATAGGTCTGATCTGATTTCATCATCATTTAAAAAAAATCATCTATTATTTTTCACTTTATGTTTCTGTGTGGGAGCAAACTGTTGAAATCCTTACTTAATGTATACTAAGCTGATCTTCTGTATATTAAGATAATCGAAAATGAATCTTGATGTGAATGGAAGGGGAGAGGGAGTGGGAAAGGGGAGGGTTGTGGGTGGGAGGGACGGTATGGGGGGGGAAGCCATTGTAACCCATGAGTCGTACTTTGGAAATTTATATTCATTAAATAAAAGATAAAAAAAAAAAAAAGAAGTTCTCAAAAACAAATTCTTGAACTACAGAAATCCTTACTGGACAGGATAGAAAATCTCTCTCGTGAAAATGAAATCTTAAGGAGGAATCAAAATGAAATGAAGCGCCGGCACCGCGGCTCACTAAGCTAATCCTCTGCCTTGCGGTGCTGGCACACCGGGTTCTAGTCCCGGTCAGGGCGCCAGATTCTGTCCCGGTTGCACCTCTTCCAGTCCAGCTCTTTGCTGTGGCCAGGGAGTGCAGTGGGGATGGCCCAAGTGCTTGGGCCCTGCACCCCATGGGAAACCAGGAGAAGCACCTGGCTCCTGCCATTTGATCAGCGCGGTGCGCTGGTATGGAAGTCAGTTTGGAGATTCCTCAGAAACCTGAATATAACCCTACCATACAACCCAGACATCCTACTCCTTGAAATTTACCCAAAGGAAATTAAATTTGCAGACAGAAAAGCTGTCTGCATATTAATGTTGATTGCAGCTCAATTCACAATAGCTAAGACCTGGAGCCAACCCAAATGCCCATCAACAGTAGACTGGATAAAGAAATTATGGGACATGTACACTATAGAATACTATACAGCAGTCAAAAACAATGAAACACGGTCATTTGCAACAAGATGGAGGAATCTGGAAAACATCATGCTGAGTGAATTAAGCCAGTCCCAAAGGGACAAATATCATATGTTCTCCCTGATCAGCGACAACTAACTGAGCACCAAAGGGGAAACCTGTTGAAGTGAAATGGACACCATAAGAAACAGTGACTTGATCAGCTCTTGTCCTGACTGTTGATGTACAATGTAATACTTTATCCATTTTAGCATTTTTTCTTTGTTTTGTTTTAGTACTATTGGTTGAACTCTGTAATTAACACACAATTATTCTTAGGTGTTTAAATTTTAACTGAAAAGTGATCCCTGTTAAATGTAAGAGTGGGAATAAGAGAGGGAGGAGATGTACAATTTGGGACATGCTTAATCGGACTTGACCCAAATGGTAGAGTTAGAAACATACCAGGGGATTCCAATTCAATCCCATCAAGGTGGCATGTACCAATGCCATCTCACTATTCCAAGTGATCAATTTCAGTTCACAATTGATCACACTGAGAGGTCTAAGAGTCAAAGGGATCACACAAACAAGACTAGTGTCTGCTAATACTGACTTATAGAATCAAAAAGGGAGAGAACGATCCATCACGGGAAGTGGGATACACAGCAGACTCATAGAATGGCAGATGTCCTAAACAGCACTCTGGCTTCAGAATCAGCCCCTAACACATTCGGATCTGGCTGAAGAGGCCATGAGAGTATTTCAGGCATGGAAAGCCAAGACACTCTGGCAAAACAAACAAACAAACAAACCAACCAAAAAAAAAACAACCTAAGTGGAAGATCTCTGCGAGTGAGATCCCAGTGGAAAGAACAGGTCATCAAAGAAGGAGGTACCTTTCTCTGAAGGGAGGAGAGAACTTCCACTTTGACTATGACCTTGTCTGAATAAGATCGAAGTCGGTGAACTCAAAAGGCTTCCATAGCCTTGGCAACTCATGACTAGAGCCTAGGGAGGTTACTGATGCCATAAACAAGAGTGTCAAATTGTTAAGTCAACAACAGGAGTCACTGTGCACTTACTCCTCATGTGGGATCTGTCCTTAGTGTGTTGTCCAATGTGAAGTAATGCTATAACTAGTACCGAAACAGCATTTTACACTTTGTGTTTCTGTGTGGGTGCAAACTGATGAAATCTTTACTTAATATATGCTAAACTGATCTTCTGTATATAAAGATAATTGAAAATGAATCTTGATGTGAATGGAATGGTAGAGGGAGCAGGAGATGGGAGGGGTGTGAGTGGGAGGGAAATTATGGGGGGGAAACCTTGTAATCCATAAACTGTACTTTGGAAATTTATATTTACTAATTAAAAAAAAATATAAAGAACTAGAAAATAAGATGTGAAAAGCTCCAAATCTAAAAAAAGATAAGGAGATGAAAATACTAACTACCCTGATTTGGTCAGTGCATGCTGTATGCACACATGTGTTGAAATATCACACTACCAATAACCAAGAGAGAAATCGAAGCAGTAATGAAGACCCTCCCAACAAAGAAAAGCCCAAAACCAGTTGGCTTCACCACTGCATTCTACTAGACACATAAGAAAAACTAACTACAGTTCTTAAGGCATTCAAAACAGTTGAAAGAGAGTGAATCCTCCAAAATTGTATCTGTGAAGCCAGCATCACTTAATTCCTAAATCTGAAAAATATAAAACAGAGAAAGAGAGCTATAGACCAATTTCTCTGATGTATATAGAGGCAAAAATCCTCAACAAAATACAAGCCAATTGAATGCAACAACACATTAGAAAGATAATTCACCCAGACCAAATGGGATTCATCCCTGGTATGCATGTATGGTTCAACATTCAACGATCAATGTGATAAATCACATCAACAAATTGAAGAACAAAAACTATAAGATTATCTCAATAGATGCAGAAAAAGCATTTGAAAAAATACAGCACCCCTTCATGATGAAAACTCTAAGCGAATTGGGAGTTGAAGGAACATTTCTCAACACAAACAAGGCAATTTATAACAAACCCATGACTGGCATTGTATTAAATGGAGGAAAGTTGGAAGCATTACTACTGAGATTAAGAACCAGACAAGGATGCCCACTCTCACCACTGCTATTCAATGTAGTACTGGAAGTTTTAGCCAGAGCCATTAGGTGAGAAAAAGAAATCAAAAGAATGCAAATTGGGAAGGAGGAAGTCAAACTATTCCTATTTGCAGATGACATGATTCTATGTTTAGGAGCTCCAAAAGACTCCACTAAGAGATTATTGGAACTCATAGAAATGTTTGGAAAAGTAGCAGGATATAAAATTAACACACAAACATCAAAAGCCTTTGTACACACAAACAATGCCATGGCTGAGATAGAACTTCTAAGATAACTCCATTCACAATAAGTACCAAAAAAGTAATACATTTAACCAAGAATGTCAAAGATCTCTATGATGAGAATTACAAAACATTAAAGAAAGAAATAGAAGAAGATACAAAATACTGGAAAATCTCCCATGTTCATGTATTGGAAGAATCAATATCATCAAAATGTCCACACTACCAAAAGCAATTTACAGATTCAAAGCAATACCAAAGACATTCTTCTCAGATATAGAGAAAACAGTGCTGAAATTCCTATGAAATCACAGGAGAGGCCAAATAGTTAAAGCAATCTTATATAACAAAAACAAAGTCAGAGGCATCATAATACTAGATTTCAGGACTTATTACAGGGCAGCTTGGTTATGGTACAAAAACAGATGCATAGACCAAAGGTACACAATAAAAACACCAGAAATCAATCCAAGCATCTAGAACCAACTTTTCTTTGACAAAGGAGTTAGAATCAATCCCTGGAGAAAAGACAATCTCTTCAATAAGTGGTTCTGGGAAAACTGGATCTCCATATGAAGAAGTATGAAGCAAAATCCCTACCATATACCTTTCACTAAAATCCACTAAAAATGGACCAAAGACCTAAATCAATGATGTGATACCATCAAATTATTAGAGAACATTGGGAAAACCTTACAAGATATCAGCATAGACAAAGAGTTCTTGGAAAAGACCCTGGAGGCACAGGCAATCAAAGCCAGAATAGACAAATGGGATTACATGTAGTTTGTAACTGTGAAGCAGTATAGTACTGCATACATTCATATGGACTTACTTCTAAGTGTACAGGTTAAAAACTTGCCATGGGACCCCAAATCCCCTTAAGCTGTGTGGTAAGTGTTATAGAGATCATATGGATAGGATTAAATGTTAAAGTAATCATATAGATAATATCCAATGTTAAAGTGATCATATAAATAGGACTAATTATTTGGTAATAATGATAGATAGAATTAAAAATGAGTGAATGGTCCAACATGGGAGCAGTCCATACAGCAGACTCTTAGAATGACAATCACCTTAAGTAGCATTCTGACCTCAGAATCAACCTTGAAGTCTTTCTGGTTTGGCTGAAAAGCCCAGAGGAGAATTTAAGGCATAGAAAGCCAAGACACTGTGGCAAAAAATTTTCTACATGAAGGACCTCTGTAGGTGAGACCCCAGTGGAAAGAAGCAGCCACAAAATAAAGATGTACTTTCCTCTGAAGGGAGGCGAAAGCTTCCACTTTGCCTGTCACCTTATCGAAATACTGACGGAATTTGTGGATCCAAAAGGCTTCCATAGCCTAGGTGGCTCTTGTCAAGAATCTTGGGTGATCCCTGATGTTATGCATAAGAGTGTTAGTTGTTAAGTTAACAACAGGAGTTACTGTGCACTAACTTCCCATGCAGGACCTCTGTCCTCAAAGAGTTGTATTATGAGACTTAATAGTAAACTTGTTCTCAATGAATTACTTTGTTTTAGTGTATTAATGTATTAAGCAGAAGATATTTTTATGTCCAAGTGCTCAGAAAAGATGTATCATTCTAGGGTTCCTGTTTAAATGTAATTAAGTTTCTTAAAAAGAGCAAAAGTATCATCAAGTCACAATGACTTTGAATGGCCCTTGTCTGGACTGTTGAGGAACAGCTTTTGTTCTTTTTTTTTATGCTTTATGTTTTTAGGGTTTTTTGTTCATTCTGTTTTTTCTTTCTCTCTTTTTCTTTTTCTTCCTCATACAAAGTGCTGAACTCTTTACCTAGAATATAGTTAATCTATGTATAAGATAAATGAAAATGGATCTTGGCAAAAAACAATACCTGGAATAAGAGAGGGAAGAGGAGGAGGGTTGAGAGTGTGGGTGGGAGGGCAAGTATGGTGGGAAGAATTACTATGTTCCAAAAGTTGTATTTATGAAATGCATGTAAATAAATAAAAAATATATATATATCACACTATACCACATAAATATATAAAATTATTCTATGTCAATAAAAAATAAATTAAATATTTTAAGCAAAGAAATAAAACATTCAGAAGAGAAGCCTGTACAAGAAGCTAGTTTATTTTGTATGTAGACTACTTTCCTGGGAGGAAATATTTTAAGAAGTCCATAATTTGAAATGTATTGATTCCTCCTAACGTGTACCTAGGGACATATATATCAAGGAACCAAATATCATATACAAGGCAATATCTAGGAAGCGGCATACAATTTGGATGCCCTTTGCTCATATAAAAATTATTCTAAATTAATGACATATGATGTCACCCATGATTTCTTCCTCATCTGTCTTGCTCTTGTGATACTGTGATTTATAAGGAATATATGTTGATTCTTCATTCCAGTAGACACCTAGCTTCTAAAACCCTTTTTCATACTAATGAGATGCATACCAATGACTGGAGGTTCCTGGAAAGCATCAAAGGAGAGGAGCTGTGTGCCCAGGAAATAACCATGTGCCTAGAGGGTGGAACTTTCAGCTCCACCTCTTGACTCTGGAGAGAGGAGAGGACCTGAATGTTGAATTGTTCAACCATGGATGTGTAATGAAGACCCGGAAAATGCCAAAGACCAGGGTTCAGAGAGCTTAAGGAGCATGCAGAGGTTCAGGGAGGTGGGTAAGCCTGCAAAGCCATGCCACACTGTTTCCTCTCTGCCTGGCCCCATGCATCTCTTCATCCGTATTTTTTGAAAATTTCCTTTGTGATAAGTCAGCAATGGTTAGTAAATTATTTTCCTCAAGTCTGTGAACGACTCTAGCAAATTCTAGAACCAAGAAGAGGGCCATAGGAACTTACAATTTGTAGCCAAGTTGGGCAGAAGCTGTGGGTAACCTGGGTACCTAACACTTGGAATTGGAATCTGTGGTGGGGAAGGTGGGAATCAACCTTCGCCTGAAGGCTCTCCTCTAACTCTGCAGGATTGAAATGAATTGTAGGACATCTGGTTGGTGTCCACAGAGAATGCTTGACATGCCCCCTCCACATCTGGTCATGGAAGTGTTCCATGATGAGAGTGAGCATGAGGAAAAACAGTGTTTACTTTTGCCTATTCACTCATCAGCTCCAAACCGACATCTTAAAAGAGTGATAGGATGTTATTCCGACAAAATCAGAAAGACGCAGTCAGGAGCTTTCTCTGATTGACTTAAAGAAGAAAGAATGTTGATTTGGGATTTAGGGGGTGGGCTTCATTATTAACCAGTTATCAGTAAGTAGTTATGACTGTGAATTAGCATGATATGCATTACATAATACAATGATAAATTTCTCATTGATCAAAACCATAGTTAAATTTAGGAGGAAATTTCTCTCATTTTCAAGCAAGAAAACAAGAGTCAAAGGGATTAGGTGATTTGCTAAGGATCATGTTGGCAGACCAAACCCTGTTCCAATCCTACACTTCTGACTATATTG
Source organism: Oryctolagus cuniculus (assembly GCF_051225735.1). Taxonomy (NCBI): domain Eukaryota; kingdom Metazoa; phylum Chordata; class Mammalia; order Lagomorpha; family Leporidae; genus Oryctolagus; species Oryctolagus cuniculus. The sequence goes on along the minus strand of NC_142871.1, from coordinate 98,448,739 downwards.
AACTTGTTCCGTGAAATCACATGGGCTCATGAAGCCCTGTGTTGGACACAGGCAAAGAAGGATATGAATTAGTGCATAATCACTGTTCTCCCTGAGGAAATACTATTAAGTATTTGATAATATAAAGAATTTCATAAATATTTGATAAAATATTTTAATGAGATTCACATGATTTCCTAATACAGAATACCGATGTGACTCTCAGATATTACTGATTAAATTGGGAACATAAGGAAAATGTAAGTACAATTTCTTTTTTTTTCATTTTCGATTCTCTTTATATACAGAAGATCAGTTTAGCATACATTAAGTAAAGATTTCAACAGTTTGCTCCCACACAGAAACATAAAGTGAAAAATACTGTTTTGAGTACTAGTCATAGCGTTAAATCCCAATGTACAGCACACCAAGGACAAAGATCCTACATGAGGAGTAAGTGCACAGTGACTCCTGTTGTTGACTTAACAAATTGACACTCTTGTTTATGGCCTCAGTAATCACCCTAGGCTCTTGCCATGAGCTGCCAAGGCTATGGAAGCCCCCTGAGTTCACCGCCTCTGATCATATTTAGACAAGGCCATGGTCAAAGTGGAAGTTCTCTCCTCCCTTCATAGAAAGGTAAGTACAATTTCTTACAAATATTTTAGTACAAATTTATAGTATTTCAAAAAATCCTGCAAGCATAATGCAATATTAATAGAAAATTTCCGGTTCCAATGTGACTCTTAAATCTTCTTTTATTTACTTATATCTTCTATTTACCTTTTGCATTTCTCTAGAAACAATGTATATAGTACATTGCTTTGGAGTAAGAAACACTGTTAAAATTTCTGGACAATTATCTGGCTCTTTGATGTTGGACTAGGTATGTAATTTGCATAACAGTCTTTTTCTTATATTAACCAGAATAATAGTACCTACCCTGCAGAGCTGTGAGGATTTAAAATAATTACTATAATGCATCTGATCTGAAAGAGTTGTTTAATAAATGCTGGCTATTATTGTGGATTTTTAGTTTCTTCACATTGTTTTTTTTTTGTCTTTTTTTTTAGATTTTGGTTGCTGCAGATTCATTATTTCTTAAAAAACTTAAAAAGAAAAGATATTTCAGGCCAAACTTCAATAAAAAATGATTTTACCTCTATTTATTTTTTTGTGGTTTTCTATGGCAGTGCCTTTTGTTGTTTGTGTATTTTTGTATGAATTTCGTGGTACTCTGTTGCACATTTTGAAGCACTGTTACAGAGAATTTAGTGATTACGTTTTTATTAGATGGAAGTCCAGTAGACTTGTCTATCTTCTCAAAAGGTTTTGTGCAGTTGTCAATCAAAATTAAGTGAATATTACAAGCAATAGTGCCACCTAAACTACGTGTTCTAGGAGCAGCGAGACTGTTTTACTCATCTTTTTCAAAGGTGTATTTGATAAGTTTTAAAGGAAGTTGTTCATTATTACCTATTGCAAAGATGCAGAAAACTTGTTTATATGCTTCCAAACATTTTAATACAGCAGAACTCTCATATATTCCACATTCCAAGTGAAAGGCAGGGAGGCTGACTTTTGGTACTGTTTGCAGTTGTTCTCACATGCAACAACAGAACTAATGCTTGAGGCTGAGAGTGTAATCCAGAGAAAAAGGAGAGAAAATACCTAAATTTAGGAAGCATATTTCTTCCCAAATTGAAATTTCCTTCTTCCTCGACCCTTTCTCCACCATTTCTTTGTTCATAATTTTTCATTTCCAGCCATGGATTTGTTACTTTTCCTGTAAAACATAATCTTTTGTTTAGAGCCCTTGTCTATTTTCCTGATAGTCAATTGTCTTTACTTTTTATTTGTTGAACTCTTTATTTTGTAGATCCATTAAGCCTTTGACTATATGTCAATTAAAAGTATATTTTCTCAAAAATACATTAAATTGAAAATAATTTTTAAAAGTCATCTTAATTGTCAAATTCACAGAACTCATCCTTATGCTACTTCCAAGGTAACTGGGAAATAAATTTATTTTATTTTATTTTAATTTTTTTCTTTAAAGATTTATTTATTTATTTGAAAGAGTTATAAACACACACACGGAGGGGTCTTTTTTTAAGATTTATTTATTTATTTGAAAGTCAGAGTTACACAGAGAGAGAAGGAGAGGCACAGAGAGAGAGAGAGAGCGCGCACGAGAGGTCTTCCATTATCTGGTTCACTCCCTAGTTGGCCACAATGGCCAGAGCTGCGCTGATCCGAAGCCAGGAGCCAGGAGCTTCTTCCAGATCTCCCACGTGGGTACAGGGGCCCAAGCACTTGGGCCATCTTCTGCTTTCCCAGGCCATAGCAGAGAGCTGGATTGGAAGTGGAGCAGCTGGGACTCGAATTGGAGCCCATATGGGATGCTGGCACTGCAGGCAACAGCTTTACCTGCTATGCCACAGTGCCAGCCCTGGGAAATAAATTTACATAACTTATTACATAACTTACATCCACTTGCCAAGTCCATTCAAGCATCTGTCACTGAGCCACTTCCCAACCACTTCTACCTATTCGTGCTTAAGCCAGTGACTGTCAGGATGTATGCTTGTGCCACCTGGGAAAAAAAGGACAGTAATTGCAATTGTATTTTTCTTTAATAAATACTCTGAACTGGAAAACATTAATGGTTTCAGAGTCCCATAAAGTTCTTACATTTCCTTTGCATGATGCTAGACATGGAATCACATTACCATGTCAGAACCATGGTTCTTCATGTCTTTGTCAATTCCCATGACAGAGAAAGAGAACATGACAACTACTGGTGCAAACAAGCTGAGTCAGGGAAACGTGGAAGCAATGCTCTCATTACTGCCTTGCGGGTGACTGGCTGCCTCACTGGTTTGTTTCCATTACAGAGACACACAAAGTAGCACATAGTAATTTTGGAACTCATCATCTATTTATGTATATTACATCATACTCTAAAGGAGAAATTTAAGTCCTGAACAAGAAATCCTTGAATGAACAATGTCAAAATTCAAGATCTATAAGAAAATTTTCTTCAGATTGTCATGAGATAAAATGACTCAAATTTTGTAGCAAATCAGGAGTAGATTGAGAAAAAGAGCTGGAGTGCCTCAATTCTCAGATTAAGCAGCCCAGGAGCTCTTCACTCTCCCTTTACTTCCAGGTGCAGACTAACGTGTGTAATCAACAAGTATGTGCTAACATTTCCAGACGTTTTGTTGAGCCAATGTCCTTGTTTAGTATACAGCAGATGCCTAAAATTGCTTTGGGAAGGAAAGAGAATTGGCAACAGGGGACAGAGGAGAGAATTAGAGAGGGAATGAGGAAAAGATGGAAAGAAAGGAGAGAAGGAAGGGACTAGGTGATATTTTACAGGGACAAAATAAAGGAAAGACAGAATGGCAGCCCTGGGTGAGAACCTCAGCTTTATGTCCATTTCTTAATCTCTACTCTCAGCCTCTCTCTAATTCCTTTCAGAATGCTATTTCCAACATGCTGGCAGACAGACTTCTTCTTATTCATAGGAAGGCTCAGGACCACAGCATCTAAGTCTCTCGTAAGATGTATTTTCAGTCTTTACATATCCTATGCATTTCTTTTTGAAAAATTATTTATCTATATGACAAAGAGAGGAAGAGGGAGAGGGAGGGGGCTCCCATCTGCTGGTTCATTTCCCCAATATGTGCAATGCCCAAGGCTGTTCAGGGCTGAAACTGGAAGCCAGAAACTCAATCCAGGTCTCCCAGGTCAAGGAATTTGACCCTAATTACTTGAGCCATCATTGCTGCCTCCCAAGAAGATGGAATCAGTAGGCAGAGCCAGAAATTAAGCCCACGTACTCTGACGTGGGATGCAGATGTTTTAACCACCAGGCTAAATGCCTGCACCTCTTACTGCATTCTTCAATTTACTTTTTTGAGCCAATTCTCTGACTTTTAGATGTTTCTTGAAAGATATATTCTCTTTTGTATCAGCCTTCTAGCTGCAAGCCACAAAATCCTGAACTGAAAATGGCTTAAACATTAAGGACAATTATTACTTACATACTAAGAAGTCCAGTGGCAGATAGGGCTGCTAATTCAGTTGCATGAGAAGTCATCAAGAACACAGATGTTTTAATGTTTAGCTAGTGTTCCATATGTGTCAGCTGTGACCTCATGCTTATCCCCAACTCCAGGCTTCACACATCACATCCAAAAGAAGGAAAGAATTTCCTTTCTTCTCACTTTTTTTTTTTTTTTTTTTTGGTCAGAAAGAAAAGTTTTTCCAAAAAGACTGATTTCTCCATAGGTCTCACTCGCTGGAAGTGAATAACTTGTCTTTCCTTAAATCAGTCTCTGCAAAATAACAATTGTGTTAATCTCCTCCTGGAGGGTTTTGCTGCCTAATACTTACAAAATCAAGGTCTATTAATAAGGATGAAATGGAGTAGGCAATTTTCCACTCTATCTTTCCATAAGTTGTTCAACCAGCCTTGGGTGCCCTTTCTTATCTTATCAGGTCTTCCAGTTTATCAAGATCTGTTTCAAAAATCACTTCTACATAGTATTTTCTGTAACTCACCATGCCATGTAGTATTATTTAAAACTGCATTTTTTGAAAATAACTGCATTATTTGAAAATGCACATGCACACACATGCCCCCCCCATAGAAAGATCTAAAGAGTTCCCATCCATTGGTTCACTCCCCGGATGCAATTGCTAGATCTGGGTCAGGCTGAAGCTGGGAGGTAGGAACTCAATCCAGGTTGCCCTTGTTGGTTTCAGGGTCCAACTACCAGATATATTGTTTGCTGCCTTCCAAGGTGTGCAAGAGCAAGAAGCTGTAATCAGAAGCAGAGCCAGGACTTGAATTCAGGTTCAAGTCTGATTTGAGGCAAAGATGTCTTACTGCTAGGCAAAATTACCACCCCAATATGACTATTCTGCGAGAGAAGAAGTTGCAGAACGATGCAATAATATGATTTACTTTTGTTAACACTATATATCAAATATGTGCAGTTTTTAGTTGTGTATATTCCTCTTCTTAGTATTTGTGAAACTGGAGTGCAATGTGGAAAAATTTGTCTACCAGGCATAGGAAAAACTTATGGTTATCTTTGTACATGCAAAAACCATGCTGCACCCAGATGTCGTCAGTTCATATAATTACTACCTCAGTATATTTACGACATACTATCTCCACACATGGTTGAGTTTTAAATCTGGATTCTTAATTGTCACATAAAAAATCTTCAAAAAAGATTACACTGTAATAGGGCAGTAAAATGAAAAGCTGTTTCTGCCAAAGAATGCATGCCATTCTATAGACAACTGAATGAGAAGTAGTAGAAATTGCCAACTGTCTCAGAAGAGGTACAGAATTTTCAAACCTGGAGGAGCTTGCCTTTTTTATGTGTTCCATTGTTACACAAATAATGAGAACATCTCTGTGAAAAACTTCTGTGAGTTTCAGGAAAGACTGTTTAACTTCATTTGATATGGAAATCAATTAGGGGGAAAAAAACCTGGAAATGGAGTTGTTATCTTCAATATCTAGAAATCCCACTATTAATCCTAAGGATACTGATTGGACTTTGTGTAATAAAGTTCAACATTCACTCATGGTGCTATGCATGACTGCTCGTGGTCTAAATGACTCAGAAGAGTCACTTGATTTCGCTCCTGAAGAAGTCTTAGACTGTGGTTGTGGTAGTGGAGGAGAGGGTGATATATAATGATGAGGACATACACTAATTGCTATGGATTCATGTGTCTTTTAGAAATGCATTCATCTCAGGACTGGCATTGTGGTGTAGTGGGTAAAGCCATCACCTGCAGTGCCGTCAGCCTGTATGGGCGCCAGCTCTAGTCTTGGCTGCTCCACTTCTGATCCGGCTCTTTGCTGTGGCCTGGGAAAGCAGTAGAAGATGGCCCAAGTCTTCGGGCCCCTGCATCCATGTGGGAGACCCAGAAGAAGCTCCTAGATCCTGGTTTTAGATTGGTGCAGCTCCGGCTGTTGTGGCCAAATGGGGAGTAAACAAGTAAATGGAAGACCTCTCTCTGTCTCTCTGCCTATGTCTCTCCGTAACTCTGCCTTTTAAAGGAAGGAAGGAAGGAAGGAAGGAAGGAAGGAAGGAAGGAAGGAAGGAAGGAAAAAAATCAGTCAAAAAAAAAAAAAAAAGAGAAATGCATTCATCTCTAAGTGACAGAGGACCTGACTATTTGGTGACTACTGTGAATGGGATTTGATTTATAGCTCTCTAACACTGAAGTGGCAGAAGTGCTGTCAGGGCTTGTAGCAGGGCCAGGTTCCATCTAGCTTTATACTCCGCTGTCCTTAGTGAGCGGCTTTTATTCTCTTGGATCCAAGATGGCCACTCTGCCTCTCTGTATGCTGCATCTATATTCTAGGCAAGAAGAGGAAAGCAAAACAAGTGTGCTGAGTTTTCTCACTTTTTTTTTTTTTAATTTTTTGACAGGCAGAGTGGACAGTGAGAGAGAGAGACAGAGAGAAAGGTCTTCCTTTGCCGTTGGTTCACCCTCCAATAGCCGCCGCGGCCGGCGCGCTGTGGCCGGCGCACCGCACTGATCCGACGGCAGGAGCCAGGAGCCAGGTGCTTTTCCTGGTCTCCCATGGGGTGCAGGGCCCAAGCACTTGGGCCATCCTCCACTGCACTCCCTGGCCACAGCAGAGAGCTGGCCTGGAAAAGGGGCAACCGGGACAGAATCCGGCGCCCCGACTGGGACTAGAACCCGGTGTGCCGGCGCCGCTAGGCAGAGGATTAGCCTAGTGAGCCGCGGCGTCGGCCAGTTTTCTCACTTTTAAAGATCTTTCCAATAAGCTCCCTCCAGAAACCCTTTGATCAGAATGGTGTTAATGCAACTCCCATATATGAAGGAGGCTAGAAATAAGGGTTTTGGGCTAGGTACATTTTGCCTGGTGTCTTGGGTTGAGATCCTGGGGAAACAGACTGTGAGATGGGTGTTTGCATGAAGGAAATTTGCTAGGGAGGGCCCGCAGGGTTAACTCCGTGGTGAAGTAAAGGAGGTTTTACTGGGCAGAGGGCTGTGTTGACGTGAGACCTTTTAGATTGCAACAAGTCGTCCTCCTCCATTTTTGGTGTAGATTTTTAGAATGTGGCCATTTCAAATTTGTGCTCTGTATTGACCAGACAAGGCTGTAGAGTGCTCCTGGGTGAAGTGGCTTTCTTGGACTAGGGACGATTTCTCAGGTGTGGCTCAGCTGAGAGTGGCAACTGCCCACACTCCTAGAAGCTGAAAGAATGAATGCCTTAGTTTTGGAGGGTGCACCTGGGAGGCCCATGACGGCACCTATATGAGGGTACACTGCCTCTCCGTATGAAATTAGGTTATGGTTTTACAAGTTGCGAACATTTTTTTTCTTAGTTTGTTATTTCTCTATAAATTTTGTTTCTAGATATATAGAATTTGAAACAGCATGGCAGTCTTTTTCTCTGTGATTTCTTTCTTTGCTGTTCTGCTTAGAATGGTCTCCGATCTTGTTTTAAAACTTTAGAGTTTTCCCTAAAAATAATGATAAACTTAGAGAAACGTCTAAGAATACCACAGAGAATGCTTATTTGAGAACTGGTTGCTGATCTTATGCTCAGCAACTCTAAAATCTTTAGTTTGCATTTATTCGACTTGCCCCAATCCCAAGGACACTCTCTTACATAACTATGATATAAACATCAAAATTGGGAGGTTAACATTGATACATTGCTGCCATTTAATCCTTCAATCTACTCAAATTTTGAGAGAGACTGTAATACCATTCTTCCTATCAGGAATCACATTTGGTTGTCATGTAGTTTTAAAGTTCCTTCAGTTTGGAAGAGCTCCTCTGTCTTAAGACATTTTCGTGTCTTGATATTTGTGAAGAGTCCAGGGCACTTCTCTTCACTTGGTTCTGACTAATATGTTCTCGTGACAAGCCTGAAGTTACTCATTTCCTTTTGGCAGGGCTAGCGGGGAGGTAACACTGAATTCTTCACATTGTACGCTGGCAGGTGGCACATTTTGTTCCATTGCTCATTTCCATTTTGATCACTTAGTGAAGGTGAAGCTTTCCAGGTTTCTCTTTGGTAAAGGCCCTTTAAGTGTATAATTTATTATATATTTGTATCTCTACAAATCATCCTAATCTTAGAGGGTTCATTGTATTTTTTTCATTTTTCATTTTCATAACTGTCCTCTCTAACGTTATTTGTTACTGAATTTTTCATCATCTTTGCTTCTTTTCTTCAGTGAAGTGGACTCCTTGTCTCTCCATGTCAGACTGCCTGTTCATGTGAATGACCGTCTCAACCCACTTGGGTGCCAATGCCCCATGGCCATGGGCACCACATACATCTCACTCTGCTGAGACTCTGACTCCCACAATTGGCCTCGTTGACCTCCTCCAACCCATGCAACTATCCTTACTCTGTCCAAACTCTGAGACTGCATGCCAGGATGCCACTCAACAACATGGATGCCTTCCTCATCCTACTTGGGCTTTGACACTTGAGTGAGAACAGGTCTGAGTTGTGTCCCCTTCCCTTTCAAATTCACAAGTTAAATCCTAGTATCTCAGAAGGTGACTGTCTACAAAGAGGCAATTAAGTTAAAATGAGGTCAATGGGGTTGGCCCTAATTCAATATGATTTGAGTCCTTATAAGAAGAGGAAATTAAGAAACTGGTATGTACAGAAGAAAGACAATGTGAAAATACAGGAAGAACACACCCAACTAGAGCCCAAGGAGAAAAGCCTCTGAAGAAACTAATTCTTTTGACTCTTGCATCTTGGATTTCTAGCCTCCAAGACTGTGAGAAAATAATTTTTATTGTTGAAGTTACTTAGTATGCAGTACTTTGTTATAGCAGCCAAAATAAGCTAATGCAGGAGGAATTTCATTTTTGCATTTAGCTTAAATGTGTTTCAGTATATCCTTAGAGGCAGAAATTTAGCTTAATTGAGCTTAGCTTCAACTCCAAACAGACAATTGTCCAGAACTATTTGTGGAACAATCTTTCTTTCCTTGGATATTTAAAAATGAAATACTAAATTTTCACACATTTTAAGATCTCTTTTGGGGGATTTCTGTTTTTGTTTATATGTCTACTTTTGCCCCTTTTCCAAACTATTTGCATTGTACATTCTTAAAACTGTTCTAGTATTTGTTAGTGTAAGTTTTTCCTCCTCCTTTTTCTTTCTAAAATGTATGCACATTTTCTTTTTCTTTTCTTTTCTTTTTTTTTTTTTTTTGGACAGGCAGAGTTAGACAGTGAGAGAGAGAGAGACAGAGAGAAAGGTCTTCCCTTTTCCGTTGGTTCACCCCCCAAGTAGCCATCATGGCCAGCAGGTTGTGGCTGGCGTGCTGCACTGATCTGAAGCCATGAGCCAGGTGCTTCCTCCTGGTCTCCCACACAGGTGCAGGGCCCAAGGACCTGGGCCATCCTCCACTGCACTCCCGGGCCATAGCAGAGAGCTGGACTGCACATTTTCACACATAGAATCATCTTACAAAATAAAATCAAAATTCTGTTTCGACTTTCATTTGTAACTACATGACACTTATACACTGATTTGGAACAAGCTGATACCTTTTAAATTTTGTGTATTCCATTTAGGAGTGCAGAATGTCTCAATTTAAGAGAAGTTTTTAAAACTAGTCTTTTGGTAGCATATTGTTAGTTTCTGTAAAAATGTCCTATTCACTTCTTACTGGGCTTATTCCTGCCAAGAGGGACTACTAAAGTAGACTGGACTATTGCCCATGCTGCTAAACTTCCAAGACTGTCCTGTTTACTGACTTCTTGCTTTTGATTTTGTAGTTCTTTGATTTGTAGCTTTGCTGTCTTATAGAATACTGTTGATGCCCATGCTGTTTGAAGATCTTATTTCTAACTTATTGCTTCTAATGTGTAGAGGGCTGGGAAATTACTTCACAATGATGGGCAATATTCTTTTAATATTCACAAGGTGGCAGGCTGTATCTGAAGTACTCAAAATGAATTATTTCATTTCAGTTTCACAACAATCTACAAGTTGTCTAGAAGGGTCTTAGAGAAGTTAAGTGATGTGGCCAAGTTTCCAAAGGTAACAGGTGTTGGGTGAAAGATTCAAACTTAACTAGTTTAATTCCTGAGCTGTTTTCTTAGAAGCCTTCTAAAACATTTGTCTGAAATAAGAGTGATTCAGATGCATAAAGTTCTGTTTGGTTGACCACAACTGAGTTTATTTAGGGGTCTTTAAAATTTTATCCTTGAGAACTAAGATGGTGGCTTAGTAAGAGGACCTAGTGACCACCTCCTTGCACAGAAAACAACCTGAACCACTACACACATACTAAGTGACCCTCACAAGAGCAGTGGAGGCCAGATGAGAGACCACAGTACCTTGTTTTGTTATAATCGTAAGAAATGCCACATCGGAGAAAGCAAGAAGGAAAGAGTTGCCTGCATCACTCTTCCCCCAGCTCTAAGGAGCAGTGCGGAGAGATACGGCTTGCTTGGAAGAGGGAGGCTCAGGCCCACTGAAAAACAATTAATTGATCTGAGACCACTGACCTGGACCCACACTGTGGAGTGATTATCTGGAGCTTCCACAGCCAGGCAGCTTCTGCCCTTTCACCCAGTTACTGGCAGAAAGTAAAACTACAGCTCTTCCAAGAGAAGGAACTTGGGACTGTACCTCAAAGCTAAACGCCTTTCCGACCACACAAAGACTCAGGATCTGATACAGTTCAAAGACCTCTAAAGCCAAGCCATTGCTCACTGACTGAGCCTCTAGACTTTCCAAGTTAGGTGCAAACCAGTGTTCTAGAGGGCCAGACTCAGGTGCGTTACTTCTAGACTCTGCTGTGCTGGGCAGGAAACCCCATGACTTCGCAGGGACCTGTGACTGTAAGACTCATGTGTCAACAACCTGAGACCAGTCTGGGTAGTGAGAGGACTGCCTTTCTTATTCTCCTCCAACGTTGGGAAGACAGCAAAGGGCAACACAACCATGTCTTGGCACTGAGTGCTGGGCTAGCACAGGCAAGTGCTGGGTAGATCCTTGGGGTTTCCATCTTGAGGCAATGTCTGCGGATACAGTCTCTGGACTTGCCTCAGTATGCAGTGGAGATCTGCGCCTTGGTGAGACAGATCTGTTGTAGTATGTATTGCCACCAAACTCTGGCAGGCCTGGTGTAAACACTCATGATTGCACAGGGTTGGTGACTGTGAGGCGCAGGCATGACCAACCTGGCCCTGCCTGTGTAGATGAGGGGGGGCTTGTACCACCTCTCCTTCAACCTCGGGTGAATAGTAAGGAATCAGAGAGAAGTTTAGGGACTCAGCATCAGGCCGATACAACTCAGCATCAAACTGACCCTGATGGTCCCTGTTCCAATGTTGGTGCCTGCAGATAGAGTCCTGGAGATGCTTCAATACCCACAGAGTTATGTGAGCGTGGCCGAGCAGTCATATACCCCAGCCGACAGCACCAGTGGCTGTTGGGTGCAGCAGCAGTCAGTGAGTCCCAGCTCAGCGGCTGATAGACGTGGTGGGGAAGCTTCCTTCCTATTTTCAAGCTGCACTATTGCTGGGCTGAGAACTCTGGATGTGATCTAACATCAGGCAATCAAGGATGCAAGACAAAGGAGTGTGGGCTTACAATAGGTCCAGGAAGGGGTTTTTAGGGATGGACTGTCCCTTTGTAGGCCCTTCCCCAGTTCACATCAAACAACACATTAACTGCAGATTTGGGACACGTTTGAGTTTAGGGAGTATTGTGAGATTGAATCAGTAAAATCATATCAACAGCATAGCCTGGGGTAACAGCAACTTAGGGTGATATCTAGTGCTGACACGGTAGAAGCATCCATAGGCCTAGAGAAAGTCGACAGACTGCCTAGAATTTCTGAAGGACAGCTACAAATGAAGCCAGTAATCTTTCAATGCACAGATGATGCTGAACACAAACAAGTACCAAGAATTTCCAGGGAACCATGACCTCACCAAAAGAGCAAAATAAGACACCAGAAACAAACAATCTAGGAATTAAAATTTTCCAATGCTCAGATGAATATTTCAAAATAGCCGTTTTAAGAAAACTACACAAAATTCAAGAGAACATGAAGAAGTGATTCAGTATTCTCACAGAGAGATGGAAGTAATTAAAATCAAGCAGAAATCCTTCAAGTGAAAAGTACACTATGTGAATTTAAAAAAGACAAAAGAAGTCATCGGTGAAGAAGAAAGAATTAAGCAGAAGATAGAATAATTGAACTCAAAGACAGGTTATTTGAATATACATTGTTGAAGGAGGAAAAAGAAAAAGAATCAAGAGGAATAAAAAAGTTTATGGGAAATATGGGATAGCATAAGAAGAGTAATATTTGAGTTGCTGCGATTTGATGGAGACTTGAGAATGCCAAAGTGGTAGAAACTATATTTAAAGAGATAACGATAGATACCTAGAGAAAATATATCTTTGCAGGTATAGGAGGTCAAAGGTCATGAGTGACATTCAACCCAACCTAATCTTGTCGCTCCCCGTTTTCGTGGAGGAGCAACACAGGACCCTGCGCTGTTCTTTTGTCTGCTCGGCCCTCCCCGGGTTTGCTGCTGGTTCTTCCCGGGTTGGCTACTATCCCTTCCACCTCCGTGGAAGGGCAGTTCCCCCTGGCCGCATTCCCCACTTCCGCAGGGGAGCAGCACACCGCCGGCCGGTTCTCTCGGGGGCTGCACGGGTGTTCCTTAGATGTTCCCTATAGATGTTCCCGGTGCATGCCGTCTCTCTCCTCCTTTATAGTCCTCCTCCGCCAATCCCAACTCGGCTGCCCACACGCCGAGTACGCTGCTCTCCAATCAGGAGCAAGTCCTACAGTTTATTGGTTGAACTGGAGGCAGCTGTGCGGAAGCTGTTTACTTCTCTCCCAGCGCCATATTGTGGGAGAGCAGATGCATAGAATAAGTCTTAATTCGAGTAACTTAGTCTAGTCCGGATTGCTCCCCACAAATCTACCTCAAGACATATTAGAATCAAGCTCTCGGATGGTTAGTGGGTTTCCGGCAAGATGGCGGAATAGGAAGGGAGCACACTGATAGTCTGGGGAGAGATAGTTTAATAAAAGTGGAGATACTGCAGGTTCAAGGAAGAGTAGGGGAGGAAACAGCAGAAGAAACTCTTCCGGAACGCGTGACTCACAGCGGACCTGCGTGGAGAGCGTGGGAGCCCACAGTTTGGGACACCAGCAGCAGACTCAACACACCAGCGCTGGAACGCGAGGTGAGCCGAACCTCAATAGCCCGAGACACCGGCAGGCAAGCGGAGAGAGGAGACTAGAGGGAACGACCCCCGGGGGGGGAAGTTCACAAGGCTAACTGGAAGAGAGAGAGAGAGAAAAAAGAAAGGGTGACTGGTACGGACACGGGTTTCTCTCTCTCCGCTCACCTCTCAAGGGCGAGCAAGACAAAGAGCAGGCACCATCTTGGACATACGTCATAAGCAGAGCGACCTCAGGTCTGCACCGGCCCTGAGCCTAGCAGAAAAACCTGACTCTGGGCGGGGCGAATTAACAGGAGATTAGGACCTAGTAAATTTGTGGTGCTACTGAACTGAGACTGTGAAAAAAGAGACGGTGGGGGAGAGAACGCACGGAATTCACGTGAGCACTCTCCAGAGACGCTACAATTCCGTAACTTTGGCAACCCAGTGGGAGGCTGAAGGAGAATTTGAGCCCACTCTGAGGGCCGAACAGATTCCCTGTGGGGTTCTTGGGAAAGAGCTTCTGATCTCTGGCTCCTGTGGGTATATCATTTGCCTGCTAACTACCTCCAACTTCGTTCAGCTGTGCGGAATTACTTCCCTTTTGAATAAAAAAAAAAAAAAAAAAAAAAGAAAGAGAGAGAGAGAGATTTACCACGCCTAACCTGGGAGTGTCACCTTTGGCACACCAAACAGAGCTCTCAGGCCACACCCATCTCAAGCCCTAAGGCTCCATCAAAAACAGATAGTCCACTTAATCTAGAGTCATAGTATAACAAGAAAAGCACCACAGTAAAGAAACCAAATATCTCCAATATGCCAAATAACAAACGCAAAAACCGAGGTAATAAAAACAAGGAAGTCACCATGACGCCCTCAAATGAAAAAGACACCCCAATTCAAGATTATGAAGATGATGACATAGAAGAAATGCAAGAAGCAGATCTCAAAAAATTGATAAGAACATTAAGAAGTTCTCAAAAACAAATTCTTGAACTACAGAAATCCTTAATGGACAAGATAGAAAATCTCTCTCGTGAAAATGAAATATTAAGGAGGAATCAAAATGAAACGAAACAACTAGTACAACAGGAAACTGGGATAGTGACTGAAGTGAAGAATTCAATAGATCAAATGAAAAACACAATAGAGAGCCTTACAAACAGAATGGGTGAAGCAGAAGAGAGAATATCAGACTTAGAAGACAGAGAACAGGAAAGGGATACAGTCAGACCAAAGAAAAGAAGAGGAAATTAGAAATCTAAAACATATTGTCGGGAATCTTCAGGATACTATTAAAAAACCCAACATTTGGGTTCTAGGAGTTCCTGAAGGCATGGAGAGGGAGAAAGGATTAGAAAGCCTTTTTAGTGAGATATTAGCAGAAAATTTCCCAGGTTTGGAGAAGGACAGAGAAATCCTAGTACAGGAAGCTCACAGAACCCCTAATAAACACGACCAAAAGAGATCCTCACCACGACACGTTGTAATTAAACTCTCCACAGTGAAACATAAAGAAAAGATCCTAAAATGTGCAAGAGAGAAACGTCAGATTACTCTCAGAGGATCTCCAATCAGACTCACAGCTGACTTCTCATCAGAAACTCTAAAAGCTAGGAGGGAATGGCAAGATATAGCCCAGGTACTAAGAGAGAACAACTGCCAGCCCAGAATATTATATCCTGCAAAGCTATCATTTGTGAATGAAGGTGAAATAAAGACTTTTCATTGCAAACAGAAATTGAAAGAATTTGTTGCCACTCGTCCAGCCCTGCAAAAGATGCTTAAAGATGTGTTACACACAGAAACACAGAAACACGGTCATCAATATGAAAGAAGGTAAAGGAAGGAAACCAAGGAAGGAAAGCTCACAGCAAAAGATCACAGGGAATTCAAAGCATATATACTTGGCAAATGGCAGGGCAAAGTTACCACTTATCATTAGTCACATTGAACGTGAATGGCCTGAACTGTCCAGTTAAAAGACACCGATTGGCTGATTGGGTTAAGGAACAAAACCCATCTATTTGCTGCTTACAAGAAACACATCTTTCCAACAAAGATCCATACAGACTGAAAGTGAAAGGCTGGAAAAAGATATACCATGCCAACAGAAATGAAAAAAGAGCAGGCATAGCCATCTTAATACCGGACAACATAAACTTTACCACAAAAACTGTTAAGAGAGACAAAGAGGGACACTATATCATGATTAAGGGATCAATTCAACAGGAAGATATAACAATTATCAATGTATATGCACCTAACTACAGGGCACCAGTTTATCTAAAAGATTTATTAACGGACTTAAAGGGAGACTTAGACCCCAATACAGTAGTACTGGGGAACTTCAATACTCCACTCTCAGAAATAGACAGATC
Source organism: Oryctolagus cuniculus (assembly GCF_051225735.1). NCBI lineage: Eukaryota > Metazoa > Chordata > Mammalia > Lagomorpha > Leporidae > Oryctolagus > Oryctolagus cuniculus. The sequence goes on along the minus strand of NC_142871.1, from coordinate 98,433,129 downwards.
ATCCGGTCAGAAGATCAACAAGGATACAGTAGATTTAAATGACACTATAGCCCAAATGTATCTAACAGATATATACAGAACTTTCAATCCTACAGCTAAAGATTTTACATTCTTCTCAGCAGTACATGGAACCTTCTCTAGGATTGACCACATACTAGGCCATAAAGCAAGTCTCAGCAAATTCAAAAGAATTAGAATCATACCATGCAGCTTCTCAGACCATAAAGGAATGAAGTTGGAAATTAGCAACTCAGGAATCCCTAGAGCATATGCAAACACATGGAGATTGAACAACATGCTCCTGAATGAACAATGGGTCATAGAAGAAATCAAAAGAGAAATCAAAAACTTTCTGGAAGTAAATGAGGATAACAGCACAACATACCAAAACTTATGGGACGCAGCAAAAGCAGTGTTAAGAGGGAAGTTTATATCAATAGGTGCCTACATCAAGAAATTGGAAAGGCACCAAATAGATGAGCTTTCAATTCACCTCAAGGATCTAGAAAACCTACAGCAAACCAGACCCAAATCTAGTAGGAGAAGAGAAATAATTAAAATCAGAGAAGAAATCAACAGGATTGAATCAAGAAAAACATTACAAAAAATCAGCCAAATGAAGAGCTGGTTTTTTGAAAAAATAAACAAAATTGAAACCCCATTGGCCCAACTAACTAAAAAAAGAAGAGAAAAGACCCAAATCAATAAAATCAGAGATGAAAAAGGAAATGTAACAACAGACACCACAGAAATAAAAAGAATCATCAGAAATTACTACAAGGACTTGTATGCCAGCAAACAGGGAAACCTATCAGAAATGGATAGATTCCTGGACACATGCAACCTGCCTAAATTGAACCAGGAAGACATCGAAAACCTAAACAGACCATAACTGAGACAGAAATTGAAACAATAATAAAGGCCCTCCCAACAAAGAAAAGCCCAGGACCAGATGGATTCACTGCTGAATTCTACCAGACATTTAAAGAAGAACTAACTCCAATTCTTCTCAAACTATTCAGAACAATCGAAGAAGAGGGAATCCTCCCAAATCCTTTCTATGAAGCCAGCATCACCTTAATTCCTAAGCCAGAGAAAGATGCAGCACTGAAAGAGAATTACAGACCAATATCCCTGATGAACATAGATGCAAAAATCCTCAATAAAATTCTCGCCAATAGAATGCAACAACACATCAGAAAGATCATCCACCCAGACCAAGTGGGATTTATCCCTGGTATGCAGGGATGGTTTAATGTGCGCAAGACAATCAATGTGATACACCACATTAACAGACTGCAGAAGAAAAACCATATGATTATCTCAATAGATGCCGAGAAAGCATTTGATAAAATACAACACCCGTTCATGATGAAAACTCTAAGCCAACTGGGTTTGGAAGGAACATTCCTCAATACAATCAAAGCAATCTATGAAAAACCCACAGCCAACATCCTATTGAATGGGGAAAAGTTGGAAGCATTTCCACTGAGATCTGGGACCAGACAGGGATGTCCTCTCTCACCACTGCTATTCAATATAGTTCTGGAGGTTCTAGCCAGAGCTATTAGGCAAGAAAAAGAAATTAAAGGGATACAAATTGGGAAGGAAGAACTCAAACTATCCCTCTTTGCAGATGACATGATTCTTTATTTAGGGGACCCAAAGAACTCTACTAAGAGACTATTGGAACTCATAGAAGAGTTTGGCAAAGTAGCAGGGTATAAAATCAATGCACAAAAATCAACAGCCTTTGTATACACAGACAATGCCATGGCTGAGGAAGAACTTCTAAGATCAATCCCATTCACAATAGCTACAAAAACAATCAAATACCTTGGAATAAACTTAACCAAGGACGTTAAAGATCTCTACGATGAAAATTACAAAACCTTAAAGAAAGAAATAGAAGAGGATACCAAGAAATGGAAAAATCTTCCATGCTCATGGATTGGAAGAATCAATATCATCAAAATGTCCATTCTCCCAAAAGCAATTTATAAATTCAATGCAATACCAATCAAGATACCGAAGACCTTCTTCTCAGTACTGGAAAAAATGGTGCTGAAATTTATATGGAGGCACAAGAGACCTCGAATAGCTAAAGCAATCTTGTACAACAAAAACAAAGCCGGAGGCATCACAATACCAGATTTCAGGACATACTACAGGGCAGTTGTAATCAAAACAGCATGGTACTGGTACAGAAACAGATGGATAGACCAATGGAACAGAATTGAAACACCAGAAATCAATCCAAACATCTACAGCCAACTTATATTTGATCAAGGATCTAAAACTAATTCCTGGAGCAAGGACAGTCTATTCAATAAATGGTGCTGGGAAAACTGGATTTCCACATGCAGAATCATGAAGCAAGACCCCTACCTTACACCTTACACAAAAATCCACTCAACATGGATTAAAGACCTAAATCTATGACCTGACACCATCAAGTTACTAGAGAACATTGGAGAAACCCTGCAAGATATAGTTACCGGCAATGACTTCTTGGAAAACACCCCAGAATCACAGGCAGTCAAAGCCAAAATTAACTATTGGGGTTGCATCAAATTGAGAAGTTTCTGTACTGCAAAAGAAACAGTCAGGAGAGTGAAGAGACAACTGACAGAATGGGAAAAAATATTTGCAAACTATGCAACAGATAAAGGGTTAATAACCAGAATCTACAAAGAAATCAAGAAACTCCACAACATCAAAACCAACAACCCACTTAAGAGATGGGCCAAGGACCTCAATAGACATTTTTCAAAAGAGGAAATCCAAATGGCCAACAGGCACATGAAAAAATGTTCAAGGTCATTAGCAATCAGGGAAATGCAAATCAAAACCACCATGAGGTTTCACCTCACCCCGGTTAGAATGGCTCACATGCAGAAATCTACCAACAACAGATGCTGGCGAGGATGTGGGGAAAAAGGGACACTAACCCACTGTTGGTGGGAATGCAAATTGGTCAAGCCACTATGGAAGTCAGTCTGGAGATTCCTCAGAAACCTGAAGATAACCCTACCGTTCGACCCAGCCATCCCACTCCTTGGAATTTACCCAAAGGAATTTAAATTGGCAAACAAAAAAGAGGTCTGCACCCTAATGTTTATTGCAGCTCAATTCACAATAGCTAAGACCTGGAACCAACCTAAATGCCCATCAACGATAGACTGGATAAAGAAATTATGGGATATGTACTCTTTAGAATACTATACCGCAGTAAGAAACAACGAAATCCAGTCATTTGCAACAAAATGGAGGAATCTGGAACACATCATGCTGAGTGAAATAAGCCAGTCCCAAAGGGACAAATACCATATGTTCTCCCTGATCGGTGACGACTGACTGAACACCAAGAGGGAAACCTGTTGGAGTGAGGTGGACACTATGGGAAATGGTGGCTTGATCAGCATAGCCCTGACTGTTAATGAACAACTTAATACATTATCCCTCTTAGTAGTTTTTTTTATCTGTTCTACTTAATATGACTGGTTTAGTTCTGTAATTAATGCACAGTTATTCTTAAGTGTTGAAAATTAACTGAAATGTGATCCCTGTTGAACATGGGAGTGGGAATGGGAGAGGGAAGAGATGTATAATTTGGGACATGCTCAGGCTGACTTGCCCCAAGTGGTGGAGTTGGAAGCATACCAGGGGATTCCAATTCAATCCCATTGAGGTGGTATGTACCAATGGCATCTCACTGTTCCAGGTGATCAATTTCAGTTCACAGTTGGTCATGGTGGAGGGACTGGGAGTCAAAGGGAGCACATAGACAAGTCTAGTACCTGCTAACGCTAACCGATGGAGTAAATAAAGGGGAGAGTGATCCAACATGGGAAGTGAGATACCCAGCAGACTCATAGAATGGCAGATGTCCTAAATAGCACTCTGGCCTCAGAATCAGCCCTAAAGGCATTCGGATCTGGCTGAAAAGCCCATGAGAGTATTTCAGGCATGGAAAGCCAAGACACTCTGGCAAAAGATCTCTGCGAGTGAGATCCCAGTGGAAAGAACAGGTCATCAAAGAAGGAGATACCTTTCTCTGAAGGGAGGAGAGAACCTCCACTTTGACTATGACCGTGTCTAAACAAGATAAGAGTCGGAGAACTCAGAGGGCTTCCATAGCCTTGGAAACTCATGACTGGAGCATAGGGAGATTACTGATGCCATAGACAGGAGTGTCAATTTGTAAAGTCAACAACAGGAGTCACTGTGCACTTACTCCTCATGTAGGATCTCTATCCTTAATGTGCTGTACATTGAGATTTAATGCTATAACGAGTACTCAAACAATATATTTCCCTTTGTGTTTCTATGGGGGTGCAAACTGTTGAAATCCTTACTTAATGCATACTAAACTGATCTTCTGTAAAAAAAAAAAAAAGATATTATCAACTCCCAACTTGACTCTCACTGGGATTAAACATGACAATAGGTCTGCTCTGATTTCATCATCATTTAAAAAAATCATCTATTATTTTTCACTTTATGTTTCTGTGTGGGAGCAAACTGTTGAAATCCATACTTAATGTATACTAAGCTGATCTTCTGTATATTAAGATAATCGAAAATGAATCTTGATGTGAATGGAAGGGGAGAGGGAGTGGGAAAGGGGAGGGTTGTGGGTGGGAGGGACGGTATGGGGGGGAAGCCATTGTAATCCATAAGTCATACTTTGGAAATTTATATTCATTAAATAAAAGTTTAAAAAAAAAAGAATCAAGCTCTCTGAGGCTAATGATAAAGATAGTATCCTCAAAGCTTCCAGAAAAACAAAGCATATAACACATAAAGATGTCCAATTTGCTCAAGTACAGATTTCTCAGTAGAAGCCTTCCATGCTAGGAGGAAATGAGATGGTTTTTGCAGTACTGAAGGAGAAAATTGGCAGCGAAGAATACTACATATAAAAGATCTCTCCTTCAGATGTCAGGAGGAGGTAAAGACATTTCAGACAAATAAAGAATGAGTTAATTTATTATGATCAGATTGTGTTAATAGAAATGCTAAGTAGAAAATGCTAAATAACAGAAGACAGAAGAGATTAGTAAGAAGTCCAACAAATGGAAAGAGTAGCTACTAACAACTAAGAAGAAAATGTCAGAACGTAGAGAATTCATTGGCAATAGTAATATACAAACTCAGAATACTCAAATACAGTAAACATAGTTTGTAATCTATATCTTTACTACACTAAAATGTAATGATGTAAGTAATATTCAAATAGGTCAAATATATCATCAAAGGTTCAACATGTAGGGAGGATTGGAGCAGTAATGTAGTTTTTTTTTTTAAGTTTTATTTATTTATTTGAAAGGCAGAATTACAGAGAGGCAGAGACAGAGGCAGAGGCAGAGAGAAAGAGAGAGGTCTTCCATCAGCTAGTTCATTCCCCAGATGACCACAACGGTCAGATTTGCACTGATTCGAAGCCAGGAGCCAGGAGCTTCTTCTGGGTCTCCCATGCGGTGCAGGGGCCCAAGGACTTGGGCCAAATTCTACTGCTTTCCCAGGCCACAGCAGAGAGCTGGATCAGAAGTAGAGCAGCGGGAACTAGAGCTGGCGCCCATATGGGATGCCAGAACTGAATGCAGTGGCTTTACTGGCTACGCCACAGTGCCGGCCCCTAGTGTAGTTTGTTTTTTTATAATTAGAATTTCTTACCTCTTAGCTTTTTCTTTGTGTTTTTGTCTACCTTTGTAATCAGTATTACATTTTTACTTTGTCAAAATAATTTGTTATGACTAAAAAAAGATTTTGTATAAACCTCATTTTAACCACAAAGCAAAAACCCATAAAAAACTTAGCCAAGTTGTAAGTAAGGAATTCAGGTGTACCACTAGAGAAAATTGCTTAACCAAAAATGAAGTTTGTAAGAGGAGAAATAAGAAAGGACGTACAACAAAAATGCAAAACAAGTATCAAAATACTAATAAGATTTTACCTATCACGAATCACGTTAACTGTCAGTGCACTAAATTTTTCAATTAAAATACTCAAAGTGAACAAATGGATTAAAAAGCAGGATACAACTATATGCTGCTTGCACTAAACTGACTTCAACTACTGGGACACAGGTGGACTGAAAGTGAGGGAGTGGAACAGGATATTGCATTCAAATAGAACCCAAAAGAAAGCAGAATAACCACATTTATATCAAATAAAAGAGACCAGAACATTATTACATAAGATAGAGGGGCTTAGTCTAGTAACAAGAAATAACACTTAGAAGTACATATATATTACCCAACATTGGAGTACCCAAATACATAAAGCAAATATTAATAGACCCAAAGGGAGAGATAGTTTCCAATATGATAATAGTAGGGGACATTAACATTTCACTTTCAGAAATAGACATATCATCTAGAAAGAAAATCAACAAAGAAACATCATTGTTAAATTGTACTCTATATCAATTGACTCTATTACTATGGAACTTTTCATTCAATAGCTGCAGAGTAAATGTTCTTAACAGTACAGGTAGCATTTCTAGATAGATCATAAAGTCTCAAAACAAGTCCCAAAAAATCTACAAGTCTAGAAGTCAACAAGTAGTAAGTGAAAAAAACCACTGTTTCTCAAGATTATAGACAAAGTTATAAATAGCAATCAAATCTAAAAATGTCAATTTTGCTCATATCCATTACATTTTTTTGCATTCCTTATATTAGTTACCACACATAAGGGACTACATATGATATCTGTCTTTCTGGACTGGCTTATTTCACTAAGCATAATGATCATCAGTTGTATCCTTTTTTTGTGGGGACCCATGGCTGGCCATGGGCCCACATGCTAAGGCTTGGCTTGCTGACCATTGGCATTAGTTACTGCTGTGTGGATGTTTATGGTTTCTGTTGAGCTGTGATATCCGACCATTTTATAACCCCAGGCTAGAGTCAAAACAACTATGGCCTTGGGGCTTCCCGTGCTTCTTTTCCTACTGACCAAGGCTGAGAAAACACCAGGTGGAAGCTTGTTGTTAGCACCCGAGTCGCCTGCTACGTGACCAGGAGCTTGATTGGATGAAGGCGCGTGATCACCTTTATGATTGGACAAGGAGCGCATGGACTGTGCGTGATCAGGCACCTGATCGAAGCACCGCCGCATGGGCTGTAGTATGGACTAAGCTTGCTTACATGCTTCTGCAATGATATACTATATAAGCTGTTTGTGATATGGTACGGGAGCTTCCCCTTTCTTTCGGAGCTCCCCTTGCTCAAGGGTTTCTCTTTCTATCCTGTTTAAATAAAAGTCTACTGAAGACAGATCAGCTGGGAGAAGTGTCTTTCCTTTGAGGGCAAGGGAGCGACACTTTTTTGTTGCAAAAGACAGGATGTCATTCTTTTACAGCTGAGTGGTGTTACATAGTGTATATACACCATAATTTCTTTATCCATTCATCAGTTGATGAACATCTGGGTTGATTACATATCAAAGCTACTGTGAATTGAGCTGCTATCAACATGGGGAACAGATAACTCTTTCAAATGCTGATTTCATTTCAGTTGGGTAAATTCCCTGGAGTGGAATGGCTGAGTCACTTGGTATATTTATTTCCAGATTTCTGAGAAATTTAAGCTTGATTATAAAGAAAATTGAAAGTATGTTATTGTAAAAATTAAAAGAAAAATAAGAAAAGGAAGAAGGAGGGTGGAGTTTAGGGAGGGAGGCAGAGTAGGGTGGTATCACTATGCTCTTAAAACTATATAAATATGGGCCGGCCCCGTGGCTCACTTGGTTAATCCTCTGCCTGTGGTGCCAGCATCCCATATGGGTGCCGGGTTCTACTCCCAACTGCTCCTCTTCCAGTCCAGCTCTCTGCTGTGGCCCGGGAGTGCAGTGGAGGATGACCCAAGTGCTTGGGCCCCTGCACCTGCATGGGAGACTGGGAGGAAGCACCTGGCTCCTGGCTTTGGATCGGTGCATCGCTGGCTATGGCAGCCATTTGGGGAGTGAACCAACTGAAGGAAGATCTTTCTCTCTGTCTCTCTTTCACTGTCTATAACTCTACCTGTCATATTAAAAAAAAATTAAAAAGTTTTTTAAAATTATATATATAATTATAAGTTATATATATGAACTATATGGAATTTGTCCTCTCTTTATAAGTTAAAAAATTAAAAAAAATTGTATCAAGTATCTACTCTGTCCACACTGTAACAAGAGTAGAAATCAATAATGAGAAAAACTTCAGAAACTATACAAATAAATGGCAATATATTAACTCCAGAATAGTTAATGGGTCAAGGTAGAAATCAAGGAGGAAATTAAAAATTTTCTTGAAACAATGAAAATGGAAACACAAAATATCAAGATCTATGGATACAACACATGCTATACTTAAAAGGAAGTTTATAACAATAAAAGTCTGCATAAAAGAATGAAACAGAAGGATCTCAAGAACAAGTGAAATACACCATTGGTAGAAGGAAAGGAAGAATAATTTCCAGATTATAAATAAATAACTTAGAGTCTAAAGAACAATACAATAAAATCAATGAAATGAAGAACTGGTTCTTTGAAAAGACAAAAGAAATTAACAAACCCTTAGCTGGACTAACCAGGAAAAAATATGGAGCATTCAAATGCATTGAATCAGAGATGAAAATAGAGACTTTGTGTCCGACACTACATGAATCCAAAGGATTGTGACACATATACTTTACCAAGACTGAATCACTAGGAAATAGAATACCTGAGCAGACCAACAAGTATAGAAGGAGTAGTGAGAATGATCAATAAAAAATTCTCCCATGGGGTTGGTGCTGTGGCATAGTGGGTTAAGTCACTGCCTGAGGTGCCGGTAACCAATATGGGCGCCAGTTCGAGTCCTGGCTGTTCCACTTCTAATCCAGCTCTCTGCTATGGCCTGGGAAAGCAATAGAAGATGGCCTAAGTCCTTGGGCTCCTACACCTGCATTGGAGACCCAAAGGAATCTCCTGGCTCCTGGCTTCAGATCGGTATAGCTCCGGCCATTGCAACCAATTGGGGAGTGAACCAGAGGATGAAAGACCTCTCTCTCTCCCTCTCCTCTCTCTGTGTAACTCTGACTTTCAAATAAATAAATAAATCTTTAAAAACATTCTCCCCATCAAAGAAAAGCCCAAGACCAGTTGGCTTCAGTGTTGAATTCTACCAAACTTTAAAAGAAAAATTAACACGAATTATTCTCACATTACTTCCAAAAATATAAGAGGAGGGAATTCTTTGAAATTCATTCTACGAGGCCAGCATCACTTTCATACCAAAACCAGATAAAGACAGAACACAAAAGAAAGCAATCCAAAGATCCTAAAAAAAAAATTAGTAAATCAAACCCAACAGAACACTTTAAAGGTCATTTAACCATTGTTCAACATTCATTACAAAAGTGCAAGGATGATTCAACACATGCAAATCACTGAATGTGATTCACCACACTAAAGATTAAAGGACAAAACTCTTGCTATCTCAATAGATGCAGAAAAGACATTTGGTAAAATTAAACATCTCTTCATGATAAAATAAAATTAAGCATGGAAGGATCACACCTCAAGATCATGAAAGTCACATGTTAATAAGTCAACAACTAATATCTTAATGACTGGGGAATATTTGAAGGCTGGAACAAGACAAAGTTCCTGTTTTCATCACTTTTATTCAGCATAGTAATGGAGGTCCTAGATAGAGCAATTAGACTGGTGAAAAAATAAAAGGCATCCAAACTAGAAAGGAGAAAATCAAATTGGCACTGTTTGCACGTGACAGGATCCACACCCACAAGATTCTACCAAAGAACTGTTGGAATTAGTAATCAAATTTAGCAAAATTGTAGAATATGAAGTCAATATACAAAAATCAGTATTATTGCTGCATAACAATAGTGAATTATTTGAAAAAGAAATAAATAAAGCTATTCCACGTCCAGTAGCTAGAAAACATACCAGGACTATATTTAACCAAGTAGGAGAAAGATCTCTATGATGAAAACTACAAATCATTAATAAAAGAAACTGAAGAGAACACAAAGAAATGGAAAGACATCCATGACTACCTGAAGTGATTCACACATTTGTCAAAATTCCTATCAAAATTCCAATGAGATTATTAGTGAACTAGAAAAAAACACTGCTAAAATTTCTATGGAACCACAAAAGACCCAGAATAGCCAAACTGATTTTGAGCTACAAGTCAAGCGGCATTCCCTCACCTAACTTTAAAATATATTGCTAAGCCACAGTAATTAAGAAAACATGTTATTGCCATAAAAACATGTTCATGGACTGATGGAGCAGAGTAGGGACTTTAAAATTAAAGCCTTATATGTATAGCCAACTGATACTGCACAAAATTCCAAGAACATTCATTGGTAAAAGTATAATCTTTTTAAATATGTGGTGCTGGGAAAATTGGGTACCCAAATGCAGAATTATGAATCTAGGCCCCTAGGTCTCACCATATACAAAAATCAATTCAAAATGGATTAATGAGACCCAAAACTTTCGAAGTATTAGAAGAAAACATTGACAAAATGCTTTACAATATTGAAATGAGAAAGAAAATCCTTCAAAGGACAGTTGATAAAAACCAAAAAAAAAAAAAAAAAAAAAAGGCAAATGGTATTTCATCAAGTGAAAGAGCTTTAGCATAGAAAAGGAAACAGTCAACAGAATGACAAGACAAACCTGCAGAATGGGAGAATACATTGGAAAGCTATTAATCTGGCAAGCGGTTAACATCTAGAATCTGTAAGAAATTCAATGAACTCCAAATAAAATAGAAAAGCAACCAATGCAGTTAACAACTGGACAGTAGATCTAAACAAACAGTTCTCAATGGAAGACATTCAAATGGCAAACAGATACAATAAAAAGTGATTAATATCACAAATCATGATGGCAATGCAAATGAAAACCACAGTAAGTTCTCACTTCACTCAAGTAAAATTGTATTAGATAAAAAAGGTGGAAGATAACAAGTGTTGATGTGACCGTGGAAAAAAGGGAACCCTTGCATTTTGTTGGTGGGAATGTAAATTAGTATAACCATTGTGGAAAACTCAAAAAAGTCAAAATAAAACTCTTGTAGGATTCAGCATTCCTACTCCTGGGTCTGTGTCCAGGAAATGCAAATCATTAGTTGAAGAGAAACCTGTAGTCCTATGTTTATTGCACTAGCCAAGACATGATGCCATCTAAGTGTTCCTCTATCAATCACTGCATAAAGAAATGTGGTACAAATACATGACGGAGCATTACTCAACTATAAAAAGCAGGAAATCTTGTAATTTGAAACAACATGGATGGAACTAGAGGTCATCATGTTAAGTGAAAAAAGCAAAGCACAGAAAGACAAACATCACATGATCTCACTCATTTGTGGGTCTAAAACTTAGGCTATCTCAAAGAAGTTAAAAATAAAATGGTTTTTACCATAGGCATAGGAGAGAGAGGCGGAGGGAGGGATGGGAAAAGGCTGATGGATGGGCAATATATATGGCAATATATGGATAGTAATAAGAAGTTCTGGGGTTCCAGTGTATAGTAGAGTGATGTAGATAATGTTATGTTTCTGCTTTTAAAAAATCCTAGGAGATAGGATTTTGGATGTTTTCACTATAAGTAAATGTTAAATTCTTTACAATATTAATATATCTTGGATATTATATAAAATTTACATGTAATGAAGCATCACATTGTAGCCCATAAATATGCATGATTTTTATATGTTAAATTATTTTAAAAATTCAAAAAAATGCAAAAAACAAAAATCTTATTCTGGATTTTCCATTTTTTGTTCTACCTCTGGTCCAGCTTCTATAAACATATGATTAAAGTGATACCCAATAAATGATGTATCACTTTTGTTATTTTCCCATAAATCCTGCTTATATTTATAATGGCTTTTTAAAAATGCCACAATTTTGAATCCCAATATTAGATGTACCAAAATTAGATTCAGTCATGGTGACCTTGATCTGATATCTAAGAAATTTTCCTACAATTTCAGGGGTACTATATCCTCCAAAGTATTTACAAGAGGTAAATAAAAAAATTAATATTGCACCATAGTATTTTTTTTAAGTGTGACTTACATGTTTGGTAAAAATAATCAGCTTTCTGATTCATGGCCAATTTCTCCATTAAGATGAGTCTTGCCTAATATATTTACTTTTATGCTCTTTTATTTTTATGTGCAATTCTATTCTTTCATTGGAATAAGCATAGTAAAGTATTTGGGGATTAAAGAATGGAAATTCTACTTCAGAAGTCTCATCTACATCTGGTAGTTGAAATAGTCTCTCCTTGTTTCACTTGCCATTTTTTAAAAATTTTCTCTTAATTTACTTATTTGAGAGGTGGAGTTACAGACAGTGAGAGGGAGAGACAGAGAGAAAGGTCTTTCATCCACTGGTTTACTCCCCAAATGGCAGCAATGGCTGGAGCTGGGCTGATCCAAAGCCACAGCCAGGAGCTTCTCCCTGGTCTCCCATGTGGGTTTAAGGGCCCAAGGTCTTGGGCCATCTTTTGCTGTTTTCCTGCACATTCAGGGAGCTGGATGGGAAGTGGAGAAGCCAGGACTTGAATCAGCACCCATATGGGATGCCGGCACTGCTGGTGGTGGCTTAACACTCTAAGCCATAATGCCGGCCCCTGAATATGGTAATTCCGCACAGCAAGTTGTTATGGAGAGAAGGAAGAGAAGAGAGCTATCTATTTTATATATTTGGTTTAATCATATTTTGGTTCATTAATTAATCATTCATTTATAAGCCCTTAATTCTTCTTTTCTTTTTTTTTAAATATTTATTTGTAATCAGAGTTACAGAGAGAGAGAAAGAGAGAGTTACAGAGATAGAGAGAGAGAGAGAGAGAGGGAGAGAGAGAGAAATCTTTGACCCATTCGTTCACTGCCAAGATGGTTGCAATGAGTGGGGTAGGCCAGACTGAAGCCAGGGGCCAGGAGCTTCATTTCTATCTCCTATGTGGATGGCAGGAGCCAAGCACTTGGGCCATCTTCCACTGCTTTTACTCAGGCCATTAGCAGGGATCTGGATCATAAGTGGAGCATCCCATACGGGAAGCTGGCATCACAGGCAGCAGCTTTTCCTCCTGTGTCATAATGCTGGCCCTTAACTGTCTTATTTTCAATCCAAGCCTGTGCAATCATTTTTGCTTTGAAGAACTGAAAGTAATGAACACAGGGTGGAGTTTGTATACAAGGATTGGCCTGGTGTTCTGGAATTTCATTATTTCTTTTTTTGATAATATTTTAAAATATCTCTATTTCATCTCATCACCAATTTTGTCTAAGAAAGGTAAAAAAATCAAAACTATAAATTAAAAGCTCCAAGCTCAAACAGAGGAATCCATGTTTGATCATTGATATGCAAAATCCCTTGAAGCAATGGCTTACTTGCATCTACTTCAATGGCTTCAAGGAAGACCTGTGTGTAGGAAGGAATAGTGAATTCTAGTTCTGGTCCTGCCGTTAGTTAACTAACAGATAAAATGTTTAACATCTTAGGGATTAAATTTATTTGTTTCTTCTATCTCTATGGTCTAGTGACAGCTCCAATACCCTGTCATTCTTGAAAAGTCTTGAGTATTTCTTTTCTCAAGTTCCAGGTCACTCTAGATTATTTTGGGGATGTTTTAAAGGAAAATTTAAAGTCTACAACTGTGACAATACTGAAGGATCCTTCCCCCAGGGGAACTGGCCTCCTCTTCTATCAAGAGGCACCAGATCTGTGATCTTTCTGAGATCTGGAGACAGTCATGACTCTCCACTGTACTACTCAGGTTGGGTTTCTAGTCACCAAGTGGAGAGATTTTCTAGAAATATTGGTTTAAAATTTTGTGGGCTGTTCATCTCTTTATTTCCTAGGAACTCTGTGACTTAGCCATGGCAAAGATCACCACAGCCTGTGCAATTCTGATGATCACATTGCTCTGCTTGCCTTTATGGTAGATTCATTCACTTTGCTTCTGGCCATCAGATGCTGTCACTCCAGGATCCCATCATCCTCACTGAAGTCTATCAGTCATCTCAGGGGTGGTGCCTTCTGCTGTGACACACGGCCAATAGAGAAGAGCAACAAGATAGCTTTTCAAGGATGTTACTAGTCCTCTCACCAATATATTTCTCAAACCTTGGTAAAGGGAATGCCCTTTACTCTCAAGGGAGATAGCAGGGGTAGGTAGAAGCATGTTCATATGCGATACATCCACTTTAGCTTTCCTACCTCCTTGAACTTTTGGTTTCCATCTTCTGTACTATGTCAAGGAGGTTCTGATGGCTTCACTTCCTTAGATGTAGGCAGAGTTCAGTCCAAGTTTTAGCCAACACCTAAGTAAACTGCAAGAGCCAGTTTAGCTACAAGTGCATTAATCTCCAAATCTCTGGTAAGTGTGCCCATAGCAATGAATGTGTCCTGATCCAGTGTTATGGTCTGTTCTCTTGGTCTCAGGCTTATATCCCTATATATGAATAAACATAATTCTTTTTGTATATAAAATATGTTTTCCTTTTCCCTTCCATCCCTAGATGTGGCCTCACTTATAGGTCTAATGTCAACAGGAGTAATTGGGAATGGATCTTAATGAGAATGGATGCCCCTTGCAAGAATACACCATAGATTGCTATTACGTGATCTGCAAGGGTGCTATGGTTAGCTTGCTCAAACCTGAAAGGGCTGTTTCCATTGGCAAGGACAGCTAATCCCTGCCTTCCTGGATGTTAAATACTAAGTTGGGGAGTGGTAAGAGCTGAAGCTAATTTAGGGTCATAGTAAGATAGTTGACTGTCATACATGTTAGAGTACAGTTTTAAGGTGAATTACGCTTTACAAGTTACACCCAAGAAATGTTATTCTACTATAAAAAAGAGTGAAATCTTGTCATTTGAAGCAAAATGGATGGAACTGGAAGACATCATCTTGAGTGAAATAAGCCAGACACAGACAAATACTGTATGTTTTCCCTTATACGTGGGAGTTAAAATAATAAAAAATTTAATCTGAACACCGAGTGTTGACTAATAAAAGGGTGGGAGGGGAAAAGGTTTTTAGGTTTAAAAAATAGGGGAAGCTGTATGTGGTTCATTTATCATGACAAATACTCTAATATGAGATGTCAATAGGGGACATGCAGTGGGGTTAAATGAGGAACGCTTTGTATTACCACCTCACTTTAAAAAAAAAAAAAAGAGATTTATTTTATTTGTTTGAAAGGCAGAGCTACAGAAAGAGGGAGTAAGAGATCTTCCATCTGCTGGTTCACTCCCCAAAATGGCCTCAATGGCCAGGGTTGGGCCAGGCCAAAACCAGGAGCCAAGAGTTTCATCCAGGTCTCTCACATGGGTGCAGGGGGCCCTGGACTTGGGTCAGCCTCTTCTCCTTTTCCAAGCTCATTAACAGGGAGCTGGACCAGAAGTGGAGCTGCCAGGGCTTGAACTGCTGCCCATATGGTATACCAGCATCTTAGGCGATGGCTTTACCCATTACGCTGAAATGCCAGCTCCAACCTCACATTTTTGTTTTGAAAATTTAAACTAAAGGAAACCTGTTGAAGTGAAATGGACACTATGAGAAATGGTGACTTATCAGCCCTTGCCCTGACTGTTGATGAACAACTTAATAGTTAATCCCTCCTAGTATTTTTTTTGTTTGTTCTACTTAATACTATTGGTTGAATTCTGTAATTAATACACAGTTATTCTTAAGTGTTGAAACTTAACTGTAAAGTGATCCCTGTTAAATATAAGAGTGGGAATAAGAGAGGGAAGAGATGTACAATTTGGGACATGCTCAAGCTGACCTGCTCCAAATGGTAGAGTTAGAAACATACCAGGGGATTCCAATTCAATCCCATGAAGGTGGCATGTACCAATGCCATCTCAAGTCCAAGTGATCAATTTCTGTTCACAATTGATGATAGTGATAGGACTAAGAGTCAAAGGGATCACATGAACAAGACTAGTGTCTGAAAATACTAACCGATAGAATAAAAAAGGGAGAGAACGATCCAACATGGGAAGCAAGATACACAGCAGACTCATAGAATGGCAGATGTCCTAAACAGCACTCTGGCCTCATAATCAGCCCTTAAGGCATTCGCATCCAGCTGAAAAGCCCATGAGAGTATTTTAGGCATGGAAAGCCAAGATACTCTGGCAAAAAAAAAAAAAAAAAAAAAAGACCTAAATGAAAGATCTCCACGTGTGAGATCCCAGCGGAAAGAACAGGTCATCAAAGAAGGAGGTACCTTTCTCTGAAGGGAGGAGAGAACTTTCGGTTTGACTGTGACCTTGTCTAAATATGATCAGAGTCAGTGAACTCAGGGGGCTTCCATAGCCTTGGCAACTCATGACAAGAGCCTAGGGTGATTACTGATGCCATAAACAAGAGTTTCAATTTGTCAACTACAGGAGTCACTGGGTACTTACTCCTCATGTAGGATCTCTATCCTTAATGTGCTGTACATTGTGATTTAATGTTGTAACTAGTACTTAAACAGTATTTTTCACTTTGTGTTTCTACGTGGGTGCAAACTGTTGAAATCTTTACTTAATATATACTAAACTGATCTTCTATATATAAAGAGAATTGAAAATGAATCTTGATGTGAATGGAAGGAGAGAGGGAGTGGGAAAGGGGAGGGTTGCGGGTGGGAGGGAAGTTATGGAGGGGGGAAGCCATTGTAATCCATAAGTCATACTTTGGAAATTTATATTCATTAAATAAAAGTTAAAAAAAATTAAAAAAATAAAAATAAAAAAAAGAAATTTAAACTATTCTTAAACAAAAGGTTAGAAAACCAAGTCATATTGCTCTACATATTTAAATATAATCATTGGGGAAACAGAGTCATTCAAGTTCCCTCACTGTTGTGGCATTGAACAGGCCATGAGAGTGATTGCTAAAATGTGAACAGTTTTCAGTGAGTCAGCAGGCCCAGAAACTGATAGAGTTCTTCTATGTAACTCCTTGGAAGCATGCTGCTGTTATCTGTAAAGCATATGTAAGCAACTTGGGGAGAACTGGGCATGGGCCTCTTATGCGTGCTTGTTGGCGGCCATGAGCAAAGCAGGTGTGTTTCCCATGTATTCACCACCTCCATGAGCATAAAGATGTATGAACCCCAACAGGATCTGAAGTTGTTCCTTGGCTTGTTTCAATCCAAATCTTTTCTTCCTTGGCTTCAACCCTTGCATTTCACTTGGCATAGTCAGCAGGATTTCCCTTAAGCAGTATGGCACCTTGTACCCCACAATTGGGGGGTTTCAGGAGTGATCAGTTGTACGTGTGTGGTATTCAGTGCCCATGGCCTTTCCTGCCTGAGCCCTCCCGCCCCGCCCAGGACTTACTTATCAGTATAGAGAAGGTATTGCATGCCCTTAGAGAAACACTAGGTAAGAAGGGTGTCCAGGCAGCAGCTGGAGCTGTGGGGTGAATTTCTAACTACCTTGTGGGCAGAAACTAATGTTAGATTGCAGCTAGAGACTTGAGAACAGGGCCTGTGGCCTGCCTCAGAGGAGGCAAGAGAGGGTCCAAGGGCAAAGAGAGAAACAGTTTACACCCTAGCGGGGGGGGGGGCTTGCCACCCTCTGGGCTCCCAATGCCAGGGACAACCCAGTGATGGTGATGGCTGAGTCCTCCCGTGATGAGGACAGTACTGAACCTCCAGTGCTGTTCCCATCCTGTTCAGCGGTCAACCTGGAAGATAAAGACCCACCAACCAAGGGCTGCTCAGGAGTAGCAGAGCCACTACCAGTTGGTGGAAAACTCAGTGTACTGCCTGTCTGCTCAGGCAGAACCCATAGATTTTAGATCTGACTTTAACATAGGGATGGATGAGATTCTGCCCTCTGGGCCCAAAATGAAACAAGCGATGTCTCTGGTTGTGTGCCCAAGCTTGTAGCAATAGCTGCGGATTCCCTGACATGCAGTAAACGATCGTTCCTTTGTAACATGTGACACTTACAGATTTAAAAGCGGTGATGCCCACTCTGCTGAGCCAAATCATGTGGGTGGGTGGTCAACGAGTTAAAATGCAGGGACTGGGACACTCTGTCAAATTCTTTGGAGTTGTCTGGTTGGGTCAGACAAAAGTCATCCCTGAGGCAGTCGTAGATAAGGTCCAGGCATTTCCCACCCCATTGACTGTAAAATAGTTAAATGAGTTTGTAGGATTCTCGGGATATTGTGGAGTGTTTATCTTGCATCTGGCACAAAGTCTGAGACCCTTGCATCATTTGGTAAGAAGGGCATCAGTTAGGCACGGGATGAGCAAGAGCAAGATGCCTTCACAACAGAAAAGCAGAATGTAGAAGCTGCCAAGCCCTTAATGTGTTGGGTCCAACTCGCCCATGGGAGCTTGACATGCATGTCACTACAACAGGGCTTGGTGAAGACGTCTGGCAGAGACAGCGTGGACTAAGACAGTCTACTGGGTTATGGTCCCAGCTGTGGAAAGGAGCAGAGACTCAGTTCTCTTTCACTGAAAAGCAGCTCAGTGAGCTCTCTGCTGCCTTGATGACTCCTGAAAGCACATCAGGCACTGCCACTGTCGCTGTGCAAACCTTGTACCCTATTGCAGGCTGGATATGAAACTGGGCAGTGAGTCCACATGCTGGACAGTGCAGATGTCACATGGACAAAAGTGGGAGCCTACCTGCCACAAAGGGAAGTTCTAAACACAAGCCCACTGTGGACTGAATTACAAGCAATCTGGGGGCCTGTAACTTATTTGCATGACAGTGGTCTTCCCAAGGCCCCATGTGCCATGGAAGCAACACCAAGTCCACAACCAAGATGGGACCCTCTGGAGGGCTGGTACCTGGAACAGTCTAGCAGAGAAAATCCAGCACAGTGGACTGAGGTGGCCTTCCAGCCTTCCTCTGAGATGATCTGGTGGGAAAAAAGCCATCATCAAAGTAGTCAATGAGCTTTCATCCTCTGCTATCTGCATGGACCGCTGGGCCATCTCTTGGGCCTGACTGGAGAGCAACATGCATACGGAGAACTGGATGCTTTTGCACTAGACCTTGTGGAGGCCAAGCAACGAGGCAAGACTTGTAGGAGATGGAACACCAGAAGAAAGTCATTGTGTGCCATGGGACAGTCACAACACACGCCCATCTGGGCAGCGATAAGTCTGATTCTCTACCTAAGGGATGTTGGTTGTAAAAGACCCGAGAAAATCTGTTGCTCAATGGCAGTTGCTATACCAAGGACAAAAGATGATGTGAATTACAATAAAAGCCTGGAACCTGTGTGCAACCTGCCAGGTGGTTCTAGATGCTTGCAAAGGCTGTGTGTTTGTTCCCAGGAATATCCTGGCTTAAGTGCCTGTAACCACCAGGAACTGTGATTTGGGGGTAAGTGTACTTCAGAGGTGGCAGACAGACTTCATTGGGTGCTTGTGCAATCTGACCGGTACAGGTATGCTGTAACTTGTTTGGACACTGCTCCAGGATTGCTCTTTGCTATTTCCTTCTGGTGGCCTGACCAACGGCAATACCGCATACCTTGGAAAGACTGTGCCTTGAATGGGTAACCACAAGTTATTAAATGTGACCATGGGACCCATTTTATAGACTCTGGAGTGCAAGACTGGGTGAAGCACCTAGACATTGACTATATATGTACTCTACCTTCCACAAGCAGCTGGTATAATGAGCATATTATAAGAACAACATAATGGCCTATTGAAACAAGGCCTTAAAAAAGAAGCTGACTCAGGCTCTTTGGTGGGACGGACTGAGACCATGGACTGTGTTATGGCTGTTGAATGAACAGCCTTGGGCAGGAGCACTAACCTTGCTGCATTATTCAGCATAGCCCATTGAGCTCAGGTGCAAACCTCTCATCTATTGAATCCAGGTTTTGGAAGACAACATATGTGTTATCTGCTCCCATGGTTCTTGAGCAGAGGGAACATATCACCTGACAGTGGCCAAGAAAGATATAAAAGACAGCAAGGCCTGGTTTGCTTTGCTATTGCTGTGGGGAACTGGAGTAGAACATGATCTGAAGGTAACACAATGGGTGACTGCCCATGTGGCCAAGGTTCCATGTGGCCAAGGTACATTATCCATGCAAGGAAGGGGCCCTTACTTTGCCCAAGTACACGTTTGTTTTAGCTGTATGCCAGTGTTAGCTTCTCCAGTTTCCCTATATGTAGAGGAGTGCCTGGTAAAAGCTAGGCCCAACTGAGCTTGATTTAAGAGGCCTGGGCAACCCCTGTGGTTAGCTGTAGTGTTATTTCAAAATAAATCCCTTACCTGATGGCTGAGATTTGCCATTGATGCCACTGACTTCTTTGTCTGACTGTCCTTGGCCTGATAACTATGAACACTTTAGTGGCCTGGGCACACACCTTCACCATGGTAGCTGAGCATTTCATTTGTCAGGTGTGCACTGAATGATGTACCAGGTCTGCAACTGGACAGCCATGGAAAGGAAGTGCAGTCACTGAAAAACACAGGGGTTGGCTGAAGGAGGGAATCCTTTGACGCATTATGGGACAACTTCTGGACTCGTGTAAAGACTTTTGCCCAGGAGCAGTATAATAAAACCTGGCCAGGACTGGGGTATTCTTTGTGGGATGGTTTAAGCTGACTTTCTGCAGAGACGGTAGAGTTACTGCAACAAGTGCTAAAATGTATGAAACAAGCAGGGAATTGGACCCAAGTGGGATGGAGCTCCACCTCTTTGTGTGTAACTATGCAAAAATTGACTGAAGACATCAGTGGAGGTAAATGGATCCCACAATGCAGTGGCTGCATAGCCCCTACTTACAGCTACGTTATGGTGGATCCTATGAATGGCCTTATTTGCCTAATGGCTGTATGAGACATTGTATGTGGAGATAGCCCATATACCTGGGTAATGGACACCCCCACTTTCTTTCTTTCTTTCTTTTTTTAGCCTAGAAAAACTTCTATTTAATATATACAAACTTCATGCATTTCACAAATACACATTCAGGAATGTAGTGATTCTTCCCACCTTACCCACCCTCCCACCTGCACTCCCATCCTTCTTTCTCCTTCTCCTATTTCCATTCTTATTTTTTACTAAGATCTATTTTCAATTAATTTTATACACATAAGATTCAACCTACACTATGTAGAGTTCAACAAATAATATAAAAAAAAAAACTATTCCTCAACAACAAGGGCTATTCAAGTCATTGCATCCCAAATTGTCAATTTCACTTCTATAGATTATCTTTTAGGTACTCTATGAGTTACCACAGATCAGGGAGAACATATGGTATTTGTCTTTTAGGACTGGCTTATTTCGCTAAGTATAATGCTTCCCAGTTGCATCCATTTTGTTGCAAACAACAGGATTTCATTTCACAATTGTCTTCCCATGGGAAACCTTTAAAGCCTGACACCATGTAAAATATGCTACCTGTTGGTATTATCTAATTGCTCTGTTCTCTCTGGATGAGGCCACGATAGTCAATCAAAGTGAACTTACTGTGTTGGTCCTATATAGAGCCCAGCCCAGTGAGTAACAAGGTTCTAGGACTTTTAAATGAATTATACCAAATGAGAAAGATAGTTTATAAAGTTGCGTGGTACTAGACACCCTTACAGCAGCCCAAGGTGGTATATCTGCCATGCTAAAAACTAAATGTTGTATATGTGTGTGCATGTGTGTGTGTGTGTATACCAGATGCCCATAATAGTGTAACTTAAGCCCTTGTTGATTTAAAATAAGAAACACACATTGAGTAGTTGCCTGTGGATCTCCTCTGAGTCTGGAGGATATCCCTAAAGGATGGATGGTGGCCTGCTCATTACATTTGATGTTGCACGCTCCCTCGTTGTTGCTCTAGCTTACATTGTTGCTGTGCAGTGTTCTGTACACCTTGCATAGTGGTGCCTCCAGGACGATAATATACACCTAGATTATGAGATGAGGAATCCTAAAAGGGAAGGAGCATAGGGGAAATGGAGTCAGTTAGGCTCCTTTGCTGCCATGATGCCTGCAGGCAGAAGACTGCTATGTTGTCTGCTAGCCAGTGGGCCAGACCTGATACAGTTCTGCTATGAAACTTTTTGGTTGCCTGCCACTGTTGTCTATAAAGCTTGTATATGAAACTGGGGGCAGAGCTGGTTGTTAACCTATTGTTAAAATTTTTTAAATTAATATAAAGAGAACAGATTTTATGCATCCCATAGGTAGAGTTCCAAGAAGACAACCACACTTTCCTCACTCCCCTGTTCCCCCTATCCTCCTCACTCCCTCTGCTCTCTTCATCAGTTTTTGCAAAGACATTATTCTAATCCATTCTATTTTCCCAGGCTTAATTCGCCATTAATCATGACATTCAACAAGTCAAAAGTAGGAAGACCACAGTTTGTGGGCCTCTTGTGCATGCTGGTCAGCTGCCATGAGCAAAGCAGATGTGTTTTTATGCATTTTCTCTGCTGCTGTGAACATAAAGAGATATGAATGCCCAAAGGGCTCTGAGGTTGTTCTTTGGCTTATCTGAATCTGAATCTGTTCTTCCTGGAACTCAGCTTCTAAATTGGAGTAATCCATCTGAGAAAGCGGCAACTAGGGGAAACACAAAACAAAAGGATCTGGTCTTAGTGTCAGTTTCAAGATGGTAAGTGCTGTAGTGTCCACCGAGCCATGTCCAATTTGGTCTTAGCGTGCTACTACTGCTAGACTTCTCTCTTTTCAATCGTTCAGTCATAAATACTTACAGAGACTAGGTTCAAATACAAAAAGGTTAACTTACCTTTATTGTATTGTATTGACCTGCACACATGTTTTAAAACTTTCACATTCTCTTAAATCTAATTATCTGGAGAATTTATTGACAATGGAACTACCCCCTGTATTTTTGGCTTGTTTTCTTCAGTCTTTATGATTTAATTTACTCAGCAACCAACATAACTAACTCCATCCTGGCTGAAACATTTGTGGATAGTATGCAGACCAAAACTACTTTTGGATTCTTTTTTTTTTCCTTTCCAACACACACACAAAAAAAAACCCACAATTATGGCCTCTTGCCTTTCATTGGAATATAATTCTCCCTTGTGTATATCTCAAATTCAGCTGCATTATAAGAGCATGACAGCTACTTTCATTCTTCTCATATTTGATTATTTTTATTTTTACAGTTCATTAAAAATGATTCACCCACTTCTTGACTCATCAGTCCTGGACCAAGAAAAGGCTCACCATTAGATCATCTGGCTCCGTCTTCCTGCCTAGTGCCAGAGCAGTCCCTGTACTGCGTCTGCCAGTGATCACCTCGGGCCTCTTCAAAAGTTTTAAGAACTAAAGCTCATACTATTCTTTTGGGGTATGCTACACAGGGTAAGAGGCCTCATTTAGGAAAATTTTCTTTTTCTCTCCCACTATAGATATACTTTACCTCCACAAAATGCATAAAGATAGACTGACACATGAGTCATATTTTTAAAAATTATGTATGTATTTATCTGAACGGGAGAATGTGTGTGTGTGTGTGTGTGTATGTGTGTGTGTGTGTGTGTGTGAGAGAGAGAGAGAGAGAGAGAGAGAGAGAGAGAGGATGGAGAGAGAGAAAAATCTTCCATTTACTGGTTTGGTCCCAGAGGTCTTGCTTTAGTTTGGTCTCAAAGGTTTGTTACTTCTGTGTGATATCTGTTTGATTTTCTGCTGTTGGATACTGCTTGTTTCAACATCTACTAGAATCCCTTGTGTGGATGCTGGAATTCAATGTAGGCTGTGTTAGATGGTCGTTGGGACCTTTGGCCTTTGGAACCTTGGCCTGCCTTGATGTGGGTAAACCCCGAGAGAAGCAGTCATTCTTGCTTCCCCACACTTTCAAAGGTAGGCCATCTACCACTCAGATTCAGGGACTGCCCCTATTTTGGCTCATTCTCCCAGGTAATTCTAGGCCTACAGAAGAGTGTGGATTCCTCTATGTTGAACTTGAATCTGGGACAATTTTAGGAGATTAATTTTATAATGTTGATCTTCTCTTGTTCTTTGTATCCCCTGGCTTTAACACTTGTATCTGTTTCTCTCCTCTCCTAATTCCCCACATTCCATCCAGCTGGGAGCAGAGACAATTAATGGCAACAGGAAAACGCTTCACATTGTTCTTGTACTCTTCTTCTAAACCTTCTCTGCCTCTTCTCTCATCCGCTTACTTCTGGTTCTCTATCAACAGGAGAGAAGGCCCCGTTTCATAGGTTTGCATAACTTCCCCATTGCTGTTACGGGCTCACAGCGCTTCACATGGACTCTTATGAAGCCAGCAGGTTAGCATCTAATGCACTTACCCTCAGAAAGTTATTTGGGGTGGTTATTGCAAAGGAAGATAGCAGATGATTTTTGAGATATTGTTTGGTCTTTTAAAAGTAATCCTTCATGTTTCCTATTCAATTTGAAATTTGTAATGTTCAATATCTAATAGGTGACTGCTCACCCTCTCTGAGAAACCCAGAGAAAGAGAGGCAGGACAGGTGACTCTTCTCAGTGGACTGAACACTGCCCTAGGACAATCAAGACTCAATGTCCTGTCTTAAAGAATTATCTTTCTTCATTCCCTGACTTCCATTTTTTTTTTTTAACTTCTTGATGAAATGAATATCATTACAAGAATTTGATTCTTAAAGGACTCTGTTCTAGAAGTTTTTATGAAAGAGAGTTCTGTACTATCTCTCAGGCAGCTCTAATTCTATCATCCTAAAAGCTTCAATTATTATCAGACTCTAGGTTGCTTTCTCTTCTCTTATCCCTGGGACACAAGGGAGAGGGGAGGTACAAGGATTTCCTTTGGCAGGAAGAGGTCCATGGGTGATCCTGGCTGTAGCTATTGGAGAAATTCTTTCTACAATGGTCAGAATGACACGCAACTAGTGGTGAGAAGGTGCTGCGAATACTAAACAATAAGACTTGCTCTATCTTTTTTCAGTAATTATGATTTCATTTATTCATCTACTCATTTTTCACTTATTTGACAATTTGCCCATGAAGTATGTATTGAGGACCTTTCACAGGACCAGATGTTGGGACGTCAGAAGACCAAAGAGGACTCTATTGAAGTGTTAAAAGTGATTTTTTCTCTGTGTAGTTGGTTATGAATGACTTTCATCTTCCTCTGTCTTTAAAAGTCTTTAAAATGAAGACATTACTTTTACCAGCAGAAAACAAACATAGAGATTTTTTCTCCTGGTTGCTCTTTAAGAAACTTGCCTAAGGAGAGAAATAAACAGATGAACTGCAGCTGGAGCAATATTTAGGGTAAAATGGAGCATATTAAACATAGAATGGGTTTGCTCATGGAAAAAGACTGAGTGAAGACAACAGAGGGGAGGTACAAGTGGAGACTGTTGAGATGTGATCGAGTTCCTGAAGAGGAGGCAGAGGTTGAGTGTATAGCATAGAGCAGAGGACTCACTGCAGACGGAAAGAAAAGACAGTTGTTGCCTGGAAGTGAGAGGGGAAAATGGAGAAGAAGAGATGCAGAGACAGGAATCTGAACTTCTTCACCCCAAAGCCTCATCAGAAAGAGCAAGGTCAGGAATTAGGACATTCCTCCAATCTGCTCTTGTCAATGAATAGGCATCAACTCAGATGGAGTCAGAACACTGTCTAGCAGAAGCTGTATCAGTGACCTTTATTTTTTTTTTGTGAATTAATTAAGGCTACCAGCTAGAAAGTGGAGGGAGAGTTAACAGGACTGAATACGTGAAGAGATTCATAAAGATATGGAACAGTCTCAAGACGGGCTAAGAGGAGGAACTACTCACAGACACAGAGAATTATCTGCCGGAATTGAAAATATACCTGAGGCTCCAGATCATAAATATGTAGGAGTTCCAATTTCTTCATTTCATAGTTCATTTGCAAAATCTTTCAATGATGCTTAGTGGTTTGGATAAAGAACAAAGAAGATGAACAGCTGGATTGATTTGGAGTTGGCATATTTTCAGAAATGCAAAATAGAGTGACAAGTGGCAAGGAAGTTTGGGCTCTGGTAAAGGTCTGCTTCGAAGTGATAGTTGTAGTAAATAGGGAAGAAAAATGTAAAGTGGAAGAATAAACCATTCTGGAGAACTCAGTGGGACCGATGAGTAAGCTCACAGGAAAAAAAGGCAAGGGGAGAACAAGACGGACAGGAGGTTGAGAAGAGACAATAGAGAACCGGAATTTTAACATCTCAGGATTAGATCATGGCAAAATGAGGATCAAATGCCAGACAATGGCCAAATCAGGGAATGGGACATAGAGGGGGGGATATGAAAGGTATGGAATTAGGGTAGGGGAGATCAGGGAAATGTGAAGTTTTGGTGTCCAGCTGAGCACTAGATTCCCTCAGGCTAATGACCACCAGGCTGCTATGCATCCTTGCTTTTTGCACAGAAAATAAAGACAGTGATTCCTCAAATAGTCATCAAATGTTCACCAGGGGAAGCATATAATCTTGAGTTATTCATATCTTGAATCTCCGGTATATAGCATAATGCCTGTGATGTCATCATTGCTCAGTAAATCTTGATAAGCAAGTTTATGTTCTTCTTCTTCTTCTTCTTCTTCTTCTTCTTCTTCTTCTTCTTCTTCTTCTTTTTTTTTGACAGGCAGAGTGGACAGTGAGAGAGAGAGACAGAGAGAAAGGTCTTCCTTTGCCGTTGGTTCACCCTCCAATGGCCACCGTGGCCAGTGTGCTGATCCGAAGGCAGGAGCCAGGTGCTTCTCCTGGTCTCCCATGGGGTGCAGGGCCCAAGCACTTGGGCCATCCTCCACTGCACTCCCTGGCCACAGCAGAGAGCTGGCCTGGAAGAGGGGCAACTGGGACAGAATCCGGCGCCCCGACCGGGACTAGAACCCAGTGTGCCGGCGCCGCAAGGCAGAGGATTAGCCTAGTGAGCCGCAGCACCGGCTAGTTTATGTTCTTCAACCTATTTATTTCTCATTTGTGAAAAATCTAATGGTATTCATCTTGTTCATCAAAGAAAGGAATAAACAAAGTAAGTGAAAGTGAGAAGTCAGAAGTTATGAGGATTCCATATAGAAGTCTTGTGATCAGGCTCATGGATCTGTAATTTTCATTGTTGTTGATTACTATCCTTCCACTTATAAGAGAAAAGACTTAAACTAGGCCAACCAATCCAAAATTCATGATTTCCATGAAACCTTTTTTTTCCATGAAGCCTTATCTCACAAGACCTGGAAACACAGGGCAGAGATTGGGAGTAGAATCAGTTTCTCTGAATCACATCTGTGTCCCCCAGCCTGTTGTGGTTGAGAGCTCAACTCCTGCTCTTGGTTCTGTGGACCCAGTTTGCCAGTCCTGCAAAGTATGTTCTTCAACTTCCCTGTCTATGCATCCACTGCTTTCAGATAGGGCCTGCCCCATCTCCCATCCACTCCCAGTCGGCAGGATAGAGAAGCCAGAACTAGAGCTGACAGAAGCAGCCTCTTGGCTAAGGAATTGTACAGGGAGAGAAATGAGCTGGTTGGGAACAGTCATTTAAGGAGAATTGGTCCAACTAGACTTGTGATCCTGCAGAGATGCAAACTGAGGAAGCATGACCGGAAGCCTCTGGCCGAACTTAAATGAGCACCGGACCACAAGACCAAATTTTAAAAGATGAAACTGGGATAATATCCTTCTTTGTTGTCTTTATGACAGTTCTGATGGTGGGCAACATTGTTGTTGTCCTAGGGCAACATTGGTGTCTGGGCATACTTAACTACCCAAAGACTCAAATTTGATTCCAATACAACGTGTTGATCCACTCATATGCATTCTACAGGAGGTGTTTATTCATACAGAAGCACCACCAAGCAGTGTGATCTAACCTTACTTTCTCTGACCTTTGTCTTCCCCTACACTTGCCCTCCTGTTGATATTTTGTGTTGTCTTGGCTGTGTTTCTCTGGCTTGAAATTGCTTTGGCTCCTTTTTCGGATTTTGACATTTGACTCACTCTTTTTGGCAAATGTGTTTCCAATGACCCATCCTTTGGGGGTGGAAATGGCATGGATGATGTGAAAAGAAAAAGTTCATGTCCAGGAGACATTTCATTTGCTTTATTATGGGACTCTTACTGATACCTCAGTTATGAACAATTGGTAGAAATACCAGATTTTAATAATCATGTATAATTATTGTTGTTTTTGTTGTCTTTTTCATTCTTCTTTATTTTTTATTATTCTTCAGTAATCTTTTCATTTTTATAACGTCTTTGAATTATAAGCATATATATATATATATAGTCATTACATGCATACTTTCTTTTTCTTTTTTGTATTTAAAAGCAAGATTTATTTATGTCAGAGAGCTCCAATGGCCTGGAGGTCAGAGACACAGTGTAGCCTGGATGGGGGCTCCAAGAGAGGCAAAACTCAAAGGGGCTTATGGTAGTAGGGTTTATAAGCAGGATTTTGGTGAAGAAACTGTCAATTAGTACAAGGCAGGGACAAACCCTCAAAAGACCTGATTTGTTACCTTTTTACTTTTTCTGGCTTGCTCATAATAAAACAAAAGAGCCTTCAGGAGGGTGGGATACCTAATTTGTTTTACAGTAAATTGGGAGCTCAGAAGGATGGAAGCACCACTCCGTTGCTATTCTCTTGATAAGATTGGAAGCTTCCAAGGAGTAGGGCAGGGGCTTTTGACCTTGCTAAAGGTACTTTTGGGGAAGCAAGCATTTTGCACCCTCAATTTCCACCATGATCAAACTGACTGCCTATTAAACTGACTCTTGCTGTTCCCTCCCCAGAAGAATGGACCCTAACTTCTGTTAGGGGGTATAGGACAATGAGCACTCTGACTTCTTCAAGCTGAGTAGGGGCAGAGTAGGGACCAGCAGTCAAGAAAGAGTTCCAGCAGGAGGTGGCCTCTGAGGGGGACACAGTGTCAGCTTGAAGAAACTGCTTCCATGTGAGATTTCATATGCATGGCCATCTCGAATGTCACTGTTTCAAGTCTGGAGAAAACAAATCTAGCAAACAGATTAAACTCACAGGGTCTGAAATAAAGGACAGAGTCATTATTTAAGGGCCTAAGAAAGATGCTGTCTAAACCACGAGGAAGTTTTCTCATTGAGAAGAAAATAGAGACTGACAGGAGGGGCTTGATCATATTCAGATGGGCTTTAAGGCCTGGCCAGATAGGAGGCCCAGACCAACCTGTCTCTTCACATGGGTGCTGAGGAGGCATCACAGGGAGGTGTGAACCTCCTTAAGGAAGGCACCCTCTTGACTTCCAGTACTTAGCTGGCCTGGGAAGAGAGCTGGCCTGAATAGAAGGCAGGTGGCATCTCTAAAAGGGAATTTACAGTTCTGCCTGCGATGTTCCTGACCGTACTGGAGCGTCCCCTTAAAAGTAGTGGTTACTTGGGAAGCTGGGCTGAGTGATGGGCTTTTTTTTTTTTTTGACAGAGTGGACACTGAGAGAGAGAGACAGAGAGAAAGGTCTTCCTTTTCCGTTGGTTCACCCTCCAATGGCTGCTGTGGCCGGTGCACTGCGCTGATCTGAAGCCAGGAGCCAGGTGCCTCCTCTTGATCTCCCACGCGGGTGCAGGGCCCAAGCACTTGGGCCATCCTCCACTGCACTCCCAGGCCACAGCAGAGAGCTGGGCTGGAAGAGGAGCAACTGGGACAGAATCCTGTGCCTGACCAGGACTAGAATCCGGTGTGCTAGCGCCGCAGGTGGAGGATTAGCCTAGTGAGCCACGGCGCTGGCGGTGAAGGGCTTTTTTCAGCTTAGGGCCAACAGGGTCTATGTCTCTGATCCAGGGGTCCTTCAACCCCAGGGCAGTTCTGCTTCTAATGACCGAGATCTTGGCTGGCAGAGCTGCCAGGGCTTTTCATAAACTGACTTCTGACTTCTGTATCCATCTGAAGCCCTGGCTTTGCACATCGGAAACTAATGCCATTTGTGATGGACTGACCTATTGGGTCTCCCTGATGGCTGATCACTGTGTAAAGCAGCCATTAATTTGACCTGTCACCTATCCTTACATTGCTCCTGCTTCCTAACTTGCTCATTTTCCTTCTGGTTTCTGGTAAAGTAGACCACAGAAGGCAGCCTTTAAAGTCAGCCAAGGGGTATTCTGTCCCAGCCCTAATCTTTGGTGGCATGAGCTGGGAATCTATAGTCACACATATGTTCTGGTAGTAGTTTTTCTGTGAGGAAGACAGTGCCCATGAGGAAAGCTATGTTTTCACTTTAATATCAAACATGATGACCACCTTATCTATAAATTTTGAAATCATTAGTAAAACGTTCTCCTCCTTAGTTTAGTTTGAAAAGGGAGGTTTTTCCAGTTTTCTGTGCCCATGGTGAGATAACTTTAGCTGTATAATCATCATTTCTTCTATATGTAGCCAGGCTATTATGGCAGAAAATGTTAGCTATTCCTTTTATAAGGTCTAAAGATCAGACTGTACATCCTGATGGGGAGTCCTTCAGAAGAGAGTCAATTTTCCATCTTTGAAGAGAATAGAGGAGAAATGGGAGAACAAGGCAGGTCTCCCAGATTGCTTACTCTTAGTAGTTAAATATCAAGTGAAAATGTAGCAAACAATTTTAACTGTTAAATAACAAGGCACACACCTTTCTAAGGAGAGGTTTCCAAGGTGAGTAATCTATCTGATTTTGCATTCAAAGGATTGTGATCCAGGAGATTCTGACTGAAAGGTGCCTACAAGGCCTTTGCCCGTTTGACTGTGCCCTGTGTTTAAAATTGTAGCTGTTCTTTTCATAAGTGAAAAGGTATCCTGTGCTACTTTCATTATTTACACTATAGTCTTTCATAATGCCATTTTTCTTTCCCCCATTTAAATATTTGTAGCAAGAAAAATTACATAAGGCACTCCAGTAGACTGTTAATTTTTCTGTTGAAATGATTACTCATATTTCAGAGATGCTTTACATAAAAATGTTATCCAATCATATGGTGAATACCAGTAGATATTTTAACAGTATGAACAAAGGTCATTTGGTCTAGCTTGTGTTTTTAAATATTTTATTGTCTAGATGATAGTATCTGTTTCCTGTGCCTTCATACATACTTTGCAAGTTATAAAAATGTCAAATGCAAAAGTCATTTATTTCTTATTTATAGACATCCATTGTTCTTATTTTACATTTCTGTACATCTTTATGTCTTTAGGACATTATTAACATGCTTAGAAATTGTCCTAAAAGTTTTAAATTTATCATATATACATTTAATCTTTCATAGCCATTCTAGAAGTATTTAATTTATATTTTACTAATAATGTATTTGACAATGCTTAATCCAATGTTAATAAATACAGTCTCAAAGAATAAATTGATAAATATTTTGATTACGACTTCCATATTAGATGGTTTAAATGGTCGTATGTACTCGGCAGAAATATTTTGTGTCTTGATTTTGTTCATCCTTCAAAAGTGAATTAAAAGCTTGAAAGTTTTCTTAATTTTTTTCTTTTACATTGGAGATTGTTAATGTATTTAAACTCTTAGATATACCTTATGTGGAATTCTAGTGTGTTTTGTTTTCCTCATATTCTGGTGTCAAAGTGTTTTTTCCTGAACATAGGGAATTTGGAATAAGGATAATCTGGTTAGACTTTTTGATTTTGCTGTCAGGCTCTTCATGTGTAATTATTTGGGTAAGTGAAGTTATGACTAAAACAAGTTGATCAAAGAACTTCTTTCATTTTGATGGTCCAAAGACAGTCTGTGAATGCAATTCTAACTTCCACATTTACTAGGTTCCTGATGTGTCTATCAGAATAAAAAAAAAAAAAAAAGCTCTACAACAGTTCATTATTGATATCCGAGTATAGTTCAAGGTCAGAGGTAAACATTTTAGAAAGGAGTGTTTGGGGTCAAAGCTCCCAGGTATCAGGTGAAAGAGTTCTTTGTCACCGAAGGGTTTCTGTGAATTATCCTGCTGCTTAAACTACTGTGCACACCAGCACCCTTTTTGGTTAAATTAATGAAGCAAGACTTGTGCAACAAGTGGGCTAGATTTCAACGATGTCTTTGAACAGTGAGATTGTTAGAGAAATTACCAGATCATCTCTGTCAACTCATGACCAACTGTCTCATGTACATGGCAGGAGGAGTTTGATTGACTATAAAAACTTGAGACACAGAAAGTGCGTATATGGTGGCAAGAAGTGAAGGGTGATCAGCTCCTGAGGTGGAAGGGCATACTGCTAGGGCTACCCATTTCAAGCACACTGCATTCTTCAAACTTTAATGTTTAAATTATTTCTCTAAGATCGGAGTTGGTGAACTCAAAAGGCTTCCATAACCTTGGCAACTCATGACAAGAGCCTAGGGTGATTACTGACGCCATAAAGAAGAGTGTCAATTGTTAAATCAACAACAGGAGTCACTGTGCACTTACTCCCCATGTAGGATCTCTGTCCTTAAAGTGTTGTACTATGTGAATTAATGTTATAACTAGTACTCAAACAGTACTTTACACTTTGTGTTTCTGTGCGGGTGCAAACTGTTGAAATCTTTACTTAGTATATACTAAATTGATCTTCTGTATATAAAGATAATTGAAAATGAATCTTGATGTGAATGGGATGGGAGAGGCAGTGGGAGATGGTATGGTTGCGGGTGGGAGGGAGGTTATGGGGGAAAAAAGCCACTGTAATCCAAAATTAGTACTTTGGAAATTTATATTTATTAAATAAAAGTTAAAAAAGTATTATTTCTCAAAATATGATCTGTTGATTACTTGCGGTAGATTACTTAGAGTGTTTGCTAAGTACACAGCTGTAGGCCTTATTTGATATCTCGCGAATCAGAAACTCAAGGGTCAGGATTGGGTATCTCATATTTTCAGCAGACTCTCTGATGACTCCAATGTGTTGAGAACAACTGTAGTCATTGAGTAAAGAACACTGTTTCTGCTTTCTGTCTCTCTAACCACTGAAACACCATCTGCCACCCCATTGGAGGCAGGGAGATTTTACCATGGCACTTTAGGGTGGTAGCTACTGGGTCACTACAATAAAACAGCTGCAGATTTTTTTTTTTGGACAGGCAGAGTGGACAGTGAGAGAGAGAGACAGAGAGAAAGGTCTTCCTTTGCCGTTGGTTTACCCCCCAATGGCCGCTGCAGCTGGAGCACCACGCTGATCCAAAGCCAAGAGCCAGGTACTTCTCCTGGTCTCCCATGGGGTGCAGGGCCCAAGCACTTGGGCCATCCTCCACTGCACTCCCTGGCCACAGCAGAGAGCTGGCCTAGAAGAGGGGCAACTGGGACAGAATCCGGCGCCCTGACCGTGACTAGAACCTGGGTGCTGGCACTGCAGGCGGAGGGTTAGCCTAGTGAGCCGTGGCGCCGGCCGCAGATTTTAATCAAAGTAAAATGCAAGTGTTTCAGGATCCTAAAGCTTTATTGTTTGGTCTTATTGTTCAGCCTCATTATTTTGGCCACAAAAGTTTTGATTGCTTTTGGAGAAATATCTCTTTTGGAGAAGCTCTTAAGTGCCTCTTGTCTGTTAAGCAATGTACAAATATGACAGACCAGAGGAACACAGAAAAGAAACTAGTAGGTAACTGTATATTTAAGATAGTGCTGTTTGTACTCTGAAATGATTAAAATAATTTTTAAAAAATATTTTATTTATTTATTTATTTGAAAGGTAAGGTAGCAGACAGAGAGAGGTCTTCCATCCACTGGTTCACACACCAAATGGCTGCAACTGCCGGAGCTGGGTCGATCTGAAGCCCAGAGCTTCCTCTGGGTCTCTCACATGGGTGCAGGGGCCCAAGCACTTGGGCCATCTTCCACTGCTTTCCCAGGCCATAGCAGAGAGCTGACTGGGAAGAGCAGCAGCCAGGACAGGAACTGGTGCCCAAATAGGATGCCAGTGCTGCAGGCTGAGGCTTAGCCTACTAAGCCACAGTGCTGGCCCCTAAAATAATATTCTTCAAATAACAAACCATATATTTAAAATGGAATTCAGATTGCTAAAATGGAACTTCAAGCTATTTTTTTCAAAGTCATTTCTGTTGCATACATTGAGACAGCTTTCATGTAGTTAGTTAGAAAATGGCGTTGTGATCTGGGAACCCTGGTATGGTCAGGATGCATTGCTGGAAAAATGCACGGTTGTTTTAAAATCACCTGAAGTGTGAGTGATTTCACTATCTCTGCCAAAACTGTGTAGTGTGTGAAAGGGTGTGCTCATGTTGGCCAGCCACTGACTCTAATACTCTCTAGCATCTGAGATATGTGATTTGTGGAGAGACTGTCAAATTTAATTGTATGGTCCTGCTTGAACCTAACATAGGTGAGGCTCAACTCAATGAAAATTTAAAATTTTGAGATTTCATTTCTCTAAAGCTTTGAATAGACTTTCTTAAAAAGTAAATTGTTAGCTCAAATGTTCTCTTCCAGTATTTTCCAGAGTTGACTCCCTTTCAGAAATCCTACATGTATGTTTCACCTCTACAGGTCTGCTTTTATTTTGAGCCCTTCACTTCTCTGCCCTGGCATGCATTTCGTTCAGCAACCTTACAACAATAACAGGGAGTAAGTATGCCTCAGGAATTTTGGGATTATCAAGGGCCCACACAAAGGGGCTTTGTATATTATTGTTATGGCATGTTCAAGATTTCACTAGTTGATCTAGTAATCAGTTCTGACAAATTTACATATCTTAGGAGTTTCAACTAATTTTCTATTTTGTCTTTTCAAAAATTGCTTTCATTTTAATATTATGTTGGAAATGATGTTTGAAAAAACAAAATCCTGTGGCTCCTTACACTTGCTTTTTCCTAGAAAAAGACACAAGGATTTAACTTCCTTATTTATATCTGTTGATTGAGAACTTGATTGCATTCTGAAGGAATTTCCATTCACTTGAAAGTGTTACCATAGTTAGCATATGGCCTTTGAACTGTAATGAAGAAATTACAGGTTTTATTTTTCCTCCCAAAGCAATTTTGGATATCAACAAGGTAAGAAGATAAAGTGTAAAGGACATCTCAAGGTTAAAGGTGGTTCCTTTAAAAGTACCTGGAATGGGGGTTGGGATAATAAAGGTAAAATGATACAAGATGGCTAGGGTCTCTCTAGAGTGTTCCTAAAGAGGGGCGCTCGCTTGATTTACTAAAGAATGCTGGAGTTTGTAATTTTTCATTAGATTCTGCCAGAACCCAGAGCCATTGACTGTGAGTAACAAAGGTTCCAAATAAGTTTGGCTTGATCAAGTTGGAGGTTTTACTTCTCCTTACAATTTTATAGGTAGGCAACTGTTGTAGGTTGAATTGTGTACCCCAATAGATATGTCCTAATCCCTCCCTTTACTGGGAATATGACCTCACTTAGAAATTGGGTCTTTGTAGATGTTACCAAGTCAAGATGAGGTCATACCAGATGGGAGTAAGCCGTGGTTCAATGACTAGAGTCCTTGCTAAGAAGAGGGAAGTTGGGATGCGAAAACATACAGGGTACACACCATGTAATGACAGAGGCAGGGATCTGAGTGATGTCTTGACACATCAAGGGTTGTGGTATAAGGGTAAATACAAATTTTAAAATAGAGGCTTAGTCCTCCTTTAGAAACTTGTAATTATTAGTCTTTCTCTGCCTCACTGAGAAATATTTAAATCTTCTTTCAAGCGAAGTAAGCCTCCAAGAATATCATTCTCAATCTTTCTCAAATGCCCTGGAGCCATCTCTGTGAAATGCATTAATTAGGTAAGATAGAGTCTGAATTTCCCAGTTTCTCTAGGGGCACAGGAGCCTAACTTACCAGGCACCTTGCTCCAAAACTACCTGTTTTCATAAAGATATGAAAAGTTTATTTTAATTTGAATTAATCCAATTAGGAAACATAGATGGTCACTGTGGTTATCGGATGGATCTTGGATGTCTCATAAATGGTGCTGTCAAGTCCTCGTACCTGAGATTAGTTATTATTTATCTTGAGAACATGTATGGAATGAGTTGTTTGGCTTGGCTGCATATGGTGAGTTCTTTTTCTATCTTTCTAATCTTTGAAGATTGCCTGTGGTGGATGCCATGTTGTGGTTAATGCTTGTAGAATAATAAAATTCTTTTCTTTTTCTTTCTTTTTTTTATTATATTTTTTTGACAGGCAGAGTGGACAGTGAGAGAGAGAGACAGAGAGAAAGGTCTTCTTTTGCCGTTGGTTCACCCTCCAATGGCCGCTGCGGCCAGCGCACTGTGGCTGGCGCACGCATTGATCCGAAGGCAGGAGCCAGGTACTTCTCCTGGTCTCCCATGGGGTGCAGGACCCAAGCACTTGGGCCATCCTCCACTGCACTCCCTGGCCACAGCAGAGAGCTGGCCTGGAAGAGGGGCAACCAGGACAGAATCTGGCACTCCAACCAGGACTAGAACCTGGTGCGCCGGCGCCACAGGCGGAGGATTAGCCTATTGAGCCACGGCGCCGGCCCTTTTTCTTTCTTTTCTTTCTTTGTTGGAAGGTTTTCTGGGTTAGGAAAAGACACCAACAACACCGGCAGCAGGAAAGAGGCAAGGAAGAATCCAGACCTGAAGTTTTCAGAGGGAGCAAGGCCCTGCCTACTGGTTTATTTTGAACTTTAGGTCTCCAGAACTGTGAGACAAGCAGTTTCTGTTGTTTTAAATGATTTGGTTGATGGGGATTTGTTGACTCAGTGTTAGGAAACGAGTGCAGCAATCGGACTGATAGGGCATCTTTGCTTCACAGAGTGCTCGGGGGCTGAGAGCGTCTCTGGGTTTTTGTCTGGCCATTCTGAGGGAGCACTTGTCCCGGTCAAGAGGGAGCTCAAGCTGTCACATGCGCACCCAAGCAGAAGGTTGAAGGAAGAGTTAAGAAGAGGCTAATGGCTAACAGCAATTGTTTCCTAAAGAAAGTATCATTATGCTCTTAACACTGTAAACATGAAATGCATGAAATTTGTTCCCTTTTTACAAATAAAAAATTTAGTTCCTCCACAAAACAACAACAACCAAAGATTTCTGAAAGTTGTCCTACCAGTTCTTTATCTCACATTGGTAGAGCTTAAAGATGGATTTAAGGAAATCTCGCTTCTAGGAAACGTAGTATTCATTCTAGTTTGCAGCTAAAAGGCTAGAGAAGACAGGGAAAATGGGTCAGGGACAGCTTGTAGTCTGTGAATTTTCCCACTTTTCCTCTTAGTTTCTTTGCCTGAATACATTACAAATTTCTGTCTCACATTCTTAATTTGAATGAATTGTTTTGTACATTTTTTTCTCTCTCCAGGCTAATCATAGCCATATTTTGTAATTTCCACTAGGTCTGATACAATGTGATTAGGTTAGAAATATTCTCCTAGACTGTGCTTTATACCCTCTCCGTAACTGCACCCCCTAACATGTGCTCCTATGGCTGAAAAACAAAGCTCATCTCAGGTAGTGAGATTTCCAAACCAGCAGGGAGACACTGGGAATTCCTTACAAACATTGGCCTCTTACCATGGACGTGTTCTCATGAATTCAAGAAGAAACAGAAAATGAAACTGTCCTTCACTAATCCATATGTGACTTAACTCGAAAGAAAATCTATTAAATTGCAACATGTGGAACTGATTTTTAAAATAACCCCCTGTGTTCACCCAGGCATGTGGCTATTCCAGAAAATATAAATGAGAGGAGCGTCAGAAAATAGTCTGAAGTTTGTGAAAGAATTTATAGATAAATTATTGAAATATTTTGATTTTTAGCTTTTATTACAATATACATTTTAAATTATATGGTATTTTACAATATCTGGATTTAATTTTTTATTTAATATTAATTTTGGGGGGATGTGATGATGGTGGCATTTCTGGGTTGCTAAGCTTTGGTCTTCATTTCTACATTATCTCTAAATCCTTATGATAAAGTTCCCCATCTGTTTCACAAAGCACTGAGAAACATTTAATCAGTGTTTTTAAATACATGTTTGAGTGAAGTGACAGTTTTTCCTCACTTTTTGACACGTTTTGAATCCTTGGTTTAGTTGTGCTCTCACTTCATTCCTGTTTTGTTTCAGCAATGTGTACAGCACATTCTTGTTTGTACTGAGAAGTTGTCATATGGATTGTTTTGACTGTTTCCATGACATGTAAATGGACAAGGATTTTAAAAAATGTTCTCAGCCCTAAAGCAAAACATATTTATTTACACATCTAGGTAACCAGAACTCCTCTTAAATTTTATCGCTTGTTCTTCTAGTTGAAAAGAGAATATTTTTATACTTTTACGGGAGATTGCCAAAATGCCTGCTAACTCTCTGACCTCCCACTAAACACCACTATGGACTTTTACCTGTTTTATAGTCTTTTCGTTATTAATAGTGCTCTTGGACAAAGGCTACCTCAGGCCTGCTCACAGCCAGTTGGACTGAATTCCTATATGGTATACATTATATTGGCGAATGAGGCTAGACCCCAAGCAGAGGGCTGGAGGGCCTTCAGATTTCCATAAAGCAAAATCCCCTGAGTTCAGGGGTGTCTAAGACTTGGCTGCCAGTTTGGAACAGCAAGAAGAAGAAAATGCAGGAAGAGACCATCTACATTTAGAATTTAATACATGACTTTGTCAGGACTTGGGAGCCAGTTGTATAGAGACAATGGTTAAAAGTTTCTAAAAGTGAGAGGAGTTCAAATAAAATTTTGAGGATACCTCGAGGGGAAGGAAATGTAGTCAGGGAAGTCGATGATGATCATGACTGAGACAAGGCCCCTGGATTTATTGGTTGAGAGACCAGATTCATAACTTGTGGCAAATAAGCCTGATTATCAGGGAATGAAGACAGAACTGATGAGACGCAATCAAGGGTGCAGACAGCCCTCCTGAGAACTTGTGCGGTGAAGAGGAGGACAGAATGGAATAGTTATGGGAGGTTACGGGAGGCAGAAAGTGTTTCTCCAGGATAGGAAGATTCTTGGTAGCTTTGTATGTAGAAGCAAAGAAGAGATTTACAACATGGAAGAACAAACCAGGTTAAGGGGAGGCTGTTTTGAGTAGGGGAAAAGGTAACAGCCTTAGATCTAACAGTGCCTGCTAAAATGTCACTATCCTGCTCCTAGGCTGACAGTGGCATGAGGAGAGATGCCAATGCTAGCAGGGAAAGAGATATGTGAGGTTGTCTAATGGCAGCATGTTTATTTCACAAAGACGCAAGACCCAGATGCATAGAGTGATTGCTTGACGTCATGCACCTGGTTGGAGAACTAGAGTCTACTTCCAGTGTCTCTGATTCTTAGCCCTCCTTTTCTTCTGTCGCAGTGCTAACAGCAAGGAGAAACTCACAAGATAAACATTAACAGCCAAGTTCTAGGCATGAATACAAGTTGGTT
Source organism: Oryctolagus cuniculus (assembly GCF_051225735.1). Taxonomy (NCBI): domain Eukaryota; kingdom Metazoa; phylum Chordata; class Mammalia; order Lagomorpha; family Leporidae; genus Oryctolagus; species Oryctolagus cuniculus. Next base: position 98,393,812 of record NC_142871.1, on the reverse strand, counting down.
AGGAAGGAGGGAGAGAACAGCTGGTTTGACTGCAGTTTGTATGGCTTTAGTTTTCCACAAGGATAATATAAGCCAAGACTACAACCACTGCCGGAAAGGGCAATGCAGGGATGGTTCAAACTGAGGGGATGGAACCAGTCCTCGAGCTTTGTCTAATGGGGTGCCTCAGATAAAGAGTTGCTAGCGTCTCCAGGTCAAAGTAGGGATCTACAGACAGGGTGCTTGGGACAGAGCTTTCCTCGGGTGAAGAGCCTCGCGGTTACAATCATATTAAAAGGATTCTTACGACTATTTTGGCTTAGAGACAAGTTGCAGAGATAGCACGGAGTGTTCCCGTGTAGACCATGCGGGTTCTAGGGGCCACTTTGAAACAGTAAGCGTCTATCCGGGGCAGAAAGATGAAACGCCATCGTGGACATTAAAAGGAAAAATCCGACCTGTCTTCAAGCTGGGAGGACAGACAGAAGTCAGCTGCACAGTTCATAGGAGCTGTTCTTTTCCCCAAGTGTAGGCAGCAGTTATAAAATGCTGTAATGTCCCAGTCTTTGAGTGACTACTGCATTCTAAGGAGTGATGCCCCCTAAGTCTGCTTTTTAACCCTCATCTACTACCGGGGCATCACGTTACTGACCCAACCATGTCTCGTGATGGGGGCCCAGTTCTTGTTTTTCCTGATCATGCCCCTAAAACAACAACCAATCCAGAACTGGCATCTGTTCCCCTTAGGGTCTCCTCAGAATCTTTCTCAGAAACCAAGCAAGAAAAGCTGCTTTGGGCCGCCCTCCTGTTGCATTGGTCTCCATGTTTTCCCTGGCTGCATCTAAGCCAATAAACCGAGGTTTGCTCCTGATGGTCTTTGGGGGTTCAGGTTTAATAACTTGAATAAGCAGGAGGTCTGAGGGACTCCTACACACCCTTTAGAAGTCAGAAGTTGACTTTACTCATGAATGTATTGGAATGGCTTATGTGATATGACTTTGGGAGCAATGGATGGATGAAATTTTGAGCAGCTCTGTGATTGTCTCTTGAGGTAGTTAATTGGTAAAGATAAAGCAGGGCTCTGCTCTAGTGGCTTAAACCTTTACTATGTTAGTTCAGTCTTGTTCGTAAATAGTTGGTGATGGCTGCAATGCTAATACTCCTCTATTTCTATAAATTCCAATTACTGAGAACATTGAATGTACAGGGCAGTGTGCCAGCTGCTTCCAGATATTATTTCATTTAACACTTACTGCATTTCAGCTTTTAAATAGGGGAAGTGAAATTCTACGTAGTCCGTCTCTTTTGTTGGGTGGTAAGCGGCAGGGCCAGGATTTGAATTTAGGGCTCTCTGACTCTGTGTTGAAGTCGTTGACAGACTCTGTGACTCTGTGTTAAAGTTGTTTCTTTACAGGTTCTTGGTAGCTCCCATTATGGTAGATTTTTCTTACAAGTTTCTCCTTCCATCACTCCTGCTCCCAGTCCCAGTTCAGTTTTAGAGACATCTTTCAACTTTTGTGAACGGCAAACTAGGTCTCCAGTAGAGAGAGAACCTGGCCTTGCTGGGCAGTGCACTGATAGAGGTAGCAACCATTGCTTCTGTGCTCTGATTCTGGCTTTGGCTTTCTGTGACCTTCCTTTCTGTTTCCATTCAGACCACAGTCACCAAAATTGACCTAACTCCTCTTTGAACTTGAGTGAGTTCGACTAAACTGCGTATGTACCACCACTGCAAGTCTTAGTGAAGTCCCCTCAATCTTCATCACATTTTTGTAAATCTCTTGCTTAATTAGGGGACCCTGATGGTAGATTCTGCTCCACTGACTTTGGTTTTGTTTCCTAGAAGAATCTCAAGCTTTTGGCTTCTCAGCGTGGTGGAGTTCTGTGGGCAATCAAGGGCGAGTTGGTACTCAGCGTAATTCATGTGGTTGTGGCATCGTGAAACAGCTCTTTTAATGCTTGAAAGACACTCAAAGAAAACTCGAACTTTCTTTTTCCAAGAACCGTTTACTGACGTATGCTGTTCCAGAAGCCAACTAGGAATTCTACAAGGACCTGGGGCAGGGAGGGCAAGGGTCTCTTCTGGAGCCTTTCCCAACTCTTCTTTGCCGCAGAATTTTAGAAGCAAGTGTTTGCCAGAAACGTGACCACGGAGCAGGGGCCTCTGGGAGCACACAGTCGCTCCATCAGGTTTGGGTTCAGGTCACTGTGTCCGGTGGCAGACAGGCTCTGTTAACCATGTCCATCCACAGGAGTTGAGAGAAAGCTTGGCCACTAAGGAAAGGACTCCTCTGAGTGGAAATGGCAAGTGCTTCCACTTGGTAAGTAGGAAAGCTGGAGGGCGGAAAACTACAGCTGTGAAGAGGCTTTGATGGCACTTACATGGCCATCTTGGATATTGATGGGATGGCTTCATGGGGGGTATGCAGTAGGAAAATGTGATACCTATTATAACTGTGTTTGGCGCAATAAATGCTTTACAGGGAAAAATCCTATTCTTGGCAAGAAGTTATACTCGCTGACCTAAAAGGTCTTTTTGCATATCTAATTCTTCTGATGAAATCAGGTTTGTGAGTCATGAGGAAATGTATCTCGAGACACAGCTCCAGCAGAAGGGCAAAAGAAGATGAAACACTACTTTTAAATATATTCCTCAGGAGAAAGTGGTGGAGTCCAGCACAAAGATACAGCCCCCTCTTACGGTGTGAAATCTGAGAGATCTAAAATCAAATCTGCCGTGCTACTCTCTGTATAATATTGGACAATTTACAAAACTCTCTGAATATCACTTTTCTTGTCTATAAAATTGACATAATTCTCACCTTATAGGACTTTAAAAAAGATTAAATAAAGGAACATAACAAAAGGGTGCGCAGTGAATAACGAACAGTAATTTTAATTTTATTATTTGGGCCCTTTCTAACTCTGCCTGTGGAAAAGAAAAAAATAAACAAAAATAAATAGCATGGGGCCCCAAAGTCAAAGAATAGGTAGACAAGAACAGAAAACTTTAATTCTATAACCAAAAACTGCTTTGAAATACAGCACAAGTCAAAATTCACATCCAAGTGAGATACGCAGCAGTTTAAACTTTAAAAGGACAAGAGCTGTGCTTGGAGGAAATGAAGGAGAATAGGTGCTGGGTCCCTGAAGCCGCCTGAGCCTCCGGCGGGCTGTGCGGCCCCACCCTTTGGCAACTGGGGAAATCACTAAGGCACCTGGCTCTATAAACGCTTGCTTCCCTTCCAGACATTTTAAGAGGCTGGCAACCAGAAGCTACTCTTGGTTAATAGAAAGGCTTGTAAGAGTATTCTTAGAATCCAATTACGGGACTCCGTTTACAATTAGCTAGCTGTTGCTCAACAAAGGGCAAATAAAGAAGAGCTTAAGAGCTCATGGCAGTAGCGATATAATTTAACTCTTTCCTAAAGACCTTCATGATGCTGCAAATTTTGCTCAGGTGACATTTTGTCAGCCCCACTTGGGGTGGCCACCCTTGTATGTTTCTTTCATTTCAGATCCATTTTCCTTCTCCCTTTATATTGATATAAACTCACCCTGCTGTAACAACAACAAAAACTTTTCAGTGTCTCCAGGCCCAATGATTTGATCACTTGTTTCTAAATTATACTTAGAACACATCTCAAGTGTCACAAACTTTCTCCAGTTATTCCAGTCCTCACTAGCCTCTCCTTTGGACTGAGTGAGTTAGCATCATTGCTAACTACTGCATTTGTAGCTTGCATCTCTTATTCTTCTGTATTTCCTTTAGCATCAGAAATGCTCAATAAGTAATTATTGATCAAGTAAATTCTGACACAAATATTTAGAGTATGCTGAAGAGAATGGACTTATTGACTAACCACAGAAATTACTTGTAAGAAAAGCATGAAAAATAGCAATTCTTTTTTTTTTTTTTTTTTTTTTTTTTTTTGCTAGGCAGAGTTAGACAGTGAGAGACAGAGACAGAGAGAAAGGTCTTCCTTCCGTTGGTTCACTCCCCTAATGGCTACTACGACCGGTGCTGCGCCGATCCAAAGCCAGGAGCCAGGTACTTCCTCCCGGTCTTCCATGCAGGTGCAGGGCCCAAGCTCTTGGGCCATCCTCCACTGCCTTCCCAGGCCACAGCAGAGAGCTGGACTGGAAGAGGAGCAACTGGGACTTGTACCCGGCTCCTCAACCGGGACTAGAACCCGGAGTGCCAGTGCCACAGGTGGAGGATTAGCCAAGTGAGCCATGGTGCCAGCCCAATAGCAATTCTTTTAATTTAACTTAACTTTTGTTGAATTGAATGGGAATTTGCTTTTGATGAGAAAGCACAAGAATGATTTTTTTATAAGTCTTGGTAAACTCCAGCATGCTTCTTTTAAGTCTTTACCAGATTTTGGGGCCAGCACTGTGGCATAGCAAGTAAAGTCACTGCTTGTGATTGCCAACATCCCATATGGGCACTGCCCATATGGGATTCATATGGTTCATGCCCCTGCCACTCCACTTCTGATCCAGGATGGCCTGGGAAAAGCCTGGAAGATGACCCAGGTGCTTGGGCTCCTGTAACCCATGTGGGAGACCTGGATGAAACTCATGGCTGTGGCTTAGGCCTGGTCTATCCTTGGCCATGGCAACCATCTGGGGGAGTGAACCAGTGAATAGATTTCTTTCTTTAACTCTGACTTTCAACTAAATAAATAAATCTTTAAACAAAGTATTTTCCAGGTTTTATCTATTTTAGGGCATTTACTGTAGCATAAGCTCCTGCCTTTCCTATTCAAAAGACATTATTTCATTATTTAATGAATACTGATTGTTTTTAAAGAAAATAATTCTTGCAGTGCATCCACTAGATGGCAGTGATTGTTAGACAAAGGAGGAGAGAACCTAAATTAACATTTTTTGGGGGGGACCTGTGTATATCCATTGAGCTATATCAGTCAACAGGCCTTGGCAACAGATCCTTAATTTCTATAAAATTATTCACATTAGCTTTCCAGAGATTTAAGAAGTGATTGCAAAACACCCTGAAGTATACCAGCTCGGTATTTTTCCACTACCCCATCTAACCCTAGACTGACCTTGTATTGTCCCCGCCCCCTATGATTTTCTTAAACTGTAAACAGTGTCCTGATCTAACAAGGAAATTAAACTACAGTGAGCAAAAATACATTATTCAGAGAAGTGGAGAAATCATCCAAGGCTCATTTATGTGAAACCCGCACTTTAAAATTTGTGTAAGGATTGCGAGTTTTTAAAACACTGGTATGCAATACAGTTTACCTACAAGTGTGTAAGGGCTCTCTGAGCATTGGTGAAGAGTGACTCATGTGGGTCAGAAATTTCACTGGAAATGCCTTGGGAATGTCTGAGATGATGGCAAACTCTCTTAGGAAAAAGCCTTTAGTACCACTTACAAACAAAATATGTGTTATTGCACTCATTCACTTTCTGAAGTAGTCAGACACATGAACTTGTGTTTGTGCACCTTGATTGGCCTAGCTAGCATCCCTCCACCTGGTCATGGATATTTGCTTTTCTGTGACAGTTTTCACGAGTGGATCATTTTATAGAATTGCTTATATGAGAACCAGTGAAAGCTCTACTTACATTCCTAATAAGTAAAGCAAAATAGATGAGACCAATTCAACTGTCCTGGTTCCTATCTCTTCTTTAAAGTTACCTATTTCCACTTTATTACAAATAGAACTTGAGAGGGATACAACCCAGTTCATTTATGGTATTTAGATTTAGAATTTAGAACTTATACGCTATGGTAAAAAAAAGCTACTGAATAGATATTAATGCTTATGGGTTGATTTCCAGCTTTGATTGTCACCTTCAGTATTAATTAAGTATATACGGCTTAGTTAATTGAACATGAGACTCAAGAAATATGAAATTAAAAATTTTAAAGTTAAGAATATCTGACATAATTACTGAACTCTCCTCCTTAGCCAAATTTAACATTATGAGGACAAATTAGCATCTACATCTGTGAACCAAGGCTTCTTCCTGGCCAACTGTTGAGCAATAAACAAAGATTGAAGTGGCTGGGGAGCAAAGAGATAATTCCAAAGGGCAGCACATGTGCCTTAGCACTCTTAGCTGTCAAGGATTTTTAATGGCTATGTAGACATGAAAGCCTAGGTCTCTGGATTTGGCTTTCCAATTTCCTCTCCATTCCTTACCTTAAAAACCATCACTTGATTATATTTATATTTTGTGCAATTGATAGTTAATTTTCATCTGATCAATGTAAAATATTCTTTAATTTCCCACCAAATCTGTGATTTAATGCCTAGTAAGATAAACAAAAGGGTGATTGCAATTATCACTGCACTTGTATCTCTGAGAGTACTTCAAAAATCTGTGAAGAAATGGAATAAAATCAAATTTTTTGTTGCAAAAAATTTTTGAAATACAGGTATAATTTTTCAATAATGTGCATTTCAATGAAGTTTTTGAGGTCTCTATGTATGTATGATTTAAAAAATATTTTTACACTAAATAACCTTTAAATCCATTTTCCTTAACCATTTTGAAGTACCCTTGAAGATCTAACAGTGACAACTGACTGTTGCCTTTGGCAAAAACTCTTGGTTTAGCTAAGGATTAACCAAAGGAAAAGACATTGAGTGAAAATTAACTTTCTTTTATTTTTATTTATTTGAGAGACAGAGTTACAGAGGGAGGGAGGGAGAGACAGAGAGAAAGGTCTTCCATCCATTAGTTCACTTCCCAAATGGTCATATTGGCTGGAGCTGTGCTGATCTGAAGCCAGGAGCCAGGAGCTTCTTCTGGGTCTCCCACGTGGGTGCATGGGCCAAGGACTTGGACCATCTTCTACTGCTTTCCCAGGCAATAGCAGAGAGCCGGATCTGGAGAGGAGCAGCTGGGACTCGAACCGATGCCCATATGGGATGCCGCGCCACAGGCAGAGGCTTAGCCTACTGTGCAGCAATGCAGCTTTCAATAAGTATTTACTTCATGCCTGAAACTACAAAAATATAATAAAAATAATTCATTTAAATAAATGGTAGGCAATGGGCTCAAAGTTTTTGCAAGATTTCTGCCTTTGTCCTAAAGACTTTTTGACACCATTAGAACTAATCTCACTCTTAGCCAGTTGGTACTGCTTCTGTATGTCTTGAAAGAGTGTGTTTTACAATCATGCTATTTGCTCACACTGCCCATTCTAAATGAGTATTACCAACATTCCGCAAAGTAGCTGATACTTTTTGGGTGCTAAATAGAAGAATGAAAGTGCTATTGGTTCTTGAATGGACATTAAGCCTTTTATTTATATTTTGATTTTTCTTACAGTTCAGTTAGGTTTTGCTTTCCTATTTTTTTTTTTTATTTTTTGGGAACAAATTTTATCTTGTCAATCAAATCTTCCATAATTGAAAATGAATCTTGATGTGAATGGAATGGGAGAGGGAGCGGGAGATGGGAGGGGTGTGAGTAGGAGGGAAATTATGGGGGGGGGGTTAGCCATTGTAATCCATAAACTGTACTTTGGGAATTTATATTTACTAAATAAAAAAAGGAAAAAAAATAAACAAAATAAAAAAAAAATCTTCCTGGATGTGCTGAAGCTCAATTTAAAACTCTTGTAAGAATGGTTCTTTGGGTGATTCTGTTTGATTTTATTTCTTGACTACCTGGGAAGATGATCATATCTTTTACTAGATTGCCTGGGAGTATGGTGCCTGCCTGATTGGTAGCTTCCAAGCCCAGACACTTCTGAGAAGGAAAGGGTATTTCCATAATAATTGTACTGGTTAACAGGGATAAGTTGGAAGTGTTTCAGGTAAATCTGGATATATATGATCCCCCTACCTTTTTTTTTTTTTTTTTTTGACAGGCAGAGTTAGACAGTGAGAGAGAGAGAGACAGAGAGAAAGGTCTTCCTTCCATTGGTACACCCCCAAATGGCCACTACGGCTGGCGCTGCGCTGATCCGAAGCCAGGAGCCAGGTGCCTCCTCCTCGTCTCCCATGCGGGTGCAGGGCCCAAGCACTTGGGCCATCCTCCACTGCACTCCCGGGCCACAGCAGAGAGCTAGACTGGAAGAGGAGCAACCGGGACAGGATCCGGCGCCCCAATCGGGACTAGAACCCGGGGTGCCGGTGCCACAGTCAAAGGATTAGCCTAGTAAGCCGCGGCTCCTGCCGATCCCCCTACTTAACAGTCTACTTCTTGCCTGTTTTGCAACTATTTGGAAGGTAGATAAATTTATAACCAGTTCTAAAATAGATGAAGATCTCAGGGCAGGCTTTCTGATTTTTCTTGCAGGCTCATCAGAAATTCTCAGCACTATGCATAACTGATTTTCTCCTCATTTTTAGTGAATTAATTGAGGTATAATTGACATACAAAACTGCACATGTTTAAAGCATCTGCTTTGGTAAGGTTTGACACATGTATACACCTGCGAAACTATTAGCATGATCAAGTTAATGAACATATCTATCACTCTCAAAAGTAAACCCTCATCTTTTCCCCAACATTCAGGCAAACACTGATCTACTTTCTGTCACTGTAGTTGATTTTGTGTTGCATTATATTTTTCTTTGTCTGACTCTTTTTTTTTTTTTTTTTTTTGACAGGCAGAGTGGACAGTGAGAGAGAGAGACAGAGAGAAAGGTCTTCCTTTGCCGTTGGTTCACCCTCCAATGGCCGCCGCGGCCGGCGCGCTGCGGCCGGCGCACCGCGCTGATCCGATGGCAGGAGCCAGGAGCCAGGTGCTTTTCCTGGTCTCCCATGGGGTGCAGGGCCCAAGCACCTGGGCCATCCTCCACTGCACTCCCTGGCCACAGCAGAGGGCTGGCCTGGAAGAGGGGCAACCGGGACAGAATCCGGCGCCCCGACCGGGACTAGAACCCGGTGTGCCGGCGCCGCTAGGCGGAGGATTAGCCTAGTGAGCCGCGGCGCCGGCCCTGTCTGACTCTTGAGGAGTCTCCCATGTTGTTGCTTGCATCAATAGTTCATTGCTTTTGTTGTTGTTATTGAGTAGTATTCCACTTATAGATATTTCACAATTTATTTACCTATTCATCTGTTGATGGCCATCTGCTCAGACCATTTGTGTATACATCCTTATATTATAATGTTGTCAGTTCTTTTGGATACCTAGGAATGAATGACAGGATTTTTGGTAGAATTTTTTTTGTCAAATTTAAAGAATCTGCCAAACTGTCTTCCAAGTAGTTGTGACAGTTTCTATTCCTCCAGAAGTCTATATGACATGTGAGAATTAAAGTTACTCCATATTCTTGCTTACATGTGGTGCAGTTGTCTTTTTAACGATCTTAGGTATTGTAGTAATCCATAGTGATTTAAATTTGTGGTTTTAAGTTGCATTTCCCTAACAAGTGACATTGAACTTCTTTTTGTGTTCTTGTTTGTCATCCACATAGCATTTTTGGTGAAGTGTCTGAACTTTCCGTTCTTTTGTTAAATTTTTGTTTTCTAATTATTGATTTTTGAGAATTTTAAAATAGGTATTAGGAACACAATTCTTTAATCAGACATGTGATATGTAAATATTGCTCTCAGATTGTGGCCTATATTTTGAGAGCAGAATTTTTAGATTTTGATGTTCAATGTGTCATTTTTTCTTGTGTTAATCATACATTATTTTATCAAAGAAATATTTCTATAACCTGGAGTGAATAATTGACTTTTTGCCAAGATTGACCATGGTGTATTTGAATGAAATAAAAATAAATAACAGGGGCCAGCACTGTGGCGCAGCGGGTAAATCCGCTGCCTGTAGTGCCGGCATTCCATCTGGGTGCTGGTTTGAGTCCCTGTTGCTTCACTTTTGATCCAGCTTTCTGGTATGGCTTGGGAAAGCAGTAGAAGGGGGTCCAAGTCCTTGGGTCCCTGCACCTGCATGGGGGACCTGGAAAAAGCTCCTGGCTTCAGATCGACCTACCTCTGGCCGTTGCGGCCATTTGGGGAATGAATCAGCAGATGGAAGGCTTCTCTCTCTCTCTCTGACTCTGCCTCTGTAACTCTACCTTTCAAATAAATAAATAAATAAATAAATAAAATCTTAAAAAAAATAGAAAATTGGGACATCTAATCACCTTAGCCTGTATCATACACATTATTTTATTCTGGTATCAATTGAACTTCTGGAAGGTTTATATGAGTTAGTATGACTGTGATTTCATTTTTCAGTATGTAACATGATTTGTACCCATTTGAAACACAAACTGGATTAGGCTCCTTAATGAAATGTGTGATCATGAATGGCTGCTATATTTTGAAAGCAAAACAAATCAGATTAGCTTAGTGACAGCTTTCTTCCAGTCCCATTAATAATTTCTTTGACACCCGGATGGATTCTAAGTCAGCATCTCTGATCCTTGAATTCATCTACCACTCATATGTCCTTAGTTAAGATAAACATTATCTTTTACTGAATTATTGGAACACTTCTCTAATTTCTCTGTCTTCTTATGGAACCTCCAACCTGTTGTCTGCTCAGATGCTAGCATTGTCTTTCTAAGCTACAAATGTGATCATCCTAGTTTATAATTCTCCCATGGATTCTCCTCTTTTTTTTTTCTTTTTCAAAAGAAAGTCTAATCTTAATGCTGACCACAATTCCAACGACCATGCTTCTCAGTTTAAGCCATTATTGTTCCAAAGTGTTTATTAAAACCAGCTCTTATTTTATTCTCGAAGTGTCCAGGCTTGCTTGACCCTTGATCCTTTTTAGAATTGCTCTACTTGTGAGCGCCCCCTCTTTTGGGCTCCAGTTCTACCGCATTCCTTTCAGTTCCCTTTATTCATGAGGCATCGCTCAGCAGTGGACATTTGGGCACTCTGCTCTTCCCTGCTGCAGCACTGCCTCTGGTGGCTGGCTGGTTTGCATTCTTCCAGTTCATCTGTCTGATGCCAGCCTGCACTGAACTTGTTCTGTAAAGTATTTCCTGATATCTTCATGTGTCTATATTTGCTTGTTCATTGTGTATCCAAATAAACTGTAAGCTCTTTGAGGGCTAGGAAATAGTATTTCCCCTTCTCTAATATGTTAATAGCTGTAAACAGTATCTGTCAAATATTTACTAATCATATCCTCTAAATATTAAGACTTTGAAGCAACAAAATACACAGATTCGGATTTAGGAACATAGTGATGCTTTCCACCTTACCCTCCCTTCCTCCCAAGCTCCCACCCTTCTTCCACTTCCCTCTCCTATTCCCATTCTTATTTTTCACGAAAATCTATTTCCAGTTAACTTTATACTCATAACATTAACCCTACACAAAGAGTTCAACAAATAGTATGAAGAAAAAAAAAAAAAAACTTCCTCAACAGTGGAGACAAGGCCTGTACAAAATCATCATCTCAAAGTGTTAATTTCACTCCTATAGATTACCTTTTAGGTACTCTATTAGTTACCACAGTTCAGGGAAAACATATGGTGTTTGTCTTTTTGGGACTGGCTTATTTCACTAAGTATAATGGTTTCCAGTTGCATCTATTTTTTGGCAAACAACAGGATTTCATTTTCTTTTAGTGCTATGTAGTACTCCATGGTGTATATATCCCATAATTTTTTCTTCCTCTTTGGTTGATGGACATTTGGGTTGATTCCGTATCTTAGCTATTGTGAATTGAGCTGCAATAAACCTGGGGGTACAGATCACTCTTTCATGTGCTGATTTATTTTCATTTGGGTAAATTCCCAGGAGTGGGATTGCTGGGTCGTATGGTAGGTCTATATTCAGATTTCTGAGCTATCTTTCATAGCGGATGCACCAGTTTACATTCTCACCAACAGTGGATTAGGGTACTTTCCCCCCATATCCTCGCCAGCATTTGTTGTTGGTTGATTTCTATATGAGAGCCATTTTAAGTGGGGTGACATAATCATAACTTCTTTAACAAAGTTGAAGCTACTCATTGCACATGATCCAATTGCTAGACTTAAAGCTCCTTTGGACTGGTTTGTATGACTTGAAGAGTTTGGTGGAGTATTCGGAAGCCGTAGACATCAACGTATTATCCCTGTTTCAGCAGTGTCAGCATCACTTGAGACCTGTTAGAAATGCAGATCTTTGAGCTCTGCCGCAGATCTGTTGAATCAAAAATCTGGAGTGGGGACCCAGATACTTTTGTCTTTGCAAACCATCCAGGTGAGTCTGAAACATTTGAAGTAGGGGCATTACTGTGTTAGAGGAATCATCTCCATTCTAGAATCCTAGTACAGCTAACTTTATAATAGGAATAACATGAAATACCAATTAATGAAAACTCACCTCTCCAGTGACGTTTTGTGTGTCTAGTATTTTTTTTTTCATTGCCAGAAAATTTGGCAGGGATGGAGAGGAGCTGAAGGGGGCAGATTAAAATCTCTCAACTAGTGAATAAATTAAAATTCCCCTCTCCTTGTTGCACTTGCAGCCAGAAAAAAAAGAAAAAGGAAAAAAAAAAGGAAAAAAGAAGGGAAAAAAAAAAAGAAAACATTTCCGCAAAGCTTGAGGGGACAGGATCCTCCTTTGAATGGAATGCGGAGTATGCTCTGGCCACAGGGTTAGAGAAAGCTCTCAGTCAACATATGCTGTGAATTGTGAGTACTAATTTTCTCCATGCTTGTGTTTCATTTTTGAGGCTTTCTCATTTATAACTGGGTCTGCCTTACAGGTGTCCTGTGTCCCAGAGAATAGAGACCAAAGGACTTTCAGGAAGTCCCTTCTCAGGATTTCAGTAACGTGCAGGTAAGGTATGGAGTACTCCTTTGGTGTTGCCTTTTTTTTTTAAATGAATGAGGCATCTAGGTTTTTCAAGGGAAGATATTACATTGAATCAACAACAACAACAACAATTTATTGCAGAGCAGGTTGGTTGTGATGAACCAAAGAGATTCAGCTTTGCCTCACTTTACCGGTATTTTTTAACTGGTGATTGCTAACGTGTACTGCACAGAGCAATTCGCTTAACTTCTGCCCTGGTCAAGGGGCTGATGCATGATAGAAACTCCTCAGAGACAGCAGGAGACTGCTGAGAAAGCTCAGTGGGTGTCTTGACACAGCCAGATTGCAGGGGAAGAAGAAGCAGATAACTGCCTACAGTATCCCCCCATATCCTGTCTGGGAGAGAGTCTTTTTGGCTCCCCAAACTGGTGTTTCATCTGGAAACCAAGCTTTCCTTCATCTGACCACTTATATTAGGATTCGTGTGAGCAGTCATCTGGGATCCTACTTTACTGACCTGAATACACTTGGTCCAGGCCAACATATGTTACTGTCATCTATTTTATTCCCCGCAAGTCTTGGCATTGCATTTGGGAACTAGAAAAATGCTAGCTTGTTCTAGGAACAAATCTTTATGACTGCTATACACGAGAAACGCATCTGCATGACCGCTTTTCAGGTGGCATCCTTCAAGCTTCAGGCATGTTCTGAGGGTGTACCTGGCAGCTCGTCGTCTCTGACACTAAGCTGGGGGTTCCTGGAGCTTCTTGGGCTGCCCGCATGCCATTTCATTCCCGGATCTGTTGTTATCCTCTCAAAGTGTTCTGTAAACATCAGATCCAAATTCATCCATTATTTGTTTATTTTTGTTTCTGGATTTCACCAATGTAGATGAAATGCAGAGTTAGGACTTTTTAAAAATTTTCTTTTGTAATTAACAAATACAAATTATGTATACATTTATCCTGTACAATATGATGTCGTTACATGTATGCGCACTGTAGAATGGTTAAATCAAGATAATTAACATATGTGTTACTTCACAAATTCTTTTTCGTAATGAGCACACTTAAAGTCTGTCCTGATAATTTTCAAAAATATAATACATTGTTATTAAGTGTAGTCATCATGTTGTACAATAGAACTCTTGGGTTTAATCCTCCTAGCTAACAGAAATTTTTCAGTCTGTGATTAATAGGTTCCTAATCCTTATCTCTTTCAACCAAAGTTATACTCTGCTCCTATGTGCTTAATTTTTAGATTTCACACGTGAAATCATGCAGGATTTGGCTTTCTGTGCCCAGCTTATTTCACTCACCATGGTGTCTTCCATGCTGTGATATTTCATCATAAATAACAAGATTTCTTCCCTTTGTATGGCTAAATAGCATCTCATTATGTATGTGTACCACATTTTCTTTATCCATCCATCTGTTGAGGGACATTGAGGCTGGTTCTATGTGCTGCAATGAGCATGATAGTGAAGATATCTCTTCTACAATACTTATTTCCTTTATTCAGACAGAGGAGTATACCCAGAGGTAGGATTGCTGGATCATACAGTAGTTCTATTTTTATTTTTTGAAGAACTTCCACACTGTTTTCCATAATGACTGTACTAATTTACATCCCCATCAACAATGTGCCAGGTTTTCTTTTTCTCCACATCCTTGGCAACACTTCTGTTTTTTATAATTTTGATAATAGCCAAACAACTGGAATCAGATGATATCTCATTGGGGCTTTAATTTGTGCTTTTTTTTCCTGTATTTTCAAAATTTTTAAAATTTGGGGCTGGTGCTGTAGCATAGCAAGTAAAGCCACTTCCTGCAGTGCTGGCATCCCACATGGGTGCTGGTTTGAGCCCTGGCTGCTGCATTTTCTATCCAGCTCTCTGCTATGGCCTGGGAAAGCAGTAGAAGATGGTCCAAGTCCTTGGGTTCCTGCACCCATGTGGGAGACCCAGAAAAGGTTCCTGGCTCTTGGCTTTGGATAGGCATAGCTCTGGCCATTGTGGCCATCTGGGGAGTGAACCAGAGGATGGAAGACCCTTCTCTCTCTGCCTCTCCCTCTCTGTAACTCTTTCAATTGAATAAATAAATCTTAAAATATTATTTAAAAATGCCACCTGCTTTTACCTAGCCAGCTCTCCTTCCAGCCCAGTTAGGTAATGGAAGTGAACAGGGTACATTCCCTAATGAGGTTTACACCCCCCTTATGATGTACCTCATATGAAGAGATAGATAGGCCTGGGCCTCATAACCGGCAAGGCCTTAAAGCCCACCTGATTATTATCAGGCCCCTTCTGTCAGTTTCTATTGGCCTCTAATCAGAAAACTTAGTCATGGTTTAGACACCAGCTTTCTTAGCTCCTCTCATAAGGACTCTGTCCTTTATTCTAGACCCTGTCTAGCCCACTTGGGGCCTCATTCCTTCGTAATTATAGCCTCTACTCTTTTTTAAAAATTAAAAAAAATTTTAAACTTTTATTTAATAAATATAAATGTTGAAAGTATAACTTTTGGGTTATAGTGGTTTTCCCCCCATACCATCCTTCCCACCTGCAAATCATCCCATGTCCCAGGCCCTCTCCTATCCCATTCTTATCAAGATTCATTTTCAATTATCTTTATATACAGAAGATCAACAGTATATACTAAGTAAAGATTTCAACAGATTGCACCCACAGACACACAGAGTATAAAGTACTTTTTTTTTTTTTGACAGGCAGAGTGGACAGTGAGAGAGAGAGAGGCAGAGAGTAAGGTCTTCCTTTACCATTGGTACACCCCCCCAAATGGTGGCTATGGCCTGCGTGTTGCAGCCGGCGCACTGTGCCGATCTGAAGTCAGGAGCCAGGTGCTTCCTCCTGGTCTCCCACGCAGGTGAAGGGCCCAAGGACCTGGGCCATCCTCCACTGCATCCCGGTCACAGCAGAAAGCTGGCCTGGAAGAGGGGCAACCGGGACAGAATCCGGCGCCCCAACCGGGACTAGAACCCCGGGGTGCCGGTGCCGCAGGTGGAGGATTAGCCAAGTGAGTCCTGGCGCCGGCCAAAGTACTGTTTGAAGATAGGTTTTACCATTAATTTGCATAGTACAACACATTCAGGACAGAGATCCTTCATGGGGAGTAAGTGCACAGTGACTCCCGTTGTTGATTTAACAATTGACACTCTTATTTATGACGTCAGTAATCACCCGAGGCTCTTGTCATGAGCTGCCAAGGCTATGGAAGCCTCTTGAGTTCACAAACTCCGACCTTATTTAGACAAGGCCATAATCAAAGTGGAAGTTCTCTCCACCCTTCAGAGAAAGGTACCTCCTTCTTTGATGGCCCATTCTTTCCGCTGGGATCTCACTCACAGAGATCTTTCATTTAGGTCATTTTTTTTCCAGAGTGTCTTGGCTTTCCATGCCTGAAATACTGTCATGGGCTTTTTAGCCAGATCCGAATGCCTTAAGGGCTGTTTCTGAGGCCAGAGTGCTGTTTAGAGCATTTGCCATTCTATGAGGCTGCTGTGTATCCTGCTTCCCATGTTGGCTCATTCTCTCCTTTTTAATTCTATCAGTTAGTATTAGCAGACACTGGTTTTGTTTATGTGATCCCTTTGACACTTAATCCTATCTTTATGATCAGTTATGAAATTATACTGATCACTTTAACTAGTAACATTCATAGCCTCTACTCTTACATCAATGGCTCTACTCCTGACCCGTGTGTATTGATGTATTAATGTAGTATGGTTGATCAGAATTTTCCTAGAAAAGCCCCTTTACCCACAAGAGACCAGCAGCCTTTCTCTCAGTCTTGGTTGAGATCAGCTTCAAACCACATCTATCTAACAGCTTTCACTAGGGTCCAGTGACCCACTCATTTCCTGTTCTCTATGAAATCCTCTCATTACTTGGTTAATGCCACTCCTAGGACCATTGGCTGCTATTCTCACCTTGACTGTTATACTACCTTGTTTATTTAAGTTTTTATAGGAGATGATAACAGAATGAATCACCAGCCAGGCTGTCAACCAAATGCTGTTGCAGGGATATACTTGAATCTCCCCACCCAGGAGATTGTGGCTTGAGATATTGCCCCATGTCAGTGGAGAGTGACTTGTCACTTATGTCAACAGGAAGCAGCTGTAGAAGATAGACCGTCGGCCCTTCCACGCCCCCTGGACTTTTGGGGCCAATATAATCCCAGACAACACCTGCTTTATAAAAATATAAGGAGGGAATGTTATTAAAATGGTCCTGTCTTTTCTGGGATGCGATTTGTGTCCTGGACACCATCCTAGGCTCTAGCCCCTACTGCCATTGCTGGAAGCCAGGTGTCCAGATGGGCCAACCACAGGCATCAGCTCTACACCCCCACCCTAGTAGGACTTGCTGCTCCTACTTCCCTGCCCCTGGCAAAGGTATAACAGGACCTGCTTCTTTTTCCTTTTTTTTATTTGACAAGTAGAGTTATAGACAGTAAGAGAGAGAGACAGAGAGAAAGGTCTTCCTTCTGTTGGTTCACTCCCCAAATGGCTGCTACGGCCGGTGGTATGCCAATCCGAAGCCAGGAGTCAGGTGCTTCTCCTGGTCTCCCATGTGGGTGCAGGAGCCCAAACACTTGGGCCATGCTCCACTGTCCTCCTGGGCCACAGCAGAGAGCTGTACTGGAATAGGAGCAACCGGGACTAGAACCTGGCACCCTATGGGATGCCGACGCCACAGGTGGAAGATTAACCAAGTGAACCATGGTGCTGGCCCAGGACCTGTTTCTAATACATGTGCTCTCTCTCTTGATATCTCTCTCTCTTGAGTCCCTCCTTCACCTCTTCCCTCTAGCCTGTCAGATTTCCCCCATCAATAAACCCTTTCCCTTAAAAAATTCATATAAATGGGACAAATTTCATATGTTTAATATACAAATTTAAGAACATACTGCTACTTCCTACCCTACCCTCCTCTGCTTCCACCCTCCCACCTCCTTCCTAATTTTTCTTTTGAATTTTGCAATGACATACATTCAGCGTAATTTATAATCACAGACTTAACTCTTCACTAAATAAAGAACTCAACAGCTAGTAAGTAGAAAATGATTAGTGATGTTGGCCATTTCTTTGTATTCTTTTGAGAAATGTCTTTTCAAGTCTTTGCTCATTATTAAATTTTGTGCCTTTTTTTGCTATTGAGTTCATTAAATATTTTGGATACTAACCCTCTATCAGATGTATGGCTTATAAATGTTTTATTCCATTCCAATGGTTGTCCCTTCTATGTTATATGTATATATATATATATATATATTGATATTTGAAATATTTAAGTATCATAATTTATTATTACTGTAGCTTTTGACCCATTGCCAAGGTAATATCATATATAATAAAGACACCTATATGGTGTGTAAGTAGGAATGTGCAAATCATGAAGGTAAGGTAGACTTCAGGATTCAGTGCCTAACAGAATTGATTTCAGAGAATTATGGAAGGTCAAATCTGTGAGTGTCCTTTGAAGTAATTTAAGCCAACCCCCTCACTTTACAGCTGAAGGAATTGAGACTCAGGATGTTACAATTAATCATGTTCATGATCCTTTTAGCAGAAGGAATGGTTGTAGAAGTCAGGATTTCTGAATTTCAATTTAGTTTTCCCTGTGCCTCATTCTTGAAAGCATTAGAACTGAGAAAAACAAGGGCTAAAACATTTTTTTCTTGAGTGCTTTTATGTGGCTTTCTGGTGATGAAGCTGAGAAGTATAACACTTAGAGAGGGATTTTACTTGGGGCTGGCATTGTGGCATAGTGGGTTAAGCTACCACCTGTGATGCTAGCTGGGTGCTAGTTTAAGTCCCAGATGCTCCACTTCCTATCCAGCTCCCTTCTAATGTGCCTGGAAAAGCAGTGGAAGATGGCCCAAGTACTTTGACTGCTGCCACCCAAGTGGGAGACCCAGAAGCAGTCCCTGTCTTTGGCCTGGCCCAAGCCAGGCCATTGCAGCCATTTGAAGCATGAACCAGCAGATGGAATATCTCCCTATCTCTCTTTCTCTGTCTCTCTGTCTCTCTGTCTCTCTCTCTCTCTCTCTGTGTATGTGTGTCCCTCTCTGTAATTCTCTTTCAAATAAATCTTCAGATGAAAAGGATTTTACTCAACTGCCTTCTATTTTATTACCTCTCTCTAATACCCATCCACACTAAGATGTTCTTTGTGTTACCAGTGTAATACTTTGACTTTTATGCATAACTAAAATGAAGACTACCTTTGGGTTTAGGATCGGCTTTTTCCTCCATCAGTTAATGGAGTTGAGGCAGATAAATGAGCTTAAATTAACTAGCAAAGTTTCTGTGAAGTGCGGGATGACTTCCCAGATGCCAAGAAAATATGATTTTTTTGTTCTTGGTTGGTGACCGTGTGTGTTTACTTGTGCACAGCACGTGCTGCATGGAGAGACTCAGACTGGATACACCAAACATTAGAAAGACTCATTAGTGGCAGTGATGCTTTGTTTTTGAGGCAAAAACCCAACATAGTGGCAGCCAAATGAGGTAAACGACAGCCTGCATAGGGCTCTAGAGGGCAGTGCTAACTTACAAGTCAGCTGACATGCTCCGTGTTGAAGGCTAAATGAAATAAACCCTACTGAGTTTCTTGAATATCCACTTTCTTGACATGCAAGATATGCAAGGATAAGTCATTATGTTTTGGGTTGGTGCTTTCTTTGAACCTGGATGCCCTGGACTCAATTTTTGGGTTGCAAATCTTTGTGGTACAGAGAAAAGTCCACTAGACAGAGTATTAGTAGATCTGGGATACAGTCGTAGGTGTGCCACTAATTGTGAACTCTTGGGTCTGTGACTTCATTTTTTTTCATTTGAAAAATTACATGGTTTTAAGATTTATTCTCTAAAATCTATGAACCAGCTGGTTCATCTTTTCTTCCTTTGTTTGCTAGGGCCTGCTCATTTTACCCAAAGGGCTAATCATAGGTTTGCTTAGTTTTGACTTCTAAAGAGGTACATCCAGATGTTCTTCCTGTAGATAAATCTCCCTCTTATGCATGGACTACAATGTCAAGTTTCTTTGCCAGAATTGTTTTCTCCCAGGATCAGGGTTCCAATGTAACCAATATTGTCTACTAAGTCTTGCCAAAATAGCTTAATAGCAGAAATGCTTGGTGATGGTGTTTGCGACTGGTTGGAAAAATCAGTAACTCATGACCTTGGTTTATTGACTCTTATTATGGGTTGAAATGTGCCCCTCTCCCCAGTTGCCATGTTGAAGCTCTAGTCCCCAGTACCTTGCAATGTGACATTATTTGAAAATGGAATTATTGAATATGCAATAAGCTAGGGTGAAATCACACAGGAGTGGGGCAAGTTTAATTACAGGTGATGTCTTTATACTAAGGAGAATTTGGATATTGCCTTGTACACAGTGAAAATACAAGGTGAAGAGTGGAGTTATGGTACCACAAGCCAAAAAGCTACTGGAAACTAAGGAAGAAAACAAGTTCTTCCCTAGTACCTTCAGGCGAACATGGCCCAGCTAACAACTCATCTTGTACTTCAAGCCTCCAGAATGGATATAATAAATTTCTGTTTAAGCCACTTTGTTCATGGTATTTTGCTGTAGCAGCCTTGGCAAACTAACACAGCTTACTGGAAATTTGGAAGGCCATTAGATTATATTGAATGTGGTCTTTCAAAGACATTTATGAAAAAAGAATTTTGTCTTACCTCCTACAATGTACTGTACCCTGTCAGGGTCAATATCACTGGATTGATCAAAATAACAAGAAGGGCCAGCGCTGTGGCACAGCAGGTTAAAGCCTTGGCCTGAAGAGCCGGCATCCCATACGGGCGCTGGTTCTAGTCCCGGCTGCCCCTCTTCTGAACCAGCTCTCTGCTGTGGCCTGGGAAAGCAATAAGAAGATGGCCCTACACCCACGTAGGAGACCCAGAAGAAGCTCCTGGCTCCTGCCTTTGGGTGGGTGCAGCTCTGGCCATTGTGGCCATCTGGGGAGTGAAAGACCTGTCTCTGCCTCTCTCTGTAACTCTGTCTTCCAAATAAATAAAATAAATCTTAAAAATAAAAAACAAAATGACAAGATATTTTATGTAACTTAAAACAGTGATAAATAGAGCAAAAAGATTGTACCTATTCAGGGGCAATACAGTTTATCCTTCTAAAATATTTTATAATCCTATTCTCTCCCAACTTAAACTGACCTTTGAAACAAATAAGATGGGATGACAATCCGTTGATACAAAATTATCTTCAATTCTAGATAGTATTCAGAAAGCAGGAATTCTTATTTACAAAAAAAAAAAAAAGAAGGACAACATTTTATTTTAAATTCTTTCTTAACAGAGCAGGTCAGTTCATGTCTCTAACTTTTGATCATAGCAATGACAAGAAGAATTAACTGTGGTCACTTATATTACTAAAACCTATCTTCTACATCTGTCCCCAAGGATACCATCCTCAAATCAAAATATACAGAGAAAACCAGGACAGGTACTGGTGTGAGGAAGTGGGCGGGGAAGGTGTGATTTTTAGGAAAGCCTGCAGGGAAAAGCGTGTTTTGTCAGCATGGGGATCCCAGCTAGAACTGCATTCACACTTCTCAGAAAGTCAGCTTTGGAGGTTCCCTCGTCTCTATTTCCTTTATACCAACAAAGACTGCCCAGAAAAACCCAGGACTTTCAATTACTTTGGAAATTCTTTGGAAATTCTGTGGCTTTGGGTTATGTTATTTGTTTAGTATTGACTGAGGCTCCCTGAAGCAGATATGCTTTTTCTCACTGTCAGTTGAATCCATCTCCGATTTAAGTATCATTTGGGTCTCCACATGCATCAGTGGAAGCCGTTCAACTTGCAGGTAGTTTCAGGAGACTAATACTGGTATGGCAGCAGATTCAAGTTCTGGGCATGAGAATGGTCAGTAGCCTTTTTTTTTTTTTTTTTAGTTCCTCAACTTTGCCATTAATCTTGAGATCTTTTTCAGTGAGATCCTTTATGTTACACAAAGGGAGCAATTGGATAGCATTACCTTTTTTTGATATTAAAGAGAAAACAACTTGTTTCAAAGATATTTCTGCCAAACCATAATCTAATTATCAGAAGGGAGAATAAAGATGAAAGATATTTTCATGCTGTCTTGGTAACCTGAGCACAGTCGTTGCCAGGATTCAGTTTCTTGCTGGCAGTTGGCCACAGGCCTTCCTCATGAGTGCAACTGGAAACAGCACTGGCTTCCCTCAGCACGAGCATGTGAGAGGGCAAGAAAAAGTGAAGTCATAAATCAGTGTCAGTTGTTAAATCAACAACAGCAGTCACTGTGCACTTACTCCCCAAGTAGGACCTCTGTCCCTAATGTGTTGTACCATGAAAATTAATGGTAAAACTTGTCTTCAAACAGTATTTGATACTTTGTGTGCCTGTGTGGGGTGCAAACTGTTGAAATCTTTACTCAGTATATACTAAGTTGATCTTCTGTATATAAAGATAATTAAAAGTGAATCTTAATGAATAATGGCATGGGAGAGGGAGTAGGAGGTGGGACGGGAGTTGGGGTGGGAGGGCGGGTATGGGGGGAAGAACTGCTGTATTCCTAAAGCTGTACCTATGAAATTTGTATTCATTAAATGAAAGCTTTCTAAAAAAAAAGTGAGAGAAGCCAGAGTCTTTTTTGTAACCTAATATTAGAAGTGGCATCTCGTCACCTTTGTCATATTTCATGTGTTGAGATAGGTTATTAGGTTCAGACCACAGAAGGCGGGGCCTGTGCAGTGGCATACAAACCAGGAGGCAGGCATCACTGCAAGTCATTAGGAGGCTCCCCACCATGTGCATAATAGATTTTGTTAGTTAACTGCAGCTTTCTTGAATTATTTCAAATGATATGTCATTACTTCCTGTCTGAAAGGTAGTTTATCCCACAGGATGTTTTAAAAAATACACATTTAATGAACTACTTCCTTTACTGTTTCTTCATACAATGTTAAATAATATTTGTGTTCTATTTTATCATTTTTAAACCATAGGAAGATTAATATTCTCTGAAAACATAGAGGCAGGATTGACATAGTGATTTTACAGGCAAGAGAGCTATCATTGAGAGATAAATGGATTTTTATAATATTGTACAGCTAGCAATATGATTCATGATCATTTTAAATACATAATTTATGAGGATGTTTTGTGAAAAAGTTCTAAATAAGTCTAGGGGGATATGCTTAAATTGTTTCACTTGTCTCCCTTTAAGCCATTTTTCTGTATTAACAGGAAATATACATACATGCACAAAAACTAAGTTGTGTTATTTAGAATCCCTTTGGTCTATCCTGGGGCTCAGAACTGAGTTGCTGTGGAATGGGAAAATCTCTCCCGTGGTGTTTAGGGAATAACCAAGGACATGGATCTGCTGGAGCTTGGTCCACTTGCAAATGACTGGAAAACTTTTATGATACTTTGTTTCTACTGGTATGGTTCTATAGACGCAGAAAGGAATCTTCTCTATTTTTATCTACTTTAGAAACTTAGAGAATAGAGGCTACAGCTTGTAGATGGACAGAAACAAAGAGAGGAAGCAGAGGGGAGGATGAAAAAGATTCAGACTTGGTGGTCAGGTCAGTTGTAAAAACTACGAAAACAGATGGAAGGCAGTGGATTGTGTGACAGTTAGATGGTTTTATATGGATTTTTGACCACCATAATGACTAATTCAGCTGTGCACGAAGAAATTGTCATGTTTATAGTTCACTTGATGGAAAACAGTAGCATATGCCGTGAAAATTGTGAGAAAACATCTGAGCTTTATAGCCTTCTAGAGGTCATAATAAATTTTTTCAATGTTTTTGTAGTATTTTAAGTTTAAATTCTATTTCTATGGAAAATAAAATCAGTTCTGTTACTGTGCATGATCTCAGTTACCTCTTAATGGCTTGTCTTACCCCCAGGCTTCATTAGCTCCTTCCAGCCCTACACCCTGCAGTCTTGTTAACACCTATGTCACTAGATGTCATTAAGTGTCACAGAGACACTTAACAGCTTCTTATTTCAGCAAGGCCACATTCTTAACATTTATTCAAAGTTTGCACAATCTGTATGAGCTTTCCTACCTTTCGTGGCATTACTTAATGGGTATGTAACTCTGCCATCTACCAGGTAATTCTTTAATCCGACTGACTCCTGATGCCTTGAATTAGATATAGGTAAGCATCTCACACATTCTTTAGCCAAGATAAAGATTTTGATTTCCTCTTCTCTTCCCTCAGGCTTCTTAGTCTCAATATAGATTGTTCCCAACCTATGGTGGCTTGATTTAGGATTTTTTGATCTTTTTCTTTTACTACCACAGCCACATAGGTAATGGCCTTTTTAATAACTTCTATACTTACGCATTCAGTGTGTTCTTAAAAATATATTAAGATAGTGGTTTTTTTTTTTTTTTTGTGGGACCAGTGTTTGGTGTAGCAGATAAAAGCTGCCTCTTACAACACTGGCATCCCATATGGGCTCCAATTAGTGTCCTGGCTGTTCCACTTCCCATCCAGCTTCATGCTAATGGCCTGGGAAAAGCAGCAGAGGATGGCCCAAGCATTTGGGCCCTGTAAGAAGCTCCTGACTTTTAACTATGGTCTGGCTCAGCCCTGTACATGTGAGCCACTGGGGAGTGAACCAGTGGATGAATGTTCTCTGTCTCTGTCTTTCCCTCTCTTTCTGTCACTCTCACTTTCAAATAAATAAGTAATTTTTTGGTGTCATTGTGTTATGGTTCAGATCTAACTCCTAAAGACAGATTACCTATTATCTAGAAATAGGGAGTTATGGAAGTCTATTCTTCCATCCTTTCATAGATCATTTGAGTTTAGTTGAGTTTTGCTTTTACTTCTGTAGCACACTTTGCCATTGGTTTTAGTATTAGTTATTTCTTTTTAAAGATTTATTTTATTAATATGAAAGGCAGAGTAACAGAGTGAGGAAGAAACTGAGAGAAAGAGATTTTCTATCTGCTGATTCACTCTCCAAATGGCCTCAATGGCCAGGGCTGGGTCAGGCTAAAACCAAGAGCTTATATATAACTCCATCTTGGTCTCCCATGTGGCAGCGACCCAAGCATATAGGCCATCTTTTGTTGCTTTACCAGGCATACTAGTATGACTGTGTCATAAGTAGCAGCTTAATCTGCCACATCATTAGCGCTTATCAATCACTTTTTTTGCATAGCCTCATATAAACATTAGTTTGCATTTTCTTAGGAATCAAAACAATGGAAAAGAAATTGACTCATCAGAAGCTAAGAAAATTCTTTGGTGTAGGTATCATAAATTCAAAAGTAAAATTTAATGAATGAAGTATAAATATTGAGTAATAATAAAATCTATACTTTATGAATGACTACAAATCAAACATTGTGGTAGGTACTTAACATTTTATTTAATTTAATCCTGAAAATTAATATGACGTAGGTATTAAAGAAGAAATTGAGTTACAGCAATGCATAATAAACTCTCCAGGTCAGTGGTAGCTCAAAGTGCACATTTGGAGCACATGGCCCTCCCTAAATCTTTTTTTTTAAAAACTTTTATTTAATGAATATAAATTTCCAAAGTACAGAATATGGATTACAATGGCTTCCCCCCATAACATCCCTCCCACCCGCAACCCTCCCCTTTCCCACTCCCTCTCCCCTTCCATTCACATCATGATTCATTTTCGATTCTCTTTATATACATCAGTTGAGCATACATTAAGTAAAGATTTCAACAGTTTGCTCCCACACAGAAACATAAAGTGAAAAATACTGTTTGAGTACTAGTTATAGCATTAAATCTCAATGTACAGCACACTAAGGACGAAGATCCTACATGAGGAGTAAGTGCACAGTGACACCTGTTGTTGACTTAACAAATTGACACTCTTGTTTATGGCATCAGTAATCACCCTAGGCTCTTGTCATGAGCTGCCAAGGCTATGGAAGCCCCCTGAGTTCACTGACTCTGATCGTATTTAGACAAGGCCATGGTCAAAGTGGAAGTTCTCTCCTCCCTTCAGAGAAAGGTACCTCCTTCTTTGATGACCCGTTCTTTCCACTGGGATCTCACTAGCGGAGATCTTTCATTTAGTTTTTTTTTTTTTTCCCCAGAGTGTCTTGGCTTTCCATGCCTGAAATACTCTCATGGGCATTTCAGCCGGATCCGCATGCCTTAAGGGCTGATTCTGAGGCCAGAGTGCTGTTTAGGACATCTGCCATTCTATGGGTCTGCTGTGTATCTCACTTCCCATGTTGGATCGTTCTCTCCCTTTTTTATTCTATCAGCTAGTATTTGCAGACACTATTCTTGTTTATGTGATCCCTTTGGTTCTTAGTCCTATCATTATGATCAGTTATGGTGACTTGATCAGCCCTCACCCTGACTGTTGATGAGCAACTTAATATGTTATCCCCTTAGTATTTTTTTTTGTTTGTTCTACTTAATACTTTTGGTTGAATACTGTAATCAATACACAATTATTCTTAAGTGCTGAAACTTAACTGAAAAGTGATCGCTGTTAAATATAAGAGTGGGAATAAGAGAGGGAAGAGATGTGCAATTTGGGACATGCTCAAGCTGACTTACCTCAAACGGTAGACTTAGAAACATACCAGGGGATTCCAATTCAATCCCATCAAGGTAGCATGTATCAATGCCATCTCACTGGGCCCTCCCTAAATCTATATCAGCACTGCTTTTACCTCAGTATTTATTAGCATGATCTAGCCATTCTCAATATCGCCATAATTGGGAAAGTCACACATACCTACTTCTTCCTAGGTAAAATTATAACATTTTCTATGTTGTATAACAAAGGACTTAGAAGCTTATTGGCTTAAAGCTACATCCATTTATTTGTTTGTAGATTCTGTAGGTCAGGAACCCAGTCATAGTTTAGTTAGGTCCTTCGCCTCAAAGTCTCTTAACAAGTCTTCCAAGTATAGGCTGGGGCTGAGGCCTCATTTGAAGAAACTACTGATGTCTTAACCACTAGCTCAATTCTCCACTCTATTAATTGATATTTTAAAAGCATCTTGGTTTACCTAAGAAAATGGAAAATACATTTCCTCTTAAAAATCTATCATTAGATAGATGCACTGCAGTAATAGGTAGTGAGACAGATGTTCTTTTTCCATTTAGATGGAAATTCACTTTTTTTTTGACAGGCAGATTGGACAGTGAGAGAGAGAGAGACAGAGAGAAAGGTCTTCCTTTACCGTTGATTCACCCTCCAATGGCCGCCGTGGCCGGCATGCTGTGGTCGGCGCACCACGCTAATATGAAGCCAGGAGCGAGGTGCTTCTCCTGGTCTCCCATGGGGTGCAGGGCCCAAGCACTTGGACCATCCTCCACTGCACTCCCGGGCCACAGCAGAGAGCTGGCCTGGAAGAGGGGCAACCGGCACAGAATCCGGCACCCCGACCGGGACTAGAACCCGGTGTGCCGGCGCTGTAGACGGAGGATTAGCCAGCCTATTGAGCCGAGGCACCGGCCGAAAATTCATTTGTTTTAAAAAATTCTTGAAAGCCTCACATGCTTTGTAAGGAAAACCAGAAAATAAAGTACAAGAAAAACTAAATTTTAAAATTAAAATTTAAAAATGCAGAAAATAAAATAAAATATTCTTATACTCTAATTCATATAAAGACAACTATAAATGTATAGACCAACTAGGTTGCCTCTCATCCTTTTTTATTCATATATCTTATGATATGTTATTTCATGGCATGGTAACTTTAAAATTATTTATTTATTTATTTGAAAAGAGAGAGAGGTAGAGATAAAGAAGTTTACTCCTTAAATGCCCCCAACAACTGAGGTCAAAGCCAGAAACTGGGCACTCATTCTGGATCTCCCATGTGGGTGGCAGGGACCCTACTACTAGAGCTATTAGCTCCTGTCTCCTAAGATGTGCGTTAGCAGGAAACTGGAATCAGAAGCAAAGATGGGTCTCTAACCGAGGCATTCTGACGTGAGGTGTGGGCGTCCCAAACAGCATCTTAATCACTTGTGTTCTGTCTGGTCTACCTTCAAGTTTTCACTGTCCTTACCCACAGCCTCAACTGAACCGTGCTTTGGTGTGGGAGATCCACATTCCAAGAGCTGAGACACTTAGGGTACGGAGCAGATACACTGAGGAAGAGTTATAAATGGTCACTCACCGGCAATAAACATGACTCATTTAGAAGATGTCACATTGTTCCATAAATTATAGACAAACAGATGTAGTGCATAGTTATCACGCTTTTCCTGTGATGTATTTTGCTCTCTATTAAGCCTGTTTACCATTCATATTTTTTGTGTTTAATGTAAATTATATTTTTCCTTTTCTGGCTTGGATACCCTTTGTTTTGAATTGTAGAGACTATTCTGAATATGACTAATAATGGCCAATGGGTTGTGGGTTCATCTCACACAGTTTTAGGGAACTAAAGTGGCCTAAGACAATAGCAGCAGCTTTGCTCTGTGACTGCTCCTCTTATGGTGCAGTGTCACTTGCAGGGACTTATCATGGGTGTCTAGAGGTCAATACTAACTTTTTTCAAAAGTGGGCAGTCATGAAAGAGCAGGGAGGATGAAAGAATCACGAGTTCAGAAGTTCAGATCAGTTGCAGATTTGGTAGAGCAGCAAATAGCCAAGCCTTTTTCAATCTTTTGTCTTTCTTTAGCAGGGTTGGCTTATGGCATTCCACCAAGTAACAAGGGGACTCAAGGAATGGGGTCTGTTCCAAATTCTGGCATTCTCTATTGGTTGTATACTCTTAAACAACTTGCATAATATCTCTAAGCTTTAATTTTTTGCCTGTTAAATGAGAATACCATAATATTCATAGTTTTTCTGAAGAGTATGTTAGTTTTGTGATAATTCACCAGTAAGCTTAATTTTCATGTGCTTGCTTATATTATTTGCATAAAATACATGTTTATTATAATCTCATTTGTCTTGTTTTGTTTTTGTTGTTTGTGTGTTAGGGGTCTTATAAAAAAATCATTGCCTACACCAACATCTTGAAGTACTTCCTCTCTCTTGTCTTCTAGCAATTGTATAGCACCAGATTTTACATTTAGATCTTTGATTCATCTTGAGTTGATTTTTGGATATGATGAGAGGTAGGGATCTAATTTTATTCTTCTACATATGCATATCCAGTTTTGCCAGCACCATTTATTGAAAAGATTATCCTACCTCTAGTGCATGTTATTGGCACCTTTGTCAAAAATCACTTGCTATATGTATATGGATTAATTTCTGGGCTTTCTATTCTATTCTATTGATCTGTGCATCTGTTTTTATGCTTCTGCACAGCAAAGGAAACAATTTAGAGTAAAGAGACATCTGACAGGATGGGAAATATATTTCCAAACTGTTTGATGAAATATTAATATATAGATTATATAAGGAGCTCAAAAACACAATATGAAAATGACCAATCCAGTTAAGAGATAGACGAGACCCAAACAGACAGTTCTCAAAAGAACAAATACAAATGGCCAACAGATATATGAAAAAAATGCTCAAAATCACTATCCATCAAGGAAATACAAACCAAAACCATGAGATATCACCTCACCACTGTTAGAATGGCTGCTACCCACAACACAGAATGTCACAAATGCTAATAAGGATGTGGAGAAACAGTAACTCTTTTTAAAAAAATTGTTTTATTTATTTATTTTAGAGAAATAGTTACAGACAGATAAAGGGGGAGACCGAGAGAAAGGTCTTCCATCCATTTGTTCACTCCCCAAATGGCTGCAACAGGTGGAGCTGAGCTGATCTGAAGCCAGGGGCCAGGATTTTCTTCTGGGTCTCCCACTCAGGTTCAGGGGCCCAAGCACGTGGGCCATCTTCTACTGCTTTCATAGCAGAGAGCTGTATTGGAAGAGGAGCAGCCAGGACCTGAACTGGTGCCCATATAAGATGCAGGTGCCACGGGTGGAGGCTTAGCTTTCTATGTTGCAGTGTCACCCTGAAAGGGTAACTCTTACACTGTTGGTAGAAAGGTGAATTAGAACAGCCACTATGGAACACAGTATGAAGATTTCTTTAAAAACTAGAATTAGTTCTGCCATATGATCCATCAATCCTACCGCTGGGTATGTGTCCAAAGACATGAAATCATTGTATCAAAGAGATACCTGCTCCATCATGTTTTTCATAGCACTATTCCTAATAGTCAAGATATGGAATCGCTGAAAGTGTCTATCATCAGATAACTGGATAAAGAACATGTACCCCCCCCACACACACAATGGAATACTATTCAGCCATAAAAAGAGTGAAATATTACCATTTGGCCAGCGCTGCGTCTCACTAGGCTAATCCTCCGCCTTGCGGCGCTGGCACACCAGGTTCTAGTCCCGGTTGGGGCACCGGATTCTGTACCGGTTGCCCCTCTTCCAGACCAGCTCTCTGCTGTGGCCAGGGAGTGCAGTGGAGGATGGCCCAAGTGCTTGGGCCCTGCACCCCATGGGAGACCAGGAAAAGCACCTGGCTCCTGGCTCCTGCCGTCGGATCAGCGTGGTGCGCCGGCCGCAGTGCGCCGGCCGCGGCGGCCATTGGAGGGTGAACCAACGGCAAAAAGGAAGACCTTTCTCTCTGTCTCTCTCTCTCTCACTGTCCACTCTGCCTGTCAAAAAAAAAAAAAAAAAGAAATATTACCATTTACAGCGAAATTGATGGAATGTAAGCACATAACATTAAGTGGAATAAGCTGCACACAGGAAGACAAATATTGTGTGTTCTTCATATGTGGTAGCTAAAAAAAAACAGTTCAATATCAACAGAATGGTGATTACTAGAAGCTTGAAGAGGTAGGAGGGAGAGAGACAGTGTGGATGAAAAAATAGGGGAACCTGGGTGTCGTTCCTTATTAGTGAAAATATGCTAATACAATATGTTAATGATAGGAAGCTGGATCTGGTAAGTTTCTTAAATATATTGTTGATAGAGAAAGAGTAGAGTGGCACAACTCATGTATATTATTATCTGGTTCTTTTACCAAGAAACATGTTCAGTTCTGAAGATTATAAAACCACCGATATTATTAGGGGGATAAAAAAGAGATTGAGATAATTGAGCAAAAATATTAATAGAAAAGGCTCACAGAATAGATAAAATAAGGGCAGGCACTTGGTGCAAAGGCAAAGCCGCCACTTTGGACACTGCCTCCCATATCTAAATGGGTGGGTGCATGTCCCTGCTCTGCTTCTGAATCCAGCTTCCTGCTAATGTGCACCTTGGGAGGCAGCAGTGATGACTAAAGTGTTTCAGGTGGCAGACCTGGACTGAGTTCCTGGCTCCTGTCTTTGGCCTGACCCAACCTCAGCTGTTGTGGGTATTTCAGGAGTGAATCATTGCTTGGTCTTTTTGTTGTTTTTTTTTTGTTTTGTTTTGTTTTTGTTTTTGTTTTTTTTTTTCCCTATCTGTGCCTTTTTAAAAAAAGAACAGAAAAAGACATTCCTTTGATTTAATGTCCTTAACCTCTGAGTGTTCATCCATTCAGTTGATAAATAGCTATCACTTGTCAAAATAGCATTTGTGGTTTTATCTAATATTTTGGAATATATGGAGACTGAGGATGTTCTAAATAAACACCTTTGGCCATCACTTGAGATGTAAGACCAATGAACATTTGAAACATCTGCCATAGCTAGATTTCTGCCTCTACTTTGTGGGTGTTTTGTGTTGAGACAATGCTGAGTGTTGGACATTAAAGTGCTGTACTGGGGTTGGTGCTGTGGTGTAGTGGGTAAAGCTGCTGCCTGCAGTGCCGGCATCCCATATGGGCACTGGTTCCAGTCCTGGCTGCTATACTTCTGATGCAGCTCTCTGCTATGGCCTGGAAAAACAGTAGAAGATGGCCCAAGTGCTTGGGCCCTTCCATCTGCATGGGAGACCCGGAAGAAGCTCCTGGCTCCTGGCTTTGGATTGGCCCAGCTCTTGCCGTTGCAGCCATCTGGGGAGTGAACCAGCAGATGGAAGACCTCTCTCTCTCTCTGCCTTTCTGAAGCTCTTCCTTTCAAATAAATAAATAAAACCTTAAAAATGCTGTCTTGTGTGGAAAAACACTTAAAAGATTATGTTGTAATTTCACTGAAGTTGTCCTCAGAGTTCTATTTGATTTGATGCTTTTTGTCAGCTTGTTAATACTAATGTCTCTACCAGACTGAAATAACCTGTCGTTCTCTACAATTTCAGCCAGATTCAACTACAATTAATTCTAAAATGAAAATGGCACATTCAATCAAGGTAAATACATTGGTGGCTTTGCCAACCAGATGGTGTCTGTATAAAGTGAGCACAGAGTTGGCTTTGGGCATGGGTGAATCGCCTTCCTTATCCTTTGACCAAAAGTTGCTCAAGATGGTGTGCTTGATCCTGTCCCAGGTGGATTCCCCTCAACAGGCTCGATGGTAGCAAGGGTGGCAGTGCTGGTTGTGGTTCCCCTGTCCTGTTCCTGGGTGTTTAAATCCCTGTGATCCTCCTGCCAATGGCCACCCGGTTGAGAATCTGTTTCCTAAGAGCAGTACTGGCCTCAGACCTCCCACCCAGCTCTCCCAGCTCTGAGTGTGAACAAATACCCTATTGCTCTATGTTTCCCTCTGCTGTGTACTGTATTGGTCTCATATTTGGTTGAGAAAAATGAGCAAAATTGACCATTTTTATCATTTTGGTTTCAGGTTATACATGGTTTCTTTTTTTTTAACTTTTATTTAATGAATATAAATTTCCAAAGTACGATTTATGGATTACAATGGCTTCCCCCCCATACCGTCCCTCCCACCCACAACCCTCCCCTTTCCCACTCCCTCTCCCCTTCCATTCACATCAAGATTCATTTTCGATTATCTTAATATACAGAAGATCAGCTTAGTATACCTTAAGTAAGGATTTCAACAGTTTGCTCCCACACAGAAACATAAAGTGAAAAATAATAGATGATTTTTTTTAAATGATGATGAAATCAGATCAGACCTATTGTCATGTTTAATCCCAGTGAGAGTCAAGTTGGGAGTTGATAATTTCTTTCTTTTTTTTTTTTTACCTTTTTTTTTAACTTTTATTTAGTAAATATAAATTTCCAAAGTACAGCTTATGGATTACAATGGCCCCCCCCCCATAACTTCCCTCCCACAACCCTTCCAACTCCTGCTCCCTCTCCCATTCCATTCACATCAAGATTCATTTTCAATTATCTTTATGTACAGAAGATCAATTTAGTATATATTAAGTAAAGATTTCAACAGTTTGCACCCACACAGAACATAAAGTGTAAAATACTGTTTGAGTACTAATTATAGCATTAATTCACATTGAACAATACATTAAGGACAGAGACCCTACATGAGGAGTAAGTGCACTGTGACTCCTGTTGTTGACTTAATAAATTGACACTCTTGTTTATAGTGTCAGTAATCTCCCTAGGCTCTAGTCATGAGTTGCCAAGGCTATGGAAGCCTTTTGAGTTCGCCGACTTTGATCTTATTTAGACAAGGTCATAGTCAAAGTGGAAGTTCAGAAGTGTACCTTTAACTTCATAAAGCATGGCCGTCTATGTATTAAATTATGTAAATTACATAAAAGCTACTAAAGCCAATAAGTTAGTTTAGCAAAGTTACAAGACATAGCATCAAAATACAAAACTCATTGTATTTCTATATAGTAACAACAAACTATGAGAAATTAACATTTTAAAAACTATTATTACAACATCAAAAAGTATGAAATTCAGGACTTTTGGTTTCAGCTCTGACAAACAGAGCTTAGAAGTCATTACTTCCATCTTTGCAACTAAAAAAAATTTACATCAAGATTCATTTTCGATTATCTTAATATACAGAAGATCAGCTTAGTATACATTAAGTAAGGATTTCAACAGTTTGCTCCCACACAGAAACATAAAGTGAAAAATAATAGAGGATTTTTTTTAAATGATGATGAAATCAGATCAGACCTATTGTCATGTTTAATCCCAGTGAGAGTCAAGTTGGGAGTTGATAATTTCTTTTTCTTTCTTTTTTTTTTTTTTTACAGAGGATCAGTTTAGTATACATTAAGTAAAGATTTCAACAGTTTGCACCCCCATAGAAACACAAAGTGAAATATATTGTTTGGGTACTCGTTATAGCATTAAATCTCAATACACAGCACATTAAGTACAGAGATCCTACATGAGGAGTAAGTGCACAGTGACTCCTGTTGTTGACTTTACCAATTGACACTCCTGTCTATGGCATCAGTAATCTCCCTATGCTCCAGTCATGAGTTTCCAAGGCTATGGAAGCCCTCTGAGTTCTCCGACTCTTATCTTGTTTAGACAAGGTCATAGTCAAAGTGGAGGTTCTCTCCTCCCTTCAGAGAAAGGTACCTCCTTCTTTGATGACCTGTTCTTTCCACTGGGATCTCACTCGCAGAGATCTTTTGCCAGAGTGTCTTGGCTTTCCATGCCTGAAATACTCTCATGGGCTTTTCAGCCAGATCCGAATGCCTTTAGGGCTGATTCTGAGGCCAGAGTGCTATTTAGGACATCTGCCATTCTATGAGTCTGCTGAGTATCTCACTTCCCATGTTGGATCACTCTCCCCTTTATTTATTCCATCGGTTAGTGTTAGCAGGTACGAGACTTGTTTATGTGCTCCCTTTGACTCTTAGTCCTTTTATTATGATCAATTGTGAACTGAAATTGATCACTTGGAATAGTGAGATGGCATTGGTACATGCCACCTTGATGGGATTGAATTGGAATCCCCTGGTATGTTTTTAACTCTACCATTTGGGGCAAGTCAGCTTGAGCATGTCCCAAATTATACATCTCTTCCCTCTCTTATTCCCACTCTTATGTTTAACATGGATCACATTTCAGTTAATTTTTAACACTTAAGAATAACTGTGTATTAATTACAGAATTAAACCAGTCATATTAAGTAGAACAGACAAAAAAACTACTAAGAGGGATAATGTATTAAGTTGTTCATTAACAGTCAGGGCTATGCTGATCAAGTCACCGTATACATGGTTTCTTAATTTATGCATAAGGAGCCCTTAGATGAGCTACCATGGCTTAGAGTGCTGGGCCACAAACTCAGGGGAAAAATATTTACTTGATGGCCAGCCCCTCTGTGAAGATGTTTCCTTCTGTGTGCATGTATTTCTCAGAGACCTTGCAGAAACAGGAGATAGTCTAAGGAGAGGATTTTGAGTCCCTAGCCTCAGCTATGTTTTTCCTTTATAACCATACATCCACACTCTTGGTTGACATAACCTACATATGCTTTAAATGGACTTAGACCTTCAAATATCTTGAATAAAGAATCTCATTTTATTTATTTTCATATTATGGAATGACATACTACACAGTTAAAAAAATCAAGTAAAAACCATCAAATTAAAAGCAAGTGTCCTGCTCAAAACTTAGAGAGTTACTTACCAGAGGTAAATACTTTTCAACATTTTCTAACATGTCTCCAAAAATGTTTCATGCCTATATACCAAGACATAATTTAGAAGCATGTAACAAAACTAAAAAGCATTATTTGAAAAACACACACACATATACAAATGGGATTAAGCTATTGTGTAACTTGCTCTTGCAAATTAAACAACATCTTGAAGATTACTGCATAGGAGCACATAGAGATCTACCTCATTCTTTTAATGGCTGCATAGTTTTCACAGCAGGGATGTGCAATAATTTATCCACTGAAGGACTGATTGCTATAAGTGTCATAAATTTCCCACTGAACAGAGAGTCCTGTGTTGAAGCTGTTTCTCCAAGGTTAAGGTCCCATTTAAGCTTGCCTCCTTCCTTTATTTTTCTTGGAAAATAAAACTTCAGCAGTACTTATGTTGTTGGAACTGTGAATTTTGGAGATGTTAATGTGAATAACAGTTGTGATGACAACAACAACAAAAGAATTATGACAGCAAAATTTGTGGTGGATAATATTCCAAAGTATTAATCTCTTTCTTGAATATTTCTCCCCTTCAGAGTACCTGACAGCTCCTCCTTCTAGACTGATGTGCAGACAACAGCCACCTGCCTCTGATGTAGCCCATAAAACTAGGAATGTCAGGTCAAGGGGTTCAGAGAGGTTCTTTGAGTTCTGAGAAACTGGGTAATATTTGGGCTAAGGAAGAAGGAAACAGAGGCAAAGGAACGCTCATAAGAGAGGAAAGAATGTGGGGAAAAGCTGGTAAAGAGAGAAACAGAGAAGCATTCTGGGAGCTGAGTGAAAGTGGACTCTGCTCTGTGTGAGCTTCTGTTGCCAGAGATTCCCCGTGGGGTCTAATTCTCTTTCTCCCTTCCCTTCCTTTTCCCTCCTCTAGCTCATGACCTGTGGTAAATCTTCAAAATAAAAGTTGTTGGGGAACTGGGGTAGCCTAAGAAAGCTTGATCCTTTTTTTTTTTCTATTTCACAGATAGAGTTAGACAGTGAGAGAGAGAGAGAGAGAGAGAGAGAGAGAGAAGAGAGAGAAAGGGCTTCTTTCTGTTGGTTCACCCCCCAAATGGCTGCTATGGCCGGTGCTGCGCTGATCTGAAGCCAGGAGCCAGGAGCTTCTTCCTGGCCTCCCATGTGGGTGCAGGGCCCAAGGACTTGGGCCATCCTCCACTGCACTCCCAGGCCACAGCAGAGAGCTGGACTGGAAGAGGGGCAGCTGGGACTAGAACCCGGCGCCCATATGGGATGCTGGCACTGCAGGTGGAGGATTAACCAGTTGAGCCACGGGCTGGCCAAAGCTTGATCCTTTGAACAAGCATCTCTGTGAGCTAGCTCAGGGATGGACCTCCAGGTCTCATGCCCAGCACTGGAGTCAAAGTTCAGAGACTGCAGAAGTGAACAAAGGCCCATTGAGATAGGAAGCTAATGAGGACGGGCAACTCTCTTGATGAATTTTTCTGTAAAATCAAACAGAGAGATGAGGGTTTTGGGTAAATGGAATGAGGTATTATGATATCAGTCAAAACAAAGAGGTTCATGTCTTTGAAGGCTTACCGTGTACAGAAGTTAAATTGAACATTTTGTATGTATCACCTCAATTAATCATCTCAACAATAATCGGAAATTTTACAGATGAGGAGGAGATGGAAGACCACTGGCATTATGAAGGTACTGTCCAAAATTCCACAGCTAGTGAAGCAGAGTCAATATCTGAATTCAGGCAATTTCACTCCTGAGCCTGAATTCTTTCTTTTCTTTTTCTTTCTTTCTTTTTTAAAAATATTTATTTCTTTCAAGGGTAGAGTTACAGAGAGAGAGGGATACACACATACACAGATCTTCCATGCACTGGTTCACTCCTCAAATGGCTGCAACAGTCATGGCTGGACTGGGCGGAAGCTAGGAGCCAGGAGCTTCCTCCACTGCTTTTGTAGGTGCATTAGCAGGGAACTGGATTGCAAGTGGAGCAGCTGGGACTTGAATCAGCACCCATTTAGGATGATGGCATTGCAGGCAGCAGTTTATCCCACTATGCCACAACACCAGCCCCAGGGGCCTGAATTCTTAATCACAGGACCACATCACCCTCCTAGATTAGCAGGGAAAATATCCTCCCCTTGAGGATGAACCAAAGATAGGAGGTCCAAGAAGAAACAGGGCTGAAGAAAATGTGTTGAATTTTCTAGACCATGTGGCCCAAGAATTTTTTGTTTCAGGAAGATAAATAAAGGAAACTACTTTAAAGTCATCCAGGGCAAGCAATGCAACGGGGATGGAAGCAATGTAGGTGGGAGATGAGGGAATAGTGGAGCTTAGAGCAGAGGCATAGCTCTCCTCAAGGGCTGGGAAGTTGGGGAGAGAGAAATTTTGTTTTGAACAGGAAGGTTGCCCTTGGAACCTGGACAAAAAGTATACTTTTCCTTAAAAACTAGAGCCTGAAAGAAGAAACCTTAAGAAAAAAGTCAGACCAAAATGTTCTTCATTATTACACTTTGCATTTAGCTATTTATCTACCTCCTAGACTGGAACATTCCTTCTTTGAAAACTGAGTTGTCTTGCACATACCTGGCCTGCCTGTGATAGCAAAGAGAACCTGAGGTGGGAGTGCTGCTGCTGATCGTTTGTCACTCCAGCCTCCCGGCCTTTTTCTGCCGAGAGCCCCAACTTTCATGTGGGTACCGATCATCACTCCCACCACCACCCTCAGGCCTCAGACAATTATCTCCTTATATTTCTGCGGCCACAGCGATGGGCTCAGCCTTGGATGTGTGAAAGCCGATTCATTGCGTCACAGTTTCACCAGGCTTGCTGCATCACAGACCTTTCTTCACTGAATTTGAACCTGGGAAGATTTAACCTTGGCCGCTGCTATGCATGTGACGACCAGAGGGGACAGGCTGTGTGAAAATGAAGCCTTCACACATGCGCTATCAGAACCGGGTCTGGTAATAAAGCTCTGGTGCTGTTTCATTACTGGATCCCTTTAAACATAACTGATGTGAAAACTACCTTGGAGTTTCCGGTTAGGGAAACAGACACAAATCTTTTTACTTAGCTCATTTGTGAGTGGGTTTTTATGTATTTGCAACCAAAAGAACCTTAATAGATACATAAATGAAGATAATTATTTATTCACTTTGTTAATGAGCAGAAAAAATCAGGGATGAATGCTGAACACTTCTTTTCGGTGAGGCCTTTAAAAGATTCAAAATATGCAGCAATGTGCTAAAAAACTGGTATAAAAATATTGCTAATGATGCCAAATAGTCATCCCCAAAGTTCTTATGAATAAATAACTAATGGGAGACATTGTAGATACTGTGCTGAACTTACGATAAGTCCCCTCACAATAAAATACAGAGAATTCATAGTCTATGAATAGCATTGAGTTATAAGCCACCCTAAAGAATAACTTTCTCCATTCTTAGCTGTAGTACAATATTTGTGGTCTGTGACTTATTCCAAGTGATATAATGGACAATGAGTTTTTGTGATTTTAACATTTTAGGAATATATTATTCTAATTTTATTTCTTCTTTTTTTTTGACAGAAAGAGTTAGTGAGAGACAGAGACAGAGAGAAAGGTCTTCCTTCTGTTGGTTCACTCTCAAATGGCTGCTTCGGCTGGCGCTGCACTGATCTGAAGCCAGGAGCCAGGTGCTTCTTCCTGGTCTCCCACGCAGGTACAGAGCCCAAGCACCTGGACCATCCTCTACTGCCTTCCCGGGCCAAGCAGAGAGCTGGACTGGAAGAGGAGCAATTAGGACTAGAACCCGGCGCCCATATGGGATGCCAGGGCTGTAGATGGAGGATTCACCAAGTGAGCCACGGCCCCGGCCCCTAATTTTATTTTTAATAGTTATTGATAAAGATTCCACTTGCCAAATATAACATAGCCATGTCATAGTGACATTCATTTTTCTAGAATCCAAGTATCCAGAAATCTATGTTGGTATTCCCCTCCTCTCTTATGGTAGCATTAGGGCTAGGTGGTGTTTGAACAGGACGAATGGGAGAAGGCTAAGGAAAGGAATCTGAGATGGTCTATTGTGTTGGATAAAGTAGTTGGTCCTATCTCTGGATACAAGGGAAAAAACATGTCTGTGATGATAAAAGTCCATGTAGAGGCTCAAGCTGTGTTGGGCTTTGCCGCCACTACACCCAGTCTTAGCACATAGTATTGTCAGGTATTTTGTGTTAGTAGAAGAGAACGTGCAGGTAATGAGGACCAAGAGGGCTCAACAGCAGCACGTATTGGGAGCTCGGTGACACAGGAACAGAGGTAAGGAGATGAAATCTAGATATTGTGTGAGGACCAGTGTGTGCACTTCCCTCTGAGGATTGTAAGCTCTCTGAAAGCAAGGGGGCACAGATTTAGATCGTTTCTGTGATCTTCCTAGCCTATAAATGTACTTAAAAATGCTCATGGCCCGGGTGGGCATTTGGTAGAGTGGTTAAGATGCTGTGTGGGACACTGGCATCCCATATCAACGTCCCTGGGTTTGAGTCACATCTCTCTTCTGATCTAGTGTCTTGATGTGCACTATAGGGGGCAGCACTTGATGGCTCAAGAACTTGGGTCCCTGCTACTCCTGTGGGAGGCACAGATG
Organism: Oryctolagus cuniculus; assembly: GCF_051225735.1. NCBI lineage: Eukaryota > Metazoa > Chordata > Mammalia > Lagomorpha > Leporidae > Oryctolagus > Oryctolagus cuniculus. The sequence goes on along the minus strand of NC_142871.1, from coordinate 98,354,039 downwards.
AAGTTCCATGCTCCTGGCTTGAGCCTGGCCTACCCCTGGATGTTGCAGGCATTTGGAGAGTGAACCAGTGGATAAAATATCTCTCTTTCTCTCCAACTTTTAAATAAATATTTTTTAATAAAAGGGGTCTGGGAATTTATACAAAGAAAATGAAGTCAGCATATGAAAGAGTTATCTGTACCCCATGTGCATTTCAGCTCAAGTCACAATAGCTAAGATGTGGAATCAACTCAGATGTTCAACAACTGAAGACTGGCTAAAGAAATTATGGTATATATATATATATATAAATATATGTATATCTATATAATTTCTTTAGCCAGTCTTCAGTATGTATATATATATATATCTATATACCATATAAATGATATATATAATTATTGTATATATATACACCATAATTTCTTTAGCCAGTCTTCAGTATATATATATATCTATATACCATATAAATGATATATATAATTATTGTATATATATATACACCATAATTTCTTTAGCCAGTCTTCAGTATATATATATGTATATATATACAGTATATATATATATATATACATATATATATACACACACACACACATGCATACTATGGAACACTACACTGTGGTAAAAAAAAAAGTGAAATTCTGTCATTTGCAACAAAGTGGATGCAACTGGAAACCATTATACTTAGTGAAATAAGCCAGTCACAAAAGGACAAATACCATATAGTCTCTCTGATCTGTGGTAACTAATAGAGTACTTAAAATATAATCTATAGGAGTGAAGCTGACACTTTGAGATGCAACAATTTTGTATAGCCCTTGCCTTGACTGTCCGGGAACAATGTTTTCTTGTTTTTTTATTTTTGTCCTTTATTTCTGTTTTTTTCTTCATATTAATCGGTGAACTCTCTACCTGGTGTAGGGTTAATTTTATGAGTATTAACTGAAAATTGATCTCTGTAAAAAATAAGAACAGGGAAAGAAGAGGGAGGAGGAAGAAAAGGGAGAGTATGGGTGGGAGGGGGGTGGGGGGAAGAAACAACATGTTCCCAAATTTGTATATATTAAATGCATGAAGTTGTATTCCTTAAACAAAAATAAATAAATAAATGGTCATGAAAGATGGAATTAAATAGGTAAGCATATTGTGTGCAAAATTTTTGAAATCCATGCATAATTTTTTCATGATTTATATTTTCCTTCTTTTTTTTTTTTTTGACAGGCAGAGTTAGACAGTGAGAGAGAGAGAGACAGAGAGAAACGTCTTCCTTTACCGGTGGTTCACCCCCTAAATGGCCGCTACGGCTGGCGCTGCACTGATCCGAAGCCAGGAGCCAGGTGCCTCCTCCTGGTCTCCCACACAGGTGCAGGGCCCAAGCACTTGGGCCATCCTCCACTGCTTTCCTGGGCCACAGCAGAGAGCTGGACTGGAAGAGGAGCAACCCAGACAGAATCCGGCGCCCCAACCAGGACTAGAACCCCGGGTGCCGGTGCCGCAGGTGGAGGATTAGCCAAGTGAGCCGGGGCACCGGCCCTCATAACTTATATTTTCAATGAACTTTTTAAGTAGCCCTCATCTGTATGTATTTTGAAATTTTTTGCATAGAGAAAAATTTATCCTTTAATTCCTTTTTCCACAAACTTTTTGAAGTACTTTCATGTTGTAGGAATGCAGTACATTGCTATTAAATTAGAAAAGAAGGTAGACTCAACTCAATTAATAAACTGAAAAACTGATTATAAATAAAGTGCCTAGAGATGATACAGAGTGTGAAGAAGAAAATCGGATTCCCGTTGGTGAGGGATGAGAGCAGAAAGATGCAAGGGGTACCATGAATTCATTCATCTAACAGATTTGTTGCGGAGTCACTCTGTGTTATGTGTTGCATTAGTGGGACAGAGGAGTGAACAATGGAGACAGGGTTTCTCTGGTAGCTCTTAAGCTCCATCAGGAAGACTTGCATTTGACAAGTAACCTGTAGTGACACAAGCTCAGCAGACTCACGTGGTACTACGAGAATACAGTGGTGCTGAATTTGGCACGAGCAGAGACTTCTTTAATGACGTGAATCTGATATCCAAAAGAAGGTAGTGGTGATAGGTAGTAGGAGGATATTTGGTTAGGGAGAGGAAGCACCATGAGCAGAGGTGTTGAGATGGATAGGAACTTGGCTCTTTTGATAAACTGAAAGAGGCCCATGTGACCAGACAGTGATGTGGAGAGCAGAATGGAGGGGAGCTAGCAAGTATGCAGAACCAGAGTATGCAGAACAAGGTAAGTCAAGTTCAGGATTGTATCAGTTACGTTTGTTTAGCTTGTTAGGAACAAAAAATGATCCTAACTGGCTAAGCAGATGAAGGGAGTTATTGGCAGTGTGATATGGGGTTGACTTAAAGATGGAAGGAAGGCTGAACTATGAAGCATGGTGCAGGACAGAGACCGATAACTCAGGGGACCTTGGTGGCAGGGTGTTTTCTGAAGAGTATTGTCCTTAAGTTGAGCTAAAGCTATCCTTGTCAAAGGCTCTCGCCTTCGCAAGGCCCTGATTTCCCCTGCCTGTAACTGTGCCCACTCTCACGGAGCAAGGGATTCTCAGAGCCAAAGATAAATGCCAACAGTCATCCCTCTAGACCACACCCTGGTATGTGAGATTCTATCTTCTTTACCCTAGAGGCCTATTTTTTTTTTCCAGAAGTACACAGTTTTATTGTAGTAAAAGAACCCAGAGACATTTAGAACTACGTTGGTTAAAAAGTTGATACTACAACCATCTGACCAACTTGCAACTTTTGAGATTTGTGTGGCTCTTTATCTGGAGTGTAGAGTTTTCCATCGGAGGGAAAACCCTGGAAATTAAATCTGAACACACAATGTGGATTACCAGAGGAGTGATGGGACAAGAGAATTAAAAGGATTCTGAAGGGAACATCTTTGCCTGGAAACAATAATCTTTACTATAAATTTTAATTTAAGGATGCAGTAAAATGAATTGTTCTCAGTAGTGCTAATAAGATATGGTCAAGGCTGGTGCTCTGGTGTAGCAGGTAAAGCCGCTGTCTGCAGCGCCAGCATGCCATATGGGTGCTGATTCGAGACCCAGCTGCTCCACTTCTGATTCAGCTCTCTGCTATGGCCTGGGAAAGCAGAAGATGACCCAAGTCCTTGGGCCCCTGCACCCGCATGGGAGACCCGGAAGAAATTCCTGGCTCCTGGCTTCAGACTGTCCCAAGTCTGCCTGTTGTTGCCATTTGGGGAGTGAACCAGCAGATGGAAGACTTTCTCTCTCTCTCTCTTTCTCTCTCTCTCTCTCTCTCTCTCTCTCTTTCTACCTCTCTGTAACTCCGCCTTTCAAATAAAAAAAATGAATCTTAAAAAAAAAGATGTGGTCAGTCCCTATTCACATCTGGCTTGTTAGGTACCATGAATATGAGAATGCTGTTTAGTTTTAGAGCTGGAGTTTCAGACGTTAGCACGTGGCATCAGCAAATGTGATGAAGACAGAGATGGAGGAAAGATTTCAGGTCACATAAGGACACTGGGAAACTGGGAAAGTGAGATTGATTTTATGTGAGGGCTTCTTCAAAACAAACCAAAATAAAACAAAGTTTAATTGGAGATACAATTTGTCTGCCAAGTTTTACCCAAGGAAGATTCAGCCTGACTCAGACTCAGCTTTTGACTTCCAAAACGTGTCATTTGACCAGTGACTGCTCACTGAAGACACAACACAGCTGGATCTTACGTTTGGCAGCTTAGCGGCCTGGGAATTTTAAATGATAAATAGCTAAGTAGAGCTTACTGTAAAATAAAGATGGATCATTAATCAGTCTTAAAAACTTAAGTGAATGGACTTTAATTAACTCTGTGGTCAGGCTTCATAAGGTCTTGGGAAACTGAATTCAGTCCAACAGAGAAAAGGACTTCAAAGGTGGGTCAATCAAGACTATGGCTTATTGGTTGGAGAACTTTGTCAAAGTGAACATTTTGTGACTAAATTGAAAAGTTTATAAAAAGTATGATATCAGTTTTTGCATATAAGGCAAAATGCTATAAGAAGAAATATAATCTTGATGTGTATTTATTTTTCAAGGTAAATATGGACACTCAGTGTTTGCATGTACCAATATGTACCATATTGGTAGAGCATCTAACATATATAACATAAATACTACTGTGTGTGATAAACACCAGAAAAATTATTGGTCTTATTTTGGGATTTTTTTCCCAATATGAAAGAAGACAATTCCTTGAAGTGTGTGGTAAGTTTCTATTATTTGTTTGAAACGTTATTGTCTTGTTTATTTCTTCTTTCACTTTGCATCTAATCAGTTAGTAATTTCTGCTGTGGGGAAGCAAGGTGCTGGTTGAATAAGGCACTCCAGAGATCTCTTCACATATATACAAATTTGAACAGCTACTCACACATCAAGTCACCTTCTAAATAAACCGGGTGAGAGGTCATGCTGCCTAATTTTAGAATAATAAGTGCCGTTCCCTTGCCCGCAAAGGAACGACGATACTCGCAGCTAATCGGTCTTCAGTAGACTTTTATTGAGAAAATAACAGTGACAGAGAAAGCATGAAAGGAGGAAGAGAGGAGAGAGAAAAAAGCCCCCTCCTTCCTAGGCACACAGCTTATATACGAAATTCAACCAATCGCAAGCGGGCTCTAGTCTATGCACGGAACACTCCAATCCGCTGCTTGTTCACTCGGTGTGCACGCGTCCTCGGGCCAATCAGATGAAGTGTCACGCAGCAGGCAGGCTCACTGCACAGTCCCCGGCGCCATCTTGTTGTTTACGAGGCAGGCTCAACTTCTCTGGAAAGTCCTGACCGCTGGAAAGCATCGCCCTAACTGAAACTAGCAACATCCACCTTGCAATAAAGACACAACGACAGCTATCAGACCAAACCCTGACATGGGGACCCCATGGCTGGCCAGCCCGTGGGGCCCCACAAATAAGAAGGAAATTCACATCGTGTAAAGCAAGATGAGTTGTCCATGTTGCCCCTCCCTTGGGTCTAAGTAGTGAGGTCTATTGATACAGACATTTCCTACCCTGAGTAGAGTGACGGAATAAAAGTTCAATCCTTTTACTTGGATCTCAGTGCCAGGCCCACTGTGATAAAATTCAGAATTAGACAGAGCCTCATGGCTCCCACCCACAAACCTGTACTTGTAGATTCTGCAGAATCAACTGGCCAGAGGACCACTTCTGCTAACCCTCCTCAACCCTGCCAGCATCACCAGTGGCTGATAGGAGCAGCATCAGACAGTGAGTCCATTTCAGAACATGGAACATTCTCCAGAATAGCTCACGTGGATAGATCATGTATTTAAAAGAGTAAAACATTGGTGCCATGGCGCAGTAGGTTAATCCTCTGTCTGCTGCGCTGGCATTCCATAAGGGCACTGGTTCTAGTCCCAGATGCTCCTCTTCCAATCCTGCTCTCTGCTATGGCCTGGGAAAGCAATAGAAGATGGCCCATGTGCTTGGACCCCTGAACCTGAGTGGGAGACCCAGAAGCAACTCCTGGCCCCTGGCTTCAGAACAGCTCAGCTCCACCTGTTGCAGCCATTTGGGGAGTGAACCAATGGAAGGAAGACCTTTCTCTCTGTCTCTTCCTCTCACTGTCTGTAACTCTACCTCTCAGATAAATAAATAAAATCTTTAAAAAACAAAATATTAAGTTTTTTTTAACATAATGCAATGAAACTAGATACCAATAACCAATAAAAACCTTGGATATGACAAAAACACATGGGAATTAAACAACTTACTGCTGAACAACCAATGGGCCAAGGAAGAAATTAAGAGGTGGGTGTTATACAGCAGGTTAACCTACCACTTGGGATACCTGCATCAGTATCAGAAGGCTGATTTAAGTCCTAGCTCCTCCACTTCCGATTCAGTTTCCTGCTAATGCAGTCCTGGAAGGCATCAGATGATAGCCCATGTAGTTGGGTCCCTGCTACCCAGGTTGAACACTAGGATGGAGTTCCTGGTTCCTGGCTTCAGCCTGCCCCAGCCTCAGCTTTTGGGAACAGTTGGGGAGTGAATCAGTAGATGAAAGTGCGCTCTCTCTTTCCCCTTGTATCATTCTTCCTTTAAAATAAACGAAACATTAAAAATGTCATTTCAAAAAGAGGGATAAATTAATAAGGAAATAAAAAATTCAACACCCCTTTATGATAGAAATTCTGAATAAATTAGTTATAAAAGGAATGTATCTCAGCAAAATAAAGACCATATATATAATAAGCCAACAGTTAGCATCATTCCAAATGCGGAAGAGCTGAAGTCTTTTTCTCTTTGTGATCTGGAACAAGGCAAGGACGCCTAATTTCAACATTTTTATCCAGCATAGTATTGAAAGTCTTAGACAATGCAAAGGAATAAAGGGCACCCAAATGACACATGAGAAAGTCAAAGCTGGCAGCTGGGTTTATTAAGGCAGGACCAGCGGTCCAGTGAGTCTGTGGTTCCCACCCCCACCCCACCCCACCCCACCCCAGAAGAACCTGCTGGGTTGAAGGGAAGCTGCTTCTACTACTTCACAGCCCAGGTACTTGACAGCACTTGGCCGGGACTTTAAAATTAAGGACTACAGTGACTAAAACCACCTGGTTAAGACATCCAGGGCTGCTGACTGCTCTGAGCCACTTGCTATGGACAGACTGGTGAGAAGAAAGCCCTCATCCTCAGCGAGTATGAACAAGGCAGATAGCAGCCCAAGCCTGTGAGAGGGCCTTCTTCCCTGAGCAACAGCGTGGAAACGCCCTTCCAGGAAGTAGAAATGGAGCATTGGAAATGCACTCCAGCAGCGGCATCTCTTGGTTTACCGTGGTTGCATTCAAAAGGACTGTAATACAAAGAAACAGAAAAGCATTTCTAGTGGGTCTGGTACACACGTAGAACACAGCTAGGGAGGAAGAGGAAGAGCCTCCCCTACCATCACCACCCGGACAGTTCCGTGGCCTGCACACACCACGCGGGTGCCTCGTCCGCACAGACGCTCCGCTGGGGGTTTGCAGTAGTGAGCTTTACAGGACACATCTGAGGCTTTCTGAGAGCTCTTGGTAGCAGATAAGGAAGAAAATTAGGAAGGGGAAAACTTGGCTCCTTGTACTCCCTCCTATGATAAGCACTGGGGGAAAAAATTCTGACAATGAGGTAACAGCAACAAAGCTCACATAAGAGGATTAAAATCAGTTCCTAACCACTCTCTCTGGGGAAGCGAAGCCTACTTTAGATATGTATCTTAGGAGAAGCTGTGAAGCAAATGGGCATCCGGCTGAATTGCCTGCCAATGTCCAGTTTCTCAGGATAAAGATGCAAAGATTTTGCCAGTCACAACTTGGATTTTGCTGAATTCACCAGGCGCAGTTTGTATAGAAAAGAAAACTGAAGGACAAACCAAATTGAAAAAAAAATCACTGTTAGAAAACTTTATCTTGCAATTTACACAAGTCTTACCCCATCATGTTTCTCTTTTTCAAGTAAGTTTATTTATTCATTTTTATTTATGTAAAAATAAGGGGGGAGTGGGTGGAGGAAGGCAGGGAGAGGGAAAGGGAGAAGGAGAAAAATCAATCAAATAGGCACAATGGCCAAGGCTGGGCCAGACTGAAGCCAGGAATCGGGAACTCTACCCAGATCCCCCATATGAGTGGCAGGGACTCAGTGGAAGCAGGTGGTGAAACTCTATCCCAGGAACTCCCATAGGAGTGGCAGGTGTTCCAAGCCATGGGTTAACCCTTTGTGCCTCAATACCCACTTCCATCATGTTTCTCCACCGCTTGTTAAAGCAGAGGAACTGTCGGCAGCTCGAGCATCAGCATCCTGCAAGAATTTCCAATCAACTACCCACTTACCAAAGAACTTGTTTGTGATACAGTGGTGTATCCACTCTGATGGCAAACCTGGGCACTGCAAAATCAGTGGTTACTACTTTGGCATGGAACTGTGCCCACTTGCCTGTGACAGCTTGGAACCCAGTTTTGATACTGGTGACAAAGCATCGAGAATGATAAATTTTGCACTACAAGAAATAGAGCTGAGTGACCTTCTACAGGATTACATCTGGTGATCTGCATGTAGTCAAGGGACATATTGCTTGATACACCTTCTCAAGACATTTCCTGTTTCTGTTAGAATCCTCCTCTGATTACAAAGTGGTTATTGCTATCTGAAGAATTATTTATACCCACTTCAGCCAATAAAAATGCAGAAATGCTTTAGTTGATGGTATAGTATTTTATAGAGATCCATAAAGTTGACAAAGAAGTTTTTTGGTTCGTCCTATGGAGGGTTCATAATAAATTTCTTTTCTCCCTACCAACCATATTTGTATTTTTCCGTCTCCCGATGTTGAAACATATGATTCAGTGGCTCCTCATCTGTGTAGTCTCCTTTGAAGCCTGACCAAGGAGGAACTGACTGGTTACTGAATGAGATGCCATTGAGCTTACTTGTATTCATGTTCTAGAGCTTCGCCATTCCTCAGTGTTTCATGCTCATTTGGGAGCTTGGCAGCCTTCTTTGTGTTGCCAAACATAGTATCCAGGTCATTCTCTGCTTCTGATGACTCTTGAACATCACTATCTTAATGTTCTCTATCCCTTCTTCAGCTCCATCAATATTGAATAGCCTTCTAATGATTTTTCTTCTTATGAAAGAAGTTCAAGTCATTCAGATCATTAGTGGAATTTCTTTTTGCTCCTATCCTCAACTGCTTCCACATTGTCCTCAGTGAGCTCTGGCTCCACATTTGCTTCAGGATTGTGTTTCTCCTCTCTGGGCTCTCCCTCTGCCTTCTTGCTCATTTTTGGATCAAAAATAATTTTGTCTCCATACATGGCTATGGCTGCAGTGACCTTTGAAGGACAGGAAGTGATATGGGTCAGTCCCAGGCCCCTGAGGCAGCTGACTCATGGCCACACCTCTCCCTCCACCACGTTAGGCTCTTGCCTATCCAACTGCTCTTTAGTGAATCTCAGCAGCTTGTTCCTTTGAATGAATTTGTCTATTTCAAGTTAAGTATGTGGGCTTAAAACATTTTTGCAATACTCTTTATTTTATTTTATTTTTTTGACAGGCAGAGTGGACAGTGAGAGAGACAGAGAGACAGAGACAAACGTCTTCCTTTGCCGTTTATTCGCCCTCCAATGGCTGCCGTGGCCGGTGCACCACGCTGATCCGAAACCAGGAGCCAGGTGCTTCTCCTGGTCTCCCATGGGGTGCAGGGCCCAAGCACTTGGGCCATCCTCCACTGCACTTCCGGGCCACAGCAGAGAGCTGGCCTGGAAGAGGGGCAACTGGGACAGAATCTGGCGCCCCGACGGGGACTAGAACCTGGTGTGCTGGCGCCAAAGGCGGAGGATTATCCTAGTGAGCCTCAGCGCCGGCCTGCAATACTCTTTATTTTCCTTTTAATATTTGAGAATTTTGTATTATTGTGTCCTCTTTCATTCATAGAATTTTTTATTTGTCTTCTCTCATTATAACTTAGGCCAGAAATGTATGCATTTTATTGATCTTGTCAAGAAGACAATTTTGTTTTCAATGATTTTCTCTATAGTTTTCATAGTCTTCATGTCATTGACGATCACTCGTCTTTATTATTTCTTTCTGTGAACTGAAATAATTAGAGTCTGTTCGAAAAAAATCAAAGTTACAGTTTATTCAGCTGCTCAAGTTGATGATTTTTTTTTTATTTTTTTATTTTTTTTTATTTATTTTTTTTTTTGACAGGCAGAGTGGACAGTGAGAGAGAGAGACAGAGAGAAAGGTCTTCCTTTGCCGTTGGTTCACCCTCCAATGGCCGCCGCGGTCGGCACGCTGCGGCCGGCGCACCGCGCTGATCCGATGGCAGGAGCCAGGAGCCAGGTGCTTTTCCTGGTCTCCCATGGGGTGCAGGGCCCAAGCACCTGGGCCATCCTCCACTGCACTCCCTGGCCACAGCAGAGGGCTGGCCTGGAAGAGGGGCAACCGGGACAGAATCCGGTGCCCCGACCGGGACTAGAACCCGGTGTGCCGGCGCCGCCAGGCGGAGGATTAGCCTAGTGAGCCGCGGCGCCGGCTAAGTTGATGATTTTAACCCAGAAACAATCTGAGCTGGCTGTTCCGCAAGCCTGAGTTTGGTTACAGGTTTTATACTTTTCATACAGAGTGAGGATCTGCATTGAATCAGGTTTAAGCAATAAAAATTTGTGTGTTTTTCAATTACCAATCCTTCTGAAATCTAAGAATATCCCATTGAAAATCCAAGAACATGTGATAATAGTTCGCAGACCTGATTATTGATTAACGGGGTATGTTACAATCCTAAATTCAACTCCATAGTGAATATTATTTATGACAGAAAACTCATGCCATTTAAAAATTTTAGAATTTTCATTTATTTATTTGAACACGGAGAGAGTGGGGGTGGGGGAGAAAGAGAGAGAGAGAGAGATCTTCCACCTGCTGGTTCACTCCCCAAATGCTCACAACAGTCTGGGCTGAGCCAGGCAGAAGCCAGGTGCCAAGAACTTCATCTGGGTCTCCCAGGCGGGCCGTAGGGACCCACATACTGAAGCCACGATCTGCTGCTTCCCAGGAAGCAGGAAGTAGGAAGCTGGATCGGAAGCTAACCTGAAACTGGAATTCAGGCACTATTTGGGATGCAGGCTTTCCAAATATCAGCCTAACCTGTTGTACTGCAATGTTCATCCTAAGTCTGCACTTTTAAAGGTACAGTGACTAGTTCCTTGGTTACAGTTGAGGTTTGCTAAAGGGTCATGTTATCTGGAAACCAGCGTTTTCCCAGCCTGGACAGCATCATGGCTGACTTAGGCCTCTACCATAACTGTTTAAGTCCACACTTCTCATGCTTGTTATTGATTATTGATTAATTTTACTCTTTTGAAAATTTTTTGATAGTAGAAGCCTAGTTTTTGCCATTAGACCTTTTATCTTTTTTTTTTTTTTTTTGACAGGCAGAGTAGACAGTGAGAGAGAGAGAGAGAGACAGAGAGAAAGGTCTTCCTTTGCTGTTGGTTCACCCTCCAAATGGGCGCCGCTGCCAGCGTGCTGCGGCTGGCATGCTGCGGCCAGTGCACCATGCTGATCTGATGGCAGGAGCCAGGTACTTCTGGTCTCCCATGGGGTGCAGGGCCCAAGTACTTGGGCCATCCTCCACTGCACTCCCTGGCCACAGCAGAGAGCTGGCCTGGAAGAGGGGCAACCGGGACAGAATCTGGCACCCTGACCGGGACTAGAACCCGGTGTGCCGGCGCCGCAAGTCAGAGGATTAGCCTACTGAGCTGCGGCGCCGGCCTTAGACCTTTTATCTTTTTAAAAAAAGTTTTAAAATTTATATAAAGAGAACATATTTCATTTATTTCATATATACAATTTTAAGCACAGAAAGATACTTCCCACCCTGCCCTCTTCCCTCCTTCCGCCCTTTATTTTTTTTCTTTTAATTTTTCAATAGCATATTTTTAATTTACTTTATAATTACAGGCTTCATCCTCCACTAAATAAAGAATTCAGCAAGTAGAAAGTAGAAAGACCACTGTATAGACAAGGGCCATAAACAACAATTAAATCTCAAGATGTGAATTACACTCATATACATTATGTTTTTTATACTCCGTATACTAGCTGCAAATCAAAGGAAACATTTGTCTTTTTGGGGACTGTATTATTTCAATAAGCACTTTGGTCTCTGGTTGCATTCATTTTGTTGCAAGACAGGATTTTATTCTTTTTTAATGGTTAAGTAGTATTCCATCATGTATGTGACTTTTGATCTTTCTTAGTGGTATTGCTTCCACAGCATCTCACAAATTCCGACAGTTGTGTTTTCATTTTTATTCAGTCTTAAGTATTCTGTAGTTTTTCTTGGAGCTTTGTTTTTTGGCCTGTGGATCACTTGGAAATTTGTTGATTGGTTTCCATGTATTCAGGGAGCTTCTAAATATGACTTGTAAGTAATAAATTAATAAATACAAGTTATCTGTTATTGTTTTCAAGTTTAATTTTGTTGTGGAAGTTAATGTAGAGAAACTAGGCTTGTTGTTGCTATGTTTATCTTCTGCATGCCACAAAGTGTTTTGTGCTTAGGGTGAAGATCTGAAAACCAAAGTTTTCTTGAATATTTGTTTTCAATCCTCATCTTTCAGTTGCCATTCTCTGCTCACCGAGAGGTGGGGCCATGATCCTGCCCCTCCCACAGGGGCTTATTCCTCAGTGCTTGCAAGGCTGGTGGAGAGCAGGGTTGCTTGGGCGTGCAGGGACTGGGGAGAGTTCTTGTTATTTCGTTTCAACCTTAGGTTAAGGTAGGCCTGAGCCTCTAAAGATGGGATTAGCTTGGCATGACTCCTGTTCCTGGCAGGCAGCCAATTTTCTGCATGCGTCTGTGTCAGGTCTGCTTAGGGGGATTTGCTTCCCATGTCCTGGGATAGGAGACCTATAACAGCCCTAGTGCTGGATCCTGGAGCAAGGACTGTTTTCTGCTGGTTCCCCAGGGATAGAGAAGTTTTCTTTCATTCTAAAATGAGAGATAGAGAGGGAGAGAGAGGGAGAGAGAGAGAATGAATGAATCTTCCAACTGCTGGTTTGCTTATATCAGCTGTGACAGGACAGACTGAAGTTAGAAGCCAGAAACTCAGTCTGAATCTCCTATGTGAGTGGCAGGGACCCAGGTACTTGAGCCATCACTTGCTGCCCCCAGGACGTGTGTTAGCAGGAAGCTGGAATTGGAAGCAGAGCTGGTTCTTGAACCCAGGCCCTCCAATATAGGATGTGGGCATCCCAAGCAGCAGCTTAACCGATGCACCAAACACCTGCCCCAGCTTTCTTCTGTCCTTTCAAGAAACACTGGGTCTTTCCTCCTCACCTGTCTCATGGAGGACATTATTCTCCAGTTCATGTCCTTCCTCCAGTATTTCTTGTGAACACCAGTGAACAGCTGTCAATAGTCTAAGAGTGAAACCCAGTAGCCGAGCAGTGAGTGGGAACTCCCCTGTCTTTGCAGCTCCCTCTGCTGCCTGCCATGGTAGCTCACGGGAATGCTGTTGATTTCTTCCCACCCTGTTGAACAGAAGCCTTAGCTTCCGCCCAGACTTGCCACAGGTGAAACTCTCCTGGCTCTTGTTTTACCTTCCGGGATTTGACATTGCTTGTGGTCCTGCAATGCTAGCTCTCTGATGGGTTCGAAGTGGTGATTATATAGTTTCTCTGATTTTCTGTCAGGAAAGGAAGGACTTTTTTTTTTTTTAAGGTTTCTACATCTTAGGTAGAAGTCGAATTTAAAACTAATGGTTCAATGCTTAAGCATAATAAATTGTCACTCTTTCTGAGGTGATGTGATCAATTCCTACTTATTCCAGATCATAATTACATTTTGAATGTAAATGCTAAGAATACTGCTGTGTTTTCTAAGGTTCTCTACAATGGTAATCAGTGTTCGTAATGATGATATTGAAGTGTTTTGGGGACCCGAAATGACCCTTGGAATCATCAGAAGGCATGTAAATTAAATATAGTTTAGGATTGTAGTCATTTGAGAAATATTCCTTGAATAAAAATATATGTATGGTATCTGTTATTATAGTCTATTAATTCTATAATTGAATTTCAGTATATATGATTCTACTTTATATTCAGGTAGCTTAAGACAATAAATATTTTAAATGTTCAGGGGACAGGAGACGCTGTATACAAAATTTTGTGTGATATCTGCATGCTCTTATATGCAGCTAATACATTTGCCCTATATATTACTTATTTTTCTTTTTATTCTAGAATATTTTTTGTGTTATTACAAAACCCCATGCCCAGTTTCCCTATTGATAGTGTCTTTTTTCCCAATTAATTAACCATACTATCTTCCTCTATTTTTTAAAATCCAAACTCCTATCTCCTCCACTCATCCTGTTACTAATCAACAATGTATTTTCAGGTTTTGTTCTTTTTAAGCTCCTGCATATAAAGAAGAACATATGGTATTTGTCTGGATTTGGCTTATTCGCTGAGTATGATCTTCTCCAGGACCATTACATCTTGCTGCAAATGACAGGAATTTACTCTTCTCTATGTGCCTAAATCACATTTTCTTTATCCACTCATCTGATGATGGACACCTTGGTTGTTTCCATTTCTTGGCTATTGTGAATAGTACTCCCATAAACACAATCGAGCAGGTATCTCTTTGATAGGAGGATTTCATGTCTTTTGGATATATACCCAGAAGTGGGATTGCTGGATCATATGACAGTTCTATTTCTTGTTTTCAAAGAAAACTGTACTGTGTTTCATAGCAGCTCTACTAGTTTACTTTCCCACCAATATTTCTTTCTCTCTGTACCTTGCCAGCATTTTTTACTTTCTGTACTTGAAAATAGCCGTTTTGACTAGGGTGATGTTACATCTCATCATGTCTTTGGTATGCATTTCTCTGATAGCTTGTGATAATGAGCATATTTTCTTATATTTATTGTCATTTGTATTTCTTTTTCTTTTCTTTTAGAACTGTCCATTAAGATCCTTTGACCATTTCTTAACTGGATTGTTTTGTTGCTGTTGAATTTTTAAAATTCTTGATATAGTCTGAATATTAATTCTTTGTTGAATAAGTAGCTTGCAAATATTTTCTCCCATTCTGTTGGCTATCACATCACTCTACTTATTGTTTGTTGCACAGAAGCATCTGAGTTTAATATAATCCCATTTGTTTAGTGTTGCTTTTGTTGCGTGTACTTTTATGGTCCTGTCTTGAATTGTTTCCCTTATAGTCTAGCAATTTCAGTTTCAGGTCTTACATTTAAGACTTTATGCATCTTCAGCTGATTTTTCTATATGGTAAGAGGTAGGGATATGATTCATTTTCTACATATGTTTGTCCAGTTTTATCGGCACCATTTGTTGAAAAGACTATTCTTTTTTCAATGTATGCTCTTCATACATTAGTCAAAAATCAGTTGGCTCTATGTATGCAAATTAGTTTCTGGGATTTCTATTCTATTCTATTTATCTGTTTGTCTGTTTTATGCCAATACCATTCAGTTTTAATCACTGTAGCTTCATAGTATACTGTATAATCTGGTATTTTGGTGGCTCCAGCTTGAATTTTTTGTTCAGGATCACTTTGATTATTCTGGGTCTTTTGTAGTTCCACATGAGTTTTAGTACTGTTTTTTTTCTAATTCTGTGAAGACTGTCATTGACATTTTGATAGGATTCCTTTAAGTAGTATGGAAATTTTAAAGATATTCTAATACATGAGCAAGGAATGTCTTTCCAATTTTTGAGTATATTCTTAATGATTTTTTTGCATCAATGCTTTATAATTTTTGTTTTAGAGATCTTTCAATTTGGTTAAATGTATTGCTAAATATTTAATTGTTGTAGCTATTGTGAATGAGATTTCTTTTTCAGGAAGATTATTATTAGTGTATAAACATGCTAGTTTTTATATGTTCATTTTGCTTCCTGTGACTTTACTAAATTATCAGTTTAGCAGCTCTTTATGGAGTGTTTAGGTTTTCCATATACAAAATCTTCAACATGGATATTTTTCTTTCTTTCTTTTCAATTTGGATACCCATTATTTCCTTCACCTCCCTACTGTTCTTGTTAACACTTCTAATACTATATTGAATAAGAGTGGTGACGGTGGACATCATTGTCCTGTTCCAGATCTGAGGGGAAATTCTTTCAGCTTTCTCCATTTACTACATTGGCTGTTGGTTTGTTATATGTAGACTTAATCATTTTGATTTGGAAAGATACTACTCTGAACAACTACATGCTAACAATTTGGAAAAGCTTGAAGAAATGGATAAATTCCTGGATACATATAATACCAAGATTAAATCTTGAATAACTGAAAAAATCTAAACAGACCCATAGCAAGTAATGGAATTGAAGCAGTGACTAAGTCTCGCATCAAAGGAAATTTCCAGAACTGATGACTTTATTAATGAATTCTACAAAACATTCAAAGATAAAGTAACTCTAATATTTTTCAGTCTTCCATAAGATGGTTGGAACTCTGTGAAACTCTTCTTATGAGACCAGAATTACTCCAGTTTCAAAGCCAAACAAAAACACAATCCAGTAAATCACTACAGACCAATATCCTAGATGAAAATAGATGCAAAAAAATCACAATAAAATATTAGCAAACAGTACATGTTAATTCTACCATTGTCTACCTATAAGGGAATTCCACAGTATAAATGAAAAAATGTACTCCTTTAATTTTTCCTCCAATGTCTCCGATAAAACATCCTGAAAGATGTCAAGTTTAGCAGACCAGATAGGAAGCTTACATACATATAATACTATGTAATGACATACTTTATGTTGTTCTGATGGATTTATATTTCTATCTCTGTAGAAAGTAATGAAAACTTGCTTGAATCCTATGAAGAAGAGGTAATGTCTTATTTTACAGACTAAACAGTATCTTGGAAATTATAGGATGACATATAAAGCATTGTTGGAATGCATCAAATGTAAATAACTACACTTCATTTGGCAAACAGTGACAGTTCAGTGTACGTGTTGGATTAAGAGTAGTACCGTACAGTCTGTACTTTACAAATTCCCACAGCTATCATGTGCTATAGAGGAGGAGTATTTTTGACATTTATTTATCCTGAAAAATCATATTCAACATCTGGATTTTTATATGTGCAGAACATACTTTAGAAGATTGCATCAGTTGTCAATTATAAGATAACTGGATAATTAATATTTTTCTTACTGTGACATACATTTTTTAATGATTACAAATCTGATTCAAGGGGAGAAATCTTGGCCATCATGAATCAATTTGGTGTTCTATAGGATGAGATAGCTTACATTATGATGTCTGATGTCTTGACGTTTTAATACTATATGGTTAAGGAGAAAGTCAGCTATTTAGAGAGACAGGAGAAAAATGGTGACAGGTAGCAGGCACAAGTGGCTTGACCTTTTCTTTTCTAATGAGTTCTTTCTACTGAGATGAACAGAAGAGCTCACTGGGATTCACAACTGTGGGGAGAAAAAAAACTAGGGATGAGGGTTTAGACACAAATTAAATTAAATGATTACTTGCTGTCCATCACTGTTGGGGTCCACATGATGCTTATCATGAAGCAGCTAGCCAGTAATATCTTTGTAAAGCTGTTGCCCCAGGGGAATATTCTATGTGTTATACAGAAATTATTGTAATTGGGAGCAGTGAATAGAGTTCCATTTTTAGTTGATACTGATTATTCATACTAAAAAAGAAGAATCCTAGGCTCTATAATTCTTTTCATCACTGAAACTCAACAGAGGACACTGATTGGGGCAAAGAACACTGCTCGTAGAGTCCTAGATGCATTAATCAAGAGTATGTGGGATAAAGGTACAGAGACATAGACATACACAGAGACTCTTGTCACTTTGTCCCATTGTAGTTAATAATGAAAAACAGTGTCTCACAAGATGTAGATTATACACAAAGAAGCAATCATAAATACTTGCTATTTAAAGTAAAAGTTAAAAGACTTTGCAGGTGAAATCTAAGTACTATGCAATTAATAATCAAGGCATTACAGAAAAAAATCTAACCAGTGTAGGCCGCATGGGCTAAGAAGAAAATAAACTTAGAGGAGCAGCTCCATAGAGTCTGGAAGATGATCAGAACTTTGGACCAGAGCAGAAGTAACACCCTTCCTACACTGGCAAAGATCTCCTTTGACAGCCTCAGAGACGAGGGCTTGGAAGTAGTTATCAGAATTTTGCTATCATTAGAAATAAACTATTCCATAATACAATGTACATTCCTTACATTCTGTAGAGTGAATTAAACTTAAGTCCTTTTTTGCCATTTTCATAAAGTTCTAAAGTCCAAACCATTTCAAATTTCATTTCCTTTGTATAAATTCTCAGGAGTTGGATGTCTGGGTAATATGGTACGACTACATTCAGCTTTCTGAGATATCTCCATACTGTCCTCCACAGTGGCTGTACTAGTTTACATTCACACCAAGAGTGAATTAGGGTACCCTTCTCCCCACATCCGTGCCAGCATTTGTTGTTTATTGATTTATCTATGAGAGCCATTCTAACAGGAGTGAGGTGAAACCTCATTGGGTTTTGATTGGCGTTTCTCTGAGGACTAGTGATCCTGAGCATTTTCTCATGTGTCAGCCATTTGAATTTCTTCTCTTGAAAAATGTCTGTTCAGGTCCTTTGCTTATTTTTTAACTCTGTTGTTTTACTTTTTGAGTTTCTTGAGCTCTTTATAGATTCTGGAAATTAATCCTTTATCAGCTGCATAGTTTGCGAATAACTTTTCCCATTCTATCAGTTGCCTCTTTGCTTTGCTGAGTGTTTCTTTTGCAGTACAGCAGCTTCTCAGTTTGATGTAATTCCATTTGTTAATTTTGGCTTTTTAATTTTTTTTATTTGACAGGTAGAGTTATAAACAGTGAGAGAGAGAGAAAGGTCTTCCTTCCGTTGGTTCATTCCGCAAATGTCCACTACGGCCAGCGCACTGCGCCGATCTGAAGCCAGGAGCCAGGTGCTTTTTCCTAGTCTCCCACATGGGTGCAGGGCCCAAGCACGTGGGCCATCCTCCACTGCCTTCCCAGGCCACAGCAGAGAGCTGGACTGGAAGAGGAGCAATCAGGACTAGAACCCTGCACCCATATGGGATGCCAGCGCCGCAGGCAGAGGATTAACCAAGTGAGACACGGCGCCAGCCCCTCATTTTGGCTGTGATTGCCTATGCTTCTTGGGTCTTTTCCAGTAAATCTTTCCCTATGCCATTGTCTTGCAGAGTTTCCCCAATGTTCTCTAGTAATCTAATGGTGTCACATCGTAGACCTAGATCTTTGACCCATGTTGAGTGGATTTTCATGTTAGGTGTGAGGTGGGAGTCTTGCTTTATACTTCTGCATGCAGAGATCCCATTTTCCTAGCACCATTTGTTGAAGAGACTCGCTTGGCTCCAGGGATTGATTTTTGCTACTTGGTCAAAAGTAAGTTGTTGTAAATGTGTAGTTTGATTTCTGGAGTTTCTATTCTGTTCTATTGGTCTACATATCTTTTTGTGCCAGTACCAAGCTATTTTGATTATAACTGCCCTGTAGTATGTCTTGAGATCTGGCATTGTGATGCCTCCAGATTTGCTTTTGTTGTTTAACATTTGGGGTCTCTCGTGTTTCCATATAAATTTTAAATCTGAGAAGAATGTTGTTGGCATTTTGATTGGGGTCACATTGAATCTATAAATTGCTTTCGATAGTGTGAACATTTTGATGAACATGGGAGATCTTTCCACTTTTTTGTGTCTTCTATTTATTTCTTCAGTATTTTGTAATTTTCACCATAGAGATCATTGATGTCTTTGGTTAATTTTTTCCCAAGGTATTTAAATTTTTTGTAGCTCTTGTGAATAGGATTGAGTTTTAGAAGTTCTTTCTCAGCTATGGCATTGCCTGTGTATACAAAGGCTATTGATTTTTGTGTGTTTATCTTATGTCCTGCTACCTTACCAAACTCTTTTATGAGTTCCAATAGTCTCTTTGTGGAGTCTTTTGGGTCCCCTATATATAGAATCATATCATCAGCAAATAGGGCTAGTTTGACTTCCTGCTTCCTAATTTGTATCCCTTTTATTTCTCTTTCTTACCTGATGACTCTAGCTAAAATGTCTAGAACTACATTAAATAACAATGAGAGTGGACATTCTTGTCTGGTTCTGGATCTTAATGGGAATACCTCCAATTCTTCCCCATGCAGTAAGATGCTGGCTGTGGGTTTGTCATAAGTTGCATTGATTTTATTGAGGAATGTTCCTTCTATATCCAATTTGCTTAAGGTTTTTATCATAAAAGGGTGCTGCATTTTACCCAGTGCTTTCTCTGCATCTATTGAAATAATAGATTTTTGTTATTATATTATTATTATTATTATTAAATAATAAGTTTTGTGCTTTGTCTTGTTAATGTGATGTATCACATTTGTTGATTTTTGGATATTGAACCATCTCTGCATAGCAGGGGTAAATCCCAGTTGGTCTGAGTGGATAATCTTTCTGATTTGTTGTTGGATTTAATTGCCTAGTATACTGTTGAGGGTTTTGGCATCTATGTTCATTAGGGAAATTGGTCTATAATTCTCTTTTTCTGTTGTTTCTTTTTCTGGTTTAGGAATTAAGGTAATGCTGGCTTCGTGGAAGCAGTTTGGGGAGATACCCTCTACTTCAATTATTTTGAATAGCTTGAGAAGAATTGGAATTAGTCCTTCTTTTAGTGTCTGGTAGAATTCAGCAGTAAAGCCATTGGAACCTGGGCTTTTCTTTGGGAGGGTTTTTATTACAGATTCAATCTCCATCTGGGTTATTGGTCTATTTAGGTGCTTTGTGTCTTCATAACTTAATTTTGGTAGGTTGTATATGCCCAGCAATCTACCCATTTCTTCTAGGTTTCCTAATTGGCATACAGCTCTTAATAGGAATTCCTGATGACTCTTTTTATTTCTGTGTATCTGTTGTTACATATCCTTTTTCATCTCTGATTTTATTAATTTGGGTCTTCTCTCTCCTTTTTTTTTTTTTTTTTTTGGTTAGTTGGACCACGGCATATCAATTTTATTTATTTTTTCAAAAAACAGCTCTTTTCTTTCAATTTTGTCTAATTATTCTCCAATTTTAATTATTTCTTTTCTCTGAATGATCCTGCGAGGGAAACAGGACACACAGCAGACTCATAGAATGGCAGCACTCCTGCCTCAGAATCAACCCTTGGGACATTCGGTTCTGGCTAAAAGGTCCATGAGAGTCTCACAGGCATGGAAAGCCATGACACGGTGGCAAAAAACAATCTAAATGAAAGATCCTGGTGAACAAGACCCCAGCAGAAGGCACAGGCCATCAAGGAGAGAGGCGCCTTTCTCTGAAGGGAGGAAGGAACCTCCACTGTGATATGGCCTTGACTAAACAAGTTCAGAGTTGGTGAACTCAAGGGGCTTCCATAGCCTAGACAGCTCATAGCAAGAGTCTTGGGTGATTGCTGACGTCATAAATGAGTGCCAATTGTTAAATCAACAACGGGAGTCACTGGGTACATGCTCCCCACGTAGGATCTCTGTCCTTAATGTGTTTAACTATGAAACTCAAAAACAACACTACTAGTCGAACAATACCCTATACCTTGTGCGGTTGTGTGAGTGCAGCCTGTTGAAATCCTTGCTTAGTATATACTAAGTTGATCTACAGTATATGGAGGTAATTGAAAATGAAGCGTGATGAAGGGCGGGATGGGAGAGGGAGTGGGAGAGGGGAGGGCCACGGGAGGGAGGGAGGTTGGGGGGGTAACCACAACAATACAAAAGTTGCACTTTGTAAATTCACATTTATTAAATAAAAAACTATATAACATACAAAAAAAAAGAAAAATAAAGAACTTAATACTTTACCCTTTTAGTATTTTTTATGTTCTACTTAAAACTATTGGTTGAACTCTGTAATTAATACACAATTACTCTTAGGTGTTTAATTAATGCTATAACTAGTACTCAAATAGTATTTTACACTTTGTGTTTCTGTGTGGGTGTAAACTGTTGAAATCTTTACTTAATATATGCTAAGTTGATCTTCTATATATAAAGTAATTGAAAATTAATCTTGATGTGAATGGAAGGGGAGAGGGAGTGGGAGAGGGGAGTCGGAGAAAAGAAATAATTAAAATTGGAGAATAATTAGACAAAATTGAAAGAAAAGAGCTGTTTTTTGAAAAAATAAATAAAATTGATATGCCGTGGTCCAACTAACCAAAAAAAAAAAAAAAAAAAAAAAGGAGAGAGAAGACCCAAATCAATAAAATCAGAAATGAAAAAAGGATATGTAACAACAGATACACAGAAATAAAAAGAGTCATCAGGAATTCCTATTAAGAGCTGTATGCCAACAAATTAGGAAACCTAGAAGAAATGGGTAGATTGCTGGGCAAATGGTAGATTGCTGGGTGGGAGGGAAGTTATGGAGGGGGGGAAGCTATTGTAATCCATAAGCTGTACTTTGGAAATTTATGTTCATTAAATAAAAAAAAAAGATAATGTTTGCACTCATTAGGAAATCATTTTAAGTCTTCTAGCCTCCATGAAGGATGTGTTTCTCATATAAATTCTCATAAAAATGGTTTCTCAAATAAAACCATGGTGGTGTGAATAAAAAAAAATTATTTCTTTTCTCCTACTAATTTTGGATTTGGTTTGCTGTTGTTTTTCTAGGTCCTTGAGATGCATTGAAAGCTAACTTATTTGGTGCCTTTCCAAATTCTTGATGTAGGCAACAATTGCTATAAGCTTTCCTCTTAACACTGCTTTTGCTATAGCCCATAAATTTTGATATTATATAGTTGGCTTCATCATTTCCAGAAAAAATGTTTTTATTTCTTTTGATTTTTTTCCATGACCCACTGTTCATCAGAAGCATGTTGTATTATGGTACTGCTTTCTTCACACCTTCCACAGTCTTTGTTATTTTTGGTTTTGTGATGATAACCATTCTAACTGTAGTGAGATGATACCTCACTGTGGTTTTTATTTGCAGTTTCATATGGCTAGTGATCTTGAGCATCATGGTGTAAGTCTGTTGGCAATTTGTATTTCATCTTTTGAAACATGCCTATTCATATCCTTTGTACATTTTTAATTGAATTGTGTTTTTTGTCGTTGTTGAGTTTCTCAAGCTCCTTAAATATCCTGGATATTAATCCTTTATTGAATTCATAGTTTGCAAACATTTCTCTCATTCTGTCACTTGCCTCTGCACTTGCTGTGCAGAAACTTCTTAGCTTCATGGAATCCCATCTGCTGTATTTATTTCCTGTGCTTCTGGGATCTTATACAGGAAGTCTCTGCCTAGCACAATGTCCTGCAGCATTTCCTCTATATTTTCATCTAGTAATTTGATGGTTTTAGGTTTTAGGCTTAGATCTTTGATCCATTGCGTGTTGATTTTTGTGTAGTTTATAAGGTAGGGGTCATATTGCAAAGTTCCACATGTGGAAATCAAGTTTTCCTAATATCCTTTGTTGAAGAGACTTGTATTTCTGGAGAATGAGTTTAGCTCACTAGTCAAAGATTAGTTGGTTGTAGATACACGGATTATTTTGGGGGTTCCTATTCTGTTCCATTGGTCTATATGATTGTTTTTGTGCCAGTGCCGGGATTTGTTGAATATAACATAACTGTAGTTAGTCAGAAATATGGTATTATCATGCTTCCAGCTTTATTTTTATTGTTTAAGATTGTTTTTGCTATTTGAGACCTTATGTGTTTGCGTGTGAATTTTAGGATTTTATATTCTAGATCTTTGAAGAATGTCCTAGGTGTTTTGATTGGGATCACATTGAATCTATAAATTGCTTTCAGTATCATGGACATTTTGATGATATTAATTATTCTAATAAATGAACATGGAAGATTTTTCCATTTTTGGTATCTTTTATTTCTTTCATTAAAAACTTTCATTGTAGAATACTTTATATTCTTGGTTTAATTTATCCCAAGGTATTTAATTTTTTTATAGCTATTGTGAACAAGACTGATCATATAAATTCATTCTTAGCCAGAGAATTTTTAGTGTATAAGAATGTTACTGATTTTATATCCTGTTATCTTGCTGAGCTCTCTGAGTTCTAATGGTCTCTTTGGGGAGTCTTTTTTTAAAAATTTATTTTATTTATTTGAAAGAGTTACAGAGAGAGGTAGAGACAGAGAGAGAGGTCTTCCATCAGCTGGTTCACTCCCCAGATGGCCGCAATGGCTGAAGCTGAGCCAATCTGAAGCCAGGAGCCAGGAGCTTCCTCCGGGTCTCCCACGTGGGTGCAGGGAACCCAGAGGCCACCTGCAGTCCTCTTGGCTCTGTAGCCTATGCCCAGAACTCATACAGTTAAAGGGTGTAGGAGGTCCATTATTCACCTGCAAACTGCTCCATCCTTAGCCCTGGTGGCTTTCAGCAGTGGTAGAACTGCCTGCTGCTCCCAGATCAGGATCAAGTTTACCTGCTGCACTACCTCAGCAAATTGAGTCTGGCCTTTTTGTTAGGCGGAGAGTTGGGAGGCAACCTGGCCTCCCTTCTTGGATCAAATGGATGCTATGCTGGTCCATAGTATCTTCTTCATAGTTTTCCATCTAGTTTTTTTCTCCTCCCTAATTGCCACACAGTCTCTGGCTCATCAGGTTAAGCCATGGGGGGAGGAGAGACATGGCTCTGAAAGGTTTTACTGGATTGGGACAGTTGTGATTTCACGTTGGAGCTCTCTTGCATATCAGGTGTCTAAATTGTAATTCTGTCTTGTGGGCATTTTAGCTGCTGGAGTCTCTTTCTCCCTGGCCAGGTGTGCTTGCTCCCCTTTTCTGGCTGCTTACAATTCACTCCTTCGCTTCCGGCTCCTGGTATTCTATCCCCTCATGGACTTCGCTTTGGGGTCACCTTACCCTTCCAGCCCATCTTCTTGGGCAGTGACCTTTCACAGAGAGCCAGTTCCCTTCAGCCAGTTTCTCACTAGATTTCTCAGGGGTGTGTCACGTGCCAGTGTTTGTAACAGGTCTAGTTTTCTGGGTGATTGTCTATTGCCTTTTTCACTTGACTTACAGAAAGGCAGAAAATAAGAGGAAGTGAGTAAGAGTCATGACACATTCACTTGTTTGCCTTTAAGAAAGCACTACCAAACTCTTCATCAGTATTTAAAACTTCCCTATACACCTGATATGGGTATTAACTCAGGACCTGCTGGGAGTAAAGAGGATATTGGGGGTACATTAAATGTAAATTATGCTCAGATGGTCACATTTTTCTAAAATGTATGAGCCTTTCATAGCTGTTATTTTTAGTTTTGAGTCTTCCACAGAAGTCACTGAAAGGAAAAATCAAATTTTAACATCTTTATTGTGTATCTGATACATTTTATTACCTCGATAATTAACTGTTCACTAATGTGCATCAGCTTTTTCTCCATGTTTTCCTGGATATGTTTATATGTCCTGGAAAGAAAAATGGTAGACATTGTAAATTCAGTCTATTTCTCAAAGGTTCAGAAATGAAAGCATCTTTCACCCCACTAGCTGCTGCTTCCCCTGACACAATCACATGCAAATACTCGTGCATGTGTACATTTGTTAGACGACCTTGAAATTGAAGTCTTTGCCAAAAAAGGAAACAAAAGAGGAAATGTAATTTGTGACCTCCTCAGTTGCACTCTTGTTGGTTCTAACAAGAGTTGGCCTGGCATTCTCAAATTGTTTTTTCCTACTTACAAAGTTCTCTCAAGTGTCAATTTCCGTTTTGATCTGGCACCTTGTGCTTTACTCATTGTACTGTGTTTGCAGCATCCTGAACACAGAGCGCATTGTTGTTCCCATTACAAAACTTCTTTCTTTCACTCTTGTTTTGTTTCCAGCTTGACTGCAAATTTATGACAAGTGCCCAACAATACCTTATGTTTTCTTTCTGACACCCTATTTTATGATTTCCTTGATCCCTTTTTCCTGGTGCCAAAAGAACCAGGCATTGGCTCAGCCCACGTGGAGACTGTCAAACTCCTTAACTCTAGCATTCTCCTTCTTGTAGACCTTCTGGGTGGGCATAACTGGTCCTGGTAGCTGGTGGCCAATTTGAATTCTTCAGCAGAGCTGTTCTTCTTGGGACTTGAGGACTTCCTTGGGAAGAAGATGACCTGGGAGCTGTACTCCTTCAGCATCTGCATGTTAGCCTGTGAGGTCTTGGTGAATTTGTTCCACCTCCTCATGTTCACAGAAATGCCAATGATCGGGGCCACCTTCTCATGGATGTCAGTCACCCTCATCTCCTCCAGGCTGAGTCTGTGGCTAGTGCACACCTTGGTGTGAGACCAAACTCTGGGGCCCCACGTTGGCCAGATGGGTCCTGAAATACCTCATGAGGTAATACAGTTGGCTCAGGCTTGCTGTGCCCTGCGTCTGCAGACCTCGTGCAAGGGCTAGCTGATCTACATGGTCAACACCTCTGCCCGTCATTATGGAAGCGGGGCTTCAGGACCTTGGTATTCCGGCTGGATGCCATGGCTGCCTACTCAGTGGAAAACAGAAAGGGACCTTCAGTCTTTGTTTGGCAAATTTCTGCCAAGTTATTTAGTTGTGGCTCAGGTATTAGCAAAGATTTTGTACCCATTGCCTACAGTGAGATGGCACTTGCTCTGATATACTCTTAGGATATCTTGCCTCTACCTCTACTTGACAAATTGCTTTGTTGCAATCATCCATCTCTCCTGCCAGACTGTGAGCTCCTTGAGCACAGGCATGTCTCTTCCGTCCTTTGTGTCCTCAGTGCACGGCAGATAATCTAAACAGGCATGGCGGCCAGTTCTTGCTTAGGCATTGCTTTGTCTCAAGCATGTTCTAAGATCATAGAACTCACTTTCTAACTGCACAACGTAGGTATTGTTTTTCTATTAACCTGTTTTATGAACAGTGAAGCTAGGTTGCTTGCCTTGGTAAGGAACAGAATCCAGCTAATCCCAGACAATCTGACCATAAAATCTTCACTTGAGATTGTTCTACTATCTCAGAATGGAAAATACTTGACAAATATGCATGCTCCATAAATCCTTGTTGAATGCATGCTTGCTCAAAAGTGCATGATGGTCATGTGTAGCTGTGCGTAGTAACCCTTTCAAACTAAGGGGAATAATCTGGAGGCCTGAGAACAATTACCTGTGTTCCATGTACTAATAAAGTAGAACTCCCTCCCTAAAGCCCCTGTGCTGTGCACTTTCCAGGTACATCTTCTCTTGTCCCCTAACATATTACATGTTCTTTCTTCAATCTCCCCAAAAAGTCTTGGCCACTGTAGACCCAAATAAGCCACAATTTCTTGTTGTCAACACCTGCTCAGGCTTGTACTCACCTGCTCTATTAAAACCAGTACCATTACTAATGGAACCTGTCTTCAACTCCATTAATCCTAGCCGGCTCTTGCCAAGCTTGAAATTAGAAAAATATCATCAATATGAACAATATATATAACTACAGCAATGTTAAAATGCTACACTGGGAAGAAAAGTCAGAGCTCTTTTTCTGTCATGCTCTGAGAATTGTTCAAGAGTTATGAACATACTTTTGAAAATGCTTTGAAAATCCTACAGCAAATATGATTACACCAGTGTGGTATGCAAAATGTTGACTTCTCCCAAAGATGTTCACATCCTAATCTCCAGAACCCGTGCGTGCATTACCTGACTTGGCAAAGGAATTTTGAAGATGTGATCAAGTTAAGGAACTTGAGACTGTCCTGAATTACTCTGGTGGGCCCAACATAATTGCATGGGTCCTTTTCTAGCTGTGAGATAAGCTAGGAAAATGAAGGTAATGAATTAGCCCTAGAGACTCCATAAAAGAATGCAGCCTTGAGACACTTTGCTTTTAGCCAAATGAGGTGCACATCAGGCTGGAGGATAATAAGTTTGTGGTAATTTGCTACAGCAGCTACAGAAAACCAATGAAGTTAGTGCTTCTCCAAGTGCATCCCCTGAGTCAACTGTGTTATAATTATGTTGCTTCAGAACAGGAAAATTATCAGATAAAGAGGGACATTATCTGAAAATAGAGGGTTGATTCCCTAAGAACTTGATGGTTCTAAGAATGTGTATGTGCTTAACAATAATAGGGTTAAAACATGTGGGACAAAAACTGATAAAGCTGCAAGGAGAAAAGATGAACCCACTATTCCCACAGTTGGAGACTTCAGTGCTCCTCTGTCAGAGATGGGCAGATCCAGCAGACAAAATCAGTAAGAATGCAGGGAACTCAACAATACTGTCCAGCAACTAGATGCTGTGGACATCTGTAGATTACTTCATCCAACAACAGCAGAACATATGTTTAACAAGCTCACATGGAGTATCTATAAGTACATACCACATTCTGGACAATAAGACATATTTTAACAAGTTTAAGACAACAGAAATCATATAATGTCCTCTCTCAGGCCCTAAACCACAATGGAATCAAACTACATTGGTAACAGAAAAGTGACTGTAAAGGTCCCCTAGTATTTGAGACATACTTCTAAATAACACATGGATCACAGAAAAATAACCCTCAAGAGCAATAAAAATTATTTGAGCTAAGTGAAAAATGAAAGCACAACTTACCAAAATCTGTAGGATACAGTAAAATCAATGCTTAGAGAGAAAATTTATAGCATTTAATACTCAAGTTGTTGGAAGTTCAGGTTCTGAGGCCTCACCACTGATCTATGCAACTGGGTCTCTGAGGGTTGAGGAGGAACTTGGGAAACTGCAACTTAAATGATAGCCAGTCCCAGGCAGTTTTAATGCACCCTAAAATTTGAGATTTTCTGGATTTAAAAGTTTTTAATTTTTTAATAATTGCAGTGAGGATAAATCCATTAGCATTAAACTTTTCTGAGGTGTCCAACTGAGTATAAATGAAACACTTTTACTTTCTTTCAATAACAGTCCCTATCACCCTGTGCTATTTATTTATTTATTTTTGACAGGCAGATTTAGGCAGTGAGAGAGAGAGACAGAAAAGTCTTCCTTCCGTTGGTTCACCCCCAAAATGGCCACTACAGCCAGCGCACTGTGCTGATCCAAAGCCAGGAGCCAGGTGCCTCCTCCTGGTCTCCCATGCAGGTGCAGGGCCCAAGCACCTGGGCCATCCTCCACTGCACTCCCGGGCCACAGCAGAGAGCTGGCCTGGAAGAGGGGCAACCGGGACAGAATCCAGCGCCCCAACCGGGACTAGAACCCTGTGTGCCGGCGCCGCAGGCAGAGGATTAGCCAAGAGAGCCATGGCACCGGCCTCCCTGTGCTATTTAAATATATATTTCCCACTGACTAGAAGCTCTTTTAAAAAATATTTACTTGAAAGGAAGCAATACAGAGAGGCAGAGGGAGAGGGAGAAGAGAGGGAGAGGGATAAAGAGAAGGGAGAGAGAGAGAGAGAGAGAAAGAGAGATCTTCCATCCACTGATTCACTACTCAAATGGCTGCAATGACCAAAGCTGGGCCAGGCTGAAGCCAGGAACCAGGACTTTTTCCAGGTCTCCCACGTGGGTGCAGGGGCCCAAGTACCTGGACCATCTTTCCAAGGCACATTAGCAGGAAGCTGGATTCAAAGTGAAGCAGCCAGGTTTAAAATAGTTGCCCATATGGGATGTTGGTCTTGCAGGCTGTGGCTTTACCTGCTATGCCACAGTGCTGGCCCATAGAGATTCTGTTGAAACACCTTAAGTGGTTGTAATTTCTCAACTGCTTTTAGATAACATTAGAATACTCTCATTCTGTTTTTTACAATTTACATTTCTTTATTTGAAAACTTTGTTTTATTTATGATGTATATAAGAGAGAGAGAGAGAGAGAGAGAGAGAAACCATCTTCTGTCTCATTCCCCAATGCCCACAACATCCCTGGTTGTGGTAAAGGTGGAAGCTAGGGACCCATCCAGTTCTCCAACATCGGTGTCAGGAAGCCAATCACTTGAAGCATCATTCTTGCTTCTCAGAGTCTGCATTAATAGAAAGATGGAGATAGGAACCAGAGTTGGGCATTGAATCCAGGTACTCCAAATTTGGATGTGAACATCTTAACTGCTAGGCCAATGCCCACTCCTTATTTAAAACTTGGATCAATTATCTTCTTTTATTTATTTATTTATTTATTTATTTATTTATTTTTTGACAGCAGAGTGGATAGTGAGAGAGATAGAGACAGAGAGAAAGGTCTTCCTTTGCCATTGTTTCACCCTCCATTGGCCGCTGCGGCCGGCGGGCTGTGGCCGGCGCACCGCGCTGATCCGAAGCCAGGAGCCAGGTGCTTCTCCTGGTCTCCCATGGGGTGCAGGGCCCAAGCACTTGGGCCATCCTCCACTGCACTCCCTGGCCACAACAGAGAGCTGGCCTGGAAGAGGGGCAACCGGGACAGAATCCAGCGCCCTGACTGGGACTAGAACCCGGTGTGCTGGTGCCGCAAGACGGAGGATTAGCCTAGTGAGCCATGGTGCCGGCAAATTATCTTCTTAAAACATCTTTTCCTAAACCCAGTGAAGGCTAAAGTGGGCACTGGTAGGAAGAGAAAGGAGAGGAGGGAAAATAAAAGTAAAATGTCTTCTAACTTGATGAAGTTGGAACTTCCTCTGTATTAAATGATATTGAATTTTTTAGCCAAAGGGTTGGCTTAGATGGGTGGTGGTTCTAATATGCACTTGTAAGCAGCACTCCTTGTCACTGGTGATTCCTAGCGAGGTTTGTTCACATCTTCTGGATTTCTCCAAGCTGATGGTACTATATGTATCCTCTTTTGGTCCCAATAGGGTTGAAGCCTTCAATCTTACCTTCCTGAGACAATACTGAGACCTATGGTATATAGCAATTCCTTGAATATGTATATCTCTATGGAATAGAGTCTTGGGGGTGTTCCTACTCTACCTGGAAGTCCTCTATCATCTCGTCTTTTTGCACTTGTTTTTCTATTGTATGTAAGACTTTGCAAGAACACAAGCCTCTTCCTTCCCTGTGCTCCCTGCGAGCTGGCCTCCTTTACTTCTCAGTCTTCGTGTTTCCTGGTGGTGTATGTGAGAAGTAGGAATCACTGTCAAGGCAATTTTCTTAGTGAGCCTCCATAGTAAACCCTGAAGGGGTGTCCTAGGTTTGTAGAACCTAGAAGATATAGGGGTTAACTTTTATTATCCTCAACTAGGACATTGGCCTTAGCTCCAGGAAATTAAGAAAAGTCTCACTCAACATCCTGTTATAGTCCCTGGTGGGAATTTATATCCAATTTCTTCTGAGCCAAGAAATAGCAACTGTCATCACAGCTGTTTTTACGTTATGGTAACTTAGTGTATGTTTTTATTATATGAATCATTATAAATGAACATGTCCTCTCAGATCCACCTTGAAACTTCATGTCATAATCAAAACTTACCCTGTGAAGAGTTATCTTAAAATAGAACACTTATGTGTGGTCCTGCCCAGTGTTTCCCAAGTTGACCAGTTTGAATATTTGTATTACCTGGTTAAGCTTTGGTGTATCAATGATAGGTAGCTGAAATTCTTCATAGAGGAGTTTTATGAAAGCTGGTTAATTATGACTTTTGAGAGCACAGGGCTAATGATGGATACATTACAAAGCCTGGGTTAAGTTTATGAAGTCTTGGTCCAGTAAAATAAGCCATATTTCTTGATATGCAGTTAAATTCTTTCATCCAATCAAAGCTGTTCACAACCCAAAGATTTTTTTTAACTTTTATTTAATGAATATAAATTTCCAAAGTACAGCTTATGGATTACAATGGCTTCCCCCCCATAACGTCCCTCCCACACGCAACCCTCCCCTTTCCCACTCACTCTCCCCTTCCATTCACATCAAGATTCATTTTCGATTCTCTTTATATACAGAAGATCAGGTTAGCATACATTAAGTAAAGATTTCAACAGTTTGCTCCCACACAGAAACATAAAGTGAAAAATACTGTTTGAGTACTAGTTATAGCATTAAAACTCAATGTAGAGCACACTGAGGACAAAGATCCTACATGAGGAGTAAGTGCACAGTGACTCCTGTTGTTGACTTAACAAATTGACACTCTTGTTTATGGACTCGGTTATCACCCTAGGCTCTTGTCATGAGCTGCCAAGGCTATGGAAGCACCCTGAGTTCACTGACTCTGATCATATTTAGACAAGGCCATGGTCAAAGTGGAAGTTCTCTCCTCCCTTCAGAGAAAGGTACCTCCTTCTTTGATGACCCGTTTTTTCCACTGGGATCTCACTCGTGGAGATCCTTCATTTAGGTTTTTTTTTTTTTTCCCCCTAGAGTGTCTTGGCTTTCCATGCCTGAAATACTGTCATGGGCTTTTCAGCCAGATCCGAATGCCTTTAGGGCTGATTCTGAGGCCAGAGTGCTGTTTAGGACATCTGCCATTCTATGGGTCTGCTGTGTATCTCACTTCCCATGTTGGATCATTCTCTCCCTTTTTGATTCTATCAGCTAGTATTTGCAGACACTATTCTTGTTTATGTGATCCTTTTGGTTCTTAGTCCTATCATTATGATCAATTGTGAACAGAGATTGATCACTGGGACTAGTGAGATGGCATTGGTACATGCCACCTTGATGGGATTGAATTGGAATCCCCTGGTATGTTTCTAACTCTACCGTTTGAGGTAAGTCAGCTTGAGCATGTCCCGAATTGCACACAAAGATTTATTTATTTATTGCAAATAGAACCAAATCTGAAAATAAGTGAATTTTCAAAATTTATAAAATTATGATGTATAAGACATAAGGTTTTAACCAAATCGGAGTTACTGAGATTGAAGTAAATTGCAATAATTTAAACATGTATGTGAACACCAAGGAAATATTATTTACAAATCATATGATTATTTTGTTTGTAAGTGTAACAAATTATTTCAACACATTTGATTTTTAAAAATAGCCTAATTTCATTGTACCCAGAATTTTCCACTTTGTTTATTTATTTTTAAACAGTACATAATATTTAAGGGAATATAATTCACATGTTTTGTGCTCATTTGATTATGTCATCAAAATTTGTTTTCCCAAAATATTTTGCATCCAAGTGGTCTCTTGACATATTTGAAAACTTTTCTTATTTTGTCTTTTTCCTCTTGTTAAATAGGACCATATTTTTGCTCTGGTGGATGAATTCCAACAAAAAGATTTTTTTATTGATAATTCTGTAATGCTGGATTATTTAACTGAACTGAAAACTGATTTCACATTATAAAAATAATCACTTTTACTCAGGGATTGCATTTTGGAGCATTTCAGCAGTGGTAATGATAGACAAGACTTGGTAATTATGAATAATGATAAAGATTTACCTAATCACCTGTAAATTACACACTGAATTCTACTTGATTCAGGAAATGGGGATCTAACTAGTATTGTTAAAAGTACAGGATAGGCCACAAAATGAGCTCAGTGCTTCACAGTTAATTCAATAGAATTAAGTTTTGCATCTTTCTGAGATGGGAATTTCACAAAAAGGGAGCTAAGATTCAGTAGGAGTAGATAATTGCCCAGGACCATTGACAGAGTAAGTGGTAAAATCAGAATTTAACCAGGTAATCAAATTAAGAAATAGATTCTTTCTTGCAGAAAATAAACAAATGCTTCAATTAGTGTAATTAAAATACAAATGTATTAGTGAAGTCAATATCAGTGCACTTATATCTATTATAATTCAAGGGCTCAAGATACTCATGAACCTGGGCATATTTGCCAATGTATTTGTCCTGTAGTTAGACAATCTCTTAAGTTCATTTATTACCTTTATTGAATGCCTCTGTTTATATAAGTAAATTGTTATTGAAAAATAGTTATGAATTCCTGAGTTTTTTGTCTCAAACACTCAGCACTGAGAATATCAATGAGTTTTAATAGATAGTCATAGCGGCTGGCGCCACGGCTCACTAGGCTAATCCTCTGCCTTGCGGCGCCGGCACACCGGGTTCTAGTCCCGGTCGGGGCACCAGATTCTGTCCCGGTTGCCCGTCTTCCAGGCCAGCTCTCTGCTGTGGCCAGGGAGTGCAGTGGAGGATGGCCCAAGTGCTTGGGCCCTGCACCCCATGGGAGACCAGGAGAAGTACCTGGCTCAGCGCGGTGCGCCGGCCATAGCACGCCGGCCGCGGCGGCCAATGGAGGGTGAACCAACGGCAAAGGAAGACCTTTCTCTCTGTCTCTCTCTCTCACTGTCCACTCTGCCTGGCAATAAATAAATAAAAATAAAAAAATAGATAGTCATAGCAAATATTAGCATCAAAATGGCTACTACTGCTACCAAAGGGATGTATTACTATGTCACAGAGGAAAGTCTCTTACAGAATTTTATCCTTCAGGAGTGGTTAGTAAAGGCCAAATGATGCTGCAGAAAGAAATAACTCTCAGGTCTTGGTAGCTTAAACCAGCAGAGGTTTATTTCTTGGTCATGTGCTATGTCCAATGCAGGTTAGCAAGAGGGGATGAGCCAACTTATTTTTACTTGTCCAGGAACCCTTCCCGATAATTTCCTTCTGAACAGGTGGAAAAAGCTGGAGAGTTACTTTTATTAACAATTGATTTTCCAGAACTAGTTATACAGCAGGTTAAACCTCTAAGAGTGTAGAAAATATGATTATGGAAGCAGAGGAAAACCAGAAATCAGTGAATAGTACCCACGGCTTCAGAAAGTCGGTGGAAAATGGAATTAGAAAATAAGCTTATTTTGGTGGAAAAATTTTTTGAAATCATGTGTAGTTTTTCCATAGTATGAATTTTCCATGAACTTTTAAAAGACTCATTATGCAATGTCTGCTGCACTGCCTAAGCTGTCGTTTTTAATGAATGCATTTAGTTTATCTAGAATTTGTGCTGATTTAGAATTGGTTTTGGAGATGAAAAATAATTATGTTCCATATAGATGAAATTCTTACATCATTCTCTTTGTGTGTTAAATATGCACTTTTTAAAAGTAGTTAAAAGTACTATTCAGGATGCAATTTAAACATAAATGATTCAATATGTGCACTTGTAGTTGCTTCTGCCAGGGTCACCATATTGTTTTAGTAATGTAGCAGTTGTGCTAATTAGATAGTTGATGTGTTTAGTAAGTAGTTAGATTATTCTCATTTCTACCAACCTCCATGAGTCCATTTTATTACTTTTCTTTTTACTACATGGATTTTTAAAACTGATTTTTTTCTCTCATATAAGTTTACAAATTAATTCTAGGGTCAAGACAAGAAGAAGAGACAGAGGGGTTTTAACTGGGGACATCTCTTTTGCTAATGCAAAACCAAAGCCTCCCATTTTCCATATGGCCTCACCATCTGTGGTAAAGCTGTATGGAAGGGGGCCAGAAAGTTATACAAAAAAATTAGGTGTTGGAAAATATAGGAAAGATTTCTGTGTTAACCATAAGGTTGTGCTATGTTTTTTAAGTTAAGTTTCCCTTTCTCAGATATTCTCTACAATCATTAAAGTTTCCAATATTGGATTGAATTGTTCTACAATTCATTCATATATTGGAATTATGTTATAAACTGAGAAATTATTTTTTCCTATAAAATAAAATAATGGCTTGCCATATTCTAAATGAACTTGTTTCTTGATTTAAGTATTTTAGATGTCTTAAGTCTACCATTCTTTCCTTCCTCCTATGGAATGCATCTCTAACAGGATGATGTGAATCAGTGAGACCACACATTCAATGTATTAAAATGCGAGTTGGAAGTTTTCAGAACATTTTTAAAAAGGAAAATTAAAGTGAAATGCCTTTAAGATAAATCATCATATTGTACAAATTTTAAATTATAAAAGCATGGCTTGAAAAGAATGGGTTCATGTGTATGAGTGCAAAAAGCGGCAAATGATTGTGTATATGATTATGAAAATAAAACAAGTAAAACACATTTGAGGAAGGAACATCATGGTATTTTCTGTGTTTTTTTCATTAAGTAGCCATTTTATTTTCCTTCAACTTTAATGCATTGAAAATCATTAAGATCTTCCCAAGAGGTTTAAGAATAATTATGAAAAAAATGAGCAAAGGAATCCTATAAATAGCATGCTGAACCAACTGCGTAAGACCGTTCAGTTTAATTAAATATTTTCCTCAGAAAGTAAACTTTGACATATGACTTGGATGTTGTGTTCATTTGTATTGTTTATTTGCTACTCTATGGAGACCAGACCTCACACCAGCGTAATAGTAAGGTGTTTGGCAATTGTTTATTTGAAAAAGTCATTCTGAAAAATTCTTGTACTAAAATAACCTTTTGGTCATTATAATCAATTAAGTATTTTGAGGAAAACACATTACAGTCAAATACGTGACTAATGCAATTTAGTTATCACTACATTCTTTGTA
The DNA here is from genome assembly GCF_051225735.1 of Oryctolagus cuniculus. Classification (NCBI taxonomy): domain Eukaryota; kingdom Metazoa; phylum Chordata; class Mammalia; order Lagomorpha; family Leporidae; genus Oryctolagus; species Oryctolagus cuniculus. Next base: position 98,318,139 of record NC_142871.1, on the reverse strand, counting down.
TTTATCATTATTTTGGAGGTTTAAGGAGATTTACTATACTCAGTAGGTTTCCAGAAGCCTCTGGATGTTTAGTATGATGAAGAAACTCATTTCTATTTTTCCTCTTAATATATTTGCTTTAAGATCTACTGTGCTTGGGGCTGGAGTTGTGGCATACCAGGTAAAGCCACCACTGTGACCACAACATCCCATATTGGTGCCAGTTCGAATCCTGGCTGCTCTACTTCCAGTTCAGCTCCCTGCTAATGCACCTGGGAAGGCAGCATAGGATGGCCCATGTGCCTGGGCCTCTGCATTCTGGCTCTGGCCTGGCCCAGCCCCAGCCATTGCTATCATTTGGGGAGTGAACCAACAGGAGGAAGACTTCTCTCTCTAACTCTGATTTTCAAATAAATAAAATAAATCTTTTAAAAAAGATCTACTGTGTTTAAAATTAAATACTAGCAGTGATCTAATGACTTTTAGCTTTTAGAGTTAGTTCATCACCATCACCTGTTTTTCTAGGATTGTATTAAAAAAGAAAAGATTGGTATCACAAGCAAGGATATATTTAGGAGAGGCAGGCAATAACTTACATGGTTTTGATTTATTGACTCTTGAGAGTGTTCACTTCTCAGTGAATAATATCTGGTTTTGATTAGTGTGGCCTAGCATTCTACCAAAAAGTGAACCAACTTGTCCTTCATCCACTTGGTTACGAATTTGCTTCCTAGTGAGAGACAAATAGCTTATGAACAAAGAAACAATTGCAGCTTATTATTCATTGATCCTGCTTAGTCAGAGTTAGTAAGATCCTTTCCCATGTATTATACAAATAAGTGAAGGAAGTAAGATATGCCATGGGTAGCGTCTGGTGGGGAAAGCAAAGAGAACCTGGGGAAGTGGGAGAGAGAAGTGCTGTATTAACATGCTGCTGACTTCCTAATCTTGCTGATAGGTGATTTCATGTGTTAATAGCTTTGCAGAAATGATGATAAATCCATTAGGAAGCACTTTCTGGATATAAGCTAGGCCTCCACTCCATTTTCCTGGGTAGATTTAAATGAGCAGAATGATGTTGATTTACCTTCTTTCTGAACCACTGTGTTTTTCAGACAGTTCAGTGTCTTGCTTTTCCTTTCTTTCTGCTACACAATGCTTGAATAGGTTAGAAATCAATGGGCTTTTGATTTTTCGGGAAATGAATTGCTTCAATAGCCTACACAAGGATTGTAAGAGACTGGCTCGACTAGATTTCACAAGTTCCTAATTACTAGATATAATTTTATATATGTGTGTTTAGAGTTCAACTGTTAACCAAACATTTACCTATTTTGTAAAGAAAACTTTAGCCTCAAACCTTTCTCCCTGGGTTAGGGTTTGGTTTATATTTCGTTTTTTGTACTTGTTTTAAGATAAGCTGGTAGTACACAGCATTGCTACTTGTGATGTTTCATCTAAGTTCCTAAAGCAAGCTTTTCCAGACACACCTTCAGAGCAGAGGAAGCGCCATGTGTGAATGGGGCGCCATCCTGGTTGCTTATTGTGCTGGTATCATTAGCTGCAATGAGGAAGCCGTATGAGACCCTGGGAAGTGACTACGACATTACCCAGACTTTCCAGGTGCTCGTGAATGTTCACTCCTGTACTAGAAGGAAAAGAGTCCTTTGGAACAGGGCCATGTTTGCAGCTTTGGCAGCTGTGGCGCCCGAGGGGCAGGGGCTGGGACTGGGATGGCTTCTAGTTCCAGGAGCTATAAGGGAAACACATTTCCTTTCACAGGGCTTAAAGTAATTCTCTGAAGAGAGAGGTTTCTAATTTTACTTTGTTAGAATAATTCTAAAAGTTGTAGAATTAGCCAGTTATGGAATTGGAAAATTCCTTAGACTTCCAATTCCCTCGTTTTGCAGGTCAAAGAATTGAGGTCCAAATGGTAAGGAATTGCCAGACTGTGGGGCCAAGTTTGTGTAGGGGCTGATGATTTTATCTGTGTTGATTTTGGCAAGCACAGGGATTTGGGTCCTGTACCTTGTTACATTATATTGTGTTCTGTTGTGTTACGTTACATTACTGCACTGTGCTTCATGCTCTGTTAATGTTCCATTCTTGAGCACAAATGAAATATCATTTTTGGGACTACAGTCAGTCTAGCTATTCGTTCAATACTTCTCTTTTGAACAGCAGAGGCTCTGTCTTCTTTTCCTTTCCAAGGAATTTCCTCATGGCTCTGAACATGAAGCAAAGCGTGCCCAGAGAGCATCGTGTTTCCTGTGCTCTGCGGAATATGGTTCTCTTGTTAGGGAGTGCTTGTCCGGAGTCTACGCTCCGGCCTTCCCGGGGTAGTCCTCTAATGAACTCTCCTGCAAACGGCAGATTCAGGAGTGGTGGTGGTGTGAGTCATTGTTCCATTTCCTGGTGCCCTGTCGCATAAATTGAGACCTGGGCTTTCTACTGGACCTCAGGGGAGGATCTCATGCCCTGTGGCCTGGGGTCGTGTGTATCTAGCTCTGCTTGATTTTCCTCTTCTGTTCTCTCAGGCTCTTCTCCGCCCAGCCTGCTGTCTCTTGTTCCTGTATACTGAGACAGTGAATGTATCCTTTCTGTATCTCTAGCCCTGTGAAAGCCATACTTTAAAATGGTTTGCCATGATAGACTCTTTAATCTTTGTAATTAAATAATTGTATTTCAAATTTTTCATCTTGTTGATATTTTTTAAACTACATGAATGACAATGGCTAAAATAATATCATTTGCTTAGTATATAAACCTAGAGGGTTTCTGCATTTTTTGTTTTGCATTTTTTTCTTTTTTAAAATTTTTTCTTTTTTTATTAATATAAAGACAACAAATTACATGTATTTCATAGGCACAAATCTACAAACATAGCCATACTTTCCCCCAACTTCCCTCCCTCAATCATCCCACCTTCCTTTCTCTTTCTCCTTTGATTTTTACAATAACAGTTTCAATTTACTTTTTTTTTTTAAAAAAAGGCTTGTTTATTTATTTATTCATTTGTTTGAAACACAGAGTTACAAAGAGAGAGAGAACAAGAGAAAGAATCCCCAAATGGCCACAATGGCTGGAGCCGGGCTGATCTGAAGCCAGGAGCCTCTTCCTGGTCTCCCATGTGGGTACAGAGGCCCGAGCACTTGGGCCATCAAACACTGCTTTCCTTGGCACATCAGCAGGGAGCTGGGTCAGATGTCGAGCAGCAGGGACTCAAACCAGTGCCCATATGGGATGCCAGCACCACAGGCAGCGGCTTTACCTGCTATGCCACAGCACAGGCCCCTCAATTTACTTTACAATCACAGGCCTAATGTAACACTAACCATAGTATTCAGCAACTGAGAACCAGAAAGACTAATGGTTCACAGGGATATAGACAGGGGCCCTGACACAACTTAATTACTGGTTAAGTAGTTGATTTTTGCCTTCACTTAAACATCTCCAATGGCCTCTATGAATGACAGCCCATTTAAGATTGACAGGTCAGCCGGCGCCGCGGCTCACTAGGCTAATCCTCCACCTTGCAGTGCCGGCACACCGGGTTCTAGTCCTGGTCGGGGCACTGGATTCTGTACCGGTTGCCCCTCTTTCAGGCCAGCTCTCTGCTGTGGCCAGGGAGTGCAGTGGAGGATGGCCCAAGTCCTTGGGCCCTGCACCCCATGGGAGACCAGGATAAGTACCTGGCTCCTGCCATCAGATCAGCGCGGTGCGCCGGCCGCGGCGGCCATTGGAGGGTGAACCAACAGCAAAAGGAAGACCTTTGTCTCTCTCTCTCTCTCTCACTGTCCACTCTGCCTGTCAAAAAACAAAAGATTGACAGGTCAAATGTAGAATCAGACACCACTATAGAAATGTGTAATTTACTCTAAAATTATGGTGAAAGGATGCCTTTTTGAGAACTATTTATCTGATGGTGAACAGTAAGTAAGTTCTCTTTTTGGCACTATGAGAAAACTATTTTTAACCAAAGGTTTTGAATGCTTTTAATAAATCATGTTCAGAAGCAAGTTTATATTAATCTTTCAAAGCAGAAGCCCTATTTTAGTTCAGATCTCAAAAGAGAAGAAATTAGCTTGTGTTCCCACCATCCCCCAACCCACATTGTCTCCTCCACCAGGTTCTTGATCCTTGAGAGAACAAATCATGACACGGTTTAATAAGCACAATTTTAAACAAGTGAAATATACTGATAGGAGGCCTTAAGTTTGGGGGTATATTATATTCAAAAGAATGTGAATTAATTTTTTGAAACATGAGATTTTTTTCCTCTTAAGGTGTTTCTTTTTGGGGAGTAAATTGGTATGGCATTTTAGAGGAAGAATTTGGTAATGTAAATTAAAATTATTTTTGACTTTAGTAAGATTCAATAATTCCATTCATAGAATTTATCTGTTGGAAATTAATTGTGATATGTCCAAAATGTATGCATGTTTACCATCATGTTGGATGAAATAACAAAAACACTGAGAATAATCTAAATGCCAAACAATAGAACAATGTTCATACAAACAATGGTCCATTAATTCAATGGAATACTAAGCAATTTTCAAACATGGCAATCTAGGGACAGGCATTTGGCCTGGTGGTTAAGACACTAGGATGTACATGTCCCATGTTAAAGTACCTGAGCTGGACTCTTAGTTCCTAACAAGGATGACCACTGAAATATTTGAGTTCCTCCCCTCAGTGTGGAAGACCCAAATTGAGATCCCAGTTCCTGGGTTATTTGCTGGTATATGGGGGAGTGAACTTTGATTGCAAATACTGTGTCTTTATGACTCTGAAATAAAAAATTAAAAATAGTGATACAGTTATATCCTTGGATGCTAATTCACTTAAAATTTTCTTGATGCAGGCTAAAATGAATGAACACATGGAATTGATATTCCCTAAATTATAGCTGTTTCTAAAGTTTTGAGAAAGGGGGTGTATACATGTGTGTATGTGCATACGTATAAATACAGACTTTGCAGAAATGTGCATAAAGTTTGCCCAGTGATGATTTCTAGGTGGAGGAACTAGAGATAATTTTTAGATTACTTTATTTTAATACATTTCTTATTTTTAATTTTTTAAAATATTTATTTATTTGAAAGAGTTATACAGAGAAGGAGAGGCAGAGAGAGAGAGAAAGAGACAGAGAGGGAGAAAAAGAGAAAGACGTCTTCTATCTGCTGGTTCACTCCCCAGTTGGCTGCAATGGCTGGAGCTGCGCCAGGTTGAAGCCAGGGGCCAGGAGCTTCTTCTGGGTCTTCCAGGCAGGTGCAGGGGCCCAAGGACCTGGGCAATCTTTTACTGCTTTCCCAGGCCACAGCAGAGAGCTGGATTGGAAGTGGAACTGCTGGGACTCAAACTGGCACCCATATGGGATGCTGGCACTGCAGGCGGAGGCTTTACCTGCTATGCCACAGTGCCAGCCCCTTAATTAAAATTTGTAACAGACATACAATTATTCATTTTATGGGCAACATGATATTTCAATACATGCATACAATGTATAATGTCCTATCAGGATAAATAAAGCTGTCACCCCAATCATTTTAACATTTGTTTATGGTGACGCCATCCAAATCCTACCTTCTAGTTTTGTTTTAATTCAATGGAAGCTCGGAACTTCATACTTCCAAGTATAATTTATTATCCACTAATTCACTCTTTGCATCTCTCCCTCCCCTATTCCCTTCCTAGCTTCTGGTAACCACCATTATACTCCACTAAAGTATTCAACAAAAAGTAGAAAAGCCACTGTTCCTCAAGAGTATAGACAAGGGCTATAAACAATAATCAAATCTCAAAATGTCACTTCTTCCTTACTAATTTGAATGTCCTTAACTTTTTTCTCTTGCCTAATTGTTCCGGCTAGGAATTTCAGTATTATGTTCAATAAAAAGTGGAAATGGACATTCTTTTATTCCAGATCTCAGAGAGAAACCATTCAGTACAATGTTAGCCACTGGCTTATTATATATGTTCCTTTTACACTTAAATTTTTCAAAATTTTTGTCATGAAAGGACATTGAATGCTATCATATGCATTTTCGATATTTATTGAGATGGTTATATGATTTTTAGCCTTCATTCTATTGATACGGTGCATCACATTTATTGATTTGCATATGTTAAATCATCCTTGCAGCCATCGGGTGAGTTTCACATGATCATGCATTTATTATTTTAAAATAGTGAATATTATATTTTCATAATCAGCAAAAATAATGATAGTCCTTTTGGCATTTATATTATTAACAGATCTGTATATTACAGGACAGATCCATAGTGAATCACTCTCACAGAGAGTGGAGAAAGTGTTAGTGGTAGAACTCTTTTGTCCATTCAAGGTCCACTTCTTCCTCTTCCCATTCTGAGATTAAACTTGGACTCTTCTGGCCTTCCAATCCTATTCCTATGGTAGGGCTATGGGTATGTTGATGCAGAGAGTGACTTTGGGGCTTGCTTTTGGTGATAACCACTGCAGCAGCAAGTCGATACTTGGGCAGGTATCAAGATTGGCAGGAAGATTCTTGTGATGGGAGTAAGGTCATTCAAAAGTCATATATTCCTAAGAAAAGGTTGTTTATCTGAAATGTAACCATCAAGTGGTATCAGCCCTAAGTTAGAGTTAGAGTAGAAGTTATTCAATTTGCATCTGAGCCCCAGGTATTCTTCTGTGAAGCCAGTAAAGGATTGTTCTAAGGCATTCTTCTTAGTATAGTTTTCACTTGCTTGAAAGATGAAAATCCATAGTCATTCACAAGCATTACTAGAATCCAGAAGTATAGTTCCTATCTGCCAGCAAGTGTCTGCTAGAATTATTTTTGCCCGGAGGTATTAGATTATATTTTTACAGCTTGACTCTTCCTAGCCACAATTTGCCTCCAAAGATTCTTTAGCACTATACTGTAAGTGGTTAATAGGTAAAGCCATATTAGAGGAGAGCGATTAAGGAATAGAAGCAACAGTTGAAATTCTCACCCAATCTTTCAGGCAAAGGACTAAAAAAAGTGTCTTCCTTAAATGAACAGACAATGGTTTGTGTGTTTATTAAAATATATCCATATCTATATCCATGTCATGTACATACATATAGGTGTGTATGTGAACACATACAGCAAAATTTAATCAGACCAAGTAAGAAAGTTCAATAGTGTGCATAGGTCAGTTTTGACTTAAAAACACCCAGCAGTGCCTAATTAAGTAGCATCTGTATACCTAATATGAGATAAGATTGGGAAATATGAAATAGCATGTATTGAAAAAGATTGCAAGAAAGTAAAAAGTTTACCATGGAGGGTCTTTGTGATGCACCTCAGTTGGAAAAAGTATTTCTGCAAGAAAATACTAGGCTTGAATTATTTAAGAGCAGAGATAAAGAGTTTCATATAAGGGAATAGTGGAAGAAAGACACAAATGCAAGATGACTGATTTTGGGGCAGTGGTAGGGAAGCTGGTGAGACTAGAAAGTAGGGGTTAGAGTTGCTGAGGTTGGTGAGAGCCCCATGGTTCCTTGGGTGAACAGACCTTCACTTTATGGAAGTCTCTAGCGTTAATCATTGTTGGCCACTGGTAATAAAAGCCAGTGTATCTTCCCAGTCATCGTAACAACCAAAAGATGTCCCATGGGTTTCCAAGCATCCTCTCTGGAAGATTTCTCATCCTGTCTTAAGAGCCACTGGGCTAGATATTGAGAGCTTCTGAAAGCCAGGATGAAATGGCAGGATGCCATCAGGTTTTTTATGTGTGTGAAATAGTTCTGTTTTTATTTTTCTATTTTCTTTATATAAGCAAACTGAAAAATTATACTCTTCTTCATGGCTTATGACACATTCACATCCACTATTATCTGTGGTTTATTTTAGTTCAGAGTTAATTTTGATTCTTATAGCATCCATTACATACTGTCTTAACCTCAGTTTCTTGGTGTTTATAATTATCTTCATTTTTAGCAAGGTTGGGTGAAACTTAGGGGCACCAGGGGGTTCATCAAACATCTGGAACAATTTTTCAAAAATTTTGGATTTACTAAAACCCAAACTTTCTGCCAAGCCTCTCTTCTCATCCCCTTTCTCTAAACTCTGAAAACACATATATTTTAGAGAACATTGATTCCATGTGTTTTCAATTCATTTTAGTTTGTATCATCAAAATTGTTAAAAAAGTGATTTGGAATCCAGGAATCCCATTGAGCCTTTAAAATAAATAAACTCTTAGCAACTTAAAAAATGTCACACAAATATATTGAAACAGCAAAAGTATAAAGTTTTGATGGAGACTGATTTGGATTGAAATTTGGCAAAATTATTTTCCACATAGATTTTACAGTGTTCCATCCAACTTCCAATCCACAATCTGGAGAGAATGAACTGGGTTTGTTAATCTTATGAAAAAATACTGTATCAAATTCTCCACACCAAGACATATATCATCAGAAAGAAAATATTAGGAAATCAACTTGGATCAATTGATTTATTAATTCTTAATATTGGAGATTTTTATATAGTTGGCAATAATGATATAAGGAACTATTAGGAAAAGCTGGAAAATGTGAATAACAGTAATTTTAGAAAGGAAATAGAGTTAACTTGGGATTGTGATATGTCAGTAATTCTCAGGATGTGAAAGATTACTTTGTTGATATTCATTGATGATTGATGTGTAGACACACACACACATAGAGCTATATAAAAAGCCCTATTCACATATGAGGGTTCTTCAAAAAATTCATGAAAAAATATAATTAAAAATTATTTTGGTTCAAAAATTTTTGAAATACATGCATAGTTTTTTTCACAATTGGCATTTTCATGAACTTTTGAAGTTCTCTTATATTCATGAAAAAGCCACTACATCAATTAGATTGAGACAAATGGGTGTGAGAGAATAGTTAAAAGTTCTACATGAATTTGTCCATTTGAAGTAACTGAAAGGAATTATAAAAGTTTGACAGTAAAAAGTCTCAAGTTCTAACTCTTAACCACTTAAAATGTTAGGTATAGGTTAGCAAACTATTAAATCTTCTTAGCATGAAAATGCAAATTTAAATGATACCACTTTCCACTTCACATCAGAAAAGTTGTTCAAACTAAGATCTTTAATAATATAAGATTATGTCTTTTGATCCTCAACACCTTTCGTCCATATTACTCAAGCTCTCCAATAGGCATCTTCATGACAAAATATGAAATAAATTTGAAGAGACATCATGAATGTAAAAATTTTAATAATCTCTAACCCAGAAATTATACTCTTGGAAATGATCCGAAACACATACAACACACACACACACACACACACACACAGAGTCTTTTAGGTTTAAATCAAGAGATTTGAAAAATATCAAGTGTCCCAAAAGATTACTCATGATAACTATACAATGACAAACTAAATAATATTTTTGTTTAAAGATCCACTTATCCATCTGAAAGTCAGAGTTACACAGAGATAGAAGGAGAGGCAGAGAGAAGAGAGAGGTCTTCCATCTGCTGGTTCACTCTCCAATTGGCTGCAATTGCTGGCGCTTTGCTGATTTGAAACAAGGGGCCAAGAGCTTCCTCCAGGTCTCCCATGGGGGTGCAGGGGTCCGAGGACTTGGGCCATCCTCCACTGCTATCCTAGGCCACAGCAGAGAGCTGGATCAGAAGTAGAGCAGCCAGGACCCAAAACTGGCACCCAAGACTTTCAAATAAATAAATAAATTTAAAATATTTTTGTGCTGTACATTGAGATTTAATGCTATAACTAGTACTCAAACAGTATTTTTCACTTTATGTTTCTGTGTGGGAGCAAACTGTTGAAATCTTTACTTAATGTATGCTAACCTGATCTTCTGTATATAAAGAGAATCGAAAATGAATCTTGATGTGAATGGAAGGGGAGAGGGAGTGGGAAAGGGGAGGGTTGCAGGTGGGAGGGACGTTATGGGGGGGAAGCCATTGTAATCCATAAGCTGTACTTTGGAAATTTATACTCATTAAATAAAAGTTTTAAAAAAAGGAAAAAATAAATAAAATATTTTTTAAAAAAGGCAACAATGATTTTGTTTTATAGCATTGAATCAGTGTTGGTGGCAGAACTGGAGTATTCCATAGTTTCTGACTCCAATTCAGCATATAATAAAAAATTGGAGACTTTTTCATATTAAGATTGTTAATTGTACATAAAGTTAATTTTGTTCTTTAAAAAAGAAAAATTATTAGAGGTATAGCAAAGCTTTTCTTGTAATATTGGAAAATAAAAGTTAGATGGTTAATTAGTTTCAGAATAAATAAAATTTTAGGAAAATAAAGATTGTTGAATGGAGTTCCTGAGCTGAAGCATTCCCACAGGAGCAAAGACTGTCTAGGAGAGAGAATCAGGACAGATTTCTCAAATATTTCATTTTGCCTAATCATTTATTTTCATTTTTATTTGAAAGAAGGAGAATGAGAGGCAGAGAGAAAGATGGACAGATATATGGAGAGAGAAACAGAGACATCTTCCATCTACTGCTTTACTCTCCAGCTGCTTTTCAATGCCCAGGGCAGGGCCAAGCTACAGCCAGGAGTGTAGAATTCCAGGTCTTCCATGTGGCTGGCAGGAATTGAAGCACTTGAGCCATGATCAGCTGGCTCCCAGGATGCTCATCAAGAAGCTGAATCAAAAGCAGAGTAGCCAGGACTCAAACTAGGGACTGCACTATGGGATGCAGGCATCCCAAGTGGCAGCTTAAGCTGCTGTGCCACCATGCCCATCCTCAGGACAGGCTTTGGTGCCACAATCTGACAGGTGAGCAACACTGAAAGCTTGACTCTGATAGAAATGTACCAGTTAGGAAGGCTGATGAAGAGCAGCCAAACTGGGGATGGAATTGTGGCTCAATGGGTTAAGCCACTGCTGGCATCCCGTAAGAACATCAACTCAAGCCATGGCTGCTCCACTTCTGATTCAGCACCCTACAAATACACCTGGGAAAACAGTGGAAGATGGCCCAAGTACCTGGGCCCCTGCCACCAAAGTGGGAGACCTGGATCTGGAGTGGCAGGCTTCTGGCTTTGGCCTGACCCAGTTCTGGCCATTGGGACCACTTGAGGAGTGAAATACCAGATGGGAATCTCTCTGTTTCTTTCTGTTTGTAATTCTGCCTTTCAAATTAAAAAAAAATATATCTTAACGGAAAAAAGAACAGTCAAGTTGACTCCTAAGGGAAACATGGGCAACAAAAAGCGATATATTTCCTGAGTATTGGCAGTTTTACAAGGTTTACTTCCACATTCCTGGGATAAGCACCTCTGAGCAGATCAATACAAGTTCAGCGCTTGTACCTTGTGCAGTAGTCTGAGTCTTCCAAGAGGCAGTTGCCAAGACAGAATTAAACATACAAGGATTTTTATCAGAGGGAAATACCTGTGTGAAAGGAATTAGGAAGAGAGAAGAAAGATTAATCAGAATATGATGCTCATGTGACACCAAGTGAAAGAGGGTAACATGGCTAAATGACAATCTCCTAGATTAGCAATTAGTCTAAGGAAGGTTTTGCAAAGGTGTAGGGTAGTTCTTGAGCCAAAAAAAGAGTCCTGTGTCTCCCTAAAACAAGTTCTTGGAAGAAAACACCCACATGACACACAGATGAATTTCAAAGAGTGGCAGCTGGGACCTCAGTCAAACACACTCCCTGTAGGAAGAGGACCACCAGGTGCATTTTCATGGTCACCCTACCCTGAGATTCAGAAGTGCAGATGACAGCCTGACTGGAGACCAGGTATTTCTCATTGTCCTTTCATTCTCTTCTCTCATGTTAACTCAATTTTGGGAGTCTTGTTCTTCACCACCTTATAGGCCATCTGGTCTATTTAACTAAGAGTATGTTTATGGCAGAGAAGGGGACTGTGGTCCTTTCTATTGCAGGAAATGATTAGCTCCATATGCAAATTGTCTCCCATTTCCATGGGGCTGCAGGTATCAGAGGGTCTGCTTTGATAAGCAAAGCAAAGGTCCCTTATTCCTTATTTCCAAGCACAAGGTTCAATGTGACAAAAATCTGTAAAACTAATAGGGCCTCTTGAAATAGGACTTGTATGACTTTTTGAATGCCTGAGTAGAGAATCTAGCTGCCTTTTTTCCCCTTTGAAAGGGAATTGCCTTTGTTAAGGCTCCCAGTTGCATAGCTAACAGCTTACTGAGTTAGAAACATACCAGGGGATTCCAATTCAATCCCATCAAGGTGGCATGTACCAATGCCATCTCACTAGTCCCAGTGATCAATTTCTGTTCACAATTGATCTTAATGATAGGACTAAGAACCAAAGGGATCACATAAACAAGACTAGTGTCTGCAAATACTAGCTGATAGAATAAACAAGGGAGAGAACGATCCAATATGGGAAGTGAGATACACAGCAGACCCATAGAATGGTAGATGTCCTAAACAGCACTCTGGCCTCAGAATCAGCCCTTAAGGCATGCGGATCCAACTGAAAAGCCCATGAGAGTATTTCAGGCATGGAAAGCCAAGACACTCTGGAAAAAAAAAAAAAAAACTTAAATGAAAGATCTCCGCAAGTGAGATCCCAGTGGAAAGAATGGGTCATCAAAGAAGGAGGTACCTTTCTCTGAAGGGAGGAGAGAACTTCCACTTTGACCATGGCCTTGTCTAAATATGATCAGAGTCAGTAAACTCAGGGGGCTTCCATAGCCTTGGCAGCTCATGACAAGAGCCTAGGGGGATTACTGAGGCCATAAACAAGAGTGTCAATTTGTTAAGTCAACAACAGGAGTCACTGTGCACTTACTCCTCATGTAGGATCTCTGTCCTTAGTGTGCTGTACATTGAGATTTAATGCTATAACTAGTACTCAAACAGTATTTTTCACTTTATGTTTCTGTGTGGGAGCAAACTGTTGAAATCTTTACTTAATGTATGCTAAATTGATCTTCTGTATATAAAGAGAATCGAAAATGAATTTTGATGTGAATGGAAGGGGAGAGGGAGTGGGAAAGGGGAGGGTTGCAGGTGGGAGGGATGTTATGGGGGGGGAAGCCATTGTAATCCATAAGCTGTACTTTGGAAATTTATATTCATTAAATAAAAGTTAAAAATAAAAAAAAGAAAAAATTCAAAATGAAAATACAGATAACACTTACCAAATGTGCAAATAAATGTTATACTCTAAGTAGCATTTAGTTTTCATATGACCGTAATTTGTAATTGGAAAGGGAAACTTTCAAATAAGTAACGTATGGATGTGCTAAAATCTATAGAAATACAAAAAGATTCACATTAGAGCTAAATTTTTTAGGAGGAAAGTAAAAACAAAAGTTGAATAATTGTTCAGGTAAATCAAGCAGAAGATTTATTTGGCTCTAGCTTATTTTTTCCAATAGTAAAAAATATAAGTTGGGGAAAAAAGTTAACTAAGTTTTTTGGAAAATTTCTCATCTATGTTCCTACGCCTTGGTATGTACTTGCTCTTTTGAAGGGACTTCTCACCATGATCTTAAAAAGTACTTGTAAATTAAAATTATATGCAAGAAAAAAACATGAAAGTCATCTCAAAAGAAAGGCTAAAAACAGAACTTGAGTTCTATTTCCACAGAAGACCGAAACCATCCATACAAAGCATTCAGGGGATCTGGCAAATAAGCCCTTGTGCGTTCTTACACAAGATGCAGGCTTACACAATTCTTCCATTCACTCATGGGCTCAAGTCTGTTGGCCACCCATGCTCCCTGAAGAGAACTTATGGTACTGGATTGCATCAGCAATGCATGATGGATGAGTGGGGACTTCACCAGGGAGACAGTGCTCTGCATTTGGCTTGGTTGAGAGTCAGATGTGAAGGAAAGAAGAGCTGTAGATTTGGAAACTATGCTGGAAGAAACTAAAATGTATTTTTAATCTCTGAGTTCCAAAGACGGAATAAAATCTGCAAATATAATGGTGAGATGATTGGGCTAATTGTGAAGTAATTAATCAAAACGGGAGAACCAGGAGTTCTGCTCTTCAGGCATGGAGAGACGCCCGGGAGGGACAGTAGTTTAATTTTTCCATTTTGGAGGTCTTAGATAGACCTTAAAGTCAGATTTTATAAGTGCTGTAGGGAAAGAGAAATATAGTTTTTTAAATCTCTGCCTTGTGTTGCAGCTAGAATTTTGATATGCTTGGAACAAAACCTCTTTAAAACTGTTAAACAGAAATTAAGATGACATTTCAGTACATAAATTTAATTAAGAGTGCTAAATCCAAATAGGATCACAGACAGCTTCAATCAACAAGATTCAGGGGGATTTGCCAAATTATTTTTGCCAGTCACTAATTAATGAAGTTGTACTTAATGACGAGAGCTGCCAAGAAGAGATTTTATTATTTTTTCCCCAAACATGACTGGCATTTCTTTGATTCTTGTGTTATCTGGCTGCCAGGTTAGTGCTTGTGTCTCCTAGGTGTGTTGATTGCATTTTTATGGCATCATCTATCTATTTGCTTTAAAAGAATTCTCAGTAGACTGTGAAAAGACCATAAAATCACCAGTGATGCTCTGATCTTATCTAGGTTAAGGGGATCCTGAAATGACAACTAGATTTATGCTTACTGAATCAAAGTCAGGAAGGTAATTTCATAACTATTTTAACAATTACAAATAAGTTAATGAAGTAGTATTTGAAAAACTTTGTGCTACATAGAGTGGTAGACACAAAATTGTATCATTTATAGATCCTGCTCTTACTCACTTGCATTTCATATGGAGGATAAGACATTCACTCAAATAAGTAGATAAGAAAGCATAGAAGGAAAAGTATTGCAAAAGAATAATGGGTGATTTGAGAAATTTAGAAATTGACTGCCCCTTTAGGCCATTTGGTTAATTTTGACAGAGAAGAAGTTGGTGGTGACAGAGAAGGCGATTTAATTTCCAATGTGGTGAAAGTGAGGCTTTCATCAGAGATGAGGGAAAGATTCAAGGTGGGAAAAAGCATAAACAAATGATGATATTGGGAATTTCAGAGTATGTATTCAGTAAGCAGGTAATTCAGCTGGGCTGGAGTAGAGGAATCATCAGGAGATATAATCAGTAAATAATACTGGAAATTTAGGACATGGGCCCCATCATTGGGTCCTAAGAATGACAAAGATTATAGGTGATAAGGACTGAATGAGAGAAAAATCTAAAAGAGATGAGAGAATTAATGAGAAGTATATTGCTGGCATAGAATTTATAAAACAGTTAAAACATGTAAGTGGGGGATAAAAGTGAGGGGTGATGCCAAAATTGCACATCTTCGTGCCTGGAATCATGACTATAGTATTAGTAGTAGTGGCGAGGTCAAGAGAAGGAGCTGGTTGAATGGAGAATGGAGCAAATATAGTGTGAAGGGCAGATGGGGAAGGTGGAGAGCTACAGGAAGCAGCTGGAAATGCAGAACTGAAACTTAAAAGAGCACTTGGCTTGGATTCCAGACTTGCAGGCCATCCCCATGGTGGTGTCAACTGAAGACAGGGGAACTAGTAAAACATGAAAAGGAATTCAGCAGCTGAAAAAGAGAAGGCAGCATGTTTAGGGAAAAACTTGCAACACATGTACCTATATTTCAGGAGATACACAAGGAAAGAAGAGAGAATTGCTGGAGTTGTGGAGGAGACCCAGAGAACAGCCTCTCACTGGGAGTTCAGGGAAGAGGTCAAAGGAAGGTGACTGGCAGATGAGGATGGAGCGAAAGGTCAATGAATCTTTGTCTTTACTCATTTAGGATTCAAGCTCTCTAGAATTTTTATTTGAAAGATTTAATTTTCTCTTGAATCATTCTTTTCAAAAATCTTTAATAATTTGGAAAAATATATAAAATTATACATATTGTGGGTTGCCATGTGAAGTTTCAGTACAAGCATACATCGTGTATTGTCCAATGAAAGTATATACAAACCCATCTCCTCAAATATTTAAATATTTAACAGTTCTTATGGTGAAAACATTAAAATCCTTTCTTCTAATTTTATATGGGAGATATATCTGTAGTCACTCTACTGTGAAATAGAACACAAGAACTTCTTACTCCTATCTAACAACAAGAAGGTAGTACCCATGAATCAACCTTTCTGTATTTCTCCCAGCTGCCTATTCTTTCCAGCCTCTAGTAACCATCATTATACTCTTAGCCTCTATGAGATCAGCTTTTTTAGAACCCACATGTTTGAGATCATATGGGACTTGTCTTTTTGTGCTTGCTTTATTTCACTTAACATATGACAGACAGTTCCTGGATCACATCCTAGGTTTATCTTAACCCAGGCAGCTTGCTCAAAATTTTGAACTAAAAGACACAATTATTTTTTAAAAATATTTGAGAGACAGAGTTAGAGAGAGAGAGAGAGAGAGAGATGGAGAGAGGTCTTCTATCCACTGGTTCACTCCTCAAATGGCTACAACAGCCGGAGATGCGTTATTCCGAAGCCAGGAGCCAGGACTTTCTTCCAGGTCAACACATGTGTGCAGGGGCCCCAGCAATTGAGCTATCCTCTACTGCTTTTCCAAACATCAGCAGGGAGCTGGAACAGAAGTGGAGCAGCCAGGACTAGAACCAGTGCCCATATGTGATGCCAGCACCTCAAGAGGAGGCTTAACCTATAATGCCACAATGCCAGACCCATAATAGTTTTTAATATGTATAAAGCCTCACTCACAAATTCCTTACTCCTAAATAAAAGCCATGTGCTAATGTTTCTTATAGGAAGGCAATGTGCTAAGTTTTTTATATGAATTGTCTCTTTAGATCCCTATAAAGAAATGTCCCTCTTTATTCTGTCAATTTAACAGATGAGGAAACTGGTCACAAAATATAATTAATCAAATAAGTTGTCCAAGATCACCTGACTGATCAGCGAGCAATCTCTCCATTTCCTGGTCCTTAATCTTAACTAGTAGTCTGTATGATTTCCTTTTTCTTGTACATTCACACTTGTGAAAGTACCCAAAACTTGAGGAATGTGTAATCAACATACTTTGTAATTGAGCATTAAATCCTTCACTGATGATTCCTTATTTGTTTCTTTATTGCAACTGTGTCTTCTTTTTAAATCTCTCTCATTTCCCCTTACCCATTGCATATGAACCAAAAGTTCTTTTTTTTTTTTAAAAAAGATTTATTTGAAATGCAGAGTTACAGAGAGGCAGAGGCAGAGCGAGAGAGGTCTTCCATCTGCTGGTTCACTCCCTGGATGGCCGCAACAGCTGGAGCTGTGCCGATTGAAGCCAGGACCAGGAGCTTTTTCTGGGTCTCTCATGTGTGGGTGCAAGAGTCCAAGGACTTGGGCCATCTTCTCCTGCTTTCACAGGCCATAGCAGAGAGCTGGATGGGAAGTGGAGCAGCCGGGACTAGAACCAGCGTCCATATGGGATGCTGGCACCACAGGCAGCAGCTTTATCTGCAATGCTGCAGCGCTGGCCCTCAAAAGTTCTTTTTAATAATGCTGTTCACATAATAGGAAGATCTATAAATAGCTGAAAGAGTTTGAATATAACACAGTAGATATTAAAAGAGAAAAAAAGCAGTTTGTTATCTTGATCTTTCAGAAATGTGACATCAAGTCCTCGTTCACAATTTATAAAACGTGGAAATCTGGCACTTTGGTCTCACAAGAAAGAAAGGCAGATACATTCCTAATAAGCTCAAACTATCCAAGGAAACAGTAAATATATATGATCATGAAGGACTTCAGAGTGGAGTATGAAGTAAAAGGATTTTCTAATTTTAGAAGCTATAAAATATTTTTAGACAACATTTTGATTGAATTTCAAGTTCTAACCCATGAGAGTTATTTGAATCTTACTTTGGGTTTTCATTTAAGCATTCTACTTCCCTATCCCTGTATGGAACATATGCCTGTTGACTTGGTTGATTACTTGGACAAATACTCATGTCCAGCTAGGAAAAGATTACGCAAAATGACTCCTTCTCCTCCACCCCTGTTCTTCATGCTGATTCTCTTTGGCTTGCTTCAGCACGCTTTAGCTTTGCCATGAGGACAAATCCAAGGACTGAATTTGATCATTATCCTTCAAGTATAGGGATTTTAAAATGTTTAATTTCTCTCTTCCTTAGCATCAGTGAATCAAGAATTGTCCTTTCCAAAGCTTTGGCAGTGTTTATCTGAATCAAGTAGCTAATTGAGTAGACAACACCTGTAATTCAGATTTATAGAATATGAGTTTTCATTCATAAGTGTAAATGTAAGAATTATGTTTTGATGCTGCTTTTCAGGTAGGATAAGGTGTTTGGGAAAGAGGGAGACAGGTGATGCGTCTTTATTTCAATCATTCACTGACAGAACAGTTATTGAGTAGCTGCCGTGTACCTGGTGCTGATTCGAAGACACCACCCCTGTCTTGAACCGTCTTGACCTCGAATGTCCGGATCATAAGTGTAAATACACAGCAATAAGTATTCCTTGTTGTTATGCTGTTATCTTAAACTATCCAGACTTCCCTTTGTTGTAACTCCTGTGCCTTTGCCTTCAAAGGTGTCTTTAAAAAGATGTTCAACATAGGATTGGGGAAAGTGATGGTGTGAATATATGTGAGGAATATCTGTTTTGGGGAGGCATTGCTTATCATGCTATCCAGCATTACTTTATAAAGATAGAAATAGCCCCTTAGTTAGAATGGGGTTGTCTCAAAAGGCATTTGAAAATATTGGTTCACTTCATTGAGTGACTGAAGGAGCTTAATTTGTAGTTTTTGATGAATGAAAATGGATTCTGAAAAATATAGTCATCTTTATATCCTCAGCACCTGACAAAGTAGTTGTTTATTGTATAAGTAAAGCTATGTGGTTCTTTAATTTATAACTAGGACCGAGGATAATTAACTGATTTTTTGTCTTGCCTTGGGAGAAACACTTAACAAATCAGAGAAATTACTACTTTTGAAGATCCTCAAATCCTTCTAAAACATCTGTCTTAATTTATATCCTAGCCATTTTTGTGCTATTGATTTTATTATAACAAGTATCTTGTTCATTGTTTTTTGGAAATACTTTTCAGGATTAAGTTAAATCACATAATTAATATAAATTATGGAACTTTATTTTAGAAAATGTATTTTTCATAGGCTGATCTTATTTTCTTACATTTACTTCATTAGTTTGAATTATTATAAGGTTATTATGTTTATCTCTGTATATTTTTTCTTACATATTTAAACAAAGGGCAGTTCAAAATTATTTTGTATATTTAAACATCAGTGAAACTAATTTTAAGCAGAGAAACTCATTAGTAAATGTCAGAAAATAATTGGAGGATATAATTTAAATTAAATTATCTGATTTAATAAAAATAGTATCAAATAAATATCAGGCCAACTTTCTAAACAAGTTCTCTTGGATAGGGATATGACTTTCCTAGTGTGCTGGTGAGAACATAGTTGTTCTCAGACACTTAGACGGGACTTGATGAGGTACCAAAATACATGGCAGGAAAGAAAGACCAGACGTGGAATCCTTGGATGAATAATCATTATGCCTTTCCCATCTGTTTTATTCTGTTCACATTTTGTATTTCTCTATGTAGAGTCATTCAGCCACTGGAGGTCTCTGTTTCTCTATGCAATTTTAGCAAGACCCATGTGTGTCATAATTTATGAAAAGAGCCATTCCTTTAAAAAAAATCACTGAATAAGTGATGCTAATTAACCTCATTTCTATTTTTGACTTTATTTTTAATTCACAAGTAATAATTGAATGTAGAGTACAATGTGATGTTGTGATCTATGGAAACATAGGAAGATTCAAATTTATAAACATATCCAACACTTCACCAATTTATCTTTGTGTGTATGTGATGAGAAAGTTAAGATGCTATGTTAGCAGGGCTGGTGTTGTGGCGTAGTGGATAAAGCCATTCCTTGCAACCCTGGCATCCCATATGGGCACTGGTTTGTGTCCATGCTGCTCCACTTCTGAGTCAGCTACCTGCTAATGGCCAGGGAAAAGCAGTGGAAAGTGGTCCAAGCTTGGGTACCTGCCACCCTTGTGGGAGACCCTGTTGAAACTGGCTCCTGCTTAGCTCTATCAGGCTATTGCAGACACTTGGAGAGTGAACCAGTGGATGAGGACCTCTCGCTCTGTCCCTCCCCTTCTAACTCTTTCAAGTAAATAAATCTTTTAAAAAAAAATCTATATTTGCAATTTTGACATTCATTATTATTAACAATGGTCACCATGCAGAGCAATAGATAACTAAAACTTACTCCTGAAGACCAACAGAAACTTGATGATGTTTGATCAGCATCTTGGTTTCTGCATCCCTCTCTCTTGCTTCCCTCTGCCCCCAGTCTCTGGTAACCACTTTTCTTCTGTCTATTTAAATTACATCAACTTTTTGAGATTCCACATAGAAGTAAGATAATATAGTATTTGTCCATATCTGTCCTATTTTACCTAGCCTAATGTCCTCAGTTTCATCCATGTTGTTGCAAATAACAGACTATTTTAGGGCTGTATAATATTCCATTGTATATATTTATCACGTTTAATCTATTCATTTACATGATGGAACCTTGGTTGAGTCCCTGTCTTAACTATTGTTAATACTGCTGAAATGAAAATGGCTGTGCAGATACCTCTTCATCACATTGATTTTTAATTCTTTTGGCTATGTACTCGGACATGGGATTATTGGATTACATTGTGCTTTTATTTTTAGTTTCTTAAGAAAACTTCATACTGTTTTATGAAATGACTTGCCTAATTTACAAGCAAGAGTTTCCTCTTCTCCACAGCCTTGCTGACATTTGCAGTCTTTTGTTTCTTTGATAATAGCCATTCTAACAAGCATGAGGTACAAATTCAACTAATAGATATTTATGGAAGTTTTTACACATTAGCTACAGAATATGCATTCTTCTCATCATCGCATGGGACATTTTCTAGGCAAGACTATGTATTAGTCCACAAATCAAGTCTCAGTGAATTTAGAAGGATTGAAGTCATAACATGTATCTTCTCAGACCACAAACGGATAAAACTAGAAATCACAAAGAAGAACAATAGAACATTAATAAATACATGGAAATTCAGCAACATGCTACTGAATGACCACTGGGTCATTGAAGAAGTTCAGAGCAAAATCTTTTTTTTAAAGATTTATTTTATTTGAAAGACAGAGTCACAGACAGAGAGAAGGAGTGGTAGAGAGAGGAGACAGAGAGAGGGGTCTTCCATGTGCTGGTTTACTCCCCAATTGGCTGCAATGGCCATAGCTGCACCGATCTGAAGCCAGGAGCTTCCTCTGGGTCTCCCACGTGGGTGCAGGGGCGCAAGGACTTGGGCCATCTTCTACTGCTTTCCCAGGCCATAGCAGAGAGTTGGATCAGAAGTGGAGCAGCCGGGACTTGAACCAGCAACCATAAGGGATGCCAACACAGCAGGCAGTGGCTTTACACATTACACCACAGCACCTGACTCATAAAATCTTTCTTAAAACAAATGAAAGTGAAAACACAGTATATCAATATTTGTGGGATACAGCAAAAGCAGTATTAAGAGGGATTGTATATAAATAAGTGATTATGTTTAAAAAAAGATCTCAAACAATCTAATGGTGCATCTCAAGGGCTTAGAAAAACAAGAACAAACTGAATCCCAAATTAGCAGGAGAGAAAAAAGTAACAATCAGGGTATAAATGAAATTGAAATAAAAAATATACTAAAGATAAACACATTGAAAAGTTCTTTTTTGAGAAGATAAACAAAATTGATAAACTTTAGCCACACTAACAAAAGAGAAACTCAAATGAATAAAATTAGAGATGAAAAAGGAGACATCACAACTCATTCCACAGAAATACAAGGGATCATAAGAAACTACTTTGAAAACTACATGCTAACAAATTGGAAAACCTCGAGGACATGGATAACTTCCTGGATACATATAACCTACTAAGATAAAATCAAGAAGATATACAAAGTCTAAACAGACTCATAACAAACTACAGGATTGAAGTGGTAATTAAAAGTCTCCCATTAAAGAAATGTTTGGGGCCTGATGAGCTTTAGGACTGAATTCTACAAAACATTTAAAGAGGAACTAACTCCAAAACTTTCAGTTTATCCCCAAATATTTAAAAGGACAGGTTTCTACATTTCTATTTTTTAAAAAAGATTTTATTTATTTGAGAGGTAGAGTTACAGCGAGAAAGATCTTCCATCTGCTGGTTCACTCCTCAAATGGCCACAATGGCTGGAGTTGAGCACATCTGAAGCTAGGAGCTAGGAGTTTCTTCCAGGTCTCCCACACAGGTACAGGGGTCCAAACACTTGGGCAATCTTCCACTGCTTTTCTAGGCCACAGACAGAGAGCTTGATGGGAAGAGCAACAGCCAGAACACAAACCAGAGCCCATATGGGATGCTGGCACCATTGTGGAGGGAGGCTTAGCCTACTATGCCACAGTGCTGGCCCTTGCATTTCTATTTTTAATAGCTAGAAGATATAGGTAGCTTCTGGATGTTACAGACAAAGCTTTAGGTCATAGAGTACAAAATTTGTAACATTAATCTGGTCTATATGAGATTAGATGGATATCCACCTCTCAGGACATTGAATTAGTTTTGTCATCAGTATTGATTTTACTTAAATGAAACCCAATGTAAGTGTTGAGTTCATTTTACCATTCCTTATTTGATATATGGAGAAATTTATATATTTGAGTTCAAATAAAATAAACCTAATATAAAACATTTTTCTTTTTAAAAAATATTTATTTATTTATTTGAAAATCAGAGTTACACGGAGAGAGGAAAGGCAGACAGAGAGAGAGAGAGGGAGAGAGAGAGAGAGATCTCTCTCTCACTCCCCAAATGGCCAAAACGGCCGGAGCTGCAAAGATCCGAAGTCAGGAGCCAGGAACTTCTTCCGGGTTTCCCACGTGGGTGCAGGTGCCCAAGGACTTGGGCCATCTTCTACTGCTTTCCCAGGCCATAGCAGAGAGCTGGATCAGAAGTGAAGCAGCCAGGTCTTGACCCAGTGCCCATATGGGATGCCGGCACTTCAGACCAGGGTGTTAACCTGCTGCACCACAGTGCCGGCCCTTAAAACACTTTTTCTAAAATAAGAATTTAAAGGACTTCATGGAATATTTACCCATAAGCTACCTTTAAATACACTTCCTGAGTAATAAGTTATTGGTAACAATACCTCAATCACTGATATGAAGTTTCATATGAAGTTTCATTTCAACATAGAAATTATTTATTGGACCCTTACATTATATAAAATAGTGTAAAATTTTATGGGCGAACAGAAGTGAGGAGGAACGAGTCTGTTTTAAAGAAAGCTCTAACAGGTAGGGAGGTGAGGATAAGATGAAGAAAAAAGAAAATATGACAATACAAATAAGGTGTTGTGGAGTCTCAAAGATGTAAGAGATCCCACCTGCTCCAAGAGTATCAGAAAGCATCCTATGTGTGTTGACACTGGTGGGTGGGACTTTGGTAGAAAATTATCTGGGGGCACAGGACCAGGGATGTGTGTGGGTAGGTTTGGGGAATAGCAGGTGGTATACAGGTTGATTGAATGACAAAAGCTGTGACGTGTCCTGACATGATCAGAGCTTTAAGTATCAGCTGAGGATTTTAAATTTTATTTAGAGAGGCAAAAGGAAGAATTAAATTTATATTTAATGAATTCCTATTATAAATGAGGTTCTGTGCTAGATGCTTTCTTCATATTATTTCTTTTTAAAAATTTTTTAAAATTTTATTTGTTATACATTTTTCATATATTTCATATATACAGATTTAGGAACACAGTGATACTTTTCACTCTGCCCTCCCACCCAAGCTCCAACACTTCTTCCTCCTCCCTCTCACAATCCCACTCTTAATTTTTACAAAGATATATTTTCAGTTTACTTAATGATCATATAGTTAACCCTGCAATAAATAAAAGAATATGAAAGGAAGCACTGTTCCTCAATGAAATAGACAAGGGTTGTAAACAATCATCAAATCTAAAATGTCCATTTTTCTCCAATACATTACATTTTACATACTCTATTAATTACCTTGGATCAGGGAAAACATATGATATCTGTCTTTTTGGGACTGGCTTATTTCACTAAGTATATTAGTTTCCAGCTGCATCCATCTTGTTGCAAATGACAGGATTGCATTTTTTAACAGCTGAGTAGTACTCCATAATGTATATACCAAAATTTATTTATCCAGTCAACAGCTGATGGTTATCTGGGTTGATTCCATATCTTAGCTATTGTGAACTATGCTTCAATGAACATGGGGGGGGGTACAGATAACTCTTTCAGATTCTGATTTCTTTTAGTTTGGATAAATTCCCAGGAGTGGGATGGCTGGATCATATGGTAGGTCTATATTCACATTTATTAGGTATCTCTATACTGTCTTCCACAGTGGCTGTACCAGTTTACATTCCTATCAACAATGGATTAGGGTACCCTTTCCCTCGCATTCTTGTCAGCATTTGTTTGTTGATTTCTATATGAGAGCCATTGTAACTGGAGTGAGGTGAAACCTCATTGTGGTTTTGATCTGCATTTCCCTGATGCCTAGTGATCCTGGGCATTTTTTCAAGTGTCTGTTGGCCATTTCAATTTCCTCTCTTGAAAAATGCCTGTTCAAACCCTTTGCCCATTTCTTGCCTGGATTGTTTGTTTCGTTGTTGTTGAGTTTCTTGAGCTCTTTCTAGATTCTGGATATTAACCCTTTACCAATTGCATAGTTTTCAAATACCTTCACCCATTCTGTCAGTTGCCTTTTCACTTTGCTGAGTGTTTCTTTTGCTGTGTAGAAGCTTCTCAGCTTGATGTAATACCAGTTGTCAGTTTTAGCTTTGAACAGTAAATCAAAGGGATACAAATTGGAAAGCAGAAAATCAAACTATCCCTATTTGCAGATGAGATGATTCTATATATAGGGGATCCAAAAGACTTCATTGAGAGACTATTGGAACTCATGAAAGAGTTTGGTAAAGTGGCAGGATATAAAATCAACACAGAAAAATCAATACCCTTTGTATACACAGACAATCTCATTGCTGAGAAAGAACTTTTAAGGTCAGTTCCATTCACAATAGCTCCAAAAAAGAATTAAATACCTTGGAATTAAACCAAGGAGGTCAAAAATCTCTATGATGAAAATTACAAAATAATAAAGAAATAGAAGAAGACACTAAAAAATGGAAAAATCTTCCATGCTCATGAATTGGAAGAATCAGCATCATCAGAATGTCTACGTTAACAAAAGTAATTTTTATTTATTTGACAGGCAGAGTTCGACAGTGAGAGAGAGAGACAGAGAGAAAGGTCTTCCTTCCTTTGGTTCACCCCCATATGGCTGCTAATGCTGGTGCGCTGCACCGATCCGAAGCCAGGAGCCAGGTGCTTCCTCCTGGTCTCCTATACGGGTGCAGGGGTCCAAGCAGTTGGGCCATCCTCCACTGCCTTCCTGGGCCACAGAAGAGAGCTGGACTGGAAGAGAAGCAACCGGGGCTAGAACCCAGTGCTCAAATGGGATGCCAGAACTGCAGGCAGAGGGTTAACAAAGTGAGCCACAGGTGCTGGCCCCAACAAAAGTAATTTACAGATTCAGTGAGATCCCAATCAAAATACCAATACATTCTTAACAGATCTTTAAAAAAATGAAGCTAAAATTCATATGGAAACACAAGAAACCCGGACTAGCTAAAGCAATCTTATACAACAAAAACAAAGCCATAGGCATCACAATGCCAGATTTCAATCCTACATAGTACAGAGAAGTTATAATCAAAATAGCCTGGTACTGGCACAAAAACAGATGGAGGGACAAATAGAATAGAATAGAATTGCCAGAAATCAATCCATGTATCCACAACCAACTTATCTTTGACAAAGGAGCTAAAATCAATCCCTGAAGCAAGGACAGTCTCTAACATATAGTGCTGGGAAAACTGGGTCTCCATGTGCAGAAATATGAAACTAGACCCCTACCTTACACCTTACATATAAATCCACACAAAATGGATCAAAGATCTAAATCTATGACCCAATGCCCTCAAATTACTAGAGAACATGGAAGAAACTCTGCAAGACTTTGGCATAGGCAAATACTTTTTTGGGAAAGACCCTAGACGCATAGGGGATAAAGCTAAAATTGAAAAATGGGATTACATCTTTGTAATAACATTTCATTTTTTTTAACTTTTATTTAGTAAATATAAATTTCCAAAGTACAGCTTATGGATTACAATGGCTTTTTCCCTCCCATAACTTCCCTCCCACCCACAACCCTCCCATCTCCCACTCCCTCTCCCATTCCATTCACATCAAGATTCATTTTCAATTATCTTTATATAGAGAAGATCGATTTAGTATATATTAAGTAAAGATTTCAACAGTTTGTACCCACACAAAACAAAGTATAAAATACTGTTTGAGTACTAGCTATAGCATTACTTCACATTGAACAACACATTACGGACAGAGATCCTACATGAGGAGTAAGTGCACTATGACTTCTGTTGTTGACTTAACAATTTGACACTCTTGTTTATGGCGTCAGTAATCTCCCTAGGCTCTTGTCATGAGTTGCTAAGGCTATGGAAGCCTTTTGAGTTCACCGACTCCAATCTTATTTAGACAATGTCAAAGTCAAAATGGAAGTTCTCTCCTCCCTTCAGAGAAAGGTACCTCCTTCTTTGATGACCCGTTCTTTCTACTGGGATCTCACTCGCAGAGATCTTTCATTTAGGTCCCCCCCGCTTTTTTTTGCCAGATTGTCTTGGCTTTCCATGCCTAAAATACTCTCGTGGGCTCTTCAGCCAGATCCTAATGCCTTAAGGGCTGATTCTGAGACCAGAGTGCTGTTTAGGACATCTGCCATTCTATGAGTCTGCTGCATAACCCGAATCCCATGTTGTATTGGTCTCTCCCTTTTTGATTCTATCAGTTAGTATTAGTAGACACTAGTCTTGTTTGTGTGATCCCTTTGACTCTTAGACCTATCAGTGTGATCAATTGTGAACTGAAATTGATCACTTGGACTAGTGAGATGGCATTGGTACATACAACCTTGATGGGATTGTATTAGAATCCCCTGGCACATTTCTAACTCTACTATTTGGGGCAAGTCAGATTGCTGCCTTTTTTACAGATGAAAATGCTGCAGAATAGATAAGTGAAGTTGTCTTCCTAAGGTGACACATTTTGCATTCAAATTTTTAAAGGAAGTAAAGATATATGCCTTGTATGTTTTGCCAAATCTGAGATGCCTTCATTCTAAGACAAGTCCTTATTTTAAGTGCTAGCATGATAGATATAAATGCTACCAAATAAAACTAGGGTATACTACTTATTGTAGCATATATTTTGGCTTCAGAGATATTAGAAACTTTTTAAAAGAATGTCTTTGAATTGAGGAAAAAAGTCATATTTTCAAGAAAGGCAATCAACCTATATATCATAAAGAAATGCAAAGTTTGAACAAAGACTTCCTAATTGTTATAATAATATGATAACTCTGCATAGTATATTATCAAATTATTTTCACATACATTATTTCCTGAGCCTTAAAATAAACTCTATTTCTAGGGGCTAACGTTGTTGTTGTAGTGGGTTACGCCACACACACCCTGTGAAGCTAGCATCCCATATGGGTGCTGGTTCACGTCCAGCTGCTCCAGTTCAAATCCAGCTCCCTGCTAATGGCCTGAGAAAAGCAATGGGAGATGGCCAAAATATTTATCCCCTACCACTTACGTGAGAGACCCAGATGAAGCTCCTGGGTCCTGGATTTGGCCTGCACATTGCAGCCATCCAGGGCATGAAACAAGAGATGGAAGATCTGTCTCTCTCTCTCTCTCTCTGTAACTGACATTCAAAATAAATAAATAAATCTTTCTTTAAAAAAAAAACCAACTCTTTCTAATATGGATTAAATCTGAAAATAAAAAAACTTGTAGAAACTTGCATGTAATATGTTCTGATTTTTGAGGGAAGGATGGACTGCATAGCAAAGTACATGTTTCTATTTATAAAAGTTACATGTTATATTAATATATACATATTTTATAGGGAAAACATGCAAGTATAGAAATTATAAACAATCTAGCATTGATCAGGGTGGCTGATAGAGACAGAGAGTACAAGAGCTTCACTTTATATAATTTCACTTTGAGCTTTGTACAATAAGCATATGCTTTTTAAAATACAAACAATTTTTTTCAAAATAAAGAAATAAAACAATGAAGAATCAAGTCAGAGAGTTTATGTAATTTTAAAAAGGCCTATGATGATGGCTGGGTGGTTAGAGTAGAGCAAGCCTATAGAACCATACTTAGGATTTCAGACTCCTTGCTGCTCTGTGGTTATCAAAGAAGACCAGAAACTGCTTATTCATTCAACAGCATGTAGTAAAGGAGGTATGGAGAGCAATTTTATTCAGAAATATATCTGTAAAAGGAAAGTGATCCATGCAGAATTACCCGGGATGATCAGCTGGCTTTTTCAAGTAGCCATTTTACTGCAACTGAAATGAAACAAACATAGATGCAAAGGAAGGCTCTGAAGGAGAAAGTCATTATGCAGGGCTCCATATGTGGATGCAAATGGCTAAGGGTATTGAAAAATAGAAACTGTCTGATCTCCCTAGCTCAGTATATAGTAACGGATATTCTGTGACCAAGTGTGCATGAAAGCTAAAGGAGGAACACCTTTGGGGCTCAAGCATGATATCATGTGCAAAATACACACAATTTACATACACTAAAAATCATTTAAAAGCTACTCAAATGTGTACTGGGGTTTAGTGAAGATATTTTAAAGGTGAAGTCAATTTGTCACACACAGAAAACTGTCTTAAAGCTTCCTCTACCCATATATAATGATATCTTAAAGATTACTATTTGGCAGCTATATTAGCCTGTCATTAAACTTTTTCAAAATGCCTAAGACTATCCTCTCCAAACTCAATCCATATGAACTCTTCCCCCTTTTTCATGAAATTTCTTCTTTCATCCTGGCTTAGTTCTTTCCTTCTGCTAGAGTGGTCACCTGCTAGCCACAGCACACCACCGGGTTGGGAAAGCGCAGAATGAAACCTTGGATGGGGATCCTCCTTGGAAGGAAGGCCTTGTGAGGACTTACATCATCACACTATGACTGGGGTCCCCTGTGGCCCAGGGTCTGTGTCCTATCACTGTCAAAGAAACAGCAGTCTGATTCTAGAAGCCAAGACAAACAGTGTTGATCTTTAAGTGTTTTTAAAAGAGCATAGTTCAGAGGCTTCTTCCAGCAGTTAACGTGCAGAGAGCTTCCTAAAAACTTTTTATATATTGTTCTTTCTCTACAAATTATCCCATTTAAGGCAAATGTTAGGAATCTCAGAAAGGAGATTTCATTAGATCACCATTAGAGGGAATGTGAGAGTTTGTGATATCCCTGATAAGTGTCCATTCATAGCATTCTTTCATTTATTCTACCAGCAAGTGTTCAATAAACCACACTGCGTGACTGGGCACTGAATGAACTAGGGAGATCATCATGAATGTGGCATGTAGAATCTGTAGATACCAAATATTAAAGTTGTGGTGAATGTAGTACTTCACATATATTGAATGCTAACACTCTGTGCCAGGTGCTGTGCTAAAAGATGGCCATTATTCATTCACTTGTCTAAGCTTTTCAAGAAACTAATGTGATAAATCCTATCATTACTTCCATTTTACAAGCAAAGAAACTAGGTCTTACATAATAACTTACTCAAGATCACACATTTAGCAAATGTTGAAGCCAGGATTTAAAACAAAATTTTCTTAACTTCGGACCTGCAGTACTGAGCCAGTGTTAAAGTACTGTTGCTTTCTAAGAGAGGAAGGAGAGGAAGAACAAAAGTGGTACCAACATGGAAAGGAACTGAAAAGATCCCGCCTCCGCCATTCAGAGGTTGAGCAGCCGGCCTCAGAGAAACAAGAGGACATAGCATCTGGAGGAAGACTCTTTGGGGCTGAGAACTTAGCTGAAAACCTAGCGGAAGGCAAAAGACAAAGAGGCAGCTTTACCCGTAACGTGAGAAGCAAGGTAAGGAGCACAGGGAGGGGAGGACTCCTCTGGGGGAGAGACTGGGTGCCACTGGAGGAGTGGACATTGCAGAGACTAGCATCTGAGAGGGTTCTCACTGTCTCTCTGAGTTCCAGTAACTGAACAAGGCCTATACTCAACAGCAACAGCTCTGACCTCTAAAATGTCTGGGGGTAAAGATAAAACCAGGTAGCTGTGTGACGAGTCTTTCCCTAGTTCTCTTATATATAAAATGAATACATCCAGGCTTAAAATGAATAAGTATATGGTAGTTATAGAGATTATATTGTTATGTATATAAGTCCTTAGGCCAGTAACTGGTACAGTTTATATTTGCATACCGGGCCTAATGATAGCGTTTGGGCTGGAGGTTTAAATGTGCGTGATATGTTTTGTACTCAATAGCTCATCTTTTCTCTTAGGAAAGGATGAATGTCCAGAGAGTGTCAAAGCTTGGGGCAATTCAAAGCTTTCCATGTAGTGAGGACATCCAGTCGTGCGGGCTCCATTTCTTCCTGGAAAGTTTTCTTTCGTTTTTCTTTTGGATATTCTATCTGACGAGGATTATCACATTTTGATTTTCTTGGAATGGCTCAGAGCTCAGAGCTATGGAAAATAGAAAGCTAGTGTGAACGTTCTTTCCCTTCTCAGGGATTTGGAGTCTTATTACAGTGCAGTTTAAGGTTTCTGTGATTTGGTTTTTAATCTTGTAGTCTACACAGAGCTAAAGAACATGTCACGCTTTTTTGGGATTTCCTTCCAAGCCATTATTGTTTCGAGTTTATAACCTAGTCTATTTCCAAAAAAGCATTTGAGGTGCTTTCAAATATGAAATGAATATAATATGGTACAATTATACATAATCATCCACATACAATTATAAGTGATCATTCAAATAAAGGTGATATATCCCAACAGATGTAGCCGTTAACCAGGGTCAGAAAATTATTACGTTTGAGATTTAAGTTTAGCTGTGAGCTTCTCAGAAAACAAGGTAAGAGCAATATGACAAATTTTCCAATCTGTTTTTTAACTGAGAAAGGAAGTACATAGGTTGTTGTTTTATACAGAGAATTCTTACTGGAATAAAATTCAAGTAGAACAAATGTGTTAAATTTTGTGTTATAGAAATATATAAGGGCACAGATGCACATTTGCCCTAAGATACATGTACTTGTATAGATACTGGCATGCAGTTACATAAACAAACCATATTTATATTAGTTTTAGTGTGGCTATACATACATACATACATCTGTATATACATACATATTGTGGTAGGCACTCTGATGGCCATCCAAAAAGGTCCACATCCTATTCCATGGAATTTGTTAATATGTTGGGTTAGTAGAATTTGTTTGCCAGTTGAGAATTTAGAGTACGAGACTGTCGTGAATTATTTGGTTGCTCAGTGTAATCACCAGGGTTGTTGAAAGTGGGAGAGAGAGGGAGAAGGGGTAAAGTGATGTGTGAGGAGAAAGACTCAGCCTACTGGTGTTGATGACAGAGGAGACAGCCATGAGTCAAGGAACGAGGGCAGTCTCAAGCTGGGGAGAAGCAAGGGACCAGATTCTCTTCTAACGCCTTCAGAAGGGGATGCTGCTCCACCAACACCTTGAGTTATCCCCACAGTATCCACGCCAGACTTCAGACCCACAGAATTGTAAGAGTAAGCTTGTCCTAAGTCATTAAGTTTATGGTAATTTGTTACAACAGCAATAAAAATCTCATACACATAAATACATTCACACAAACAAAATGAGGAGGGCAGAAAAAGAGAAGAAGGCACATGAGATGATATTTTTATAAGGAATGGATAATGCAGTATAGGCCTTGGTTTCAAAGATACTACTTCATTCTCACATATAAAAATATAGTCATTCTTGAAGCGCTAAGAGGATTTTTTAAAATTTAGCCCATCCTTAGAGAATTCTTGACTTTATTTCCTCCTCAAGGCTTGTAATTGCCACCAGTATTTCAGAAGTAACTTCTGCTGAACCCTAAAAGCCCACAGGTGACCATCTCTCATTCAGTGACCTTGTGTGCATCGATTGAATTGGGCAATGGGAGAAGTAGTCACACCCCTAATATGTTGAATGCTGCAAATGAGGAACTTTTCCTGCTGAAAGTTTATTGTTAAACATGTACCAACATACTTTTGCTGTCATAGCTTTACCCATCTCAGGTAAGTGGTATAACCTTTGGCACCTAGATGCCAAAAACCTATAAGTCATCTTTAATTTTTTGCCCTCATGGTCTATACCTTTTTTTATCATTTCCCTCTCCAAATAATATCTGCTTTTTAAAAAATGTTCAGTTTCCACTCAAAGCTACCAGGACATCTCCCTGCACCATTCCCATGGGCTTAGAATGAAACTACTGGATTCTGATTCTAGTGCTGTCCACTGACCATCTTCTAAAATGTAGATGATAGGAGACCAGCATCATGGGACAGCTGGTTAAGCTACTGCCTGCCATGCCGGCATCCCATATCAGGGCACCAGTTTGAGTCCTGCTTGCTCTGCTTCCACTCCAGCTGACTGTCAATGGGCCAGGGAAGGCAGCAGAAATGGCCCATGTGCTTGTCCCCTGCCATCCAAATATTGAGGTCCTTGGGAGGTGAACCAGTGATGGAAGAACTCTGTTTCTCTCTCTTCCTCCCTTTCTGTCACTCTGCCTTTCAAATAAATCAAATAAATCTTTAAAAACTATATAGAGCATGTCATGTCACTTCACTGCCTAAAACCCATCACTTCCCTTAGAATAAAGCATCAACTCCTTAGCTGCAGCCTCCAGTCTCCTTCCTTGCTTGCCTGTGTTTAACTCTCCAGTTTAATCTTGTTGGTTTTCCACTCAGCTCCCTGTTTTGGCCATGTTGATCTTTTCCCTCAGTTCACTAAGCTCTTTTCTCTCTTGAGGCCTTTGCCATAATAGTGCCACGGCCCTTGCTGAGAGCATCCCTGTCCCTTCCCCCAGATGCTTGCATAGCTGCTTCCTTCCCATCAATCTGGACTCCGTGAGGCCTTTCCTGACCACCCAACCTGAAGGAACTTCATAACATCCCCATAATACCCCCTGTATCATTTTCATCTTAGCGCTTGTTCCTATGTCTTATTTCCTTGTTCATTTATAGTGCTTGGCACACGGTGGCCTTCCAAGAAATGGTTGTTGAAAGAATGAATTAACTGAGGGAACATTTAGAGTATTTTAAACGTTGGCTAGAAATATGTTCCGTAGACAGATTCTTTCCTGTCTGGGGTTCAGTGGCAGGGGGTGGCTGGTAAAAACTGTCAACCTGGGCCTGGGATTAGAGAGTGGAAAATTATTAAGAGGGCAGAAATGTGAATTAGAGGGTCAACCAGCCAAAAGAGCTCATGTGACATGTTACAGCCTTAATAAAATGTATCGAAGGGTCAGATATCAGGATAAGGATAGAGACTGAGAAAGGCAACACTGTAACAAAGACAGGTGTGGAAGCAGAATGCCTGGGGAAGTCCTACTCCAGATTTGAGAGTTATGGGGACCAGCAGCGTGGCTCAGGCAGTTCTCTCCAGCTCTATTAACCTGATGCTTGTGTATCCTGAGCTCTGCTGCAAACTCCCCTGCAGGCCCAACTTTGCCCATCATAAACGCTTAATTCTTTTTTTTTTTTTTAATTTTTTGACAGCCAGAGTGGACAGTGAGAGAGAGACAGAGAGAAAGGTCTTCCTTTTGCCGTTGGTTCACCCTCCAATGGCCGCCGCGGCTGGCACACTGTGGCCAGCGCACCGCGCTGATCCGATGGCAGGAGCCAGGTGCTTCTCCTGGTCTCCCATGGGGTGCAGGGCCCAAGCACCTGGGCCATCCTCCACTGCACTCCCTGGCCACAGCAGAGAGCTGGCCTGGAAGAGGGGCAACCGGGACAGAATCTGGCGCCCCGACCGGGACTAGAACCCGGTGTGCCAGCACCGCAAGGCGGAGGATTAGCCCAGTGAGCCGCAGCGCCAGCTAAAGGCTTAATTCTCAAATCAGGTATCACAACCCAGTTTCCTCTTTAGAAAAGTTCACAGAGAAATACTCCACTACCAGAGCTCAGGGTTCTTTTCGCAACGGAGCTACAGTTGCATTCATTCATTGTTTTTTAGATTCTCTAAATAGAAAATAATAACTTTTTTCCTCTTTTACTTTGATGATTCTTAAACAGAACTTATAAAAGCTATTTTTACTGTCATAGGTTCTTACTGTAGAAAGTCTTTTATCTATTTATTTATTTTTATTTTTTATTTTTTTATTTAGTAAATATAAATTTCCAAAGTACAGTTTATGGATTACAATGGCTCCCCCCCCAATAATTTCCCTCCCACTCGCAGACCTCCCATCTCCCGCTCCCTCTCCCATTCCATTCACATCAAGATTCATTTTCAATTATCTTTATATACAGATGATTGATTTAGTAAAGATTTAATTGATTAAGTAAAGATTTCATCAGTTTGCACCCACACAGAAACACAAAGTATAAAATACTCTTTCAGTACTAGTTATAGCATTACTTCACATTGAACAACACATTAAGAACAGATCCCAAGAGAGAAGTAAGTACACAGTGACTCCTGTTGTTGACTTAACAATTTGACACTCTTGTTTATGGCATCAGTAATCTCCCTAGGCTCTTGTCATGAGTTGCCAAGGCTATGGAAGCCTTTTGAGTTCACTGACGTCGATCTTATTCAGACAGGGTCATAGTCAAAGTGGAAGTTCTCTCCTCACTTCAGAGAAAGGAACCTCCTTCTTTGATGGCCCTGTTCTTTCCACTGGGATCTTACTCGCAGAGATCTTTCATTTAGGTCTTCTTGTTTTTCCCAGATTGTCTTGGCTTTCCATGCCTAAAATACTCTCATGGGCTCTTCAGCCAGATCTGAATGCCTTAAGGGCTGATTCTGAGGCCAGAGTGCTATTTAGGACATCTGCCATTCTATGAGTCTGCTGTGTATCCTGATTCCCATGATGGATCGTTCTCTCCCTTTTTGATTCTATCAGTTAGTATTAGCAGACACTAGTCTTGTTTGTGTGATCCCTTTGACTCTTAGACCTCTCAGTGTGATCAACTGTGAACTGAAATTGATCACTTGGACTAGTGAGATGGCATTGGTACATGCCACCTTGATGGGATTGTATTGGAATCCACTGGTACGATTCTAACTCCACCATTTGGGGCAAGTCCGATTGAGCATGTCCCAAATTGTACATCTCCTCCCTCTCTTATTCCCACTGTTATATTTAAAAGGGATCACTTTTCAGTTGAAATTTAAACACCTAAGAATAATTTTGTGTTAATTGCAGAGTCCAACCAATAGTACTAGAACAAAACAAAGAAAAAATACTAAAATGGATAAAGTATTACATTGTACATCAACAGTCAGGACAAGAGCTTATCAAGTCACCATTTCTCATAGTGTCCATTTCACTTCAACAGGTTTCCCCTTTGGTGCTCAGTTGTCGCCAATCAGGGAGAACCTACAATATTTGTCCCTTTGGGACTGGCTTAATTCACTCAGCATGATGTTTTCCAGATTCCTCCATCTTGTTGCAAATGACCGAATCATGGTTTTTGACTGCTGTATAGTATTCTATAGAGTACATGTCCCATAATTTCTTTATCCAGTCTACCGTTGATGGGCATTTGGGTTGGTTCCAGGTCTTAGCTATTGTGAATTGAGCTGCAATCAACATTAAGGTGCAGACAGCTTTTTTGTTTGCCAATTTCATTTCCTTTGGGTAAATTCCAAGGAGTGGGATGGCTGGGTTGAATGGTAGGGTTATATTCAGGTTTCTGAGGAATCTCCAAACAGACTTCCATAGTAGCTTAACCAGTTTGCATTCCCACCAACAGTGGGTTAGTGTCCCTTTTTCCCCACATCCTCTCCAGCATCTGTTGTTGGTAGATTTCTGAATGTGAGCCATTCTAACAGGGGTGAGGTGAAACCTCATTGTGGTTTTGATTTGCATTTCCCTGATTGCTAGTGATCTTGAACATTTTTTATGTGTCTGTTGGCCATTTGGATTTCCTCTTTTGAAAAATATCTGTTTTGGTCCTTGGCCCATCTCTTAAGTGGGTTGTTTGGTTTGATGTTGTGGAGTTTCTTGATTTCTTTGTAGATTCTGGTTATCAACCCTTTATCTGTTGTGTAGTTTGCAAATATTTTTTTCCCATTCTGTCAGTTGACTCTTCACTCTCCTGACTGTTTCTTTTGCAGTACAGAAACTTCTCAATTTGATGCAACCCCAAATGTTAATTTTGGCTTTGACTGCCTGTGATTCTGGGGTGTTTTCCAAGAAGTCATTGCCGGTACCTATATCTTGCAGGGTTTCTCCAATGTTCTCTAGTAACTTGATGGTGTCAGGTCGTAGATTTAGGTCTTTAATCCATGTTGAGTGGATTTTTGTGTAAGGTGAAACGTAGGGGTCTTGCTTCATGATTCTGCACCATTTATTGAATAGACTGTCCTTACTCCAGGGATTGGTTTTGGATCCTTGATCAAATATAAGTTGGCTATGGATGTTTGCGTTGATTTCTGGTGTTTCTATTCTGTTCCATTGGTCTATCCATCTGTTTCTGTACCAGTACCATGCTGTTTTGATTACAACTGCCCTGTAGTATGTCCTGAAATCTGGTATTGTGATGCCTCCAGCTTTGTTTTTGTTGTACAAGATTACTTTAGCTATTCGAGGTCTCCTGTATCTCCACATGAATTTCAGCATCATTTTTTCCAGTTCTGAGAAGAATGTCTTGGATATTTTGATTGGTATTGCATTGAATCTTATAAATTGCTTTTGGGAGAATGGACATTTTGATGATGTTGATTCTTCCAATCCATGAGCATGGGAGATTTTTCCATTTCTTGGTATCCTCTTCTATTTCTTTCTTTAAGGTTTTGTAATTTTCATAGAGTTCTTTAACGTCCTTGGTCAAGTTTATTCCAAGGTATTTGAGTGTTTTATAGCTATTGTGAATGGGATTGATCTTAGAAGTTCTTCCTCAGCCATGGTATTGCCTGTGTATACAAAGGCTGTTGATTTTTGTGCATTGATTTTATATCCTGCTACTTTGCCAAACTCTTCTATGAGTTCCAATAGTCTCTTAGTAGAGTTCTTTGGATCCCCTAAATAAAGAATCATATCATCTGCAAAGAGGGATAGTTTGAGTTATTCCTTCCCAATTTGTATCCCTTTAATGTCTTTTTCTTGCCTAATAGTTCTCGTTACAACTTCCAGAACTATATTGAATAGCAGTGGTGAGAGTGGGCATCCCTGTCTGGTACCAGATCTCAGTGGAAATGCTTCCAACTTTTCCCCATTCAATAGGATGTTGGCCGTGGGTTTTTCATAAATTGCTTTGATTGTATTGAGGAATGTTCCTTCCAAACCGTTTGCTTAGAGTTTTCATCATGAAAGGGTGTTGTATTTTATCAAATGCTTTCTCTGCATCTATTGAGATAATCATATGGTTTTTCTTCTGCAGTCTGTTAATGTGGTGTATCACATTGATTGTTTTGCACACATTGAACCATCCTTGCATACCAGGGATAAATCCCACTTGGTCTGGGTGGATGATCTTTCTGATGTGTTGTTGCATTCTATTGGTGAGAATTTTATTGAGGATTTTTGCATCTATGTTCATCAGGGATATTGGTCTGTAATTCTCTTTCAGTGCTGCATCTTTC
This sequence comes from Oryctolagus cuniculus, assembly GCF_051225735.1. Taxonomy (NCBI): domain Eukaryota; kingdom Metazoa; phylum Chordata; class Mammalia; order Lagomorpha; family Leporidae; genus Oryctolagus; species Oryctolagus cuniculus. Next base: position 98,280,393 of record NC_142871.1, on the reverse strand, counting down.
TCTGGCTTAGGAATTAAGGTGATGCTGGCTTCATAGAAAGAATTTGGGAGGGTTCCCTCTTTTTCGATTGTTCTGATTAGTTTGAGAAGAATTGGAGTTAGTTCTTCTTTAAATGTCTGGTAGAATTCAGCAGTGAATCCATCTGGTCCTGGGCTTTTCTTTGTTGGGAGGGCCTTTATTACTATTTCAATTTCTGTCTCAGTTATGGGTCTGTTTAGGTTTTTGATGTCTTCCTGGTTCAATTTAGGTAGGTTGCATGTGTCCAGGAATCTATCCATTTCTGATAGGTTTCCTGTTTGCTGGCATACAAGTCCTTGTAGTAATTTCTGATGATTGTTTTTATTTCTGTGGTATCTGTTGTTACGTTTCCTTTTTCATCTCTGATTTTATTGATTTGGGTCTTTCCTCTTCTTTTTTTAGTTAGTTGGGCCAATGGGGTGTCAATTTTGTTTATTTTTTCAAAAAACCAGCTCCTCGTTTGGCTGATTTTTTGTAATGTTTTTCTGATTCAATCCTGTTGATTTCTTCTCTGATTTTAATTATTTCTCTTCTCCTACTAGATTTGGGTCTGGTTTGCTGTAGGTTTTCTAGATCCTTGAGGTGAATTGAAAGCTCATCTATTTGGTGCCTTTCCAATTTCCTGATGTAGGCACCTATTGATATAAACTTTCCTCTTAACACTGCTTTTGCTGCATCCCATAAGTTTTGGTATGTTGTGCTGTTATCCTCATTTACTTTCAGAAAGTTTTTGATTTCTCTTTTGATTTCTTCTATGACCCATTGTCATTCAGGAGCATGTTGTTCAATCTCCATGTGTTTGCGTATGCTCTAGGGATTCCTGAGTTGCTAATTTCTAACTTCATTCCTTTATGGTCTGAGAAGCTACATGGTATGATTCTAATTCTTTTGAATTTGCTGAGACTTGCTTTATGGCCTAGTATGTGGTCAATCCTAGAGAAGGTTCCATGTACTGCTGAGAAGAATGTAAAATCTTTAGCTGTAGGATTGAAAGTTCTGTAGATATCTGTTAGATCCATTTGGGCTATAGTGTCGTTTAAATCTACTGTATCCTTGTTGATCTTCTGTCCTATTGATCTGTCTATTTCTGAGAGTGGAGTATTGAAGTCCCCCAGTACTATTGTATTGGGGTCTAAGTCTCCCTTTAAGTCCGTTAATAAATCTTTTAGATAAACTGGTGCCCTGTAGTTAGGTGCATATACATTGATAATTGTTATATCTTCTTGTTGTATTGATCCCTTAATCATTATATAGTGCCCCTCTTTGTCTCTCTTAACAGTTTTTGTGGTAAAGTTTATGTTGTCCGGTATTAAGATGGCTACGCCCGCTCTTTTTTCATTTCTGTTGGCATGGTATATCTTTTTCCAGCCTTTCGCTTTCAGTCTGTATGGATCTTTGTTGGAAAGAAGTGTTTCTTGTAAGCAGCAAATAGATGGGTTTTGTTCCTTAACCCAATCAGCCAATCGGTGTCTTTTAACTGGACATTTCAGGCCATTAACGTTCAATGTGACTATTGATAAGTAGTAAGTTTGCCCTGCCAATATATGCTTTGATTTTCCTGTGATCTTTTGCTGTGAGGTTTCCTTCCTTTAATTTCTTTCATATTGATGACCGTGTTTCTCTGTTTATGTGTGTAACACATCTTTAAGCATCTTTTGCAGGGCTGGATGAGTGGCAACAAATTCTTTCAATTTCTGTTTTCTATGAAAGGTCTTTATTTCACCTTCATTCACAAATGAGAGCTTTGCAGGATGTAATATTCTGGGCTGGCAGTTTTTCTCTCTTAGTACCTGGGCTATGTCTCACCACTCCCTCCTATCTTGTAGGGTTTCTGATGAGAAGTCTGCTGTGAGTCAAATTGGAGATCCTCTGAGAATAATCTGACATTTCTCTCTTGCACATTTTAGGATCTTTTCTTTATGTTTCACTGTGGTGAGTTTAATTACAACGTGACGTGGTGAGGATCTCTTTTGGTCATGGTTACTAGGGGTTCTAAGTACTTCCTGTACTAGGATGTCTCTGTCCTTCTCCATACGTGGGAAATTTTCTGCTAGTATCTCACTAAAAAGGCATTCTAATCCTTTCTCCCTCTCCATGCCTTCAGGAACGCCTAGAACCCGAATGTTGGTTTTTTTAATAGTATATTGTAGATTCCCAACAATGTTCTTTAGATTTCTAATTTCCTCTTCTTTTCTTTGATTTGACTGTATCCTTTCCTGTTCTCTGTCTTCTAAGTCCGATATTCTCTCTTCTGTTTCATTCATCTGTTTTTAAGGCTCTCTAATATGTTCGTCATCTGATCTATTGAATTCATCATTTCATTATGATTTCTCATCACTATCACAGTTTCATGTTCTACTAGTTGTTTAATTTCATTTTGATTCCTCCTTAAGATTTCATTTTCACGAGAGAGATTTTCTATCCTATCCAGTAAGGATTTCTGAAGTTCAACAATTTGTTTTTGAGAACTTCCTAATGTTCTTATCAATTTTTTGAGATCCGTTTCTTGCATTTCTTCTATCTCGTCATCTTCATAATCTTGAATTGGGGTGTCTTTATCATTTTGGTGCGTCGTAGTGTCTTCCTTGTTCTTGTTACCTCAGTTTCTGCGTTTGTTTGGCACTGTGGAAATATTCTTTGGTTTCTTTGCTGTGGTGTTTTTTCTCATTATACTATCACTCTAGATTAAGTTGACTGTATGCTTTTGATGGAGCCTTAGAGGCTTGAGATGGGTGTGGCCTGAGAGCTCTGTTTGGTTCCTCAGGGTTAAGGTTGTGCCAAAGGTGACACTCCCAGGTTAGGTTTGGTAAATCTCTCTCTCTCTTTCTTTCTCTCTCTTTCTTTCTTTCTTTCTTTCTTTTTTTTTTTTTGATTCAAAAGGGAAGTAATTCCACACAGATGAACAGAATTGGAGGAGCCAGAGATTGAAAGCTCTTTCCCAAGGACCACACAGGGAATCTGTTCTGCCCTCAGTGTGGGCTCAAATTCTCCTGCAGTCTCCCTCTGGGTTGCCAAGGTTACCGAATTGTAGCATCTCTGGAGAGTACTCACATGAATTCCATGAGTTCTCTCCCCCACCATCTCTTTTTTCACAGTCTCAGTTCATTAGCACCACACATTCACTAGGTCCTAATCTGTTATTTCACCCCCACCCAGAGTCAGGTTTTTCTGCTAGGCTGAGGGCTGGTGCAGACCTGAGGTTGCCCTGCTTATTACGTATGTCTAAAATGGTGCCTGCTCTTTGTCTTGCTCGCCTTTGAGAGGTGAGCAGAGAGAGAGAAACTCGTGTCCGTATCGGTCACTTTTTTTTTTCCTCTCTCTTCTAGTTAGCCTGGTGAACTTTTTCCCACAGGGTTTCAAGCCTCGTTCCCTCTAGTCTCCTCTTTCCGCTTGACTGCTGGTGTCTCGGGCTATTGAGGTTCGGCTCACCTCACGTTCCAGCGTTGGTGTGTTGAGTCTGCCACTGATGTCCCGAATTGTGGGCTCCCATGCTCTCCACGCAGGTCCACTGTGAATCACTAGTTCCGGAAGAGTTTCCTCTGCTGTTTCTTCCCCTACTCTTCCTTGAACCTGCAGTATCTCCACTTTTATTAAACTGTCTCTTCCTGGACTATCAGTATGCTCTCTTCCTATTCTGCCATCTTGCCACTCTCCTGTAGAAAGTCTTGATCAATTATTTCAACAGGCTCCTTATTATGCAATGGAGATTTTTTTTTAATCTTCTCAAGGTAAGAAATAATGGCAAATTCAAGACAAGAATGTATATTTTCTGACTTCATGCCTAGTTAATAGGAAATGAAGGCTGGTATTGAGCTGTCATCTGCAAAGTGAGAAAAAATAAATAAACCACTATCACCTTCAGGGACTTATTAAATAATGGCGACCCCCACCCCTAGTGTCTTATGGAGTGGTTTCAGCTTAGTCCTTCTCTTCTTAATGTTTTTGGATTGTAAAAATCAATAATGGATGATATTCTGAATGCTGATCATGGAGGCTGGGAAGGTCCTGAGGGAATTGGATAAAGTATATATTAGGTATGTTTTGTTATATTTTGAATTTTTTGCAAATTTGTAAAACCTGGTTACTGTTGAAGATTTAATGTGACACTCTATTAACTAGAGATTTTCATTTCTTGATTACTTCAGATAAAGAGAATTTGCATATACTTGCAACAATTTTGATATTATTGTAGAATCATTACCCTTACTCTTTCCCTGTAATCTAAAGTTTTTAATTTATTCACATTTCTTCTTAAGGAGGGATAGTTTTTATCATCTCTGATTTATAGCAGATATAATAGACAGAATAAAGAAAAAACAATGCATGTGAAAAACTAGACCAGAGACAGGCAGATGCAAGAGTACTTAAAAATGTTCATGGGAAGTTGGGGTTAAAACACAAGTGTGTTTTGTTTCAAAAAGTTTTTAAATCCATGCACGGTTTTTTCACAGTATGCATTTTCCATCAACCTCATGAAAAATCCTATACCTAGGACTCAATTATGTAATTATGACAGTAATGTGGTAATAATAATTCTCTTCTGATCTCTAAGTCTCAAAGAGTTTGGTCAAAAATTTCTATTTTCTTTAGTCTTTCTCCTCAGTTTTCCTTCTTAATCCTTTAGTTGCCTACATGTATTCTATGTTAAGAGTGAAAGTCCCATATGCTCTTCATTGATTAGACAATGTTCAATTAATACGATAATTGTTTGGCGATGCTAGTGATTTGATAATATTTTTGCAAGGTAGAAAAGCAGTTGAATTTCTTCTATGCACTAAGCACTATGAGCAGTGGGCTCTGTCTTCCAGCTTGCACTCCAGTGGTTTCCTAGCATATTTAGAAACTTTCAAAAAATAGAAATAGAGAGAGTGTTTAAAATTCATTTTCCAGTGCTTCTCAAAGATTTCAGTGTCTCATGAAAAGAGGGAATTATATGATAATAGAAACTGAAAAATCAGGCATCTTTCCATATTGAGGAGGATACTTCAGATCTCATTTGGAGGCAGAATCTCTTTGTTTTTTTGGTTGCTTGAATGGCATCTACAGTTGAGTTGTAACAGAAAAATCTTTTTAGAATATAAAAAGGAAAATATATCTTCTTTTTTAACTTTATAATTTCAGAATAGTTTTAAATTAATAAAACACAGGTTATTAAGTAAAGGGTTCATATATACTCTACACTCAGTATCTCCTACTACTGAAAGCTCATATTAGTATAACACACTTATCACAATTAAGGAACCACATAGAGTTTTACCTATTGATTTATCCATATTTCCTCTACCCCTGGTAAGCCTCCCAACACTCTAGTAATCCACATTCTGTGTTCAGATTAAGGTTTCTTTTTTTAAATTTATTTTATTTATTTGAAAGGAAGAGTTATATAGAGAGAGGTAGAAACAGAAATCTTCCATCTGCTGGTTACTTCTTAAATGGTTGCATTAGCCAGGGCTGGGCCCACGTGGGTGGAAGGGGCCTAAGTACTTTGGCCATCATCAGCTGCTTTTCCAGGCACATTAGCAGGGAGCTGGGTCAGAAGTGGAGCTGCAGCAGCAAGGATTCAAACTAGCACTCAGATGGAATGCTGATGTCCCAGGCAGTGGCTTTACTGCTGTGCCATAACTGTGGCCCTGAGGTGTGTGTTTGTTTGTTTGGTTGGTTCTAGAATATGAGATGTCTTCCTCTGACTTATTTCACTTAACGTACTTAATATATTATCTTCCAGTTCCATCCATTTTGTTGCAAATGACAGGATTTCATTCCTTTTTGTGACTGAATGGTATTCGATTGTGTGTGTGTGTGTGTGTGTGTGTGGTATGTGTACCACATTTTTTTTATCCATTCATCTGATAATGGACACCTCAGTTGATTCCCTACATTGGCTATTTTGAATAGTGCTACAATAGACATGAAGGAGCAGATATCTTCTAGGAAAATTATTTTATGTCTTTTGGGTCTATACTCAGTAGTGGGACTGCATGATCATTTCTTCAGTTCTTTTTATAGTTTTTAAAGAAAAAATCTATCCTGCTTTCCATAATGACTGTACCAATTTACACTCCCACCAACAATGTATAACAGTTAACATTTTTCCACATAGTCCTCAAATTTGTTACTTTCTTTCTTTTTGATAATAGCTACTCTTTTTTAAAAAGATTTTATTTATTTGAGCGGTAGAGTTACAGAGAGAGGGAGAGACAAAGAGAAAGGTCTTCCAAATGCTGGTTCACTCCCCAAATGGCCACAAGGGCTGGAGGTGGGCATATCTGAAGTCAGGAGCCAGGAGATTCTTCTCCATCTTTCACCAGGTGCAGGAGCCCAAGTCCTTGGGCCATCTTCTACTGCTTTCCCAGGACATAGCAGAGAGCTAGATTGGAAGTAGAGCAGCTGGGAATTGCACTGGCACCCATATGGGATGCAGGCACTGCAGGCAGTGGCTTTACCCACTAAGAAACAGCACCAGGCCCGAGAATAGCTATTCTAACAAGGGTAAGCTGATATTTCATTGTGTTTATTTCATTCCTCTAATGGTTAGTGATATTGAGCATTTTTCATATACTTTCTGGCCACTTTTGTTTTTCCTATTGTTAACTATCTATTGAAGTCCTATGCCAAGTTTTGATTGGAATGTTTGTTTTAGTTATTGAGCTTTTACATTTTTTATCTTTAAAAATATTATTTTATTTGAAAAGCAGAGTTAAGGATCAAGCTAGTGAGATTTTCCATCCTTTGGTTCACTCACCCAAATGACTGCAACAGCTGACTAGGACACGCCAAAGCCAGGATCCAGGAGCTTCATCCGGGTCTCTCACGTGGATGCAGAGGTCCAAACACTTGGGCCATCTTCCACTGCTTTCCCCAGCACATGAGCAGGGAGCTGCATAGGAAGTGGAGCAGCTGCATTTCCAATCTGTCCACATGGGATGCCTGTCCTGCAGGAGGCAGCTTAACTCATGACACCACAATGCCACCCCTACTGATCCTGATAAAATGCCTTCTGACTATAACTTTTAAAATGTTAAAAATACTGAATGCTTTAATTTTGCAACTTTTTATCCCATAAATTTTAAAATAGTTTTATGTGTAGGTAATTAAGGGAGTTATAAAATAAAATAGAATAGGGGCTAGCGCCATGGCTCACTTGGTTAAGCCTCCACCTGCGGCACCAGCATCCCATATGGGCACTGGATTCTGTCCCGATTGCTCCTCTTCCAGTCCAGCTCTCTGCTGTGGCCTGGGAAGGCAGTGGAGGATGGCCCAAGTGCTTGGGCCCTGCACCCACATGGGAGACCAGGAGGAAGCACCTGGCTCCTGGCTTTGGATAGCCATCTGGGGAGTGAATCAATGGAAGGAAGACCTTTCTCTCTGTCTCTTTCTCTCATTGTCTATGACTCTGTCAAGTAAATTAAAAAAAATAGAATAAAATAAACTAAAATAGTTGGATTATTGCAACTGTTATTTTCTTTGGCTTTGAATGATACTTGAATGTGTAAGTAAGTAGATAATCAATTTTTGCATAGATGAGGTCAAAGGAGGTGATCATATTCCTGCAAGAGCTAATGCAGAACTGGGAACATTTTTTTTTACATTGTTGTTTATTTTTCTAAGACCTAACTTTTGAGTGAAGTATTTGGGCCAGATGATTATTAAAATCACCAACAATCAATATTTTGGGATCTTATTAATTTATATAATCAACATTTTTAGTCTGCATATTACATTTCCAGGCATTAGAATGGGTACTTTGGATATAACTGTAGACACAGCAGACCAAATCCTTGTCTTTATAGGTCTTACAGTCTAGTGGAGAGCCGGTTCCAGCATAAGGAATTGTGAATGTGATGGGCAGTATGAGGCAATTCAGAGTGTTAGGGAATCACGTGGTGTGGCAACCTCGTCTAGTCTAGTAAGAGAAAAGGTCTGTGTCAAGAAGGGAGAATTCAATTGAGAAGAAAATTCGTGCAAGGAGGCCAAATGGGATAGCTTGCAGAAGAGAGACAGAGAGATTCACTGCTGTATTAGGAAGAAATGAATGAATTAGAAAAATCCTGGGGAAAAGAACCTGCATAGGAGGGGACCTACCTGTGGCTGGAGTTCCATAAGGGGTGGGGTGGGACCTGAGGCTACAGAGACAGGCCTGAGCTGGTCACTCAGGCATTCAGGCACTGTGATGAGGGTATCAGGAATGCAGGAGGCATCTACAGAAGGGATTCTGTTTGGTAAAAACAGAGATAACCCTGGTTTCTTCTACAGTCACAAAATAAACAGTAAATAATGAAGAATATTCCTATTTTCAAAAGTAACATTTTAGGGATGGCGCTGCGGTTCACTTGGCTAATCCTCTGCCTGCGGTGCCGACATACCAAGTTCTAGTCCCGGTTGGGGTGCCAGATTCTGTCCCGGTTGCTCCTCTTCCAGTCCAGCTCTCTGCTGTGGCCCAGGAGGGCAGTGGAGGATGGCCCAAGTGCTTGGGCCCTGCACCTGCATGGGAGACCAGGAGGAAGCACCTGGCTCCTGGCTTCAAATTGGCGCAGCACGCCAGCCGTAGTGGCCATTTAGGGGGTGAACCAAAAGAAAAAGGAAGACCTTTCTCTCTGTCTCTCTCTATCTCTCTCACTGTCTAAATCTGCCTGTGGGAAAAAAAAAAGTAACACTTTAGAATAATAAAAAATACTGTCATTGAAATAATTTGTGGATCTTAAACATGTTATCATTTAAAGCTAAACTTGACCAAAATTTTTAAATAAAATATAATTTTACTTTTAAAAAATTTTTAAAGAAATAGACTTACAGACAGATAGAGGAAGAGATACAAAGGTCATCCAACTGCTGGCTCCCTCCCCACATGGCCGTAATACCTAGAGCTGGGCCGATCCAAAGCCAGGAGCTAGGAGCTTCTTCCGGGTCTCCCATGTGGGTTCCAGGGCCCAAGCACATGGGCCATCTTCTACTGCTTTCCCAGGCCATAGTGGACAGCTGGATCAGAAAAGGAGCAGCCAGGACACGAACCAGCACCCATGTGGGATGCCAGCATGGAAGGCAGAGGCTTTGCCTACTATACCACAGTGCTGGCCCCTAATTTTACTTTTTTTTCTTTTGTTTTGAATTAGTTTTATTTTTAAATTTTTTTTTCTGAATAATACAAGAATTGAGCTTTAGTGAATAATTTGCTAAAATTGATATGTAAAAGTCTTGTGACAATTGGCCTGTTTGGATCCTGTTTGAATAATGCTGTAATATGTTTTTTGCATAGAAAGCATTTATTTAATAAATATAAATTTTGTAAGTACCACTTTTGGGATATAGCTATTAATTTTACTTTAAAGGCATTATATACACTTACCTAGCTAAGTACAAACTTTATTGAAGAGTCACTTTTTTCCTAGTTGCAAAGACATCACATGAATTGCTTCAGTGCAGATAAGTAACTTATTTCCATATTATGGACAGAGAAGTTTCTGGTTGATGAAAGTGTTTTATGGAACTATTTAAAACTTTCTTGCATTTATACATGAATTAAATCCCTTTTCCCTTTGCTATAAATAATTTTATAGGAGAGAAAGATATTCTGTGTTGGGATGTTCCTTTCTACTTTGCCTGTACATTGTTGAACTTAGACAAATATATAGCATATCAGAGTAGAGCATGCCTTATTTGTCTTGATTAGTAATGTCTTTATCATCCACTTAGCATTTCTTTCTTAAATACTAAAAAGACTACTTTATGACTTGATTATTTCATAGTTCTTCAATAACCTAAGAACTATATTCAACTAAATATAATATAGTTCACTTTACTTAACAAATATTTATTGAGTGCTTATTGGTTTTCATACATAGCATTAATCCCTAAAGAATCCTCTGATTTCACTGAACTTAATCAAAAGAAAATCAAGAAACAAAAACCGGCTGTTATAGCACACAACACACACATATTTTGATATGCTGACATAGCAGAACTCAAGTGTACGCTACAGTATACCAAAGTCAGGTATCAAGAAGGACTTTTAAAAGAATGTGACCTCCATGTAAGTGTTAATCAGAGGGTATACTGTGTGTCGAGTTTGTTGAGAGAGAGTCTTGGAATTCGGGAGAGTGATGAGGTGAGGCAGAGATAATGAAAAAGGCAATGCTGGAAGGGTATTAGTCCCAAATGTGTCCTGGATTCAACCCATTCTGAAGTGTGGAACCCTCAAGAGAAGGTCCTTACCAGTGAGATTTTCGTGCTTCTTTTTTATTCTTTTTATCTTTGAAAGGATTTTAAAGGATGCAGTTATATCCAAGTTAACTAGTCATATTTATTTTTAGAATAGGAAGCTTGTTTACATTAATAAAGTTGAAGATTCTTTTCCTTTTCCAGCCTCTTAGGACTCAAGTTTATGAGGTTGAATTACAGATGAAAGAGTTATCTAACTCTGCACAACCGAGTCATTGCTTCTTACAGATAATTCAGAGGTGATTGAACATATCTGAGACTTAAACAATAGACTTTCTCTTATATTATATAGGGAGGGCACTTAATGAATATCTTTACCTATAGGAATCCCATTGAATACATTATTCATTGATGATCTACCGATTTAAATGACCCCTGTTTGAATTCTCATTTTTCTCTGCTCTTCCAGAAAACAGCAATGAAATTGCCACTTTTCATTTTTGCATCTCTGTTAGTGGCATTGTGGAAATATTTTAGTTAATCATTTTTTAACCTTAGTATTTTATTTAAATTTTTAAAATTTTAATTTTAATTATTTTTAACAGATTCAATGTAATTTGTAGATACTCTCAAAAACTAGTGAAGTCAGCTTCGATAGAACATTTTATTTTGAATGTGGATCCAATTTCAGGTTTGAGTTATCAGTTTTTTGAAGAAATAAATTTTGAGGAGGTGTGAGAGAAAAAAATATTTTGCAAAATTTATAATGAAGCTCATGGTTGAAATTTTATTAGCAAGACGTTTAATATGTTACAAATCGGTATTAGACAGTTAAAGGAATTAACCAGAGAGAAGTTTGTGATCTCACCAAAGAAGGATTTCAGTGTAAATTTTTCTGCTTATTAAATAAACTTAAAGGAATAAGTTATAGTTAGTTTGATTGAGAGAGCCTGTCATTGTCATTCCACATCTGGTTGTTGAAGTTCACATTCCTTTGTTGAGTCTACCTCTTTTTACCAGGTTTCTGTTGAATACTCCTATTTCATGGTCAAGACAGTATCAGAGGCCATGGATACTGAAAAATGAATTATCTGTTTACTTCTTTCTTTTGCCATGGCTATATCTACTGGCTTGTCCTGATTTATAAATAATATCTGGGAACACCACAAAAATAAATGTTTATTTAGAAATAATACAAAAATATTGCTGCTGTTTTTGATGAAGAAAGTTGATTTTGTATAGTTTATTTCAATCTAAACAAAATGTGAATCTCATTTTTTTAATAGGAAAGAGTTATTGAGTCAAGTGGCTGGAAAGGAATACTTTTATAGCAATAATCTATCCCCTGAAAGGGTAATAATCTGTTCATAGGGTGGAATCTTAGAGCTGTTGAAATATATTTTTTTTTTTTTTTTTGACAGGCAGAGTGGACAGTGAGAGAGAGAGAGACAGAGAGAGAAAGGTCTTCCTTTGCCATTGGTTCACCCTCCAATGGCCGCCGCTGCAGCCGGTGCGCTGTGGCTGCGCTGATCCGATGGCAGGAGCCAGGAGCCAGGTGCTTTTCCTGGTCTCCCATGGGGTGCAGGGCCCAAGCACCTGGGCCATCCTCCACTGCACTCCCTGGCCACAGCAGAGAGCTGGCCTGGAAGAGGGGCAACCGGGACAGAATCCGGCGCCCCGACCGGGACTAGAACCCGGTGTGCCGGCGCCGCAAGGTGGAGGATTAGCCTATTGAGCCACGGCGCCGGCCGAAATATTGTTTATATGGGTTCAGAATTCTTTAGTAAGACAAGTAATGTGGTATCCTGAGGACAATTAGAATCGATGAATGTCGTAATGCCTGAAGAATCAGAAGTTTTCTTAGCTGCTTTAAAGAATTTTCAAGTCAATTGTTGTTAATCATGATCATAATTAGAAATATTTTCTTTTTTTTTTTTAATCACCAGTACCTCAGATCCATCCCAACTGAATTTTACAGATGGTATAAGCAGAGACAGAGGACAGTAAAGAAGGATCTAAACTGTTACGGGGATGATGTACCTTATTCTCACACTAATGACCACAATTTGAAGATTATCAATTTGATCTGAGAAACTCTTAAGCTAGTTCCAGAGGAAAATCTAGCTCAATTTCTAGGGAGGGTTGGAGAAACTGAAACAAGTTCCAAACTTCCTTGTAGGGATTTAGAGTATAGAATGCTTATTTTAGGAAAAAAATCTGCCAAGTTTTCCTTTTCCCCCTTTTCATTTAATGTTGATACAGACTTAAGCTTTGGCTTTTCAACATATATTTGAAGTGGTTGTCCATATGGAATACCATCCAGTAGAGGAAAAAAGTATTTCCAGATGCTGTTCCTTTGTAACCAAATTTTAGACTTGGCAGAATTCAGAGGGATATTTCCACTTGACCTGGTAGCTCCCTTGAATGACAGCTTGCCTTTGCCACTGTGGCAGACAAAGCAGATATCAGATGATCCCTTCTCCATAGCCCTTTTTAAAACTTTTAAAAAAATTTTTATTTTTTAAAATTTAAAAATTTTTTTCCCAAAGAAACTTTTTATTTAATGAGTACAAATTTCATAAGTACAATTTTAGGAATATAGTGGTTCTTCCCGCCAAACTTGCCCTCCCCACTCACTCCTACCCCACGTCCTCCTCCCTCTCCCATTCCGGGTCCCATTCTCCATTAAGAAAAAAACCAAAAATCTGTTCCTTGACAGTCAAGACAGTGGCTGTTCAAGTCGTTGCTTCTCAAAGTGTCAATTTCACCTCTACAGATTTCCTTTTAGGTACTCTATTAGTTATCACAGATCAGGGAGAACATATGGTATTTTTCCCTTCGGGACTGGCTTATTTCACTAAATATGATGTTTTCCAGATGCATCTATTTTGTTGCAAATGACCGGATTTCATTTTTTTAACCACTGTATAGTATTGCATAGAGTACATATCCCATAATTTCTTTATCCATTCTCAGTAGACAGGCATTTAGGTTGATTCCATATCTTAGATATTGTAAATTGAACTGCAAAAAACATGGGGGTGCAGATAAGATTTTATTTGGTGATTTCCTTTCCTTTGGGTAAATTCCCAGGAGTGGGATGGGTCATATGGTAGGGCTATATTCAGATTTCTGAGGGATCTCCAAACTGACTACCATAGTGGTTTTACCGGTTTACATTTCCAACAACAGTGGATTAGGGTATTTTTCCCCCACAACCTTGCCAGTGTTTGTTGTTTGTTGATTTCTGTATGAAATCCATTCTAACTGGGGTGAGGTGAAACCTCACTGTGGTTTTGATTTGCATTTTTCTGATGGCTAGATCCTGAGCATTTTTTTCATGTGTCTTCTTGCCATTTGGATTTCCTCTTTTGAAAAATGTCTAAGTCCTTTTTCCATTTCTTAACTGGATTGTTTGTTTTGTTGTTGTTGAGTTTCTTGATATCTTTATATATTCTTGTTATTAATCCTTTATCAATTGCATTGTTTGAAAATAATTTCTCCCATTCTGTCAGTTGCCTCTTCACTTTCCTGAATGTTTTTTTTTTTTTTTCAGTACAGAAGCTTCTCAATTTGATGTTATCCCATTTGTTAATTTTGGCTATGATTGCCTATACTTCTGAGGTCTTTTCCAAGAACTCTTTTCCTGTGCCAATGTCTTGTAGGATTTCCCCAATGTTCTCTAATAATTTGATGATATGAGGTAGTTGATTTAGGTCTTTAATCCATTTTGAATGGATTTTTGTGTAAGGTGTAGGGTAGGGGTCCTGCTTCGTACTACTGCATGTGGAAATCCATGTTTTCCTAACACAATTTTTTGAGGAGACTGTCCTTGCTCCAGGAATTGGTTTTAGTTCCTTGGTCAGATATAAGTTGGTTGTAGATGCTTGAATTGATTTCTGGCATTTCTATTCTGTTCCATTGGTCTATCCATCTGTTTTTGTACCAGTACCAAGCTATTTTGACTATAACTGTTTTGTTGTATGTCTTGAAATCTGGTATTGTGATGCCTCCAGTTTTCTTTTCATTGTATAAGATTGCATTAGCTATTTGAGGTCTTTTGTGCTTCCATATGAATTTCAGTATCTTTTTTTTTCTAGGTCTGAAAAGAATGTCTTTGGTATTTTGATTGGTGTCACATTTAATCTGTAAATTGCTTTTGGAAAAATGGACATTTTGATGATATTGATTCTTCCAGTTCATGAACATGGAAGATTTTTCCTTTTTTGTATCTTCTATTTTTTTCTTTAATGTTTTATAATTCTCATCGTAGAAATCTTTGACATCATTAGTTTAATTTGTTCTGAAGTATTTGATTTTTTTTGTAGCTGTTATGAATCAGATTGATCTTAGAAGTTCTTTCTCAGCCAAGGCATTGTCTGTGCATACAAAGGCTGTTGATTTTTGTATATCGCTTTTATATCCTGCTACTTTACCAAACTCTTCTATGAGTTCCAGTAGTTTCTTCGTGGAGTTCTTTGGATCACCTATATATAGAATCATGTCATCTGCAAATGCGAATATTTTGAATTCTTCTTTCCTAATTTGAATCATTTTGATTTCTTTTTTAAAAAATATTTATTTATTTGAAAGAGTTACAGAGAGGCAGAGACAGAGAGGGAGAGAGGTCTTCCATCTGCTGGTTCACTCCCCAAATGGCCACAATGGCTGAAGCTGAGCTGATTCGAAGCCAGGAGCCAGGAGCTTCTTCCAAATAGCCCACATGGGTACAGGGACCCAAGGACTTCGGCGATCTTCTACTGCTTTCCCAGGCCATAACAGGGAGCTGGATCAGAAGTGGAACAGCCAAGACTTGAACCTGCACCCATATGGGATGCTGGCACTGCAGGCAACGGCTTTACCCGCTACACCACATTGCCAACACCTGATTTCTTTTTCTTGCCTAATGGCTCTGGCTTAAACTTCCAGAACCTTAGTGAATAGCAATGGTGAGAGTGAACATCCTTGTCTGGTTCTGAATCTCAGTGGAAATGCTTCCAACTTTTCCCTATTCAATAGGATGTTGGCCGTGGGTTTATCATAAGTTGCCTTGATTGTGTTGAGGAATGTTTCTTCTATACCCAAATTGCTTAGGCATTTTCATCATGAAAGGGTGTTGTATTTTTCTAATGCTTTCTCTGCATCTATTGAGATAATACGTGATTTTTATTCTTCAGTTTATTATTGTGATGTATCACATTGATTGATTTGCAAATATTGAAACATCCTTGCATACCAAGTATAAATCCCACTTGGTCTGGGTGAATGATCTTTCTGATGTATTTTTGGAATCGATTGGCTAGTACTTTATTGAGGATTTTTGTGTCTATGTTCATCAGGGAAATCGGTCTGTGGTTCTCTTTCTCTGTTGCATCTTTTCCGATTTAGGAATTAAAGTGATGTATCATAGAGAGTGAGAATTCCCCTCCGTTCAATGGTTTTGAGTAACTTTTGAAGAATTGGAGTTAGTTCTTCCTTAAATATCTGGTAGAATTCAATAGGGAGGCCATGTGGTCCTGGGCTTTTCTTTGTTGGGAAGTTCTTTATTACTTATTCAATTTCTGTCTTGGAAATGTGTCTATTTAGGTTTTCCATGTCTTCATGGCTCAATTTAGATAGGTTGTATGTGTCCACAAATCTATCTTTCTATCTTGGGTTTTCCCGTTTGTTGACATACAACTCTTTGTAGTAATTTATGATTATTCTTTTTATTTCTGTATTGTCTGTTGTTCTGTATTGTCCTTTTTCATCTCTAATTTTATTGATTTAGGTCTTCTCTCTACTTTTTTTGGTTAGTTGGGCCAGTGGTGTGTCAATTTTTTTTCCCAAGAAAACAGCCCTTCATTTCGCTAATCTTTCATATTTTTTATTTCAAATTTATTGATTTCTTCTCTAATTTTAATTATTTCCTTTCTCCTACTAATTTTGGGTTTGGTTTGTTGTTGTTTTTTAGATCATTGTGATGCATTGATAGTTCATTCATTTGGTGCCTTTACAACTTCTTGATGTAGTCACCAATTGCTGTAAACTTTCCTTGTAACATTGCTTTTTCTGTATCCCATAGGTTTTGATATGTTGTATTGTCATCTTCATTTGTGTCCAGAAATTACTTGATTTCCCTTTTGATTTCTTCTATGACCCACTGTTCATTCAGGAGCATGTTGTACAGTCTCCATGTGTTTGCCTATAGTCTAGACATTCCTGAGTTGCTGAATTTCAGCTTTCTTTGCATTGTGGTCCAAGAGATGCCTGGAATTATTTAGATTTTTATTTGAATTTGCTGAGACTTGCCTTATGGCCTAGCATGTGGTCAGTCCTGGAGAAGTTTCCATGCACTGGTAAGAAGAATGTATATTCTGCAACTGTAGGTTGAAAGTTCTGTAGATATGTTAGGTACATTTGGTTTATAGTGTTGATTAACTCTGCTGTTTCCTTGCTGATTTTCTGTCTGGTTGATCTGTCCATTGCTGAAAGTGGGGTATCAAAATCCCCCATTAATACTGTATTTGAGTTTATATCTCTCTTTGGATCCCTTAACATTTATTTTAAATAGCCAGGTGCCCTGTAATTATGTGTGTGTGTGTGTGTGTATTTAATTTATTTGACAGGTAGAGTTATAGACAGTGAGAGAGACAGAGAGAAAAGTCTTCCATCTGTTGGTTCACTCCCCAAATGGCTGCTACAGCCAGCACTGTGCTGACCCGAAGCTAGGAGGCAGGTGCTTCCTCCCAGTCTCCCATGTGGGTGCAGGTACCCAAGCACTTGGGCCATCCTCCACTGCCCTCCTGAGCCACAGCAGAGAGCTGGACTGGAAGAGGAGCAACTGGGACTAGAATCCGGTGCCCATATGGGATGCCGGCGCCACAGGTGGAGGATTAACCAAGTGAGCCATGGCGCAGCCCTGTATATATGTTTATAATAGTTACATCTTCCTATTGAATTGATCCATTAATCATTACATAATGTCATTCTTTGTCTCTTTTAACTGTTTTTGTGTTAAAGTCTATTTTGTCTGATATTAGGATGGCAACACCAGCTCTTTTTTGTTTTCTTTTAACATGGAATACCTTTTTCCATCCTTTCACTTTTAGTCTGCATGCATCTTTGTTGGTGAGATGTGTTTCTTGTAGGCGACAAAGTGATGGGTTTTGTTTTTTCATCCATTCAGCCAGTCTGTGCCTTTTTTCCTGGAGATTTGAGGCAATTTACATTCAAGGTGACTATTGATAAGTAGTGATTTTGCCCTGCCATTTTTCCAAAAATATTCCTATTTTTAACTTTGAATTTACTTTGAAGTCTTACTAAGAGATTTTCTTCCTCTATCTTCCTTCGTAGTGATGACCATGTTTCTGGGTTTCTCTGTGCAGTACATGCTTAAGCATCTTTTGTAGGACTGGACAGATGGTGACAAATTCTTTCAATTTCTATTTGTTATGGAAGGTCTTTATTTCACCTTCATTCATAAATGAGAGCTTTGCAGGGTATAATATTCTGGGTTCACAGTTTTTTTTTTCTCTTAAAGCTTGCCATTTTCTCCTAGCCTAGTAGGGTTTCTGATGAGATGTCCACTGTGAGTCTAATTGGAGATCCTCTGAAAGTAGTCTGGCATTTCTCTTGTGCACATTTTAGAATCTTTTCTTTTTGTTTTACTGTGGTGAATTTGATTACAATGTGTCGTGGTGAAGATATTTTATGGTCACATCTATTAGGAGTTCTGTGTGCCTCCTGTACTTGGATGTCCCTTTCTTTCTCCAAATTAGGGAAGCTTTCTGTTATTATTTCACTAAATAGGCCGTCTAATCCATTCTGTCTTACCACACCTTCAGGAACTCCTAGAACCTGTATGTTTGGTCATTTGATAGTATCCTGTAGATTCCCAACAGTGTTTTTTAGTTTTCTAATTTCTTTTTCTTGTGTTTTGTTTTACTGTATAATTTCCCGTTTTCCTTTGCTTTTTCTTCTAAGTCCAACATTTCTTCACCGATTCTGTTGTTAAGGCTTTCC
Organism: Oryctolagus cuniculus; assembly: GCF_051225735.1. Classification (NCBI taxonomy): domain Eukaryota; kingdom Metazoa; phylum Chordata; class Mammalia; order Lagomorpha; family Leporidae; genus Oryctolagus; species Oryctolagus cuniculus. Next base: position 98,262,216 of record NC_142871.1, on the reverse strand, counting down.
ACTGCATTTTTTCTTTGTTCTATTGAATTATTCATTTCATTTTTATTTCTTTTTAAGATCTCAATTTCATGGGAGAAGTTTTCTTTCATATCCTGTACAGATTTCAGTAGTTCACGCATTTGCTTCTGGTTACTTCTTTGTAATCTTTTTATCAATTTTTTTGAGTTCCATTTCTTGCACTTCTTCCATCTCATCTTATTCACAATCTCGTATTTAAGTGTTATGTTCTTTTGGGAGCCTCATGTTGTCTTTCTTATTCTTGTTTCTTGAATTGGTGTGTTTGTGGTTCAGCATTTGTGGAGATACCCATTGGTTTCTTCTTTGTTTTGTTGCTGTGGCGGCTTTTATGTTTGTACTATGACTCTGTAAGTAAGTGGAGTATCTGCTCCCAGGATCTAGAGACTTGTACTGGGTGTGGCCAGGGAGATCTGTTCAGTTCTCCAGGGTGAAGGGCATGTCTAAGGTGACACACCCACTTTTGGCAAGGTAAATCTCCTTTTTTTTTTTTTTTTAACCAGAAGGGAAGTTTATTCTGTTCAGCTGATCTCTCCTCAAAGGAGACCAGTGCCTGAGCACTAGCCCCAGTGGGTGTAGTATTCGCTCTCCATCACTGGTGTGAGGGCTCTCAGCTGCTGGGGCCCTACGTTGTGCGTGTGCTCGCCCTCCACATAGGTCCACTGTGTTCCTCCAATTTGTGTAGAGTTTATTCTGCTGTTTTCTCCCTAAATCTTCCCTGAGACTTCACTCTTTCCACTTTTTAAAAGCTATCTTCTCCTAGACTCAAGCAGCAAGCTCCCTCACTACTCTGCCATCTTAATCCAACCAATACCTTTTTAAAATCCTTATTTCATCCCAGATATTACAGAGTCTTATTGTTGGGAAGTTAAGACTCTTTCCTAATATTTGAAAAATCCTCATATGTTGCTCCTTCACTGTTACAGAAACATACCATCAAAATGTGAGGGGGTCTTGTGACAACTGCACATTTTGACCATGGCAATACAACATATTTTACTTAATACAGCATATTTTACTTAATATTCTTACTTATCCCTAGGGCCTTCTTGAGGCAACACTATGGAAGTGTATTGTCCAAACACATGTAAGCCTTTGGCTTGGGTGATTAGTCAGTATTTGATCAAGTTTTCCTTTCTCTGTCCTTAATTATGAGATTATATCCTTATTTCTTTCTTTCATTTATTCTACTTTCTGGCATATAAGAATGGTTATAATAGAAATATTTATTTTTAAATGAAATTTCATAGAAATAAGGATTTGGCAATCCTTCTCACTAGTATTTTTTTAAACTGTCAAGAGTTGTGAAGGGTCTAAGCTCTAACTGTAACTGGAAGCTTATTAGTCTATTACAATTGCATGCATGATGGCAAAAGACACAAGAACTTCACTGGTCATGGCACAACAAACAGCGTAGATGTCAGCATAGTGCTGTGTCCAGAAAGCTGTACAATGTGGGCCAGATGACACCTGCACATATGATGAATCCTATCAGAGGATACAATTAGAATAGTGAGTGTGGATCTTTTATAATGGACTGCAAGCATGCCTGTGTTTTGTTTGGGAGAGAGATGTCATCTGTACTCCACAAAGCTGTTTGATATATACAAAAAAATTGGAAATCCAATCTAGAAAAAAGATAGTTAAACCCATATGTAGAAGCACAAAAAAAAAAAAAAAACCATGGGAAATTTTCTCTGAATAAATCTAATTTTCCTAGTTCACCAAGTCATCCAGATACTGAATTAGATACAATTCCAGAGAATAAGGATGAAGGAAATAAAGTCAAAGAGAAAATCAGTATCGTATGCATGCATGAGGAAGTGACAAAGAAGTTATCCCTGAGATTCTGTGTTTAACTTAACTCCTAATTCTAAGTAATTAAGCAGCCTTTATTAAAAAAAAAACTCAGAGGCATGCACACACACACTCACTCACACCCCCCCCCCACACACAAACACACATAGTTCCCATTTAGTACCTCACTCCCCAAATACTCACAATGGCTGGGCCAGGACTAAGGCTAGGAGCTGGAAACTCAATACAACTTCCTGACATGGGTAGTCGGAACCCATTTATTAGAGTCATTGATGCTGCCCCCTACGGTTTACACTAGCAGGAAGCTGCAATCAAGAGTCAGTAATAAGCATATAATTTATATTCTCCAATTTGGAATCCAGTCATCTTAACTACTAGGCCAAACACCTAGTTGTACATAATTGTACATAAATATTCTCTAGTGTTCAAACAAGGGATACATACATATCTCCTCAAACACCACTTCTTTATGGTGAAAACATCCAAAATCTTTTCATCTAGCTTTTTTTGAAATATACGTTATTATTATTGAATGTCACCTTACTGTGCATGAGAAAACCAGAACTTATTTCACCTAACTGTAGCAGCCTATGCATTGATCATCAGTCTTTCTCCATTTATTCCTCCCCCACTGTCCCCAGCCTTTGGTCACTGCTCTTCTTCTCTCAACTTCTGTGAACTCAACTTTCCATTTATTTAAGTTTTTAATTCTTACTTATTTAGAGAGAACCTCCCACCTTCTGGTTCACTTCTTGAATGCCTGCAATAGCCAAGGTAGGGTCGAGGAAAAGCCAGGAACTTGAATTTCATCTAGGCCTCCTAAAAGGATGATAGGGACTGAACTACTTGATCAGGTCACCAGTTACAGACGACAAATTTTTTCCGTTTCTAGGAGATTGTAAATAGTGCTGGAATATGCATGTGGATGCAGATATTACCCAATGCTCCCATACAAGCAGGAGAAGCATAGCCAAGACTTCATCCCAGGCACTCCAATATTGGATGTGAGCATTCTAAGCAGTGTCTTAAATGCTTTGCCAAATGATCACTCCTGAGCTCAACTTTTTATAATTATGCATGTGACAGAAATCATGTGGCCTTTGTCTTTCTCTGGCTTATTTCATTCAAAATAATTTCCAGTTCCAGCCATGCTGTTGCAAATGGAAGAATTTCATCATTTTTATGACTAAATTGTATTCTGTTGTGTCTGTATACCATGGATTCTTTATCCATCCATCAATTGATGAACACGTTTGTTTCCATTCCTTGCAGATTGTAAATAGTGCTGCTTTAAACATGGGGAAGCGTATATCTCTTTGACATACTGATTTCATTTCCTTTGATTCTACACCCAGAAGTGGGATTGCTAAATCATAGAAAAATTTTATTTTTAATGTGTTGAGTAATCATTATATTGTTTTGCATAAGGACTGTACCAATTTGTATTCCTAATGACAGTGTAGAAGCATTCCTAGTTCTCCACATCTTTGCCAGTATTACTATCATTGGTCATTTTTGATGGCAAACATTTTAACTGGAATGAAGCACTATCTCACTGTGGTAATTAGCTATGTTGAACATTTTTCATATGCCCGTTCACATTTATATGTCTTCTTTTTAGAAACGTCTACTTAGGTCTATTGCCCAAGTGCATTGGATTGGATTATTCTCTTTTATTGTTACTGAGCTGAGTTCCTTATATATCCTGGATATTAAACCTTTTACAAATTTTATAATTTGCAAATACTGTATCTAATTCTTGCTGTTTTCTTTTTTGTTCTTTTGATTATTTCCTTTTCTATATAAAAGAGGTTTTTTTCCAGTTTGATGTAATCCTATTTGTCTATTTTTGCTTTTGTTTCATATGTTTTTGGTGTCTGATCCAAAATAACCTTGTCCATTTCAGTATCTTAAAGAATTTCCCTGGTAGTTCATAGTTAAAGGTCTTACATTATATTTAAATCTTCAATTCATTTTGAGTTGACTTTTGAATATGTTGAGATATTGGGGGTATAGTTTCATTCTTTGGTACGTAAATATCAAATTGTCTCAGTCTGCCTATGCAGACTAGCCTTTCTTCAAAGCCTATATTATTAGCACTTTGGCCAAATATCGGTTGACTGAATATGTGGGTTACATCTAGGCTCTTTATTATGTCTCGTTGGTTTATGGATCTGTATGCCTAAACTATGCTGTTTTAATTACTATAGTTTTCTAATATATTTGGAAGTCAAATTGCTTAATGCCTTCTGCTTTAAGTATTTTTGTCAAGATTGCTTTGGTTTTTTTGTGTTTAAATATGAATTTCAGAATATTTTTCTAGCTCTATGAATAATGTTTCTGATAGTTTGACAAGATTTTACTGACTCTGTAAATTACTTTGTGTAATGCGGATGTTATGATAATGATTCTTGCAATCCAGCAATATGGAATGTCTTTCCACTTTCTGCATCCTCCACAATTTTTTCATTAATGTTTTATAGTTTTCATCCTAAATGACCAAAGATAGCAGTACTGGCAAAGATTTGGAGAAATAGGAATGCTTATATACTGTCATTAGGAATGCAAATTGGTACAGTCCTTATGTAAAATGATAAAATGATTCCTCATCTATAGAGGTTTTTTAACTCTTTGGTTAAATTTATTCCTAGGTATTCTTTAAAGCTATTGTAAATCATTTGCTTTCTTGATTTTTTGTCATTTAATTCACTATTGGCATATAGCAGTGCAATTGACTGTTGTATTTTTATTTATGCAAATTTGATGAATTTGTTTCTTAGTTCTAACAGTTTCAGTAGAGTCCTAGGGTTTTTCTATACATACAATCATGCCCTCTGTGACAGTTTAACTCCTTCCTTTCTGATTTCAATGTCCATCTTTTTTCCTTTCACTTGTCTGATTGCTCAGGGTAGGACTTTCAGTACTATGCTGGATAAAAGTAGTAAAAGTGGGCATCTTGTTATGTTCCAGATCTTATAAAATGTTCAGATCTTCCCTTTTCTGTATGATTATCTGTGTTGAGGTAGTTCCTTCTATACAGAATTTGTTCTGCTTTTATTATGGATACTGAATTTTATCAAATGCCTGTTCTGCATCTGTTGAAATGATCATATGATTTTCACATTTCATTCTGTTGACATGATGTAATATATTTATTGATTTGCATATGTGGAACCAATGCTTGCATCCCAGGATTGAATCTCACTTGATTATAGCGTGTAATCTTTTTCAAGCCACGTTGGCTTGGTTTGCTTGAATCTTGTTAAGGATTTTTGCAATTATATTCATCAATATTATTATCCTATAGTTTTCTTTTTTGTTGTGTCTTTTCTTGGTTTGGTATCAGGGTAATTGTTGTCTCAAAGAATAAGTCTGGAAGAATTTCCTCCTGTTCTATATATTGAAATCATTTAAGGCCAGCGCTGCGGCTCGCTAGGCTAATCCTCCGCCTTGTGGCGCCGGCACACCGGGTTCTAGTCCCGGTCGGGGCAACGGATTCTGTCCCGGTTGCCCCTCTTCCAGGCCAGCTCTCTGCTGTGGCCAGGGAGTGCAGTGGAGGATGGCCCAGGTACTTGGGCCCTGCACCCCATGGGAGACCAGGATAAGTGCCTGGCTCCTGTCATCAGATCAGCGTGGTGCGCCGGCCGCGGCGGCCATTGGAGGGTGAACCAACGGCAAAGGAAGACCTTTCTTTCTGTCTCTGTCTCTCTCACTGTCCACACTGCCTGTCAAAAAAAAAAAAAAAAGATATATTGAAATCATTTAAGAAAAACAGGTATTTGCTCTTTAAATGCTTGCTAGAATTAACGGTGGAGCATCTAGTCTTGGACTATTTTTCAATGGGAGAATTTTTGCTGCTGATTCCAACTTGTTACTCATTATCAGTCTGCATAGGTTTTTCTATTTCTTTATGATTCAAACTTGGTGTGGTGTATGTGTTGAGGAATTTGTCCTTTTCTTCTAGTTTTTTTTAACCCCTTCAGCATTCTCGATTCCCTGTAGAACTCTGAAACTTACTTGTTTAGACTTTTTTTTTTTTTTTTTTTGACAGGCAGAATGGACAGTGAGAGAGAGAGAGACAGAGAGAAAGGTCTTCTTTTTCTGTTGGTTCACCCCGCAATGGCCACTGTGGCCAGCGCACTGCGCTGATCCGAAGCCAGGAGCCAGGTGTTTCTCCTGGTGTCCCATGTGGATGCAGGGCCCAAGGACTTGGGCCATCCTCCACTGCACCCCCAGGCCACAGCAGAGAGCTGGACTGGAAGAGGAGCAACTGGGACAGAATCCAGCGACCCGACCGGGACTAGAACCTGGTGTGCCAGCACCTTGTTTAGACTTTTAATGCTATCTCAATGTTCTCATAAGCTTTCATTCCCATTCATACTTTTTTCTTTTATCTCCTTCCACTGTATATTTTCAAATAGTCTTTCTCTGATATTCTTGATTCTTCCATTTCTTCTATTATTTTATTTACGCCTTTAAAAAAAATTTATTGAGCTATTAAGAGGTAGAACTACAGAGAGAGGGAGAGACAAAGAGAAAAGTCTTCTATGCACTGGTTCACTCCCCAAATGCCCTCAATGGCCAATGCCAGGCTAATCTGAAGCCAGGAGCCAGGAGCTTCTTCCACGTTTCCCACCTGGGTGCAGGGTCCCAAACACTTGGGCCATCCTCCACTACTTCCTCAGGCCATAGCAGAGAGCTGGATCAAAAGAGGAGCTGTCAGGACTTGAACCAGTGCACATATGGGATGCCTTCAATCAATTAAACTTTGTGTTATTGTGCTTTACAGCTCAATGACTTCTAAAAATTCTTATTAGTAGAAAGATAACAGATTTCAAGTATTTAATAGAATTACTTTTTTAAATTTTTTTTAAAGAATTATTTATTTACTTGAGGTAGAGTTACAGACAGAGAAAGGGAAAGACAGAGAAGGATCTTTCATTGACTGGTTTATGCCCCAAATGGCTGCAATAGCTGGAACTGGGCCAATCCAAAGCCAGGATCCAGGAGCTTCTTCCGGGTTTCCCATGCGGGTGCAAGGGCCCAAGCACTTGGGCCATCTTTCACTGCTTTTGTAGCCTGTCCCAGCCTGGGTTGTTGATTGCAGTTATCCATTGAGCGAACCAATGGATGGAATATTTCTCTCTCCCTTTCTCTCTGTAACTCTGAGTTTCAAGTAAATGAACAAATCTTTTGAAAAGGAATGGTGAGGCCTGTGAATGCTCTAGCAGGAGGATTTTGTATTTCCTAACACTAAGTTATGGTTCTGAGAAAATGGAAAATATAATAATCCATTTTTGAAAATGAGGACACATCATTTATATAGCCTAAATGCCGTTCCCTCAAAGGAAAGCCTGACTACAGAGGCACATGGCAACAGCAGCAAATGTCTTGGCTCGCTTTGAAGATGCAATTTGTAAAATGAAATCCTGTGGGGAAGGATATATGAGAAAAAGGGCAGCATGCTGTATTTATTCATTTCTGTATGGCCCACCCTCAGCTGACTGGGACTCTCAGTAGGCCTTAGGTGGTGTGAAGAGTGAGGACAATTGTGTTCACCATGGTCTCCAATATCTATAGTGTGTGTGTGTGTGTGTGTGTGTGCATGCGTGTGCTTTGGGTAAGCTCAAAGCTTTCTCTTTCCTTATTCTAATTCCCAGAAAGGTGCTAAAATGAAGTGCTCAGTGAAATAATGAGAGGTGTATTTGGTAGGAGAAGCAAAAGATTTTCAATAAAACAAATGCTTTCTTTTTGTTCCTTCTAATCAGGCTGATGGGACATTATGGTATCTCCTAGTTATAAAACCCAACCAATGAGACCTCATCAACATCAGAATGAGAGAAACAGGAAATGAAATTGGTCGGTTACACTGCTCAGCTCTTTGGTTTAGAATAGCTTTTTTGTCTGGGTCCACATTGGTTTTCCCTCTAGCACAAGAGGGAAAGAACAACAGTGATCAGATCAACACTTGTATATGGACACATTGCTTGTCGGCTTCTTTCTGTGTCGGGTGCTGAAGGGAAAATCCGTGCTTTGGAGGCACTACGAGTTTCTGCTGGAATTCTTCAAACACCAAGCACAATGCCCAGTGTCTGATACAAGAGGCAATCCATTCTCTAGAATTTGGTAAGTACTCAGTAAAAATCTGGTGACTGATGAATGAGTGGTAAACTTTTTATGGGGGAACCCTTATGCTGGATTAAATGGTTGGACAAAGATTTGGGAATTTGGGCTTTTATACAATTAAAATCTCTGTCAGATACAATTGAGGTTAATCATTGAAAATCTATAGCATTAATAACTATGGTTATAACATAACTCTATAAACCTGGTTTGATGGCCAATCAAATAATTCTCACAAATATTACTATTCCCAGCAAGTCAAATCCAATCTCACTTAACATTTATTTTTGTATGACCATGACAAATTCCAACTTAGTCCAGGACACTTTGACCCTCTCCAGGTGCTGTTAGAGGTAGTGCGATTGATTTTAACTTTTCTCATTTATCTGATATTCTTGAGACATCTTGGACTGACCAAGTCTAAGATGAGAAGTTCTGTGCTTTATTTGCTTAATAGCTGCCAATGCAGCAAATTATGAAGAATTCTTATATGGTTTGTACCCTCAAGAGCTCCAGATTTGGTGGGGAAATGAGTAGGACAAATACAATGTTATCAATGTTTTATTTAAAGTGTTCCTCAAAGATTCTCAACTCTAGGCATTCCATCATAAAACTCCAAAACTGAAATATGAGTTCTCCAGTGGCATAGATTATAATTGGCAGTGTATTTCAATATCCAGTATAGCCCCTGGCTTATAGTAAAAGCTCAGTAATTGATTCTTTAATGAATGAGTAGAGAAATTATAGGTAGCAAACTTAGTAGGATAATGCCATAATAAAGAAAAGTAAGATATATGGTATCAGTAATTAGTAACTGTGCAAGGTTACAAAATACTATTTTGTCATAAATCAAACATAAAATAATGTCAGTTATCCACTATAGCTGATTAAATAGAACCAGAAGATTCCTACTCTCAAACGACTCAACCCAAATTTTTCTAGAGTATCCTATGACAAACATAACTGAAATATTAGTAATGCACAAAATGTATTTGTAGTTCCTTTTTAAAACAGCTTTGATAGAGTTGAGGAACCAAATTATTTTTATGTATATATTTTTTCAAGATTATTTTCTAAAATTTGGATCAAATTATAATATTTGTTCATTTTTATGGAGTACAGTCTATTATCTCAACATGTGTAAACAGCATAAACCAATCAAAGCAGTCAACTAGACTTTTCATTTCTTTTTTTTTTTAATGATTTGTTTGAAGGGCAGAGTTACTTAGAGCTAGAGAAAGACAGACAAAAGCCTTCCATCTGTTGATTCAGTTCCCAAATGGCCATGATGGTTGGGGCTGGGCTAAGCCAAAACTAGGAGCCAGGACTTTCATTTGAGTCTCACACATGGGTGGCAGGACCCCAAGGACTGCCATCTTCCACTGCTTTTTCCGAGGCCATTAGCTGGGGACTGGATCAGAAGTGGAGCAGCAGGGACTGGAACTGTCTCCTGTACAGGATGTTCATGTCACAGGTAGGTAACAGCTTAACCTACTACACAATAGCACTGACCCTTTTTTATTTCTTTTTAAGTTTTTTTATTTGCCTATTTTGTTTGAAAAGCAGTGAGACAAAGAGAAACACACACAGAAATATAGAGATAGAGAGCTCATATCCATCAGTTTACTCCCAAATGTCTGGGGTCCAGTAATTCAATCCCTCCTCTCACATGGGTGGTAAGGATCCAATCACTTGAGTCATCACCTGTTGCCTCCCAGAGTGTACCTGGATAAGGAGCTGGAATCGGGAGCAGAGCCAAGATTTTAGCCCAGGCAATCCAAGTGGACCTTACCAGCTGCCCCAAGTGCCCCCTACCCCATTTCCTTATGTGTGTTTGGAGCCTATAAGCTCTACTCTTCTAGTTTCTTATACAGTATTTAATACATTACTGTGAACAGTTGTCAGTCCACTCTGCTATGGAGCACTAGACTTGCTACTTCTGTGTTTGGTATCCAAATTACTTTTTAAAAAAGATTTATCTACTTATTTGTAAGTCAGTGTCACACACACCCACAGCTCCCCACCTACACACACATTCAGAGAGAGAGAGAGAGAGAGAGAGAGAGAATCGATCTTCTATCCACTAGTTCACTCCCCAGATGGCTGCAATAGCCAGGGCTGAGCCAGGGGCCTCATCCAGTCTCCCTCGTGGGTATCAGGGACCCAAACACTTGCACCATCCTCAGTTGCTTTTTCCATGCCACTAGCAAGCCTGAAAGGAAGTGGAACAGCCAGGACATGAACCAGCACCCATATGGGATGACAGTATCAGAGGTAGTGGCTTTATGCTACAGCATCACAGCGCCAGCCCCTCCACCTAGCTACTTTTAATTTATTTGATTTTTGTAATATTGAAATATATTTACTTTTGGGAAATTAATGTTTGGATTTTTTATTACATGCATATTTATTTTTAGGACTATTTTTCACTTATCTATTGCGCTGTGCAAGATGTTGTTGTAATGTGCCTGTCAAGCACAAGCACTGAAGTTAATATTTTGTAGGAAACTTGAACTCAACAGGAAAAACTTACAAAGACACATTTCTTCTATCTTTATTTAGCAAGTTTTGTTTACAACAAGTAATTAGAACATTAGAATTTTCTAATTAAATGTTTCTTAATCATCCAGTTCCAGGTGGTAGCCATCATTTTCAGCAGAAGCCTAACATGTAAGTCACTCTATTGGTACAGAATGCTTTCCCTTTCAAAGATGGAGCACAAATAATTTTTAAAGCAATTCTGCTAGAACCCAGCCTCTTCCTGGCTGTGACACAGAGCCTTTTGGTAAGTGCTTGGACATCCTGCAAAGTGGGGATAGATCTCTTCACTTACTTTGCAGATAATGTTTAAAGGTTGCAGATCTGGTTCCCTTTGTCCTAAGGTTCTGGGATTTTCAGACGGTTTAGTGATAAAGACTGTTTCCTCCAGAAACTCCCATAAGCATGGAATGGAAACTGGCTTTTTGACAAAACCATTTTCCAGGAAAACGTGCTGACCCTCTTGTATGTTGCTTTCAGAATTCCTTCCCTAAAATGTTCCTGGCACAGTCAGTTCATGGCATAGCTACTTGCTTTATCAGCTCAGGGGGTTACAAGTGACAGAAAAGGTAGTTTTACTTTTTATAAAGAAGATGTGCACTGATGCAGACTAACTGCACATACAGTAAGAAATGTTTCTATATTTCTAGTGTAGAACTCAAAGCAGAGGACTGATGCAATCTGCCAGGTACCTAATGAGACATTGGCAAAGTTCAAAGGTTGTGAAACATTGGTAAGAAATCATGAAATAATTGATCAAAACAAACATGGAAAGATGAGAGCTTTTAAGAGACAACTAAGAGCAGTGCAAATGAAGAAAACACTTCTAAAACCAGTTTTATATGAATTTCAATTTCTTTTAGAAACAACTGATTGCTGGATGGGAGACAGCACCTGTGGTGAGTGTGCATCCCGGAAAGTGGGATTGTTTCTATTTATTTCTTTGTGGATAGTTTAAAAATTAATAAATTAGAGTTTAGAATTATTAAAAAGTAATTACGGGCCGGTGCCGCGGCTCAATAGGCTAATCCTCCACCTAGCGGCGCCGGCACACCGGGTTCTAGTCCTGGTTGGGGCGCCGGATTCTGTCCCGGTTGCCCCTCTTCCAGGCCAGCTCTCTGCTGTGGCCAGGGAGTGCAGTGGAGGATGGCCCAAGTGCTTGGGCCCTGCACCTGCATGGGAGACCAGGAGAAGCACCTGGCTCCTGGCTTCGGATCAGTGCGGTGTGCCGGCTGCAGCGCACTGGCTGCGGTGGCCATTGGAGGGTGAACCAACGGCAAAAGGAAGACCTTTCTCTCTGTCTCTCTCTCTCACTGTCCACTCTGCCTGTACAAAAAAAAAAAAAAAAAAAAAAAAAAAAAAAAAAAACAACTAATTACTATTGCACAGTAGTAGGTTCAATGAATTCTGCTTATGGATCATGTCCATTTGCAAGCAATAAATGATTTTTTTAAAATTTTTATTTATTTATTTATTTTTTGACAGGCAGAGTGGACAGTGAGAGAGAGAGACAGAGAGAAAGGTCTTCCTTTGCCGTTGGTTCACCCTCCAATGGCCGCCGCGGCCGGCGCGCTGCGGCCGGCGCACCGCGCTGATCCGATGGCAGGAGCCAGGTGCTTCTCCTGGTCTCCCATGGGGTGCAGGGCCCAAGCACTTGGGCCATCCTCCACTGCACTCCCTGGCCACAGCAGAGAGCTGGCCTGGAAGAGGGGCAACTGGGACAGAATCCGGTGCCCCGACCGGGACTAGAACCTGGTGTGCTGGCGCCGCAAGGCGGAGGATTAGCCTAGTGAGCCACGGCGCCGGCCAATAAATGATTTTTAGAATGTAAGTCTTAAAAAGATAAAACTTAGGGATTTCCTTGATTCTTTAATTCATTAATTTATTCTTCTGGCCATTCATTAATATGATGCTTACTTATGATGCTTACTCTGTGCTAGAGTAACAGTCCCACGTACTGGAGAATTAGCTGAAAGCAAACAGGAAAGCCTACATTCTTTTTTCCCCACAAGCAAATTAATGCATAAATATGTAGTGGGGAATCTTCAACACATCCATGTAAATGCATATAATAAAAATTTGCATGTATTTAAAAATTTTTACACTCAGCCAAACCTATCTTTTAATTCCAGTTTTCTAAAAAAAACTTAACTAACCTTGTACACACTCACATATGTATTTTCATATACTGATAACCTATGAAGAAAAATTAAGCTAGTAGATGGGTTAGAAAGAGATGGAGAAGGAGCTGTGTTAGAATTTGCTGGTTAGTGGTTCAGAGACAAGGAAGAAGAGCAATTATAGAAGGCAGTAAGACAGTGGATAGGTCAGAATTATTTTCTATAGGATGGGGAGGACTGGGGGAGGAGCAGGATTTCAGAGGGGGGCAGGAAATGTGTTGGGAATTCAGAAGTTCTTGTTTGGTGTGCTAAGTTGGAAATGCCTATTAGGTAATTTTTTTAAAAATATTTATTTATTTATTTGAATGTCAGAGTTACACAGAGATAGAAGGAGAGGCAGAGAGAGAGAGAAAGAAAGAGAAGTCTTCTATCCACTGATTCAGTTGGCTGCAATGGCTAGAGCTGTACTGATCCAAAGCCAGGAGCCAGGAACTTCTTCTGGGTCTCCCACGTGGGTGCAGGGGCCCAAGGACTTGGGTCATCTTGTACTGCTTTCTCAGGTCATAGCAGAGAGCTGGATCAGAATTGGATCAGCCAGGTCTCAAACCAGCGCCCCATGGGTTGCCAGCACTGCAGGTGGCGGTTTTACCTGCTATAACACAGCACTGGCCCCTAGGTATTCAAACTGAGTTGTTGAATTGGCAGTTGTAGAGCAAGCCTAGAACTCTGGGAAAGTTGGGATTTAATTTATAGTTTGGAGACTTGAAGATATCAATGACATTTGAAAACACAGAACTGTATATGATTTTTGGAAGTGAGAGAAATATAAATGGAAAAGGCTAAGGACTGATCCCAGCACAACTCTGTCACGTGAAGTTCAAGCAGAGAATAGAAACTAGGAATTCGTAGCCAGTGTGGTAGGAAGAGAATGAGAGTATGTGGCGGTGTGCAAGCTGAGTGTCCGAAGAAGCCAGCAGCTCTCTGTAGTAAGTGAGATTGAAATGAGTGAGAAATGACTTACATTTGGCTAAAAGGAATATAAACTAATTCAGGAAGAAGGAACACATGACAAATAATGAAGGAAAAACCACTTATATAATAATTGGACATTAGGTCCTTCCATATTTCTGTTGAAACCTAACTTTGGAACATTATCTTCATGGTTTAAACATTGAAAAGAGGTATCTACCTCAATGGAACCCAAAGGGAACTTTCTTTCATGACGTGAGAAGCAATTGTATTCAAGGTCAACAGAAACTTTGGTTCAGTGTCCATAATTTCAAATTTTTGATTTCCACCTTCCCCCACATCTAGTCATACAGCAAGCAGGTATACAGGTATGTGTATTATTGCACCATGAAGCGTGTCAGTGTGCATCAGATCTGCAAGCCTCTCTCTATGTCAGCTGCCAACATCTTTCTTCAATCTGGTATCATCCCTCGCCTTGGTGAGTGCGGCTATTTCCATGTGAGTTCATTGCAGAAGCAGCCACCAAGACGAGTCCAAGTACAAGAGATTTATTAGAAGAAGTATCTGTGAGGGGTAAGTGGAAAGAGAACCTAAGTACATTATGTAGAGCTTTCAGACTTGAAACCTGTGCAAAACTCTTAGATCAGAAGGTTCAAAGAAAGTTTTGTCCAGGATGGCCCCAGTCAAAGCTACTCATTAGAGGAGTCTCATATCTCAAACAACGGTCAAGCACTGATGGAATTCATTCAGTAGTCCTAACCACAAGGGGTGCTGTGCAGACAGATTATGTACTACAGGAGGGGACCCCCAAATGTTTTCAGGCCTTTCTCTCAAAAGGCCATGTCATAACTTTTAGATTTTGCAGACCAAGAGGAAAAATTGAAGATATTATGGGTAAACTTACATTAAGATTGCCAAATCTAACATTCTTTAGTACTTTTAAAATTTGTTATCAACAATTTAAATTTAAGTCAGCATCTTATATTTTTATTGAAAAAAAAAATGGCAATCCAATTTATGTAATCATTTGAAAAAGCCTTAGAAAATGGGTGTCTAGCCAGTTTGGGGCCGTGGCTGTGTTTGCTGACCCCTGATTACTATATCACTCAGAGTCCAGTTCTAGGAAATAAATTCCACTTGCATAAAAGGATATAACTTAGGAATCTCAGTGTTCGTGAAATTGTTCGAAGAACTGGAGAAGTACCATTACACTGGACCTTCAGGGATGAGCCTCTGCCCAACATGCCAGACTGGTCTGCCAGGGACATTGCTGTTCCTGTCTCTGGCTCCAGTACGTTTCATCTCTACCTCTGGGAGTTCTCCAAGAACATACCATACCATCTTACCTCGGACAGGGAAATTGGAAACCTCTACCAGAACTTCTGGTTTCAGAGCCACACAGTGTCTGCTAATGAGTACCAGCCAGTTAGATCTCAAGGCCTTTGCCTCTCTATTGACTTCAGTTCTGAGCCCATGCATGTGCCTTGGATTGGCAGCCACACCCAGAACAGAAGTGGCAAGGAGTGTGAGACACAGAGCTTTCAGTTTTCCAGCTTCTGCAACATATGGAAAACTGACTAAGGGAAGGATTAAGTGCTTTGTAATGCAAACATTTCTGTCTGCTGTCTTCCTCCTTCACAGCCTTCTCTTAGTTTTATTACCTCCCGGGCTGGCACTGAGCATCTCTGACAGTATTCTCAGGTCTGCCATGCTGTCCTAATGAATATTAACGTTCTGTGTATTCTAGATCCTCCTAATTCCTTTTGCCTTTATTTTTTGTTAGGAAAGAGCCAAGGCCTTTGTTCCTGGTGGTTTTGTTTACTGTCTCTGGTAATTCCCTAAATCTTGTGACTTTTATACTTCACCAGTATGACTCCAAACTTTCAATTTAAATTCTTTAAGCATACTATTCTTTCTCAATCCAATGCAAATAGAGCATAGAGACATGGCTCCAGACACAAAGCTGAATTCAAGCAAAACGATTTAAATGAAAAATTCAAATGAAACATAAGATTGCTATGCATGAGTTACACTTGACATAGCTGATTTGTTAATGACAACCATTCATAGAGACTTTGGGGAGAATTTGGACTAAGTCTGAAATTACTCCCTTTCTCACAATATCTCCACACAAAGCACGCACTGAATTCTGTTTCTGTTCTTTTTCAAGGGCAGGCTGTTTCTTCTCCCGCTTGGACTGATCTTTGATCCCACACTCTGCATTGCAGTTCTGCCTGTTTGCTTCACACCTTACATCAGCAATGAAGTGCATTTATTCCTCCCTCTCTCTGGTACCTTCCTCTCCCCTGCAAGCATGCTCAGTTCTCCCTGAGTATGAAAAATCTTTTGATTCTGCACCTCTTTAATTATTACCTATTCTTCTCATTTTCTTCATGAAAGGTCTTAGCAGTGTCTACATTTATGGCTTCTACTTCCTACATTTCTCTCTTTATTCTTCTGCAACCTTGCTTCTATTCCCAATAACCACCTGAAAATGCTCCCATGAAGGGTGCCATTCACTCTCTTAATAAACAACCAACGGTCCATTCTCACATTTCTTTCATATTTTTAAAAAACTGTTGGTAGCTGCTAATACCCTTAACTCCATTTTAAATATCTCCTTCTTTGACCTCCATGATACTGCATTGTCTTATTTCAGTCTATCATATAAATGACTATTTTGATTCCTTACTCTTTAGTTAATCTGTGAATTTATTCCACTTTTTTGTGCTTATTTTTTAAATGACTACATCATTTGCAAAAAAAGTAATTTAAACTCTGTAATCACAGAAAAGAACCTGATTCCCGTCCTACTTCTTACATTGCTTGCTTGCCTCATATTGTGGAAAGTTTATGCTATCTATAGTCTCTTAATTATCTTGCATATTAACTCCTTGTCCATGATTTTCACAATTTCTCTCCTCCTTGAAACTCATTCCCTGCTTTGGCTCCATGACCAGTCATATACATGTCATGTTGCTATCTTCCAATGGGTCTTTTTGGTCCTTTTTTGTTCCATTTTCCCCTTCCTGTTCCTGAACATGGATTTTTCTAGCTACACGATTCTTTTAGTGCTCTGTCATTTTGTCTTTGGTAGTCTCATACATGTCTTCACTTTTGATCCTCACATGACCCTTAAATTGGCATCTCTAGATCATTCTAAATTCTTCCATCATAGTTGCTTGGATGGGCACAGGTTTTGTGCTGGGATGTGGGTCAGGGTGGGAGCTGTGCTCAGAGAAGCCAACTGTTATAGGGTCTCTGAACCCACACGAGTTTCTGGTTGTTTCCTTGAGTCCTTCAAGGAGAGTTGAATCAAGCTGGGAATGATAAAAATCATTGCCAAGATTTAGGAGTAAGAGTGGAAATAAGAGACTCTAGAAAAAAAAATTGAATGGGGGTTTTAAATAAAATGATCAATGAAAACCCAGAATCATTTCTGCAGATGGTTCTGGAGAGTCCATGGGACATCTCAGATAGCAGGTGCTTTGCAGTTGTGTCAGATTCACTGAAAATGCAGGTCCCAGGCAGTGAAGTCCCAAACTCTCACCTGTCCTTCCTATCTGTCCTGCAAAGATTCTACTCTGGAATCTATTTTTTTTTAACTTTCAGTGATACTGACATCCTATTATCAACATCATTGAGAACCTTTGGTGTTTCTTTGACTTCTCTTTTAATTCATAGATGCAATCAGCTTCTAGATCTTATCAACTCTTTGGGGGTATTTCTTTGTTTGTGTTTTTTTTTTTTTTTTTTTTAGCCTGGACGTGTCATTGGCTTTCTAATCCATCTGCTTCTGTATACTGTGTGAGCTACAACAATAATTAGAGTCCACACCAACTACTTGCTTCTGAAGCATGAAATAAATAGGATTAATAGTTGAATGGTGAGAGTGGTTTAGGAATGTGTGTCCTCTTGGTTATCTTTTGGTGTATTCCCTGAGGTTACTTTGCTAGTGCACCCACATGTTAGCATCAGGCTGTTGGTCTGTAGCCCACTTAGATACTCTTTGCAGCCTTGACTTTTACATGCCACCATCTATAACTCTGAGAAGCAAATCCTCACCATGGGTGCCTTCCTCCTGCATCCTCCTCTGTTGGAGCTGGTGTAGGTGCTCCTGCTGTTGCCATTATCTTGTTTCTTCTCGAAGTTGCTTGAGCCAAAGTTTTAAAATGGAAAACATTTATGCATCACTTGGCACACACTATAAGATATTGTAAGGCCTCCAAGATACTAGAGTGAGAGGATGATTTCTTCTGGACAATTATATGTCTAATTTATTTGCTCTGTCATATATTTACAATTGTGTGACTTGGGCCAAAATACATGAAGAATAGACAACTATTCTCTTGCTGTTGTAGTTCAGTGGTATATAGCCTTGGACTGGCATTGGTGCCTCTATATGTGTTCTGTGAGTTGGTGAGAGGAGTGAGGGAAGGCAAATACAACCTTTTCTGTCAAAGCACACACAGGCTGGTCTTTATCCTCTGGTGGTATCTGCCTCTCCACACTCACAGAACTCCTGGGTGTCTTCTCCACCCTGGGACCAGATCACAGTCATGCATATCTACCACTGCATTTCTACACTACACATCTGGTGGCTTATGATGAGCTGGCCACCGTGGCCACCCTTATTTTGGTGCCACGCTTTTTTTTTTTTTTTTTTTGGCAGGCAGAGTAGACAGTGAGAAAGAGAGAGACAGAGAGAAAGGTCTTCCTTTCACTCCACAGTGGCCACTGTGGCCGGCACGCTGCGGATGGTGCACCGCGTAGATCCAAAGCCAGGGACCAGGTGCTTCTCCTGGTCTCCCATGCGGGTGCAGGGCCCAAGGACTTGGGCCATCCTCCACTGCACTCCTGGGCCACAACAGAAAGCTGGACTGGAAGAGGAGCAACCAGGACAGAATCCGGCGCCCCGACCAACCGGGACTAGAACCCGGTGTGCCATCGCCGCAGGTGGAGGATTAGCCTATTGAGCCGCGGCACCGGCTTGGTGCCACACTTAACAACTTCATCCATGTCCTAACGTATTCATACTATGGCCTGTGGTCTGTCTCTTGAATGTTTTTGTTCCTATGGAGGAAGAAATGCATCACTAAGGAGCAGCTGCTACTGTTTGTGCAGATGGTCATCCAGACCAGCTGCGAGGTCATCTGGTCCTCCGGTCCCTCTTGCTTGCTTGTGTTTCCAGAGCAGATACATGATTTCCCAGATTATCACCTTCACAAATTTTCCTGTTTAGACTTACAACAGTAGAAGGCATATCAGAGAAAGACCACTTGAAAGACCACCAGAATAGGTGTGTGACTGCTATGAATGGACACACCAACGAATTTTCTTCCTTGGAAACCAATGTGAAACTGCAGAAGCAATGGAATTATGGAAAACTCTAAACCATACCACTTGATTATAAACACAATGTGAGTTGTGTCCTGATACTCATTAACAGCTGCTGTAACACGCCACAATACTGTGAGTCAGAAGGCCAAAACTCTTAGAAAATGTATACAGATTATACAAGAAAGAAGGTTTCTAACATTTCTGGGGTCTCATTGACCCCCGTGTTAGACTATGAAGAAGGGGTTTTAGTGTAGTAACCTTCACTACTATTGCCTGAATAATTATAATACAGTAGATGTTGAATTCATAATTCAAAAACACTGTAATCCAAAATTATTTTGACTACAAATAATGTCTATGATTATAAATGTAAATTTGTGCAGTCTTGTTTCTCTCTCTCTGTCATTCTGCCTTTCAAATAAATAAATACATATTTAAAAAATTATAAAAGCAAGAAAACTATACAGAAGGGGTGAGCATTGCGGTGCAGCAGGTTAAGCCACTGCTTAGGATGCCACATCCGACACCAAAGTTCCAGTTTGAGTCCTGGCTCCTCTACTTCTGATCCGGCTCCCTGCTAGTGCATCCTGGGAGGTGTCAATGATGGCAAAGTTCTGGGTCCCTGTCAGCCAAGTAGGAGACCCAGATGGAGTTCTGTGCTCCTGGCTTTGACCCAGCCTAGCCCTGGCTGTCGTGGGCATTTCAAAGTAGACCAATGGATGGAAGGGCCTCTCTCTCTCTGTCTCACAAGCAAAAATAAATATTTTAAAAATTAAATAGTCACATAATGATAAAACTGGGAAATCAGAGATAGCTTGTTTAATGTAAATTTAATAATATATGTAATTTTTTCTGCTTAGAACCTAAAGATTTGTTTTGAACTGCTTATTTTGAAATAATAGAATGGGGCCAGTGCTGTGGTGTAGTGGGTAAAGCCACTGCCTATGGTGCTGGCTTCCCATATGGGTGCCAATTTGAGTCCCAGCTGCTCTACTTCTGATTCAGCTCCCTTCTTATGTGCCTGAGAAGGCAGTGGAAGATGGCCCAAGTGCTTGGATACCTGTACCCACGTGGGAGACCTGGAGAAACCTCCTAGCTTTGGCCTGGCCCAGCCCCAGGTCATTGTGGAGATTTGAGGAGTAAGCCAGTGGATAGACGATCTCTCTCTCTGTCTCCCTAGCTTTCTCTGTAACTCTGACTTTCAAATAATAAATTAATCTTTAAAAAATAATGTAGTGTTCATTAAAAAAATCTGCCTCACACTGAGACTGTAGTCAAACAGATGGCTACTATGTGTGTATTTTAAAATGTTGCAATTTAGCCTCTGAATGCCTTCTCTGTGAAAACAGTAATCAAATGACACATGACACCTCTTGAAAGGTCACTTACAGTGTATAAACTGATTATGGGAAGGTATTTCAAACAAAAATCATAAAAATGGAGCTAAGAGATGAATTTATTTTGGTGCAAATATTAATGCATAGTGTTTTGGTAATATGCATTTTTATGATTTTTTAGTGAACTTTTGGAAGACCTCTCATATGCCCAGAATTCAAGTATTTTTGTAGCAATATAAAATCCCCTTTTAATTCTGTTTTTAATGACCTTTTTGAGGTGCCCTTATATTTGCATAAATATCAAACCAGCAGTTAATATTGCACTTTCATACATATAATAGGGAACTGATTGGTTCTCTTATTCACCTGTGGGTTTTCTGTTTGGGAGCAGTCACATCATCAGGTTACATTAACCTTATCAAATCTGGAATGTGTGTATTTTTAAATATGTGTCTTCATTCCTAGGCACTAGGTTTCAAATATTAACATGTGTACTCAGAAGCTAAAACCTTCAAAGTGTGCTGTCAAAGTGTGCCTAGCACACCTGGATGTCTTCACTGTTAAATAATGTCTAAACATTGGTCATTAAACATCTAAATTACATTGGAAAAGTATTCCCATACGGAAGTCTGCTTTTATATATACACAGTGTCTTCATATTCAGTAAGTTTCACACAGCTGAAAGATAGAAATTCATCAAACGTAATTCTGATTGTCATTCTCACTTCTTCATAGAATTATAGAGAAATCCTATTGCCTAAAATTGAAAATCCTACACAAATTGATCCCCATCTAATATCCCAAACAACTGTCATAGAACATTTTTGAAAGACAACAAGATGTAAATAAGTGAACAAATGATTTGCTAATATTTTTGCAAAGATGTCTCATCCATGCCAAGCACATGGTAATTTCTCTCCTGTGTTTACAAGTGCTTTTTTGTTGCAATGCCTCCCTGCAATGCTCTCCTCCTTTTTTGCTTAACTCACTGCGATACAACACCAGCCCCTAAATCATTATATTCATTGATTGTTTTTTGGCCCTTTCACTTCTACTTCTTATCAGTCCCCAGATTTTAAGGCGTCCCTCCCTTCTTACTGTGCTCAGGAATTACTGGGCCATTTGGAGTTTTTATTTGTTTATTTTACTCAGAAGGCCAGACCTTTGAGAGCTGATGGTGTTTACTCATTCTCTACTGACAATTTCCACCTGAATCACTTGTGTCAAGGGTCATTCATTTCAAGCCATGGAAAGTCCACAAATTAGGTGGGTTCACAGTTTCATTTCCCCTCCTCTCACTATCCCAGATCTTTTTTCCTTCTAGATATACCCATGATTGTTCACAGACTTCTTGTATCAATCTCACGCTGTCAGCAATCTGCACACTACCACACTGAAAATGTTATAACAGGCTCAGATTGTTGAAAGGAGCCACACACAGACACCATTTGGGCAAAGAAAATGAGATTTAATTGTCTCAAATAAACATGAGGAAATCAACTCAGAATACACAATAAAGAACTTATAAATGTTTTATGATAGACAGAGGTGTAAGCTTATAGAATCTTCAAATGGTAATTACCAGTGGATGCACAGTTGCATACGTTAAATTTTTTTGAGCAAGGATCACATCAGATCTCATAAATTTCAGGATTACACAATATAATTGCAAAGGTACAGGGTACTGTACACTCAGAACACTTAGCCCTGAACATCTTATCTTTCATTCCAAACCTCCTCAATTATCCGAGCTTTGGCCAACTACATTCCTAAGTTAATTTCTGTAGAACTATAACAAGAGCCTATTATCCAGATGTCTTTGGGAATCTGGAATTTGGCAAACTTTTCTAGTTGTCATTGGGTCCTTCCTGTAAGATTTATAGTCCTGTAGCAATTTCTGTTTGTACCTTTTCCTTTATCATCTGGGTTTTGCTACCTAAAAATATTGCTTATAATTTTCATAAAACTTACAACTTAAATAATATATTGTAATGCATATTATAAGCATAATACACAACTAACTGTAGTACACTTAAAAATATAATTTAATTAGGCATTGTTTGTGCATTTATTGAATGCCAGGCAGTGTGGTAAATTCTGGAAATACAAATTGATTACGATTTGTTCTTTGACTTACAAGAATTTAGCATCAGAGCTAAACTGGAGCAGCCACAATGGGACATTTCTCAGGTCTCCTTAAACAGCCTGCTGCTCTTTGCAGTTCTTGGGCTATTCCCATGCCTTTGGGTTCTGCCAAGGTTGACTTCTTCCTAGTAGCTCTCAGCCAACTACCTATTGAATGTGGTGCAGATGTCAGACCTGAACATTTTTATGCAAAGCAGCACTGTTCCACAGATAATCTCATGCTGGATTTCCTTGTTGGCCTGAGACATTCTTAGCGCTGTCCTGCAGCCTACAGCTCTTCTTTCCTTGCCTACTCTAGCATTTTTTGTTTTCCTTATGTTTCATAAACTTTACTCTTTGTACTCCAGGTAGGCATCTGCTTATCAGTCTACCTGAACTGACAACACACATGCAGACAAAATACTTATTTAAAATGTGGTAATTATCATAGTTGGGAGCATACCTGTACTGTTATGGGGAACTTCTCTTGCTTTCCATACAGCCTTGGCTATTTTACTCTTTATGGCTTCTACTTTACCTTGGACAAACTCTGCCTTTATTATAGGATATCTTGTATTGTATTATGATAGCTTGCTCTATGTTTGTCACTTCATTGCACTGCAAGTCCTTGAGAGACACTGACATTTGGTCTTTATGTACTGAAGGGTTTTTTATCAAGCCCAATGATGCCAAAAAACTTATGTAGTAATGGACATGACTTTGCAGAATACATCACAGGAGAAGGATGCATGAACTTTGGTTTTAAAGAATGAGCAGGTATTTTCCAGGTGAACAGGGGGCAGGGCAGGAAGAGTATTTAATAGAAGAGCATCATCTGGAATCATGTGCTAAGCACAGAGGTATGGAGAAATATTCAGGAATGGAGAAGTCCCTGGGAGAGGGTGGAGCCTACTGTGCTTAAGAGTGTTGGGGAATGTGAGGTGGTGACTAAAATACACATTAACTTTGCATACCCTGTGTAGTTACTGAATATTTGTATGAGGGATCTTCAAAAAACAAAATACATTTACTTTAGTGCAAAAATTTTTGAAACACAATTTTTTCATTATATGCATTTTCCATGAATTTTTTGAAGGTCCCATTATGTTAAAAGACTGTATGTTGCTTCTCAGATTCATTGTTTGAAGAATTTTGTGTGCATATAAATATATGTAGGGAGTGATTAAGATGAGATGGGGTGACTGCCACAAAACGCTTATGGGTACATTTGCTACTTCATGAAGAACAGAAGAAAGTTATGAATGCAAAAATTATTTGTGATTATGAATGTTTCAAGTTTCTATAAACAGAGCAAGAGAAAAATCAATTTCTGTTTTCTAATGAGACTACATGTGTTCTCCAGTCTCAAAACCTCAGAGTGATTTCTTACCATTTGTTCTCCTTTGGCACATGGATCCTATTATATACCAAATCCTACTGGGTCTCTGCTGGAATAATCCAGAAGTCACTCCTTTCTCCTCATATCCATAGCGTCGCTCTTCTTCAGCACCACAGGCTACCGAATGAGTCTTCCGGTGGAGTCACAGCATCTTTAATTCTGGCAACTGCAAGGAAAACTTTCCATAAGAACTCCTTTTGAGAGGTTGCTTCCTTAATCTGAAACTTATAGTGGTTATCTATTATTGGCTATGAGATACATGAAGTCTCAACCTGGCCTTTAAGTTCTTCGAATGTCTTTTTCTATGTATCTAACCAACCTTATCTTTTGGTACTTTCCAACATGGCCACAGATATCCCTCAGCCATTTGCTTCTTCTAGGCTTTTCTATGACATTTCCTCTTGTTTGAAAAATTCTTTCTATATATTTATGTATGTACTCACTTCATTCTGAGTACACTCACACATCAGGGTACTTCAAAAAATTTGTGGAAAACTGGAATTAAAAGGTAATTTTATTTTGTGCAAAATATATATCCATGCATAGGTTTTCATGATACATACTTCCACAAGATTTTTGAGGATACCTATATTAATGGATTTCAGCTTTTTTGCACCAAGTTAAGCTTATCTTTTAATTTTATTTTCAGAGAGATCTTCCCTCCACTGGTTCACTCCCCAAATGGCTGTAAGGGCAGGAGCTGGGCCGATCTGAAGCCAGGAGCAAGGAGCTTCCTCTGGGTCTCCCACGTGGGTGAAGGAGCCAATCATTTGTCTATCCTCCACCATTTTCCCAGGCCATTAGCAGAGGCTGGATTAGAAGTGGAGTAGCCAGGACTTAAAGCGGTACTCATATGGGATGCTGTCACCTCAGGAAGAGACTTAACCTACTACTTGCAGCACTGGACACAGTATATAATCTTTTTTTAAAAAGATTTATTTATTTATTTGAAAGTCAGGGTTACACAGACAGAGAGGCAGAGAGAGGAGAGGTAGAGAAGTCTTCCATCTGATGGTTTATTTCTCAGATGGCTGCAACAGCTGGAGCTGTGCTGATTCGAAGCCAGGATCCAGGATCCAGGAGCTTCTTCCTGGTCTCCCACGTGGGTGCAGGGGCAAGGACTTGAGTCATCTTCTATTCCTTTCCCAGGCCATAGCAGAGAGCTGGATTGGAAGAGGAGCAGCTTGGACTAGAACCGGTGCCCATATGGGATGCCGGCGTTTCAGGCCAGGGCATTAACCCACTGCGCCACAGCGCTGGCCCCAGTATATAATCTTGAAGGAACAATACCAGAGATGCAGATTGCTTCCTTGACAGCTGTTAGCTATAAAATCTTCTGCCAGGGTCCTGCATTGTGGTGCAGCAGGCTAAGCTGACACTTGCAATGCCTGTGTCTCATATGACCGCTGGTTCAAAATCTGGTTTTCCCACTTCCAATCCAGCTACCTGCTAATATGCCTAGGAAAGCATCAGAAGTGTTTGGGGCCCCTAACACCCATGTGGGACACACAAATGAAGCTCCTGGTTTCTGCCTTTGGCCTGGCCCATTTCTGGACTTTGCACCCATTTTGGGAGTAAACCAGAGGATGGAAGATCTCTCCGTCCTCTGTAACTCTGCCTTTCAAATAAATAAATAAATCTTTAAAAATAATTATTGCCAATTTATAAAAAATATAAATATATTAACAAATCAGAGAATAGCCCGTTTTTATTATTTTTAATTTTATTACTTTTTAAAAATTAATACAAAAGAACAAATTTCATGTATTTCGTAGGTACAATTCTAAGAGGAGAATTATATTTCCCCCTCTACCTCTCCTTCCCTCAATATCTTTCTTTCTTTCCTTCCTTTTTTCTCTAATTTTTGCAAGAACATAATTTCTACCAACTCTGTAATCATAGGCCTAATGCACCAGTAACCAAAATATTCAACAAGTAGAAAATATAAAGAGCACGGTTCCACATAACTATAAATAGGGATTAAAAACAAGTCAAATCATAAGATGTATGTTTAATTCATATACAGTTCTTTGTATCTATTTTTTAGATTATTTGCTTTTATTGACACGTATGTTTATCTCTATGTTAAGCAAAGGGTTCGACAAATATATGGGAAAAAAAAAACCTGTTGTGGGGAGCAACTCGGACTAGACTAAGTTACTGGAATTAAGACTTATTCTATGCATCTGCTCCCCCACAATATGGTGCTGGGAGAGGAGAAAAACAGCTTCTACACAGCTGCCTCCAGTTCAACCAATAAACTGTAGGACTTGCTCCTGATTGGAGGAGAGCAGCGTACTCGGCGTGTGGGTAGCAGAGTTGGGATTGGTGGAAGAGGACTATAAAGGAGGAGAGAGACAACATGCACCAGGAACATCTATCTGAGGGAACACCTGTGCAGCCCCCGAGAGAGCCGGCCGGCGGAGTGCCGCTCCCCTGCGGAAGTGGGGAAAGTGGCAGGGGGAACCGCCCTTCCACGGAGGTGGAAGGGTCGGTAGCCAACCCGGGAAGAACCAGCAGTAAACCCGGGGAGGGCCGAGCAGAGGAAAGAACAGCGCAGGGTCCTGTGTCGTTCCTCCACGAAGAGGGGGAGCGACACCTGTTCCTCTGCAGTTGAGACAAGACTATTCAAAGTAAATACTTCTAAAAGTGTCAATTTCACCTCTACAGATTGCCTTTTAGGTGTTCTATTAGTTATCACAGGTCAGGGAGAACATATGGTATTTGTCCCTTTGGGACTGGCTTATTTCACTAAGTATGATGTTTCCCAGTTTTCTCCATTTTGTTAGAAATAACCAGATTTCATTTTTTTAACTGTTATATAGTAATCCATGGTGTGCATATCCCAAAAGTTCTTTATCCAGTTTTCAGTTGATGGGCATTAAGGTGGATAGCATGTCTTAGCTATTGTGAATGGAAGTGCAATAAACATGGGGGTACAGATAGCTCTTTCATGTGCTGATTTCATTTCCTTTAGGAAAATTCTCAGGAGAAGGATGGCTGGGTCATACTATATATATTCAGATTCCTATATTCAGATTTCTGTGGTATCTCCTTACTGTCACCCATAGTGGCTTTACCAGTTACATTCCTACCTACAGTGGATTAAGGTACCTTTTCCCCCACAACCTCTCCAGCATTTTTTGTTTATTGATTTCCATATGAAAGCCATTCTAATGGGGAGGAGGGAAACTTCACTGTCATTTTGATTTACATTTCCCTAATGGATAGGGATCCTGAGCATTTTTTCAAGTGTCTGTTTGCCATTTGGATTTCCTCTTTTGATCCCTGTTAGGAATTTGGAAAACATTATGCTGAGTGAAATAAGCCAATCCCAAAGGGACAAATACCACTTGTTCTCCTTGATAGGTGACAACTAACTGAGCACCAAAAAGGAAACCTGTTAAAGTGAAATGAACACTATGAGAAACGGTGACTTGATCAGCCCTCACCCTGACTGTTGATGAGCAACTTGATATGTTATCCCTCTTAGTATTTTTTTTGTTTGTTCTACTTAATACTTTTGGTTGAATACTGTAATCAATACACAATTCTTCTTAAGTGCTGAAACTTAACTGAAAAGTGATCACTGTTAAATATAAGAGTGGGAATAAGAGAGGGAAGAGATGTGCAATTCAGGACATGCTCAAGCTGACTTACCTCAAACGGTAGAGTTAGAAACATACCAGGGGATTCCAATTCAATCCCATCGAGGTGGCATGTACCAATGCCATCTCACTAGTCCCGGTGATCAATTTCTGTTCACAATTGATCATAATGAGAGGACTAAGAACCAAAGGAATCACACAAACAAGAATAGTGTCTGAAAATACTAGCTGATAGAATAAAAAGGGAGAGAATGATCCAACATGGGAAGTGAGATACACAGCAGACCCATAGAATGACAGATGTCCTAAACAGCACTCTGGCCTCAGAATCAGCCCTTAAGGCATGCGGATCTGGCTGAAAAGCCCATGAGAGTATTTCAGGCATGGAAAGCCAAGACACACTAAAAAAAAAAAAAAAAAAAAAAAAGCTAAATGAAAGATCTCCACGAGTGAGATCCCAGTGGAAAGAACGGGTCATCAAAGAAGGAGGTACCTTTCTCTGAAGGGAGGAGAGAACTTCCACTTTGACCATGGCCTTGTCTAAATATGATAAGAGTCAGTGAACTCAGGGGGCTTCCATAGCCTTGGCAGCTCATTACAAGAGCCTAGGGTGATTACTGAGGCCATAAACAAGAGTGTCAATTTGTTAAGTCAACAACAGGAGTCACTGTGCACTTACTCCTCATGTAGGATTTCTGTCCTTAGTGTGCTGTGCATTGAGATTTAATGCTATAACTAGTACTCAAACAGTATTTTTCACTTTATGTTTCTGTGTGGGAGCAAACTGTTGAAATCTTTACTTAATGTATGCTAAACTGATCTTCTGTATATAAAGAGAAATGAAAATGAATCTTGATGTGAATGGAAGGGGAGAGGGAGTGGGAACGGGGAGGGTTGTGGGTGGGAGGGACGTTATTGGGGGGAAGCCATTGTAATCCATAAGCTGTACTTTGGAAATTTATATTCATTAAATAAAAGTTTAAAAAAATAATAATAATAGAAAAAAAAATCCCAACCAATAAAAAGCACATTCATGGAAAAAAAAAAAAGAAAAATATCTGTATAAGTCCTTTGCCCATTTAATAATGGGGTAATTTGTTTTTTTGTTGATGTCTTTATATATTCTAGATATTAATTCTTTATCAGTTACATAGTATGCAAATAATTTCTCTCATTCTGTTGGTTGCATCTTCACATAGCTGAGTAAGTTTTTTTTTTTTTTTTTTTTTCCTATACAGAAGCTTCTCAATTTGATGTAATCCCATTTGTCAAATTTGGCTTTGATTGCCTGGGGTCTTTTCCAAGAACACTGCCTATACCAATGTCTTGCAGGGTTTCCCCGATGTTGTCTAATAATTTGATGATATAAGGTCATAGATTTAAGTCTTTAATCCATTTTGAGTGGATTTCTGTGTAAGGCATGAAGTAGGGTTCTGCATGTGGAGATCAAGTTTTCCCAGCACCATGTGTTGAAGAGACTGTCCTTGTTCCAGGCATTGGTTTTAGCTCCTTTGTCAAAGATAAGTTGATTTTTGGTGTTTCTATTTTGTCCCATTGGTCTGGTAGAATTCAGCAGTGAAGCCATCCAGTCCTAGGCTTCTTTTTGGTGGGAGGGTCTTAATTACTGATTCAATTTTGGTCTTGGGGTGGGTCTCTTTAGGTGTTCAGTGTCTTCGTTGCTCAGGTAGGTTGTATGCATCCAGGAATCTGTCCATTTCTTCTAGGTTTCCCTGTTTGTTGGAATATAGTTCTTTGTAGTAATTTCTGATGATACTTTTTATTTCTGTGGTGTCTGTTACATTTCCTTTTTAATCACTAATTTTATTAATTTGCATCTTCTCTGTCCTTTTTTGGTTGGTTGGGCCAATGGTGTATCAGTTTTATTTATTTATTAAAGAACTAGCTCTTTTGTGTTGTTTCTGTTGGCTTTAATTTTGTTTATTCTTTATTTTTAATTATTTATTTCTCCTGCTAATTTTTAGTTGGGTTTACTGTTGTTTTTCTAGGTTCTTCAGATACATTGATAGCTGATTTATTTGGTGCCCTTCCAATTTCTTTTTCTTTTTCTTTTTTTTTTGCCAGGCAGAGCGGACAGTGAGAGAGAGAGACAGAGAGAAAGGTCTTCCTTTGCCGTTGGTTCACCCTCCAATGGCCGCCGCGGCTGGCACGCTGTGGCCAGCGCACTGCGGCCAGTGCGCTTGCGGCCAGCACACCGTGCTGATCCGAAGGCAGGAGCCAGGTGCTTCTCCTGGTCTCCCATGCAGGTGCAGTGGGCCATCCTCCACTGCACTCCCAGGCCATAGCAGAGAGCTGGCCTGGAAGAGGGGCAACCGGGACAGAATCCGGCGCCCCAACCGGGACTAGAACCCAGTGTGCCAGTGCCGCAAGGCGGAGGATTAGCCTATTGAGCCACGGCGCTGGCCGCCCTTCCAATTTCTTGATGTAGGCACCAATTGTATAAACTTTCCTCTTAACACTGCTTTTTGTTGTATCCCATTGGTTTTGATATGGTGTATTGTCATCTTCATTTGTTTCCAGAAATTACTTGAGTTTTCTTTTGATTTCTTCAATGGCCCACTGCTCATTCAGGAGCATATTGTTTAGTCTCCATGGTTTTGCATTTATTCTAGAGATTCCTAAGTTGTTGCTTCCCAACTTCATTCTGATATGGTCTGAGAAGATGCCTGGTATGATTTTGATTTTTTTTGAATTTGCTAATACTTGTCTTATGGCTAAGCATGTGTTCAATCCTAGATAAAGTTCCATGCACTGGTGAGAAGAATGTATATTCTGTGACTGTAGGATGGAAAATTCTCTGATTTTCCTTTGGACTCTAATTTCCATGTTCTCATAGTGGTTTTATTTTTATGATTTCCTTATCCATAGATGTTAATATTACTCAGCTGAAGGGTATTTTTAGCCTATCTTGTTACTCTGATAAGTTTGGGGAATCTAAATTTGTGTCTTAGATTTTGGCATTTATTAATTTTATAATAAAATAGCCCTAGGTTTATGTTGCCTGTTTTTCAGAAAATTACCACATCAATGGTCTAAATCAGAGAATGCAATGTACTAAAAAATAATGAGAGAGTGCCAGTAAGTAAAATTTAATGTAAGCATCATTCCTAGATCCGTTAGTATAATTAGACTCTGGTTTGAAACATGACACCCTTACAGTTTGCTCTTCAGTGTAACTGTGATATAACTTTGTGTTGCTTGTTAGAATTTAGTAAGGAAGAATCTTTCCCAGCTTTGTCATTCTGAAGTATAATCTATATATTCTTTAATAACAATTTATAGATATTCAATCCTGTGTTTTTATACAATGTCACTCCAAGAAGACTGGCCAATACAGGAGAGAGATCTGTGACAATTAAAGTGATTTTTCCATTTCTCTTTATTCCTTCCCCTTTATGTCCCAACACCCAGCCTTTACAAATTCATTTCCTTAGCATCGCAATTTCAAGGTGAGCTAGAATATAGCTCACTTACATTTTAATGGCTCTGTTTGTCAAAAGCTGACTTTCTAGTAGTAACAGAGCATCCTATATTTGCATAGGATGGGGAATACAAGACACATTCCTTGATTTGTATACCCTAAGGGCCATTGAGTTATTATCTGTCCTATTTTAGAGATGTTTTCAAGTGTAGACATAGGTGCAAAAGGATTTATCTTGATTTTTTTGAATTATAGAAGACAACTATAATGTCTAAATAGAGTTGTTTTTCTTTTTAACCTGATTATTGATCCATAAAAATTAGTTTTCAATATAGGTTTATAGGAAAAGATGTCCTGGTAAATACTTTTCCCTGTGAATTTCACAAAGATCATGACTCAAAACTGGGACTTTTAGACCAGAGCTAGTTTGATATGACACATATAATTGAACATAAGGAAGCATTTTCTGAAATTTAAGTGGATAAGAAAAGCATTTTGGGAAAGTCATCACCAACATCATCACCCACATGCGGGTCCTTGCACTTCAGTCACTTCACACTTTCTATCCACTGTTGTTTATGTAAATACGGCTACAATTCTTGTTGACTTTATGTTTTCATTAAGAACAGGGTGAGGAGAATAAGAAGAGAATTCTTTATGGAAACAGTCCCTCATTCTCTTTTAATGGGGTAACAAAAATTTTAAAAATGTTGATATTTGGTCCTGAGGATTTTCACTTCAAAGTTTTTCTTTCATTAATTTCATTTCATTAACCCCAGGTGAGAGTTTTAAATATAAACAGTGACAGATTGACAGAGCAGTTCGGTTCCCTACTGTTTCCATCTTTCTAGGGAAGACATTTGCAGTGGGATGGCACGGACTTCATAAGCGCACATGTCTTACAGAAACGGTCAGCTGTTTTCCCCTTGTGAGTCTTTTCCCACTGCTTGAGGAGAATGCATTATCCGGCTCTTTGGCTCTTTGGCTTGCTGTTTTAGTCTCTGTGGTCCCGGGGCAGGCGATTTGGTTTCATCCTCACATGGTGAGCCACACGGGCTGCCTGCCTCACGTGGAGATTTTGCAGGGTGTCATTTCATGTCGGATGCATGGACGGTGTCCAAAGACAGAAATGAGCTAATACACTTTATTATAGGATGTTGCCTTTTACAGAGTGTTTATTTCCAAACGTTCTTTGTGAAAACAAAATATAGCGTGTGGAAAAACTGGAAGTTCCAGGGGAAGTGAGAAGGACCAACACCTACAGAGCCAGTTTCTTGTTCTGTGTCATCTAGTGGACGTTTGTCAGAGCGTTCAGGGAAGCCATGCTGTTCCTGGAAGCAGGAGTGGAGTGGGTGCTGTGGCTGTACATCGCTCACATGTTAATATTTAGAGATGCTGAATGTATTCTGTGAATTAAAAGTCCCATGAACAACATGTACCACGTGTCATCTTCTTCACCCGAGACTTCGTCTGTAAAGAGGAA
Source organism: Oryctolagus cuniculus (assembly GCF_051225735.1). NCBI lineage: Eukaryota > Metazoa > Chordata > Mammalia > Lagomorpha > Leporidae > Oryctolagus > Oryctolagus cuniculus. The sequence continues at coordinate 98,229,903 of NC_142871.1, read as the reverse complement.
ATTGAGCGTTGAGGTGTGGGTGACATAATCCTTTAGATCTGAGGGTTCCAGTGCCCTTCTTTACATTTCAGAGAAAATGGAAATAGGCTGTGTCTTTTCCTTTAAAAATGAGGCATTCGGCCCTCTGATTAACAAGCCACCAGGGAGGCTTGCATCCCACATTGGCATGCCTGGGTTTGAGTCCCAGCTGCGCCTGAGAGTTTAGCTTCCTGTTAGCGTACACCCTGGAGAGCAACAGGGGATGGCTCGGTTAGTTGGGCTCTTGCCATGCACATGGGAGACCTTCTTTGAGTTCTAAGCTTCTAGCTTTCGCCTGGCCCAGTCTCAGCTCTGCCTGGCATTTGGGGAGCGAACCAGTGGATGGGAGCTCTTGCTGTCTGTTGCTGTCTTGCCTCCCTCTGCCCTGCTTCTCAAATAAAACAAACAAACACATAAGCAGAATTTAAAGTCTTTTTCCAATGCTTCATTCTCCCCTGACTTGACAGGAAAGGATTTGTTTTTTTGTCTTCTGATGAGTGGTTTTGCAGGATTTACAAATGAACAGCACCCAGAGGCTTCCCTGGCACCGATGAAGGGCAGAAGTGTGTTTACAACCCTTGCAGAGAAGGCTGCCAGGCAGGGCCACGTGCGGATGCACCACAGGCTAGGGAACAGCAAGATGTAACTACTGTGCCTTATTGCTGCCAAGGAGTCCTTCGGGACCTCTAAAAATTGTGGGGTTTTTGTCCAAATGGCTTCTAATAACTATAATCTACTCTCCAGAAAGAGAAAACATTGACAAATTTTGAATAAAGTGATTTTTTTGGTAGTATTTCATGGGAGCCACTGAAATCTTTGCAAGAAATTCAGTGATATAACTGCACACCCTTATCCACCTGTAGTGCTGAATCAGAACTTGATAGTATCTGAAGATGTGTGTCCTCCCCTGTCCCAGATGTCCACATTGAAATCCTAGCCACCAAGGTGGGACCTTTAGGAGGTAGGGCCTTTTAGGCCACAAGAATGGAGCCCTGATGAATGGAATTAGTGCTGTTATATAATACGCCTAAGAGGAGCAGATATTTGGCATAACTGTTAAGAAGTCTGCATCCAGTATCAGAGCCTGGGTTCAAGTCCCACCTCTGCTCCCAGTTCAAATTTCCTGCCAGTGTACACCCTGGGAGGCCGCAGGTAATGGCTAAAGTACTTGGATATTGCCACGCACCTTGGAGATCCAGGTTGAGTTCTGACTGCTGGCATTTGAGAAATGAAACAGAAAAAGGAAGATTTCTCTCTATGTCTCCCTCCCTTTCAAAGGTAGAAATAAACAAGCACAATAGGCCCAAGGGAGCCCGTTGGTACTTTCTACCATGAGAGGGTGCAGTGAGAAGGTGCCATCAGGGAGGAATGGTCTCACCAGAGGTAGTTTTTTATGGCAGCCCAGACAAAGAACTTCCGTACTACTGGAATTTCAGCCAAGGTATTAGAGGATTATCTTAGCCTATGTTAAGTCCTGGAGCAATGTTAGAAATATGTAGAGAACAAACATTTCAATGATAAGGGAGCTAGATGAAGGTTCTGCTTCATAGGAGACCCAGGGATAAGCAGGACCTGGGAGATGTGAGGTCTCCAAGTGGAGTGTCCAGATGGCAGATAATATGGCTCTCCTTGAGTGCCATTTTATACACTTTCAATGTCATCTCATAGTCTCACCAAGGCCATGACGGCCAGTTCTGGACTGATTTGGGTTAGATTTCAGCAGATGCTTTCGGACCTAGGCTCACCCCAGCATCTCTCTTCCTACTGTGAGATTTGGGGGCCTATTAGAACTAGCCAGTGCTCAGGCACACACAGTGGCCACAAAAGGCTTGTGAGGGCTCACACCCATCAAGAGCACTCTGTTCCAGAGGGGTGTAGGAGCCCAGACTTTGCCTTCTTTTATTAGACACGTCCTGTAAGGCTTCTCAAAGGAAGCTTGTTGGCTTCTCAGAGGTGCAACCTGGAACAAATCTTGGTAGTGCCACTCTCTTCTCTTCCATGTACCCTTGTCTATCACTCTTGCATCCCAGGATGTTCTAGAATCAAGCATGCATACATCAACCTTTTTTCTAGGACTACACTTTCAGAGGATCTGAAATGTTGTTATTATGATTATAAAATAGACTGAAAGCATGTCATTGTAAAAATTAAAAGAAAGAACAAGAAAGGAAGAAGGAGGGTAGATAGGGTGAGAAGTATCACTATACTCCTAAATCTATATATATGAAATACATGAAATTTGTATACTTTCTATAAATAAAAAATTGAAAAAATTCTATCAATCCACACTCAATGACAATTAGCACATTAGAAAAATTCGCAAAGGACATAAACCAGCAGAAAAAGAAACAGAAAAATATAAATTTTACTTAATTGAGGAAACAGTCTCCAACTTAGTGATGGGGATGTCAAGTTGGAGGATAACTTGATAATATCATTTTGGAAGGCAGCTTTCCACAGATAGGCTTACATTTCTACAGCGTCGGGGATTTCCAAGAAAGAGGCTTGTTTCAGTAACAAAAGTCTTGGAAGCTAGAGGCTATGGCTTGCTCCAGAGAGCTGTCGAAACATCTTCCCTGGAGAATCATTTACTTACCGCTAGGCTTGTACATTCTCTCTCTGTCTCCCTCCACACACACTCCTCACCCAAGTGAAAATGGGTATGTATGTGCCAGCTGCCCCATATGGATTACAAGTCTCATAATCTCAGAGACCTTTTCCTGTGTTGCAAACTCTGCTACATCTGTAGGCAAACATCATGTCCTCCTCTGGCTACCTTGTTAAGGACGGAGGCATGTGGAACTGATATAAGATATTACTCTGGTTGTGTAGTTTTGCAGTGAATAATAAATGGTCTGTTTTCTGAATCAGATGCTGGATGTTTCTGTAAGTGTGTGTACATACCTACAGGGATTTTAAGAAGTTAGTGGAAAGCAGAAAAAAAGATAAATTTATTTTGGTATAAAACAAACAAAAATTCTTGAAATCCTTGCATAATTTTTTCATACTATTCATTTTCCATAGATCAGCACATATGTAGCTATTGCAGGTTAACATAAACTTGTAATTAGGGTAAAAATATCTGACCATTTTCATTTCTGTGTTTAATATTTTTTTAAAGATTTATTTATTTATTTGAAAATCAGAGTAACACACAGAGAGAAGGAGAGGCAGAGAGAGATAGAGGTCTTCCATTTGCTGGTTCACTCCCCCGTTGGCTACAACAGCTGGAGCTGAGCTGATCTGAAGCCAGGAGCCAGGAGCTTTCTCCAGGTCTTCCCATGTGGGTGCAGGGGCCCAAGGACTTGGGCCATCTTCTACTTTCCCGGGCCATAGCAGAGAGCTGGATCAGAAGTGGAACAATTGGGGTTTAAACTGGCTCCCATATGGAATGGCGGCACTGAAGGCGGTGGCTTTATCTGCTACATCACAGCACTGGCCCTGAGTTTAATATATTTCTTAAAATTAAAAATGAGTAGGGGCTGGCATTTGGTGCTGTGGTTATGACATTGCTTGAGATGCCTACATCCCATATCTGTATGCCTGATTTCACGTCCCAGCTCCTCTCCCAAATTCAGCTTCTTGCTAATGCACATCCCGAGGGGCGCCAGTTGATGACTTATGTAGCTGGGTCCACTCTGTTCATGTGGGAGACCCAAACTGATGCCTGGATCCTGGCTTTGGCCTGGCTCAGCCTGACTGTTGTGGGCGTTTGGAGAGTGAAGCAGTGAGTAGAAAATCTCTTTTTGTTTCTGTCTCTGCCTTTCTCTGTGTGTCTTTCCAATAAATAAAAATTCATTAATTAAAAAAACTAAAAAAATTAAAGGCCCATATAACCTTTTGATTTAGTTTTGAACCTCTAGACATTTATTTTATATATCCTCATCACACATCATACTGTACATGTAAAAATATAGAAAAATACACAAATATTTTCCTTTCACCTGTGCAATATGGTATATGAATGAGAGAATGTCCATGGTAACATTGTTGGTAATAAGAAAGTACTGGCAATAATTTGAATGTCTTTCAATAGGGAACTTGACAAAGATATTATGGTACAATAAAACAATGGAATCCTGTGTTTTACAAAAGAATTAGGATAATATACATGCTACAAAATTATCTCTGAGATAGATAATATACAAAGAAAAGCAATGTATATTTGAATTGCTTTTAATAAATTGAATATATTTGCATATATTTGTGTATGATAATTATGTGTATATATATATGATTATACCTTAAAGACTACACAAATATCTGCACAGATTGCCTCTGGAGAGAGTAACCAGGTAACCGAAGGGATAAATGTGGGAGGATTTTTTTCTTTCTTCTTACTATATTCATTTTTTATTTATTTATTTATTTATTTGACAGGCAGAGTGGACAGTGAGAGAGAGAGACAGAGAGAAAGGTCTTCCTTTGCCGTTGGTTCACCCTCCAATGGCCGCCGCGGCCGGCGCGCTGCGGCCGGCGCACCGCGCTGATCCGATGGCAGGAGCCAGGAGCTAGGTGCTTTTCCTGGTCTCCCATGGGGTGCAGGGCCCAAGCACCTGGGCCATCCTCCACTGCACTCCCTGGCCACAGCAGAGAGCTGGCCTGGAAGAGGGGCAACTGGGACAGAATCCGGCGCCCCGACCGGGACTAGAACCCGGTGTGCCGGCGCCGCAAGGCGGAGGATTAGCCTACTGAGCCGCAGCGCCGGCCCTTACTATATTCATTTTACACAGTTTTATTTTTGTGCTATTTATAGATTAATCCAGTCACATCAAATATAATTTAGTTCTAACTATATGAAGATATTGAGTTTTATTTGTTTGTTTTAAATTTTTTGCTTAATTAATCTGAAAGAGAAAGAGCGATTCCAAACTGCTGTTCACTCTTCAAATGCCTACAACATTTGGGGCTATAGCCAGGCTGATGCTAAGAGCTGGGAATTCAATCTAGGACTCCCATCTAGGTGGCAGGGACCCAAGTACTTGAGTCATCATTTGCTGCATTCTAAAGTCTACATTAACAGGAAGCTGGAACCAAGCATGGAACCAGACTCAAACTCAGGTACTGTGATATGGGATATGGACAGAGTTTCAAGCTTTAGGCTATATGTCCATCTTAATGTTACAGTTTGAAAGATCTATTCTATTCTATTCTATTCTATTCTATTCTATTCTTATGTATTCCATGCATGACTTATCAATCTCCTGTTGAAATTGAGCTTTTCCTATTAAATCTACATTATGAAATATTGCGTAGATTTCCCTATAGTTCTTTGTACTTGTTTTCTGAGGAGACATTGATTAGATGTGTGTATCAGACAGGATTCATTTCAGGAAATGGAAATTGTTGTATGCATTTCAAGTAGAAACAATTTACTATAGAGAACTGGGTACTTACAAGTGTCATTGAGGTGTGCAGGGGTGGAGTCACCACTAAACAACTAGTTTCGAGCTCAAGCTTAGGGAGATGAAACCCAGAGGTGAGAAAGCTGTTGCTGCCTCTGTGCAATCATTCCTGGACCAAGCTCCCTCACAACCAGAAGATGGTACCTGTACACTGAAGTGTACTCTATCATCACACAAATTCATATGTTGGAAATTTTGAGTTACTTGCTCTAGACACAAAAGAATAGCATTGACTCATTTGGGTCTGGCTAAAAAGCTCATGAGAGTTTCTCGGGCATGGAAAGCCAAGATACTGTGGCAAGAAAAATGACCTAAATGAAAGATCTCTGTGAGTGAGATCCCAGTGGAAAGAATGGGACATCAAAGAGGCAGTATCTTTCTCTGAAGGGAGGAGAGAACTTCCACTTTGACTATGGCCTTGTCTAAATAAGATTGGAGTTGGTGAACTCAAGAGGCTTCCAGAGCCTTGGCAACTCATGACAAGAGCCTCAGGTGATTACTGACGTCATAAATAAGAGTGTTAATTGTTAAATCAACTATGGAAGTCACTGTGCACTTACTCCCCATGTAGGATCTCTGTCCTTAATGTGTTGTATTATGAGAATTAACAGTAAAACTACTACTCAAACAGTACTCTGTACTTTGTGTGTCTGTGTGGGTGTAGTCTGTTGAAATCTTTACTTAGTATCTACTAAGTTGATCTTCTGTATATAAAGATAATTGAAAATGAATCATGATGAAGAATGGGATGGGAGAGGGAGTGGGAGATGGGGTGGTTGTGGGTGGGAGGAAGGTTATGGGGAGAAAAGCTGCTATAATCCAAAAGTTGTACTTTTGAAATTTATATTTATTAAATAAAAGTTGAAAAAATGGCATTGCCTCATGGCATTACCTTCCAAATATTTTGTTCAGGGACTGTCCTGACAGAACCTAAATCGGATGGCAAATCAAAGCTGATAGGAAGTCTGGGAAATATGCAAATGTATGCATATGTAGAGAGGAGAAGAGAGAAAGGAAGTGGGGGGAAAGCCCAACATATTTAGCACTCAAGAAGAGGACACTGATGCAGAGAAAGGTTAAGAACCTTCACAAGGGCACAAGTTGATGTTGATGGCATTGCCAGGTTTTAAAGTCAGGCAGCCCAAACTCTTCACCAATAAATTACCTTTAAAATGTATAAATCCTTGACTGACCGATGTGGTGCTATGGTGCTCTCCTGGGCCGGACCTAAGGGCTGGCGCCATGGCTCAATAGGCTAATCCTCCGCCTTGCGGTGCCGGCACCCCGGGTTCTAGTCCCGGTTGGGGTGCCGGATTCTGTCCCAGTTGCCCCTCTTCCAGGCCAGCTCTCTGCTATGGTCCGGGAGTGCAGTGGAGGATGGCCCAAGTGCTTGGGCCCTGCACCCCATGGGAGACCAGGAGAAGCACCGGGCCCCTGCCATCAGATCAGCACAGTGAGCCGGCTGCAGCGCGCCAGCCGTGGTGGCCATTGGAGGGTGAACCAATGGCAAAAGGAAGACCTTTCTCTCTGTCTCTCTCTCTCACTGTCCACTCTGCCTGTCAAAAAAAAAAAAAATCTATTAATCCTTTCCCTTATGTCCTTAAATGTTACTGCTACATTTGGAATGACCTTCAGTGCCCCTAACCTTATATAGGTTTTAGCCATATATCCTTATGGAAATTTTGGTTTAACAAAAATTACAAACTACATTTTAATATTTTAAATATTTATTTTATTCAGTAGTAGTTTTGTATAAGGTCAATTTAATTGGATAAATGCAGTTCTTATTGATCACTTAGCTAGTCAGCCCAACAGAACTTCTAGAATATTCTTCTTTTACATTGATTAGAAATTCAGTCTTTATTATAAGCAAAGTCTTCCCATGTGGGAGTGTGATATGCATTGCCATTCATTGAAACCTTTCCTTATGGTCATTGGAAGACTTTTTTAAAGAATAACTTTTTCATATAAGTTTACCCAAAAATGTCTTAGAATTATTTTATGGTATTTATTATCTCAGTATAACAATCATTATTTTATCATTATAATAATTATAATTATTTATATTTTTGTGATCATTGTGTTCCAGGCACTTTAAAAGTTCTTTTTCTTCATTATCTTATTTAATTCTAGTGATGTTCTTTTACAGATTCTATTTTAACAATAAGATGAGAACACTGTCCTGTAGAAGGTTGAAATGATTTGTCTAAGGGCACAATGCAGCTAAATCATGGAGTTTGGATTTGCAATTTTTTTGTTATTCTGAATGTAAGCTTTATTTCATGATATTTCCCCCTTGATATTTCAGAAAGCTTTTGACTTGGGTTTATTTATTTTGAAACTTGCTTCTTCATTTTATTGCCCAATTTTAAATCCCCGATCTACTTAGAACCATGTCTTAAGAAATGCATTACAAAGAAAGCACATATAAGTCCCAAAACAACAATGAGGAAAGTATAAAATGAGTCAGTTCTGGCTCTCGGCTGGAGCAAGTGGGGGAAACAGTAATGGAATCAGAAGGCAGCTTGGGAGAAGCTCAGCTCGCTGTGTTGTCATTGCATAGGCACTGCCACGATGCGAAAGGATGCTGTGCCCGAGGCTGGCCCTCTGGGCTGACATACGGCACATATTTTGATCACTCCCCCTGCATTCATTACTCCCTTTTTCAGTTTCCTTAAAGAATTGTCATTTTTATTGCATAGTAACCAGCAGAGATTTTTTTGGGGGGGTAGACATGGGAGGGGCTTTAATTGCATCCGAGTTTTCAGAGTGAATTCTCACCCTAATCTGACACGGCTGTGATGATGATTCCATCAGCGACCAGTCCTATGCCTGTCAGTTCATGTTATCTATCTGGAAATTGTTATCCTTTAAGATTGATTAGGCCAAGCGGAGTGAAATAAAGGACCTTCAATCTAAGGTGGGATACAAAGAAAAACTTTCTCTGAACAACATGGGATACAGATGTCAAGTGTGGAACTGCTTCGGGCATTTTTAAATTTAGAGAAATTAGGCTAAGGATTAAAATTAATATAATTAAATTTACTAAATTTAATTAAACTTAATGGAACATTTTAAAAGAATTAGAAAACAGTAGAGCAAGCACCCTGATCAAACTATGCCTGAACCCCTTTGGTTTTCAAGTTATGTAAGTAAAATCCTTTATTGTTTACTCAGTTTGAGTTGAGCTTTCTGGTATGTGTAATATAAAATTATCTTCCTGCTGAATGAGGTTAGAAGAGAGAGAATGAGGATGCTAGTACTGAAGTCATCACTCCTTAGGTTTTCTACTAATCCACTTGTCTGGGAGTCCTAGCTTGGAGGTATTACTTTGTGTTAAACTATTGATCTGGATGGTTCTTATCAAGAAGAATTTTCTTCCATGATGGAAATTCTATATTTGTTCTGCTAAATATGGTAGAGGACACTGGTTACGTGATTACTGAGCACTTGAAATGCTGCTACTGAGAATGAAGAAGTGATTTTTAACTTTTATTTTTAGTTTTAACTAATTTCAGTTTAAATTTAAATAGATGCATGCAGATAGTAGCTATTACATCGGGAAGTACAAATATAGATTTTCTTTAAAAATGGTGCCTGGATGAGTGATAAGTAGGCCTTCTGTGGACTGGATTAAGTTCTCTCAAAATTGGCCCTCAGCTCCAGTGTGTTCACAGGCAGCTGGGCTTAGGTGAGATCATGAGGGGTGGGACCCTCATGCTGGGCGTCGTGTCCTGTAAGAAGGGACGAGAGCAGAGCCCATGTGAGGACACAGTAAGAAGCCCGACATCTCTGAGCCCAGCCGTACTAATGATCTGATCTCAACTCCAGCTTCCCAGATTGGGAGTAAACATACTTCTGTTGTTTAAGCCACTCTATTTACTGTATTATTTTATGGTTGCTTGAGCATAGGAATAGGCAGTCTCATCAAATTTTAATACGGGTTTTTAAAAGCTTCTTCTTGGAACTTTAAACTTGATACTGGAACAAAGGAGGTTTGGTGTATCTGACAATTTTCTTTTTATTTTGGGGAAATTGGATCATGTAGGAGAGATGCAGAAGACTGAAATACTTTTGCACTTTCACTCAGTTGGAAATCTCAATTTTGAAGGGCCTACTGCTTTGTAAAATGACTTTAAAAGGGGAAAATAGATGCCAATTTCTCTCGTTATAGGCAGTACATTTTCTTACAGTTTAGTTTCACATCAATGGTAATACAAACAAAAGCAGTATAAATAAATATATCAAAAATTCCTCCCAAACGAGGTAAATGATGTGTTCCAGATGCGCGGATTTTGAAACAAGACTGTATGACATCAATGAAACATGAAGAAACAAAATGGAACGCTTAGCACTTTCCTTTCTTTTCTCTCCTTCTTCCCTTCCTCTCGTCTTTACTCTGCCTATCTTCCTTCATTTAAAAATATATCTCATATTATGGAAGATACTGTGGTCACAAAACGAACAGGGCAGTCTCTGTCCTAGCCAAGACCAAAGACTTGTGGAAAGGAGAGATACCACCCTAAATAAAGATACAGCAGGAGTCTCCATCGGGCAGTGAGACCTCTTAAGGGCATACGAGGGACAAACTCTAGGTAATAATTGATTCCAACCTGATACCCGAGGATACAGTGATAACAGACACTGGGAGTGCTGAGTTGGAGGAGGAAGTAAGAGGGAATCCAAGGTGTGAAGACCAGCAGGTGAGATAGAAGCCCAGAGAGGATGAAGAACCAGGTGTGATGACAGATTGAGGATGTAATGAAATTTTCGATTGCTTAGCTGGGTATGAGGAGGTGCAAGGGTAAGGATGATAGCCAGGACAGCCGGAACCCCCAGGAATTCTGAAAGAGGGGAGCGGAATGGGAAGGAGAGGGAAAGGGAGAGAGAGAGTGTGCATGGAGAAGGGAAAGAAAGGAAGAAAAGGTGGGGTTGGGGGTGGTGAGGGAGAGATAGGGAGCACAAGCGAGTGATTATGTCGTGTCCTTCGTGGGATCATTTTGTTTGGTAACAGCATTATTTCCTCTCTGACTTCTCTGCTCTGGAGGTTACATTTTCCACTTTCCCTTCCTGCAAGTTTCCTATTGGAATTCTGTCAACAAGAGACACTGCTATGAAATTTGTGGGTCAGGCAGAAGCAAAGGCTCTCCCATCTCAGTTGGGGGAAAGTAGTGTGTAACTTGAAATGGTGTGTCCTGAGAATGATCCCCTTCATTGCCATAGGCAGTTGAATTGAATTCAACAGGCTGTCTCTGTAATTTCTATACCTTCTGTATTTTTCAAAGATTTGTAAAGTCTCTTAATTTCCTGAGTTAACCCATCCTGCTAAAATGACCCTAACTTTTCTGATTGAATCCTGCGTATGATATACTAATAGGCAGAGCACTCCTCATCAGCATGCCAAAACTCAGTTCCGTGAGTCTTGTGAGATACGTCCAGAACTAGCTCATTGACGTTCACACCCATGTTGGAATTGGTTACCTCTCAAACTCTCAAACGTTGTTGCCCAAACTTTCCTTCCTATACTCCTCTGGCTATTGTCAAATTGAATCCAACCTCTTCTCCTCTTTCTCCTTTTCCTAAACCACTGTATGTACTTTCTAGAACTTTCTATGTGTGCCTAGAAAATCACATTGCATCCTCAGTACCTCCTCTGCATGCTCTTTCCATCTTTTCACTAAGTGAAAATCTGGCTGTCTTGAGGACGTTGCTTTCTTTAAAGCCTTGTATCCTAGGACTAGGGAGCAGGGCAGTGTTTTCCTCACTTTCCAGTGTCCCCTGGCTATCTCCAAGTCGTTTCTCCTACCTGCTTTGAAGTTATTGTTTACTGCTAACATCACGTCTGACCTTCTCATTAGTGATATTCAATTGTAGTCTCACTTGCATGAACCACTCAACTTTCTCCTCTTGTAAGATGGTTTGTGAGTTTCCCATTGAGGGGTTTCTAAAGTTCATTTTATGTAAAACATTTAGGAGAATGATACAAAGTAAAGCCTCAATGAGCATTATTATCATTATCATCCTCATTTTTTCCTGCTTGCACCACAGCAAGTAAACATTTCTGGAGAAAAAAACACAAAACTGAGATTACTGGTTTCTCTTTGAATTCATGATTACAGCCCTCAAACTGACCCTCAGCCCTGCCCAGCAATCAGTGTTATTCTTGATCAAAGTTCCTTCCCACTCAGGGAGATGACTTGTTACATGTTTCTCTTTTTTCCTATATCCCACACCCTTTCACTCTAATTCTCCATGATGATCTCAGCGCACACAACATTGAGATAACACCAATTAACTTGGAACTTCTCCTTCCAAATCATTTCCCTGTACTGCGTCTGCCCTCTCTCCTCTTTCTTCTTTCCTGTTTCCATGAGAGAAGAGTTCCATCTTTGATCGCAACCTATCTTCCTTATTCTTTACATTTTCTTTCCCATACTCACTGAAGACGTGGGTCACTACCACCAGCAAAACCCCAAAAGCTCCCAATCTGAACAACTCCCCACAAACCTGCTCTGTGTTTCCACTCCTGGTAAAATTTCACAAATAGCATTCTGCAGTTTCTGCCCTCATTCCCTCAGCCCCCATTCATGTTGAGTGCTTTCCAATCTCACATTTTATCACAAATCTCTCCAGAGACCCAAAGTACACCTGAAGCGGTCAACATGTCCATGCAGCAGAATTCAGTGACCCCCACTTGGTCCTCATCTTATCTACCTCATTCAACACAGTTTAACCATTTTCCCCTTCCGGAAGTATTTTCCTATTTTAGTTACATGCCCTCACAGCTCCTTGGTTTCCTGAAAAATTATCTTCATTAGTACCCAAACTTTATGCTGGGGTATGCTTCTGGGCTAATGTCTCTTAAGTTCAGACTTCATTTTTATGCTATCTCTTTTTGTCTCGAATGTGAATATATTTTATATAATGGAGGATGAGTGTGGCACCCAGGAACCAGACTATCTGGAAACAAAACCTGGCTCCACCACTCATTTTTTTTAAAGAGTTTATTTATTTATTTGAAAGTCAGAGTTACACAGAGAGAAGGAGAGGCAGAGAGAGAGAGAGAGAGAGAGAGAGAGAGAGAGAGGTCTTCTATCTGCTGGTTCACTCCCCAGATGGCCACAACGGCTGGAGCTGCATAAATCTGAAGCCAGGAGCCAGCAGCTTCTTCTGGGTCTTCCCACGTGAGTGCAGGGGCCCAAGGACTTGGACCATCTTCTACTTTCCCAGGCCATAGCAGAGAGCTGGATCGGAAGTGGACTACCAGGACTTGAACCAGTGCCCACATGGGATGCCAGCACTGCAGGTGGTGGCTTACCCACTATACCACAATGACGGCCCCTCCACCACTCATTAGCTGTGTAATCTGGGGCAGATTATTTGACCTCTCTATGTTTCTTTATTCATCCATATAATGAGAATAATAATGGTAGTACTGTGAGGATTATATTCACAGTGTATTGTTTGAACTAAACACTCAGTAGATATTAGCTGTTATTATATCCTGAACATTTTTAGATTTATATCTCATGCCCAAGTTTTTCACTTCAGTTTTGGACTCATGCAACCACTTACTAAAGAACCCCTCATGGATGACTGACAGAATCTCCAAATTAGTGTGCACAAAACAAAACCAGAATTCTTGATAAACTCCCAAACCCATTCTTCTTTCCTGTCTTCACATTCTCACTAAGTGATATGGTCTTCATTCAGCAAAAGGTTACCATTGCATCTACAGGTTATTGGCAGTGATTCCTATAGGTCTTAACAATAGGAATTCACAAAATTTACATATAGTTAGGCTGGAGAATTTAAAATCACTGTAATGTTTCTTTGATTAGATAATTTTACCATCAGCCCAAAGTATCTTGTTGAACTCCCACAATGTGAAGCTGTCCACTGTGTTTGTGTGTGTTGTGTGTTGGCATTGGTGTGTTTGGCTGCCAGAGTCAGGAGTGGAAATAACATGTTGCATATAAATAAAAGATCTTGTCTCATGACTTTTATTGTAGAGGAATATTTTATATTACGTGGACATGTAAAACACATAAACCTACAGAATCACATACATCATTCAAATACTTGCAAAACATTAATATGCTATCAAATTAGTTGATAAACATCTGTCATGTCTTCATGAGTACATTTGATATTTGTTTCATTCAAGTATTTCTTCCAGATGTTTTATGACATTTTCTCCTAAGTGGTTATTTGTTTCCTGCGCCATTCAATTCTGGTGGTCCATACTTTTATGATTCATTTCTGCTTGCTCTACAATAGCTTCAAATGGACACCGTATTCTTGCATGGCCTTGTTACCAAAGACAAGAAGTTTTGGGTTTGCAAAGAAAATAAATACTCTAGAATTTCATGATGTTAGAAATCTTTTGGAGATCATTACATCTGCTACACGACATTGTTTATGAAGCTGACACCGCTTTCCAGCCAACAGACTGGATGGTTTTCATACATTATGTCTTTTAAGCATTATGGAAATTCAACCAGGTAGGAACATTATTAACTGCAAATACTAAATTCAGAAACCTGGATTAAAAAGGCTTAGTGATTACTAAAGGTCACACAGCTAGTAAATGAGGGAGCCAGCATTCAAGTCCATCATTAATTTAATTGAAATCTTTCACATATTGATAACAAAGAAAGTTAATTTGGCAATATGCCCTGAGAGTTTCTTTTTTTTTTTTTTTTTAAGATTTTACTTATTTATTTGAAAGGCAGAGATACAGAAAGGCAGAAGCAGATCTTTCATCTGCTGGTTCACTCTCCAGGTGGCCACAATGGCTGGAGCTGGGCCGATCTGAAGCCAGGAACCTGGAGCTTCTTCCCAGTCTCCCACGGAGTGCAGGTGCCCAAAGACTTGGGCTATCTTCCACTGCTTTCCCAGGCCAAAGCGGAGAGCTGGATCAAAAGTGGGGCACCCAGGACTCTAACTGGTGCTCATATAGGATGTCAGCACTGCAGGTGGCAGCTTTACCCACTAAGCCACAGCACTGGCCCCCCGATAGTTTCTTAAATTGCCTATTCTATTTATATTTTATTGTTTTTTTCCCTTGATAATTTCCTAATTGTTCAAGATTTTCACAGTAGTGAAAATTTATTTTTTGTACATCAGATAAGAAACTTCATTACCTCATTCTCCATTATTTACCCAGTGTTAACCTTCGACTTCCAAGTTCCAGCTCAGGGTGTATAAATCAGTTTTCGTTGTACTGAACATTTCTCTTAGTACTATGGTTTCATTGTATGATGATCATTTTGAAGTCTGCATTTATTGCAAAGGTAAGACTTTCCATATATTAGTTCTTTTAAGAATTTAGTTTGATTTCCAGAGCACGTTCTTTGGGCTGCCAAAACAGCTCTGTGGCAGCACTGAAAACTGGCGATAATAGGGAATGCTCAGATTGAGACTTGGGAAACTGGAACAAAGCACTTATCTTTAGATCCAATTTTGGTGATGTATGTATTATGATCCTGGCAAGAAAAAAGCAGTTTCTAGTTGATGAAAACCTTTTTTTTTTTTTTTTGAAGTAGACTCTTACAGAAACTCCCTAGGTAGCAATAAAAAGAAAATGTTGAATTCTCTGCCTTGTTATTGAAGAACACAACAGACAGCATTTTCAATAGCGACTTTAGGGATCACACAGCAAATGCCTTCATGTGGCTGTGTCTATAATGTTGGCTCTGCTTTGATGTTTACAGAATCATTTTACAATGCAGTTCTCAAGATATTCTCATACACAGATGACATGATATAACCAAAGACAGAACTTTCTTATGATCAGATTGGATCAAGAATAGGACTGAAATGATTGAGTCAGAGGATTTGGTTAGAATATTTCTTAGATGTTTCTCTTTTGTCAGTTGTACTTAATTCTTCAACACTCTAGCTCATTCCATAAGATTTAAATAACAAATGAACATATGCAGCTCAAAAACATAAATAATTAAACAAGTTTGGGTAAGGGGAAAGCATGGTAAAGAATTAATAAGACAGGAACAGAATAGATGCCTGGAACTTAATTAACATAGCATCTTAAAGAATGGGTACAGGCAGCTGAAAATTCAGCTTTCAGTTTCCCAAAGACCAAAGAAAAAGTGAAAGGCAATTATAATAGCTAATATCTGTAAGATAGAAACCAATGAGAAATTCATGAGAAGCACAGATACTTTTTATACCAAGTCCTGAGAGAATTTTCTCCAATGAGTATCCATAAACAGTCTAAAGTTCTTTACTATATTCTCATAATTGATCATTTGTGATGGTTAGTTTTCTACACCAAGTTGATGGATTAAAGGACATACCGTTAACTATTAGAACATTATTTCTGGTGTTTCTGGAAGAGATGAATGTTTCAATCAGTAGACTGAGTCAAGATCTTCCCTCTCCAGTATGGGTGAGAATCATCCAGTTCACTGAGAGCCTAAATTGGACAGAAATATAGAGAAAGGGTGAATTTGCTTCCCTGACTCCTTTTTCTCATGTCCTTTGCCTCGGATTGAGGGTTATACCACAGGCTCTCCGGTCTCCTGGTTCTCAAGCCTTTAGATCCAGACCTATTACACTACTGGCTTACCTGGTTCTCCAGCTTGCAGACAGCATATAGTGGGAGTTTTTGGCCTCCTTATGCCTGGGCCAATTCTCATAATATATCCTCTCTTCTATGTCTACATGTATCATTTTTGTTATGTTTCTCTGGAGAACTCTGTCAAATACATGGTTATACATTTACAAATTATAGTGCTTGAACACATCCTTTGGAGTCATCTGAACACATGGTGCCGTCTCATAATTCAGTGAAAACAGTTCTCTTGATAGAACTGGAGGTGGGCGGGAATCATTTGATCCAGATATTTAGCCAGAGATGGTATGGTTTGTTTCAAGGGAAAAGTTAGATAGTTATACCATACACAAACGGACTGCGTATTTTCAAGTTCAAATAAGCTTTTTATTTTAAAGATTATTTACTTATTTGAAAAGCAGAGTTACAGAGAAGCAGAGACAGAAGGAGAGAGGTGTTCATCTGCTGGTTCACTCCCCAAATGACCTCAACAGCTGGGGCTGAGCTGATGCAAAGCTAGGAGCCAGGAGCTTTTTCTGGGTCTCCCATATGGCTGCGGGGACTCAAGGACTTGCGCCATCTTCTACTGCTTTCCCAGGCTGTAGCAGGGAGTTGGATCTGAAGTGGAGTAGTGGGACTCGAACTGGCACCCATATGGGATGCTGGCACTGTAGTTGGTGGCTTTACCTGCTATACCACAGCACAGGCTCCTCAAATAAGCTTTTGTTATTACAAAATAGTATATGTATATTGTATACAATCAAAAGAAATAAATAATAATGACAAAAGAAGGGATCATTTTATCTCATCCAAGAAAAATGATCCCATTTTGTGTTTTGCAAAAAAGTCACATCATGTATATTATTTTGTAATTAACTTTCACAGTTAAATTGCTAGCTAAAATGTTTACTTTTTATGTAAACAAGTTTTATATCATCTAATAACTAGTCCATATTCCATAGTACCCAACTATCACCGAGATGTTCTTTATAGATCTGTTTTGTCAAAGCCAGAACCCAATCCAGGTCCACATGTTGAATCTTGCTATGATATCAGTTAAGTGCTTTCTATCATGGCTCTTAGAAAGAGACTGTACTAATCTTCCTGCCAAATGGTTAATCTTCTGTATTTATTTAGTGCTTTCTTATGGAAAATCATCTATATTTCCTGATCTACACATAGTGTCTTTCATATTGCATAAACTCAGGAGACACATTATATTTGGTTTCTTTACTCTTAGTAATCATTCTGACCTGCAGATTAGAGTGATGAAAACTTGATCCCATCTTGGTCTGGATGAGTTTTCTCACTGACATGATACCTACTGTAGTAAGATTACTTCTAACAGCCATAAATGTTATTTTTCCCAAGTGGCTTTATATAGCACAGGCAGCTGAAATTTCTAGGATGTATTCCTTGGTTATGACTTGGAACATCTAGGTTACTTATTAAAGGTAGATGTTTATAATATAACACTCAGTACATAGGTAGGATAAGGTGTTTTATGAAAATTAAGAAGCCCAAATGAGATTAATGCCTGAAGGGATGGCATTCCCAGCTTTGGATAAAGGTGAAATTAATTGAAGAAAGTCTTCAATTCCTAGCCAATTTAATTCTTAAGTGCCTCAGAGTTTAGCAAAATCTAAGAATAGGAGAGCTATGTTTAACCTCAACTTTTTTTCTTATATGATATTTTCATCAAAGCCACAGTTGTGCAGTTCATGAAAATCTCATAATTTGGGGAGCCCATTCATCAAATGGTAAACCTGTAAATTTGGTCAAGTAACAGACTTAAACTTTTTCAAATAGGAAATTCAACTTACAATCATCATTAATGTCCCCAGAATCCTCTCCTTATTTTAATAATGATCCATTTGAAAAAAAAACATAGAATATAAAAATTTTACATCAAACGAAAACTTTCTGTGTATTCTCCATAAGACTGGGATTTTTCACTTTGTTAGGCCAATGCTTCTTTAATGTAAAATTGAGTAGTTATAAATTTGGATTATAGTTTTTTTGTCAAGTTTTTTTGTTAAATGCTTTTATCTTGGATTAAGACCCTGTTCTCACAGCTATCTATTTATCAATATCATACCTAAATCACCCATTTCTTAATTGCTTATTACCAATGAAAGAGGAAATCTGACTCTGTTATCTCAGAGGATTATTTGCTTGCTTCTGAAACTAAATTTTGCTGCTCTTTAATATATTCATTTTCATATTTCTTTCTTTTTTTAAAAAAATATGTATTTGGAAGTCAGAGTGACAGGAAAGGAGAGATTGAGATATCTGTCATCTGCTGGTTCGCTCCCCAAACACCCGTAACAGTCAGAGCAAGGCCAGGAATAGGCCAGGCCAAAGCCAGGAGCCAGGAACTGTATCCAGGTCTCCAACAGAGGTGGAAGAATCCCAGGTGCTTGAGCCAACATCCATCAGTTCCCGGGCACATTAGCAGGAAGCTGGATCAGAAGTGGAGCAGGAGAATCCTGAGCCAGGCATTCCACAACACCCTCCCTCTTCATCTTAATTTTTGTTAATCCCTTGGATTTAGTTTTCTTTTCAGAAACTAAAAAATGGTAAGGTTGATAAATTTATATTGTCTTTTGCTATTGTGATATAACAGGAAGAAGGTATCCAGGAAACTGGAATAAGCTTTTAATTGAGTGGAAATTACTGCAATAACATTTATGCTTATTTTTGTAGGGAAAAAGATAATTTTAACAAAATAATTTTAAATGTAATATAATAATTGCATCTTTGTGTCCTTAACTTTGTGAGAGTTAGACAAACATATTTTAAATATTTTTCACTAGAAAGTGGAGATCTCGCCTATTGCTACCTTCTATTAAAATAAATAATATTTAAATTTTTTTATCTTGAAGCAGCACTGTAGTTGGGAAATTTTTCTTCTAGGGATAGTGAGGTATCTATTATTGGATTACCATCATACACAGAAGAATGAATTCTGAATTTTTAAAAAAATGCTATTTAAAGGCAGGGAGAATGAACAAGAACAGACAGAAACTCGAGGCGTACAGACCCTTGAGAAAGGGAGCTGCAGTGAGTTTCACCTGCATGAACTTTCTAATGGCCTTCTTCATTCACAGTGACAGAGTGGCCGGAGCACAAGCAGGAAGTTATAGTCATACTGGCTTGGGGTGGGGTGGTCAGAGGTTGAAGGTCAGCACTGACAAGGAAGATGAGAAGTGAGGAGGAGAATTCTTGGAAAGCAGGGAGCTAGCTAACTGAGGTGGAAGTCCCCAAATCAGCTTATCAACCCCATGAAGCCCTGCAGTGTTCCCTGACCTAAGCATATATGTGCAATTGTGGCAGAAAGCAGAACAGAGTGGAAGTCTCAACTACTTACCAGCGAGCCAGAGTGTAAGAGTTAGTCCATTCAAGTTAACTGGCCCTTAAAACATAAACCAATACTATGTAGGAAAACAGAATGTAAAAACAAATAATTAATACTGACCTATACAGAATAAAATTACTTGATATGTGAATAAATAGGAAAATATGACCTGCAGATAAAAAATGGAAAATTGAAACCAAGCACAGGATGACTCAAATGTTTGATTGAACACATAAGTACTTTTAAAGCTATTGTAAATATTTTCATGGTCTGGAATAAAAATATGTCATAATGAATGAACAGATGGGGAGCCTCAGAAGAGAAATGGAAACTAAAAGAGAACCAAATGGAAACTAAAAAAATTGAAAACATAGTATCTGAAATGAAAAATTGGAGCTGGGTGTGCTCAATATCATTTTAGAAATTGCTAAACGAGTAAGTAGGAAGAGATGCACTAAACAGGAGACAATGCTGAAAACAATGGTAGTCCTAGTGACCTGTGGGGCAATGTCAAATAATCTAAGACCCCTGTAATCAGACTCTCAGACACAGAGAGAAGAAGGTGAGAGAAACTGGAAGTGGAGAGAGGGGAGAGAGACAATGCAATGGTGCAGAGAGATTATTTAAGGACACTGTGGCTAAAATATGCCACAAACAGATTAAAAAAACTTAAAACTCAGAAAACTTAAACTCAGAAAAACTCAAGGATTAATGCAAGGATAAATGCAAATCAAACCACATTTAATAATACCATGATTAAGCTATTGAAATTTAAAAATGTGGAGAACATATTGAGGGGTGCTTGAGAAAACTGACACATTACATTCAGGAAACTATATACATATATGTGCTGGCAGTAATACATGTGTCTGCTGTCAGAAACTGGAATCTGGCAGATAATGAAGCAGCATATTTAAAACACTGAACATGGGGCACGTGTTTGGTGCAGAGGTAAAGACACTGCTTGGGACAACGTCATCACATCTTGTACTGCCGTATTGAGTCCTGGCTCCACTTCTGATTCCAGCATTCCTACTAACATATGCAGATGATGCCTCAAGTACTTGGGTCCCTACCATCCATGTGGGAGATCCAGATTGAGCTCTGGGCTCCTGGCTTCAGTCTGGTCCAGTCCCAGCTGTTGTGGGCAAGTGGAGTGAACCAGCAGATGGAAGATCTCTTTCTCTCTCTCTTTCAAATTAAATGAATAAATCTAAAAAATGAAATGTGGAAACAAATTTCTTAAAATGATGAAAACAACAAAAATTCTCTGTCAATCTGGTGTTTTATACCCAGTGAAAATGCCTTTGAGAAGTGAAGGCAAAACTAAGATATTTTAAGTTAAAGATAAAATTGACTGACTTAGTTACAGCAGACCTGCACCATGAGAAATGCTAAAAGATGTTTTTATGCCTGGAGAGAAATGATTGATCTACAAAAGGGATTCAATAGTACAAGAAAAAATAAATAGCTGGGTAAATGTAAAAAAATAATTTTTCCCCTTCAGTTTTTAAAAAGACATATGACTAAGGCAAAAATTATAACACTGAATTCTGATATCTGTAATGCAGGTAGATGTAACACATTTGACACCAATAACACAAAACTGGGGTAGAGGGAAGTGTGAATAGTAGGGGTCTCCAAAAATTTCACAGGCAATACCTATTATGAAAAAGCTATGCATGGATTTCAAAATATTTTTACACCAAAACAAACTTTTCTTTTAATTTTATTTTTTCATAAGTTCTTTGGACTATCTTCATAAAACTATATTATTCTGAACATTTTACTAGAACTTATACAATATTAACTCTATGTAGATTGTGAGCATTGAAGGATGCTATAGTTTTGATTTTAGTGTGAACACTGAATTTCTCCCAAAGGCCCTGTGTTAATTGCTTGGTTCCCAGGTTGGTGCTATTGGGAAGAGGGGAAATTTTAGGAGGGTGGGACCTGGTGGGCAATCCTTAGATCTTGGGAAGCAGTTTCTCAGAAGATAGTTGTGAGAGGGTTGTCATGAAAACCTAAGTTTGGACTTAAAGATCTCTTCTACCTGGCTAGCCATGTGGTCCTCCCTCCACACAGGTGTCACCATTGTCACCTGTCACCCTCACCAGATGCCAAACCAATGAGTCACTGAATCTTGGACTTCAATCTCCAGACTGTGAGTTAAATACAACTTCTCCCTTAATAAAGTTAGTTGCTTCAAGTATTTCATTGTAGTGATGAACAGCTAACTATATGAAGTATGACTGTTGTCAGTTGGTATAATGTAGTTCTGAAATGCTGACTGTAGTGTAGACACTCCTGTCAATTGTCTCCTGTTATACAAGACCTGACCAGGGCTTACTACAAAAAACAAAAAATTATGAGTTTCAAGAATTCTGATCTTCCAGATAAAGTTTATGATCATATGTTTATCCCCAAGATTATACTTTGTCTCTAAACCATATAGTGTTACTTTATGTATTTTCCTTCCTTATTCTCTAGCTTAGTCACTTTTCTTCAGCATAATATAGTAAATGGTACCCCATAAAAGAGTAACTATATATTTCTAAGGCTTTATCTGATGAAAATTAATTTAAGTAGGAGCATGTAGAATCTAATTTGTTAATTTGCATATTTAATATAAAAATTAAAACTGAACATTTTTTATTTTAGCCATATATATATATACATATATATTTCAGATGAGGTCTACCCAGAATATTGAAAATCATTAAAGTGTTCATAACAGCTGAGATTTCTACTTTGACTTGCCAGAAATTAGGGGAAAAATGTTTTTTACTGAAGCCAAGGCTCATATCATTAAAAAAAAAAAAAAAAAAAAAAAAAAGAAAGAAAGAAAGTCTGTCCACATTTAATATGAGAATGTGACACAATATAATTAAATATAATTCTATTTCCTCTTATTTATTATATC
Source organism: Oryctolagus cuniculus (assembly GCF_051225735.1). Taxonomy (NCBI): domain Eukaryota; kingdom Metazoa; phylum Chordata; class Mammalia; order Lagomorpha; family Leporidae; genus Oryctolagus; species Oryctolagus cuniculus. The sequence goes on along the minus strand of NC_142871.1, from coordinate 98,207,623 downwards.
ATCATATCTCATGTTAAAATGCCTTTTCTTGGAAAAAGAGCTAACTTCTAAAGTATTTGTGATACAAATCAGTAATTAGTATAAAACATCACAAGGCTACTTCTGGTCTACAAATTAGAACTTGAAACACCTTTTTCTCAACTTCAGTACAGGACAGGTAGAATTCAGTACAATGAAACCTGGAGAGCGTTCACAGACAAGTCCCACAGGAGCCTGTGATATCTTGTGCGTCATCTGGGGTATAAAGGGGTGGGGCCGTTCACATGAAAGGCAGAAATCACTGAATAGGCTCTAGAAAGTTCATGTGCCCTCCAAAGTATTTTCACATAATCTGCCCAGGTTCTTAACCTCAACAATGTCTTAGGTGGAGAGATTAAAACTATTTATTTGAAGTGATGCATAATGAATTTTTTTTTTTACATCTGTGCTTCCACCCATTTGCAAAATGATGTATTTATTTTGGAAGGAGAGAGAGCAAGAGCAAGAGAAAGAGAAATCTCTCATCCATTGGTTCACTCCCCAAATTCCCACAATAGCTGAGCACTCCTTTTGGTGGTAGGATTCCAGTTACTTGAACTGTCAAAAATACATCCCAGGTTCTGCATTATCAGGAAGCTGGAGTCAGGAATCGGAGCTGAGGATCAAACCCAGGCACTCTGATCTAGGACGTGAGTGTGTTAACCAGCCTTTTAACAGCTGTGCCAAGTGCTTGCTCCTGATTTTGCCCTTTCAACACCAAAAATATATTCTTGAAAAGTCTGATACAGCTAGTATTTTAAATCTCTGAGATTTTAAGTTTACTTGGAGCTCTTGGGAGTGACAAGAGGATATATTTATAATTAGACCAAGGTAATGTGCATACACCTGGATATTAAAAACACAAGCTAGGATGTATGCATACACTTTTCCACTGAATTTAAAAATGATTATGGAGGCACTTACGCTTCCTTTAACTGTACACTGTGATTTAATATACAACACATACATGGCTTTTTTATAAGGGTTAGATAAACTCTATGATAAGCTGAATCCAGAAATAGATTAAAGTCATTTTGTTATCTTTCTTTTGAGCAATGCTTATGTGATTCATGCTCTATAAAAAAATCAAATCATATGGTTAGGAATCCCATAGAAAAATCCAAACCCCAAAAAGTTAGAAATGTGAATACCCAGAACTGGGCTTCATTTCCAAGGAAGGACCCTCAAATTATGAGATTGGCACAAAACCCCAACTCTTGTTCTCACTGTATGAAGTGTCAAAGAAGTCATATAAATGTCACAGAAGAAAAAAACAAGCAAAGATATTTTCGTAAATAAACAATTTGCTCCCTGACTTAAGAAATGCAGTATATAACTGAAAAGGCAGAAAATCATTTAAAGTAATTATTTTCTTAAACATATGTCAATTTGATTCTTAATAACCAGGATAATTACAGTGAAGAAAGTTGTGAATACCTAAACCCATGGTTGGAATAAAACTAGTCAAATCTGATATATAATAGAATGATTGTAAACTTATGTGATTAAAACTGCATTAAATATTTGAAAGTGTATAAATTATTCTGCAGATATTATCCATATTTGCAAATAGTACAGATAGAATAGCTCAGGAGGATGAAGCACTATAAATTCTTTGATGAATAAAGGGCTAAAAATCTGTTATCTGTGTTTACTTTCCCACCCAGTCCTCTGGTGTCTCTCTCACTCTCTCGCTCTCACTCTGTCTTTTCCTCTTCCATTCCCTCTCTGGTTCCTTCTCCCCAGTAGAATGAGATGCAGAGATAGTGCATGTTCCCGCCCTCTCTTATAGTCCTCATCTGATATCTTTCCATTTAACAGTTCCCAACCTGTGCCCAGTGCAGAGAATGGCTTACTCATGTCTACCTTTGTGATAGAGGGTCGGAGATTAGAGGTGAATCTGTGAATTTAGCTGTCTCTGTGTATGGAGGAAACTTTTGATTAGAGATGGTAGAAATGAGGGGATGCCTTCCCAGGAATGGACAGGAGCTGAGCCAGGACTCTCCAGAGTTTCAGGGGTGCTTTTTCAGCCCTGTACATAGGGTTGTTCTTTCCCTACACATAGTGCTCACACATGCACTGATGCAAAGACGAACCTCTGGCCAGTCTGATATTATAGCCCCTCAGGCAGTTTTCAATCTGTGGCCTCTCACATTCAGTAATGTTTTATGCTAAGAATCATACCAGTAGCTAGAAATCTTTACCTCCAATAGATCTCTGAAAATTTATTGAGTTTCCATGGAATCTGAATTTGAATTTTCTTAATATTCTTTATTGTGGTCCAAGATCACCATATTCCTATCTTTTTAAAAAAGATTTGACAGGCAGAATTACAGAGAGGCAGAGGCCAAGGCAGAGATAGAGATCTTCCATCTGCTTGTTTACTCCCCAAATGGCCGCACTAGCTGGAGATGTGCCAATCAAAACCAGGAGCCTGGAGCTTCTTCTGGGCCTCCCTCATGGGTGCAAGGACCCAAGCACTTGGGCCATTTTCTACTGCTTTCCCAGACCCTAGCAGAGAGCTGGATCAGAAGAGAAGCAGCCAGGTCTCAGACTGGCACCTATCTGGGATGCTAGCAATGCAGGCGGGGGCTTAATCCACTACACCACGGTGCCGACTCCCATATTCATATCTTTTAATCCACTACTATAGATCAACATTGTTCTCCAGATCACAAAATAAATGATATAAAGAGATGCAAGAGGAATAAACACAGCCTGTTACGGAATTTCCTGGCTGTGGTAGTGTGGTAGAGTGCCCATTGACTAGGGTGCTGCTGCAAAACATCTCTCAGTGGCAGACAGAATGGCTGGCCTGAGCGTGTCGTGAAAAGCATGCGCTAACAGTGCTCTGTGATGAATATGGACACAGCCACTATTCAAACTGAATGCTTTAGGATATGTTTTGTTCGGTGTGTGTAGTAGAGTTTGGATGGTGGCTTCTTTCTTACCTGTACCAGCTCCTTCTGCATCCATCATGTACTTCTTGCATTCACATTTATCATTAGCACATTTCCTTCTGCCTAGAAGAAGTAGACTTTCAGATTAAAGTTATTTCCTCCCTGTGATTTCTGGGGTCACTTTCTTTCTTTTATCCCTCTTCAGAGACCTCAGTTGATAAATTATTCCCGTAAGGGTGGAGAATACTGTAAAAACTTGATTATAGTAGTAAATGTTTAATTAAAAATTGAGGGTAATGTCTCTATTTTCTTTGTTGGTTGCCATTGAAAACTTTTCCTTCTTGTTTTTCAATTCTAGGCTTGCTGTACATGGGTCTCTTTCAGGATCCAGCTTTTCTGGAGCAGCTTCTAAATGCAACCCTTTGAATGTGCAGTCTGCCCTGTTGACAGATTACCTCTCCTATTTTTCCCTAACAGATCTGAGCTAATGACCTAACAGATCTGAGCTAATGACAGTGAAAGATTATCTACAGTGGGAGAACTGAAGGCTTCTTCTCTTTCTTCTTGTTTAAAAGACATCTATTTATTTACGTAAGAAGGAGTAAGAGCACCCACGTGAGAGAGAAATAAAGAGAGAGAGAGAGAGAGATCCCATCTGTAGGCTGATACACCAAATGCCTTCAATGGCTGGGACTGGGCCAGTCTGAAGCTGGGGACTAGGAACTTTGTTCAGGTCTCCCACGTGACAGGAACCCAATTAGTTGAGCCATGTCCATTGCCTCCTCGCGGTGCTTATTACCAGGAAGCTGGAATTGAGGGCAGAGCTGGAACTTGAACCCAAACACTTTGGTATGGGATGCGGGAGTTCCAACTGAAGTCTTAACCACATGGCCAAACACCTGCCTAATCTTATCTCTTTTCTCGTGGTCTCAAATTCATTTAAAGCCAAAATCAAAATCAAATCAAAAGAAAAGAAATCAAAAAGCATGTTCTTTCTCTAAATAGGAGTGTTATTTAAGTTTAAGTTAAAAAAGAAAATCTTCAATATAGCGGGGAATTAAAACAAGCAAACAATGGCCTGCATGGTGGCACAGCAGATTTAGCCACAGAAAGCTTTGGGCATCTAGTGTGGGTGACAGTTTTGACTCCTGACTGCTCCACTTCCAATTGAGCTCCTTGCTAGTTGCATGGAAAAGTCGCAGAAGGTGACCCAATTACTTGGGCCTGTACCACCCACGTGGGAGAGCCAGATGGAGTTTCAGAGTCTTTGTTTCAGCCTGGCCTAGCACTGGCCATTGCAGCCATTTGGGAAATGAATCAGAAGATGGAAAATCTCTTGGTCTCTCCCTCTGTCTGTTCCTCTCTCCTTCTCCCTCTCTCTTTTCCCCTCTCTTTCTCTCTCTCCCTCTCTCTTTCTGCAACTTTGCCTTTCAAATAAATAATCTGAAAAAAAAAAAAAGCAAAGTACAAATGAACAAAAAAAGCACTGAGAGACTCACATATTTGAATCTTATCCTAGGAATTTAGAACTTGAGTTTGGTAACATAAAGCAGTAAATACCTTGAATGGTTTTACTATGAGTTTGAAAAGAGATTGGTCTGTATAAGCTATAATCGGGAAAAGGATGGCAAGTTACACATTGATCTTTGCAGCTACACACTTGCAAGATAGTATTTATGCAGAAGATAGTATTTATGCAGAATCACCTTTGCATAAAAAGACAGTATTTATTTTTTAATTAACTCTAATAGGAATGATAATCTCAAGAGGGATTTATTGTAGCCTGCCACTTTTAATTATCTTTCCTTTAAATGCCAGTGAAAATAAGGACATATTTTTATTGAAATAGCAACCTCAAATAAAATCGTAACAAAACAGATGACGATTGTAGATTCAGCAAGGAATCATATATTTGGGAAAAGGGATATGAGACATTGAAGACAAGACCACACAAAGAGTTACTTTAGATATAACTTAGAGCTGGATTGGAAATAGTGACTGCTCACTGGTTAATGGATCTAATATTCACTTTATGTGTTGTCTTCCTTTTTAATCTTTTCGACCATATATGGCAGATACTGTTTTTTTTTTTTTTTCATTTTTACATCTGAAGAATTGAGAATTAGATAGAGCAAATAATTCCAGTGGCATGGCTTAAAATTTATATGTACATTTTCTTTTATTTCTTTCAAGATTATTTAATTAGTAACAATATCAGGAAAGGTTGCAAGGGATAATATGAAATTCACCACCAGCATTTTATAGTTTCAAAATACAATCACTATTATCAAAATTACCCATTTAAAAGATAAAATAGTGTCATCTTCAAAACTGATAAATTGAGAATCCCAGCATTAAAGAGCTTATTCTTTTCTAGTGAGTTTCATGAGTTGTAGATATATTTAGAAATCCTTTTTTTTTTTTTAAAAATTCAACCCTGTTTTTCAAACTTAATAATCATTACATTCATGCCATGCACTCTGGGGAATGATTAATAATTTTTAAAAATTTTGATATTCTAGAAATTGCTTTTCAAATGCAAACACTGAATCACATGCATGCTATTTCATTCAACCAGCCCTTACACAAGTTATTGGTGAGGGTGGATATGGGAGACCCCATGTGTAATTTGAATGTTTGTGGCCCAAGCAGTGTGTATCAATAACATGCTTTTGGGCAGAAAAGGGATAGGAAACTCATGAGAACTTGTCCAAATTTCCCATCTCTTAAGCAAGGCCTGTGATTTCTAAATAACTGGTTTCTGCTTTAATCTAGCATTCCTCCAGGAATACATCATGACATCTCTGATTTATTGATCCATTTGTTGCTGAAATGAAATATCGTGCCTTTTTCCCAACGTTTTCTAGACACTGAATAAGCTTCAGAAAATATTAGTCTTATAACAATACTGTGAACAATCATAATATAAATTGATTTAAACAGAATTTCTTGCCACAGTTACTTGAAGATAAATTTTATGATTCATTGTTGTGGAAGTATGTGAGTTCAAGTATAATTATTATAATCTATATATGCATATGGTGAAAAATTACTAGTCCATTTCTTCGGACACTAGATGGTTGAGAAATTAATGTTCTTCCTATCATAAACTGAATGTGTGCTCCTGGGAAATTTAACAAAACTCTTTGAGCTTAGGTTTTTATCCTGGTTTACTTGAAGTACATGAGGCTAGACCAACACTGATCTCTCATCCTCTTTCCTCCTTTATAGCTTTATAAACTTTTCCATTTCTGTTTTGCATATCCCTGATCTCTCTTTTTCTCTCCCTTCTTCCCTCTCTCCATTTCCCTCTCCTTCTCAGTCTCTCTCTCATTGCCTTCTTCTTTTGCCAGAGTCCTACTCATGGTTTCTTTTAGAGTATCAATAAAAAGGGAATGTTCCAATAAGAAAGTAAAGGTGCTTATGGGTCACTGGGAGATGATAACTGAAATGGCTTTATTCAAACATCAAATACTTGTTGAGCAATTGCCATGCGCTGTAGATACAGCTGTAAATAAACCAAATGAAATCCTAGCCCAAATATGATTGTCTTACATGGTAATCTGGAAGACAATAAGTGAGTAAATAAGATGCTTATATAGATTACTGTATGAAATCTTAAAAATTATTATAGATATTATTTTCTCAAGTGATGGAATAGAAAGTATGTTTTTGATAATTAAACACAAATATTCAATGATGTCAATTTTGTTATAAGTACTGTATCATTGGAGAGATTAAGTGATAAGTTAATATTTATGTCTCCATCTTCATCAACCAGGAAACATTTTACTTTTAATTAAAATGAATCTTGCTACATCTAAGTCAGGTACACCACCAGATTCAAGATAAAAACTAAAAATTACTTAAATTGATAGCAACGAGCTGGATACGTAGAGTTTAAAAATCAAACAGTGCTTCAAGGTTTATAGAAAAGAAAAAGAGAAGCCCCTTAGCAGACCCCACACATCACACAGCTTCTCTCTCAGAGGCAAACCCTGGTGAGTACTTTCAGTTCTGTGGCAGTTTCCTCCTTTATTTATCCACGTACTTATTCCCATAATATTTAGGATTAGATTCAGCTGAGTGACAGAAAGCTAAATATAGCCATGCCTTAAATAAGGTAGAAGGTTCTTATTCCTTGGAAAGTTGAATCAGTGGTTGAACGATTCAGGCTTGCCATGGAAGCACCATGGTTATCTGCATTTGATCGCATCCTTTTACTTGTTTTCAACACAAGGCTTTTTCCTCATGACTCTAGCTCCTCAGGCTCCATCTATTTCCCCCACATTACATACAGAAGTAGGAAGAAAGAAAAACAGTTAAGCATATACTGGTTTTCTTTGGGAATACTTCTTAGGCATTTCAAATGCCATTTCTGTTCTCTCCATTGGCCAGAGCTTAGCATTATCCACCCAAGCTGTACAGAAAGCTAAGAAACATCTTCCTTCTTATTTCAAGGTGTCATATCCCTGGTTACAAACCGGAGTATTTTTACTAAGTAAGATAATGAACAAGGCTATTGTGGAACATTTAGACATTTCTGCCACACTTCCCAAATATTCCATTAAAAGTGTAAAACCTTCCAACAAAGTGTTTCATAGGCTCAAACACATTAGATAATTTGTATTTTTAATCTCTGAAGAGTTGTCTCTGGGAACTCTCAATTCTTCCACTTCACATTGACCTGATTGATCTCCATGTCTGACTGCAAACTGGAACTTTCCTCCCAAATATTCCACGTGGGAGCTCTTGTATTGTAGATACTATGTATTTTTCTGTCTCTTTTCTCTTTTCTTAAGCACTCCCACCAGTAATTTCCCAAGAAACAGTACTTAAAAGGTAAACTTTTAATGATTTGGCAAGTATTACCAAGTCTTTATTCCAGCCTCAATCTTAATTTATTTTACAGGAAACAATATTCTAAACTAAAAATGATTGCTACTCAAAAGTTCTGAAGAGAAAAAAATGATCATTGATAATACACTTAAACATTTTTGGAAGATGGAGACAACTACATAGTTTTAAAATTCCACTGAATTTCTCTATAAAACAAATGTAATCAGCAGACTCATAGAATGGCGGATGTCCTAAACAGCACTCTGGCCTCAGAATCAGCCCTAAAGGCATTCGGATCTGGCTGAAAAGCCCATGAGAGTATTTCAGGCATGGAAAGCCAAGACACTCTGGCAAAAAAAAAAAAAAAAAAAAAAAAAAAAAAAAAAAAACAACAATAAAAAACAACAAACAAACAAAAAAACCCAAAAAACCTAAATGAAAGATCTCTGTGAGTGACATCCCAGTGGAAAGAACAGGTCTTCAAAGAAGGAGGTACCTTTCTCTGAACAGAGGAGAGAACTTCCACTTTGACTATGACCTTGTCTAAATAAGATAAGAGTCGGTGAACTCAAAAGGCTTCCATAGCCTTGGCAGCTCATGACTGGAGCATAGGGAGATTACTGATGCCATAAACAGGAGTGTCAATTTGTAAAGTCAACAACAGGAGTCACTGTGCACTTACTCCTCATGTAGGATCTCTGCCCTTAATGTGCTGTACATTGTGATTTAATGCTACAACCAGTACTCAAACAGTATTTTTCACTTTGTGTTTCTATGTGGGTGCAAACTGTTGAAATCTTTACTTAATGTATACTAAACTGATCTTCTGTATATAAAGAAAATTGAAAATGAATCTTGATAAGAATGGAAGGGGAGAGAGAGTGGGAAGGGGGGGTTGTGGGTGGGAGGGAAGTCATTGGGTGGGGGGGAAAGCCAATGTAATCCATAAGCTGTACTTTGGAAATCTATATTCATTAAATAAAAGTTAAAAAAATAAGCTGAGATAAACATAAAAACAAACAAACAAACAAAAAAATGTAACAACTAGGGTGGAAAAAATAAAACAAACCAAAGACATCTAACAAAACGAAGTGACAAAGTAGTCCAGTAAATAACAAAGTGTGAGTGATAGGAACAAGACACCAGTAATTATGGAACTCCTGTGGTATCAGATGCAATTCAAGAGGAAGAAAAGGGAATATGGTAAACTTCTTAATAACATTTTTTAAATTTATTTTCATTGAGAGAGAGAGAGAGAATCTTCTATCCACAGATTCACTACCCAAATGCCCACAGCAACAGAGGCTGAACCAGGCTGAAGTTGCAAGTCAGGAATTCAGTCTGGACCCCCCACACTGGTGACAGAGACTCAAGTACTTGAGCCCTCATCTGCTGCCTCCTAAGGTATGCAGTAGCAGGAAATTGGAGTCAGAAGTGGATTCAGGCCTTGAATCTAGGCCCTCTGATATGGGGATGTGAGCATCCCAAGTGGCATACAACTGCTCTGCCAGACACTCTCCCCAGAAGTAAGATTCCGTTGGTCCAGAGAATTGGAAAGCACATTCTACCACAATCAGGGGCTCACTGCAAAGCTTCATGGGAAATTCTGAGCACAGTAATGAAACTAGGAGAGAACTATCAATCTTAAATTGATGCAAGAGGGCAATAGGACATTCTAATGCTCCTGGAGCAGTTTTGCAGCATAATCTCAGACATATGGGTTATGATAAGTAACTTTACCACACGGTAATTTGATTATAAGTTCCTAGTTTTGTAAGGATAAAAGAACTGGAAAAATATTAAATTTTTATAATACCCTGTAGTTCTTGATACAATTAGTACGGTTACTCTTGTATAGCTTTACGTGAATGCAATATCAAGCAAATGATCATCACGCAGAATTGTTGTTTTTATGAAAGTAAGGAAGCGGGACCAGCATTGTGCTGCAATGGGTTAAGCCACCACCTGCAATGCTGGCATCCCATATGGATGCCCCTTAAAGTCTCAACTGCTCACTTCTGATCCAGCTTCCTGCTGATGCACCTGGGAAAGTAGCAAAAGACAGCTCAAATGCTTGTGCCCCTGCACCCACCTGGGATACCTGGATGAAACTCCTGACTCCTGGCATCACCCTCACTCAGCCCTGTGCATTGGAACCATTTGGGGAGTGAACCAGTGGATGAAAACCTTTCTCTCTCTCTCTCTCTCTGTGTGTGTGTGTGTGTGTGAGACTCCCCTATCTCTGTAATGCTGCTTTTCCATCAATAAATAAATATTTTTAAAAAAATAAAGACAAGAAAGACAAGTATGAAAGTGAAAGCACTAAGTAGAAGCTCTGTATGTTGGTTTTAGTTGGAAATACCCATGATATATCATTGACATGAAGAGACTTCAAAAAGTTAATGGGAAATGGAATTGAAAGATAAATCTTTTGGTAGAAAAATTTTTGAATATGATTTTTTTCATTATACATATTCTCCATGAACTTTTAAAAGATTCCTCATATTATATCGTGGTGTATTTATTTCAGCTTGAAAAGTATATATTATATAGTTTGCTCTGTCAACTAAAAGAGCATAGAAAAAATGAGCAATCCTGTATCAAAAAACCCACCTAGCTCTCAGATTGTGTTCTTTAAATGTCATTTCCTCTAAAAGAAATGATGGTTGGATAAATTGATGATTTCTGGTTTGGGTAAGGAAATATAACAGATAATTCTGGAACATTTTGCTTGCCAGAAAGCAAGAAAGCTTTCAAAATACTGGATCATGTCACACAGTCGTAGAGGCCAATTCAAACAGGCATAATTTGCCCAAATTTGGGGCACTTTGCATATCAATAAGGGTAATAAGCTCAGATGATTAAAACTCATGAACCCCCAAATATACTAAAATTCACAACTTCATATAGGACAAAAATCCATTGATTATCATTTGAGGATTTCAGGGAAGTTACTTATTATTTTTCTCCAATAAGGGAAAACTATCAACAAGTTATCCTTCCTTTCCAGTAGGAAATTTTCCAGGTTCCTAAGAGTTGGTAAGAGTATATTTCTTTCTCTTTATAAATATCTCAGTTAATAAATCAGAATGATAGGATATGATATTTTGCAATTTCCAGTGAGTGAATGAATGCTGACAATGCTGATTAATGGCAGCTTCCATAATTAACCTCTCTCCTGACTGAAGCACAAAACACAATTTATGAAGTAAACTATCTAAAAAGCTGCTTGTACCTAAATCTACTGAAGTATCAGAACTAAGCACCAATTTGTAGGAAATACAATGGATGAAAGAGCACATTAAATGATACCACAGACAGCAAATTTCAGTCAGTGGAAACTTTGAAGGAAATAATTTCCAATCTTTTCAGCAAAAATGTACTGGAATGAATGGAGAGGGGACCTATAGATTAAGAGAGACCAGGGGAACATTAGCAAAGATAATATATGAATCTTGCATCCACATTCAAACTGTTAAAAAAGAAACAGAGAATAGAACATATAGATGACAATTACAGAGGGTGCACATTGAGTTTTGTTGATATTTAGCCATCTTGGATAATTTCTTTAGAAGGGATGATACTATTGTGGTCATATTTTAGATGAGTCTTATTTTCAGATACATAGTAAGATTATTTTTAAGAAACTATATACATGCCCAGATTTTCCTTTTAATATTGAAGGAAGAAGGAGAAATGGGTGGGAGAAAAGAGAAACAAGACTGTCCAGGAATAAATAATTGCTGGTTGTTAGGTACATCCAGATTCCTTAACCCATTCCCTCTACTTTGCCTGTGCTTGAAATTTTCTATAATCAGAGGCAAAAAAAAGTCAATAATTGTCTTCCAACAATGCTATTGCAGTCTCATATTCCATATTCTTCTTTTTCTTCTTCTTCTTTTTTTTTTTTTTGACAGGCAGAGTGGACAGTGAGAGAGAGAGAGATGGAGAGAAAGTCTTCCTTTTTTCCATTGGTTCACCCCACAATGGCTGCTGCGGCCGGCGCACCGTGCTGATCCAAAGCCAGGAGCCAGGTGCCTCTCCTGGTCTCCCATGCGGGTGCAGGGCCCAAGGACTTGGGCCATCCTCCACTGTCTTCCTGGGCCACAGCAGAGAGCTGGACTAGAAGAGGAGCAACCAGGACAGAATCCAGCGCCCCGATCGGGACTAGAACCTGGGGTGCGAGTGCTGCAGGTGGAAGATTAGCCTATTAAGCAGTGGCGCCGGCCCTCATATTATTCTTACCATCAATATTTAATGTGACTTTTATTGTTCCTCTCTGGAAGTTATTAATATCTTACCTTTATCCATGCTATTTTCAAATTTCACAGTGAAATACCTTGGTCTGAGTATTTGTTTGTCCATGTGCTGAACACATACTGATACTTCAATCTGGACACTTAGTTCTAGAAATTTTTCTTTTTTTTATTGATTTGATAGTTTCTTGCTTTCTATGTCTGCTATTGTCTATCTTCAATGTTTAATAATTAAAATATCAGATTCCTGCAGTGAACCTCTGATAGCTTTTTATTTTTTTCCTACTGTCAATCTCTTGTTCTTTTCAGGAGTCCTCTTTTCTGGATGACTTTTAATTTATTTCCAGTCCTATTGATTTTTTTTTCTTTTACCTTTTCAATTTCACTTTGGGAGCACTAAGTTCCAGCCTCTAGAGGCACTTATTCTTACCTCTACTTTTTTCCTCCTTTAGAATATGATTCTAGATCTTGCATGCTGGGAACCAAAGAGGGGGAAACAGGCGGGGCAACTAGACATCTTTCTATTCTGAAAATTAATTTTCATTAAATCCATTGGATTATAATACATATTTTCCTTCAACTCTTCCTGATATTTCCAAATTTGTAATCTCCATTTTGTACACTCTCTGGATGATAATTCTCCTGTCTTTGATTGTACCTTTGTGACTTTCAGTAAATCCTGAGATTGTTAATTCCTTCTTCTCTGTCTTAAAATGTGTCCTAAACCTTCCAATTCTTGAACCCCCTAGACCAGTGTAAACAGGTTTCACATTTGGGTGTTCTCCAGAACTGTGAAGCTGTGGATTCTGTTTGGGTCAAATTCACGATGATCCTAATTTAAGAATGACAGACATGCCAAAGTAAATGTTTAGAGGCGAGGGTTTCAAATAGACTCTTGGAGATTAAGCAGTGATTTTATGGTGTCAATTGAAAAGTTGAGCAACTTGACGTTAATTTACATGTATTATCAGTAAGTTTCTTAAACGCATGAATATAATTTTCTGCAACTCTTTTTCCCACTGGGTAAAAGTTTCCTGGAAAAGTCATGTAGACGAAGATAGCCCAAGAGTAAATATTTTTTTAACTTTTATTTAATGAATATAAATTTCCAAAGTACAGCTTATGGATTACATTGGCTTCCCCCCGCCATAACTTCCCTCCCACCCGCAACCCTCCCCTTTCCCTCTCCCTCCCCCCTTCCATTTACATTAAGATTCATTTTCAATTCCCAAGAGTAAATATTATCAAAGGTGGTAAACAGAATGATCAAAGGTGGTTTCATTTTTCACTAATAATTGTGAAATAAAAGAATTCAACAACTATTCCAGGAATCTGGAAGAAAAATATTGATTCTTACTTGTATTAGGTGGAATTGTTTGGGTTATGCTGCAGTAGTGATTCTCAAGTATCAATGGTTTAACATAGCTTACTGATGTTCTACTCCCATGTGGGTTGGTGAGAGTTTCCAGTTTCACATGGAGCTTGGCTGACAGAGGCTACACTGTCTTTCAGCTGTACCCCTGAAATTTATGGAGAACATTAGAAGGTAAGACAACCTTGTACCTACAATTACATGCTCTGGTCAGGAATTGAAGCATACGACTTCTGCTCAGAGCCTACCAGACAGATGAAGTCACGTTGTCTTGCCTAATTACTAGGTTGCTGGGAAATGTATCCTTCCAGGTAGTCAGTATGTAGAGGCAAGTAAGAGTCAATCTTGTACATTTCTTAAGAAACAACTAAAGATTAATAACACTGCTGGTAGAAAAAAACTCTTAACATTTTTACACTTCTTGATAATTGGTCTCTTTTTTTTCTTCTTTTCTCTCTCTCTTTCCTTCCTTCCTCCCTCCCTCCCTTCCTTCCTTCTTTCCATCTTCCCTGATGTCCAATGCTCATACATTGCTGCTCACAACATCCTGAGAACTCTTTACTTTGTTTTCATTTCTCGTTGATTGAAGGCATTAGGAATGATAATGTAGTCATTATTCATTTATTTTTAATAATTACTGTCCTCACTTAGCTTAAGACAAAGATGTTTTGCAATCACTGGAAAGGTGGGTCATGAAAAAAAAGTGAAATTTTCAACGTAAAGTTCCTAAACTGGTTCAGTATCAGGGGAATCTCTTATCAACCCTCTCTAAAACAAAATATTTCTCTTATGGCATTTCCTGTACCAAACTTGTAAGTGTTTTTACATCCATCTGGACTCAATTGTGAGCTATGTCACAGAGGATATTGTCCAGACTATAATGCAGATGGGATTAGAGAAAAGGAATGTTTATAATCACACACCCAGGCAATCTTATACAACAGAAGGCCTATGATCCAATAGTCGTAAATTACCTACGCCACATGTGAAAATGGGGCTGATTGTGATATGGATATTACTGAAGATTTATTTTCTTGTTTTGGAATAACATTAACTTTGCATGCTTTCTGTTAACATTGTATATATTTGGAATTATATATATATATTGGAAGTTTCAGTGTCTATTATCCTAGACAAAAACAAAACATTTCCCTTTTAAAGCAGAGTTAATGACTTTTCTTTCCAAGGACTTATTACCTACTGGAGAAAATACTAAGTGTTTACCTGGTGCTACCATCACTTAGCCATTTGGAGATGGGGCAATAGACTCTGGGAGCTGAGTAACCTCACTGGTTGCACAGTTGAAGCTGGGATTCTGTCTCAGTATCCGACTCCTGACCAGACACAGCTGAAGCTCCTTCAAGTTGAGCTGCTCTGACACATCCTTGGTAGCTGGGTTTTCAGTTGGAGTTTTGTAAAAATAGGATTAGTAGACGCCATGGTATTTAACACAGTGGTGGTGATCACTGAATGTTTAATAATAGCTCCCCAAAGTCCTATAATTTCAAAATCACACAGGAGGCTGAAACGGATTTTTAAAAATATCCAACCTTTATTAAGGGTAAAAAGATTTTTATAAAGGGGTAGTGTTTGTTAGGCTAGAGATTATACATCAGGATTCATACTAAGGACAAGTGTTTTAAAAAATTCTGACTTTGGGGGTCAGCACAGTGGAATGGTAGGTTAAGACTCTGTCTGTGGTGTTGGCATCTCACATGAGAACCAGTTTGTGTCTTGGATGCGCCTCTTCCAACCCAGCTCTCTGCTTATGGTCTGGGAAAGCAGAAGAAGATGGCCCAACTGCTCACGCCCTGCAGCTGTGGGACCTGGAGGAGGCTTCTGGCTCTTGGCTTCAGATATGCCCAGCTCTGGCTGTTGTGGCCTTTTGGGGAGTGAACCAGAAGATGGAAGTCCTTTCTTTCTGTCTCTCCCTCTCTCTGTCTGTAACTCTACATCTAAAAAAAAAAAAAAAAAAAAAAAAAAAAAAAAAAAAAAAGAATACATCTTCAAAAAGAAATTCTGACTTTGGCTTTTAATTCTGACTTGCCTTTGTCTTTTTGTATAGTCTTTGGTAAGTTAAATTCATCTAGCTTTAGTTTCTGTATTTGAAAAATTAGATTGTTATTACCTTAAATGCTTCATGCAGTTGCAATAATAATTGTGGAAAACACAGTTCCCATGACAGCACACATTTAACTCTTCTCCTTCCCACTGATCCTATCTCCATCCTCTCCTGTTTCTCCTCCTTTTCCTTTTCTTCATCATCACTCACATACACTTGGTGCTAGCGGTTTTAACCACTGGAATTTAGAAATGCTTTTGATTGAATTTATGCTATATGAAAAGTGAAATATGGGTGAGTCTATGTAATCACTACATGTTTTAAAAATTTAGCTATGAATTAATTTGTCATGTTTTTCAGAGTTAAAGTTATTTCATCAGTATATCTAGATGTTTGATTCTGTGTGAATATAACTTAAAGCAGCGTAAATTGAGGCAAAAATTAAGATTTTTTGAGATTAAAAAAATTAGACTTTTAGAGCAACAGGTTCTAGATCAGTAAGTTTAAAACCATTTAGCTAAAAATAAATTTGAAGGAACTCACCTCACAAAATTTAAAATATCTATTCAATTTAGTAAAACTTTGTTTCTGCTAAACAGAAACCAATTTTAAAGTTTTTTTAGTTTAAGTATAGAATGATATTATTTTTAAAGTTTGTTAACTATGCAGTGATATTAACAGCTTATATTGATTTCCAGAAGAGTTGAATTGTTGAGCCACAGCAAATTCAACTTACTAAAAGTTAAAATCATAAGATGTTTTTATCTATTGTGAGTATACTTAATATTCAAAAAAGTATATTTTAAAGTAAAATAATTTTTCAAAGCTTACCATGAATTTTTCCCACAAAGCTGATTTTGTTTAGATCACTTTCAATAATTTTTAATTTTTCCCAGATTTTAGTGTTTCTATGATTTTGCCTTCAACTTCTTAATTAGCATGTCAATCTTAAATTATAATTTATAGCAATGAGTCATCAAAACTTAGTATTCCCGTCATACTTTTTATTTATTTTTCCATTTGGGGGGATTTTGAAACAACTTATTTTTTGGAAAATTACTTGATTGTTTATTCATGGCTCTCCAATAAAAATCCTAGATATCTATCATATGTTTAATTCTAGTAATTCCTTTCTGGCTTCCCTTCTCAATTTTTTTTCTCTTGGGTTGAACATTTTCACATGGTCAGTTACTCTTTCATGTCTCTTATTTCTGAAGATTCCCATCAAATCTATATACTCCAAATGCTTTTTATGAAGTAAAGGAAAGTTGAGTATTTTACTGTTTGGGCATTATTTTAGTTACTTCTTATTGATCTGAACACTTTTGAGTGACAGTTTTCCTGTTTCAGACTCATATGATATATGTATTCATTAGAAGGTATGTATGTAAAGACTACACATAAATATTTGTAAGAGCCAGAGGCCCATGTTTCCACTGTGGATGAGTACACAGAGACTTTCCCAGCCCTCAGAGACTTTGACCACAGTTGGGAGAGTTGCCTGGAATTTGCATGGCTCTAGTGTCACAGAGTAGGAGCCCACATTGTATACCACCATCCTTATTGGTCTCAGCTCCTACAGTTCTGCACCATCTTGAAACTGGACCCTTTGGTGGAGTGCATCTCCAATTTTTGAGACTGTGCAGCTCCAAGTTTGATATGGTGCTGTTATTCCACCCCACTCAAATGGCTACAGCACCATGACCTGAGCTACTTAAAATCTAGGCCTAGCAGAACTGTTGAGACTGAAGCTTCCAAACCCCCAGGTACAGGTGAACTTCACAGAAGGGAAGACAACATACAGTTAGTGACCTGAGACATGCCTGCCCCCAAATGATGGCCAGCCAGGCAGCAGCTTTGATCTCCTTGTGAACCCACTGCTCAATCACCTGGCCCACAGCATGCATGGCTGCCTCAGCTGAGCAGCTAGCCAGACCAGGGCCCTATGCCCTGGGGAGTGTGCCACACAAACACTGACCAAAAACTTCTTCTGGCATCTGTGTTCAGCGCAGCAGTAAGGCGGCAGCCCTATCCCTAGCAAAATCACACCACATCTCTGTGATAATAAACACTTGCAGCCTTGCCACTGTAGCAATCATAGACATTGCTGACAAGGTCGTCAGCTGAAGAAACCACACAGAAAGTGCCTGCTGTGCCCACCCACAATCAAAGCTACCACAACAGCAAATTGACACCTTCATCTTTCCCTAAACAACAACACCAAACTTTAAACTTTGAAAAAATTACTGTTGCAACAGCACAGTTATCAATAGAGACAGAAGAAATGTGGAAAAGCAAGGAAATATGCCACCTTCAATGGAACACATTAAGTTTTTAACAGCACCTTTCAAAGAAGAGGAAGTTAAAGAAATGTCTGAAAGGAAATTCAATATACCAGTCTTAAAGATGCTACAAGAGATAGAGGTGAGTATCAAGCAACATTTTAAAGATATGAAAAAAAAATCAATTCATTATTTGAGTAATGCATTCAATATAGGGAAAGATGTCACAGAAAAGAACCAACCAGAAGTTTTGCAGCCAAAGAATTCAATGAACAAAATAAATACAATTGAGAGCTACAACAAAATACAAGGAACAAGCAGAAGGAAAAAAGGATTTCTGTCAATGATAGGTCTTTTGAATTAACAATGTCAGGAGAAATCAAAGGAAAAAGAATGAAAAAGTTATGAAGAAAGCATGCAATACTTACAAACGCCATTAAGCAAGCAAATATTCACATTATAGGAATTCCAGAAGGAGAAGGGATGGAGAAAGGCACAGAAAGCATTTTTTACAAAATAATAGCAGAAAACTTCCCAAGTCTTAGAAAACATGCAGACACCCAGATCCATTAAGCTAAAAG
Organism: Oryctolagus cuniculus; assembly: GCF_051225735.1. Classification (NCBI taxonomy): domain Eukaryota; kingdom Metazoa; phylum Chordata; class Mammalia; order Lagomorpha; family Leporidae; genus Oryctolagus; species Oryctolagus cuniculus. The sequence goes on along the minus strand of NC_142871.1, from coordinate 98,189,313 downwards.
AACCCCAAGTAGACACAACCCAAAGAGGTCCTCTCTGAGGCACAATGTGATCAAGCTGTTGAAAGTCAATGACAAAGAGAATTGCTAAAACAACAAGAGGGGGCTAGCACCGTGGCATAGCAGGTTAAGCATCTGCCTGTGGTGCCGGTATCCTATATGAGTGCTGGTTCAAATCCCAACTACTCCACTTCCCATCCAGCTCCCTGCTGTTGGCCTCGAAAAGCAATAGAGGATGGCCTAAGTGTTTGGACCTCTGCATCGATGTAGGAGACCTGGAAGAACCTTTTGGCTCTTGGCCTCAGATTGGCCCAACTCTAGCTTTTGTTGCCACTTGGGGAGTGAACCAGTAAATGGAAGATTCTCTCTCTCTCTATTTCTATGTGTGTGTGTGTCTCTCTGTCTTTAATGTTGCCTTTTAGGCAAGTAAATAAATCTTAAAAACAAATAAAAAAAAGAAAAACACCAAGTTACATATAAGGAAATTCCTATTAGGCTGACAGCAGATTTATCAGCAGAAACCTTGCAGGCCAGGAGAGAATAGAATGGTATATTCAGAGCACTGAAAGTAAGAAAAACAAAACAAAACAAAAAAACAAAAAAAAACTACCAGCCAAGAATCCTATATCCAGCAAAGCTAAGCTTCAGAGACGAAGGAGAAGTCAAGTCTTTCTCAAATAAGCAGAAGCTAAGGAAATTCATCATTGCTAGACCAGTCGTACAAGAAGTACTTAAGAAAGTCCAACAGCTAGAAGCAGTAGGATAATAACTACCCTCATGAAAACCCACAAAAGTGTAGACTCATTGGTAGAGTAGAAACACAAATGAGAAAGAGAAAAGAATAAAACTTCATCATAGCAAGAGTCATAAAAGCACAAAGAATAAGAAAGGAAGAAAGTAATAGGATATACAAAGCAGCCAGAAAACAGTGACAGTATGAGAAAAGTTGGTTGTTACCTATTAATACTAACCTTGATTATAAATGAGTTAAATTCCCTGGATAAAGGATATAGACAGACTGAATGGATGAGGACCAAGACTCAGCTGTGTGCTGCCTACAAGAAACTCACTTCAGACACACATTAAATAATGACAGAAGAATCAGATCAGAAAGATCATAACCATCATAAGCACATGTATACACCACCGGACCACCCAAGTGTGCAAATCAAATGTACTCTTTTAACTAGAGGAAGGTAGAGGTGAGGCAAAAATAGAAGTTGAGGACCTCAGCACCCCACTTGTCAATGGACAGTTTATCCAGACAGAAAATCAACAATGAAACATCAGAGTTAAACTGTGCCACAGACCAAATGGACTTACCATTTGTGTAATGCTTTTTTCTCATAGCTGCAGAAAATACCTTCTTATCTACAGGGTAGATCCTATATTAGGCCACAAAACAAGTGTCAACAGATTCTTAAAAATCAAAATCATGTTTCTTTTTTTTTTTTCTTTTCTTTTTTTTTTTTTTTTTGCCAGGCAGAGTGGACAGTGAGAGAGAGAGAGAGAGAGAGAGAAAGGTCTTCCTTTGCCGTTGGTTCACCCTCCAATGGCCGCCGCAGCCGGCGCACCACGCTGATCCGATGGCAGGAGCCAGGTACTTCTCCTGGTCTCCCATGGGGTGCAGGGCCCAAGCACTTGGGCCATCTTCCACTGCACTCCCTGCCACAGCAGAGAGCTGGCCTGGAAGAGGGGCAACTGGGACAGAATACGGTGCCCTGACCAGGACTAGAACCCGGTGTGCTGGCGCCACAAGGTGGAGGATTAGCCTAGTGAGCCACAGCGCCGGCCAAAATCATGTTTTCTTAGACTACAATGAAATAAAATTAAGAAACAACCAGAGGAACTCTGGAAATTAGAAAAATACATGGAAATTGAATCAATGCTTTTGCCAAGTCAGTGGATCCTTTTTGTCACTCTTATCAACAATGACTGGCAGTGCTACTCATAGAAATTAAGTAAAGAATTAAGGGCAGCCAGTCTGGAAAGGAGGAAGCCATGTTGTCCCTGTTTGAAGCTGACATGATCCTATATATATAAAAAAACTAAAACCTTCACCAAAACAACAACAACAAAACCCTGTTAGCACTGACAAATTGTTTCAGTGAAAATACAAGATACAAGATCAGTTTGCAAAAATAAGCAGCATTTCAATATCTTAGTAGTAACAAATCATGAAAAAGAAATCAAGAAAGCAGTCTAATATATAATAACAGCTGCAAAAACTGAAAAATACCTTGGAGGGGCTGGTGCTGTGGTGCAGCGGGTTAAAGCCCTGGCCTGTAGTGCAGGCATCTCATATGGGCGCCAGTTCTAGTCCTGGCTGCTCCACTTCCAATCCAGCTCTCTGCTATGGCCTGGGATAGCAGTAGAAGATGGCCCAAGTCCTTGGGCCTCTGCACCCATGTGGGAAACCCAGAAGAAGCTCCTGGCTCCTGGCTTTGTATCGGCGCAGTTCTGGCCATTGCAGCAATCTGGGGAGTGAACCATTAGATGGAAGACCTCTCTCTCTCTGTCTCTACCTCTCTCTGTAACTCTGTCTTTCAAATAAATAAAATAAATCTTTAAAAAAAGAAAAAATATCTTGGAAAGAATTAAAACAAAGAGGTAGAAGAGATTGAAGAGACTACTAAGAAGTAGAAAGTCATTTCATGGTCATGAATTTGAAGAAATAATATACTACTAAAAAATAGTCCACAGATTCAATGCAATGTCTTCCACAATTCCAATGACATTCTTCACAGAAATAGGAAGGGAGAAAATGTTTATAAGCTTTTTGGCTGATGAGATGGAAGAGCTCAACCCAACAAGCTCCCCCATACCCAGTGCAATTTAAAAAGTGAACAAATAATTTGAGTAAATGTGTCTCAAAAGAAAATATACAAATGGTCAACAAGTACATGAAATCATCAGGGAAGGGAAATTAAAACCGTGATGGGATACTGTCACACCCCACATGGAATGGTTTTAATAACAAAGACAACAAATGCTGGTGAGGATGTAGAGAAAGAGCAACACTTATACACCATTGCCAGGCGTGTAAATCAGTGCAGCCCTTGTGGAAAACAGCATAGAGTTTCCTCAAAAATCTAGAATTAGAACTGCTTTCTGATCCCGCAGGCCCACCAGGGTGCAGCTGGGTGGGAGGAGTAACTTGTGATGACTTGCAGCACAGAGAGGTCACTGATTGAGAACAGTTAATTGTGTGTCTCAAAATAGCTAATAGGATTCTGAATGTTCCCAACACAAGTGATAAATGTTTGAGACAATGGATATTCTAATTAACCTGATCACTACATGTTGAATACATGTATTGAAATACCACAGTGTACCCCATAAGTATATACATTTATATGTGTCAATTATGAATATTCATATGTTAAAAAAAGGAAGATGGCAGAATAGGTAGTAAGCTTACTGCTCTAGGCTAGGGGGATATAGTTAAAAAAAAAGTGGAAATACTGCAATCTCAGGGAAGCATTAGGGAAAAACTGCAGTGGAAATTCCACAGAAGGAAGAGGGATGCTGTGGACACGCATGGAGAGTGTGTATGCACAGCATGAGCATGGACACAACACAGGACCCCAGCAGCTGAGGATCTGAGCTCCAGCTTCGGACAGTGAGGTGGGATCAGTCTGCAGCAGCCCATGCAACTGGCGATATAGCTGAAGGGGAGAGCCTGGTGTGAGTCTGGCTTGCAGCCCTGTGGGGGACCTGCCAACCAAGAGGAAAAAAGGGGCACATTTCTCTCTCTCCATCCTGGTGCCAGCAACCAGCTAAGAAAGGGCAGGCACCATTTTGGACATATGTAACAGCTGTGCCACCTCATGTTTGCACCCCTAGCAACCAGCAGAGATTCGGGGTGGCTCCAAGATGGCAGGGTAGGGAGGGAGCTCACTGATAGTCCAGGAAAAGATAGTTTAATAAAAGTGGAGATGCTGTAGTCTCAGGAAAGAGTTAGGGAAAAAAACCATAGAGGAAACTCTTCCACAATTAGTGAGACATGGTGGAACTATGTGGAGGGCATGGGTGCCCATGGCTTGGGATCTTAGCTGCCAAGTCTATGCACCAGCGCTGGAAAGGGAGGTGAGATGAGACCGCAGTAGCCTGAGACACTGGTGGAAAAGTGGCAGGAAGAGCCTAGAGGGAATGACACTTGAAGCCCTGCAGGGGAAAGTACACCAGCCTAATTAGAGGAGAGAAAAAAAAGGGACTGGTATGGACACGATTCTCTCTCTCCACTCACCTTACAAAGGTGAGTGCAAACTGTTGAAATCTTTACTTAATGTATACTAAACTGATCTTTTGTTAAAAAAAAAAAGAAGAAGAAATTATCAATTCCCAACTTGACTCTCACTGGGATTAAACCTGACAATAGGTCTGATCTGATTTCATCATCATTTAAAAAATCATCTATTATTTTTCACTTTATGTTTCTGTGTGGGAGCAAACCGTTGAAATCTTTACTTAATGTATGCTAAACTGATCTTCTGTATATAAGGAGAAATGAAAATGAATCTTGATGTGAATGGAAGGGGAGAGGGAGTGGGAAAGGGGAGGGTTGCGGGTGGGAGGGACGTTATGGGGGGTAGCCATTGTAATCCATGAGCCGTACTTTGGAAATTTATATTCATTAAATAAAAGTTAAAAAAAATAAAATAAAAAAAAAACAAAGGTGAGCAAGACAAAGAGCAGGTGCCACTTTGGACATACGTAAAAGCTGTGCCAGCTCAGGGCTGCACCTGTGCTCAGCCAAGCAGAAAAACCTGACTCTGGTGGGGAGAAATAACAGGAGACTAAGACCGAGTGAATGTGTGGAGCTTATGAACCAGGACTGTGATTAAAAAAACAAAACAAAACTCAGAATGTATGGGAGAACTCACGGTGTGGCTGAGATGTGAGTAGTCTTGCTGGGAGACGCCACAAATTTGGGCAGCTTTGGCTACCTGGTGAGAGACATTGCCGGGGAAGCTGAGCTTACACTGAGGACTGCACAGATCCTTTGTGTGGTCCTTGGGACAGAGCAGACAAATATTATACCCACTGAGGCTAGTGCTCAGGCACTGATTGCCATCAAGGAGAAGAGCTCAGCTGAGCAGAATTACTTCCCTTCTGAATAAAAAGAAAAAGAAGATTTACCACACCAAACCTGGGTGTGTCACCTTTGGCACACTCTTAATCCTGAAGAACTGAACAGAGCTCTCTGGCCACACCCACCACAAGCCTCTAGAGATTCACCAAAAGCAGACAGTCCACTTAATCTACAGTTATAATATAACAAGAAAAACCACCACAGCGAGAAAAAAAAAAAAAGCAGAAACCAAAAAAAGAATATCTCCACAATGCCAAACAACAAATGCAGAAACTGAGGAAACAAGAACAAAGACGACATCATGACGCTCCCAAATGAACATGACACACCAATACAAGATTATGAAGATGATGAGATCGAAGAAATGCAAGATACAGATTTCAAAAAATTTATGATAAGAACATTTAGAAGTTATTAAAAACAAATGCATGAACTACAGATATCCATACAGGACAAGACAAAATAGACTTTAACACAAAGACTGTTAAACAAGATGAAGAAGGGCACCTACACAGTGATTAAGGGATCAATTCATCAGGAAAATGTAACTATAATAAACATATGCACCCAATTACAGGGTGCTTGGCTGTATAAATGCTAAGGCATATAAAGGAAGACATAGATTGCAATACAATAGTAATGGGGGACTTAAACACCTCACATTCAGCAACAGACAGATAAACCAGACAGAAATCAACAAAGAACCAACAGATCTAATAGACACCATAGACCAAATGGACCTAACATATATCAACAGAACTTTTCATTGTACAGTTGCAGAATGCACATTCTTCTCACCAGTGCATGGAAATTTCTGTAGGGTAGACCATATGCTAGGTCATAAAGAAAGTCTTAGCAAATTCAAAAAGATCTAGATCATACCATGCATCTTCTCTGACCACAATGGAATGAACCTGGAAATCAAAAATTCAAGAATCTGTAGAATATATGAAAACCCACTGAGACTGAACAATATGTTCCTGAATGAACACAGAAGAAATAAAAAAAATTTCTGGAACCAAACGAAGATGACAATACACTATATCAAAACTTATAGGATAGATCAAAAACAGTGTTAAGAGGGAAGTTTATAGCAATTGGTGCCTACATCAAGAAATTGGAAAGGAACCAAATAAATGAACTATCAAAACATCACAAGAACCTAGCAAAAAAAGCAGCAAACCAGAAACAAAAATTAATAGGTGGATAGAAATAATTAAAATTTGAGAAGAAATAAACAAAATTGAAACAAAAATGAAATTTCAGTAAAACCAAGAGCTGGTATTTTGAAAAAATAAACAAAATTGATACAGTATTGGGCCAACTAACCAATAAAACAGGGAGAAGACCCAAATCGATAAAATCAGAGATGAAAAAGGAAATGTAAAAATAGATACCAGAGAAATGAAAAGAATCATCAGGAATTACTACAAAGAACTGTCTGTATGCCAACAAATCAGGAAACCTAGAAGAAATGGACAGATTCCTGGACACATGCAACCGACCAAAATTGAGCTATGAAGACAGAACCTAAACAGACTAATAACCAAGTCAGACATTGAATCAGTAAAGAAGACCTTCCCAACAAAGAAAAACTCGGGATCGGACAGCATCACTGCTGAATTCTACCAAATATTTAATATTCAATATAGTCCTGCAGGTTTTAGCCAGAGCCATTAGGCAGGAAAATGACATTGAAGGGATACAAATTGGGAAGTAGGAAGTCAAACTATCACTATTTGCAGATGACATGATTATATGTGGGGATCCAAAAGAATCCATTAAAAGACTATTGGAACTCATAAAAGAGTTTGATAATGATATAAAGGATTATAAAAGGATATAAAATTAACACACAAGCAGTGGGTTTAAGCCCTGGCCTGAAGTGCCAGCATCCCATATGGGCGCCGGTTTGGGTCCCAGCTGCTCCACTTCCAATCCAGCTCACTGCTGTGGCCTGGGAAAGCAGTGGAAAATGGCCCAAGTCCTTGGGCCCCTGCACCTGTGTAAGAGACCTGGAGAAAGCTCTTGGCTCCTGGCTTCGGATGGGCGCAGCTCCTGCCATTGCAGCCATCTGGAGAGTGAACTAGCGGATGGAAGACCTCTCTCTCTCTGTCTCTACTTCTCTCTGTAGCTCTGTCTTACAAATATATAAAATAAATCTTTAAAAAAATAACACACAAAAATCAATAGCCTTTGTATACATAGAGAAGCCATGGCTAAGAAAGAACTTAGGTCATCCCCATTCACAGTAGCTACAAAAAATAAAATTAAATAACTCGGAATTAATTTAACCTAGGACATAAAAAATCTCTACAATGTACATTACAAAAGCAAAGAAATAAATAGAAGAAGACACAAAAAATTGGGGAGGGGAGAATGTTTCATGTTCATAGATTGGAAGAATCAATATCATAAAAATGCCCATACTATCAAAAACAATTTACAGATTCGATGTGATCCCAATCAAAATACCAAAGACATTCTTATTAAATCCAGAAAAAAAGTGATGTTGAAATTCATATGGAGGAGGTCGGCACTGTGGTGCAGCGGGTTAACACCCTGGCCTGAAAGTGCCAGCATCCCATATGGGCGCCGGTTCTAGTCCTGGTTGTTCCACTTCTGATCCAGCTCTCTGCTATGGCCTGGGAAAGCAGTAGAAGATGGCCCAAGTCCTTGGGCCTCTGCACCTGCGTGGGAGACCCGGAAGAAGCTCCTGGCTCCTGGCTTCAGATTTTGCAGCTCTGGTCCTTGCGGCCAATTGGCGAGTAAAGCATCAGATGGAAGAACTCTCTCTCTCTGCCTCTCCTCTCTCGGTGTAACTCTGACTTTCAAATAAATAAAATAAATATTAAAAAAAAGAAATTCATATGGAAATACAGGAGACCCCAAACAGCTAAAGCAATATTATATAACAAATATAAAGCCAGAAGCTTCACAATACCAGGTTTCAAGGCATACTACAGTGCAGTTATAATCAAAACAGCCTGTCACCAGTAAAAAAAATGTCACAATTTTCATTATCTTTTCAAATAAATGTCATATCCATTTGAACTCTCAATATCTGACTCTTCGGTGAACTCAAAAGGCTTCCATAGCCTTGGAAACTCATGACTGCTGCATAGGGAGATTACTGATGCCATAAACAGGAGTGTCAATTTGTAAAGTCAACAACAGGAGTCACGGTGCACTTACTCCTCATGTAGGATCTCTGTCCTTAATGTGCTGTACATTGAGACTTAATGCTATAATGAGTACTCAAACAGTATATTTCACTTTGTGTTTCTATGGGGGTGCAAACTGTTGAAATCTTTACTTAATGTATACTAAACTGATCTTCTGTTAAAAAAAAAAAAGAAGAAGAAATTATCAATTCCCAACTTGACTCTCACTGGGATTAAACCTGACAATAGGTCTGATCTGATTTCATCATCATTTAAAAAATCATCTATTATTTTTCACTTTATGTTTCTGTGTGGGAGCAAACTGTTGAAATCTTTACTTAATGTATGCTAAACTGATCTTCTGTATATAAAGAGAAATGAAAATGAATCTTGATGTGAATGGAAGGGGAGAGGGAGTGGGAAAGGGGAAGGATGTGGGTGGGAGAGACGATATGGGGGGGAAGCCATTGTAATCCATAAGCCGTACTTTGGAAATTTATATTCATTAAATAAAAGTTAAAAAAATATATATCTGACTCTTTACTGCTACTACCTTCCACACCACAACTGTTAACCCGAGTAATCATGATGCTACAAAATGCCATTTAGTACTAATAAACTACCAAATATAAAAAGGTTGTACATGTGTTTATCAAATATGTAGGCAAAACCATCCCAGAACCCAGTTTTTAGGAACTATTTCCTAATGTCTGTCTTAGTAACAATTACTATAATTTTTATGATACTGGGAGAAAATAGATGCTACATGCAAAGAGGATGGCTATGAGACATGTGGTCCTGTATTCAACCCTGAATTTATTTTTGATGGGGGGAACATTATCAAATAGAGATTTTGAATATGAGCTAGTGATTAGATAATAGTATTACATTAGTGTTAATTTATCATGGATAAGTAAAAGAATGTGCTTGGTCCTTGTTTTTAAGGAAAATACATACTGATGGGGCATCAGGTATGAAACTCCCTCCAAATTCAGATAAAATGATAATTATAGAAAATAATAACTACAGAGAAAGAGGGAAACAGTGTATGTATATGTTGTTAAGCTTAGGAAAACTGAGGGAAAGGCATGGTGTTCTTAATATTATTTTTGTTATTTTTCTATACAGTTTAGAATATTTAGAACAAAGAAATTGGAAATGAAAGTGACCAAACACGGACAACATTAAAGTTAGTTAACAAGAGATGATGAGGCATCCCAGGTGTGGGAAAAGGGGGATCTGTGTACAATTCTATATTTGGAAGAACAAGTTGACTGAGCAGTTACCAGAACCTGAAAGCCATGTACCTGCTACAGAAGATTAACCTAATGGAACTGTGGCCATGGTGAAAAGAATTCATCTCTTACCAACCTACAAATCAGAGATAAGTATGGTTATCTTCTTCTATCCTTCTACTACCTGCTAATTCAGATACTCTAAGGAGTTTATCATTGAAATTACTGTGAGAAAAAAAAAAAAAAAACCAGGGAAGGAGTAGAGGAGGCCATGAACGTCATCAGGCCATCATGTCGCATCTATGGAGAGAGACAAGGAAGGAAGATTTGGTAGGACAATTCTGGCTGTGCTGAAGTTCAAAGAAAACTTTGAAAAAAAAACATTGGAATGTCCTTAATCCAAAACCATCCACTGGATGAGTTCTAGGTCTTCTAGGAATGGGACCATGGTAGTTTCCCTGCTGGGATCAATGACAGCCTTGACAGGGATGTGCTGATGAATTTCAGATTGCACCATCTGAGGCTGTTATTTATTCTACCTACAGTTACAGTTCTGAGAGATGCATTTTCACGGTTGCCATACCCTCCACTGGCCAACCAGATGGGAGGTTGGGCGCAAAAGAGTCAGTTTGATATAGCTCATAAAATTCCAGTTTCCTGGAGAGTTTTAGAGAAAGTTGGAACTTGATGGATAAGGGTGGATCAGCAGAGTCCAATGGACAACCTCCAGCGCATGAGTCAGAAAAGACAAAAATTCTCAAGCAGTTGTAGAGACCTTGAAGACAATCTGGGTAGTTGCCCCTAGAGGTGGAGTTCCATCAGTTCAGGTACAACCAAGTCTTTGAAATTGAGGTTTGAAAAGAAAAGAAAGGAAATTGCCCAGTCCCTGGCAGTGATGAATTTTGATGGCGGGGGAGAATAAGCAAAGGACAGAGGACAAAGTTTCCAAGTGTGGTATGGCTGGAACCCAGTGGAATGGCTGCCTATGAGCATTTTTTTAAAACGACAGCTAAGATTTATGACACAAGGAACTCAAGTGAGGTCAGTTTACTTGAGTAAACAAGACTGCAGAGGAAAGAATTTTCCTTTCTCAGAGAACTGTAGAAGACAGTGATGGGAGCACCGCAGCATGTTCTAAACCTATTGGCAATCTGTTTTACCAAGGAGACTAGCCCGGAACACAGGCATCCTGAGACAATGAGAGGAAGTAGCCACGGTGAATTGTTAAGAGCCCAATCTCTTCCTGAGTGTAAGGGATAATGATAGCCTCCCATTTCTGCCAGTTCTAGGCCAATTTTGGAATGCTTGCCTGGACTGGGTACAATACATACTAGTGTTGTGCCCCTCAAAATTTCTCTAAAAGAAGTTTGATTGGGATCAATAAATTTGGATTCAAAATGTTTATGTCTTGTAGTGTGGTCGATTGAAAACAACAACCCTGTTGGTAGACTGACAGGCATTGTTTGGGACTTTTTCCATTTTTTCATATATGGAGACTGAAGGGGAAGGAAAATGAATACCAAATAAACTAGGAGGCAAAGTCAGGTGATTGTTTATTTATCTTACACCACTACCTCTTCTTTAAGAAAGTGAAAGGGATGACTAAGGAGGAAGAATGAAATGGTTAGAGGGGAAAAGTCTCAAGAAGACAAAGAGGAATACTAAGTGATTTTTCCAAGAATATAGAATCAAATGGCAAGAGATAAAATTTGAAAAGAGAAAAAAGCAAGCAAGCAAACAAACATCAGATTTTAGAGACTTTTCTAGGATAGATATTGTGAAAGAGCAATTCAGAACTATTTCCATAAATGATGCGGTATTTTAAGTATCCTCTGGTCTGTTTAGTCTTAATAGGTTAATAGTGATACAGTATCCCATTTGTGAGGTTTTTCTACTTGTTTTTTGGGGGAAAGGGTAGAGAGGTGAGGGCTTATTTTATAGCAGATTTATGATATTTCAATAATTAATACCATTTTAAAAATTAGTATTATTTTAGTAATTCTTTCATGAATAAAAAAGATTATCCACAGAATATTTTCTAAGATTTATTAACAGATGGGAGTTGCAAAATATTAAAGTAATTTAATGTCCCGACAAAAATACCTATTAAAATTTACAGCTTTCATGCTGTGTGAAGGCTGCTTTTGGAGGCTAGCTTATAATACTTGTATAACACACATGATTCTAATTATAATCATTATTTTGAGATTTGTTTCAAAAAATTCCTAACCATATTTTTTCCTGGCTGAGGACTTCACTTAATTCAGTTAAATGCACAGATGACTTTTCTAATTTTAAATTTTTTCTAATTCCTCTACTTTACATGTTATAAATTTATTATTATTATTATTATTCTCATCCATTTATTCTGCTTAGCAGAGAGTATAGTGCCTGACAAACAATATTCTTGTTGAATGAGTGAATGTGAGTGATCATGGAGGACACAGGATATGCTAGAATTAGTGGCTATAAGAAAATGAAGAATTTTAAATATTTTACACATTTGGATTGTAATTTATTTCCTTTATCAAAGATCTGTTTATTTATTTGAAAGGCAGAGTGACAATGAGCGAGAGGAAAGGAAAATCTCCAATCTACCAGTGAGTTCCTCAAGTGGTCACAACTTGAGGCTGGTCCAGGCCGAAGCCAGAAGCCCGGAGCCCCATCGGGTCTCCCACAAGGGTGGCAGGGCCCACGAACTTTGCCCCTCTGCTGCTTGCCGCATCCTCTGCTGCCTTGCCAGGCGCATTAGCAGGGAGCTGTATAGGAAGCGGAGCAGTGGGGACCTGAACTGCCAATCTGACATACGATGCTGGGGTTGCAGGCAGCAGCTTAGCCCACTATGCTACAATGCCAGTCCCTGATTATAGACTGAATCGTTTAAAAAATCTTTAAATCATTTATTGTATACAGTTTTTTTTTGTTGACATATAGTTCTGCTTTTACATGTAGATTCACAGTTACAAAGCATTGCAGCATTTATAAACCCAACAGTAGCAATGTTAACTGGAACATTTCAAATCCTTAAAAGTGAGACTGAAATGTTCAGAATCAAAAAGTTTCTCATTTAATATGTTAATTTTAAATAATCATATTTTAACTGTAACTATACCTTTATATTATGTAAAATACATCAAATAAGATAACTGGTATTTCTTAGGAAACAAGGTCATAGTAGTTTTCACCTGAAATGGTAAAATGTCTTTTTCTTCGGAATATTCAATCAGCCAGATTAATTTGATCAGTCTATTGGTCTAATATGTAAAACAAATAAACAAAAAACTCTTCAATTTTTTCCCCTTAACTTTCCTGATGAAATATTCATCAGCTGATTCAAATACTTGATATGTGCTGTCTGTTCTGTTAAAACCTCCATTTCTGATATTATCCAGTGTGAAATCATCATGGAATGCTTTTTTTAAAAAATTTTATTTATTTATTTATTTGAGAAGTAGAGCTACAGCAAGAGGAAGACACAGAGAGAAGAGTCTTCCCAAATGGTTGCAATGGCCAGAGGTGGGCTGATCTGAAGCCAGGAGCCAGGAGCTTCTTCTGGGGTGCAGGGGCCCACGTGCTTGGGCCATCTTCTACTGCTTTCTCAGACCTTAGCAGAGAGTTGGATTGGAAAAGGAGCACCTGGGACTAGAACCAGTGCCCATATGGGATGTCAGCACTGCAGGCAGAGGATTAACCTACTGTGCCACAGTGGAACGCTGGAGTGCACAACATTCTGCTCTTTTAGACTGCTACAGTGAGAAGAAACTATACATAGCAATCCATATTAATTTAGCAAACTATTATAACTTAAGCCATTATTTAATGTTGAACTCACTGCCACTGTCATTATAGAAATATCATCTATGAACAATCCTAAGCTTCATGGCCGTGCTGATATATACACCAACTATTTTAAACAGATATGGTATTTATCCTCTTTGATCTTTAAGACTGATGATATTGACCAACCAAAGCATCTAAAATATTGAATGCTATTGGCTTAGCAGAAGGGGGTATGTTGGTTTATAAGTAAATATAAATGGAAAAAGAAACTTCCTCAATAAGTTGGTATCTGCATTGTTATTGCAAATGAATTAACTTTCTGAAGAACTCAGAAACAGATAAAAATAAATCATTGAATCCACTTAAGAAAGGTCTTTGTGCTCACCTGTACATCCTTAATTTGAAGGAAACTAACCCTTATTTATCCTCTTATTTATACCAGAAATTACACTTAATTTTTCGGGTACTTCATGGAATCTTTGAATTCATTTTTGATGAGCAGTTCTACATAATTTACAACTCTAAGATGTTGTCCTGAGGTTATATCCATTGCTTAATACTAATAAAACACTCTCATTTTAAGCTTAGTTATAAAACATATATTAAACTGAGCATCTGGTCTTTGACTTGAACAAATAATTTTATGTAAAGCTAAGATTTAAAAAAAAATAGGATTATCTTCTTTTTTGAGTGGAGTACGTGAAAACTAGAATACTACAGACAAAGTTTTTTGAGTTCACCTTTGCTCCATCTGGTTAGCTTTAAACTGACAGGGATTACAAAGAAAGAGATGCTCATGATTTACAAATAGGATTAAATCTTCTAGACTTCAAGCTGTGAATATGAAGGGCAACCTGCCCAGCTTTCATGAGAATTTGACTTACAATTATTTACATGAGTATAAACATGGCAAAAATTAAAAAAGAATTTTGTTAATGAAAGTGAAAAAAAGCATTGGAAATATGTCATAATGTTTCCAATACCGCAAGTTCTTCTCAATTCTAGTTCTCAAGAAAACATACACTATTAGGTGTTATTATCAATAGAATTCTCTTGAGAGTAATAGGTTGGCTCTACACCTGTGGTTTAATGTCACAGTGCAAGAAAATGTACTTGTCACAGAATTTGGCCCATGGTAGGCAACCCATGTTAATTTTATTTTTACCTTAGATAAATTTGGTATGCTATTGTGTCTTTTACAAAGGGTATCCCATTATTTCTGTCTTTCTTGCTGTCACCACGAATGGTCATCTCCAGTATTATACACTATTTCCTTTACTGTCTTCTTGCTTTAAAAAGTTTTTATGTCTTCTTAATCCTTATCAAACACAGAAGGTACAGTTTTCCTCTAACCATGACATTCTCTTGGATTTAGATTTCTTTTCTGTGATTTGCAACTTTTTGGTCCTACTCTTCATCAAGCATTTCCTCATTAAACCTACAAAATAACTTTGGCCATTGGTGTTGAAATTGCTCTCGGAAGGCTAGCTGTGGTCTCCAGTGTAGGTTTTCCATTCTCATACTCCTGACTTTGAAGCCTTTGGACTCATGAATATTGTAGTGAGCCCTCTGCATGTTCTATGCTGTCTCAGTCTTTGTAGCAGCATGCTTCATGCTTTGGCTCTTCAATTGCTCCTTCTCCTTCTCCGTTGCCCCATATTCTACCATTTTTAGGGTAACCAACTATCCCCTGTTTCTTGGGGCTTGCCACAGGTTCAGCACTGAAAGTCCCTTGTCTGAGGAGACGACTCAGTCCTGGACAAAGTGTTGATCACCCTAAATCCGGCCCTTAAATGTTGCCTCTTCCCAGATTTCTGGCCTTAGCTGTGAACATCTTTGTTAGGAGGAATTTTTGCCTTCTGCAGAGACTTCAACCTTTTACAGTGTATCACTGATGATCATTCCTATGTTTCCAGTGTTAAGTTCTCCACCTAATCCCAAACAATATTTTGAGCAGAGGATATGGACTGTAGGTTGGGCTCATAAAGTTCTGTGTCCAAATCCAAGTTACACTAGCTACTAAGACTGAATCTTACATAATCAACATCTTTGTCATTCACAGTTAACTAAGTTGTGAATGGGAATAATGCCTAATTTAAGGGGTTGCTGAAAGAATTAATGCTGAAATTGGTAAAGTTCTCAGGGCAGTGCTGTTTTGACTTACTGATGGAATAAGCTTCAGTCAACTCAAATACTTGACCTTTGTAGTTTTGTTTAGTTTTCCATTCTTGGTACAATCCACTGGGAAATTACTGTGGAATTTTGAGTTAGAAAGTTTTGCCCTCTTGAGCTGTTAAATTAAGAACAAAGTACATATACTAATACATTTTGATTTAACAGAATGATTATTCTAATGAGCAATTAACAAATAATTTGCAACTGTTTTTATTGTTTTTGGTAATATAATCAATCTAATATATATTTTTTGACAGGCAGAGTGGACAGTGAGAGAGAGAGAGAGAGAGAGACAAAGAGAAAGGTCTTCCTTTGCCATTGGTTCACCCTCCAATGGCCGCTACAGCCGGCGCACTGTGCTGATCTAAAGCCAGGAGCCAGGTGCTTCTCCTGGTCTCCCATGCGGGTGCAGGGCCCAAGGACTTGGGCCATCCTTCACTGCACTCCCTGGCCACAGCAGAGAGCTGGCCTGGAAGAGGGGCAACCGGGACAGAATCCGGCACCCCAACTGGGACTAGAACCCGGTGTGCCGGTGCTGCAGGCGGAGGATTAACCTATTGAGCTGCGGTGCTGGCCCAATCTTGTATTTTTCAGCATTCATTCCATCCCAGCTCATCCGAAGGATATAAAAATACTCCAATCTGTAGAGAGGCTCATCGTGACAAAAATTTTCAATGGGGAGCAGGGTGGAGACAGGTCCAGGTAGTAAAGGCCCACCGGTGGTCCTGGCATTCAAGATTTTGAGAGGTCAGTATCTCTTCAACTCTTTT
Organism: Oryctolagus cuniculus; assembly: GCF_051225735.1. Taxonomy (NCBI): domain Eukaryota; kingdom Metazoa; phylum Chordata; class Mammalia; order Lagomorpha; family Leporidae; genus Oryctolagus; species Oryctolagus cuniculus. The sequence goes on along the minus strand of NC_142871.1, from coordinate 98,173,097 downwards.
CTACTCATGCCTTTGTTCTAAGAAGTGCAAAAGACTGTAACTCAGGAATATGTGCTTTAAAAACATATGCAAAATAAAATAACAATCCTCTTTTGTGTCCTCCTTATATTCTTAAATATTTCTTTATCCTCTTCTGTCCTTGTGCTTATTCAGTTATCTAATCCTCCACTAATTAAATCCAATCTGTTTCTGCTACGCTAGAAATTCTTTAAGGTTGGTGTCCAACAAAACTACCTGGAGGCTATTTTAAAGTACAACTAAGCTTTCTGATTTTTCAGGTTTGGAGTGGAGCCTGAAGAGCTACATTTCTAACAAAATCCCAGGGAATGTTGGTCCAGGGACTTTCAGAAAACTATTCTTGCATATCTCAGTGGCCTGATATTGTAAATTAATTTTAATCACAAGTTTTTGCTTTCCTTATGCTCTGATTTCTTCTGTTCCTATTTCTTCTCTTCCTCTTTAGCTTTTCGTACTTGGAATTCTGATTTTTTTCCCACATTCTTTTGACATGTTAAGTGAATGATATTGGGATTCCACGCATTCACATTGTTTTATCTAACATTTGTTTCCTAAATACAATTCATTACAAGAATCTAGCATATTATGTGAATTCCATATTATCTTTAGGTCTTGCCACCTTGGATGGGTGAAACCTGATTACTCAGTGAAGAACTTCAATGAAAGTGAATATTAAAGTTTAGTTATGTTTGAATTAACTGGAATTTAGCTTTATTCTGCTTATTGGGTTTGATTATTTATAAATATACTGTGAGTAAAAATTGCAAAAGGTATATAAAATAAAATTATAGAAGCCACTGAACATGACCATTCTTTTATTTTATAAACTAGAACATAAAGAAATTAAATGATATTCTCAAAGTTAAAATGGCAGTTCAAAAAAAAATTCACATTCAGAATTTCTTAGTTTACTATAATGCCCTCTCAGTTATGACTTTTCTTAACATTACAACAGTTCAACTTGTGGATTTGATTATTGTAGGTTATTGTTTATCAAGTGTTTATCAAGTCCCAGAGCTATGTATGGATTTACTTATTACCAGGATTCATTATGCCGTCATAAGATAGGGGCATCCAGATAGGTAAAATACTACATTAGATGACACAATAATACTATATAATGAAGCATTGTAATGTTCTCTGTTGTCCAGATGGCTCTTTGTTGGAACTTCAATGTTGATGGAAATTTTTTTTCTTTTCTCCTTGGGAACACAGCGTTGTTTAAAAAAATATATATTGCGGAGCTGAGCAGTGTGTGGAACGTGTATGATTGTCAAAGTGGGAAACACAGAACATTTTAACCTAATGAAAGCTGTCACTTCCCAGGGTGACCTGTGAGTACTCTTGCCAAGAGCCCTCCAAGAGGCCCACAGCTGCTTTTGTTTTGTCATTTCAGACGTGAAGTGCAGACCCTGAAACAGCTGCAGAGCCCCCACCTCCTGCTCTGCATACACTCACGAAAGGGGCTCTTAATCTCTGGGGTTGAGAAAAGTTTACTAAGGAAAGAAAGGGTGCCGTGGAATTATGGGGGTGAGCCTCAGGAACACAGAAGGTGGTGGCCAAGAAACCATGACTAAATCAAGGAAAGGGATTCGGATTCTTTTCGAGGCTATGCATGATTAGCAAAGGACATGTGGGTTACAGCTGTCCCTTAAAGAGGACCACATTTTGCATCTCCAAAGAAGAAAGACAGCTTTCCATCTAATGAACCTGGAGGACTCTCTTGGCAGGTTGTTTTGTTATAAACTAGATGTTTCTAGTTATATTTTATTTTTATTCTTTTCTAAAGCCAGTTCCATTCAGACTAGCAATTCTGAAAGTACTTCTAAAGTTTGCAATAGGAAATGAGATTTCTTGTCATTCTTTCTTCTTTCTTTTTTTCATTTTTACTTTATTAAGTGTGGTCTTTATTTATTCTCTGTGTTTTGCATTGATCTCAAGTAGATCTTCTGGCGGTGATAGCTGTCAGTCATTCTCTTTCCAAAGTAAACTAAGTGGTTATTGAACCAGAGGCAGATAAAACAGGACAAAGGCCAATACCAGAGACAAACAACAGCAGCAGAGGCAAGTGTTTTAGTTTTTAAAAAGTCAACCATACTGGAAATTTTTAGGGATGACTGACCCTAGAGAAGTCACAAACAGGTTCATCTCAGTGCAGACCAATTCTTGACTCCTCTGTAATGATGATATCATCAACGATGTGAATAATTTTTAATTTGTCATATCTAATTAAGGATTTGGGGACCTTGATTTTTTCCTGTGTTCTATATGACTTTTTTGTTGCCTGTAGGCATTTAGTGTGTTACATCTTATATATGTTATCTCTTGGGACATGAGGTAATGAAAGACAATCAGGTGTAAATGTTGTGGTTTGTGAAATGTTTACAATGCAACATATTGTATGTTCATGAGGTACTGCATAGGCTATCCAGGTATATTTAACACTGAGATGCTTGTAGTCAAATATCTATCAAAGACATTGGTTTGATAGGAAAATCACTTACTTTATTTCATTTTTTAAGCAAATGAAGTTAGAGATCTAAATGGTTTGCTGTAGTCTGTTATCCAAATGTTGCAAAAGAAAAAGAAATGTCAACAAAATTAAACTGGCTTTTGCAGAGAACCTTTATATTGTTTGTCATATTTTTGCCATGATTAACAAGAAGGTTTATAGGAACCATGTGAGTTTGTAGCCTATTATCTTAAAAAAAATTGGTCAGATATGGGATCCTTCTTTTTCTAAGACAGGCTATTTATAGTGAGTGCCAAAGCCTCCAAGGAAGATTGCTACTCCTTGTATTGTACCATTTCAGACACAAACTATAGACACTATAGCAACTGTGGATCCATCTTAAACTCTGCCTGGACCTCCTCCGTCCCTTTGGGGACTGCCCTTTTCCCATTCCAGGCTCCAGGCCCCAGGATTTCCTAATAAGTAACATTCTCTCAAACACATTGTGCTACCAAATTGGCAAGGACCCTTGGCCTAAAGTGCCCTTCATCTCTCCCCCCAACTCTGCTTTTTACGATCTATTTTATTTATTTGAAAGGCAGAGTTACAGAAAGAGATGGAATGACAGAGAGATAATCTTCCATCCACTGGTTTACTCCCAAAATGGCTACAATGGCCAGGCTGGGCCAGAATAAAGCCAGGCACCAGGAGCTTCTTACACTTGATCTTAGCCAAAAGGCCGAGAAGCGATTCCAGGAGCTTCTTTTGGGTCTCCCATGTGGGTACAGGAGCCCAAGCACTTGGGCCATCTTCTGCTGCTTTCTCAGGCGCATTAGCAGGGCTCTGGATGGAAAGTGGAGCAACTGGAACTTGAACCAGAGCCCTTATGAGATCCCGGTATCGCAGGTGGCGGCTTTACCCTTTTGCCCACAATGCTGGCCCCTTCCCATTTCTTCAGTGAGTTGAATTGCACTGATCTTTCAAAACACAGCTTCAATGATGCCTGCTCCAGAAAGCTTTCCTCGATATATCACCTTCCTCACTCCCTAATTTACAAAGTCTCTCTTGTGTCTTTGCAGAATATCTCATATCAAAATGATTGGTTTAATTTTCAACAAGTTTGAGAAAAGTAAATTTTACTGATTTCCCTACCATTTTGCTTCTACTGACTAGGAGCTGAACAGAAATGCTATCAGATGTTCAAGGTATATTTACAGAGTGATAGAGTATGCTAATGTGTGATGCCTTTAAAATAGACTCCAAAATGTGTATGAATGCAGTAGAGGTCAAGTTATTGCCCACATAACTGGGGTAGCATTTATGGTCACTGGGACCAGAAATTCTTCAAAGGATCAATCGGTAGTCAGGGCCGACAGGACCATGCCATCTTTGGAAGATGACATCGAAGGAATGTAGTCATGTCAGTTCCAATTGGCCAGGACAGGGAGAGGGCTAGGAGGAGCAATTCCAAGAGCAGAGGGCGCACTGCCCATGGCGAGCCTGGTGAGAGGGATACACTTCACTTTCGCTTATCTTCCACTGGCTGGGGCTCCATCACTGGGGAATGCAGGCCTCTTCACAGTTACAGCTCTACTACACAAATTTAGCAAAAATGGCAGTGGGACTTGTTTTCCTTCTGGTCAACCATTAGTTTTATTTCTGTAAAACCAAAAAATTCTGGTTTTTGATTTTGTACTTCATGTACATGTTTTAAAAAATAATACCTACCAAAAGTATCAGCCAAATCCATGCTCTTTTAAAAAGCTTATTGTTTAAATTTATGAGAATAAAATGTTCCCAACTACTTTAAAAAATAGCTGCTTTTGGCTTATTATGAAAGACTTTTCAAATGCTAAAATCATAACAAAAGATAGCTCAAAAGTATCTTTTATTTGCCTATGTCCCACCACATGTTTTCCTGTTCTGTTCTGAATTTTATTGTCCAAGTTGTGTTTATTTGTGCTTGTGTGCGTGGGGGTGGGGGGGCAAGAGTGAGAGTGAGAGAGAGAGAGGAATATATTCATTAACCTATTCATTTATTTCTCATAGGTACCGTGTGCCATGTTTAACATTAATAGTCTAAAGTAAGTGAGATATAGTATCTGTTATCAAAATTTGTATCTCAAATGTCATTTACATGACTAGACAATTATGAATCTGTATGTTACATACACTTCTGATTTCCAGTTATTTATTTTTAATCTATTTCTTAAGTTCTTTTCTTGTATCCATTTTTCTCCCAAAGTTGAATTTCAGTCCCCAAACCTATTCGTGTCTTATCCAAAAGAAACTTTTCGTTTAAACAATCTCTTCAAACCAGTGGTAGTGATTTGTGAGAGCTACTATTAGATCACAGACATTTTTATTTTTCTGCTCTTTGAGGAAGGGGAAAAGATTTATTTAATGAATGATTTTAGAGGTCAAAATGTTAGATAATTAGACAATCTAATACTCATTACATTTACATATGTATAAAGGATTTGCAAATAATTTTGAGAAATTCTACAATTTGCCATTTATCTATTTTAGTTAAATTTGAAAGGAATTACTTCATTTTAAAAATGTTTTTATTTACTTACTTGAGAAGCAGAGATAGAGAACATTCTTTCATCCTCTGGTTACTCCCCAAATGCCCTCAACTGCTAGGGCTGAGCCAAACCAAAATTGGGAGCTGTGAACTCAATCATGCTCTCCTACATTGGGTGACAAGAAACCAACTACTGGAACCTTCACCACATCCTCTTAGGGACTGCACCGACACAAAGCAGGAATTAGGAAGCTGAGCCCAGCAGTTGAACTCAGGTATTCTGATGTAGATGTGGGTGTCTTAACCAGCATCTTAACTGGTAGGCCAAACAGTCAGCCTGGAAGGAATTACTTTAAGAAATCTCGTGGGACCTGTGTAGCGTAGCAGGTAAGGCTGCTGCCTACAATGTCAGCATCACCTATGGGCACTGATTGGAGACCTGGCTGCTCTATTTCCTATCCAGCTCCCTGCTAATATGCTTGGAAAAGCAGCAGAAGATAGCCCAAGTGCTTGGGCTCCTGCCACCTTGCTTGGACTCCTGCCACCTATATGTGGGAGACCTGGATGAAGCTCCAGGCTCCCAGCTCCTGGCTCCTGGCTCCTGGCTTCAGCCTGGCCCAGCCCTGGCCATGGTGGCCAGCTGGATTGAACCATGGATAGAAGATTTCCATCTCTCTGTCTTTCTGTTTCTCTCTGTAGCTCTGACCTTCAAATAAATAAATAAAAATAAATTCCATTATTATTTAGCTTTTATTACATTCAGTATAATGTGTATATCACAAGATGAAAATTCTTTTAGAAAAAACTTTATATTTTTATATGCAAGTTTCATTAGATAGGTCTAGGTGAAAGTAAGCACTTATCTCGAGTAAGTTTTAGGAAAGAACCAGTGAGACATTTTTCTACAAATGAATTCACATAAAGTAAATTCAAGTGATATAACGTCAAAGAAATATTATATTACATGTTGACTAAATGCTTTATTTGGTTTTGCTTTGTCTTCTGATTGAAATTACAAGCTTCTTAAGGATCAATATTTAATTTCTTTCATCAATATTCCTCATTATAATTAACAATAATTGAATCATATTTTGATTATATTGTGTAATGTATAATGATAACAATTTTGCTTTTTATTTTCTTTTTATATTTCTGCTTTTGAAACTTGCTAATAATTGCAATTATTAACTTATTATATAATTATGTTGACTTTAAATTCAAAGTAGTCATTTTAAAGAGTAGAACAAATATGGATTTTCTTTACTTCTCTCAGAACATTTGCAGATAAATAATACTTTGTAAGTATAGCTATCTAAATACTAGTAAATCATTTGAATTATAACAACAAAGCAATGTACTTATAAAAGAAGTAAAACATTCTGAAAACTAGACTGATAGATAGAGTATAAAGAAGTGAGTCTTTGCAAGGGGGCTGTGAGTCATAAGTTCCAAACTTCATCAAAAACTTAAAAAACAAAACAGGAAAAGACAAAGAAAGAAAGCAGATGCACATTTGGGGTCCATCTATGGAAAGTATTGTTTTTTATGGCTTCAACAAAGGCAGTAGAATAATAAGATGATCGTTATATTTTAGTATGATTCACAGTGAAAGTGAGAAATTACAGAACTGTGTAAGCAAATACTTATTCATGTTTTTTTTGTTTTAAAGATTATTTATTGGCAAGTCAGAATTACAGAGAGATGGAGAGGCAGAGAGAGCGAGCTCGCTCTTCTATTTGGTGGTTCACTCCCCAAATAGCTACAATCCTGGGGCTGGGCCAAGCTGAACCCAGAAACCTGGAATTCAATTGGTGCCTCCCACATGGGTGCAGAGACCCTAGTATTTAGACCTTCTTCCATTGCTTTCCCTGGTGCATTAGCAGGGAGCTAGATCAGAAGTGGAGCAGCCATTAGTCAGGTGCTCATATTGGATGTTGTTGCAGGCTGCTGTTTAACTTACTGCACCACAGTGCTGGTTCCTAGTTCATTTTAAAACCATCCTTCTAGTCATAATTCAGTTCAGTAAGAAGCCTTTGAAAAGTTGCATTTTGCCTGGTTGAAAATCAACATACTAGCTATATGCATAAACTAGGTTTCAGAGTGTTGGTAAATTACAAGAAAAGTGCTAGCAAAGGTCCCAAAATTTAAATAGTCCATACGACTGGTAAATTATAGCTGTCTGAAGACCATGTAAGGAGTCTTGTTGCTGGTGTCCTTGCCTTGTCTCTGTGTCTTTCATCTATCTATCCATCTAATATCATCTACCTCAGCTTAATTGATTTACGATTTATATCATTGCAATTTGCCTATTTTAATTCAATAGTTGGCAGAATTTTGTTAATGGTATAGAAAAGTTTAACTACCACCCTGAAAAGTTTTCTTCTGTACCTCTGCAGTTGATTTCTTCCCTTGACCCTGGGCCACAGGAAACCAAATGATTCATTTTGTATCACTTTATTCTTTCTCTTCTAGAGTTTCATGTGAATAAAATTATATAGCATGTACTTTTTTGAAGTTGACTGCTTTGATTTAGCAAATAATCCTTGCTATTTGTATGTTAACAATTTGTTTTATTGCTCTATTATATGAATCTATCACAAATCATTTATTACCTTAGTGATGGATACTTGCCTTACCAATTTTTGGCTATATGATCAGTGCTAAAAAGAACATTTTTCTACATCGTTGTGAGTTGTTTTTATTTGTCTTGAATAAATCTATAGGATTGGGATGACTTGATCTTATTATAAGTGTATGTAGTTTTATAAGGTATTGCAATATTATTCTCAAAAAGTAATAGACCATTTTACATGCTTAATAATATATGAGGAGTCCAGTGGCTTCATATCCTAATACTGGATATGATCAGTCTTCTAAATTTCATCTACAGGGCCAGCGCCATGGCGCAGTAGGTTAGTCCTCCGCCTGCAGTGCTGGCATCCCATATGGGCACCGGTTCTAGTCCCGGCTGCTCCTCTTCCAATTCAGCTCTCTGCTGTGGCCAGGGGAAGGCAGTGGAGGATGGCCCAAGTGCTTGAGCCCCTGCATATGAAGGGGAGACCTGGAAGAAGCTCCTGGCTCCTGGCTTTGAATTGGTATAGCTCCAGCCATTGCAGTCATCTGGGGAGTGAACCAACGGAAGGAAGACCTTTCTCTCTGTCTCTCCCTCTCACTATCTGTAACTCTACCTCTCAAATAAAATCTTATAAAAAAAGACTAAATGCTAAAAAAATTAAATAAATAAATTTCATCTACTTTAATGGCAGTTTAATGGTACATCATTATAATTCCCTGATAGAAAATGCTGTTATTTGTTTTTTCATGTGCTTATTGTGTATATTCTTTTGTGTCATCTACAAAAATCTTCTAATCATTGTGTAATACTTAATTGTCCTCCTTCAATGATGTTTTAAATGCTCTTTATGTTTTGCCTATTCAATATGTTAGCTGTTGGCTTGTCATTATGGTGAGTTATACTCCTTCTATACCTAACTTGTTCAAAATTTTTATCATGAAGGGATGTTGTATTTATTGGATGTGTTTTCTACAACTGTTGAAATGATTAATTTTGTCCTTCATTCTGCTGATGTGGTATATCCCACATATTGATTTCCATACATTGAATCATCCTTGTATCCCTAAGATGAATTTCACTCGCATTTGGTGATAGTGAAAAATCTTTATTTTCTTTTTTGGTATGTGGAAAGGGTTTATTTCAATAAGTCAGCAGTCTTGGAGAAGAAGAGATCTCTGGATCCAAAATGTGTTCTTTCTACCCAACAAGCCAGCAAAAAAGATTTTTTAAGGTAAGGGGGCAGATGCAGGGGAGACTAGAAAAAACAAAACAATGAGTCTAGTCAATTGATAATTAGGTAGACTTGCAGGCTTGGCTCTGATAGTCTGAGAAATCCAGGGTTCCATTCAGGTAGAGCTTTCGTGGTAATGGTGCTCAGCATCCACTGGGTGGAGGCTTCTAGGACAGTTGGATCTCAGGTCTGCCATTTCAAGTCATTCCCTTACAGCAGGCTCCTGAAATTTCTATACAAACCTTTTCTAGGGGGGCAGCGCTGTGGCATAGATGGTAAAGCCACTGCCTGCAGTGCCTGTATCCCATCTGGATGCCAGTTCAAGTCCTGGCTGCTCCACTTCCAATCCAGCTCTCTGCTATGGCCTAGGAAAGCAGTGGAAGATGGCCCAACTCCTTGGGCCCCTGCACAGAGACCTGGGAGACACTCCTGGCTCCTGGCTTCAGATCAGCCCAGTTCCAGCTGTTGCCGCCATTTGAGGGAGTAAACCAGGGGATGGAAGATTCTCTCTCTCTGTCTCCGTCTCTCTGTAACTCTGTTTTTCTAATATATAAATAAATCTTTTTTTTAAAGAAAACCTATTTGGGGATAATTTTCTTAATGTGTTGTTGGATTTGATTTTACAGTATTTTTTGAGGAATTTTTTATCTATGGTCAGCAGCAACATTGACCAGTAATATTTTGTTGTTATTGTGTCCTTGTCTAGTTTTAGTGTTAAGGTAAGTTGAGTCTCATAGAAAGAATTTGGAATTAAATTTTTGGAAATAATTAAGAAGGATTGGTGTTAATTCTTTAAATGTTGGGTGAATTCAATAGTGAAGCCATGTGGTCCTAAGCTTTTCTATAATGGGAGATTTTAAAAAATAGATTCAATCCCATTAATTGTTCTTTGTCTGTTTATAGTTTCTTTCCTAATGATTCAGCCTTGGTAAGGTATATAGATCCAGGAATTTGTGAATTTCTTTTATGTCATTGAATTTCTTGCCATATAGTTGTTCACAATAATCTCTAACAATCCTTTATATTTTTTATGGTGTCAGTCCCAATGTCTCCCTTATGTTTATCAGTTCATCTTCTCTAAGAAATTGCTCTTCATTTCATTGATATTTTTTATAGTGGATAATGATCCTATCTGCACTGGTAGTGAATTTGGTGGTGTCCTTTGTTTTCCTGATGTTTACTTCTCATGCGGGATGCCCTTTGGAATTTCTTTTAAGGCTGGTCCAGTGGTGAATTCTGTTTTTCTTGTCTGGAAAATATTTTATTGCTCCTTCATTGGATATAGTATTCTTGGTTGGAAATTTTTTTCCTTTGAGACTTTGACTATATCATCTCACTCTCTTCTGACTTGTGGGGTTTCTGCTGAGAATTCTGATGTTCATCTCCTTGATTTTCCTTTACATGTAACTTGATACTTTTCTCTTACTGTCTATAGGATTCTCTCCTTTAACTTTTGCTAATGTGATCACAACAGGCCTTAGAAAAGACCTTTTTTTGTTTGAATCTGCTTGTGGTTCTTTGAGTTTCTTGTATCTGGATGTCCATATCTCTTTGAACACCTGGGAAATTTTCAACTATTATTCCATTTAGCAGGTTCTCAATGCCTTTTCCTTTTCTTTTCCTTTGGGAATGCATATAATATGAATATTTAGTCATTTAATGGTATTCTATATTTCACATAGATTTTCTTCATTCTTTTTCATTCTTTTCTCTTTATTTTTTGTCTGATTAGTTATTTCAAAATCCTTTTTTCTGGGGTCAGAAATTCTTTTCTCCACTTGGTCTATCCTGCTTTTAAAGCTGTAAATCATATATTTTACTTCAGTGATTGAAGACTTCATTTCTAAAATTTCTATTTTGTTCTTAATGAGTTCTAATCCTTTAGTAATATTTTCATTCATGTCACTCATTGATATCCTTATTTCCATAATGTGTCCACCTGTAATTTCTTGCATTTCATTGAGTTTCCTAACAGTCAGTATTTTAAGTCTGCCATTTCATAGATATCCTTCAGTTCAGGGTCTGATTCTGGAGGAGTAGGAAGTTGTTTTGGAGATGTCGTGCTACCTTGCCTCTTGATGTCTCCCATGTCCCCACGTTGATATGTGCTCATCTAGTGTATTTGACCCATCTTCCTTATGGGGTAGGTTTTCCTGTAAAAGAGTTTATGGTTTAGCTGGAATGCAGGTGGTCACTTGACTTTTGGCTTTGGCTTTGATTCTAGGTGAGCCCAGCAGTGTAGTCGGAGTGATTTGTTTTGTCTTAATCAATGTCAGCTGTGTCTATAAGGGACACAGTGGACTGTTTGTCTGCAGTTTGTGGGAATAGAAGTGTGGGTTTGAGATAAATAGGATTTTCCTTGGGTGTATATCTTTGGTCCACAGAGAGTGCAGTGTCATTCTCTCTGGTGAATGTGACAGCCAGGACTGTGTTCTTGGTGCTGAGGGGGACAAAGGTGCCTGTCCCTTTGCACTACTGGCAAGCCTTAGTGTTGCCCGAGCTTGTCATACCAATTGGTGTGGCTCTAGGACTGTGATACAGATAGGCCCTTCCTCAGGTCCTGCTAAGAGAGTCTGTCTGGTGTTGTGGCTTCTAATACCAACAGCACTTGTCCTGGGACTAGTGGATGTGAACTGAACCCTGTTCCAGTCCTAAGAGGTGATTACAAGGTATACAGGAAATTTTACTCTGGAAGGTATGAATAAGAGAGGTGGAATGCAAGTAGCTTCTTTCCTATGTCTACTGGGTAGATTCTGTCGGCACCAAGAAGTTTAGAATGAATTATTGCAGGGCATAGCAGGGTATTGCCCAGCTCTCCCAGGGTGGGCATAGATTTTTTTATGGACTGCTTCTGATGTCAACCCCTGAAAGCTAAGGTGAATCTCCCTTGCTCACCTAGAGTGCGTGAGTGTGGCTCTGGTGCTAATGCCTAAAAACTCCCACAGTTGCAGGTTGCAAGGGGACCTGTCCTTGGCCCCACATGTCACCCTAACTCTGATTATGATGCTGGTGGGAGAACAGAGGCATGATGAATGACTGTCAATTAAGGCACTCTGTAGGAGTGGGGGAGGGGAGAGGAGCAAATGGGTGTCCCTGCTCCAAATCCAGTAGTTGCTCAGCTCTCCAGGCTGAAGTAAGAGTCAGTGGGTAGCTGTGGAATTCCCTCTCAGCTAAACTTGTGAGTGGTGGAGCATGGTGATTTCTTCCTACCTTGGTGTGCTAAGATGGTGGCTCACAGCTGGCAACTGGCTGTGAAACATGGCTTGAGGCAGCAGTGTCTCTGTCTTCTCTCTTCTTGTCCCATGGAGTTTTGCTGTTTTTTTTTTTTTTCCAGTTCTTCACTGAAAATTTCCATCAGTCAGACGCCTGGAAATGTAGTCCACCCTTTGTTCTTTTCAAATCCCAGAGCAGCTTCTGTTAATGTGACTATACCCTATTCAGCCATCTTGGATTTCTGAGAGCAGGATTCTCATCACTGCATAATTTTCCAACATGCACTACTTCCCAGTTACATATAGCCCAATGCTTTTTTCTAAAGATTTCAATCTCTTTAGAATCTCATAACTTTTGATTTCAATGAAAACTTTTTTTTTATTTCATACTATTTATCAAATCCAAGGGTCAGTTTTCTTGGTACTAGTTTAATCTTTTGTAATTAAAACAAAATGAACCATGTTAAATTTTTGCCATATGCCTTGAAAGTGTGTCTCTTTCCAAGGAGGAGATACCTTTGTGACAGCTAGCATGCAAGTGGTGCTGTAATTTCAATGTATAGCTATTCATTAGAGGAGGACCAAGGAAAAGCTCTGTTAGACTCTACATTTCTTCATCAACGGTTGGGCAGTTTTCCTTGATTAATCCCAATTCATTTGAGTTTTTGTTTCCAAATAGTTGGAAAACAATCTCCCTTTTTTTCTGTAATATCTTATAATTATGGTCCTAGAAATTTTTAAATTTTATGTACACATGTAATACAAGCAATGCTTATATATGTTAAGACAGCTATTATGTCAACATAAAATGTGGCTACTGGGACCAGTGCTGTGGCATAGCATGTTAAGCTGCTGCCTGCAGCATCAACATCCCATATGGGTACCAGTTCAAGTCTCTGCTGCTCCACTTCTGATCTAGCTCCTTGCTATTATGCCTAGGAAAGCAGCCAAGGATGGCTCAAGTCCTTGGGCCTATACCACACATGTGGGAGACCTGGATGAAACTCCTGGCTCCTGGCTTCAGTCTGGCTCAGTCCTGGTTGTTGCAGCCATTTGGGGAGTGAACTAAATCTCTTTTCTCTCTCACTGTCTGTCTCTCCCTCTCGCTCTGTAACTGTGGCTTTCAAATAAGTCAATAAATATTTTTTTAATGTGGCTACTGTCTACTCACCACTCTTGTTCTACTAAAGCAAAAGCTTCCAGATTGCTATTATATCCTGGAACTAATTCCTTTTCACTTTTCTCACTGTATTATTTGAAATTTAATCATGAGGAAAGCTAATATTTTATCTTTTAAAAATCTTATAATGTATTACCGATTTTGACTTGCTAAGTGCTTCAGCTGTTTACATGTAATAACTGTTGAGGAGTGGTTTGAATTAATGTTGAATGATAGGAAAAATGCCAGTTACTATATGCCTTTTGTCAAAGATCAAGAACTATAGTTCTTAATGTGTGTTAAGAAATTTAATTTGTTCAAATAAATGATTGGTATATTCTTTCATGATGTCCCTCAGTTTAATTTTAATAAAAATATCATTTTTTAACTTTTATTTAATGAATATAAATTTCCAAAGTACAGAATATGGATTACAATGGCTCCCCCCCCATAACTTCCCTCCCACCCGCAACCCTCCCCTTTCCTGCTCCCTCTTCCCTTCCATTCACATCAAGAATCATTTTCAATTCTCTTTATATTAAGAAGATCAGTTTAGCATATATTAAGTAAAGATTTCAACAGTTTGCACCCCCATAGAAACACAAAGTGAAATATACTGTTTAAGTACTAGTTATAGCACACTAAGGACAGAGATCCTACATGACGAGTAAGTGCACAGTGACTCCTGTTGTTGACTTTACAAATTGACACTCCTGTTTATGGCATCAGTAATCACCCTAGGCTCTTGTCATGAGCTGCCAAGGCTATGGAAGCCCCTTGAGTTCACCGACTCTTATCTTGTTTAGACAAGGTCATAGTCAGAGTGGAAGTTCTCTCCTCCCTTCAGAGAAAGGTACCTCCTTCTTATATGATCTGTTCTTTCCACTGGGATCTCACTCATGGAGATCTTTCATTTAGGTCATTTTTTTTTTTTTTTTTTTTGCCAGAGTGTCTTGGCTTTCCATGCCTGAAATACTCTCATGGGCTTTTCAGCCGGATCCGCATGCCTATAGGGCTGATTCTGAGGCCAGAGTGCTGTTTAGGACATCCGCCATTCTATGAGTCTGCTGTGTATCTTGCTTCCCCTGTTGGATCTTTCTCTCCCTATTTTATTCTATCAGCTAGTATTTGCAGACACTATTCTTGTTTATGTAATCCCTTTGGCTCTTAGTCCTATCATTATGATCAATTGTGCACAGAAATTGATCACTTGGACTAGTGAGATGGCATTGGTACATGCCACCTTGATGGGATTGAATTGGAATCCCCAGGTATGTTTCTAACTCTACCATTTGGGACAGGTCAGCTTGAGCATGTCCCAAATTGCACATCTCTTCCCTCTCTTATTCCCACTCTTATATTTAACAGCAATCACTTTTCAGTTTCAGTACTTTTCATGATTTTAAAAATGAAAGTTTTAATAGACGCTTTCTAATAAAATAGCTTTGATTTATTACCTATTGAATAAATATGTACTTTCTTTATCTGTATGTGGCACTTTCATAATATGATCTATATAATATGCTGGTACTTATATATTGGTAAAATGGTGAACTGTTTTGAAAACAATATAGAAAATAAAACATTTGATTTAAATGTGGCAGTAATGGAATGCTAGGCTATTTTTTGTGAGCTTATTGGAGGGGAATTCACTCATTTGATAATTATTTCCATTGATTAACATTTAAACTACCGGGAAATATTATCTGAGTTCAAGCTAGTTTAAAATGGTACCACAACTAAGTTTAGCATCAGAAAAACATACTCAAGAGCATGGCTCTATTTAAGTAAGAAAATTATTTTACTTGGAAAAAGGAGAAAATTTCCTAGAAGCTAGTAAAAACATTTCAGAAATTTCTTTAATTCAGCTCCCAAATTTTGGTATTTAGGCATTTTTAAAAATAGCTTATTTTAGAATAATCACAAACAGTTTGTTATTATCATTAAGCTTCTAGAGTAAAAGATGAGGAATCTGGTATGGCAATGATTAGGATATAGTGAAAGTTTTCTTTTAATTAATTCTGCAAGGCATTTATTAGTGATATTATAGAAGTCTGCAGAATCTGTTACCCCAGCTAGCTGCTATGCTAGCATTGGTGACTGGCACTAATTGATGGATATGGACTAAATGCTACACTATGGGCACCATAGACCCAGCTCTTTGAAAAGCAAATGAGATGGCACATTTTAAATCTGTTTTGTTCTCTATGTGAAAATGGGACCGACTCACCATCTGTGGGGCATGTGTTCTGAGTTTTTGCTGACAGGGGGAATGAATTAAGAATGATTCAGTCATATCTCTTGCCAAGATCCCACTTATATACAGCAAGTTGGCAAGGGTTAGGGGCTGCTGGCTACATAGATGGATCAGAGAAAAATGAACTGAATTTCTTGGGTGAAATTTTCCCCAGTCTGGTGTTATAGCCAGTCAGAGTATTTATAAATATAATATCTGCTCTGAATAGTGCAGGCAGAGGGGGAAACTTCAGGGATGCCCATATAGGTATGCCATGCCTGCAGCCATATTTAGTCCATCTGGCATAACTTCTGAGTGGAAAGATACAACGTAGGAGATCTCAGTACTAAAATATTTCAAGTCTGTGGAGCTATTCAAGATAGCTTTATGAAAACACACATGTTTTTGAAAGAGAATGGCAACATTTAAAAAGCTATTCAAGAAAAACACCTGAAGATAATTGACAGGAAAATACAGGTAATATACACATGAGCAGACAGAAATGGTATATTCACACATTAAATATTCAGCTGAAAAATGACAGCTAGGTATCAAAATTGTTTCACTTGCCACAACTCTGCCAGAAATAACCTTTCAGTAACAGGTTTTATTAACTGCTTTTAGTCAATGTGTAAAACAAATAAGATCAATGCACACTTTGGAAACTATTTCAGACAGAATATTTATTTAAAATAAACTCCTAAGTTGTGAAAATAGACTTCAGAGAGGAACACTGATCCTTCTGCTGTCAGACAAGCTTTTGATCCACAGAGGTTGTGTGAAAGACACCCTTCTCCCCGCTGTTAGCGATGGCCTGCTGAATGACAGTGAGTTCTTACTAGCGCTGTCACATAGCAAAGGCTCCTAGGAAATCATCTGGATAGCCTAGAGAGGGCGGGCTGCTGAGTCAAGTTTGGAGTCACTGAAAAAAATATTTTGGATTTGAAACATTATTTTCTTTGACTTGGGCATTCTCCAAGTGATTTGAGTTAGCACTTAAGTCTGTCTTTAAGTATGTGAATAGTAAACCTCAAAAATGATTACCAAGGGTCATGTTTAAGAAGAAATTAGTACATCTTAGTGACTTGTATTAATTTTACTCAAATGCAATAGAATAATTTCAGCTTTTAAATAGTTTACCCATGACCTGAAAGTTTGATTTATTCCCTATCAGATTTATTTTAGAGAGTTGGTTTATTTGTCTTCATAGGGCTTAACGCCATTATAGAAGGACTTTCTAGTTTGGGTTGAAATCCATTCAGAGTATTTTTCTTCTTTCATAATGTACATATTCATGAAGTTTCAGAAGACCTATGCATGTACATTGATCTAAAATATTTTTTCATCAAAATTAACTTGGCTTTTAATTTCATTCTCAATTGACTTTTTGAAGTACCATTTAAAATTTAGTTTCCTATTTAAAATTAAATTTTTGGTATTAAAATTATTTATTTATTTTGGTATTTTTATTAGTTATTTTCATTTTATTTGATAGGTAGAAAGATAGAGACAAACAGAAATCATCCATTCACTGGTCTACTCCCCTCCAAGAGTTGTACCTGACCGGGCTGAAGCTATGAGCCTGTAACTCCATCTGACTCTCCCGTATGGGAGTCAGGGTCAGGCTCTACCTGAGCCATCATCACTGACTCCCAGGATGGACATTAGCGGAATGCTAGAATCAGAAGTGGAGCCAGGACTTGAACCCATTTATTCCAATATGAGATGTGGGCATCCCAAGCAGCATCTTTACCAAACTCTGCCTCAAATTAATTTTTTTAATTGACAAAAGTCATATATATTTGTCATGAATGACATGATGTAAACATTGTGGAATGGTGCACTGGGCTAATTAACAGATACATACTTATCATTTTTGTGTGTTTGTGTGATGAGAATACAATTTACTCCTTGAGCAATTTTCAAAGCACAATCACGATTAACTATAGTCATTCTGTTGTACAACAGATCCCTTATACTGATTCCTCCTGAAACTTGATATTCTTTAGCAACATGTCCCCAACTCACCTTTGTTCTTAGCTCTTGATAACCATCACTCTACCTTGGGCTTCCATGAGTTTAACTTTTTAGATTGCACATGTAAGTACAATTGTGTACTATTTATCTTTTTGTGCTTGGCTTATTTCACATGATATGATGTCATATAGATTCTTCCATGTTGACTCAAATAATAGGATTCAACTCTTTTATACTTGAATAGTATTCCATTGTGAATATTTTTTGTACATTTTGTTTATTCATATATCTGTTGGTTAGTATTTAGGTTGTTTTTATATTTTTGATATTGTGAATAATGTAGTAATGCATACAGAAGTATATACATCTCTTCAGCTGAATGATTTCATTTCCTTTGTTTATATATCCGATAACAAAATTGCCAAATCAAATGATAGTCTCATTTTAAATTTTTGATCAATATCCACACTATTTTTCAGAATATATGTACTAATTCCAATTACAACCATCAATGTATAATGATATCCTCTTCTCTATAACACTTGTTATCACTGAGACAGAAATAACATAATTTAGAACCTAACATTATATCTATGTGTCTAGCACTTAGTAAAATCTAACTAGGTAGATGACAAAACAAGTATTAAGTCAAAGCAAAATATTTTATAAATTGAAAATGACCAACAGGGAATTCATACAATGCTGTTATCAGACACATATTTTAAAATGACTATAATTAATACTTTCAAGGAATTAAAAAAAACTTGATTAAGAATATGACAGAAAAGGTGAAATAATTAAGAAATATCCAATGCCAACATCCTTTGATTTTGTCTGCCCCAAAATTCAAAATAAAAAAGAATCTAAGAAAAAAATACTCAAGGTAAAATCTATAATTGAAAATAATAATAATAATAATAATGATAATAATAATGTCAATAGATTAATCACCTGCAAATTAAACACTGTTGAAAAGATAATATACAACCAGAAAATAGGTTATAGGAAAATAGCCATATTCAAGTTTAGATGACAAATAAGCAAAATGAAAACATAGATACTTTGGTGTGGTGGACTAAGCCTGAGCCTGCAGCAATGGCACCCCAAATGAATGCTAGTTCAAATCTTTCCTGTGCTACTTCCAGTCTAGCTCCCTGATAATGCTGCTGGGAAAGCAGCTGAATATGGCCCAAGTCTTTGGCCCCTGTAGCCACTTGGGAGATCCAGAGAAAACTCTTGGCTCCTGGCTTTGGCCTTGCCCAGCCCTGATTGTTGTAGCCATCTGGGCAGTGAATCAGCAGATGGAAAGTCTCTCCCTATATCTCACCTTCTCTTTCTCTGTAACTCTACCTTTAAAGTAGTAAATAAAAAATTAAATAAATCTTTAAATATTTAAAATGATTAGAGAAATTTTCAAAAGTGACCAAGATATTAACTAGATTTACAATAGAAAAGCAATTGAGAACCAAACAGAAAATTTTAAAAGCATAGACAATATATTACCTTAAAATTAGTCATTTAACAATATGGCTAAATTTTTATCTGAAATTATGGGAGCAAGAAGACCATGGGCTTTTACATCTTTGAGGTGTTGATTAAATGTTAATTAACTTATCTTTTTCATAAAATTAACCAGATGACCCTCTCCACATGAGAGTAAAGCTGGTTTTGGCTTTGCTCAGCCCTTGTTTTTGTGGCCATTTGGGGGTGAAACAGTAGATGGAAAATCTCCTCTCTCTGTAACTCTGCATTTCAAACAAATAAATCTTTTTAAAAAGTGAATGCTTAGCAAGCACTTTTCTGTATAAGTCAAAATGGAGACAATTTTTTACCAGTAGAACTGCATTAAAGGATCTTATAATTACTATCTCTCAGACAGCAGATGTGTAACACTTTCTTGAAAACACAAGAGAAAACTTTTTCATAGCTATTTGTAGCTGTATTAAAAACTTCTGTTTAAATTTTGATATTCTTCGAAAAGCACTTTTGAACCATTAGTGTTAGAATTTTGGAAGAAAAATTTATAAAAAATGCTTCTTCAGTAATTTTCTTGAAAATGTAAAGGACAAAATGTGTGTAGAAACACAGAATTTGATGATTTTGAGCTAAAAATTATTGATTTGAGGAGGATAATATACAAGATGAGCCTTGATAATTGTGTAGTGTGTAAAATAAAAACAGAGAAAAGAAAAACTCATAATGATAGAATCATGTCAAAGAGACACAGAAACCAGCTGAAAAAGCTCATCATTGCTGATGCAAGAGCAATTTGAGTTATAAAATAAATAAAATAAGAATTCATTTATAACTCTAACATGTGTATCATGATGATTGGATAAATAAATAATATTATAAAACAGAAATCTTTGCCATAGAAGAATTTCAAATCATTTATGTAGATAATCCATCCTCTCAGAGGAGGAGCATAACTCTCCACTCCTTAAGTGTGAGCTGTGCATAGTGACTTTCTTCCACAAGCACTTCCTAAGAGTAACATGACAGTGGAAAAACCTAAGAAATTCATCAAGTGATCTAAGTCACCATCAACATTAGTAATCATCTTGATTTTATGTACCTTTGACATGAGGTTATGAAAATGACACTTGAACTTTGTGGTATTCCTCTGCAAAATAAAAAATACAGTCTAGTCATGAGAGAAACTCAGACAAATGCTAACAAGGAGATAACGTACAAAGTACCTGATATTTTCCTCAAGTGTTAAGGTCATCAAAAACACAGAAAGATTGAGAAACTGTCAGTCAAGAGGAACCAAATGAGAAATAGCAGTTAAATGTCATGTGGTATACTGGCTGAGTTTCTGGATCAGAAAAATGAATTTAGGTAAAAAACTAAGAAAATCCATCAACTTTAGTTAATAATTTATCAATATTGATTAATTATGATAAATATAGCATACTAACAGATATTAATAATAGAAGAAATTGAGTGTTAAGTATATTGAGACATTATTATCTTCACAGTTTTCTGTATTCTTTTTAAATTTTTTTATTTATATAGGGTGAACAAATTTCATGAATTTCATATATACATATTTAGGATCTTAGCATAAAATACAACATCCTTTCATGATAAAAACCTTAAGCAAATCTGTTTTAAAATAAACAATTCATTTTAAAATGTGATTTGAAAGTGTCAAGCTGTAAAAATGTGAAAAAGTTTTAAAAACAATATAATAAAAAGTATAAACAAATATATAGTAACACTCATGTATTTTTCCTTTCAATTTTTACAATGACCTACTTTCAGTTGATTTTATAATAATATGTTTAACCATTCACAAAGTAAAGAATTCAACAAATAGTCAATATTGTGCATGCAAAATATATTTTTTGTACTCTACTATTAACCACAGAAAAGGGAAAACATGTGATATTTGTCTTTTTGGGACTGGTTTACAGTTGCTTCAATTTTGTTTCAAAAGACAGGATTTCATTCTTTTTTATGGCTTAGTAGGATTCCATAGTGCTTATTTATATTTTCTTGATCCATTCATGGTTTATTAACATCTGAATTTAATCCATATTTCAGCTATCATGAATTAAGCTGCAATAAACATGGGGGTACAGATTACTCTTTTATATGCTGATTTCATTTTGTTTGGGTAAATTCCCAAGAGTGAAGAGGCTGGGACATATGGCGGATTTATGTTCAGATTTCAGAAGAATCTCCATACTGTCTTCCACAATGACTATACTGTTTACATTGTCACCAACAGTGTATTAGGGTGTCTTTTCCCCAACATCTTCACCAGCATTTACTGTTTGTTCATTCTGTATAATAGCCAATTTAACAGGGGTGAGGTGAAACCTCATTTTGGTTTTATTTGCATTTCCTTGATGGCTAGAGGTCCTGAGCATTTTTTCATGTATCTGTCAGCAATTTGAATTTCATTTTTTGAAAAATGCCAGGTCAAGTTCTTTCTCTATTTCTTAGCTGGGGTGTTTGTTTTCTAGTTGCTGAGTTTCTTGAGGTCTTTATAGATTCTGTATATTAGTCCTTTATCAGTTGCATATTTTGCAAATATTTTTGCCATTCAGTTGGTTGCCTCTTCACTTTGCTTAGTGTTTCCTTTGCAGTGCAGAAGCTTCTTAGCTTGATGTAATCCCGCTTGTCAATTTTATTTCTGTGAGGATTGATTTAGCTCCTTTGTCGAACATTAGCTGGTTGTAAGTGCATAGATTGATTTTTGGAGTTTCTATTCTGTTCTATCAGTCTACATATATATTTTTGTGCCAGTACCAGGTTGTTTCAATTATAACTGCCCTGTAGTAAGTCTTTTTTTTTTTTTTTTTTTTTTTTTTTTTGACAGGCAGAGTGGACAGTGAGAGAGAGAGACAGAGAGAAAGGTCTTCCTTTTTGCCGTTGGTTCACCCTCCAATGGCCGCCGCGGTCGGCGCGCTGCGGCCGGCGCACCGCGCTGATCCGATGGCAGGAGCCAGGAGCCAGGTGCTTTTCCTGGTCTCCCATGGGGTGCAGGGCCCAAGCACCTGGGCCATCCTCCACTGCACTCCCTGGCCACAGCAGAGAGCTGGCCTGGAAGAGGGGCAACCGGGACAGAATCCGGCGCCCCGACCGGGACTAGAACCCGGTGTGCCGGCGCCGCTAGGCGGAGGATTAGCCTAGTGAGCCGCGGCGCCGGCTGTAGTAAGTCTTAAAGTCTGGTATTATGATGCCTTTGTCTTTGTTTTTCTTGTTTAAGATTTATTTATTTAGCTATTCTGTGTCCTTGTATTTCTATATGAATTTTATGCATCGCTTTTTCTATATCTGAGAAGAATGTCCTTGGTATTTTGATTGGGATCACAATGAATCTGTAAATTGCTTCAAATAGTATGGGCATTTTGATGATACTAATTCTTCCAATCCACAAACATCTGAAGATTTCTTCTTCCATTTCTTTTCTTTTAATGTTTTGTAATCTTCATGGTAGAGATTTTTCATCTCTTTGGTTAAATTTATTCCAAGTTATTTAATGCTTTTAGTAGCTATTGTGAAAGGAACTGATCTTACAGGTTCTTTCTCAATCATGGCATTGTCTGTGTATACAAAGGGTATTTATTTTTGTGTGTTGATTTTGTATCCTGCAACTTTATCACATTCTCTTATGAGTTCCAATAGTCTCTTAGTGGATTTTTTTTTTGGTTTCCTTATATATAAGCTCATTTCATCTGCAAATAGGGATAATTTGACTTTTCTTTTTTCCAATTTGTATCCCTTTCTTTTCTTTTTCTTGCCTAATGCCCCTGGTTAAAAATTCTGGAAGTATATTCAATAACAACAGTGAAAGTTGGCATCCTTGTCTGGTTCTGGATCTTACTGGAAATGCTTCCAGCTTTTCCCCACTTAATATGATGCTGTCTGTGGGTTTGTCATATATTATCTTCATTGTTTTGAGGGATGGTCCTGCTATACCCAATTTGCTTAAGGTCTTTATCATGAAAGGATGTTCTTAATCAAATCTAATAACACATCAGAAAAATCATTTCCCTGGACCAAGTAGAATTTATCCTAAGTATACAGAGATGGTTCAACATATGTAAACTGATAAATATGATGTATCACATTAACAAATTGAGTGATAAAAACTATACAATTATTTCAATAGATGCAGAAAAGCATTTGATAAAATACAATATCCTTTCATGATAGAAACTTTAAGCAAATTTTCAAAATAAGTAATTTATTTTTAAAATGTGATCGGAAAGTATCAAGTTGTAAAAATGTGAAAAAGTTTTAAAAACAATATAATAAAAAGCATAAACAAATATATAGTAACACTCATGTATAATAATAAAGTTATGTATAAATAAGTCTAAAAAGCTTTAAAAATATTTTTATAAAACTTTTAAGGCAAATCCAGTAGAGATAATAATGGACCCAAATATATATTCTGTAAACTTATGAAGTTAGCAATTTTCTGTCATTTCAAAAAAATGTAATCCTCTTCCTATCTATTTATTTTGGTGGAATATTCAAAATCAAGTCCAAGATATCATGTCATTCTTAAATTCTTACATTTTTCTCTACCTCTAATATATGAGGGATTAAAAACACATAACCATGATATCAATACTTCACTCAATATTATTAGTAACAGTTGTTTAATAAAAGCTACAACCCTGTTGTTTCTTTATCTGAAAATTAATTTTAAATTTTAAAAATAATTTTTATCTGTTGAAAGAAAGAGTAAGAGACAGACAGACAGCAGACAGAGAGATGTTTCACCCTCTTTATCCCTCTCCAAATGCCTACAGCAGCCAGGGCTGTGTCAGGCTGAAACCAGGAGCCCAGCCGTCTCCTGGAGTGCGCAGTAGCAGGAAGCCAGGGTAGTGAGCAGAGCCAGGACTTGAATGCGGGCACTATGACATTGGATGTGGGCATCCCAAGCGGATCTGAACTGCTGCACCAAGTGCCCATCACTGAAAAATTAATTCTTAGAGTTGGTTTGTTGGAATTAGTTTTTCATGCAAGATCAAAGTATTGCAATTGGTAAACATGTCTTAAGATTCTTTGAATCTATGATTGTTCATTCTTTCTCAATGTTTCTTTTTTGTTAAAAAAGGCTATTCTCAGAAGAGAATTTCTAAAATATAAAATTCTAAATAATAAAAATTATTATAATTTGATTTTTTTATTATATAAAAATGGTACATCTCACAATGACATTTAGCTCTGATGAAACAGAGTAAAAAGTTCTTTAGTTTCTCTGTTTCCTAATTTCCTCTTCTGAACAAGTAGATTTGATAAGAATGTCTAAAGATCTTTCTTATTTTTTAAAAAGATATTATTTATTTATTTGAGAGGTAGAGCCACATACAGTGAGATAGAGAGACAGAAAGAAGGGTCTTCCTCTGTTGGGTCACTCCCCAATTGCTGCAATGGCTGGAGCTGCGCTGATCTGAAGCCAGGAGTCAGAGCTTCTTACTGGTCTCCCACATGGGTGCAGGGGCCCAAGCGCCTGGGCCGTCTTGTACTGCTTTCCCAGAGCATAGCAAAGAGCTGGATTGGAAGAGGAGCAGCTGGGACTAGAACCAGAGCCCATTTGGGATGCTGGTGCCACAGGCAGAGGATTAACCCACTGTGCCACGGCATTGGCCCCAGATCTTTTTTATTCTTAACATCTATGTATTTCACAAATGTAAAGATCCTGCAAACACTAAGCTTCCAGAAACAGATCTAAGTAACTTCTTTGACTTTCTTGAAATAAACTTAGAATTGCTTTGAGGAAATCCTATATCACAATGTTAGAGTGTAATAAATACTTTACTAATGATTTTGTGGGAGCTGTAGAGTATAGCATCATTGATTTAAGGCAAACCTTAGACATTCTTATTTATTTCTTCTCCTAGTTCTTTGAGCTTCTGGTTGCTTTCTCTCATTTCATTTAGACTTCTCTGCTTCCTGGAATTTTTATCAAATTTCTCTATTTCTTTATATTTTCTAAAGCAGATAAGTCTCTTTCTTTCTTTGTTATCTTTGCATTCTCACACACACCACACTGGTAATCAAGAATCTATTTCCTTAGAAGCCTAGTAGGAAAGAGGTAGGTTTTCTTCCTAATCAGTAAACATTATGCATATACTTGTTGAATTCACAGCACCATGAAGCACTTATGTACCAAGAATTAGGCTATATACTGAGAATAATAACTAATAATGATGCCTGCTTCCTTTTGCTTATAGTCATTATATGATTTAGTAGGAAGACACATAACGTATGGCATGAAAGTCAGTGTGGTGTGATTTAAAAAGATAAGTATTTGTGATTTAATCCACTTTTGCAGCCTTTAGATCTCCATAGAACAATTGCATACTCCCTTAGGGTTTCTGGGTGACAGGAAGCTGTAGTGGAGCCAGGCCTCTCCTGCCAGGATTCCATCAGGAGTTACTTGTTGGCTCAGTGTCCCAGTCTGTGCTCAGAGCCAGGACGAGAAAGCTTTGCCACAGGAAATGAGATAATGCATCTATAAACTCATTTATCTTCTTGGGGAAAATACATTACCCTAGGATGTGCATTTATGACCTAGACATTTTAACAGACATATAGCAGTTACACTTGGTTTTTGTTCTTCAGGATTATTGATGAAAAATCAATATTATATCATTATTAAGACTGTTAAGTATACCTCTGTGTGAAACAAAAGAAATTTTTCCCATTTTCTAGGAAAACATTTCAAAGTGACATTTCTCCCCCCTTCAGATAAGACAGCAAGATGGTAAGAGAGATGGCTAAGGCATCATAGAGTTACAAGACCTGTATTTTGTGATTTAAATGCCACATGACCTTGGGCAAATCCTGTAGCCTGTTTACATATCTATTAAATTGGAAAAAGGGATTTCCCTAATTCACAAGAGTTTTGAGAAGATTAAATTGGATAATATGAATAAAAACCCTTTCAAAATTATAAAGCACAAGCAAACAGAGATGTGGTCTATTAGTCTACTGGAAGCATTAAATCTATTGTCCTCTCCTATAGGTTTTATACAAAACAAACACAAAATACTTGAGATAGAAAAGAAGTAGTGATGCCACCAGGTGCACTGCATCAGAACTCAAAATTTCAATTCAAACTGGTCAATCTGTGTATATATGGAAAAGTTTCCATTCAAAAGAAAACGTTTCCTTCTCCTACCAGCAGCCTTAGACGTGGTTTCCTGTTTACCATAAAATGGATGTTGTGGTTTGCTCTTAATGATTGGAGGAAGTTCCAGTTCTTGGTGAAATGATCTCATTTAAACATAGAGCAGGATATGAAAAAGAACAATTAACTGTGTTTCAGAGTGATGTATATTATACACACAGCTGGATAGATCTGTGGATATAACAATTAACAATCTTCCCTTAATTTCTTTTTCCTTTTGATGAGTATTTGTTGAATATTATATCCCACACATTATTGTAGGAATTAGTAATGAAAACAGAAACAAGACATGATCTTTGCTTTCAAGTAGCTGATAATCTCTTTTAGAAACTAGGCAAGGAAATGATTACAACATAATGTGGTAATTTTCTTCAGAAGTTAGTGTGATCTGTTTGATATTAGATGTTTCTCAGCTACTGCTGGGATATTTTTTAAGGGCGCTACATTAAGAAATCCAGTGTTCATAAACATATGTACTGGAAGGTCTATCTTTTAGTTCCTATGCAATTACTCATTCCCCTCCCTCCTCCCTTTCCCACAAGAAAGAATGTCTCCTGAAATGACGTTGATTCTTCCCATTGTAAGACCTTTAACATTCCTCTTCTCTCATCCCATATTCACAAAATTTCTGCTGGTACTGAGACAACGTAATTCCCAGAAATACAGACACAGATTATTCAGTTTAGATAGATTAAAGGCCCTAGCATTACACACTCAGCCAATAGTTTGTTGAGCAAGTTGGAATGAAGCCAAAACTTTCATAGAAATCTGCTGATAATTACTCAACATTCAAAAACTGTAACTTGAGAAGGTGTAAGAGCAAGGTGGCCCCATAAGTGCTTACAGTGGGAGAAAAGTTGGCTGCAGGACTTCCAGAATAGGCCAGCCTCCTTGTTTTGCTTATTGTGGGTCAAGTTTTCACCAGTTTTCTAGTGAGGAAGATCTTGAGATAACATCACAACTTAACTGAACATACTGGAGGTCATCATTTAGTGGTTGCTCTATCCACAAGAGGTTGTGAAAAAATAAAACTTTTTCTTGCATATGGATTTCATCTTCCTTGTCAAGTCCTCCTTCTGCTTGCTGGTAGGAAGCATCATCTACTCAGAGATGAGCTCAGATGACTTCTAGTGTCTGAATTCCCATGCCCCATCCTTGCCATGAGGAAAGCTTGTGACGTCCCTGGCTTTGGAGAGAACTGTCTATTCAGTCTATGCTTGTGTTTGCATCAACTTGGGTTTGACTTCTGGTGACACAGCCTTTCCAGACCTACAGATAATTTTGTAGTTAACATCCAGGTGCTTTTGCTGTTTTGCTTCGCCATTGTCGGATGAGATTGCAGAAGACTCCTCAGTGCAATCCCACCGTGGCCTCAGCTCCACTGCAGCTGTTCCTCTCCTCTGCACCACACCAGGGAGGCAGAGGAGCTCTGGCAAGGCTGCTGGACCAAGAATTCCAGACATGCTGACTATACTTGCCTATCCATTTTGGAGCTCTCAGAATATGGCTTTCACTGAACCTCCATCTGTTGCGAAATGGTCACAGGCACCCCTTCTTCCTTCTAAGCTCTGAGGATCTTTAGCTGGTTTGGGGAAAGGAGGCTCATTACATGGGGAAGAGAGACTTCCATATCCCACATGCACCAGGGATAAATGGGGTTTTTTAGCCATGGAGCCGGGGGTCAAAGGATGGAAAATTACTAGGAAGAAACATCAAGTCTGGGAGTGGGAGAGATTCTGGCTAAACCAACCTAACATGATTCCTGTTGACGGAAGGCCAGGGTAATCAGATATCAAGATGGAGGGTTATGATTCTGATTGGACATGCGTGATCAGGTATGAAGGATGGGAGATGCTTGCCAAAATATCTTGGCACTGTTGTTTACCAAAACCGTATTTTCTAAGGCAGTGGACAGATGGGCCTAGAAAAAGCTTCAGAAGCTGGAGTAAAGTTTGGAACCAAGCAAAGGATCTTGATCAGGTCACAGTCCCACAGGAAGTGAAATACAAAAACAAAAATCAAATGAAACAACCACATGAGATTTTTGACAAGTTTGTGAAATAGTTGCATATCATTTGCACCTTCAAGAGAGTATTTTAAATAACATTATTCCAAAATTGTACTTTGTTCTGCTTCCTCTCTACGGACACGCTACTTTTCTTCCTTCCCTCATTTATTAAACATTAGAATTTAATATGCCTTTTCTTTTCTGTTAAGAACAACTGACCATCATGACTGTTGTGATTCATTTAATGTCCAATTACAGAACTGCATTGGGACAGTACGGGGAAGCAAAGTAGCCTTTTTTATCCGGAGGTCTTGCAGTTGGACTGCTTACCTAATGCTTTTAGTAACTATTTTCGGTACCAGGTTGAAAAAAATCATGTTAGAAATCCATTCAAAGTCTTAGAGGGGCTTCTAGTATAGAATACAAATGTCAACAATTAAGCTATTTAAGAGTTTTCTTAACCTTCCAATGTATTTAAAATTGATGTAAAAATTAGCCTGCTTGATTTCTTCCTGGCTACGCTTGACTGCCTGAAGCTGCTTCTATCTGGTCAGCTGTAAGCCTATTGTTTCTTATTTGAGGATGCTACATTGAGGGAAGGTAGCTGCCATACATCGCTAAAAATCATATACTAAACTGTAAATATGAATCAATATTTGGATTCCAATTCCCATAGTTTTGTTTATTCTCCTTATACATCACACTATTTCTAAACCAATTAAAAAGGGCTTAGTATTTCGTATAGGGAATGTTTTATGAAGACTATAGTGAGTACAGTGAACACAGCTGTAAGTACTATTCCAGCCCTGAAAGCCACTGTGATGAAGTCATGGAATTATGATCTTTTCTAAGCTTATAATTGTGTGTGACCATATGTACAAGTTTATATTACTGCTGTGGGATCCTCAGAAAGAATCACATTCTGGAAACATTTAAGACAGAATAAGCCTTTCTGATCTGTTAATAAAGTAAACAGTCTTGATTTTAAAAAGAATAAATCATATGTTAGGGACAAAAATGTCAAGTTCTTTGTGTGGAGTCACAGCTCTCTTCAAAAACAAAGACAAAAGTTACAGAGCTTATTGTTTAAATGTAAATAACTCACATTCCAGCAATGTCTCCTGGGGCTAAATCAGCTTATTTTAAGGCACTTTTTTCTTCTTTGGGCTTCCTCTGGAGCAAGTCTCTTCACATGGGTGCGACTTGTTCTGCAGAGTGATTGGGACAGCAATGCTTCCTCCACCTTGAGGCACGGGGTGGGAAGAAGGCATTTCAGGGTCTTAGACCCTACCACTAGCTTCACAAAGGGCTGTGCCTGCTGACCAAGGGGCCCGGCCTTCTGCACTTGGGGGTTCTGCAAAGTTTTCCTTACAACGATTCCTTTATACAACCCACGTTTTTCTGTGAAAAGCACTAAGACCGTGAATTGATCTATCTGCTCAAGAAGCCAAACTTGTAGAAGAAAATAATTCTCTTGGCCCTTTTGGCCTCATCACCTTGTCTGAGAAATCAAAAAAACTTGGCCTTTTCCTCTACCTTTTTCTTTCTTTCTTTTTTTTTTTTTTTTTTTTTGCTTCTTCAGTTTGACTTGAGTTGTGAATTTGGAATAGAGTTAACAATCTCTTTTTTTGCTAGATGTATTCAGAAAAAAACATCTATCCAAGGATCTGCAATTCTGAATTTTCAAGGATAAAAACTTACTGCAGCAAACAATACATTTTTATGCAAACATGAAAGCATCAGTTACATTGCCAAAGAGTTGTAAAGTATTAAAAATTCATTTATCAAAATAACTTGCACTTTACATGCTAATTGTAGAAAATATGAAAAAAGTAAAAACATATGAAGAAAAGCAAAACCATCCATAATTCCATTATCCAAAGAAATTTCATATATTAATCCTTCAGTATTTTTCCTTAAAAAAGCAAGTATTGGCCACTAAACACAACATAATTTTCATGTATTAAGTAGTTTTGTGTATAACTTTAACTTTAATAGTTAGTTAGTATCGGAAAGAATCAGTACAACCAGAAAAGTCCCAGGATGTCTATTAAATAACAATGCTGGGGCCTGCACTGTGGCTTGGTGGGTGTGGCCACCACCTGCAGTGCCTGCTTCCCATATAGGCTCTGGTTCCAGGCCTGGCTGCTCTACTTCCAATCCAGCTCTCTGCTAGGGCCTGGGGAACTAGTGGAAGATAGCCCAAGCCCTTGGGCCTCTGCACCCACGTGGGAGACCCAGAAGAAACTCCTGGTTCCTGGCTGTTGCAGCCAATTTGGGAGTGAACTAGTGGATGGAAGACCTCTCTCTCTTTTCCTCTCCTTCTCTCTGTGTAATTCTGACTTTCAAATAAATAAATAAATCTTTAAAAAAAAAAAAACAATGCTGAGAAATACATTGAATCTGGGGCTCTGTATTATTTAAAACTCTTCGTCAACTGTCGCGAGCGCCTACCGTCATGTAGTTCAACAGTAGCAAGTGCAACGTATGACTTGTCAGTCACGGGGAAGAAAGGAACACAAGGACACAAGATTGTCTTTTTCAATTTTATTATTCACACACTGGGGACACACCAGGGGTTTTATATCACACTACTCATCAGCATGCTCACTGGGGTCAATACACTTATCAGTATCAATATACTTATCAATCTATACTATTTAATACACCTATCACTAAACTTAACACTACTATTTAATGTGACTTAACTATTTAACTACTTAACTAAACTTAACCACTTAACTACTTAACTTAATACATCTACTCAATCATAACAATATCACTTATCTGCCAGGCAATCAATATTATTATACCACAAGTCACAACAAACACTATTAAAATAATCTTAAGTACTATCACAATGAACAACAGAAGCACAGCAAAAGATTCAATACACAACAGTGGTTTGCTACGTATCTAGGCTCACATCACTGTCATGAATGTGTTTCTCCTGCAGAGAGTGTCCAGGGTAAAGAGTTCAGTGTCCCAGCAGGGACGGAACTCCGACCAGTCTCTTACAGGCAGGAAGTTGTGGGAAGGTTATCTCTCTGGGCAGTAGGCTCAAGGTTCCAGGTGGACGGCGAGGTGAGACGTTGGAGAGGTCCCCTGCTGAGAGGCCTGGTCCAGTCTGCGGTCAACTCTGGCAGCAGGCTGATAAGGACTCCAGGACAGGTGGGGAGGCGACAGCTCCACTGGTCAGACACAGCGGCAGCAACACAGCAGCTCCACTGGCCTCCATCAACGCCTTGTGCCGCGTAGCAAAAGATAGCGGGCTGGCTCTTCGACTCCAAATGCGAGGAGATCCAGAGGTTCACTCGCTCTGGGCCCACGCGTACACACACACACACACACACAGTGGAGTTACAGCTCAGGGACAACTCTGCAGGTCAGCTTGTGCCGCTATCTGCTCCATGCAGAGTAGCGGGCTGCCTCTTCCGCTCCAGATGTGTGGAGATCCAGAGGTTCACACACACCGGGCCCCTTACTCGGCTGCAAGGCCGAAAGTGTTACAGCAACTTTTATTAGACAGGAAACAGACAGGAACGGAACAGCTCATGTGGCTAAAGCCGCTCAGGAACAGCGGCTAGGGCCGCTCAGGAACAGGTGCAGCTGCGAGAGCTGTGGCTGGAACAGGTCAGGAACGGGTCAGGATCTCTTCAGTGACAGCTCAGTGACAGCTCGGCTCAGCTCCGCGCTTCTTTCTTCTGCTCCTGGTGGTTTACACACACCAGGCCATGATCCCCGAAAGGATGGAGAGTGACGCCAGGGCTCCCCTTTTATTCTCAGTTCTTGGCAGTCCTCCAGTTTGCCATCTTGTGCAATTTTTATTGGTTTTTACTTATGCTTGAACGGTCCAGTCAATACTGCTCCCACCTTACTTATGTTTGAATAGTCCAGTCAGTGTGGATAGGAGGGTATTGCCCGTTGTGCACTGTTATCTGACTGACCAGAGATGTCTGCTTGGTGTGATTAGGAGTGTCTTCCTAACAGCCGCTGGCATTGCCTCAACTCCTGACTTATAACTCCACTTTACTTTTTTTTTTGTTGTTGTTGCTAGTGGTAACTTCTTAACTCAATGTTTTACTGTGTTTCCACAGTTCATCTCCTTGTCAGGTAAGCAGTGATCTGTGACTCTTTTTCCTGTGGGATTCTCCACACAACAATCACAAGAGTGAGCTTGGAAGTTGATTGCCTCCCTCATCTGAGTCTTCAGATGAGATACCAGCCTTGGCCAACTGATTGATTCCAAATGTTTGAAAGACCCTGAACCCCAGGCAGCTAGCTGAGCTACCTTTAACCAAAAGGCACTATGCCATAATGACCACTGAGTTTGGGATAATTTATCATGGAGCACTTCCTGAGAACTTTGTTACCAGATGATATATTATAATGAGTTAAAATCTCAGGTTAACTCCTATCAAACATACAAACATTTAAGGTAGCTCACTAAAGCTGATACCATCTATTGTAAGATGCATAGTAATTTTATGGGGCACTGAAGATGAAAGAAACATTGATAATCATAATTACATGATGCCATTGATGTAAGACATATCCAATTCCAGACACGCTAAAATGTAATAAAAAGGTGTGCCTTAAGATAAAGAAATAAAGTATTGCAAGTAAGCACCAAAGGAAGTTGCCTGTTCTATTCAGAAACCTTGAAGTCCCACTCTGGTTCTCAGAACACTTTAGCAATAAAGGCTTACTACAAAAGTGACGTGCCAGTGTTCTGATGTGGCATCGATCGTACTGGTAATGAAACAGGCTGCAGGGTTCTGTGTGCAGTCGACGGATGCAGGGTTAACCTGGCTCATGATCTGGAGTGTGCCTGTGTGGCGCTAAACCACAGGGGTTTTGTTGTCTTACCCTCCAATTTGACTTTTTCTCTCTCAAGAGGGCACTTACCACCTGTCTGCCATGCTGGTCCCACTATAAAGTTTAAGTGCCATCACAAGTGTCTGTCTGACTCCTGAAGCATATATGAAGGAAAGCTGTTAACCTACACTTCCGCCCTGGCGCTCTGTTGATTTGTGAATGTAAAATTTTGCCCCTCCTGCCGCCCTGTGAAGAAAAAAGCTTTGCAGCTGAATGTTTGTCCAAACTGCCTACAAATCCCGTCTAGAATCCCACATGTACGTTGCCCTAATAGATGCTTTTCGTCTAATATGGAGCTTCCTTCTTGGGTCTCAGGACGCCTTCCTAGTTCTAGGGGCGTTACACACTCCATCTACATTCAGACAGCTTCTGATCTTCCGGCTGCACGGTAGCTTTGCAAGGTCCTGCTCAATACTCTTAACTCATTGTCTATCATGTATTTTAGCCAATTAAAGATTATTTTGAACATACCCTAATTATCAAGGCCTTTGGTAAAGACTTGATTATGAACATGCTGCTTTTAAAGTATAGTTCTTTGTAGGTGCTGAGTCTTGATTAGGACCTTAAATGATAATTATTCATGAGGTACACATTAGAAACAACGAGTTCAAAATGTGCATCTATATGTTTATTCTAAAATGTGTTAAAATTAATGATCACATACACAATATAAAAACACTTTTATTTTACTGAAGTCAATTTGTCTAGATAGGAAACTACATGTCATTACTGTACGTAGAAAATGAATAACAATAACGCTATTGTCATTATTTATTTATGCATTATAAATAGAAATCACTTATAAAATCAACACAAGCATCAGAACAATTGTAGGTGTCATTGTCTCAGTCAGATTCCAAGCTGGAGGCCAGCTCTCTTTGTTACGAATGATTAGTAATAGAGATTCATTTCCTTGAATTAATCAGAAGGGAAAAACTGAAAAGGGAGTCATTTCCTCAGAATATTATTCAAACTTACTCAATGCTCTGTACATGTACCACCAGGTTCTAGGTCCTGTCCTTTGTGCAAAATTAGATTAGATGGTTTCAAAATCCTTGACAGGTGTAGTACTTTGGGGAGATGTGACTTTTCTTGTTCTCCTTTTGTAGAACTTCCAAGGGAAATGCAGGTCTTCTTAGAAAATAGTACATAGGTCATTTGCATCTTATGCAGACTAGTTGCTTTGACTACTTGAAGCAGGGAAGTATTTATTTTTCTAATGAGCTCATTGATAAGAACATTATAGACATTCACATAACTTATGGTACTCATATATTTACAATACATATATTTAAAAATCTTTAAGCTATATTAAAATGCAGGCCTAAGACTTTGGATTTTAGAAAAAACAACAACATATGGTTTATTTGTCTGAGCGCCCTCCGAATCTAATAAGCATTTCTTTTTTTTTTCCTTGTCTTACCTGCCAGATTTTACTTTACCATATCTGGTAAGATTTGATTTTTGGCACAACCTTATTTTTCCTTCTTGGATATAGAGTTCACATTCTTTATTGGATAAGTACTTCCAAGTGGCCTTTATAAAAGTAATCATGATGTCAAATGATCAAAAAGAGCATGTGTGATCACCAATAGTTTGGTTTTCTATCTTTTTTGCAACTTGATTTGGCAGGGTGTTTACATTCTTCTCGACTCACTGCAGAAGAGCATTATTCTCCATATAACTGAAAAGTTCAGGGAGTGAAATGAGTTCTAGGGCCTGGAATCACTTAACCTTGGACAACTTCTACATTTCTAATCATGGGATGAGGAGTTCAGGGACAAAGGTTTATCCTTTCTTGCCTTTTTCATTGCTAGGCTTTGGAGGAAGTTTAAGTGTATACCCCTCCCCCCCCCACCACCACCAAAAAAAAAGTTCGTGTGCTGGGAGTTTGATTTCCACTGTGCTGATGGGAGAGCTAATGGAAACTTTAAGAACTGGAGGTTAATAGTAGGTCTCTGGTGCTGCGGCTCACTAAGCTAATCCTCCGCCTTGCGGCGCCAGCACACCGGGTTCTAGTCCCGGTAGGGGCACCAGATTCTGTCCCGGTTGCCCCTCTTCCAGGCCAGCTCTCTGCTGTGGCCAGGGAGTGCAGTGAAGGATGGCCCAAGTCCTTGGGCCCTGCACCTGCATGGGAGACCAGGAGAAGCACCTGGCTTAGAGTGAAAAGCGCAGTACGCTGGCCGTGGCGGCCATTGGAGGGTGAACCAACGGCAAAGGAAGACCTTTCTCTCTGTCTCTTTCTCTCACTGTTCACTCTGCCTGTCAAAAAAAAAAAAAAAATAGTAGGTCTGTAGGTAGGGACGTGCCTGCAAAAGGACTAAGGTATTTCCAATAGAACTTTGGTTAGCTCCTGTGAGAGGGAGTTGTAATAAAAGCCTGAGACTGTCCCCACCTTGCTCTCTGGCTTGCAGTTTTGAGTGTGATTTCTTCCCCTGTGCACACTCCTGCCATTTGTCACAGGGCTCTCACCAGAGCCTGCACCATTCTGTTTGGACTTTCAGTATCCCAAACTAAGAACCAAATTAACCTCTCTCTTTACATAATTAGCCTGTGTCAGATATTTGTTATGATAATGAGATCAGACTCATATATTTTCCTTTTGTTTTACACCTGTCCTCAAGGACATATTGTATTGGCCTGACTCAAAATTTGGGAGGGATATCTATTTGAGTTCTGTTGTAAAAAACTCTCTAGCAGTCCAGTTGGATTTTTCTATAGCAATTTCCTCAAGAACAAAAAAGGGTTAAACATTAGTATTCCCCTTACAGAGTTATATAAGCATCTGATATTTCTTGCTGAAACTTTCTGATACTCAGTAATCTTACATTTTATTTTATCATTTATTTCAATACTGTAGCATATTTTAAGCTTTCTAAAGTTTAATATTGAAACTGGTTTTCTCTTTTTCTTTAATATTATGATAATTACTCTGAGTGAGTTTTTCTAGCATGCAAACTAAATAGTGATAACTAAAGGTGGATTGTATTAAGGATGAGATATAAGAGCACAATGGAAACTAAAAGCAAAAT
Organism: Oryctolagus cuniculus; assembly: GCF_051225735.1. NCBI lineage: Eukaryota > Metazoa > Chordata > Mammalia > Lagomorpha > Leporidae > Oryctolagus > Oryctolagus cuniculus. The sequence goes on along the minus strand of NC_142871.1, from coordinate 98,137,130 downwards.
TAACAATCAATTGTTGCAGCTTTCTTTAATACTCTTCCAGCTCCCTAGTAGCAACTCATTCACTACTGTTTGCTGGTTCTTTATGCTTCCAAAATTTACTTTCATTCCTTAGTATTCAAATATGATATGTTTCACCCCCATGTGGCTACTATGATAGCTTAACCATCTCTAAGGCATTAGTTATTGACAGCTACTATTTTCTTCAAAGACAACAATTGTGATTTGACAACTGCCTTTTATCCAATCCAGAGCAAAGACTGACCATAACAATTTTGGCAATGAGGTAGGAAAATGACAAAAAAACTTCTTGTTATAATTTGTAAGTTTTCTTTTGGTAGACATCAAATCATAGCATTCAGATGGCTAAATATGGCACAGATTCTATCTGACAAAGAACATGATTTTTCATTATGGTTATACTTTCTCTTCACTCTGCTACAAAGCTTTTTCTTACAAAAGAATGTGTTTCTCATTGGGATACAGCCATGCCAAGTCTAAAATTTAAAATTCAAAACATACGGTATTATCTGAGAGCAAATAAAGCTTTGGAAAAAATTATCTGATGGAAAATTACTAGATTGTTTTATTTTTCGTGGTTCCCAAATATAATTTCCTTCAAATATTTACCAACTAATCATTTTGTAGTTTCAGAGAAATCAACATTTACTTGGGAAAACATATAGGCTATTAAAACCAGTAAAGGCAGGATGATAACCATGGAAAGGTATATGCATATCCATTCCAGTGGTTTTAATGCTGCCACAAATGTTTGATTTTCTAAGCTCATGTGATTTATTTCGCCCATGTTTTACATTGAGATATGTAATGGATAAACATTAAAACCATTACATAATATTAATCCTGTACAAATTGTGCCAACCTGACAATTGTATAAGGTAGTGTGCAAAATAGTTGCTAACTGTGTGTAAATCGTATTTCTTGTATGAAGTTACATTTCTTAGTACATAGCAGTTGTGTTTTTACAAATGGTTAAACATACAATTTAAGTTTTTCCTACCTTTTATTTCAGTGTTAGTTCTGAGGTGTAACCAGTTCCTACACTCAGGACAGAGAAACCTCATTGAAGGAGAAAACAGGTGCTGTGAGGATGAGGTTGGTAATGCAGATGCCATATTCAAACAGCCCAGTTCTGTCTCTACTACCTCTTTTATGGGAGAACATATGATATTTGTCCCTTTGGGACTGGCTTAATTCACTCAGCATAATGTTTTCCAGATTCCTCCATCTTGTTGCAAATGACCAGATTTCATTGTTTTTGACTGCTGTATAGTATTCTATAGAGTACATGTCCCATAATTTCTTAATCCAGTCTACTGCTGATGGGCATTTGGGTTGGTTCCAGTCTTAGCTATTGTGAGTTGAACTGCAATCAACATTAAGGTGCAGACAGCTTTTTTGTTTGCCAATTTCATTTCCTTTGGGTAAATTCCAAGGAGTGGGATGGCTGGGTCCTGTGGTAGGGCTATATTCAAGTTTCTGAGGAATCTCCAGACTGACTTCCATAGTGGCTTTACCAGTTTGCATTCCCACCAACAGTGGGTTAGTATCCCTTTTTCCTCACATCCTCACCAGCATCTGTTGTTGGTAGATTTCTGAATGTGAGCCATTCTAACCGGGGTGAGGTGGAACCTCATTGTGGTTTTGATTTTAGCTTTGACATTGCCACTTTTTGATGGAAATGTGGGTGGTTCTATGTGATCTAATTAGCTTATCTATCTGGCTTCTCTTTCACACCTCTTCTAAAGTGGGGAGAACCCATAGAGATTACTCTGCAGTGGAGAGCATTTGATCAGTAAAGCGACTCTATTAGAATCTCCCTAGGTGCCAGCACTATGGCACATTAACACCCTGGTCTGAAGCGCTGGCATCCCATGTGGGTGCTGGTTAGAGACCTGGCTGCTCCACTTCCGAACCAGCTCTTTGCTATGGCCTGGGAAGGCAGTGGGGGATGGCCCGAGTCCTTGGGCCTCTGCACCTATGTTGGAGCCCGGAGGAAGTTCCTTGCTCCTGGCTTCGGATTGGCGCAGCTCTTCTTTGGCAGTCATCTGGGGAGTGAACCAGCAGATGGAAGATCCCTCTCTCTGTCTGACTCTCCTCTCTCTGTGTAACTCTGACTTTCAAATAAATATATAAATCTTTTTAAAAATAATCTCACTACGTTGAACACTGATCTTGTATTAGGATAGATCTTCCCCTGTTTTGGGAGCCAAAATAATTATGCAAACTTGTGGCTAGCTGCCTCTAAGGTACTTAAGGAGTGATAGCATTTTAAATCTAGTACATGATATATTAAATCTTTTCACTCTAATTTTAAAGTACTATTCTATTTTTACCCAGATGACACAGAAGCTACTTGGGGTCAGAGAGACATACAAACACTGCTGAAATACTATAATTTCAAAAAGCAAAATGTAACAAAGTTTAAAAAATGAATATTCCATCTTCTCACTCTTGCACCTAAACAATTCTAAAAGCTATGTTATAATACATGGTCTTTATAAAAAGAAAAACCAAAATAAACCGTATTTCTGGTGCCAGCAATTTGGTGCAGTAGGTTAAGCTACCACCTGCAATGCTAGCATCCCATATAACTGACTGTTCAAGTCCCACCTGTTCCACTTTCCATACAGCTTCTTGCTAATGTGCCTGATTACGCAGTGGAAGACGACCTGAATGCTTGGGCCTCTGCCACCCCTGTGAAAGACCTGAACAGAGTTTCAGGTTCCTGGCTTTGCTCTGGTCCAGCCCCAGCTGTTGCAACCATCTGGAGATGGAACCAGTAGATGGAAGATCTCTGTCTCTCCCTCTCTCTCTGTAATTCTGTCTTTTAAATAAACAAAGAAATCTTTTTAAACAATTATTTTTATAAGGCAGAGAAGGGATGGGGAGGGAAAGAAAGAGGGTGGGGAGGAGACAGAGAGAGAGGGAGAGATAGAGATAGAGGAAGAGAGAGGGAGAGAGAGAAAGAGAGAGGGAGAGGGAGAGGGAGAGAGAGAGAGAGAGAGAGAGAGATAGAGAGATGAGAAACCTCTAAATAAATCCTCAAATTAAATCCTCAAACGTCCAAAATCACTGGGGCTGGGCAGGCAAGCTGGGAGATGGAAACTCAATGCAGGCTCCCCTGTGGTGGCAGGAATCTGACTGCTTCCATCATCCCTGTGCCTCCCAGATTCTGCATCACTGAGCTGCTGGAATAGTCAGAGCACAGCTGACACTTGTACCCAAGCACTTGATAAGGGATTCAGATGTCACCCCCCAGGCGTCCTAGCCTCTAGGCCAAACCCCTGTCTGGAAATCTACCCCTTAATCCTTCCTTTAGGCCTGAGTACCTCGGTTGCTTCCCTCCAGGGAGCAGAGGTCCAGAAGGAAGAATGGTCTACATGTGCATTGGGGTCTGTATGTCTTTCTTGACGGTTTCTCAGAGATGGCTATGATTTTTCCTTTCAGCTTACACTTCACAGGTCGAAGAAAGAAATACTATCCACAGTTTACAAAAGGATGGTTATGAAGTCTGTTATTTGGTTTTCTCCTTCTTAAGGAGTAGGTATGCCATGTTGGATGCTACTTTTTATTGCCATAGCTCAAGAGCCCTCGTTCCTCAAGTATCCCCTACAGGCAGCCCTTTACATCTCGGTGCACGGCCTGCCTGCCTACCAGGGCTTTCATGGGTCCCAATTGACATTGGCTGTCTTTGACTTTTCTCTAGCAGTTTCCTCCTCCTCTGTAATTCATCCTCACTATTCACACTTTCCAAAGTGTGCAGCTGCGAATGTTGCTGATTTATGCTAACATTCTGGTGGCACTCATGATGTTCACCCACATCTTGGTAATGTATCACTTTTGCCACCAGTGACCTTTGTGGGACATTGTCATCACATTCTTTCCTTCCTTCCATTGAGGTACATCATACAAACACAAAAGGAAGTCACACAGGAATGAGATCACCTCCAGGAAATCACTACATTGACCAAAGAGCTTGGCTGTCTGCGTTACCAAATTTCTACCTATGACCAGAAATGTAACCAGATTCTGAAAAACTGAATGCAAGTAGTTTAGATAAATGACTTTCTGGTATGGTAACGAGGCTTTTCCCATGGCCTTTTCTTGTTAAATGTTTATTTTTAATGCCGTTGAAGGCAAGCTTATCAAAATTATGATTGAGGCAGAGGGAAAAGGAAGCATGCTTTTGTTTTCTGAATGTAGAGATTGTCTCCGTCTCCCCCCTTGACCCTCCTCTGTGCTCTTCTCTCAGTTCTGAAAGTAGAGGAGGCAGAGAAATAAGAGACAGCATTTCTCCTAATGGCATTTTATGTCAGTTTAAAACATTTATTTATTTACTTTCATTTTGTTTGCAAGACAGAGACAGAGAAAGGTCTTCCATCCACTGGTTCACTCCCCAAATGCCTGTAATACGTAGGGCTGGGCAAGGCTGAAGCCAGGAGCCAGGAACTCCATCCACGTCTCCCACATGGGTGGCAGGGACCCAAATACTTGAGTCATCACCTGCTGCCTCCCGGGGTTTGTATTAGCAGGAAGCTGGACCAGAATGGGAGGGGCTGGGATGTGAAACTGGACCTCTGAGAAGGGCTCCAAGTGTCACCAGAGGAGACTTCCCCTGCTGTGCTGGATGCTAGCTTCCACAGGTACTTTAGATAATCACCTACTTGTTTAGTATAGGCTTGTTCTGCTTTAAAGACAACCTCGTGCGTTTTACTCTTTTATGTGTTCACGAGATTCCTTGTGAGGACTGGTTGGCTTTAAAAGAATTCTTCAGGGTCTCCACATTGGCTTTTCATTCTAAGAGAAAATAAATGAAAGTAGGACTTGGAGAATAGTACATTGTTTCTTAATCTGAACAAACTCCCAGGGGCAGTTCTGTTTACTAAACCTGGATTACCCAGTTGCAGTAAATTTAGCATCTTTCTGGCTCCGCCTGTCTTTACTCCCTTGCTTTTAATGTCTTGCAAACAGATGACACTCCCTAACAGATGTTCTGGCTCTGGACTCTGATTCCCACCTACCCACTGCTGGCTGCTGCAGTCCCTGGTTTCTCAGTACGGATTTCTCCTAGGGGAGGTGAAAGCCAGATTCCAACACCTGGGAAGGTCTTTTTATGACTTTTCCTCTTGGTATTTTCTGCTTAATCACCACATGATTTATTTCTATTGCTGCCACTGCTCCCACCCCATGTCCCATTTCAGAGACAAGGATCCACCCACCTCTTCAGGAAGATATGATTTTCTTTCAATTTGATTAACCTACACTACATATTTGTGTTAAATTATTGCATAGTATTCTATAAAAATGTCCAAGTATTATATGTTAATGAACACAATTTTTAATTAAAATAAAAGAAATGGTTTTCTTTTGGCTGCCATGCAGAATTTAGATTATGTTATATTAGTGTTTAAATTCAAGTCTGCAAAAGAAGAGAAGTCATGGCAAATAAATGAATGGAAGCCCCAATGTTGCTGAGTGTACATTTCAGAAACTATCAGTTCTCTAAGATGAAAAAATAGGACTTTTGTTAGTTCATTCATTTCTTTTCATTCAAGTTCATTTTATACAGTGCACTTTTTGCTATCTTCATTAATGGATCCATTAACAGAAACCACAAATTCATTAATATGTATTTGAATCCCTAACCCACTTTTCGTTGGAATGCATTTTGTGTTTACAGGCAGATTTATATGTCCAAAACCTGGAGGAGACACTGCCAATAAATTAAGAAGCTTGGATATCTCCCAATTTAAGAGGAACTGGGACTACTTCCAATCCACTCTTCTATTTTTCTCTCCCTCCCTTTCCCCATGCTGCACATGAACATATTGGTTTCATTCTAAAGAAAGAACAAACAGAAGTGCTCCTTCTGACCTTTCCTGAAAAAAAAAAAAAAAAGGCATTTGTATGTTTAGAGTTAAAGGCCTTCTTTGTAGAGTAGTTCAGAATAATTAGGTTCAAAACCATTTAGACATTCAGTGCAGGTATTAAATGCACGGCATGAAGATAGAGCCCCATCCTAAGATGGGGAAAGGAACCTTATACACAGGACAGTGCTAATAGTTACTTGTAGAGCACAGACAATAAAAGCTATGAGCCTTCAGAGGAAGGATAATTATTTTACCTGAGGGCAAAGTGGAATTAACCAGTGGATGGGATAAATTTTACCTAGGCCTGACTTGACACATTGATTTGTACTGGCAGAATGAGTTATAGTGTTTCCAGACTGAGGGAAAGAGGGAAAGGGCAGAGGCAGGACATAGCCAGTGGCATTAGGAGAACAGGGAAAATGCATAAGAGTAATGACATATAAGTTAGGAAGACACACAGTTTAGTTTAGAATATGTTTATTTGTGTCAAATGAGCAAAGGAAAATTATATAAGACAACCAGACATTTGATTTCAGAAAGACTGGCTAGAAAGTACTTTGTAGTATGAGAAAAATACATACCAACAGTCCTTGAATCAAGGCAGCTTCATGGACATGACTTAGGGAGTCACATAGGATCCCGCACGAGGAGGGCCCCATACTTGGTTTAATGCTCTGTTTTGAATGTTTTTCAATAAGAACCTCCACATTTTCATTTTGCAGGGGCCTCTGCAAATTATGCAGCTGATCTTTAATGTAACATGGAAATCAGTGGAGGGCATGAACAAAAGCATGAAGAAGGATGCGAGTTTTGATCAGAGTATAAGAATCTACAAGGTTCTAAGTTGGGATTCCTATGTTCAGACAAGTCAGTAAGAATAAGAGGAGGATCAGAGGATCACCCTGAGGAGATTCTGTTTGGAATCACTGTGTTAAATATTGAAGACAAGAGGCATGTCTTAGGGCCTAAGATATGTAGGCAAACATGGCGAAGAAAGAAGCAAGTTAGAAGCTAGGTAGAAAGCCAAGGCAGGGTGCGTTCTGGATGTCAGGGCAGAAAACGGTAAGCTTAAAATCATGTTCAAGACAAGTGATCTGCAGGATGAGAAGAAAAACAGAAGACTAGAGAGCCTGCAGTGATGTGTACACCAGCGCAGATGGCCACTTTCATTGTGTCTTCATGCAGAAAATGGAAAGCAAATCTGCTTTTGGTGGAAACATGATGAGTGATGCCAAGCTTCAAGGGAGAACTATCCACGATGTAAATGCAAACAAGAACCTGGGGCTAATTCTAGAGCTCCAATGTAGAATCAAGTTTTTTTTTTTAACTTTTATTTAATGAATATAAATTTCCAAAGTACAGCTTATGGATTACAATGGCTTCCCCCCCATAACGTCCCTCCCACCTGCAACCCTCCCCTTTCCCACTCCCTCTCGCCTTCCATTCACATCAAGTTTAATAATGAGAACTAACATTTGTTGGGGACTTAACCTGAGTTGGACACTGTACCAAGCATTTGATGTGGATTTTTTTCTTGAAGTAGAGAAGATGTTGGATCTTATATACGAATCTTCTCAGAGGGAAGGTAGTGTCTTATAAGAAGAGAAGAACCGATGAAAGCTAGATTTGTAAGAAATATTGTTACTATATTTGCCCCTGTATTTAAACCACTTCTATCACTCTTCTAAAAAGTATTTACTTCAAGATATGACCTGCATCTTGTGTTTAATATGCTCACTTTAGCCATTAGTTTTTGGCGTGATGATTGAGACATCAAGATCATTGCAAGGGATGAGATACAGTGTATTTGTCACTGTAAACTTTAAAAATAAATACTAGAGATTAAATCCATTTGTATATTTTCTTTCAAGTTTCAGAAACTTGGGATAAATAAAATCATAGGTACTTAAGTCAAAGTACACCGAGGTATACCAGATATTTTTCATTTGTGATCAGTCACAAATTTTGAAATTCTTCCTGTACCAAATCTTCAGCATAGAAAATAAGAAAATCCCAAGTTCAGTCTACTGTGTAGCTGGGGAGTGGGGGACATATGTCCTGCTGGAAGTCCTGGAAACATTATACTTCGGCCTTTGCCTGTTCTTCTTTCTGTCTGAGATTCAGGTATAGTACCTGACAGAGCATCACCAAACCTGAGGCACCACAGTCTCCTCATTATGACAAATTCTCTAATTCTAAGGATAGTACAGTAGGACTGATGGTGGGAATTAGTGTCCTTAACAGTGTCCTTACCTCAGCCTCGGACTTTGTGTAATCTGGGAAAAACCAAAACAACATGGATGGCATTGCTGATTGACTTTCTATTTCTTGCAACCCAATGGGTAGTTACTGGCTAATGCACTGGGCATCTAAGAGACCCCATGCACAATGATGCAACTGTGTCTCAAAAATAACCAGAGGGGCGGCGTTGTGGTATAGTGGGTGAAGCCATTGCCTTTCACACCTGCACCCCATAGGGTGCCAATTGGAGTCCCGGCTGCTCTACTTCCAATCCAGCTCCCTGCTAATGGCCTGGAAAAAGCAGCAGAAGATGGGCCAAGTGCTTGGGCCCCTGCACTCATGTGGCAGACCCGAAAGAACTCCTGGTTCCTTGCTTCAGCCTAGCCCAGCCTGGCTATTGCAGCCATCTGAGGAGTGAATCAGTGGATGGATGATGCTCTCTCTCTCTGTCCATCTCTGTCTTTCCCTCTCTCTATCTCTCTCTATATATAACTCAGATGATCAAAAAATTAAATAAATATTTTTTTAAAAAAGAGAATTGTCAGAACACAAATGAAATCAGAGTCTCTTCTCATGTCCACTTTGCTTTCTATGCTTCATCATTTACCTGTGGTCCCAAACACGGCAACCCTACCACTCAGCTCTACATCTTACTCACAGTTGCTGCCACTAGAAACTTCTTTGATTTGAGTTTCCTGAATGCTGAAGAATGACTTTCTTGTCTGTATCAACCGATTTTGGCCAGAGGATTAAAATCATTTTAGAATTAAGTTTCTTTAAAAATTATGTAGATGTAGAGAGGAAGCTCTGTGAAGAAGTCACTGGAGCTAGGGACAGTCGCTACATAAAACAACAACTCCCCACTACACTTTGCATTAGTAAGAGAAGCAAATGATATTATATATCTAATTACCCACTAGGAACCACATGCTTCACTTGGTTAAGGAAAGAGTAGTTGTCTCATCCTTTTTTAATTTCTGTGGCTTATTTTTAGTACCCAGGCTTAATAAAATTGAGAAAAATAGAAGATCATATTTCCATGACATAATACATTTTGGTAATTTCAGAAAGCAGAAAATATTGGAATCATTTCAGTCCAAGTTGTTGTTCTCAATCTAGGAGCTCAATCTGTATGTTAACAACCCCTTCACTGTCTTCTAAGAATCTCTAATAAACCTCTCCAGCATTTGAAGACGCACCCTTCACTGCAGTGAATGGTAACAGAAGCTTCTATCTCTCCACATCTCTGTGGTGATCTCACCATTTAGTGATCTCACTGTACGGTGGCAGCTGTTCATTTGCTTCTGTATACAATGGTTTATTGGAATGTTCTCTTCAAATCAGGATTATTTGTGCTTTGCAATTTATCCTCAGTTATTGTCTGTGTAAAACTCCATACAACTGTGTAATTTTCTTGTTGTGGATACTGTATAAATAATATTTAAAATAAGAAAGATGTTTCTCTTCTTCACATATGTTTGTCACATTATTACCCCATCTAAGCCTATTGATATTAGTTAAATATTATTGTTTCCTAGCAATGATATCCTTTGACGGAATCCAGACAGAGGAAGATTGTAGTAACATTTTTATAAGGATTGCATCAATGTATGAGTGATTTTGAAAAAGTTCAGGAAAAATGCGTATGATGAAAAAGCTATGTGTGGATTTCAAAAAAACATTTTGCATTAAGCTTATTTTTTAAATGTGTTTTATTTATTTGAAAGTCAGAGTTACACAGAGAGAGGAGAGGCAGAGAGAGAGAGAGATTTTCCATCTGATGGTTCACTCCCCAGATGGCCACAATGGCCGGAGCTGCACCGATCTGAAGCCAGGAGCCAGAGGTTTCTTCCAGGTCTCCCACATGGTTGCAGGGGCCCAAGGATTTGGGCCATCTACTGCTTTCCCAGGCCATAGCAGAGTGCTGGGTCTGAAGAGGAGCAACCAGGACTAGAAATGGTGCCCATATGGGATGCCGGTGCTTCAGACCAGGGCATTAACCCGCTGCGCCATAGCACTGGTCCCTAAGCTTATCTTCTGATTCTACTTTTCACAAACTTTTTGATGTGCCCTCTCATAGTCCATACCACATACTCTTCTTGCAACATGACAGTTCTAAAAGGGGATATGGTTTCTCGCTTGCTCTCTCTCTCTCTTGGAATTTTTACCTTTGAGAGGTAAGCCTAAGCCACATGGAGAGGCCAAACGTAATTGTTCCAGGCTACTGCTGCAGCCAAATTCTCAGCTGACAGCCACCATCAACTGTCAAGTATGTGAGTGACTATGTCTTGATTTGATTCCAGACCCTAGCCCAAATTTTTTAGCTGAGGCTAGGTTATTTTATGCCACTTGGTCTGGGGGTAATTTTCTTATACAACCACAATACCTGAAAGGGAGTCAGTCCTTTCACTTCTGAAGGATATTTAAACAGAACCCCCCTGAAATAAATTATGTTTTTCTAATAATACTATGCCCTATAAAACATATTTATCCAGATCACAATTAGCTGTTCTAAGAGGTGTTTTTTACTTACTGTTAAATTAGGAAATTTATCTCAGAAAGATCATTTAACTTGGATTTGGACTGTTAGAACTCAAATCATCCAGAAAAGACATAGAAATAAGATACATGGAGTACACTGAATGGCTACTGATGGTGGCAGAGTAGTTCTTATCTCTACAACTACTTGAAAATAAACCACAGAGTCACCAGTTTTAGTTTTGTTTGGGAGTAGACATCTAGGCTGGAACAAATTCTGAGGTCTTTTATAGATTTTCTTCCATAACTTTGGAATGTCCTCAATCGTCGTTATTTATGATAAAAAATTAATCTGGGTTAATCTTTTTGAATTAAAAATATTTTAACAGATATAAAAATTGTACATATTTATGGGTTACTATCTGATGTTTTGTTACATGTTTATATTATGTAATGTCCAATTGGGATAAATATATTTATCCTTTAAAGCATTTAACATTTCTCTGTAGTGAAAGCATCCAAAATCCTATCTTTTGACTTCTTAAACATAATGAAATGTATAGAATATTAACATTATCTATAGTCAACCTACCATACAATAGAACACTAGCTATCATCTCATACTCATTAATAAATCTTTTTCCCAATCCTCCCTCCTAACCCCACCCCAGCCTCTGGTGACCAGCATTATATTTCTGAATTCTATAAGATCACCTATTTTTTAGACTCCATGTAGGAGTGATATTATGTGATATTTGGCTTTATGTGCTTGGCGTATTTCACATAACATAATGACACCCAGTTTCATCCATGCTGTTGGAAATGACAAGATTCCCTTTATGACTGAGTAGTATTCTATTGTGTTTTTGTACAACATTTTTAATCTATTCATTGAGGATGCACTCCTAGGTTGTTTCCATTTACTTGCTTTTGTAAACAGTGCTGCAATAACATGGGAGTGCAGATGCCTCTTCATCAGATACAATTCATTTCCTCTGGACACATACCCAGGAATGGGATTCTGGGTGAGACAGTAGTTGTATTTTCAGTGTTTTGAGGAAACTCCTTACTATTTTCCACAATGGCTGTACTAGCACTAATTTAAATTCCTGCCAACAGTATGCAAGAGTTCTCTTTTCTCCATATCCTTGCTAAATCCGTTTTTTGTTTTGTTTTGTTTCTGTTTTTGATAAAAGCTAATCTTGGGGTTGGCACTGTGGTTCAGTAGATTAATCCTCTGCCTGCGGCACCTGCATCCCATATGGGTGCAGGTTCTAGTCCAGGCTGCTCCTCTTCTGATCCAGCTCTCTGTTATGGACCAAGAAAGCAGTAGAAGATGGCCTAGATGCTTGGGTCCCTGTACCCGCGTGGGAGATCTGGAAGAAGCTCCTGGCTCCTGGCTTTGGATCAGCACAGCTTTGGCTGTTGCAGCCATTTGGAGAATGAACCAGCAAATGGAAGACCTTTCTCTTTGTCTCTCCCTCTCATTGTCTATAACTCTCTCTCTCTCTCAAATAAGTAAATAAAATCTTAAAAAAAAAAAAAAAGCTAATCTTACTGGAGTGAGGTGATAGCTCATGGAGTTGCATTTCCATGATGATTAGTGACGTTGGGCACTTTTTCATGTACTTGTTGGTTATTTGTGTGTCTTCCTTAGGAAAATGTCTGTTATAGAGCTACTGCTCATTTTTTAATTGGATTTTTTGTTGTTGTTTTTTGCTATTGAGTGGTTTGAGTTCCTTATGTATTCTGGACATTACAGCCTGTTGGATATATAACATATAAATATTCCTCCATTCTGTAGGTTGTTTCTTCACTCTATTGCTTTTTTTGCTGTGCAAAGGTGCTTTATTTCAAAGAAATTACATTTTTCTAGTTTTGTTATTTTTTTCCTGTGATTTTTGGGGTCTGGTCCAGAAAGTCCTTGCCCATTCCAATGTCCTAAAGAGTTTTCTCTTTTTTTTTTCCTAATAATTTCAAATTTTGGATCTCATAGTTATCTCTTTAATACATTTCAAGTTGATTTTTGTGCATGGTGACATTGACATCTAGTATCATTCTTCTGTTTGTGGATATGCTATTTGACCAGATTTAGGTATTTATTAAAATGGTTATTCTGTTTCCAATGTCTGTCCTTGGCACCTTTATTAAAGATCACTTGGTTGTAGATGCATGCATTTATGTCTAGGGCCTCTATTCTGTTCCATTGGTCCATGGATCTGTTTCTATGTGAGGACCATGCTGTTTTAATTACTGTTAATTATTGTTGCTTTGACTTTATAGCCCCTTCTGTCTCCTGTAATTTTCTATTGATGCCATGACAAATTACCACCTACTTGGTGTTTTAAAACAAGGCAAATTTGTATCATAGAATTCTAGAGGACAGGCGTCTATAATGAATCAGCAGGTTTGGTTCCTTGTAGAGATTCTAGTGGAAAATTATCTCTTGCCTTTTTTAGCTACTGAGTTGCCTTATGTTTTTGCCTGTGGCCAAATAGATGCAGTCTCACAGCTCCTTCTCCTATTCTGACTCTCCTTTCTCCCTCTTTGTCCTGTTAAGAAGCCTAGCAATTACATTGCTCTCACCTGGATATTGCAGAATTATATTTCCGTCTCGTTATCATTTATTCAATCATATAAATAAGCTTCCCTTATTTATAAGGGTAATAAAACACTCATATGCCCCAGGGGTTGGATATCTTTGGGGAGACATTAACTACCTTACTGTAGCATCTATCCCTAAATATATTGCTATACATGACAGCTTTTGTTAAAAAATTATTTTTATTTTAATTAAAGGCAGAGTGAGAGACAGAGAGAGGACAGAGAGAGAGAGAGAGAGAGAGAGATCATCTTTCTGCTGGTTCACTCCCCAAATGCCTGCAGTGTTTGGAGCAGGGCCAGACTGAAGACAGGAGCAAGAAGCTTCATCTGGGTTTCCCATGTGAGTGCAGAGGCCCAAGCACATGGGCCATCCTCCACTGCTTTCCTAGGCCCCTTAGCAGGGAGCTGGATAGTAAGTGAAGCATCTGGGACTCAAATTGCCACCCAAATGGGATGCCAGTGTTGTGGGTTGTGGCTTATCCTGCTAAGCCAAAACACTGGCCCTGGTTTTTGTTTTCCAAATGAGAAACAATTCTATATATGATTTGGGGATAGGAAACTGAAAAGCTGAGAAAGAAGGTGAGAAATAAAGTAGATTATTCTATTTGAACTCCTAACTTTGACCAATAATGGTCTTTAACTGGAGGATATTATTAATGGTTTATTCTGATATATTTTTGATTAGTTAATTGATTCTCTTATTTCCTCTCCATCACCAAAATGTGAGCTTCTGTGATCGCTGTCCAAATAATTGTAACTTTCTATTAACTGGGTTTCTGCTCCCCACTCTGCCCTCTCAAATAAGTTCTTGATACTACAGATAGAGTCTGTTGCACTAATTTGCTGAAAATTCTTTTGGATTTTCTATCTACACAAGCACACACACACACACACACACACACCCCATCAGCGAATGACCGACAGGCTTTAACATAGCTGATGTTTTAAAGTTGAAAAACAATCGTGTAAAGCTTGTCACGTGGAACATGTAAAAGACTCTCACTTTTCTGGAACCTGCCTATCAGGTCATGAAGTCTCTGGCTGGAACATGCCTCTCCAGCGCAGCTGATAGCCTTTCTCTCTTGATCTCCAAGTTCTGTTAACCACACTCCCTCTGTTTACAGGAAAGTGTACATCAGGCTTCCTTTGTCTGAAAGCTTTTCCTTTTATACTTTAGCTAATTAACTCCTTCTGATGCATCACTTAATTAAATAATGCTTTATTTCAACAGTTCTCAATTTGTAACTTTCTGCTCATTTTATGTAATTATTTCTTTAACATATGTCCCTATATCAAGAATAACAAGATTTCCATTGCCGCAAATTCTACTTAGTGTTGTGTTAGAGATCTGAAGGGTGGGTGGTTGAGATTTTTATAGGGTTTAAAAATACTGAATTATTCAGTTGATATATATATATAATATCATATATTAATCAACTAATTAGAAAGCTTAGCAAGGTGATCAGACATAAAATCAATAAATTAAAGTGGCTTGTATTTTTATATTCAATTAGAGACTTCAATTTTAAAAAGACCATTTTTATAGTGATTATAACATATGAACTTTGGTAGGTAAATCCAACAAACGATATGCTACAGCATTACATAATAAGCTATACATTTTTAAAAATTGATAAGGTACTAGGCTAATCCTCCGCCTTGAGGGGCCAGCACACCAGGTTCTAGTCCCGGTCGGGGAGCCGGATTCTGTCCTGGTTGCCCCTCTTCCAGGCCAGCCCTCTGCTGTGGCCAGGGAAGGCAGTGGAGGATGGCCCAAGTGCTTGGGCCCTGCACCCCATGGGAGACCAGGAGAAGTACCTGGCTCCTGCCATCGGATCAGTGCGGTGCGCCGGCCGCAGTGTGCCGGCCGTGGCGGCCATTGGAGGGTGAACCAACGGCAAAGGAAGACCTTTCTCTCTGTCTCTCTCTCTCTCACTGTCCACTCTGCCTGTCAAAAAATAAAAAAAAGAAAAATTGATAAGGCATATACAAGGAATAATATACATAAACCATGTTAGAGCCACGGGATACCATAAATATGTGATTTCTCTGCATATTGATGTTAGATTCAATGCAATTGCAGTCAAAATCTCAGGAAAATTTTCTATGAAATTTGAAAAATTGAATAAAATCTTTATAATGGAGTAGAAAAGGTCTAAGGAGGGCCAACCCACTACACACATGAATATTTATGAATCTCAAAATGATGCAATGACTAGCAAAAAAGGGACAGATATATATATATTTGAAATTATTCCAGTTATATAAACATAAACACAGGCAACACCAAGCAATAGCAATCTTGTCTGTGCCTGTATACAGCAAAGATTTTTTGTAAAGATTGTATTATTTATTTATTTATTTATTTTTTAACTTTTATTTAATGAATATAAATTTCCAAAGTACGACTTATGGATCACAATGGCTTCCCCCCCATACCGTCCCTCCCACCCACAACCCTCCCCTTTCCCACTCCCTCTCCCCTTCCATTCACATCAAGATTCATTTTCGATTCTCTTAATATACAGAAGATCAGCTTAGTATACATTAAGTATGGATTTCAACAGTTTGCTCCCACACAGAAACATAAAGTGAAAAATAATAGATGATTTTTTTTAAATGATGATGAAATCAGAGCAGACCTATTGTCATGTTTAATCCCAGTGAGAGTCAAGTTGGGAATTGATAATTTTTTTTTTTTTTTACAGAGGATCAGTTTAGTATGCATTAAGTAAGGATTTCAACAGTTTGCACCCCCATAGAAACACAAAGTGAAATATATTGTTTGAGTACTCGTTATAGCATTAAATCTCAATGTACAGCACATTAAGGATAGAGATCCTACATGAGGAGTAAGTGCACAGTGACTCCTGTTGTTGACTTTACCAATTGACACTCCTGTCTATGGCATCAATAATCTCCCTATGCTCCAGTCATGAGTTTCCAAGGCTATGGAAGTCCTCTGAGTTCTCCAACTCTTATCTTGTTTAGACAAGGTCATAGTCAAAGTGGAGGTTCTCTCCTCCCTTCAGAGAAAGGTACCTCCTTCTTTGATGACCTGTTCTTTCCACTGGGATCTCACTCGCAGAGATCTTTTGCCAGAGTGTCTTGGCTTTCCATGCCTGAAATACTCTCATGAGCTTTTCAGCCAGCTCCAAATGCCTTTAGGGCTGATTCTGAGGCCAGAGTGCTATTTAGGACATCTGCCATTCTATGAGTCTGCTGAGTATCTCACTTCCCATGTTGGATCACTCTCCCCTTTATTTACTCCATTGGTTAGCATTAGCAGGTACTAGACTTGTCTATGTGCTCCCTTTGACTCCCAGTCCCTCCACCATGACCAACTGTGAACTGAAATTGATCACCTGGAACAGTGAGATGCCATTGGTACATGCCACCTCGATGGGATTGAATTGGAATCCCCTGGTATGCTTCCAACTCCACCACCTGGGGCAAGTCAGCCTGAGCATGTCCCAAATTATACATCTCTTCCCTCTCCCATTCCCACTCCCGTGTTCAACAGGGATCACATTTCAGTTAATTTTCAACACTTAAGAATAACTGTGCATCAATTACAGAACTAAACCAGTCATATTAAGTAGAACAGATAAAAAAAACTACTAAGAGGGATAATGTATTAAGTTGTTCATTAACAGTCAGGGCTATGCTGATCAAGCCACTGTTTCCCATAGTGTCCACCTCACTCCAACAGGTTTCCCTCTTGGTGTTCTTTATTTGAAAGAGTTGCAGAGATGGAGTAGGAAGAGAGAGAGAGAGAGAGAGAGAGAGAGAATCTTCTATCTGCTGGTTCACTCTCTAAATAGCTGCAATGACCAGGAATGGGCCAGCCTGAAGCCAGGATCCAGGAGCTTCATCTGGGTCTCCCATGTGGGTTGCAGGGGCCCAAACACTTGGACTACCTTTTTCTTTCCCTGGTGCATTAGCAGTGGGCTGGATTGGAAGTGTAGCAGCTGGGGCATGATCCAGCACCCATATGGGATGCCGGCCTCACAAGGGTCAGCTTTACCTGCTACACCACAACACTGGCCCCTTGTGTGCAGCAAACATTAAAATTCAGAGTGGTAGTCACTTATGTTGGAGAGTAGGATGCTATTTTGGATAAGAAACTTCAAACCCAAGAGAGTTTTTGAAAAAAGATTTATGTATTTATTTAGAAGGCAAAATTAGAGAAAGGAAGAGAGCAACAGAGCTCAATTGATCTTCCATCTACTCATTCACTCCCTAAATGGCCACAATGACTGGACCTGCACTGGGGCTGGTCCAGGCCAAAGCAAGGGGCCTAGAGCTCTGCCTGAGTCTTCTGACAATCTGGGTGACCAGGGCCCAAGTGCTTGGGCTATTTTCTGCTGCTTTCTTAGGAGTATTAGTAGGAAGCTGGATCAGAAGCTGAGCAATGGGGACTTATCTGTGCTCCTATGGGATGTTGGAGTCACAGACAGCACTTAACCTGCTATCCACGATGTCAGCCCCTAATACTGTTTTACATGAATATGTGTAATATACCGGTGCTTTTAAAAGAAAGAACACTAGGAAAACACCTTAGGGACTGAGGCTCAAGTCTCTGGTACACACATAAGGGGGTGTTTATTTATGTTAATAATTTGGGTCTGAGTTTCCTCATCTGTGAAGATAGAATTTGAAACAGAGTATCTTGAAGGTGTCCACTAAATCAAGGTCTTGGTTGTTGTGATTTGTTCTGTCTTTCCAAACTTGGCTTTGTGGATTTTTGAAAGGCAAAAGAATAAGATTTCTCTTAAAATTAATACACTGTCTTCTAATGAACATGGATAAGCAGACTGAATTTGATTACTTCCAAGTGGTCCATCACATTTGGACTTGTCTTCACCATAATAATTTGCTATTCACATGACCTGTTATTCTCTAGATTCTTATTTTCCTGTGGACGAAGAGGAATTTTAAATATATATGTTTATTCTGACCATGGATTTATGATGATGTTAAATGGAAATGGTTTGAGAGTGATGGGTTTATTGTTGTGTCTAAAGCGAGATTACTTCTGGCATTAGAGGTACTGTAGGTGGGGCTACCTATGACTAGTAAAAGGAATACAAAGGTACGATGTCTGAATGCGAACTACATCAGAGAGTAGTTTAATATGCTGTTTGATTTCTATGTAGCAGCTTTGGATGTTAGCTGCAATAGTATTTGAGAATGTTATTATTTAGAGAAGAAAAATATTTCATCCTGTAATTTTGTGAAACCAAGAAATTATCTTGCATAACATGCTCTCATCCTAAATACACAATTTAAATTTAGTATATAATTATGAAATATGATACATATGACAAACCATATCCTCCCTTACTGTGTGTCCTCTCTCAATTCTATTAAATATGTGGAATACACCTAGAAAATAATGGAAAGTTGGGCATAAAATTCAGATTTATGTGCAACAAATAACTATCTTACTAATTTTGACAAAAACTGATCTCTGTTTTGTAGGTCCTCCTGTCAAGCCATGAAGCCATAATTTATATTGTAGAATCCTTTTTAGTATCAAAATCATATTTGAAATTTTTACAAAAATAAAATAAAGCAATGTTGCAGACTGGCTATATATATTAGTGTGTAGCAAGCATTCTGTCATAATTTCCCCCATAAACTAGAAGTATTAAGTGTCATGCTAACATTTATGGTCTGAACATAAAGTTGGCAAAAATCAACTCTAATGGCTTTTCCTACTCTAAAAAAGAGCCTAGTTTCTGTGGTTTTAGAAAAAGTGTGGAGGGTCAAAGTAATGTATATCTTCTTTTCTAAACATCTTATGTTTTCACATCAGTTTTACTGGATTCTAAGGGTTTTTTTTTAAAGATTTATTTATTTATTTAAAAGGTGGAGTTACAGAGAGGCAGAGAGAGAGAGAGAGAGAGAGAGAGAGAGGTCTTCCATCCATTGGTTCACTCAGCAGAGGGCCACAGCAGCTGGAGCTGCGCTGACCTGATCCAAAGCCAGGAGCCAGGATCTTCTTTCAGGTCTCCCATGTGGGTGCAGGGGCCCAAGGACTTGGGCCATCTTACACTATCTTCCCAGGCCATATAAGAGAGCTGGGTCAGAACTGGAGCAGCCAGGACTCAAACAGGCACCCATATGGGATGCTGGCACTGCAGATCTGGGCTTTAGCCTACTGCGCCACAGCGTTGGCCCAGTTTTGTTTTTTTACAATTTGGATTATGATGACATCTTGTTCTATATGGTCTCAAGTGTTCTTTATGTCAAACTCAGAGCCATGAGGGCTTTAGTAAACATCTACTATGGCATTTTAGTTTTAGATATGCAGAAAAAATGTTCTTTGTATTATATAGAATGTAACTTAGTTGAAAATGTAAAAATAACACCAAAAATGAGTCCAAAGCTGGTAGTAGATTGAACATGTATATTTTGGGCAGGATGCTGATAAGAGTGGGACACAACCCACTGATTACATACATATCGCATACATACATACATATCACACACACACACACACACACACACGCACAGACATGAAGATGCCTTTATAGTCTATTAGGTTAGATTTCCTTCATTTGAGGGAGATGGAATTCATAATTCCATGGTCTCTTCTCTGCTTGCAGCCAAAGCCGCACTCTGAGACTTGTCTTATTTCTGATTCATAGCATAGCCTGTCTTTTGCTTTTGATTTTGCTTCTTATAGGAAATGGATCTCCATTGATTCAACTTATTGCAATAGCCCCATTTCTTCTGATTGTCTTTTTTTTTGTGTATGTGATCACATCCCTTTGGTTTTTCCATCCCAAATTGCTGCAGAATTTAGCTTTCTTCTCTCTGTCATACACGTATTAACTACAGCTCAGCCTAGTGATGGCAACCTTTTTTTTTTTTTTTTTAAGACTGCCAACACTCCAGGAGCTTGGTTTTGTTCCTTGTATAAAGTTTTGTCTTACCAGTCTTACCATTTGTTGTCTGTGTGGTTTCTAGGTGACCCTAATGAAAATATACAGAAAATTGTTTGTGATATTGTTGACAATTCCATGTCTAACAGGTGCTTGTTAGAATAGAATCTGACTTTACCTGGTGCCTGATGATTTTGTTGTGAGTTAGTGCTCCACTGACTGGATTGGGTTAGCTGCTATTCATAACAGATACACAACTTGATCTCTGCCTTATGGGAGCTGTCTAACTCACACAGCCTGAGTGGGCCCAGGGCCAACCATAGCACATTTGGAAAGCCAGGGAAGTTTTCCTTAGCAATCTGACTTCTGAATTCATTTCTTTTTTTCCCTCCTAATTGGCCCACATCCTAATTACATATCCTTCACTCATACTTAAAAGAATGGTTTATCCAAAATAACATAAAGGGATATATATCTTAGCTCAATTTATTTGAATTTTAACATTGAATTGATCTCAAATAGGAATAAGGTTTAACATTTTAATTTCAACTATCAGTGAGAGGGGAATAATTTTGCACAGTGAGTGATTTTCTACATTACCTACTAGTGGCCCACATGAACACAGACTGTGATATGATTCTCTAATAAGTACTTATGTTAACCAGTGTGTATCCTCCATAACTCCTGTTAGAAGTAGTCATTTTATGAAGAGTAGGGTACTAATCCATCTATGCATTAGTAATTGTGTTCAAGTGAATACGTAGGCCATTTTAAAAAGGATATTTTCTAGTCAAAAATATGTTTTTGATTACTGATATCTTATAATTATACATGGAATGTATATTCCATGGAAAGAAGACATGGGACTCTAAATCCATCTGATACCACATTGTGTTAGTTATCTATTACTATGTGACAAGTTACCCCCAACTGATTGACTTAAAACAACACTTATTAAATCCCAGTTTCTGTAAGTCAGTGGTCTGAGGTGTTAGATGAGATTCTGGAGCTGTCAGGTGAAGGCTTATCTGGGGCTTTGGGACCCACTTTTAAGATGCCTCCCTCCCATGGTTCTTTATCAGAGGCCTCGGTTCATTACCACATGGGCTTCTTTATAGGGATTCTTGACTATTCTGAAAACAGCAGCTGGCTTCTCTCACAGCCAGTGACCAAAGGGAAAGACTGGCCCCTCAATGACTTTTTTGACCTAGTCACAGCTCATCAATTCTGCCATGTTGGTTGGAAGTGAAACAGTAAGTCTAGTCTACCTTTCAGGAGAGGGAAGTTCAGCTCTGCTTGTTTAAGAGAGGAGTAGAGAAAAGATTATGGGCAGATTTTAAAACCACTACACAAAATGTGAGGAGGATACTAAGAACATCATCCAGCATAACTGGGTCACTGATGATGGAGCGGTGTTTTACAAAGTTTCTTTCCTATTTCTTCCATCATTTGAGAAATGTCTTCTATTGACTTCTTGAACTACTGATTGCTATTGGGGTGTGTGTGTGTGTGTGTGTGTGTGTATTCATTTATTTATTTGAAAGTCAGAGTTAAACAGAGAGAGGAGAGAGAGAGAGAGAGAGAGAGGTCCTACATCCGCTGGTTTACTCCCCAGATGGCCACAATGGCCGGAGCTGGCCAATCCGAAGCCAGGAGCCAGGAGATTCTTCTCGGTCTCCCATGTGGGTGCAGAGATCCAAGGACTTGGGCCATCTTCTACTGCTTTCCCAAGCCACAGCATAGAGCTGGATTGAAAGTAGAGCAGCTGGAACCCATATGCCCATATGGGATGCTGGCACTTCAGGCCAGGGCTTTAACCCGCTGCACTGCAGCACCAGCCCTATTGGTATATATTTTTAAAGATATTTATTTATTTGAAAGGCAGAGAGAGAGAGAGAGAGAGAGAGAGATATTGTCCATCCACTGGTCCACTCTCCAGAGGGACACAATGCAATGGCTTGATCTGGGCAGATCTGAAGTCAGGAGCCAGGAGCTTCTTTCAGGTCTCCCACATAGATGCAGAGGCCCAAACACTTGGGTCATCGTCTGCTGCTTTCCCAGGCACATTAGCAGGTTACTGGATAGGAAGTAGAGCAGCTGGGACTCAAACTGGCACCCATATGGGAGGCCAGCTCTTCAGGCCAGGGCATTAACCTGCTGCACCACAGCACCGCTCTCCCCCAATTTATTCTTAATAAAGTTTAAACTAACTACGAAGATAAGTGAACCAATAGAAACTATGGTATTCTCCTTTCACTCTAGAGCACTCTGTGTTAAAAATGGCCATTCTGCTGTCTGAGGAGTCAACAGAGGCTTCGAAGATGGTTAGAATGTAATTTAAGTGTTCTCCTTTTCTAAAGGACAGCACTGAAAATTCCATGGGACTTGCTACGATGGTGTATACTAATTTAAAATATTTGTTTGTCTTTAAACATTCATCCCTTTCTCCAACCCCAGTCTTAGGGGAACTCAAGGCAGCGTGCTATGCCTGGGATGGAGATGGAAGAGCAAGGTGGAGTGGAAGATCAAGACATGCCCCTGCCTCCACTCACTGTGGAACTGGGAATCGGGTCCAAGTGAAGTTGCAGAGGAGGACTTTAAAAGAGAACAAAGACTGAAGGTTTTAATTTACATTAAATTAGAAAGGAGATGGAAAATATCTGAAACCAGAAAACTGCAGAATCAGAGCCATGAAGAAAAAAATAAATGTTTCCTACTTATGCTGCTCAACCTGTTGAAAGTTGGTTGCACAAGAGTTTGCTGACAACAATGTCTTTCTCGAAAGAAAATTTAATATAAACATATTTTTTCAAATTACTTATCTGAGAGAGAGAGTGAGAGAGAGAAAAAGAGAAAGGAAGAGAAACTCCTATCAGCCAGCTCACTCTTCAAATGCTTGGACTGCATCTTCAACCAGGGCTGAAGACATGAGCTAGGTCTCCCACATAGGTGGCAGGGACCCATGACTTGAGCCATCTCTGCTGCCTTCCCAGGGCCTGCATTAGCAAGAAGCTGGAGTGAGGAAGCAGAGCTAGAAGTGAGAACTGAACCTAAGTACTCTGATATGGTGTCTGAACCACTAGGCCAAATGTCCACTCCCAAATGCCATTAAATCAATGTCCAGTGGCTTGCTGGATCTCTTCCAAAAGGCTTGTTGAGTGATGCTAAACGGGATGAGTGAGCTGTGGGGTGAAATGATGAACTGAGACGCTCATGTGACATGGTCCCAAGGAGAAATCTGTCACATAGAAAAAGGGCAGAGGGCTAGCATAATGTCCTATAACTGCCAATGCAGGCTGTACACAGGCTGTACACAGGCGTGTACAAAATACTGCCTTGAAGCAGATCTGAGTAGACATGGCAACAGTTGGTGACAGGTGATGAGGCAACACTTGGAATGTTTTTGTAGTCAGCATACACAAGAAAAATCAAACAGAGCTATTTCTGATTGGTTTGGAAATTATTTGGAATCTTTTACTCCCTCCAATTATACTACCATAAACTTCTGTGATGCTAGAATCACTTTTATAGATAAAATTGAGGACAAAGGATGCCCAAGAGGAAAATATAGTTAAAAATAATTATTATAATAATAAACTACACTTTAGCATTGTTCTAATTGTTTATAGACATTAATTCATTTACTTAGATACAATTGCCTCACTCTCACATTGGCAAAGATTTCTTCAAATTTTTAATGTACTGACAGTTTAATAACATTCTGCAGACTTTTTTAGGCTTCATAATAGTCATTTTTGTTCTTGCAATACAGTCTCTAAGACTAAAAACTATTACTACTCAGATTTATAAAATGAGTGCCATATAGTTTCTCTTTTCAGGGAAAAGATACAATACTTCTTTTCTTTTTTTCCCATGATTAATACAATTTTGCATAAAAGGCATATAAAAATATTTTTAACCCAGAGGAGGTGGTGCTTAAATTAGGGTTTGTGACTCATTTATTTCGATTAAAAATACTCCAGGAGAATTACACACACTCTTAAATGATATGGTCTTTTTGACCATGTGTGGTGGTTTACCATATATGCTAGTTACTTAAAACAGACACAAGTAAGACAAGATCTGTTTGGGGAGGCAAAAGCTTTTTTGAGAATAAAGAATACAGAGACCAAATGGAAACATGCTTGCTTCACTGCACATGGTTTCCATACTTGGCCTTGCTGGCTTACCATTTTATGGTTACCAGATTTATATCCTTTGAAATTATGGACATTGGATCGACTCCTCATGTTGGAAAACACTCTAAGGTGACATTAAATGAGCATGTGATTTGAACAACCTACAATTTTCACACAGGTTTGGATGACCAAAGTCAAAATATTTCCCATAAAATGCTGTAAATTTGCTAAAATTGAACACAAACTCCCTGCAGTATCATAATACAAAGAAACTGTTTACTAAGAAAAAAATTTTGAAACTTTTGGGTTTTATTTTAAACAGTTTCCAGGGAGAAACGCCTCATGGATACTAAAGTAATATGTCATTAGTTTAACTCACAAGGTTAGTTTTAAACAAATTTTAGTGACTAACACGATACATTATCAGAGTATCTTGTTATCAAATGAGAGAATATTTATAGAGTTGGAAGAGTCTCAGAGGGTCCATAATTACTATGTTAGGAGATTCTCAGATAGTTATAATGGACTCAGAAAGTATAGTTGTCAATTTGTACTAGTTTTCTAATGCTGTTACAAACTACCATGAATTCTGACGGCCTAAAATAGTACTCTTACATTAAATCCTAGTCATGTCCATGGGGGAGCCCAGGTACAACGTGACTGGATTCTCTGCTCAGGATATCAGCAGGCTAAAATAAATATCCAGGACTCTGGCTCATTTTTAGGGCTTGAGATCTCCTCCATAGTCATTGAGAAGGCATAATTCAGTTCCTTCTGGGCAGACAACTGAGCTCCCTATATTTCTAGCTGTGGAATCTTTGACCTTGTCTTGGGCAACCAGCTGGAGAAAACCATGTTTTTAAAGGGATCATGTGATTAGGTCAGGTTCACCTGGGCAATACTGGTTTTGTCCTATAAAATAAAATAATCATGGACATGTTATTTCATCATATATTTTTTGTGCTCACACCCAAGGAAAGATTTTACAAAGGGGGAGTGGTTATCTTAGAATTTTCTAGCTATAAATCTATGGATACACAACTGACAGCGACTGTGCAATCTACAGAAGCTTGTGTCAAAGAAATTTGGAGCCCTGTCTTGTCTGGTTCTTATCATCCATTTTAATATTCACGGCCTTACAGTACTTTTTGAGCAGTAGACAACAGTCCCTCTTTCTTACCTATGGTTCATTGGTACCAATATTGCAGGTTTAATCTTCCGTTCTCTTCTCTCCATCATCTCCACACTGGAAACTACTTCAAGGTACACGACAAATGCACAGGTGGTAGTTCCATAGTCCTTAAAAGAAAGTGATCATACTTTCCGCTTATAAAGAGATTTTTGGCTTATAATTTTGTGCAGACACATACTTTTTAAAAGTTTTTTATTTTTTAAATTTTATTTAAGTTATACAAGTTTCACGTGTTTCATATATACAGATTTAGGAACACAGTGATACTTCCCACCCTGGCCTCCCTCCCATTCATGCTCCAACCCTTCTTCTTCTTCCCTCTCCCATCCACACTCTTAATTTTTACAAAGACCTATTTTCAATTTACTTAATGATTGCAAAGTTAACCCTACACTAAGTAAAAGAGTTCAACAAATTGTATGAAGAAAAAACCTGTTCCTCTTTGGAAGAGACAAGGGCTGTAAACAATCACCAAATCTCAAAATGTCCATCAGAAATATACTTTTTGAGAATTCTGGAGCATAGGTTAAACCACCAGATCTATCCCTTCTCTTATACATCTTTTAATCTTTTATGTTTCAAAGAAGAGCACATACCTGGCATTTTCTGAAATGAACTTGCTCAACAATAACATGTACTTTTTCCTTCTGGTTAAAAAACCTCCGTATCTGAGTGGAGGATAAAATTGTGTTCACATATAGGATATGCTTAAATTGTGCATACCTAATTTTTTTAATAACATACACACCAAGGTAGGTAGGTTATTAAAAAGGTTATTACGTATGTTCTTTTTGGCCTACGTTTATTGGAAAGACCAAATTGCCAAGACACTGAAAAATTCAGACAAATGCATTTGAATATTTTCCATCAAATGGGAGGTAGAGGATTGAGCTTGCATTTTCTCTTTACAGCATTTTTGGCAAGAGGCTTTTGGAATAAAAATCATGTATTCCTTTTCCAACTTAGTTAACCACAACATCTGTTTGTCTCCATTGGCACTTGGCCACTGACCTACTGTCTCCTGTAGAAGACACCCACCAACCCTCTTAAGACCAAATGTCAATGAGAAACATGCAGTTCTTGGGTGATTTTAGTCATGGAACTAGTTATAAGCCAAAGACGCTGTCTGATTACATCATCTAAATTCATCGAAAAGGGGATTAATTTTATGTTTCACTCTGATTTTTGAGACTGAATTATTAATATTACTGATTTATTTAGAAGGGAAAAGGTCAAGAAATTTAGACAGGAGCACAGCAAACACATTCCCTTCTTAGGCAGTATGCGACATGTAGCTTTGCTCTTTGACTGAAAGAACTATAAAAGGAATTTAGTTCATTTTCACAAATTTAGAGAATGAAAGTCTAAATAAAATTTGAAAATGTTTAGTGTTTAAATAATTTTGAAATGAAACATTTTTCCAAATTTTTAAAAAAATGATTTTTCTAATTCACTGAAATAGCTCATAACTTCATTATGGCAGTATTGCTACTTCTAGCCATGATTCACAACTGCTAGGTAAAACAAGGAAAAGTTCAGGAGAGGCCAATACCTGTAAGGCTATGGTATAGGCATCTTCCAACCACAGCCTGGAGCCTGCCAAACTATACTTTGATCAAAGACTCTCTGTGTTGGTACCTCTCATTGGATGGCAGCCTAGAACTGCTTTGTCTTGGCCAACCATACTCTGTCCAGCTGTGACAGGTCATTTGGTTTCTGGTTTTATTTAAAAAATTTTTTTTTTAGTTTTTTTTTTTTTTAAGGTGTGAAATTGTTTAAATTGCAGTGTAGCAAAAAGGAGCCAGTTCCCTTAAAAGCAGGAGGAACTGGACTGGGAACCCAGGTTTGTGCTGTGAAACCTTTCTGGGGCCCCTGGGAGGCAGCTGAGGTGCTCACCGGGATGTTGGCCTTTTCTTCCAATGTCCACATTGCGTCTGACTCATTGGCTGCCCATGCCCTGCTCTGATTTCCGTTATGCCCTCTCAGTCTTTCTGTGTTTTCGATCTCAAAGTGAATATTTTCTAGGGACACTTCTAGTCTCTGGGTCCTATCTCTTTTTGATAATTCTCTCATATGTCACTAATTTGTCTCTGACCCAGTGCAGGCCTCTCTCCCTCCTCCAAGCGGAAGCTGAATCATGTCACACATCCTAGAACTGATGAAACCTGGGGAAACAAGATGAACATGGTATCCACCCTTTGGCACACACAGACTTGTAGAAATTAGAGATCAATTAATTATACCATTAATTCTTCACACTTTAGCTCTAAAATGTTTAACCCTATAGAATTTTTTTAAAGATCTATTTTATTTATTTGGAAGGCAGTTAGAGAGAGAGAAAGAGACAGAGAGACAGACAGTGATCTTCCATCCACAGATTCACTCCCCAAATGGCTGCAAATGGGGTTGGGCCAGGCCAAAGCCAGGAGTCAGGAGCTTAATCTTGGTCTTCCATGTGGGTGGCAGGGCTCCATATACCAGAGCCATCTTCTGCTGCTTTCCCGGGTGCATTAGCAGGGAGCTGGAAGAGAAGTGGAGCAGACAGGACTCAAACTGGTGTTCATATGAGATGCTGGTGTCACAGGTGGTGGCTTAGCCCTCTGTGCCACAACTCAGGCCCTTAATTCTAGTTTTTTTTTAATTTGCAAACTTTCTTCTTCTGTCCATTTTGGTGTTGATTATTCTCTAAATATTCCAACACTCACTTGCGTAGATTAAGCCTAGTTTCTAACCTGGCTACATGTCTCTCTGAGATGTCCACCTTTTCCTCAACTTCATGGTCAATAGGAAGAAATAAGGTATTGAGAGGATGAATTTGATCTTAGTCAGTCATTTTCTATGCAAAGGCCTGACCATTGAGCTTTGAGTGTCCGTGGTTCTTTGTCCAATAAAAGTTTTCATCCCTATCAAAATGCCACTGTGTGACTACATGCTAACCAGGGAAATTACGGGGGAATAAACCCGATTCGTTGCAGATAAAGAATGAATCAAAACAGACTCTCCCAAACCCTATCTCTTACCTTCATAATTTCTCCTGTAATATTTTCTGGAAAAATCTTAGATAATTATGCAAAGTCTTAGGTATGTTTGTGGTAAAAAAAAAATATCAAATATAGCAAGGTTAGTAAGATCATTCACAAACCCACAACAAATGAAGGACAGATTCCAGAACGCCGTAGTTCCTATGTTCTTTCCACCGGGCAGCTTCTCTCTCTATTCTGCCTACCAAGTAATGACCAGAGCAGAAAACTTCCTTAACCTATCTTAACCAATCTCCCCATCTGGTAATTACCCTTATTATGAGAACATCTTATGTTTTGTCTCATTTGAGACTCCAATTGGAGCATTGTTCACTGTTGGGAGCAGCTCTTTCCAAGGAAATGACCTACCTGCGTCAGCAGAGACGGGGTAAGGTGTTTCTCATCTTGAAGTTACACATTACATATTGAGATCCTTTGGTCACTTTTTTTTTGAAGATTTTTTTTTATTATTGTAAGTCAGAGTTACATAGAAAGAAAAGGAGAGGCAGAGAGTGTGAGAGAGGTCTTACATCTGCTGGTTCACTCCCCAGATGGCCGCAAGAGTCAGAGCTGCACCGATCTGAAGCCAGGAGCCAGGAGCTTCTTCCAGGTCTCCCACATGGGTGCTGGAGCCCAAGGACTTCGGGCATTTTCTATTGCTTTCCCAGGCCACAGCAGAGAGCTGGATCAGAAGAGGAGCAGCCAGGACTTGAACCTGTGCTCATATGGGATGCCAGCACTGCAGGAGGTGGCTTTACCTGCTGTGCCACAGTGCCGACCACCTTTGGTCACTTTAGATCTTGGTGAGGAAGGGGAGGAGGAGGCCTATGCTTTACAAAGCTCTGAAGCATATTTCTAAACTTGTAAATTAAACTTGGCTGCTACAAGACTTAGCCCATGGGAATCATTACATATTTGCCCTCCCACTCTGACTGTAGAATACTAATTTTTAGGGAAGGATGGAAATGAAAAATGGACCAAATTTAATAAAAGAAAAGCATCATTAATTAAGACTATAATAGACTTTTATAAAGGAGTTCTCCACTGGATATTTGAATTAGTAACTTCTAGCAAAAGTCATTCTGCTTTGATTTGAATATTTTGAGAAATAATTAATTTACTCTTTGATGAAGTAGCTCATTCATGTTTGAAGACACTGAAGTTTAAAAATATTTTTCTTGTTTGGTGTTAAAATTTCTTTTTCCATAATTTCTACCAATTTGCCTTTTATGGGAAAATTATTGACTTTATCCTTTTAAAATTAAAGTATAATTTATTTGCCAGCACCATGGCTCACTAGGCTAATCTTCCACCTGCGGCACAGGTGCTCCTGGTTCTAGTCCCAGTTGGGGTGCTGGTTCTGTCCCTGTTGCTCCTCTTCCAGTCCAGCTCCCTGCTGTGGCCCGGGAAGGCAGTGGAGGATGGCCCAAGTGCTTGGGCCCTGCACCTGCATGGGAGACCAGGAGGAAGCACCTGGCTCCTGGCTTCGGATCGGCGCAGCGCACTGGCCGTAGTGGCCATCTGGGGAGTGAACCAATGGAAGGAAGACCTTTCTCTCTCTCTCTCTCTCTCTCACTGTCTAACTCTGCCTGTCAAAAAAAAAATTAAAGTATAATTTATTTGAAAGAAAATAACTATATTTTAAGTGTTTGGTTTGATGATTTTTGAAAATTGTGTACATTTGTGACTACTACCCAACCTAACATAGAGAACATTTCTGACATTCTAGAAGCCTTTTCATGCCCATTTCCTTATAATTACCCTCCCCTTCTGTCAATATTGGCTAATTTTTGTGATAATAATCAAAGTAGAATTACATAGTGTGTACAAGTACCTTTTTTACATTTTTGTTTATATGAGGTGAGTAAATTTCATGTATTGCATATGTACAGTTTTAGGAGTTTAGTGATACTTCCCATCCTAACTTCCCTCTTGCCCACACTCTCATCCTTCCTCCACCTTCCTTTTTTATACTTTCTTTTTAATTTTTATAATGACCTACTTTTAGTTTACTTTATAATCATAATATTAACCCTCCACAAATAAAGAAATCAACATCTAGTAAGAAGAAAATAACACTGTTTCTCAACAGTAGAGACAAGGGTATAAACAACAATCAGTTGTTGAAACATCAATTTCACTCATATACATTACATCTTTTGTACTCTATTAGTTACCACAGATCAGGGAAAACATATGGTACTTGTCTTTTTGGGACTGGCTTACTTCACTAAGCATAATGGTTTCCAGTTGCTTCCATTTTGTTGCAAACAACAGGATTTCTTTTTTTCTTTTTTATACTGCTGTGTAGTAGCCCATGGTGTATTTATACTACAATTTCTTCATCCAGTCTTCAGTTGACGGACATTTGGGTTGATCCCATATCTTAGCTTTTGTGAATGGAGCTGCAGCAATGGTAAATGGTGGCTCACAGCCAGCAGCTGGCTGGGCCTGCAGCTGGCTACAGTAGAGTCTCTCTCTCTCCTCTCCTCTTGTGCCATGAAGTCTTCTTTTTTTTTTTTTTTTTTTCTCCTTTGCCAAAAATTTCCTTCAGACACCTGGAAACTTAGTTCTTCCTTTATTCTTTTCAAATCCCTGAGCAGCTTAAGTTAGTGTGGTTACACCCTATTCAGCCATCTTGGATCTCTCCTAGTATTATAATTTTAATATTAGTCTGATCTAATTTTCATTTTCTGATAGGGAATATGGGATATTGTCCAACAAAGATTTGTGCTATTATATTTTAAGTTTTAAAAATGCAGTTTCTTTTTTATAGGCATGTTTTTCTTCTGAAGAATAAGTGCAAGAAAATTACAACCAATAAATGATTCTGGCCCATTGTGTTTTTTACTCTTAACACTGTATATGTATCTGACATTTTCTTCTCATATTATTTGTTTGATACGTTTACAGTTCCTAACATTGTAAGCCATCTTCCTATATATTTAATTTGATAAATACTTGTTGGAAGCCCATGAGGAAAAGTAGAGTAGAATTTTGGATGAATGCCCAGCAGTATTAAATTATGTGCCCAAGATTTCACAACTAATATAATGTTGTGATGGAATGTATTCGTTTGCATTGAATTCATATGTTGAAGTCTTACCTGCCCCCGTTGTAGCTATATTTGGAATAGGGAAGTAATGAAATGAAGTCATAGGGTCGATCCCAGATCTGACTGCTGTAGTGTCCTCGTGAGCAGAGGCACCAGAGAGCGCTGTGTAGGTGGACCATGGGGACCTCATGAGAAAACGGACGTCTGAACACAGAAGACAGAGTTTCTGAGGAACTGACCATGCTGGCGCCCTGATCTTGGACTTCCAGCCTCTGTAACAGAGATAAATCAATCATTATTTTTTTTTTTTAATTTTTTTTTTTTTTTTGACAGGCAGAGTGGACAGTGAGAGAGAGAGAGACAGAGAGAAAGGTCTTCCTTTGCCGTTGGTTCACCCTCCAATGGCCGCCGCGGCCGGCGCGCTGCGGCCGGCACACCGCGCTGATCCGATGGCAGGAGCCAGGAGCCAGGTGCTTTTCCTGGTCTCCCATGGGGTGCAGGGCCCAAGCACCTGGGCCATCCTCCACTGCACTCCCTGGCCACAGCAGAGGGCTGGCCTGGAAGAGGGGCAACCGGGACAGAATCCGGCGCCCCGACCGGGACTCGAACCCGGTGTGCCGGCGCCGCTAGGTGGAGGATTAGCCTAGTGAGCCGCGGCACTGGCCAAGATAAATCAATCATTATTTTAACCACCCAGTCTGTGATATTTCGCTGTGGCAGTCGGAACGGATTGATACAGATGTGGGTGCTGAGAATTGTGTGCGTGGTGTTGCTAATAACAGATGCCTTAAAACGTGGATATGGTTCCAAAGAAGTGGTTGATGGATTGAGGCAGGATCAGTTTTGATGTGCCAGCTGGAAAAATACTAGATTTCTATGAAGTGCTAGTTGATAGAAATATGGATGTTAAAGATGATTCTGGTGAGGGTTCGGAAAGAAAACAGAAAAACTGAGAGAACACATCTTTCCTATTACCGAATTTATATAACATCTTGAACAGGATGGTGTTGGTGGAAATATGGACTTTAGAGGCCGTTTTGGTGAGGTCTCAGAAGGAAATGAGGAATCAGTTATTGGAAACTGGAGGTCAAATGATACAGTTGCAAAGAACTTGGCTGAACTATGTTCTATCAGTGTTTTGTAGAATGAAGAACTTGCAAATGATGAAATTATGTGTGAGGAGGTGTCTAAGTGTCAAAGTAATGGCTTGATTTCTGCTTACCACGTATAGTGAAATGTGGTAAGTGAAAGGAACTGTTGAGCAAAAAGGAACTAGAACTGAAAGATTTTGAAAATTACCAGCATATACACATTGCAAAGAACAATGAGAAAGCTTGTTCTGAAGAGAATCTGAAGAATATGGCTGAACAATCAGCTGATGAGGCTGCAAGGGCATGAACTATGAATTTAATCATTCACTTTAGCATCGACTGAATCATAGCATAAGACACGGCCCATTTTAATCAAAGGATATCACAAAATGGATAAAAATGAAGACTTTCAGACTTCTGGGGTTCTCTAGCATGAAAGTATTGAGCTATTCTACTGCAAATATGTTATTTAAGAAAAGCAGACAGGGGCCGGCGCTGTGGCGCAGTAGGTTAATCCTCCACTTGCGGCGCCAACATCCCATTTGTGTGCCAGTTCTAGTCCCGGCTGCTCCTCTTGCAATCCAGCTCTCTGCTGTGCCCTGGGAAGGCAATGAGGATGGCCCAAGTCCTTGGGCCCCTGCACCCAGATGGGAGACCAGGAGGAGGCACCTGGCTCCTGGCTTCAGATCGGCGCAGCTCTGGCTATTGTGGCCATTTAGGGAGTGAACCAATGGACAGAAGACCTTTCTCTCTGTTTCTCTTTCTCATTGTCTATAACTCTACCTCATAAATAAATAAATAAAATCTAAAAAAAAAAAAAAAAGAAAAGCAGACAACGACTGCAAAAAGAACTCAGAAATCATCAGGGTTGCCTCCTTAGTTTCCCAGGGTGGGGGTTATAATACACCAGGCTGCCATGCTGCAGGGTGGTAATGCCTCCACTTTAGTCTTACATCTGAATCAGCACCAGCCTTACCTTATTTCTCCTAGCAGTAGCATTCAACACAGTGTATCACATCCTCATCCTCAAAATGCCTCATAATTGGTGTCCTGTGCACCCTACTCCCACGTAGTCCTCCCGTTTCAATGACTGCCCTCCCTCAATCTCCCTGACTTCTTCCGTTCCATCTGCCTCTTCTCTTAACAGTGAATGCCCTGGATCTTAGCTTAGCTACCTCTTCATTCTGTCACCCCACTCAGTCACTGGTCACACCATCTGATACAGCTTTCAACAAGTTGAAATCTCCCAAATGTGTATCTTCAGTGTGAATTTCTCTCTTCAACCCTGAACTCCCATATAGCTGATTATTGACTTACATGGTTCAATATTTCTGGTATTTTGAATTTACAATGGTGAAAAAGCATCATGAAATAGTCATCACTTTATTAGAAAATAGGCTTTGTATTACATCATGTTGCCCAAATGTAGGCTAATGTAAGTGTTCTCATTACATTTATGCTAGGCTAAGCTATAATATTCAGTAGGTTAGGTGTATTAAATGCATTGTTGATATAACATTTTCAAATTATTATGGGTTTATGAGGGCTGTACTGCATTATAAGTTGAAGCCTATGTATATACCATTCCCCTTTTGACACTGTCATTTGGATGCTTACTAGGAATCTTGAATTTCACATGTCTAATACCATACCCTTGACCTGCCTTTCAAAGTGGTTTTCCTTATCTTTGTTATATGAGTAAACTGCACTTTTTCCTTTTAGATTCTCAGGGGCAAACCATAGTCATCTTTAAAATCTTTCTCTCCATCCCATAGGCACATTGTCAGCAATTTCTATTGCTGCTATCTTGAAAATAAATGCATTCAGAATACAAACTCTCCTCAGACCCTCTAATACTACCATCTGGAGCCAATATAAATTGACCAAATATTCAATTTTCTTATTTTTTTACTGTATGATGGCTTTATTTGAATATAAGTGCCATGATAATGCTAATTTTTAAAACATAAGGACTATCATACAAACAAAAATTGTAATGGGAATTGAGCAAATAATATATTTGGCGTGAATGGAGTTCTGTGCAAATATTTAAGAGTTAAGAAGGCAGTAGGAATAGAACACAAATCTTTGGTAAACACTAAAATGAAGGATATTGACAAAAAGTAAAATGACAGAAGGATTGTGTGTGGAGAAGTATACCAGGATTTTAGATAAAATGCTAATTTTTGCCTCTATTATGTGAATAGATTATGAAGGGGTGATATATCCTTGGAATAAAATTTCCTGAGTATTTCTAGGCACATATTATGAAGATTATATATGGAATTGTTGAAAAATGATTAGGAGAGCTGAGGTCCAATTCTGGATAGGTAACTGAAATCTTAATGTAACTCCATGCTAACCTCACATGACTGCATGTCTAAATCCACTTTGCACAGTCTTCTCTCTCCACTTAGGAGATAGTCTTCCTTTTATTTATAATTTGTTCCACTAAATGCACAAATGAAATAAGGAAAGTGCTTTTTTGCCAAATGAAATCATTTTTGGCACATTAGTAATACATGTTTTCTGTTTTAGGGTTTATAATGCTAAACATAAATAAACTGAAAAACTATGAAATGTTAGTTTTTGTCCTGTCACCAAAACAATGACTTAATACCTACACAGAGAAGAAAATAGTTCCAGGGGGGCTATGGAATAGAATTAAGAAGGTAAAGTAACCCAGAGGTGCACAAAATCCAAGGATAACTGCATGAAAACATTAGGAAGTATTTTTACCTATGCTGCCTCAACCCCTAGGCTGGAAGAGCTTAGCACCAGGAAGAGTGGTGCTGGCCATGACATCACCTTGTGAGAAAACGAAGAGCAGAACTGTATCAGACTTTGGTACTGGGGCCCTTGGCAGCTGCCACCAAGAGGGACTTCCATAGTTTATGTTGATGTACACCTTGCTCCATAGAACTGCCTGAAATCACTGCTGTGACCTAGGCAGAGCTAGAGTCACTGAAAGCCGCTTTACCAGGCTGGGTATGTCTCACCTCCTGGACATGACACTAGGAGACATGGTGAAATACCCAGTGCCATTGTACAAACCACTCAGGAAATATATTCACATCCACCTGCAGGTCAAAGTATTTTCCTAGCAAAACAGTCCATAAAATTTGGAAGAGGTGACAATTCATTCAATGGATAGCCGAAACTACAAGGAACACAAAAAGAAAAATACAACATTAAAAAGGAAAGCAAGACATTTCTAGTAGTCAGCCCAAAAGAAATAAAGATCTACAAATTTTCTGATGCAGAATTCAAAAAAATTTTGGCAACAAGAGCCAAAATGTCAACATAAAAATATCAGGAAAGTAATAATTGACTAAAATAAGAAAATCAAGGAAGACATGCAAATCACAAAACAGAATCAAATTCTGGAATTGAAGAATATATAAGTGAATGAAATGGAAAATGCAGTATAGAGTTTCAATATCAAAAGCAAGAATAATTGAACTTGAATAGAGGTCATTTTAAATTAAACAGCCAGAAGAGAAAATGAAAAACAGTGAAGAGAGTCATTGGGATTTATGGGATACCATCAAGCAAATATCTGTATTATGGAGTTCCAGAAGGAAAAGAAAAATAGAAAGAAGCAGAAGTCTATTTAAAGCAATAAAGTTAGAAACTTCCAAGTCCAGGGATGGAAATTAATATCCAGATTCAACAATCCCAAAGGACTGCAGATGGGCAGAATGTAAATAATTCTACATTGAGATACATAATTTTTTTTTGACAGGCAGAGTTAGATGGTGAGAGAGACAGAGAGAGAAAGGTCTTCCTTCCGTTGGTCCATCCCCCAAATGGCTGCTATGGCCTGTGTGCTGTGCTGATCCAAAACCAGGAGCCAGGTGCTTCCTCCTGGTCTCCCATGCAGGTGCAGGGGCCCAAGCACTTGGGCCATCCTCCACTGCCCTCCCAGGCCACAGCAGGGAGCTGGAATGGAAGAGGAGCAACCGGGACTAGAACCCAGAGTACCGGTGCCACAGGTGGAGGATTAGCCTAGTGAGCCACGGTGCCGGGCCGAGAAACGTAAGTTTTGACATTAAATTTTCAAAAGTCAAACAATATTTTGAAAACAGCATGAGAAATAAGACATATAAGGGAATTCTCATAAGAATGTTATCAGATTTATTAGCATAAAACCTTGCAGAACATAAAAGAATAGGGTGATAAATTCAAGACATCAACTGCCAGCCAATCAAACATCAAATATCATATGTGCAGAAAATCTATCGTTTTAACTGCATTTAAAAATAAAGGAGAGATAAAGTCTTTCCAGCATAGATTGAATCAGTAAAAACAAAACAAAAAACTCCCAATAAATGAAAACTCAGAATCAGGTGGATTCATGGGAATATTCTACAAAATATTCAGAAAAAAAATCGATTCCCAAGTTTCTGAAACTTTTTTTTAGGAATAAAAGAAGAAATAATTTCAATCTTATTTTATGAGCCCACTATTATCCTAATATCAAAATGAGAAAAAGATACTACAAGAAAATGACTGACCAATATTTTTGATGAACATAGATGCAAATGTTATGAATAAAATTTTAACAACCAGAAAATTGGAAAGATATACAGTGTTCATGGTTCAATAGAATTAGTAATTTTAAGTATCCGTACTATGCAAAGTGATCTACATATTCAATGCAAAGACTAAAACAATTCCTGTAGCACTGTTTATAGAAATATTTTTAAAATCCTAAAATTCCTATAGAATCAAAAATGATATCAACTCAACTAGCCAAACAAATCAAAAGAAAAAAAATGAAGCCAGAGGCATCACATCTCCTGGTCTCAAAGTATCTTATTTCAAAGTAAATTTCTACATGTATAGTCAACTAATCTTTGACAAGGGTGCCAAGAACAAACAATAAAGGAAAGAATAGTTTTTTTCTACATAAGTGTTGGGAAAACTGATTATCTATATGTAAGGGAATGAAACCGTATTCTTATCATACACCATATTAAAAAAATTCCAAGAAATGAAAGACTTAAGTATAACATCTGCAACTTTAAAACTAACAGAAGAAAGAATAGGAAATTTCTTTTCATTAGCCTGGACAATGATTGTTTTGAATATGATATAAAAGTAGCCGGTGCCGTGGCTCACTAGGCTAATCCTCCGCCTTGCGGCGCGGGCACACCGGGTTCTAGTCCCAGTCAGGGCGCCGGATT
The DNA here is from genome assembly GCF_051225735.1 of Oryctolagus cuniculus. Classification (NCBI taxonomy): domain Eukaryota; kingdom Metazoa; phylum Chordata; class Mammalia; order Lagomorpha; family Leporidae; genus Oryctolagus; species Oryctolagus cuniculus. Next base: position 98,099,337 of record NC_142871.1, on the reverse strand, counting down.
CTGTCCCCGGTTGCCCCTCTTCCAGGCCAGCTCTCTGTTGTGGCCAGGGAGTGCAGTGGAGGATGGCCCAAGTGCTTGGGCCCTGCATCCCATGGGAGACCAGGATAAGTACCTGGCTCCTGCCATCTGATCAGCGCGGTGCGCTGGCTGCGGCAGCCATTGGAGGGTGAACCAATGGCAAAGGAAGACCTTTCTCTCTGTCTCTCTCTCTCACTGTCCACTCTGCCTGTCAAAAAATAAAAAAAAAATTAAAAAAAAGAATATGATATAAAAGTAAAGGCAGTAAAAAAATAGAAAGCATGAATTGAATCTAAGATAGTTCTGCAAAGTGAAGGAAATGATCAAGAGAGGGAAAGAAACCAACAGAATAGAGAAAATATTTATGAAATTTATGTTTGATAAGGGCTCAGTTGTGGGGAACCGCACGCTGGCCACCTGTGGGAACTTCCTCACTTTGCTGTTTGCATGGCCTGTTGTAACAACTTGTGCAAAACAAGTTAAGGAAGTGCTGGCTGCTGAGCAAAACAAGTCAAGGAAGTGCTAACCACAGGATGTCCTGAAGACACACAAACAACCCCGTTGGAGCAAGATGAACTTTCGACCTGAGGCACTATGTGCCCTTCAACTTTATTGGACTGTGCCTGCATGGACTTCATGTGAACAGACTTGCCATTGGCTGGGAGCGTCCTGCTAGGGGAACCTAGGGTATATAATGGGGATAGTATTGTGTAGGGAGGAGGGCTTGGCTTCTTTTCTTTCGCCTTGCATCTGGATGAATAAAGTTCAATGAGAACTGAGTAAGCAACGATCGTGTCTTTACTACGCTGGACTCTCGCGGGCGAGCGTCCGGCAAGTGGTGCCGTGACTCGGATCGGGAGCGGTTGCTAGAAGAAGGTAAGAGAACTAAAAGCGTGCATACACGGGAATCTAGGCAGGTAGAATAAAGCCTAGGACTAGACTGCGGTACCGTCGGTGAGGACAGAAGAAAGAAAATATATAGCCGCCAAAGTGGGCAATAAGAGACCCCTAATAGGCGGGGACTAGAACGCCGGTTACAGGGTGGGAGTTGTGAATGAACGCCGGTAACAGGCGGGAGTTGTGAATGAACGCAGGTAACAGGTGGGAGTTTGAATGATAAAGTTCCATGAGAACCGAGTAAGCAGCGATTGTGTCTTTACTACGCTGGACTCTCGCGGGCGAGTGTCCGGCACGCAGTATTAAGTATAACTCAATAGAAATACTCAATAGCAACAAATAACAGGGACAAAAACTTGAATAAAAAATTAGTAAAGGGCCAGAATGGACATTTCTCAAAAGAAGACATACAAATGCTCAGTAGGTACTTGAAAAGGTGCTTAGCATCACTAATCATGGGGGAAATGCAAATCAAAACCACAAGGAGAGGTATCCAAGAAGGCTGAATAGGGTGCAACCATGTTAACTTCAGCTGCCCTAGCTTACAAAAAAGAACAAAGGAAGGATCTTGTTTCCAGGGCTCTGACTGGGAAATTTCTAGGGGAGAAGTGAAATAAACAACAAACAGTCTTTGGGAAAAGAAAAGGCAAAACAGAAATGCTACTCACTTCCGGGATTGGCCACACCATGCTGTGCAGCCAGTTGAAGGCTGGAAGTCTCCATCTTCTCAAGTCAAGGCAAGGAGAAATTGCATGCAGCTGAGCACACACAGATTTAGCTGCGAGAGAATTCCACAGTCACCCAATGACTTTCACTCCAGCCTGGGGAATTGACTGGGGTTCGAGCCATGGTTTGGTTATGAGCAAGAAACCACATTGCCTCTCTCTCCTTCTCCACCCTTCCAAAGAGCCAGACTCCACTGTAAAAAGTAGTACAGCGGATCTGTGTGATCTTCTGTGAAGAAGCAAGATAGTACGAAGCCTCCAAAAAACACAATAGTTCTCCAAAGTTAGATCTTGAACTAAAGGAAATCTATCTAACTGAAAATAATCATTGTAAGGAAACTCAATGCAATGCAAGAGAATACAGATGGACAGATTAAAAGAAATCAGGAAATCAATGAATGACATGAATGGAAATTTGACTAGGGAAATAAAAATCATTAAGAAGAACCAACTGGAAGTTTGAAAATAAAAATTTCAATCAGTGAAACAAAAAAATACGATTGAGAGTTTTAACAGCAGAAGAAACCAAGTGAGGAAAAAATTTCTGACCTCGAGGACAAGACTTTTGAAATAACTCAAACAGACAAAAATAAAGAAAAACAATAAAAAAGCATGAAGTCTATGCAAACTGTGGGACACCATTAAATGACCAAATATTCATATTATAGGTATTCCTGAAAGAGAAAATAAGGAAAAAGGCATAGAGAACTCGCTAAATGAAATAATAGCTGAAAATTTCTTGAATCTTGAAAGAGACATGGACATCTATATACAAGAAGCTCAAATGATCCCAAGAATACACAACTGAAGTAGTAGTCAAATTGTAGTCAATTTGTTGTCAAATTGTCAAAAGTTAAGGATAAGGAGAGAATCCTCAAGACAGTAAGAGAAAAGTGTCAAGTTACGTGTAAAGAAAAACCAACTAGACTAACATCAGATTTCTGAGCAGAAGCCCTACAAGCCGGAAGAGGGTAGGATGATATATTCTAGGTCCTCAAAGAAAAAAACTTTCAACCAAGAATGATATAAAGTATTTTCCAGATAAACAAAAACAGAGAATTCACCATCACTAGACCAGCCTTACAAGAAATTCTAAAGTTAGTCTTGCATTAGTAGTAAATATTCATGAAAACACATGTCACCACCAAATTCACTAACAGAGCAGTTATAATTAATTTCCCATCAACAAAATGATGGATGTTAGTTCTTATTTATCAATACTAACCTTGAATGTAAATAGATTAAATTCTTCAGCCAAAAGACTTGGGTTGGCTGAATGGATAATGAAAAAAGACCCACTATATTCTCCCTACAAGAAACTCACTTCACAAAGATACAGAGACTGAAAGTGAAGGGCTGGAAATCTTTACCCCTCAGAACTGGAACAATGTCCAAATTCACTACTCTTATTCAACGTAGCACTGGAAGTATTAGCAAGAGGAATTAGGGAGGAAAAAGAAATAAAAGGTATCAAAATTGGAAAATTGGAAGTCAAAATATCCATGTTTGCAGATGACATGATATACACAGAAAAACCTAAACACTGCAAAACTTTGTTAGAACTGAAAAACCAATTCAGTAATTTACAACATAAACATCCAAAAAAGTAGCTTTTTTCAAAGATTTATTTATATTTGTTTGGAAGAATTACAGAGACGGAGAGGCAGAGGTAGAGAAATAGAGATTTTCCATCTGCTGGTTCACTCCCCAAATGGCCACAATGATCAGGGCTGGGCTGGGCCAAAGCCAGGCTCCAGAAGCTTCATCTGGGTCTCCCATGTGTGGCAGAGACCTAAGGACTTGGACCATCTTCCACTGCATTCCCAATTGGGCATGTTAGCAAGAAGCTGAATTGCAAGTGGAGCAGCTAGTACTCAAACCAGTGTCCATACGGGATGCTGGAGCTGCAGGCAGTGGCTTTTACCCACCATGCCATAGCGTCGACCCCTATGTTGCCTTTTTATACACTACTGATTAACTCACTGAAAAGGAATTCAAGAATGAAATCACTTTCCCAGTAGCCACAGGCTGCTAAGAAATCTGTACTACCATTCATAATGTGCTGGAAGACCCATCTCACATATTCTCCCAACTAGAAGGGCAGCCCCAAGGGCAAGATCAGTATGTTACTTGTGCTTATTTTCTAAGTGTCTAGCAAAGGATTTGGAATGTAGGTATTGAATGCTTGTTGAATAAGTAAAAAAGAAACTTTAAAAAAAAAACCCACACTGAAATATTACCACACATCTGTTAGAATTGTCATTATCAAAAATATAAAAAGTTACAAGTGTGGGTGAGGATATGGAGAAAAAGGAGCCTTTTTATACTGTTGATGGCAAGACAACCAAACAAACTTGCCAGACCAGGTCAGTTTGACCTCATTATTGATCACTGGCTATTGTGTTTTAAAATTTTTCCTTTGTAGAAACTCTTACTTCTAATATAAACATCTAATCTACTCCAGCATATTCCCTTGTGGTCATTCCTGCGGAAAAGTAGTGATTTTTGATATTTTTTTTTACTTACTTTTTCCAAAAGGATTTTAAATAAGTTCCACATTTTTTTCTTCTAATCAGTGACAGTTGATTCTACTAAAGACAAACAAGATAGTGGAAGATCATGATTTCGTAAGTGTAAATTAAACACAAAATACAACAACTCAACAAGCCCCCAAAGGGCATTCGGGTAGCAAAAAACAAGAAGCTTAGCCTTCACTTGTGAGCATCTGTTGCGTTCCTTCTGTTGTTAAACAGAACAGTGAGGTAGCAGGTCCTGGAGAAGCTGGCCACTCTGGATTAACGGCGAGGAAGAAGCATATGTCTTTTTCTAGACGCAATTCGCACGGCTTTGTTCTCAATTCTGATGACAGCATGATTTTTGCAATCCACAAAGAAAATTCATGCAATGAGCCTGTCAACAAGTTGAAGAATAAAACAGCCTCCACTGTTTATTTGATTAGGTTTTTTAAGTATTTGGGATCTTAAAGGCAAAACTCTACATAAACCTGCATATGCCATCTGAAAGGGCTGGTTTCTTATTTAATACACTTTGACAGGGGATATAAACTTTTCTGACTCATACTGCTCTGCAAAGAACAAATCGAAGTAGAAATGCAGGCTTTTGATCACCAAAAAAATATGCTGCGTTTACACATACATTGTTAAGCTTCTCAACAACACTATACATTGTGTTTTATAGGGGAGGCATTGGGGTAATGTGGTTCTGCTTCAGAGAGCCCCAGCTCAAGTCCCAGTTACTCCTCCTCCGATCCAGCTCCCTGCCAATGTGCCTGGAAAGCCATGGGTGAGAATTCAGTACTTGATTTCCTGCTGCCCATGTGGGAGACTTGAATGGGTTCTTAGCTTCTGGTATCAGCCTAGCACAGCCCCAACTGTTATGGCAATTTGGGAAGTGAACCAGCAGGTAAAAGATCCACCCCCTCCCACCCCCTGCCATCTCTCTGCCTTTCATATAAATAAATCTTTTCTTAAAAAAGAAAAACTCATTTATTTAACAGATTGAGTTTTATTTTCCTAGCTTCATCACAGAAAACGCCGAGGCTTAGAGAATGCCCATGGAAACACGATTAAGATTATCCAACTGAAATGTGGGAATTAGAATTAGAATTCAAATCTAGGTTTATAGGGGCTAGCACTGTGGCTTCACAGGTAAAGGCACCACCTGCAGCGCCAGCATCCCATATGGGCGCAGATTTGAGTCTCAGTTGCTCCACTTCCAATCCAGCTCTCTGCTAGGGCCTGGGAAAGCAATAGAATATGGCCCATCTTACAGGTCTCCATGTGGGAGACCTGTACGAAGCTCCTGCTTCTGGCTTCAGATCAGCACAGCTCCAGCTGTTGTGGCCATCTGGGGAGTGAACCATCAGATAGAAGATTTCTATCTTTCTCTCTGTCTCTCTCTGTAGCTCTGCCTTTCAAATAAATAAATAAATCTTTTTTTAAAAAAAAAAGCAAAAATAACAAATCTAGGTTTACATCATTGATTGATTCACACAAAAATGCTTAATTACTATGCACCAGGAATTAAATGAGATATTGTGTTAATTTTCTGGCATCGACCAAATAAAGTAACAGATATTTTATCACTTAAACAACAGAAATGTATTTTCTCACGATTCTGAAGCTCAGTGGTCTGAGACCAAGGTGCCAGCAGGGTTGGTTTCTTTCGAGGCTGGCAGGTGACCACCTTCCCACTCTGTCTTCACATTGTTTTCCCGTTGTGTGTGTGCGTCTGTGTGCTATTCTCTTTTTGTCGGTATACCAGTTATACTGGATCAGAAGACACCCTAATGACCTGATCTTAATTTAGTTTTCTTTGTAAAAACTCCCATCTTCAAATGTCAGATTCTGAGGTACATCAACACATGAATTTTGAGGGTGCACTACTGAGCCCATAACATAAGTATGGATCCAAGGCTGACAAAAGTAAGACACTGCCCCTGCCTTCAAGGGATTTAGAGTCTACCTGGGGAGATTAGCATTAAGCAAAGGATTGTGGATTGTGTACATTGCTGTGGTAACGCACGCTCCAAAGCAAAGTTGAAGTTTGCTCTAAGAGCTCCTATTGGGACCTTTGATCTCACCAGCGGGGACAGGAAAGGCTTTCTTGAGGAGGCAATGCCCAGGCTGACTCTGACAGTAAAAAGCGGAATTAGGTCTGGTTCAGGAAGAGGCATCAACTTGTGCAGGGAAAGTCGGTGTGTGGAGGGAGCTTTGGGGGTTTGAGATTAGAGAAGAGGGAGAGGAGCCTGTGGCCTTTGGTTGGTTGGTTGGTTAGAATATTGTTTTTCTTTTTTTGCAAAAAATAATGAGAAGTGATTGAAAGTTTCAAACCTGACTTGAGTTTTGAAAACAGTGCTCCTTTGGCTTGTAGGACACTCAGCCAATTGTTCACTCACTTTTCAACTGGTGCTTGTGCTATTAGCCACACTCAGGAAAGTTTAAAAACTTAAACTCATTATTTACTATTTTCTAGCTTTAAAGCTTGTATGAAATAATAAAATCAATGGTTTATAAAATTTCACCTCAACCTTTGAATAGGAGATTCAGTAATTCACACCTTGGAAAAGAAGACTAAATTCTAACACTATGGATGCTAATCAAGATCCATAGCACAGCTAAATCTTTCTTAGGCATTTCCTGTCTGCTTCCACAAACTTGTCAGGCTTTTGGACCTCTTCTTTGTGCAATGAATATTGCTAACTCCCTCTACTCCCAGGAGGAATTAGTTCCTACATGGAGAGGAAAATATGTCTGAACAACTGAAGACAAAAATAATGAAGTGTGTGTGATCCATATCCCTGCTAATGTACCTGGGAAAGCAGTGGATGACCCAAGTGCTTGGGCCCCTGCAGCCACGTGGGAGATCAGGAAGAGGCTCCTGGCTTCATCCTGGCCCAGTCCCTGGCTGATACTGCCATTTGGTGAGTGAACCAGAAGATGGAAGGTGTCTCCCTCTCTCCATCTCTCCCTCCTTGTAATTCTGACTTTCAAATAAGTAAGTAAATGAATCTTTAAAAAATAGTTTAGTGTGTTTAGTTAAATGACTAAAATATTAAGTATTTAAAATAGTACAATCTGAGATTTTATATGAAGTAGAATATGGATGATTTACAAAGAAATGGAATGGTTTCCATTTATCTCTGAAAAAAATCAATATTTTTTATTTAAATGTTTAGTCTCCTGTTTTTTTTCAAAATCTGACTAAATCGCTTTCATTTATTGAATAATATTTGTTACTGTCATTCATAATGTGTTTCTTTTTAAAATTCTCTCCACCACAGGAAGACTTCTATATTGCTGAAATGATGTAGAAAGCAATTCTAATTTTAAGTAACAGATTTCCTAGCTAAGAGGGACAAAGTTATAGCTCTGAACACATCAATTACATGTGTATGAAAATAGATCCAGTAAACAGCAGCAGTAGCAAGCTTACGAATTTCTTTCATTGTGTACTTTTAAGATCACGCCCCTCCATTTTCTAGGAGTACAAAGAAATATGTTAAATTATGATATGAGCAGAACAACCAATTAGTGAAAATTAGCAATGTATTTTTTTTTTAAAAAGACTTATTTGTTTATTTGAAAGGCAGATTACTGAGAGGAAGCGGTAAAGAGAGAGAGAGAGAGGTCTCCCATCTGCTGGTCGTTCCCCAGATGGCCGCAACGGCCGGAGCTGCACCTATCCAAAGCCAGGAGCCAGTAACTTCTTCCATGTCTCTCACGTGGGTGCAGGGGCCCAAGGACTTGAGCCATCTTCCATTGCTTTCTCAGGCCATAGCAGAGATCTGGATCTGAAGTGGAGCAGCCAGGTCTCAAACCTGGCACCCATATGGGATGCCAGCATTGCAGGTGGCGGCTTTACCCACTATGCCACAGTGCCAGCTTCACGATATATATTTTGTAGAACTGTAAAAAAAAAAAAAGATGAATGCTTAATGCAGACAAGTAGGTGGTTTGGGAAAATGACTAGACTTCAAGTGAAACACTTGCAGCATTGTAACAGCACAAAGCTAGTGATCACTAAAATAGGAAAAATAAATTTCTAAAAGTTTATTGTCCTGAGGCTGACTTAGTGACTAGAAGTGATAGAACTGCCTGTGCATGACTCAGTTTAAAATCTTGGTCTCCAGACTCAATCTGAAAGTCATTTTTTCCTTTCTAACTCAAGGTAGATTTTCTAAATATTTTGTAGAAGCCATGTCATTTATCAAAATATTTTCTATCCTTTCTTCAAAAAGAATAAAAAACCTTTAGGAGTGAGTATTTAGCCTAGCAGGTAAGCTGCTGAGTGTATTCCTCCCACACCAGAGGGCCTGTGTTCAGTTCCCAGCTCTGGCTCCTGCTGCCAGCTTTTGACCAATGCAGACCCTGAGCAGGCAGTAGTGACGGTTCCAGTACTTGGGTTCCTGCCACTTGCAGTGGGAGATATAGATTGGGTTCCCAGCTCCCAGCTTCCCTACCTCCACCTCCCCCAGCCATCACAGGCATTCAGAGAATTAATTAATGGATGAGAATGGTCTCTCTTCCTCTCTAATAAATAAGGACCTTAAAATAATTAATTGGCCACTTCCACTCAGAAGTGAACATATGTAGTACATGTCCTTGCTAGAGAGGGAAGCCAGTTGGAGTTTCTGGAGGACCCAGGCACCCAACTGAGTGGCCTGGAATATCTGTTAGGCCTTTGTTTGTTCCTGGCCAAACCTATCACATTCAGTCTCTGTTGACTCCCTGATGGATTCACTTAGAATACCTCAACACCTCTTGACGAATCAAGGAGAGAGGAGAAGCTATGATCAAATGTGAGAGGAGAGCCTGTAGCATGGAGAGCTATAACACACAGACCTGCAACATAAAGAGCTGTGCCATTTCTAAAGAATCTTCTAGAGAGAAGAGTCTGCCACGTTTCTTGGGGATGAGACATAGGGCCAAGCGGGGAAGCCACAGACTCCTTCTGCCACCACTACTGCAGCATCATTACCCAGGTTTGTAAATTTTTAAAAAAATATATTTATTCATTTGAAAGTCAGAGTTACACAGAGAGAGGAGAGGCAGAGAGAGAGAGAGAGAAAGAGAGGTCTTCCATGTGATGGTTCACTCCCCAAATGGCAGCAACAGCCGGAGTCGAGCTGATCTGAAGCCAGGAGCCAGTAGCTTCTTCTGGGTCTCCCACACTGGTGCAGGGGCCCAAGGACTTGGGCCATCTTCTATTGCTTTCCCAGGCCATAGCAGAGAGCTGGATGGATAGTGGAGCAGCCGAGACTCAAACCATGGCCCATATGGGATGCCGGCACTTCAGGCCAAGTCTTTAACCTGCTGTGCCACAATGCCAGACCCCCAGGTTTGTAATTGAAGGCAGATAAAATGGATGAAACTGGAGGACATTGTGTTGAGTGAAATAAGCCAGACACAGAAAGACAAACACCACATGTTCATTCTCCCTTATATGTGGAAGCTAAAATAATAATAACAAGACTTCAATCTGAACACAGAATGTTGATGACCAGAGACTGGAAGGGATGAGAGGGATAAAAGCTGTCTGTATAAGGCAAAATATGGGAAGGTGGTGTGGTTCATTAATAGTGAGAACTATACTAGTCTGAGATGTCAGTAGGGAAATGCTGTATGGGAACCGTATTAACACCTCAACAATTTTTGTAAATTTAAAACTACTCTGAAATGAAATGTTTAAAAAAGAAGAAAAGTCCTCACTTGAGCTGATAAATAGCTTGAAGAAAGTTTGGAAAGACATGTTTAAATTAATGTGTAAGTTTCATTAATTTTTATTTGACACAAAAATGTGAAAAGGTCTATGATTCAAACATATTTCACTCTTAAATAACATTCAAGGATCTAAAAATATTTATATTTTGAACTCCGGAAATATTAGTCCCTTGAAAGATCTCTTCATTTACAAGTTACAAGTGTCAGGACCAATAATGACCAGCGTTTAAGTGTAAAGTTAATACTATAAGAAATTACATGATCTATAAGAAAGTAATGTTTAAATAGTGAATAATATTTTAATAGATATAGCGTAGCAAAATCAATTCTAGTCTCCAATGAGATCAGACACCAGGACTCTGAAAAAATATATTTCCTACAAGTGGAAAAATTTTAAACTGAAGAAAATAATTCAACTTTAATAAAAGCATACTCATATACCTCAAATATTTTTTATAGCAACACTTTGGCATGTAGCATATATACTGAGATGTTCTTTTTTAATGATTCTTCTTATAAAAACCACATGTTATCATTTCAAGAACAGGGAAAACACATTCTAGAAAGTAGAATGTTAAAAAAAATCTGATATTGTCTTGTTTAGAACTGAGGTGATATTTTTATACAGATGAATACATCAAATAATGAATAGTTATTTTCTCTATGGGTAGGTATAGCCCAACAAAGTGAATCTATGTATAATCTTAATTACACAGATATTTAAAAGCTGAGATACATTTTAACTATATACTTAAATAAAAATATTAAAATATAATTAAGTATATCATTTATTCTTTTGTCTTTATAATTGTGTTTTTACTAATTGTTTATTATAATTATTGAATTATTACTGAGAAAATAGATACCTTGAATCATATTTGAAGGGACAATGAAAATTTTAAATCTTTATTCATGTAGTTTCTTAATCATATATTTTGCCTATTCCCAAAAATAATAATTAAATATACACCTGTGATTTTCAGTTTCTATTTCTCATTTTCCTCCTTACTTACCAGGAGCTGACTCTGTGGAAAACTATAAAGGCAAGTACTGTTGTTTGTTTTTTCCCTAGATGTTTTTCCTGTGTGTGACACTCTATCCATGGATGGTGCTAGGGCATGTCTTTGGAGTTTTCTTCCAGTAGTAATGATGGATTGACATTGAATGGGCCTAATTTCCTTTATGTTTGCCATCCTGCACTTGTTTGCCTCCAGGTCAGCATTAGTGGTTCTGGTATTGCATTGGAACAGAGAAAAATTAACTGTTCAATGTGGAGATTTCACTCAGCTGGTCCCAAGTAAAATGGAAGTATAGTTGCTCTTCCTCCAACCATCCTTCCTAATCCTTCCATAAACCACAGGCACTCCTGGGCTCTAAGATGTCTAAGGAAGTTGTTTGCACTTAATCCTGCCCTTTCTCTATAGGCAGGACTAGGAATCTAAATCCTACCATCTCCCAGTGATGTGTATTTTGAAAACAGAGTCTAGGAATTACAAGCTCCGTTCAAGTAAGGGATTCTGTGTTTTTAATATTCCCTAGGTGACTGTGTGCTTCAGCTACACATTGTACTACTAAAGGTGGTGACATATTAAATATTTTGCTACAGTTCATCTTGCTGTATGCTTTACCTTTAAAAGTTCATAATTCTTTGATTCAGTTGTTTAACTTTTATGTTTTCAGACAACCTAGTCATCAGAGGGATCTTATATTTTTGAATCCCTTGTTTAAACAGTATTTAGTCAGCTGAGGGTTCAATGAACAGATTTTACAGGAGCCTTAGGTCAAATTCCTAGGAAACAATAGACACATTATCAAAGATTCAACTTCTCATTTCTGGTGGAAAGTGTTAATTGTCCTTCCTAAAAACACTGGATTGCTGTAATAAGCCAGTCATAATATTTTCTTAATATACACACTTTGTTCACTCGTCTACTTCAGAGGATGAAGCGTCTTGATTGCATGATTAAGAAATTTATGTTCTTATTTTCTCCCTGGTACATATTGCAGTTTGTATATTTAATGTTGTTTATAGAAAGAAAGAGCTCTTTTCCTCTAATTGGAAAATTAAAGCAGAAAACCGTATAATACTCAATTAAAACATGACATGCTATTATAGGCCTAACGGTATAGAAATGCCACAATAATTAAATCTATAGTCTGTCCAGCATTTGATTTTGTAATTTTACCTACACTATTTGTTATAATGATAGCATTATAACTCCAATTCTAAATGATTAAAGTATAATTCATCTTTTATGTCTTAGTTGGCATATTAGCTAATGTTTCTGTTGCCAGTAAACCATTTAAATTAGATAAAGACAAAATGAAGATAACATGTTTAACAAATAATTTATTTTTAAATTAATTAATTAATTAATTAATTAATATAAATACAACTGTAGCAGATCAGTTCACAGTAGTAAGATCAACCTAGATATCTGCCAACTGATGACTGGATAAAGAAAATGTGGTCTATATACATGATGGATAAGTACACAACCACAACAAACAAAACCCTGTCTTTTGCAATAGAATGTATACAACTGGAGATCATATGCTTAATGAAATAAACCAGATCCAAAAGACAAATATTGTGCTTTCTTGATTTGTGGTTGCTAATATATAGAGAATAAACAACTTTCTAAAGATCTGAAGCTATATGAAATTCACAGAAGTTTGCAAGCATTTTGTTCTGTGTCACGTAAGAGTTAGTTACTGTTATGATTCTGTCACTTTCCACCTATCAAATATTCTGGAACTTCAAAATGTTCATGGAAAGATGGAATTAAAAAGTAAGTTTATTTTGGTAAAATCCACACGTAATTTTTATTAAATGCATTTTATTAAATGAGCTTTTTAAGAGTCCTCATATGGGTCAATGTTAAAATGTTTTGTACCAAAATAAGCTTATTTTTAAGTCCTCTTTCTATGGACTTTTTAAGCCATCATAATTTGGTGTGCATTTCCTACATTAAGCAATATCCTCCAACACACCACAATATAATCATTGAAGTCAGAGAATTAACATTGAGGAGGTTATTTTTTTAAAAATATTTATTTTATTTATTTGAAAGACAGAGTTACAGGGATAAATGGAGCCAGAGAGAGAGAGAGAGGGTCTTCCATTCAGCTGGTTCACTCCCCAGATGACCACAACAGCCAGAGTTGCGCTGATCCCAAGCCAGCAGCCAGGAGCTTCTTCCAGGTCTCCCACATGGGTGCAGTGGCCCAAGGACTTGGACCATCTTCTACTGATTTCCCAGACCAGAGCAGAGAGCTGGATCGGAAGAGGAGCAGCTGGGACTAGTGAAGATGCTAGTTAAATCATCTGCATCCCATATCGGAATGTTTGGGTTCAGTGCCAGCTCCACTCCTGGTTCCAGCTTCCGACCAATGCTGCCCCGATGCAGACCTTGGGAGGTGGCAGTGATGACTCAATAAATATTATCCTAACTATAAAAATGAGAAGTGACATTGCCATTTTGCTGCCATCTAATCCTCAATCTCCACTTTTTCCCAATTGTTCCAATGTTGTTGGGGGCAAAAGGATCATTTCAGAGCACATAATGTAGTTGTGTTTCTTACTTTGCTTCAATTTGAACTATAACTAAATCTTTTCCTTTATAACTTGATGATATCTGTGTTGTTGTTATTACTTTAAAAAAAGATTTGTTCTATTTATTTTGATAGGCAGAGTTATAGAGAGAAGAGACAGAGACAGAGAGAGAGAGAGAGAGAGAGAACTCTTTCACCCAGTGGTTCACTCCCCAAACAGCCCTAACAGCCAGGGCTGGGCCAGGCTGAAGCCAGGAGCCAGGAGTTTCTTCTGGTCTCCCACGTGGATGTAGGAGGCCCAAGCACTTGTACCATTCTCCACTGCTTTCCCAGGCACACTAGCAGGGAGCTGGATGGGAAGTGGAGCAGCTGGGACTCGAATCGCACCCATATGGGATGCCCTAGTCACAGGCAATAGCTTTACCAGCTACGCCACCGAGCCAGCCTCTCTTGTTGCATTTATGGAATGTTCTTCAATTTGAATTCAGCTTCTGTCTCTTCATTATCAGATTCAATTTTTTTTTTTTTATTTTTAGACAGGTATAAGAAGTCATGTTCTAGGGCTGGCACTGTGGCACAGTGGGTTAATGCCCTGGCCTGAAGCGCTGGCTTCCCATATGGGTGCCTGTTCGAGACCTGGCTGCTCCATTTCCTGTCCAGCTCTCTGCTGTGGCTTGGGAAAGCAGTGGAAGGTGGCCCAAGTCCTTGGGCCCCTACACCCACATGGGAGACCCAGAGGAAGCTCCTGGCTCCTGGCTTCAGATCGGCTCAGTTCCGGCCATGTGGCCAATTGGGGAGTGAACCATCAGATGGGAGACATCTCTCTCTCTCTCTCTCTCTGCCTCTCCTCTCTTTGTGTAACTCTGACTTTCAAGTAAAATGAATAAATATTAAAAGAAAAAGAAGTCATGTTCTTCTAACTACATCTTATAATGTTGGCACACATTTGAAAATTGTTCCTATTAACAGTAAATTTACTTTGCTCTCTTGACTAACATGGTATCTGATAGGCTACCCTACTATCAAGTTATTCTTTTTCCCTTTGTAATTTTTAAAATTATACAGGAAGGTAGTTTGAAAAATGGTAACTATGCTGTCACTCATAAAACTTTCAGTTTATTTATTCCGAGTGTGAATTCAGTTTCCTATTTTGCTCAGGAAGTTATGATCATTTGCTGTATTTATTTTGATGTTCAAATTATCTCCAACTTAGATAATGTCTTCTGTGAATTTCAGGTTTGCTTCTCGGTTCCTTTTTAAAAAGTCCTTCTCATTGTTTGAATACTTTCTGGCTTTTCTATCACAGCAAACTGTTCTTAAATTTTCAGGCACAGCAACATGCTCCATACCGCATTTTTCCTCCCACAGCTGTTTCTCCAGTGCTTTTGTTGAACAGTGGTCATAGGAAGTGGTGAGCTGAGGGCCCCAGTTGCCTGTTGCCCTTAGTTTTTGCTGTTCCCAGGCTGTTTTGATTGACATAGCTGTATTTATTTCTGTATCTACCTCCAGATATTTAGATGCAAGAGTTCACACTGATGCATCTAATCCCAATCCCACCCCTCATGGTTCTCACATTCCCCATTTGAGGGATAGGGCAGTAATCAAAGTTGTGTGGAAAGGACGTGGAGTTCAGTTCAGGAGAACCAAAGACAAATCCAGGGGCCCAGAACAGATGGCCGGCCTGGCAGGGGGTTGTGTGAGAGGAATGCTGAGCAGCTCAGCTCTGCTCTCTTGAAGAGAAGCCCTTGCACAGGGCATGTGTGAGCACTAGGCTCAGAGAAAATGATGCTTTTACCCACACTGGCAGCTGTAGGCTAAAATGCGCTTTGTGGTCATGCTCTTGTCTTTGGTTCTCTTTATTAATTGGTAAAGTTCTCTTGGATTTTCTACAAAGGAAAAAAAAAGGGACAAAAATTCTTTCAAAATAACTTTAGAGGTATTTGTGCAAAGGGTAAAACTGAGCTGAAAGTAATGAATTCTAGCAATTTAACAAACATATTTATGCTCACACAAATAAGAATGGGGAATAGGAAAAAATTCTACAACTTAAATAATTCCAGTAACTGCGTTTGATTAACCAATTTTGCATTGTCTAACTGCCTACAAAGGAACAGCACATGATCTCGTCACTTTTAGAACTACTGAGTGATTGCAAAAAAGTGACATTTTTTCCACACCAGGATGAGGTAATTATCTGTGGCTTCAAAGGCACGGCGTTGATGAGGCTAATTGACATATTTTAAAAGACAGTGAATCAACTAAAGAAGGAATTTCCAAATCATTCTGTCCCTGCCCTCATTTCATTTTCTTCTGAACATCACATTATGGGGAAAAAAAATTAAGGATAAAGTGAAAGAGAGGGTAAAGAGTAAATAACAAAAAGAAAAACAAATAAGGCCAAGGTCCAACCAGGGCTGCGTCTCAGCACTGCTCATATTTATCAGTGGTCCCAAGTGTGTTGCTGACAATTCCTTCTTTCTGACTTCTTGCTTTACCCAGGATTAACAAATAATGAGCTCAACATTTTAGATAGTTTGGGAAAGAATTATTTTATCATAGCCTTCTAAAACATTTACTTTGGTTAGCAGCCATAATTGGTTCCTATTTGAAGCACACAATACAATGATCTATATCTGCATCTCTAAATCTCAAAAAAAAGATACTTTAAAAAGTTTATGGAAATGGAGTTCAAGAAGATTTATTTTGCTACAGAATTTTTAAAAATCCATGCACACAGTCTTTTCAAAGGTCCAGGAAAATGTGTATTATGGAAAGAGCATGCATAGATTTCAAAAAGTTTTGCACCACAATAAAAACTTTTCATTGTGCTTTTCCATAAACTTTTCGATGTCCCTTCATATTGGAGACAGACCACAAGCACTTAATGCATGATGTACATAAATGCGTTGTTTCAACATGAATGGATGGTAATCATCTTTATAACTTTATTTCAATAAATATTTGGGCAGGTATTTGGCTTAGTGACTAAGGTGCCACTTGGGATGTCCACATCCCACATCGCGGTGCCTGGGTACGAGTCTTAGCTCTGCTCCCAATTACAGCTTCCAGCTAATGGACACCCTGAAAGCAGCAGTAAATAGCTCAAATAGTTGGATCCCTACCACCCCTGTGGGACACCCAGATTGAGTTCCTGGCTCTTGGTGTGGACATTTGGAGGGTGAACCAGTGCATGAACTTTCTGTCTCTCTCTCTCTGTCTGCCTAGTAAAATAAATAGATTTTGCACTTTTTTTTTTTTTAAATTAAAGGGTTATTGTGATCTCATGGACTGACTTGAAAAAGATACTTTGAAGAATGACAGCTGCAGAGAGTTCTTTACGAAGTCTTCTGGCTTCTCATTCACAACCACACAGAGCACCGCTGGTGAAGAAGAAGCAGGCTTGCGTAGGTGGAAGGCGAAGGCTGCTCTGGACACACACGGTGCCTAATGCAGCAAGCACTGGGCTGCTGGGAAAGGTAGATCACAGGAACATGGTTTGGTGGTCATCGTTTCAAATCAGTCTGTCTCGGGGAACAACTGCCACCATTGCACATTAGTTATCTCGCTTCTGATTTATTATCTGGCACAAGATGGGCGCAGTGCTCATCCTAATGAACAGAAGTGTTTGGTATGATTTTGATGCCAAAGGAGCAGAAGCAGCCATGATGAATGTGATTGTGTAATGATACCACTGTGTATCATAAACATATTCATTTTTTTGGATGAACTTTATTTCATCCAAAAGTGGAATTAATTTGATCCAAACCAGATGAATGAGGAAAGCAGCTACTGTGTAAATAGTTCACTTGTTACTTTTCCAGATAGAAAACAAACTAGCTGTAAATCATTATTGGACTATTTAAAGGACTTTCATAGTTTTGTGAGGACAATTCCAATGTTTGGAATCTTTAGAATGTAATATTTTCCAGAGATAAACTCTAAAGGAATAGATGAATAATAGACCCATAAAAATATCTGGAGTGATACAGCAGCAAATTTCTTCAGTTTTAGGCTGAGACTGGTTTCTGAGGTATGCTTTTAAGGTATTCTTTTGAATATGAGAGAAGAAGGTAGTTGGTTTTTTGTACACCCCAGGATATCACCAGATACTGGTAAACAAAGTCACATCACTGTGGTATTTTCTTCAGACCACAATTTCTTAGCTACATATTCATTATCTATTTCTGAAAAAAATAAAAAGGCAGCAAAGTTTTCAGTGAGGAATGTCTCAAACACCATCAATATGCAAATAATCAGTGATCCAGATGGTTCCTTTTGCCTGGTCTTAAATCCCTCACCCACCATTTCTTTACACTTGGGGTTGTTGAGACAAGAAAAAAGGAAAAGGGGCAGAAAAGAACAGAGCAATTTGTTAGGCACAGTTTCAATCCTTTTCCTCCCAAAAGAATTTTCCCAACATCTCATTTTTCTTTTTCCTTTGCTCTCATTGCCATCCCTGTTCTCTTTTAGGGTTAGTGCCTGTGTTGAATTTTTATTGCCTTCCACTCCCCCCCCCTTCTTCCTTGGATTCTGCAGCCTGAGATCATTTTTGATATGTCTGTTTCTTATCCAGCATTTATCCTATCCGTGTGCTTTGAGGTAAAGGCATCTCCTAGAATGCAGTATGCTCTTATTGAACATTTTGAATGAGATATTACCTTGAGGCCAGGTTCTAGTTTATTCATTTTTACATTTCTTTCTATGACAAAAGGAACAGTTTGCACAGTGCTTGGCACACAGTCAAAGGCATTCTGGGAATAATTGCTGACAAATGGAATAAGACGTAGCCCTGTCCTGGTGCTCAGTACCTAGGCGACAGGAATGTCTGTTTCCTCCTTCATAAAACAGAAGTCATGCAGACTTTGTATTGTTGTTATCTTGACTAAAAGGGTTAATCTATTTTAAAAGTACCTTGCAGAGTTCTGAGAACATCTTATGTCCTCAGTAAGTATTTGCTGCCTTCTCTTAGGCTAGACACATAATTTTCTTAGCCATACTCTCCTCATTTGTCATAAAAGGCTAATAGTATGTCTTGGAACTTCCTGACAGGATTGTTCTGAGGATTAAAAAAGTTGAGGTATTTAGACCTTTTACATGAATACAAATAATCTGACACTACTATATCAAAATATTTTTAAAATAATGTTTATTTTATTTATTTATTTATTTGCAAAGCAGGGAGACAGAATCTGAGAGATCTGCCACCTACTGATTCATTCATCACTGGTCCACAGCAGCTGGGGCTGGAGCAGCCTGAAGCCAAAGGCCAGAAACTCCATTCAGGTCACCCACATGGATGGCAGGGACTCAACTACTCAGCCATCAGCACTGCCTCCCAGGATGTGCACTAGCAGGAAGTGAGACGGAGAGTGGAGCCAGGACTCCAATCCAGGTACTCCAATTGGGTATGTTGGTTTCTCCAGCAGTCGCTTTACCTGTGTCAAACACCCTCTTTTAGCATTGAAAATCTTTATCAGAGACTAAAAGATTATGGTCCGAGGAATTTTAAAATAATGTTACTACTCAGAAATTCTCTTTACTTTTCAAGGACAAAGTCAGTGTTCATCATTTTTAAAGACCTTTTGATTATTTTTGACCTGTTAGTCTTTTTTTTTTAAATTTTTTTTATTTATTTTTTTGACAGGCAGAGTGGACAGTGAGAGAGAGAGACAGAGAGAAAGGTCTTCCTTTTGCCATTGGTTCACCCTCCAATGGCCGCCTATGCCCGCGTGCTGCGGCCGGCGCACCGCGCTGATCCGATGGCAGGAGCCAGGTACTTCTCCTGGTCTCCCATGGGGTGCAGGGCCCAAGCACTTGGGCCATCCTCCACTGCACTCCCGGGCCACAGCAGAGAGCTGGCCTGGAAGAGGGGCAACCGGGACAGAATCCGGTGTGCCGGCACCGCAAGGCGGAGGATTAGCCTAGTGAGCCGCGGCGCCGGCATTGACCTGTTAGTCTTAAAAGGTACAGCTTGGCGGCTAAGAGATTTATGCAACAACTCTATTGGGATTTGAATTCCGGCATTAGCACTCCCCAGATACGTAACCTTGAGCAACTTTTGTAATGCCTTGGTTTTCCCATTTGTGCAATTGTTACAGACAATGACCAAAGAAACCAAAACCAAATGGCACTTGTGGCTTCAGGAGGCACACAGTTTATTTATCCACTTGGGCTTGGGCTTGACTAAACTGCTGTCCCAAGAGTCAAGCCCTATCCTCTGTCTTTCCTCACTTTTATACCCTAAATTTAGCAAGGCAGTTTCAAGACAGTTTGGGGCAGTTTTGGGGAACACACTGTTATCTTAGGCCCTCGGGGACTAACAAATCACAACTGCCAGGCAAGAGAGTTTTACATACAGGGATGAGTGCATTATAACTTGAAGATGGTTTCTGAGGCATACAACTATCTTATCTTAGGGGTGAGACTGGGCCTTTAGGGCAGGTGGGGAACCCATTTCTAAGTCAGTACTGGTTTGCTTAGCCCCAGCTGGCCTTTGATAACAAGCAGGAGGCAATCTGTGGCATTCCCTTAAACTGGCTCCTTAATGGCAAGCGGGAGGGGGTCTGTAATACAATCACAATAGTTAAGAGAGCTGACCTTGGGTTGTTGGTATGACTAAATGAGATAACATGCAAGGTGTGTAAGTGGGTTTTTAGTAGATCCTGATGGATACTAAGTG
Source organism: Oryctolagus cuniculus (assembly GCF_051225735.1). Lineage (NCBI taxonomy): Eukaryota > Metazoa > Chordata > Mammalia > Lagomorpha > Leporidae > Oryctolagus > Oryctolagus cuniculus. The sequence goes on along the minus strand of NC_142871.1, from coordinate 98,079,220 downwards.
CTTGGTATTTCCCAGCTAATAGAATCAGTTCAGTGTGTGTGTGTGTGTGTGTGTCTTTGTGTGAGTATTTCTATTTAACACATTCTCTTGTCAACTTTAAACTATTGATTGACTCCTTTTCATGCTTTTTATGAAAGAAATATCACCATATTTTGAGCTGAACAAAAGGGATATGGATAAAAAATATGTAGGCACTTGAGAATTAATTAAATTGGAAATTTATAAAAACGAGTTTAAAAAAGTGTTTTCAAGGATTAAGGCTTCTGTTCAGACCATCGGTAATCATAATAAAATTGAAGGTTATTTTGCTAGGAAAATGTATTTTCTCTTGGTTAATGTCCTGCTACTTGAAAAAAAAATAGAAATACACATCAAAACAGTGCAAGCCACAAAGGAACTTTGGTAGATGTCCATAGGCATTTCACAAGGTTCAGGATCAGCAAGGCCACAGGAGAACTTGTTCCAGGAGGGGACTCTCAGGGCTTTATCCCACTCTTTGCAGATTTGGTATGGTGCATCCTGTCTGGCTGGGGCATGGGATTATGAGGGCAACCTGGCTGCCAAAAGACCACCTCTAATGTGTGGCACAGGTTTTAGAGTGTTTACTGATCTGAGTAATTCCCAGAAGGTCTGTACTGTGGTAGATTTCTACATGAGATAAATTTAAACCATAATGTCAAATAAGAAATTATTCATTGTCATACCTTTAGAAGAAAAGTAATTTTAACTTTATTTTTTCATTGTTAAATGAAATTATATGCAGATATATATAGATTTTATATATATAGCATATAACATGATGCTTTGAAATATGTCTATAGTGTAGAATGACTCAAATGAGACAATTCACAGAAGCATCAGTGCACATTTTTGATGAACAACAGTAATGAAATACCCAAAAGAGCAGTAATAACACTGAGCTCCAATCATCTACAAACGTTGTTTCAGAATAGAAAGGACTCATTAGTTTAGTGACTGAAAATAGATGAGATTCAATATGTTTTTGATAAGTCTACTTTGAATGGGATATTCAGCACTGTTTAATATGCATTTTTAAAGCAAAATAACATATATAATTATTTGAATTTTTCACAGTGGGCAAGAAAACCATGAATGGCAAAATTCCTATAGACTCATAAACCCTCTATATTTCAAGTTGATCATTTGGTCTTCCAAGTAGAATTTGTGCTCATGGAGTCGCTATAATAACTCATTCACATAAATTACTGGTTGGCTACATTTTTAGTCTGCCCCCAAATTGTTTTTGGAAGCTTCTTAATCTCTTCTGGCTTGATGGGAGTTGGCAGACAAGGCAGCAGGGAGCTATTGCGGATTTGTCTGTTGATTTAGGGCCAGCGCTCCTGCTCCTGTCCTGAATTAGCTTCATTGACAACATTCTCTCCCCACCACCTCAGCTCTTTCCCAGATTTTATTTTAGGGTTTTTAAAGTGTAGTCGGATGCAAAGAGCATAGCTTTGGAAGGTGGGTAGAGAACTTAGGTCTAGGAATGAGAGAGCAGAGGTGGATGACTAAGAAAAAAAAATATGAAATTTAGGAATTTCGAAACATTTTCATTACTTTGAAAACACATTAGCATTCCTAGTTCACCAGTTTTTTAAAGATATTTGTATGTATGCTGTATGTAATAAAGGTTCAGTGTTTTTAGTAGCACATTTTGAAAAGAAATAACAATATACAATGTTTGTGGCTAAAATTCCTAATTTCAATTTAGCAATGTTTGCTATAACATAAAGCTGTCTTTAAAGTACGGCATTAAATAAATTATCAGACAATAGTTTATTTTACAAATTTATTTAATTATGATTAATTTTAAATAGCCCAAGTAATTGATGATGGTGATGATTGATAATGATAAAATTATCACTAGGGCCTACTTTATGGAAGACTGTTTACTAGGAAAATCATTCAGAAATACCCAATCAGGGGCTAGCATTATGACACAGCGGGTTAAGTCACTACTTGCAACGCCAACATCCCATATTGGAGTGCTGGTTTGAGTCCTAGCTGCTCTGCTTCCAATCCAGCGCCCTGCAGATATGCCTAAAAAGGGGGTAGAAGATGGCCTCTGATACATATGTGGCAGACCCAGATTCAGTTTCTGGCTCCAGACCTCTACCTGGTCCAGTGTAGTCTATTGTGGCCATTTTGGGGGTGAACCAGTGAACTGAATATCTCTGTCTGTTGGTCTCTTACTTTCTCTTTGTCTGTCCTTCAAATAAATATATAAATAAATAAATGTAAAAAAAAGAGGAAAAAAAGAAATATCCAGGCAACCGGGCAGGAATCTTCTACTGGATGATTAGGTCTGAACTTCTCTATAATATAGGGCTTATTTTTGCAGGAACAGCAGATTTTATAGTTTACCTCAGGCTACTGTTATCTTCATGGATATGACACATGACCATTCATAACCTCATAGGACTGGTTTCTTTATGCAAATGCTGATTCTTGCTGAACAAAAGCTAGGCTTCTGTAGGGCTCCATCTTTTCCTTTATAAAATGAGTCTGTCAAATGAGATGATCCATAATCTGAAAAATTTATCTCCAGACTTAAGAATGTTCAGATAAGCTGTGAATAATAATTAAGCCAATCTGCAAAGACCCATGGAGGTGGCAACAACTCTAGGTTTTGAAAATCTGTAATTTTAAATCTCTGGGGTTTCAGTGGGAAGAACTAAGAGAATAGCAGTGTTTGCAACAAGGACTCGTGGTGTTGGATCTGACAGAACAACCAAAGTGAAACAAAGGCTTCCCACAAGTATTTACTTTTTTATTGCCTTTAGGATTTACTACCGTTAAAAGTCAGCCAAACTGCGGGTCTTTTCATTCTTGCTTTAGGCTCCCTTGGACTTTGGGCTTACGCCTGGGCTTTGGTCATATGTGCTTATCAAAACCAATATGGGGGTTTTCTTAGAAAGCTTCCATGGTGGAAAATGTCATAAGCTCAGCGTGTAATTTTTTCCACAAGTTATGAGATTGTCTGGCAGGCCTATATCTTTGGTACATAATACATACTTTAAAAAGAGTTTCCTGAACGTATTACCTTCCCTTGGAGAGAAACCTCACAGTATTTGAATAGAAAATTTCAGACAACACTGAAGCTTGAGTGTGAACTTATTCTGATGGCTACTGCTTATGCCAACAATCAATTTCTTTCTTTCTTTTTTTTTTTTTTTTTGAGTCTTTTCTGACATGCAGAGTGGACAGTGAGAGAGAGAGACAGAGAGAAAGGTCTTCCTTTGCCGTTGGTTCACCCTCCAATGGCCGCCGAGGCCAGCGTGCTGCGGCAGAGACAGAGAAAGAAAAAGTTTTTTTTTTTTTTTTTTTTTTTTTTTTTTTTTTTTTTTGACAGGCAGAGTGGACAGTGAGAGAGAGAGACACAGAGAGAAAGGTCTTCCCTTGCCACTGGTTCACCCTCCAATGGCTACTGCGGCCCGCGCACCACGCTGATCCGATGGCAGGAGCCAGGTGCTTCTGGTCTCCCATGGGGTGCAGGGCCCAAGGACTTGGGTCATCTTCCACTGCACTCCCTGGCCACAGCAGAGAGCTGGCCTGGAAGAGGGGCAACCAGGACAGAATCCAGTGCCCCGACCGGGACTAGAACCCGGTGTGCCGGCGCCGCAAGGTGGAGGATTAGCCTAGTGAGCCACGGTGCCAGCCTGCCAACAATCAATTTCTTAATATATTTAGAGTAAACAAGAAAATCTGTCCCAAGTCCACTCTATTTTGAAGAAATACTGACTCCTCTCTTTTAACTCTGTGCCACTCTCTCTCCCACTTTTTGTTTCTGTTGCCTGTCTTTCCTCTTTGTGTTCTTCTCTTTCTTGGTGAGTTGCTTTCTTTCCTAATCTTCCTATTGTTTCCTTCCTTTTTAAATTATTACTGTCCCCCTTTTTTCAGTAGTCATAAAATTAAACAGATATCTTAAATGTTAGAGTTTAATTTCTTCTAAAATATTAGTTTTACTTCATGCTAATAAAATTCATATATGGTCCTTTATAAATTATATTAAGTCTGGCCATTTTAAATAGTTTTCTCTTTGAATACTATCTTTTCCAAAGACACAAACATCTTGTTAGAATAGAATTAACTAATCAGAATATGTTTTATGGGAACATGCTGTATGAGTTTATACATTTACAATTACTGTTTAGAAAGAGATATTACAGCAGATCTCAAACCCTAGAAAGGATTTAATTGTACATCATGACAAGCCTAAAATACTGCTTCCAAGCTGCTTTACAAAGAGCAATAGCAAGTACTTTTCTTGGCACCAGCTTACTACTTTTCTAAAAAATAAACTCTCAGTGAATAAATCCTTCATTGTTTGGAAAGAAAGATTAGAGATCGGTTGCTATAGTCCTTTTCAGTAAGCAGGTGAATGGAAGTGAGTAGAAGTGAGACATAAGGAATGAGACTTCCCCCAGGATGAGAGAGGAGGTAAGTGTGTCTTCAAGTGCACTCGAGACTCACGTTTAACCAGCCCCCTCTCCTCACAGTAGCGACACAACTGCACCACTTCCCATGTTCCCAAGAGCTCAGTGACCACCTGAGTCCCATTGATGAGCTCAGTGAAGGAGAGAGTCCAGCTGCAAGGGAGAACATCTGTGGGATAATGCACTGTTATTGAGTTGATTGGTTAGAAAGTACTTGGCCGAATGTGCTATTATCTAGAAGACGTTCCTGAGATGTCCCAATTGGCATTCCCCTTATTATAGATGAAATCCAGCGTTCACCATTGCAGCCTTCACAAATCCTATGGAGGCACATACCGCAATTCTCCTTTCCCCAGATGGCCCACTGAGGTTGGGTGAGCATGATCAGTTGCTCTCCTAGCAGAAATCCACTCTAATTATGAGTCCGTCTTCAAACTCTGTTCTCTTGGAGTGCATACAATCACACTCCTCAATTTTTCTTTTTTTTTTTCTGTTTTGTAAATAAATTTATACTCAGTGTACATTAATTTTTAGTTCATATGGATCAACAGCCCCTTTTTTAAAAAAAGATTTTATTTATTTATTTGAGAGGTAGAGTTACAGACAGAGAGGGAGAGACAGAAAGGTCTTCTATCTGCTGGTTCACTCCCCGGAAGGCCACAATGGTAGAGCTGAGCTAATCTGAAGCCAGGAGCCGGGAACTTCTTCTGTGTCTCCCTTGTGGGTGCAGGGGTCCAAGCACTTGGGCTGTCTTCCACTGCTTTCCCAGGCCATAGTGGAGAGCTGGATCAGAAGTGGAGCAGCCAGGACTCGAACTGGCACATAAATGGGATGCCAGCACCGCAGACAGAGGCTTAGCCTACTGCATCACAGTGCTGGCCCCTCAACAGCCCTTTATTAAGGTAAAATTTTCTTCATCTAGTATTTGACAAACTTTACATTAAACTAAATTGAAGATGCTGATGATAATGGGGTAAAGTTAGTTAAGTAGCCGAGTGGGATAGAGCAGAAGTCGTTCAAGTTGAGGCCATGTAGGGTTAGGTTTGATGAAAACTGTTCAAATATTTCAATAAAATAAAAATTGGAGTTTACTTGAAATTCTGAAATGTTGCTTGATATATTGCTTACTCCTTTTGGAAATGGAAAAGAATTTGGAGGGAAAACATTTAGTCACAAAATACTTTATTTTCATATGCTGACCCAATCCTATGAAGTTAAATGCAAATGATTCAAAGAATTACAATCTGAATACCAGGTACAACATTTATCTGTTTGGAATGGGTCAACATGAACCAAAGAATGGTATTTTGACGTGGTTTTGCCTAGTAGTGATTAAATTGGAATACTCTGTGGTTTCTGGTTTCTGAAATATGATTATTTTCTAGACTTTTATTTAGATCTGAAAAAGTCAAGTTGTTAGTCACCTTTTTGGTGATTCATAATAGTTGTTCCATTGCTTTTAGATGAGATTACAACTTTAAGGAATACATATTAAATGATTACATAGAGGTGCTTTAGCACAGAGAAACAAACTACAATGGTTGGCATTTGGAAGGATTTATAATTAAGCTAAAATTTATCATTGATTATCATGTGACAAGGACTAGGCTCAGTACATTCACACAAATTGCTCCCATTTAAGTGAAAATCAACATTTTGATGAAGACATCACTGATTATATGATAACTTTATCTTGGGGTTTCACTTGGAGAAAATGAGGCATAAAGTAGTTTACCACCTTCCTTAAGGACACGTCAGTAGTAGATTACAGGGCCAGGATTTGAACCTGTGTATTCTGACCACAGAGCCAAGACACTTTAACCCCACAGCCCGTGATAGCCTCTGCTATGTGTGCTCTGGCCAACAGAAAATGCTGGCCAAAAGAAGTCACAGCAAAGCAGATTCAGGCTGACTATCAGGATCGGTTTTGTAAAGATGAGAGCTGTGCAAATGAGAATGGAGTCCTTAGAAATCCCTGATACCTACACATCAGTTACAGCCCTACAGCCCTTCCCCAATGACCTAGACATGCTAATATGATTTAAAACCTCTGACTTGCTGAAAGTTGGTCTTCAGCTTTCTTCAACTGAAGACCTTTGGAGCAACAGTTCTATGAAAGAAGCCACTGCGGTTTTATTTCTGCAGAAATGTGACTATGAGGCATGGGCGGCCCCTGAAGAGCCACAGGGATGACCTTGCCTCCCTCCTTCCTCTCCTGTCTCTTTTTTCTTTTCTGAACTTTTTCTTTTGCCCTCTCTTGATTTCCCCCCTCCCATTTTTTTCTGTCTTTATTCCTCCTTCTGTCTTTATTATTTTTATTATTTGAATTAATAAGAAATAAATAGCCTTGATCTTTTGATATAGGCATTATAGAAGTATATGGAGGTGGGGCTGGTGCTGTGCACACTAGGTTAAATCTCCACCTGCGGTGCTGGCATCCCATTTGGGCAGCAGTTCGAGTCCCAGCTGCTCCTCATCTGATCCAGCTCCCTGCTAATGTACCTGGGGAAGTAGCAGAAGATGACCCAAGTGCTTGGGCCCTTGTATCCACACAGGAAGCCTGCAAGAAGCTCCTGGCTCCTAGCTTTGGCCTGGCCAAGCTCCGGCTGTTTGAGGGTGAACCAGTGGATGAAAGTCCTCTTTCTGCTTCTCCCTCTCTCTCTGTGTCATTAGACATAAATATGTTTTGTAATCTGAAAAAAATGAGGTGTAAACAAAGATTAATAAAAGCTTTCTGTGTCTCTCTTCTTCCTCATAACTTCCTGTTTCTTGGAAACAAGATAAGATATAATTTTGTGCTGTTGAGTGAGTCCTATCAGGAGCTAGACTTGCTATAGATGGATGATCACGTGGGCTAGTGACATGAAAATTTTGGATCTCCTCTCCCTCAGTTACTGAACATCATTGCCAGCTTAGCATTTACACCTTCTTCATCTTTCTGGTAGAAAACAGATCTCACTGCAGAACAACTACATAGTTCCCTGAAACAATGTTTTTTTCTGAAGTTATGGAAGTTGTATTCCTAGGAACATATGCCAAGGGAATGAAAGCAGTGTAGGAAGCAGTTATCTGCATTCCCATGTTTATAGCAGGCCGATGCATAGTAGATAAGATATGGAACCAACCTAGATGTCTACTAACGGATTGTTGGACTAACAAAATGTAGTGCATGTATACCATGGAATATTACTCAGCCATAAAGAGGAAAATTTGTCATTTGCAACAAAATGGGTGCAACCAAGAGATAATTATGCTAAGTGAGACAAGCCATACCCAAAAAAGAAAAATATCACATGTTTATAAATATGCTACTATAGTTTTAATAATCTGTGACTAGTTTAAAATTTTCTGTATATGAGTGGAATGGACATCTTTTCATTGGGTTATTGTTTACAGGCCATGCCTATTTTTCCATTGAACTATGTGTTTTTTCTTTTTAATTGCTAAAAACTTTATTTAGTAGAGGATAAAACCTTTAACTATAAACTAAAAATGTTATCTCAAAAATTTAAAGGGAAAAAATAAAGACCCAAGTAGGGAAAGAGGGAAAAATGGAATATCATTATAAATCTGTATCTCTGAGCTACATTGATTCTGTTATCTATGTAATACTGTCACATTAACATGAGAACTGAGAATTGTGTTATAGTAATTATGCATTCCCTGTGACCCTTAGACTCCAAAGTATTAATAAATTCTTTAAAAAGAAAATAAGAAAATTTTTATCAATGACAAAAAGTAAATATGTGTATATATATATATGAATAATAGGATTCAAGTTTATTGAATGGTCATAAAGCCATTACAATTATGGATCTCCCAAGATGTGGAGGCTGTGCAGTTCACACAGCAACAAACCTGCAAATCAGGCAAAGCAAGGAACTTTATAAGCCTATGAAAATTCAAAAGTATTTTTAAAAATCAGAAGTACTGACTTTAGAAACAATGAATGTTAAAGACTATCATACAAAGTCTCTGACATATGACAAAGGAAGGTTTACAAGAAAATTTGCAATTTTGAGGTGTGTTTTTAAATTAATAAAGAAGAAAAAAGGATTAAACACTCAAGGAGAAAACAATACATTTTTTAGAATGAAAAATGTATAACGTACCTGGCCATTAAAATCAAAATAAATTATAGTCCATTTCCACCAGGTGGCGCTCCCCCATGGAATTTTGGAAGGAGATTCTAAAGGCTGAACAAAGCCACTCCCATGTTCAAAATGAAATCAGCCCTGGAAAATATTTCCAACTCATGGAATTGAATTAATAGAAAATAATATCCTTAAACTATTTAATATATTTCCAAGAGAAAATGTATGATAGTAGATGGTATGTTTAATGTGATAAATATCAAGTCTATTCAAGTAAAGCCAATCTCAGTTTAACCTGAAGTCCCTAGTACATAAATTCCACTAAGTTTTATTTTTATTTTAAAACTTTGTATGCAATTATTTGAGAGAGAGAGAGTCCTCACATCCACTGGTTCACTTGCCAAATGCCTGTAACAGCCAGAAGGGCCAAAGCCAGAAGCTTAGAACACAGTCCAGGTCCCCCGCATAGATAACAGGGTCCCAACCACAGGAGCCATCACTCGCTGTCTCCCCAGGTGTGTACCGGCAGAAGGCTGGAATAGAGAGCTAGAGCCGGATCTTAAACTCAGGCCCTCTGTTATGGTTTATAGGTGTCCCAACCAATGTCTTAGCTGCTGGGCCAAACACCACCCTCTAAGTGCTACTTAATTTTAAATTTCATTTAATCTTTCCAACCAGCTCTCATTTTGAGTGTTTTCCTAACTTTTATGAAAGCACTGCAACTGGCACGTATTTAGCAATTGATTGTCTTATATGGTATCCTGATTTAATTTACAAATCATCCATCAATTTGTCAGACAAAAATTCCTAGGTAAATCGTTTAACATTTGGTTCCAAATCATGTAATTGACAGTGTGGCCCTTCCAAGCTAAATAATGCAGAACCAGCCCTGCTGGCTGGAAGCTTCTTGTCTACACACAGGACTCTTTCCAAATCCTTGGCTAAACCTCTCTGTCGAGTTTCTTTTCCTATTTTTTACAAATAAATTTTTTAAAAATTTATTCATTTATTTTAAAGGCAGAGACATAGAGATTCAGAGAGAGAGAGAGTTCCATCTGCTGGTTCATTCCCCAGGTGGCCATAATGACCAGAGCTGAGCCGATCTGAAGCCAGGAGCCAGGAATTTCCTCTGGGTCTCCCACGCAGGTGCAGGGGCCCAAAGACTTGGGCCATCTTCCACTGCTTTCCCTGGCTATAGCAGAGAGCTGTATTGGAACTGGAGCTGCAGAGACTCGAACTGGTGCCCGTGTGGGATGCCGGCACTGCAGTTATGCCATAGCACCAGCCCCCAAATAATTTTTAAAATATATTTGTTTGAATGGGAGAAAGAGAGAGAGAGAGAGAGAGAGAAACAACGTGTGATCTTCCAGCTTTGGTTCATTTTCCAAATGTCTACAGCTGCAGCATCTTGGTAACACAGAAACCGGGAGCCTGGAACACTGTATGGGTCTCTAAGTGGTTGTCATAGATCCAACTGCTTGAACCATCACCAGCTGCCTCCCAGGGTGATCATTTTTAAACTGGAACCAGACTGAACCCAGGCACTCTGATGTGGAATGTGCCAAACACTTGCCCCCTTGGTGGTCTTTTCACGTGGATCAACAATATCTGCTCAGATAGTAACCCAACACAACCATTCGGTGGACAAGCAACTAGTTTCCAGTCCTGTGATTAACTTACATGTTAATTTTTACTGACAGTGATTCAAATTGAAGGATGTCTGGTTGTCTGAAGTTTCATTCCCTGATGACAAACTACCATGGTGAGAACTGCGGAACAGATTTTTGTCATTTAGAGAGAACAAGAGCAAGTGAGAGAGATACATCCAAACATTTGAGGCTCCAGGACATGGCTTCCTGAACCTCTTGTTTTTTTCTATGCAATATGCAGCCTGCATCCTACTGAGATTGGCAAAGTTAATCAAGTTACTTAAGAGTGGAAGGGGCTGGACAAGGAGGGAGTTGTTGTACAAGATTGATTGACTCAGTAAAACTTATATACTTGCTTAAAAATAAGGTGGTCATTTTTTCCCCATAATTTCCTATATACAGATAATGAGTTGATAGCATTCTTTTTCTCAACCCTGAATTTGCTCTAAACCAAGTAATCAGTATCTCAACTGATGAAGTGATTATGGGAAAAACAGAAACATATGTGTTCTTTTTATTTTTGTTTTGATAGTAGTATTCTTTTGCTTTCTTTTAGTATAGCTCATTGTTTAGACAAATGTCACATTATTTGATTTCTAGAAGGGAAGAATCAATTGTAATATTTGACAGGCTCATAGTTGTGTTTTTAACAGTGTATCTAATCATATTCTATGAGAGTCATTATTTTCATCTACTATCATGCAAGCATCTTTTTACCTGTAGTCCACATGATTGCTAGTTTTTACAAACTGGATGCCCTCGTGAATTTCAGACAAATCATCACAGGTGTTTAGTGTAAGTATATAAGCAATGAAGTATTTGGTATGTGCTTATGTCAAAGAAACCATAGGCTATCTGAAATCCAGACTCAACTGTGCCGTGTGGTTGGTCTGGCAACTTGACCTTGTAGGTGCCTCTTCTAGGTATGGCCCTCCTCCACAGTTGCCATGGCAACAGTGGTGGAAAACCTTCCATATAAGCATGCTCTGTGAGACCTCCCAGCTATTCTGCCAACAACTTACTCTCCTACTGTGGGCTCCAAGTGTGAAGAAATGGAACACTGTAGCTTGGGATCACTGGGACATTTTCACACGGACTTCTTTTGGAATTGCAGAGCCACTGTGATAGAAAATTGTCACATTCATACCTGTACCTGGGATTTCTGAAGAGAAAAGCTCCCCAAACTTCAGTTCACAGGGTTAAGTTAAATGAATTACTGGAGGCTCCTTGTCTGTTACTATTCAGAATAAATTTCACTATAGTCTTACCCAGCAGGAAACAGACCAGGGAGAAAGTCACTTAGCCTGACAATGACAATGCTTTCCTTTTGCCACTGCCCTACCTGTCTACATTTCCTGCAGCAGGGAATGCCTTTATAAGGTACAAATGTATCATGCTCATCACAGAGTTTGTCTGAGAAGAACTTTGAAACCCACCATGTATTGTTTCTTTTTCTCATTGGTAAAGAAGCACCATGGGCCTTAGTATAAATAAATAAGTATATCCTGGTTCTTACATATGTTCATCTTATCCTGCCTAACCTCTAAACTGTCCTTCAGAGATTTTGCAAAATAAAACTTGATTAAGAAAGAGAGAATAGGAAAACTGTAGCATTAATATCTTCCCTCATAGTATACTAATAATTATTTGATTTTGATTTAGTGTGCACTTTTAACAGATACCCAAGTGTTATCTATGTGTATAATATTATTTTCAGTGTCTGTAGGTATAGTGGGTATAGCACAGACTAAAAAAATCGGAATTCTTTCTTCACCTGAGATTGTCATTAAGAGGGGAGGGAGACAGATGCATATGTATCACCTAAGTAATGACACAAGATAGTGCATAAAGAAGTTCCAAAACTGGCCACAGAAAGACCAACTGGACAGCAGTTCAAAGAACTGGGAAATCCTGCAGACTTGAGTAGGCCTGAGGGGTGGGCTCCATGGGGAATAATAATGAAGGGGATAGGACACCTTGTGAAGGAAGACTGAGAAAGAGCAAGGGTGCTAGAGGGTCAGTGAAGACCAGGTCTAGATGCAGGAGAGGATCCTACTGAGAACAAGGTGAGGGGGAGGTCTCACAGCGAGGATGCAGCCTCATGACAAACTATATAGTTTGAACTCTGTCCTATAGCCCATGGGGAGCTACCAGAGAATCTAGAATCATAGAGTGATGTGATGAAAGTGTTCTACCAACAATCTGTTTTTAAACTGAGGAGGAAGGAAAAGAGGTGAATTTTCCCCAGTGCAGATGTGAGATGGCTGTGCCCACTTAGAGTGAGTCCAAAGTCAACAAAGAATTTTTCATGTAAATGAGTGAATGCAAAACATGACCACTAATCCTCCCAGAGATGCATATAACACACATATGAAACATGGCCTGTGCTCTGTGCTGGAATTCCAGACGATTATCCATGACTATGTTATACATTCCCTGAGGAGAAGCACTTGGAAAGCTCGGGGAGTTTATTGTATTGTATTGTATTGTATTGTATTGTATTGTATTGTCTTGGACATGACCACATTCAGGTCAAGCTTCATATTGTGTTCATTCTATTTCTTAGTATTCTTCACCATTATATTGCAAAGGGAGAAGGGTGGGACTATATAGAAAGATTCTGAAAGGCTCCCTGATTATAAATAAAAACCAGACAGAAAGAGTGCTTTCTTTTTGCTAAAGTGACCTGCTTAAGTGTCAAGGGAAATCTCAGTTGCAATCAATTCCAGAGCCTTCTGAGAGATATCAGGAATGCAAATCTATTTGTTGTATACAAATGGAAAATAAGGCTTTTCAAAAACATACTTTTTAAGGGGTAAGCAAATAAGCCTAGTGTGAGGAGTTCTCTGATGCCTCAGTATGAAAAGGAAGTGCATTGTAAATAATCATGGATTTGAATCGTCCTTCTAATTTTCCCTGTGTCACAAAAGTTTCGGAATCTTAAGAGAAAACAGAAGGGACTAGTACTGCTGGAGATCTTTGATGTTATAAAACAGATTTCCTGCTCCTTGCAAGTTAATCTCGATTTTTATTGTTGTCCTAGTTCCAAAGTCCTTAGGGCTGTGGCTCCACAAAGAAGTAAAAAGAGGAGAGTGGAAACTGGATTAATTCACATAATTGCTTCAAATCTGTGATAGGCTTTATCTAATCAAGAAGTCAATTTCCATGGCCGTAATGTTAAATCTCTTTCAGAAGAGATTTATCACCTCTTCTGTCGTCCTCAAACAGTATTAAGTGTTATTCAGTTGTATTCAAGAGTAGGCAGGAAGATATTAAAGAATAAGTCAGCCAATTATTTACGTACTTATAACTGTTATTTCTCCCCCCCCCTTATTTAAAAGGAAAGGAGAGAGAAAAAGAGAGAGAGAGAGAGAGAGAGAGAAGCAAAGAGAGGCAGACTGAGAGAACTCTTTTCTGCTAGTTTACTTCCTAAATGTCCACAATCACTTGGGGCTAGCCAGAACAAAACTGGGAGTCAGGAACCCAATCTGGGTCCGCCATGTGGCTGTGAGGGACCCAATACTTACCCAGCCACCTGCTATCTTCCAGGATGTGCTTTGCCAGGAAGCTGGACTTAGGAGCTGGAATCCAAGAACTCGAACATGGGATGTGGGCAGCCCATGCAATGTTTTAATCATGTACCAAACACTCACCTCCATGTATTTACTATTCTGAAAAATACTATGAAGGAAAATTGTTGTATGCTATCGGGAATCTAATAGGAAGAAATTCACATGTTTGGGAGTTCTCTGAAAAAGTGATATTTCAGCTGAAATTAAAAGAGTAATATGTTCTAGACAGTGAAGGAAGATGAGGAGCAGGACAGAGAACATTCCAGGCACTCTAAATATGGAAATCATCTAAAGCAAGAAGTTGTTGCATGAGAAAAGAAACAGAGACCAGTTCTGTTTTAGCTCAGTAAGGGTGATAAATTATATGTTTTTACAATTCTCCTCTTGGACACCTCTGTTCCCCATTGACTTTGGGGTTGTCCATGCTACATTCTTCAGCAATGGGATATGAGTGGCTGTGATACTTTTCATATATGAGTTAGTGCTTTTATTAAAAGAGAGAAGAAAGGAAATCATTCTAGTTGCTCCAAAATCAGAACAGTAACTAAAAAAGTGAGAATGTGAACAATTTTTATGTATGATTACAATAAGGAAAATTATTTGCTAGATAATTGCAACAAGGAAGAGTGTCAAAAATTCATTGAGTATCTATTGCCAGGCTTTCTCCAAGAGCTTTTCCTATAACCACAAATTAAATCCTCAAAATGTAGTAAGCCATTTTACTTTTTCTATTTTCTTTTTGTAAAAAAGATTTATTTATTTATTTGAAAGTCAGAGTGACAAGAAAGAAGGGGAGAGACTAAGAGAGATCTTCCATCTACTGCTTCATTCCCCAAATGGCTGCAACTGCTGAGGTTGGGCCAGATCAAAGCCAGGAGCCAGGAGCCAGAAGCTTCATCTGCTTGTCCCAAGTAGGTTTCAGGGCCCAAGTACTTGGGTTGTTTGCTGCTACTTTTCCCAGGCCACTTACAGGGAGTTGGATCAGAAGTGGAGCAGCTGAGACATGAACCAGCTCCAATATGGAACGCTGGTGTCACAGGCTGTGGCTTCACCTGCTATGCCACAACATTGACCCCTTCACTATTTTCTAAGAACTAAGCTTTGGTTTGTTTTTGTTTTTAATATTTGATAAGCAGAGAGAGAGAGATTGTGTGTGTGTGTATGTGTGTATGTGTGTGTTTAACTGCAGGTTCACTTCCCAAATAACTGCAATGGCTGACCATGCCTAGGGTTGGATTGGGTTGAAGCCAGGAACTGGAAACACAATTAGGGTCTCTGACGTGGGTATCATGAATCCAATTTCTTGAGCCATCACTGTTGCCTCCCAGGGTCTGCAGTGCCAGGAAGCTGGAGCCAGGAATTGAACCTAGGCACTCCTATGTGGAACATGGGCACCTTAACTGATAAGCTAAATGCTAGCTCCTATTTCTCACATTTTAAATATGAGGGAATGGGGAAACCAAGAAGTCTTACTCCATTTGAGCTGCTATAACAAAATATAATAAGGTGGGTGGCTTATATGCAATTTATTTCTTACTTATATAGCAACCGAAATTCAAGAACAAGGTGCTGGCAGATTCAGTGTCCAGTGGTTCCTAGACAGCAAATTCTGAGTTCTTACATGATGAATGTGACAAGGCTGTTCTCTCAGGTCTTTTTATTATAGGAACACTAATTTAGTTCATGGGGTTTTTAGCCTTCCTGGGCAAACTAATCACCTCCCCAGTTTCACATTCTGATCATATCACATAAGTGATCAGGTGTCAACATAGGAATTTATGGTGACACAAACTTTCAAACAATAGCAGAAAGTATGCAATTTTGTTAAGACTCCACATGAATTAAATGACAGAACCAGGAACCAAACTCCAAAAGACTGACCTCACTGCCTGAGTTCTCAAAAGAATACAAAGGAGATGACTCTGGTTTGAACTCGGGTTGATGGACAAGAGATGGATTTATGAGAAGCTAATACATTTCTGCAGGGTAGAAACACAAGCAGTTGGCTTTTGATTGACCACGGAAATGAGAGGGAGGGAGATTTCAGAAATGACTTCCAGATACAAGATAGATTTTGATCGACCAATGAGAGAGAGAGAGATAGAGATAGAGAGAGAGAGAGAGAGAGAGAGAATTTCAGAGGTTATTTCTTGATATGTGAAACAAACAAGACTTTGAGAGAGAGCATACTGGTGAAGACGGTTGAATCAGAGGGAACACCCATGTTAAACATGAATATTTCCTCCCTACACACAGAATCAATAGGATCGATGTTTGTGCTCTAATGTTCTACTTCATTCCTTCTTTTTTATTAGTGGAACATGCTAATTCCTGAGATGCATCCACACACTATTTGAAACTTTATTGCCATTTTAGCACAAACTTAATGTGATTCACAGTTTCAACACAGAATAGCATTTATTTTGTAAGGGCAGTCCTACCTGAACTGCACTTACGGCAGGACTGCCCCATGCCAATGCCATGCGGACAGGTTTTAACAAGGGCATTTCATCTCATTCAACTATTCACTCACAAATTGCAAGTGTTTTTGTTTGGCCACCATTTGCTCCTGTTGTATTATGTGTCTGAACTAAAGCAGTCATGAGATCATGGTCTTTTTGAGATAAAAAGTTGTAGTATTTTATAGTATTTATTATTAAGTATGGATGATTGAGAAACTTTCTTTAAACTCACGGAAACTCAGCTGATCAAGTTATGCTGCTGTCTTTTAAAGTGGTCACTTAAGAAAGGTGGAGTCTTTAAAACTGATGCTGTCAAATTCAGACATCATCGTAGGGGCTCCAGAAGACTTGCAGACCTTCTGCTGTAATGACACACCATCCCTTTGTCTAGCTCCCCCCCCTTCTTGGATGTGCTTGGTGACACCTCATCATGACAGACTTAAGCACAGTCTTGAAGCCACATAAGGGCCATGCAGAGATCCGTCAGGTTGTCAGCCAGAAAAAAATGGAGAACAGAGTCAGATTTGCACAGGCATGTCAGGAAACAGATACTCGTTTGTGTCTCAACTGTATCGGGTAAATACATGGGGTCCAGGTGACAGAAAGCACCCAGAAATCAGTGTGTCCTAGCTGTTTACAACCAGACCAGATGCAGCGACCCATTAGAACACAAACCACAAACAATTGTTAGGGCCTGCAGTGGCCCTCTGACTGGGCATCTGCCTTGGGAATGGCTTGCTAAATGTTGTAAACGTGAGCTTAAAGAAAGCTAGATTCCCTACATTATAGAAAAAAAATATAGTTCCATGTTTTAACAAATAATCATTTGCTAGAAAAATCAGTGATTGCATTATCCTAAAGCTAATTCATGTTTATCTAATGGTTTGCAGCTTATGAACTGTTTCCATGCCTCCAGTCTCAGGAATCATCACTGCGGTCGGACATGTACTCAGGATTAGATACATTAAGTGATTTGCCCAGGAATAGTGACAATAAGTTTATTGCCACTCAAATAAAATGAACAGGGAGTTCTTTGAGTAATGGCTGATTCTAGGGCTAAGGCAGAACAAGTGAAAGACAAATCCAGTCTTGGGTTGCCAGGAAGTAAAGAAATACAAAACCAACAAACAAGCAAACAAACAAATAAAAAACAAATTAGAAAAGAGAAACAAAAGGGTAAGGGTATGCTTAAGGGATGCGAATCAATCTGAACCGCAAAATTAATAATGCAGTACTGGATTGTAACTGAAAATGTAAAGGAAATATATGTGATTCTATTGTGGCATATATTAATCGCTTAATAATTAAATGGGGCAAAGGGACAAATCTTCCCTACAGAAAAATTTCAAATAATTTATGTACATAATTCCTTTACAGGAGATGAAGAGTGGACTAGATGTAGTGACTTGCTTCTACAGACTGGAATGTGAAAAGGGGAAAATACTGGCTTGATGGGAGAGAAACTTGACAAATACCACCTTATCCAAGTGATCAAAGTTAACATCAATAGTGGTAAGTCATGCTCATATCATGTATCTATGGCATGACTTAATGAGAATAGTTTCCTTTTGATGTAATCTTTCCAAAAAACCATGACTTCAGTATAATCATGAGAAAAATATTAAATAAACCTACACTGATTTGCATTTCCCTGATGGCTAGTGATCCTGAGCATTTTTCATGTGGTCATTAGGATTTCCTCTTTTGAACAATACCTGTTCAAGTCCTTTCTCCATATCTTAACTGGGTTGTTCATTTTGTTGTTGTTGAGTTTGCTGGGCTCCTTATAGATTCCGAATATTAATCCTTTATCATTTTCATAGTTTGTAAAAATTTTCTTCCATTCTATCAGTTGTCTCTTCACTTTGCTGAGTATTTCTTTTGCAGTGCAGAAACTTCTCAGCTTGATATAATGCCACATGTCTATTTTGGCCTTGATTGCCTGTGGTTCTGGGATCCTTTCCAAGTAATCTTTGGGTATGTCAATGACTTGTAGGGGTTCCCCAATGTCCTCTAGTAATTTGATGGCATCATGTGGTAGATTTAGGTCCTTGATCCCCTTTGAAGGGATTTTTGTGTAAGGTATCAGGCAGAGGTCTTGTTTCACACTTCTGCTGTGGAGATCCAGCTTTCCCAGCACTGTTTGTTGAAGACATTGTCCTTGCTCCAGGGATTGATCTTAGCTGCTTTGTCAAAGATAAGTTGGTTGTAGATGCGTGGATTGATTTTTGGAGTTTCTTGTCTGTTCCATTGGACTACCCATCTGTGGTTTTTTTTTTTTTTTTTTTTTTTTTTTTTTTTGGCAGTTCCAGGCTGTTTTGTTATAATTGCCCTGTAGTATGTCTTGAGATCTGGTATTGTGATGCCCTGGCTTTGTTTTCATTGTATAAGATTGCTTTAGCTATTTGAGGTCTCTTGTGTTTCCATATGAATTTTAGCATCTTTTTAAATATTTATTTTATTTATTTGAAAGACAGAGTTACAGAGAGAGGTAGAGACAGCGAGAGAGGTCTTCCATCTGCTGGTTCACTCCCCAGATGGCCGCAACTGCTGGAGCTGCGCTGATCCGAAGGCAGGAGCCAGGAGCTTCTTTGGGGTCTCCCACGTGAGTGCAGGGGCCCAAGGACTTGAGCCATCTTCCATTGCTTTCCCAGGCCATAGCAAAGAGCTGAATCAGAAGTGGAGCAGCCGGGACTAGAACCGGTGCCCGCATGGGATGCTGGCGCTTCATGCCAGGGCTTTAACCCACTGCACCACAGCGCCAGCCCCATAACGTTTTTTTTCTAGATCTGAGAAGAATGTCCTTGGTATTTTGATTGGGGTCATATTGAATTTGTAAATTGCTTTCAGTAGTATGGACATTTTGATGATACTGATTCTTCTAATCCATGAATTTGGATTAAAGGTAATCCTCCTTTCTAAAGGTTGGAACCAGAGGCTGCTGTATCTTGTGATATTTCTCATGAGAGCCATTTGCCTCCTAGGGTTGTACTGGACAAGGTAAGTTTCCTGTTGTTTTAGCAGTGGTGAAGGAACATAGAATCAAAGTTTTGTGTTTTCTTTTGTTTGTTTGTTTTTGTTTTTGTTTTGACAGGCAGAGTGGACAGTGAGAGAGAGACAGAGAGAAAGGTCTTCCTTTTCCGTTGGTTCACCCCTCAAATGGCCGCTACGGCCGGCGCACCGCGCTGATCCGAAGCCAGAAGCAGGGTGCTTCTCCTGGTCTCCCATGGGGTGCAGGGCCCAAGGATTGGGCCATCCTTCACTGCACTCCCGGGCCACAGCAGAGAGCTGGCCTGGAAGAGGGGCAACCGGGACAGAATCCAGTGCCCCGACCGGGACTAGAACCCGGTGTGTTGGCACCGCAGGTAGAGGATTAGCCTAGTGAACTGCGGCGCCGGCCTCAAAGTTTTTACATTGGTCTGGAGTCTCCAGACCTTACATAGTTACACAGTTCTTACCTAGGTGATGATCAAATCATGAAGTCATCATAATGACAAATTGTATCTCTTACTCCATGAAAAGTATCTTGACAGGCATCATTTTTCTTCTGTGATATTACTATGATGAGTAACAAGATTTATGGAAGTAGAACTGGCTATTTTGTGAAATGAGAAGAGAAATGTAGAAGGCCAGTATTTTCTGAAAAGTTTTATTATTCATCAAGGTCAGTATGGTATTCCCTGGAGAGAAGAACAAGAAATAATGTACTGAAGCTGGCACTGTGGCTTAGTGGGTAAAAGCCACCACCTGCAGTGCCTGCATTCCATATGCCTACCAATTCAAGCCCTGGTTGCCCCTCTTCTGATCTTGCTCCCTGCTATGGCCTGGGAAAGCAATAGAAGATGGCCCAAATCCTTGGGACCTTGCGCCCACATGGGATACCTGGAAGAAGCTCCTGGCTCCTGGCTTCAGATCAGCCCAGCTCCAGCCATTGTGGCTATTTGGGGAGTAAACCAAGGAATTGAAGACCTCTCTCTCTCTCTATTTGCCTATGCTTCTCTATAAGTCTGCCTTTCCAGTTAATAAATAAATCTAAAAAAGAGAAAGAAATTAAAGTGTAAGTTTATAAAATAATTTTTGAAAAAAGAAATTATGTACCAAATCAACTCATGTTAAATTTACATCAACATAGCATGACAAACTAACATGGCTTATATCTCTAGGCAAATCTGGCCTGATGTGAGCAAGCTACTGGTACATTTTTTTTTGTATGTCTCAATAATTTCCAAAGTGATTCAATAGTTTTGTTTGTATTCCCAGATTTTCTCAGTCAATTCCCCTGTCATTTGGACCATGTGTGTAAGATACCAAAAAACTAGTAAATTCAATGAAAAAGAGCAAAACAAAGGAGAAAACACATTTTTCTTGTTGTTGGGTGCTGTTTTGATAAAATGACTTGTTGATTGATGATGACTTTTGTTCCAATCTTTGAGGAGTTGTGTAGACACAGACTCTCGTTTCGCCAAACAGCAAGTTGGGAAACTTTTTCTTAGTCTTATTTGCTAATGTCTACAGTGTAGACATAGGCAACTTCCTCATAATGTCCAGCTTCCACATCATGATGGAAACATTCATTCAAATTATCTTAATATTTGGAACCATTCTAACAATCTGCTGAATTTTTAAATTTTATATTCATGAGTTTACATTTATTCTAGTTCACATATATTCTTATGTAAATTCTAAATGAAACTCATTTTCTTTTACTTGATTAGTAATGAATTTCCAATAATAGCAATTAAAGCATTAAAATTTATTATTGCATCTAAAATTCTTGTCATTTGATAAAATCAATCAGTAAACTGTGTAAGAATGATAATGCTAATGATTAATCATCAGACAGAAATAAGTTACTAATACAATAACATTGGCAACTTTTTGTATCCAACTATATATACTATATATATATATATATATATATACCTTGATTATAAAAGCAAAATATAGAGTTTTCATTTTTTACGAGCAAAATAATTCTTTGGTGAGAAATGTCTTCTCTGAAGGGTATTAACCTACTGCTTGAGGACATGGGAGGCAGTTTTTATTATTGCTCTTTTCATTTCCTCTTCTTGGATTATGGGCTCTCAAATCTGATCCTTAACACTCACAGTCTTGAAATCTGAAACTAGGGAGATATTATTATTTCTTATCCACACTCCCTGAAGGTAATACCTGCTGAGCTTAGTGGGACAATGCTTTAGTCAGGCAGTGACGCACAGGATGGGGTCTTCTGGGGGAGCTGACCACTCTCCCTTAGTGGGACCACTGCAATAAACCTCTGGGGGCAAGAGTAAGGAAGAACGACAGAATGGAAATTCCCAAGACTTTTCTAGCAATAAAATATTTTAACCAGGACACTTTCCAGATTTATCTGATACTTGGGTGTAATAAATTCTCTGGTAGATCGTGTGGAAAATGGTCTACAGTAGTGAAGGTTTGTGTTAATGAGGTCTGGAACAGAGGCAACAGAATGTTCTTCTTGCTCGCTCTCTCTTTTTTGTTTGTCCCAAGTATAATCCTTAGTCAAAATTCATGCTCCCGACTTCACCCCTGAGTCTCTTCTGAAACGGACTTAGTGAAAACTTAGCTTGTTTTTGCTTGTCTTTTTGACTAATGGAGAGCTTTTGTGGTGAATATTTTTGAGGTAGTAAATTTTAAAATATAAGTTCAGATTCATGTGAGCAAGTCAACCTTCTCTTTACTTTTTTTTTCAGGTATTAACTATTGTTTATTGTCATTAAATTCATCTTGATTCTTTTTCAGAAATTTGTTTCTGAAAACAAAAATATATCATGCCAAAACCTCGTAAAGTCCTATCTGAGGAACTCAAATTCAAGTGTCTTGATTCCATCTTCTTGGGAATACGAGTAAGAAAGGAAACAAAGGGTGAGTCACACTGTAATTAAAATATTGAAAATATACAGGATATTTGAAAAACAGCAGATGTTATTAAAATTTATTCTGATTATCTAAGAATATACATCCATTAGACATATTTAGGAAAGAAAGGCAAGGAAAAATAAGAAACCATGAAAATCTGATAAAGATATGAGCTTTTTGAATCTTTAAATTTTTCCTATGAAATCCTTTAATAGTTTCAATGCTTGCATCTTTAAAATAGTAGAAGATGAACTTTGAGCAATTTAATTATTTTTTCAAAGTAAAACAAGTGTTCTTATTCTGTTTTCTCTGGTTTGTTGCTACTTTGAGAGTGATTCTGTATTTGTTTCTCTTAAAGCTGGATTTCTAAAGAAGAAATTATACCTACATTTTCTAAAATTTGTTGTTTCTTTGGATTTAGAATTTTAAATATGAATCTAATTGTTAATAAACCCAGAACTAAGAAGACATAATTCTCTGATGTTTGTCTTCTTAAAAGGAAACAATGACAGAGCATTTTAATGTTCATTGAATTATTCAGGAACACTCAGTTCTGGATAAATATCCTTTATTCAAAATTATTGTACATGCTTCAACATTTTGTTTAAAATCACCATGGATCTAGAGTTAGTAGAATTATTCAAGACATCAATTTCTTTACCATTTATATGAAGAATTGTGATAGAATTCACCCAGGACTGCTACTTGCTTTTCTCTGGGGACAGGTGAGAAGGTGTGGCCACAGGAGGGGCAAAGGGCTGGTTGAACACAGCACTTTGGCCCCATAATCACCGGCTTTTTCAGTGACCACAGATTGAACTTCCAATGCAGCCAACTCTATCAAAAGGTTTGTTTTTGGTCACAAAGGGAAATGAAAGGAGAGTGAATGATTCACTCGCATTCTTTAGAGTTACTAGCAAAACAATTTTCCTAAAGGGGGAGCAGTAGTGTCATCTTTATTTTGAAAGAACATACCTTAAATAGCTGAATAATATGAGGGAGCTGCAATGAGAGGATGCAGACATTTCAGTTTAATCAGGCTTCTAACCATATCCTCTCACATAGCCGGGATAGGCCACAGCAAACAACAGGAGTTCTGGAGTTTTCTGGAAACCTCCTGAGAGATCCAGCTGTCAATGATAGCTTGGGGCTTCTGTACCAGAGCACAGCTGCTAGTTGTCAGCTTGAAGCAGTAGTTTCTGGCATGGCGTTAGTTGAAAGAAGACAGTGGTTCAGAGTCAAGCCAGACACTTTCTCCCTTGAAAAAGATGGGCAAAAATTGGGGCAGAGAGTAATAGAATTCACTGGAAATGCTTCTCCTGAGAGCCTGGTCACCCAGGGCCAAACTGCCCCCTTGATTTCTCCGGAGAGGCAATCATCTGGCATTTATAAGGGTCTAGCTGTGCTCAGGTTCAGAATATGCCATGCAGAACAGTCAACGGATAGCTTCACATTAACAAATTAGCTGCATTAGTTGATGTAATTATTTGTGTGCATTATAATTGGATGTAATGATTATATCCAATTATAAAATTGCGAATATCATGAGTTGTAAAGAAATAAGAGTTTTAGAAGAAAATGCATAATGGAACCCATTTTAGATCATTTCTATACAAAAGGAAAATGTAATCAAAAGAAGAAAGTGTAGATAAAAGTACTTTGTTCAAGTACTTGTGGAATAGATGTTTCTTAATTTAGCTGAGAAACATGTATCAATTTCTATTTCCCATTGGCCTAGAAAAAAAAGAGTGATAAGATAGCAAAAGAAAGGAAAGATTAGACCTAAGAACAGACTAAAATCTAAATTATTGTAAATTACATTTTTATTTTAATGCCCATAGGTTCTTTAAACATTAAATGAGCATAATAACTCTTGTCTTTTGATACTACCAAAGTCCTCCCATACTATTATTCATGTTTTTGGAAAATCAGAAACTATTTTTCTAATGTACTTAGTAAAATTGTGCTCAAATTAAATGGAAAAGCATCCTTTTTTTCCTTTCCAGACAGCTGTTAGTCATTAAAATAATGGACTTTGAAATTCAATCTTTAAAACATGTGCAAGTATTTATAGATCTTCTACTTAAGAAAAGTGTTTTCCCAACACTATTTAACAAAATTTTTAATCTCTTCTTTGTTTTTATATTATTGTAACATTTCAAGTGTCTCTTAAGGAGCAGTTTAAGCTGCCAGGTTATAATATTTCGTATAGTCAAATTCTGAAATAACGTAGTGGTTACAGATCATTTAATGAAAGCTGACCACTAGATATTTTCTTGTTTATCTTTTTGGGCATATTCTAACTACAGCTTCTTTTGTTCACAGATAATTATAAAGTGTCATAGCATCAATAAAAAATTGACATTTCAATTTGAAGTAAAAATTCTCTAAATAACCTCATAATCTTAATTCTACTCAAGAGTCAACAGAAAGAGCGCATTGGAATCACATTTTCTATCACACGTTGCTCAGAATACATCACTTACCTTTTCATTCAACATTCTGGAATGTCTATGGGGGGCAAGCAGTGATGGGTGGTAGGCTTATAGAGACAGGAAAACAGAGAACTTGTCCTTAGACTACTGGGGATAAGTTATAGCAGTATTGAAAAATAAGTGCCATAATAAATATTTGCTGAGCAGGGCCAGTGCCATGGCTCACTTGGTTAATCCTCTCCCTGCAGTGCTGGCATCCCATATGGGAGCTGGATTATAGTCCTGGTTGCTCCTCTTCCAGTCTAGCTCTTTGCTGTGGCCCAGGAAGGCAGTGGAGGATGACCCAGGTGCCTGGGCCCCTGCACCTGCATGGGAGACCAGGAGGAAGCACCTGGCTCCTGGCTTCAGATCGGTGCTGCGCGCTGGCCGTAGAGGCCATTGGTGGGTGAACCAACGAAAGGAAGACCTTTCTCTCTGTCGCTCTCTCTCACTGTCTAACTGTCTGTCAAATAAAAAAAAAAAGAGAAAGTATTTGCTGAGGATGTTATGGGAGGAGGGCAGACAGAACAAAGTTTTCTGACAGTCTGAGTATAGAAGTAAGGACACACTTCTCAGAAATGGTGACATAATCTGATATTTGTAGGCTAAGAACAACCATTTTGATCATGGCCAAAGGCTGAACCCATCTTAAACTTTTTATGATAAAAGATACCTATGTACATGGGTTTGTATAGGTCTGGAGATCCTTCCTCTAGACTCTGGCCTGAATTAACCTTTCTGTTCATCTTTGGCCATATAATTACCTAATTTCAACACTGGCAGATATTTTATTTATCATCTGTCCAGTAATTATCAAGTTTTTGTGTGCTTAAGATCACCTGAAGGGATTGTTAAAATATGCACTACTGGGTCTTAAAACAGAATTTCTGATTCAGTAGGTCTGAGATAGAGATTGACAATTTGTATCTTTAAAAAATTCCCAGGTAATGCCGATGCTACTACTCTGCCTTAGCTCATGTTGCTCTAAAATATCATAGGCTGGGTGGCTTATAGACAACAGACTTCTCTTTTTCATGGATCTGGAGTTGATGTCTGAAATCAGAGTATCAACAGGGTTAGGCTCTTGCCAAAGACTCTTCCTTGTTACAGACAGCCATCACCTTGCAGTGTTCTCTTGTGGTAAAAAAGGAACTAATTATCTATCTGACCAATTGTTGTAAAAGCACTAATCCCATATATGAGAGTGCAACTCTCATGACCAAAGTACTTAATGTAGGACTAGTTCCAAAATTAGGGTTTAAGTTCCAGTACATGATTTTTTAAAAAAGATTGATTTACTTATTTGAAGGTCAGAGTTACACAGAGAGAGAAGGAGAGACAGAGAGAGAGAGAGGTCTTCTTCCATCCACTGGTTCACTGCCCAATAGGCAGCAACAGCTGGAGCTGTGCTGATCTGAAGCCAGGAGCCAGAAGAGCTTCCTCCAGGTCTCCTGTGTGGGTACAGGGGTTCAAGGACTTGGGTCATTTTCCACTGCTTCCCCAGGACACAGCAGAGATCTCTAGAGGAAGTGGAGCATCCAGGACTTGAACTGGCACCCATGTGAGATGCTGGCACTGCAGGCAGCAGTTTTACCAGCTATGCCACAGCGCTGGCCCCAAGTACATGAAATTTTAGGGGATGTGAAAATTTATTCTATAGTATGGTCAATAGAGTATAATTGGCTGATTATTAGAATCATCTGAGAGTATGATAAAAATTAAATATTGACTCCTAGGGTCCAACCTTAGAGACTCAAATTTTGTTGACTGTGTAGGAACAAAGCATTTGCCTTTTTTGTATTTCCCAGTGGGTTCCAACAATCACTAAGACTTCAGATCCAGTGACATTGTCCATTTCTCTCATTTCCAAAATGATAAAATTGAGAAATAGAAAAATTACAGGAATTCACCAAAAGTAATGCAGCTAATGAAAAGCAGAGAAAGTTCTCTTTCTCATTATATTTTACTGTTATCCTTTCAGGAGGCCATAATAACCATTTATTCTCTACTGACCTGAGTCAATCCCTTCATTCTAACTCTGTTTTCTAGATCTCGTCCTTGTCACCTTTTGTCCCAATTGTCTGTCTTGGATTCCTTAGACAAGCTCCGAACCAATGGACGTGAAATAAGTATCTTTTAAGTTGTATGAAAGATGGGTGGGTTATGATTATATGATTAAAATAAAATCCAGTTTGTTCTTTATGGCACTTCCACACAAGTAGCAGATATATCATACATATGCATAAATATACACTCAAACACAGTGGTTAATAAAACACATATTTGTGGTAAGTACTAGCAAAGAATTACAAAATAGCAGAGAAGTTTCAGCATAATGAAACAAATGTTTATTTGATCTATTTGCCAGACATTTTGCTAGCTTTTTACAAAAAGACTGAGTTTTCAACACAAGGAAAGCATAATACAATGCACTATGCAAAACACAACTGCCTCTGTGCTGCAGTACGATTCAATCTGTGGCAGTGGCATAGATGGAGTGCCATCATAGTGCAGAAGTGGGAGTGCTTACTTCAGTTGCAATATTTGAAAGTGTTCACAGGAGGAGTGATAAAATGAGCATTTCAGCATTTGTAGGTGGGTTTTGTTTATATCCAGGTACTCTTCCTCTAGTGTCTCCTCTTAATTCCTCTTCACTTTGCCAGCTCAAGGAGGCAGAGAAAAAACACAAAGGGCAATCTGTCACATGGAATTTTTTGGAAGGGGGTCATAGATTGAAATAGCTAGGCACAAAGCATGTGGAATCAGAATAGCGTTAATGAGAATGAATTTGAACTGGGGTTTGTAGAATATATAGAATTTGGTAAATAATGCTGACTTCTGCACACGTTGTTAATTGTATTCATTGTTTTTAGAATTCTTTTACATTGTATTTCTTAACTGCAGAAGTTTTATGAATTCTCCAAGTTTCAAATCAAGGCCCTTAAAAGTTTCTACATTAGTGTCTATTGACATTGTCTGAGAATCACAATTATTTCTGGTGCTTAAAAGAATATAGGAGTCATGCCTTGACTTGGGAGATCTTGATTCCAGAGATTTCTATAAATGATGAGTGATGGTAAAACCCAGAGATTTTAATTGGTAGTTTTTCATGGCTCATTCATATCTGACTCAGCAGTCTATTGAATGACAAATCCTAGAATATAATGTTGAATTAGATGTTAATCTGTAACCTAAGTGACTATGGTCTCTTCATAAATTTTATTTTGGTGATACCAAGAAGATAGTTTTAATTTATGTCCTTGCTCTGAGATCTTTATAGTTCTAATTAGGGGAGGATTTCCTATGCAAACACTTTAGGAATAAGGAACCCAATCTTTCTACTTATCTGCTCATTGTGACACACTTGCTTAGATCATAAAATGTCTCCCTAGGTACGAGAGATGAAAAAGCACACCAACACTAGACTTTTTGCACTGTGACTCAACAGAGAGCTGAATGTACATGTGACTTGTATGTCAGCATTATTCACATGTATCTCTAAGATGGATTTGGATTCATCAGTCAAATTGAACTGTATTGCTCAGATTGCACAGATGTATCAGAAAGTCCCAGGAAATCAGTACCTCTACTTGATCCCTATCAGGCATTGAAGAATTACTCTCTATTGAGTATCACTGCAGATCTCCACCCCACAGAAGTCACAGAGCCTGAGTGGGTGTGTACTGTGGTCAGAGCAGTTGATGACTTGTTTTTCTTTCACCATTTACTAAGCACTTTTAATGAATAATATTTGAATTGTGTGGGTGCACTCACAGGCAGTAATGAGTTCATCGTTTCAAAATACAAATAAAATATTTTTACTTTTGAGACGTGATGTTCTGGAGAGTCAAATCCCATAGCTGTCTACTTAATTGCATCTTACTGGATTGGACTTTATTATTAGGCATTCCATTAGCTAAATACACATGCTCACTGCAGATGTGACTAAGAAAAGACTAAGAAAACTGTTTTCTCATGGACAAAAGATGTGACCTTGGAGAGAAAGGCAAAAGTTATTCACAACATGATGACATTCAAAAATATTTTACAGTTGATTTTTTATGAATACTACAGATACCATACTTCCCACTTCTCCAGTCCTTAAATGAAAGGAAATTTGGGCATGGATGATACACAAAAACTAACGTTTTAGGATTCCTGTAAAAATAGTAGAATACAAAAATGCTATTTTTTTTAAAGATTTATTTATTTACTTGAAAGTGAGAGTTACACAGAGAGAGGAGGAGAGGCAGAGAGAGAGAGAGAGAGAGATCGAGAGAGATCTTCCATCCACTGGTTCATTCCCCACCTCCCCACTTGGTCACAACAGCTGGAGCTGCGCTGATCTGAAGCTAGGAGCCAGGAGCTTCCTCTGGGTCTTTCCACACGAGTGCCGGGGCCCAAGGACTTGGGCCATCTTCTACTGCTTTCCCAGGCCACAGCAGAGAGCTGGATCAGAAGTGGAGCAGCTGAATCTAGGACTGATGTCCATATGGGATGTCGGCACTGCAGGCGGCAGCTTTACCCGCTATGCCGCAGCGCCGGCCCCAAAAATGCTATTCTAAATTATAGCATATAAATGTTTCATGTATGAAAATCATTGTACCTTTTCATCTTATGTGAAAAGCTTATAACATGTACTTCAGGTACCATATTTCAATGTTTTATATATATTTTTAAAGATTTATTTTATCTATTTGAAAGAGCTATAGAGGGAGGTAGAGAGAGAGAGAGAGGTCTTCCATCCACTGGTTCACTCCCCAGCAGGCAACAGGGCTGTGTTTGTGAAACTTGAGTTAGAATCTGTTTCCTTACCTTTCCCAATCTGTTGCTCTCTTCCTTTCTGAAAGCCAGCTATCTTACTTAGTGTAGGGTTAACTTTATGATCATTAAGTAAATGGAAAATAGATCTTTGTAAAAATTAGGAATTGGAATGGGAAAGGCAGGTGGAAGAAGGGTGGGAGCATGGGCGGGAGGAGGGCAGGGTAGGAAGTATCACTGTGTTCCTAAATCTGTATATATGAAATACATGAAACTTGTGTAACTTAAATAAAGTGAAAATAAAAAGCTAGTGATCACTTCCCTCTAACCTTAGCTTCCATTGTTGTCACATCTCCTCTGATTTTTTGCCTCTCCCTTTCCCTGTAATGATGTGTGTGATTACTTCACTTCCGTCTACATCGGCACAGTCCATTTCTCTATATAAGACAACATCTTTGGCTTGGGGCGGGGGACACATAATTCTGTTTACCACACTAAGGTATACCATGTTTCATCCAACAAAGGATTTTAGGAGGCTCTTTCAATATTTTATGAAGGACTACATTTAGTAGATTAACTATCCTTACGTGACAGGTGGAATTCAGGTTTCCATTTAGTAGAGTGATCATGTCATACACTAACCAGTCTTATTATATATGAGAGTGCTTCAAAAAGTGTGTAGAAAATGGAATAAAAATAAATTCATTTTGGTGCAAAACAGCATCCCATATCAGAGCAGCCCTATGAGTCCTAGCTGCTCCATTTCTAATCTAACTTCCCGCTAATCCATCTGGGAAGGCAGCAGCAGATGACCAAGTTCTTGAGCCCTGTCACCCACATTACGGATGTGGACTTTGGCCTGACCCAGACATGGTGGTTGCAGCACCTTGGGTAGTGAACCAGCAGATGGAAGATACTCAGGGTGTGTGTGTGTGTGTGTGTGTGTGTGTGTGTGTGTGTGTTTCTCCCTTTCTCTGTCACTCTGCCTTTCAAATAAATTTTAATACATACATCTTTTTTAAAAGTATGTTGGGAGGGCAGGCGTTGATGTATAGCAGGTCAAGCTACCACAGGGGATACTTGTATCCGTTATCAATATTGGTTGAGTCCAGGCTACTCCACTTCCAATCCAAGTTCCTGCTAAGACAACTGATGATGATCCAAGGACTTGGGTTCCTGCCACTCACAAAGTAGATCTGGATGGAATTCCTTACTCCTGCCTCCAACCTGGTCAAGGCCTGTCTGTTGTAGACATTTAAGGAGTGGATTTTCAGGTGTAAGAGTCTTTCTTTCTTTTCTCTCTCCTCACCTCTCTCTCTCCCAGTCTCTCAAAGTATGTTGGAGCAAGCATTTAGCACAGTGATTAAGATTATGCTTGGTATATCTGTATCGCATATTGAGTTGCTTGCATAGAAGTCCTGGCTCCACTTCACATTCCTGCTTCCTGCGAATCCTCACTCTGAGCCTGAAGATGGCTTAAATTCCTAGTTTCAGCCTGGCACAGCCTCAGCTTTTGTGAGCATTTTAAGAGTGAGTAGCGGATGGAAGATCTCTCTTTCTGCCCCTGTACATTTCAAATAAATTTTTTAAAGAGAAAGTAAATAAAAAATTTCAAATATATTCCTAGTAAAAAGCAATTATTGAGATAAAATTTCAATGACTGATTATCACCTGTGAAAGGCACTTTAGTTAATCTTAGCTCAGAAAAACATCTGCCCAGCCTGAGTGGATAACAATCTTCTAGAATGTTGCTACAGGAAACATTAGAAAAAATTCCATATATTCAAAGCTTTAGAATCCTTTTTTCTCTTGCCATACCACAAACTGATGCTGGCATAGATAAGACCGGGTGAAATAATCTAATCTTATTTAATGTTAGAAGTATGATTTTTAATTACCTGGCACATGTAACAGAACTTTCCTCTGATGCTACTTTAATGTGAACATGGTGTGTCATGACAAGTGCAGTTTTTTTGGCCAAGGTGCATGTAAATTTTTTAGATATCTGGTCTCAATATGAGAGTCTTTTGAATTTTATATATCTTCTATATACTACCAACTGACATAATTTTTTGATCTGAACCTATTTCTACTCTATGTCACTCATAAAAAAATCTCATCAGGGGATAAATGTATTTCCTGAGGCCATTCACTGTGTAGTTGTGTCAATCAGAGGGAAACAAAAACACCTGGATAGATTAATCTAGAAACCAAATCTACTAATATGAATTGGCAGGAAAAATTCTCAGTTTCCCTCAGAACACTAGCTCCATGGTAAAAGGCATTTAGCCAAAAGCTGCGGGCCTGTAAGTTTGAAAGAGTACAGCTTTAACTAAATGGGAGGTATTTCCAAGATTGCTTATAAGACAGTGATGTGTTTTGTGATTTTTTAAAGTTTTATGATTTCGCAAGCTGTTTTGACCACAAAATCCATTTTCAAAGAAGACACATTTCTATGGAACTGTACTTTGATACCAGGCGGCTTCACTATCATTTGGGAAATAATAAGATACATAAATTCCTGTACACTCTCCTAGATGTCCTGAATCATGGCCTCTTGTGAAACAAATTGGTTTTAAAAGCCTTCCAGCTGCTTCTGATGCATGCTAAAGTTTACCAACCCAGCTGTGAGTCCCATGGTGTATGCTGTAATCTCATTTTGGGATATGGGTAATAAAGTCAGCCACTAATGGTAGCACTACACTATGTCTCACAGTCCTCCGATTCTGTGCGCTTTTGAGGGCCCATGCCAGGTCCACGTGAGTCTGGCTCTGGTGCATGTTGAGACATGTTGTAGGGGATTGCAGATCTTCACTGATGCTGGGGCAAGTCTAGAGGCTCCATTTATTAGCACTGGCCTGAGGACCAAGGCCTTTGTGCTTTAACACGTACTTTATCACACTGGTGAGCCCTACCCTGGGCTCCAAGTCAGAGGCTTAAATTCTATTTTTTGTCCAACTACCTAGCTCTGTTTAGCTCAGTCAGAGGCTGGAGGAAGGGTGGTAGAGGCACAGGGGTAGGATTGTGGGGGCCCTATCCAGCTCTGGCTTTTATCATGGCAGGCCTGCTACTGGGAGTCAAGTCTAAAGTTTGTCCCTAATTCTCTCTCTCCCTCTTCTCCCCCCCAACCCCCCACCCCCTAACAGGAGGTGAGGCATCTTTACACACTTTGCTTTTGGAGCTGAGCAGAGATGACCCAGGTAACTCTTTCATTCCTGTTTTCTTCAATACATGTTTTCTAATTATTAGAACAAAGCTTGGTACTATGATCTTTTCTCTGGCTTCCTTAGTTCTTGTGAAGGTACCTTGGTATGTGAATAGCTGTTCAAACCAATATTTTTCTGGGGAGATGATTGCTGAACATCTTATTTAACTCCCATTTTGATGTTGATCTTCTTCCTTATTTTTTAAGAAATAAAAGAATTTAACAAAAGTGATTTGTGGGTGGTTTGTCCAGTTTTGACTTTGGGTTATGTGTTCCTTCTTAATTCTTCACTGTTTGTAGCTGGATCTTGAGTCCTATTTCAACTCTTCAGTTCTCAGTGTTGCATTATCACCAATATCTTTCTTCTGCAAAATATAATAATGGTTAGCATTCCTTGGAATATCGTCTTGCAGTGTCACTTCATTGTTTCAGTTAATGGTATGCAGACAGTCTGTGCTAGTCAATTCTGTAGAATGAATGAACTACACTCGGGTTTATTTTGCTTCATTTTCAAAAATTGCACTTATTTTCCATCCCCCCCTTGATTCACTCCCCTAAACACCTATGGTGGCTGGGGCTGGTGTGGTCCTGGGACATAGTGATGGGAATGAATTCCAGTTCTCCCGCACAGGGGGCAGGAATCCAGTTACTCAAGTTATTACAGCTGCTCCTAGAATCTGTATTGTCAGGAACTGGAGTCAGTGGCTGGAGCCAGGAATTGAACTCAGGTACTCCATATGTGATGTAGGTGTCCTAGCAGCTATGCTGGATGCCCACTTTTCTCAGCATTTTAAAAATTACAGATGAGAAACAAGACAAAACCCTTTGGGAGCCAACATATTTTTATTTACTTAACAATGTATTGTTTAATGTCTATTATCACCAGCAAAGTGCCTTATAAACATTAACTTTTAAAAAAAGTTTTATTTATTTATTTATTTTTTTAGAGAGCTGTAGGTCTTGGAAATGGCATCAAAAAAATAGATTTATTTTAATTATTTGAAAGTCAAAGTTACAGAGAGAAGAAGAGGGAGGGGGAGCAGGAAAGAGAATCTTCCATCCACTGGTTCATTCCCCAGATGGCCACAACAGACAAGACAAGGCCAAGCTGAAGCCAGGAGCCAGGCACTTGTCCCTGCTTCCCTACGTGGATGCAGGAGCCCAAGGACATGAGCCATCTTCGGTGCTTTCCCAGGCCCTTAGCAGGGAGCTGGATTGGAAATGGAGCAGCTAGGACTTCAGCATCCATATGGGATGCTGGCATTGCAGGTGGAGGCTTTACCAGCCATGCCATAGTGCCGGCCCCTAAACACATTCACTTTTTTTCATATTTAAAAAGAACTCCTCATGTAGGATCTCTATCCTTAATGTGCTGTACATTGAGATTTAATGCTATAACGAGTACTCAAACAATATATTTCACTTTGTGTTTCTATGGGGGTGCAAACTGTTGAAATCCTTACTTAATGCATACTAAACTGATCCTCTGTAAAAAAAAAAAAAAAATTATCAATTCCCAACTTGACTCTCACTGGGATTAAACATGACAATAGGTCTGCTCTGATTTCATCATCATTTAAAAAAAATCATCTATTATTTTTCACTTTATGTTTCTGTGTGGGAGCAAACTGTTGAAATCCATACTTAATGTATACTAAGCTGATCTTCTCTATATTAAGATAATCGAAAATGAATCTTGATGTGAATGGAAGGGGAGAGGGAGTGGGAAAGGGGAGGGTTGTGGGTGGGAAGGACGGTATGGGGGGGAAGCCATTGTAATCCATAAGTCGTACTTTGGAAATTTATATTCATTAAATAAAAGTTAAAAAAAAATAAAATAAAAAGAAATTTTATTTGCAGCTGAGTTTAATGACCTGACATAAAAAAATTGTCATCTGGTGGAACTTTTTTAAAAAAAAATGTATTAATATAGAGAGAACAGATTTTATGCATTTCATAGGTACAGTTCCAAGATACCCAAGATTTTTCTCATAAGTCAATGAGGGTGTCAGAGTCCTATTTTCCTATTTACTACCTATAGAACCTTGGGCAAGTTCTTCCTCAGTGTCAGCATTCTCAACTACATTGTGTTGCAAAAATAACCTCTTCAAATTGTTTTGTGAGGACTGAATAAAATGTCATTTGTAAACTCCCTGGTCCATAGCAGTCCTTTTTCTTTACACTATAAATTTTGATAGAAACCATCAGAGAGTTAAGTGGCAATGCAGAGAATTTTTTTAGCACGTGTAATTCACTTTATTTTTCTTGTGTAAAATCCTCTGTTGCAGACACAGCTAGAGCCTCAGTCCTCCACAGAGACACTCTGCTGTGGGCCTTTACACAATGGTCAGTGAATTCTTCATAAGGAGACTTGGTGAACACAGTCTCTTTGCAGAGTTCAGGGGTCAGAGAGCTGTAGGTCTTGGAAATGGCATCAAAAGTGGCCTTGGTAAACTTGTCCAGCTTGGCAGTGCACCTGTGGCAGAGGTCTGGCAGACATCAATGCCAGCCAGCAGCAGCAGCTTCCTGGGGAGGGGGACTGAGCTGATGCCAGTGTCCTTGGAGGGCGGGGACAAGGAGCACCAGCACAGAGCCACAGCATGCAGTAGCCCCACAAGGCATGCTGAGGAGCTTGCTGATGTTGTTCCCCCAGTCGCTTCTTCGCATGGGCAGAACGGAGAGCTCGACCAGGATGATGGCCGCTTGGATGGTGGTGGCTACCCTAGTGGGACATTTCACACCCAGGCCGACACAGCCATTGTAGTCACTGATGGCAACAAATTTTTTTTTATTTTCCAAGATTTACTTATTTGAAAGTCAGAATTACACACAGAGAGAAGAAGAGGTAGAGAGAGAGAGAGAGAGAGAGCGAGAGGTCTTCCATCCGCTGGTTCACTCTCCAGATGACCACAACTGCCAGAGCTGCACCAATCTGAAATCAGGAGCCACAGGTTCTTCCTGGTCTCCCACATGGGTGCAGGGCCCTGGGGATGTGGTCCATCTTCTACTGCCTTCCCAGGCCATAGCAGAGAGCTGGATAGGAAGTGGAGCAGCCGGGACTCAAACCGGTGCCCATATGGGATGCCAGCACTGCAGGCGTTGGCTTTACCCACCACGCCACAGAGCTCGCCCCACAAATGTTTTGAACCCGGTTTGCTGGCCAGCTGGAACCTGCTTTTGTGCAGGCACTAGCTCCAAAACCTCGTCTTTTTCCACCAGGATAAAGGCATTGATCTCAGACTCCTTGATGGGCAGGGAGAACCATCTCCAGGGACTTCATTTTCTTGTCCTTGGCCAGGGTATGCAAATTGGTGACATGGAACCACTGCTTGTCCTTGGCATTGCCTCTGCGAGCTCCATGGCTTGGGCCCTACCATTGTGGGGACACAGGCCCCATGTGTCACTTCCAATGCCTCTTCAGAATTGTATGGCCTCTGACTCTAGGGACCTGATCTTCCTGTGGCACCAGCATTATCTGCCATTTGGTATTCTCTCAGAGATGTAAGTGTACTTTTACCTCCTCTAAATCCTTCAATTATGCACATTTTGTGGGAGCCTGGTGATTTGCATAACAGAATGTCAGTCAAGGGTGGTAACAATCTAATCAGAAAATATAAAATAAAAATACTGGTGCACAAATAGGAAAGACACAAGTGGTCTATCAAAGGAAAGATTGCTAACAGACATATCAGGGGCAAGGTCTCAGCATATAAGCACGTTGCAAGAGAAGGAATTAGCATGCAGACTATGTCCCCCTCAGAGGTCACAGCCCTAGATGACAACTACATCAGTTACGAACAGCATTTGCACCTCTTCTTTGGTTAATCCCTGCCGAGGTCTAACACAGCAGTTGGAGATTTGGGGAATTGGTCAAACAGAAATGTCAACACTGTAGTCCTCTTCTCTACCACTAGCTTATAAGAAAGAAGTCAGCCAGAGCATGGGATGACAAGGCAATTTAAATAAACTTCAGAATTCTAACATTATGTGGGGATGACCTTTTTACTACCTTAAAAAAAAAAAAAAGGTTTGAGTACCAGAAGAGCTTTCAATATTGCTCCAAATTCTGTCTGAAAGTGAGAGCAGATCTTGGGACAGGTTGACAATGTTAGTGACAGGAAAGAGCACAAATGTTTCTTTTATACCATATGGATGCAACTCATTGAACACAGTATTACAATTGAATTAATCAAATATTGATTTAATTTTTAACTTCTTTGCAGTCAGATAATAAAATGAGATAATTATTGCTCATAAGTTTTGCAGTGTTATGGGGGAGACCTGTCCAAACCTGGAGCAAGATTCACACCTGGTACACAGAAGGAATCAGAAGTCTGAGAGTTGACATTCCTCTTTTCTTTTGTGCCAGGCTTTGAAATGTATCCCCTTGTACACTAGGTCACTACTAAGTACATTACTGATGCATTTGTGCTAAAACTGTGCAGCCTAAGAGCAATCTAGCTTTTCTTAAGTTAATAGAAAACTCCTGCTTTATTTCATTTGAAGATTTTATGGGTACTTATGTTACAAAAGTGCCAGTTTTAGTCTGTAAATTTATGTACAAAAATAATTTTCTTTCCATAACAACTCAATTTATACATTCTGACATATTGCTTTTCTGGAGGGGTTTCCAGTTCCAGAGGTTTCAGGGTCAGGTGTTGTATAAACAAAGATCTGGTCCTTGGTCATCATGTATTGATGATAGCATCTGCAAGACAGTAAGTTTCCATCCTTTGCTCGGTCACTGTTAATCCCATTTTTTTTTTTTTTTTCTGCGCAAAAGGGCACCAGTACTAACAGGGCTAATTGCATTGTCCAAACTGCCCTTAGTGACTTAATAAACTGCATTTTTCTGGTCCTGGAAAACATGGTAGAATTTATAAGCATGCATAAAATTCTGTGTTTATAGGGGTCTCTACAAGAAACTATGGCACACTCAAATTAATGTACTTTAGGGAACGTTTATTTACACAATGGCTAATTACAGAGATACGGGTAATTTTTAGGGTTCCACAATGGTTAATGCTGCCTACAGAGCTAGCAGCATACTCTGAAATTCAGGGAAATTGGAAACAGGGGTAAGAGAAAAAATGTAGACAGGAGTGTAAATTTGTAGCAAAAAATACAAGCTATTTGGCAAGGGATATTGGATATGTCTTCTTAAATACCAAGTCTGGTGATTTAATATCTGATGCTTTATTATTACACTGAGCCCAGAATTTTGTTTGCTTGTTTCTTCGATTTCATCAAATATTCCATGTTTTTTTTTTTTTTTTTTTTGGGGGGGGGTGATTATTGGAGATGATAATCCCATTTCCTCCCATTGTAAATCCTTCAAAACTATCTCAGGTTTACCCTCAGAACTTGGCATATTTCACTCTGCTCTTCTTTCTTCACTCCCTCCCCTTAAAAGATTTTATTTTTAATAGTTGTTATTACCCACATCTGATGATTGCCAGAAATTAAGCAAGGATAAATTATCTCCAGATATATACATTAGAAAGCCAACAGAGAACATGACAGGGTCGAACAAAATAAACCCAGAGTGGTGACAGAGGTTGGGCTCTAAATAGAGACTTCGTGGGATGTATGGTCCGCAAGTCAAAACAGTTGAAGATAACTGGTCTTGGGTCTAGTATTTGAACAACTATCCAGATACAGAGATTCATGGAACTAGACCTTGGGCTACATACATGGGACTTGTGCTGAATTAAAGAAAATGCCTAAGTCTGTGCTCATATTTTCTACCTCTCTTTTTCCCACAAAGAACTCTTCAAAACCACATGTTGTCTAAAAGTGGAGCCCAGAGGATTCTGACACAAGTAAGTATTTCAATGTCCAATAGAAAAAATTAATGAGAAATTTTAGTAATAAACAATAATAAAAAGGGAAGGGACTAAAAAAAACTTAAAACTTCAGAGTCAAGATATGCACCATTCAACTGGATGAAGAATTTGGTCCAACTGATTTCTGGATGGAAGAGGAAAATAAATATCATAGGAGGAAATTAGCAATACCAACTGTAGCTTTGCCAATATTTACGCTTCACTGAGCATTAGTGAAGTGTTGACTAGAAGTGATGTTAGTAATAATACTCGTCTCCTTTTCCTGATCTCGGGGGACAGATATCACTATTCCAGAATTAAACATGTTTGGTGCAGGTTGTTTTTAAGAAGGCCTTGTCAGATTAAAGAAATTCCCTTCTCTTCCTAGTGTGCTAAGAG
Source organism: Oryctolagus cuniculus (assembly GCF_051225735.1). Classification (NCBI taxonomy): domain Eukaryota; kingdom Metazoa; phylum Chordata; class Mammalia; order Lagomorpha; family Leporidae; genus Oryctolagus; species Oryctolagus cuniculus. Next base: position 98,040,442 of record NC_142871.1, on the reverse strand, counting down.
ATTTTAGAGTGAATGGGTGTTAAATTTGTCAATTTTTAATTAAGTACTGAAATGATCACATACCTTTTTCTTTTAATGTTTTTGTAGAGAATTATATCAAGTGACTTTTGATTGTTGATCCAATATTGCATTCCTGAGCTAATCCTTGGTTCTTTTCATCTACCAGTGTTTTTGAGTTGCTCATATTTTGGTTAGTACTTTAATGCTTATATTCATATGAGATATGGGTGCCAAAAATTTTTTTCTTTAAATGAGAATTATGTGTTCAAATTCACCACTGATGCCACATAAGTTAATGCTTTCTTTGTAGAGAGGTTCTTAAACACTGATCCTATTTCTTTAATCAATATTGGACTATTCAAATATTTTGATTTTTGTTTTGGTAACTTAAATTTCTCAAGAATTTTGTCCAATAAGTATAAATTTTACTTTGTCATAAAGTGTTAATAATATATGCTATTGCTAAATAATTTTTACCCCAGAGGTTCTATAAAATGCTTAAATGTGCTTAAAATTCTAAAAAATGCTTAAAATCTTCATTATTTGACAGAATAGATACATCAGGTTTCCTTTGGTTAGTGTATGTATGGTATATGTTTTCCGCTATTCTGCTTTAAATATTTCTTGGTCTTCATATTTAATATATATCTCTCACATGAACCAGATAATTTAATTTAATCTAGTCCAAATATTAACATGCGCAATATTTAGGCCATTTTCATTTAACATAATTATTGATACAAGTGGATTTTTATTTATCATATCATTATTGTTTTCTATTTGATGTACCTGTTTTATGCTCTGCTTTCTTTATTTTCTTTTTTTTTTTGGATGAATGGAATATATTTTATTTCTCCTATTAATGTTTTAGTGATAATTTTAAAGCTAGTTTTTACTTTTTACTGAAGTAAAAGTAGTTTTAGTAGTTTGGTGCAAATGATCAAATCTCTTTTTTTTCTTTTTTTAATGATTTATTTACTTATTTGAAAAGCAGTGTTACAGAGAGGCACTGGGCAGAAAGAGAGAGAGAGAGAGAGAGGTCTTCCATCCACTGGTTCACTCCCCACGTGGCTGCAATGGCCGGGGCTGAGAAGATCTGAAGCCAGGAGCCTGGAGCTTTCTCAGGGTCTCCTGTGCTGGTGCAGGGGCCCAAGGACTTGGGCCATCTTCTGCTGCTTTCCCAGGCCACAGCAGAGAGCTGGCTAGGAAATAGAGCAGCTGGGACTCGAACCACTGCCCATATTTGATGCCGGCAAGGAAGGGGGCCACTTTACCCACTATGCCACAATGCCAGCCCTGCAAATGATCAAATTTCTATTGGTACAATCATACGTCAACTCTAGAACATTTTAATTCCTTTCACTCCCATTCTGATCTGCATGTCATTGTTGGGATACATTTTATTTCTGTATATATTTTTAAACTACATTAGACATTACTATTACTGTTGTTAATTAACTGCTTATTTTTATCCACATATTTATGCCTTCTTGTTTATCTTTAGAATTAATTTAATTCTAACTGAAGAGCTTTTAATATATATTTTAATATACGTCTGCTGGAAACAAATTCTATCTGTTTTTGTTTGAAAGTGTGACTGGACTTCAGTTTTCAAGGATATTTTTACTGGAAATATAATTAAATATGTCAGTTATTTTGTTTTTGTACCTAAAAATGTGATTTAACTTCATGTTGGTTTTATTGTTTCTATTCAGAAGTAATTTTTAATTTATATAATATATTTTTCTTTGTATATTTCTCCTTAATATCCCCCCTCTTTTCTTTGTTTTCTTGCAGTTTTACTAATATATAACCTGTAATATTCTTTTTTTTTTGCCTATGATTTATGGAACCTCTGGGTTGACAATTCTCATGTATTGTTTCTTCAAATATTGCTCCTTTCAAATACTCCATTTTTCTTTCCTTCCCTTTAGCACAATTATAGTCATACTAGATCATTTTAATGTGACCATTTAATTTTTCCATATTTCTATTTTATAGTTCTCTGTGACACATTTTGAGTTGTTACATTGACTTGACTTCTAGTTCACTAATCTTCTTATTTGCTATGTATAATCACTGTTAATGCATATCTTGTGGTCTTAATTTCAGATATTTTATTTCTCAGTTTTAAAATTTTAATTAATTAATCAATTTGACTGACAGGTAAAGTTGTAGACAGTGAGAGAGAGACAGAGAGACAGGTCTTCTTTTGGTTGGTTCACCCCCCAAATGGCCGCTACGGTCAGAGCTGCGCAGATCTGAAGCCAGGAGCCAGGTGCTTCTTCCGGGTCTCCCATGCAGGTGCAAGGCCCAAGGACTTGGGCCATCCTCCACTGCCTTCCCAGACCACAACGGAGAGCTGAACTGGAAGAGGAGCAACCAGGAATAGAAGCGCCCATATGGGATGCCAGCGCCACAAGCGGAGGATTCACCAAGTGCTGGCCCCCCAAAATTTTAATTTTTTATGGATTTCAATATTAAATGTAATTATGAACATTCACTGGTCTTCCACATTGTTTTCTCCATATTTAAACTAAACTAATCAAAACTTTTTTTCAGCTCCTTGCCACTTAACTTGAATATCTAGTTTAGCTACTGAGTCTGCTTTTATTGTCTTTTTTCTTGTTGGTTAGTCTTCTGACCCTGTGTTTTGCCATCTATATTATTTTTGATTGATCACACACACTGCATATGAAGAAACTGCAGGTGATGTTTTGTTCAACAGAGAGGATCTCCATCTCCTCTGTTGGGCCAGTGTAGTAGGTGTTCTGCAGCGACCTCTTTCACCTTGCTTATTCTTTTCTTGAGCTTGCAACTGAGATCCTAGCTGATCTTGTTTTTCTCAGCATCGGGAGACTGAAGGAGATTCCCCTCTCCGCTGTACAGTTTTTCAGCTTTGATCTTTGGCTTCCTATTCTGTGCGACTTTACCATTCGCTGAGAGTGTTTCAGGGGATACTGGCCAAGTGTTTGAGACTTCCGGATGTTCCAGTTTGGTTACACCCATCCCAAGTGAATCACAAATGTCTGTTTGCTTCCTTGTGCTTCATGAAATCTTCCCTTCAGGGGACAACACTGGGTTCTCACTATCTGGATATCTGGAATCTGCAAGTGGCCCTAGAGCAAAAGCTAGATGCAGCTGCCAATTGACTGTTCTCCCTCAAGACTTTTATATTTATCTTGCTCTGCACACTGGGACCTCTTCCACAGGAAGGTCTTCCTCTGAAAAGACTAGTGAGGTTTCTGCTTTGAGTATCAGACGTCTTTTTTGTCAGTTCTTTATCTTCTCATCCTACACAGCCTTACTCATGGCGAGTATTTTGCAGGAAGAACTTCCTTTGTGTTAAGTTCCATCAAGTCTCTAATACCCTTATTCTGACATTTTAGGAACATAAAAAAAATCCTACAAATTTTCTCTATTCTCTATCTAAATTTTTTTCTAAGAGGCTCAGTCTAAATACTTGTACCGAGTCTTTGCCCCAGATTGGCACATGGTATCATGAGAGAGTAGTTGAAAATCCTCAGGTCACCTCTGAATGTGCTCTCTTCTCTGAACTGTAGTTCTCCTAATGTTCAGTGATTTTATGTTTTTCAGTTGGCTTTCAACACACGGATTTTATATTTCACTTATCTTTTAGTTGTTCTTCATTGGGTGCGTTGATCTTCTATAAGCTACCATGTAACTCACAGAGGAATTTTCCTTCTCTGGATTCTTACCTCCCCATAGCAGAAAATTCAGCATCCATTTATTGAAGATTCTTCAAATTAATGTTTCTAATAGCTGGCTGTGAACAGCTTTAGAATTACTTTTATTCTGACTACCACCATCTGCTTTTGGCCCTCAATGGTTTATATGTGTCCTGTTTGCAAATACATTCATCCTAACCCAAAGTTCTCAAAAGTTTTTTATCTATTATAGTACAAATTCAAGTGCAAAATGTTATCTAAGCCTCATTTGTCCCAAATCATGAAATCTTGTACTCTTTAACATCAAAATGAGCTCTAAATGGGACTGTAGTTAAAAGAGATCCTGGGAAAAAACTTTCTATTGGTGAACCTGCTCCTTCCGGGTCTCCCACAAGGGTGCAGGAGCCCAAGGACTTGGGCCATCTTCTACTGCTTTCCCAGGCCACAGCAGAGAGCTGGATAGGAAGAGGAGCATCTGTGACTAGAAGCGGCACCCATATGGAATGCCAGTGCTTCAGGCCTGGGCATTAACCCACTGTGACACAGTGCCGGCCCCAAAAGTGACACTTTCTACACACACACACACACACACACACACTTTTCTCAAGAATTTTGTGGGTTTCCTTTGTATATTACAGAGATTCATTCATTTGACAAAAGATTTCCCCATGGCTTATTTCCTGGCTCCTCCCATCTCTATCCTTCACTTCTGCTGAGGTGGCTGATAGGGCCTGTGAATCATATCCCTAAGCATTTCAGAGTTCTCTGGGAGAATGAATATTCTGATTTTTTGATTCTTCTGTGGCACCAGCAAAGGACTTCACACCTTGGTTTGTTTTTTTCTTCACAGAACACTTTTTTTTTCTTTTTTTTTTTTGACAGGCAGAGTGAGAGAGAGAGAGAGAGACAGAGAGAAAGGTCTTCCTTTGCCGTTGGTTCACCCTCCAATGGCCGCCATGGCCGGCACACTGCGGCCGGCGCACTGCGCTGATCCTATGGCAGGAGCCAGGTGCTTATCCTGGTCTCCCATGGGGTGCAGGGCCCAAGCACTTGGGCCATCCTCCACTGCACTCCCTGGCCACAGCAGAGAGCTGGCCTGGAAGAGGGGCAACTGGGACAGAATCTGGTGCCCTGACCGGGACTAGAACCTGGGGTGCTGGCTCCACAGGTGGAGGATTAGCCTAGTGAGCTGCGGCGCCGGCCCCAGTTTCCTTTTTAATTAATAGTTCTTCCTTCAATCTCTCTCTTTGCTCTTATATTTTATTATTTAAGACAAGAAAAAAGCTGAGCTGGACCCTCAACACTTTGTTTGGAATTCTCCTCAGCTAAACATACCTTTTAATTCATTACAAATTGTTTTCCACTTGTCTGTAGGAAACAGTATATTTAAATTTTTCTACCACTACATAGCAAGGATCCCCTTTTCTCTAGTTTTGAATATATATTCTTCAGTTCTCCCTCAGCCCTCACCACCAGTGCTTTCAGTATTTGTATTTCTACCAACAGTCTGTTTATTCCCAAAATTGAGTTTTCTCCACACTCTGCACTTCATTCTGAATCCTTATCAGCAGCGCCTTTAACAGTGTGCTCAAAACAATGTGCTTTTTCTATTATGTTCCTCAAAATTGTCCCAGTCTACGTTCAATACCCAATTCCAAAGCTACATATATATATGTACATATAAATGTATGTGTGTATATATATATGTATATATATATATATATGAGTGTTAACAGTACTAGCCCACTTTCAGTGTCAAGATCTGTATTATCTTTATTTGGTAACAGATTAGCACAAACCTAGTGGATTAAATCAGCCCAGGTTTATTACCCGGAGGTGAGGAGACAGAGGTGGGGCGGCAGGGTTACATTCCTTCTGGAGGTTCTAGGAGAATCTGGTTCCTTGTCCTCCCTAGCTAACAGGGCCACCTGTACTCTTTGCCTTCCCCTGTCTTCAAAGTTAGAATCCTAGCATTTTCAAACTTCTGGCTCTGATCTACTCTTTCCATCTCAAAATATCTCCTTTTCCGAATCTAATTCTCTCTGATTACTCACTAGTGCTCTTTTGGTTACATTGTGTCTATGAGGATAATCTTCTCCTCAAGATCCCTAACTGAGTTGCATCTGCCTTTTGTCATATGAGGTAATATTTTCACAGGCTTTTGGGATTAGGATATAAATATCTTTGGATAGGCTGGCGCCATGGCTCAATAGGCTAATCCTCCCCCTGTGGCGCCGGCACACCGGGTTCTAGTCCCAGTTGGGGTGCGGGATTCTGTCCCGGTTGCCCCTCTTCCAGGCCAGCTCTCTGCTGTGGCCAGGGAGTACAGTGGAGGATGGCCCAAGTGCTTGGGCCCTGCACCCCATGGGAGACCAGGAGAAGTACCTGGCTCCTGCCATCAGATCAGTGCAGTGCGCCTGCCACAGTGCACCAGCTGCGGCAACCATTGGAGGGTGAACCAATGGCAAAGGAAGACCTTTCTCTCTGTCTCTCTCTCTCACTGCCCACTCTGCCTGTCAAAAAAAAATATATATATCTTTGGATAAACTTTATTCTGTTTAGTGTATAAACCTTTTGAGAGGCATAGTATGTTAACCCAAATCCTATAGGATTTGGGGTTTTTAAATGTAAAATTCATTTTTCTCATTTAAGCTATTATTTAAATTCTAAATTACTAATTTCTCGATTGACTTTTCCTTAGAATTTCTGCTGTGACCTCAGTTCCTTTAGGCAGAAGTAGTAGGATGCCCTGGAGGTTGGGCACAGAGCATAATGGGGAAGGGAATCAAACACATCTTCTGATACCCCAACATATCCCACCAAATCTGCATGTTTTAAAGCTATGCTTTCCTAATATTCTTTTCAGTGTATGTATCATTTACTCTTTAGAATCAAGCATTTGACTACTGCTCTGGGATAATTTTTGCCAAATTAATAGAATCACATGAGAGAAGATCCCAGTTAGCTACTGAAAAAAAATGAAAAGAAAGAATGTGTTTATTAAAAGATGATATCTGGAATGTATTACCTCTTAAGGCTAAACAATAGGACAAAACACCCTAATATTTTCTTATAATATTCTTGTGACATTATCATCAAACTGTTGAAATCTTTACTTAATATATACTAAACTGATCTTCTGTATATAAAGAGAATTGAAAATGAATCTTGTTGAGAATGGAATGGGAGAGGGAGCGGGAGTTGAGAGGGTTGCGGGTGGGAGGGACGTTATGGGGGGGTGGAGCCATTGTAATCCATAAGCTGTACTTTGGATATTTATATTTACTAAATAAAAGTTAAAAAATATAAAGGATATCATTGATAGTTGATACAGTGAAGAAGTTGTGCTACTGATTGAATAATCTCATCCTTTTATTTGGGCTTTGGCATGCCCAGCTAGTTAAGTTGCAGTAGGGTACTGGTACTCAGTTAACAGCAGTATCTGGGCACCCTCATTTTAGTATCAAAGTCTCTCTCTGGAAGGACTTTTTTAAATTAAAAGAAGTAGACTTGGAATAAAATTAAAATAAAATTTTGACATCTTTGTTCAATCAAACGATCTAAAAAATTGCTTTAGAATGCCTTGAGGAAAAAAATAAACTGTGTAAGCCTATTTAGAAAACAATGTGTTTTAAGCCTTCTTGAGATTATGAAATTGGACACAGATCGGAAGCAGAGATGTGGAATGAGCGGGTTTTTTGGTTCCATAATCCACGGAGCTCTGGAGATTTCATGGATGGATACCAGAAGCTGCAGCGAGGCCTGAGAAGGCCAAATAGGCAAGTCCTCACCCACAGCACTCCATCTGATTTATGAGTTGGGTCTGGATACCCTATGTTTGAACAGAGGCTTTTTTTTCTTTGGATAGAAATTGCATCAAAAAACTTGACCTAACTCCTAGTTAGGGGCAAAGCCAGTACTAGATTTTAGTCATTTCATTCCTTTGCTTAAACCCCTTCAATGGCTCCCTGTCAACTTAAAAAAAAAATCTGTATTCTTTCACCACAGCATACACATTCTTCTTGACTTGATCTTTGGCTGGCTGTTTAGCTTGTGTCTGGCCTACAGTCCTCGTAATGTCCTGAAGATTCTTGTTCACATTATGCATTGTACCTGAAATGCTCATATCCCTACATACTTGGCTATCTTCTTAAATTTCTTTTGAACTACAAGATCAAAGAAAAATTTTAGAGTGAACACTGACATACATCACTTACCTCATCCCTCAAAATCTTTAAATTTACTTTTCTGCTATCTTTGATTGCAGATGCATGTTATTTTGGAAGGAAAATGATAAGGCAAGTTTGATCTTAAAAAAAAAAAAACTATCATTGTGACTTTTCATGTTCTGCACTGTAAAAGAAACCCTTAGTAACAAACAGAATGGGAGATAATATTTGCAAACTATGCAACTGACAAAAGGTTAACTTCTAGAATCTATAGAGTGTTCAAGAAACTAAACAACAAAAAAGCAAACAACCTAGTCAAAAAAATGGGAAAAGGACCTGAACAGACAATTTTTAAGAAAGGGAATTCTAATGCCCAATAGAAACATGAAAAAATGCTCAGGATCACTAGTCATCAGGAAAATGCAAACCAAAACCACAATGAGATTTCGTCTCACTCCTCATACAGAAATCAACAAACAACAAATACTGGCAAGGATGTGGGGAGAAGGGTACCTTCAGCCACTGTTGAGAATGTAAATTGGTGCAGATGCTGTGGAAGACAATATAGAGATACCTCAGAAAGCTGAATATAGACTTACCTTGTGACCCAGCCATCCCACTCCTGGGAGCTTACCCCAAGGAAATGAAATCAGCATATGAAAGAATGATCTGTATCCCCATGTTCACCCCAGCTCAATTTACAATAGCTAAGATATGGAATCAATCCAGATATCCATCAACTGAGGACTGGATAAAGAAATTATGTTATGTATACACTATGGAATACTACACAGTGGTAAAAAAAAAGAAATCCTTTCATTTGCAAGAAAATGGATGCAACTGGAAACCATTATATTTAGTGAAATAAGTCAGTCACAAAAAAACAAATACCATCTAGTCTCTCTGATCTGAGTAACAGAGTACCTAAAATGTAATCCAGAGGAGCACAACTGTCACTTTGAGATGCATCGATTTTGAACAGCCCTTGTCTTGACTATCAAGGAACAATATATTTATTTGATTGTTTGTTTGGTTTTGTTTATTTCTTCATACTTACTAATTGGTTAATTTAATGAGTATAAAAATTAAGAATGGTAAAGGAAGAGGGAGGAGAAAGAAAAGTGGGAGTATGAGTGGGAGGGAGGTGGGGAGAGGGAAGAATCATCATCTTCCCAAATCTGTATATATTAAATGCATGAAGTTGCATTCCTTAAACAAAATAAAATAATAATAATAAAAGAGATACATCCACTAAATTAACATGTTCAATGTAGAGTAAGCATTTTTAAACTTTAGATTCTGTACTTAGCTTTCAGGAGATGTTTACTTTGAGTTACAAATTTCCTCTGAAACATACAAGTTCATTATACATAAATTTTATCAATGCTTCTTAAATCTTGATGCTGGTCCTTTTGAATGAGGAAAATAACTCATTAGCTACCTATCTTCCATGTTCCTATTTTCCAATGAGAAAAACCCGATAGTGACACAAAGTTAAATACAAGAAGTAACACAGTACACAGTGATAAATGACGAGTGATCTAACAGTAATAACTTAATTACCTAGCAGCAACTGATAACTGCCAACAATGAGATAAAACACTGAGAAATAATGGAGAGATATCCAAGATGTAGGTTATGAGCACATCCAGAGATCTGTAGTAGGCCTTGCTTTTTATTTAGCCCCATACTTGTATATAGCACATCTCTTGTGTGTGGCTCCTGGGCCTTGAAGACTGAGAAAGTCAACCCAGACCATGTTTTGGTGTCTAGATCAAACCCTCTGACATATCTCTTTATATTTGTACATTAGCTGAGTAAAATCCAACAGCTGATTTTTGTCTCCCTATTTTATTTCTCCTCCCAAAATTAGATATGAATATGTATTATCTATAGGAAACTTCCATACAAAGCTTAAAATTGTACAATCTCAGAATGACACTATATTCCAATACAGTGTGTATAGATGAAATGATTGAGTGGAATTGGTAATATCTTTGCTTCTTTAGCTTAGAAAACACAGAGATTATACTATGAAGTGATTTCCCTTTCCTCTTCCTGCCCACACTCCTCTCCTCTCTTTCCTGTTCCCTACCTTTCCTTTGATTTCTCTTCTTTTTATAGTTTTTTAAATATGTAAATTACAACTACTGGTTTTTGGGCGATTACACATTCTCCAGTTTTATTTTGATTTGCCACAAACACCGTGTAAACTGTTACTATTAATGGAGAGAAAGAACAACTCCTGAATGTGGTCATAAAAATGTTGAAAATCCTTTTCCAAGAAACATTCCTCAGAGAAACTGTCTGTTCCTTTTTCTTTGAAATTGCCTCCCAAAGAATTCTGATTTTAATATATGCCAAAACCCATTGACAGGGCCCATACCTGAGGACCTAAAGGATAAACCTAATTAGCCTGTGTTAAGAAAGTCTCAATGTGGTAATTTTCATAACTACGCAAATAAAGGAAGAAATAAATTTTATTGTTTAAAGAGGGGGCTAGAAAGAGATTGCCCATCTACTAGTTCACTCCCAAATGACTGCAAAAGCCATGGTGAGCCAGGGAGAAAGCACAAACTAGGAACTCAGTCTGGTTCTCCCGAAGGGGTGGTGGGGATTCCACTCAATTCTTTAAGTCATCACCTCATACCTCCCAGGCTCCTCATTAGCAGGAGGTGAGGATCAGGGAAGAGTTGAAACTTGAACCCAGTCACTCTGATATGGGATGCATGCATCGCAAGCAGTATCTCAACTACTGCCCCTGGAAGTAAATTTTATTGACTTCTCTGTTAAAAAGGTTTTAAAATAATTATTTAAAAAAAAAAAAAAAGAAAGAAATTATCAATTCCCAACTTGACTCTCACTGGGATTAAACATGACAATAGGTCTGATCTGATTTCATCATCATTTAAAAAAAAATCATCTATTATTTTTCACTTTATGTTTCTGTGTGGGAGCAAACTGTTGAAATACTTAAGGTATACTAAGCTGATCTTCTGTATATTAAGATAATCGAAAATGAATCTTGATGTGAATGGAAGGGGAGAGGGAGTGGGAAAGGGGAGGGTTGTGGGTGGGAGGGACGGTATGGGGGGGGAAGCCATTGTAACACATGAGTCGTACTTTGGAAATTTATATTCATTAAATAAAAGATTAAAAAAAATAATTATTTTAAGTGGAAACTTGTTCTTTTTATTTGTTCTTTTTATAACATTTATTTTTTAAGATTTATTTGAAAGGCAGAATGATGGGGGTTGGAGTAGGAGGGAGACAGAGACAGAGACACAGAGTTCACATCCCACTAGTTCACGTTCCAAATAACACAGCCAGAGTTGGGCTAGGCTGAATTCAGTCAGGAACCAGGGATTGCATCTGGGTCTCCCACAATGGCAGGAACTCAAGTGCTTGATCCGTCATTGGCTGCTTCCCAAAGTGCCTTAGCAGGGAGCTGGGTTGAAGCAAGGCAGCTGGGACTGGAACAGGCACTCTGATGAGGGATGTGGGCATCCCAAACAGTGGCTTAACCTACTTGTGTTTTAAATTAATGCAATTTTTATAAGGGAATATTTTAAACATTTACTCCTAAGTAAATAATATCATAAAGTTTACATTTTGCACACTAATATAGTACTACAGTAAATTAAGAATATATATTCCTTAGTAATGTCTTCAGTAGGATATTAGCTATGTATTTAGGAATATTTTTCTTGAAGTTATTTAAGTTATTTAGCTCAATTATATCCCCAAGTACAATTACTTTCATCCTGCTGTGTTTCATTTAAAAGCAATTATTTGTGATAGACATTTTATGAAAAACCACATTAGATATATTACAAGCAACTTTTTTCCCAATAAAGTTTGTGATCAATGAATAAGTGATACCTATTTCTTTTTGGCTATATTTTTCTGGATCCCTGTAAGCAAGGAATACTGAAGATAATACAGATGGTTTCACTCCAAATTTTGAACGTTTAGTTTACTTGAAAGTTTTTTCACCAGCTACTATAAGAACTTTGATTTAGGGGGAAATGAACTTCTTTATTATATACTATAAGACCATTAAATATTAAAAGAGAATATTACTGTTGATTTTTTAGTGTAATTCAGGTGTAAAAAATTAATTAAAAGCTCATGGAATATTGATTAAGCAAGGAACAAAGATAACTGACTAATGTAGGCTATTCTGTTCTTCAACTTGTCTTCACGACTGGTGAGGTTTTTGGCAAGCTAGTAGTAGTAGTAGTTCTGCATCACAGTTATTAGAAATCCTACCAACAAAGTGCTAGATCAAACTTGATCAAGGTCTTATAGACAGGAACAATCATTTTGCTTTCTGGGGTCAGACTCTGGGCTGGACATACTAAAATACAATCGAGGTAGAACCAGAGGCATTTTCCATCCTTTGTCTTCTGACTGGTATGACTTTTGGTTTCAATGGTTATGCCGTACCTTACAATATATTAACACCATAATAATAATCTCTTAAAATTACTTGTCAGGAACAAGGTAGCTATAACTTATCAGGTAAAAATTAGGAAAATGTATCTTATGTGTTAAAATAATAGTAATAAATAGCTAAACTCTATACCTCTTCTCATCTTTTCCTGTAGGAACTTTTCCGAAGAGAGTACTGTTCAAGTGCTATGTCTTGCACATGGCCGAGGTTAAATGATACATGTGGTATGAATAAATAGGATTCAGATTAGCAAATGCTGGGGAGGTTTGCCTGGCATAAAAGCAAGTGTGGAGAAAAGAACACTAGAAATAAAGATCAAGAGATCAGGGTCCTGGCCCAGATCCTGCCACTAAGCAGCTGTGTCCTAGAGACATTCACATAAATCTCTGGGCCCAAATGGCTTAAGAAATTCTTTGTAAGTGTACCAGTTTGAGGTTTCTAAATTTTTTAGAAAACAAATTTTATGTCTGTCAGGATACTGAAGTTGTGGAAATAAATCAGATTAATAGTCATTTAGCTTCTCCCCTTCATTAAATGGTTTCTTCAGATTTGATGGTGATGGGGAGTACAGGAAAGCTGTTCAAGTGACTACCTTTGAAGCGATTTGACAAATATATAATGACACAGTGCATGAAAATCCTACAAAAGTTGTAATAAAGGACTTAAAGTCAAATCATGGGTTTTTAAGTTCAAATACCAAAATATTTCTTTAAAATATATGACCATCTATATATAGTAGGAGAAATAGTTGTATACAGATCCAATGTCAAAATCAGTTTTTCCCACTAACGAATTGGATGAAAGCATGGAAATTATCCTTGAAAAAGATGGAAAATCTAACCTAGTTATTGGGACTGAAAAATGCCTATGTACTTGATATTATTTAGTTTTACCTAAACATTTAAATGCTTATTTGAGAATTCAGTGGGTATTAAAAGCTCACAGAGGGGGTCAACACTGTGGCATAGTGGGCTAAGCCTCTGTCTGAGGTGCTGGTGCCCCATATGGGTACCTTATCATAGCCAGGCTGCTCCTCTTCCTATCCAGCTCCTTGCTGATGGCCTGGGAGGGCAGGGGTGGATGGCCCAAGTGCTTGGGCCGCTGCACTCATGTGGGCGACCCTGAAGAAGCTCCTGACTCCTGGTTAACTTTATGTCTTTGAGAATTCCATTTTCTGATGTAATTTATAAATCTGATGGCATTAAGAGTGAAATAAAATAAGGCCAAATATAGCATTATATACCCCAGAGATAATGATCTGAAAAGAAATATTATATATATATGTACATATATATACATACACACACTGTACATATCATATTTATTGTTAATAAGAGAGGGAATAGCTGAAAACATAACACCCATTGCATTGTTTTCTTCTTAGGAAATTACTAATCATTTTTGAAAACTGCTAGCATCTTGCAAATTTTTCTCGGAGGCTGTGAGAGATTCCTATAATCTTAATCCTTAGAGAACATCTCTCCTAGCATACTAGCAGGTCCATACACACTTCTGGGAATTCTCTCCTATGCATATAGCGACATGTACAGACTGTTACCTGATCACTTGCATTCTAGATCATGGACAAAGGTGACATGATTATTGTGAGTAGCTGAGCAACTTGAGTCATAATTAAAATTCACTGGATATACCAACAAAATTCAGCTAATTATATGTTATCTTTCCCATAAATAATGATATTAATAATAGTTAACTCTTACATTGGGCTAATATGACATTGGCCTAAAGGGACAGCCCCAAAACTAAGTAATTTACTAAGCATTATTTTTTTTACCATCTTTTATTATTCAGTTGAGAGCAGAGAGACAGGGAGAGTGAGGGTGAAAGAAGGAGAGCACACACGAACTTTCATCTGCTTTTGCTCGCTAAATGCCCGTGGCAGCTGGGGCTGGACCAGGTTGGGATCAGGCGCTGAGGAAACAGTCCAGGTCTCCTATGTGAGTGACAGGTCCCAAATTACTTGAGCCATCACCTGGGGCTTTCCAGGGTTTGCACTGGTAGGAAGACGGAGTCAAGCGCTTGAGATGAGCATGGAATCCAGTCTCTCTGTTGTGGAATGTGAGCCTGTTAACCACTTTGTTAAGTGTCTGCTCTTAATAAGCACTCTTGGCTTATTAGCTAAGTAATAGTGGTAATAGATTCTCTTTCCAGACTCCAACAGCAGTGTTCCTCGGCTCTCCTATGATATTTATCACATATGATCCTGTTTTAGGATAATGTTTATGTGCCTCATCCGCACTCTACTTTCTACAACCTCGTCAAAAAATCATGTGTTGGTCTACCATGGCTACTTCCTATAAAATGAGGTTATTGTAGAACACATTCAGAACAATGAGACAAAAGTAAAGAGGAATAATCTTGTATTATATTTTTTTTTGTGGCACATAAGGAAAATTGAATAGAGGTGAAGCTAAAGGTGGACATGTGTAAGTAAATTATTCTTCTCAAGGTTTACCACTGTAAGGTATTCTGTATTGGCTTAAAGACAACTATCACTTGTCACAAAACACTGATCTTAGCTACTGACCTTAGCCTTAGAAGACTTTGGTATCTCTTTGAAGTGTAAAACGCTGTGATCTTAATCATTTACTCCCCCCATTGAGAAGTTATTCATCCTATAGACACATTATTCATACTAGAGTTGAGACAATTCTAGTCCTTCCAGCTCCATCAGGCCACACTTAACATCATTTAGAGTACATTTTGATCAGCAATGCTATAGGGCTCCTCTGATTCAACATGGCCAGACTAGAGCTCCTAGTGTCTCTATACAACACATCTGGGCCTCTAGGTGTGGCCTTCATCTATCATTGTCTGTGTCCTGCCAACCTCTTGCATATAATGTGGGGGAAAATCACATCATCTCATGTTTCAACCTATTATTATTTATGCCTCCACTGCAGATACTGTGCATATAAAGACAAAGCAAATTATTTATTTTTCTTACATGTGAGGCAGGAATTTTTTTATTATAAACACTTTTATTTAGTAAATATAATTTTCCAAAGTACAGTTTATGGATTACAATGGCTTTTTCCCCCATATCACTTCCATCCCACCCGCACCCCTCTCATCTCCCACTCCCTCTCCCATTCCATTCACATCAAGATTCATTTTCAATTATCTTTATATAAAGAAGATTGATTTAGTATATATTAAGTAAAGATTTCATCAGTTTGTACCACACAGAACATAAAGTGTAAAATACTGTTTGAGTACTAGTTATAGCATTACTTCAATTGGACAACACATTAAGGACAGAGATCCCACATGAGGAGTAAGTACACAGTGACTCCTGTTGTTGACTTAACTATTTGACACTCTTGTTTATGGCGTCAGAAATCTCCCTAGGCTCTAGTCATGAGTTTCTAAGGTATGGAAGCCTCTTGAGTTCGCCAACCTCGATCTTATTTAAACAAGGTCATAGTCAAAGTGGAAGTTCTCTCCTCCCTTCAGAGAAAGGTACCTCCTTCTTTGATGACCCATTCTTTCTACTGGGATCTCACTCGCAGAGATCTTTCATCTAGTGTTTTTTTTTTTTTTTTTTTTTTTTTTTTTTTTGCCAGAGTGTCTTGGCTTTCCATGCCTAAAATACTCTCATGGGCTTTTCAGCCAGATCTGAATGCCTTAAGGGCTGATTCTGAGACCAGAGTGCTGTTTAGGACATCTGCCATTCTATGAGTCTGCTGTGTATCCCACTTCCCATGGTGGATTGTTCTCTCCCTTTTTAATTCTATCAGTTAGTATTAGCAGACACTAGTCTTGTTTGTGTGATCCCTTTGACTCTTAGACCTATCAGTGTGATCAATTGTGAACTAATTGATCACTTGGACTAGTGAGGTGGGATTGGTACATGCCACCTTGATGGGATTGTATTGGAATCTCCTGGCACATTTCTAACTCCAGCATTTGAGGTAAGTCCGATTGAACATGTCACAAATTGTACATCTTCTCTCTCATTCCCACTCTTATATTTAACATGGATCACTTTTCAGTTAAATTTCAACACCTGAGAATAAATGTGTGTTAATTACAGAGTTCAACCAATAGTATTAACTAAAACAAAAAAAATACTAAAAGGGATAAAGTATTAAATTGTACATCAACAGTCAGGACAAGGGCTGATCAAGTCACTGTTTCTCATAGTGTCCCTTTTACTTCAATAGGTTTCCTTTTTTGTGGTTGGTTAGTTGTCCCCGATCAGGGAGAACATATGATATTTGTCCCTTTGGGACTGGCTTAATTCACTCAGCATGATGTTTTCCAGATTCCTCCATTTTGTTGCAAATGACTGGATTTCATTGTTTTTGAGACAGGAATATTTTTTAAAAGATTTTATTATTTATTTGAGAGTTAGAGTTACAGACAGAAAGAGGGAGAGATCTTCCATCTGCTGGTTCACTCCACAAATGGCCACAACTTCAAGTCAGGTTTTGTAGATGCTTTGTTGCTTTCCCCCTTTCTAACTTACTTCCTTTGTAGTTTGACGCTTTTCTCTGGGGTAAATGTTTTTTAAATCACAAAGAACTAAAAGAAGCCTGACCCCTCCTGCAGCTATGTTTTCTTTGGCCTGTGCACTGGTGTGTGTGTGTGTGTGTGTGTGTGTATGTATGTATTACATTTGTTAATTTCATAAGTTTAGAGAATTTATATAAAATGTGGATTTTAGATCTACTTGAAAACACAGTATGATTCAGCATCACAGAGATTGGATGTTGTCTTATGGCTGAAATTGAATAGCTACTCCTGTCTCCCCTGGGTTTGTGTTTGCTGGGTCACCCTGGCTGCAGCCAGACTGAGCTCCCTAATCTGTGTATCTTACCCATCTGGCCTCTGAAGTTTCTGCTTAACTTAAGTCCCAAAGTGTCTTGTTCCCAAAAAAATGACAGCTATTCAACCTGCATTTATCTCTCTAAAGAATACTAGTCCAACTTCTTGAAGTTTTTATTGCCTTCAGGAAGGATACCTATAAAGAGTCATTTCAAGAATACAAGAGTAGTTTCAATATTAGAAATATGTGGTTTTTTTTAAGCATCACAAATGCTTTTCTGTTACTTTAAGCCTAAAATGTTACTAACCAAATCACATATCAACAGGATATTTTTGAAACCATGATGTGAATTATAATTGAGAAGAAGGTACAGTAATATTGAGGGAATTTCTAAAAATATGGACAGGCTGGCACCATGGCTCACTTGGCTGCGGTTCCAGCACCCTGGGTTCTAGTCCCGGTTGGGGTGCCGGATTCTGTCCCGGTTGCCCCTCTTCCAGTCCAGCTCTCTGCTGTGGCCCGGGAGGGCAGTGGAGGATGGCCCAAGTGCTTAGGCCCTGTACCCTCGTGGGAACCCAGGAGGAGGCACCTGGCTCCTGGCTTTGGATCCATGCAATGCGCTGGCCATGGCGGTCATTTGTGGGGTGGACCAACAGAGGGAGGATCTTTCTCTCTGTCTCTCTCTCTGTCATTGTCTACCTCTGCCTGTCAAAAAATAAATATTTAAAAATATAGACAAACTCATCCTAAAAATAATAAAATATAGTATAAAGTTGCAGAAATTGACACAATATATAAACAGACAGATAATTATTTGTAATAAAACAGAGCTCTATAGGGAGAAAAATACAATCCAAACATTCATGAAAAATGGTTCTTAAATATATGGTAAAATGATCCATTTCATAAGTTGAAAGAATAAAAGAATAAAAGTTAATGGATTGTGCTTTTACCTATCAGTTTATAAAACAGTATGATATGCATTGTTTTCTCGAGGTTGAAACATCTTTCATGTATTTTTATTCGGTTTTGATGAGAATATAAAGTGGTACAGCATCTATAAAAATGAGTTTGGCAACATCTACCAAAACTAAAATAATAGAAATTGACATATCATTTGTAATAATTTATGCTAAATAGATACTTAAAATACACATGAGATGACTGTATAGAAGTGTGGTTCCATGCGCACATATGCCTGGATATACACCTGTATACACACACTCACATACAATGTAACAGAGTACAACCAATTGTCTATGGAGTGGCTCAGTTACTCCACCAGGAGGAAGTGAGGCAGAAAGACTGTCCTGTGGTCCCTCAGTCTTGACTGGAGCCAAGCACAGCGTGTTAACAGCATTTCTTTTGAGGGGAAAACAATCCTCAGCACCTTTTAAACCAGCATTTATTGCAATGCTTATTTCCAACTTGTAGAGGGGAACCCTTCTAATTACTGTTGCCACCTGAATTATGAAGTTTCACATATAGCTAATGAAAACAATAGGTGAAAAAATGCCTTATGAAGGGAAACTCCTTGGGTCTCATCTCAGACAGAAAAATATGTGGGAAAGAGGAACATAAAAATTGAAATCGTCCTGTATGGATTTTGCTTGGAAAGTCCTCAGGTACCCCAGGACTACATTTAGCTAAGTTTGAAGACCTTAAAGTCAAATAATATTTTCTATATACTATTTTGTGCTAAATAGCAGAAGAAGTTAGAAAGAACATCTTGGGGGGGAGCACTGTGGCACAGCGGGTAAAGCTGCCACCTGCAGTGCTGGCAATCCATATGGTGCCGGTTCAGGTCCTGGCTGCACCACTTCTGATCCACCTCTCTGTTGTGGCCCGGGAAATCAGTAGAAGATGGCCCAAGTTCCTGGGCCCCTATACCCACATGGGAGACCTGTAGGAAGCTCCTGGCTTTGGATGGGCGCAGCTCCAGCTGTTGCAGCCAATTGGGGGGTGAACCAGTGGATGGAAAGGAAGACCTCTCTCTCTCTCTCTTTCTCTCTCTCTCGCTCTCTGCTTCTCTTCTCTCTGTAACTCTCTTTCTTTTTTTAAGATTTATTTATTTATTTGAAAGGCAGAGTTACACAGAGAGAGGAGAGGCAGAGAGAGAGAGAGAGAGAGAGAGAGAGAGAGAGAGAGGTCTTCCATCCGACGGTTCACTCCCCAACTGGCTGCAACAGCCATAGCTGTGCTGATCTGAAGCCGGGAACTAGGAGCTTCTTCCAGGTCTCCCACGTGGGTGCAGGAGCCCAGGCATTTGGGCCATCTTCTGTTTTCCTAGGCCATAGTGAGAGCTGGATCAGAAGTGGAGCAGTTGGGTCTCGAACTGGTACCCATAGGGGATGTCAGTGCTTCAGCCCAGGGCGTTAACCCACTGCGCCACTGCGTCAGCCCCATCTCTCTGACTTTCAAGTAAATAAATAAATCTTTAAAAAAAAAGACAGTACATTTTGGGAATGTCCTGAAAAGGCTTAATATTTTTTGTATTTCCCAATCAACTGTCTGCTGACAGGTGTGCAGCTATGACAGCCATGCTTGGAATGAACAATGCCCTTCATCATGAAGGCAGCACGACCTTTTCTGTTCCTATGATGATAGTGCTCCAGTGGTATCCTGTTTCCTTTCCAAAGCTCTAATTTCTAGGTTGTTGGTTTCAAAATTGAAGTCTGATTGTTGTGTTAGCTTCAAAACCAGAAAAAATAAGAGCATTGCTAGTATCCCATGAATGTATATGGGGATGGGAGATGGAGAAGGGGAAGGAGAGAGAGAGGACTCCTTTTTAATAACCACACTAAAACATTGTTGATTGAACATTGAGTACTATTCATATATATGTTGAAATAAATTATAATATAAAATGCCTTTTGTTGGAAGTGACTTGGCAAGAAGCTTGGGAGGAAGGATTTCTTTAAATAATAAATTATTGTATAGCTATCATCTTGAAATATTCTGGAATTCAGGATGTAACATACACTCATTTTGTATATAAAAAGTAGAGTCAGGAAGTGGAGTCTTTGGCTCCCTTAATATGGGGAAAGAAATAAAATAAAAACAACGTGTTTAATCTCTTTAGAAATACTAATGCACTTGAGATTATCTATTATATTTTCTATCCAGCAGGGAGCAGTCGAAGTCCATCATGCCTTCCTTATACCCAGGCCTCATGGCTTTAACCCTCAGCCATCTCAGGCAGGTCCTAGCTGAGGAGACTTTCTAGGTTACTGGCTTGATGCTATTTCCTGCATACAATAGTCTTTCTCATCCCTGTTCTTTATTTTAAATTATTTATATATCAATTTATTTGGAAGTTTACTTAGCCACAAATATGCTATTAGCCGGTGGTCATTTGCCACACTTAAAAAAAAAAAAAAAACTACAGGAACACAAACTATGGTGTTGAATAAAGTTGATGATAAAGGAGCAAAACACAGAGCCTGAAAGTGACTTAAACTTGTCATTCCTGGAATAAATGCACTAAGAACCACCAGACAGGTCAACCTCGTAGTTACTAGTAGCTAATATATGACACTCTCCTGGGAACATTAGTGAAAAACAAAGATCTTTCAATGATAGACAGACTAAGAAATAATTACAATAAGAATCATCAAGAGACAGTTAGATGATATAAAGGAATATGTGTCAGTATGTGGGGACCATCAAACTCATCTTTCTGTTTTCTTTTATGGTGTCAGAGGAGAGCAAGACATGGGGGGCTTTCATCTACTTGTACAGTGAAAAGTGTGTCTTGCCATTCTTTCCTAGTGAACTGTGGCTTTGATGGTTCTGATATGAAATCTTCGAGTGTGGGTCACTTCCGCTGTTCTGATGCAACCACTCACCAGGTTCTGAAGCAGCATTACGATCAGGCAGCTTCTTGAAAATACTGTTTCCTACTTCCCTGTTGAGCCTCATGGACTGAACCCAGTCTCCCACCGAATAAGTGTGACTGGAAGTAAAGGATGAGATGTAGTAGCAAACTGGCAAAATGAAGATTTTATTACATATACTTTTGCGGGCTTTTGAAAACACATTAACCTTTTTATAACATCTCTGTGTACCACGGGTAGATTCATTTATTCCCTGCAGTGCTGTCTTCACTTTACAGCAGCAGCACTATTGATTCACCAGCAGTAAGGCACAGAGTTTAAGGTGGCTTTTCCCAGTAGTGATGCTGTCAGAAGCCAGCCACATTTCTTGACCTGTCTATCCTCGCAACCGAAGTCATACACTTTAATTGAGAGATGACAATTAGGTATATAATTTGTGGCCATGGAGCAGACGGGAACTAACCATCCCACATGTGGTGAGCTTGAACGTCAGCCTGCTTAGCTCTCCTCTCGCCAGCTGAGCTAGCATTTTACAGGAGTCACTGTTAAGAATGTGCACATTCAAAGGTTCAAATTTTTTGTTACTGAGGAATTAGCAATAAATTTGATTTTGACCATAAAATTTTCCTAAGAATGAATATTCTTCAACAAATAAAGACTGATTTTTCATAATTTTGCAAATGTTTTCCATCTATTATGGAATTTACTAAAAATGTCATTTTTCTGAGAAGTATTTACCAATTGGAAGCAATGATTAATTTTTTAAAAAATTATAATTTATGTGGCTGGCACTGTGGCACAGCTGGTTAACGCCCTGGCCTGAAGCGCCAGCATCCCATATGGATGCCAGTTCTAATCCCGGCTGCTCTTCTTCCGATCAAGCTCTCTGCTATGGCCTGGGAAAGCCGTAGAAGATGGCCCACGTCCTTGGGCCCCTGCACCCATGTGGGAGACCGGGAAGAAACTCCTGGCTCCTGGCTTCGGATCAGCACAGCTCTGGCCATTGCAGCCATCTGGGGAGTGAACCAGTAGATGGAAGATCTCTCTCTCTCTCTCTCTCTCGCTCTCTGCCTCTCCTCTCTCTGTGTAACTCTGACTTTCAAATAAATAAATAAATCTTAAAAAAATGGGATGAGGGGCCAGGGAGTTGCAGAGGGGCACTTTTGAATGGGCTGGTCAGGGAGGACATCCCTCAGGGGGAGGACCCTTTTATTTATTTGAAAATCAGAGTTATAGAAAGAGAAGGAGAGTCAGAGAGAGAGAGAAAGAGAGAGAGAAAGAGAGATAGAGCGCATGAGAGCAAGAGAGAGAGAGGTCTTCCATTTGCTGGTTCACTCCCCAATTGACCACAACAGCTGGAGCTGCACTGATCCGAAGCTAGAAGCTTCCTCCAGGTCCCCTACAGGGGTGCAGGGGCCCAAGGACTTGGGCCATCTTCTACTGCTTTCCTAGGCCATAGCAGAGAGCTGGTTCAGAAGTGGAGCAGCCAGGACTTGAACTGGCGCCCATATGGGATGCTGGCACTGCAGGCGGTGGCTTTACCTGCTGCACCACAGTGCCAGCCCCCCATCATCCTTTCAACCTACTCTTCAATTTGGACATTGTATTAATTGCTTTGATTTTATTTAAAATATTATCACATGCAGTATCAAAACAACTGCATAGACACTCCTCATCTCCACTGCAGTTGTCCCCCTAAGGAGAGCTGCAACTACACAATTCTATAGACAAAGTCACCTTCTGAACTTCAAAGGATTTAAGAGTCAGGTTTTGGGGAGGTCAGCTAATCTCAGGACGGGATGAGAATACTGCCTTGATGTGAGATGATTTGGAGCTCGGCCAGGTGAGCTCTCTGAGAATCTGTTCTCAGTTAAGGTCTAGCGCCACATTCCAAGGAGGCAGGGTGAATGGGATTTCATAAGAGACAGCATGTGGCATGGTCAGAAGAAAACATGAGAGAGGGCTGCACGTTTTCTGGCCTATGAAGGTGGTCATTTTGTGGAGGCGAAAGATAAATCCAACTGTAGACATACTGAGGCCTAAGAGGCCTAATGTTCTCTGAGACAGAATGTTCTTTAGATATCTTCAAACATGGGTTGAAATTCAGGTCAGTGATTACAGCTGAAAGATAACATTGCTTGTTTTTATCTCCTCTCTCATTACTATATTTCAGTTCTCTTTGCTCCTTTGACAAAAACGAGGATTGGATATTTTTGCCGTTATGTCTAGTTCAATCTATTACAGTGTTTAAACAGTTAACAATGTGACCTTTAGCTTAAACCTTCTACATCCAAATAGGTATATAGTGACAGATTCTCTTCTTTCTCCAACCAAGCCACCAAAACTCTTTCAAAGCTTCGTGGCAGGTCTGGCTACTACTGGAAATTTGAGGCGCATAAAATCTGAAAAAGAAAAACAAAAACAAAATTAATCTCTCTTGTATATGAAATAGGCAAAACAACCAGATACAGAAGGAATTAAAAAATTTTTTTCAACAGCAATTTACACCCCCATCCAGATGTGATTATATTTAATCCCTCCTGCGAGTCTATATTTTGCATATAAATGTTTTGAATCATTTGATTATTTTTTTCCAGCAACTATTTGATGAGCTGTATTATGTTCTAGGCAGTTTTCTAGGATAACAGTGGAGAATAAATGGACAGGATCACAATCTGCATCCCTTGGGAGTAGAAAGGCAAAATAAATGTGAACCAATAAGTCAAAGGTGATTGTACGCGAAGTTAATGCTATGAATACTGTAAGATGGAGTATTATACCGGAGAGCTTCAGGACGATGAGTTTGATTGGGAAGGGGCGGTCATTATGAAAGTGAGTTTTGAATTGACAGCTGAAAGACAAGAATGTGTTAGTAGTGTGAGGACATGAAATTATCATACCAAGAGGAGTGACGAGAATTCTAACTCCAAGGCAAAACAAAGTTGGCTATTCACGGAACACAAGGATAATGTGGCTGAAGTGTAGTGGGAGGAGGAAAAGGCAGATGCAGTTGGAGAGGGAGTCGGAAGGGGGTGAGACAAGACCTGGTGAACTACGAAAGTTTAGATGGATTTTATTCCCAGTACAGTGGGAATTTATGCAGAAGTGAAAGACTGCATGCTATGTTGGCCCAGGAAGACTTTATGAAGAATGTTCGCTTTTGCCAGGTGAACAGAGACTGAAGACAGAGAAGATGGAGATAAATAGGCTTTCATTGATTGATGTGTTGTTGCCCAATCTCTCACACATTCAAAGCCATAATAGGTGTTTTTGAAACTGTGGCCTGCACCTGAATTTGAATTAAAATATATTTTTGAAGTGGGTGCCTAAAATGTGTAGGACTATTTTAAGTGTTGGGGAAAAAATCATTTCAGTATTTTTATTTAATTTCAGGAAGAACTACAATATGATTTCCACAAATGAATTGGTAATGCCTTTCCCTTCACAATCTGGCCATCAGCAAAACATTTTTTTTCTTTTTTGTTGAGTTGGAGCTGACATCTCCCAATCTGGACTTGAAGAATAATGCTTTTCTATTAGAAAACCAAACTGCGCTGAGGACATATTCTCTTTTTGGAAATGCAGAGAGGATTTTGCATGTCCATGGCTATGATGAGGGCATATGGGGTCCATGCAGATCGTCTGACATCCTCCAGCTTGGACAGGGAAACCTCATTTGGGTGTATGCGTGTTCATATGTGTTCATAAAGTCTTTTCTCTCTCTCTCTCTGGTGAGTTCCATTATATAAAACTGCTGCAGATACCGAAGAAGTGAATACTAGAGCATGGCTCCCAGGGGAATGCAGGCTAGAGTCGCACCACGCTCAGGTTGGAGCATTTTCTTTAGATGATCAATACATAACTACGTTTCTATGTGTTAAAACGTTTAAACAAGTTATTTTTATGTATTAATCATACATTAAAACTAAGCGCAAGGCTAGCAGCAGTAAAACTATGTTTGGATGGAAGTTTCTTGACCCATATATTTTCTCTGTATGGTACACCACAAACGTCTCATATTTGTGAGTACCAGACAGCAACTCAGCACTATTCTTGGGGTCTTTTTGGAACAGCAAAATCACCAACAAAAATCCCTCAAATACAAAAAAAAAAAAAAATGTGGCACTAAATAGGCCATAAGACACTTGCTTGTGCTCTGAGAGCTAACGAGAGGGGCAGACCATAATTTTGTTCAATCTTGGCTGGAAATGTGTGGAGAGACACATTTTTTCACTGCTGTGCATGTCTGTGAATGACCACAGAGTGCCTCTCCTACTGATTTTGGAGTTACAATGAATTTTATTGAATAGGTGAATGTACAAGAACAGAATCTGTGAATAATGAGGATTGATTATATATACATATACACATACTTTTTTTGCTATTATATCTAATGTTTACATCAGGACTAGTGGGAAAATCTTTTCTTTTTCTTTTTGCTTTCTCTGCATCATTTTCCAAGAGTAGTAAAGTAATTGAAATTTGTCAACTCAGTCTGAATGAAACCTTTCCATCTTCACATGGAAATTTGATTTTTACTCTTTCTAACCAAGATAAAATGTATAAAACTGTGAAAGACCAGTCAGAAAGTATCAGTTCTCATTAGCAAATTCATAAAGTGTTATAGGGTTTTTTTTCTTGATAACTTGGGAGAAAAATTTAGACATATCTCAGATTTTTCAGCAGAAAATTGAACCACTAATTTTTGAGTCATCACTCATAATATTGGCATGTAATGCAACTGAAAGCAACTTGATTTTCAAAAATTCCTTTTCACTTATTTGAAAGATTGAAAGTCAGGGCATGGGGGGTGTGTAGACAGAGAGGGAGACAGAGACCTTTCATGTTCTGGTTCACTTTCCAAATACTGGTAACAACCAGGGTAGGGCCAGGCTGAAATCAGTAGGCTGGAGTCATTTTAAGTTTCCCACAAGGGTGACAGGGATCCAAGTAATTGAGCCGTCACCTGCTGGCTTTCAGAGAGGGAATTAACAGGAAACTGGACTTGGACGTAGAGCTAGACTTAAACTCAAGCACTGTGATATGGGTTGCTGGTGTCCCAAATGGTCTCTTAACTTTTGCTCCAAACATCCAACCCAAACTTGGTGATTATTTTTCCTCTTGAAACACAAATATGATTTCATCCTCTATAAATCAATAAAATCTTGAGTTGGTTGTGTATTTATGCTTTGTAGAAAGGAAATTACATCATAATAGTAGTCTGCAGATAAATAAGAACTCCTCATTCCTTAAGGTCAGCATTTAAACCACAAATTGAATGTCAAGAACGTAGCCTGTTATTTTCATTTAATTTTAAAGTTATGAAAAAAATCAAAATGATCCAAACTAAAAACAAAAAAATAATTTAAAAAACAGGAACATGCATTCAATTTTTTTTAACAGGAAATCAAGTGGAAAAATGCTTGTGAGGGAGAAGACTGACTTTAAATTTGTAAATTAAAACGAACAGCATAATAGCAAAATATAAGTCACGTTAGTTGGAAAAGACTGTCACTTAGGACACCCTGAGTAGACAGCTTGTACCTGGAGCATGGTATCCTGAAAGGAATATTGAATTGACTCTTAGGAAACAGATTTCAAGCCCATCTCTGCAACCAGTCAGTAACACACATTTAGCTGTCAGGTTTGGGGCATTGAGGTTGAACCTTCTCAACAATACAGTCTGGAATTTGGATTTCCTGATCTTTAATATCTTTCAGCTCTAAAATTTCCAGAGGCTCCAACACAAAACACTTATGTTAGGCATTCATTTTGAATTCCAGAACTTTCTTCAAGTGCCTGCATATATTCCTAGGTACTGTTTTTTGTTTAAAATTTTATTCAGGCACCCCAACAAACATTTTTAGAAGAAAAGCAATTAAATTATTGGCCTTTTTACTTTTACTAAATTCAGACACTGCAAAAATTACAGGAATATTCATTTATCAAGTTGAATATAGGAACGTATTAAAAAGAACCCTCTCTCTTGCCAATATACTTCAAAGAAAAATTAAGAAATTTCAAACTTAAATTTTGTGGACATATGAGCTTGTCATCATTTAATTGATACAATTCCTCCTGTACTTTTGTAGGGATAAATTTTGGTGTCATCCCCATTTCCAGTTTGATTTTTGATAAATACTTAAAACATTTTCTGGTACTCCATTTGATGAATATTTTGATTATGGATTTCCAGCTGATTTTGAAAACTACAGTACATATATAAAGGAGTTATTGAAAAATGTTACATCTGAGGAGTAGAATACTACTACTGTTTTACAAAATAATTCTTCAAAGTTTGAAGCATTTCAAAATCTGATTACACCAGAGAGTAAAAGTGCTTTTTGCCATGCTGAGGACATGTTTTGTATTTAACAACTGTTTTGTGACAAAATTTTGAAGTACAGTTAATCTGAAAAATGTTGCCAGAATATTTTAACTTTTTGGAGCATAACTGTTAGTGTGTATGTTTTACAATCAATTTCACGTGTATTTCTGTTGTTTTTATTTCTTAGTGAAATAGTGTTCATACCATAATGTTTTGCTTCAAGAAAGTTAATATATATATATATTATCATTATAAAAAGTTATTTTGTCTTCTGTATTAAACTTTTAATCTACAATTACTATAGCACTTATAATAATGCATATATTTCACTTTCAAGAAAATGGGTTTCGAAGTTTTTGTTTTGCTCATGGCTAATTGTTATTGAAATTAAGAGCCAAAGGGATCACATAAACAAGACTAGTGTCTGCAAATATTAGCTGATAGAATAAAAAAGGGAGAGAACGAACCAACATGGGAAGCGAGATACACAGCAGACCCATAGAATGGCAGATGTCCTAAACAGCACTCTGGCCTCAGAATCAGCTTTAAGGCACGTGGATCTGGCTGAAAAGCCCATGAGAGTATTACAGGCATGGAAAGCCAAAACACTCTGGCAAAAACAAAACAAAACAAAACAAAAAAACACCTAAAAGAAAGATCTCTGCGAGTGAGATCCCAGTGAAAAGAACGGGTCATCAAAGAAGGAGGTACCTTTCTCTGAAGGGAGGAGAGAACTTTCACTTTGACTACGACCTTGTCTAAATATGATCATAGTCAGTGAACTCAAAAGGCTTCCATAGCCTTGGCAACTCATGACAAGAGCCTAGGGTGATTACTGATGCCATAAACAAGAGTGTCAATTTGTTAAGTCAACAACAGGAGTCACTGTGCACTTACTCCTCATGTAGGATCTCTGTCCTTAATGTGTTGTTCAATGTGAAGTAATGCTATAACTAGTACTCAAACAGTATTTTATACTTTGTTTTGTGTGGGTACAAACTGTTGAAATCTTTACTTAATGTATGCTAAACTGATCTTCTGTATATAAAGAGAATTGAAAATGAATCTTGATGTAAATGGAAGGGGGGAGGGAGAGGAAAAGGGGAGGGTTGTGGGTGGGAGGGAAATTATGGGGGAGGGGAAACCATTGTAATCCATAAGCTGTACTTTGGAAATTTATATTCATTAAATAAAATTAAAAAAAAAGATGTAAAAAAAGTAATTAAATGATTTTTTAAAAAGAACTTTCATGATATATATGTCTTTTGATGGTCTTCCCTTTGCTAATGGAGTCAAGAGACATTAAAATAAAATTATTCCTTCCTTCTATGTGTACAAATAAAATTTGGAATCCAATATGAACAAAATTACGTTAGATGCATAGTCCATTTGGTTTGAAAGAAGTTCTTCTTCTACAGAAATATGTAATCATACATTCTACAACCAGAAATATACATTGTGACCTTTTGAAACAATTATCTTGAAAAAGAAAATAAAACAGGGGTATGCATTTGACACAGATACATTGCCACTTGAGAAGTCCATAACCCAGTGCCAGGAATTGAACCCTGGCTTTGTTCCCCATTTCAGCTTCCTGTTAATGCACAGTCCGGGGTGCTGTGGTGACATCTCAAAGAGTTAGATCTTTGCCACCTACATGGGAGACCTGAATTCAGTTCCTGGCTCTTGGTTTCAGCCTGGTCTAGTACTTGCCCTTGCAGGCATTTGGAGAATGAACCAATGGAATGGAGATTTTTGTGCATGTCTCTCTCTCTCTCTGCCTTTCACATTAATAAAATGCATAATATATCTTCTTTTTTAAAAAAGAATTCTTTTAAAAAGATATTTCTGCTTCTTCAACTTATTTTTATATGTTGCTTTACTGATGTGATATTGCTGTGGCCTTTGGGGTCGATAGCAACTGTCCGCAAAGATGTGCATTAAATGATCACCATAAACTTTCTTGAGAACTAAGGACTTGAATTTAATTTTTCATTTAATGTTTTCTTGCCTTATGTTTAGTTCCTTGTAGAAAGAATATATTAAATAAGGCTGGCGCCGTGGCTCACTAGGCTAATCCTCCAGCTTGCGGCACCGGCACACCAGGTTCTAGTCCCGGTCGGGGCGCCGGATTCTGTCCCGGTTGCCCCTCTTCCAGGCCAGCTCTCTGCTGTGGCCAGGGAGTGCAGTGGAGGATGGCCCAAGTGCTTGGGCCCTGCACCCCATGGGAGACCAGGAGAAGTACCTGGCTCCTGTCATCAGATCAGCGCGGTGCGCCGGCCGCGGCGGCCATTGGAGGGTGAACCAACGGCAAAAGGAAGACCTTTCTCTCTGTCTCTCTCTCTCACTGTCCACTCTGCCTGTCAAAAAAAAAAAAAAAAAAAAAAGAAAGAAAGAATATATTAAATAATCAATGAAATGTTAGCAAACAGTGAAATAAATTGTTTTAGATTTACATTTTATAATAAAGCTCAGGAAAAAAGCCTTCAGATTATTCTATGTTCTATGCAAATCCTTAGCTTCTGTCTTTTGTATATATTTTGTGTCAATCCTCTCTATAATTATCCTACAGACTCCCATTGATTACGCCAACTAGTGGCCTGAGTAAGGTTCAGATGAGGTAAGTTGAGTTCCTAACCTTTCTTAATATGACATTACAAAGGAGTGAGTAGTCATGCCTAGCAATGCCTGTCCAAGGCATTGTTAGCATTTTGTCAGTGAATGTCCCATAAACTATCCTGGAAAGTGAAGTGTTAGTTACTTGCATTAGAAAACAGTTGAGAAAACAAAGATGGCAGACATAGATGGTTTTATTTATTTATTTATTTTTATTTGATAGGTAGAGTTATAGACAGTGAGAGAGAGACAGAGAGAAAGGTCTTCCTTCCGTTGGTTCACTCCCCAAATGGCCACTATGGCTGTTGCTGCGCCGATCTGAAGCCAGGAGCCAGGTGCTTCTTCCTGGTCTCCCATGTGGATGCAGGGACCCAAGCATCTGGGCCATCCTCCTTTGCCTCCCGGGCCACAGCAGAGAGCTAGACTAGAAGAGGAGCAACCTGGACAGAATCTGGCGCCCCGACTGGGACTGGAGCCCGGGGTGCCGGCGCAGCAGGTGGAGGGTTAGCAAAGTGAGCCAGGGCGTTGGCCAGACATAGGTGGTTTTAAAAACTGTTTTTCATGTGTTTCACACAGCTATAGAATGAAACACCTTGGTAGAAATTAGAATTATCAAGTGGAAGGCCATTAAACTCATTGAAGTTTATTTTAATGCAATTGTTGACAAAATGTCTCCACCATTTTACAATTGTTAAAGACTGATGTTTTCAGAAATAATAAAAGCAATTCTCTAATTTGTATGTAATTACAAATGACCATAAATAACATAAACAATTCTGAGAAACAAAAATAAACCTGGTGACATCATGTTTCCTAATTTCAAAATATATTATAAAACTATAGTAATTGGAACACTGACATGAGGGCAGATGTAGAGACTAACAGAACAGAACAAAAAGCCCCCAACAAGGGTGCCAAGCATACACAATGGAAAAGGATATACTTTTCAACAAATGATGTTGGAAAAATTGGATATCAGCATGTAAAAGAATGAAAGTGGCCTCTCCTAGCACACACAAGAATCAACTCAGAATGGATTTTAAAAAGTTAAATGTAAGATTTGAAAGTGCATGATTCCTTAGCATAGTCACAGGCAGAAGAAATTACAGTAAATACATTACAGAATTATGTTTTTATAAAGTTTATATGAAAATCATCTATGTAGGAAATTAGGATGGTTTCTTATGTTTAAAATTGTTAGCAACTAATTTATTTATCCAAATCACATTAAATGATCATAGCCTAAATTTAACATTGTATACTTAAGGATAGTAATTAAGACCAAAATCAATCAAAAAATTTATCTTTGAATACCCTACATTATGGGAAGGAGAGATAAAAATGTTTGTATTGACAAAAAAAAAATCCCACAATACTTCAGTATCTGGCTCATTGATTTTCTTTTTATTACAACTCCTATCATAATTTCTGCTGATGGCTACCCCACTTACGGACTACCCAAATTGTTAGTCTTTCCACATTTGACTTCTTGTTCTACAATGGTATTTTTTCTTCAATTGTTTCAGTTTCCCACTCCTATGGTCTTTCACTAAATTCTTAATAGATAATGACTATGAGTCCCTGGCCACAGTCTCCTGTCCATTAACTTACTTAATCTATTACCCCTACACCCACAATTCTTCAACTCTTCCTGGAACCCCAACTCTGACTCTTTTTACTACACAGAGTTATAGTTCATGATTTCATGGTCCGTCCTATAAAAACTTCTTTTTAAACATTTCTTCTATCTTGTGTTACTACATTAACCCAGAAAAGCCCCAGCCCTAGGCTCAACTCACTGGAGAAAATAATTCTTCTAAATATTCTCACATTCAACTATGGCCATAAATTTTAGATGATATACAGCACTGATTAGTGATTCTCCAATTTTTTTAGTAAATTCCTTTTACACATTCTAAGAAATACTCATTCTATGCTTTCTCTCCTTCATATCGTCCCCCCAACTCTGGCCTTTGGTCTCAGACTGTACATAATTATCAGAAAACACACTATATATTGTAAGTTATAGACACACTGACAAGACGGGCCTCATATTCTCACCGATTTTCAAACTGATGTTCACTGACTCCAAGCTGGTTTGCTTCCGCTCAGCTGAGATGAGAAACAACTCTGAGATCCAATCTGAAGGCAAACTGTCCACTGTCACGCACTCAGAACCTTTACTCCTGTAAGTCTCCCGTAGTTTCTATGTCTCTTGTGGCTTCAGTTTCTCCCTGTACCAAATGGTTTCTGATGGCTTATAAACATCCTCTCAGTCATCTTTCATCAAACATAAAAGGACACTTATTTTAAAACCACAGGTACACTTCATTAAAGCAGCTTCTTAAAAAGATCACCCATCCTTTTGTTTCTTTGTGCTCTTTCTCTTTTCTTTATTGTGCTCTAAGCAGAGTTTCTTCAACAACAAAATAAAAAACGCAAAAATACGCACCTTTAAGGGAACCGATGATTTCTATCTATCCTTTCAAGTCCAGCGGTCATGCTCTGTCCTCCTACTTGATTGTGTAACCACATTTGATACAAACCAACAATCTGATCTCTCCACGTTCATCTTTGACTACTTATGCAACCCTGTGCACATTATCTAAACTTCTTGTTCTCCAACATGTTCATTTGTGAAATAAAGACAATTCCCTGCTCAGGTATGTTGAGAATTAAATATGGTAACCACACCAGTACAAAAATCATGCAAAAGCTATTCTTCGTGCTTTTACTCTGGACTCACTAAATTCCGTTTTCTGAAAAATTGCAAGGATATGCTTTTTAAAATAATTTTTAAAAGATTTTTTTATTTATTTGACAGGCAGAGTTACAGACAGAATGAGAGAGAGAGACAGAGAGAAAAGCCTTCCTTCAGTTGGTTCACCCCCCCAAATGGCTGCTATGGCCGGCGCTGTGCTGATCCAAAGGCAGCAGCCAGGTGCTTCCTCCTGGTCTCCCATGGGGTGCAGGGCCCAAGCACTTGGGCCATCCTCCACTGCCCTCCCGGGCCACAGCAGAGAACTGGGCTGGAAGAGGAGCAACTGGGACTAGAACCGGCACCCACATAAGATGCCGGCGCCTCAGGTAAAGAAGGGTTAACCTAGTGTGCCATGGCACCGGCCCCAAGGATATGCTTTTAAATGTGTATAACTGATTAAAGTCACCATCTCTCTCATTTCATTATTCACATGCACCCAGAATGAAATATCTGGCCTTATCCTAGACCAGGGCCTCTTTTGTGCATCATGCTGCTAGCTTATTGGTCTGCCAGAGGATGTTCCAGTTACACCCTTTCCTGAATGCCCAGCCTCTCCAAAATGTAGTGCCTTAAACCGATTTCTGTTTGTGAGTCAAGAATTTCAGTATTCCTTGATGGAGTGATTCTTTCTCTATGCATCATGCATTCTATTGGCCTTTGGATTAGGGATCCAAAATAGATTCTCTTGTGTGACTGGAGCCATGATTAGGTTTGAAGAAAGGCTGTGCTCAGTGAGATCTCTCTAATTTGCATCTGCTTGTATCTGCTTTAGTCTCAGACCTTCGCCATGTTTTCTCCCTAGGGGTTAATGGACGTTACACTTTCATTCAGTGTTCTAAGAAATCAGGCAGACACTACCAGTCCTCTGAGAGATTAGCCCAGGTCTGGCACAGGCTTAATTCTAACACTTTTGTGGTCATTATAGTTGCAACCCAACCCAGATGTTGGAAAGGTGTCTAAACGTTTACCCTTCCATAATCTACCACAAGAGTAAACCAAGATCATTCCTGCTAAGTGCCTTTTACACTTCTTTCTGCCAAATGAAATTCTGCCTTCAAATCTTCTCATGGCGGATGTATTGAAATCTCAGATCAATTACCACCTCCTCATTAGACAAGAGCTAAGTGAACCTTCTCCCATCGTAACTATGTACTCCATTGTTTGTTTTATTTTCTTCTGAGATAATTTTATTAATGACTGGCTGCCTTCCACTGTAATGTCAACTATACAAGAGCAGAAACTTCCTTTCTGCCAATTCCATGGTTCTAAAGTCCATAATGTTTTTGATATGTAGAATTTGTCCAAAAATGGTTTCCTGAATCAATGAATCAAGTGGGAATAGATAGTTCATTCAAGGATATAGAAAGAAAACAATTTATAACTACCATAAGCCCAGTTTTGGTATTACTATCTGAATTAAAATTTTTCAGTGCAAAATGTTTTTGTATATATAGGACTGTATTTCTCTAAATCTATTTTCTTTTGATTAGAGTTAAATGAAGCTCTTAAGTGATAAGGTATCATTTTATAGTTTCATAATGGGTACATTTTTCCCTGTTATAATTTTTAAATAAGTTCATTTGAATGAGATTTTTACCCAGACTTACTTCTTGCTTGAGGAAGATAGGGGTCTTTGAGAAAATTATATGAATATTTTACTTTCTTTCCAGAAAAATTTATAAATTTCAAATTAACTTGAAATTAACATGAACAACATATATATATATATATAATATAAATATTAAGTATTATATATACCGGTCTTGAAATTCTTCCTTGCTGTGTTAAAGAAAAACTTCTTAGTGTCAGTAAAGAAACTAAGTCTTTTAGTACAACAATAGGTTCTTAAAAAGCAATACGAATTAAATAAAAGACATTGGAAACATGGCTTCATGTTTTTTTGTTTGTTTTTGGTGTAAACAAGCATTTGATATTTTCTAAGAAAATAATTTTAGATTTTATAGAACCAAAAACGTTTGGGGAAAGTTTTAAATTGCCTAGTGCAACACGCATATGATTTCACCATTCCTTTAGTACATCCAACACATGTAAGATTTTCTAAACAAACAATAATTTTGAGAGTAGATTTATCAATAGGAACTTTTTAAAAGTTCAAGCCAAAATCTTGTAAGCAGATAGTTTTTCAATTTTTGATATAGCCAAAGTCATGGCAAAACACTCACCTTTTGTAAATTTGTTAAAGAAACAGATTCAGGGTTTTTTTTTTTCCTTTTTATGTCTCATCTATTGGATTCTTGCCAGTCTTTCTTTAATATATACTCCATTATAAGTGTTCACAATATTCTGCCTTGTGAATGAGACTGACTTGCACACAGTTGAGGCACATTACACAGGAATTTATTGAATAATTATTAAAGTACCGGATCTTTCTGTTCACATCATTTGCTTTCGTAGGTTGATGTGGGAGTATCGCATGCCCTGCTAAATCAGCCATCAGCCTGGATTGGAGCCACAGGTAGATTCACATTCATGTATCTAAAGCTAGGATCAACCCCTATCTCCAATTTTATGAATTTCCTCTGACTCATTTCACTTTTCTTTTCACCTCCTCATTATACTTTTTATCCCACATTTTACATTTTTGCTTTCTTTTTGACTGGCCCTTCTTAAGTTATTTTGGGGTTTAACTTTAGATTTAACATTAAATCCTCCTTTTGGTAATTTCTGTGAGAGAGATTCTGAAACATGACATAAAATATTCCAAAAAAAAGAGATGAGCTCATTTATGTCCAAGTACATGCTAGACACATAATCAGGCAATAGCTTCGTTTGCTTTAATGAGAAAAACAACCTGAGGCTTAGTAAAATTCACCCCCATACATGCTATACTAATTGGATAAGGGAAATATAGCATGCGTAGAGACATATATTTATAAATTTTGGTTGACAAAATGTGTTTAAGGTTAATAAAAGTAATCGGATTCCTTTTATCTGTCATGAACTTGACAATAGTGCATAATTGTTGAAACCATGGTCACTTCTAGTGGATGTGTGAGATCTAAATAAAATGTTCTTACCTCCTGAGAAAGGGAAAATAACTAATATTTTAATGACATGTTTTAAGCTCTCTCTGAGATAGTACGTTTGTAACATTGTGTATTTTTCACATCATTGTAGTAGTATTCCATATCTCACGTGAAGAGATGCCTAAACCCTTTAAGTAATCAATGAAGCTTGGCTAACTTCCCTAAACCCTGTAAGTAGTCAAAGGCCAGATGAAGACTAAATTTTGGTCTCTAGTTTCAAAGCCAGACAACTTTCCATAAAACCATTCATCTCCTATTTACCTTGTACAAATAAATCATTTTCTTATTCCTGTGCATGAATGTCTACACAATTTTTTGTCAGCATAGATAATGCCAAAAATTCAGGCGAGTTCCATTTTAGAAAGGGATGGCTGAGATGATTTTAATGCAAAGATAGTAATATTCTTTGAAGTCCAGGATGCCTGGAAGTGAAGGCCACATTTATAATAATATGTAATGCAGTTGTGTAAAATGGTACTAAATTGCAGAGGAAAAATAAATAATCAAGTCATATGTACTACTAGTCTATGAACAGATATCTTTCAAAAATGTTTGCTTAACTGAATATTTTCTTTCTTTTTTAAAATTTTTCCCAAAGAAAAATTTTATTTACGGAATACAAGCTTCATGAATTTCATAAATACAGCTTAATGATTCTTCAGACGGTAGCCACCCTCCCATGCACACTCCCACCCCTCCTCATCCTCCCTTTCCTATTTCCAGTCTGATTTTTTACTAAGATCTATTTTCAATTAACTCAATATACAAAAGGTTGACTCTATACTAAGTAAAGAGTTCAACAAATTTTACAAAAAAAAAAAAAAAAAAAAAGAAATACTGTTCCTCCACAGTCAAGACACGGGCTGTTCAAAGTCATTGCATCTCAAAGTTGATTTCACTTCTTTTTTCTTAAGTGTTTTTTTTTTTCCAGAAACTTAATTAACTTTAAAGAAGAAACCAAGAATGATACATCTTTTGCAAGCACTTAGATATAACTATAACTTATGAGACATAAGAACACTGGATATTTTCTTAATGCAGAAAATGGGTCTAACTTCTACCCAAGTAGCATTTGTTAAATAAGGAACTGAGGCAAGACGATTTAACAAAGAGATAGGAGTCTGCAGTGGTTTTGAGGATAGCTTATTTATGTGAAAGACTCATCGTGCCAAAAATGATTCCTTCTAAATGCTGGGTCAGCCAGGTCTTGGACAGACTTTCCTGTCCTTGAGCTAATTGATATGATGTAATTGATTTCTTAGCCAGGAGCTAAGATCATTTCCAAG
Source organism: Oryctolagus cuniculus (assembly GCF_051225735.1). NCBI lineage: Eukaryota > Metazoa > Chordata > Mammalia > Lagomorpha > Leporidae > Oryctolagus > Oryctolagus cuniculus. The sequence goes on along the minus strand of NC_142871.1, from coordinate 98,003,462 downwards.
GCAAGACAGAGAATCATGGTCTCCTTAAAACTGATTTTAAATCAAGGGTCTAACTTTCTCAGTGTACTAAGTTTTGGGAGTTTGGGGCTTCCATGCTAGATTTGTAATTATCTTCATACGTAAGATTAAAATACTAATAACTTCCCTGCTGGGGAGATAGCACCTCCATCTCTAAAGCAAGCACAGTTAGCTAAGGAATGCCTTCTGATCTTTAAAACAGTGGAATGTAGAAGTGCTGGAGGAGCCATTTGGAACAATTACCTGGAGATGAAATACAGGACAGAGTAGGAGGACAGGGAAGGAGAGAGGAAAGGGTAACAATGTATTTCAGGAGGGATTTATCTACGGAAATAGGATTTCCTCTATTAAAACAAGGATTTACACATTTCACTGAGGTATTATCTATGAAATCAAAATACTTTGCTACTTTTCACTGCCCTTAGAATGTAAAATAATTAGATGAAATGACTTAAAATCCATTAAAGACATTTATGGGAGCATGAGGTGGGGAATACAGAGGTCAGTTTAATACCCAGGATTAATCCAAAGTCTTCCACTCAGTTTCAAAGGCATATCTCAGAGGACCCTCACTCTTCCATTTTCAGTCAGGCTGGACCCAGCCCCAAGAAGCTACCTAAAAGCAGTTTCCACAAGCTGAGAGAGATGTGGGTCTGGAAGGGCGCTTTGAAAGCATACAGGCGTGACGTACTTGAAACATCAGAACCAGAAATTACTTGAATCTAATTTTCAGGTGTACAAGAGGCCAATGTAATATGAGGATTACAAGAAATGGAAAAAATGAGATGTGCTACAGAATTTTGGATGGACTTTACCAGTGTGATGGATGAATGGAGAAAGGCAGCCAAGGAGCTGTTAAGTGAGGACCGTAGCAAGAGCTAAAAAAAACAATCTTGGCAGCCAACAAGTGAAAACACCGGTAGATTTTGAAATGATTAAACAAATCGCAATAAAAGATAATTCTGGTGATAAAATTTCACTGATAACAGGTAATAAACTACAATATTGAAAGTCTGAATTTTTAAATGAATACTCGGAGACTAACAATCTCTTGTTTTCATTATTTGCTTATGTGAAACATTGTAACGTTGTCATCCATACAGACCTTTTCACTACTCTGCTGAGGATCACTTTTCTTGGCTCTCCTCTGCCTTTGAAACTGAAATGAATTTTTTTTTTTTTTTTTTTTTTTTTTTGACAGGCAGAGTGGACAGTGAGAGAGAGAGAGACAGAGAGAAAGGTCTTCCTTTGCCGTTGGTTCACCCTCCAATGGCCGCCGCGGCCAGCGCGATGCGACCGGCGCACCGCGCTGATCCGATGGCAGGAGCCAGGAGCCAGGTGCTTTTCCTGGTCTCCCATGGGGTGCAGGGCCCAAGCACCTGGGCCATCCTCCACTGCACTCCCGGGCCACAGCAGAGGGCTGGCCTGGAAGAGGGGCAACCGGGACAGAATCCGGCGCCCCGACCGGGACTAGAACCCGGTGTGCCGGCGCCGCTAGGCGGAGGATTAGCCTAGTGAGCCGCGGCGCCGGCCTGAAATGAATTTCTTATCATGCAATGACAAGCCCTGTGAGACCTGGCTGGCTCTGGTCTGCCTTCCCAGTGCTCTAACAGCCCAGCGCCCCATCCGTTCTCCACTGTTTTCCACCACACTGATGGGCAGTCACTGTTCTGGAAAGTCCTGCTTTTGTCTGCCTCTGTGCCCTTCCTTGCTCATAGCATTTCCTTCATTTCCATACATTCCTCAGTTTCTTTCTGTCTAAATCCTACTCGCCATTTGAGATGAGTATATTACATGCCATTCCCTTGATTCTTCCAAGAGAAATGACCCTACCTCCTTTGTTTGATTTCAAGACTTTAATTTCATATTATGGCAGTTTAGAAATGATCCTAGCATATTTCCCTCTGGCAGACTTGAGCAGCTGTCAGTTTCTCCAAATGGACTGTATTATGCTTATGGCATGAATGCTCATGTTTATCTCTCCATCCTCAAATGGAGGACAAGCGTGTCTGCTAATTTTTACTTCACTTGATGTGGAAGACTTTTGGTTTAGGAGATGACAATTTAAATTGGAAGAACAAGAAGCTAAGGTTACTATTATGGCTTTGATTTGTCATGCCGCAGTCTTAGCATGTGGCAAAATATTAAGCATTCATGATGATATCAATGTTTCCAAGACCTTAGGAGACAGAATGAGGCTTATGTATGTTTGTGTAATTTGAAAAAATTATCTTTGCCTTTTTATTGTGCTTCACATGATAAAAATGTTTATTTAAGGCATCAAGTGATATGAACAATACAGATTTTCAGTATTATTTCCATGCCAATTTCTACCCTGATATTGTGAATTTGGTTAAGCTCTTAATGTTTTTCAGATTCAGTTTTCCCAGCTATGGAAGAAATTGTTGCAGCAGAGTTAATTTCCAACTTACAGCTCAGCTGTATAACTCATGTTTCCATTATATTCCATATAAACATAAGTAGAACCTGAAGATTCGTATTCTTTTTTTTTTTTTTTTTTGGTTTGTCCATCATGTGTAACAGGCATCCCTGATTAGAGGGGACTGGTGATGAGAAGGAATGTCTTGGATACTTGGAGGCCCCATCTGGTAGTTACTGGGAAAATAAAGGTCATTCCTTGGCCCTCAAAGCACTGACTACAAGGCTCAAAACTGGGAGAAAGGAAACGCTCTTGGCTGGCACTAGGGGAAGTCTAATGATTGAGCTCCGGCTGCTATAACAAAACCCCATAAAGCAGGTGGCTTAAACAACAGGTTTATTTCTCACCATTCTGGAGGCCAGACGTCTGAAGTCAAGGTGCTACCAGAGTCAGCTCCTGGTTCTTGACTTGGCTGTCTTCTCACTGTGTCCTCAAGCAGCAGAGAGAGGGAGAGAAACAGGACAGGGATTGGCCGTGGTGGAGAGGAGGGAGATAGATGGATAGAAGAGACAACGAGAAGGAGAGGGAATGAGAAAGAGAGGCAGAGAGCTAAAGGTAGGGAGAGGGAGGGGAGAACTCTCTGGTCTTTCTTCCTCTTATAAGGATATGCATCTAAACCTTATAATCTCCCAGGTACCTCCCTCCAGATACAGTAACATTGAGGGTTTGGGGAGACAAACATTCTGCCCATAACATTCATTCCATGATTGTGTCTTTCCTGAGTGTAATAGTCTCAGGGCCAGAGGGCTCTGACTGAGACAAATAGCCAGGTTGCGAGAAGCTAATAGCCCAGAGTGGAAGTACAACAGTAGAGATGGCTGTGGCATGTAGACTTTTCCAAAAGGATCAGTCCTCAGTGACATTGGGATTGGGTGCTTAAGAGCAGTGACCAGGATAGGAAGAAAGCTGTCATTTAAAAAATTATTTATTTATGTATTTATTTAGAGCACACATGCCAGCAATGACTGATGCTGGGCCATACCAGAACCAGGAACACAATCCAGATCTACCATGTGAGTGGCAGGAACCCAATAACTTGAGCCATTATCTGGGCCTCCCAGGGTCTGTGTATTGGCGGGAAACTACAGTCAGGAGATGGAGCCAAAAACTGAGCCTAAACATTCCTGGGTGGGATGCAGGTGTCTTAAGTGCTGAGCTAACTGTGTGTTCCCCAAACTGTTGCTCTGAGACTCCCCTTTCACTTTCCCCATTTCGAACCAGAAAAGGTCAACAGAAGAAATGCTCAACTCTTCAACAAGTGTTCAGCATTAATGAGCAAAGCAAGAGGAAAATCAAACATATTTATCAGTGTTTAAATCAACTTATTTGATTCTTCTTGGACTCAATTCATTTGTTCCACTAGCATTTAGAGACCCTTGATGATAAAGCATCATTGAGACAATTTCATGGATACCTCCAGTTCTAATTTCCTATATCTTCAAATACAAATCTAATTTATTAGGAGTGAAGAGGAAACAGATGGGCTTTGGTCAGCATCATTAAATTTACTATAATGGTGAACTTTTGTTTTTGTGGGTGGGGCAGAGTAACAAGGGACATGAGTGACATTCAGACTGTCAATAACAGGAGCCTTGTATATACTACTCTACGACAGCTGATAGCACTTTACTTCTAACCGTGGCAAAATATATTTGCTTAAAATGTGAGTTTTAAAAGACTTTTTGAAAAAGAAAATCTCGATTTATGTCATTGGAACACGAAAGTCTTCACTTTGGAGGAGAAAAGTCTGAATAATATACCTTGCCTCTGATGTGTATCCTAAGACTTAGGAAAGTAGTCTTCCCGGAGCTTAAAGACTTAAGAAAACTCTCACACTTTTTCTATAAAAATACATTGTATTTTTATCCTTGGTCCCACGTTCGACTTGATTTGTGATTTACCATTTGCTAAAGTCTTTAGATGTCCTGCCTGGACACCCAGAAATTGTTTCCGTTTTTCTGTAGTCAGCATGGGAAATGTTATTTAAAGCCCACATTTTGCTTTTAAATATTACCCAGTGGTTTCAGTTTTACAAAGGTCAAGTTTCAACCCAACTTCTTGGACTTTCAGGCTTGGAAACCTCTTAGTAAGCTCTGTTTCTTTCTGCTGAAAAAGTTGTCTCTGCAGACAGAGGTTTGGCATCTGTCTAGCTCCTGTATAAATTATATATTACTTATGGAACCCCTGAAAACTTGAAATGCTTCACAGATGGAAAACATGGGATGTCTGTATTTGGATGTTTAATATTTCTCTATTCATAAAGTTAATGTTTAGAAATGAAAACTTTGAAGTAAATATTTAAAAAGAGCACCATGTATTTGAATGGCTAAAGAATTCATTGTGGAACTTCAAAACTAATCTTGAAACTTGTCTTACTATAGTATATTTCAAAATATGTTTCAGAATGATCAGATTTTTTTCTGGTCATCCCAAGGCTCTTTTAGATATGACACAGTCTAATTATTTTTTACACATTAGGTCAAAACTAAATTTATTATTGCTGTATTGGCTTTCAAGTGGCAAAACACTGGGTAAAACTTCTCAGAGTCCAGATCTACTTGTGGCTGAATATCTACTTCAGTAATGACTTTTCGCATTCAGGTTTGTTCACTGTATGGTCTGGTCACCTAAGGGTGAACTCTGAGAAACTCAAGTGTATCTATGATTATAAATAGTATGAAAATATTTAAGGCTTATATGGAATTTTAAAAGGCATAATACCATTTTTATTTTTTGTTTCACTAAGTTTTACTACTATTTTAAATGTCATTTATCTTCAGAATCCTTAACTTGAAAAAGATTTCAGAAATACTATGAATTCTATTTCAGGGGGAAAATGCACAAATAATTTCATTACTTTTTTTTGTTTCATTCTTTCAGTATAATACTCTCTTAAGGGTCTTTGAAATATTAAAATCTCTACCTTCTGTCTATTTGATTTTTACTATTATTGCCTGCATTGTTACAATAAGAGTTAGGGTGGCTACTAAAATGAAGAAGGAAAATCTGTTTTTAACTGTGATTTAATGGATTGTTTTAATGATTCAATGACTTATATAATGATCAATGATTAATGATTTATATAATGCATTTCTACCTCACTCTCTCTCTCTCTCTCTCTCTCTATATATATATATATATAGTATTTTGTAATGATTTTGAATTCTCCATGCCTGTATTTTAAGCCCTCTCTTAGTCTATCTTTTCATTGTTATTTTTCAATTATAGCAATTTAGTTATATATAAATTATAGCAACTTAGCAATATAGTTATTGTAAATCTTTTTGTTCAAATTCTATTCTATTAAACTAATGGTTTGTGTTATTTATTTATCTATTAAGTTATTTTTGTTTACTCCTTTTTTCTATTCCTTACCTATGTTCTATATTTTGACTACTTCCTTGCTTTTATTTAGATAAAAATCACTTCTGGCTATGAATTTGATTCTGAGAAAAGCTTTTATCATACTTTCACATAGTTTGAAAGTATTAGTTTCTAAATATCCTCAATTGCAGCACATTTTTCTATCCCTTTAGAAGTTCTCTGAGTAAAATTTTATTCTCAAACATTTGATTTCCATATAGTTAGTCCTTTACATTCTAATTCACTTTGACCCAATTTTCTGAGTACTGTTATATTGTTCTTACTGATGTTTCTTGTATTTCTAAATCTTTTCACTCAGTATTAATGTTATTATATCCATAAACACTGATCTGTTATGGAAATGTTTTTATAAAGCAATATTTCAAAAATTTCATTATTATTTGTTTTCCCTGAATATTGCTAGTCACTCCTCTTAAGATTCCTACTTTATTTCACTGCATGTTCTTTTTCATATATATTTCTCCTTTAAGCTTTTCAAACAACTTATTTAGATGTGCCTATTTTTAAAACTGTACATTTTTGTTTGTGTTCATGGACCCAAGCTAAGAGTCTGTCTTCTGACAGAAGAATGAGAGCATTCATACGTGTTATGGTAACAGATGTCCCAGTTTTTGTTTGTATACATCCACTCACAGTATTTATACTCCCATTCTGTTCTTTGCATTTTGTATCTTGTCCCATGAGCTAAAGGTTTTCTTCCACTTTTAAAGTTTTCCAGTAGTAAGTAGAAGAGATGAATGTTTTGCTTCTATTCTCTCACCCATATGTTTTTGAAAAGCATCATTAATGAATCTTTTGCTTATTATCTGATTCTTATTTCATTTAGAGTGTGAGGTTACATCATCTTTGTATCTATCATCTATTTTACCTGTTCTTGTTATGCAATCTTGGACTGGAAAAAAGCTTTTATTAAATATAAGATTTTGTAGTTTATGCTTTCTTACACAATATTCTATCACATTTAAATAATTTTGCAATTATGGTCGAAGAAACTACTTCAATTCAACTCTGTAATTATGTGGTTTAATGCCACTATCTTTTAAGGTTTTCATTTTGTTTTTAACTGATAGATAATAATTGTATATGTTGATGAGCTACAATGTGATGTTTTATTACATGTAGAGGATATTAAATGGTTAGTATATCTTTGAGAAAGTTTTTCAGCATAGACCCACCCACAGCTAAAATATTGTCGAAGTCTTTACATATTTGTTAATTTTCCTTATTTTCATAATGAAAAACAAGATTTTAAGTTAAAAAATTCTTGGTTTATAAACACAATAGTCATTGATACATTAATTTCAAGCTTATATATGCATTAAGCAACCTTGGATTTTTTTAAAAAATAAATAACATGTATGGTATTTGGCACAGTACTCAGGATACTGCAATTGATATTCATGTCCTGTTTCAGAATGCCTAGTTTGAGTTCTTGTTCTGCTCCCTATTCCACTGTACTGCTAATGCACACCCTTGGAGGCAGCAGATGATGGCCTCAATCCTTGCAGGAGACTGGAATTCAGTTGCCGGCTCCTGGCATTGATCTGATCCAGCTCTTGATCTTGTGGCTATTTGGGGAGTGAACCAGTGAATGAAAGATATCCATCTTTGTGTTTAAGATAAGTAAATGTTTTTTAAAATAAAAAGTTAAAGCAAATAACATTTTGAAATTTTTCTGGTGTAGATACCAATATTTTTTATTTGACTTGAAATAATACATTTTTTAATTTTTTAACTTTTATTTAATAAATACAAATTTCCATAGTACAACTTTTGGATTATAGTGGCTTTCCCCCCCATAACCTCCCTCCCACCCACAACCATCCCATCTCCCACTCCCTCTCCCATCCCATTCTTCATCAAGATTCATTTTCAATTATCTTTATATACAGAAGATCAACTAGTATATACTAAGTAAAGATTTCAACAGACTTCACTCACACAGACACACAAAGTATAGAGTACTGTTTGAGTAGTAGTTTTACTGTTAATTCACATAGTACAACACATTAAGGACAGAGATCCCACATGGGGAGTAGGTACACAGTGACTCCTGTTGTTAATTTAACAATTGACGCTCTTATTTATGACGTCAGTAATCACCCGAGGATCTTGTCATGAGGTGTCAAGGCTATGGAAGCCTCTTGAGTACACAAACTCCGATCTTATTTAGACAAGGCCATAATCAAAGTAGAAGTTCTCTGCTCTCTTCAGAGAAAGGTACCTCCTTCCTTAATGGTCTGTTCTTTCCGCTGGGATCTCACTCACAGAGATCTTTCATTTAGGTTTTCTTTCTTTTTTTTTTTTTTTTTTTTTTTTTTTTTTTGCCACAGTGTCTTGGCTTTCCATGCCTGAGAAACTCTCATGGGCTTTTTAGCCAGATCCAAATGCCTTAAGGGCTGATTCTGAGGCTAGAGTGCTGTTTAGGACATCTGCCATTCTATGTGTCTGCTGTGCATCCCGCTTCCCTGTTGGATTGTTCTCTCCTTTTTAATTCTATCAGTTAGTTTTAGCAGACACTAGTCTTGTTTATGTGATCCCTTTGACACTTAATCCTATCATTATGATCAATTATGAACTGAAACTTATCACTTTGACTAGTAAGATGGCATTGATGCATGCCACCTTTATGAGATTGAATTGGAATCCCCTGCCACATCTCCAGCTCTACCATTAGGAGTAAGTCCGCGTGAGCATGTGCTGAACTGTACATCTCCCTCTCTTATTCCCTCTCTTATATTTAACAGAGATCACTCTTCTGTTAAATTTAAATGCCTAAGAATAATTGTATGTTAATTAAAGAGTTCAACCAATGGTATTAAGTAGAACAAAAAAATACTAAAAGGAATAAAATAGTAAGCTGTCCCTTGACAGTCAGGACAAGGGCTGGTCAAGTCATTGTTTCTCATAGTGTCCATTTCACTTCAACAGGTTTCCTTTTAGGTGCTGTTAGTTGTCACCAATCAGGGAGAACATATGATATTTGTCCCTTTGGGACTGCTTATTTCACTCCAGCATGATGTTTTCCAGATTCCTCCATTTTGTTGCAAATGTCTGAATTTCATTTTTCTGGTGTAGATACCAATATTTCTAATTTACTTGAAATAATACATTTTTAAAAAATAAGTGGATTAGGGGTTGGCACTGTGGCATAATAGACTGAGCTTTGTGTGGCACAGGTATCCTAAATGGGTGCCAGTTCTTGTCATGGCTGCTCCTCTTCTCATCTAGCTCTTTTCTGTGGACTAGGAAAGCAGTGGAAGACAGCCCAAGTGCTTGGGCCCACACACCAACTTGGGAGACTTGAAGGAAGCTCCTGGCTCCTGGATTAGAATGAGCCTAGCTACAGTCATTGTGGCCATCAGTGGATGGAAGACCTTTCTCTTTCTCTTTCCCTCTCTATCTGTAACTCTACCTCACAAATAAATAAATAAAATCTTTAGAAAACATCCATGATTTAGGAATGGGACACCAAGCAGCCTATAAGCCCTTAGTCTTGATAGGAAATCAAGTTATTCTCATTCCAGTTGTTGGATCGTGCACTAAATGAAAAAATGACAAGTCAAATCAAGGGAATATTTAAGTAGAATTGTACATAGCTAGATGGCACTTATTATGAGCCTGAAAATGTATTAATTTAAACATAGGAAACTATTTCTTGGGGAGATGGGAAAAATAACAAATCTGGATCATTTTTCATAATTTATTTGTGCAATCTTGAGTGCAACAAGTATTAAATCATATGTACTAGAGTATGTGCTGGGTTCTAGGTACATCTATAGTACTTATGGACAAGTATAAAATACAAGGCCTTACCAATGTGATAAGAAAAGATTACCATGGGTATTATTATGCCAAAAAGGGAAGACTACAGTAATATTGAACTAGCAGGTCTCATGGAAACTAGGAAGTGTGTGTGTGATGTTTAGGTAGCAGTTCCCCTCCTTAAGGATGTGTTGCTGCTGACGAAGGCCACAGCTTCAAAAATGATGCCCAGCAATGTCTGTTCTCTGCTAGTAAAATTAATCCAATACCACGGCAAGCGGTTGGTGACACATTGTTTTCCTTTTTTGTTGACAACAAATTGGACCCAGATTTCAGAAGGCACCAAGGGCAGAAGGAGGACTAGTGCTCACCATATGAGGCAACAAATAAAATAACCAAAAAATTTCATTTTGCAGTAACTTTTTGCTATCTTATTTTTGTTATAAAAATCTGCCAATTAAACAAACACATCTATGTGAATTATTATTGAGAGAAGATGTCACTTTTAAGAGTTTATCAGTTGAGGCCAGAGCTGTGAAGCAGTGGGTTAACGCCCTGGCCTGAAGTACCAGCATCCCATATGGACCCGGCTGCTCCACTTCCGATCCAGCTCTCTGCTGTGGCCTGGGAGAGCAGTAGAAGATGGCCCAAGTCCTTGGGACCCTGCATCCACATGGGAGACCCGGAGGAGGCTCCTGGCTTTGGATTTGCGCAGCTCTGGCCGCTGCAGCCAATTGGAGAGTGAACCATCGGATGGAAGACCTCTCTCTCTCTCTCTCTCTGCCTCTCCTCTCTCCGTGGTGTAGCTCTGACTTTCAAATAAATAAATAAATAAATATCTTATCAGTAAAAAGGAGCTCAACTGAATGTGAACAGGATGACTACATAAAAGAAAAGGTGAGAATACTGATTAACACATTGGGATACTGATTAATACTATGTGGGAATGTTGAGACTGCTCCTTCACACAGTGCTGTTAAGAGAATAAAGATTACTTACTGGGAAAGGGATATGAATGATGATCATATAATTTTATAAATATTCTTTCTAGCATGTAGTTATTTCTTTCTTTCTTTTTTTTTTTTTTTTTTTTTTTTGCTTTTTCCTGGAAGAGCTTATACCTATGAGGTCATAAATGTGAAAAGCCCCTATTATACGAGGAGTCTTCAAAAATTCCTGGAAATTGCACATTATGAAAAAAACTATATATAGATTTCAAAAATTTTTGCACTAAAATGCATTTATCTTTTTGAAGGTATTTTTAAAAATGTATTCCAGAGACAGGTGGTAACCAAAAGAGACACAGAGAAATAGAGCTTCCATTCATTGATTCATTCCCCAAATGCCTACAACAGGTAGACAGGGAACAGTTGATCCTGGGAGCCAGGATCTCAGTCCAGCTCTCCTATATGGGTGATTCCTTGAGTGAGCCATCACTGCTGCTTCCCAGGGTCTGCAATGCACATTATATATCCAAAAGGCAGCACCAGTAATTGAACCCAGGCACTCTGATATGAGACATGGGCATCTGAACTGGTGTCTTAGAAATTCTAAAACCTGTTTAATCACAAAGATGGGATTTGTTATACTTAGGAAATGAATACAATTTTGCTTCTTTATTCTTTTCTGAATGCTCTGGTACATGTTTCACGGTATTTTCCATCTTCCTTGGGCTGCACTGAACACGTTTCCTTACTTTCTAGCTTTACTGGAACACAATCAATTGATAAAAGCAAGTATATATATTGAGGTGTACAACTGGATATTAATATATTAATAAACTTGATTTTAACTTGTGTACACATTGTATAACAGTACTGCAATCAAGCTAATTGACATTTCCATCACTTCGCGTGCTATTTTTCCTTTTCTTTCTTTTCTTTTTGGTGCGGTGAGAACTCAAGCACAAAATGCAAGATTATTACCTGTAATCAACACACTGTGCATTAGATTTCCAGAACTCATTCATCTTGTATAACTGAAACTTCATACCGATAAAGCTGCTGCCTGCAGTGCTGGCTGGAGACCCGGCTGCCCCACTTCTGATCCAGCTCTCTGCTATGGCCTGGGAAAGCAGTAGAAGTTGGCCCAAGTCCTTGGGCCCCTGCACCCACGTAGGAGACCCAGAAGAAGCTCCTGGCTCCTGATTTCAAATAGGTGTAGCTCCAATCATTGCAGCCATTTGGGGAGTGAACCAGTGAATGGAAGATCTCTGTCTTTCTCTCTGCCTTGGCTGCTATGTAACTCTGTCTTTCAAATAAATAAATACATCTTAAAAATAAATAAACCCTATTTGTTGTAATGTAAATTAAATAGATTTATCTTTGCTGTCCACTGAGACCAAATTTGTTTAACCAATAGAGCAATGAAAATTGTATATCCATAAGAAAATTGTTTATTTTCTCAGGCTGACTCCCTCAAGCTCAGTCCTAATTGTGCCTACTTGGAAGCTAAGCAACCACATGATATGTGAAAAGTGCAGAAGTTAACAATGTAAAATCACCTAAGGTAGATAAATGCTAATATTTATTGACGATTTGACATGTGCACAATAACATTTTCATAATATTTATTTATCAAAATAAATATTCCACTTTCCAGGTGAGGAAGCAGTTTCACGGAATAAGCTTGTCAAGTTTAAACCAGATATTAGCATAAAATAAAGTCGGAATATTTTGGGGATTTTCACAGATGATAAAAAACATGCTCTGTTTCTTGTAATATACCTTTTCCCTATATAAACAAGCAAGCATAGGAAGTATTCATGGAGGAGACAGGTGATGATATGGAAGACTGAATTGACAAATTGCTATTTTCTCTAGACTTGATTACAGATAAAGAATCATTTTCCATCAAAGTGGAACTTTAAATGTAGATAACAAAACTTCAAGAAAAATCAATTCAATTACACTGATGATCGCTTTATGCAAATTAAGTTAGCAGCATTTCTGTTTTTTTATACTCCATTTATAATGTGTTACAGACACTAGGAATACACGTTTGGATTTTTAATTGTGGACTATCCTACTTGCACAATGGCACCAATTCTTTTCCCTAGTGTTTCAGTGCCAGATCAGTCCCTTCTAATGGAATCCTTGGCTAAGGTTACAAATTGCTTAATTAGTTTTATACAAATTACATTAGTTTTCCACTGCAATGCAACTTAATAAAACAAAAAGGACATTGTGTTTAATCACTTTGCAAAACTCACTGTATGCAGATATATATATATATATATATATAAATCTGTTTCAAACTTACTGTAATTCTAATCTTTAAAGATTTATAATTTTAAAACACTTCTTTTATTATTTCTCTGGTCAAATATCTTTTATCCTTCTGCCATAATTTAAAGATATTAACCACTGTTTGAAAATAATAGTTTGGTTCTTTTCAAGTCACATGCCATAATGTTTGATATTCTGAAAACATTAAATTATAAGAAGGACTACTGAAAAGAGAGTATATTAACTGCACCAAACATTTTTAAGGAAAATTCAAATATACAACATGCCAAAATGTAAAAAAGTATATTTTAAAATGTAGAAAATTTTTTATGTTTCCTTTGAGGGCTTTTAATAACTGGGTTATATTAATGGGCAAAACTTCAGGAGACTGACCAATTTTTAGGGACATTGAGTCTACAGTTCTAGTTGCAGTCATCAAATATCTTTAACTTGACTAAATAATCCAGATGCCTTTGTGTGAGAAACATAGCATTATTTAATTCTATCTGTTAGTTTTCTAGCAAACAAAACCTTTCAAATAAATGCCTAGTTAATATTGTAGAAATGTGTGATTGCTGATAAAAAGAAATTCCCCTAACAAAAAAGAACTCTCAATTCTGAATCAAGTCAAATACTCTGTTGATTTACACACTTCCTTGCATTTCAAGATGACTGTTTGAAACGTTTTCTTTTTTTAATATTTATTTATTTATTTTAAACTTTTATTTAGTAAATATAATTTTCCAAAGTACAGTTTATGGATCACAATGGCTTTTTCCCCCCATAACTTCCCTCTCACCTGCACCCCTCCCATCTCCTGCTCCCTCTCCCATTCCATTCACATCAAGATTCATTTTCAATTATCTTTATATACAGAAGATAAATTTAGTATATACTAAATAAAGATTTCATCAGTTTGCACCCACACAGAACATAAAGTGTAAAATACTGTTTGAGTACTAGTTATAGCATTAATTCACATTGGACAACACATTAAGGACGTAATCTTGATTTAGTACAATTATTGAAACTTTTAAATCTGATAATGGAAGCCACTGACATAAAAATGCCTCAAACATGGCTCCTTCAGAAGGGACTGTCACTCACTTGGAGACCCCCAAAATGTGTTAAAGAACACTGTCGCTTTCTGTCTCAATCAGCCAAGTGAAACACATGGAAACCTTCTTCACAATCCTTTTAAAACTGTATTTTCTCTTTCTTAGACAGTATACACAAGCTATAATGCTCACCCTTCCGATCCCTAACTCCAAAGACTTGGTACCTCATTAGGGAAGCTTATCTTCATTTTAAAAGGTGTTTTTCACAGATAATAAACAATATTTTTTTTGACAGGCAGTGTAGACAGTGAGAGAGACAGAGAGAAAGGTCTTCCTTTTCCGTTGGTTCATCCCTCAAATGGCCACTACGGCCGGCGCACCGTGCTCATCTGAAGCCAGGAGCCAGGTGCTTCTCCTGGTCTCCCATGGGGTGCAGGGCCCAAGCACTTGGGCCATCCTCCACTGCACTCCTGGGCCACAGCTGGACAGGAAGAGGAGTAACGGGGACAGAATCTGGCTCCCTAACTGGGACTAGAACCCGGGGTGCCGGTGCCGCGGAGGATTAGCCTATTAAGCCACAGCGCCGGCCATAAACAATATTTTTAAATATTTTATTTATTTATTTGAGAGGCAGAGTTACAACAGAGAGAGAAAGACAGAAAGAGAGGTCTTCCATTCGCTGTTTCACTCCCTAAATGGTTGCAACAGCTGGAGATGGGCTGATCTGAAGCCAGGAGATTTTTCTTGGTCTCCTACATGGGTGCAAGGTCCAGTCACTTATGCCATCCTCTGCTGCTTTTCCAGGCTCATTCGCGGGGAGCTGGATCAGAAGTGGAGCAGCCAGGATTCAAACCAGCGACCATATGGGATGCCAGTGCCACAAATGGAGCTTAATCTACTATGCCACAGCACAAGCCCCAATAAAGAATATTATATTGTATTATAATTATCTCAGAACAAAGCTTTGTGAAGCAATGAGCTCTGTGTTAACAATTCTCTTGTCAGGATTTAATACTGATCTGACATCTAGTAGGTGCTTAGTAAATATTTATTGAACTAACAAAAAGGATCAATTTTCTTTTAGAATACACATATTAATATTTTTGAATGTAAGCTTGAGAGAAATGAGTACAAAATGGGAATAGTGATGTTTACATTTATCTCTTTCAAGTGGGGAATGGGAATGGGCAAAGACTGATGAACAAGAACTTGGTTATAGTTAGATAGGAGTAGGAAGTGAGAGCTTCTGTGCTTCTATTGGAGACTTCAGCTAATGCTCATGTACTGTGTATTCCTCTATAAAAACGATCAAGAAGAGATAAGTATATATTTACCCTGGTGGGACACTACAAAATGTATACATATTCTTAAGCATCTCATTGTAGCCTATAAATATGGACACTTTATATGTGTCTGCTAACATATGTGCTAAATAAAAATTTTAATGGGGCATATATAACTAATAACTTATGATTTTGTCTTCCCATGACTCATTCTGTGATTTGATACCACCATTGCTGTCTTTTTCCTTTCTTAATATTTCAAATTCTGATGTTTATTATTTGATGATATTTTGGTTTTTTTTTGCAAGCTTTGTAAATATTTCATATTCATGCCAACCCTTTGGACTTTGTATAATAAAGCAATCTCATCAGCACCTGTGTTCTAAGAGTTGATGGTATTTAAGCTTGACTCCAGGAATAATGAAAATTAAAATGGGTTTCTTCAAATTTCTCTCTCTTTCCAAACCAGACATAATGTATTTGCATGTGATAAGTTAGGAGCAATTTCATTTTCCTCTAAAAATTTAACATTGCAAAAGTTCTAACTTTGCTTCCTAGCCTCTGAGGTGCAGCAAAGAAGAAGAGAGTGAAAAGCTCCAATCTCCTTTCTCTCCAGGCAAGGTTTGGAGGCTGAGGGCTAAAGGAATGATCTAAGTCACTTCATTTTTATATTTTTATATATTTTTTTTGACAGGCAGAGTGGACAGTGAGAGAGAGAGACAGAGAGAAAGGTCTTCCTTTGCCGTTGGTTCACCCTCCAATGGCCGCCGCGGCCGGCGCGCTGCGGCCGGCGCACCGCGCTGATCCGATGGCAGGAGCCAGGAGCCAGGTGCTTTTCCTGGTCTCCCATGGGGTGCAGGGCCCAAGCACCTGGGCCATCCTCCACTGCACTCCCTGGCCACAGCAGAGGGCTGGCCTGGAAGAGGGGCAACCGGGACAGAATCCGGCGCCCCGACCGGGACTAGAACCCGGTGTGCCGGCGCCGCTAGGTGGAGGATTAGCCTAGTGAGCTGCGGCGCCGGCCCTAAGTCACTTCAAATCCCTTCAGATCTGCAGGACCCTGGTTCCTTTTCTTCTGGTCATAGCAGAATCAGTTCTTCTGTCAACACCTTCTGTTGTCCAGATACTATGGTAAGCAGAAGGCTTAGCCCCAGGTTCTTCCTAGAAGAAACTCTAGAGAAGTTTCAAAACAACTAGAATATGTAGCGGAAAGTGATACACAGAAGAGAGAAACAAAATGCTATGGAAGTTCCCAGAAGGAACAAAAAGATTTTTGTTTTATAATTTAGGAGTTTGGTGCCACAGTGCTAAATCAGAATTATGGGAATGATAAAGTCATGGAAAAATGCAAGAAAAGAGAAGTTCAGTCTAAAACTATAGTCTGAGCAAAAACATCAAGTCTCCCATTTGGTTGGAGTCAATTAAGCTAATAGTATGTATGTATTTTTTTTTACTTGAAAAGCAAAGTGAGAGCGAGAGCAAGAGAGAGAGAGAGAGAGAGAGAAAGAGAATGAGAATAATTTTCATTTAGTGGTTCACTTCCTAAATGACCAAATATCCAGAGTTGGGCCATGCCAAAGCCAGGAGCCCAAATTTAGATCTGTGTCTCTCACATTGGTGGCGTGGACCCAAGTCCTTGAACCATCATCTGCTGCCTCCCAGGAAACATTAGCAGGGAGCTGGATTGGAAGTGGAGGATCCAGGACTTAAACCTTCATTCTGACGTGGAATGTGCTGTCCTAAGTGGTGCCTCAATTCACTGTGTCATGACACCTGCTAAAGTGAATTGTAAACACTGTCATTAATAGGTGTGTTTTGAATGAGTTAAGTTCCACTTATGAAATTACTGTGTCAACCTCTAACTCACCCTTCTACACTGCTTTCTGGTGCTAGAGCTTGCTCCCTGTGAGGTTCTGCCAGTAGCATCCGTGAGCCCCAAACGCCATGTCTGGAGAAAGAGTGGGGGGCTTGTTTTGTTCTTTTTGCTTTCTGGCTGCTTGTCATTACCATGAGAAGCATCCGATCATAGTGTCCTCCCTTTGCATATGGCGATTCTCTTTGAAGCAATAGCAGAATCCAGTTTGCAGTTTATTCTACACCTGCAGAATCAGCCTTTCCCTTCTTCCCCCTAGAGACACCAGCTAGGCCATGCCCGAGTCACAGGCATGTGACGCTCCTCTGGGCTCAGACACATCAGAGCAGAGTGCCCCTTCCACTCCACCTAAGTCCTGGGGTCCTTCTTGAACCTCTTCCGTATGTTCCTCCAGCCGGAGATGTACTACCTACCTCCTTGAGTACTGCCTCCATGATTTGTTATGCTGTTTTTTCTTATACCGTCTCAATCACCTACTCAACAACTCTACATGAACAAATTATTTAAATCCTCCCTGTACAAAATTGATACAAATTGTCCAAAAAGGATAACAGTGAGCCTCCCCTACCTAAATGTTCCCAGCACCATCAACTGAGTCCTACGTCCCTGGGTGTTGAGCAAATGTGTCTGTAGAGACTGCCTAGCAGAGAGATGGTGCATTTCCTGTGGAGGGAGCTTCATCTAGACCAAAATTAAGGAATATATTTCCCAAATAATATTGCATGGGCCAGTTTTTTGTTATCCTAATGAAGTAACTAAGGCAGCTACCTTTATAAAAAGGAGAGACATTTTTATCTCACAGTCCAAGTTCAGGTGGCCCCACTGGTTTGACCTGTGACAGGAATGACAGGTGGTGATGACAGTGTGTGTGTGAAAGAAAGATCATGTGACAACCTAGGAAGCAGATACAGTGGGCCCTAATTCAGGCTTTTATAACATCTCTCCCTGGGGAAGAACATTCTCGGGGAGACTGCCAATGACCCAAAGGTCCCATCTCCTAAATGTCCCGCCTCCTTCCAATAGCAGCACTCTGAGGACCAAGCTTATGGCACACAGAATAATAGGAAGGAATCTATATTCAACTAAGAATTATTTGCCATGTTTCAACCTTTCAAAATGATCTAAATAAATATTTTCAAAGCTTGAGAGTCTTATGACGATTCACTAATGTGTTCCTTTATTTTGTTTAGTCTCCTTAGACAAGCCAAAAGCACTGACGTTTGTTTTACTAAAAGCCATTTTTTAAAGTTTAACAAGCTGCTTTTAATTGTTTGTCTGAACTAAAGCATGGAGAGGCAGGTCATTTGCAGATAATTGGGCTAATGAAAGAATGGGAAAATTTTCAGAAAGTGCTCTGTAATTAAACATGATGGGATTTCCAGAAGCACTTGGATTAGACAACATACATGTTGGTTTAGAAGTAAAGCTATGGGAAATATTGGTTCTAAATTTGAAACTATTAATAATGTATCTTGTTAACCAAGCTTTCTTTGTCAATCTGGAAGAATTTAGTTCTAACAATAAATTTGTAGTAAAAGCTTTCCATGCTTTAAAATAAGAACTTCTAATTTAGACGTAACTTAAACCAGATGATATGGGGGAGAAAACATTTTCAGAAAATTTCTTTATAGAGTTTCAGAGAAAACAGAGGCCATTTTGACAGAGATAGCAAGTATCTTAATGATTACTAAATAAACATAGCCAACTGAAATTCTATCTTTTAACTGAGACTTATTGGGATACCATTTCTTGATCAACACTGTCTATAAAGAAATATATTTTTAAAACAGTGATACCAGATGTCACAGAGCTGTAGGAAGCCATCAGTTTATGTTTGGGGAGTGGATTAATGATCGCATTAGTATGACAACTATTTCATATTAAGCAACAATTGAAGTCCAGGAATCTTATTTTCTCACTGGCATCTCTCCTAATATAACTTGTTTTTCCCACTTGATGAAATTACTTGTAAATTTTACAGATTGGTCTCTTTATTTTGAAATAATGCAGTTACTTATTGGAGTAATGGTAATAATTATTTAGCATTGAAATAATTAATTCAAATACAAAATACTAAAGATGCCTCAAATTCAGAATTGAAAATATGTTAAATATTTTGAATTCAAAATACAGTGTGGTGAGTATACAAAGTAGTGACAAATGTTTTCAAAAGACTTTTTACCCGAAAGAAAATTTGATATGCGTTTAGCAATATTCCAGAGAATTAGCTAATATTTAAAAATATAGAGATAATGATGTTAGTATTATTTTCCTTGTTTTTTTTTTTTAAATTCAATGAACATGCTTATTACTGTGAGTAGTCTATGCTACATAATTTTCCATTGTTAGTAACTAGAATTCAGACTTTTTTTCTAAAGTTATATAATGCAGAAATAAATAAATTAAACACATCATTCTCGTCAAGGTTTTACTTGAGATGTTCTTACTAAAGGAGATTAATACATATCATGAACTACAATTTTTGGTATTTTTTCAAGATTTATTTTATTTATTTGAAAGACAGAGTTACAGAGAGAGGTAGAGACAGAGAGAGAGGTCTTCCATCCACTGGTTCACTCCCCAGATGGCCGCAGAGCTGCATCAATCTGAAGCCAAGAGCCAGGAGCTTCTTCCTGGTCTCTGACATAGGTGCAGGAGCCCAAGAACTTGGGCCATCTTCTACTGCTTTCCCAGGCCATAGCAGAGAGCTAGATCAGAAGAGGAGCACCCGGGACTAGAACTGGTGCCCATATGGGATGTTGGCGCTTCAGGCCAGGGCTTTAACCTGCTGTGCCAAAGTGCTGGCCCCAAATTTCTGGTATTAAGGTTTGCAGAAGACATGTAAGATACTGAATCTATTGATAAATGCCAAGTTTTTTTAAACTTAATTTTTTTTCTAAAATGATTTTTTTGTTTATGTGAAAGTCAGAATTACAGAGAGAGAGGGAGAGGCAAAGAGAGAGATCTTCCATATGCTAGTTCACTCCATAAAAGCCAGTTCTGGGCCAGGCTGAAGCCAGGAGCTTCATCCAGGCATCCCATTTGGGTAGCAGGGGCCCAGGCACTTGGATCATCATTCACTGCTCCTACTGGAGCAGCCAAGACTCAGACCAAGACCCACATGGGATGCCAATGTCGCAGGTGGTGGTTTCACAACTATGCTACAACACCAATCCCCAAACTTAACTTTTTAGTTAAATTAGAACCAAACAAAATATTTTTTATTGTTTCTGGTAAAATTTTTGCTTGGTACCTTTGTCTGCTAATAGCAACCATATAAGCAAAGGTGGTTGCCTGGGTAAAAAAAGAACCATTATTTGGTTGGAGTGACATCATAGTTACTCCTGGAAAACATATGGTCACTGTGGAGAAATGTTTGTCTCCAAAATAAGCAAATTACAGCAAGAGAACAAAAGCATAGTTTCAGAAAAATGGAGGCTACTTTATAATAAAGAAGATGAAGATTTATTGAGTTAATGAAAAGAAGGAATGTTGATGTATTAATCTAAAACACAAATGGACAGAAGTGTACCTTGTGGGCCGGCGCTGTGGCTCACTAGACTAATCCTCCTCCTAGCGGTGCCGGCACACTGGGTTCTAGTCCCGGTCGGGGCGCCGGATTCTGTCCCGGTTGCCCCTCTTCCAGGCCAGCTCTCTGCTGTGGCCAGGGAGTGCAGTGGAGGATGGCCCAAGTACTTGGGCTCTGCACCCCATGGGAGACCAGGATAAGTACCTGGCTCCTGCCTTTGGATCAGCGTGGTGCGCCGGCCGCGGCGGCCATTGGAGGGTGAACCAATGGCAAAGGAAGACCTTTCTCTCTGTCTCTCTCTCTCACTGTCCACTCTGCCTGTCAAAAAAAAAAAAAAAAGTGTACCTTGTGGAAAAGTTAATTAGCACTTATATATGTTACTTTATGCAAGCCACTGTTTTGCTTTTATTTTCAAATGAAACATAAAAATTGCATTTATTTTTTGGGTACCATGTGATCTTTTGATACATGTATAAATTGCATAATGTCCAAATAAATGTAAACATATTCATCTCCTCAAACAATTATTATTTCTCTATGTTGAAAGCATTCACATCTTTTCTTCTAGTTTTGACTAGAAAACTATAAGGTATAGGTAAGAAAATTCAGGTTCAAAACAGAGTAAGTGTTTTGTTGATAGTTCCATAGCTTAATATGTAGTTGAACTAGGAGTTGAGCAAATGCAAATGGAATCTAGACACTTAATGGCTATGAGATACTGAGGTTCAAAAGAATTTGAAGAAATGTTGAGGTCCAAAGCTAGTGTACCCTCTTAAGGATATTTGGCTGGCTAAATTACTTTTACTTGAGATATTTTAAATTACTGGACATCTAGGCCCCTCTTAAAAAATTTGGTTTTCCAAATCTTCAATTTTGAAAAAAGGTTCAAGTAAATTCCAACCATACATCTCATCCAGAGGCCTGGCAAATTTTGGCAGACAAAATTAAAATCCAATCAGAATTCAAAAGTTTGGCATTTTGAAGAAAATGGAAATTTTCTACTGTTTTATCCCACTCTTTTTGGAAATGCAGCTTCCATTTTTAAGTTATCATGTAGAAATTAACAGAAATTATAAACAGACAGCATTGTTCACATAACTGAAGTGACTGTGGTAAATAACAATTAGCAAGTATATTTTTAAAACTAGGTAACACTTAGAACAGTTTTTTTAAACTTTTTCTTTCATGCCTTTAAATTTAAAGCTCAGTTCACAAAAAATCTACAAAGCAACTTGTATTAGAAATAGTTTATTATAGGAAATACAGTAGCATCAAATTATGTATTTATTCTTTATATGACCATGAATACATCAACTCTAAATGGATCAAGGATCTAAGTCTACGGCTTTATACCATCAAATTACTAGAGAAAAACATCAGAGAAACTCTACAAGACTTTGGCATAGGCAAAGACTTCTTGGAAAAAACCCCAGGATCACAGGCAATCAAAGCAAAAATACACAAATGGGATTACATTAAGCTAAGAAGCTTCTTCACTGCAAAGGAAACACTCAACAAAATAAAGAGGCAACTGACAGAATGGGAAAAATATTTGCAAACAATGTAAAGGACTAATATCCAGAATATATATAAAGAGCTCAAGAAACTCAACAACAAAACAAACAACCCAGTCAAGAAATAGAAGACATGAACATGCTTTTTTCAAATGATAAAATTCAAATATCCAAACACATGAAAAAATGCTCAGAATCACTCACCAGTAGCAAATGCAAATCAAAACCACAATGAGGTTTCTCCTCACCTCAATTACAATGACTCTCATACAGAATTAAAAAACAATAAATACCAATGAGGATGTGGGAAAAACTGAAGCCTAATCCACTGTTGGTGGGCATGTAAATTAGTACAACCATTAAGGAAAACAGTATGGAGTTTCCTCAGAAATCTGAAAATGGATCTACCATGACCAAGCCATCCTACTCCTGGGAATTTACCCAAAGCAAATGAAATAAAATCAGCATATGAAAGAATTATCTGTGTCGCCATGTTTACTGCAGCTCAATTCACAACAGATTGGGTATGGAATCAACCAAGGTGTCCATCAACAGATGACTGAATATAGAAAATGTGGCATATATGCACTATTGCTTACTACTTAGTTGTAAAAAAAAGAATGAAATCCTGTGTTTTGCAACAAAAATCTGTGGATTGCTTTAGATATTATGGATTTTTACAAATATTGATTCTCCTAATTCATACACAGGGTATCTTTCAAATTTGGTGTCCTCTTCAGTTTCTTTCATCAGTGCTTTATAATTTTCATTATAGAGCTTTATTACTTCCTTGATAAAATTTATTCCTAGGCATTTTATTTTACTTTATTTTTGCACCTATTATAAGTGAGAGTGTTTCCTTGATTTTGTTTTCAAATAACGTGCTATTGGCATGTAGAATTGCTACTGATATTTATATGCTGATTTTGTCTCTTGATGCTTTGCCAAATTACTTATTAGCTCCAGTAGTTTTGGGGATATTGGAGATTTCCTTTATATAAACATGTCATCTGCAAATATTGATGATCAGACTCTCTTCTTCTCATGTGGATGTCCTTCCTTCCTTTCTTTTGCCTGATTAATCTGGTTCTGGCTTCCTGTACTATGTTGAACAACAGTGGTGAAAGTGAGCATCTTTGCCTCATTCCTGATCTTGGAGAGAAAGCTTTCAGGTTTTCTGCATTCAGTATGATGTCCACAGTAGGCTTGTTATATAAGATCTTTTATTATTTTGTTGAGATGCATTATTTCTATATCTAATTTATTCAGAACATTTACCATGGAGGAATGTTATCAATCCTCTTTCTACATCTATTGAGAGGATCATATGTCTTTTGTCCTTTATTTAGTTCAGTATCATCTTTATTGGTTTACATATTTTGAACCACCCTTGCATCCCTGGAATAAATCACATCTGATCATGGCAAATAGCCATTTTAATGTGCTGTTGGATTCAGTTTACCAGTATTTTGTTAAGGATTTCTACATCAACGTTCCTCAAGGATATTAGCCAGTAACTTTCCTTTTTTCGTGTCCTTATATAGTTTTAGTATCAAGGTAATTCTGGCCTTGTGAAATGAGTTTGGTAGAGTTACATTCTCCTCTCTCTCTCTCTCTCTCTCTCTTTATCTCACTCCACTTCTCTTTCCCCCAGCTCCCATAATCTAAGAAGAAATGGTGTTAATTCTTTAAGTGTTTGATACAATTTGGCAGAATTTTCATCTGATCCTTTTGATCTGTGACTTATTATTATTGATTA
This sequence comes from Oryctolagus cuniculus, assembly GCF_051225735.1. Taxonomy (NCBI): domain Eukaryota; kingdom Metazoa; phylum Chordata; class Mammalia; order Lagomorpha; family Leporidae; genus Oryctolagus; species Oryctolagus cuniculus. The sequence goes on along the minus strand of NC_142871.1, from coordinate 97,979,612 downwards.
TTTATTGATTACTGGTCTTTTCATGTTTTCTATTTCTTCATGATTCAAACTTGGTAGAGCCCAGGAATTTTTCCATTTCCTCTAGGTTGTCAAAATTTTTTCATTTAAGCATTTAGAATAATCTCTACTTATCTTTTGTATTTCTTTTTTTTTAACTTTTATTTAATGAATATAAATTTCCAAAGTACGACTTATGGATTACAATGGCTTCCCCCCCATACCGTCCCTCCCACCCACAACCCTCCCCTTTCCCACTCCCTCTCCCCTTCCATTCACATCAGGATTCATTTTCGATTCTCTTTATATACAGAAGATCAGTTTAGCATACATTAAGTAAAGATTTCAACATTTTGCTCTGACACAGAAACATAAAGTGAAAAATAATAGATGATTTTTTAAATGATGATGAAATCAGATCAGACCTATTGTCATGTTTAATCCCAGTGAGAGTCAAGTTGGGAATTGATAATTTCTTCTTTTTCTTCTTATTTTTTTTTAACAGAAGATCAGTTTAGTATACATTAAGTAAAGATTTCAACAATTTGCACCCACACAGAAACACAAAGTGAAAAATACTGTTTGAGTACTAGTTATAGCATTAAATCACAATGTACAGCACATTAAGGACAGAGATCCTACATGAGGAGTAAGTGCACAGTGACTCCTGTTGTTGACTTTACAAATTGACACTCCTGTTTATGGCATCAGTAATCTCCCTATGCACCAGTCATGAGTTTCCAAGGCTATGGAAGCCCCTTGAGTTCTCCGACTCTTATCTTGTTTAGACACGGTCATAATCAAAGTGGAGGTTCTCTCCTCCCTTCAGAGAAAGGCACCTCCTTCTTTGAAGACCTGTTCTTTCCACTGGGATCTCACTCACAGAGATCTTTCATTTAGGTGTTTTTTTTTTTTTTTTTTTTTTTTTTTGCCAGAGTGTCTTGGCTTTCCATGCCTGAAATACTCTCATGGGCTTTTCAGCCAGATCGGAATGCCTTTAAGGCTGGTTCTGAGGCCAGAGTGCTGTTTAGGACATCCGCCATTCTATGAGTCTGCTGAGTATCTCACTTCCCATGTTGGATCACTCTCCCCTTTATTTATTCTATTGGTTGGTGTTAGCAGGTACTAGACTTGTTTATGTGCTCCCTTTGACTCTTAGTCCTTTCATTATGATCAATTGTGAACTGAAATTGATCACTTGGACTAGTGAGATGGCATTGGTACATGCCACCTTGATGGGATTGAATTGGAATCCCCTGGTATGTTTCTAACTCTACCATTTGGGGCAAGTCAGCTTGAGCATGTCCCAAATTGTACATCTCTTCCCTCTCTTATTCCCACTCTTCTGTTTAACAGGGATCACATTTCAGTTAAATTTCAACACTTAAGAATAACTGTGTGATAATTACAGAATTAAACCAGTCATATTAAGTAGAGCAGACAAAAAAAAACTACTAAGAGGGATAATATATTAAGTTGTTCATTAACAGTCAGGGTTATGCTGATCCAGTCACCGTTTCTGCTAGTGTCCATTTCACTTCAACAGGTTTCCTTTTTGGTGTTCAGTCAGTTGTATATTTTGTATTTCTATGGTGTTAGTTGTAATGCTACTATTTTCACATCTGATTTTATTTACTCAAGTCTTCTTTTTTTCTCTGTCTAGCTACAGTCTGTCAATCTTATCTATCTTTTGGAAGAGTCAGCCCTTTGTTTAATTGCTCCCTTATATTGCTATTTAGACTGTGTGTCACTTAATTCTGCTCTTTATTATTTTCTTCTTCCAGTAATTGTGGGTTTTTCTTGTTCTGCAAGGTTCAATGAGATATTGATTATTTCAAATGTGTCTGCCTTTTTTGATGTGGGTAGTGATTGTTACAAATTTTTTTCCTATGAGTCTTTTTGTTTTCCATACATTTTGATATGCTGTGCTTCCATTTTCATTTGCTTCAGAAATTTTTAAAATTTATTAATTGCTTACTTCATCAATTAGTTATTGAGGACTGAGCTGTTTAATTACCATAAATATTTATAGTTTTCAAAATTTTTATTGTTAATGATTTTAGTTTTTATTCATTGTTATTGGCAAAATTACTTGTTATGACTTTCATTTTTAAAAATTTGTAATTACTTGTTTAGTGACTTAACATATGCTCTATATTGAAGAATATCCCATGTGCTCATGAGAAGAATGTATGTTCCATAGATATTGGATAGTATATTCTGTAGTTGTCTGTTAGGACTAGGGTGCCACTTTGTTGTTTTTCTGTCGAGATGATCTATCCATTATTGAAAATAGGATGTTTAAATTCAAAATATAAAACTGTGTAGTGTTTTTCTTGAGTGCACATATATTTAGAACTGTTATTTCCTCTTGCTGAATTGATGCCTTTATCATTATAATAACCTTTCTGGTACATTTTATTGCTTTTGATTTAAATCTATTTTGTCTGATATAAATATGACTATTCCTGCTTTCTCTTGGATTCCATTTACCTGGACTATCTTTTTATTTCTTAATTTAAACATTTTTATTGTGTATACATAAGAAAATTTACCATTCTAACCAATTTAAAGTATATAATTCAGTTATTTATTATGTTCACAATATGTACAATCATCACCTTTAATATATTTCCAAATCAATTTCCTCAATCCAGATGAAACCCATTATCCATATTTTTAACAAGGGAAAGAATATATTATCATTTACATTGTATGATTCAGTGAAGCAATATTTATAATATGTGCCAAATGATACCACAGCTCTACAATTGTATGTACTCCATATGTTAACTACCATAAATAAGTCTATCTGGGATTCCAGTGTGGGTGCAGAGGCTCAAACATTTTTGCCAATCTTTCACTGCTTTCCAAGTTGTATTAACAGGGAACTGGATTGGAAGTGGAGCAGCCAAGATTTGAACCAGTGTCCATAAAGGATGTGAGCACTGCAAGTGGTAGGTTAACCCACTGTGCCACAATGCTGGCTCCCAGTTTGTGTATTTTATTTGGAGAATTTATTCCATTCAAATTGTTTTACTAAGAAGTTTTATGTCTTCACATTCTTTCATGGTGCTGTTTCTGTATGTTGTAAAACCTTAAGTATAATTTATAAGGCATGCTGGGTGGTAGCAAATACTTTCAATTATTTATTTAAGGAATACATTAATACATTAGCTTCTCAGGGTCACAGCAAAATCAAGATAATTACTACAACACAATTTTCATCAATTCTTGTGTTAACATGACATTAACACAGAGAACAGATTAGAATGTAATTTTTGCTTGTCTTGAAGGGTCTTTATTTCACCTTCCTCCAATGCATAAAGTATTCTGAACTGGTAATTTTTTTCTTCAGTGACTTGAACGGTATCTCTGCATTCTTTCCTGGAATACAGGGTCTCTTTTGAGAAATTTGTTGACAATTTGATGGGAGTTCCCTTAAAGGTGATCTGGTGTTTCTCCTGTGCACATTTTAGGATATTCTTTTTACGTTTTACTTTTCAAAGCAGACCAAAATGTGTTGGTGAAAATCTTTTCTGATCATACCTTTTTGGTGCTCTATGAGCCTCCTGTATTTAGATGTCCAAATCTTTCTCCAAATTTGGGAACATTTCTATCATTTCACTGAATAGGCTTTCCGAGTCATCTTTTCCTATACTGTCGGGAACACCAAAGTCCATATATTTTGTTGTTTGACACTATCCCATACACCCTGAATACTGTTTAGGTTTTTCTGAAACTTTCTTCTTTTTTTTTCTTTGTCTGATTGGGATATTTCAAAAGTCCTTTCTTCTAGGTTGGATATTCTTTCTTCTGCCTCACGAAATCTGTTGTAAATGGTTTTTTGTTTGATTATTTCCAGTAGTTGTATCTCTTTGCAGAATTTCTCATTCATATCATGTACTGTTTCCTTATTTCATGTAACTGATACTCTGTGTTTTTGAGTTACAATAAAATGATTCTTTTGAGTTCTTCTTCAGGCATTTCACCAATTTCCCCTTCACAGTCCAATATTAATGCATAATCGTGTTCCACTTGGGGAGTCGTATTGCCTTCCTTGTTCACATTCCTTGCTTCTGTGTTGACTTTTGCACACCTGGAGGATCTCTTGTTTCTATATCTTCTGGAAATTTTTTAATCTGATTGCAGGCTTTATTAATGGATATGTTACTCTGTGGCTTGGTGTAGTGCCTGATGCTTACACTTGAGTTCCAGTGGTCTGTACTGGGTGGAACCATGGAGCTCTCACCATAGCTTATGGGTGAGGCAAGAATTTAGAGTGACATGGAAGATGGGCCTGGTAGCACACGTCTGGCTGCCATCCATAGGAGGAGGGAATGTAGAGATGGCTGGTATGCTCAGCATCTCAGCCTTTTCTATGACAGTGTGAATGAACTGATTCACAGGCTGGGATCACCTCCCCGTGCCCGTGCACTTCACCCACCTACGCATGGGCATCCATCAGAGTCATGGCCCACTTTGCTGATTGTTCCCAGACACCTCCATGAGATCTGTCCCCAGCGTGTGGGGTTCTCAGCTCTGTGACCTACGAGAACAACTCCCACAGTCACAGGCTACAAAGGGTCTACTCCCCATCCTGCAAGCTGCTCCGTCAGTGGTGGAACTAACTCTGAATTCAGCTCTATCCCCACCACAGAAAATTGAGTTTGGTGCATTGGTCGGGGAGGCAAGGGAAGCAATGCAGCTCCCTACATGGAGTAAAGTAATCACCTAACTCCTGCCAGCTCCTCAGGCCAGACTCAAAGCGAGTGGGGGACCGTGGAATTCTCCCTCAGGCAGCTGCCAGTGTCAGGGGCCATGGCAGCCTCATCTCAGTTTACTCTGGTAAGAAGATATTTCCCAGCTGGCGGCCGGCTGTGTAGATGCAGGAGTGGCTGGTGTTGAATGTGTCCTCCTCCTCACAGCCCCACTGAGCCTCTGTTCTGTACTGTGCATTCTCCATGGATAGTTCTCTCAATCAGTCCCCTGGGAATGTGGGCCTTCCTTTCTTTTTCTGATCTTTTGGCGGCTGCGATCAGTACAGTTTCTTACTGTTCAGTCATCATGGAGGCTCTGGAATATCTTTTTCTATATCTTCACTTTCAGGTCTTCTTTGTTCTTAAAGGTAAAGTACATTTATTGTAAGTATCAATTAGTTGTGGTTTGTGTGTTTTGCTTTTTCACCCATTCAGTCATTCTAGGACTTTTCATTGAATAATTCACTTACATTTAAGAGAAAATTTGATATATAAAAGTCTTGCTACAATTTTATTACTTGTTTTCTAATTTTATTTTAATTCCTATCTTTCCTTCTCCGTTAGTATTCCTTTGTGATTAAATGAGTTATTCTAGTGATGTTTTTTGATTCCTTGCTTATTATTTTTAGTGTGTCTGCTATAAATATTTACTTTGGGATTACCATGGGGCTTACAAAAAAGCATCTTTTGATTGTAGTAAGCTAGTTGAAAAATTGCAGCCATATAATATTGATCATAAATGAGGAAAAAATTAAAAGTGAAAAACTTAAAAACTCTAAATCTACTTTATTATTACCCACAATTTGAATCTTTTGAAAGGAGAGAAACAGACAGAATATAGAGAGAGCTCTCATCTACTGGTTCAGTCTTTAAATGACTTCGAGAAATGGAGCTGTAACAAGATAAAGCCAGAAGTCATGAACTCAATTTATGTCTCCCAAGTGGGTGGTAGTGACTCAACTACTTGAACCACCATCTACTGCTTCCATAGTTCGTTATTAGCAGTGTTAGGGATCCATTCGCAAAGAAACAAAGCTCATCATTTATCAGAGAAAGAAACTGCACTGTAACAAAGCTTGCAAGAGGAAATGGCCTAACTGCAAACCTTTGTTAACTATGTAACGGCTGCTGCCATGACTATGGGGACTGAAGGGAGGGAACATAGGTGTGGCTGACCCTAAACAAGTGTATGTAAGAAGACCCTCAGATGCTTGTAATTCTGAGTGGTACTGAGCCTCCCTCCCCGGTCCGTAGAGCCTAGTGCCCACAGGGAGAAGCTCCTGGTCTGTAGAGCCTAGTGCCCGCAGGAGCCAGCTGAGTGGCCTTCCCTCCTAGTGCCGGTGTAACAATAAAGAGCGTTTAACCTGATTCTTCTCAGTCTCCTCTGTGAACCCTTCGTCACCATCCTGGCCAGTCGTTGGTGGCAGGAAAGCTGACAAGCCGGAAGATGGAATTAGGATCCAGGGCTGGGACTCCAACTCATGTGTTTGCTAGGAAACATGGGCATCTTATGTCTGCCCCAAATTTTGTATTTTTGATGTTTCCTTTTACATATTTCTATATTACCCATTTACTAGCATATTGATGCAGTTATTATTTTTACTTGTTTTCCTTCATACTAAACATGTGAATGGTTTATGTAGCATGTTTGCAATATTAGAACATTGTGATTCTGTCTGCATATTTCTTTTTTTTTTTTTTTTTGACAGGCAGAGTGGACAGTGAGAGAGAGAGACAGAAAGAAAGGTCTTCCTTTTGCCGTTGGTTCACCCTCCAATGGCCACCATGGCCGGCGCACTGCGGCTGACGCACCACGCTGATCCGATGGCAGGAGCCAGGTACTTCTCCTGGTCTCCCATGAGGTGCAGGGCCCAAGCACTTGGGTCATCTTCCACTGCCTTCCCGGGCCACAGCAGAGAGCTGGCCTGGAAGAGGGGCAACCAGGACAGAATCCAGCGCCCCGACTGGGACTAGAACCCGATGTGCCGGTGCCGCAAGGCAGAGGATTAGCCTAGTGAGCCATGGTGCCAGCCTGCATATTTCCTTTTAAAAGTCACTTTTAAAACATCTTTACATACAAACTTAGGTCTCCCTGTTGAAAGAGAAAATAGGTAATTGCAATGTAACATTAATGGGCTCTATCTTTTTTTCTGTAAAATGTGGATGTGCGCAATAAAATCTTTAGAAAAAAATTTTAAAAATATTCTAATGGTTTTTTCTTATTTTTAGGATGCCTTTCTTCATTTTGAAGAACTTTCTTCAGGATTTCTTGTAGGACAGATCTGGTAGTGGTAAATTCTCTCAGCTTTTATTGCTTTTGGAATGCTTCATCCTCCTTAATTTCTAAAGGACAGCTTTTTGGGGCTGGCGCTGTGGCACAGCAGGTTAAAGCCCTGGCCTGAAGCACTGGCATCCCATATGGGTGCCGGTTCTAGTCCTGGTTGCTCCTCTTCTGAGCCAGCTCTCTGCTATGGCCTGGGATAGCAGTAGAAGATGGCACAAGTCCTTGGGCCCTGCACCTCATGGGAGACTGGGAAGAAGCTCCTGGCTCCTGGCTTTGGATCGGTGCAGTTCTGGCCTTTGCGGCCACCTGGGGAGTGAACCATCGGATGGAAGACCTCTCTCTTTGTCTCTTCCTCTCCTCTCTCTGTAATTCTATCTTTCAAATAAATAAAATAAATCTAAAAAAAAAAAGTTAAAGGATAGCTTTCCAAGGTTCAGTATCCTTGGTTCACAGGGTTTTATTTTTCCCTTCACTGCAGTGCAAATATCTTCCCACTCCTCTCTGACTTGTAAGATTTCTGATTGTGAATTGGGAGATGCTTATGTGACACTTGCTTGTTTTCTATTAAAGCTTTAAGAATTCCATCTGTCTCTAACCTTAAGAGCTTAATTATTTTATGTCTTTTGGTAGAATTGATTTGGTTGAATCTTACTGATGATTTTTGCACATCCTGTATCTAGATATTTGAATTCTTTCTAGGCTTTAGACATTTTGCTATTATCTCTTTGAATAAGTTTCCAACCCTTTGCTACTTCCAAATTCCCCATAAATTTCAATAACCTGAATATTTCCTTTTTAAAATATTGTCCTCTAAGTCTAGGTTTTCTTCCTTTACCTTGATTTTTTTCTCTTTGTGTCTTTTGACTGTGTACTTTCAAACAGTTGTTCTTTGAGCTTACTGGAGAATTCTTCCGTTTGATTTATTGTGGCTGCTTCTTGGCCTTTTGGCTGAGATCAAGTGTAGTATGTTTCTAAATTTTGCTTGTATATTTTCCAACTGAAGGATATCCACTTAGTAGTTTTAAAAGATTATTTGAGAGGGAGGAAGAAGCAGAAAGAGATAGTGGATGTGAAAGAGAGAAAGACTCCATTGGCTCAGATCTCAAATGCCTATAATGCCAGAGAATGGCTCAGGCCACAGCCAAGAGCTGGGAACCTAATACAGGTCTCCCACAAGAGAGGCAAGGGCCCAACTACTTGAAACGTTACCTTCTGCCACTCAGAATCTAGAATGACAGAAAGCCAGAGTCAAGAGCCACAAAGAGTGAACACAGGCACTCCTATAGGGGAATCCAAGTATCTTTAATCAATGTCTTAACTGCCCAGTCAATTATGCCTGTTTGATTTTTAAAATTACTTCAATATCTTTATTGATTGTATTTACTAGGATAATGAGTCATTTATTTATATTTTGTTGAAACTTGTTGAGTTTACTTAAAATCATGATTTTGATTCTCTGTCTCAAAGTTTGGACATATCAATTGCAGTATATTCATTTTCTAGCACCTTATTTTGCCTGTTAGTAGAAGCCATTGTTCCTGGAGATTCTTGATGCTTATTTTATAACATCATCTGAGCATCAAAATATTTTTCCAGTCTTTATAATCTTTCTTAATTCCCATTTTTACAGAAATTCTAAACAGTCTGCTTATTTCCTTTGCTCCTGTGATCACTTTTGCTATTGTAGCATTGGGTAGAGGGTATGTCCAGGTTTGCCTTGAGTTCAGGTATAATGTGTTATAACTGCTTCAGCACTAGAGGGAGCCACAGCCAAAATCCTCAGAGATTAACAGTTCTGTTCTGAATGAACTGCATGTCCCTACAAAGGATACTTTAGCCCATCAAACTTTTGACTGTGCAAAGGTGGCCCCAGATGCCTCCTATGTAGTTGCTAGTTTATGATATTGTACCGCAGAATTCGATTCAGCTCTGAGCCTCACCATGTAGTAGCCAGTCCAGGGTCCTAAGCAATGACTTGGCCCTGCCTCCCTTTTCTTCCCCTAAGTTGTCAGTTGCTACTTATATGCTCTGAGGAAGGGTGGTGGCAGATGTGGTGAGTAGTACCACAGCCACCATGCCACTATTCAGAGTCATCAGAGCCCACACCCATCAAGACCAGTTTGGCACAGGGGCAGGACCAAGGACTGTACTGTTATGGGCTTCCTATTGCTATCGTAAACTCATGGATCTAGATGACTACAACCAACCCCAGGAGATTCTGGCTGGAAGGGAGTCTGACTGACTGGGCCTGACTCTCTGCCTGGCACTGAAATGGATCCAAAGTCTCCAATCATGGGCCTTGGGAAAGAGGATCGGCACAGTGGCAGATATTGATGACTTGGCACTGGTTCTAGATCAAAGTCCTGTGCTTGCTTCCCTTTCCTACTGTCCAGTAGATAGAATCTTGCTCCATGCTATGCATCTAGAGGTCCAGGAAAAGGTCATAGAGGTAGTCACCCCGCCAAAGCTGACCCTAAGGTGCAGTACAACTAAATCTTGTGGCCATAGGGGTCTAAGTAGCCTTGGGGGTACACCACGGGGTCACTTCACATCAGATAGTGGTTAAGGCAAAACACACATCTGTGCTTCTTGGATTCAAGTTTCTGTATTTTGCTGGGGCAAGTCTAGAGGCTCCATCTTTGAGCCCTGCCTTTGAGATTGGGGTCATTAGCTTCTGCCTGGTGCTGGGTTTTCACTTTTGGTGTATCCAGCACTGAAATCATAAGAAAACATCCTGAGCTTTCTCTTCTTTTTCTACCCTCCAGTAGGCAGAGTCTTGCTGGGTACCATGCTGCCTAAGGTTGAGAGAAGGATCATGGAGACAGTCCTTTGGCAACTTGGCAAATATAGGTCCATATGCTCAATCCACTGCTACTATCCTGAGGACAAGGACTGTGTAGCTCTTCCCAAGTCTAAGAGCGGTACTTAATTTCCTCTCTCTCAAGCAGGAGGCATCTCTCACCACACAGTACTGACTGAGGGGAGGGGTGATATAGAAAAATTTTTCCTTCCTGATTTCTTCAATTTGTCTTTTCTTATAACTTTTTTTTTGTGAATTGCTGTTCAAATTGATGTTTCTGTAGAGAAAAATTCAGTGAAGGTTCTTATTCAGCTGTCTTCTTGTTCTTCCCTCTGCTTTCTGGAAAGTATCCTTCAATGCACAAACATCCTAAATTTTTATAAAATTTATTATGCCAATAAATCAGAAGATCTAGAAGGAATAGATAGATTCCTGTACATATACAGTCTACCAAAATTGAATCATGAAGACATAGAAAACTTAAACAGACCAATAACCAAGATGGAGGTTGAATCAACAATAAAGACCTTCCCAACAAAGAAAAGCCCAGGACTGAATGGCTTAATTTCTACGTTCTTTCAGACATTTAAAGAACTAATCCCAATTATTCTCAAGCTATTCGAAACAATTGAAGAGGTGGGGGAAATCCTCCCAAACTCCTTCTACAAAGCCAGCATCACTTTAATTTCTAAGGTGGGGAAAATGTTACACTAATCAGCTCCTGATGGGGATGTAAAGTGGTTCATCCACTGTGGAAGACAGTATGGAGATACCCCAGAAAGTTGAAAATAGATCTACCATATGACCCAGAAATTCCACACCTGGAATTTACCTAAGGGAAATGAAAATGGTATATGAAAGTATTATCTGTAACTTCATATTTGTTCATCTGTATCCCCATATTCAGCTCAATTCAGAATAGCTGAGGTATGGAATCAACTCAGATGTCTATCAATTCATGACTGGGTAATGAAATTATGACATATATACAACATGGAATACTACATAGTGGTAAAAAAATGATATCCTGTCTTTTGCAATAAAATGAATGCAACTGGAAACCACTATACTTAATGAAATAATTCAGTCCCTAAAAGACATATACCATATTGTTTCCCTGACCTGTGATAACTAATAGAGTATTTAAAATGTAATGTATTAGAATGAATTGGTATAAATTGGTATATCATCTTGAGATATTTTGTGAGTCAATAATTGTTTATGGCCCTCGTCTCTACTGTTGAGGAGCAGTGGTTTTTTTGTTTGTTTGTCTTTTTGCTATTTTCCCTCACACTATTTGTTGAAATCTTTACTTACTGTGGGGTTAATCTTATGAGTATAAAGTAAACTAAAAATAGATCTTTTTAAACATTTAAAATGGGAATAAGAGAGAGAAGAGGAAGAAGTGTGGGAGAGTGGGTGGGAGGGAAGGTGGGGTGGGAAGAATCACCATGTTCTTAAATATGTATATATGAAATGCATAAAATTTGTATACACTAAAAAACTTTAAAAAGAAGAAGATTTTTAAACAAGTTCTGCTAATGGGACTGGTGGTGTGCTTTAGCAGGTAAAACCACTGTGATGCCAGCATCCCATATGATGCTAGTTCTAGTCTGGCTGTATCACTTTCCATCCAGCTCCTTGTTAACGGTCTAAGAAAGTAGCAGAAGATGATCGAAGTGTTTGGGCCCTTGCACCCATGTGGGAGACCTGGATGAAGCTCCTGGCTCCTGACACCTGGCTTTGGCCTACCCCAGTCCAGGCTATTGCAACCATTTGGGGAGCGAACCAGCAGATGGAAGGTCTTTCTCTCTCTCCCTATGTAATTCTGCCTTTCAAATAAATAAATAAATATTTTAAAAATGAAAAAAAAAAAGAATCTTCTCAGGACTTCAAATACAAATTTAAAGAGTTCCTTCCGACAGTTTCCTGTCTTCATTGTCTGTCTTGGATCTAGTTCAAGGGCCTGAAGTTGTTCACTTAGAGCAGGCAGAGCTGGCTGACAGTGTTGCACTTCGCAGTCCCCAAAGAGCCCAGTGGAGAGAAGGAAAGGCATGACCTCTACTCAAGGTTCTCTAGGTAAGCACAGTCAACAAGTTCGTATCCAAGAAGCTTCACAGCACGTGGGTGTGCTGGGGAGTAATCTCCACCCTCATTATTGAAGGGAGGGGCTGGTTAACAAAGCTCCACCCAGGGTCTCCACAGTGCAAGGAGGCATTGGTTTCTGCAAAAGCTATTTCCTGGAGTTTGGCTAGTGAGAGCAAAACAGAATCTTTTGCTTTTCTTGGGCTCTTCTTGTATTTGCCACCGATGTTCTAATTGTAGGGTATTCTAGTGGCATGCTTCAATCCCTGAACTTTCCAACTAACCAGTCTTTTTTCCCCCACCCTTCAGTGTTGTTGCATGATTACTCTATGCATTTTGTTGATTTTAGCTGTAATTAGTAAGAGCAACAAGATGGAATGTGTTTATGATGCCATATACAGAATCAGAAAGCTATGTTCTTTTCATGTTTCTGCTTATCTTACTTCTGATTTTATTTCCCATTACATTTCTTGATACCAGCACCTACTTTCTTTTAAGATTTAGGTTAAAGTTTATCTCCAAAATGAAGCCTTCCTGATGAGCTTTGGCTGCCACACATGCTCATTTTTGCACTAATGCTACCTATTTTTAAATGCATTTATTTTATTTTTTGTTTCTAAATCTGTTGTTCCGATTAGACTATGGACTGCTTTAGGAAGTTCAATGTTGTCAGTTCAGTGCATGTTAGAAACATAATAAAAAGCTTTTGAAAACACTTAGAAAAATAAAAGGCTTTTAGATAAATAGAAGGAAGAAAAATGTCATGTATTTATTTATAATCCCTTTAATTCAATGACTGGACCATTTATTTTTTTCCTGTTAGGCTCTTAATAGCTTCACTGTTACTGACAATGTAGAGTGGATGGGCAGAAAGTATCCTTACTCATGTAGAGTTTAATTTCCTGTAGGGGAAATGGATAATAATCCGAAGTAAATTCATGAGTTTTACAATTAATATTGAACATAACTTACAGTGAGAAAAAACATGAAAGTATACTGGGGAACAGGTTTACTTTGATGAACTGCTGTGGAAAATCTTGAGAAGTAGACATTTGCATTGAGTCTGGAATTCTAAGATGGAATAACTGAGAAGATACAGAGGTACAGTTTCAAGTACATGGAATAGTAAGTGCTGAGGATCACATGAGCAGATTTATTAATGTTCATCACATAGCTTCAGCTCTTAAGCATACACTACCTTCTAGAGTAAATTAATACTCCCTAAGTATGTCAATCTCAAGAAGCGACGTATGCTTCTGGGCGGTGTGTGCCTAACCTGGGGTCACTTAGACTGAGGACAAGGACAAGGAAAGGGGCGTGGGGGGGTTCTGTGCTCACCCTCACAGAACCGAACAGCACACAAAACACCTAGGGGCCTTGTTGCCGAAATCCAGGGGGGACCTCGCCGAGTCTGACACGCTGTCTCTTTCTCAGTCATGTTGGCGCACCAGATGTTGCCGTTGATTTCTCAACAATGTTGCAGTGTATTCGTTTCTGAGAGGAGCAGCGTGATGGGGGCAAGAGGCGCGAAGTCACCACACAGACCCCAGAAGTCGGGTGAAAGCAGGCTTGAGGCGAGCAGCCCGCAGACTCGTTTATTTCAGTTGGTACAACATCTTATATAGCCAAGACCAGCCAATCTGGTCAAGGGGCAGTCTATGCCCCAATCAATCACAGCCTGTTGCCAGGCAATTTCCAAAGCCATCCAATCACAGCCTGTTGCCAGGCAGGCTCCATTGCCAGGTGGGTTTCAAAGCCATTCCTGAGTAACTGACGCTCAACTGCCAGTGGCCACCTTGGCATGGCCTTCCCATTCCACCACAGTTTCACTGCTGAAATTCTCCAGACATTTAAAGAACAACTAACTCCAATTCTTCTCAAGTTAGTCAAAACAATTGAAAGTGAGGCAATACTCCCAAATTCTTTCTTTGAAGCCAGCATCAACTTAATTCCTAAACCTGAAAAAGATGCAACAGAGAAATAAAACTACAGACCAATTTCCCTGATGAACATAAATGCAAAAATCATCAACAAAATTCTAGGCAATCAAATCCAAGAACACATCAGAAAGATCACCCAGAGCAAGTGGGATTTATCCTTGGTATGCAGGGATGGTTCAAGATTTGCAAATCAATCAATCTGATACATCACATTAAAAAATGAAGAACAAAAACCATATGATTAGCTTAATAGATGCAGAGAAAGCATTTGATAAAATACAGCACCATTGCAACATGAAAATTCTAAGCAAACTGGGTATAGAAGGAACATTCCTCAACACAATCAAGGCAATTTATGACAAACCCACGGCCAAATTCATATAGAATGGGGAAAAGTTGGAAGCATTTCCCTGAGATCTGGTGCCAGACAAGAATGTTCACCTTGCCATTGCTGTTCAATATAGTCCTGGTAGTTTTAGCAAGAATCATTAGGGAGAAAAAAAAAAACTCAAAGGGATATGAATTGGGAAGGAGGAAATCAAATGATCCCTATTTGCAGATGACATGATTCTATACATAAAGGATCCAAAAGACTCCACCCAGAGACTATTGGAACTCATAGAGAGTTTGGTAAAGTAGCAGGATATAAAATCAATACACAAAAATCATCAGCCTTTGTAAACACAGACAATGTCAAGGCTGAGATTAAGCTTCTAAGATCAATCCCATTCATAAGAACTACAAAAAAAAAATCAAATACCTTTGAATAAATTTAACCAATGATGTCAAAGATCTCTAAGATGAGAATTACAAAACATGAAAGAAAGAATTAGAAGCAGATACAAAAAATGGAAAAATCTTGCATGTTCATGGATTAGAATAATCAGTATCATCAAAAGGTCCATTCTTCCAAAAGCAATGGATTCAATATGATACCAATCAAAATGCCAAAGATATTCTCAGACAGAAAAAATGATGCTGAAATTCTTATGGAAACACAGGAGATCATCGATAGCTAAAACAATCATACACAACAAAGACAAAGGAGGAAGTTTGTAAATGTAAAGTATAATTCTGCATACACTCCTGTGGACTTACTTCTAAGGATGCAGTTTAAAAATTGTCATGGTGCTGTTTAGGACATCTGCCATTCTATGTGTCTGCTGTGTATCTGCTTCCCATGTTGGATTGTTCTCTCCTTTTTAATTATATCAATTAGTATTAGCAGACACTAATCTTGTTTATGTGATCCCTTTGACACTTAATCCCATTATTATGATCAATTATGAACTGAAACTGATCACTTTGACCAGTGAGATGGCATTGGTACATGTCACCTGGATGGGATTGAAATGGAATCCCCTGGCACATTTCTAACTCTACCATTGGGGTAAGTCCGATTAAACATGTGCTGAATTGTACATCTCCTTCCTCTCTTATTCCCACTCTTATATTCAACAGGGATCGCTATTCAGTTAAATTTAAACACCTAAGAATAATTGTGTGTTAATTAACTAACAAACCAATGATATTCAGTAGAACAACAACAACAACAAAAAAAAACTGAAAGGAATAAAATTGTAAGTTGTTCCTTGACAGTCAGGACAAGGGCTGATCAACTCATTGTTTTTCATAGTGTCCATTTCACTTCAACAAGTCAGCCCTTAAGGCATTCGGATCCGGCTGAAAAGCCCATGAGAGTATTACAGGCATGGAAAGCCAAGACACTGTGGCAAATGAAATGATCTGAATGATAGATCTCGGCGAGTGAGATCCCAGTGGAAAGAACGGGCCATCAAAGAAGGAGGTACCTTTCTCTGAAGGGAGGAGAGAACTTCCACTTTGACTATGACCTTGTCTAAATAAGATTGGAGCTGGTGAAACTCAAGAGGCTTCCATAGCCTTGGTAGCTCATGACAAGAGCCTCGGGTGATTACTGATGTCATAAATAAGAGTGTTGATTGTTAAATCAACAACAGGAGTCACTGTGTACTTGCTCCCCATGTAGGATCTTTGTCCTTAATGTGTTGTCCAATGCGAATTAATGGTATAACTAGTACTCAAACAGTACTTTATACTTTGTGTTTCTGTGTGGGTGCAAACTGTTGAAATCTTTACTTAGTATATACTAAATTGATCTTCTTCTGTGTATAAAGAGAATTGAAAATGAATCTTGATGTGAATGGGATGGGAAAGGGAGTGGGAGGTGGGATGGTTGTGGGTGGGAGGGAGGTTATGGAGGGAAAAGCCGCTATAATCCAAAATTTGTACTTTGGAAATTTATATTTATTAAATACAAGTTAAATAAAAGAGTAATCATTCATTAAAAAAAAAAACTTGTCATGGAACCTGAAATTGTTTAAGCTGGGTGGTAAATATGCCATCTGAATGATCAGATTAAGGGTTGTAGTGAACATATAGATAGGATTAAATGTTAAAGTGATAATATCTATATCATCAAGTGTCTGATAATACTAATAGATAGAATTAAAAAGGAGAGAATGTTCCCACATGGGAAGAAGTCCACACTACAGACTCAGAATGACAACCACTTTAAGTAACACTCTAACCTCAGAATCAGTTCTTAAGGCACTCTGATATGGATGAAAATCCCACAAGAGGATTTCAGGCATGGAGACCCAAGAAACTGTGGCAAAAAGTGTCCTACAGGAAGTACCTTGGTGGGTGAGACCCCACTGGAAAGAAGTTGTCACCAAACAGGGATGTACTTTTCTCTGAAGGGAGGAGGAACATCCACTTTGCTTATGACCTTGTCTAAATACTGTCAGAGTTTGTGGATTCAAAAGGCTTCCATAGCCTAGGCAGCTCAGGTTAACAGCCTTGGGTTGTCACTGACATCATACATAATAGTTAATTGTTAAACTGACAACCGGAGCCACTGTGCATTAACTCCCCATGCAGGATCTCTGTCCACAATGAGTTGTATTATGAAAATTAACTGTAAAACTAGTTGTCAGTTTTTTGTGTGTGTGCATGTGTGTGCAAATTGTTGAAATCTTCACTTAGTATAGAGTTGGTCTTTTGTGTAATAAGTTAATTGAAAATGAATCTTAATGGAGAATGGAACTGAGAAGAAGAAAGGGAGGAAGATGAGGTGTGGGAGTGTGGGTGGGAGGGCAGGTATGGTGGGAAGAACAGATTACATTTCTAAAGTTGTACTTATGAAATTTGCATTGCTTAAAAATTACTTAATTAATTACTTAAAGAATGAACTCTACTTGAAGCATATATTTGCAATGTCAGGTAAGGTATAGATACTTTGTTTGGAGCATATAACACTTTCTATGACAAAAAATTTGAAAATATCCATATTTTCCTGATATATTTTCTAATATATCAAATCTTTGTGTATCATTTTACCAATTTTATAAAAGTACTTAATGAAACACTAGAGTATTATTGCTCCAAATTTTCTTTTTATAGCAAAGAAGAGAACAAGAAATATTTCTTGGGTATACGTGGTAAGGTTTATTTTTGATTTTGATAATTGTTGCTAAGCAGCAACTAAAATAACTTCAAATTTCTTTCATCTGATGAAAAGCTTTTTCCATTGTTTATAATCACAAAGACAGTGCAATATGCAGTGACACTCCATTTTACAGTTGGCATTCTTGTAACATTTTTAGTGTGGCAGTGAGGTACAACAGAAATATGGATATTAAAGTTAACAATATTTGTCATTGAATCCTAGATCTTAGAGTCCATTGTCAGTTCAGCTATCATTGTTCACTTTCAGTGTTGGTCACTGTGTGAAAAAAACTGTACACCAAACATGATTCTTTAGGCTTGCTTGAGCCTGAAACATGAGGACAACATCCTGGTGGAGGTAGCCAGGAGCTGTCAGTTCAGAAAAGATGCCTTCTCACTACCACTGAGTTACAAAATATGGCCTCTGCTCCTTGTTTTATTCCTGTTCTCTGTCTCAACCTCAGAAAGAACAGAGAGTAAAGCAAGTGCCTGCATCCAATATGGGCACTGGTTCAAGTCCCGGCTGCTCTACTTCCAATCCATCTCTCTGCTATGGACTGGGGAAGCAGTGGAAGGTGGCCCAAATATTTGGGCCCCTGCACCTGCATGTGAAGACCTGAAGGAAGCGCCTGGCTCCTGACTTTGAATTGGCATAGCTCCAGCTGTTGTGGCCAGTTGGTTAGTGAATCAGCAGATGGAAAACCTCTCTCTCTGCCTCATCTCTGTGTAACTTGACTTTCAAGGAATTGTGGTGCATCAGGTTAAGCTGCCACTTGAAACACCTGCATCTGATACAGTAGTGCTGGCTCTCGTCTTAGATCCTCTACTTCTGATCCAGCTTCCTGATAATATACCCAGGAGGCACAGATGATACGTCAAATACTTGAGTCCCTGGCACCAACATGGAAGGTCCAGATGAAGTTCCTGGGTCCTGGCTTAGGTCTTGCCCAGCCCAGCTGTTGCTGTAATTTGGAGAGTGAAACAGTGGATAGAACATCTCTTTCTCTGTCTCCCTGTCACTCTGTCTTTTCTTTCAACTAAATAAATAAGTAGATAAGTATTCTTTTTTTTTTAATTCTTTTTTTTTTTTGACAGGCAGAGTGGACAGTGAGAGAGAGAAACAGAGAGAAAGGTCTTCCTTTGCTGTTGGTTCACCCTCCAATGGCCACCAGGGCTGGCGCGCTGCGGCTGGCACACCGTGCTGATCCGAAGGCAGGAACCAGGGGCTTCTCCTGGTCTCCCATAGGGTGCAGGGCCCAAGCACTTGGGCCATCCTCCACTGCACTCCCTGGCCACAGCAGAGAGCTGGCCTGAAAGAGGGGCAACCGGGACAGAATCCAGCGCCCCGACCGGGACTAGAACCCGGTGTGCCGGCGCCGCAAGGTGGAGGATTAGCCTATTGAGCCACGGCGCTGGCCCTAGATAAGTATTCTTTAAAAGCAAAGAAATTTTTTACGATTTCAAGCTATAGCTTTGAATTAAAAAAACATTCAGGGACCAGAACTGTGGCGCTAAGTGGGAAAGCACTTGATAGCCCAAGTGCTGGGCTTCCTGCATCCGTGTGGCAGACCCAGAAGAAGTTCATGGCTCCTGGCTTCAGATTGTCCAGCTCTGGCTGTTGCTTTCATTTGGAGAGTGAACCAGCAGATGGAAGACCTCTCTCTCTCTCTCTCTCTCTGTAACTCTACCTCTCAAATAAATAAATAAAATCTTTTAAAAAAATAAAGTTTCATTACTCAAGGTTGTTATGTTTTTATTTCTTTTTTGTTTTATCTATATAAAATGTCTTACTAATATTAAAGAACATATTTCATGTATTTTATAGATACAATTCTGAGAAGATAACTGTTACTCCTCTCTCCCACATTCTTTCCCTCAATCCTCTCTACTTTCTTTCTCTTTCTTTCCTCTTTTTCCTTTAACTTTCACAATAGCATACTTTTATGCTTCTCAGATCTAGAAAAAATTTCCTAAAACTCCTAAGGAAATGCAAGAGACTCCAAATAGCTAAAGCAATCTTAAACAACAAAAACAAAGCCATAGGCATCATAGTGCTAGATTTCAAGACATACTACAGGGCAATTATAGTTAAGACATCCTAGTACTGGTACAAAAATAGGTATGTGGACCAATGGAACACAGTAGAATCCCCAGAAATTAATCCATGCATCTATAACCAACAAATGACCTAAAATCACTCCCTTGTGAAAGAAGTCTCTTCAGCAAATGGAAAATTTGTTCTCCACATGCAGAAATATGAAACAAGACCCTATGTTGCACCTTATACAAAAATCAAGTCAATGAATCAAGGATCTAAATCTACAACCTGATGCCATCAATAGAGGAAAACATTGGGGAAACTCTGCAAGACATTGGCATAGGCAAAGACTTCTTGGTAGTTATGTTTTATGACATGGCTTTGAATACTGAAATTGGAGAACATTGAATCATTACTTCCAGGTGAAAAATAGTATTAGATTCATGTGACTTTCTTATCAAAATATTTTTGTCAAATGATCAATACATTGTCATTTTATTAACATTTCTGTTAATATATATATTAAATTTATAATGTATATTATGTATATATTTGTATATAGTTGATATATTGACATTGAACACAAGGCAAATAGGATTATAATTCATGCCTGAGCAAAACATATCTAACACATGAATTTCCATAAAGTACATCATAATACTTTGCTTGGAACATTAGATGGTACTTCATCAGTATACTTAGGTAATATTTTAAACATCAAAATCAACAAAAAGACCAGAAATGGGAAAATATGACTCTAAACCATGAAAAAGGATGCATTTGTTTACAGGAAGAGAGCATGGCCTTTTTCAAACTCAGCTGGAAATGTGTGGGTTGGGTGACTCAAAATTCTTCCTACTCTGCACGTGTCTGCAAATAATTGTGAATGTGTTCAGAGAATTAACTTGAAGTTAAACATACATGTTAGCAAATAGATGAATTGGTAAACTATGTTTGATTTCTAAATGTATATTCTGGACACAATTGAGAAATGAAGGCAAGTGCTAGCAAATTACTTAAGAAAAGCACATTCTTTGGCAGACATTCTTGACATTAAAGATCATATTTGGAAATAAATACTTAAAAAATTTCAAGTATTAAGAACTTTGAAGATTCTTCAAGAGTCTATATTTACTTCAGGTTCTTCAGTAACTTTGAATGGAAATGTTAAAGGAAACCAAAGAAAAACAAAGAGGGCACACCAAATCAACTCTAGTATGTAAGGAACAGTATTCTTATGACAAAAGTGTCAGAGTAGAAAGTTCTCAATTATTTTTTATTTCTGCTGGGTAATTGTTATCAATATCAATAAAAAAACTTAAGATAGTTATTATCTTTGCCAAATAACAGTAAAATTAGTTGAAAACAAAAAATAAAATGCAACTAGAAAAGAACAAATATAGTGTGCTTTCGATACAATGGTTAAGATGCCACTTGGAATAGCACATCCCATATTGGAGTGCCTGATTTGCATATCAGCCACTTTGCTTTTGATCTAGCTTCCTGCTAATGTGCGCCATGGCAGGCAGCAAGTAGTACAACAGCAGGCAGCTCAGGTACTTGATTCCTTGTCACCCAGTGGAGATTCCAATTGAGTTCTGAGCTCCTGGATTTGTCCTGGCCCAGCCCTGGCCGTTGGGCATATTTGGGGAATGATCCAGCAGATGAAATACCTCTCTGTCTCTGTCTGTCTGTCGTTCTTAGCCTTTCAGATAAAAGTGAAGTCAAATAAATTAAAATTTATTTTAAAAAACGGTCTACAGGAAAAAGTTTACAAACCAATAATATAATCCTAAAGTCATCACTGAATAAAAAGACAAAGGTCATAATTTCTGGAAACAGAAACTAACAAAAAGAAGCTCTGTTTGCTAATGATGAGAGAGCCTGGCATTCAGTGTTAAATGTCATAACCTTTGTTTCTCATTTTCTTTTTTGTGCTGGGTTTTGACTGGTACAGATTGTCATCTGTACGAAATATCAACGCATTTGACTAAAATTAGGAATCTGAAAAATGTTTTCTTTTGAATCTAAAAATAACCAGACATTTAGCCTATTGAAACCAGGGTTTCAGAAAGTTTTACCTACATTAGGATTTTCCATACCATCTCTCTGGATGAAATACTTTAAAATCATTTTTTTAAAAACTTTTATTTAGTAGATATAAATTTCCAAAGTACAGTTTCTGGATTACAATGGCTTTTCCCCCCATAACTTCCCACCCACCCACAACCCTCCCATCTCCCACTGCCTCTCCTATTCCATTCAAGATTCATTTTTGATTATCTTTATATACAGAAGATCAATTTAGTTTATATTAAGTAAAGATTTCATCAGTTTCCTCCCACACAGAACACAAAGTGCAAAATACTGTTTGAGCACTAGTCATATCATTAATTCACATTGAACTACACATTAAGGACAGAGATCCTACATGGGGAGTAAGCGCACAGTGACTCCTGTTGTTGACTTAACAAATTGACACTCTTGTTTAAGGTGTCAACAATCTCCCCAGGCTCTAGTCATGAGTTGCCAAGGCCGTGGAAGCCCCCTGAGCTCACCAACTTTGATCTGGCCTTGTCGACAAGACCATAGTCAAAGTGGAAGTTCTCTCCTCCCTTCAGAGAAAGGTACCTCCTTCTTTGATGGCCTGTTCATTTCACTGGGATCTCACTCACAGAGATCTTTTTACGTCTTTTTTTTTACGTCTTTTTTTTTTTTTTTTTTTTTTTTGCCAGAGTGTCTTGGCTTTCCATGCCTGAACTACTTTCATGGGCTTTTCAGCCAGATCCGAATGCCTCAAGGGCCGATTCCGAGGCCAGAGTGCTGTTTAGGACAACTGCCTTTCTATGAGTCTGCTGTATATCCAGCTTCCCATGTTGGATCATTCTCTCCATTAAAATCATTTTTGATTAGAGTAAAAATAGAAATCTGCACTGAAAGAGAAAGATAAAAAATGAGTTGTAAAAGGGATCAAATCACTTCCTGTTGGACTCTGAGCCACTTGATTTTATCTAAAATGTAAGGAAGAGAATAACACTGATCACTGAGCAATTATAAAGTGCCTGAAATTATTCAAGTCTTTATGATAAAGTTGATGACATTATTCCCTTTTACAAATGAAAAGATGCGTACAGAGGTTAAGTTTCTTGCCATACTTTACAAATATCAAGGGATAGAATTGGGACAGTAAGCCAGGGAGAAATACTCCCCCACTTATGTGCTTGGTGTGAACTCCATGTAATGTAAAGTGCTGTTTGTGTAAGTAGAGGGAAAATAAGTAGGAAACATTTTTCTAGTGTTGAAACAACACATAAAACTTAGGAAACATAATGTTGAAAACTGTGGGTGGTATTGCACTGGAGGTGACTCTGGAGGTATTCTAAGTCCTTTAAGAACAAACAAGGGGATTTAACCTAAATATGGAATTGAACTGAAATTTTATAGGTGAATGTGAACTATCGAGGTGAAGTCTGTGTGTGTGGATGTGTGTGTTATTCCTGATAAAGCAAGTCACTTGTGAAAATGTCCTGAGTGATAAAGGACTGAAAGGAAGTCAATGTGACCACATTTTAATACATGAGTCCCTGCTGTTAGGGGCAGGGGTAGATTCAAAGCAGCAAATTGTATCTTAACTAAAAATACATGTATTTACTCATGCATTGATTTATGTGATTCAGTAAACACTAATAGAGAATGTAAGATTCTCCTTTGTCACCAAACACTATTTTTTAAAGAGTGAATTTTCATAGGATAGTATTTTTAGCTCAACAGAAAAGTTAAGAGGAAGTAACAGAGATTTCCCATATATCTCTTCCACAACTTTGGGAGATTCCCATTTATCTTTCAGTTATTTAATTCTAATTCTAGTTAAATTCCGGTGAAGTATAAAAGAAAACATTGTTTGCTGTCTCTTTCACATTTGTTATGGCATGGCTTGTAGTCCCAAAATGTGCTCCGTATTGGTGTTTATTCCATGTGATCATGGGAAGAATGCATGGTCTGTCATTGCTGCATGATCTAATCTATTGATGCCAATCATTTTCAGTTGGTTGATAGTGTAGTTGTTGTGTTCAGCTATTAATTTTGAATTTTTCTTCCTGCATCTGTCTATTTCTGACAAGGGAATGGTGAAGTCCCCAACAATAATAGTGAGTTAATCTATTTCTCCTCTTGGTTCTATCAATTCTGTCTAGTGTAGTTTGATGCTTTGTTGTTAGCAGCATACAATAAGGCTTTTATGTCTTCTTCAATAAATGACTCCTTCAAGATATAGTACTCCTTTTATTATTAGTAATTTCCTCTTTCTTTTAATACACTTTGTTGAAATTAATGTGTTGACTCTTTTTTTAAGATTGATTTATTTATTTGAAAGGCAAGTTACAGAAAGGAAAGAGAGAGAGAGGAAGAGAGAGAATGTGAAAGGTTTTCCATCCTCTGGTTCATTCCCAAATGGTTGCAACAGCTGGAGTTGCACTGATCCAAAGCCAGGAGCCAGGAGCTTCTTCTGGGTCTCCTACGCAGGTGCAGGGGCCCAAGGACTTGGATCATCTTCTACTGCTTTCCCAGGCCATAGGAGAAAGCTGGATTGGAAGTGGAGCAGCTGGGAATAAAACCAGCACCCATGTGGGATGCCAGCACTACAGGTGGCAGTTTTATCAGCTATGCCATAGTGCCAGCCCCTGTGTATTGACTCCTGTATTCTTTTGATTTGTGTTATCATGAAATATTTCTCTACATCCAGTTTCTTTTAATTTAGTTGTGTCTTAGTAGTTAAAGTGGGTTTCTGGTAGACAGTGTATAGTTGTATGCTTTTATTTACTTATTTTTTAACCAACTCTGACAATCTTTGTCTTTTAATTAATATCTTTAGACCATTGATGTTAAAAGTCATTATAGCTATATTTGCATTAACAACTACTAGATATGTTACTGCTTGCTATTTGTTATCATTGCTCTTTGTTCCTACATTTGTCTTTCATTGTTTTTGGCCTTTTGTGCTTTTTATTGGGGGAGGGGTGGGAGTGGGGAGTATTTATTATGGCTTCTTTAGGCTGTGGGCAGTGGTGAAACTATATTTTCTTCAATTTTCACAAAATACTTAAAATATTTTAAACTCTACTGTCACATACTTATGCTACATAATATTCAAAACAGAGGCAAACACAACTATTCAAAATACTGAAAAATGGTAGGATATTAAGAGTGATTCATTTAATTACTTGATTAAAATAATAATTTATTTCTTATTAAAAAGTTTTGTTCCTTGCAAAGAGTTATCAGTTGTAGGTTGCTCTACACTTCATTGAGCTAATTCTGTACTTAAGTTAAAAAGATACCTGATGACTCAGGGAAGATTCACATCTTCTCTAGAGTGTGATTCTGCTCTTGATCTTTCTTGGTAATATTCTGAATCCTTTTTTTCCACTTGCAACCATTTGGCCTTGGTGTAAGAAATCAATCCTGTAGTAGCCATCAAACTCTGGTGCAATTTCTATAGGATGGAATTTAAGATAGCAATGTACCAAAATAATTAGGTGAAAGAATGATTTTGCCAAGTCTTATTTGCATTTTTCTTTCCTTCATCATTTTCTATTTTTTTTCTTCCTAGGCTGTACCTTAAGGGCCCACATTGTGGCTGGGCATGTTAAGCTGCTTGCAATGCCTGGATCCCACATTAGAGTGCAGGTTCCGGTCCCAGCTACACTGTTTCAATCCAGCTTCCTCCTATTGCAGCCCTGGAGGAATACAGTGAAGGCTCATCAGTGGCCTCTGCCACCCACATGGGAGACTCCAGTTAAGTTCCAGGCTTTTGTCTTTGTCCTCACCCAGCCCTCACTATTGCAAACATTTGGGAAGTGTACCAGTAAATGGGAATCTCTGTCTTTGTCTCTTTATTTGCTGCTGTTAGATGAGAGTAAATTAAAAGTAAAGATTTAAAGTTACCACTATAACCTAGCCTTTATCATGGTCATTTTAAAAGAGATGTAATTGAAAAACCAAGTAGATATTTTAAGTGTTTTGTTTTCTACTATCATCTAAGCTGTACATTTAAAATATTATGTTAACATAAATCACAAGAAAATATAAGCAGAATTAAATTGTTTTGTATTGGCCAATCTCACATTTATTTGTGAATATCCAAATAACAAGTATATATTGTATCTGATGCAATATATAATTGCAAGATATATATATATATATATATATACACACACACATATAATTGGGAGATATGATTGGAAAATTTCCCATTTTGTTAATGGAACATCTTATGACTTCAGCCAAGTAGTTATCTTGGTTATCACTGTCTCTTGTTGTTAATCCACCCATCATTAGAATAAGAAACGATCATACTTAAAGCATGAGATTTACATGAAAGGGCTTTTCAATGAGAGCAGATAATAGTTGATGCATGAGTTCAAGGAGGATTATACAACCATCAATTCAGTCAGCATCAATCAATAAATCAGTGGCTTTTCAACTCTTGCTTGCGTGCACACATGTGTTATCCCACAAATTAGTTCAATTTCCAGGCATTTTTTTTCATCAGCATGTTTACAAGCATGCTTCTACTGGGAGTTTTCTGATGAGATAAAAATAAAAATGCTGAATATGTTTTGTGTGTGATTTTAGGTTGCTTTTCACTGATAGTTTTAAGATGTTGTCTTTATAAATTTATGGTTTCAATTGGGAATGTTGCTCAGGAACTCAAAACAGGAAGCTTGGAAAAAGATTTAAAATCAGGAAAATATGCAGCTAAGTAAAGTTTCAACTGAATCATGTGGCAGGCATTGAAGCTGTGCTGGGAACCTTCCCAAAGTGAGCTATAAGATTGCGCTATGCTACCTTAACTGGCAAACTGGTAGTAAGCAGTAAAAGATAATGTGCAGGTAGAAGACATATTGAAATGTTTATTTGATTGCTTGTTTTCTGTTAGCAAACATATACAAGTACATCTTAATTTTTGTGTCTTGCTTGAGGAAACAGTGATACATAAAACCATGACTGTTTTAAAATTCACACAAATTTGAATAAAATTTACCATATTTAAAAGAAAAAAGAGTAGAAAAACATATGAAAAACTATTAGTAAAATGAATGAGAAAAAGGATAATGTTCACATCTTCTTTTTAAATTATTTTAGTTTAAAATAATCGTGGTCAGTGAAAGTCAAAAAAAATTTATGAAGTTGACAAAGTCAGCCTTGCTCACCCAGTGACGTGAATGTGCTATTCTTCATGTATTCTCTAAACCTGTGTTGTTTTAACTTTCACAGAAAGACCTACAATTCATCTGAAAATGTTTACTGCATTTGGACAGAGGGCCTAAGGACTCATTTTTTCCCGTGGATATCCAATTGAGTTTTGACCATTAAGAATACCATTGTTTACCTTTGTGAACTATAAATGTTTAGAAAAAAACGTTTGTTTAGGAGGCAGATACAGGTACAGAAACAGAGAAAGTTCCCAACTGCTGGTTCACTTCCCAAATATCAACAATGGCCAGCGTTGAGCCAAGGCCTGAGCCAGGAGACAGGAACTCAATGTAGTCTCCAACATGGCTGGTGGGAACTCAATTACTTGAGCCACTACTGCTCCCTCTCAGGGTCTGCTTTGGCAGCAAGCAGGAGTTAAGAGCTGGAGTTGGGAATCAAAACTAGGCATTCTGACATGGGGTGAACATCTACCTGTTAGGTTAAACACCTGCTCCCCATATTTTGATTGCATCCGTGCCAGAGATGGCTTGAAATTAGTTATGATTCTCTCATAAATGAGTTGGGAAGTGATTTCTCTCTTGATAACATGCAATTACATTATAAGAGAAAGACTGGTATATTTTGTCCTTAAAAGTTCTGAGAAATTAATTAGTGAACAATTCTAGGACTGGAGTTTTTCATGGGAAGATATTTAATCAATTTATTTGTTATAGAACTATAATGACTTGTTTCATCTTTAATTTTTATTTATTTACTTATTTATTTATTTTTTAACAGAGTTAGACAGAGAGAGAGAGAGACAGAGAGAAAGGTCTTCCTTTTCCATTGGTTCTCCCCTCAATTGGCCGCAATGGCTGGCGCGCTGCAGCCGGCATGCTGCGCCGATCCGAAGCCAGGAGCCAGGTGCTTCCTCCTGGTCTCCCATGTGGGTGTAGGGCACAAGCACCTGGGCCATCCTCCACTGACTTCCCGGGCCACAGCAGAGAGCTGGACTGGAAGAGGAGCAACCAGGACAGAATCCGGCGCCCCAACCGGGATTAGAACCTGGGGTGCCGGAGCCGCAGGCAGAGGATTAGCCAAGTGAGCCACAGCACCAGCTCTTCTTTAATTTTGAAACGGAACCCCTATAACATGAAAGCAGGACCCAGTCTCTTGTCTGTGTACCTTATCCCAAGATGTATCTTGCCTGTCCTTTATAAAAATGAATTTAATGAGGGAGTGATACAGGTGGCCTTATGAGGTCCTAATCACTGTACTGTAGGAGTCCTTTGCGTCTCTCATAGGTAAGAACCTTGCTGACCAGTTTTGCCCTGGGTGGTCTGTGTAGGAGAATTCCAGGTCCAGGCAGACTATACCTGCTACCTTCACTTAAGCCTCAGACCAACTGGAGCCCACCTGGCCATCATAAATTCCCTAGAGAGCATGGCATCACTGACCAGACAAAGAAAGGTCATGAGCACCACTGACCAACCAAGACCTTGAATGCAAGCTGATCACACACCTCTCAGCCCCAATTTCAATCAACCTTTACCCTTAACTCTGTACTTTGCAGTAAGTACCTGCTTTCTTCTACCACCCCAACATCAGTGATTAGCTTTCTTAGTGTCAAGCTAGCTGACCCAGTTTGGGGGTTCTACAGTGACACCTGAAACTGGATTGGGGTATTATTCAGTAATAATTTTATCAATCATAATTTTTCCTGCAGAGTGTCCATTCCATCAGTATATAAAAAGTTTTTATAAAAATGTGTGTGACAACAGTAAGAAATTAAAGTACCAAGATCCTAGAAAGAAGGGGAGTACAGAAGTGAGCGCTGCATTTTTTCTTAAGGCCTTTGGTGATTCATAGACAGAAACCTAAAGTTTGAGATGTTGAGAACTTTACGTGTTTAATAGGAAATTAGGAACCAAGTTCAAGTTCATCATTTCCCAAAGGGAAGATCCTTGTGAATTTTACTTGAAAACTAAAGTACCATTGTTGGAGCCATGGCTCACTTGGCTAATCCTCTGCCTGCGCCTCCGGCACCCTGGGTTCTACTCCCAGTTGGGGCACCGGATTCTGTCCCCAGCTCTCTGCTGTGGCCCGGGAAGGCAGTGGAGGATGGCCCAAGTGCTTGGGCCCTGCACCCCATGGGAGACCAGGAAGAAGCACCTGGCTCCTGGCTTTGGATTGGCACAGCAAGCCTGTCGTAGCGGCCACTTGGGGGGTGAACCAATGGAAAAAGGAAGACCTTTCTCTCTGTCTCTCTCTCTCTCTGTCTAACTCTGCCTTTCAAAACAAAACAAAACAAAACAAAAACAAACAAAAAAACCTAAAGTACCACAACCTGAGAGCAATAGCAAAGTGAAAATAGCCAAGTTTTTACACATTAAAGTTTATATTATAATCAGTTTAATGCGGCATTGTAATAAGATTACCATTCTTACTGTATCTGTCTTCTAACATCAAAATAAATGACATTATATGAAGGTTTAAGTAATTTATGTAATTTTCATGACACAAAATTTCTGATAGGATATTTAGGTTGACAGAAACAATGCTACTTTGCCAGAAACACAGATAGTGTTTTAATTTAAAAACACAATATGTCTTTTACAACAAAATGGATGTACCTGGATCATTATGCTTACTGAATTAAGCCAAATGCAAAAAGACAAATATTCCATGTTTTCTATGATTTGTGGTAGCTACTATATAGAGTATAAATATGTGATGTACATGAGTGAAACTGACATATTGAGATATGATTATTGCTTATAGTCCCTATCTATATTTCTGTGGAACAGTGGCCTTTCTATTTTTCACTAACTGAATCCTAATTTAGTAAAGGATTAAGCTTGTAATTAGAAGGTAAATTAAAAACATGTCATCACAAAAATTAAAAGGGAAAAAAAGAAAGGATGGGAGAGGAAGTATCATTATATTCTTAGAATTGTATCTATGAACTACATGAATCTTTGCTCTGTATATCAATATAAAAAGTACAAAAAAATCAAAGGAGCCTGACTGCTAATAGTCAACATTTACTTTAATGTGTTATTAATATGAATTTTAGTATTTTCCTCATATTTTGTTTTTTTTTTATTTTTATATTTTAATTTTTAAAATAAAGTTCAATTTCATTTTAAAAAATTAAGAAATACAATATCTATATTGAATGTCCTTATCTACCTACGCAATGCATTATCTTTACATGACATTTTTTTCTATCTTAAAGACAAAAAGTAAAAACCTTATACCAGTCATTGATGATACAAGCTATATACAAAAGAATGAGACTAAAATTTCTGGAATAACATTAAACAGCACTAGGAAGTTTTTGTAACAGCAAAATAGATCAGAAATGGTTCATTAGTGTTCCATTTACTATGGTTGCATAACAAATTACCATAAGTGTCCTAGAAAAAGCCATTTACTAGGCTTGTAGAGTCTGTGGGTTAGGAATTTGGAAACAGCTTAGTGAAAATTGTTTGTTTCTCTGCCAAGATGTCTGGGTCCTAAGCTGGAACAACAAGGCAGCTGGGGACTAGAGTCGTTTTGAAGCATCTTTATTCATGTGATTTTTGGCTGATTTAGACTATTAACTGGGATCTAAGTTGAGACTGTGGCCAGAGCATGTGGTGTCTTCTTGTAGGCTTTATTTCTACAGGTGACCAAATAATAACAGATACACTGATGTTTGTGCTCTGAGAAACTCTTTAAGAAATGAGTTGGAAAAAAGGAATGATGAACCCACCAGTAACTATGTCTGTAACCTAAATAGCACAGAATACAAAAGCCCATAGTAATTATAGTAATTATACTGAAAATTGAAAGTAGAGACAATGTGAAATTAAGAAATTAGATAGCAATAAATTGATAGATAGCTAGTGATAAGAATTAAAATATATTCAATTACTCGCGAGGGAAGACAAAATTATACTGATTGTCTCTAGACTAAAGATATTTAAAAGGTAAAGAAAAAGAACAGAATACAGCAAGTATGATATTGAATAGCAAAAATGCAAAATGTAAGCATTTCTAATAAATCTATAGGATTTTTAAAAAAAATTTCTTTAATTATTTGAAAGTTGGAGTTACAGAGGAGGGAGAGATAGAAATAGAGAGAGAGAGAGAGAGAGAGGTCTTCCACATGCTGGTTCACTCCATAATTTGCCACAATGGCTGGGACTGGGCCAGGCCAAAGCCAGGAGCCAGGAGCTTCTTCCAGGTCGCCCATGTGGGCTCAAGGGCCCAAGGACTTGGGCCGTCTTCTACTGCTTTCTCAGATGCATTAGCAGGGAGCTAGTTCAGAGGTGGAGCAGCTGGGACTCAAATTGGCACCCATATGGAATGCCAGTGCTACAAACAGCAGCTTAATTCCTAAAGCCACAGTCCTGACCCCTGCAGTAATGATTTTTACAAGGTAAAACACAGCCAAAATAAATCACAAAATAAAATCAATAAGTGATATTATCTAAACATTAATGATAATGAGAAAGACCATAGAAAATAGAATTTATTTGGGGGGAAGCATTTGGTAGTGTTTAAAACACTGCTTGGGTGGCTGGCGCTGTGGCGTAGTGAGTACAACCACAGCCTGCAGTGCTGGCTCGAGACCCGACTGCTTCACTTCTGATCCAGCTCTCTGCCACGTTCTGGGAAAGCAGTGGAAGATGGCCCAAGTCCTTGGGCCCCTGCACCTGCATGGGAGACCTGGAAGAAACTCCTGGCTCCTGGCTTTAGATCAGCGCAATTTCAGCCATTGCAGACACCTGGGGAGTGAACCTGGGGACGGAAAACCTCTCTCTCTCCCTGCCTCTGTCTTTCAAATAAATAAATAAATCTTTTTTAAAAAATAAATCTTTAAAAAAAAAAAAACTGCTTGGGATGCTCACATACTATAGCAGAGTGCCTGGGTTTGAGTCCTGCCTTCACTTCCAATTCCAGTTTCCTGCCAATGCATATCCTGAGAGGCAACAGGTGAGGTCACCCATATGGAAGACCTAGATTGGGTTCCGTGTCCTTGCGTCTGTATCCAAGTTCCAGCTTTTTATTAAGATACAACACATACTGTAATAAGAGCTCAATGTACTCCCGTATGACCTCATCTTAACTAATTACATCTGCAATTACCCTAGTTTCAAATTAAATTATGTTCTGAGGTCCTGATGATTAAGACTTTAACATAGAGCTTTTGGAGGGAGGCACAATTTGACCATTTCCCATTGGGCGGGAAATGGAGAATCTGTGGACACTTAAGTGAGTTCTATTCTTGTTACACACATCCTCTCTAACATAATAGTATAGAAGTATACTTGTAAATATCACCCTAATGATTCCCCAGTCAAAGGAGGTTTATGAATACTCACCAGTATGGTTCTATATTATTTGAGTTTTGAACAATGAGCACAATGTTCTATATTGCTTTTTGAACTTAAATTTTAATAGATTATAAAGCAGATATTTTTCCAAGGATGAACACTTAAGAAAAGTCCTCCAAAATACTTAAGATCACTGAATATCTACACAGAAAATAAAGTTGAGTACTAAAAAAATGGTCACTGTTTGTAGGGATTTTTCACTGTCTGCAACTTAATATCCTGAACAATAATATAAAAGGCAACATTTTCATCTTTGGACAAAAATGCTCCATGATATTAAAGAGAATCTCTCAATACAGCATATAAGGCAAGTGATTTGACCACCTAGCAGGAAGATTTTCTAGAGTTTTTATTGAAATTACTTTGTATTAGAAGTCCATTTTTTTTTTTTAAAAAGGAAGTTCTGGCAATGGACATTTGGCATAGTAGGTAAGATGCAGGAATCTTATTTCAGAGTGCCTGGGTTCAAGACTTGGTCCCATTCTGAGTCCCAGCTTCCTATTGAAACACACCCTGGAAGGCAGCACATGGTGGCTGAGTAGTTGGGCCCCTGCCCCTCACTTTGAAGCCTCAGACTGGGTCCCTAGCTTCTGATTTTGGCCTGGTACAGTTCTGTCTGTTGCAAACATTGGGAAGTGAACCAGGGCATGGGAGATCTGTCACTCTCTTCATCTCTCTGTGCTTCAAATTTAACTAATTAATCAATTTTAAAAAGTTTTATCAAGTACTATCCTTTTTTGTGACATCTATTTATCTGGCAATTTTTTTTTGAAGGGGTCATATTTAGAGTTCCAACTGAGAAGTCAGACTGGAGAGTGTTTTCATTTTGATGTGTTTATTTGCATGACTTTAAACAGTTTTCCTTGAAATAAAAACTACAAATTTAAATTTTCTTATCTAAAATATTGTGGAATTAATAATTCCTACTCAAAACTAATAAGAGAAGAGAAATAATTAAAATTAGAGAAGAAATCAACAAAATTGAATCAAAAAATTATGAAAAATCAGCCAAACGAAGAGCTGGTTTTTTGAAAAAATAAACAAAATTGACACAGCATTGGCACAACTAACTAAAAAAAGCAGAGAAAATACCCCTGCTGGGTCAGAAGTGGAGCAGCTGGGACTCGAGCTGGCCCCTACATGCAATGCCCTGGCTGCTGGTCCTTCCTGCCACACCACAGTGCCAGCCCTTCAGTATATGTTTAAAATGTATTAGATACCAGAACTAAGTACTAGCAGCTTACTATGGTTTATTTTCCTTGGCTAGGTTTTGTTTTCCCTGATATGTCTACTGTCTATTTTCTTCAGTAATGTGTTTCTCTTTATTGTTACCTTAACCAGTCATAATAGCAATACATGCACTTAATACATATTTAAAACGAACAATGAGAATTCAATTAAAGGTAACTATCCCATCTCTATGTTTACCAGTTAATCTGTTTAATTCCAATTTATAGGAATCTGTATTTCCAATTTCTTAAGTAATTCCAGGAGATATTAAAAGTATTCCTAATAATATATGGATATTTATAATTTAAACAATTATGCACTTCACATAGTTATTAAGTTAAATTTGTAGATTTTTTTGATAATGAACTCAATTGTATTTATTAATCCAAACAGAACTGCCCTTGGCTTTTTTTAAGTTTATTTTATATTTTTGAATGGCAGAGTTACAGAGAGAAAGGGAGAAAGACAGAGAGAGAGAGAGAGAGAGAGCGAGCTTTGATCTACTGGTTCACTCCCCAAATGGCTGCAGTGGCTTGGTTGGGCCACACAAAAGCCAGGAGCCAGGAGCTTCTTCTGGGTCTCCCGTATTGGTACAGCAATCCAAGCACTTGGGCCATCTTCCTGTTTTCCCAGGTGCATTAGCAGGAAGCTGGATCAGAAGTGGAACAGCCAGGATTTGAACCGGCGCCTATTTGGGAGACTGCATTTCAAGTGGTGATTTAACCTACCTTGCCACAGTGCCAGAACCTGCCTTCTGTTTTTTAACTTCCGAATAGCTTTCCATTGTCTTGACCTATCCACAGTTACTAAAAATAAACCTACATTATATGAATGTTTGGGTTATTTCAAATTTGGGAATATTACAAATAACACAGAAGTATCTATATACATAAATCTCAGCAAAATTATTAAAATACAATTTTGGAATAAATTCCTAAACACAGAAGTTCTGGATAGAATGATGTGTATTTTTGATAGATAAATAGATAGATGTTGCCAAACTGTACTCTGATGTCTTTGATAATATCTTTTTTTAAAAGAAAAAATGTTTTCTTTGGGGTCCAAAGAACTAAGTAATCATATACTGTGTAAGAGAATATCAGTATCCATCAAGGACAAAAATCAGGACTACCTTATACTTTCAAAATGTCTCTATAATTATAATCAGAATAGATTAATTCCTGAATCATATGTTGAGAGAACTGGGGAGAAGAATCCAGAAAATTCTTGTTTTATTTTGGTTCTAGTTGGGGGATTTTCTGGTTGGGCCATTTAAAAGTCAAACCAAATTAAATTTTGTAGGCAATGCAAGTCTGATTTAGTCTAAAAGAGTCAAATTTACATAGAATCGGGAGGGAAAGGGGTTTGTGGCTAGACATTTTCCATAGTTGTTGGCTTCCATTTAGTGAAGACTTGCAAGATATACAGAACATGATCACAGACTGACTCACAGCGATTTGAACTTTTAGTCTGGAAGAATAGTTTTATTTTCTGAATGTTTTACAGTGAAAATGAGGGAGTGGAAGACACACTCTAACATGGGTTTGGAATTTTGGTATTTCCAAATTTTATGCCTCATCTGCTTTCATTATCTAACTTTCTAGAAAAGCAAATGCTCATATATTTCCTTGATCTTTTCCTGACACCTCAAAGATCTCAGACCATGTTTACAAGTTCATTGGAGGGCAAACACTTTCGATGAATATTGAACTTCATGAATTAAATAAGTATCATAAATTCTGCTTGCTTATTATACAACACAAACATTAAATGCTGCTTTTAATAGGAAGAATTTCTAAAGTAAAATATTACAGGATTATAAGCCACAATAAACTTCTATCTCTTAAGCAATATCTTCTTTTTTTAAAAGATTTATTTATTTATTTGAAAGTCAGCATTACAGAGAGGCAGAGGCAGAGAGAGAATCTTTCACTTCTGGTTCACTCCCCAAACGGCTGCAGCAGTCCGAGCTAGGCCAATCCTAAGCCAGAAGCCAGGAGCCTCTTCTGGGTCTCCCATGCGGGTTCAGGGGTCCAAGCACTTGGGCCATTCTCCACTGCTTTCCCAGGCCACAGCAGAGAGCTAGATGGGAAGTGGAGCAGCTGGGACTCGGACAGGCACCCATATGGATGCTGGCACTGCAGATGTCAGCAGCCTTACTTGCCATGCCACAGCGCTGGCCCCAACAGTATCTAAGAAGATATTGTTATTGTAATCTACTTAAGAAAGTAGATTAAATTTTTTCTTTTATATTTTCTCAAGACTCTGGTCCAACCATTTTATTTTCATCACTTTCCAATATTCAATAGAGCCCCAAATTCTACAGAATCCTAACAATTTAATTTTATATCTTCATAAAACAATGAATTCCCAGGTTTATATAAGAGAGTTAATAAGTCTAAATTTCAGAAAGGCAACATCAACTCCCCAGGAAAAAAACTCATAAGGACTAACCAATTATTACTCCTTATGCCACAAAGTAGCCAAAATTGCTAATTGGAAAGCATTATACAGATATCCATGCAGGCACCTGTGCACGCATACAAATACACATACACATGTACACACACTTTTTTGAATAAAAATCATTTTGTTTTGCTTTATCTCAAACAACTGATTTATTGAACATTATACATAGTTAAGTCTCTTATGACCATCTTTAATTATCATTGCAATTCTTATCTTACTCTCAATTTTTCAAAGTTTTACTGCCTAAACATATGTAACTATGGCATTGTAATATGTTCAAGGGTACTTCAAAAAGTTTATGGAAAATGGAATTAAAAGTAATGTGTATTTTGGTGCCAAAACTTTTGGAGCTCATGTACAGTTTTTCATAATAGATCTTTTCTAGGAACTTTTTGAAGACCCTCTCTTACTATACATTTTTTAGAATTATTGAGGTTTAACTTTCATAAATTAAATCCATTAATTTGCAGTGTGAGTTTGGACAAATGTACATTGCTGTGTAATCATTTATGGAATGGTAGATGTAGAAGTTTCTATCATCACATATAAAGACCTTTTCTGTCCTTTATGGTGTCAATACACTCTACCACTTCCTGTGCTTTGCCAATGACTGCTTTTCAGTCTGTCTCTGTAGTTCTGTTTACTGTAGAATTTTGTGCCTATTGAATTATACATTAAATAGATTTTTGTGTCCAGCTACCTTCTTTTAGCATAATGATACTTAAATTAATCCCTGCTGTTGTTTATATTGGCATTTTATTGCCTTTTATTACTGAGTAGTAGTATGTTATACAGATGTACTATGATTTGCTTATCCATTCATCAGATGGTGTTCATGTGGAATCTGTTCAATTTGTGGCTATCACGAATAAAAGCTCCTGAGAGAATTTATGTACAATCTGGTTGGACACGTGCTTTCAATTCTCATGGGAAAATGTCTGGAAAGAAAATGTCTGGATAGCATAACTTTGCTTAGTTGTATAAGAGACTGCTGAGTTGTTGTCCAAAGTGACAGTATCATTTGTTATTCTATCAGCAGAGTTCTATTTGTTCCACCCCACATCCTTGATAATATGGTGTAATAATAATGGTGTAGTCAACTTTTGAAATTTAAATGTTAATGTAGACATTCAACTGAGGAGTATATTTGCATCTCCTTGTGTGCTAAAGATGCATTTTCCCTAATGATTCATGATGTTTATCTTTTGTGTTTATTGATTATGTGAGTATCTTCAAAATCAGGTGTCTGTGCATCTACTTTACTCATATCTTATCTGGTTGCTTGTCTTCTTGAGTTGGAAGAGTTCTTTATAAATTCTGGAGATAGCATTCATTTTGGCAAATGTGTTGCCAGTATTTTCTCTAGTTTTGTAGCTTCCCTTTTCATTGTCAAAACAGTGACTTGAAGCATCAATTTTTTCAATTTTCTGAAGTTCATTTTATCATTTTTTCTTTTATGTGTATGCTCTAGTTAAGAAATCTTGACTTACCCCAAGCTCAAGTGTTGTTCAATGATTTCTTCTAGCAAATATTTTTATGTTCTTCTTTTGTTCTTTATTTTGAGTTAATTTTTCTGTATGATATGATGTGGAGGCTAAGTTAATTTTTTTGGCATGTGAATATTGCACCAGCATTATTTATTAGAAAGACTGTCTTTTCCCCAATTGAATGGTATTTTTACCTTCATTGAAAATAAATTGACCATATATGTGCAGAAAATTTCTGGACTTCCAATTATTTCCCATGATTGACAGCTAATTCTATACCAATACCATATGGTCTTGCTTATTATGGCTCTATTACAGGTCTTGAAAAGGTAGGTAATGTAAATATTTCAATCTTGTCTTGCTTTTGTCAAAATTCTTTTGGCTACTCTAGGCCCTCTGCATTTCTATACAGTATTAGAATCAATTTACGAATTTTAACAAAAACATTGAAATTTTTATTAGGACCTAATTTGAGTCTAAATCTTTGTAAATATAATTGTTAAAGATAAATGAGCCACAAACTGCGGCAGGTTCTAAAACAGTAAAATATATTTGTATACATGAAGTAAATATTTCACACAACTTTTATAGTCAGAATCATACCTTGGGATATAATGTTGCTGTTTGAAAGTGGGGCATCTTTATAAATAATGAATAACAAGCTGTATAATTTCTGCTCACAGCATTAGGAAAAAACCCCACATGTTTATATATGGACACATATATTTATGTCTATCTTTCAACAAACTCTAAATGTTCTTAGAATTGTACCTATTAGCTACATTGAATATTTTCTCTTTTTATTAATATCATATTAACATAAAAATCAAATAATGGAAATTTTGGACATCAATTATCTAATAATGGAATAAAATCTGTTTAGTGTGGGAGAAAGTGAGAGTGTTTTAAATCTGCATTTTAAAAATTTCAATTTCAAGACAAAGTTTGTTTCCTCCCGCCTCCCCAACCCCTCCAATAAACTAGAGGATAATAGGTATGCATTTGGGGTTTCCTTGTAGCCATACAATACATCCAACTGGATCTGGGTTAATTTCTATACCCCTTGGGCTGAACATCATCTCATTTCTCAAGTTCTCTTGAGTTCAGAGTCCATGCAAATACCAGCTCTGTAAACAGGAGGCTCAGCCACAATGGCATACACAGACTCATCTATAGAGAGCATCAGTACTTAGTAAAACTCCATAACTTTAGCTTTCAAAAACCCAACTCCCCAATTTTGTAAACTTTCATAATGTTTTACCAAAGTTATTTAACTAAGAAAAGAGACAGAGAAGAGAGTTTTCTATTATATTTTCAGATTTCAAAGAACAATTTTAGACTGCCACACTAGGAACTGCCATGGGTACACTGCTGAGGGAATTCATTGCTTTTGAGAAGAAACTCAGTTTTATTTTGCAATGACTTTTATTGTTGGATCTGTTTTCCAAGTTACCCTGTACAACAGTAATTTTCAGTGAATTTGAATGTTTCTTAAGACTTTCTTAAGGCTTCCTTTCTTCTTTTGGAGTAAGGTTGCTGAATGATTGCAGCATTCTACAGTCTCAGTGGCTGTATTATTTATATTTGGAACTGACCAAGCCTGATTCATATTACACTTTCAATAAATGTGAAGTGAATTGAATTCCAATAGGAAATAGAAACAAACATTGCCATGGAAGGA
The DNA here is from genome assembly GCF_051225735.1 of Oryctolagus cuniculus. Taxonomy (NCBI): domain Eukaryota; kingdom Metazoa; phylum Chordata; class Mammalia; order Lagomorpha; family Leporidae; genus Oryctolagus; species Oryctolagus cuniculus. The sequence continues at coordinate 97,940,774 of NC_142871.1, read as the reverse complement.
TTTAGTCCTGTATGACTTGAATGAATATTTTTTCTATCACTTTAGACCTTTGGTTTTTTAATCTACTAATGAGTATGAGAAGTTTGAAGCTGTTTATAAGATTCCTTTCATTTCCAAATTGCAAAAATAACTTGTAAGCTATAAAATTTATTTTAAAATACATAGATTTATTTACATAAAGTATAAACATATTCAAGTGCATCATAAATTTTGATTCTTAGTTTTTTTAAATGCATGTAAATATAGTAGATGATTTCACATTTGTTTCTTTTCCCTATGTGCTACAATAATTGGTAGTTTAGAATGTGGATTCTAATAGAATTCTATTTACATAGTCAATTCATTCATTTTGCTATATTTTATAACTGTTCAACTGTGTTGAGGTCACATATATGAAGCCATATATAAAACCTTTTTGAAGAAAAATTAAAGTAAAATATAATTATGGAAAATTCAGTGACATTGGAAAAAGTAGTTATTAAAATGAAAAGATAAAATACTTGTTCCTCTCATTAAGGCACAACTTAATGATTATGTTTATATTAATTTGCCTAAACAATTAGAGTATTTTAATAAATCATTTTTTAACTTTTATTTAATGAATATAAATTTCCAAGGTACAGCTTATGGGTTACAATGGCTTCCCCCCCCATAACTTCCCTCCCACCCGCAACGCTCCCCTTTCCCTCTCCCTCCCCCCTTCCATTCACATTAAGATTCATTTTCAATTCTCTTTATATACAGAAGATCAGTTTAGCATATATTAAGTAAAGATTTTAACAATTTGCACCCACATAGAAACAGAAAGTGAAAAATACTGTTTGAGTACTAGTTATACCATGAAATCACAATTTACAGCACATTAAGGACAGAGATCCTACATGAGGAGTAAGTGCACAGTGACTCCTGTTGTTGACTTAACAAATTGACACTCTTGTTTATGGCCTCAGTAATCACCCTAGGCTCTTGTCATGAGTTGCCAAGGCTATGGAAGCCTTTTGAGTTCGCCGACTTCAATTTATTCTGACAGGGTCATAGTCAAAGTGGAAGTTCTCTCCTCCCTTCAGAGAAAGGTACCTCCTTCTTTGATGACTCGTTCTTTCCACTGGGATCTCACTCGCAGAGATCTTTCATTTAGTTTTTTTTTTTTTCCAGAGTGTTTTGTTTTGGCTTTCCATGCCTGAAATACTCTCATTGGCTTTCCAGCCAGATCCGCATGCCTTAAGGGCTGATTCTGAGGCCAGAGTGCTGTTTAGGACAACTGCCATTCTATGGGTCTGCTGTGTATCTCACTTCCCATGTTGGATCATTCTCTCCCTTTTTTATTCTGTCAACTAGTATTTGCAGACACTAGTCTTGTTTATGTGCTCCCTTTGGCTCTTAGTCCTATCATTATGATCAATTGTGAACAGAAATTGATCACTTGGACTAGTGAGACGGCATTGGTACATGCCACCTTGATGGGATTGAATTGGAGTCCACTGGTATGTTTCTAACTCTACTGTTTGGGGCAAGTCAGCTTGAGCATGTCCCGAATTGCACATCTCTTCCCTCTCTTATTCCCACTCTTACATTTAACAGCGATCACTTTTCAGTTAAGTTTCAACACTTGAGAATAACTGTGTATTGATTACAGTATTCAACCAAAAGTATTAAGCAGAACAAACAAACAAAATACTAAGAGGGATAACATATTAAGTTGTTCATCAACAGTCAGGGCAAGGGCTGATCAAGTCACCGTTTCTTATAGTGTTCATTTCACTTTAACAGGTATCCTTTTTGGTGCTCAGTTAGTTGTCACTGATCAGGGAGAACATATAGTATTTGTCCTTTTGGGACTGGCTTACTTCACTCAGCATAGTGCTTTCCGAATTCCTAACAGGGATCACTTTTAAGTTAAAATTTAAACACCTAAGAATAATTGTGTGTTAATTACAGAGTTCAACCAATAGTACTAGAACAAAAAAAAAATACTACAATGGATAAAGTATTACATTGTACATCAACAGTCAGGACAAGAGCTGATCAAGTCACTGTTTCTCATAGTGTCCATTTCACTTCATCAGGTTCCCCCTTTGGTGCTCAGTTAGTTGTCGCCGATCAGGGAGAACATATGATATTTGTCCCTTTGGGACTGGCTTAATTCACTCAGCATGGTGTTTTCCAAATTCCTCCATGTTGCTGCAAATGACCGGGTTTCATTGTTTTTGACTGCTGTATAGTATTCTATAGAGTACATGTCCCATAATTTCTTTGTCCAGTCTACTGTTGATGGGCATTTGGGTTGGTTCCAGGTCTTAGCTATTGTGAATTGAGCTGCAATAAACATTAGGGTGCAGCTTGTTTGTTTGCCAATTTCATTTCCTTTGGGTAAATTCCAAGGAGTGGGATGGCTGGGTTGTATGGTAGGGTTATCTTCAGGTTTCTGAGGAATCTCCAGACTGACTTCCATAGTGGCTTAACCAGTTTGCATTCCCACCAACAGTGGGTTAGTGTCCCTTTTTCCCCACATCCTCGCCAGCATCTCTTGTTGGTAGATTTCTGTATGTGAGCCATTCTGACTGGGGCGAGGTGAAACCTCATTGTGGTTTTGATTTGCATTTTCCTGATTGCTAGTGATCCTGAACATTTTTTCATGTGTCTGTTGGCCATTTGGATTTCCTCTTTTTTAAAATGTCTATTGAGGTCCTTGGCCCATCTCTTAAGTGGGTTGTTTGTTTTGATGTTGGGGAGTTTCTTGATCTCTTTGTAGATTCTGGTTATTAACCCTTTATCTGTTGCATAGTTTGCAAATATTTTTTCCCCTTTTGTCGGTTGCCTCTTCACTCTCCTGACTGTTTCTTTTGAAGTACAGAAACTTCTCAATTTGATGCAATCCCAAATCTTAATTTTGGCTTTGACTGTCTGTGCTTCTGGGGTCTTTGCCAAGAAGTCTTTACCAGATTTTAAATATTTCTCTTCTCCTACTAGGTTTGGGTCTGGTTTGCTGCAGATTTTCTAGATTCTTGAGATGCATTGAAAACTCATCTATTTGGTGCCTTTCCAATTTCTTGATGTAGGCACCTATTGATATGAACTTTCCTCTTAACACTGCTTTTGCTGTATCCCATAAGTTTTGGTATGTTGTGCTGTTATCCTCATTTACTTCCAGAAAATTTTTGATTTCTCTTTTAATTTCTTCTATGACCCATTGTTCATTCAGGAGCATGTTGTTCAATCTCCATGCGTTTGCATACTTTCTAGGGTTTCCTGAGTTGCTAATTTCCAGCTTCATTCCTTTATGGTCTGAGAAGCTGCATGGTATGATTCTAATTCTTTTGAATTTGCTGAGACTTGCTTTATGGCCTAGTATGTGGTCAATCCTAGAGAAGGTTCCATGTACTGCTGAGAAGAATGTAAATGCTTTATGTGTAGGATGAAAAGTTCTGTAGATATCTGTTAGATCCATTTGGGCTATAGTGTCGTTTAAATCTACTGTCTCCTTGTTGATATTCTGTCCTGTTGATCTGTCTATTTCTGAAAGTGGGGTATTGAAGTCCCCCAGTACTATTGTATTGGGGTCTAAGTCTCCCTTTAAGTCCCTTAACAAATCTTTTAAATAAACCGGTGTCCTGTAATTAGGTGCATATACATTGATAATCGTTATATCTTCCTGTTGAATTGTTCCCTTAATCATTATATAGTGCCCCTGTTTGTCTCTCCTAACAGTTTTTGTGGTAGTTTATGTTGTCCGATAATAAGATGGCTACGCCCACTCTTTTTTCATTTCTGTTGGCATGGTATATCTTTTTCCAGCCTTTCACTTTCAGTCTGTATGGATCTTCGTTGGAAAGATGTGTTTCTTGTAAGCAGCAAATAGATGGGTTTTGTTCCTTTACGCAATCAGCAAATCGGTGCCTTTTAACTGGACAGTTCAGGCCATTAACATGCAATGTGACTAATGATAAGTGGTAACTTTGCCCTGCCATTTGCCAAAGGTATTTTCTGATATATGCTTTGAACTTCCTGAGATCTTTTGGTGTGAGGTTTCCTTCATTTACCTTCTTTCATATTGATGACCGTGTTTCTGTTTGTAACACATCTTTAAGCATCTTTTGCAGGGCTGGACGAGTGGCGACAAATTCTTTCAATTTCTGTTTGTTGTGAAAGGTCTTTATTTCACCTTCATTCATGAATGAGAGCTTAGCTTAGCTTATAGTGGTCATTTGAAGTTTGAATGATAGAAATTCTGTTTGAGAACAAGTCATCATTGTATTTGGTTCATCATAGCTAGATATTGACATATAAAATTTCAAATAATATTCTGTAAGCATATTCTCTACCATTATAGAACACAGAAGCCTAACTTAGTAATGAACATTCCTTTTATTCATAAACTTGATTAGGATATTCTTACTTTTCAAAGATTTTTTGTCTTCTATTTCTAAAATTTTACATATTTATTTGAAAGGTAGATTTAGAGACATGGAGAGGCAGGGAGACAGGAAGAAAGATCTTCCATCTGCTGGTTCACTCCTCAAATTGTCGCAATGGCTGGAACTTGGCCAATCCGAAGCCAGGAGCCAGCAGCTTCTTCCAGGTCTCCCACGAGGGTGTAGGGGCCCTAGCACTTAAGCTATCTTCTGCTTTCCCAGGCCATAGAAGAGAGCTGGATCAAAAGAGGAGCAGCTGGGACTAGAAATGTTGCTCATATGGGATGCAGGCGCTGCAGGTGGAGGATTAACTTACTGCGTCACAGAGCCAGCCCCTGAATTTCTGTATTCTCAAGAAATTTAACAAATATATAAGTTTGTAAAGTCCAATCAGGGTAAATATATGTATTTTTTAAACATTTATCATCTTTTATGATGAAAACTTCCAAAATCCTATTTTGTGTGTTTTTAAGGAAAAATATATGCTACATGGACAATATCTGTGGTCACCTTTCTGTGCAGTCAAAGCCAAACTTCTTATTTCTATCTATAACCTACGGCACATGAATCAACTTTGCCCATCCCTTCTTGTCCTTTTCCCTTCCTAAACTCTGGTAAGTACCATTATTCTTTTAGCTTCTATGATATCACTTTATTTTGTGTTAAAAATATAGGTGAGATCAATGATACATGTCTTTCTGTGCTTGGCTGATTGCACTTAACATCCATCCATGTTGTTGCAAATGACAAGGTTTTATCCTTTTTTAATGGGTGATTACTACTGCATTGTGTGTATGCACATTTTCTTCATCCATTCAACACTGAATGGATGCTTAGGTTGTTTCCATTTCTTGGCTATTGTGAATAGTGCAATAATAAAAATGGGAAGACAGATGTCTCTTTGCTAGATGGATTTCACTTCCCTGGATATATTCCCAGTGTTGAGATCATGTAATATTTCTATTTTTAGTTTTTGAGGAACCTTCATATTGCTTTCCATACCTGCTGTACAAATTTATATTCCCACCAACAGTGTGCGATAGTTCCATTTTCTCCACATCCTTGGCAACACTTATTATCTTTTTTATAATAGCCAAACTAACTGGAGTAAAGTAGTATCTCACTGGAGTTTTGATTTGTAACTCTGTAATTATTATTGATGTTGATCATTTTTATGTACCTATTGGTTATTTGTATGTCTTCCTTCAAAAAATGTTTGTTTATACCTACTGACCATTTTTAAATTTGGATTATTATTATTTTTTGCAATTCAGTTGATTTCCTTTTATATTCTGGATAGTAACCTTTTGTCAGATGTATAACTTGCAATTTTTAAAAAAAAATTGTGTATTTGAAAGGCAAACTGACCAAAACAAACATGCACGCATGCGCATGTGCGCACACACACACACAGATTGTCTATTTGCTGGTTTACTCCTAAACTGCCCACAATAGTCTCTGCTGGGCCAGGCTGAAGCCAGGAGCCTAGGCTCCATCAGGATCTCCCTCACGGGTTTCAGGAACTAAATTACATCAGGCGTTACTTGTTGCCTCCCACGGTGCACATTAGGAGGAAGTGGGATCTGAAGCAAACCAGGGAATTGAACTAAGGCATCTGACATAGGATGCAGCATTCCAATTGGCATATTAACCGCTATGCCAAATACTTGCCTCTGCAAATATTTTCCCCCATTCTGTAGGTTCTTTTCATTCTGTGGATTGTTTTCTTTGTTGTGCAGAAGCTCTTTAGTTGTATTAAATGCCACTTGTCTATTTTTTTGGTTTGTTTGTTTCTTGTGCTTTAAGGTCTGATCTGAAGAGTCTTGCTTGTTCCAATGTCCTGAACTGTTTTTCCCATTTTTTTTCCTTGTAGCTTTAAACTTTCAATTTTTACATTGAGAACTTTAATTTATTTTGAGTTGATTTTTGCACATGTTGAGAGATAACAGATAGAGTCTAATTTCATTCTTCTGTGTGTGGATATTCAATTTTCCTAGAACCATTTCTTGAATATTCTTTTTCCAGTGAATGTTCTCAGCACCAATTTTGTCAAAAATCAGTTGTCAGTAGATATGTGGGCTTACTTCTAGGGTCTCTATTGTGTTCTATTACTTGTAGGGTCTACAGAATTGTTTTTTATTCCTATAACATGATGCATTAGTTACTACAGCTTTGTAATATATTCTAATATCAGGTAATGTAAAGGCTCTGCCTTTCTTCTTTTTCTTATGACTGCTTTAGCCATTCAAGGTCTTTGTGGTTTCATATAAATTTTAGTAGATTTTTTTCTGGTTTATGTGGAAAATGTTATTGGAATTTTCATAGGGATTACACTGAATAAGTAAATCACTCTGGGTAATATGTAAATTTTAATCGTATTAATTATTCATTCCACCAACATGTTGTGTTTTTCCACTTTTTTTGTGTGTCCACTTCAGTTTATCAATGATTCATTTTTTATTGTGAAGACCTTTTTTTGTTTAGAGATTTATTTATTTCAAAGGCAGTGTTACAGAAAGACATAAGGACAGAAATATTTTATTTGCTGGTTCACTCCCCAAATGGCAACAACCACTGGCGCTGAGCCAAACCAAAGTCAGGAGCCAAGAGATTTAATCCCTTTGGTCAAATTTATTACTTGATATTTTATTATCATTGTTTGTAACTATGGGAAATGGGATTGCTTTATAATAATGCTACTGATTTCTGTACATTAACTCTGTATTCTGAAAATGTGTTAAATTTGTTTATTTTTCCTATTCTAACAACTAGAATTTTGTCTGCAATAGTCCAGGGTGATATTTTCCTTCTGATATCCACTGAGAGCAACGCTTAATGTAGCTATTTAGTGCAAAACTCTAAAAGAGTTATAAATAATAAGAATATTGCTTTTATGAATTGAAAGTTTCTATAGCATAGTATGGAACATCATAATTGAGCATCTGGTATTTTTTTCCAAATCTTCCACACCAGAAACTCGTAAAAACCCTTTAGTTAATACTATGTATTCACTTTGGGAACTCTATGGATTTCCTTTGGCATATTATTAATTTTCTAAAAATATTATTTATATGAAGCCACCCATCATATCATCAAATACCATGTGCTCTTGACAGATTTCTGCTTGCCATATCTCAGCCGCATTTTTCATACTCCCAGCAATCTGAAATACAAGAGTAATTTTAAAAGTACATGGAGACATAGATTTAAATGATATTTATTTTGGTGCAAAACATTTTGAAATCCATGCATACTTTTCTCATAATATGCATTTTCCATGAATTGTTAAGACCCCATCAAATACAGATTCCAAATGTCTTTACACCAAAAACTCCACTTTGTAATTCCATTCCCATGAGCATTTTGAATCCAATTTTAAACCTACACACATTCAGGCAGTGAATGAGTCTATTCTTATGCAGCTGCTCCAAGTTCACTGTCAGTAGATATTTATAAGTAGGTTCTCTTCATCCTGAATTTATACCAGGAATTACCTTGCTTTCTTTGTAGTGTTGAAAGGTATATGTGTTGGTAGATATGTGTTGTTGTAGATGGGAGTTAGTTTGCTCCTTATTTCAGTCATACCCTGGTTAGCAGGATCATAATTGCCATAAAACTTCATGTTTAATTACATTAAAATGTCTTATATGCATGCAGGTTATGTCTGTACATATTGCTGTTTTGACTTTTAAAATCACATTCATTCAGCAGTAAATTTCAGATTTTTGAATCTGTGTTTACTTATATTATAGTTTATCTTGCATAATTCCAGCTCTTAGTATTTAATTATTCAAAACATTTACTTCACTCTTGATAAATATGTGGACAATGTTATCTCAGAATTCTTAACTTAGTCATGTTGATCTAGTATGGATTATGAAATGGGTTTAACCTGATTCATGACATTGGGTTTAAAATGAGTATGGGTCTGAGGCCAGAATTTTTTTTGCCATGCTACATTTATTAAACCTATGAAAAATAGGTACAAATTATACTAACTGTCAATAGTTACCCTCTGCAAGGGAAGCAAATGCTGCTGCCTCATGAACTGTTTTACCTGACATGATGATAGACTTTTACACGTTCGTCTGTGTTCTCTCCCACACCAGAACCATCCTGCCTCCTTCTAGGAAAACTGGTTGAGTTCATTAATTTGGATCTCTTGCCAGAGTTCAACTAGTCTTTTTTTATTTTTTAATATTTTTATTTAATAAATGTGAATTTACAAAGTGCAACTTTTGCATTGTTGTGGCTCCCCCCCACCTCCCTCCCACCCGCAGCCATCCCATCTCCCACTCCCTCTCCCATCCCACTCTTCATCAAGTTTCATTTTCAATTATCTTTATATACTGAAGATCAACTTAGTGTATACTAAGCAAAGATTTCAACAGACTGCACCCACACAACTGCACAAGATATAGAGTACTGTTCAACTAGCAGTTTTATCGTTAACTCTCGTAGTAAAACATATTAAGGACAGAGATCCTACATGGGGAGCATGTGCACAGTGACTCCTGTTGTTGATTTAACGATTGACACTCTTATTTATGACGTCAGTAATCACCCGAGGCTCTTGCCATGAGCTGTCGAGGCTATGGAAGCCCCTTGAGTTCACTAGCTCTGAACTTATTTAGTCAAGGCCATATCACAGTGGAGGTTCCTTCCTCCCTTCAGAGAAAGGTGCTGAGGCCAGAATTGTGGCATAGCAGGTAAAGCTGCTACCTGTAATGTTGGAATCCCTTACGGGTGCTGGTTCATGCCCTGGCTGCACCACTTCCAATTCAGCTCCCTGCTAATGTCCTTGCAAAAGCAGCAGAAGATGGCCCATTGCTTGTACCCCTGCTACCTACATGGGAGACCTGGAAGAAGCTCCTGGCTCTTGGCTTTGGCCTGGCCCTGACCCAGCCATTATGGCCATCTGTGGAGTGAACCAGTAGATGGAAGAACGCTCTCTCTGTCTAACTCTGGCTTTCAAGTAAATAAATAAATCTTTAGAAAGTGAGTATGGGTATATATAATTTGAAAATGCTTGATTTTACATTTTTACTCAAATATTGAAGAATTTTACAATTGTCATGCAGCTTCCTAAGTACCTGGGACCTTGCTTTGGATAAATTGTAGACTACAGATATTAGAATCTTATTTTATTTATTGGCTCTTGCTTCCTTGCAGGAGAATATTACCTAAACAAGTCAAAATACATTCTCTTTCCTGTCGGAAAATGAGAAAGCATATATTAAATACTGAGGCAATCCCTTCTGCCTACCTTCCTCATCCCTATTCTTATACTCAGCTCCTAAAATGCTAGCAGCCAATCCTTAGTCCTCAAGTAGAAGACTAGAAAAATCTTCTTTGTGGAAACTGGCCAATCCTCTAACCAACTGACACAGAGACACTGACATCAGCACTTCTCATCCAGCATTTCAGCAGATCTATAATAATTCAGGTACACCAGTCCAGTCTTCCTGTTAGCATCTCAGCTGCACAAGCAGACCTCAGCAGACTATTAGAAATCTAAAGAAATCCTTTAGTACTAAAGACACGCATTTAAACGAAGGGAAAAAGATAGAAAATGAACTTTCAAGAAGAAAAATTTCAAAATCTGTCCATAATATTGTGTAAAAATATTATTTTTTAAACTTTAATTTAGTAGATATAAATTTCCAAGGTACAGTTTATGGATTACAATGGCTTCCTTCCCCCATAACATCCCACCCACCCACCCACAACCCTCCCATCTCCTGCTCTCTCCCATTCCATTCACATCAAGATTCATTTTCAATTATCTTTATACACAGAAGAGCAATTTAGTATATATTGAGTAAAGATTTCATCAGTTTGCCTCCACATGGAAACCAAATTGCCAAATACTGTTTGAGCACTAGTCATATCATTAATTCACATTGAACTACACATTAAGGACAGAGATCCTACATAGGGAGTAAGTGCACAGTGACTCCTGTTGTTGACTTAACAAATTGACACTCTTGTTTAAGGCGTCAGCAATCTCCCCAGGCTCTAGTCATGAGTTACCAAGGCCATGGAAGCCCCCTGGGCTGGCCAATTTTGATCTTATTTTGACAAGGCCATAGTCAAAGTGGAAGTTCTCTCCTCCCTTCAGAGAAAGGTACCTCCTTCTTTGATGGCCCCATTCTTTCCATTGGGATCTCACTCGCAGAGATCTTTCATTTACATCTTTTTTTTTTTTTTTTTTGCCAGAGTGTCTTGGCTTTCCATGCCTAAAATACTCTCATGGGCTCTTCAGCCAGATCCGAATGCCTCAAGGGCTGATTCCGAGGCCAGAGTGCTGTTTAGGACAACTGCCATTCTATGACTCTGCCGTGTATCCTGCTTCCCATGTTGGACTGTTCTCTCTCTCTTTTTAATTCTATCAGTTAGTATTAGCTGACACTAGTCTTGTTTGTGTGATCCCTCTGATTCTTAGACCTATCATTATGGTCTATTGTGACCTGAAATTGATTACTTGGACTAGTGAGGTGGCATTAGTACATGCAACCTTGATGGGATTTTATTGGAATCCCCTGGCACATTTCTAACTCCACCACTTGGGGCAAGTCAGCTTAAGCATGTCCCAAATTGTACATCCCCTCCCTCTCTTATTCCCACTCTTATATTTAACAGAGATCACTTTTCAGTTAACTTTAAATACCTAAGAATAATTGTGTGTTAACTGCATAGCTTAACCATTCAGGAAAGTGAAGAGGCCACCACAGAATGGGAAAAAATATTTGCAAACTATGCAACAGATATAGGGTTAATAACCAGAATCTACAAAGAGATCAAGAAACTCCACAACATCAAAAAAAAAAAAACAACCCACTTAAGAGATGGGCCAAGGACCTCAATAGACATTTTTCAAAAGAGGAAATCCAAATGGCCAACAGACACATGAAAAAATGTTCAGGATCACTAGAAATCAGGGAAATGCAAATCAAAACCACAATGAGGTTTCACCTCGCCCCAGTCAGAATGGCCCACATTCAGAAATCTACCAACAATAGATGCTGGCGAGGATGTGGGGAAAAAGGGACACTAACCCACTGTTGGTGGGAATGCAAACTGGTCAAGCCACTATGGAAGTCAGTCTGGAGATTCCTCAGAAACCTGAGTATAACCCTACCATTCATCCCAGCCATCCCACTCCTTGGAATTTACCCAAAGGAAATGAAATTGGCAAACAAACAAGCTGCACATTAATGTTTATTGCAGCTCAATTCACAATAGCTAAGACCTGGAACCAACCCAAATGCCCATCAACAGTAGACTGGACAAAGAACTTATGGGACATGTACTCTATAGAATACTATACAGCAGTAAAAGAACAATGAAATCCAGTCATTTGCAACAAAATGGAGGAACCTGGAAAACATCATGTTGAGTGAAATAAGCCAGTCCCAGAGGGACACATACAATATGTTCACCCTGATTGGTGACAACTAACTGAGCATCAAGAAGGAAACCTGATGAAGTGAAATGGACAGTATGAGAAACAATGACTTGATCAGCCCTTATCATCACTGTTGATGTACAATTTAATACTATATCCCTTTTAGTATTTTTGTTTGTTCTACTTAATACCATTGGTTGAGCTGTGTAAAAATATTATTAAAATATATATATATATATCACTATGGTACAGCAGGCTAGATTCTGACACCAGCATCCCATACTAGGGTGCTGGTAAGAGTCTCAACTGCTCTGCTTCTGATTTAGCTCCCTACTAATGTACCTTGGAGGCAACAAGCAGATGATGGTCAAAGTTCATGGGCTCCTGCCATCCATATGGGAGACCTGGGTGGAGTGGGCACTTGGCTTTGGCCTGGCCCAGCTCCAGCCCCAGCCATTGCAGCAATTTAGGGAATAGAACCAGCAGATGCAAGTTTTTCTATCTTGCTCTCTCTCTCTGTCTACTGTCAAATAAATAATAATTTTTAATAAAAATTATAATAGGCCAAAAAAGAATTCAGAATAAATAAAGTTCTTCAAAACAGTTTGGATATACAGCCAAAGGAATCTCCCAGCAGTGGAATAAAATGGCAAAGAGACGTAAGCTGGAAAAAAAAGATAAGATTAAACAATTTGTCCGACAGAAGGCAAACATGTGAATCACAGGAATCATAGAAAGTCAAGAGAAAAAGAAGGTAAGAAGTCATCAGTTATGACATCAGAAAATTTCCAGAACTCTTGAGCATGAATTTCCAGATTAAAAAAAAACATTAACGATGGTCATGGAACTCTTCATAATGACACTGGAAGATAAAAGAATGGATCAGGGCCAGTGTTATGATGCAGTGGGTTAAGCTGCCTACAATGTTGGCATCCCATATGGGTACCAGTTTGTGTCCACTTCCTATCCAACTCCCTGCTAACATGCCTGGGATAACAATTGAAGATGGTCCAAATTCTTGGGCCCCTGCATTTACATGGCAGACTTGGGTGGGGTTCCAGGCTCCAGGCTTAGGCTTGGTCCAGCCTCAGCCATTGCAGCCATGTGGGGATTGAATCAGCTTATGGATGATGTCTCTCTCTCTCTCTCTCTCTCCTCTCTCTCTCTCTCTGTCTGTCTCTCTCCCTCCCCCTCTCTGTAACTCAAACTTTCAAGTAAATAAATAAATCTTTTTAAAAAATGTGCTCACACAGGGGAGCAGATGTTTAGCCTACTGCTTAAAATGCTTCATGCTACAGATTAAAATGCCTGTGATCAATTCTTAGCTCTTGCTCCTGACTCCAGCTTTCCACCCATGCAAACCCTGGGAGATAGTGGTGATGGATCAAATAATTGAGCTCCTGCCACCTGAGAAAGAGATCTAGATTGTATTCCTAGCTCCTGCCTCTGGCCCCAGCCCAGTCCTGGTTGTTACAGGCACTTGGTGAGTGAACCAGTGAATGGCAGCTCTGTCTATCTCTGTTTCTCTCTCTATCCTTCTGCCTTTCATATAAACAAATAAATATTTTTTTAAAAAAATACATTTATAAAAATGACTAGACAGTGACATTAGGTAACATTAATCTACTCAAGATTTAAATTGCACTTTCAGGGAAAGCTTATTTGTGCTTCTTTTAAAAAAGAATATTTCTATATGCAAGTTAATGGGCAAACTTCATTCATTTGGAATGCTGAGGTTGAATATGTTTTCAGCCATTTTACCTAATAAGGTAAACCATTCAGATTGGGTTATGTAAACTAAGTTTGGAGAGTGATCAGATTAGGTTCATGGTGCCAGAAGACTCTCAAACCACAAGCAAACGCTTGCAATCATCAATAATATGTTACATAGCCAGGATGAAGTGTGATCAGGATATGTTTTTCACTCCATAAGAGAAATATGTAGCACAGACTTAAAATTGCAGTGTTTCATCAGAGCTCCCAACTGCCAAAGACTACATAAACTGTTTCTGTAACAAAGCTATAATTTCTGCTATGGTCAACTAATAATGGATGTATGTTATTAAACCTTCAATTGCTTTTGTGGATTGGAGGTAAAATTTGACACAGTTTTAAGAGTAACTTCTGAAATTTGTTTCTCTTTGGTAGAAAGGTTCATTTTGTATTTTTTTGGGATGTTTATAACAGATCATTTTTTTTCTTTTTTTAACTTTTATTTAGTAAATATAAATTTCCAAAGTACAGTTTATGGATTACAATGACTTTTTCCCTCCCCATAACTTCCCTCCCACTCGCACTCCTCCTATCTCCCGCTCCCTCTCCCATTCCATTCACATCAAGATTCATTTTCAATTATCTTTATATACAGAAGATTGATTTAGCATATATTAAGTAAAGATTTCTTCAGTTTGCACTCACACGGAACATAAAGTGTAAAACACTGTGTGAGTACTAGTTATAGCATTAATTCACATTGAACAACACATTAAGGACAGAGATCCCACATGAGGAGTAAGTACACAGTGACTCCTGTTGTTGACTTAACTATTTGACACTCTTGTTTATGGCGTCAGTAGTCTCCTTAGGTTCTAGTCAAGAGTTTCCAAGGCTATGGAAGCCGCTTGAGTTCACTGACTTCAATCTTATTCAGACAAGGTCATAGTCAAAGTGGAAGTTCTCTCCTCCCTTCAGAGAAAGGTACCTCCTTCTTTGATGGCCCGTTCTTTCTACTGGGGTCTCACTCGCAGAGATCTTTCATTTAGGTGGTGTTTTTTTTTTTTTTTTTTGCCAGAGTGTCTTGGCTTTCTATGCCTAAAATACTCTCATGGGTATTTCAGTTGGATCCGCATGCCTTAAGGGCTGATTCTGAGGACAGAGTGCTGTTTAGGACATCTGCCATTCTATGAGTCTGCTATGTATCCCGCTTCCCATGTTGAATCATTCTCTCCTTTTTTATTCTATCAGTTAGTATTCGCAGACACTAGTCTTGTTTGTGTGATCCCTTTGACTCTTAGACCTATCAGTGTGATCAATTGTGCAGTGAAATTGATCACTTGGACTAGTGAGATGGCATTGGTGCATGCCACCTTGATGGGATTGTAGTGGTATCCCCTGGCACAATTCTAACTCCACCATTTGGGGCAAGTCCGATTGAGCATGTTTCTATTTCTTATTTTTGGCACTTTTTAGGACAGGCTATATTTCCATCATTATTTTGCTTCAAGACTCATTTCATACAGGCATTGCTATGGCACATATTTTAGAAATTATATCTTCTAAGTAGAAAATTTCATATTGAAAATGAAGATCTGTTGCAAGTTCCCATTACAAGTTATAAGAAAAAACAGGTATGTTCCACTTTCATTTTAACAAAGAATAAAAACCATGTGATTATCTCAATCAATGCGGAGAAGGTATTTGATAAAATATAACATCCTTTCATGATGAAAATCTTAAGCCAATTGAGTATGAGTATAGAAAGAACATATTTCCACACAAACAAGGTAATATATGACAAACTATGACAAACCTACAGCCAGCATCATATTGAATGGGGAAAAGCTAGAAGCATTTCTGCCCAGATATGGAACCAGACAGAGATGCCCATTCTCACCATTACTTTTCAATATAGTTCTGGATGTTTTAACCGGAGCCATTAGATAAGAACTAAAAACCAAAGGGATATAAATTGAAAAGAAGGAAGTCAAATTATCCCTGTTTGCAATGACATGATCCTATGTATAGGGGGACCAAAAGACTCACTAAGAGACTATTGGAACTCATAGAAGGGTTTGGTAAAGCTTCAGGATATTAAATCAACACAAAAAACTCAATAGCATTTGGATATACAAGAAATGCCATGGCTGACAAAGAACTTTTGAGTCCCATTCACAATAGATACAAAAAAAATTTAAAACCTTAGGATAAATTTAACCAAGGATGTAGAAGATCTCTACAATGAAAATTACAAAAGATTAAGAAAAGAAATTGAAGACACACACACACACAAAATAGAAAAATCTTCCATGTTCATGGATTGGGAGAACTAAAATCTTCAAAATGCCCTTACTACCCAAAGTAACTTACAAATCCAATGTAATCTCAATCAAAACACCAAAGACATTCTTTGGAGGTCTAGGAAAACGAATACTAAAATTTATATGGAAACACAATGAACCGAATCACTAAAGCAATCCTAAATAATAAAAACAAAGCTGGAGGCATCATAATACTAGATGTCAAGATGTAATATTCAGTTATCAACAAAATATCCTTGTGCTGGCACAAAAATAGACACGTGGACCCATGGACCAGAACTGAAACCACAGAAATTAATGCACACATCTATAACCAACTAATCTTTGACAAACATAAAATCACACATGGAGAAAGGACAGTCTGTTCAAAAAGTGGTGTTGGGAAAACAATCTCCATATGCAGAAGTATAAAATAAGACCCCTACCTTACACCCTGTACAAAAATCAAGCCACAATGAATTAAGGATCTAAACTTAAGACCTGAAATTGTCAAATTACTAGATGAAAACAGGGGAAACAGAGCAAGATATTGGCATAGGTAAAGATTTCTTGGATAAGAACCCAGAATCACAGGCAATAAAAGCAAAAATAGACAAATGGTATTACACGAAGCTTAGAAGCTTCTGTACTGCAAAGGAAACATTCAATACAGAAACAACAAACATAATGGGAGGAAATATTTGCAAACTATGCATCTGATGAAGGATTAAGACAGAATATATATGGAGCTCAAGAAGCTCAACAACAAAACAGACAATCCAGTTAAGAAATGGGCAAAGGGCCTAAACAGACTCTTTCCAAAGGATGAAATACAAAG
Organism: Oryctolagus cuniculus; assembly: GCF_051225735.1. Taxonomy (NCBI): domain Eukaryota; kingdom Metazoa; phylum Chordata; class Mammalia; order Lagomorpha; family Leporidae; genus Oryctolagus; species Oryctolagus cuniculus. The sequence continues at coordinate 97,924,100 of NC_142871.1, read as the reverse complement.
GCCAATGGACACACAGAAAGAATGCTCAAGATCACTAGCCATTAGAGAAATTCAAACCAAAATGAAGTTTCAACTCACCTCAGTTAGAACGGCTATCATCCAAAAATCAAAAATAACAGATGCTGGTGAGGATGTGGATAAAAAGATATAATGTTGGTGGGAATGTAAACTAGTACAACCATTATGGAAGATAATATGAAGATTCCTCAGAAATCTGAAAATAGATCTACCATATGTCCCAGCCATCCCACTCATGGAAATCTACCCAAAGGAAATGAAATCAGCATATGAAAGAGTTATCTGTACCCCCTTGTATATAGCAGGTCAATCACAACCCAGGTGTTGACTGGATAAAGAAAATGTGGTTTATGTACACAATGAAATAGTACTCAGCCATAAAAAGAAATACTTCTCTGTATTAAAAAAAAATGGAGGAGATGCAACTGGAGAACATTATGTTTAGTGAAATAAGCCATATTCAAAAAGAAAATATCAGATGTTTTCTCCAATTTATGGTAGCTAATAAAAAAGAGATGTACAAAAAAGATAAAAAACTAAATGTATGAGTAAAATTGACATCCTATGATTTTATTATTATCGATATTCTTTGTATATATTCCTATGGAGTAGTGGTCTTTCTACTTTCAATTGTTGAACACCATAGTTAGTTGAGCATTAAGCCTGTGATTATAAAATATATTGACAGTGTGTTATCACAAAAGTTAAAAGAAAAAAAAAAGAAAGGAGTTAAGGAAGAAGGACAGAGGGAAGGTGGGAAGCATTATTATGTTCTCAGATTTATATCTTTGAAATACATGAAAATCTGTTTTCTTCATATTAATCATAAAATGAAATATATCAGATAAAATCCTGTATTAATTAAAAGAGATTTTCAAACAATACTTACAACAGTATCTTAAGATATATTTGTTGTACTTTCAAACTCATAGGAAAACGTTATTTCTACCAGTAGGAGAACTTAAGGGATGATAGCTTAGTAAAGAAGATCTGGAAATAAAATACTAGAAATAATTGTTTTCAATAGATTTGCTAATTATGAGTTTTCTGTCATAGGCGGCTAATGAAGCATACACATCCATACATACACTCCGACACTGAGGAGTTACAGTTACAGTAAATTATGCAGCATGGATATATTTGCTCTTGGTGGAGTTAGGAGGCAGCTTCCTTTTGAATAGAGGTAGATATGGCACACATTTGTTCTCTTTCCAGGGTCTTTTGTCAAAGTCTTTATACAAGTCCACATCTCTGTGCCTACCCATACTTTAGTCAATCAATGGAAGTATGGAGATTATGAAACCTGCTAAATTTGGAACATGTTTATATTAGCATGGGGATCCTTTAGTCAGTAGACTGTTCCAAAAAAAGCTCATTTTTACTTTGACTAATTGGAAAATATCAACTTTTAAACTTTTTTTAACTTTTGTTAACCTCAAAGACTTTCCCATATTCTTCAGTCAATTTTTGTGTCAAAGACTCAACATGTGAGATGATCTTACTAACATGAAGCCAATTCACATTTACAGAACTAAAGTTTCAGACGACAAATCATATTCTCTAGATCCACTTTGATGATAGTAGGGTGTTATCTATCCACCTATTGAATTCTAAGTCTGTTATCTTGACATAACTATCAAAATATACACATGAATCTCAAATACCGTTAATTTCTTTCCACTTTTAGTTATCTTGCCTGATTGACCAGAAACATGAATTGACAATAGTCCACTGCCAATATGAAGCTTTACAGGTAAAGTTGTTGCTTACTGAATTTATGCCATTGCCCTTTCAGTTTTTTTCACACATATTGTTGAAAAATTTGAGTAAAATTGCCCAGTATACATTTTAATATGTTTAACTAAGATACAATTCACATAGCATACAATTGAATTTACATTATACAATTCATGTTGTACAATTAAATGATTCATATATTCACACAATTGTGCAACTGTCACAAAAATCAATTTTAGAGCGCTTTTATTATCCAGAAAGAACCCCTCTATCCATTACTTGTCAGTCTCTATTTCCATTCATTCGAATTCCTCCAATCCCAGCCCTAGGCAACTACCAATGTACTTTCCATTTCTCTGTATTTGCCTACTTTGGGACTGGCTTCCTTCACTTAGTAAGACATTTCAATATTCACTCATATTTAAGCATGCACAAATAAGTAAATTCTTTTAATAGCAGAAAAACATTTCATCGGGGCCAGTGCTGTGGCGTAGCAGGTAAAGCTGCCACTTGCAGTGCCAGCATCCCATATGGGTGCCAGTTCAAGTCCCGGCTGCTCCACTTGCAATCCAGCTCTCTGCTATGGCCTGGGAGAGCAGAAGAAGATGGCCCAAGTCCTGTGGGCCCCTGCACCCAGTGGGAAGACCCAGAGGAAGCTCCTGGCTTTGGATCCGTGCAGTTCCAGCCATTGTCTCCAAATGGGGACTGAACCAATGGATGGAAGACCTCTCTCTTTGCCTCTCCTCTCTTTGTGTAACTCTTGAATTTCAAATAAGTAAATAAATCTTTAAAAAAAGCATTTCATCATATGAATGTATAAGGGTCGTTTAAAAAGTCAGTGAAAATATGAAATTAAAGACACATTTGTTTTGCTGTAAAAGTTTGTGTAAGCTATACACAGTGTTTTCATGATACACATTTTCCATTAACTTTGTAACCACAATTTATTATCAATTCATTAGGTGTCAGCTTTTGTTGTTTCTACCTTTGGGCCATTATGAATAATTCTGCTGTCAACATTTACGTCCAAATTTTTCTGTGGACATATTTTAGTTTCTCTTATAAATGGAAGCTAGGTATGAAACTGATAGGCTATGAGTCAACTTTATACTTAACACTCTCAGGAATAGTTATGTTATTTTCCAAACCAGCTGTATCATTTTGCAAGTTTTCCAACAATGCATAAGAACTCAGATTTCTACATCCTTTCCAACATTTGCTAAATCTATCTTTTTGATTATAGCTATCTTAGTGCATGTGAAGCACTAGTTCATTACCTTTTTTTTCTAATTACCTGATTAATAATGATATTGATCATCATTTCATGTGTTTATTGGCCATTATTTAAATTTTTTTGGACAAATGTCTGTTCAAGTTTTGACCCCATTTTAAAATGCATTTATATTATTTTTGTTATTATTACTGTTGGCTCATAGGGATTATCTATATTCTATACATAATTCAATGATCATATCCATGATTAGAAATAATTTTTTCCATTCTGTGGGTTGTTTTTAACTTTCGTAATGATGTACAATGTGACATACAAATCATGATGTACAATCATGACATACAAAGCTTAATAATATCACATTTATTTTTTCCTTTTTTTGGATTGTGAGTTTGATGTTATATTTAAAATTCCATAGCTTAATTTAAGACCACAATATTTACTCCTATGTTTTATAAGAGATTTCTGTAACTTCATATTAATGTTTTAGATCGGTTTGGGGAAGTGCTCTGACGTTATTTCTTTTTTTAAAGAATGTTTATTTATTTGAAAGAGTTGCACAGAGAGAAGAGAGGGAGAGGGTGAGAGAGAGAGAGAGAGAGAGGTCTCCCATCTGATGGTTCACTCCACAATTGACTGCAATGCCAGAGCTGCGCCAAGCCAGGAGTCAGGAGCTTCCTCCAGGTCTCCCACATGGGCACAGGGGCCCAAGGACCAGAGCCATCCTCTACTGCTTTCCCAGGCCACAGTAGAGAGCTGGATCAGAAGCGAAGCAGCCAGGACTAGAACCGGCGCCCACACGGGATGCTGGCTCCCCAGGCCAGGGCTTCAACCCGCTTCGCCACAGCGCCAGCCCCAGCATTATTATTTCTTCAAACACATTTTCTACTCCTGTCTCTCCTTCCTTTCCTTGTGACATTCCTATTGTGTGTGTGTGTGTGTGTGTGTGATTGTGCTTCTTGGTACCCCTCATTTCTCTTAATTCCAGGCCAAGTTTTTCTATTTTACCTCATATCATGTACTTCATTGTAGAAAACTGAACATTTTAACTAATGCATTTCAGCAACTAATTAGTTTACTCTCCCTTTTCCGGGTTTTCTTTGTTGATATTCACTTGCTTATTTGTTTAGTGAGTTGGCTATCGGATTCTACGGAAATCTATTTTCCCCACAGTTTGAAGTCTTAGACGTTGCTCCTCACAGAGTGCATTCTTGAGCACATAGGTGGTTGTTCTGGGATGACAGTGGTCCTGGCCCTCTTCTTTCTTCCTCTAATCTCAGGCTCTCTGTCCTAACAGTACACTGCCATACCGGAAGTGGAACCATTTTGTTCCATGAGGTCTTATAATAGCAAAGCAGGATGTGATATCAGCAAGCACAATCTAGATATTGGGTTTTCAGACAAATTCAACCTGAATCAGTAATTTTTCTCACTTACCGAAATAACGTAAGCATTATCCAGGTTGAGACATTATGATTTTTCAAATTATTTGAAGTGATGGATTCCTGTAAAAAAAAAAAAAACTTACCTTATGCAAAATACTAGGGAGATATAATGCATTAGTCAAGTTTCTGTGCCACCGCCTGCAATGTTGGCATTTCATATGGGCACCGGTTCTAGTCCAGGCTGCCCCACTTCCAATCCAGCTCTCTGCTATGGCCTGGGAAAGCAGTAGAAGATGGCCCAAGTCCTTGGGCCCCTGCACCCGCGTTGAGACCTGGAAGAAGCTCCTGGCTCCTGGCTTCAGATTGGCACAGCTCCAGTCATTGCGGCCAACTGGGGAGTGAACCAGCAGATGGAAGGCCTCTTTCTCTCTGCTTCTTCTTCTCTCTGTGTATCTCTGACTTTCAAATAAAAATAAATAAGTCTTTAAAAAAAGACCACAGCATGGTCTCTTAGAATCTTTGTTACTTTCTGACAAGCTGTTCATCAGCTTTCACTTGAAATAACCATTATCAGATCTCTACTCTGAATCAAATTACTGTAATCAATATAGTCTTTAAAAATACATTCCTTAAGTTTTATTTTCATCATTGATACATAAAAATACCTGTCCTATAATTTAAGTGTGTATTTCCGTAAAACATCATTTTTACAGCATTGATTTTTTTTTATTTGTTTCCTTGTTCCAGGATACTATCCAGAACACACATGAGAAACTACATGTAATGAGAGTCCATTAAAGGGTAGCCTTGTATAATTAGAAGTTATAACTAACTACTTTCATTTATTATAAAAATTAGAATACTATTTGAATTTTGGCAGGAAGATAGTGTTTACTCCATGTCTGTGAACATAAGGTTGATAAAAATCTTCCCATGAAAGCCATAAACTGTCTGAAAGGTTTGTAATACTCTCTTTTTTGAAATTCTGATGCAGTTCAGCAACCAACCAGTTTTAAATAACACTTTTAAGCAAGGTCACTTCTGGATGGCTGAGGTATGTTACTGTGTATTAATCTGATGTTAACAAAAGAATTTGGGTTTAATGTTTTGGTCACACACAAGTTTTAAAAATAATAATATTTTAGGCTGGTGCCATGGCTCACTTGGCTAATCCTCCGCCTGCTGTGCCAGCACCCGGGGTTCTAGTCCCGGTTGGGGTGCTGGATTCTGTCCCGGTTGCCCCTCTTCCAGTCCAGCTCTCTGCTGTGGCCCGGGAGTGCAGTGGAGGATGGTCCAAGTGCTTGGGCCCTGCACCCTCATGGGAGACCAGGAGGAAGCACCTGGCTCCTGGCTTCGGATCGGCTTAGTGTGCCCGCCACAGTGCAGTGGCCATAGCAGCCATTTGGGGGGTGAACCAACGGAAAGGAAGACCTTTCTCTCTGTCTCTCTCTCTCTCTCTCTCTCTGTCTAACTCTTTCTGTCAAATAATAATAATATTTTAGAAAATGTTCAGATCAAGTTTTATAATGGTTTATTTAATCATTGAAGCAGATCCTCTCTGGTTCATCTCCATATGGACAAGAGATGTCAATGCCTTTTCTTCAATGAGAATCTCTGACTCCTCAGTCTCATAATCACATGCCATGTGCTGATCTAATCCTACGCTTTGAAAAGGGCAAGAGCATTCCAGCCCTATCCCCTATCAGAATATGTAACTCTGAACTCCTGCTATTCAGCAAAGAAATATTTTCCACATCTGATAACCTGAAAAGCTCATTAGTTTTGTTTGGCTGTGATTACTTATGAAAGGCTGTAGAAATAGAAACTTATAAGCCTTTGAAAAAATGTTTATTACAATGAAAAGAAACCACAAGTGACAATGGCACTTAATATAAAATGTTTCAAAACTGGTTATTTTATTTAAAAAATGTATTTATTTCTTTTCTTCTACTTGACAAGCAAAGCAACAGGGAAAGAAAGAGAAGAGAGAGAGAGAGAGCACCTTCCATATGCTGGTCCATTCCTCAAATGCCCACCAATGTCCAGGGCTGAGCCAGATGGGAGCTAGGAGCCTGAAGGTCTGTCCAGGTCTCCCCCTTGTGTGGCAAGGGCACAATCACTTGAGCCATCTCATATTCCTGCCAGAGTGGGCATTGGTAGGACAATGAATCAAAAATGGAGTAGCTGGGATACAAACAGGCCATCCTGCATGGGATGCAAGCACTCTAAGCAGCAGCTTAACCAGGTACCGCACAATGCCAGCCCCTAAAACTTCTTAAAATCATAAGCAGGAGTTAAACTGTTGTGTCAAAGTACTATGCCTGTCATTACTGTTTTATGAAAAGGTAATGGAGAAATTCGAGAATCTTTTCACACCAGTGTCCACGGAACTCTAGGCAGCTGAGATAAATGTACCCTTTCTTTTTTTTTTGTTTTGGTGTTAAGTGTAATATTTACAGAAAATTTGCGAAGATAGTACAGAGAGTTTTCACATACCACTCTCATCTAGTTCCCCCTAGTTAACTTATTACATTCCTATGGTACTTTGGTCACAACTACAGAGCCAATGTTGGCGCATTACTATTAACTGAACTCCACATTTTATTCAGTTCACTAGTGTTTCCTTAATAACTATTTGTTTCTTCTTCCAGGATACTGTCCAGAACACCACATCGTGTCTCCCTGGCCTCCTCAGTTCTGTGACAGTTCCCAGTCTTTAGTTGATTTTGATGACCTTAGAGGAAGGTGACCACAGATACGAAGATCTATTATATTGCTGCAGAGGGCACACAGTGTCAACCATCACTGGTGATATTAACCGTTATTTCCCTACTGATGTCTTTCTTGGATATAGTTAAAACGCCTTACTTGCAGTGTTAAATCTACATATGTTCTGTGTGGCAGCTGTTGACTGCCTCATTCATTACACCCATTTCCTGTAATAAGAAATTTCTCACCTTGTGAGTTCTTGCTTTGCTGAGTCACAAGGCCAGAACACTTTCCTAAATTTCTTACAGTGGAAGTAAGGAGCTGTTGCTTCAGTTGACAGAATCAGCATATATCCAAACACAGAGGCAGGTGCCAGTTCAAATCATCTCCCTGCAGAGACGGCAGGAAGCTAGCTGTAGAAGTAACGGTGACAATCATTCTCTTGTTTTTCAAAAGCCTTAAGATATGGTCTTGGCTTTCTCTGATAGACCAGGAAACTCATGTGTTCAGATTCTTTCTAACTACAGCTAACAGCAAATTTCCACAATAGTGCATTACTATTTATTTTTCAACAATGGGAAAATCTTGAAGTTGAAAATTTATTTGTTGTGTTAAAAAGTAAATCAAAGTTGAAGTTGAACTATTATGATTTTGCTCATATCCATTTGCATCCTATTATCAGAACAAAAGATAAGGTTGCAGGTGGTAGATATGGGAATATGTCATAAATAAGAGCACTATCTTTTTTTTTTTTTTTTTTTTTTTTTTTTTTTTTTCTTTTCTTTTTTTTTTCTTGACAGGCAGAGTGGACAGTGAGAGAGAGAGACAGAGAGAAAGGTCTTCCTTTTTGCCGTTGGTTCACCCTCCAATGGCCGCCGCTGCAGCCGGCGCACCGCGCTGATCCGATGGCAGGAGCCAGGAGCCAGGTGCTTTTCCTGGTCTCCCATGGGGTGCAGGGCCCAAGCACCTGGGCCATCCTCCACTGCACTCCCTGGCCACAGCAGAGGGCTGGCCTGGAAGAGGGGCAACCGGGACAGAATCCGGCGCCCCAACCGGGACTAGAACCCGGTGTGCCGGCGCCGCAAGGTGGAGGATTAGCCTATTGAGCCACGGCGCCGGCTCAAGAGCACTATCTTATGTGAGTTGAAATGGAAAATGGCAACTGCTGGCTGGTTATCTCCTTTTAATATTTGAATTATTGTTTTTCAGGAAGCTGACCAAATTGAAGTTTACACTTTTATATCAATCACATTAGATCACATCAAGTCATCATTACCAAATAATGCTTTACCTTTTATTGTCTTGCAGCTTTTATAAAATCTTACTGTAGGAATCAGTATACGATTTCCATTTTGGCATTTCTATTATTCATACATTGTGCTATAAGCACTCTAGAACTCTCAGAAGCTAACTTCTTCTATAACTATTATAGGAGACAAAATCCAGGAAATTGACATTGGTATAATCCACAGAGCCTTTTCAGATTTCTTTAGTTATGCATACACATGTGTGCACATGAGTGTGCATAAAAATGTTTGGATTAATAGCTAAAATTCAATTCAAGAAAATATTTAGTAAATTTAGTAAAGCAAATATAATTTTTTTGACAGGCAGAGTTAGACAATGACGGAGAGAGAAACAGAGAGAAAGGTCTTCCTTTTCCTTTGGTTCACCCCTAAAATGGATCGCGCTGTGCAGATCCAAAGCCAGGAGCCAGATGCTTCTTCATTGTCTCCCATGTGGGTGAAGAGACCAAGCACTTGGGCCATCCTCCACTGCCCTCCCGGGCCACAGCAGAGAGCTGGACTGAAAGAGGAGCAACTTGGGACAGAATCCAGCACCCCAACTGGGACTAGAACCCGGAGTGCTGGCGACGCAGGCAGAGGATTAGCCAAGTGAGCTGTGGCGCTGGCCAGGAAATATAAATCTTATCAATGAACTAGGGTCTTTTAAATTTTTACTTGATCTCTTTGTTTAGTGAAGCATTAAACCTTTCACTGTTAAACTAATTAAATATGTTATCTCAAAAACTAAAAAAAGGGGGTCGGAGCAGTAGTGCACTGGGCTGATGCTCTAGCCTAAAGCACTGGTATCCCATATGGGCGCTGGTTCAAAACCCAGCTACTCTGCTTCCAATCCAGGTCTCTGCTGTGGCCTGGGGAGGCAGCAAAGGATGGCCCAAGTGCTTGGGCCATGCACCCACATGGGAGACCAGGAGGAGGCTCCTGGCTCCTGGCTCCTGGCTTCGGAGCTGCACAGCTGTGGCCGTTGTGGCAAATTGGGGAGTAACTATCGGATGGAAGACCTCTCTCTCTCTCTTTCTCTCTCTCTCTCTGTGTGTGTGTGTGTGTGTGTGTATGTAACTCTGACTTTCAAATAAATCTTTAAAAAAACTAAAAAAAAAGAAGGAAAGAGAGAGAGAAGGGCTGAGAGGGAGGAAGGGGTATAATTATTAGAACTGTATCTATAAACAACATTGAAAACTTTCTCTTTTTATTACTATTACATTAACATGAAGAAATAAAGTGTTACAAAAAAAGAAAGAAAATAATTTATTTTTGTAGACTGAATTTGTTAAAGTATTGTCTTGGATATGGATCATAATAGGAAAAACATTATTATTTTTAAAAGGTTTATATATTTATCTGAAAAGCATATTTACAGAGAGAGGGAGGGAAAGACAATGATGGAGAGAGATCTTCAATCCACTGGTTCACTCCCTAATGACCACAACAACCAGGAATGGGTCAGGCTGAGCCCAGGAGCCTGGAGTTCCATCCCCACATCACACCTAGGTGGTAAAGGCCAAGCACTCACGCCACCTCTTGCCACTTTCCCAAGTGCATTATCAGGGAGCTGGATTGGAAGTAGAGCATCCAGGACTCAGTCAGTATTCATATGGGATGCCAATGTCACAGTCGGTATCTCAGCCCCTGTGCCACAATGCCAGCCTTTCAATTCCCTTCTATTAATTTTTAAAAGAGTGCATTTTTCTTTGCATGGATTATCTTAAATTTTGTTTCTAATTTTGATCTTATGGTAACAATGAAAAAATACAGAAATCCTGTGCTGTTTGATTGCTCACCAGAGCAGTTCAATAAGATAATTCTGTTGAATTTTGCTTTTTTATGACTTTAGTTAGTCCATTTTCTTTGACCCCAGTGGAGATATTATAGTTTACCCCTTTGCAAATCTGTAAAGGAGATTTAATAAGCCCCAATGATTACAGTGTGCTGCAGGGAAGGACTGAGTTTAATTATAAAGTGGCCACTTCCCTACATGTAATTCTCCCATGAAAATTTTATAACAGAAAAGATAAGAACTTATTTTGAAAATCATTATTTCATGGAAAATCCTTACATAAACAGGAAAGTCAGTTCCATACTTTAGTAAATCATTATTTCCATTATAAGTCATTACTGTCTTTGTTGTCTGAGGTATTATTAAGAAATTAAAGGACAAGTCTAAGTAGTTAGAAATCAGTGAAAAGATGGAAAATGTGGCATTTCTTTTAGAAGCATTTCCAATTAAAATTTTACATCAGTTGTGGGTTTGTCAAATTTCCTGAAGAAAAGCAGTGTTTAATTCTGCAAGTTTTTCCATGCTGGTGTATATATAATAGAGGGGGAGACGTGATGATCTGTCTTTGGTGTGAGTTAACATCTTGACTATGTATGATGTAAAACCGAAATCCCTGAAGCTCATCAGGCTTCCTGTTCTTCCCTAGATGCTCACATTCCTTTCTGTTCTCCCTTTCATCCTTTTTTGGCAAAAGAAATACAGATATGAACACAAGAATCATCTATAAAGTTTTAGGGAGTGAGCATTTCAGCATTCAAACTGTTTTCCAGAACAAAAAAAATCCCATGTAAGTGTTCTATACTCTGACACTTTTTCAAATGCTATTAACGTTCATTAATACTCTACAACCAATTGTACATGTACATGCCAGCCTTGAATTTAAGAATGCTTTAAAGAAAACTTAAGCAGTTCCCTCCCAGACATGTGATATGAGGTTACCATGAGATAGTTTTTAACTAAGAGGTAGCAATGGGTATTTCATTCTGACAGTGTCATATGCTCAGTTGTCTATCAAGAAATATGGAATATATGAGTCATTAAATATGAAAACCTGCATTTTGGTATTTGAGTGAAAGCTTAATCAAAAAATAACACGTTGCCAGCGCCGCAGCTCAATAGGCTAATCCTCCACCTGCGGGTTCTAGTCCCGGTTGGGGCTCCAGATTCTATCCTGGTTTCCCTCTTCCAGGCCAGCTCTCTGCCATGGCCCAGGAGTGCAGTGGAGGATGGCCCAAGTCCTTGGGCCCTGCACCTGCATGGGAGACCAGGAGAAGCACCTGGCTCCTGGCTTCGGATCAGCGCACCAGCTGCGGCGGCCATTAGATGGTGAACCAACGGCAAAAGGGAGACCTTTCTCTTTGTCTCTCTCTCTCACTGTCCAATGGGAATAAGAGAGGGAAGAAATGTGCAATTTGGGACATGCTCAAGCTGACTTACCTCAAACGGTAGAGTTAGAAACATACCAGGGGATTCCAATTCAATCCCAACAAGGTGGCATGTACCAATGCCATCTCAATAGTCCTAGTGATCAATTTCTGTTCATAATTGATCATAATGATAGGACTAAGAGCCAAAGGGAGCACATAAACAAGAATAGTGTCTGCAAATACTAGCTGATAGAATCAAAAAGGGAGAGAATGATCCAACATGGGAAGTGAGATACACAGCAGACTCATAGAATGGCAGATGTCCTAAACAGCACTCTGGCCTCAGAATCAGCCCTTAAGGCATGTGGATCCGGCTGAAAAGCCCATGAGAGTATTTCAGGCTTGGAAAGTCAAGACACTCTGGGGGAAAAAAAACAACCTAAATGAAAGATCTGGGCGAGTGAGATCCCAGTGGAAAGAACGGGTCATCAAAGAAGGAGGTACCTTTCTCTGAAGGGAGGAGAGAACTTCCACTTTGACAATAGCCTTGTCTAAATATGATCAGAGTCGTTGAACTCAGGGGGCTTCCATAGCCTTGGCAGCTCATGACAAGAGCCTAGGGTGATTACTGAGGCCATAAACAAGAGTGTCAATTTGTTAAGTCAACAACAGGAGTCACTGTGCACTTACTCCTCATGTAGGATCTCTGTCCTTAATGTGCTGTACATTGAGATTTAATGCTATAACTAGTACTTAAACAGTATTTTTCACTTCATGTTTCTGTGTGGGAGCAAACTGTTGAAATCTTTACTTAATGTGTGCTAAACTGATCTTCTGTATATAAAGAGAATTGAAAATGAATCTTGATGTGAATGGAAGGGGAGAGGGAGTGGGAAAGGGGAGGGTTGCGGGTAGGAAGGACGTTATGGGGAGGAAGCTGTTGTAATCCATAAGCTGTACTTTGGAAATTTATATTCATTAAATAAAAGTTTAAAAAAATTAATAAATAAAACAATGAAGCTTTATCTTCAAAATGGACACATTTTATTTTATGAATTAGCTGAAATGAATTTTTACCTCCCTTATGTTTATTCTCTCTGCAAAATACCAAGTCTGATTCTTATGTTAGGTAACACATGTTCAGTAGTTATAAGCTGTTGATCATCTGGGTCTGAGGAGAAAGTAATTAAGAAGAGAAACCTTCTGTTTTAAAAATAACACACACTAAAATGCTGAGTACTACTTATTTTTTATTATTACAGTGTTAAAATATCCTAGGTATTGCTGTCCTTCGGGTACTAAGTTGTTTGTTAGTTACCATTTTTTTAGTACATTTACCAGCTTGTCATTCCATAGAATAAAAATAATGAAGCCATACCTTTCCTGAAACCTATGAGATGTATCTATTCTGTCTAACAATAAAAAGGGGTATAAAAAGAAATTACTTTTTCATAAAAGGATACTGGAATATATATATATATATATACATATATATATAATACATGTGTTTGTGTGTGTGTATGCAAGTATGTGCACTAATTATATATAAGAAAAGTAGATAGTATAAAAGAAAATATGAAGCCCCAATAGGAACATAAATTGTAGGTTTTTGAAAGGAAACTTGGGAGACACACATTGATGTTTGGAAAAGTAAAGATTATTCTTGAAGAAAAATAAAACACATCACAAGAGGAGGAACATTATTGTAAAGGTACTGATAGCATAAAGCAAGAATCTAAACCTGGGATTGTTTATTGTTGGCTAGGGCATGGAGATGGAGGTAAAAAATGCAGAATTGCGGACAAGTGTGGGGTCGGTTCTTGTTGCATCAGGGCAGTACTTACTTGTTCATCCTGGCAAAATCATTAAAAGAGCTCATCTTCACTTTTGAAAAATGTCCTCATTGGAACGGTAAATTACATAATAACTTTAGGGAGCAGGGCTTTTGCAAACCCTTTAGCTTTGTTCCTATCACTCTGATTCCTCCAATATCAAATAACCATCTTTAGTCTCTATAACATAGGGGAGTTAGGTAGAGGGTGGATCCTGAAGAATTTTATACATCTTACCAAGAAGATATTTAAGGTCTAAGGGTCCAGTGAAAGTTTTCTAGAATGAAAAATATATGAACATGTATTTATGTTATGCAGACTGCCACAGTAGGAACGTGGACAATGATTTGGAGGAGGGCAGGAATAAAGCAGGGTCAGCTGATAGCTGGCACCAATGACCTGTGATGTGAGTGAAAGCGTGTAAGGGCATCCAGCGTTGAGGAAGCTCCAGATGACGTCAGTAGACTGGGGGCGGGGGGGACTGGGAAACCACCTGCCCAGCTGAGCACACTCCGCAGCAAAGATCCACAGATTCATGAGCAAATAAAGGGTTATTTCAGCTACTAAACTTTGATTAGCTTGTTATATAATAATAATTAGTTGACATGAGCCTAATTTCTTATCAGAAAGTGTAACACTATACTGTGTCATATAAAAAAATTGCAGGAGGGTCTGGGGTTGTGGCCTAGCAGGTAAAGCTGCCACCTGTAATGCCTGCATACTGTACAGGTCCATGCCCCAGCTGACCCACTCCCACTCCAGGTCCCTGCTAATGGCCCGTGGAAAACATAGGAGGATGACCACATTTTTTGGTTTTTGTCTCCCACTTGGGACTGGGACTGTACAGAGAGAATGAACATAAGTGAGGTAAAAATTCATTTCAGATTTAATTCAAAAAATAAAATGTACCCATTTTGAAGATAAAGCTTCACCATTTTATTTTTTGACTTTAAAATTTCACTCAAATAGCAGGATACAGATTTTCATCTTTATTTATTTATTTATTTTAAGATTTATTTATTTATTTGAAAGTCAGATTTACACAGAGAGAGGAGAGGCCGAGAGAGAGAGGTCTTCCGTCCAACGGTTCACTCCTCAGATGGCTGCAATGGCCGGAGCTGCACTGATCTGAAGCCAGGAGCCAGGAACTTCTTCCAGATCACCCATGTGGATGCAGGGCCCCAAGGACTTAAGCCATTTTCTACTGCTTTCCCAGGCCATAGCAGAGAGCTGGATTGAAAAAGGAGCAGCCGGGACTAGAACCGGCGCCCACATGGGATGCTGGTGGTTAAGGCCAGGGCATTAACCCGCTATGCCACCACTCCAGGCCCCCAGATTTTCATATTTAATGACTCCTGGCACCTGGCTTTGGCCTGGCCCATCTCGGCCATAGGGGCCATTTGGGGGAGTAAACCAGCAGATGGAAGTTTCTCTCTCTCTCTCTCTCTCTCTCTCTCTCTCTCTCTCCCTCCTCCTTTCTCTCTCTCTTTCTGTGTGTGTGTGTGTAACTCTGACTTTCAAATAAATAAATCTTTAAAATAAAGATTACAGGAGAATATTGTTTTCTAATTATCAGATCATTAATAGGAATAAGACAAATAGGCCAATTATCAAATGTTATAGTTTAATATTTTCCTATAAGTTCTAGATAATACCATAGTATATTAATCAGAAACATGAACTCCAGCATTGGAAACATACATTTTCATATTATATATGATTTTCTATACATAATTTTAAAGTAATATATGGGAAACACGTTTTTTTTGAAGTTCAAAGATGGCTAAAAACATTTAACTTGTAACTAGTACATATTAAACAAAGATCAACTAGAAAACTTATAGAAAATAATTTAGATAATGACAGTAAAACAAAAAAAAGAAAATCAACTAGTAATAATCTAAAGACTAATATGAAAAAAACTACAAAATTATCTTAGAAATATTTTACAGGGCCTGAATAAGAAATTACAGATTCCCAGCATCAAAGATCGAGATAGAGGGACAAATCACGATGTATATCTTCTTTTCAATTTGAGTCAGTTTATTTTATTATCCTTTTGGCACTTTATAAAATACAGAATGTGTGAAAATACAGGATATAGGCAAAATGCTGGAAAAAAGATCAATAGCAAGTATACAGCATCTCAGATACTAAGGAGTAAGAAAAGGCTAGAATAGGGGACCAGCACTGTGGCATTATAGTTTAAGCCTCTGGGCTGTGGCACCAGCATCCCATAAGGGTGCTGGTTTGTTTCCTGGCTGCCCCACCTCCTACCCAGCTCTCTTCAAATGCATACGGGAAAGCAGTGGAAGATGCCCCAATTGCTTGGGCCCTGGCACCCACATGGGAGACCCAGAAGAAGTTCCTGGTACCTAGCTTTAGACTGGCCCAGCTCTGGCCATTGAGGCCATTTGGGGAGTGAACCAGCAGATGGAAGACCTCTCTCTCTGTCTCTCCCTCCCTCTGTCTGTAACTCCACCTCTCAAATAAGTAAATAAAATTTAAAAAGAAATTTTAAAAATCGACTTCACACTTACGTTAAAATAAAGTGTGCATGGGTGAAATATATAAGCTTTAAAGATTACACCTAGGTTTGTATTTATTTTGCTTGGCATGAAGAACTTTGAGTAAATGAAAGTATTTAAAAGAGAGAAAACAGTGATATCTGGCTACTGAGAAAAATTTAAACTCTATATGCACCTATACAAAAACAAATGCAATGAAATAATAGGTGTGCCACAGAGAAAAATTTTAAACATTTGATGCATGAAACATAAATGAATAATTATGCTTGATATCATAGAAGATTTTAAAAATGTAAACATATTAAAATTTAAAATACAAAGACCATATGAGAAAAAATGGCTCTACCACATGTCACTATGTCTAATAGGATTGTATATGTAGCTCTAGTGCTCTCCCCGGCAGTACAAGGATTTGCATGGCCCTTGAACAAGACCAATATACAAATTTGTGAAACTTAGATGCTGCAGTAATTGAAAAACTTAAATAAACAAGTAGTTCTCATGAATCACTAACAGTGACAAACTTTCCAGTAGAATATTAAAATCAAGTCATATAAATAGGCAATGTATGAAAGAAAAGTGATAATATTAAGTCATAGGAAAATTCATTCAATATTATCAATGATACCATCATTGAAATTTAAATCAGAAAGATAATCATTTACTATTTATCAAATTAATTAAGCATAATAATATCAATTATTTGATCCATTCAAATTAGTGTTAACATGTTTAGGATAAAAATAATATTTTACAATGATCAGCAGGGGATGAAAAATAAAACATCCAACCAATCAGTTTTGTGTATATTCTGGCTGAAGCATGAGCTCCTACACATATTATTGTTGTGCATAATGTATAAGAGCACAACATCTTGAGTCAGGTGTTGTGGTGCAGCAGGTTAAGCTACCGCTTGGGATGTCTGCATCCCACATTAGAGTGCTGATAGAGTCCTAGCTACCTTGCTTCTGAGCCAGCTCTCTGCCAAGCAATTATAATAAGGTTTTTCCAACATGATAGGTAAAAATATTATTTGATAATCATTTTGAGTTCTATTTCTTTAGCTTGCAATGGAGCTGGCTGTTTGTAGTTCTTTCGCTTGCTGTTATTGTCCAGTTACTCTTCTGTGTTAGAGATTTGTTACTATTCTGTGTTAGAGATTTGAGTACAAGGAAAGAGATTTAAATGATGTCTCTTCCATTCACATGACCATACCAATTATTTTCCATGGTGGAAATGAATCTCCTTTAGCACACAGCGTTATGAATGGAAAACTCAAAAATGAAAGAACATACTATGCAGCACTTGGCCAAGAACAAATCACTAAATTTAAAAGAACAGGCATGACAACAGAAAGCAGTGGATGTCAACTGATGAGTTAGTGTCACAGTTGCATTTCGTTCTTTTCCTTTGTCTGCAGTGCCTCACACATTGCTTCACTTTTCCTCTGGTCTCTGCCAATAGGAGACCACCCAAGTTCCTGAAAGCAGCTCTTTCTGTGAGGACCTTGAGCGAAGCCCAAATTGCAGGGTGGAAGGTCTTCAGCTTGTCTGAGGCATGAATAATTTCTCTGCCATCTCATTCACTCTACTCAAGTTACTATGTGGAATGTCATTCTGGGTAGCTTGCAAACAGTTCTTTGCTTGTATCATAGAGACCCAGACATTTTTTTGTGGACTTTATGATGGCAGGAAGAAAATAAGCGATGGATGCAGAGGTTGACCCAGCTACTCCGTCCAAGTTGCTTGGGGTTTGGGGTTCCGGAATTGTTGTCATGTCTAGGAGAACATTGCAAATGGGTCAGTAAAAAGGCATTTTGAGGGCTGCTGACTTAGGAAAATAGATGGAGTTGTTTTGGATATGTGGTATTTCATCTGCTTTTTCACTCTTCAAATTTAAAGAATAAACCTGGCATTGTTGGGTTGTTAACAGTTAGCTATATTATTGACTCTCATAGAAGAGGCACTTAGAGAAATTTTAGAGCCACGGTTTGACTGTGAAACATGGGATAATTATTTTATTTTCCCAAGAAGAAACCAGTCTGTAACCAAGTTGTACATACCCACAAGTTTTTAGAATTATTTGTCTGCCAGTGACTGGTGCTTCAGTAAACTTTAAAAATGTATTCATAAAAATAAAAGGCAATCTTTGTGCTGTAAATGTTGTAATAGTTGTGGAAAATGCTTTAGAAACGGACTTGCTCTCTGTACAATCTTCTCCTATCCAAATGAGAATGGCATTGTTTATTAAGTTTAACACATGGCTATGGCCGGAAGCAAAAGACACACTGAATATTAAAGTGCTAGAAAAGGTAAGATATTACATGAGTTCAAGATACTGCTATAAACTGATAAATGCCATCCTAGAGTGACAGGCACATTTATAAATATTTCCTAATGAAACATCCACTTTGTCAAAAATTACATGAGACAGCAAAAGATCATTTGATTCTCATTATATCTGAGAGGATTAATTTGTATAAAATATTTATATACTTTAGTGCTCTTTTGTACGTTGCATTTTTTCCTTCTACAATTGCTTCATCAATCATTTATAATAAAAATTTCATCTTAACTTTCTGACTTTTAAAAATATGTATAAACGTTTACTTTTCTTGAGACAAAACAATCTACTGTTGTAAGTTCTTGTTAATGCTTTAAGAGCTATGATTTTTATTTCTAATATGAAAACATATATTTGGAAACAAAATATTTGTGTGTGTGTAAGAGTATTCCAAAATATTTATGGAAAATTGAATTATGAACAAGTTTATTTTGGTAAAAGATTTTGAAATCCATTTGGTTTTTTCAAAATATGCATTTAACATGAAATTTTTAAACCTCCATCCTACATGTGCTAATATATGTGAGTGCATATATGTGCAGAAATTACTTTCCCAAATGTGACAGTAAATCAAAACCACTTATATTAAAAGTTATGTCTCAGTCTTAGTTCGCGCACTACCATCACAAAACACAGTTTTAGTGTCACTGTCATATTCTACATTCCTTGATAAGAGAATTATTTTATATTCTGGCCTAGAATGGCAGATTTTGACATAAACAGTGAAGGACTAAGACTAAAATTAATTGGAAATTTCTGTTTTGATTTCTCCTAGAAGGCTGTAAAATAGTTTAACACCAGTTTTACTATTCTGTCTCAGTTTGCTTTATCCATGACTGTCTTTGTAAAAATTACCTCATAATTTGTATTTCTGAGGCAAATAATAATAATTTTTTTGTTCTAGAACTTCAAGGTTGGTTGTTATACACACTAGCTTACCACATGTAACTGAGAAATGTGTGCTTCATCTTTTACAGACTGAGAATCCAGTACACAGACAAGTATTAAAATAAGCTATCAGGAGATTAATGTTACCGACTTTATAAACTCAGAGCTGAGATCACCAGTGAGCTTTAAAAAAATCAAATGCACCCAGATGATGTCAAAACGGTCAGATGACCTGGTCACACAAGCCAAACATCCCAGCCAATTCAGTAAATAAAAAGTGGAAATCATTCTGACTATATTTCAATGAAAAGGGCATATCCTGAATCCCAAATAGTCATAGACTCAGCTTCCTATTGTTTGGAACATCTCTAAATTCCTAAATGTGAGAATCTGCCTTCCAGAAAAACTGGATAATGACTATTCCTTTCCAAACCTCACACATCAATTAAACCATTTGTTCCAAGCAGAATGTCCCTCCCCTGAGACTTCCCTGAGAAAATCGGGTTATCCTACAGGGCCCACCTCACTTGCCACACAACCCAGTGGGAGGTAGTCTTTACTTCGAAAACACCCATGTTCATCTTCTTTGTAGTTCACAACATGTCCCTTTATCATCATATTTTAAATATTGCATTTGTTATCACTCCTTTCTCTATTCTAGTTTCTTGTTAGCAAAAATTTTGTATTTATCACTTTTGGATACCTCAAGCTGCATCAGACCAACATTGCATATATTGTTCAGTGAATGTGTCTTAACTTGTATTGAAATATAAATAACTCATAGTTACGATGCTCTCTAAGCTCCAGATTCATACTCGGATGTGCTTTTATGATCAAAAGGGACAAGAAGGAAAAAGAGACAAAACCAAAAAGTTCAGTTTCTGGTTGGTCCATCCTTATAAAAAGATTTTCCAAATCCCCGCAGCATCTTTGCCTGGGACAAGCCTACACCAAAGAGTGTAGAATGCAGAGCCAGAAAAAAAACCAGGCCCTGGAGTAGAACTTAGGCCACAAGATGAAGCCTCTACCTGGGACAGCTCTACCTCTAGCCTTTTTAGTAAAGGAAGATTTTCCTACCATGAAGGGAAGAAGCAAGTTTGAGTTGAAGTCCCTGTTGCTTATACCCAAAAGCATTATCTTGATTGAGTCTGCAAATTTCTTGTTTAATCAGAGGAAAAAAAGTACTCAGAAGTATCTAAAATAATGAATTCAATTTTGAAATAATCTCTAGACTGGAATCCTTGAAAATAAGTAAGATGGTGTACCCTGGTGGTCTGCTTGTCAAGAGAATGCCTCCATAAGGAGGGTGACCAGTAGGCCTGCTTAGGCTGGGAAAGTCCTTCATTTTTTCCCCTGAAACTAACTAAATTAATCATAGTGCCCCATTTCACAATCAGGTATTCCAGATTGGACAGGAAATTATATGGTCAATGTACTAAAAAATATTCTAGGCTTATGCAATTATTTAACTTTGATAATAATTACCAGTTGAAATATAATAATAGTCATCTGTACACATGATGATTGAAAACACACACTGTCCTCTAGAAGGGAATAGGAACCTAGTGTTTCTGACTACCTGTGTAATCTCAGAATTCAGCAGTCATGTCAACATTTATCCAGTTTATCACCTCAGCAACAGAAAGCTGGAACACTTACAATCTGAAAGTGTTAATGGACCCCTGGGAAAGCAGTCCACTGGGCTGGAAGTAACCTGCCACCTTCCTGCCCATAAATATCACTCCAGTGGTTGTGAAGCATGCTAACACATTTTTAATACTTGGAGTCTTAACTTCTGATGTTATATTAGGTTGTACCTGGAGATGTAGAAAAGACTGCAATACTAATCCTCATTCTGCTTTTTTTCATCAGTTATCTATAAATCAGCTAACACTTAGGTAAAATGCAGAAACCATAATTTTTTTACATTTTTATTTATATAAAGGGAACAAATTTCATATATTTCATGTATACAGTTTTAAGAAAAAAAAATTGAAAAGTTTCCAGAATAAAAAGCCAAACATTTTCTAACTTGTTCACTGCTTGTCCATTGATTACAATTACATAAACAGAGTAGGATGATTATTTCTTGGATGAATAAATAATATCAGTGGGCATGGTTATAATACTTTAATCAAAACCCTCTCTAGTTTCAGTTCTTCATTTGAAAAAATGGAACTAAAAATACATAATAAGTAATATGCAAAAAATACTAAAAATATGTAACTCTGACTCATAAATTTGCTGAGAGGAACAGATAAGCTCATATATAAGTTTATACTTATTTATATACAAATGAATATAAATCTTGCAACATTTTTCAACTCTATCCAAGGAATAGGTACACTTAAATTTGAGTCACCAGCACTAATATATTGTTTCTATAAATATATGTTAATTATTATTTATTTCTTCCATTTGTAAATCATGTTGAAATAAACGTTTCATCAAAGTCAAAATATTCAAGAAAAAATCCCCTCGAAAGTTCATTGAAAAACTCATAATCATTACTTTAACTCCTTTTTAAAATAACTTTTTATTTTAGAACAGTTTTAAAGTTGTGAAACAAAAATTGTGAAGTAGTACAAACCGTTCCCATATAACCCACACCCAACTTCTATCCTTTATTAGTATGATATCTTTGTCACAATCCATAAACCACATCTAGGTTTCCCTATTATTAACATCTGAGTACTTTGTCATAATTAATGTGACCACATCCAATTTCCCCATTTTTTATCCAAACTCCGTCTATCCCAACCACCCCTCCGAGTCTCTAGTAATCAGCATGCAGTGTTGAGATTGAGTATTGGGTTTTAGTTCCCACATGTGAGGGAGAATATGTGATGTTGTCTTTCTGGGCCTGACTTATTTTACTTAACATGATGTCCTCCTGTTCCATCATTGTGTTGTAATAACAGTATTCTGTTGTATATATATATATATATATATATTACATTTTCTTTATCCACTCATCTAATGATGGACACCTTGGGGATTCTGTATCTTGGCTATTGTGTACAGTGTTGCAATAAACTTGGTGGATGATTTTATTCTGTGTATCTATAAATGTGGCAACTATTATCAGAGCTCTGTTTCCCTTAGGTATCAGAAATAATTGACTTCTCAGTGATTTAAAAATTTAACAAGATCTTACACATAAAACTTATAATTTTTTAAGGAAATACAGCTTAATGTACAGAAACCATAAAAACTAACAAATTAACTTTCTGCTTGTGATTTTGGATCAAAACCAAACACAAGATTTCAAGTGGCAGAATATTTCATTTACAACGCTCTTTCTGGGGTCCTAAGTTTGATAGAGAAATTTCAAACAAAAATGACACAATATATTTACAGAACCAAAACACTTTTCACTGAACAAAAAAGTACATCTGATGGTTCAGCTTTGCCAAAATTCAACAGTCTCACATACAAATGCCAACTTTTCATATAGAGCTTTACATGTTGTTAACTTTTACTCTTTGCATAATTGCTCTATAGGGTCATGTTCACACCTCTTGCTAGAAAACCTTCTGGAAAAAATGGTTTAGCAGCAACAAAAAATTACTGTAGACTGTCCAGGTTTCAGACCATGCAATATAGGCAACTGGCCATTTTCATCAGGAAAGGAAAGCAACCATACGATTAACCTGGACAGGGGACACCAAGCAGCTGGGATGCATGCTATTTCAATGAATTGGAAAACTACAGCAGAGTCTCTGTGGTAATGAAGAATCTATGGAAGAGGTGAGACACTGATAGCTGTGCCACAGCAAGTACCTCCAGTCCTCAGCCACTTTATAACAGAGAGAAAGGACAAGTAAAACAAGATCTGAAGCAAGAAATGCTTGGTGACTATTAGGGCTTGAATAGAAACAAAAATAAACACCCTTTCCGTAGAAAAAATCGGTCAGGGTGGAAATGTAAAGATATTTCTGCTGGCTGGTGCTGTGGCTCACTAGGCTAATCCTCCACCTGCAGCGCCGGCACACCGGGTTCTAGTCCCAGTTGGGGCACCAGATTCTCTCCCGGTTGCTCCTCTTCCAGTCCAGCTCTCTACTGTGGCCCGGAAGTGCAGTGGAGGATGACCCAAGTGCTTGGGCCCTGCACCCACATGGGAGACCAGGAGGAAGCACCTGGCTCCCGGCTTTGGATAGGCACTGTGCACCAGCTGTAGCAGACATTTGGGGAGTGAATCAATGGAAGGAAGACCTTTCTCTCTGTCTCTCTCTCTCTCTCTCTCACTGTTTAACTCTGCCTGTCACACACACAAAAAAGATATTTCTACCAAGTGCTTTTGAATAATTCAAAATTTTATCATATTTTTATGAGTTTGTTCCAATGATCATGCTTTTGATAAAAATAGGTTTATGTTGCCTTAAAATAGGAAAAATTTATCACATGTGCCAATCAAAGATGGATGGTACGAAAGCCCCGTAAAAATACTCCAAATCCAAAAATGTCTTTTGCTCAGTTTCTGAATAATCGTCTCATTGAGAGGCACTTAGTGGCCACACTAAGGCTGAACCCTGAAACTTGGGGCTGGAGCCCCAGTTGCACTTTAAATGTATAGAGGGATCATCACCCCACTTGCCTGCAAAGAGAGAGCCCAGGTCTAACACCAGGTAAACTCCCTGTAGAGGGACCCATGGGTTCACACAGAAAGTAATATATAATCTATCCACTAGGAATGGGAGATAGATTGTGGTGGCCAAGAAGCGGAACAGGAAGAATAGCTGTAGACCTCTGAGGGTCAGGTGAATTACCTGGGGTGGTGGGGAGAGGATGGAACATGGTGCACAGCAAGGCACAGGGGATGGACCATTTAATGTTGATTTATAGTCACACACGTAGACTGGTGAAACGTGAGCTGTCCAGAGCTTTGTTCTTTGCATAACAAGAAATCATATTTCATGAACAAAGAATAAGTCTTTGCATTGTTTCAGTACACAATGTAATTTTTAGGTAATGGTATAGGAATTCTGTTGATCTTTCTTGACTAGTTTCTGTGACAAGTTTGAATATGCTTTATAGGTTCACAGTGTGTAATTTTATTGGCATAAGTTTAGAGAAGAAACTTTAAAAACTTGCCCATTCTTTCCATAAAAAGGCAAATACTCCAGAGAGCTGGGAGGAATCAGTTAATTCCCTTAATCCTCCTAATAGTAAGTTTTAACAGGCTCTTAGATGTTGATCAGAACCATCTGACAGTGGTAACTGGGTCAAGTCTTAGCTCTCTGCCCCAGTTTGCTCCCTGTCCACACAATGCAGTATATGATGTACAAGTAAGCCTGTTAAGGAGCTCATTTTTTAGCTTCTCTAAAAAAGAATTACACGAGGACATCAATGGAAGAACAGTTAGGCCTTTAATGTCATAAAGGATCTGTTGCACACAGATACAATAAGGTAGTCATTGTTTGTGATCTCTGAAGAGCACTTATATTGAGAAGGAAGAATTTTTTCACTTCTGTGAAGTATAACACTTGCATACCACTAGATATTTTAGTTATTCATTGATTCAAGGGTTTTCTGGTGTTTTATTTAGAAACACCAGATGTTAGACTAGAAGCAACTGTGAATGATTGTGGATGACTATTGCAGTGGAAAAAGCAGATTTTTTTCAAGGATAGGGGTAAGCATTTGGTTAATAAAATGCAATAATCAAAAGCAGAGAAACCAGAACCTTAGTAGAATGGAAATATCATGCAAGAAAAAAAAATGTTTCTTTGGTTAACGTATAAAACTTTAAGTAGAAATAGGCTAGCTATCAACTTTATGTGCTGATCTTAGACTGCTTTGGTGGTGAGTGCAAATGGTCATTAGATGAGTGTAACCAATTAAAAATGGCATATTTCTTCCATTTGAGATTCTTTAGCACATCTGAAGCCAGGTAAATTATACATATTTTTGAAATATCATGTTGAAGGGTTTCAAGTTATAGTTTCTTTACTAAATGCAAATGTTATTAGATTCTTTGGAATCTGACACATACGTATAATCTATTCATTCCCACTATATATGCCCATGTAACATTTGAGTCAGTAGAAAGCGAGGTTCCCAGAGTGTGAGACTTTCTAACCTTGTACTTCCAGGTTGACTGTAGTGTTCTTTACAGCTCTAAGTATCCACAGGGAAATTCTAACTTATAACTGACTGTGGTACTCAGTACTTAGTACTTAGTAGTGGCATCAATCTGGATAGCACATTTAGTTTCAGAAACAGATTCTGAAGGGGTCAGAGCAATACCGTGACCAGGAACGCAGGCTTGGAGTCAAGAACCTCAGAAGTTACTCAAGACGCACAGCCAGCTGCTCGGCAGCTGTCGGAAGGGGGCTAGTTGCTTAACCTCTCATCTAAATGTTCTTAATCTGTAGTGGGGATGTCAATGCCTGTTGAATGACTGTTGCAAAACCTTAAAAAATAAGCCTTTTGGGGCATAGGATGCGAAACAAATATTACTTCTTTACACATTTTCTATACCACTTGGCTATGAAAATGAAATAAAGGCATGCTCTTTATTTCAGTGTAGTATCAGGAAATGAAAGAACATGAAGTTCAGAAACCACTTAATGAGGATGCAGAAAATATACCACCTAAATGCTTTCATTTGTTTAAAGATGTATTTTATTTTATTTGAAAGAGTTACAGGGAGGGTATAAAGCCAAAGAAAGAGAGACCTCTTCCATTCCACTGGTTCACTCCCCAAAAGACTATGATGGCCAGATCTGAGCTGATCCGAAGCCAGGAGCTAGGAGCTTCTTCTGGGTCTCCCATGAGGGTGCAGGGTCCCAAGGACTTGGGCCATCTTCCACTGCTTTCCTATGCCATAGCAGAGAGCCGGATTGGAAGAAAAGCAGCCGGGACTCCAACTGGCGCACATATGGGATGCCAGCACTGCCAGGCTGGGGCTTAAACCTTCTTTTAACCTTATTTTCTGAAAAACGATTCACGCATCAGATCAAAGTTTATTACACTTGATTTTAGCCAAAAGGCCAAGAAGCAAACAAATCAATGTTTAGAAAACTCATTCTTCCCTGCTCCCCTTCACTTTCTCTGTGCTCTCCAGGCAAATATTGGGAGGGAGATTAAATAAGTCAGGCATCTATCCCCTTTTCCCTAATGCCTGTTCCTTTTTGATGTTCCAGACATACTCCTAGGAGTTTTGAATGCTATTTCATTGATCGTTTCAACAACTCTGTAGAAAATAGATATACCCTTATCATCTCCATTGTACAGACGGAGAAATTAAAGCATAAGACTTAAGATGAATCAAAGGCCAGCTATCTGGTGGTGCTGGTTCTCTGGCTTCAGAGACTACATTGTTAATCACTAAGTAAATGATTGCACAATGTAATTAAGGGTTTAGAAGTATTGCATGCAAGTGCACAGTGGCTCCTTTTGGTGATTAAACAGCTGATACTTTTATTTATGATGTCAGTGATAACCCAAGGCTCTTGACATGAGCTTCCAAGGCTATGGAAGCCTTTTGAGTTCCCAAACTCTGTTGGTTTTTAGACAGGGCCATAGTCAAAGTGGAAGTTCTCTCCTCCCTTCAGAGAAAAGTACATCCTTCTTTGATAGTCCTTCTTTCCATTAGGGTCTCACTCACAGAGATCCCTCATGCAGAACCATTTTTGCCACTATGTTTTGGCTTTCCATGCCTGAAATGTTCTCATGGTATTTTCAGTCAGGCCTTAGGGTCTGATTCTGAGGTCAGAGTGAAGTTTGGGGTGTTTGTCATTCTATGAGTCTGCTGCGTGGACTGCTTCCCACGTTGGAATTTTCTCTCCTTTGTAATTCTATCTGTTGTTATTACCAGGCACTTGGTCTTATTTATATGATCCTTTGACTGGTGGTCCTATGTATATGATCAATTCCATACTTAATATGTTCACCTTATCACATAAGATGGGATTAATGCCAACCAGCTAAATGGAATTTGGAGTCCCATGGCAAGTTTGTAGCTTCACCCTTAGGGGTATGTCTTTGGGTATGTGTGCTGATCTGTACAGTTCCTCCGTCTCTTATTTCCACTCTTATTTTTAACTTGGATCTATTTTCAATTGAGTTAGTACATCTATGATTAATTCTCCCCATGCTGGACCTCTGTCCTTAATGAGTTGTACTATGAGAATTAATGGTAAAAATTGTCTTCAAACTGTACTTTATACTTTGTGTGTCTGTGTGAGTGCAAATAGTTTAAATCTCTCCTTAGTAAAGAGTTGGTCTTCTGTATATAAAGTCAATTGAAAATGAATCTTAATGGAAAATGGAATGGGAGAGGGAGTGGGAGGTGAGATGGGAGTGCAGGTCAGAGGGCGGGAATGGGGGGAAGAAACACTATATACCTAAAAGCTGTACATATGAGAATTCGTATGCATTAAATAAAAACCTTCAAAAATAAAGTATTGCATGCATAATCTAGCTCTCCAATAAATGCATGGCTTTCTTCTTCTGGTATACTAGAGGTAAAGATGACTAGTGCTCTGTCAACTCTTTTTCAAGGTTTTATTTTATTTATTTGAAAGGCAGATGGCAGAGAGAGAGGAAGAGACAGAGAAAGAGAGAGAGGGAGAGATCTTTGATGGCTGATTCACTTGCCAAATGGCTACAATGGCCGGGTCTGGGCCAGGCCGAAAATAGGATCCAGGAACTCCACTTGGATCTCCCATTTGGGTGGCAGGGGCCCAAGCACCTGGACCAATTTCTGCTGTTTTCCCAGGAACATTAGAAGGGAGCTGTGTTTGAAGCAGAGCAGCCTAGACTCAACCCAGCATTTTTACCTGCAATGCCAGTGTCTCAGGCAATAGCTTAACCCACAGCACCACAATGCATAATTTGATTCTGCTTTTGGCAGAATAGTAACCTCTCAAAACAGTGAGGTCCTAATTGCTGAAACTTGTGAATACGTTCTTCTATGAGATAAGGGGAATTAAGGTTACAGAAGGAAGCAAGACTGCCCATCAGCTGAAGTTAAAATAGGGAGATCCAATTATGAAACGGGCACAATGTATTTACAAACGTCCTTAAAAACAAAATTGGGAGGCAGAGGAAGAGGTCACATTGATGTGATAGGAAAAGTACCTAGTCCTCTCTGGTGCTTGGCTTTGAAGACAGAGGAGGGTGGCCACAAGCCAAGGTTTGCTGGCAGCCTCTAAAAGCTGGAAAAGACGAAGAAATGGATTTTCCCCTGGGGCCAACAGAAGACTCACAACCCTGCCAAAACCTTGATTTTAGCCCAGTAAGACCTTTTCCAGACTTCTGACCTGCATAACTAAAAGAAAGTTTCTGTTATTTTAAATGACTAAATGTAGGATAATTTGCTACACCAACCATTGAAAATAAACATAATCCAAAATTAAAAAAAAAAACCAGAAAATAAAATACCCTAAGAATTCCTCATGAATGAGATTTGTCTAAAGGTGATTGCCTACTAGGTAAAGGAATCCTTTCAGAAACTCATTTCAAACCTTTATGTCTTGTCTTTTCTCAAAGCTCTGTCCTGAATCCAGTCAATTCTGATCAAACAGGGAGTATATATTTGGATTGTGACCTCATCTTAATCTAAATCTTTTCTCCTTGTTAATCAATAGCCATATAGAATATTTCCTTCTTCATGGGCATCTTGAAGCCAAAATCCATTCCCTTTAGGGTTAATTGAATATAATAAATGGGCAAATTGACTATCTTAATTGATGATGCTATTCCAGAGAAAATATCAAGTGCATCTTGCCCATCATCCTTTGGCTAAAGTCCAAGAATCAGAACTTTGATCCAAACAAATGTTATAATCAATTTATGACCTTAAAGAAATTTCACATGACTAGAATCTGAAAATGTCATCAAATTGAGATTTTTCTTTTACAGGTAGAGTTATAGACAGTGAGAGAGAGACAGAGAGAAAGGTCTTCCTTCCACTGGTTCACCCCACAAATGGCCGCTACAACCGGTGCTGTGCCGATCCAAAGCCAGGAGCCAGGTGCTTCCTCCTGGTCTCCCATGTGGGTGCAGGGGCCCAAGCACTTGGGCCGTCCTCCACTGCCTTACTGGGCCCCAGCAGAGAGCTGAACTGGAAGAGGAGCAACTGGGACAGAATCTGGCGCCCATATGGGATGCCAGCGCCACAGGCGGAGGATTAACCAAGTGAGCTATATCCCCGGCCCCCATCAAATTGAGATTTATTATGAATATCTCTATGCTTTATGACAGTCATAGAAACTAAATAAGAGCATATTTTGCAGAATGCTTTTCTTTTAATTATAATATAATGACAATATAGGAGTCAGTGAAATGGAACAAAATATGGCATGCCATCTAATGATTTAAATGTTTGATTGAAGCATAACTATGTCCATTTGATTAAAGTTTGTCAGTACAGCTGAGTCATTCTGATAGTGAATCCCACAAAGCTTAAAATACTTAAAATATGGCCCGTTGCAATGTTTTATAACCCTTGTAATACAATCTCATTTGATCATGTTTTTGAACTTTACTATTTAAATATTGTAGCTAATTCCTCCGATTTCCCATGCTTAAAAAATCACTTAAGTATCCACCAGTATCAAAACAAATTAGAAATTTTGGATATAGATTGAAGAATGGACAGCAGATGAAAGACCTCTCTCCCTACCTCTCTCTCCAACTCTGTCTTTAAAATCAATAAAATAAATCTTTATTAAACAAAAAAGAATTTATCGGTTCCAAAGTGCTCTTGCCTATTTAGAATTTAAGCTCTACATTAACAGCAATAAGTGCCACTGTATCTCTGAAGGCTGTAATGGTTATTGGTCTATTAACAGAAAAATGTTAAATATATTATTAAGTATTCTTTATAGTACTTCTAATAACTGTTAGAGTACACCATCTTTTTGAAAGTAGTTTCCCATTATGTTTTGAACACTTGATAATTCTCAAAACTGTTTATCTAATAATACTATTTCTAGGAAAATCATTTTAAAAATCAAACATTAGATCAAAAATCATATATTGATTATATGCATTTGATGTATAATAATTTATAAAGTAGTGGTATGCACTGTTATAAACAATAATGAAATTAGAAATACCTTAAAGATCCACTAAAGGGAAATGATAAAGTAAACTATTATATCTTCACACAACTGTGTTCGTTTCAATTTCCTCTGATAATTATACTTCTAAAAATCTCTCCTTGATTGGTATAATGGGATGAGATTGGTTGTCCAAATCCCCTTAACCAAGATAAAGATATTGGACCCAAGGTAGTCCAATAGCGTCTCCCCAAAATTTGAATATTTGCATATAGGAGGGAAGAGTGAAAACGTTGCAGTTTATTTATGACATTTCTGGTGCTCAGACAAGAATTTCAAGCTGTTCTGCTAATAAGATTGCCAAGGCTGTCTGCTTCCTGCCATGACTGATATTCCAAAGGAATGCATTATTAAACATTTCTGGTTGTCAAAATACAAATTTATGTCTATACTGGTTTAAAAATATCATTGTCTTCTGAGGGTCCCTCATTGCCCTTATCTAAGCCAACTTCTTGCCCAGTACTCCATGGGCAACATTTATTTTAATTTTTATTTATTTGAAATGCAGAGAGACAGGGAGAGAGAGAAAGAGAGAGATCTCCCAATGCCTGCGAGAAATGGGATTGGAAGTCTAATTGGAAATCTGATTCTCCCACATGACTGACAAAGACTCAACAACTAGAGTTAAACCTGTAGTCTTCTAGGATGCACATGAGCATGAAGCTGGAACGGGAAGTGGAGCACGAGCCCAGACACTCAGATAACAGATGCAGATCTCCCAAGAGCATCTTAACTGCTGTTCCAAATGCCTACTCCAAAGAATCATAGGATTTTAAATAATTTGGATAGAATATAGTTTCACCAAGGGGCTTCTCTGTGTCAGGCACCGTTACAGGTGACTTTCTTTCTTTTTCTTTTTTTTCAAGATTATTTATTTATTTATTTATTATGAAAGAGTTACAGAGAGCGAGGGAGAGGCAAAGAGAGAGAGAGAGAGATCTTCCATTTGCTGATTTATTCCCTAGATGGCCACAACTGCTCCAGGACAAAGCCAGGAGCCAGAAATTTCATCCAGATCTCGCACATGGATGGTAGGGGCCCAAACACTTGGGCCATCTTCCACTGCTTTTCCCAGACCATCACCAGAGAGCTGAATCAGAAGTGGAACAACCAGAATATGAATTGGTGCCCATATGGGATGCCAGCTTTCAGGTGACAACTTGACCAGTTATGCCACAATGGTGGCCCTGAATTTATTTTCTTATGATTAATGATTAGTTTGTGCTCAAATAGATGTTTTAATTTTTTATTTTTAAAAGATTTTATTTTATTTTATTCAAGAAGCTCTATTCCCACAGCAAAAGGTAGAGAGATGTCCCATATATTCCCTGCCACCACACAGCAGTCTTCCAATTATCATCTCTCTCTAGAGTGGTCCGTTTGTTATAATTCATGAACCTGCACTAATCCATCCTATTGCTTAAAGTCCAGCATTTACATGAGGGCCTTTGCATCTTTCTGTGCAAGTTTTTTTCCCCAATTTATTAATACTATATAAAGGGAACAAATTTCATGTATTTTATATATACTGTTTTAAGAGTCTATTTATGCTTCACTCCCTACCCTTCCTTCTTCCCTGCTTCCTACCCTCCTAATTCTTATTTTCTTATTTTCCTTTTAATTTTTACAATATCATAAGCCCAATTTATAATCAGAAACTTAAATCTCCACTAAATATAAAATTCAATAAGTAGTAAGTAGAAAAACCACTGTTCCTCAAGATTATAGACAAGGGCTCAACACAATAATAAATCTTACAATGTCAATTTCGCTCATATACATTATATTCTTTTGGAACTCTTTATATTAGTTGCCACAAATCAGGGAAACTATATTTGTCTTTTGAAGACTGGCTTATTTCATTAAGCATAATGGTCTTAAATCTCTCTTTAGATGAGGAATATGTAAATAACTTCATTTAGGTCACAGATAATAAACAGTGGAATAGAACTCCGTGCTAGGAACCCTAAAACTAGGTCCTTCATTCTTTTTTTAAACCTCAGCGCCTAATATGTAAGAAAGATATTCTGGATTAGGGCTACAAATGATTTCCCGGTATTCTAATTGTGTACGTTGATCTTTTCCACTCAATATATCAATGCTATACACATCAACTTCCCAATGCGCAGTCTTTCTCTGTTGATAAACTGACTGAATGCTAACTTATACAATCTTACTTACAAGACAGCAAATTATATCATATTCCAATTTTTTGAAGTTATGCCCATTCTCAATTTACACAGTTGTTTAGGAAAATATCAGTCCTACAGCTAACACCAGGCTTCAGTACATGATTGGCGTGTACCAGGGAATATTTTTTAAAGATTTCATTATATATTTGAAAGACAGAGTGACAGAGACAGAGAAATCTTCCATCTGCTGATTCAGTCCTCAAATGGTTGCAACAGCTAGGGCTAGGCCAGGCCAAAACTGGGAACCAGGATCTCTATCCGGGGATGGATCCAAGTCATGAGCCGCCATCTGGTGCTTCTCAAGTGCTTTAGCAGGGAGCTGGATCAGAAGCAGAGCAGACAGGACTCAAACTGACACTTTTATATGGGATGTGGGCATCACCAGGGGAAGCTGAACGCACTGCCATCATCACATCCTCTTCTATGAGAATGTTTCCTTTTTTACCTTGGGGTATGGTAATAAAATGCATATGCTTTTTAAAGGCAAAAACTGGAAAACATGATGGAGTTACTGACCTATAGCATCTGAGTTTTTAGCTAGGTATTTTCATGCATGAATATTTAAAAATATATCACATTTCCATAAAATTCTGGAAAGCATTCGCAGTTCAAAAATGCTAAACTGTGTTGATAAATCAGAAAGCATAAAGTATGTGTTCAACAGCCAAACCTCCTGGTGACCCACAACTAGCTCTGGACCAGACTGTACATTTAACTCCAAGGAGAAGAACCTTGGATGTCTCACTTTCTAGCTTGGAATGTTTATGAGAATCATCTCCCAGTCATGGGATTAAATGCTACATAAGGACATTATTGAAAAGCATGACATGAAACCTTCAAAGGTTTAAAAAAATAAAGTTAAAATGTTCTGAGTAAATATGCTTTCAGGTATATTACAGTTACCTTAAAACAGTAGCATTATTGAGTTCACAGTTTTGTAATCATTATTAATTAATTAGAGTCATGTGCCTCCCTCTAGCCATTTGAATGCATTTAGTACACTAGGTGCCCCCTGAAATTGTCCCTGAGATTTGCTCCTGAATATTTCTCTTCCTCATCTCCTGGCCAGATTCAGAAGAGTATGTGTAGCAACCACTAAATGGAAAAAGCCTTAGTCCCTGAATCACCTGGTTAGACATCTGTGAAATAATTTATTGACTGAATTAAAAAAGAATTGTGTTAATAGAAAAGTATATATATATGTATATGTATATGTGTATATATATATACTTACATATACCCATTATATATAAAATATACCCATAATATGTATAGAATTCTAAAAACATCATAAGGAAAATAAATGTCTTATAAGGGACATCATTCCCTGATATCACAACCAGAGGGAATACCACTCAGAAGAATTGCCATTGCTAAGCAGCATCCCCGGCCTGCCCTAGATTGATAAAAGCCCCCTTTTTGGATCTTGGGTGAAGCCCACTAGGCTTCCTGGTCTTATCTGCATGTGATGGATACATCTCATAGATCCTTGGTTAAATATTTACCTGCAACTCATGACTCATATGATTGGTTTTGAGTAAAACTGACTCTAAAGAACTGGACCTGTCTTTTGACTATTTTATTCTTTCAATTTTATTCTTATATTAGATATTTTTAAAAAGTATGACTTTAAAAAGTTAGATGAGGGGTCGGCACTTATCTCAAGCCACCTTCTGTAACACTTGCATCCATATGGGCTTGAGTCCTGGTTGCTCCACTTTCAATCCAGCTCCCTGCTGATGACCTGAGAAAGCAGTGGAAGATGGCCCAAATGCTTGGGCCCCTGCATCCACATGGGAGACCTGAAAGAAGCTCCTGGCTCCTGGCTTCTGCTTGGCCCAGCTCTGGCCATTGTGACCATTTCAGGAATGAATTAGTGGATAGAATAAATAAATAAATCTTTTAAAAAATAAATTGGTAAATAAATATTTGAGTATATTGCCATCTCAGCATTGATATTGCAAATATTTTCAGTAGCATTTGGAGTTGGAAACTTGAGCCTGTAAACTTCATAAGAATACACACAACGTGTTTCTTATCCCACTCTCTGATCTCAGCATTTATCATACCTGACATCATTGCTCATATTTGCTCTTCCTGGAACACTCTCTCATTATAGTCTCCATCTGTCAGTCCTGTTGACATACGATTGTGCTATAATATCCCCCATCTTAGAGAAAAGTATTCTTGGCTCCACCCCATCCTTATGTGAATAACTCAAAATTTCCCTATTCCCCTTTCTCAAGAGTACTCTACTCTCTGCCCCAAAGCTCTTAGTTCATTCTGTCTTGAGTCAGGCAGGCTTTTGTCTCCATCATTACACTGATGAATTCCTATTAATGGCATCTAATAAAAGGGATGATTATCAATCTACATCTTCCTCAACTGTGCAGTGACATTTAGCACAAATGATTTCCCATACTAACTTGTATGAGGTATATTCTCCCAAATCTCCCATCTTCCCAGCCACACGTTTTGAGACACCTTGGGTCTATATGCATCCTACTTTCAAAGGCTAAATACAAGAGTTCCCTAGGTTTACCATTGCAAATTTCTCTTCTCTATTTACCTTCACTAGTATATATGACTTTATTACTCTCAAATGCTTGAGACCGACCAAAGTATCTTGTGATCCAAATCCTTGGATAGAATAAAAGGCCATTCTGAAATCTAGCCTAGTTGCAGCTCTGACATCTATCCTTCCACTCGCCCCTAGGTTCACCACACTTGATCATCCAGGACTTCATTTTTCTTGAAGAATCAAAGCTGGATCATTTCAGGTTGCCTCTCCTTGGAATACTCTATCACACTTCCTTCATTTGGGGGTCTGCTCAAGGGCCACCTCCATGGCCACAAAAACTGGAATAGCAGTGTAATCATCTTACAATGATTTACTTTCTTCACATTACTTATCATATATATATGTATGTATGTATATATATAAACACACACATATATATGCTTATATATGTATTTACATACCATAGTTAAAAATGCACTTACCAGATAATATCATATAATATAGCATATAAAATAATACTATATAAATCACAACTAAGAAAGAAACTTTGTTTTGTAGTTCTGTCATTTGTGAGTAGTGTCTGAAACACTAAGAACTTAACATGTTTTTTGATAGAAAACTTTTATTTAATAAATATAAATTTGAAAAGTACAACTTTTGGATTACAGCAGTTCTTCCCCCCATAATCACCCTCCCACCCCCAAACCATCTCCTATTCCCTCTCCCATCCCATTTTCATGAAGATTCCTTTTTAATTATCTTTATATTCAGAAGACCAACTCTATACTGAGTAGATTTCAATAGTTTGCACCCACACAGACACACAAAGTACTGCTTGAAGATTAGCTTTACTGTTAATTCTCATAGCACAACACATTAAGGACAGAAGTCCTACATGAGGAGCAAGTGCACAGTTACTCTTGTTGTTGATTTAACAATCGACACTCTTATTTATGACGTCACTAACCACCCGAGGCTCTTGTCCTGAGCTTCCAAGGCTATGGAAGCCTCTTGAGTTCACAAACTATGACCATATTTATACAAGGCCATAATCAAAATAGAAGTCCTCTCCTCCCTTCAGAGAAAGGTACCTCCTTCTATGATGGCTCATTCTTTCCACTGGGATCTCACTCACAGAGATCTTTCATTTAGGTCATTTTTTGCCACAGTATCTTGGCTTTCCATGCCTGAGATACTCTTAGGGGCTTTTTAGCCAGATCCGAATGCCTTAATGGCTGATTCTGAGGCCAGAGTGCTGTTTAGGGCATTTTTCACTTTATAATTCTGCTGTGTATTCCACTTCCCATGTTGGATTGTTCTCTCCTTTTTAATTCTATCAATTATTATTAGCAGACACTGGTCTTATTTATGTGATCCCTTTGACCCTTAATCCTATCTTTATGATCAATTATGGACTTAAACTGATCACTTTAACTAGTAAGGTGGTATTGGTACCTGCCAACTTAATGGGATTTGGATTCCCATGGCAAGTTTTTAACTTTACCCTTAGGGGTCAGTCTGAGAGAGTATGTGCTGAACTGTACATCTCCTCCCTCTCTTATTCCCATTCTTATTTTTAATGGGGATCAATTTCAGTTGGGTTTAAATACCTAAGAATAACTATGTGTTAATTAAAGGGTTCAACCAACGGTATTAAATAGAAAAAGAAAATACTAAAAAGAATAAAGTAGTAAGCTGTTTTTCAACAGTCAGGAAAAGGGCTGATAGGATGTGTTTTTGAGTGACTGAGAATATCACTTAAAAATCAGTGACCACCTTATGGTCTTGTTACATGGATGTTTATTCACAAGTCCTTTTTTTTTTTTTTTTTTGACAGGCAGAGTGGACAGTGAGAGAGAGAGAGAGAAAGAGAAAAAGGTCTTTCTTTTCTGTTGGTTCACCCCACAATGGCCGCTGTGGCCGGTACACTGTGGCCCACGCACCCGGCTGATCCAAAACCAGGAGCCAGGCACCTCTCCTGGTCTCCCATGGGGTGCAGGGCCCAAGCACTTGGGCCATCCTCCACTGCACTCCTAGGCCACAGCAGACAGCTGGACTGGAAGAGGAGCAACCGGGACAGAATCCAGTGCCCTGACTGGGACTAGAACCCGGGTGTGCTTGCACCACAGGTGGAAGATTAGCCTATTGAGCCATGGCGCTGGCCCTTTCACAAGTCTTTACCTTACCTCTTTTTTTTTTTTCATTGAAGGCACAGCTATAGGCCACACAGTGATAACTCTTGGGAATATAAATAGTTTTCTTATTTTTTTTTACTTCAAATGCATTTTCCGCTTTTTCTCTAAATATTTCTAGAGGCCTATTAATTTGTAATATGGTTTTCCATTGGCAGTTTCTGGCTATTGCATTTATTCATCAGGAAAACATATTGCCTATCTACTGTGGTCTAGCAAGTTTATTGATACTTAGAACACAAGACAAACATTGCTTTTGAATTCAAGGAACTCTGTCCTATACAAGTACTCATGCACAAAAATATTACAAAAATAGCTGGACATATTGTGTATAGTTTTAGTAGCAAAAGTCTCATGCTTCAACTTTGACAATTCATTTTACAGGATTAATTTCTACACACATGCACACACACATTTTAATACAACTTTAAGTATATGTATATGTAATATTAACTTTTTTCTCTGAATGCATTTATAATTGAGGGCCAGGTACCCATAGTAAACGGAGAAATGCCTGACCTTGTAAGAACTGGCATCTTTTCTTATCTGTCAAAATTTGAGCATCAGAATCAGATGCTACTCCAGCAAATTGCAACTTTGCTTGGAGATTTCTCCACACAGTTCTTACCTTCAAATGAAATTCAGTGGAAAAGAAAAAGCAAAGTCCTTTCACTTATTCATATTTTCCAACTTAGAACATGTTTCAAAACTTATTCTTCATTCTGGATATCAGCTATTCTTTTCACTGACTTGCATTATCTTTCCATATACACATTTTTTCCAGGATCATATTTGGTCTACGAATAACCTCACAGGTAATTTATTTTGCAAATATTTCATATTCAATCTATGTGGCATGAATAATCGCTTTCATATTATTTAGCTGACTATGATGGAAGTTTAAAAAGGAAATCGTCAGTAAGCTGTATGTTTAATGTTGTCAGAGTTCTAAGAGCACCCATGCCAGATGATGTTGCTAGCTAAGTCTTAATTAGCATGGTGTTGGCATACTGGTCCTTGAATATTTCAAGTGTCTGAATGTTGATTAAATAATCCCAAGCAGTGAACTATTTGCAAGAATTACCTCAAAAGTACCATGAACTTTCAAGTTTTCTACCTTACACAATGCACAAGATTCCAACCAAAATTCATCAAGGACCTAAATATATGATCTGCTATTATCAAATTATTAGTTAACATGGGGGAAACTCTATAAGACATTGGCGTAGGCAAAGATTTCTTGGAAAAGACCCCAGAAGCACAGCAATAAAAGCCAAAATTGACAAATGGGAATATATCAAGGAAGAAGCTTCTGCACTGCAAAAGAAACGCTCAGCAAAATGAAGAGGCAATCGACAGAATTGAAGAACATATTTGCAAACTGTGTACTGATAATGGGTTAACATCCAGAACATACAAAGAGCTCAAGAAATTCAACAACAACAAAGCAAATAATCCAGTGTATAAATGAGCAAAGGACTTGAACAGGCATATTTCAAGAGAGCAAATTCAAATGGCCAACAGACACTTGCAAAAATGCTCATGATCACTAGCCAACAGGGAAATGCAAATCAAAACGACAAGAGGTTTCACTTCACTCCAGTTAGAATGGCTTGCATACAGAAATCAACAAATGACAAATGCTGGTGGGGATGTGGGGGAAAAAGTACCCTGATCCACTGCTAGTGGGAATGTAAACTGGTGCAACCAGTGTGGAAGATAGTATGGAGATACTTCAGAAAGCTACAAATAGGGGCCAGTGCCGTGGCTCACTTGGTTAATCCTCCACTGTGGCACCAGCATCCCATATGGGCATCGGGTTCTAGTCCTGGTTGCTTCACTTCCAGTCCAGCTCTCTGCTGCTGCCTGGGAGGGGAGTAGAGGATGACCCAGGTGCTTGGTCCCCTGCACCTGCATGGGAGACTAGGAGGAGGCACCTGGCTCCTGGCTTTGGATCAGCGTGGCACTGGCCAGAGCAGCCATTTAGGGGGTGAACCAATGGAAGAAAGACCTTTCTCTCTGTCTCTCTCTCTCTCACTGTCTATAACTCTACCTGTCAAATAATAATAAAAAATTTTAAAAAAGAAAGCTGCATATAGACCTACCATAAGATGTAGCCACCCTACTCCAAGGAATTTATACCAACCAAAAGAAATCATCATCTGAGAGTTATTCTTTCTGAAATAAAAATCATGATCAAATTTACCTTCAATGATTGGGCCACAAACAAGTATATTCCACAGATATGTTACATGGAAGTGTGCTTACCCAATAATTAGCACCCACTGTTTCTCTACCCTGATTCCTACAATCTGTGGCATAATCTACTGTCTTTGCAGACACCAAAGCAACTATTGTGTCACTAAATCTCACTTCTGCAGGGAAACATCAAAGCCTCAATCTCTTACTTTCCCAAGAAAATTATTACATTAATGCAACTCACAGAATGAACTTCAAGTCTGTGAGAGATTCTAAGACCGTCAACTTTTATTAGTCTTTATTTGTGACACAACTGGAACACAGAAACTGACCACCTCAGAACTAACTTCATTCTCCAGCCCCTCAACATAACATTAAACAAACATTTGCCTTTGAAATTCACAAAAGGAAAGGTTATTCTAAAAATGTTTGATGTCATTTTCTAAGAAAGCCAAAAACAAGAACACTCTTGTTTAATCTACTGATTTTTATCTCTTAATAGCTAAATTAAATAGTAATATTCTCATACTTTAATGACTATGCATTCTAAGTGGGAAACAAATGACAACAATGAGTTAAAATGAATCTAGAGAAGATAGCTCTTAATCTATTTCACTTTCAGAATATTATCTAATAGTTGGAAGGAACTATAGGGAAAAGTTACCATAAAGGCACAATAAATTCATAGAAACATCTGATGAGCTACAGACTGAATTACTTTCCTACCATTT
Organism: Oryctolagus cuniculus; assembly: GCF_051225735.1. Taxonomy (NCBI): domain Eukaryota; kingdom Metazoa; phylum Chordata; class Mammalia; order Lagomorpha; family Leporidae; genus Oryctolagus; species Oryctolagus cuniculus. The sequence goes on along the minus strand of NC_142871.1, from coordinate 97,884,074 downwards.
TCAAAATAATTCATATTATTCATAATAAATCATCTGTGAGATCTGTTGTTAATTGGATCACTTAGTATACATCTTTACTGAAGACAAGTTTCTGGAGATAATTTTTGTATGAACTGAGGATGCTAGAAGGCATCATGGTAAAGACAAGAGGGTGCTTGGAAAACTATATATATATAATCTAAGGTCTTCAATAATCCCCTCCAAGCCACCTCAAGGAAACTCAAGAAAAACATTGTTATGCAGATATGGCTGTGAAAAAAAACATGCCATTTGGTTCCCAAAAATAAATTCCACCTATAAAGTCTCCCATTAAGTAGACAGAATGACTGGGAGGAGAAAGGCAGAACAAAAGTGAAGTGTCACTGATAATATCATTATAATTTGTAACAATAATAAAATTTTCTCTTATTGGTTTAATGTGATTAAAGTTCAGTGCAGAAGAAAGTAAGAAAAGTATCCGAGGCCACTGGGCTCTTGTGGCAATCAGGATAATAACAAAGCAAGCTAATGAAAAATTTGTATAATTACATACAGCAGAAAAGAGCTTTTATGGACAAATTAAAATTTTGAAATGGGCAATTAAGTTTATGATTAATCACAGGAAATAGTTTATTTTTCCTGACCCCACAAATTTCTAGATAGAAAATCAACAATGTTGGGCTCAATCAAATTTCATTCCATGGGAAGACATTCATTCTAGGGTTGAGTTCCTGGTTAATATGCCCAAATACAACATCGGAGTAGCTGGGTTCAATACCTGCTCCAGCTGCTGACTCAACTTTCATGTCAATGAAGTCCCTGTGAAGCAGCAGTGAAGTTCAGGTAGTTGGGTTCCTACCACCCACATAGGAGACTTGGATCGCCTTCCTGTTTCCCAGCTTCAACACAGCCCAGCTCTGTCCATTTGTTACAGTCATTTGGTGAAAAAGCCGTAGGTGGGAGATTCTCTCCCCCATCCCCTAACACATTCTCACTCTTTCTACCTGACTTTCAAATAAATAGATTTCATTCTGGTGTATAAAAACATGTTAGTCTGCTTAAAATGGAAAGTCTTGAGTGATTCAATGGACTAGTTCTCACTTCATGAAGCTTAGATTTGAGTGCATGGCAGCACTTAATAAAGTGATTAAATTGGTTATTAATGAATCATAATCATTTTATTTTGAAATTTTACTTCCTTTAGGCTGTCTATACATACATGTGTGTTTGTGTGTGTGTGTGTGTGTGTATGCATGTGTATCAAATTTGCTGGATTTTGTTCCAATTGTACTATTTCTTTTTTAATTTTTTAAAGTTATTTGACAGGTAGAGTTATAGGCAGTGAGAGAGAGAGAGACAGAGAGAAAAGTCTTCATTCCATTGGCTAACTCCCCAACTGGCCGCCATGGCCGGCACTGCACCGATCTGAAGCCAGGAGCCTCAAGCTTGCTCCCGGCCCCATGCGGGTGCAGGGCCTCAAGTACTTGGGCCATCCTCCACTGGCCTCCAGGGCCACAGCAGAGAGCTGGACTGGAAGAGGAGCAACCAGAACTAGAACCTGACACTCATATGGGATGCCGGTGCCGCAGGTGGAGGATTAACCAAGTGAGCCATGGTGCTGGTAGTTGGAAAAGAATTTAGTGTGAGCACTTCAAATTGTAACACAGAGTACAAAATTTGGAATAATAACTGAAAATAAAGTGAATCTCAAAAAATAGTCTTGTTAAAGTATTGTGCACAGCCCAGAAAGATTAATGTAGCTGTTAGTGGTACTCCATCATTCAAATGTCTGAAGCTGTCATATTTTCAACCACAAGGGTTTCACAGCCCTAAAACTTTGTTAATTAGAAAATTTGCATGACATTTCAGTGAGGGATTTCAGTTGGTTGTGAAATGCCTTATAAACTTACCTTCTGAATGTCAGATTTTTAAAAATATAACTTCATATGTGATTTGAACAGTTGCTGGTTCCACTTGCCATTTGCTCATCAAAAGTGATAATAAAGAGTAATGTGGTAAATGCCATCTCACATCAAGGACAAGTTGTGAGTGAAAATGATTTGTAATTCATGAGATTTTCCTACAATCTGGATACTGTGAAATTACCTTTGGAGATCAGTTTACTGTGCATTTTTACTTGAATATAATCCATTCAGATATTGTCAAATTTACAATTGTGTTATAACATTTATTTTCTAAAATTAATCTGCCACTTTAGACCAGGGTTGGATAAATTATATCCCATGGGTCCAATTTTGTGTAGCCCCCATTTTAGTAAATGAAATTTTATTGTAATAAGGTCACGCATATGTGCTGCAATATAAAAGCTGAGTAGTTATTACAGAAACTGAGTTGCCTGAATAAACCAAAATAATTAGAAAAGTTCGTCAATACTTGTCTTAGTCTCTATTACTTATTATATAGACAGATTTGGTATTTATTAGGAGAGCTACTTACCGTTTATTATTTATCAGACTGGACTAAACTTTGCATATCTCTTTTATGTCACTTCAGACCTGTGAAGTATTGTTATTGCCAGTAAGCACAAAATAAAAAAGAGGCTTATGAAGCTTAAGTGAAGATTCAGTCTCAAGTCTTCCTCAAAACCAATTCTATTCTTCTTTAAACCATCTCTTCTCCAGTGTGTCCCTGGTCTTCCGTTTCTAGGTAGTTTACAAGATGTGAACCTAATGTAGATAGACTCAATGCATTAAAGAAGTGTCTTGGACACTTGGGTGAAGTTGAGTTTAATATAAACAGAGGAGAAAGATATCTTTTAGAGTTTCCTTGAAGTGTACAGGGTTCCATCTAAGCAATTCGGTCCACTCTGCCTAAGTCTGTTTTGAAACTTTCAAATAAGCTTTTGTCAGGAAGTCACAATTTGATCTAAAGATGAAATGAAAATTAGGACAAAGCTTCCGAGAAATCACATACATGAGTGCTCTTCATCTCCATCCTATAGGAAGGAATGACAGCCACAGGGATGCAGAGCAATTCCTGGAACTCCGCGTGCTTGTTTTCCTCAGGACAGTGTGACCTTCCAATTGTTCTGAAAAAATATCTTACTTAAGTCAGACAGGCAGAGCAGGGTCTGCAATGGCTTCTGGTAGAGGACCTTTTTCTTCAGGGGTCTACACCCTTCTGCAAGATAATCCCAAAGACGGACAGCGGGTAACCCATTCATTGTGCCACCTGACAAGGCTGCCTGTCTGTGGACTATTTTTGTGTTTTTTAACTCTTGAAGCAGGTATACTTCACCTGCTCACCAAGTCATTGCATACATATCATGAGGATTATCAGCAAAATATCTAGAGAGAGTCTTTCTCTTTCATTCAAGGATTGCAGCTGTAACTGGGATTTATACTCTCACGAGATGCTGGTAATGTAGGTAATATATGTATTAAATTTTTAACCTCAGATCTACCCATGAGGAATTTGAGACAGTTCCAATAATGCACACATAAATTTAACAGGCCATCCCATCTTAGAACAGCAGTTTGATTCCATACCACTTTCACACCTGATCAACCAGAGAGCACCATTCAGGTGCACACAATGAAGAACATCCAAATATTCAGTGGAAAGTATCTAGTTATCTGGGAAATCTACTATTCATTCTAAAGATTCTCACTGTGGGGATTTGACATTATGCATATAAAGAAAATATTTCCTTTCATAAAGGGTAAGATCGTCAATAATAAAATGACTTTGAGGGGCTGGTGCTGTGGCTCAGTAGGTTGAAGCCCTGGCCTGCAGCACAAGCATGCCATATGGGCACCAGTTCTAGTCCCAGCTGCTCTGCTTCCAATCCAGCTCACTGCTTATGCTCTTGGGGAATCAGCAGAGGATGGCCCAAATCCTTTTGCCCCTGCACCCATGTGGGAGACCCAGAAGAAACTCTCGGCTCTTGGCTCCTGGCTTCGTATTGGCTCAGCTCCTGCTGTTGCAGCCATTTGGGGAGTGAACCAACAGATGGAAGACCTCTCTCTCTTCTCTCTCTCTTTCTCTCTCTTTCTCTTTGCCTCTCTTTGTAATTCCATCTTTCAGATAAATAAAAATAAACCAAAAAAAATTTTAAAGAAACTTCGAAAAAATGACTTGGAAAAGTTAGAATCCTCATATGGTTTGGGATGATATTTTTAGTAACAATATGCTCCCCTGAAAACATAATCTTAGTAGTTATGTGAAAGGGAATTAAAATTAAAGAATTTTGACAGAACTAATCAAAGTTTTCCCTCTCAAGTTGTGGAGTCAGTTTCAATGTAGATTACACACAGAAAAAATTATTTCCTGGAGATTTCTTTCTAGTGAAAACCCTAATAAAAACAAGGCTTTTGTATGGAAACTCATATTTCTTCCTCTTTTCATCTCTCTTCACTCCTGCCTCCTACTTCAACCTTGCCATCCACCTCCTCAAACTCCCCACCTTTTTCTTTGTTCCTTTTTTGTCTCTACAAAAGAGAGAATGGGTAGACTGAGATCAAGGGATTTCTGGAATTGTTGAGTTTCCATGGGGAGTGTTCTCAGCCACAGTGGCAAAAGTTCAAATACTAAATGATACATTTAAAATTATGTTGACAGAACTCAGGGCATTTTTTTTTTTCACTAAATGAGAAGCACAGGTCTCTTAAGTACACATTTCCTCGTTTGGTTTTATTCCCTAGACCAAATTCACATTTTTTTTCAATGTCTAAATGTGCATAGAGTTCTGGTGACACCCCACTTCCATATTCCTTCTTCAAATTAACCATTAAGGACATTTTCATGTTGCTATTCGTCATTTATGTGTCCTTGTGGTATTGCTTTGATAGTGGAAAATATTATCATCATAATATTCCAATTACTTTGGCAAAAAAAAATTCTCCTTAATAGTATTCTATTACACACACTATGTGCAACGAGGAGACTTGCAGGCTTTTTCCCCCATTTCTCCCTGAGTCATTCTGTCTGGCATTTCACAGTGCATTCCAAAAAGCAAGATGAGGAGACTAACCACAACAGTAGCAGAGGCAGTTCTTTGAGAGGAAACGCCTTTGTTTGAGGGAAAGAAAGAGAAAGAAATAAGAGGGAAGCAGAAAGAAGGAAAATCAGCATTAAGAATTAAGAAAATAAGGAAATAAGTTATTCCTTATTAACTTTCTTAAGGAGTTATTCGGATAACTCAATAAGTGAAAACACAAGATAATAAGGATGAAGAGACTTAAGGAAAAGAAATTAGAAGCAAATATTTAGGTCTGGAGCTTGATAGAAGTCTGTCTCTACTCCTCTATTATGCAATTCTGTTATGGGGAAGGCAAAAAAAATCTGGGGCAATTGTCAAATAAGTCCACTGGCAGGGTGTGTGTGTGTGTGTGTGTGTGTGTGTTTTCAAGTTTAGGTTGTTCTTCTGAAAATATATTTTAGTCTTTGCTATTGTGATAGCATTCAGTTCAAGAATTTTCTTGTGAGTTCAAGGTCATTATACACAAATTAATACCATTTTATTTTCCCAAAAAATATAGTGGCCTCAAATTTTCTGTTGGTGTGGAGGTTTTTAGGCTAAATTTTAAAGAAAGATCAAAGATGATTTATCCTCATGCATGAACAGAAACAACAGATTTTACCTGCCAAATTGGTGGAGAAGAAGGCCCTCCACTGCAGAGTACAACCAGAATGACAAAGGAAGGACTGTGTTCCTGGACAGTGCCTGAGGAAAGACTTCAGCAAAGAAGTGGCCGGGACGCTCAACAGCACAGAGACCCTGAAAGCCAGCAGGAAGAGAGGAACGAAGCACTCTGCGGCTCCTACCCTCTCTCCCCAGCCAAGGCTGTGCCATCCTGCCAGGAAAAGGTGGACAGAAAGCTCCCCGAACCCCACCATCACCACAGACCAGCAGGCCTAACTATAGAATTTTGCAGCTCTCATTGGATTTAAGTCCAGTCTAGAAAACTGAATGGTGTCCAAGCAACTCCTTCGCTCCAAAAAAGGAACCCAGACTGAATCCCGCAACCCCCAAAGGTCCAGCCCTGAGCTGCAGTGCTAACCTCCATTCTATCTCAGGGGACGGCAAGCAGCCTTGTCAGCATCTGAAGAGCCGGGCCAGAGCCAGGGACTTGAAAGGCAGAAACCGGGATCTTCTGCAGCGTTCAGCCATGAGGTTGCTAAGCACAAGCCCCAAAGCCAAGATCCCTCATTCTGCATGACTTTTGGAAGCTCCCCTTTTTGGGGTTCAGTACCAGCAGTGACCCATATACAAGCCTAGAGGACTAGACCTTAAGAAGTCCTCTTCTTCTCTTACCACAGTGTCCTGTGCGGCCAGGGCACAAGCCCCAGAATTACCTTGCAAGCCCCGTGGAAATTGGGAGCAGTCCCTTCCATGTTTTCAGCGTTGCCACTGAAGTTGTCCCCATTAGCCAGCTGTGCTTCCAATCCAACTTCAGGCTATTGTGCACACTGGGAAGTCCATAGATAATGGCTTTTTTAAGAGTTGGGAAATCTCTGGCTAAATAGAACAAATCATGAGCATGTATGTGACATCACCTGGTATTGATTGGCAGGGTACTAGTATCTTCACTGCCTAGTTGGCTATTTGTATTTATCACATCAGTTAACCCTTCCAACATTTCTAATATTTTGATGTAATTATCTCTATCTCTAGTTGTTAGTTAAAAAATTTATATGGGTTAATTTCTTGAAATACCATTACAAGTAAGTGGTGGAATTGTCCTTTCTGATTCCAAACTTGCATTTTCTGCACCACTGCACTTTGTACCCATGTTGGCTTCTTCAAGTATGAATCATGTCTTTTCAACTTTTTCTCTGAAAATCTCCCCAAGGAACAATGAGTTGTGAAAATAGGCACCAGTCAGAAAAAAAATGTCAGAACTTTTAGGACCTGAAATAATTCACTTTCCTGGCATACCCTTCCCAGACTGTTTTGAATGGTTTTCCTTTGTAGGAGGTGAAGAACAAATACCCAGGTCCAGCCCGGAGCACAAAAGTCAGGATTTTTAGATTAAGCTGAATTAACCTAATATAGGAAAGGATAACTGGACTCACTCATGTTGGATCATGAGCCTCATTAAATGGCAAGTGGCTGTAGTCCCATCTATTGGTACCCTTTGTACTTCAATCAGGCTACATAACATTCAAAACACTCATTTGGAATTTCAAATATTCACAGATTCTAAATACCCATGTAATGTATCTTTCTACACTGAGTGGTTGAATTGATGTCTTGGTATTGATATATGACTTCTGGTCCAAGGCTTTGACCTGAACAAGACCTGAAGTACAGAAGGTAGAGGAAAGAAGAGAAGAAGCCTGGGTGCAGACCACTGTTGAAGCTTAGCTCTAAAAGTTATGCAAAAGACACGTAATTTTTGTAGAATATATATTTATACAATAGAGTAAGGTTACAAATTTACAATAAAGTAAAATTAAATAGAAAGTATTAATGTAGGGGACAACACTAAGGTGTAGTAGGTTAAACCTTTGCCTGTGGCACTGTCATCCCATACGGGCACTGGTTCATGTCCTGGCTGCTCCTCTTGTGATCCATCTCTCTGCTAATGGCCTAGAGAGAAGTTTAAGATTGCCCAAGTGCCTGAGCCCTTGCCCCCGAAGTGGGAGATCCAGAAGAAGCTCCTGGTTCCTGATTTTAGATTGGCCCAGCTCGGGCTGTTGTGGCATTTGGGGAGTGAACGAGCGGATGGAAGACTGCTGTCTCTTTCTCTCCCTCTCTCTGTCTGTAACTCTGCCTCTCAAATAAATAAATAAATCTTTAAAAAATGAAATTATTAAACTAGCAAATAGAAGCAGTACAAATTTGTCCAAAATGATTAAGTTTAAAAATCACTGATTATGTATTACAAATAGCAGGCAGTAATGGGTGTCTAGTTTTATCTACTACTTAAACAATAATAAACCAGAAAGGCTTGACTACCTGTGTGTGTCAGTAATCATGAATCACTAAATATTATTTAGTTTGTACGGTATTTGAAAGTTTTTTTAAATAAAGTGTCTTAGGCAGAACAAGTATTTTATGTGGGATTTTGGATTACATTTAGTGACTTGTCATTCTTGAATTTTGATTGATTTCATGCAAAATAGGTTGTTTCATTGAGTTCCTCCTGTGCAGTTATTTTTCTTTGCATTAACCTATCTCTCATTCAAATATACTTATACATTTCCTGTGTGCCACAAAATTATGTATTAATGCTGAGAGAATTCATTTAAAGACAGATAACTTTTTATAAGCTTACAGTAAATAAACTGGTACAGAACTTGTATACATTGTGTACATATTTTATCAAAATTTTTAAATGTACAAGGTCATTTAGAGAAAGGGATTATTTCTCCTTTAACAATGACTATCATTAGGGTCAGCATTGTGGCACAGCAGGTTAAGCCACTGCTCATGATGTGGCATCCCACTTAGGAGGGCCATTTTGAATCCTGGCTGCCCTGCTGCCAACCCAACTTCCTGTTAATGTGCCTGGGATGATAGTCCCAGTACCTGGATCCCTGCCACCATGTAGGAGAGCTGGATAGACCATCTGATTTGGCCTGGCCCTAAACTGGCCATTGCAGCCACTTCAGGAGTGAATCAGCGGAAGGAAAATCCTGTCTCTCCTCTCTCCTGTCACTGTGTCTTTAAATAAATAAATAAATAAATAAATCTATCTTTTTTAAAAATGTGTTAATATATACCACTCTCTTTCTTACAAATACTTTATTACAAAACAATACTTCCTTTATACAACCATAAAAGACTTCACAGCAACCCAGTTCTCCAGCTGCGTGTCCAATATCCCTACAGTCCTGTCAGAAGGCAATTATGGTTGAAGATCCAGTTAAGTTTGGAAATGTAGAGGAAAGAAGTACATGTTGGTAAACAATTTTCTAGATCATGATACATGAAAAATGTGGCTGGTTTATCTTCTCCTCATTGCTTTACAACTGGTGTTTTCTATGGCCCACCTGATAAAGGTTACAGGGATATAGATCTAGTACAAAGTACATTGAGGTACTGGTGATATAAAACAGCCAAATTCTTGCTCTCACAGAAGAAGAATAAATGCAAATAAATATGAAAGCATATAACATATAGAATAGAGATATATTCTGTAGATGAAAAAAAAAAACAAGATAAGGACTGTGGAGTACTGGGGAGTGTGTGATTGGAGTTTGGTATTTTACATAAGGTAGTCAGGGACAGCTTTAATGAAAAGGTCACATTTCAGCAGGGACCTGAATAAAGCACAATAGCTCAAGCCAGGCAAAGACAAGTATGTGTGCAGGCAGTATTTCGGGGTGTGGAGGGCATCGGGAAGCAAGAACAAGGCCTGTTAAGATGAGGATCAGTATGTTTGAGGAGTACAAATTAGGTCATTGTGGTTATAGCAAGGAAAGTGAGAGAACAGTGGAGGCTGAAGACACAGTAAGATCACATCGTGACATCCTTAAGGTCATGTTAAGGCTTTTTCCTTGCACTAAGAAAGAAGTGGGGGGTTCTTGCTGGTATTGAATAGAGAAGAGATGTGCTGTCTCTGTTCTCTCTTCGTGTTCTTTGTTTCTAGCACTCTGATTACTTGCAGTTCCCCCTTTCTGATTCCCCTTCTGATTCCGCAATTTGATGCCTCTCCTTGGAACATCCTTTCCACTCATGCTCGACCTCTTTGACTGTCAGCCTCTGAGCACATCCCCAGCTTTCATCTCAGATGTGTGGTGCAGGTATCTACTCTTTTCTAACAGAGCTGGAGCACATGCCCTCATGGCATTTTCCGAGTCAAGATGCTTATGGATACAAATAGCAGAAAACCACAGCTTACACTAAAAGATCGTTATGTGCTTGTCTACAGGATACCCAAAGGCATGAGTAGTGCCATTAATTAAGGATCTCCAGGATACTCACTGGAATCCAGGTTCTTTCCATTCTTCAGTTTCACTACAATCATCCTCCAGCTTGTTCCTAATAGGCACAAGATGGCCGTCATTCTGGCCTCATGTCATCTGGCTTCAAAGGATAGAATCCTAAACAAGGACAGAGAGAGCTTTCCCTTTGCTGTACTCTTGCCTCTTGTCAGGGGAGAACATCTCTCCTGGAAGACCTCTATCTAACTAGGCAGGACTTTATGTCCAATTAGGCAGGAGTATTTCAGTTTTATCCTAAGTGGCTATTTACTATCTCAAAATCATTTTGTCCTTATTCCTAGCACAGACTGTGGCATACAATTGGTGCTCAATAAATTATTTTTGAATAAAATCAATGTTGAGTGGCTTTTATTCTCTTTACAAAATAGAATGTGAAATTAAACAGTGGGAGTTTCATGAAAATAGCACACTTCTTTGAAAAGACTTGCTGACTAAACATAAGCAAACTAACTGTCAGATCTTATTGTATTCTAGCCTATGTCAGAGAACAGCAAAATAACACTCCAATTTGTACTTGAGAGATTCCAAGTAAAAATTCACAAACCTTAAAGGGCTGAAATTAAGTCTGCAGTATCTAAAACCATGGAATTCAAACATGCTTCTGATATTTTCTCCACCCTAGATAGGTTCATTGATAATGATCTTTAAAAAATATTTCTGAATTCTACTGAACTGTATCTGAACCTCACTGGTCAACTGCATGACATGAGCCTTGTGAGAAAGGGCAAGGAGAATCACAACCACACACATACACAAACAGAACCCTATTGTTGATGGTACAGTGGTGAATTTGTATATTGATACAGGTTTTAAAATATGATAGATAGTTCAATGTTTTAAGGAAAATAAATTTTGCAAGTATACCTTACACAAAGCTGACATGCTCAGTGGCCTTGACAACTCCCTACCATCTGTAAGCAGGGCTGCAGGTTTCCTATGGAATATCCTAGTGGCTGAGCATCCTACTGTCAGTCTCCAGCTGGGCCTCCCACTTTCTACTCCAAACCTACATCTTCCATCTCAGTGTCCACGTTTCCAGTCCTGTTCTGTTTTTCTTCCCAGGCCCTTCAAATATTTTCAACAAAGCTGGCCAGACTAATGCCAGAAGCCAGAAATTCAACACCAATTTCCCATGTGGAGGCAGAGACCCAAGCATGTGAACCATCATTTGCTGCCTCCCAGGGTGAGCACTAGCTGGAAGCTAGAATCAGAAGTGGAGCTGGAGCTCAAACCAAGGCTCTCTGTGATAGGAGGCAGATGTACCCAGTGACATCTTAACCACTGTTACAAATGTCTGACACTCAGTACAGTGTTTTAAAGAAACATTTTTAGATGTTATTTATCAAACCTTCTGAATGAACCCTTATGACTATAGTATTTCAACCATGAGCTTATACACCCAAGTCCACTTCACCCTACTCTACCATTTCTATTTTCCTACAAGGTATGACCTCTTAACATAACTCACATGTTTAGTGTATCTATGGTTTTTTGACTTTTTTCTTTTACTAGAATGTAAGTTTCATGTGAAAGGAATAACATTTGTCTTATTCTTTTCTTTATGAAATAGCATATAAAAACTCCTAAAATAATATCTAACATATCTTAAATACACTCAATATTTTTAAATAGAAATAATAAAAACTTAAGATATAATTCGCTGTTTGTATATAGTAGCTCTGTGAAACCTAATCACCTCTGCTAGTTCCAGTTATTAACCTTAGCTAAATTTGACTTAGAGTCTTTCCAAAGGTGGTTGTTTTCACCTTTCCCTTTTAAATACTCCTTCGCAGTACTTAAGGCAAGCATATTCATTGTGATTGCAATTCCAAAGTAGAAAGATGGGATGAAGGCAGATGGATAAGAGCCAGGGCCTTGCCACGGCATGGTGACTCGGAGGGAACTTAGCACCCTACTTTCACTATTGTTCACTTTGCTTTGCATACGTGGAACTATCCTTCCAGAGTGCTGCATACTTTCAATGTTGTCTAAGGACAAAAGGAATTAGAGCAAGAATAAAATTCTTATTACCCTAGGAATTCAGAGCACTTACACAAATGAGAAGGATCACACATTTCTAAAATCTGATTTTAACCTCAAAGAAATACACACAGGCAGAGAAACATGAGATATCCTGCCTAGGTTTAACCAATATTTTTGAATTGCCCCTTTATTTGCAGCCAGAATAATTTTACATTCTCCAGTCTCTTCTTGTTCCACAGCAGTGTACTTGTTTTGCAAAATCCAGTGAGCTTTTGTTCAAAGATGGTAGAATAGTGAGAAGGCAGTCTGATTTAGGATAAGTGAAATCAACATTAAAAAAACTGGAGAAAGTACACTTTCAGGGTAAAACTGCAAGAAAAACTGGGAGGTTCTGTGAAAGAAGTAGAAATGGCCCAGGCCCATGTGGAAGCTGCAGACACAGAACAAGGAGCGACAAAACAAAAACCAAGTATGTTGGATCCAGGGGAAAAAAGTACCTGCCTTGCGAAACCAGATGAGATGGTACTGCAAGGGCGCATGCCTCTGTTGATACAGCTGGTGGGAGAGCTTAAGGAACTCCACAGTCTTTGAGAATATTGGACCTCATAAAAGAGTTTCGTAAAGTAGCAGGATATAAGATCAACACATTAAATCAATAGCCTTTGTACACTCAGAAAATGTCATACCTGTGAAAGAACTTCTAAGATCAATCCCATTCACAATAGCTACAAAAATATTTAAATGCTTTGGAATAAATTTAACTAAGGACATCAAAGTTCTCTATTATGAAAATTATAAAACATTAAAGAAGCAATAGAAGCTGACAAAAAAGTGGAAAAATCGTTCATGTTCATTGATTGGAAGGATCAACATCACCGAAATATTCATACTACCAAAAGCAATTTAGAGATTCAATGTGATTTCAATCAAAATACCAACAATATTGTCAGATCTAGAAAACATGATACTAAAATTCATATGGAAATACAAAAGACCCTGAGTAGATAAAGCAATCTTAAATAGTAAGAACAGAGCTGGAGGCATCACAATACCAGACCTCAAGTCATACAACAGGGCAAAAAACACAGAAGTGTAAACCAACGGGGCAGAAGAGAAATTCCAGAAATCAATCCATGCATCTAAAACCAACTTATCTTGACAAAGGAGCAAAAATAAAACCCTGGAGCCAAGACAGTCTATTTAACAAATGATTCTGGGAAAACTGGATCTCTATGTGCAGAAATATGAAAGACCCTTATCTTACACCTTACACAGAAATCCACTCAAAATGGATCAAAGACCTAAACCTACAATGTGATATCATCAAATTACTGAAGAACATTGGGGAAACCCTCAAGACATTGGAAAAGGGAAAGACTTCTTGGGGAAGACCCCAGAAGCACAGGTTATTAGGCCAAAACTAACAAGTGGGAATACAACAAACTGAGAATCTTTTGCACTGTGAAAGAAACACTCAGCAAAGTGAAGAGGCAACTGACAGAATAGGAGAAAATACTTGCAAACTATGAAACTGACAAATCTCTAGAATCTATAAAGAGATAAAAAAAAACTCAACAACAAAACAAACAACCCAGTTAAGAGAAGGGCAAAGAATTAAACAGACATTTTTCAAAAAGAGGAAATCCAAATGGCCAACAGACACTTGAAAAAATGTTCAGGATCACTAGCCATCAGGGAAATGCAAATCCAAATGACAATGAGGTTTCACCTCACCCCAGTTAGAATGGCTTTCATATAGAAATCGACAAACAAATGCTTGCGAGGATGTGGTGAAAATGTATGCTAATCCACTGTTGGAGAGAGGATAAACTGGTAAAGACACTATGGAAGACAGTATGGAGGTAGCTCAGAAATCTGAATATAGACCAACCATATGACCCAGGCATCCCACTCCTGGGAATTTATCCAAAGGAAATTAAATCACCATATGAAAGAGTGATCTGCACTCCCATGTTTATTTCAGCTCAATTTACAATAGCTACAAAATGGAATCAACCCAGATGTCCATCAACTGAAGACTGGATAAAGAAATTATGGTATGTATACACTATGGAATACTACACAGCAGTACAAAAAATTGAAATCCTGTCATTTGCAACAAAATGAATGCAACTTGGAATAATTACACTTAGTGAAATAAGCCAGTCACAAAAAGACAAATACCATATTTTCTCTCTGATCTGCAGTAACTAACAGAGTACTAAAAGGTAATCTAGGGGCCAGCACCATGGCTCACTTGGTTAAATCTCTGCCTGCAGCGGGGGCATCCCATATGAGTGCCAGGTTCTAGTCCTGGTCGCTCCTCTTCCAGTCCAGCTCTATGCTGTGGCCAAGAATGGCAGTGGAGGATGACCCAAGTGTTTGGGCCCCTGCACCCGCATGGGAGACCAGGAAGAGGCACCTGGCTCCTGGCTTCGGATTGGTGCAGCGCCAGCCATTGTGGCCATTTGGGGAGTGAACCAATGGAAGGAAGACCTTTCTCTCTGTCTCTCTCTCTAGCTGTCTACAACTCTACCTGTCAAATAAAAAAAATAAAAATAGGTAATCTATAGGAGTGAAACTGACACCTTGAGGTACAATGTTTTTGAATAGCCTTTGCCTTGACTATAGAGGAACAATGTTTTTCTTGTTCATTTATTTGTTTTTGTTCTCTTTCCCTTTATTCTTCATACTCTTCGGTGATTTTTTTTTTTTTTTTGACAGGCAGAGTTAGTGAGAGAGAGAGAGACAGAGAGAAAGGGTCTTCCTTTTTCCATTGGTTCATCCCCCAAATGGCCACTATGGCCGGTGTGCTGTGCCAATCCAAAACCAGGAGCCAGGTGCCTCCTCCTGGTCTCCCACACGAGTGCAGGGCCCAAGCACTTGGGCCATCCTCCACTGCCTTCCCAGGCCACAGCAGAGAGCTGGACTGGAAGAGGAGCAACTGGGACAGAATAGGCACCCCAACCAGGACTAGAACCCGGGGTGCGGGCACAGGTGGAGGATTAGCCAAGTGAGCTACAGCGCTGGCCTCTTCGGTGAACTTTCTATATAGTGTAGGATAGCCTTACGAGCATAAAATTATCTGAAAATTGATCTCTTTTAAGAATAAGAATGGGAAAAAAATAGGGAAAAGGAAGAAAATTGGGAGCATGGGTGGGAGGGAGGTAGGGGGGGGAGAATCATGTTCCCAAATCTGTATATATTAAATGCATGAAGTTGTTTTCCTTAAACAAATTTTAAAAAATCAAGTGAGCTTTAACATTATATTTAAATTCTAAATTTAAGTGTTTTTTGAAACATTTTACTGAAATACAGCATACATACCAACAAATCCACAGCAATGTATAGATAAATGAGTTTTTATCCTCTGAGCACACACATAAACAACATCTAAATTAAGAAAAAAAAACTTATTGTCCCCCACAAGTCCTCACTGTTCCCCACTCACAATTTTTTTAATGTGGGAAAAAAGAGTATATTATCATTTACATGATATGATTCAGGGAAGAAATATTTATAACTAAATACTAAATGATGTGGTATCCAAACAATTTTTATTCTCTGTATATTAACTTCTACAAATAAGAAAAAATCTTATGATATTTGTCTTTCTGGTTTTGGCATAATGATAACCAGTTGCATCCATTTTGTGCAAATTTTAGGGTTCTATTCTTTTTATGACTGAAATATATTCCATAGAGCATACATACGACATTTTTATACAGTGATCAGGATAAAGAAGTGACCATCTAGGTTTATTCAACCTCATTGCTATTGTGATTTGAGCTTCTATCAGAGTGCAGTATTGCTTTATTATACAGAATTAATTTCCTTTGGATATAATTCCAGTAGTGTGACAACTAGGTCATATTATAGACTTATTTTTAGTTTTGTGAGGAATCTCCATACTGCTTTCCATAATGGTTGTACGAATTTACATCTCCACTACAAGCATATTAGTGTAGACTTTTCTCTATAATCTCACCACCACTTGTTATTTTTTGATTTTTGGATATTAGCCATTCTAACTGGTGTGAGGTAATACTTCACTATGGTTTTTCTTTTCATTTTCCCTGACAGTTTTTGATCTTGAGCATTTTTTTCATGTGTCTGTTGGTCATTTGTATTTCATCCTTTGAAAAATGCCTGTTCATAATTTTTTTCATTTCTTAACTGGATTGTTTGCTTTGATGTTGTTGGGTTTCTTGAGCTCCTTACGCATTCTGGATATCAATCCCTTATCAGATATAGAGCTTGAAAATATTTTCTGTTATTCTATTGGTTACAGTTTAAATGTTTTAATTGTTTCCTTTGCTTTGCAGTGGCTTCTTAGCTTGATGTAATCCTATATGTATATATTTGCTTTTATTGCCTAGGCTTCAAGGGTCGGATACAAGAAGTATTTGCCTAGGCCAATGTCTTGCAACACTTTTTCCTACATTGTCCTCTAGTAATTTGATGGTTTCAGGTCTTAAGTTTAGAACATTTATCCACTGTGATTTGATTTTTGTGTAGGGTGTGTGGTAGTGGTCTTGTTTCAAACTTCTGCATGTAGAAATCCAATTTTTCCAGCACCATTTGTTGAAGAGACTGTATTTTCTCCAGGAAATGATTTAATGTCAAAGATTAATTGGTTGTATATGCATGGGTCAAATTCTGGGGTTTCTATTGATCTACATGTCTATTTTTGTGCCAGGAACAAGCTGTTTTGATTATAACTTGGTAGGTTGTCTTACAATGCTGTATTGTGATACCTCCAGCTTTGTTTTTATTATTTAAAATGGCTTTGGCTATTCTGTGTCTTTTTTGGTTCGATATGCATATATTTGACTGAATGTTTTATTCCTGAGGCTTTCACTTGAGTTCCAGTGACAAATGCTGGGTGGGGCCAGGGAACTCTGGCCATCATTTGTGGGTGAGGCAAGTGACCTAAGATGGGTATCGTGGAGTGTCTCTGGCTATAGTCAGTTGGGGGATCAGAGCCAGTGTTGACAGTCCCATCTTTGCTCTGTGCCAGGGTGAACTAGATGATTCACAGCTTCGAGTGAACTCACATTGCCAACAAATTCCATCCATGCAAACATGTACACTTTCCAGAGCACTGACTCACTTTGTGTTGTGTCCCTTGACCCCACCATGAGATTTTTTCCCCAGTGTGCAGGAAGCTTTGAGTCTCTGCAGTCAGACTGGGTGGGTGTATGGGTACTCAGCCAGTACTGTGACCTTCTTAGCTCCAAGGCTTATACCTAGAACTCCTACAGTCATAGGTTAGAGGGGGTCCACTCTCTGTCCTGCAAGATGCCCTGTCCCTGGCTCTGGTAGCTCTGGTAGCAGGACTGCTGGCTGTCTCCTGAGTCAGAGTAGAGTCTACAGCAACTCACCATGGCAAATAGTCTCCCACTTTGGTAGGGAGAAAAAAAAGGGAGGCGTCTTGACTTCCCTTCATGGAACAAAGTGCTAACTCAGACCCCTTTCAGCTCCACAGGCTGGACTTGAAGTCAGTGGGGACTGTGGAATTCTCCCCAGTTAAAGCTGCCAGTGGCAGGACTGTGACAGCTTATTGCTTCCTGATATCATGGCAAGACAGCATTTCCTAGCTGGGAGCCAATCATGTAGATGCAGGGTAGCTGGCGGCACAGCTGACAGTGGTGTGTGTCTGTCCTGTAGCTCCGTTGCTCTATGGCATTTCTGTTCTGTTTTGTCCATTCTCCACTGATAATGCGGTCCTTCCTTTGTTTTTCTGGTATCTTTCTGTGGCTAGATCAACATGGATTCTCACTATTAGCCATCCTGGCTCTTCCCCAGAGTAATATATTTTGGAAAGATTTGTAAATGCGGGGTACAACTACATTTTCTAAAATGGGAATAAAGTTACTAGGTGGAGTTTTAGTAAATCAAAATCAGAGTGATACTTAAATGCAAGAACAGACACATGATTTGGGGACACAATTGCAAGAGGGATATACAAGATGCTTTGTCTAAAAGTTATAAAGAATTTTAGGATTACAACAGAGAGCACTAAAGCAAGCATCGTGTACTGTGCTACTATCCAGATCATATGCCCTTGGAGCTGACCCTGTGAATGCATTCTATATAGACATTTCGGGAACAAGTCACCTTTAGGAAATAGTAATGCAAGGTAAGACATGGAAATTGATTCCCTTATCACTTTCTATACTGATTCATCCCTTGAAGTCTACTACCTGCGGTATGTGAACTCCAGTTTGTAAACCCCAGATTTTAACCACTCTGAGGTTGTGCATTAATTAAATTCTCAATAAAGTTTATGATTGCATAAGAAATTAGAAAATTAGTTTCTGAAATAAAATTTCTGAAATCATGACTGTTTTCAGAAAATGTACTTTTAATTTATCATGTCACAATTACCCACTGATAAAAGAAAGTTTCTTTAGCTTTTCTTTTGAGTCACTTCTTTTGATTCCATGGAAGAAATACAGCTCAGCAGCAGCCCAGCATGCTACAGAGGTCAACTAAATCTTTGCAGATACCAAAAGAAGAAAAAAAAAGAAATAGAATCCAAGATTTGTGATTAAGGCCTCTAAATCCGTGCCCATCATTTAAAACCTGCAACATTAGAAATGTATTTATAGGGAACACTATGTGTTCATAATTATAAAACAGATTAAAAATAGTAAAGCTGAATGACAAAATAAAAACAGATCTATTTGAGACTGAAGTTATGGAATTAAACTGAATTCTGCACAGTCACTTTGACCTGGGTTTGTTAAAGGAGGTGTGAGTGGTTTCTGAAAATTTACAGGACATCTTCAAACTGATGGCTGAGCTGATATCTCATCAATATATTAAAATGCAGGCACTGGTGTCTGGGGTTGTACATCGACCTGTTGCAGCCCTCCAGTCTGCAAGGCTATCTGATAATCTGTTTAAAGCAATTTTACTCTAATGTTTCACAATGTTAGTATTTGAAAATAGTCCCCCGAGGCCAGCGCCACGGCTCACTAGGCTAATCCTCTGCCTAGCGGCGCCGGCACACCAGGTTCTAGCCCCAGTCAGGGCGCCGGATTCTGTCCCGGTTGCTCCTCTTCCAGTCCAGCTCTCTGCTACGGCCCTGGAGTGCAGTGGAGGATGGCCCAAGTGCTTGGGCCCTGCACCCCATGGGAGACCAGAAGAAGCACCTGGCTCCTGCCATTGGATCAGCGCGGTGCGCCGGCCGCAGCGTGCCGGCCGCAGCGGCCATTGGAGGGTGAACTAACGGCAAAGGAAGACCTTTCTCTCTGTCTCTCTCTCTCACTGTCCACTCTGCCTGTCAAAAAAAAAAAAAAAAAAAAAAAAAGAAAGAAAGAAAATAGTCCCCTGAAGAGTTACTCAAAATATAGTTTTCCATCATTTAACTGTTCTGTATCAGAACCAATGGAGGGGCCAGGGCTGTGGCGCAGTGGCTTAACTTCCTGGCCTGATGTGCCGGCATCCCATATGGGAGCCGGTTCAAGCCCAGCTGCTCCTCTTCCAATGCAGCTCTCTGCTATGGCCTGGGAAAGCAGTAGAAGATGGACCAACTCCTTGGGCCCCTGCACCCTCATGGGAGACCTGGAAGAAGCTCCTGGTACCTGGCTTTGGGTCGGCTCATCTCCAAACATTATGGCCAAGTTGGGAGTGAACCAGCAGATGGAAGACCCTTCTCTCTGCCTCTCTTCTCTCTGTATTACTCTTTTTTTTTTAACTTTTATTTAATGAATATAAATTTCCAAAGTACAGCTTATGGATTACAATGGCTTCCCCCCCATGAGTTCCCTCCCACCCGCAACCCTCCCCTTTCCCACTCCCTCTCCCCTTCCATTCACATCAAGATTCATTTTCAATTCTCTCTATATACAGAAGATCAGTTTAGCACACATTAAGTAAAGATTTCAACAGTTTGCTCCCACACAGAAACATAAAGTGAAAAATACTGTTTGAGTACTAGTTATAGCATTAAATCTCAATGTACAGCACACTAAGGACAAAGATCCTACATGAGGAGTAAGTGCACAGTGACTCCTGTTGTTGGCTTAACAAATTGACACTCCTGTTTTTGGCATCAATAATCACCCTAGGCTCTTGTCATGAGCTGCCAAGGCTATGGAAGCCTTTTGAGTTCACTAACTCTGATCATATTTAGACAAGGCCATGGTCAAAGTGGAAGTTCTCTCCTCCCTTCAGAGAAAGGTACCTCCTTCTTTGATGAACTGTTCTTTCCACTGGGATCTCACTCGCGGAGATCTTTCATTTAGGTTTTTTTTTTTTCCCCAGAGTGTCTTGGCTTTCCATGCCTGAAATAATCTCATGGGCTTTTCAGCTGGATCCGCATGCCTTAAGGGCTGATTCTGAGGCCAGAGTGCTGTTTAGGACATCTGCCATTCTATGGGTCTGCTGTGTATCTCACTTCCCATGTTGGATCATTCTCTTCCTTTTTTATTCTATCAGCTAGTGTTTGCAGACACTATTCTTGTTTATGTGATCCCTTTGGTTCTTAGTCCTGACTTTCAAATAAATAAATAAATCTTAAAAAAAAAAAAAGAACCAGTGGAAGTATGAGCTTGGAAGCTGTTTTGTAAAAATAAACAAATAAATAATAAAATAAACAAAAACAAAACCCTGCCAGAAGATTCTTGAGCACCTTTCAGTTTTCAGATCTTTACTGTATCATAAGGTATGGCAAACCAAGGTTTATATGCCAAAATTGGCTCAACTCCTGCTGTGATAAATACAATTTTGTGGAAACAGAAACACCCAAATTCACTGACCCATAATCTGCAGCTGCTTTCACACCACAAAGACAGAGTTGAATATTTTTGACAGACATTTTGTGGCCTGCAAAGCTTACAGGGTTTACCATTTTTACACTCCATTTGACAGAAAATCCCGGTCAATCTCTCATCTTTCTTCTCAAGCAAGCTTTAACTCACTCATCCTGTTGATACTGTTACCAGTATTGAGGATGAATTTTGAAAATTTAAAATAATTTTCATTTCTTATCCTAAGTGGAAAAGCAATGCTAATATAAAGTATATATTTGTGGTGAGAGGCAGTCTTTGTTCCAGCCTACTCAGAATGCCCCAGATGGGCCCAGAATCTTCTCATTAGGATTCTATTCTACTGAATATTTGCTCTGATTCACACTTCAGCCCATATTTATAAAGCACATCTTTTGGTCTTTAGTTCTTTGCTCATAAACGTAATTTCAGGGTAAATGACTTTGAATTGCTACAAAATGGGTTGACAGGTTTCCAAGGAATGGTTAGTCCTCATGCAGCAAAAACACTGTCATACTTTCTTTAACTGAATGTTAATAAAAACTATATATGGTTATTCATTTTAATTAAAAATAAGAACTATCACCAGTGAGATTTTGTTTATTTATTTATTTCAAAGTGAGAGTTACAGGGTCAGGGGGAGAATCTTTCATCTTGTGGATCATGCCCCAGAAGTCTGTAGCTGCTAGTGCTGAGCCAGACCGAAACCAAGAGGCAGCAGCTTCATCCAGGTCTCCCACGTGGGGTGCAGAGGCCCAAACATTCGGGCCATCTTCTGCTGCTATTCTCAGGTCATTATTAAGTAGCTGGATTAGAAGTCGAGCAGCCAGTGCATGAACCAGTGTCTTGCACAGGATGCTGGCATTGCAAGCAATGTATTTACCTATTATGCAACACAGAACCCTCACCAACTAGATTTTAAAGGTGAGACAAGACAAAGGTCCATTAGCTACCTCAATTTCTTTCTATATTTTCCAGAATGAAGGTCTATGACTACTAGGAAGCAGTCCTCTGCTTCTAATAGAAAGGTAGAAAATCCTATTTGGCTAAAATAAGCAAAGCATCATCTGAATAATGTTATTAACCTTGATAGGATGTTAAAAAAAAGAAAGTTATGTCCGTCTTGCTCTTAAGATGATGCAGAACACATCTAATATAGAAACTCATAAAAGGAAATAAGTCTATTGCGTAAGGAACAAACTCGATTGTTCAATAGGCAGCCACTATCCACATGTGACTACTTAGATTTAATTTAACTCAAATTGAACATGACTTAAAGTTCACTGCTCAGTAGCAATAGGCATATTTCAACTGCTCAGTGGTCACAAGTGGCCAAGTGGCTAGTGGCTACCTATCAGATAGTGCAGGCAAAGAGCATTTCCTTCATGACAGAAAGTTCTACTGGACACAGCTGCACTTCACTATTTACTAAAACTGGATTCCTGTCTTTGGATGATAAATAAAATGTTGGAATGTCAGCTAAAAACTGATGAGAAGAAATTAAAATATTAGAGATTAATAATAAAAACTTCAGTTTTTAAAATTGATGTGATTTAATAATAGTTGACTAGAAAGTACACAATTACTGTTAGTCATCATTAGAGATTATGAGTCTCAGCTCTGAAAGTCTCAGAAACCCTTAGAAAAATCTCTGAGCTTTCATGCATGCACTTTGTCTTCTTTATCTCTCCCATAACTAGGAGGATAGGCAGCTTACAGGGTCAGAATCATCAGAATGATTATGTATGTCTTTGATTACAAAAGAACTGGGAGATCTGTCTCAATAACTATTGTCTATTTCATAAAAGAAGCAATAGTGATGGCCTTGTGTGTTTAATGCTTCCTAAAAGAAGTCCATAATGAATATTTTGTCTGAGATTTAAAAAAAATATCTTCTTCCCGCCGGCGCCGCGGCTCACTAGGCTAATCCTCTGCCTAGCGGTGCCGGCACACCAGGTTCTAGTCCCGGTCGGGGCGCCGGATTCTGTCCTGGTTGGCCCTCTTCCAGGCCAGCTCTCTGCTGTGGCCCAGGAGTGCAGTGGAGGATGGTCCAAGTGCTTGGGCCCTGCACCCCATGGGAGACCAGGAGAAGCACCTGGCTCCTGCCATCAGATCAGCGTGGTGCGCCGGCCACAGAGTGCGGGCCGTGGCGGCCACTGGAGGGTGAACCAACAGCAAAGGAAGACCTTTCTCTCTGTCTCTCTCTCTCTCACTGTCCACTCTGCCTGTCAAAAAATAAAAAATAAAAATAAAATAAAAATTAAAAAAAATATTTCTTCTTCCCTTTCCTAATTACATTTTGACCTTACTATATATGTTCAATGTGAACAACACTAGACTTGGCTTAACTCTATCCTACACTGCTTAAGCTATTTTAACTTCAAGAATCCAGAAGATACCATAGATAGCAAACACGGCAACTTCTTTTCTTCTTATTTTACTGAGTATATCCAGGCCCTCAAAGCCTCCATACTTTATGAGTAGTTGTTCAACACAATAAATATCTATTGAATATGGAATGCCATGTGAAAAAGTTCAGAAGGACTCATTCTAGTATTTGTTCTGTTGTCAACTGATAAATTTTTTTTTGTTAGGATAGCATGGCCAAAGCTAATTTATTGGAAGATCAGCTGACACTTAGGATGATCTAAAAAGAGGAATCATTCAGATTATTAAACTCCTCATGGTTATATTTTAATAATCATAAATATATTTTAATAATATTCTACTTAGAAGCTATAGTATCAAAAAGTTATGTAACATTAGAACTGCAAGAAACGTTATAGCTTTTCTAGTCCATCTTCTTTGTTTTATTACACACAGTTGAGGAGACTTGATCCCACATAGATTGTAATCTCAATGACCCTGGGTTACTTGCTCCTTATCCTTTTTTCCCTCCATATTTTCCACCCACTCCAGAAACCTTATGTTCTTACCAAATGGGAATGTATGGCATTCTCTTGCTCATGTTCTTTTCTCACCCTGGAGTGTCCTTGTCCAAGATCTTTACTCATTCAAGTCCTACCAACTTTCATCTATCTCTAGCTGCCTACTGTTGCTTTGCAGATGACCTGTCTTTCAATCTTCCTCTCTCTTTCTTTTTCCCTTCTTCTCTGAAGGTCATCCTATTAGCAACCATTTTGTGGGTGCAGAACATGGGACTGTGTATGAAGAATTCGATTTAAGGCACAATTCTGAGTATGCCTTCTGTAAATCTGAAAATACTATGACAAGTTTTACAAAAATATTATTGCAAAAACTCAATTAGGTGATGTGTATTAAAACACTTTGTAATATGAGAAGTTCTGTACTTCTGTAGAAGTTGCTTTTACACTTACATTTTAAGCCCTGGGAATGCATGAATTGGTATTATTATTTATCTATGCATCCTTTAAGGGCAAGAATCTTGCTATGTTTTTCATGCTATTGTTAACATCTAACACAATGCCTGGCATATTTGATATTCAACATGTATTAATTTCTGTTTGATTGATGCGTTGATTGACTAATAAATGAGTAAATGACTGAATTAATGAATAAAAAGCTACTTGATAAATACAAAAAATCCTCTGCTCCATTCTTGACTACTTTCATTAAACATCATTTTTTTCTTTTTCTAAACAATTTATAGCACATTCATCTGAATTTCTATAATATTTTAGAAAACAAATTTAGACAAAGTTTTATTCATTATAACTTTAATTGGCAAGACCATAACAGTCATATTGAAAGGTAATTATGCAAAAAATATATCCTTATCCATGTAGGAATGAGATTATTTTCTTTTTTTTGCTAGTCATCATTTTCATTATATCATAGACAATATACATATGTTTTTAATCATTTGTTGTTGCATTGGATCAAAAGAAATGTGCTTCTGTGTTCCTTTATCATCTTCTCCCCCTGGTGTGAGTCCACTCAATTCTGCTGCTGAGCCCTAGTGGCTTTGAAAGAGCAAATAGTGGGAACAGGAGATGGAGTTTGTCTCCACAGCTTCCAAAGCAGATCATCACAGAGACATAGATGATAATGTATAGCAATGAGCTCAAATCAGAAGGAAAGAATAGCTTCACTTTTGCTATATTCACATATTGTATTCTGTGATTTCTGTTTAACTTAAAATTTTTTTACCCCCATTTGCAATTAAGAACCATTTGAAATTTACTGGATTTCTAGAAGGTGAAACTACTCGCATCAAAAAACCTAATCAAGTTCTCTGATTATAAGCCTTCCTATGTCCCTGAGGACAACGTCTAAACCTGTTAATAAGACTAGGAGGCCCTTGCTGATTTGTCCCTCCCTTATAGCCAGGCTCTAGCCACACATAGCGGCATCTTGCAGATCTCTGAATTCACTCTTTCCTCTTACTGCCTCCGCTTAGAACACTCCACATGACCCTTCCCCTTGTTCACTCTCCCTTGCCCTTCCAAAGTTCCACGGAGTCCCAGTGGGAGACTTGGGAGGTAGCAGAGGTGAGAGTCAGCAGGCCAGAATGGAAACTTCAGTGCAAGATGACAAGTTACAGAAAACATAGGTGACAAATTCCCCACATCTGGAGACTTAATGACGAACTTTTTCCTCAGATAATGGCAGCTCATTAATGTCATCAGCAACCTAATAAACATGAAAGCTGTTTTTTTAGGTGTGTTAGTATTCATTGGAAGAACCCTTGACTGAAAGATCACTTCCCTCCTATATTTATCCTCGAATGAAAAGTACTCTTTTCTTGAATTCGTGTTTGTCACAAAAAATGCAAGTAACCCAGACTAATTAAATTGGTCTGTTCATCAAATACAAAATATGGACACAAAATACCATTGTGGATTCTATAAATATTTTTGAGATATTAAATACATCAAAAAATGCCAAGAAAACAAAAATACAAAATTCACAGATGAAGCTTTATGACTGACTATGTATCAAAGAGGCTCTGAATCTCTTCTGTATTTTTGGCTAACCAAGTTTGCTCCCAGCCACACTTTCTTTCACTGTTGGCTCTACTTCTAGTTACCAACGGAAGGGTTTTTCTGCCCCACTTTCCTATTAATCTGTTTGCCATTTCTCACTAAGATTTGGCAGTCAGGAAGGATTTGGCTTTCCCAGATGCCAAGGGCAGGGGCAAGACCACCTTTGAAAACCAAAATAGGAATTTGAAAAGTGAGGCTTGGGTTAACCTCAGGTCACTTTAAGTACAACCCTTTCAAACATTAGTTCCTTGTTTAGGAGAAAAGGGGAAAAAAATCTGAGCACAAAATATTCTAAAAATCTAATGGGTACTGGAAGTTGATCTTATAAATGAACTCTCTCCTACTGCAAACACAAAACCCTCTTTACTATCCTAAGTAAATGTTAGAATTCTTACTTTTTATAACAAAAAATTATTTTCATTTTTCTTCTTCAAATATGTGCATATAAAGTTTTTCAATGTGGATATACGAAAAAGCACATTTTCTTTATAATTCTCATCTTCATTATAGTTTTAAACTTCAATTTTATCCAACTGACCTTAATTATTTCCCTTAGGGACATTATCCATCTGCAGTAACTTTTCCCTTAAAACTGTTGTCTTGAGAGAGTTATATTG
This sequence comes from Oryctolagus cuniculus, assembly GCF_051225735.1. Lineage (NCBI taxonomy): Eukaryota > Metazoa > Chordata > Mammalia > Lagomorpha > Leporidae > Oryctolagus > Oryctolagus cuniculus. The sequence continues at coordinate 97,857,836 of NC_142871.1, read as the reverse complement.
ACAGAGTAAGCCAAGGGAAGTAAAATACTAAACGTAAGATATACTCTGCTTTGAAACCTCAGAAGGAAGGCCATTTTATTTCACTTTGTCATACATAAATGCAAAGACTTACTCAAATCTAAAAGCAGCACTACTTTTAAAGGGATTAGTTTACTAGTTAATAAATCTAGAGAAATTAAGGCAATTTTATGAAGAGATTTCTTTGTATCAAAGTACTAAGATTTAAACAAAAACAAATACAATAATCAAGCATGAATTGGTGAAGAAAGAGAAAAAAATTATGAGACATTTATTGCATTGTTATTGAAGTACAAAAATATCTGATTCTTTCGGAAGAATAACACACATAATTTCTGTAGTCATTCGCAATTTATAGAGGTTTTTCTTTTTTTCATCTCATGTCACATTTGAGCCTATGACAAAAGCTACAGTTGGTCAAAAACAGGTGAAATTTCAATGTTATGGAAAATTATTATTCTATTTCAATCTTACTGTATATAACTTCTTGTCATACTTAATTTTCACTTTGTTTTTGAAAATTAGTTTTTTTAGTTTGGGGCATGAAACAGCAGATAGAAGACTCTGACTCTGCCTTTCTGTAACTCTGCTTTTCAAATAAATATATATTTAAAAAAGAATAGATTCAGTTTATCTAAAGGAGTCTAAATTCTATTTGGATAAAGATAAAAAAACTAATTATAATTAAAAGATATTTAAATCAATACTTATCTAAACATTTAAGAAAATGTTTCTATTTGCTCATATAGTGAGTGTGAAACATTCAAAGCTTCATACATAAATGACTTTGTCAAAGGAGTCATTAAAGAAGGGATACTTTTGTGTTCAAGATGTACAATGACACATTTGATCATTTAAATTATCTGCCAACTCTTATAGATTAGGAATTTTCAAAATAAGATTGCAAAATTCTTTTTTTTTTTTTTTGACAGGCAGAGTTAGAGACAGAAAGGTCTTCCTTTTTCCATTGGTTCATCCCCCAAGTGGCAAAGCGAGGAGCCAGGTGCTTCTCCTGGTCTCCCATGTGGGTGCAGGGCCCAAGGACCTGGGCCATCCTCCACCGCCCTCCCAGGCACAGCAGAGAGCTGGCCTGGAAGAGGGGCAACCGGGACAGAATCCGGGGTGCCGGCACCGCAGGCGGAGGATTAGCCAAGTGAGCCACAGCGCCAGCCCGCAAAATTCTTCAAAAAATCAGCACTCATGGCAACATTGGCCCTCCCATTCTCATATGGCACATGTAAGTGTATTTCAGGGTGCAGTTTAGTTTGGAAGAGATAGACTCTGAGACTCCGTATGGGGCTATCTCATTATAACCAGCTCAAATCCTTCTTTAAGATCTTGATCTCCAAATATAATTAAGTTCACAGTCTCTCCTTTAACTAATAACTGCTGTACACATTTGGAAGGGATACCACAGGCTTCAGTTGTAAGGCCCTAAAGAGATGAGCAACTGGAATTGAGAAGACAGGCAACAAAATGGTAAGAACAAAATGGTAAGAACAAAAGCGCCAAGAAAAGAAAGCAAAAGCTGTATGTAGTGAGATTGGTCCTGCTGGCTAGATCACAGTGCTCACTGCAGTATCCAATGGCTCTTAAGAAAAGTAGTGACATTGATATTCTCTTCCATCTACTCCAGTCCGTCCCCTGATTATGACACGCTAAGCACTGGTTTTTCCTATGGTGTGCTTAGCCACAGAAGTGATAGTCTTCAGTGGATTTCCATGCAGTGATTTTTATTTGCAGCAAACAGGTCTTCCTGACATGTCAGCAACAGTGGTCAGAGCCACACTAGTATAACGTGCATGGCCTCCTACAGGAGACAAATAAAATCATAATACCTTTCCATGTGGCTACTCCCATAGACCCTTCTCACAGGAGTTGCTAAAAACTAATGTGCTAGAATTGAAAATGTGTATTTCTGGATTATACTAAAGTTGAGAACTATAACAAATGTCTAGCTTTTTGCTTGTTTAAATAATGTAGCAGGGGAAGTAGAACATAAAGTAATTTTAAGACGGCTTAACTGTTTACACTTTTTAGAAAGTTTTTTTTGCTGGTTTAACAAAATATAATTTTCCTTTTAACTAAAGGATTTCTAAGAGCAAAAGAAAGCCAAATACTAAAAGATTATTATTTTGTGTAAAAAAGCAGGTCTTGTAGAATGGAGTGTGTAAAAACTTGAAAAAATACCTATAAAGTCTCTGATCGCTGTTAATTTTCCCCCAAATACTGAACGATGTCAGTTTATAAAAATGAATTGCTTCATTTTCAAGGTAATTCAGTCACTACGTGTAATTTCAGTGACTACAGTGTCCTACTAATTGACATCAGTCTTTGTGGAAAGAAGTTCAGTGTGCACTTTGGAATGTCCTGCACCTCTTCCCTTTGAAATGTCATCTGGTCCCAGTTACCGGTGTACCATCTGCTCCTAATTTGATTCAGTGGCAGAGAATAAACTAAGCTTCTGTACTCAAGCTGAAACAGGCACTCCTTGTTAGGCCTAGCTCTTGTCTGTTATTTAGATGCTAAAGTTTATAGAAAATTTTACATAAACACTTTATGGGGTTTATTTAAAATAGGTAGAGTTGCATGTAAGTATGACACCTTTGATATCTTAGGTGTCCACTTCACTTGAAGTTTTACGTGACTTTTTAGCTAGTTAAGCAGCTAAGATTTTCTGTTATATCTCTTATATTATTTTCTCTTTCTACCTCTGGATCATTACGTAAAGCAGTTGAATTTATTTCTTTTGAATAGATTGAGTGTATTTCTGCAAGGATCTTTCTGAGATCTAACACTCAATGGTCTATGCAGCTCACTTGGTTTAACATGTAAAGTTCGCTGCTATGTGCTAAGCATTGTGCCTAGCAGAGAGAAGAGAACAAGATTGAAACAGTCATTGCCTTCCACGAATTTTTCAAGCTATTGGAGCAGACAGACATTAGCTATGAAAAACTCAAAACCAAAACTCTTTTTATAGTGCAAAAAAAAAAGCAGGTTTTTTTTCTTTTGGTTGGTTGGTAGGTTTTTGTTTTCATTTTTGTTTTTATTTTTGTTTTTTTACTTCTTGCTGCTGTCCTGTACACACAGCGTCCTTGGGTGTTGGTCAGAACAGAACTGGGTGTGATCTGCTCTGGCTGTATTCACCCCAGGCTTCAAGATGTGATGAAGAGATGCTACTCAGGAAAATATTCTGGTTCCTAATCTTGTTTTTCCACCCAGCTTTTTCCACTCAGACAAAAAGGATCTCTCTTAGGAGGGGTGGGTAACCCTTGTCCTACAGGCCAAGGGTTGCAGCCTGTATTTACATGGTCTGCAAAGCTACAAACAGCCCATAAACAGATTAGAACACAGCCGCGTACAACTCATTTACATATTATCTATGTCTGCTTTTATGCTACCAAAAACACAACTGGATAGTTTCAAGGAAAGCTGCATGGCTCACATAAGCATATTTGCCTGCTTGCCCTTTGCACAAAAGCTTGCCAATTCCTGATTCAAGTAATATCTTTTCTGATTTTTCCTCATTCATTTATTTACTACATTATAGGAACCTTCTAAGATACTAGTTCCTCATCTATCCTTCAAGTTCCTGAATCTTCCTTCAATAAAGCATTATAACCTTACTTACAAAAGCCCTATAACTCAATTTCCAAAATAGGGATAGGAGGTCAGAAGCCTGTAGCAAGTCAGAAGCATCACCCTGGTGAATTTAAGTTCGGTGAGCCTCATAACATGACCCAGCTCATCCATCTGTGTTTCAGATCTTCCAATCCCAAGGACAAAACTGTAATATCCAGTTCTCTTTTCCCTGCCACTATTTTGAATAGGCTAATTCTATAATGGAGTTTAGCAAGACATTTTGGCTTCTTAATTTTTCTGAAATCAACAGGAGCAAAGTTACAAATTTTTAAATAAATTTGTCTACTAGTTTAAATATATAATACTTCTCTAAAACGTCTAAAAATTTATTTTTATTATTGTTTTTTAAAATATTTTTGCATTTATTTTTAAAATTTTAGTAACATAAAAACAGATTTAAGGTTATATTCTAAGAATTTCTTTAATTTAAGCATCTCTAGGTAGCTGATATAGTAACACACACAAAAAAATAGGCCAAGATGAGTGTGATTCATTAATTGTGACAAAGATACAAAATTAAGATATTAATTGGGAAATGAAGTGATGGGTATATGGGAACTTATAGAACTAACACAAAGTTTGGTTTATAAATTTAAAATAAATAAATAAAAACAAAAAATTTGAAAATTATATATAACATCTGAAGAAAAATTTGCCATATTAAAGAAATATTTCATTGTAATTGAAGATAGCTCCAAAGGGACATTCCAAAAAATGTTTAATACTATCCATGATCAAGAAGTGCATTTCATTTCTGGCAGACAGGCAATTTCCCAAGATGATCCTAACTGGGATCCTAGCGACTCTCCGGATGATTGGAGGAGGAAGTATTTTACCACTTGTACTATAGAAGGCTTAAAGAAAACCAGGTCCCGGCCCCTTAATTATTTTAAACTATCCCTGATAGACCAGGGGCCATAGGAAAATCCCTCTGTCTTCTTGGAATGTTTGGGGGAGACTGAAGAAGTATTTGCCATTAGATCCTGACTCTGTAGTAGGGCAGGGATTTTTAAAAGATAGCTTTGTAGTTCAGTCTGTCCCAGACATTACGAAAACCTCTAGAAACTTGCAGTGGGGCCTGAGAACATCCTAGACAACCTTTTACAGGGGCCACCACAGTCTTTTATAACAGAGATCAGGAAGAGACCCAACAGAGGGGCAAGGGCAAAAGAGAAAGGGTGCACTCCTGAAGACATCTGAGTTCCAGCGAGACCCCCAGGGGCCTTCCAGGTGCTTCCGCTGCAGAGGCAGTGGACACTTTGCCAATGACTTCCAGAAAGGACCCCAGGGCCGTGCCCTATCTGCAGAGGGAATCATTGGAGATTTTAATGCCCCAAAGCTCAAGAACTCCTGGGTCAGTCATTTCCAACAGATCTCCCAAGCAGGACTGAAAGGGCCGGGGGCTCTCCTTACAGACTCTGGTGGCTCACCAGATTAGCACCCAGGAGACCCAGATGGTCCTCATAGTGGAAGAAAAGTCTGTAAATTCCCTTCTGGACACAAGAACAACTTTCTCCGTCCTTTGCTATAGCTTTGGCCCCTCGCTTCTCATTCAGCAACCATCAAGGGAGTATTGGGAGTGACTCAAGTTAGATGTTTTACCCAACTCTTGAGCTAATATTTACTCACTCCTTTTTGATCATACCAGAGAGTCCAGCACCTCTACTATGTAGAGATCTCTAAGCTCAAATGAAAATTACTGTTCTTATAGGACCAGGGAAGACTATGTGGCTCTCTCTAACAGAAATAGACATTAATTCCGAGTGTCCAGGGAAAAGTAGGTTAGGCTAAAACTGCCCAGCCTGTTGAAATCCATGTTAAAGGTTCATCCTGCTTTCCCCATCACAGGCAATATTTATTAAAGCCTGAGACTCTCAAGGGACTGAGAGCTATAGTAGACAGACTCAAGGTGCAGGGACTTTTTTTTTGTTTGTTTTACAGGCAGAGTGGACAGTGAGTGAGAGAGAGAGACAGAGAGAAAGGTCTTCCTTTGCCGTTGGTTCACCCTCCAATGGCTGCTGTGGCCGGCACGCTGCGGCCGGCACACTGTGCTGATCTGAAGCCAGGAGTCAGGTGCTTCTCCTGGTCTCCCAGGTGGGTGCAGGGCCCAAGCACTTGGGCCATCCTCCACTGCCCTCCCAGGCCACAGTAGAGAGCTGGACTAGAAGAGGAGCAACTGGGACAGAATCCAGCGCCCCCACTGGGACTAGAACCAGGGGTGCCAGCGCCGCAGGTGGAGGATTAGCCTAGTGAGCCGCAGCGCCAGCCCATGATACAGGGACTTTTAAAGCCACGCAATAGTCCTTGCAACATACCAATTTTAGAGGTTCAAAATCCAAATGGAGACCAGTATAGGATTTTCTCCTCATTAATGAGGCTGTAGTGTCCATACATCCTGTGGTTCCTAATCCCTATACTATTGCTATACCATATCCTATGATACTAATACTATCATAAATCCCAGAAAGGACTTCCTGGTTCATTGTTTTAGATTTGAAGGATGCATTCTTTTGCATTCCCCTTCACCCTGATCCCCAATTTCTGTTTGCCTTTGAGGATCCCTTGACCCAGTCCTCACAGCTGACCTGGGCTGTATTACCCCAAGGTTCTGCAGCAGCCCATACCTGTTTGTACAGGTTTTGTCTAACGACCTGTTAGAGTTTTCTTACCTCTGAGTAATTGTTCTACAATCTGTAGCTGACATCTTCCTATGTGCTAAATTGAGGAGGATTCCCAAGAGAGCACTGAGGCCCTCCTGGACTTTGTAGCTCAAAGAGGCTATAAAGTCTCAAAGTTAAAAGCTCAGCTTTGTACCCTCTGCAAAATATCAGAGTTTGACTATATCTAAAGGAAAGGAGCACTGGGAGAAGATACAATTAAGCCTATAGCCAGCCTCTCCCTCCCTAAGACTCTCCGGCAGCTTAGAGGATTCCTGGGCACGACAGAATTGGCTCCGGATCCCTGGGTATGGCAAGATAACTTGCCCCTTGTACAACTAACAGGCAACACCCAGGCAGCTGGCACTCATTTCTTGGTGTAGAATCCTGAAGCCCAGCAATTTTTTACTCAGCTTAAATAGGCCTTTCATAAGTAACTGAAAGGAAAGGCATGGCTTTAGGAGTACCAACTCAGACTAGAGGACCACCTCAATAACCTGTAGGGTATCTTAGCAAGGAACTTGATGTCGTAGCCAAAGCCTGGCCAGCCTCCCTTTGGACAGTAGCTGTAATCACCCTTCTGATAGCTGAAGCCACCAAGCTTACCTTGGGGTGAGATTTAATAGTGTATACACCCACAATGTGACTGCACCGCCTGCCTTAGAAGGAAGCCTTTGGTTAACAGATAATTGTCATTTAGACTAGAAGGCCCTGCAATCCCGATCAAAGCAGACTCATCTCTTAATCTGCTAGTTTCCTCCCAGAGGTCCGAACATGACTGAACATATGGTGTTACAGACTTATGCAGCCAGAGAAGATCTTAAGGAGACCCCCCCTTGGAGAATCCAGACTGGGGCCTATTCACAGAGGGGGAGTTGCTTTATGGAGCATGGAATCTACCAAGCTGGGTATGCAGTTATTACATGGACAGAAACTATTGAGAGCGCCTCTTTGCCCACTGGTGTAAGTGCCTGGCTGGCTGAACTGATAGCATTGACTAGGGCTCTCAAACTGAGCAAAGATCAGAGGGTGACTAGGTTTTAGGTGTGGCTACTTAGTCCTTCACGCTCATGCAGGCATTTGGAAAGAGATATTTCCTCACTGTCATTGGGACTCCCATGAAGTAAATAGAAATATGGAAATAGATCATTTATTGTCCTCAGTGTTCCTGCCCTGTGAAGTGGAAGGAATACACTGAAGGGACAGATGAGAGAGTGGAGGGAAATCGACCAGCAGACTTAGCTGCCCAGTCAGCAGCAAGAGAAAGCCCTCACCTTGAAAGATTAGAGGCCCCCTCATCTGGAAGGAGTTGTCACCAGAGGTTGAATCCCACTGTACACCTGAAGAGAACCAATGGGCACTTACCAGAGGGATGGCTTTCAGCTCCATGGATGGCTCTGATCTGAGGAGGGAAAATTCATCTCCCTGCCTCATGCTAGTGGAAGATTTTCAAAACCCTCCATCAAGCTTTCCACCTAGGGCAAGATAAAGTCTTACAGATGGCCCAACTATTGACTGGAAAGTGTTTTCAAAAGATAGTCATGCAGGTTGTAGGAGCTTGTGAACTATGTCTCAAAAATAGCCCTAGGAATTATAAACACCTGGTTCCTGGAATACAGAGGAAGGAAAGCTATCCAGGAGAGGCTTGGCAGCTGGACTTCACACATATGCCCATGGCCAGCATTTCCTTGAAGAACCGAGAAGGCCATGGAGGTAACTAAAATTCTTCCTTCAGAAATTATCCTGAGATTTGGACGTCCAAAGAATTTACAAAGTGTCAATGGCCCTTCGTTTAAGGCAGCAGTCACACAAGGAGTTTCCAAGGCTCTAGGCATCCTCTATCATCTCCATTGTGCATGGAGACCCCAATCCTCAGGAAACATGGAAAAGACTAATGATATTCTCAAATGGCACCTAAGGAAGACATCTCAGGAGACTCTTCTCCCTTTGCGTAAACTTGCTACCTATAGCTTTAATGCGCATTGGAAACTCCTTCTGATTTAGGCTTAAGCCCTTCAAAGAAATTATATAGGAGACTCTTTCTTACTAATGACCTAGTGACAGACCAAGAAACTAGCTTTTTTAAAGACTTATTTATTTTACTTGAAAGTCAGAGTTACACACAGAGAGACGGAGGCAGAGGAGAGACAGAGAGAGAGACCGAGAGAAAGAGGTCTTCCATCTGATGATTCACTCCCCAAGTGGCCACAACGGCTGGAGCTGCGCCATTCCAAAGCCAGGAGTCAGGAGCTTCCTCCAGGTCTCCCACATGGGTGCAGGGGCCCAAGGACTTGGGCCATCTTCTACTGCTTTCCTAGGCCATAGCAGAGAGCTGGATTGGAAGTGGAGCAGCCGGGTCTTGAACTGGCGCCCATATGGGATACCGGCAGTGCAGGCGGCAGTTTTACCTGCTATGCCACAGCACTGGCCCCAGACCAAGAAACTGTTAACCTTTCTAAATTGGTAACTGACTTGGCTAAATTCTAAGAAGCTCTTCAGCAATTTCCTGAAAAACTGCCCCGGAAGGTAGGAATTCCTAGATTCAACCCTGGAGACTTCGTGTTAATAAAAGCCCTCCCCCACCACTCTCCCTCACTCTCTGAGTCCTGGGAGGGTCCTTTCACTGTTCTTCTGTCCACTCCCTCTGCAGTAAAGGTCTCAGGACATGAGGCCTGGGTCCATCACACCAGAGTAAAGATCTGGACTTTGGAAGCCTCAGCAGACTCAACACCTGAAGAAGACTTCGAGCTTCACACCGACAAAGAAGACAATTACTCTGTGAAGGCACTCAGGGACTCAGGCTGCTGTTTAAGAAAACCTCACCTTCAGATAAGCAACTTCTTAGTTACCACAATTCAACTCAGCTCCTGCTGACCACTTGTGTTTCATAGCCTATCTTCACTATGCCACTCATGGAAACTCTTCTACATTCACTCCTTCTCTTCTCTTCTCTTCTCTTCTCTTCTCTTCTCTTCTCTTCTCTTCTCTTCTCTTCTCTTCTCTTCTCTTCTCTTCTCTTCTCTTCTCTTCTCTTTCTTTCTTTCTTTCTTTCTTTCTTTCTTTCCTTCTTTCTCTCTCCTTCCTTCCTTCCTTCCTTCCTTCCTTCCTTCCTTCCTTCCTTCCTTCCTTCCTTCCTTCCTTCCTTCCTTCCTTCCTTCCTTCCTTCCTTCCTTCCTTCCTTCCTTCCTTCCTTCCTTCCTTCCTTTTTTACAGGCAGAGTTAGAAGACAGTGAGAAAGAGAGACAGAGAGAAAGGTCTTCCTTCCATTGGTTCACCCCCCCGAATGGCCGCTACGGCCAGTGCACTGCGCCGATCCGAAGCCAGGAGCCAGGTGCTTCTTCCTGGTCTCCCATGCGGGTGCAGGGGCTCAAGCACTTGGGCCATCCTCCACTGCACTCCCCGGGTCACAGCAGAGAGCTGGACTGAAAGAGGAGCAACCGAGACTCTTAACCGGCGCTCCAACCGGGACTACAATCCGGGTGCCGTCACAGCCAGTGGAGGATTAGCCCAGTGAGCCATGCCGGCTCACTCCTTTTCTTGACTGACTTTTCCAGCTCTGGCACAGTCACAATAAGGATCCCATGCTCAACCCTGAGTGTTAATAACAGAAAGGTCATCCCAAATGCTCCAGATTTCACAGACAGTGAGTTAATGACAGTCAAGCCTGAACAGTCCTTAACGAAACAGGTTCTTTCATACCTACTGGAAACCTGTGGGATCATCTAGCTTCTAACCTGTTAAACCATACATCCTTTTATATGCAAAAAGGAGGCTCACCTATGAATATATTACAACAGCATTTGTTAGGTATAGGCACCTCCCTTAAATACTTTTCAAAGATAACTAACCAAAACGTACCTTCTTTGCCTATAGCTAAGGACTTGCCACGAAACTACATGCCATTACTATTTATTATATATAATGACTGTGTCTGTGTCTCCTGTGATCTAACTTGAGAGCATAAATGCTCTTCTATAACTCATGTAGACTATTCAAATGATGTGACTATGCCAACAGGCTGGGGTCTTCTCTGTGGTAACCTTTCTCTTTTCACAATTCCTAAGTCATATTCTGACCTTCGCTCTTCTCTTCTGTCCCGTGACAGCCTCTACACATTCTATACATGCCAAACAACTGTTACCCTCAGACTGTGATAACTCCTGAATGTTGTACACTTTACCTGAGGCACTGATAACAGATGTTTGCAATATATATAAGCTCCTGGACTAGCTGCACGGCACATAAAGAGATCAATTATTTGGCTTGTATATTAGAAAATACAGCTAACGCCACTGCTACTGCCTTAACATATCTCAATGATGAACTGAGCCAGGTTCGAGAAGGTATTTTGCAAAATCGTGCAGCCATTGATTACTTGTTACTAAAAAACCAAATCAGATGTGAGCAGTTACGGGGAATATGCTGTTTAATCTAACTGATAACTCAAACCTAGTTCAAAGGGAGATTGACAGGCTCTATAGGAAGTAAATAAAATGTATATGGTGACAAAAATTTCTTTGGATATTGGGGAAATTTCTTTCAAAACTGGAAATGGTTATCTTGGTTATTGCCCTGCCTGGGACCAATATGTATCCTCTTTTTTGCACTCTTGCTAGGACCGTGTATATTCAGCTGTCTTACATGCTTTGCATTATCCAGGCTTAACAACTAGAAGCCAAGCAGTCAGTACTTTAGACAAACCCACATTTTACCAGGGACCCTCAGATCGACCTCCAGAAGAATATCCTGATTCTGTTTCCCCAGTGATGCCCCTTTTCAGCATGAAGCAGCCAGAGTGGTCATCATCCAGTCCCCTCGTAATAGAAGTTAGAGTCTCATTCTTCTGGGTGTGTGTGTGTGTGTGTGTGTGTGGAGTTAAAGGGTTTATAGGCATTCAATGTGGTCCCCTGGTAGAAATTTGGAATTGTGAGATGCTTGCTTCACCCCCAAAAGGTTGTCTTTAGCAAGATCAAAAGTGTCTGCCCTCCTTCCTTAGGAATCTCCAAATTTGCCGTGAGAATAGCAAAGGAGTGGTGATTCCACCTGAGCTCAGAGATTATTGTGAATACAAGTTACCTACCCTACCCGTCTAGATGGTCTTTTGCTTTATCATGAGCAAGCCAAACAGAATAAAGAATTGTTAAGTCAGGTCTGCCACTAGGTTTGTCCCCACCTTATTGATTGACAGTTTCACACCCAAGATTGTACTTAAAAAAGCTCATTCTGGCAGGAGGATTCCAATTTGAATAAATTCTACTTTTTATTCAAATTCCATTTGATTCTGTTAATCCCAGGTGATATGACAGAAAGATATATGCACTTAAATAAGTTTTATTAGATTCTTAATTTTTAAAATTGTTTCACCATGAAGTAATACAATTTTGGGCCCAGAGAAACTGATATTAAATTTTATTATTTTACGAATGTCCACATGCTTTCACTACTTTTCAAAGACTCTCTCTCTCTCTTTCTCTCTCTCTCTTTCTCTCTAAGAGAGAGACAGAGACACACAGACAGAGACAGAAAGAGAGCACCCATCTGCTGGCTCATTCCTCAAATTACCACAACAGTAGAGGCTGGGACAAGCCCACCCATGAGCCAGGAATTCGATTCGGGTCAGTCTTCCTTGTGGGTGGCAGGGACCCAGTGATTTGATCCATCTCCTACTGCCTCCCAGGGTCCGCATTAGAAGGAAGCTGGAATTGGGAACCAGAGCCAGGACTTGAACACAGACACGCTGATAAGGACACACACATCCTAAGCTGGTGCCTTAACCAATAGTCCAAATGCCTACTTGTACAATTTTATTAATGGTGAGGAAAATCATATATTTAAGTAATACATGTGAACAGCATGAGACTAATATTTGAAGATATGAGAAGGAATAAATGAACTGTAAAATTGTTTCTTAACAGACTAAAAGGACAGAATCACAAGTGATATCTTTCTCGGTGTGGACACATTGCAGGAACTAACATTGAAACTGAAGTGGAGGCTCTGCCTCATAGCGGAGGCAAGAATCACTGTGTGTTTGAGAAAGCTATTCTACCTTTCTAGGACTAATTTCAAGAAGTGAGAAATAAGAATAAGTTTACTTACTTGCTGAATACAAGAGAGCTTCAACATGTTCATGGAAAATATGTATATGAAAAAGCTATAGAGACTTCAAATTTTTGCATCAAAATAAACTTTCTTTTTCTCCAGAATCTTTTTGCAATGTCCTCCTTTGCGCAGTGTAGTTTAAACGATGCATGATATTTACAGCTCTTGACAGTAAGCCTGACAAAGTGTAATTGACTCTTCTGGTTCATTCACTTGAAAGCACTGTTAGCTTCACTGGGAGGAATCAGTAGATAAACAGAATTTTAAAAATATTAATAGGACATCCTCTGTTTAGTCCACTTGTAATCTCCTTTCATAAGCAACTATGTTGTTGTGTCCCTCTTTAACTTGGAGAGTATCTAGGGCAACTAGAGAGAAAATTTATTCTGTTTTCAGAAGAGAACTTTTCTTGGTGCCTCATATGTTACATAAATAAAATGGGTTTTCTATGGCTTAAATTAGAATGAGGGAATATGTGTAAAGAATAATTACCTATATATTTGAAGGAATAGCAAGCCCTGTATATAAGTAGGTCACCCAAACTTTTAATCTGGAAACTCATTCTAACTCAGAAAAAGAGAATGTTAAGACAATGGCCACAGCAAAAGCATTACAGCAATGTACTTTGAAGTGCACACATCATAGATTACATAACTGTATTCAAAATGAAGGATACAAAAGAAACTGGCTGACACAGGGACTAAGAACCACAGACTATCAGTTCACCAAAGAGGAAGTATGGGGGCTGTGGATGTCATTCATGCTTCAAAAACTGCACTGATAGATCTTATTTCTGAGAGGTGTCTTAGAAAATCTCAAGCAGAGTATGCCAAAAGGCAAGATTCTATGATCTGCACTTTCGCCAGCCAGTTTCTGAGACTATTATGAGTGGTGAGATCCATTCTCTGAGACAGCGGCCTCTTTTCTTGAGTGCTGTTGATGCTGGCACATGACAGAATAGGAAATTGAAACCCAAGAGTTTATTTGCATTTCCCAGAGCCTGTGGTTAATCAGAGCCTGAACCTGGATCGCAGGGATCTTCTTTTGCTAAACCTGGGGCCAGACCAGGAGGATGACACGGCACAGTGCTTTTGCCCATCTTGACCAGAACCACAAAATACAGGAAATTTCTCAGAAATGGATGTTCTCTACTGATTTCCAAACCTTAGGCATGTCCTCTTAGGTAAGTGTTAGGAAAAATACGATGCCTCAACCAGAAGCTTCCAAGCCACAGAAACTGCATAGAATTGAGACGATGTTTGACCTTGTGCTTACTTAATTTATGAAATTTTATAGCTGCTTGCCTTTTATTTTGAAGCTTTAAAGACCAGCACACCTCCTTTATCTTCGTATCTCTAAGAAACTTCAATATATAGTTTCTCTGGGGTGGAGTGAGGGATAGAGGCACCCAATAGAAACTAGTTTCAGGGATTTTTGTATTGTACCAAGTAAATGGTAACACTGTCTGCTATGGCTTGAATATTAGTTTGGAATCCCCCAATGTCTCAATTGTTAAAGGCTTCCAAGTCTTATGCTAATAGTTAATGGATTATGCTAATAGTTAGTGTCTTATATGCTGGTGAACACTTAATGCAATTATGGTGTCTAAACTTCTGACCTTTGGGAAGTGATTAGACTGTATTATGTTGTTGGGTTGGGGTCCATGATTGAATTACAGTGACTTTATAAACAGAGACCTCATAGATATAGATGAGCATGTTCCTGTCTCTTTGATTCTCACTCTCTGTGTGATCATTGCTCTGCTCAGGCTCTGCCGTCTTCCACCCTCATGAGACAAAGAACCAATGCAGCCCACCCAATCTTGAACTCTGAACCTCCCAAACTATGAGCTAAAATAAACTTCTTCCTTTATAAGTTAACTTCTCTCAAGTATTCTAGTTATGGTGTTAAAAGCTGACTAATATATTGTCCCATTTTAGCATTTCACTTATGTTTAACTGGTTGTTAATACACTGTAGCATTAACTTCCTAAGGAAAACACTTAGCCTAATTTTAATTTCACCAGCCTATAAATTCAATTTGATTCAACAGACATTTATGCAGTGCTTGCAATGTTTTAGAGATGTTTTTAGATGCAATGTGATGAATGAATTACGAATTGTTCACAGCCTCTGCTCTCCAAAAGTTGATAGTATAATAGAAAAAAGCAAATTAATTAAGTATTATATGGCATGGGTTAACTGAAAAGTCCCATGGGTTATGGGAGAGATATTTATCCACTTAGTTCCAATAGGGAGAAAGTTCCAACAAGGAGCGGCTAACTTAGTTATAAATTGGAGGAGGAATCACCTTTATGCAGGCCACCTTGAATAGGAGAAATAGCCTGAATAAAGGCATGAACTATGAATTGCATAATGTATACATTCTACAATGTAAAGTAAATGTGTGGAGGGAAAGATGAAACTGAAGAAGAAGGTCAGGGCTAGGTCATAGAAGGATTACTCTATGCCACACTATGTACATAGCTTGATGCTATGGTGATCGGATACTGTTTAAAGAGAGTTTCACGGTCATATCCTCATTTGAAACAAATTCCATAGACTACATCATGGAGAGAAAAACTAGACATGGGGAGGCAAGGTTGGAGGTTGTTGCGCAACACAGACAAGAGGTGATGAGAGTTTGATTTATAATAGTGATAGCAAGATCACGATATGGAAATAATAATAATTCAGAATAAATGCTTAAAAGTTAAATTCCTGACTTAAAGTAATTGATTTACATTAGCAATGGAGAGGGAAAGTCTAAGGCATACTTCTGGTTGGAAGGAAAATTGAATAGTTGAACCATGGACAAAAAGTAATAACAGAGTAGTAGAGGAAGAGGAGAAAGTTTGAGAATATGTGGATAAAAAATGAAAGATTTTCGTCACAGTCCCTTATGTATAGCAATTTTTATTCATATTATGAAATAGGGTTGTTGTCTATAGTATCAATGTTTTTTATGTAATTGAATTCATACTACTTTTAGTGTGACTTATTCTGTCATTTGACAACAGCATTATTTCTTGTAAAAAGCATTATCTAATAATACTAAAAATTCTCTTAGAACATATTTTAAATATATATAAATAATATTTCAATTGTATTTATCATCATTTGCATGTTATACACTTATTTGTAAAATATTATCCTTGAAATGGATGAGAACTACTTGCAAAGACAGTATCCATAAATCTGCAATGACAGCTGAATTGAATCTTCATAAATTAGGATTGGATTGAAGTAACTCAAAAAATATAGTACAAGGAATGCGATCAACTTTTAGCAATAAGTAGTTCACGGGAGTCAAATAAAGCAAATTAAGATTAAATATAAAAAAGTCTTCCTATTGTTTTATTCAAAAGAAAAAAAGTTTTCAATTTGTATCAACACCATATGTACTTGAAGTGAAAAGAGATACATATTGAAATACAAAAGAAATCATGCAACAGAAGCAAAACTAAATAAATAAGATTATATCAAACTCAGAAACTCCTGCACAGTAAAGGTAATGACCAATAGAGTGAAGAGACAAACAGCAGAATGGGAAAAATATTTGTGAGCTATCTATCTGATAAAGGATTAATACCTAAAACATATCAGCAACTTCATATGACTCAACAACAACAACAAAAAATGAATCCAGTTAAGAAATGGGCAAAGGACCTTAATAGACAGTTCTCAAAAGAAGAAATACAAATGGCCAACAAATATATGTAAACAAAAATGCTAAACATCACTAGCCATCAGAGAAATGCAAATCCATACCACAATGAAATATCACCTCACCCTTGTCAGAGTGGCTAAAACCCAAGAGACAAAGAATAGCAAATTCTGGCAAGGATGTGGAGAAAGGGAAGCACCTATACACTATTGGCAGAAATGTAAGTTAGTGCAGCCACTGTGGAAAACAATGCGGAAATTTCTTAAAAAAAATAGAAATAGACTTCCCATACTGGGCAACTCCCTACTGGGAATATACCCAAAAGACATGAACACATTATATCAAAGAGTTACCTGCACCACTATGTTTATAGCAGCTCTGTTCAAAATTTGGACTCAAGCAAGCTGTCCATCATTAGATAAATGAATAAAGACAATGTGTTATATATACACCATGGAGCATTAAAAAAGAGAATGAAAATTCTGCCATTTGCCACAAAATGGATGCAACTGGAGGACATCATGTTGAGTGCAATAACCAGACACAGAAAGATAAATACTGCATATTATCCCTTATGTGTGGGAGCTAAAATTTAAAAAGAAGAAAGAACAAACGAACGAACAAACGAATGAAAGAAAGAAAGAAGGAAAGAAGGAAGGAAGGAAAGAAAGGAGGGAGGGAGGGAGGAAGGGAGAGAGGTGAGAGAAGGAGGAATAGGCCAGTGTGTATCAGTACCGCTGCAAAAATAGTTTTGTAAAACTTTGTTTTATATCTTTGTCAAACCAATGGTTAAGAATATTATACTACTATAATTTTAATGATCTGTGATTACTTTAAAATTTACTGTCTATGGTTGAAAAAAAGGAATAAAAGTGGTGAGATGTGTCCTTAATCTTTTTCCTCTTCTCTCTAGTGATAGAATTTATAGGAACAAGGACTGCAGATAAAAATCCTCATTCACTAGAGCTGGCCTTAAGCAAATCCACACGGTTAGTCACATGGATAAAATGTAGGCCAGCCTGCCTAGTGTTTTTTTTTTTTAATAGGTAATAAATGAAACACAAGAAGTGAATATGACTGCATTTTATAATTTTCACTCCTTGGTTGACATAGTGTAGAACGATTACATACACAGGCTTAATATTTCCATTATTGTTGGGTTTCTTCTCTTTTTTTTCCATCTTCGCAAAAGGGAATTTCAGTATACATTTTTGCCCTTTGGCTTCATATTTTGGGAGCTCATGAAAAATGATACGTAGGTGGTTTATATTCAGTGCCAGAATCAACAGTCTTCCTGTTCTGAAAAACTGAGGATTTGAAAACATTTCTTCTTCTCATAAGAATTTACTCAAGTAGCTAAATATCCTGTATTATTTGGCAACAGTAATATTATTCCTTCTGATTTTGGGATATTTTTACTTAAAATAACATGCTTTATAACCAAAGAAGCAAACTACCTCTGAAGGAATGAATACAACTGTAGTTCCAATTATTTTTCTTCGTGTCACTGTTGAAGTTACATTTAAATACATTTCATGTATAGGTTCTATTTTCTTCAAGTGGAAATGCTAGTAACTCAAGGGGGATATAATGGTATATTTACTACCATGTACTCTTTTGCTGACTGATGAAGGCCCAGTTCAAACAAAGAACAGTCTGTGCATATAAAATATTTGTTCAGTATAAGTCTGGATTTAGTAGCTTTGACTTTCAGGATAGGATTTTAGGGGAAGAATCAGGCTTTACAATCAGGCTTCAAGTACTTTTAATGCAAAGTTAAGTAGACAGAGAAGGAATGAATCCTTACCTACTCAAAGGCTTGAGTGGAACTGTTTCAGAGTACACGGAGCGTCTTCATGTTTCAGACAATTGGGGGAGATTTTATGATTGACAGAATGTTCTGTGAAACAAGAAGCTAAGATACTTACCAACTTAACATTTTTGTTTAAGCAATATTTTCTGAACACCAAATTAGTGCACGACATAATAAAAGTATTAATGTATTTGTGGATAAACAGGATAGAGCATTTGAAATGTTACCTCGTTGGAAAGTTTCTGTATAACACTAAAGCACTCAAGGGTCAGGGAATGCTTGGAATAGATTCTTTAAAACAAAACCTTTACATTTAGGTGTTAAGTAGCAAAAGGCAATAGAACAGAATAGTCTTTGAGAAACAAGCATCTTCAGAGGATGACATACTCCAAATTCTACAATGCAACAAATAGAGTTTGTACACATTGGATTGTTGTTTTTCATTAGGCCATGTATTGCTGGTATGTGTGGTTGGTCCTGAAACCTAGATACATGTATTCACCATCACCACTGATATCCCCATACCAATGTGAAGGCAACAGTATAAGCAACAAAGTTAAAGATAGGAAATGGACAGAGTTTTGCAAAGTTACCCATTGAGTGAGCCTTTGGCATAATGCAATTCTCTAAAGCTTTCTGATTACCTAGTGATATTAATATATGAAATACAAGCATTTAATGAACATTATTATCTAAGCCTCTTCTATCATAATATGATTTTGTTATAGAACACAGAACTTACAATATTGTGTATCTACTTACTGGAGTCACCTGATTGTCTACGACCAGACTTGATCCCATTGACTCCTGCATTTTACAAAAAACACATTAACCACTGTGTGAGGAGAATTTTAATAACTGACTTGACCAACTTAGCCTCTAATTCATACAATAGTCTGCCGTTAGCTGGGGAGGTGCATTCCAAGACTCTTAGTAATTTCTTGAAATCATGGATAGTGTTGAACCTTCTATGTACAAATACTGCATTGTTTATATATACACAAATAGAAATTTAGTTCCTTTTCCGTGATAAATAAGCATATATTATACATTCTGATCAATTTTGCAGCTGGAGTTGTGACAGCAAAACTATTCATTTCCCTTCTTCACAATTCCATGGACAAAAGATTCATACTTACCATAGATCTACACACACTCAGCATGCATTTTTTTTTTCTTTATTAAGACAAGAGCTTCAACTTTTCCATTTAAAATAAGCACTGTGGTTTCTCTTAGACAAATCTGAATTTCCAGAATCATCACTTTTGAGATTTGGGACCATTATTAATTAAAATAAGATTTATTTATGTTTATTTAACCCAAGTAGTGTGATGCTATGACAGTCAATCTGATAACCAACGTGCTTACTAAGTGACTAATGGCCACGTATCATAACACTGTGGATATTGTGGACTAAGGAATGTTTTTTATCATGGAGCAGGACTGCATGTCCTACTATTGAGAACAGTATGCAATTTAAAATGTACAAAATTTATGGAGTTTTCCATACAATATTTTCAGGCCCTGGTTGATTGAAACCATGGATAAGAGGGATTTCTATACCATAAATACTTTATTTTTAAAGGAAAAAGGCATACATCCCCCTTTCAGTCCATCTTATATAAGCATCAGTTTGACATATTTATTAAAGAAAGTTATTGCTAATTATTGTTGTTCAAAAGTCCTGGCACATCTACCCTAACAAAATTTATGTTGGATCACAATTTCAAAGCCACCTAGTATTCTCTTGGGGGATCATTAAGTGGGTGATATGACTGAAGATAGTATATTTTACTTTACACTGCCTGTAAGAGTGAAGTTTTCCTTTCAGTGGTAACTCTGATGCAAACAGCTGCCTTTTTTCCTCTGGCTACCTGAGCTCAATGGAAAATCTCTTCTTGTGTGCATCAGGCAGATCAAAATCGACAGTAGTGGCAGCACTGAGAGAGCAAAAAATGCTCGACTTAGGCTGCTGATACTGCTTATGAAGGTAGTCTATGCTCAGAAATCTGTTTTCAATGATTTTATGTTTTTAAGAAAAACAAAGTGCCCTTCACTAAACCAAAGGGAGTAAAAAAAAAAAAAAAACAACTGGGATACAAATCTAAAAATGGCCAATTGAATTAGCACGATTTTATACATGTGTATCAAAATATTCTGACAAGTAGCTACACTGGGATTATTGAGGATATCATTTTAACTTGTATTTTTTTAAAGTAAAATGCTTTATATTTGTTGGCAGAGATCCATGTACAAAATAACTTTTTAAATATTTATCTATTTTTTGAGAGGCAGATAAAGAGTGAAAGAGAGAGAGAATGACAGTTAATCCAAAAGCTCCCATCTGCTGGTTCACTCTCCAAATACCCACAAAAGCCAGGATTGGTCAAGGCAAAAGCCAGGAGTCAAGAATTCAATTTGGATTTCCCACATGGGTTGCAGGAACCTAAAAATTTGACTTATCATCTTCTGCCTCCAGGGTGCTATCCAGCAGAAAGCCTTAATGGAGACTGGAGCTGTGACGCGAACTTAGGCACTTCAATATGGAATGACTGAATTCTAGGTGGAGTTTTAATTCACTGCACCAAATACCATCCACTGTAACTATTTAAATAGCACAAAACTATCAGTTCCTTCTAAGGGGACTTCTTGCTAAAACCATTTGAGCCTCAAGCCTTTCAGAGAATCTTAATTTTAATTTTTTTTTAACTTTTATTTAACAAATTTAAATTTCCAAAGTACAACTTTTGGATTATAGCGGCTTCCCCCCCCTCCATAACCTCCCTCCCACCCAGAACCATTCCATCTCCCACTCCCTCTACCATCCCATTCTTCATTAAGATTTATTTTAATTATCTTTATTTACAGAAGATCAATTTAGTATATACTAGGTAAAGATTTCAGCAGTTTACACCCACACAGACACACAGAGTATAGTACCGTCTTATCATGAGTTGCCAAGGCTATGGAAGCCTCTTGAGTTCACAAACTCTGATCTTATTTAGACAAGGCCATAGTCAAAGTGGAAGTTCTCTCTTCCTTTCAGATAAAGGTACCCCCTTCTTTGATGGCCTGTTCATTCCACTGGGATCTCACTCACAGAGATCTTTCATTTAGGTCAATTTTTTATTTTTTATTTTTTTGCCAGAGTGTCTTGGCTTTCCATGCCTGAAAAACTCTCATGGGCTTTTTAGCCCAATCCAAATGCCTTAAGGGCTGATTCTGAGGCCAGAGTTCTGTTTAGGACATCTGCATTCTATGAGTCTGCTGTGTATCCCACTTCCCATGTTGGATCATTCTCTCCTTTTTAATTCTATCAGTTAGTATTGGAGGCACTAGTCTTGTTTACGTGATCCTTTTAACACTTAATCCTATCATTATGATCAATTATGAACTGAAACTGATCACTTTGACTAGTGAGATGGGATTGGTACATGCCCCCTTGATGGGATTGAATTGGAATTCCTGGCATGTTTCTAACTCTACCATTAAGGGTAAGTCCGAGTAGAGAATCTTAATTTTAATTTGTATAGCTACTGCTAAATTGCCAATTCACCAGTAAGGTATGAGAATGTTTACTTCTCTACATTTTTGTAAAGCTAGTCAGAAACAAACTTTTAATTTTAGCTGAACTGGTAAGTAAAAATGTGTGTTCATCTTGTTATGTTAATTTGAATTGCTCTTATTATTCAAGCTTGATGTTATATATTTATTGACCAACTGCATTTATTTTTCTGTGAATTGCCCAGAAATGATTTTTTTAAAGATATCAGTTAACAATCTGTGATATATGTGTGATAAGATGCTCTTGCTGGAGAGAAAATCACCTTTCACCACAAAATAAAAATACTCTCTTCCTCTCTTTGTACAAATATAGCACATTATTTAACCAAATTTGGGAAACTTCCTCTAAAAGCTACAAAAAAATAGAATGTGGATCTTCTCCAGAAGGAACCACAGGGAATTACACAAAAAGGAACCCTCGATTCACTGGGTATGTCTTTGCTATTTATTTTCTGAATAAGTAGAATTTCTGAATTATCACTTTATATTCATTATGATAAATGAGGATATATGTCCTTTATTTTTTATTTAATCATTTGTTTTTAGTTATTGAATTTTTTCTTAGGTACAAAGCCATCAGTGTAGGAACTTTGCAGGAGTATAACATGATATAATAAAACCATATAATGACTTAAACATGATCTTTTTTTTTGTTCATTTGTAATGTCTTTGAGAACAAGAGAGAACAATAAATGATCAGATAGGGATCTTAGTTGATTGCTAAAAGGTTTGGAATTCACTCAGGGCAACAGCAAGTAAGTGCATATTTATAAGCAGAAGAGCAATTTATATAAAAGTAATATATGCATTTAAAGGAAGGGAGGAGAAGGGAAGAAGAAAAATGAATTAGGTGGTCCTTACATTTACAGGTGACAGGTAATAAAGATCAAGGTTACCATGGTGGCAAAGAATGGAAATCTCAAAGCAGCGGGATGCTGGAGGGATATAGAGCTGTCAGAAGTAGAACCTTCATGGGCATAATCATCGACGTCACAGAACTGTGAGTCTCAAGAAGGAGGGAGTATTAGATTGTGAAGTGCTGCAGGGTAATGAGATTACTACCATAATCTGTTGATTCATTGGCATAAAAGTGAGAGCATGCCATTAATATCTTCATCTGTTAAGCTCTCCTGCTATGTCCCAGCCACTGTGCTACGTGCTGTTGATTAAATATTGAGCAAAATCAGTTCTGTCCTCACTCTCATGTGACTTAGAACTTACCTAGAGAGAGCATCAAACCTAAAATGCTTTGCTCTGGAAAAGCCACCCCTCTGTCATTGTTAGTTCATGCATTTAGGTAGAACCAACAAACCTTCTCCCACCCAGGAAAAGAATATTTGATCGATGTCCAGTTCCATCACAGTGTCCTGCCCTCTGATCACAGTGATTGGTCCAAGGAAGTGGTGGACTCTTTCTGGCCAATTACAGCTGCCGAGAATCTATTCTGGGTCTTTAATTTCATCACTCAGAGAAACAGACTTTTTTCTACATGGAGGGAACAATCTTGAAATCAACCTTGTCCAACATATGCAAAAAGCAGAGCCAAGATTTACAGGAAAAAAATGTCCTGATGATATCAATTGAACTTCCTCAAGCTTTGAGTAAACTAGGTTTATTCCTAAATTTCTTGGTTAGGTGAAGCAATACATTCTATTTTGGTTCAAGCATTTTGGTTTGGATTTTTCATTCATTTGCAATCAAAAGAAGTCTCACAATTACAATTTAGCTGTTAAAAATGTTCTGTTCTTTTCCTCTCAGACAGCAGAAAATTTTGAAATAATCTTTCTCTAAACAATTTATTGCAAAATGATGGCACATTACAAAACTTAAAGCATTTGAAATCTAAGAAGAATGGCATGTCTGTGGAAATATTAAATGACTATCTATGGAATGTTATATTATTTTCCAATCTGTTTTAAATTATAGTACAAATATCACAGCTGTATATTCTACAATTACCAGAAATCTGAGAAGTCTGCTATTTAGGCCAGTAAAAATCTGTTTATTTCACTTTTGAGATATCAAAATGTTATTGAGTGATTATTTAAATAATTGAAGTTTTACCTGTGGGTGAGAATATTTTAAAGAATCAATTATTGCTTTTGGGATTCTCACATTTTAGTATAGATAAAAACAAACGTCACTAAAATTATTAACTAAAATCAGCACGTATTGTTTCAATCTTTATCGTTACTTTTTAAGATTTGTTTATTGGAACATATGTGCATGCTTTTTAGCTGGAAGTAATGACAACACTCATCAGCTACTTTGAGCAATTTTTCAAACTGTATTAGGAGAAATCAAATGGATGTTCAGACACAAATTGCTTATTTGGCACTTTCCTAACAAGGAGGACCACCTCCCCTACCCCCGCTGGGCCCTGTCTTGTTGATTGTAATTAATACAATCTTAGCTGTGTTTTATGAGCAATGTCAAATATTTTAATCCCACTATTCTGTATTCTTCACATTCTTTACTGTTGCAATAGTTAGGAAATGAAAGTACTGGCACTTGATCATAGAAAGATAAAATAAAGTAGTAGAGTTTTCTTATCATATAGAATTGGGAAAGAGAATAAAAACTGAAAACAATTATCCAAGCTTCCCCTAATCCTCTTTTTCACATATTGTTGTAGTATTTACACAAAGTGTTTAGCAAAAAAACCAATCTTGACAACTGAAGAGAAATCACAGCATTTGATAGTTCTTAAAATTGTCTTTAGAACAGAAACTACTGCTCACACCACACTTATATACCAAGCATTGTTCTAGGTATTTTCATGTTGTAACCCTCATAGTCATCTTGTACAGTACAGGGAGGTTAAGGATCTTGCAGGGCAGTGAAGTAACCCAGGGAGCTGACTCTAGGTTTGTGCTCCTAACCACTGCATGGCACCATCTGTCTGTAGTCCAGGGCTGTGTTGGAAAGGGGATAATCAAATCATCAGAATTATGCTGGATCCTCTCCCTTGTATTTTTCAAGCCTGCCCCCCTCCCAAAATATATGCCATGTAACCCTAATTCTATGGATGGAGTCTTGATTTCCAAGAGTTAATTTCACTGCCCCGTACCACCCACCCACCCACACTGCATGCTGCATCCTTGCACCAGGGTGAAATGTTTAATCCTAAATTAATTTACTCTCTGCTCAGAGTCATTTAAGATATCCAGATTGTTCAAATCACTGTTTAAAAACAGGCAGGTTAGGCTGGCGCCACGGCTCACTAGGCTAATCCTCCGCCTTGCGGCGCCAGCATACCGGGTTCTAGTCCTGGTCGGGCGCCGGATTGTGTCCCTGTTGCCCCTCTTCCAGGCCAGCTCTCTACTGTGGCCAGGGAGTGCAGTGGAGGATGGCCCAAGTGCTTGGGCCCTGCACCCCATGGGAGACCAGGAGAAGCACCTGGCTCCTGCCTTCAGATCAGCGCGCCAGCTGCGGCGGCCATTGGAGGGTGAACCAACGGCAAAGGAAGACCTTTCTCTCTCTCTCTCACTGTCCACTCTGCCTGTCAAAAAACAAAAACAAAAACAAACAAACAAAAAAAAAACAGGCAGGTTATAAAGTAATCCTCAAACATTTCTCCTAGAATCAATAAGGCTTTTTTAATTAGACAAAAGTGGTAAATGTGAAATGTATTCCATAGTTTGATGTTTCACAGCTATATGAACACATTTGTATTTCAGTGAATTCAGAATATTGAATGTTTATTTGTAGTAACTGTTTAACTTTTCTTTATATTAAAGGCATGTAAAGGAAAGAAAGAACATTGATTCACTGAAATACATGTTGGAACATACTTGAAATCCCTAAGGGAAATCACATAGTTTTTTGAATCACAAAGAATCAAATCAACTTCCTGTCTCCATACTAACTAGTTGACTGTTGATATTAAAAAAAGAAAAGACCCACCCTATTCCAACCTCATTATCATCTAATCATTTTCTCAGGTACTAAGTTTATTTAAGAATTTAGCATATTTTAGATTTTTGAAATATACCTGCTATAGTCAGAGACACCAAAAGGCTGCTGTAGAATAATGTGTAGAGGTTAAATTGCTCTTGGTTAGATTTGGTCCACTGTCTCCAAAATATAGTGTCAGGCAACTCACTTAACCTATTTGAGGCTTAACTTTCTCATTCATAAAGAGAGTAACAGTATTACATATCTAACTTTGGCACAGGAGTATTAGGAAAAGTAAAAGAGTAATGTCTGTCAAAGGGGTTTATAAATGTTCAAATCCTAACTACAGTTTGGATTTCTTAGAAGCAGTGTGTGGTCAGGACTGGTAGCAAAGGATATCATAGCAGATCACATAGATTTCTATATTCATGTCATTGATTTTTTGGTCAGTAGCAACAGAAAGTCATGTTTTGATAAATTCTGTTGGTTGTGACAATTCTCCAAGAGGACGGGGTTCCTTTGCCTTTTGTGCTATGATAGAGGAAGTATCGTCCTGCACCTGCCTCTAACCTTGAGGAAATTATTCTGTATGAAACATCCTTCATTCCTTCTTTTGCTGCAGTTGAGATATCCCCTCCTTCACTAACCCTAAAGGAGTCTTTGTCCGTATGTTCTCTCTTCTACTGACCTGTGTAGTCACCTGCATAGTCACCTCTAGTAACTGAGTGAGCAACTAAAGCACAGAGAGTGTGCCCCACTTGGCTTTGTGCTTTTTACAAATTAGACCCCACATATATTTGCTGAATGAAAAAAAAAATGGTTTCTAATGTTGGATTGGCTGCTTATTTGCTTTGTGACATTGGAAAATCATTTCATTTCTCTGTATTTTGCTTTTCTGCTAGAGGAAGGGAAGCTTGAATCAACCAATCCATAAAGAATTTTGGCAGTCTGATATTTCTATTATTTTGAAATATGGCTTATATTAAAATCAAAGAAATAATTTACTAATTACTGTTATTATCAGGACAATTATATGAGATATTTTAACACAATGCAAGTTCTTTATGGTCCATTAAATATAAAATTATACATAGCTAAAGTATAACACACAAAGCAGGCACTTGATCTATGTGTCACATATTGGACTATATGGATTTGATACACAGATCCAGTTTCTGACTCCAGCTTCCTGCCAGTGCAGGCCTTGGAAGACAGCAGTGATGGCTCAAGTAATTGGGTTCTTTCACCCATGTGGGAGGCCTGGAATGAATTCATGACTCATGGCTTTAGCTTTCTGTTCACTGCAGACATTTGGGAAGTAAAATAGAGGATGAGAACTCTCTGTTTCTATTTTTCTTTTGGTCTATCTCTCAAATAAATAAATAACTTTTAAAATATGTAATGTGGGGCTGGCCTTGTGCAGTAATGAACTAAGCAGCTAACTGCAATGCCAACATCCCATTTGGGCTCTGGTTTGAATCCCAGCTGCTACACTTCTGATCTAGCTCCCTGCTAATGCATCTGGGAAAGCAAGGAATGATGGCCTAAACACTTGGGCCCCTGCATCCCCATGGGAGGCCCAGAAGAATCTCCTGGATGCTGACTTCAGCCTGGCCCACTGCTGGCCATTGTGACCATTTGGGGGGTGAACCAGCAGATGGAAGATCTAGATAGATAGATAGATAGACAGATAGACAGATGGATAGAAATATAGATAGATATAGCTATATAGATATATAGAGATATATATAAATCTTTCTTTTATATATATATAGGATATCTATATAGACATATATAGATATAGATATAGATATCCTTCTGTTTGTAACTCTGCCTTTCAAATAAAATAAAACAAATCTTTAAAAATGAATGAATAAATAAAATTAATCTAAAAAAGTTAAAATGTATGATGCACAATGACTAAAACACCAACCTGGTTTAGCCTTTGCAGAGGACTCTCATTCTTTTTTCAATCTAAATAATGAGAGTCTGTAAAAAAAAGTATGCCCTACATTTTTATTCTACTTAAAATACTTTCTAAACATTTATTTATTTATTTATTTATTTATTTATGTGAAAGGCAGAGTTACTGAGGTGGAGGCAAGGGAGAGATCCTCCATCTCCAAAAAGCATTAATGACCAAGGCTGTGACAGACAGAAACCAAGCCAGGAGAGCAGAACTTGATCTGAGTCACCTAGGTGGGTAGCAAGGTCCCAAGAATTAAGATCATCTCTCACTGGTTTCCCAGGTACATTAGCAGGAAGCTGCATTGGAAGTGGAGTATCTGGGGCTCCAAATGGCTGACATATGGGATGACAGGATCACAGGCAGCATCTTAACCTGCTATTGCAATGCTGGTCCCTATTTAAAATGTTCGAACCAACTGTTGCTTGCCTAATCTGAACTGATACTCTATGCATCATGTTTATTAAATTGGAGTGTAAAGTCCAATAGAAGGGTAGTCATATCTTCTTCTCTGATTGCTAAGGCCAAAACCCAAGAATTAAAATACCATGCATTTGCTTAATATTGTAAAGATAGGTTGCACTCACGTGCATCAACTATTATAACCTAAAATGCAACTCAGGTTTACCATTTTATGGACATAATCCATCAATATTTTAATCCCTCTTTTATTATTGGAGTTTAATAAACAAATTGAATAAAAATAAAATATACTGTGCTATTTTTAATTTTTTACTGAAACTATGGTCACAATTCGAATGCTAGCAAAAATACACAATCAGTTTACCCTACTCCACACCATCCCACTGTAACCCCTTGCCACATGAGTTCTTTTCTTAAGACATCTCGACCTTAACTGTTGAATCTACTTCAAAACCTAAGGAGGAATCCAAGGAATAGATTTATTAAATGTTTATGGCTTCTTTGCTTTGATTTTGTTCTTCATATGATCAGGTCTCATAAGCTGTATATACCAGCACATACAAAGAAGAGCATTTAGACTTAGAAATAAAGAATTTATTACTTTTACCTAAATTTATCATCCTTTATATTGGCTGTTGAAATGGAAAATAAAAGTAGAAGGATATTTTAGTGACTGAAACTCAAATAAAATGAAATATATGTTTCTTTCTTAACAGTTAATTTCCTTGATCAGCTTTGAAATGGAGTTTAACAAATGATCACGGAAATAAAAATGCCTAAAAAATAAAATTCAGTTATTTTATAGTGGTTCAACGCTTTTCAAATGCCAAATGTAATAAGTGTTTGACACTTAATATAATTCATTTTTTTCTTTATTTCATTTTATTACAGATTTATGGGTTAAGCTTCTGGGTAAATGGTTTCAACACACAACCTGTAACTATTCTGGAAGAGTGGCATGAACATCCTGCACATTTATCTCATTACATTGAAAATCAATATGCAAAAGTCAAGTGCCAACTCCTCCCAAGTAACAGGGTCTCAATTGGCCTGAAGATTTCAGACCCTGGACAATGAGGATCATTAGGATCATTAGGATCAGACCCTGGGTCAACTAGAATCATTAGGATCAGGGTGGAAATCACAGTCAAGGATGGAAATCCTGGAGTTAAGAAATGTTGCTAGGGAGAGAAGTGACTTCCAGGGAGCGGTTGTGAAAGGTGCTAAAGCTTATGGTGCCTTAAAAATCAACAATTCCAGCAATAAAATCACATCACTAATATTAGCCAATGCTTTTAAACATGTTTCTTTTAATACTTTTGGACATGAATGCTTCTGCAACCCTCTTCAATTTTGATACATCATTCTGGAATGTGATTTCCATTGTCTTCAGTGTATAGTCATGATATAACACTTAGTTGAACTTTCCTTGCTGTAGGTTATATCTTTAGTGATTTTTTTAAAGATTTATTTATTTTGGCCGGCACAGTGGCTCACTGGGCTAAACCTCCGCCTGCGGCGCTGGCACTCTGGGTTCTGGTCCCTATTGGAGTGCCTGTTCTGTCCCAGTTGCTCCTCTTCCAGTCCAGCTCTCTGCTGTGGCCCGGGAAGGCAGTGGAGGATGGCCCGGGTCCTTGGGCCCTGTACCCATGTGGGAGACCAGGAAGAGGCACCTGGCTCCTGGTTTCGGATTGGCACAGCGCGCCAGCTGTAGTGGCCATTTGGGGGTTGAACCAACGGAGGGAAGACCTTTCTCTCTGTCTCTCTCTCTCTCACTATCTAATTCTGCCTGTCAAAACAAATTAGATTTATTTATTTATTTGGAATTCAGAGGTACACGGAGAGAGAGAGAAGGAGAGGCAGAGAGAGAGAGAGAGGTCTTCCACCCACTGGTTCACTCCCCAATTGGCTGCAATAGCCAGAGCTGTGCCAATCCGAAGCCAGGAGCCAGGAGCTTCCTCCGGGTCTCCCATGCAGATGCAGGGGCCCAAGGACTTGTGACATCTTATCCTGCTTTCCCAGGCCAAAGCAGAGAACTGGAAAGGAAGTGGAGCAGCCGGGACTCAAAGTGCCGCCCATATGGGATGCCAGCACTGCAGGCAGCAGCTTTACTCGCTACGCCACAGCACCGCCCCTTTTAGTGATATTTTTTACATTCTCACCATCAATGTATTAGTGTGTATTTTCTACAGAAGACAGTATGGATACTCCTTAGAAATCTAAAAATAGAACTACCATATGACCCAGTCATCTCACTCCTTGGAATTTACCCAAAGGAAATGAAATCAACATATAAAAGAGTTACTTGTATCCCCATGTACAAATGTGCATCTCAATTCACAATAGCTAAGATATGGAATCAACAGATGGCTGGATAAGGAAAATGTGGTATATATACACTATGGAATACTACTCAGCCACAAAAAATGAAATCCTGTCTTTTGCAACAAAATTGATGCAACTGAAGATCATTATGCTTAGTAAATAAGCCATCCCCAAAAGGCAAATATCATGTTTTTCCTGATATGTGATAGTTAATATACAACACAATAATAAAAGAATGAAACTGATATCTTATTATTTGATGATTGTGCATCACCCTTGTCTATTTTTCTGTGGAACAGTGGTCTTTCTACTTTTTACTTGTTGAACATTGTGGTTAGTGGTACATTCAGTTTATGATTATAAAGTAAATTGAAATTATGCTATTGCAGAAATTAAAGGAATAAAAAGAAAGGAAGGAAAAAGAGGGGTTTGAGGAAGGAAATGGTTATCCTGTTAGAATTGTATCTGGGGGAGCTGGTGCCGGGTGCACTAGGTTAATCCTCTACCTGCGGCACTGGCATCCCATATGGGCGCCGGTTCTAGTCCCAGTTGCTCCTCTTCAAGTCAAGCTCTCTGCTGTGGCCTGGGAAGGCAGTGGAGGATGGCCCAAGTGCTTGGGCCCCTACACCCACATGGGAGACCAGGAGGAAGCACCTGGCTCCTGGCTTTGGATCAGTGCCACTTGGGGAGTGAACCAATGGAAGGAAGACTTTTTTTTTTCTCTCTCTCTCTCTCACTGTCTGTAACTCTGCCTGTCAAATAAATAAAATAAAATATTTTAAAAATTAAACAAAAAGAATTGTATCTGGGAAATACATGAAAGCTGTTCTCTTTATATTAATAAAAATAAAAATTTCAAAAATAAAATAAAATGATACTTTTTCCCTAAACAAAAAATGAAGAATGTAACATTGAAATAGCTTCTGAATGTATACAAGTGCACTGCTCAAAGCTGTAAGATTATAATACACCCCCAAAGAGGATGTGGCCTTGGAATCAGATTTGCTGGATTTTTAAGAAGCAATGTGTACTCTAAAGGATGATTACTAATAAAGGAAATACAGTTAGGCTCACTTGACCCAGAATTATCAATAAGTAAAAGTGTGAAACTTTTGAATCGTTAAGAAATTCATCTCTTGTGAAATGGATACAATTCCACTGGTTGCACAGGGTGGCCACACGTGTTTGTAAAGTGAATTTAAACACATCTATTGTTTTATCTGTGACAGCAACACTCATAACTCCATGTACTTCACGGCAGAGAAAGTACCTATTTTTCTATCTTGTCACATTTTATAGAGTCACTGAGGAAACATCTGCCATATATTTCAGTTGAATAAATCAGTGATTGTTAAAAGCCTGATGCAAATTTCTTCTTATAAACAAATCCACCTGAGTCTCTGTCCAGTTCTCCTGAATTAGAATCCTTGTGATGAGAGTCCAGGATTCATGATTTTAAAACAGTTTCATTGGCCACATTTTGGAATAGTAGACTAAACCATATTTAATATGCTGCCAGGTACTTAGTGAACTCTCCTCACCATGAATTTGTATCTAGACAATGGTCTTTTCTGGGAAAAATCATTGAAAGGGGATGATAATGGCGAGGCTTGGAAGAAAATAAGCTTTGATGGTGAATAAAATGCAGTAGCAGACTGTGGGCATCACATTTTTATCTCTTCCCTAAAAATTAAGCTCACCAGCACTTTGAGGGCTGCTGTTTATCTCTGGAATCTTAATTTCTCTCTTGGCTCGATCATAAAACTGGAATCTTCTTGAAGTGGGGGTGCATTAGTAGACTTTTACTCATTTTCTGGAATGAAACTGAGAAGTCTGCATCCATTCACACCAGAAAAAAAACAGTTCTGTTTAACTCAACACATCTTAACACTTCAAAACAGGCCAGACTTTGCTACTGCACAACATAAAGCATTTTAAAAGAGACTATGCGGTTTAAGAAGCTCAGGCCTTGTCAAAGGTTCATCCAAGCACCCACATTTTTAGAAATAAAGTGTACATAAATTGTAGTGCCTGAGATAAATGTAGATATAAACTGAAATATTTACCAAAATCTTAATCTCAAATCATGAGTTTAATTCCAGACTCTTAATCCATATCAGAAAAACTGATAAATTTGAAGTTTTAAAAATGTAGATGAAAATGGTTGATACAAACATACTTTAACAAGGATTATTCTTTCTTCACTTCATGAAAATGTGAAATTTACCAGACAGATCATTCATTCATTTATTCAACAAACCTATATTTTAATGTCTACTAGGAGCCAATTATCCTGACTGCCCTGAACACATAAGTAGTTTAGTTCACATTTGACTAAGCTCTTCTTCACATTAAATAATTCATAAGCCCTGAGAAGAACTAAAATATAGATTCATTCATTCACTTAAATATTTTTCTTGGTTATCCTACACAGCCCTAAGCTGTGCTTTATCAAGAACTTCAGAAAAATTATGTACAGAAATTTTTTAAAATACTTTTTGGATTGGGTATGGTTTTGTGTTTTTTTCCCATTTTTGAGAACTTTAGATTAGCATGTAATGCTTGAACATTTTTAGAGGGTGCAATGTAATATTTTGACACATGATTGCGATATGTACTAATAAAATCAGGCCATTAGCCCTTCCATTTCCTTATTATTTCCTAATATTTGGAGACTCTGAACTCTTCACCTTTCATTCTTCCATTTTGCTTTAGGCCACTAACTGTGCTTCCATACCCTTATCCAATCTCTCTTCACTCCTCTCCCCACTCCCATTTCCAGCCTTCAGACATGATTATAATACATTCAACTTTTTTTTTAACTTCCACAAATTAGAGAGGCAATGTTTATTGCAGCACTATTTACAGTAACCATGATATGGAATCAACCAGGATTGGTAGAGAATGAATTAAAAAGTTAGGGCATATTTGCACACCAAAATGCTATTTCACTATAAAAAAATTACAAATATACCTGGAGGGCATCATGTTACCTAACATAAAATAAGGCTTCTAATAATTTATAACCCATGATGATTTATAAAATTGACTGCACAATGTGTTCCTCAAACAGTAGCTAATAAATGTTTTACTTTCAGTTGTCTTACTTTCTTATAGGAAAGAAAAGATGATAGTGAAAGTAGAAAAAGAAATAAAGGTAAAAATTCCTTCCCAGTAAATATCTGTGTGCATTAATATATTACATTGTTACTTTTAAATCCTCATAAGGGTAGTTTCAAAGTATAAGATTTGTTAGGTCATTAAATTGGATCCCATGACCATTCATTATAATACCCACACTGCATGCTTTCAAAATTCTTCAATTAGTTGGCCATATATAACTGTCCAAAATCCAACCCAGCTGAAATCCAGCTTCAGTTCAGCTCCAGGCTGCCACAGTGAAATGCAGATAAGGGAGGCTATAGAAAAACTAACAGTTGTACTGATTATTTTCCTTTTCAATTCACCTTGTGCTTCCTACCAAGTGTACTATCCCATCACGTCTTCCACTCTTTGAAAAGAGTATAAAAGTGATCTTATATTTTCCCTCTTTCAAACTTTTAACATTCTCCATCCCACTTTCCAACCATTAATGTTTACTGTACTGCTACTTGAGTACCTATAGCACCTAACAAAGATCTCCAAATGTAATGGCTTAAAGGAAAAGGATTTATTATTTCTACCTTTTGGTGGGTGAGAAATTTGGACTCAGCTGGGTGGTTTCTCCACACGGTGATAGCTGGGGCCATACAGCTGGAATCCACGCTGGGTTAGATTCTCTGAGGGGGCCTTTCATCCTCCATGATACAGCATGTGCCCCCCAAGCATTAAAAGTAGCCTGGACTTATCACTACATGGCAGCTGGGCTGTAAAGAAGAGGAAGCAAAAGTTGCCAATTAAGTCTGGGTTTGACAATTCCAAACAACACTTGTATGTTCCTTATTGATCAAAGCAACACACAAGTGAAGTAGATTCAAGAGAAGGAAAACAGATTCAGTCTCTTGATGTTAGAAACTCCAAGGAAACACAGGGGTTGGTGGAATAATTGGCAGATAAACTGAAAACTATCTACCACAACTAGTTAAATATTAGTTACCATGTTCCCCCACCACAGCAACCATCTACCCTCTGTGTCCACATGTCTACTCCCTGGTGTTAGTACTGATGCTGATCCCACTAACAAAATTTAATTCCATTCACTTTTACATTAGAATCCACTCACCTTCATCTATTCAAGATTATTGTTTTGGTAATTTTTCTTCTTCTCCCTCATGATGAAATTTTCCTCTCCACTATTGAACTCCCACTGGCACATAAATATGTTTCAATTTCTCTCCTTTTAAAAACAACCAAAGAAAAATCCCTTTTCTGAATCCGTATGTTCCTCCAGATAATTTACATTTCTTTGTCCCTCTTTATAACAACATTTCTCAGTAATTATTTCTGTGTAATAACTTTGATTCCCCTTAATCCATCTTGCCTTGAAACCACTCCAATCAGATTTTCATTCCAATCATCTCACCAAAACAGCCGTTCATTTGTCATCAAATCATCCACTCTTAAATGCAAAATACGACTCTCTGTTCTCATCCCACTTGATCTGGAAGGTGCCATTTGGCTCCATCAATCAGTCCCTTCTCCTGGAAGCATGTTTCTTTCTTGCTGGCTCCTTACACCATGCATTCTTCCAGTTTCCCTCCTGCTTCTCTGGCTGCTCCTTTCCATGCTCTTTTATTGACCCCTCCTCATTTCCTCAGTCTCTGCTCCAAGGCTCAGTGCTTGGTTCTCTTCTCACATTCATTTACATTCACATCTCATGACTTTAAACACCATCTATATTCTGAAAATTCTTATAACTCCAGCCCACACATCTGTCTCAAACTCCAGACTATGCCAAACAGCTTACTTAAAATCTCTACACGGATATCAAATCAGAATCTTAAATTCTCATTTCCAAAAGTGAACTGTTAATCTTGTCCCCAGATAGTCCTCCCACAGATCCCCATCTCAGCAAATAACATCTACATTTTTCCAGTTGTTGTAGCCAAACACTTGGAATCATCTTAAGGCTCTATCTTTTTCTCAAAATCCTCTTTCCGTTTGTCCTCAAATCGCATTGGTCATTTCTTTAAAATGTGCCCATCATCTGAACACTTCTTTCTACTTCCTCTCACCTATCCTACTCTAAATAGCATCCATTCTTGCTTGTTATGTTCTTTTTTTTTCACTACAGGACACAGATTTTTAAAAAATTAGATAATCTTACTCTTTGGCTTAAAATTCTCCAGTATTTTCCTGTTTCCCTCAGAATAAAAGCTGTGTTCTCACAGTGGCCTCCAATGTGCTGTAGTTTGCCCTGATCTTGTATCATTCTGTGCCTGTGATCTCATCTCCCCCAACTCCTTATCATTCTCTTATTCACCCCAATCACACTTAAAATCCATTATGACTCTGACTCCCAAGGATGTTCTCATCATAGGACCTTTGTAACTGCTGTGTCCTCTTCCTATCAGGTTCTTCCTCCCTGTCCCTGTGGACACAGATTTGATCTTTCTTACTGCCCATTTTGCACTATCACTATATAAACTGCACACAAGCAAGGACTTTTAATTTTTTGCTCACTAATATATCATCAGCTCCAGCGATAACACATATATGAGGCATTCTATAAACAGCTGTTGAGTTAGTAAATTGTCATTTCCTTTTTTATGTGTTTCTTTTGTTTTTACACAGTTAATTCTTTACTTCCTTCGAAATGCAATTTGTTTTATGATGAGATGTGAGACCTAAATATACATTCTCATAAATTGCTAAGTATTCCTACTGGTACTAGCATCTTTTGCACACTGTCATACTTTACAAATTATTAGTTATGGTTTCACAAAGAATGTGGATAGTCACTGCCACACCTCTTCCTTCTCACTCCAAGATTTCTCATTGTCTTTTTTTTTTTTTAGACTTATTTACTTATTTGCAAGGCAGAGTTGGGGAGGGAGAAGGCAGAGACAGAAAGAGAGGTCTTCCATCTGCCGGTTCACTCCCCAAATGGCCACAATGACCAGAGCAGGGTCAATCTGAAGCCAGGAGCCAGGAGCTTTCTCCAGGTCTCCTACCTGGGTGCCGAGGCCCAAGCACTTGGGGCATCTATAGCTGCATTCCCAGGTGCATCAGCAAGCATCAGAAGTTGGGCAGCTGAGACTCGAACTGATGCCCATATGGGATGCCACTGCACAGGTGGCAGTTTTAACTGCTGTACCAGAGCCCTGGCCCCTCATTCTTCCTGGTTTAGTCTTGGACATTCATGTAATCCCACTCACACACTTAATCCTGCTAAGACCAAGACAAGATGCAGCATCACTTTCAGGCAATTTCTCCCAACTTTCTTCTATGAACAATTTCCTACTTAGGTTTACTCTTAAGCAATTGGGGATCTCTAAAATGATATTTGATAGTTGCTTTATATACCTCCTTCCCTCTACTTTGGTAACAATTCTGCCTGCTTTGTGGTGTCGTTGAGTTTGTTTAATCAATTACCTTTCAATTCTGTTCAGTTTACTGTCACTATCCGGAATGAGATATTCACTTGTTTAACAAGCTCCATATACCCCTTCCACCCCACACCTAAGAACAGCAATGGAGCAGTGATGTCAGCCTGTGGACATATTCTTGAGGACTGAGAACAATTTTGGTCTTTCTAGCTATATGTTACAGTATGTTTTTTTTAAAAAATTTGCTTGAAGTTTTATATTGGCTTTTTTAAGTTAATGCATTTCTTTTTTAACATTTATTTAATAAATACAAATTTCCAAATAAAACTTTTGGATTATAGAGGCTTTTTCTCCCCATAACCTCCCTCCCACCTGCAACCATCCCATCTCCCACTCCTTCTCCTATCCCATTCTTCATCAAGATTCATTTTCAATTATCTTTATATACAGAAGATCTACTTAGTATTCAGTAAGTAAAGATTTCAACAGTTTGTACCCATACAGACACACAAAGTATAGAGTACTGTTTAGGTAGTAGTTTTACCATTAATTCACATAGAAAACACATTAAGGATATAGGTCCTACATGGAGAGTAACTGTACAGTGATGCTTGTTGTTCATTTAACAATTGACACTCTTATTTATGATGTCTGTGATCACCTGAGCCTCTTGTCATGAGCTGCCAAGGCTATGGAAGCCTCTTGAGTTCACAAACTCTGATCTTATTTAGACGAGGCCATAGTCAAAGTAGAAGTTCTCTCTTCTCTTCAGAGAAAGGTACCTCCTTCTTTGATGGCCTGTTCTTTTTACTGGGATCTCACTCCCAGAGATCTTTCATTTAGGTAATTTTTTTTTTTTTTTTTTTTTTTTTTGCCACAGAGTCTTGGCTTTCCATGCCTGAAAAACTCTCATGGGCTTTTTAGACAGATCCAAATGCCGTAAGGGCTGATTCTGAGACCACAGTACTATTTACGACATCTGCTATTCTATGAGTCTGCTGTGTATCCTGCTTCCTATGTTGGATTGTTCTCTCTTTTTTAATTCTATCAGTTAGTATTAGCAGACACTAGTTTTGTTTATCTGATACCTTTGACACTTATTCCTATCATTATGATTAATTATGAACTTAAACTGATCACTTTGACTAGTGAAATTGGATTACTACATGCCACCTTGATGGGATTGTATTAAAATCCCCTGACACATTTCTGACTCTACCATTAGGGGTAAGTCCAAGGGAACATGTGCCAAACTGTACATCTCCTCCCTCTCTTATTCCCACTCTTATATTTAACAGGGATCACTTTTCAGTTAAATTTAAACTCATAAGAATAATTGTGTGTTAATTACAGAGTTCAACCAATAGTATTAAGTAGAACAAAAAAAAAATACTAAAAGGGATAAAGTAGTAAGTTGTTCCTCAACAGTCAGGACAAGGGCTGATCAAGTCATTGTTTCTCATAGTGTCCATTTCACTTCAACAGGTTTCCCCTTTGGTGCTCAGTCAGTTGTTGCCGATCAGGGAGAACATATGATATTTGTCCCTTTGGGACTGGCTTATTTCACTTAGCATGATGTTTTCCAGATTCCTCCATTTTTTTGCAAATGGCTAGATTTCATTTTTTTTTACTGCTGTATAGTATTCTATAGAGTACATATCCCATAATTTCTTTATCCAGCCTTCTGTTAATGGGCATTTATGCTGATTCCAAGTCTTAGCTCTTGTGAATTGAACTGCAATAAACATTAAGGTGCAGACAGCTTGTTTGTTTGCCAATTTAATTTCTTTTGGGTAAATTCCAAGGAGTGGGATGGCTGGGTTGTATGGTAGGCTTATCTT
Organism: Oryctolagus cuniculus; assembly: GCF_051225735.1. Lineage (NCBI taxonomy): Eukaryota > Metazoa > Chordata > Mammalia > Lagomorpha > Leporidae > Oryctolagus > Oryctolagus cuniculus. The sequence continues at coordinate 97,819,434 of NC_142871.1, read as the reverse complement.
CAGGTTTCTGAGGAATCTTCAGACTGACTTCCATAGTGCCTTAACCAGTTTGCATTCCCACCAACATTGGGTTAGTGTCCCTTTTTCCCCACATCCTCACCAGCATCTGTTGTTGTCAGATTTCTGAATCTGAGCCATTCTAACCGGGGTGAGGTGAATCCTCATTTTGGTTTTGATTTGCATTTCCCTGATGGCTAGTGATCCTGAACATTTTTTCATGTGTCTGTTGGCCCTTTGGATTTCCTCTTTTGAAAAATGCCTATTGAGGTCCTTGGCCCATCTCTTAAGTGGGTTGTTTGTTTTGATGTTGTGGAGTTTCTTGATTTCTTTGTAGATTCTGGTTATCAACCCTTTATCTGTTGCATAGCTTGCAAATATTTTTCCCATTCTGTTGGTTGCCTCTTCACTTTCCTGACTGTTTCTTTTGCAGTACAGAAACTTCTCAATTAGATGCAATCCCAAATGTTAATTTTGGCTGTGACTGCCTGTGTCTCTGGGGACTTATATTGGCTTTTTAATGTGTCATCATATTTTTGGAGAAATTATTGACAAATTTTAAAACGATAATTTTTTTGCCATTCATCTTTTCTCATAAATGCTCTACATTGTCTTGCTGTTTTTCTTTAACTTGACAATATATCTTCTTAATGGTAAACTTTGGTATTTGTATATTCACTGCTATTGTGAATTAGAAACCTTTTTCATTGCATTTATTGGTGTATATGAAAGAGTATGGTTTATGTTTGGGAGATTTTTTAATAAATTTATTTGATATAATCTTTTGTGATTCTTTGTTATAAAATAATTTTAAATAATTTTCAGAAATATAATTTCAGAAATATAATTTCAGAAATATAATTTTATCTCTGAATGTATTTATATGATTTATGTTGCCTATATAAGAGGTTCTGTAAAACAAAGAGTTCTATAAACAAGAATAACAGAGTCCTATTAAAGTCTCATATTTATTTTAATAACATGTGCTAAGTTTTATGTGTTTTACATGTGTATTTGTCAGGCTGTCTAAAATATATAACATATACACACTACTCTTGTTATACAATCATTTTCCTAAACACTATGTACTACTTATGTATACAGTGCAAACTTTAGAGATGTTTTTCTTACAAATGAGTTAAGATGGGAATAGCAGTTGGCATAAAGACTATTTTCCCGATTAGTATTGTATTTTTTCCTATCATTGTGTCAAGACATACAAAATAGATTACTGTGCACCTTTTTCACCAAGCTGTGGGTTCCATGCTCCAGGAGAAGAGCACCTCAAGAAAACTGCTTTGAGACAACTGAAAAGAGGTGAAACTAGAATAGCTTTGCTGCCCCAAGGCTGGGAATGTTCCTATCCTAAGGTGACACTGAAAATGGAAGCAATAAAGGCTGGTGGAAATGAAACTCACAGGTTCATACCTTCTCTTCTAAACAACGACTGTTGGAGAATGATTGGTGCTGCTGTAGAAACCTCATAAGCAAAATATTCAGAGTAGAGATGAAACTACAAAAAAGATATGCTCACCAGGAAAACACTAGGTTTCTTAAATGAAAATTGAATATAATTCTGTGAGCATGGTATGTTAATTATGGTAAATGGGGTTGAAATGAGAATCCATATAGTTGCCTTCCTGGGAAACATCCCAGCCTGGGACACACACACACACACATAGGCACAGCTTGCGAATGAGTGCATGCATGCATGTGCACGTACACACCCACACGTTGATAATTCTTTTTTTTTTTTTTTAACTTTTATTTAATGAATATAAATTTCCAAAGTACGGCTTATGGATTACAATGGCTTTCCCCCCATAACGTCCCTCCCACCCACAACCCTCCCCTTTCCCACTCCCTCTCCCCTTCCATTCACATGAGGATTCATTTTCGATTCTCTTTATATACAGAAGATCAGTTTAGCATACATTAAGTAAAGATTTCAACAGTTTGCTCCCACACAGACACATAAAGTGAAAAATAATAGATGATTTTTTAAATGATGATGAAATCAGATCAGACCTATTGTCATGTTTAATCTCAGTGAGAGTCAAGTTGGGAATTGATAATTTCTTTTTTTTTTTTTTACAGAAGATCAGTTTAGTATACATTAAGTAACGATTTCAACAGTTTGCACCCCCATAGAAACACAAAGTGAAATATACTGTTTGAGTACTCATTATAGCATTAAGTCTCAATGTACAGCACATTAAGGACAGAGATCCTACATGAGGAGTAAGTGCACAGTGACTCCTGTTGTTGACTTTACCAATTGGCACTCCTGTTTATGGCATCAGTAATCTCCCTGGCACCAGTCATGAGTTTCCAAGGCTATGGAAGCCCCTTGAGTTCTCCAACTCTTATCTTGTTTAGACAAGGTCATATTCAAAGTGGAGGTTCTCTCCTCCCTTCAGAGAAAGGTACCTCCTTCTTTGAAGACCTGTTCTTTCCACTGGGATCTCACTCGTGGAGATCTTTCATTTAGGTTTTGTTTTTTTGTTGTTTTTTTTTTTTTTTTTTTTTTTTTTTGCCAGAGTGTCTTGGCTTTCCATGCCTGAAATACTCTCATGAGCTTTGCAGCCAGATCAGAATGCCTTTAGGGCTGATTCTGAGGCCAGAGTGCTGTTTAGGACATCCACCATTCTATGAGTCTGCTGAGTATCTCGCTTCCCATGTTGGATCACTCTCCCCTTTATTTATTCTATCGGTTAGTATTAGCAGGTACTAGACTTGTTTATGTGATCCCTTTGACTCTTAGTCCTATCATTATGATCAATTGTGAACTGAAATTGATCACTTGGACTAGTGAGATGGCATTGGTACATGCCACCTTGATGGGATTGAATTGGAGTCCCCTGATATGTTTCTAACTCTACCATTTGGGGCAAGTCAGCTTGAGCATGTCCCAAATTGTACATCTCTTCCCTCTCTTATCCCCACTCTTATGTTTAACAGGGATCACATTTCAGTTAAATTTCAACACTTAAGAATAACTGTGTATTAATTACAGAATTAAACCAGTCATATTAAGTAGAACAGACAAAAAAAACTACTAAGAGGGATAATGTATTAAGTTGTTCATTAACAGTCAGGGCTATGCTGATCAAGTCACCATTTCTCATAGTGTCCATTTCACTTCAACAGGTTTCCTTTTTGGTGTTCAGTCAGTTGTCACCGATCAGGGAATACATATGGTATTTGTCCCTTTGGGACTGGCTTATTTCACTCAGCATGATGTGTTCCAGATTCCTCCATTTTGTTGCAAATGACTGGATTTCGTCGATAATTCTGTTTATAATTGAATAGAAAAATTACATTCCTTAAGATGAAAGATTTGATGATGGAACTAGTTGCCTAAAAGCTTGTGGCACTGGAGAAATTTACAGTCCTAGACTGAGGGTTTGTCAAGGAAGCATAGATGCAAATCAAGGATTGTTTTATGTAAAACTTTTAACAGTGTATTGTTTGTATTGACAAGATGCGAAAACAGTCATGGATGCGAAAATAAGATTTAATTTGAAACTCCTTTCTTCCTCATCATTTCTTATATTAATCAGTTGTACTGTAATATATATTAAGTCAAATTAAACATGCACACAATCCACTCTGTCCCCCAAAGGATACACAGTACCATAAACTGAGCCTGAGACAGTGCTCAGTCCTGCTTCTGGTATTCCTTTGGCACAATTCTTTTAAAAATACATCTTTGAGTACATTTTAGTTTTGGAAAGACGTATAAGATTTTTTTTGGAGGATTGTTTATAAAGAACAGATTTTCATCACTTCTTGGCCTTTTGGCTAACATCAAATGTAGTAAAGAACAGATTTTCAAAACTCCAATTTAAGACTTTTAAGGAAAGCTCTCCAAAAATATGTATAAAGATAAGCTGACACGTTGTTTTGTTTAAATTAAGCCATGTCCTGGGGTGCCAAAACTAGGATATCATCCAAAGTGACAGACTTTGGGTTTGCCTGGGTTGTGTGCACGGACATCTGCTGCACCCGCACGCTATGCTGCTTTGACTCAAAGGAATCCTCCCGATCCAGGCATTAAGTCACCATACCGGACGCACACCACTGGAATGCTGTGACCTACATACGGTGTATGTGGTTTACATTTTCAGTAACTGGGAGGCAATTTAATTGTCTGACTCAATTACAGTAAGTGAGAGCCAGACTGCCAAATATTCATTCACCTCACTGAAAACGGACTCCTCAAAGTCAAGCCAAATTCTCGAAGGAGAAGCTGGGTCAGCAAAGCTGCTGCTGCAACACGTGTGCCCCAGTCTTCATCTTGAGCAAGCTGCTGGTTCTCCTTGATCCTTTATTTCCAACACTGGCTCTCTGAAATGGTCAGACTCTAGGAGCTACAGCACAATTGAGTTTGACTTATAGCAGAATGAGGATCTTATTTTGGGCAACCATTTCTTAGATTGAAGCCAAAAGAAATATTGCCCAGGAGGAGGAACCATATTAAAAGTTAGGTTTTGATTAAGTTGGAAAGTGCACATTTTCCAAGCAGCACTGATCTGATATGCTTGCATTCTGTATCAGTCTAGAAAGGGTTAGCCTGGACTCCTGGGACTAGACTACTTCATGTCCTTTCTAGTCAACTGTCTAAAACTGGTTTGCCAAGTGACTCCTACTTTGACCTGTCAAAACTGGCTTCTGACCAGAAAGTACAGTCTGCTCAGCCAGAAAACAGCCACTAATCAAAAAACAGCCCAAGTGGCCACTGAGAAACAATGGGTCCAATTCTGTCCCTAATGAACACAGGGAACTCCTTCAAGTCTCTGTGTGAAATGCTTGCCAAGCAGTAGGCATTAGATGTTAAGTTTTCCCCTCTTTGGAAATTGTGGTAGAAGAGCATGGAAGCAATTTTCAGCAGGAGTGATGGTCAAGTCTGCTGTTCACTATGATTAGTCCTAGAGAAATGCAGACAAATAAATTGAGACAGAAAAGGAAAATCATAGTCTTGGGCCATCCTTTTTCTATCCAACAACTCTGAAAGTAAATAATTCTCCAGTGTTTAACTTTCAAAATCCATATGGCTTGATGATAGGTAGGTGGGCTACTAACATTTCCCAGTGGTTGCAGTAATTGCAGTAGAAAATTGGCCTTCTCCCATAGCTGGGTGTGCTATGTAAAAGGAAGGATCACAGTAGGCTAGAAGGAGGCCACGAGACAAAGCTCTGACCTGAGGCCCATGGGTTTTTAGGTTTAATTTTAAATTTTACTTTTTTGGTAAAAGACACACAAAACAACATTTATTGTCTTAACCATTCTGAGGTGCACAGTTGGATGTTGTATTCATGTCTTATATAACCAATCTCTCAAACTCTTTGTTTTGAGAAACTAAACTCTGTATCCATTAAACAAGTCTGTGCTGTTTTGTTGACAACTCTATTAGAAATCATCAGACATATGAGTACACAGTAAAAGATTTTAACTGTTTCCTTTTTAAGAAATGCATTTATTTATATGAAGAGAATGGATTTAATGTCTTTTAAATATGGAGTTTTAGAAACATAATGATACTTCCCACCCTCCCTTTCTTGCTCCCATCCTCCTTCTTCATTCTTTTCTTATTTTTCTTTTAATTTTTGCGATGACATATTTCCAATTCACTTTAGATATCCACAGGTGCTACAGAAGATTTTTGCTTACTAGCTTCTCAAATTATGTGAAGCAGTTAAGACTCCTCAGAATATAGATACAAGTAGTAAAGTAGTACATATTATCAATGACTTTAGGGTCACATGGCTGTGTTTGACAGACCAAAATGTTAACAATTACAGTAATTCAAACTCCATGCTTAAAATTGAATGCAATAAAATAGGATAACCTTTTAAATCAAGTGTGACTTTATATATCACCAATAAATGTTTGAAACTTCTTCCATTTTATATTAATCAGTGCCACCTGACTTTTGAGTCTTCACTTGCATTCCATAGAGAATATTTTTAAAATATTAATTTCCAATAATTAATTAGTGCTAACTATTTTTGTAAATGTTATACCTTAAAAGCAATTCAGAAAATAAATGGGTCCACACAGATGTTGGGGGAAAGCCATAGGAGAGAGCTGAAGTGTGGTGATTTAAAGTCAGGCCCTGTGTCGTATTGTGTAACTATTGGCTATTCCTTGTCCTTTCTTCTGCCCAGTGTCCTGTTTAATGGGTAAACTTCATGAAATAACGCATATATAACTCTCAGTAGAGTGTATTCCACAAAGGTAACAGTTAACAAAAGTTAGTGATGATTATCACTACTGTGTTAAAAAAAAATAAGCAAATAGTACACACATTTCCTTGTACTCCCTCAGTGACCAGAATCCGAGTACTGCTTTAATAGGTGACTTGAAGATTTGCAAAATCTAAGTTATTCTACCATTTAGAAAGTACTGGGCAAGTGAAGTTAGGGCCCACATACAGGACATGATTTCAAGGTTCCTAAGAAATCCCATGCTCCCCACTGCTGACGGTTTACATTCTAAATACTGTTAGCTTCATCATACTCTGTTTTATTAATTATTCCTCTTCCCTCCACTCCCTCTCTTCCCCTCTGCAGAGAGAAGACTGGAACATCTGGGTGGGCTTACCAACTACCCTGTGCTTGATAGAAGGCTGACCATGGTCCAGGTTCACTAACCAGGACTGAAAAATTAGTGCTCCCATCTGCCAATTATTTAACTTAATGTTAAAATGAAAATGTTTTCAAAGAAATGAACTTGAAGAGACTATCATTTTGTTCTTACAAATGTATCTAGGGGCTGGCGCCATGGCGCAGTAGGTTAATCTTCCACCTGCAGCACCAGCATCCCATGTGGGCACCAGTTCTAGTCCCGGTTGCTCCTCTTCCAATCCAGCTCTCTGCTATGGCCTGGGAAAGCAGTAGAAGATGGCCCAAGTCTTGGGATCCTGCACCCACGTGGGAGTCCCAGAAAAAGCTCCCGACTTCGGATCGGTGTAGCTCTGGCAATTGCTGCCATCTGGGGAGTGAACCAGTGGATGGAAGACCTCTCTCTCTGTCTCTACCTCTCTCTGTAACTCTGTCTTTCAAATAAACAAAATAAATCTTAAAAAAAAAGAAATTAATATAGGGTTTGGCATTGTGGTGTAGTGGGTAAAGCTGCCACCTGCAGTGCCAGCATCCCAAATAGGTGCCGGTTTGAGTCCCCGCTGCTCCACTGCCAGTCCAGCTCTCTGCCATGGCCTGGGAAAACAGTGAAAGATGGAACAAGTCCTTGGGCTCCTGCATCTGTGGGCGATACCCAGAAGAAGCTCCTGGTGCAGCTCCAGCCATTGCAGCCAATTGAGGAGTGAACCAGCGGATGGGAGACCTCTCTCTCTCCCTCTCTCTCTTCCTCTCCTTCTCTCTCTGTGTACCTCTGACTTTCAAATAAATAAATGAATCTTTAAAAACAATGAAGTTGATTTAGAATAGCAATCTCTCTATTAATAGGCTTTCTAAATTCATGAATGCACATTTGAAGAAATTGTGACATAACATTTATAGCTTAGCTAGTAAGGAAAAAATATGTATCCTGATTTTTCTATATGCCAATGTTACATCAAAATATCTAATATCTGATTGAGTCTGTTTAGTCAAGTATCCAGGGGATGACATCAGCTCCTGACACATAGGAACACTACTGGATCCTTTTTCTTTCTTTCTTTTTTTTCTTTTCTGGCCTTGAATTGGCTTTCTCTTTGGGAGACAGGAACACCAAGTGTGAAACAGACTGGCATTAATATCAATGAGAATATTCCTAGTACACATGTGGATTATCTCATTAGAGCATTGTTTGCAAGCTCAGAAAATGCCTTTCAAAGTCATCACTTTCTTGACCCATGGCAGGGAGTCACTGTGGGATTTCTGGGTAGAGAAGATTTCATTACCTCTTCTCTAAAACTCCTAGCAACAGGACATCAGCTGGGGTCCCAGACCATTTCCCACTGAGCCTCACCTTGATGTCCACTTCCTCCTCAGAGATGCCTTATGTGAGACTTATTACACCTGACAAGGGCAAAATCCTTATTACAAAATCCACTTGTCATGTGGCAAATTTATCTCAAAGTTATTTTTTAAAGTGAATGAACAGCATTAGTAATAAATTTGAGTAGTAGCTTTCATATTCAATTTCTAGAAATCCGGACAAGAAATGAAACAGAATGGAGGAGATTTGCAGTAGGAAAACTTTGATGAGCACCTCTAAGTAGGAAAGAGTCTGTCCTCTTTACAGAGAATTTCCAAATCCAAACACATACTGAATATATTATGGGTTACTTTCTCTTCTTATAACATGTAAGATGATACTTTTCCTTCCTTTGATTCTCTGACTTCTTTAATACATTGATTGTTGGGACTTTGGCTGCACAAAAACTGGGCTTCTCCTGATTCTTTTCCAGAGTACGTCTCTAAAATCTCACCTTGTATGTGACATATGTCACTTTGTTGGTCATCCTGTATAGCATGTCTACAGAAGTGACAACACACACTTGAAGAACCCCTTTAAGAGAACTTTTGGAAGTGAACAATGAGTTCTCAAGAAAATGCAAAATTAATTGAAATAATGAAATTGTTGAGTATTTAAACTTCTATGTGTATATAGATGTTTATCTAGCATAATAAAACACTTGTGATGACTCACCACATTTTACTAATTTATGGCATAGCAATACATGACAACTTCCTTCCATGTCCACTTCCTGCACCATAATTATCTTGCAGAATTTGTCATGCTATATTTTTTTTAACTTTTATTTAATGAATATAAATTTCCAAAGTACGACTTATGGATTACAATGGCTTTCCCCCCTAACGTCCCTCCCACCCGCAACCCTCCCCTCTCCCATTCCCTCTCCCCTTCCATTCACATGAGGATTCATTTTCGATTCTCTTTATATACAGAAGATCCGTTTAGCATACATTAAGTAAAGATTTCAACAGTTTGCTCCCACACAGAAACATAAAGTGAAAAATAATAGATGATTTTTTAAATGACGATGAAATCAGATAGACCTATTGTCATGTTTAATCCCAGTGAGAGTCAAATTGGGAATTGATAATTTCTTCTTCTTCTTCTTCTTCTTTTTTTTTTTTTTTTTACAGTATATTTCACTTTGTGTTTCTATGGGGGTGCAAACTGTTGAAATCTTTACTTAATGTATACTAAACTGATCTTCTGTCATACTATATTTTAACACTCTTGACATGTCTTGCTGACTGAATCAATATTGTCTACAAAGCACTGGCTTGGTCTTATTATTCCTTGGCTTTCAAGTGCTTTACTTGGTTTTTGGCACACTGATTGTGTCAATGAAAACCAGGCAGACAGATGAGCGAGTGGATGAATAGTCATATGCATAGATTTGATACTATAAGCTTTCCTGTAAAACAAATGTAGGATGATTTACTAGTTTTTTCTTAGAGAGCTCTTCAGGATCATCCATAATGTAAATAGAACAATGATGCAATACTACACAGCAGAGTTCCTCAACACTACCAATGGGACAGTTTGGATGAGATGGTTCTTTGCTGTAGGAGTTGCTGTGTAGAGGTTCAGTGGATATCATTAGCAGCCTCCATCCTCTCAGCCATGACAACCAAAAATGCCTCCTGACATGCCAAATGTCACTAAGGGAGGCAGGGACCAAATCACCTTCATTGGAGAATCTCTGCTCTATGGTATCTTATTTCAAAGATTATACTGTTCATTAGCATTTGTATTTGCATTTTTTTCTTTTCCAGAAAATAAGTGCATAATTGAATTGGGAAATAAAGGGAATGGTAATGGCATTTTCCTGCCCAGATTGGGCAAGATGGAAAGTAGTATTTGTCTTCCAGTAAAATTGTTTCAAGACATGTCATTTATTCTGGTGAGCTGCATATTTTCAAGCTGTAAAATAAAAATAAATCTTTGGAAGCCAAAATTGTCATACTTCTAAATGCATGGAATCTCCATGTAGTTTCCTCCTACAAGATACATATTCCCACCTCTGTTGGAAAAAACTTACATGTTTGGATCATTTATTTTGTACATATCTGGAAACTTTCATAATTATATTTCCTCATCTTCCAAATTCTGTAGAATTTGCCACATTTTTTAATTTAAAAATTCAAAACTATAACTGAATTTATCCATAAAATTTAGTTAGATCTTATGACTATCTCACTGATATATTTTTAAAATACTTCCACAATAATAAAAAAAAAAATCTTATGGCAGGCATTATGCACAGTGGATTAGGGCACAGTTTGGAACTCTCCATTGCAGATCAGAATGATGGTTTGTATTCTGGCTTCTCCACATTTTTGACTCAGCTTCCTGCAAATGAACATGGATAGCAACAAATGATGACTGGTGCCCGGGTTCTTTTCACCCACCTGGGAGACTCAGATGGACTTCTTGCTCCTGGCCTTGGCTTGGCCTACTGGCTGTTGAGGGCATTTGGAGCATGAACCAACAGGTGGAATATTCTCTCTGTCAGTCTGTCCTCCTCTGTATCTCCTTCTCTGTATGCCACTCTTTCAAATAAGATAAATAAAACTTCCAAAATTGTCACTAAAGAATGAGTTAATGCAAATTTTATGTAATAAATGAAGATGAAATGAAGACCCAGAGAACTTGGAAACTGTGTAGGTGTGAAGAGCATATTAATGTCAGAACCAGGAATAAATCTGAAGTCTTAAGTCACTAAACTAAACTCCATACCTGTTAAAATAGCCTTGGGGATTTAAAAAAAAAAAAAAAAAAGCACATTTTTGTGGTGCATGAACTGAGGTTCTGCTTCTGTAGATTTAAGGTCTGTCAAGAAATTTCTTTGTTTTTATTTTGCTTTAGGTTTCTTGTTTTGTTTTGTTTGTTTTGTTTTTTAAGATGTTGGGTACCCAAGGCTGAGATCATTATACTGCCTTGGTCATGGCTCATTCAATGCAGGACTATCCCATTTATTATTATCTTTTTTCCTTCTTCAAAATTTCTACTTTTACTGCCCTTCCACCATCACAGACACCCACTTTAATAGGTTTAATATATATAATTAGATATATGCACATCTTTGTAAAATTCATAGACCGTATTGTGTGTTAACTATGTTATTAGTTTTATAAATAGAACTATCTCCCAGATTTCCTTGCAGTTTAAAAATATTTTCTATGTTACTGCATTAAGAGTCATTGATGTTGGCCAGCGCTGCAGCTCACTTGGCTAATCCTCCGCGTGTGGCACCGGCACCCCGGGATCTAGTCCCAGTTGGGGCACCGGATTCCGTCCTGGTTGCTCCTCTTCCAGGCCAGCTCTCTGCTGTGGTCCGGGAGTGCAGTGCAGAATGGCCCAAGTGCTTGGGCCCTGCACCCACATGGGAGACCAGGAAGAAGCACCTGGCTCCTGGCTTTGGATCAGCGCAGTGGGCTGGCTACAGTGGCCATTGCGGGGTGAACCAACGGAAAAGGAATACCTTTCTCTCTGTCTCTCTCTCTCACTGGCTAAACTCTGTCAAAAAAAAATAATAAATAAGTAAAAAAAAAGAATCATTCATGTTGCTTTATACATCCAGTTGTCCAGTTGTATTGAGCATACAAGTACAGTTTTACACAGTATATACAACACACTTTATTTCCAAGAAGTGAGCATCTGATTTCTTTTCATTTACCAGCCACCATAGTCAAAGTATTGTTGAACACTAACAAATTCCTCAATTTTTTGTGTAGACAGTTTTTCTTCAGGTGAGTGGTTTAAATATGACAATGCCTCATAAAATTCACTCATTACATTCAGAATGCTCTCAGGAAAGAATATATTCATTTATATCCCATTATGGTAAGTTAAAGCAACTCATCCCCCATCCAACGCGTTCTCACCAATATTTGGCACTATTTTATTTTGATCTTTTCCAATATCACTCTGTAAAGTGTTTCTTTGCCAGTATTTTTGTATAAAGTGCATATTCTGTGGTCATTCTAAATGTTTTTCTGAACATTTACATATTTATTAGTTGTCTAGTGTTTCCTCAATTTTGCGTTATTTTTACTTAACTTTTTGTTATCTTTTGTACACTGTAAATCAAAATTATCTGTCAGTTTTAGACATTATGAACTGTTTATGAAAGACTCTTACACAAAAATTCACTCAACATGGATTAAAGACTTAAATCTATGACCCAACACCATCAAATTATGATGGAGCATTGGAGAAACCCTGCAAGATATAGGTACCAGCAAAAACTTCTTGGAAAAGACCCCGAAGCACAGGCAGTCAAAGCCAAAATTAACATTTGGGATTGCATCAAATTGAGAAGTTTCTGTACTGCAAAAGAAACAGTCAGGAAAGTGAAGAGGCAACCAACAGAATGGGAAAAATATTTGCAAACTATGCAACAGATAAAGGGTTGATAACCAGAATCTACAATGAAATCAAGAAACTCCACAACATCAAAACAAACAACCCTCTTAAGAGATGGGCCAAGGACCTCAATAGACATTTTTCAAAAGAGGAAATCCAAATGACCAACAGACACATGAAAAAATGTTCAAGATCACTAGCCATCAGGGAAATGCAAATCAAAACCACAATGAGGTTTTACCTCACCCTGGTTAGAATGGCTCACAATCAGAAATCTAATAACAACAGATGCTGGTGAGGATGTGGGGAAAACGGACACTGTACATTGAGATTTAATGCTATAACTAGTACTCAAACAGTATTTTTCACTTTATGTTTCTGTGTGGCAGCAAACTGTTGAAATCTTTACTTAATTTATGCTAAACTGATCTTCTGTATACAAAGAGAATTGAAAATGAATCTTGATGTGAATGGAAGAGGAGAGGGAGTGGGAAAGGGGAGGGTTGAGGGTGGGAGGGACGTTATGGGGGGGAAGCCATTGTAATCCATAAGCTGTACTTTGGAAATTTATATTCATTAAATAAAAGTTAAAAAAAAGACTCATTGGGTTGTTAATTTTGTTCTTGGGAAAGGGTTCTTCATTTTATTGACATGATATCCATTGCTTCATTCGCGTCTGTCTAGTGTTCAGTTTTGTACATAGTATAATACAGAGACTCAACTGAATATTTAATCTTTAAGGTTTGCTGACTGGTGATGCAATATGCATGATTCCCATACATTCACGAACCCATTTCCTCAGCTATATTGTGCTCTATTCATCTATTGATCTATTCCTATACTATTACCACAATGATCCCTCATTCTTGAATACCTTTTTCCCTCTTTTTCTTCTTTCTCTCATTCAAAAATAAAAATATGAGTAAATATAATAAAATGCCTTTCTGCTCTTGAGTTTTCTAAATATTGTTTTACACTGAAGCAAAAATCATAGCATAGTATGATGTGGTTTTAAGTATACTGAGCAGATATTTGAAATAGTTTTTTTTAATAAGTGGATGAATGTAAAGGAGTATGAAGGATGGTAAGGTTTTTACATTTCCACAATATGGATGTAGGGATGGTTTAATGTGCGCAAAACAATCAATGTGATACACCACATTAACAGACTGCAGAAGAAAAACCATATGATTATCTCAATAGATGCTGAGAAAGCATTTGATAAAATACAACACCCGTTCATGATGAAAACTCTAAGCAAACTGGGTTTGGAAGGAACATTCCTCAATACAATCAAAGCAATTTATGAAAAACTCAGGGCCAACATCCTATTGAATGGGGAAAAGTTGGAAGCATTTCCACTGAGATCTGGTACCAGACAGGGATGCCCACTCTCACCACTGCTATTCAATATAGTTCTGGAGGTTCTAGCCAGAGACATCAGGCAAGAAAAAGAAATTAAAGGGATACAAATTGGGAAGGAAGAAGTCAAACTATCCCTCTTTGCAGATGATAAGATTCTTTACTTAGGGGACCCCAAGAACTCTACTAAAAGACTATGGGAACTCATAGAAGAGTTTGGCAAAGTAGCAGGATATAAAATCAATGCACAAAAATCAACAGCCTTTGTATTCACAGGCAATACCACGTCTGAGGAAGAACTTCTAAGATCAATCCCATTCACCATAGCTACAAAAACAAACAAATACCTTGGAATAAACTTAACCAAGGACGTTAAAGATCTCTATGATGAAAATTACAAAACCTTAAAGAAAGAAATAGAAGAGGATACCAAAAAATGGAAAAATCCTCCATGCTCATGGATTAGAAGAATCAATATTATCAAAATGTCCATTCTCCAAAAAGCAATTTATACATTCAAAGAAATCTACCAACAATAGATGCTGGAGAGGATGTGGGGAAAAAGGGACACTAACCCAATGTTGGTGGGAATGCAAACTTGTTAAGCCACTATGGAAGTCAGTCTGGAGATTCCTCAGAAACCTGAAGATAACCCTACCATACAACCCAGTCATACCACTCCTTGGAATTTACCCAAAGGAAATGAAATTGGCAAACAAAAAAGCTGGCTGCACATTAATGTTTATTGCAGCTCACTTCACAATAGCTAAGACCTGGAACCAACCTAAATGCCCATCAACAGTAGACTGGATAAAGAAATTATGGGACATGTACTCTATAGAATACTATACAGCAGTCAAAAACAACAAATCCCAGTCAGTTGCAACAAGATGGAGGAATCTGGAAAACATTATGCTGAGTGAATTAAGCCAGTCCCAAAGGGACAAATATCATATGTTCTCCCTGATCGGCAACAACTAACTGAGCACCAAAGGGGAAACCTGTTGAAGTGAAATGGACACTATGAGAAACAGTGACTTGATCAGCTCTTGTCCTGACGGTTGATGTACAATGTAATACTTTACCCACTTTAGTATTTTTTTGTTCTAGTACTATTGGTTGAACTCTGTAATTAACACACAATTATTCTTAGGTGTTTAAATTGAACTGAAAAGTGATCCCTGTTAGGAATTTGGAAAACATTATGGTGAGTGAAATAAGACAGTCCCAAAGGGACAAATATCATATGGTCTCCCTGATCAGTGACAACTAAATGAGCACCAAAAAGGAAACCTGTTAAAGTGAAATGAACACTATGAGAAACGGTGACTTGATCAACCCTTGCCCTGACTGTTGATGAACAACTTAATACGTTAGCCCTCTTAGTATTTGTTTTGTTTGTTCTACTTAATACTTTTGGTTGAATTCTGTAATCAATACACAATTATTCTTAAGTGTTGAAACTTAACTGAAAAGTGATCGCTGTTAAATATAAGAGTGGAAATAAGAAAGGGAATAGATGTACAATTTGGGAGATGCTCAAGCTGACTTGCCCCAAACGGTAGAGTTAGAAACATACCAGGGGATTCCAATTCAATCCCATCAAGGTGGCATGTACCAATGCCATCTCACTAGTCCCAGTGATCAATTTCTGTTCACAATTGATCATAATGATAGGACTAAGAACCAAAGGGATCACATAAATAAGAATAGTGTCTGCAAGTACTAACCAATAGAATAAAAAAGGGAGAGAACGATCCAACATGGGAAGCAAGATACACAGATGGCAGATGTCGTAAACAGCACTCTGGCCTCAGAATCAGCCCTTAAGACATGCAGATGTGGCTGGAAAGCCCATGAGAGTATTTCAGGCATGGAAAGCCAAGACACTCTGGAAAAAAAAAAAAATGACCTAAATGAAAGATCTCCGGGAGTGAGATCCCAGTTGAAAGAACAGGTCATCAAAGAAGGAGGTGCCTTTCTCTGAAGGAAGGAGAGAACTGTGGGGAGCAAACCGGACTAGACTGAGTTACTGGAATTAAGACTTATTCTATGCATCTGCTCTCCCACAATATGGCGCTGGGAGAGAAGTAAACAGCTTCCGCACAGCTGCCTCCAGTTCAACTAATAAACTGTAGGACTTGCTATTGATTGGAGGAGAGCAGCGTACTCGGCGTGTGGGCAGCCGAGTTAGGATTGGTGGAAGAGGACTATAAAGGAGGAGAGAGACGGCATGCACCAGGAACATCTATGAGGAACATCTAAGGGGAACGTCTAGCTGAAGGAACACCCGTGCAGCCCCCCAGAGAGCCGGCCGGCGGTGTGCCGCTCCCCTGCGGAAGTGGGGAATGTGGCTAGGGGGAACTGCCCTTCCACGGAGGTGGAAGGGATAGTAGCCAACCCGGGAAGAACCAGCAGCAAACCCGGGGAGGGCCAAGCAGACAAAAGAACAGCGCAGGGTCCTGTGTCGTTCCTCCACGAAGAGGGGGAGCGACATAATGGTGCCGTGACTCGGATAGGAAACCTGACTCGGATAGGAAACTTAGGAGGGAAGAAACAGGAAGAACTGGGAAAATACCGGAGAGAGAGATTAGCAAACAGCCTAGGGAAAAGCCGGACGAAAAGGGTGCCGGAAGAAGCTATTGAAAGCCTAGGCATAGACTCAGATACGGACTACAGGGGGAAGCTGGGAGAAATCTCTAAGGTCGAAAGCGAAAGTGAAAGCTAGAACAAACAGACTCGGATGCGGACTGTGGGGAGAGGCCAGGAGAAATGAGGGAGGAATATTGTTGGAAGAAAGCTTGGGGAAACATACCGGGTAGAGAAAAATGTTAGGGAAATTGAAGCCGCGGGGGGCAGGCCAAGGCTGAAACGAAAGCCACTTTGGGATTCTCAAGTTAGCCCGGGAATGGGGGGCGAAAAGTTGAAACCAGAAGCTGAAACGTAAGCCAGATTGGGATCCGTCTGATTAGCCCGGGGAGCAAAGGACGGGAAGCCAAATCATGGGGCGGAGACGTATGCTGGGTTGAATTCGCCAGGCTAGCCCGGGGAACTTAGATTGAATGCTAGTGGCGGACACGTAAGCTACGCTGTGTTACTCGCGGAAGCCGCCGCGTGCAGAGAGAGCACGGGGCGTGAATAGATAGGGAACGGGGCTGGCGCGAGGCCGTGGTGCAGACGCGAAGGGCGTGGAGACCGCGGAGCGCGCGAAGCCAAGCCGCGCAAAGCCGGGAAGCTGCGTAGATGAGAGAGGCGCGGGCTGAAGTGGCTCAGAGCCGGAAAGCTGCCGAGAAGCAGCCTCAGGGCAGGCGCAGCCGGGAAGCCGGGGGGATAAGAGAAACAGAAGTTTGGAAGTGGAGTGAGAGAAATAGGAATGCTGGAAGATAGAAGTGGAATGGGAGAAATAGGAATGCCCGGAGATAGAGAAATAGAGAAATAGAAAGGCCTCCCTACAATACAACAATTAGAAGGCTTGGATTCGGTCTGCCCGATTAGTGAGGCGATGAGCACCTGGGCGGCTAGCAGCTTATGCGCCGCAGGTCACCGAAGACAGGCACGAATTAACATCAGTAAGGCCTCCCCACAAAAAGGCAATGAGAAGGCTTGGATTCGGTTTGCCTGATAGGGCTTGTAAGCCCCTGCAGGCTCGACCAGAGCATGCGCTGCAGGGCACCGAACACAGGCACGCATCAGCGCCTAAAAACCTCCTCACAACATGGCGAAGAGAGGACCCGGATTCGGTTTGCCTGATTGATAGGACTTGTAAGAGCCTGTGGCAACTCTAGCAAGTAGAGCAGAGTGTGTGCCGCGGGACACCGAAGACAGGCGCGTATCAACGCCAAAAAATAAAAAGAAAGGGGGATCTGTGGGGAGCAAACCGGACTAGACTGAGTTACTGGAATTAAGACTTATTCTATGCATCTGCTCTCCCACAATATGGCGCTGGGAGAGAAGTAAACAGCTTCCGCACAGCTGCCTCCAGTTCAACTAATAAACTGTAGGACTTGCTATTGATTGGAGGAGAGCAGCGTACTCGGCGTGTGGGCAGCCGAGTTAGGATTGGTGGAAGAGGACTATAAAGGAGGAGAGAGACGGCATGCACCAGGAACATCTATGAGGAACATCTAAGGGGAACGTCTAGCTGAAGGAACACCCGTGCAGCCCCCCAGAGAGCCGGCCGGAGGTGTGCCGCTCCCCTGCGGAAGTGGGGAATGTGGCTAGGGGGAACTGCCCTTCCACGGAGGTGGAAGGGATAGTAGCCAACCCGGGAAGAACCAGCAGCAAACCCGGGGAGGGCCGAGCAGACAAAAGAACAGCGCAGGGTCCTGTGTCGTTCCTCCACGAAGAGGGGGAGCGACATAATGGTGCCGTGACTCGGATATGAAGCCTAGGCAGGGCTTAGTGTCGTTCCTCCACGAAGAGGGGGAGCGACAGAGAACTTCCACTTTGACCATGGCCTTGTCTAAATATGATCAGAGTCAGTGAACTCAAAAGGCTTCCATAGCCTTGGCAACTCATGACAAGAGCCTAGGGTGATTAGTGATGCCATAAACAAGAGTGTCAATTTGTTAAGTCAACAACAGGAGTCACTGTGCACTTACTCCTCATGTAGGATCTCTGTGCTTAGTGTGATGTACATTGTGATTTAATGCTATAACTAATACTCAAATAGTAATGTTCACTTTGTGTTTCTCTGTGGGTGCAAACTGTTGAAATCTTTACTTAATGTATGCTAAACTGATTCTGTATATAAAGAGAATCAAAAATGAATCTTGATGTGAATGGAAGGGGAGAGGGAGTGGGAAATGGGAGGGTTGCTGGTGAGAGGGGAGTTATGGGGGGGGAAAGACGTTGTAATCCATATTCTGTACTTTGGAAATTTATATTCAATAAATAAAAGTTAAAAAAATATAAAAAATATAAATAAAAGTTTGTAAGTCAGACTTTCAAAGTCTAGACAAGTTTTAACTTTACATTCTGGCCTTAAAACAAAAATCTTTGATTATAGTAAAGTAATACTTAATGCTTATGTTTAATGTTTAATATTTAATGTGTATATAGTGAAGTAATATTTAATATTATAGTAAAGCAATATTTAATGTCACATTTAATGTAAATATTATTCTCTACAACAAAAAATAAAATTTGTTAAACTTTAATTTCCATTGTTAGGTCAGCGCCGTGGCCCACTAGGCTAATCCTCCACCTTGTGGCGCTGGCACACTGGGTTCTAGTCCCAGTCGGGGCACTGGATTCTGTCCCGGTTGCCCCTCTTCCAGGCCAGCTCTCTGCTGTGGCCAGGGAGTACAGTGGAGGATGGCCCAAGTCCTTGGGCCCTGCACCCCATGGGAGACCAGGAGAAGCACCTGGCTCCTGCCATCGGATCAGCACGGCACGCCGGCATCAGCATGCTGGCCGTGGTGGCCATTGGAGGGTGAACCAACGGCAAAGGAAGACCTTTCTCTCTCTCTCTGTCTCTCTCTCTCACTGTCCACTCTGCCTGTCAAAAAAAAAAAAGTCCATTGTTATTTGTTATTGCTCTAAACAGTTTCTTTTCTCAACTTTTTTTTAAAAGATTTATTTATTTTTTTAGAGGCAGAGTTACAGACAGAGAGACAGAGAGGCAAAGAAAAAGGTCTTCCATTCACTGGTTCACTCCCCAAATGGCAGCAGTGGCCAGAATTGGGCCAATCCAAAGCCAGGAACCAGGAGCTTCTTCTGGGTCTCCCACACAGGTGCAGGTACCCAAACACTTGGGCCATCTTCTACTCATTTCCCAGCCATCAGCAAGTAGCTGGATCGAAATTAGAGCAGCCAGGACTTGAACCTGTGTCCATATGGGATGCTGGCTCTGCAGGAGGAAATTCGACCTACTACGTCACTGCACGGGCCCCATCATTTCTCAACTTTTAAAATATTTTTCCCTTTATTGACCCCAAATAAAATTACATTTGAGGAGGGTTCCCTCTAGTTCTCTGTATATTTGCCCCACTACCTTCTTCATTAAGCAGATTCAACAGTTGGAAAGAAGAAGGAAGCATACAAAATCTACATGGTTATCACAGAAGGAAAATTATTTTTCTATGGTGCATTCTAATTACACAAAAATTAAACAACAGAAACTTTTTTTCCACAATATTAGGACATAGTCTACTTAACAAGTGATTTTAGGAAATTACTTGAAGCTGTAGATTATAAAGTTTTTCTTCAATTTTTATCCATTCCTAAAAAGTTAACATTATAAAATACAATTGAATACTCTTTTTCAGCTGTCATTATTAAACATTATAATTAACATGAAATAGATCTCATTATTTTAGAAAGTATATATGGATATTTATACAAAAATTCTTGTTTTTGAGTTGTTATTAAAATGGAAATTATTAACTGTCTAATATTATGTGTGAATTTAGGGCTTTGAAGTTAGCCAGAATTCAAATAGTTAATAAGAATTGCAGAAGAAATTTCAGAAATACAAAATAGTTAAATGTGATCTTTTTTGCTCCTCACCATGACAAAATGATGTTTTACCAAGAAAGAAATAAATCTTAATTCTTATTTCTATTACAAGACACAATGGGAAAATATATGCAGCTGGTACTGGCAGAGCTGTGCATTCTTTAAAACATCATTTACTTTTACATTTGCTATGATCCTTGGAATATACAGTTAGATGTTATCTGGACAAGCTAATGTTTAGAGTTAATTTAAATTAATTTTCCTCATATGAAATATTTAGTTTACATGTTTTCTAGTTATTATAAGCTATTTAAGTGGAAAATTCAGATAGTTTACATTGTAAACCATAAAGTAGACCATGTCTGGAATTTTGTCTTGTTTGGAATTACCCATGTGAAATAGCAAGAAGTTAAATATGAGGGTAACATTTTCAAAGCTCAATTAATGTAACATATAAATGCATGTAAAATATATATATGTATGTATACATGAATGTGACAAATATGGATACAAGCAGTTTTTAAAAGTTCATAGAAAATGCATATTATGAAAAAATATGCATGGCTTTCAAAATTTGTGGCAGCAAAATAAAGTTATCTTTTAATTCCATTTTGTGGACTTTTTGAAGAAATACCTGTGTGTGTGTAAAATTATAACTGGATGTCTGTCTTTGTGTGCTGACACATACTCTAAATTTCAGGGACTTTACTATTTTATTTTTATTTTCCATTCCATCTTCATAACTCATACATGTTATATGACTCTTCATATTATAGAAGAGACCATTGAAAGTCACAGAAGTTAAGTGACTTTTCCAAATTCATCTAGCTAATAAAAAGTAAAGCCAGAAAGTTAAAAAAAGTCATCTGACTTTAGAGCTCAAGCACTCAGAAATTAAGTTTCCTGTGTAACCTTATTGAAATTAATGTTCCATAGACTTGCAAAATGCACAGGAATGTGTACAAGTTCAGCTTGTTTACTTAACTTTCCAAGGATGTTATGCTAAGTGAAATAAACCAGAAAGAAAAATATTGAATGATCTTACTTACATGTGAGATATTTTTAAAGAGCTGAAATACACAGAAACAGAGATTCAAATAGTGGTTATAAGGCTGTGAGTAGAAGCAGAAGAAACAGGGAGATGTAGGTCAAATGATTCAATATAGCATACAGTTAGTTTGCACATGCTTAGAGATCTAATGTCCAATGTGAAGACAAAAGTTAATAGAATTGTAGTAGGAATTTTTTCAGGTAAGGAGATTTTAGCTATTCTTGTCACAAAGAAAAATGTTTCTCTGTGAGATGATACCTTAATCTACTTCACTGTGGTAATCATTTTACTACCTATATATATTTCATAACATTACTTGTAAACCCTAAATACATACAATGAACTTATTTATAAAAAACACAGTCAACATTTCTCCTAGGGAGTGCTTAAATTGATTCACTATTGGAAAAATTTTAAAGGCATTCCACAGCAATTCTCCAACATAGGAAAAACAGTGATATTTACAAAAAATAGAAATTAAGCCATCAATTTAGCCATGATTCCCCCCTGGAAACCATATTTGAGCTCAGTTCTGGACCACGCACCAGAGTTGGGCAGACTCTAGCACACGTCCCAGAGCCGCTCAATGATTGTTTTAGCAGGAGACATCAATAGTTGAGCAGAGTCAAGCCAAACACTTGTACAAATGAGACCTGACTCCTCCTTTATGAAGAGTTGACAGAAGACAGACTTCATGTGTTATAGTTTGGAAGAACTTGAGGAAACATGCTCACATAAAGCTGCTTTATGGAATAACAGACCTGGAAGGTACCAGAGAGGTCGTTTCATCTAATAATCATCTAATAACCACCTAATAACAATAATAACTTGGTAGCCAGGTCTGGGGAATAAAGTGATTAGATCGAAGCTATACGGATAATCAGAGAGTTAGGAAGAGAACTGAGATCTCTTGACTCAAATACTGATCGACTGTCCTCTGCCTCAACTGAGAAGTATGCTCTTCATTGTGAATGTGAAACCAGCTAATGCACGGTATTTGGAGTTTAAGGGCAGAATGGGGAAGAGGAATTTTGGTTCATGTAACCAAAACAGCAACAACAATATCAGTAAGATCTAGCTTTTCTCTCCATCTTTCATAATATTTCCTCTATGCTGACTCCATTCTCAGGCCTCTCAATGTAGCAGGACAGCTGGTTCTAGCTTTAGTATTCCTAAGGTTCAAGTGCAGGGAAAACGATAATTCTATCAGTTTTATGTTGCTATAACCTAATATTACAGACTGGGCCATTTAAACAGAATAGAGGTTCATTTAGCTCATGGTTATGGAACACAGTCTAACATCATGACACTGGCATCTACACATCATTTGAAGAGGCACATCTTACCACATTATAAGACATTATAAGACATTGGAGGAGAGTACATGGAGAGACAGAACAGCTTGGGTCTCCCTATTCTTATACAGTCACGAATGTCATAATAGGAGCCTCACCCTTATAACCTTATCTAATGCTAATTGCCACTCAAAGGCCCCACCTTCAAACACCATTAACTTGTCACCTTGGAAGCTGAGTTTCAACATATAGTAGCTCAGCAAAAACTAGACCGTAATTACAGTCTTTCCTCCTCTAATTTCAAACTAAAATATTTGGCCAAAATTGTTTGCTCCTGTGCCTGAAAAATCATCGATGCCGGGGCAATGAATACACCAACTGAGGCAGAGTCTACATCCCATGCCCATTCCCAGGGTGCCTCCAAAACCACATTACTAAAAGTGTAGCAAGAGTATCTGGAATATTTTCAATAGGATAAGGGTAAATGAAAGGAGAGTGCCTAAACAACAGACAGCCTTTATACAAATATAAATCCCACCCTTATTAAGTTTGGAAATGGCAACCAATCTTTAAATAAGGGAAGGGCCGGGGACGTGGCTCACTTGGTTAATCCTCCGTTTGTGGAGCCAGCAACCCATATGGGTGCCAGGTTCTAGTTTCTGTTGCTCCTCTTCCAGTCCAGCTCTCTGCTGTGGCCCGAGAAGGCAGTGGAGGATGGCCCAAGTGCTTGGGCCCCTACACCCACATGGGAGACCAGGAGGAAGCACCTGGCTCCTGGCTTCGGATCAGCGCAGTGCTGGCCATAGTGGCCATTTGGGGGGTGAACCAATGGAAGGAAGACCTTTCTCTCTGTCTCTCTCTCTCACTGTCCATAACTCTGTCAAATATATAAATAAATAAATGAAGAAAAGTCTCTATGACACTGAGTGAAGACATATCAAAATTGTGCCACAAAATATTCTTCAGCTTAGTTACAATTTTATAAATTAATAAAAAGAAACAAGGAATAAAAACAAAAGAAAATCTTCAAAGAAAGATGTTGCATCCATGAAACAAAGTGAGATGTTCTAAAAAGTAAACTAAAGAAAAGATAAATATTAAATAAAAATGAAACTAATTTTTTAATTAATACGAAATATAAAGGTAATATTGAGTCAGAATAAAGAGTACAGTCTTGGATCAATACAGACGCTCTAAAATTCAACTAACAGAAGTTTCACAAAGTAAATGAAACACAGTGGAGAATAAATTTTCAAACAATACAAGTAAGTTTCTAAGCCGGCGATGCGGCTCATAGGCTAATCCTCCATCTTGCAGCGCCGGCACACCGGGTTCTAGTCCCAGTTTGCCCCTCTTCCAGGCCAGCTCTCTGCTGTGGCCTGGGAAGGCAGTGGAGGATGGCCCAAGTACATGGGCCCTGCACCCCATGGGAGACCAGGATAAGTACCTGGCTCCTGCCTTCGGATCAGTGCGGTGCGCCGGCCGCTGCGGCCATTGGAGGGTGAACCAACGGCAAAGGAAGACCTTTCTCTCTGTCTCTCTCTCTCACTGTCCACTCTGCCTGTCAAAAAAACAAAACAAAACAAAACAAGTAAGTTTCTAGACTAAAAGTTTAATTAATGTAAATAGAATAAAAGAAATGCCAATACTGTATATTCCTGGCACAATAATAATCAATGAATAATATTTTATAAGCATGATAATTAATATATGTTCTAGCTTTATTAAGTAGGTGGAAGAAAGGAAGGAATGGATGCAAGAGAGTTAAATAAGATTGTCTACCAAAGGAGAAAACCAATAGGACATCCAAAATTGATAACTGAAAAATTAGAACTCTACATATATTTTTGGAACTATGTGAAATTCTTGAAACTTCTGAAATAATTGGGAAGTTGACAACAGCTGTTTTCTTTATAGATTTTTAGAATACCAAGTACTTATATAATTAATTAATTATAAATATTACATTATTTAGATGTGTATGGCACTACCTGCCTCTTAAAATGATCTCCATTCACTACTTCAATAGAAATAAAAACAGTAAACACTAAACAGACTACACAATAACTAACCAAGAGTTAAACATACTATTACTCTGCTTTGTAGATTACTTTATATAATTATCAGCTTCTCAAGATGCTATAATTTTGGGTTACAATAAAAAATTTCAACTACACATTTTTATCTCCATTAAGGTTATAGGTTCATCTAAGCATTTTTATTCATGAAATGCTTACCTCTGGGGAATTATAATAATTATGGGCTATATAAAGAGGATAAATTATGCTATCAATTTATACATATATAATACATGTTTTATTAGAATCTCATCTGTTATTCTCCTCTAGCTTTTTTTTTTCATATACTTTCATGTTGTCCCAACAGTTTTAACAGTTTTGAAAACAACTTCCTGCTTCCTATGCTAATAAAAACGAAAATCACATTTGTATATAAATATCATTCATGCTTATCTATTTGGAGGAACTTCTTTCTTGTGTGTGACTTTGGAATACAGTTTTATTTCCGCTTGGTCAGTGTGTTAGCCCCAGTCTTGAGTACTAACAATGCGGCATTTTCATCAGGCCTATAACAGTATGATAGTCCAGAGGAGCCATTCAGTCATGCATGCTCACTATTCATTTAATAAATATCCACCAACAGCTCACTAGAACTGCACAGCTCATTGATAGTTCCTAACTACCTCACTTGGATTTAAACTCCAGAAAAATAAGGATTTTGTCCATTCAAAACCACCTCCCTTGCACTGAGAATAGTATCTGCTACACATACACTAAAAAAAGCCTCTTTTTATTGACTCACAGAAGAATCATTACTTAGTATTTTACAGTCTCATAGTTGTAGATTAAAACCTGGGCTCTCAAACTTAAACTAATTCTGGTCTTGTCAAATATCTTAAACCCTTTGTATATATTTCTTTACCTATAAACTGGGATAGGATGTAAATAGCTCTTATAGCAATTAAATATACAAAATCATCTAATATGTGTAACAATGATTAGAAAAATATGAATTCTTGGCTGGCGCCGTGACTCACTAAGCTAATCCTCCACCTGCGGCGCCGGCACCCCAGGTTCTAGTCACAGCTGGGGCACTGGATTCTGTCCTGGTTGCTCCTCTTCCAGTCCAGCTCTCTGCTGGGGCCTGGGAAGGCAGTGGAGGATGGCCCAAGTGCCTGGACCCTGCACCCACATGGGAGACCAGGATAAGCACCTGGCTCCTGGCTTCGGATCAGCGCTGCGCGCTGGACATAGCAGCCATTTGGGGGGTGAACCAATGGAAGGAAGACCTTTCTCTCTGTCTCTCTCTCACTGTCTAACTGCCTGTCAAAAAAAAAGAAAAAAGAAAAATATGAATTCTTAATAATTGCTATATATCACTATTAAGACAGTTAACCTTACAGAAATATTAAAATTTATTAATAAACATAATAGAAGTGAAGTTGACCCCAACAAGAGTTTGTAGCTTTAAGTTCAGAATGTAATTTCCTAGAGTTTTCTTATTGAATAATTGTCAGAAATAAAATTATCTGAAAAAAAATAGTTAACTAAGTTAATATCAATGATGTTTTGAATGCTAAATTTTAGATAAAGAAAAGCATCTTCTAGTGATCATGATCTTCAAACCTTAACAGTATCAAGTAAAAGTTTGTTACAGTAGGTAAAAAACTAGTCAGACCAATTGTCAAAAAATGCTTTAGTCCTGTTACCTTTCTTGTAGGCAGCCACTGTTATGATGGTCTGGCCTGTCTCTGATTATTTGTTCTGCTACATTTTCTCTCACCTTTGTAAGGTATCTGAAAGCTTACATAAGTAATATATGACATAATTTACTGAATGGGCTTCCAAGATGGTATTTGAATAGTTCATATGCCATGAGTGCAAAAACAAAAAGTCTGAAGGTCTCAAATTCCATTTTAACCTTTATGTCAAAAGACTTGAGAATTCTTATCCCCTAATTGTGGTAGATACAACTGGTTAAGCGATATAACAAACTATAATGTTGAGAAAAGCTAGTTATAACTAGAGAAATTCTCTGTACTTTTTCATTTGGCCACTGTGTTTTTCTCACTTAAACTTACACAAAAATAGCATCCTTACAACCATCAATAACATCTCAAAGAAAAGCCTAAAGTAATGTATGAGGAACTTGTCACTCTCTTTGATTATAAATGTTTTATATTGTTAGATTTACATAACATTACAGAAGGATGCCAGCAGTTAAATAGACAAATTAGCAAAAGCAATAATGCCTGTTGACATTTTTATGATTAGGCCAGAAAGTCTTTTATGCCTGAAAGGGTGCAAAGTAGAGGACTGTAGGAAAAAAACCCACCCAAAACCCAACATAGGAATGTAGCTTTAAAAAAATAAGAAAATGTGGGGCCTGTGCTGTGGCACAGCAGGTAAAGCTGCTGCCTGCAGTGCTGGCAAACCATATGGGCACCAGTTGAAGTCCCGGTTGCTCCATTTCTGATCCAGCTCTTTATTATGGACTGGGAAAGTAGCAGAAGATGGCACAAGACCTTGGGCTCCTGCACTGCGTGGGACACACAGAAGAAGCTCCAGAGTCCAGGATTCCGAGCAGTGCAGCACCAGCCATTGCGGCCATCTGGGGAGTGAACAGAGCCTCTCTGTAACTCTGCCTTTCAAATAAATAAATAAATCTTTAAAAAAAATAAGAAAATTTTCCATGTACTTTTTCTTAAAAGATAATAGCCATATGAGTACAATAAAATTAGAAGACGACAAACCACTAGATGATGAGTCAAGTTTGCACTGGGAAAACTCAAAATACAAAGGCATCGAATAACAATGGACATGTCAGAGCTGAAATGAAAATGTTTCTGTACAGAAAAGGATCAAAACAACTGTACTGAATGCAGAGGGAAAAAATTGCAAATGGAGATACCTCAAATGAAGTGTGAATTGCATTTGCAGTTGAAAGAGTACACTCTGTCTCAAGAAAAATTTGTATGAAAAAATGAACTCAGGCGTATTCCAGAGCTATATTACTTCCACGATGGCTTCTGGTACCCAGGGAGAAAAATAACTCATTTATAAGGAAAGGTAGAAGAAATAGGCCAGCCTCAGCCTTTGTTCCAGCCACATTCAACGCCAAAACACAGAGGATCAGTGACTACAAAGCGCACAAGAAAACCTCAAGGAATGTGTGCTCCTGTCACACTGTCATTTGGGTATAAAGGCAAGAGGTTGTTTCCTTCAAATAAGAAACAACTCAGAGACTAAAGCACTCATGAGCCCTTGGAGGAAAAATAGTACAATGTAAGCAACTCAACTGAATAAGGATATGAATGGGGAAGTTGCAGTGAAAGGCACAGAGAGTATTCAGTGTCCCAGCGCAATGTCAGAACATAGTGCAATGTCAGCAAAGCTCCTAGAGAAAAGTATGTGAGACCAAATTCTTCACATGGCCGTATCTTTCCTTCTGTCATGAAGGCAATAGGTTACTCTCAACTTGTAAGCACTCAGGGAGTGTAGACTTTCTCTCCAACCAAAGATAATGAAATTTAATAAAAAGATCATTTATTGGTTGAGACCAGAAATGGAAACTTAAATTTTCAAGTACGGGGCTGGCTTTGGTATGCAGTGGGTTAAACTGCAGCCTGCCACACCAGGAGCCCATATCAGAGAGCTGATTTGAGTCCTGGCTCCCTTGCTTCTGATTCAGCTTCCTTCTAATGTGCTCCGGGAAGGCAGAAAAAGATGGCTTAGGTACTTGGGTCCCTACCACTCATGTGCCATTTCAGGCTCTTGGCTTTGCTCTGGCCCAGCCCCAGCTGTTGGGGCCTTTTGGGGAGTAAACCAGCAGATGAAAAGTTTCTCTCTGTGTCTCCCCTCTGTGTGTGTGTCACTCTGCCTTTCAGATAAATAAAGCAAATGTTTATAAAAACTACAAGTGGGGCTGGCATTGTGGTGTAGTGGGTTAAGCCTCCACCAGACACCAGCATTTCATGTATGTGATGGTTCGAGTCCCAGCTGCTGCACTCCTGAACAAGCTCCCTGCCAATACACCTGGGAAAGCAACAGAAGATGGCCCAAATGTTTGAGCCACTGTACCCACATAAGAGATCCGGAAGAAACTCCTGGCTCCTGGCTCCTGGCTTCAGCCTGGCCCAGCCCTGGCTGTTGTGGTCATTTAGATAGGGAACCAGTGGATGGAAGACCTCTCTGTCTCTCTCTCTCTCTCAGCCTCTCTCTCTCTCTCTGTCTCTCCCTGTCTCTCTACTACTGTGCCTTTCAAATAAATAAAATAAATCTTTAAAAACAAAACTACAAGTAAGGATATATTTAAAAATTGTACATAATGGTATATCACTTTAATAAATATTTATCTCTGTATAGATACAAATATATCAATAGGTATAGATATTTATAGCTCTATAAATATCTGCAATTATTTTATTGTGTATTAATATGTCTTGAGAGGGAGTACAATTTTAAAGTTTCTTCTAGTTTCTGTATTGGTTAAGGTTCTTGTAATAAGTATTCCTCATTTTATAAACAAACAGTAACATCATTATTATACAAAAATATCTAAAGGAACAAGGGAAGAGAAAGAATAAAAGGAGATCCCTGTCAGCATTAAAGGTCTGAAAGTATCATAGCAGGATGATACATCTTCATTAGCTTAGAACTTTATCCATTACAACACAAAATTACCTGGTAAAATTACACTGGTTCCTGGGAAAATACAAGTTTCTCTCTGGTGTCCAGAGAAATGTTGGTGTACAAAGGCATTAATATTAGCTCTGTATCATTTACCATGTGTATATACGACATGTCTTTTGTTTGCATATAGTTTAGCATAATTCATATTTCATTTGATATTTTGCATTCAGAGAAAATGTATTCATTCTTTCACCAAGCATCTATCAAGAACCTAAATATATGAGGTCCTAGAAAAGGAATGTGACCCTCTTAAGCTCAGTCTTTGGAAGACAAACACATCAGCAGGATATAAGGGTCATTAATGATTTGTCAGGCACTGAGAAACTGCTGGAGTGAGAGATCATTCATTTTTCTCAATTTTCACTATGATATTTTTATTCTCAAAGATTATTATCCTTTCAAGTACATTAAGCAAAAGTCAGCTGTATCTGCTGAACTTTTTTTAAAAATCTGCTTTGAATGTCAACCAACCAAGGTGGTCATCATCAAATGAGTGAATAAAGAAAATGTGACACATACACACACACATACACGCACACACGAATGTTATTCAGCTATAAAAAATCAAATTCTACCATCTGCATCAAAATGACTGCAACTGGAGGACATTAAGTAGAGTGAAATAAGCCAGACACAGAAAGACAAATACTACAAGTTCTCTCTTTTTTAATTGAAAAATTTAAAAACAATCGGGGCGCTGTGGGGTAGCCGGTTAAGCCACTGCCTGCAGTGCCAGCATCCCATATGGGTGACAGTGGGCTGTTCCACTTCTGATCCAGCACTCTGCTATCGCCTGGGAAAGCAGAAGATGGTCCAAATCCTAGGGCTCCTGTACCCACATGGGAGACCCAGAAGAAGCTCCTGGCTCCTGGATTCAGATCAGCACAGCTCCGGCCATTGCAGTCAATTGGAGAGTGAACCAGTGTATAGAAGACCTCTCTCCTTGCCTGCCTCCCCTCTCTCTGTTTAACTCTGACTTTCAAATAAATAAATAAATCTAAAAAAAATCAAAAAATAAAAACAAAAAAGAAAGAAATATCTCTATGTGTCAGTACTGCTGCAAATACAGTTTTGTCAAACTTTGTTTTGTATATCTGTCAAATAAATGGATAAGAATGATCTACTGTAGTTTAAATGATCTGTGATTATTCTTAAAATTACTGTATATGAGTTAAATTAACATCTTTGTATTTTATTATTGTTTATAGGCTTTGCCTATATTCCTACTAAATTATGGACTTTTTTTAAGGTTTAAATGCAATATTTATTAGAGTCAGAGTTACAGAGAGGCAGAGTAAGTGAGAGAGAGAGAGAAAGAGGTCTTCTACCTGCTGGTTCACTCTCCAAGTTGCTGCCATAGCCGGAGTTAAGCCAATCTGAAGCCAGGAGCTAAGAGCTTCTTCTAGGTCTCCCATGCGGGTGCAGGGGCCCAAGGACTTGGGCCATCTTCTATTGCTCTCCCAGGCCATAGCAGCTGCTGGATTGGAAGAGGAGCAACCGGGACTTGAACCAGTGTCCATATGGGATGTCGGCGCTGCAGGCTGGGGCTTTAATCTGCTGTGCCACAGCACCAGTCCCTTTCTTTCTTTAATTTTTGGGATAACATACTTTTAATTTACTTTATAATCACAGGGTTAATACTCCACCAAATATAGTGTTCAACAAGTCAAATGTGGACAGATCACTGTTCCACAAGAATATACCCAACTGCTATAAAAATAATCAAATCATAAGATGTCAATTTCAGGGCCAGTGCTGTGGCTTAAAAGCCTAACCTTCCACCTGCAGTACTAGCATCCCATATGGGTACAGGTTTGAGTGCTGGTTGCTCTACTTTTGATAAGCTCCCTGCAAATGCCCCTGGAGAAAGCAGCAGAGGACGGCGCAAGCACTTGTGCTTCTGCACCCATGTAGAACACCTTGAAGAAGATCTTGGCTCCTGGCTTCAGCCTGGCCCAGCCCCAGCCATTGCCTCCATTTGGAGAGTGAACCAGCAGATGGACGATCTCTCTCTCTCTCTCTCTCTCTCTCTCTCTCTCTCTCCTTATCTCTGCCTTTCAGATAAATAAAAATAAATCTTAAAAAAGTCATTTTTACTCTAACACATTCAGTGTCTTTCTAAAACCGAAATACATTACTCTCTTTGAAGATCTGTATTTCATGTAAGTATTTGTGTCACAAGACATTATCAGGGACAAACTATTTTTATGCAAATAATGAATATTTATATCATAACTTCATTTTTTAAAAAAAGCTTTACTAATTTTGAAGGAGTTACAGAGGGAGAGACAGAGAGACAGACATCATCCATCTACCAGTTCACTCCTCAGATGGCCACAATGGACAGCACTGGGCCAGGCCTAAGCTAGGAGCTAGGAGCTACATCCAGGTCTTCCATTTTGGTGCCAGGGTGCAAATGCTTGGCCATCTTCCACTATTTGCTCAAGCACATTAGTAAGGAACTGGACCAAAAGTGGAGCTGCCAGGACGTGAACTGTTGCCCATATGGGGTGCTGGTGTTGCAGGCTTTACATCACAAACCCTGATATCATAACTAAATACAACATAATCTTTTTCTCTGGTTAACTCCAACTTGTTCACATATACTTTCCTAAGAAATAAAATATTTTAGAGCTTTCATCTTCTCTAAGTACAGAGTTTAATTTAAATATATTTATTTTATGCATTAGTCTGGAATGAATTCTGAATTTTATGTCTCCTAAGATTACACGAATACACTAAGTGATAAAAAAGTTGCAAATTGAATGTGCATAACAAACACTACTATTAATTTTGGGGTAGTAATCTTTCTTTTTAACTTAATCATACTGCTATATCTTAGAGTAGTGACACACTTTAATTTCTTAAAAATGGAGCTTACAGACCAATGAAGAAACTCCTGCCAGTGGCCTGCAGAGCCTTGTGAGATTTGCTCTGACTACAATCTCTCTGGTCCTCTTCCTCTCCACCCTTCAGCTCCACTAGCCTTGCTGAAGACTTAAAGCTTATCCTTGCCTCTTGGCTTTTGTCTGGGTTGTCCCGTTGCCTGGCAGGTTCTCCCTAAATGTTTATACTGGACCCAGCCCAGCATTCACACCTCAGTTGGCATGTCACCTTGGAAAAGGATTTCCTTGTATTTTCTTCATAGCACATTACTTTTTAAAATTATTTCTTTGATGTAGTGAGTTCACAAGTGGTAATCAAAGTGGATTGCTGGCCCACTTCTGGCATGTAGTCTTCAAGAGAACAGACACTTGTTTCTGCCTCTCTTGGTCTCTATGTTCCCTGTCACCAGGGCCATATAACATTTCCCTCTTTCCCTCTGTCTTCTGTCCCTATGTCTGTCTCTCCCTCTCTCTCTCTCTCAATTAAAATTGTAAAAACCACCATTGGGCAGGCTAAAAAGGACACGAAACATACTTTTCCCATTGTGTAAGTTTTGCTCCTGGGTCATAGGCCACAATTTCTTAAACCCAGGTATAGGTTTCCTGTTCAATTGCAGATTGCTGATCCAGATTCCTAGAACCAGTCTTCCTATAGAGATAGGGCCCATAAGTCTTCATTTTCTCAAGTATGTCAAGCAATTGTTAGCCATTGGCAAATTTGAGAAGCATGGGATTGAAATAAAGTGAATAATTTTAGGAAATAATCTAGGAAAGAACATAATCACAGTGAAATTCCACTCAACAATATCTTTTTTAGGACAGTTTTAAACAATATTTAAATTTTTGAGATTTTATCACATTAATTGATCTAGGTTCTATATATAAATAAGTAGTAGCACTTTACTTTTTAAATATGTCAGAAACTGAACTGGAATTTGTAGATTGTATTCTACTTATTATAAAATGAATTGCAAAAATTAAACTTAAATTCAAATGAAAAAATACAACATTCATTCTACATACATTGCAGACATTGGAGTAGATCAAAGTGTTCACTACAAAGCCAAACTCCTATTCAGTAGAAATCTGACATGGAATTGAGTCACTGAGAGAGAAAGCGGGCTTTAACAGGACTTTCTTCACAAGGCCCTTCGATTCTATTTCCATCAATCAGTGCCATATCATTTCAATGAAACATAAAGTACTGTTTTCACTTTCAGCATAGCAATCCTTCAGCACAGACCTGTAAAACATCTGTTGCTGTAAATTCTGAAAAATGCAAAGATTAAAAATAGATGACTGTTCTTTTTACTTAGATGTTAGGATAAAATGTAGAAATAAAAATAAGTAAAAAGAACAGTGATCTATTTTTAATCTTTGCATTTTTCAGAATTTACAGCAAATCTTAGACCATGATGTTCCATTTTATCTGATTTCAAACATGTCTACTTCAAAGCTTTGAGATTACTAATTTATCATTTATTTTCATCTGTTATTAACAGTGTTTGTACCTATACTATTTCTAATGCTTATTCTAAACATTAACAATCCTCCATGCATAAAGCAGTGCAAATTTATTTTTAAGTCTTTCTCTCTCTACTTCCTGCTCTCCTCACATTGCGGATGAAGGTGTCAAGGCTGAGAAAGGAAGAGAAAGTCAGCTTAGATCACACCCATGTCAGTGGTGCAGCTGATAGCCTCATTATTTGGAGCAAGTCTGAAAAATGCCAATTGCAGAAGAAGAAGAAAAAAAAAAACAGAGAGAAACAAAGGAAATGAACAGAGGTAAAGGAAGAAAGTGGATAAGCATAATGAGTGAAACAGGTAGGGAACAATTATTTTGTTTTTTTACTGCATGGTGTGATTTCATAAGATGCTGAAAGAATAGAGAACACTTTTTTTCCCCTGGCTTACACTCCGCTATTTAGTGTTTTCTTTAATTCCTCTGTGAAAAGGAAATACGATGAGGCTGCATGCTACGAAAGACATATTCATTTTTTGTTAAATTTTGAGCATTTTGAAAAGATGGCCACCAAAAAGGGGGCGGGGATCATCCTTAGCCAAATGTATTTACTAAACATCAATCCAGTGGAAATAACTTGTGCATGAAAAAGTTACCAATTAAAGGTCAGATGGAACATAATCAAACAGGGACAAACATTCAATTTGATTATAAATTTGATGCTGATTACTTCAATATTCTCTGTTTAATGTAACATTTTCTCAGAACACATACAACTTCATAGTAGACTGTAAATCATGAATTCATGGAGTGCTAATAGGGCAGACAACATGTAGAAAGAAAATTAAACTACAGACTCATAACACACACATGAATACTATCTCCCCAGAAAATTTTTAAGTGTTTATCATCCTGTTAACATATGAACACACAGAAACATATTTCTATAGTAATGTCGATTCATTTAACAGCTATTATATAGTATTGGATGACAATTATCTAAAACCGTGAGGTACTTATTAGAAAATATTAGCACTCTCTAGATTGACAAAAATTTGAAAGTCTGTCAATAACATACAGTGAAAAGTCCCCTGGTTTCTTCACATTAAAATTCATAAACTGAGTCTGCTTCCTTAATCTATGTAATTAACCTCTTTCAGGTTAACATGACACCCTGCCAAGCTGGACACAACAAGGAAACAGAAAAACTGGAAAGACATTATAAACAACATAGACTGAGAAAATCTCATATATGTATGATCAAAATTTCTAAAGAAGATAATACAATTACAGAAAGATAAATCTGAAGATATAATTACAAAGAATATTCTGAAATGGATAAAGAGTACATCTTCTGTTTAAAAGTATAACAAATATTACACAGAATAAATAAAAATAAATTCACACCTAATCAAGTTATGGCAAAATTTCAGAACCAAAGACAAAAAATTAGTCTTTAAAATGCAATAGAGAAAACATAAATTAGAAACAAAGTAATGATAGACAGTCAACATTTCAAAATAAACAGAATTGAAGCCAGAAACTGTTTGGAGCCAGTGCTGTGCCTTATCAGGTAAAAGTGCTCGCTGTGACACAAGCATCCCATCAGGGAATTGGTTCACGTCCTGGATGCTCCACTTCTTATCCAGCTCCCTGCTTATGGTCCGGGAAAAGCAGCAAAAGATGGCCCAAGTGTTCCCACTCATATTGGAGAAACAGATGATGCTCTTGGCTCCTGACTTCCGCCTGGCCTAGCCCTGGCTGTAGTGGCCATTGGAGGATGGAACTAGCAAATGGGAAGTTTCTCTCTCCCTGTCCCTCTCTCTCTTTTTTTTTTTCTCTCTCTCTACTCCCTCTCTCATCTTCTCTATCTCTCCCTCTCTCCCTGTAACACTGACTTTCAAATAAATCTGTCTCTCCCTTTTTCTCTGTAATTCTGATTTTAAAATAAATAATATTTAAAAAGGATGAAATGCTTTCGAAAGGTTTAGGGAAAATATGTCAGCACAGAATTGCATATGTGGCATATGAGAATGAAAAAATAAACTTCCAGATGATCAAAACTGAGTTTACCCCCAACAGATCACAACTAAAAGAAATTTTAATATATATCTGCCCAATAAAGAAAAATAATTCAGATGGAAGGTCAGAAATGCAGGAAGATACAAATGAATAAAGAAAACACGAAAAATAAATCTATATAAACATTGGCTATATAAAATAATAATAATGCCTAAATGGGAGCTTAAATATAGAATTAAAATACTATTCAACAAGATGGCAGGCCAGTTAGTATCCAAAGGCTTGATGTTTTAGAGATTTAAAGATTTAAGGTTTTAAATTATTCTGGAGAAGGATAAAGAGTTTTAAGTTTTGACTTAAGAAAGCAAGCTAAAATTTTAACCTAATCATCGTAGTAAGAAAAATAGAATTTACAAATTCTGAACTAACAGAAGAATTATAATCCCATTAAAAAATAAAACATGTTCAAGAGAGGGGACAGTGCTGTAGCATAGTAGGTTAAGCCTCTGATTGCTGCACTGGCTTCCCAAATGGGCACCGGTTCAAGACCCAGCTGCTCCAGTTCCCAGCCAGCTCCCTGTTAATGGCCTGGGAAAGCAATGTCCTGCACCCACATGGGAGACCCGGCAGAAGCTGCTGGCTCCTGGTTCCTGGCTGCTGGCTTTGGATTGGCCCAGCTCTAGCTGCGATGGCCATTTGGGAGTGAATCTGCGGATAGAAAACCTCTCTGTCTCTCCTAGCTCTCTATAACTCTGCCTCTCAAATAAATAAATAAATCTTAAAAAAAAAAAAAAAAAGCAAGCGAAAGTAAGTGAAGTAATTAATAAAAAGACAACCCAGGGAAAATATAACAAAAAGGAATTAAAACATAGTGAAATGAAAATAAATTCTAATAGATTAATGATCATAAGAAATCTAAATGGGTAAATTAATCATAAAATAATCAGATTGAATTGAACAGAAAAGCAATCAGACACTATTTTTTTGGGAGAGACAATATTAAACATTGAAAAAAAGATAATCAGGCAAACACTAACTAAAGTAAACTTCCCTAAAAAATAATTATTAAAGTCTTTTAGGAAGTATTGTTGCAGACAAGAGATATGCTTCAAGACTCCCAACAGATGCCTGAAACTGTAGATAGTACTTGCCCTATGTATACTGTTTGGTAACATACACACGCATCTATGATAAACATGAATTTAGAAATTAGTCAGAGATTAACAGCAATAACTACTAGTAGAACAATTAAACCAATATGATGTGAACAATGTGATCACATGTAAGCCACATGTAAACAATGTGAATGTGTTTTCTCTGTCTCCCTCTTCATCTTACTGTATTATGCTTGACCTTCTGGTAATTAATTTTCTGTTTAATATTTTCAAACCTCAGTTGACCATGAGTGAGCCCACTGGTCGCAGGGGGAGAAATCAAGGCATTTTATAACTCTTAAGAGTTTATGTTAAAATTGCAAATTCTGTTGAAAGACACAATGATTACTAAAAAGGAACAAACTGCTATCTGGAAGAAGTCACTTATCCATTGTATACAAAATAGTGGGGCCAGTGCTGTGGTGTAGTAGGTTAAGCCTCTGCCTGCAGCACTGGCATTCCACTGGGGCACCAGTTTGTGTCCCAGTTACTCCTCTTCCAATCCAGCTGTTACGGCCCAAGTGCTTAGGCCCCTGCATTCATGTGGGAGACCAGAAGAAGCTCCCGGCTCCTGGCTTCTCATTGGCCCAGCAGTGGCCATTGTGGCCATCTGGAGAGTGAACCAGAAAATGGAAGACCTTTCTCTCTGTTTCTCCCTCTCTGTCTGTAACTCTACATCTCAAATAAATAAATAAAATCTTTAAAAAACAAAACAGTAATGCCCAAACTACACAAGGGTACTTCAGATTGCTTGTGGAAGAACAGAATTAAAAGATGTTTACTTGGGTGCCAAATGTTTTCAAATCATTGCATAGTTCTTTCATAATTTACCTTTTCCATGAACTTTTAATAATCCTGTCATATAAAGAAATTTTGTTAAAAAAATTAATTAATGGGCTGGCTCTGTGGCTTAGCTGGTAAAGCAAATGCCTGCAGTGCCGGCATCCTATATGGGCTTCAGTTCTAGTCCCAGCTGTTCCACTTCTGATCCAGCTCTCTGCTATGACCTGGGAAAGCAGTAGAAGACAGCCCAAGTCCTTGGGCCCTTGCACCAACGTGGGAGACCTTGAAGAAGCTGCTGGCTCCTGGCTTCGAATCGGCCCAGCTCCAGCCTTTGCAGCCAACTGGGGAGTGAATCAGGGGATGGAGGACCTCTCTCTCTCTCTCCCTGCCTCTCCTTCTCGTTCTGTGCAAAATAAAAGCACAATGGTATCTAATTTTGCACTCTCTATATTGACAAAAATTTGAAAATCTGTCAATAACATGTGTTGAAAAGGCTCTGGAGCAGCAGAATTTTTTTTTTTTTGAAAACTGCTAGTAGAAAGCACTTGGTCTTCAGAAAACAAATCAATACTTGCTGAATTTTAAAACGTACATAATAGTGTGACCCAGTAGATATAACCCAGGAGTGTACCAGGATATGTAACTTTCCAAGCTGATGAATAACATTGTAGGAAAACAACTACTAATATTATTAAAATCAACAGTGAAATGACTTGATTCTGACTTCAGTTATTCAGAGACCCTTCAAGTGGATGGATTATGGGAGAACAATGATTTTTCATTGTTAAAGATTTTTTCTTCATTCATCCACCACTTGCCTTGCCCTCAAAAGCCTACTTTCTATGGAGAAAAAAATGTATAACAATACAATTACAGAATTGTGTAAGCAAAAGATTGAAATGATTTGGAGAACATAAGAAGAGGGTGTGATTTAGATTTGGTCGATTCTTTGAGAAGGCAATCTGATGAAATGATGATAGAGCTGCAAACTGAAGGACAAACAGACCACAGTTAGAATAAAAGTGAGATGAGCATAATGGAAAACACACACACACACACACACACACACACACACACACATACACACACAAATATTTGGTGTCAGGAAAGAAGCTGGCAGGTGCAGAAACACAGTGTGATTCCCAACCGTGCAAGTGAGGGATGAGCTTAGGGTCTGGGACCATGAAGATCCTCAGCAGCAAGATAAGAATTCTGGAATTAATTCTAGAGAGAATGTGAAATAAACGCTTTCCCACGGAGGGGAAATGTCATCTGTGCAGCAGATTCCTAGTTGGGTAAAAATCAAGAATGCACCTTGTGCACATTAAGTATTAGGGAACTCCACGTGAATGTGTGAAATAGGGCTAGATCTACATATCTGAATTTAAAATACAGTTCTAACCTGGGGCTCTATATTTGAAAGCTCTCAGCACATGAATGATACTAAAAGATTAATGAATGTGCATGATCTTTCAAAGGGAGAATGCTGTGTGAAAAGAAAAATGAGGCCCAAAGGCTTAATAATTTAATATTTTGAAGAGATGTAGACAGTAGAACTATCCAAGAAGTCTGAGAAAAAGCAGCTAAAGGAGGAACAGGAAAACAGAATATGTGTTTTAATTACCAACTAACCATAACACAAATGGAAATGCACAGCTAAACCTTGTTAATCCATTGCCAATCTTCTAGATTTCAAGCAATAACTTCAAGCAAGGATTCAAATATTATATTTTCCTAAACACTTTGTCTAAAATTTGTCTTTTATTTGATACAAATATAATTCTATGCTAAATTAAAACTTAACTGCATAATAAGACAATTTGGAAAAATGTGCTTTCATATTGTGGGAGTTACTGATTTTTCTTCCCATAACCATTTTCTCCTTTTTAAATAATAACATTTCCAGAATTCATTCGAGCACATGGACTACCAGAATAGAGTACATTTTCTTAGTTTCCTTGGTACTGAGTGTAACCATCTGGCTAAGATCGTACATGGACATGGGAGAAACGTGTGAAATTCCCAGAATGTTTCTTCAGATGGATGGGAATTGTGCTTCACTTCAGTCTTCGCCCTGGGAAGAGAGTGGAAGATCATCTCATCTGATACCTCATTATGGAAACATAATTTTGAATTGGACAGCAACAAAACTGAAGAAATATTCCTCTTCCATTTAAATTACCAAAAAGCCTGACCTATCCAATCTTAAACTAAGGATAAAAAAAATTCTATTTAACTTCCTGCAGTTCTCTCTTTCTTCAGTACATTAGCTTAACATGGTGAACGCCTTTACAGTCTAGCCACTGAAATGTTCTTCCTACTTCTATTAACTAGAGAATTGCTGCATCTCAAAAAAGCTCCTCCAGCTCAAGACCACCTGGAAAAACCTCTAAAACAAGTTCATCCTCCCTCCAGCACATAAAAAGGATTCCTAATTTATTCACATTCCCATATAATTTTACATAACTGTATGCATTACCCACATTTTATCGTGGTTAGTAGTCTAGCCTACCTTTCTAAAATTATTTCACTTCAAGGATGGAGACATTATTGACTTACCATGGGATTTGCGGTACCAAGCGCCACACATAGTATTAAATTAATGCACTGAATGAACAAATGAAAAGGCTGGCCCTCCCATATAAAATCTTCTTTCTCAAACATGTTCTAACTTCTTTCTAGGAAGAGGAGTTGCTTATCCAATTGTCAAGCATACAGAAAACTAATTGAGCAACATTCAGTGAGGTATCAGTTTACCATTCCTCACAGGTAACAATTGCCTTCAGACCTCCTCTTCTATCAAAGCATTAGGATCTCCTCTTCCAGTTTACATCTGGATAGGGCTTCTTGCTTCAGGGAAAATCTGTCTTTTTTTCTGTGATCCAATTCTTAGAATCTGAGACTGGTTCCAACAGTAGACTTCTTATCTCCCCCATAATCTCAGTTACCTCACTCCCTGTCTCCATAGCCATGTGTGAACATGTGAGCTCCAATACTCAGATCAGATTCAATATCCTTTCATGAGAAAGCCCCGACTTCACATGATGCCTAAACCACATTCTAAAATGCAGTCTTTGTCACAGATTTTCTTTGTTACACTAAGCAATTTCCAAAGGGCTGATAAAATTGCCATGTTGTTCATGTATGATTTTCATTCTTTGCATAACACATTGCCTCAATTAAGAAGGGAGACTAATGATAATAGCATTAGGGTACTCAAATTTTACGCCTAAATTTTAATAATACTTCTTTATATATCTGTTCATACCCAAAGTGGTGCTCTAATATTTTTGTAGAGTATGGTTCTCACAAAAAAGACTACATGAAGAATCTGTTCTCTGTATTCATTATCACATTAACATGAAAATTGATAAGTTTTGTAGTAATTGTCATGAATTTGCTGTGTCCCTGAGAATCTAATGTATTAATAAATTCTTTAAAAATGTTTCAAAATATTTATTTATTTATTTAAAAGTCAGAGCTACAGAGAGACAGAGAGTGAGACACACACACACACACAGAGAGAGAGAGAGAGAGATCTTTCATCTGTTGGTTCACTCCCCATATGGTCACAACATACACAGCTAAGCCAGGCCAAAGCCAGGAACCACATGGGTGCAGGATCCCAAACGCTTGGACCATGTTCTGCTGAATTGTCTAAGCCATTAGCAGGGAGCTAGATCAGAAATGGAGCAGCTGGGACTCACAGTGGAATGCTGGAGTAACAGGTGGCGACTTTACCCTGCTATGTCATAACACTAGTACTTAATTCCTTTAAATTTTCTAAAATTTATTTAATCAGAAGATAGAAGAAAGTAGAAAGAGTTGGTTTTGAGTTACAGCTAAGAAAATAACTTAAATTTCTAATATTAAATTTATGCTTATTTTAAAGATTTATTTATTTGAAAGGCAGAGTTAGAAACAGGCAAAAACAGAAAGAGAGAGTTAGAGAAAGAGAGAGAGAAAATCAGGATATTCAAGCTTCTGAAGGTATCTTATTTCTCCAATAGCACTCCATGTTGCTGAGTCTTAGTTCATTTTCTGATGTCATACACAGAATACCATTGACTAGATAATTTATAAAGAAAAGAAATTTATTTCTCACAATTCTGGAGAATGGGAAATCCCACATCAAAGTACCAGTTTCTGCTGAGGGCCAGCTCTTGCTGCATCGCAACATATGGAGGGGATCACAGGATGAAAGCACAAGCAGGAGAGAGACGGGCAACCAAGAGACCACTGAGGGCAGAATTCACTTTTATAACAACCCACTCTCACAATAACAAACCAACTCCTGCGATAAACTGAATCTGTTAATCCTTTTCTGGTAGAGGCTTATGTCTTTTACATAAACTTGTTTGTAACTGACATGATTAAAGTTGTGGTAGACGGCTTCCCAAGGTCAAAAGAAGAAAAAGGGAGAAACTTGTTTTGGGAATGAAATGTGCTGTTATCTGCTTGCCTATGAATGCTTCAATGTAGTCCCTATCTGTTTATGTGTAGCCATTTCAGGTTTTGCTTGTTAGTTCAGATCAATGATGTTAACCCTTGCCAGACAGCAGAAAATTCAGTATATGTGTGGACAAAATAGCATCAGTAACTATCTGCATACTCAGTATTGTATCAATCCTGTGGCTGCCATGTAACAGAAATCCAGCGAAATATATGCATATCCATATAAGGGGAAATAAAGAAGCTAAAACCATATATTTTTTAAAAAACCTTTATTTGTATTGGGCTCAGGGTTTTGGATAAGAAATTCCACCTGGGGTCTATAATGGCATAATAAAAGACTACGTCCTGTTAAAAGACCTTGGTGTCTTGTCTCGGTACACATGTCTTGCTACACTCCCATAAAGACAGAGCCCTGAATTTAGTGTTAAGCTGTTCACAGGGATCTTAGAGCTATTTCACTGGAATATCAGATTTTATAAAGAAAAGAATAATTTTTGAACAAAAATCTATTCTGTGGAAGACTAACAGAGCAGGTTACAAAGGTAGAAAATTGTACATTCCCACCAAATGAAATCCTTTTAGAAACAGTTTGCTCTCCAGTCAGTTGTAATTGAAAGGTTGAATAGATAAAAATATAAATACATAAATAAGAAGCTAATCTGGAAAGGAACTACTTTACTTGCTGAACTCATGGTTGGTTTGACATCTCAATGTCGCTGAATTCTCATTTTAAGTGAAACATTTGCACTATTGGTACATCTTTGTAAATCAGCTGAATACATTAGGAGTTAAGGCTGCAATCCTTAGCAAGTGAAGAAGAAATATTAAGCTAACATTATGCTTACATAAAGAACTTGTTACCACTTTGCCAAAGGTACCTCTTACAAAAAGGTACCCTTTAAGTGTAATGCGCCCACAATAGTTTTCTTCATGCATTAACTTGTTTGTCCAAAAAGTAAATCATTCGCCATTATTAAAATTATTTTAATGCCAAATTTTAAGTATTGGATCTATGTACATTTTCAAAAAACTTACATTTGTATTCATGTTTGAAGGTTTAATATAAAACAATTTTAACTGTAAAATCAATTTTTATAATTTAAAACATGATGAAAAAATTATGTTAGGTAATATGATAATAGGGAGAAAATAGAATCCAGACCAGATCAATAATGCTGCCAATCATTATACCTAAAA
This sequence comes from Oryctolagus cuniculus, assembly GCF_051225735.1. Classification (NCBI taxonomy): domain Eukaryota; kingdom Metazoa; phylum Chordata; class Mammalia; order Lagomorpha; family Leporidae; genus Oryctolagus; species Oryctolagus cuniculus. The sequence goes on along the minus strand of NC_142871.1, from coordinate 97,776,251 downwards.
AAGAACACACCAAAATAGTTTGAATTCCTAGAGTAATATCCATCAAATAGCAAAAATAATCAAACAGCCAAATAAATGTCTGTAATAATTTTAACATACAGCATTAAATCTTTCCTTTGTCAACCTATTATTGGTAGGCAATTTGAGATTTATAAGAATTGTCAAAGAAAAACTGTGCCAAACATAGTTAAACCAGCAAGGAAGATATTCATGAGTACCTTAGGAGGGAAGAGAGACTGAACTCAACTCCAGTGAAAGAAAAGGTGGGAGGGAGAGGACCTGCATTGCAGTGCAAGGGTTAAGCCACCTCTTAGGATGCACAGAGTGCCAGTGGGATCCCGTTTACTCCACTTCTGATCCAGTTTCCTATACTTGGGAAGGAAGTAAATTATAGGCCACATGCTTGGACCTCTGCTACCCACCTGGGAGACCCAGATAGAGTTCTTGGCTCTGGGCTTCAGCCAAGACCAGGCCATTGTGGCCGTTTGGGGAATGAACCAAGAAGATAGAAGATTCTCTCTCTCTCTCTCTCTCTCTCTCTCTCTCCTCTCTCTCCTCCTCTCTCCCCCTCTCTCTTTCTCCCTGTCTCTCTCTCTCTCTCTTTCTGTCTGTTTGTATCCCTCTGTCACTCTGCCTTTCCATAGTCATGGTTCCCTTTTCAAATAAATAAAATAATTTTTTAAAGGTGGGAGGTTTTTTCTGGGGTGAACTGGTGGAAAAGTTCTAGAGACAGTGGACAAGGGGAAGTTGGTCAGTGTTATTGGGACACTTTTGTTTGGTGAATGCTGCTTATTGAAGTTAAGCTTTGCGGGGGTGGGGCTCCAATCAAAAAGGAAACAAAGTTGCTAAGCCTTCACTCAACAAGGCAGCTAAGCCTTTGCTCCAGTTTGCCGCACTTCTGCATCCCAGTGACTCAGTGTTTCCAACAATCCAAGATGGCTCCGGGGTGGGGGGGAGGTACCTAGCCTGACAGGAGACTTCCATATTCGTGGACAATATGTGTCCTCGGCTGTGATAGGCCCTTGAGGGTGTGCCTGGCTCGTGTCCTGCCTTACCTTTCAGCTGGTTGGCTTGGTTCTCTTGTGCCCTGGACAGCCCCCTTTCTGTGTCTATAAAGGCTCTTCCCCTCCCAATAAAGTCGAGAACACGGCTGTGCCCTGGGCATTGACTGATCTCCCAGCTCTGGTGTGGTTCCTTTGCCACCGACACTCATCATCCTGCTCGGCCCCTGAGCTCCCCAGGCTGGCCCTGAGGAGCAGCAAAGCTTCTGTTCCATTTCAGGGACAGGGTGATAGAGCCCTATCAATAATGATGATGGTGGTGATGATTAGATTTCAAAGGAATGGCTTCCAGGTACTTAGGAAAAATAGCATTGGGATATAAAACTAGCAAGAGGCCTCTTAAAAGATTTATATTTCAAAGAGAGAGAGAAAGAATTGACAATTATAATTGCAACAAATGCCCAAAGAAAAGTCAGACCTAAAGTCAACAGAAAAAATCTTTGCGAAGTTTAGTCAAGCTTAGGGAAACATTAACTCTGTCTTGGTCAGAATCCATGGCTGGGAAAAGTTACAGTGATAGAATATATGATTTTGTAAATGAAGGAAAAGTCTGTAGTTCTTGCCAGGGGGAAACTGGGAAAACTGCAGTTTCACTTTTGCACTTCTGAAGTCAAATACTTTTTTTCTATTTAAAAATAAATGATAAATATAGGAATTCAAAAATTCAATTGCTGAGTATGATGCTCTTACCATTTTAGTGCACTGTCTTCTTTGGGTATATGAGAGGTTTCTAAATGGCATATTTACATATCTCTAAACACAGCCACAGATAGGGGAGATGGTGCTGCCTCAACCTCTACTGAAGTTGAGCCAAGTTCCAACTTTGCTGCTTTTTGCTAATTCAGGTTTAGGCAACCTTTGGTTCACATCTTTTAAAGTAGGCTCAGAGCTGTAATTTCAACCAAGCTTGAGACATGAGCACCCTTGCTACTCCCAGTAACTCTTTATGATAGTATCTCCAGTTCTCTGAAGGATGGGGTAGAGAGTAAGGATGTTGCTGTTTTTTTTATTTTTAAAGTTCAATGTCAGTGTTTGAAGTTGATGGTGAGTTTTGTATGCTGTCCAGCTTGTCCTTGGCTTTCTGTCCTTCAGAGTGCTCTCTCCATCTTGCTACCCTATCCACAACCTGCTGAGGACCTGTTTCTCTGACCCCTAATAGGTGAAGGCAGTGTTGTGATGAAGAGTGTTTAAAGATTTATTTGTTAATTTGTTTGACAGGCAGAGTGACTAAGAGAGGGAGTAAAACACACACACACACACACACACACACACACGCACACACACAGGTCTTCCAATCCTAGTTCACTCCTCAAATGGCCACAGCAGCCAGGTATGGGCTAAGCTGAAGCCAGGCGCTAGGAACCCCATCCTGTTCTCCCATCTGGGTGGCAGAGGCTCAAGTACTTGGGCCATCACCCAGTGTCTTCCCAGACACATTAGTAGGGAGCTGGATCAGAAGCAGAGTAGCCAGGATTTGAACTGGAACTCTGATACGGGATGCCTAAATCACAAGCAGAGGCTTAACAAACTTTGCCATAGCACTGCACACAAATATAAACTAATGTTGTCACTTAAAAATTGAAACATGGTGTTGCAAACTTCAAATGATGTTTACAGATGATGAAGATATATTTTAGAGAAGAGTCACATCCATGCGGGTTTTTTATAATGAATACAGTCATTGCTAAAAAACGCTTCCTTGAAATAATTTCAGTTTACTTTAATCATTTAATCCTCAGTTTCTGCATTTTTTATTTTTTACTTATTGGCCACTGGATTCCCTCACTCTCTTTGTAAATGTCTCTGATCAAAGTGTTTGGCAGACTATTATTCAATAATCAATACAAATGTCAACATGTTAATTACTTAAGGGAGTGGTTTAATTAACATTGATTTGTTGTGGATGAAGAAATTTTTTTCTTGACATAATAAGTTTTCCAAATTATTCATTTAAGAAAACTAAATAGGAGCTTAAAACTTGAATGAATCTAAAGTAATTTCAAAAAAAAAAAAATCAAGAAACAGCAGTAAGCTCTTTATTTTATATGGTCTCATTTAAAACTCAACAGAGAAATGTACTTTTAAATAGGCAAGTTTTTCCTTTCCAGACTTTATACGTCTCCCCAACAGAATTTTTAACATATAGTTTTTGCTTTAGTAATCTATTCTGTTATTAAATTGAATAGCTTTAGTCATATGGATTATAATACTTGTATAAGCCATTAAATGTTTGACATGATAAATGCTTATAGCCACACACCAGATGGTTTTTACAAATGGATACAGGAAATACATCTTGGTTTCATAAATCATTCTTTGATAATATTAATAAAAACACCTATCTTCCATTCTTCTAATGAAATATATGCAATTTATCTCCAAATGTTATAGGAAAACCATCATCTTTGCCTTTTCATTTCACACAATGAAATGACAGCCAATTCTGTTGAGAAAGGAAAAGCATATTCAAAATGTAATATATATGCAGGCAATGGTACCCTTGCAAATATCTTTTCATTTGTATTATTTTATTGTTTTAGCCTCTAACAAATATTTTATAGTAAATAACTTCATTATCTGTGCAAATCATACACTTTGGTTATTGAAATAAATATTTCAAGTAATAATTAAAATATTTTAGGGGCATAAATGTTGGATTTTAAAAATCATAATCTGGCCAGCGCCGTGGCTCAATAGGCTAATCCTCTGCCTTGCGGTACCAGCACACCGGATTCTAGTCCCAGTCGGGTCTCCGGATTCTGTCCTGGTTGCCCCTCTTCCAGGCCAGCTCTCTGCTGTGGCCAGAGAGTACAGTGGAGAATGGCCCAAGTGCTTGGGCCCTGCACCCCATGGGAGACCAGGAGAAGCACCTGGCTCCTGCCATCGGATCAGCACGGTGCGCCGGCCACAGCGGCCATTGGAGGGTGAACCAACAGCAAAGGAAGACCTTTCTCTCTGTCTCTCTCTCCCACTGTCCACTCTGCCTGTCAAAAAATAAAAATAAAAAATAAAAATCATAATCTTTTACATACTAAATATTTTTGACTTAAGTAGGATTTGGGGGCTGCCATAGTGGTGCATTAGGCTAAGCCTCTGCCTATAATGCCAGCATTCCTCATGACAAGAGCCTCGGGTGATTTTGACACAATAAATAAGAGTGTCAATTGTTAAATCAACAACAAGAGTCACTGTGCACTTACTCCCCATGTAGGATCTCTGTCCTTAATGTGTTGTTCAATGTGAATTAAGGCTATAACTAGTACTCAAAGAGTACTTTACACTTTGTGTTTCTGTGTGAGTGCAAACTGTTGAAATCTTTACTTAATATATACTAAATTGATCTCTCTATATAAAGATAATTGAAAATGAATCTTGATGTGAATGGAACGGAAGAGGGAGTAGGAGATGGGAGAGTTGTGAGTGGGAGGGAGGTTATGCGGGGAAAAAGCCACTGTAATCCAAAAACTGTACTTTGGAAATTCATACTTATTAAATAAAAGTTAAAAAAATTCAAAAAAAATGGAAAAAAAATCTGCCATGTGTCAATGAAATAATCTTGCAATCTTAAAAACTAAACTTGTTACTGGAACGAAAGTATCAGTAGAAGACATAAATCTAACCATCAAATGAAATCTGCTATTCTGAATGTAAAACCCTCACTGAATCAACTAAAGAATGCTTTTTAAATGTTAACAGAGTAACATAAAATATCTTGAGTTAATAAAGATAATTTGCAGCTATTAAAATAAAATAGTTGTATTAGAAAAGAATCGTGGTTAACAGCGAACATATATAACTTTAAATTTAAATAAACAAATTTGAATACGATGTTTCACAATATACTTATTTTATATCTGTCATTATTATATTTGGAACTTGTATGATCTTTCTTTCAAAATACACACAAACTCTAAAAGGTCACAGATTCTTTTCATAATGTTTAGCTTTACTTAGTTTATATTCATAATATATTTCACTTTATATTTATATTTTTGTACAACAGATTTCTACTTTATATTCTATATCCTACTTATCATCTATTTTTGTGGCAGATAGAATGTTGCAAATATGGGAATCTCCTTAACATACAGACTTTCAGTACTGTTGAATCTTTCAGAAGCATTAAGAAAAATTAAAAGGACAAAGAGAAGTAGCAAAATTTAGCTAGACTCATCCATATTACTGGAAACTATTGCTCCTGGCATGGCAATTTAAACTAATATTTGTAACTGCCAGAAATAATGGACCTTTAGATTTATGACAAGGAACTGAGAGTTATGCCCTTTTTTATTTTTAAAACTGGAAGATTTACTCTTGATGAGGCTGAGCTGATGTGGCTCATTCATTCCAGAAATATGGGCGTGAAGGAATGTCAGCGCAAAGCCAAAAAATGCGCTTGTGTCCAGGTGGAAGTGGAACAATAAAAAGGAAGCTACTAACTGGGCAATTTGTTTTAAAATGCTTTGTGCAAAAATACATAAAACCTGTAGCTTTTCAGTAACAAATTAGAAAACTTTTTTGTTCAATTTTTTAAAATTTATAAAGTAAAAAGATTGCATGTATTTCATATATACATATTTAGGAGTGCAGTGATACTTCCCACCCCTACTCTCCTTCCTCCTTCCTTTCTTATTTTTTGTTTTTATTTTTACAATAATTTTTAAAAATAATTTACAAATTTTTACATAATTTCAGGTTTTTTCTGACAGGCAAAGTTAGATAGTGAGAGAGAGAGAGACAGAGAGAGAGAGAGAAAGGTATTCCTTCCATTGGTTCACCCCCCAAATGGCTGCTGTGGCCTGCGCACCGCGCTGATCCGATGGCAGGATCCAGGTGCTTCCTCCTGGTCTCCCATGCCGGTGCAGGGCCCAAGCATTTGGGCCATCCCCCACTGCCTTCCTGGGCCACAGCAGAGAGCTGGACTGGAAGAAGAGCAACTGGGACAGAATCAGGTGCCCCAACCAGGACTAGAACCCGGGGTACGGGCGCCGCAGGTGGAGGATTAGTCTAGTGAGCTGTGGCACCAGCCAATTTCAGTTTATTTTATAATCATAAGCTTTACCCTCTACTAAGTAAAGAATTCAACAAATAGTTAAGAAAAAATAACACTGTTTCTCAACTGTAGAGACAACGGCAGTAATCAATAATCACATTTCAAAATATCTATTTTGCTCATATACAGTACATATTTTAGAAAACTTAAGTTAGAGTTATATATTTACAACCTCATATTCTTCATCTTTATTTTCCATACAGAAAGTAAACCTTAGTGCAAAGTGTTTTTTAATATCTAGGGAATTCTCACTTCCTCAGTGAAGATAATTTACATTAAAATAGTGTGCAGAAAAAAAAAACTCTCTGCTCTCTTAAAAAAAGATATTACTTATTTACTTGAGAGGTAGAATTATAGTGAGAGGGAGGGACAGAGAGAAAGGTCGTCTATCTGCTGGCTCACTCCCCAAATGGCCACAACAGCCAGCGGTGGGCCGATTTGAAGCCAGGAGCCTCCTCAGGTCCCCCATGGAGTTGCCGAAACAGGAGCACCTGGGCCATCTTCCACTGCTTTCCCAGGCCATCCAGAGGAATGGATCAGAACAGAAGCAGCTGGGACTCGAATTGGAGTCCAAATGGGATTCTGGCACCACAGGTAGAGGCTTAGAATACTAAGCCACAGTGTCGGCCCAACAAATGGTTTATTCTAAAGCTGGGGCATCAAATATTTCTGATGAGGCTTTCTGATCTCATAGTTCCTGGATGAAAGTTCTCAGAAAACAAAAGAAAAAATACTGTCATGTCAAAGGGATCAAGACAGCCAGAAAGAATTCTCAGTCACAAAACTGGAGTAAACAAAGTATACATAGTACGGTACCATAATATATCTAAAAATAAAAAAAAAAATTAACAAGGGTCCATACTGATGTAAATAAATAAATTAATTAATAAATGATGGAGAAAGAAAAAAAATCTTCTTTATACAGGAATTCAAAATAGTATAAGCAGATATTAACTCCCCTAGGAATGGAACTTAATTTTTAAGTATGAGTGTGCTTAATGTTTCATTTTCAAAAAATAGAGCATAGGGACCTGAGTCTCCTGTGACTTGTTCTGTGTAGAAAGGAGCTGCCAGCCCAAAGTAATGGGTTACAGCCTCCCTCCCAGCCACACCTAAGCAATGACCCACTCATTCAGACTAGGACTCTTGCCTTAAAAGGGTCCATGCTAAAGGTTACATCCCAGAGCACTCTCTGAGTTTTGGTTATTTCTCTTGCAAATGCATCGAAGTCCAACTCTTCCTCTGCCTGTTTATTTCCTTTAGGTTTTTTGCTCCAGAGAGGACTCTACACTAAATCTTCAACATGAAAATCACCATCTCAAAGTCAGCTTCTCAACACCTCAGATATCACGTGTTGTGAAATAGAGGGGGCAGGTAAAAGGGCAGGGGAAGATATAAGTTTAAATAATAAAGTGTGAGATAATGGAGTATGCTGCTCATCACAGGGCAGCAGGTCTGATAGAGCTCCTCAGGGCCAGCCTGGGGAGCTCAGGGGACAAGCAGGATGATGAGTGTAGGCGGCAAAGGAACCACACCAGAGCTGGGAGATCAGTCAACGCCCAGGGCGCAGCCGTGTTCTCGACTTTATTGGGAGGGGAAGAGCCTTTATAGACACAGAAAGGGGGCTGTCCAGGGCACAAGGGAACCAAGCCAACCAGCTGAAAGGTAAGGCAGGACATGAGCCGGGCACGCCCTCAAGGGCCTATCACAGCCGAGGACACATATTGTCCACGAATATGGAAGTCTCCTATCAGGCTAGGTACCTCCCCCCGGGGCCATCTTGGATTGCTGGAAACGCTGAGTCACTGAGATGCGGAAGTGCGGCAAACTCGAGTAAAGGCTTAGCTGCCTTGTTGAGCGAAGGCATAGCAACTTTGTTTCCTTTTTGATTGGAGCCCCCAACAAGAGTATATGTAATCATACAATGGGGACAAATGCTTGGAAAAGCAAATAAGGATATGTTGATTTAACTGGTCCAGAAGATAGGGTACAGGGGAAAGTGCAATAGGAGATGGAATCGGGTGGCAGAACAGAGACAATCTATTGGAAGATCTCAGGCAGGAGCTGATCCTGCCAATGAGGGATCCTTTGCTCTCACAGCACACAAAATCTGCACCCATACACTTTGAGTTCAAAGTGGAGAGAAGCTCTCGCACTCACTGTGCTTGAATCACAGAAATGGCCTCTTCTTGTCATATTTAAAGGGTCACTTTCAGGGCCAGTGTTGTGGCATAGTGGGATAAACCTCTGCCTGTGGTACCGTCCTCACAAATGGACGCCGGCTGGTATCCCGGCTGCTCCTCATCTGATCCAGTGCTCTGTTTATGGACTGGGAAAGCAGTAGAAAATGGTCCAAGTGCTTGGGCCCCTGCACCCATGTAGGAGACCCAGAAGAAGCTCCTGGTTCCTGGCTTCTGGATTGGCTCAGCTCCAGCTGTTGTGTCCATTTGGGGAGTGAACCAGCTGATAGAAGAACTTTCTCTCTGTCTCTCCCTCTCTCTGTCTGTAACTCTACCTGTCAAATAAATAAATAAAATCCATAGAAAAATTAAAAATGGTCACTTTTGTCCAATCCAAGCTGTCACATGACCTTAATTCCAGTTTAATAGAATATACACTACAGACTAATTTAATCAAATCTAGTGGTGTCTAATGGAATCTAGACTAAGCCAAAAAATACTGAAATTATTTATACTATGGGAAAGAAAGGTAAAATGCAGACGTTGCCATGGACTATATTAAAATATAATTATTTGTTGCATCAGTTGAGCTCATGTCTACAATACAAAATGAGTATGATATACAGCAGACTGGAGCTGATTTTGTGGCTTAGCAGTTGAGGTTGCTCCCTGAGACACTGGTGTCCCATATGAGCACCTGTTCAAGTCCAATCCAGCTCCCTACTAATGTGCCTAGAAAAGCAGCAGAAGATGGCCCAAGTGTTTGGGCCCCTGCACCCACAAGGAAGACACGGAAGAGGCTACCAACTCCTGACTTGGGCTTAGCTCGGCTCCAGCTGTTGCAGCTGTTTAGGGAGTAGGCCAGAAGATGGAAGAGCTCTCTGTCTCTGTCTCTAACTCTGCCTTTCAAGAACAGAAAAGAAAAAGGAAGGGAAGGGAAGGGAAGGGAAGGGAAGGGAAGGGAAGGGAAGGGAAGGGAAGGGAAGGGAAGGGAAGGGGAGGGGAGGGGAGGGTAATCTTTAAAGCATTTTTAAAATATAAAACAGACTAAATCCTACTAGCCCCATGTTCCCTTAAAGGAGGAGGTAGGCTGAGATTTCTTGTGGGCAGTTCTGGGGCACCAGAAGGTAATGAGAGTCTCTAGAAACTGACAAATTAGAAAAGAGAAGCCAGGAGCTACAAGTATAATTTGAGTCAATGGCGGTAAACACAGAGAAGAATGAATCTTGTGATTAGAGAAACAATTTTTTCCTTCCTTTTTTTTTTAAAAGTTAATTTTAAGATTTCAAACTTTTTAATACTTTGCCATATTCACTTCTATAGTAGATAAAACATATATACACATATATACTATTTTTTCTTGAACGCAAGAATATCAATATCAGAAAATGCGGGATCCATGATCATGACAATGATCATAAAGTGAGGAAGGAAGTTTATATTGTCATGTACATGGTGTAATTCAGTAAAGCAGTGTTTATAGCTATATGCTAAATAATGTGATATCCACACAATTTCTATAGTCTCTCTCTATATATATTGACTTCCATAAATAAGAAAACACATGATATTTATCCTTCTGAGTATGCTCTCTTTCACTTAGCATAACAATCTCCAGTTCCATCCATTTTTTTAGAATTTTTTAATTATTTTTTTTATTTATTTGAAAGACAGAGTTACAGAGAGAAGTAGAGCCAGAGAGAGAGAGAGGTCTTCTAGCCACTGGTTCACTCCTCAAATGACCGCAAATGTCAGAGCTGAGCTGATCTGAAGGCAGGAGCTAGGAGCTTCTTCCAGGTCTTCCATGTTGGTGCAGGGGCCCAAGCACTTGGGCCATCTTCTACTGCTTTCCCAGGCCATACAGAGAGCTGGAATAGAAGAGAAGCAGCCGGGACTCAAACCGGTGCCCATATGGGATGCTGGTGCTGCAGGCTGGGGCTTTAAGCCACTGCACCACAGTGCCGGCCCCAGTTCCACTCATTTATTTGCAGATGTCAGGATTTAATTCTTTTCTTTGGCTGAATAATATTCTGTCATGTCTATATACTAAGTTTTCTTTATCCAGTTATGAGTTGATGGAAATATAGGTTGAGAAACAACTGGCTTATGATGCAAATCCCAGAACTTCAATGGCTTATGGCGTGCTATTCTGTTGTAGTCTAGCCTCAACTGAACAGTAAATTCAACCATTACTTTTCTCATGAGTGGATATTTTCACCCACAGTAAAAAATCATAAAAAGAAAGAAAACTATGTATACTGTTTCAGACTCTCTCTAAATTCTGTTTTTGGATAGAAACATTGTATTGCATTTAATTATTGAATATTTAAATAAAGATTCTAAACTATCATCCTGTTACAATAAATTTAATTCCCATTGATTTCTGTACAAAGTAGCTTAACCTGTAAGTAAAACTAATGAAGTTTCCCAAAGACTCAAGTTAAAAATTGACTCATAGATCATAAAAAATAACCTAGAAAGAAATATAGAAGTCCTAGAATATTCAAGGCATCAAGGTGTGCAAGAAACAGACATGGTTTTGTCTTTTCTAAAGATTTTCATTTGAAATGCATTTTCCAGCATAGCATCAAGAAATTCTTTTGTGTGTGGGAAGCATGGGAAGGGTGGTAGAAATGTGGGGAACTTTCCCAAAATAGATTAAAGGAATTTTATTGGTCTACATTTTACTTTCTCTTCCCCTTTGTTTTATTAATCATTTTGTGCATTTAATGCACTCAGTTTAGGATCGTTCAAGAGTTTTGAAAGTTTTTCCATTTCTGCCTCCTGGAGATACCTAACAATTTATTTTAAGACTTGTCTTTGTCAGTACAGACTCATTATCAACATGAAGGCCTTGGCAATAATAAACGTAGCTGGAAAATTGGTTAGCTGTACATATATAAATAAAAGTTAATTTATATATTTCTATAGCCACTGTATTTTATTTATTCATTTTCATTTTTCTCCCAAAGAAATTAGAGCAATATGAATTGAAATGCATATAAAACACTAGAAGTGAAAGAATAACTATGATTTTGTACCAGAACTTTCAAGATGTTTTATGTTTAACTGTTCTGTTTTCATAATCAACCCTGTTAATTTTCCTTAAATGTTTTGCAAGTATGGATAACTCATACAAACAACATTTCTTTTCAAGTATGCCAAATGTTTTTAGAATAATAAATGATTTATGTGAGACAGTCATTTACAACCATGCAAAAACAATTCCTAGAATATGTATCATGTGGTAACCACCTAGTTATGGCATTTCCGTTTTTCTGGCATCTAATTCATTTTCCTTGCAACACTTCATCATTTTACATTTTATCACATACACAGTTCTTGTATGATAAAAGTATGTTTACAAAATTAAGAAAATGTTAAACCACTTATCACATCTAATTTTCCTGAGTTAATTCAGAACTAAAAATGGCAGAACTTGGCTCCATCTCAAAATGCTCAGAATTATCTCTCCAAATTTTTGACTAGTTATTCTAAAACTGGATTTAATTTTACAATCAACATTATGATTCCTCAATTCTTTACTACTCCATTTGGAAATATACCAGAATGTGAAATAATTGTGTTAGATAATTTCATATCTAAAATTGCATTTTAGAAGGATAAGAGGAAGATGTAAGAATGATGAGATTGAAGAACATGATTTAGTGGCTTTTTATTTTTTGAAGGACTTCTCCAAAGCTGCTGAACGAAGTGCAGCTTTCACTGGAGAAGTTCTGCATTGTCTCGGCCACCAGGCATTATCAAAATCCCTTTTCCATTCAAATACTTGACAACCAAAATACTGTCTTGGGAAGAAAAAAAAGATAGCTTCTTGATTCTGAGAATGCTCTTGAGAACACAAATTATGTTAAATGAAAGTTTAATTTTTCCAAATACAAATAGTTGTTGCAAGGACATCTACATTTTGACAGTAGAAATGAGATAAGCCATAGGAATAAATGTGTAGTAGTGGGGCTTCAAGTTTCAGTCAACAGGATACTGGAGGCCTTCCCCAGAAAGGCAGTGATGTGGTAGAAAGAGCACAGTTTTACACTCGTTTGACTTGAATCCTGGTTCTGCCACTTTGTAGCCTTGAGCAAGTTCAGCATTTTTCTAAGCCTTGGTTTTCTTATTCATTAAAAAGACACAAAAATAACTACCTTATGTGGTCATTTTTAATATTACATGAACAATAAAAGTCAAGTAGGAAGCAGTGTTCAATGCAAGCCTGCTTGGAAAACTGTTTTTCCTATCGTTAGAATGGAGTCCTCCAGCCAAACGTTGCTGCGGCTGAAAAGTCGAACATAAGTACCTCAAAGTGGCCTATATATACCTGTAAAATTACATTTCAATAGAACTAAAAGAAGATAAGGTTTATTGAGTATTTAACAAATAGAAATTGTTTCCATGAGTATATTACTGGTAATTCATTTCATCCGGAGAAGTACTCGTAAAATAGCTACTATTTTAATCACGTTATTTCCTAAGAATAGGGAAGTTAAAATTTGCTTGACTGATCTCACATTACTAATGAGGTGGAAACTGAATTCAAAGCCAGAAAATTTAGTCATTTTCTCAAAGAGTACTATTTAATTTAGTGAGAAATGGAACTCAGTTCATAATTATGACAACTTAATTTTTAAGTTCTTTTAGACTTAACATATATCCCACTAGATATATAGTGTCAAATTCTGTATTGTGAAATCATTGGAGTTTTATTTATTCATACAGTTAAGCATGAGGAAACATAATTCAGGATCACTTAAAATATTTTTTGTTCAAGTTGTTTTTTTTTATTTATTCAGCTTCATAATTATGTAAAATATTTATGTAGTTCCTAAATCAAACAGTTATATTTTCCAAAAGCTAGTTTTATCATTTTCCTTTTCTGTCACATGCCTAGTAAGCAGAATTTTTGAAATCTTACTTACCTTTTTTGTTTTCTTTTTATTTTTAATGCAAACACATACCTATATGTTCTAAGCTAAGCAACAGCAAACTGCACATGTTGTCTTCTGCCTCGTGTTTATCTCTTTTGGATGGATATATTAGCATTTATCTAAATACCCTCCAATTATAGACACCTGGATTATTTCTAATTTTTGATATTGTAAATGGTTCTGCCTTTAATGGCCTTGCACCAACAAAATACACATTTTAGTGACATTTTTGGGGTAGATTCCAAGAAATAGGAGTTCTAAGTTAAGAGAAAAATTGGAAAAATATATAATCTTTCTAGATAGTTCCAAATTTTCCATTAAAGTGATTGTGTCATTTTCAATCTTATAAAAAATTGTACAATGGTGTTTTCCTACAGTTTATTCAACAAAGTATGTTATGACAATTTATATGTTTGATTTGCTTATAGTGATAAATGGCATTCTGATGCAGTTTTCCCACTTTTTGTGAGTGTATCATTTCCAAATAATTTCAAGATAGAAGTGAATTTCTATTTTTATGAAATAACTATTTTTTCACTTTCCATTTTTCTGTATTTTTCCATTGTTTTTCCTACTTTTAGAAGCAAAAATATTCTTAAAAGCTTTTCATAATGTAACATTGTTACTTGTTTGACATACTTCTATTGCATGCTTAGTTTGTGTTAAAACTATACAAGGTACTGGAAAACTTGCTCATTGTTCACATTGTACTCGTTACTTGATGTTTTCAATTCAAGTCCCTTCACCAGAAAATAGGAAGGAATATAGAATCATTTACTGATTATTATTAAAATTTCATGTCTAGATAAGAAAAGCAACTTCAGTAAATTATTTTGGCAATTATAAATTAAATAAGCAATACAAACTGAGAATCTAGGCTTGCTAAAAGGACCTGAGAAATAGCTATGAGCCACTCATACTGTCCTGTGACCTGTGAAGCAACTTAACAGCCAATCCTGAGCTGCTCAGCCAACTAAGGCACTGAGAAGCAGGCAGATGTATATTAGTGAACTTTTCATTGCTACAGTGAAAGAGTAGAGGCAGTCTAACTTTACAAAGGAAGGCAGTTTGTTTAGCTTACATTGTGGAGGTTCACAGTCTATGAGCAGGTGGGTGCCCTTTGTCTGGTCTCTGGTAATGGCATTCATATTGGTTAAACATAAAAACATGGTGTCACAAAGCATCATATGGCAAGAGGCATGGAATATCTGTATCTGACTCTATTAAGCAGCCTAGATTCAAAGTCATGACTTGATCTAATCTAATCGCTTCCTAAAGGCCCAGCCTTTAAACAACATGACTGGATTAACTTTAACTCTCTTAATGTCATTAACAAAAGATCTGGGGGACTAAACTTCTAAGTTTGGGGATACAAATATTCAAATCATACCAGGACACGAGAAACACTAGAAAACAGTATAAAAGTATGCCCTAAGGAAATATAACTCCCTAAAAATAGACTACATAGAAAAGGCAATCAAGGAATTCCATGAAAAGAATTTAAGAATGATTTCAATGAAATATAACGAGCTACATGATAATATGAATAGAGACAGAAAATTTAACAAGATTAGGAATATAATTCATGAACTGAATGAGAATTTCAATGAAGAGATAGAGTCATAAAAAACAAAAACAAAATCTTGGGGCTGAATAACTCAATAAATAAAATGAAAAATACAGTTTGAAGCTTCAACAATTTACCAGATAAAGCAGAAAAATTTCTAGGCTTGAAATTTGATCTTTTGAAATAACTCAAATAAACATAAAAAGTAGAGGAAAAAACAATGGTGAAAAGTCTTTGATACTTAATGGACACCATTAAGTGAACAAATACTCTCATTAAGGGGTGTTTCAGAAGCACAAGATAAAGGAAAGTTCAGAAAATAAATTCAATGAATACATAAAAACTTTCCATGTCTCTTCTCAGACACAAAGGAATAAAACTAGAAATCAACAAGAACAATGAAACAGTTGCAAATACATGGAAAGTACACATCATGCTTCTGGTTAGTGGGTCATTGAAGAAATTAAAAAAAACTTTCTTGAAGTAAGTGAAAATGAAAACATAGTGTATCAAAATCTGTGGGATAGGGGGCGGAGCCAAGATGGCGGAATAGTGAGGGCGCGCACCGATAGTCCGGGAAAATTTAGTTTAATAAAAGGGGAGTTACGGTAGCCTCAGAAAAAAGAACCAGGAAAATATTGCAGACAAAACTCTTCTGGATCCAGTGGGCGTGAATCGGAGGACCTACTGGGAGAACAAGGTCGCCCACCGCGCGCGAAAGCCGAACCGCAGGACCGAGCCGCGGGACTGAGCCGCGGAAGCCGAGCTGCGGGACTGAGCTGCGCAAGCTGCAGGGTCTGCGCGCAAGTGCTCGAAGGGGAGTGCAACAGCGGGGAGACTTGGGAAGTCCAGGGCTCCGAGTCCACACATCGGCGCTGGAAGGGGAGCAGACCTGCGTGGAGAGCGTGGGAGCCCACAGTTCGGGACATCAGCGGCAGACTCAACACACCAGCGCTGGAACGCGAGGTGAGCCGAACCTCAATAACCCGAGACACCGGCAGGCAAGCGGAGAGAGGAGACTAGAGGGAACGACCCCCGGGGCGGGGGGGACTTCACCAAGCTAACTGGAAGAGAGAGAGAGGGAAAAAAAAAAAAGGTGACTGGTATGGACACGGGTTTCTCTCTCTCCGCTCACCTCTCAAGGGCGAGCAAGACAAAGAGCAGGCGCCATCTTGGACATACGTCATAAGCAGAGCGACCTCAGGTCTGCACCGGCCCTGAGCCTAGCAGTAAAACCTGATCTCTGGGTGGGGCGAATTAACAGGAGATTAGGACTTAGTAAATTTATGGTGCTACTGAACTGAGACTGTGAAAAAAGAGACGGTGGGGGAGAGAACTCACGGAATTCACGTGAGCACTCTCCAGAGACGCTACAATTCCGTAACTTTGGCAACCCAGTGGGAGACTGAAGGAGAATTTGAGCCCACTCTAAGGGCCGAACAGATTCCCTGTGTGGTCCTTGGGAAAGAGCTTCTGATCTCTGGCTCCTGTGGGTATATCATTTGCCTGCTAACTACCTCCAACTTTGTTCAGCTGTGCAGAATAACTTCCCTGTTGAATCAAAAAAAGAGAGAGAGAGAGAGAGAGAGAGAGGTTTACCACGCCTAACCTGGGAGTGTCACCTTTGGCACACCAAACAGAGCTCTCAGGCCACACCCATCTCAAGCCCTAAGGCTCCATCAAAAACAGATAGTCCACTTAATCTAGAGTCATAGTATAACAAGAAAAAGCACCACAGTGAAGAAACCAAATATCTCCAATATGACAAATAACAAACGCAAAAACCAAGGTAATAAAAACAAGGAAGTCACCATGAAGCCCTCAAATGAAAAAGACACCCCAATTCAAGATTATGAGGATGATGACATAGAAGAAATGCAAGAAGCAGATCTCAAACAATTGATAAGAACATTAAGAAGTTCTCAAAAACAAATTCTTGAACTACAGAAATCCTTAATGGACAAGATAGAAAATCTCTCTCGTGAAAATGAAATATTAAGGAGGAATCAAAATGAAACGAAACAACTAGTACAACAGGAAACTGGGATAGTGACTGAAGTGAAGAATTCAATAGATCAAATGAAAAACACAATAGAGAGCCTTACAAACAGAATGGGAGAAGCAGAAGAGAGAATATCGGACTTAGAAGACAGAGAACAGGAAAGGATACAGTCAGACCAAAGAAAAGAAGAGGAAATTAGGAATCTAAAACATATTGTCGGGAATCTTCAGGATACTATTAAAAAACCCAACATTCGGGTTCTAGGAGTTCCTGAAGGCATGGAGAGGGAGAAAGGATTAGAAGGCCTTTTTAGTGAGATATTAGCAGAAAATTTCCCAGGTTTGGAGAAGGACAGAGAAATCCTAGTACAGGAAGCTCACAGAACCCCTAATAAACACGACCAAAAGAGACCCTCACCACGGCACGTTGTAATTAAACTCTCCACAGTGAAACATAAAGAAAAGATCCTAAAATGTGCAAGAGAGAAACGTCAGATTACTCTCAGAGGATCTCCAATCAGACTCACAGCTGACTTCTCATCAGAAACTCTACAAGCTAGGAGGGAATGGCAAGATATAGCCCAGGTACTAAGAGAGAACAACTGCCAGCCCAGAATATTATATCCTGCAAAGCTATCATTTGTGAATGAAGGTGAAATAAAGACTTTTCATAACAAACAGAAATTGAAAGAATTTGTTGCCACTCGTCCAGCCCTGCAAAAGATGCTTAAAGATGTGTTACACACAGAAACAAAGAAACACGGTCATCAATATGAAAGAAGGTAAAGGAAGGAAATGAAGGAAGGAAAGCTCACAGCAAAAGATCACAGGGAATTCAAAGCATATATTAGAACTTATCTTTGGCAAATGGCAGGGCAAAGTTACCACTTATCATTAGTCACATTGAACGTGAATGGCCTGAACTGTCCAGTTAAAAGACACCGTTTGGCTGATTGGGTTAAAAAACAAAACCCATCTATTTGCTGCTTACAAGAAACACATCTTTCCAACAAAGATCCATACAGACTGAAAGTGAAAGGCTGGAAAAAGATATACCATGCCAACAGAAATGAAAAAAGAGCAGGCGTAGCCATCTTAATATCAGACACCATAAACTTTACCACAAAAACCATTAAGAGAGACAAAGAGGGACACTACATAATGATTAAGGGATCAATTCAACAGGAAGATATAACAATTATCAATGTATATGCACCTAACTACAGGGCACCGGTTTATCTAAAAGATTTGTTAACGGACTTAAAGGGAGACTTAGACCCCAATACAATAGTACTGGGGGACTTCAATACTCCACTCTCAAAAATAGACAGATCAATAGGACAGAAGATCAACAAGGATACAGTAGATTTAAACGACACTATAGCCCAAATGAATCTAACAGATATATACAGAACTTTCAATCCTACAGCTAAAGATTATACATTCTTCTCAGCAGTACATGGAACCTTCTCTAGGATTGACCACATACTAGGCCATAAAGCAAGTCTCAGCAAATTCAAAAGAATTAGAATCATACCATGCAGCTTCTCAGACCATAAAGGAATGAAGTTGGAAATGAACAACTCAGGAATCCCTAGAGCATACGCAAACACATGGAGATTGAACAACATGCTCCTGAATGAACAATGGGTCATAGAAGAAATCAAAAGAGAAATCAAAAACTTTCTGGAAGTAAATGAGGATAACAGCACAACATACCAAAACTTATGGGACGCAGCAAAAGCAGTGTTAAGAGGAAAGTTTATATCAATAGGTGCCTACATCAAGAAATTGGAAAGGCACCAAATAGATGAGCTTTCTATTCACCTCAAGGATCTAGAAAACCTACAGCAAACCAGACCCAAATCTAGTAGGAGAAGAGAAATAATTAAAATCAGAGAAGAAATCAACAGGATTGAATCAAGAAAAACATTACAAAAAATCAGCCAAACGAGGAGCTAGTTTTTTGAAAAAATAAACAAAATTGACACCCCATTGGCCCAACTAACTAAAAAAAGAAGAGAAAAGACCCAAATCAATAAAATCAGAGATGAAAAAGGAAACATAACAACAGACACCACAGAAATAAAAAGAATCATCAGAAATTACTACAAGGACTTGTATGCCAGCAAACAGGGAAACCTATCAGAAATGGATAGATTCCTGGACACATGCAACCTACCTAAATTGAACCAGGAAGACATCAAAAACCTAAACAGACCCATAACTGAGACAGAAATTGAAACAGTAATAAAGGCCCTCCCAATAAAGAAAAGCCCAGGACCAGATGGATTCACTGCTGAATTCTACCAGACATTTAAAGAAGAACTAACTCGAATTCTTCTCAAACTATTCAGAACAATTGAAGAAGAGGGAATCCTCCCAAATTCTTTCTATGAAGCCAGCATCACCTTAATTCCTAAGCCGGGAAAAGATGCAGCACTGAAAGAGAATTACAGACCAATATCCCTGATGAACATAGATGCAAAAATCCTCAATAAAATTCTCGCCAATAGAATGCAACAACACATCAGAAAGATCATCCACCCAGACCAAGTGGGATTTATCCCTGGTATGCAGGGATGGTTTAATGTGCGCAAGACAATCAATGTGATACACCACATTAACAGACTGCAGAAGAAAAACCATATGATTCTCTCTATAGATGCCGAGAAAGCATTTGATAAAATACAACACCCGTTCATGATGAAAACTCTAAGCAAACTGGGTTTGGAAGGAACATTCCTCAATACAATCAAAGCAATCTATGAAAAACCCACAGCCAACATCCTATTGAATGGGGAAAAGTTGGAAGCATTTCCACTGAGATCTGGGACCAGACAGGGATGTCCACTCCCACCACTGCTATTCAATATAGTTCTGGAGGTTCTAGCCAGAGCTATTAGGCAAGAAAAAGAAATTAAAGGGATACAAATTGGGAAGGAAGAACTCAAACTATCCCTCTTTGCAGATGACATGATTCTGTATTTAGGGGACCCAAAGAACTCTACCAAGAGACTATTGGAACTCATAGAAGAGTTTGGCAAAGTAGCAGGGTATAAAATCAATGCACAAAAATCAACAGCCTTTGTATACACAGACAATGCCATGGCTGAGGAAGAACTTCTAAGATCAATCCCATTCACAATAGCTACAAAAACAATCAAATACCTTGGAATAAACTTAACCAAAGACGTTAAAGATCTCTACGATGAAAATTACAAAACCTTAAAGAAAGAAATAGAAGAGGATACCAAGAAATGGAAAAATCTTCCATGCTCATGGATTGGAAGAATCAATATCATCAAAATGTCCATTCTCCCAAAAGCAATTTACAGATTCAATGCAATACCAATCAAGATACCGAAGACCTTCTTCTCAGATCTGGAAAAATTGGTGCTGAAATTTATATGGAGGCACAAGAGACCTCGAATAGCTAAAGCAATCTTGTACAACAAAAACAAAGCTGGAGGCATCACAATACCAGATTTCAGGACATACTACAGGGCAGTTGTAATCAAAACAGCATGGTACTGGTACAGAAACAGATGGATAGACCAATGGAACAGAATTGAAACACCAGAAATCAACCCAAACATCTACAGCCAACTTATATTTGATGAAGGATCTAAAACTAATTCCTGGAGCAAGGACAGTCTATTCAATAAATGGTGCTGGGAAAATTGGATTTCCACGTGCAGAATCATGAAGCAAGACCCCTACCTTACACCTTACACAAAAATCCACTCCACATGGATTAAAGACCTAAATCTACGACCTGACACCATCAAGTTACTAGAGAACATTGGAGAAACCCTTCAAGATATTGGCACAGGCAAAGAATTTCTGGAAAAGACCCGGGAGGCACAGGCAGTCAAAGCCAAAATCAACTATTGGGATTGCATCAAATTGAGAAGTTTCTGTACTGCAAAAGAAACAGTGAGGAGAGTGAAAAGACAACCGACAGAATGGGAAAAAAATATTTGCAAACTATGCAACAGACAAAGGGTTAATAACCAGAATCTACAAAGAGATCAAGAAACTCCACAAAAACAAAACCAACAACCCACTTAAGAGATGGGCCAAGGACCTCAATAGACATTTTTCAAAAGAGGAAATCCAAATTGCCAACAGGCACATGAAAAAATGTTCAAGGTCATTAGCAATCAGGGAAATGCAAATCAAAACCACAATGAGGTTTCACCTCACCCCGGTTAGAATGGCTCACATGCAGAAATCTACCAACAACAGATGCTGGCGAGGATGTGGGGAAAAAGGGACACTAATCCACTGTTGGTGGGAATGCAAACTGGTCAAGCCACTATGGAAGTCAGTCTGGAGATTCCTCAGAAACCTGAAGATAACCCTACCGTCCGACCCAGCCATCCCACTCCTTGGAATTTACCCAAAGGAATTTAAATTGGCAAACAAAAAAGAGGTCTGCACCCTAATGTTTATTGCAGCTCAATTCACAATAGCTAAGACCTGGAACCAACCTAAATGCCCATCAACGGTAGACTGGATAAAGAAATTATGGGATATGTACTCTTTAGAATACTATACCGCAGTAAGAAACAACGAAATCCAGTCATTTGCAACAACATGGAGGAATCTGGAACACATCATGCTGAGTGAAATAAGCCAGTCCCAAAGGGACAAATACCATATGTTCTCCCTGATCGGTGACGACTGACTGAACACCAAGAGGGAAACCTGTTGGAGTGAGGTGGACACTATGGGAAATGGTGGCTTGATCAGCATAGCCCTGACTGTTAATGAACAACTAAATACATTATCCCTCTTAGTAGTTTTTTTTATATGTTCTACTTAATATGACTGGTTTAGATCTGTAATTGATGCACAGTTATTCTTAAGTGTTGAAAATTAACTGAAATGTGATCCCTGTTGAACATGGTGGTGGGAATGGGAGAGGGAAGAGATGTATAATTTGGGACATGCTCAGGCTGACTTGCCCCAAGTGGTGGAGTTGGAAGCATACCAGGGGATTCCAATTCAATCCCATCGAGGTGGCATGTACCAATGCCATCTCACTGTTCCAGGTGATCAGTTTCAGTTCACAGTTGGTCATGGTGAAGGGACTGGGAGTCAAAGGGAGCACATAGACAAGTCTAGTACCTGCTAACGCTAACTGATGGAGTAAATAAAGGGGAGAGTGATCCAACATGGGAAGTGAGATACTCAGCAGACTCATAGAATGGCAGATGTCCTAAATAGCACTCTGGCCTCAGAATCAGCCCTAAAGGCATTCGGAGCTGGCTGAAAAGCTCATGAGAGTATTTCAGGCATGGAAAGCCAAGACACTCTGGCAAAAGATCTCTGCGAGTGAGATCCCAGTGGAAAGAACAGGCCATCAAAGAAGGAGGTACCTTTCTCTGAAGGGAGGAGAGAACCTCCACTTTGACTATGACCGTGTCTAAACAAGATAAGAATCGGAGAACTCAGAGGGCTTCCATAGCCTTGGAAACTCATGACTGGAGCATAGGGAGATTACTGATGCCATAGACAGGAGTGTCAATTGGTAAAGTCAACAACAGGAGTCACTGTGCACTTACTCCTCATGTAGGATCTCTATCCTTAATGTGCTGTACATTGAGATTTAATGCTATAATGAGTACTCAAACAATATATTTCACTTTGTGTTTCTATGGGGGTGCAAACTGTTGAAATCCTTACTTAATGCATACTAAACTGATCCTCTGAAAAAAAAAAAAAAAAAAAAAAAGAAGAAATTATCAATTCCCAACTTGACTCTCACTGGGATTAAACATGACAATAGGTCTGATCTGATTTCATCATCATTTAAAAAAAATCATCTATTATTTTTCACTTTATGTTTCTGTGTGGGAGCAAACTGTTGAAATCCATACTTAATGTATACTAAGCTGATCTTCTGTATATTAAGATAATCGAAAATGAATCTTGATGTGAATGGAAGGGGAGAGGGAGTGGGAAAGGGGAGGGTTGTGGGTGGGAGGGACGGTATGGGGGGAAAGCCATTGTAATCCATAAGTCGTACTTTGGAAATTTATATGCATTAAATAAAAGTTAAAAAAAAAAATAGCTACAAAAACAATCAAATACCTTGGAATAAACTTAACCAAGGACGTTAAAGATCTCTACGATGAAAATTACAAAACCTTAAAGAAAGAAATAGAAGAGGATACCAAGAAATGGAAAAATCTTCCATGCTCATGGATTGGAAGAATCAATATCATCAAAATGTCCATTCTCCCAAAAGCAATTTATAGATTCAATGCAATACCAATCAAGATACCGAAGACCTTCTTCTCAGATCTGGAAAAATTGGTGCTGAAATTTATATGGAGGCACAAGAGACCTCGAATAGCTAAAGCAATCTTGTACAACAAAAACTAGCCGGAGGCATCACAATACCAGATTTCAGGACATACTACAGGGCAGTTGTAATCAAAACAGCATGGTACTGGTACAGAAACAGAAGGATAGACCAATGGAACAGAATTGAAATACCAGAAATCAACCCAAACATCTACAGCCAACTTATATTTGATGAAGGATCTAAAACTAATTCCTGGAGCAAGGACAGTCTATTCAATAAATGGTGCTGGGAAAATTGGATTTCCACGTGCAGAATCATGAAGCAAGACCCCTACCTTACACCTTACACAAAAATCCACTCCACATGGATTAAAGACCTAAATCTACGACCTGACACCATCAAGTTACTAGAGAACATTGGAGAAACCCTTCAAGATATTGGCACAGGCAAAGAGTTTCTGGAAAAGACCCGGGAGGCACAGGCAGTCAAAGCCAAAATTAACTATTGGGATTGCATCAAATTGAGAAGTTTCTGTACTGCAAAAGAAACAGTCAGGAGAGTGAAGAGACAACCGTCAGAATGGGAAAAAATATTTGCAAACTATGCAACAGATAAAGGGTTAATAACCAGAATCTACAAAGAGATCAAGAAACTCCACAAAAACAAAACCAACAACCCAATTAAGAGATGGGCCAAGGACCTCAATAGACATTTTTCAAAAGAGGAAATCCAAATGGCCAACAGGCACATGAAAAAATGTTCAAGGTCATTAGCAATCAGAGAAATGCAAATCAAAACCACAATGAGGTTCCACCTCACCCCGGTTAGAATGGCTCACATTCAGAAATCTACCAACAACAGATGCTGGCGAGGATGTGGGGAAAAAGGGACACTAATCCACTGTTGGTGGGAATGCAAACTGGTCAAGCCACTATGGAAATCAGTCTGGAGATTCCTCAGAAACCTGAAGATAACCCTACCGTCCGACCCAGCCATCCCACTCCTTGGAATTTATCCAAAGGAATTTAAATTGGCAAACAAAAAAGCGGTCTGCAGCCTAATGTTTATTGCAGCACAATTCACAATAGCTAAGACCTGGAACCAACCTAAATGCCCATCAACGGTAGACTGGATAAAGAAATTATGGGATATGTACTCTTTAGAATACTATACTGCAGTAAGAAACAATGAAATCCAGTCATTTGCAACAAAAAGGAGGAATCTGGAACACATCATGCTGAGTGAAATAAGCCAGTCCCAAAGGGACAAATACCATATGTTCTCCCTGATCGGTGACAACTGACTGAACACCAAAAAGGAAACTTGTTGAAGTGAAAGGGACACTATGGGAAACGGTGACTTGATCAGCATAGCCCTGACTGTTAATGAACAACTTAATACA
The DNA here is from genome assembly GCF_051225735.1 of Oryctolagus cuniculus. Taxonomy (NCBI): domain Eukaryota; kingdom Metazoa; phylum Chordata; class Mammalia; order Lagomorpha; family Leporidae; genus Oryctolagus; species Oryctolagus cuniculus. Next base: position 97,751,725 of record NC_142871.1, on the reverse strand, counting down.
TTATCCCTCTTAGTAGTTTTTTTGTCTGTTCTACTTAATATGACTGATTTAATTCTGTAATTAATACACAGTTATTCTTAAGTGTTGAAATTTAACTGAAATGTGATCCCTGTTAAACATAAGAGTGGGAATAAGAGTGGGAAGAGATGTACAATTTGGGACATGCTCAAGCTGACTTGCCCCAAATGGTAGAGTTAGAAACATACCAGGGGACTCCAATTTAATCCCATCAAGGTGGCATGTACCAATGCCATCTCACTAGTCCAAGTGATCAATTTCAGTTCGCAATTGATCATAATGAAAGGACTAAGAGTCAAAGGGAGCACATAAGCAAGTCTAGTACCTGCTAACACTAACCGATAGAATAAATAAAGGGGAGAGTGATCCAACATGGGAAGTGAGATACTCAGCAGACTCATAGAATGGCAGATGCCCTAAATAGCACTCTGGCCTCAGAATCAGCCCTAAAGGCATTCAGATCTGGCTGAAAAGCCCATGAGAGTATTTCAGGCATGGAAAGCCAAGACACTCTGGCAAAAGATCTCTGTGAGTGAGATCTCAGTGGAAAGAACAGGTCTTCAAAGAAGGAGGTACCTTTCTCTGAAGGGAGGAGAGAACCTCCACTTTGACTATGACCTTGTCTAAACAAGATAAGAGTCGGAGAACTCAAGGGGCTTCCATAGCCTTGGAAACTCATGACTGGAGCATAGGGAGATTACTGATGCCATAGACAGGAGTGTCAATTGGTAAAGTCAACAACAGGAGTCACTGTGCACTTACTCCTCATGTAGGATCTCTGTCCTTAATGTGCTGTGCATTGAGATTTAATGCTATAATGAGTACTCAAATAATATATTTCACTTTGTGTTTCTATGGGGGTGCAAACTGTTGAAATCTTTACTTAATGCATACTAAACTGATCCTCTGAAAAAAAAAAAAAAGAAAAAAGAAAAGAAAAGAAAAGAAAAGAAACTATCAACTCCCAACTTGACTCTCACTGGGATTAAACATGACAATAGGTCTGATCTGATTTCATCATCATTAAAAAAAATCATCTATTATTTTTCACTTTATGTTTCTGTGTGGGAGCAAACTGTTGAAATCCTTACTTAATGTATACTAAGCTGATCTTCTGTATATTAAGATAATCGAAAATGAATCTTGATGTGAATGGAAGGGGAGAGGGAGTGGGAAAGGGGAGGGTTGTGGGTGGGAGGGACGGTATGGGGGGGAAGCCATAGTAATCCATTATTCGTACTTTGGAAACGTATATTCATTAAATAAAAGTTAAAAAAAAAAATCTGTGGGATACAGAAAAAGTGGTAGTAAGAGGGATGTTTACAGCATTAAGTGCTTACATTAGAAAAAGAGAAAGAGCTCAAATAAATGATCTAATCATGCATCTCAAGTATCTAAAACAAAAAGAACAAATCAACTCAAAATTAGCCAGATGCAAGAAATAATAAGGATCAGAACAGAAATAAATGATATAGAAATTTTAAAAAATACAAAAGATTAACAAAAAATAAAAAGCTGTTTTTTTGAAAAGATAAACAAAATAGACATAGGCAAACTATCAAAGAAAAGAGAGAACACCCAAATAAAAATAGACAAGAAAAAATAGACTTTACAACTGACATCTCTGAAATACAAAGGCTCATAAGAAATGACTATGACAAACTATATGTTAACAAATTGGAAAACCATGAAGAAATGGATATGTTCCTGGCTACATATAACTTACCAAGATTAAATGAAGGAGGTATAGAAAATCTAAAAGTACTCATACAAACATACTCATAATCATAACAAGCAATAGGATTGGAGCATAATTAAAAGTCTTCCACGAAAGAAATAAAAGGACCTGATGGCTTTACAACTGAACCCTGCAAAACATTTAAAGAGGGACTAGCTTCAGTACTTTTCAAACTGTTACAAAATATTGAATATGGTGCTGGAGCTGTGGCCTACTGGGTAAAACTGCGGCCTGCAGTGCCAGCATTCCATATGGGCGCTGGTTCAAGCCCGACTGCTCCACTTCCAATCTGGCTCTCTACTATGGCCTGGGAAAGCAGTAGAAGATGGCCCAAGTCCTTGGGCCCTTGCACCTGTGTGAGAGACCCGAAGGAGGCTCCTGGCTTCTAGTTCCTGGCTTAGGATTAACTTAGCTCCAGCCATTGAGGCCATCTGGGGAGTGAATCAGTGGATGGAAGACCTCTCTCTCTCTCTCTTTCTGCCTCTCCTTCTCTTTCTGTGTAACTCTGACTTTCAAATAAATAAATAAATCTTATAAAATATACTGAATATGATATAACACAGCTAAACTTTTTTACAAGGCCAGCATCATTCTGATACTAAAATTGAACAAGGGCACAATTTGAAAAATGCAGACCTACCTATGCCTTTGATGAACATAGATGTAAAATTTCTCAGCACTGTTGAATATAAGAGTGGGAATAAGAGAGGGAAGAGATGTGCAATTCAGGACATGCTCAAGCTGACTTACCTCAAACGGTAGAGTTAGAAACATACCAGGGGATTCCAATTCAATCCCATCAAGGTGGCATGTACCCATGCCATCTCACTAGTCCCAGTGATCAATTTCTGTTCACAATTGATCATAATGATAGGACTAAGAAACAAAGGGATCACATAAACAAGAATAGTGTCTGCAAATACTAGTTTATAGAATAAAAAAGGGAGGGAACGAGCCAACATGGGAAGTGAGATACACAGCAGACCCATAGAATGGCAAATGTCCTAACAGCACTGTGGCCTCAGAATCAGCCCTTAAGGCATGCGGATCCAGCTGAAAAGCCCATGAGATTATTTCAGGCATGGAAAGCCAAGACACTCTGGAAAAAAAAAAAAAAAACTAAATGAAAGATCTCCACGAGTGAGATCCCAGTGGAAAGAACGGGTCATCAAAGAGGGAGGTACCTTTCTCTGAAGGGAGGAGAGAACTTCCACTTTGACCATGGCCTTATCTAAATATGATCAGAGTCGGTGAACTCAGGGGGCTTCCATAGCCTTGGCAGCTCATGACAAGAGCCTAGGGTGATTACTGAGACCATAAACAAGAGTGTCAATTGGTAAAGTCAACAACAGGAGTCACTGTGCACTTACTCCTCATGTAGGATCTTTGTCCTTAGTGTGCTGTACATTGAGATTTAATGCTATAACTAGTACTCAAACAGTATTTTTCACTTTATGTTTCTGTGTGGGAGCAAACTGTTGAAATCTTTACTTAATGTATGCTAAACTGATCTTCTGTATATAAAGAGAAACGAAAATGAATCTTGATGTGAATGGAAAGGGAGAGGGAGTGGGAAAGGGGAGGGTTGCGGGTGGGAGGGACGTTATGGGGGGGAAGCCATTGTAATCCATAAGCTGTACTTTGGAAATTTATATTCATTAAATAAAAGTTTTAAAAAAATTTCTCACCAAAATACTAGCAAACTGAATGCAACACCACATACAAAAAAATCATACATCTTGATCGAGTGAGCTCTATCCTAGAGAAGCAAGGATGGCTCAACATTCACAAGTCAAAAAAAGTCATTAATCACATCATCAGAATGAAGAAGAAAAACCATGGGATCATCTAAGTAGATGCAGAGAAAGCATTTGTTCAAATTCAACGTTCTTTCCTGATAAAACTCTCCACAAATTAGGTATAGCAGGAACACACCTCAAATTTATAAAAGCTTGATATGACAACCCAATATCCCTTTGAATGGGGAAAAGTTGAAAACATTTCCCCTCAGATCTAGAACAAGACAAGGATGTCTACCTTCATGAATCTTATTCAGTATGATATTGGAAGTATTAGCAAGAGAAATTAGGGAGGAGAAAGAAATAAAAGGCATGAAAATTGGTAAGGAGAAAGTCAAAATAGTCATGTTTGCAGATTACATGATTTTGTACATGGAAAAACCCAAATATTCCACCAAAAAGCCTTTACTGCTGGTAAACTAATTTGCAAAGTTGCAGAATACAAAATCAACATGGAAAAAGCAGTAGCTTTTCTATACACTAATGATGAGCACGGTGAAAGAGAAATCAAAACAGAAATCCAATTCATAATAATCATAAAAAGCAAATATTTAGAAATAAATTTAACCAAAGAAGTGAAACATCTCTACAATGAAAACTGCAAAGCATTGATGAAAGAAATCACCAGTGACACAAAACAATGGAAAGATATTCCTTATTCATGGATTGGAAGAATTAATATAATTAAAATGTCTGTATTGCTTAAGGCCATCCACAGTTTCAATGAAATCCCTATCAAACTTCCCAAATATTGGGAAAGATGTTGACATCCAGATCTACTAAGTTCAAAAGAAACCACATAAAAAATAAAAATAATAAAAATTTAAAAGAATCCAAATAGATTTTGTCAAAAAATAGACCTTTTCAAAGGAATATTATATTCAAACTGTTAAAATAAAAAAAAGCCAAAAGGATAATTCAAAAAACTGCAGGAGAGAAGCACTAAACACAAGTAAGAGAATCCCCATTGCAGTAACAACTGAGAAGAATCCTTACACACCAGAAGAGAGTGAGATATTTAAAATCCTGAAGTAAAAACCTATCAATGAAAAATATGATACTCAAAAGAGCTATCTTCCACAAATGAAAGAGAAATAAAAACTTTTCAAAACAAAAACAAACTTTATCACCACTAGATTGGCCATAAAAGAAATGTGTAAGGGAATAGTACTCAATTACATAGCAAAAATTGTTAGATCTAAAGAGAGAGATACACTTCATTACAATAATAGTTGGTAATTTTAATATCTTACTTTCATCAATGGATGAATTATCTAGACCGAAAAAAATCAATAAGGAAACGTCATGGATAAACCATTCTGTAGACCAAATAGATCTCAAGGACATTTACAGAACATTCATCTGAGACCTGCACCATACTTATCCTCCAATCACACGTGGAACATTCTCCAGAATAAACCATACGTCACACCAGAAAATAAGTCTGCACAAGGTGCAAGTCTTTATGGGCACACAAGCGTAAGCCACCATTTGAAATACCAGCATCACGTAGCAGAGGGCTTCCTTTGAGTCCCAGCCACTATGCTTCTGATCCAGCTTCCTGCTAAATGTGCACCCTGGAGGCAGCAGCTGGCACCTCAAGTACTTGAGTTCCTGCTGTGACTACGGAGATAACAGGTGATGTTCTGGGATTCTGCTACAGCAGAACTAGAACAATTTCAGTAATGTTTCAGGATACAAAATCAACATACAGAAATCACTAGCACTTTTTTTTTTTTTTTTTGACAGGCAGAGTTAGATAGTGAGAGAGAGAGACAGAGAGAAAGGTCTTCCTTCCGTTGGTTCACCCCCCAAATGTCCAATACGGCTGGTGCGCTGCGTCCTGCGTGCTGCGCCAATCCAAGGCCAGGAGCCAGGTGCTTCCTCCTGGTCTCCCATGCGGCTGCAGGGCCCAAGCACTTGGGCCATCCTGCACTGCCTTCCCGGGCCATAGCAGAGAGCTGGACTGGAAGAGGAGCAACCGGGACAGAATCTGGCACCCCAACCGGGACTAGAACCCGGTATGCTGGTGCCACAGGCAGAGGATTAGCCTAGTGAGCCACGGTGCTGGCTAATCACTAGCATTTTTATATGTCAATAATAAACTAGAATAGGAAAGAAATTCCATTGAGAATCACTGCCAAAAAAATGAAAGAATACATTTAACCAAGTAAATGGACAATTTCTACAATGAAACTATCACCACCTGAGGAAGATACAGAAAAGTGGGAGGGTTATAAGAATTATTACTATAAGTAATAATAAGAGTACTTTAACAAGTTTGGGAAAATGGAAAAATTATCTTGGTGCAAAAAAAAAAAAACCATTAAAATCATGTATGGTTTCCATGAGTTTTTAGAAGTACTCTCATATTATTATTCTCAGTGTTATGCTGTATTTCTTCCACTTGAAGAGGTGAACAGTCATGTCCCCATTATTCAGCAGTGGCATAGAGGCTCCCATTCAAAATGATCATGTGGCTTTTCCAGTTAGCACACAAGGTCAGGCATTATGGATATGAATTTTCCTTATTCAGTCATCTCCTGTTTAAGTGGATTGCTAAAACCTATCTTAATTTTTAAATCACAGAGGGATTGGAAGATGGCAGAATACGGAGGGGGCTTACTGCTCAAGATTAGGAGAAAATAGTTCTAAAAAAGTGGAGGGAGTGCAATCTCAGGGAAGGGTTTGGGAGTAGGAGGCAGCACTGTGGCATAGTGGGCGGGGCCTCCACCTGTGGTGCTGGTGTTCCAAATGGGTGCTGGTTGGTGTCCCGGCTGCTCCACTTTGGATCCAGCTCTCTGCTGGCGTGCCTGGGAAAGCAGTGGAGGATGGGCCCAGTGCTTTCGGCCTCTGCACCTGTGTGGCAGACCTGTAGGAAGCTGCTGGCTAATGGCTTCCAATTGGCTAAGCTCTGGCTGCTGTGGCCATTTGGGGAGGGAATCAGCAGATTCAAGACCTGTCTCTCTGTCTCTCTCTTTCTCTGTAAGTAGCTCTACCTCTCAATAAATAAATAAATAGATAACATCTTTTGAAAAGGAGTTAGGGAGAAAAGTACAGTGGAAACTCCACCGAGATCAGAGGGATGCTGTGGATCCACGGGGAGGGTTGGATGCACAGCATGAGCACAGACACAGCACAGGAGCCCAGCAGTCAGGAGCCTCAGCATCGGCTTTGGAGAGTAAGGTGAGACCACACTGCAGCCGCAAAAGCCACTGCACATAAAGCTGCAGGGAGAGCCTGGCATGAGTCAGGCCTGGAGCCCTGTGGGGGACAGTGTACCTGCCAAACTAGAAGGATGATTACACAGTTTGTCTCTCTGCAACCCCCTCATGGCTGCCTGCAACTAGCTGAGGGTGGGTGCCATTTTGGGCAGACATAACAGCTGCACCAGCTGTGTCCAGTGCCCAACAACAGCCAAGAGGAGACAACTGAAACTGGCTGGGAGGATTAACAGGAGACTGAGCGCCCATGTAGTACCGTGAGGTGCCCCCAGCCTCTCAGCACATCACAGACTCTGGGGCTTAGGCTGCCTGGGTGGAGTATCCACGAGCGACTGGGTCTGGGAGCTCTCATATCTTTGTAGACTGGATGGACTGGCAGGGCAGAGTGGATCCTTGGTGCCCCATGCTGCGGGAGCCTTGTGTGCTGGGACTGTGGGAACAATGTGGCTGCATGGGGCGGTGGGGCACAGGTTGTGGCTGAGTTTCTGGGCAGATGTTGTAGGCAGCTCCATACACTCGAGGCTCCCTGACTGCCTGGGGTGGTCACTGCTGCAGGGTTTCTGCTCACATTGAGGACTGCACAGATCCTTTGTATAGTTCTTGTGGCAGCACAGATGAATATCCCACCCACTGGGGCTAGTGCCCAACCATTTGCTGCCTTGAGGGAGAGAAAGTGAAGGTGAGATTATGTCAACAGGGCTAATCAAATGTGCCCATTTGAATTTAAAAAAAAGAGATTTACCACATCGAACTTGGGTGTCACCTTTTTCATACTATGAAAGAACGTGAAGGCAGAAAATCTCCCAGTAAAAATAAAAATTTTTCTGGAAATGAATGAAGTTGATGACACATCATATCAAAAGTACGGGATAGCCAGTGCTGCAGCTCAATAGGCTAATCCTCCACCTTGCGGCGCCGGCACACCAGGTTCTAGTCCCAGTCGGGGCGCCGGATTCTGTCCTGGTTGCCCCTCTTCCAGGCCAGCTCTCTGCTGTGGCCCAGGAGTGCAGTGGAGGATGGCCCAAGTGCTTGGGCCCTGTAGCCTCATGGGAGACCAGGAGAAGCACTTGGCTCCTGCCTTCGGATTGGCACAGCGCGCCAGCCGCAGTGCGCCAGCCGCAGTGGCCATTGGAGGTTGACCCAACGGCAAAAAGAAGACCTTTCTCTCTGTCTCTCTCTCTCACTGTCCACTCTGCCTGTCAAAAAAAAAAAAAAAAAAAAGTACGAGATACAGCAAAAATAGTGTTAAGAGGGAGTTTATAGCAATTGGTGCCTACATCAAGGAATTGGAAAGGCACCAAATAAATTAAATACCAATGCATCTCAAGGACCTAGAAAATGAACAACAAACCAAACCCCAAACTAGTAGGAGGAAATAAATAACTAAAGTTAAGAAAGAAATAAATAAAATTAAAATAAAAAATACATCAATGAAATGAAGAGTTGTTTTTTTGAAAAAAGAAAAAAAAAAACTGAAATACCATTTGCCTAACTACCAAAAGAAAAAAAGAGAGAGAGAGAGAGAGAGTGAGTGAGAGAAAGGGAGAGAAGATACAAATTAATAAAACCAGAAATGAAAAAGGAAATGTAACAACAGATACCACAGAAATAAAAAGAATCATCAGGAATTACTACAAAGGGTTGTATGCCAACAAACTGGGGAATCTAGAAGAAATGGATAGATTTCTAGAAAAGTACAATGTACCAAAATTGAGTCATGAAGACATAGAAAACCTAAACAGACCTAGAACCAAGACAAAGATTAAATCAGTATTAAAGACCCTCCCAACAAAGAAGGGCACAGGACTGAATAGCTTCACTGCTGAAATCTACCATTTAAAGAAGAACTAATTCCAGTTCTTCTCAAGCTATTCAAAGTAATTGAAATGGAGGTTATCCTTCCAAACTCCTTCTATGAAGCCAGCATCACCTTAATTCTTAAATCAGAAAATGATACAGCAGAGAAAGAGAACTATAGAACAATTTTCCAGATGAATATAGATTCACAAATCCTCAATAAAATACTAGCCAACTGAATCCAGCAAAACCAAGTTCTGGCTGTTCCACTTCCTAGCCAGCTCTCTGCTATGGTCTGGGAAAGCAGTAGAAGATGGCCCAAGTCCTTTGGTCCCTGCACCCTTAAGGAGACCCAAAAGAAGCTCCTGGCTTCTGGCTGTGGATCGACACAGCTCCAGCCATTGTGGCCAATTGGGGAGTGAACAAATGGATGGAAGACCTCTCTCTCTCTATCTCTCTCTCCCTCTCTCTCTCTCCCTCTCTGCCTCTCCTTCTCTCTCTGTGTAACTCTGACTTTCAAATAAATACATAAATCTTTAAAAAAATTATGCTATATGTACTCCATGGAATAGTACACAGTGGTAAAAATGAAATACTAACCCTGTTGTTCACAACAAAATGTATGCAACTGGAAAACATTATACTTAGTGAGATAAACCAGTTCCAAAAAGACAAATACCATATCTTCTCCCTGATCTGTGGTTAACTAATAGAGTACCTAAAAGGTAATCTATAGAATTGAAATTGACACTTTGATAAGTGATGGCTTTGAACAATCCTTATCTTTATTGTAGTCAAACTTTTTTTTTCTTTTCATACTATTTGTTTAATTCATTATACTTAGTGTAGGGTTAATCTTATGTGTATAAAATTAGTTGAAAATGGATCTTAGTAAAATAACAATGGGAGTAGGAGAAGAAGGAGGAAGAAGGGTAGAGTGAAGGTGAGAGGAAGTGTAGGGTGTGAAAAATCACCATGTTCCTAAGTTTGTATATATGAAATGCATGAAGTTTGTATGCCTTAAATAAAAGGTTTCTAATAAAAAATTATAAATCACAATTTCCATTTTATGGAAACACCTGAATTACTTTTCTTATCTATTGCTATATTCTCCCCAAAACAAGTAACTCTACCTGAAGAGAATGCTAAAAGCTGAGTTTGTTTTACTTTTCACTGGCTTTGTCTGACTTATCAGAACAGATGTCAAAGTGCATACAATGGGGAGGTTATCTCTAGGGAGATTCTGTTTCAGAAAACCCCAAGTGATTGCCTTGAAGACAGCAAGATGATCATCATTGCTCTCAAAATTTCTGCTTCTTAAAGTCGTATTTCACAAATTTGTACCTTTTTTTACATTACTGCCAAGGTAAAAAAAAAAGTTGTAATGTTTACATTAATAATGTTTACAGAACTTTGTTCTGCCTTATTATAATGTAGAAAAGCACAAAAAACTCACATATATTCTGCATATTTATTTACTTAGCTTTCTCTGAGTTGAGAACATGTCCTGTAGTTTGTGGAACTGGATGCACTTTTGTCCCCTCTAAGTACTCTGTGCTTCTATCACAGAAATTGTCACCTTAAATTACAACTGGTTTCTTGTAGAAAATTTCACTACTGGAATCAAGAAGATGGGCCATATCTTTCATTTCTACCTCTAATAACTTATGTTTGCATTTGCCTAACACACAGAAAAAAATCTATACATGTTTATGAATATGAGTGGATTAATAAACACAACTAGTTTAGTTTAAAGTGATTTACAACTCTGAATTCTGGAGATTTGGGTACATTTGTCTGTCTGGAGTTTCTGGACCTGAGTGCTTTGGCCGTTTCTTCATGTAGAAAGAAAAATATCACTATTCACCTCCAACAATGTTTCTCTGAATTTCCTAATCACAAAAATCACTACTGATTCTAATTAAAATTCAGGTTCATTCCATGTATATTGCCAGGTTTAGCAAATACTAAAATATAAGTTCTTTATCTGCAATAAAAATTTAGAACAAGTATTCATTATTTGTCTAAAACTCAATTACACTAGTATCCTATATCTAATATTTTATATGTGAATCTTACTGGGGAGATATTCAGAATTTATGTTTTTACATCTCTTTCAGGAGGGTTTTGTTATAATGTATTGAGTAGACAGGGAGCAGTCTCCTTTTTGGTCAAGCATCCCAACATTTTTTCCAAGTGATTCTTAAAAATGCTCAAATTCATTGCATAAATGTTACCAGTATCATTGTTAGTTAGAACCCATGACTATTTATTATGACTTACAATCATAATTATATAGACTATTCAGTATATTTTAGAGAACTTGGTTCCATTTTTGCCGATTATAGCACTAAATTCTTCATTACAGTCGGTGTTCAAATTTTTTAGTTCAAATAATTATATCATTTTTTTTAAATTAGAAGGACAATATCATTGGACTTCTTGGAAGCTCTAAAAGTGGGACTTAGGGAGATAATTCGTTTTTCATCTTGTCCTTAAATCTGTGACATCACTTGAATCAAGCTGAATAACGACAGAATGTGGTGAACCTTGACTCATATTTTTGTCCTCAGAGGATCCTCAGCTCTGGAATGTGGTTCTTCTCTTGGTCCAAAGAAACCTGAGCTTCCTGGCTTAAAGGATATCTTCAAGAGCCAATTGCTTTTTTTAAAAAAAAAAAAATTGCCTGAGAGTTTGAAAGTAGGGGTCCAGATGATAGATGGTATTTTAAATGATTTTGCCATGTTATGTATCCCCAGAGGATTTATAATGGAAACATTTCAAAAGGTAAAACCAGCAATCAGACATGTTGGTTTATGAAAAATTAGCCTCAAATACTTTGAAAGTTTGACATGTCAATGATTCCCGGATTTCTAACGTCAAGGTGTAAGAAGCTAATTGCCAAAAATACATTCACGAGTTTAATAAACATAACTCAGTCCAGCTTCAATACTCTAGAAACCCAAGAAAGTTTCAGGATTTGATTTGTCAGAATTTTCATGACCTTTGGGAGTCTCCCACTAAAAAAAAGTCAAGCACATTTGCTTTAAGTAATTCCAGCCTTCAATAATAAATAAAAGAGCTCCTTCACCAACATCAGAAATTTCTTTCAGAATTCTTATTTTAAAAGGCCTAAATGTTCTGTAGAATTTTTCAATTGTTTTCATAGATCTAGAGAAGGTTTGGGCTTCTCAAGGGTTAATACTCTGGGGACAATGAAACACTGGGAGACATTTCCTCCTGAAGAGTTTTTGTTAAGGAAATATGGGTGTAGTCATTTGACCTAGTGGTTAAAACACAAATTTCCCATATCCTAGTGCTAGGTTCAGTTCTGAGCTCTGGTTCTTGAGTCCAGCTTTCTGCTGTGCAGACTCTGGTAAAGACAGCAGTGATGCCTCAAGTGACTGAGTTTCTGCCAGCCCTCTGGGAGACCTGGATTCATTCCCAGCACCCTTGCGGCTATTTGGGGAATGAGCCAAGATGTGGGATCTCTCTCTGTCTCTACCTCGCTCTCATTCTCTCTGCCTCTCAAATATTTTTTTAAAAAAAGGAAATATGCCCTACCAGAATTTGAAGCTTATCAAGATTCTGTAAGATCATATAAAATGATTAACCTTGAAATTTTCAATGTATTTTTATCTTATACAAACATAAAACAAATATATGAAGAAAACGTTCAAGATTACTAGCTATCAAGGAAATGCAAATCAAAGATTCATCTCACCCCACCCCTCTGTTAGACTGACTAAAATCCAAAGGACAGAGAGTGACAAATGCTGGTGAGGATATCATGAAAAGGGATAACTTAGCCATCATTGGTGGGAATATAAATTAGCTGCCCACTGTGAAAAACTAGAAATAGACATCATATGACTCACTACTGGATATACACAAAAAGACATGAGCATGTTATAACAAAGAGATACCTGCACCACCATGTTTATAGCAGCACTGTTCATAATAGCCAAAATTTGGAATCAACCAAAGTGTCCACATTAGATGAATCGATAAAGAGATTGTATATATACACAATGGAATGTTATTCAACTATAAAGAGAAGAATGAAATTAAACCTTTTGCAACAAAATGGAAATAACTGAAAGACATCATGTTGAGTGAAATAAGCCAGACACAAAATGACAAATACCACATTTTGAAATTAAAAACAAAAAATATATGCTTTTGTGTACCAGTATTGTTGCAAATCTAGTTTTGTAAAACTTTGTTTTATACTTTATCAAATCAATGGCTAAGAATGTTATACTACTACAGTTTTAATGATCTAGGATTACATTCAAATTTAATGTATATGGATGGAATGGTCATTTTTCTATCCAATTATTCCTTATATCTGTTGTTCCTGTTCTTTACTGTCTCTTGGAATTGACTGGCCCCAGGAAGAGTGGAATATTATTCAGCAATAAACAGAATGAAATCCTACCATTTGAGTACAACGGGTAGAACTGGAAATTATGTTAAGTGAAATAAACCAGACACTGAAAGACAAATACCACATTTCTTTCTCATATTTGGTAACTGTGGGGAATCCCACAGGAATCTCAAAAAGAGTCATGGAGCACCACTTACCTGACAAGGAGATGAACTGTAGAAACACAGTAAAACATTGAGTTAAGAAGTTACCACTAGCCACAAAATAAAAGTAAAGTGGAGTTATAAGTCAGGAGCTAAGGCAATGCCTAACAGCTGTTAGGGAAACACTCCTAATCATACCAAACAGACATCTCTGGTCAGTCAGATAACAGTGTGCTATGGACAATACCCTCCTACCCACGCTGACTGGACAGTCCAAGCATAAGCAAGGAGGAACCAGCATTGACTGGACAAGTTGGAGGATGGCAAGCTGGAGAACTGCCGAAAATGAGGATAAAAAGGGAGCCCTCGCACCACTCTTCATCCTCTCGGGGATCATGGCCCGGTGTGTGTGAACCTCTGGATCTCCACACATCTGGAGCTGAAGGGGCAGCCTGCTACTCTGCACGGAGCAGATAGCGGCACAAGCTGACAACAGACAAAGGGTCCAGTGTGTGTGAACCTCTGGATCTCCACACTTCCGGAGCTGAAGAGGCAGCCCGCTACTCTGCACGGAGCAGGTAGCAGCACAAGCCGACCTGCAGAGCTGTCCCTGAGCTGCAATCCCACTGTGTGTGTGTGTGTGTGTGTATGTGTGCGTGCACGGCCCAGTGTGAGCGAACCTCTGGGTCTCCTCGCACGTGGAGTCAAAGAGCCAGCCCGCTAGCTTTTGCTACATGGCACAAGGTGACAACGGGATCAAGAGGCCATCTGGAGCTGCTGCGTTGCTGCTCAGCCGCTGTCTGACCAGTGGAGCTGCCGCCTCACCACCTCGCCTGGAGTCCTTACCAGCCCTCTGCTAGAGTTGACCGCAGAGCCGGACCAGGCCTCTCAGCAGGGGACCTCTCCAACTTCTCGCCCGCCATCCGCCTGGAACCTTGAGCCTACTGCCCAGAGTGATAACCTTCCCACGGCTTCCCTCCTGTAAGTGACTGGTCCGAGTTCTGTCCCTGCTGGGACACTGAACTCTGGACACTGGACACTCCCCGCAAGAGAAACACATTCGTGACAGTGATGTGAGCCTAGATACGTAGCAAACCAATGTTGTGTATTGAATCTTATGCTGTGCTTGTATTGTTCATTGTGATAGTACTTAAGATTATTTTAATAGTGTTTGTTATGACTTGTGGTATAATATTGATTGCCTGGAAGACAAGTGATATTGTTAAGATTGGGTAGATGTAGTTAAGTAGTTAAGTGGTTAAGTTATGTAGTTAAGTAGTTAACCATTTAAGTCACCTTAAATAGTAGTGTTAAGTTTAGTGATAAGTGTATTAAAGAGGATAGATTGATAAGTATATTGGTACTGATAAGTGTATTGACCTCATTGAGCATGCTGATGAGTCCTATGATATAAAACCCCCTGGTGTGTCCCCAGTGTGTGAATAATAAAGTTGGAAAAGACAGTCTTGTGTCCGTGTGTTCCTTTCTTCCCCATGACTGACAAGTTGTACGTTGCACTTGCTACTGTCGAGCTGTGTGACAGTAGGCACTCGCGACAGTAACTAGAAATGTTGATCTTAAAGTTGAGTTGTAATTATTGGAAGCTAGGAAAGTCAGGCAGATGAGGGATAGAGATGGATTGGACAATAAGTATCAAAACAGATTTAGATAGAAGAAACAAGTTCAAGTGTTCTAAAGCACAGTTGGGTGACCATAGATTATAAAAGGACCTTTTATATATTTTATGAAGAATTAGAAGAGAAGACATCCGAACCTCCAATATAATAAGGAAGCAATAAAGGGATGAAAATTCTCACAATCCTAATTTGATCAGTACATATTTCAATTGTATTGAAAAATCACGTTGTACCTAGTACTACTAAAGGTATTATATGTTAGTTAACATTTAAAAATAGGGAAAATAAAAATAAAATACATTTTTGCTAAATTAGAAAAAATTTCTTTATTTTTTGGGCCTGTTCTGTAAAGTACCCATAATTGAAGTTGCTGATCATAGGATATTTATATCTTAACTATTATATATTGCTAAATTGTTACCCAAAATGATCATTGTAATTTATGTTCCCAACTTAAGTGAAAGGAAATTTCTAGTCCTAGATGCTCTCACCAGCATTTTGCACTTGTAAATTTGTTGATTCTTCTGTTAGTGAGGTTGCACGTGTTTTCTCAGATTTATGGACCTTCTGATTTGTGTTATCTTTTTTCTTTGGAATCTTCTTTTTTTTCTGAAATGTTTTCCTATGATTTAGTGTCATTTTTATGTATGTGTACTTGTAGTTCAATTTTCTTAATACTTTTCTATCTCAAGTCTTAAAGGTATGTTTCAAACTTAAAAGGTGACTTAAAGTTTTGATTTCTATTAGGTGCTTAATAGATCTGAAAATTTATTTTCATGCACACAGTGGTAAGTTTCTAATTTTATCCTTTTTGAGTGTGTAGTCAATTGTTCCACAAAGTTTATGAGATTTTCCATCCTTGTTTTACTCATTTGCAGTAATCAGTCACAAACTAAGATTTCATATACACATGGATTTTTCTGTGTGCCCTAGTTCTGATTTTTTTTCCTATAGTTTGATTTTAGCATTTCACTTATCAAAAATGGAATACTGGATTAATATATACTTAATAATAAAGAAACTGTGTGAGTGATAGCATTTTGAATAGAAGTTTTTCTTTTGTCTTTCAATATTAGTGCTATCTCATTCAAATGTGCAGAATTGTAAATAAATTTTCTTCTTTTAAAGATTTATTTATTTGGAAGGCATAGTTAGAAACAGAAAGAGAGAGAGAGACAGAGAGAGAGAGAGATAGAAAGAGAGATTTTCCTTCCACTGGTTCACTTCCCCTGATGGCTGCAGTAGCCAGCAATGGGCCTTGCCAAAGGCAGGAACAGGAGCTTCATCTGGGTCTCTCACATGGCAGACAGGGGCCTAGATTTTTGGACTACCTTTTGCTGCTTTCTCAGGCTGTTAGCAGGGTTTTGTATATTAAGTGGAGCAATCAGGACACAAACCAGCCCACATGAGGCATGCTGGCCTCTCAGACTGCAGCTTAACCTGCTACACCATAGTGCCATTCCTGAAATAAATTTTCGTAAGACTTCAATTACATTCACATTTAAAAATTTTATAGGTTTATTTTTATTTATTTGAAAGTCAGAGTTACACAGAGAGAGGAGAGGCAGAGAGAGAGAGACATCTTCCATCCACTGGTTCACTCCCCAAATGGCCACAATGGCCAGAGCTGCACCGATCTGAAGCCAGGAGCCAGGAGATTCTTCGGGGCCTCCCACACCGGTGCAGGGGCCCAAGCACTTGGGCCATCTTCTACTGCTTTCCCAGGCCATAGCAGAGAGATGGATCAGAAGTGGAGCAGCTGGGTTTCAAACCGGCATCCATATGGGATGTCAGTGCTTCAGGCCAGGGCGTAAACCTGCTGTGCCACAGCACTGGCCTCCACATTTAAAATTATTGATGACTAATATTTTAAGCTTATCATTAGGAATATGCAAAAGGAAAACAAAATAATCACAGAAGAGTAGAAATGAATGAATGAATGCTCCTAATTATGGTCTTAATCTTAACATTCCTTGCCCTGGGTAGATGCAAGTTTTAGACCCACAAATGTATGTTCATGTGGGGAGCAACTCGGACTATACTGTTACTGGAATTAAGACTTATTCTATACATCTGCTCTCCCACAATATGGCGCTGGGAGAGGAGCAAACAGCTTCTACCCAGCTGCCTCTCACCAACTTGACAAGCTGCAGGAGCTGCTCCTGATTGGAGGAGAGCAGCACACTCAGCGTGTGGGTAGCAGAGCACGGATTGGTGGAGAGGACTATATAGGAGGAGAGAGACGGCATGGTGGTGTGGGTTGGTTGGAGAGTGCGTTGGAGAGTTCGCGGGGAAGTTCGTTACTTCGTTCTTTCTCATTTCTCTCTACTCATTCTTGCTTTGGGAGTTTGCTGTTTACTTATTCTTACTTTACTATAGAAAGGACTTGTAAAAAAGGGAACAACAAGCATCCGGTCCGGTGCGGCTCCTCCGCGTGCGGAGGAGCAGCATGTTCACAGTAATCTGAACTCAGTTCAATGGGTTCCTTCTAAATACATGATAATGAAAACTTAATGAAGTTTGTTTTTTTTTTTTTTTTTTTTTTTTTTGGACAGGCAGAGTGGACAGTGAGAGAGAGAGAGAGAGACAGAGAAAGGTCTTCCTTTTCCGTTGGTTCACTCCCCAGTGGCCACTGTTTCTGGTGCGCTGCGGCCGGCGCACTGCGCTGATCTGAAGCCAGGAGCCAGGTGCTTGTCCTGGTCTCCCATGAGGTGCAGGGCCCAAGAACTTGGGCCATCCTCCACTGCACTCCCGGGCCACAGCAGAGAGCAGGACAGGAGGAGGAGCGACTGGGACAGAATCTGGCGCCCCAACCGGGACTAGACCCGGTGTGCTGGTGCCGCAGGCAGAGGTTTAGCCTATTGAGCCATGGTGACGGCCTTAATGAAGTTTTGAGTACACACTTAACTCCTTCAGTGGAAATCCATTTAAAACATTTTTTGGTGACAACCCAAATAGTCCTTCTCCAAATCAATTTGTTTGATATAGTACTGCTGCTAACAACTCTAAAGCAAATATGTGGAGGATCTAAAGGAAAAGGTTAAAGAAAATTTTAAGAGAATGATTGTGGTTGGAAAAAAAAAACCTAATGAAGCTAAGTAAGAAGAAAATGGTCAGTATAAGACATATGCTGTTCTCTTAATTTATTGTAGTTTTGAATTCTATTATTGAAAGTTAAAATTTAGGATAAATTAGACTTTAATTGATTAACAAGGATGGGATACAAGATAAAATAACTGCACATCAAAATTATAACCACAGAAAAATTGTCAATTAAAAATCTCTGGAAAGAATTTAAGGTTAAAAAGGAATGTCTATAATCAAAATAAACAACTTAAGAGTTTTTTTATCATGTTGTATTAAGAAATTTAACAAAGAGTAGAACACTGTGAAAAATTTATTTCAACAGTTTTTGTAAAGAACTTAGGGGGAAATGTTATATAAAACGAAGTCATTGTTATTCAAATTTGATGTTACTCCCAAGTGACTGCATTATTTCATATAGGTCTTTTAAACCCAAAAATGAAATAGAAGAACACACATTTAGCTTTGCATGAAGTAGCAAGAATCCAGCACACCCTGTTATTAACAACCAAAAAACAAGACCTCCTTCCCCCAGAAGTAATTGGCATTGGATAACAGCCCTCAGAACCATGGTTGTGGAGAGAAGGAACACTGAAGAGGTGAGCCCTGTAGCTACCTCAGCTTACTGACTATAGGTAGTTGTCAGGTTTGAGTGAGCTGAGAAGAAACCCAGAGAGCCCAGAAGCCTTACAGAGTTTGAGAGACAGATATTGGCGGCTGGGGAAGCAGAGATACCTAGAGTTCGTGAGGCAGAGTGGACGAAGTTGCATAGAATAAGAACCTCAGAAATCTATGGGTGGGGATGGTGGTCAAGGATGCATTGAGAGAGCTGTATTCATGCTACTTCTCTGTGCTATGTACTAGCAGGAATTCTCCAAGACAGAAAGGGAAAAAAAGCCCACTGCAAAACAGTAATCCAAACAGATCTGGAATTAGTATTCCCACAAACAAAAGTAGAAAAATATCATAATATAGGGCATTAGATAGGATCTTGACAAATTTGTTTCCTTGGTATGGAATTAAATATTCCTTAGCCTAAACACTGCTCTGGAGGGTGGGCCTTTTAGCATAGTAGTTAAGTCTCTGATTCAGAGTCCTGCGTCTCGTATTGAAGTGCCAGATTTGAGTTCTGCTACTCAGCTTCCGATCCAGCTTTCTGCTAATGTGTACTCTGAGAGGCAGCCAAAATGGAGGGTTCAAGTTCTTGGGTCTCTGTCACCCATGTGGCAGACCTAGATCGAGTTCCAACTCTAACTGTTGCAACCATTTGGGGAAAGAACTAACAGATGAGGAATCTCTGTCTGTCTGTCTCTTAGCACTTCAAATAAAATGAAAAAAAAAAAAAAAAGAAAACTTAAAGAGTGCTCTGGATCCATTTTAACACAACTTAAAAAGCAACTCACAAAACTGTCAAATTCTAATACCTTTAAGGGGATGAAGCAGCATCTATCAATGAGCTAAGTGAAATTCCCTTAAGTCATACGTTCATAATTCCATTATAATTTACATTGTTTACTAGATAATCATATTTTCCAGCTTCTTTGAATGCAAGAATATTCAAGGAATGCAAGACTGCAAAGAAGCAAGAAAATATTACCTACAATCAGAACAAAAGGTCAGCTACTAGAAAGGGGTCCAGAAATGACAGTTTTAAAAATTATTATATTGTGAGAACCCTAGCGATGCCCCCTGTATTAATTATAACATCTTTATCTTTTTGGTGGAATTCCCATAAAATACCAGTGTGAATAAAAAATGCTGCATATGGAAAATAGTTTGGAGGTTTTTCATAAAATTATGCATTCACTTACTCTAAGATCCATTAATCACACTCTTAGTTACTTAGCAAAGAAAGTAAAACACAGGTCTTTGGGGCTGGCTATGTGGCATAATATGTTAAGCCACCGTCTGCAATGGCAATGCTGGCATTCCATATAAGCACTGGTTCAAGGCTGCTCCACTTCCAATTTAGCTCTCTGCTAACGTGTCTAAGGAAGCAGACAAAGGTGGCCCAACTGTTTGGGCCCCTGCAGCTCTTGTGGTAAACCCCGATGAAGCTCCTGGTTTCTGGCTTTGACCTGACCTGGCCCAGCCATTGTCTCCATCTAGAGAGTAAACCAGGAGACCAAAATTTCACTCTCTCTGTCTCTCCCCCTTTCTCTGTATCTCTGATTCTCGTATAAGTAAATAAACCTTTAAAAGATACACATGTCCACACATGTAGTTGTGTATAAATGCTCAGAATATCTAAATCTTTGATAGTTCTCAAATGTGTATCAGCATGTGAACAGGGAGATTGTGATATAACTACCTAAAGTAATTGTGCTCACTATGAAAAAGGAACAAACTGCTGGTACACAGAGCATGTGTAAACCTCAAAGTCATTATTGGAAGTAATAGAATCCAAATAGAGACACTTACAAGACCTTACTAGGAAAAGCACCTTAGTGACAGAAAGCATATCTAGGTTTTCCAGGAACTGTGACCGAGGACAGGAAATTGACCACAAAGTGGTATAAGGAGATATGTACATAAGATGTATGCATTTTTCAAAACCCTTTGAATTTTGCACTTAATATCAGTGTACTTTACTGCATGTAAATGCTACTTCATTAAATGAGTGAAAATAAGTGCAATAGATTTGTGGGTAGAACAAGTTTCTAAAACATGAGAGAGCTTGACCAAACTTTGAGTATACAAATTTTAAAAGATAAACAATTTGGTAGTAAAATCAATAGCAAATAACTGCTTGCAGTAAACAGAGCTTCTTGAATTAATGTCAAACAAGGAAAAGTCTGCTCACATTCTAAGAAAGACTTGATATAGTGCCAAGTAAACTGACATACACTAAAACTGGCAAAAAAGAAATAAACACTACATCAGTGTTTTAGGAGAGCTAAGGTTTTGGCAAGATTTAAAGTGGATTTAAAAATTAAATATATGGTTTTGAGTCCATTACTGGAATGCTTTGAGTCTTTGATTTATATAGTAGTGGACACTTGTGATGAAAATAAAATTTCAAGAACAAGAATTGCAGAAAATCAGTGACACGACTCATAGGTCTTCTCAGAGTTGGCGTGTTCCTTGTGGAAAAAGAGGATCGCCATACTCACTTCAAACACTCGGGTGGGCAGCTCCTTCCCATTCTGGAAAACCAAAATATTTGCTCAGAAGGGTTTTCTTAAGAATTGTTTATTGCTTTGACACGGCAACTGATGCAGTTAGGAAAATATGTTATTTTCAACTTCATCATTTCCTATGCTTATTATATCTTTGTTAGTATGGAAAACTTCTATCAGTTTTTTCATCCATAATCAAATAGCAGATGCTTCACTTGAGATATGTTCATTCACTCATTCATTCATTCGTGCTTTTTTATTTAATTAATTTATTCAAAATGGATTGTAGATATGTTTGATATCAACTGTTCAGCTAGATGCGAGGGATACAACAGTGAAGAAATTAGATCTTCTTACACTAGACTGTGGGAGAGGAAAAGAAACCAACAATTAAATTACCAATTAAAAGTGTTATCATTAGTGATATTATAGTATAGGTTGCTTTAAAAGAATATATACAGGTAACAAAAGCCTGTTTTATCAAGTAAAGACTCCTTATGTAGGTATATTATTGTATATAAATGGGATGAAATTAAGTGTATAGTGATAGTGGAGGTAGACAACTGAAATGATTTGTTAAAAAAAACCCACACGTGTTAATTGAAGTGTTAATGTTAAAAATAAATATTTTGTTCTCATTGTGAGAGTGAACCCTATAATGTAAATGCAGTATCCAGCCTTTCATTAGCCCAAGATGTTCTTGTCCTTTAACTAACAAGTGAATTCACTGAATTGAGAGAGTGATACAACTGACCCAACAAGGTCCTAATCATGGGACTTAAGAAATCATTTGCTTCTCCAGTAGATAAAATCCTGTTGGCCTGTATTGTCAGAGGAATTTGTTGAGGGAAATTCCAGGTCCAGGCAAAGAATTCCAGGTTTGGGACAGAAGGTAACTACACTTTCATGTAACTCCCCCTTCCCCCATCCCAGATCAACTGAAGCTCACCTGGCCATCATAAATTTCATAAAGAGCATGGCAACACTGACTAATCATAAGGTCAGGAGCACCACTGACCATCCAAGAACTTGGATATGAGCTGATCAAGCACCTCTCAGCCCCAACTTCAATCTATAAGCACCTTCACCCTAACTCTTTGGGAGCCCAGGAATTAAGAAATAGGTATCTGGCTGCTTGCTCCCTGTTGTGTAACAAATGCCTACTTTCTTCTAGCACGCTGATGTCAGTGATTGGCTTTTTGCCATCAGGTAGTAGACTCAGGTTTAGGGAGTTCTATGGCAACACCTCCAACTAGTTTGGGTTATTGTTGGCAAAAATAGTGGTTAAAACAAGAGATCTGAATGGGCTCAAAGCTCAGGAGCCCCCAAACTCTCAGAGTATGTTATAAATTCTGCTACAAATATTGACTGTATTAGTTGCCCTTACCACCAAAGTCAGACCTGTTTCAGGCATGTACAAGAGATATATAGGACATGTAGACACAGACAGTGACTGCAAGGATGCTGATATCCACTGAGACTTTCTGATAGTTGTCAGTGAGTAGGGCATCTGAAAGATTTCTTCCAGTATGACTGATTTACTTATTTAATATAAATTACTTATTAATATAAATCACGCTTGCATTCTGTTATGTGGAACTATGAATGCAAGAATGTTTGTGGTAGATACAATTTTTGACATTTCATCAAATGCTCTTCTCTGTATTACTCATACTTTTGTTTTAAGTTGTATTGCTGGGCTGTCTATTTGAAATCTTGTTCCTTTTCTTTCTTCATCCTTTTCCTCCACCACTTCCTCCTTCTCCTCTTTTTTCTTCTGCTTATTATTTTTTGTGTAGACACTTAATACTATACCTTATCACTTAGTTCTGCTTTTTGTGTTTTAGAAAGGTGTGTTTCATTTTCATTTGTCCATAAAAGTTTTAAATTACTTTTTTTTTTTGACAGGCAGAGTGGACAGTGAGAGAGAGAGACAGAGAAAGGTCTTCCTTTGCAGTTGGTTCACCCTCCAATGGCTGCTGCAGCTGGCACACTGCGCTGATCCGATGGCAGGAGCCAGGTGCTTCTCCTGGTCTCCCATGCAGGTGCAGGTCCCAAGCACTTGGGCCATCCTCCACTGCACTCCCTGGCCACAGCAGAGAGCTGGCCTAGAAGAGGGACAACCGGGACAGAATCCGGAGCCCCGACCGGGACTAGAACCTGGTGTGCCGGCGCCGCAAGGCGGAGGATTAGCCTAGTGAACCGCAGCGCCGGCCTTAAATTACTTTTTTATTTACTTTTTACTGTACCTTTAATGGGTTACAGTTTGATACTTTACTACAAGTACAGAATGGATATTTTCTTAAAAACACATTTTTAAACATTTTGATTAAAACATAATCATGATATGTGCCTCCCAGGTGACAAAGACACCAAAACATACATTAGGAAAGGGATAAATTCTTCAATAGATGATGCTCAAAAAACGATATTTCCACAAAGAAGATTGAAATGTGATCTTTGTTTCTCACCTTTGTACTGTTGATTTGTTATTTCATTCCATGTGGTCAGAAAAGATACATGATTTCTTTTCATTTGTTGAGGCTATTTTCTAGCTCAACATGTGGTTCTTACTAGAGACTGTAATATATATAGCCAGTGTTTTGGCGTAGCAGGTAAAATTGCCACCTGCCATATGGGCATCCCGTATTAGTGCCTGTCCATGTCCTTGCTGCTCCACTTCCGATACAACTTTCTGCTAATAGTCTGGGAAAAACAGCAGAGGATGGCCCAAATACCCATGTGGTATACCAAGAGGTAGCTCCTGGTTCATGGCCTTGGCCTGGGCCAGCGCTAGCCATTGTAGCCATTTGGAGAGTGAACCAGTAGATTTAGTATCTCTCTCTGTCTCTCTGTCACTCTCTCTCTCCATCTAACTTTCTCAAATAAATACATAAATGTTTAAAAAGAATATTATAAGTGCTAATGAGAATGCTTATGCTGCAGGAATGGATGAAATGTTCTGTGTGTGTTAGGTTCCATTGTTTTATATTGTTTAACTCTGATATTTCTTCATGGATTTTTTTGTTGCTGTTGGATGATCTGTCTGCTGATGAAACTAGGGTGTTAAAATTCCAAATTTATGATTGTTTGGAGGTAACTCTCCCTTTGGATTTAATGATGCTTGTGTAATATTTTTTAAAGATTTATTTATGTATTCAAGAGGCAGAGCCACAGAGATAGAGGGAGACACACACACACACACACTCTCACATACACATTCACAGAGAGAGAAGAAAGGTCTTTTTCCTACTGGTTCATTCCCTACAAGGCTGCAATGACTGGGGCTGGGTCAAGCCAAAGCCAGAAACCTGGAACTTCATCTAGGTGTCCCACACATGTGGCAGGAGCCCAGGCACTTGGGCCATCTTCTGCTGCCTTCACAGCGATTAGCAGGGAATAGAACTGGAAGTGGAGCAGTTGGGACTCAAACCAATGCTCATATGAGATGTGGGCATCACAGGTAGTGGCTTAACCTGCTGTGCCACAACACCAGTCCCTAATTTATTAAACCAGTTGCTCTGACATTAGATGCATACATATTTACAATTGTTGTACCTACCTGTTGAATTGATTCTTTAATCATTATATAGTGACCTTCTTTGTCTATTCTTATACTTTTTTATTTCGAATCTGTTTTATCTGTTATCATATAACTTCTCCTGCCTGCTTTTAGTTTCTAGCTGCACGGTTTATTTCTTCTATTCCCTCACATTAAGTCAGTACTTTTCTTTACTGGGGAAGTTTGTTTCTTGTAAGTAGCATATCTTTGGATCTAGTATTTTTTTTTTTATCCATTTAGCCAGTCTATATATTTCAATTATGGAATTGAATCTTATTATAATCAAGGTTATAATTGATATGTAAAGACAACTTTTATCGCTTACTTTTCTGTTTTGAAGTTCTTTTTTTCAGTTTGTTTGTTTTTGTATTTCCTTCCCCTCCCCCTTCTCTTTTTCATCTTTGTGGTTTGGCAGTATTCTATATCTCTAAGATTAAATTGTTTCATTTTCTACATTATGTTTCTGTTTTTCTTGAGACTTTCATACTTTCACATGTTTTCATAATAGTGGTTATCTTTGTTTTGCTCCTAGATGTAGGGCTAGCCTAAACATCTTTTTATAAGAATAGTATGGTGGGGATGACTTCTTTGCTTTTCTGGCTAAAATATTCTTTCAGAATACTCAGTATGTCCTCCAGTTCCCTCCTGGCCTATAATATTTCTCTTGAGAAAAATGCTGTCTTGTGCTCCTGCCTTGTTCTTTTTAAGAATGCTCTCATATGGAGACAACATGCTGGTGTAGCAGATAAGGTTACTGCCCGCGATACCAGCATCCTATACGGGCCCTAGTTCGTGTCTCGGTTGCTCCACTTCTGATCCAGTTCCTTGTTAATGGCCTGGGGAAAGCAGCAGAGGATGGCTCGAACTCTGCCATTCACAGGTGATAGCTGGATGAAGCTCCTGGCTCCTGGCTTCAGCTTGGCCCAGCCCTGGCTATTACAGCTATCTGTGGAGTGAACCAGCAGATAGAAGATCTCTCTCTCTCTCTCTCTGCTCTCTCTGTCTCTCTCTGTAACTCTGACTTTCAAATAAATAAATACCTTTTTAAAAAATATTCTCTCTTTGTCTTGGACTTTTGAAAGTTTGAAGATAATACACTATATAGAGATCTTTTTCTGGTTAAATTTCTAGGGTCCTTTGGGCTTCTTATAACTGTATGCCCATATCTTTTCTAAGATTTGGGAAATTTTCAGCTATCATTATATTGAATAGTTATTCTATATCTTTTCCCTTCTCTTTGCCTTATGAAATCCCCATAATTCTAGTATTTTTTCTTTTCTTGACATTCCATAGATCTATGAGGATTTCTTCATTCTTATTTATTTTTCTTTTTGTCTTACAGGTATAGTTCAAAAGACTTGCCTTCTATATCAGAATTTTTCTGTCTAATCTAGTCTGTTAAAGCTTTCAGGCACAGCTATTATTCAAATTACTGATTTCTTCAGTTTCAAGATTTATGTTTTGTCCTTTTTCTTGATCTCTCCCTGCTAAATATATCATTCCTCATGAATTATGCTTCTAATTTCACTGAATTATCTCTCTGCTTCCCCTTAGATTTCCTTAACTTTCACTGGAATTGTTCTTTTTCAGACATTTCATTAATTCCTTTTCTTTAGGGTCTTTGCTAGAAAATTATTGTGCCACTTCAGTGACATGACACTAGCTTGCTTTTTTCTTAATTCTTGTGTCCATATGTTAATATTTATAAACTTGGCAGATAAGATATCTCTACCAGTTTCTCAAGATGGCTTTCATAGCAAAAGGCATTCTCCTGAAGATGTACCTCAGGGTGTCACTTTCACAGCCTCTGCTGTTGTTTGTCTCAGTTGTATGCCATTGTATAATTTCTCTACAGTTTCTTCAGAGTAATAAATGGCTTTGTGTACATTCATGGATAGCAGAGTTGGGAACTGTCAGTCCCCAGAGTCTGTGTGAGTATGCGGGTCTTTTACTGGTGTGGTGCACAATGGTGGGGATGGAGTCCTATGGTGTGGCCATTTCATGTGCTTAGTACCACAGGAGCACAGTGGAATTTTCACAATCAGTGCTGGGGTAAGATTCACTATTAGCAGTGATCTCAGGTAACAGCAGTCACAGTGCTGAAGGTATGGAGCATGGGTAATATGTTCCCATGATCAACAGAAGTGGCCATCATTTCTGGCAGAGGCTTTCCACAAAAACAATGGGAGCACTGATGTTGTGAACCACAGGAGCCATGTCCCCAGGCTCTGCTTGATAGGATGGATCTCAAGCAGCTACAGGAGAGCTGCCAGAATATGACTATAGTGGATGATACTTAGGTCCTCCTGTATGGGTAAACATCAGTGAATAAAATAGTAGGATATGTGTGATCTGGCTCCCTTGTAGATTTGAAAAGTAGCAGCTGGAAGCAGCAGTTCCAGTGGGTGTAGAATATGGGAGAATCACTCTCGGGCTCAAAGGTGATGCACGTTGCTAGTGGCTAGCAGTAGCAGGTGGTAGAAGTTGTGAGGGAAGGTCCCAGGCAACAGGTACCAGCAAGTGCCTTGGTTCTGTGGGTTTTGGTGAAGGAACCCCCATCATGCTAAACCACCTGTTTCTTGTAGTGCAGGACTCCCTTTTGTACAAGTGCAGTGAAATGTTTGTGGGCTCCATTGATGGAGATATGCAGAGGCTTCTGTCCCCTGTGGCAGTATGAATTCCAACAGTGACTCCATTCCCCTGATGAGGCCATGCTACAACAGTCTGGGCCTCAGAGTTTGGCAGAGAATCAGCGTTTCTCTGAAACAACACTACTATGTAGACTTCACGCAGCTCCATCAATGGGGCTCCGAACCTGTGATGACTGTGAAGCTCCTGTTCCACAGGGATGGCCAGGATTGCTGCCATTTGTGGTGATATGATCAACTATGACTCTCCTCTTTACTGCCTTCCACTCACAATAGGGAATCCCAGCGAGGAGCAGCTGGAGTTGTCCTTGTCAATGTGGTTCGTTCTCTCCACGCAGCAATCTCAAGTCTCTCTGTCTTACAAGGTTCCTGTCTCTGACTAGCCTAGTTTCAGAGGTCGCCCTCAGCCACTCACCTTGAAATACCAGTATTTATTTGTTGCTTTGGTTCTTTCTGTGCAAGAAAAGAACATTATGTACTTCTATTTGGCCAAGTTGAACTATCTCTCTAAGGAAAATATTGTTAAGACTCTGAACAACATTGTTTATAATAATCAACAAAGATTGGGGCAATCCAAATTTAGTTCAAAAAGGAATAAAGAGATAAATTTTAGATTATTCATAAAATAAAATGTAAAATAAAATAGGTAAATTTTTAAATTGAATAAATTTTAGCATCTTTAAAGTATGCTAACTGAAACTAAAAAGTAGTAAAGGATACAAACTTATGGTAGCATTTTTTTTAGTTTTTAGAACATACAAACTATTAAACTATAAGAACATATAGGAGGTGATTAATTTCAAATTCAAAATACTGCATGATTGCAGAGGGAAATTATAAAGGAATCAGGGTGGCACACAGAAGGTTTGAAATGAGTTTGTAAATGTTTTCTTAAGAAGCGCTGTGATAACATTTATTATGCTAACCTCTAATTTCATAAATGAATGGTAGCATAGTAAAATTAACTTTCAAGGAGTATGAATGACTATGTCAAATGCTACTGATAAATCAACAATGATGCAGATTTCATTTAATCAGTATCACAAGGTAGTTAAGTAATTTTCATTAGCTTCATTTTAGGAATGGGCACACTGTTTATTACACATGCACATATATTCAAAATCATATAAATATTTAATGAAACAATTTTATCCCGAACCTTCATAATTCTGAACCCAATTACTTTGCACCATATCCTGCTGTGGCCTCCCTGTAACCACCATGATTCATTCTGGAAGATCTTATTTTCAAAACAGACCTCAGTACTACTGGGGCAGGAAGTTGAAGCAAGTGCTTCATATGGAATCCTATTTAAGATGAGGAAACGGTAAATATTTAATGTGCAGTTTATAGAAAATGTGATTATGAGCTTTAAAATGTAAACTTGAGAAAGAAAATAATTTGTACTATGAGTGCTAACTATTAGTAGACATTTTGAACCACACAAACATAGGTAACTTGATTCTTGATAAAGGCACCAGGGAAATTAAATTAAAAAAATAGTATTTTTTAAGGCGCTGAGACAATTAGATATCCATATACAAAGAAACAAAAGCAGAATCTTGATACAAACATTACACTTTATATAAAGGTTAACTCAAAGTATATCATTTAACTAAAAGTAAAATACAAAAAATAAAATTGCTGCAAGAAAACAAAAGAAAGTATGCATGGTGTCAGATTTAGACATAAATTTTATGATACGACAGCAAGAGCATTATCTACAAAGGAAAGAGATGAAAAATTAGACTTCATTGAAATAAAAAACACTTTCTCTGTGAAAGACATTCTTAGGAAACTAAAAAGTTGATTCACAGATTGAAAGGATATATTTACAAATCAAGTCTCAGACAAAGTCCTTGTATCCAGAATCTACAAAGAGAATTTTAAATTAAAAAAAAAAAACCTATAATAGATTCATTTTTAAAATTCTGAAAAGGTCCACATTATTTTACATTATTTTATTTACATGAGAGGAAAAAAAAAAAAACCTGAGGGAGGGCAGATAGACAAAGCTCCCATCTGCTGGTTCGCTCCCTAAATACCCATGCAGTGCTGGGTGTAGGCTGAAACCAGGAGCCTGGAACTCAGACCAAGCCTACCAACTTTGATTCAAGAACCCAGTCACCTGAGCTACCACCACTGGCTCCCAGGGTCTGCATTAGCAGGAAGCTGGAGCCAGTGCTGGCAGTGTCCTGCATTTCAGGCAACCTCATAGGTATGAAGTAATCTGCATTCTCATTTCCAAATGACAAATGATGCTAAGCATCATTGGAAATACAAAGTTTATATGTATGTGTCTTCCTTGGTGAGATGTCAGTTGAGATCTTTTGACTATTTTCAAAATGAAGTTTTTTTTTTTTTTTAGTTTAAAATTCTCTTTGTTATGAAAATAACAAGGTTTTATTAATTAGGATTAATCACATAACCATGGTGGCTGGCATGGAATTTATCAACTAAATGGAAATTTTTAGCTTTTTTTCTTAGCTTAAATGAAAAATGTCTTCTCCAATTATACTGTAATCATTTCTTAACTAGTAGGTAGTAATTTACTAATTAAATGTTGGCTATGCCTGGATAACATAATAAACTCTCATTTGAAAAGTTCCACTGTTATTGAAGAGACTAAAGGAAATTTAATAAAATTTCAGTTCTCTGACCATTAGATACCCACAATTATCTACAGAGGATGTGAAGCGGATGTGTTGTAAATAAACAAGGAAGGATAGAAAAATTAGTGACTTTTGAACGTAGTAAGCAGGCTTCCATGGAATTTCTTCCTAACATCTGTTATAGCAATAATCTTAACATTATTGGAAATATTGCAAACAGACTTGAAGCAATAAATGAAAGACAAATATAGAATATAAAATGATATGGGAAAGATCAAGAGAGACAATTTACTAATGCAGTCTAAAAAGATTTATTTCAATTAATAGTGCACCATTAGGAAAATTACAGAAATCAGTTAAGAAGAAGAGGCTATATATTTTCTAGGGAAACAAAATAAGAAGCAATGGCAACAGACCCATGACATCAAACATCTTTGCTTCCTCTGAGGCATGTAGGGTGCAGTGATGGGGAGTAGAGACTGGGAGAGCCATCCTGGACCAGCAACCACCCACGGGTGGTGGACTATAAATTGCTGCTCCTCACAGCAGATCCTATTGACCACCTCCCACCCTCCACTAGAATTCAGGCTTGTTTACTTCAGTATTAAGGGCTGTGCTGTGGATTTCAAGGGCCATAACGGAGAAAAACCAGAAAATTTGCCAGTAACACTAAGTGAGATTTATAACCTTTCCCAAATGAGTCTGTTGATCTGCTTTACCTTGCACTTTTTATTAATGTCCTTCCATTTTAATCATCCAACTAAAAAAAATTAATTATTTTCTGTTCCATGACCTGGCCCATGAAATTAATTCCTGGTTGTGGTATTTTTTTAAGATTGTAATTACGTGCCTTGCCCAGAACAAAATTTATTATGTTTTCTGTGAAAACTAATGTTTTCTAATAAGTTCTTCTCACAGTCTGCATAAATATTGAGAATCTTATGATACATTGTTTCTAACCTGAACCTTTCAGAATGGAATTATGTTCATATTAAAGCTTAAAAGGGAAAGATAATATTTCCTCTCTTCACAATAGTAATGTTTTTAGCTTAGAATGAGTCAAAAGGCATTGTTACCATATGAATCATAGGTAGTATAACTTTGATGGAGTGCTATGTACTCTATTTTTTCTTTCCTTTTTTTCCTGTTTCCTTTTTATTGGGATAATTTAAATAAGAGCACACATGAAGTTAATGTGTGCATTCTGCTTTAATTTTAAAAAGGGCTTTATTGAAGTTTAATTGTCATAAAACACGCTGTACATAATTAAAGTATATAATTTGTTGTCTAAGCATATGAATAAATATATGAAATTATAACTACAATCAAGACAATGAGAATAACCATCACTGCCAAAAATTTGCTCATGCTCCAATGCAATACTTACCATGGTCCACTTCCCTGTTGTCAGGAAACCACTATTTTGTTTTCTGTCACTATAAATTAGTTTTCAAGGATTTTATATGAATGTAATCATAAAGTGTAAACTCTTTTTCCTTTTGTGGGGGAGGTAGTCAGGTTTTGTTCATTCTGCATAATTATTTTGTAACATATAACAATAGTTCATTGCTTTATATTAATGAACAGTTTTCCCTGATTGGATACCACAGTTTATCTTCTCACTTATAGATTGGGGTTTCTTCCAGATTTGGGCTACTGAAAATAATAATCCTTCAATATTGATGTCCAGTTTTTAAACTTCTTGTGGGATGGACATTATGGCACTCCGTCTGCCACTTGGAATAACCACAACCCATTTCAGAGTGTCAGTTCAAGATCCGGCTGTTCTGCTTCTAATTCAGCTCTCCGCTAACACATTCTGGGAGGCAGCATATGATCACTCAAGTGCTTGGACCCCTGCATCCCACGTGTGAGACATGGATGGAGTGTCTGACTCTGCCCTGACCCAGTTCCGTTTGTTGCAAGCATTTGGGGAGTGAACCAGCATCTGGAAGCCCGCTCGCTCTCTCTCTCTCTCTCTCTCTCTCTCTCTCTCTCTTCCGCACCTCTACATCTATCCCTCTCTCCCTCTCCCTGCCACTCTGTGTTTCAAATAAAGAAATACATAAACTTTAACATATCCTGTTAAGAGAATAGAAAGATAAGATATGTACTGGGAGACCACAGTTACAAAACACAAATCTATCAAAGAACGTGCATCCTAAGTGTAAAAAGAACCCTCAAATCCCAGAAACAAGCAAATAAACATCCCCCCAAAAACAGTGGGCAAAAGATTTTAACAAGAATTTCACCAAAGAGAATATAAATATTAATTAAAATTCAATCCCAAATATGATGCTTAACATCTTTACTCACTAGGAAATGCAAGTTAAGACCACAATATGTCTATACTATATACTAATTAGAACGACTAACATTTCAAGTGCCAGCAAGGATCTTGAGAAATTGAAACTCTAACAAACTGTTAGTCAAAATGTAAAATGGTAGCTCCAGCATCATGGCACAGAAGGTAAAGCGGCTGCCTACAATGCTGGCATCCCATATGGGTGCCAGTTCGTGTCCCGCACGTTCCATTTCCAACCCAGTTCTTTGCTAATGGCCTGGGAAAAGCAGCAGAAGATGACTCAAGTGCTTGGGCCCCTGGCACCCACATGGGAAACCTGGATGAAGCTCATTGCTCATGAGTTCAGCTGGACCCAGTCCTGGCCATTTCAGCCATCTGGGAAGTGAACTGGCAGATTTAAGATCTCTCTGTGTGTCTCTCCCTCTCTCTCTGCAACTCTCAATTTCAAATGAATAAACAGATCTTTTTTTTTTTAAAAAAAGTGTAAAGTGGGGCCAGCGCTGTGGTGCATTAGGTTAATCCTCCGCCTGCGGTGCCGGCATCCCGTATGGGTGCCGGTTCGAGTCCTGGCTTCTCCTCTTCCAGTCCAGCTCTCTGCTATGGCCAGGGAAAGTACAAGATCAGATTCTCGAAAGTTGATTTCTGACTCCAAAATGGAATATTACTATTGTAATCAGACATTTAATGTTTTTGACAGATCACTTTTGTCTATGAATTGGAGTCCTTTTTTTTTTCAAGAGTATTTTTAAAAATGGCTATCAAGATATTTAAAAAATTCACAGTGAGTTTAAGAGGGTATCAGTTACCTAGTGAATGCTTCATTCCAAATTACACTGAACAAATTCTTCCACTATTACTATCAATTCTAATGTTATGGAGATTACATTGTAAGTACCAACAGTTAATTTAATAGTTAAATGTTTTTAAATATTTCTTTTTTATGTACTTTAAATCAGAGTTATAAACAAATAGAGGAGGAGGAAAAGGTGGAGGGGGAGCAAATATCTTCCATCTACTGGTTCATTCCTCTTGTAGCCACAATATCTGGGGCTGGGCCCGGCCAAAGCCAGGAGCCCAGAGCCTCTTCTGAATCTCCATGTTGATTCAGGGGCCCAAGCACTTGGGCCATCTTCTGCTGATTTCCTGGACACATTAGCAGATAGCTAGATCGGAAGTAGAGCAGCTAGGACATGAACTGGCACGCATATGGGATGCTAGCATCACAGGTGGAAGCTTAACTTACTATACCACAACATGGGCCTCAGTAATTTGTTTTTATTTGTTTTTATTTTTAAGTTATATCTTTGTGTACAAAAGTTCAATATTATAATTCATTCAAAGTGAATAAAAATAAACTATGTACCTAGGACTTCATAATATTCTACACTGGATATCCATTCTAACATTTATGAGCTATTAGGTTAAAATGTGACATTATCTCAAAAGCATTTCTATATATAATCAAGAGTTACAATTGAATCTCTCTTCTTTGTTGTTAAAAAGTTGTATGTAATTGTTTTCACATCATTTTAAGTTGTTATATTATTTTTAAAAATAATTTTTAGGGATTCTGATAGCAGAATCCATAGGCCCTCTCAACCTCTAGTTTATATACTAATATGAATTATAAGTGTAATATAAAATTACCATCAGGTAGAATTATATAATCCTACATAAACTAGCATAGACAAAATATAAAATTATCATTTTCTCTGTAGGTTCTTAAAGCAGTTAGATAACCTGTAGCAGGCATGAAAATTTTTAAATGACTGGAAGTCCCTAAGAGTCCAAATCTACATTTATGAGCTAATAACAAAAGCTCAGGCAAATCATTGCTGCTGGCATCCTCACTCCAAAGCATACCTTTAGCACATTTAAAGGAACCCTTTCAAGTCATCTTTCCATAGATTATGATCTTGATGCCATTTAAATGTAAGATCAGACTATGGGTGATGCAGAGAGATTACAAGAATGCAGTCTTTGAAATTATAACAGCGGTGTGCAAATCTTGGCTCCAAAAGATACTTATTAACCATATGATCTTGAACAAGTTTCTTAACTCTGAGCCTTATTCATCCGTAGTACAGCGGTATCAGTATTAGTATTGTAGTGCTGTTGTGAAGTTTTTTTTTTTGTTTGTTTTTTGGGTTTTTTTTGACAGTCAGAGTGGACAGTGAGAGAGAGAGAGACAAAGGTCTTCCTTTTGCCGTTGGTTCACCCTCCAATGGCCGCCACGGCTGGCGCACTTCGGCCAGCGGACTGCGCTGATCCGAAGCCCAGAGCCAGGTGCCTCTCCTTGTCTCCCATGGGGTGCAGGGCCCAAGCACTTGGGCCATCCTCCACTGCCTTCCCGGGCCATAGCAGAGAGCCGGCCTGGAAGAGGGGCAACCGGGAAAGAATCCGGCGCCCTGATCGGGACTAGAACCCGGTGTGCCGGCGCCGCTAGGTGGAGGATTAGCCCATTGAGCCGCGGCGCCAGCCTGTTGTGAAGTTTAACACAGTTTAAGATGTATAAATCAATTGGGACAATGGCTAGTGTCATTCTTTAAAACATATGTTTTAAAGCATTATGATTTTTGGTTTGGGCTTTTTGGTTGTTATTTATTTTTAAGAATTGTTCTGGAAGGCACATGTGTTTTCTTTTGGAAGCATATTAGGAGAAATTTTTGTTTGTTAAGGTAATTGATATGTGATCCTGTATGAGCAAGATTGCACATTCAATGCTGATTTATTTAGAGCCTGCTGTGTGCCAGGCACCACATAAAGAGAACAAATTGAGAAGTGTTTCAACTGCAAAATTATAAGGTACCTTTAAATTCAAATGACAATCAAAAGGACAAGCAGCCCCAAAGTGCTGTCTGAGAAGGCAGAGTTTCCTTGCACTTTTCAAAGGAGAATGGAAAGTTATTTCCTCTGACTGGAAAAGATCTGTAGGGATGGCTCACACAACCCCATCTCTAAAAGATGCTGTATGCAGTCAAAAACAATGAAATCCGGTCATTTGCAGCAACATGGAGGAATCTGGAAAACATCATGCTGAGTGAAATAAGCCAGTCCCAAAGGGACAAATATCATATATTCTCCCTGATTGGTGACAACTAACCAACCACAAAAAAGAAAACCTGTTGAAGTGAAAGGGACACTATGAGAAAAAGTGACTTGATCACCCTTGTCCTGACTGTTGATGTACAATTTAATACTTTATCCCTTTTAGTATTTTTTTGTTCTAGTTAATACTATTGGTTGAACTCTGTAATTAACACACATTTATTCTTAGGTGTTGAAAAGTGATCCTTGTTAAATATAAGAGTGGGAATAAAAGAGGGAGGAGATGTACAATTTGGGTCATGCTCAATCGGACTTGCCCCAAATGGTGGAGTTAGAAATGTGCCAGGGGATTTCAATACAATCCCTTCAAGATTGCATGTACCAATGCCATCTCACTAGTCCAAGTGATCAGTTTCAGTTCACAATTGATCACACTGATAGGTCTAAGAATCAAAGGGATCACATAAACAAGTCTAGTACCTGCTAATACTAACTGAAAGGGAGAAAACGATCCAACATGGGAAGTGGGATACACAGCAGACTCATAGAATGGCGGATGTCCTAAACAGCACTCTGGCCTCAGAATCAGCCCTTAAGGCATTCGGATATGGCTGAAGAGCCCATGAGAGTATTACAGGCATGGAAAGCCAAGACACTCTGGAAAAAAAAAAAAAAAAAAAAAAAAAAAAAAAAAAAAAACTAAATGAAAGATCTCCGCGAGTGAGATCCCAGTAGAAAGAAGGGGCCATCAAAGGAGGAAGTACCTTCTCTGGAGGGAGAAATAAGATTGAAGTCAGCAAACTTAAGAGGCTTCCATAGCCTTGGCAACTCATGACTAGAGCCTAGGGAGATTTCTGACACCATAAGCAAGAGTGTCAAATTGCTAAGTCAACAACAGGAGTCACTGTGTACTTACTCCTCATGTGGGATCTCTGTCCTTAATGTGTTGTCCAATGTGAATTAATGCTATAACTAGTACTCAAACAGTACTTAACACTTTATGTTCTGTGTGGTGCAAACTGATGAAATCTTTACTTAATATATACTAAATCGATCTTCTGTATATAAAGATAATTGAAAATGAATCTTGATGTGAATGGAAGGGGAGAGGGAGCAGGAGATGGGAGGGGTGCAGGTGGGAAGGAAGTTATGGGGGGGAAGCCATTGTAATTCATAAACTGTGCTTTGGAAAATTATATTTACTAAATAAAAGTGTTTATAATAATAATAATAATAATAAAAGATGCTGTATGGAATTCCACACCCAGGCCAGAGTTTTACAAGCTTGGACATACAACATAGAATCTAGAAGGCCAAAGGGTTTTCTTTATTTGGAATGGTAAAGGGGAAAGGATGAAGACCCATAAAACATAATACAATGTCAAGTGAAAAAGAGCAGTACACTGAAGTATCTCTGGTATGGTTAAACAATGTTTATATACCAACTAGGAAATACAATGGAGAAATGAAAACATTTGAAAAATATCAGCATGAAGAGCTCATGAGTGAATTTATCCTCTGTTTTATAAACTGTTGCTATAATGTTATTTAAACAGCAAATAAAATTTAAGAGAAAGCAAAATATAAAGTCTAATCAGCAACAAAATTTTGTAAAATTTCTATGGACAAGTGAAAAAATGTTAGATTGAAATAAAGAGTCATTTACTTAAAACAGTATACTGAAATACAACACAAAATAGTCCCTAATGAATGCAAAATCGATCTGCAGGCTAAAATGGGATTACTTCATTTAACATAAATTCTTCCTTTGCTGCCCAGCTCCCCCTCCCCATAGCAGGTTTCATGTGTCTCTGGGATCAGATCCTATATGTCTGACACTCTGACTCCCCTTTGCTTCTCCTCTTAGGCCCTCTCCTGCCACTGGCTTTGTGTTACCTCTATAGAGTCCACAGCTCCCTAGAATTTCAGTACTTAGCAAAACAATTCATACATAGTTAAATCTAATGAAATCAAGCCTTTAAAATTAGACATCTGTAGACTAGCCTAGGATTAACTTTCATTTGTAACTTTATTTCATTGAAAATAGTACTTAGTGGGAAAATTTTCTTATGAACTCAAAATTTTAACTTCCAAAGGAACTTTTAAAGGAAAACTTAGTCTAGCCTGGACCCTGATTATATGTTTTCTTGAATTCAGGCATTTCATTAAAATTTGCGGGCAGTTAAAAAATGGTGGAGTAGGAGAAAAAATAAGCAAATTTGACAAATCATTGACCCAACTAACGAAAAAAGGGAAGAGAAGACCTAAATCAATAAAATTAGAGATGGAAAAGTAAACAACAGACACCACAGGAATAAAAAGAATCATTAGAAATTAAACAAAGAGCCAACAAACATGCCAACAAACTGGGAAACCTAGAAGAAATGGATAGATTCCTGGACACCTACAACTTACCTAATTTGAGCCATTAAGACATGGAAAAACCTAAAAAGATCCATAACCAAGATGGAAACTCAATCATCAATAAAGGCCCTCCCAACAAAGAAAAGGCCAGGACTGCATGGCTTCACTGCTGAACTGTACCAGACATTTAAAGAAGAGATAACTCCAGTTCTTCTCAGGTTATTCAAAAAAATTCTTTCTATGAAGCCAGCATCATTGTAATTCCTAAACCTGAAAAAAAGATGCAACAGAGAAAGAGAATTACGGACCAATTTGCCTGATGAACATAGATACAAAAATCCTCAACAAAACTCTAGCCAATCTATCCAACAACATATCAGAAAGATCATCCTTGGTATGCAGGGATGATTCAACATTCAGAAATCAAGCCACTATGGAAGTCAGTCTGGAGATTCCTCAGAAACCTGAAGATAACCCTACCATTCGACCCAGCCATCCCACTCCTTGGAATTTACCCAAAGGAATTTAAATTGGCAAACAAAAAAGTGGTCTGCACCCTAATGTTTATTGCAGCACAATTCACAAAAGCTAAGACCTGGAACCAACCTAAATGCCCATCAACGGTAGACTGGATAAAGAAATTATGGAATATGTACTCTTTAGAATACTATACCGCAGTAAGAAACAACAAAATCCAGTCATGTGCAACAAAATGGAGGAATCTGGAACACATCATGCTGAGTGAAATAAGCCAGTTCCAAAGGGACAACTACCATATGTTCTCCCTGATCGGTGACAACTGACTGAACACCAAAAAGGAAACCTGTTAAAGTGAAATGGACACTATGAGAAACGGTGACTTGATCAGCATAGCCCTGACTGTTAATGAACAACTTAATACATTATCCCTCTTGGTAGTTTTTTTTTTTGTCTGTTCTACTTAATATGACTGGTTTAATTCTGTAATTAATACACAGTTATTCTTAAGTGTTGAAATTTAACTGAAATGTGATCCCTGTTAAACATAAGAGTGGGGATAAGAGAGGGAAGAGATGTACAATTTGGGACATGCTCAAGCTGACTTGCCCCAAATGGTAGAGTTAGAAACATATCAGGGGACTCCAATTCAATCCCATCAAGGTGGCATGTACCAATGCCATCTCACTAGTCCAAGTGATCAATTTCAGTTCACAATTGATCATAATGAAAGGACTAAGAGTCAAAGGGGGCACATAAACAAGTCTAGTACCTGCTAATACTAACCAATAGAATAAATAAAGGGGAGAGTGATCCAACATGGGAAGCGAGATACTCAGCAGACTCATAGAATGGTGGATGTCCTAAACAGCACTCTGGCCTCAGAATCAGCCCTAAGGCATTCCGATCTGGCTGAAAAGCCCATGAGAGTATTTCAGGCATGGAAAGCCAAGACACTCTGGCAAAACAAACAAACAAACAAACAAAACCTAAGTGAAAGATCTCTGCGAGTTAGATCCCAGTGGAAAGAACAGGTCTTCAAAGAAGGAGGTACCTTTCTCTGAAGGGAGGAGAGAACCTTCACTTTGACTATGACCTTGTCTAAACAAGATAAGAGTTGGAGAACTCAAGGGGCTTCCATAGCCTTGGAAACTCATGACTGGTGCATAGGGAGATTACTGATGCCATAAACAGGAGTGTCAATTTGTAAAGTCAACAACAGGAGTCACTGTGCACTTACTCCTCATGTAGGATCTCTGTCCTTAATGTGCTGTACATTGAGACTTAATGCTATAATGAGTTCTCAAACAGTATATTTCGCTTTGTGTTTCTATGGGGGTGCAAACTGTTGAAATCTTTACTTAATGTATACTAAACTGATCTTCTGTAGAAAAAAAAAAAGAAGAAATTATCAATTCCCAACTTGACTCTCACTGAGATTAAACATGACAATAGGTCTGATCTGATTTCATCATCATTTAAAAAATCATCTATTATTTTTCACTTTATGTTTCTGTATGGGAGCAAACTGTTGAAATCTTTACTTAATGTATGCTAAACTGATCTTCTGTATATAAAGAGAATCGAAAATGAATCCTCATGTGAATGGAAGAGGAGAGGGAGTGGGAAAGGGGAGGGATGCGGGTGGGAGAGACGATATGGGGGGGAAGCCATTGTAATCCATAAGCTGTACTTTGGAAATTTATATTCATTAAATAAAAGTTAAAAAAAAAGAAATCAAACAATGTGATACACCACATTAAGAAACTGAAAAACAAAAACCATATAATTATTTCAATAGATGCAGAGAAACCATTTGATAAAATACAACACCTTTTCATGATGAAAACTCTAAGCAAATTGGGTATAGAAGGAACATTCCTCAACACAATCAAAGAAATTTATGAAAAACCCACACCCAGTATCATAATGAGTTTGGAAAGTTGGACACATGATCACTGAGATCAAGTACCAGACGTGGATGCCCATTCTCACCATTGCTTTTCAACAGTCCTGGAAGTTTTAGCTAGAATGATTAGGCAAGTAAAAGAAATCAAAGGGATACAATTTGGAAAGGAGGAAGTCAAACTTTCCCTATTTGCAGATGACATGTTTATATATATACAGGGGATACAAAAGACTCCACTAAAAGACCATTGGAACTCATGGAAGAGTTTTTAAAGTAGCAGGATATAAAGTCAATACACAAAAATCAACAAACTTTGTATACACAGACAATGTCATAGCTAAGAAAGAACTTCTAATATCAATCCCATTCACAATAGCTGCAAAAAATCAAATACTTTGGAATAAGTTTAACCAAGGATGCAAAGATCTCTAAGAAGAGAATTACATAACATTAAAGAAAGAAATAGAAGATACAAAAAATGGAAAAATCTTCCATGTTCATGGATTGGAAGAATCAATATCATCAAAATATACATTCTTCCAAAAAGTAAATCACAGATTCAATGCAATACCAATAAAAATACCAAAGACATTCTTCTCAGATCTAGAAAAAATGAGCCAACAAATATGCCAACAATATGCTGCAATTCATATGGAGGCACAAGAGACCTTGATTAGCTAAAGCAGTCTTATACAACAAAAACAATGCCAGAGGCATCACACTACCAGAGATGAAGACATACTACAGGGCAGTTATAATCAAAACAGCCCAGTACTGGTACAAATACAGGTGTATAGACCAGTGGAACAGAATAGAAACATGAGAAATCAATCCAAACATCTACAACCAACTTATATTTGACCAAGGAGCTAAATCCAATCCCTGGAGCAAGGGCTGTCTCTTCAACAAATGGTGCTGGGAAAACTGGATCTACACATGCAGAAGTATGAAGCAAGAACTATACCTTACATCTTACACAAAAATCTACTCAACATGGATTAAAGATCTAAATCTGTGCCCCAACACCATCAAATTATTAGAGAACATCGGAGAAACCCTGCAAGATATTGGAACAGGTAAATAGTTCTTGGAAAAGACCCCTGAGGCACAGGCAGTCAAAGCCAAAATTAACAAACGGGATTACTTCAAATTGAAAAGTTTCTGTATGGAAAAATAACAGTCACTAAAGTGAAGAGCCTACTGACAGAAAGGGAGAAATTATTTGCAAACTATGGAACTGATGAAGAATTAATAACCAGAATCTACAAAGAGATCAAGAAACTCCACAACAAAACAAACAATCCAGTTAAGAGATTGACCAAGGACTTAAACAGACATTTTTCAAAACAGGAAATCCAGATGGCCAACAGACACATGAGAAAATGCACAGGATCACTAGCCGTAAGGGAAATGCAAATCAAAACCACAGTGTGGGTTCACCTCACCTTGGTAAGAGTGGCCTTCATACAAAATCAACAAACAACAAATACTGGCAAAGAGGTAGGGGAAAAGGTACCCTAATCTACTGTTGGTGGGAATGCAAACTGGTAAAGCCACTATGGAAGACAGTATGGAGATTCCTCAAAAATCTGAATATAGACCTATCATATGACCCAGGTATCCTACTCCTGGCAATTTACCCAACGCAAACGAAATTAGTAAACAAAAGAGGTGTCTGCACTTCCATGTTTATTGCAGCTCAATTCACAATAGCTAAGACATGGAATCAACCTAAATGCTCATCAACTGAAGACTGGATAAAGAAATTATGGGATATGTATTCTATGGAATAGTACACAGCAGTAAAAAATGCAATCCGGTCATTTCCAATAAAATGGATGAATCTGGAAAAGATCACACTTAGTGAAATAAGCCAGTCCCAAAGGAAAAAAACCATATGTTTTTCTCCCTGATCTAAAAAAAATCTGTAGAAATGAAATTGACACTTTCAGGAGGGATGACTTTAGCTGCCCTTGTCTTAACTGTCGAGGAATAGTTTTGTTTTCTTCCTTTGTTTTTTCATCTTTTTTTCCTTCATACTATTTGTTGAACTGTTTATTTAACATAGAGTTACTCATATGCGTATAAAATCAATTGAAAATAGATCTCAGTAAAAAATAAGAGTGGGAATAGGAGAAGGAAGAGTAAGTTTGTAACTGTAAAGCTGTATAGTTCTGCCTACATTCCTATGGGCTTAGTTCTAAGGGTACAGTTTAAAAACTTGTCATGTGACTCTAAATCCCATTAAAATTGGATGTAAAAATGCAATCTTAATTGTTAAAGTGATCATGTTGTGTAAAAGTGAACATATAGAAAGGATTAAGTGTTAAAGAGATCATATTACTGGGATCAAGTACCTGGAAATAATAATAGATAGAATTTAAAAGGAAACAATGTCCAACATAGGAAGCAGTCCACACAGCAGACAAGAATGACAATTGCTTTATGTAATACTCTGAGCTCAAAATCATCCTTTACAGCTTCCTGGTCTGTCTGAAAGGCCCATGAAAGCATTTCAGGCATGGAAAACCAAGACACTGTGGCAAAAAATGTTCTATATGAAGGATCTCTGTGAGTAAGACCCCAGGGGAAAGAAATGGCCATCAAAGAAGGATGTACTTTCTCCAGAAAAAGGAGAACTTCCACTTTGCTTCTGGCCTTGTCCAAATACTAACAGAATTTGTGGACTCAAAAGCCTTCCATAGCCTAAGCAGCTCTTTTCAAGAGCATTGGGTGGCCAGTGACATCATACATAAGAGTGTTAACTGTTAACAGCTAGAGTCATTGTGTAATAAATCCCTCTGTCCTCAGTGAGTTGTATTGAGAGTTAGCTATAAAACCTGTTCTCAGGGTTTGTGTGTGTGTATGTGTGTGTGTATGTGCATGCAAATTGTTGAAATCTTTACTTGGTATAGAGTTGGTTTTCTGTATACAAAGTTAATTGAAAATGAATCTTAATGGAGATTGGGACTGGCAAGGGGAGAGGGAAGAGGAGGAAGGATGGAAGTGTGGATGGGAGGGCTTATATGGTATAAGAATAGCTATATTCCTAAA
This sequence comes from Oryctolagus cuniculus, assembly GCF_051225735.1. Taxonomy (NCBI): domain Eukaryota; kingdom Metazoa; phylum Chordata; class Mammalia; order Lagomorpha; family Leporidae; genus Oryctolagus; species Oryctolagus cuniculus. Next base: position 97,708,797 of record NC_142871.1, on the reverse strand, counting down.
GTTGTACTTATAAAATTTGTATTCCTTAAAAAATAAATTTTAAAAAATCAACTAATTGAACCAATTAGTAAGTAAACCAGATTCAGCAGTCAAAATCCTGTAGAACAGGACAAGTACTTCTAATGGTTTTGGGGCTGACATTTGGACTACTTCTGGTTAAAACACGAGTGTAGCATATTGGAGTGCCTTGGTTCATGATCTGCCTCCATTCTTAATTCTAGCTATCTGCTAATACAGATCCTTGGAGGCAGAGGGTGATGCATATACTAGCTGGGTCCCTGCCACCCATGTGGGAGACCTCGATTGAGTTCTCTGCTCCCAACTTTGACCTGGCCTAGTCCCAGACATTCAGGCATGTGGGAAGTGAACCAATAGGTGGGAGTTACTTTCTCTCTATCCCTCTCCCCACCCTGAATTTTTACTACTCTAATAATACTTCTAAAAAAAATTTAGTAGTACACCATAAGCAATCATGTAGAGACCAACATCTGTATATCTGAGAAATATGGAAAACAACATTGTGCATACAATTTGACAGGAATGCTGACTGACTTCTGGGAAAACAGGACTACAACTTTGTTCTTATAAACAGAATGATACCTGTGTTTTACATATTTTGCATTATATGCCTTGCTATAACTTCATAGATTATTTATTCCAGATCAAAACAAATTATGTATTGCAACAACTATTAAAGGAAGTTTTATTGAACAAAACATTTTTAAAAACTAAAATTACATTTGTTCCATTTTTATAGCTTTGAATAACCTAGGTGTTTACAAGAATTGAGTATATATTAAGGTAATAACTACTTTTAACATACTAAAACATATTTTTGAAGAAATACAAAATAAATCTTCAACTAGTGCTTTGATTAACGATGCTTCTCCACCAAAACTGACACCAACCTACTCTGTTAATTTCCCCAAACTAAATTTTCTTAGCACTTTCAAATCTAGCACATTACTATATACTTCATTATGTATGGTTATGTAATTCTTCTCTATTTTTTTCTGTGTCTGTCAAAGTATAGCTTCCTTGCAGGGAGTGAACATAATTTTTCTTATTTTGCATATTCACTTATTGTCTCTTTGCTTGAGCTACTCCTCATGAAATAGTTCTTGAATAAATATTTGGATGGTTTAATTGTTTACACATAGGAAAATATTCATATAGTTTATAATTTCACTATTAATAATAAAATGCATATTTGCATGGAAGCAAAGCTGTATTAATTTGGAAAGTTGTCATCATGAAATTGAATGAGGATTTGACTATTAAAAGCATATGTGTCATTGCATCTGTTTTTTGTTGTGTTACATACAGTGCACACATAGGCTGAAGGTAATGGTGAGAGTCACCTACATTGTTCCTTCAGGACCAAATCACTCATTTTCCACCATGCTGACAGTGTTGCCTGCTGACAGTACACACTTGGGACCCTCTCCTGAAATTGTCCTAGAACAAAAGGAAATGTCTAGCTGACAGCTATTACACTTTTCCTAGAAATAATATTGTTTTTTATCCCCTGCCTCCTTGCCCCCAAGAGTTCATGGGATCAGCGAAGGGGTTGCAAATGCATTAGAGTTCAACTTCTCCCTGTGCCCAAACCTGAGCCCTCATTCCCTTGCAAGAGGGCTCCCAAGGCATTATCCAGTAAATTCCCTGCACACAAATCTCCATCTCTAAGTACTTCCTGAGAATTCAACTTGTGATAGTCCTATCTTGTGATCCAAGAGAATACACAGTTTGGGAAAAACCAATAATTTGTCCCCTGGCAAACTTTGCCTCCAAAATATCTATATCTGGTATTCTGTGTTTCCTAAGTGGGGGGGGGGGGGGGGGAGTACAGCAGTTAGGATGTCTTAATCCTTTTATTTCTTTTTGGTTGCTCAGTCTGGAACTCCTTTGTCAGATATTAAAACTATGTAAACACATTAAACATGACTTTAGGAACTCCTTACTCATGATATATGGGCCAAAACAAATGTACTGCTATCCAATATACAGAGTTAATGAATACATAATGAGACATTTAAAGCACTATTGCATTATAAAAAAGAAAAACAAAATTTGTAGTTAAAGAAATGGACAGTACTTTCTTTTACTCTGCATGCAGAATAACGCAGAATTTGGAATGGAAATGGTCATTTTTATTGATGTTTTCCTAGCTAATTTGTCAAACTCCAAATTGTTTTAAATTTCTGTTGTAAGCAATTAGTCCATTATCTCAATTTTAAGGTTGTGAAGGATTCAAAGAGAAATTAAACTGCATCTGCAATGCTTTATTCATTAAAAAAAATCTGGGGCAGACAGGATAAAGCACTAATATGTATTAATTTTGACGGGATATACAAGTGTGTGTTTTGTATGTTTTTTAGTGCTTTTGAATACTAATACATATGAAAATTTTCACAGAAAATGAGCGAATTGCTTTATTTGGTAGCATGAAAACTTTTAACTCATTGTGCCCCTAATAATATATATGTATCCTCTGTCCATGTGTATTATTGAATTTACACACCACCTTGACATCATTTGTTGCCATAACTGTGGTCTCCTTGAGGGAGAATCTAAGACCTATTCTCTGTTTTATCTATGGTCCTACCATCATATCTGGTGCATAAAAAGTCCCATAAATATTTTAAAGAAATTGTATTAAACAAATAAACATTATAATTTTCTGAGGTAGACTATTTGCTAATATTATATGGAGCAACACTGCTAGAAGTTGCATGACATTTTTCACTCCCAAGAGGCAAGATGAATTAGAATCATTATGCTCCCAGTAGAATCACACCTTTTTGTTAATTTTATTGCAAATAATTTTGAAAGAGATAACTAACAAAAGATGCTTTATGGCTGTGAATACTGATGATGAGTTTAGAATTGCATGAGTCCAAATTGTGTAGTCCACAAAAAAATAAATAAATTTCATTTACCAAAGCTTTCATTTGGCATTTTGATTGGCTTTCTTTCTTCTGCCTGAACTGTCCAATTTATGGGCCTTTGGTCTTGCAGATGATCTTGAGTTGCATGCCAAAATGGGTTTCAAAACCTCCAGTGATATATACATCATAGAATAAAGCATTGCAGGTGAGCCATTAAGAATTTAGCAATGAATATTATCTGATAATAAGCCATTTAACTCATACCCACAAGGAAAAAGGAAAAAGGAATGAGAGAGTAGAGAGACAGAGAGAGTCTATTAATGAAGTTTAGCTATAATAAAATAAAAACATGCAAAAAGAAATCAGAAATCTCCCTCAGAACATATGTCAAAGCACAAATACTTTTGTTCCCATTACTTGAAAATAAATCTTAATATTTTCCAGAAATTTGGATGGCTATTATAAGCAACTGTGTCTATAGAGATCTGATTACATTTGTTAAATTAAAAACAGCAAGGAGTTCATGAATTCTTTGCTATTTGGGAACAATGGGGAAAAAAGACTCTGGCATCTATAGAAATTCCAGACTACTGTTACTCATGTATTTCTTATTTGAGTTGAAATGAGGGAAAGATTGTGTTTCACGAAATCATTTTATCTGTACTATCTTATACAATTATTCTTTTCCTGGAATTGAGTATGCTCCATTGCCAACATAAAATACTTTGTAATATTACATTTGTTGTATATTTTATACACATCTAAAATATAAATCTTTTACTTGATATTACAGTGCTTGGTGCTTTGGTTTAGTCAGAGAAATCTCATTTTAATAATTAATCATCTGGTTTATTTACTATACCACAAAAATTACCAAAGCGTTAGTTCCTGAAATTGGTTTTTCATTAATGTCAAAGTATGGAGTAGAAAACTACTTTTTACAAATAGCAAAAGCAAATTTTAAGGCCTCTTGTTATAGCTGATGTGTTTTGGTAATGATGCTAAGAAAACATCAGCGGTGTTCATAATAATATCTTATATTAGTGACTAAGTATTATTTTCCTTCATTAAAATCCTTTAATTATATGACAGCCCATGTCAAAAGTTATAAAAGGAAGTAGAAATGATTTTTTTAATCCAAACCCATATAGGATTGGAAATGTGCTGGACCTGACTAGGTGTCAGCCTGCCAGGAACATTTTAATTTTAATTTAATTTAATTTTTTATACTTTATTTTATTTTAAAGGCAGAGCTAGAGGGAGAGGGAGAGAGACAGGGAGAGAGAGAGTGAGGAGGATGGAGGGAGGGGGAGAGAGAGAGAGAGAATCTTCCCTCCCCTGGTTCACTCTGCAAATGGCCACAATAGCCAGGGATGTGCCAGGCCAAAGCCAGGAACCAGGATTCTCTTTTGATTCTCCCACATGGGTCCAGGGGCCCAAGTACTTGGGTCATTTCCCAATGCTACTTTCCCAGGCACATTAGCAGGGAGCTGGACCAGAAGTAGAGCAGCCAGGAGTCAAATCAGTGCCCATATGGGATGCCAGTGTTGCAGGCAGGGTATTGACCTGCTATGCCACAGCACGGCCCCCATTTTTTTTAACTGCTAAATTGTAAGGCCAAATGTTGAGCCATGGTTCTCTTGTTCAATTGCCTACTGATATCAGCTTGGGAGATTTTTAAACATATTGATTCCTTGGTACTACCCTCAGGCTTTCTGACATAACTGGTTATATTTTCTTTAAGTAGTTTATTGAGTAATTGGATCTGATTTTATATATATATATGAATATATAAACATATATTTATATACATATGTATATATATAAATATATATTTATATATGTATCTATATTTATATATATAAAGATCAGTTGGGGCAAGTCTGACTATAAAGACTTTGTGTGGACTGTGATCTTCCTTCCACTAATTTACTCCCCAGTTGCCCAAAACAGCCAGATTTGGGCCAGGTTGAAACCAGGAATCAGGATTCCATCCTGGTTTCCCACATAGTTGGCAGGAGGACACCTATTAGACCATTTTCTACTGTCTTTGGGTGCATTAGAGGGAAGCTGGATCAGAAGCTGAGTAGCTAGGATTTGAATCAGCTCTCTACAACTGGATGCTGGCATCACAAGCTGAGGCTTAACCCATTAGGCCGCAATTCTAGCCCTAGTGTATATTTCTATGCATAGCAAAGATTAAAAATGAGGGCTCACTATTTTCTTTCTTGATTCCTATTTTTCACATTGCCATATGCTATTATTTGATTAACCAGAACTATGAAGAAGGGATATACTTCCTCAATGATAGAATAACCTAAACAAAGAGCCATTTTGTCTGCCACTTGTTATCTTTTTCTGAACCACTTCATAAGAAGTTCCCAACATTAGTCCATGAGGACAAGGCTAAGTTTTATCCAAGATCATTAGACTTCCTACAGAAAGATTTGTGATAACTCCAATGATGCTGTAAACTCAGTGATATATCTGTTTGATATACCATGACACATCATTTCATCAATATTTCTCATATATTTCAATAATATGACTATATTATACAAAACGATTAAAATGAAAACTATAAGAGTAAAACAAACAGAACCAATAAAAAATTAATGTTTAATTTCCTACAAGATGGTTGTCTTTGTGTTTAATATAATTTTCTAAGGACTTTAACATAGGTACACTTAAAAATTAGAACTAACTAACTGAGCACCAAAGGGGAAACTTGTTGAAGTGAAATGGACACTATGAGAAACAGTGACTTGATCAGCTCTTGTCCTGACGGTTGATGTACAATATAATACTTTATCCATTTTAGTAATTTATTTGTTCTAGTACCATTGGTTGAACTCTGTAATTAACACACAATTGTTCTTAGGTGTTTAAATTTTAACTGAAAAGTGATCCCTGTTTGGAATTTGGAAAACATTATGCTGAGTGAAATAAGCCAATCCCAAAGGGACAAATACAACTTGTTCTCCCTGATAGGTGACAACTAACTGAGCACCAAAAAGGAAACCTGTTAAAGTGAAATGAACACTAGGAGAAATGGTGACTTGATCAGCCCTCACCCTGACTGTTGATGAGCAACTTGATATGTTATCCCTCTTAGTATTTTTTTTTGTTTGTTCTACTTAATACTTTTGGTTGAATACTGTAATCAATACACAATTCTTCTTAAGTGCTGAAACTTAACTGAAAAGTGATCACAGTTAAATATAAGAGTGGGAATAAGAGAGGGAAGAGATGTGCAATTCGGGACATGCTCAAGCTGACTTACCTCAAACGGTAGAGTTAGAAACATACCACGGGATTCCAATTCAATCCCATCAAGGTGGCATGTACCAATGCCATCTCACTAGTCCCGGTGATCAATTTCTGTTCACAATTGATCATAATGATAGGACTAAGAGCCAAAGGGATCACATAAACAAGACTAGTGTCTGCAAATACTAGTTGATAGAATAAAAAAGGGAGAGAACGATCCAACATGGGAAGTGAGATACACAGCAGACCCATAGAATGGCAGATGTCCTAAACAGCACTGTGGCCTCAGAATCAGCCCTTAAGGCATGTGGATCCAGCTGAAATGCCCATGAGAGTATTTCAGGCTTGGAAAGCCAAGACACTCTGGGGGAAAAAAAAAAAACCTAAATGAAAGATCTCCGCAAGTGAGATCCCAGTGGAAAGAACAGGTCATCAAAGAAGGAGGTACCTTTCTCTGAAGGGAGGAGAGAACTTCCACTTTGACCATGGCCTTGTCTGAATATGATCAGAGTCAGTGAACTCAGGGGGCTTCCATAGCCTTGGCAGCTCATGACAAGAGCCTAGGGTGATTACTGAGGCCATAAACAAGAGTGTCAATTTGTTAAGTCAACAACAGGAGTCACGGTGCACTTACTCCTCATGTAGGATCTCTGTCCTTAATGTGCTGTACATTGAGATTTAATGCTATAACGAGTACTCAAACAGTATTTTTCACTTTATGTTTCTGTGTGGGAGCAAACTGTTGAAATCTTTACTTAATGTATGCTAAACTGATCTTCTGTATATAAAGAGAATCGAAAATGAATCATGATGTGAACGGAAGGGGAGAGGGAGTGGGAAATGGGAGGATTGCGGGTGGGAGGGACGTTTTGAGGGGGAAGCCATTGTAATCCATAAGCTGTACTTTGGAAATTTATATTCATAAAATAAAAGTTAAAAAAAATTTTAAAAATTAGAATATTAAATTATATTTATTTATTTGAGAGGTAGAATTACAGTAAAGAGACAGAGATAAAGGTCTTCCATATGCTAGTTCACTTACCAAATGGCTCTAACAGCTGGAGCTAGGATAGCCGAAAGCCAGGAGCCAGGAGCTTCTTCTGGATCTCCTATGTGGTACAGGGACCCAAGCAATTGGACCATCTTTTACTGTTTTCCCAGGCCATACAGAGAGCTGGATTGGAAGAGGAGCAGCAGGAACTAGAACTGGCACCCAAATGGGATGCTGGCACCCAGGTGGAGGCTTAGCCCACTATGCCACAGTGCCAGCCACAACAAACTAGAATATTATAACTGCAATACAAGATACGCTCAAGTCTTGACTGTCTCATTCATTGACCCTGTTGTGTTGGACAAATTACAATTTCTCTGAGCCTCACATTCCTCATCAGTAAGACAGCAATAACATCTGACATCTCTACCACAAAGATAAAATTAAATCACTTATGTAATGATTAGTACATAGTAGAGTGCTCTATAAACGTTATTCTCATTAACTTGTGGACTGTGAGGTCAACATTGTACATTGACTTTATAAGTGTACTTACAATGTTAGAAATGCCCAACTCTATATACGCTTGTGTTCACAGTATCAAGATTATAATATGCCAAGAAGCAGAAGAAGTAGAGCCCCTAATCAAACCATGTATATACTCAAGACTATAATTTAATAAATAGCACCTTTTAAACTAATTTTCAACAATTCATATTTAAAATTCTCCAGAAGAAAATAAGCCTGGATCTTAAAGAATAAGCACAGGCAATTATATTTCTCATGTTGGGCTAGAGATGTACATTTGATTTTTGAGTCCTTTTATGAGGTTTTGGAGACATTTAATACATTAAATTTCTTCCATTTTGAGGTGCTCGAACTGAGGTGGAGAAGCTAAGGCTACCACATAGAAAAACACTAAGGAAGGCAAAATGCATTTGGAGAGCTGGCCTCTTCCCCATCTTCATAGTCAGAGACCTGGTACTGCCTAACCAATGGGACTCAGCCCCCGAAGAGCCATTTCTTGAGTTATCCTGCAAACACATGTGTTCCCTGTTTTTCTTTGGATGTTAGTTCACAGAGTATTGGGACATTTTGTCTACTATTATATAATTAAACTGGAAGGAAGCCTCTGTGGATATGGAATGCAACTGCAAACCAAGGGTCATCAAATAAGTTGTAAATTCTTTCCTGATAGTATATATTTGGGTAATTTTGCAAAAACATTTCTGGATTTTGTTATGCTGAGAATAATATTTTGAAAAGAATATCTGCAACTAATTTTACAAACATTTTTGTTTGTCTACAGTAAACTAATACTAAACAAGTTTGTATTTCAGAAGCAGGTAATGTTCAGTGAGGACGATACTAGATCATAGAACAAGAGAGATCAGCCTCATTGTGGACACATTATTACAGTCATCAACACATTGACTGAAAATCTATTTATTTAAAAATTGAAGCAGAATAATTCAAACCATAATTTGTCACTTGGAATAGCAGTGGCACTTCTGTTCGTAGAGTCAAAAGGGTTTAAATGGGATAGGATTCCCTGGAAGTTTTCTCTTCCTTTAATTTCAAAAGAATGCCAAAATTGTTCTTGGTTCCAAAGCTCAACTCTTGAGCTTTCCAATAAAATACGAATGGAAGGAATAAAAAGGGGAATACTGAGTTAGAAAAAGAGGATCTATGAGTCTTTTCTCTTAAAGGTTCCTATCAACTTTTTATTGTTACAGTCAGATTTTTTTTACTTTTATGTATTTCCAGTATTAATACAGGTACATTTATCCTGACAAAAGAGTTCAATATTTAAAGTTGCCCTAGGACAAACAATAAATCCGCCCCCAGTGGATTCAGGATGTGCTGTTATTCACTACTTGCTGAAGTTAACCAAAGCTTGACTTTGCTTATTTTCCCACGTACTCTGTTCTGTAGGATTTATTTGCTCATGTCAGGTATTACATGCCTATGCTAAAAAAATAAAAAAAAAAATCCTGATCTGATACCTTTGCTGTTCTAAAATTTTTCTTAAATCTACTGTGAAGAAGGCAATTTTTGAAAGTATAGATGTATGGTTTGATGAAATTATTTAGTTGCCCACACAGAATATGAGTCATATCCATAATCAATAAAAGGTGACCAATCATTTAAATGAAGACAAACATACCTGTTAACACATTTCTTTGTTTTTGTGTAGGACATTCATTTAAAAGGTATAACATAGGAAATACATACTCTTGGCCATGGCTTTTCACTGGGGCAGAATGAGAAGTCACCATAAAGAAAATCTACAGACTAGTGACACCTGAAATATTCCCATTGGACTGTAACTAGAAGTCGGTCCTCTAATATTACAGATAGGGGCAAGGGAAAGGAATGAGATGGAAAGGGGAGGAAGGAAGGAAGGAAGGAAGGAAGGGAGGGAGGGAAGCAGGGAGGGAGGGAGGGAAGGAAAGGAAAGGAGAAGAGGAGGAAGGAAGAAGTAAGGAAGAAAAGGAGGAAGGGAGGAAGAAAAGAATTGTGAAGTCAATGTCAAGAAAAAAAAATGCCTGGACCTAAGAAAAGCTAACCCATATTCTTGTCAGATGATCTAGTATCGCTATCAAGCAATCACAAGCTTCAAGGGGAATAATAGTAAAAATTCCTAAAGGAATGGATAAAGGCACAATGAGGGACACCATAATTACAGGATCTATTTTCAAATACATAGCTTAGTGGGAATATCTCTCTGATGTCTTACTGAGTTTTTATGAAAATGAGGTGTTCCTAGTTGAATTAGAGGATTTTTTATCTGAGATTTACATTTGATTAAATTTTACATAGTATATAATAAATGTAATTAATCTTTCACCAATCCTATATAAAAATCAGTAAGTAAGTCTATTATCTTCTGAAGAACCAAAGAAAGTTAAAAACTGTTGGGCATTAGTATAAAATGTGCAATTGGTATGTAATGTGTGTGTGTGTGTGTGTGTATGTTATATACACATATATAACCACTCTCCTCCTATAGGTAGGCAGAAAAATATAACTTCATACTACTAACAGAAAAGTGATAAAGTCCAGCCTTCCACTCTGTATCCAGAAAACTTACATATTTTTGTCCAGCTTTTTTCCTAAATATTTTGAAGTAGTAACAGGGAGATGTAACACTTGACTAGGATCAGATAAAAAGAATCCAAAAAGTGCATTTCTTAGAAATATCTCTAAATATAACACAAAAGGAAAGTTACTATTTTCAAAGTATCATGTAGTTCACTGAGCTATATTTACAGGAAGAAGTCTAGCCTGTGTTTCCCAAAGTAGGAACTAGATGTTGGGGTTTAGGAATACAAAATGTTATCAACAAAATGGTTGATCTATCCTAGTTAATTTTTTATTCACAGCATTTTTTAAACATTTATTTAGTAAATATAATTTTCCCAAGTACAGGTTATGGATTACAATGGCTTTTCCCCCCCATAAATTCCCTCCCACTCGCACCCCTCCCATCTCCTGCTCCCTCTCCCCTTCCATTCACATCAAGATTCATTTTCAATTATCTTTATATACAGAAGATTGATTTAGTATATATTAAGTAAAGATTTCATCAGTTTGCACCCACACAGAACATAAAGTGTAAAATACTATTCGAGGACTAAATATAGCATTAATTCACATTGGACAACACATTAAGGACAGAGATCCCACATGAGAAGTAAGTACACAGTGACTCCTGTTGTTGACTTAACAATTTGACACTCTTGTTTATGGCGTCAGTAATCTCCCTAGGCTCTAGTCATGAGTTGCCAAGGCTATGGAAGCCTCTTGAATTCAATGACTTCGATCTTATTTAGACAAAGTCATAGTCAAACTGGAAGTTCTCTCCTCCCTTTAGAGAAAGGTACCTCCTTCTTTGGGGATCTCACTCGCAGAGATTTTTTTTTTTTCCACAGTGTCATGGCTCTCCATGCCTAAAATACTCTCATGGGCTCTTCAGCCAGATCCAAATGCTTTAAGGGCTGATTCTGAGGCCAGAGTGCTACTTAGGACATCTGCCATTCTATGAGTCTGCTCTGTATGCCACTTCCCATGATGGATCGTTCTCTCCCTTTTTTAAAATTTTTTTAAAACTTTTATTTAATGAATATAAATTTCCAAAGTACAGCTTATGGATTACAATGGCTTCCCCCCCATAATGTCCCTCCCACCTGCAACCCTCCCCTTTCCCACTCCCTCTCCCCTTCCATTCACATCAAGATTCATTTTCGTTTCTCTTTATATACAGAAGAAAGTGAAATGAACACTATGAGAAATGGTGACTTGATCAGCCCTCACCCTGACTGTTGATGAGCAACTTGATATGTTATCCCTCTTAGTATTTTTTTTTGTTTGTTCTACTTAATACTTTTGGTTGAATACTGTAATCAATACACAATTCTTCTTAAGTGCTGAAACTTAACTGAAAAGTGATCACTGTTAAATATAAGAGTGGGAATAAGAGAGGGAAGAGATGTGCAATTCGGGACATGCTCAAGCTGACTTACCTCAAACGGTAGAGTTAGAAACATACCAGGGGCATTTTTATTTTTTTTAAGCTTATTTTCCCCAAATATTTTTTAACTTTTATTTAGTAAATATAATTTCCAAAGTACAGTTGATGGATTACTATGGCTTTCCCTCCCTCCACAACTACCCTCCCACCCACAACCCTCCCATCTCCCGCTCCCTCTCCCATTCCATTCACATCAAGATTCATGTTTCAATTCTCTTTATATACAGAAGATTGATTTAGTATATATTAGTAAATATTTCATCAGTTTGCACCCACACAGAACATAAAGTGTAAAATACTGTTTCAGTACTAGTTGTAGCTTTAATTCATGTTGAACAACACATTAAGGACAGATATACCACATGAGGAGTAAGTTGACTTAACAATTTGACACTCTTGTTTATGGCGTCAGAAATCTCCCTAGGCTCTTGTCATGAGTTGCCAAGGCTATGGAAGCCTTTTGAGTTCGCTGACCCTGATCATATTTGGAAAAGGTCATAGTCAAAGTGGAAGTTCTCTCCTCCCTTCAGAGAAAGGTACCTCCTTCTTTGAGGGCCCTATTCTTTCCACTGGGATCTCACTCACAGAGATCTTTCAGTTAGGTCCTCTTTTTTTTTTTTTTTCCTTTTGCCAGAGTGTCTTGGCTTTCCATGCCTAAAATACTCTCATGGGCTCTTCAGCCATATCCAAATGCCTTAAGGGCTGATTCTGAGGCCAGAGTGCTATTTAGGACATCTGCCATTCTATGAGTCTGCTGTGTATCCTGCTTCCCATGTTGGATAGTCCTCTCCCTTTTTTATCCTATAAGTTAGTATTAGCAGACACTAGTCTTGTGTGTGTGATCCCTTTGACTCTTAGACCTATCAGTGTGATCAATTGTGAACAGAAATTGATCACTTTGACTAGTGAGATGGCATTGGTACATGATTCTGAGGCCAGAGTGCTATTTAGGACATCTGCCATTCTATGAGTCTGCTGTGTATCCCACTAAGCAGCCTATTAACCACTGTGACAGCATCTGTGCCTATTCATCTGGCTTCTGACATTCTGTCCCAAACAGAATCTCAACAAAGATCTCTACAAGGATACTTCAAAATATTAGTGGAAAATACGATTAAAAGATAAATTAATTTTGGCATTAAAAATTGAAATACATGCACATAAGCAGACTTCAAAAACTCACAGAAATACATATTATAAAAAACTATGCATGGATTCCAAATTATTTCTTACCAAAATAAACATCTTTTAATTGTATTTCTCACTAACTTTTTGAAGTAGCCTTATATCTTTGTCAATAACATCTGCAGAAATTTATGAAGAAAGTAGAGTAAATATTTCATAAACATGGGTTAGGTTAATCAAAATTTAAACTTTGTGTCTTGTCATGATATCTGCAACTCCATTCATCTGTGTATATATATTTGATATAACTTTAAACATTTATTTAGCACCTCTTTCCAGACACTACACTCCAGAATTACATCTTACATTCCAATTTTTCCATTTGTGCAAAATTTGTAATGCTGTTTATAAGATAATAATAGCTGAGATTCTTTATAAATGTGAATTGTATCTCCCCAAACCAGAAGTTAGTAAATTATAGTCCATGGATGAACTAAGGTTCACCTGCTTTTGTAAATAAAGTCATACTGGAACACAGCCATGGTAACATATTTTCAACAGCTGTTATCATGGCTGCAAAGCTATATAGCAGAGAATATAAGGTTCACAAAGCCAATGTTATTTATTATCTGGCCTTTTACAGACAAAGTTCACCAAGTCTCTCTCAAATTACCCAGATCTTTTACAAGAGGCTTGCAATATAAAGAGTTCCATTTCTAACCTTTTGACTCAGTTTAAAGAGAGTTAGGGTAAGGAAGATATTCTATATTCAAAAATATCCACAGATAATGGTTATGAAGAAGTAAATAATTATGATGATATGGAAATGCAATTCAGGGTTCTGTTGTACCTTAGCAGCACAGAGATTTTTTTAAGACACAAAGAGACAGGACACTCAATCAGAATAATATAAGCTTGATTCAGTATATATTGAATCTATTAAAAACTAATTTTAAAAATGTAATGTATATTAGGCCGGTGCCACGGCTCAGTAGGCTAATCCTCCACCTAGCGGCTCAGCACACCAGGTTCTAGTCCCGGTCGGGGCACTAGATTCTGTCCCGGTTGCCCCTCTTCCAGGCCAGCTCTCTGCTGTGGCCCGGGAGTGCAGTGGAGGATGGCCCAAGTGCTTGGGCCCTGTAGCCCCATGGGAGACCAGGATAAGCACCTGGCTCCTGCCTTCGGATCAGTGCGGTGCGGCGGCCATTGGAGGGTGAACCAACGGCAAAGGAAGACCTTTCTCTCTGTCTCTCTCTCTCTCACTATCCACTCTGCCTGTCAAAAAAAAAAAATGTAATGTATATTAGCAAAATTTACATTTTGAAAATTGATTATTGTTTACAACCATTGTCTCTATTGTTGTGAAACTGTTTTCTTGTTGTTTGATTTCTTACTTAGTGGAAGGATAATCTTATTATTATAAAATAAACTGAAAGTATGGCATTGTAAAAATTAAAGAATAAGAGAGGAAGGAGTGTGGGAGTGTGGGTGGGAGGGAGGGTAGGGATGGAAGTATCACTTCTGTATATTTAATCTGTATATTTAAAATAGATGAAATTTGTTGATCTTATGTAAATAAAAATGTTTTAAAAAGAATATGGGAAAATTTTTTAAATGTTTAAAAAATTAACAAAAATAAGTAAATAAAAATTAAAAAAAACTGTCATAAAAAAGATAAGTCTGAGTAGGACAAGAAAGGACAGAAAGTTAGTAGAATGCAAATTCTAATTTGCTGGCAGAAATTTCTGTTGACCAGGTTTGACACTAAGGGTGAAATAACTTAGTGCTATTCTACCTAAAATACAAATAAATATTTCAAATAAATAAAATACAGAACACTGAGAAGAATAAAAATGTACATGGAGAGAAAAGAAGGAAGTGAGTCAAATCCCTAGAGAGTGTTTACATTGCAAATTCAATGAGAAGGCTTTCTTAAGGTTCCAAGTGCTAAAAGCAAGAAAGAGCAAGAAAGAAAAGGGTAAGTAGAATGTAACTGTCAATGCTACAATCTTGGCAAACTATGGCATATGTTATCAGCCATATCACTAACTTACTAAAATTACTGAAATTCTATCACTAAAGCTTTTACTGAAATTTTGCTAAACTTACTGAAATAAAGGTCAACCCAACTATTGAGAGTCATGAAGCCATTCACTCTGAAACATAGTCACAAGAGGATTCAAATCCTCCTTCTTGTTTCTAAAGGGGTACAAAGAGAATGGCATCAAAGACTGAGAGTTACTTGTTTCCTAGTTAGGAAAATGAAACTGGGCATATTTGCCTAGAGATTGTTTGAATGCAGAGGTGCCATGAGGTGGAGCCAAGACTGCTGCATTTGTAGTTAACTGTCCTATTTCTAGGAAGTGGCTTGCTGAATGTAAATTTTGCAACAATCCTTGGAACCATGAGGGGCAGAAGAAGCCCACATATACTGACATACACGTTGACACCTGTGGGTATGTGATACGTCTTGACCTTGCAACAATTCCTCTGAATTGTTTGAGGATACAATCATTTGTGGGAGACTTCCCTTCACCCTTCAATATACTCATAACTGCTCACAAGAAGAACTTGGGTACCTTCTTCACACTTGCATCTCTTTCATAATTTTTCTTGTATCTTTCAAGTTCACTTCAGTAACACCTCAACTACATGTGTCTTAATTTAATCTGGAAGTGACTCTGTCTCCTCAGATGCTATGCACAAGCAAGATGGAATCGGTATGAAAACAACTTGTGAAATTTTTCTTCTAATTAGAAAAGAATTTTCCTGGCAGTGAACTCAATCACTCATTCAACCCCACCCGCCTTTATAAGCAATGCCTAATCATCAAGTGGGTTTCTTTATTTATTTTGCCACTTGAAAACTTAGTATTTACCAAGGATCTGCTTTTAATTTTTAAAGGCACAATGTCTTCTCTTTGCATATTTTCATGTCATTTAAATAAATAAAAATACAGAGTGGTTTCATCACTCAGACAAGGCACTCAGTGAGTCATAATATGTTACACTCACCATAAGAAACCCTCAAATACATTGGAAACAATACCATATGGCTTTCTAGATTTAAATAGTCATGTCTGTATAATCTTTGATATGTGTATTTATAGAGACACCACTATAAGCTGTCTTGTATATCACACGCATATGTGTTTTGTCGTAGTCTACTTTCCTACCACGGACATTCAGAGAAGCTCAGAACAAAGATACATTATCAATGACTCAATATGGTGATTTTAAACATGTCTGAGACAGTTTTAACTTCCTCCAAAGACCATGTGATGCTATGTGACTTAGAGGTCAGATCAGAAGTGGTGATACATTTTCTGCCTGGTGCTCTTGGGACAACCACCTTCAGGAAAACCATCTATAGTGTAAGGAATTGCAAATTAGTAAGGAATTTCAAATTATTACATGTAAGAGACCATATGATAAGAGGGAGAGTTGTCTGGCAAACTGCCTGCTGATACCAGACTCTGTAGCCCTATTCACCATGTAATCTGATTGCAAGTGTTTGACCTCAATCCAAAGCCACTCAGCAAAGATCCGTACAAATTCTTGACATGTAAACTCTATAAGAGATGGTACGTTGCATAATTTTGCACTGCAATTGATAACTGAAACATTTGGGTGGACTTGTGCTTTTTATTACCTATCGATGTATAAGATGCTTTGGTGTCAGCAACTCCCTTCGCCTTTATGTCATGTTGGTGGCAGCCATAATTGTGACATCCTGAGATGTCACTCTATATCTAGAGTTTATAATGGATGCTTTCCTAGACCTTCAATAGAATTTGGATACAGGGCTTAACTAAGTTCTGTGCCTATCATAGGAAAAAATGTGTTGATTGGTAACAGTGGAAGAATAGGATCTAACTGAATGGTCTCAGTTCACAAAGGCTTTTGGTGGACTTGATTTCAAATTCTGGCTCAGTCACTCTCCTATTGGTTACTTGATCATGAACGTACTGTTTTTGTGGGAGTGATTTCATTCAACTCTTCAGAACAACATTGGAAAAACCAGGAGCAAGTGCTCAAACAGGAGTTTTATGACATAGTAAGTGTGATGTGTATAGGCTGGAGGCTTTATGGGAGAATTTTATGGAGGCTGAGATATATTATAGAAAAGATCTTGGATTTTTTATACTAAGCAGTTAAACAGCAGTTAACAGCGCCACCATGCATTTAATTTCCTGAATTGTTGCCATCATTAGTGTATTATTACTTATATTTAAAATGTTTAGTAATTTTAGCTTTTACTGCCTGTACCTCCAGGATCTTTTCCAAGAAGTCTTTTCCTGTGTCTATATCTTGCAGGGTTTCTCCAATGTTCTCTAATAATTTGATGGTGTTGGGTCATAAAATTAGATCTTTAATCCATGTTTAGTGGATTTTTGTGTAAGGTGTAAGGTAGAGTTAGAATCATACCAAGGGATTCCAATTCAATCCCATCAAGGTGGCATGTACCAATGCCATCTCACTAGTCAAAGTGATCAGTTTCAGTTTACAATTGATCACACTAATAGTTCTAAGAGTCAAAAGGATCACACAAACAAGACTAGTGTCTGCTAATACTAACTGATAGAATTAAAAAGGAGAGAACGATCCAACATGGGAAGTGGGCTACACAGCAGACTCATAGAATGGCAGATGTCCTAAATAGCGCTCTGGCCTCAGAATCAGCCCTTAAGGCATTCAGATATGACTGAAGAACCCATCAGAGTATTTAGGCATGGAAAGCCAAGACACTCTGGGGAAAAAAAAAAGACCTAAATGAAAGATCTCTGTGAGTGAGATCCCAGTGGAAAGAACAGGCCATCAAAGAAGGAGGTACCTTTCTCTGAAGGGAGGAGAGAACTTTCACTTTGACTATGGCCTTGTCTAAATATGATCAGAGTTGGCGAACTCAAAAGGCTTCCATAGCCTTGGAAACTCATGACAAGAGCCTAGGCTGATTACTGATGCCATAAACAAGAGTGTCAATTGTTAAATCAACAACAGGAGTCATTGTGCACTTACTCTCCATGTAGGATCTCTGTTCTTAATGTGTTGTTCAATGTGAATTAATGCTATAACCAGTATTCAAACACTACTTTACACTTTGTGTTTCCGTGTGGGTGCAAACTGTTGAAATCTTTACTTAATATATACTAAACTGATCTTCTGAATATAAAGATAATTGAAAATGAATCTTGATGTGAATGGAATGGGAGAGGGAGCAGGGAGGGGAGGGCTGCAGGTGGGAGGGAAGTTATGGGGGGGGAGCCATTGTAATCCAAAATCTGTACTTTGAAATTTATATTTATTAAATAAAAGTTAAAAAAATGAAAATGAATTGGAAAAAATAAAATGTTTAGTAAATACTTCTTTGAGTTATGTTAATAATAGTTCTACAAGTTAGTGTAGATTATGATACCTCTTCACATGTGAAGAAGCCTGGTTGGTTGGTTGGTTCTCAATAACATGAATCTGGTTGCAAACAGCTATTCATGTGATGAATCATGAGCAATTTTTGGTTACTTCTTTAATTTGTGTTTGTGCAATTTTGTATCAGTACCACCTGAAGTACTTGTTTAAAACTGAGATCCCAAGACTCTACTACAGAGCCAGCAAATCTGAATCTCTAGAAAAGCAGTCCTGAGAACACCATTTTCAGAAGCTCCCTTGGTGGCTGTGCAAAGCACTATTGGAAAACTATTACGGGGACCAAGGTGATGAACAGAGCTATTCTAGTAAAAGGATTTCCCATCTCAGTTTTACCTTACGTCCTTACTACTACTGGTTATGTTATATTTGTATCTCCATAGTATCCTCCCTTTTCTGGAATTGCCCTTAAGTTTCCTTAAATTTTCAACTCTTCTTCCTTCTTATTTCCCATTCTACCTGTTAGAAGCCTTCTTTTCTACTTTATTGAGAAAAGTCTAACTCATTGAAATGAACATTGTAATCTCATTTTAATATATTCTTGGTCAGGCTGAGATTGGATGTCAATTTTTTTTCATATGATTCTGCCACTATATGTCTGTGTCTTAGGTCAATTACTTTAATTCTCTCCAGCTTTCATTTTTCTCTACTATAAAACCAAAGTGAGAGTTATTTACCTAGGTATAAGGTATAAAGTATAAAGAGGTATAAAGTGTCCTTAAGAATTCATCCCTATGTTCTCTTTCCTCTTTGTTTCCTTTTCCTTTGTACAGGTCACCCCACACCTTGCCTCTAGCCCCTGACTTACACTTTCCAGACCTCTCATATTTAATCACTGCTAATAGAACATGACTACTATAATCATATTTTTGTTTCTCTTCTGCTTGGAATATCTTCTTTCTCTTCCCATTTCTTGTTTAGTGAAACTCTACTGCCATACATGACCTTACGTATCATAAAACTCTGTACAGAATTCTTCTAAAACACACAACCTTATTAAATCTTCTCTACCTAAAGATACCTGTCTCAATTAGGGCAAACACTAGATCTCTTCACCCAAGAATCCATACAGTTAGAATGGTGAGAATTATACCAAAGTGAATATTCCGCATAGTCCAGATGGTCTTACGCAGCTCTAATATTTTATAAATTTGGCCAGCTAGCAGATATCTAGATTGCAGATATAATTAGGAGCTTCCAGGATGCTGTATTGTAAGTCTTGATATCTAAACGTCAATGAGCATCACACATGTGGTAAAGAGACTTCTGAGATGTCATATGACTTGGGTTTCAGTGCCAGCTCTACTACTACCATGCTGTGTGAGCTTGGGAAAGATGCATAAACAATCAGATGTTCAATTCTCTAATATGTAAAACAGATTTCACAAATGGCCCATACATCATAAGAAAACACATAGCAAATGCCTAATGAAAGAGCTAGGAAAAGATGGCCATGTCATTGAATCTAAGATAGCATCAATTAAAATGAAACAAATTAAATTCTTTTTTTTAACTTTTATTTAATGAATATAAATTTCCAAAGTACAGCTTATGGATTACAATGGCTTCCCCCCCATAACGTCCCTCCCACCCACAACCCTCCCCTTTCCCACTCCCTCTCCCCTTCCATTCACATCAAGATTCATTTTCTATTCTCTTTATATACAGAAGATCAGTTTAGCATACATTAAGTAAAGATTTCAACAGTTTACTCCCACACAGAAACATAAAGTGAAAAATAATAGATGATTTTTTAAATGATGATGAAATCAGATCAGACCTATTGACATGTTTAATCCCAGTGAGAGTCAAGTTGGGAATTGATAATTTCTTCTTTTTTTTTTTCTACAGAAGATCAGTTTAGTATACATTAAGTAAAGATTTCAACAGTTTGCACCCCCATAGAAACACAAAGTGAAATATACTGTTTGAGTACTCGTTATAGCATTAAGTCTCAATGTACAGCACACTAAGGACAGAGATCCTACATGAGGAGTAAGTGCACAGTGACTCCTGTTGTTGACTTTACAAATTGACACTCCTGTTTATGGCATCAGTAATTTCCCTATGCTCCAGTCATGAGTTTCCAAGGCTATGGAAGCCCCTTGAGTTCTCCAACTCTTATCTTATTTAGACAAGGCCATGGTCAAAGTGGAAGTTCTCTCCTCCCTTCAGAGAAAGGTACCTTCTTCTTTGATGACCAGTTCTTTCCACTGGGATCTCACTCACAGAGATCTTTCTGTTAGCGGTTTTTTTTGTTTGTTTGTTTGTTTGTTTTTTGCCAGAGTGTGTTGGCTTCCCATGCCTGAAATACTCTCATGGGCTTTTCAGCCGGATCCGAATGCCTTTAGGGCTGATTCTGAGGCCAGAGTGCTGTTTAGGACATCCGCCATTCTATGAGTCTGCTGAGTATCTCGCTTCCCATGTTGGATCACTCTCCCCTTTATTTATTCTATTGGTTAGTATTAGCAGGTACTAGACTTGTTTATGTGATCCCTTTGAATCTTAGTCCTTTCATTATGATCAATTGTGAACAGAAATTGATCACTTGGACTAGTGAGATGGCATTGGTATATGCCACCTTGATGGGATTGAAATTGGAGTCCCCTGTTATGTTTCTAACTCTACCATTTGGGGCAAGTCAGCTTGAGCATGTCCCAAATTGTACATCTCTTCCCACTCTTATTCCCACTCTTATATTTAACAGGGATCACATTTCAGTTAAGTTTCAACACTTAAGAATAACTGTGTATTAATTACAGAATTCAACCAATAGTATTAAGTAGAACAAACAAACAAAAAAAACTACTAAGAGGGATAATGTATTAAGTTGTTCATTAACAGTCAGGGCTATGCTGATCAAGTCACCGTTTCCCATAGTGTCCATTTCACTTCAGGAGGTTTCCTTTTTGGTGTTCAGTCAGTTGTCAGCGATCAGGGAGACATATGATATTTGTCCCTTTGGGACTGGCTTATTTCACTCAGCATGATGTGTTCCAGATTCCTCCATTTTGTTGCACATGACTGGATTTCGTTGTTTCTTACTGCGGTATAGTATTCTAAAGAGTACATATCCCATAATTTCTTTATCCAGTCTACCATTGATGGGCATTTAGGTTGGTTCCAGGTCTTAGCTATTGTGAATTGTGCTGCAAGAAACATTAGGGTGCAGACCGCTTTTTTGTTTGCCAATTTTGTTTCCTTTGGGTAAATTCCAAGGAGTGGGATGGCTGGGTCGAACGGTAGGGTTATCTTCAGGTTTCTGAGGAATCTCCAGACTGACTTCCATAGTGGCTTGACCAGTTTGCATTCCCACCAACAGTGGGTTAGTGTCCCTTTTTCCCCACATCCTCGCCAGCATCTGTGAAACAAATTAAATTCTAACATAATGTTTTCTTCACTTTTTATTAGAAAAATGCTATTCTACTAATAGTAAACTAAGATAATTATTTACTTATTAATAAAAATTTTATTTTATGCATATTGTGATGAGTTAATTTTTGTGCCTACTTGACTATTCCTCATAATATCAAGAAAATTATTATATGTGTTTGACTGGGAAACTAATTATTCAAACCTACCATCTGTGGGATTATGACTGCCAGCCTCTTAGAATCCCACCCAAGAGAACAATAAAGATTATAAAGTTGGATTAGGAAGGATTTATTAATATGGGCACACTAAGCAGAAATTCATTAGTTAATGTTGCAAAGGGAATTAGAACTCTAACCAGTTGACTGGCTGACTGAAACGTGGACCAAAAATTAGCCCACAATGAGCTGTAAATGCCAGATCTGCTTTGGTTTAATGTAGAAAGGAGTTGAAATTCTTATGGAGAATAGAATGCTAGAGTGGATTTTTCAGGTAGACCTACTCACTCACACTAGGAGGGTCTAGGCATACCTTTCACTTGAACTGTAAGAAATGAATTTGTGAAGGGGGGCCAGAATCCTTGAAGAGTTCCATGGTAGCTCTTCTCTTATAGTGGGAACTATAGTCACTGAACTGGGAAACATAAATTCCATGACAGTAATTAGGTCCCAGGGCAGCAGGAGTGAAATAGCAGCACTCACAAATTAAATGTAAGATGGTTATCATTACTATGGCTCAGAGTCAAAGTAATAACAGACCTATGGTGTTGACTAGCTAATCTTGGTATTCTTAGACGTGTAATAAATATGAGGCCTACTACATTCTTACTTGAACTTTATTAGTAAGAAAGTTATAGATTAAGTAAACAAAAATCTAAATATAATAAGAGTCATAAAAACAGGGAGTCATGATCCCTCAATTAATTCCCAGACATGAGCCAGGTTAAGCCTCCCTCCCACCCACAACCATCCCATCTCCCACTCCCTCTTGCATCCCATTCACATCAAGATTCATTTTCAATTATCTTTATATACAAAAGATCAATTTGGTATATAATAAGTAAATATTTTAACAGTTTGCACCCACACAGAAACACAAAGTATAGTACTGTTTGAGTACTAGTTATAGCATTAATTCACAATGTACAGCACGTTAAAGACAGAGATCCTACATGGTGAGTAGGTGCACAGTGACTCCTGTTGATTTAACAATTGACACTCTTGTTTATGGTGTCAGTAATCAACCTAGGCTCTTGTCATGAGCTGCCAAGGCTATGGAAGTTCTTGAGTTCGCCGACTCTGATCTTATTTAGACAAGGCCATAGTCAAAGTGAAAGTTCTCTCCTCCCTTCAGAGAAAGGTACCTCCTTCTTTGATGACCTGTTCTTTCCACTGGGATCTCACTCACAGAGATCTTTCATTTAGGTCATTTTTCTTGCCACAGTGTCTTACAGGCAAAATAGATTAGGTCTTACTAAATTTTTTGCTAGTCCAGAAACCAGGTTATGAGCCTTTAAATGGAAGTGGTAGCTGGAATTTCTTGCATCATCACAATAACTAAGAAACATTTGATCTTACCTTAGATTGCCCACAATCTTTGTATCTAGCTATTTAAAATTACTTTGGTCTATGAGAAAAAGGAAATCAGCACAGAGAGTCAAAGCCATAGTTTCTGAGTAATTCCTGGATGGAACACAGACCTAATTGATGATTAGGTTACAACCCAGAGGAGGATTGCAAGCCAACTGTTTCATTAATTCATGTATTTATACATTTCTTCACTGACTCTTCCATTTGGGGGTAGAATCTATCATATCATATGCCCTGAGACTACAAAGAGAAACGCACTATAGTTTTTGCCAATATAGCGATTTATTCTGTAACATAAGAAAAAAATGAAAATGAGGAAGAACAATGAAGTATTTTATATATAAAGTGATAAGAAACAAAACATCTGGAGATGTAATGGAGAGAACAGCTAGTTGTTCCTGGCGGGAGAGATATGAAAAGCCGAAAAATTAGGTAACCTGATGAGTGAGCTGCTGCCTTAAAATTTGAACCAATAGTTTCCAACCTAATCTAGTAAATCCCTTCCAAGCTGGAGTGAGGGGATGGCTGGGAGTGAGGGCAGGGGATGGAGGAACTGAGCAGATTCCCAAAGGCATGAAACTCCCCTGCTTGTTCCCAGGACTACAAACATTTATTCTGATGAACTTAGTGAGGGAACAAATATCTATGCTTAAAAAACGACAGATAAAAAAAAGGCATTTTCTATTGGGAAGTGTAGCGAGCTCGTTGTTTGGAGTTTGGAATGCATGTATTAATAATGATTAGGTTTCCAGTCCAGGAGACTCATTTAGTTTTGCCATTAAAATGTTGGATTTTGTGAGAACATAACAACTACATGTTCAACTTCTGAAGGCGGAAAAGGGGGAATTTAGAAATAAGAAAAAAAAAGTTTAATTTCACAGCCTCTTTCACTTACTTTCTGATTTGTTTTCTTCCTTTACAAATTCACTGTACATCATTGATGCTTCAACTGCCTTTAACCCTGCTCTTCTCTAAACCATGACAGTTGAGCCTCTGTTTCTATCATTCCCTCAGGAGGCACCTGTTTCAAACATCTGCAAGTATCCATTAACCTCCCTTACTGCAAAGCTTTAAAACATACCATTCTGGTTCTCCATTGCTTCTTGCTGAAGGAAGCCCCTCCATGGTGTCACTGCACCTGTAACCAGAATTGTTTTCTGTAAAGCTCTCATTTCCTGAGTGCAGTTGGATTTCAATTCCTAGCAAGAAATCCATCTCTGTAAACTGATTTAGCTAACATTAGCCTAACACCCCATATACCTCCCAGAAGTACTTCTATTTATAATTCAAATAAATTGGTAGAATTTTAAGCAATAATGTAAACTGCAGGATACAAACTCAAGTGTTAGGAAGAAACACAATATAAAATGGTGAGCTGGCACCGTTTAGGCCTACTGGGTGGGCCTTAGAGACTGCCCAGTGAGAGTTTCCTCAAATTACTAGTGATTTTAAGAGTTTATCTTTATCTAATATTTATAACCCTCAAATTCTCTAAAAGGTCAAAGTATTTTCCACAGAATCACCTGTGGCAGTAATAACAGGAACTACGTAGTTAAAAAGGCATTGAGGTCAGACAGGAAAGGAAGGAGGAGAATCTGGTGATCTTAGTTTAAATAACTAAGCATTCCTTCCCAGAAAAAAGATCAATCCTGCGGCCTGCACCATGGCTCACTTGGTTAATCCTCTGCCTGCAGCACTGGCATCCCATATGGGTTCCGGGTTCTAGTCCCGGTTGCTCCTCTTCCAGTCCAGCTTTCTGCTGTGGCCCGGGAAGGCAGTGGAGGATGGCCCCTGCACCTGCATGGAAGACCAGGAAGAAGCACCTGGCTTCTGGCTTCGGATTCACAGAACACCGACCGTAGTGGCCATTTGGGGAGTGAACCAACGGAAGGAAGACCTTTCTCTCTCTCTCTCTCTCTCTCTCTCTCTGCCTACAACTCTACCTGTCAAATAAAAAAAAAAGAAAACAGATCAATATTTGCATTCATATTAAAATAAAATGCTACAACAAGACACAGGAAATAGCAATCTATTGAGAAGGAAATTGTGCATTAATTCATGCATTATTTACATACTTAACATTTTTATGACTTATTTGTCAAGTGTTAATTTCCTTTTAGATTAATTACATAGTGCTATTAACTCTGAAGCCCAAATAAAGATTTTTATGAAGCTTTAAAAAACCAGATTTCATCATATGTTCTCACTGATTGGTGACAACTAACCGAGCACCAAAAAGAAAACCTGTTGAAGTGAAATGAACACTATGAGAAATGGTGACTTGATCAGCCCTTGCCCTGACTGTTGATGTACAATTTAATATTTTATCCCTTTTAGTATTTTCTTCTATTTGTTATATTTAATACTATTGGTTGAATTCTGTAACTAATACACAGTTATTCTTAAGTGTTGAAACTTAACTGAAAAGTGATCCCTGTTAAATAAGAGTAGGAATAAGAGAGGGAAGAGATGTACAATTTGGAACATGCTCAAGCTGACTTGCCCCAAACGGTAGAGTTAGAAACATACCAGGGGATTCCAATACAATCCAATCAAGGTGGCATGTACCAATGCCATCTCACTAGTCCAAGTGATCAATTTCTGTTCACAATTGATCATAATGAAAGGACTAAGAGTCAGAGGGATCACATAAACAAGACTAGTGTTTGCTAATACTAACTGATAGAATAAAAAAGGGAGAGAATGATCCAACATGGGGACAGGGCTACACAGCAGACTCATAGAATGGCAGATGTCCTCAACAGCACCCAGCCCTTAAGGTATTTGGATATGGCTGAAAAGCCCATTAGAGTTTTTCAGGCATGGAAAGCCAAGACACTCTGGCAAAAAAAAAAAAAAAATGACCTAACTGAAAGATCTCCGCGAGTGAGATCCCAGTGGAAAGAACAGGTCATCAAAGAAGGAGGTACCTTTCTCTGAAGGGAGGAGAGAACTTCCACTTTGACCATGGCCTTGTCCAAATATGATCAGAGTCGGCGAACTCAAAAGGCTTCCATAGCCTTGGCAGCTCATGACAAGAGCCTAGGGTGATTACTGATGCCATAAATAAGAGTGTCAATTTGTTAAGTCAACAACAGGAGTCACTGTGCACTTACTCCTCATGTAGGATCTCTGTCCTTAATGTGCTATACATTGTGATTTAATGCTATAACTAGTACTCAAACAGTATTTTTCACTTTGTGTTTCTGTGTGGGTGCAAACTGTTGAAATCTTTACTTAATATATACTAAATTGATCTTCTGTATATAAAGAGAATTGAAACTGAATCTTGATGTGAATGGAAGGGGAGAGAGAGCGGGGGGTGGAAGGGAAGTTATGGGGTGGGGGGAAGCCATTGTAATCCATAAGCTGTACTTGGAAATTTATATTTATTAAATACAAGTTTAAAAAAAACAGATTTCAGTAAGATCTTTCTTTTAAAAAGTCATGTCTATTTATTGCATATATGTATGGTTTATTTCTGTTGTATTATAGTATTTCACATAAATAATATTTTTATAACAAATCCCTTAAAATTAATAACAAAAGTATTTTCACTTAGTAAAATATTTCCAAAAATCTTTTAAAACCTGTTACCATATGATGATTTTTTTTCACATTTTGCTTCTTCTTTACATTTTTACTAATGTTTATACTTTTGAATTACAGACTCTCTATATATGTTACTATACCTCTCAGTTCCATAAAAAAAAAACTGAAACAACTCTGTATATTCATGTAATAGGGGATTCAATATGTGAAGTATTTACTAAAACTTTTTTCTTACTAACTTATACTAAACCTTAAAGAGTTAGCTTAATTTTCCTAATTTTAATATATGAAGGTCATCTATACTTTCATAGATATATATGAATATATATACACATATATATATAAAACATACAGCATGTTTTGATATGCATAGTGACATAGTTATTATAGTCAAGCAAGCTAACATCCCCTCATTTGCACATAATTACCCTCATGGAATGTCTGTAGGTGGTAAGAACACCTAAAATCTACTAAGTTAACTTCCAGTGTTCAATACAATATTAGAGATACAGTCCTCACATTGTACCTTAGACCTCTTAGCATATACATCCTACATAGCTTCACTTTGTGCCTTTTGAGCTGCATCCCCCCATTTCCTTCTTTCCTCCCATCCAATTCTAGTAACCATGATTTTATTCTGTTTCTATATATTTACTCTTTTGTTTTAACATTTCACATATAAGTGAGATAATGGAGTAGTTCTCTTTAACTGTTTAATTTTACTTAATAAATTCTTTCAGTTTCATTCATGCCATTGTTAATGGAGAGATAGATAGATAGATAGATAGATAGATTTCACCCTTTATCTACTCATTCATCAACAGACACATAGGTTGCTTTCATATCTTAGAGTTGTGAATAATGCCACAGTGAACATGAGAGGGCAGGTATCTTTACAAGGTTTACATGATTTCATTTTTTTGCATTTATCCCTAGAAGAAAGATTGCTGGGTTATTACTAACATCCATATTATAACTTCCTATAATTAGCTGCATCGAGTACAGGCTTACTACTTATCCACGCTTCCCCAAAATCTGTTATCTTTTATTGTTTTCATAATTGCTACACTAACAAGTATGATATGGTATTTCACTGTGCTTTTAATTTGCATGTTCCTCATTATTAGTGACTTATATCATCTTTTCATATATCTATTGGCCAATTTTGTCTTCTTTAATTATATACTTATTAATTTCCTTTTATTGGGTAATTTATTTATTTAGCATAGAGTTGTGTGAATTATTTACATATTTTCGATATAATCCCAGATATTTGGCTTGAAAAATTTTTGTCCAATCTGTAGATGACCTTTACAAATTGTTGATTATTTCCTTTGCCATAGAGAAGCTCTTGAGTTTGGTGTACTCCCATTCATTTTTGCTTTAGTTGCCTAAACTTTTGATCAAACAATCATTTCCAAAGCAATGTCAAGGAGAATTTTAATTGCCAATCTTTCGATTCTTCACTCATTTTGTAATCTGTGATGTCACTGAAGCTGAATGCTTGCCCTGTGAGCAATTACTCCTTGCTCAAAGAGCAATTTAGATTTTAGTAAAATAATGTGAGACAATATTCAATGGTAGTAAAATGGCTCGTTTTAGACTTCACCTTTGAGTTATTATTTATGTAGTTATGAAACCCTGTGTTCAAGTGGAATTATCTCAAGTGAAACACTTGAACTCTAAAGAATCACCTCTTTTAGCCCAAATTAAAATAATTTTTTCTTTAAAGTTCAAAAAGAGAAAGAAATCAAAAGAAAATACATAAACATATATTACTAAGGTGTGTAATTTTGTTTACTCAGCTACATCACTGCAATCATCTGAAATACTGTGATGGACAAGCTAAATCTTTGGATAAGACTGACAAAAAAAACTTTGATTAGCCACCACTACATATGCAGTCACTGAAAGAAATAAATAGCAAGAAATTTTATCTTTCTCAATTATGAGTGTATAAAAAGGATGTCTTTTCACTTATTGAAGAAGTTTCAGCATTCTTACACAAACAGTGCTTACACTAAGTCAATGAATATTGTGTAACACACTTTTGTGGAATCAAATTTGCAAAAAAAAAAAAAAACCCATAAAATGAATTAGAACTCTCTAAACTCTTTACACAGCTTGCATCTCCAATATTGAAAATAATGCAAAGATGAAATAGATAGCATGGTGAATAGTAAAACTAGTGAGGACAATATAAAAATATGGAGAAAAAATTTTTTAAAGAAAACAAAAAACCTAGAAAGAAAATGTGTCATTATGAGGAAAGGTTTTACAGAGATAATGGGTAGCAGGCAGCACTTAAAGTAGATAACGAAGCAGCTACCTCTTAATATCTGTCCAAATATCAACATGTGCATTTTGAAATTTTGGATGTCAATGAATAGCTCCTTTTTTTTTCTTCTAGATCATGTCTGTCTTTGAAGAATATTTTCACATTCTTCAATGATTTGATAGATTCTTTCATGATTTGACACACACAGACATGGGCACTCTCTAATACATAGTCACGTCTTCTGTACCATGCTGCTACATTGTTTTCAGTACCCAAAAAATCCATTTACCATGTACTCATGCAGAGACCATTGATTTGGTGGAAACAATTCTGAGGATGGAAGAGCAACACAATTGCTTTGGTATACTTTTATCCTACTGTGTACATAATTATTTTCAAACCATGAGTAACTTCACTGCCATCTTCAGACAACTGGATTTAACTCATTAAGAGGTCATAGAATTTCATCATCTGGAAGAAATGTCAATGTAGACAACTAACAAATTTTCAAACTGAAGTTTTTATCATTGCTGTATTTCATGATCATTCTTCTCCATAGGATTCAGCTCTCTCTCTAGCTTAAATAGCTTTTTTTAAAAATGAAAGTTGCCGTTTTCAGGATTTCAACAGTTTATTTGTGTTTTTGGAGATTACAGCAGTTGAGATCATGCATTTTGAGAATATGATCAGCACTAATATTAACAATACTTTCCCGGGTATAAATACCTCAAGGTCACGATGTGTAATGTTGTTGATGCCTTGTTGAATTCAGTTTGCTCGTATTTCATTGAAGATGTTTACATCCATGTTCATCTGAGATGTTGGTCTATAGTTCTTTCTAAAGATATTAATTTTTCGAAAGGCAAGAGTGACAGGGAGAGAGTTTTTTTTTTCAAGATTTATTTTATTTGAAAGGCAGAGTTACAGAGAGAGGTAGAGAGAGAGAGAGAGAGAGAGTCTGAGAGATCTTCCATCCACTGGTTCACTTCCTAAATGGCTGCAATGGCTGGAGTTGGGCCCATCCGCAGCCAGGAACCAGGAGCTTCTTCCAGGTCTCTCATATGGATGCAGGGGCGCAACCACTTAGGCCATCCTCTGCTGTTTTTCCAGGCCATTAACACAGAGCAAGATCAGAAGTGGAGCAGCAGGGACTCAAACTGACATCTAGATGGGATGTCGGCACTGCAGGAGGATGCTTAACCTACTTTGCCACAGCACTGGTCCGTGGTCTATAGTTTTCAATTCTTGTGATGTCTTTGGCTTTGATGACCAGTGTGATACTAGTCTCATAAAAATGAGTTTGGGAGCATTCTCCCTCATTCCATTTTTTGGAAAAGTTTAAAAAGGATTTGTATTAATTCTTTGAATATTTTGTAAAATTCAGCTGTGAAACCATCTGGTTCTTGATTTTTCTGTGTCAGGAGATTTTAAATTTCTATTCCAATCTGTTGTTATTGGAGTTCTTGGAATTTCTATTTCCTCCTGCCATAGTGAATTTTAAAGTTATAAACAATATTCTAAAATCAATTGATTGAATATGAGAAGTCTTAAATGGTTAAGAAAGACTATTTCTTCAGAGAGCTAAAATATGTTTGTGAGCAGAATTTATCAAATATCTACTCTGTAATATTAGGATTCTTCAAAATATTCATGGAAAATGCATATTTTGATAAAACTATGCATGGATTTCAAATTTTTTCACTAAAGTAAAATTATTTTTAATTACATTGTCCATAAATTTTTGAAATAGTCTGGTATTTACTGACAACAAATAAGTGCTCATTTCATTTTTAAATTAAAAAGAATCATATTTTAAAGTCTTTCTCTGTGCACATTCTAATTTTGATGTTCCTTTCCTTTTTTGAACAGAAAGGACTGTCAGATAAGAAACATGAGATTTTAGACTGTTTCTTTCCTCCATTTCTATGATTTTGAAACCATAAGTAAAGTTATTCTTTAAAATGCAAGGCTTCACAGGTTCATATAATATGTGAGCATTAACTTCAAGTTCTTGCATATTTTATGTAATTAAATAAGGCAGACATAAATTGTATAGTCTCTTTCCATAACTTTAGTACAGCTTCATCTCTGTTAAACATACATGATTCTCCATGGATTGTGATGAATCACAATGAGCTTCAGTGAAATATTCCATCTCTTAACATCTATTTGGGAGACCAATGCATCCCTAACACATAGTCCTCAAGCAGAGATTTTCATCCTAAGTAATCCAAAGATAAAGTAGAAGTTTAGGACAGAATAGACTGTGCCAAGAATCACTCCTGCTTGACTTTAACCTACCTAAGTCAATTATAGCACATACACATAGGTTTTTTCTAAATTCCTAATCAGGGAATCTTGGTTCCTTGGCATTTTCCCAAGTAATTTTGTTCTTGATGGAATGGAAATATCAGGTTTTCAAGCCAACGAGATGTGTGTTTGAACACAAATTCTGACATTCACAAGCAGATTACATACTATTATTTTACTTTTGATAATCTATAAATCAAATGTCTACCTTACAAGGCTGTGATAAGCATACTGTCTCACACCATGCCTGGCTTACAATAGAGGCTTGGAAAATCAGTAGCATCAGGTATTAATGTTAGTAGTAAGAGCAGCACTCGTATTGGAAGGTGGTGGTGGTGGCGGTGGCGGTATTAGTAAAAGTAGTAATAATTGTTGGTACCAGCATTACTGGTAGTATGATTGAGAGAGGGTGTGGGTGATCCTGTGCCTGGCTGGAAGACAGCCTGCCTAGCCTATGCAGGAGGTCAAGAGGGCATGGCACATCATGCCCCACAGGAAAATCCCTGATTGAGGACTCAGCACACTGAGACCCACATATGAACTGACTGCTGGCAGGCAGCAGGGACCGCAGGCACATTTTCCTCACCGCTTCCTGTTGAGGGGCCTTGTCATTGTCAGCTAGATAAACAGCTCCTGGATGTGGTCCAGACCCACAGGACCACCTTGAAGTTTACATGGGCCTCATGACCATCAAGCTGATTGGAGAAGCATAGAGGCGCCAGGATCAGCTTTATCCTATAGAATTAGTGTTGCTACCCTGAGCTAGCTACTCCCTTTCGCCTGCCCTATAAAAGCTGTGCCTAACTGCTACTACAGGAACATGTTCACTGAAACTGTCTCTGGTGCTTCTTGTTGAAGAATGCTGTGGCCCTACCGTCCTGACAGTGTGTGCCTTGCGGGACAAGCCCACAGAGGAGGTAAAACACGTCTGTCTATTTTCACATGTTGAGATAATGTAAAAGAAATAAACTAACTGAAAAGGAAGACTCAAAACTTGTGGAATTCTTATGCCAATGCTCAAGAAAATGGGATTGAAAATAGGTTGGAATTACCAGGGAAGATCTGAAAAAGAAATGTGAAAGGACCATTGGTTATCAAGAGAAGAGCAATTGATTAGAAAGTGTCAGGATAGCAGTACAATCTATATAGGAGGGTTAGCTAGCAGAATTTTAAATTGGGGAAATCAGCAATAAGCTCTAGAGGCAAGTTTTCTTTGCTGATACTTTGCCCATGCTAATGGCATTTTCATTTTCCTTAGATTAATAAATGAAAGAATAAAGGCCTTCCTCAACCTTAGTGAATATTCACGAATATTTCAAGTGAGATCACACAAGGAACTCTAATTGCTTCAACGTCATCAATTGCAACTGAGAAGCTCATATGTATATTTTAGGTATAACATTTAGAAATACATCTACTTGCAGCCTTTAATTTTAAGGTTTATTTTATTTACTTAAGAGGCAAAGTTAAAACAGAGAGAGGGAGAGATAGAGAGATTTTCCATACACTGTTGTACTACCCAAATGGCAGCAATGTCCAGGGCTGGGTTGGTCCAAAGGCAGGAAGCAGGAACTTCATCCAGGTCTCCCATGTGAGTAGCAAGGGCCCAAGTACTTGGGCCATCTTCCTCCGCCTTCCCAGGTGCATTAGCAGGGAGCTGAATCAGAACTGGAACAGCTGAAAAACAAACTGGCACCCGTATGGGATGCTGGTGTCACAGGCAACAGTAAAATCAACAGTGCCACTATGTCAGCCCCCACTTCCATACTTAAAGAAATCCATCAAATAGTTTATCAGATAGAGCTTCTCTTTCCTGGGATTAATAATACATAGCAAGTTAGAATACTCAATTCAATTTGATTGAATAATGACATGTATTCTGATAACCCACTTTTAAATTATTACTCATAGTTCCAAATAGTTATGTTGAGAAACTCAGCAGGACTTGATTAACTTATTACAAATAAATAACCATATCTGGATGCAAACTCTCAGTAGCTTTGCTTAATATGAAACTATCGGGGCTGGTGCTGTGGCCAGCTGCAGTGCGGCATTCCATGTGGATGCTGGTTCGAGTCCTGGCTGCTCTTCTTGCTATCCAGCTCTTTGCTGTGGCCTGGGAAAGCAATGGAAGATGGCTCACGGCCTTGGGCCTCTGCACCTGCGTAGGGGACCTGGAGGAAGCTCCTGGCTCCTGGCTTCGGATCAGCACAGTCCTGAAGTTGCAGCCAACTGGGGAGTGAATCATCGGATGGAAGACCTCTCTCTCTCTCTCTCTCTCTCTCTCTCTCTGCTTCTGCTTCTCCTCTCTCTGTGTAACTCTGACTTTCAAATAAATAAATAAATAAATCTTTTAAAAAAATGAAACCACCTATTTGAACAATGTCAAAGGGTCAATTTATATTAAAATTATGCCTTTCAATTATAGCTTCTAAAGTATTAAAGAATATAATGTCAAGCTACTTCATTTTTTATTACCATTCTCCTTATTCTAAGGAAAAGAATGCAGTCCTTACTTTTTCAGTTACCCATTCTTTGTCTTTCTCTACCCTGATTCTTTCCATTAACAGGTAAGAATACCTATACACATACACCCTTCTTTTTTTTTATTTTACTGATAGAGTTAGACTGTGAGAGAGACAGAAAGGTCTTCCTTCCATTGGTTCACCCCCCTGCAAATGGCTGCTACGGCGATCTGAAGCCAGGAGCTGGGTGCCTCTTCCTGGTCTCCCATGCAGGCGCAGGGGCCTCCACTGCTCTCCTGGGGCACAGCAGAGAGCTGGACTGCAAGAGGAGCAACCAGGACTAGAACCCAGTACCAATATATGATGCCAGCACCGCAGGCGGAGGATTAACCAAGTGAGCCACAGCGCCGGCCCCACATATACCCTTCTACATTTAACTATTTTCATCTTTTCCAGGTATCCTCACTCTTCACTTTTGCATGTGTCCTCACTTCCACTTTATGAATAAAGCCACTTCAGCTTGATTTATACCATATTGTTTCTCTGTGTCTATTTCTAATAAAGCCATCATAAATTACTTAACAATTTTGTATATTCTGAACATATCTTCTATATGATAGGTATCATGGACATAAAGGTGTATTGATTTTAGTTCAGTGAATTTGTAGAGTAGTAAGGAAAATTGCCTTCCCTTAGACTCCCTGTATTGGTTTCTAATTCACCACTCATGCGTAAGTTTTGACTTTTAAAAACCTAAATCAATCTTTTTTTTTTAACTTTAATGAATATAAATCTCCAAAGCTTATGGATTACAATGGCTCCCCCACCCCATAACTTCCCTCCCACCTACAACCCTCCCATTTCCCGCTCCCTCTCCCTTCCATTCACATCAAGATTCAGTTTCAATTCTCTTTATATACAGAAGAGCAGTTTAGCATATATTAAGTAAAGATTTCAACAGTTTGCACCCACACAGAAACACAAAGTGAAAAATACTATTTGAGTACTAGTTATAGCATTAAATACAATGTACAGCACATTAAGGACAGAGATCCTACATGAGGAGTAAGTGCACAGTGACTCCTGTTGTTACTTAACAAATTGACACTCTTGTTTATGGCCTCAGTAATCACCCTAGGCTCTTGTCATGAGTTGCCAAGGCTATGGAAGCCTTTTGAGTTCACCGACTCTGATCATATTTAGACAAGGTCGTAGTCAAAGTGGAAGTTCTCTCCTCCATTCAGAGAAAGGTACCTCCTTCTTTGATGCCCCGTTCTTTCCACTGGGATAGCACTCGCAGAGATCTTTCATTTAGGTCTTCTTTTTTTTTTTTTTTTTTGGACTGAGTGTCTTGGCTTTCCATGCCTGAAATACTCTCATGGGCTTTTCAGCCGGATCCGCATGCCTTAAGGGATGCTGTTTAGGACATCTGCTCTTCTATGAGTCTGCGCAAGATACAGGGTGTATCTTGCTTCCCATGTTGGAATGTTCTCTCCCTTTTTTATTCTATCGGTTAGTACTTGCAGACACTAGTCTTGTATATGTGATCCCTTTGACTCTTAGTCCTATTGGTATGATCAATTGTAAACAGAAATTGATCACTTGGACTAGTGAGATGGCATTGGTACATGCCACCTTCATGGGGTTGAATTGGAATCCCCTGGTATGTTTCTAACTCTACCGTTTGGGGCAAGTCACCTTGAACATGTCCCAAATTATACATCTCTTCCCTCTCTTTTTCCCACTCTTATATTTAACAGGGATCACTTTTCAGTTAAGTTTCAACACTTAAGAATAACTGTGTATTAATTACAGAATTCAACCAATAGTATTAAGTAGAACAAACAAAATAAAATACTGAGAGGGATAACGTATTAAGTTGTTCATCAATAGTCAGGGCAAGGGCTGATCAAGTCACCATTTATCATAGTGTCCATTTCACTTTAACAGGTTTCCTTTTTGGTGCTTGGTTAGTTGTCACCGATCAGGGAGAACATATGATATTTGTCCCTTTGGGACTGGCTTATTTCACTCAGCAAACTGTTTTCCAGATTCCTCCATTTTGTTGCAAATGATCGGATTTCATTGTTTTTTACTGCTGTATAGTATTCTAAAGAGTACATATCCCATAATTTCTTTATCCAGTCTATATTGATGGGCATTTAGGTTGATTCCAGGTCTTAGCTATTGTGAATTGAGCTGCAATAAACATCAATGTGAAGACAGCTTGTTTGTTTGCAATTTCATTTCCTTTGGGTAAATTCCAAGGAGTGGGATGGCTGGGTTGAATGGTAGGCTTATCTTCAGGTTTCTGAGGAATCTCCAGACTGACTTCCATAGTGGCTTGACCAGTTTGCATTCCCACCAACAGTGGGTTAGTGTCCCTTTTTCCCCACATCCTCTCCAGCATCTGTTGTTAGTAGATTTCTGAATGTAAGCCATTCTCACCGGGGTGAGGTGATACCTCATTGTGGTTTTGATTTGCATTTCCCTGATTGCTAGTGATCTTGAACATTTTTTCCTGTGCCTGTTGGCCATTTGGATTTCCTCTTTTTTAAAATGTCTATTGAGGTCCTTGGCCCATCTCTTAAGTGGGTTGTTTGTTTTGTTGTTGTGGAGTTTCTTGATCTCTTTGTAGATTCTGGTCATTAATCCTTTATCTGTAGTGTGGTTTTCGAGTATTTTTTCCCATTCTGTTGGTTGCCTCTTCACTCTCCTGACTGTCACTTTTGCAGTACAGAAACTTCTCAATATGATGCAATCTCAACAGTTAATTTAGGCTTTGACTGTCTGTGCCTCCTGGGTCTTTTCCAGAAACTCTTTGCCTGTGCCAATATCTTGAAGGGATTCTCCAATGTTCTCTAATAATTTGATGGTGTCAGGTCGTAGATTTAGATCTTTAATCCACGTTGAGTGGATTTTTGTGTAAGGTGTAAGGTAGGGGTCTTGCTTCATGCTTCTGCACGTGGAAATCCAATTTTCCCAGCACCATTTATTGAATAGACTTTCCTTGCTCCAGGGATTGGTTTTAGATCCTTGATCAAATATAAGTTGGCTGTAGATA
Organism: Oryctolagus cuniculus; assembly: GCF_051225735.1. Classification (NCBI taxonomy): domain Eukaryota; kingdom Metazoa; phylum Chordata; class Mammalia; order Lagomorpha; family Leporidae; genus Oryctolagus; species Oryctolagus cuniculus. Next base: position 97,671,933 of record NC_142871.1, on the reverse strand, counting down.
TTTAGATTGATTTCTGGTGTTTCTATTCTGTTCCATTGGTATACCCATCTGTTTCTGTACCAGTACCATGCTGTTTTGATTACAACTGCCCTGTAGTATGTCATGAAATCCGGTATTGTGATGCCTCCGGCTTTGTTTTTGTTGTACAAAATTGCTTTAGCTATTCGAGATCTCCTGTGTCTCCATATGAATTTCAGCATCATTTTTTTCAGATCTGGGAAGAATGTCTTTGGTACCTTTATTGGTATCGCATTGAATCTGTAAATTGCTTTGGGCGAATGGGCCGGCGCCGCGGCTCACTAGGGTAATCCTCCGCCTAGCGGCGCCGGCACACCGGGTTCTAGTCCCGGTTGGGGTGCCGGATTCTGTCCCGGTTGCCCTTCTTCCAGGCCAGCTCTCTGCTGTGGCCAGGGAGTGCAGTGGAGGATGGCCCAGGTGCTTGGGCCCTGCACCCCATGGGAGACCAGGAAAAGCACCTGGCTCCTGGCTCCTGCCATCGGATCAGCGCGGTGCGCTGGTTGCAGCGTGCCAGCCGCGGAGGCCATTGGAGGGTGAACCAACGGCAAAGGAAGACCTTTCTCTCTGTCTCTCTCTCTCACTGTCCACTCTGCCTGTCAAAAAAAAATTTTAAAAAAAATTGCTTTTGGGAGAATGGACATTTTGATGATGTTCATTCTTCCAATCCATGAGCATGGAAGATTTTTCCATTTTTTGGTATCCTCTTCTATTTCTTTCTTTAAGATTTTGTAATTCTCATCATAAAGATATTTAACATCTTGGTTAAGTTGATTCCAAGTTATTTGATTGTTTTTCTTGCCTTTCTGAATGGGATTGATCTTAGAAGTTCTTCCTCAGCCGTGGCATTGCCTGTGTATACAAAGGTTGTTGATTTTTGTGCATTGATTTTATATCCTGCTACTTTGCCAAACCCTTCTATGAGTTCCAATAGTCTCTTAGTAGTATTCTTTGGATCCTCTAAATAAAGAATCATATTGTCTACAAAGAGGGATCGTTTGACTTCTTCCTTCCCAATTTGTATCCCTTTAATTTCTTTTTCTTATCTGATGGCTCTGGCTAAATCTTCCAGAACTATGTTGAATATCAGTGGTGAGAGTGGGCATCCCTGTCTGGTACCAGATCTCAGTGGAAATGTTTCCAACTTTTCCCCATTCAATAGGATGCTGGCTGTGGGCTTTTCATAAATTGCTTTGATTATGTTGAGGAATGTTCCTTCCATACCCAATTTGCTTAGAGTTTTCATCATGAAAGGGTGTTGAATTATATCGAATGCTTTCTCTGCATCTATTGAGATAATCATATGGTTTTTCTTCTGTAGTCTGTTAATGTGGTGAATCACATTGATTGATTTGCAAATGTTGAACCATCCCTGCATACCAGGGATAAATCCCACTTGGTCTGGGTGGATGATTTTTCTGATGTGTTGTTGTATTCAATTGGCGAGAATTTTATTGAGGATTTTTGCATCTATGTTCATCAGGGATATTGGTCTGTACTTCTCTTTCAATGCTGCATCTTTCACTGTCTTAGTGATTAAAGTGATGCTGGCTTCATAGAAAGAATTTTGGAGGATTCCATCCTTTTTGATTGCTCTGAACAGTTTGAGAAGAATTGGGGTCAGTTCTTCTTTAAATGTCTGGTAGAATTCAGCAGTGAATCCATCTGGTCCTGGGCTTTTCTTTGTTGGGAGGGCCTTTATTACTGTTTCAATTTATGTCTCAGTTATGGGTCTATTTAGGTTTTCTATGTATTCCTGGTTCAATTTAGGTAGGTTGCCTGTGTCCAGGAATCTATCCATTTCTGATAGGTTTCCCTGTTTGCTGGCATACAAGTCCTTGTAGTAATTTCTGATGATTCTTTTTATTTCTGTGGTATCTGTTGTTACATTTCCTTTTTCATCTCTGATTTTATTGATTTGGGTCTTTTCCCTTCTTTTTTTAGTTAGTTGGGCCTATGGGGTGTCGATTTTGTTTACTTTTTCAAAAAACCAGCTCCTCGTTTGGCTGACTTTTTGCAATTATTTATGGATTCAATCCTGTTGATTTCTTCTCTGATTTTAATTATTTCTCTTCTCCTACTAGATTTGGTTCTGGTTTGCTGCAGTTTTTCTAGATCCTTGAGATGCATTGAAAGCTCATTTATTTGGGGCCTGTCCAATTTCTTGATGTAGGTACCTATTGCTATAAAATTTCCTCTCAACAATGCTTTTGCCGTATCCCATAAGTTTTGATGTGTTGTTATCCTCATTTACTTTCAGAAAGTTTTTGATTTCTCTTTTGATTTGACCCAGTGTTCATTCAGGAGCATGTTGTTCAGTCTCTTTCTGTTTGCATATGCTCTAGGGATTCCTGAATTGTTAATTTCCAACTTCATTCCACTGTGGTGTGAGAAGCTGCATGGTATGATTCTAATTCTTTTAAATTTGCTGAAACTTGCTTTATGGCCTAGTATGTGGTCAATCCTAGAGAAGGTTCCATGTACTGCTGAGAAGAATGTAAAATCTTTAAATGTAGGATTGAAAGTTCTCTAGATATCTGTTAGATCCATTTGGGCAATAGTGTTGGTTAAATCTGCTGTTTCCTTGTTGATCTTCTGTCTGGCTAGTCTATCTATTTCTGAGAGTGGAGTATTGAAGTCCCCTAGTACTATTGTATTGGAATCTAAGTCTCCCTTTAAGTCCCTTAACATACCTTTTAAATAAACTGGTGCCCTATAATTAGGTGCATATACATTAATAATAGTTACATCTTCTTGTTGAATTGAACCCATTAATCATTATATAGTGTCCCCCTTTGTCTCTCTTAACAGTTTTTGTGTTAAAGTTTATTTTGTCTGATATTAATATGGCTACACCTGCTTTTTTTTTTCATTTCTGTTGGCATGGAATAACTTTTTCCAAACTTTCACTTTCAGTCTGCATGCATCTTTGTTGGAAAGATGTGTTTCTTGTAGGCAGCAAATAGATGGGTTTTGTTCCTTAATCCATTCAGCCAGTCTGAGCCTTTTAACTGTAGAGTTGAGTCCATTAACGTTCAATGTGACTATTGATACATAGTGACTTTGCCCTGCCATTTTCCCAAAGATATTTTCTAGTATATGCTTTGAGCTTCCCATGCTCTTTTACTGGTAGGTTTTCTTCCTTTACCTTCTTTCATATTGATGGCTGTGTTTCTGTGTTTTTGTATGTAGCACTTCTTTAAGCACCTTTTGCAGGGCTGGACAAGTGGCGACAAATTCTTTCAATTTATGTTTACTATGAAAGGTCTTTATTTCACCTTCATTCACAAATGAGAGCTTTGCAGGATATAATATTCTGGGCTGGCAGTTTTTCTCTCTTAGTACCTGGGCTATATCTCTCCATTCCCTCCTTGCCTGTAGTGTTTCTGATGAGAAGTCTGCTGTGAGTCTAATTGGAGATCCTCTGAGAGTAATCTGACGTTTCTCTCTTGCACATTTTAGGATCTTTTCTTTATGTTTCACTGTGGTGAGTTTAATTACAACGTGTCGTGGTGAGGATCTCTTTTGGTCATGTTTACTGGGGGTTGTATGAGCTTCCTGTACTAGGATGTCTCTGTCCTTCTCCCAACCTGGGAAATTTTCTGCTAATATCTCACTAAAAAGGCCTTCTAATCCTTTCTCCCTCTCCACGCCTTCAGGAACTCCTAGAACACAATGTTGGTTTTTTTAATAGTATCCTGAAGATTCCCGACAATATTTTATATATTTCTAATTTCCTCTTCTTTTCTTTGGTTTGACTGTATATTTTCCTGTGGTCTGTCTTCTAAGTCTGATATTCTCTCTTCTGCTTCACCCATTCTGTTTTTAAGGCTCTCTTATGTGTTTGTCATTTGATCTATTGAATTCTTCATTCCATTATGATTTCTCGTCACTATCACAGTTTCATTTTCTACTAGTTATTTCATTTAATTTTGGTTCTTCCTTATTATTTCATTTTCATGAGAGAGAATTTCTATCTTGTCCAGTAAGGATTTCTGTAGTTCAAGAATTTGTCTCTGAGAACTTCTTAATGTTCTTATCAATTTTTTGAGAACCGCTTCTTGCATTTCTTCTATCTCATCATCTTCATAATCTTGAATTGGGGTGTCTATTTCATTTGGGGGTGTCATAGTGTCTTCCTTGTTCTTGTTACCTCGGTTTTTGCATTTGTTGTTTGGCATATTGGAGTTATTCTTTGGTTTCTTCAGTGTTGTGTTTTTTTCTCGTTATACCGTGACTCTAGATTAAATGGACTGTCTGCTTTTGATGGATCCTTAGAGGCTGTGATTGGTGTGGCCAGAGAGTTCTGTTTGGTTCTTCAGGGTTAAGGGTGTGCCAAAGGTGTTTCACCCAGATTGTTCTCTCACTCACTAGCTCTCTCTCTCTCTCTTTTTTTTTTTTTTTTGACTCAGTTGGGAAGTAATTCCACATAGCTGAGTGGAATTGAGAGTAGTTGATGTATGAAATCTGGCCCATGTGGGTATTCATCTGCTTACCCCTGGGACCACACAAAGAGTTTATGCAGCCCTCAGTGTGGTCTCAAATTTCTCCGCAGCCTCTCACTGGGTTGCCAAAGTTACTGAGTTTGTGTACTCGGTGAGTTCTCTCACCCCGCCCCCCTCAGATTTTCACAGTCCCAGTTCGTTAGCTCCACATTTTCACTAGGTCCTGACTTCCTGTTATTTCTCCCCACCAGAGTCAGGTTTTTCTGCTTGGCTGATGGCAGGCACCACTTTACGAATGTCCAAAATGGCGCCTGCTCTTTGTCTTTCGGCTTTGTAAGGTGAGTGGAGAGAGAGGCTAGTATCCGTTCTGGTTCCCCTTATTTATTTGTTTTTTTCTCTCCTCCAGTCAGCCTGGTGAACTTTCCCCAGTGGGGCTTCAAGCCTCGTTCCCTCTAGGCTCTTTCTGCCTCTCCCTGCCAATGTCTCAGGTTACTGAGTTTTTTATCTCACCTCCCCTTCCAGCGCTTGTGTGCAGACTCTGAGGCTGGGCTTCCACGCAGTGGGCGACCTTGCTCTTCATGTAGGTCCTCCGTGTCACATCCACTAGATCCAGAAGAGTTTCCTCTGCAATTTTTTTTCTGAGCCTTTTCCTGAGACTACAGTAACTCCACTTTTATTAAACTATCTTTTCCCAGACTATCAGTGAACGCCCTCACTATTCCACCATCTTGGCTCCACCCCTAAATCAATCTTTAAACTCAATCTGAGTTTATTATAATTTTAACAGTGTTAAATAATGGATGGATTGTATCTATGCCTCTGGACAGCTGATCTCACTCCTCATATTCCTGCCTTGAGTCTGGCTTTCTGCTTGCTGCTTCCTTCCTTCTGTATTTTCACAAGAATGTTGCTCAGGGCATGACTGGGCTGCCTAAATCTTCTTTTATGTTTCCTCAGAAACAGATATCTCAGGTCTTTCAAGGACACTAGGACTCCTGTTGACAAGTAAGCAAACATTGTACAACAAAGCATGTGGAATGGGATGTTTTTCCATCTGTTGACCTCAGAGCACAAATAACCCAATGTCAGGCAGAAGATTTTATTATAAATAACATATCTGGCCCTAGTGTGCTATCCATTTAGAAGCACTATAACAGAGGAGAGTGAAAAGAAATTGGTTGGCTTGAAAAATTATTTAAAGTAAATGAAAACAATTAAAGAATAATTGATGTTGCATTCATCTTTCCTGTCTCATCAGAATTTGAATCCAGAACAAAAAAATTACTGTTTATTTCATAATTATAAACTTCTTAAAGTGTGCCATTAGGTTACTCTGTAGTTTTTGAGGACTTATCAAGTTCATATTAAACAACTGGCTTCAACAGACATGTAAGAGGAAACTAAATAACAGTAAAAACCAACTTCTTATAAGTTAATGTTAGTTTGGAACAAATAAAATACATATACTTGAAAGCACAGAGTAATAATTTTATGCAAGAATTTTTGAGCAATATTATCTAGTCCAAATCCTCCTATGTTCATCCATGCAAAATGTTGACCTTAAGATCTAGATATTCAACAGACATCAGGTTATGCCCATTGCAATTGTGTTAACACACAATGAAATAAACTGTGGTAAATTTTTGTCTAAACTACAACATTGTAATGCTTATGAATTTTACCTGTTTTGTCTAAAAATGGAAAAGGACAGAATATCTGTGAAGATATAAATTTCTAATTATTTTAAATGTACAGTGTATCCTGAATTAATAATTTGATAAAATATAATAAAAATGACTTGTAGGAAAAATGTAAAATCAAAAACAAAATACAAGCTATTTTAGTTAAAGCAATCTCATACAACAAAAACAAAGCTGGAGCCATCACAATACCAGATTTCAAGACATACTACAACAGTTATAATCAAAACAGCTTGATACTTTCACAAAAACAGATGTACACTCCAATGGAACAAAATGGAAAACTCTAGAAATTAATTCACGATCTACAATCAACCTATCTTTGACAAAAGATCTAAAATCAATCCCTGGAGCAAGATCAACAAATGGTGCTGGGAAAACTGGATCTCAACATGAAGAAGTAGGAAACAAGAGCCCTATCTTACACTTTCTACAAAAATCCACTAAAAATGGATCAGTGACTTACACCTATGATCTGAGCCAACAAATTACTAGAGAAAACTGAGGAAACTCTGCAAAACATTGGCATAGGCAAAGACTTCTTGGAAAAGATCCTATAAACACAAGCAATCAAAGACAAAATTAACAAATGGGATTATATCAAGTTGAGAAGCTTCTGCATGGCAAAAGAAACACTCAGCAAGGTATATGTTTATAAATTGGTATATATGAAATGCATGAAGTCTGTATACCTGAAATAACTTTTTAAGTTCAAAAAACTAAAAATACAAGCTATTTTTATTTATTTTGTATGTATATATGTATATAATTGATTTGTCAAATTTCTATAAATGTACCTAAAGACCTTAACTGGCAAAAAACACTAACAGTCCATGAATTGGCACTGGTCTGAACTTTACTTTGAGTATCTCATGATATAATAGTTAATATTCCCTTCAGAGATAAAACTTTATGATATTCTTGACATTGACACTATGATATTGTTGACATAAGGCTATTATTTACATAATATTTATTAGAAAAATAAAAAGAATCCAGTACATATTCAATAAAATATTAAAGTTTAAAGCCACATTTTCTGTGTTCAAACACTTTTTCTAGCAGGACACTTTTATATATTAAGTGTAGGAAAAATATGCTTTGCAGAAAGTGAAAGAAAATAATGTATGACAAAATGCTATCAGCATGTCCAACATCCAGTCTCCAGGTAAAGAAGTGTGCTCAGTATATTTGAGGACTTAGATCTCTACTCAATCTATAGATCAGATCACTCCTTAGAAAATGATGAGAGTGGGCCATGGTAAGCATAGAAAGGTAGTTAACCATTTGAATACAGATTAAATACCTTAGAAAAATGATTTATGCTTGTGAAATGAAGGGCACTAGAAAAACAGTAGTAGAGTGACATGGCCTAATGTATATGTTTTAAGAAAAATCACTCTTCTGGCACCATGGCTCACTTGGCTAATCCTCCACCTGTGGCGACGGCACCCCAGATTCTAGTCCCAATTAGGGCACTGGGTACTAGTCCTGGTTGCTCCTCTTCCAGTCCAGCTCTCTGCTGTGGCCCAGGAGGGCAGTGGAGGATGGCCCATGTGCTTGGGTCCCTGCACCTGCATGGGAGACTGAGAGGAAGCACCCGGCTCCTGGCTTCGGATCGGCACAGCGCCAGCCATTGTGGTCATTAGGGGAGGAAGGAAGACCTTTCTCTCTGTCTCTCTCTCTCTCACTGTCTATAACTCTACCTGTCAAATAAAAAATAAATAAATAAAATCACTCTACTCTGAAGAGATTGGATTTGTAGGGTTGTTACAATCAAGGACGTCATTTATAAGGTTATTGAATTAGTAGCGTAAGCGAGCAATAATTGCAGCCAAGATGAGACTTTTTTATTATTATTGCATGTGGTTAAGGTATAAAATAACCATAATGACTGATGAAATTGTATTAGAATGAAAGGGAAAGGAAATAATCAAAAATAATAGCGAGCAATTGAGCAGATGGGATTGCCATTGGCTGGGATGAACTCTGTCCCAATATTATTTTGAGATGACCAAAGAAGAGTTTGATTTTTGCCCATGTTATATTTGACATCCAAGTGAGGATGGCACTAGAATTCTGAGTAAAACCAAAACAAACAGATTTGGGAGATGCTGATGTATAAATGATATCAGAATCATAAGACTGTTTAATTACCCAGGAACAAAGAGAATACATACAGTAATATAGATGGAAAGGATGTGTGATACACACCAATGGAAAAAAAAGAGAAAGTGCTCAGCTGATGGTATACTACTGAAAGATCCAGAAAGTTAAGAGAAGAGAGATGGCCAATAGACTAATCAATCTAAGTGCCATTTCTACTATTTTCAGTGAGATCTCAGAACTGTGATGACAGAAACCTGAAAGAGACAAATGAAAGAAACAATATGAGATGAGACATTAGGACAAAAGGTACAGTACCTAAGGCAGAGTGAAAAATGAACTTCCCAGTTCAATTAGAAAAGTCTCAAATCTTTTAATGGCATACAAAGCTTTATGGTCTAGTTTCTCTATCTCTCTGAACCATTTTCTAATACCTACTCTCACCTCACCTCCATTCACTATGTTTCAGCAAAAAAGGCTTTCTCTTCCCCTTAAATCTTCAAAAAGTTTTATGTTCCCTCTTTCCTTCCTACTATGGGATCTGAGCACTTGAGCACTTATTTTTCTTCTACTCTTCTGCCTGGGATGTTTACTGGCTTCATTTGTCCTTACAACTACAGCTCAGAAGTCATCTCTAAGGAAGCACTACCTTACCATCAAATTTAATTATTGCCAAACAATCCTATCCCATTGCTTTGCTTTGCTTTTTCACAACACACATCATGATGTAAGTCGTGTATTTGCCTGTCTTTCTACTCACAATGATCTGTGAGTTTTATAAATGCAGTAGCATTGTCTGTGCTGTTTACTTTGTATCTTCCCTGCCAGGCATATAGTACAAGCTCAAATAATGATGTTGAGAAAATAGATGCATGAATACTAATGTGAAAAAAATGTTAAATTCCTTCAAATTTAAGACACTATTAAAACATTCAGAAAAATTCAATAAAAGCACTACTTATGAGTACCTCTTTGAAACTTGAATGCAGGAAAACCAACAAATAAAAATAAAATGAAAGAAAACTAAACAAAAGATAGACCTAACAAGGAACTTGAAATGAAGAAGCCACGGCAAAACTGACTCATGTTTATTTAGATCAGTACAAAACTAAATAACTGTGGAAATTTATGGTTACACAAGAGAATATAAATACTGTATGTCTTAGAAGTGGAAAATTTTAAGTATATAAAAATTAGAATAAGAGGAATAGGGATGAGAAATCAAAGAAATTTACAAAGGATATTTCCTCACCTCTTTAGAAGGATTATCAACCAATTACATGTATTGCTGAAAGATGTAACTTTAAAAAGTTATCTTTTATGTATTAATAATGTTTCAAATTAGTTAGAAAGATCTTGGATTGAATATATTTTGTTCAGCAGAAAAATAATCTAACAATTCCTTTTCTAATTTTTTGATTAATTTGAAGAAAAATTCAATACTTGTTATTGAAAAAGAACTATCTTATAATCCTGTTTTCCTTAAGACATACTATCTGAGCTATTAATTCTTATTTATTACATATGATTTAGATCTCTTTCTATATATTTCTTGAATACTTATCAGAAACATGTAAATATATAGTCAGATAAGAGTAAAAATAATTAATGCAGCAATTGAATACAACGTGCCTGAAAATAGGCAAGACACAGTTAGAGACACAGTTGTTCAGATTTCATAGGCAATCAGATCAACTAACTTCTAAAAGTCCAAACATGTTTTTAGAAATAATTCTCTAGTGTTTTTATTCTTCTTAATGGTACTTAGCTTATTTGATAATATTCTAAAAACACTACTTAGGTATTTAGAAACACAAAAAAATGTTCATATAAGTCATTTTTAGCACTGATTTTGGCTCTATAAAACAGTAATGTTATGTTAATGAACAATATTTTAATCGAAGTTTCACTCCTGCCGCGACTGTCTTGGGGAGTCTGGCCAGCAGACTCAACCCAAGGCCCGCGACAACGGTTTCTCGGGCAAGAAAAGAATGAACAGCGCTTATCGGTCTTCAGTAGACTTTTTATTAGAGAAAGTAGACGTGACAGAGGTAGAGAGGAAGGAGGAAAGGAGAGGAGAGAGAGAGCTTCCTCCTCACACCCGCGGCTTATATACAAAATGTGACCAATCAGAAGCAAGCTAGAGTCCATGCATCAGGCACACCAATCCGGTCTCTGTTCACATGAAGGGCACGTATCCTTCAGCCAATCAGGTGAGGTGTCACGCAGCAGGCAGGCAGGCAGACTCACTGCGGGGGTTGTGGCGCCATCTTGTTGTTTACCGCGACCTCGATCCCTCCACCTCCGGAGAGCCCCGCCCGTTGGAAAGCTCCAGGTCAAAACTGAAACTAAAAACCTCCACCTAGCGATGCCACTGTGGACTATTCCCTGATACACTCCTTCCAAAATAAAGTGAAATCAATGGTTTGCCCTAGCAGTTGCCTCCAGATGAGACTCTTCTCCCTGATCGGTGACAACTGACTGAACACCAAAAAGGAAACCTCCTGAAGTGAAATGGACACTATGAGAAATGGTGACTTGATCAGCATAGCCCTGACTGCTAATGGACAACTTAATACATTATCCCTCATAGTATTTTTTTTTGTCTGTTCTACTTAATATGACTGGTTTAATTCTGTAATTATCACACAGTTATTCTTAAGTGTTGACAATTAACTGAAATGTGATCCCTGTTAAACATAAGAGTGGGAATAAGAGAGGGAAGAGATGTATAATTTGGGGCATGCTCGGGCTGACTTGCCCCAATTGGTAGAGTTGGAAACATACCAGGGGATTCCAATTCAATCCCATCAAGGTGGCATGTACCAATGCCATCTCACTAGTCCAAGTGATCAATTTCTGTTCACAATTGATCATAATGAAAGGACTAAGAGTCAAAGGGAGCACATAAACAAGTCTAGTATCTGCTAACACTAACCGATAGAATAAAGGGGAGAGTGATCCAACATGGGAAGTGAGATACTCAGCAGACTCATAGAATGGCGGATGTCCTAAATAGCACTCTGGCCTCAGAATCAGCCCTAAAGGCACTCGGATCTGGCTGAAAAGCCCATGAGAGTATTTCAGGCATGGAAAGCCAAGACACTCTGGCAAAAAGATCTCTGTGAGTGAGATCCCAGTGGAAAGAACAGGTCTTCAAAGAGGGAGGTGCCTTTCTCTGAAGGGAGGAGAGAACCTCCACTTTGACTATGACCGTGTCTAAACAAGATAAGAGTCGGAGAACTCAAGGGGCTTCCATAGCCTTGGAAACTCATGACTGGTGCATAGGGAGATTACTGATGCCATAGACAGGAGTGTCAATTTGTAAAGTCAACAACAGGAGTCACTGTGCACTTACTCCTCATGTAGGATCTCTGTCCTTAATGTGCTGTACACTGAGGCTTAATGCTATAACGAGTACTCAAACAGTATATTTCACATTGTGTTTCTATGGGGGTGCAAATGATTGAAATCTTTACTTAATGTACACTAAACTGATCTTCTGTAAAAAAAAAAAAAAGAAATTATCAATTCCCAACTTGACTCTCACTGGGATTAAACATGACAATAGGTCTGATCTGATTTCATCATCATTTAAAAAAATCATCTATTATTTTTCACTTTATGTTTCTGTGTGGGAGCAAACTGTTGAAATCCTTACTTAAGGTATACTAAGCTGATCTTCTGTATATTAAGATAATCGAAAATGAATCTTGATGTGAATGGAAGGGGAGAGGGAGTAGGAAAGGGGAGGGTTGTGGGGGGAGGGACGGTATGGGGGGGAAGCCATTGTAACCCATGAGTCGTACTTTGGAAATTTATATTCATTAAATAAAAGATAAAAAAAAAAGAAAATGTATCAGCTATTGAAAATTAACTGAAATAAATTAAACTTTAAATAGGAGATAACATATAGATTTGTATTAGTTAGTATTTGTATTAGTTTGTATTATCAAATATATAATTAATACTGCATGCTATAAAATATCTTTTTCAATAACAATATGAAGCACTACTGATTAAACAAAACCCTAGCTAAAAGAAAGTAGAAAGCTGGAGAGATCACATTTTTCCTACTCTGCATTCTATGGAAAAGGGAACATTTTGTCCCCGATATGCATTTTTCAACTCTTTTGGCAATCGCCCTTTCATGGGCAGAGTACCAATATTCTAACATTTTATAGTCTTCAATACTCTACAAAAGAAACAGATTCATTTAAATCACTGTGTTGTCAGAGTTAGCCCCTTCATGCAATTTTTAAAAGATAAAGAGGAACTGAATTTAGGACGACTGATCTGATAAATCCGTTAAAGCCAAACCAGATGCTCCCCTGCCGGTGTGGATCATCATCAAATTTTACTCTTGTGTCTAAAATCTTTATTTTGCTGCTCTTGATTTAGAATAAAACCAAGTCCCTTGTGAGCATCTGCAGGACTCTCCCACCCAGTCCCTGCCTACCATACCCACATCTCTTAGTGTCTGTCACAAAACCCCAGCTGCTTAGTTTTCTTACTTTTCAACAAAAGCCCAATCCTTTCCCCTCTGGGTATTCACACTCAACTTGAACAGTTTCTGTCATATTCTCACATACCTGACTGTTTTGCATACTTCAAATTTTTGATCAGGCACACCTCCTCACAGATATCTTTGTTATTGATGTATCTACTCACGATCCACCATCCACTTTGGTTATATTTATGACTTATGTGAGATGGTGTATTATTTGTATTTCACCTGTGCACACCCTCCTGTTAATTTAAATCACCTCTAGATTAATTAAAATATCAAACACCATGTAAAGGTTGTATAAATAGTTGTTTAAGAAATAACAGCTCTTGTCCTGATGGTTGATGTACAATGTAATACTTTATCCATTTAAGTATTTTTTTTCGTTCTAGTACCATTGGTTGAACTCTGTAATTAACACACAATTATTCTTAGGTGTTTAAATTTTAACTGAAAAGTGATCCCTGTTAGGAATTTGGAAAACATTATGCTGAGTGAAATAAGCCAATCCCAGAGGGACAAATACCACTTGTTCTCCTTGATAGGTGACAACTAACTGAGCACCAAAAAGGAAACCTGTTAAAGTGAAATGAACACTATGAGAAATGGTGACTTGATCAGCCTCACCCTGACTGTTGATGAGCAACTTAATATGTTATCCCTCTTAGTATTTTTTTTGTTTGTTCTACTTAATACTTTTGGTTGAATACTGTAATCAATACACAATTCTTCTTAAACTTAACTGAAAAGTGATCGCTGTTAAATACAAGAGTGGGAATAAGAGAGGGAAGAGATGTGCAATTCGGGACATGCTCAAGCTGACTTACCTCAAACGGTAGAGTTAGAAACATACCAGGGGATTCCAATTCAATCCCATCAAGGTGGCATGTACCAATGCCATCTCACTAGTCCCAGTGAGATGGGACTTCTTCTGGTAAGTTAAGGATTTTTAAATGATTTGTCTTTACGTGTGTAAATGAAACATCATCATCTTATAGTAGAAAGAAGACAAACTAGCTGTTTTTCTTATATGAAAGTGTTCTGCATAATAATTAGAAAAATTTATTAGATATAAAAGTCTTAATGCAATATAATTGGTAATTTTTATATTTGGCAGTAATTCAAATCTAAAATGGAAGAGATACACAAATATTTTACTATAATTGTAACCATCAACAGAGAACAAGATAGTTCTTTATTTATATCCTCCATCCTCTAATATCTTGAGGATCTCAGAATATTATGACTGAAAGGGGGGTAAGTGCTGTGGCGTAATGGGTAAATCTTCCATGTACAGTGCTGGCATTCCGTATGGGTGCCGGTTCGAGTCCTGGCTGCTCCACTTCCAATCCAGCTCTCTGATATGGCCTGGGAAAGCAGTAGAAAATGGCCCAAGTCCTTGGGACCCGGGACCCACGTGGCAGACCTAGAAGAATTCCTGGCTCCTGGCTTCAGATCGGCTATCTCCAGCCATTGTGGCCATTTGGGAAGTGAACCAGTGGATGGAAGACCTCTCTCTCTCTCTCTCTCTCTCTCTCTCTCTGCCTCTCCTTCTCTCTCCATGTATCTCTGACTTTCAAAGAAATAAATAAATCTTAAAAAAATATTAAGACTGAAGGAAGAGGCAGGCAGTGTGGTACAACAGGTTAAGCCGCCTCTTGCAACTACACCAGCAGCCCATATCAGAACACTGGTTTGAGTTTTGGATGCTCCGGTTCCTATCTATCTTCCTGCTAAAGTGACTTGTAAAGCAGCAGATAACAGCCCCTACCACTTGGGTGACAGATCCAAGTGGAGTTCCTGGCTCCTGACTCCTGGCTTTGGCTTGGCTTAGCATTGGCCATTGAGGCTGTTAGGGGGTGAACCAACATACAGAAGAATCTCTCTCTCTCTCTCTCTCTCTCTCTCTCTTTCTCTCTCCCTTTCTCTCCTTCTCTCTCTCTTTTCCTTTCAAATAAATTTTAATTTTTTTTAAAAAAAGAACAAAAGCACAAGAGAATTAAAACTATGGACAAAAATAATCTCCAGGAATGAGCTAAAACAGGAAAGTTGTGGTCCTTTAGAGTTAGCCCTCTGGTTTTCACATCCTTTTGAACAAGAACAAGAGAAATTTAACTTATTCAAATTATGGTGCCATCTCTAATGGAGCCTCCAACCATGACTAGTCTTTCCTGCCTCTGCAAAGTTAGGCTTGTAACCCAGATGCAGGTACCGGCTCCATTCACTTACTCAGAACTTGCTATCATCTGAAATTTCTAATTTTTATGCCTTTGTTTGTCTATATTTAACTCGTTACCCTTATTAGAATCTGATACAGATGCTTGCCTAGCTTTCACTTTCCGCCTTTATTCTACACACATCGTGGGTTCAGGATTGACTCCATGCCCTGTGATCTCAGCCATGGTTTGGCAGATAGTACCAGCAAGAGGTTTTGTAATCAGAGAAGGAAAAGCAATCAGTTAAATCGTAACGTGAGGAAATTTTTAAAAATCAAAACTATGTCCATACTGCCGAAAACAATTTACAGATTCAATGGGATCCCAATCAAAACACCAATGACATTTTTCGCAGATCTGAACAAAACAATGCCAAAATTCATATGGAAACACAAGAGACCCCTAATAGCTAAAGCAATCTTATACAACAAAAGCAAAGCCAGAAGCATTGCAATACCAGATTTCAAGACATACTGCAGCACAGTTATAATCAAAACAGCCTGGTATTGGCAAAAAATGGACATGTAGTCCAATGGAACCAAGTAGAAACTCCAGAAATCAATCCATGCATCTATAACTAGCTTATCTTTGAAAAAGGAGCTAAAATCAATCCCTGGAGAAAGGACAGTCTCTTCAACAAACAGTGCTGGGAAAATCGGATCTCTACATGCAGAAGTGTGAAACAAGACCCCCTACCTTATACCTTACACAAAAATCCACTCAAAACAGATAAAGGACCTAAATCTATGACCTGATACCATCAAATTACTAGAGAAAAATGGAGAAACTCTGCAAAACATTGGCATAGGTAAAGAAGTCTTGGAAGAGACCCCAGAAGCACAGGCAATCAAAGACAAAATTAACAAATGGGATTACATCAAGTTGAGAAGCTTCTGCATGGCAAAAGAAATGCTCAGCAAAGTAAAGAGGCAACTGACAGAATGGGAGAAAATACTTGCCAACTACACAACCGATAAAGGATTAAGATCCAGAATCTACAACAAGCTCAAGAAACTCAACAACAACAAAACAAACAATCTAGTTAAGAAATGGGCAAAGGACTTGGATAGGCATTAATCAAAAGAGGAAATTCAAATGGCCAACAAACACTTGAAAAAATGCTCAGGATCACTAGCCATCAGGGATATGCAAATCAAAAATACAATGAGGTTTCACCTCACCCCAGTTAGAATGGTTCTCATCTGGAAATCAATGAACAACAAATGCTGGTGAGGATGTGGGATAAAAGGTACCCTACTCCACTGTTGGTGGGAATGTAAACTGGTGCAGCAGTTCTGGAAGACAGCATGGAGGTACCTTAGAAAGCTGAAAACAGATCTACCATATGATTCAGTCATCCCACTCTTGGGAATTTACACAAAGTGAAATCAGCACATCAAAGAGTTCTCTTTATCCTCATATTCATTGCAGCTGAATTCACAATAACAAAGATATGGAATTAACTCAGATGTCCATCAAGTGATAACTGGATAAAGAAATTATGGTATATACTATGGAATACTACTCAGAAGTTAAAAAAAATCCTATCTTTTGCAACAAAATGATGCAACTGGAAACCATTATACTTAGTGAAATAAGCCAGTCCCAAAAAGACAAATGCCATATGCTTTCCCTGATCTATGGTAACTAATAGAGTAGCTAAAATGTAATGTTTTGGGGTGAAATTGACATTTTGAGATTCAATGATTGTTTACAGCCTTTGTCTACACTGTTGAGGAAAATGAGGAAAATTTCTTTTCTTTATACTATTTGTTGAACTCTTTATTTACTGTATTTATTTACTAAATACTCTTAAGAGTATAAAGTAAACAGAAAAATTGATCTTTGTAAAAATTAAGAGTGGGAATAGGTGAAGAAGGAAGAAGAAGGGTTGCACTATGGGCTGTTGTGAGGGTAGGGTGAGAAATATGACTATGCGCCTAAATCACATATATTAAATAAATGAAATTTTTGGATCTTAAATATTTAAAAAATCATAATTAAGTAATCTTTGCTATTATTTGAGAAAGAGTAGCAATTAATTTATTCTTTCTTATATTGTGCTCCTAAATAAGAAAAGCTAATATGATAGAGAAGGTGAAATTGCAGTTGTGCCTTAAGGAGAGGTAGAAAGAGGCCAAGCATAAAGAAGGAGGTAGATCAGTCAGTCAACACACAACATGAACAAAGTGTATGCAGCAAACAATTTCAGGAGAGCAGCCGCCTTAAAGGGTTAGAGGTAGACTTAACTAATGTAGGATACACTTGAATGCTGGCTTTTCAATCCTCTTATAAATTGCTTTTGCTTTTTCAAATGAGTGACTAAAGACTAGCTGCATCAAGCTCAGCATATATCCCTACTATATAAGCATCTCTGAGGCTGAATCTAGGGAATCAGGTGCTGAATCAAACTCATCAGTTCATATTACAAGCATTTTCAAGTTATTTCATGGTAGTCAACCTTCATGCATAAACTTAGTATATAAAATAGATAAAATCCTTATTTGCATCATGTGTGTATGGGGGGGGGGTCCTCTTGAAATCCCTGTATCTCTCAGTTATCAGAAAGTCTTACAGAGTTAGTTGGGGAATCACTGAAGAATTTTGTAATTCAGTGGTATTTTTGAAGATTAACCAAACATTAAGGTATGAATGGATTTGGAGAGGAAAGAAAACAAAATGGAAGAACACCAGCTGGGGACTGCAGTGCAGGAGGTTAAGTCACTGATTGGGATGCCCTTGTACCTTATAGGAGGTACTTGACATTGAGTTCTGCCTCTGCTTCCAGCTCAGCTTTAGGCTAAAGCACACCCTTGGAGACAGTAGTGATGTTTCAAGCCGTTGGGTCCTGATCACCCATGTCGGAGCCCTAGATATAGTTCTTGGCTCCTGGCTTCCAGTTCTCTCTCTCTCTCTCTTTCTGTCTTACAAATAAATAAGTGTATGATAAAAATCAATGTATGAGAAATAACATGTGAGTTTACCTTTTCTGGATCAACTGAATCTGACTTTGAGGGCCACCTAGTAGTAGCAAATTAAAACTCAATCAATATTGGACATTTTGTTCTAACTCTCTATATTTCCCCATTCCATGTGAGAAAATCCTGGAATATTAAGCAGAGTGATTATTATGGGAAAACACCTATGATTTTGGTCTCTATATAACTTTCATTAAGCTCACTGAAAAAACACTCAGTGGCTTTAAGTCCAATGGCTCTGGATTTCAATAAAAATGGCTTTATAAAAACTTATGAAAAGTCTCTCTTCAACAAAAACAGTGGGTACACAGGTACAAGTTGTCAAAATGGAACAGTTCATTTTTTTAGTATTTTTCTACTTAATACCATTGGTTGAACTCTTTACTTAACACAGAATTATTCTTAGTTGCTTAAATACTTGAAAATAGATCCTAGTAAAATATAAGAGTGGGACTAACAGAGGGAGGAGATGTACAGGTTGGCATACATTCCCACAGACTTAACCCTAAGAGTAAAGCTAAACACTTGCCATGGGACTCCAAATCCCATTCAGCTGGGTAGTACTAATGCCATCTTACATTTTAAGTGATCATTTTAAGTGTGTAACTGATCATATAGATAGCATTAAGTGTCAAAGGGATCATATAAAGTAGACCAAGTGTCTGGTAAAAATGATAGAATTAAAATGGAGTGAATGATTCAACATGGGCAGCAGGCTGCTCAGCAGAATCATAGAATGACTAACACCTTAAACAGCACTCTGACCTCAGAATCAGCCCTAAGGCATACAGATCTGGCTGAAAAGCTCATAAGAGAATTTTACGCATAGAAAGCCAATACATTGTGGCAAAAAATGATCTACATGAAAGGTCTCTGTGAGTAAGATCCCAGTGGAAAGAAGGGGCTATCAAAGAAGTAGGTACTTTTCTCTGAAGGGAGGAAAAGAACTTCCACTTTGCTTATGGCCCTGTCTAAATACTGATGAGGTTTGTGGACTCAAAAGTGTTCTATAACCTTGGCAGCTCATGACAAGAGCCTCAGGTGATCAGTTAAGTCATAAATAAGAGTGTCTATTGTTAAATCAACAAGAGGAGTTACTGTGCACTTACTGCCCATGTAGAACATCTGTCCTTAATGAGTTGTACTATGAGAATTAATGGTAAAACTTGTCTTCAAACAGTACTTTATATTTTGTGTGTCTGTGTAGGTGCAAACTGTTGAAAACTTTACATAGTATAGAGTTGGTTTTATGTATATAAAGATAATTAAAAATGAATATTAATGAAGAATGATATGAGAGAGGGACAAGGAGGTGGGACACAAATGGAAGTGGAAGGCAGGTATGGGGGGAAGAATCACTATATTCCTAAAGCTTTACCTATGAAATTTGTGTTTATTAAGTAAAAGCTTTCTAAAAAACATTGTCCTTTGTAGATATCTGGATATTAGCAAAGTTTTTCAGCAGCACAATAAATACAATAGATACATTTTTAAGGAAGAATTTATTTGAAAATCAAAGAAAGGGGCCCAGTTAATCTGCCACTGTGATGCTGGCATTCCATGTGAGTGTAGATTTGAGTCCCTATTGCGTCACTTCAATACAGCTCCCTGCTAATACACCTAAGAAAGAAGCGGAAGAGGGCCTGCAGCCACGTGGAAGACCAAATAAATAAAATAGATCTTTAAAAATTGAAGAATGCAGAGAGAGAGAACATAGAACTGTACTTTGTGGTTGGCTTTGTTGATTACAGTAAGGGAAAATGTCAGACTAGCCAAATTGTTTTAAAAGAAGTTAAAGAATTAATTGGTCATAGGAGAGATGTGAAAAGCTGTGGGAATCTAAGATGGACAAAGTGCACGTCTAAGAATATGTTCACAGGAGCTGGTGCTGTGGTGTAGCAGGTAAAGCTGCTGCCTGCAGTGCTGGCATCCCATATGGGTGCTGGTTCAAGTCCTGACTGCTCCACTTCCAATCCAGCTCTCTGCTGTGGCCTGTGAAAGCTGAAGATGGCCCAAGTCCTTGGGACCCTGCACCCACATGGAAGACCCAGAAGAAGCTCCTAGCTCCTTCGGATTGGTGCAGCTCCAGCCGTTGCAGCCAATTGGGAAGTGAACCAGCAGATGGAAGATCCCTCCCCTCTCTGCCTCTCTTTCTCTCTGTGTAACTCTGACTTTCAAATACATAAATAAATTTAAAAAAAAGAATGTGTCTACAATCCGGGCTACATGCATCCTTAGGAACTGCCTGAGAATGTTCTAAGAACTCACCAAAGACTGATGTTGGGGTTCTGAGCAATCAGGAAGTAAAGTCTCAGGTCTATAATTGACTATCTCGTCCAGTATGGAAGGTATGCCTTGAAAATCCCTTTTCAAGACTAAGAGACGCCGGCACCGTGGCTCAATAGGCTAATCCTCCGCCTTGCGGCGCCGGCACAGCAGGTTCTAGTCCCGGTCGGGGCGCTGGATTCTGTCCCAGTTGCCCCTCTTCCAGGCCAGCTCTCTGCTGTGGCCCGGGAGTGCGGTGGAGGATGGCCCAAGTGCTTGGGCCTTGCACCCCATGGGAGACCAGGAGAAGCACCTGGCTCCTGCCATCGGATCAGTGCAGTGCGCCAGCCGCGGCGGCCATTGGAGGGTGAACCAATGGCAAAGGAAGACCTTTCTCTCTGTCTCTCTCTCTCACTGTCCACTCTGCCTGTCAGAAAAAAAAAAAAAGACTAAGAGACATAGGTTTAAGATATTTCAGGATATCCAACTAACTGAAATGTATAAATGTACACACTATTTTTGGTACAATTTATTATTTTCCCAATTGATTTTTAAAAACAACTGCATGATGAAGTATTATAAATCTAAGACAGCTCACAGAATGGGAAAAATATTTGTAAGATATTTATCTATCACAGGATTAATATCCAGAGTATATCACTCAAAAAATTCATCAGCAACAAAATTTATCCAATTAAGAAATAGGCATGGGCCAGTGCTGTAGCATAGCAGATAAAGCTGCTGCCTCCAGTGCCAGCATCCCATATGGGCACCGGTGTATGTCCTGGCTGCTGCACTTCCAATCCAGCTCTCTGTCACAGCCTGGGAAAGCAGAAGATGGCCCAAGTCCTTGGGGTCCTGCACCTTCATGGGAAACCTGGAAGAAGTTCCTGGCTCCTGGCTTCAGATGGGTGCAGTTCCAACTGGGGAGTGAACCAGTGGTTGGGAGACCTCTCTCTCTCTGTCTCTTCTTCTCTGTCTGTGTAACTCTGACTTTCAAATAAATAAATAAATCTTTAAAAAAAAAAAGAATTAGGCAAAGGATCTGAACAGCCAGTCCTAAAATGAAGAAATAAATATGGACAACAAATATATGAGAAAATACTCAATATTGCTAGCCATCAAGGAAATGCAAATCAAATCAACAATGAAATATCACCTCATCCCTAAAAAAATGGCTGTTATCAAAGAGATAGAAAATAATATTTCATTCAACAAATACTTGCTCAACCATGTTTATCACAGCACTGTTCACAATAGCCAAGATACAGACTCAGCCAAGGTTATCATCATCAGATGAATGGACAAATACAATGTGATATATACATTACACACACACACAAATACACATAGGAACACCACTCAATCATAAAAATAGAGGAAGCTAGATGTGGTTAATTAATTGTAACAAATATGTTAATATGAGATGATAAAAGGTAAGCTGGGTGTGGTTTATAGAATGTGACAAATATACTAGTATATGATTTTTTTGACAGGCAGAGTTACACAGTGAGAGAGAGACAGAGAGACAGAGAGAAAGGTTTTCTTTTTTCCATTGGTTCACCCCCTAAATGGCTGCTACGGCTGGCACTGCACCGACCAGGAGCCAGGTGCCTCTTCCTGGTCTCCCATGTGGGTGCAGGGACCCAAGCACCTGGCCCACCCTACCCTTCACTGCCTTCCCCAGGCCACAGCAGAGAGCTGGACTGGAAGAAGAGCAACCGGGACAGAATCCAGTGCCCCAACCAGGACTAGAACCCGGGGTGCCGGCACCACAGGCAGAAGATTAGCCAAGTGAGCTGTGGCACTGGCCACGTATATGATGTAAACAATAGGGAAAGCTTGGTGTCTATTATTTTACAATGTTTGTACTATGAATTTGAAACTATTTTCTTCCTACTCTCTCTCTTACAAACATTCTTGTTCTCCTATGCTCTCAAATAATTAACATATATAAATAAAAACATAAACAAAATAAAATCAAGAAAAGATTGGACTTTTAACATTGAAAATAAAATTTAAGTAAAAACAAAGGAACTGGGACTGAGCTATCTAAGAATAAGGGTATTGTTTATGTTGAAATGAGTTATTAGCATAATAAACTAACCTGGCATAAATGAAGATGCTAATTATAATCCTTAAGGCAACCACTAAGAAAGTAAGCAGATATATTGCAAGTGTAATACAGGAATAATTTTAGGGTCAGCATTGTGGAACAGTGGATAAAGCTGTCACTTTTGACACTAGTGTTAGGAAAAAAGCTGTAGATTGGTGCCTTGTCACAACAGGAACCAAAGTGTTAGGAAAAGAGGCACAGAATAGAGAGGAGGCAGTGTACAAATTTACAGCCAAACTGAATTTATTCAGAGAAAATAAATTCATAGAGGTGGGTGACCAGCTGCCCTGTGCATATGATGGAACACCTGGCAGAAGGCCTGGACCCCCAGGGGCTGGGCCTTTTTATATTTTAGGAGGGCTGGGGATGGGGTGGGTGTAGGGGGCAGCAGGGGGAAGGGGATTCCTGGAACTGGTCTTTCAAGTATTCTGAGCAATTGGTCTTTCAGGTGGCTATGAGGTGTGGAGTATGAAAGCAATAGGGTGTGAGACCCAAGTGTGATTCAAGGGCATGGAATACATTCCAATGTTTATCTCTTTTGTGCATTGAGCAGGAATGGCTGAGGCTTCTGTCCTCGTTCCATTAACTAGCATCCCAGATGCCCAACTATTTTTGTTCCCTCTGCTCCATTTCTGATCCAACTCCCTGCTAAAGGCCCAAGAAAGCAGTGAAAGTTGGCCCAGGTCCTTGGGCCCCCACACCCAAATGGAAGGACTGGAAGAAGCTCTTGGATCTTGGCTTCAAGCTGACTCAACCCTGGTCATTGCAGAAATTTGGGATTTGAACCAGCAGATAGAAGATTTCTCTCCCTCTCTGTCCTTCCCTCTCTCTCTGTAACTCTGACTTTCAAATAAATAAATCTTTAAAAATAATTTCATACTGTGTATATAAAATCATTAATATATAGTAAGAAAGGACATGAGAATTTAGGTAATGCAATAAAAATATCTAATTAACACCAATGGTATCAGTAATCAAGAAACAGAGGAACAAAAAGAAATAAGACTCATACAAGACAGAGAGCAAAAAGGAAAATGCAAATCCAATCTCTCCAAGTTACATTGAAAGTAAATGGATTAAACTCCCAAATTAAAAGGCAGAGAGTGACAGAAGAGTTAAAAAATCATGATTTAACATATGCTTTAGATGAGAGGCACACTTTAGATATAAAAACAGAACTAATTTGAAAGAGAAACATGGGAAAAGATACATCAGGCTAGAAGTAATAGTAACTTAAAGAGAACTGGAATGACTACATCAATTTCAGAGAAAATGATCTTTAAGACAAAATTTGTTAATAGAAGCAAAGAAGGATATAATTATAAGAAACCCAATCCACCAAGGACATACAACAATTATAAACATATCAGTATCTAACAATAGATCCTTAAAATAAATGAAGCACAACTGATAGAGTTAAAGTGGGAAGGAAAAAATAGAACATTCTACAATAATAACTGGAGACTTACATATCACACTTTAAGTAATGTATAACATAACTAGGTAGATGATCATCAAAGAAGCAAAATATTTAAATCACCTATATACCTGCTGGAGTAAATTTAGATCTATAGAAAATTCTATCTAATAATAACATGCTATTTGCTCTTAGGTGCATTTAGAATATTCTGTATACAGACCATTAAACAAGCTCTAAAGTGATAAACCAAGGATCAATAAACTTAAATGAATTTAAACCACACAAGGTATGTTCTCTAACCATAATGGAATGAATTTATTTATCAGTTACTAACAGAAAGAAATTTAGAGAAATTACAAGTAAGGAAATTAAGCTTCGCACTCCTAAAAAACGGATAAAATAATAGATCACAAAAAATGTGAAATAAATTAAGATGAAAAAACAATACACCAAAACTTACAGAATGTAGTTCAATGAGTGCTTACAGAGAAATTTATATATGCATTTATCTATATTTTTAAAGATGAAAGATTACAAATTAATGTTTCATCCTTAAAAAGTGTAGAAAAATAAGATCAGGCTAGTCAAAAATCAAACTGAAGGAAGAAAACATAATGACTAGAACAGAAAGAAATGAAGCAGGCCAGAAAAAATTTTAAGAAAATTCAGCAAGGCTAAAAGTTTGCTTTTCTAGAAGATCAATAAAATTTTCAAACATTCAACAACTCACTCAAAAAGGAGAAAACTCAAATTACTAATACAAATAATAAAATTGGAGACATAACTACTGACCTCACAAGAAACAAAAAGGAATGAAGGCAAAAGAGTTACATCTTAACTAAGGAATGAAAATTTTGGTTGGGACTACTAACCTAAGACTTTTATTGAAGAAAAAATTAGCTAACTAAGGGGAAAATCTTAGGGAAAGAATAGCAAAGAAAGATTTATAGGAAGAGGGTGTATTTTTTTAAATGTCCTGTATTTAGAAGTGACGAAAGAAAATAAAATAGTTAAGTAAAAATAAATAGAAATCCACTGGTTCATTAAATTGAAAGACAATGTTGGAATTTGGAATCAAGCATCACTAGTTTCAAGAATTAAACAAGTTTCAAGTATTCTCTGTCTCTCCACCATATCTCTCTCTCTCGCTCACTTGTTCTATAACCCTCTTTTAATTGTATTATTTCCATTTTTTTTTCAAAACTGTGTATTTTGGAAGGAAATCAGTTACAGAGTAGAGAATTATATTCCACCCCCTTGAACACATAGCAGCATCATTTGTTATTTTGGATTCTCTGAAGGAGACTTGTCTCTTCTTTCTCATTTATTTATTTATTCAGTCATTTATTTTTATCTATATAGGCTAAGATATTTATTTTATAGCTAGTGTTATAATTATCTGACACATTGTTTGTTATTCGCTTGTTGTTCAAATTGTCCCAGATTTGCCCATTGTAGTTACTTTCAGTTGGCTACTATGTGTCTTGACATACTTTTGTTTTGAGTTTTACTGTTTCTGGTTGCTTTTTTTTGGTTATTATTTTCAGCTTTTCTTTGTTTTTAGCTTTATCTTAGTTTGCTTTGAGCACTTCCTTATTTCTAAAAATATTCTGCAATGTTCTGTATTTCTTAAAATGGTTCCTATTATTCAAGCAAGTACTAAACACAAAAACCCTGGGTATTGATTTGTTTGTTGATACAGTTATTTCTTCTAGATAGAACAAAAAATATGAGCGGTTTTCAAAAAGTTAATGAAAATGCATATTATGAAATATCATGCATCAATTTCAATTTTTTAAAAATTTATCTTTTACTTATATTTTTATGAACATTTGAAGTATTCTCATAATAACCTACATATAAACATATATAAATACATGCATACACACATATCCATAAATATTTCTGTATATAACTATTATATCTTTATTAAAGTAAACTTGAGTTCACAATGGCTTGTATCCTCCTTGAATTTTTATAATATTCAAGAATATCCTGGACACAGGTAGACACTGAAGAGAGAGGAAAATGCAACTGTTAATGCTCCAGAACAGGATGACCAATAGAAATATGTGAACCTCAATGTAAGCTATATATATAATATTAACGTTTATAGGCATATTTTTAAAAGTAAGAGGAAACAGGTAAAATTATAGCAATATTTTTATTTAAGTATATAAAACATTAGCATTTCAACATCTGGTGTTAACCACATTTCAAGTGCTCAGAAGTAATTTGTGGCTAGAAACTACTATAAGAGACAAAATAGCTCTAGACAAAAATAGAAGTCAAGATCACCTTCCAGAGGCTGGTGCTGGTAATGTAGCAGGTAAAGCCGCTGCCTACAGTTCTGGCATCATATATGGGCACCAGTTCTAGTGCCGGCTGCTCCACTTCCAATCCAGCTCTCTGCTACAACCTGGGAAAGCAGCAGGAGATGCTGTCAAGTTCTTAGGCTCCTGCACCCATGTGGGAAACCCAGAAGTTCCCCACCTCTGGTTTTCGATCGGCGCAGCTCTGGCCTTTGGGGCCATCTAGGGAGTGAACCATGGGATGGAAGATTTCTCTTTCTCTCTCTCTCTTTCTCTCTCTCTCTCTCTCTCTCTCTCTCTCATTCCACCTCTGCCTCTCTGTATCTCTGCCTTTCAAATAAATAAATAAAATCTTTTTAAAAAATGATCACCTTCCAGGAATGTATAAGGTTAATTGCATTATTGAGTATAGTAGGAAAGTGTCAGGATTTCGTTATAATTCAAATTTTTTCTCAAAAATCCTACTCTCAGGGAAGAGATGTGCAATTCGGGACATGCTCAAGCTGACTTACCTCAAACAGTAGCGTTAGAAACATACCAGGGGATTCCAATTCAATCCCATCAAGATGGCATGTACCAATGCCATCTCACTAGTCCCAGTGATCAATTTCAGTTCACAATTGATCATAATGATAGGACTAAGAACCAAAGGGATCACATAAACAAGACTAGTGTCTGCAAATACTAGCTGATAGAATCAAAAAGGGAGAGAACGATCCAACATGGGAAGTGAGATACACAGCAGACCCATAGAATGGTAGATGTCCTAAACAGTACTCTGGCCTCAGAATCAGCCCTTAAGGCATGCGGATCCAGCTGAAAAGCCCATGAGAGTATTTCAGGCATGGAAAGCCAAGACACTCTGGCAAAAAAAAAAAAAAAAAAAAAAAAACCTAAATGAAAGGTCTCTGCGAGTGAGATCCCAGGAGGAGAGAACTTCCACTTTGACCATGGCCTTGTGTAAATATGATCAGAGTCGGTGAACTCAGGGGGCTTCCATAGCCTTGGCAACTCATGACATGATGACCCATTCTTTCCACTGGGATCTCACTCGCAGAGATCTTTCATTTAGGTTTTTTTTTTTTCCCCAGAGTGTCTTGGCTTTCCATGCCTGAAATGGTCTCATGGGCTTTTCAGCCGGATCCGCACGCCTTAAGGGCTGATTCTGAGGCCAGAGTGTTGTTTAGGACATCTGCCATTCTATGGGTCTGCTGTGTATCTCACTTCCCATGTTGGATACCAATGCCATCTCACTAGTCCCAGTGATCAATTTCTGTTCACAATTGATCATAATGATAGGACTAAGAACCAAAGGCATCACAGAAACAAGAATAGTGTCTGCAAATATTAGCTGATAGAATAAAAAAGGGAGAGAATGATCTTTTTTTAACTGCTTTATTTTAAGTGTACCAAAGAGTATACAAGGTGAGGAAATGATGGTAGTGGCAAGTTTTTTTGTTGTTGTTGTTTTGTTTGTTTGTTTGTTTGTTTGTTTTTAAGATTTAAATACGTATTTGAAAGGCATAGTTACAGAGAGATCTTCCATCCTCTGATTCACTTTTTTTTTTTTGACAGGCAGAGTGAACAGTGAGAGAGAGAGAGAGAAAGGTCTTCCTGTTTCCGTTGTTTCACCCCCAAAATGGCCGCTATGGTCAGTGCATTGCGGCCGGCGCACTGCACCGATGCAAAGCCAGGAGCCAGGTACTTCTCCTGGTCTCCCATGTGGGTGCAGGGCCCAAGTACTTGGGCCATCCTCCACTGCACTCCCGGGCCATAGCAGAGAGCTGGACTGGAAGAGGAGCAACCGGAACAGAACCGACACTCTGACTGGGACTAGAACCCAGTGTGCTGGTGCCACAGGTGGAGGATTAGCCTAGTGAGCCATGGCGCTGGCATGATTCACTTCTCGAATGACTGCAATGACCAGGTCTGGGCCAGGTCAAAGCCAGCAGCCAGGAGCTTCTTTCAGGTGACCCACAGGGATGGCATGGACCCAGGGACTTAGGCCATCTTTAGCTGCATTCCTAGGCCATTAGCAGGGCTCTGGAACAGAAGTGGAGCATCTGGTTCTCCAACTAGTGCCTATATGGGATGCTGGTGCTACAGGCAGTGACTTAACCTCCTGCACCACAGTGCCTCCCAGTGGTGTGGTTATCTACTCAAATATCACAATGAAAATAGTATATGGCAGTATATGCAGGACAAACTGTACAATAAAACATTTTCAGTGACTCCAAAAAATAACCAGATGAGGCATACAAAGATAAAGGGAGTCATATTTCCTGTCTGATTGATGCAGGCAGAAATGAGGAAAAACTAGGACCTGTGCAAACTCTGAGACTTGGAAAACTCCCAAACCAGTAGACCAACTTGAGAACAGCAGCTGAACAAAAGCAGTCTTCTACAGGCTCCATGTCGTAAGTGCATACAAGGAACTCATGGAAGTTCAGGAGGTTTTGAGTTAGTTGACTCCTTATTAACTCTCAAACCTAACCAACTGAAACTACATTCTGAGAAAAAAATCCTGAATTCAGGAGACATTGCTGAAGGGTATAACATCAATCATATAGGACAAAAATACTAAGAAACAAAGGAAAGAGAAAGTCAGAATAAAAGTAAATGATGTCAGTACGAACCCATCCTTGAAAACATTCTGACAACAATAAAAAGGGAGTCTCAGAGCCAGCAAACAGTGCTTTCCTAAACCTATGGTCCCTTCCTAAGAATACAGTTTAAAGACTCAGTCAAATATAAATAATAGCAAGGAATTAAAAGTGAATCTCATTGAAAGTTACTATGAAAAAAAAAAATTGAGAGAATAAGACTCTTAGATAAAATAAATGTTTAAATAAATATATGTTTATACATCAGATAAAGATGCTACCCAAACATTTCAACAAGCCAAAGAAATTCAGAATATATTAAAGAAATAAAGAATCAACATTATTCCAAACTAGAAGAACACATAAGTGAGAATGGAGGAGAAAGGAAAGTTTTAAGATGAGATATTGAAAGAATTAAAAGGAAAAAAAATCACCTCAAAATCAGGGATCAAATTAGACTACTAAAATATATAAAAATAACGGTAAAGTGACAAAGAAAGAGATGTGGAAAGAAAATTTAAAAATGAACAATGGAAGATATTAAAGGCTGGCGCTGCGGCTCACAAGGCTAACCCTCCACCTTGCAGCACCGGCACACCGGGTTCTAGTCCCGGTCAGGGCGCCGGATTCTGTCCCGGTTGCCCCTCTTCCAGGCCAGCTCTCTGCCGTGGCCCAGGAGTGCAGTGGAGGATGGCCCAAGTCCTTGAGCCCTGCACCTCCATGGGAGACCAGGGGAAGCACCTGGCTCCTGGCTTTGGATCAGCATGGTGCACCGTCCGTGGTGGCCATTGGAGGGTGAACCAACGGCAAAGGAAGACCTTTCTCTCTGTCTCTCTCTCTCACTGTCCACTCTGCCTCTCAAAAAAAAAAAAAAAGAAAGAAAGATATTAAAAGGATTTGAGAGAAAGTGCTAGATAGATGATACAAAAAAAGACCCAATATATATATCAGGAGTCAAGAATATGAAAACCAAAACAACAGGACAAAATAAAAAATGAGCATCGAAATTTAAGAAAACATTTCTGGGGCCAGTGTCATGGCATTGTGGGTAAAGCTACCACCTGAGGTAAGCCAGCATCCCATACATCCACTAGTTCATTTCCCAGCTGCTCTACTTTCTTTTTTTTATTTAGTAAATATAAATTTTCAAAGTACAGTTAATGGATTACAATGGCTTCCTCCCCTACCATAATTTCCCTCCCACTCACACCCCTCCCATCTCCCGCTCCCTCTCCCATTCCATTCACATCAAGATTCATTTTCAATTATCTTTATATACAGAAGATCAATTCAGTATATATTAAGTAAAGATTTCATTAGTTTGCACCCACACAGAAACACAATGTATAAAATACTGTTTCAGTACTAGTTATAGCATTACTTAACATTGGACAACACAATAAGGACAGATCCCACATGAGAAGTAAGTACACAGTGACTCCTGTTGTTGACTTAACAATTTGACACTTTTGTTTACGGCGTCAGTTATCTCCCTAGGCTCTAGTCATGAGTTGCCAAGGCTATGGAAGCCTTTTGAGTTCACCGACTCCGATCTTATTCTGACAGGGTCATAGTCAAAGTGGAAGTTCTCTCCTCCCTTCAGAGAAAGGTACCTCCTTCTTTGATGGCCCCATTCTTTCCACTGGGATCTCACTCGCAGAGATCTTCCATTTAAGTCTTCCTTTTTTTTTTTTTTTTTTGCCAGAGTGTCTTGGCTTTCCATGCCAAAAATACTCTCATGGGCTCTTCAGCCATATCCGAATGCCTTCAGGGCTGATTCTGAGGCCAGAGTGCTGTTGAGGACATCTGCCATTCTATGAGTCTGCTGTGTATCCCGCTTCCCATGTTGGATCATTCTCTCCCTTTTTGATTCTATCAGCTAGTATTAGCAGACACTAGACTTGTTTGTGTGATCCCTTTGACTCTTAGACCTATCAGTGTGATCAATTATGAACTGAAATTGATCACTGGGACTAGTGAGATGGCATTGGTACAGGCCACCTTGATGGGATTGTACTGGGGTCCCCTGGCATGATTCTAACTCCACCATTTTGGGCAAGTCCTGTTGAGCATGTCCCAAATTGTACATCTTTTTCCATTCTTTTTTTTTAACTTTTATTTAATGAATATAAATTTCCAAAGTACGGCTTATGGATTTCAATGGCTTCCCCCCCATAATGTCCCTCCCACCCAAAACCCTCCCCTTTCCCACTCCCTCTCCCCTTCCATTCACATCAGGATTCATTTTCGATTCTCTTTATATACAGAAGATCAGTTTAGCATACATTAAGTAAAGATTTCAACAGTTTGCTCCCACACAGAAACATAAAGTGAAAAATAATAGATGATTTTTTAAATGATGATGAAATCAGATCAGACCTATTGTCATGTTTAATCCCAGTGAGAGTCAAGTTGGGAATTGATAATTTCTTTTCTTTTCTTTTTTTTTTTTACAGAAGATCAGTTTAGTATACATTAAGTAAAGATTTCAACAGTTTGCACCCCCATAGAAACACAAAGTGAAATATACTGTTTGAGTACTCGTTATAGCATTAAGTCTCAATGTACAGCACATTAAGGACAAAGACCCTACATGAGGAGTAAGTGCACAGTGACTCCTGTTGTTGACTTTACCAATTGACACTCCTGTTTATGGCATCAGTAATCTCCGTATGCACCAGTCATGAGTTTCCAAGGCTATGGAAGCCCCTTGAGTTCTCCAACTCTTATCTTGTTTAGACAAGGTCATAGTCAAAGTGGAGGTTTAAAAAAAACAACTTTTTTTTAATAAATCTAAACTTCAAAAGTACAACTTATGGATTATAGCGGCTTTTCTCTCCATAACCTCCCTTCTACCCGCAACCATCCCATCTTTCACACCCTCTCCCATCCTATTCTTTATCAGGATTCATTTTCCATTATCTTTATATACAGAAGATCAACTTGTATATACTAAGTAAAGATTTCAACAGTTTGTACCCACACAGAAACACAAAGTATAAAGTACTGTTTGAAGACTAGTTTTACCATTAATTCGCATAGTACAACACATTAAGGACCGAGGTCCTACATGGGAGTTAGTGCATAGTGACTGCCGTTGTTGATTTAACAATAGACACTCTGATTTATGACGTCAGTAATCATCCAATGCTCTTGTCATAAGCAGCCAAAGCTATGGAAGCCTCTTGAGTTCACCGACTCAGATCTTATTTAGACAAGGCCATGGTCAAAGTGGAAGTTCTCTCCTCCCTTCAGAGAAAGGTACCTCCTTCTTTGATGGCCCAATCTTTCTGCTGGGATCTCACTCACAGAGATCTTTCATTTAGGTCATTTTTTTTTTTTGTCACAGTGTCTTGTCTTTCCATGCCTGAAATGCTTTCATGGGCTCTTCAGCCAGATCCGCATGCCTTAAGGGCCGATTCTGAGGCCAGAGTGCTGTTTAGGACATCTGCCATTCTATGGGTCTGCTGTGTATCCTGCTTCCCATGTTGGATTGTTCTCTCCTTTTTAATTCTATCAGTTAGTATTGGCAGACACTGGTCTTGTTTATGTGATCCCTTTGACTCTTAGACCTATCAGTATGATCAATTATGAACTGAAACTGATCCCTTTGACTAGTAAAATGACATTGGTACATGCCATGTTGATGGGATTTATTTGGAATCCCTTGGCAGGTTTCTAGCTCTTCCATTATGAGTAAGTCTGAGTGAGTGTGTGCCGAATTATACATCTCCTCCCTCTCTTATTCCCACTCTTACATTTAACAGGGATCACTTTTCAGTTCAATTTAAACACCTAGAAATAATTGTGTGTTAATTAAAGAGTTCAACCAATTGTATTAAGTAGGACAAAAAAATACTAAAAGGAATAAAACAGTAAGTTGTTCCTCAACAGTCAGGACAAGGGCTGATCAAGTCATTGTCTCTCATAGTATCTGTTTCACTTCAACAGGTTTCCTTTTAGGTGCTCGGTTAGTTGTCACAGAACAGACAGGGAGTACATACAATATTGTCCCTTTGGGACTGGCTTATTTCACTTAGCATGATGTTTTCCAGATTCCTCCATTTTGTTGCAAATGACTAGATTTCATTGTTTTTTCACTGCTGTGTAGTATTCTATAGAGTGCATATCCCATAATTTCTTTATCCAGTCCTCTGTTGATGGGCATTTAGGTTGATTCTATATCTTAGCTATTGTGAATTGATTTGTTCTACTTTCAATCCTGCTTCCTGTTAATGCACCTTGGAAAGCAGCTGAAGATGACCCAAACATTTGGGTCCTTGCACCCATGTAGAATATTGGAATGAAGCTGCTTGTTCTAGTCCTGGCCATTGTGCCTATTTGGGAAGTAAACCAGCAAATGGAAGACATTCTCTCTATCCCTCTCGCTTGCTCTCTCTCTCTCTCTCTCTCTCTCACTTGCTCTATCAACTCTGCCTTTCAATTTAATAAATAAATCTTTAAAAAATAAGAAAACATTTCTAAAATTTCAAAATGGCTTGAAACTACATATTAACAAGCCATTCCACATACTATAATATATTCTAGTAAAAATGTCTACTAAAAATTAAAGGAAAGAGGCCAGCACGGCGGATCACTGGGCTAATCCTCCGCCTTGCGGTGCCGGCATACCGGGTTCTAGTCCCGGTCGGGGCACCGGATTCTGTCCTGGTTGCCCCTCTTCCAGGCCAGCTCTCTGCTGTGGCCAGGGAGGGCAGTAGAGGATGGCCCAAGTGCTTGGGCCCTGCACCCCATGGGAGACCAGGAGAAGCACCTGGCTCCTGACTTCAGATCAGCATGGTGCGCAGGCCGCAGTGCACAGGCCGCGACAGCCATTGGAGGGTGAAACAACGGCAAAGAAAGACCCTCTCTCTCTCTCTCTCTCTCTCTCTCTCTCTCTCACTGTCCACTCTTCCTGTCAAAAAAAATTAAAGGAAAGAAGACAGTGGAAGTTGTCCATAAAAACACTCTTTCCTCAGGAACACAATCAGGATGTCAAGAGGCTCAGGTGTAAGTTTACTAGGCAGGCACTCTGTGCTTTAACTGATGTTGTAGTTTAGAAGAAAAATTTTTCCTTGCTATTTTCTGACACATTCCCCTTTCCTCCATCTGGAAATGGCATTGCCTGTGTTATCTGTCCCTTTGAAACACGGTGTCAATGATTTACACCATCCCAACCATCTCTCCTCTTTATGACATTTGCAAAGTGAAATCCTAGAAACTTTTATTTTTGTTCACAAATTATCAGATACAATCATAGTGTTAGGTAGCAAGTAGATATTAGTGTGTGAGAAGGGCTGAGGAAAAATGGGAATTTTTGTGTGGTTGAACCAGGGAAGAAATTTAGAAGCAAGCCTTGGAAGCAGACAAATACTTGCATATGAAAAGTTTTGTTTTTGTTCAATAACCTTGTTAGGTGGGTCCCACACCTTTCCAGGGATGGGAGTAGGGGGACTGTTTAGGGGAATTTTTCTCAGCCTGCACCAAAGGGGCTTTTACACTAATAGCACTGTGCTGATGAAATTCTGGGAGGTATTTTAGGAATTCTACACCCAGGAAGCCATCCACCCAGCAAAATCCCAGAAATGGGGAAGGGGGTTGAAGATAAATGGTAGGCCTATATGTATTTTTGTAAAAAACTCGAGTCTGAATCTTGACTGTATTTTGGTTCTTCACTAAAATGCCTGCCTGATCTGTCAGGTATACTCTCTTCATTAAACTTGGCTAGCATTCTTACAGCAACTCTTTGTCTTCGGTCTGAATTCTTTCTTGCATGAAGATGAGAACCTCTGAATAGCCATTTCCGGGAAAATATTTGTTGAATCAGCCAGGAGAGAATGAGAGCAGTGGTAAGTCATGAGTAATTTCATTCTCAGTTATGCAATGCTCCATGTATAGCCTTCTTCTATCCATTCCCCTGCCTTGTCTAGTGGCAGCCAAAGTGTCCATTGAATATTTCTTAGAGACAGAGGCTTTCCCGCTTTCCTCTAAACAAGTCATATGGACCTTTCCCTGCTCTTTTTTTCAGCCAAAATCTCTTTAACACATTTAGAGGAAATGAAGAAGTGAAGAACACTTCAAGAGACCAAGGCCAACTCTTCACTTTCAAACTCTCTACCTAGGTCCTCTTGGTCCTTCCTCTTTCTTGACCTGCCCATTGTCTGGTCACTACCCTCTCCTTCATATCAAATGTTGGGAAGTATGAGGGATGTCACATCCATTCAGCAATCAAGGCCCAACACCTGGTCTCATTTGGCCCTCCCAAGGGTCACTATTGACATATCAGGAAGGAACATGAATTTTCTTTTAGATACAATAGGCACTTACCCTGCTAACCCAGGCCAACTCTCCCCACAGTCCAGATAGTTAATGGTAGTCAATATGATATTGGGATTCAACCTCTTAAAAAATATGAAATGTGGCCCCTTAAAGTTCCCTAGAAGTCCTATCTGGGGTGCCACATGTTACTGGAATTTGGGGTTCCATGATATCACCATATGCTTATTGATACATCCCCAATATTAATAAGCCCAAGTGAGCTCTTGCCTAATATTTAGAGATGAATTCTAAATACCAGCATAAATGAAAGAGGCAGCATGGTATATTTTAAGCTTTTATTTAGTGTGAAAGATGCATAGGCAAGTGAGAGCTTTATTTAAGAGAGAGGTAAATCTGGGTTCATACTGAGCGCCAGGAACCAGCCACGTGGAAGAACATCTAGGCCAGGAAGCCTAGGGAGGGTTGGCCTGAAGGCCACACGCCCTGGAGGTGCAGGGCTACAGGCAGCCCCTTACTGGCTAGAGGCCAGGGCAAGGGAGGGAGGAAAACAGAGAGCAGACACACCCTGTTCCAGGCTTTTAATCCACTCTCAAAGGGGAGTGGCTAATTAACCTGTTTGGCTGGTGGGCACTCAAGTGTGGCCAGGTAGAGCATGAGGTCACACGGGGGTGTGGCGAAGGCATGGTCTTCCAGCTCACAAACCTAATCAATTTTAACCCATATGCCTTCCTACTTCAAATGGTGTGCCTTCTCTAAAGAAATTCACACCTACCTTCTAATGTCTCTTCTAGCACTCCATGTGAACAGATAGATCTACAGTATAATCTACAGATTTGGGGCTCATACAAACCTAGCCAGGCCTTAAAATCTGCCTGGTTATCATTAATTCTAAAATCCCTCATTTCAGTTCCTATTTACCTTTAAATGGATTAGCAAACAGGACATAAACAGTTAACCTGGGCTGTACTGCCATAAGTATTTATAGACAACCTCCACTTATTTTGACGGGCCTATGACATGACATTACAAATGGCTGCTATGAGTTCCTTTTGCTTTATTGCTAGATTTCATAACA
Organism: Oryctolagus cuniculus; assembly: GCF_051225735.1. Taxonomy (NCBI): domain Eukaryota; kingdom Metazoa; phylum Chordata; class Mammalia; order Lagomorpha; family Leporidae; genus Oryctolagus; species Oryctolagus cuniculus. The sequence continues at coordinate 97,635,896 of NC_142871.1, read as the reverse complement.
CTATATCTGTAAAACTACCAAACTAATCAAAACACAAAGTATTAGGTAATTAAACTTTCATGGTATTAAACTGTGATGACACAATTTGATGGCAATTCTCTAATACTTGAATATGCAATTAATACCTTTTCTTCATTTAAGGCATCGTACAAGTTTGTTTTCATACTCTCAGTATTTAAATGCTACAAATATGAATAAACTTATTGATTTAAGAATGCAAAACAACAAGTAGATTTTGATGTTTGCGCCCAATTATTAAGAAAACTCTTTTGCTAAATTACATACTTTCTTGGTAGAAGAAAGGAGGCTTTTATTGTTAAGTGCAGCGCTGTGATCTGGGACGTTAAATACTCAGTTCTTGGACTCTCTGAGGGAGTAAAGGCAGTGTATCTTAGAGTTTCAGTGGGGGAATGATGGGAGTATATTCAACATGTACAGCTTCTTGGCTGGTAGGCAGTGCTCATATGGCCTTCCTTGAATGGTTGATGATGCAACTTGTTTATGATGGAAAGATGGGCTTCATTCAGTCTAGAGCTACATGCAGGTCGCAGCTGCTCCCTACCATTAACCAGAATTCCCATAAAACAAGTCTTTTTAGGCCAATACTGACCATCAAGAAGTGAACTATTATGGAATTTAGCTGGGCCAGTTGTACTTCCTACATTCAGTAGGTTACTTATAGTATGTAACTAATTAGCAACCATAAAGGAAGGGCAAGAACACCTTAAGCTAAGGGTGAGAGGTTTTGAGATGAGGACCTGATGATATCTTGCATCTGCTTTTGTTTCAGGATTGGAGGAGGGGAAGCTGAAGGCATTATTTTCAAGAAGTGGCTGAGGAGATGTACTGTATCATGATAAGTCTCTGTATAATTTTCTCTTACAGATGCATCATCACTCCACAGGAGTAATAAAAGCAATAACAAACTGATATCCCCATACCTATAATGAAAACCAGAAAGATCAGTAGTTTCTGCTACCACAGGCTTCCAGTCCTAAATCAGATGTAGAGTCATTGATGAAGATTTGGAGCAGGGTCACACGTAGCACTAATCTCAGTGTTTGGCACTGTAATTTAAGGCCCATTGAGTATGTTTCACCAGTACATTGATTTGAAAAACCATACTCTCCAGCCCTATTTTTGGATCAAAAAAACAGATTGCAAGTAATCTCATACTGTTGCAGGTTTTTTCTTATGTCAAATTTTTAGAAATATTACAATTATTTTATGGTAACAGCTTTCTCTTCTGGCTTGGTGCTCATGAAATCCTTCCACTATATTTTTTGTATTGCAGATATGAAGATTGAGCCTCATGGAAAAGGCAGGGTGAGCATGAAGTTTATTGAAAGAAGTAGAGAAAGCTCACAGCCATCAGAAGGGGGCCTGAAGGAGGAGGGAACAATTGTAGGCTGATTTTCCAGGGGCTTTATGGGCTAAAAAGGAGGAAGTTCCTGTTATTGGTCCAGGTACATGTTGATGAAACATTTAATATGAGCCAGTCAAGGAGTCAGCAGAGCTTGACTGGTTCAGGAGAGATGCAAATGAGACACTGAGAAGTCTCCAATCATGGAAGGCCACTGCTTGGTGGAGAGAGATAGAGATGTAAATAAGAGGATTGAGAAGTGATCATTTTGAATGGGTAAGGGATAAAAGCTAAGTCAACAATCACAGAAGTCCCTTACAGAAGCCAGTTGCTTGGCCTCTCTTATGTCCTCTGAGCCTCATCTTGAGAGGGTGGAGAGGGACTCCTCAAGTCTCTGTATGCCCAGCCGGGTATTTACCTATCAATGCCAATGGAAGCTAGATCTAGTCTTATCTATGCAACAGGTTTGGGAAATTGGCATGCTTTTGTATGTTTTTTTTCTTCTCTTCTTTGAACCCAAGGGATGCCCAAAGTACATCTTCTTATCTATCCAAAGTGAAGCCAAGGCCATCAATATTACTCTTTTCTTACTTAGAGCTAGTGTATATGTTTATTCTTATCTCTTATAATGCAAAAAGAATATACAAGGGCTATGAGTTCAGCCTTCTGGCCCAACAGACCTGGTTGCACTACTCCTGTTTCCAAAGTTTCCTAGAGTTACTACTGTATGTCCAACCTTTTGACTTTCTTAGTCCACGAAGCTGTTTCCATACATGAAGAGTTCAAAATCTGAGTCTCTAAGGGAATGTCAATCATTTCCAGTCTTCTAGGACACACTTCTTCAATGGTTATAGGTTCATTAAGCATCATATTCCTAAGAGGGGTCTGGAAGCAAGATGGTTGGATTTGAAGACAGTCTGGTTTTTAGAGTAACATTTAGGTTATCCATAGATTGGTATTTCCTAAATAGCCAAAAGTGTGCCAGTGAACTCCCTGCTATTCTACAAAGTGGCAGCTTGTTGTGATGGTCTGCCCAAAAGTGAACTAGCCTATATACTTTTAAGTTCCAGAAGGTTTGGATAAAACTTTGCATATGTACTTCACAAAAATATTCAGATGATTACTACAAAATCCAACTAGTCATAAGGTCCTTTGTCTACACAATATTATAATTTTAGATCTTTTGAAATATTTAGCTGATTAAATGAATTTTCCATCCAAATGTTTGACATCATGTGAATTCAACTTTGTTACTTTTGTCTTTATGTTGAACATAATTAAGATAACCAAGGATGTTTCCATGGAAGATTATAATTAGACATTTATATTTTTAAAAATCAGAGCTAAATAGAAGCATGGGCGTAATTGTATATTTTTAATGAATTTCTAAAAATACTTCCCTATAATATTAATTTACATTATCTTTAATTGGTGAAATATTTTTATACTATATTTGTTTTTCTCTTGGGGAAAGTAAAGAATTATAAGGAAATATCACTATTTTATTCATGAATGTATAACAATAAATTACAATGAAAAATCTATGTTTTTCCTTTTGCCTTCGAGTGCCCTTGGCCTTTACAAGCTAGTTCATCCTTGCAAAAACAAGGGATTGAAAATGGAAGTGATATACTGTGTATTCTGATTTCCAATATTTGAGTGTGTGTTAGATAAATTGAGATGGGGAAAAGCATGGAGAGAATAGGAGTTAATGCTCAGCCATTCAATCTTAGTATCAGATAGCCAATAAAGAATCTGTGCCAATATATCTCAGCACAATCTAATTAGGATAGCAGACTAGCATGGTCAGAGTGAGAATCTGACTGTTACTCCCGCCCTTATATCATTTCCTAAGGAGATTCCTGACTAAAAGCAAAATCAAAGGGCTATAGAGGGACCAAAGTGACTGGAATAGACCAATAGGCTGGAGGACTGAATGCAGAATGTGGCAGATTCAGAAAGAATTAACAAAAATCTGAATCAGTGAAAGGTAGGTAGCCTACTCTCTCTCAAAAATAATGGCCCTCAATCTTACCAGCTGCAGACCTGAAGGCTTTGGAACAATTTGCCAGGCAAGAGGTATCATTCCAGATACCAATGGACCCTGGCAGCACACATTCAATTTCTTGCTCAAAAACAGATCACTGGCCAGCGCCGCGGCTCACTAGGCTAATCCTCTGCCTTGCGGCGCCGGCACACCAGGTTCTAGTCCCGGTCAGGGCGCTGGATTCTGTCCCGGTTGCCCCTCTTCCAGGCCAGCTCTCTGCTGTGGCCCGGGAGTGCAGTGGAGGATGGCCCAAGTGCTTGGGCCCTGCACCCCATGGGAGACCAGGACAAGTACCTGGCTCCTGCCATCGGATCAGCGCGGTGCGCCGGCCGCAGCGCGCCAGCCGCGGTGGCCATTGGAGGGTGAACCACCGGCAAAAGGAAGAGCTTTCTCTCTCTCTCTCTCTCTCTCTCTCACTGTCCACTCTGCCTGTCAAAAAAAAAAAAAAAAAAAAACCAGATCACTACTATTTCCCCTAATGCCACTAGGGCACTTCAGTTAAGCAGCATGTCCTTGTTCTCTTAAACCCTAAGTTATTTTAAGAAAGAGGCAGAGGGGAGAGCAAGGCCGCCCACCGTGTGGAAGCCGAGCCGCGGGAGCCGCAGGGTCTGCACGCCAATGCAGAAAGGGGAGCGGATGTGACACAAACGACCAGCGGGGAGAGTAGGGATGCTCAGGGCTCCGAGTCCACACATCGGCGCTGGAAGGGGAGGTGAGATCAGTAACCTGAGACATTGGCGGGAAAACGGTGGTCAGAATCTAGAGGGAAGTGGGCTTGAGGCGGGAAAGTTCACCAGACTGACTACAGGAGAGAAGAAAAAAAAAAGTGGGGGGTACTGGTACAGACGAGTTTCTCTCTCTGCCAACCTTGCAAAGGTGAGCAAGAGACAAAGAGCAGGCCCAACTCTGGATATACATAACAAAAGGGGAGAGCTAAGGAACTGAGGCACTACAATTCATCCTAGGCAACCCAGTGGGAGTCTGCAGGAGAAACTGAGCCCACACAGACTCTTTGGGTAGAAGCCAGAGATCGGAAGCTAAATACCATCAATTCTGCTCAGCTGTGAGGTTTTACTTACCTCCTGAATAAAATAAATAAATAAATAAATAAATAAAGAGAGAGATTTACCATGCATATCCTGAGGGTGTCACCGTTACACACCTGTAACCCAGAAGAACCAAGCAGAGCTCTCAGGCCACACCCATCTCAAGCCTCCAAGGCTCCTCCAACAGCAGACAGTCCACTTAACACAGACATAGCATTAAAAAAAAAAACTCACAGTGAGGGAAGAAGAATTCACAATGGCAAGCAACAAACACAAAAATCGAGGGAACAATATCAACGATGACACTATGACGCCTCCATATAAACGAAACACCGCAAGCCAAGATTATGAAGATGATGAGATAGAAGAAATGCAAGATACGGATTTCAAAAAATTTATGATAAGAACATTTAGAAGTTTTCAAAAGCAAGTCCTTGAACTACAGACATCCTTATTGGACAGGATTGAAAATCTCTCTCATGAAAATGAAATTTTAAGGAAGAATCAAAATGAAACGCAGAAACTAGTAGAACAGGAAAGTGTGATAGTGAAGAGAAATCAAAATGAAATGATCAATAGATCAAATGACAAACACATTAGAAAGTCTAAAAAACAGAGTAAGTGAAACAGAAGAGAGGATATCGGACTTAGAAGACACAGCACAGGAAAACATACATTCAAATCAAAGAAAAGAAGAGGAAATTAGAAATCTAAAAAATATTGTTGGGAATCTACAGGATACTATTAAAAAAACCAACATTCGGGTTCTAGGAGTTCCTGAAGGCATGCAGAGAGAAAAAGGATTGGAAGGCCTTTATAGTGAGATACTAGCAGAGAACTTTCTGGGTTTGGAGAAGGACAGAGACATCCTAGTACAGGAAGCTCACAGAACCCCTAATAAACACGACCAAAAGAGATCCTCACCACGACACGTTGTAATTAAACTCTCCACAGTGAAACATAAAGAAAAGATCCTAAAATGTGCAAGAGAGAAACGTCAGATTGCTCTCAGAGGATCTCCAATTAGACTCACAGCAGACTTCTCATCAGAAACACTACAGGCTAGGAGGGAATGGCGAGACATAGCACAGGTGCTAAGAGAGAAAAATTGCCAGCCCAGAATATTATATCCTGCCAAGCTCTCATTTGTGAATGAAGGTGAAATAAAGACCTTTCACAGCAAACAGAACTTTGCCGCCACTCGTCCGGCCCTGCAAAAGATACTTAAAGATGTGCTACACTCAGAAACACAGAAACACGGCCATCAATATGAAAGAAGGTAAAGGAAGAAAACCTACCAGTAGAAGATCATAGGAAGCTGAAAGCATGTACTAGAAAATATTTCCGGGAAAATGGCAGGGCAAAGTCACTATGTATCAATAGTCACATTAAACGTTAATGGCCTTAACTCTTCAGTTAAAAGACACTGATTGGCTGGTTGGCTTAAGGAACAACACCCAACTATTTGCTGCCTTCAAGAAACACATCTTTCCAACAAAGATGCATGCAGACTGAAAGTGAAAGGTTGGAAAAAGATATTCCATGCCAACAGAAACCAAAAAAAGCAGGTGTAGCCATATTAATATCAGACAAAATAAACTTTAATACAAAAACTGTTAAGAGAGACATAGAGGGGCACTACATAATGATTAAGGGTTCAATTCAACAAGAAGATGTAACTATTATTAATGTATATGCACCTAATTACAGGGCACCAGTCTATTTAAAAGATATGTTAAGGGACTTAAAGGGAGACTTAGATTCCAATACAATAGTACTGGGGGACTTCAATACTCCACTCTCAGAAATGGACAGATCATCCGGACAGAAGATCAACAAGGAAACAGCAGATTTAATTGACACTATTGCCCAAATGGATCTAACAGATATCTACAGAACTTTCAATCCTACATCGAAAGACTACATTCAGCAGTGCATGGAACCTTCTCTAGGACTGACCACATACTAGGCCATAAAGCAAGTCTCAGCAATTTTAAAAGAATTAGAATCAAACCATGCAGCTTCTCAGGCCACAGTGGAATGAAGTTGGAAATTAGCAACTCAGGAATCCCTAGAGCATATGCAAACACATGGAGACTGAACAACATGCTCCTGAATGAACACTGGGTCATAGAAGAAATCAAAAGAGAAATCAAAAACTTTCTGGAAGTAAATAAGGATAACAACACAACATATCAAAACTTATGGGATACGGCAAAAGCATTGTTGAGAGGAAAGTTTATAGCAATAGTTACCTACATCAAGAAATTGGAAAGGCACCAAATAGATGAGCTTTCACTGCATCTCAAGGATCTAGAAAACCTGCAGCAACCAGAACCAAATCTAGTAGGAGAAAAGAAATAATTAAAATCAGAGAAGAAATCAACAGGATTGAATCCAAAAAAAATTACAAAAAATCAGCCAACTGAAGAGCTGGTTTTTTGAAAAAATAAACAAAATTGACACCCCATTGGCCCAACTAACTAAAAAAAGAAAAGACCCAAATCAATAAAATCAGAGATGAAAAAGGAAATGTAACAACAGATACCACAGAAATAAAAAGAATCATCAAAAATTACTACGAGGACTTGTATGCCAGCAAACAGGGAAATCTATCAGAAATGGATAGATTCCTGGACACATGCAATCTACCTAAATTGAACCAAGAAGACATAGAAAACCTAAATAGACCCATAACTGAGACAGAAATTGAAACAGTAATAAAGGCCCTCCCAACAAAGAAAAGCCCAGGACCAGATGGATTCACTGCTGAATTCTACCAGACATTTAAAGAAGAACTGACTCCAATTCTTCTCAAACTATTCAGAGCAATCGAAAAAGATGGAATCTTCCCAAATTCTTTCTATGAAGACAGCATCACCTTAATCCCTAAGCCAGAGAAAGATGCAGCACTGAAAGAAAATTATAGACAAATATCCCTGATGAACATAGATGCAAAAATCCTCAATAAAATTCTCGCCAATTGAATACAACAACACATTAGAAAAATCATCCACCCAGACCAAGTGGGATTTATCCCTGGTATGCAGGGATGGTTCAACATTTGCAAATCAATCAATGTGATTCACCACATTAACAGACTGCAGAAGAAAAACCATATGATTATCTCAATAGATGCAGAGAATGCATTCAATAAAATTCAACACCTTTCATGATGAAAACTCTAAGCATATTGGGTATAGATGAAACATTCCTCAGTATAATCAAAGAAATTTATGAAAAACCCACAGCCAGCATCATATTGAATGGGGAAAAGTTGGAAGCATTTCCACTGAGATCTGGCACCAGACAGGGATGCCCACTCTCACCACTGCTATTTAACATAGCCCTGGAAGTTTTAGCCAGAGGCTTTAGAAAAGAAAAAGAAATTAAAAGGATACAAATTGAGAAGGAAGAAGTCAAACTATCCCTCTTTGCAGATGATATGATTCTTTACTTAGAGGATCCAAAGAACGCTACTAAGAGACTATTGGAACTCATAGAGGAGTTTGGCAAAGTGGCAGGTTATAAAATCGATGCACAAAAATCAACAGCCTTTGTATACACAAGCAATGCCATGGCTGAGAAAGAACTGCTAAGATCAATCCCATTCACAATAGCTACAAAAACAATCAAATACCTTGGAATAAACATAACTAAGGACGTTAAAGATCTCTACGATGAGAATTACAAAACCTTAAAGAAAGAAATAGAAGAGGATACCAAGAAATGGAAAAATCTTCCATGCTCATGGATTGGAAGAATCAACATCATCAAAATGTCCATTCTCCCAAAAGCAATTCACAGATTTAATGTAATACCAATCAAGATACCAAAGACATTCTTCCCAGATCTAGAAAAAATGATGCTGAAATTCATATGGAGGCACAAGAGACCTCGAATAGCTAAAGCAATCTTGTACAACAAAAACAAAGCTGGAAGCATCACAATACCGGATTTCAGGACATACTACAAGGCAGTTGTAATCAAAACAGCATGGTACTGGTACAGAAACAGATGGTAAGACCAATGGAATAGAATAGAAACACCAGAAATCAACCCAAACATCTATAGCCAACTTATATTTGATCAAGGATCTAAAACCAATTCCTGGAGCAAGGACAGTCTATTCACTAAATGGTGCTGGGAAAATGGATTTTCACGTGCAGAACCATGAAGCAAGACCCCTACCTTACACCTTACACAAAAATCCACTCAACATGGATTAAAGACCGATATCTATGACCGGTCACCATCAAGTTATTAGAGAACATTGGAGAAACCCTTCAAGATATTGGCACAGGCAAAGAATTTCTGGAAAAGACCCGGGAGGCACAGGCAGTCAAAGCCAAAATCAACTATTGGGATTGCATCAAATTGAGAAGTTTCTGTACTGCAAAAGAAACAGGAGAGTGAAGAGACAACCAACAGAATGGGAAAAAATATTTGCAAACTATGCAACAGATAAAGGGTTAATAACCAGAATCTACAAAGAGATCAAGAAACTCCCCAACAACAAACAAAAAACCCACTTTATTACAGCTCAATTCACAATAGCTAAGACCTGGAACCCACCTAAATGCCCATCAACAGTAGACTGTTTAAAGAAATTATGGGATATGTACTCTTTAGAATACTATACCACTGTAAAAAAAAATGAAATGCAGTCATTTGCAACAAAATGGAGGAATCTGGAACACATCATGCTGAGTGAAATAAGCTAGTCCCAAAGGGACAAATACCATATGTTCTCCCTGATCAGTGACAACTGACTGAACACCAAAAAGGAAACCTGTTGAAGTTAAATGGACATTATGAGAAACGGTGACTTGATCAGCATAGCCCTGACTGTTAATGAACAACTTAATACATTATCCCTCTTAGTTTTTTTTTGTCTGTTCTACTTAATACTACTGGTTTAATTCTGTAATTAATACACAGTTATTAAGTGTTGAAACTTAACTGAAAAATAAGAGTGGGAATAAGAGTGGGATGAGATGTACAATTTGGGACATACTCAAGCTAGCTTGCCCCAAATGGTAGAGTTAGAAACATGCCAGGGGATTCCAATTCAATCCTATCAAGGTGGCATGTACCAATGCCATCTCACTAGTCCAAGTGATCAATTTCAGTTCACAATTGATCATAATGATAGGACTAAGAGTCAAAGGGATCACGTAAACAAGTCTAGTGCCTGCTAACACTAACCGATAGAATAAATAAAGGGGATAGAGATCCAACATGGGAAGTGAGATACACAGTAGACCCATAGAATGGCAGATGTCCTAAACAGCACTCTGGCCTCAGAATCAGCCCTAAAGGCATTCGGATCTGGCTGAAAAGCCCATGAGAGTATTTCAGGCATGGAAAGCCAAGACACTCGGGCAAAAAAAAAAACACATAGGACTTAAATGAAAGATGTCTGTGAGTGAGATCCCAGTGGAAAGAACAGGTCTTCAAAGAAGGAGGTACCTTTCTCTGAAGGGAGTAGAGAACTTCCACTTTGACTATGACCTTGTCTGAATAAGATAAGAGTCAGTGAACTCAAAAGGTTTCCATAGCCTTGGAAATTCATGACTGGAGCATAAGGAGATTACTGATGCCATAAACAGGAGTGTCAATTTGTAAAGTCAACAACAGGAGTCACTGTGCACTTACTCCTCATGTAGGATCTCTGTCCTTAATGTGCTGTACATTGAGATTTAATGCTATAACGAGTACTGAAACAGTATTTTTCACTTTGTGTTTCTATGTGGGTGCAAACTGTTGAAATCTTTACTTAATGTCTACTAAACTGATCTTCTGTATATAAAGAACATTGAAAATGAATCTTGATATGAATGGAAGGGGAGAGAGCGGGAGAGGGGGAGATGCTGGTGGGAGGGAAGTCATGGGGGGGGAGCCAATGTAATCCATAATCTGTACTTTGGAAATCTATATTCATCAAATAAAAGTTTAAAAAAATAAGAAAGAGGCAGAGGAAGGGAGATGATATTAAGAAATAGAATACTCCAGCTAAATAATGTACAAAGATCAGTGAAGCAGACAAGGTTAGTTCTAGACTAAATAATGTAGTGCATTTTCTTATCTTTACATGTCTAAATTATAGTAAATACCTATGCACATACATACATAATATACAGATATGGATATATGAAAATTCAATGTTATGAATTATTAAGCAAAACAAAACATTTAGTTTTTCAAATTCACACAATTTTCCATTTAAGGAATAGGATTTTTTTATTTTTAATGTGACCATATGACAACAAAGCAACTTCTAATACCACAAAACTACAATGGACTAAACAGTCCAATAACAGTGGAAGAGGGACATCTTATAATATGACTGACCTAGTAAAATGATTATCAACTAAAAGTCTTAAAATATTACTTAATAAATTCGATTTTAAAATATATCCTGAGGTTTTTCTTTCCTTTGCTTAACCAAGATAGTTTAAATGCAAGATGAGAATGACTGTCCATCTACTTAGAAAACATGATTCTAAAGTTTCTCTGTGAAATAGAATGCCTCACTGAAGAAAATGGCACTGAGGAAGTACTTGATTGCATTTTGAAACTTACTTGGAATTCTGATATAAAATTTTTAGGTAAATGTTGATTATATTTTCTTTTTATAATAATTATTTTGAATAGTATTAATGTACAACTCATTATCTAGTTCAGTATTATATTTATTTCCCAAAATAATTTCTATTTCTCATAACTTTGATATGACTCTTAGTCTTACATAAACCAAAAACAGCAAAGTTATGGCCCCAAGTGTATATGTACAACAAATAAATAATAAAGCATCATTTTAGCAGTCAAAACTTGGAAACAATCTGAATGACCAATTGTGATAAATACATAACTATATATGTTTACTAATTATGAAGTTAGACATTAGAAGAATGATTTAGGGCCGGCTCCATGGGTAAATAGGCTAATCCTCCGCCTTGTGGCACTGGCACACCGGGTTCTAGTCCCGGTTGGGGCGCATATTCTGTCCCGGTTGCCCCTCTTCCAGGCCAGCTCTCTGCTATGGCCAGGGAGTGCAGTGGAGGATAGCTCAAGTGTTTGGGCCCTGCACCCGCAAGGGAGACCAGGAGAAGCACCTGGCTCCTGGCTTTGGATCAGCGCAATGCGCCTGCCGAAGTGCACCGGCTGTGGCGGCCATTGGAGGGTGAACCAACGGCAAAATGAAGACCTTTCTCTCTGTCTCTCTCTCTCTCTCACTGTCCACTCTGCCTGTCAAAAAAAAAAAATGATTTAAAGCTCACATTCCATAATCCAAGTCATATTGAATAAATATTGTTAAATTAAAACCATAAGTTGAAACATAACATGCATCACATAAATGATGTCAGTTTCTTTCATCTAAATATGGGTTCTATATTGATAATATTTGAAGTTATTAAATAGTATTGTAAGAATTTGAACATTAATGAAACCATCTGGAACTGGTATATTTTGTTTGTTTATTGGTAGGAAAGCTTTTCTTTCTCTATTTTTAATGTGGTAATTGGTCAGTTTAGATTTTCTATCTTAACCAAAATCAATTCTGATAAGTTGTACTTTTCCAGGAAATTACCCATTTCTTTTAGACCTTCATTTACACAGATTTTGCAAATTATTTTCATCATTCAATTTTTTTATTTTGATGGTTATTTTCCTCTTGTCATTTCTAATTTTGTGCATTTGTGTCTTCTTTTATGTTAATAGGTTTGTTAGTGGTTAGTGATTTTCTTTCAACAAAGAATTTGAACAAGAAACGGATACTTTTCAAATAAATGTCTTTTAGATCTATTTATTAGTCCTATGACTTTCTGTGTTCTAATTGTTTGTTATATTTATATTCAATAACCTCACTGTTGTCTTTGTAATTTTCTATTTTTTAATATATCATTTAAATCATTGATTTTATTATAAATAGATAATATCTACTTACATATTGCTGACTTTGGATCTAGGGCAATGAAAATATTACAAAGTTGGTGTATCTCCCACAAGCAGAAAGAAAGGAACCATCCCCCCCCCAAAAAAGTTAGGACTATGTAAAATAGACATGTGAGCCAATCTGAACAAGTTAGTTCAGAATGACAAAAGCTAGAAAAATTTGAGTAATAAAGTAAATATCAATATGATGCATCATTATTCAAAGTATAAAATAAATTTCATTTTAATAAATATATAAGTAGAGGGGCTATATTTTTTCTTACTGAAGACTTCCAAATACTTTATTTACATATATAAAATTTCAAAAATTTTACAGCAAAATAAACTGTTGTCATATTTTTCATAAATGTTTTCAGAAGTTATATATATGCTGTTCTCCCCAGGATTGCCTCTCTATAACAAACCCCATGAGTATTAAATCAACTAAAGGACTCATTTCTACAGGATACAGAAGGTGAAAAATGATATCTTTGTAATGGAGAAACTTGGAAAACATTACTTTAGTCAAGTGATCAAGGTTAGCCCTATCAACATCATGTTAGCTAACATAATGTATTCCCAAAATGTGAGGGTACTTCAAAATGATGGAAAAATTGAATTAGGAGAGATTATTTTGATATAAAATCCATGCATAGGTTAATTCATGGTATGCATTTTCCATTAATTTTTTGAAGAATGCTCATATGTTAATTTCAAAATTTTTGCACCAAAATAAACATATATTTAAGTGCATTTGCCACAAACTTTTCAAAATATCCTTGTGTATGACATGGGTACTTCTCTTCTGTAGTATTTTTCCAAGACCACAAACACTGCCTAATCATAAAAAAGCATTAGACAAAGACAATTTGAGAGACATTCTAGAATGTACCTGACTAGCGCTCTTAAAAACTGTCTAAGTAATGAAAACAAAGAAATGTTGAGATACTGTCACATGCTGGAGGAGACTAAGGAAACATTACTACTCCATGATGTCTATTCTGTGTTCTGAAAATCTTTTTTTTTAAGGAAAAACTGGTGAAGTAATTAGTTAACATAATATACTGATGTGAATTTCTAAGTAGGATAAAAGCATCATGATTCCATAAGATGATAACTTTAGCAGAAACTAAAGATTACATGGTATATCATACTAAGTATCACACTAAGTATGTGGTATAGAAATAAGTAGAGTGCATAATCAACTATTTTACATATCTAAAATTGTTCAAAAATAATTAATGATTGAAGGATAAATTAATGGATTAAATTATAGTCAATTAACTCATCAAGTGGAGATTCAAAGGCACTGAGCCATAGTTTGCTTATTTCTATATTCAAAAATATTTGTTGAGAAATTAGTATGTTAAGAGCACTGTGCTAGATGCTTAACAGAAAATGAAAAAAAATCTACCTGTTACTGATTGGCTGATTGGCTTAAGGAACAAAACCCATCTATTTGTTGCTTAAAAGAAACACATCTTTACAACAAAGATGCATACAGACTGAAAGTGAAAGACTGGAAAAAGATATTCCATGCCAACAGAAATGAAAAAAGAGCGGGCATAGCCATCTTAATATCAGACAACATAAACTTTACCATGAAAATTGTTAGGAGAGACAAAGAGAAGCACTATATAATGTAAGGGATCAATTCAAGAGGAAGATATAACAATTATCAATGTATATGCACCTAATTACAGGGCACTGGTATATTTAAAAGATTTGTTAATGGACTTAAAGGGAGACTTAGACCCCAATACAATAGTACTGGGGGACTTCAATACTCCACTCTCAGAAATAGACTGATCAACAGGACAGAAGATCAACAAGGATACAGTAGATTTAAACGACACTATAGCCCAAATGGATCTAACAGATATCTACAGAACTTTTCATCCTAAATATAAAGCATTTACATTCTTCTCAGCAGTACATGGAACCTTCTCTAGGATTGACCACATACTAGGCCATAAAGCAAGTCTCAACAAATTCAAAAGAATTAGAATCGTACCATGCAGCTTCTCAGACCATAAAGAAATGAAGTTGGAAATTAGCAACTCAGGAATCCCTAGAGCATATGCAAACACATGGAGATTGAACAACATGCTCCTGAATGAACACTGGGTCATAGAAGAAATCAAAAGAGAAATTAAAAATTTTCTGGAAGTAAATGTGGATAACAGCACAACATACCAAAACTTATGGGACACAGCAAAAGCAGTGTTAAGAGGAAAGTTTATATTAATAGGTGCCTACATCAAGAAATTGGAAAGGCACCAAATAGATGAGCTTTCACTGCATCTCAAGGATCTAGAAAACCTGCAGCAAACCAGACCCAAATCTAGTAGGAGAAAAGAAATAATTAAAATAGAGATGAAATCAACAGGATTGAATCCAAAAAAAATTACAAAAAATCAGCCAACTGAAGAGCTGGTTTTTTGAAAAAATAAACAAAATTGACACCCCATTGGCCCAACTAACTAAAAAAAGAAAAGACCCAAATCAATAAAATCAGAGATGAAAAAGGAAATGTAACAACAGACACCACAGAAATAAAAAGAATCATCAAAAATTACTACGAGGACTTGTATGCCAGCAAAGAGGGAAATCTATCAGAAATGGATAGATTCCTGGACACATGCAATCTACCTAAATTGAACCAAGAAGACATAGAAAACCTAAATAGACCCATAACTGAGACAGAAATTGAAACAGTAATAAAGGCCCTCCCAACAAAGAAAAGCCCAGGACCAGATGGATTCACTGCTGAATTCTACCAGACATTTAAAGAAGAACTGACTCCAATTCTTCTCAAACTATTCAGAGCAATCGAAAAAGAGGGAATCCTCCCAAATTCTTTCTATGAAGACAGCATCACCTTAATTCCTAAGCCAGAGAAAGATGCAGCATTGAAAGAGAAGTACAGACTAATATCCCTGATGAACATAGATGTAAAAATCCTCAATAAACTTCTGCCAATAGAATACAACAACACATCAGAAAGATAATCCACCAAGACCAAGTGGGATTTATCCCTGGCATGCAGGGATGTTTCAATGTGCGCAAAACAATCAATGTGGGATGGTGCCGCGGCTCACTAGACTAATCCTCCGCCTTGTGGTGCCGGCACACTGGGTTCTAGTCCCGGTTCAGGTGCCTGATTCTGTCCCCGTTGCCCCTCTTCCAAGCCAGCTCTCTGCTGTGGCCTGGGAGTGCAGTGGAGAATGGCCCAAGTCCTTGGGCCCTGCACCCCATGAGAGACCAGGATAAGGACCAGGCTCCTGCCATCAGATCAGCACAGTGCGCCGGCCAAGCGCACCAGCCACGGCAGCCATTGGAGGGTAAACCAACGGCAAAAAGGAAGACCTTTCTCTCTGTTTCTCTCTCTCACTGTCCACTCTGCCTGCCCAAAAAAAAAAAAAAAAAATCAATGTGATACACCACATTAACAGACTGCAGAAGAAAAACCATATGATTATCTCAATAGATGCAGAGAAAGCATTTAATAAAATACAACACCCATTCATGATGAAAACTCTAAGCAAACTGGGTATGGAAGGAACATTCCTCAATACATCAAAGCAATTTTTGAAAAACCCACAGCCAGCATCATATTGAATGGGGAAAAGTTGGAAACATTTCCACTGAGATCTGGCACCAGACAGGGATGCCCACTCTCACCACTGCTATTCAATATAGTTCTGGAAGTTTTAGCCAGAGCTATTAGAAAAGAAAAAGAAATTAAAGGAATATGAATTGGGAAGGAAGAAATCAAACTATCCTTCTTTACAGACGATATGATTCTTTACTTAGAGGATCCAAAGAACTCTACTAAGAGACTATTGGAACTCATAGAGGAGTTTGGCAAAGTGGCAGGATATATAATCAATGCACAAAAATCAACAGCCTTTGTATACACAAGCAATGCCACAGCTGAGGAAGAACTGCTAAGATCAATCCCATTCACAATAGCTACAAAAACAATCAAATACCTTGGAATAAACTTAACCAAGGACATTAAGGATCTCAATGATGAAAATTACAAAACCTCAATGAAAGAAATAGAAGAGGATACCAAGAAATGGAAAAATCTTCCATGCTCATGGATTGCAAGAATCAATATCATCAAAATGTCCATTCTCCCAAAAGCAATTCACAGATTTAATGTAATACCAATCAAGATACCAAAGACATTCTTCTCAGATCTAGAAAAAATGATGCTGAAATTCATATGGAGACACAGGAGACCTCGAATAGCTAAAGCAATCTTGTACAACAAAAACAAAGCTGGAAGCATCACAATACCAGATTTCAGGAAAACTACAGGGCAGTTGTTATCAAAACAGCATGGTGGCCGGTGCCGTGGCTCAATAGGCTAATCCTCCACCTAGCGGCACCGGCACACTGGGTTCTAGTCAAGGTCGGGGCGCCAGATTCTTTCACGGTTACCCCTCTTCCAGGCCAGCTCTCTGCTGTGGCCCGGGAAGGCAGTGGAGGATGGCCCAAGTGTTTGGGCCCTGAACCCCATGGGAGACCAGGATAAGCATCTGGTTCCTGCATTCGGATTAGCACGGTGCGCCGGCTGCAGTGTGCCAGCCGTGGCGTCCACTGGAAGGTGAACCAACGGCAAAAGGAAGACCTTTCTCTCCCCGTCTCTCTCTCACTATCCACTCTGCCTGTCAAAAAAAAAAAAAAAAACAGCATGGTACTGATACAGAAACAGATGGATAGACCAATGGAACATAATAGAAACACCAGAAATCAACCCAAACATCTACAGCCAACTTATATTTGATCAAGGATCCAAAACCAATCCCTGGAGTAAGGACAGTCTATTCAATAAATGGTGCTGGGAAAATTGGATTTCCATGTGCAGAACCATGAAGCAAGACCCCTATCTTTCACCTTTCACAAAAATTCACTCAACATGGATTAAAGACTTAAATCTACGACCCAACACCATCAAATTATTAGAGAGCATTGGAGAAACTCTGTAAGATATAGGTACTGGCAAAGACTTCTTGGAAAATACCCCAGAAGTACAGGCAGTCATAGCCAAAATTAACAATTAGGATTGCATCAAATTGAGAAATTTCTGTACTTCAAATGAAACAGTCAGGAAAGTGAAGAGGCAACCAACAAAATGGGAAAAAAATCATTCGCAAACTACGCAACAGATAAAGGGTTGATAACCAGAATCTACAAAGAAATCAAGAAACTCCACAAGATCAAAACATGCAACCCACTTAAGAGATGGGCCAAGGACCTCAATAGACATTTTAAAAAAGAGGAAATCCAAAGGACCAACAGACACATGAAAAAATGTTCAGGATCACTAGCAATCAGGGAAATGCAAATCAAAACCACAATGACGTTTCACCTCACCCCGGTTAGAATGGCTCACATTCAGAAATCTACCAACAATAGATGCTGGAGAGGATGTGGGGAAAAGGGACACTAACCCACTGTTGGTGGGAATGCAAACTGGTCAAGCCACTATGGAAGTCAGTCTGGAGATTCCTCAGAAACCTGAAGATAACCCTACCATGCAACCCAGCCATACCACTCCCTGGAATTTACCCAAAGGAAATGAAATTGGCAAACAAACAAGCTGTCTGCACATTAATGTTTATAGCAGCTCAATTCACAATAGCTAAGACCTGGAACCAACCCAAAGCCCATCAACAGTAGACTGGATAAAGAAATTATGGGACATGTACTCTATAGAATACTATACAGCAGTCAAAAACAACGAATCCCAGTCATTTGCAACAAGTTGGAGGAATCTGGAAAACATTATGCTGAGTGAATTAAGCCAGTCCCAAAGGGACAAATATCATATGTTCTCCCTGATCGGCAACAACTAACTGAGCCCCAAAGGGGAAACCTGTTGAAGTGAAATGGACACTATGAGAAAGAGTGACTTGATAAGCTCTTGTCCTGACTGTTGATGTATAATGTAATACTTTATCCATTTTAGTATTTTCTCTTTTTTTTGTTCTAGTACTATTGGTTGAACTCTGTGATTAACACACAATTATTCTTAGGTGTTTAAATTTTAACTGAAAAGTGATCCCTGTTAAATATAAGAATGGGAATAAAAGAGGGAAGAAATGTACAATGAGACATGCTCAATTGGACTTGCCCCAAATGGTGGAGTTAGAATCATGCCAGGGGATCCCAATACAATCACATCAAGGTGGCATGTACCAATGCCATCTCACTAGTCCAAGTGATCAATTTCAGCTCACAATTGATCACACTAATACATCTAAGAGTCAAAGGGATCACACAAACAAGTCTCTTGTCTGCCAATACTAGTCATAGAATCAAAAAGGGAGAGAACGATCCATCATGGGAAGCAGGATACACAGTAGACTCATAGAATGGCAGATGTTCTAACTAGCACTCTGGGCTCAGAATCAGCCCCTAATGCATTCGGATCTGGCTGAAGAGCCCTTGAGAGTATTTTAGGCATGGAAAGTCAAAACACCCTGGGGAAAAAGAAAAAAAAAAAAAGGAAGACCTAAATGGAAGATCTCTGCGAGTGAGATCCCAGTGGAAATAACAGGGCCATCAAAGAAGGAGGCACCTTTCTCTGAAGGGAGGAGAGAACTTCCACTTTGACTATGACCCTGTCAGAATAAGATCAAAGTTGGCGAACTCACAAGGCTTCCATAGCCTTGGCAACTCATGACTAGAGCCTAGGGAGATAACTGATGCCATAAACAAAAGTGTCAAATTGTTAAGTCAACAACAGGAGTCACTGTGTACTTACTTCTCATGTGGGATCTGTCCTTAGTGTGTTGTCCAAAGTGAAGTAATGCTATAACTAGTACTGAAACAGTATTTTACACTTTGTGTTTCTGTGTGGGTTTAAACTGATAAAATCTTTACTTAATATATACTGAATTGATCTTCTGTATATAAAGATAATTGAAAATGAAAAAAGGAATAAATGGAAATGGCATACAAAGCATTTATATTTATAACAGATGGTAACCATTCATGTTGCTGAATTTATCTCAAACTAATCTATCCTTAATTAAAAAAATATTTGAACTAGACATTCTATTTTTTAAAGATTTACTTATTTATTTGAAAGTCAGTTACAGAGAGAGAGGAGAGGCAGAGAGAATGAGAGCAAGAGGTGTTCCATTTGCTGGTTCACTCCCCAGATGGCCGAAATGGCCGGAGCTGTGCCGATCTGAAGCTAGGAGCTGGGAGCTTCTTCTAGGTCTCCCTTGTGGGTGCAGGGGCCCAAGGACTTGAGCCATCTTCCACTGCCTTCCCAGGCCATAGCAGAAGGCTGGATCGGAAGTGGAGCACCTGGGGCTTGAATTGGTGCCCATATGGGATGCCAATGCTTCAGTCCTGGGTGTTGACCCACTGAGCCACAGTGTCAGCCTGTGCTAGACATTCTAACTTATGTCATTATTTAGATAGGGTAATGGTAATATTACAACAATCATAATTGCAAGTAATATGTGAAAAACAAAAATTCATGGAAACTGACAAATCTGAATACTGAAAGACAATTGTAAGGCATGGAAATATTTGTTCTCTTTGTTTATCCTTATATAATTAGTAAGGTAGTTACCTTCTGGAAATGCTTTCATTGGTTACCCTTAAAAAGCTCATCAAACTCTGGAAATTGTAGGCATAATACATTGAAAATTTGCCAAAGTATAGTTCTTATAAGTGATATCAATAGCACATTACATATTTTAAAAATATTTTAGTAAATCAATGTATATGAGCTTAATTTTAAGTGCCCTTCTTATTTAAATGTCAAAGTTCTGGGATTAAAAAATCAACATCTCACTAAGAAGTAGTAATTCTGAAACTTTATGCTATCCATCTTGCAAATTATGATTTTGTGGATTTTTTTTTTTGCCTTATGGGCTATCAGAACAGCTTCCCGCAGTGACTGTATAGATGTAAGCTTATAGTTTGATGATATATCACAAATTCCATTAAACTGTTTTTCACTAAGGAAAAAAAAATCTTTTATCTGCTGTTTCACTCCCCAAACAGCCACAGTGGCTAAAAATGGGCCAGGCAGAAGCCAGCAGTCAGGAGCTGCCTCTGGGTCTCCCACACACATAGTAGGAGACCAAGCACTTCCAGACGCATTAGCGGGGACATGGACTGAAAGTGGAGCAGCCAGGAAAGGAACTGGCACGCATATGGGATGCCAGTGTCACAGGCAGTGGCTTAACCTGCTACAATACAACACTGGTCCCCAGAAAATTTTTATATAAATCTTTCTTGGGAAGTCAGAAAAGGAATTGAGATTTGAATAGGATTCTGAAAGTTACTTATAAGAATCTGAATTGTTAGACATGTTGGATAATGATATCACAGGTGGCTGGGGAAAACAAATGATTAATGTGATTCAGAATCATCCAGATGTTTACCAAATGCTTATCAAAATACTTAGGGGTCTTGCCCTCACATTTTCTGATTTAATTGGCCTGCAGTGGAACTATGAAATCTGCATCTCTAGCAAGCAAATGTCCAAAACAAACAGAGATAACTCACTGCAATTGTGATACATGAATTCCAAGTATCTGCTAACTTAGAGGGAAAAAAATAAAGAAATTTGAGAGAGATCAAGTAGGTTAATTGAGAGTCAGTAAAGGAAAATTTTAGGACAAAAAGTTGAAAAAATAGATTGAGGCATGTTAGGAAGGGCTTGGCATTTCAAGTGAAGCATTATGTCCCTTCTCTTAAAACCCTGGAAACATTAGAAATTTTAAGACTACAATGATTAATATGATGTTGGTGTTAAAATGAAAACAAACAGGGTGGAGATTGGTTATAAGGACTTTTAATACATAGGTATAAGTGAGGAGGCCTTGAATATCATAGAGAAAGATAAAATTTTCACATTAAGAGTATCTAAATTTTATTGCAATACTTGCATAAAGCAATAACTTTTCAGACCATAGTCTTTTTAAGAAAATTTTCATTTAATAAATATAAATTTCATAGGTACAGCTTTTGTAATATACAGTTCTTCCTCTCATACCCACCCTCCCACACCCACTCCTGTCCCATCTTCTACTCCCTCTCCCATCCTATTCTTCATTAAGATCTATTTTAATTATCTTTACATACAGAAGATCAACTCTATACTAAGTAAAGATTTCAACAGTTTGCACCCACACAGACACACAAAGTATAAAGTACTGTTTGAAGACCAGTTTCACTGTTAATTCTCATTGTACAACTAATTAAGGACAGAGGTTCTACATGGGCAGTGAGTGCACAGTGACTCCTGTTGCTGATTAAACAACTGACACCCTATTTTGTCAGTGATCACCCAAAGCAGTTTCCATTAGCTTCCAAGGCTATGGAAGCCTCTTTAGTCCACAAACTCTGACATCATTATTTAGACAGGGCCATAAGCAAAGTGGAAGTTCTCTCCTCCCTTCAGAGAAAGGTACCTCCTTTTTTAATGGCCCCTTCTTTCCACTGGGATCTCACTCACAGAGATCTTTCATTTAGGTCATTTTTTGCCACAGTGTCTTAGCTTTCCATGCCTGAGAAACTCTTGTGGGCTTTTTAGCCAGATCCATATGCCTTAAGGGCTGATTCTGAGATCAGAGTGCTGTTTAAACCATTAGTCATTCTATGAATCTGCTGTGTGGCCTGCTTCCCATGTTGAATCATTCACTCCATTTTAATTCTATCTATTGTTTTTACCAGACACTTGGTCTACTTAATGTGATCCCTTTGACACTTAATCCTATCTTTATGATCAGTTATGAACTTAAACTGATCACTTTAACTAGTAAGATGGCATTGGTACCTGCCAACTTAATGGGATTTGGAATCCCATGACAAGATTTTAGCTTTACCCTTAGGGGTAAGTCTGAGGGAACGTGTGCCAACCTGTAAATCTCCTCCTTCTATTAGTCCCACTCTCATTTTTCACTAGGATCTGTTTTCAATTGGATTTAAGCACCTAAGAATAACCCTGTGTTAAGTAAAGAGTTCAACCAGTGGTATTAAGTAGAAAAAGAAAATACTTAAAAGAATAAAATAGTAAGCTGTTCCACGATAGGCAGGACAAGGGCTGATCAAGTCATTGCTTCTCATAGTTTCATTTCCATTTCTAAAGGTTTCCTTTTAGGTGCTCTGTTAGTTGTCACAGATCAGGGAGAACATATGATAAGCCAATCTCTTTGGGATTGGCTTATCAGACCATAGTCTTAATGAGAGTTCTTAACCACATGACTTGGCACACCCATGACCACTAAAATGATTGCTGATATTTTGGACCAATGAAAATTTACTCTTTCAAGATGATCTTGAGATTCAAGAAAACTGTCATTCCCTGGGAATCTTAATATTCTGCATTGTGGAAACTAGTCTGTTTTATTTCCTATAAAATGTGAGAACATTCTATAAAATCTGACGCATTAAATTCCAGTGGACTAGAACTTAGTTTTCAAAATGAAATCACCCTTTGCATGAATTAGAGAATTATAATTCATTCTTCCTCATAGCCATAATGTTTTGATTTAGCCTTAAGTTTACAAATATATTATCTCCATTTTCTGCTTAAATTTTCTAAATTGTATGTTTCTGTTAACAAATCTTACCAGTTCAAAAATAAAAATAAATTAACATTAATGTTTTTGTCCTTGAAATCTGGTATCTATTTATATAAAGTTGTCATTTATTAATGTACTAAAATTATTCTGTACTCATTGGAGATAATATTAACAAGTTTTTGCTCCAATGTGAATAACTGCAATAGAAATGAACCCTAGATGAACTGTAGAGTGGGATAATTATTTTGAATTCCATTTTTTTCCACAAAGAAAATTGCACAGGGATTTCTGAAGGCCAGGGTTGTCTTTCAAGGAAATAGAAGGTTAAAGAAAAAAAGATTTGACCACAATCTACAGGCATAGATGGAAGCTGGCAATCTTTCAAACAGTCTAACAATTCCAGGAATAAATAGCAATATGTGCATCCCAACCAAATGGCAACAGTTTGTCAGAGCAGAAAATGACAGCATACTCTACAGCTTCAACCCACCAGTCATTAAGTTAAGTAAAATGATAAATTTTCAGAATACAGAATAAATCAAAGTACTAACCACATACAGAAGATATATGCATATCAGCACAGTTGCTAATATTTCATATCAAGTACACATTGGTCTACTCTCTAAAACAACTTTTATTTTAATCATTAAGTCATCAGCTTTACATTTGATCACTAGACCTCAAAAGCCACAGTTTTGATTAGTGCCCACAATGTATCTCTCTTCTCCAATTACAACTTACTTCTCAGATTAGAAATGATCCTATGTCTACACTGAGAGCCTAAATATTCAGAAGTGTTTTCTAAAATCAACTGATATACCATATAGCCTTTGTTTTTGAATTTTGTAATTTTATAGCATATTATCATATATTTGGCTGTACCATATAAAGATATGTTTATATATTCAAATTTATTTGTATCTATAAAGTTTGTGTATGGTAGTTGCTTAAATTAAGTAGTCACATTAACATTTATTTTGTGCTTTAAAAGTGCCTGGCATTGTGTTAAGTGCTTTGTTTTTGACCATAAAGCAAATATGTGTAACAGGGATATGTCACTATTACATATAATGAAATCGATGTCTAGAAGGTATCTAAGGGTCCTCAGCTGTGGCCAGCAGATTCAGCTATTGTTTGTGACACCAGCATCCCATATGAGCACAGGTGCAAGTCTGGCTGCACTGGTTCTAATCCAGCTCCCTGTCAATGGGCCTGGGAAAGTGGCTGAAGATGCCTCAAGCACATAGGTGCCTGCCACCCAGGTGGGAGACATGGAGGGAGTTCCAAGCTCTTGGTTTCGGCCCGGCCATTAAGGTCATTTGAGGAAGTGAACAAGCAAATGGAAGAACTCTCTCTCTCTCTCCTCTTTCTTTTCTCTCCATTGTCTGGATTTACTATAATTTGTTTATTCATTCACCTTTTAAAGGACATCTTGGGTGCTTCCAAATTTGGGCAAGTATGAGTAAAGTTTCCATAAATATTCAAGTGCAGTTTTGGTGAGAACCTGCTTCCAACTCACTTGGCTAAATAACAGAATTATTGTTAGACCATATGGGGAAAATGTACCTACATTTTTTAATATTTATTTATTTATTTGAAGCTCAGAGTTACACAGAGAGAAGGAAAGGCAGAGAGAGAGAGAGGTCTTCTTCCATCCACTGGTTCACTCCCCAGTTGACCTCAATGGCCAGATCTGCATCATTCCGAAGCCAGGAGCCAGGAGTTTCTTCCAGGTCTCCGACCTGGGTGCAGGGGCCCAAGGACTTGGGCCACCTTCTACTGCTTTCCCAGGCCATGGCAGAGAGCCAGATCAGAAGTGGAGCAGCCAGGAATTGAATCAGTGCCGATATGGAATGCTGGCACTGCAGGCAGCAGCTTTACCCACTACACTACAGCACTCGTTTCAGAATGTACCTACTTTTATGTAAAACTAAAGTAGTTGTACCATTTTGCAATAAGTGAGAATTCCTATTACTCCATGTCATCATCAGTATTTATGTTGTCAGTGTTCTAGATTTGGGTCATTCTAAGAGATGCATAGTGATGTCTTGTTTTAATTCACCCTTCCTTAGTGATATACAAGGTGAAATATCTTATATGCTTATTTTCCATCTGCATACTTCTTTGGTGGGATGTTTGTTAGTTTTTTTCCACTCAAGAGATTTTTGAAGTTAAAAGTTGATCAGGTTATAGTCTAGAAAACACTTGTTGAATATAGTTATTTCAAGAATAATCCAAGATTCAGTTAAGGATTTGAACTTCTATTCATCCCTCTTTTTTCTTTCCTCTTCTTTCTTATCTTCCCTTTTCTTTTTTTTAACTTTTATTTAATGAATATAAATTTCCAAAGTACAGCTTATGGATTACAATGGCTTCCCCCCATAACGTCCCTCCCACCCACAACCCTCCCCTTATCCACTCCCTCTCCCCTTCCATTCACATCAAGATTCATTTTCGATTCTCTTTATATACAGAAGATCAGTTTAGCATACATTAAGTAAAGATTTCAACAGTTTTCACCCACATAGAAACATAAAGTGAAAAATACTGTTTGAGTACTAGTTATAGCATTAAATCTCAATGTACAGCACACTAAGGACAAAGATCCTACATGAGGAGTAAGTGCACAGTGACTCCTGTTGTTGACTTAACAAATTGACACTCTTGTTTATGGCATCAGTAATCACCCTAGGCTCTTGTCATGAGCTGCCAAGGCTATGGAAGCCCCCTGAGTTCACTGACTCTGATCATATTTAGACAAGGCCATAGTCAAAGTGGAAGTTCTCTCCTCCCTTCAGAGAAAGGTACCTCCTTCTTTGATGACCCATTCTTTCCACTGGGATCTCACTCGCAGAGATCTTTCATTTAGTTTTTTTTTTTTTTTTTTTTCCCCCAGAGTGTCTTGGCTTTCCATGCCTGAAATACTCTCATGGGCATTTCAGCCGGATCTGCATGCCTTCAGGGCTGATTCTGAGGCCACAGTGCTGTTAGGACATTTGCCATTCTATGGGTCTGCTGTGTATCTCACTTCCCATGTTGGATCATTCTCTCCCTTTTTTATTCTATCAGCTAGTATTTACAGACACTATTCTTGTTTATGTGATCCCTTTGGTTCTTAGTCCTATCATTACGATCAATTGTGAACAGAAATTGATCACTGGGACTAGTGAGATGGCATTGGTACATGCCACCTCGATGGGATTGAATTCGAATCCCCTGGTATGTCTCTAACTCCACCGTTTGAGGCACATCTCTTCCCTCTCTTATTCCCACTTTTATATTTAACAGCGATCACTTTTCAGTTAAGTTTCAGCACTTAAGAAGAATTGTGTATTGATTACAGTATTCAACCAAAAGTATTAAGTAGAACAAACAAAAAATATACTAAGAGGGATAACATATTAAGCTGCTCATCAACAGTCAGGGTGAGGGCTGATCAAGTCACTGTTTCTCATAGTGATCATTTCACTTTAACAGGTTTCCTTTTTGGTGCTCAGTTAGTTGTCACCTATCAAGGAGAACAAGTGGTATTTGTCCTTTGGGATTGGCTTATTTCACTCAACATAATGTTTTCCAAATTCCTAACAGGGATCACTTTTCAGTTAAAATTTAAACACCTAAGAATAATTGTGTGTTAATTACAGAGTTCAACCAACGGTACTAGAACAAAAAAAATACTATAATGGATAAAGTATTACATTGTACATCAACCGTCAGGACAAGAGCTTATCAAGTCACTGTTTCTCATAGTGTCCATTTCACTTCAACAAGTTTCCCCTCTGGTGCTCAATTAGTTGTCGCCAATCAGGGAGAACATATAATATTTGTCCCTTTGGGACTGGCTTAATTCACTCAGCATGATGTTTTCCGAATTCCTCCATCTTGTTGCAAATGACTGGGATTCGTTGTTTTTGACTGCTGTATAGTATTCTATAGAGTACATGTCCCATAATCTTTATCCAGTCTACTTTCTCCATCTTTCTTTTCTAATAAATGCAGGATGATAAATGTATTTATGTGACATGATATACTAGATAGCAGAGTACAGTTGCCAGGTAAAATTGGAAACACAGTTTAAATTTGAATTTCAGATAAACAATGAATATTTTTGGAATAATTATGTTCCAAATATTGAATTATTCATCATTTACTTTAAATTCAAATGTACTGAGCAGCCCATAATTTGTTCTTGACATCTAACATATAAAGATTCAGTTGGGGAGAAGGCATGTTAATATCCCTCACAAAAGTTTTTAAGTAATCAACACTTTTAGACTGTCAAAGTACAGGACCGGCGCGGTGGTGCAGTAGGTTAATCCTCCGCCTGCAATGCCAGCATCCCATATGGGCACTGGTTCGAGTCCCGGCTGCTCCTCTTTCAATCCAGCTCTCTGCTATGGACTGGGAAAGCAGTAGAAGATGGCCCAATCCTTGGGCCTCTGCACCCACATGGGAGACCTGGAAGAAGTTCCTGGCTTCGGATTGGCACAGCTCCGGTCGTTGCGGCTATTTGGGGAGTTAACCAACGGACGGAAGACCTTTCTCTTTGTCTCTCCCTCTCACTGTCTGTAACTCTACCTCTCAAAATAAATCAAAATCTTTAAAAAAAAGAATGTCAAAGTAGAAAAGAAAAAAAAAACCTAAGTTTAAAAAGGTGGAATAGACAAAATAACAACTTGGTCAGAATTCTTCTGTTGACTTCATTTTTTTATTCCTAGTAAAACTTTGCACACCTCATTTGTGTCATCACCTAATTTACTCAAATGAATATCTTAACTGGGATGATGACATTTTTCTCAAAAATTGATGGATTTGAGACAGAGAAGTATGTTGTTTTTCCCTGCCCAGTACCCAGCATATTGGGTGGAACCAGAACCCTCATCAGCATACCGTTTCAATGATATCCACCCATACTAAAATCAGGCTCTATCTGCTGTTGGTCTTAAGTGCAGGATACCTACACCCTTCTCTTAAAATGTATCATCATTCTTGAAAAATAACTCATACATTGTTTAGTAAAAAGCATTTTCTTTCATTTCAGTGCTACTCCTTGGAATTAGGGATTGCATCAAAATTCTCTTCTTTCCTCTCCATCTTTGTATTCATTGCCGTCACCTTCTTTTTAATTCCCTCAATATTATAGTAGAAAATGCCAAAAATAATAGGTTTGTTTATTAAACAGGAGTTTTCAGGTAGAAATTAAAATCTAGTCAGGGGTCCAAAAACTAAGTATGTCAAAAACAGAGCTATCAACTTTCTTGCCAAGACACTTTTTCCTCTCAATGATGATGTCATTTTCTTTTAAAACATAGCCTTCATCTTCTTTATAGATGTATCTGTGATTTTGCTGCTATAAAAAAAAATTTATGCTTCTTAGTGTAATTTGGTTGAACTAAATAGTCAAGGAGACTATATGTCAGCTAATATTTAACTTTTGATATTTCTACAACCACTGTTCCCATTTTGCTGTTCAATATTTTTAAATATTGTCTGCAGCCTTATAAATAGGATTCAGGTCACAAAGTAGATTTGTATTCAGATGATTCACTTATCCAGAACAACTTAATGAAGATAACCACTTGTTATAAGCAGTCCTATGGCATGACCTACTCACAGCAGAAACAAGAGAAACAGGGATATTGCTTTCCACCATTAATTTGGGGATTTAAAATATTTTTCTGCTAATTTTCAGTAATAGAATCAACGGTTGCCTTGGTCTCAGATGCTGCCTTCAAACTGGTGGAAAAAGGGGCATTAGTTATTGACAGCTCAAATTGATAATCTTTGCAAATTCCACTGACATTACTAAATCCAGAAAACTCATCCTTTACAAAGCACAACCAAACCTCCCCACTATCAAATCCAAAGTCAAAATTTCTTCATTTTGCTGTTTTAATGACTTTGTTTTTTAGGGCTTTCTCATTGCCAACTGAGAATGTTCCCAGCTCCTCTGTGTCATGTTCTTGATCCCACTTCTCAGCTGTTAATTCTTCTGCTGTAATCTCCTTGTAGTTATTCATACTTCCATGGAAGCACCACAGCACTAGTTGGGTTGTGGGAGCCATAAATCCCAGGTACTGGTGACAAGAACAGGTCCAACTTGTAATTCGCTCCCTGTGTGAAGATCTGCATGATCCTCAAGCCGGGAGTCTCAAACACCAGCTCTCTGCTGGACCTCACCTCTCCATGTTGGGGAAGGGTGGAGACAGTCGCTTGCCTCACTCAACACTGTTGGAGGAACACTGTCAAACCTGTGGAAGGCCAACAATTTGTAATTCCGAGGGCATCCCACTCTGGTAATTTTATTTTATGTTTTAGGATTTATATTTGTTTACCTGAAAGAGTTACACACAGAGAGAGAAGGAGAGGCAGAGAGAGAGGTCTTCCATTCCACTGGTTCACAACTGCCAGAGCTGTGCAAATCCAAAGCCAGGAGCCAGGAGTTTCCTCCAGGTACCCGACTTGGGTGCAGGGGCCCAAGGATTTGGGCCATCCTCCACTGCTTTCCTAGGCCACAGCAGAGAGCTGAATTCAAAGTGGAGCAGCTGGGACTCAAACAGGCGCCCATATGGGATGCCAGTGCTGCAGGTGGTGGCTTTACCTTGTACACCACAGCATTGGCCCCAGATAATTTTATTTACTAAACATGGCAACCCTATATTGAGGATCTAGATATTCCAAACAAAGGATGAAAAGTATCATCAAGAGTTAAAGAATTTGGGCTGGCGCTGTGGCATGGTAGGTAAAGCATCTGCCTGTGGTGCTGGCATCTCATATGAACACCAGAGTCCCGGCTGCTCCACTTCCAATTCAGCTCCCTGCTGATGGCCTGGGAATGTAGCAGATGGTCCAACTGCTCCTGACTCCTGGCTCTGGCCATTGTGGCCAGTGAAACAGTAGGTGGAAGACCTTTCTCTTTCTCCTCTCTTTGTAACTCTGCCTCTCAAGTAAATAAATACAAAAAAAAAAAAAGTTAAAGAACCAACATAATTAATAGGAGCTAAATGGAAAGTCTTTGAAAGCAGATAAGCAAAGACCCTGCACAGTGGTGTCACATACACTTCCTCCTTGCAAATCCCTAGAAGAAGGAAATTAGCTGGGAAAATATATTTTTGTGTACCAAACTAAGAAATTCTCTGAAAGCAACCATTTTGAACTAGTGTTTCCTAGAAGCAACTATATTGTGTTTCAAATGAGCAGAAATAGACAGTCTCAGGGAAGTTGAAGTTACATTTCAAGACCCTCTGGGTACTGGCAACATATTTCTAAGAAGCAGTTGTTACAGGGTAGAATTTATACTCACCACCCCATGCATATGGATGTTCCTCTGGCTCCAAGTCTCCACTTTCGTAAAAAGCACCATCTCATGGTGTGTGTGTGTGTGTGTGTGTGTGTATACACACATGTGTGCTTGGGACAGTGGGGAGACTCCCTGCACCGGCTCTCCTGATACATACAATCCTGGTTGGTAATGGCAACACAAATCTAAGAAGCAGCTAGTACTCCCCCTGACACACACACATATCATGGATATTTAAAACAATGGAGGCAGTGGGACCTTGGAGCTAGAGGGGCTTCAATCAGCATAGAGGTGTTTTAGATAGGGTGTGGGAAAGGTGTCAAGCTTTGGGTTTGTTGGCTTCTTGAAAGACACAGCAACCTTAGTGTCAGTAGATTCGGTGATGCAATGACTGTTTCTTAATTCCTTCTAATTCAGACCTTTATAACTTGAAAAATACCCAACTAAGGAAGGAAAGATGTTTTCTTTAATCTCCTCAAAGAAAAGATTTATGTTTCATAAGTTTATCTCTGAATTTTAATTTATATGTTATCAAAATAATGCTTATTTTAAAATCTCAGAACCCTATAAGTCTACTAGAAAACAATTAGCAGCCCCCTCACAGTTCTGTATTAACACTCAGACTCCCCAAAATTTACCAACAATTTTCTTTGCCATTTAGTCCTATTACAACGATAAGTGAATAAATGCATACCTCTTTTGTTCTACATTCATTCTGGTAGGGCTGATGGAAGGTTTTCAGATAAATGTGTGTGTTTTCTTTAGGAAGCTTAGAAGTCTGCTCCACAGTAGCTTAGTAGAGTGATCTATTCCAATGGAAAAATTAGTAAACAAAACTGTAAGTGGGCACATAGAAGGAATAGTTGCTCTGAAGAAAAGAAATTGGGAAATTTCCACTGGCAACCTTTTTCAGTGATGACCAAATCTCTGGTCTGAATCTGTTACATATCTGTGACCTTGTCTCTCTTCAAACTATGTGTAAACTCCAAAACCATTAAAAGGCCTCAAATACACAACAAGACCATAACACATGGATGAACTGGTGGCCACTATCGAGGTTTCAATTCAGTGCCTCTCTGCTATAGTAGGCAATAGAGTGAAGAATGTTGCTTTTTCACAGTTAGCTGTTTCTGAATTAGGAAAACACATAGAATTCTTCTTAACAGAACTGTCAGTAACTTAACATTTATCATCGGACTTGAAAACATAAGATAAAAGAGTATTTCAACAATATGATTTGGGGCTGATCCTCATATATCAGAATTTTTTAAATGTTTGTTTATTTTTATTTATTTGAATGGCAAAGATACAAGGAGACAAATGTCCTCTATCCTTTGGTTTACTCCCCAGATGGTCACAACAGTTGGGGTAGAGCCAAACCAAAGCCAGTAACCCAGAACTCAATCTAGGACTCTCATGTGGGGTATGGCATGGTCTCAAGTACTTGAGCCATCACCCACTGCTTCCTGTGGATACATTACCAGGAAGATGGATTAGACATGGAGCAGGGCCTCCCCGGACGCTCTGCTATGGGATACAAATCTCCCAAGTGGTTATTTAACCACTGTTCCAAATGCCCGCCCCTTCAAAGAGCTTCTTTTAAAAAAGCCAAACAGCTATTTCACTTGAAAACTAGAGCTTGCTTCCATTTTGGAATTGATAAAGAAAGTTATTATTTCCCTTCCTCAAAATGTATTCAGTGCACTCATGTACAGAATAGTGTTGTTTTGAGCAACTAGAGACCGCATATATCATGATGGTCCCATAGAGTATAATGAAGCTGGGAAATTCCTAAAATCTAATGAAATCATCAACATTGTATCATCAAGGTGCAATGCATTATCATGCATTTGTGATGACGCTGCTGTAAACAAACCTGCATTGCCAGTCATATGCATGTGTGGCAATACAATTGTATACAGTAAAAATACATGATAAATGACTGTTAGTGGCTTGAGTTTACTGTACTGTACCTTTTATTTAGAGTATAATCTTTCTACCTATTCAAAAAGTTCACTGTAAGACAGTTTGCCATGTTATACCAAAAGCAAAATCATAATCTCATGTTTATTGCATCTTTTTATTGCATTATTTTTCTTGTGATTGATTCAATCTCATGTTGTTTTGTTCACCATGGACCTAGGAATAACATGCTAGTTGTGAGGTAAAGTGGGATAAGAGTTCAGAGGAGATTACCCATGCAATAATTACTGTACTTATGGTACTTATTTTTTTGTTATTAAGCTGTCACCTAAAATATGAAGATTATACTCATTGACAGGGAAATCTAATAATAATGTATTTTTAGTTTGGAAAGCAAGTATTTCATATAACATAGTTCATTTGGTAAAAAAGGTATTAATATGCCCACCTGCAGATAATATTGTTGTTTGCCCAATAGCTACTCCCTAGTACTTATCACTTGCATGCAGAGCTCACCTCCCACTTTTAAGGCTGGAAATGCCAATAACTTTCCCAATTTCTTTGTTGTCTGGTTATGGGCATATAACCCAATACTGGGAGGAAGTAAACTTAAGGACTTCTTGGAAATTTTCCTCCCTGAGGAAAAGAAATACTTAAGGAGAAAGTCCCCTTTCTGCTTCTGGATGTGGTTTGGGGAGGTGATGCCTAGAGCTGGGTTGAACATTTTGCAGCCACAACATGACAAGCCCCAGGGAACTGAAGCCAATATGCTATGACAACCAGACCAGTATAAACCCTGTAGTAGCTGGACTGAGCTGCATAAAACATCACAAACTGGGTCTCTTAAACAATAGAAATGTATTCTTTCACAACTCTGAAGGCTACATGTCCCAGAACAAGGTGCTCCCAGTGTTTGCTTGAGTCGCCCCCTTTCCTGGCTTGCATATGATTACCTTCCTGCTGTGTCTTCACCTGATCTTTCCTCTGTGCCTACATGGAGAGACTGCAATCTCTTGTGTTTCTTCATCTTTCTTGAAACACATAATTCTTATTGGGTTAGGGCCAACCTTTATGAACTCATTTAACCTTAATTACCTCTTCAGAATCCCTGTCTTCAAACATAGTCACACTGGGGTAGAGTATCAACATATGATTTTGTGTGGGGAACAATTCAGACCCAAACAGACAGAAGTCACCTAACTCAATATCCAGTATCCAGTGGTTGCAATCTGTGAGTGTGGGTAAGTAAAGTAAATGTAATATCCCTAGGGGAAAGTCTGAGGAAGTCAAAACTTGAGTAAAGCAAAGACACAATATTTTGGTTTTAATTCAACTTCACCTGAGAGTAAGAGCATGACGTTCAAAGAGAGACTTGCATTGCAAGGTGGAAGAATCAGCTCTGTAAAACTAGAAGTCACACTATAGGTAATAAATGTTAACTATAAGAGATACCCCTATGTGTTACAATCTATTTCTTAAAAAAAAACATTAAAAATACGTCCGAAAATAATTTGCATATGGAGAATATGTGATCTTAACTAGCCTTCTGCAGAGATAGAAAATTGCGTCTCTAAAAGTGCAACAACTGAATAAAATCTGTTGCACTGAAGATACTTCCCTTAGGAATTTGTCGTAACACTGGAAACCATGGAAAGAGCATTCTCTAAACCTTTTTAAAGAAGATTTTGAAACTTAAACTTAAGTTATCTATGTCTTCCATGTTTTTCAGAGAAATTATTTATTAACAAAATTCATGCAATGAACTCAACTTTTTTTTGGCCATTTATTTCTTTTAAAGAAATTATGCAAAAATTTACAACTTCACTTTCCACTTTATATAGGTAGTCTAATTAAAGAATGAAATTAGCTTTAATGACACTCTCTGTACTTATTTTCAATTGTGGAAGTTTCATTACAGGCAAAAGCTCATAAGACAATTATATCACATAAGTATGAAATACATGCCTTTATATTGTGTTTTTCTATAGATTGTGTATGTGTGTATGTATATATATGCATATATATTTCCCCATATTAGCATGTCTTTTATGGAATCACTTATAATCAGAGATCAGGGGCCTTAGGGATGGCTGAGAGATTTGGGTGTGCAAGTCTCAAGGACAGAGTCCTGCGAAGCCTGTTCATGATTTTTAAGCACAGAAGGGATCAGTTTTCCAGGAACAGGCTTATATTAATCAAAATGCCCAGGACAGGTCCAATTCATTTGCAATTGCACAACATAGTCTAAATATCATTTTATGATTTTCAATATGTGATGATGTTTTGATGAATATGATGTTTTATTAAAAGATTGAACTATTAATTTAGAAAATAAGAGCTTGCAGAGAATCACATTGTGAATTACTTTTCACAGATTTTCTTTCAGTAACTATTAGCCAATTTTCCCTCTTACACAGTAAATTCATAAGAGTATTTGTCATGGAAAGAAATTCTACCATAATTCCAGAAAACAAATTAAATTCAATGCATATGTATTTATTTTTATTTAAAAGTCTTACCTTAGGCCTGATGATGGGACAGAGCAGGACAAGCCTCATCATTGTCTGCAGCAACCCCAATCTGCAGACACCTCAGTGTTAGAGCTGATTATCAGCTAGAGCACCCAGTGTTTATCATCAGCTCCAATTCTGGTTGGCCAGTGTCCTATTTTGGTTGGCTAATGTCTGTACCATGATATGTGGTTAAATACTTCTAGTATCTCTCCTGAAAACAATGTTAAAATAAGTATTCAGCACAACTTTAAACTACATTATTTTGATATATGTATGTGCATCTATACAAAAGGTCTTCAAAACTTTCATACAAAGTGCATAGTATTAAAAAAACTGTGCATAGATTCTATTTTCATTTTATTATTGTTTTTATCAACATAAATTTATCTTTTAATTCCATTTTCCATGATCTTATGAAAGCTTCCTTGTATATGTATTTGCTTACTTTTTAAGAACATGAAAGTGCTTAATATCATTGACAGATTTTACAACTCCAAAACAGAAAATAAGCCAATATGAACCCTGCTGACCATATATTCAAAGACTTATAATCCCTAAAAAGCAAAATCACATTTTGAATAGTTGATTTTTGTTTATAGCCCTTGTCCTTACTCTTGAGGAACAGTGATTTTTGAACTTACTACCTGTTGAATTATTTATTCACCAGAGAGGTAAATGATTATAAAGTAAATTGAAGGTATGTCATTGTAATAAATAAAAGAAAAAGGAGGAAAGGAGGGGAAAGAGGAGGGAGGACAGGAGCAAGGGAAGGTATAGTGGGCAGTATCATTGTGCTCTTAAACTGTATATATGAAATACATGAGATTTGTTCCCTTATTATAAATAAAAATTGTTTTAAAAAGCACTATCTTTTCACTTCTTTACAGAATGGCCTAATATACACAGTTAGTCCTAGTCTGATTTGAGAACTTGCACAAAGCATAACCTATGTAAATGAATGTATCCTACCTAGTAAAATGAAATGAACACTATGGCTTCATCTTACCCAAAAGGCTGTTATGAAAAGAGAATATAAACACAAAGTTCTATTTACCACTTTATTTCCATTGGCTTTTAAAAACCGCATCCATGATCCTTTCTAACTCTTGGGAACACTGATCTTTTTTTAAGGGAAAGAGTTTATTGGGGAACACCCAACAGACCAGAGGGGTGGGGCGGTGAAGGAAAAAGAGATAGAGAGTATAGGAGAGAGAGACAGAGGAGAGGAGCTAGTCAGGAGAGAAGATAGAGCAGAGAAGAGCCAAGATAGAGGAGCCAAGAGAGGGGCAAAGAGAGAAGAACCAAGAGAGCAGGAGAGAAGCCAAGAGGGAAGAGCCAAGAGAGGAGAGCGAGTAGGAGAGAAGAACCAAGAGAACACATGTTCAGGAACAGGTCCTTTTAAAACTTTGCCGGAGGGCGAGCTTGGTACAAGTAGTTTGGGCCATGTGGCTACCTGGCTTTCAGCCATGGCGGCAGGAACCAGGGTATAGAATGTAAATCAAGGTGCAGATCACGCCACAGATAAGACTGCTCCAGTTTCCTAACATTCCCCCCTTTTGTTTTTTATAAAGCAGGATTTGTATGGGATTACATTAGTCCCAAAAGTCCAGAAGGGATAGAGGGACGATGATCTGTCTTTAGAACTACTTCCTGCTGACATGGGGCAACGAGGTACTCTTCGCTGGCATGGGGCGATGTCTCAAGCTGCTGTCTCCTGGGTGGGAAGCCGAGTATATTCCCATAGCAGCATTTGGTTGACAGCTGGGTTGCTGAAGGCCTTCGTTTGGGAAACACTGATATTTAAACAAGTTCTCTTCAGTTTACCTGAACTCACCATTTACATAAAAAAAGAAAGCAGAGCAAAATTCTTAAGAACAGGAACCTGATAAAGGTCCCGATTTTCTTCCGCCAGGCTGAAAATTCTGGACCATCTTCTATATTGTAAAAACTGAGTGTCATTGTCCCCACTTTTCATTATTCCTCTCATTCAGATATACTTTTCCCCACATATGATGTGAAGTGTCTGGAAGCATATTGCATTTTGATTTCATACAAGAAAGCAACTATTGGAGGCAGCAGCGCTGTGGCACAGTGGGTTAAGCCAGCATCCCATATGGGCACTGGTTTGAGTCCCAGCTGCTCCACTTCTGATCCAGCTCTCTGCTATGGCTGGGAAAGCAGTAGAAGATGGCCCAACTCCTTGGGCCCCTGAACCCGTGTGGGAGACCTGGAAGAAACTCCTGGCTCCTGGCTTCAGATCAGCTCAGCTCTGGCCATTGTGGTCATTTGGAGAGTGAACCAGCAGAATGGAAGAACTCTCTCTGTCTCTACCTCTCTCTGTAACTCTGTCTTTCAAATAAATAAAATAATTCTTTTTTAAAAGATTTTATTTATTTATTTGAGAGGTAGAGTTACAGACAGTGAGAGGGAGAGACAGAGAGAAAGGTCTTCCTTCCATTGGTTCACCCCTCAAATGGCTGTGACGACTGGCGCTGCGCCAATCCGAAGCCAGGAGCCAGGTGCTTCTCCTGGTCTCTCATGCGGGTGCAGGGCCCAAGCACTTGGGCCATCCTCCACAGCCCTCCTGGCCCACAGCAACTGGAAGAGTAGCAACAGGGACTAGAACCTGGCTCCCATATGGGATGTCGGTGCCGCAGACGGAGAATTAACCAAGTGAGCCATGGCGCCGGCCCCAATAAAATAATTCTTAAAAAAAAAAAAGGAAAACAACTATTGGTTTAAAAAATTTTTCACAAATGCTATACACATTTGAATTAAACATAAAATGGTTTTTGTAGTCCTTCTGTCAGAAGTTTATTTTATACTTAATCTAAAAGGGGGATTTTCTGAAATCTATGAATTCTGCAAATGCTGTGCTGTGGCCATTGAGGCAAGAAGTAGTATGCACAAAACATGGGCATTTTCTATGGAAAGCTATCACTTTCCCCATCTTTAGCTTACATTATGGTTCTTAAGCTTTTGTAAATCACCATTTACCTCCCAATAAATTAAGAGAACTCCATCTCAAGTCCCATCTCTAAAATCAGCAACCATATTGATTGATCTTATGGTTTATTTCTGAAATTTGTTTTTCAAAATGTGAAATAGAATACATATCAGAAAACTTCGGCTGTAGAGCCACTTCCTATTTTTAAATATTTGATTTATAAATGTTCTATTTTATGAAAAAGCAGACATTGAAGAATACAGGAAATCTGGAGATGAAGAGAACTGGAGAATGTGTCCTAACAGAGACACACTTCATTTCTATCTACATTTTATTGGTAAAACCAGTCCAGCTGGAGGGGAGAGTGCATGGGGAATGTGGTTCCTTGCTGGACAACTGCTTCCCAGAGAGGATTTCTCATCAAGGAAGGAGAGGCCCTCCCTTATTGAGTATTTTAGCATCACTGACAAAGCTTAATCCCTGGCTTAAAAATTTTGAATAAGGGCTTGTATATGATTTTCAAGATGAATTGTTTATGAAATCTTTAAAAGTAGAATTTTATTGATAGTATTTTGTATGATAAAATTAAAGTTGTATTTTAAGTTACACTTAAATGTTTGCTTATTTATTGATTGATAGGCAAAGAGACGTACAGAGATTTCCCATCTGCTTTATCACATCACATATGTGGTCAACATCCAGGGTTGCTCCATTTTTCAGCCAGGATCCCAGAACTCAATCCCAGCAATCTACATGGGTGGCCAGGAACCATGTACTCGAGCATCACTTGCTATATCCCAAGAGACACATTAGCCAGAAGCTGGATCAGAATCAAAGCCAGGACTGAAATCCAGGCACTCCAAGGAGGTAAGTGAGTGTTCCATATGGCGTCTTTACAACTGCACCAAATATCCATCACTGAGATTTTATTTAAATGGGTGAATTGGTAGAGCCCAGATCCATAATTTTCCTATGAAAATTAATCAATGATTTTCAATTTAAGGACTGTGGCATTAGGGATGGTGAACTGTATTTGTAAACCACTCAAAATGATGTAATTTTTGTTATGGCCAGGTCTTATCAGGCGGAAGGCGCTCCTTTTGTTGTCAAGGCATTCTCATGATGACCATCTATCTCACTTGCCTAATACTTTTTCTCTGATAAAATGGTTTCCTTGTGCTACTTAGTGACAAGGATTACTGCTGCCTAAGAAACCAGTCTTACAGTAGATGAAAAATTGTAAAATGCATAGAAATTAGAGGGGGGAAATTCAGGTTTAAAATAGCAAGCTGGTTTTTGCATGCCTGGTTTAAGCTACTATTACCACTAATAGTCATATTATCTAACCACATAAACATATAAGCTGTCATTTGGCAAAAATTACTCAGTTTTCACTTAAATGACAAATGGAAGAGTTTATGTGCACTCTAACAATCCAAAAGTGGTGTAGCAGGATTAAGTCAAAAGAAGAAACATACTAATTTTTGTGTCTCTTTTTATGAAATAGAATTCTAGCCAAAATAAAAAATCCAAGTAAGTACTAGAAAAGTAAAGCTTCTACTTACTTTCACATAAGCCAAGATCTTAATTAACAAGGGAGATGAGATGTCAACAATCAACATTACTAAGGCCAGAGAATAAGCATTTGGAACAGAAATGGAGCTGGGAAACCAAACACACATTTTCCTCTTCCATTGATCACAGAAGTCCATGAGGACTTAATAATAATTACTGGATACCAAATCTAAAGAAACAGACAATAGTATTTTGTTTAAAATATAAATTTGGTTTGTAGGTCTACCCTGAATATTGAGATACAAGTTTTCAGACAATGAAATATTTACTGAGCCAACAAAAGAGACAAAATAATTATTTTAAGCTACTTAATCTTAGCTTTTCATGTCATGTTCTGGTAACATAATAATTTTGATAAGGATGTTGTGCTTTGTTTTTCAAAATTCTTTCACCGTAGATATATATACACTTAAATCTTAAATTATGTAAATTATGTCTAAGAAATTGATCAGGGTTTATGACAAGATTTCAAATTCAAAAAATTCAATTTCTTATTTAAAAGTGTAGCAAATGGCCAGCACCGCGGCTCAATACGCTAAT
The DNA here is from genome assembly GCF_051225735.1 of Oryctolagus cuniculus. NCBI lineage: Eukaryota > Metazoa > Chordata > Mammalia > Lagomorpha > Leporidae > Oryctolagus > Oryctolagus cuniculus. The sequence continues at coordinate 97,596,136 of NC_142871.1, read as the reverse complement.
CCTCCGCCTTGCGGCGCCGGCCCACCGGGTTCTAGTCCAAGTCGGGGCGCCAGACTCTGTCCCAGTTGCCCCTCTTCCAGGCCAGCTCTCTGCTGTTGCCCAGGAGTACAGTGGAGGATGGCCCAAGTGCTTGGGCCCTGCACCCTATGGGAGACCAGGATAAGCACCTGGTTCCTGCCTTAGGATCAGCGCGGTGCCGACTGCAGTGGCCATTGGAGGGTGAACCAACGGTAAAAGAAGACCTTTCTCTCTGTCTCTCTGTCTCTCTCTCTCACTATCCACTCTGCCTGTCAAAAAAAAAAAAAGTGTAGCAAATTCACTGAATTAAGAAATGTTCTGTAGGGTGTAGCAGAGCAGCAAACTAAACCACAGCATGGGAATTTGTCATCACATTTCAGAGTGCCTGGTTTGAGTCCTGGCTAATCCAAGCTTCCAATCCAGCTCCCTGCTAATATGCCTGGAAGACCATCAGATGGTATAAGAATTTGTGCAGTTAGAAGTATGTACTGTTAATAACTACACAGCTATATTCAGTAGAAAATCGCAACTAAACATGAAGGCTAGCAGAAAGTTATCCTTTTCCTTGTGCTTATTTCAATTTTTGGATTTATTCTGAAGCTTAGTCAAAGTCCTTAATCTGGAAGTTACTTGATTACCATGGTAATAGTTTCTTAGGGTAGCCATAACAAGGTCCCATAAAATGTGTGACTTACAGAAATGTATTACTTTACAGTTCTGGAGGGTCTTCAAGAGCAAGGTGTCAGGGCTGGTGCTGTGGCACAGCGGGTTAAAGCCCTGGCCTGATGCGCCAGCATCCCATATGGGCGCTGGTTCGAGTCCCGGTTGCTCCATTTCCCATCCAGCTCTCTGCTGTTGCCTGGGAAAGCAGTGGAGGATGGCCCAAGTCCTTGGGCCCCTGCACCCACGTGGGAGACCTGGAAGAAGCTCCTGGCTCCTGGCTTCGGATCAGCACAGCTCTGGCCATTGTGGCCATCTGGGGAGTGAACCAGTGGATGAAAGCCCTCTCTCTCTCTTTCTCTTTCTGTCTCTCCTTCTCTCTCTGTGTAACTCTGACTTTCAAGTAAATAAATAAATCTTTAAAAAATTATATTAAAAAAGAGCAAGGCATCTATACAGTAAGTTTCTTTTGAGAGCTGTGAGGGAAAGATCTGTCCCAGCATCTCTCCTTGGCATGTAGCTGACCATCCTCAAACTTGCCTAATATTCTCCCTAGATGTAAGCCTATCTCTTCAGTTCCCCTTCTTATAAGGATACCAATCACATTGATTGAAGACACACCTTAGTTACCTAATATTAACTTGGCAGATAAGGTCTCATTCTGAGATATTTGGGGTAGGGCCTCAGCATATGAACACGGAAACTATTTAACCTATAATGACTATAAGTCTCAATAGTTGGTAGTGCAAGTTTTGGAACACATCTGCTTAAAAGGCAAGTACAGTTACAGACTATCTTACTATCTCTCGTGGAAGCAAGGGCCTTTATCTAGGGGAGAATATCACCTTTCACTGTTTTGTTTTCACTATGTCATCATGCCACCTGTCTCTGTGCTTTTCCGAAGTTAATGCATTGTTACAAGCGGTGTGGTCAGTGCTGTGGCACAGTGGATTAAGCCACCACTGGAAACACTGGTATCCCACATCAGAGCGCCAGTTCAAGTCCCAGCTATTCTGCTTCTGATCCATCTTCCTGCTAACGTACCTGGGAAGGTGGCAGAAGATAGTTCAAGTATTTGGACTCCTGTCACCAGTGTTGGAGATTAGGATGATAGAGTTCCTGGCTCCTGAATTCAGTTTTTCTCAGCCCTGGCTGTTACAGCCATTTTGGGGGATTAGCCAATGGAAAGAAGCGCTCTCTCTCTCTCTCTCTCTCTCTTACCCTCATTATCTCCCCTCTCTGTCTCTCTCTCTCCCTTTCTCTGTCACTCATTCAAATAAATAAATCTTTTAAAAAAATAAGCTAAATGATGTAAGATATATACAATCCACAATGACATATAATATATGCTTGGTACACATTCATTTCAGAATTTTAAGTCTACTCAATTCAAAAGAGTCACTGAAGATTTACTTTGAAGCCCAGTATATAAAATTAATGCTTTTAACTCTGTTATATTAACATCTTGCTGTATATTGGTCAGACTTTTATTTATTTTTTTTAACAGGCATAGTGGACAGTGAGAGAGAGAGAGAGAGAGAGAGAGAGACAAAGGTCTTCCTTTGCCGTTGGTTCACCCTCCAGTGGCCACCGCGGCTGGCGCGATTGCGGCTGGCGCACTGCGCTGATCCGATGGCAGGAGCCAGCTGCCTATCCTGGTCTCCCATGTGGTGCAGGGCTCAAGTACTTGGGCCATCCTCCACTGCACTCCCTGGCCACAGCAGAGAGCTGGCCTGGAAGAGGGGCAACCGGGACAGAATCCGGCACCCCGACCGGGACTAGAATCTGGTGTGCTGGCGCCGCAAGGCGGAGGATTAGCCTAGTGAGCCGCGGCGCCGGCCCAGACTTTTATTTTAACTTTAGTCCTTAGAGTTTATCAAGGTGGATGCCTTTTGGGAAAAAATCTTTAGAATTTTGATTTTTGATTTAATATAAAACTGTTGTCCTTTTTTTGCATTTGATGATTAGAAAGAGAATTATTTTCTCTGTGATCAACTTATTTTTCTTTCTCTCATAATTATGTTAGGATTTATATTGGACATATATTTTTGTCCTCTTACATGTATCATGGTCTTTTTATAACCCATGTGTGTGTAATGTGTGTATGTGTGTGTCTGTGTGTGTATGTGTCTTACTTAGCAAGCTCTTCTCAAATCTTTTGAAAACACATAAGGAAAGAGAGCTAACAGCTTGAAATTCAGTATCACAAGGAAAAAAATCAAACCACCTTTCTTGCCCTCATGCTATTAATCATGTCTACACCTATGATGGTACAATTACACTCTTACTTAATGAGATTTTAAGTTATTTTTATCTATTCACAGAGTGGTTCTTAGAGTCCATAAATATTTTTTATTTCAACTGCATCAGATGTTGACAGACACATATAAAATGATTGAAGACAATGTGATGATTAAAATATAATGGTAATCTTAATAGGTTTCTGCTGTTGCAAAGGTAAAAACCACCTACTATCTTAGTAATATGTGACTTAATTAAACTTGGCTCTGCTAAAGAGATTTTCAGTAACTTTAATGATCAAGGTGTACCTCACAATGCTGGATGCTTGCGCTAGTTTGACAATTACTCAGTGCTATAACACATGTTCTATCAAATCTTGAAGCAAGTTCATAGGCAGCAAATTTAAATATTTTTTCTTTACTATGTTTTGCAAGGTTAATTTTATTTGCTTTTCCACGTGGTGTAACCAGAACTTGAAACAGAACAATATTTGTGTATTTACAGACAAATAATACTTTAACAAATTCCTTAATTTCTCTGACTCAAAATCCTATAAATAAGATAATTATATGTTCATCTGAATATTTTTGTAATTAAATGAATAGAAAACTCCTTCTCAATAAAGAATACATATTGTTAAGACTGATAAATTGCTCATTGGGTAATCACCAAGCTCTTACCTCTCTACTTAGATGTAGGAAACTATTTTACATCTGGAGCATTTTAACATTTGTTTAATAAACTGGTAGGATTAATCAGGGTACAATTGTAATAACTGTTATATTTTTAAACAATTACTGTTTTTTTGGTATTAACCCAGAATCTTTGCTTACCTGAAAAGTTTCTTTCATGCTACAGGAAAGTGCCATAACCCACTAACACCATTCTATCTAATGGGACTATTTGCCTGTACTTGATTATTCAGCAAAATTTTTCATTCACAATGAGTTGAGAATTTCTCATCTTTCATTATGATATGGTGCCAGATCACTGCCTGCCTTGCCCTCATTAATCATCCATTCACCACCCTTGGGGTAGTGTCTGATTTCTTAATCCAAATGGAGAAATAAAATGTTGCCTGAAAATGAGGCCAGTCAGTGCAACAGGGATAGGTTGCCCATATTTTGTCCAAAACCTGTTAATAAATACTATGTTGTAGTCCACAGTTTTCTTTTTCAAAAAGTAGACATAAGTCATATTCTAAGTCATAATAAAATGTCAAAAAGTCTAAATTAGGGTGTGAAACTATTCACTTCTCAAGTTATAGAGTCAATATTTGTCCAAGCCATTCATGAAAAGAAGATATTACAACAATATTTTTTTACTAAAATGAAACATGTTGGTCTGTTTCAGATGCTTCTAGGTCAAACATTTATCTAAACATAGAAAGGGAAAAGTAACTAAGATCCATGAAGTAAGTATTTGAATTTTCAAAAATCAATATATCATGCTCTATATACATTGTTGACTTCTTAAATTTGTAAGATGGCAGTGCCACACTTTACTTCACATATGCATAGGCTTCTGTTTTAGCATATATTTAATATATATTAAATAATATTATGAATACAATGCATTGCTTTTATATGTAAGTTTTCACAGAACAAGTACATTTATAGTTATAACTAAAGAAAAAATTATCTATGTTTATTTTTCAGATATATGTGAATATATTTTTTTAACTTTTATTTAATGAATATAAATTTCCAAGTACAGCTTATGAATTACAATGGCTTCCCCCCCATAACGTCCCTCCCACCCGCAACCCTCCCCTTTCCCACTCCCTCTCTCCTTCCATTCACATCAAGATTCATTTTCAATTCTCTTTATATACAGAAGATCAGTTTAGCATACATTAAGTAAAGATTTCAACAGTTTGCTCCCACACAGAAACATAAAGTGAAAAATACTGTTTGAGTACTAGTTATAGCATTAAATCACAATGTATAGCACACTAAGGGCAGAGATCCTACATGAGGAGTAAGTGCACAGTGACTCCTGTTGTTGACTTAACAAATTGACACTCTTTGTTTATGGCATCAGTAATCACCCTAGGCACTTGTCATGAGCTGCCAAGGCTATGGAAGCCCCCTGAGTTCACTGACTCTGATCACATTTAGGCAAGGCCATGGTCAAAGTGGAAGTTCTCTCCTCCCTTCAGAGAAAGGTACCTCCTTCTTTGATGACCCATTCTTTCCACTGGAATCTCACTTGCGGAGATCTTTCATTTAGGTTTTTTTTTTTTTTTTTTTTTTTTTTTTTCCCCCAGAGTGTCTTGGCTTTCCGTGCCTGAAATACTCTCATGGGCTTTTCAGCCGGATCTGCATGCCTTAAGGGCTGATTCTGAGGCCAGAGTGCTGTTTAGGACATCTGCCATTCTATGGGTCTGCTGTGTATCTCACTTCCCATGTTGGATCGTTCTCTCCCATTTTTATTCTATCAGCTTTTATTTGCAGACACTATTGTGGGGCTCAGTATTAGAGGTATCAAAGTAGCTGAATGAAGATTCACTATTACTGTTCAACTAATATTTTTGAGTTTATTTACAAAATTCCACCTTCTCTGTAACTATGGTTGCTTTGAAAGACTCTTATTTTTCCCTGCTTCTTCCAAGAGAAACCTGGAACTAATGTATTTATCAAATCAAGCAATCAGAGAACATAGTCCTATCTTTAAAAATTTAACTTTACAATCCCATAAAATATGTTGTGGATCCATTTGGTACTGAGATTATCCGCGTTCCTGGTTTTAACATGAAGAATCTTCACAAGATAGATTTTGTTCTATGAAACACATTAGTCTTATTTTATCTATGCAGAATGTTAGTTCTGCTCTCCAAAGAAATTTAGCACCTACTCTCTGTAGTGTTTACATTGAAAACTGCTAAAAACAATCATAAGGTGAATGTTGAATAGTTTTCTGATAAGTAAATATTTAGGTGTGAGGGAAAACAAAATAATCTGTTGTTAATTTACCTAATAATTATTTTTATTTTTAAAGTACAAATTTTACAATCTTCAAGTGTCAAAACTTTATTAAATTAATGTATTATAAAGTAATATTCAGTCAAGCAGTTATCTGTCAAATAGCTAAATAAATTTAAATTTATAATTTGTAAGACATTACACTAATATGGCACCCAAAGTCCTAAAATCAGCAAATTCTACTTTTCTCAGAGCTCTTTGTTTCGTGAAAGTGAAATAAGAAGTTATTGGAATGAGTTATTCCATATTAACTGCAGACCATTTAAAATTCAATGAGACAATAATTACAAAAACAGTTAAACACATAATAATTACAACTATGAAACTACTAAACATAAACTAAAACCACTATGTAGGCAGATACTTGACACAGTAAGATAACTGCTGGGACGTTGGACTGGCTGCATCCCAGATAAGAGTGCCTGGGTTTAAGTCCCAGCCCCACTTTAACTCCAGGTTCCTGCTAATGCACACTCTGGGAAGCGGCAGGTGATGGCTGAAGTACTTGGGTCCCAGCCACTACCTTGAGAGACCTGGACTGAGTCTGACACTCCTGCCTTTGGTCTGGCTGCTCCAGCCACTGTGGTCATTTTGAGTGAAAAAGTGAATGGTACTGTCATTCTTTTTCTTTCAAATAAACAAGTAAAAACCAAATTTTTTAAATAATAAAATTTACTGTGAGAAAAATAAACAATAAAACTTGGTAATTTATTTTGCATAGAAAGGAAATATTACTGATTTTATTAGACATACAGTAAACTTTTATGCATGGCTGCTTGCTATGGTTGTATAGTCCTTATATATGGTTGTATAGTACTTACACGGTTGAGAGTACTTATACAAATGCTCAAGCAAACAAATAATATAGTCAAGGAAACTACAACCACATTATGCTGGAACAAAAAACGAGTACAAAAATAACCATACACCTCACATGAATAGGTAAATATAAACCTGAAATTTTGACCAAACAAAGGCTGTCAGCAATAAAAATGATTAAAAAAACAAAAGGGATAGTTGATGTCAGAAAGATCAAAATTTGAGAAAATTGCAATTTAACATTGAGAAATTAAACAAGATGTCTCTCTACTTTCAAGAGATGATGAGAAAACAACTCTATGAAACATGCTATCAAAATAAAGAATCATGTTTCTTTAGCAAACAATTTAAAAAGCATCAGAATATTTTACTTTGAAAATCAAATAGACACAACCTAACAAAAAATGAGAAAAATAGCACCAACGCATTATTTATCATTTAGAAGCATTAATATACAGAATAATAGTACTGTGGAAAAGTAACTTCAGAAAAATTTACATGAAATGAAGAAATTGACCAAAAATTAAAAATAATTAGAGGTAGCTAAGAAGACAGAAATTATGGAGCAAATACATGGAGAACCGTTGTTTTTTTGTTTTTGTTTTGTTTTTTACATTTCTTTTTTTTTTATTTAGTAAATATAAATTTCCAAAGTACAGTTTATGGATTACAATGGAGAGCCGCTGTTTTTAAAAAGTAATTGGAATACATAGAACAGATAAAAAAAAAATCCCTCATGGGTATTATAAAGGGTTTCCACACATATATGAAAGATAAGTCACACTTGTTTATAATCACTCTCTCACAAAGTGTTAGTAAAATGATATCACAATAATGAAAAATTATTAGTCTGTGAGGACTAATATAATTTATAGTAATAAATAATATATTTATATTAAATAATTTATAATAGTAAAAGACTGGAGAGGGGGCACTAGTGACGGGTAGAGCTGATGAAATCCAAATTGAAGAGAGGGTACCCAGAAGGTAAGGTTCATGATGTGGGCATCCCAAGGCCATTTGCACTTTCAATGTTTCACTAGAACTCTCACAACTCATCAGGTGATTGTACTCACAACTAAGGGTTATTGTAGTGATGGAATAAGACCAGAAAGCAAGAAGACACATTTGGGCTCTAGAGGAATCTTTTTGTGAGCATCTATTCTCTTCCTCCACATCCAGCATAGTACAGTCCCATTCCCAAACGTCACAGAGACTCCTCCCTCCACCATTCATTTCCAGATAGACAGGTTTACTCCTTGGAGACATGAAGTAGGATGTTTTAAGCTAAGGACTAAGGCACAGTGCAGCACAGATATGAAGCAAAGGCTTAAAAGTAAGAGGAGTGGAAGTATATGTATTGAACGGTGGGATTCTCGGGGCACCCCAGTGGCCAGAGCATTGGAAGATTCTAATCTAATAAAACTGAAGGTTTTCCAAGTTATCTTTTACTGCATGTAAAGATTCTTTAAATGAAAATATTATACAGGCTTTTAACATATTTCTTCAAATTAAATAATTGATTATTTCAGAAGGTACCAGAAATAGTAAAAAATATATAGGATAATACACACAATTGTGTGTACACATGAAACATATATTTACAGATCTACAACTTTTTTCTCAGAGTGTTCCCTTTTCAGGGTATTCAATTTTTTTTTTTTTTTTTTTTGGATGGGCAGAGTGGACAGTGAGAGAGAGAGACACACAGAGAAAGGTCTTCCTTTTGCCGTTGGTTCACCCTCCAATGGCCGCCGCGGCCAGCGCACCACGCTGATCCGAAGGCAGGAGCCAGGTGCTTATCCTGCTCTCCCATGGGGTGCAGGGCCAAGCACTTGGGCCATCCTCCACTGCACTCCCGGGCCACAGCAGAGAGCTGGCCTGGAAGAGGAGCAACCAGGACAGAATCCGGCGCCCCAACCGGGACTAGAACCTGGTGTGATGGCTCCGCAAGGCGGAGGATTAGCCTAGTGAGCCGCGGCACTGGCTGAGGGATTTCAATGTGTTACCTTTTAAGCTTCAGATCCTCAGTACATGTAGAACAAAGAGCTAGAAGTACCAGCTCATTGCAGTCATTTGTGAAGACACTTCTAGAAATGGTTACCGGCCTAAATATTTGATCAGATCAACCTCATTGCTCCCATTCATTTCCATTTCTGTCTCCATCTTAACCTTTAGCCGCTACTCCAGATGTGGAATATTGTAGGATTCATCAAACAGATTTTACCAACTTTTATTATCCTATATCTCCTCAAATTGCTTCTGTAAGACATCTGTTTCATATCTGAGATGGTCCTCCAGGCACATATTAGAACTCCAGACTGGTGTTCTGGGGCAAAGAGCTACTAAACCAAATTGATTCTACACAGATGAAGGATGCACTACTACTTTCCGACAGAGTTCTTATGGAGCTACTGAAATTTACACCAAAGAGAGTGGCTTCTTGGACTCTAATGTCTTAGGTAAGCGCATAATTTGGAATAGAGAAACAGTATATTTTAAGAAAGAAAAATATTCTTTGAAGTAATAATAAACTCTTTCTGCTTTTAAGAGTGAACAAAGATTTAGAAAATCAGGCATAGGCATGTCAGGGTGGATCTATGTAGCATTTGTCTATACTGGCTAGTCTTAATGATGTTAAATGGATAGAACCCTTGGAGAGGGAATACAGTCTTAACCATTATTTCAGAAAGAACTTGTTAAGTGGACATGTTTATATTTCAAGTACAGTTTTTAGGTGAGTTATGAACATGAGATTTCATTGAAAATATTTATTTTTTATGTAGAAGGGTTTGCACATAATGTGCATGAGTGAATATTTTCAGTCATTTTCTTCAAGTCATCTTTCTTCTAAAATAGGCATTTCCTATATAAATATGCACACACATATATTTTTATTATAATGTTAGTTGGGATTTTTTAGAAAGGTGCTTTTGAATCTGATTTTTTTATCTGAATACAGCAACAATTTCTTTTTCTTTACATAGTTTACATTTTAATATGTTAAACCACTGGAACTATGTAAGATGAATTTGTGACAGGAGTTTAAATGTGTTTTCATTGTTCCCATTGTCTTCATCTTGTCTAAAGCCTATTATCATGGAAGTCATAAAATTTATTGTCTGTTTGAAAGAAAGGAAGGAAGTGGAAGGAGGGAGGGAGGGTGGAAGGAAAGTAACATTATATTCTTAGAATTGTATCTATAAACTACATAAAATCCATTCTTTTATATTAATAAAAAGAAAAAAGGATCCATTTTTAAAAAGCTATCTTCTTCCACTATTAAAATAGTCTAAATGGAAATGCTTCTATCAATAGAGTATGAATGTTGTCCAATGGTCCAATTTGATTTAGGGTTTGTGCCGGACTTAATTTGAATCCTTTTCCTAGCATTTTTTAATACAGCCCTAAGAAAAACTTGAGTTCACTCTTTTCCTGGTATCTTAAATGATGAGGTGTCAAATTTGGAAATCACTGGCAACCACATATTCTGCCATGTGGATAAATATGCTTCGTAGCAAAAAAGAATAAAATTCACCAACAGAGAGAAATTGTTGCAGTACTTGAGTAAATGGTATGAAATTCTGCCTACAAACCAATTACATACTTGCCTCTTGCATGGTTTCATGTCCAACTTTTTTGAATTCCATAAGCCAACCTATTTTCAATTTATTCTTATATTTCTTTGGCTTATTTTTGTAATTTTAAAATATAAGATCCAGTCCTAAATATACTATAAAAATAAATCATTCATATTAGGTAAATTTAAATTTTTCATTTTAGTTCTATGTATTCCTTCTTGAAATCAAATTACATTTCCCAACCACTTAATTCTTTCATTTGTAAGTAAAGGGATTGGACAGTAGTTTTCAATCCTATTTGGGTACAGAGGTTCACTTAAGAGTTTTCTTTCAATGCCCATGCCCCAACTCCTATACTGTCTTTTTCTTCTCCAAGTACTAAATTATATCATTTTATGATTCAACTTGAAGTGTTATTCAGCATGTTAAATTAACCTGAGAGATGTATAGTGCTGCAAGATTAAAAAATTGAATTGAAATTATATGAGGATATATCTACAGTTATGTCTAAGATCTAAGAAATAAATCGCTAAACAATCTTGTCATTGTGTGAACTTCTTGGAAAGTTCTCACACAACTGGATCAGTCACTGGAGACCTGGGAGAAGCTCCTGGCTCCTGGCTTCAGATCAGTTGCAGCCATCTGCGGAGTGAACCAGCAGATGGAAGACTTCTCTCTCTCTGTCTCTACCTCTCTCTGTAACTCTGTCTTTCAAATAAATAAAATAAATCTTAAAAAAATAGCAATGTTGAAATAAAAATTTGTGATATTTAATAAAAATTTTTCCATACAAAGCAAGAACCTTTAAGTAAAATAATGTTAATTCCAATCATATACAAAGGATTCAAGAACTGCTTTTAAATGTCTAATTTATCTCAGAAAACTGTCATAAAACATAATAAATAGCTCTTCCATCAGGGTCTTCCAGAACTCTAGCTTCATACTGATACCCAGCAAAGGTCAACATACCCAGAGGTCACAGCCTTCTTTCCTGCCTCTTAAAGAAGGACATAGAAAACATGTGTCTATTTCTTATTTTCATCTAATTCTTAGTTATCATTTCAAATTTTGCCTGTCAATAAATTTAGTATTTTTTCATTATTTTTAATTAATTGGGTCAATTAAATATCAACAGAGTACCTACCCTAGAGAAAACTGAGTCATTTTCACCAACATCTGTTCAACACAAAATTGGTTTAGAGGAATCATAAGAGCATTGGCCATGCTGAGAGATCCTTGCTTTGCATTCTCTTTAACACATTTAACTAATCATTTTATAGATAAGTTTTAAAAGCAATTAATTTTTCAGATAAAATTCTAGGCTTTCTCTGTGACCTCGGATGTTTTTCTGTGATACAAATATTTAGCCCCAGCTCCAACAAGACATGGATTTTTTAAAGTATTTTTTTCTTTTATTTGAAAGATAGAGACAGGGAGACAGACAGATTTTTCAACAGCTGGTTCACTCTCCAAATGCCTGTAACAGCCAGGACTGGGCAGGCTGAAGTCAGGAGCCAGCACTCCATCCAGGTTTCCACATGGGTGGCATATACGCAAGTACTTAGACTATTATTCACTGGCTTCCCAGGGGCATAGCAGGAAGATGGATCAGAAGAGGAGCAGCCAGTACTTGAACCAGCATTCAACACAGCAAGTAGCAGCTTAACCCACTGCACTACATTGTCAGACATTGAATTGAATGCCCAAATTTCAGCATCTGACTAGAATGTGTATTTTATTACCTCTTTAAACAGTGCAATGTGAAAAACTGTAATTCATTCATGTAAGAAATTCTCTTAAATACAAATCAGAGTGAATTGAATATTATTTAGTCTTCAAAATTTTCATTCTTCAAAAGTGGTGCTTTACTACCCATTTTATAGAACTGTATAGAGTATTTTTAAATCAGTTTTTCTATAGATTAGACAATAACATAATCATTACATTTTAAAGTTCGGACACATTTTACATATTTAATCCAATCTCAGTTTATGCATAAGATGACCAAAATATATGGCAGCTGGTTGATTTTTCTGACCAAATTTTTATCAATGAAATAGAAATTTGCCCCCCTTCATTTTGATCAATAAATAGATTTAAAATAAACCAAATAAACTCTTTCATAAAAGACAGTACAGGATAGGGGTCAGCACTGTGGTGCAGTAGGTTAATCCTCTGTCTGTGGTGCAAGCATCCCATATGGGTGCCAGTTCAAGTCCTGGCTGTTCCTCTTCCAAACCAGCTCACTGCTTTGGCTCAGGAAAGCAGTAGTGCTTGGGCCCCTGAACCTGCATGGGAGACCTGGAAGAAGCTCCTGGTTCCTGGCTTTGGATCGGCATAGTCCAGTTGTTGTGGCCATTTGAGAGTAAACCAGCAGAAAGAAGACCTTTCTCTCTGTCTCCTCTCCCTCTCACTGTCTGTAACTCTACCTCTGGAAAAAAAAAAAAAAAAAAGAAAGATAGTACAGGCTTTGGACCTGACTTCCAAATATTTCATAAATTAAGAAAAAAGGAACTTTTTTTTACAGTTTTTCCTCAACAAAATGTTTCTTAACAATTTTTGATCAAATAATTACAGTAATAGGCTTAGTTTTCCTGATAAATAAGTCATTTCTCAATCCATCTTATTCACTGTATTTAGCAACAACATCCAACTTTAAAGAACAGCAGCAATAAATAGTGAATGTTGAAAGTTTAAACTATATAAGAAAATGATGCATAAAATAATTTGTTTCCTTGTTTCTAAAATGAGTCTATAAATGTTTGGGCAGTCTGGATGTGACATATACTTAAGTAGAATCTGAATAGCAGACCAAATAACAACATCACTTTTTCCTTTGTTTGCAATCTAATCAAGAAAATTCCCAAGATCACTCAATTTCCACAATAGATTTTTAAAAAAAAATTTTAAATTACTACTTAATTTTGATTTTGATACATTGTATCAGTATTCAAAATTTATAATAATCCAGTTTTCAGCAATTATTTTTCCAGAAGGACAAGTATAATCTATACTGCTCTCTACTTATCCATAAAATATAAACTATAAATCATGAATTCACTTCCCTTTGCTTTATTTCTTCCTCTATCCCAATTTCATTTCTCAGAAGAAAAATAATAACATAAAATTAACCTCAACTATGTCTGCAAGAATACAGAGTGACGTGATTTTGTCTCAAGGCTTTTCTTTTTGCTTTTGGAATGTGGAATATTAGTGCGTGTCTCAATTTTACCCAGATTTAAACACCTCTTCTCTGTTTTATATGTCGTAAAGGACCCAGTCTGAGAATGTGACAGAGGAGTCCTTCCATGTCTTGGAATGTGACAGGGAACTTATTATATCTATTTTTAAATCTTCAAAATTCTTGTAATAGCTGAAAGCTGGGAACACTATTGAATTATCTCATTGTTGGACCTCACCTAACACCAGATTATCCTTTCCCTCATGTTGCATTCTTGGACATTGCTCCTGTCATTTATATCCTTCTTGCAATATCGTCACAGACCACCATCACCTCCACATGCATTCTCCAACTGCTACTGACCACAGACCTCTCACCAGATGATAACCTAGTGGCTGGAAAGTTAACGCAACTTCCTAAAGGCCAAAATAAATTCCATTCAGCAAAGTAATTGAATGGTATCTTTGTAAGCCTGTCTGAAAGCATAGGAATGAAGACTAGCAGGACCTGAGAGGGCAGACACACCGAGAAACCAGATCTTCACATTTTCTGTGGAAAGTCTGAGTTGTTTGCTTCTCTAAATGACAATCATACACAAAAGATAACCTGAATATGTTCACACCACTTCAAGATTTATTCTCACTGAACTCTTCATCTGAAATCCAGCTAAAGCCGGTGCCATGGCTCTCTAGGCTAATCCTCCGCCTTGTGGCGCCAGCACACCGGGTTCTAGTCCCGGTCGGGGCACCAGATTCTGTCCAGGTTGCCCCTCTTCCAGGCCAGCTCTCTGTTGTGGCCAGGGAGTGCAGCGGAGGATGGCCCAAGTACTTGGGCCCTGCACCACATGGGAGACCAGGATAAGTACCTGGCTCCTGCCATCGGATCAGCGCAGTGCGCTGGCCGCAGCGCACCGGCCGTGGCGGCCATTGGAGGGTGAACCAACAGCAAAGGAAGACCTTTCTCCCTGTCTCTCTCTCTCACTGTCCACTCTGCCTGTCAAAAAATAAAATCCAGCTAAAGATGTGATTACTGAATTCCTCTCACATGAAACACTTTGTATATATTGACTTTTCTGACAGGTTCTGTGACAGCCTGTAGGGAGACAGAAAGAGATGGTATCTATGCTCCCTCCTTAAAGGACTCACAGTCCAAAAAAAAAAAAAAAAAAAAAAAAACCACCAGATCCAAGTATTAATAAGAGAACAGAAAAAAACAACTGTGCTAGAAATACAGCCAGAATGAGCTAAGGACTCAGAAAAGGGACACCAATCCACCCTAAAGATAAAAGTGATTCTTTGATTCTTTCAGGAGAGAGATGCTTGGTGGCTGACAACAGGTGGATGAAAAATGGGAGAGGAAGATAAGAGGAGATGATTTTTAGACAAGAGAAACAATGCAGATAAAGGGAGCCAACAAGCAGAGCACTCTAAGAAACCACAAATTGGTGTGCTAGGAGTACAAGGGAAAGAAGGTATAGATGAGATGAGGCTGGGGATTTAATACTATGGAATAAGATCATGGAGGGTCTTGTATTATCATTCATTAGAGTGTAGATTTTGTCTGATGACAATGAGGAGCCATTACACTATGGAGTGATTTAACCAATGGACAGGAGATATTTTCATTGAAAAGAGAACCTCTGGAAGTATCAGAATGATGAGTTTGAGTTCTGCATAAAGGAACTGGGTGGAAATGAGAAATGGGAACAGAAAGAAAAAGTTATGTGATGATCCTCATTTTGTAACATATGTTAATGCAGGGTATTTGAGAAAATTACTTTTTTATTTTTTTAAATTTTTTGACAGGAAGAGTGGACAGTGAAAGAGAGAGACAGAGAGAAAGGTCTTCCTTTGCTGTTGATTCACCCTCCAATGGCCGCCGCGGCCGGCGTGCTGCGGCCAGCGCATCACGCTCATCTGAAGCCAGGAGCCAGGTGCTTCTCCTGGTCTCCCATGCAGGTGCAGGTCCCAAGCACTTGGGCCATCCTCCACTGCACTCCTGGGCCATAGCAGAGAGCTGGCCTGGAAGAGGGACAACCAGGACAGAATCCAGCGCCACGACTGGGACTAGAACCCAGTATTCCAGCACCACAAGTGGAGGATTAGCCTATTGAGCCACGGCCCCGGCAGGATAAATGTTCTTTTTTTAAGATTCATTCTGAATGGCAGAATGACAGAGACAGAAAAAGAGAGAGAAATCACCCGTTTATTGTTCATTCCTAAATGTTGCAATGTCCAGATCTGAGCCAGGCCGAAGCCAGGGATTAAGAACTCTATCTAGGTGTCTCACATTGGTGGCAGGGACCCAGGAAGTTGAACCATCTTCCTCTGCTTTCCCAGACTCATTAGCAGGGATCCAGACTGAAAGTAGATATGGGATACTGGGATCACAAAAAGCAGCTTAACAATTGTGCCACAAAGTTGGCTCTAGGAAAAAGATGTTTGGGAGTGAAATAAGTTTTGTTTTGATGAAAATAAAGTGGAGATACCCAGGTATATCCAGGAAAAATGTGATAATAACTAAATGTGGACCCAATAATACAGCTCAGGAAAAAATTTGGCAGTAAGAAGTTTTACAATGAGCTATTGAGTACATGCCACAACAAATCCAAAAGATAAACAAAGCACAAGTAAGATAGTGGTTAACCTGGGGATGTGTCTTCATTTAAGAAGTCATTTGTTCAACCACATTTCTGGAAAGCAGCTAAGAGACAGAGTCTCTACCAGGCAGGGCAGTTTCAGAGATGAGTAAAATTCAGGATCTACAATCAAGGACTCACAGTTTAGGAAGAGTGGCTACAAGGGAACAAATAAAAAAATGTGAACAAATAGTAGAAATGCAATCATTGTTTAGAAGATAGTTTGCCTTTCCTAGGACACAGAGTTTTGAGATGATGTCTCAGAAAGCCTCACACAGAAGGACTTACTTGTAAGAAAAGTCTTGATCATTAAACATGAATAAGCAAAAAGTAATAATGTACAGAATTGTATAGTTCCATGTTGTGGGACTCCAGGTTGTTCAATAGTGCTAAATCACAGAACAGAACAAAAAAGATGATTCATGGCTTAGTTTTTATGCTTGTTTGTTTGAGTATTTTTTTATTTTTAATGATGGAGGGGATTAGCCAAGGTTATTCAGTATCAGTATTATGTGGACATTGAGGGATGTATTATATGCTATAGGATGTTGAATACTGTGCCTGAACTTTACCCATTAGAGTCATGTGGCACTTCCCCTTCCCTTATTTGTGACAACACAACATGTCTCCAGACCCTGTCAAATATACACTCCTAAAGGTGGGGATCATTAAAATAACCCAGTTGTGAGCTATTGGATTAAGTTATACAGAATTTTAGTTTCCCAAGTTATAGAGGCAGTGATTTAAAATCCCATGTGCACACACAAAAAAGAAGACTTTAGATCAATATCTTGAATGAACATAGGTTAAAAAAATTCCCAACAAAATATTACCAAAGTGAATCTAATACTACATGAAAAGAACATACATCACAATCATGGTATTTATCGCTGGGATGCAAGGGTGATTCAACATTCAAAAACAGAAGTCATGAATCAGATCAACAAAATGAAGAACAAAACTGTATGATCTTCTCAACAGATGTAGAGAAAGCATTTGATAAGACTCAGCGTCCCTTCAAGAATAAAAACAAAAAAATCTCAATGAACTAGGTACAGCAGGAATATACATCAAAATAATAAACCAACAGCAAATATCATACTGAATGTAGAAAATTTGAACAAATTTCCCTAAAATCTGGAACAATAAAGACAAGGATGTCTACTTTTACTACTCCTATTCAACATAATATTAAGGTACTAGCAAAAGCAATTAGGGATGAGAAAGAAATAAAGTATATTGAAACTGGAATTCAGGAAATCAAAATATCACTGTTTGTTGTGAAATGGTGTTGTACATGGAAAAACCTAAACACTCCACCAAAAAGCAGTTAGGTCTAATAAACCAATTCAGTAAGGTTGCAATACAAAATTACACACACACACACAAATCCATAGCATGTTTATATACCAATAATGATCTTGCTGAAAAAGAAACCAAGAAAGAAATTCCATTCACCATAGCTACAAAAAATAAACAAATACTTAGGGATAAATTTAACATCAAACACATGAAAGATATCTACAATGTAAATTTTAAACATTAACTAAAGAAATCATAAAGTACACAATAAATGGAAAGATATTCCATGTTTGTGAATGGGAAGAATTTATAGCATCAAAATATCTACTACTTTAAAAGACAATCTACAGATTCAATAAAATGCCTATCAAAATACCAATGACTTTCTTTACAGAATTAGAAATGCAATCCTAAAATTTATATGGAACCGCAACAGAGCCAGAACACCCAAAACAATAATGAGTAAAGAGCAACCAAGCTGGAGGCATCTAAATATTTGATTTCAATACATACAAAAAATATGGTAATTCAAACAGCATTATAAAAATAAAAATTGACACAAGCATAAATTGAATAGGATAGACGGTCCAGGAATGAATCCATGATGTATACCTAACTGACATCTGACAAGGCATAGTATGGTGTTGGCAAAGTTGTAGAAGGATGAAATTAAATTCTTACTTCTCACCATTTTAAAAACCAAATCAATATGGATCAAAGATCTAAGTATAAGACCTGAAACTATGAAACTGCTGGAGAAAACCACACTGGTGTAGCCAATAATCTTTTAGTTAAGACCCCAAAAGCATAGGCCACAAAGCAAAACTTAACAAATGGGATTAAAAACTCAGAAGCTTCTGTACAGCAAAGGAAACACTTAATACAGTGAAGAAACCTCAGACAGAATGAGAGAAAATATTTTCAACCTACTTACCTGACAAAAGATCCAAAACACGTCAGGAAAGCAAATGATTCCACAACCAAAAACAACCAGTCCAGTTAAAAATAGGCAAAGGTGGGGCTGCCACTGTGGCACAGTGGGTTAAATCCCTGGCCTGAAATGCCGGCATCTCACATAGGTGCTGGTTCTAGTCCCGGCTGCTACTCTTCAGATCCAGCTCTCTGCTATGTCCTGGGAAAGCAGTAGAAGATGGCCCAAGTCCTTGGGCCCCTGCACCCACGTGGGAGACCGGGAAGAAGCTCCTGGCTCCTGGCTTCAGATTGGCTCAGCTCTAGCCGTTGCAGCCATCTGGGGAATGAACCAGCAGGGGGAAGACCTCTCTCTCTGTCTCTACCTCTCTCTGTAATTCTGTCTTTCAAACAACAACAACAAAAAAAGTCAAAGGACATGACTAGTTCTCAAAAAAAAAAAAAAAAGAGAAAGAAATACAAATGGTCAACAAATACATGAAAAAAATGCTCAGTATCACTAATCACCAGGGACATGCCAATTAAAAGTATGATGAGTTATCACTTCACCAGTTAGAATGGCAATTATCAAAAAGAAAGTAACAGATGCTGGCAAGGATGTGGACAAAGGGAAACATGTATACACAGTTGGTGGGAATGTAAATTGGTACAGCCACTATGGAAAATAGTGTGGAGATTTCTTTAAAATCTAGAAATAGAACTGCCATATATGCCATCAATCCCAATAGTGGGCATACATTCAAAAGGCATTAAATTATTTGTTCTAAACAATTATCTGCTCTACCATGTTTATTGCTGTTCTGTTCACAACAACCAAGACATGGAATCAATCAAGGCATCCATCATAAATAAATAGAAAAAAAAAAGAAATTGGTTGTATGAATGCATATTGGAATACTATTCAGTGGTAAAAAAGAATGAAATCCTGTTTTTTGCAGTAAAATGGATGGAATTAGTGGGCATCACGTTAAGTGAAATAGACAGAGATAGATACTCCATGTTCCCGCTAATAAGTGCACACTAAAAAAAAAAATAATGTATGAACACAGAATAGTAATTACCAGAGGTTGGGAGGGAAGAGAGGCGTAGAGATAGTTTGTATTTAAAAAAGTAGGGGAGGGTGGGTGTGGTTTACACATTGTAACACACTCATCATACCAATATAAGATGCTAATAATAGTGGACACAGGGTATGGGATATATGAGAGATCTTTATGCAACTCCACAATTTTTTTTACAAATTTAAAACTATTCTGAAATTGAAATTTAGGGAAAAAAAGGTCCATACATCTGTTCTATTTTCTAGGAATTCTGTGTTTTTCTTGCACTCCAAAATTATTTTAGTATTTCAACCACAGATCATTAAAATCACAATCTGATGAACAAGGTTCACATTATATTTTGCCTATCATCTGATTATTATAACTACATTATTTGATTTAACAATAGTTCTATTTCTCTTTTTATTTCTATAATTTTTCCTTTGTATTATAATAACAAAATTTACTTAGTATTGCCACAGTACCTTATTGTGTTCAGAGTTCTTTTACAAAGAGAAAAAAAATAGAGATGTTCAGTGGTTGTAAAAGGAAATAATTTGGAAGATTTTTATTGACTAAACATGGAAATGAGAAATAATAAGAAAGATAACACTGCAGCTTAAGAAAATACCTTACAGTGGGAAACTGAAGTGGAAGCAAGAAGGAAAGAAAGGAGGCCTTCTTAACAAAAACAGTATCCTTCTCGTTATTTTGTAAACAGTTCATTAAGCCTTAAGAAATGGATTGATCAATTTTATGCATACTGGATAGTGTCTGTAGATTCTCTAATTATGCTAGCAATGAAAACATACTGGAATGTATTGAATGCTGCTAAGCCCTCTCAGGCCAATATTTTACAAATCATTTAACACGATATGAGTGCAAATGGTAGTACAGTCGGATCATCAGGTAAAATGTTCCATCCTCATCTCTTTTGGATACATTTAAACCTGAAAATGCCAGCATCCTTTCATCTAAGAAAATTTTAGAAAGGTTTTGTTTCAAGAGGAGCCAAAGGAAAACCTCTTTGCATTTCAAAGACCTTATTTAGGTATTGAGTAATAAATGTTTTATTTAGAAAAATGATTAATCATTCTGCAAGACTTATAAAATATTTCTGAGAGGAAAAAGAGACCTTTAAGTTGGAAAATTCCTCTCGAAGGAATTCTAAATTTCGCAAAGAACATACTGAGCCAAGTTTTTAAAAATTTTCTGCATCATAGTGTATAACTCACATCTGGGTTGTAACAAAGAGACAGAGACTGTTTACGGTCCATCATTATCAGAAGCCGAAAACCATATCCATAGTGTATTGGGGTCCAGGGTAACTAAAATCACCAGATCTCCCTGAAGGAAGCCCTTGAATCCGGCCTTCCGTTCAAGCCAAGGAAATGAGGCCAGACCACGAAACATTTTTGTGTGAATGTTTAGCTCCCTTTTCCAGAGACCACCTGTAAGAACAATGACTTCAGAGTTAGTGCTTTCCCATCATTTCCGTCTCTTTCTCTATGTCTGCTTCTTAAGCAACTTTACAAGGCTAGATAAGATGAATGTATATCTGTTAGCCTCCTTGTGAGCCATAGGAAGCACATTGCAATCCTTTCACTGAAGTGAAGGATTTGTAGTTTCCTGCCAGTAATTCAGATTTATGTTCTGGCCTCAAGGCAAGATTTTAGGGACAGCTTCATTGCTCCCACAGCCTGTTTTGCTACATACCCTCCTACTAGCCTTCCTGAAAACCCTATCCTCCCAAACAGAAAGTCTTTCCAATTCTAGTGCCTGGGGAAAACATGGTCAGGACTGAGAGGTGAATAAGAATTGTATAGGAATCCTGGATGAATTAGGAGCAGTCAGGAGGATAAGAGGCAATAGAGGAAGATGTTAAAGAACTGAAATGCATTGTGCTAAACTGCTCAATAGACTGTTCAGTTGTTCTAAACCTTTTTTCCTTCCTCCAGGTCCCCATGTGGAAATATTGCAATAATTTGTTGCCTTTCATTATGAGTAAATGCTCATAATGAAAATATGAGTAGTAAATATGAGTAGTAAATAAGGACCTCAGCTGCCACAAAAACTAAAATAAATCACAGACTAAAATCCTGCCAGAAGACGACACTGCTGTGGAGAGTGTTAGGAGCAAGAAGTGAAAACCACAGCCATGTTGTCCATGGAGAAGCTGACCTCCCTTACTAGTTCCTTGGGGTTGATTGGGGCACCTCTGTTACTCTTATATCTATGGTTCTCACAGTGGTATAAGCTTGATGGTTGTGTCTGTCAAGAAAGTATTAAGGAGCAGGCTTTTAAGCCTGCTGGTGAAGACATTTGTGCCCCACATTGGAGTGCCTGGATTGATTCCTGGCTACAGTTCCTTATTCCAGCTCCTGCTAATGCGGGTCCTGGAAGGCTGAGGTGCTGGCTCAAGTAATTGGGCTCCTGCTACCAACATGGAAGATCTGGATGGCATTATCAGCTTTGGCCCAGTCCAGCCCTAGTCCTTTATGGGTATTGAGGAACAAACCAGCAGAAAAGAGTTTCTCTCCCTCTCTCTCTCTCTCCGATAAATAAATATTTTTTTGTTTCAGAAAGGAGCAAGATAAACAAGGTTTTCCTCTCAGTAAATGTATTCCCAGTAAGAATTAAACAAGATCTTCCCAATGACCCTTCCACAAAATATCAGGAATCCAAAAACAGCTCACCATTGACTAAGCAGCCAATTCAAACACAGTAATGGAAAGGATGCAACCATTTCCTTACCATTGTAGAGTACTTCAGTCATTTCAGAAGATATCAGCATTTCTAGGAACATAAAGTATTAACAAAGGGGCTTAAAAATTCATGCTGGATTTGCATTTCTTTTTATAGTTTACAACAGACATTCTTTTTAATCTGGTGTTTATTCTTTCCTCTAGAATTATAATTCTATCCTATTTGTCAAACATCAAAGGTTTAAAATCAAATAACTTCTTCCAATATTATGGTGTTAAAAATTGTATCACACTGCACAACTAGTTTGCTTTTTTTTTCAGTATTAGAATTGAGATTGTGATTTTTTTTATGTTTAGCAATAATTGCTATTTCTTTTTCTCTCTGGTCACATCCTTTAACCCTGATGATTTAATTGTTTTTAACTTCTTTATTGATTTGCATGAACTGCTCATATCACATGGCAAGATAATTAACTAGTTGGCTATCTTATGAATTTGAAATATATTTTTTCTTATATTACCTATTTTTTGGTACATTCACCATAAACAATTTATTTAAATGTAATGCAATTGAGTTTTATAAGTTCTAATTGGTAAACTGAATTTATTGATCCTTTATTTTATAGTTTTTTGGATTTTGTATCATGCTCATAAATACTTCCATGTTTTCCAATGATTTATTTTAGAGTTTATATAATTGTTTTTAGATTTTAAATTTTGTATGTATCTATAATGTTTTGGAATGAGTTGCAATTTTATAAAGAATCTAACTTTGTATTTATCCATATGGGTATCCTTTATGGGAAAACCTTTTTTTCACTGATATGAAATGTCTTTTTCACCTTATATAAAAGTCCCATTTGGGTGTTCAATTTGGTTCTATGAATCTATCTGTATTTTCATGCAACAATAATATTCTATTCATGTATTTGGCAAACTTTTCTGAGGCCTACTATGTTCCATGTTCTTTTGTTTTAGGCATCAGAGATATAATAGTACAAAATATTTCTTATTAATAATAATAGCAA
Organism: Oryctolagus cuniculus; assembly: GCF_051225735.1. Lineage (NCBI taxonomy): Eukaryota > Metazoa > Chordata > Mammalia > Lagomorpha > Leporidae > Oryctolagus > Oryctolagus cuniculus. The sequence goes on along the minus strand of NC_142871.1, from coordinate 97,573,009 downwards.
CTATGAAGAAGAAGGAAGAGGTGGAGGAGAAAGATAAAGGAAAGCATAGGAAACTATAAAGAAACAATCCCTTTCTGCTCCCCTGGGCTTGACATCCTAATGCATAGAGACAATACAACAAATAAATCAAAAATACTAGATAGTGTTAATTGTTGTAAAGGGAAAACAAAGCAGAAAGGAGGCAGAGAGAGCTGAGGTGTGGCAGTTTTAATAGATCAATAGACAAAGACTTCACTGAGGAAGAGGCACTGGAGCAAGCGCTGGAAGGAAGTGAGGGAGTAAGTTATTGGACCGCTGAGTAAAAAACAATGACTAGCAAGCAACTGCATGTCTGACAGACTTTTGAAAAAAATAGTAGCTGAACTGGAATGAGCAGGGGGATTTGAGAGGGATAGAAGAGTGTGGAAAGTGCTAAATCATATAGTGAAACAGGAAGTCTTTAGAGGGCTTTGAGCAAAAGAACTAGAGGATGTGTGTTACACATTAGAAATAGTACTATGATGAACGTGTTAAGAAAATTACAAAAAGTTAAAGTATGGAGAAAGGACAACAAGTAAGGACGTGAACAGTAATAGTACTGGATGGTACAAAGAAGGTTGAAACTGGTAGTAATAGTGTAGATAAATTTTGAAGGTAAAACCAATAGAATTAGTTATAAGATTGGATGTTGAGTCTGAGAAAAAGAAAACAAAAAAAGATAACATGATTTTTGATCAAACAACTGAACTTCTTTGCTATTAAGTAGAACAGAAGAATATCAAAGAAGTAAAATTGGAGGAAATGTCAAGATTGCTAATAATTCTTGTGTATAACTTCTCTGTGCCTAAAGAAGAAACTTAAAATAGTAAAAGGTAGAATTAATTGTCCTTTCACTACAACAATTATGACATTCATTAAGGCTATTAACAAACACTTCAATTTTCTTTCTGGGCATCTGGTAGTATTAAAATTCCCAATTCAGTTTGAAGTTAGGCATGGCCAAGTTACTAGCTGTAACCAATGCTGGTTAGTTCTATAGAACCTCCATCAACTGAAATTGCCATCAACCTGAACCCCTTAGAAACTACTAAAAGAGAAAGGCTGTTTAATGTTAGACATGTAGCCAGAGCAAAAAATAAACTGTTGCATTGAGGCACTTAAATTTTAGGGAAATTTGTCACTATATCAAATTTGAATGAGGGCTACCTAACATATTCTGACTGATATAAACAGATAAAAACACAATTTGAGATGCAGTCACAATACTTAACCTAAAGTCATAAATACATAGCATTGCTTAATGATCAGATGGTGCTGAATGAAATGCTTATTGAAAACTAGAAAGCTATGATCAATTATATAAATAAAAGATAGTTTCCATCAAACTTTTGCCTAAAATGACTTTTCATGAAATAGATTTAAAAAATACTGTAATTATTGTATGCTGGTTGCTGCTAGCTTCATTTGACATGGCAGCATGTGAAAGAGATGAGTTCAGAGAAGAATTGATTAGCTTCAGGTAGAAATAAAAGCCAATAAAATAGAATAACTAAATCCACAGCAAATAAAAAAGATGCAAGAGGCTCTCTCAACTTTAAAGAAAATCTGAATGCCTTAGGATGATAAAGTCCTATTAGAACTCATCAAGAATAAAATCAAACTCATTATTAAAATCTCTAGATGGATTAAAGAAACAGGAAGAATAAGGTAAAACTAAAGGTTTATTATCCATTTATTTCTTTCAATTAGAAAAATGGCTTAAGAGAAGAAGACAAAATTCTAGTAGGTTCCTAATCAATGCAAAGTGAAGTCATAGGAGAAATACAGCAACTGTAAATAGTATGTATACAAATAACCATGTGTAGTTTTTGGCACATAGAATTCAATCTAATCTAATAGAGATAAGGCTTGTTATGTTTTAAAGACAGTTCTACTGCCAAAGAAACCCATAGCTGACCTGAAAAAGGTCAGTGACTTAAAGTGATATTAGGTCTCCAACTTCCCATAATTATGAATCAGACTTATAAAATTGCTCACCACTCAGCAGCAGATAAATATTCCAACTTGTGCCTTAGATTTTGCAAGAGCTGTGGTGACCAACGGACAGGGATCCCTCCCAAAGAGCAGAATGGGGATCTAATCAAAGAACATTCCTCACTGCCAAAGTAGGCTTGACTGGATTTCAGAATTACTCTATCCCTTTTAGGTGGAGATGTTTGTTTTGGTAATCCTATTCCTCTTCTACCACTATCATGGGTGCAAGGGAGATAAATAATTTGTGTTTTACATTTATAGAGCTACAGACTAAAAGGAACCATCATCAGACCTGGTAGAGATTAAAGAGCATCACTCAAAGATCCCAGCTAAAGCTGGATGCAATGACTAGATTTAGCTTGGAGTAAGAAGAAACTGATTATATAGGGATCAAAAATGGAAGACTTTAGCAGTCATTAGGGCTGCTCACAAGTATTCCAATTCTCTTTCCTCGTACATACAACATTTATAACCTCTCATTCCTTTTGAAGGTAGGCATGGACATTTTGTATCCTTTGGCCAATAAAACTAACATGAGTCACTTCCAGGAGGAAGCTTTAGTAGTATTCCCTTTTTCCTCTCTGTTAATATGGAAGCATATGACAAAATAAACCTTCTATTGTCTTAGGTTCCTGACTTACTATAATAAGCAGAGCCATATTGCTAACCACAAAAAAAGAAAAAAACACCCTTCCTATTAAGTTACTGAGATTTTGCAAATTATGTTACTGCTGCAGCATAGCCTATCCTATCCTGACTCATACAAAGCTGTTTCTTAAGGGGGTTTCTCTCAGAAGTCGAAAACTGGCCACCTGTACCTGACATTGAGTAGATAGAAGCATGAAGTACACAGCATATATACCAAAGTAAGTTACAGACAACTAGAGCAATACATGGTATTGAAATGTGAGCAGATTTGCTGCCCCGGAAGACTGCCTGTGAGTTGCAGCAACTCCAGGTAAGTCTGAAAACAGCAGGAAGAGATGGAGCTATAACCAAATCTTCCACATCTCAATTGCCACAGGGCCCTCTGAAAATAACCCTTTTCATAGCCAGCACTGCAAGGTTAGCAACAGCAAGTCACTGTTAGCCACAGAAAAAGTGATGACTAACAACAGTAGCCAGCTACCAATGTGACAAAGCTTTCCTCTTCTGCTCCCTGCCCGGTATAGAATGGGCTATAGCCTAAGAAGAGAAAAGAGAAGAGTCATCCCTCAAGGGATTCTAGTTCCAGCCTCGCTCTCTACATGTACATGAGGAATAAAAGAGCAAAGCATGCCCATTCCCTGTTTCAGACACATTGAAGAAAAGGAGTGTCATCATTCAGATGGCACTTTAGAGTTGTGTACTTAATTTAAATAATATGAAATTAATTTATATGTACTTAATTGAAATAATCAAAAGTTATCTGAATTTTAATCTGTCAAAAATGTTGTTAACATACAAGAAAAACTAATCTTAACATGGTTGCAGTTAGTGACTAGAGAAAAATGAATGGTTTTATGTTTGTTCCCCCACTGAGTTCAGACTTTTCATGAAAACAGGTACAGCTGTGACTGTTGGAACATGTTTGTTTAAAGATGAGTGTGGATTCCACAAAATATGAATGTGAGAAATGTTAATGGATGTGATAGAACTGAGTTTGAAGACATGTATCGAATTCTTTAAACCTCCTAGAAAAGTATATGATATTCAAAACATTTAGAAATGGAATAGAGATGAACATAGTCTTGACTATTTGCCCAAGAAACAGATTTCTCTGTCATTACTAAAGAAATACCAAAAAAAAAAAAGGAGCATAGAAATGGCTCCTTTTAAAATTTTTTTATAAATGAAAAGGGAACAAGTTTCATATATTTTATAACTACAGTTTTTTCAGCCATATACAGGGTTTTTATTTGTCAATTGGTCATTCATAATTTCTTTAATGAAATAGAACCGATGCATCAAGGTGGCATGTACCAATACAATCTCACTAGTCCCAGTGATCAATTTCTGTTCACAATTGATCATAATGATAGGACTAAGAACCAAAGGGATCACATAAACAAGAATAGTGTCTGCAAATACTAGCTGATAGAATAAAAAAGGGAGAGAACGATCCAACATGGGAAGTGAGATACACAGCAGACCCATAGAATGGCAGATGTCCTAAACAGCACTCTGGCCTCAGAATCAGCCCTGAAGGCATGCGCATCCGGCTGAAAAGTCCATGAGAGTATTTCAGGCATGGAAAGCCAAGACACTTTGGGAAAAAAAAAAACCTAAATGAAAGATCTCCGCGAGTGAGATCCCAGTGGAAAGAATGGGTCATCTAAGAAGGAGGTACCTTTCTCTGAAGGGAGGAGAGAACCTCCACTTTGACCATGGCCTTGTCTAAAAATGATCAGAGTCAGTGAACTCAGGGGGCTTCCATAGCCTTGGCAGCTCATGACAAGAGCCTAGGGTGATTACTGAGGCCATAAACAAGAGTGTCAATTTGTTAAGTCAACAACAGGAGTCACTGTGCACTTACTCCTCATGTAGGATTTCTGTCCTTAGTGTGCTGTACATTGAGATTTAATGCTATAACTAGTACTCAAACAGTATTTTTCACTTTATGTTTCTGTGTGGGAGCAAACTATTGAAATCTTTACTTAATGTATGCTAAATTGATCTTCTGTATATAAAGAGAATCGAAAATGAATCTTGATGTGAATGGAAGGGGAGAGGGAGAGGAAAGGGGAGGGTTGCGGGTGGGAGTGACGTTATGGGGGGGAAGCCATTGTAATCCATAAGCTGTACTTTGGAAATTTCTATTCATTAAATAAAAATTAAAAAAAAAGAAATAGAACCGATGACAATGTAACATCTAAATATTTCCTGTATGGTTACAAGATAATAATTAAGTTCATTTAGACTTTAAGCCAGTTCCTTTCAACAGTTTATGCACAGGAATAATTTTATGCATATTGCAAGGCAAATAATAATACATTACTTTTTTGTACTCTGTTAGTTACCACAGATCAAGGAAAACACATGGCATTTGTATTTTGGGAACTGATTTGTTTCAGTCAATATAATGGCTCCCCAGTTATATCCATTTTGTTGCAAACAACATTTCATTCTTTTGAAGGCTAAGTAATATTCCACAGTGTATATATACAACCTTTTCTTTATCCAATATCAATTGAAGGAGATTGGGTTGATTCTACATCTTAGCTATTGTGAATTGAGCTTCTATAAACATGGGGGTACAAATACTCTTTCATTTGCTGATTTTATGATGATTTTTTCATTTGGTAAAATTCTTAGCAGTACAATGTATGGATTATATGGTAGATCTATTTTCAGCTTTCTGAGGTATCTGCATACTCTCTTCCACAATGGCTGTACTAGTGTATATTCCCATTAACAGTGGATTAGGGTACCTTTTTCCCCATATCCTCACCAGCATTTGTTGCTTATTGATTTATTTATCAGAGCCATTCTAACTTGGGTCAGGTGAAATCTCAATGTGGTTTGGATTTGCACTTTTTTGTGGACTGTTTAGGCGTGCATGGTTTTCTGCCTCAATTTTAGTAGATTGTATGTGTCCATGAACCTATCAATTTCTTCTAGATTTTCTGCCTTTGTTGGCATATAGCTCTTTGTAGTAATTCCTGCTTTTTTTTTATTTTTGGGGTATCTTGTTACATCTCCTTTTCATATCTAATTTTACTGTTTTGGGTATTCTCTCCTTTTTTTGGCTAGTTGGAACAATGGTATATCTGTTTTGTTTATCTTTGCAAAAAAAAAAAGAAAACCCACCTCTTCATTTCACTGATCTTTTGTATTTTTTGTTTAAATTTTGTTTTATTTCTTCTCTAAAATTAATTATTTCTTTCCTCCTTCAATTTTGGGCTTCGTTTATTGTTTATCTATTTTCTCGGGATGCATTGATAGCTCATTTATTTGATGCCTTTCCAATTTCTTGATGCAGGCACTACTTGATATAAGCATCCCCTCTTAACACTGTTTTTGCTGTATCATATAGATTTCATATGCTGTATTGTCATCTTATTCATTTCCAGGAATTTTTGGATTGCCCTTTGGATTTCTTTTTTTTTTAACTTTTATTTAAGGAATATAAATTTCCAAAGTACAGAATATGGATTACAATGGCTTCCTCCCCCATACCGTCCCTCCCACCCTCAACCTTCCCCTTTCCCACTCCCTCTCCCCTTCCATTCACATCAAGATTCATTTTCGATTCTCTTAATATACAGAAGATCAGCTTAGTATACAGTAAGTAAAGATTTCAACAGTTTGCTCCCATGCAGAAACATAAAGTGAAAAATAATAGATGATTTTTTAAATGATGATGAAATCAGATCAGACCTATTGTCATGTTTAATCCCAGTGAGAGTCAAGTTGGGAATTGATAATTTCTTTTTTTTTTTTTTTTTACAGAAGATCAGTATAGTATACATTAAGTAAAGATTTCAACAGTTTGCACCCCCATAGAAACACAAAGTGAGATATACTGTTTGAGTACTCGTTATAGCATTAAGCCTCAATGTACAGCACATTAAGGACAGAGATCCTACATGAGGAGTAAGTGCACAGTGACTCCTGTTGTTGACTTTACAAATTGACACTCCTGTCTATGGCATCAGTAATCTCCCTATGCTCCAGTCATGAGTTTCAAGGCTATGGAAGCCCTCTGAGTTCTCCGACTCTTATCTTGTTTAGACAAGGTCATAGTCAAAGTGGAGGTTCTCTCCTCCCTTCAGAGAAAGGTACCTCCTTCTTTGAAGACCTGTTCTTTCCACTGGGATCTCACTCGCAGAGATCTTTCATTTAGGTCTTTTTTTTGCCAGATTGTCTGGGCTTTCCATGCCTGAAATACTCTCATGGGCTTTTCAGCCAGATCCGCATGCCTTAAGGGCTGATTCTGAGGCCAGAGTGCTGTTTAGGACATCTGCCATTCTTTGAGTCTGCTGAGTATCTCACTTCCCATGTTGGATCACTCTCCCCTTTATTTATTCTATCGGTTAGTGTTAGCAGGTACTAGACTTGTTTATGTGCTCCCTTTGACTTTTAGTCCTTTCATTATGATCAATTGTGAACTGAAATTGATCACTTGGAATAGTGAGATGGCATTGGTACATGCCACCTTGATGGGATTGAATTGGAATCCCCTGGTATGTTTCTAACTCTACCATTTGGGGTAAGTCATCTTGAGCATGTCGCCCTTTGGATTTCTTCTATGAATCACTGTTCATTCAGGAATGTGTTGTTCAATTTCCATGTGTTCGCATATTTTCTAGAGATTTTTCAGGTTGTTAATTTCCAGCTCATTCCATTGTATTCAGAAAACATATGATATGATTTCATTTCTTTCACTTGAAAAGACTTGCTTTATGGCCTAGCATATAGTCTATTCTAGAGAAAGTTCCATGCACTGATTTAAAAAAGTATGTATTCTTCAACTGTGGGATGAACAGTTCTACAGATATCAGGTTCATTTGGTCCATAGTGTTGATTAGCTCTTCTGTTTCTTTGTTGAGTTTCTGTCTAGTTGATTTGTCCATTGATGAAAGTGGGGTGTTGAAGTACCCTGTTACTGTTGTATTGGTGTCTGTGCCTCCCTTTAGGTCCATTAGCATTTGTTTTACATAACCAAGTGCCCTGGTATTGAGTGCATATATACTTATTGTCACATCTTCCTTTTGAATTGATCCCTTAATCATTACATAATGCCCTTGTCTCTTGAACAGTGTTTATGTTAAAGTCAATTTTGTTGATATTAGCATGGCTTCATCTGCTCATCTTTGCATTCCATTAGCATGGAATATCTTTCTCCACCATTTCACTTTCAGTCTGTAGGTATCTTCGTTGGTGAGATGTGTTTCTTGTATGCTGTAAAATGATGGGTCTTGTTTTTTAATTCATTCAGCCAGTCTGTGTCTTTTAATTGAAGAATTATATCATTTATATTCAAGGTTACTATTGATGAGTAAAGTTTTGGCCCTGCAAATTTTCTGTAAATATTCCTATTTTTTGGTTTGGATTTTCTGCTTTCTCATTCTTTCCTTATCATGGCTATTTTCTGTGTTGCTATGTGTAGCACACCCTTAAGTAACATTTGTAAGGCTGGACAAGTGCCAACAAAGTCTTCCAATTACTGTTCATTATTGAATGTCTCTTTTAAACCTTCATTCATAAATGAGAGCTTTGAATGCTAAAGTATTCTGGGTTGACGTTTTTTTTTTTTTTTTTCTGGGGGGGTGGTGGTCTTTTAATACTTGAACTATATCTCTCCATTCTCTCCTAGCTTGTAGAAATTAGCTGTCAGTAATTGCATAATCTTATGAAGGTAATATTTCATCTCTCTCCTGCACTCTTTAGAATTTTTTCTTTGTTTTATTGCTGAAGGTTAGACTACAGTATGTCATGGTGAAGATTTTTTTCCAGTTATGTCTATTAGGACATGTGCTGCCTGTACTTGGATTTCCCTCTCTTTTTCCAAATTAGGGAAGTTAAAGAGGCCTTCTAATCCATTCTCTCTTTCCATACCTTCAGGAACTCTTAAGACCAATGTGTTGAGTCATTTGGTAGTATCCTTTAATCTCAAACACTGTTTTCAATTTTTCTAATTTCTTTCTTCTTATTTGTCTTACTAAAATATTTCCAAAGATTTGTCTTCTAGTTCAGATATTCTTTCTTCTGCCTCACCAAGTCTGTTGTTAAAGCTTTCTACCATATTTTTCATTTAACATATTGAATTGTTCATTTCTAACATTTTGGCTTGAGTTCTCTTCAAAATCTCTATCTCCTGGGACACATTTTCTTCCATTTACTTAACTCATAAATTTGTTTCTCATCGCTTCTGAGCAACCCCATTATTATGCTTTTGAATTCATTTTCAGGTATTTCATTAACTTCTTTGGCTTCACATTCTAAATCTTTACTTAATGTATGCTAAACTGATCTTCTGTATATAAAGAGAATCGAAAATGAATCTTGATGTGAATGGAAGGGGAGAGGGAGTGGATAAGGGGAGGGTTGCGGGTTGGAGGGATGTTATGGGGGGGAAGCCATATGTAAAGTACATATTCTGTACTTTGGAAATTCATATTCATTAAATAAAAGTTAAAAAAAAAAGAAAAAATGATGTTGTGTTTCTTTGAGGAAGTCTTCATGTCTTCCTTGTTCTTCTGTCACATATCTATGCAGTTGGTTTTCTCCATTGATAGATTTTATATTTGAACTATGCCTCTGTGGCTGAGTGTCTGCTCCTTCAATGAATATCTAGAGGCACTTGCTGGGTGGGGCAAGGGAGCTCTGGTGAGTTCTCAAGTGTAGGGGGAGAATACAAGGTGAAACCCAAATTGGACATGGTAGAGATCCTCTGCTGTAATCAGGGGGAGGTTATGACCATGTCCATTGGTGTAATCACAACCTTACCTCCTGTCTTCCCAGGTGATAAATCCTGGGACTAGCCCACAGTGGATATAATCCTAACCCACACTGGCACATGAACCACACAAAAGATCTGCACAGTCTTCAGAGTAAGCATGGAACCCTTTGCAATGGCTACCCAGGCAGTCAGGGAGCTCTGAGCCTTTGATGCCAGACATAGTGATGGATATCCCACACTCTATCATGCAGTCACAAGATTGAGTTACAGCACGCAAGGCTCCCACTGTCACATGGTGAGAGGATCTCCTCTCTGCCCTGTGAGCCTGCCTCATCCATGGAGACAGCAGAGCTGTTTCCTGAGCCAGCCTCCTGTAGGTGCTCCACCTTGGCAGTTTGAGCCTCAGAGCCTGATATGTTGATATGATAGGGGCACCTCACAATCCTAAGTGAGTACCTAGCCCTCTGTCAATCCTCCCAGCTTTACCCAATGTCAGTGGGAAGTATGGATTTTCCCTCTGGTAAAATCACCTGGTCACATGTGAGAGAGCTACCATAGCATCTAGTGGTGTCAAGATGGTGCCTTCTCAAAGCCAATTGCTGGGTTCCTTGTGGGGGGATGGGAAGAAATAAATGTGCTTTTCTTTTTCCTGATTAGGTTGGTACCCTGCCCCCTGCTAAGGTTCCACTCCAGACTCAAAGTCAGTATGATCCAGAATGTTCTCCTTAATGCAATACCACCAGTGGCATGGCATGCTGCAGTCTGCTCTAACCTCACTCTTAAAACCTAGTGTCTCCTCCAGCCCCAAGCTGCAGGGTTCATATGTAGGGTCCCTGCTTGTTGCTGCATGTTCACACTTCCCACACTGCTTCACTGTGTTCCACTTCTGTATGTAGAATTTCCAATTCAAATTTCTCTCCAACTCTCCCCTGGAAATACACTACCTCCACTTTACTTCTGCTATCTTCCCCTGGTCAGAATCAGCACATATTTTCCCTATTAAGTCATTCTGGAATCCTGAAGTGTATGTACAGTTTAAGAGCATAATGACACCTCCTACCTTACCCTCTCCCTCATTCTTTTCTAAATTTTCTTTCAATTTTTACAATGACATAATTCCAAATTTCTTTATAACCACAAGCTTAACTCTCCAAAACAATAAAGAATTCAACAAATAATAAGTAGAAAAATCACTGTTTCTCAAATATAGTCAAAGGCTGTAAACAATAATCAAGTCTCAAAATGTGAATTTTGCACTCTGTATATTGGTCACCAAAAATCACAGAAAATATATGATATTTTTCTTTTTGGAACTGGCTTATTTCATTAAGAATAATGGTTTCCAGTTGCATCCATTTTGATGGCAAAGGCAGGATTTCATTCTTTTTTACTTCTGGGTAGTATTCCATCATGTATATATACTATAATTTCTTTATCCAGTCATCAGTTGATGGACATCTGGGATAATTCCATATCTTAGCTATCATGATTTGAGCTTCTATAAACATGGGAGTACAGAAACCTCTTTCATATGCAAACAGATTTTTAAAGTTTTTATCTCAAATCTGAATTCTCCAAAGGGAAACAAACCACTTTTTTTTTAACTTTTATTTAATGTATATAAATTTCCAAAGTACAGCTTATGGATTACAATGGCTTCCCCCCCATAACGTCCCTCCCACCCACAACCCTCCCCTTTCCCACTCCCTCTCCCCTTCCATTCACATCAAGATTCATTTTCGATTCTCTTTATATACAGAAGATCAGTTTAGCATACATTAAAGATTTCAACACTTTGCTCCCACACAGAAACATAGAGTGAAAAATACTGTTTGAGTACTAGTTATAGCATTAAATCTCAATGTACAGCACACTAAGGACAGAAATCCTACATGAGGAGTAAGTGCACAGTGACTCCTGTTGTTGACTTAACAAATTGACACTCTTGTTTATGGCCTCAGTAATCACCCTAGGCTCTTGTCATAAGCTGCCAAGGCTATGGAAGCCTTTTGAGTTCACTGACTCTGATCATATTTAGACAAGGCCATGGTCAAAGTGGAATTTCTCTCCTCCCTTCAGAGAAAGGTACCTCCTTCTTTGATGACCCATTCTTTCCACTGGAATCTCACTCGCAGAGATCTTTCATTTATTTTTTTCCCCCCAGAGTGTCTTGGCTTTCCATGCCTGAAATACTCTCATGGGCTTTTCAGCCGGATCCGCATGCCTTAAGGGCTGATTCTGAGGCCAGAGTGCTGTTTAGGACATCTGCCATTCTATGGGTCTGCTGTGTACCTCACTTCCCATGTTGGATCGTTCTCTCCCTTTTTTATTCTATCAGCTAGTATTTGCAGACACTATTCTTGTTTATGTGATCCCTTTGGTTCTTAGTCCTATCATTATGATCAATTGTGAACAGAAATTGATCACTGGGACTAGTGAGATGGCATTGGTACATGACACCTTGATGGACTGAATTGGAATCCCCTGGTATGTTTCTAACTCTACCGTTTGAGGTAAGTCAGCTTGAGCATGTCCTGAACTGCATATCTCTTCCCTCTCTTATTCCCACTCTTATATTTAACAGCGATCACTTTTCAGTTAAGTTTCAGCACTTAAGAAGAATTGTGTATTGATTACAGTATTCAACCAAAAGTATTAAGTAGTACAAACAAAAAAAATACTTAAAGGGATAACATATTAAGTTGCTCATCAACAGTCAGGGTGAGGGCTGATCAAGTCACCATTTCTCCTAGTGTTCATTTCACTTCTTAAATATAAAGTACACACAGCAGCCTTGATATCAGGGGTCTGGGATATGAAAACATTCCTATCCAGAAACACCATCTCATTTACCTGCCAATATGCTAGAACAGACAGTAGGTAAAAGTATACTCTCTTTAATACAAAAAGCAAACAATCAAGGAACGTGTTCTGTTTTCCAAGACTGACACTCTCATCCTAAGCAAGAGACATTTGGACTTTGGATGGATAGGACATACTACCAGATGCTTTAGATTGGTGGGTAGTTGATGAGATGCATTACAATCAAATCTTGGAAGTCTTCATGCTTTAAAAGCCATTAGTGCTTTAGTGACTGTAAATTAATGTATCAACTTAATCAAAATATATGTAGCTGAATGTAAGAAAGCAGATAAGTTTTGGTTAAACAACAGCAAGTTCATTGAAAAGGTATCTGTAGGAGCTGGAGCTGGGGCTGTGGCACCCCATATGGGTGCTAGTACTGATTCTGGCTGTTCCACTCATGATCCAGGTCCCTGCTAATGTGCTTGGAAAAGCAGCAGAGGATAGCTCAAGTCCTCAGGCCCCTGAACCCACATGGGAGACCCAAATGAAGCCTGTGAATCCTGGCTTTGGCCTGGCCCATCCCTGGCCATTGCAACCATTTTTCAAGTTAATCAGCAGATGCAAGATTCTCTGTCTCTCTCTCTGTAACTCAGCCTTTCGAATTAATAAAATAAATCTTTAAAAACAGAAAAAGAAAAGGTATCTGTGGGTTTTTACAGGACTTATTTGAAGGGCTGTAAGGTACCTGCCACAGACAGAATGCGTCATGATGACAGAGCTCTCATGACTGGATTCGTGCTCTTTAAAGGGGCCGAGATTAAAGTTCTCTGCCTTTTTACCATATGAGACTACAGTGAGAAGACAGTTGTCTGTGAACCAGGAAACATCCCTCACCAGATACTGTATCTGCCAGTTCCTTGATCTTGGAATCCTCAGCCTTCAGAACCATGGAAAATAAATTTCTGTTACTTCTAAGCCTCCCAGCATATTTTAGTCTATTATAATAGCCCAAACAGATTAAAACAGTACCATCAACTCAGAAAGTGTTGATGAATCTCCTTAAAAGAAGTATAGCACGTCAAAACTTGGCAGCTGGCTTTGCTCTGGGATCAGTATGACTACATTTTGACTCTTCTCCATGTTCACTTAATGTGAAATCAAGGCATAAATAATTCAAAAACAAAATCAGGCCTCATGAATCTTGAAAATCACAAACCAGTTAGGGACAGAAATTGCCTGGTCTTGCTGGAAACTATTCTCTGATCCTGTTGGGGAAAAGGAAACCCCTGAAACTCCTGTTGTAAAAGATACTCAATGGAAGAAGGGTGACTGTGATGTGAGGGCACCAGCCTCTCCCAGGTACGGGAAGGCCCTGCCATGCTCCCAGTCTGGATCTTCCTGGCCAGGGGATCCACACAGGAATGGAAAGAGGATTACAGCGTGAAACTTGGGCTTTCTTAGCAAAACTGTTGAGATTCTGAGGCTGTAGAGGCAGCAAAGAATATGTTAAAACATTCTGATTAGAAATTTTTCAAAATTCAATATTAAAAATTAAATTTTATTCAAAATTAAATCCTACGAGCCTTCTATCAAGACAAAGACGGTTTTGCTCATGTCCTGATGAAACTGTCAGTGACATGAGAAGCAACTGTGAGAAAGCAAAGAGCTGAGAGAGTCCAAGAGTACTTGCCCAAGTTTCCTGACTGGTTCACCATCTGGAATATTTATGAAGGCCTTTGAAAGAACAGAACCATCTCAGAAAAGAAGAATTATGGTTATTTTCCCACGAAATAAGCATGGGGGCTAGAAGCCAGGCTAATGTGCAGTAACACAACAAATTAAAATTTTACTTTTTCTAACATCTGAGTTTCATGGAGCCAAGTCACATCTAAATATGTATGAGTATGAACATCACATATGTGAATCTCTAAAAAAAGACTGCTCTTTCAAACAAAACTATTATTCCAGCATTTGGAAAATGTAGATTGACAAAGACCAAAATGTCTGTAGGTTTTCCCACTAAAATTTCAGGCCAATGACTAGTTGCTATATGACTTCAGCCATAAGAAATATTCAAATGGATCAGATAGTATTATGTTCCTCCTGAAATAAGAATTGGAGTTGCTCGAGGTTTGGTATAGTTGCTCTTATTACCCGCCCCCCATCTTACCATTTAAATATCAATATAGATTCTGGTAATTCCAAAACTTATATTTTTATCCTAATGTATTCTCAGGTCCATCCATCCAGCTGCCTACCTGATATCTCCATTTGGTGTTCACAGATCAGGCCTGATATGCACAAATCTTCTACAGTTGTGTTCTGCACCTTAGCCAATGCTACCTCCATCACCCAAGTGCTCAAGCAGGATTTCTGGAGATCAGATAATTTTGCTAGTGTCTGATCACTCATTCTATGTAAAAATTCCAACCCAAGTATTGCAAGCTCTATGCACAAAGCAGATCTCAAATACATCCACTCGTTACCAGCTCCACTGGGTCACCCTATTCTCAGCCCTCATCATCCCTCCTCTGGGCCACTGCAATGCCTCCTGACTTGCCTCTCTTCTCGCTCTCTCAAAATCATCTAGTATGCTTCTACTATGTAACATAATCTTTCTTTTTCTCTGGTGTTTTTGCCTTCTTTATTATCTCCCAATAGTTTTCATGACTTTCTTCATCTTGTCTAATTTATACAAAAGTATTACATGGAGGCCGGCATTTTGGTATAAAGAGTAAAGCCACTGTTTGCAACACCAGGATCCCAGCTGCTCCACTTCCTATCCAGCTCCCTGCTTAATAGCCTAGAAAAGCAGCAGAAGACGGCCTAAGTAGTGGCCCCTGCCACCCATGTGGGAGACCTAGATGAAGCTGGCTTTGGCCTGGTCCAGCCCTGGCCATTGCAGCCTTCCGGGGTGTGAATCAGCAGATGGAAAAACTCTCTTTCTCTCCCTCACTCTCTCTCTCTGACTTTGTCTCTCCCTCTCTCTGTGTAACTTTCAAATAAATAAATAAATCTTTTTTTTTAAAAAAGAAGTATTGTATGATCAAAGAGGTCTTGATCTAGAAAATATTCCTTCCATGTTGCAATCACTAATGAAACCCAGGACATTCTCTCCATAGATTTTATCAAAACTTATCTGGGAAGGAGTGAGGAGGAGGGAGGAAGGAAGGAATATCATTATATCTTAGAACTGTATCAATAAATCACATTGAATCTGTTAAAAACTCATTAAAAATTAAAATTAAAAAAAAATTTAAAGTTTATTTGTTGATTCAAATTATTTTCCCAGGGAAAGGCATTGCAATACAGTAGGTTAAGAGGGCAGCTGCCAGGCATCCCATAGCAAAGCACCAGTTCAAGTATACACTGCTCTGCTTTCAATTCAGCTCCCTGCTAATGCACCAGGGCAAGCAGGATAAGATGTACCAAGTATTTGGGACCCTGCACCCCTCCACATGAGAGACCAAGATAGAGTTCCAGGCTCCTGCCTTTGCCCTGACTCAACCATGGCTGTTGTGGCCATTTGAAGAGTGAACCAGATGGAAGAGCTCTCTTTCAAACTCTTTCTTTCTCTCTCTTTCTTTCTTTCTTTCTTTCTTTCTCTCTCTCTCTCTCTCTCTCTGTATTGTGCCTTTCAATTTTCCCAGTATGCTCTAACTTCTGTTCCATTCACTTCATCATGGCATTCAATGAATATTTATTGCATAAATGAGATAATGTTGATCTTCTGAGAAATCACACTGCAATAGTGCTGCAAGGTAATTTTGAATCTATCTTTTCCTACTCCTTAATTTCATGGATGAGGAAATCAACAAGAATCAGATGTCTCAGTCAATTCTACACAACTGTCCATATGGCTGATCCAGAAATTCTGATCCTTAGCCCTGTGTTAAGTAGTATTATAATATCACTTAAATGCAATTGATTTCAAACATTAATTCAATACTCATTTGCTTTTTTTTTCTTAGCCATTCATTGAGAGCCTAACACATTGTCATTGAAAGCACAGTGAAAAACAGGATAGACTTTGACTCAATGAGGCTTTTTATTAATGGAAATGGGTTCTTGGAAAGGGATATTAGATAAAAAATTATTTTATAAGAATTAATTAATTGATAGTTCAGAGGAATTTAAGAATAATTCATGCCCTCATGAAAAAAATAGTTTTATTCTGACAGAATTCCAAAAAAAAACTTTTCTGGTATTAGTAAAATAATTCTACATGATCATAAACAGATTAAGACAAATAGCCAAGTTCATTTTTAATGTCTTATTTTAGAAAATCTACAAAATTTTCAATGAAAATTTTACTGCTTTCAACTCTGTTATCACAGTGAAAACTTATCTAAGTTTAAAAGGTTGCATTTAACCTTTATCTGCATATTTTATATCATTCAGGCATCTAATGCTTTTTTGTGCGTGAAACCATCATGTTCTCTCTTGGTCTTCTGCTTAGTTCTCAACATTCAGATTGCCAGTTCAACTGCTCACAAACCTCTCTGGAAGAGAAATTTCTTTCTTGTTTACACAAAATATTATTATTATTATTATTAAGAATTATCTATTTATTTGAAGGTTAGTGTTAGAGAGAGAGATCTTCCATTCACTGATATAATACCCAGACGGCCACAATGGCCAGCAGTGGGCAAGGTCAAAGCCAGGAGCTTCATTTGAGTCTCTCACCTGGGCAACAGGGACACAAACACTTGGATCACCTTTTGCTACTTTTCCCAGGCCATTAACAGGGAGCTGGATTGGAAATGAAGCCACCAAGACAAGAACCAGCACCCATATGGGATACCGGCATTATAGGTGGCAGCGTTAACTGCTATACCACAGTGCCAGTCCCCAACAGCTTATTTTCCGACAATTTTCCTTAAAGAAAAGTTATTTTATAGACTGCAACACAACTCCTTTTGCAGGAAATAAATCACTATCATAGTTTCAACTTTTTTTAAAATTATAAAACAGCAAATTCAATATTTTGTGAAAAATCCTATATTTCTAATGACTGATGATTGCACTGAAAAGAAAAAAATTTGTCCATTAGGTAAATTTACACAGGAACAAAGAGTATGCACTGTGCTCTAAGAATATTAGATAATTGTATGTAGCTATATACTATAATTGTATATATTTTATGTAAATTTTAGTCTTATACATACACAAATTCACATACAAATTATACATCAAAAGACTTCTATTATATAGGATGACATCTAACACCATTTAATAAAATAAGACATCTATTTATGAAAATACTTTCTTTGACTTGAATCCAAAAGCTGAAGTACACAATCTTGGAAAAGATTATCCCTGGTGGATGGTGGACATGGTTTAATTAGAGGTACTTTCTCAACATATGTTAAATGTTCAATGGATAGGAAGACTTATCTGTTTTAAAACAGAGAAAAAGAAACATGAACATTTGAAGTTGGTCAGGAGGCACAAAACAGCCTATTTCAGTTTTTCAGCTAGACTTCAGTTGGCCTACTTTAGCACATGCATTGCAGAATCCCCATGTGGGGAACTCATGTGAACTGCTTATTTAACATCTTTGGTGATATAATCCCTAAAAGTAGAACGGAGCACAAAGATTCACAAGTGAGCTGCTACTGGTGTCACAACATCAAAAGGAGTTAGGAAGGGAATCCAGCTGCTAGAATTTGAATTAGAAGAAGGAATCACTGCAGACTGTTTATGGAAGCACAGATGGCCAAAGGGAAAACAGCCTTGTGGAACCAGCTTGCCAGAAGAAACACTGGCAGGATACAGTTGCACTTCGTGAACATTTCCCTCCAGTTTGAAAGTGTCCTGATTTCATTGCTGGTCAATATTCGACACTATTCATATATGACTTCTATATAGATTACAGCACTAAAAGTTTTAATGGAAAAACATCTGGAGAGAGCAAAAGCACTTCACCTAGCAGGAGGTCGGGCACACAGTGACCTTCTGGATCCCTTAAAAGGATTACAGAAGCTTAGGAATGGCCAAACACAGATTAAACTGCCAAGCATGACAAACACATAATTCAAAAAGCATGGTGAGATTTGGGGTTATAAAAAAAACAAAAGCAGACAAAGAGGATCCATTTGCAGACATTTATTATAACTATCTATCAAAAACTAGAATAAGAATTCACACTAAAATTTAACTGAGTATACAAAAACAATTTGTTCCGGAACAATTTGAGCAAGATTGCATAACTCTTCTTAGAGGGATATATAATTGAACACATAGTGTAGTTTTCATAATATTACTTTCATTTTAACTTCTTAATGTTTGCACTAAAAAAGAATAATTAGCACAATGAATATAATACAACATTGACTTGATCCTCCTTCCTCCCATAGGAATGTTTTCATATCACACAATGGCCTGATCAGAATAGATCTGCGTAAATAGAAGAAAGTGCCGGGATAATATCCTAAAGTCTTCCTATATTTACTTAATTTTGTAATTACAGTTGTTCATTACCCCTAGTCTCTGAATGACAACACGCATCCTTGTGCATATACAACACACACACACAATCAGAAGCCAGGATAATCTTGTAGACACAATGATTATTTTCTCAATGTCATATGCATAATATAGCAATCTACATAAACAAAAGAATGTAGGGAAGTGTGAAATGTAACTTACCCCATCCTGTCCTTCAAGTTTATATTAAGGGAAGAGTCAAATCAATTAGTATTTGTCTAATTATGTCAGGACTGTTGTATTTAACTATGTTAATAAATGAATATATGACAAACTGGGAAAGTAGACAATTAGAAGGTTTTAGAAAATAAACTTCCACACTGATTTGCAAGTATTATTTAATTTCCCACTGCTCAGACATTCTTTTCATGCATATATGAAATCTGTGTATCAGTTTCTTTCCTTTGATTTTCAGAAAGAAATGAGTTTATCCATTCTCAAGTTCCATTTTTGTGATACCAAACACTCAAGCAAAGGCAAAATAATTCACTTGCTTTTCCATGTTTTGCCCTCTACCTTTCAATCTTTCTCCTGCAAGATTCCTAACTATAATGGCTTTGTATCCTTTTCTGAATTTAGCTTGCATGGTTTAACACAATGAGTCTCAATGTATGTTTCAGACCATCAGTATCAGCATCATGTGATTGTAATGTGTGATGATCAATGCCCTGAAGCACATCACTGCCACATAACTAGGCAATGAGTACACCTAGAGAAAGGGTAGATACACAATCAGATCCATCCAGAGGCTGTGGTCATCAACTGGCTAAGTATTGCTGTGGATCTGAATGGGGGTTGCTATAATAGGAAAAGAATCCATGTAAAACATTTAGGAGGTAAATATGGCAAGATTTATGATGCACTGAATACCATGAAGTGGAATGGGTAGAAAGAATAAGGCCGTTTTGTTTGTGACTAAGGGCTTGTACTTTAGAGACATAGTAGGTTAAAATCTTGGCTCTTCCACTTGCCAGCTGGCTGACCTTGAGTCAGTCATTTTCTCTGCCGATCCCCAAGATCCTCACTAAAAATAGTGTTGCCATGATAAGGTTGTAAGAGAGTTAATAAGATCCTATATGATGAGCATTTGCACAGAGCCAGGTATACAGCAAGTATTCAACAAATCTCACTCCAGGTTTCTGGAGTGAATGTGAAAGATGGAATAGACAAAGGAAGGAAGGAAGAATGGAAGAGAAGGAAAAGGAAAGTGGTGTCAACACACTATTAAAAAACAAATTTTAGATTATTATGAAAAGATCATCTCTATTTCTACTTGTACATTCTTCACAGATTATTATATTTTCAGTGTGTAGTCTCTTCTATGAATTGTAACATACATCAAAAGATATATAGTCTTTTTGCACACAGATAGCCAACACTGACAAAGTACTTTTCAATATATAAAAAAAAAAACCTGCTGTTAGGGTTCTCTGCTCCTCGGTGTTGCCATTAAAGAAATAAGCACTTGTTCCACAGGTGTAACTACTACTGACACACACAAACCACTGTGTATATTTATTTCCATGTCTGTCTCCCCATCTGAGCCCTTTGAGGAGTGATGTTATCAATCTCTCTATACCCATTCCTTAGCTTAGTACTGGGCACAAGATAAGTACTTCACAGCTTTGTTTCTATTTAAAAAAAAAGAATGGCTGGATAATAACACTAGATACTTGACTATCAGACATAAATACTAGTATCCTCTTAAATAATCTGTAATTAATTCAGATTTACTAACTACCAGGCAGTTTAACAGAGATTCCAAAGTAACACTTTAGAACTGAGAATGTGATGGAAAGGAGAAGAAATGAATAAACAAAAGGTCAAGTAGCAACAGAACTGCCAATAAAAGTTCAGAATAACACTGACAGTCATCTCATAATTCATGAGGGAGTTTAACTTCCCAACAAAATAATAACTGACTTCAAGAAGTGCAAAAGATCAGAAGATGACAAAATTACTCCCATCTACCATGCTTAGGAGCAACTTTGCAGATGAGTTAATTTAACGCTATTCTGAAGAGTTTATGGGTTTGGATGGTCTAGAGAGGACTTAGAGAAAAAAGCTTACTCCAAATGATTCTAGCAGAATGGCACAAAAGGCGGGAAACACAAACCAGTTTCTATCAACCATAAAGGATCTGGTTGGCACAAGTGAAAGATTCAAGCATGCAGTGGAAGAAAATCCTTTGTGCATCAGTGCTGTCGAGTCTAGGGAAGGGAATAGTAAACTGAAATTTGCTTAGTTAGACTGACTTGGTGGTGTTGAGCTTGGAAGAGAGGAGAGTAGCAAGAAGAAAACCAGTTTATCATCTTGACTTTCATTTGCAGAATCTTCTTTGTGTCAAGTGTTATGTTTTATGTACATTACTTTAAATATTTACCACAAACTTATTAAATGCCTTATTACCCAAGCTGATAAATGAAAGTTGGAATTTGTTCATGGAATGTCTAACTCTAAACCTGTTTTGAGTCACATATGTGGTGCTTCCAAATATCTTTTGCAACAAAATAGATGCAACTGGAAGCCATTAACTTTAGCAAAATAAGTCAGTCCCAAAAAGACAAATATCATATGATTTCTCTGATTTGTGGCAGTTATTGGAGAACACAAGAAAATGTATAGGAACTAAACAGATATCTCAAGATTTGATTGTTGGTTTTAGCCATGTTTATATCACTGTGGAACTGTAGTCTTTCTATTTTTTCACTTGTCAAATATCATGGTTAGTGGTGCATTAAGCCCGTGATTGTCAAGTGGACTGAAATTTGCAAAAATTAAAGAAAAGAAAGAAGGAAGAAAGAAGCAATTGAGTGAGGGAAAGCAGGAGGGGAAGGAAGTATGGTTATTTTCTCAGAATTTTACCTATGAAATACGTGAAATTTCTTTATATTAAAAATTTAAAAATAAAAATAATCCATTAAATAGTCTTTATATTAAAAAAGAAACAGCTTAGATAGTGGCCACAAGAGACAGATTTATGATACATGGCAAAAGGAGAATGAAGGTAAAATCTGTAGGACTTGGTGATTCACTGGATATGAGGAAAAGGCAGTCAAAATTAATTTCAACATCTCATTATTGAGGGATAAGAAAATGACAAAGAGATTAATATAAGGAAAGCAAGAAAGGGAATAATTTTATAGGGTCAGTAAGACTATGGATTCAACATTAAATACATTTCAGATGGTGGCATGGTGTTTGAAAGGAAATGTCCAGTAGTTGCAATTTTGAGGATGACATCTACTTGTGCTCTCCTCAGCTATAATGGATATTGCAACTGTGGCACCACAGTGCGAGAAGAAATTGCCTGTGAAATCCAGTCTAAGTCTAGGATCTCAAGATTCCTTTATTCCCTATATTTGCTTTTAAGTTTGCTTTTAAAGTGTGGACCATTAAAAAAAAGAAAAGAAAAAGATATATATGATTCTGAATAGCTCACAGAACAGACTTTTTTTTTCATCCAACCAACACAAGACTTTCCTGCCTTTTGTTGCCAATTTGGGCTCAAATACCTTTTTCCTCTAACAACCTAAAGTGTGAAATCATATGCTTTCCCCTGCCGCCACCCTGTCCACAGCACATCCTGTAAAATTCCATCCTTCAGCAATTAACTTATAGCTTAAGAAGGATAAGTCTTAAAAGTTTGAGGGCTCAAGGAAAATACTGGGTTCCAAATATAAATATATCATGAAGCTCTACATTTCAGAAAATACTCAAGTTCCATAATTTCACATTCCTTGAAGGAAACTTGTGAAAGCTATTGCTTCTTCTTTTACTTTTAAAAAATATGAACTTTGTGCATGTATCATTTCCCCTAGGCTTGCAAATATAGGCAAGTTGTACTTGGCTCTCCAGGAAAGGTATGCAAATCCTAACATTTTGCTATATTCTGCAAAAATGAACCATTTCCTAAGCAGACTCTGCACTGTTGGAATATGCTGCAATACCAAATTTAATGTATGTCTCACTCTGGGGGGTGGGAAAGGGGAGAAAATTTTAAATCTCAATAAATTTTTCATTTCTACTGTGAGTAGGATCCAAAAGTAGATAACACGGCATTGTTCAGTAGCTAAAAGTTTGAAAGCAAAATGAAAACCAGCCAAGAAAGTCTGTACGTATTCCATAACCTCAGAAACCATCCAATGAATAAATGAGTATGGATATCATATATTCTGTCAAAACCTGTAAAAATGAAAAACAGTAAAGAGAATGTAAATTGTAATTTTAGTGCAGGTGGATTCAATTAGAGGAAAAAAGTTTTCTGGATCCAGAAATTGCAGACACAATAGGTATCCACAATAGAATAAAATAGGAACATTATTTTATTTTTTTCTCCTTTCTGCTCATTAAATAAATAAATCCACTTGTATTTTTAAAAGCTGTTAAAAGTAACTATGCAAACAAATTTATAATGTTCTAAAATTGTAATATGTTGGTGTGAACCACTCATGTGCTGACCATAGAGAATTAAAACTACATATAATTAGTGCACTAAAATGTTAAAAAGATAAACAACATAGGAAGAGGTCAAAGGCAACATCAAAAATTCAAAATGTAGAGAGAAATAAGAAATATACTACTTTTACTAGTATTTCTTATCTCTTCATATTTTGTATATCCCTTGCCCTGTTTTTTTAATCAATGTTAAGTCCAAAAAGAGGGTTTGAAAGCCCCAAGGTAAATACAAAGCAAAATCCTATAATACACATACAAAAAATAATATGCAAGGAACAACAGTATACCACTAGAGAAAAGTCACTTAACAAAAATGAAAATTGTAAGAGAGGCCAGCACTGTGTTGTAGTGGGTAAGGCTGCCACCTGCAGTGCCGGCATCCCATATGAGGACTGGTTTGAGTCCCAGCTGCTCCACTTCTGATCCAGCTCTCTGTTGTGGCCAGGGAAAGCACTGGAAGATGACCCAAGTCCTTGGGCCCCTGCACCTGCGTAGGAGACCCAGAAGAAGCTCCTGGCTTCGGACTGGCACAGCTCCAGGCATTGCGGCCAACTGGAGACTGAACCAGCTGATGGAAGATCTCCCCCTCCCTTCCTCCCTCCCTCTCTCCATCTCTTTCTCTCTGCCTCTCCTTCTCTCTCTGTGTAACTCTGACTTTCAAATAAATAAATAAATCTTTTTTTAAAGAAAGAAAGTTGTGAGAGAGAAAGAAAGTATAATAAGAGAGACTATTGAAGCTCAGAAGAGAGTTTGGTAAAGTTGCAGGATATAAAATCAACACAGAAAAATCAATAGCTTTCGTATACACAGACAATGCCATGATTCAGAAAGAGCTTGTAAGATCAGTCCTACTCACAATATGTACAAAAATATATAAATACCTTGGAATATATGTGACCAAGGAGGTGAAAGAGCTCTACAATGAAATTTATAAAACATTAAAGAAAGAAAACACACAAAAAAATGGAAAAATCTTCCTCCATGTTTGTGGAATGGAAGAGTTAATATCATCAAAATGTCTATACTATTCAAAGCAATTTACAGGTTCCATGTGATCCTAAGCAAAATGCCAGCAACATTCTTCTCAGACCTAAATAAGAAATGCTAAAATTCATGGAAACACAAGAGACCTCGAATAGCTAACAGAATCTGATAAAATAGAAACAAAGCCAGAGGAATCATAACACCAGATTTCCAGACATACTATAGGGAAGTTAAAATCAAAACAGCCAGGGCCGGCGCTGTGACACAGTAGGTTAAAGTCCTGGCCTGAAGCACCAGCATCCCATATGGGCGCTGGTTCTAGTCCTGGCTGCTCCTCTTCTGATCCAGCTCTCTGCTATGACTTGGGAAAGCAGTAGAAGGTGGCCCAAGTCCTTGGGCCCCCGCACCCACGTGGGAGACCTGGAAGAAGCTCCTGTCTCCTGGCTTCGAATGCACATATCTCCAGCCATTGCGGCCATCTGGGGAGTGAACCAGCAGATGGAAGACCTCTCTTTCTGTCTCTACCTCTCTCTGTAACTCTGTCTTTCAAATAAATAAATAAATCTTTTTTTAAAAAAAATCAAAACAGCCGTGGACTGGCAAAAACAGATATGGAACAGAATGGAAACTTCAGAAATCAATCCACATATCTACAACCAACTAATTTTTGACAAAGGAGCTAAAAGTAATCCCTGGCAAAGATATTCTCTTCAACAAATAATGCTGGGAAAACTGGATCTCCACATGCAGCAGTATGAAACAAGATCGGTACCTTAAACCTTATTAAGAAAAACAACTCAAAACTCATTGAGTAGGGGCTGGAGCCATGGCTTACTTGGTTAATCCTCCGTCTGTAGTGCTAGCATCCCATATGGGTGCTGGGTTCTAGTCTCGGTTGCTCCTCTTCCACCTGGCTCCTGGCTTTGGATCAGTGCAGTGCGCTGGCCACAGCGCACCAGCTGCAGCGGTCTTTGTGGGGTGAACCAACGGAAAAGGAAGACCTTTCTCTCTGTCTCCCTCTCAATGTCCACTCTGCCTATCAAAAAAAAGCATAAAATATTTGAAAATTATTCAACTAATAATGTATTAATATCCAGAATCTATAAAGAGTTCAAGGAACTCAACAACAACAACAACAAAAACAATCCAGTTAAGACATGGGCAAAAGACTTGACAGGCATTTTTCTTAAAATGGCCAACCGACACATGAGAAAATGCTCAGGATCACTAGCCATTTGCATTGCAAGGAGCTGCAAATCAAAACCACAATGGGGTTTCACAGGACCACAGTTAGAATGGATCTCATACAGAAATTAACAAACAATAAATGCTGGCAAGGATGTGGGGGAAAAGGTGCCCTAATCCACTGTTAGGGGGAATGTAAACTAGAACAGCCATTGTAGAAGACAATATCACGATTCTTCAGAAATCTGACACTTGACCTATCATATGACCCAGCCATCCCATTCCTGAGAATTTATCCAAAGAAAATAAAATCAGCATATGAAAGAGTTATCTGCAGACCCATATTTATTGCAGCTCGATTTACCATAGCTAAGATACAGAATCAACCCAAATGTCCATCAATCAATGCCTTGATAAAGAAAATGTCATATATATGTATATATATATATATTATGGAAATCCCAGAAGTTTATCCAGGTAATTATAGTCAATTAATCTTTGACAAGTTAAAATCATTCCCTGGAGAAAGTATATTCTCTTCAATGAATGTTGTTGGGACAACTGGATTTCCCCATGCAGAAATTTGAAACAAGACCTTACACTCTATACAAAAATCAGCACACAATGGATCAAAGACATGAACCCAAGACCTGAAACCACCAAATTACTGGAGGAAAACATAGCAAAAATGAGGCAAGACACTAATGTAGGTGAAGAATCTTGGAGAAGGTCCCAGAAGCACAAGCAACAAAAGCAAAAAAAAAAAAAAAAAAAAAAAAAAACAAATGGCATAACATCAAGCTAGGATGCCTCTGCATGGAAAAGGAAACAATTAACAAACTGAAGAAGCAACTGACATAATGGGATAAAATATTTTCAAATTAAGATTCTAATAAATGATTAATTTCCAGAATATATAAAGAGCTCAAGAAACCAAACAACAATAAAACAAACATCCAGTTAAGGATATCAGACAGTTAAGGATACGGACAAAGGATATCAACAAATTTTTTCAAAGGATGAAACTTTCACAAATGGTCAATAGGCATATAAAAAAATGCTTAGTATCTCTAGCCTTCTGGGAAATGCAAACAAAAAACACAATAGGTTTCACCTAACTCCAGTTAGAATTGCTATGATCCAAAAATCAAAAGTAATAAATACCGGTGAGGATGTGGAGAAAAAGATACCCTAGTACACTGCAGGAACACAAATTGGAACAACCAGTATGGAAAACAGTATGGAGATCACTCAGAAAACTAAAAATAGATCTACCATATGACCCAGCTATTCCCACTCCTGGGAATATTTCCAAATGAAATGAAGTGAGCATATGAAATAGATAGCCACATTCCCATGTTTATAGTAGCTCAATTCACAAGAGCTAACATATGAAATAAACCTAGATGTACATCCACTGACAACTGGATAAAGAAAACGTGGTACATACAAACATGGAATATTACTAAGCTATAAAAAGAATGAAATCTTGACATTTGCAACAAAAGGGATCCAACTGGAGATCACTATACTACATGAAATAAGCCAGACCCAAACTAGAAAAATATCATTTTCCCCTATTTATGGTGGTTAATAGAGTATAAAATTAATGTGATTGCCAAATTATTTGGTATACAGTTATAAATATTGCTCCATTAAATCATACCATGTAAATGGAAATATGCTCTTTTTTACCCATTTAAAAGAGAAATGGAGAGGTGGGAGTTGTGAGAACTTTCAAGGTACCTGTAATATTTTGTTCTTAATTTAGATGTTGGTTATGTATGCAATTG
Source organism: Oryctolagus cuniculus (assembly GCF_051225735.1). Taxonomy (NCBI): domain Eukaryota; kingdom Metazoa; phylum Chordata; class Mammalia; order Lagomorpha; family Leporidae; genus Oryctolagus; species Oryctolagus cuniculus. The sequence continues at coordinate 97,545,898 of NC_142871.1, read as the reverse complement.
GAGAACCAAAAATTCATTCATTTGTATACTTATGTGCATTTCATGTAATGTATACTGTATTTCAATAAAATGCTTAAAAATAAAACATATACATATTATAGAGCTACAGTAATTACAATATACAACATCAATAAGGAAACAAATCTCAATCCAATGAACAGAATAGGGACCCCTTCTGAGTAAACCCATACATCTAAGCAAACTCATCTTTGGCAAAGATACTAAGAATATACTCTGGAAAATGAACAGTCTTTAATAAATGGTACTGGGAACATTTGATATCCACATATAGAAGAATGATCTCTACCTCTGACTATGTAAAAAATCAACTCAAAATGGATTAAAGACCTAAATGTGAGACATGCCATTTTTAAATTGTTAGAAGAGAACTTAGGCAAAAATTTTAAGGATTCTGGAATGAGAAAGGATTTTATATATTATTTCACAAAAGCACAGGAAATAAAAATCAAAAATAAACAAATAGTATTTTTTCAAACTAACGAGCTTTGTACAGCAAAAGAAACAACCAATACAATGAAGAGACAACTTAAAGAATGGGAGCAAATATTTGCAAGCTATGCATCTGAGATGGTGTTTTAAAACCAATCATACATAAAAACATACTAATTATAGCAAAAAAGAAATTCTCTAATTTTAAAATGACTAATAGATCCTTGAACCTGCAGTGTCTCCACTTTTATTAAACTGTCTCTCCCCGGACTATCAGTGTGCTCCCTTCCTATTCCGCCATCTTGCCTCCTCCCCTGTTTTCTTTTCCCCAGCATTATGTTTTTAAGTTCTATGATATTATCTAATTTTTAGACTCTGTATATGAGTATGATCAAGTTATATTTGACTTTCAGGGCTTGGTTTATTTCATTTACCATAATGATATGCAGTTTCATTCATGTTGTTGCAAGTGATGAAATTTCATTGTTGTTTGTGACTAAGTAATATTCCACTGTTAGTATGTACCACATTTTCTTTATCCATTCATCATTGATGGACACTTAGGTTGTTTATATTTCTTTGCTATTGTGAATAATGATGCAGTAAACATGAGAGTTCAGATGTCTCTTTGCTATGGGTTTAATTTACATTGTATGTATACCCAGGACTGGGGTTTTCATATTATATAGTAGTTTTATTTTTAATTTTTTGAAGAAACTCCATAAAGTTTTGAAGAATGACTGTCCATTCCAACCCAACGTGTTCAAGTTTCCTCCACATCCTTGCCAACATTTGTTCTTTGCCTTTTTGAGAATAACCAATTTTATTAAAGTGAGATAATATCTCATTGTGGTTTTGATTTGCATTTCCCTGATTATTAGTGATGTTGAGCATTTTTTAAATATACCTGTTTCTGTTGGGTATGTCTTCTTTTTAGAAATGTCTGCTTAGATCTATTAGTCATTTTAAAATTAGAGAATTTCTTTTTTTGCAAATACTAGCTGATAGAATCAAAAAGGGAGAGAATGATCCAACATGGGAAGTGAGATACACAGCAGACCCATAGAATGGCAAATGTCCTAACAGCACTCTGGCCTCAGAATCAGCCTTTAAGGCATGCGGATCCGGCTGAAAAGCCCATGAGAGTATTTCAGGCATGGAAAGCCAAGACACTCTGGGGGAAAAAAAAAAAACCTAAATGAAAGATCTCCGCGAGTGAGATCCCAGTGGAAAGAATGGGTCATCAAAGAAGGAGGTACCTTTCTCTGAAGGGAGGAGAGAACTTCCACTTTGACCATGGCCCTGTCTAAAAATGTGCAGAGTCAGTGAACTCAGGGGGCTTCCATAGCCTTGGCAACTCATGACAAGAGCCTAGGATGATTACTGAGGCCATAAACAAGAGTGTCAATTTGTTAAGTCAACAACAGGAGTCACTGTGCACTTACTCCTCATGTAGGATTTCTGTCCTTAGTGTGCTGTACATTGAGATTTAATGCTATAACTAGTACTCAAACAGTATTTTTCACTTAATGTTTCTGTGTGGGAGCAAAGTGTTGAAATCTTTACGTAATGTATGCTAAACTGATCTTCTGTATATAAAGAGAATCGAAAATGAATCTTGATGTGAATGGAAGGGGAGAGGGAGTGGGAAAGGGGAGGGTTGCGGGTTGGAGGGACGTTATGGGGGGGAAGCCATTCTAATCAATATTCTGTACTTTGGAAATTTATATTCATTAAATAAAAGTTAAAAAAAAAAACATAATGCTGGGGCTGGCACTGTGACATAGAAAGTTAAGTTGCTGCCTTGGGAAAGGAGTAGAAGATGGTGCAAGTGCTTGGGCCCCTGTCATCCACATGGGAGACACAGATGGAGTTCTTGGCTGCTGGCTTAAGCCTGGCCTAACCCTGGCCATTGTGGCCATTTCGGGAGTGAATCAGCAGATGAAAGATCTCTCTGTCTCTTGCTCTATCTCTGCAACTCTGCCTTTCAAACAAATAAAACACACACATATAGATATAGATATAGATATAGACATAGACATAGACATATAGACATAGACATATAGATATATAAAATCGTGAATACCAGAATCTGTAGATGGAGTTGGGAGGGAGGATGAGTGTTGAATGATTGATGAGTACTAGGTTCCTACTAGATAGATATAAGAAGTATTGAGGTTCTATTGAACAGTTTGGTGACTATACATAATGGCTATATAACATATTTCTCTGTTTAAAAAAAAACTAGAAGATGGGGCTGGTGCTGTGGCATAGCAGGTAAAGCTACCACCTGCAGTGCTGGCATCTCATATGGGGACCAGTTCTAGTCTCATCTGATCCAATTCTGATCCAGCTCTCTGCTATGGCCTGGGAAAGCAGTAGAAGATGGCCCAAGTCCTTGGGACCCTATACCCATGTGGGAGATCTGGAAGAAGCTCCTGGCTCCTGGCTTCGGATTGGCCCAGCTATAGCCATTGTGGCCATGTGGGGAGTGAACCAGAAGATGGAAATCTTCTCTCTCTCTCTCTCTGCCTCTGCCTCTCTATAACTCTGCCTTTCAAATAAACAAATAAATCTTAAAAAAATAAAACTAGAAGACAGTACAGGTTATCTCTCTGATACAATGTACTCATGTCTTCTGGGTATATACCCAGTAATGGGATTCATGAATCACATGGTAAGTCTATTTCTACTTTTTTAAGAAGTTTCCATATGATAGCAAAAATACAGCATCAACAAAGATGCCCATCATGAGAAGAATAAACAAAATGTGAGATATATATACAATATAAATTATAATATATATACACACACACACACACAAACACAATGCACTATTATTCAGCTATAAAAAAAGAATGAAACACTACTATTTTCATCAAAGTAGATGCAACTAGAGGACATCACGCTGAGTGAAATAAACCAGACACAGAAAAACAAATGCTGTATGTTCTACATTATATGTGGGAGTTAAAGTTAAAAAAAATCAAAAAACAACAAAAAAGAGAAATGTCTGTGTGTATCAGTATTGCCACAAATACAGCTTTGTCAAACTTTATTTTATATCTTTGCCAAAGAAATGGTTAAGTATGCTATACTACTATAGTTTAAAAAACAACTATTATTTATTTGAAAACCAGAGTTTCTGAGAGATGGAAAGATGTGTGTGTGTGTGTGTGTGAGAGAGAGAGAGAGAGAGAGAGAGAGAGAGAGAGAGATCTTTTATCCACTGGTTCACTCTCCAGATGGCTGCAATGACTGAGGATGGGCCAGACTGAAACCAAGAACCAGGAGCTTTTCCCAGGAAGGAAGAAAGAAAGGAAGAAAGGGGGGGAGGGATGGATTTATCATCATTTTCTCGGAATTTACATTACATTGAGTCTTTCCTCTTTGTAATAATATCACATTAACATGAGAATTGATGAGAACTACATTGTAGTAATCATGCATTTGCTGTAACTCTGAGAATCTAATGTATCAATAGATACCATTAAGAAAACTAGAAAGTAGGATTTTTTTTAATTGTTTCACTATAAAAAATGTTAAATGCTCAAAAGGGCAAATATACTTACCCGGACCATACATTAGATAATGTATATATATAATGAAAAATAGTACCCATAAATATGTTCAATTTTCATATTCCATAAAATGTTTTAAAGTAATACTAAATAAATAAAATCATGAGAAAACATGCTTTGGTACAAAGGCTAGAAGAGGTATGTCGGGGTAGGCATTGTGGTGCACTTGGTTAAGCCACTATTTGCAATGCCTGGATTGTATATTGGAGTGTCAATCTGAGCCTTAGTTATTCCCTTCTCATTCAGGCCTCTGCTGTGTTCCTAGGAAGCACAGATGATGGGTCAAGTGTTTGGGGTCCTGTTGTCTAAATGGGAGGCATGGATGCAGTTCCTGGCTCTAGGCTTCAGCCTAGCCCAGCCATGGCTGTTTGTCGCCATTTGGGGAATAGAACAGCAGATGGAAGAACTCTCTCTCCTGCCCCAACTCAAGCTCTGTCACTGTGTCATTCAAATAAATTAAAAAGGAAGGATCATGTGAAATATTTTGACAACCTATTAATTTTAATATTTTTAACTTTTTGTTTCAGAAAAGTTTTAAATTGACAAATTAAAAATTGTTATGGGAACAAAGAGTTTCATATTCCTCACACCCAGCTTCCCCTTTGTTAGCATCTTATATATTTGTCATAAGCTTTAAACGTCACACAGTTTCCCCTATTATCACATATTAGTATGATATATTTGTCACAATTAATGAGCAAAACCAAGTTTCTCTATTTTTTATCCAAACTCCCTCCATCACTACCATTCCTCCTGGTATTCAATATTCTGTGTTCAGATGGAGCATTTTTTTTTAGCTCCAACATATGAGGGAAAACATATGGTATTTATCTCTCTGTGCTTGACTTACTTCACTTAATATGATGTTTCTAGTTCCATCTATTTTGCTGTAAATGATTGAATTTCACTTTGTTGGCTGAATAGTAAGTAGTCCATTGTACATAGTGCTGCAATAAAAAATAGTAGAACACATATCTCTTTGATACAATGTCTTTTGGATATATACCCAATAGTATACCCAACATCTAAACTTTTTATGGATTTTATGGTAGTTCTATTTTGAAATAATAAAATAATACATTTTTTTTCTTTAAAAATCATTTTTAAAGAAATCTTCACACTGTTTTCCATTGTGGCTGAATTAATTTATATTACCATCCATGGTAAATAAGAATTCCCTTTCTCTCTAGCAATTTTCTTTTTTTTTTTAATATTTTTTTTTATTATTTTTATTTTTTTGACAGGCAGAGTGGACAGTGAGAGAGACAGAGAGAAAGATCTTCCTTTTGCCATTGGTTCACCCTCCAATGGCCACCGCAGCCTGCGCGCTGCAGCCAGCACACCGCACCGATCCGATGGCAGGAGCCAGGTATTTATCCTGGTCTCCCATGGGGTGCAGGGCCCAAGCACCTGGGCCATCCTCCACTGCACTCCCGGGCCACAGCAGAGAGCTGGCCTGGAAGAGGGGCAACCGGGACAGAATCCGGCGCCCCGACAGGGACTAGAACCCGGTGTGCCGGCACCGCAAGGCGGAGGATTAGCCTAGTGAGCTGCGGCGCCGGCCTCTAGCAATTTTCAACACATGAAATTTATATCTGGATGATTGTACATGGATTTTTTCCAAGTTTTAGACAGATTACAATAATATTGTTTGTAAATTTTTAGCACATTTGTGAACATCTACTGTATTTTACATTTTATATGCTTAACACAAAAATAGAGACTTATTTAAAGTAATGCTATTGTTTATCTTCATTAATGACACATGAGAATAGTTTACTGGTAAAAAAGACTGGATCTGCCAATGTATTAGTTGTGTAACCTAAGGCAAAATTTTTTTAAAGATTTCTTTATTTATTTGAAAGGCAGAGTTACAGGGAAGCAGAAACGGAAAGAGAGAGAGACAGGTCCTCCCCAGAGGGCCACAACACCTGGAGCTGGGCCAATCTGAAGTCAGGAGCCAGTATCTTTTTCCAGGTCTTGCACGAGGGTGCAGGGGCCTAAGGATTTGGGCCATCTTCTACTGCTTTCCCAGGCCATAGCAGAGAGCTGGATCAGAAATGGAGCAACCAGGACTTGAACTGGGACACAAGCACTATAGGTGATGGCTTTACCTGCTACATCACAGTATCAGCCCCAAAAGTAAATTATTTAACATTTCTATATCGAAATTCTCTTCTCTGTAAAATGGAAATATTAATAAAATGAAACCTTAATGATTATTATCAATAAAGAATGAGGTTAAACCACCAAGTAGAGCACTTTATACATAGGATATTTCACTAAATGAAACTTATTATTTATATTAAATATATATATGTACACATATCTATATGCTAAATATATGTGTTTATGTGCCTGTCACATACACTCAGTAAGCAGTATCTATCACACATACCACAGAACTGAAAAAAAGCACATACTGTGTGTCAAGAATTCTAAGAATGTTATGAATGTGTTATGCATTATATGTTTATGCATTATTTGACCTGTATTACAGCATTTTTTGCATACCAATTTCTGAGATCTTGGTTCCAGAGATGCAGAAATGGACACTCAAAATAAAAACAACTTCCTCAGTATCCCCTACCTTACACTTTACACAAAATCCACTCAAAATGGGTCAAGGACCTAAATATACAACTCAATACCATCAAATCACTAGAGAACAAAGGGGAAACCCTGAAAGACATTGGAATACACAAAGATTTCTTGGAAAAGAACCCAGAAGCACAGGCATTCAAAGCCAAAATTAACAAACAGGATTACCTCAAGCTGAGAAATTTCTGCACTGCAAAAGAAACATGAAGCAAAGCTAAGAGGCAACTAACAGAATGGGAGAAAATATTTCAAACTATGCAACTGATAAAGGGTTAATATCCAGAATCTATAACAAGCTCAAGAAACTCAAAAACAACAAAGCAAACAATTCTGTTAAGAAATGGGCAAAGGACTTGAACAGGCATTTTTCAAAGGAAGAACTTCAAATAGCCACCAGACACAGGAAAAAACGCTCAGGATCACTAGCCTTCAGAGAATGCAAGTGAAAACCACAATGAACTTTCACCTGACCTCAGTTAGAATAGCTATCATACAGAAATTATCAAACAATAAATGCTGGCAAGGATGTGCAGGAAAAGGTAGCCTAATCCACAGCTGGTGGGAATGTAAACTAGTACAGCCAATGTGGAAGAGATACCTTTTAAATCTGAATATAGATCTGTCATATGATTGAGCCATCCCAACCCCTGGGAATTTATCCAAAGAAAATGAAATTGGCAGATGAAATAATGATCTGTATACCCATGTGATTGATGCTCAGTTCAGTATAGCTCATAAATGTAATCGACCCAGATGTCCACCAATTGATGACTGGATAAAGAAATTATGGGGGCTGGCATTGTGGCATAGTGGGTAGGGCCTCCTCCTGTAGTGCTGGCATTTCATATAGGTGCCAATTTGAGTCTTTGAGTCTCAGGTGCTCTACTTCTAACACAGCTCTCTGTTATGGCCTGGGAAGGCAGCAGAAGATGGTTTAAGTCCTTGGGTACCTGCACCCTCATGGGAGACCTGGAAAAGCTCCTGTCTCCTGGCTTCTGATAGGCGGCAGCTCTGGCCACCTGGGGAGTGAACCAGCAGATGGAAGATCTCTCTGCCTCTGCATTTCTGTAACTCTGCCCTTCAAATAAATAAGTATTTTTTAAAAAGAAATTGTGGAATATATACATATGAATACTACACAGCAGTAAAAAAATTTTTTCTTTTGCAACAAAATGGATACAACTGGAAACCATTATATTTAGTGTAATAAGCCAGTCCCAAAAAGATACCGTATGTTTTCTCTGATCTGTAGTAACTAATAGTTCATAAAATGTACTGTATTGGAGTGAAATTGGCATTTTAAATTTGATGATAATTTACAACCCTTGTCTCTACTGTTGATGAAGAGTAATTTTTTTTCCTTCATACTAATTGTTGAACTCTTTACTTAATATAGGGTTAATCTGATGAGTATAAAGTAAACTAAAAATAAATATTTAGAAAAAGTACAAGTGGGAATAGGAAAGGAAGAAGGAAATGAGAGAGTGAATGGTGGGAAGTATCACTAAGTTCCCAAATCTGTGGGGTAGGCCGGCACTGTGGCATAGTAGGTTGAGCCAGTATCCCAGAAGTATGCTGATTCGAGTCCCAGCTGCTCCACTTCTGACCCAGCTTCATGTTGATGGCCTGTTAAAGCAGTTGTATATGGCCTAAGTGCTTGAACCCCTGCACCCATGTGGGAGACCCCAAAGAAGTTCCCAGCTCCTGGCTTTGTATTGTCCAGCTCCAGCTGTCATGGTCATTTTGGGAGTGAAAAGCTGATGGAAGACCTTTCTCTGTCTTCAAGTCTCTCTCTCTGTTTAACTCTGCCTCTCAAGAAGATAAATAAGTCTTTTTATAAAAAATCTATGTATATGAAAAGCATGAATTTGTAACCCTTAAACAATATTAAAAATAAAAATAAAATAAATTCTTTAAAAAAAGTAATAAAGAGGTGCTTATAAAAAGAAAGGTGTACAAAGAGGTGCTACTGTGAACTTTGGATGTTCAAAAGAAGGATTTAAAATATTGTTTTCTTCCCCAGAACCCTTTGTTCTGGGAGACCCAGTTAACACTTCCTGAATTGAGTGTTCCCAGTAATCCATTTTGGGGATGCTGATTTAGTGGAAAAAGCCACTGCCAAGCATCAGAATGTAGTTTGAGTTCCAGCCCTTCACATACATTCAATGTGGTCTCGGGCAACTGCTACAGTCCTTGGTTTCCTCCTTATAAAATAAAGAAATGAAATCTCATATGCTATAGAGGCACAGAATGCCTCTGTGTGTCGAATGTCTGGAAAAATCAACTCACGTGATAATCCCATACCACACTGTGGCTCTTAACCCCACCCTTCTACATGGCTGAGAACCAACTGATAGAGGAACAAGTGTTAAAAAAGTGTTGTTTGTTCTCACTGTAATTCAGCAGGAATGTAAGAATTATATAGTTAATAATGGAAAACTTACCAACCTAACAGAACTTGGGAAAAATATTCTTATGCCTGGCAAACACAAATGCCATGCTCAGAAAACAATCTCAAGTGTTTTTATTGTGGAATTTCTCACTTTGTTTACAGAACCTTACCTCCCAGCACTCTCTAATACCTTCCTTATAACAAAGACAACCGATGAGAAGCTCTGTTTTAGGCAATAGGACAGAGAATTGCATGGTGGATGGTAAGTATTTTAGGTGAGGTAAGCTTTGTTGATATGGGAGTCCTTGATTCAGGAAATTCTGAGTTCCTATAGAATAATAATTCTGTTTTCTTCTATGTCTACTTATATGCACAATGTTGAGCATGTTTTAAACACTCAATAACAACAAAATGCCTTGGTATATTCACCTATCTCTAACTCCTTTTCCACTTCTGTAATCATACAGATAAGCATCTAAAACTGTAATATGTTACATATAATCTTTTTCATATATTTTATGAGTATATATGACATCTTTTTTCCAGTTTATAAAAGACTCTTTTATCACTGCATTTGTCTACCTACCTAATGTTATGTAAGTGGAAAATGTTCCTTAAATACCATTTGAGTACAGCCCTTTATAAAAGAACCAAAGACATTCTTCTAAGATCTAGAAAAAATAATGTTGAAATTCATATGGAAACACAAGAGACCCTGAATAGCTAAAGCAATCTTAAACAATAAAAACGAAGCCAGAAGCAACACAATATCAGATATCAAGACTTCTAGGGCAGTTGTAATCAAAACAGCCTGGAATTGGCACAAAAACAGACATGCATACCAATGGAATATAATAGCAACTCCAGAAATTAATCCACACAGCTACAACCAACTAATCTTTGACAAATGAGCTTAATCAATCCCTGGAGAAAGGACAGTCTTTTCAACATGTGGAGTTGGGAAAATTGGATCATACAGATGTATGAAACAAGACCCCTAACTTATACCTTATACAATAATCAACTCACAAACCTGATACTCTCAAATTACTAGAAGAAAACATCAGGGAAACCCTGGAAGATATTGGCATAGTCAAAGACTTCTTGGAAAAGACCCCAGAAGCACAGGCAATAAAAGGAAAAATAGACAAATGGAATTACATCAAGCTAAGAAGATTCTCCACTGTGAATAAGTAGAGAAACTCAACAAAGTGAAGAGGAAACTGACAGGATGGGAGGGACTATTTGCAAATTATGCAACTGATAAAGGATTAATATCCAGAATATATAAAGAGCTCAAGAAACTCAACAACAAAAAAACAAACAATTCTGTTAAGAAATGGGCAAAGAACATGAACAGGCATTTTTCAAGAGTAAATTTAAATGGACAACAGACACATGAAAAAATGCTCAAGATCACTAGCCATCAGGGAAATGCAAATAAAAACCACAATAAGGTTTTACCTCACCCAGTTAGAATGGCTATCATTCAAAAAAATAATAGGTTCAGGTGAGGATGTGGGGGGAAAAGGTACCCTAATAGATTGTTGGTGGGAATATAAACTAATATAGCCATTGTGGAAGTCAGTTTAGAGTTTCCTCAGAAATCTGAATATAGATCTACCATATCATCAAGGCATCCCACTCCTGGAAATTTATCCAAAGGAAATGAAATCAGCATATGAAAATGTTACACCCCCATGCTTATTGCAACTCAGTTCACAATAGCTAAGATATGGAATCAACCCAGATGTCTATCAACTGATCACCAGATAAAGTAAATGTGGTATAGATACACTGTGGATATACTCAACCATGAAAAAGAATCAGATCCTACCTTCTGCAACAAAATGAATGCAACTGGAAACTATTACAGCTTGAGCATGTCCCAAATTGCACATCTCTTCCCTCTCTTATTCCCACTCTTACATTTAACAGCGATCACTTTTCAGTTAAGTTTCAGCACTTAAGAAGAATTGTGTATTGATTACAGTATTCAACCAAAAGTATTAAGTATAACAAACAAAAAAAAATACTAAGAGGGATAACATATTAAGTTGCTCATCAACAGTCAGGGTGAGGGCTGATCAAATCACCATTTCTCATAGTGTTCATTTCAGTTTAAAGGTTTCCTTTTTGGTGCTCAGTTAGTTGTCACCTATCAGGGAGAACATATGGTATTTGTCCCTTTGGGATTGGCTTATTTCACTCAGCATAATGTTTTCCAAATTCCTAACAGGGATCACTTTTCAGTTAAAATTTAAACACCTAAGAATAATTGTGTGTTAATTACAGAGTTCAACCAATGGTACTAGAACAAAAAAAATACTATAATGGATAAAGTATTACATTGTACATCAACTGTCAGGACAAGAGCTGATCAAGTCACTGTTTCTCATAGTGTCCATTTCACTTCAACAAGTTTCCCCTTTGGTGCTCAATTAGTTGTCGCTGATCAGGGAGAACATATGATATTTGTCCCTTTGGGACTGGCTTAATTCACTCAGCATGATGTTTTCCAAATTCCTCCATCTGTTGCAAATGACCGGGTTTCATTGTTTTTGACTGCTGTATAGTATTGGATAGAGTAAATGTCCCATAATTTCTTTATCCAGTCTACTGTTGATGGGCATTTGGGTTGATTCCAGTTCTTAGCTATTGTGAATTGAGCTGCAATAAACATTAGGGTGCAGACCGCTTTTTTGTTTGCCAATTTTGTTTCCTTTGGGTAAATTCCAAGGAGTGGGATGGCTGGGTTGAATGGTAGGGTTATATTCAGGTTTCTGAGGAATCTCCAGACTGACTTCCATAGTGGCTTAACCAATTTGCATTCCCACCAACAGTGGGTTAGTGTCCCTTTTTCCCCACATCCTCGCCAGCATCTATTGTTGGTAGATTTCTGAATGTGAGCCATTCTAACTGGGGTGCACTGCAAAATTGTAGGACCTCTCAATTCCAGCAAATAATTTTTAATTTTTTTCCATTTTTCTCACAGTTTTATTCAACCCAGGGAATCCAACTATCATTATTACAATCATAAGATACATCACATTGTGAAGATTTGTCCTAACTTTTCCTTATTCTGAATTCTAAATTCAGGGGTATTTCAAAATTCTCATCCTATTTACAGCTGAGGAGAATGTCACCCTAGTGATGGTCAGTTTGTGAGTCTATTGAATGTCTAGTGACCATTGAGTCCCTTCTGCCTTTTAGCTAATGGGAACACAGCTACTGTGAATCTTTATCTTCACCATCTTGCTCAACACAGCTCCTAGTGGCACTGGCAATCATTTTTTCCCTAGACTCTTAAGTTGTTTCTTGCCCCAGCATCTGTGGCAGGTGGAGGTCTGTGTGAGAGCACACAGTATTTCTCCTCATCCCCCAACACAAAGTGAGATCTGTCACGAGTGACTTCCCAGAAGGAGCACGTGTCTGTGACCCTGATCACAGCATCTCTAATGTTTGTCGGGGCACTGAGGGTTCATGGTCCATCAGCGTTGGAAGACACAATTCTGGGCCACGTAGATCCGCCTGTGATGGACCTTGTGGCAAGCTCTGGGCCCTGGACTGGAGGTGAGAGAGGCAGAGATCTGAAGGCAGAGCTGGCCAAGGGTCCCAGGCCATGGAGGTCCACCTAGAACTCACAGGGTTTGACTTGGGCTGTTGGAAAGAGCCCAGAGGGACAACAGTTCCTGTGGCAAGAAATGAGGAAAAAGATGTTCAGGGAAGAAGAATTGGTTCCTGGCAATGGATTTGCTGGGTGTCCCATCAGTGGAGCCTCACCCTCCATTTCTGCTCTCTGACGAGTAACAGTCCCATCTTCAATACTGATCTCCCAAGCAGTGTAACTACCTATGAGCTGGAGCCACCAGGCAGGGGCAGGGAACCAGACACTCTGCTGACTTCAGGACATGCTCAGAGATGACCATGACCACCACATTGCTGAGCATGAGCTTCAGGGATCTCTGTGAGGCCAGCACCAGGCCCTCAGCTCCCAGCATCTGCAGTTGATCCCAGTTCCAAGACCACCATGATCATGTGAACACTGGGAATCTGTGGTCTCCTGGGGGCTTCTAGGGGCATCCCTTCATCTTGGCCTGGATATTGCTCCACCTGTGTTGGTCCTGCACATCTCCTGGGACCTTGTTTCACTTTCGGGCATTTAAGGATGTTTGTGGTCTGCTTGAACTGCTCTCCCCACCCCTCCACCCCCCCACCCCCGTGGTTGTTTTTTTTTTTTTTTCTTCTGTGAGATCAACATGCTACATACTAACGAGGCTCTCCAAAAATAGGAGTCCTTTGAAAAAGTTCTTACTAATTCAAAAATGCAATTATAGGATTTTAGACATGATGTTATTTGTTGTGTTCATTTTCTCCTTTCATTATTGTAAGTATTGTTTTTAAGAACTGCAGTTTGTTGAAAAGCTTTGAAAACTGAAGTTTTAGTGTCCCATTTATTATATTCTTTAATAAAAGATTCATGACACAAATGAAAAAAATTCAGCCAATACTTAAAGGACACATTTACAAAATGGCCAATGCCATTGTAAACCACTCAGGTCAGTATAAATTCAAACATTTCTAACATCTGGCTGTTGTCAAACAGAATATATGGCCATTTAAGGGTTTTAAATTCAGTATCAGTTTCTTTCAAAAAAATTTAATTCAGTTATTCTAAATATATATTTATCTAATTATAAACTTCAACAACCAATTCTAAATGCAGATCTTCACTGTACAATTTCATAGCAGTACTATGTCTACCATGACAATATTCTTCACCAAAATCTGTGTACATAGTGTCAAGTATTCTATGCTCAACACTCAATTTGCTTTCTAAATTTATAATATGCATCACCATGAAAAGTGTTAGCTTAGTTCCTACCCTCTCCTGCCCAAATTCCTCCTTATAGCCTTGCCTCAGCAAAATCTGTAGAACTGCTTGAAGTTGCTTTTTTGATATTGTATAAAGTTTCCATTTTACATTTATAGAAAATCTAACTTTTATTTTCTAAAAAATGAACCTAAATTGAAAGGTTTTTTTTTTTTTAAGATTTATCTTATTTATTTGAAAGACAGAGTTACAGAGAGAGATACAGACAGAGAGAGAGGTCTTCCATCTGCTAGTTCACTCCCCAGATGGCCACAATGGCTGGAGCTGAGCCGATCAGAAGTCAGGAGCCAGGAGCTTCAGGCCAGAGGTTTAACCCCCTGCGCCAGAGCGCCAGCCCCAGAAACAGTTTTAAATTGATCCTACTACAGGTTTTCATCTATATTTACAATTTACACATTTGTAAAAGTTTTTAGACTGTTTATAAGGAAAAATAATTTTTAATTTATTTTCATCTAACACTCTCTTAGCCCAATTGTTCTTGTTAGCGAATGTTTTTACAATAATTAAATTATGAGTAAGAATCAAACACATTTTTTACAATAAGAAATTGAACTATCTGTATCTGCCCAAGGCACATTAGAAATATTTAAATGAAAAGTGATAATGGGGCCGGCGCTATGGCGTAGCGGGTAAAGCCACCTGTAGTGCCGGCATCCCATATAGAAGCCGGTTCGAGTCCCAGATGCTCCACTTCTGATGCAACTCTCTGCTGTGGCCTGGGAAAGCAGTAGAAAGTGGCCCAAGTCCTTGGGCCCCTCTACCCACAAGGCAGACCCAGAAGAACCTCCTGGCTCCTAGCTTCGGATTGTTGTAGCTCCGGCCATTGAGGTCAATTGGAGAGTGAACGAGAGGATGGAAGACCTCTCTCTCTCTCTCTCTGCCTCTCCTTCTCTTTCTGTTTAACTCTGACTTTCAAATAAATAAATAAATAAATCTTTTTTTAAAAAAATAAAAAGCTTACACTAGCAAAGGTCAGATAAAAATAATGATTTTGGATTTGGATTGTGCTCACTTAAATTTCCTCTTCTCTCCATGTTCACCTTCAAGATAGACATGTAAAGTGAACAACAGGAGGCTTACAAAGATTTCATTATGGGAGAGAAACAGCAATACAAACATCCTTATCTCTTCATCTCTTTTCTGGGACCTCTGCTCTCCATGGTGCTGTCCCTTGTCAGCCTGTTCATTGGCACCCTGTTAGCCTCTCAGCAGCTGGTGTGCTCTTGCTTGAACATCTATCTGACTCGACTTTAGTTCCATTTTTACTAGCACTGTGTACCTTGTATGAGATCTGTATGTAACTTACATTCAGTCTCTGCCTAAACAAATCTTTTCCTACTCCGTGTAGGAACTGTGTCATACATGGAGGAAACAACCTGGTCTGTGTACTTTCTCTGGTTTAGCAGCTTACCAGATGGAAGAACTAGGGAAAGTCATTTGATGTCTCTGGGTCTGTTTGCTTTTCTAAAATGTAATAATAGAACAGATTGGGGTTGATGTAAGGGTTAAGTGAGATATCAATGCTATAGGCTTATCACAGTGTGACTGCCATAGATAAAACCTTTTATCTCTAAAGACCCTGCAGTGGTTATCATCTCTGAACTTCCTTCCCCTGAGCTATATGGAATCCTATGAATTTGCTCACTGTCTTTCAAAGCATATGCAGTTTATTTGTTCTAGGATATAGTTCTTTTTTGATGGGGATAGAGAAAAGGAAGGACCAGTTGGTTCACAAGTGAGAACTTGCTTCAAAATCATATACATGTTACATTTTTCTATGTTACAGAACAATTTAGTAACCAGACACATAATTTTGACTATCCCTCATTTTACAGTACCTCTATGGGGTTAAAACCTTTAATCTGTTAAAGTATTTCAGATGAAGAATTCAAATTTATTTTGCCCTTTTTTCTCTGCATGTTTTATATGGAATCTGTTCACTTCTGTTTTTCCCATCTGCAGACGTGGTGAATTTAGCAAGTAAATTTGGTTTCTTAAACTCCTTGCTCACATTTTGATTTAATCATGTAAAAATGTCAGAAAAATACATCACTGTATAAAAGGATCTAGTCTCTTTAAAATTATAGGAATTAATCAAATAAAAATATTCTACTTACTAGTACATACAACTTTACTAGGCTACAAAAATTATCCACTTATAATATTATAGACAAATAACATTTGAACCAATTGAACAAAACTCACCTTAATAAAAACCAAATCCAGTTGAAAACAAAGATCCAGATTCCGCAGCCCAGAATAACAGTACTGATTGCCATTTGAGAATGCCATTCTTTTTTCCTCAAAGTGAAGGTTTTACCACCCACTGTCTGACCTTATACATACGATTCTAACAACCTCCCTTAAAACTAAAAATAAAAATGGGTAGAGGAGGTAAATTTATATTTTATTGAGTTCTCTGATTTTTGAGAATCCTGGCACTTTTTCCTTGTAATAGAAAACAGTGCTTAAGAAGTGCGTGTATGTGTCTGTGCATGTATGTATCTGAGAGAGATATTGAATCCATCAAGAAGGAAAGGTCTAGAATTATGAACAATTAACTTAGCAATGCTCAACTCTGAGAAATGAGGTTACTATGAGAGAATATTTTTCATTTCATATACTTGAATGTTCTTTGTGTTTTTCTATAACATTACATTTATAATTTTTGTAATTGAAAAAACATTTGACTATGCACCTAAAATAACAAATTTCAGGGTTCTTCCTTCAACTTTTCACCATCACAAAAATGGAATCACTGTCAGCCCTTTTACTTACACACAAAACCAAAGATTTGTGTTTGCTGCATGTTTTCGTCACATAGCACTCCCAGTCCCTCAGAAGATCTTCTGGCTCCACTTTCAGAACATACCCTGAATCCAACAATTTCACACCTACTCCAATCACCAGCAGCTTTGGTCAAGGCACTCTCATCTCATGTGAGCTACTGAAAACACCTGCTAATCATTCTCAGACTTATTTTCTAGTATTGCAAAGTCAATTTTTCTTACTGCTAACAAATTGCTTATCTTTATATGTAAGTCACTTGCTGCTAGTCCCCTGCTCAAAGCCCTATTCACATTACATTAAAATAAAGTCTAGCTTTCTTTTCAACACACAATATGGCCCTTGTTTTTTTTGTTTGTTTGTTTGTTTTTAGTTTTTTGTTTTTTTTCATCTGCACCTCCTACTATTCTTCTCTTTCATTGTGGTCAATCTTCTACTCTGTGTTTGTATTAGCTTGCAAGGGCTACCATAACCAGATACCAGAGATTAGGTGGCTTAAACAAAAGAAACATTTTCTCACAGTGCATTTAGCATGTAGCTAGAAGTATCAGATCAAGGGTAGAGCAGGTTTGGTATGTCCCAAGGCTTGTCTCCTTGTCTTTCACAGTGCTACCTTGCTATGTCTTCACATTGTCCACCCTATCTTGTGTCTGTGTCCAAATCTCCTCTTCTTATAACAATACTGGTCATGCTGTATTAGGGACCACCTATGTGACCTCATTTTACTTCAATTATCACTTTAATGGCTCTATCTCTAAATAGAACAACATTCTGAGGACCAGGGATTTGATTTTAAATATACAAATTTGGGGAGACACATTTCTGCACACAAAATGTTCTTTATTCTGCCTAAAATGTACTTTCTTAAACTCCTATGGTTCATTCTTTTATGTCCTTCTATCTTCTGCACAAATGTCTTCTCCTCAAATGAGATGTTTTCTCCATTAATTTACAATAGCACATATTCTTTCATCATTCTATGCTTGATCCTACTCTAGTTTTCTTCAAAGCTCCTAAATCACTTTTTTGCATAATATGATTTTTAAATGTTCCTTGCTTTTTAATCCTACTTCCAGCACCCATGCACGAATTTGCATTCACATGAACACACATATACAAAGAGAAACACACAGCCACAAACACATGATCTATGAAAGTGGAATGTGTGTCATTCCTTTCTGAAACCCTAGTGTGCAGAATTGTTTTTAGAACTTTTTTTTAAAGATTTATTTATTTTACTTGAAAGTCAGAGTTGCACAAAAAGAGGAGAGGCAGAGAGAGAGAGAGGTCTTCCATCCAATGGTTCACTCCCCTACTGGCCACAACAGCCGGAGCTGCACTGATCCAAAGCCAGGAGCCAGGAGCTTCTTCTGGTCTCCTACTTGGGTGCAGGGGCCCAAGGACTTGGGCCATCTTCTACTGCTTTCTCAGGCCATAGCAGAGAGCTGGATTGGAAGTGGAGTAGCTGGGACTCGAACCGGTGCTCATATGGGATGCCGGCGCTTCAGGCCAGGGTGTTAGCCTGCTGCGCCACAGCGCCAGCCCCAGTGTGTAGAATTGTAAAAGGAATGTTGTAGGGGCTCCACAGATATTTACTTAATGAGTTAACAATATTTCACAGATGTTGTAAAGAAATATATATGTAAGATCTTTTAATATCAAGGAAGCATTGGGTAAAAAATAACTTACCATGCACAAAAATTAGTGTGCAATACATTATGGATAGTCATGCTTGGCAACTCAGTGTTGGCTGTTAGACATGTTACAACTAATTGAACATATGGTATAACATGTTATAATTTGGTATAACCATGATTAATGTAGTTAATTATATGTTGAATTAGACCGTTTATTCTCAACCAAGGTTAATTTTCTTCTCCCACAGAACTCTTGAAAGTGCCTGAGATATAGTTGGTTGTCACAACTGAGGTAATGATGCTACTAGCATCTAGTAGTAGATGCCAGCGATGTTCTTAAATATCATACAATTCAAAGGATAACCTTCTACAATGAAGAGTTATTCATTCCAACATGTCACCAGTGTTGAGATTGAAAACCCTTGCTCTAAAAATACTTAAATACAACCCAATTCACCCCATATTTTCGCATAAACATTAGGTAATATATAATAAAATATCCATATAACTAAAATTTTTAAAAGGTTAGTTCCAATGCAACCCCAGACAAAATTGCAAATGAGTGGACTTTGTCTTAGGAAGCTTTCTGCTTACCTCTCTGCCTCACTGCCTTTTTGATGTTTCTTAATCCCTCTCAGTAGGGCCCTTTACAGACCAGGTTTTCCCACACATGCAGTCCCATTCTCTGGAATCTGGAGCTTGTTCTAGATACCATATCAGGATCTACCTTTACCCTGGTCAATCCCCAGATTATCCCCCATGTTTTCTCACTTGCTTAAGTCAGCTCAAAATGTTAGAACACTGCAAAAAAAAAGTATTAAAATTATAGCAATGGAAAAGACAGATTTCTGCACTTAAATTTCACCAGAACAAGACCAGGAAGACGATTTAACCAAAGTTCATACTGAAAATATTTGGGGTATTTTACTGACTCCTCCAAGCCAACACTATACTGGAAACTAAATGCCTGAATCCAAGAATATAATAGACCGATCGTACTTAAAATTTGTAAGCAATACCTGAAATAGATATGTTAAATATGTTAGGTGCCCACTAATGTGTAAAAATCCAATTCTAGAGGTATATGGACAAATATATTCAGAAGAACAACTAAAATGGTGGGAAATCTCAAATCCTGGTTTTATATGGAACAACTAAAGAAACTTGAAATGCTAGTACTGAAGAAGAGTATACTTGGGTCAGATAGAATAATGGTCTTTAGGGGTGGACATTGTGGCAGACAGCACATAAAGCTGCTGCTTGGGATACCCACATTCCATAACAGAATGCCTAGGCTCAAGGCCCTCCTCTGCCTCCATTTGTATATTGTTTCTGAAAGGCAGTTGGATTACAGCCCAACTACCTGAGTTCCTGCCACCCAGGTAGAGAGTAGGATGCAGTCCTGGCTCCTGGCTTTGGCCTGGCCCAGCCCTCGCTGCTACAGGCATTTGGGGAGTGAACTGGCAGATGGAAGATATTTATCTTTGTCATTCTGCCTTTCAAATAATAAAAAAATATACTTTTATAAAAAATTTTTGTGCAATGACTACCAAAAAATAAACAAAAACTTTTTTCTTACTTCAGAGAGAATATTAATACTACTGAGTTGAAGTTACATTGTTGGATGGGGGTGGGTAGTGCTGATTTAGGCTCAATATGGAAGACTTTTATGGCATCTTGGCAAAAAGTACTCCTTCACAAATAGTGTGTTTCTTATTACTAGAAATATTCAAGCAGAAACCACAAAAGTGATTCTCAGGGACAATACAGAAGTTTCCTATTTTGGGTAGGAAGATAGAATAGAAATCACTACATGTACTTCCAATTCTGGAATTCTATGAATCTAACCATTCTTTTATTGAAAAAAATTGAGTATTCCAGAAGAAAAAGTATGTGAAACAAGGGTTTTTTTCTCTTTATTCTCAAGAGTTATAATAATATCTTTGAAGATATATATTATCTACCACATTTCAAGCACTAGAAGATAATGTAATTAACTAAGTAACCTAATTTGAAATTATAATAAAAAATAAAATTATAATTAGTACATAAAACATATTTTAGTTTAGACATTAGAGTAAGAATATACATACAATTTTAGCAGCAAAGCCCTCCTCCATTTGTCTCTTTGGTTTTTATTTTAATACTGTCTTAGATATGTGTATATATATATTTTTTTTAGGTGAATATGAAATTTTTCTTTAAGAGTAACTAGAGATTAATGAAAAGCCAATGAGACACCAAGAGACAGAGCCCAAGTTCTGGCCATTAAAGACCATGTCCTCTCTCAATAAGTTGATGGATTTCATTTTCTTCATATTTAAAATTAGATTTTGGACTAGATGATCCCTAATATTTCTTTCAAATCTTAATTTTTATGATTCTGTTACTTCTTATCATAAAGTTATTATCAAAGCTACTGGTATTAGTCTGAACGATTTCCAAGAGTTATGGAGATGCAAGAGGCCAGGAAATCAAGGAGGGCCAATCACTGCCTTTTCTACATCTTGCTCTTTCATGACCAATGATTGACATTTAAAGGTTTTAACAGTGCTGTGGTGATTTATCAATTAATGCTAGAAATTGCACATGTGAAAGCTAATCATTCATGCAGTTACCAAGAATAATATACTGCACAAGTGAATAAGAGTAAGAGATTTATTTCATATCTTATTTGCTCTTTTTCTTTTATTCTATTTTTCCCAAAGACCTCTACTCCATAGCATTCAAGAAAAATTGGATTTCTCATTTTTTTTCTAAAAGTATGCCATTTAAAAAAATTTGTTTATTGGAAAGCAGAGAAGCAGAGACAGATAGAGATCTCCCATCTGCTGGTTCACTACCAAAATATCTACAACATTCAGCAATGAGTGAGGACAAAACCAGGAGCCAGGAATGTCAACCATCTATACATATATATATATTGATGGCAAGGACCAAACTAATGGAATCATCACCTGGGTACATCTTAGCAGGAAGATGGAATTGTGAATGTAGCCAGGTCTCAAACCTCAGCACTCTGATAAAGGATGCATGCATAAGCGATGTCTTAGCAGTTACACCAAATGCCTTCCCTAAGAATTAGATTTCATTGCCAATGGAAGAAGCCATTCTGAAATGCATATTGAAGCCAAAAATATCAAGCTGATTAATATTGGTTGGAAGTACTGATCACTGCTTTGGATTTGAGCTTTTTCAGTGCCACATCAATTTGACTGTAAAACTACATGGTGGCCAAATCCAGTATTATGAGTTGGCTGATGAAATAGAAATCACCATAAAAGTTGCTATTTCTAAAAATGAAATCAGTATATTAAATAGTTATCTGTACTCCATGTTTATTGCAGCTTAATTCACAATAGCTAAGGTAAGGAATCAACCCAGATGTTCATCACTTGATGAGTAGATAAACAAAATGTGGTATATAGATACACTATGGAATACAACTCCATCATAAAAAAGAATGAAATCCTGTCTTTTACAATAAAATAGATGCAACTGGAAACCATTATGCTTAATGAAATAAGCAAACCTCAAAAAAGAAAAATATCACATTTTCTCTTATATATGGCAGTTAATACAAAATACAAAAAAAAATATATACATTTATATATATATAGTAATGAAATGGTCATTTTGGTATATGATTGTCATTTTTAGCCCTTATTTGTATCCTTTGGAACAGTGGTCTTCCTACTTTTGACTTGTTGATTATTATGTTAGTGGAC
The DNA here is from genome assembly GCF_051225735.1 of Oryctolagus cuniculus. NCBI lineage: Eukaryota > Metazoa > Chordata > Mammalia > Lagomorpha > Leporidae > Oryctolagus > Oryctolagus cuniculus. Next base: position 97,523,828 of record NC_142871.1, on the reverse strand, counting down.
AATTATGTCTGTAAATATAGAGTGGATTAAAATTATATCCTTGCAAAAACTGATCAGGAGATGAGAGGGAGGGAGAGGGTGAGAGGAGCAAGGGACTGAGGGTTATCTTCTTTGAACTGTACCTATGGAATGCAATAAAATTGTTCTCTTTATATTAATAACAACTGCTTAGGTTTCTATTTTCCCTTCTTCAGCTGATGGGACAATTTTTCTTTGCTCAAAATGAAATTCCAACCTCACTTCTCTTGTGTGGCATATGTGTATCTTAACTATTGATTCAACATGGATTATTAAGACTAATTTTTTTAAAAACAGGCTCATGACATTTTCTCATTCAAATCATCTCCATTTTTCTTAAAATTTTAAGTTATATTCTTTTAATTTTTAAAATATTTTTATTTACTTATTTGAAAGTCAGAATTACAGAGAGAGAGGGAGAAACAGAGAGAGAGAAATCTTCTATCAGCTTCGTTCACTCCCCAGATGTCCACAATGGCCAGGGCTGGGTCAAGCCAAAGCCAGGAGCCAGGAGCTTCTTCCAGGTCTCCCACTTGGGGTACAGGGTCCCAAACACTGGGGTGATCTTCCACTGTTTTCCCAGGCACATTAGTAGGAAGCTGGAACAGAGGTGGAACAGCCAAGATTTGAACTGGCACCCATATAGGATGCCAGTGTCTCAGGCCACAGCTTTACTGGCCTCTACTCTTTACAAGAACAAATTATGTTTGTATTTTAACAATTTTCTTAAGCCAGTGATTAAAAACAAAATCACTATTCATTTTCATTTTTTTTTCTACCAAGAAAGCCCATCACTATGATTTAAACATACATTTAAGGTTTTTAGGCAACTATCTACCTTTTAACAGCATGTAATATGTTAGAGGTGTTACTTAAGACTGAGAATTCACACTCTGAATCTGAAAATGTACAGAGTACTTCAGGTTGCCTGTCTACCGTATGTCAGGTGGCTGGCCTGCATGAACCATACCAGTGAACTCCAAGATTTGGCATCTAATTGAATTGACCAATGGGGTACCCTAGCAGGTTATAGTAAGTAGAGAATAAAATGAGGCTGGCATATGTTTCCATGCTTCCTTCACCATGGGGTCATTTTAGCTTGGCTATGACTCCCCACTAACAGTAGTTGTTGATGACTTTTCCAGACAACTCTTTCCTTCCAAGTTCTCATTACAGATTCCTCTTCTTATCCCTTCAAGAGCAAGTGGTGGCAACAACTCTAGTACTTACTGTGTTTTTCTATTTTGTGAAGTTATCTTGGTAAACAAAGAAATTTCAAAACATCCTGAAATTGTCTTAAATTAAATGAGTTGTTTTTTATTGGTTTGTTTTTGCTGGAGACTGTTTTTATTGGAAAATTTTGGAAGTTTAGTGGAAAAATGTAACTATCAAGGATGTGGGACTTAATTGTCTTTATAATGATTTTATTTTCTATTTAATTAAGCTTAGATTTTTATCAGTTAACCTTCTCTTCCCATTTTTCTTATTTGATTTTATTATTCTTCAAATTTATTTCGGTTAATAGTCTCTTTATTTCATCTTTGGCATGTTTAAAAATTATTTATTTGTTTTGAGGCAGAAAGAAACATAGAAGGAGGGAGAGAGGACATGTGTACTCCCATCTGCTGGTTCACTCCCAAATGCCTATAATCGCTGAGCTAGGCCAAAGCTGGAGCCAGAAGCTAGGGATACAATTCAGCACTCCCACATGAGTGGCAGGAATCCGAACACTGGCGCTATCACCACTGTCACCCAGGTTCTGCATTAGTAGGAAACTGGAGGCAGGAACCAGAACTGAGTCTCAATGTGGGATTCAGGCATTTTAAACAATAGGCTAAGTGCCTGCCCCATCTTACTTAATAACAGTGATAAGTAACCTTGCATTTTTTTTTTTTCCTGAGGCCTACTGCTTGTTAGGTATCCTTGAGTTTGAATGAAATATGCCCTCTCCTACTGTCTTCTAGAAAGTTATTTACCTGTTTACTTTTTCACCCAAATGGTATCTAGTCTCCATTTTATAGTTTATTTATCTTAATAGTGTGGTTATCTTATAAATTCTCCCCATTGTTGAATTTGGTAAGGATTTTTTTGGGCCAAGTATATGATCAACTGTTTTATACCTGGATACATGAAAAGAAATTATACATATAACAATATGCCTCAAACATATCAAACTTGATTAAAAATACTTTTTTCTACTTGGTATATTAATCTACTTATAAATAGAATCAAAAATCTTTCACTATCATTGAATTTGTATGATGTTTTCTTTGTATTTTTAATAGGTATTATCTTTGGAATGTTATCATTTGTCTATTTGATGAACATAATTTTATGATTGTTAAATCTTTCTCTCTCTATATATATATATATATATAATTGCACAACATACCTATTCATTCAGTTGAGGTCTTTTAGCCTTATATTTCACTTTATTAAAATATTACTCTGTTTTTTAATTACATTTATCTACAATTTCCAGTCCCTTTATTGAGAGAAAGAGAGAGAGAGAGAGAGAGAGAGAGAGAGAGACATAGAGAGATTAGAAGGGAAGGACAAAGGGAGAGGAGAGATTGACTCTTAACATGAGTTCTTTGTAAACTCACATACCTGAACTTTGTTTTTTAACCCAGAGTAACAGCATCTATCTTTGAGTGGGTGAATTCAGGAATATTCAGGTATAAGGTGTAGTGTTGTTGATTTTCATTGCTTTTACCTCACTCTGTTGCTTACTACTTAATTTACATTGAGTTTCCTCATCTTTCTTCCCCTTGGCTTTATTACTTTGATTAAATTGCTGCTCATTCCTCTTTCCCCATGTTGATTTAAAGGTTCTGGTGTGCTTTCCATTCCCTTATGGTTACAGTCTCTTTCCTTGCTCTCTTAATCACACACATAGGTTATCATGACTGCTTTAAAAACAAAACAATTTCCCCCATCAAAATGGTATAATCCTACCTGCTTCACCATTTCTCCAATATAAAAAGAAGTTTTAAAGATACTTTTATGCCCCCTCCATGTCCTTCCCTACATCCTGACCGCACATTTTGGGACACTTCTGCCTCTGCTTTCTAGTCACCATGTACCAGTAGTATGCTGAGATCTGAGGTCAAAATTCCCCTTGCAGAATGTCTCTTCTATTCCAAAAGTCTGGTACTTATATTATACATTCTTTGATAGTGTTTTCTTAAACAAATATTTAGAATAGTAATGAGACTACATTTACTGAACATATATTATGTGCCAACTTCTCTTCTGAATGTTTTACACTTAATTCTTTATAGCTATAGTATTGGAAAAACTCTATCATTGTTTCCATTCTTCATTTCAAAGATGAAGAAGCAGAGGGAAAGAGATGGTAAATATTCACATAACTAGTCACAACAAATGGGTGATATAATCAAAACAATTAAATAAAGGAGCACAGCTCAGGGCATGTGCACGTTTCTGTCTTTAACAGGGTGAGGCCTTTGCTTGGGTTTCTCTGTTGTTCATTTATAGTCATTTCTCACGAACTTTACTCAGATGGGGAACTCAGGTAGCATTCTTGCAGCTCTTGCCTGTCCTCCAGCCAGTCCTCACATCTGAATGAAAACTCAACGTATATAGGATTTGGAGGCGATAGGTGTTTTTCTCTAAGTGGTCTGTCTCCTGGTTCCCCTGACAGCAAATATGAAGCCTTCTTTGTCCTCACTCAGCTAAGAGACTGTGAGACAGAAGTGAGCAGAGACGTCCTCCAGGAAAGGAAGGAGGTTATCAGCATTCTGTCACCCACAGAGCTATGAGACAGATTATCAAAGCAGGATTTTCATGAGTCCCACCAGCATTTCAACAACTGCACTGGGCCCCAGTGTTGGTAGGAAAAACAGCATTCACCCAAGTAGCTGTCACAGCCTACAACAAAATAACCAAGCAGATAATCTGAACATATACTATGAGACAGCTGACCATCTGAATAAACACTAATGATGAATGCTTAAGGAGATATAAAGGAAATAATGATTGTGATATTTTCATATTAGGACAAATCTGTAGGTAATGGAGTTTGATCACTACTGAAACAATACCCTAATTTTCAGAAATGTATTAAAACAGAAATTTTATTATATCTTCAACAAAGGAAGAAGCAGAAGTCATATGTTATAGAAGACCTGTCAAGGAAAAAATGGTATTTGTGGAAGAAACAAATGGAAGACAAGAAAAACTAATTTACTGAGTTTGGGAAAGATCTAAATCTGCACACTGAAAGCACTGAGGTTCAGTCTGTTTTGGTGAAAAAATTACACATGTAGGCAAATCCTTTTGGCTACAAAAATGATCTTAAAAACATCTAGATAGGTAGAACAAGTTGCCATTCAGTGAAAATTTAACTCTCAGTCTGAAAATAGAATATAAGAGCATCAATTTAGAGAACAAATAGGTCACATTCAAGAATAAACCACAAGGTTTTTTACCATTACTTTTAGATAATACATTCAAGAAAAGAAGATTTGCTCTGCATAATAACTAGCCCTGTTTTCTAGATAAGTCAGTGTCATGATTTTAAAAAAATAATTATTAGATGACAACAGATTCAGACACATAACTACCAGATGCTAACTGTGGCTATTTATTAGATACTGTTTTAGCCAAACCAACAAAAGTCATTCTGGATTCAACTGAAGAAATTTAAAGAAGACTTGGATATCATGTGAGATGGAAATGTACTGAGGCTGGCACCGTGGCTCAATAGGCTAATCCTCCGCCTTGTGGCGCCGGCAAACCGGGTTCTGGTCCCGGTTGGGGCGCCAGATTCTGTCCCGGTTGCCCCTCTTCCAGGCCAGCTCTCTGCTATGGCCCAGGAGTGCAGTGGAGGATGGCCCAAGTGCTTGGGCCCTGCACCCCATGGGAGACCAGGAGAAGCACCTGGCTCCTGCCATCGGATCAGCGCGGTGTGCAGGCCACAGCGCGCTGGCCGCAGCGGTCATTGGAGGGTGAACCAACGGCAAAGGAAGACCTTTCTCTCTGTCTCTCTCTCTCACTGTCCACTCTGCCTGTCAAAAAAAAAAAAAAGAAGAAGAAGAAGAAGAAGAAGAAGAAGAAATATGTATGTGAACACAATATACAAAATATAGAGACATAGAAATAAAAAAAAAAAAAAACAGAAAAAGAACCTGGGGCTGGCGCTATGATGCAATAGTTTAATCCTCTGCCTGTGGCGCTGGCATCCCATATGGGTGCCAGTTCTAGTCCCAGCTGCTCCACTTCTGATCCAGCTCTCTGCTGTGGCCTAAGAAGGCAGTGGAAGATGGTCCAAGTACTTGGACGCCTGCACCCACATGGGAAAACCGGAAGAAGCTCCTGGCTCCTGGGTCCTGGCTTCAGATCGGTTCATTTCTGACCTTTCTTTTTCTCTCTCTCTCTCTCCCTCTCACTGTAACTCTACCTTTTAAATACATAAGTACACTCTTAAAAAAACTATATGCTTATGGTTATGTGTGTATACATGTGTGTATAAATAAAAGAAAAACCTGAGAAGGATATGCAGGAGGTTTAACATGATGTTATATGGTTGATGGCAATATGGTATTTACTCATTTTATTTCCTAATTTTCAACACTGAAAATCACTGATTCCATAAACTTAAAATACATATTGAACACAACAGGGGAAAAAGATATGAAGGAAAGGAGAATGGTGAAAAATAATATTGTATGGGAAGGGGTAAAAATGGGAAGAGAAGAGGAAGTGAAAAAAATTGAAAGGAAATTCTTGAAAGGGATTCCAGGGACTGCCAGGCAGGAGGGTGGAGGCTCAAGGACAAAAGGCAGACTATGTCTGTGGATTTCTAACACAGAGCACCAATACAGATGTGCTCTACAGAGTAGTCTTGCCTGGTTCAGATTACCACAAACTGCCACAGGAGGAAAATGTCCCACTCTGATCACTTATCTTTAGCTTTCCACACAATAAAATATAGATTACAAAAAGACAGAACTAGATTCAATTTGGAAAACGAATTCCAAAACACAGATTAATTACAGTTGTCTACAAATTAAAGTGCCTGTTTATGCACATGCTAGTGACACAATGAGTGGTAGTATGTAAAAAAATCTGAAATGATTAAAATTAACTTATACTTTATTTAATGATACCCATATTCCCAAAAGTTTTAAATATTAATTCAGACTCCACAGTGTTGAACTAATTAAAATTTTAACCTGACACAAGGCAATGTTTATATTCATATTATCAATGATGATGCGACTTCTGGACAAGTTCATCTTGTATACAAAGTTTCATGATGAAGAATGGGTATTTGGCTCAAGGGTTAAGATGCCAGTTAAGAACTGCTTCCCTTACAGTTCTCAAGTCGGAGTCCTGGTTCTGCTACCAATCTAGCTTCTTGCAAATGTGCACCACGGGAGGCATCAGTGATGGTTCCAATAGTTGGGTCTCTTCCACACACGTAGGATATCTGGGTTGAGTTCCAGTCTTCTGACATTGATCTGGCCCTGCTATTGGGGGCATTTGGGGAGTAAACCAAATGATATCTCTCTCTCTCTCTCTCTCTCTGCCTTTAGAATAAAGTGAAAATAAATAAAATTTAAAATTTCTTAAAACTCTTTATTAAAAAATTTCTAATATTCCATACAAAGAAGCTAAAATCAGTTAAATCTTAATAGACATCAAATACAAATATTGAAGACCTTTCTTTCCTGTTTCTTACTAAATAACTTCACAAAATAAGCCTATTCCTATGCTAATCCTCCCTGCAGTTACTCAGGTTTAGGGAACCTTGAATATATTTATAGTTAAATATCTATTAAATGCATGAAAATTTAGTATTGTTCTGCATTTCCTGAAGAGTTACATTCAGGATGGTGATAGCACCACATAAATTGAGTCACATACAGTGCCTACTTGTGCACACACCTTTGAGACACCCCTTTGTCAATCTGTTAAAAAGACTGTATGGTATTATTGACAAAATTGTTTGGTGGATTTCCCTCCACCAATTGATTGACTCTAAACATCTCTTTACTCATTTTGAGTTTTGTAACAGTTAATATTCAGTGATTCCCAGGAACTAACAAACATCCATTAAACCATTGTAATAAAAAGTATTAATATTGTTAAACAATGATTGTTATGTATCTGTTATAGACAGTCTGGCTGAAGTCAAACCTGCTACCACCAGCACCCAGCCCTCTGATAGTAGGAGAAATCAGATTGCATGTTCTCTTCAGGATTTTTTCTCTTATGTCTTTAAATTGTGTCTATGTAGTATGATATAAAACAAATATTCAGTTTTTTTCAACACTACTATTTTTGATTTGTTATATGGATAAATACGGAGTCAACAAATAATGTTAGCTTCAAAAACTCTGGTCCTCTTTCAACTTAATTACTATTTGTCAAAATATATCAACATATTAAGATTTAATTCAGAATTCCTTTCTTGTATATAAAGTTTTTCCAGATATGCAACTAAATATGGTGCTAATGAAATGCTGGCAGTAATGTCAAAAAGTAGCAAAAACTTCCAGGCACTCTGAGATTTTGTTTTCCAGGAAGCATGAAATATAAATGGTTGGAATGTATCTTGGGATGAGGAATATCAGCGGCATGCTTATACAAACACAGAAGATAACTTTTCCAGTTTGCTAATACGCTAGGTCCACAAGAACACATGGACACAGTTGGCATTATATCTTATTATCTTTTTCCCTGTGTGCTGAATTGAACACACTGTGCTCTGCCCCAAATTATCAACTCTTTCCCATTCATGGTTAGTCTGAATACTTTCACCTAGCCACAAAACCAAAGTTGCCAAAAATGCATACAGGCACACCCTCATACTCTTGAAATGAATTTACTTACAAATTTCAGGAGATCCCTTGTTTAATATCTTAACATTTTCTGCTGTCAGCCTTCTTTTTACCTTTAAAACAGTCTATTCATGTATTTGGGAAATTAAAAGTGTGAATGTGACTAAAATCCAAATCATAGTTGGCAAGCCAGCTCACTAATTCTTTTTTATATTACCTGCTTTCCACTTGTTTGAATTAGAGTTTTGAATAAAGGCAAATGTCTCATGAAAGAAAGAAGCATTTGAAGAGAAATAACCTTTACGGCAAGGTTTGCACAATCCAATTTTTTTTTTTTTATTTTCTATAGTCATTCTTTATTACCCATTGACTTTAGCTAGTTAGTACTTTCACATATGGCAGGTAAAGTACCCTCCCGTACCGAAGGTAATGAAACCAGCAGTGGTCAGAGCCCTTCACTCTCAGAACTGGGTCACCATCTGTGGCTGTCCTGTAGGGCCAAGTGTCAAGTTGGGCTGCCTATGACAAGCAGAGGCTCCCTCAGTTAACTGAAGATTCATAACTGGGTCTTGTGAGGGCAAAAATCCAAGTCTAATAAAATGTGGTTCCCCCGATCCTACAGGTGAGAGTGTAATAATTTTAACACAATGCAAAACACGTGATGAGCACCCTGACTGGCAGATAGAGTTCAGACTACCATCTCTAAAGCATTACAAAAGGTTTGATAACATCGCATGCCTTATGAGACAGGGTTTTTCACTCCAGTTTTTTTTTTATTATAAACACTTTTATTTAGTAAATACAATTTTCCAAAGTACAGTTGATGGATTACAATGACTTTTCTCCCCTATAACTTCCCTCCCACCCACACCCCTCCCATCTCCCATTCCATTCACATCAAGATTCATTTTCAATTCTCTTTATATACAGAAGATCGATTTAGTATATATTAAGTAAATATTTCATCAGTTTGCACCACACAGAACATAAAGTGTAAAATACTGTTTCAGTACTAGTTATAGCATTACTTCACATTGGACAACACATTAAGGACAGATCCCACAGGAGAAGTAAGTGATTTCTGTTGTTGACTTAACAAATTGACACTCTTGCTTATGGTGTCAGAAATCTCCCTAGGCTCTAGTTATGAGTTGCCAAGGCTATGGAAGCCTCTTGAGTTCCCCGACTTCAATCTTATTTAGACAAGGCTGTAGTCAAAGTGGAAGTTCTCTCCTCCCTCAGAGAAAGATACCTCCTCCTTTGATGGCCTGTTCTTTCTACTGGGATCTCACTTGCGGAGATCTTTCAGTTAGGCCCTTTTTTTTTTTCCAGGGTGTCTTGGCTTTCCATGCCTAAAATACTCTCATGGGCTCTTCAGCCAGATCCAAATGCTTTAAGGGCTGATTCTGAGGCCAGAGTGCTACTTAGGACATCTGCCATTCTATGAGTCTGCTGTGTATCCCACTTCCCATGTTGGAACATTCTCTCCCTTTTTTATTCTAGCAGTTAGTATCCACAGACACTAGTCTTGTTTGTGTGATCCCTTTGATTCTTAGACCTATCAGTGTGATCAACTGTGAACTAAATTGATCACTTGGACTATGTACATCTCCTCCCTCTCTTATTCCCACTCATATTTAACAGGGATCACTTTTCAGTTAAATTTCAACACCTAAGAATAAATGTGTGTTAATTACAGAGTTCAACCAATAGTATTAACTAGAACAAAAAAAAATACTAAAAGGGATAAATTATTAAATTGTACATCAACAGTCAGGACAAGGGCTGATCAAGTCATTATTTCTCATAGTGTCCTTCACTCCAGTTTTGAGCCATAATTTATCAGTTACTTTTTGGAGTTTGTCTGATTCTTAGCAAAACTTCAAATACTGGTTCTAGTTAATAAAGTCTCTATTGTGTTTTCTTAATTTGATGACTTATAGATAATCTACTGAATTCCATTAAATAACTAAGATATGGATAAGCCCAGTGATAAGAAATATTGGGATATTAGATACTGAGTTAGAGGGAAAGATTTTTAGCTAGATCATCTCTCACCCTCCCCCTAAAAAAGAAGATAATATCAAGACAGAAATTCATTAGATGACACCACAGGAAGAAGAGTCAAAGGACTTTAACAAAAATTATAGAGGTTATAGCCCCTTTATGACAGAGTGTTGTGGGTGGCTGTTTCTAAGTTCTTGTCTGTGTCACAAGAAGGAAATCAAGGACAAGACAAAGATGAAGGTCAGCAGGGAAACAAGACTTATTTGCATGAAAAGCAAAAGTACAAACTCAAGAAGGAGTGCAGGCATGCTCAAGAGAAAGCTATACACAATAAGGTTCACAGTGATATTTTTACATGATCTGGAAGCTTGGGGTAGGTGTGGTTCTGAGAGGGATTTAACTGAATACTCATAAGAAATGGGGTTTGGGTGAGACTTGAGGATTAGCGATTTCTTTGCCTTTTTGTGAAAATTTTGAAAGTATTTTATGGCAAGTACATGATGGGATTAGCAGTGTCAGCCTTGTTAATTTTATTTATTTATTTATTTATTTATTTTTTGACAAGGCAGAGTGGATAGTGAGAGAGAGAGACAGAGAGAAAGGTCTTCCTTTTGCCATTGGTTCACCCTCCAATGGCCGCCACGGCTGGTGCACTGAGGCCAGTGCACCGCACTAATCTGAAGGCAGGAGCCAGGTGCTTCTCCTGGTCTCCCATGGGGTGCAGGGCCCAAGCACTTGGGCCATCCTCCACTGCACTCCCGGGCCACAGCAGAGAGCTGGCCTGGAAGAGGGGCAACCGGGAAAGAATATGGCACCCCAACCGGGACCAGAACCCGGTGTGCTGGCGCCGCTAGGTGGAGGATTAGCCTATTGAGCCGCAGCGCTGGCAGCCTTGTTAATTTTATAATAATGGCCTTATAATGAGCTGAAGTTCATCATGGGGCCTAGTCAACAGCCATTTATTGAAATTTTGGGCCAGCACCAGTTCTAAATAGCCATTTCATTGAAGCTATGGCTTTCCACTATAAAGAAAAGGGGGATGGGGTGGGAAGGGATGTGTAGAAGAGGCTGCATGAAGGGGCTGGTGACATAACCTCCTCCTTGTTAACTACCTTCTGCCTACTTCAACGGCACTTACTTGGGCTACCTGTTTCCCTCTGTTTAAAAGTAGCATGCAGTGCAGCTTGGCATTTACTAAGGTGCGCATATTTTAGAGGCTGCATTCACATTTACTGCTGAAGAATGCATTGTGTTCAGACCAGCACTGTGGCTGAGTAGGCTAAGTCCACCTAAGGCACTGGCATCCCATATGGATGCCATTTCATGTCCTGGCTGCTACTCTTCCAACCCAGCTCTCTGTGGCCTGGGAAAGCAGTAGAAGATGGCCCAAGTGTTTGGGCCCCTGCACCCATGTTGGAGATCCAGAAGAAGCTCCTACCTTCAGATTGGCTCTGTTCCGGCCGTTGCAGTCATTTGGGAGTGAACCAGGAGATGGAGGACTTTTCTCTCTGTCTCTGTCTCTCTCTGTCTCTCTCTCTCTGCAACTCTGCCTCTCAAATAAATAAATCAATAAATATCATTAAAATGCATGCTATTTATATAAATATCATAGGTTTTAGATAGGGTTACAAAAGACAAGGAGTTAGTGAATGTTAACCCCCTAGGAAAGCAGAAATTTTGTCTTCATTTTTTAATATGTAACCCTCGAACATCCTGCATTGCAGATTGAGACCCAAAAGAAGCAGATTTTGAGTAAAAAAGGAATATAGAAGATAATATGATAAAATGAGTGATGTCAGTTTGAAAAATAAAAGAAAGAAAACAAGCACAAATCAATTTCATAGCCTGGATCATAAGTCACTCAGACATTAGTCAGTTAGATGTTGACAAATTAAAGACAACAAGTCTCTTGGACTTTAGAATGTAATAGATAAAAGTATAAGCATCAATACTCAAGTAAACCTGGGGTAGATTCACAGTTGTAGACTTCTTTTCATTCAAAGAAACCATAATGCAAAAGCAATGCAAAGGTTTTGGTGCCCTCAACCTGAAAAAGCACACTTAGTCCTTATAGTTTTAGTTTTGTACCAAATATGAATCATGTATCTATAAATATGTAAACACAGATGAATATATGATGACTTATTTTTATATATACACACCAAAAAATTATAAAACTTTAAAACCCAAGTGTTAAAATTACCATTTGTATTATTCTGACTCTGTTAATACCGACATTATCATTTTAACTTATAAACTGACCAAAAAATACCAAGTAGGAGAACCAAGTATTTTTGACTCTAAAAGAGATTTGTGAAACACTGTAATTATAGAGGAAAGTAATTATGAAATTATTTTCCTACATAAAAAAATGATAGCATGAATTCTATACTTATTAACAATAGTATGTTTTATATATTTATAAGATCATATACAGACTTAACTTCAGTAAATTTAAATGGGACTCCCCTAAAACTATAGGATGCATCACAGTGGAGAAGAAAATGTGGGAGGAACCCTTGTGGATGAACTTCATATTCCAAAAAAATCAGACAACAAATTAGCAAAACATATGCAATGTGTGAATTATTAGAAGTAGTGAAGGAAGCAGCCAGCGCCGCGGCTCACTAGGCTAATCCTCCGCCTTGCGGCGCCGGCACACCAGGTTCTAGTCTCGGTTGGAGCGCCAGATTCTGTCCCGGTTGCCCCTCTTCCAGGCCAGCTCTCTGCTGTGGCCAGGGAGTGCAGTGGAGGATGGCCCAAGTGCTTGGGCCCTGCACCCCATGGGAGACCAGGATAAGTACCTGGCTCCTGCCATCGGATTGGCAAGGTGCGCCGGCTGCAGGGCCGTGGTGGCCATTGGAAGGTGAACCAACGGCAAAGGAAGACCTTTCTCTCTGTCTCTCTCTCTCACTGTCCGCTCTGCCTGTCAGAAAAAAAAAAAAGAAAAAAGAAAAAAAAAAAGAAATAGTGAAGGAAGGGGGTACCAGTAGAGACAGAGTTTGGACAAAGGATATCCAAAGAACTCGTATGAGAGCAAATTTAGCATATAATTCTAATTGCTTAACTGTCACATTTTTAAAAAATTTTATTCATTTGCTTGAGAGACAGAGAAACACAGTGCTCCTTTTCCCTGGCTGCTCCCCAAAAGCCTGCAGTGACTGGAGCTAGACTGAGGCTGGGATATTGGGACACAATCCCCAAATCCTACATGAGTGGCAGGGACCCAATTACTTGAACCATAAACTGCTGTTTCTAGGGTCTGCACTGCATTGCCCAGACAGTGGAATTAAGAGGCGGAACTGGGGTTCAAACCCAAGTATTCCAATGTGGGCGGGCATTCTAACCAGTATTTAACCAATAAACCACATACCTTACCAGTTCTCACATTTTGGAATACAAGCAGAAGCACTTCATTCAGTGACATTTCCATCATCTTCCATGGTGATAGTAGTAACTGAGTGAGGTACTGCAAGAAACAAGACAGAGAATGAATTGCTTGTCTCAAAAAATTAATGCTTACTATCATCATCAATAAATTTCTGGATCTGTCAACATTCTGTTGACAAATGTCAGGAGCTTTCCAAAACTAAATGAAGAGGAAATTAGGAGAATGGAATAATACAAAAGAGAAGAGACAGAGAAAATAGTTATTTGAGATCTAAATACAAAAAGAATCAGAGAATTGGTTCTTGTTAATAATCCATTCACTTTGCTTTCTAGCTACTCATCTCCAGATGTTGGAGTAATTCTGCCTTTATATTATATTCTGCCTTATCATCTACCTATCTTTCTCACTTTGGAAGATTTAGAGTTTCAATGAAAACAGTGAGAAGACAATGATGTACAGTATGATGGAGGCAGTTTTATCCTTTGTTCAACTCCTGAGGCAAGTTACCATTAATGAATCTAACACTCAGTAGCTGTCTTCAACCAAGTAATCATGTGCACTGATGTTGAGCCTGGAATTTGGCTGTCTCCATCCAATCTTGATTCTTCACTTACTGCCCAAGTAACCTGGCCAAGCCATTTCACCTCTCTAAGTTTCCAATTACTCATTTATAAAACAGGGTAATAATAGCGCCACCTCAGGGTAGTGAGGATTACTGATGTTTTGTAAATAAAGTGCTTAACAAACCACCTGACCTTAGTAATAGCCCAGTAAATGTCATTAATGGTCATCAGCCATTTTACTCTTATATTCTGAATGGACTGTGTTATCCAATCATGCTAACCAAAGTTGCTAGAGGGCCAACTGCATACTGATGCTAAAACAATTTGGAAAATATTTTTTCAATGAAGTGTACTTTAGAAAATATGGTTTTTAAAATTATGACTATTTCACTGATTATCCTTGATGTTGAATCTGTTATGAAACAATAGTAGGCTCAGTGGAAACAACAATCCCATGCTGATTTCAGCAAATCACTCTTAGCATCCTTGTGAAATTTGTACACAGTGCCTTAAGAAAACAAAATAACACACAGAACAATTAGTCCCTTTTCTGTCATTTTAGGGAGAACCACACTTGCCCAATTTTTCTCATAGTCAATCATCTCTTTTTCATCATTGATTATTGAAATCTCTTTTTAACAATGAAAAATCTTCCTTTCTACATTTGTAGGATATTTTAATGAAAATGCACACATAATGTAACACAAATAAAAAAATCACTACAGTAATTCAGATATTCAATACAAGAGGTAGGAGTCCAGCTCTTCATAATATATTCAGATATATGTAACCTAGTCATCATTAGCTCTAAATGACAGCTATGTGTTCAGTAGACATTTTATGCATAAAGATCAGTGTCTCATAGACTTACTACCTCTGCCTGCCCTCATGCTTCAGTTCTCTATAAACAAAGTATATAGTATCTCAGTTATTCATGAAGATTCAGTTATGGCTCTCCTTTAACATACAAAATATAACAAAATAAAGTTATGAAGCTAGACAGATCTGTAAATATCAGATTCAATTACTTCCTAATTATGAAAGTAAAACTGCTTCTCCACCCTATTCAACAAGAAATGGGTGAGCTGAACTCAAAACCATACTTCCTTGCCATTTGCTACTCTAAATAGAAAAAGTAATGATTTTAGGGAGAAACAGAAATACACAGAATGAGTAAAAGAGAAAAGTTTTATTATGTATGGTCCATACCTAGGCTCACATGCATGTACTTGTTCACACGCAAACACATGTACCATACACACATTCTCATTAATTCCTTTTTTACAGCCTCTGGTTATTGTTGTTTTTCACCTACTTGTGAATTTACAGCAGTAAGAGTAGATGAAATTATCTTGTAAAAAAGAACCACCTCAATGGCTTACAACAATGAATTTTTCACTCACAGATCTATTCCACATGATCTTCTCATAGGAACCAGACTAAGGGAGCACCGCCAATATGCTGACAAAAAAAAAAAAAAAACTTTTAGTGATATATTAATATAATGTGAAAGAAGGAAGAAAGTTTTCATTTCCATAATATGTTCCTGAAATAGAAAGCAAATAGATTTTTGTTTGTTTAAAAAAAATTAGCTTTTCTAGATACCACTTATACCACATGAAAAGCAAATTTCAGTTTTCTATTTTGAAAATGCTTTACTTTACATGGTGAGAGCACAGCCTAGGGTCCATGCTGATGTGAAAAGGCAAATATGGACCCCTTGCCTTGACACTCAAGTTCAAAATGAGTAGTTACTCGAGGCAACTCCTCATGATCATTTACAAGGCTCATCGCTCCTAATTTCTCTAAGTTTTACTACCAAATTCCATTACAAACAGGTGTCCTCACATCTGTTGAGGAAACTGTCTCAGGGGGTTTTGGTGATTGTTTATTTTTATGTTTAGAGAAATAACTAACAGGAAAAAATACCTTGATAATTGTAACTCAATAACTCTTCTTAAGATGTGACCTTCATTATCTGGCTTGTATGCAAATTTTACCTAGGATGATTGTAATTTTGAATTTGGGATTTTTTTCCAAAAACAGATGTGCCTTCTGGTTGTGTTTCTGTGCTGTGTGTATTTTATAATCTATAAAAGCTATACATATTTCTGGAGTACCATGTGATACCCTAAAATATGTATACATCGTTTCATGTTCAAATCAAGGTAAGCATGCCTATCACCTCAAGTGTTGTCATTTGTTTGTGGTCAAAACATTCAAAATCTTTCCTTCTAGCTTTTTTGAAATGGACCATGTATTTACTTGTCCTTTTCACAAATAGTTTGCTAATTTAGGCTGTTGGTCTTGTTTGCCTATTTTGGTTACAATTCTTTAACAACTCTGTCTGAAGTTCTGCTTTCTCAACAAGCAGCGTAAGGTAGCCAAACAGGAGTGTGAGTTACGGTCAAGTCATGGGAAAGAGAGACAGGCATTAAATAAATACAAGTCAAACAGAAAAGCAATCAAAATGAGTAAGTAGATAGCTTGAACTAATACATTGTGAGAAGACTTAAATGATGAGCAGCCCATTTTAATGGAGAAATTGAAAGACAGAAAACACTCATTCTTAAGAGAAAGCTTTCTTACTCTAGATACCAAAGGCACACATTTGGAACTTTGGCCAGAAAAGTGACACCTTCTATATAATCCTTAATTCCCATTGTTTAGGTGTCTCCATGTACAAAGTTAGAGAAGCCAGGCATACCTTGAACAATGATTAGCAGGTTACCAGGAATTCCATCCCTGCTATGAGCAGAGTCAAAGAGACTCATGAATAGAAATTCTGGAAAGCTAGAGGATGACCTTTGGTAGCTGAGGAGTTGACATAGGGAAGCTAGAGAAACAGCTAAAAAGAGGAAGAAGCAATCTGTCTGAAGATGGCAGTGTTAAAACGTGTGACGTGTAGGTCACAGAAGCGCTGCTAAGAAGAATTCCAAAGAAGCTGGTGGAACTGAGCAGCAGTCAATACTGCTGGCTAGCAACAACAGAAAAATCAGTGCCACCGTGGTCCTAGGAGGTGGATGCACTCATGTCTGGGCCCCAGCCAGGACTTAGGGTTTCAGAGAATAGGATCAAACTACCTGCAAGGAGGATGATATCCACTAATGAAAGCATCAGGGACCCAGTCAAAGAGGCCAGTCTCTTCTTGATTTATAAAGACGAGCATCTAACACAAGGAAGCCTTTCCAAGTCTGACTGGGCCAACAGGCAGAGGAGGCTCTGGCTCAGCTGGTGCAGTGCCCAACATGACCTAACTCCATATTGAACAGAAAGATCTGCTGTGCCAAGTCATTCTTGACTTGGGAACTGAACTCTGTTTAAGCCTGAACGTGGGCCCCACAATAGTTCTACCTTGGGAAACTCAGGAATAAAAGTCAGAAAGTGATCTGGATGCTTTAAAAATATGATGTATATTCTGAAAAAGCTCTCATGTAGTAAAACTTACATTGTTGTAAAAAGTAAAGAATTGGCCAATGCTATTTTGGTTCTCCTAGCTTTTCAGAAAGAAAACACAAATGACAGAATGTGTTCTGTGAGAACCCTTGCCTTAGAACATGCAGTGGGTTTACTTCCCTTCCCTTCTGAAAGCATTATATAACAATCTGATAATATATTAACTCTCACATTTGACACAATGATTGCATTACAGAAACAAACAATTATACTTGTTTGATGTTATTCACCTGATGCTTACAATTTAGCATGTGGTTCCTCATTCACATCAGCTGTCTGTGCAGCTCATTGTAAATATTTAAACCAACCCACACTTGAACATCTCAAGAAGCTTTCCTTGGGATTGTGATTATGTATACAGAAGCTCTCCATCAACTGTGAATAAAACAAAGGCCTCTCTCCATGGATGAAAGCAAAATTAACAGTGGGGGAGAAAGAGGAGCCAGGGAAAAGTTGATGATGTTTTTCCATCAAGAAGCTACATTTAATGAAACAAACTATCATAATCAAAGATATGACGTCTCTTTCAGATATAATTGTGTTCTTTAATGGTTTAAAGATTTTAAAGGTAGAGCAAATCACTGTGTCTTATTTTCTATCCTGGCTCCCATGAAATTTTATTGGCTTTCTTTTTAAGACATGTTTATTTATTCACTTATGTTTATTTGAAAGGCAGAATGACAGAGTGAGACAGAGACCAAGAACAAGAGGGAGCTTCCACTCAATGGTTCATTCCGCCAAATACCTGCAACAACCAGGGGCAGGTCAGGCTAAAGCCAAGAGCAGGAATTCCAACCAGGTCTCCCACATGGGTGGCATGAACCAAAGCACTTGAGCCATCATCTACTGCCCCAGAGTGTGCTTTAGCAGAGGATGGATGGGAGGCAGAGGTGAGACAAAAATCAGGCACTCTGATATGCCCCAAATTGTGATTTGACCCATTGCATCAAAAAACCTGCACTGACTTTCAAAAAAATGGATAACTATAGTATACATCTATCATGTTCACAGATTTGAGCCTCACTCAATATTGATAGGTCACAGCATGAGAAAAATTCCCTGGAAACGCATGGGCTTACTGTGTCAAACTATCAGGGGGTTCCAGGATTGAAGGAAATTCAGTATTCTATGTTCTGACCCACTAGATACCACTTTGTGTGAGTCAATATGCCTGTATAAGACTGACACATACTGGGGCCAGTGCTGTGGCAGAGTAGGCTCAGCCTCCGCTTGAGGTGCCAGCATCCCATATGGATGGCGTTTCATATCCCAGCTTCTCCTCTTCCAGTCCAGCTCTCTGCTTATGGCCTGGGAAAGCAGTGGAAGATCCCTAAGTGTTTGGGCCCTTACACCCATGTTGAAGACCCAGAAGAAGCTCTTGGCTCCTTGCTTCAGATCGGCCCAGCTCCAGCTTTTGAGGCCATCTGGGGAGTGAATTAGCAGATGGAAGATCTCTCTCTTTCTCCCTCTCTCTGTCTGTAACTCTACCTCCTAAATATAAATAAAAATCCTAAAAAAAAAAAAAAAAAAAGACTGACACACACTGAAGAGGAGAGAACCCACTGCACGAGAGAGCATCATGTGAAAACAAAGATTGGCACATGTGCCTGAAAACCAGGAAGCACCAAGGATTGCCAACAGCACCTACAGCTAAGAAAATGAATGAACCAGATTCTCCTCCAAAGCCTTCAGAAGACAGCATGGCCTGCCTAACACCTTGGTTTTCGACTACCACCTTCCAGAACTGTAAATGAATAAACTTTTTGTTTTGAACCACCCAGTTTGTGGCACTTCCCAACAGTGGCCCTAGGAAACTAATACAACTTCTAGACCAGGTTATCTGACCAGAAATGACACAAGTCTGGTCAATTTTGGCCACATTCTGTCTATTCAGCAATGTCGAAAGTTTCTCACTGTCTGGGTTACTGATAAATGCTCTTTTCAGAGGCTACTTCTAACTTTTCCCAAAAAAATTCCAGTTACTTTTTCCACATCTGGCTCACTCCAAAGAGTTCCAGAGGTTTATGAAATGTTTGGAAAACCAAAGGTCTCTTTTTTCAAAAGGAAAAAGAACTCTCTCTTCTTAAACCTCTCTCCCAGAATGACCTTAAAAGGCTTGAAATTATATGTTGCTATGGGTAGCTAAAAAGCTCATACTTTAAGACTTGTTTGGGGATTTTCCCTTCTGGAGAGAGTACTGAGGGGAAAGACAAGTGGTATTCCTGCTATACGTTGACTCTTAACTGTCTTTCAGATTCACTTTAGAAATAATTCAGGAGCTGGCTTCTCTACAGCACATTAAAGAAGTAAGAAACATCTCTCTGGCCTAACAGAGTTCTCTTCCCACAAGCGTGTAATCTGAGTCTCATCATTTATCCTCTTGGGGTACACTTCACTATTGCTTAAGGTGTTGCCATGACTCTTTGTAAGCTTCACCAGTAAAATCATATAACTACACACATCGCTTGGTCAAATTCTTCACCCTATGTCTTCTACCCAAAATTGGATGTTTAAACATGTATTTTCCCCAGCATAGGTGCATATATTTTATTCCAGGGCTTGTTTGGCTCATTAGGCTTCTAATACTTTATCCTGCCTTTAATCAAAAGAACCTTCAGCTTTTATACTTTGTGACATGTATTTGTGGCTTTATCCTCCAGTCTCTGTAAGCATAATACAAATCATATTTATATAGCCCTTCAATCTTTACAACCAGAAGGAATGATGTAAGATATGGCTGTAATCTTGCCATTCCTTCCTTTGCCCAAATAGGTAACACAAAGAAGATACCACCTGGAAAAAACAGTGTGTGAATTTCAGACAAGAGAAGTGAGAAATTCACATTAAAGCTGCTCTTCCACATACAGAATTTGGGGTAAATTTCTTGGACAACCAAGGAACTAGGAAGGAAGATGCTTATGTAGTAACATTACTAATGCTAGTATTAAAGTACTTGAGTGAGCATATACACCATTTCTGTGTCACGAACTGTTCTGAAAACTTAATTTGGATATGTGGCTCAGTCTAGAAAAATCTAAGAGACCAAATTTACTATGTATGGCAATGTACTGACAAAATTTAGCCAAAATAAAAATCAGAGATAGTTCCCTAAGTTTCAGAATTCTCTTTTATTTTGTAGAGCTGTATTTAACCAATATTGTAGCCACTAGTCACATGTGGCTATTTAAACTTAAATTTTAATTTTAATTAATTAAAGTAAGTTAACAAGTTAGCTCTTGTTCTTAGTGGCCATACTATGAGTGCTCAATAGCCTCCTATGCTTGGTGGCAACTACTGGCTAGCAAAGATGCTGACCTCATCCAGAAAAGCCAGCAGGTCCAAGAAGGATTTCATGACAGATTCACAGTATTGCAACAACATGTGCAACATTGTTTGCTTTAAAAAAAATTTAAGTTTATAATTCATGGATATATACTAATGTCCATATTACATTTTCTGCCTAACTAGAAAAGTATGCAAATAATTTTGTTTATTGGAGTTTTCAATTTAAACATGGCCTTAGAACTGATCAGGGCCAGTACTGTGGCATAGCTGATAAAGCCACTGTATAAGTTACTGGCATCCCATATAAGCACCAGTTCATGTCCCACCTGATCCACTTCCAATATAGCTCCCTGCTAATAGCCTGGGAAAAGCAGAGGAAGATGGATCAAGTGTTTTAGCCCCTTCCATCCAAGTCGGAGACCTGGATGAACCTCCTGGCTTTTGGTTTCGGCCTGGCCATTGCAGTCGCCTGGGAAGCAGATCAGGAAATGGAAGATCCCTCTCTCACACTCTCTCTCTTTCTCTATTTTTCTAAATTTCAAGTAAATAAATCAATCTTTTTAAAAAAGAGATAGAGAGAGAAACTATCTGTTCAAGAACATTCTACAAACAGATGATATTAGCTTTTTGCCACATAGTAAACCCGAGTCCACTCTCTTTTTGTTGGAATATATAGTTATTTTAGGATTTAAATGTAAGATATTCTGACAATATAGTAAAGTCCCATGAAAACAATAAACTGTCCAGAAAATGCTTATAATTTTAAATCAGTGTGAATTAAATAGATTTTTTAAATATTTAATTTTTTTATTTATAAAAAGGGAATAAATTTCATGTGTTTCATACCCTATCCTCAATTACTACTTTCACCCTCTCTTCTCCTTCTTTTCTTGTTATTCTTTTAATTTTTAGAGTGATACACTTTCAATTTACTTTATAACCACCAGCTTCACTCTCCACTAAATAAAGAATTCAACAAATAGTAAGTGGAAAAACCACTGTTCCTCAAGAGTATAGACAAAGGCAATACCCAGCCTTTACACTCCTGGGAATTTACCCAAAGGAAATGAAATCAGCATATGAAAGAGTCATCTGTACCACCATGTTTAAAGGAGCTCAACTCACAATAGCTAAGATATGGAATCAACCTAAGTGTCCATCAACTGATGACTAGATAAAGAAATTGTGGTATATTCCTGGCTCTTAGTTTCAGATTGGCCCAGCCCCAGCCATTGCGGCTATTTGGGGAGTAAACCAATGGATGGAGGATTTCTCTCTCTCTCTCTGTCTTCTCCTTCCATGTCACTGTAACTCTCCCTTTCAAGTAAATAAATAAATCTTTAAAAAGAGAGAGAGAAAGAAAAAATTTGGTGAGAAACATTATTTAAAAAAAGAAATTGTGATATACACACACATGATGGAATACTACTCAGCGGTTAAAAAGAATAAAATCCTGTCTTTCACAACAAAATGTATGCAATGGAGACCATTATGCTTAGTGAAATAAGCCAGTCCCAAAAAGACAAACATCATATGTTTTCCCTGATTTGTGACAACTAATATACAGAGGTTTTTTTTTTTTTAATGTATACACATGTGGCAGTGAAAAGTTATGAAAAAATTGTATGGCTGCTATAAAATAAAACACTGTTTTTAGTTCCCTTCTTGGTGCCATGCTGTTTATCCTCTAGATTTGAATTTAATGTATGCCTTGCTTTATACTACACCATATTTTGAATCTGTAAGAGTGTCATACTAACAATATTCTGATAGCAAAGACATTCATAAGTCAGTTTCAAGCCTGAAAAGCAGTATCCGTTCTATTTCTACTTTGTTGATTGCATTAGCCAGAACCTGTTTTGAATGAGTCATTGCACTATGTAGGTCGACTTACAAACTTGGATAGATTGTCAAAAGTAAGAAAGCAACAGCATTGACTTGAGGTTGCCCTTATTTAAACCCTGAAATTCTCAATAAGTAAAACTCATCCAGACAGCCCTCTTCCCAGTGTATGTTCCCATTGAAAAGTGCAAATGACTCAGAAACTGATAACTTTTTTGATTAAAAAGAAAAGACATTCTCCAGTCACTGAGTCAGTAGCTTCTTCTTACACAAAATAACCAAAATAACATAGTTTTCATTTGAGTCACTTAGAAGCTGCTGAGCATCAAAATATACTAAAAATACACAGAAGCTTCTTAGCTATTCATGTCTCTATTGAAAGAGACACACTCTGTAAAAACAACCTAATCCTCAGTATTTAATGAGTGCACACAGAGAACTGAATCACTCTTTAATATTTAAAATGGTAAGGACTACAAGCATTAGGCATAACTAAAAGACCACTGTGGGACAAAGAACATAAAGAGAGAGTTCATGAGTGAAAGTCACTGTGCTTTAATTCAGCAAGTATTTGATGAAAAACAGTGTATATGGAACATGTGCTCCATGAGAAGATAGGAGACTGGAAGTGAAAGAATATAAGATACATCTTAAGAAGTTAAAAGATGCTAATTCTTATTTAATGCATCCAAGTCAACTTGATTTTTAATATAAACTTTACTCCCTATTAAACAAAGAAAAATCAAAAATATATTTAGTAAATGAATGTTATTGATCTGAATTAGTTTAGTTTTTCTCTGTAATTTTCCATTAAAAAGTTGAAGAGAGGTAGTGATTGGGACTCGGAAAATTTTTGAAACTTTAAGCTACTGTCAGGCTTTCTCTCCCAAATAGCTCCACTCTCTTTTTAGAAAAAGCCTAAAGGTAGATGACTTTTCTCCCTAAAAGCTTTCTCTGGCAAAAGGGCAAAAGTCTTCAAGTAGTAAAGATTGCACAGCATAGCACACCATCTCAGAGTTTGCAACCTCACAGAGCAGCTGCTAAGGAGAAATATGTTATTGGATTACAGAGTATTTTTGTTTTTTAAGATAGACTTGAATTAAATACTGATATTTAAAATGCAAGAGATATTTTCACACAAATAACTGAATTTCTGGTTAGTCTTGAAACCCTAATAGATCAGGTATATCCACAACTTCTTAAAACAGCCATTGCCAGAAGCTGATAAGCAGGGGCTCCCCTGCAACTGATATGAATACTGCCCACAGTCACCCGCCAGTTGTTTCCTCCACACACAGCATTTCTGAGCTGTTGGAGTTTGAATCTCTCAGGTCTTTGTCTGGTTCCCTAATGTCTTCTGGAAGAGTCTCAAGAAATTCTATGAGGCCGGCGCCACAGCTCACTAGGCTAATCCTCCCCCTGCGGCGCCGGCATCACAGGTTCTAGTCCCGGTTGGGGCACCGGATTCTGTCCCGATTGCTCCTCTTCCAGTGCAGCTCTCTGCTGTGGCCCAGGAGTGCAGTGGAGGATGGCCCAAGTTCTTGGGCCCTGCACCCGCATGGGAGACCAGAAGGAAACACCTGGCTCCTGGCTTTGGATCAGCGCAGCACCAGCCGTAGCGGCCATTTGTGGGGTGAACCAATATAAAAAAAGGAAGACCTTTCTCTCTCTTTCTCTGTCTCTCTCTCTCTCACTGTCTAACCCTGCCTTTCAAAAAAAAAAAAAAAAAAGAAAGAAAGAAAGAAAAGAAAAAGAAAAAGAAAAGAAATTCTATGATCTCACCTTCCCAGTAACACCTGCATTGGCTATTCACAAGATAAAGATTGAAGGAACAAAGCCTTGAAAAATACATGGACAGGAGTTCAGAGATGGGCCTAATGCTTGTAAAGGACTTATGGAAACAGTTTCACTCCTGAGTGAATCACAGAAACAAGGCAACATTCAATTTTTAATTTAACCTTTTCATAATTCTGTTGTGCTCTTATCCTAGCTTTCTCAGTTTGTACAGATACTTTTGGACCTAGAAATTTCCTTACTGTTTTATCTTTCTTCTCATTCTACTTCCAACATAGAACATTATCTCTAGTATACATTTAATCTCAACTGGGAGTTAGATACCTCTCATCATAACCAGTGGTACCTGTATTTTACCAAAGTATACTCTGGATCAGTGTACCTTTTTCCAGTAACCTGTAAGACTTCAACTGTACCTAATAACAGGAAACATTTTCTTTGATTTTATCTCTGATAGTTCCAGTGAGGCTCTGCTTTCCTTACAGAACCTATGATGGGATTATCATCTGGTTGGTATTATCCTTACTCTTTCTATCAAAAGGAATTTTTTGTTGGTTTTATACATTGCTCTCGAGTTATTTTCTAAGCATAGTTTTTATATCTGATATTAATGATCCTTTATAGGCAGAGATGATTTTTATATATCTTCAATGCATTCTTGGGCACTCAAAATACTATTAGGTACATCACAAGCCTCAAATAAATACTTCTTGGTCACAGACTCAAATGTTATCATTCCATTTCATTTGGAATTTAATGTGGATGCTTCCATTTGAGATAATATTTCACTTGTTTATTTAAAATATAACCAATAAATAAAAGGTTAGGAAATTACATCAGGAATTTCACAGATGTGTTTCTTTTGTTTAGGGTTTTAGTCTGGAACACAGTTTTGGCACCATTCACACTGGAAATGATGCTTTAGACACTGAAGCATCAAACATGTATTAGGAAGCCCTTCCACCTTAATGAAAATGACACCATAGCTACTCTGAAAAAAAAACTATCACAGAAGGTAGTTTGGCATGAGTTGCATCTATATACTGCCCAAATGTTGCCCCAAAAGCTAATTAGTTGCATATGTTATTTTAAAATGTTTATAGTCTTAAAAATGTAGTTCCAGCAATTTCTTTCCCCAGTCCTGCCAGACACAAAATTTTTACAAATAGAAAAGCACATAAGGGGAAACACACAAGAGTCATAGGCTGAGAGGGGTAAGGGCATGAGGTAGTTGGGAATGAAGTTGGTGAGGTGCAGAATTAACTCTGTAACCCACCATATTTGTCAGAAAATTCTTTTTGTCAGCCCTGAAGACCAGCCTGTGTGCTTCCATGCTGGTTCTGTACTGCCTGACTCCAGAGGGGCTATGCACATAGATACTTACGGGGGCTCCAAGTTGAATAATGCAAAGGCAGACATAAAGAGACCAAACCAGTCCAGACCAGCAGGCCCTGTGTCTGCATCAGCAGAGTAAGAAGTCCTTATAACATAGCTTATAAAATATCATCATACTTTTACATAATTGGCTGCCTTATAATTTTCCTCCATTCTAAACAAACAGCAAGACTACTAGTGTTTCCTTGAGTTTGAACAAAAACACTCTTCTAATCTTGTTAAGGAATTTGTCCTAATTAAAGACTGCTCTACATATCTCAAAAAGAGGGTTGGGGAACAAATGGTCTTGAGAGTGAGAAGAGAGAAGGATTCTCAGAGATTGTGAAGGAAATAGGTTCTGTGGGATCCCAAGAATACTGGTGAGTCATTCCACATAAAGTGCCAGAATTCTAGGGAGATAATTTGAAGTGCATGACTATGTGATTTAAGATGAACCCTAGCCACCAAGGCTCTCTGCTTAGGCCAAGATTTCCATACTCCTATTGGCCCAGGAGCAGAAGGGCCATTGACTACAATGGCCTAGGCCAGCCTCATTTTGAAGATTTCACCAATGATTCAGAACTGGCATTAGCAGTGCCTTCATGACCGTTTCAAGCCTTCTGCTTTCTTACTGTCTTGGGAATAAAGAAGTTTCAAAGAATATCTGAAATTGACTATGTTGCATGCTTACAAAGTGGAGATCCCTGGGCAAGTCTTAGTTAAGACCTTTATGTCAGTTCCATTTCTTGATTACCTTTTGTAGTTGTGAATTTATATCCTTATACACTGAGAAGTAGCATCTCTAACCCTGGTGTCAAGAGGTAAGTGTTGCAAAAACAGTCATGAGTCACTGTCACTGATATACTCCACAGCCATGAAATGTATTCTTGTTTTCTAATTGCTAAATGCAAAACCTGTGAACACTCAATAATTATCACTTGTTCCTGTCCTAACAGCAAACAGAAATATCATTTTATTACTTTACCTCAATCATATTAATTTTTATTCAAGATAATAATATCACCATACCAAGAAAAAAGTTCTATTATCTGATGTGCTCATTGCAAGTTAAGTGGAAGTAATCTCATCAATCTTTTGCGAAAATAAATGCCATCTGGATCTACAGCCATTGAAAACACTTGTTTGATAAATAAAATTCTTAAAAGAAATAACACAAAGACCACATTAAGTATCTTAGCTTAAATAAACAAATGATATACAGATTTTAATCAGCATTATTTTCGTTACCAACAAACTAGACAGGTTTTCTTCTATTCTTTCTGGTTTTATTGGTATAATATATTCAAAATGAGAGAATTTACTAGTAAAACAAATCTGAAATCAGACTATAGATATTAATTTTATTATATTTTATTTGCCTTTGATACTGTATTTCCTTGGTGATATTCTATCACTAGGTTGAAAGGTTTGCATTTATTCATTAGTAGCACTCTATTGTCTTGTTTTAAATACAAAATGTTATGAACTAGAAAACGGTTGGATGTGCTATAGTGCTATACTGTTTCCTCTGTTCCCCACTCTAAATGAAGGGATGGTGGGGTAAGATAGCAAATGACCAGTCAGTGGCAGAGAAGCCTCCCTTCTTTTGCACAGTACACTCAGCATGAACTGAAAATGTAACATATTAAAAGCAGAGTGTACCACTAAGAAAACAGTCTTAGCATGCAGGATACCAAAAAAGAAAATAAACATACTTAATGTATTTACTCTTTTTTGTGGTCCAAATTACAATGAATGCCATAAAATATAGATTTTGTTTTCAACCAACTGATATATCAACTTATTGATATAGGCCTTGGAATCTCTCAGCCACATACAAGGTAAGAGCCTTTTACTTATTTTAACATAAATATGATAATATAAATATCTTTCCAAACAGATTTTAAGAAAAAGAGAGGAGATGGCAAGTTAGAGGAGAAGGAATAAGGAGGGAAGGGCAGGATGAGAGAGAAAGCCAGAGGCTAATCAAGAAAAGAGAGAGGAAAGAAAGAAGAAATACAATGCCTCCTTTGAATAATTTTAAGTATACATTAGGTAAATTTTTCCTGTGGGAATTGTTTAACCTGCTGAAGGGCATTTGGCACAATAGTTAAGACGTCACTTGGGACTCTTCCATCTCATTTGGGTTATTTGAGTTCAAGTGCCACCTCTGCTTCCAGTCCAGCTTCCTGCTAATGTACACCCTGGGAGGCAGCAGATGATGATTCAAGTACTTGTGTTTCTGCCACCCACGTGGAAGACCTAAATTGTGTCCCAGGCTCCTGACTTTCACCTGCTCTTTCCCCAGCTGTTGTAGCCATTTTAATGAACTACTGGATGGAAGACAGCTCGCTCGCTCTCTCTCTCTCTCTCCCTCTCTCTCTTTCTCTCTTGTCGCTCCCCCTCTTCGTGGAGGAGCAACACTGAACCCTGCGCTGTTCTTTCGTCTGCTCGGCCCTCCCCGGGTTTGCTGCTGGTTCTTCCCGGGTTGGCTACTATCCCTTCCACCTCCGTGGAAGGGCAGTTCCCCCGGCCACATTCCCCACTTCCGCAGGGGAGCGGCACACCGCCAGCCGGCTCTCTCGGGGGCTGCACAGGTGTTCCTTCAGATGTTCCCCTTAGATGTTCCTGGTGCATGCCGTCTCTCTCCTCCTTTATAGTCCTCCTCCGCCAATCCTAACTCGGCTGCCCACACGCCGAGTACACTGCTCTCCTCCAATCAGGAGCAGGTCCTGCAGCTTGTCAAGTTGGTGAGAGGCAGCTGGGTAGAAGCTGTTGCCTCCTCTCCCAGCGCCATATTGTGGGAGAGCAGATGCATAGAATAAGTCTTAATTCCAGTAACTCAGTCCAGTCCGGGTTGCTCCCCACAGATCCCCCTTTCTTTTTATTTTTTGGCGTTGATACGCACCTGTCTTCGGTGTCCCGTGGCACACACTCTGCTCTGCTTGCTAGAGTCGCCCACAGGTCCTTACAAGTCCTATCAATCAGGCAAACCGAATCCGGGTCCTCTCTTTGCCATGTTGTGAGGAGGTTTTTAGGCGCTGATGCGTGCCTGTGTTTGGTGCCCTGCAGCGCATGCTCTGCTCTGCCTGCAGGTGCTTACAAGCCCTATCAGGCAAACCGAATCCAAGCCTTCTCATTGCCGTCTTGTGGGGAGACTTATTAGTGTTGGTTCGTGCCTATCTTCGGTGACCTGCGGCGCATAAGCTGCTAGCCGCCCGCAGGTGCTCACCGCCTTCCTAATCAGGCAGACCGAATCCAAGCTCTCTCATTGCTGTGTTGTGGGGAGGCCTTTCTCTATTTCTCTATCTCCGGGCATTCCTATTTCTCCCATTTTACTTCTATCTTCCAGCATTCCTATTTCTCTCATTTTACTTCTAAACTTCTGTTTCTCTTATCCCTGCGGCTTCCCGGCGCCCGCCCCGAGGCTGCTTCTCAGCACCTCGCCCCGCGGCAGCTTCACGGCTCTTCACGGCTTGGCTTCGCGCGCACACTCCGCAGTCTCCACGCCCTTCGCGTCCGCACCACAGCCTCCGCCAGCCCCGCGTTCCCTATCCATTCACGCCCCGTGCTCTCTCTGCACACGGCGGCTTCCACGAGTCACACAGCCCCAGCTCACGTTTCTGCCACCACCGGCATTCAGTCCAAGTTGCCCGGACTAACCTGGCGAATTCCAACCTGGGGGCCCACGTCTCTGCCTCTGGTTCCAGATCTTCGCCTCTTGCTCCCCGGGCTGACTTGAAGAATTCCAAGATGGCTTCTGTTTCCGCCTTGGCCTGCACTCGCGGCTTCATCCTCCCTAACATTTTTCTCTACCCGGTACGTTTCCCCAAGCTTTCCTCCAACAATACTCCTCCCTCATTTCTCCTGGCCTCTCCCCACAGTCCATATCCAAGTCTGTTTGTTCTAGCTTTCACTTTCGCTTTCGACCTTAGAGATTTCTCCCAGCTTCCCCCCGTAGTCCGTATCTGAGTCTATGCCTAGGCTTTCAATAGCTTCTTCCGGCACCTTTTTCGTCCGGCTTTTCCCTAGGCTGTTTACTAGTCTCTCTCTCCGATATTTTCCCATTTCTTCCCTCCTAAGTTTCCTATCCGTCCTAGGTTTCCTATCCGAGTCACGGCACCATTATGTCGCTCCTCCTCTTCGTGGAGGAACGACACTAAGCCCTGCCTAGGCTTCATATCCGAGTCACGGCACCATTATGTCGCTCCCCCTCTTCGTGGAGGAACGACACTAAACCCTGCCTAGGCTTCATATCCGAGTCACAGCACCATTATGTCGCTCCCCCTCTTCGTGGAGGAGCAACACTGAACCCTGCGCTGTTCTTTCGTCTGCTCGGCCCTCCCCGGGTTTGCTGCTGGTTCTTCCCGGGTTGGCTACTATCCCTTCCACCTCCGTGGAAGGGCAGTTCCCCCGGCCACATTCCCCACTTCCGCAGGGGAGCGGCACACCGCCAGCCGGCTCTCTCGGGGGCTGCACAGGTGTTCCTTCAGATGTTCCCCTTAGATGTTCCTGGTGCATGCCGTCTCTCTCCTCCTTTATAGTCCTCCTCCGCCAATCCTAACTCGGCTGCCCACACGCCGAGTACACTGCTCTCCTCCAATCAGGAGCAGGTCCTGCAGCTTGTCAAGTTGGTGAGAGGCAGCTGGGTAGAAGCTGTTGCCTCCTCTCCCAGCGCCATATTGTGGGAGAGCAGATGCATAGAATAAGTCTTAATTCCAGTAACTCAGTCCAGTCCGGGTTGCTCCCCACACTCTCTCCCTTCCCTCTTTCCCTCTCCATTTCAAATAAAGTAAAAATAAACAAATTTTTACAAATGTCTTTAATCTGCATTCAAGTTTCTTAACATAATGAACTCCTTAACAGGATGAAATGAAAACTCTCCTCTTTCACATGATACCTAGCAGTGACTTTTCACTAATTTCCCCACAACCAGCCTCTTGGTTCTCATATTGATCCCTGTGGTCGTCAGTTAGCCTCTCAAAACAGACTAGATAAAATTACCCCATACTCTAGTATCCTTCATACAAATCCTGTTACCTGAAAGATAAGGCCCACATTTCACCAAGCAGGTTCACTTCCTTCATCTGCATTGTGACTTGCCCACTGCGTTTTTTTCAGTCTTCAGGCCCAGAAGTCCAACCCCACTGGACTGTTCACTCAATGATTGGACCTTTCAAATCTAAAACCACGCTTGCGTTTCATTCTCTTTCCATGAAGTATCTTTCCACCATCTTCCAAAATTTCTATCTGTCCCATTATTTTGCGAATTTCTCCCTATAATATGAACCTCATGAGGCCTATAACCCTTTTGTATTTCTGTCTTATCCCCTCATACCCAGCAGCTGGCACAACATGTCCCATAGTCATCAATCTGGAGGGCAGAGACCATATCTCACTGACCTTTGTGTCCAGTGCCAAGACCCACTTGCAGTGAGTATCCCACAGACACTGGTTGAATTGAATGAACCCCAGATTTTGAAATTTTAATATTTTTCAAGACCTACCCCAGATGTAGCATCTCTCTGAAACTTTACCAAATACCAGTGGTTCTATCTACTAGCTCCTTGTTCTTTCCTGACACACTTCTGACAAGAACACTGTAGTGCTTGGTTCCTCCTCCTCCATTGTAGTATACCTTTTTTTTCTTTACAATATCGTTATCCTATAATTTGAACTGATTTTTGAATCACAAGAAGAGTTTACTTCATAGAATTCATCACAAATGTAGGAGCTGGTACTCCACCACTTCAGTAATTTCAGCCATCACAATTTCCCATGTGGGCATTTCGTATGCCATTTATAGTCCTTTAACCAACCCAGACTTACAACCTGAAATGGCAACCCAGTGTAAATGAAATTCTTTCCCATAATTGGTATATTAAGCCCATATTAATGTATCTAGAGGCAATGTGAGGAATTTGTTAGCTCTTTCTTTTTAACTAGGTATTGACTTTATGACAAGAACTTGCCTTTAATTCCTGTTAAATCATATTTTATTGCTTGGGATGGATTTCAGTTGTAATTCCACATACGGTTTTCATCATTATTCTTTTTGAGTGAACAGTTTGTTGAATGACTTGTTTATTGAATGAATAAATTAATTATATATTAATACCAGAAAAATCTTGACCAAAAGGATATCCAAAAAAGACTTTTCAATGCTAAGTCAGGACAGATAGTAATAACAAATTGCCTGTCTTCCAACGGTTCTCATGGTGTGGTTCCTGGACTGGCTGTCCCTGCAAACTAATCAGAAATGCAGACTATAAGATCTCATGCGAGAACTTACCGATACGGAAACTATGGCAGTGGGGGCCAGAAAGCTGGTTTTAACAAGCTCTCTGTTGATTGTGATATATTAAATTTTGAGAAACTGTCATGGTTTATGAAGCTGATAATTTGCTCTGTTCGTTTGACTTACCATCATCACTGTGTTTGAAGGTTTTTTTCTTGTAACAAGGAACAGCAGATTTCATTTCCAATTTATTCCGAATATGAGCAGGGTAGTCTTCATCAGGTTAAACTGTTAGATCCACTCTGTTCTTATTTGTAAAATAAGCAAAATAACAATCTGTCAGCACTCCAGGGAGAAATGCAATATATGCATAAAGCAACCAACTATACTTAAGGTATAATTTATATTTATCTCCATCCCCTTTGCTCCTTCTTCCTTTTGATTTTTATGTTTATTAAAATACTTATTTATTGATACTCCTTTGTTATGATTCAGTCTGCTTTAGATACAGAAGAATTTCTAAATTTTTTATCATTCCTACTGAGTTACGTTTCCATTTGACCATGAATCTTCTACCATCCCTGCCCAACAATTTCATAAAGAGTACTTATAGTGGATATCATGGACAGATCTTCCATATGGAACTCACCTTCAAAGACCTGAGTTCATCAACATCACTTTTCATGAGTTCAACATAATTGCAATCAACAAGTATTACTAAGCCCACCCAATAGATTGGGCAATGGTATTGGGGACAAGGGATACTGTGGTGAGTTAAACAGTCCATTTTCTCAAGAACCTCCTAGCTGAATGGGTTTATTTTATTTATCCAGCTGAATTCTCCTTCTACACCAGAATTTATTTTTCCGAAGAAGAAAGCTACCACTCAGTGACTGAAGTAGGGGAACACGATAACATTAAAAGGGTTATTATGTTCAAGAAGGAAAAGACACCCAGCAAGTCTCAGAGTATAACACTCTAATTTTTTAAACCAGCCCTTCAATAACTTATAACCACTAGAAGAATTTCCAGTTACCAAATTTGCCAGGAAGTTCTGGGAATATAAACTTGCTTCTAATCATTACTGAAAATGGAAATATTCTATTTTGAAAGGGATTGATTAATTTCAGTGTTACAACCATGATTTTATTCAAATACATTATGTTGATCAGGTATTCAAAAGTTTATGGAGAAAAATCTAGTGGTTTCTTTGTGAGCATGATTTGCTGAAATTGTACATCTCATCAACTTCTTTAGCAAAAGTATAGAACAGAGATTTGCCTTGCCCACAAATAAAATATAATATATAGCCCACACAAAGATCTCAAAAAGGGATTGTTTATGAAAGGAATAGTGGTAGTTTTTCAGCCAAAAATAATCTAAAACGGACTTGCTACTTCCAAGTATATGCTCATTTAATATTTTGGTAGATATCGTACCATTAAGAAAGGTGATACCAATTTACATTTTTTCACTATCAGGGTAAAAGTATATATTTTCCCAAACTCACACCAATCCTAGATTTTGCAGTCTTTCTATTCTTTATCACAAGCACTCAACTAAACATTATAATTTGATGTCCTTATTTGCATGACATAGATAGATTGAACATAATCTTATGTCTGTATTAGCATAATGTATTTCTTCCTATGTGTTGGCTGTGCTCTTTATACAAGTTCTTAATTATGTGTTCACCTTTTTGTCTCCCAATTTCATCATAGATTTTGCAAATATTTTTGTGAATTTAGTGTATTTTTTTTAATTTTGGTTATGTGGCCAATGCTTACTAATAGAGAATTTAGTTCACTAGAAGATCATACATAAACACAGTGAAATATTGCACAACCATTAAACAACTTGGGGTAGCTCTCAATGTCTGGATATGGGTAAATGAGTATCACACACTACTGCATTTATTTGACAACAGGATAAAGGCTAGCTTGAGTTTGGTATCCCATTTATATGTGAAATGTGTTACTGGATGGGTACATGATCTTTTTGCTTTGTTTATTAATAAAGGAATTCAAATCTTGTAAGTTTGAAAAGTATTTCATACTCTCTTTTAGGGATTCTTAGGGCAATAGCAATTATTAAATTTTCTAAAAAGACCTACAATAGAGAAACATGCCTTTACATTGTTGAACAGAGGATTTTTCAAACTTAATTGATCAATAAATTCTTCAAATTAAAAAAAATGTATAATTTGGACCAGGATTCTGTAGAGCAGAATTTGAGACTGCTAACATGGAAAACCACCTGGAAGGACATTCACCAAAATTATAGAAGTGGTCATTTCCAGATACTGGAACCTTAGGTGACTTCTACTTTGTTTTAATATTTTTCTCTAATATCTAGATGTTTTATTAAAAGCAGGCACAAGAGTACTTCAAAAAGTTTGTAGAAATGGAATTTAGATACATTCATTTTGGTGAAAAAATTTGAAATCTATGCACATGATAGGCCTTCAGCAAGTTAATAAAAATGCTTATTATGAAAAACCTATGCATGAATTTCAAATTTTTGGCACCAAAAAAGTCTTTGAACTCTATTTTTCCACAAACTTTAAAAAGTACCCACATATTACTTTACAGTTAGAATAAATAATATAATCTTTTTCAGTTTGAAAATAAGGAGAAAAATCAGTAAAGCAAACCAAGTTCAAGGATTTAAAAATAAATCATCAGTTTAACTGACTTGTCATGAAACTATTAATGATATTTGCTTTTTTAAACATAAAGGCTGTCAAGATCACCTACTATTATTTGTCCTGTCACATGAGATGAGTTAGGCTGATTCTGTTCTATGCACTTCCTAGAAACTAGAGAGTATGTATTTTTGTGCTAATACACCCCCACTGCACTAGGCAAAAGGATAAAAAGAGATATGGGGATTAAAAAATAATGGATTGACAGAAAGCTGGGTATATTAGCGTTATAATAGACCAAGATCTCCACATATCTCTTGAAGTTCAGCAACTATCCACTTCCTCCAGAAATGTATCTGAGTAACTTCTTCATAGCAGTGTTGTGTTTCAAGACAGGAAGAAAGTAGGGGTATTATTCAAGTCTCATTGACTTTCTCCTTAAAATGAATATATTTACTACTTTCTTTACATAGGCTTCTAACTCTGTACTTGTTAAAAAAGAAAAAAAAGACCTTTAGAAACTAAAACAAGCTTCAACTCGGAAAAAATGCAGCTGAGCCTGAATAACGTGAGATCTCAGCGAGAACATTTCTCATCAGCATTTATGCACAAAACCAAAGGCACGAGTTTTGCAAGAGATTTTCTCTCATATGGTGGCACTTATGGGCACTGCCTTCTTGGGCAAGCAGGAACTTGGAAGAAGCAATGCTGATTCCAGCAAAAAGGTTTTATTAAACTGTAGACAAACTACAAATGGTATTCATATCAGAGGGGATGCTGCCAAAGGCCTCAGGGGCAAGAAAAACTCAGTGCAGGGTGGCACCACAGGCCTGTGACTCAAGCTTAGTCAAAAGTGTTATGTTGGAGTCTTCCAAGGTTACTTTAAAAAAAAAAAAAAAAAAAAAAAAAAAAAAAACAAGGCTCTACAAGCTCCACACATCTGAGGGAGTTGGGGAACAACTGGTTCTGGGCAAAGAAATTATTAGAGCTAAAACTGAAAACAAAAATAAAGTTCCCCATCAGAAAAGTCCAACAATCAGGAGTCTATGAATCCAAGATGGAACTGTCAGCAGTAATCATGGCTGCCCACTCCACATTGCTGGCACAACTGAAGGAGCTTTCAGTGGATACAATAAGCAGTTTTCATCTAGGTGTCTAAATGTGCCAGCACAGCAGAGAACAGCACAGAGCTGAGAAAATCTTGGTATTCGTTGTTTAATGACTTCTAACTCAGAAGAAGAAATTAAATTGAGGAAGAATTCATGTTCACAATACACTGCTCCTGACAACTTACATGTTTTAAAAACCATATATGTGTGTCTTATTTTTTTTACATGAATGAGAAGACAATTTAGAATAGTAAAGACTGCTCAAAATTTCGATAGGAAACCTCAGATTTCCCTAGAGGTCATTGATTCTGCCCTTGACTCACACTATTCTGATATGTGCAGTGAAAATAGGGGAAATAGCAGTCATCAGAAATCAAAGACCCATGTTATTCAAGTTATTCTTGCCAATTTTTTGTCACCTGATCTGTTCAATGCCATGCTAGACACATAAAGGACATTCAAAAAAGAAGCCTTAAATATGACTAAATTGACTCTCTACATTTTCAGGTATATATGTTCTGCTTTTTCTTGAAGTTCAGTCAATAATCCTAATAGATTTGTACCACACTGTGTTATAGATGGACCTTGCTCAGTTTGAAGTAACTTTACCAAGCATCAAGTAATAATTAGAGCCACACTACTAGTATTAGTAGAACACTGTACTAACAGCTTCATGGTTTTTAATATAGAAATCATATAAGCCTGGTCCTATAATTATTCTAATTTCACAAGGAGGAAACCGATTCATAAACAATTAAGCAATGTGCTTACAGTCACATAACTAGGAAGTGACAGAACAAGGATTTGAACCCAGGGAGTCTGGCTACAGAGGTTGCACACACATGGCGTACCCTGGCACCTTGGCTCCACATATTCTACAAACATTTGTAGTACGATTCTTTGACTTCCTAAAATCACAGAGCAGTATTTGCACTTCTCACCTCCAGGTCAATGCTCTTGGTTTCTAAATTTGGGAACAGCTCAACTGGCTACCTGTAAGTAAATGAATTCCCAGAGATGAACCATGGTATTCCACTGAAAAAAAAAAAAATTCAAAGATTCACAGGATTATATGACAGCCCCCACTGGCAAGTCCTCCTTTTCATCCAGTCTGGTTAACACTCATCCCTTGGTCTTCAGTACACACAGAGAACAGCGCCCTCTTCAGACCAATACTTAAGGAAAACCTAACTGGAATAGTAATAGTCCCAGAATTAGACATTCTTGTTTCTGAGCTTCACTATGGCTCTTCACTAACCAGCCTTTGTGATTAGGGGAAACATTCGATCTCTTGCAGTCTAATTCCACGCCTACAAAATAAATACATCAAGTAAATTTCTTTAAAAAAATATTTAGTTTTGAAAAATGTATATGAGCATGTCTATGAGAGTGTCTATAACAGAATCTAGATACTAAACAAATATTTGTTACACTAAATATACTTTTGGCAAGATATACAGTATTTCAATAATTTTTATGTATTCTTGAATTTTCCCTCTTTCACTCATTTTAGCTATTTCACTGTGTCTAGCTACATTTTCCAGATGGAGTACTGCCTGCAAATAGGAGAGAAGGCTATAAAGTGCTAAGAAGAGTATTCAAATTTGCCATGTGGCTGGCGCCACAGCTCACTAGGCTAATCCTCCGCCTGCGGCACTGGCACCCCAGGTTCTATTCCCGGTTGGGGCGCCAGATTCTGTCCCGGCTGCTCCTCTTCCAGTCCAGCTCTCTGCTGTGGCCCGGGCGTGCAGTGGAGGATGGCCCAAGTGCTTGGGCCCTGCACCTGCATGGGAGACCAGGAGGTAGCACCTGGCTCCTGGCTTCAGATCAGCACAGC
Organism: Oryctolagus cuniculus; assembly: GCF_051225735.1. Lineage (NCBI taxonomy): Eukaryota > Metazoa > Chordata > Mammalia > Lagomorpha > Leporidae > Oryctolagus > Oryctolagus cuniculus. The sequence continues at coordinate 97,486,459 of NC_142871.1, read as the reverse complement.
ACGCCGGCCATAGTGGCCATCTGGGGGGTGAACCAAAGGAAGGAAGACTTTTCTCTCTGTCTCTCTCACTAACCCTGCTTGTCGAAAAAAAAAAAAAATTGCCATCTGTGTAGTGACATCAGTAACACTCCTCATCTCAAAATGATAATTGTGAATTGTATTAATGATAACACTCATAAAAATTCTAAGGTGATAATTATTAATAAATAACTTTTCAGGAAACTTTCCAGATTAGAATAACATACTTGAGATAATCTGAACTCTAGCCACCCCTTCTCTGCTATGACAGACTCTAAAGTCCTGGGATCTGTCTGATTGGTACAGTGTCAGTCTCCTGCCCACATCCTGAATGTACTCAAGACAAATAGAAGAATAAGATCCCTCCTTGATTATTCTATTAGGAGAAAAAAACACACTTGGAAACACTTCACATCAAGACCTCGTATGATAGTTATTTCCCAAAGGAAATGCCAGTTCTGCAATATTGGGCAAAGAAAGAACAAATGTGCACTAAATATAGTAATGCATATGTCCATTCAGGTTTTCTTTAACACAGTCACAAAGTGACTAACCATGTGCTATTTCTGATGTAATGCAATCTGGCACTCTGTAACCAGATTTAATAGATTACGATCTTCCTGCTGAACCCCAGGACAGAAAGTTTGGATTGCATTAAAATAGATTTTATAAAGAATCTAGGAAGGCCCCTTTGCTCTTTATTTCCAAAATCTGCTTATAAAATAGTTCTGCTTGGAATCCAACAATCACAATAGTATATTAAAATATGTATATAATTCTGCAAAAAAACTAACTTGTTTCACAATGTTGTTTCATCCAGAGTGATTTAACCATATGATCATTATTTTCTTTTTATTTTACTATAATTATTCACAAAACAAATACAGTGAGTTGTCATTTCAAAGAGTGTTGTATAGCATCTGATACACAGGGTGTGCATATCAGAATCATTTGTATATTCCTTTTTAAACACACATGCGCTCTCCCCAACTCCAGTTAGTGGAGGTAGAAGAATCAGTAAAGATCTCTGTATTCTTTAAGTACCAAGAAGTGACAATCTTAAGTACTTTAAATACCAAAATCAACAATCTTAAGGCAAATAAATGTCTTATAGAACCCAACATGAACCAAGTTCCTTTAGTGGTGATGTAAAATATTAACCACTTTATTAGATCTAGATAATAAGCAAAAATGAAATTAAAAATAACACAGACACAAATATTTAAAAGGGAAAATGAAATATCACCACTGTTTCCATATTCCAAAATAACTGAACAATTAGTTAAGTTTCTTCGCAGTTATATACTCACATATATATTTTTGGATACACACTTTTATATCACGTTCTTTTTATAAAGCATCTTGTAATGAGCAATCCTTATGTTGATATGATTTACTACATTTATTGATTTATAAATGTTGACCTATCCTTGCATTCCAGGTTTAAATCCCATTTTCTCATGGTGTCTGATCTTCTTGATTTAGCGTAGAGCTGAGTTTGCTTAGATTGTGTTGAGAAGTTTGCCTCTGTGTTCAAGGATATTGCTCCATAGTTTTAACTTTGTTTACATTGTGTCTTTGGTATCAGTAATGCTGACCTTCTAAAAAGAGCATGGCAGTATTCCACCCTTTTTAATATTCTGAAACTGTTTTAAAAGTACCAGAGCTAGTTCCTCTTTAAATATTTTGTAGAATCCAATTGTAACCCATCAGGTTCTGGACTTTTCTTTAATGGGAGCCTTTTAATTTTTGTTCCAATCTTACTATTGGTTAATGGTCTGTTTGAATTTCTCTGTATCTTCTTGATATAATCTTGGTAAGTAATGTGTATACAGGAATTCATCCATCATTTTGAGGTTTTCCAGTGATCCTTTGTATTTCAAAGGCATCATTTGTAATGTCTCTTATTCATCTCTACTTTTATTTATTTACGTCTCTTTTTTATTTGTTGTTTTGGTAGAGATTTCTCTATTTTGTATATTTTTTTAAAAAACCAAGCTTTAATTTTTGACCTTTTGTATTTTTTAGTTTCCATTTCATGCATTTCTGCTTTACTTATTATTTCTTACAACCTGCTAATTTTGAATTTGGTGTTTTCTTATTTCTCTAAGTTCCTGATATGTATTATTAGGGTGTTTTTTTTATTTTTTAATGTAAGAACTTTTTGATATAAACTTACTTCTTAATACTGATTTTGCTGTATCCCACAGGTTTTGAAATGTTGTGTTTTCATTTTCAATTGTTTAAAGGAATTTTTTTATTTTCTTTTAAGTTACTGAATGATCAGTGTTCTTCAATTTTTTGTATTTGTAAATTTCCTATTGTTCTTATTGTTGATTTCTAGGGTTTTTTTTTTTTTTTTTTGTAGTCTGAGAAGATACATGGTACAATTTCTGTGGTTTTTAAATTGACTGAAACTGGATTTCTGGACTAATATATGCTCTATTCAAGAAAATGTTCCATGTGCTGATGAGAAGAATGTATATTCAGAAGCTGTTGGGTGAAATGTTCTGTAAATGTCTGTTAGCTCCATTTGCTCTATAAAGTGGTTCAGCTCTGATGTACTTTTGTTGATTTCTGTATGAATGATCTGTCCCATTGATGACAGTTAGGTGTTGGAGTCTCCCACTATTATTGTATTAGGGTCTATCTATCTCTCCCTTTAAGTCAAGTAATATTTGCTTTATATATCTGATTGGTCTTGTGTGGGAGCATATGTATTTATAACTGTTAAATATATTTACAACTGTGTAATTGCTCCTCTAATCAACATATAATGTCCTTGGCTCTCTTTACAGTTTTTGATTTAAAGTTTGTTTTATCTGATACAAGTCTAGCTACTCCAGTTCATTTTTTTGCTTCCATTTGCGTGGTATATCTTTTTCCAGCCCTTCACTTTCAGTCTGTGTATCTTCATTTGTGAAGTGAGTTTTTTATAGGCAACATATAGTTGGGTCTTATTTTTTATTAATTTAGCCAACCAGCAACTTTTGAATGGAGAATTTAATTCATTTACCTTCAAGATCAATAGTAATAGATAAGAACTAACTCTTGTAATTTTATTGATTGATTACTCATTGTATCTGCTCTAATAGTGAACTTTGTACTATTGTGTGTTTTCATGATGATTACTTCTAATTAAGGACTTTCTTTAGAATTTCTTAAGGCTCATCTGATGATGATGTATTCTCTGTTTTCTCCTGTCTAGGAAATATTTTATTTCCCCTTCATTTATTAAGGATAGCTTTACTGGATATAGTAATAATCATGGTTTTAAGTCTTTTTCTTTCAAGACCTTGAATATATCATCCTCTTTTGGCCTGTAGGTTTCTGCTGAGAAATCTGCTGCTGGTCCAATGTGTTTTACTTTATATGAAACTTGACATATTTCTCTCACTGGCTTATGGATTCTCTCATTTTCTAACATTTGACAAGTTGATTATAATATGCCTTGGAGAAGGTATTTTTTGTTGAGTCTGGTTAAGGTCTTTTGGGCTTCTGATATCTGTATGTTAAAATCTTTCTGTAGATTTGGTAGGTTTTCAACTACTATTTTATGAAGTAGGTTCTCAATACCATTTGCCTTCTCTTCTCCTTCAGGTATCCTTACAACATAAACATCTGTTCACTTAATGGTGTCCCATTTATCTCATAGGATTTCTTCATTCTCTTTAATCCCTTTCACTTTATCATACCCTATTGATTTCTACTGGCCTATGTAAGTGTTTTGAATCTTTTTTAAACTGCTTATTTATTTTCAACTACTTGGAAGATAGAGCAACGGATCTTCCATCTTCTGGTTCACTCATCCAAATGCTATAAGAAATGGGGCTGGACCAGGACAAAACCCAGATTCTGAAACATCACACAGGTCTTCTGTGAGGGTTACAGTAGCCCAAGCACTCAAGCCATTCTCTGCTTCCTTCCAGGATTATTTAGTACAAAGGTGGACTGGAAGCAAAGGTGTGAAGACTCAAATTGGTACTCAGATAGGTGATCAGGGGGTCCCGAGTGGCAACTTGTGCCCCTGTGCCACAATGTTCATCTATTTTTAATGATAAATTAGGTTTCAGCAACTTATTTTTAATTTTCTCTTTGTTTTATTTAAGAGACAGAGAGAGACAGAAATCACTCATCAGTTTCATTCCCCAAATGCTTGCAATGTCTTCTAACTAGGGCCAAAGCCAGGAGCTTGAAACTGAACCAAGTCTCCCAAGTGAGTGGCAAAGATCCAACAACTTGAGTCAGTATTTGCTACCTCCCTGAGTGTATGTTAGTAAAAAGGTGGAATCAGGAGTAGAGGTGGAGCACAAACCTAGGTGCTCCAATATAAGATGCAGGCATCACAAGCAGCATCTTAACCACTACATCAAATGATGTAAGCTTTGCTTTAGCCTCAAATAAGTAAATCCCTATCAACACTTATTGGGATTTGAGAGGGGAGGGCGGAAGGCGAGGAGGCAGGTATTGGTCTGGTTCATTCTTCAATTGGGCTCCAGTCAAAATTCTATCTGAGGATCAGGTTAATTATTCCCAATCCAATGCCTGATGTCTTCCATATTTCCATGTGGTACAGATAAACATAGTGGAAACATAGTGGAAATAATCCTCCAACACCACCCCCTAGACAGCTTCCGTTCCTAACAGATTATGCCCATTTGAACCCACAGCATGAACTGCAACCAGATATCTTCCTATTTCTACCCCATTTACCTCAGTTTTAATTGTCTCAAGATGCACAAGTAATCCTCCACCACATTGCTGTCTAACTTTTGACAGTTCATTATCAGAAAAGTCAGGCAGCTTTGCCAACATGACTTAAATATTTATTCTAAGATATTATTAAAGAAAGGTAAAGGATGTAAATTCTTACAAACCGGTTTATCAAAAAATACAGGCAATTTGCCCAAGAAACATTTTATTTATTAAGATCCATTTAAGATCTGTTCCTCAATCTGAAACTATTACATCATGGACTTGGCACAATCCAAGTAAATAACGTGTTTCCCATTTTGAAATATAAGCCTTAATCTACTTGAGCCTGGATGCTAATATCTTATAAATATTCTCCAATGACTTCTCTCATCTGAACACTTCAAGTATGATCATGAAAGCATTCTTGTTTTTTTTTTTTTTTCGATTTTTTTTTATTTGAAAGACAAAGGTAAAGAGTGAGGGGGGAGAAGGAAAAGAGATGGAGAGAAGGAAGGGGAGAGAGAGGGAGGGAGGGAGGAAGGGAGGGAGGGGGAGGGAGAGAGAGAGAGAGAGAGAGAGAGAGAGAGAATCTTCCATTCTATCCACTCATTCACTCCCTGAATGCCTGCGATAACTGGGACTGAGTCAGGCCAAAGCCAGGAGCCAGGAACTCCACCTGGATCTCCCACGTGGGTGGTAGGGACCCAAGCATTTGGGTTATCTTTTGCTACCTTCCCAGGTACATTAGTAGGTGGCTGGCTCAGAAGTGGAAGAGCTTTGACTAGAAAGGGTGTTCATATGGAATGGTGGCTTAACCTGCTGTACCACAATGCTGGTCTCGCATTCTTCTATAATGCATTATGTCTAATAAATTGGTTTTGACTGAGTAATAGATTTCCTGGAAGTCTTCCAGAGAGTTGACATTTCTAGAGATACTTGTTACTTTAATGAGCTTCATTTGTTCACTAAAAGAAAAGTGAGAATAGAAAACTATTTTTTCCTGTTCCAAAAACGTAAGAGTCACTTGTCTAGATTTCTAGCTGATTCATCCCCCGGGTGTATATCAGAGACTGATGAGTGAAGTACATGTCTTTAATTTTTTCAAATATGTGGAATTTGATGTGTCAAAATGTGACTAGGATAGCTCATTATTTTATCAATATCAGTCCAAACATTGGCTATATAATTGTCTTTGGATTCCCTCCAAGATTCTGCGGTAGACCGACTATAAGAATTACATCTGGACTTTGTTTTGATTTCCATTACAGCTTTATTTTTAAACTGTTTTAGAGGATATCATTTAAAGCTATAAGTTTTAATTAAAACATCTTAGTACTGGCATAAAAACTGACACATAGATCAACAGTGCATAATAGAGAGCCCTGAAATTAATCCAAATATATACACTCAACTGATATTTGAGAAAAGTGCCATGGACATATACTGGAGAAAGTATATTCTCTTCAATATATGGTGTTGGAAAAACTGGACATGTATATGTAGAAGAATGAAATTAGATGCTTGCTTCTCACAATATGCAAAGACCTAAATTTAAGACCAGAAACTATGAAACTGCTAGAAGAAAATGTAGGGGATTTAGACAGTGGTATAGGAGATGATTTCTTGGATAAGACCCCCAAAATACAGGCAACAAAGGCAAAACTAAACAAATTAGATTATATGAAACTCAGAAGCTTATGTACAGCAAAGGGAACAATCAATAGAGCGAAGAGACAATCTGACAGAATTGAAAAATATATTTGCAAGCTACTTATCCAACAAAGGATTAATATTGAGAAGGTATTGCAACTCAGAAAACTTACCAGCAACAAAGCAACAATCCTGTTAAGAAATAGACAGAAGACATGAATAGGCAGTCCTCAAAAGAAGAAATACAAATGGCAAACAAAAATATGAAAAAATGTTCATTATCAGTAGCTATCATGGAAATGCAAATCAAAATGGCAATGAAATACCACCTCACCCATGTCAGAATGGCTACTATCCAAAAGACAGAGAGCAACAAATAATGGCAAGGATGTAGAAAAAGTGGAATTCTCATACAATATTGATAGAAAGGCCACTATGGAAATCAGTATAGAGATTTTTTAACAAACTTTAAGTAGGTGTCCATTATCAAATGGATGAAGAAAATGTGATATATATGTATATATATATACACATGCATGAATATTATTCAGCCAAAAAAGGAATGAAATTCTGTCATTTGCAGCAAAATAATTGGAACTAGAAGACAACATGTTGAGTGAAATAAGCCAAACACAGAAAGACAAACACTATGTTTTCCCCCTTGTACATAGGAGCTAAAATCTTAAAAAGAAAGAATTGCTTGTGAGTATCAGTTTTGCTGCAAATACATCTTTTTGGCAAACTTGATTTTACATCTTTTTCAAGCAAACTGATAGAAATTATATACTACTATAGTTTTTTAATGTTAAGAATTAAACCTTTCACTATAATGGAAATTTAAAATGTTATTTCAAAAACTAGAAAAAGGGAGAAACAAGAGGTGTGAGAAGGAGAGAGGAGAAGGGAGAGAATGAAAAGAATATCATTATGTTCTTAAAACTGTATCTGCAAATCACATTTAATCTGTTAAAAACATTAAATCTAAACTTTAAAAGAATTTAATTATATAACAATGAAAAATAAAAATGAAACCGTACATAGATTAACCCTTTCTTGTCCCGTTGTCTCAGTCATCTTATGGATATTTGTTTCATAAATGTATTTTTCCTTTAAAAATGTTTCTATTTGTTTCTTGCTTGTACATAGCAATCCTCTTGATTATATATGGTGATCTTAGACCCAGTAGTTTTGTTTAATTTTCTTATTAGATTGTATTTGTTTTTGGATTATGTTGTATTATCTCTATATACAGTAGTGTCAGCAGCAGATACTGTTTGTTGCTTAAAAGTTGATCCTTATATTTTAAAAAAAGATTAAAAATAAAGCTATAAGTTCATGCTCTATTTTAATAAAAAAAATCTCATTCAAATTGGTCATTAATTTGGTTTTTTCATCTGTGCTTTAAATTGATTGTCTACACTGAGTAAACACTGTGTATGGCATTAAAGATTTTTCTTCCCAAATGGATAGATTCCTGGACACATACAACCAACCTAAATTGAGCCATGAAGACATGGAAAACCTAAATAAACTCAGCCAAGACAGAAATTGAATCAGTAATAAAGACCCTCCCAACAAAGAAAAGCCCAGGACTAGATGGATTCACTGCTGGATTCTACCAGACATTTAAAGAAGAACTAACTCCAATTCTTCTCAAGTTATTCAAAACAACTGAAAGGGAGGGAATCCTCCCAAATTCTTTCTATGAAGCCAGCATCGCCTTAATTGCTAAGCCTGAAAAAGATGCAACAGAGAAGGATAATTACAGACCAATTTCCATGATGTACATAGATGCAAAAATCCTCAAAAAATTTTAGCCAATTGAATGAAACAACACATCAGAAAGATCACCCACCGAGACCAAGTGGGATTTATCCCTGGTTTATAGGGATGGTACAACATTCGCAAATCAATCAATGATACATCACATTAACAAACTGAAGAACAAAAACCATATGATTACCTCAATAGATGCAGAGAAAGCATCTGATAAAGTACAACACCCTTTCATGATGGGAACACTAAGCAAATTAGGTGTAGAAGGAACACAATCCTCAACACAATCAAGGCAATTTATGAGAAACCCACAGCTAGTGTCCTATTGAATGGGGAAAAGTTGGAAGCATCCCCACTGAGATCTGGTACCAGACAAGAATTTCCACTCTCACCACTACTATCCAATATACTCCTGAAAGTTTTAGCCAGAGCCATTAGGCAAGAAAAAGAAATCAAAGGGTTACAAATTGGGAAGTAGGAAGTCAAATTATCCGTATTTGGAAATGACATGATTCTATATATATATATACATATATATATATACACACACACACACACACACAGGATCTAAAAGACTCCATCCAGAAGATTATTGGAACTCATAAAAGAGTTTGGTAAAGTAGCAAGATATAAAATCAATACACAAAAATCAACAGCTTTGTATAGACAGAAAATCCCATGATGAGAAAGAACTTCTAAGATCAATACTATTCACAATAGCTACAAAAAATTAAAATAAAATACCTTGGAATAAATTTAACCAAGGATGTCAAAGATCTCTATGATGAGAATTACAAAACAATAAACAAAGAAATAGAATAATAAACAAAAAATGGAAAAATCTTCCATGTTAATGGATGGGAAGAATCAATATCATCAAAATGTACATTATTCCAAAGCAAATTTACATATTCAATGAGATACCAATCAAAATACCAAAGACATTCTTCTCAGATCTAGAAAAAATGATGCTGAAATTCATATAGAAACACAGGAAATCATGAATAGCTAAAACAATCTTATATACAACAAAAGAAAATCGGACCATCACACTACCAGATTCCAAGACATACTACAAGGCAGTTATAATCAAAACATCCTGGTACTGGTACAAAAACAGATGGATAAACCAATGGAACAGAATAGAAACACCAGAAATCAATCCAAGCATTTACAACCAACTTCTTTTGACCAAGGAGCTAAAATCAATCCCTTGAACAAGCACAGTCTCTTCAACAAATGGTGCTGGGAAAACTTGATTTCCACATACAGAAGTTGAAGCAGGATTCCTAACTTACACCTTACACAAAAATCAACTCAAAATGATTAAAGATCTAAGTCTATAAAACAACACCATCAAATTATTAGAGAACATTGAGGAAACCCTGCAAGACATTGGCACAGGCAAAGAGCTGTTGAAGGAGACCCCAGAGGAACAAGCAATCAAAGTCAAAATCAACACATGGGATTACATCAAATTGAGAAGCTTCTGTTCTGCAAAACAAACACTCAGAGAAGTAAAGAGGCAATCTATGGAATGGGACACATTATTTGCAAAGTATGCAACAGATAAAAGATTAATAACCAGAATCTATAACAAGCTCAAGAAACTCCACAATAACAAGATAAACAACCCACTTAAGAACACTTAAGAAATTTGAACAGATATTTTTCAACAGAGGAAATATAAATGGTCAACAGACACATGAAGAAATGCTTAGGATCAAAAGCTATCAAGCAAATGCAAATCAAAACCACAATGAGGTTTCACCTCAACCCAGTTAGAATGGCTTTCAAACAGAAATTGACAAACAACAAAGGTTAGAGCGGATGCAGGAGGAAAGGTACAATAATCCACTGTTGGTACAGCCATTGTGGAAGAGAGTTATGGAGATACTTCAGAAATATGGAAATATATCTAACATATGACCCAGGCTATGGGGAATTTACCTAAGGGAAATGAAATCAGTAAATAAAAGAGTTATCTGCATCCCCATGTTTATTGAAGCTCAATTCACCATAGCTAAGACATGGAATAAACCTATATGTCCATCAGCCAAATACTGGATAAAGAAATTATGGGATATGTTCACTATGGAACACTACACAGCGATAAAATAAACGAAATCCTGTCATTTGCAACAAAATGCATGAATCTGGAAGACATTATACTTAGTGAAATAAGCCAGCACCATGGCTGGCACCACGGCTCACTAGGCTAATCCTCCTCCTGAGGCCCTGGCACCCCAGATTCTAGTCTCGATTGTGGTGCCAGTTCTGTCCTGGTTGCTCCTCTTCCAGTCCAGCTCTCCACTGTGGCCCGAAAAGGCAGTGGAGGATGGTCCAAGTGCTTGGGCCCTGCACTGGCATGGGAGACCAGGAGGAAGTACCTGGCTCCTGGCTTCAGATTGGCACAGCACACCAGCCATAGCAGTCATTTGGGGGGTGAACCAAAGGAAGGAAGACCTTTCTCTCTGTTTCTCTCTCTCACTGTCTAACTCTGCCTGTCAAAAAAAATAAAATAAAATAAGCCAGCACTAAAGGGACAAATACCATATGTTCTCCCTGATTTGTGAGAACCAAAAGAACACCTAAAACAAAATCTATAGAAGTGAAGTTGACACTTTGTGAAGGGATAACTTTAGCAGCCCTTGTCTTGATTGTCGAGGAACAGTTTCAGTTTTTTTGTTTTTTCATTTATTTTTCTTCATACTATTTGGTGAACTCTTTACTTAACATAGAATTAATCATATATGTATAAACTCAATTAAAAATAGAACTCAGTAAAAAATAAGAGTGGAAATAAGAGAGAAAGGAGGAAGTTTGTAACTATAAAGCTGCATAGTTCTGCATACATTCCTACATATTTACTTCTAAGGGTACAGTTTAAAAACTTGCTATGGGACCCTAAATACTATTAAGCTGGGTGGTAAAAATGTCTTCTTAAGTGTTACAGTGATCATATTAAGTGTTTTTTTTTTTTTTTTTTTTTTTTTTTTTTTTTTTATCTTTTATTTAATGAATATAAATTTCCAAAGTACGACTCATGTGTTACAATGGCTTCCCCCCCCATACCGTCCCTCCCACCCACAACCCCCCCCTTCCCACTCCCTCTCCCCCTCCATTCACGTCAAGATTCATTTTCGATTATCTTAATATACAGAAGATCAGCCTAGCATACCTTAAGTAAGTATTTCAACAGTTTGCTCCCACACAGAAACATTAAGTGAAAAATAATAGATGATTTTTTTTAAATGATGATGAAATCAGATCAGACCTATTGTCACGTTTAATCCCAGTGAGAGTCAAGTTGGGAATTGATAATTTTTTTTTTTTTTTACAGAAGATCAGTTTAGTGTACATTAAGTAAAGATTTCAATCGTTTGCACCCCCATAGAAACACAAAGTGAAATATACTGTTTGAGTACTCGTTATAGCATTAAGCCTCAGTGTACAGCACGTTAAGGACAGAGATCCTACATGAGGAGTAAGTGCACAGTGACTCCTGCCGTTGACTTCACAAATTGACACTCCTGTTTATGGCATCAGTAATCTCCCTATGCACCAGTTATGAGTTTCCAAGGCTATGGAAGCCCCCTGAGTTCTCCGACTCTTATCTTGTTTGGACACGGTCATAGTCAAAGTGGAGGTTCTCTCCTCCCTTCAGAGAAAGGCACCTCCCTCTTTGAAGACCTGTTCTTTCCACTGGGATCTCACTCACAGAGATCTTTTGCCAGAGTGTCTTGGCTTTCCATGCCTGAAATACTCTCATGGGCTTTTCAGCCAGATCCGAGTGCCTTCAGGGCTGATTCTGAGGCCAGAGTGCTATTTAGGACATCCGCCATTCTATGAGTCTGCTGAGCATCTCACTTCCCATGCTGGACCACCCTCCCCTTTATCCATTCTATCGGTTGGTGTCAGCAGATACTAGACTTGCCCATGTGCTCCCCTTGACTCTCAGTCCTTTCATCATGATCAATTGTGAACTGAAATTGATCACCTGGAATAGCGAGATGGCATTGGCACATGCCACCTTGATGGGATTGAATTGGAATCCCCTGGTATGTTTCCAACTCTACCAATTGGGGCAAGTCAGCCCGAGCATGCCCCAAATTACACATCTCTTCCCTCTCTTATTCCCACTCTTACGTTCAACAGGGATCACATTTCAGTTAATTTTCAACACTCAAGAATAACTGTGTGATAATTACAGAATTAAACCAGTCATATCAAGTAGAACAGACAAAAAAAAAATACTATGAGGGATAATGTATTAAGTTGTCCATTAGCAGTCAGGGCTATGCTGATCAAGTCACCATTTCTCATAGTGTCCACTTCACTTCAGGAGGTTTCCCCTTTGGTGTTCAGTCAGTTGTCACCGATCAGGGAGAACATATGGTATTTGTCCCTTTGGGACTGGCTTACTTCACTCAGCATGATGTGTTCCAGATTCCTCCATTTTGTTGCAAATGACTGGATTTCGTTGTTTCTTACTGCGGTATAGTACTCTAAAGAATACATATCCCATAATTTCTTTATCCAGTCTACCATTGATGGGCATTTAGGTTGGTTCCAGGTCTTGGCTATTGTGAATTGTGCTGCAATAAACATTAGGGTGCAGACCGCTTTTTTGTTTATCAATTTAAACTCCTTTGGGTAAATTCCAAGGAGTGGGATGGCTGGGTCGAACGGTAGGGTTATATTCAGGTTTCTGAGGAATCTCCAGACTGATTTCCATAGTGGCTTGACCAGTTTGCATTCCCACCAACAGTGGGTTAGTGTCCCTTTTTCCCCACATCCTCGCCAGCATCTGTTGTTGGTAGATTTCTGTATGTGAGCCATTCTAACCGGGGTGAGGTGAAACCTCATTGTAGTTTTGATTTGCACTTCCCTGATTGCTAGTGACCTTGAACATTTTTTCATGTGCCTGTTGGCCATTTGGATTTCCTCTTTTGAAAAATGTCTATTGAAGTCCTTGGCCCATCTCTTAAGTGGGTTGTTGGTTTTGTTTTTGTGGAGTTTCTTGATCTCTTTGTAGATTCTGGTTATTAACCCTTTATCTGTTGCATAGTTTGCAAATATTTTTTCCCATTCTGTCGGTTGTCTCTTCACTCTCCTGACTGTTTCTTTTGCAGTACAGAAACTTCTCAATTTGATGCAATCCCAATAGTTGATTTTGGCTTTGACTGTCTGTGCCTCCCGGGTCTTTTCCAGAAATTCTTTGCCTGTTCCAATATCTTGAAGGGTTTCTCCAATGTTCTCTAATAACTTCATGGTGTCAGGACGTAGATTTAGGTCTTTAATCCACGTTGAGTGGATTTTTGTGTAAGGTGTAAGGTAGGGGTCTTGCTTCATGCTTCTGCACGTGGAAATCCAGTTTTCCCAGCACCATTTATTGAATAGACTGTCCTTGCTCCAGGAATTAGTTTTAGATCCTTGATCAAATATAAGTTGGCTGTAGATGTTTGGATTGATTTCTGGTGTTTCAATTCTGTTCCATTGGTCTATCCATCTGTTTCTGTACCAGTACCATGCTGTTTTGATTACAACTGCCCTGTAGTATGTCCTGAAGTCTGGTATTGTGATGCCTCCGGCTTTGTTTTTGTTGTACAAGATTGCTTTAGCTATTCGAGGTCTCTTGTGCCTCCATATGAATTTCAGCATCATTTTTTTCTAGATCTGCGAAGAATGTCTTTGGTATCTTGATTGGGATTGCATTGAATCTATAAATTGCTTTTGGGAGAATGGACATTTTGATGATGTTGATTCTTCCAATCCATGAGCATGGAAGATTTTTCCATTTTTTGGTATCCTCTTCTATTTCTTTAAGGTTTTGTAATTTTCATCGTAGAGATCTTTAACGTCCTTGGTTAAGTTTATTCCAAGGTATTTGATTGTTTTTGTAGCTATTGTGAATGGGATTGATCTTAGCAGTTCTTTCTCAGTCATGGCATTGCTTGTGTATACAAAGGCTGTTGATTTTTGTGCATTGATTTTATATCCTGCCACTTTGCCAAACTCCTCTATGAGTTCCAATAGTCTCTTAGTAGAGTTCTTTGGATCCTCTAAGTACAGAATCATATCGTCTGCAAAGAGGGATAGTTTGACTTCTTCCTTCTTGATTTGTATTCCTTTGATTTCTTTTTCTTGTCTGATGGCTCTGGCTAAAACTTCCAGGACTATGTTAAATAGCAGTGGTGAGAGTGGGCATCCCTGCCTGGTGCCAGATTTCAGTGGAAATGCTTCCAACTTTTCCCCATTCAATAGGATGCTGGCTGTGGGTTTTTTATAAATTGCTTTGATTATATTGAGGAATGTTCCTTCTATACCCAATTTGCTTAGAGTTTTCATCATGAAAGGGTGTTGAATTTTATCAAATGCTTTCTCTGCATCAATTGAGATAATCATATGGTTTTTCTTCTGCAGTCTGTTAATGTGGTGAATCACATTGATTGATTTGCGAATGTTGAACCATCCCTGCATACCAGGGATGAATCCCACTTGGTCTGGGTGGATGATTTTCCTGATGTGTTGTTGTATTCTATTGGCCAGAATTTTATTGAGGATTTTTGCGTCTATGTTCATCAGGGATATTGGTCTGTAATTTTCTTTCAGTGCTGCATCTTTCTCTGGCTTAGGGATTAAGGTGATGCTGGCTTCATAGAAAGAATTTGGGAGGATTCCCTCTTCTTCGATTGTTCTGAATAGTTTGAGAAGAAATGGGATTAGTTCTTCTTTAAATGTCTGGTAGAATTCAGCAGTGAATCCATCTGGTCCTGGGCTTTTCTTTGTTGGGAGGGCCTTTATTACTGTTTCAATTTCTGTTTCAGTTATGGGTCTATTTAGGTTTTCGATGTCTTCCTGGTTCAATTTTGGTAGATTGCATGTGTCCAGGAATCTATCCATTTCTGATAGGTTTTCCTGTTTGCTGGCATACAGGTCCTTGTAGTAATTTCTGATGATTCTTTTTATTTCTGTGGTGTCTGTTGTTACGTTTCCTTTTTCATCTCTGATTTTATTGATTTGGGTCTTTTCTCTTCTTTTTTTAGTTAGTTGGGCCAATGGGGTGTCAATTTTGTTTATTTTTTCAAAAAACCAGCTTCTCGCTTGGCTGATTTTTTGTAATGTTTTTTTGGATTCAATCCTGTTAATTTCTTCTCTGGTTTTAATTATTTCTCTTCTCCTACTAGATTTGGGTCTGGTTTGCTGCAGTTTTTCTAGGTCCTTGAGGTGCGCTGAAAGCTCATTTATTTGGTACCTTTCCAATTTCTTGGTATAGGCACCTATTGCTATAAATTTGCCTCTCAATACTGCTTTTGCTGTATCCCATAAGTTTTGATATGTTGTGTTGTTGTCTTCATTTACTTCCAGAAAGTTTTTGATTTCTCTTTTGATTTCTTGAATGACCCAGTGTTCATTCAGGAGCATGTTGTTCAGTCTCCATGTGTTTGCATACTTTCTGGGGTTTCCTGAGTTGCTAATTTCCAGCTTCATCCCGCTGTGGTCTGAGAAGCTGCATGGTATGATTCTAATTCTTTTAAATTTGCTGAGACTTGCTTTATGGCCTAGTATGTGATCAATCCTAGAGAAGGTTCCATGCGCTGCTGAGAAGAATGTGAAGTCTGTAGATGTGGGGTTGAAAGTTCTGTAGATATCTGTTAGATCCATTTGGGCAATAGTGTCAATTAAATCTGCTGTTTCCTTGTTGATCTTCTGTCCGGATGATCTGTCTATTTCTGAGAGTGGAGTATTGAAGTCCCCCAGTACTATTGTATTGGAATCTAAATCTCCCTTTAAGTCCCTTAGCATATCTTTTAAATAGACCGGTGCCCTGTAATTAGGTGCATATACATTTATAATAGTTACATCTTCCTGTTGAATTGAACCCTTAATCATTATATAGTGTCCCTCTTTGTCTCTCTTAACAGTTTTTGTATTAAAGTTTATTTTGTCTGATATTAATATGGCTACCCCTGCTTTTTTTTGGTTTCTGTTGGCATGGAATATCTTTTTCCAACCTTTCACTTTCAGTCTGCATGCCTCTTTGTTAGAGAGATGTGTTTCTTGTAGGCAACAAATAGTTGGGTTGTGTTCTGTGAGCCAGTCAGCTAAACGGTGTCTTTTAACTGAAGAATTCAGACCATTAATGTTCAATGTGACTATTGATACGTAGTGACTTTGCCCTGCCATTTTCCCGGAAATATTTTCTAGTCTATGCTTTGAGCTTCCCATGCTCTTTTACTGGTAGGTGTTCTTCCTTTCCCTTCTTTCATATTGATGGCCGTGTTTCTGTGTTTCTGAGTGTAGCACATCTTTAAGTATCTTTTGCAGGGCGGGACGAGTGGCCACAAAGTCTTTCAATTTCTGTTTGCTATGAAAGGTCTTTATTTCACCTTCATTCACAAATGAGAGCTTGGCAGGATATAATATTCTGGGCTGGCAATTTTTCTCTCTTAGCACCTGTGCTATGTCTCGCCATTCCCTCCTAGCTTGTAGGGTTTCTGATGAGAAGTCAGCTGTGAGTCTGATTGGAGATCCTTTGAGAGTAATCTGACGTTTCTCCCTTGCACATTTTAGGATCTTTTCTTTATGTTTCACTGTGGTAAGTTTAATTACCACGTGTCGTGGTGAGGATCTCTTTTGGTCATGTTTATTGGGGGTTCTATGAGCTTCCTGTACTAGGATATCTCTGTCCTTCTCCAAACCTGGAAAGTTCTCTGCTAGTATCTCACTAAAAAGGCCTTCCAATCCTTTCTCTCTCTCCATGCCTTCAGGAACTCCTAGAACTCGAATGTTGGTTTTTTTAATAGTATCCTGTAGATTCCCAACAATATTTTTTAGGTTTCTAATTTCCTCTTCTTTTCTTTGGTTTGACTGTATGTTTTCCTGTGCTCTATCTTCTAAGTCCGATATTCTCTCTTCTGCTTCACCCATTCTGTTTTTAAGGCTTTCTAATGTGTTTGTCATTTGATCTATTGAGCTCTTCATTTCATTTTGATTTCTCTTCACTATAACACTTTCCTGTTCTACTAGTTTCTGAGTTTCATTTTGACTCTTCCTTAAAATTTCGTTTTCACGAGAGAGATTTTCAATCTTGTCCATTAAGGATTTCTGTAGTTCAAGGATTTGCTTTTGAAAACTTCTAAATGTTCTTATCATAAATTTTTTGAAA
Source organism: Oryctolagus cuniculus (assembly GCF_051225735.1). Classification (NCBI taxonomy): domain Eukaryota; kingdom Metazoa; phylum Chordata; class Mammalia; order Lagomorpha; family Leporidae; genus Oryctolagus; species Oryctolagus cuniculus. Next base: position 97,469,148 of record NC_142871.1, on the reverse strand, counting down.
TCCGTATCTTGCATTTCTTCTATCTCATCATCTTCATACTCTTGGCTTGGGGTGTTTTGCTTATTTGGAGGCATCATAGTGTCATCGTTGATCTTGCTCCCTCTATTTCTGTGTTTGTTACTCGGCATAGTTAATTCTTCTTGCGTCACTGTGCGTTTTTTTTTTTTTTTATTTTATACTGTGTCCGTGTTAAGTGGACTGCCTGCTGTTGGAGGAGCCTTGGAGGCTTGAGATGGGTGCGGCCTGAGAGCTCTGCCTGGTTCTTCCTGGTTAAGGGTGTGCAAAGGTGACACCCTCTGGTTATGTGTGGTAAATCTCTCTCTTTTTATTTATTTATTTATTTTATTTATTCAGGGGGTAAGTAACACTGCAGGGCAGGGCTGTGCAGAATTGATGGTATTTAGCTTCCAGTCTTTGGCTCCTCTGGACTCCCACTGGGTTGCCTAGGCTACTGAATTGTAGTGACTCAGTTCCTTAGCTCTCCCCGATTGATATGTAAATCCAGAGAGGAGGCCTGCTCTTTGTCTCTTCAAGCCTTGCAGCCTTGTAACCTTTGCAAGGTTAGGGGGAAGAGAAACCCCGAAGCTTTTTTTTTTTCCTTCTTTCCGGTAGTGAGTTTGCTGCACTTTCCGGCCCCCCTCTAGATTCTGACCCCCGTTTCCCCACCAATGTCTCGGGTTATTGAGCTCACCTCCCCTTCCAGCGCCGATGTGTGGACTCGGAGCCCTGAGCGTCCCAAGTCTCCCCGCTGTTGTCTTTGTGGCGTGCACTCCCCTTGGAGCACTGGCGTGCCGACCCTGGGGCTTCTGCGGCTGGGTCCCGCGACTTGGCTTCCGCGCGGTGGGCCCATATTAAGTGTTAAAGTGAACATATAGATAGGATTAAGTGTTAAAGTGATTATATAATTAGGATCAAGTGTCTGGTAATAGCAATAGATAGAATTAAAAAGGAGAGAATATTCCAACATAGGAAGCAGTCCACACAGCAGACTCATTGAATGACAATTGCTTTAAGTAACACTCTGACCTCAGAATCAGCCCTTAAAGCTTCCTGGTCTGCCTGAAAAGCCTGTGACAGCATTTCAGGCATTGAAAGCCAAGACTGTATGGCAAAAAATGTTCTACATGAAGGATCTCTGTGAGTGAGACCCTAGCAGAAAAAACTAACTATCAAAGAAGGATGTATTTTTCTCTAAAGGGAGGAGAGAACTTCGTTAGCTTATGTCCTTGCCTAAATACTGACAGAGTCTGTGGATTCAAAAGGCTTCCACAGCCTAGAAAGCTAATGTCAAGAGCCTCAGGTGGTCTTTGGTGTCATACATGAGTGTTAATTATTAAATTAACAACAAGAGTCACTGTGCACTTACTTCCCCTGCAGGACCTCTGTCCTCAATAAGTTTTAGTATGAGAGTTAGCTGTAAAACTAGTTCTCAAAAAGTTTTGTGTGTGTGTGTGTGTGTGTGTGTAAATTGTTGAAATCTTTACTTAGTATAGAGTGGGTCTTCTGTGTACAAAGTTAATTGAAAATAAATCTTAATGGAGAATGGAACTAGGAAGTAGAGAGGGAGAAGGAACTGGGGTAGGAGTGTAGGTGGGAATGTGGGTATGTTGTATTCCTTAAAAAAATAATTAATTAGGGCCAGCGCCACAGCTCACTAGGCTAATCCTCCGCCTGCGGCACTGGCACCCCGGTTTCTAGTCCCGGTCGGGGCGCCGGATTCTGTCCTGGTTGCTCCTCTTTCAGTCCAGCTCTCTTCTGTGGCCTGGGAAGGCAGTGGAGGATGGTCCAAGTGCTTGGGCCCTGCACCCGCATGGGAGACCAGGAGGAAGCACCTGGCTCCTGGCTTCAGATCGGCACAGCGTGCCAGCTGTAGTGGCCATTTGAGGGATGAACCAAAGGAAGGAAGACCTTTCTCTCTGTCTCTCTCTCTTATTGTGTAACTCTGCCTGTCAAAAAAATTAATTAATTTTTTTAAAAAAAGATCTTTCTTCCCTACCCTTCAGGATATTATACTGGAGTATATCTACAAAAGATAGCTTTTATATTCTTACTCTTTATGTGAACATATATATTTTTCCCCTTCAGAAGAAAAATGTATTCCATCATTAAAAGAGAGATTGGGGGCCAGCGCTGTGGCACAATGGATTAAAGCCAGGTCCTGAAGCACCAGCATCCCATATGGGCACCGGTTCTAGTCCTAGCCACTCCTCTTCCAATCCAGTTCTCTGCTATGGCCTAGGTATCAGTGGAAGATGGGCCAAGTCCTTGGGACCCTGCACCCACGTGGGAGACCCAGAAGAAGCTCTTGATTCCTGGCTTGGGATTGGTGCAGCTCCGGCCGTTGTGGCTATCTAGGGAGTGAATCAGCAGATGGAAGACCTCTTTCTGTCTCTATGTCTCTCTGTAACTCTTTCAAATAAATAAAATAAATATTTTTAAAAAAGTGATATTGAAAATTAGTGAGGAACATAAAAATAAAAAACAAATCAACTATTTAAACTATGTTCAAAGGTTCTGACCTCAAATGTGGAGTTTTTAAAAAGCTCTATTTCAAATAGACTTATTTTAACAAGTTTACTCCAGAATAGCTTTGTATATGGTCACTTAGATAAACACTTGAAAAAAGTTACAATTTGTTCCAGGCTATAAATAAATACTGACTTCATTCCTTATCCTTCTTGTGCACCTCCATGTCTGAAGGCAGCCCATTTAAAAAATTACTTAGAACTGGTGGATTTTGTGTTTGTTGGAAATGATTTTTGAATAAATTTAGCAGTAATATCCTAAATTTCACTTACACAAGGCAAGCATTATGAGTATTACTGAAGAAAAAGTGATCTCAAAGAATTTTTAATAATGTGTTAGTTTTCCCATCAACATAACTTAAGTTTGCCCAACTTCCAGAGTAGATATTAATAATCTAGATTTACTATTAACTAACAGCTAATAAAAAAAAATAAGAAGGTCATGACAAGCTGGATTAAGACCTAGAATTGATATAGTAAAAATAAAATTTATGAGATATTATGATACTCTTGTGCCCTGATTTTTTTTCCAGGAAAACCTCTATCACAAGTATTTTATCTTGTCATCCCATAAGAATCATTCAAAATATTTAAGTTAGCTTCAGGGCAAAAATTATATTCCAAGGCCTCTGTGGCATAATTTCCATAAAGTAGAATCTGCTACATACAATATTATTGCCCATAGTGTAAGTAGATTGAAATTTAACAGAAAGTTCCATAATTTATTTTATTCAGCAATTCTAGTCCAGCTACCCATGAACAGTATGGATGTATTCACCATCTTTTCTTAAATACTTATTTTTCAAAGAGAGAGCAGGAAAGAGATGTAAGGTATAGGAATGAGTATTAGAGAATATTAATAAGGTTGGACATGGGCCACATAAGAGATTAAGAAAGTGAAATACATATTTTGTCATCTTGAATTGTAACTGGGTTTGATCCAGCGTGCAATGGCTTTTCAGCTCATAAACAATAAGAGTTACATTCCTATCATATTCACAATTTGATTCACACAACTGTGCATGTCAATAGCTATTAAAAGAAGAATTTGAGTAATTGTTCCCTTTCCCTGAATATAGGAAAGAGAAGGATTCATGGTAATCTAATACCACAATGATCTTTAAGGAAAAGAAGGTGCTTTTTACACCCCTAGAAATTATTCAAATTTCTATCCTGACTTTAGGGGTATTCCCTCTGAGGCCACATTCCAAGAGTTAAATCTTTGTCTTTGCACATCCAGCATAAAAATCTCTGTAGGTTGGCCAGGTCTAAAATCATCTTATTATGAGTGTTCAGCAGAGTTTGTTCAAAGCAGGTCCAAGCAATTCTTAACAAACCAACCACTACAATTTGACCCGGAATTGAACCCAAGTTTTCCACTCCATATTAATTGACAGAAGACATACTTTCTTAAGAACTAGACACTAGAGAAGGTTAGAAAATTCCTATTGGAAAATATTCTGCATAGATGAAGTAGGTGAGAGTCTCCCTTGAGACAGTGAATGTTTCTCAAAATGTCCCTAATGTTAGCCCCAAACATTTCATAACCAAGCAGTGACCCTTCATCACATGCAAGTTGTCCTAAGAGAATTGTGCTGCTCAAGGCCATGAGCATGTGCATGAAAGATAGTGAATTTCATTTCTGCTTCTATTTAACAGAACTGTGAAAGTCATAACAGAAAAGGGAAAGCAAGATGAATACAGTTCCCTCCCACTACCCTGAGGAGTGGTAATGATGAAGAAGAAAAAGAAAGGAATCTGGACAAAACGGAAGTAATGTCACATAGAGAACAGTGACCAAAGAGCTGAGCAAGAAACTTGTAGACAATTCACAATGAACTCACCATGGCTGATGTTATAAGCAAGTCTTATTACTACCTATATTCCACAGAAGTGTGGCTTCAGTGTGACCAAGGCAGAAAGCTTACAGAATCTGAGATGAAGGCACAGATTCAATGTGGAAGTAACAAGGTAAGATATTTACATATAGCCTCAACCTTTAAAAGCTTCAAAGTTACCGTATCATGTTCTCAGTGTGCAGATGTTGATGTGATCCAGTTTGCAACCTCTCAAAATAAGAAATTCCTGGAAACAGAGGGATGTGGTTCATAATGAAAGAGGTGGAAGAATTTTATTAGTCAATTTAGAAAAGGCTCTCTGCAACTTAGAACTCCCTCCAGGTTAAGATTTCATGCCAAAAACTTATTCATACCAAGAGCTTTTCAAAGAAGTCTGCAAGTCAAATAAAGACACCTGTCATGACTTTTGGTAAATACTTTTGGGTAATTTGGCAAAAAGAGACTCCCTTGCTCTGTGGTGTAAAATGCAACCAGTTATATGCTATAATTATCAAGCAATCTGTTATGTAGAAGGCATAGTGCATACACACCCTCCTTCCAAAGACTGAGTCTGGCCTGGCACCTGAATCATCTCATTAAATTCTGAAGCCTGATGCCTTTCTCTGTATTTAACATGAGGACATGTTTCCTATTTCTATGACCTAGTTGAGAAAGGTAGACTACAACAAATTGTTCAACATCAGCTTCTAAACATGCCTCTTCACCTTCACTCCCAACATATGCATTCCACAAAGGGACTGTTCCAAACATGAAGCCTACAAATTACCCTCCTGAAGTCTACATAACAGGCAATCAGACTCCTTGGGAAAACTCAAAAAGTAATCTAAATTAATCTCTATCCATCACTTACATTAGGCAACAGCTGCATAAGTCACTCACGACCATGTTATGACCCAGAGGACCCAGACAGCTTCCAGTGTTTTAGACCAATTCCTTCTCCCAAAATCACCATAAAATTCAGACCAACTGGCTACAAGTCCATAAGCAAGTCATCTGGCTTACCTGAACTTGGATGTCATTGTTTAAAAAAAAAAACAGCATTTTATACATTTCATATTCCAGGTAAGCTTCCATAATGGTGAAAGTTTTCTACAACTCTATCCCTTAAAATTATTATTTTGAGGCAACAGAAATCCACAAACAAAAAACATTTTGAAGAATTCTTTAAAGAGTCTAAATTTAAAGAGTCTAAATTATATGCTCTTTAAAAAGGCTGGAAAATCAGGAATGAAAGTCATAGAGACAGGATCAATATCAAGAATCAATGTCATATCTCAGAGCTGATATGGTGAAGCCACCTGCAGGGAACTGAAAGATTTTCTTCCTCCAAAATCTCCATTTTACATTCTAACCCCTACAGAGATGGCATTAGCAAGTGGAAATCTCTAGAATAATTCGATCACGAGGGTGGAGTCCTATGAAGAGAGTTTGTGCCCTTATGAAAGACAACCCAGAAACTCTGTCACCTTCCTTCTACCCTGTGAGACCACAATGAGAAGTCTGAAGTCTGCAACTAAAAACAAGGCCCTTATGAGAACTTGGACACAGGCGTGCTCTGATCTTGGACTTACAGACTCCAAGATTATGAGAAATACATTTCTGTTGATGATAAACCATTCAGTCTATAGTTCTTTCTCAAAAATTAAGTATTTTGGGACCAGTGCTGTGGCATACTACATAAACCCACCTTCTGTGGTGATGGCAACCCATATGGGTACTCCACTTCCAATCCAGCTACCTGCTAATGGCCTGGGAAAGCAGCAAAAGACGGGCCAAGTGCTGGGGCCCCCACACTCATATGAGAGACCCAGAAAATTTCCTGGACCCTGGCTTAATACTGACCCATCTCTGGGGTCTTTTTGGAAGTGAACCAGCAGATGAAAAATATTTCTTGCTCTCTCTCCTCTTTCTCCCTCTCTCTCTCTGTGTCTCTCTGACACCCTCTCTGTAACTCTGACTTTAAAATAAAACAAGAAAACCCTTTTAAAAATAGTTTCATTCATGTACCCCAAAGCAAAGGAATACTGGTATAATCTTCATGCATAAGTAAACTAAATTGGAAGTTTTAAATTAATTATACAAGGACACAGAACCAGCACCTAGTGGAGCTGTAATTTAGCAGTCAACAGAACACATAATCATAAACAATCATTTCTTATAGAGAATATATTGACTTTAATTTTTGACCTTGGGAGTAAGTGATGCCCATTTATTCCAAGTGAACATTTCTAGTTGGAATTAAATATGAATCTGAGCAGAGAGTTTGAAAGAAGTAGGTAGTAGGTTAATAGAATTAAATCTTTGAAGAATATTTCATACCTCTTAAAATTTTAAACCAACTCTTAGCCTCTGGCCTATGTGTATCGTTAATAAGCCCGAAGAATCATAAGTGAATGACAGGGGCCTGCACTGTGGCACAGTAGGTTAATCCTCTTCCTACCGCATGGCATCCCATTTGGGTACCGGTTCAAGTTCCAGCTGCTCCTCTTCCAATCCAGCTGTCTGCTAGTGGCCTGGGAAAGCAGTTGAAGGTTGACCCAAGTGCTTTGGCCCCTGCACCCTCATGGAAGACCTAAAGAGGCTCCTGGCTCCTAGCTTCAGATCAGATCAGCTCTATCTATCGTGGCCATTTGGGGAGTGAACCAGCGGATAGAAGACCTTTCTCTCTGTGTCTCTCTCTCACTGTCTATAACTCTGCCTCTCAAATAAGTAAAAAAAAAAGTTTCCTGATGAATCAACAGTATTAGTATTTAAACAAAAGAAGGAAATGAAATAATTAACAAGAATAAGCTTTCCCATCCCAAATAATAAGTTCTGCACCAATCTTAAGAATGTGATTTTGATCATTTTATTTTTTAAAAGAATTATTTTATTTATTTGAAAGACAGAATTACAGAAAGAAGTAGAGCCAGAGAGAGAGAGAGAGAGAAAGACAGAGATCTTCCATTCACAACAGCCAGAGCTGAGCCGATCTGAAGCCAGGAGCCAGGAGCCTCCTCCAGGTCTCCCACATGGGTGCAGGGACCCAAGGACTTGGGCCATCCTCTACTGCTTTCCCAGGCCACAGCAGAGAGCTGGATCACAAGAGGAGCAGCCGGGACTCTAACCGGTGCCCACATGGGATGCCAGTGCTACAGGCTGGGGCTTTAACCCACTGCGCCACAGCTCCAGCCCCAGTGATTTTGATCATTTTAAATATCCTATCCCTAGTTCTGGAGGTGAAATCCAAGCAAACCTACTTGTCTGTCATTTGCAAGCATTAACTCCAAAGATGTCAGTCACTAAACTAAAAGATTTAATCATTTTAAAAGATGACTACAAGGTTTAAACTTATCTGAAAGTGTCTATGATCTGTTCTGTCTCCTAGCCAGAACAAATAAAGGATAAGCATTATCATGTGTAGAAGCTTCTTGATGAAGTAAGAAGGACAACTAGATGTAAGAGGGGAAACAACTAGAAGAATCTGTGACAAAATAAATTGGATAGATCATCTTTTTGAGCAATAAGATAATATGATTCAATGGTACACAAATCTTTATAGAAGCTTAATTTGCAGATTGCAAAGTTTACCCATTGTAAATTCACACATTATAGATCATTGTAAAAATATCTAAAGATTTTTAAGACATTTCATCACTCAGAAAAGTTTGCTTAGCCCATTTGCAGTAAATTTCTGTTCCCAGCCCTACCTCTAGGAAACCACTACTTTAACTCTGTCTTCATAAATTTGCCTTTTCTAAAAATTGTATGTAAATGAAATCATACAATGTATAATATTTTGTGTTTAATTTTTCCTCAACTTTTTGTGTGATTCATTCATGTTACAGCATATATCTAATAGCCTTGTGCTAGTCAGCTTTTTTATAACTATAATAAATTATCTGAAGCACACAGTTTTGGGGTTTCAAGGTTCAAAAGACATGGCACGAGCTTTAGCTGTGGTAAAGATCCCATGCTGGATGGCAGAGCATGTACAGAGGAAGGACCATGTTTTAAAGCCAAGAAGCAGATGGACCAAAACTCAGTTTATATAACAACTGTCTGATGAGAACAAAAGAGGTCACAGGAAAATTACCTTCTGAGAGCAATGCTCCCAATGGACTTCTCACCAGGTTCTACCACCCAAAAGTTCCACTAGCTCTTAAATAGTACCACCTTTGGGAACAAGCTTATATCACATGGGCCTATTATTATACATCCAAACTAATATCGAAAACTTACCAAGTCCCTTTCTATTTATTGCTTAAAAATTTTCTACTCTGTGGACATATCACATTTCATTTATCCATTCACTAAATGGGGATATTTTTATTGTTTTTAGTTTTTAGCTTGTGAAACAAACACTGCTATGAACACTTTCTGAGCCTTTATAGGGTATATATTTTTGTTTCTTTTAGGAGAATGGCATGGAATTGCTGTATCATATGATTCCATGATTCAGATAACAAAATCCAAATTGAAAAACAATCCAAGAAAAAGATATTTGGAAACATGGAATCAAGAAAAAAGTGGCCAGATTCCTGTCCCCAAACTGTCATTCTCATTTCAGACGAGCCCGTTATTTATCTTTGTTTTCAGTGCTTCTCTCTCTCATGGTCTGTTCAGCAAAACTACTGCACATCACAATGTGGATCCTCTTGTTTATCCTTTGAAAGTAGCCTATTCCAAGCCACTTAGAAAACAAGAGAAAGCAAGAAAGCCAAACTCATCACCTCTAGTTTTTTTTTTCCTTGACACACTTTCCCACCAGGATTTCATGTAATTTAGACTTCTTTTCTATAAACAGGAGAGAAACTTTAAAAACTTCTCTAGCAGTTCTTTTTATTTGTTTGTTTGGCAGAATTACAGAGAGAGAGAGAGAAAGGGAGATCTTCCATATGCCAGTTCATTCCCCAAATGACTGCCACATCCAGGGCAGGGCTGGTCCAAGCCAGAGCCAGGAGCCAGGAACTACCTCCAGGTATCCCACAGGGGCCCAAGTACATGGCCTATCATTCATTGCCTTCCCAGCACAGTCACAGGGAGGTGAGTCAGAAGTAGAGTGGCCAGGACTTGAACCAGAGACCATACAGGATGCCAGCATCAAAGGCAGCAGCTTAACTCACTGTGCCACAATGCCAACCCCACTACAAGTTCTTCTGAAGCCTCTGCTGCTTTCCCTGCCTAAATTTCTCCATTACATAGCCACATTTTTATGGAATCTATTGCCTAACTCCTTTTGTTGCTCTACCAAAATATACCAACTACTATACTTCACATATTCAGGCTTCTAAATCCATACTCTGTGACAACTTGTCCTACCTCAAGTTTTACATTTGCAGCTTTCTTTTCAATCTTCTGTTACCTACTGTAACCCACCATTTCAAAAACCAAAATTCTCATATTCATGAATAGACCTGCTTCCTCTACTCTAGTCCTCATTTTAGTAATTGGGATCACCTTCCACCTCAGCATATAGCACAAAAGTCACTCCTAAAACCTACTCTTCCCTTTAATCTTTCCCCATATACAATCAAACACCACTTCTGTGAATTCTACCTCCCACAGCTTTTGTCTGATCCTCTCCTCCATTCTATTTTTTTTTTTATTTTTTTTGACAGGCAGAGTGGACAGTGAGAGAGAGAAACAGAGAGAAAGGTCTTCCTTTGCCGTTGGTTCACCCTCCAATGGCCGCCGCGGCCGGCGCGCTGCGGCCGGCGCGCTGCGGCCAGCACACCGCGCTGATCCGATGGCAGGAGCCAGGAGCCAGGTGCTTTTCCTGGTCTCCCATGGGGTGCAGGGCCCAAGCACCTGGGCCATCCTCCACTGCACTCCCTGGCCACAGCAGAGGGCTGGCCTGGAAGAGGGGCAACCGGGACAGAATCCGGCGCCCCGACCGGGACTAGAACCCGGTGTGCCAGCGCCGCTAGGCGGAGGATTAGCCTAGTGAGCCGCGGCGCCAGCCCTCTCCTCCATTCTAAATGCAGATATCTTGATTGTGGCCCTCTAGTCTCTCACCTGGATCACCCTGCCTACAATAATTCCTCACAAGAAGAAGTCTTACTTCGCACCACATGTGAATCTCTGACATACAGTAATCTCTGCTTGTTCGTCTCTGCCTTTTACCCAACTTCATGTTGCAAACTCAGCTTCAGAAGGTCCCCCTATGTCCCCAGGATGGTGTAGGTGATACTCCTTTATACTTCTAGTATGTTTTGTGTATTTTATAACCACAATGACTACACTGCTGTAGTGTTTGGTAGCTGTTTACATCCATCCACTTGATCATGAATTTTTTAAACAGCATTAGCAGTATTAAAGTTGAGGGTAAAGAGCACGGATTATTGGATTTTAGTCTTACTATTCAGATTTGAATCTTACCATCTCCCTGATCTGGGAAAACTATTTAAACACTGCGCCTACTTTTCCTCTTGACAAAATGGGGGAAATAATAGCCTCTACCTCATAGTACTATTGGGAAAAGAAATTATTTAATATACAAAAAGGACTTTAAAGATTAATATCCTTTATCATTAAATAATCTTATAATAAACAATTACATATATATGAATACATATGACAATGTATAAATATCATATATAAAATGCACCTTCATTTTATATATATGTAATGTATATAACATATGTTATATATATATAATATATATAACACACACACACACATATATATGTGTGTATATATATACACATACACACACACACATAAGCACACATATCTAATTCCCAGCTAAGTACACAGTACATAGGATTGTTGTTTGTGGGTAAACTTTTAAAACTAATAATCTTTACAGATGTTTTATTTAAAACAAGAAAAATTAATTTTGCCTTGCTCATCCCAGACTACAAACATCAAAGTACATAGAGCCAGTGAAATCACGAAGTGAAACTGAATAACATGGATAATGCAGTGTTAAAGGGGCAAGAGAATAGACTTTTAAAATAAAGACAGATAATTGGTTTCACATGTCAAGGAGACAAAAAAATGAGGGCAAGCTCTTTTGGAGCTGGGCACTGGATCCAAAGGAGAGTCCATTTTCAGGAGAACAGGAAGTATAGTAGTTACATTTCTGAAGTGAAGTGGCTGGGCAAGTGCTGAGGAAATTGGGACATGGATGCAGAGATCTGATGGAGAAGGTTAAAGTACATTGGTAGTCAAGGGGAGAAAAAGAATGCACATGGGTTAGTTTCCCAATCATACCCTTTTGCCAGTTTTCCCATCTTAGGAAATAAATGTTGTTTTACCAGAGGGAATAAATATTTGTCACCCTGTGACTAACTGCTCTGTTAGCGAACCATGAGTGCTTAGCCAAGAACAAAAAGGTGACAAATCTCACGTGGAATGTCTGGATTTTTTTATTGTTCCATATACATAAAGAAATCCACCATTCCACTACTCTTACTACAGTTTAAAGGTGAGGAAATAGACACGGAGGAAGAAGAGTATGGATATGACATGCTTGCTAACACTTGTAAGGAATGTATTCAATGTTTGAGTCAGAGATATTCATCAAGACATTAGTCAACTTTACATAGTTCACAAAACAGTGTAAGTTTAAAAATTCCAAGTAAATTGATTTCATTATTGAGGTAAGTACATTACTGAGGCAAGTACTAAATGTTAACTTTAAAATAACACTATTTTCTAATAGTTAAAAACTAAATCAATGTCCATGTATAAATTGTAAGAATTGTAAAGTAAAAAAAATCTTCTGTAATCCTACTAGTCAGAAGAAATACCACTGACATTTTAATATATTTCCAACTATTTTTTTCATAAACACATGTATGCATGCAGATATACACTAACACAAAATTTTACAAAATTAACAGCATGCTCCATTTAAAATGTTTGTGTAACTATGCCTGTAAAATAAATAAATAAATCTTAAAAAACTGATAGCACAGAGATACAAATGATCATAAGAAATTACCATGGGATCGTATCGTGGTATAGCAGGTTAAGCCACAGCTTGCAGGGCCAGCATCCCATTATGGGCACTAGTTCATGTCCTAGCTGCTCCATTTCCAATCCAGCTCTTTGCTAATGCTTCTCAGAAAGCAACAAAAGATGAACCAATGGGTTGGGCCCCTGCTACACAAATGGGATATCCAGTAAAAATTGCTGGCTCCTGACTTTGGACTGAACCATCCCTGGACAATGTAGCCATTTGGAGAGTGAACCAGTGGATGGAAGATCTGTGTGTGTGTGTGTGTGTGTGTGTAACTCAGCCTTCCAAATAAATAAATAAATCTTTTAAAAAGAAAACTACTATAAAATACCAATATGCTAAAAAATTGGAAAACCTCAAGGAAATGGATTAATTCCTTGATGCAATCTACCAATATTAAATCCAGGGGATTTTGAAAATCAAGTTCAGAGTCAGTGAACTCAAGGGGCTTCCATAGCCTAGATAGCAAGAGTCTCAGTTGACTGCTGACATCATAAATAAGAGTGCCAATTGTTAAATCAATCAACAACGGAGTCACTGGGTACATGCTCCCCACGTAGGATCTCTGTCCTTAATGTGTTTTACTATGAAACTTAAAAACAACACTACTAGTCAAACAATACCCTATACCTTGTGCAGTTGTGTGAGTACAGACTGTTGAAATCCTTGCTTAGTATATACTAAGTTGATCTTCGGAATATGAAGGTAATTGAAAATGAAACTCGATGAAGGGTGGGATAGGGAGGGAGTGGGAGAGGGGAGGGCCACGGGAGGGAGGGAGGTTGGGGTGAGGGAAGCCACAACAATACAAAAGTTGCACTTTGTAAATTCACATTTATTAAATAAAAAATAGCTATATAACAAACAAAAAAAGGAAAAAAAAGAACTTAATACTTTACCCTTTTAGTATTTTTTATGTTCTACTTAAAACTATTGGTTGAACTCTGTAATTAATACACAATTACTCTTAGGTGTTTAATTAATGCTATAACTAGTACTCAAATAGTATTTTACACTTTGTGTTTCTGTGTGGGTGCAAACTGTTGAAATCTTTACTTAATATATGCTAAATTGATCTTCTGTATATAAAGATAATTGAAAATTAATCTTGATGTGAATGGAAGGGGAGAGGGCGTGGGAGAGGGGAGTGTTGTGGGTGGGAGGGAAGTTATGGGGGGGGAAGCTATTGTAATCCATAAGCTCATAAGCTGTACTTTGGAAATTTATGCTTATTAAATAAAATAAAATAAAATAAGAAAAAAAGAAAAGAAAAAATTGGAAAACCTCAAGGAAATGGATTAATTCCTTGATGCAATCTACCAAGATTAAATCAAGAGGACTTTGAAAATCTGATCAGACCCATAACAAGTAATAATATTAAAGAAGAAATTAAGTATCATGTCAAAGAAAAGTCCAGGACCTGGTGGCTTTATACCTGAATTCTACAAAACATTTAAGAAGAACTAACTCCAATACTCCTTAAACTATTCCAAAACATTGTGAAATATGGAACTCTGCAACATTACTCTGAAACTGAAAGCATAGATACAACACAAAAAGAAAATTACAGACCAATATCTTTGATGACCAATGATGAAAAATTCTTAACAAAATATTAGCAAACCAATCCCAACACTACATCACAAAGGTCACATATCACAATCAAGTGTGATTTACCTCTGGGATGCAAGGATGGTTCAATGTCCACAAATCAATAAACATACTAAATCACATCAAAAGAATGAAGAACAAAAACTGTACGATCATCTCAATAGTTGGAGAGACAGCATTTGATAAGATACAACATCACTTTATCATAAAAGAAAAAAAAAACCCTCAACATATCTCAAAATAATAAAGCCTATGTGTGATAAGCCAATAGCCACCACAATAAATGGGGGAAAGCTGAAGGCATTTCCCCTCATATCTTGGAATAAGACAAAGATGACCACTTTGACCACTAATATTCAATATATCATTAGAAGTATTAGCAAGATCAAACACAGAAGTCAAAGAAAAAAATGGCATCAAGGAGACATTCCATGATGGTGGAAATAGTAAAGGGTAATAGGCCAGGGGAAAATAGGAAAAAGAGGAAAAAAGTGAAAAAGACCATTCTCAGGGGAGAATTGGAGGGAAAACTGTAGTACAGATTCTGCAGAAGGAGCAGAGATGCTGGAGCTGTGTGGAAGGTGCAGATGTACAGCCAACAAGCATGGACACAACAATCCCAGAGGCTTGAGCCAGAAAAAGCACCAGATTTGGAAATTAAGGTGAGATCAAATTACAGTAGATCTTGCCACTGGTGATACAGCCTGGCTGGATAGACTGAAAAACACCACCTATCTATTCACTGCCTACAAGAAACACATCTCACTAACAAAGATACATGCAAACTAAAAGTGAAAGGATGGAGAAAGATATTCTATACTAAGAGAAAACAAAAAAATAGAAGGTGTAGCCATCTTAATATCAGACAAAATAGACTTCAACACAAAAATTGTTAAGAGACATAAAGAAGGGCACTATGTAATGGTTAAGGTATCAATTCAACTGGAAGATGTGACTATAATAAATATATATGCACCCAAACTCAAAATGCATGGCTATTTAAAACAAATGTTAATGGACCTAAAGGGAGACCCAATACCCACTACATGAATAAACTGACGGATCAACTAGACAGAAAAACAACAAAGAAAACAACAGAACTAATTGACACTATGGACCAAATAGACCTAAGTGATATCTACAGAACTTTTCATCTCAAAATTGCTGAATACACATTCTTCTCATCATGTCATTGATCTTTCTCTAGGGTAGACCATATGTTATGCCATAAAACAAGTCGAAGCAAAATGAAAGATCTCAAAGTTATATCATTATCTTCTCTCTGACCACATGCAATGAAGCCAGAATTTAACAACTAAAGAATCACCAGAGGAGTTGGTGCTGTTCTGTAGTAGGAAAAAGCCACCACCTGCAGTGTTGGAATCCCATATGGGTGCTGGTTCGAGTCCTGGCTGCTCCACTTCTGATCCAGCTCTCTGCTATGGCTTGGGAGAGCAGTAGAATATAGCCCAAGCCCTTGGGCCCCTGTACCTACATGGGAAGCCTGAAAGAAGCTCTTGGCCCAACTCCAGCTGTTGTAGCCATTTGGGGAGTGAACCAGAGGATGGAAGATCTCTCTCCCTCTGTTTCTGCCTTTGCCTCTCTGTAATAATGCCTTTCAAATAAATAAATAAATCATTTTAAAAAAAGAATCACTAGAACATATGCAAACACATGGAGATCAAACAACAAGCTCCTGAATGAACACTGAGTCACAAAAGAAATCAAGAGAAATCAAAATTTTTTAGGGGCCAGCACTGTGGTGCAGTACGTGAATCCTCCCCCTGCCGCACAGGCACCCTATTTGGGCGCTGGTTCTAGTCACAGCTGCTCCTCTTCCAATCCAGCTCTCCGCTGTGGCCTGGGAAAGCAGTGGAAGAAGGACCAACTCCTTGGGCCCCTGCACCCACATGGGAGAATGGGAGGAAGGAGTTGGCTCCTTGCTTTGGATCCGCGCAGCTCTGGCCATTGCGGCCATTTTGAGAGTGAACCAACGAATGGAAGACCTTTCTCTCTGTCTCTCCCTCTCACTGTCTATAACTCTACCTCTCAAATAAATAAACAAAATCTTTAAAAAAATAAAAAAAATTAGAAATGAATAAAGATGATAGCACAACATATCAAAATTCAGGGGATACAGCAAAAGCAGTATTAAGAGGGAAATTTATAGAAATTAGTGCCTACCTCAAGAAATTGAAAAGGCATCAAATAAATGAGCTATCAATGCATCTCAGGAACCTAGGATAACAACAAACCAAACCAAAATTAGTAGGAGGAAAGAAGCAATTAAAATTAGAGAAAAAATTTTAAAATTGTAATACGAAAAATTCAAAAGATCAGTGAAATTAAAAACTGTTTTTTGAAAAAAATAAATAAAATTGATACATATTTGGCCCAATTAACCAAAATTTTAAAAAGAAGAGGAAGACCCAAATTAATAAAAATCAGAAATGAAAAAGAAAATAAAATGAATCCTTAGGAATTACTAAAAAGCGATATATGTCATAAATTGGAAAATCTAGAAGAAATGGATATGTTCCTGGACACATACAATCTACCAAAACTGAGTCATGAAGACACAGAAAACCTAAATAGATCAATAACCAAGACAGAGATAGAATCAGTAATAAAGACCCTTAAACATGAAAAGCCCAGGTCCAGATGGCTTAACTGCTAAATTCTACCAGACTTTTAAAGAAGAACTATTCCAATTCTTCTCAAGCTATTCAAAACAATTAAAATGAAGGGAATCACCCCAAAATCCTAAACCAGAAAAAGATACAACAGAGAACGAGAACTATAGACCAATTTCCCTTATAAACATAGACACAAAAGTCCTCAACAAAATACTAATCAAATCCAAAAACATGTCAGAAAGATCATTCACCTGAATCAAGCGGGATTTATCCTTGCTGTACAGGGATGATTCATCAATCAATGTGATACATCACATTAACAAACTGAAGAACAAAAGCCATATGATTATCTGAATAGATGCAGAGAAAGCATTTATAAAATATAACATCCTTTCAAGATGAAAACCTTAAATAAATTGGGTATAGAAGGAACATTCCTCAATACAATCAATGCAAATTATGACAAAGCCACAGCCAGCATTTTATTGAATGGGGAAAAGCTAGAAGCATTCCCACTTAGATCCAGAACCAGATAAGAATTCCCATCTCATCATTACTATTAAATATAATTCTGGAAACTTTAGTCAGAGCCATTAGACTAGCTGATTGGATCAAGAAAGAGAATCCATCTATATGCTGCCTTCAGGAGACACACCTTATCAGCAAAGATGCATGCAGACTGAAAGTGAAAGGATGGAAACAGATACTCCAAGCTAACAGAAATCAAAAAAGAGCTGGTATGGCCATCCTAATATCAGATAAAATAGACTTTAACATAAAAACTATTAAAAGAGACAGAGAAGGGCACTATATAATGATTAAAGGATCTATCCAACAGGAAGACATTACTATTATAAATGTATATGCACCTAATTACAGGGCACCTGGCTACCTGAAAGAATTACTAAAGGATTTAAAGGGAGATATAGATTAAAATACAATAGTAACAGGGGACTTCAACACCCCACTCTCACCAATGGACAGATCAACCAGACAGAAATTCAACAAGGAAACAACAGAGCTAATTGACGTTATAGACCAAATAGACCTAATAGATATCTTCAAAACCTTCCATCCCACAGCCACAGAGTTCACATATTTCTCCCCAGTACATGGAACATTCTCTAGGACTGACCATATGCTAGGCCATAAAGGGAGCCTCAACAAATTCAAAAAAAATTGAAACTATACCATGCAGCTTCTCAGACCATAGCGCAGTGAAACTCGAAATCAACAACCCAAGAATCTCTACACCATATGCAAACATATGGAGAATGACAACATGATCCTAAACGAACAGTGAGTCATCGAAGAAATGAAAAGAGAAATCAAAAGATTTCTAGAAACAAATGAAAATGATAACACAACCTATCAAAACCTGTGGGACACAGCAAAAGCAGTGCTAAGAGGAAAGTTTATAGCAATTGGTGCCTACATCAAGAAGCTAGAAAGGAACCAAACAAATGAACTCTCCATGCACCTCAAGGATTTAGAAAAATAGCAGCAAATCAAGCCCAAATCCAGAAGGAGGAAAGAAATACTAAAGATCAGAGAAGAAATAAACAGAATTGAAACCAAAAAAAAATAATAAATAAAATACAAAAGATCAACAAAACCAGGAGTTGGTTCTTTGAAAAAATAAACAAAATTGACACATCATTGGCCCAACTAACCAAAAAAGGAGAAAGAAGACCCAAATCTGTAAAATCAAAGATAGTAATGGAAATGTAACGACAGACACAACAGATATAAAAATAAATTATCAGAAACCACTACAAATTGGGGAACCTGGAAGAAATGGATAGATTCCTGGACACATATAACCTTCCTAACCTGAGCCGTGAAGATACAGAAAATCTAAACAGACCCATAACCATGGAAGAAATTGAATCAGTAATAAACACACTACCGAAAAAGAAGAGCCCAGGACCGGATGGCTTCACGGCTGAATTTTACCAGACATTTAGAGAGCAACTAAACCCAGTTCTTCTCAAATTATTCAAAACGATTGAAAGGGAGGGAATCCTCCCAAATTCTTTCTACGAAGCCAATATCACCTTAATTCCTAAGCCCGGAAAAGACACAACAGAGAAAGAAAACTACAGACCTAGATCCCTGATGAACACAGATGCAAAAATACTCAACAAAATTCTGGCAAACCGAATCCAACTGCACATCAGAAAGATCATTCACCTGGACCAAGTGGGATTTATCCCTGGTATGCAGGAATGGTTCAATATTCAAAAGTCAATCAGGCTGGCGCCTCGGCTCACTAGGCTAATCCTCCTCCTAGCGGCACCGGCACACCAGGTTCTAGTCCCGGTTGGGGCGCCGGATTCTGTCCCGGTTGCCCCTCTTCCAGGCCAGCTCTCTGCTGTGGCCAGGGAGTGCAGTGGAGGATGGCCCAGGTGCTTGGGCCCTGCACCCCATGGGAGACCAGGAAAAGCACCTGTCTCCTGGCTCCTACCATCAGATCAGCGCGGCGCGCCGGCCGCAGTGCGCTGGCCGCAGCGGCCATTGGAGGGTGAACCAACGGCAAAGGAAGACCTTTCTCTCTGTCTCTCTCTCTCACTGTCCACTCTGCCTGTCAAAAAAAAAAGTCAATCAATGTAATACATCACATTAATAAATTGAGAAACAAAAATCATATGATTATCTCAATAGATGCAGAGAAAGCATTTGACAAAATACAACACCCTTTCATGATGAAAGCCCTAAGAAAATTGGGCTTAGAAGGAACATTCCTCAACACAATTAAGGCAGTCTATGATAAACCAATGGCCAGCATCATATTGAATGGGGAAAAGTTGGAGGCATTTCCATTGAAAACTGGCACCAGACAGGGAAGCCCACTCTCACCATTGCTATTCAATATAGTCCTAGAAGTGTTAGCCAGGGCCATCAGGCAAGAAAAAGAAATTAAAGGGATACAAATGGGAAAGGAGGAAGTTAAACTATCCCTATTTGCAGACGACATGATACTTTATATAGGGGACCCGATAAACTCCTATAAGAGACTACTGGAACTCATAGAAGAGTTTGGTAAAGTAGTAGGATGCAAAGTCAACACTCAGAAATCAACAGCCTTTGTATACACGGATAATGCCAGGGCCGAGGAAGAACTTCTAAGATCAATCCCATTCACGAAAGCCACAAAAACAATAAAGTACTTTGGAATAAATTTAAGCAAGGAGGTCAAAGACCTCTATAATAAAAATTACAAAACACTAAGGAAAGAAATAGAAGATGACACAAAAAAATGGAAAAACCTGCCATGCTCATGGATTGGAAGAATCAATATCATCAAAATGTCCATTCTCCCAAAAGCAATTTACAAGTTCAATGCAATACCAATCAAAATACCAAAGTCATTCTTCAAAGACCTAGAAAAAATGATTCTGAAATTCATATGGAGAAACAGGAGACCAAGAATAGCTAAAGTAATCCTTAATAATAAAAACAAGGCCGGAGGCATCACGATTCCAGACTTCAAGGCATACTACAGGGCAGTTATAATCAAAACAGCCTGGTACTGGTACAAAAACAGATGGATGGACCAATGGAACAGAATAGAAACACCAGAGATCAATCCAAACATCTATAACCAACTCATATTCGACAAAGGACCTAAAACCAACCCCTGGAACAAGGACAGCCTCTTCAACAAATGGTGCTGGGAAAACTGGATGTCCACATGTCAAAGTATGAAGCAAGACCCCTACCTTACACCTTATACAAAAATCCATTCAACATGGATCAAAGAACTAGAGATGTGCCACGACACCACGAAACTAATTGAGAGCATAGGGGAAACCCTTCAAGATATTGGAACAGGCGAAGAATTCCTGGAGAAGACCCCAGAGGCACGGGTAATCAAAGATAAAATAAACAAATGGGATTACCTCAAATTGAAGAGTTTCTTAACAGCAAAGGAAACAGTCAGGAAATTGAAGAGGCAACCAACAGAATGGGAGACGTTATTCGGAAACTACACAACAGATAGAGGAATAACAACTAAAATCTATAAAATGATCAAAAAACACCACAGAATCGAAACAAACAACCCAATAAAAAAATGGGCCAAGGACCTCAGCAGCCATTTTTCAAAAGAGGAAATCCAAATGGCCAACAGACACATGAAAAAATGCTCAGGATCCCTAGCCATCAGGGAAATGCAGATCAAAACCACAATGAGGGCCAGCACCGTGGCTCAATAAGCTAATCCTCCACCTAGCGGCACCAGCACACCAGGTTCTAGTCCCGGTCGGGGCACCACATTCTGTCCCGGTTGCCCCTCTTCCAGGCCAGCTCTCTGCTGTGGCCCGTGAAGGCAGTGGAGGATGGCCCAAGTGCTTGGGCTCTGTAGCCCCATGGGAGACCAGGAGAAGCACCTGGCTCCTGCCTTCGGATCAGCGCGATGCACCGGCCGCAGCGCACCAGCTGTGGCGGCCGTTGGAGGGTGAACCAATGGCAAAAAGGAAGACCTTTTTCTCTGTCTCTCTCTCTCACTATCCATTCTGCCTGTCAAAACACACACACACACACACACACACACACACACACAATGAGGTTTCACCTCACTCTGGTTAGATTGGCTTACATACAGAAATCAACCAACAACAGATGCTGGTGAGGATGTGGGGAAAAAGGGACACTAATCCACTGTTGGTGGGAATGCAAACTGGTAAAGCCACTATGGAAGACAGTGGAGAGTCCTCAGAAACCTGAATATAGCACTACCACAGGACCCAGCCATCCCACTCCTTGGAATATACCCAAATGGAATTAAAGGGGAGAAAAAAAGAGCCATTTGCACCTCAATATTTGTTGCAGTTCAATTCACAATGGCTAAGACATGGAATCAACCTAAATGTTCATCAACGGATGACTGGATAAAGAAACTATGGGATATGTACTCCATGGAACTCTATACAGCAGTAAAAAACAATGAAATACGGGCATTTACAACAAAATGGAAGAAGCTGGAAAACATCATGCTGAGTGAAATAAGCCAGTTCAAAAGGGACAATTATCATATGTTCTCTCTGATCGATGGCAACTAAATGAGCATCTAAAATGATACCCATTGAAGTGAAATGGACACTATGAGAGACAATGACATGATCAGCCCCCTTATCTAGACTGTTGAGGAACAACTTACTATTTTATTCCTTTCAGTATTTTTGTTGTTGGTGTTGTTGCTCTGTTTGTTCTACATAAAACCACTGGTTGAACTCTGTAATCAATGTACAATCATTCTTAGTTGTTTAAAATTAACAGAAAAGTGATCTCTGTTAAACATAGGAGTGGGAATAAGAGAGGGAGGAGATATATAGGTTGGCACATGCTCACTCGGACTTGCCTCCAATGGTGGAACTAGAAATGTGCCAGGGGATTTCAGCTCAATTTTACAAGGGAGGCAGGTACCAATGCCAGTGCACTTGGTAAAGTGATAAGTATAAATACACAACCGATCAAAAAATAGGGTAAGTGTCGAAGAGATTACACAAATAAGACCAGTGTAAGCAAACAATGAAGGATAGAATTAAAAGGGAGAGTATGATCCTGTGGGGGAAGCAGGACACACAGCAGACTCATAGAATGTCAAATGCCCAAAACAGCACTCCTGCCTCAGAATCAACCCTTGGGACATTCGGATCTGGCTAAAAGGTCCATGAGAATCTCATAGGCATGGGAAGCCATGACACGGTGGCAAAAAACAATCTAAATGAAAGATCCTGGTGAACAAGACCCCAGCAGAAGGAGCAGGCCATCAAGGAGGGAGGCGCCTTTCTCTGAAGGGAGGAAGGAACCTCCACTGTGATATGGCCTTGACTAAACAAGTTCAGAGTTGGTGAACTCAAGGGGCTTCCATAGCCTAGACAGCTCATAGCAAAAGTCTCGGGTGATTGCTGATGTCATAAATAAGAGTGCCAATTGTTAAATCAACAATGGGAGTCACTGGGTACAGGCTCCCCACGTAGGATCTCTGTCCTTAATGTGTTTTACTATGAAACTTAAAAACAACACTACTAGTCAAAAAATGCCCTGTACCTTGTGTGGTTGTGTGAGTGCAGCCTGTTGAAATCCTTGCTTAGGGTACACTAAGTTGATCTTCTGTATATGAAGGTGACTGAAAATGAAACTTGATGAAGGGCATGATGGGAGAGGGAGTGGGGGAGGGGAGGGCCGCGGGAGGGAGGGAAGTTGTGGGGGGAGCACAACAATACAAAAGTTGCACTTTGTAAATTCACATTTATTAAATAAAAAAATAACTTATGGGGGGAAGCCATTGTAATTCATAAACTGTACTTTGGAAATTTATATTTATTAAATAAAAGTTAAAAAAAAAGAATGTTATTTACCAAGTTTCTCCTCTGAAAAGTTACCATTTTTCATTCTGAAATTAATAAACAACTTGTAGAACAAAATAAAACATGGTTTATATTTTATAATTAACTCTTTAATCCATCTATAATTTACTTCATCATATAAAACAAGGTAAAGAGGAAGACAGTTGGCCTAGCAAGATGAAACTTAAGATACCTGTATCCAATATCACAGTACCTGGGTTTGAATCTCAGCTCTGCTTCTGATTCCAGCTTCCTGCTACTGCACATTCTGGTAACAGCCAATGATGACTCAAATATTTGAGTTTCTGTCATCCATTTGAGATATCTGGATTGAGCTCCTTGTTCCCAGCTTTGTCCTGGTCCATCACCAGTCACTAGGAGCATTTTGGAGAGCGAACAAGTAAATGAAAACTCTCTCTTTCCCTCTCTCTCTCCCTTTCTCTTTCTCTCTCTCTCGCCAATATTTCTGTTTATCAAATAATTATTACAATTCTAACTTCATGTTTTCCAAATATTAGCCATTCATCACAGCACATTTTTAAAAATTATAATGCAATAACCCATTCTACTACCATTCAACCATGTTGATGGATAATATAGTAATTCTTGTATCTACTAAAATCTACCTCTGTAGTTTCTACTTTGTTTCACTGATCTGTTTATTGATTCTGGTATTAACAGTGTTACATTTTGATGAGTAGCTATTTAAAGTAGCTTTGGTGCATGGCACAGTATTACCTAGATTATATTACTTTAATTCTAGCTTCCTGTGATTTTACTTCCCCAAAGACAGAATCTTTTCCCACACTGAATTCCCAAAACATATTTAGGAGGTACAAGTCTTTGATCCCAAATGCTGCCGGCCGGCACCACGGCTCAACAGGCTAAACCTCTGCCTGCGGCACCGGCAAACCGGGTTCTAGTCCCGGTCAGGGTGCTGGATTCTGTCCCGGTTGCCCCTCTTCCAATGTAGCTCTCTGCTGTGGCCCGGGAGTGCAGTGGAGGATGGCCCAAGTGCTTGGGCCCTGCACCCGCATAGGAGACCAGGAGGAAGCATCTGGCTCCTGGCTTCCGATCAGGCTGCAGCGGCCATTTGTGGGTGAACCAACGGCAAAGGAAGACCTTTCTCTCTGTCTCTCTTTCTCACTGTCCACTCTGCCTGTCAAAAAAAAAAAAAAATGCTGCCAATCCAACCTCTCAAGGTGATGTTGGGGTCCTGGTAAATATACCTGATCTGATGATGCAGTCACAGTGGACCTAGATAATCTTCCCATCCAGAGCTTCCTCACCTGTGTATTGAAAAGATATAAATCACTAACTTTCAGATGGAGTATGTCTAAATTTTCAGTACAATAAACTAAGTGGATTTCTTCTTAGCTTTTTATTCCTTGTGTCATAAAATCTTAATCTAATTTAGGAACATTTTATCTTCATAAACTAACAGAATTGGTTGGGCTTACTAATTAGTCTTGTAAAAATAAATTTAACTGTGTTTACACTGCTGTTTCTCTTGACTATGTTCCTTGCTTTAATATAAAGAGCACAAAATAGGAATTCATACACAATTTTCAAACCACTTCTCACAAATGAAATCTTTCTTTGGCAGGGAGAATTGAGTTTAAGAAGCTGTTCCTTCCTGGAAAGAGGTAGGAACACAATGATTACTTACTGGAAATGTATAACTCTCAACTTCATGATGACTCAAAAGAGTGGCCTCAAGTGATTTCTTTAAGAGAGAAAAAAATGTACATTCACAGCCATTCTGTTGAGGATACATTTCTTTAATCACAATGTAGCACTAATAAATGCCTTTTGGGATATCACTAAGCTGCATGCTTAGACTTTGCCAGGTTACTTCCTCAACTACATTGGCCAGTGCATAGCCTTTAAAATTTCTCTTCCCTTAAATTATTCCAGTCTAAACACATCACTGACTCACTATGCACATGTGAGCCAAATGTCAGCATTCTCCATTGGCTTACTAAAGTGCTTTCTTATAAAAAAAACTTGGGAATTCATATTCCAATGAGTTTTTCCATTTAAAACATTAACATCGCTTTACATTGAAAATAATCCTTTGTCTTATTATAGAAAGTCAACATTTTGTCTTATCTGACAGGTTTGTGACCTCTGTGTTTCAAGGTACTATAATAAACAATACTTAGTTTTATAAGCTAAAATATAAAATTATAGTATTATTTAATTGAACTCAATGATTTTTTTCTTCATTTTATTTGCAAAAGAATGCAAGGAAAATTAGTTTTGTTCATTCTTTTAAAAAAGTTTATCTGAGATAAAATTCCCTTTCATGATCCAATTTTCAACTCTTGTTGATATAACATGAAATATCTGAAGCCATATTTAACATTTTTTCTCCATAATTAATGCTTTGGTTTGATCAACCCACAACTGTGAAGTGCATGCTACCAACCCAAAACTTCTGAGAAATCAGCAGTGACTTAGAATTTGTTTGGACTGACTTATTTAATAAAGCTTCCTATAGTTTCTTCTCAAGTAACATTCAGAGAAGAGGTTTAAGATAAGCACTTAGGAAAGATTTATGGTGACCCCTCAAAATTAAGTATTGTAAAGGATATGCTCACGATGATGCTGAATAATCACTGCAATGGGGTCAATAGAGAATATTGGTTAGAGGGAGATCCAGTGCCCAGAGCCCAGAGTAACATAGAGATAGACAACAATGAATGTGGGTAGAGGGGCGTTGAAGGGGAAGACGTGAAGAGTGGAAGGAGAGGAAAGAGTATGTTAACTACTAAGTTTTAAAATTGATTAACAGATAGTCCTAAACATATAACAAAACTGAATTTTATGAGTGTTTTTGTTTGGTTGGTTCCATAATTAGTACTAACAATATTTGAAATGGGACACTCAAAGCAAACACCTCTGGTGTTCAAATTAATGACAAAGCATTATTTAGTACTTACTCTATGAGAAGCGGTCTGCTAACTGCCACTTCTCTGAGGGACAGTGAAGAAAACATTCTGCAGTGTTCCAGTATGAAGAACCTCCATGCTTAAAATAAGCATAGCTTATTTTATTTCTATTGATCATTCCTAACCAAGAATTATGTTGGCATTTATACAGTCACAGATATTGAAGTAAAATCCTCAAAGATTAAGTTCCTAGATTGTATCTTAAAATTCAAAGCCTCTTTGCCTCTAAAATAGAGGGGTTAATTTTCCAAAATGTGTTATAATTTTTTTAACTTTTATTCAATGAATATAAATTTCCAAAGTACAGCTTATGGAATACAATGGCTTCCCCCCCCCCCAATAACTTCCCTCCCACCCTCAACCCTCCCCTTTCCCACTCCCTCTCCCCTTACATTCACATCAAGATTCACAAAATGTGTTATAATTAATGACCCAGTATCAAGGGAGCATAATCCTGGATTGATGCAGTCTGTCTTTACTCTCCTGACCAAGCATATGTCTCCTCATGAGGTGTAAGATATTATCATCTAAATCATCTGTGATTGGTTGGCATTCAATCAGTAATTATCAGTTTTCTCACTAAATAAGATCAAGAAGTAGACTAAAACAGATTCACAGTTGTTCCAGATTTTAGAGTTATCAGACATGGATTCTTTTAAAAAAAAGATTTATTTATTTATTTGAAAGTCAGACTTACAAAGAGAGAGGAGAGGCAGAGAGAGAGGGAGAGAGATCTTCCATCTGATGGTTGACTCCCCAATTGGCCGCAATGGCCAGAACTGTGCCGATCTGAAGCCAAGAGCCAGGAGCTTCTTCCTGATCTCCCACACTGGTACAGGGGCCCAAGGACTTGGGCCACCTTTAACTGCTTTCCCAGGCCATAGCAGAAAGCTGGATTGAAGTGGAGCAGCCAGGACTAGAACTGGCACCCATATGGGATGCCGGCACTTCAGGCCAGGGTATTAATCCACTGTGCCACAGCACCGGCCCCAGACATGGATTCTAAAATAAGTGTGAATGATATCTTTAAGGAAAAGTATGACAAATTGAAAACTTGAACAAAGATTTTAAATCTCCAAGAGAAAATAAAATATAAATTCTAAAATTTAAAAATATTTATCACTGTGGGCATTTGGCATAGTGTTTAAAACATCTGCCCCCGGGATACATGCATCCCATATCAGAGTGCCAGTCTATGTCCCAGCTCCTCTTTCCGTCCGTGATCCAGATTCCAGCTAAGGTACATCCTAGAGGCAGCAGATGATGGCTCAAGATCATAGGTTCCTTCTGCCCATGTGGGAGAACTAAATTGAGCTCTGGGTCTCTGGCTTGTAGCCTGGCTCACACCTGGCTGTTGTGGCATATGGAGAGTAAACTAGTGAGTGGAAGATGTCACTTTTTGCTCTCTCTTACTGTTTGTCTCTCTAACTAAAATGAAAATAAGTAAATAAAAATTTAAAAGATAAAAAATAACTATATTAAGAGTGTTGCAAGTTTCATGTGTAGAATAGCCAGAGATGGAGAAAGAATTAGTGAACTAAAAGACAGTAATAAAATTTTCAAACTAATATTTGAAGAGAAAACAATAGAAAATGTAGAACAGAATGTGAATCATGCCTTATAGTGAAACTGCCTATATGTTTCATTTGAGCCCTTGAAGGATAAAAGAGAAAAATATGTCCTTAAATAATTTTTGAATAGCAATAATTTCTATGTAGATTGGACAAAATAAAAACAGAAAACTTAAATTACTAAAATCAGGAATGTAAAAGGAGAATTAATAATACAGGTCTTCAGAAAATAAAGGATTATATGACAATATCATGAAAAATTCCTAGGAAGATATAAATTACCAAAACTAACAAAAGAAAAAATAAGAAATCTTAAGAGATCTACAACAAGTGAAGAGGTTCAACTAGTAATAAACTTTCAGACCCAAATAACTGCCTTGGTAAATTCTGCAAATATTCAAAAAATAATCAATATAAATCACAAACACTTCCATAAAATAGAAAAGAACAATTCCCAACTCATTGTATGAAGCTAATATATTACCCTGATGACAAAACCAAAGAAAGATAAAACAAGTAAGGGCTGATGCTGTGGCATATCGAGTTCAGCCCCACCTGCAATAATGATATGGCTGTTGGTTCAAGTCCCAGTTGCTCCATTTCCAATCCAGCCGCCTGCTAATCTGCCTGGGAAAGCAATGGGAGATGGCCCAAATACTTGGGCCTCTGCAAACCACACAAGACACTTGAAAGAAGATCCTGGCTCCTAGCTTCAGCCTGGCTCAGCCACAATTGTTACAGCCATCTGGGGAATGAACACGTGGATAGAAAATATCTCTCTCTCTCTCTCTCTCTCTCTCTCCTCTGTCTCTGTCTCTGTCTCTCCCTCTCTCTCTGCAACTCTGCCTTTTGAATAAACAAACATCTTTTTAAAAATTTTTTGATAAGATAAAAGAAGCAAAACTAAAATTAAAAATCAGTAGACATTGTGAATGCATAAGGAAAAATTCTAACTGAATCTAATACACTATATAAAATGGATTGTAAACCATGATTAAGTGGTATTTATTCCAGGAATGCAGGTTGGGTTAATTTTCAAAACTTAACATAATGCACAATAAATATAATAAATACAAAAATTATATGATCATTTCAATGTACACAGAAAAAAATTTGAGAAACTTCAACACTCTTTTATAATAGAACACTCAACAAGCTAGAAATGGGAAATTTCTTCAACTGGATAAATGGTATCTATGAAAACCTATCACTAACACCATACTTAATGGCAAAAGGTTGAATGCTTTGCTCTAAGATAAGAAGCAAAACAAACATATTTGCCCGCATCACTCCTATTTAACATTGTACTAGAGATTATAACCAGGACAATTAGGTAAGAAAAAGAAATAACAAGCAAATCTTATTTCCACATTTCCAGGTTAAAAAGGAATCAAATCATATTTACTCATAAAACATGGTTTTATATAAAGAAAATCAAGCAATTTATTGAGATCATGAGTGAGAACTTTTCAAAATTAATGAAAAATAGAAACCATATATTCAAGAAATAAAAAAGAAAAAAAAAACTGAAAAGAAAGCTATACCTAACATATTTTCAGCATAAAACAGCTAAAAACCAAAGATAAAAGGTGTAATCAGCCACAGTTTCTAAAAGAGCAACATTAAGATTGACATCCTATTTCTGAACAGAAAGAATGAATACCAAAAGAAAATGCAATCATAATTTTAAAATATTGAGCGGAAAAACACTGTCCAAAATTCTATACCCAAAGAAATATACTTTTTAAAATGAAGGTGAAATAAAGATGCTTCCAAATCCACAAAAACAGTAGGAAATATTTGTTAGGAGGCCTAAGAAAAAAATCATAAATGTTATTCTTCAGACAAAAGGAAAACAAAACAATCCCAGATAAGGCATTGGAAGAATGAAGACAATGGAAAGTGTAAATATGTACTTGTCCTTTCATCATATTTACTAAATCTGAACATAAACATATCCTACAAACTAATAATCTCACCCCTCAGAAATGCATACTTATATATAACAAATATCATATATGAAAATGTAAAGAGTAGTACTATTAAAACCAAGCAGACATTGAAAAAATCAAATATCTACCAGCAGAACAAATAAACCATGGAATATTTATAAGATGGAATATTATTCATCAGTGAGGAAAATAAACAACTCCTACACAAACCATGGTAAATCTTTAACCTATAAAAAAGTACAAATTGTAAAAACTCTATCTCTTCATATGTATAAATCTCAAAACATGTAAAACTAATCAATAGTGTTGCATACCAAAACAGTGATTACCTTATTGAGTAATGCAAAAAGGAATAACTATGGTCAATTTTTTTATACAGGTAGAGGATATATAGGTATATGCACTTTGTAAAAATTCATCCAGCTAGACTCCTAATTGTTTACTTTTATATTCCCATCAAAAGTTTACTTTAAAAGTGCCACATGGTGATCATTTGCAATGATAGTTTATTCACTTCACAATTTCACAAATGGAAGATTTTCAGTGATCCCTGCAACCCCTTAAATGGTATGCTAGGTTATCCTTTTGGTAAATCAAACTTGCAAGCAGTCCTTAAATAGCCTCAGGCTATTAGACCTTGACCTCTGCTTCAAAGGCCTATTTCTGAATTTCTAGTACCATCTTCCTCAGGAACAGGGTTCAGCCCTGCTCAAGGTATTCCTAGTTCAAAACTATCTGAACTGTGGTTGTCCTTATATATTTAATGTAACAATGTTTTATTCTCAATTGCACCCCATAGCAGAAGATAAGAAATAATAATCTCTGATTAAAATTATGAAATAGGGCAATGTGTTTATGTATATTGCCTTTAGAAAGAAATAGGGTGTGAGTGGGAACCATTAACATTGTTTGCACATGGATGTGGCTGATATTAATGCCAAAATAAGTTATTGCTCAGTCCCTTCAGGATTTGTACTCTATCTACAGTAGACTGGGTGGTTCCTCATACCCCAGGGCTTTGCATGTAAATTCAAGCCCTTATAATCTCTAATCAAACAGACTCATTATTTAGGTCTTCCATTTGGAATGACTTTATCCACACCCAGATTCATATTAGAGAGGGGAAAAAAAAAAGGAGAGAATGAAAGAGAGAAAAACATTCATAGTTTATGGGATGATCTTCATAGTTAATCAGGTGTGTTGTGCTGGCAGAAACTAGGGAGCATGTCAAAACCATTGGTTCTGTGCCAGATAATCCTCCTCCTTTTGTACCTGGGTACAATATATATCATCATATTCAAGTGTGTTTGTTTTCGCTACAGGAAACAAGTACTCTTTGAGGACAATAAGTGAAAGAAAAAGAAACCCATTTTTCAGAAGAGATCCAAACACTTGGCTGCATCTGTTGGATGCTTGTTGGCTGGGACTCTATTTCATGGCCTAAGTCGTATAAGCAGACTCACAGGCTTAAAAACTACCCGTAGAGGAGGGATTCACATCCTGAATGTCTTCTGGTCCTCTGGGCCAGCCCCTGGTCCACCTTCCTGGGCTGTAAGAAAACTTTTGGGGATGAGAGATATTTTCATTATCTGGATTGTAGTTACAATTCCATGAATGTATGCATAGGATGCAAGTTCTCAAAATGTGTACTTTATATGTCAATTATACCTCAAGGAAAAAAATATGTTTAAACATACTTCACTAAAAACCTTTCCTGCCTGGGTCCTGGGGTAATACGAATTTGCAAAAGAATGCCAGATAATTTTGTTTATTGGAGTCCAGAATATATTTAGGTAAAAATATCAGAGGACAAATGGAAAAGAATGATTAAATGGCAAGTTTAAGGATTTGCACCGGGGCCGGTGCTGTGGCGTGGCAGGTTAAGCCGCTGCCTGCAGTGTCGGCATCCCATATGGGTGCCAGTTCTAGTCTCGGCTGCTCCTCTTCTGATCCAGCTCTCTGCTATGGCCTAGGGAAGCAGTAGAAGATGGTCCAAGTCCTTGGGCCCCTGCACCCACGTGGGAGATCCAGAAGAGGCGCCTGGCTCCTGGCTCCAGATCAGTGCAGCTCCAGTTGTTGCGGCCAATTTGGGAGTGAACCAGAGGATGGAAGACCTCTCTCTCTCACTCTCCCTCTCCCTCTCCTCCCTCTGTGTAACTCTGACTTTCAAATAAATAAATAAATCTTAAAAAAAAAAAGAATTCGTACCTAGGGATGCTGGTGGAGTGGCACAGTGAGTAAAGCCATTTCCTGCATACCCCATATGGGCACACATTCAAGTCCCAGCTGCTCCATTTCCCATCCAGCTCTCTGCTATGGCCTGGGAAAGCAGCAAAAGATGGCTCAAGTCGTTAGGACCCTGCATCCATGTGGAAGACCCAGAAGAAGCTCCTGGCTCCTGGCTTCAGATGGGCCAATGGTTGTGGCCATTTGGAGAGTGAACCAGAGGATGGAAGATGTCTCTCTCTCTCTCCCTCTCTCTCTCTCTTACTCTAACTCTGCCTTTCAAATAAATAAATCTTTTTTAAAAAAAAAGAATTTGCATTTAATTGGGTAGACAATTAGTAGCCTACCAAGGAATTTTTTTTCTTTACAGAGGATTATCTGGTCAGAGCTCCACTTGTTCAAGCTAAGTTTGACAGGAATATTTCAAGATTTATTGAAACCATCAAGTGCGATGGTTATTTCAGAGCCTATTGTATTATCCTAGATTTAATGAAATAAAAGTTTATACAAAGTACTACTGCTAGATATGCAAAGACTGGAGAATGAGAGGTTCATTTGCAAAAGCAGCGTAGATGAAAGAGGAGGCACGTTTTGAACCTGCATAGTCAAAATGGAAGTGCTTCTCATAGGAATTAACCTAATGAATTGATTTAGGACCATGTAGTACTAACTGATGTAAATTTATAAATTTTCAATCATTAGTACTTATTTGGATTTACAACAGCATGGTGTATCTTAGGACAGCATAGGTGAAAATTCACTGGTAGATCTGGGAAGGAAAGGTATGTTTTCATTGCTCTGAAATATGAATTTCCCCCAAATCATTGTCTTACATAAAATATTCTATACATGCATTACTTTTACGATCACCCAGACCTCTAATACTCCAAATTCCTATTCTTGCTATTCACTCTACTTTTTAAATCAGTGCTGCCAAATATGCATAAAGTGTCTATTAAGAAGTTTATAGCTTCATTGGGAGACTAAAAGGACTATAGTACTTTCCAAGCAAAGGGAGCTCATATCCTGCCAAAAAACATTATGTTTATATACAAATCCAACAAATGTCATAGCGACGTGGATATTTTTCAAAATTATATTACCCATCCTCAGGGATAAGAAAGTACATTCTATTTATAAAATGAGAGAACAGGATGTTGCTTTTGAAGAACATTAAGAAACTTAAAAACTAGATCCTAGAAATTAACAACACAATAGCAAAGTGAAAATCATAAAGTGGGAGATAAAATATTCCTAAAAATAAAACAAAAAAACATAGGCAAAGAGAAAGAAGATGATAACATTTAAAGTTCGGGATGTCAAAAACCACTGGGACTTCAGAACAGTTGAAAAAAAATAGTGCAAAAATTTTTGCAAAACTGAAAAACACACAAAGTTTCTAACAAACCAAGGAACAGAATAAAATATTCTAAGACTCCTAGTTATGAATTTTTAGGAGAAAAGAGAAGATTCTATGAGCTTAATAATAATTACCACAAAGAATTGAGAATATGAGTGTTACTGAACTTCTCAATAAAAACATTGGAAACCAGAAAATAAAATGTGACACCTTCAAAATTCTAGACAAAAGCATTTTCTATGTAGCATTTGTCTTACTAAGATGTAACTATAGTATGAAGATAGAATAGAGACACTTACAGACAATCATGATTTCCAAATACCTATTTCCTCTGCAACCCTTCTCAGAAAGCTACTGGAGCATATGATTCACCAAAATGAGGGAGTAGTTAAAAAAAAAAAGCATGATATAAGAAATAAGAATCCAGCACAGGAGAGGCCAGCATTGTGTTGTTGCAAGCTAAGCCTCTGTCCAAAACAACAGCATCCCATATGGACACTGGTTAGAACCCCAGCTCCTCCAATTTAGATTCAGCTCCCCAATAATGCACTTGGGAAAGCAGTGGAAGATGGCCCAAGTACTTCAGTCCCTGCCACTCATATGGGAGACCTTCATGGAATTCCAGGATCTTGCCTTCTCTCTGACTCAGCTCTGGCCTTTAGACCATTTGGGGAGTGAACTTTGCCTTTCAAGTAAAACAAGTCTGAAACAACAACCAAAAAAAAATCAAGCAGAGCAGCAATGTACAAAAAATTCCTGAAACTTCTAAAAGGAGAATAGCAGAATGACAATTTTTTTATTATTAAGATTTTTATTTTTTTTACTTATTTGAAAGGCAGAGTTGGGGGCTGGAGGTTAAGAGCAAGAGCATGATCTTCTACCCACTGGTTCACTTCCCAGATAGCCACAAAGGCCAAAGCTGGACCATGCTAAAGCAAGAAGGCCAGAGCTTATCCAGGTTTCCCAAATGGGTGCTTCCAGGTCTCCCACATGGGTGCAGGAGCCTAAGCACTTGGACCATCTTCTGCCGCTTTTCCAGGTGCATTGACAAGGAGGTGGATCAGATGTGGGGCAACCTGATCTTGAACCAGCACCCAAATGGGATGCTGGCATCACAGCAGTGGCTTTACCCCATTCCAGCACAATACCAGCCTTGAGAACAACAATTATCATTTCACAGAGCTAATCTAGAAGAAATGTAGAAGGCACCAGAAGAAAAATCTACAGCAAGGGAAAATTTAAGCCACATATTAACTGCCAAGTTTTATCATATAGGAAATAATACAGTGGTAATCTAAAGAACTATTGGATAACACGGGTAGACAATTTTAGATTGGAAAAAAATCTAAGAAAATGAAAGAAATGAGATGATAATTAAATCCAGGAAGTATACATAGCAGTAAAAGAGGACAAAATCATATTCACTAATCATTTGAATAGCAGACAATATTCCCTGTCGTAACAAGAATGAAAGATGCTTAATCAAATTCTGTGATGTGGACTATACTTGAAAAAGTGAGATGCAACACAGTTAAAAATTTTTAAATACCTTGAACATTTTTTCATGTGCCTGTTGGCCATTTGGATTTCCTCTTTCGAAAAATGTCTATTGAGGTCCTTGGCCCATCTCTTAAGTGGGTTGTTGGTTTTGTTTTTGTGGAGTTTCTTGATCTCTTTGTAGATTCTGGTTATTAACCCTTTATCTGTTGCATAGTTTGCAAATATTTTTTCCCATTCTGTCGGCTGTCTCTTCACTCTCCTGACTGTTTCTTTTGCAGTACAGAAACTTCTCAATTTGATGCAATCCCAATAGTTGATTTTGGCTTTGACTGCCTGTGCCTCCCGGGTCTTTTCCAGAAACTCTTTGCCTGTGCCAATATCTTGAAGGGTTTCTCCAATGTTCTCTAGTAACTTGATGGTGTCAGGTCGTAGATTTAGGTCTTTAATCCATGTTGAGTGGATTTTTGTGTAAGGCGTAAGGTAGGGGTCTTGCTTCATGATTCTGCACGTGGAAATCCAGTTTTCCCAGCACCATTTATTGAATAGACTGTCCTTGCTCCAGGAATTGGTTTTAGATCCTTGATCAAATATAAGTTGGCTGTAGATGTTTGGGTTGATTTCTGGTGTTTCAATTCTGTTCCATTGGTCTATCCATCTGTTTCTGTACCAGTACCATGCTGTTTTGATTACAACTGCCCTGTAGTATGTCCTGAAATCTGGTATTGTGATGCCTCCGGCTTTGTTTTTGTTGTACAAGATTGCTTGAGCTATTCGAGGTCTCTTGTGCCTCCATATAAATTTCAGCATCATTTTTTCCAGATCTGAGAAGAATGTCTTCGGTATCTTGATTGGTATTGCATTGAATTTATAAATTGCTTTTGGGAAAATGGGATGTTCAAGGTCATTAGTAATCAGGGAAATGCAAATCAAAACCACAATGAGGTTTCACCTCTCCCCGGTTAGAATGGCTCACATGCAGAAATCTACCAACAACAGATGCTGGCGAGGATGTGGGGAAAAAGGGACACTAACCCACTGTTGGTGGGAATGCAAACTGGTCAAGCCACTATGGAAGTCAGTCTGGAGATTCCTCAGAAACCTGAAGATAACCCTACCTTTCGAACCAGCCATCCCACTCCTTGGAATTTACCCAAAGGAATTTAAATTGGCAAACAAAAAAGCGGTCTGCAGCCTAATGTTTATTGCAGCTCAATTCACAATAGCTAAGACCTGGAACCAACCTAAATGCCCATCAACGGTAGACTGGATAAAGAAATTATGGGATATGTACTCTTTAGAATACTATACCACAGTAAGAAACAATGAAATACAGTCATTTGCAACAAAATGGAGGAATCTGGAACACATCATGCTGAGTGAAATAAGCCAGTCCCAAAGGGACAAATACCATATGTTCTCCCTGATCGGTGACAACTGACTGAACACCAAAAAGGAAACCTGTTGAAGTGAAATGGACACTATGGGAAATGGTGACTTGATCAGCATAGCCCTGACTGTTAATGAACAACTTAATACATTATCCCTCTTAGTAGTTTTCTTGTCTGTTCTACTTAATATGACTGGTTTAATTCTGTAATTAATACACAGTTATTCTTAAGTGTTAAAAATTAACTGAAATGTGATCCCTGTTAAACATAAGAGTGGGAATAAGAGAGGGAAGAGATGTATAATTTGGGACATGCTCAAGCTGACTTGCCCCAAATGGTAGAGTTAGAAACATACCAGAGGATTCCAATTCAATCCCATCAAGGTGGCATGTACCAATGCCATCTCACTATTCCAAGTGATCAATTTCAGTTCACAATTGATCATAATGAAAGGACTAAGAGTCAAAGGGAGCACATAGACAAGTCTAGTACCTGCTAACACTAACCGATGGAATAAATAAAGGGGAGAGTGATCCAACATGGGAAGTGAGATACTCAGCAGACTCATAGAATGGCAGATGTCCTAAACAGCACTCTGGCCTCAGAATCAGCCCTAAAGGCATTCGGATCTGGCTGAAAAGCCCATGAGAGTATTTCAGGCATGGAAAGCCAAGACACTCTGGCAAAAGATCTCTGCGAGTGAGATCCCAGTGGAAAGAACAGGTCTTCAAAGAAGGAGGTACCTTTCTCTGAAGGGAGGAGAGAACCTCCACTTTGACTATGACCTTGTCTAAACAAGATAAGAATTGGAGAACTCAGAGGGCTTCCATAGCCTTGGAAACTCATGACTGGAGCATAGGGAGACTACTGATGCCATAGACAGGAGTGTCAATTGGTAAAGTCAACAACAGGAGTCACTGTGCACTTACTCCTCATGTAGGATCTCTGTCCTTAATGTGCTGTGTATTGAGATTTAATGCTATAACGAGTACTCAAACAATATATTTCACTTTGGGTTTTTATGGGGGTGCAAACTGTTGAAATCTTTACCTAATGTATACTAAACTGATCCTCTGTAAAAAAAAAAAAAAGAAATTATCAACTCCCAACTTGACTCTCACTGGGATTAAACATGACAACAGGTCTGATCTGATTTCATCATCATTTAAAAAAAATCATCTATTATTTTTCACTTTATGTTTCTGTGTGAGAGCAAACTGTTGAAATCCATACTTAATGTATACTAAACTGATCTTCTGTATATTAAGATAATCGAAAATGAATCTTGATGTGAATGGAAGGGGAGAGGGAGTGGGAAAGGGGAGGGTAGTGGGTGGGAGGGACGGTATGTGGGGGAAGCCATTGTAATCCATAAATCGTACTTTGGAAATTTATATTCATTAAATAAAAGTAAAAAAAAATCTTTAAATACTATAATAGGAAATCAATGTCTAAGTGTTGTGAGAAAGCACTATACATATATTATCTGGAATTACAGAGGTAAATTCCTGAAGAAGCAACTGAAAAAAATCAAAAGTAGCTGCCTCCTGGAAGTGGAATGGGATGAAAAGTAACTGAGTAGGCTAAACTGATCTTCTGTATATAAAGAGAATCGAAAATGAATCTTGATGTGAATGGAAGGGGAGAGGGAGTGGGAAAGGGGAGGGTTGTGGGTGGGAGGGACGTTATGGGGGGAAGCCATTGTAATCCATAAGCTGTACTTTGGAAATTTATATTCATTAAATAAAAGTTAGAAAGCAAAAAAATAAAATAAATAAATAAATAAATAAATAAAATTAAAAAAAAGAAAAGTAACTGAGTAGGGACCTACTTTTTCTATTATAAACTTTGTGAATTGAAAGAAAATGTACCAGCCAAGACTAAGGAAGCAGAGTTTAATTTTTCCATGTTTCCTCAGTACTACATACCAAAAAGATTTAAACACATCTTTTGCATATGCTAAAGACTAACTAACTCACCAAATACATCCAGAGAGAATCCATGAGCACAGTGTTTGGAGGCATTATACAGAGATACCTAGAAAGAAGGGACTCAACGGGTCAAGACCCTATGGGAGGGGCCGGCGCCCTGGCTCACTTGGTTAACCCTCCGTCTGCGGCCCTGGCATCCCATATGGGCACAGGGTTATAGTCCCAGCTGCTCCTCTTCCAGTCCAGCTCTCTGCTGTGGCCTGGGGAAGGCAGTGGAGGATGGCCCAAGTGCTTGCACCCTGCAGGGTCTTAGTTCACCTGAACGAGGATGGACTGGGTCCAAGGAAAGGTAAGCACACCCCCATTCCCTAGCCTCATTTCATCCCGGAGACAATCAGACACCACAGGGAGTCGAGTCAAGCAGGAACTCATTTATTATTGCTCAGTAAGCCTCTTTTAAAGCAAAAAACCACAAAGCTATAGGGGAGGGGAAGAGAAGCCAACCAATTGTTTTAAAGGTTACCCTTTCGTGAACTCGGTTTTCATGGAGTCTATGCACTGACGTCATCTCTCCTGATGCCTGTGCCCAATCAAGTTTCCTTATAAACAACTCGGACTCTGCCCATCTAACTTCCTCTCAGCGCCATCTTCTTGTCCAGCGCTGCGTAGATGGCATCCGCCTCCTCATCATACCTCCTGCAGGGCCTGCTGGAGAAGAGGCTGCCGGCATAGCCGTTGAACCCACCATAGTTGGTGTCGCCCAGGCCTTCGCCGTCATCGTCGGTTACTCCCCATCTAGTCCCCAGTGGTCCCCCTGCTGGGGGCGCATGGCAATCATCCACGGGGTCGTGGGCACCCCGGGCAGGTCTGATTCCGAAGGGGTGGTGAAGCCGGTAGCCCCCAGGCCCAGCCCCGGCACGCAGCCGAGCGGGGCGGGCATGCCCAGGAATGGCTTCCTCCTCCTGTTCATGGCGGCAAGGAGAAGACACGGAGCCGCAGCCCCAGACTCTGAGCCAAGCCCGCCACAGCACCGTTATCACGAAGGATCACAGCCTTCACATCACCCGCGCCCGGAAGCAGAGCAAACCTTCTTTGCCACCCTCATGCCCTGCAAGGCCCTGCACCCGCGTGGGAGACCAGGAGAAAGCACCTGGCTCCTGGCTTCGGATCAGCATAGCTCCAGCCGTAGCAGCCATTTGGGGGATGAACTAATGGAAGGAAGACCTTTCTCTCTGTCTCTCTCTCTCTGTCTAACTTTATCTGTCAAAAAAAAAAAAGACCCTATGGAAATGGTCAATACACTGATAACACACCAAAATTCTAACCTGCTTTCCTAATAATGCACTCTTTGTTGCGTAAAATTCCTCCCCCCCAAAAACTGAGAGGGGAACCAGGGCTTCCCACAGTACCACCATCTGAAAAGAAAAAATGAGTTTAAAGCTGCCAAGGCAAGAAAATCTGAGGTGAAAAAACTTCAGCGAATGGGAGAAACATCCTGATATTCTGAAACTCATTTTCTTTTTCTTTTGATTTTTTTAAAGATTTATTTTATTTATTTGAAAAACAGAGTTACAGAGGTAGAGACAGAGAAGGAAGTCTTCCATCTGCCGGTTCACTCCCCAGATGGCCGCAACAGCTGGAGCTGCACCGATCCAGAACCAGGAGCCAGGAGCTTCTTCCAGGTCTCCCACGTGGGTGCAGGGGCCCAAGGACTTGGGCCATCTTCTACTGCTATCCCAGGCCATAGCAGAGAGCTGGATCAGAAGAGGAGCAGCAGGGACTAGAACTGGCACCCATATGGGATGCTGGCACTTCAGGCCAGGGCTTTAATCCATCGTGCCACAGCACTAGCCCCAAAACTCTTTTTCTGTAGCAGCATATGCAAATTCCTAACGGCATGCAGGATCCTGGTAAAGTCTATAGAAGTTCTGTTAAAAAGCCGGAGGTATCACAATATAAAATTTCAAGACATACTACAAGGCAGTGGTAATCAAAACAGCATGATACTTGTATAAAAACAGATGGACAGACCAATGGAACAGATGGAAATACCAGAAATCAATCCAAGCATGTCTAACCAACTTATCTTTGACGAATGAGCTAAAACCAATCCCTGGAGCAAGGACAGTCTCTTCAACAAATGGTGCTGGGAAAACTGTATTTCCACAGGCAAAAGTATGATGCAGGACCCCTACCTTATACCAAACACAAAAATCCACTCAAAATGAATTAAATCTATGAACTGATAGCGTCAAATTATTTGAGGATATTGAAGAAACCCTGCACGACAATGGTGCAGGCAAAGAGTTCTTGGAAAAGACCCCAGAGGCACAGGCAACAAAAGCTAAAATTAACAAATAGGATTACATCAAATTGAGAAGCTCTGTACTGCAAAAGAAACAGTCAGGAAAATGAAGAGGTAAGAATGGAAGAATTTATTTGTAAACTATATAACTGATAAAGGATTAATAAACAGAATATAAAAAGAGATCAAGAAACTCAACAAAAACAAACCAAACAACCAAGTTAAGAAATTTGCAAAGGACTTAAATAGACATTTTTCAAAAGAGGAAATCCAAATGGCCAACCGACACATGAAAAAATGTTCAGGATCACTCGCTATCAGGGAAATGCAAATCAAAATCTCAATGAGGTTTTACCTCACCCCAGTTAGAATGGCTTTCATACATAAATCAACAAACAACAAATTTTGGTGAGGATGTGGGGAAAAAGGTACCCTAATCCACTGTTAGTGGAAAAGTAAACTGGTAAAACACTATGGAAGACAGTTTGGAGATACCTAAGAAAACTTAATACAGACCTACCATATGACCCAGGCATCCCACTCCTGGATATTTACCCAAGGGAAATGAAAACAGCAAATAAAAGAATTATCTGTACCCCCATGTTTATTGGAGCTCAATTCACAATAGCTAAGACATGGAATCAACCTAAATGTCCTTCAACTAAAGACTAGATAAAGAAATTGTGGGATATGTACTTTATGGGATACTACAAAATGGTAAAAAAAGAAGAGAAGAGAAGAGAAGAGAAGAGAAGAGAAGAGAAGAGAAGAGAAGAGAAGAGAAGAGAAGAGAAGAGAAGAAGAGAAGAGAAAAGAAGAGAGAAGGAGAGAAAAGAAAAGAAAAGAAAAGAAAAGAAAAGAAAAGAAAAGAAAAGAAATCCAGTCATTTGCAATTAAAATGGATAAATCTTGAAAACAACATACTGAGTAAAATAAACCATTCCCAAAGGGACAAATATATGTCCTCCCTTATCTGTAATAATTAATACAGCACCTAAAATGAAATATGTAGATGTGAAATTGACACTTTGAGAAGCAATGAATTGAACAGTGCTTGTCTTGACTATCAAGGAACAATTTTTTTTTCTTCTTCCTCATACTATTTGTTGAACTCTTAACATAGAGTTAATCGTACGTGTATAAAGTCAATTGAAAATACATCTCAGTAAAAAGTGAGTGGGAATAAGAAAGGGAGGAAGAACTTTGTAACTGTAAAGCTGCATAGTTCTCCATACATTCCTACAGATATACTTCTAAGGGTACAGTTTAAAAACTTGCCATAGGACCCCAAATACCATTTAAGCCAGGAGGTGAAAATGTCATCTTAAGTGTTAAAGTGACCATATTAAATGTTAAAGTGATCATACAGATGGGATTACATGTTAAAGGGATCATATAAATAAAATTAAGTGTCTGGTAATAATAATAGACAGAATTAAAAAGGAGAGAATGTTCCAATAAGGGAAGCACTCCTCACAGCAGACTCAGAGAATGACAATCTCTTTAAATAGCATGCTGACCTCAGAATCATCCTTTAAGGCATTCTGTTCTGGCTAAAAAGCCCATGAGAAAATTTCAGGCATAGAAAGGCAAGACACTGTAGCAAAAACAATGTTCTACATGAAGGATCTCTGTGAGCAAGACCCCAGGATAAAGAAGTGGCCATGAAAGAAGCATGTATTTTTGCTAAAGGGAGGAGAGAACTTCCACTTTGCT
This sequence comes from Oryctolagus cuniculus, assembly GCF_051225735.1. NCBI lineage: Eukaryota > Metazoa > Chordata > Mammalia > Lagomorpha > Leporidae > Oryctolagus > Oryctolagus cuniculus. The sequence continues at coordinate 97,427,313 of NC_142871.1, read as the reverse complement.
ATGGCCTTCTCTAAATGCTGACAAAGATTGTGGATCCAAAAGGCTTCCATAGCCTTAGCAGCTCATATCAAGAGCCTCAGGTGATCACTGATGTCATACATAAGACTGTTAATTTTTTTAAAGATTTTATTTATTTATTCAACAGGTAGAGTAACTGACAGTGAGAGAGAGGGACAGAGAGAAAGGTCTTTCTTCCGTTTGGTTCACTCCCAAAATGGCCCCAACAACCAGAGCTGTGCCAATCCGAAGCCAGGAACCAGGTGCTTCTTCCTGGTCTCCCATGTGGGTACAGGGGCCCAAGCACCTGGGCCATCTTCCACTGCCCTCTCGGGCCATAGCAGAGAGCTGGACTGGAAGAGGAGCAGCTGGGCCTAGAACCCCGTGCCAATATGGGATGCTGGGACCACAGGCAGAGGATTAACCTAGTGCGCCATGGTGCCGGCCCCAAGACTGTTAATTGTTAAATTAACAGGAGTCACTGACTGTAAAACTTGTTCTCAAATAGTTTGTGTGTGTGTGTGTGTTTGTCATGTGTGCAAATTGTTGAAATCTTTACTTAGTTTCGAGTTGGTATTCTGTATATAAAATTAATTGAAAATGAATCTTAATGGAGAATGGGACTGGGAATAGGAAAGGGAGGAGGAGGTTGGGTGGGAGTGGGGGTGAGAGTGTGGGGTATGGTGGAAAGAATCACTGTATTCCTAAAGTTGTACTTATGAAATTTGTACTCATTAAATAAATTATTTCTTTGGGGGAAAAAACTTGGGGGGGTGCTATGTCATAGCAGTTTAAGCCTTTGCCTGTGATGCAGGCATGCCATATGGGCCACAGTGGTTACCTTGTTAATGTGCCCGGGGAAAGCAGCAGAAGATGGCCCAAGAGCTTGGGCCCCTACACCCATGTGGCAAACTTGGAAGAAGCTCTTGGCTGCTGCAGCCATCTGAGGAGTAAACCTGAGTATGGAAGATTGCCTCCTCCCTCTGCAACTCTGCTTTTCAAATAAATAAATCTTTAAAAAAAATTTAAACAATGACATCTTAAGAATACAGACTAATTATAAATAGAGGAGGGCTTTAAAGTCTTAGATTCAGGCTTGAATTGGCTCATTATTATATAAAGATAAATTTCCATTATTTTCACCACCTAGAAGAAGCTGAAATAAATCCTCTCAGAAATAAGATAATAGTCTCCAGAGCTTCTATAATTTTTTCACGAATACATAAAATCAGTTATTAAGCAAAACATTATCAAAAATATCTAAAAATTGAACCAAGAAAATGAATAGAATCACAATGAATTATATATTCGATTATCATAGACTTAAAAAATTGTAACTGATTTGTTGGAAAATAAGTAACAAGATAGAGAAGTTGATTAGAAATTGGAACTATAAAAAAGACAAATGAATGATAGTGTTTTAAAAACAGATGGAGTGGGGCCAGCGCCGTGGATCACTCTGCCTGCGGCGCCGGCATCCCATATGGGTGCCAGGTTCTATTCCCGGTTGCTCCTCTTCCAGTCCAGCTCTCTGCTGTGGCCCAGGAGGACAGTGGAGGATGGCCCAAGTGCTTGGCCCCCTGCACCCGCATGGGAGACCAGGAGGAAGCACCTGGCTCCTGGCTTCATACTGGCGCGGCACCAGCCATAGCAGCCATTTTGGGAGTGAACCAATGGAAGGAAGATCTTTCTCTCTGTCCCTCACACTGTCTAAAACTCTACCTGTCAAATAAATTTTAAAAAAAAGATTGAGTGTAAGAAAAATGGGAAACAGATAAATTCAGTAGAAATTATACAAACTGACCCATGGAGCAGAAAAGAGGATAGAAAATGCAAATATACCTAGCATATGATTTTTTAAAGCATAATATATATGTCAAGAAAATTTAAGAAGAGCAGGAAAGAATTAGTAGAACAAAAGCAATATTTGAAGAAACACCATATAATGATTTTGTGAACAGTGAAAGTTATTGAGTAATAACATAAAAAAAACTCCATAATCAAGACAATGTCTAAACACATCTTAGTAAAACTACTTGGAAAGGATAATTATAAAAACAGCCATATACTTTTTTTTTTTTTTTGACAGGCAGAGTGGACAGTGAGAGAGAGAAACAGAGAAAGGTCTTCCTTTTGCCATTGGTTCACCCTCCAATGACCACTGTGGCCGGCGCACCGCGCTGATCTGATGGCAGGAGCCAGGTGCTTCTCCTGGTCTCCCATGCGGGTGCAGGGCCCAAGCACTTGGGCCATCCTCCACTGCACTCCCTGGCCACAGCAGAGAGCTGGCCTGGAAGAGGGGCAACCAGGACAGAATCCGGTGTGCCGGCGCTGCAAGGAGGATTAGCCTTCTGAGCCGCAGCACCAGCTGCCATATACTTTTAAAAATACAAAAAAAAATATTATATCCAAGGAACCACAGTAAGACTGACTCCTAGATAAGACAAATGATTGAAGCCAGAAAATAAAGGAATCACTGCCTTCAAATATGGGAAGAAAATAGTCATATTTCACATAAGCCTACATATTTGAAAACGTACCTTTAAATCACCACAGCGAAACACAATACAAAAGATGAATGAGTTCCTCGGGTAAAAAGATAATAATTTGCACCAGCATATGGCAATTAAAGAAGAGGAATGTCTAAATCATTATGATGGTAGAAAATAGTAACAATAATGTTATATGGTATTTAAGATGTATGCAGAATTAAAGCAGACAATAATAAAAAGCAGCAATAGCTTAAAAAGGACAGATAAGCTGATTTCTTATATTTTTAACATTTACATAGTATCTGACAAATGTATTCACTGATATTAGACTAAAAATGCAGGAAACCTTTTAACTCTGGATTAACAACTAAAAGAATATATAACTAAATGTACGTTAGTAATAAAGGAAATGTGAAATTTAAAATTAATCTTACTTCAATACACAATAGACTTACTTTTTTTAATTTTTTAAAATAATTATTTTATTTATTTGAAAGAGTTACAGAAACAGGTAGAGCCAGAGAGAGAGAGGACTTCCATTCTGCTGGTGGTTCACTCCCCAAATGACCATAACGTCTACAGCTGAGCTGATCCTAAACCAGGAGCCAGGAGCTTCTTGCAGGTATCCCAGGCGAGTGCAGGGGCCCAAGGACTTGGGCCATCTCCCACTCCTTTCCGAGGCCAATAGCAGAGAACTAGATCAGTAGAGGGGCAGCTGGGACTCGAACCGGCACCCATATGGGATGCTGGCGCAGCAGGCTGGGGCTTTAACCCACTGTGCCACAGTATGGGCCCCACAATAGATTTCTAAAAATATTTGTCAAAAAAAAAAATCACAGTGGAAATTACCAAAAAAAAATAGACTTCAACAATAATGGAAACAACGCAGTCTAACTTATAAACTGAAGTTAAAGCCTTACTTAGAAACTGCTCGATAGCCTTAACTGACTATATTTAAAAAGAAGAAAGGCAAAAATCAATTATATACAACTGATGTCAGCAAGTTTATTTAAAAAGAACAGAAAATACATTTTTAAAAATGTGGACAGAAGGCAATAAGAAGATTAGAAGTTGATAAATGGATAACAAAATACCCCAGAGAAAAATCAATACAAGGATTTGTCCTTACATACACTACTAAAATAAACCATTGACAAAAGTATTAAAAACACACACACCAGGAGAAAACAATTATCAATATCACAAAAGACAGAATTATAACTACATATCTTTAAAAAGATGAGATATTATATCTGACTTCATGCCAATAAATTTGACTAGTTAAGTGAAACACGGAGTTAGAAAAACGACCAAAATTTATATAAGAAGAAATAGAATACATACATATTTGTATATCTATTGGATATATTGAATATCTAATTCAAAATGAGTCAACGCTATGGCATAGGAAGGAAAGCCACCACCTGCAGTGCCGGCATCTCATATGGGCATCAACTCAATTCACGGCTGCTCCACTTCCAATCCAGCTCTCTGATATGGCCTGGGAAAGTAGAAGATGGACCAAGTCCTTGGGCTCCTGCACCCATGTGGGAGACCCAGAAAAAGCTCCTGGCTCCTGGATTCAGATCAGCTCAGCTCTGGCTATTGCAGCAATTTAGGGAGTGAATCAGTGGATGGAAGACATCTCTAACTCTCTTCTCTCTCTCTCTCTCTTTCTCTCTCGCTCTCTCCTCTCGCTCTCTCTCTCTGCCTCTATTAACTCTGCCTTTCAACTAATAAATAAATTAGTTTAAAAAAAAAACTTGCACACAAAGAAAACTCCCAATGTGACAGCTAGAAACCAAGTGGATCATTCATCCATGCAGTTATTCTTCAACAAGCCTACAGAGGCTCAGAAAATTAATTTGATAGTAATAATATGTAGGTAAAAAGATAAACAGACAAAAATAAACACTTTTTGAATAAATGAACTTGTGAAACAAATTTTTTTCTTTATATTCTGCACAGATAACAATTACTTCTAATATCTTTTCTAATGTTCATCTGGCTGACAAATGACTTTTATTCTTGGAGGTCAAGCACATAGGTAACAAAAACATCATGTTGTTAATTCTATTTTTAATTGTATTAATTTGTGAGGATTTTTAAATGGAAATCAGCTTCAGAAAATGGCAATACAATTCATCACATTCTATAGTTCAACCTATTTAATAAACTCATCATTAGAGTTGATATGCTCAGGTCTTTTGTTTTTTACATCTATTTGAGAAGAATCAGAATCGGCATTTGGCAGAATGGTTAAATCACCATTTGGAATGCTAGCATCCCATATCAGGGTGCCTAATACGAGTTCCCCTCCTCTGATTTTGATCCAACTTCCTGCTAATACATATCCTGGAAGGCAGCAGATAATGGATCAAGTAATTGAGATCATGTGGGAGACCAAAATTAAGCTCTGGACTCTTGGCTTCAGTATCACTCATCCCTGGTTGTTGTGGACATTAGGAGAGTGAACCAATTGATAGAAGATTTCTGTGTGTTACTCTACCTTTAAAATACAATGAAAATAAATAAGTAAAACTTTATAAAAGAAAAATTAGTAAAACTGCATCTGAGCAATAATTTCTACTGTATTTATTTTAGATAAATACAATAGATTTAATCTATATGCCATCAACAAAACCCTGTCATTTGCAGCAACATGGGTAGATCAGGAGATCACAATGTTATGTGAAAAAAACCATGCACAAAAAGACAAATACTGGGGCCAGTGCTAAGTATTGTTTGGGGTTAAGTTAAATCTAGGTTAAGTCTTGTCTGGGGCACCAGCAACCCATATGGGCACCAGTTCATGTCCTGGCTGGTACTCTTCCAATCCAGCTCTCTGATGATGGCCTGAGAAAGCAGCAGTGGATGGCCCAAGTCCATGAGTCCCTGCACACACATGGGCCACCCAGATGAAGCTCCTGGCTCTTGGCTCTGGATCAACCAAACTCTGGCCATTGTGGCCATCTGGGTAATGAACCAGCAGATGGAAGACATAGATAGATAGATAGATAGATAGATAGATAGATAGATAGATAGATACATGTATGTATATATATATATATGTGTGTACATATGTGTGTATATAAGTATATAACATATATATAACTTGCCTTTTAAATAAATAAAACAATTTTAAAAATAAATCAAAATAATTTTTAAAATAAATATTTTTAAAAATACTGTATGATTTTATTCACATGTGGAAATGAAAGATGCTGAGCTCATAGAAGTAGAAATCAAAACAATTTTAAAAATAAATAAATAAATCAAAATAGTTTTTAAAATAAATAAATATTTTTTAAAATACTGTATGATTTTCTTCACATGTGGAAACTAAAGATGCTGAGCTCATAGAAGCAGAAATCAGACTAGTGGTTAACAGAGGCTAGGGGCAGGAGGCAGAGAATGAGGAGAGATGGAATATTAGGTACCAAGTCAAAGCCATACAGGAGGAATAATTCTGATATTCTATTATGCAGAAGATGATTATAGTCAGCAATATTGTGCTGTAAAATTCAATATAGCTAAAAGAAAGAATTTTGAATATTGCCATCACAAAGAAATGATAAATGTCTGAGATGATGGAAAACCCCAAGTTGATCAATATCCAATGAAAAAAAGGCACTGAAACACCACACTGTATCCTACAAAGATATACAACTATTATCTGCCAAAGAAATACACTTTGTACTTACATCCTAAAGTTAAAATATAATTTGTGTTTTGTCATGACAAATCTTTTTGGATTCTCCTTAAAGAGGATATGCACCATCCACCCATTGCAACTGACAAGAATCTACATTTTCTGGGGCCAGCACTGTGGTACAGTAAGTTAAAGCCCCAGCTTGCAGTACCAGCATCCCATATGGGCACCACTTCAAGTCCCAGCTGCTCCACTTCCAATTCAGCTGCCTGCTAATTTGCCTGGAAAAGCAGCAGAGGATGGCCCAAGTTGGGTCCTTGCACTCTCGTGGGAGAGACAGAAGAAACCCCTTGCTCCTGATTTCAGATCGGCTCAGCTCCAGCTGCTGCTGCCATTTGGTGAGTGAACCAGCAGAGGGAAGACCCCTCTCTCTCTTTCCCTCTCTCTCTCCCTCTCTCTGTGATGCTTTCAAATAAATAAAAATAAAATCTTTTTTAAAAAAATCGACATTTTCAAAATGCCAAATGGAGAGTGGCTTTTTACAAAAGTATTCAACTATGAGCCTCTTAAATGTCATATTTATGTTAAGTTTTTCCAATAACTTTGATTTAGCAAAATATGAGTTAACTACTACACTTCTGAAATACATAAATAATATATATTACATAGTGGTATTAAACTACTGTCTCCTTAAATCACTATAATTACATATTCCAGGAAAGTATTTACATGTTGACTCTAAACTGTGACTACAATAACAAGTATTGTGATGATTGAGATGAGTAAAAAAATTTTCCAAAATTTAAAAAGTTGCCTGTCCTAGGTATCAAAAGAGTATTCCAAATTTAAACATACAAGAAAAAACAATACACATTTACATGTTATTATATTATTAGTAAAATATTCTAATTATTTACATAAAAATTATTGACAGAGATAAAGACTAAAGCAATCATTATAGCAGGACAGGGAGATGTAGGTCAAAGGACACAAAGTAGCAGAAACATGGCATTAACAAGTATAGAGATCTAATGCACAACTTGAGGACCAGAGATAATAGAAGTGTACTGTGTTTGAGATTCAGGCTAAAGGAGGAGATTTTTAACTGCTCTTACACATAAAAATGAAAAATAGAATAACTATATTGGTGGATGTTAATTTGCTTCAATATGCCAACCATTTTACTATCTATGTGTATGCTATAACATCATATTATACATCTTAATATACAAAGAAATTTTTTTTTAAATTTAATTTTTAAATAACAGAATCTTTATATCAGAAAATTAATGATTCTAAGTAGAGAGTTGTTATTAGAGAATTGAAATCTATCAAGTAATCTGAATTTAACATAATACTGTGCACGTAATCAGCATCTAACAAAGACTTGCTTCATGATCACTAGGGAAATACAGAGGAAGTAGACATCTATCTCTCAACTCCAGGCAATTCATTAATTTACGGGAGACAGAGTTAATACTGATGCATATGTAAAAGACAAAGAGTAAAACAAAAAAATAGGATCTGATTGACATTTAAGACTTCAGCTTCTGATTAATACTTCCAATTGTCTACACCCCTCCCCCATATCTTTGCCCAGCTCTTTGCTCAAGCCCACGTTTCAGGTTCTGGTGCCCTTGACACTGCTGTTTTCACTTCCCAGAAGGTCCTGCCCTTTCATACCTGATCTCCTCTACCTCGAAATCTAATACTTTGCAGTATTTTCTGGCCCTTCTCTCAGTTCCATAACACTTGAGTCCACTGGCCCAGCACTCATTACATTGGCATCTTCATGTGTTTTATGATTTTCTGTTGACTGATTATGAGGTTCATTAAGCAGTAGATGCTCTACCTCTACAGCATCTGGCACTGGGGATATAAATGAAATCTCTGCATGTATGGAAGTCGAACCCAGAAGAATGTGAAAAATTCTTTCTGGCTGCAATTGCTATATATTGTGACTAGCACTGTCAAGTGGAAGGTGGGAATGGGCATATGAGGAAGTACAGAGAACACTTTGCTGTGGAGCATGAGAGAAGAGGCATATAAGACTGTCTGTTCCATGGGCAAAATAAAGAAAAAAAAAAAAGCTTCTCAAAACCAGAGGTCTTTAGAGCATAACAGACTCAGACCAGGACAAATATAACACCCAGAACAAATATTTAGGTTGCTTTTGTCTGTGCAGGCTGCTACAACAAATTACCAGGAACTAAAGGATTTAAACATTTATTTCCTATGGTTCCAAGTGCTGAGAAGTCCAAGATCAAATTGCTGACAGACCTGGTCCTAGTTTGCAGATGGCTACCTTCTCACAGTATTTTCACATGGCGGAGGGCAGAAAACAGGAAGCCCTGTGCTTTTTCTTTCTTTTTTAAAGATTGATTGATTTGAAAGGGAGAGCACTGGAGAGAAAGGGAATGACAAGGAGAGAGAGAGAGTGGTCGTTCCATTCTGCTGGTTCAATTCTCGACTGCCCACACAGCTGGGACTGGGCCAAGCTAAAGTCAGGAGCCAGGAACTCCATCCAGATTTTCCAAATGAGAGGCAGGGACCAAAGTACTTGGGATATCATCTGCTGCCTCCATTAGCAGTAAGTTGGATCAGACGCGGAGGCAGGACTGGACTACAGGCACTGCAGTATAGGATGTAGCCTCCCAAGTGGCAGCTTAACCATGCTGTGCCACAATGCCAGCCTCCTGAGTTTTTCATATAAGAGCAAATCCCACTTGTGAAGACTCAACCCTTGTGATCCTATTATCTCATAGTTTTTGCCTCTTAATATCCATATCTTTGGGTAAATTCCAAGGAGTGGGATGGCTGGGTCGAATGGTAGGGTTATCTTCAGGTTTCTGAGGAATCTCCAGACTGACTTCCATAGTGGCTTGACCAGTTTGCATTCCCACCAACAGTGGGTTAGTGTCCCTTTTTCCCCACATCCTCGCCAGCATCTGTTGTTGGTAGATTTCTGCATGTGAGCCATTCTAACCGGGGTGAGGTGAAACCTCATTGTGGTTTTGATTTGCATTTCCCTGATTGCTAATGACCTTGAACTTTTTTTCATGTGCCTGTTGGCCATTTGGATTTCCTCTTTCGAAAAATGTCTATTGAGGTCCTTGGCCCATCTCTTAAGTGGGTTGTTGGTTTTGTTTTTGTGGAGTTTCTTGATCTCTTTGTAGATTCTGGTTATTAACCCTTTATCTGTTGCATAGTTTGCAAATATTTTTTCCCATTCTGTCGGTTGTCTCTTCACTCTCCTGACTGTTTCTTTTGCAGTACAGAAACTTCTCAATTTCATGCAATCCCAATAGTTGATTTTGGCTTTGACTGCCTGTGCCTCCCGGGTCTTTTCCAGAAATTCTTTGCCTGTGCCAATATCTTAAAGGGTTTCTCCAATGTTCTCTAGTAACTTGATGGTGTCAGGTCGTAGATTTAGGTCTTTAATCCATGTTGAGTGGATTTTTGTGTAAGGCGTAAGGTAGGGGTCTTGCTTCATGCTTCTGCACGTGGAAATCCAATTTTCCCAGCACCATTTATTGAATAGACTGTCCTTGCTCCAGGAATTAGTTTTAGATCCTTGATCAAATATAAGTTGGCTGTAGATGTTTGGGTTGATTTCTGGTGTTTCAATTCTGTTCCATTGGTCTATCCATCTGTTTCTGTACCAGTACCATGCTGTTTTGATTACAACTGCCCTGTAGTATGTCCTGAAATCTGGTATTGTGATGCCTCCGGCTTTGTTTATCTTGTACAAGATTGCTTTAGCTATTCGAGGTCTCTTGTGCCTCCATATAAATTTCAGCACCATTTTTTCCAGATCTGAGAAGAAGGTCTTCGGTATCTTGATTGGTATTGCATTGAATCTGTAAATTGCTTTTGGGAGAATGGACATTTTGATGATATTGATTCTTCCAATCCATGAGCATGGAAGATTTTTCCATTTCTTGGTATCCTCTTCTATTTCTTTCTTTAAGGTTTTCTAATTTTCATCGTAGAGATCTTTAACGTCCTTGGTTAAGTTTATTCCAAGGTATTTGATTGTTTTTGTAGCTATTGTGAATGGGATTGATCTTAGAAGTTCTTCCTCAGCCATGGCATTGTCTGTGTATACAAAGGCTGTTGATTTTTGTGCATTGATTTTATACCCTGCTACTTTGCCAAACTCTTCTATGAGTTCCAATAGTCTCTTAGTAGAGTTCTTTGGGTCCCCTAAATACAGAATCATGTCATCTGCAAAGAGGGATAGTTTGAGTTCTTCCTTCCCAATTTGTATCCCTTTAATTTCTTTTTCTTGCCTAATAGCTCTGGCTAGAACCTCCAGAACTATATTGAATTGCAGTGGTGAGAGTGGACATCCCTGTCTGGTGCCAGATCTCAGTGGAAATGCTACCAACTTTTCCCCATTCAATAGGATGTTGGCTGTGGATTTTTCATAGATTGCTTTGATTGTATTGAGGAATGTTCCTTCCAAACCCAGTTTGTTTAGAGTTTTCATCATGAACGGGTGTTGTATTTTATAAAATGCTTTCTCAGCATCTATTGAGATAATCATATGGTTTTTCTTCTGCAGTCTGTTAATGTGGTGTATCACATTGATTGTCTTGCACACATTAAACCATCCCTGCATACCAGGGATAAATCCCACTTGGTCTGGGTGGATGATCTTTCTGATATGTGTTGCATTCTATTGGCGAGAATTTTATTGAGGATTTTTGCATCTATGTTCATCAGGGATATTGGTCTGTAATTCTCTTTCAGTGCTGCATCTTTCTCTGGCTTAGGAATTAAGGTGATGCTGGCTTCATAGAAAGAATTTGGGAGGATTCCCTCTTCTTCGATTGTTCTGAATAGTTTGAGAAGAATTGGAGTTAGTTCTTCTTTAAATGTCTGGTAGAATTCAGCAGTGAATCCATCTGGTCCTGGGCTTTTCTTTGTTGGGAGGGCCTTTATTACTGTTTCAATTTCTGTCTCAGTTATGGGTCTGTTTAGCCAGCCATCCCACTCCTTGGAATTTACCCAAAGGAATATAAATTGGCAAACAAAAAAGCGGTCTGCAGCCTAATGTTTATTGCAGCTCAATTCACAATAGCTAAGACCTGGAACCAACCTAAATGCCCATCAACGGTAGACTGGATAAAGAAATTATGGGATATGTACTCTTTAGAATACTATACCGCAGTAAGAAACAACGAAATCCAGTCATTTGCAACAAAATGGAGGAATCTGGAACACATCATGCTGAGTGAAATAAGCCAGTCCCAAAGGGACAAATACCATATGTTCTCCCTGATCGGTGACGACTGACTGGACACCAAGATGGAAACCTGTTGGAGTGAGGTGGACACTATGGGAAACGGTGGCTTGATCAGCATAGCCCTGACTGTTAATGAACAACTTAATACATTATCCCTCTTAGTAGTTTTTTTTATCTGTTCTACTTAATATGACTGATTTAGTTCTGTAATTGATGCACAGTTATTCTTAAGTGTTGAAAATTAACTGAAATGTGATCCCTGTTGAACATGGGAGTGGGAATGGGAGAGGGAAGAGATGCATAATTTGGGACATGCTCAGGCTGACTTGCCCCAAGTGGTGGAGTTGGAAGCATACCAGGGGATTCCAATTCAATCCCATCAAGGTGGCATGTACCAATGCCATCTCACTGTTCCAGGTGATCAATTTCAGTTCACAGTTGGTCATGGTGGAGGGACTGGGAGTCAAAGGGAGCACATAGACAAGTCTAGTACCTGCTAACACTAACCGATGGAGTAAATAAAGGGGAGAGTGATCCAACATGGGAAGTGAGATACTCAGCAGACTCATAGAATGGCAGATGTCCTAAATAGCACTCTGGCCTCAGAATCAGCCTTAAAGGCATTCGGATCTGGCTGAAAAGCCCATGAGAGTATTTCAGGCATGGAAAGCCAAGACACTCTGGCAAAAGATCTCTGTGAGTGAGATCCCAGTGGAAAGAACAGGTCATCAAAGAAGGAGGTACCTTTCTCTGAAGGGAGGAGAGAACCTCCACTTTGACTATGACCTTGTCTAAACAAGATAAGAGTCAGAGAACTCAGAGGGCTTCCATAGCCTTGGAAACTCATGACTGGTGCCAGGGAGATTACTGATGCCATAGACAGGAGTGTCAATTGGTAAAGTCAACAACAGGAGTCACTGTGCACTTACTCCTCATGTAGGATCTCTGTCCTTAATGTGCTGTACATTGAGATTTAATGCTATAACGAGTACTCAAACAATATATTTCACTTTGTGTTTCTATGGGGGTGCAAACTGTTGAAATCCTTACTTAATGCATACTAAACTGATCATCTGTAAAAAAAAAAAAAAAGAAATTATCAACTCGCAACTTGACTCTCACTGGGATTAAACATGACAATAGGTCTGCTCTGATTTCATCATCATTAAAAAAAATCATCTATTATTTTTCACTTTATGTTTCTGTGTGGGAGCAAACTGTTGAAATCCATACTTAATGTATACTAAGCTGATCTTCTGTATATTAAGATAATCGAAAATGAATCTTGATGTGAATGGAAGGGGAGAGGGAGTGGGAAAGGGGAGGGTTGTGGGTGGGAGGGACGTTATGGGGGGGAAGCCATTGTAATCCATAAGTCGTACTTTGGAAATTTATATTCATTAAATAAAAGTTAAAAAAAAATCCATATCTTTGGAAGTCAGAATTTCAATGTATCAGTTTTGGGAAGACACACGCATTTAGTCCCCAACATTGTAAATCTCACTTTCAAGGATTCAGAGCAATTCATTAACTGACTTTCCCAGTTTCTAGTTCCACTCAATTTTAGAACAATTTTTACTAAAGTCACCTATGCTCTGTATTGTAGAATGGTTTTCATTGTTTAATTTTTTGATTTTATAGTATTTTTCATTTAAAACCATATTTTAGATTTTTTTACAAAAATACCACTGCCTATATCCACATTTCTCAGACAATGTCAAAATAACAGCAAATAGAATTTTTTAGAGGCTGAATTAAGTAGAGAAATTAATCAGTGCTTTCTAGTCTAAAAAAGATTATACCTGTTAGGGCTATACCCAATCTTATAAAAACATGGGTTCTAATCTCCCCACAGTTTATAAATGGAATATATATATATATATATATATATATATATAACAGGAAAAGAAAACAATATCATCCTTCAAGGAGTTTTCAAGACCATGATTCAATTTTGAAATAGTTTTGTCACTAGATATTTTCCACTCCACGTAGGAAATAGATCACCCTAGTAATCAAATTAAGAAGCAAAAGAAATAGGACATTAGTGAGTATATTCTGTTCCCAATGGTTATACTTAATGAAATTTATAATTAGTATAAATACTATATGCTTAATTATATAATTGCAACAGTTTATATTACAAAAATGTCATTTCTAACTGAAAGTGTGAATCACTCTCTTAAAAGCAAAGATGATCATTTCTAATTTGTATGGTCATCATTAGGAAGGCAGATAGAATTATTCTCTTCCTGTTAGCAGCTTAGAACCTATACCAAACAAATCTGAAACAGCTCCAGAGGTTAAGTGAAAATGTTGAACATTTAAAAAACATTGAATAATCATGCATTTATTATGTACCTAGAATTTCTACCATAAAATTGTTCCACTTTCAAAAATCTGCATGCTAAGTAAGAAGATTCATGTTAATGACATATCCAGAGTTCAGTAAGACCCTGTCCAATAATGAAGTGTGAATTCAATGAAACAGTTGCTAAGTGTCTAGGAATTCAGAGAAAGTGAGACCACCATGGTTAGAACTATAAGAAAGACCATGTGGAAGAAGTTTGACCAGGGTCTTAGATAAGGTGTTGAATTTGGAGATTGAAAATGAGTGGCAGGATAAAGAAAGGAAAAGATGTATGAACAACGTGCTATGAACAAACCACCTGAGTACACCAGCCTGAAGAAAGGTTGCATAAAGTGAGCATCTCTTAAAATATCTTCTATAAAATGCCAGATTCCAGCAAGAGATGAGCATGGGCTGCAGGGGTCAATCATGGTTAAGTAATTCATCTCTGGTCACCACTGATTAAACAATCAGTTCTAAATCCTAATACTCTACTTGACAGTTGGTTTTACCTACTATGCCACAGCACTTCCCACCCCTGACTCCACATTCTAAATTCAGCATTCCTACTTTCCTCATAGACTGAAATAAGATTTCCAAAAGATATGCAATTGTAAAAATCTAAACAATCTAAATCACAAACAAATTATAGTAATGTTATATATATATAGGTAAAAATATGTATAAAGTGTAACCTATATTAAAATTTTCCTTCATGTGGCAGCTGTACATTATGTTACTCATCTTAGGAGATACTTTTACTTCAAGTTCTCCCATTTTCTGACAGCTGTGTTTGCCCAGAAGGATATCTGCCAAATTTGCCAACTTTCACTGACTAAAGTTGCTTTCTTCTCAATTCATAATCCCATGGTGTGATTTCATTTTATTCATTCCTTTACTTGTACATACAGCTTCTATTTTCTTAACATTTACATTTTGTTTTCCACCATTCCAACTTTTCAAGGATTTTAAAAGAAAAACTCTGTTACTATATTCTTGCTTTTAGCAAAATTATGTCTGGTAAATATAAGAAAATGTTGACTGGGACATTTAAACCTACCATTATGCCTGTTACTCCAACAAGCATCCAGAACATCTCCACTTAATGTACCTGAAGTCTCATGCCAAAATATTCTTTGAAGCACCTCTTTCTGTTACATCACTTTTCTGTAAAGACATCCAAGTATTCCATTCCAAGTCTCAGAATACACGCTCTGTCCTCTCTCAATCTAACCAGTCCAACATTTTTTCGACCACTGTCCCATGTGTGTTCTAAGTGGGTAGGTCATAATGTTCAGAAAACTAGGCAGCAGCACCCCTGCCTCTTGGAGGTTATTTATGTTCTTCTCTTCTGGAATGATCTTAGACTTCCTTTTGGTTCAAGAGCTGCTTCTCAATCAAAAATTGTTTATTACCCTGACAATTTTTATCCAGTTTACATATTCTCTTTTTTTTTTTTTTTTGACAGGCAGAGTGGACAGTGAGAGAGAGAGACAGAGAGAAATGTCTTCCTTTTGCCGTTGGTTCACCTTCCAATGGCTGCCACGGCCAGCGCACTGTGGCCGGTACACCGCGCTGATCTGATGGCAGGAATCAGGTACTTATCCTGGTCTCCCATGGGGTGCAGGGCCCAAGCACTTGGGCCATCCTCCACTGCACTCCCTGGCCACAGCAGAGAGCTGGCCTGGAAGAGGGGCAACCTGGACAGAATCGGCACCCCAGAATCCGGTGCCGCAAGGCAGAGGATTAGCCTAGTGAGCCACGGTGCCAGCCTACATATTCTCTTAAAAATCTGTCACTTCAAGTACATTTGTCATATCTTTCTTATTTATTTTCATTTTATTTGAAAAGCATAGGCACAGAGAGAGAGAGAGAGAGAGAGAGAATCTTCATCCACTGGTTCACTTCCCAAATGGCTGCAACAGCCAAGGCTGGGCCAGATCTAAGCTAGGAACCCCAAACTCAATCTGGTCCACCATGTGGGTGGCATGGACCCAAATACTTAAACCATCACTACTACTTCCCAAAGTGTACATTAGCAAGAAGCTGGAATCAGAAACAGAGCTGGAACTCAAACACAGGCACTCTGATATGGGACACAGGTGTGCTAAGGATCTTAACCCCACCATCAAATGTCCACCCCACCCCATTATACCTTCTTAATTAAACTGGAAATCCGCCACTTTAGAAAAAGAAAGATTACATAGTGCTGATGAGCATGCCTATAAATGGGCAATCTGATTTTTACTGGTAGAAATATAGATCTTTATTACTTTATAGGAAACTAACTAGAGCTGGAAATTCCAAGTGCAAACAAAAGATAAAGAAATGAAAATGCAAAAAAAAAAAGAAATGGAAATGCTAGTTGCCTGGTTAGATTGGTTTCTATTA
Organism: Oryctolagus cuniculus; assembly: GCF_051225735.1. Lineage (NCBI taxonomy): Eukaryota > Metazoa > Chordata > Mammalia > Lagomorpha > Leporidae > Oryctolagus > Oryctolagus cuniculus. Next base: position 97,411,180 of record NC_142871.1, on the reverse strand, counting down.
AATATAAGTGTTAAAATATTACACTAGATCTCATAAAAACATATGAATGTTGCATGTTAATCAAAAAATGTTAATAAAGTAATTTCTTGGATAAAGCATAATCTGTTACCCTTTTATGCAATAATTCTACTTCTATGAATCATCTTAAAGGGTAAAGTCCTAATATATGAAGACTTAAGAATGTCCATTACTGTTCTGCTTATTGTGACAAAGTCCAGAAATATCTCAAATGTTCATCAATAGGAGATTGATTAAATAAAAGTCAGTTGGGTGACAAAGAAACCAGTGGGGAGAGGAGAGACGCCCAGGGCTCCGAGTCCACACATCGGCGCTGGAAGCGGAGGTGAGCTTAGTAACCGGAGACACTGGCAGGGAAACGGTGGACAGAATTTTAGAGGGACACGGGTTTTGAAGCGGGAAAGTCCAACAGACTACAGGAGAGAAGGAAAAATAAATAAATAAATAAATAAATAAATAGGTGGGGGCTTACTGGTACAGACAAGTTCCACTCTCCACCAACCTTGCAAAGGCAAGCAAGAGACAAAGAGCTGGGATATACATAATAAAAAGGGAGAGTTAAAGACCACAATTCAGTAGCCTAGGCAACCAAGTGGGAGTCCCCAGGACTCTTTGGATAGAAGCCAGCGAAGCTAAATACCATCCATTCTGCTCAGCCTTGCAGTATTACTTACCTCCTGAACAAAAAATAAAATAAAATAAAATAAATAAATGAATAAATAAATAAATAAAGAGAGATTTACCACACATAACCTGAGGGTGTCACCTTTGCACACCTATAACCCTGAAGAACCAAGCAGAGCTCTCAGGCCACACCCATCTCAAGCCTCCAAGGCTCCTCCAACAGCAGGCAGTACACTTAACATGGACACAGTATAATAAAAAAAAAAAAAAAAACCTCACAGTGAAACAGAATTAACCATGCCAAGCAATAAACACAGAAATCGAGGGAACAAGAACAACAATGACATTATGATGCCTCCAAATAAACAAAACACCCCAAGCCAAGATTATGAAGATGATGAGATAGAAGAAATGCAAGATACGGATTTCAAAAAATTAATGATAAGAACATTTAGAAGTTTTCAAAAGCAAATCCTTGAACTACAGAAATCCTTATTGGACAGGATTGAGAATCTCTCTTGTGAAAATGAAATTTTAAGGAAGAATCAAAATGAAATGCAGAAACTAGTAGAGCAGGAAAGTGTGATAGTGAAGAGAAATCAAAATGAAATGAAGAGCTCAATAGATCAAATGACAAACACATTAGAGAGCCTTAAAAACAGAATGGGTGAAGCAGAAGAGAGAATATCAGACTTAGAAGACAGAGAACAGGAAAGGATACAGTCAGAACAAAGAAAAGAAGAGGAAATTAGAAATCTAAAAACTATTGTGGGGAATCTACAGGATACTATTAAAAAAACCAACATTCGGGTTCTAGGAGTTCCTGAAGGCATGGAGAAAGAGAAAGGATTAGAAGGCATTTTTAGTGAGATACTAGCAGAGAACTTTCCGGGTCTGGAGAAGGACAGAGACATCCTAGTACAGGAAGCTCATAGAACCCCCAGTAAACATGACCAAAAGAGATCCTCACCACGACACGTTGTAATTAAACTCACCACAGTGAAACATAAAGAAAAGATCCTAAAATGTGCAAGAGAGAAATGTCAGATTACTCTCAGAGGATCTCCAATCAGACCCACAGCAGACTTTTCATCAGAAACACTACAGGCTAGGAGGGAATGGTGAGACATAGCACAGGTGCTAAGAGAGAAAAATTGCCAGCCCAGAATATTATATCCTGCTAAGCTATCATTTTTGAATGAAGGTGAAATAAAGACCTTTCATAGCAAAAAGAAATTGAAAGACTTTGCCGCCACACGTCCGGCCCTGCAAAAGATACTTAAAGATGTGCTACACTCAGAAACACAGAAACACGGCCATCAATATGAAAGAAGGGAAAGGAAGAACACCTACCAGTAAAAGAGCATGGGAAGCTCAAAGCATATACTAGAAAATATTTCCGGGAAAATGGCAGGGCAAAGTCACTATGTATCAATAGTCACATTAAACGTTAATGGACTTAACTCCTCAGTTAAAAGACACCGATTGGCTGACTGGCTTAAGGAACAACACCCAACTATTTGCTGCCTACAAGAAACACAATTCTCTAACAAAGAGGCATGCAGACTGAAAGTGAAAGGCTGGAAAAAGATGTTCCATGCCAACAGAAACCAAAAAAAGCAGGTGTAGCCATATTACTATCAGACAAAATAAACTTTAATACAAAAACTGTTAAGAGAGACAAAGAGGGGCACTATATAATGATTAAGGGTTCAATTCAACAGGAAGATATAACAATTATCAATGTATATGCACCTAATTACAGGGCACCAGTCTATTTAAAAGATATGTTAAGGGACTTAAAGGGAGACTTAGATTCCAATACAATAGTACTGGGGGACGTCAATACTCCACTCTCAGAAACAGATAGAACATCCAGACAGAAGATAAACAAGGAAACAGCAGATTTAATCGACACTATTGCCCAAATGGATCTAACAGATATCTACAGAACTTTCAATCCTACATGTAAAGACTTTACATTCTTCTCAGCAGTGCATGGAACCTTCTCTAGGATTGATCACATACTAGGTCATAAAGCAAGTCTCAGCAAATTTAAAAGAATTAGAATCATACCATGCAGCTTCTCAGACCACAGCGGAATGAAGCTGGAAATTAGCAACTCAGGAAATCCCAGAAAGTATGCAAACACATGGAGACTGAACAACATGCTCCTGAATGAACACTGGGTCATTCAAGAAATCAAAAGAGAAATCAAAAACTTTCTGGAAGTAAATGAGGATAACAACACAACATATCAAAACTTATGGGATACGGCAAAAGCAGTATTGAGAGGCAAGTTTATAGCAATAGGGGCCTATACCAAGATTGGAAAGGCACCAAATAGATGAGCTTTCAGCACATCTCAAGGACCTAGAAAAACTGCAGCAAACCAGACCCAAATTTAGTAGGAGAAGAGAAATAATTAAAATCATAAAATAAATTAACAGGATTGAATCCAAAAAAATCATTACAAAAAATCAGCCAAGCGAAGAGCTGGTTTTTTGAAAAAATAAACAAAATTGACACCCCATTCGCCCAACTAACTAAAAAAAGAAAAGACCCAAATCAATAAAATCAGAGATGAAAAAGGAAACATAACGACAGACACCACAGAAATAAAAAGAATCATCAGAAATTACTACAAGGACTTGTATGCCAGCAAACAAGAAAATCTATCAGAAATGGATAGATTCCTGGACAAATGCAATCTACCTAAATTGAACCATGAAGACATAGAAAACCTAAATAGACCCATAACTGAAACAGAAATTGAAACAGTAATAAAGGCCCTCCCAACAAAGAAAAGCCCAGGACCAGATGGATTCACTGCTGAATTCTACCAGACATTTAAAGAAGAACTAACTCCATTTCTTCTCAAACTATTCAGAACAATCGAAAAAGAGGGAATCCTCCCAAATTCTTTCTATGAAGCCAGCATCACCTTAATCCCTAAGCCAGAGAAAGATGCAGCACTGAAAGAAAATTACAGACCAATATCCCTGATGAACATAGACGCAAAAATCCTCAATAAAATTCTCGCCAATAGAATACAACAACACATCAGGAAAATCATCCACCCAGACGAACTGGGATTTATCCCTGGTATGCAGGGATGGTTTAATGTGCACAAATCAATCAATGTGATACACCACATTAACAGACTGCAGAAGAAAAACCATATGATTATCTCAATAGATGCAGAGAAAGCATTCGGTAAGATTCAACACACTTTCACGATGAAAACTCTAAGCAAATTGGGTATAGAAGGAACATTCCTCAATATAATCAAAGCAATTTATGAAAAGCCCACAGCCAGCATCCTATTGAATGGGGAAAAGTTGGAAGCATTTCCACTGAGATCTGGCACCAGACAGGGATGCCCACTCTCACCACTGCTATTTAACATAGTTCTGGAAGTTTTAGCCAGAGCCATCAGACAAGAAAAAGAAATTAAAGGAATACAAATTGAGAAGGAAGAAGTCAAACTATCCCTCTTTGCAGATGATATGATTCTTTACTTAGAGGATCCAAAGAACTCTACTAAGAGACTATTGGAACTCATAGAGGAGTTTGGCAAAGTAGCAGGGTATAAAATCAATGCACAAAAATCAACAGCCTTTGTATACACAAGCAATGCCATGGCTGAGAAAGAGCTGCTAAGATCAATCCCATTCACAATAGCTACAAAAACAATCAAATACCTTGGAATAAACTTAACCAAGGACGTTAAAGATCTCTACGATGAAAATTAGAAAACCTTAAAGAAAGAAATAGAAGAGGATACCAAGAAATGGAAAAATCTTCCATGCTCATGGATTGGAAGAATCAACATCATCAAAATGTCCATTCTCCCAAAAGCAATTTATAGATTCAATGCAATCCCAATCAAGATACCAAAGACATTCTTCTCAGATCTAGAAAAAATGGTGCTGAAATTCATATGGAGACACAAACACCTCGAATGGCTAAAGCAATCTTGTACAACAAAAACAAAGCCGGAGGCATCACAATACCAGATTTCAGGACATACTACAGGGCAGTTGTAATCAAAACAGCATGGTACTGGTACAGAAACAGATGGATAGACCAATGGAACAGAATTGAAACACCAGAAATCAACCCAAACATCTACAGCCAACTTATATTTGATCAAGGATCTAAAACCAATTCCTGGAGCAAGGACAGTCTATTCAATAAATGGTGCTGGGAAAACTGGATTTCCATGTGCAGAAGCATGAAGCAAGACCCCTACCTTACACCTTACACAAAAATCCACTCAACGTGGATTAAAGACCTAAATCTACGACCTGACACCATCAAGTTATTAGAGAACTTTGGAAAAACCCTTCAAGATATTGGCACAGGCAAAGAATTTCTGGAAAAGACCCGGGAGGCACAGGCAGTCAAAGCCAAAATTAACATTTGGGATTGCATCAAATTGAGAAGTTTCTGTACTGCAAAAGAAACAGTCAGGAGAGTGAAGAGACAACCGACAGAATGGGAAAAAATATTTGCAAACTATGCAACAGATAAAGGGTTAATAACTAGAATCTACAAAGAGATCAAGAAACTCCACAACATCAAAACAAACAACCCACTCAAGAGATGGGAAAGGACCTCAATAGACATTTTTCAAAAGAGGAAATCCAAATGGCCAACAGGCACATGAAAAAATGTTCAGGTCACTAGCAATCAGGGAAATGCAAATCAAAACCATAATGAGGTTTCACCTCACCCCGGTTAGAATGGCTCACATACAGAAATCTACCGACAACAGATGCTGGCGAGGATGTGGGGAAAAAGGGACACTAACCCACTGTTGGTGGGAATGCAAACTGGTCAAGCCACTATGGAAGTCAGTCTGGAGATTCCTCAGAAACCTGAAGATAACCCTACCGTTCGACCCAGCCATCCCACTCCTTGGAATTTACCCAAAGGAATTTAAATTGGCAAAAAAAAATAGTGGTCTGCACCCTAATATTTATTGCAGCACAATTCACAATAGCCAAGACCTGGAACCAACCTAAATGCCCATCAACGGTAGACTGGATAAAGAAATTATGGGATATGTACTCTTTAGAATACTATACCGCAGTAAGAAACAACGAAATCCAGTCATGTGCAACAAAATGGAGGAATCTGGAACACATCATGTTCAGTGAAATAAGCCAGTCCCAAAGGGACAAATACCATATGTTCTCCCTGATTGGTGACAACTGACTGAACACCAAAAAGGAAACCTGTTGAAGTGAAATGGACACTATGAGAAACGGTGACTTGATCAGCATAGCCCTGACTGTTAATGAACAACTCAATACATTATCCCTTTCAGTAGTTTATTTGTCTGTTCTACTTAATATGACTGGTTTAATTCTGTAATTAATACACAGTTATTCTTAAGTGTTGAAATTTAACTGAAATGTGATCCCTGTTAAACATAAGAGTGGGAATAAGAGAGGGAAGAGATGTACAATTTGGGACATGCTCAAGCTGACTTGCCCCAAATGGTAGAGTTAGAAACATACCAGGGGAATCCAATTTAATCCCATCAAGGTGGCACGTACCAATGCCATCTCACTAGTCCAAGTCATCAATTTCAGTTCACAATTGATCATAATGAAAGGACTAAGAGTCAAAGGGAGCACATAAACAAGTCTAGTACCTGCTAACACTAACCGATAGAATAAATAAAGGGGAGAATGATCCAACATGGGAAGCAAGATACTCAGCAGACTCATAGAATAGCAGATGTCCTAAACAGCACTCGGGCCTCAGAATCAGCTCTAAAGGCATTCGGATCTGGCTGAAAAGCCCATGAGAGTATTTCAGGCATCGAAAGCCAAAACACTCAGGCAAAAAAAAAAAAAAAAAAAAAAAAAAAAAACAAAACCCTAAATGAAAGATCTCTGTGAGTGAGATCCCAGTGGAAAGAACAGGTCATCTAAGAAGGAGGTACCTTTCTCTGAAGGGAGGAGAGAACCTCCACTTTGACTATGACCTTGTCTAAACAAGATAAGAGTCGGAGAACTCAAGGGGCTTCCATAGCCTTGGAAACTCATGACTGGAGCATGGGGAGATTACTGAGGCCATAAACAAGAGTGTCAATTTGTAAAGTCAACAACAGGAGTCACTGTGCACTTACTCCTCATGTAGGATCTCTGTCCTTAATGTGCTGTACATTGAGACTTAATGCTATAACGAGTACTCAAACAGTATATTTCACTCTGTGTTTCTATGGGGGTGCACACTGTTGAAATCTTTACTTAATGTATACTAAACTGATCTTCTGTAAAAAAAAAAAAAGAAGAAGAAATTATCAATTCCCAACTTGACTCTCACTGGGATTAAACATGACAATAGGTCTGATCTGATTTCATCATCATTTAAAAAAATCATCTATGATTTTTCACTTTATGTTTCTGTGTGGGAGCAAACTGTTGAAATCTTTACTTAATGTATGTTAAACTGATCTTCTGTATATAAAGAGAATCGAAAATGAATCTTGATGTGAATGGAAGGGGAGAGGGAGTGGGAAAGGGGAGGGTTGCGGGTGGGAGGGATGTTATGGGGGGGAAGCCATTGTAATCCATAAGCTGTACTTTGGAAATTTATATTCATTAAATAAAAGTTAAAAATAAATAAATAAATGTCAGTTAATTCATGCTACATTATGTGGCAGTTAACAAGATCAACATGTGTTGCCCTTGGAGAATACTCACATGATATTGCTAAGTAACAAGAGCAAAATGTAGGGCAATATATGAGACTATGGCTGCATTTTCATTATGACATAAAGGGTCGAAAGACAATCTTTGGATTAAGGCTGATTTCTGGGGTTGAGAGGTAGATTATAGATTGTTGAGAGAAGAAAGACAGTGGGAAGGGAAGACCAAAACAATATGGAAAGATGCAGCTAATACATATTTTGCTCCCCAATATTTGGTTCTCCTCACTTTTTGTGTCCATGAAATCCTGAACTGCTTTGCATTCTTGTTGAGTGGAATGTTGGGAGTCATTCTGAAATATCAGTGGTGAACAGAAGAACAATGTGGCACTTCTGGGACACAGCACTTAACTGCCAACTAGAAACCTCCAAAATCCCTTTTCCAATGGCTGCAATGATTATGACAATGCAGTTGACACAGAGCTTCCATCCCTGGGTTTCTGAGTGACTACAGAAGTATAGAAACCATACTTCCGACCAGCGCTGCAGCTCAATAGACTAATCCTCCTCCCACGGCACCAGCACACTGGGTTCCAGTCCCAGTCAGGGCGCCGGATTCTGTCCTGGTTGCCCCTCTTCCAGTCCAGCTCTCTGCTGTGGCCCAGCTGTGCAGTGGAGGATGGCCCGGGTCCTTGGGCCCTGCACCCGCATGGGAGACCAGGAGAGGCACCTGGCTCCTGGCTTCGGATCAGTGCAGTGCGCCTGCCGCAGCAGCCGTTGCAGGGTGAACCAATGGAAAAAGGAGGACCTTTCTCTCTGTCTCTCTCTCTCTATGTCCACTCTACCTGTCAAAAAAAAAATTTTTTTTAAAAAAAGAAACCAGACTTCTGCTAACCTACGTTAGCACCTGAAACACATATAGGAAATATACTGTGCTTGCATTTTGCTATTAAAATTTTTTAGTTTGTCACTGTGACATAACTTAGTCTATCCAAACAATAATACAAATGTTTTTATACATGTTTTAAATTTCATACAAGCACATAGTTTAAAATTTTTAATAGCGCCAAAAAGCTGTAATAAAAAAATAAAGACTGTTTCCTCACTGTTACCAAAACCAGCTCTATTCCCCAGAAGAAACTAACTTCATACATTTAGCAAATTTTATCATACTCAATTCTGTAACACTAAACAATGTGCTTCCATTGCGATTCCTTAGTGTTTGAACTTTTTTAAAAACTTATTTTTTAATTCCATTTTTCTTTTGCAATACTTACTTGTAAGGAAGAATGACAGAGAAAGGGAGAGACAGAGAAAGAGAGATCTTCCATCCACTGGTTCATTCCAAATGGCCACAAGAAACAGGCAGGGCCAATGAAGCCAGGATCCTGAACTCCGTCCAGGTCTCCAACCTGGGTAGCATGGGCCATTATGCTGCCTTCCATGGCACATTAACAGAAAGCTGGATCAGAAGCAGAGTAGTCAGGAATTGAATCAGCACTCTAATATGGGCTACTGGCCTCCATAGGTGGCAGCTTAACCTGCTGTGTTACAATGTCAGTTCCTTAGTGTATAAATTTTAAACACTGCTCCTTAATATTCCAAAACAGGAAGGCTATATTATACTACAACTACCACTCTACACCACCATCAATAACAACCTTACTTCACTTACCCCATCTTCCTAATATAATCTTATCAAACTTTTGGTTAAAATAATCAACTAGTGAGGGATGTTTAGCCTACCAGTTAAGGTATCTGCATCTCATATTGGAGTGCCTGAGATCAATTGAACCAATTGAAGTTATTTGAAATTATCTGTTTCGTCCTCTTTTCTGTCTCCTTACCTTTCCAATAAATGAATAAATAAACATTTTTAGAAATTACTTGGTGGGGGGGAGAGAGAGAGAGAAGAGTATACTCATTCTAGTGGATAAGACATCTACATTCCATATCATAGAGCCTGGATTTGATTCCCATTTCTGGCTCCTAACTCCAGCTTCTTGCTAATGTAGATCCTAGGAGGCAGCAGTAATGGCTCAAGTAGGTGAGTTCCTACCACTTATGTGGCAGAGCAGGATTGCATTCCAGCTCCTGTCTGCACCCCAGCCCTAGCTATTGCAGGCATTTGGGGAACAAACCAGCAGATAAGGGAAACTTCTTTCCCTCTCCCTCTGCCTCACCCTCACCCTTGCCCTCTCTCTTTACCTCCCTCCCTTCCTCTCTCCCTTCCTCTCTCAAACAATAAAAGTAAATAAATTTTTAAATGACCACTTGACTCCCTTTTTCAGCCTAGACACTCAGTCCTGCCGTTCCTCTCTCCCTAAATCAAGAACCAATCAGATTTTACTGTCTGCAGAGAATAAACCAGCAGGCTTCCACATTAATAGAAGAGGAGTACTCATCAATGCTCCAAGTAGAGTAAAGACCTGGGACTTACCTTCATATACAAATTTTTGACTGAATGCCCAGTTTTTAGCTGCCACTGACCTTTGCATCCATTGAGGTGCCTCCAGCTTCTGAGCCTTTCTAGATTTTTAAAGGGAAATCCTGCTCTCCTACAATATCCCTTCTTTAGACAATTTAGCAGCATAGTTCTTTTATATATGTGACTACCCCAGTGTGTACTTCCTAGCATCCAAAAACATGTTGACACATCTCACCTACTGCCACCTTCTTCTTCTGTCCTGTCTCCTCTGGAGTTTATACTGGTTTTATTGTCTTACCGGTGTTTTAGTAGAGTTTTGAAAGGGAACAAATACAAACACTGGTCTTAACTTCTGCCATATTCACCCAGAAGACAAATATACACAATTTGAAATAAAATAATTAAAATTAAAAAAAGAGGCCAACTCTGTGGCCTAGTGGGCTGAGCTTCCTCCTGTGGCACCTGCATCCCATATGGGTACCAGTTAGAATCTCAGCTGCTCGGAAGTTTCCGACGGAGGATTCCTGAGCGGTGTCGAGGAACACTCCAGAAAGGCTTATCTCTGCGAGCGTTCCTGCTCCCCATCAACACCTCAGCAAGAGGCACCAAATGTCATCTGAAATGTCACCAGCGTTTATCGAGACTTCTAATGTTGAAAGAAAGGAAGACTTAGGTGAAGGTCAAGAGGAGAGCCAGAAGCCAGAAGGTGAAGGGGTTGAACCAATATCTAAATGACAAATGAAGAAGCTAATAAAACAGAAACAGTGGGAGGAACAACGAGAACTCCGCAAACAAAAGCTGAAAGAAAAACGCAAGAGAAAAAAATTAGAGCGACAATGTCAACTGGACTCAAACTCAGATGGAAATGACAGAAAACGTGTGCGAAAACATGCTGTTCACAGCACACTCCGCCTTGTCATTGACTGCAGTTTTGATGACTTGATGGTATTAAAGGATATTAAAAAACTTCATAAGCAGATTCAACGATGTTATGCAGAAAACCGACGTGCACTGCATCCTGTGCAGTTTTACTTGACAAGCCATGGAGGCCAGCTGAAAAAGAATATGGATGAAAGTGACAAAGGATGGGTCAACTGGAAGGATATCAACATCAAATCAGAGCACTATACTGAACTCATTAAAAAAGAAGACTTGATTTATCTGACATCAGACTCACCTAATGTACTGGAGGAATTAGATGAATCAAAGGCTTATGTGATTGGAGGATTAGTAGATCACAACCATCACAAGGGAATCACATATAAACAAGCATCAGATTATGGAATTGACCATGCACATTTCCCCCTTGGAAATTTTGTGAAGATGAATAGTAGAAAAGTTTTGGCTGTTAATCATGTGTTTGAGATTATTCTGGAATACCTAGAAAGAAGAGATTGGCAAGAAGCATTTTGCACCATTTTACCCCAATGGAAAGGAGCTGTTCCTACAGACAGAACCTGTGAAAGTTCTCGGGAAGAGCAGTCTGCCCAGGTTGAAGATGGATCAGACAGTGATTCCAGTGAGGGGGAGGACAGCAGAAATGAAGCAGATTCACCACATGCAGAAGAAAAGCAGGATAAGGAAAACAGCACTGAATCTACAGTGAGTGCGATATCACACTAATGTTACCTGTTATTTTAGGTCAGGGAAAAATTAGGAGAAAGTAAAGTGCTTCCTATCCTAGGATATTCAGATTGGAAGAAAATTTATCCATTGAAGGATAGTAAAATGTTCTTTAAACTCTGTAAGAAAGACATTTTTGTTTTTGCAAAAGAAGAATTAAATACACAGGTTTTTCTTTTTTATAATTTTTTTAAAGCTTCCCAAGTTTCTAGAGAATCGTATGTGGTTAGCATGCCTTAATTCTCTTTCATTTACTGGATTGCAGTCTTCCGAATGTTCCTTCTGACCTTTGAGTTTTCCTAGTTCATGTTCATATCTTTGTCTTTCTGATCTGTTGTTCCTTATTTGTGGGGGCAGGTACTCACACATATCCTGCAAGTTTACCAGGATCTTGTGTAGGGGAGGTTACCCTCCACGTGCAGGTTTTTTATTTACTTTAGTCTTGAAAAAGAAAGTGTTTTAAGAAGTATCAGCTTGATAGACTCAACAATTCATTTCGTTTGGACTATAGAACCCATATGTGTTTCTTCTTTGTGATGCCTTCTCTTGGTTTTGAAGTAATCATTGAAGAGTTGAGAATCTCTTTAATACCTCTTTTGCATTTCTATTATGGTGATAAATTATTTTAATTACAAAATTGAATTTTTGCAAGCTAGATTATTTTATAAGGCTGCTACTTTTGAGGGATCAATTTTGTCTTTACCTGAATTTAAAATGAAATAGCTCTTAGCAGCTAACATTTCTTTTTATAGATTTTTTTTTACAACAAAGTATTTGTTGGCTCTTAAAGTGAATAAAGCTTAAGTGTGCTTCAGCCTCTTATATAATAATATTTAAATTAATGTACATGTATATTTCTTAAATAATGACACACATGAAAATATGCATATTATTGTATTCACATATTTCCATATCATGTATGGTTCTTAGTTATTGGTGGATAATAGGATTGATTTGTATCATTTATGTGAGCAGTTGTGTTGAAAGCACTGAGACCAATTTGAATTTCATTAAGTCCAAAAATTCCTAAATAAGCATTTGCATGGAAAGATTGTGCTGGAGGATGTAGCAAAAGGGTGCTGTTTCGGGGCCAGCATTGTGGCACAGAGGGTAAAACCGCCTCCTGTGAGGCTGGCATCCCATATGGGCACCAGTTCATATCCTAGCTGCTCCACTTCTGATACAGGTCCCTGCTAATGGCCTGGGAAAAGCAGTGGAAGATGGCCCGAGTATTTGGGCCCCTGCCACCCATGTGGGAAACCCAGATGAAACTCCTAGCTCTTGACTTCAGCCTGCCCAGGGCTGACTGTTATGGCCATCTGAGGAGTGAACATGTGAATGGAAGACCTCTCTCTCTATTTCATTGTAACTCCGACTTTCAAAAAACAAAATAAATAAATTAAAAAAAAAAAAAAGAATCTCAGCTGCTCCTCTTCTGATCCCACTCTCTACTATGGCCTGGGAAATCAGTGGAAGATGGCCCAAGTCCTTGGGCCCCTGCACACAAGTGGGAGACCTGGAATTAGCTCCTGACTCCTGGCTTCGGATCAGCACAGCTCTGGCCATTGTAGCCATTTGGGGAGTCAACCAGCCAATGGAAGACCTTTTTCTCTGTCTCTCCCTCTCTCTGTCTGTAACTGTCTCTCAAATAAGTAAATAAATTAAAAAAAAAAAAATTCAAGCTCCTTACGGACTGGCCTCATACAACTGTGACCACAGCACCTCTTACTTAAAACAGCAAATGAAAGTTTGCAGGTTAAATATGCACTCAAAGTGTACTGACATTTCAAAAATGGAAACAAAGGGTTTCTCATTTACTGGAGGCATTTACAGTAAATTTGACCAGATCCTTCTTCCACTCATTTTTGTATTTGTTTTTGACTAGGATAAAAAAAAGAACATTTTGTTTAGTCTTTTCATTTTGTTTATGGGTGGGAAATGGAAAAGGGGTCCCGTTACCATTATTCACGTGGGTTTAAGTGGCCTGGGAACCCATGCCCGTGTCCTGCCAAACCCGCAGCCTGCAACTCACAAAGCACGATGCTGACTTTTTTCCATGTATCCAATCCAGATAAATGCATGATATGCTAAAGATGCTCAAGCTAAACTGTTTTAAAGGGCAGTGGTGAAAGAAGAAGGGCACATTTCTCCACGAGCTGTTTGCCCCTTTTACCACAACACTGGCTTCTTCCCAGTCTGACACTGGGCTCAACAGATGGAAGAATGTGGTTTCAAGTTCACTGAGTTAATTGCACTTCTCTTTATTCACAGCCCTCAGATTTAGATATCAGAGATGCCTAAACCCTTCAACTAAATAAACAACCCAGTTATTGCTGGAGGAGCATCTCTGAGTGATGTCTAAGAAATGGGTCTATCCATTATATGCCAACTTTACCACACAATCACTTTGTAGATGATTTTCTTCTTAGAGTACTTTTCACTAGGGGTTTAGCTTATTACAAGATGTGTAATCTCAGTTATTTAACTACTTTTCAAGAGTCAGTAAACAAAGATCTTTCCAAGGAAATTTATAATAGGAACATTCTTAGGCTTATAATTAAAATTCATAAAAACAAAATGCACACACACCCAGCCATTTCTCCCTCAGCTCTAACTTTGCTCACAGGTAACCAGGTTTTTTTTTTTTTTTTCATTATCACAATCTTAAAGAATGTCAAGAATAAGTAAATCATCTTCTATTAAATATTCAACATAGATTTTATAAAGGCCACCACTGTGGGTAAAAGGGTTTTTTCATGAAATTTGTTTCAACTCCAACTCAATAAGGGAATAAGAACCTAGAATTTGTTTACTATCTACCTTGTGCCAGAACTTTGCTATGGTCATTCAGGTACACAACCTCATTTAATCTTTACAGCAACCCAGTAGGACAGGTATTATTATACTCATTTCAAAGATGGTAAAACTGACACCTGTTTCTCAGTTAATATATAGGCTCTATCCAGAATTTGAACTGAATTTACACATCCCAAAGGACTTCCAATATCTCTTCCCTAAAATTTCAGGCATTTTTATTGAGGCAGAGTTATGGGAAGGGGAGGGAGGAAGGGAGGGAGGGTGAGGGCGAGGGTGAGGGCAGAGAGAGAGAGAGAGAGAGAGAGAGAGAGAGAGAGATCCTCCATCTTGGCTGCAACATTGGGATCTAAGACCTAGTTAGGAAGTGGGGTTGACTGGCATTTAGATAGAAATCAATTTAAGTTTTCATATTAAGGAAAAAAGTACTAAATACTCAAATATTATATTTTAACCTTGGAAAGGACCATTTTAAACAAATTGATACAGCGAAGTTTTAGCCCTCTTCTTAACTAGATCCTTGTTCACTGATTGATAAATTCAAAATGTTTTCATACATAAGTTTAAAGACATCCATTACACTCATTATGTAACTTTCTGTTCTCTGCTTGAATAATTCTAATGACAGGGTACTCATTGCTTTGGGAGGGGAGAAATGGGTAAATTAATACTTAAAATTACCATATCAGGTTAAAGAATAAAGTATTCCAACAAAGATCTTAAAGAAAATAAGTTTCACGAATTCCATCACTTTATGTGGATGCTAGGTTTCTTGGGATTGACTAAGCCTTTATAGCCTGCAAACCATTTTTTTCAAACCATGGAATAGAATGGTTCATAAAACTCTTAGGATCCCATAAACAATCAGCATCTGCTGTTTCTTTCTTTCTTTTTTATTTTTTTTGACAGCATCTGCTGTTTTAATGCATTCTTTAGTTCAATTAGTATGCAATCAATGTGACAATATAATGTGTGGCATGAAAACTAGAGCAAATGAAAGAAAGATAGCTTTTACAGGAGTGTCTATCAACAGCAAAAAAAAAAAGTTTACTTACATTATTTTTCCTATTACATGAAATAAATAGGATGTACTCTTAGAAAACATCAGCTAAAGTATGTTCTGTTTAAATTGGCTGTGTTTAAAGAAAGGAAAATAAAATTTCTGTTCTAGTGTCATTTTTATAAAATATCTTTTTTGAAGTTTAAAAGGCAAATCTTGAGTGAAAGCTCTCCCTTGATGGTTTTCTTCCAGAAATCAATAGCCCAGCTGAATGGAGCGTAATGTGAGCCAGGGAGAAGAGCAGTGCTGAAAGGGATGTCAAGGATAGCAAGGGACATCAGACATTAAACAAAAATCAGAAACAGATAGAAATGAGGATAGTAATCCATCAACACTGATCTTTGTTTTATTTATTTTAATATTATTTGAAAGGCAGTGAGACAGAAAATGGGAGATCTTCCAGTCCCTCATTGACTCTCCAAGTGCCCCAACAGCTGAACCTGGGCCAGGCTTGAGATAGGCCAAAACTTAATTCAGATCTCCCAAATGGGTGGCAGGGACCAAAGTACTTGAACTATCACCTGCTCCCTCCGAAAGTATACATTAGCAAAATGCTGGATTGGAATCAGAGCCAGGACCCAACCCCTGCACTTCAATGTGGTATGTGAGCATCCCAAGAGACATCTTAACCACTGAACCAAATGTCTGCCCCTCAAAACTGGTCTTTGAATCTCTTCTTCTCTACCCCCACAAATGCTACTCTTGCTTTTCATGATATACAGCTCACGAAAACTGTACAGTCTTCTAACACAATGAATCTGGGTGTTCTTTCAAAAGAAAATAGTAAGAAATTTTGCTTAAATATTTTTAAGTCCCAACATACCACAATTACATAAATGTGCCCCCATCAACTTTAAGTAGCATAAAACTGGGGACACAAGGAAGTTGTAACACATGTCTGAGTCTCATCATTGTTTTAGAACTCCAAAACCTGTGTTTGCTCTCCTGACACACAGCAAGCCAATCACTGACACTCGTGCAGTGAAAGAAAATAGATGTTTATCTTGTAATACATAGCACAAAGATTCCAGCAGCCTTGGCTGAATTCTAGGACTCCCTGAGGGCTTAAGGATGGTGAATTGTGTAGATCAGATTTAGTATTGACCAATATATGGTCAGTTCACGTGCAGATATCCAGTTAGTTCACAATATCCATAGCCTTTCCTTGGTCAATGATAGTGACACTGATATGTTCTACTGAGAATTCAGTGATAGCAAAGTGTGCTCCAGTAGTCTGGGCTCTATAGGTAGGTGACTACTGCCCTCTTTAATTATGCCTGGGGTTCCTTACAAGCATCTCCAAATGGATTTTAGTGTTAAGACATTAATTATAGAGATGATAATTAAATGCTGAGTCTTTTGATATGGCATCTCATGAGACTAGCCTTACACATGCACCATTTTCTTAATTTAGTGAGTAAATCTTTAATAAGGAGATTAATCATCAAACTGAAGACAGAGAAACTGCAAGATAAAGGAAAGTTACCAAGGCTTGATGAACTATACATCAAAGGTATTAGGGAAAGGGGCTCATTATCATACTCATGGGCAGAAATGAAAATAGTAGCTATCAGTATTTAGTACACACTTTTTTTTTTTTTTGACAGAGTTAGACAGTGAGAGAGACAGAGAGAAAGGTCTTCCTTTCATTGGTTCACCCCCCCAAATGGCTGCCACGGCCAGCGAGCTGTGGCCGGCACACTGTGCCAATCCAAAGCCAGGAGCCAGGTGCTTCCTTTTTACCAGTCTATTTCATATACATTAACATCAATCCTCACAACAACTGGGCAGAGGGGCTGTTTTATTCCTCCTTTGAAGAGAAATCAATTGTACTTAACAAGAAACAAAACAGCTGTTAGAACGCCAAAAAGAGGGGCCAGCACCATGGCTCACTTGGTTGGTCTTCCACCTGTGGCGTCGGCTTCCCATGTGGGCGCCGGGTTCTAGTCCCGGTTGCTCCTGTTCCACTCCAGCTCTCTGCTGTGGCTCGAGAGGGCAGCGAAGGATGGCCCAAGTGTTTGGGCTCCTGCACCCACATGGGAGACCAGGAAGAAGTACCTGGCTTCGGATTGGCACAGCGCCAGCCGTAGTGGCCATTTGGGGAGTGAACCAATGGAAGGAAGACCTTTCTCTCTGTCTCTCTCTCACACACTGTCTATAATTCTACCTGTCAAATAAAAAAAAAAGAAAAATATTCAAATTTTTAAACTTCTCAAAGACCATGCATTTTCCAGTACACCTGACTGTGATTAAAGCTTTTAGATTAAGTTAGCATTGTAGCACAGCAGGTTAGGCTGCTGCCTGCAATGCAGGCATCCCATATGAGTGCCAGTTCGAGTCCTGGCTGCTCCATTTCCAATACAGTTTCTTGCTAATGCACCAAGGAAAGCAGCAGAAGATAGCCCAAGTACTTGGGCCTCTGTACCCACCTGGTAGATCCAGATGGAGTTCCAGGCTTCTGTCTTCAGCCTGGACCAGCCCGGCTATTGCAGCCATTAGGGGAGTGAACCAGCAGATGGATATTTCTCTCTCTCTCTCTTTATCTCCCCCCCCCCAACTTCTCCATCTCTCCTTCTCTAACTCTGCCTTTCAAATAAGTGAATAAATATTTTTTTAAAAAATAAAGCTTTTAGGGTCTGGCACTATGGCTTAGCAGGTAAAGCCGCCTACTACAATGCTGGAATCCCACATGGGCACTGGTTCGTGTCCTGTCTGCTCCACTTCTGATCCAGCTCTCTGCTATGGCCTGAGAAAACAGTGAAAGATGGCCCAAGTCCTTGCACCCACATGGGAGGACCCAGAGGAAGGTCCTGGCTCCTGGCTTCAGATCGGCACAACTCGGCCATTGCGGCCAATTGGGGAGTGAACCAGCAGATGGAAGACCTCTCTCTCTCTCTCTCTCTCTGCCTCTCCTCTCTCTCTGTAACTCTGACTTTCAAATAAATAAATAAATCTTTAAAAATAACTAAATTAATTATTTAATTAATTAAAGTTTTTAAACATCTCCAAGGAGAAATGTGCTTCCTTCAGGGACAGATCAGTTTAGTTAAAAAACATTCAAGAATACTTCAAAAAGTTCAGGAAAACTGTATATTATGAAAGTCCACTCGGGAATTGCAATTTACTTCATATCACAGTTTGGAAGCTGCAGTTCAAGATTCAGTGCTCCTGGAGTCCAGTGTCTGGTGGGGGCTGGTTATGGTGGGTGCAGAGGCACGTTCATATAGTGAGCCAGGAAGGAAAGGATGGCTCAAAATTAACAAAAATAATCAACCTTCTCATGAGAATCACCCTCCAAGGACATACCTCCAATACCTAAAACCTCCCACAACATTCACCTCTTAGATGCCATAGTTAGATCATCTGTACTCTCAATGCATCAACTCTTTACATTAAGACAACAATAGTTTGAACATCTTGCATTAGTTCTGGGGAAACAAGTCCTACTAACCCATGATGGTATCCTCATATGAGCCTTTATTTTTATTTATCTGATTTTCTCCATCTTCAGGAAAAAACAAGAAGTGATTTGAAATAAAGAGTTAAAAAGTATAGAGCATCTAGACATTACTGTAGAGCAGAAAGATGTCAAAATTCAATCCCGTCACTAGAAACAAATATAAATACCAGAGGGAAGGTGTTCAAAGGCAAAAAGGAAAAAATCTACAGGAGCCAGAATAGTTCCCATTAGGAACAGAAGCTAAACAGCTCACAGAGGTCTCAGAAGTCTACATAAGCTTGAGAGAGGTGAAAAGGCCATAGGAATATGGCAGTAAAGATGTTAGAACTAAATATGGAATTTGGAGAAAGTTTGTTCATAAAATGAGAACCATACAATTTCTGCCAACTAGACTGGAAAAGCAGCAGAATGCTGGCAAAGAATGTCCCACAATTTAAAACAGAAATGATTCCTCAAATTGAAGGAGCCACCCAAGCTCTACTCAGAGAACAAAGTCCACATTTATTCATATTGGAGAAAAGATGAAAACAATAAAGACAAAAAGAAACACTGAGGGATGAGAGAAAACAGTAGATAAATAAATACATCAGTACCAAAAACTATGAAGAATAAAGTCACAGAAAATATTGTATCACCATATATCAGTAATTTTTAAATGCATAAATGTATATATATATATATTCATATATTTATATACACACATTCATATAGAGAGCATAAATATATATCATATAGGGTAAAACTATAAATGAAATTAAAGGAAAAATAACTAAACCTTCAATCATTTTAATAGATGCTAAAAATAGATAAACTGATAAGTTATATTAATCCTGATTTTCCAATTTAAAAAACTAAGTTCAAGGGCCCAAGTTGTAGTGCAGTGGTCTAAGCTGCCACTTTCCATGACTGCATGCCAAAATAGAGTGCCAGTTTCAGTTCAGGCTACTCTGCTTCTGATCCAGCTCCCTGCTATGCGCATGGAAAGGCAACAAACGATGGCCCAAGTATTTGGGCCCCTGCCACCCATACAGGAGACCAGAATGGAGCTCCTGCCTCCTAGCTTCATCGTGGCACAGAACTACTTACTGTTTCCACTTGGGAAGTGAATCAGTGGGCAGAATATCTCTATCTCACCTTCTCTCAGTGTCACCTGGCCTTTCAAATAAATAAGTCTTTTTTAAAAAACTAAGTTTAATACGGAAAGAAGTGTTCTTAAGTTCAAAACTTATCTACAGGCTGGTGCCACGGCTCAATAGGATAATCCTCCACCTGTGGCGCTGGCACACCGAGTTCCAGTCCCAGTTGGGGTGCCGGATTCTGTCCCGGTCGCTCCTCTTCCTGTCCAGCTCTCTGCTGTGGTCTGGGAGTGCAGTGGAGGATGGCTCAAGTCCTTGGGCCCTGCACCCGCATGGGAGACCAGGAGAAGTACCTGGCTCCTGGCTTCAGATCAGCATGGTGTGCCAGCCGCAGCTTGCCAGCCGCAGCAGCCATTGGGGAGTGAACCAACGGAAAAGGAAGACCTTTCTCTCTGTCTCTCTCTCTCTCACTGTCCACTCTGCCTGTCAAAAAAAAAAACTTATCTACAAGTATAGCAAATACTATATTTAATTATGAAGCAAAAGATATAATTCAAGAAGTCTGGGAAATGGAAGATTGTTTACTCTCACCTTTTATTCAACAGTGTAAAGAAAGTCTTAGCTTTTGAACTAATATTAAAGGAAATATATATATATATACACACACACTATTGGAAGATAAAAGATAACTTATTATTTGTGTATAGTTTCATTGTGTGCTTTGAAAATGCACCAAAGGAAAACTTGTATTCAGTATAATGGTTGGCTTTTGAAAAATGACTTATTAGAAATCTAATAAAGAAATAAAGTATACTTAAAAAGTAATTGCAACAAATATATGAAACAAAATGTAATTTTGACTATAAGTCATTTTTAAAATAGGTTGGCAAATGAAAATGCATTTTATGTTCTTTGATAGAAAGAACTAAATTTAATCACTCTCAGTGTTTTGGCTAAGATCAAGTATAGAAAGAACTAATTTTATAAAAATATGATTTCTCACATTATACTCATACAAGTATACATAAAATATACCATCAAGTTATAATTTCTAAAATATATTATCTCAATGGCAACATATTTTCAAAGAAAAATCTATGTGACATAATAGAAACTGTGAGCAAATCAGTATTGTAGGTAACTGTGACATGCTAGACCTAAGCAGTTAGTAAAATTACAGGCAAGCTGGAATTCTCACAACATGGCAATGTAACCCTATCTCTTTTTTTCAACTTTTATTTAATAAATATAAATTTCCAAAGTACAGCTTTTGGATTATAGTGGCTTTTCCCCCCCTTAACCTCCCTCCCACCTGCAACCATCCCATCTCCTGCTCCCTCTCCCATCCCATTCTTCAAGATTCATTTTCAATAATTTTTATATACAGAAGATGAATTTAGCATATACTAATTAAAGATTTCAACAGACTGCACCTACACAGACACACAAGGTATAGAGTACTGTTTGAGTAGCAGTTTTACTGTTAATTCCCATAGTACAACACATTAAGGACAGAGATCCTACATGGGGAGTAAGTGCACAGTGACTCCTGTTGTTGATTTAACAATTATATTCTTATTTAGGACATCAGTAATCACTTGAGGGTCTTGTCCTGAGCTGCCAAGGCTATGGAAGCCTCTTGAGTTCACCAGCTCTTATCTTGTTTAGACAAGGCCATATTCAAAGTGGAAGTTCTCTCCTCCTGACAGAGAAAGGTACCTCCTTCTTTGATGGCCCGTTCTTTCCACTGGAATCTCAGAGATCTTTCATTGAGGTCACTTTTTTTGCCACATTATCTTGGCTTTCCATGCCTGAAATACTCTCATGGGCTTTTTAGCCAGATCCGAATGCCTTAAGGGCTGATTCTGAGGCCAGAGTGCTGTTTAAGACATCTGCCATTCTATGAGTCTGCTGTGTATCCTGCTTCCCATGTAGGATCATTCTCTCCTTTTTAATTCTATCAATTATTATTTGGAGACACTGATCTTATTTATGTAATGCCTCTGACACTTAATCCTATCTTTTTGATCAATTATGAACTGGAACTGATCACTTTGACTAGTGAGATGGCATTGGTACATGCCCCCTTGATGAGATTGAATTGGAATCCTCTGGCATGTTTCTAGCTCTACCAGTAGGAGAAAGCCCGAGTGAGCATGTGCCAAACTTTATATCTACTCCCTCTCTTATTCCCACTTTTATATTTAACAGGGATCACTTTTCAGTTAATTTTAAATGCCTAAGAATATTTGTGTGTTAATTAAAGAGCTCAAGCAATGGTATTAAGGAGAACAAAAAAATACTAAAGGGAATAAAATAGTAAGTTATTCTTCGACAGTCAGGACAAGAGCTGATCAAGTCATTGTTTCTCATAGTGTCCATTTCACTTCAACAGGTTTCCTTTTAGGTGCTCAGTTAGTTGTCACCAATCTCTTTAACTGTCAGCTTAATACCCCCACCTTCCCAGGATGCACTGTCTCTGCTGGGACCATGGCACATACCTAGAACCCACTCTGTTTGCATATCCAAGTAAGGTACCATACCCTACCTGTTGCTCCCCGTCTTCGTGGAGGAACGACACAGGACCCTGCGCTGTTCTTTTGTCTGCTCGGCCCTCCCCGGGTTTGCTGCTGGTTCTTCCCAGGTGGGCTACCGTCCCTTCCACCTCCATGGAAGGGCGGTTCCCCCTGCCACTTTCCCCACTTCCGCGGGGGAGCGGCACACCGCCAGCCGGCTCTCTCGGGGGCTGCTCAGGTGTTCCCCTTAGATAGATGTTCCTGGTGCATGTTGTCTCTCTCCTCCTTTATAGTCCTCTTCCGCCAATCCCAACTCTGCTACCCACACGCCGAGTACGCTGCTCTCCTCCAATCAGGAGCAGGTCCTGCTGTTTATTGGTTGAACTGGAGGCAGCTGTGTAGAAGCTGTTTCCTCCTCTCCCAGCGCCATATTGTGGGAGAGCAGATGCATAGAATAAGTCTTAATTCCAGTAACTTAGTCTAGTCCGAGTTGCTCCCAGTTGCTCCCCACACCACCTCATAAAAAGAGAGTGGGAAATAGGTTTGTCTTCATCATGAACCACATTTACAGGTACCATTCTTTCTTTCTCTCTTTCATGGCAACCCTCTGGCCCACTCGTGATAGGTATTTCCCCAACTGGGGCAGCAGCTCAAACTCATATATAAAAGTATGCTGATTCCCTCACTGTTAAATAAATCCTGTTCCTATTTGCACATTACTAGTCTCCACTTGAAATTCTTACCTCTGTATGAGGCAAGAACCTAGATTGGAAATTAATATGCTCATATCCACAGCATAATTGGTAATCCAAATAGGAGTTTGAAATAATTGGAAAAGGAGTAGTAGAAATATCATTTCAGGTGTTTAATAATAGAGACAAGCTAAAAAGGAAACAATACACCAGTGTGGGAAGCAGTCTAGATAGCAGGCTATCTTTAAACATTGGTGACCTCAGACTCAGCCCAGGGAGTATTCTGGTTTGGCAGAAAAGCTCCTAATGCTGTAATCTAACCCTATCCATGACTCCTATCTTCAAAAAGTTTTGTTATTATGGGAGTTAATTGAAAACCTTGTCCTAGGAAATTTATTTTGGCATTTGCTTGTCAAATATAGGATATAATTATTAAATAACATAATCCTGAACAACCAACTGATCAGAGGACATAAACAAAACAGAAATTTTTTGAAAAACCTGAAGATAAATGAAAAAAAAAATACAACTTATCAAAATGTGTGGGATTCGATGGAATTTATAAATAGTATGTACCTATAATAAAAAAGAATAACCTCAAATAAGGTAAGTTTATACCTAATGGGATTATATAAGAGCAAACTAAGTCCAAAGTTAGCTGAAGAAAGGATACACTAAAGATTAGAGCAGAAATTGATAGAGGACTGAGCAAGTCCTCTCTGAATTTGTCCCCTACACAGGGCTCTCACTCTTTAATGTCCTTGGACCTAGAGAATCAGAATCTGGTTTTGAGCCCTAGGACCTGTGACATTTCATCCAGGGCTGCCACAGCCCTGCCCACCCAGCACCAGCCTCTCAAAGCCAGATTCCAAGGCCGGCTCCCAGGAGCCAGAGAGGAGCAGCAATGAGACAAAGTAGCCCAGACCCCAGGCATCAGCCATGGAGGCCTGAGCCCCAGCAGCAAGGATGAGGATGAGAACCATCTCACACAAACTATCCTACCCAGTACAGAGCCAGGAACTCATTTCTGACCCAGGCTCAGGAATTCATTTCTGGGTTCCCCATCCTCAGGAGAAGCTGTAAAGCTGCCTGGGTGCTGAACTCACTGAAACAGGAGCTACAGAAAGACAAGGAGGCCATGGCACTGGCCAGCTCTGTGCAGAGCTGCACTGCCTGCAAATGCTTCTTCTACAGCTGGAAGGGAAACATCTTCATCTGCTCCTACAGCTGTAACGAGATGGGAGACAACAACGTAACAACTTCGGGAACCTGACTTATAACCTGTGGTATCCACAAGAACAAGATCATGATGCTCAGGAATGTTATTCATGGATGCCAAGCCTCAGGCATCTTCCTGCACCCTGAGGTGCTGACATCCAGAAGAAGTCCAATGTGCCCATCCCCAGTAACCTGTTCCACTGTGCCTACCCTCCAGCATTGTGTTCATCCTCTGTGACGGAAAGGCATCATCCTAAACAATCAAATCTTTTCAAATAAGGTATATATTTATATCTTGCATCACAGAAATCCAACTGTGAGTGGGAATCACATCTCCAAGGGTCATGGGTCAGCATAGCAGTGAACAAAAACAGCAAAGACCTCATCAGAGGCTACACTTCTAGAAGTTGCAGACCAAGTATGTCTTTCCTTCAGTGGATTCTCAGCACAGAACCATACCTTCCTCATACACTTACTGGGCACACACACTGAGGTAGGCCATGTTCCAGAGGCTGGAAAAGCAGCAGTGAATGAAGCAGACATCATCTCTGCTCTCAGAAACTAACATTTCAAGAGAAGGAAAGAATTGAATAAATAATAAAAACACACTTAACACAAGCCAAAAAAAAAAAAAAAAAAAAAAGGAAATCCTGCAACATGTGACAGCATGAATGAACCTAGAGAACATTATGTTAAGAGAAATAAGCCAGTGACAGAACAAATCTGACCTGAGTCCACTTCTATGAGGTATCCAAAATAATCAAATTCATCAGAGAGTAGGAAGTAGTTGTCAAAAGTTCAAAGGAGGGGGGAATGGGAAGTTGAGAATCAAGGGGCATAAAATCACAATTATTTGCAATGAGTAAGTTTTAAAGGATTACTATGCAGGCCGGCGCCGCGGCTCACTAGGCTAATCCTCCACCTAGCGGCGCCGGCACACCGGGTTCTAGTCCCGGTTGGGGCACCGGATTCTGTCCCGGTTGCCCCTCTTCCAGGCCAGCTCTCTGCTGTGGCCCGGGAGTGCAGTGGAGGATGGCCCACGTGCTTGGGCCCTGCACCCCATGGGAGACCAGGAAAAGCTCCTGGCTCCTGCCATCGGATCAGCGCGGTGCGCCGGCCGCAGCGCACCGGCCGCGGCGGCCATTGGAGGGTGAACCAACGGCAAAGGAAGACCTTTCTCTCTGTCTCTCTCTCTCACTGTCCACTCTGCCTGTAAAAAAAAAAAAAAAAAAAAAAAAAAAAAAAAAAGGATTACTATGCAACATTTTCCCTACATTTAACAATCTGAGACTTTTAAAAATGTTAAGATAATAGATACCATGTTAAATGTTGTTACCACAGTAAAAGAAAAATTTTAAAGTAACAATAAGGAGGATGAGGATGAGGAGGAGGATGATACCAATAGTTTGAGGTCCCTTTTAACTCTAACATTCTATGTGTTCTTGAAAGTTACATATCAGTTTACACAACTCAGCATGACTTAAAGGCATATTTTCACGCAAATTTCTGATTTTCAGATGAAAAAAAATAAAGTGAAAATGCTGTCTAATGTGTGTAATCACCTAATCATCTGCTTGACAATAAAGCAGAATGTGAATTGCAAAGTAAAGGTTTTATTACTGACATGCAAAATAATTTAAAAAGAGATATTTTGTCTATCTCAGTAACCGAATTTATCTAATATATAATAAACATATCATTTAACAGGCCTTATTGGTATTAACAAAATAACTAATAAGAACATAAGTTTATATCTTGTTGATTTTCTAATTTATAAGTAAATATGCTAATGAAAGTAATCAAAGGAATGAAAAGTTTATGAGGCAGAATAAAGTAGATTACACATCAAAAATATAATATAGAATGTTCTAAGTAAAAAAGAGAATCACTTCACAAGCCTGAAAAGCAACTCTTGATGGGATAAAAATTTTTTTAAAATACATTATCAAAGAATATGCATTTCATATTGAAAGAAGATTATATAATCAATTAATTCTACCCTCCAATAACTGTAAAATAGGTGATTTATGTTATGCTGAATATTAAAATGAGAGTTTTGGGTTCCAGATTTTATCTTCATCCTCTCACATCACAAGCTTGATTCTCACTCCCTATTAAAGATTCATAAAAATTAGGGTAATATGTTTCCCTGTAGCAAATACATTTAAACATCTACACTCTGTCTAATAAAGAAAACTACTTTTCAAAATTAAAGACAATACATAAAACTCTTATTCACAGAACCTTGGTTAAAATACCACTTCTTGGTAGATAGAATCAGAAAAGACAGTCTCCCATTAACATTGACACTCAGAATGAGGTAGGCACTCAGAAAAATCACCAAGGGCCTGCACTAAAAGGAATTAGAGGTTATCTTAGTCCAAACATATTGTCAACTTTAATGAGAGCCAGATGGCTTTAAACACCACATTATAAAATTGCCAAGTAGCAGAACCTGAACTTGAACCCAAATATCTCAACTTTTGACCTGGTCCTCTCTCCACTCTGACCTTCTGAGTTCTGGATCAGAAAAAAGTCATAAGCAATTTTACTTTGACCATCAGGAATGAAAAGCTTGTGATTTAGAAAAAAAAAAAAGTAGACATAGCAGTACTATCATGCTGGCTATGTTAATTTTCTATTACTGATGTTAAGAAATTACCTCAAAATGTGCAGCTTAAGGAAGCAAATTTATTATCTTATAGCTTTGCTTATTAGAATCCAACACTGGGGGCCAGCATTGTGTCCTAGTGGGTAAAAGTGCCACCTGTGATGCCACAATTCCATATGGGCTATGGTTCATGTCTCCGCTGCTCCACCTCTGATCCAGCTTCCTGCTAATGGCCCAGGAAAGCATAAGATGATGGCCCAAGTGGTTGGACCCCTGCCAACCACGTGAAAGACCCAGATGATATTCCTGGCTTTTGGATTCAGATTGGCCCAGCCCTGACCACAGCAGTCACCTGGGGAGTGACCCAGAAGATCAATCTCAATCTCTCCCTCTTCCTTTTCTCCTCCCTCTTCTCCCTCCCCCTCCTGTTTTTCTCCTCCCTCTCCCTCTCCCCTTCTTCCTCTCCTTCTTTCTTTCTCCCTCTCACTCTCTGCCTCTCTTTCAAATATATAAATAATATTTTTTTAAAAAGAATACGACACAAGTTTTGCTGACTAGAAATCAAAGTTCTGCTGGGTTGCAATGCTTTCTGCAGGCTCTAGGGAAGAATCCATTTCCTTGCCTTTTGCAGCTCTGAGAGATTGCCTGCATTTCTCAGCTCATGGTACCCTCCCTCCATTTTCCATCATCACAATCTTCCTCTCATTTTAACTATATTAAAGAAAGATTGTAGAGGCCAGTGCTTACTGTTAATGCTGGAATTCCAGTTATAAAAACTGGAGATTTCCTTCTTTTAAAGGTTAAATAGTATATTCCACTATGTATACATACCACATTTCCTTATCTACAATTTGAGCATATTTCAAAACATTATGTTCATGTTATACAAAATATAGAAAATGATGTTTTATGTTTCAGTTTCATAAAAAAATAAATTAACAGTAAAATGTAATGGTACAGTAAAATGGAGATGTGCATTTGGTGCAGTGGTTAAAACATGCCACTTTGGATGTCTACATGTTATGTCAGAGTGTCTAGTTTGAAGTCCTCACTCTGGTTCTGATTCTAGCTTCCTGCTAATGCTCACACTAAAAAGCAGCAGGCAATAGCTCAAGTTCTTCGGCCCCTACCACCCACATGGGAGACCTGGATTGAGAGACAGACTCCCTACTGCAGGCTAGCCCAGCCCAGCTGTAGCAGGAATTTGGGGAGTAAATGAGTGGATGGAAGCTCTCTCTGTCTATCTTTGACTCTGTGTGTGTCTTTGTCTTTCCAATAAATAAAAATAATTTTTTAAAGTCCTGAAAATGAAGTGGGGAAGGATGGGAGACAAGAACAAAAGAACCCTCTTGTCGCTCCCCCTCTTCATGGAGGAACGACACTAAACCCTGCCTAGGCTTCACATCCGAGTCACGGCACCATTATGTCGCTCCCCCTCTTCACGGAGGAACGACACTAGACCCTGCGTTGTTCTTTCGTCTGCTCGGCCCTCCCCAGGTTTGCTGCTGGTTCTTCCCGGGTTGGCTACCGACCCTTCCACCTCCGTGGAAGGGCAGTTCCCCCTGCCACATTCCCCACTTCCGCGGGGGAGCGGCACACCGCCAGCCGGCTCTCTCGGGGGCTGCTCAGGTGTTCCCCTTAGATAGATGTTCCTGGTGCATGTTGTCTCTCTCCTCCTTTATAGTCCTCTTCCGCCAATCCCAACTCTGCTACCCACACGCCGAGTACGCTGCTCTCCTCCAATCAGGAGCAGGTCCTGCTGTTTATTGGTTGAACTGGAGGCAGCTGTGTAGAAGCTGTTTGCTCCTCTCCCAGCGCCATATTGTGGGAGAGCAGATGCATAGAATAAGTCTTAATTCCAGTAACAGTCTAGTCCGAGTTGCTCCCCACACCTCTAGCTCCCCTGTAAATATTCTTAAGTCCCAACCTATTTCCAAAAAGCCATTCTACTCAGAGATGATCAAATAAGGTCTACATTCTACTTCCAGCTTCTTTACTGGTAAAAAAAGTGTTTATTGTGTATCAGCCATTGAAGTCAGAGTGGAAATTTTCCACAATGGGCAAATAAACATATAGAAACACCCATTTCCTAGTCTAGCCTCTCTTCTAACTAGTACCAGGGAGATGTTCACTAGCTCTGTCAGTCAACCATGTCTTTCAGATGCCATATTCAAAATCAATTGAGTCCTCTGGACCTAAAATCCAGAAACCCCTAGCCCTGAACCTTCATCACTCTCTCACCTTTATCCTTCCTCTATTTCTAGACCCAAATAATCATATCCAACCAAAACAAATAGTTGAAATTCATCAATATCAATAGACTTTCAAATTTTATTTTATTTATTAGAAAATAGAATAATGGAGAGAGAGAAACAAAGACAGAAGGAAAGTCCCAAGATGGCAGTATAGAAACAGGACAATATGAGTCATGCGGGGCAAAATAGATAGCTAAAAAGGAGAGAGGATCCATGCTGGAGACAGAGCCATGGGAAATTCATGATAGGAAGCACAGGAGACCAGCAGAGACTGGGCTGATGCACTCTGAAGGATCAAATAAGAAACGAACCAGCAGAGGCACAGCCAAGATATGAAACGAGGAGGCTGGCAGCAGCTATTGGCAGACCAGGTTAGTTGGGAAACTGTGGGTCCACGGAGCTGCAGACAGCAGCAGGAGGGGGAGCTTAGTGAACTGCGTTTGAAGTTCCACATGGGTAAAAAAAATATAAAGGAACAGAGAGGGTGGGCACACCCTTGTCCACCATCTATATCCCCCCCACCAACTGGACCTGCAGCCAGCTGGAAGAAGCTATTTTATTTGTTTACATTTTTGAACATAAGCCAGAGAACGCCACCTTTGCCTCTCATGCACAAGCCATCAATTGCAGGCGTCACCTCACCACATCCTCCACCCAGGAATGAGGACCACAACATCTCAGAGTACTTTCTTCCCCACCACACAAGCTGTATAACAAGAAGTTCCTGAATATTGAAAACTCGAGCTCATTCCATCCACCAGTGAGAAGTGATTTGTGTGTTGCTGTGGATTCGTTCTGAGAGGAGGAGCACAGTAGGGGCAAGAGGTATGGAGTCACCACATAGACCCTGGGAGCCAGTGAAAGTGGGCCATAGGCGAGCAGCCCACAGACTCGTTTATTTCAGTTGGTACAGTAGCTTATATGGCCAAGCCAGCCAATCTGGTCAAGGGGCGGTCTATGCCCTAACCAATCATAGCCTGTTGCCAGGCAGTTTCCGAAGCCATCCAATCACAGCCTGTTGCCAGGCAGGCTCCACAGCTATGTGGTTTCTGAAGCCATCCAACCACAGCCTGTTGCCAGGCAGGTTCCATTGCCAGTTGGGTTCTGAAGTCATTCCTGACTAACTGATGCTTGCTTGCCAGTGGCCATCTTGGCATGGCCTTCTCATGCCACCACATTTCCCCCTTTTTGTTTATTTTTGAGCAATGGGAAGCATGATTCTTGGCCATACCATTGTTGACTCATTTCCACATGGTCTCCATGCGCAACTGCACCTGTCTTAGATTGTCCCCCAGGGGATCTTACCCATCATTGACTAACCAGCCCTCAAAACAGGAGACCACAATAGTGCTTGCTCAGATAGGGGTAGGAATGAGGAACAATGGTAATCAGGAATGGCATGACTGCACGCAGGCTGTGGGCCATTTAAGTGGCTGACCGGAGCTAAGTGGGGTATAAAACAGTAGCAGATGTGGCTACTGGCAGTTCCTCAGGGTAGGCAAGTGCGTCTGCTAACAAGGCAGACTCTCAGTCTTGTTCAGCTGGTTCTGGTTGACTGTCAGTTGCAGGCTTGATGTTTGTGGCTGGTACCCAAATGGGCTGTTCGGCATTCTCAGCCCTTGGTTAGCAGAGGGTGTAGTCCCTTCCATTCTCCTGTCAGAAGGTCTTTCCACCTAACCATAGGGGCTGGGTTCTGGGATGGAAAGGATCCCCAGTGTTTATAACCTGGGCTGACCCCTTGGGAATCAAAAGTAAGAAAATTGATAGTGAAAAGGACCTCAGTCAAAGCAAGCTGTGGGTCTGGGGGCATATGATTGTTTTTCTGTCTTTGTAAGAGATCTTTAATTGTCCTATTAGTTCTTTCAATGATTGCCTGTCCCTGTGGGTTGTATGGGATACCTGTGGCAGACTGGATATTCCAGGACCTCAGGAAGGAATTAAATTCCTGTGATGTATACACTGGCCTGTTATCAGTCTTTATGGTCCAGGGGATACCCAGGATCAGCATGACTGACTTAACTGCCTTTATCACATTACTAGCCTTTTCTCCAGATTGGGCTCTTGCAAATACAGCCTTTGAATAAGTATCTACCACTACATGGACAAACTTAAGCTTACCAAAGGAGTTAATGTGGGTGACGTCTACTTGCCAGAGCTTATTAGGAGCAAGGCCCCATGGGTTCACTCCTGCTTGTTGCAGTGGGCCTAACGGGGTGAGGGGGGCACAATTCTTACAAGAGTGCGCTAGGTGTTTGCATTGGCTCATTGTTAGCTCCAGGAAAAGCAATTTTATGTTGCTTGCCATCATATGAAATTTTTGGTGTAGAATACGGGCTTGTTCTAGATGTCCAATGGAAGCTGTGTTGCAGGAGATAAAACAATCAACCTTTTTGTTACCTTGGAAAATAAAGTCAGGTAACCAGTATGTGATCTTAAGTGTGAGATATACCATGGGTGTTTTCTATTCTCAGCTCTTTAAATGTTGTGAACATTTGGTCAATTGGCTTATTGGTCAGGTTAAAAACTGCAAAGGAGATGGTCTTTGCTACCTGTACTGAGTATTTGCTGCCTGAAAATGTATTTACCGGCCCATCCTGGCTAAGGAGTAGTACCTTAACTATTGCCCTTATTTCTCCCAACTATACTGACCCTCTATGGGGTTCTACATGGATCTTATCTTTTTCTGTTGATGATTTAATCAATATTCCAAACAGTGACTTGTTGGCATCCATAAACACACACGGTGCCATGGTATAGATTGATTCAGGGACAGCATGCTTTGGAAAGTCTATTTCTAAGGTTTGTAATGTCTGGAGTAGCCTGTCCACTGGCAGGTGATTGTCAACCTGTCCTGGGAAATTCATCATTAAAGTTTGAAAGAGCATGCTATTCTGCATCAATGTGGACAGTTTTAATTGTGATAGGGGTAGAACCACTATGTCTGGCTCTGTGTTAAATATCTTACTGGCATAATTTCTTAATTTAAGTCCTATCATAAGGATGGCATCTACTTTGTTAACTATTTTACGACACTCGCTCCAGGCTATGTGTGCCCAAAAAAGTGGTCCATGTTGTTGCCAAATAACTCCTGGGGGGCCTTGAGGGTAGACATGGTTATGGAAAATAGAGGGACCTGAGGGTCATATCTAAAGGTTTTTAAATTTGACAACTGGGTGTTACTCTTTTCTATAGTGGATTCAGCTACTGGTGTCAATGTGATTTTTGAATAAGGGCTGTTCCCCTTAGTCAGCAAATTGAATAGCGGTCTAAGCTCTGCAGGTGTTAGGGGAAGGAAGGGCTTCAGCCAATTGATTTGCCCACATAGTCGCTGAAGTTCATTAAGTGAGTATTTATACTTGACTTTTATTGGAGATATACAGGAGGAGATTTGATAACACAGGGAGGAAAATGTTGTACCTTTTCTGTGGCAACACACAAACCCAGGAATTGTAAATTTCTTACTGTCTCACTTAGGCCTTCAGAGTTGCCACATTCTCCTGAGCAAGTAAGGTATCATCCACATAATGTATGACCAAGCACTGATCTTTAAGTGTGCTGGTCGCATGAGAAACGTATCTTTGGCAAATGGCAGGACTATTTTTCATGCCTTGTGGGAGTACTGTCCACTGAAATCTTTTTGCAGGGAGCTGGAAATTGGGCTCCCATACTATAAAGGCGAAGTAGGCCTTATCATCCTCCGTGATGGGAATGGAAAAGAAGCAGTCTTTGATATCGATGGTAACTATGTGGTATCCATTAGGAATGGCCCCTGGAATATTCCCATCTTTTTTATGATTTTGTTGATGGCTCTCAAATCCTGTAGTAGCCTATATTTTCCCTGTTTCTTTGGTATCACAAAAATGGGTGTGTTGTGAGAGCTAGTGGAAGGCTCTATGTGTCCCTTTTCCATTTGTTCCATTTGTTCCATTTGTACCAATTCTCTAAGGATCCCAAGTTTGGGTTGTAATATTGACCACCGCTCTACCCAGATGTTTCCTGTTTTATTCCCATTCAATGGGGATTGGGCCTGGCTTTTATATGAGGTGAGCAGTGGCCCCTAGAATTGGGGATGAATCTTACTTGTAGGCTCTCCATTAAAGCTGTTGGTTCATGGAGATCTGTGATCCATAGTAAGGACTGCTCGCATTTATGAGAGCACAACTCTCCCTCATAAGGTCATGGAAACCTCAGCAATTAGCAGAAAGATGGTTCCTGTATCTCCATTGTCATCTTACCACGTTACAGGTGTGATGACCCGATCAGCCAATTTTAATCCTTCAATGCCTTGGAGGTTGGGCCCAGGCGCTGTCTTCCAATGTTGCATTTGCCTTGCATCCCTAGCTTTTAAGACAGTGGCATCTGCCCCCATATCAATTAAGCCCACAAAGGCAATGTCATCTAAGTATAGGGTCAATTTCTCAGATTGAAGACAGTCACTGACCAGTTAATGGTGATGGGACTCCCTCTTACTTGCTGGGCTGAGGGCCGCCCCGCTGGGAGTTTAAAGGCTTGGCCTTGCAATCTTTTGCCCAATGAAAGCCTTTTTTACATCTGGGACACAGCTTTTGGGGCTTGCCCCATTTGTCAGTGTTTGGGCAGTTTTGCCATAGGTGTCCCATTTCCTGACATCCCCAACAAATCAGAAGATTATTAGACTTCCTTGTGTTTGGTTTGTTAATGGCTGCAGTCAGGGCTTGTATGGGTGTATCAGCAGGGTTTACCTCCTTTGTAGCTACTATCCATTTAGAAATGTCTTCATTACAGACTTGGGTGATTGCAGCTTTTGCCTCTTTGGTAGCACCTTCTCAAGCTAATTGTTTGACCAAATTTTCTTGATCAGGGCCAAGCGGTAATCTTTTCTCTACTGCCTCCAAGACTCTGGCAAGGAAATCAGGGAACCATTCACCTGAGCCTTGAACTAGATTTCTAAAGAGCTGACTATAATTAGGAGGATTTATATTTTTTAAGGCTCTAAGTGCCAAATCTCTGACCTGATCAAAATAGGCAACTACTCCAATGTGGGCCTGTTCATGAGGATATATATAGGTGCCACGGCCTGTAAGCATATCAAAGTTTACTGCAATTCCATAGGCAGCATTATTCCTTGCCACAGTTTCAGCCTCTTCTTCATAGGAGGCTTTCCACTGTACGAACTGTGGTCTCGACAAACATGCTTTGAGCAGTCAAAATGAGTTTGAAGGTTCACTGCCCATTGCATGAGCACCTGTTCAAAGTAGGGAGAGTCAGGGCCTGACTCTTGAGAAGCCTTTTTTAGCATAGTAAGGTCATTTACAGGCATTGGAATCCAGGGCCTGAATTCTGCGTCTGCTCCTACATTAATGGCAAACATGCGGGTGGGATGGGGTCTAGTGGCTTCCCTGAGAGCCTGGGGTACCTGGGGACTGCCACAAATGTGGGGCTCTTCACTGGGTGTGTATGGGATGACCTCACATGGGTTATTGCTTCAAGGTCATCTAAATTCATCCCACAAATATTTGGGGGGTGGCTGACTAGGCATTACTGCATTGTCTGCTGTCATTTCATTTTCACTGTCGGAGCTCTCTCTCCCTAAGTAATCAGCTGTTGTCTGTGAGGCAGAGGCCTGGAGTGACAGGCTCTTATCACTCACAGATTCATTATGTGGTAATCTGTGTGGGCTTCTGAGAGGGGGCTATCTTTCCCATGTTTGAGCGCTTAAGAGCGGCACACCATGCCAACTCTAACCAAAGGAAAGACACTACCCACAGCACTGCTGCCATAACAAAACAAATTCCTAGCACCTCAGTGGCTGATGGCATTCTGCAGGGGGTTCTCTACATTAAACAAACAGTGGTGTATCAGATTGTACGTATGTCCTGTGCTTAGTGGGGGAATTCCTTGATTCGTTAGGTCAAGGCCGTATGCAAACACAGTGTCTCGGAGTGTCACCTCTTTTGAGTGAGGGAAGATGACTTGGTCCCGAATTCTGGGATGATCAGTCCCTTATGTGAGTTCGTTGGGTGAACCAAAAGTAAAAGGAGGAGCCAAGAAGTGGCCTTATGCTTCTGGGCGGTGTGTGCCTAACCTGGGGTCACTTCGACCCAGGACAAGGACAAGGAAAGGGGCATAGGAGGGGGTTCTGTGCTCACCCTCACAGAACCAAACAGCACACAAAACACCGAGGTGCCTATTTGCTGAAATCAAGGGGGGAACCTCACCAAGTCCAACATGCTGTCTCTCAGTCACGTTGGGCGCCAGATGTTGAAGTTGATTTGTTCTAAGAGGAGGAGTACGGTGGGGGCAAGAAGCACGGAGTCACCACACAGACCCTGGGAGCCAGTGAAAGTGGGCCAGAGGCGAGCAGCCCACAGACTCATTTATTTCAGTTGGTACAGCAGCTTATATGGCCGAGCCAGCCAATCTGGTCAAGGGGCAGTTTATTCCCTAACCAAATACAGCCCGTTGCCAGGCAGTTTCCGAAGCCATTCACTCACAGCCTGTTGTCAGGTAGGCTCTGTGGCCATGTGGTTTCCAAAGCCATTCCTGAGTAACTGATGCTCACTTGTCAGTGGCCACCTTGGCATGGTCTTCTCATTCCACCATTGTCCCAGTAGCTGGGACTCAGTACAACAGATTTGTATTCACCCCCACCTGATTGAGAAGCAAGCTGGGCTCCAGGAGGTGGAGCTGTGTGCTTCCAGTTACAATGCACAGATACATAGCAGTTCATATCAGAGAGAAACCTCACCACAAGCACAAAGACACAAATGATAGAGAAAAGCAACCAGACCAAAAAAAGAAAAATACAGAATGGCCAAAAAACAAAGGAAAAATCTTAAATAAAAATAAGAAAGACACTATGAGCCCCCTAAAGGAACACTACAACTTTTCAATAATAGGAGGTGAAGATGAAGAGATCAAGGATATATCAGAAACAGAATTCAGAAAATTAATCAGCTTACAGAAGCAAATTCACGACCTAAATGAAAAGCACCCACAAGAAACTGAGATATTAAAGAGAAGTCAGAATGAAATACTACAAATGAATAATTCAATAGATCAAATAAAAAATACTGTGGAAAGCCTTAACAACAGAATAGGAAGATAGAAGAAAGAGTATAAGAATTAGAAGACAAATTTCAAGAAATATTACATTCAGACCAAATAAAAGAAGAAATTAGAAAAATAAAAACACAGTTGGAGATCTACAAGATTCTATCAAATGACCCAACATACAGATCCTAGGAATTCCAGATGGAGTGGAATTACAGAGAGAAAGGATTAGAAGGCCTTCTTGTCTACCGCCATATCACCCTGAATGTGCCCAATCTCATCTGATGCTGGAAGCT
Organism: Oryctolagus cuniculus; assembly: GCF_051225735.1. Taxonomy (NCBI): domain Eukaryota; kingdom Metazoa; phylum Chordata; class Mammalia; order Lagomorpha; family Leporidae; genus Oryctolagus; species Oryctolagus cuniculus. Next base: position 97,374,790 of record NC_142871.1, on the reverse strand, counting down.
AAGCAGGGTTCGGCCTGGTTAGTATTTGGATGGGAGAAGGCCTTCTTAGTGAAATAATAAGAGAAAACTTCCCCAATCTGGAGAGAGACATCCAAGTACATGAAATACATAGAACTCTCAATAGACAGGACCAGAAAAGATCTTCACCACTACACATTATCGTAAAACTCCCCACAGTAAAACACAAGAAAAAGATCTTAAAATGTGCAAGAGAGAAACTCTAAGTCACATTCAGAGAAAATCCAATAACACACACTGCAAACTAATCAAAAACTCTACATGCAAGAAGAGAATGGCAAGCTATATTCCAAGTCCTGGGCGGGGGGGGGGACTGTTAACCCAGAATACTGTACCATGCAAAGCTCTCATTTATGAATGAAGGAGAAATAAAGATCTTACACAACAAACAGAAATTGGAAGAATCTGTAACTATGCACTCAACCATAAAAAAGATGTTATAGGATGTGCTATACACAACACAGAAACAGGAACATCACTATAAAAGAAAATGAATGCAGAAAATAACCCAGCAAAACTACAAAGGAAACCCAAAATACAAAATTATGACTATTTATAGAAACATGGCATGGCAAAGTTGATAATTAACAATAGTCATCCTGAATATAAATGGTCTCAACTCCCAAGTTAAAAGACACAGACTGGCTAAATAGATTAAAAAAGAAAACCCATCTATTTGCTGCCTACAAGAAACACATCTTAACAACAACAATGCATGCAGACTAAAAGTGAAAGGATGTAAAAAGATATTCCATGCTAACAGAAACCAAAAAAAAAAAAAAAAGCTGGTGTGGTCATCCTAATATCAGACAAAATAGACTTTAACACAAAACCTCTTAAAAGAGACAAAGAAGGACTCTATAAGATGATTAAAGAACCAATTCAACAGGAAGATGTGACTATTATAAATGTATACCCACCTAATTACAGGGTACTCGGCTATCTAAAATACATGTTAAGGGATATATACGGAGATATAGACTAAAAACAACAGTAATGGGGGACTTCAATACCCCACTTTCAGCACTGGACAGATCAATCAGACAGAAGATCAACAAGGAAACAACAGAGTTAATAGACAGTATAGACCAAATAGGCCTAGCATATATCCACAGAGCCTTCCACCCTACAGCCACAGAATACACATTTTTTTCATCAGTGCATGGAACTTTCTCTAGAATTGACTACATGCTAGGCCATAAACTAAGTCTCAGTAAATTTTAAAAAATTGAAATCATACTATGCATCTTCTCGGGCCACAATGAAATAAGCTGGAAATCAGCAACTCAGGAATCTCTAAAACATATGCAAACACATGCAGACTGAACAACACAATCCTGAATGAACAGTGGGTCACAGAAGAAATCAAAAGAGAAATCAACAAATTTCTGGAAACAAATGAAGAAAATAATGCAGTATATGAAAACTTATGGGATACAGCAAAAGCAGTGTTAAGCAGTAAGTTTATAGCACCTGCAGCCTACATCAAGAATTGGAAAGGCACCAAATAAATGAGCTACCAATGCACCTCAGGGATCTAGAAAAACAACAGCAAACCAAACCCAAAACAATAGGAGAAAATAAATAATTAAAATTAGAGAAGAAATCAACAAAATTGAAACCAAAAAAATACAAAAGATCAGCAAAACGTAAAGCTGCTTTTTTGAAAAACTAAGCAAAATTTACACACCACTAGCACAGCTAATCAAAAAAAAATGGACAGAGAAGACCCAAACCAATAAAATTAGAGATGAAAAAGGATATGTAACAACAGACACCACAGGAAAAAAAAGAAACATCAGAAACTAGTACAAAGAGCTGTATGCCAACAAACTGGGAAACCTAGAAAAAATGGATAGATTCTGGGACACAAACAACCTACCTAAATTGAGCCATGAAGACATAGAAAACCTAAACAGACCCATAACCAAGATGGAAATTGAATCAGTAATAAAGATCCTCAAAAAAGAAAAGCCTAGGATCAGATAGCCTCACTGCTGATTCTCTACCAGAAATTTAAAGAACTCACTCCAATTCTCAAGTTATTCAAAAGAATTGAAAGGGAGGTAATCCTCTCAAATTCTTTCTATGAAGCCAGCATAACCATAATTCCTAAACTCGAAAAATATGCAAAAGGGAAAGAGAACTACATATTTCCCTGATGAACATAGACACAAAAATACTCAGCAAAATTCTGGCCAATCGAATCCAACAACACTTTTCAGAAAGATTATTCATCTGGACCAAGTGGGATTGATCCCTGGTAAGCAGGTATGGCTCAACATTCACAAATCAATCAATATGATTCATCACATTAACAAACTGCAGAAAAAACACCATATGATAATCTCAATAGATGCAGTGATGAAATACAACACCCTTTCATGATGAAAACTCTAAGCAAATTGGGTTTAGATGGAACATTCCTCAACACAATTAAGGTAATTTATGACAAACCCACAGCCAGCATCATATTGAATAGGGAAAACTTGGAAGCATTCCCACAGAGATCCAGAACTAGCTAAGGATACCTACTCTTACCATTGCTATTTAATATAGTCCTGGAAGTTTTAGCCTGAGTCATTAGGCAAGAAAAAGAAATCAAAGGAATTCAAATCAGGAAAAAGGAATTCAAAATACCCCTATTTGCAAATGGCATGATTCTATATATATAGGGGATCCAAAAGACTCCACTAAAAAACTATTTGAACTCATAAAAGAATTTGATAAAGTAGCAGGATATAAAATCAATACACAAAAATCAACAGCCTTTGTATACACAGATAATACCATGGTTGAGAAAGAGCTTCCAATATCAATTCCATTCATGATAGCTACAAAAAAAATCAAATACCTTGGAATAAATTTAAACAAAGATGTCAAAGATCTCTACAATGAGAATTACAAAACATTACGGATGTATTTCTAAGGGTACAGCTAAAAACTTGCCATGGTACTCTAATTCCCATTAAGCTGGGTGGTAATAATGCCATCTTAAGTGCTAAAGTGATCCTATTAAGTGTTAAATTGATCGTATAAATAGGACAAAGTATTAAAGCGATCATATAAATAAGACCAAGTGTCTAGTAATAACAATACATAGAATTAAAAGGAAGAGGACGTTCCAACATGGGAAGCAGCCCACACAGCAGACTCATAGAATGACAATCACTATAAATAGCATTCTGACCTCATAATTAACCCTTCTGGCATTCTGGTCTGGCTGAAAAGCCTATGATAGCATTTCAGGCATGGAAGGCCAAGACACTGTGACCAAAAAAATGTTCTACATGAAGGATCTTGGTGAGTGAGACCCCAGTGGAAAGAAGGGGCCATCAAAGAAGGATAAACTTTTCTCTGAAGTGAGGAGAGAACTTCCACTTTCCTTATGGCCTTGTCTAAATACTGACAAAGATTGTGGACTCAAAAAGCTTGCATAGCCTTGGCAGCCTATGTCAAGAGCCTTGGTGATCACTGACATCATACATAAGAGTGCTAATTGTTAAATTAACAAGAGGAATCACTGTGCACTTACTTCCCATGCAGGACCTCTGTCCTCAATGAGTTATACTATGAGAATTAACTGTAAAATTTGTTCTCAAAGAGTTTTTATATTTTGTGTGTATGTGTGCAAATTGTTGAAATCATTACTTAGTATTGAGTTGGTCTTCTGTGTATAAAGTTAATTGAAATAATTCTTATTGGAGAATAGAACTGGGAATGGGAGAGGGAGGAAGAGGGGGGTGGGAGGAGGGGGATGGGAAGAATCACTATATTCCTAAAGTTGTACTTCATGAAATTTGCAATCATTAAATAAAATGTTTCTAAAACAAAAATTCATGGTAAGGGCCCAGCGTTGTGGCATAGCAAGTTAAGCTGCTGCCTGCAATGCTGGCATCCCATATGCACCCCAGTTTGAGTCTCCACTGTTCCACTTCCAACATGGCTCGCTGCTGATGGCCTGGGAGGGCAGTGGAGAATGGCCCAAGTGCTTGGGTCCCTGCACCCACTTGGGAGACCTGGATGAAGATTCTGTATACTGGTTTTGGCTCAGTAGACCCCTCACCATTGCAGTCATTTGGGGAGTGAAACAGTAAATGGAAGCTGTCTCTCTCTCCCTGTCTCTCTTACTCTGTAACTCTGCCTTCCAAATGAAATTATAAATCTTAAAAAAAAAAGACAGAGCAAAGAACTCCTACTCTCTGAATACATGTGAATCAGGTGCTCACTTTTGGTGCATTAGTGGCCACATCTGAGTAAAACCATTTCCTGCTTTGGTGGGTAATAAATTGAGGTACAGAGGAAAGGTGAATGTAACAGCAGTGTTGGCAATCATTTTTATTTGACATATTTTTCCTCTTAGATATGGATATCAACTCTTCTTTGAAGATGATTTTTTGTGTTTGCCCAAGGTGACATTTGGATACTGAAACACTAGGTAGCGAAGACTCACATCAGACTAGTAAGACCAGACACTGGGTCACACAGTCAAATGAGCTGGTCCTCAGGGCCAGAGACATAAGAGGGCCCTGAGAAACTAAACATGAACACCTTCCAAATCACAAATGAGTAAATGTCTTTTGAAATTCTGTTGAGTCAGATAAAAACAACTAAATTTTTGTACTAATAAAAATTGTGTGTTCTTGCCTCATACTCAAAATAAGGAATTTGTTACATGCATTTATTTCAAGTGCTTCTGAGCCAATCTGCATCTCAGGAGACATGTGAAAAGGCTTAACTTCAGATAATAAGCAATCACAGGAAAAATCTTATGTCATATATGATTTGGTGTCAGAATAGCAGGTGGCTATTCCTGACAATGTCAACAAAGGGAAACTCTCTTGTCTTTTGGTTCACTGCCTTGGAATTATTCCACAAAGTTTACATAAATTCTTAACAGAGGTGGATAGGCCTTGGTGAAAAGTGTTTTCATTTCTACCAGAGGCACTCTATCTGTTAGATCAAGACCATGGATTGTTCATCAGTTATGTAAGTTGCAATGGAAACCTGAGTTAACTGGCAACAGGTTTCTAACATATTTTGACGATATTTTGAACACTTCTTCATCTGAACGTTGTTCAGAACACTGATGACTTAAGTCTATGAAATCTGAGTGTCTTAACTATTGTCAGGACCAAATATTTTCTTAAATAATATGATACATATATAAGACATACTTTGTGTAAAGGTACTTATTTAAGAAAAGGAAGCTTAGCATTCCAGTTCAAGGATTTCATTAATTTAAAGAAGACAAAGTAAATACACTCTCCCGAGAAAATGGAAACAAATGTCTGGAGCTGGTTTTTCCTCTGCATAAAACTAAAAGAATCCCCTAAAGACCCCAAACAATAGTCTAAGTTTAAGTTCTCAGTCTCATAAAGCAACTATTTTAATTAAATGCAGAGATGGTCCACCAACTTCGGTCCTCAATTATTTAAGACTTTAGGGGGAAAAAACATTAAATGGCATTAATAAAGATGCTGACAAACTCATGATTATGGAGAGCAGAAAGTGTTTTCAATGAAAGTGATGGTTACTGTTGCTATTATAATAAATGAGGTCTTATAACTGGGTTGGTGTGAGTACTTCCTCATGTTGTTTAAATTAATCCATAAAACTCTACATGTGTGGTTTGAACCACACATGCCTTGAGGAAATGTGACTACAAAAAGCAATGCAAATCCATGTCTCTGATAGTAAAGAAGGCACACTCAGGAATCTTTTGCAATGGCTTGGGACAATTTAAACTAACATTCATAATTTGAGGGGAAAAAAAAGAAGTGTTGCCAATGCTACTCCACAAACTGGAGTGCTCAAAAATCTCTCCCTATCCTATATTTGTTGAAAAAGAACAAATGCATAGTTCATTCTATTTATGAGAATGACTCTCACAGGAGAAATTATTTTCCTTGTTGAGATCTCTTAAAATCTTTTTATGTCACAGCAATGGTTGCCTCTTAGAAATCTGACAAAGAAATAATGTATATGAAATTATGAAGTATAAAATATAACACTTTGTTATTTAAATCCAAACTTACAAACCATTACCATAAGTAGATGCTGGAAAATGATTTATATTCCAAGTAATATTAACTGGTAAATAAATAGAACATGCTGGCTTTTAATAAATGTACCCAAAAATATTCAACCAGACAGGAAAAAGTCCTGCTGAAAAGGAATTAATGTGGAAGAAATTCATTCTTCTTCCAAAAAACACACATCAAAAGTTGGCATTCTACAGTCCTTAGGCAAATGTTGCATTCCATTCAGAATCAGAGATGTAAGCATTTTTCCAGTGAAATGAACTTCATCTTTGGCCTTGCACTTTGAAAAAGCTTATGACTTAGTTAAGTATATGGCAACACAGGCACACCATCATCTAAAAATCTCTAAACCACAACATTCTGAAAAAACAATATCAGTCCTTCTTTCTAACATTATTTAATTAACAAAAAATTATGACTTTCATGTATTTATTTCCAAGTTGTAAAAAGATACTGTAGGAGCCAGCATTGTGACACAGCATGTTAAATGTCCACCTAAGATGCTGGCATCCCATATTGGAGCACCACTTCAATGCCTGGATGCTGTGCTTCTGATTCAGCTCCCTGCTAATGTGCCTGGGAAAGCAGTTCTTCGGTCCCTGCGATCCATGTGGAAGACCTGATGGAATTGGTTGAAGTGCTTGACCCCTGACACTCAGTTCGGTGACCCAAATGAAGTTCCTGGCTCCTGACTTCAGCTTGGCCCAGATCTGGCAGTTGTGGCCACTTGGAGAGTCAACTGGCAGATGGAAAATATTTCTCTCTGTCTCTTTCACTCTCTCTTGCTCTTGTTCTCTCTGCCTTTCAAATAAATAAAAAAATCTTCACCAAAACAAATATATTATAATAACTTCATAAGGATTACTTGAAGGTTTTAAAATAAGATGAATGATTTAACAGAGAGGATATACCATATCTCTTAAAAGGACAGTTTATTATTATTAAAATGTCAATTTATCTCAAAATAAAACAAATTTAAAAAAACTGCAATTAGAACCCAATGGGACCTTATTTGGAATTTATTAAAACAATTACATATTTTATGTGATGGAAAGAAGCAATTAAAAAAGACTTGCCCTACTAAATATTAAAACTGACATAAAGACAGTATAATCAAAAATATATTTGACATGAAATAGACAAATTAATGAAACTGAGTAGAAAATCCAAAGAAATATTTAATATATGAAAAAATGGAATTTTAAATTTTAATAGATGTGTTAATTACATGTATTGACACAATTGCCACATATCTGGAAAAAAACAAAGTCATATTTCAGATGAATCAAAGCTCTAGATTTTAAATCCATAAATATGCTAAAATAGAGTTCAAGGTTTGTGTAGACCATTTTCAAAGAAAACAAATTCCGAATTCTCAGAAAAGAAGATAGATAAATGTAACTTCAGTAAAATATAAAATGTCCCTACAGTAAATGTTACATTTTCTCTCACTGAAAGAAAAAATTTTCAACCATTAAAATTAACCTTCACTAAATATCTATACACAAAGTCCCCTCAAATTGTGTAGTAGTTAGAAGAATAAGGATAAGAGACAGTATGCCGAAATGAAATCTGATGGCTAATAAATATATTAAAAATGCTCAATTTCACTAGGAGTCTAGAAAATGCAAAGAATAAAAACAAAATAACAACAATGAAGGCCATCTTTTTACTGACCAATGGGAAAAATTCAGAATTGATAACATCTAGTATTGGCAGAGGTTGTCTTATACTAATTGTGAAAATGTGAGTTGACATTTTTAGAAGGTGACTTAGCATATTTATCAAAATTAAAAAGTGAATAAGCTTTGATCCAGCAATTCTATGTCTGCAATTCTGTCCATAGAGATTAGATGATCTATACCTAAAGATGAATGTTCATGAATATGTTCCAAAAGCTCGTAACCTCCAACTTCTTCAATTGAGAAAGCTGGACAAACCATAGTAAAAACCATACCAGAGGATCTATGGAGTATGTTGTAGCCATTAAAAATAATAAATTTAATAAATATGTGATGACATGAAAATATACTCACTGCTTATTTTTATGTTAAAATGAAGGCTACCAAATAATTTGTATAGTACAATTTTAATGGTTCATTATATTGTGGGTACATTTGCAGATGAGCATAAAAATATGGAACTACATATGTCAAATGACTAACATTAATGTCAAAGAGCCGGGATAGAAGAACTGCAGATTGGAAAGAGAAGAAAAAGCCAATATTTGAATTGCTGCATCATTACTTTGATAACTTAAAAACTTAGGCATATGTTGTATGTGATATAGTGTCATTGTTCACTGTTGCTTTCTCCATCTAAATTTTTACATGAGGGTAAATTTGTGTGTCGACTAAGAATTTTCTAGATAGTGGATACAAAACAATATAGTAATGTGACACTTAACAACAGGAATACATGCTGAGAAATGTACCATTAGGTGATTTTATCATTATATGACTCTTATACAGATGCTACAGGCTATATGATTAAGACTATTGCTCCCATTCTTTCAGGATTTCCCAACTTCTAATTAAAAATTATGATCAATTTTCTTTGTATGAGTTATTTTGTCATGGCACTAGAAGATTGTGATTCTATTTATAACCTACACATTGGCATTGTTTATCAGAAACTGTGAAGTGAGAAGGACTCAGGTATGTTGGTCAAAGTGTACAAAGCTTCACTTTGACAGTTAATATACATGGTAACTATTTGAGATGGTGGATATGTTAATTATCTTATTTCAATCATTCCATTTTTGTATATACATGTCATAGCTTCACTTAACATTACACAAATATATGTGATTATAATTTGTTGATAACAAATAAAATCAGTAGAGCTTTTAAAGTTAAAAAAAGACTATTGCTCCCAGGACCATGATAAACAAAACAAAATGAAATTAAATCAAGCACAAGAGAAAATTATCTAATAAATAGATAAGGTAAACACAAAATGTATAAGGCTGTTGCTGGTATAGCATGTTTCACAGTAACTTTTTTTCTAAATAGAATACCTTCCACAATAATGATAAAAAGCCTATTAAATAGTCATTTATTGTCAACATCAAGTATTATGCACTATTCATGATCAGATGTGCTATACTTTTACATGACACAGAATCAGCCCACACACGAGTAACACATTATGCTACAGTGTTATGACTATGACATCACTAGGTCATAGGAATTTTTCAGCCTCATTAAAATCTTGTGGGACTATCTTGGTGTAAGTGGCTTGTCCTTGACTAAAACATCCTTATGCAGCTCATGACTACATTTTTGGATGTGATTTATAAGGATCATACTGGAAAATAATAGCAGTTTAATCAGAAGACTGAGTCAACAGGGTACACTATCACCCATGTAGCAGGCATCATTTAACATTTTGAGGGCTCAAATAGAACACAATTGTGAAAGAAAAGTGAATTCATCCTCCCTTCTTGAACTAGATCATATCCAACTTCTCCTATCCTTGGACATCAGTACTTATAGTTTTCAGACTTCCAGATCAAACTGGAACTTAGAACTTGATTCCCACACTTTTGGGGCTTCAGGGATGCACTAGAACACCACTACCAGCTTTCCTGGCTTCCAGCTTGCAGATGGTAGAGCATGGAACTTCTCAGCCTCCACAATTATGTGAATCAATCCCACAAAATAAATTTTTTATAATGGCTCTGTTTCTTTAGAGAACCCTGAATCATAAGCTTCACCTACTCCTTTGGCCTACACATGTTCCTACCACTGTCAATTCATAGATAAACCAGGTCACTCATAGATAAACTGATAGTTCCAGGACTTAATGTGATAAAAATATTTTGATTACTAAAGCACTGCCCATGTAACCTAACAGAAGTTTCCTAATAATTAAGAGTTAAAATAAAGTTCCAACCAAATCTTCCCTGTAAGTATTTAATAAATGGGAGTAGATATAACCCAGACTTCTGGTATTTTAGCTCTGAGAAATTACAAAAAACAATCTGTGATTGGAGTGTTTAATTCATTACAAAAATGTAGGTCTGGAGGAAAGGTATCTCAAATCAGCTCAGTTATTTACCAAATTATTCTTTGAAAGTATATCCATTGACATGTGAGTATTTTTATACATAAAGTTTTTACTTTCCCAAGTGTGGGCAAAAGTTTTGAAATTTTAAGCACTTTTGTAATGATAAAAAATTATTAACATTTATTGAAAGTTTACTTTGTGTCATATACTTGCTAAGCTATTCATATGAATATCTCATTTTATTATCACAATTCCGTTTGGCATATATTATTATATGCTCTATTTTATAAGTGAAGAAGCTGAGGTTAAAGACTCTAAAAAGAAACTATAAAATGGTACCCAATCAGATGCCAAAATCCCCACCTTCTTAGGGTACATATGTTTGATTCAAGGACAATGAACCATGTATTAATCAAAGAGTAGTTTTTTACTTCATTATCTAAATTCTAGGGGAAAGGACTGTGACAAATGAGCAGGTAAACACCATTTGTAAATGGAAACCTTAATAGTTCCAAAGGACACGGAGAATATGAAGCATCAACAAATCTTTGATCTGAACAGCACTTTGCCTCTAGAAGGAAACCAGCAGTAGACACATTTAGAGGTAATGAGCAGTGATAGGAGACATTACCCCAAGTCCTACAGCAATAGAATGAGGGAAAAAATAGCCAGTATCACATGATCCCTAAGAAAACCAATAGAAGGTTTGTATTGTAGTTGACATAAAGACAAGATCTTCCTTTGGATGGGTTAAATGTCAAGAAATGTTTTATTGTAACTGTTATATTTACACGATTTTCTTTTCCTAATGTAAGCCCATGAAAAGAGACTTTGTATTCTTAAAAAAAAAAAAGATTTATTTGAAAGGCAGATTTACAGAGAGAGGAGAGACAGAGAGAGACAGAGACACAGAGGGAGGGAGAGAGGGAGAGAGGGAGGAAGAGAAAGTGAGAGAGAGAGATCCTCTATCCACTGGTTTACTCCCCCGATGGCCACAACAGCCAGGCCTGGGCTAGGTCGAAGTCAGAAGCCAGTAGCTTCATCTAGTCTCACATATGGGTGGCAGGGGCCCAAGTGCTTGGGCCATCTTCCGCTACTTTCCCGAGGGAGCTGGATCAGAAATGGAGCAGCCAAACAGTGCCCTTGTGGGATGCTAGCATTGCAGGCAGTGGCTTAACACACTAAGCCACAATGCTGGCCCCATGCTTACCCTGTTTTTAAAGTAATCATTGAGGCCAGCATTCTGGTATAGTGGGGTAAAGCCACTGCCTGCAACACTACCACCTCTTATGGGCACGGGTTCAGCCGCTCCTCTTCCTATCCAGCTCTCAGCTAATAGCCTGGGATAAGCAGAAGATGGCCCAAGTACCCAATGTGGTAGACCCCATAAAGCTCCTGGCCACTATCTTTGGCCTGGCCTACCCCTGCCCACTGTGGCCCTCTGGCCTTCTGGGGAATGAACCAGCAGATTGAAGAGTTCCTCTTTCTCTCTCTCTCTCCTTCCCCCCCTCCCTCGCTCAATCCCTCCCTCTCTCTCTCCCTCCCTCCCCCTCTCTCTGTTATTCTTTCAAATAAATCTATAAAAATTCTTAAAAATCAAATAACCAGCACCATTCCTGAAATTTCCCTAGATCTGAACTGGACTTTCACAAACAGAGTAGCTCAGAAGACTCTCCTCACTTAGTTCTTTTTGTGGGTAATATCGTTAAGGAGAGAAGTTTGTTCTGTTTAGATTGTGAAGGTCAAATGTGGCAGTGAGTTGCTTTAGGTTAGAACACAGCCACAGACAAGAAGAACTCCAAAAACTTACAGAGAGAATCTTGGGACAACACAATGTAAGCAGCTTGTATGCAATTATCTTTACAGATATACAGAGCTAAGTGCCTTATGGAAATTTATGATTGACTTCATAGCTTTCCGTTGCCTGTGCAAGTTCTCTAATGAAATTACTTCAATCAAGAAAAGTCAAGCTAAGAAGTATTGCGATGTGGCATCAGAGAAATAAAAAAGATTGAAAAGAGATTTGTTGTAATGATGTTTCTGTAACAGTCTAGGGCTCACTAGAAAACAGAGGTCACAGTCAAATACAGAAACATGGAAGGAGTTTAACAGAACAGCTACTTACAGACATGTGGGCAGGGTATAGGGAAACCACAGAGTCTCAGAGCCAGAAATTCCAGTTACCACTCCTAAGCAGGAGAGGGGAAGCAGTTGTTAACTAATTCAGATCTGTATGGAAAAGATCACCTTAAAGGAGCTGTGATCTTTAGTTGAGGGACATATTCAACCAGTTAAGAATACACAAGAGAAGACTAGGATTCTTCTTGACTATGACCTTCTGTGGGTACCTCCCTATTGGCCAAATCCAACTGACAGACAGAGAAAGGGATACCATTAATGCACTGCCAAAAGGTCAGTTTGCTTGGCACAGAGTACAGTTGAGAGTGAGAGTGAGAGTAACAATGGAGGGACAAAGGTAAGACACTCATTGCAACATCTGTCTTAAAACTCAATGGCTAGGGTCGGCGCCGTGGCTCAGTAGGCTAATCCTCCGCCTTGCAGTGCCAGCACACCGGGTTCTAGTCCTGGTCGGGGCGCCGGATTCTGTCCCGGTTGCCCCTCTTCCAGGCCAGCTCTCTGCTGTGGCCAGGGAGTACAGTGGAGGATGGCCCAAGTGCTTATGCCCTGCACCCCATGTGAGACCAGGATAAGTACCTGGCTCCTGCCATCGGATCGGCGCAGTGCGCCAGTTGCAGCGCGCCGGCCGTGGCGGCCATTGGAGGGTGAACCAACGGCAAAGGAAGACCTTTCTCTCTGTCTCTCTCTCTCACTGTCCACTCTGCCTGTCAAAAAAATAAATAAATAAAGTGAAGAAAGCACACAGAATCTTTTGTTCACATTGTCCACAGAACAAAAATGTTTCATTCAGATCACAAATGGAACAGCATAAACACCCCTTTGGCAGTGAGATCAAAAGACAGGGATTCCTTCACTGCTAGGGAATGTATCCTTCACAAGAACAAAAGGATCATTAATTTTGGACTTTGCTTCTCATAATTTATTTGTTGGAAAACAAGTATACCACAAGCATCCACATTTGCAAGATCAACATACACTTGTATCCCCATTTCCTCATCTGCTTTCACTGTGGTGGCTGACAGAAAATTAACTGAGAATGGGCATAAAGAAGGGATGTCGAATGTCCTTAGTATTATTATAGATCATGTGTGTGTAATCTAAACATTATTTGCTTTTAGCATGTGGATATACATTGCTACTTGTGTAGGTAAGAGAATTGTGATTTTCTCCGCTTCGATCAGTAATCATTCCATGAGTCCAAGAAGAATTACTTTTCTGTGTATGCCATTGACAAACTATCAGCCTTTCCTTTCAATGGAATATTTCAAAAATAATTTCAACTGACATGCTACTGTCATGATTGTGTGATGATATGTCACTTTACAAGACATTAACATACGTTGTCCAAGATGTTCCCTAATACTGATAGTGTCATATCATTAATGCAGAATATATTCTATATTGTCTGTTCACTAGGGTGTGCAACACACTTACATACATGTGTGTTTGTGTGTGTATATATATATATATATACCCTATATATAGTCTTTTCTTATGCCACTCTTTCAACAAGAAAAAAAAATTGCCTTTTTATTTCTGATAAATGAACCAAATTTCCATCTAGGAATTTCTGAGAAAAGTTCATACTGTATGCAAAAAAAAAAAATCTTCCAGTAGTCAATTACTTGTTTAAAAAAAAAGTTGGTCAGAAAGCCATTATCATTGAAGCATATCTCCTGGTTGTTAGGAGTTCCTGGTCTCTAAAGATCAGTTTGTGAAAGCAATGTCAAAAGTGAACTCATGGGGGCCAGCGCTGTGGCGTAGTAAGCTAGGCCTCTGCCTGTGGCACTAGCATCCCATATGGACACCGGTTTGTGTCCCGGCTCCTCCTCTTCCCATCCAGCTCTCTGCTATGGCCTGGGAAAGCAGCAGAAGATGGCCCAAGTCCTTGGGCCCCTGCACCTGTGTGGGAGACCCAGAGGAAGCTCCTGGCTCCTGGCTTTGGATCTGCCCAGTTCTGGCCATTGCTGCCATGTGGGGAGTGAACCAGTAGATGGAAGACCTCTCACCTCTCTCTCGCTGTCTCTTCCTCTCTCTGTTTATAAATAAATTTTTTAAAGTGAACTGATGGAGAATCCTATGCCCAGCTGGCTTCACTGATGAATTATGCCAAATATTTAAGAAGGAAATTATATCATTTCTGTCTAATCTTTTCAGGAAATAAAAGAGGAGTAACACTTCCCAACTTACTTTATCATGCCAGCATTGCCCTGATACAAAAATAGACAAAGACATTACAGTAAAGGAAAATTCCAAACCCAAACAACAGACCTCATGAACATAAACCAAGAAAAATTACAGACCAGAACTACAGACTTCAGCAAGCTAGAGTCTCTGGGCTTGCCCTCTATAAATAAAATTTAACTGGAATGCAGCCATATCCATCCATTTGCTGCAGCAGAGTTGAGCACAGCAGATGTGCTAGAAACCTTATGTCCTGAAAATCCATTATGTTTACTATATAGTTTGCCAATTCCTAACATGGATGCAAAATTCCTCAACAAAGCAATAAGAACTCAGGTCCAAAATATATAAAACCATAAAATACACACTGAGCAAGTGTGTACAGGAGGAAGTGAGGCAGAGGAGAGTGTCAGAGCTCAAGCAGGGTAAGGACAGCATCTGTTCATGAGGACAAGGACAGCTGCAACTTCACAGAGGGTGTTTAGGGTCCAAGCAGACAAGCAGAAGGTACAGGGTTACATTGGCCCGGAGTGGACTACATAGACTCAAATGAGAAACGTGACCATGTTACAGAAAGCAGTGACAATAAGAAAGTGTCACATACATTGGGGTAACAGAGATTGAGACAATAAGTCAGCATGCAGAGAATGTTCTTGTTGTTAACAGAAAGTAACTAAAATCTTAGAAGACCATAAAATCTTAGAAAAGAAGCAAGAAGATAGCCGAAAAGGCAATTAAGGCCAGCTTGAAGGGCCTCCCACTCACCACACTGTGGACAATTAGAGCATCAAAAAGCAATATTAATGGATTATAAATTCAGTAAGCAAAATGAGTATCAATGAGTCCACACTAATATAAATGACTGGGTAAGTTAATAAACAAACACAAATAAATAAATAAAGTTTCTCTGTAGACTAGAATGCAAACTAATAAGTGTGGAAGGAACACTGAATTGTAAAAATTACACAGTACTAATTAATTCAGCCAAAAAACATTAACAGATATTCAAACTAGAGGCATGAGTCATTGTTAAATCATCAAGAATTGTGATTTTTACCATTTTTTAAATTCTCATTATATAATTTGCACATAATTTTCATTATATTATTGTATCATAATTATATGAAGGTACAATCCTTATAAATTTCACTAAGATAAAAGATACTTAAAGCTCATGATTTAGGCTCAAACACTCCAGTCCACTCTGAGTGGATACTCATTTTCTTTGAACCTGACACTCTACACAGATATATTCTTCTCCCTGGACTCGAGGCACCTTCCTCATAGGTGAAAACATACCTCACTTCCTCTGTAAAGATAAAACTACACCTGAAGCTCTGTATTTGTATTTTAAGAAGTCATCACTGTCAAAGACAAAAACTTTGTTTCCATTAGTTCTAGCAAATATTCCAGGGCTGATATTAATTGGTTCAGTTGAGGCCACATAGCCATTACTCAACCAATCACTGTGTCAATAGTGAGGTAGGAGGAATGGAATGGAATATGCTACATGGATAGCACAAAGCCAGGTGCTGTGCCTCAGAATCAATGAACTAGGTCAGCCCCTCCAGGCCTGCATGGCTAAGGGTGCGATGCAAGCTGATGGTCTGAAGGGAACCCTGCAAGGTGCTGGATCCAAAAGGAAGAACAGAAACAGGGAGCAAGACAATTCTGCATATTTAGGAAACAAAGGAGAGTAGAACCATCAAAACCAAGAAAGAACAACCATTCAGGTAACAGAAGTGCAACATGCTAACATTGTGAGAACAAAGGTTTAAGATCTTTCCTCTCTTGAGGAAGACCAAAAGTGTCTTAGGCAGTAAATAGCAAAGAGAATGTTCAGAAAAAAAGTTCTGTGTATACAGCGGTCATTAGTGACATTGCAGGGGGCTATTTGAGCAGAGTCATGGGAAGGCAGGTTCTATCCCATGGAGTCACAGCTTGAATTGATGGGAAGGAAATGGAGGCAATGAACACTTCATTTGTCAAGAAGTGACAAGAAAGAATGAGATAAGGCAATTAAAGGAATACATTTTTCTAAGGAGAAATTTGATGCTTATAGACAGACAGGAAATAATTAGTAGATTTGCCACACATGAGAACTCTCCAGATAAAGGGACCCATTAATTGGCTACTATTTTTGCTGTGCTCCAAACTGTATTACTTTCACATTTTCTATTTTCCTATACTAGTGTCATGTCTTAATAACCTGTGAAAAGCATGGTGTGTCTTACTAATCAATTTACCATAAAAAAGGCGTAGTTTCTCTGAATAAACTAATTAATAACAAAACAATATTTTAAGCGTGCTCCACTGAAATAAAGGGCTCAAGATTGATAAACTGCACTTGGGAATCCTCAGATTTTACATCTTCCCTATTTCCTACCAAGCAAACAGAAACAGGAAAAAGCAAAAACAAGCTAACCAAAGCCGTGACAATTTCATGAGAGACATATGCTAGTAGTTTATTCTTTATACGGGAACATCAAATGTCCATGGTAAAGAACATCTAAATTTTCTGCTTTTTATCTTTTATAAAATTTAGAGTTTTGTGCTTTATGTTTAGGACTATATATCCAGCTAATTTTTGTGAAAAGTATAATATCTGGGTCTAAATTGTTACTATTTTGTATCTGGATGTCAAGTTTTTCCAGCAGCATTTATTGGGAGAATACTATTTTCCTCCATCACTTTGCCTTTCCTCCTTTGTCAATTATCAGTGGACTCTGAGAGTACTTCAAAAAACTCATGGAAAATTAAAAGATATAATTTTTTGATGCCAAAAAAAATGTCCAAGGTAAGTCACTCATTTCTCAGGAGTGTATTTTTCAATCATTTCTACAACAAATACTACAAGGGATCTTCCAAAATTTCATGGAAAATGCAGAGTATGGAAAACTATGCATGGATTTAAAAAATTTTAACATCAAATAAACTTAACTTTAATTCCATTTTTTCCATGATCTTTTTGAAGTACCCTTTAGAAGTACTATATGTCTTAACAATAACACATACCTATAAGGTGGATTTTCATTAGTACAGATTGAGAAGCTTTTTTGTTTGATTGCTGTCTGGATAATCTCACTTATTCTTCAGTATAATCTAAATATATCAATTACTGGGACAATAATTGAGTTTGGTGTCTTGATATATTCTAAAATGAAAACATTCTGTTCCTGGAGCAAGAACTGTATCGTCTTATCTCCTCTTGTCTATGCTCTTCCCTTAAGATAATACTGGTTTAGAAGAGTAATTGCCCATTTGAACAGTTAGCATAGCTTCATGGTAAACGTCTATCTACATAATCCTAATGAAAATCAGAGTCAGGAGGACATGAAGAAAAATCCCTAAATAATAATATAACACTTCGATTGGGATTTATAGAGCTTGAGTTTTCACCTAATTAGAAATGGTTAGGAAATTAAGATTTGTCTGAAGTCTGGCAAAAGGCGCAAGAACAGATGTCCAATGGAGAAAAGCTGTGTTCTTTTGGCCTACTGATTCTGTACAAACATATATGTTGACAAGTTGCCAAATATAACTTTTTTTAAAGAATTATTTTACCTATTTGAAAAACAGATTTACAGAGAGAAGTAGAGTCAGAGAGAGAGAGAGAGGTCTTCCATTCCACTGGTTCACTCCCCAAATGACCACAACGGCCAGAGCTGAGCTGATCCAAAGCCAAGAGCCAGGAGCTTCTTCCAGGTCTCCCACACAGGTGCAGTGTCTCGAGACCTTGGGCCATTTTCCATTGCTTTCCCAGGCCACAGCAGAGAGCTGGATCAGAAGAAAAGCAGCCAGACTCGAACCAGCTCCCATATGGGATGCCAGCACTGCAGGCTGAGGCTTTAACCCACTGCGCCACAGAGCCAGCCCCACCTGATAGAACTTTTAAAAGTAAATTTTGCCTCCCCTTTGAAAGTAGTCATCATCCCAAAGATAAAAAAAAAAAAAAAATCCCTAAGTAACCTAGTGTCCTCAATCCGAATCTCTTCACTCTGGCTCATGGCTCTCTTTGTTTCCTAGCCAGTGACTGTAAGAGAAAAATTCCAGAATTTCCTGCTGTGCCAGGAAAAGAGCCAAGATTAAATAAACAAGCCCCTCTTACCACCTCATGCTCCAGGCAAAGTATCCCTAATCCTCTCCCCATTCTAAACTCAACCTCAATTCAAGCACTTCTCAGTTTAACAGCAAGACCCTTTCTCAATCACCTGGCTCATGTTTCACACTCCCAATCCACCCCTGTGCCCACCTGTCTCCTCTTCTCATATTTCTTCAAATCTTTTCACAAGTGTTTACATCTTCTAACCATACCGTTTCTCTAGGAAACCAAAATTTCTTAATGATATCATAGTGTAGTAATTTGAGCATGTAGTAACATCCTAAAGATACTGCCTGATTGGTTTGTCCTATGAGCTACAGAATGAGTCTAAATTTTTGTATTAAATGTACTTTTTATCTGTTTTAGAGATACCTAAACTCTATCTTCAGTAATTTTCTTCAAATTGATAAAGCTTTAGTATCCTATCAGAACAATAACATCAATGAAACATCAATACCCAACATTGTATTTAAGATGGGTACAGTATCACTTTCAGCTGAGCTACATATTGGATTGTATTATGCATTGTATCTGAAACCACTCATGGCTTCCTTTGCTCACAGCTGAAATACTAAAGGGCTCATTATGCCAACAGGTGTTATCAAAAATTTTTAAATGAAATGCTATTCAAAAATTACAATAGCCCATAATTTAAAAGGTCTTAAGAAACTATAACTCAAGGTTTTGAGGTTGGGGCCAGCACCGTGGCTCACTTGGTTAATCCTCCACCTGCGGCGCCAGCATCCCATATGGGCTCCGGGTTCTAGTCCGGCTGCTCCTCTTCCAGTCTAGCTCTCTGCTGTGGCCCAGGAGGGCAGTGGAGGATGGCCCACGTGCTTGGGCCCCTGCACCCACATGGGAGACCAGGAGGAGGCACCTGGCTCCCGGCTTTGGATCGGCACAGCGCCAGCCATAGCGGCCATTTGGGGAATGAGCCAATGGAAGGAAGACCTTTCTGTCTGTCTCTCTGTCTGTCTATAACTCTACCTGTCAAATAAATTTTTTAAAAAAAAAGGTTCTAGGCACTTGCGGATTCAAGAAATTCATTTCAGATCACTTGTCATTAATATCACATATCTTTTCTATGAAAATAATAGCAGCAGAATAACTAGAAAATATTTACATCTTCCTAATAGAGTTAATTATTCTAGTGTTTTAGTGAAAAAAAGAATTACTAGAACTTTCACATAATCTGTGATAAATATCAAAAATACCTTAATTATATCCATAGGAATTGGTTCACCAAACTCTTCAAGGCATTTACACAGTACCTATTGATCAAATCTTGGTAATTATCATTTTCATTTATATTATTTCTTTGTTTGGAGCCTTCAAATTCCCTTCAGTTCTTCATAAACACATAGTAATTATTGTAAACAGTAGTCAACCTACCATACTTTAAAGCATTAGAACTCATTACTTCTTTTTTTTTAACTTTTATTTAAAAAATATAAATTTCCAAAGTACGACTTATGGATTACAATGGCTTCTCCCCCATACCTTCCCTCCCACCCACAACCCTCCCCTTTCCCACTCCCTCTCCCCTTCCGTTCACATCAAGATTCATTTTCGATTATCTTAATATACAGAAGATCAGCTTAGTATACATTAAGTAAGGATTTCAACAGTTTGCTCCCACACAGAAACATAAAGTGAAAAATCATAGATGATTTTTTTTAAATGATGATGAAATCAGATCAGACCTATTGTCATGTTTAATCCCAGTGAGAGTCAAGTTGGGAATTGATAATTTCTTTTTTTTTTTTTACAGAAGATCAGTTTAGTATGCATTGAGTAAAG
This sequence comes from Oryctolagus cuniculus, assembly GCF_051225735.1. NCBI lineage: Eukaryota > Metazoa > Chordata > Mammalia > Lagomorpha > Leporidae > Oryctolagus > Oryctolagus cuniculus. Next base: position 97,354,492 of record NC_142871.1, on the reverse strand, counting down.
ATTTCAACAGTTTGCACCCCCATAGAAACACAAAGTGAAATATATTGTTTGAGTACTCGTTATAGCATTAAATCTCAAAGCACAGCACATTAAGGACAGATATCCTACATGAGGAGTAAGTGCACAGTGACTCCTGTTGTTGACTTTACCAATTGACACTCCTGTCTATGGCATCAGTAATCTCCCTATGCTCCAGTCATGAGTTTCCAAGGCTATGGAAGCCCTCTGAGTTCTTCGACTCTTATCTTGTTTAGACAAGGTCATAGTCAAAGTGGAGGTTCTCTCCTCCCTTCAGAGAAAGGTACCTCCTTGTTTGAAGACCTGTTCTTTCCACTGGGATCTCACTCACAGAGATCTTTTGCCAGAGTGTCTTGGCTTTCCATGCCTGAAATACTCTCATGGGCTTTTCAGCCAGATCCGAATGCCTTTAGGGCTGATTCTGAGGCCAGAGTGCTATTTAGGACATCTGCCATTCTATGAGTCTGCTGAGTATCTCGCTTCCCATGTTGGATCACTCTCCCCTTTATTTATTCTATCGGTTAGAATTAGCAGGCACTAATCTTGTTTATGTGATCCCTTTGACTCTTAGTCCTTTCATTATGATCAATTGTGAACTGAAATTGATCACTTGGACTAGTGAGATGGCATTGGTACATGTCACCTTGATGGGATTGAATTGGAATCCCCTGGTATGTTCCTAACTCTACCTTTTGGGGCAAGTCAGCTTGAGCATGTCCCAAATTATACATCTCTTCCTTCTCTTATTCCCACTCTTATGTTTAACAGGGATCACATTTCAGTTAATTTTCAACACTTAAGAATAACTGTGTATTAATTACAGAATTAAACCAGTCATATTAAGTAGAACAGACAAAAAAACTACTAAGAGGGATAATGTATTAAGTTGTTCATTAACAGTCAGGGCTATGCTGATCAAGTCACCGTTTCCCATAGTGTCCATTTCACTTCAACAGGTTTCCTTTTTGGTGTTCAGTCAGTTGTCACCGATCAGGGAGAACATATGGTATTTGTCCCTTTGGGACTGGCTTATTTCACTCAGCATGATGTGTTCCAGATTCCTCCATTTTGTTGCAAATGACTGGATTTCGTTGTTTCTTACTGTGGTATAGTATTCTAAAGAGTACATATCCCATAATTTCTTTATCCAGTCTACCGTTGATGGGCATTTAGGTTGGTTCCAGGTCTTAGCTATTGTGAATTGAGCTGCAATAAACATTAGGGTGCAGACCGCTTTTTTGTTTGCCAATTTAAATTCCTTTGGGTAAATTCCAAGGAGTGGGATGGCTGGGTCGAACGGTAGGGTTATCTTCAGGTTTCTGAGGAATCTCCAGACTGACTTCCATAGTGGCTTGACCAGTTTGCATTCCTACCAACAGTGGGTTAGTGTCCCTTTTTCCCCACATCCTCGCCAGCATCTGTTGTTGGTAGATTTTTGAATGTGAGCCATTCTAACTGGGGTGAGGTGAAACCTCATTGTGGTTTTGATTTGCATTTCCCTGATTGCTAGTGACCTTGAACATTTTTTCATGTGCCTGTTGGCCATTTGGATTTCCTCTTTTGAAAAATGTCTATTGAGGTCCTTGGCCCATCTCTTAAGTGGGTTGTTTGTTTTGTTGTTGTGGAGTTTCTTGATCTCTTTGTAGATTCTGGTTATTAACCCTTTATCTGTTGCATAGTTTGCAAATATTTTTTCCCATTCTGTCGGTTGTCTCTTCACTCTCCTGACTGTTTCTTTTGCAGTACAGAAACTTCTCAATTTGATGCAATCCCAATAGTTGATTTTGGCTTTGACTGTCTGTGCCTCCCGGGTCTTTTCCAGAAATTCTTTGCCTGTGCCAATATCTTGAAGGGTTTCTCCAATGTTCTCTAGTAACTTGATGGTGTCAGGTCGTAGATTTAGGTCTTTAATCCATGTTGAGTGGATTTTTGTGTAAGGTGTAAGGTAGGGGTCTTGCTTCATGATTCTGCACGTGGAAATCCAATTTTCCCAGCACCATTTATTGAATAGACTGTCCTTGCTCCAGGAATTAGTTTTAGATCCTTGATCAAATTTAAGTTGGCTGTAGATGTTTGGGTTGATTTCTGGTGTTTCAATTCTGTTCCATTGGTCTATCCATCTGTTTCTGTACCAGTACCATACTGTTTTGATTACAACTGCCCTGTAGTATGTCCTGAAATCTGGTATTGTGATGCCTCCGGCTTTGTTTTTCTTGTACAAGATTGCTTTAGCTATTCGAGGTCTCTTGTGCCTCCATATAAATTTCAGCACCATTTTTTCCAGATCTGAGAAGAATGCCTTTGGTATCTTGATTGGTATTGCATTGAATCTATAAATTGCTTTTGGGAGAATGGACATTTTGATGATGTTGATTCTTGCAATCCATGAGCATGGAAGATTTTTCCATTTCTTGGTATCCTCTTCTATTTCTTTCTTTAAGGTTTTGTAATTTTCATTGTAGAGATCTTTAACGTCCTTGGTTAAGTTTATTCCAAGGTATTTGATTGTTTTTGTAGCTATTGTGAATGGAGTTGATCTTAGCAGTTCTTTCTCAGCCATGGCATTGTCTGTGTATACAAAGGCTGTTGATTTTTGTGCATTGATTTTATACCCTGCTACTTTGCCAAACTCTTCTATGAGTTCCAATAGTCTCTTAGTAGAGTTCTTTGGGTCTCCTAAATAAAGAATCATGTCATCTGCAAAGAGGGATAGTTTGAGTTCTTCCTTCCCAATTTGTATCCCTTTAATTTCTTTTTCTTGCCTAAAAGCTCTGGCTAGAACCTCCAGAACTATATTGAATAGCAGTGGTGAGAGTGGACATCCCTGTCTGGTACCAGATCTCAGTGGAAATGCTTCCAACTTTTCCCCATTCAATAGGATGTTGGCTGTGGGTTTTTCATAGATTGCTTTGATTGTATTGAGGAATGTTCCTTCCAAACCCAGTTTGCTTAGAGTTTTCATCATGAACGGGTGTTGTATTTTATCAAATGCTTTCTCGGCATCTATTGAGATAATCATATGGTTTTTCTTCTGCAGTCTGTTAATGTGGTGTATCACATTGATTGTCTTGCGCACATTAAACCATCCCTGCATACCAGGGATAAATCCCACTTGGTCTGGGTGGATGATCTTTCTGATGTGTTGTTGCATTCTATTGGCGAGAATTTTATTGAGGATTTTTGCATCTATGTTCATCAGGGATATTGGTCTGTAATTCTCTTTCAGTGCTGCATCTTTTTCTGGCTTAGGAATTAAGGTGATGCTGGCTTCATAGAAAGAATGCCAAAGATAAGTTCTAATATATGCTTTGAATTCCCTGTGATCTGTTGCTGTGAGCTTTCCTTCCTTGGTTTCCTTCCTTTACCTTCTTTCATATTGATGACCGTGTTTCTGTGTTTCTGTGTGTAACACATCTTTAAGCATCTTTTGCAGGGCTGGACGAGTGGCAACAAATTCTTTCCATTTCTGTTTGCTATGAAAAGTCTTTATTTCACCTTCATTCACAAATGATAGCTTTGCAGGATATCATATTCTGGGCTGGCAGTTTTTCTCTCTTAGTACCTGGGCTATGTCTCGCCATTCCCTCCTAGCTTGTAGAGTTTCTGATGAGAAGTCAGCTGTGAGTCTGATTGGAGATCCTCTGAGAGTAATCTGACGTTTCTCTCTTGCACATTTTAGGATCTTTTCTTTATGTTTCACTGTGGAGAGTTTAATTACAACGTGTCATGGTGAGGATCTCTTTTGGTCATGTTTATTAGGGGTTCTGTGAGCTTCCTGTACTAGGATTTCTCTGTCCTTCTCCAAACCTGGGAAATTTTCTGCTAATATCTCACTAAAAAGGCCTTCTAATCCTTTCTCCCTCTCCATGCCTTCAGGAACTCCTAGAACCCGAATGTTGGGTTTTTTAATAGTATCCTGAAGATTCCCGACAATATGTTTTAGATTTCTAATTTCCTCTGCTTTTCTTTGGTCTGACTGTATCCTTTCCTCTTCTCTGTCTTCTAAGTCCGATATTCTCTCTTCTGCTTCACCCATTCTGTTTGTAAGGCTCTCTATTGTGTTTTTCACTTGATCTATTGAATTCTTCACTTCAGTCACTATCACAGTTTCCTGTTGTACTAGTTGTTTCGTTTCATTTTGATTCCTCCTTAATATTTCATTTTCACGAGAGAGATTTTCTATCTTGTCCATTAAGGATTTCTGTAGTTCAAGAATTTGTTTTTGAGAACTTCTTAATGTTCTTATCAATTTTTTGAGATCTGCTTCTTGCATTTCTTCTAACTCATCATCTTCATAATCTTGAATTGGGGTGTCTTTTTCATTTGAGGGCGTCATGGTGACTTCCTTGTTTTTATTACCTCGGTTTTTGCATTTGTTATTTGGCATATTGGAGATATTTGGTTTCTTCACTGTGGTGCTTTTTCTTGTTATACTATGACTCTAGATTAAGTGGACTATCTGTTTTTGATGGAGCCTTAGGGCTTGAGATGGGTGTGGCCTGAGAGCTCTGTTTGGTGTGCCAAAGGTGACACTCCCAGGTTAGGTGTGGTAAATCTCTCTCTCTCTCTCTTTCTTTTTTTTTTTTTTTTTGATTCAAAAGGGAAGTTATTCTGCACAGCTGAATGAAGCTGGAGGTAGTTAGCAGGCAAAGATATACCCACAGGAGCCAGAGATTGGAAGCTCTTTCCCAAGGACCACACAGGGAATCTGTTTGGCCCTCAGAGTGGGCTCAAATTCTCCTTCAGTCTCCCACTGGGTTGCCAAAGTTACGGAATTGTAGCGTCTCTGGAGAGTGCTCACGTGAATTCCGTGAGTTCTCTCCCCCACCGTCTCTTTTTTCACAGTCTCAGTTCAGTAGCACCACAAATTTACTAGGTCCTAATCTCCTGTTAATTTGCCCCACCCAGAGTCAGGTTTTTCTGCTAGGCTCAGGGCCGGTGCAGACCTGAGGTCGCTCTGCTTATGACGTATGTCCAACATGGTGCTTGCTCTTTGTCTTGCTCACCCTTGAGAGGTGAGCGGAGAGAGAGAAACCCGTGTCCGTACCAGTCACCTTTTTTTTTCTCTCTCTCTCTCTCTTCCAGTTAGCCTGGTGAACTTCCCCCCCCACCGGGGGTCGTTCCCTCTAGTCTCCTCTCTCCGCTTGCCTGCCGGTGTCTCGGGCTATTGAGGTTCGGCTCACCTCGCGTTCCAGCGGTGGTGTGTTGAGTCTGCCGCTGGTGTTCCGAACTGTGGGCTCCCACGCTCTCCACGCAGGTCCGCTGTGAATCACGCGTTCCGGAAGAGTTTCTTCTGCTGTTTCCTCCCCTACTCTTCCTTGAACCTGCAGTATCTCCACTTTTATTAAACTGTCTCTCCCCGGACTATCAGTGTGCTCCCTTCCTATTCCGCCATCTTGCCTCCTCCCCTCCTCTCCCTTCCAGAACTCATTACTTCTGACTATGTCTTGGTGCCCTTTACCAACCTCCCTCTTTCCCCCTCCCCCACCTTCCTAGCCTCTAGTTCGCTATTCAGATGGCCTATTGTTTTTTAATTTTCATATATGAGAGAGAACAGGTAGCATTTATCTTTTTCGGTGCCTGACTTATTTCACTTAACATAATGTCCTCTAGTTTTGTCCATTTTGCTCCACCTAACAGGGTTTTGTTCTTTATGGCTAAGTTTTTTGTATCTATACCACATTTTTGTTACCCATGCATCTACCGATAGTCACTTGACTCCATATCTTGGCTACTGTGAATAGTTCTGCACTGAACATGGGAATACAGGTATCCCTTTCACACACTGACTTTATTTCCTTCAGAAATTCCCAGAAGGACAGGGGACTCTTACAGGAAACCTGCTTTTAGTTTCTCGAGAAATCGCCACATTGTTCTTTATACTGGCTTTATTAATTACTAACATTGTTTTTACACAATCTACTTTTGTGTGCGGACAGAAAAAGCAAGTTAAAAAGAATTAATGGGCACGCCGGGCCCCAGCATCCCGCGCTCTGGGTGCCGGGCTTCCGGGGCCAGGGCGGGGCTGGTGGACAAGGCCCGGACCGCGGGGAAAGGTTTACCTCACGTCTTCTGGGTATGGAGCCCCAGTGATGGCAGACGCCGTGGAGGCGGGCAAGGAGGACGAGGAAGTGGAGGTCTGCAGGTGTACGGTGGACAACAGCGAGCACTCAGAGAGCTTCGCCTCAGACGACGTCCAGCGGGAGGACCGGAAGGTTAAGTGCGGAGCTGAGGCAGTGCGGGCTACGGCTGGGCGGCGTCGGGAGCGCGCCAGGTGGAACTGCCCTTCTCACCGCCCTCACAGAGATTCGCGGAGCTGCTGGTCTCAGTCCTGGAGCGGGGCTTGCCCACCACCCACCGCGTCACCTGGCTGCAGTGTCCTCATCTTGTCCCGGGGCCGCAGCTGCCTGAAGCCCGCCGGCCCTGGCCCGTGAAGCCGCGGTCGTCCCCTCAGAGGGGCGCATCCCGGAGTGCGCAGTATGGACGTTGTCCTCAAGGCCCGCAAATGTGTGTGCTACCTCCTCGTGCTGATCAGCCCCGCGTCGCAGGTGCTGGCAGCGGAGGCCTGCCTACAAGCGAGGCTCACGGAGCGCGTGGGGCTGTGCCGGAAGACGCGCCACCCGCACGACGTCCAGTTCTTTGACTTGGCAGCTGCTCTTCCTGCTGACAGCGCTGCGCTGCAGCTGAGGCTAGAGTGATCCCGGAAGAGAGCCCGCCTGCCTGCTTTCCTCCCCAGGAGACCGGACAGCCCACGGAGATCCTCAAAGTGCTCTTCAACATCACCTTCCACTCCATCAAGCAGGAAGTGGACAAGGAAGACGCTGCCATTTCCGGGAACCTGGGGACCTTTCTATGGCACTGTTTGGTGGTTACTGCATGCAACCGGAGAACGCACAGAGGAATTCCGTGGCAACACAGTGAACCTGCTGGGGAACCTGCCCCTCAGGTGTCTGGATGTCCTGCTCGCCCTGGAGCCTCAGCCAGACACACAGGCTTGTTGCTGTGGATTTGTTCTGAGAGGAGGAGCGTGGCAGGGGCAAGAGGCACAGAGTCACCGCACAGACCCCAGGAGCCCAGTGAAAGCCGGCCAGAGGGGAGCAGCCCACAGACTCCTTTATTTCAGTTGGTACAGCCGCTTAAATAGCCAAGGCAGCCAATCTGGTCAAGGGGCGGTTTATGCCCTAACCAATCATAGCCTGTTGCCAGGCAGTTTCTGAAGCCATCCAATCACAGCCTGTTGCCAGGCAGGCTCCGTTGCCAGCGGCCATCTTGGCATGGCCTTCTCATTCCACCACACAGGCTGAAGGAGGGCAGGGCTGAGCGTGTTGAGCTTGCTGATTTGAGTGTTCCAGCATGCACCACCCGGTCAAATGTTCCTTAAAGCCCAGGTGCTGCCCCCGCTTTGGGACGTAAGGACCCGGATCGAGGTGGGGGAGCTGCTACGGAACAAGTTTGCGCACCTCAAGACACACCTGGACAAGGATGTGAAGAGGGTGGCTGCTAAGTTCTCGTTTGCTCTGTGCTCTAAGACTGCCCCAAATCATCAAGTACACGGGATACAGGGATGCTGCTGGTCTCCTGCCTGCCAGGGCCTCATAGCAGAACACCGACCTGAGGGCCTGTACTGGGAAAACGGACCCAGATGAGTACAAGGAAGCCAAGGCCATCATAAACCAAGTGACTAGGAGGGTGGAGGAAAAGCCACCCAACTCCAACCACAGATGAGCAGAAGGAGAATGAGGCCATGAAGCTGGTGAACATGTTTGACAAGCTCTGCAGGCAGAAAGTCATCCAGCCCAAGGGAATAAGTCCCCAGGGTCGCCTCACATTCCCTGCAGGAGACCATATATGAGACCTTGGCTGGGAAGCTCTCCTCCCATCTCAACTCGGACCCTGACTGAGGATGGCAGCTCCTCTGCCCCCTTCAGACCTGGTGCTGCTTCTGGAGACATCCTGGGGGCCGCAGCCTGGGAAGCCTGGTCCCACCGACTCCTGAGCCCAGGGCCTCTCTCCAGTGTGGAGACCACCTCTCTTCTCTCCTAAGGTTCTGCTTGTGGTTTGCCACGGTCCAGTTTCCTGTCCCCAGGACCTGGTGGTCTTGTCCTGCTGTGACTCTGGACCCTTGATGTATGAATGAAGTTAATTCTCTCACATGTGCCAAGAGGGTGTATGCAGGGACCACCACTGGAGGGTAGGGCCTGCCTGGACAATGGACGTGCATGTGAAGGTAGGGCAGGGGCTGAATGTGGGTGGGTATCAAGGGCTGTCCAGAGTGCTGGGTGGGGCACATGCTGTACTTCCCCAGGGAAAGGAACCTGCTAGAATTTTATGCACAACTACGTCATGAATACATTCTTCTTCCAAGGCCCTCTGTTTCTATCCCCCGCTAAGCTCAGGGCTGGTGACCTTTTCTGCTCTCTTTGGCCCTTGTGACAGCTGAGTCCCAACCCTCCCCACCAGCTGAGACGGTAAAGATATGAAGGTTTGGGGCTGGCGTCATGCATAGCAGGGCGTTGTGCATAGCAGGTAAAGACATGGAGCAAAATGCCCCTTGTAAAGCCATAAATTGAGATCTCAAGGTTTCTGAAAATCACAGAAACATCCTACAAAAAAGGCAGTTTGGGGCAAGAAAATAAAAAGGAATTAAGAGTGACAAGGTAGAAAGTGACAAAGTCTTGGAACTGAATGGACACAGACACAGGGTCTAGACTGCACACAGAATCGTAAAGTGATTGTAAAGAGCCCCTGGGATCTTGAGGCTGCTACTTTAGCACAGTTGTCAAGCAATGAAGCCAATCCCTGGTACCTAGCCAGAAACTAGAGTTTTTTTCGCCTTCGCGTTACTCACAAAGATAACATTTCCATACAGTGCCTGAGAAGGTTTCTAGTTTGACCTCCTCGTGCTTGTATCTGTTTCCAATACTGAAAAATATAAGGCTTGTTATCAAGTTAATTCTACCGCTCTTTCATCCATTTGCACTGTGCTTAATTTGGGATCAAGAAATAATATTCTGCTTGTTTTACATAAGGTAAAAGAGAAAGTCCGGAAAGCCTAAGTGTTTTCCCATAGATCACCAAACTAGTTAGTGGGCAATTCACTTCTTTTTATTAAAAAAAAATATTTATTTATTTGAAAGTCAGAGTTACACAGAGAGGGGAGAGGCAGAGAGAGAGGGGGTGAGAGAGAGGTCTTCCATCAGATGGTTCACTCCCTGATTGACCGCAATGGCCGGGGCTGCACTGATCCGAAGCCAGGAGCTTCTTCCAGGTCTCCCACGTGGGTGCAGGGGCCCAAGGACTTGGGCCATCTTCTACTGCTCTCCCAGGCCATAGCAGAGAGCTGGATCGGAAGTGGAACAACCAGGTCTCGAATTGGAACCCATATGGGATGCTGGCACTGCAGGCCAGGGCGTTAACCTGCTGCACCATAGCGCCAGCCCTGCCAATCCACTTCTAATCCCAATCCTGTGTTCTCTTCTAAGTGACATCTTCTGTGTGTCACTGTAAGTCCTAATAGAAAAGAAATTGTATTTATTAAATAGAAGTTTAAAAAGTGAATTTAATTCCCTAATTAAAAGATACAAACTGGCTGAATGAATGATTTTTTAAAAAGACCCAGTGATACCCAGTGATATGACATTCAACTTACAAGAAAGCCACACAGAGCTGAAAGTGAACAGGTTGAAAAGGATATTCCATGCAAATAGAAAGCAAATGTAGGCAGGAATAACTACAAAAATAGACCTTAAGACAAAAGCTATAAAGAAAGTCATTATACAATGATCAAAAGATCAATTCAAAAAAGTGATTGTAAATGACTGTACTCAATGTTATTGCACCCAATTTTATAAAGCCAACATTAGTAGGAATTAAGGGAGTGATAATCTCCAATGCAATAATACTGGGGGATCTCTAATCTCTAGACCTCACTTTCATCATTGGACAGATCATCTAGACAAAAAAAATCAAGAAACATAAATCTCAGAAAATACTAAACAGTCATTTACAGAATATTCCATTCAGCAGCTGCAGAATACACATTCTTTTCATTAGCACATGGAACATTCTTTATGATGAATCATAAAATAACTCTGAGCAAATTTTTAAAACTCAAAGTCATCATGTATCTTTTCTGACCACAATGAAATAAAGCTAGAAGACAATAACAAAAGAAAATCTAGACATTATACAAATTCATGAAGACCGAATAACATTCTCCTGAACAAAAAAAATGGATCGTTGAAGAAATCAAAAGGGAAATTTTAAGATTCTTTGAAACTAATGAACAGAGAAACACACCATACTAAAACTAGACACAGAAAAAACAGTTCTAAGAGGAAAATTTATAGCAATAAGTACCTACTATATGTATAGTACATATACTATACATATACATATATATGTAAGTACCTACATATATATATGTATAGTACATACAGTAGGTACTTATATATATATATGTAGGTACTTACATATGTATATGTAAGTATATATATGTAAGTATATGTATACTTATATATATGTAAGTACCTACTTATATATATATACCTACTGTTATATATATATACACATATATATATATGTATATAAGATGCCTGTGTTTAGACAGCCAGTTAAAACATCAGTTAGGAAGCTCACATCCCACATCTGAGTATCTCACTTTAATTCCCTGCTCTAGCTCCTGACTCTAGCTTACTAGTGTTGCAGACCCTGGGAAACAGCCATGATGGCTCAAGTAATTGGGTTCCTGCTGCTGACATGAATACCTGCATTGTGTTTCTGTCTCCTGGCTCTGATTGCTGCCAACCCTAGCTATTGCTGGTATTTATAGAGTGAACCAGCATATCAGGAAGGTAATTCATCATGAATAGGTAAAATTTATCCCAAGCATGCCAGGATGGTTCAACATATGCAAATCAATAAATATGGTACATCACATTCTCAGAAATAAGAATAAAAATCATACAAAAATTCCAAAAGATGGAGAAAATTCATTCAATAAAATTCAGTATTCATTTATGATTAAAAAAAAACCTTGAACAAATTATGTATAAAGGGAACATACTTCAAAATAATAGAAGTTACATATGGCAAACACACAGCCATATATTGAATAGTGAAAGACTGAAAGCATTTTTCTAAGATGGAGAATCCAACAAGAATGTTCACTCCCACTGCTCATACTCAATATGGTACTGGAACCTTTAGAGCCATTAGGCAAAAGAAAAAAATAAAAGGCATACAAATAGGAAAAAAGGGCATCAAATAATCCTTGTTTGAAGTTAACATGATTCTAAATAGATAGAAATCAAAAGCACCAAGAGACTATTAAAATGGATAAAAGTTGTAAAATACTGAATTGACACACAGAAATTGGTAGCATTTTTATATACCAATAATGGATTCACTAATAAACTGATCTTCTGTAAAAAAAAAAAAGAAGAAGAAATTATCAATTCCCAACTTGACTCTCACTGGGATTAAACATGACAATAGGTCTGATCTGATTTCATCATCATTTAAAAAATCATCTATTATTTTTCACTTTATGTTTCTGTGTGGGAGCAAACTGTTGAAATCTTTACTTGATGTATGCTAAACTTATCTTCTGTATATAAAGAGAATCGAAAAATGAATCCTCATGTGAATGGAAGGGGAGAGGGAGTGGGAAAGGGGAGGGATGCGGGTGGGAGAGACGATATTGGGGGGAAGCCATTGTAATCCATAAGCTGTACTTTGGAAATTTATATTCATTAAATAAAAGTTAAAAAAATGTAAAAAAAATCTGCAGGTGATTCTAATGTGCAACAAACTTTGAGAACTAATGAAGTAGGTTTTTTTTTAATTAATGTCAAAAACACATTCAAGGGGCCAGCACTGTGGTTCAGCAGGTTAAAGCTCCAGCCTGCAGCACTGGCATCTCATATGGGGGCTGGTTCCAGTCCCAGTTGCTCCAATTCCGATCCAGCTCTCTGCTATGGCCTGGGAAAGCAGTAGAAGATGGCTTACGTGCTTGGGCCCCTGTACCCATGTGGGAGACCCAGAAGAAGTTCCTGGTTCCTGGTTTTGTATTGACCCAACTCCAGCCATTCAGCCATTGCAGCCAATTGGGGCATGAACGAGTGGTTAGAAGATTCTCTCTCCTTAACTCTACCTCTCTGTAACTCTGCCTTTCAAATAAATGCCATTCCAAAAAGCTACTAAAAATTAAATACCTTGGAATAAATTTAAGCAAGTATTTAAAAGACTTCTACAATAAAAATTACAAAACACTAATTAAGTAAGTTGTGGAAAACACATACACACAAAAGGAAAGATACCGCATGCTCATGGATTGGAAGAAATAATATTATTAAAACGAACATATTATCCAAAGTGATTTACAGATTTCAGGGAAATTCCCTCAAGTTATCAATGTCACTGCACTGGACAAAACAATCTTCAAATTTACATGGAGGCACAAACTCTCCCAAATAGAGAAGGAAATCTTGAACAAAAAGAATAAAGCTGGAGGCATCATGATATCTGATTTTATGAGATGATACAGAGCTATTGTAACCAAAGGGTATGATCAACAGAGTTAAGAGATAAACAGCAGAATGGAAGAAAATATTTGCAAATTATTCATTTGACAAAGGATTATTAAACAGAAAATATAAGGAACTCAAAATAATAACAAAAAAGCAAACGATCCAGTTAAAAAATAGGTGAAGTATCTGAAAAGATATTTCTCAAAAAAAGAAACGTAAATGATTAAGAAATACATGATGGTGCCAGCATTGTGATACAGTGCATTAAGCCACCACCTGTGATATCTGCATCCCATATGAGCAGTGATTCAAGTCCCAACCGCTCCACTTCCAATCCAGCTCCCTGCTAGTGACCCTGTGAAAGTAGCAGAAAAGGCCCAAGTATTTAAACCCCTCCCACCCATGTAAGGGACCCAGATTGAATTCCAAGCTTCTGGCTTTGACGTGGCCCAGGCTTGGTCTTGCAACCATTTAGGAAGTAAACCAGCATATGGTATGGGAGACTCTGTGTGTGTGTGTGTCTGTGTGTATCTGTGTGTGTATGTGTGTGTGTGTGTAACTCTGCCTTTCAAATAAATAAATCTTTAAAAAAGAAACAAACAGAAATTTCCCAATATCACTAGCCATCAAGGAAATGTACATCCAAACCACAATGATCACAATAATACATCATCTCACTTAAGTCAAAGCAGCTCTTATGGGGCCAAACTTATGGCAAAATAGTTAAAATCCTAAGTTGAGATGCCTACATTCCCTGTTTGAGTGCCTGCTTGAGTCCTGATTTCTCTACTACCAATCTGGCTACCTGGTTATGTGTACCCTGGGTGATGACTCAAGTAGTTTGGTCCTTGCTACCCATGTGGGAGGCAAGTGGCGTTTCTGGGCTCCTCGCTTCAGCCTAGTCCAGCCCTGGCTGCTGTGGATTTTTGTCTAATGAACCTGCAGATAGAGGATCTATTTCAATATCTTTCTGTATGTCTCTTTGTCTCTCTTCTCCTTTCAAATAAAATAAAAGTAAATTTTACTTGACTATTATGATAATTAAAAGAATAACAAATATTAACAAGAATATGGAAAAAAGGAAACTGTCGCTCCCCCTCTTCGTGGAGGAACGACACAGGACCCTTGCGTTGTTCTTTTGTCTGTCTGCCCTCCCCGGGTTTGCGGCTGGTTCTTCCTGGGTTGGCTACCGACCCTTCCACCTCTGTGGAAGGGCGGTTCCCCCTGCCACTTTCCCCACTTCCGCGGGGGAGCGGCACACCGCCTGCCGGCTCTCTCGGGGGCTGCACAGGTGTTCCTTCAGATAGATGTTCCTCGTGCATGTTGTCTCTCTCCTCCTTTATAGTCCTCTTCCACCAATCCCAACTCTGCTACCCACACGCCGAGTACGCTGCTCTCCTCCAATCAGGAGCAAGATCAGCTCCTGCAGGTCATCACTCAAGTTGGCGAGAGGCAGCTGCATAGAAGTTGTTACTCCCTTCTCAGCGCCATATTGTGGGAGAGCAGATGCATAGAATAAGTCTTAATTCCAGTAACAGTCTGGTCCGAGTTGCTCCCCACAATTCCCCCTTTCTTTTTATTTTTTGGCGTTGATACGCGCCTGTCTTCGGTGCCCCGCGGCACACACTCTGCTCTGCTTGCTGGAGTTGCCCACAGGTGCTTACAAGCCCTACCAATCAGGCAAACCAAATCCAGGTCCTCTCTTCGCCATGTTGTGAGGAGGTTTTTAGGCGCTGATGCGTGCCTGTGTTCGGTGCCCTGCAGCACATGCTCTGCTCTGCTAGAACTGCCTGCAGGTGCTTACAAGCCCTATCAGGCAAACCGAATCCAAGCCCTCTCATTGCCGTATTGTGGGGAGACTTATTGGTGTTGATAACGTGCCTGTCTTCGGTGACCTGCAGCCGCCCACAGGTGCTTATCGTCTTACTAATCAGGCAGACCGAATCCAAGCCCTCTCATTGCCATGTTGTGGGGAGGCCTTATTTTTCTCTATTTCTCTACCTCCGGGCATTCCTATCTCTCCCATTTTACTTCTATCTGCCAGCATTCCTATTTCTCTCATTTTACTTCTAAACTTCTGTTTCTCTTATCCCCGTGGCTTCCCGGCGCCCGCCCCGAGGCTGCTTCTCAGCGCCTCGCCCCGCGGCGGCTTCCCGGCTTCGCGCGCTCCGCAGTCTCCGCGCCCTTCGAGCCCGCACCACAGCCTTCGCGCTAGCCCCGCGTTTCCTACTCGTGCCCTCCATGCGCTCTCCCCGTTTGTGCCCCGCACGCTCTCTCTGCACGTGGCGGCTTCCGCGAATCACACAGCCTAGCTTAGGTTTCCGCTTCTCGGTTTTCAGTCTAAGTTCCCCGGGCTAACCTGAGGAAATGCAACCTATAGCTTACGTCTCCGCTCCCGGTTTGGCTTCCCGTCTTTTGCTCCCCGGGCTAATCTGACGGATTCCAACCTGGCTTACATTTCCGCCTCTGGTTTTAGCTTTTCGCCTTTTGCTCCCCGGGCTGACTTGACGAATCCCAACATAGCTTACGTCTCCACCTCAGCCTGCCCCCGCGGCTTCATCCTCCCTAACATATTTTTCTCTACCCGGTATGTTTCCTAACTTTTCTTCCAACAATATTCCCCTCTCATTTCTCCTGGCTTCTCCCCACAGTCCGTATCCGAGTCTAAGTTTCTTCTAGGTTTCACTTTTGCTTTCAATCTCCTAGCTTCCCCGCCATAGTCCGCATCTGAGTCTAAGTTTCTTCTTACTTTCACTTTCGCTTTCAATCCTAACGTCCAATCCTAACTTCTTTCCCACAGTCCGTATCCGAGTCTATGCCTAGGCTTTCGATAGCTTCTTCCGGCACCTTTTCCGTCCGGCTTTTCCCTAGGCTCTTTGCTAGTCTCTCTCTCCAGTATTTTCCCACTTCTTCCCGCTTCTTCCCTCCTAAGTTTCCTATCTGAGTCACGGCACCATTATGTCGCTCCCCCTCTTCACGGAGGAACGACACAGGACCCTGCGTTGTTCTTTTGTCTGTCTGCCCTCCCCGGGTTTGCGGCTGGTTCTTCCTGGGTTGGCTACCGACCCTTCCACCTCCGTGGAAGGGCGGTTCCCCCTAGCCACTTTCCCCACTTCCACGGGGGAGCGGCACACCGCCGGCTGGCTCTCTCGGGGGCTGCACAGGTGTTCCTTCAGACAGATGTTCCTGGTGCATGTTGTCTCTCTCCTCCTTTATAGTCCTCTTCCACCAATCCCAACTCTGCTACCCACACGCCGAGTACGCTGCTCTCCTCCAATCAGGAGCAAGATCAGCTCCTGCAGGTCATCACTCAAGTTGGCGAGAGGCAGCTGCATAGAAGTTGTTACTCCCTTTTCAGCGCCATATTGTGGGAGAGCAGATGCATAGAATAAGTCTTAATTCCAGTAACAGTCTAGTCCGAGTTGCTCCCCACAGGAAACCTTTATACATGGTTGATGGGAATGTACCTTACTACTATTACTACTACTATTATTACTGCTATTATAAAAAACAGCATCAAGATTCTTCAAAAACTGAAAATAAATATATCATATGATCCAACTATTTTACTTCTTGAAATCAGTATATGAAAGAGATATCTGCACTCCTATGTTTATTGCAGTGTTATTTGCAATACCTAAAATGTTGAAATAACTTATGTCCACTGTTGGATGAATGGACAAAAAAATGTGTGGAATACATACATGATAGTATATTACTCAACCATAAAATGGAATGAAATGGGGCAGGCATTGCAGCGTAGCGGGTGGAGCCACTGCCTACAGCGCCCACATCCCATATGAGCGCCGGTTGAAATCTCGGCAGCTCCACTTCTGATCTAGTTCTCTGCTATGGCCTGCGAAAGCAGTGGAAGATGGCCCAAGTCCTTGGGCCCCTGCACCCACGTGGGGGACCTGGAAGAAACTCCTGGCTCCTGGATTCATATTGGTGCAGCTCCGGCCATTGCAACCATCTGGGGAGTGAACCAGCAGACTGAGGACCTCTCTCTCTCTCTCTGCCTCTGCCTCTCTGTAGCTCTGCCTTTCAAATAATAAACCTTTAAAAAATAATAATCATATCAAAAGAGAATGAAATCATATTTGCAGCAAACTGGGTAGAATTTGAGGTCATTATGTTTTTTTTTTTGTTTTTGTTTTTGTTTTTGTTTTTTTGTTTTTGTTTTTGTTTTTGTTTTTGACAGGCAGAGTGGACAGTGAGAGAGAGAGAGACAGAAAGGTCTTCCTTTGCCGTTGGTTCACCCTCCAATGGCCGCCGTGGCTGGCATGCTGCGGCCAGCGCACCGCGCTGATCCGATGGCAGGAGCCAGGAGCCAGGTGCTTTTCCTGGTCTCCCATGGGGTGCAGGGCCCAAGCACCTGGGCCATCCTCCACTGCACTCCCTGGCCACAGCAGAGAGCTGGACTGGAAGAGGGGCAACTGGGACAGAATCCGGTGCCCCGACTGGGACTAGAACCTGGTGTGCCGGCGCCGCTAGGCGGAGGATTAGCCTAGTGAGCCGTGGCGCCGGCCCATTATGTTTTCTAAAGATTGATTTGAAAAGCAGAGTGACAGAGATGGGGAGTGAGAAAGACAGAGAGAAAGAGAGAATCTTCCATCTGCTGGTTTACTCCACAAATGACCACAACCACCAAAGCTACACCAGGCTGAAGCCAGGAGACAGAAATCCTATCCCGGTCTCCCATGAGGGTCGCAGGGGCCCATGCACTTGGGCCATCATTCACTGCCTGCCCAGGAATATCAACAGGAAGCTTGATCAGACGCAGCACACAGATATGGGTCACTGGCATTTCAAGCAGTAGCTTGAACCACTGCACTACATTGCTGGCCCCTGAAGGTCATTATGTCAAATGAAATAAATCAGCAAAAGACGACAAATATTGCATGTTCTGGCATATGTAGAAGTTAAAAAGCATAGTAGAGCTTAACTTAGAATAGTGATTACTAAAGGTAGGGAAGAGTTGAGGAAGAATAGTGGGAGATTGGATAATGGGAACCAAAACACAATCAGATAGAAGTAAAAGGTTCTATAGTACAGCAGTGACTGTAGTTCACAGTAAATTTTTTATTTTTTTAAAGATCTTATTTATTTATTTGAAAGGTAGAGTTAGAGACAGTGAGAGAGACAGACAAAGAGAAAGGTCTTCCTTCTGTTGGATCACTCCCCAGATGGCCCTAATGGTCAGAGCTGCGCTGATCTGAAGCCAGGAACCAGTGCTTCTTCCAGGTCTCCCATGCAGGTGCAGCGGTCCACACACTTGGACCATCTTTTAACGCTTTCCTAGGCAATAGCAGAGAGCTGGACTGGAAGAGGGGCAGCCGGGACTAGAACTGGTGCCCATATGGGATGCCGCACCACAGGTGTAGGATTAACCTGCTGCTCCACGGCGCTGGCCCCAGTTCACAGTAATTTTTACAAGCTGTATAAAGAACTGGAAGGGAGAAGTTATTGGGCTCCAATCACAAAGTAAGAAAAATGAAAGGCTAGTTGCCTGGCTTTATTACTTTATTCTGTGTAAGTGTATTGAGATATTGTGCTATAACCCATTAAGATGTATAAGTATTACATATTAAAACTTTAAGGGTTGGGTATTTGGCACAGTGGTTAGGATGCCACTTGAAACACTTGCATCCCATATCTGAATGTCTGGGTTTTAGTCCTAGCTCCACTTTAAATTCCAGCTTAGTGCTACCGTGCACACTGGGGAGGCAGCAGTTGATGGCTCAAGTACTTTGGCGCTGTGACTCACATGGGAAACTTGGATTGAAGTCTGGGCTCCTGGCTTCAGTCTTGCCCAACTCCAGTTGTGGGCATTTGATGAGTGAATCAGCGGGTGAAAGATCTCTCCTCTCTCTCTCTCTCTCTCTCTTTCAAATGATGTCTTTAAATTTTAAATTTTTAACTAATAAAATTACAAAAAGAAACAGGAGAATGATTATAAATTTACAGTTATATTAATGCTATTTATCATTTTTCATTCTGTTTTATCAATTCACTTCCTTACTCTAATAAGCTTTATTTCTACTTACCTCCTTTGTGTTATTGTTATCTATTGCATTTGTATATGTTATATGCACTATATAATTATATATATACACTAACATGTAATTGCCTTTGAAGTGCTTTCAATTGAAAGAAAGAACAATATGCATCTATATGAACTTTAATAATTATATACTTAAATTTACCAGAATTTTTGCTTTTTTCTGGATGAATTGAATAGCTTGCTTTAATGAATTAAATGTTATTATAGCTTGCTTTCAGCCTGAAGAACATCTTGCAAAGTGAGTCTGCTAGACAGAGCTTCTGTTTTCATTTGTCTTGAAATGTTTTTACTTCACTTTTATATTTGAAAAATACTTTGCACATAAGATGCTTAGTTGACAGTATTTTTCTTTCTTTCAGTACTTTTGAATATGTTATCTACTTCTGCCTCACCTCTGTTGTTTCTGATGAAAAATTGGCTGCTTATCTTATTGAGGTTCCTTTTTATATGATGAATCATATTTCACTTGCTGCTTTCAAAACATTATTTTTGTCTTTATTTCAACATTATGACTACAATATATTTTGGTGTGTATCTCTTTGAATTTGTACTACTTGGGTGTTTCTTTGGTTTCTTGGCTGTGTATATAAGTTATTAATGATTTTCATCAAATTCGGAAAGTTTCTGACATTATTATTTTGAATATTTATTCTGATTCTGTTTTTATCTCCTCTCCTGGTACTCTCATCATGCATATATGTTGGCATACTAAACTCACATTCCTCTGAACTGTTCATTTTTATTAATTGCTTTTTCTGTTTTTCTAATAGCATAATCTTTACTGATCTATCTTCATTCATTCATCTGAGTTCATTCATTCTTTCCTCTAATAGCTTAAATCTACTATTTGGCCTACGGAATTTTTTTATTTTAGTTACTATATTTTTCAACTCCAAAATTTCTATCTGATTTCCTTTATGGTTGTTAGTTCATTATTATATTCTCCACTTAACAGCAGTGTCATCTCATCTCCCTTTACAGCGTTATATGTGGTTTCCTTTATTTTTTCAATATATCTATAATGGCTACTTTGAGTTTTGTTATATCTGACCCTAACGTGCATCTGCACTTTCCCACGGGTAATGTCTCCTGCGTTTAGTCTCCTGCGTTTTCCTGTATATTAGTTACACTTTCCCCTTTCTTTGCATGTCTTGTAATTTTTGTTTGAAAGCTGCATACTTTAGGTAATAAATTATAGTAACTCTGAATACTGATTTCCTCTTCTTGATACTATGTATTTAGTTATTTAGCCAGATTATTTTACTGAAATCCACTTTACCTGAGCAGTGAAGCTTCTGTATTGTTCCCCAAGGATATACAAAGTTACCCTAAAATGACAGTTGTTTTAACAGAGATCTGTTTTCTCTCTGTAGTTTCTCAGTTAACCTATCTGTCTCTATCTATATCTGATCCAGATGTTATGTTCCACTAATTGCTCTATTGTTTTCCATAACATCCTGGAGCATAAATTCCTTCACAGTCTAATCCAGTTAAATTTCAGAGGCAGTTTTTGGTATACTCCTCAATTGCATATCATGAAAATCTGCTTTGTTTTCATGTGTCTCTTTGAATTGAATATCCAAACACTTGGTTCTAAATAAAGTAAATTACTTTAGGGAGAACTTGGGAGCCCTGGTGCTGTGAACTGTCTCTATCTCCCAGCTCTCCACCCCAGGCCCCAGGCAAAACCTCTGAGACACTGCTCCGGAGCTGGTATAGATCCAGCCTATTGCTCTAAGAATAAAAGTTCTGCATTAGGTCCTAAGTGGGGTGATAGCTTCTCATCTTCTCAGCTTACATGCCCTAGAGTGCAACCTCTACCCTGGAAGAAAGCAAAGGTAAGAGCAAACTGGGACCCATTTTTCTAAGTTTATTTAGGTAGAGGAAGAAACGCTTTATCTCTGAGCCTCATTTACTTAGAATTTACCCTCTGAATCTGGAGAAGGGCTGGAAGGGATGAGAAATTTTAGCTGCCTCATTATCCCCAGGAGATAAATTAGTCTTTGATTAACATCTGGGGGAATAAAACACCCTTTTAGTCACTCCCACCTGAAATGCTATCCATCTGAACTGAGCCCAGGGGATGGGGGTGGTGTCAAGGAGCAACTCATGGCTCAATGTCACAATATTGCAATCTTACCACAATATATTGAGTTTCCTAAAATAAATGCTGCTTCTTTGATGTACGCACTTAGAACAATTTCCAAAGACAAAATGGTTGGATTTTAAAATGATTTTCACTATTGTGGTTATTATTCTGGAGAGCAGATCTCAGGCAATTCTATACAACTCCATTCAATAAGACGATGAGGGATCAGTGTTTAGTCTAGTAGGTAAGATGTCTGCACTTCACATGAAAGAACCTAGGTTCAATTCCCAGCTCTAACTCTTTTTTTTTTGGGGGGGGGGGGGAGTTGATAATTTCTTTTATTTTTTTAAAGAGGATCAGTTTAGTATACATTAAGTAAAGATTTCAACAGTTTGCACCCCCATAGAAACACAAAGTGAAATATACTGTTTGAGTACTCGTTATAACATTAAATCTCAATGTACAGCACATTAAGGACAGAGATCCTACATGAGGAGTAAGTGCACAGTGACTCCTCTTGTTGACTTTACAAATTGACACTCCTGTTTATGGCATCAGTAATCTCCCTATGCTCCAGTCATGAGTTTCCAAGGCTATGGAAGCCTTTTGAGTTCTCCGACTCTTATGTTATTTAGACAAGGTCATAGTCAAAGTGGAAGTTCTCTCCTCCCTTCAGAGAAAGGTACCTCCATCTTTGAAGACCAGTTCTTTCCACTGGGATCTCACTCACAGAGATCTTTCATTTAGGTTTTGGTTTTTCTTGTTTTTGTTTTTTTTTTTTTTGTTTTTTTTTTGTTTTTTTTTTTTTTTTTGCCAGAGTGTCTTGGCTTTCCATGCCTGAAATACTCTCATGGGCTTTTCAGCCAGATCCGAATGCCTTTAGGGCTGATTCTGAGGCCAGAGTGCTGTTTAGGACATCCACCATTCTATGAGTCTGCTGAGTATCTCGCTTCCCATGTTGGATCACTCTCCCCTTTGTTTATTCTATCGGTTAGTATTAGCAGGTAATAGACTTGTTTATGTGCTCCCTTTGACTCTTAGTCCTTTCATTATGATCAATTGTGCACTGAAATTGATCACTTGGACTGGTGAGATGGCATTGGTACATGCCACCTTGATGGGATTAAATTCGAGTCCCATGGTATGTTTCTAACTCTACCATTTGGGGCAAGTCAGCTTGAGCATGTCCCAAATTGTACATCCCTTCCCTCTCTTATTCCCACTCTTATGTTTAACAGGGATCACACTTCAGTTAATTTTCAACACTTAAGAATAACTGTGTATTAATTACAGAATTAAACCAGTCATATTAAGTAGAACAGACAAAAAAAAAATACTAAGAGGGATAATGTATTAAGTTGTTCATTAACAGTCAGGGCTATGCTGATCAAGTCACCGTTTCCCATAGTGTCCATTTCACTTCAACAGGTTTCCTTTTTGGTGTTCAGTCAGTTGTCACCGATCAGGGAGAACATATGGTATTTGTCCCTTTGGGATTGGCTTATTTCACTCAGCATGATGTGCTCCAGATTCCTCCATTTTGTTGCACATGACTGGATTTCATTGTTTCTTACTGCGGTATAGTATTCTAAAGAGTACATATCCCATAATTTCTTTATCCAGTCTACCATTGATGGGCATTTAGGTTGGTTCCAGGTCTTGGCTATTGTAAATTGTGCTGCAATAAACATTAGGGTGCAGACCGCTTTTTTGTTTGACAATTTAAATTCCTTTGGGTAAATTCCAAGGAGTGGGATGGCTGGGTCGAACGGTAGGATTATCTTCAGGTTTCTGAGGAATCTCCAGACTGACTTCCATAGTGGCTTCACCAGTTTGCATTCCTACCAACAGTGGGTTAGTGTCCCTTTTTCCCCACATCCTCGCCAGCATCTGTTGTTGGTAGATTTCTGAATGTGAGCCATTCTGACTGGGGTGAGGTGAAACCTCATTGTGGTTTTGATTTGCATTTCCCTGATTGCTAGTGACCTTGAACATTTTTTCATGTGCCTGTTGGCCATTTGGATTTCCTCTTTTGAAAAATGTCTATTGAGGTCCTTGGCCCGTCTCTTAAGTGGGTTGTTTGTTTTGTTGTTGTGGAGTTTCTTGATCTCTTTGTAGATTCTAGTTATTAACCCTTTATCTGTTGCATAGTTTGCAAATATTTTTCCCATTCTGTCAGTTGTCTCTTCACTCTCCTGTTTCTTTTGCAGTACAGAAACTTCTCAATTTGATGCAATCCCAATAGTTGATTTTGGCTTTGACTGCCTGTGCCTCCCGGGTCTTTTCCAGAAACTCTTTGCTGTGCCAATATCTTGAAGGGTTTCTCCAATGTTCTCTAGTAACTTGATGGTGTCAGGTCGTAGATTTAGGTCTTTAATCCATGTTGAGTGAATTTTTGTGTAAGGTGTAAGGTAGGGGTCTTGCTTCATGCTTCTGCACATGGAAATCCAGTTTTTCCAGCACCATTTATTGAATAGACTGTCCTTGCTCCAGGAATTGGTTTTAGATCCTTGATCAAATATAAGTTGGCTGTAGATGTTTGGGTTGATTTCTGGTGTTTCAATTCTGTTCCATTGGTCTATCCATCTGTTTCTGTACCAGTACCATGCTTTTTTGATTACAACTGCCCTGTAGTATGTCCTGAAATCTGGTATTATGATGACTCCGGCTTTGTTTTTGTTGTACAAGATTGCTTTAGCCATTCGAGGTCACTTGTGCCTCCATATGAATTTCAGCATCATTTTTTCTAGATCTGAGAAGAATATCTTTGGTATCTTGATTGGGATTGCATTGAATCTATAAATTGCTTTTGGGAGAATGGACATTTTGATGATGTTGATTCTTCCAATCCATGAGCATGGAAGATTTTTCATTTTTTGGTATCCTCTTCTATTTCTTTCTTTAAGATTTTGTGATTCTCATCATAGAGATCTTTAACATCCTTGGTTAAGTTTATTCCAAGGTATTTGATTTTTTTTTAGCTATTGTGAATGGGATTAATCTTAGCAGTTCTTTCTCAGCCATGGCATTGATTGTGTATACAAAGGCTGTTGATTTTTGTGCATTTGCCAAACTCCTCTATGAGTTCCAATAGTCTCTTAGTAGAGTTCTTTGGATCCTCTAAGTAAAGAATCATATCGTCTGCAAAGAGGGATAGTTTGAGTTCTTCCTTCTCAATGTGTATTCCTTTAATTTATTTTTCTTGTCTGATGGCTCTGGCTAAAACTTCCAGAACTATGTTAAATAGCAGTGGTGAGAGCGGGCATCCCTGTCTGGTGCCAGATCTCAGTGGAAATGCTTCCAACTTTTCCCCATTCAATAGGATGCTGGCCATGGGTTTTTCATAAATTGCTTTGATTATATTGAGGAATGTTCTTTCTATACCCAATTTGCTTAGAGTTTTCATCATGAAAGGGTGTTGTATTTTATCAAATGCTTTCTCTGCATCTATTGAGATAATCATATGGTTTTTCTTCTGCAGTCTGTTAATGTGGTGAATCACATTGATTGATTTGCGAATGTTGAACCATCCCTGCATACCAGAGATAAATCCCACTTGTCTGGGTGGATAATTTTCCTGATGTGTTGTTGTATTCTATTGGCGAGAATTTTATTGAGGATTTTTGTGTCTATGTTCATCAGGGATATTGGTCTGTAATTTTCTTTCAATGCTGCATCTTTCTCTATCTTAGCAATTAAGGTGATGCTGGCTTCATAGAAAGAATTTGGGAGGATTCCATCTTTTTCGATTGTTCTGGATAGTTTGAGAAGAAATGGAATTAGTTCTTCTTTAAATGTCTGGTAGAATTCAGCAGTGAATCCATCTGGTCCTGGGCTTTTCTTTGTTGGGAGAGCCTTTATTACTGTTTCAATTTCTGTTTCAGTTATGGGTCTATTTAGGTTTTCTATGTCTTCATGGTTCAATTTAGGTAGATTGCACATGTCCAGGAATCTATCCATTTCTGATAGATTTTCCTATTTGCTGGCATACAAGTCCTTGTAGTAATTTCTGATGATTCTTTTTATTTCTGTGGTGTCTGTTGTTATGTTTCCTTTTTCATCTCTGATTTTATTGATTTGGGTTTTTTCTCTTCTTTTTTCAGTTAGTTGGGTCAATGGGGTGTCAATTTTGTTTATTTTTTCAAAAAACCAGCTCTTCGCTTGGCTTATTTTTTGTAATTTTTTTTATTCAATCCTGTTGATTTCTTCTCTGATTTTAATTATTTCTCTTCTCCTACTAGATTTGGGTTGTTTGCTGCAGTTTTTCTAGGTCCTTGAGATGCACTGAAAGCTCATTTATTTGGTGCCTTTCCAATTTCTTGATATAGGCACCTATTGCTATAAACTTGCCTTTGAATACTGCTTTTGCCGTATCCCATAAGTTTTGATATGTTGTGTTGTTATCCTCATTTACTTCCAGAAAGTTTTTGATTTCTCTTTTGATTTCTTGAATGACCCAGTGCTCATTCAGGAGCACGTTGTTCAGTCTCCATGTGTTTGCATACTTTCTGGGGTTTCCTGAGTTGCTAATTTCCAGCTTCATTCCGCTGTGGTCTGAGAAGCTGCATGGTATGATTCTAATTCTTTTAAATTTGCTGAGACTTGCTTTATGACCTAGTATGTGATCAATCCTAGAGAAGGTTCCATGCACTGCAGAGAAGAATGTAAAGTCTTTACATGTAGGATTGAAAGTTCTGTAGATATCTGTTAGATCCATTTGGGCAATAGTGTCGATTAAATCTGCTGTTTCCTTGTTGATCTTCTGTCCGGATGATCTATCTATTTCTGAGAGTGGAGTATTTACGTCCCCCAGTACTATTGTATTGGAATCTAAATCTCCCTTTAAGCCCCTTAACATATCTTTTAAATAGACCGGTGCCCTGTAATTAGGTGCATATACATTTATAATAGTTACATCTTCCTGTTGAATTGAACCCTTAATCATTATATAGTGCCCCTCTTTGTCTCTCAACAGTTTTTGTATTAAAGTTTATTTTGTCTGATAGTAATATGGCTACACCTGCTTTTTTTGGTTTCTGTTGGCATGGAATATCTTTTTCCAACCTTTCACTTTCAGTCTGCATGCATCTTTGTTAGAGAGATGTGTTTCTTGTAGGCAACAAATAGTTGGGTGTTGTTCCTTAAGCCAGTCAGCCAAACGGTGTCTTTAACTGAAGAGTTAAGTCCATTAAAGTTTAATGTGATTATTGATACATAGTGACTTTGCCCTGCCATTTTCCCAGAAATATTTTCTAGTATATGCTTTGAGCTTCCCATGCTCTTTTACTGGTAAGTGTTCTTCCTTTCCCTTCTTTCATACTGATGGCCGTGTTTCTGTGTTTCTGAGTGTAGCACATCTTTAAATATCTTTTGCAGGGCCAGACGAGTGGCGGCAAAATCTTTCAATTTCTGTTTGCTATGAAAGGTCTTTATATCACCTTCATTCACAAATGAGAGCTTTGCAGGATATAATATTCTGGGCTGGCAATTTTTCTCTCTTAGCACCTGTGCTATGTCTCGCCATTCCCTCCTAGCCTGTAGTGTTTCTGATGAGAAGTCAGCTGTGAGTCTAATTGGAGATCCTCTGAGAGTAATCTGACATTTCTCTCTTGCACATTTTAGGATCTTTTCTTTATGTTTCACTGTGGTGAGTTTAATTACAACGTGTCGTGGTGAGGATCTCTTTTGGTCATGTTTACTGGGGGTTCTATGAGCTTCCTGTACTAGGATGTCTCTGTCCTTCTCCAGACCCAGAAAGTTCTCTGCTAGTATCTCACTAAAAAGGCCTTCTAAACCTTTCTCTCTCTCCATGCCTTCAGGAACTCCTAGAATCCGAATGTTGGTTTTTTTAATAGTATCCTGTAGATTCCCCACAATAGTTTTTAGATTTCTAATTTCCTCTTCTTTTCTTTATATCCTTTCCTGTTCTCTGTCTTCTAAGTCCAATATTCTCTCTTCTGCTTCACCCATTCTGTTTTTAAGGCTCTCTAATGTGTTTGTCATTTGATCTATTGAGCTCTTCATTTCATTTTGATTTCTCTTCACTATCACACTTTCCTGTTCTACTAGTTTCTGTGTTTCATTTTGGTTCTTCCTTAAAATTTCATTTTCACAAGAGAGATTTTCAATCCTGTCCAATAAGGATTTCTGTAGTTCAAGGATTTGCTTTTGAAAACTTCTAAATGTTCTTACCATAAATTTTTTGAAATCCCTATCTTGCATTTCTTCTATCTCATCATCTTCATCTTGGCTTGGGGTGTTTTGTTTATTTGGAGGCGTCATAGTGTCATCGTTGATCTTGTTACCTCGATTTCTGTGTTTATTGCTTGGCATGGTTAATTCTTTTTCCCTCACTGTGAGGTTTTTTTTTTTATACTATGTCTGTGTTAGTGGACTGCCTGCTGTTGGAGGAGCCTTGGAGGCTTGAGATGGGTGTGGCCTGAGAGCTCTGCTTGGTTCTTCTGGGTTACGGGTGTGCAAAGGTGACACCCTCAGGTTATGCATGGTAAATCTCTCTTTATTTATTTATTTATTCATTTATTTATTTTATTTTATTTTATTTTATTTTTTATTCAGGAGGTAAGTAATACTGCAAGGCTGAGCAGAATTGATGGTATTTAGCTTCCGATCTCTGGCTTCTACCCAAAGAGTCTGTGCAGGCTCGGTTTCTCCTGTGGACTCCCACTGGGTTGCCTAGGCTACTGAATTGTAGCCTTAACTCTCCCCTTTTATTATGTATATCCCAAGTGGGGCTTGCTCTTTGTCTCTTGCTTGCCTTTGCAAGGTTGGCGGAGAGAGAAACTTGTCTGTACCAGTACCCCTCCACCCTTTTTTTTCCTTCTCTCCTGTAGTCAGTCTGGTGAACTTTCCCGCTTCAAAGCCCACTTCCCTCTAAAATTCTGTCCGCCGTTTCCCCGCCAATGTCTCCGGTTACTGAGCTCACCTCGCCTTCCAGCGCCAATGTGTGGACTCGGAGCCCTGGGCGTCCCTCCTCTCCCTGCTGGTGTCTGTGTCACATCCACTCCCCTTCCCGCACTGGTGCGCAGACTCTGCGGCTCCCGCGGTTCAGCTTCCTCATGGTGGGCGACCCTGCTCTCCCAGTAGGTCCTCTGAGTCACAGCCACTAGATCCGGAAGAGTTTCCTCTGCAATTTTTTCCTGATCCTTTTTCTGAGGCTACCGTAACTCTGCTTTTATTAAACTAAATTTTCCTGGACTATCGGTGTGCACCCTCACTATTCCGCCATCTTGGCTCCGCGCCTGAGAGTTCTTTTTTCGCTCTAACTCTTGACTACAGCTTTCTGCTAATGCAGACCTTGGGAGGCAGTAATAATGGCTCAAGTAATTGTGTTCTTCCAACCTTTTTGGGAGACTTGGATTGAGTTATTGACTCCTGGCTTCAGCCCTAGCCCAGCCTCTGCCATTGCAGGCATTTGGAGTTAAACCAATAGGTGGGTGCCCGCTTCTCCTCCTCCACCTGCAGTACTTCTGTCCGCCTCTTAAGTTAACATTTCTAAGTGAATTAATTTAGCCTAGCAGTTAAGATGCCTGCCTCCCATATCTGAGCATCTGAATTGCATTCCTGGCTCAGGCTCCTGAGCCAATTTTCTGCTAGTACAGACCATGGGAGATTAGCAGTGAAGCCTCAGATCAGAGTTCCTGCAGTCCACCTAAGAGATCTGGATTGAGAATCCCATCTACCCTTTTTCTAATTAATTAGCTAATTAATTGATTTAAAAGAAATGGATCTTTCCTCTGTTCCAAACCTCTGCTGGCAGACCTATTCTTTGCAAAGAGAGGCTGTGAAAGAAGTTGCCATCTAAAGGGAGCAAGTTTAGAGGTGGATGTTGGAGGTGTTAGATCCTCGATATGAACTACCCCAGACTAGAAGAATATCTAAAGGGAAATCTTATCATGGTTGATTTGTACCCTTGGTTCCATCTGGGACCTGTGGTTACAAGGAGAGTAAGGACTTTGGTTTTCAAAAGTATTTTCAGACTACGTTTTTGTCTTCAGATTTAATTGCTTTCCTGAGATTTTATTAATGCATTACAGAAGTTGAAAGAGAAGTGAATGAAGGAAAACAAATGGAATTGTGAGGAAGAGGTCGGAGAGTAAATAAATAAAAAAATTTAGGATATTTGTTTTGCTGGACTTTGATAAATGTGACTAGTAAATTTCTTCAAGCTTCTTCAGACCTAATAGTAGAGGGTAAAATGTGTAAATATCCCCAATATAATCTGCTTGGCTCTTTCAGAAATGGTCACTTCCCTTACTGACTCCCACTTGTGATTCCTTACACCAATACAATTTCATTTCAAATGCCCAGTGAGACTTTTTACCAGTAATATCAGACTGCTGGTATACCTGATGCCTCTGAGTATCTTTCATCTCCTAGAGGTCTTATTTTTATGTTTTATTTATTGGGGAAAGAGAGAGAGAGAGAGAGAGAGAGGGAGGGAGGGAGAGAGAGAGAGATTGAGATCTTCCACTGCTGCTTCACTCCCTAAATGCTTGCAATAATAGCCAGAACTGGGCCAGGCTGAAGCCACAAACCAAAAACTCATTTCCCATCTACCACTTGGGTTGAAGGGATCCAAGCATTTGAACCGTCACCTGCTATCTCACAGGGTGTGCATTAGTAAGAAGCTAAAATTGGAATGGGAGGCAGGACTTGAACCCAGGCATTCCAATATTGTATGTGGGTATTTCAAGAGCAGTCTTACCTATTGTGCCAAATGGCTATCCCCTTAGAAGTTTTTAAGTTTCACTGGTGAACAATTTTTTTGTTCTTTACCATATACATGTTAAAAATAAACTGGCTGGCCGGCGCCATGGCTCACTTGGCTAATCCTCCGCCTGCGGCACCAGCACCCTGGGTTCTAGTCCTGGTTGGGGCGCTGGGTTCTGTCCCCAGTTGCTCCTCTTCCAGTCCAGCTCTCTGCTGTGGCCCGGGAAGGCAGTGGAGGATGGCCCAAGTGCTTGGGCCCTGCACCCGCATGGGAGACCAGGAGAAGCACCTGGCTCCTGGCTTCTGATAGGCAAAGCACCGGCTGTAACGGCCATTTGGGGAGTGAACCAACAGAAGGAAGACCTTTCTCTCTCTCTCTCTCTCTTTCTCTCTCACTGTCTTAACTCTGCCTGTCAAAAAAATTAATTAAAAAAGTAAACTGATTAAAAATAAACCAACAGTAATCTAGAGTGGAGTAATGTGCATAAACTCATGTTCTCCTTATTATTACTTAATGTGAACTTCATTTCTGGGTTGTTAGAGAATAATTTCAATAACCTGGAGTATATATCATAATGATTCAGGGTTCGGGTACTGAGTTAGAGATACCTGAATTCCAATCCAAAATTTGTAATTTACTAGCTCTGTGATCTTGAAAAAATTATTTAATCTTTCCTTTTCTATCCCTCATCCATTTCTTTCCATTCTATCCCTTCATCCCTTATATAATGAATTATATAAAATAGTCGATTATAATAATAACCACTAAAAAATTTTGGGCATTACTCAAAATATTCAAAATGATCTAACTACTTTTATGTATTGACTTTTTTTAAAGATTTATTTACTTATTTGCTTTTTATTTTAAGGACAGAGTTACAGAGAGAGAGGGAGATACAGAATGAGGGCGAGATTTTTTTCATCTGCTGATTCACTCTCCAAATGGTTGCAACAGCTAGGGCTGGACCAGGCCATAGCTAGGAGCCTGGAACTTCTTCCAGGGCTCCCACATGGTGCAGAAGCCCAAGAACTTAGGCCACCTTTCACTGCTTCTCCAGGTACATTAGGAGGTAGCTGAAGTTGGAAGTAGAGCAGCCAGGTCTCAAACCAGTGCCCATATGGAATGCCAGCATCCCAGATGGCAGCTTACTTCACTATGCCACAACACCAGACCCATGTATTGACTCATTTAACACACATCATATGTTTGGCATCATAGCAGCCATGGTAAAGCACTTGATAAATGTTTGCTATTATTAATAATGTTACTAATCAAGTTAAATATTGACTACTCTTTAAAAATCTGAAAGAACAGTCTATCACTTGCTACCACAACAAAGACTAGTTTGACCTTTATAGAATATAAATTTTCTGCATACTTTTCAAGTACACTTAAAGAATAATGACACCACATTTTTTTTTAAAACATTCAAATTAGCACCATCCGTGAGAGTGATAAAAGGTAATTCTTTTTTTTTTTCCTTTTGGTCTTAGCTCAGGCATAATCTTATCTAAAATGTTTCCTTTCTACCCTATCGATCACTCACTGCATGTCAATGCCAGCCTAGTTGAGTTACTCCCATATCATCTAAAACATGTCCTCACATTATCACACTCTATTTTAAAGATTTCCTTAAGAAATTTCACTGTAGAATTAATAAATGAATGGTCAGTCATTTTCCATGCACTGGTGAGAAAGATTTAATGACAAGACGGGCCACATGTTTTAAGAACTTCCTCCCTAGCCACAAGTTCCAGGAAGAAATTTTGGGTTTCACATGGAAAGTACTCAGTGGTGTAGTTGCCTGCCCACAGCAATCAAAACCCCTCAAAAGGTCCATTTGAAGTTCCTGTGTCCTGGGATGGCTAAATACCTCCCCTCACCCAGCCACATGCCACAGTGCATCAAAGAGGATTTTGGTTCCTGGTGGACATGTGTCGTTATTCATCTTCAGTTGTGAATGCATGGAATGTTTTCAGTGGTTGGGGAGATGGCCAAGAGGCACTCACTTTGTTCATACATCAGTTATTAAATTCTACATTTACTGAAGTGATTTTTATATACATAATTTGTTTATCTATACATTGTGGTATTTGCACATTTAATATGCCAGAAATTCTAGGAATAATATCAACAAACCACTTCGTAGTTCAATTTGAGAGAGCTCTCAAAAACATCCAAAATAATGCCATATTAAGTAACTGTGTTGCATCTAGTTCAGCAGTAAATGTAATTAATACCTTGGTGTCATTATCTGGATTGATGGGTTTTATCAGGTGTTTCCTCCAGTAACAATACCCACCATTTCTTCAACATATGCCTTTACCACTATGGCCTCTAATCCTTATGTCAGCTGTAGAGATTTGCTTCACTAAAAGTCTTCTAGACTTGAGATAGATCTCTGCTAAGTCATATGCATGACAAAAATAATTTCGCTGAATAACTGATTAACTTGAGGACTGAGAAGAATGTCCAATCAGGAATAATTTAGACATAGAATAAAAATGTTTTTTAGAAAAGCTACAATTTTTTCTGGTACACTCTCTCTCATAACAACTTGCTGATGCCCCACTCACTATAATCAACAACAGAGCATCCACATGGAAATAGTTCATGTGCCAAGTGACAGGATATTTCAAAAGGTTTTTGGGAAATGGAATTAAAAGATAAGTTTATTGTGGTGCAAAAATATTTTGAAATCCATGCATATGTGGGGCCTTCAAAATGCTCATGGAAATATGTATTATGAAAAAAGTATGCTTGGATTTCAATTTGTGCACCAAAGCAAACCTATCTTTTAATTCTGTTTTTCACAAACTTTTTAAAGCACACTCATATAGAAAAAACAATCCTACTCATTTATAAATTTCCACCAAGTTAGAAATCATTTACTTTACACATGTGTTTATATATGTATTATTTTCAATACATTGCAAGGGGCATTATAACCATTTTATAAATTAGCAGAATAAACCTCAGAAAAGGTGAGTAATTTTCCAAAAATAGCAAAGAAGTGGAAGTCCAGACTCACACCCAGGTCCTGTTGGCTCCAGAGCCTTGCTTTTTCCACAATTCCACTGACAATCCCCAGGTGGACTTCTCCCTTAGCCTTTTTTTTTTTTTAAAGATTTATTTATTTATTTATTTATTTATTTATTTATTTATTTATTTGAAAGTCAGAGTTACATAAAGAGAGAAGGAGAGGCAGAGAGAGAGAGAGGTCTTCTATCCATTGGTTCACTCTCCAATTGTCTGTAATGGCCGGAGCTGCCCCAATCTGAAGCCAGAAGCCTGGAGCTTCTTCCAAGTCTCCCACATGGGTGCAGGGGCCCAAGAACTTGGGCCATTTTCTGCTTTCCCAGGCCACAGCAGAGAGCTGGATCGGAAGAGGAGCAGCCGGGACTAGAACTGGCACCCATATGGGATGATGGCACAGCATGCAGTGGCTCCACAGGCAATGCCACAGCGCCGGCCCCTCCCTAAGCCTTTTATTCTTAAAATATAACCCTTGGCTCCACAATCTAAGAACACAATGTTATTTAAGACATAATTCCAATTGCTGTAAAAATTGTGAAACTATCCTCATTAAAAAATTCTGATGGAGGATTAAAGAAACTATTCCCAGAGTTTTACTGTTTCATACATCCCTTCCATTTTTCTCCTCCACATTTTTCCATCTAGTCATCTCAAAGCAGTGATCATTACATGCCTCTCATATAAGATCCTTACTAAAACCTTAGACAGTGGTAATCACCATGATCTGAGAAGCAGCACTGAGAAATACAAATGATATGTTAAGATCAGACTATTGGATGGCTAGAATAGGAAAAGGAGACAGCATTTATTTAGTAGCCAGCGTGTTAGACATGCTTACATAGTTAGTTTCTCTCATTCCATTGATAAGGCTGAAGAAAATCAAGACTATAGCTATTAATATGCAAGGGGAAAGAAACAGGTGCCAAAACTTAAAATAATGAAAAGAAAATAATGAAGAGGAGGTAAGGAGGCTCTAACAGGGCAATGAACAAGCAAATCCCTTTAGAGCTGGAGCAACAGCTGTAGAGGAGCCAAATGATTTTGCACAGGATCTGGACCTAGCTTAATCCTGTGATATGGTAAAAACTATTACAAATATTGGCATTAATCATCCCACAAATTACGTTAGGCCCAAGTCTTCAGGACTTGGGAATCAAACAGGATAAGGAACTTTTTTTAAAAAGATTTATTCATTTATTTGAAAGACAGAGTTACACAGAGAGGAGAGGCAGAGAGAGAGAAAGGTCTTCCTTCCATTTGGTTCACTCCCCAATTGGCCGCAACAGCTGGAGCTGCGCTGATCTGAGGCCAGGAGCCAGGAGCTTCTTTAGGGTCTCCCATGTGGGTGCAGGGGCCCAAGGACTTGGGCCATCCTCTACTGCTTTCCCAGGCCGTAACAGAGAGTCGGATGGGAAATGGAGCAGCTGGGTCTCGAACCGGCACCCATATGGGATGCCGGCACTTTAGGCCAAGGCATTAACCTGCCGTGCCACAGCGCGGGAACCAGGCTAAGGAACATAGTTAGAAAACATCCATGTCAAAGTTTGCACCTAGATCTGAGACCAAAGCTTGCCCTTCTAATACATAATACATAACAATTTGTAGATAGAATTATGCCTGTAGCACCAAATAAACAGTATAGTATAAACATAGTGTAGCAGAAGGGAGTACACTGGAAACTGTCTCTTTTTTTACTTTATGATCTTGGGCTACGATTTAAGTTTTTTTTTAACTTTTATTTAATGAATATAAATTTCCAAAGTACACTTATGGATTACAATGGCTTCGCCCCCATAACGTCCCTCCCACCCGCAACCCTCCCCTTTCCCACTTCCATTCACATCAAGATTCATTTTCGATTCTCTTTATATACAGAAGATCAGTTTAGCATACATTAAGTAAAGATTTCAACAGTTTGCTCCCACACAGAAGCATAAAGTGAAAAATACTGTTTGAGCACTAGTTATAGCATTAAATCTCAAAGATTTATTTATTTTATTTGAAAGAGAGTTACATAGAGAGAAGGAGAGGCAGAGAGAGAGAGGTCTTCCATCCACTGGTCCCCAATTGGCCACAATGGCCGGAGCTGTGCCAATCCGAAGCCAGAAGCCAGGATCCTCCTCCAGGTCTTCCCACGTGGGTGTAGGGGCCCAAGCACTTGCGCCATCTTCTACTGCTTTTCCTAGGCCATAGCAGAGAGCTGGATTGGAACTGGAACATCCAGGACTCGAACCTGCACTCATATGGAATGCCAGCACTGCAGGCGATAGCTTTACCCACCACACCACAGTGCCAGCCCCACAATTTAATTTTGTTGAAGCAGTTATATCATCTTTACAATGGAGATAATAATATTTATAAAAATACCTAAGTGAAGGCATTTAGCACCACACCAGGCACAAAATAGGTTATGAATCCAGTCCATTTTATTTCCTATCTTTAAAACATTCATGGGGAGGCGGACATTTGGTATAGCAGTAGAGACAGTGCCTGGGACCCCAAATCCCACATCAGAGTACCTGGATTCGAGTCCTGGCTTTTCTCCTGGTTCTAACGTCCTGATAATGCACAATTATTCTACTCCTTGTTGCAAACATTGCTTTGAATTCACAAGTAGAGAATATGACAATTAACAGAAACACAATTGTACAATAGCCCAAGGTGTACCAGGGGCTTAGGCCTGAAAGAAGCAGATCCAGATCCAACATGCCAGAGAACAACTCAGAGTCCTTTGTGGGTTTTTATCTCCTTTACTCACAGCGGCAGTGAGAAATGCACAGGGAATAACCACTTGCCCCCAAGAGCAGTGGGGCATGGGAGATATCCACCTTTGTGTCCATGGCAGCAATCAGACACACAGACCCACATATAGCCACGTACAGCCACACATCCACCGATAACCACATATGCCTGTCCACAAGCGGCCATGTCCACCAAAAGCCACGTACAGCCACACATCCATCCCAAGCAGTTGCGCCTAGCCATGCCCCCCGGTTGCTTATATGGGCCTACAGACAAATGTGGCCCAAAGCCAATCTATCGCACAGCAAGCTTGTGGGCCACTAGTCAAGAGGATGGACCTGTCAGTTACCACAATAGCAGTTACAATAGAGGCACAGAGAAATGAGATCGCAGAGATAAGGGGACAAGGCAAAAGGCGTGGGAACTTGCTAACTTCACCTTCCCACGTTCATCTCCTCAATATCCAAAGTCAGCCTTCCTGTCACTAACGGCACCCACAAAGGGCGAAGCAGCCCAGTGTCATCCTTTTCTGCTTGGCACCAAGATGGGCATGAAGTCCAATTAGCCTTGAACTATTCTGCCTTCAAACAGCATGCTGCTGAGTTTCAAATGAGCTGATATATCCAGGAAAATGGTTTGTTTCACTTAAAGTCATTAGTTCAACAAATATTTATTGTACATCGAAATGCCAGCACTGTGGTAGCTGCAGGACACACACACAGTACACAACTAAATATGACTCCTGCCCTCATAGAAACTTGCCACCCACTAGGGAAGATAAACATTGAATAAGGAATTACTAGGATGATTAAAAAATATATATATCAAAAGGAAAATATTTATGCTGGCATTGTGGCGCAGTGTGTTAAGCTGCCACTTGCAATGACAGCATCCCATATCAGAGTGCTGGTTTGCATCCTACCTGCTCCACTTTAACCCAGCTTCTTATTAAGGCACCTGGGAAGGCAGTGGAAGATGGTCTAAGCACGTGGGCCCCTGCAAGCCCTGTTGGAGACCAAGATGGATAACTTCCTGACTACTGGCTTTGGCCTGGCCCAGACCTGGCTGTTGTGGCCATTTGGGGAGTGAATCAGTGGGAGGAAGATCCCTGTAGCTCACTCACTCTTGCTTTCATTCTCACTCTTGCCCTGCCTTTTAAATAAATAAGTATGAAAAATGGAAGTGGGTTTTTTAAGGCAAATTAAAGGCATTAATGCACATTGCAATGAATTGTGGAAACAATACGAAAGGTGTCCTGAATTAGAGGATGAATAGAGTTTGACCAAATGAGTAGGGTAGTTCCAGGTAAATGAAAATACACCTATGAAGCTTCAGGATTAAGAAAGGTTAGGGGCCGGCACTATGGCACAGCAGGTCAAAGCCCTGGCCTGAAGCGCCAGCATCCCATATGGGCGCCGATTCTAGTCCCGGCGGCTCCTCTTCCGATCCAGCTCTCTGCTGTGGCCTGGGAAAGCAGTAGAAGATGGCCCAAGTTCTTGGGCCCCTGCACCCACGTGGGAGACCCGAAAGAAGCTCTTGGCTCCTGGCTTCGGATTGGTGCAGCTCCAGCTGTTGCGGCCATCTGGGGAGTGAACCAGATGATGGAAGACCTCTCTCTCTGTCTCCATCTCTCTCTGTAACTCTATCTTTCAAATAAATAAATCTTAAAAAAATGTATCTTAAAAAGAAGGTTAAAGCAGGAAGCCTACTATGGTTGAAAATATCAATTGAGGAGAAAAGTGAGGATGATGTAAAGGGGAAAAAAAAGCCCAACCTTGGTGGCATCAGTCTCAATAAGATTTTTGTACATACACCGGTTAAAGATTTTAAAGAATGCGGTGACAAGACTATGTTTGCATTCATAATCATCATTATGGCTAGATGGGAAGGAGGAATGATTGGAAAGTATCAAATGGAAGGCTCCTGAATAATCCAGATAAGACAATGGAGCTTAGAGGAGGAGAGAATAGAGAGAGAGAAATAGTTAAAAGATGCTTAGGAGATAGGATCAAAAGGGGTTAGTGATTGATGGGATGTGGGAGGTGAGCAATAGAGAAAATTAATAGGAATTCCAAGGTTTCTGGGTTAAGCAATTGAAAGTAGAGTTGTGCCACTCACAGAGACAAGAAACACATGTAGAAAAACCAGTGTGCGAAGGAGAGAGGGGGCTTTATTTTGTGTATATCAGATTTGACATATCTATAAACCATCCAACTGGAGATATACCAAAGTCAGAAGAAAGACCTGGGATATAAGTAGATTTGTTAGCATAAAGATTATTTCCAAAGCTGAAGAGAAAAGGAATGAAAGTTTCTCATCCTGGCGGATCATATGACTCAATGAAGAATATATTGAAAATATATACTCTTGGGCCTCCACTGCCAACATGCTGAATAAGAGTCTGTGTAGATAGTAAATGGCTCCTTAGATGTACTTAATAGTTACTTAAGGAGCTTTCTTTTAAAAAGTTATTCATTTCAAAAGCAGAGAGGGGAAGAGAAAGAAATGAGAAAGAGAGAAATTTTCCATCTGCTGGTTCATTACCCAAAAGGCTGCAACAGCAAGGTCTGAGCCAGACCAATGCCAGGAGCCAGGAACTTCCACATGGGTAGCAGAGGCTCAAGTATGTAAGCCATCTTCCACTGCCATTCCACACATATTAGCAATAAGCTAGAAACCAGCACTGCAATATGGAATGCCGATGTCACAAGTAGTGACTTAACCCACTGTGCCACAACACCAAACCCTTAGTTAAGGAGCTTTTAAAAACCTTTATCATCAGTCACCCCAGTTCAATTAGCCTGAATTTATGAGAATGAGGTACAAAAATGAAAAATTTTTAACTCTGTCCAGGAGATTCCAATGTGTAGGCAAAGTGAGAACTACCATGCTGGGAGTATGGCTGTAATCCACATAATTGTGAAAGCCTCCAAATTATACAGCTGTCAGATAGATTAGAGCCTCATGCTTTCAACCACCCTTCTTTCAGGTCTGGAATCAAAGAGGCATTTCCTGAGAACCCTGTAGACTAATACAACTGCAACACACATACCCAGCATTGTCTGTCTTGTTTTCCTTCATAATATTAGCACCCTAGACAATATATGCTTTTTTTTGACAGGCAGAGTTATACAGAGAGAGAGAGAGACAGAGAGAAAGGTCTTCCTTTTGTTGGTTCACCCTCGAAATGGCTGCTACTCCAAAGCCAGGAGCCAGGTGCTTCTCCTGGTCTCCCATGCAGGTGCAGGGCCCAAGCACTTGGGCCACCCTCCACTACCTTCCCGGGCCACAGCAGAGAGCTGGACTGGAAGAGGAGCAACCGGGGACAGAACCCAGTGCCCCAGCTGGGGACAGAACCCGGCGCCCCAAGCGGGACTAGAACCCTGGGGTACTGGCACCGCAGGCGGAGGATTGGCCAAGTGAGCTGCAGCGCCAGCCGTCTGTTTCCCACTTTTAAAGTATCATCTACACAAGGAAAGAGACTTTATGTTTTACTATGTTCACTACAGAGCTCTAGCACCATTTGAACAATACCTTAGACTTAGTAAGGGTTTAACCCAATATTTGTAGAAGGAAGGAATGAACATCTCAGGAGAAGAGATGCTCATTTTATTGAAACAGGAGGAAGGGATGGATAGAGATGCAGGTGGTTTTGTACATTAATACAAACAGATAAAGTTCCAGTTTAGCTTCTTATTCTTATAGGAAATAAGCACTTCGATGAGAAGTAGCATGAAATCTCCTGATCAGGACAAGGAATAGGGTTGGAGACTGAAAATTTGTTGACGTGATTTGAGAATAGGGCTAGGAAAATTATTGAGCAGTGTTGACTGGAAAGTTGAAGTTGATCATCATGGATTTAAAGACATAAAAATCTTCTGCAGTACATGATTTCCTTCAATGGTGCTCAGTATCTGGATAAAATTATGAAGATTACAAGTAGGATTTTAATACATAGATATGATGGAGGGTAAAAGAGCAAATATCTGTTTTAGGAATTTTTATCAGGGCCGGCGCCATGGCTCACTTGGTTAGTCCTCCGCCTGAATGCCAGCATCCCATATGGGCGCCGGGTTTTAGTCCTGGTTGCTCCTCTTCCAGTCCAGCTCTCTGCTGTGCCCTGGGAGTGCAGTGGAGGATGGCCCAGGTGCTTGGGCCCTGCACCTGCATGGGAGACCAGGGGGAAGCACTTGGCTCCTGGTTTCAGATGGGTGCAGCGCCGGCCTTAGCAGCCATTTAGGGGGTGAACCAATGGAAAGGAAGACCTTTCTCTCTGTCTCTCTCCGTCTAACTCTGTCAAATAAAAAAAAGATTTTTTATCTATTTGTTTGAGATTCAGAGTTACAGACAGAGGGAGAAATGGAGAGAAAGATCTTCCATCCACTGGTTCACTCCTCAAAAGGCCCCTATGGCCAGAGCTGAGCTGATCTGAAGCCAGGAGCCAGGAGCTTTATCTAGGTCTCCCATATGGGTGCAGGGGCCCAAGTAATTGGGCCATCCTCCTGCTTTTCCCGGCCATAGCAGAGAGCTGGATTGGAAGTAGAGCAGCCAGGACTTGAACTGGTGCCCATATGAGATGCTGGCAACCACAGGCAGTGGCTTAGCCCACTACACCACAGCACTAACTCCGGGTAAGAAAATATTAAATGGGACTTTTAACTCAGATTTACAAAAAAAAAGTTTATAAAAATGAAAACAACAATCACTTGCATTCTAAAGAAATCCAGAAAACCCATCCTTGCAGGAATTGCAAGAATTGGCAGAATTGACTGTGCCACCAAAACCACCACTGTCCACCCCCACACAGCCTATATTTGAAAAAGACTGAAAATCAAGAATCCACTGAAGCAGGTAATT
Organism: Oryctolagus cuniculus; assembly: GCF_051225735.1. NCBI lineage: Eukaryota > Metazoa > Chordata > Mammalia > Lagomorpha > Leporidae > Oryctolagus > Oryctolagus cuniculus. The sequence goes on along the minus strand of NC_142871.1, from coordinate 97,314,425 downwards.
ATTTTTGTGGGGTAGAGAGTTGTAGCTTTTGCCTTCCATTGTAGAAAGAGTGCTCCAACCCATCACACAAGGGAGTTACATAGGGAGGCCCTAAGAATCACTCATACCTATGGGAAGGGCATGTTATCTCATTGTGGAGACATATTACACAATGGATTTGCAGACCTGGCTTACATGCCTGTGTATCTGGGGAAAATGAATGAGACATAGTAAAGCAAACACAAAGCACATCTGTCAAAGCAAACTTCTTTCATTTGGCTTGCAAAGGATACTTGAGTCACCCCTGGCCAAACGGATACCTAGAAGGTAGACAAATTTGAACCATCTAGCTGTAATCTCTCCTTAAAAGACATCAGGCCAGGAAAAAGAACATTGATAGCAGGTAGTTGTGAGGTAGTCTGTGGGAGCAAAAGCTGAGTCAGCATTGGGACACTTCATTTTAGAAATAAATGGGCAGTGCTAAACAGCACTCTGGCCTCAGAATCAGCCCTGAAGGCATTTGTATCTGGCTAGAAAGCTTATGAGAGCATTTCAGGCATGGAAAGCCAAGACACTGTGGCAAAAAATTACCTAAATGAAAGATCTCTGTGAATGAGATCCTGTTGGAAAGAAGGGGCCATCAAAGGAGGTACCTTTCTCTGTCGGGAGGAGAGAACTTCCACTTTGATTATGGCCTTGCCTAAATTATGGCCTTGTCTAAATAAGGTCAGAGTTTGTGAACTCAAGAGGCTTCCATAGCCTTGGCAGCTCATGACAAGAGCCTTGGGTGATTACTGACGTCCTAAATAAGAGTGTCAATTGTTAAATCAACAACAGGAGTCACTGTGCACTTGCTTCCCATGTAGGATCTCTGTCCTTAATATGTAGTACTATGAGAATCAATGGTAAAGCTAGTCTTCAAACAGTACTTTGTGTATCTGTGTGAGTGCAAACTGGTGAAATCTCTACTGAGTATAGAGTTGATTTTCTGTATATAAAGATAATGAAAAGTGAATCTTAATGAAGAATGGGATGGGAGAGGGAATGGGAGATAGGATGGTTTGTGGGTGGGAGGGTGGTTATGGGGGGAAGAGCTGCTATAATCCAAAAGTTATACTTTCAAAATTTATATTAAGTGAAAGTTTTCTATAAAAAAGGAAAGAAATGAGCAGTGAACAGGTCCCCTGTAGAGTCCCTGAAAATAATTTACAGGCAGTTTTATGAGGAGCAGCATTTGGGCACTTGACACATAGTAAGTACTGACATCCAAGAAAGTATTCTAGTTGCACAGGTTAAGTGGAGAACACCTTAACCTCCTCTTTGTTCAGTTCTATTCCCCAACCTGGAGAAGCTGTTATAAAAAGCTAATATATCATTTCTGCAGTTGTTCTAGTTTGAAAATGTTTTGTCCCCTCCAATACTCATGTTAAAGCTTAATCCCCATTGTAAAGTATTAAAAGGGTAGAAACTTTGTCTAGTAATGGTGTTTAGAAGCAGGGTCTTTAGGAGGGGATTGAGATCATCAGGTCATTAGGTAGAGGTCCCCATGATTGAACATGGGTAATTTTATAAGAAAATGGAGAGTAGGCTGGCGCCGTGGCTCACTTGGCTAATCCTCTGCCTGCGGTGCTGGCATCCCGGGGTTCTAGTCCCAGTTGGGGCACCGGGTACTAGTTCTGGTTGCTCCTCTTCCAGTCCAGCTCTCTGCTGTGGCCTGGGAAAGCAGTGGAGGATGGCCCAAGTGCTTGGGTCCCTGTACCAACATGGGAGACCGGGAGGAAGCAACCAGCTCCTGGCTTCAGATCGGCGCAGCGCCAGCCGTGGCGGCCATTAGGGGAGTGAACCAATGGAAGGAAGACCTTTCTCTGTCTCTCTCTCACTGTCTACAACTCTCTGTCTGTCTCTCTCTCACTGTCTAACTCTGTCAAAAAAAAAAAAAAAAAAAAGAAAAAGAAAATGGAGAGTAGTCAGTATACACACAGGCATTCACTCCCTGTCCCTTGCCAAGTAATTCCCAGCACCACCTTAGGACTGCCAAAAAGAACATCATCACTGTATGTGGCCCCTTGACCTTTGCCCAAAACTGTGAGCCAAAATAAGCATATATTCTCTTTAACTTACCCAGTCTGTGGTATTGTACTGTTAACAGCAGTCCAAGTTCCTATCTAATGTGTGGCTTTAAGGTAGAAAGAAAAATGAATACTAAATTGGATTTGAGATTAAAGCTTTCAATTGAATTAAATTGAACTGAGCTAACCTGGAGCATTTGTGCTTGAAATTACCCACAAGAAATGAGATTTGTCTGTGGTATTATAAGGGAGAGAGAAAAAAAATATTAACAAAACATAACTAAAGGCAGTAGCTAAAGACAAACTAGTTTTTTATTCTCTTGGAACTGAAGGTGATCAATAGTTATGTTTCCATGACATGTAATCTGAGCAGGATAAGAAGGAAGCAGAGACAAGGAAGTGCTGATGGATGGGAAAAACAGAGAAGATTCCCTGTGCTGGGTATCACAGTGAAGCTGAAGAACAGCTGCTGTAGGAGTACCCAAAGTGTAGAGTATCTAAATTTGTCATTTCAAAGCAGCACAATTTGTAATGAGTTCAAATCCAAGTTAAGACCTTGGAGGGGATGGCACTGTGGCTCACTTGGTTGGTCCTCCGCCTGCAGTGCCAGCATCTCATATGGGTGCCAGGTTCTAGTCCCAGCTGCTCCTCTTCCAGTCCAGCTCTCTGCTGTGGCCTGGGAGTGCAGTGGAGGATGGCCCAGGTGCTTGGGCCCTGCACCTGCATGGGAGACCTGGCTCCTGAATTCGGATTGGCCCAGCGCACCGGCCCTAGTGGCCATTTGGGGGGTGAACCAATGGAAAAGGAAGACCTTTCTCTTTGTCTCTCTTTCTCTCACTGTCTAACTCTGCTTGACAAAAGAAAAAGAAAAGCAAAGAAAAGAAAAGAAAAGCAAAGCAAAGCAAAGAGATGATTAAGACACATGTAGGAGCTCAATCAGCTGGATTTGATTGATTGGATATGAGACATAGAAGGAAGAGTTCACAACGGCTTTCAAATCTCTAGCCTGAATAACTTGGTAGTTGGTGCTGACAATGGAAGAAAATTACATTTATGGTGAGATTTAGTAATATTTTGGCAACATGTCAAAGTAAAACCTTGGGTTGACCTCCAGCTGTCATTTCCCTTCTTAAATAGGAACAGAGTTTTTAGTTAAGCACACAACCACCCATAATAAAAGCAGTAAGTCCCATTTCCTTTATGGCTAGATGTAGTCAATTTACTAAATTCTGGTTAATTGTATGTAATATAAACTGTGTTTGTAACTCCAGGAACTATCCTTAAAGAGAGCAGTGCTCTCTTCACCCCCTTCTTCTTTCTCTTATAGAATGTGAACTTAATAACAAGAGCCCTGTTAACCATCTTGTCCCATACGTTTAACTTGGCCATGGAAACCACAACAGGAGAGCTGCAAGATAGAAAGAGCCTGGGTCCTTCTCAAAACAAAGAAATTTCTGCTTCTTTAAGACACTGTTCTTTTGTGATTTTCTGTTACTCACAGCTAACCTCATCCTAATAAATAGCAGATGTGTTCACTTCAGGCTGTCTATGGAACTTTGAGGAGGGTTACACAGTTGCATACAATGAATATGGAATTAAGCAAGAAATTGGTTGAAGATGTGGTCTATAGGTTGGTTCCTGAAAACAAGCCTATGTGATGCTTTTTCCCCAATGGCCTTCAGCAATCTGATCTAAGGGTGAAACTGTTAATATATGTTCACTTAAATATTCATATGTAAATCCAGTTTTCTAACCACAAGCATGAGGTGACTTAGTAATCAATGTTACTTATCCCTAAAAGATTGTCTCTGGGGGTCGATGCTGTGGTATAGTGGGTAAAAGCTACTACCTGCAGTGCCAGCATCACACATGGGCACTGGTTTGGGTCCCAGCTGTTCAACTTACAATCCAGCTTCCTGCTGATGGCCTGGGAGAGCCACAGAGTGCTTGGGTTGGGCCTCTGCATCCACATAGGAGACCCAGAAGAAGCTCCTGGCTCCTGGCTTCAGATCAGCTCTGCTCTAGCCATTTGGCCATTTGGGGAGTGAATTAGCAGATGGAAGACCTTTCTCTCTGTCTCTCCCACTCTGCCCATAACTCTGCCTCTCACATAAATAAATAAAATCTTAGAAAAAAAAATCATACCCACATCTACAGTGAGAGGAGCCAATTCCTTTGTGCTTCAAATCCATGTGACTCTGGACCCCCACTGGGTCAGTCATCAGGCTCCTGACACAGAGGCTGTTTCTCAAAGAACATCAGAAACTCAAGGGAACTGGCAATTAATCAAAACAAATTCATGGAACTTTGAGATTTAAAAATTCCTTCCCAGAAAGTTGAATATCAAGCCAGAGGCAGGGGTGGGAAAAGCATCTGGTGATAAACTAGGTTAAGAACCACAGACCTAGCAGCTTAGTCTTGTTCTCATACTAAGTAGCTGTGTCTGTTTCCTCTTACATAAGAAGAGTTGGACTGGGATAATCTCAGCGGTTTCTTCTAGCTTTAAAAGAGCATGTGGTAGGGCCAGTGTTCTGGTGCAGCTGGTAAAGCCACCACCTGTGACACCAGCACCCCAAGTGGGCCCTGGTTTGTTTCCTGGCTATTCCACTTCTGACCCAGCTCCCCGTTAATGGCCTGGTAATACCAGCAGAGGATGGCTCTAGTGTTTGAGTCTGTACTACCCATGTGGGAGATCCAGATGAAACTGCTGGTTCCTGTCTTCAGCCTCACTTAGCTCTGGTAGTTGTGACTATCTAGGGAGTCAACCAGCAGATAAAAGATGAAATATATTTCTCTCTCTCTTCTATCTCAAATAAATAAATAAATATTTAAAAAGGTGCATTTGTAATACTTATCCATTTTAGTATTTTCTCTTTGTTTTGTTCTAGTACTATTGGTTGAACTCTGTGATTAACACACAATTATTCTTAGGTGTTTAAATTTTAACTGAAAAATGATCCCTGTTAAATGTAAGAGTGGGAATAAGAGAGGGAGGAGATGTACAATTTGGGACATGCTCAAGCTGACTTGCCCCAAATGGTGGAGTTAGAATCATGCCAGGGGATCCCAATACAATCCCATCAAGGTGGCATGTACAAATGCCATCTCGCTAGTCCAAGTGATCAATTTCAGTTCACAATTGATCACACTGATAGGTCTAAGAGTCAAAGGGATCACACAAACAAGACTAGTGTCTGCTAATACTAGCTGATAGAATCAAAAAGGGAGAGAACGATCCATCATGGGAAGCGGGATACACAGTAGACTCATAGAATGGCAGATGTCCTAAATAGCACTCTGGCCTCAGAATCAGCCCTTAAGGCATTTGGATCCGGCTGAAGAGTCCATGAGAGTATTTTAGGCATGGAAAGCCAAGACACCCTGGAAAAAAAAAAAAAGACCTAAATGGAAGATCTCTGCGAGTGAGATCCCAGTGGAAAGAACGGGGCCATCAAAGAAGGAGGTACCTTTCTCTGAAGGGAGGAGAGAGCTTCCACTTTGACTATGACCCTGTCGCAATAAGATCGAAGTCGGCGAACCCAAAATGCTTCCATAGCCTTGGCAACTTATGACAAGAGCCTAGGGAGATTACTGATGCCATAAACAGGAGTGTCAATTTGTAAAGTCAACAACAGGAGTCACTGTACTTACTTCTCATGTGGGATCTGTCCTTATTGTGTTGTCCAATGTTAAGTAATGCTATAACTAGTACTGAAACAGTATTTTACACTTTGTGCTTCTGTGTGGGTGCAAGCTGATGAAATCTTTACTTAATATATACTGAATTGATCTTCTGTATATAAAGATAATTGAAAATGAATCGATGTGAATGGAATGGGAGAGGGAGCGGGAGATGGGAGGGATGTGAGTGGGAGGGAAATTATGGGGGGGGAGCCATTGTAATCCATTAACTGTACTTTGAAAATTTATATTTACTAAATAAAAATAAATAAATAAAAAAATTTAAAAAGTGCATTTGGTGGGGAGGGGTCTTTGGTGTACCAGTTCAGATGCTACTTGGGAAGCCAATATCTCATGTTAGTTTGAGTCCTGGGTTTGAGTCCCAGCCCTGCTTCCCATCTCAATTTCCCACTAATGTACACCCTGGGAGGCATCAGTGATGGCTTAAACACTTGAGTTCCTGCCACCCACATAGGAGACCTAGATTGATTTCCAGACTCCTGGATCAACTGTTGTAAGCATTTTGGAAGTAAACCTGCTGATGGAATATATTTCTCTGTGTCTTTGCCTTTCAAATGAAATGAAAATAAATATTTTTAAAGTGTCAATGTTGAGGATTACAGGTGAAATTATTATGAGTCTGAAATCTACTCGAAGACTCCTGAATGTAATATATTCACACATGTCATCTCCTGCTTTTGATCTTGTTTCTAGGACATATTTAATGCAGATGTTTTGCCCTGTGGAAATCTTTCTATCACTTCCCCCTCTCTCTTCAATTGATTATCTCTTTCAAATCAACATTTATATTGTTTTCTTTGATATATAGAATGATGTTGTTGCAGTTAGATGGAAAATGAGGGTATGAAATATAAAAATACCTCTGAAAGACTTTAGTGGGCAAAATAGAGTATAGGAAAATGATTAAATGCATACAAAATCATGTGGCTTGCTGGAGATTATTTGGTTGTTTGGGGTATCCTAGGATACCTAGTTGTTTTTCCACCAGCCCACACATCCTCTGCATTCCTAATAAAGTCTTTGGAGTCTTCTGGGCTTTTTAAGTCTCTTTCTACTCTTTTTCTATGACTTCACCATATCATTAAAATCTAAATTTATTTAGCATAATTTAATAGTATTAACAAGATTTGTAACTGTATCCAAGGATATGAATTTGTTTGTTGTAACAACTGCATGAGCAGTCCAAAAGGGCCATCGAAGAAGAAAAAAAAACATACATGTCAAATTTTCAGTAGTTTTATTGAAAAATGCCTCTTTTGTTTCAGAAATAAATAATATAAGGCAGTGAAATTCACAATCTGCAGTTAAAATATAAAAGCAGCAATTCTATGTTCATAGTCTTGCAAACATTTTCCAACTGCTTTTGATAACTAAGAAACATTATGTTCTGGGAAAAAAAAGTTCATACTAAATATACAACACAAACATGCAATTCCATCTCTGCAGAATAATCTGCAATTTGGCATAAATGTTAGTGTGTCTAAAACAAGGAGGTTTAAGGCATATGGTACTGTATCCAGTTGATACAATAACTTGAGCTACATGGCTTAAGGATTGTGGTTGTAAAGAGAGATGTATAAGAGCATCTTATGCTCTAAAGTATAACAGGAGATAGAAGAGGAAGATAAACAATTGCAACAGAGTTGACGTTTCCTTCCTTTTTGTTTTTAGAAGAGGAATTACTTGCATTGAATTGAATTGCGAAAAAGTAATGAAAAAGATAAACTGCCCTCTGGAAATGTGCAGTAGCTCTGGGCTCCAGAACTTACTGCTTAGCCTAAGAGTTTCATTGAAGCCGCCCACTGTGCTAACTAAAGGCACAGGGCATGTTCTCGTCTTGCAGCTTTTGTGGAAAACAAACTTATTTTGCAAGTGTTTCAAGGGCAAAGGCAAAGATGTCTACAGACAGCGTGCTGCGAGCTAAGCTTCCTGCGGAAACAAGGGTCTCTACAGTCAGAATGGGTACTCTTGGATGAAGCAACGCCGGAAGAAACATCGCGGAAAAGATGTACACGGCTCCATCAGACCTGTAAATGAGACTCCCTACGCCTCCCCCCTGTATGGCGGCGCGGCGCGTGGTCTCAGGGTCGCTGCCCGGGGCCGCGGGGCAGGGCGCGCCGCCAGCGCGCGTGGGGAGGCTGCTCCTCTGCAGGCTCGTCGGCGCCGTAGTCCTCGTACTCCGCCGTCCGCTCGGGCTCCACCGGCACGATGAAGGGCTCGCGCTCAGGCAGGTAGGCCCCGCCCTCGGGCACGTACGGCTCTGTCCGATTCAACATTACAGTTATGGCATGATTTGGAAGGCACACACGCACGCACACACACACAGCAAAAGCTAAATGGCCACCCGAGGTGGTGGCACTCCAGTCTTAGTCTCATAACTATAAATAGATAAGTTACAGAGTTCTCATTACTTCCACGTGCAGAAAGAATTTGGTGACGATCAAATAAGGAAATGGAACTTTAAAAAACACCTTCAAAGACCCAGCAGTAAATACAATCATTGCACAAATACCTGGGAAGAAGCCAAAGAACTGTAAACTCAGTACCTAGGTAGGATTTTTGCAAATCCCCCAAGTAACTGTTCATGACTTCAAACTCCTCAATTCAAAGAACAACTTGGAAAGATGAGGAGGTGTGGGGAACTTTTATTGGCTCCCAGCAACTGAACTCCGGAGCTGAAAACTATCACCAGGTAATATACAGTACATGACATGTTCTGTGGCCGCCCCTCACACAGACTGAGTTACAGCTAGTGGGTGAGGAACACCAGTGACTATAGCAAAACGAAGAAGAAAGTTTGAAACTTTGGCTTGAAAATTGTGGTTACAAAACCCAAATGAAAGTACACATACAAAAAAAAAAAGAAGAAGAAGAAGAAAAACAAAAAGACACATGCCCTGAATCAGACACATGGCTAACAAGCAAGGGATCAAAAGATTCCATTCGGTGTTATTCCGGCAAAGAGCAAGCAGCAGGCTTGGATGCAGAAGCTTGCTGTAGAATTGGTAAGTGATTTTAGCAGACAGGATCACATACAAATCATTTACAAGCCACAATTAGTTTATTATTTACAGAACACATTTCTCTTTAACCAGGTTAATTGTTTTTCTTAAAATGGCATCATCATCTCCGCTGGTTAGTAGTTTTGTTATGCACCTCTTTCACAACTGAGGCTCCTCATGGCTGTGTGTTTGAACTTTTTTTTTTTTTTTTTTTTTTTTTTGACAGGCAGAGTGGACAGTGAGAGAGAGAGACAGAGAGAGAAAGGTCTTCCTTTGCCGTTGGTTCACCCTCCAATGGCCGCCGCTGCAGCCGGCGCACCGCGCTGATCCTGGCAGGAGCCAGGAGCCAGGTGCTTTTCCTGGTCTCCCATGGGGTGCAGGGCCCAAGCACCTGGGCCATCCTCCACTGCACTCCCTGGCCATAGCAGAGAGCTGGCCTGGAAGAGGGGCAACCGGGACAGAATCCGGCGCCCCAACCGGGACTAGAACCCGGTGTGCCGGCGCCGCAAGGTGGAGGATTAGCCTATTGAGCCACGGCGCCGGCTCTGTGTGTTTGAACTTTTTTAAAAGTATTTTTCTACATTATTACTGAAATGCATCAGAATTATAATCTGACACCACTGCTTTTGTCTAGTTCAAGTTAGTATAAAGAGTCTCCACCCTCCTTTATGATGTCGACCCGGTTCGTTAACCATATCTGTGCTGAGATTTCCATACAGACTCATTTCCTAATAAGCACGTGCGCAAACATCTCAGAAACAGGATTTTCATGTATTCAAACTGTAAGCAGCACTGGCGACTTAGAAAATGTGTTAGCCGGAACCTGAAACAGGTCAAAGATGATAGTTTTTAAAAGTTGAATTACTATGCAAAAAATATATATACACATCCATCTAAGTATGTAATGGTTAAAGTATATATATATATATCCATATATTTTCAGTTATTCACATATTTCATAAAGTGATTTAAATTTATTTTACAAAGAATTAAATGGTAATTTTGTGAATGGGTTTCTTGAGAAATACAATTAAGATTTGTGATCACTTTTGGTCACATGTAATTAAGCACATGAATATATAGATATATAGATATTTAGATATTCAACTACTCATGCACTATTTGCTAGTAGCAAACCATATCAAACAGCAGTACCATTTTTGAAACTTGCAAGATGCTTGAGGATGCATTAATGAAAAGGTCACTGTAGACCACAGCATGACTATCTTATTACCATATCAGCATATATCCCAGGTCCTCCCATCCCACAAATTCAGGTATAATTGTCAACAACTAGAATTTCATTAACAACCTTTCAAGAAAAGAAAAACTACTCAGTCCCAGATTTTATAAGTTAATTCCATGCATAATGTGGGATAGTGGGTTATTTTCCACTGTATGTGCCACATTATCAAATAGTTTGTCTACAAATTAGGCTCCCAAAATAATTTATATATATATTCATGGCATTCTATAATTGTATTCAACAAATTCCTGTTACCAACTTTTAAGTTGGAAAAAAAGAGAAAATTTAATTGGTAGCACTCTGAGCTCCCAAGAAAATATGGAGAGGTTTATTGTGATTTGGTAGATAGAGAAATATGAGAAGGAACAGAAAATAATTATCTTATTTCTAAGAGTGAAACAATGTTTATTCTTTGGGAGAGAACACTATTATTATATAACCAAAACAACTGAAAGAGTTGCTGTCTTCAAAAAAGGCTCAAATCAACCTTTCTTCACTCCTAGGGCACTTCACAGCCATAAAGATTCTTTACTTCAGGCGAAACTGAATGCCTACAATGGCAACAACATACCTGGATAGCCTTGCCCGTTGTATGGGATGCTGGCACACTGGGATGAATCACAGTATCCAGGAGGACCTGGGGGTCCTCGGATACCTGAGTTTCCAGGACGACCAGGGGGACCAGGGGGACCTCTGGAACCTGTGGACCCTGGTGGACCTGTTCTAGATTCTCCTTGTGGACCTAGTGTAGAGTTGAAACAAACACATTTCCTCTCATGTTAAATATATCATACTTGAATAAGTCAACAATATTTTAAGTGGCACCTCCACGGCCTCAAGATAGACTATTCACTGTTATATGGCAAGAAAACATTTTCTCAAGAAATACCCAAGATGTACCAAAGTGAAGCTTTCTTACTATTGACTCATCAAGAGTTAAAGTCAGAAATCCACTATGCAAAACAACATTATTTAACAATTTTATTCAAAAGGAACTGATTTAGTAAGGATTAGGCCAAATTAAAGATCACAATGAGTTCTTGGTTTGCTCCCATCCTCATAGAGAGAGAGGAGTGCTCCATTAAGCAGCCACGTTGAACTGCCATGAAAATGCGAGCGTGTCTGTTCAGCACCTCCAGATTATGTTTGGGAAGCAGTTACTTCTGGATCAAGTAATACTTAGTTATGGTTGACATAAATGTGAAGATTCAACCATAGAGCTGACCATGTTTGCAGGAGTCTCAAGGGGAGCTTATACTGAAGAAAATACTTCATTTTCAAGCCAGTAATCAAAAAGCATAAAACAACTAGAAAGCTATTATCTATTCCTAAAATATCAGGAAAGCTGCTGTAAATGAAATTTTGCAATTCCATCAGAACTTTTAGTGAGAACATATTTTTTTCAGTCAGCTCTCTATTAAAGAACCATTAAAAGAAACAGGAAATGGGGCCGGCGCCGCGGCTCACTAGGCTAATCCTCCGCCTAGCGGCGCCGGCACACCGGGTTCTAGTCCCGGTCGGGGCGCCGGATTCTGTCCCGGTTGCCCCTCTTCCAGGCCAGCTCTCTGCTGTGGCCAGGGAGTGCAGTGGAGGATGGCCCAGGTGCTTGGGCCCTGCACCCCATGGGAGACCAGGAAAAGCACCTGGCTCCTGGCTCCTGCCATCGGATCAGCGCGGTGTGCCGGCCGCAGCGTGCCGGCCGCGGCGGCCATTGGAGGGTGAACCAACGGCAAAGGAAGACCTTTCTCTCTGTCTCTCTCTCTCACTGTCCACTCTGCCTGTCAAAAAAAAAAAAAAAAAAAAAAAAAAAACAGGAAATGTAACCATCCTCAAGGTTTGAGACCAAACAAAACAATTAGGAATTCCCTAAAAAAGGGAAATGGATTTTTGTTTCAATTAGAAAAACTAACCACCCTCTTTGTCACTAACACTCATATAGCACATGTTAAAGTTACTTTAATTGCCTAATAGAACACATTCATTTAGAGAACATAAAGCATGAGAAGGATATTATGCAAATTGGACCTGCCGAAGCATATGCCATATGAACGCCTCAAATCAACAGGAGGGGACTGTGACTTCCTTGGGGACTGTGTGCTCTCTCAGTATCTATACCCTTTATCTATTTCATTACAACCTACCTGGGGGGCCAGGCAGCCCTCGAGGTCCTGGAGAACCATTACCCCTTTCACCTTTCTCTCCTGGCAAACCTAGGGAAGGGGGAAAAAAAAGCACAGGAGGAAAATTATCTGGAAACGATCATTTCTTAAACAAGCTGTTTATTAATTTGAGAGGCAGAGAGATGATGAGAGAGAGAAAGAGAGAGAGAGAGAGAATTAAGAACAAGTGCTGCCCTGTCCTCCACTGTTTCACACCTCACATGTCCTCAGTGGCCAGGGATGGGCTGGAACCAAAACTGGGAGCCAAGAACACTAACCAGTCTCCCATGTGGGTGGCAGGAACCCAGTTACTTGAGCCATCACTGCTGCCTTCCAGGATCTGCACTGGCGGGAAGCTGGTGTCAGAAACCAGAACTGGGAATTGAACCCAGGCACTCCAGTGTGGGGATGCCTGAATCCTACCCACTAGGCTAAACACCCACCCCTTATCTGATAGTACTTGATTCAGGTAATTCCTTTCCTTAGTGAAAGAAGAACTTAAGTTTTCACAGAAGTTCATTCCATAAGCCAGATTCTTTCTAGACATTTGTGTAATTCCAAACCCATGGCCAAGAAGTAAATCTGGCTACAATTCAGGAGGAAAAAATAATTTGGAGGAAACATTTCCAATACATTGTAAAATAGTAATTAAGGATAGAACTCTTGAGTAAATAGTTATAATTTATTGAAAAAAATCTTAAAGGTTTCCTATGTTTTGTAGCCCTATCAGTATAGCTTCCAAAACATCAGAATTATAGAAATAACTGACATTTGTCTAAATATTACCTACTTTTTTACCAAGGTGAGTACAAGAATCCTGAAACATCTAGAAACAAGCAATCCTATTTTGCTTATTTTCCTTCAGTTGCACTTATCTACCATGAAATTAAAATCAAACAAAAATACAAGATCAGTGCCAAGCCCTGAATAATGGAGCCAAAAGAATATGAATCTAAAACTGTAGGACTGCTTAAGCATACTCCGTTGCTGCTCAGCTCTTGGCACAGTCTTATCAATTAATACAATTTCAGTGCCTGATTGAGTTTGCTAACATATAACTTTTCTCATTAACAACAGCAACAAATCAGAAAATGGCATTATCTTTACTGAGATATCCTGACAAAAGCATCGTGTTTTCTAAGATACAATCTCTATGGCCTGCGAGTTGTCTGCAGAGACAGCCAGCTTCGTGGACAGACAGCTCTTCTAGGGCTGTTCAAACAAGACCAATTAAACAGATTGCCAAGTTCAGTCCTCCAGATGCTTTCAACCTGACCCAACTCCTCAACTTGCTGAGTGCTTCTTTTATCCCTGTGATGCAGCCAGAAATGCCTACCTCGTTCACCAGGGGGTCCCTGCATCCCTGGTGTGCCTGGGAAGCCTGGTCGCCCTCCAGGCCCTGGTTCTCCTCTGGCACCAGCACTGCCTGGGGGACCTGGAGGGCCTGGCGGGCCCGGTTGGTTTCGATTGGAGTGGTAATCGTTTGGAATCTGATTCAACATCTGATTGAATCTGCTCATCTGACCTACAAATAAAAATAAGGCTTGTTAGTAAGAAACCCAATTAAGGGAAGGATGAGTGACTGAGACTTATCTCCCTCCTCCCTCAAGAAACATTCTAATGGGAATCCTAAAAGTAGAAATAAGATACTCCAGTCACCCCATACAAAATGATCCTTTATAAATGTTTTCCATAAATGCTGACTTATAAGCCTCATGCATTACCATGAATATGAAAGCTTGTTAAAGTTTAATGTAGCTCTGAAATCAAGCCTTGAGGTATGACAAATGATGTCACACCAAGAGAAGCTTAAGAAATTCTATGATTTTTGTGCTTGCCTAAGGTAGGGATAATCAGCGTGCAACTCTTTATGGGGTACAATGAAAGCAACAGGTTTCTGGGCTTCATTCCCAAGAAAATGATTAGCTAGATTTGGGTCACTGCCCAGAAACACTCATTTTAAACAAGCAACACACATAGATTATTATAAGGCAGGACCACACTTTGAGAAACACATATTAATCTCAAAGAGGGGACCTGGATTTTAAGTCTACCCTCAGACTGCAGACATTGAACTTTGTTACTTAATAGGCCTCATGGAATATGAAGTAAAAGTCTGCGAAAAAAGGAGAGACAAGAAAAATCAAAAGCAACCTTCTATGACTAAATTAACCTTGGTGTGCCTCCATCCTCAAGGTCATAGTCTAACTTAAAGGTCAAAACTTAAAGGACCAATGTCTTAGTACTCAGGACATTATCTGCTTCCACATATACGCTGAGGAAGTTTATAAAAAAATCCTAATATGGAAATGGAAAGCCTCTTTAATATATGATTTTGTATCAGATTAAACATAAATATAACCGGCTACCATTTTACTTTGGGTTATTATTTTACCTTAACGACAGTATTTAAGATATCATTAGCTTTTAGTAAAAAGGAAAGAAGTATTACCACTTATCATTTGTTCACAGACTTGTCTTGCAACTGCTCGCATCATGTTCTGAGAAGCAATGTCTCCCTGTTAATTAAATCAACAAGAAGTATTAGCATATTATTTCTATAGTTTAAGACTTCAATGTTTAACGCACAAAATACATGTAAATCAAATTTTCTGAAATACATACCCTATCACCCTTCTCTCCTTTTAACCCAGATGGACCCTGAAATAGAGGAATGTTACATGTTAGAAACTGACAAACATGATCTAAAGTGATGCACAGATGGACATGATAAAAGAGAACAAGGCCTAACGTATAATGAACCAGCAAAACTGATATAGGTAAAGAGGTAGCTAGCAAGCAGAAGCTGAGGTTGCCAGCCTCTCCATGCAGCCTTTGTGCATGCAGCCCTGCCTGCAACACCCAAATCTGCCTCCCAACCCTTTCCATGCAGCAGAAAGCCACAGCTTCTATGAACACACCTCCCAGAACCAGTAACTGCCAAAAATAACCAACATGGCTGCCAGAGGCATCTCCACAATGAATTTAGCTCATTATAATATCATTAAATTAAAATCACCACAGCTGACATTCCTACTCCCATCACGAACCTGACATCATGACACTTCAAAGATTTCCAGAGAAGGTCAAGGTAATCAGTAGCATTCAAACCCCAATCCAAACTCTGCCTTCTATGAATATTCAAATAGACTCTACCCCAGATCCTACTATGCCTCCAAATAGTATAAAAGGATGGTCCCAAAACTCACTGAGTGTAGCTCACTGTTGAAAGTATACTTTTGCTTTGCATACAAGTAAATCTTGTTTCTCTTTTGACCTTTACCTACATGATGGCCTCAAATTCTTGCCTGTGTTGGAGATAAGAACCTAGGCTCACCGCTCCACAACAAAATGATACACTATATTTATATCCACATTATTCATATTCTGATTTTCAATAAAAATAAATCTAATCTCTCTCTCTCTGTCCCCCTCTCTCTCTCTCTCTGAAAAGCATATGTCCTCTAAAACATTGCTCAGAGTTCAGGTATGAATTTTCTTTGTACAAATGTGAATGTTTCACAGGATTCATACTTTTTACCATGCCATTCAAGATACAAGCTTGAAACTGAGACAAAGATGTCCTTGTAACAATCTCACTCTGCTTTATATCACATGACTGGTTAGCTCAGCTAGGTATCATGGAATGTCCATGAGATTAATCATTTAGTTTCACTAAGAATCAATGGGCTTTTGTCAACTCCCTAGCTAAATATCTATCTCTAACTTCTTCCAGTGATTCTTTATGCATTGGTAGAAAAGGAAGGGGTGTCTTTCTTATTAAATAACTCAATCCAAATGGTCCCATATCCAAACAACCAGAGAATATTTGTCCCTACTGTGTCAGAGACCTCTTACTAACTATGAATGATCTTGGAGAAGGTTTTCTCTAGAGTGCAATGAGTTTTTGTGTTAATAGTAATATATTTCCAGGATTCCAACTGCTATCACACAAGGAGCATCCAAACCATTGACAAATCTCATGTTCAGAAAATATCCCAAATCAAACCACTTTTTACCATCTTCATGGAAACCACTGCAATCCAAATCATGATCCTTGGTTGAACTATTCCAGTACCTTCCTAATGGGTATTCCTGCTTCCTGTTTGGCCCCTTTGGTCTATTCTCCATAGAGAATTTAATTATTGGGAAGATAATTAAACTATATTGTTCCTTTGGCTCCAAGAGCTTCCCATCACAATTAGAATAAAATGAGTCTTCCTTTCCATGGGCTAGCTGATCCACACAATCACCTCTTCCCAGCTCTCTGGCATCAGCTCTTATCCTTTTATCCATCACCACTTCATTTCTGGTACTCTTGCCTCTTGGATGTTCCCTTCACATGCCAGACTCATTCCTCAGTTGGGGCTTT
The DNA here is from genome assembly GCF_051225735.1 of Oryctolagus cuniculus. Taxonomy (NCBI): domain Eukaryota; kingdom Metazoa; phylum Chordata; class Mammalia; order Lagomorpha; family Leporidae; genus Oryctolagus; species Oryctolagus cuniculus. Next base: position 97,297,896 of record NC_142871.1, on the reverse strand, counting down.
TATTCATACTACTTCCTCTCCTTGGAACCCTCTTGCCACAGAACAATAGCCTTCTCTCCTGCATCATTCCAATGATACCTCCTCAGAGAGATCTCCAGAATATCATATCTAAAATAGCAACCTCATCACCCCCTCAAAGTTGCTTTCTAACCTCTCATTCCATTTCTCCATTACTTTATACCACTCACCATCACTGGAACCTATAGATTTATTTATGTGGATTTTGTCTAGAAACCTTTCTAGACTCCATGAAGGCAAGGACTTTGCCTTATTTACTGTTGTACCACGTGAGACTAGAACACAGGTTGGCATACACTGTAGGCACTGAATAAGTATATGTTGATTAAATGACTAAAATATTCTACAAGAAGTTCTTAGAACAAGAAGTTTTTAGAAACATCAAACTATACATCAGGTATTATCAGTTAGGAAAAAGGTATCCAGTGGTTATAGTGGCTAACGATGTAAGTGAATAGTGATTGAGCCAAGCTGTCTGCTAATTTTGGTTTTAAAAGAACATTACTCTACTATTTTTGGTTTTAGAAAAAGATAAGATAAAATAGAGACAAAATAGAGGGGAAACTTGCCACTTTAGAAGGATGAGGAAGATAGAGAGAAGAGAGAGGGGGAGATAAGACCCAGATAAATATATAACAAATTATGATTATCACAAGAAAAACTGAAGTTTGGCTATCTCTTTGCTGAAAGTATTCATTTTTTGTAGAAAGACTGATTAACTTTGGGAATTCTTACAAATGTCAGGAGATTTTTTTTACATTTAGTGCTATTTTGAGATTGTTCTGATTTGTTTTTTAAATTTACTGCCATCCCGAGATGGTTCTATTATGCATGTCTTGAAGAATGCATCTTTATTGCCAGTATTTAAAGATCACATTTCAAGTAAACACAGTAAGCATTTCTTTCAGGCTTCTAACTGCAGTCATCAATTACATAAGTAATATTCATAGATAAGACACTATCAAAATCATAGTAAAACAAAATGGAATTTGGAATGAGTAGAAACACTCTTACAAAGGTTCCGCCTTGATCTATTGAAGCAGAGAGAGTAATGAAGTTGTGTGTAGAGCACATGCAGATTATAATGTATAATAGGAGTCCTTCCATGTTCATGCTGCTTAGTCAGCTTTATGTAAACATAGAAAACTGCCTATGACACATAAATGTGCTGCTTTAAATTTATTTGGCATTAAAAGTTTTCAAACTTGAATTTATGTAACTTGAGTACTGAAAACAGAAGTTCTATCCAGAGAACAGCTCTGAGAACTATGTCATTTGTAATAGTTGGACTTAATTATTTGTAAGATCATCTTTATATCAGACCCCAAACCACTTAAAATAAATTCACACATCATGCATGCAAGTATGCAAATACAAATACGAAGAATATGAAGCCTGACAGCCATGACAAATACTTGTGGATATTTTAGAAACTTCAAATTCAGATTTGGAGACACTAATTTGAAAACATCAGATACATGTAATACTATCTCAACTGTGATTTCAACCCAAAATATCTGATTAAGCTAAATTGGATATAAATTGGGGTGAGTTTTAAAAAAGCAAAACTGACCAATTAAAGTTGATAAATCTTTTCAATTCTGGGACTAAAATTCTACCATCCTTGACTAAAAAGAACAAATGCCAGGGCCAGCACTATGGTGCGGAAGATTAAGCCTCTACCTGCAGTGCTGGTATGCCATATGGGCACTGGTTACAGTCCCAGCTGCTCCACTTCCCATCTGGTTCCCTGCTAATGTGCCTGGGAATGCAGTGGAAGATGAAGTGCTTGGACCTCTGCACCCATGTGGGAGACCCAGAAGAAGCTCTTGGCTCCTCACTTCAGTCTGGCCCAGCCCCAGCAGTGGTGGCCATGAGTGAATCAGCAGAAAGGTATCTCTCTCTCTCTCTCTCTCCTGTCCCCACTCCTCTTCTCTCTATCTCTGCCTTTCAAATAAATAAATAATTCTTTTTAAGAAAAGCAAAAAGACCAAATGGAACAGCTTGGATGATGCTGCTCAAGGGTGAACATTGTCAAATTAAGGATGCAGGCTCCATGAACCATCCCATCACTTACTTTTCAGACTTAAGCAGCATGCCACTCCAAATAAAAAGAATCATTTTGCTGACCCAGCTCTGAGTGTTTGTACAGTGCAGAAATATGTGTCTTGGCTCACAGTCCCATTCTCCTTTTAAAGAAACCCAGTGACCACAACTGTTATCCCAGAATATTATAACTACCAAGAGAGAAAAACTTTAGAACTGCTACCATGTCAAATCCATGGGTTTAGCATAGTTTCAACAAATGCTTCAAACACAAACGGAAAGATAATCTAATCAGTCAGAACTTTTACAGTTCTCATTATTTATGTGCACAGGTAAACCATGGAGTTGTCTACTTACCGGTCTTCCATGGTCTCCAGGTTTTCCTGGTTTCCCACTTGGTCCTGTGACTCCTGGAGAGCCTGGGCTTCCCTACAACACACAGCCAAGAAAGGGAATGTTATGACAAAGGGAAAATCCCATGTAAAGTAAACTCACGAAGTGGAGCCAATTTTAAAAGCTTCTAAAAGGAACAATACATTAATTATAAATTAAGGAAGAGTAATTATATTAAAATTTATATATTTTAGATAACATGAAGAAAAAGTCTTGAAAATCCTAGTCCAACCTTTGGGAACTATACAGAGCTAAAATATATTTTGCGACTGAAATATATATAATCAACTTCACAATTTACAGACCAGAGCCAGTAAATTCATTACAAAGTGAATTTGCAGAAAGCAATTCCTATTTTTAAATAGGGAATGAAAGCTTTGGCTGGGGATAAACAAAGAAGGAGGCTACTTTGTGCTATTTGGCATCAAGTTAACCTGATGAAACAGAAAGACTATATTTTAACTCTGCTCTTGTTTTCTCCAGCACATTCTGATTTAAGAAAATAAAAACAGCTCCCTCGACATCATAACCCACTACACACGTGGAATGTGCTCAAAGTAAGTTACCTGGCTGTTCTCTAGCAAAATGGGGGCACTGGGTGGGGCTGAGGGAGACAACAAGGTAACCCATTCTGTTCTTACCGGTGGCCCAGGCGGCCCCCTGGGTCCCATGGCACCATCTTTTCCAGTGAAGCCCTGTTGTAAAAATGGGATTAATCACATATTAGGGAGAGATGCACAGGAGAAGAGATGCTACATATGCTGCTAAGCATAAAGAGTGAAGAGAATGTAATGCAATGTACTTGCTTTTTGGCAGGTAAACTTTCAATAGACAAATATACTCCCAAATTTCTTTCAATTTTGCTCATGCCTGTTACTGGATAATTTCTGTGTTCATTATTTATACAGTAAAAATAAAACCATTTTAAGAGCTAGCTTAATCTTCTCCAAAGAAGGCAGATTCTTTTTGATGAGGATGACAAACTTTGCTTTTGAAAAAATATCAAGAAGTTCAAGGGAAGACAGACCCTTTCTACTGAAAAGTCAGTGTCCACAAGGCTGGCTCAGGAAGGATCAACGCAGGACTAAAGGAATGATGCTGAGAAAGGCAAGTGCCACCTAGGAGGCGAAGAAGGAGAGGCAATCTGCCTGATTCTGGAATTCTTCCCACTTCCTGAGCAACTGTCAGGCAGCTGGGGCAGGACTGTCTCCATGGCTGGTCAATTTCTCTGCTCCCGCCAAGAAAGAGGCAAAGCTGTCTTAACTGCCCTGGACTCCACAGATAGGAAATCTTCAATCCTCATAATAAGCAGTTAAATTTGTGAATAGCATGTCTTTCCTCATCTCCCATGACAGCCAGAACTGCATGTGCGTCGGCTGACCAGGAATGGGGAACAGAGTTCAGCTCCCGCAGGCTCACTCCATTTGTTGCTGCATCCATTTGTTGACTTTTCTCTCTCTGTGCAGTGCCAAATGACCTCTGCCTGGAATGATTCCCCTGCTACCCAGTTCGCATTCATTCCCAACAGCAGAGCTCTGAAATCCAGCCGAGGATTTCTGAGTCAGTCAGTTTGTTATGGTTGTTCCTTCCCTCTGTCAGAGGAGATTTTTGTCTCATTTTCTGCAGAGAATAAGAATGATCAACTCATCCACATTCTTGGGTTCTAGCAAGAATTGGGGTCATTTGGATCCCTGCCTGCCTTAGGTATCCACACATCTTACTACTTCATTGATTTTATAATAGAAGTTTAAATTGTTTCTTTAAAATGTTAGAAATATTCTATTTCCCTCCAAAAAAAGTCTCAGAAACTTACAGGTATAAGATTTCAGAACGTTTCCTGAAAGATCTAGGCCAGCTTAACAAAAAGCAGACCTCAAGTCCATCTGATGTAACATCAACATTATTGCTGAGAGCCACTTAAGAAGCAAAAATACTCCAGGAGTTTGGCTTGGACAGTTTGATTGGCACTTCTTCCATCTAAGATTCCTCAACTGCTATACAATACCCTCTTTTTCACTTTTTTTAAGATAAGTATCATATTTCTTAATATCCTTCTTCAGTCATCATAGGAACTTCCAGATCAACCATTTTCTTTTAGGAGAAACATATCTAAGATGGGGCAAGGCAGATTTTATGCCAATGGCCTCAGAAAGGCTACCCATTGAGCCATCTACAGAATGTGGTGCTAACTTTTTTTATTTTATTATTCACTTTTTGCTGCAAAGCTGTATTAATTACTACTACTTCTGCCCACTTGGTGGTGGCTGAGAGTAACTACAAAGCTGCAGCAATTATTGCTATTTCCTCCAACATGATACACATGTCACATACACCTGTGTATTAGGTATTCTAACAGCTTCCCAAGTTGTGTCTGATTGTTAAAATCATCTGTGCTGCAGACAATCCACGCATCTTGTTCTTGTCCACTCCATCCCTTCCCTCTCCATAGTCCTTGACCTTGCTGTCCTGTGCTTTCTTCTCTTTGTTCTACCTCTGAGTACAAGATTCTTTTTTTCCATCTGAGATCCCAATATGCAGGTCCCTCTAATTCCACAGCTGTGTACATCCCACCAGCTTTGCACTCTACTTTCAACATTCATGGTAGTTTTCTCAGTAGTAGAGAGCTGTATAGGTTGTGGAGAAAAGAGGAGAATGATTTCTTGAAAAGTCTCCTTGACCTCATTCCAACAGAACTGGGTGGCCTCACCACAGAGTTGGACACAGATGAGAGTTTACAAGTGGAAAGCACAGACCCTCCCAGTCCCTCACTTTTCAGGAATGCAGTGACGGTGGCAATGTGGCTGCCTGACCACTAGTTCAGAGACCTCGCTGATGAGAAGTGTCCTCAGGATCTGGCCATGTTATGAATTTGATGGCACAACAAGGAGTCAGTAGTAGCAGCAGCAAGGAGTCAGCCTGTCATCACTTCTCAACTACAATATCTTGGGTATGTTTCATAATTGAAATGATTAGCTTGCCACTTTTTTACTTGCATGGTTGCCATTTATTGTAAATTAAGAATTCAAAGAGTAGAAAAGTGCAGTCTCAAAAGTGTCAGAAGAATTTATAGTTCCATACTACCTCCATGTCTCAGATCCCAAAAAACAGTTTTTCTCTTTACTTTCTCTCTCCCTTTTCCCCCTCCAACTTAAAAGAGGCATGGAAGTACATAAATTCCACTGTCATATCATACACCATTTTGTATTATCTGGGAAAGTTTTTGCTCCATCTGAGTGACCCACCTCTCTGCCCAGGTGGTATCTTGGAGGTTAATAAATCAACATGTCCAGTGGCAGCTGTCACAGAGCTGTCCCCTTCAGATCCTACTGAAAGTCACACATTTTACTTGTCGTATTAGCCAGAATGCAGACTACTCTCAGACTCTTGTCTGGACCACAAGATACTGAAAAGTTATTTCTTCTTTTGTGTTGACCAACTCTAAAATCTCTGGAGTCTTATTAAAGCATTCATGGTATCCTAGGGAACCACAGTTTCTGTAACATTGAATATTAATACAGCATAGAGGTTATGTTCACTGAGCTTCTTTACTTGCCCTGGGAAAAAATTACTTTCCTACAATTGCTTTCATCCTAAGTCAAGAATAAACCCGAAAGCTGCCACAGTGGCTAAAGTCCCTACTAAACACCAGCTGTCTACTCTATCACCAAGGCCTAGAAGTAGTATTTGAATTCCAGTGATGTAGAGAGGATGTTCTGACTTCCTAGAAGGTATCTTGAAAATCAAGGCTACTTTCAGAATTACATAAAAACTGCCTCATAACAAAGGTTTTAATTTTAGGATTTAAAACAATGTGCTAAAATTCTATTCTAATTTGCTAAAAATCCTTTGCAGGACTTCTTTCTCTAATAAAATGAAATTTTTTTCTCAAAATTAAAATTGTAAGGACTCCCCTAAAGTCCCACGATTTTCTTTCAAAGATCTTGAGGTTGAGCTGATACTGGATGGCCCTCTGGCATTAGCTTTGCAGCCTTCCAAAAATACATGACTCCACACTTCCAGTCATGCAAACTGCATTATGGAGGGTTCTTAACAAACAAGCAATGCTGTGATATGGTTTCCCACATCATTACAGTCTGCCCAAGAAAACTTACTCTGTCTCCTGGAGGTCCCATTGGTCCTGGCGGGCCTGGTAATCCTGGGGTTCCCTACAAGGAAGGAAATAAGACAGTGAATCATATACAGTATAGGATCCTTATTATTCTCCAAACTTTTTTTTTTTTTAAATAAAACTCCAGGGACTCTAAAAAGAAACAGGAAACCAGAGCCAAGCACAGTGTCAGGCATGTAGCAGATGCCGTCTGCAAGCAAATAGCTGAAATGGACATCACACACTGGAAGGCTAAGGCCAGGGTATGAAGTGGAGTTAAAGTGAAGCATGTATCCAGTCTTCTGCTTTGCTGCTGAGTCATTTTTGACAAAAAAGTAACACTGAAAATCATGTACGAGAGATGAAAGAAAAGGCAGTTTCAAGGACAACTCACTGTTCGGCCTGGAAGTCCCGGTTCTCCAGCATCACCTTTCATCCCTTGGCGACCCTGGAGTAGGCAATGGGGAGACAGTGCTCAGACATTTCTCAGAGATTAAGGGGAAAGGGGGGACATGAGTCACGTATGAAATCATCATCACCTCTTAAATCAAAGGCAGAGCTTCAGAGATGAGCACAGAGGGTATCTTTGAAGGAAATGAATAAGCCATATTTTGGGTTCTTGCTCACTGTTAAAACCACAGTTGTAATATACTAATTTCCACTTACAATGTAATGGAGTCATTGCAGGTACTAATAGAGTAATATGGCCACTTTAAAAGAATATAGTTTAACACAAGATATATATGCATTTCTCATAAGAAAAAAATTTTAAAGGTTCAATAAGTATCTATAGAGTTATGTGGTACTTAAAATATTATTTGCATATCTAAAATGAAATAACAGTCATTATAAGACTTCATCTCAATGATAAACCCTGTTGAATTCTGAGAAAACGCTTGACTTCGGCAAAAATATAGAAAGTGTTCCAGGTAAGTTCAGTGTTAAGCCACCATTCTTATTGAATACAGAAAGTCTTTGTGCTTACTTGTTCTCCTGGAATCGAGAGTCCGTTGGGTCCCTGGGGGCCTGGAGGACCCTGGGGGCCTGGAGGACCTGTATCTCCACGAGGACCAGGGGGCCCCTAAAATACACAACAGAAAGACACACAAAACACAATGAAATGCTTTCCCAGTGCTAACATGCAATCAGAAACGTTTTTCCATAATGCTAAAACACTAATTATATAATGTTTACAAACATTTTGTAAATCTATACACCCATAGAAGTACTTATTAATGCCATTATTTGTTTCTGTTTAAGACTAATACATTACAAGAACAATTAGAAAGTACAATAAATTCATAAGAACACCTAAATTTCATAAAAGTCCTATTAGAAGTAGATTTTTACTTAAAATACATTAAATATAAAACATTCATATATTTACATTCATATGCAATCATAGCCAAAATTTCACTGGATTCATTTTAAGGCAGTCTTGATTTTTCTTAGACTTAGGCTTACTCCTGGAACTGAAGTATGTATAAATCAAGCAAAAGAACAGATATCCATGGATTGGATGCTTTATGCTAGAGCTCTTTTGCAATCAGATAGATAAGGTGGGAAGGACACAAACTTAGACAGTCCTGGGTTAGCATCCCAATCTCACCCTTTCCTAACTGTTAACTTATCTCTAATAAACTACACATTATCTTCATGAAATGCTCTTATGATAAGTTGAGTTGTTTTATGGGAGACTATTGTGGAACTGGCAGAAGAGACCAATGACCCCCTAGTGAATCCATTTGTGACTGCTCAGCTATTTTCTGAGATAAGTGGAAACATGAGCAGCATAAAACTGTTCACAGACTGGTCTTACTTTCTACCAGAACTCTTCTGCCTGCAGGGTTTTCCAGTTGATAGCATGATCACCACCAAAAGAAACTCCTTAAGGTTCTTCTGCAGATTTCCTATGTGTATTTGCTACAGCTGTGAGACACATTGCATGCATTTCTTTCTCTGACTAGTCTCATCCATCATTTTGACATTCAGAGACGAGGTAGAGGTAATTATGTTACCTGAGCCACACTATGAACTAACTTACACAAGACCACATACTCTCTTGGTGGAAATATGAATAACCAGACTTCAACATATAAATGAAATTTTAATGCACTCTAACATTTACTTACAATTGCTCCATTGATACCTCTTTCACCTCTGGGACCTTTGGCACCAGGTCCTCCCTAGAATATATAGTAGAGCACATTTTAGTGTGAACAAAAGGAAAATTGGAAGAACATTGCAAATAGAAATTACTTTAGGGGGACAGTGCCATGGCATAGTAGGCTAAGCCTCCACCTGTGTCACCAACATGCTGTATGGGTGCCGGTTCATGCCCCAGCTGTTCCTCTTTCAATCCAGCTCTGTTTATGGCCTGGAAAGGCAGTAGAGGATGGCCCAAGGCATGGGCCCCTGCACTGGTGTGGGAGATGCGGAGGAGGCTCCTGGCTCCTGGCTTCAAATTGGCCCAGCTCCAGCCATTGCAGAGTTCACTCCCATTTGGGGAGTGAACCAGCAGATGGAAGACTTTTCTCTCTGTCTCTCCCTTTCTCTGTCTGTAATTCTACTCTCAAATAAATAAATAAATTTTTTAAAAAAATTACTTTAAGGAGTGCATTCTCCAATCAATACCTTTATAGCTACTTACAAAATATATTAAAATATTTCATGTCATACAAATATGCAGGGAAGACAATTTCCAACTTTGTATATTCTAAGTGTCTTATTTTTCTATCATGAACCTTACTGCTAACAAAATAAGAAGTTCGTTTGAAACTCTGAAGTTTATTGGTAAAGGCAAACATTATAGATACTTGAATACAGTAAAAGGAAAAATGTGTTTTGCAGTTATATGAATTATTTTCTTCAGGGAAAATAATGTGCAAAAAAAAAAGTATATCTTAAAGTAACCAGAACTGAGAAACTATTGAAAGAAGATGAAATAAATACAAAAGTGACATCCAGTGTCACCACACAAGTAAAGAAAAAAAATTCTATTTTCAAAAATATATGTTACATCCAGGATATAATTTTATGGTTACAAATATAAATCAGGTAAGTCACTATTACTAAAAAATAAGTAAGAGCAAATTTAGATGCTTTAAATGATAAGCTGGTATGTAATTAAGCTGAAATCAACTTACTATTATTTGCACTGATTCAAGTATAGTAGAATTTGGTATTCTGAGAATCCCTGAGCTGTTGCTATGTTAATTATCTATTTTCTTCACAGAAGTCAGCAGAACCTAAAGCTATCACATCCATTCCTCAAAACAGTCCAGGTCCCGATGTTGGGACTCAGTAAATCAAGGGGTTCCATATGATCTGTCACTGCAGTCATCAGTGATCTGCCTGGCACTTTGACCAGTTCACAGTCTTCTCAAACAAGTTATTCCAATCCCCAAGACTTCACCAAGAGTTTATGATATCATCATATACATGAACTGCCCTCTCGTTACTCTCATGATATATCTGCTACATAAGGTGCACAAGTTCTAGGCTCTACACAGTTGTTCTTAGGTCAGCCTGTCACCCATGGCTCTATGTCATACACACAAAACCTTTCAGGGGGTTGACATTTGGCCTAGCATCAAAGTTCCAGTTAGGATGTCCATGTTTTATATCAGAGTACCTGAGACTGTTTCACAGCTCCATGCTCCTGACTCCAGCTTCCTGCTAATGCAGATCCTGGGAGGCAGTATTAATAAGTATTTGGGTTCTTGCCCCTCATGTGGGAGATGTGGATTGGGTTCCTGGATCCCAGCTCTGGCATGGGCCTGGTCCTGCTTGTTGCAGGCCTGTGGGAAGCCAGCAGATGGGAGCATGCTCGCTCTCTTACTCTCTCACACACTCTCTCGCTCTCGCTCTCTAGCTCTTTCTCTGTGTGTGTGTGTGTGTATGAGAAAGAGAGAGAGTGTGTGTGTATGTGTGTGTGTGTGTGCATGTGTTCCTGACTCTCAAATAAATGAATAATTTTTAGAAAGATTTCAGGAATTGTAGTGTATTTTGCATGTCATACTAACAAGTAGAAATCTAGGTTCACATCTTTCAGAGAGAAACCCTTGAAGGCTAGCCAATACCATCATTCCTAAATGGCTGGAGAAATGTGTCAAATAAGAGAATCAGATTTTCTTCTGATTTAATCCATTTCATATCTCTAGACAGACTTTAAAGATGGCCTGCAATTTAGCCTGCTCTATCCTACAAAACATGGGGGGATTGAAGCATTTTATGTACTCCCTACTGGCAAGCAGATTATAACTTCAAAAATTTCAAAGGAGAAAAACAGAGTTTCAGTTTCCTTACTGCAGGGCCTGGAGGTCCCGGAGGTCCAACACTGTCCTGTGTGCAGGTACAAGCATTTGGAAGGGCAGGACATTTCACTTCATCTCTCTGAAATTTTGGAAAGAAAATTTACCTATGAATTTAGATGAAAAATAACCTCTAATTCTCACTCCTATTTATATTCTCTTTAATTGTTACAAATAGTCTTAAGCTGAAACTTAACTCCTTTAAGCCTTTATTTTATGCCTAGTTTAGGAAACAAAGAACTGTTTGCAAGAGCACTGGGATCAATAGTAGTTTAATCTAATTTTCTCCAAACCAGTATAACAGAAATATTACACATTTCAAATACAGACTTCCATTTTACTCAGAAAAAAATATACAAAATCCTTTCCATGATCTGCAAGGACCTACATGTTCTGCAAACAGAACCCTATCACCCTGCCCATCTCATTGTTACCACTTTCCCCCTTTACTTTATCTCTTTTCCAGCCCCACTGATCTGCTTACTGCTTCTCACATAATTTGAGTACATGGTGGCCAAAGGGCTTTGGCATGTACAGGTCCCTCCATCTGCAATGTTCTTCCTCAATAACCACATGTTTGCTTCCTCAGTTCATTCAGGTCTTGCCTTATCATCAAGGGCTGATGGTACACACCGTCATTCCCCAGCCCTTTATCCTGGTTTAATCCTCCGTAACATAGTATGTACATCCCTCTATATGTGCCGGAGATTGAAACCATCAATGTAAATGCTGTGTAAATGATTGTTATACTGTATTGTTTATGGAATAATGACAATTTTAAAAGTCCATATGTACCCATTGCATTACATATGCAGGTTTTTTTCAAATGTTTTTAACCAAATTTGGTTGAATCCATGGAATCAGAAATACAGATGACTAATTGTACAAATATATACCTATTTATAAACCATTTCTCTCCCTCTGCCTTCCTATAGACTACTCACTTATTATGCTATAATCCTACCACACAGAGTAGTATTGGCTTATAATAAGTACTTGATAAATATTTGTTGAATAAATAGTACACATTCATCATCAAGATTTATGCAGTTCTTTATTTGCAAAATGCTTGAAACCATCATCAATATTCAACTTTATAACTGTTATCCCCAAACCGATACTATGGGGGAAATCCATCATCTCAAAAAGATATATGAAATATTTCACCCATCTAAAAAAGTCTTAGATACCAAAAAGGTGATGGCTTATTCTGCAAAATGTTGAACTTTTACGAGTAACAGGACACTCACAGTAAGTTGGTTCATCAAATACTTTGGCTCACCAGGACCTTTCTGACTGTAATGGGAAATTTCCAGATATGGCCTTATGCATTCCTAGCTTGCAATGGAAGGACTGGTCACACAACCCAACCTGAGTTATGGTAGCTGAAGAGCATGCAAATTGTGTATCCCTTGGCTCCATTCTGGACATGCAGCTGCTGAGTGCAACTTCCTCTCCCACACTGTCTGTATCACAGTGGTTATTCCTAGAGACTATCGATACACTACAACAGAATTGAATTCCAATATACTTACCCGTGAGGGAATATCACAGCATCTGTCTCTGCTGGTCCACACTGGGCTGCAGACAATGTCAAAGTTCTGGATTTGGAACTGCAAACAACCAACAGCAACAACAACTAAAGATGCATGAAAATATTTCAACATTTCCACATTTTAATCTTTTCCAGTTCCTCACACAGATTCCTTCAAGGGTGCTAGTCTTTGAGATCAATGTGATTATTTGTTCACAGGAAACTATACAGTAACATGTGCCTAAGAGAAAGAGGTAGTAAAGCGAGAGACATATGTGAAATTTCCACTTTTGGTTCACTTCCTTGGCTAAAATGAAGTGCTTGAGTGAATTTGGTTGTGATTCATTAGAATATTAATTTCCACTTTTAAATGAATTTGAAGATTACATATATTTAAGCCAACTATTAAGAGTTTATCTTTGTAGAAAAATAAAGAGACCATTCCTTACTTTTTATACACTCAACTCTCTTCTTTTCAAAAATTGTTACTTAGGAATTAATAACTTTTCTGATGATCCTCAACCAAACTATCTCACTGTGGCATATGCTTTCTTTCCTCCTACAGTTTAAAAACAAATCTCTTTTGACAAAAAAATAAAAAGTTTGGACATAGTAATTACTTTTAAAAACCAGACATCATTGTTCTATTGAATATTAAATTAAAAAATAACTTCAACAGTCAACAAAATGGACTTTAATCATTATTATCTTCTATTTGAATGCCTTGTTTTTATATTGTGAAATAAAAATTTCCCTTTTGAGTCCAGGAGAAAAATCATGTACACAGAAGCTAAAACTAAATTAAATAAATAATGCTATTTTTAAAATAATAGTAGAAACCAAAGGAGGTTAGCTTTGCTTTTAGGATATGCTTGTTAACTGACATTTACTATGAGCTTAATTAGCCAAGTACAGTAAACACTTAAGATTTAAATTTTTATGACTAGATAGCATTGTAAGGAAAGCTGGCATGCTGCTGCCTAAACTTGATGCAGGGACACTGAGAGTAATGCAGTCTGTTGGCTGCCCTATTACACTGATCCTTCTGAGACAGATGGGTGACTGCTCTGAGTGAACACAGGCTCCAGTGACTCCTGTCAGCTAGTGTCCACAAACGCTGAATGATCTGATTGCACAAATCTGTATTAACAGCTATTATCTCTGAAGAACAGAAAAGGAACTTTTGTAGATTTCACTGGGTATGCTGGCAACTGTTTGCATTGCTCTCTCCAATTTGGTGTTGCTTCAATATGACTACATGGTGTTCTCTGGTGCTTGGACATCTTATTTTCTTTCTAGTAGTAAAGTACATTATTATGTTTTATTAGTAGCATACTTTCTCAGTGTAACTTTTCCAGAGTATCAACCTAACAACTTTGGCAATTTAAAACTAATTGAAAAAAAAAAAGTTGCTGCACTATTTAGAAAATATCATATCAATCTTAACAAAAGTACCAAGAAAAACAAAAACGCATTCCTTACTGTGGCTGACTTCTTTTCCCCTTTAAGAAGTTTCCCAAGAATTTCAAAACCATCAGTAGTGATATTCCCAGCTTCTTTGATGTCTTTTTCTATAATTTCATAGCAGTCGATATAAATCTTAACACTTTTTGAAGTCACTACAATATGAACCTAAAAAGATAATGTTTCCATTGTAAAATTTCTGTTAAAAAATTAACCAACTTCTGCATATTTCAGATCACAAATGTTTAAAAAGTGCTTTTTAAGCCATTCTTGTTCCCAAATCAAGAGTCTTAAACTAAAAATCCAAGAACCAGGTTACAATGTCCATGATGTCAATTAATACTAAAATGAAGTGAGACAACCATTGAACCTCTCTGGGTCTCAGTTTCCCTTGTCCACATACACATGCATAGTTTCTTGTTTCCCCATCAGGTAATATTACTGAGATGACTAGAGAGGATGTAGTGGATGAAATGACTTTATAAAGAACTATCCAAGTAGAGTTAATAAATCTCTCAGATCTTATACAGAGTACAAAGGAGCCTCATATGTCTTCCACTGACCTTGCTAAATTCAATTCTTAGCTTGTTATATCATAATCTCAGCCACAGAGAACCTTCATGCCATCTAGATAAAAAACTAGCATGCTAGTAAAAAACTAGCATGTCTTCTATAGAAATTCAACTCTGGAAATCAATAGAATTTAGGATTCTATTTCCTTTCAAGGGAAGAAGCTTATGTTGATTGATTTTGAAGACACAGAATGTTAAGAAATCTACTAAAACAGATAATTAATTAAACATTTATGTTGCAACAATATAAAGAATGGCTGTGGGTAGTCCTTAACTCAATAGCTATGCTCATAGTTTCCAGTTATCACAGCACAAATACACAAGAATGCCCTTGATAATCATAACGAAAAGTTTGGCAGCAAGTTAAAAGGAACACAAATTCCCTTTAGTCAATAGCATAAGAACAATTTCTAAATTTTTATTTTTTAACTAACTCTTTTTCCCACATGGAATCTCCACCAAAACATTAATTCACATATCTAGGATAAAGTGAGTTATATATTGCTTTTATATAAAAGGATGCATAGCTTACTAAAAATAAAGTTTACATGCCCCCAGAAGAATCAACTAATGTTGAATTCAAGAATATCATACAAGCATTTCCAGGATGTTTATCATCTAATAACTAAAACTATTTTATTGGCTGTTATCTGAACAACCATAGAAACAAACATTCACAAAGTATTTGAGAAACCACAATATCCAAAATAATTTTTCAAGCCAAAACTGTTTTAATCTGTATCTGAATTATTCCAAGTATACTTGTCATTCAATGCTAACCATAAAGAAGCACGTCCTAAAAGCTCATTTTGCTATATTTTTTCAGTGTGTTTTAAACACATGTTATATTTCAGATTGAGCTCTCAGATATAGATCATTGTTCCACGTAATGAGGGTAACCAACCTGTTTCCCAACTGTCAACTTTGTTGGCCATAGACTAGGAGAAAGAAATAAGGACTCTCTTGTCATTCAAAACCCTCCCTAGGCTCTGCCATTCCCTAAAAGTGTGTCTTTCACCTATTCTAGTTTTTCCCCTTACCATAGATTTCTCATATCGATCCATATCATCTGTTAACAATACAAAGCAAACACAAATAAAGTTTTACAAGAGAATTCATAAGAAGCAGTAACTGTCTGTCATTCAGTATTTTAGCTATTTTCTCCCCAGAGGTCCCTCTCCCTGTTGTTGATTTTTTTCTCTTGGACTACTATTCATTCTCACCTAAGGCGAAGAACTTCCATTCAGGAAATAGATGAAAAGTGAAATGAGTGCTTGAATCCTTGGCTCAGAAATGCATGTAAAATAGTTGGTAGTGATTGAAGGTAATGTTTGAATGATGAGAGAAATGAGAATGTGTTAAAGTAATAGGGTGGTGTATTATACATTGAAATTTGCTAAGAAGCTAGCTCTTAAACTATATCTTTCACATTCACTAACACATGACACAGTGACTACATGGAGATAATGACTATGCTGATTAGCTTGGTTCTGGAGATCATTCCATAATGTAACATCACATTATACTCATACATCTTAAATACACTGACATCTTACTAAGATCCCTAAAGAAAAATAATCAGGTAAAAGAAGGGGGAGGAAATGATCATTGAGATAAAGGAAAGGAGAAGCTGGAAGAGCATGGATTATTTTTAAAGGAAGATGGTGAACCTGCTGGGGAGAAGACAGGAAGAAGAGGCAATGTATGAAACCAAAGAATGCAAACACCTCTATGGGAAGCCCAGTGGTATGCTAAGAAGGAAGGTTTAAAAAAATTACTTTGATTTGCGGTAATTAATGACTATCACTATAGATCTCTAGAAAAATGCTGCTTTTTAAAATATATTTTTACTTTTAATTGACATATACTAATTACACATATTTGTGGTGTACAGTGTGACATCTCAATATACATGTATACAAAGTATAATGATCAGATCAAGTAATTGTATCCATCATCTCCAACATTTACTATTTCATTGTGTTGGCAACATTCAAAATTCTCTCTACTAGCTATTTTAAAATATAAAATCATTTTCCCGGTGGAGAAGATGGCGGAATAGTGAGGGCGCGCACCGATAGTCCGGGAAAATTTAGTTTAATAAAAGGGGAGTTACGGTAGCCTCAGAAAAAAGAACCAGGAAAATATTGCAAAGGAAACCCTTCTGGATTAAGTGGTCGTGAATCGGAGGACCTACTGGGAGAACAAGGTCGCCCACCGCGCGGAAGCCAAGCCGCGGGACCGAGCCGCACAAGCCGAGCCGCACAAGCCCAGGCACAGGACCGAGCTGCGCAAGCCGAGCCTCGGGACCGAGCCACTGGAACGAGGTGAGCCGAACCTCAATAGCCCGAGACACCGGCAGGCAAGCAGAGAGAGGAGACTAGAGGGAATGACGCCAAATAACAAACGCAAAAACCAAGGTAATAAAAACAAGGAAGTCACCATGAAGCCCTCAAATGAAAAAGACACCCCAATTCAAGATTATGAGGATGATGATATAGAAGAAATGCAAGAAGCAGATCTCAAAAAATTGATAAGAACATTAAGAAGTTCTCAAAAACAAATTCTGGAACTACAGAAATCCTTAATGGACAAGATAGAAAATCTCTCTCCTGAAAATGAAATATTAAGGAGGAATCAAAATGAAACGAAACAACTAGTACAACAGGAAACTGACTGAAGTGAAGAATTCAATAGATCAAATGAAAAACACAATAGAGAGCCTTACAAACAGAATGGGTGAAGCAGAAGAGAGAATATCGGACTTAGAAGACAGAGAACAGGAAAGGATACAGTCAGACCAAAGAAAAGAAGAGGAAATTAGGAATCTAAAACATATTGTCGGGAATCTTCAGGATACTATTAAAAAACCCAACATTCAGGTTCTAGGAGTTCCTGAAGGCATGGAGAGGGAGAAAGGATTAGAAGGCCTTTTTAGTGAGATATTAGCAGAAAATTTCCCAGGTTTGGAGAAGGACAGAGAAATCCTAGTACAGGAAGCTCACAGAACCCCTAATAAACACGACCAAAAGAGATCCTCACCATGACACGTTGTAATTAAACTCTCCACAGTGAAACATAAAGAAAAGATCCTAAAATGTGCAAGAGAGAAACGTCAGATTACTCTCAGAGGATCTCCAATCAGACTCACAGCTGACTTCTCATCAGAAACTCTACAAGCTAGGAGGGAATGGTGAGATATACCCAGGTACTAAGAGAGAACAACTGCCAGCCCAGAATATTATATCCTGCAAAGCTATCATTTGTGAATGAAGGTGAAATAAAGACTTTTCATAGCAAACAGAAATGGAAAGAATTTGTTGCCACTCGTCCAGCCCTGCAAAAGATGCTTAAAGATGTGTTACACACAGAAACAAAGAAACACGGTCATCAATATGAAAGAAGGTAAAGGAAGGAAACCAAGGAAGGAAAGCTCACAGCAAAAGATCACAGGGAATTCAAAGCATATATTAGAACTTATCTTTGGCAAATGGCAGGGCAAAGTTACCACTTATCATTAGTCACATTGAACGTGAATGGCCTGAACTGTCCACTTAAAAGACACCAATTGGCTGATTGGGTTAAGGAACAAAACCCATCTATTTGCTGCTTACAAGAAACTCACCTTTCCAACAAAGATCCATACAGACTGAAAGTGAAAGGCTGGAAAAAGATATACCATGCCAACAGAAATGAAAAAAGAGCGGGCGTAGCCATCTTAATTTCAGACAACATAAACTTTACCACAAAAACCGTTAAGAGAGACAAAGAGGGACACTACATAATGATTAAGGGATCAATTCAACAGGAAGATATAACAATTATCAATGTATATGCACCTAACTACAGGGCACCGGTTTATCTAAAAGATTTGTTAACGGACTTGAAGGGAGACTTAGACCCCAATACAATAGTACTGGGGGACTTCAATACTCCACTATCAGAAATAGACAGATCAATAGGACAGAAGATCAACAAGGATACAGTAGATTTAAACGACACTATAGCCCAAATGGATCTAACAGATATATACAGAACTTTCAATCCTACAGCTAAAGATTTTACTTTCTTCTCAGCAATACATGGAACATTCTCTAGGATTGACCACATACTAGGCCATAAAGCAAGTCTCAGCAAATTCAAAAGAATTAGAATCATACCATGCAGCTTCTCAGACCATAAAGGAATGAAGTTGGAAATTAGCAACTCAGGAATCCCTAGAGCATATGCAAACACATGGAGATTGAACAACATGCTCCTGAATGAACAATGGGTCATAGAAGAAATCAAAAGAGAAATCAAAAACTTTCTGGAAGTAAATGAGGATAACAGCACAACATACCAAAACTTATGGGACGCAGCAAAAGCAGTGTTAAGAGGAAAGTTTATATCAATAGGTGCCTACATCAAGAAATTGGAAAGGCACCAAATAGATGAGCTTTCAATTCACCTCAAGGATCTAGAAAACCTACAGCAAACCAGACCCAAATCTAGTAGGAGAAGAGAAATAATTAAAATCAGAGAAGAAATCAACAGGATTGAATCAAGAAAAACATTCCAAAAAATCAGCCAAGCGAGGAGCTGGTTTTTTGAAAAAATAAACAAAATTGACACCCCATTGGCCCAACTAACTAAAAAAAGAAGAGAAAAGACCCAAATCAATAAAATCAGAGATGAAAAAGGAAATGTAACAACAGACACCACAGAAATAAAAAGAATCATCAGAAATTACTACAAGGACTTGTATGCCAGCAAACAGGGAAACCTATCAGAAATGGATATATTCCTGGACACATGCAACCTACCTAAATTGAACCAGGAAGACATTGAAAACCTAAACAGACCCATAACTGAGACAGAAATTGAAACAGTAATAAAGGCCCTCACAACAAAGAAAAGCCCAGGACCAGATGGATTCACTACTGAATTCTACCAGACATTTAAAGAAGAACTAATTCCATTTCTTCTCAAACTATTCAGAACAATCGAAAAAGAGGGAATCCTCCCAAATTCTTTCTATGAAGCCAGCATCACCTTAATTCCTAAGCAGGAAAAAGATGCAGCACTGAAAGAGAATTACAGACCAATATCCCTAATGAACATAGATACAAAAATCATCAATAAAATTCTGGCCAATAGAATGCAATAACACATCAGAAAGATCATCCACCCAGACCAAGTGGGATTTATCCCTGGTATGCAGGGATGGTTTAATGTGCGCAAATCAATCAATGTGATACACCACATTAACAGACTGCAGAAGAAAAACCATATGATTATCTCAATAGATGCAGAGAAAGCATTCGATAAAATTCAACACCCTTTCATGATGAAAACTCAAAGCAAATTGGGTATAGAAGGAACATTCCTGAATATAATCAAAGCAATTTATGAAAAACCCACAGCCAGCATCCTATTGAATGAAGAAAAGTTGGAAGCATTTCCACTGAGATCTGGTTCCAGACAGGGATGCCCACTCTCACCACTGCTATTTAACATAGTTCTGGAAGTTTTAGCCAGAGCCATCAGGCAAGAAAAAGAAATTAAAGGGATACAAATTGGGAAGGAAGAACTCAAACTATCCCTCTTTGCAGATGATATGATTCTTTATTTAGGGGATCCAAAGAACTCTACTAAGAGACTATTGGAACTCATAGAAGAATTTGGAAAAGTATCAGGATATAAAATCAATGCACAAAAATCAACAGCCTTTCTATACACAAGCAATGCCATGGCTGAGAAAGAACTACTAAGATCAATCCCAATCACAATAGCTACAAAAACAATCAAATACCTTGGAATAAACTTAACCAAGGACGTTAAAGATCTCTACAATTAGAATTACAAAATCTTAAAGAAAGAAATAGTAGAGGATACCAACAAATGGAAAAAGCTTCTATGCTCATGGATTGGAAGAATCAACATCATCAAAATGTCCATTCTCCCCAAAGCAATTTACAGATTCAATGCAATACCAATCAAAATACGGAAGACATTCTTTTCAGACCTGGAAAAAATGATGCTGAAATTCATATGGAGACACAGGAGACCTCGAATAGCTTAAGCAATTTTGTACGACAAAAACAAAGTCGGAGTCATCACAATACCAGATTTCAGGACATACTACAGGGCAGTTGTTATCAAAACAGCATGGTACTGGTACAGAAACAGATGGATAGACCAATGGAACAGAATAGAAACACCAGAAATCAATCCAAACATCTACAGCCAACTTTTATTGGATCCAGGATCTAAAACCAATTCCTGGAGCAAGGACAGTCTATTCAATAAATGGTGCTGGGAAAACTGGATTTCCATGTGCCAAGCCATGAAGCAAGACCCCTACCTTACACCTTACACAAAAATCCATTCAACATGGATTAAAGACCTAAGTCTACAACCCGACATCATCAAATTATTAGAGAACATTGGAGAAACCCTTCAAGATATTGGCACTAGCAAAGACTTCCTGGAAAAGACCCAGGAGATGCAGGCAGTCAAAGCCAAAATCAACTATTGGGATTGCATCAAATTGAGAAGTTTCTGTACTGCAAAAGAAACAGTCAGGAGAGTGAAGAGACAACTGACAGAATGGGAAAAAATATTTGCAAACTATGCAACAGATAAAGGGTTAATAACCAGAATCTACAAAGAGATCAAGAAACTCCACAACAACAAAACAAACAACCCACTTAAGAGATGGGCCAAGGACCTCAACAGACATTTTTCAAAAGAGGAAATCCAAATGGCCAACAGACACATGAAAAAATGTTCAAGATCACTAGCAATCAGGGAAATGCAAATCAAAACCACAATGAGGTTTCACCTCACCCTGGTTAGAATGGCTCACATTCAAAAATCTACCAACAATAGATGCAGGAGAGGATGTGGGGAAAAAGGGACACTAACCCACTGTTGGTAGGAATGCAAACTGGTCAAGCCACTATGGAAGTCAGTCTGGAGATTCCTCAGAAACCTGAAAATAAGCCTACCATACAACCCAGCCATCCCACTCCTTGGAATTTACCCCAAAGAAATTAAATTGGCAAACAAAAAAGCGGTCTGCACATTACTGTTTATTGTAGTTCAATTCACAATAGCTAAGACCTGGAATCAACCTAAATACCCATCAACAGTAGAGTGGATAAAGAAATGATGTGACATGTACTCTATAAAATACTATACAGCAATCAAAAAAATGAAATCCGGTCATGTGCAACAAAATAGAGGAATCTGGAGCACATCATGCTGAGTGAAATAAGCCAGTCCCAAAGGGACAAATATCATATGTTCTCCCTGATTGGTGACAACTAACGGAGCACTAAAAAGGAAACCTGCTGAAGTGAAATGGACACTCTGAGAAACGGTGACTTGTTCAGCCATTGCCCTGACTGTTGAACTTAATACGTTATCCCTCTTAGTATTTTTTTGTCTGTTCTGCTTAATACTATTGGTTTAATTCTGTTATTAATACACAGTTATTCTTAAGTGTTGAAACTTAACTGAAAAGTGATCGCTGTTAAATATAAAAGTGCGAATTAGAGAAGGAAGGGATGTACAATTTGGTACATGCTCAAGCTCACTTGCCCCAAACGGTAGAGTTAGAAACATACCAGGAGATTCCAATTCAATCCCATCAAGGTGGCATGTACCAATGCCATCTCACTAGTCCAAGTGATCAATTTCTATTCACAGTTGATCATAATGATAGGATTAAGAGTCAAAGGGATCACATAAACAAGGCTAGTGTCTGAAAATACTAACCGATAGAATAATAAAGGGAGAGAACAATCCAACATGGGAAGCAAGATACACAGCAGACTCAGAATGGCAGATGTCCTAAACAGCACTCTGGCCTCAGAATCAGCCCTAAAGGCATTCGGATCTGGCTGAAAAGCCCATGAGAGTATTTCAAGCATGGAAAGCCAAGACACTCTGTCAAAAAAAAAAAATAAAATAACCTAAATGAAAGATCTCCACGAGTGAGATCCCAGTGGAAAGAACGGGTCATCAAAGAAGGAGGTACCTTTCTCTGAAGGGAGGAGAGAACTTCCACTTTGACTATGACCTTGTCTAAATAAGATAAGAGTCAGTGAACTCAAAAGGCTTCCATAGCCTTGGAAACTCATGACTGGAGCATAGGGAGATTACTGATGACATAAACAAGAGTGTCAATTTCTAAAGTCAACAAAAGGAGTCACTGTGCACTTACTCCTCATGTAGGATCTCTGTCCTTAATGTGCTGTACATTGTGATTTAATGCTATAATGAGTACTCAAACAGTATTTTTCACTTTGTGTTTCTATGTGGGTGTAAACTGTTGAAATCTTTACTAATGTATACTAAACTGATCTTCTGTATATAAAGAGAATTGAAAATGAATCTTGATAAGAATGGAAGGGGAGAAGGAGAGGGAAAGGGGATGGTTGAGGGTGGGAGGGAAGTTATGTGGGAGGGAAATCCACTGTAATCCATAAGCTGTACTTTGGAAATTTATATTTATTAAATAAAAGTTACAAAAAAGTAATATTATTTGCTCTAAGACTCAGACAATCTTACATTTTTACCTTATGAAAACTTCCATAAAATAACGTCTTTACTTCATCTGTGTCAAATGTAACAGTTTGCACCTCGCCTCTTGTATCTTTGTTAAAGAATGATAATGTCTTGCTTGAAGCTGTAATCAACATAAAATGGTTATTAGATCACATGCATGGTATACTTTATTGAAAGTATTAGCAAATAATTCAGAGAGAGACTTCAGAAAATGTGATAGTTTCATATGTGATAAAATACAATTGTTATTGTGTGTTAAGGAACACAAAGTTAATGCTTCCAATAATTTAAAGTGATGATAGCAATACCTTCCTGTATGTTGAAATACTTTTAATAGTTGAATTGTTTTTATTTATTTATGTGTTTTGTAAAGAATAAAATTATTGAAGGAAAAAAAGAAAAAAAAATACCATTGTTATATCTAGAAAAGTCCAAACAAAAGGCATATATCAGGTAAATATAAAAATTCAGAAGGTGTCCATAGACAAGAGAGAAGGAAAGTGAAAGACATAATTAAAACTATGTATGTAGAGCCAGTGTTGTGGTACAGCAGGGAATCCCATATTGGCACCAGTTCATGTCCCAGCTGCTCCACTAATGTGCCAGGAAAAGTGTCTGAACCCCTGCCACCCATGTGGCAGACCCAAAGGAATCCTGGCTCCTGGCTTCAGTCTAGTCCAGCTATTGTGGCTATTTGGGGAGTGAACCAGCAGATGGAAGATCTGTGTGTTTGTGTGTGTGTGTGCACACACATGCATGCACACACACCCCTCCTCTCTTTGTAACTCTGATTTTTAAAATAAATAAATAAATCTTAAAGTAAAAAACTGTATCCATATGACTTGAAAGAAGATAAAAATCCTTACGATCTGCAATCACTCCAACTTGTGGTTTGTAGTCTCTGTCTGTGATTTGCCAAATTGCAAAAGGATCATTGGGAGTTTCTGGAAGAAGTCTGAACAGTAATATAATTGTGTATGAAGGAGGAAGTCCATTCGGGTGTAGGTCTCTATTAGATAAAACAAAATAAATAAAAACAAACAAATAAATAAGGACTTATCATCAGAAACGGACACATTTAAATCTTTGGAACAGAATCTTATTATGGTAGTATTAGAGGCTATTTATAATAATGTGTCTCTCCATGTTAGGAGGAAAATTTAGGAAATACATCAAAAGAACAAACACTAAAGAGCCATGATTTAAGTGGTAATAAATTACTTATCATCTGATAAAGTGACAAAAATCTGGGGAAATTATCATATTCATGCTCACTTTATCTTACTTTAATCTTACTGATATTAACAAATTTCTTGTAGACACATAGAGGATTATAAAATTATATAATAATCTTAGAATGGTAAGCATTGTAGCTGCAGGTATCATCTAAAGAGAGTGAATCTTGCTAATTATACTTAATCTCCAATGCCAACAGGATGAAATCATAGGTAAAACAGATTACACTGTTGATATTGCTCTATCACTAATAGTTTTTGCACTTCCAAATTCCTCCCTTTGTAGTCAAACAAATCACTCAAGAAGCTCATGAGTTCCCAAAAATAAAAGCAATTTTAAATGTTAAGGCCATGGACATTTGCAAATGTTTAGTGATTAAAAAAGGATATGGTTCAATTAAAAAGAAAAGTTTTTTGGCTCTAAGACATGAGACAAAAAAAAGTTGGTCCCCTGTGTCCTTACAGAGTCAAATCCATCATTGTCCTGGGGTAATCTCTGAAGCTAAATTGTTGGTTTTCTGCCTGAGACCACATAACACTTTCTCCCTGAAGGTAGGAAAAAGGCCTAGATAATCAACTCTTGGACAGAAAAGAAGTTATTCCTCCAGGAATTTTGGCAGAAGGCACAGAATGTCTCTGGGGGCCCATGTCTGAGAGCCATGCCACCAGTACTTTTGCACTAAACTGCTGCCTTCTGGCCTCAAATATAGGCTCTAGGGAAAGTGGCAGGATGGCTTTTATGTGTTCAAAAACTATCTTTATAACATTCCATGTGAAAACAATATTTTCTCCACATTAACCCATCTCTTACCTGGCCCATTTTCTCTCGTTCCTTAGTTAACCAGTGCTTTTAAAAGAATACAGCTGCATTATATTTATGTTTCTTTCATTTTAGTCAAGAGTCCTCTCTCTTGCCATTAAAACCAGCTAAATTAACTTATCATACACTTTATTAATAATACACAATAAATGAAAGGTAGGAATCATAGCTTGAGGTAGCTGCAGGAATTAAATTCACTGGAAAACCTAGAACTTTGAACCTGTTTCACTAACCATGAAAGAGTAGGAACTTACAATGTGGTCAAACTACAACAAAACAATATGTACCTCCTTAAAATAAATTAGCTTTGGTTTTATTCTGATTTTCCACTAGCTTTCCCAGAGCATTTCAAATTTCAGACATCATTTTCTGATTCTGTCCTAAGTTTCTGAAAGTTTTATTTCTTCTTGTTCCTTTCTCTCCATAAGATGCCAAACCCATATTTTTCAACATAAAAAGTTTTTGTTTTAATGAATAAGAAATACATATTTTGGTTATCATGTCCAGGTGCAAACTCTCATGAAGCAAAATAACATCTAGAGCTACTCAACAGATGGTTGCAATATTATCCAATAAAAACTAACATCTCTGCTCATGGACAAGCGGAACTACCATGGTCTTTCATTTTCCAGAGGTCTGAATCAGTAAAAAGAATGCATGCTCTCATCTGCATATATTCTGTCCAGTTCTTCATATATATATATATATATGTACCTCCTTAAAATATATATATATATATATATATATATATATATATATATATATATGAGGGAGGCATGGGGAAGAGAGCACACTCCCATACACTAATTCTTTCCCCAAATCCCTGAAACCATAGGGGCTAAGCCAGAGCTAAAGCTGGGAATCAGGCACAACCCTGTTCTCCCACATAGGTGGCAGGAACCCAAATACTTGAGTCCTCACTGCTGCCTCCAGCATATGCTCTGGCAGGAAGCTGGTGTATGGAGCATGAGCTGGGAATTTAACCCAAGGCACTCCAATGGAGAACACTAACTGGTGTTGTAACTGGTACATTAAATGTCTGCTCCTCCATCCAGTCCTTCTGAACCACAAGGAGAAATGTTCAAAATAGTATGTTGTCTTCTTATTTTCACAGCTTCTGTTACTACAAGAATAACTACAATCCTAGCCTTAAATTCAAAAGGATCACTTATCTATAATCTTGAGGTACCCAGCTAAGATTCTTGGGCTTGAGAATAAAGAGGTTTGAGTCCCAGTGTCCTACATGGGAACTGCTGTACAACCTGATGGATGACAATTAGCCCAACTGTAATTTAAAGAACCCAAACTGGGTCATCCATAAGAAGTTCTAAAATTTTAGGAAGTCACAAAAGATTCTAAGAATCCCTTGCTCATTATAAGAAAAAGCATCCAAGTGTCACACTTACGCTGTAGGCTGATTCACAAAGGCATTCTTCTGAAGCCTGTAAGCTGAGTAGCTGGGAAAAGACCCTGACTCCAAAGACACGCCTTGTACAGAAGCAAAATTCTTTTCTGTCAGGTTGTATGCTTCAAGCATCTTAAAACCTTTACATCAAAAAATATTAAAATTAGTACATTAGTTATTTTACTGCTTATATCTTGAAATAAATTTGCCCAACGATACAAATGCTTACCTGGTGAGGTGTAGCCATCCAAATAAATGAGAGGACAACCTGCAATACACAGTGTGTATGATTCATCAACCTGATTTACAAATATATATACACAGGAAGTAGTGTTATATGTATTTCAAGTCATGAAATTGTTCATTCATTTATTAAAAACTAACTTACCAATCTAACCTTTTACAAGTTATTTCTTGTAGACCAGGAGAAATTATACTATCAACTAGTGTAACATTTTCTGAATATTCTCTAGTCCAATTATAATTTTATAATGTTCTTATGAATAACAAAATACAATTAAAGAGAAGATTTTTCATATGCTTTTCAGCATATTAAAAATAATTTCACCCAAAGAATTTTAGGTTCCTGAAAAGATAGGGGAAGCTCATCCCTTCTGAGCCTTCTCTTCTGGCAAGCCTCCAAGCCTCACACTAGCTCTCAAACAACACCTAACAATAACAGATGTGCATCTGTTTTCACCCTGGACCCACACAGAGCTAGGGATAACAAAGGGCTACATTCAAGATACCTGGGATAGCTAGCCAAATCTAGTCCCTGTCCCAAGTTAACCAACACAGCTCCACTCTGGGCTTCAAAATAAGTTTTCATAAGAGACCACTGAAGTTTGCTCACTATTGCTACCTAGAACCACAGTTCTGAGTTTTAATATAATGTTGAAGGAGGGGAAATATTATAATTGTAAAGCAAAACTTTGCCAAGGATCAGGGTTCTACACTGGCACAAAATTATCTCCATTATCTAATAGCCAAAGAAATTGATACTGATGGATACAGAAGAGAATAAACTGTTTTACTTATCAATCTCTAGTCCTTCACTCTAGTTTAACAGCTGAGTTTCAGGCCTTGGTATTAAAAAAAAACTTTAAAATCAAATGAACAAATGAATTTCTATGAAGCACACATACAGAAACTGGTTGAGTCATTGCTCTCTTGAAGCTCAGATGGTGACAGTACAAATACTGATTACTATTATTGATAATTGATATATTGATTACTAATAGGGAAAACTTTAATCTCAGAGAAATGCTTCTATATATGCAATTCTAAGCTAAAAGTTAATTTACCCAGCTATCACAGGCATTAGGATAGTGGGAAAAGAACACGTAAAATGAGTTATGTCCATACAAGGAATATTCCATCTTCAAGTCTAAAAATGGATTTCTGACAAGCACACATTTAGCATGATCTCAATGGAACAATGATTCATCAGTTTCTCAACTGTTTTCCCAGGATCTATTTATGCACACACTTGGTCTCATATAGGATAAAAGATTGTCTATAAATAAATATTTTTCAAGACAAGTAAAGTTATGAATCTATGTTGATCATGACTTACTTGAAGTGGCGGTTTCACAAACAAATGTAATAAGGTTGTCCTCAATCTTCTCAAAGGATTCAAAGTCATCCACAATGAACACATGCCGTTCACTTGGTTTGCTGGCAATGTTGGCAAGCTCATTGTAGTCGACATCAGCCACACCAACTACAAAGACACTGAATCCTGCAAAGCAGCATTTCTGGAGTGAATCATATATTTTTCCCATCCTTTATGTTTGAGCAATTCAAAATAGAGCAGAAATGATTCTGGGATTTTTTTATGCATAGAGCAAATGTTTTCTACATGAACTCTCTTTAATGAATAAATATGTGCTATCTGACGACTATGTATCTTTTCAAGTATTTCTATTTTCTGACTTAGAAAACTCAATCCATTGTATCATCTAAAATAACATCCTAACAATTAAAAGATGAATATTTTAATAACAGAAAGACTTAATGACATGTATATTGCCTTCTCAGACCCACAGTCCTAATGCACATATGAATTCTGCAGCTCTCTTTAGATCCCACTAGCATCTTAAGCTTATGTGACTCAGAAACCAAGAATAGGCTATTTTAAATTTGAATTTTTGCAACTGATTTTCTCAACAAACTTAAGAACAAAAGCAGCACTTTGGCCACCTTCAAAATGGAATCCACAACTCCCACTGGCAGTAAATATTTCTTTACTTAGGCTAATACAAATAAACAAGTTTTTCACTCTCAAAAAAAGGACTATAATTTTATATACATTGAAATTTGATTACCAAGCATTCATAACCACAAATTTAAGTCAGCTAGTTGTCTAAAATATGCAGAAATTTGCCCAAATGTGATATAACATAATGGCAATGAATTATAAAAAGATTAGTGCAAAGAACAATCTCAAGAAGACAGAATTGGGGCTGGCACTGTGGTGTAGTGGGTAAAGCTGCCACCCATGGTGCCGGCATCTCATACAGGCGCTAATTCAAGTCCCAGCTGCTCCACTTACGATCCAGCTCCCTGCTCATGCACCTGGGAAAGCAGCGAAAGATGGCCAAAGTGCTTGGGCCCCTGAACCAATGTGGGAAACCCAGAAGAAGCTCCTGGCTCCTGGCTTTGGAATGGCCCAGCTCCAGCCAATGGAAGATCTCTCTTCATCTCTCTCACTCTGTGTGTGTGTGTGTGTGTGTGTGTGTGGTGTGTGTGTGTGTGTGTGTGTCTTTCAAATAAATAAATCAAGCTTTAAAAGAAGAGGGGAAGAAGAAGGAGGAAGAAGAAGAGGAGAAGAAGAAAGGAGAAGAGGAGGATGAAGAGAAAAAATAGGAAGAGGAAGAGAGGAAGAAGGAGAAAAAGAAGAAGGGGATGGAACTATGGTATAGTGGGTTAAGCTACTGTCTGCAGCACAAGCCTCCTATATGGGCACCAGCTCAATTTTCAGCTGCTCCACTTCCAATCCAGCTCCCTGCTAATGGCTTGGGAAAGCATTGGAAGATGGCCCAAGTGCTTGGGCCCCTGTACCCATGTGGGTGACCTGGATAAAGCTCTTGGCTCCTGGCTTCAGCTTGGCCCAGATCCAGCCATTAAAATCATATATATGCAGATGAAAAATTTATGTAATGAAGCATCTTACAATTTACCACAATAGACAACACATAGCATAGGATTTTCTAAAATACATCCACTTTGGATCCTCCTTAAGGCAATGAGTGGAAGAAAGGTATTAATTTTAAGTCCTGTAAATTCCTACTTTGATACGTAGTAATCCTAAATAATCCAAAGGGCAATGTTGCCACAAAGCCTCAGGATGTTTGGCTAGCAAATCTAGCCCCGAGATGTCTTCCTGAGACCCCAATACTCCTCCTTTGCAGTATACTTCTCAGCAATCTGTATTAGGTCTGCATTTGTGAGTATGAGCTGAAGCTAAAGCACCAAAATGATGCTCCTTGCATGGGAACTAGCATCAAGATTCATTTCTGCTATGAAAAAAAAGCCTGCTCTAAGATTATCCCATTATCATTGTTTTCTGTAGCCTTCCGGATACAGAAAGCAGCTGTGGCAACATCTGATTTACTCCCTGGACAAACCTGGAATCACGTCTTCTATACAGAATATACTAAGTCATTTTTTGAGCAAAGACCAAGCCATTCTATAATTTAAATATAAACTAACATTACACAAGTATAGGGTACAGAGTAGAATAGAAACAATAAAGTAAAATCAGCAACTTTAGTCTTTACAATCATTTCTGAACATCAAAAACTGTTAAAATAATGAGTACAATCAATTCATGTCCATGCCTACCTGACTGCTGGATGACAAAAGCTGCCTTCTTGACCTCATCCTGCGACCGACCATCTGTGACCACAACCAGCACCTTGGGGACATTCTTCCTCATGCCACTTTCCCAGGTCAAGACCTTCTCCTTGATAAATGTGAGGGCCTTGCCTACAGAGCATGACATGGAACATCTTAGTGTCACCTCAGTGAAAACTACCAAAATGCCTTTAACCACTCCCAATTCATAAGAAGTCAGATATTAGAGTGAGGTCTTACACTCTGTTATACCATCCCAAATGCTTTGAGGGTGCAGTCTACATCCTGTGATTCATTGTACCTGTTCTTGTGTTTCCTCCTCTGTACCTAATATTCTGGAGGGCTCCCAGGGCCTGGGCCTTGTCATTGTAGGTATTCAGCTTGAACTCAGATTTGACCTCATCACTGTACTGTACAAATGAAACCTGAAAGTAAATATGGTTTAGCAGTGAGTATAAGCCATCTCATTTGTGTTTTCAAACTCTGAGTGACTTCTCTAACTACAGAATCATCATTTAGTCCTAACCTGCTTGTAAAGCTGAAAGTCTTCTGTGCCATTCTCAATGTACCCCTGAGCTGATGAGGATTCAGGTTCAGTGGCTCAAAACTATTTTGGGCAGTCTTCCCAGCTGCCTTGAGAATCATAGAGAATCATAGAGGGGGTATAAGAATGTCTCAGATCTGACTGAATATTAAGCTCTTTATAGCTAGTCTTACACTCACTGCAGCTATTCCATTAAATTCTCTAACTTGCAATCTTCAACGAAATTATCATAAATGGCATTAGTAAGGAAAATTCATAGAATTCACTAGTACCTGAGATATAGGAAGAAATGGGAAAATCTAGGTAACAGCAGGTACTAGAAGTAAGAACATGTCTCCTTTTTTATTTGCTTGCTTGTTGTTCTTTTTTTAATTTTATTTAAGTTATATAAATTTCATGTATTTCATATATATAGATTTAGGAACATGGTGATACTTTCTACCCTACCCTCCCTCCCACCCATGCTCCAACACTTCCTCTTCCCTTTCACATTCCCACTCTTAATTTTTATAAAGATCTATTTTCAGTTTACTTAATCATTGTAAAGTTAAATCTACACTAAGTAAAAGAGTTCAACAAACAGTATGAAGAAGAAAACACTAAGAGCACGTATTCTTGA
The DNA here is from genome assembly GCF_051225735.1 of Oryctolagus cuniculus. Classification (NCBI taxonomy): domain Eukaryota; kingdom Metazoa; phylum Chordata; class Mammalia; order Lagomorpha; family Leporidae; genus Oryctolagus; species Oryctolagus cuniculus. Next base: position 97,266,411 of record NC_142871.1, on the reverse strand, counting down.
ACCCAAATGCTGGCTGAACAGTTTGGCTGGTTCTCAACCCAGCACTCTTTCTCATTGACTACATCCAGTCTTCATGGATAACAATATCACTATGATCACACCACAGACTTAGCTACAATATGATTTAGTGGGAAGAGTACTGGCTTTGTAGTCAGGATCCCCTGCAACCAAACCCTAGCACTGTCAACTAAACAAGTTCCCTACATCTCTGACTTTTAGTTTACTTATTAGCAGAATGGAAATGAATTAAACTTATCTTCTAGAGTTGTTCTAAAGATGAATAATCTTATGTGTACAAAGTAAGTAGTGCATAGAAGTTAATGAAATATGTTAGCTATTTTTATTAGAAACCCTATATCTAAAAGGATGAAAAATAGCTCGGTTGTTGATATATTAAGAATAAAATCAGGCTGAGTTCTTGCTCTCTTGGGTTGGAACAATGTCTACAGGATTATTTGGGAATTTGAAATTTAGCATATTCCATGAAGTACTATTCCATAAAACAGGACATGGCTTGTTTATGCAATTATGTGGTTTATTTCAAAATATCTTATTTTCATAATGCCTCTAAGACGCCACCATGAAGTACAAACTGCCAAAATAAAGAAGAAAATTCACCAAAAGGAACAGGAAAGAAAAAGAGAAGAAAATTTTTTCAAAGATACAGTTTGTGCCCTTAACAAGTCAATGTTTTAGGTAGAAGAGAGTCACATAAATAGTGACAATATGAAGTGATACTTGCTATAAAAGGAACATAGACAAAATACTTCAGGAGCATGGAATTCCAAAATCCATCAGGGAGCCATTCTCCAGAAGGGGTGGAATTTGAAGTGGGTCTTCAAGATTGCAGAATCCAAGACATAGCTAATAATAGCTTAAATCAGATTCTCAAGGCAGCTGGGAAGACTGCCCAAAATAGTTTTGAGCCACTGAACCTGAATCCTCATCAGCTCAGGGGTACATTGAGAATGGCACAGAAGACTTTCAGCTTTACAAGCAGGTTAGGACTAAATGATGAATTATTCCTTGAGGTTTCTTATAGAAATGTAAATTTCTTTAAGTTTCTACTCCAGAATAACAAATAAATTTGCAGATACTACAAAGCAAGAAAACTGGTAATTATTATTTTAGGGAAACAAATGAAATGTGCTTTGGGTCAACAATGGATATTCTTCTGGTCAAGGTAATAGCTTCAATGTATAGAACAGGTTTCATTGACCCATCAGTGAGCACTGATTCTCCTAACATTTCAGGGTATGACACTCTCAATACTTGAATGTCTGGAACTCTGGGTGACCTTTTCTGGAAATGTGTTATAGTTGGAAGTCTTAACCAGAAAGTTAGAATCCAAATCCCATAAAATCTACAATATGAATGTCATTTAGCCAAAGAGAGTATCTAGAGGAATCTTATTTGTCTATTTATTATTTACAGCCAATTCCTTCCCAAAATTACATATGTAAAAGATAGCAAATAGTAAAGGTCCAAACATAGCTTATATTGAAAAGATTTTCCACTTAAAAAGAGAAGTTCAAGAAAATAGCACGATATTACAAATGAATAGCTAGCCAGTAAAATGACACTGACCTGAATCCCAGCAGGACTGATTTCATCAAAGGCTCCCACAGTATTAAAGATGAATTTTACAACTTTGTTGAAATTATCATCCCCAATACTCCAAGAGGCATCAGTCAAGAACACAATATCTGCCTTAGCCCCTTTGCATACTGGAAAAAAAAAAAAAAAAAGAGAGGAAGCCTCACATTTCATGAATTCTTTCACTCAAATGAGATTATATCACTGAAAAATGTAGTGAAACAACTTGCTACTCAAAATGTGGTTCAGAAGCAAGAGCACTCACTGCCTGGAAGCATATCAGAAATGCTGAGTCTTGGGCCCTACCCTAGGCTTTCGGAATCAGAATCACAATAACATGCCCATATGGCTCAAATACACAATAAATTTGAGAAGTGTTGGGCTAACTTGACTCTCAGTTTTTTCCTGTTCAGATCCATTATGCAAAGATATGCTTTTGCATCATGGAACTCTTCAAGTAGCTTCAAACACTAAATGGGAGAAGAAATCCATTGAAAAGCAGCACTATGTAAAACTGAAGGAGAGCCATCAATGGGTTTAGAGATTTTTAATATAATGACCAAAGATCTGGTGCAAATAAATTGATTGTTAATTTTAAATTAGGCCACTAAAATCACATGAGAGGGGAGATGAGACATAAAATAACTATCTTTCATTTGAATCCCAAACTTGGAGACTAAAAACAAAACTTTTAAAATAATAACATTTAAGTTTATAAAAACTTCACACATAGGCTATATGACAGTATGAACCTTCATGTAAATTAGACATTGAGTGACAAAGATGCAACCAGTACAAACCTATCAGTTGTAACAAATATACCACTCTGGATGTTGGTAGTGATGCAGGGCAATATGGAACTTTGTTCTGACTGTTCAATTTCATTGAGAATCTGAAACTATTCTACAAAATAAAGCCTACCTCAAAAAAGAAGAGTAAAACAATGCTTTTAAAGTCAAGATGACTGAATTTCTTTCAAGAGTTTAATTTAAAGAAATCCATTATTATTTTATCCTATAATAATAAACTTTTTTATCTTTATTTATGACAGGTTTCATAGTTTTTTGATCAATATAAAAATACCTGTGCTTAAATTTAATTTTTTAGTGTAGATAAATTTGAAAATGAGTATTTTTGCTGTTAGACAACAAATACAATAAAAAAATGGGGGGAAATTGTAACAATCTAGGTCCTTCTAAGAGGAAAGAAAGAAATCTAAAATGCTTTCTATTGAAAGCTAGAAGCAGAATACGGGAAAAAGAATTGTATAATAAATTACATTAATTAATTTATTAAAGAACAATTAATTTAATTTAATTTAATTTGATGGAGCACTAAACAACTGCTGCCAAATTACTGAGAAATCAACCTTAACATCTCTGTAAGTTACTGCAAGTAATTATATCTGAACCCTTGTGTGAAAAGAAATTATTTTAGCTTTATGTAATCCAGGGCACTTCTCAGGCCAGAAACCAGGAATTCCAAATCCAAAGGCCTCATGGCTTACATTTTACGTGTAGGCAAAAAGGCTCTCAGTTCCCATTGATGACGGCAGCCAGTGGAAAGAAATACCTACATGTGACTATGGACCATGGAAGGTTTCGCCTAGACCTCAATCAGCAAAATGGAGGAAACAATTCCAACCAAAATGTTGAAGTTTATAACTGATTTACACACCGAAATGGACCCATAGAACAAAAAAAATTACCTGCAATTTTGTTTGAATCTAAAAGAATTTTGGCAGCAACAATAAATCAGAAATGTTCTATACTCCTTCAACTACAAATGAACATATGGAACAGAAGTAAGTCTATAAATCTCTATCTGATGAGTTCATTGCCTAGTCAGCAGTACTTACCATCACGGGCTGGTGGAATGGTGGGAGGGGGTGGAGGTGTAGGTGGCTCTGTAGGGGCTTCTGTTGGTTTCAGGGCTAGAATTTTGAAAATAATAATTAGAAAACCACAACATGTGAATAGTTCATATTCCCAAAGGAAAATTTGTTTTTATTTTTTTTTAGTTTTTATTTTTTTTTTGACAGGCAGAGTCAGACAGTGAGAGAGAGAAACAGAGAGAAAGGTCTTCCTTCCGTTGGTTCATTCCCCAAATGGCCGTTACAGCCGGTGCTTTGCCTATCAGAAGCCAGGAGCCAGGTGCTTCCTCCATTTCTCCCATGTGGGTGCAGGGACCCAAGCACTTGGGCCATCCTCTGCTGCCCTCCTGGGCCACAGCAGAGAGCTGAACTGGAAGAGGAGCAACTGGGACAGAATCCAGCGCCCCAACCAGGACTAAAACTTGGGGTGCCGGTGCTGCAGGTGGAGGATTAGCCAACTGAGCCACAGCGCTGGCCCCAAAGGTAAATTTGAAGAGTAATTTAAGTTGCCAACTACAAATCAAATCTTAGAAAATAAGGCTCCAATCTTGTTTTCCCAGACACAAGGGAGACTCTGTTCTATCCACACACGTTTGGTATCACTGGTACTCATACAACATCAACTATAGCTGTAGAAAGTAGAGTAAAGATGTAAAGGGAGAATGTAAGGCCTTCAAGGAGGGCAAAGGAGTAAAAGTCACCAATATGAGTACATCTACATCTTCTCAGTGTCAGCCATCTATCCCGCAGTTAGCCCTTTCCTGCCATCATCACTATTGCTACCCACAGAGAGAAGGGCCTGAACGGAAGGCACCTATGACTCCCACACCTACAGCATTCTGTTCTGAAGCCTAGAAAACTTTCCAAAGTATTTGAAAACTTACTGGTATGTTCATTGATAGGGACACCTGGTCCCTCGAGGTTTGGTGTCTGCACAAAAACAGTGACACCATAATCACTGCCTGGTGAAAGGCCAGTGAAGCAATGACTAGTTTCTGATCCACGCACAGTAATTTCTTGTCCTCTGGTTCCTGATTATGATGAAAAAGGAAAATGTCAGTGTCATCATCAATCACATTAAAGACATCTCTACATGTCATTTTATAAACAAACTGTTCTTTACTGAAATTTAAAATGTATCCACTATGCTCCAGTTCATTTTTTAACCCACATACCATCTGCAGGGCTTAGTTTTAGCCTGTAGGAGGTGGCTGCCCGGTGAGGTGACCATCTGACACAGAATGTATCCCACCCAACCTGGTAAGTTTTCAGATCTGTCACATTTAAATACACTACAAAATAAAAAAGAGATTCATTTTGTAAATAATGGCAAAAAATACTTTTAATCACAACAATTTTCAAATTTTCACTATGGCTGAAAAATAAATGTCTAAAATTTTTTAAAGTTTTCTCATATGAAACATACATGAAAATGGCACAATCACAAAAGACTTTTCTTTGCATCACTGAGTCTCAAGGCAAGGAAGGTCCACAGAGTCCTTCATAAAACTATATCAAAGAAGTCTCATAGAAAAAAATAATAAATTTTTCTGAAAGGCAATGTGGTAAGTCTTTAAGTGGTTATCAAAGCATTTGATGACTACTACATCTGTCTCTGGGCCAAGTCAATAATAATAATTCAATTGTCCAACTAACTTATCAGTGAATTCATTTAATCAATGAATTTAGGTAACATGTCTCTTAACATCAAATGTCAAAAATAAATAGCATGCCCAATCTTAATTTTACAGACCGTTCATAGACAAAATGAAAATTTCTGTATTTTATCTTTTAAAATTCAAAATATAATATTTTATGCAGAAGAAACATCATCATATACATTTTTATGTACTCACATTACTTACGAGTTTAGATAGGTTTGTTTAATGGGGCACAAATTGACCTACCTACTTAATGCTAAGAAAACATGCAAATGTTAATAAACAGTAAAACTAAAACAAGCTGGGCTGGTCATTTTCACTACACATTTTCTTACAACCATGAAAAGATTCATGACTCACATGTGGTGCCTTGATCTGTCAGGGGAACACTGAGTCCAGAATCATACTGAGCATAAACATTCACATCATAGGTCGTGCTGGGATTGAGATTGTGTAATGTGTACGATGTCACTTCTCCAACAAAAGCTTCCATGGGCTCATTGGAACCTTGAATAACAATCACAGAAATATTCCATCAGTTGCCTCAAATTTTTCTTAAAGATCTTAATTTAGAGTCAAATGGTAGGATAAGTTCCACTAATTCTTACAGTCCCTCATGCACTTGCTTACTGTAATACATGCTACATTAAATGGTGAATGAGAAACTATAGAGACTGAATTATTCACTTTCATTCTCAAAGCCCAGCACCTAGAATGTAGTAAAAAAAAAAAAAATGGTCAATTTTTCTTTAGGGAATAAATCTCATGCCTCTTTTCTAAGTCCTACTTTGCCAACATAGGGCTTTCCACACAGTGGGTGCTTCATTAACATTTGTCTATTTGTTACAGAAATGATTAAGAATTTCTATCTTAGACCTCATTCCATACAGTTTGGTTACTGAGAGTTCTCAGTTATCAACTCCCCTTTCTTCTTTAAGCTCTCTTTCCATTTCTTACACAGGTTCTCATTTCCTTTCTTTCCTTCATTTTTTCTAAATCAGACTCTTCCTTGAGATATGCAAAATTCCCTAGCAAATTTGATACAAAGAACATTTTTCTTCAAATTTTGCTAAGCACATAGATAGCACATGGAAGCAGAGCTGATGTCAGTTTAGGTTAAAACACCAGTGGGGAGTTGACAAGAAACCTACCATGGGTAAACTAATGTGTATTACTCCAATGCCCATATGGGGTGGTAATGGAGACACAGATATGTTGATTGCCCTGATTTAATCAATGTTATATATTCATGCTTGGAGTATCACACATTATACTCCAGAGGTAAATGCCATTATTGTTAATCAAAAAAATTAATATTTAAGGAAAGAATTTTTAAATCTATATCCAAAATGGAGTAACAGCTGGCTATAATTGAGAAAATACATATTGAGAATTGAGAATAAATATGTATTATTTCATAATAATAATAACAAATAGGATGTCTAACCATAAGCAGCATTGCAACATTATAGACCAGATCAAACTTTTCAATCGTGTAAGTTAGTAAGAGTCTCACCTACACCCCTAGTAACAACAGTGCTTTAGACTACTGGCTTAAAACAGAATTTCTAGAAACATTACCAACTGAACTAGCAGGAGAATACAGGAGTAGGTGATGCAATGGAAAATATCTTCACATACAAATGACCCCCAAAGCATTTCTACAGTGATAAGAGGCTTCCTTACCCACTGGCTTATACACAATTTTATAGCCAAGAACTGGAGAAGGTGAAGGATCCCAAGACACCCTGAATCTTGTATACCACTCATCAGAGATGTGTATATTCTGAGGAGGAAGTAGTCCCACTGCAAACAAACATTAGCACATATCACAGACCTTTCCACAGTACACAAGGAGAGCACAAAACTTTATGATAATTGAATAGGGCTATCCTATGAAAGCAATTTAATAATGTCCCATGATGTCCTTGTCCAGAAAACAATGAGCCATTGAAGTGTTCAATAAAACTTAGTAGTTTTCCAAATTCAAACAGCAACTGAAATGGTCTCAGGAACTGATGATTTCCAGAACAACTTCCCCAGCAGAAACAAGATCCTGAACTGTTATGTTATCTGGCTCAGAAGTATAGAAAACAAAAGAGACAGTAGACTGTTTTAGAATGTTATAGATTGCTAGAACCAGAAAGCAATTTAGAGGCTATGTAGTCCAACCATTTCATCATATAAATATGATATGACTTGCACAAGGCCACACAGTGACTAAAACAAGGTTCCACCCCCACACCACTCTGTACTCCACCAGAATAACTGAAAGTCTTAAACCCAGAGGCACAGCCCCCAAACCTACAACTTGTAAAGTCAATGCTGTGCAGTCAGCATATCAACTAGTCACTGGGTTATTACTCATAATATTAGCAAAATCATACATGTAACTTGAGATTTATTTTCCACTGGAAAAACTAGTCACAACTTTGACCCTTCCTAGAAAATTCAAGATGCAGTAAATATTTTAAATATACTTTGATAAGCACAAAGTTGTGATATATGCCATTGTCCTCCCAAAAAACTAACCAAAATATATTCTTAAAAAAATTTCAGGGGATAGTGGAAAAAGTCAGTTTCTTAAATTAAAATCATCTTCAGGAACTAAGTCTCCACTGTTTTACTCCTATAGACAACAGTATCAATAAACATGTAGACTGCTGATCTTGAGGGACTGAGTTGATCAGCTCTACTTCCTTTTCTCTTAGCAGCTTCCAAATATTACCTATGCTAATTTCTGTGATATTGTAAATGTTGTTTAGGCACAAAAAACGTTGGGGCAGGTAAGTGTAAACAGAAATCTGAAATCATGTTACCCACGTAGAACTTTGCTACGTGAACCGGAAAAACAAGAATGTCAATATTTAACAGGAACAGAACTCAGAGCTGGAGTCCAGCCAGCCTTTATGCTAACCCAGTGGCATTCAGCCTTGGCTGTGTATTGGAACATCCATATGTCCAGACCATACCTCAGACCAGCTATCTCAGTATCTCTAAGAACAGCACCCAGGCACAAGCATTTTTTTAAAGCTCCTCAGGAGACTCCTATGGGCAACCAAACTAGAGATTCTTTATCCTATAAGAAATTTGCCACCTGTGTAGGTCAGAAAAGGGGACACTGGTAATTCTGTTGTCATCATCGTTTTGACAAAATTTAATGTCTAACATAAGTGTTAATACAATATTAATATAATGTTTAAAAGTGTCCATAAAGATAAAAGTTAAAGACTATATTTGAGAGGTACGTAGATAGAGAAAGAAAGAGAACAGAGCTCCCATTCACTTGTTCATCCCCAAAATGCTCACATAGAGGCCAAGAAAATAGGAACTAGTGCCAGGCATCAAATCCAGGTACTCTGGTATTGGATGAGGGCATATTAACTGCTAGGCTAAATGCCTACCCCCAAATCATAAGGTGTTAAAATGTAAAAGAAGCAACATCAAAATCTTGACAACTTCAACGCATACTCAAAAAGAGAAAACATAGAAGACGCTTACCAGTTCTTCCATTTCCTGTAAGATGGCCACCATCTCCATCTTCGTAAACAGCAATAACAGTAATTTTATACGGAGTATCAGATTGCAGGGGTTGCAGTATTACATTGTTTCTTCTGCCTGGGACTGTGGTCTACACATGAGGTTAAATTATAAATTTATTACAGCTAGAGATAAAAGACAACATTGTTTTATGTATTCTCATAAACAGCAATGGTTTTTTCCTATTTTCTTTGGGCTATACAACTCTTGTGGTAAGACAAATTGTCTACAGTACCTCTATGCAGTGTGGAAAAATGGTTTCAGACTCAGGCAGATCTGGGCTCAAATCCCAGATGAGCTATTTAACAGCCATGTGATTTAGCATCTCTGAAAGAAATCATGAGGACTAAAGGCACACACACAGCACCTCAGAATAGGCTACTGAGCACTGGAGCACTCAGCAGGTAATTCACCTCCCTCCTGCTGTTTCCCATCACTGGAGAATAAAGCTTCTTCAAAAATCATTCTATTGTGTAAACATCCTATGTTGACAGGGTAGAAATCTTATTCTTTTTTTATTTATATATTTGGGAGCCAGAGAGAACAAAATATAGAAAGATAGAATTTTTCTATTAGTTCCAACCCCAGATGCTGTCAAAGACAGGACTTGCCCAGGCTAAATCCAGGAGTCTGGAACGCAGTCCAGATCCCCCATGTGAATGGCAGGGACCCAACTACTTGAGTCCTCACCCGCTGCCTCCTTGAGTGTGCATAAATAGAAACAGAGGGATTATGACATGGCATTCACATAGACCTTCAACAAGAATGTACCAAGTTCCCACTGTGGGTCAGGTATGGCACTAGCTACTTGTGACTCAGTTTCTGCCCACAGGAATACCAATTTGAGACAGGAGTTGTGGTAGTGCAAGTTAAGTTGCCTCTTGGTATGTGTGGGATATCGGAGACCCTGGGTTAAAATCTAGTCTCCACTTCTGATACAGCTTCCTGCTAATGCACACTCTGGGAAGCAACAGATTATAGCTCAAGTGCTTGGGTCCCTGCCACTCAGGTGGAAGACCTGGATTGTGTTCTACGCCCTTTTGGCCTGCCTAGCCCCAGATATTAAAGGCATTTAGGGGGCCAACACTGTGGCGTAGCAGGTAAAGCTGCCACCTGCAGTGCTGTCATCCAATATGGCCACTGGTTCAAGTCCCAGCTGCTTCTCTCTGATCCAGCACTCTGCTATGGCCTGGGAAAACAGTAGAAGATGGCTCAAGTGCTTAACACTGCACTCATGTTGGAAACCTGGAAGAAGTTTCTGGCTCCTGGCTTCAGATCAGCCCAGCTCCAGCCATTGCAGCCATTTGGGAAGTGAACCAGTGGATGGAAGAGCTTTCTGTCTGTCTCTCCCTCTCTCTGTCTGTAACTCTACCTCTCAAATAAATAAATAAATAAATCTTTGAAAATAATAATAAATTGGTAGAAGAAATTACATTTTAATGGTCTCAGAAGTAAAGGTAAACTGCACATTTGTCCATGGCAAGCATAAACAAACACCAAACATCAGCTTCACTGCTCTGGCAAACTAACTGGTAATCCTGTTTAGCTCATTTTGATGAGAAATTCTCAATATGTTTCTATTAGTAAAGATGGGGACTTGAATTAAAGCCTTCAAGTAGGTGAAATATTTAACCGCATGGAGAGAGTATGTTCTAAGAGACTGTGTGTGGTATTAATGTTGCAAACCACAGACTTGACTTCTTTACAATCAACATGATGGGTAAACTTTCTGGAATCTATCACAATTAAACCACTAAAGTTCAAATACAGTGTGAAGTTTTTTCCATCAGTTATAAATGGATTTATATAGTAAGGATTATGGGAGCTTGGATAATCACATCATTTGAACTTTACCTTAAATATTCCAGAGTAATGAGTATCATATTTCACTAGACTTGGTTTCTATGGTATAAATTAAGTGATTGGAAACATGCAGGTGAGGAGTGGGCATTCGGTACAGCAGTTAAGATGCCACTTGGGATACCTATATCATATATCAACCTGCCTAGATTTGAGGCCCCCACTCTGCTTCTGATCTAGCCTCCTACTAATGCATTCCCAAGGAAACAGCAGGTAGTGGCTCAAGACTTGGGTCTGCCACCCACATGAGAGATCCAAACTGAGTTCTGCACTCCTGGCTTTGGCCTGGCCCAGCCTCAGCTATTGTAGACATTTAGGGAGTAAATCAGGGGAAGGAAGATAATTCATTCTCTCTCTCTCTCCGTCTCTCTCTCTCTCTCCCTCTGTCTCCAATAATTAAAAATGAATAAATAAAACTTTTTGAAAACATGCAGCTGATCAAGAGATGAGGTTTTTCTAAGACAAAGGAGCCCAAAAACTGTTCCTCTGTGCTATGGAAGCCCTGACTAGGGTGGTTTCATTTTCATGCCAGAGAAAGTCCTGTAACACATGACTGTCACACAAAAGTCAAGGACAGTTAAACCTTACCCTCCAACCAGCTAAGTTATACAGTGTCCCAAGTGTTATGTTAGACTTACATATTCATCAATTGGATCACCAACAGTGGGAGAATAAATGATCCTGTATTGCTGAACCGGCCCATCAGCGTGATCCCAGGCTACAGAGAGGCTATTGGTTGTCTCCCCAAAGACTCTCAGATTCCTTGGTCCACCTCGGGGCACTAAATAAATAAAACAGAATTTGTTGCCTCCCTGGGAGCATTACCCAGGTCAGATTAAGGAAACTGCATGCAGGTGCTTCATGATTCACTGTGATAAATGGTTTATTCCCTTAAGACAAAATACCTATCTTCTATGCTTTTAATGTGAGATCATAACAATTTAAAATGCTACATCTCACAGCTACAGTTCTGCTTTCAGTGACATAGTACCAAGTTTAAACTTAAGTATACAGATGCGGAAAAAAGACATTGTTTTTACTAGTTAACCACCTCTGTTTAATGAAACATAAAAGCCAAGTTTTCACATTTCCAAAGTGCCTAGTTGTGAGAAGACCCACTGCAGGCCAGAGAGGAACCCTCCTTAATTTAGGTCCCAGATGAAAAATGATGAAATGAAGTTCATTAAGCACACAGGAGAATCAAGGACCCAAAGTTTTAGTCTGAATGTGAATGTGGAGATGCCCAAGCAGAATCCCATGCAGAAGCCTATCCCCTCCCTAGCAGAGAGGGAGAAAGTTCACCATACCCCCACTCACCACCTACCTCCCTCTCCTCACTCTCTCAAAGAAGCCCTGCCAATCTAGCTACAAGAGAATGGGGAAGACTCACATGTGCGGCCCTGGCTGGGGCTGGGATTGCCCTCTCCATCCGAGTACAGGGCCACGATGTCCACAGAATAGGGTGTGTCAGGAGTCAGCCGCTCCAGGTGCACTGTGCGGGTATTTCCTGGCACCACAATCTACAAGGGGAAGAAATGCCAAATTCTACCTGACAACAACCCAGCTGCTTACAGAGCCTGTGGTTAGGCAGCATACTAATATTTATAATACAAGGCTGAGCCCAGATATGTCAGCAGCCAACTGTGCTTCTTCATAGGCTTGACCCAAGCCACAATGTTAGGTGCTTTCATCCTAAGGAATTTCCATTCTAAAGAAGGCTCATTCATTTTTGACTCTTAATAGCTTCAATCATCTCCCATTTATGTTTATGATAAAGATTCTCAAGCATAACATCTAGGGTTCATGATATTTATCCAAGAACATCCTGAACGTTAGATACACATAAGAGAAGGATTTCCACACCATTTGGGGAGAGACAAAGGTAATGTTGTGTAATATATCCTATCATACACAGGGGCATGGAAATCAAGATTCTTATAAAATACACAACTGCTTGCTGTTTATCTCTGTTCATGATCATTTTTATTTTTGCAAAGACTTGTCAGCTAAATTAATCTATAAATTTACTTGACATTGGGTGTTCTGATAAGATTTTTATCCAAATTAGTAAATTTCTGAATTCTAAATTATTAGTCAACTTAAAAATACACTGAATAATATTATTAGTTGAAGACAGATAAGGGATATTTGTAATAGCCAATAAGGCAAGCTTTAAGATAGCCTCATTACAAAGACATTAGTACTTCACAGCAAAAGTTCATATTGATAAGGTCTGGCAATAGTTTGCATTTATCATGGGGGGTTTTAATTCATTTGAGTAATCTGAATTTTCCCAAAATTCTTTTCCTGAACTAATATTAGAATTAATACACCTCCCTTAACTTACCTAAAATAATCATTTAGGGGTCGGCATTGTGTTTCAGCAGGTTAAGACACTGCTTGCAACTCAGCATCCCATATCAAAGAGCAAGTTCAAGATCCAGCTACTCTGCTTCCAATCCACCTTCCTACTAATGTACTTGGGAGTCAGCAGATTATGACTCAAATACATGGGCCCCTGTCACCCATGTGGGAGATCATAATGGAGCTCCTGGTTCTTGGCTCCAGCCTGGCCCTGAACTGGCTGTTGCAGCCATCTGGAGAGTGAACTAGCAGATAGAAAATATCTCTCTCAGTTGCCCACTAGCTCACTAGCTCTCTCTCTCTCTCTCTCTCTCTCTCTTGCTCTGCCCTTCAAAAAAAATAAATCTTTTTTAAGAAAAATCTTGTAAATATTATATACTGACATGTCTGTGCTTTGGGCTCTTAGAGGCTACCAAAACTGCACAAACATGCAACTACATTTATCAAGAAATACAATTTCCATGAGAGGCAGGGACACACCAATAATAGGTTTATTGTTCCCTGCCAGCAGCCATGGTAGGAAGAACAACAGAATCTACAAATTCTTTGGCTGAGCTCTAAGGTGACAATATTACTTACAGATTCTGAGGGTCTTGTGCCAGCCACAGGAGAATACACAACACGATACTGCTGCACAGGCCCAGGAGCAGGATCCCAGCGAACATCAAGGCTGTTGGGTGTGGGGTTATACACCTGCACATTTCTTGCCAGTCCTCTCACCACTGAGGAAATGAAAGGAAACACCTGTTTCTTGAATCTGCCTATGTGTGTCAAGCTTTTATCATTTTTCTACAACCTAGACTCTGTAATAGGATGAAATGTTATGCCATTTAAACTTCTAATTATCTATATACAAAAGCAAATTAAAACTCTCCAAATCTGAATTTAGTCAAAGTTAGGCAACTATGACCTCTGTGTATATGGAAGCAATGATGTTTTCAATAAAAACAAGCTAGTGAAAGTAGAAGAACTGGACTGGCCCTAAAGGGCATAGGATAAGGCGAAAGAAACAGGAAAGGGGCTTTGGTTTTCCAGCAAAAGTACTGGAGGGAGAAGAGGACAGCCATTTCACAGGATCTATCTTCTAAGTAAAATCTCACAACAGCAATGGAGCCGCTCTAATTCACTCATTCATTCTTTCATTGATTCCTCCTTTATTCAACAACAGCTACTAAAACTTCTGTGCTTAGAAAAATATGATACACTCAATTCTCAATAGGGACTTAGAGAAATCTACCAATTAAATCCATGTACTAATCCCAAATTCTAGTTTAGCCCATACTGTCATCTTTCCAGACCACTACATTTTTTATCAAAAGAAACCACCCATGCTATCTTCATTTTAACTATCAGGAAGTATATTTTTAAAGCCAAAGAAACATTTATCAGCATGCACAAAAGCCTTCAGGAAGTACTTCAAAGAATAGTAAAACCACCATAAACTGAGTTCTTAAGATATTAACAGCAAATTAAAACCTACAGACTTTTAATGTCCAAAAGCACTTCCTCTGCAAACCATAAAAATGTATGCAATCCAAGTAATGCAATGAACAGTTTAACAATTTACACCATGCAAGCCAATTGCAAAACAATGCTTCATGCAATTTTATAAAGCACAAAGCAAGCTGAATGAATTTTGGTAAGAGAAACTGAAGAGCTGAAGTAACATTCTGATAATTATATACACACTTTAAAATCCTAAAATTATTTTAAAAGAATGTCACTGGGGCCAGCACTGTGGCACAGTAGAAGGTTAAGCTGTATGTTACAGTGCCTGTATCCCATATGAGCACAAGTGTTCCACTTTCAATCCAGCTTCCTCCTAATGCTCCTGGAAAAACAGAAGAAGATGGCCCCTGTACCCACATGGGAGACCTGGATGGAGCTCCTGGCTCCCAGCTTCAGTCTGGTCCAGCCCTGGCCGCTGTGGCCATTTGGGAAGTGAACCGCAGATAGAAGACTTCTCTCTCTGCCTCTGCCTCTCTCCCTCTCTGTAACTCTACCTTTCAAAAAAAGAAATAAATCTTAAAGAAAATAATTTTCATTATCAATTTTTTATTTCATACACTAAAATGTTAAGGGTTGTTAGTGTTTGGGAGGTATACTATGGGCAATTGTAATATTTTGAATTCCATCATTATGTATTTGCCTCACTTTCTTTAATGGCCCTCTACAGACTTTATAATGAAAAGCAGCACTTAAATGAAATATAAGCTTTTCTGCCTTTTTACTTACATGTCCTTGCAGTATCTGATGTGCGTCCTCCATCACCTTCATTATAAACAGGAACTACTGTAATGGTGTATGGGGTATCTGGCTGCAGATTCCTGAGAATGGCATAATTGGTATTCCCAGGGATTGGTACCTAAAGATTTGAATGAGGCACAAAGTAATTGATTTGAAAACCTTGTAAACAATATAAAACCAACTCAAGACAAAGTCAAGAATCATGTTCCATAAGATCGAGATGTAATGATTTACTCCTCTATGAACTATCACAGGAGGTTGTGAAGACGTCTATATACTCCCGCTTACTCCAGGAATGACCACTTCTTCCACTGGCCCTGAGATTGCAATGTTCCTACTACGCAGGCTTTAAGATATCAACTATGCACCCTTAGTCAGGTCCTTGTAAATAAATATGAACTTCAACACTAAAGCAAACTGGTTAACTCTTTCAGTTCCCCTTTTAAATCACTCAACAGCTAACATATTTCATTCCAGGAAATAATTACCAATTCCTCTGAGCCACCTGCTGTTGGTGCATAAAAGAGTTTGTACTGACGAGGATTTCCCTCTGCATGGTCCCAGCGAACATTCAAGGTGCTGGTAGAAGGGTCATACACTCTTAGGTTCCTCACGGTATTCAGAGGTTCTGAAATGCACAGAAATCATAGCACAGGATGGTCCGAACAAGCAAGCATACACAAAATACAAGTTCCACGATAACTCATAGGCATCCAACTGTCTGCTGTGTGTAAACCACAGCAGACACCCCACAAATATTTGTTGAAGTAGTGAATAAATGCAAAATGTTACTGGTGCATAAGTCTCATCTACCCACAGAGATGGAAAATTCCAAAAATTGATATTTAACATTAGTACTATTTTTAATGAATCAAAGTCACCCTCAGTGTTTTGAGATAAGGTACAATTCCAGCAGCAGTTATAAAAGATGCTACAAGGACTTTGGTTTTACTTACTAGTCTTGCCTCTTCCCGTCATCCGACCCCCTTCGCCATCAGGATACAGGGAGGACACGGTGATCGTGTAAGGAGTGTCAGGCTTCAGTTTCTGCAGGACCACACTGTTCTGCCGTCCTCCTATTGTGGTCTTGAGTAAAACAGGCCTTGGTGAACATTAGCTGTCAATCTCACCATCAACCACCATCTCAAAAACTGCTTGAAAAAGCTTTCTACATAGGTGCTGTTTGAGACCCTGGGAAGCTTCTGGAATCATGTACCACAGCAAAAGCTTAAGATACATCTTATGGTAGAATTTTACATGAAAAATATGCACCTCAAATCACAAAAAGTATCCCAAACTTTAAAACTGGTGAACTCAAAAAGATATCTCAACTTGCCAGCCACAAGCACTGCAAAATTTTATCCAAAACACATTTCACAGAACTCTTCCAAGAGAAGGGATTAATCACAAGTGAGCTACAAAAGGACTTTAAGATACCAAAGAACTGCATAATTTTAGAAGCGCTCTGCACCATTCAGCATTAGCCTCACTTTTTTGCAGATGTTTTTTATTTACTTTAGAAACACATTAAAATGATTCAGCAAAAGATCTGAAGATCTTCATGTTTCCCCTAAAACACTGTCACTCTAACAGAATTAGCTGTGTAAACGACGTGACCAGATTGTCTGCCAAGCCACACTCAGGCAAGAGTTCCTAGTTGTCTCCACCATAACAGCCTGGTGCCATGAAGCTTCTCAATTTCCTCCAATTATGGAGTTTGAAGTATTTTATTCATTGCTTAAGGCCGTCTAGCTATCTTGTTGAAAGAAAATTTGTACGATTTGTTAACAGCCTACCGAATTCAGATGTTTATGCCATGCTAATTAAAATCACATGACAATGGCATGTTGCCCACAAGTCAGTGCACGTGTACATGGCTGTACGCGCCAGTACAGACCAGATGTTTCCAGCTTAGCACCCATCCACTGAAGCAGTCTAGTTCCAGAGAAAACCTCAGCAAGTCACTGAAGGCATCCTCGACATGAACAAATGGACTTGCAGTAACTAACCTTAATAAATTTATAATCTGAGGTTATGAAATAGATGTATCAATTTCAATATAAGCCATCTTCATAAAAACTTGATACACAACAAGTCTTAGAGCATCTACTTAGGAAAATCAGTCTTATGAGTAAGCAGAGGTGTATGGGCCTACTTTTCCCATCCAACTCCACAAAAATAATTCTAGCTCTAGTGATGCATTACTTTGATTATTTCAGGGACAGCATTAAAATCCAAATATCCCTCACAATAACAAACCTTACAGGATGAGCAGCTCATACTTCCCAGGGGATAAGTTTATGAGACTCTTTCTAATGATAACAAACAGCTCAAGGACAGTAAACAAGACTCAAGAGAAACAGTTGGAGTACCAGTGTCACCAAGAAAGGAAACGCTAAAGACAAGCTTCACCTGCTTTTTAGCTTTACCCAAATCTGGTCTGGCACAAAAAAAAAGAAGTTCTGTTTCTAAAATTAAAATATCAGTCCATATCATTTGTTTTATCTTATTTTTATATAAAAGCCATTGGTTACAGCTTCTATTTATTATTAACAATCTATTTAACTAAAACAATTTCTCAGTCCAAATGCATCATTCTACTTAAGACTGTTGCTATGGAAACCTCAAAAGACAAACTCAGAAGTGACACTAAAGACAGGAATGTTTCTAATGCGTCTAAGTCCTCTTACAAGGTTCTATCAAAGACCTTGAACCACAAACCCAAAGCCATTGCCCACCTGAACCTCAAATAACATCTCTGAACTAGCAAGACACATCATAGGTGTCAAGACCCACATACAGATAGGGCTGGCGCTGTGGCTTAGTGGATAAAGACACTGCCTGCAGTGCTGGCATCCCATACGGGTGCCAGTTCTAGTCCCGGCTGCTCCACTTCTGATCCAACTCTCTGCTACGGCCTGGGAAAGCAGTAGAAGATGGCCCAATTCCTTAGGCCCCTGCACCTGTGTGGGAGACCTGGAAGAAGCTCCTGGCTCCTGGCTTTCCATCATTGCAGCTCCAGCAGTTGCAGCCAATTGAGGAGTGAATCAGTGGATGGAAAACCCCCTCCCCTCCCACTTCTCCTTCTCTCTATGTAACTCTGACTTTCAAATAAATAAATAAATCTTAAAAAAAAAGGCCCACATACAGGGCCCGAGTTGTGGAGTAGCAGGTAAAGCCACAGTCTGTGACGCTGGCATCCCTTATGGGCAGTGGTTCAAGTCCCTGCTGTTCCACTTTGGATCTGGCTCCTTGCTAATGGCCTGGGAAAATGGCCTGAATTAGGTGAATAGACTACAAGGTCAGTAAACATCAGATTTAGAAGGAACCCTATGACATTCCAAACCCAGAAAAAAACTGGAATATATAAAAGAAAACAAACTTTATAGTTATGTTTCACAAATTTTCAGCATTTGATACAGTTTCAAAGGAGGACGGAAGCCCTACAGAGTCTCAAAAACTATTAGATTCTGAACTCCATAATCCAGTGCTAACACCTTCTAAGGGAACCATGAATAAGCTGGTGTGCATGCCTGATGCTCTGAAACTACTATGAGGAGCAACTGTCATCTTCCATGAGAACATTCACTCAGCTTATATTAGGGCCCACCACTCATAGTGCCAGGTAAAGAGTCAAATGACCCCATTCAATATAGTAAATCTTGCATCCCATAAAAAACTTCAGTGTGACTAAGCATTAGGGAGAAAGGCATTTGAAGAGGAGAGGTTTGAAGAGGAGAGGTAGAATTTATCCAAGTTATAGTCTTTATAAAACAAATTACCGTTTGTTCATTGCCTTCCCCTGTTGAAGGCTGATAAGTGATTCTGTATTTCTGCACACGACCACTGGCAGGATCCCACTTAACAGTCAAACTGTTAGATGTTGCATTGTACACCTGAAGGTTTCGTGGGCCACTTTTCGGAGCTGAAAGAAAATTTTTGGAAACAGGGTAAGCACACAGAACAATGCTACCCCGAATTATGTATGGTTACCAAGGAAATCAAGAGAGTTTCATACCTCTGGATTTAAAATTAAATTTGACACCCTAATAAAGACAGTTGTTGAGTCTTAAATAGCTCCTTGGTATGAATGCTTATGAACCCCAAAATTGATAGGTGAGAGCCCTAGCCGCAATAGCATATTATTTGGAGATGGGGCCTGTGAGGTTAGTTGAGATCATGACTCATCCGATGGGATGAGTCTTTTTTTTAACTTTTATTTAATAAATATAAATTTCCAAAGTACAGCTTTTTGATTATAGCGGCTTTTCCCCCCATTCTCCCACCCACAACCATCCCATCTCCCACTCCCTCTCCCATCCCATTCTTCATCAAGATTCATTTTCAATTATCTTTATATACAGAAGATCAACTTAGTATATACCTAGTAAAGATTTCAACAGTTTGCACCCACATAGAAACACAAAGTGTAAAGTACTGTTTGAGTTCAAGTTATACCATTAAATCACATAGTACAACACATTAAGGACAGAAATCCTACACGAGGAGTAAGTGCACAGTGACTCCTGTTGTTGACTTAACAACTGACACTCTTGTTTATGGTGTCAGTAATATCTGAGGCTCTTGTCATGAGCTGCCAAGGCTATGGAAGCCTTTTGAGTTCGCCAACTCCAATCTTATTTAGACAAGGCCATAGTCAAAGTGGAAGTTCTCTCCTCCCTTCAGAGAGAGGTACCTCCTTCTTTGATGGCCCGTTCTTTCCGATGGAAAATCACTCATAGAGATCTTTCATTTAGGTCATTCTTTATTTTTTTTTTTACCACAGTGTCTTGGCTTTCCTTGCCTAAAATCCTCTCATGGGCTTTTTAGCCAGATCCGAATGCCTTAAGGACTGATTCTGAGGCCAGAGTGCTGTTTAGGACATCTGCCATTCTATGAGTCTGCTGTGCACCCCACTTCCCATGTTAGATTGTTCTCTCCTTTTTAATTCTATCAGTTAATATTAGCAGGCACTAAAAGGGATAAAGGGATAAGGTATTAAGTTGTTCCTCGACAGTCAGGACAAGGGCTGATCACATCATTGTTTCTCATAGTTTCCCTTTCACTTCAACAGGTTTCCTTTTAGATGCATAGTTAGTTGTCACTGATCACGCTGACATATGATATCTGTCCCTTTGGGACTGGCTTATTTCACTCAGAATGATGTTTTCCAGATTCCTCCATTTTGTCTTTATAGGAGACAGGAGAGACCTTGTTGTCTTTCTCTCTTTACCATGTGAAGACACAGTGAGAAGGCAGCTGTATACAAGCCTGGAGGAAAGCCCCACTATGAACTGAGTTGGCCAGCACCTTGATCTTTCCAGTCCCCAGGTGCTCAGCAAGGGAAAACCTCAAAGGAGTGCTCCCAAGGGAATCCTAAACGTAGAGTTATTTGTTATAGAATAACTGTCTGTCTCTCCTCCCTTCTTTCTTCCCTTTGTTTAATCATTAATTTGTTAAAGTATTATGTAGCAAAATTTTCTGAATACCTACTCTCTGACAGAGAAACAGAGGAGAGACCCCACACCTGGATGGAGTTTACCATTTAATGAGAGATAGGGATATATGTTTCTATTGTTTAACCCATCCAGTCTGATATTTTACTGTGGTAGGCCAAGCTAATATACTCCTCAACAAGTAGTAACAAAACAAAGTTTGTTTTTTCTTTTAAGAAAGTCTTCATAGAGACATGCATGGTAGCACAGTGAGTCAAGCCCCTCACTGAGACACCCACATGCCCTGTCAGAGTGCTAATTCAAGTCCTGGCTACTCCACTTCCCATCCTTCTCCATGCTAATGTGCCTTGGAAGTAGCAACTGAGTCCCTGCCACCCATGTGGGAGACTTGGATGATACTGGCTCCTGGTTTCAGGCTAGGCCAGCCCCAGCTGTTGTGGCCATTAGGATAATGAACTAGTGGATAGATGATCTTAGTCTCTCCCTCTCTGTGTCACTCTGCCTTTCAAATGATAGACAGATAGATAGATAGATATCAATCTTTTAAAAAGGAAAGAAAGCCTTATGTCAGAGGTGGGCATTTGGTTTAACAGGTAAAAGCCAGTTGGGGTACCCATATCAGCATGCCTGGTTCAAGTCCTAGCTCCATACCTGATTACAGCTTCCTGCTATTGTGCTCCCTGGGAGGCAGCAGGTAATGGCTCAAGTTATTCCGTCCCTATCACCCACATGGGAGAAAAAGGGTGCCTTCTTGGCTCTGAGCTTCAGCTGGGAGCCTTCTCTCACTCACTCACTTGATCTTTCTTTGTGTTTGTGTCTGTCTCTCTGCATCTCAGATAAACTTAATTAATTAATTTCTTAAAAGGCCTATTTAAAAGCAGTGACAACCAACATCCTATTCAAAATGTGTTTTATAGTATTTTTCATTCATCAATTGTTTGTTCATTCAAACAAATAATTCACCAAATTAAATCTTACCTTGTGTTGTTAAAGGTATCAGACGCACTAAAAGAAAACAGAATTGGGGAAAATATCACCAATGTAGCTGTAGCTCTATTTTTTGAAAACTAACTTTAAAATATCAATATCCTATTTGAAAGTTGAATACCTACATGTGCGCTCACTGCCGGTCAGGTCATCACTTTCTGACTCATCAGGATAGATGGCAGTAACAGAAACTTCATAGAGAGTGTTGGGGTTCAGGTTTTCAAACACCAAAGTATTTTCATCTCCATTTAAGATGGTCTTGGAAAGAGGACAAAAACACACCCAGACAAAATTAAGTCTCCACTTATATACACTCAATGGCATTTTGCTGACATTATTTAATCAAATGTTCCTCCTGCTATGAGCTCAAATGTCATTATTTAGAAAAGTTTATCTGGTAAATAGAATGTTTATCTGATAACAGTGTAACACATATTTCAAACAATCTCCCCTATAATGAAATGAGACATGTAAAAAAAATAGAGTTAACACTACCTCCATCTTATCTGAGCTCCCAAAAGGTGCCCAAGTTATTCTGTAGAGAGACACATCTGAAGCTCCATGATCCCAAGTTCCTCTGAAACTCTCTGGTGTTACTTCAGTAATCCTTAGATTTGTGGGGGCTGGAACAGGTCCTATCATCAAAAAAGACAGACTGTTTTTTTAATGTGAATTACAAACTTAATATAATAAATTGCCTTTTTGTATTTTATTTGGCATGGAAACACTTAATATCTTGCTTGGAACCAAACATTTTACCAATTCAATTCATTAGAAAATGATATAACACAGAGCTCTGGAAACTGCACTCATTATTTGCATACAGTTGGTTAGTACTGATATTCCATTAAAATCATATTTAAAGGTACCACTTAGCAGCAACTTCTAGCTCTATAGTTCATAACCTTTTTGTGTCTTCAACTTCATGAGAATCTAATCAAAGTCATGAACTCTTAAACACAGCAATAAACAAAGCACAAGTTCTAGTATCTAATATCAGACAGTTCATGGACCTGTCTGTTCTAATCATCAAAGAGCCTCCAAGTCATAAGAAGGGTCTTCAAAAGGTTCATGGGAAAACACACATTATTTTTTAATTCCATTCCATTTTTCCATGATCACTTTGAATACAGATCCCTGGTTAAGAAGTCCGTTTCCCCCAGAAAGACATGAACTAATTATACTACTATATAACACATTCAAGATGATGGCCAAGGAAATAGTTACCCATTTGTTGTTCAGAATTTATTGTTCTAATGCCCAAAAGAAACCCATTTTTACAGATATAACCACTGAAGTTAAAAATGAAAATGTCTACCCTACTTTGAACAACACCAAAAGTATTATACTCTGAAGATCGCTGATGAAATTCCTGCCTAAACATACAGTGAATTCCAACCTAGGAATATTACCACACAAAAGACATTCTGAACATGTTCACAGTTGTAACTGAATTGCAATCATACCTTAGTAATCTATGCATAAGCTTTTCTCTATAAATCACTAATATTACACATGATATAAAGCAAACTGTACTGACCCAGAATGCAAAATGCCAGGTAGCCCTGATGACCAGTGAAATTCCAAATCACAGTCTCTCCATTGACCAGAGACTCTGGTTGGTTTGCAACACAAGCAATTCAGGATTGCCACTAGTCCTGAGCTTTTAGTGTCAATTACTTCTTTATCTCCTGGTAACCAAAGTCACCTACCTGAGGTGGGATTTGTGGTGCAGCTTGTTAAGTCACCACTTGGGATGTCTGCATCCCATCTTGGAGTACCTGGGGTCCTCACGTGATCCAGCTTCCTGCTAATGTGCCTTCAAGGCAGCCGGTAATGGCTCAAATACTTGGATCCCTACCACCCATGAGGTAGACTTGGATGGAGTTTCTGGCTACTAACTTAAGTCTGGCCCAGTCTCATGTATCATGGGCACTTGGGGAGTGAAATGGCAAATGAAAGCTATCTCTCTCTCCCACCCCCTGCTCTCTCTCCTCCTCTCTGTCACTCTGTCTTTCAAATAAATAAACCTTTTTTTAAAAAGCCAATTACACAAAATCTGAAGCCATCAAAAATGTGTTCCTAATAATTATAAATCAAAGGATCAATAAGATAAAGAGAATAGTATCACTTCCACAAGCATAACTGCAAAACAAACCAATTCTTATGGGTACATTTTGGGTATATCTAAAACTTACTTGGAAATCCTAAAGATTGAAAACAAACATTGAAAATATTAATCCAGTATAGTGAATTATCTGTTTCACCAGGCTTTTGTTCCTGACTTCTTTTTCTCACTATTACATCTATTAAGTTTGCACAGAGCCGTCAGGCTATTCATATGCATCAATTCTCATCTCTAATCATGATCCTTACCAGATAAGAACTGATGCCATACAGACATTGAAATTGCTGAGAGATCTCTCATGGCAAATAAATGGCAGGGTCAAAAAGGAGAAGCTGATAAACCCAAAATTAAGGAGCAGTTTGTGCAATTCGACAAGATGTCCTAATCAGGTAGAATGGGGGCACAAAGGAAGAAACTATTCAATTCTTTGCCAAAAGATTTAAGGGGCAGGAAGTGAAAGTTTCAAACTGTAACACTGTTCCTACTATTAGATTACTGGGTGAGACTGAGCAAGTTGTTTAACTTCTCTAGAATTGTGCTGTCCACTATAGGTATCCCTAGTCACTTGTGGCCAGTGAGCATTAATAATGTGGTTATCATGGATTTACCTGTGTTGTAAGTGTAAGATATGCACTGGACTTCAAAAAACAATTGCACAAGATTGTGAAATGTCTTATTAACAAATATCATGCTCATAAATGTTGCAATGATAATATTTCAGATATATTGTTTTGAATAAAATATAAAGATTAACTTCATCTATCCCTTTTTACCTTTTCTAACATGGATAATAGAAATTTAACTTACATATATGGCTCCCATTATACTTGTTTGAAATAAGCTTAAATCTAGAACTTAATTTTTTACCACTGTTTGAATTAGGTAACTGTGGGTTGAGCACTGGATTGAATAATTATGTGCCAGACATGGAAGGTACAACATGGAGAAAAATTAATATCTCTGCTTTCATAAGTATAGTATTTATCTTGCTAGTAGAATACACAGAATAAGACTTACAGGCAGAAATAATTGGGTGAAATACAATGGAAGTACCATGAGCAGGAGAAAGAGTGGCATTCCTGGGAGCTGCAGCAGAATTCCCTAGCAGGCTGTCCTATGTCTCACCAATGTTATGCTGCTGTATCCAAATTGCCTTCTCTGGAATCCCATTTCACACAACCTCTGTGCCATCTACCCAACTCCAGGTATTAACTACTATTTTTGCTCTATAGCTATATGATAAACTGTTGATAGCTTGATGCTATATTTTGTTACCCCTGAAAGCACTTTACATATGGTGAGATCTCAAAAAATATCTGATAACACATCAATGTTTTCCAGAAAAAGTGTCCAACACACATAAAAAACACACATTTTATTAGTTGGAAAATGAATTAATGGGAGTAGCTGAAAATATCCCAAAAGGAACTGAAACAAAGATAAAAGAAAGGACACGGGGCTATGAAGAAAATAAGTGAAAAACAATCTACAAACCTAAGCATTATTAAATGCTGGGTAAAATAACACTAAGAAAGGAAGTGACCCAGTAAAGCTCAGTCGCATGTGCATGTGAAGCGCTATATCCCGATTATCAATAAATCAGGAGCACAACTCACGGGTGGTTTCTTGGGCAGTCACTGGGGGAGACTCCCCTTCATCATACACTGCAGAAACGCTGACTGTGTACAGGGTTTGTGAGAGGAGGTCTTTGAGGGAAGTGCTGGTCCGTGATCTGTCCACCTCTACCTAAAATTATAACACAGCAGATGAATGATTTTCACAAAGGGTTTAGTTCTGGCATCGCTCTGTTGCTTACTGTACATCTCAGCATAAAAAATGAGAAGCATGATATGAAAAGGCAGCATTTCCAATTTGCGTGAGAATCCAGAAACTGTACACACTTTAAATATTTCCAAAGGGGGAAAATATGTTTTACATATATTCCAGTATATACCATAGCTGATAAATGATGACTGCCTGAGGGTTCAAACAACCCAATCATTTTTCACCTGTTTCTCTTCATATCATTACCTTCTTTCCATGTCATTATCTAACAAGGGAGAGATGGACAATCTTATAAACAGTATTCTACTCTATTAGTCAGATGCTTGCAGAAAGATTCTATAGGCACCAAATTAAGATATGTCAACATCACTGTGTCACACATGATAAATGAGCTCATTGCACAAAATCACTTATTTCCACCTTAATGAATTATCATCTCAGAAAAACATAAGGTGAAATGGTATTTTTCCAAGAACGCTTCCACAAGTGGTGTGTGCCTTTTTAGTGTGTTTTCGGTTCTTCATTTTGCTCATACAAATGCATGGAAAACAATGCCTGCTGTGTCCTAATACTGGCATTTGCTAGCTTGCTGCAATTTCTGCTGCCCCTCACACAGCAGACATAGCTAATCAATCAATCACAGTAATGGTTCCTCCTGAAGAAGACATCAGGGAATTAGCGCTATCTGAGGTTTACACCTGATGTGATATCAGACTGGGTCCTAGGCCAACTAAGAAACCAGCAACACCAGTTCCCTTTGTTGGGTTGGGGTTTGTTCTTTTTTATATTCAAGGTGTGATTTTAAATAGCTCAGGAGATCACATTGAATAACACACCAAATTTTATATGATTTTTATTTGAATGACTACAAACATAATGTAAATTTATTAAGATATTATTCCAATTCTTTATAAACTGAAGCCATGGAGAAGCAGTCTCCTATGCACATTTTAATTTCATGAACAAGAATGTTGTGAGAGCCACCAGCCTTGGTACTCCTTTCAAAATGGAAATGCAGAATGAAATGAATATGTGCACATTTTTAACTCAGCTTTTCTATAATGAACAAATGAGCAGCAGAATTAGTAACTGGGTGCTTAGAGAAACTATTTCTATGTTCAGAAATTGCTCTGAGATTCTTTTTTTTTTCACTTTTTAAAATTTATATAAAGGGAACAAATTTCATGTATTTAATATATACTGATTTAATAGCATAATGATATTTCTTACATTACCCTCCTCCCTCCCTCCTCTCTCCTTCTTTCATTTTTCTTTTAGTTTTTACAATGACATACTTTCAATTTACTTTAGAATCATGAGTTTAACTCTCCACTAAATAAAGAATTTAACAAGTAATAAGTAGACAAACCACTGTCCTTCAAGAGTATAGACAAGGGCTGTAAACAATAGTCAAATCTCAAAATGTCAATTTTGCTCATATACAGTACTGTTTTGTACTCTATATGAGTTACCACAAATCAGAGAAAACATACAAAACTATTATACTAACACTTTCTCAAACATATACTAGTTTTAAATCCATTCAATGGCGAAGTGCCCTTAATTTTCTCTGACTTTAAAGCAGATGGTCAAGGAAACAACTGTCCACCCCAATGTCATCTCAGAAATGTTGATCCTCAAAGGGACACTCTTGTAATAACACATTCCTTCTCTCCCTCTGTCCTGCTCAATTGTCCTATCTTCTTCTTATCTGACAAACTCCCCCTCTTGCTACCTCCTGTTTTTAGAAACATGACTTTTTTAGTAATTCTTAGAATGAAGAGCACCATATAAGGCATCTGGATGAGAAGGAAACACCACTTAGATTCTATAACTCTTTATCTACTAAGAGATTATGTTTTTGAGATTAATATCACCCAGTAAAACATTTCTAAGCTCAACACAAGACAGTCCAATTTATCATTGATTTTCAAAAATTGCTTTATAATTATCAAGTTTTCAGCACTATATTAATAAAATAGCAAGTACTGAAAATATGTTCATCTAGGCAAGTATGGCCACATCCTGTATTTCCATATCCTTTCTAGCTTGCAACCTACCTCTTTGACATCCTCTTCTGGGGTTTGGTATCTAACAACGTATTTCCGGACTTTTCCAAGCACAGGTTCCCAAAAGACACTCATGGTGCTGTGAGTGACATCTCTGAGTTTCACATCTTGAGGTCTGGGCAAAGGCACTGGAGAAGCATGAGATAATAGATCCAGATGTGTTCTCATTCAGAAAGCTATAACACATCCACACAAGCTTTCAAGAAGTTATTTGGAAAAAACCTTAAGGTATGCAGCAAAATAAGTGAAAAAATGACTGCGATCATAAAGTACCATAATTCTACCAGGTAGAGCAGAGTTTTTCCAGATGAATTTTTTTTTAAAATGGGATATATTTCATTTATCAAAATACTAATTCCTCATTTATGTTAATCTCCTTCCATGCTATTTAAATATGCCCTATTACCTCTTATTATCATCTAGCCATAATAAATCATAATCTATCATAAATATACAGCTAATATTTCTTTATCAGGCATTTAAGTCAGTTATGATAGAAAATAAAATTGTTATGCTCCCTTAAGATTGTGATAGGAAAATAAATGGTTATGAGAATAAAGAATGAAGATTAAGCAACCCACAAGCTTAACAGAAAACTCACAGAAGCCTAAACGGTCAGAAGAAAATTTAAATGATAAATTTTCACAAAATTAAACGAAATTACATTTAAAGAAGAAAGTAAGATAATGAGTGAATACATTTTCTCTTCCTGTACAGAAATATATCTCTTTCCAGTTACCCAGTCGCCCATTCTCTCATTGCCCCTCATTTTTGACTCTGTACATACATCTCTCTTCCAGATTCTCTCTCTCTACCTCCATGTTTCCGCACTGCCATCCCTTCAGGGTTTTGTGTCTGTGTCTTCCCTTCCTCTACTGTGGCACTCCAACACCACACCAACTTTTTTTTCTCCTCACTGTGACTCTTGGATATTCTCAACACTCTCAGGACATGTGTCTCCATTCCTGGCTGACTCCTCACTCTCCATTTGCCAGTTTTCACCAGCTCCAAACACAGTCCAATATTAAAAAGTTGCTCAATAAGTATATAAAAATAGTTTTAAATAAATATTTATAAATAAACAAATACATTTGTTAATGAGTTTCACTATAGGACTCTCACTTCTCTGAACTGCGATGCCTCTGTCTTCTTAGTCCTTTTTTCTTCCTCAAACTTTCTTTGTACTTTTTAATTTCCTTAGAAATATGAGCTCAGACTAGCAAATTTAAGTCATCTACCCCAGTATGTCCACCTCTGCAAGCATGAAACAAAGTAGCAGCAAAGTAGACAATGATCTTAAGTGCAATCATTGTCATTTTCTCTTAAAAAAAAAAAAAACAACTAAATTCTTAGTGAAACAAGCAGGAAGCCCAAAAGGGACTCACCAGCACACATAAGAGAAATGTAAACCATGAAGGATTCCATATACTCTACAATGCTTTGTACTACTTAATGGTGTACTCTCAACACCTAGCCCAATGACTGGAATATAATAGACAATATTTTTTGGATTAATGAATTAATTGGCATATTCATTTAATTAAAACACAGTTATTCATATATGCCATTGACTTCCAACAGAATTTGGAATATCTTGATATCAACTCCAACATCTTCCTCCAAAACTATACTCACACAATAGTTCCATTCTTATCAATCCAACATACATTTCATAGATTGAAGACAACATCAGTTATAAGATGCACCATCATTTTATGCTCTAGCCCTTGATTGATAACTTGCCAAGAGCAATAAGACACCATTGATTGTAAGTCACATGCCAATATCAGGCATATTAAATGTGAAAAATAATGTATATCGTAGAATCAATTTAATAGGCTGCCATAGTCTAGAAATAAAGCATTTCTTCCCAAATTCAAAAATTGCAACTCTAATTGATATACAAATTATCAATTTATCACTAGCATTATGTGAAAAAAAATAGTCTAATGAACAATACATTTATAGCAATAAGAAGGGAAGGAAAAATAGCAGTCTCTTACAGGTCATTTCCCGAGCAGTGGCAGGTTCACTAGTGAGGTCGTGCAAGACAGCCTGGACTGTGACTTCATATTCAGTGCTGGGAAGGAGGTCAGTCAGTTGCACATCGTTCACGGTTGGCCCCACACGCATCTGCATATGGATATGCCAAACAGAAATATGACACTCAAATCAAGCATTTCCACTTTCTGGGAATATCTGATTAAATCCTATTTACAACCACTAGATATAATATAGCTTTTATTTTTATTTTATAAGAATTGCATTTCCTTTATTGTGCCATTGTTTTCTTAAACTATCTTACAGGCCACAACCCTAATTTTATATTTATCTACTTGTGTATAAAATTATAAATAAGGGCATAAATAATTTCAGCATAATGGGGACCTTAAAACTATAGTCTCAGGAACTCAATGCTTAAATATATTTATATATATATATACATATCTCACCTCTTTGGGTTTTGTGGATTCAGTGGTCTTAACAGGTTCATATGATACAGTGTAGCCGGTAGCTCCTCCCACAGGCTGCCACTGCACACGCATGGTGGTAGGGCCAATGTCATAAATATTCAGGCTGACTATAGGGACTGGCACTATCAGAACATAAAAGCAGACATTAGACTAATTCCTTTCATGCCACTTACTTTTTAATAGTTGTGTCCTCATAAGTTATTTATATAAATATATGATAAATAGAATGGGCTGCTGTGAGAAATCAATGAGATTTAATACAATTTTTCCCAAAGCCCACCCCCTATCCAGTGCTATTGTTCATTGCACTTAGTACTCATGACCACACATCACACCCATTTGATTGGGGAAATTTTTTCAGATTGTAAATGGCATTCTAGTAAGTCCACATGGAAGCCAAAATGGATATCAATTTCCTGAGACTTTAATCTATTTTTCTGGGCCATGATTAAGTTTATTTTTAGTCTTAAATAAAAGAGCTTCACACATAAGTAATCAATACAATATTTTAGTTCATTTTTCTTTAGAAAAGCTTGAAATGAGAGTACCATACATTAATAACTGGAATTAGAAGATTTATGAGATTTTTTTAAGACAAGTCCAAAAGGCAGAGTAAAAGGGTTACAATCTCTTTTCTACTTAACACCAACATAGGTTTCAATTTTTTTTGTTCTAATATTGAGTATACTGAGTTTAAAGTTTTCAGGAATTATCACATTACTTCTTCCCATTGTAAAGTACATTATATCCTACTTTCTGTGGTCTAATATAAAGGAGTATAGGCGGAGAGATAAGAATCTAAGGACCTTAGAAAAAGTGGAGTCCGTTCTGGTCCTAGAAAAAGACTCATTCCTTCCTCTTAAAAATGGTTTAATGATTTCCTTTATTACCCCTGGTGCTTAAGCAAGAGGAGAAAGGAACACTTTCATATGGCCTTGAAATCACTACCAGGAATAGGACTGAGGAACACCTCCCCCAAACGCTCACTCATAGTCAAAGTCTTAGAGCTTCTCTAGATGAAGAAAGGTGCCGTGTGGAGGGTGGGCCTAAGCTTAGGAGGAGGAGCTGTGCAGAGATGGCCTATTTCACTACTGCTGATGCAGGATCTTCTGCTGGCAGTGAGAACACCCACTCCCCACATGGCACCTTTCCTCATCTCTTACTTCTGAAGAGCTTCGCACCCTGATAAAATGTCACTGTATCACAAACATAAAGGGGCTTGATGGACTAGCCCCCCGAAAAGTATATTTGCATTTTAAGAGATTTCTTAAAAGCAGAAAGCCTCAATACACTAAGAACTGAATAATACTATTAAAGATATTTTTCTCTCTAAATCAGTTATGGCCGTGACTACCCATTTGACCAGTGGGGTCCTGTGATGGCAGGAGCAGCCAGGAAGAGCAGACAACTACCAGATATTTATGGACCATCTGAACAAAGAAGGCATTAGGTAAACATTTGTTGAATGGATATTGAGTAAGAAAATTGGCTGGAAAAAAATCCCACATGGGCCATCACCTCTTTATCTCAAAAAACAGAACAAGGAGAAATTTGCTTTTAATTTGACTTACAGGTTTTTTCTGTGCCCTTTAGAGGCTCACTATATTCATCTTCCACCACAGAATACACATTTACAACATACTCAGTTTCAGGCTTCAGATCTTTCAGCACTGTGCTAGTTTCCAGGCGGCTCACATAAAACTGGGGGGAGAGGAGGATGTAAAATAATAACTGGCATTATAGTCAATTCCTTCTTTTCTACTATACTTACAAAGTAGTTAGCTGCAAAGAACTTAGAATACTTCAATGAGACCATTGTCTTCTGTTTTTGGAAACTACCAGATTACAATGAGAACTTGGACAATTCATATAATTTGTTCTTCCAGCTAATGTTTCCTTTTTTGTAAAATGAGTGGGTAAAAATAGGTCATATTTAATGTTTTTTTCTAACTCTGATTCTACTACAAAGTCATGAATAAACCAAGCATCCTTTAATTAAATTTTAATTAAAAATAATATTGACTTCTGCAATTCATAGAAACTCTTAAGTATTTAAGCAAAATCCTTTCCCTTTAGTTAAGTCCAAATGGAAGTGCCTGCGATCAAAGTAGAAAGCACCATTCTTGACTGAGTTGTGTTCCACTCTGCCTCCCTCCTGCCCTTCATCCAACATTTTTCTCGGGACCCTAATGAAGAGGGCCCAATCTCAGCAACAGAAAGCAGTGAATGTAAATGTCATCTACTCACTTCCTGGCGTTTCCCTCCAGAAACTGGATAGTATTCCACCTTGTATCTATCCACACTGTCAGAAGGGGGTGTCCAGCTCACTCTAAAAGAACGATGGGTTCGCTCGGATATAACCAAATTGGAAGGTGCTTCCAAGTCACCTACACATGGAAATAAAGCATATACACGTTTTCATTACTATGGCAAGGTGATGAAATTTGAAATTATATCAAAACATTATTTCTATCCTTATTACAAAATTTTACATCTTCCTTAAATATATTGAGTAGCCACAATAAATTAGTGGTGAGCCTGTTGTCCAACAGCCCTCTCAGGCTCAATAGACCTCTGTGAGTGAGTTGTACAAGGGTTCTTTGGCCTCCGAAGACTCAAGCCTATGTCACTGTCTTTCCTGACTTGATCTTCTTCTTTATTACATCACCAGATTGCCAATCACCAAGACTCAAAAGCTGTCTTCTCGCTCCATCTTTGAGTATATATCAATTAATAATTATTTGTGTCCTGACAATTCAGCTTCTCCATTGTCTCTGTCATTATTGGCACCATATAAGTTCATTGTCCTTACTATCATTTTGATTGTATATATTAATGTCTTATCTCTTTAACTATAGGTTACACTCTATGAGTACAGAATTGGTTTCTTACTCTTGTTTAGTTCCATCATAGGACCTAGAACAGTAATAAGAAAACCTAATCATACTCACATTCAAAAGAGAGTGAAAATAAACAAGTATTTCATAATTCAGGAACATTTGGGGCAGATGTTTGGCACAGCAATAATAAACCATTTGGGATGTCCATATTCAATATCAAAGTGCTTCTGACCCAGTTTCCTGCTAATTTACACCCTGTGAGGCAACAAGTGATGGTTCAAACACCTGAAACACTGCCAATCACAGGGGAGACCCAGACTGAGCTCAGGTTCTTGGCTTAAGCCTGGCCCAGCTCTGACTGTTGCAGGCATGTGGGTAGAAAACCAGCTAATGGAAGAGAGATCTCTCTTTCACCCTCCCTCTCTCTACTTTGTCTCCCTCCCTCTCCCTTCCAAATAACATTAAACTAAACAAATAAAAATGTTTTAAAATTTTAGGAACATTGTACTGCTATGATTCTGTTGTCTGTGCATACACACAGATGAAATAACTAATATAACAATATCTAGAGTTAATATCAATGGAAATGGAAACATTAAACTCAGCGGGACTAACAGTAAGATGGACCAAATAATAATTTAAAGAGAAAAGAATTTATCCAGTGATTCCCTGAGCATAACAAATTATTCTGATATAAACTCTTTTTACTTTCTTTGTAAGCCAAAACTGGGGGAAGCATGTCCATTCTTAGAACCTAACCCTTATTATACTTGGGTCACAGTCAAGCTTAAAATCATCAACTAATTTTACTGTCTGGGAAACTAGAATGAATGCATCTATTACATAGTTGATTTAAAAAAAAAAAAAAGGAAAACAGATAAAAGATGTTTTTATCCCCACTCAGAGTTCTCTCCAACTGAATAAAACTACAACTCTCTCAGTTAATCTAGAGCCAGGAGCCTACAAATTCTGGCTGCCCGGCTCATCTATTCTCCAGGGAAAAGGTCAGTCTCTTATTAAAAATCCAAAAAAAGAAAATCTGTAAAAGTTTAGAGAAAGAAACTCAAGAAGGAACATTCAAATAAATATATCCCCAACACTCAAAACATGTAAAATATTCCTATAACATTATCTGTTAAACTCATGCCAACTTTTCCAACTGGGATAAGTTAATGAAGGATAGCTTTTACCAAAATTTACATGTATTTGAAAGTAACTTTTCTCATAAAATAAGGACCATGATTTTCATCATCAGTTTTCTAAATACCTTCAATTTGATTGCTTACCAAACTTTGTCCTATGATTATAGATATGAATTATTCTTTACCTTCCTTTGTCACTACACATCCAATTTTATAATTTTATTTCTAAATCCTAATTCCTATCCAGAGCTACTCTTTTCAAAGATCCATAAAAACATCTTTAACCATCTGACCCTTACTAAGTAAATTGAATTCTCTAGATCTCAGTTTCTTACTGGTAAAGAAAAAAAGACTATAATTTCTAAAATTCAATCTCTAAAATTGTAACTTCTGTTTGCATTTAGGGATTACATGTGCAAAGTATCAAATTTGAACATCTACAGTTGAGGCAAAGAAAATCAGAGGTTAAGACTTCTCACCCATCTTCCATTCCTACTTGTAGAAAAGAATTTCTACTTGTAGAAAAAGAATGAACTTTCAGAAACTAAAAGTGTAGCACAACCACCTAATGACAACACGGTAATTACAGCAAAGATGTTTTACAGGAAAATAGTTCTACACCAAAAAGGAAAGCATCTTTCTTTCTGTCTCCCTTCCTTCATTTGTCTGTGTGTATGGGTAGGTGGGGAGGGTGCATGTTGTGCAGTCACATATACACTAAATGTATCCTCAAATAAACTAGAAGACATTTTCTAGTTTGATGTCATCCCAAGAAACAAGAAAAAAAAAAGCAGCAATTCTGTATGTGCTGCCAAAGCGAGCATAAAAGCAGCAATTCTAAACCAGGACCAGCTTCTTCCCTTGCTCTCAGCAGATCTTCAGCAACATCTGAAGATGTTTTAACCACTACAGCAATGTTACTAGCACCCAGTAGGCAGAGGCCAGTAAGGCAGCTATCCATTTTACAATGAACAAACCAGGGCTCTCCCCAACCCAAAAAAGAATTATCTAACCCAAAATGTCAACAATGCTAAGGAAAGGAAACCCTGGGCAACACTTACCTGGACCTTTGACACTGTTGCACAAATTAATGGTGAGGTCATCCACAATCTTGGACAGTGAATCAAAATCTGCCACATTGTATGCATGTGTATCATCCGGGTCAGTGGCAATCATCTTTAATTCAACTTCATCTGCATTTTTAATACCTTAAAAAATGGATACACATAAATTAAAAATCACTTCTCAGAAAAGAAAATGAATGGAATAAAGCAAATGTTTTAGGGTTTTCTTGATGGCAAACTATGAAGGTTTAAAATTTTATTATCTATAAAATACATATTATTGTCCTCAATGACAAAATGACTACTCATCTGCAGTCACAAAATATGAGCAAAGAATATCATGAACTGAAAGATATCCTAAATTTCCTTCTTCTGAATGCTTCTTGCAACAGTTTCCCACCAAAAAAGTGTCTTGTCAATGTTTTTTCTGGAAAGCAAAATGATAAATATCAAAAATAAAAATGGTTTTGCGGAAAACATAACAAGGATTTTCCTGAATCTTATTAATGATACATTTTTTCCTCTTAATCCACTGCTTTTCTCCTTAAAAACAAAACAAAACATGTGGTTGTGTCCCATCACAAGATGAAAATGAATTCACTTCCTGGAACATCATTATGATAAATTATGTGATAGGGAAGACATGTTAGTTTTTCTTGTGCTTCAGATAATATTTTTCTAACTACAAAAATGTCCTTACTACATTGTGACCCCAGGGGCACTGCTCTCCTGTTCAGAGCTCACCAATAGCAAACAGCTCCACGCCTTCATCCT
This sequence comes from Oryctolagus cuniculus, assembly GCF_051225735.1. Taxonomy (NCBI): domain Eukaryota; kingdom Metazoa; phylum Chordata; class Mammalia; order Lagomorpha; family Leporidae; genus Oryctolagus; species Oryctolagus cuniculus. The sequence continues at coordinate 97,230,551 of NC_142871.1, read as the reverse complement.
TAAGTTTCTTTGAAGGTGCCTCTACATCATCCTGTGATTTTCCATCAGTAATGAGAACACCAATCTTGCGAGCACGAGGCCTCATGCCAGCTTGGGTTTTGAAGTTCTGTTGGCGAATGAAATTCAAAGCCATGCCTAGTGGGTTTTTAGAAAAGAGAGAATCCGTTACATCACTATTCAGCCACACGCTCTGACCCAAGCACAGAAAGAGTACCAGGGCACCCTCGCGCACCTGTGAGAGTATTGCCTCCTTTGTAGGGTAAGTTTGCCACAGCTTGAAGTAAGCTCTTCTTGTCTCGGTGAGCATTTAACTGCCACTCTGTTCTGGGGTCCCCACTGTACTGAGCGAGGGCTAAAGTAACACCATTGTTATCAGCAAATATACAAGCACATAACAAAAGTGTCAAAATGTCTTTAATGCTTCTTCTTCTAGAACCTACCAATCTGTACTCTTTTGGGGCCAATATCAAAGACTTCCACGATGCGAGAAATGAAACTTCTCACGGTTCTGAAATTTGCCCGGCCGATGCTCCAAGACCCGTCCACCAGCAACACAATGTCTGCTTCAGCTCGGGTGAGACACTCCATCCCTGGCACCGCAATCAGGACACAGGACAGTAAGGAGCCAATTGTTGGCAGGGTTCCTCCCTAGCCATGCTCTGCACCTGGGTGTTCAATATTGCCTATCTCAGTACTGTGGCCTAGCTCAATGGTTTGGGGTAGGAGACTCTGAAAACAGGTCCAAATGATAATACTGACCATTAAAAATTACTTTCACAAAAATTATCAATTTCCCAAATAATATTTAGTGGCAAATCTTTCCCTTCATCTTTGACTATATTTCCTGCCACAATCACAGAATCTAGAGACCTGAATCAGATCACCACTGTAAATGTGACAGGCTCACAAACTCAGGAGATGAAATTAATAGCAGTAAGTAGCTATAAGACTTTAGTTACAAGACTTTAATAAAGTTCTAATGTGATCTAAAGACTAGATATTACATTCTTCTGAAATATTTCATAGTCGTTAGCAGATAAGTATGAGATCAACTGATAAAATGTGTAAACTGTAATTGGCTTTAGTGAGCCAAAATTATCTCTTAAAATAATTGAGTTCCCAGGTAATTCTTACATATAAAAGATTAGACATGTTTAATTTAAAATTAGACCTTCTTGAAGTAAAGGCATGTTTTTTTAAAACCTAAATAAAAAATAAAACAAAAACCTGATACATAATTATGTTATTAATAATTGACATCTGTTATGTATAAAAATAAGATAAGTACAGATGGTGAAAATTGCACATTTAAAGAATTAAGGAAGAAGGAAGACAATTTAGAAGAGTATGCAAACAAATATACAAATTGAGAGCTGTAGACACAACAAGCACAAACACTGATACAAAGCTAGGGTGCTTTGGGGAAAGAAAATAATCCCAATATCCACAGTGTACAAGCTACAAAATAAAAATATAAGTCAGTTAATATCATCATAAAATAACCAACAGGAAATTAATGCAAAACAGCAAGGTTTAACAGTCATTTATTTTATCTACATCCATGTTTTAAAATGTTTCCTTTTCTAAGGACTTATATTACATGAATTTTCATTTGTTGTGATCCTAGCATTTGATCTTCACATCATAAAAAAGTCACCTACAAAATATAAGGAATGCTCATCATACTACAAAGTTCAAATGTGCCTGGATTGTACTTCATACCTCATCAGGATGGAGGTTTCCCAAGTGCTATTCCAAGCACCTAGGCCCTTGCAAATCCACTCCTACTCTGCTTGGCTCTACCGTTTCTTAGTTAATGATAAAAATTCTTTAGAAGTAAATTCTATCTATCATTTCTACCTCTAAGAATGTTAGAGACCAGCTTCATGTACATCAGGGCTATAATCATGTCAGGGCAAAAATTCAATGAGCTTATGTTACTGTTCTGCTTCCCAAGTCGTGGCTGCCCACCATTTGATGTAAACTCACTCTGCTTGTCTGGCCCAAATAAGCCATTTCTGCAATTACTTTAACAAAAGAAAATTGCATCTTAGTCACTAAAAGCAAACAAACAAAAAAAATGCACAACACTTACACTTAGGGAAAAAAAATCAGCTTTCAATAACAAACTACTATATGTAAAGAATACAATGCTGACAAGAGAAGCCCTGAAAAACAGTGTCAAAACTATGCATGATGGGATGCGTAAAGAAGTTTTTTGATGAGCACGAGAATTGTGTAAAAGCTTAGCAGTCTCTTTTCACTGTCTGCTAGCCTACTAGATCACATTTGAAGTTTCACAATGCTAAGATTTCCTAGGGGAATATCACTCAATATCTTACCAGAGGATAAAATTGGCATTACAGTTGTGTCAGAAAGGGTGGTCATTTCTTGTCCAACGAGTGGTGAACTTTCTCCTCCATCAAACATTCCAAAAACATTTACTTTATAGGTGGTACCTGCCCTGGAATGTTAAAGTATATGGTCTGTATGGGACATTGCTTCATGTGGTAGTATTTTTGCTTCGTTAAGAACATTCACAACATTTCACTCAGAAGAACTTACAACATACAACATTGCAAGAGAAGAAATATACCTCCCATCAAGGTACCAAGGGGAGATGGCCAGGGAGCATTCGGAAAACACCAGCTATTTCCAGCACCAGCTTCTGTCCTGCCTTTAACAGGGAACACTGCTTCTCTGCAGTGGGCTTCAGGAAAATGACTGAAACGTTGTGCTTTACAAGGTAACACAAGGCACCCAACACAATGCCTAACACTGTATTCCCAATAAATCTCATCTTCCCTACTCTGGTAAAACTAAATGATGAGCATAGCTAGAGACCGCAATATTATTGAGTGCCTTAACAAATAAACCGTCCAAACGCAATGCACAGTAATCCGTTCTCTTCACTGTAACGAATGAAGGGTGCTGTTTGAACTCAAACTTCCATGTTTCCCACTGCACAGCCTGAAGCTAGACCTTTAATCATCCCAGACTGGCCCTCTCTGGCCAACTGGCAGCAAGCACAAAGTCCTGCTTTCTCCCTCCCATGTGTCCCATTGGAGGAGGGCTCACACTGGAGATCTCAGCGTGAGTTAGCTGGTCCCTTCCAGCAGGCACAGAAACCCCACATTTCCATATGGTTGTGTACCATGAATGCTAATTTTGAAACTTCAGGGTACTGTTGGGGGAAAAAAAAAAAAAAAAAAAAAACCACTCCTGATCGCCTAACAGCAAAATTAAAACAGAAATTCTGCCCAAGCTTTAGCTGAGTTTAAATACTCTGCTGGCAAACAGACATATAAGTGATTATTCTTCTTGTAAAGCCTACTAATTTACATAAGTTATTCTGTCATATAACACAAATGAGGTTAAGTCGTACCTAAGTTCTTCCAAAACAACTGTGTTGTCATATGGTCCAACCACTAACTCCCCCAGTCTTCTGTCATCCCCAGTTGGGTGGAATGTGACTTTGTAACCTTTCACTTCCCCAGGGGCAGGCTCCCAAGTCACTCGGAAGCTTGACATGGTTGGGTCAGATGTTTTGAGGTTTCTGGGTGATTTAAATCGAGAAGCTGTAATGATACAAAGATTTTTAAAATATTATCCATAGGATTAGGCTTTGGGAATTTTCCATTATTAGCCCCTACAAAAATGTGTATTTATAAACAGTTTTTAATTCTGGTAGCACAAGACACCATATCCTATAAAAGTACTGTTAACAGAGTACTATCCCAGTAGATGTGTAAATAATTTTCAGAGTTTCACCTAGTTTAGCATTAGAACATTAATATATAGGATGACCTGAACAGGAACTAGATTGGTAAAAATAACACACTAATTAGGTATACCATTTAATAATTATAATTTATTATGGAATCAATTTTAAACACTTGCAAATAAAGTATATATATTAAAATCTTCTTTTAAAACATTAAATAACTTCTCCCATAAAAAATTATTTACCTGTTGTTCCTGATCCCTGCCTAATCTTTCCTTCACCAGTCTTGTAAATTGGGAGAACTGTGATGTCATATGTGGTCTGGGGCTGAAGTCGCTTTAACACTGTTGAAGTGACTGTGGGTGGCACTTTGGCAACCATTTGCCTCCCTCCCCCTTGGGGACGATACACAACACGGTAGTTAACAACTTTTCCAGGTGCTGGTTTCCATGACACTCTCAATGTATTTTCTGTTTCTTCATCTACTTTCAAGGATTTGGAGTCTTGGGATACTGTGAGATAAAAGGAAAATTTCAATTTTTATTATGTTGAAAGAAAATACATTTGTCCAACTACTCATTTATGTGAAAAGAAACTCTGTGATTCTCTAAGTATGTACACAGTTCTCTCGTTCAGCATTGTAATCACCCATAAACTCATGATGGCGTGTGAGCCTAATCTTACCGACATCTCAGTAAGATTTTCTTTTCATCCAGCTCATACTAAAAAGTGGAAGTTCATATTGCAGGGATTTCCTACTTGCATGCTAGAGACTTTAGTGAAGAAAACAACCATTTCCACAGATGAGGTTTGGAATTTTTTCCTTATATTTCCATCTATAAAGAATTACTCCAGTAACCATGCTAGGGAGAACACTACAATCATGAATGTGGGGTTAGAAATTTTACTTGGCCCTTTTCAGAAAAAGTTGTAATCCATAAATGAGTGAGTACTCAGGGTTTCTATAGTTAACATTATTTGTGGTTGATTTGTACTGTATGACTCTAACAAAGAAGAATAAGAATATCCAATACATAAAAATATCTCAAGGCTCAAAAGATAAATTGGTATATACTGAATATTTGAAAAAGTGCATGTAAATAGTATTTGTTTAATATATAATTAATATTATTTATTAAAATAAATTCAATAACTATTAAAAACAGGTCACCAAACATCCATAAATAGTCAACAGTATAATTTTTTACACATAATGAGTTATAAGCACAGTAATTTAATTCAAAAGTTTGTAAGAATGTTCTTTAGGAAGAATTTAAGCAAAAAGAAATTTAAAATGAGCAAGGTGGGGCCGGTGCTGTGGCATAGCAGGTAAAGCCATCACCTGCAGTGCCAACATTACATATGGGCACCAGTTCAAGTCCCGGCTGGTCCACCTCCAATTCAGCTCTCTGCTATGGCCTGGGAAAGCAGTAGAAGATGACCCAAGTCCTTGGGCCCCTACACCCACATGGGAGACCTGAAAAAAGCTCCTGGCTCCTGGCTTCAGATTGGCGCAGCTCTGGCCATTGCAGCCAAGTGGGGAGTGAACCAGCGGATGGAAGACCTTTCTCTCTCTCTGCCTCTCCTTCTCTCTGTGTAACTCTGCCTTTCAAATAAATAAATAAATCTTTAAAAAATCAGCAAAGAATCTTTCCTGATTTTCAGAGAAATGTTAATGCTCAAATGCGGAAGACCGTCTGAAACAACTAAAAGTCCTATGGGGAAAAAACTAAAACAAAACAAAAGAAACAGTAATGTCCAGGCATGGACATCAGTTAGACAGGACAGTGATCCCTGAGATCACTGAGAAAAACAAATGAGAGTAGGCTCCATGATTGACAGTTTCTTGCCTGAAGGAAATTCCAAGGCCTCAGTAGAGGAAGGGGGAATTCAGGTGGAGCTTGGTGGTCTCCCTTAATTGATATGATGGTGTTGCTAGTGTAGGGAGTCTCAGGCAACTAGAACTTACAGTACACAACATTGTTGTCACGAGCATTAAGTGAAATAATAATCCTTGAAGCACCAGGTATTGTGGCTAGCCACTTAGAGATGACTGATGAATGATGAGTGGTTGTTGAGATTATAATTATTATATAGTAAAGACTATATAATTTTTGGAGAAAAGCTCCAAAAATATGCAGAAGGTCCTCCTTGAGTCTTTAACCTGATATTAGCACATATGTGTGAGGAAACTCCCCAAAATCAGAGAAAGTATCCCCTGAAAGGAACAGAGGAAACCATCCCTAGGTCTCACATAGAGTCTGAAATGTTCCTAATTCTTTACAATGAATGAATTGAAACTAAATAAAATACAGCATATCTTATCCTAGAGAAACCGGGTATTAGGGAAGGGAAAAAAAAAAAAGCTTGTTGGTTTCCCAAGACTAAAAAGCAAGATTTTTCAAGCCATTCAAAGGTATGCCACAAGCTATAAAAGGCTGTAACACCCTCTTAGACACACACATTGTAAGTTCTTTTCCCATTTTATTAATATATCTCAGATATCCACTGGTACTGCTGCTAAACTAACTGCCATACTTGGATGAGCAAAAGAAAATTTCTCCTCTGTGACTTTCTAGTCCAGTTCATGATTTAGTTTTGGGTGAAAGCAATGCTAAAGACTTTTCTAAAAGGTCTTTAGAAACTGAAAATCTGAGCAGAATATACAGTGATTTCGTACGTATCCTTCCCAGCTCCCAATACATGCATAGCCTCCCAGTCCCATCCCACCCTCTCTTCTCCTCTTAACAACTCCCACCCTCCCACCGAAGTGGTTCATTTGCTACAATTGTGAAACCTACACTGACACATCATTATCACTCAAGTATATTTTTAGAAAAAAAGAATTAAGAAGCCTTGACACATTCTTCACATCAGGTGATGATAAATGATAATAGCTCGATCATTCATAATTATTCAGATGAAAGAATATGAATGATACAGAGGGAAATCTAAGGTACCAGAAAACTCAGTAGACTTTTGATTTAACTTTACTAAACACATCAGGAATATAATGAAAAGCCTAAGATTAGTCTTCACTATCTAATAATTATTATCTCAACAACCACTCATCATTCATCAATCACCTCTAAGTGGCTAGAAATACTTGGTGCTTCAAGGATTATAATTTCATTTAATCCTTGTGACAACACTAAAAGATAAGATCATCTATATTTTAGGAAACTGAGATTCAAAGAAAGTCAAGTAATTTGACTAAGGTCACACAGCTATAAATATGCTTGAATTCTCTTTGTCTCCATGGCTCCCTAACTTCTTACCAATTGACTATCCTAAGTAGTTGATCATTCCACTGGGCAGGAGGGGGAGGTAGAGAAACACAGAGACAAACATAGGCAGTTGAAAGGGATACAGTATTTCTAAATGTGATATAATATTTAGATGCTAACACAGTCCTAATTTAGACCACAATCCTATAAAGATCGTAAAGATCTTATTTGTTCAATCCACATTTCCCATATAAAGCATAAAAGTTAAGTAGTTCAACTGTATGTCACTAGAGCTGATAGCTATTAGGAAGCACTCACACACACCCAAACATACCCATGATGTTACCTACATTCGGTTGTGGCATCTCCAGTAACAGGTTCACCTTCTCCACTGCTGTAAGTTGCAAAAACTGAAATTTTGTATTTGGTCTCAGGCTGCAGATTTTCTATCATGGTATGAAGTGCATCTCCAGGAAGATTTTTCTCTCCAGCTTCAACATCATCATAAAGTGATTTCCACGAGACTCTGTAACCACGAACCATTCCTGGGGCAGATGTCCAATAAGCCCCAATTGAAGTGTCAGTGATATCTTTAGTAATTAAATCTCGAGGTGAACCACGTTCTAGAATAGAAATTAGAGAGGAATGATTTTTCAATATCTACTAGATATTTAAGCATTCATTCACCCTGGTAGACATCTTAACTCAACTTGCCTAAAATTGTCCATTTCTTCTTTCTGAGCTATCTGTACTGTTGTGTCAGTGGAACAGATTGAAGGAACAAAACCTCAAAATTATACTTGTTTCATACCTATCCACTCCACCCCCATGTGTCCAGTCAGATTATAAAAATCTTCAGGACAAGGATGATGTCCAAATTTTAAGAAGTACATGTCTTGAAATTTTTCCTCACGAAAAAATCTGTCTAAATCCCAAAGCCCATCACATTTCAGTCAGCTTTATGATATAACCCATTGTTCACAAAGATGTTTATTTCCTTACCATGATCTTTTCCTCTCCAATCTGATTCAAATAAGCTTATTTTCAATAGATGAGTATAATTTACAATAACTGTGACAATCTCTTATCACTTACAAATGTTAGTTCCACCAATCATTTTCTGGAGAAACTTTTATTTGCTGATTCAGTGCAGAAAAACAGAACTGCAAACTTTCAATACAGCTTAACCCTAATGAAACTAAAAATTCTTCTGGAAAACTTAAAAACGATTAGTCATCAAAATAAAACACACCACTTATTCTAGCTGATCGAAAACGTCTGCTACTAAATTTTGGCTCTTTCATTCAAAAAAAAAGAAATACAACCCAAATGGAAAAATATGGAAACCTCAACTTAATAGGAGGTACAGATGTCTTCCAATAAAACTCTCATTTTCCATATTTGAAATGTAAGATAAATATTCAAGTCACTTTACATTGGCTACTTTTACCAGGGTTTATGCCACAGTATGACATCAATAGAGAACTATGTGCTTTCTTAGCATACACTTTAGCAGTAATTGTTGTATTTTCATGGAAATGATTTATAACACTTTTACAAGAATTTGAAGGTTATTTTTAACTTGAATCAAAGAGTAAAACTGAGTATCTTTCAACTAGTAACAAACAATTAAATTTCAGTGCAAAAAATAAAGAAACCAATTAATGAAAACAAATCTAGGCGGACAAAAGTCTATCATATATGGTTGAATTCAGAAGAAATAAATAAATAAAACAGGAGTTGGAAAGCCTACCAAACCTCAGGTCCAAATGGAAAATTCTAACTCCATTAGAAATAACTTTAACTGCTGACAGGACATCTCATCTCTGGAAGGAAATCAGTTACATATTTCACTGCAACCAAGAATACTTATTTTCAAGAACATATTGACTTTTTCCCCTTAGTACTCGAAGGTAATTCTCATTTGAAAATCTTCTTTAGTTATATTTGTCACTTAAATGGCCATAAACCTTTATAATTTCTCAACTTGAAAAATATAAAAGTGTAATTTCAAGCTGTTTGTTTCTTTGATTTGGTTTGGTGGTTGGGGTGTTTTTGTTTCTAATTTTTTTGTTTTGATAATTTATATCCCAACAACCAGTCTCTAAGTTTTTAAATATGCAGCATTTTCCTTGATTTGATACACACTGCCTTTCCATATGTGTGTCTTCTCCTAAATTTCCTAAATTGCAGTCAGGAATGACTGGGTGGAATGACCTTACTTGAAAGCAACTTGAACTTAAGTAAATCAAATATCATGTTAAGGATATTGCAAAAATGTATAAGACAAATAAGGCTAGCTAGAATGTGGGAATTATCTTCCAAATTCACACTGGGATCATTTATAAGCAATAATTTCAGCTTCTACTTTTCTTAGAGGTTATGATTCCCAGCCTAATTACCCTCTACTTTCTACCGCACTGAATTTATGACATTGTTTATTTCCATGACAACAGACATCAATATGACAAACACAAGCTAATGATTTCACTATGAGAAAAATAATAAGAGAATTGTGGTTGAAGCAAAAACAAATTCAGAAAGACATTTCTGGGTTTAAAACAAAAGAATCCTCCATCACTAGACCTGTTACCCCATGGATCTTAATCAACTATTTTAGCTCTCAAACCTGAGAAACAGAGCAAAATACCAGTAAAATTGCAACAAATATTTTTTAGTGTCTTGAAAACAATCCGCAAAAGAACTTTTTAAGGTGCAAATTGAGGACAGCATTGTGCGGCAGTGGATTAAAACACCACTTGCAACACTAATATCCTATATGAACATCACTTTGAATTAGGCTGTTTTACTTCCAATCCAGCACCCTGATAATGAGACTGGGAAAGCAGCAAAAGATGCTCCCAAATGCTTGGGCCCCTGCCACCCAAATAGGAGACCGGATGGAGTTCCAGGCTCCTTGCTTGTAGCCATCTGGGGAGTAAACCAGCAGACAGAATCTCTCTGTGTCTCTCCCTCTCTCTCTGTAAACCTGCCTTTCAAATAAATGAATAAATTTTTTCTTAAAAAATAAGACACAGGGGCCGGCATTGCGGAATAGTGGGTAAAGCTACTGCCTATGTGCTGACATCCCATGTAATGTCAGTTCTGTCCCGGCTCTGCTTCCAATCCAGCTCCCTGCTAACAGTCTGGGAAAAGCAGTGGAGAATGGCCTGAGTGTTTGGGCCCCTGTACCGAAGTGGGAGATTTGGAAAAAGCTCCTGGTTCCTGGCTTCTTTCCTGGCTACTGCTGCCATTTGGGGAACGAGCCAGTGGATGGAAGATCTCCCTCTGTCTCTCCCCCTCTCTCCATGTAACTCTGACTTTCAAATAAATATTTTAAAAATGCAAATCAAAGAGCAACTAAAAAATATTCCTGAGTTCTAATTAACACTATAACACTAATTTGAATAAATACTAAGCAGACTCTCAATCATCAGAAAGCAAGCCTCTAAAAATCATATCTTCTGTCTATGGTGTGTAAAAATATAATTTGCAGACACATTACAACATTCCAGGTTGGTGGCAAAGAAATGCAGACAGCAAAGAAAGAAGACATCTCAATCCAGAAGCCAAAATTGGAAAGACAAACTGCTTCTTATGGGTTTCTTACATTTCAAAGAGCTTGATAAGAATATTCCTAAACATTAAGTTTAAACTGCTCTCTCACAGGGATAATTTTTTAAAAGATTTATTTATTTGAAAGACAGAGTTACATAAAGATTGGAAGAGACAGAAAGAGCAAGAGACCTTCCATCTGCTGTTTCACTCCCTCAAATTCCTGCATCAGTCAAGGGTGGGCCAGGCCAAACTAGGAACTCCATCTGAGTCTCCCACATGGATGGCAGAATCGCGAAGACTTTGGCTGCCTCTCAAGGTACACATTAACAGGAACCTGGATAGGAAGCATGGATTAGCCAAGCCTCCACTGTCCTCCAAATATGGCATCTGGGTGTCCCAAGCAGAGACTTGAAACAGCACCACAGTACCCCACCATCAATAAATTTTTTTTTTCAAAAGAAAGCACAAGCATTGAATAATCTGCTGGATTACATTCAAGAATTGTAAGAAAGATGATGTATTCATGATAAAAAAGTTTTTTTGAACTTATAAGCATTTAAGTTTTTAAAAAGATTCACTGCTGAATTCTACCAGACATTTAAAGAAGAACTAACTCCATTTCTTCTCAAACTATTCAGAACAATCGAAAAAGAGGGATCCTCCCAAACTCTTTCTATGAAGCCAGCATCACTTTAATCCCTAAGCCAGAGAAAGATGCAGCATTGAAAGAAAATTACAGACCAATATCCCTGATGAACATAGATGCAAAAATCCTCAATAAAATTCTCGCCAATAGAATGCAACAACACATCAGAAAGATCATCCACCCAGACCAAGTGGGATTTATCCCTGGTATGCAGGGATGGTTCAATGTTCGCAAATCAATCAACGTGATACACATTAACAGACTGCAGAAGAAAAACCATATGATTATCTCAATAGATGCAGAGAAAGAATTCGATAAAATACAACACCCTTTCATGATGAAAACTCTAAGCAAATTGGGTATGGAAGGAACATTCCTCAATACAATCAAAGCAATTTATGAAAAACCCACAGCCAGCATCCTATTGAATGGGGAAAAGTTGGAAGCATTTCTACTGAGATCTGGTACCAGACAGGGATGCCCACTCTCACCACTGCTATTCAATATAGTTCTGGAAGTTCTAGCCAGAGCTATTAGAAAAGAAAAAGAAATTAAAGGGATACAAATTGGGAAGAAGTCAACCTATCCCTCTTTGCAGATGATATGACTCTTTATTTAGGGGATCCAAAGAACTCTACTAAGAGACTATTGGAACTCATAGAAGAATTTGGAAAAGCAGCAGGATATAAAATCAATGCACAAAAATCAACAGCCTTTGTATACACAGGCAATGCCACAGCTGAGAAAGAACTTCTAAGATCAATCCCATTCACAATAGCTACAAAAACAATCAAATACCTTGGAGTAAACTTAACCAAGGATGTTAAATATCTCTACAATCAGAATTACAAAATCTTAAAGAAAGAAATAGAAGGGGATACCAAAAAATGGAAAAATCTTCTATGCTCATGGATTGGAAGAGTCAATATCGCCAAAATGTCCATTCTCCCAAAAGCAATTTATAGATACAATGCGATACCAATCAAAATACCAAAGACATTCGTCTCAGATCTGGAAAAATTGATGCTGAAATTCATATGGAGACACAGGAGACCTCGAATTTCTAAAGCAATCTTGTACAACAAAAACAAAGCCAGAGGCATCACAATACCGGATTTCAGGACATACTACAGGGCAGCTGTTATCAAAACAACATGCTACTGGTACAGAAACAGATGGATAGACCAATGGAACAGAATAGAAACACCAGAAATCAACCCAAACATCTACAGCCAACTTATCAAGGATCTAAGATCTAGGATTTTAGATCTTAAGATCAAGGATCTAAAAACAATTACTGGAGCAAGGACAGTCTATTTAACAAATGGTGCTGGGAAAACTGGATTTCCACATGAAGAAGCATGAACCAAGACCCCTACCTTTCACCTTACACAAAAATCCACTCAACATGGATTAAAGATCTAAATCTATGACCCGAAATCATCAAATTATCAGAGAACATTGGAAAAACCCTGCAAGATATTGGCACTGGCAAAGACTTCCTGGAAAAGACCCAGGAGACGCAGGCAGTCAAAGCCAAAATTAACATTTGGGATTGCATCAAATTGAGAAGTTTTTGTACTGCAAAATAAACAGTCAGGAAAGTGAAGAGACAACTGACAGAATGGGAAAAAATATTTGCAAACTATGCAACAGATAAAGGGTTAATAACCAGAATCTACAAAGAGATCAAGAAACTCCACAACATCAAAACAAACCAAACAATCCACTTAAGAGATGGGCCAAGGACCTCTACAGACATTTTTCAAAAGAGGAAATCCAAATGGCCAACAGGCACATGAAAAAATGTTCAGGATCACTAGCTATCAGGGAAATGCAAATCAAAACCACAATGAGGTTCCACCTCACCCTGGTTAGAATGGCTCACATACAGAAATCTACCAACAACAGATGCTGGCGAGGATGTGGGGGAAAAGGGACACTAATCCACTGTTGGTGGGAATGCAAACTGGTCAAGCCACTATGGAAGTCAGTCTGGAGATTCCTCAGAAACCTGAAGATAACCCTACCATACAACCCAGCCAACCCACTCCTTGGAATTTACCCAAAGTAAATTAAATTGGCAAATAAAAGAGCTGTCTGCACCTTAATGTTTACTGCAGTTCAATTTACAATAGCTAAGACCTGGAATCAACCTAAATGCCCATCAACGATAGACTGGATAAAGAAATTATGGGATATGTACTCTTTAGAACACTATACCGCAGTAAGAAACAACGAAATCCAGTCATTTGCAACAAAATGGAGGAATCTGGAACACATCATGCTGAGTGAAATAAGCCATTCCCAAAGGGACAAATACCATATGTTCTCCCTGATCGGTGACAACTGACTGAACACCAAAAAGGAAACCTGTAGAAGTGAAATGGACACTATGAGAAACAATGACTTGATCAGCCCTTGTCCTGACTTTCGAGGAACAACTTAATACTTTATCCCTTTTAGTATTTTTTTGTTTTACTTAATACTATTGGTTGAACTCTTTAATTAACACACAAATATTCTTAGGTGTTCAAATTTAGCTGAAAAGTGATCCCTGTTAAATATAAGAGTGGGAATAAGAGAGGGAGGAGATGTACAATTTGGGACATGCTCAATTGTACTTGCCCCTAATGGTAGAGTTAGAAACATACCAGGGGATTCCAATTCAATCCCATCAAGGTGGCATGTTCCAATGCCAAATCACTAGTCAAAGTGATCAGTTTCAGTTCATAACTGATCATAGTGATAGGTCTAAGAGTCAAAGGAATCACATAAACAAGACTAGTGTCTGCTAATACTAACTGATAGAATTAAAAAGGAGAGAGCGATCCAACATGGGAAGCGGGATACACAGCAGACTCATAAAATGGCTGATGTGCTAAACAGCATTCTGGCCTCAGAATCAGTCCTTAAGACATTCGGATCTGGCTAAAAAGCCCATGAGAGCTTCTCAGGCTCTCAGGAAAGCCAAGACACTGTGGTAAAAAAAAAAAAAATCGTAAATGAAAGATCTCTGTGAGTGAGATTGCAGTGGAAAGAATGAGCCATCAAAGAAGGAGGTACCTTTCTCTGTCCTTAATGTGTTGTACTATGTGATTTAACGGTGTAAATAGTACTCAAACAGTACTTTACACTTTGTGTTTCTGTGTGGGTGCAATCTGTTGAAATCTTTACTTAGTATATATTAAATTGGTCTGTTTATAAAGATAATTGAAAATGAATCTTGATGTTAATGGGATGGGAGAGGGAGCGGGAAATGGGAGGGTTGCGGGTGGGCAGGAGATTTTGAGAGGGAAAAAGCCACTGTAATCCAAAAGCTGTACTTTGGAAATTTATATTTATTAAATAAAAGTTTTATTTATTAAATAAAAGCTTGTGAAGAGCCCTGGGAGCTCTGCCAGCCAAGAGTTGGATCACTGGAAATGGACCTGCCCTGGAGTCGAAGGATGTCCAGGTCAGAGCCACAGATCTTATTGGCTCTAAGCTGAAAAGCCTTCACTCAGCCCAGCTTCCAAAGTGACCACTGCAGCTGAGGGGACGGCCAAATAGGGTCAGTAACACTGCAGGCAGAGCTGTATATTTCCTGTTGGAGTTGCCACTTGGCTTTACCTGGCCAGCTCTCCTCCCAAGCCAGCTAGGTAATGGAAGTCAACAGGGTGCCTTCCCCAAGGAGGTTCACACCTCCTGTAGGATGTATGCTATGAAGAGATAGATAAGTCTGGGCCTCATAATTTACAAGGCTTTAAAGCCCACCTGATTATTATCAAGCCCCTTCTGTCAGGTTCTATTTGCCTCTCAATCAGAAAACTTATTTATAGCTTAGACAGCACCTTTCTTAGCTCCTCTAATAACAACTCTGTCCTCTGTATCTAGCCCACTTGAGCCTCATTCCTTTGTAATCATAATCTCTACTCTACCACCAATGGCTCTACTCCCAACCTGTGTATACTGATGGTCCTCTTCCCCACTTAATGCTGTATAATTGTTTAGAATTTCTCTACAGACAAACCCCACTACCTGCAAAAGTTAGTGGCCTTTCTCCCAGTCTTGGCTGGAATCAGCTTTAAGCCACATCCATCAAACTGTCCCCACAAGGGTCCAGAGACCCCCTCCATTTCCTCTCTATAAAATCCTCTTATTACCTGGTTAATGCTACTCTTTGGATCATTGGTTACTATTCTCACCCAGTCTTCTATACTACAGTGTCTAAGTGTTTACAGCAGGTGATAATGGAACAAACGAAGGCCTTCAGCAACCAGGCAGTCAACCAAATGCTGCTCCAGGGATATACTCGGCTCCCCACCCAGGAGACAGCGGCCTGAGACATCGCCCCATGCCAGCGAAGAGTACATCATCACCCCATGTCAGCATGAAGTAGCTCTAAAGACAGATCATTGTCCCTCTACCCCTCTTGGACTTTTGGGACTAATGTAATCCCATACAAACCCTGCTTTATAAAAAACAAAAAGGGGGAATGTTAGGAAACTGGCACAGTTGTAGCCAGGTGGCCACATGGCCCAGCTACCTGAGCCAGGCTCCACCCCCATCTGTCGCTCCCCCTCTTCACGGAGGAACGACACAGGACCCTGCACTGTTCTTTTGTCTTCTCGGCCCTTCCCGGGTTTGCTGCTGGTTCTTCCTGGGTTGGCTACCGACCCTTCCACCTCGGTGGAAGGGCGGTTCCCCCTGCCACTTTCCCCACTTCCGCGGGGGAGCGGCACACTGCCGGCCGGCTCTCTCGGGGGCTGCTCAGATGTTCCTGGTGCATGTTGTCTCTCTCCTCCTTTATAGTCCTCTTCCACCAATCCCAACTCTGCTACCCACACGCCGAGTACGCTGCTCTCCTCCAATCAGGAGCAGTTCCTACAGTTTATTGGTTGAACTGGAGGCAGCTGTGTAGAAGCTGTTTACTCCTCTCCCAGCGCCATATTGTGGGAGAGCAGATGCATAGAATAAGTCTTAATTCGAGTAACTTAGTCTAGTCCGAGTTGCTCCCCACACCCATCCTAATGGGATTCACTGCTCCTGCTTCCCTGCCCGCCCTCAGGCAAAGTTTTAAAAGGGCCTGTTCCTGCACATGCGCTCTCTTGGCCCTTCTCTCCTGCTCTCTTTTGGTTCCTCTCTCTCGCCTCCTCCTCTGGTCTCTTGGCTCTGCTCTCGGCTCTCCTCTCTCCTCTGCTCTGCTCTATCTTCTCTCCTTGCTAGCTCCTCTCCTCTCTGTTTTTCTCTTATATTCTCTCTCTTTTTCCTTCGCCGCCCCTTCACTCCGGTCTATAGGGTGTTCCCCAATAAACCCTTTCCTTTAAAAACAAACAAACAAAACAAAACAGAATCTTTGGCCAAATATCAGAGGACCAACAAATGAAACAATTTGTTGGCAACTGTGGTATGACTGTTAGGTCACAGGCTGGCAAATAACCAAATTGGTCCTGGGGCTAGAGACGCAACCAGATGAGCAGGCCACCAGCAGGTCGTCAGCTCTGAGAACCTGGTCCTCCACAGCAAAATAACTGGACTGAGTCTGATCAAATGCATAGAATTGCCTGGAGAACTGAAGGCTAGGCCCTTTCCAAATCACCTAAATAGGAACATCTGGGATTGTGCCTAACTACTAAAAATCTTTTAAATCTGTCTTGTGATTCTACTTCCACTACAATTACTTATCCTTTTCCCCCAGATCTTTCTTTTCTCTTCATTCTACTGTTCCTCTCGGATGCCAAAAGGTGCATTAATTTGGAAGATGTGGTTGGTCGGTATGGGAAGGAAACCTCATACTTGCTTTCACTCAAAAATGAGGATATACTGCATTAAATATTTTATAAACAAATCTGGGGACTCCAAGGCTCCAAATATAAAGTAACAAAAAGGAAAGGAAAGCATTAATTGACCAGATTTGATCAGAATACATATGTACAACTATTAAGTATTAAAGTATTAAGTATTAAAGCTATTTTTAAAAAATGTTTAAGGAGTTAGAATTGCAAACTACATGTAATATCACATCTTGAATACATGTATGGAATTACCACATTATACTCCATAGTAGGTACAATGAAAAAATAATTAGGGGCCGGCACTATGGTGTAGCAGGTAAAGCCACTGCCTGCAGTGCTGGCATCCCATGTGGACACCAGTTCGAGTCCAGGCTGCTCCTCTTCTGATTCAGCTCTCTGCTATGGCCTGGGAAAACCATGGAAGATGGCCCAAGTCCTTGGGCCCCTCGTGGGAGATCTAGAAGAAGTTCCTGGCTCCTGGCTCCTGGCTTCAGATCATCGCAGCTCTGGCCATTGTGGCCAACTGGGGAGTAAACAAGCAGATGAAGACCTCTCTCTCTCTCTCTCTCTGCCTCTGCCTCTGCCTCTCCTTCTCTCTCTGTGTAACTCTTAAATAAATAAAACTTTAGAAAAAATAATAATTAGAAAAAGAAATGAGCCTTCTTTAAAATAACAGCAGGCACAATGAAAGCAAAACTGGTCAAAATTGCTGCTCACAGGGATACTCTGCAGGAATGCCTAGTGATTTCCATGTTGAATAGGTATGAGCGTTGCCATGTACAGCATACCACCCCTTGAGGTAAGAAAATGATCTCAAGCCTGTCAGAGAACAGAGAAGTTTGTTTCATCTCATCCTACGCATTCCACCACACACACAGGATGTTCACTGTTCTCAACAGGTGCTTCTTACTGAAGAGTTGATTACATTCTCAAGTGACTGTGCTTCGATTAAAGTGCTACATAGCCAGTCATTTGTTTAATATATTGTCATTTTTTTCTCCTTCTACGGAATTCCAAACATTCGTAAAAATAGGAAGAGATCATGTGACTTGTTTGGGTTTAGCTTGATTAGACTGAGTTTGGGCAACAGTCTGTTTTTCTACATACCTGAGAGGAAAGAAGAGGGACAGAGAGAGCCAAGAAGGAAGAAAAACAGTCAGAAGGAGGGTCTGCAGGCCTTCTCCAGGAAAGACCGCGGTACCTCAAATGGGAAAGTGAAATAACAGCAGCAGCAAACTTTGTCACCTTGTCATTTTCTTTCTCCTCTGCTCTAGCAGTAGATCCTTCCCTGAGTCCCTCCTCTACGGTCCCAAGACTTACAAATGCATGTTTGATGGTGCTGGGATTTGCTCAGATTTTTACCTAAGGGACATTGTTTATAGTATTATTTAACCTCAAAATACTTGATTGCTTCTGGATTATATCTTGTGTTTTATGTATATTACTTTTATCTCTAGTAATAGAGTTTCTGACAATTCAACTTGTTTCAAATAAGTCATCATCTATGATGATGATGGCATGCCTTCATTTTTATTCCTTTGATTTCCTCTGAAGAGTTTTTCTATATATCCTCTTATTCTAGCGTGGTACCACTAGGTATAAGAAATACCAATGCATATGTGTCATAAATTTAAAGGTACAAAATTATATCAGGCTTTAGTAATTTGGCATGCAGCATTTCTATCCTGACTGTAAAACATATTCATGTATGCCATAGGCATTTTTCTCATGCCTGTTTGCATGCATATCTGTGCTTCTGCTTGGGAAATAATTTAGACAGGTGCATTCTTCATGAACTGTACTTCCACTGAGGTTGATTTATATACACTGCTTGTTTTCCACATACAAAGCCAAATAGTTAATGCCCCATTTAAGTAACTTTCCTCTGTTTTCTTAGACAATTTCCATTTGCTTTGTAAAAAAGCAAAGTATCATCCAATTCAAATATAATTATAACATGAATTAGCCAATGATGATAACTGAAAAATTAATCATCATGAAATGAAACTGTATTTCATCTTATAGATTGTTCCAGTCAGCTTTCACTGAGCCTCACATACCACTTTCAAAAATAGAAGTTAAATTGAAAATGTAATGTAAACTCTCTTCTAAACCAATTTGTCTTTTCCATTAGAGCTGAGCCCAAAAGGCATCCAACTTTCCACAGCAGAATACAGAAGACCTGCTTCTGGATAACGTTCATGTGGAAATACGCTTGATTTACAACCAGTGAGTTAGAGCCACCATTCCAAAGGACAAAGTTCACTATTGATAAGTTAATTCCATTACTTGAAGCAATAAATAGTTCTTAAAAACCTCTTCACAAATTACCATTCAACTTCAAAGCCCAAATGAATGAAAAAATATTTTTTCTATAATCATTATCTCTCTATCTTTGTTTTAGATTTTCCTCTGATAAGCAATTAATTCACAGAAAAATGATCGAAGAATTACTCTCCAGTGGTTGTGCTGAAGTTCCCTGGCAACCTCAGAATTGTTATACTCAGAATGTATCATTCTCCAAATTATGAGACAGCAGGAAATCCAGGAAAACACAGAGGCCTTGTTTAGTCCATCTTGGAGAAGCCTCATCATGCAGAATTCCTGGGATATGCTAAAAACTTCATTGTAACAAAATGTCAGCTGAGTTAGCTTGGTTTGATCTGTAGGAAGCCATTCATGTCTAGGACATTGGCGGGTTGCTACAGCAACTGAAACAAAGGAAATTCTGAAAAGTCATATTTTCCTTAGCCAAAAAGAAAAAACACTCAAAATATTTAAAAATCATATTATGCTCAAACTGAAACGTTCATTCATTTGTGGGAACTCTCTGAATAAAATGGGGAGTATTCATTTAAAGGATTATAAAAGCAAGTTTTCCCCTAACAGTGACAACCAAAAGCTCTACTAAGACCTAAGATGCATTTACATGTACTGCAGTGTTTTAGTAATTACACTAAGTCTTCTATGTCTTCCTGCTTTAACAACAACAACAGGGGAAACAAAGCAATGTAAATCACACATAATGATTTGTGCTCAGATTTCTCTGAAGTTTGTATCTGAAATAGTAATAAACTCTGCCTTTGTGATTCTATTGCATACAATACTACAGCCAACCATGAACTTCTCCAGTGCCAACGCTGATAAATCTCTCTTCCAGTGACAAGGGAATTTTCTGATCATTGGCCACATTTCAAAAAACAGAACTAGCAATCAGAGTCAAGTTAGAGATAGTTGCAGTCAACACTCAATCTTTTATATATGTATCTATGTCTATCTATATGTATTTAGAGATATGTATATACTTTTTATTTTTGAATCAAAAGCCACAATGTACTTAATGTAATAAATAAAATTTTCAATCTACAGAATGCTCTTACTGGCTGACTCCATGCCTCTGGATAGAAGAAACATTCCTTCAAGGTCTGTTCTTACCACCTCGTCTCCCAAGAGAAAAACAGATTAGAAAAACAGCAGCCCTCAAAAGCAGTTGCCTGGCTCTGTTTCTGGGCTTTCCACTCCCTGCATTTACCATCATATCCTATTCCTGTATATGGTATGTGGATTTGGCTGAGTTAATATAATAAAATGAAATGGAATAACCAGGGGAAAAATCTTCTATTATTTTAATTTAGTCACAACTATGCTTTCACATATTTGTCAAGTTTACCACACATAATGCAATCGGATAAATATGTTAATAAAATCAAGCTGGTAGCATTGTTTTGTAATCCTCCACTGTAGTTAAGAGCTTTAGAGTAAATGGGAAAAAAAGGTTTTGATTATTGCAACTCAGTTAGAAATTAACCATATTTTTAGAGCAAAACTGCAAATTATCTAGCTTTCTTCCTTCTTAGGAAATGGGAAACATTTTTAAAAACTGTTTCACTACCTTGCCTGTGATGATTTCTACCTTAGAGATAATTTCTGATCAAATATAGGTACATGTCTGTATGTATGGATTCACACATTCCTACAACTTGCTAGACATTATTAAATTATAAACATATCCATACATCTATCCTAGAAAAATCACAACCCAATAGAATGTGTTTGCTATAAAATCAAAAAGTACATTTTTGTTATATAAAATTTTTAAAAAAACTATTCTTGATAAATATGCTTTAATGTTTAGAATCAAGATTTTGATTGAGCACGAGTAGGATTTAAAATTAGCAAGAAAACGCACATGAATATCAGAAAGCTAAAAAAGTAAAAGCAGGGATAAAATTATTAAATTCCATGATACTCCTTAAAGAAAGGTTTTCGTAAATATAAATACACTTAACTCTTGTAAAAAATAAAAGTTCAAAAGTTGATCCCTTAAAAAAGTATTATGAGTAATCTGTGCTAAAGCCTATGGAAACTTTATGAGAAAGAGCACTTCAAAAGATCAAACAAAAAGGACAAACTTCCCCAAAATTCTGGGTTGTACAAAATGGGAAGATCACATGCTCATACCCATTGGATTATGCCTCTATACTTAAGGCAATTTTCTCATGATTTTAAAACTTTATGCAAGGCTGGCGCCATGGCTCAATAGGCTAATCCTCCACCTTGCGGCGCTGGTACACCGGGTTCTAGTCCCGGTCGGGGTGCTGGATTCTGTCCCGGTTGCCCCTCTTCCAGGCCAGCTCTCTGCTGTGGCCAGGGAGTGCAGTGGAGGATGGCCAAAGTGCTTAGGCCCTGCACCCCATGGGAGACCAGGAGAAGCACCTGGCTCCTGGCTTCGGATCAGCGCAATGCGCTGGCTGCAGAGCGCCAGCCGCGGCGGCCATTGGAGGGTGAACCAACGGCAAAAGGAAGACCTTTCTCTCTCTCTCTCTCTCTCACTGTCCACTCTGCCTGTCAAAAATTAAAAATAAAAAAAAACTTTATGCAGCCAATCATTATCTCTAAAACACTTACTAGAGTTATATTTTTAGATATCGATTATAAAGTTAATTGGTTTTCTTTTGATGAATTTTATACACACATAGTATTTTATAGTTTCAAAAGAATTTCATTTAACAGTCTTCCATTTGATCTCCTGGGATAACCCTGGGAGGTAGGAGGGAAGATGATCACCCCCTCTTTATGGACAGATAAATTGAGACTTAAAAGTGTTACAGCTGAGTATCACAACCAGGACTCATATGGTTATCAGTACTTCACATGCTGGCATTTAATGTTTTACTTAAATCCCCTTCTAAAATCATATTTCAAGGACTAGTCAGTTTATTTTTTATTTTATTTTCATGAATTGAAAGACACAGAGACAGAGCAATGGAGAGAGATCTCCCATCTGCTGGTTCAAGTGCCTGCAACAATCAGGGCTGGGCCAAGCAGAAACCAGGAACCCACAACATAATTCAGGTCTCCCATGTTGGTGGCAGGGACCCAAGACCTTGAGCTATCCACTGCCTTCCATAGGTGCACATTAGCAGGAAGCTGGATTGCACACGAAGGAGCAAGGACTTGAATCAGGCATTCTAATACGAGATACAGGTGTCCCAAGCAGTGACTTAACTACTTCTCCAAATTCCTGCCTTAACTAATCATTTTAAACTCTTCGTCAATCTTACTTTGATTAGATGTTTTATCTGTTTTTAATTCTTGACAGAGTATTTAAGTTTCCAATCAGAACTGCTGAGCTTTGTCCTGCCAACTACAACATCTGCAATCCTCCAAATTTCTGGATCCATCAAATTTGATGGATATTTTGCCAAGTGTCACTGTGACTTTATAAAATAAACTGTACTTCAGATTCATTTCTTTCCTGTAAGCATTTAAAATAAGTCCTATAAAAATGATGATGAAGAGAATGATGGCCCACTGAAGCCCTCAGCTATCTAATCAATATCAATGCAATCATCCACTGATTTCTTTTTTAAAGTTAGAACTCATACTCATTGCAGTTGACTAAAATTTGTATTTTATTTCCCTTCCACTACTTACTTCTTGCAGTGAGTTAAAATAAACGTAACCTGGCATTATATCACAAAAGATCCTAAGAAGGGCCAGCATTGTGGCACAGTGGGTTAAGTTAGCTGCCTAAGATGCCAGCATTCCATGTGAGCACGGGTTTGAGTCCTGGTTGCTCAGCTTCCCATCCAGCTCCCTGCTGATGCACCAGAAAGGCAGCAGAAGATGGTCCAGGTACTTGGGTCCCTGCCTCCTACATGGAAATCGGACTGAGTTCCAGGCTACTGGCTTTGGCCTGGCCTAGCCCCAGCTATTGCTGCCAATTGAGGAGTGAACCAGTAGATGGACAATCAATCAATCTCTCTCTCTCTCCCTCTCTTTCTCTCTCTCTAATTTTGCCTTTCAAATAAATAAATAAATCATTTTTAAAAATCCTAAGAATTATGAAGCCCTCTGACAACTCAAGAGAATCAGGAAATAGCATCAGTCCTGTGGATGGTTCTTATATAGTATTGCATTAACTCTGAACTTCTAACATGGAACTGAGGGTTAGAGGTCTCTTTGAAATCAAATTATAGAAACATGTGTTTTCATATTTCTCAAGCTACTATTAATGTGTTTATGCATGGTAAATGAAAACAACACTGGACTGAAAAGCAGAAAATGGCTCCTAGAGGGACCTGAGTGACAGAACCAACTGTATGACCTTGAGCGATCCAAATATTCTTCATCCATAGATGTTTTCCAAGGTGCCATCCCACTCTGAACATCACATAACCATTCTGCACTTAACCATCCTGTGGCACCATAAACACATTAGTGTATCCTTATTATGCACTCTGTTTCCCCAAGACATGTCTTACTAATCAAGTTCAACTTTTTCAGTCACTCACATTCTATATTTCCAAATAACAGGCAGTTTTATGATAATTCATTTTTGATATGAATTCCTTATAGGAGAAAGGAGTTCACATTGCCATATTTCACTCTTGTAAAACATTTTAAGCTTTCTAAATGCAAAGTTACAAACAAAACCAGGGATTTCCATAAAATATTACAGTTACCTTCAAGTGTTGTTCCTTCTCCAAAAAGAGCATCTCCAGCCCCAGATGCATACAAGGCTGTCACAGATAAGGCATATTGTGTCCCTTCTTTTAATCCTCTCAGGACAGTATTGGTTGAATCTCCCCTCACAGTGACCTCTTGAGTTTCACCTCCTGCCACCGGAGTGTATGTGACCAGATACTGTTTCACTTTTCCTGGTGCTCCACTCCAAGATAATTTCATACTTGATGTTGTAGGGTCGGAAACTCTTAAGTCTCTTGGATTCCCTCTAACTTCATTCAAAAATGACAACAAAATCACAATCCATTATTTAATAAAAATAAGTTGTAAAACACTTTGTGACTACACAATGGGTGTGCGTTACACCAAATTTGCATCCTGAGTGGGTTTGTCACAATTTTAACTGCTGACCAGCCAACAAAGTTTTAAGCATCTCTAAATAAAGCCCTATATGGGAGAAGAAGCAAAGCAAAAGACACCCAATTCCTCTTCTTTTTTTACACCAGTAAAATATTTCATGTAAAATTCTTTCCCTAACTTTTGCCTTGAAGTGAAACAAAGCACTATAAAATTGTCTATATGTAGAGTATTATTACAATGTAGATTTTTAACTCCTCTAGGAAATGTTAAATAAAAACCCTTTATCAGTATAATGTACATTTAGCAGTAACAGCTAGGAAATAATGCTAATATGATAAAAAAATGGTAAGTGATAAAAATGCTGCTGTGCTGGGGAGAGAGGGAGGGAATGAGAAAGAAACAGCCGCATGAGACCTAGCTTTGGGTACAAGTCTTGAGCAGCTACCCATCCCTATGCAACTGTGATGCCTGGTATTTCATGACTTTCCTGGTAGATTGGCCATGTCATCCCCGAAGGATCTCAAGGCACCCAACTCTATGGCATTTTCCACTAGTTTTACTCCAAAAAACAGAATGATGGTGAGCAAGCGGATCATTTCATGATGCCCAGCACAAACAGTCCTTGGTCCCAGCAACAAAATCAATATGAGAAGTAGCTACTTCCTAAGCAGTAGAGAGGAAGAAAGAGAAAGGTGGAAGGAGAAAGGGCCTCCAGTGGGAAGGGCTAATGAGTGAGGCTGCAGGAGGAAGGAGGGAGAGTGGTACAGTGGGAGCAAAGGAGTGTGGTGCAGACCAAGCTACAGTGGACACTCTTGTGAGCATCTGCAGAAGGACATGAAGTTCACACACTGAGATCAACCACTTTTTAGCTACATGACTCAGAGCTGCTATTTAAAACTGGGATAATAATAACAGCTTCACAGAATCAATGCAGGATTTAATTGAGGTAACATACAAAAAGAGTTTGCACAGAACCTGACACAAATAGGTGCTCAATAACAGTTCATTACTGCTAAATGTTCTTAATGATAATGCTGTTCAAAAAAATTAAGTATGAGAAATAAAAGAAAAATGTGAATGCCTTAGTTTTTTTAATGAACTAGGACATTAAGCATTAATAATTTGAAGCAAATATATGAATTTGTTTGGGAACTTGATCATGACATTTAAATAAAAACAGGTTAATGTTTAGAAATCTGAAGCCAGTCTTTGTCTCAACTGTTGAGGAAGAGGCTTTTTTTTTTCATACTATTTACTGAACTCTTTACCTAGTGTAGGGTTAATCTGACGTGTATAAAGTTAATTGAAAACAGATCTTAGTAAAAAATAAGAATGGAAATAGGAGAGGGAGAAGGAAGAAGAGTAGGAGTGTGGGTGAGAGGGAAGGTAGGGTGGGAAGAATCACTATGTTCCTAAATTTATATTTTTGAAAGGAAGTTTATATGCATTAAATAAAAAAAAATCGGGGCCAGCATTGTGGTACAACAGGTTAACTCAGATTAAGCCACTACCTGTGACTCCAGCATCCTATATCAGAGTGCCATTTAAGTTCCTGCAACTCTGATTCTGATCCAGCTCCCCATTAATGCATCTGAGAAAGCACTGGAAGACTGCCCAAGTGCTTGGGTTCTTACAACCCATGTGAGAGGAAACAGATGGAGTTCCAGGCTTCTGCCTTCAGCCTGGATCAAGATAGGCTATTCCAGACATTTGGGGATGAACTTGTGGAAGAAAGATCTCTGTGTCTCTCCCCTTCTGTCTCCCTCTGTCACTCTGCCTTTAAAATAAATAAAATAAATCTTTAAAAAAAAATCATGATGCAGGGGCTGGCTCCATGGCGCAGAAGGTTAATCCTCCGCCTGCGGTGCCAGCATCCCATATGGGCGCCGGTTCTAGTCCCAGCTGCTCCTCTTCCAATCCAGCTCTCTGCTATGGCCTGGGAAAGCAGTGAAAGATGGCCCAAATCCTTGGGCCCCTGCACCCACATGGGAAACCAGGAAGAAGCACCTGGCTCCTGGCTTCAGATCGGCACAGCTCTGCCTCTCCCTCTCACTGTCTGTATCTCTGATGTCCAAATAAATAAATAAATCTTTTAAAAAAATCATGATGCAAAAAAGCATAGTCTGTTTCAATGGTACACAGCAGTTTGATTTTTAGTCCCCTAGTCATACCTCAATTCTTATTAGAATAATTGATAAAATTATTTTTAAAGAATGTTTAGCTTCTATCATAATATTCATAATATATTTACACAAATATAGTTATGAGTAAGTCAAAATTGGATTAACTTCACTGTAAAAAAAATTACAGTGTAAGATACTCAGATAATTCAAAATGTCTCAGGATTTGTGTTATCTGGATTGCCGTTTAAATTTTCCCATCTGGTCTAAGATTTTGGTGTTCCAAATATTGTCAGTGTATTTCCCCTACCTTCTTCGGTGGCTGCATTTCCAGTCAGTGGAGAGCCAGGTCCTGATAAATATTCAGGAATTACAGATACTTCATATTTTGTGTCTGGAGTCAGGTTCTCCAATGTTCTTCTCCTCTGATTGGCAGGGGTGGTAACTTCTTTGCTTTCTCCACCAGCAACTGGTCTATATATAATCCGATACCTTAAAACTTTCCCTGGAGCTTGAGTCCAGGTGATTTTAAAACTGTCTGTTGTCTCATCTGTCACTTTCAGGTTTCGAGGGGCTCCCTTTACTGAAATTAAAAATATATACATGTTCAAAAATAAGTTGGCTAATTTTACATGCAAAATACAAAATCTAGCTTTTGATCACTAAATTACAGCATTTTCTAAACAAACCTTGAGCAGTTTTTTGACAAACCTATTACTATATTCATTTAGCCAAAGATTAACTAGATTCTGAAACAGCAAATATTCTATAACATCTAGAAACTAAGTACTGTTTATATTTTAATCACATATGGATATATATAAAAGCAAACTACTAAAACAATAAGTACTCTATTAAATAGTATATTTATATTCCATAAAATTGCAGAATATAACCAATTCATTTCTCAAATCTAAGTAACAACAGCTTACTTTTATTAAATTTTCTCATAGAAGAAGGGAAGCAATGCCTCAGACCAAGGACCACCACACTTATCTACTTGACCAAACTGTCTTATCCAGTCAGTTTCATAGCTTTTTACCTGAAGAGTCATTTGACTTAGAGTGCAATTGGACCATATACAAATGTGTGAGGGAGCAAGCACATGATAGGTACTTAATGAATGCTAGTTAGATCTTGAAGCTAAATTGGATAACACTCATAGATTCAGTCTTAAACGAAATTTTCAGCAAGCCCAAATGGGAACATCAGTTGACTTTGGGTTTAGTCAACATGTTTAAATGATCTATTTGTTCAATGGGGCAAACTACCCATATGGACAACACATTCAGGAAAAGTGAACTAAAGGCCGTGTCTCTAAGTCCACTGGAGTAAAAACATAGTGCAATGCACCTGCATTTACCCCACAAAGAATTAGAAGTTCACTTAAATATTCAGCACATCATTAGATTGCCCCGGGAAGAAAGAAAAGAAATGTATCTCTCAAGAATAGAAAGAAATGTTGGCTGACTTACACCTGTGACTCACTGTGTCTAGCATGGACTGAATTAGGCAGAATAAATGAGACAGACAGTCTGATGGATTTTAATCTTGCCACTGAAGCTTAATAGATATATAATTTTGAGCCTCAGATTACTCATCAGTAAAACATGACTATGTATTGGATTACTGAAGTGGCTTAATGAGACAATCCATGGAAAACTTAGCATAGCAAGAGCTCAATAATTGTGTCTATGAAAGTATAGAGTCAGAAACTTCCTTATTGACTGAAGAAAGTTTAAATCCCAGATTTCACTACCAACAGGAAAATTAGAACGGCATTACCAAATTCTACTGCAATAGCCCAATGGCCAAAACCTCAAGTTCATATGAATGTAGAGGCCTCTACTCAAAAATGTAAGTTTCTTCTTGAGATATACTTCTCATTCCCATCCCACAGTGCTGAAGAAAAAGAGCCAGGCTCCTCAAGCAGCAGTGTCAGCTCTACAGGAAGTCGCTGGAAATATCTAAGCATGAACTTCGAGGTTGTATGATCACAAAAATCTTAATAAGATGTCTTTCATCATTTAGTTTATTTGCTGGCCTTCAGGCAGATATATATATTTAAACCACACACAAAAGAAAAATGTCAATCGTATTTGAAACATGTTTCAGAGAAAAAAAAATCTCTAGCTTTTAGTAGTACACAGTATGTCAAAAGTTAATTCTATAACTATTAACAACTATCTGTGTCCCTTCTGAAATTCATCAAAATAAATCTAGGGTGTTTTTTTTTTTACTTAAAAATCTTTCTCCAGTTTTAAAAAGACTCATGAACAGCTATATTTTAAAGTTGCCAAATCCTAAAAAGACACAATTCTTGGCTACAGAACAGATGGTTATTACAAAACATTACTTTGTTCTTTAATAAATCACTAGTTTTTGAAAAGGGGTGGCAGAAACTCCATCACACCTTCTGCAGTGGTCTCCTCTCCAGATACAGGAATGCTGAAGCCATCCTCATACTCCGCTGTCACATTGACTAAGTACAGGGTCTCTGGCTTCAGGTTGTGCAGAACGACACTGGTGCTGGATGCTGGCTCCACCACTGTGACCTCGTCATCCCCAGAAGCTTCCTTGTAGGTGATATGATACGAGAAAACATTTTCTCCAGCAGGAGACCAGTCAGTTTTGAAACTGTAAGAAGTCACCTCAGAAAAATTAAGATCCTTTGGAGGCACATAAGCTGTTGAAAATAAAAGAAAGACACAGTTTCAAATTTTCAAATCTGCAAAACAAAAATGGACCTAATGAAATGGCTTGTATTCATTTGTGAAAGAGGTCCTTGAGACCAATGTTTTGAGTAAACCTTCCACACATGAGCCTTGAGAGAAAGCATGTCACTTACAGTCCTGCAAGAAGGTCTTGACCTTTTACATAGCATAATAAAAGTTATGTTGCATAAATGACTAATTAAAATTGAATTTGACTCTTGAGCTTCTTAAGACAAAGTAGTGGAATGGTCCAGACCACAATTGGAATATTTAACCAATAGCAGATCTACAGTGAAATATCACAATTTTCCCATACATCTCTGGAACTTGGAAATTTACCTTTGGTGGTAAGTAAAGAGATACTTCAAAGTAATAATTAATGAATGATTATTTTCCTAGCATAGCAAAAGAGCATTTGTTAAACTAAGTCATAGGGAGAGACAATGTTCAATGCACCCTGCACATCTTCAGGCAGCATAAGATTGGATTGGAGACGCAAGAGAATACAAAGTTAGTAACAAAAAAAGCAGTACATGTGAATGCCGAAAGAATGAACAAGGCAGTAAGTGTTACAGTGCTGGAGCAGTTCAGGAGCCTTTATGAAAGGCATGAGAAATTTACTGAATATTGAAAATATTCAACCAATGAAGACACACAGAAAACAGGATAAGGAACTCTAGATTTGAGGAATAATGCACAAAAAGTATACAGGAAGACATGCATAAAAGAATTCAAAGGTCCACAACTATATTCTAGTCATTTTTCATTCAAAGGACTTAGCTCAGTATCCAGCACATATTAAGACAGTAAGTGGGTTCTTTTCAAAAAGATCTATGTATGTATTGGAAAGTCAGAGTTACAGAAAGAAAGGAACAGACCAAGAAAGAGAGAGATCCTCCACCCACTGGTTCACTCCCTAGATGGCCACAACAGCCAGGGCTGAACAAGAAGAAAGCCAGGATTCCCACATGGGAGGCAGAAAACCAAACACTTGAGATATCCTCTGCTACTTTTTCCAGGCCATTAGCCAGGGGCTGGATCAGAAGTGGAGCATTTGGGACACAAATAGGTACACACACACATGGGATGCCAGTGTCACAAGTGGTGACTGTGCCACACAGTCAGTCCCAATAAGTGGTTTTTTCATTGGATATAACAAATACATATGATAAAGCTGATTAAGACCTATTTGAGAACCTAGGCATTGAAACAATCTCTTATGAGTAAACAGCTTTCAAACAAAGAAATATTCATACACAGAAGAGAATATATCTCCCAGCTAAATGATCTAACTCTGGGACAGCATTTGACCTAGCAGTTAAGCTGCCAGTTGGAACACCTTGATCCCATATTAGAGTTCCTGGGTTCAAGTCCTAGCTCCTCTCTCCATTCCAGTTTCCTGCTAATCTGCACCCAAAGAGGTTGCAGGTGAAGGCTCAAATAGTTGGGTCCCTGCCACCCACGTGGGAAACCTGGATTAAATTCCCTCTTGTTGGGATCAGCACTGAAGCGCACTCGGCTAAGACACTGCTTGCTATGCTGGCATCCCCTACTGGAGTACTCAGCTTCTGCTCACACACTTGTGAAGGCAGCAGAAGATGGCACAAGGCCTTGAGCCCCTAAACCACTGTGGGAGACCCAGACGGATCCTCAGCTTTAGTGAACCAGCAGATGGACGATCTCTACTCCTCTCCCTCTTTCTCTCACTCTCTCTTTCCCTCCTCTCCACTTCTTTTCTCCCTCTTTCCCTCTTCCCCACTTCTTTTCTCCCTTTTCCCTCTTCCCCCTCCCTCCTTCTCTGTTGCTCTTTTAAATAAATAAATACATAAATAAATAAACCTTTTAAAAAACAGTTCCCAGTTGTTATAGGCATTAGAGAACAAAGAGGCAGAGAAGAGTGGTCTCCTCCTCTGTATCTCCCTGCCTCTCAAAATAAATAAAACAGAACAAATAAATAAATCATCTAATTTCAATCATTTTGAATAAAGAAAAGCTGCTTTTTTCCTGTATGTTAAAAAAAACTGAAGAAATACATTATCCATAATTTTGGAACCAAAAATACATTGTTCACAAAGAGGTAACTTTCACACTCCAGAGTCTGCTAACCTTTTTTCTTTATAGCTGCCAATTCTTGCTCAATCCTAAGACAGATAGACTGTGTGAGTTCAAAAGATATCCTCTGAAAAGCATCAAAATCCTCCACTGTGAACACGTGGGTCTCGGCAGGAGGAGAGGCAATAGCTTCCAACTCTGAGCGAACAGCATCCTTCACACCAACAGCAAAGATTTCGACATCTGAATTCCTTAGTTTTATAGCAGGATCTCTGAAAGCATCCGATGATTTTCCATCAGTGATAAGAATCATGACTTTGGGTACATTGCTTCTTGAACCTTTGCTAGGCACAAATATTTTTTCTCTGACGTAAGTCATTGCTTTGCCAGTGTTCGTAGAGCCTCCTCTGTAGGGGAAGGTGTTTATTGCTTCAATTATATCTTCAACCTTGGTAAATTTCTTCAAAGTGAACTCAGTATGAGGATCTCTGCTATATTGAACAAGACTTATCTGTACTCTATTTGGTGAAATTTCAAAACTTTTTGCGAGAACTTCCAAAAAGGCCCTCACTTTAACAAAGTTTGCAATCCCAATACTATAGGAGCCATCAACCAAAAACACAATATCAGCTTTTATATCCACACCACGTGAGCATTCTGCAAAGAGAAAAACATCCCATTAAATTCCAAAAACAAATATGAATTAATCATTAAAATACAGATGTCAGGTTTCTTGGCAAGCATGAATCTTAAAAAAAAATCCGTTGAAAATATTTTGTTTAAAATAAGTCTGAACTTCAAGTAAGGCATACTGTTAAAAGGACCTTCACATACACCAAACCTTCTGATGCATCTGTAACTTACCCACTTGAACTTTCATTGGCTGAGTCTTCTCCATTATTGAAATGGGTTCGCTGGATGTCAATCCTTTCATGGCGGAAACACTGATCTGGTACTCTGTGTCTGCGGAGAGGTCGCGAATACTGAGCGTGGTTGTCTGAGGCCCTACGCTCAGAGCGTGGTGTCGGCTTCCTGTGGTCATTGGCGTGAGGAGAACTTTATAGCCAGTCACTGCACTGGGAGATGGATTCCAACTTAGCTTAATGTATTTTGATGAGACTTCCGTGGCAATCAAATTTGAAGGAGGCTCAACAACTACAAAGTAACAAGCAGTGATTAATAATGAGGTGTAGCTTTATTAAGTAGGTCTTTGGATTTGGATCTTCAGTTGTCCTTATTCAAATTAACAATGTATATCAGGAACAGTTGCCCAATACCCTTTCTCCCCTGAGCACTTCACACATCACCTTTATCCAAAGTAGGCACTCAACAAATATTAATTAAATCAATGATTCATTCAATTCTTTATAAAGCTTTTCCTCTTTTAATAATGTCATAAGAGTAAAACTACAATCTTTGAAACATACTTTGTAATATAACAAGAAAGAGAAAACTTTAGCAGTTCTTAAGTGCCAGATTATTTTAATTTTAAACAATTTTATTCCCACTTCAGGGTAAGAAAAAAAAGCCTCAACATGGTCACAGTGGCACCATAGGTGAAACAACAGTTCATAACACATATATTGATACATAAATGTTGCTAATTTAAAACACCCTGATCCTCAGTGTCAAGCATAGCAACACACTGAATAATATAAACTATTTTAAGATATTTCAGACAAATCTTCAAAATTCTAGATTGATCAATGGAATCAACTATCCAGAAGATATAATTCTAGTGTTTTACAAATCAGCCTGCAAGACGCAGGTGGAACAAAAGGGAGGTGCTTACTCATCACCGCCTCAAAAGGCAATCAGATGTTGCACATGAAAGTGATGCTTAAGTGAGAAGTAGTGGCAGGGCAGCCAAACCTCTTGAGTAATGCAGACACACAAGTCAGAGAACAAAAGCTAATGCAGAGAACAGACTAATGCCAGTGGAAGAGAGAATACTCAGGAAAAATGTGAACAATTGTGATGCAGCCATGTTTCCCCTACCCAGAGAATTCAAACAGTGGTAGAACAAGGTTTGCTCTCCCCTGGCATATACACAGTGAAGAATTAGGGTGCTCTAAGAGATTGATTAGAGAGGTAATCAAGGAAAAGCAGAGGTGAGAGAGATGAATTTTATAATTCTGAGCAAAATAAAAGTCAGACATTAGGCAGTAAAATAAAAAGATTTGGAGCCCATGAAGTAATGAGAAGTTATGAGACGGAATTAAAGCCAATGAGCATTGCCAAAACACGCAGGATATGGAGATTAAAGGGCTTATATGACTGAAGATGCAGCTATTTAGAACTTACTTTAATCACGTGTTGATTCTAAGGCTTAAAGTACAGCAATCATGGAAAAACAGAAAGGCTTTGAATTGTGACTTTGAATCTTCAAAAGGATACTTATGAAAAGTCTTTTGAAATGCCCTTTCTTTCCCTCTGCGTATTTAGAAGTAGTAACTGCTATAAATGGGAAAATTTTCCAGATGTAGGAAGATCAAACTGGCTGGTCCTTGGAATATCCTTAAATGCTTTGAAAACGCTGCACAGAGTACAATAATGGAAAATCTTTGTCCTTAGCCAGTTAATAGAAAAAGTGTTATTACTTTAAGTTGTAGAATACTAAAACAAATGTCTTTCCAGCCAGACACTGTTTAAATCAGAGTGCAGAGTAATTAAAGCAAATACCAGAAGAGGGTAATTATGGACAGATGCTTATTGTATGCAAAAGAGTCTTTAAGTTAAGTTGCTTTAAGTCTTAGGCATTTGATGCAGAAGTTAAGATGCTGTTTGGGATGCCTGATTCCCGTATTGGAGTGGCTAGTCTCAAGTACAGGCTCCTTTCCCAATTCCAGCTTCCTGCTCATGCACACCTTGGGGAAGCAGGTAATGGTTCAAATGTTTGGGCCCTTGACACCCATATGGAACACATGGGTTGATTTCCATACTCCCTGCTTCCACCTGGTGAAGCCCTGACTGGCAATTAGGAAGTGGACCAATGGATAGGAGCTCTCTCTCTCTCTCTCTCTCCCTCTTTATCCCTATCTCTCCCTCTCTCTCTTCCTCTCTCCCTCTCTCTGCCTTTTAAACAAAAAAATTATTTTAAAAGGCTTTAAAGGAAATAAAAAATCAAAACTTCTTTTCCAAAAACAAAGCTAAGAACTTTACAATGAAATAAACGTTTTTATCAAAAGTTTCACTGGTCAGAGAGGGATGATAAAATGGAAACAACAACTTGAGTTACTGAAAAACAATACAAATGGAGTACACAGAGAATCACTGAGTGGTATGTGTGAGTATATTTTAGGATGCTCGTAAAGCTATCAATGATGGAAAATGTTAACACAAAGGGAACACTCAACAAACAAGCCACTCACCTTCTTCTCCACTAACCAATTCACCAAGTTGTTCATCAACACCTGAGCACACCTGGGAGATGATCTCATTCTGAATATCCACAATTGCATCAAAATTGGCTACATTGAAAACATGGTTCAGTGAAGGTGTGGAGGCAATTTGTTTGAGTTCTTTTGCATCTGCAGCTTTAATACCTTAAAAACGAAAGGACAAGGATTTTTTGAATTGGGAAAAGTGCCAAATTGGAGAAGTTCTTTGCTTTCCTACTCTCACAACTGAAGACATTTTCAAATCCTTATTAAGTCATCAGAATATTTTTTGCTTCATAATGAATGTGCAACTGCTTAGATGACAAAAGCATTTTATAATTCCACATAAAGTGGCCAGCCAAAGAGGAAAATGAGTGGTTAGTAAAACAGAGTGGGCTCTCATCCGAACCATGCCATCATTTGTCTCTGCCATCTGTAAAGATAATACTTTTTTCTTCCAGAGTCCTGAATGAGCTGGAGCCCTCTGAATTCTTCAAGTATTACATAATATAGGAAACACATAAAAAACACTTAATGATAATACAAGGAGGATCTTTATTAGAATCTTTGGCCCAGTATACTTTGGAAAGTAGAGAACTGACACAGAATATGAATACCACTTCACTTAATGCACTTGCTGAGGGGTAACATGAGGGAAATAGGTAAGAAGAAAGTTCACTCAAAGATAATTTGGCATAATATGACATCATAAAATGCAGGGAATGCTTCTAATCACAATCCTTCCTTGAGGATTTAATCCTTCATTTCCCAAGCAGTAAGTTTATTGAAATAGTTCTTTTTTGAATGTTCATTAACTTATTTTCCCTTGATTTTCATTTTCAAGGTAACATATTTTTCATTTACATGATAGTCAAAGGCTAAATACCCCACTAAAAAAAGAATTTAACAAACAAAAATACCATAGCACAGCAGGAATATAGACAAGGGCTGTAAACAAGTAGTTCTAAAATGAAAATAATTAACTAAACAACCTACCCAAGGAGAAAACTTCAACTCCAATATTACGAAGCTCTCTTGCTGGAATTTCCACCTCATCCTGAGATTTGCCATCCGTGATTATGATTGCCACTTTAGGAAAGCCAACTCTTGCTCCAGCAGACTCCAAGAAAGTGTTTTTGACTAAGTAATCAATGGCATCCCCTAACAGAAAAAGGAATGTGTTCATTCACTCCGGAATATACAATGTTGCCAAAGTCAAAAAATTATGTGATTAATTTCAAAATTATTTAATGTATGATAACTGTACAATGCTTAAATTCCTTTCTTAAGTAGACATTTAAGTTATTTTAAACAATAACAAAGTCTGAAAAATATACCTGTCATTGTGTTGCCACCTTTATATGGAATTCTTTTAATTGCAGCAAGAAGTTCATCCCTTTGGTAGTACTGGTTTAAATTAAATTCAGTCCTGGTATCAGAGCTGTACTGAACAACTCCAACCCTTGTCTTCTCTTCCCCAATGTCAAAAGCAGACACAAGAGCAGCAATAAAGTCTAAGATATACTTGAAATTATTTCTTCCCACACTCCACGAGCCATCCACAAGGAAAACTAAATCAGTCCAGGCACTAACGGAGCATTCTGAAATACATTTGATGTGTTTTTAATGATATATTATTAAATCAATCCATCATCAAGACATACCAGCTAACACTGCAAAATTGTTGACTCCTTAAATCATTCTGTTCGTTAGAATATATTCACCCATTGTTCTTTAACCACATGCATAAAAGAATATAAAATTCTGTAACACACATAGAAACATTTTGAGTGCCTTTATCAATCTTTAAGCTGCTATATAGAACATTACACAAGATGAGATACATAGAAATACAACCTGCTCTATAGTAGCATATAATCCACATATTTGTGCTTTCAACCTACCCTTTTTATAAACTATATCCTCACTTACCTTTTCAAATACAAATTATATAAAGCATCTTGGAGATATTCAAAAGAAATTAAGCAAAATGTTTTCATTCCTGGGTATTTAAAAACAAATAAATGCAAAATAATCGCAGTACCATTCAAGCAAATGCAGTTGAACTGAAGAACAGAACAAATTTTTAAATATTCTTCTGAATTTTTCAATATAATTAAGGTTTGTATTGGGTTTAGTCTACAAAGTTAATGTGGTACAACAGAAGTGACAAGCATAACAGGATGCAGCACAGACAAAATATCTTGTCCTGATTATCAATGTATTCAAATTTGACAACTAAAATGTACTTTTACTAAATAAACAGAGATAACTATTTTAATTCAAAAGTAAAAAATTCCAGTGGTATCCTTAGATTAGTAAACTACAAAGATAGGCTTTCATAACTGAATGTATTATTTTTTTTTCTCTCTGTGATGGAGGGGATCAGGTTGGTTTTCATGAAAATCTATATCTGTAGGCAATACTGAGTAATTTTCTAAAGATGTTTTTGTCCTCAAAATCACTTGGTAAATAATAAATAAAAGTATTTGGCTAGGAGAAGTAAAGGGTCTTGGAAAATCTTGCAAACCAAACACAAGTTGCATGCTTAAATGTTTTTTGCACACTATTTAATAGGTCAATTTAAGTCTATTAAAAAGTCCATATTTGGCATAATGCTTTGATTTAGAATAAATATTGATGTTTGGAGAAAATATTTGCACTGAAACTGCATACTATAAACTTCATTTCAGATTATTAGACATGTGAAAGAATGAAAAACAGTGATCTGGAGGGAAAATCTGCAGATAAAGGAGGCTTCGTGTTTATAATCTTTTTATTGTATTTCTGGGTCATAAACCCAAGTTTTACAAGGTGGAAAATCAGAAGTCCAAGAAACCCCTTAAGGGCCATCCCAGTAAGTCAGACAAAGCAGTATAAAAGACAAAAGGAGGTTAAACTGCAAATCCTAGTCTAAATAAAATTGCTTTCATCTGATTACAAATGCACCAATTTGTCAGAGATGTCTTACAGAGACTCTGGAAAAGGTTGTGACTGCCAAGCAAGGCCATGTAAACACTCTGGAGATGAGCTTAACAGACACCTAGACGCAGGCATTTTCATGGCAGTTGTATTGCTTCAAACACTAGCTGAGGTGTTCTCTCTCATGTTCCACTCCTATATTTCTCATATATTCCTAAGAGCCACATATTTCTACAAGTTTGTCTTTGAGAAATGGGTTGAGTCCAAGGAGAAGCTTTGTTTTTCACTTCCTATGAAATTCCTACAGAAGTTTGGACACATGCAAATTCAAAACACTCCCATTAAGAGGAATATCAAGTAAATAGAATGAAAACTTAGAAAGTCCTAACAGGTATATACCCACTTGCTTATCCATTACTGTTATATTGTCTGTGTACCTTCCAGATAAAGCTTATAGAAATCAACAAAGGAATAGATCGATTAATATATTTAATTAGACTATCTATACTGTATTCGTGACTTCTACAAATCCAAGGGAAACACTCACTTTGTATCTCTGTTTTTCCAGGTTTCTTCTCCCCTGCCTTTGTCGGATCACCTGTTTGAACTGAATCAAAACCTTATTATTACAAAAGGAAATGAACTCAAATATTTCATTAAAAGAGAATAAATTCAAGCATGTTGTTTTAGCTATTGCCTTCTAAATATATGGTAATGCCCAGCTGGTCAGAAAACAGTGCCCAAAAAGCATTCTCTTGCAAATACATTATTTTCAGTGAGATTTCAGAGATATTTTAAAAAAACATTGACATTGTTGCCTGGCAGAGTTTAATGTTTTTAATAGTTTTCACTCATAACATTCCTGCTGCTTCCAGAAACTAGGGTTATAAATCAGGAATGAATTATTCATATCTGCCAAAAAATAGGATTATAGGAAGAATAGTTAGCACTGATATAAATTAACTTTGTGTAATAAAAGATTAAATCTGAATTCCAAGACTTTTGCTGCAAAATAAAAAACATAAAAGTACTTGAATTTTTATGTGTGCTTACTTGTTAGTTGGCCTATAACTGGCACACTTTCTTCCACTTCATCATATGAAGTTATTGTCACCACATACTCTATTTCAGGTATAAGATCTGATAATAAAGTTTCAGTGGTACTAGCTGCAAGGGTAAATTCTTTAGTGGGCCCATCTGGAAATACAATAAGGAAAAATATAAATGCAGCAAAACTTTTTCACGTAAAACAAAACACAAAAACACTATAGTTCCCAAATGTACTCAAAATCTTAAAAAATCCAACACATACATTTTTTCAAGACATTCAGATATTATTTTCTGCTGTCTTCCAAAACTAACATTCTGAGTTCCAGAAATTCAGTAAGTGGACTAGCATTGTTGTTTTTTATTACAATCATATTCAATACTTGCTTGAGGGCTCAGGATCCCTCTGGATTAAAGTATATGAGAGTATCAGACTAAAACTCCCTCATTGATTTTAGAGACTAATAGTAAATAACAAAATGTTCATAAGAGATATATAAAACAGAAAGAAACTTAGAATTATCCAAATATATATATATATATGTATGTATGTATAAATAAAGATAATTGGAGGAAAGCAGAGAGAGAAAGAAAAGGAATGAAGACAAACTCAAGGAAAACAAACCCCATAGGTTGAAATTAACCCCTAGTGAGAAATAACTTTTTTAGGAAGAAATGCATCTTCCACATGCAAATGGATGCATGCCTGGATGGGTAACCATGGTCCTCTGAATTGACTGAACTGGGTAACAAAAGTTTCAAGGTACAGCTTACTGCTTACTTAAATGGTAACAATTCTATTCATTCTCAATTCAATCAGGAAATAATAGTTCCTAGGGACTAAGTGCCTATTAATATTTTTAATTACATTGAATTTTCACCAAAACATAAATAATTAGGAAAAGTAATAGGCAGAGAAGAACTCTGAGACATGCTCTTAACTTACATGTGGAATATGCAAAACCAACGAAGATCTCCCAGGGGACAAGAAGACACTAGGGCTCTCCTGGGTTGGGTACTCCTAGCGCCAGTTTTGAGAATGCTGGGAGTCAGTAATTTCTAATAACTAGAAATTGGGTGGGCTCTATTTGAACTGTTTTTCTGCTTTGGAATGAATGGATGAATGAATAGCAAATGTATTAGGAGAAAAAAGATTCAAAGAAGCAAAAGTAAATTCTTATCCCTTTTTCAAGTTTTCAGATCACATATTTTTTAAAGTTTCCTGATAAATCAGCATTTAAAATCATTAGTATTTTTAGAGAGCCATAAGATAAGCAAACACAGCTCTAGTGATAAATTATGTTGACATCATGCATCTCTACTGTCAACCAGTCTAAGACTTCTTCCTACCACTTGGCCAGGGTTAGTGAAATGGTTATTTTCTCATTACACTTTAGAACTAAAAGTTAACCAAAGGAGACTGATTCTCCTCACTGGAGCAACCCTAAAGATAATGCTTGAGCACAACAAAAACCAATTTTTGTTTCATTTTCCAAGGACTCAGCCTAGGGTCTACAGAATTTACCTTGCCAAAGTAAACTTTTGTGGTCACTCACAGTATCCCAGAATAATGTTTTCTGAGTACTAAAATTTGTAGGCCCTGAGTCAGTGTAATAACTCCATCATCACTTGAACTTCAAAAGTTAAAAAGATTAGGTAATTGAAGAAGAAGGCCAAGAAATTACACTTTTATCTTATAAAATCAATGATTACTAACAATATTATGATCCGGTTAAAAAAAAAGTTAAAAATCCATCTTCAATAACAGCTTCACATACCAAAAAAAAAAAAAAAACCCACACAGAAAACATGTTAATAAAAGGTCAGCACCATAAAAATATAACAGGGGGTACCAACCCGGAAATCTAAAGACCTGAATCTACCAACTCCTTCAGGCTTTCTAAACCTAAGCTTCTTCACAATGAAATGGAAAGAGAAGGAGGAGACATAATTATATCATTTTTTGATGTCTCTGCCCTAAAACCTCAACATCTCAAAACTCACCTGTTGTAGGGTCCACTGTTATTCTGTAACCCACAATTGGATCAGCTGGTCTTGCCCATGACATATGCACAGTATTTTCATCTATAATTTTAAAATTCAAGTCTGAAGGTGGATCAACTGCAAAAGAGAGAGTAAACATTAGTTACATTTTCCGATGTTACCAAATGGCTAATTTAATTATTGAATTGTGATGAGCAAAGCTTACTAAAATTGTCTTTGCATAAATTTGTTTCCAACAAATATAAAAGATAACTTGTTGGATAAGAATAAAATTAAAAGCTGACAAGATATGACAAAACATCAGAGAGTATACATATTACAGAAGACAGCACAAAACACTTTTGATTCTTGAGTTGCTAGGTCATTCAAGAATGGCCAGCAAAATCAAGCATAATAGAAACATATTTGGATACAAGTACATACAAGTACAATGAGATCACATATAATAACCACATATGCAAACAATTCACATAACAATTAAAGGAATTCCAATACATGCTGAATGCATTTTGAACAAGCATGCCAAATCACAACCTGCTTACAATCATAGAAGTTAATTTAGAACATTTTGACATAATACTTTTTTTCATAATTGGGAAAAGAATTAATGGTGTTTTGGTTCATTCTCTGCATTGTTGCCTTGCTATTAATTGTGTTTTTTTTTTTTGATAAATCTCAATCTGTGGCAGAGATGAAAAAATGCATTTTAATGAAAAGGAGGAATCATGGGAAACTTAATCATGTCTCACGAGGAGATATATATTTAAATGTATATTCACATTCATATAGATAATCAAAAATAATAAATGTTAATAATTTATAAGATATATATACAGTGATATACAGATGTTTATAAAACTAATATTCTGCCTGTTTACACCAACTTGCTGTATGTTTCCAAGGTGTAAACTAACACTGTTTTTTTTTCCTTTGCAGCAGGTATACTCCATACTAGAAATGGCATTTTAAACCAAAATGCCAGTATGGTCCTTTACAAAACAATGGTTAATTATTAAAAGACAACATCAATGTTTATCTATGGACATTTATTTACAGAACTTAAAGAAACAGTGAAGAAGGATGAGCAATCTGAAGACATGACTGTGCATAAAAACTTGAAGAAGCCAATGACACGAATAACTGCATAGTACAGAAAGGAATAGTTTACATACAAAACTGTACAGCATCATGCATGTGTCAATGGAATGTTGACTTGCTTTTAGTTCCCCACAATGAACAAAAGCCTCCATGTACAATAGTCATTACACAAAGACGTTTCCAAAATATTTTATAATGATATTCTCTCTACAATGTTCATGCCCCATCATGCAGCACGGGACTGACTCACTGTCAGTGCATGGTCAATGCATTTAAAATTATTACTCGTGAAGCAAGTCAATAAAGTAAGATGATTTTCATCCATACTCTTCTTAAAATGTTTTTAAAAGTATTCCTTATGAGTCAGAATTTTTGCATCTGTTTTGAGTGATTACAATCTCCAGTTAGATTTTTATAAAGGTCAATTAAAATACAGTAGTAGCTCTGAGACATGAGTCATCGAACTTAACTGGGGTTAGGGGTTTATATCATATTAATAGCACATTTTAATGGAAATAAAACAAATTAAGGAAACATTTGCTTTAATGAACTGCTGCTACCAACTGGAGGAGATGACTTTGTATTTTCACTGGATATGCTAGGACTGGAATGGATGTTATTTTCTTACTATCCATACACAGGCAGTGAGATTAGACTATTAATCCACATGCATAGTTTAATTATGAAACACTTTTCTGTTTGTAATTATATCGCAAAGTTCAGCCGTAGTTCTCACTTAGTATAAACAAGCATGCAACAAATGTTAATAGGACAATAGGTATTAAGAATATCATTATAAAATATTGTTCCAATAGCAATGGCTCAGGACAAATTTAATGCAAAGGCAGACACAACTGGCCTGAGCATGCTTTTAAAAACTCAGTACATGGAAAAACAATACCACCAACCTTGGAAGGAAATTGACCTGAAGCAGCAGACATTAGGTTAAAACTGCTGGAGGGCAGCAGCGGCCCACCTTGTTGATATCCAAATGACCAGGATTCCAGATAAACTGAAAAATTGACTGTGGGGAAAAGTCTTTAACATTTCAGAGGAGTTTAAGGTGTCCGTAGAAACCCACATGTGGTGCTTGGGAATCAAAAGCAGGGAAGAATGGTTGACCAGCATGTGTACAACAGAGAGCCTACACCGCTTTTCTTCTGTCAGTGTTATCACAGGTACAAAATTCAAGCTTGTCATTCTATTTGTATGTTTGTTTCATGAAAAAATAACAAAGTAGGTGTAAATGTATGACTCAATTCAACTTAAACCCACAGAAAAATATACTTTTATTAATTTTGAAAATACTCTCTTCTACATAAAAATAATCCACAATCACCCTTGCATCCATCAGAGTCTAGTGTTCCCTAAAACAACACTGATGCTGGAATGTTTAAAATATTACTAGCTACATATGAATTATAATTGCAAATAAAATAGTTTCATATGAGAATCTCAATCAAGAGAAATAGAACTAAAATTACACATAAATAATGATCATCAAAAAACCTGAATACAGACAGTGAAAAACTAAGATTTTAAGTATGTGTAACTATAGTAATTTAATCTCATCTTTATTAATAATGCTTTTTTGTTATCAAAACTCAATGTTTGAAAAGCCTCATTTTGCTGAGGCATAAATTGGCAAGATTTAGGACATTGTAGGAATAATAATAATAATAGTAGCTAATACTTGCTAAGTGTCTTTTACACAATAAATGAAAGTTAGTCTCTTTATATGTTGTCCCTCTTTTTTCTTATAACAACTCAGTGGTGGGCCTTAGTATCCTTGCTTTATAAATGACTTGGTGAATTGCAAAGAGGTAAA
Organism: Oryctolagus cuniculus; assembly: GCF_051225735.1. Classification (NCBI taxonomy): domain Eukaryota; kingdom Metazoa; phylum Chordata; class Mammalia; order Lagomorpha; family Leporidae; genus Oryctolagus; species Oryctolagus cuniculus. Next base: position 97,187,125 of record NC_142871.1, on the reverse strand, counting down.
CACAGTTGGCAGCAACATTTTGATCCCACAGTTTGACTCCAAAGAACACAACTTTCTGCTATACTAGATTAAATGCAAAAAAAAAAAAGAAATATTTCAAATATTAACTTTTAGAAACCAATATTTATATACAGTTGCCTGTAATATGAATGAGTGAGGGGCCGGCACTGTGCCATCGTGAGCTAAGCCTCCACTTGAGGCACCAACATCCCATTTGGACACCAGTTCTAGTCCCAGCTGCTCCTCTTCCTTTCCAGATCCCTGCGATGGTCTGTGAAAGCAGTGGAAAATGGTCCAAGTGCTTGGGCCCCTGTACCTGCATGGGAGACCCAGAGGAAGCTCCTGGCTCCTGGTTTCGGAACAGCCCAGCTCTGGCTGTTGTGGCCACTGGGAAGTGAACCAGGATGGAAGACCTCTCTCTCTGTCTCTCCCACTCTCTGTCTGTAACTTTACCTCTCAAATAAATAAGTGAAATCTTTATACACACACACACATATATATGAATGAGTTTGCCAGAGATGAATGAACAGAAGGATGTATGGAAGGAAGAATGGATGAAAAGGAAAACAATAAGTTTTCATTAAGTGTATATAATGTGTTACTTACAAAGCAAATGTGAGAATCCACTACTAAAGTATAATCTGGATGAACTAATGAGACCCTTAATCTGGTATCTGAGATAACAACACTTGAAAGTATAATAGCCAGAGGGAGGAGGTTTTAGAAGTATGCAAAGTATGATGAATTTTCTATACTCAGTAGGTATTAATTTATGGGGTTTTTTTGCAGCATTAGTATAAATAAATGTAATCATCTGTGCCATGTCATGGAAAGTTATTTCATTTGGATTTACAAGATACCCAAAATAATCAATTGAAAATTTAATATTTCAGGCAAGCAATATATTATTTTGTACACATTACAAAATGTATTCTTTCATTAAATTGACTGAGTCGACCAACTGTGAAACAAAATGTGGCCAAACCAGCACTAAACTATGACTAGAAGTCCTGGGACTTATCTGTGCTGTGTCCCTCAGTAAGTATATTAGATTACCAAATTGTTCAGCTTCTCTGGGCCTCACTCTCTCATTAGAAAAACTAGAAGATTAAATTATCACTAAATTCACCACTAGTTTGAAATTTTTATAATGAAAATCAGACATAGGATTATAGAACTATATTAATTCACCTCTGAGTGAAGACATAGAACAATTAAAGCTTGTGACCTCGGGCCAGTGTTGTGGCATAGCAGGTTAAGAAGCCACCTGTGACACCAGCAACCCATATGAGCACTGGTTCCTTTGTGTCCTGGCTGCTCCATTTCTAATCCAGCTCCCCTGATGGCCTGGGAAAAGTAATGGAAGACGGCCTGAGTATAGGGGCCCTGCCACCCACATAAGAGACACAAATGAAGTTCCTGATTCAGCATGGACCAGCCATTGGGGCCATCTAGGGAGTGAATTGGCAGTGAGAGATCTCTCTCTGTGTGTCTCTCCTTCACTCTCTGTAACTCTATCAAATAAATAAATAAATCTTTAAAAAATAAAAACTTATGGCCTCAACTCACTGATGAATTGTTATTCCATTGTTCATTACATATTATAAGCTATAAATCAGACATGAAAATCAGAACTATTTTTCACAAAATGTATATTCACCTCAAATTTAGAGTAATTAGAAAGGTATCCATAAAGGCATAGTGCTAAATTTGGTAAAGGATAATTAACAAACTACATGATACTTAATGAACTAGAAGTAACTCACACACACCGGGTCATACAAAGCACTAGCCAAGTTATGAAGTTGATAAGTCTATTCTGTGGATAGCAATTACAAACACTGCAGGCAAAAAAAATAATAATTTTCACCATTATTTCTATAAGACAAGATAGCATAATATAGAAAATATAGTTCCTCATACAAGTAGGCAAAGAAAAAACACAGGATAAAGATAGCACCACTACAAAAAGAAATACAAATGCCAAAATCTTTAAATTACTATCAAAAAAGTACTGGTTTTTCAACATATAAATTTTTAAGTAAAAATTGGTCTGAAAACAGTATGAGTACAAGGGTAAAATTATGAATCATGAAAGCAAAAGAACAGTAACTATGACTACTTTAGGACTGAGATCAAAATGGCATAATATCAAATAAAGGTGAAGAAGCTGAAATTGTGAAACACCCCCAATCTTAATATTTCAAAGGAATTCAGTTTCTAGACTGTTGTCCCCAGAAAAGACTCTTGGGGCCACTTAATTGGTAGTTAACACCACAGCTGTGCTGTGCTGTCCAGCACGGAAACAAGCAGACACATGTGACTACCAAGCACTTGAAATGCGGCCAGTTCAAAATAAAATGTGCTACAAGGATAAAATACACACCCAATTCCAAAGACTTAGTACCAAAAATGTTAAAATAGCTAATAATTTTTATGCGGACACATGTTGAAATGATAATGTTAGATTAAATAAAATTTCTACAGTGCCAAACTGGAGAATAAGGCCAAAATCAAGGAGGGAAATCCCATTAAAATAGAACTCCCAAGTACTGACTGAAGGGGGTGGAAGACAGGAAAAGACAGCTTAAGAAAGCAAAAGATGAAACTGTACCAAGTGGGAATAAATACAAATTTAAAAGATAAATACAAGTAACACGGAAATAATGGGAAATACACATAGTAAAACATTCTTTTTAACTGCACTTTGTTAACCAATCATCCAATTCTGAACTGATTTTTGTCCACTTATTTCAATTCTTACCTAACTCTCTTCCTAAGAATTCTCAAAACATTTTCGAATATTTATTTGCTTGAGCAATAAATGGGCTACTTCAGTGAAATATCTAAAACTTATCCTTATTAGGGCTTCCAGAAGTTCCTCAAATTAAATTTCTTCCCAACAATGACATAGACAGATCATTTTAGGGCTGGTGTGACAGGTCGAGCAGCCTGAGTTACTACCTGCAACACCAACATTCCATCTGAGTGCCGGTTCGAGTCCCAGGTGCTCCACTTCCAATCCAGCTCCCTGCTAAGGAACCTGGGAAACCAGCAGAAGATAGACCAAGTGTTTGGGTCCCTGCCACCTACCTGGGAGACCTGGATGGAGTCCCAGGTTCCTGGCTTCCAAGCCCCAGCCCTTGTGGCCATTTGGGGAATGAACAGCAGATAGAAGATCTCTTTGTCTGTCTTTCCCTTTCTGTGTAAATCTGTCTTTCAAATAGATAAATAAATCTTTTAAAAAATCATTAGAGCTAGGCTTCCTTGAATGCTACTTTACGAAGCCATTCTGAAAAGCCTTTACAGTCACAAAATACAATCAGTCTAGAAAAGCCAGCGAGCCCGTCACTTTCCCAAACACTCCATACATATTGGATACTCTCTGCTTCTCCTAAATTTCATTTTTGTACCTGCAGTCTTGAAGTAAAAGTTTTTGTTTTTTTTTTTTTAAATCTCATTATTGTCACAACACAGCCCCACTTTTGCAACAACTTCAAGAAAAGCACATCTTCCCCTGGAACTTGCATAACTGCCCCATGCGGAAGTATTTCTCCTTAACTTCAACAGGGGCATTTCCTTATTGGGGGAAAAAAAGGATGTCTTTTATGTCATCACCCCGGTTTACCTTGAAGAATGATAAAATTAGTTTTTCGGGTCTCCAGTGACAATTGAGGAAGAAACACAGAGGTCCCTAACGGGTTAATGCTTGGATCTAGAAATGGGTTGCATATTGAGAAATCGAGGAACCAAGTGTACACAACAACAGAGGCCCTTCCTTTTCCAAAGGCCCCACAGAGCGTTTCCGCGAGCCCACCTCACAGTCCCAGGCTGCCTCCCGGCTCCCTTCAGAAGGAGGGAGTCTGGGAAGGGCGCTGGGAGTGGCGCCTGGCTGCTCTGCCGCAAGGCAGCTTCCCGGGCTAGAAACCTTGGCCCAGCCCCAACCTGTCTGAACCGCACCGGTCTGCGCCACGTGTCTCGGAGCAGCGGGAGTCAGACCCGGGCGGCAGCGACGCTCGGACACGTGAGCACCCTGGGCTCCTCGGTCTCTGCTCGCCACCCATCCCCCGCATAAAACACACAGACGCGCGGAGCTGGCGCTGTTGCAGTCCTTTATTTCATGCGGTCCCTCAAGTCGCAGACCCGACCCTGGTGGTTACCAGCCAAGCGAGAGCGTCTGCCCGCGCGCCGGGGCTCCTGGGTACGGCCACCATGTGGCGTCCTGTTGGTAGAGCCGGTTGCAGCCGTGCCCGCTCCTGGGCAGCTGGTCCTCTCGGGAGTCGGCAGTGGCGGTGGCGGTGTGGACAGCACACCGCAAAGACAAGCACAAAGAGGACCACACAGCACTGCACGAAACGCATGAAGCAGAATACGAAAGAGCTGGCTGACAGCTGGGAAGTGGACAAACCTCGGGACAAGGGCGTGATTCTCTGAAGGAGAGAAACCACCACCGGAGAAAGCACCAGGTGCAGGGGAAACAGAGCAAGCATTAGAGGCAAGAAAAAATGTGGGCTTTTTTCCTTTCTCGAATTCTGCAGTGTCAACTCAGGAAGGAGGAAGGAAGAGTCTTTTACCTTCTGCCTCAATGGAAGACAGGAGCAGGGCCGCGCCCAGGGCGGCCAGCGCTGGGGGAAGCCTGATCCGCATGCTTGGTCTCCCAGCTCAGGGCCGCATGAAGGGATCTGCGGGAGGAAGCAGTGACCGCATGAGAACCGGGTCTGGGCAGGCCTGGAACCAGGTTACAACTGTAGCCTGGACCCACTCCAGAACTCGATCACATTTGCCTTAATAACCACAGGGCCCACGCCAGCACATAATGGGCCTATTGTGGATGAGTGGAAGTCAAGCTCAGCTACAGAAGTTTAATCAGGGCACCAAGAGGGAGTTCATGTTTAAAGAGGGTCCTGTGTTCCTGGCCACTGGTCTGCTTCGCATCCTGGGTGAGGGCATTGCCAGCCCCCACATGACTTCATCCTGTCAGGGTGATGGCTAATTCAGAAGTCACTCTATCCCATACCCAACTAAATGTCTCTTCCAGCTGGAGATTGTATTTGGCTGCTTTTTCCTTACTGCTGAACTCTTTAGGTAACTGTACTTTAGTGGTCTCAGGGTGATTTGGAAAAGTATAATAAAGCTCCTTTACACTCTTTTTTCTTCATTCTGTTCTGCCTACAAATAGGCAGCTCTTTAAGGTCTGAAATGGAATATACAGAAGGATGGCAGGCCCCGTGGAAACCTGAACCTCCTGCTAACTGTGTTGTTTCCACATCTGATAAATCCTTCAGCAGAGATGAGGGGACAAAACAACTCCAAAACACTTAATGAAGAGACAAGGCAATAGGAGAGGCAGAACACCCCTTTGTCTGTTCTCCCAAGTCATTTTTAATGAAAAAGTCTCATTCATGTAAGTAATCTTTGCATTCTGTGTTCATTTGTCCTGGAAAATTTCAATTATGTCCACAGCAGGATATACTCTGATTCTTTAACTAAATTATTAATTCCTTAAAGACAAAGAGTTTCACCCATCTTTCGTGGTTTCCCAATACACAGTAGGTGCTTCATCCATGTCGACAGAATGGAATCACCTAATATATGCTAGGGTCTGACCCAGAAACAAAAGCTACTGGCAATGAGCTGAACTGGCAAGGTGCCAGTGGTGAACATAAAAAGACTTGACTGTGGGGTCCATAAATTTTTGTAAGGCAGCAGGCAAGGCCCACCGAAAAATGGAAAGGGAAGGGCACAGTCCAGCTTTGGAATTGGAAAATGAGCCAAAGAGCAAGCCCTCCCTGAGAAAGGAAGCTGACAATCTCCAACCACGTCTTTCCAAAGTATTGGCACAAGGCATTCGGGCAGCTTCCCTCAGCCTGGGTGTAAATTGTATTTTAAATGTCTAATGAGCAGGCGTGCCAAATCGCCCGGAGCTCCTTTTTATGAAGCCAAGATGAAGACGTTGGCGCTACACTCCGGCTCTAGCAAGATCTTTCTTCCTAATTAACAACTGTTTGACATTTCTAACCCTCCTCTCCACCCATGAAAAGCGAGAGGTGAAACTGGCCCATTGTTCCCGGCATCTGGCCTTAGCTTTGCTATAATAATTTCCAACGCAGTTGGCAGCCGTTCTCGCGAAAAGTTAAACGCTGACAATCGATCCACCGAAAAGCTGTGTGCAGATTAAAAAAAAAAAAAAAAAAAAAAAAGCCACAGCTGAATCCTCAATAAAAACCAGAATGGGCGCGCCGCTGCCTGGGCCTGGAGCGCCACCTATCGACGGCCTGGCTCACAGGCAAAAATGAATCACCTCGCCGCAGAATACCCGCCAGCCCGCCAGCCCGCCAGCCCGCCCGGCATTCCGACCATATACGTTTAAAACAGAAATTCTCTCTTTCTTAGCCAAAACATTTATCGGAATGCCTAGCAACAGCCCATTGAGCATTCTCAGACATACACGTCTGGAAGTGGCTGCCTCGACGTGGCAGCGTGGGCTCTCCTCACTTCACCCCCATGAATGAAAATGAGTCGGGGAAGGAGAAGGGGGCTTAGGCGAGACCTGTCCGCTTCAGCCGGCTCGCCCCTCCCCGCTCGCCGCGGGAAGAGGCCGGGTTCTTAACTTTCGAGTCAAGTTTACTTGAAAATTGCACACAGAGAGACTCCCACAGGACCCCTCCCCACAGGGCCCCCGCGCGACCCCTGCCCTCTCGCCTACCCACCGGGACCTGGACGTCCCCGGGTCATCCAGGGAGGAGCTCGGCGCTCCTTTCCTTTCTTGCCTCGCATCCTCCTCAGCATTCTTTAAAAGGCTGCAAAATGCGGTCTGAGGTGGGAGGCGAGGGAGCGGAGTCCCAGGGAGCCCCAAACCAGTCACCAGAGGGTCCCCTGACGATGCCGACTCAGGGTCCCTTTTCCGCTCCCCGGGCCCCGCTCCGTGAGGGGGCCAGGACGCCCCTCGGCTGCAACCCCTGCGCTCTCCGGCATTGGCGCTCCCCAGAGGTCCCGCAGCCCTGGAGGGGGTCCGAGAAGGACTTTCTCACCAAGTTGGGAGAAGCCGGCCGAGAATGAGTTCCCGAGGGCGGCTCTGACCCACCCTGTAGGTACTTGAAAAGCAGCGGAGGAAGGCGCCGGGACGCACACCCGGGCGCGCAGCCTGGCCCGCCTTCCATACAAAGTGCGCGCGGGGGTCTCGGAAATGCCTTCCCGGGCCCCTCAGAGCCACCGCTGGAGAGGGTGGGGACCGAATGTCCAGGGAACCCGCGCACTCCGCCAAGAACTCCATAGCATCTGCGGATGAAACTGCCCGCGACCCGAACTGCTCAACGGGATGCTTGGCGTGCACCGCCGCCCTGCGTGGGCTCTCAAGAAAAGCCACATTTCTCGCTCCCCCGCGAAACGCAAGCCCACCACGAAATCCCTCTCTACTGACGCACGCTTCTTACAAATCCAAACGCTCTTTGCCCGGAATTTGGGGGTGGGAGACGCTCCCGGCAAGGTGCAGGATACAAGCGAGCCTCCCCGACTACCTTCGCGGAGGACGGGGTGGGAGGATAGGACGCTAAAAGCCAGGCCGACCTGAGGGCGCGGTGACCGAGGTAGCGGCGGCGACAGTGGGTCCCAGCTTCGGGGAAGCCGGCGCTCGGCGTGGCCCGCGCCTGCCCGGGCAATCGGCGCTGCGCCCCGGGAGCACCTGGCGGCCTCGGGCGTACAGGCAGCGGCGGCGGCGCGATCCCGGAGGAGCGGCGGGCGTGGTGGGGCGAGCGGAGAGCTCCGGGGAGCGCGGCAGGCTGCGCGCGGACGCGTCTGGAGCGGCTCGCCTTCGCCGAGTGGGGAGAGACTCCGCGCCGCGGGCTACTTAATAGAGAGAGGGCTGTTCCCAGCTCTCAGTTTACTCGGTTACGAAACGCCTGGGAAGGTGGACGGCTGCCACGGGTGATGTATGCTCCTCCGGCGGTGAAGGAGGTCTACTTTTGGGAACGTGTGCATACTTCGAGCATTCCTTCGGCGTGAGGTGGCGAGCGCCGTAGTAGCAGCGCCCCGCCGGGGGGCGGGGAGAGGGCGGGTGGGGAGAGGGGGACAGCCGCAGCCGGGTGCCCTGCCAAGGGGAGCCGCGGACTCCTCCGCCTGGGGCGGGCCGGGGAGCTCGGGTTTCCCTGGCCCTGCGATTTTCTTTAATAGATTGATTTTTTTTTCTAAGTTAAGAACAATGGGGAGCGGGAAAGCGACTGGTTTCCAGAACCGCGAGGATGTACCGTGCACTGCACCCCCACTCCATCCTGTCCCCAGGCCCCATCAACGCCACCTCCACCTTCCTCCCCCTCCGTCCTGGGTGCACTTAAAACCGATTTGCAGGGTTTCCATTAACTAACTGTCTGCGCACGCGGCGGGCCTTCTGTCTTTTTCAATCTCCGAGTGGCGATTGGAAACGCGGACAGCCGCCCGCACGGGCCTCTGAGATGGGATGGCTTTCCCAGTCCTGTCTCGCTCCCCCGGAGCTTGGGGATAGAACCGGGAATCTTTAGTTTGAGCCAGGAGGGAAGACTAGTTGAAGCCCAGGGGTCCCCAGAAAAGGAAGCCACTAGGGAACAAATTACTTCCACTACAGAAATTTCTCTGCCCAGCCCGGCAGGAGTAAAACTTGGCTTTGGACGGAAGCTCTGCCCTGGGAACCCCGCGGGGTCAAAGGGGCAAAGTGCAGTAGGTTGAAACCTCGAAGGCACCCCCCACACGCACCCTCAGTTACTACTGGAGGGCCTACAGGGACGGTCCCCTCTTTTCACGGCTCGCCCCGTCCACACAGCTCGTCTCTGGGCCCTGAGTTGGGCGGCTGGCACTCGGGGTTGCCAGGCTGCTCAGGGCGCCCGCGAAGACGCCGAGGGCACTCGCACGTCGGCCTCAGAAAAGCGCTGCGGGACGGGCTGTGATAAGAAACGTCGGTGTGGACAGTGCCATCTCGTGATGGGTTACACTGCCCGGCCTGCAGGGGAGCGAACAGTGGAGCAGCGACCCTGTAAATGCTCCCGGTGATAGAAGCAGGGGCTCCTGTCTCCAACATAAACCATAAACCCCTCTTTCCTGTTGATCTGACGTCTGCAGATTCGGCCTTCCCACTGCTGGGCATGGTAACTTCCGACCTTGCCTTTAGGATGACCGGAACTTCAGGGCGCCCCCTATCCCCACCCTGTACCTCTCGCGCTGCCTCCAGAGAGAACGGGAGGAAACCAGAGAGAACACAGGAGGGGGAAGATGGGGGGGGGGGGAGTAGAAATCGCCACCTCGGCACATTCCCCTAGCACTCACGGCCCACTCGATGTCCAGCTGGGCAGCTCGCACAAAGAGCCCACACAGGGCCCAGGCTTTCCCCTCTTCAGATCCTCACAGCCTTAGTGTTGGCCAAACCCCCCATGCGGGAGCGCATCGAGGGGGCGAATAACCCGACGTGCGCCAAAAGGCCATCGCACAGCCTAGTCGATCTGCAGTACAAAGGAGCCCCTCGCCTTAGCCTCTGCGGAGCGGACCTAAACACCAGAGCCATGCTTCGCCCGCGTCCCGACCCGACACACGCAGAGCGCTGGGGATCTGATCCAACCCGGCTCACAGACTGCGTGGGAGGGGGCAGCCCAAGAACACAGCCTGAGAGCAAGGAATTCCCGCGGGCCGCGGTCGCGGCGCGAAATTTGGTGCGGAGCAGCGGACGATCGCCCTGGCCCAGAAGCCGGGAACTGCCGAGGAAGCTCCCCGCTCACAAGGACAAGGGCACCCCCTGACTAGCCAAGGAAAACTACTTCCTTGCATGCCTGCCCAGTCTGGCTGGGCGTAGTGTTTCGCCCAGATGTTAACCCTGGATGGATTTGCTTGGTTTAAGAAGGGTTCTTTCATGTCGGTCTGGCTCAGAGCTGCAGATGCGTAGATCAAAAGGGGAACCGAGCAGTCGTCCCCAGGGAAGCCTATCACAGTCCTGAGCTCTCTCCTCGCAAAGCTGGAGGCCGCAGTGGATGCAAGAGGTGTCTGACCCCAAGGGTGCCCGCATCGCCCGCTGCTCCTGGAATAGCGTGCCGGGGCCCCTCGTGGGCATATGCTGCTGCTCTAGATATTCTCGCTCACATACTCAGTTAATGCTTTTGGGAAAAGTAGCTGCAGAGGATCTTACACAAAGCGCCTGCTGAAGAGAGAGAGAAAGGAAGAAAAGAAAATCCATGCACAAAACTTTCAAAGTAGGAGGGAAGAAGAGGACATCTCCGCAAGCTAATCTCAAACACTCTTGTTCCCAGGGGATACGGGTGCAATCAGAATGCATTCAAGGGGGTACCCAGGGATACACTGTTTGGTCCCTGGAGCCTTTAAGCTAGACTCCCAGTTTGGGAAGAGGACAAAGACGGGTAAAAACGTGAGCACCCCATCCATCGTGCCCCTGTCAGTGGTGCATCCAGTTCTGTCACCCTTGGGATCCTCAAGGCTTGCAGTAAATTGATGATGTTTGTTGACTGAAGCGCAGCTGGGTGGATTTATTGTTTGGTTGACTTCCTATGGCTTCCACTCCTTGGGCCAAATCTGGGATCGCCCTCCCTCTTCATTCTCCTCCAACTCCCACCTCTTCTCCCTCCGAGTCCTGGGTGCCCGGTGGGTCCTGACTCTGATTTCTTGTCCGACAGCGCGACCTAGCGGTCAGCACAAACTCGGGTCGGCAGTCAAGGTGACGGAAAGCAGAGCTTGGGGAGCTGTTGACAGTTTTACAAGTCTTGGGGTGAGCTCTTGAAAATGCGTCTATCTGATTCTCAGGACAAGCTGAGAGGCGGCAGGCGAAGAGAACGAAGGGGAGGGAGCCATAAACTTTCTTTGTACCGGTTTTTTAGACGCCTATAGATATTCTTGCGCCAAAGCTTCAGGGTTCTGGTCAGTTTTCTCCCTAGAAGTGGACAGGCGACAAGGAGCAGGTTTCACGAAGAAGTTACTACAGCCTGCCTTTTTTTTTTTTTTTTTTTTTTTTTTTGACAGGCAGAGTGGACAGTGAGAGAGAGAGACAGAGAGAAAGGTCTTCCTTTTGCCGTTGGTTCACCCTCCAATGGCCGCCGCGGCCGGCGCGCTGCGGCCAGCGCACCGCGCTGATCCGATGGCAGGAGCCAGGAGCCAGGTGCTTTTCCTGGTCTCCCATGGGGTGCAGGGCCCAAGCACCTGGGCCATCCTCCACTGCACTCCCTGGCCACAGCAGAGTACAGCCTGCCTTTAACTTCTGGGCATGCTAAGGGGCTTCTGTTCTAAACTACTTAAATTCAAATTGGCCAGCGTTCCAGCAACAGGTAAGAGTTTCAATGGAGAGTTTCCATTGACAATCTTGGCCAGTGTACCTCGTGGAGCGCAAAGGAGCAGCTAAGATCAAACACGCACTGAATCTGCAGCTCTTGGGGGGCTGTGTGTGCACTTTCCTCAGGGTAGGCTGTAAGGGTCTTGGGTGGAAGAGCTCACACCACCCTTTGAGTTAAAGATGTGAAGGAGGCAGAAGTGGTCTACCTGCTCTGACTCACAAAAGTAGAGAGGCAACCTAACCAGCAAGAGTCAGAAACATTATGTCTTGACTCCTGTGCTCTAGATCTCTGTGTGCGACTCTGGGACACACATATAAAGAGCACTGGCACTTAATGAGCACCGTCTATATACTTGTGCAGGGCCAAGCTCAGAGCAACCCTGATGCAAAGATAACTAGGACAAGGCCTTGCCCTCAAAACTGCCAAGCAATAGCTGCTCACACCTGAATCACCTTCACACGGCCCACTAACATGTCCCAGGAGGTTGTGCCCACCAAATGTTTTAACATGAAAAGTGAGAATCGGTAGACAATCCTCTTTCTGCACCAGCAAAGCACAGGGATCCACAACCATGATTAAAGGAAGGGACGGGGCACACTGCACCCTTCTGCTTTCTTAACAGGTTCTTCTTGGTGCCTACTCCACCCACATGGTCTCACTGGTGTGGAATCAACCTCCCCTATCAGAGGGTGAGTATCTTTGGAGCAGAAAGCTGACACTGCATTGTATATATGCTACCATACAAAGTGGCTCATGGGACCTCAAAAAGTTGTGGTCACATAGGAAACTCTGAAGCTCCAGAGAACACTACATCTGCATACAGGAACTTATTTGGAGGTATCTGTTAGATTCAGTAAAAGTCAAATACTGCTGGGAGTTGATTTTTCAGTTAGTTCTAAGCTCCATGAGAAAAGTGTAAAACATAAAAGGAAATAAATTCACTTAAGAGTTCAGAAAGCAACTCTCTACCACTCCTTCCTTTGCCTCCATAATACTCAATACTATGTAAGTCACCCTTCCCACTACAAGAGACCTGGAATTGATTTTGTAACTATCCAGTTGGCATAAGGTGCAGAATTTCTAGTCAGGTCACAGCTCTGTGTCAACCATTACTGTGTATACACTGACATACACTTTCAAGTTGGTGAAAAATGTGAAAAAATCACAGGAACTCATTTTTCAAGACTTGGTCTGGGTTTTCAAGCTCACTTCCTCTTGAACTGAAATGCAGTAACAATGAAGTCATAGTCAAAAGAGCTCCAACCTGGAGTAGGGTGAAGTGGAACCAGAACAACACTCCATTTTCTAACACATTTTCATACATTTACTAATTCATTCAGTAAACAGGAGCGCTGACAGCTGCTTATTGGAAGCAGAGGTGATCCCAACAGGCATACTCTTAAAATCCAACATGAAATGCGCCCTCTGGTGGAGATAATAAAAAGGATGGTTATTACTTGATCAGCCTCACTCTTCAATCATTTGTGACCTGAGTGCTCCTTTGCAAATCTTGTGACTCTAGGTATAATGTTCACCAGGAATTCAGGGAGATTTTTTTCAGGCAAGTCAAAAGAAGGCTTTGTCCATTAGCAATGTAAATATAGCAACAAAGACCAGAAATAAACATATGGGAAAGTCAAATATGATTCAAGGGGCACACACTTAAACATCCTGTCAGAGTGACAGTTTCACTCCTAGCTGCTCCACTTCATATACAACTTCTGGCTGGCGCCACGGCTCACTAGGCTAATCCTCCGCCTGCGGCGCCAGCACCCCAGGTTCTAGTCCTGGTTGGGGCGACGGTTCTGTCCCGGTTGCCCCTCTTCCAGGCCAGCTCTCTGCTGTGGCCAGGGAGTGCAGTGGAGGATGGCCCAAGTGCTTGGGCCCTGCACCCGCATGGGAGACCAGAAGCACCTGGCTCCTGGCTTCGGATCAGCCTGGTGCACCCGCCGCAGCGCACCGCCGCAGTGGCCATCAGGGGGTGAACCAATGGAAAAGGAAGACCTTTCTCTCTGTCTCTCTCTCTCACTGCCCACTCTGCCTGTCCAAAAAAAAAAAAACTTCCTGCTAATGTGCCTGGGAAGCAGATGATGGCTGGAATACTTGGGTCCCTACCACCCTCATGGGAGTCCCAGATGGAGTTCCTGGCTCCTGGCTTCAGCCTGAGCCAGCCCTAGCTGTTGCAGTTATTTGGGGAGTGAACCAGTGAATCGAAGATATTTCTCTCTCTCTCTCTCCCTCTCTTTATTTCTCCCTCTCTGACTTTCAAATAAATAAGATTCAAAAGAAGTCTGAAAACGGTGTGTAATTGAAAGCCGAAGGACCAAAGAGAAAAATAATTTCAAGGGAAGGAAATACATGGGATAGAGGAACAGAAAATAACATCATAGGAAGCAACCAGCTTGGTATGGAATATGAAAGATTCTTCAGAAAAGAAAACGACACCTTTTCTTTACAAATCGATAACTGTAGGACCCCAAAAGCGGTGTCCTTTTGTGACAACCCCAGAAACACAGACTCCAGACCAGACGATGCAAAAGAACAGGAGGTAATTTTATTTCATTTGCGCAAATAGGCCCTCTGCTGCTGCAAGCAGCGAGAAAGAGAGAGGAGCACCGAGCAGCTATCTCACACAGTTTTTAAGGGGCAAAACCACAAAATTAACATACCATAGGGTGGCGTAAGTTTATTGGGTAACTACAAGGGGAGGAGGTCGTCGAGGAGGAGGAGAGAACAGAAACGGGGGCTACGTGCCCTACGTGTCTAAGCTTGGACAAGGGGAGGGGGTCCTTGAAGAGCAGAAAGGGGTGGCTACGTGCCCTGCCCTACGTGCCTCACGGTTTCTTTGTTAAGCTTGAACAAGCACAGGGGAGGGGGCTTAGGTGCATACCAGGATGTTCTGTCACCCTTATCTCTGGGTAGTAGCCCTTATCTCTGGGTAGTAGCTATCTGCTTTCTCTGTGAACTTAGTTTACTCCCCATTTCCCAGGACTGTTTTATTAAGGCCATTTTTTTATGGCGGCTCTTGGCTCCTTTCATTCCCCCATTTTCTCTTTGAACTAATTTTAATCCTAAAATTGTGTGCCGTTAATGAGGGGTTTCAATATGGTCACTGGTGGCCAGGGCTTGATACTGTTGCGTGAGGACTAATGCCAATGATCAGCAAGCCAGGCCTTAGCATGTGGGCCCATGGCCAGCCATGGGTCCCCACATTTCCCCCCTTTTTTTTTATTAAATTGAGAATGGCCTCTGTCTTAGGTTGCCCTCAGTCATCTCTGTCCTTACCCGTCATCGGTAACTCTGGCAGCTTGGCCTAGAGCCCTGTCTTAGGTTGGTAAAGGATGCTGAGCGTCTTACCCGTCTTTGAGTACCATTCCAGCCCAACATTAGGTGAGAGATGAAACATACAGCCAAATATCAATTATTTTGATTACAAAGGAGGCTTGGTACGAAGTTTTAAATGATGAATCTCAGTCCATTCATACTATAGGGAAGTCAGGATAAAATGCAGAACACACGGAAGACATCCCATACAGAGTGGGAAAAGCAGTAGCAGTCCAGCCAACATTAATAACCAATGAATCCATTGAAACCCTTCAAATGAATAGTGGGTTAGTAATAAACATATGTTGCATTTTACTCTTAAGTTTATCAATAACAGACTCTATATATGGCACATTGTTAGTAATGTTAAAGCAATATCCCCCAGGTACAGGTTTACAACTTAAATGATCTTTTTAACAGCAAGTAATTGTTAGCTGCATGGCTTAAAAGCACTCCTGAGTGAACTTGATCCAATTCTTTGGCTATATTGGATAGCACAGTAGCAGTAAGATTGATTGCTTTGGTCACCAAACATGTAAGCCTTCATAGTCCACGATTATTTCCAAAAGCCAGTCCAGGAACACTTACTACTGATGCAGCCATGGCAAGGGCAGTGTCCTCTCCTATTAGGATGATTGTTATTGTAGTCTTCAGGTAAAGCACACCACTGACGTGCTCTATCCGCTGCTGTAAATACAGATGTTAGCATCAGGGCCACACGGCCCAGGGAGCAATTGCAGAAAGGCATGTTGGTTACATGGAAAAACCCATCCCTTAGGAGCCCTTGTCCCATACCAGTACTGGATCAGGTCCATTCCATTGATTGGTGATAGGATCCCTCCATTTTACCATTGCTCTTTTTACAGCTGTTTTTAAGCAGTTAGAATTTAACAGAGACATCAAGAGAACATAATAGATTACTTTAACTCATTGCTTTAACAGAGGATCAGATTTTGATTTTATGTCAAAGAAAATAACCAAAGATTTCTTCTTCCCATAACATTTTGCGACTTTCTCACACCTTCTGTAACTTGCTCAAACCTTTCTCTTCTCCCCCCCCTTTTTTATTCCAGTATAAACCAGCCATTAAGATAAACAATTTTTACAAATCATATCCCTTTTTTATTTAAAAGTATCTCTTTCTTTTAACTTTCCTTATCAAGAACACGCTTTTATGTTTGTGACCTTTTACATCAAAATGATGGTATCTGGGACTGTAGCAGTCAATGGGAGAGTAACTTTGTTTAATTCCCTGTAATCCACAGTCATTTTTCAGGTTTTACCTGGTTTTTTTTTTTTAACATGTCAAATTAGATAATTTTTTTTTAGTGATTATGGGAATTATCACTCCAGCACTAACATAATTTTTTTTACTGTTTTAGATATTTTTTTCATGTCCACCTGGAATTCTGTATTAACACTGAATAACCTTAGTTGGCCCTGGCAGCAGTACAGGAGCTTGATATAATTTTTTTTACCACTACCTAGCAGTTTGACTCCAAAGGGCAGCATTTTCTTTTTCCCAATTTACATTTATCCTGTACTTATTTTTTTAATTGCTTACACATGCATCAGTATGCAGATAACAAAATCCATTTTCACCTCCCCAAAGCCTATAGTTCATCCCCCTTTTCCACCGGTGTCGCTCCCCCTCTTCGTGGAGGAACGACACAGGACCCTGCGCTGTTCTTTCGTCTGCTCGGCCCTCCCCGGGTTTGCTGCTGGTTCTTCCCGGGTTGGCTACTATCCCTTCCACCTCCGTGGAAGGGCAGTTCCCCCTGGCCACATTCCCCACTTCCGCAGGGGAGTGGCACACCGCCGGCCGGCTCTTCTCGGGGGCTGCACAGGTGTTCCTTCAGCTAGATGTTCCCCTTAGATGTTCCTGGTGCATGCCGTCTCTCTCCTCCTTTATAGTCCTCCTCCGCCAATCCTAACTCGGCTGCCCACACGCCAAGTACACTGCTCTCCTCCAATCAGGAGCAAGTCCTACAGTTTATTGGTTGAACTGGAGGCAGCTGTGCGGAAGCTGTTTACTTCTCTCCCAGCGCCATATTGTGGGAGAGCAGATGCATAGAATAAGTCTTAATTCCAGTAACTCAGTCCAGTCCGGGCTGCTCCCCACACACCGGCACTGATAGCAAAACCTCAATAACTTGTGGAGGCTGTGCACTCTGTAACTTGCCATCCCAATTCTCACTCGATTCTGAGCAGAGAGCCCATTCCTTCACCAAAGAGGTGAACTGAAGGTCTTTCCAGCCAGGAACATCACAGGTTACACATGCAACTTCAGTTTTTCTTTTAAAGAAAGGCAATGCTTTGCATACTTGCGGATCCTGCCAACTATGCCAATTTGTGACAGTAAATTACTTTTCAGCTGTCTGCTGTGCACAGACTTAGTTACTTTTAGTTTAATCCACAAGAAATATGCTGCAAGCCTTGTAGTGCACACTAAAATTATTTACAGGAAAGATGGTAAAGGAGCATAGATTAACAGAATGTTGCAATAAACATGGCTCCATTGCTTTAATGATACTATAGCAAGATGGTCCACTGATCCCTGTAGGGAGGGCCTGAGGCTGGCCCCGCTTCCAGTTTCCTGAACTCTGTTTTTTAATGAATTACCTTCTTTATCAGTTTTGGAGTGACATTTATTGGCCCAATGCCTTCCCCTTTAGCACCGGGGGAAAATCCCAGGAGGAGCCTTATTTTGATTTTTGACTTTTGGACAATTTTTGTACATGTCCCTGCTGCCCACATTTATAGCACCCTCATTTATCAGGCATAGCCCTCCTTGTTGATTTTTGTAATGACATACCAAGCAGAGTGGCAGGTCCTGAATGTCCTGTTATTAATCCATTTTGTTAATTTTTCATTAAAGGGACTGTCACAGAACACCTCAATCACAGTAGCCAATTGATCATGTCCACGTTGTACTTATGTTTTGTAGAATTTACAGTACTGTGAGCATCACTAGGCAATCTTCACACAGCTCCGGAGAAGGATCCATACTGAGAATTAAACATTATTAGTAATCATCACGGGCACATTTAACATTCAGCTTGACTGCGTGTTCCCCCCGAAACGAAACAGCAGCAGCAGAGGCTTGCTCCGGCTCCCCCTTAAAGCCCCCAAGGACAAGGGTAGCTCATTGCCAAGATTTTAGGCAAGCAGTGCGTCCCATCTTGGGTCTTGGCCAGAGAGCCGAGACATGAAGCATGCCCACCTGTTTATCAGAAAACATTCCTTTATCCCCCTCCCCGGGAGCTGGCCAGGCTCCCAAGGAGCAGGAGAAGGTCATTCGGCAGCAAAGTTTCTTGGTTACCAGAGCCAAATCTAGGTACAAGCCTCTCCATTCCAAAAATTTGTCCTTACATTTGGCCCTAGAGTTGCATTGAGAAGTAGACATAATTAACACATCATAAGAATACAATACACAGGCCGGCGCCGCGGCTCACTAGGCTAATCCTCCGCCTAGCGGCGCCGGCACACCGGGTTCTAGTCCCAGTCGGGGCGCCGGATTCTGTCCCGGTTGCCCCTCTTCCAGGCCAGCCCTCTGCTGTGGCCAGGGAGTGCAGTGGAGGATGGCCCAGGTGCTTGGGCCCTGCACCCCATGGGAGACCAGGAAAAGCACCTGGCTCCTGGCTCCTGCCATCGGATCAGCGCGGTGCGCCGGCCGCAGAGCGCCGGCCGCGGCGGCCATTGGAGGGTGAACCAACGGCAAAGGAAGACCTTTCTCTCTGTCTCTCTCTCTCTCACTGTCCACTCTGCCTGTCAAAAAAAAAAAAAAAAAAGAATACAATACACATTTTTCATACAAGTATACATCTAGCAATCAAACACAACAATAAAAACAGATGGGGGAGACAGTAAGAAATAAAGGACAGCAAAAACAGCGACACACAGAACACAAATCACAAGCCGTGCAGCAACAGACCAAGACAAAACAAAAACTATCAGAAGGGAGCGGCCGTCTGGCCAGGCTCTCCCCTGGAAGAAGGGAAATTCCCTCTTTCCCTCCTTCCCAGACCACCACTGGAGCATCCTCCAGGGTTGAACCAGGGGTCTCAGGACACGTCTGTCTCCCCCACTGGTCCAGTCAATACTGAGCCTGTACAGGCACCCCAGGACGGATTCCACGTCGCCCTGGCAGACAAAGACAAACAGTACAAACCACAATTACAATAATACACAAGTAAGCAAACTTACCTCCGTCAGGCCGATAGAGTGTCGGAGTCTGGGGTCCCCCAAATCCCGGACGAGCCCCCAAATGTAGGACCCCAAAAGCGGTGTCCTTTTGTGACGACCCCAGAAACACAGACTCCAGACCAGACGATGCAAAAGAACAGGAGGTAATTTTATTTCATTTGCGCAAATGGGCCCTCTGCTGCTGCAAGCAGCGAGAAAGAGAGAGGAGCACCGAGCAGCTATCTCACACAGTTTTTAAGGGGCAAAACCACAAAATTAACATACCATAGGGTGGCGTAAGTTTATTGGGTAACTACAAGGGGAGGAGGTCGTCGAGGAGGAGGAGAGAACAGAAACGGGGGCTACGTGCCCTACGTGTCTAAGCTTGGACAAGGGGAGGGGGTCCTTGAAGAGCAGAAAGGGGTGGCTACGTGCCCTGCCCTACGTGCCTCACGGTTTCTTTGTTAAGCTTGAACAAGCACAGGGGAGGGGGCTTAGGTGCATACCAGGATGTTCTGTCACCCTTATCTCTGGGTAGTAGCCCTTATCTCTGGGTAGTAGCTATCTACTTTCTCTGTGAACTTAGTTTACTCCCCATTTCCCAGGACTGTTTTATTAAGGCCATTTTTTTATGGCGGCTCTTGGCTCCTTTCAATAACAATAGAAAAGTAAACAAAGAATGGCCTATGAAATATATGCATATTTATGGAATATATTAGAACTGTAAGAACCTAATATACAAACAATGATTGTTTAGAATAACAAGGAAGATCTAAGGTGTATCCCATGTGCAAATGAACAAGTTACGCTGCCAGTTTCCTGGATGTTGGTAAAACGTGCCTTTTGAATATGTAAAAAAAATAATAATAAACTTAAAAAAAACACATAAAGGACCAAAGACAGAGAACATTATTGCTCTCAGCAACTGCAGTAGCCAAAGTAGTACGTCTTATATCAGTTTCCCAAGCTTGGTGATTGCAGAGCAATGCAAAGAGAAACCAGGTATCCTTTGCATATGCAATGGATTGCATCATAGGAATGGAATCCAAGGTCTTTCATAAGAGCAGTAAGCCTGCTGACCTGTGCCTTGCTAGGACACACTGTCTTTGCTATACTGCAGAGTAAACAGACCCGCCTTTTGCCTGAAGAGATCACCCATGAAGAGATCATCTGGCAGAAAGGCACTCAGTGCTTCTGCTGAGTCGATATGCAGAAATGTGAGAGATTACTGGAGAAATGCCTCCCAATAAGAACCACTGGGAACTCATGGGAGAGAGAGGAAGCCTTGAATGTTGAAGTGGTCCCTGAGGAATTTCTGGAGGAGAAAGACTTTAAAGGGCTAGGAGTGAGCATTCCAAGCACAAAGTTCAAAATGACACGTTGAAAAAACAGCAAAGGGCAGGAAATGTACAGGGCGATAATTAAAGCAGAATGACTTTAGCAGAAAGTCTTTGAACACAACTGGGATAGTATTGGGTTTGGAAGTAGCTAAGAATCTGAAATTTAATCCACTACACATAATAATAACTATGATTCACAAAGTACCTACTGTACTCCAGATACCACATAAAGCATTTCACACATGTCAATCCCACAAAATTTAATTTTTATCTCTGTGCTCTGAAGAAAGAATGGAGCTCAGAGGAGTCAAATGATTTGCTAGGCTTTATTATTATTATTATTATTTTATTTGAGAAAGAAATGGAGAGACAGGTAAACAGAAAAAGAGAGCTCTCATCCTTTAGTTCACTCACTGAATGACCACAACAATGGGGGCAGGGCCAAGGCCAAAACCAGAAATTCAATTCCACATGGGTGGCAGGAATCCAGTTACCTCAGCCATCATTGGTGTCTCTCAGGGTCTATGTTGGCAAGAAGCTGCAGTCAGGAGCCAGAGCCAGGAATCAAACCAAGGTATTCCATTGTGAGATGTGGACTCTTTAACCATAAGGCTAAACAGTTGCTTCTTGAGGGGCCAGTGCTGTGGTGTAGCAGGTTAAAGCCCTGGCCTGAAGTACTGGCATCCCATATAGTCGCTGGTCTAGTCCTGGCTGCTCCTCTTCCAATCCAGCTCTCTGCTATGGCCTAGGAAAGCAGTAGAAGATGGCCCAAGTCCTTGGGCCCCTGCATCCATGTGGGAGACCCGGAAGAAGCTCCTGGCTCCTGGCTCCTGACTTCGGATCAGCACAGCTCCGGCCGTTGCAACCATCTGGGGAGTGAACCAGCAGATGGAAGACCTATCTCTCTGTCTATACCTCTCACTCTATCTTTCAAATAAATAAAAATAAATCTTAAAAAAAAAAAACAGTTGCTTTATGCTCTCTGACATCTAAATCCATAGTCTTTCCATTGTATTAAAATGAATGAGCAGGTATATGGGACAGTAGTAAAGTCACTGCTTGGGACACCTACATCCCACATCAAAGTGCCTGGTTTGAGCTATTCTGCTTCCAATTTGGTTTCCCACATTATGCAGGTGATGGCTCAAATACTTGGGTCCCTCTCACCCACAAGGGAAACTCAGTTGATGTTGTAGGCTTCTGGTTTTGGCTTGGCCCAGCCTTGGCTATTGTGGTCATTAAGAAGTAAACCAGTAGATGGAACATTCTCTCTCTCTGTCTTTCTCCTCTCTCTCTCTCTCTCTCTCTCTCTCTCTCTCTCTCTCTCCTCTCTCCCTTTCAAATAAAGTGAAAATAAATGAAAAATTTTTAAATGAATGTTAATCATGGGAATTATATTAATAAAAATCATAATGCAGAAAAGTGCAATCTGGCAGCAAAGATCATAATAACTTGTTGGGAATACAGCAAAGACACTGGGCCAGGAGGTCCCAGAGTGGAATAAGAAATGCTGAGGGTCTACACATGGTGCTCACAGCCATAGCTTGAAAAGAGGACAGAAACTGGCTATAAGATGTGATGTTGGGAACACATCTTAAGATGACTGAAGAAAGCCAGATGACTCCCACAGTAATGATGTCGTGAGGAAATGAGGGAAATGCCGCAGGTAGGCCAGTTTTAGGATGCATGACAGAATGGCTTTAGATGTGCCTTGTAGATAGTCAAAAGCCTTGTGGGTTTTTTTTTTCCTAGCAAAATTTATTGGTGGGGGCCAACACTGTGGCATAGTCGGTAAAACTACTGCCTGCAGTGCCAACATCCCAGATGGGTGCCAGTTATAGTCCTGGCTGCTCACTTCTGATCCAGCTCTCTGCTATCGCCTGGAAAAGCAGTAGAAGATGGCCCAAGTCCTTTGGCCCCTGCATCTGTATGGGAGACCTGGAAGAAGCTCCTGGCTCCTGGCTTCGGATCAGCCCAGCTCTAGCCATAGCGGCCATTTGGGGAGTGAACCAGCAGATGGAAGACCTCTCTCTCTCTCTCTCTCTCTCTCTCTCTCTGCCTCTCTGTAACTCTTTCAAGTAAAATAAATAAATCTTTTAAAAAATTTATTGGTGATTTTTAAAATTATAATAATACAATTAAAATAGTATCTCAGATTCAAATACAAAAGGTTTGTTTAAAGAGCTATATCTGTCTTTTCTTTCAGGATTTTGAAAACCACGAGAAACCACCAAACACACACATTTGTACCCTGTGTGACAGGGGGGAAAGGATAGCATTGTTTTTCCTTGGTTCTCCAAGAGGCTTGTTCATGGGTGGCTGAATGCATAACCCTGCATGTGATACAGAAAGCATCTGGGAAATGCTGAAACAGTTTCTGCAACCTCCCCTTGTCTGCTGCCCAAACTGGAAGTACATGAAGTCCTTGCTCATTGTTTAAATTGTGAAAATAATTTAAAATTCTTACACATGGTGTACTTGGAGGCGGGAGCAGTGGGTGCAGTTTTTCTTGTTAAATGGCTTTTCATGTGTTTTTTGGTTTTTTTTCTGGTAGTAATAGCTGTAAAACAAAACCACAAACTACTCCCAAAATGTTCCTAGTCTCTGATGTTAAGACAATGTTCCTGGCAGGGAAGCAAATTGAAAACCTCCTGATTGAGTATGGTGTTTATGTTTGTATGAGCCCTTTCTTGAAATGAAGTCTTGTACCTTTACGATTTTTAGTACTACTCATGAAAATGAAGTTCACATGTCTAGTCTTGTATTTTGTAGCAGTGCTCAATGCTCATTCAAATTTTTATATGGGAGTTGAGGGGAAAGTGTCAGCAAAGAAATCCTGGATTTTGCAATGTGGATGTTGTGTGTGCTCTGTGTTGCCTTGGGGTATTCCCTCCTACTTTGCCCCACTGAGAGCTCACTCTATGGCTTGAGATGGTCCTGGTAGGTCTAGGCCAATGGGTCTCAAGCCAGGCTGCATGTAGGACTCACTGCTATCTGAATTCTACCTTTAAACCATTAAAATCCCCTCCAAGGTGGGGGTGGGGTAAGGCTGGGCATATTTTTGAAGCTGCCTGGGTAATTCTGTAAGCTAAAGTGGACTGGGAGTTCTACTGTCACCTGGAAGAGGCACTGGAACTGTCAGGTAATAATGACTAACAAGCTGGAGACTGGTCCCAAAATCAAGGTCCAAGTGGGGAGTTAACTTCAGGTTCAATCTATCTAGTAATAGGAAAATTCTTATGAGAAAAAACATCAAACTAAGAGGTAAGGCCTATCCACCAAGGTCTTAGAGCTGGGAGTAGCCAGAGTCAAACCCAGATCCATCTGCCTCCCTAACCTCCGTCCTTGCCACTTTCTTACTCCTAATGAGAAACCATGTCTCCAGCACTGACATTTAAATCAGAGAAAAACATGGTACAGTTTCATTCCCCAGAAGATACTCAGGATGAAATTTATGTTGTGTTCATTCTAACATTGATGTTAAAATATAGGAGTTCATGGAAAATGGAATAAATGAAATTAAAATGGAAAATGATTTTATCTTGTTGCAAAAACTCTTAAAATCCACGCACACAAGTATATCCAAAGTTGAGAAAATTTTGCTTTATTTCTTCTGTTAAAATGCAGGTAATATGTTTTACTATGTTTATACTCCAGACATTAGTTACATACTTGTAACGAAAGTAATGGAACTATGTGATAGGCTTCATCTAATGATGATGAAGTCTTGTACCGTTACGATTTTTAGTACTACTAAAATTATCACAGTGGTGTGACTAAAAGGCATCTTAGAAACCAGGTAACCAATTTCCTACTTGTAAAACCTAAGGCCCTGAGCAGTTATGCAGCTTGCTCAATGTCGTGTCTCTATCAGCAGTGCCAGGATTAGAATGCAAGTACCAGCTGCCTGGTTGATCTCCCTTCCACTATTCTGGGTACCCTCTTCTTAGCATGTCATCAGTATTCTAAAACATGTTAGAACTCATTGCCTCGCTACCCCAAAAATGGGTTGGAATAGAGCCTGAAAGTTTACCACCTATCACAACAGATCTGCATCTACAACAGAACTGCATCTACAATCTTTTCTTTTCCTTTCTTTTTTTTAAGATTTTATTTATTTGAGAGGTATATTTACAGAGAGAGAGAAGGAGAGACAGAAAGGTCTTCCATTCACTGGTTCACTCCCAGATGGCCACAAGGGCCAAAGCTGAACTGATCTGAAGGCAGGAGCCAGGAGCCAGGAGCTTCTTCTGGGTCTCCCGCGTGGGTGCAGGGGCCCAAGGACTTGGGCCATCTTCCACTGCCTTCCCAGGCCATCCCAGAGATCTGGATCAGAAATGGAGCAGCCAGGACTTGAACCAGTGCCCATATGGGATGCTGGCACCACAGGCAGAGGCTTGCCCACTACAACACAGTGCCGGCCCTGAATCTACAATCTTTAAAGTTAAAGCAAAACAAAAACTTGCTACAAGTAGGAAGTGACATATGTGCCTGGTCCACCCAACACTATCAGTACGGTAGTACAGGTGACAGAGCTTCAAAGAAGATGAAATGTTTCTGTGTCATTAGTTTCTGCTCTAAAGAAAGTTGGGGGTGGGGGTGGGGGTGGGGATGGGGGAACAGGTAGTTCCTGTGTCTGTTTGCAGCCTATACCAGGCAGCATCAGACCCATGGCTGCATGCTCACTGAGTTTGGTGGAAACTTCACTGCACAGTGGGCTTGAGACTTAGGACAGGCAATATCTGTTTCTTTCTGAATCCTCCTTTGAAAATCCAACAGAATATTGCCTCACCCATTTCTAATCACCCCTCTTCCTCTAGTGTCCACAACTGACTCTGTACTGTACTCCAGAGGCTTCAGCTGCTAGTAAAGAGAAAAGAACTAAGGAGCACGAAAACACTCATGAAAGTCAAGAGGTAAGCAATCCACAGCTGGCAGGGTCCCATGAAGTCCTTTGACACACAGGTTCCTTCTATCTTATTGCTCCACAGGTGAGGCCACTATTTCAAGATACAAAGTGGCAGCCAGCATTGTGGCACAGCAGGTAAAGCCACCAGCTGCAAACTGGCATCCCATATGGGAACGGGCTTAAGTCCCAGCTTGATCCAGTTCCCCACACCTGGGAAAAGAGCAGAAGATTGTCCAAGTCCTTGGACCCCTTCACCCTTGTGGGAGACTTAGATGAAGCTCCTGGCTCCTGGCTTCAACCTGGCCCAGCCCTGGCCATTGTGGCCATTTGGGGAGTAAACCAGCAGATGGAAGATCTCTATCCTTCTCAAACTCTGCCTTTCAAATAAATAGATAATTTTTATTAAAGACATTTACTTTTTTTGAAGAATGTTCCCAGAAGTTGCTGTTTGGCAGTTTTGATTATATCTCATCGGCTAGAATTTAGGCATGTGGACACATCCAGCTGTAAGAGAGGAATTTGGAAATGTACTTTATGCTAGCCACTCCTATGTCTATCTAAAAATCTGAGACTCCCTTACTAAGAAAGAAGAAAAGTGGCCTGTGTTGTGGCACAGTGGATTAAGCCAGCATCTACAACACCTGTATCCCACATGGGGCATGTGGATTCAAGTCCCGGTTGCTCTCTTTCCAGTACAACTCCCTGCTAATTCACCTGGGAAATCAGTGGAAGATGGCCCAATGCTTGGACCCCTGCCACCCACATGAGAGACAAGTATGGGTCTCCTGGCTTCGGTCTGGCCATTGCAGCCACTTAAGGAGTGAACCAGTGGACAGAAAACTCTCTCTCTCTCTCTTTCTGTGTTACTTTGTCTTTCAAATGAATTAAATAAATCTTGGTGGAAAAAAGAAGAAAGCATACTCTATCACTGATAGTAAAAATCCAATGGCAAACATCTGTACTATCCTATGAAAAGCAAAAATGTTCAACTTGCTTCTGTGCAATACACAATTCCTCTTAAGTGCTGAAACTTAACTGAAAAGTGATTGCTGTTAAATATAAGAGTGGGAATAAGGGAGGGAAGAGATGTGCAATTCGGGACATGCTCAAGCTGACTTACCTCAAACGGTAGAATTAGAAACATACCAGGGGATTCCAATTCAATCCCATCAAGGTGGCATGTACCAATGCCATCTCACTAGTCCCAGTGATCAATTTCTGTTCACAATTGATCATAATGAAAGGACTAAGAACCAAAGGGATCACATAAACAAGACTAGTGTCTGCTAATACTAGCTGATAGAATAAAAAAAGGAGAGAACGATCCAACATGGGAAGTGAGATACACAGCGGACCCATAGAATGGCAGATGTCCTAAACAGCACTCTGGCCTCAGAATCAGCCCTTAAGGCATGTGGATCCGGCTGAAAAGCCCATGAGAGTATTTCAGGCATGGAAAGCCAAGACAATCTGGGAAAAAAAAAAAAAAAAAACAACAACAACAACAACAACAAACACCTAAATGAAAGATCTCCACGAGTGAGATCCCAGTGGAAAGAACGGGTCATCAAAGAGGGAGGTACCTTTCTCTGAAGGGAGGAGAGAACTTCCACTTTGACCATGGCCTTATCTAAATATGATCAGAGTCAGTGAACTCAGGGGGCTTCCATAGCCTTGGCAGCTCATGACAAGAGCCTAAGGTGATTACTGAGGCCATCAACAAGAGTGTCAATTTGTTAAGTCAACAACAGGAGTCACTGTGCACTTACTCCTCATGTAGGATCTTTGTCCTTAGTGTGCTGTACATTGAGATTTAATGCTATAACTAGTACTCAAACAGTATTTTTCACTTTATGTTTCTGTGTGGGAGCAAACTGTTGAAATCTTTACTTAATGTATGCTCAACTGATCTTCTGTATATAAAGAGAATCGAAAATGAATCTTGATATGAATGGAAGAGGAGAGGGAGTGGGAAAGGGGAGGGTTGCAGGTGGGAGGGACGTTATGGGGGGGAAGCCATTGTAATCCATAAGCTGTACTTTGGAAATTTATATTCATTAAATAAAAGTTAAAAAAATGTAATATAGGAAAATACTAAAAACAGAAAAAAATACTATGAATTCAGTGTAGGGAAAAGCCTATTCTAAAAAAATTAAATCTGAATTATACAATATGATTAAAGGAGAATGGCTTTATTCATTTTAAATACAAGATGCTACCTGGGATACCCATAACCCATATCAGAGTGCCTGACTCAAGTCCAGACTTCTCTACTTCTGATCCTGCTTCCAAGGAGGCAGCAGGGGATGGCTTAAGTACTTGAGTCCCTGTCACCCATGATGAGACCAGGACTGAGTTCCAGGGTCCTGCCTTTGGCCTGGCCCAACCTTGCCTGTGGCAGACATTTTAAGAGTGAACAGCAGATAGATTCTCTCTCTCTCTCTCTCTCTCTCTCTCTCTGTCATTCTCTCTCTCTCTCTCTCTGCTTTCAGATAAGATGAAAATAAATAAATAAAAAGTTAAAATAAGTAAACAAATATAACACCAGAATTTTTTTTAAACTTTTATTTAATGAATATAGATTTCCAAAGTACAGCTTATGGATTACATTGGCTTCCCCCCCCCCACCAATGACTTCCCTCCCACCCGCAACCCTCCCCTTTCCCACTCTCTCTCCCCTTCCATTCTTATCAAGATTCATTTTCAATTTTCTTTATATACAGAAGATCAGTTTAGTAGACATTAAGTAAAGATTTCAACAGTTTGCACCCACATAGAAACACAAAGTGAAATATACTGTTTGAGTACTCATTATAGCATTAAATCACAATGTACAGCACATTAAGGACAGAGATCCTACATGAGGAGTAAGTGCACAGTGACTCCTGTTGTTGACTTTACAAATTGACACTCCTGTTTATGGCATCAGTAATCTCCCTATGCTCCAGTCATGAGTTTCCAAGGCTATGGAAGCCTTTTGAGTTCTCCGACTCCTATCTTATTTAGACAAGGTCATAGTCAAAGTGGAAGTTCTTTCCTCCCTTCAGAGAAAGGTACCTCCTTCTTTGAAGACCTGTTCTTTCCACTGGGATCTCACTCGTGGAGAGCTTTCATTTAGGTGTTTTTTGTTTTGTTTTTTGTTTTTTGTGTTTTTTTGTTTTTGTTTGTTTGTTTGTTTGTTTGTTTTGTTTTTTGCCAGAGTGTCTTGGCTTTCCATGCCTGAAATACTCTCATGGGCTTTTCAGCCAGATCCACATGCCTTTAGGGCTGATTCTGAGGCCAGAATGCTGTTTAGGACATCTGCCATTCTATGGGTCTGCTGTGTATCTCGCTTCCCATGTTGGATGGCTCTCCCCTTTTTTTTATTCTATCGGTTAGTATTAGCAGGCACTAGACTTGTTTATGTGATCCCTTTGGTTCTTAGTCCTTTCATTATGATCAATTGTGAACAGAAATTGTTCACTGGGACTAGTGAGATGGCATTGGTACATGTCACCTTGATGGGATTGAATTGGAATCCCCTGGTATGTTTCTAACTCTACCATTTGGGGCAAGTCAGCTTGAGCATGTCCCAAATTGTACATCTCTTCCAAGCACCAGAATTTAAACTTATGCTAAGAAAGGTTGTATAGTAGAGGTACCAATGTAAAGAACTGATGGATAATTGTTTATGATGTGCATATTGAATACTAGCTCAGATCTCATTACTGATGAATTAATAAATCCCTGTAAAGCATACAAAAACAATCTCATCAGTTCCGGATGCTGCAACAAAAATCCATAGATGGGATGGTTTAAACAACAAACAGTTGTTTCTTATAGGTCTGTAAATCCAACATCAGGGAGCCACAGAAAGATGAGGGCACTCTTCCTGATTTTTTTTTCTCCTTGTATCCTCACATGGGGATGAGGAAAAGTGAGGAGACAGAGGAAGTAAGCTCTCACATCTCTTCTTATAAAGCCACATGATCCTATTCACTGTGGCACATCAGTTATGTTGCCTCTTGGAACACATTCATCCCACGTCAGACTACTGACACTGACATGTGTTTTCCCTAGCGAGTCATTTATTCCATTAAAAAGTTCACAACAAACTTAATTTCACCTTTTCACCTTTCCTATCATACATGACATTGGAATGATTACATGACACTTTTTTATTTAAAAAAAAAAAAACACATTATGCTGGAAAGCAAAGAAGGCAAAACAAATACAGGTATAAATAGAAAGCAATTACAGGCTTCCAGGAAAATGCAGGTGTTTTATAAATGGCTGCAGCTGATCTTGTGGAAAGCTGCAGGAAGACAACAAGTGAGTCACAGAGGAACCCCAATTTCCTCTCAAAAGTCAGGAAGGCTCCTTCCAGCACTTCTAGATCTTTGAAATATAATTTGAATGTCAGTAGAATGATGTCATCAGAGATGACTCCAGGGCCCCATTGTTCTCTGACTTGCTATATCCATAGATCACCTGACTCACAGGATGGTTCTGCTTTCAAGTAAGGCCAATCTGAAAATTATGCTGAATGAGGGCCAGGAGTCACAGACATTCTGAAGACAATAGCTCAAAGCAGTCTGACGTGGGATGAATGTGTTCCAATATTTGATCTTGTGGAAAGCTGCAGGAAGACAACAAGTGAGTCACAGAGGGACCCCAATTTCCTCTCAAAATTCAGGAAGGCTCCTTCCAGCACTTCTAGATCTTTAAAATGTAATTTGAATATTTGACGTGTCATAGAACCTGGAACCAAGGCACATCCCCATCATGGCTGAAGCCTTACAGTTTTGTTCTCTGGGTCAGAGATGAACCACAGCGGAAAGGAATTTGGACACAGATTACCTTCTCTCACATGTAGAGGATGTTTTAAAGGATCAGAACAGAGATTGCATGAATCTCAGAGAGGAACGCCATTGTTTGCTAAGTAGAGAGTAAAAGTCAAACTAAAGTTAAACCAAAGAAAATTGAAGGAAGGGGAAATATTTTTTAAGCTGGTTTAAATTCAGGAAGATACTCATGAAACACAGAGAGTGGTACTGCACCATGCCCACAGATAGTCCTTTGGAGCAGAAGGAACTCGTATCATTTCCTCAGCATCCCACATTTAAAATACCAATGTGTAAGCAGAAGGTTATGTGACTTGCTTACAGCTGCATACCCAGGAAATGACAGTGCTACCTCCCACAGTGACCAGAGCAGTAATGGGGCTTCTCAGTTTGGTGTCCTCCCAGTAGGTTGTTGGTCATTAGTGTTTCTCCCTCACCTTGGCGCCTGCTATTCCCATACTCTACTCCCCACTTAGGGACCCTCTCCAGCCTGCTGTCTCTGGACTTAGACCCCTAAAATCTGATTGGCCAGGCCTCTGGAGATGGCCCTGAAACACTCTGAGGAAGTAGTCCTACAAGGTCAGCTTTCTGACGTCTTTGAACTCCAACAAGTACCTCCAAAAGAAAAAAAAAAAAAACTGGAGGAAACAAAAGAGATTGCAATGAAAGAATCTGAAGTTATGACTAACTAAAACAGTACAGAAATTATGTGGAGTGAAATGGATTCTATTCAACATCTTTCTAAACTAACAATAACAAAACCATAGGCCTCAGTACATCTGTCCATTAATTTTCACACATTTTAAAAAATAACTGAGGAATGGGTATTTTGGCTCAGCAAGTTAAGCTGCTGCATCAGAGGCCAACATCCCATATCAGAGTGCCTGGTTTGAGACCCAGCTAATCCGCACCTCTGATCCAGGTTCCTGCTAATGCAACTGGGAGCCAGCAGATGATGGCTCAGTACCCTGGGCTCCTGCTACCTGCGTGGGAGACCAAGATGAAATTCCTGGCTCCTAGCTTCAGCCTGCACTAGCCTAGGCAGTTGCAGGCATTTGAGGAGTAAACAAATGGATGGAAGATTCTCTCCCCCCCCCCACCCACCATCTTTCACTCTGCTTTTCAAATAAATATACAAATCTGTTTAAAATAACATAGTGATTTCTGGAAAATATAAAACAAAACATCAGATGCAAGTATACTTATGTATTCATTTTGAAAATACATATGGACTAGAAACCGCATATAAAGGTACTTCAAAAAGTTCATAGGAACATGGAATTAAAAGATAAGTTTGTTTTTGGTGCAAAACATTTTTGAGATCCAGGCAGTTTTTTTTGTTTTTGTTTTTGTTTTTTTTTAACAGGCAGAGTTAGACACTGAGAGAGAGACAGAGAGAAAGGTCTTCCTTCTGTTGGTTCACCCCCAAAATGGCCGCTACAGCCGTTGCTTCACCGATCCGAAGTCAGGAGCCAGGTGCTTCTTCCTGGTCTCCCATGTGCGTGCAGAGCCCAAACACGTGGGCCATCCTCCACTGCCTTCCCAGGCCACAGCAGAAAGCTGGACTGGAAGAGGAGCAACCGGGACAGAATCCGGCGCCCCAACCGGGACTAGAACCTGGGGTGCTGGCGCCGCAGGCAGAGGATTAGCCTATTGAACCACGGCACCGGCCCAGGCAGTTTTTTCATGGTATGCATTTTCCATGAATTTTTTATGACCCCTATGTATTTCTTACAGAGTGTAAATTGGTACCATGTTCTCAAAAAGTTTTGCATTATTAGAAAGTTGAACACATACCATATAATTCCCAGGAAATTATATATAACCTCCAAAAATAACTCTCTCTATATATATATGCTCAAGAGAAATGATAAAATACTTGAATATCAAGGCATGTATGTAAATGTTTATGGCAGCATTATGCATAACAGGCAAAATCTGGAAACAACTACAATGTCTATTAAACAGATGCACACATTTAGGTCAAGTGTACAACAGATACTACTTAGACATGAAAAGGAATAAACTACTGATAGATGCAATGTAAATTGGTTTCAAACACATTTTTCCAAGCAAAGTATGCAGGGAGTGCATGACATGTGTAATTTCACTTATAAGACTATGTAGCACTGGCAAAACTACAGACAGAAATCAGAGCAGTGATTTCCAGCGAATGGAGATTTGCTAGAAAATTAACTGCAGAGGAACAAATGGAACATTTATTGGTAATAGGAATGTTCTATATCACAGTTATTGTATGTTTATAGGACCTGTATATATTTGCCCATATTCATTGAATTATATAATTAAAAGAATCTGTGCAGTCATTTGTGAACTATTCCTCAATCAAACTTTAAAAATGTATTAAAGAAAAATGTGGTTTAAGACTTTTTGCAATCCAAGACTAAAATCATGTGTTTTTTTTGGTTTTTTAAATTTTTTTAAAGATTTATTTATTTGAAATACAGAGTTACAGAAAGAGGTAGAGATAGAGAGATATAGGTCTTCCATCCACTGGTTCACTCCCCAGATGGCTGCAACGACTGGAGCTGCACCAATCCGAAGCCAGGAGCCAGGAGCTTCTTCCAGGTCTCCCATGAGGGTGCAGGGGCCCAAGGACTTGAACCATCTTCTACTGCTATCCCTTTGCAAGGACGTAGTAAATAAGTTTGAGAATCCTGAAATATAAATTCATAAATTAACAGGACTGTTCTGTATGGATAGTCAGCATTTCTTACTTTGACAGACTGACCTATTAATTCTTTGCTGACTAAAAAATCAATACAGATTTCACTGATCTATTTCACTTTTCATGCTTATTATGTTACTGTTTCACATTCTATTTATTTCAATTTGTCGATTCAATGGCTTGATTCCAATGTCTGCTTTCTATTGTTTTTGGTTTTAAAAGAATTCAGAACACAGAAATCTAGCTGTCTGCATGCTGTACCATCTTGGGACACACAGTGATCATTTAGCATGATATGTAACTTTATGGAACAAAAGACTATTACCAGAAATCAAGGAAAATAGCAGAATTTAATTATCTAATGAAAGCATATACATAAAGCAGGCTTCTTCTGGAAATATCCTCACAGACATACTGAGAAATAATGCTTTCCCAGCTATCTGGGAATATCTTAGTCTAGTCAAGTTACACCAGAGACTAACCATCACATGACATGCCTAAGTTGTGGCCAATACATGGAAACTGAAGTATTGTGAGAGATCTCATTGAAGACTGAGTAGGGAAAAATCTGCCCTAACCCAACATGGGTTGATACCACTCAGTTGGCTAAAGGCCTGGGTGCAACAAAAAGGCAGAAAAAAACAAATTCATTCTCTATCTCTCTTCTGGATCTAGGAGACCCTTCTCCTGCATTTGGATGTCAGAACTCCAGACTTTCCAGCCTCTGGACTCTGGTACTTGTACCATCAGCCCCCACTTCCCCCTCCACCCCACCGTGGCCAGTTCTCAGGGCTTTGGCATCCAGCTGAAATTATATCATAGGCTCCCCTGAATCTAAAGCCTTTGGCCATGGTCTGAGCCACACTAAACTAGCTTTCCTGGTTCTCTAGTTTTCCACAGTCATATGAACCAGTCCCAGCTGCTCAACTTCTGATCCAGCTCTCTGCTATGGCCTGGGAAAGCAGTGGGAAATGGCCCAAGTCATTGGGCCCCTGAGAGACCTGGAAGAAACTCCTGGCTCCTGGCTTCAGACTGGGGTAGTTCCAGTAGTTGCAGCCATCTGGGGAGTTAACCAGTGGAGGGAAGACTTTTCTCTGCCTTTGCCTCTCTGTAATTCTGCCTTTCAAATAAATAAATAAATAAATAAATCTTTAAAAAAAAAAAACACCCATCTCCCCTCATTCAGAAAGTCACAGCTTTGGAAATGATTCCCAGTGACAACCTCATTTGCTGCAAACAAATTACTCTGTGTGACATCCTCTCTGGTGGAGACTTTGATTTCTACCCACCCTCCCCCGACCCCATCCACCCTGCCAAGACAAACCTGTTCTGGTTTGGTGACAAAGCCATGGGATCTTACAGTTGCAAAGGAGACAGTTTTGTCTACTCCTCCCCACCACCAGTTCCCAACCCCACATAAGATAGAAGCTCACTCAGAGTCTGGGAAACCTAGTTGAAAATAAGGAGGTAGATCTGGTAGAACAGTATTATACAAAATAAAACAACATTTGACAAAAAGATTTTAAAGATCTATTTTATTTACTTCAAAGGCAGTGTTGGGCGGGGCTGGGAGTGAAACAGAACAAGCAATCTTCAATCTGCTGGTTCATTCCCCAAATGGCCACAATAGCCAGGGCTGGGATAAGCTGAAGCCAGGAGCCAGGAACGTCATGTAGGTCTCCCAAGTGAGTGCAGGGCCCCAAGTACTTGGGCTATTATCTTTATGATGATGCTTTCCAAGGTGCATTTTTAAGGAACTGGATCATAAATGAATCAGCTGGGACTCAAACCAGGGCGCATATAGGATGCTGGCATTGCAGGTAGCGGCTTACCCTCCCTCACCAGAAGGAAGGTCCTATACACTTATTTTTCTAATTACTGGTCATGATTATTATAATCAGGCATGTTTTCTAACAAATTGTGATCTTGGTAAGAAATAAAATTATACTTACCTTTTATAGTTTTTATCCAATAGCTATTGACTACCTCTCCCAAACTTGCATATCAATACCTCAGAGATAATTGGTTTTCTTCAATAAAGTCAGTCTTTTACTTTCCAGAGTGTCACTGAAAATTGGACGATATTAAAATCTTTCAGTTTTCTGTCTTTTGCACTGAATAAGTAAAGACTTATAATAAGAAGAGTCTTTAAAAGTGTGTGGAAAAGGAGAATTAAAAGATAAATTTAGGAGCCAGTGTTGTGGCTCAGTGGGGTAAGCTGCCGCCTGCAGCAGTATCCTATAGTGGCACCAGTTTGAGTCCAGCTGCTCCACTTCCCATCCAGCACCCTGCTACTGTGCCTGGGAAGGCAGTGGAAAATGGCCCAAGTGCCTGGGCTCCTACCACCCATGTGGGAGACCTGGATGAAGCTCCTGACTCCTGTCTTCAGCCTGGCATGGCCAGAGCCATTTTGCCCATCTGGGGAGTGAATCAGTGGATGGAGATCTTTCTGTGTCCCTCCCTCTCTCTCTTTATCTCTGACTTTCAAATAAATAAATAAACAAATCTTTAAAAAAAAAGTTTATTTGAGTACAAATTATTTTGAAATCCATGCATAAGAGGGGTCTACAATAATTTCATGAAAATGCATATTATGGGAGCCAGTGCTGTGGTATAGCAGGTAAAGCCACCGCCCCAAAGCATGAGGAAAGGGGGCCGCATTTTCCCTCAACTGGCCCGTACCTTTGTTGGAACATACTTTTTTTTTTTTAGATTTATTTATTTATTTGAAAGGCAGAGTTACACAGAGAGAGGAGAGGCAGAGAGAGGTCTTCCATCAGCTGGTTCATTCCCTAATTGGCCACAGTGGCCACAGCTGTGCCAATATGAAGCCAGGAGTCTGGAGCTTCCTCCGGGTATTCTCAAGTAGATGCAGAGGCCCAAGGAATTGGGCCATCTTCTACTGCTTTCCCAGGCCATAGCAGAGATCTGGATTGGAAGTGGAGCAGCCAGGACTTAAACCAGCGACCATGCAGTGCCTCCTGCCGGCACTGCAAGAGGCAGCTTTACCCGCTATGCCATAGCACCAGCCCTAGAACATACTTTAATAAACTTTGTTTTCCTGTGCCTTCATCTCACTGAACTGTCATTATTCTGTCAGTGAAAAGAATGGAGGCAAACGCCACCACTAGTGACACCCTCAAATATGTTAGTGTTCCAATGACATTCTCATATAAACAAGTGTACTATTTTGATAAGTAAGATATTTCCTAATGGCTAATTTTGCAAGACAGACCTGGAAAAACCTAGATAAGATTGGTAGTCTACTATTTTTGTTATTAGAAAACATCCCGAGTAATTTCCATAGTACCAAAGTGATCCCAGAAATAATGACATATTTCCACTAATTGCAGTGAAATAACAAATAAATCCTGGTGAGGACATTTTCATTGGATTTTCTCACTCTCTCTTTGCCACAGCGCCAGCCCCTCTAACAGCTTCTGATTCTGGACACTGTCAAGACAACTGTCTGACATAGCATTTCATATTCACTTTGGAATCCCAGATCTTTTTCTACACAAGAAAATTTGCAGAAACAGAAGGAACAACAACAGATTCAAATAGTAATTTATCTCTACTTGCTAAAGTAGGGTCACTGTCATGAGAGGCAAAAAAAAAAAAATAGAAAACATAGTTATGTGCCATTAACAACAGTTTGTTTAAGAATGACCCATAGATCACATAAATAAGACCAGAGTCCCCTAATAATAATTGATAGAATTAAAAAGGAGAGAACAACTCAATATGGGAAGCGGGATACACAGCGGACTCATAGAATGGCAAATGCCCTAAACGGCACTGTGGCCTCAGAATCAGCCCTTAAGGCATTCAGATCTGGCTAAAAAGCCCATAAGAGTTTCTCAGGCATGGAAAGCCAAGACACTGTGGCAAAAAATGACCTAAATGAAAGATCTCTGTGAGTGAGATCCCAGCGGAAAGAACGGACCATCAAAGAAGGAGGTACCTCTCTCTGAAGGGAGGAAAGAACTTCCACGTTGACTATGGCCTTGTCTAAATAAGATTGGAGTTGGCAAATGCAAGAGGCTTCCATAGCCTTAGGGAGCTCATGACAAGAGCCCTGGGTGATTACTGACATCATAAATAAGAGTGTCAATTGTTAAATCAACAACAGGAGTCACTGTGCACTTACTCCACATGTAGGATCTCTGTCCTTAATGTTTTATACTATGTGAATGAATGATAAAACTAGTATTCAAGCAGTACTTTATACTTTGTGTGTCTGTGTGGGTGCAATCTGTTGAAATGTTTACTTAGTATATACTAAGTTGATCTTCTGTATATAAAGATAATTAAAAATGAACCTTAATGAAGAATGGGATGGGAGAGGTAGTAGGAGATGGGATGGTTGGTGGGAGGGTGGTTGGGGGGGGGGGCTCTATAATCCAAAAGTTGTACTTTGAAAATTTATATTTATTAAATAAAAGTTTTCTAAAAAAAGAATGACCCATAAATATGACAGCCGTCTCTTGAGATTATAATGGAGGGGGCTGGCATTGTGGCTTAACAGGTAAAGCCACCGTCTGAAGTGCCAGCATCCCATATGTGCGCCAGCTTGAGTCTCGGCTAATCTACTTCCAATCCAGCTCTCTGCTATGGCCTGGGAAAACAGTAGAAGATGGCCCAGTCCTTGGGCCCCTGCACCACGTGGGAGACCTAGAGGAAGCTCCTGGCTCCTGCCTTTGGATTGGGGCAGCACCAACCATTGAAGCCAACTGGGGCATGAACCAGTGGACGGAAGACTTCTTTCTCTCTCTACCTCTCCTCTCTCTGTGCAACTCTGACTTTCAAATAAATAAATAAATCTTTTTAAAAAATCTCATTCAAAAAATAATGAGTAAAGTGGAAAAATAGCAAATCAGCAATGGGAAAGGTTGTCCTACACTAACAAGGCCCAAGGCTGCCTGGTTGTCAGGTTTGTCCATCCCTCCAACAGGCATGAGCAGACAAACAAGAAGTAGGAAGGTCAGTGTGGAAGAAATCCCCTTGGTAGGCCTTTTGGGTCCCGCCTATTCTCTTACCTATCTGAAGGTGTAGTCCTGGTTTTCTATTGTTTTGTCCATCTGGTAAGAACCATGAGCATCTACAAATTTTTTTTTTTTTTTGACAGGCAGAGTGGACAGTGAGAGAGACAGAGAGAAAGGTCTTCCTTTGCCGTTAGTTCACCCTCCAATGGCCGCCGCAGCCGGTGCGCTGCAGCTGGCGCACCAAGCTGATCTCCTGGCTTTCATTCCAATAATTTATTGGAAAGAAGAATTGTTCAGCTTGATTGATACTGAGTAAATAGGCATTCAGAAGAGAAAGTGACAAAATTTGCAGATGCTCATGGCCCAAGTGCTTGGGCCCCGCACCCGCATGGGAGACCAGGAGAAGCACCTGACTCCTGGCTTCGGATCCGCACAGCGCACTAGCCGCAACGCGTTGGCTGTAGCGGCCTCTTGGGGGGGGGGTGTCTCTCTCACTGTCTAACTCTGCCTGTCAAAAAAAAAAAAAAAAAAGAAGGTGAATCAGTCAGCACACAAATCAGTGCATATATGCTATGCCACAATGCTGGCCCCTCAAAACAGTTTCACAGAGAAAAATTCTTAGGGATGGATTAACCATTTAGAAAGAGAAAAGATATATTTTATGCATATTGGAAGAAGGAAAGGAAAGGAAGTCGATGATATATAATATGGAACATGTAGTGCACTATGTGGAAATAAATCATTCACTCTCCAAGTTTCTTTGATTCATTTGTTTTATTTTGTTTTAAGCAGGAATGTTCAAGGAAGCATTAAGAAGTTATTTTTGCAAGTACTTTTATGAATATAAAGCATAAAATTTACAACTACTTTGTTTCAATATAATTCAAGAGTACTTCAAAATGTTTGTGGAAAAATTGAATTGAAAGGCAAGTTTATTGGGTGCAAAAAGTTTTTTAAATCCATCCATCCATACATACATTTTCCATGAATTTTTGAAGACCCCAATGGTATATGAGAATACTAGTTATCATTGAATATAAGCAAAATCTAGACTTACTTTTCTATTTTGAAATCACAAAATTGTGCTTCTAACTCTGATTAAGGCATGTAATGAGTCCTCCCACCCCCAATTTTCAAAACCTCGTCTTACTAGTTTTAAGGATTTCTGTGTGTAACTTTGATGCTATAAATATTTGTGTTTAGAAACTGATTTTGTTTAAGTGTTGCAGAAAACTGTTCATGAAGAGCTTTAAACTCTGTTTTCCAAAGAAGATTTATGTTATCCACTAATCTTGGACAGTTGGTCCACAGCTTTTGACCTTGATGACCTGGCTCTGGTTAGATCAGATCAATTAATTAAATTAACCATGGCATGGACAATTCAAAAGGTGAGCCCCAGTAGAATCCCCTGCTGCTTTGGTTTTCCGACATTCTTGCTGGTAAATCCCGAACTCTAAAAAACACATGAAGAGAACACTCAGAAGGCCAATTTCAAAAGAAAAAAATTTATGAAACCTCAGAAATATAATATAGGGCATTAAATTGTGAAATGTATATCACAATCCTACTTCTTTATGTACAGTGTAATCATTACCTAAATATTAAAAATGAAAACAAAGGGAATCCCTAAGTGACCTCTCATGAAGATCCCTAATACCACTTTGTCAGAGGGTATCTCTCACTTCCAACCCTCAGCATTTTAGATAATATGAGGCTCAAGTACACAGCTGTTAGGGACAGTCAATGAGCCAATTGACCTTCACACACAGACAAAAGAAAAAGGGAAAGAGGATGTAAAATTACAGTTATATAATAGTTTTTCCAAAACTTCATGGAAGTGGAAATTAAAGAAATGTATGATGTTGCAAATTTTTTTAAATTTACATATAGTTTTTACATATAGTTTTTAAATTTACATATAGTTTTTCACAATATACATTTTCCATGAACTTTTTGAAGTGCTCTTTTATAGGAGTAATAAATTCAAGAGTTCTTTTGTACATTATGATGACAACAGCTAACAACAACACATTGTGTGTTTCAGAATTGCTAGGAGAGTAGTTTTTTAAAAAATGATTTATTTATTTGAAAGGCAGAGATATAGAAAGAGAGAGAGGGGAAGAGACAGGGAGATCTTCCATCCCTCAATGGCCACAATAGCAGAGGTTGGGCTAGGTCAAAATCAGGAGCCAGGAACTGCATCCTGGGCTCCCACATGAGTGCCAGGGGCCCAGTAACTTGCACAATCTTTTGCTGCTTTCCCAGGCACATTAGCAAGGAACTGGTTGGGATGTGGAGCAGCTTGAACTTGAACCCATGCAGATAAGGAATGCTGACATCACAGGTGGCAGCTTAACCTGCTGTGCCACAACACCACAATATCCTCACCACAAAAAATATAAGTATTTGAGGTAATAAATATGTTAATAAGCTTACTTCTCATGTCTGCCTTAAAAAGTCATTATTATATTTTATTATATATTATATATTAGTTATAATATATTATTTATATTTTATATATTTATTATATGTTATAATAATAGATATTCATTTATTAAACATATATTCAATAGGCTAAAAAAGCACATGAAAGCCCTATATCAGGGAACTTACAATCTAGTGGGAGAAATAATGAATGCAAAGCACGTTTGCTATTAGATATATAAGCATTCTATGGGAGTTCAGAGGAGCAGATGACTTCTGACTAGGTCCTGATATTTTCTGTCTAGATTACTGACATATTGAACTCTGGGAACAGGAGGAATGTGCAATTTTGCCCCCCCCTTATCCAATACTGCCCCCTAGTGGTGAATTTCTCACAAAAGTTCAAACATTTTCATTTTCTTATTTTATTGAAAACCTCAAAGGATTTTCTATTTAAACATTTTGTAAACAGAATTTATGCTCACAGCTTCTGCAACAGCAAGAGATCACTTTAGTCTTCCAGTGCAGCCCAATGGCCTGGTGGTACTTCCTCAGACAAACCAGTGGCTTGAGCTGCAGTCAGGCCTGGGGAGGTCCCTTCTCCCTGTCCTGGAAGCCAGTTCCAAGAGGTGTTCACAGTTGGGGGCATCACAAAAAAAAATATGAAGGAAGAGCATGCAGGTAGTGAAGAAGAAGAAAGAGGGAGGAGGAGGAAGAGAAGGATGGGGAGGAGGAGGAAGAAGAGAAGGAGGAGAAGAAGGAGGAGGAGGAGGGAGGAGGAGATGAAAGAAGAAGAAATAAGAAGGAAGAAGGAGAAGGAGAAGAGGAGGAAGGGGTGGGAAGATGGGTATATTCAATAGCAGCCATGATTGGAGGTAGACACACTGTGGGTACTGCAAAGTGTTCAGAAAAAAAAAAAAAAACTGTAAATGAGTAAAATCCAGAAATTGATTTTAAAAATTTGGAAGAGGAAATTGCCTACCTATGCTTGCCAACAATCCCATTTTCCTCATTCCTGCCCATGCAATGTGCAGCATGTCTATCAGTGACTACATATTGTTATTGTGGCTGAGATACTGTGACTAACATTGACTAATGTATTGTGATTAATGATGCTAATACTATATCTGAAATACCATGAAAATAATCAAAGGTTTGTGAAGGAGCAGGGAGGATTGGGCAAGGATAAAATGGGCTGAGGAGGTCATGGAGTTAGAGTACTTCAGGTTCATATCTGGCTGACCTGCATCCGCTTGGAGTCTCTGAGAATCTTCAGAGGCCTCCTGTGGTTCTTAGAAGCATTTTATTAGGAGCAGTATGAAGAGCAGTGCTACAGTATGGCTATGTCTGGGTACTGAAAGTACCAATAGTCATCCTTAGCCATAGCCAGTTGCTGTCAGATAATGACTGAAGATTGCTATCAATACTCACAGCCAATCACCATTTATACCCCAAGGCAACTGATGTTGATCACTCAAATGTCTCCCATCGAGACTAGGGTCTAGTTGGAGAAAGGGGTGCAGGATGAGTAGATGGGAGGAAAGAACTAGTTGAGAGGGGGATATAGCACCAATCCAGGGAGAGCTATCCTTTCTCTTTCCCGATCATTCTAAAATAAGAGAAAGCCCCAGAGTGGGAAAGGAGGAAGATGAGGCTTAGCTAGACTTGCCCCTATCCTCTTCCTCCAGGGTGCCCCCTTAATAACAGGGAGGAACCTGATCTATAGGCCTTGGTTAGCTGATCCTGACTAGCAAGAACTGTCATAACCTGGGACTATTCCTGAAGGATTCTTTGCCAAATCCAAAGCCAGAAATCCTTATCTGTAACTAAAAACTGGAAAAAGGAAGGAAAGGAAGATGGAGTCCCCTCCTTTTGATCAATGTGCCCATTACAAGATTCCACTGGGTCTTAGTTTCTGGTGAGCCAGGGTTACTGCATAATAGCGCTGGAAGCAGATCAGGAGCACAGGTACTAGCAAGACACCAGTACACATGCCCACAGTGGCTGTAAAAGCAGTAGTCAGCTGGCCCAGAGCTGAAAGAGGATAGATGTCTCCATAGCCAACAGTGTTGAGTGTTATGACAGTCCATCACAGGCATGTAAAGATATCTTTAAAATGAGGCTTTCCCTGAAATAGAGCTCCCTTACTCCTCCTGTAGAGGAGGAATCAAATCAAATCAGGAAAGGCACACACCTCTTTCCAGGATGAATGCAGGATGTGAACCAGAAATCTCAGGGCCAGCAACTTTTGCAAGAAGCCGACAGGAGGACCAGCTTGAGGCTATAGAGAGAGTGAATGACCCCAAAATGTTAGGCCTAGACAGTTTGCCATTCAGTCTTTACACCCACCACCAATTCCACCAGCACAGGGAACAGACAGAAAATGTCAGCCAGGTTAAGTGGGCTACATAGGAAGTGTACCTTATCAGGGCAGGAAATGACCAGAGCAAAGAGCTCAGTCCCAAACCAAAGGGCACAGAGTAGCTCCAGGTAGAGCAGGCAGGGGGCACAGTGAACATGAGACCATGGTTCTGCTGCAGCTACTGCTGGTTTCCCCTAGCCCTTACCCCATGTCCCATAGGAGTGAAGTTGGCAGAGAAGTAATGCAGTTGGACCTTTGTCTCTTGGAAGAAGATGACCAGGGCACACATGGTGAAGAGCGTGGAGATCAGAAAAAGGCACTTGGCCCCTAGAGAAGACCCATTTTCATTATTATTAAATCTGCTATGTCTGATATATGATCAGTAATCTTTGATTACTCGTGTACGAGGCATCATGGACTATGCCCATGTAAGACGATAAACTTAATAAATGTTGTGGACCTTCTGACTGCTCCACCAAACATCACTCTCCATCTCTCTTCCTGTCCTAGAGCTTCCTAGCTCCTCAGTGGTTTCAGAAGCAGCACTGGGAACTTCCTACATGAAAAAAATTGCCACCTAATCTGAACTGATTTGTGAACATTAGTTTCCAGTTGAATCATTTTAATTGAAGCCCTTATTTCCCTCAGAAGAAAACTATGGTCCTTTCCTAGAAAACTCTCCTATTGGCTGGCACCGTGACTCATTAGACTAATCCTCCACCTGCAGCGCCAGCACACCAAGTTCTAGTCCTGGTCGGGATGCCAAATTCTGTCCCAGTTGCTCCTCTTCCAGTCCAGCTCTCTGCTGTGGCCTGGGAGTGCAGTGGAGGATGACCCAAGTCCTTGGGCCCTGCACCCACATGGGAGACCAGGAGAAGCACCTGGCTCCTGTCTTCGGATCAGCGCGGTGCACGGGCCGCAGCGCACCAGCCGCGGCGGCCATTGGAGGGTGAACCAGCGGCAAAAGGAAGACCTTTCTCTCTGTCTCTCTCTCTCACTGTTCACTCTGCCAGTCAAAAAAAAAAAGGAAGAAAGAAAGAAAATTCTCCTATCACAAAGGCCTATGGAGTCCGTGCATTTTATCACAAGATACATTGAAAAGGCAGGAATCCTTGAAAAACAAGAAATGAATGAAAAAGTAGACCTTCCCTTGCCTTTATGTAGATGCCAATTCCAGTTCCCAGTCTGCTATGGAGAGTAGCTTCCCAGCGAAGACTGCTAAGAGGGGAGGAGGCTCACGGTTCTCTGCATCTGAACCTGATTGAGAGTCCTAGGAATTTTGAAGTCTAAATGCTTGTATCAAAAGTGGAAATCTCAGTCATGTCAAAAATGGAGCTACTTTCTGTTTTTAAAGAGGTGACAACATTTCTCTTTTGGGGCAGGTTCTTAAGTTGTTCTAAGAAGACCGTTATGATAGGCCAAGTTATTATTCAGCAAAAAGGCCAAGGCTCTAGCAACATTGGAAAAGTTGCTGGTGCAGTAGGCATAGCTATGCTTCTGAATACTTTTGTTCTAACAAGAAAACAAAAATTCAGATTATTCCCTAAAAATGGATTGAAGCATTGTCTGGTTTAAAAATGTGCTCAGGCTTCCCTTTTCCATAAGATACAACAATATTGAAATAATGCCAAGTAGAAGAACAACAACAACAACAAAAAAGAAACAAAAAAGAAATAATGCCAAGAAATAATCCTACAATGATGCCTAAGTGTTCGAGCAGATGCAAAAGTCACATATCTCTCAGTAAATCAAAAGTTAGAAATCACTCATCTTAGTGAGGAAGACAGGTCAACAGCCAAGGCAGGCTAAAACCTAAGCCTCTTCACCAAATAATTGTGAATAAAAAGGAAAAGATCTTGAAGAAATTAATAGTAC
Source organism: Oryctolagus cuniculus (assembly GCF_051225735.1). NCBI lineage: Eukaryota > Metazoa > Chordata > Mammalia > Lagomorpha > Leporidae > Oryctolagus > Oryctolagus cuniculus. The sequence goes on along the minus strand of NC_142871.1, from coordinate 97,142,915 downwards.
TACTCCAGTGAACACATAAATGATAAGAAAGTGAAAGAGCCTTATTGCTGATATGAAGAAAATACTAGTCATCTAGACAGATATCAAATCAGCCACAATATCCCCTTAAACCAAAGTGTAATCCAGAGAAGATCCTAACTCTGGGGGCCAGTGCTGTGGTATATAGTAGGTTAGGCCTCCATCTATGGCACGGGCATTTAATATGGGTGCTGGCATACATGTGGGTGCCAGTTCAAGTCCCAGCTGCTCCACTTCTGATCCAGCTCTCTGCTAATGGCTTGAGAAAGCAGCAGAGAATGGCTCAAGTGCTTGGGCCCTTGCACCCATGTGAGAGAGCTGGAAGAAGTGCCTGGCTCCTGGCTTCCAGTCAGCCTGTGCCATTGCAACCACTGGAGAGTGAACCAGAGGATGGAAGACCACCACCCCACCCCACCCCCGCCCAGAACTCTGCCTCTCAAATAAACAAATAAATCTTAGAAAAAAAATAAGAAAAGAAATAAGAAAGAAAGACCCTAAATCTGCTCAATCCATGAAGGCTGAAATAGCTAAGGAAGTTTCAGAAGAAAAACTTGAAGGTATCAGGGTTGGTTCATGAGTTTCAGGAAGGAAGCTATCTCCAAAGCATACAAATGCAAGGTGAAACATTAAATGCTAATGTAGAGGCTACAAGCAAGTTATCCAGAAGATGGTTAATTAACGAAGGTGACTATACTAAACAAGAGATGTTCAACATAGACACTACAGTCTTACATTGGAAGAAGATGACATTTAGGACTTTCCTAGCTAGAGAAGAGAAGTCAATGCCTGCTTCAAAACTTCAAAGGACAAACTGACCCTCTTGTTAGGGGTTACTGGAGCTGGTGACTATAAGGTGAAGCCAATGGTCAATTACTGCTATGAAAATCCTAGAGCCCTTAAGAATTGTCCTAACTCTATTCTGCTTGTGCTCTGCAAATGTAACATCAAAGCCTGGAAGACAGCACATCTGTTTACAATGTAGCTTACTGAGTATTTTAAGTCCACTGTTGAGACCTGCTGCTCAGAAAACAAGATTCCTTTCAAAATATTTGTTTGTTGACAATGTATCTGGCCACCCAGGAGCTGTGATGTAGATGATGATGATATGAATTCTGTTTTCAGGCCTGCTAATACAACACCCATTCTGTAGCCTGTGGGACAAGGAATAATTTCTCAACGTGTTATACATCTGGTAAGGCTATAGTTGCCAATGATTGTGATTTCTCTGATGGATTTGTGCCATGTAAATTGAAAGCCTTCTGGAAAAGATTAAGCATTCTACATGCCCTTAACTGAATTTATGATTTAGTATCAGTTGTTTTGAAGAAGTTGATCCCAGCCTCCATGGATGCCTTTGAAATGTTCAAAAGTTCAAGGGAGGAAGTAACTGTGGTGGAAATAACAAGAGAACGAGAATTAGAGTGGAGCCTGGAAATGTGCCTTAACTTCTGCAATTCCATGATAAAACATTAGTGAATGAGGACTTGCTTCTTATAGATGACCAAAGAAAGTGGTTTTTTGAGGTGGAATCTATTCCTGTGAACCTGGTTGAAGTGGCAACAAAGGATTTAGAACATTACATAAATTTAGTTAATAAAGTAGTGACAGGTTTGAGAGAACTGGCTCAATTTTTTGAAAGTTGTATCTATTTTTCTTTTTTTAAATTTTATTCAAGGTATACAAATTTAATGTATTTCATATATACAGATTCAGGAACATAGTGAGAATTTCTACCCTACCCACCCTCGCACTCATGCTTCCACCCTTCTTCCTCTTCTCTCTCCTATTCCAATTCTTATTTTTCTACAAAGATCTTTCAGTTTACTTTATACTCAGAAGATTAACCCTACACTAAGTAAAGAGTTCATCAAGTAATATGAAGGAAAAAAAGAACTCTTCCTCAACAGTAAAGACAAGGGGCTGTTAAAAATCATCATGTTCTGGGACCAGCACTGTGGCATAGCAGGTAAAACCGCCGACTGCAGTGCTGGCATCCCATATGGGTGCCAGTTTGAGTCCCAGCTGCTCCACTTCCAATCCAGCTCTCTGTTATGTATGGCCTGGGAAAGCAGTAGAAGATGGCCCAAGTCCTTGGGCCCCTGCACCTGTGTGGGAGACCCAGAAGAAGCTCCTGACTCTTGGCTTTGGATAGGTGCAGCTCTGGCCGTTGCGCCATCTGGGGAGTGAACTAGTGGATGGAAGACCTCTCTCTCTCTCTCTATCTGTCCTTCTCTCTCTGTGTAACTGACTTTCGAATAAATAAATAAATCTTTAAAAAAATACAAAATGAGGAATTCACGACAATGATCATAACTTGGGGACAGAAGGATATATTGTTGCATACATGGTATAATTCATGAAACAATACTTAAAACTATATACCAAATGGTATAACATCTATACCAATTTTCATATGTTCTCCATATTAGCTTCCACAAATAAGAGACAACATGTGATATCTGTCTTTTTGGTTATCTGGGTTATTTTAGTTAACATAATGATCTCTAGTTCCATCCACTTCATTTCAAATGTCAGGATTCCGTTCTTTTTTATGGCTAAAAGAAGTTCTACTGTTGGAAAAATGTTGTCAAACAGCATCTCATGCTGTAGAGAAATCTTCATGAAAGTAGGAATCAGCGCAGCAAACTTCATGGTGGTTTCATGGATTTTTAATTAATGAATTTATTTATTTATTTATTTGAAAGGTAGAGGAGGAGACACACACACAGAGAGAGAGAGAGAGAGAGAGAGAGAGAGAGAGAAAAGAGAGGGAAAGGGAGGGAGTTCCTTTATCGGCAGGTTCACTCCCCAAACGGCCGCAAGGACCAGGGCTGGGCCAGGCTGAAGTCAGGTCTCCCATATGGGTGTAGGGACCCAAGGACTTGGGCCATCCTCTGCTGCTTTCCCAGGTGCATTAATAGGAAGCTGGATGGGTAGTGAGCAGCTAGGACTTGAACTGGAACCCACATGGGATGCCAGTGTTACAAGCAGAGACTTAACAGGCTACACCACAACACCAGCCACAGTAACTGTTTCATTTTAATAAATTGTCCCAGCTACTCCAGCTTTCAGTGATCATCACCCTGATCTGTCAGGAACTATACTCACAGAGGCAAAAAACCTATCACCAGCCAAAAGTTTATGATTCACTAAAGTCTCAGATGATCATCAGCATTTTTTGCAGTAAAATATTTAAAATAAAGATCTGTATATTGTTTTTTAGAAATAACTCTATTGCATAATAGAATACAGGATAGTGTAGGCATAACTTTTATATGCCCTGGGAAACTGAAAAGTTCATGTGATTTGCTTTATCATGATACTAACTTTGTTGAGCTTGGTTTAGAACCAAACATACAATATCTCTGAAACACTTTTTTTTTTTTTTTTTTTGACAGTCAGAGTGGATAGTGAGAGAGAAAGACAGAGAGAAAGGTCTTCCTTTTGCCGTTGGTCCACCCTCCAATGGCCGCCACGGCTGGCGCACTGTGGCCGGCGCACCGCGCTGATCCGATGGCAGGAGCCAGGTGCTTCTCCTGGTCTCCCATGGGGTGCAGGGCCCAAGCACGTGGGCCATCCTCCACTGCCTTCCCGGGCCACAGCAGAGAGCTGGCCTGGAAGAGGGGCAACCGGGACAGAATCCGGCGCCCCGACCGGGACTAGAACCTGGTGTGTCGGCGCCTCTAGGTAGAGGATTAGCCTATTGAGCCGCGGCGCCGGCCCTGAAACATTCTTGTAATAATATAATACAAGCACGGTACTTAATGAAGTGCTCTAGAGAAGGGTTGTATGCTTTTTAATAAATATGAATAGATGGAAACAAAACAGACCTTGCTCTTCATCCTTGACAAGGAATTCCTAGACTATTCCTTCACTGTAGGCTTCAACTAAAGTCGAAAGAAAACTTATAAAAATTCATTATTATTAGGATAAAACTAAGGTTATAAAATGATCAATCGTAAAGGTATGACCAAAGCAGTCAATATGGCTTATCACATATTGATGTGCCAAAGCAGCTATTCTTGAAGGGAAAAGCTCTGGGAGAAGAGCATCCAAACACTAACAGCCATGGACTGTTCTCATTAATTGCATTAGCTAAGGTAAAGTGGCCTAGAAAGAGAAAGAACCAGATCAAACAAGGACACCAGACTTTAACTATCAGAATAATTTTTGGGCCGGCGCCGCGGCTCACTAGGCTAATCCTCCGCCTAGCGGCGCCGGCACACCGGGTTCTAGTCCCGGTTGGGGCGCCGGATTCTGTCCCGGTTGCCCCTCTTCCAGGCCAGCTCTCTGCTGTGGTCAGGGAGTGCAGTGGAGGATGGCCCAGGTGCTTGGGCCCTGCACCCCATGGGAGACCAGGAAAAGCACCTGGCTCCTGGCTCCTGCCATCGGATCAGCGCGGTGCGCCGGCCGCAGCGCGCTGGCCGTGGTGGCCATTGGAGGGTGAACCAACGGCAAAGGAAGACCTTTCTCTCTGTCTCTCTCTCTCACTGTCCACTCTGCCTGTCAAAAAAATAAAAATAAAAAAAATAAAAAAAAAAAGAATAATTTTTAGCAATTTCCTGGAGGGACGATGATGGCTCCAACAAGAGATCAATACGGATCTGATAGAACCACAGATGAAAAGACAGTCCAGGGGATGGCGCTGTGGTATAATAGACTAAGCCTCCACCTGCGGTGCCAGCATCCCATTTGGGCACTGGTTCATGCCCTAGCTGCGTCTGTTCTGATCTAGCTCTCTGGCCTGGGAAAGCAGCGGAAGATGGTCCAAGTAGTTGGGCCCCTGTACCTACGTGGGAGACCTGGATGAAGCTCCTGGCTCCTGGCTTTGGATTGGCCCAGCTCTGGCCATTGTGGTCATTTGGCAAGTGAACCAGTGGATAGATTTTTCTGGCTCCCCTTCTCTCTGTAACTTTACCTCTAAAATAAATAAATAAAATCTTTTTAAAAAAATCCATGTTTCATTATATTAATAGCAAATTTGTAAATTGAAGTCAGTACTAAATCCAAAGTTACACATATACTAAATCCAAAGTTATAACATATAGTTATACGTGTACTAAATCCAAAGGTTGTATATAAAGATATATATGTGTATATGTATTCTAGCATGAAGTCTGCAACAAAATATGAGTTCATTTTCCTGTGGTTGACTTCATGAGTGCTTTGAAACTAACATTTGCTCAGACAGTCCTCTAGTTTCCAAACAATCTATTGGTAGCATTTTTTTCATTTCCCTCTCTGGTATATTATAATTAGACAAAAATATAAAAATCTCTGGTGTTTTCATTGGTTTTTCCCTATTAGTTAAATGAACCCTTCAAAATACCCTTAACCTGTAGAGGCTGCTGCCTTTTCTTTTTTTTTTTTTTTTTTTTTTTTTTTTTTTTTTTGACAGGCAGAGTTAGACAGTGAGAGAGAGAGAAAAAGGTCTTCCTTCCATTTGTTCATCCCCCAAATGGCCACCATGGCCGGCGCACTGCACCAACCCGAAGTCAGGATCCAGGTGCTTCCTCCTGGTCTTCCATGCGGGTGCAGAGCCCAAGCACTTGGGCCATCCTCCACTGCACTCCGGGGCCACAGCAGAGGGCTGGACTGGGAGAAGAGCAACTGGGACAGAATCCGGGGCCCCAACCGGGACTAGAACCCAGGGTGCTAGTGCCGCGGGCGGAGGATTAGCCAAGTGAACCACGGCACCAGCCCAAGGCTGCTGCTTTTTAAAGGTGTCAAGAAGCAGCTGTGAAACTACATTTTTCAATACATAGAGATGGGCAATTGAGGCAGACAAATGGCTAGTCATGGAACCCTAAGAAAACAGAGAAGAAAACATTGCTAATCATTATGACACTGATTTCATCAAAGATAACCAGTGATACAAAAGTGTTTAAAGGGAGTGAAGTCTGTGGGGAAATCAATTAGTAAAGTCGTCCTTTTCTTCTTTTCTTCTTTCCTAGGAAGTAGTATGGTACATAGAGGATAAAGTGCTGGGCTTCAGAATAAGACAGATCTAGATTGAAGTTCAACATGATTGCAGCTTCATCTCTCTCTAACGATATTTTCTCAGCCTCTTCATCTTGCTAATAATAGTAATAATAACTTCCTGGGATAGAATGTCCACATGTTAGTTTATGTTTGGGATTCTTGCTAAATCAGTGTTATGGTTATCAGATTGTGTTGCATAATATTATGAAACCAGAAAAGATCAGTATAGACCCTGTGTGTAGGGACATGGCCATCTGCTGTATTAGTCATTTGGAAAGAGATAACAAATGCTGCTTTTTCCAGCTTTCTATGTTCCAACAACATTGGTCGTCATTCTGAACTTTAGCCATGCAAAGCAGTTTTCTTTTTCCTGGAATGCTTTTCTCCTGACTTTTGGCTGGCTCCTTTTCCCACCCCACCCCCACCCCACCTTGGTCTGAATTCAAACTTTGAGAAATTTCCTAGCTTCCAACCTGCTGTTTCTCCTAACAGATCACTCTACTTACCTACACTCCCCACTATAGGATATTACTATGCCTACAAATCAATTTACTTGTTGTGTAGCTTCACCAATTAAAAGGAAAGCTTTAGGAAGGAACTTGTCCACTCACAATTGTATTCTGAGCCTAAAAAAGTGCTTTAGAAATCCAAATGGTCAACAGAAACATGAAAAAATGCTCAAGATCACTAGCCATCAGGGAAAACCACAATGAGGTTTCACCTCACCCCAGTTAGAATGATTTTCATAAATAAATCAACAAATAGCAAATGCTGGTGAGGATGTGGGAAAAAAGGTACTTGAATCTACTGTTGGGAGGAATGTAAACTGGTAAGCCCACTATGGAAGAGAGTTTGGAGATTCCTCAGAAATCTGAATATTGTCCTTGCATATGACCCAGACATCCCACTCCTGGGAATTTACCCAAGGGAAATGAAATCATCAAATAAAAGAGGTATCTGCACCCTCATGTTTACTGCAGCTCAATTCACAATAGCTAAGATATGGAATCAACCTACATGTCCATCAACTGAAGACTGGATAAAGAAATGATGGAATATGTACTCCATAGAATACTACACAGCTGTAAAAAATGAAATCTGGTAATTTGCAACAAAATGGATGATTCTAGAAAACATCATACTTAGTGAAATAAGCCAGTCCCAAAGGGACAAATACCATATGTTCTCTGATTGGTGAGAACTAACAGAGCATTCAAAGGAACCTGAAAAAGGTGAAACTGACACTTTGAACACTTTGAAAAGCAATGATCTGAACAGCCCTTGTCATGATTGTTGAGGAATAGTTCTATTTTCTTTTTCTTTTCTTTCTTTTTTTTTTCCTTTCTGAATACCATTGGTTCAACTCTTTACCTAACACAGAATTAATCATACGTCAATTGAAAAAAATAAGAATGGGAATAAGGGAGGGAGGAGAAAGTTTGTAATTGTAAAGCTCTATAGTTCTGCATACATGCCTATGGACTTACTTCTAAGTTACAGTTTAAAAACTTCCCATGGGAACCCAAATCCCATTAAGCTGAGTGGTAAAAATGCCACCTCAAGGTTGAAAGTGGCCAAATTAAGTGTTAAGATGGGCTTATAGATACAACTAAATGTTAAAGGGATTATATAAATATGATCTGGTGTCTGATGATAAAAATAGATAGAAATAAACAGGAGAGAATGCTACAACATGGAAGCAATCCATACAGCAGACTCATAGAATGACAATTGCTTTAAGTAGCACTCTGACCTCAGAATCAGCCCTTAAGGCATTCTGGTCTGGCTGAAAAGCCCATGACAGCATTTCAGGCATGGAAAGGTAAGACATTGTGGCAAAAAAAAAAAAAAAAAGAGAGAGAGAGAGAGAGAGAAAGAATCCTATATGAAGGATCTCCATGAGTGAGACTCCAGTGGAAAAGAAGGGGCCATCAAAGAAGGGAGTAAAGAACTTCCCTTTGCCTTTGGCCTTGCCTAAATACTGATAGAGACTATGATCTCAAAAGGCTTCTGTAGCCCAGGCAACTCATGGCAAGAACCACAGGTGATCATTGATATCACACACAAGAGTGTTGTTAAAATAACAGCAGGAGTCACTGTGCACTTACTTCCCATGCAGACCTCTGTCCTAAATGAGTCATATTATGAGATTTAACTGTAAGGCTTGCTCTGTTTATTATATTTAGTATGTGCATGTGTGCAAATAGTTGAAATATTTATTTAGTACAGAGTTGGTCTTCTGTGTATAAAGTGAATTTAAAAACAAATCTTAATGGAGAATGGGAATGAGAATAGGAGAGGGAGGAGGAAGAAGGGAGGGAGTGGGGGTGGGAGGGCAGGTATGATGGGAAGAATCACTGTATTCCTAATGATGTACTCATGAAATTTATATTCATTAAGTAAATGGTCTCAAAAAAAAAAAAAAAAAAAGAAATACTTTGATCTTTTGAGCCACCCAGTTTGTGGTATTTTGTTATGGAAGTCCTGGAAAAACTAGTATAAAACCTAATCCCATATTTCTTTCCATTATATATATATATATATATTTGACAGGCAGAGTGGGCAGTGAGAGAGAGACAGAGGGAAAGGCCCTCCTTTTGCCGTTGGTTCACCCTCCAATGGCCGCCATGGCTGGCGCGCTGCCCAGTGCACCGCGCTGATCCGATGGCAGGAGCCAGGTACTTCTCCTGGTCTCCCATGGGGTGCAGGGCCCAAGTACTTGGGCCATCCTCCACTGCACTCCCTGGCCACAACAGAGAGCTGGCCTGGAAGAGGGGCAACCGGGACAGAATCCGGCGCCCCGACTGGGACTAGAACCCGGTGTGCCGGCGCCGCAAGGCGGAGGATTAGCCTAGTGAGCCACGGCACTGGCCTAATATTTTTACCTGTGTGGTTTTTTTTAAATAGGGTGATTATCTAAAATGTTGCTGTAAGGATGAAATGATTATATGATACTTGTCATAAACCATTGTGCCTGATGTCTCAAAGATAGGAGAACTGGATAAATGACAGCTGTGGCAATAACCATTATCACATATATTTATCTAGATGAAATTAATAACAACGATTACCTTTTAGAAATACTCTTTACAAGGCCATCTTCTTTCAAAGAAGATCCCAAGGCTGCTGGAGGCCAGGGTGTTCCATCCCAGTCGGATACCTTCGCCTCCTCCCACGAGTTTGGCGCGTTAGGGTTCAGGGATCAAAGTGTGGGTCTAGAAACAGCCTTCCTCGCCTTGCACTAGTCTTCAGGAGCTTCCCTTCAACAAGCTTCTTGCACCCTAGTAAAGCTTTGAGGTCACTTCAAACTCTGGAAACTCACCAGTCCCATAAGCGACTTTTCGTCTCCAAAGTGGAAGGAAAGGCAAGGCATGCGGTGCATGGAGCTTTGCATGATCGTTAGCGCTGTCCTCGTCAGCCATCTGAGGGCAGGGGAGAGTGGTCCCAAAACCAAGCCGGCGCTCCGCATACTCCACGCCCACCCGACTTGCTGCGCGCTCTGCCAAAGACTTCCCGGCTAGGCGACCATAGACTCATCAGAAACCCGCCCGCATTGTGGAGCCGGGCGACGCCGCCAGCCCCGCCTCGCCCCACAGGTGGCAAGTTCAGGCCCGGGGTCCGAGCCTGCGACCCCCGGTACTGCCACCGCTGCCATGGCTGCCAGGGGAAGACAGTCCCAATCGTGAAACGTGGTGTTGCTTCCTGGGTGGGAAAGTGCTTTCCAACTTAAGAGTTCTGTTCCTTCCTCCTCGCTTCTCCGGCTTTTCTGAAGAGCGAAGATCTGGGGCGGTGAGCATGGCGATCAGGGCTCCGGGTTGGCGGGAAGGAGGAGGCACGTGAACCTGGTTTCCTCAGGGACTGGAAGGGCGAGGGTCCCAACCCCAAAATCGTGGCCATCGTGGCCCATCGACCACCGCGAAGAGCCGCCCGCCTTCGTGCCCTGTCGGATTGCCTTGTGCAGTCGAGAAGGTGCCCATCGGCCACCTGGCCTGCAATAGCCATAGGCGGGCTGAGGGAACCCCTCAAACGGCCGGGAGGCTTAGGGACACAACGCATGGCTGGGCGCTGTACAGCCGGCGGCGACCAGGCGGGCAAACCGCCCTCCCACCGAAACTGGGCTCGGCGCGTCTTCGACGCTCGCCCCTGCCAGACTCCATTCAGCCAACGACAAGCAGCAGTTGTCAGAGCAGTCGACGCCTCAGACTGGCCAGTGGGGCCCAAAGGGACCGAGAGACCTGGGGAGGCGGGGTGTAGGGAGAACGCTTGTGGCCCACGACGGACCTGGACACTCTTGGACCCGCAAGCGCGAGGCGCACGCCCCAGTCAGGGCCGGGCCGGACGGGGCGGGCGGGGCCGCTTAGGCTCCAGGGGCCCAGCAACGTGCTGCCGCGCCCCGCTGGCAGCCAATCGGCGCGCGCCACGCAAGGGTCGCCTCCACCGCTGTTGGCGGGTTTGCGGAGCAAAATTGCTGGCTGAGTGGCTGGGTTTCTTTCCCTTCCCGCACTTTGGTGGGGAGGGGGTGGACCCTCGGTAACTGCCCACGTTCACGATGACCCGGGAGAACCCGAAGAAGTTGCCGGGGCCTTTTCCCCCTGCGCCTCAGCTTGCTGGCTTCGGAGGGGAAGGAGCTACGAGGCCGGGACTGCGATGGTTAGCCAGCCCTCGTCCCGTGGTCCTGGTTTGCAGAGTAGATGATGGGTTTAGCGGTCACTTCTCAAGGGGAGGAGACAGTAAGGGCACATTACTGTGGAGGGAGCTTAATAAACGACGTTTTACTAAGCGGAAGACCCTCTCGTCCAATAGCCGCCCTACCGCGGTGCTTTCTTACACTTGGAAAGTGTCAGCGGAATGTGAGGCTCTCTTGTTTAATCCTTAACTAAGGAACAAAGATCTTGCTTCTACTTGAGCTGTTACTGTCAACATTATAAACTATTTTTTAGGCTATTTTTTCATGCTATATTCCCCAGCCTTCAGCCTGAAGTTCGACATACCATGAGCAGGTCATTCCCGGAGAAATAATTCATTGGTTTATGTTTTCGTTCAACAAATATTCATTGCGCACCTACTATGAACCATCACTGTTTTAGATGCTTGCTAAAGAAAAAGCGAGGCAAAAACTGCCCTCCTGATTATTATTACATTATAGCGGCAAGAACCAGATGATAAATGTAATGAGTATATTGTGCATTAGAAAGTAAGTGGTAAGGAGAAAAATTAAGCATTTGGAACACACACACAAAAGTGCTTTACTTTCAATAAGTAACTGTAGGAAGGAGGGGAGAGAGGAAGGGATCAGAAAGGGTAAGATCTGTGTGGCTGGTAAAGATCCTCCACTGTAAGTCACCTCCATGACTAACACCTGCTTCTAGTCTCCACCCTCTGTCACCTAGGTTGCTCCAGTAGGCATCCTAAGGGGTCTATTTCAGCATTGGCCCTTCCAGTCTATTTTAACATGACAGCTAGCCCAACCCTCTTTGTAACATGTAAGTCACTGTTACATGAGAAACCCTGTAAAGGATCCCTGTATCACTCAGAGTAAAAGCTGAGGTCCTCACAGGACTCTACGAGGTCCTACTTGGTGTGCTCCTCTTCTCTCCCTCGCCCACTCAGTGGTATCTACTCCTGCCTTCCTGTTCTTTGAACATACACCTTAGGGCACCTGCTCCAAGTTTTTTCTTTTCCCCATATATGATAACGAGCACAGCTTCTACACTCTCACCATTGAACCCTATGCTGACCACTTTAATAAAGCAATGCATCATCTACCCCCATGCCAGCTTTCCCCCAGGCCTTTTTTCTCCCATAAAACTTACTGTCTTCTGACATTTTTTCCAACTTATTTTTGTATGCACCATCTTCCCTGTCTCTCCTCAAAAACGCAAACTCCGTGATGGCAGGAATCTGCTTGTTTTGTTCACCTATGGTTCCCTGGCATCTAGACCAGTGGTACAGGTAGAAACTCAGGATAGTGGTTCCTAAGATGATGTTCTTCACGTGGATGCATACCAGAACCCAGGAAGAGGGTCCCAAGCTGAATGCCTGTGAAGATTCCTAGTTTTGTAGAGGATTCTCTGTGCGAACACTGAACCAATCACCAATAGCAACTGCATAATTCCTGTTATAATTCTTTTTTTTCCCCCACAGGCAGAGTGGACAGTGAGAGAGAGACAGAAAGGTCTTCCTTTGCCATTGGTTCACCCTCCAATGGCCGCCGCGGCCGGCGCGCTGCGGCCTGCACACCATGCTGATCCGACGGCAGGAGCCAGGTACTTCTCCTGGTCTCCCATGGGGTGCAGGGCCCAAGGACTTGGGCCATCCTCCACTGCACTCCCTGGCCACAGCAGAGAGCTGGCCTGGAAGAGGGGCAACCGGGACAGAATCTGGCACCCTGACCGGGACTAGAATCTGGTGTGCCGGCGCCACAAGGCGGAGTATTAGCCTAGTGAGCTACGGCGCCGGCCCTGTTATAATTCTTGAATTCTCTATATCTCTTTTGCATTTTGTGTTCCCTAAGATTTTAAAAAATTCCAGGGCCCAAATACATGAGCCATCATCTGCTGCCTCCTGGAGTGTGCATTAGTGGGAAACTGCAATCAGAAAAGGAGCCAAGGCTTGAACCAGGCTCTCCAATATGGGATGCAGATGTCTGAAGTGGTATCTTAACTGCTGCACCTAATGCCCCACTAAGTAGGTCTTTTTAAAACACTGTCTGCTATGAGAAACTAACAATGGCTGCCATTTATTAAACATTGAACTACTGTGGAGGGCACACGGCAGTGGTTCCATTAGATGCTATGATAGATAGGAAATCTGGGATGGGTTCTTGGCTAGAGGTATCTATTTCAACTAAAGTAAAATAGGGAAGATATCAGCCAATGAAATGCAACTTGCATCAGCGAACACTTGAGCTAGAATCTGAAATGCTTCTAAATCACGGCCCCCTTCATAAATTGACTTCATTCTTTCAAAAAAACAGTGGTTCAGCAAAGATTGCTAGTTACCAACTCAACAGTTTCTCTTTACAAAACAATGGGGCCAGCACTGTGGTACAGCAGGTTAAAGCCCTGGCCTGCAATGCCAGGATCCCATATGGGCACCAGTTTGGGTCCCGGCTGCTCTGCTTCTGATCCTGCTCCCTGCTAATGTGCCTGGGAAAGCAGCAGCAGATGGCCCAAATGCTTGGGACCCTGCATCCGCATGGGAGACCCAGCAGCAGCTTCTGGCTTCAGATCAGCCCGGTTCCTGATGTTGCAGCTATTTCGGGAGTGAACCAGTGGATGGAAGACTTCTAACTCTGCTTCTCAAATAAATCAATCTTTGGGGCCGGCACTGTGACACAGCAGGTTAATGCCCTGGCCTGAAGCACCGGCATCCCATATGGGCACCGGTTCAAGACCCAGCTGCTCCACTTCTGATCCAGCTCTCTGCTGTGGCCTGGGAATCTCTGCTGTGGCCTGGGAAAGCAGTGGAAAATGGTCCAAGTCCTTGGGCCCCTGCACCCGCCTGGGAGACCTGGAAGAAACTCCTGTCTCCTGACTTCAGATCGGTGCAGCTCCAGCCAATTGGGGAGTGAACTAGCAGATGGATGACCTCTCTCTCTCTCCGCCTCTCCTCTCCTCTGTGTAACTCTTTCAAATAAATAAATATTTAAAACACACACACACACACTTATTTTGCTAGGCAGAATGTCCTGCCTGACACTTGGTCTTCCTGAATCCAGGCACAATCATGTGACAAAGTTATAGCCAAAGAGGTAAAACCTGAAGTTTTGTGTTGAGCTTTAAACAGGGCTCATGAGGCCAGCATCATGGTGCAGCACATTAAGCCAAATTAAGCCACCTTCTGTGACTCACATCCCATATGAGCACCAGTTAGTGCTCATGCTCCTACCACTAAAGTAGGAAACAATTGGGAGTTCCAGGCTCCTGGCCTAGACCTGGCCATTGTGGCATCTTGAGAGTCAACCAACAAATGGAAGATGTTTCTCTCCGTCTCTCTCTCCTTCTCTGTAACTGCGCCTTTCAAATAAGTAAAATGAGTGTCTTCTAAAAAAACAGAGCTCATTTATTTAGCATGTGCTGTTTTGGCCTTTATCCCTCTTCCTGCTAGACCATTAAATGAGTTAGCTGGAGCTGAAACAGCCATCTTACAAGAATGAAAGCTGTATGCTAATGTAGCACAGCTGAAAAACGAAAGGCATCTGGCGTGTGGATAAAACTGTGACCCTGCCCTACCAGGCCTAACCACAGCTGATGGCCTCTACCTTGTGCCAAACTGATGGGGACAGGAGGCAAAAGAACAGGCTCCTGTTGTCAGAGAGCTAGCAAGGGCATACCAAACATTTATTCACACCTGGCATGTGCCCAAAACCACTCTTTGTGTTTCACATTCTTTAGAATAACCAACCATGCACACTAGGTATTTTCCTACTTATTCAGCTGAAGATACAGATTTAGCAAGGTTAGCTACCCAAGGTAATCCAAGGTTTCATTACATGGTTCATTACATGGCTATAATGGTTTCTAGTCTTGTCAGGAGACAAAGTTTGAGCTGTGCTCCCCTCAAAAAGTAACTTTTAGGAATGAACTGACTATTGTATACTTTTATATTATATAACATCATAAAAGGCTACTCTGTGTGTGGGAAAGAAAGTACTGAATTACTTTACAGTCATTCTAAGTAAAGGCTAGCTCTAAACTGTGGGAAAACTCTTAACATTTAAACATTCTCTCACATAGCTGAAATAAATGAAACAAACTTATACCTCAGGAGTCAAAAATTACCTGCATTTTATCCCCAGGTTTCAGCATATCCCAGGGATATAGAACAGAAGAGGGGCAGAGGAAAGCAGTATGTTTTCAAGTGTCAAGTTCCACTGAAATTAAAGACCACCTACTATACAATTCTGAGTCATAAATTCATATTATTTCATAATAATATAATATTTTATACTAGCTTCATGTCAAAAAAATCTTTTTTTTTACTCCCTAAAATTTATTAGTACTAACCAAATGAATTGAATTATTGGTATAATTTAGTCTAAAGTGATAAAAATAAGACAAAGCATGGTAAAGACTGCTTTATTGGTGGCAGTTAGTACAAGTCAATAAATATTGATCCCCAGAGAAGAGCTCAGCTATTTATCAAGCTACTGGTTCATAGAGAGCTGAATGGAACTGAACCAAGTAATTACTGGGATGACTCAGGTCAATCCTGCTTCTTGGGAAATGAAGCCATGGCCAGCTGATATATGGCATATGCTGTTCCTGAGAAACAAAAACAAAAGATTTATAAGAAATTCTGATATTTCAACATATAAAGTTAATATTCCAGCTCAAAAACTGTAAGACAAAGGAAAGGTTGGTATTAAGACTACCTTAATGGGAGCACCAAAAAGCATTTTGATAGCTGCTAGACAATTTTAAAGTATTTGTAAAATACATTTGATCTAGTTTTGATATTAGCTAATTGCTACAGAAAGTGCAAGATACGACACATTAACATATTTGCCAATAATAATGTAAAAAAAATTTTAAATAACTTTAAGAATATATAGAAAGGCTAATTCCATACTAACCTAAGACTGCTTGAGAAATACTAAGGATGATTTAAAAGGCAAAAGAGGTTAAAATAACCTTAAAGTCCCTAACATACATCATCACTGTAAAACCAACAGGAATATAATTTTTAAATAATCAAATTAATATAAAAAATCTAATCACTAGAATTTTACTTTTAAAACATTACCACCATGTCTAAGAAATCATTGAATTGACTGAAAAGAATGTAGTTATTTACGAAGCACAAATGTCACTATCTGATTGTTGTCTTGTTCATCAAAGTCCCTTCTACTTTTAACCGTATTCAATTCAAGCCAAAGAAAGCACCTCACATGAGGTGTAGGACTCTGAATTAAGGTTCAAATCTCAGCTTTTTCACATAGAAGCAATATTGTTTGGATAACCAACACAATTTCCTCAATTTTAAAATGAGGAATAAAGTTTCACGTAGGAGATACAGAAATCCATGTATATAATATTTCTATCAATAAGATGGGCACACAATTATGCAAATAGTTTCCCTCCCTTTCCTAGACAGCAATCATTCAAATCCTAACTATACTCCTATGATACCAACGTGTGATATGACACTGCTAATACTGAGGGACCTGCCCAATACACTGGAAAGACATCAAAGTGCTTACAAATAGTAAAAGCTAAGCATTGTTCTGTACAAGGTTTGTTTCATTCATAAATATGTATGTACAGGGAGTTAAAGTAGAATGTCTTTACATTATGCATCAGTCAAAATGTTTTAAAAGCTCCTGCTATCAGAGGCAGATAGAATGGACATTTTTGGCTGAAAAATAGGCACAATCAAAAAGCCACCTCTATCATAAGATAATAATAGAACTTCACTGTTCTATAGTTTTTAGAAATATATTCTTATATAGTATATATTAATCACTCTCTTGAATGTTTATATGAGACACAATATCAAGTCAGATTCCAGAGACAGACTCCATGTTTATGTAGTTGTTAGTTATCATTACTATCGCTTTTCTATAAATCTTCAAACATTCTGAATGTCTTACCACCAACTGTAAGAATCATGGTGGCTCTATACAGGAGAGCATCAGCTACCCCACCTTTTAGATGCACTGGAATTCCATTATCCTCCTAAACGTTAAAAAAAAAGACATGATTAGATGAGTCACTTATCTCCAACTGAGTTTCAAAAGACTAATTATTCATATAAAATAAAATAGTTGCTTAAGCCCCTAGAATTAAAATAGTTTTAAACATCAAAATTTAAAAGGCCTACATTTTCTTCATTCTTTCTATATTACTACTACTCTTGAGATCCAATACAGATGGTCTTTCCAAGGAATATAATCAATAATTATCATACTCTAAAAATTTTATCTCTTGGGACCAGCACTGTGGCGCAATGGGTTAAGCTGCCGCCTGCACCCCATGAGTGCTGGTTCAAGTCCCGGTTACTCCATTTCTGATCCAGCTCCCTGCTAATGTGCCTGGGTAAGCAGTGGAGGATGGCCCAAGTCCCAGGGTCCCTGCCACTCATGTAGGCGACCCAGATGAAGCTCCTGGGTCCTGGTTTCAGTCTAGCTTAGACCAACTGGTCATTTGGGGAGTGAACCAGCAGATGGAAGGTCTCCATGTATCTCTCCCTTTACGTATGTAACTCTTTCAAATATTTTTTAAAAACTTTATTTCAGAGCTAGCATGATCCCATCTACTGGATCACTCTACAAATGCAAATACAAAAGTAAAAGCAAAGGCTTGGTGGAAGCCAGGAACCAGGAACTCAGTCCATCTCCCATGTAGATGATAGAAAACCAGTTACATGAGCCATCACCACTGCCCCCGCCCCCAAGAGTCTGCATTGGCAGGAAACTAGAATGAGGAAGCCAGAGTCACAAATCAAACCCAAGTACTCTGAGGAGGGTCATGGTGTCTTTTTTTTTTTTCCCCCCAAGATTTATTTTTATTTGTTTGAAATACAGAGTTACAGAGAGAAAGAGGTCTTCCATCCGCTGGTTCACTCCCCAAATGGCCACAACAGCCAGAGCTGAGCTGATCTGAAATCAGGAACCAGGAGCTTCTTCCAGGTCTCCCACGAGGGTGCAGGGGCCCAAGGACCTGGGCCATCTTCTAATACCTTCCCAGGGCAAACCAGAGAACTGGATCAGAAGAGGAGTAGCTGGGACTCGAACTGGTGCCCATATGGAATACCTGTGGCTTCAGGCTGGGGCTTTAACCCACTGCGCCACAGCACTGGACCCAGAGTCATGGTGTCTTAACTGTTAGTCTAATAGTCCACCCCAATAACTGTCACACTTTAGGCATAAGGTTTTTTTTTTTTGTTTTCCCCCTTAAAAAGGGAGGGAGGGGATTTTGGTTTATCATCTTAAATTATATCCTTGGCATCTACTCTAGCATTTGCCATGGAATAGATACTTAGTGTATCTGTTAAATATTTTTATGCAGTACATATGATACTTTTTTTATTGCTTGGAATTTTATTTGGAAAAACTAGAAATCGCAATAAAACAAAAGCAACTCAAAATCTATATACAAAGGTCAATTATTTTACTCCACTAAGTCTTCCTTTCAGAGATAACTGTTAACAATATGCACATATTTTAGACTTTTAAAATGCTTGTATGGGCAAATATCTTCCACAGACTTAATAATACATAATGAGACTATGCTCTATAATGGTATGCCATATACCATTTTCCATTTTTTAAAAAGACTTATTTATGGGGCTGGTGCTATAACATAGCGGATAAAACTGCCGCTTGCAGTGCCAGCATCCCATATGGGCACTGGTTCAAGTCTTGGCTGCTCTACTTCTGATCCAGCTCCCTGCTAATCCACCTGGGAAAGCAGAACATGGACCAGGTGCTTGGGCCCCAGTATGCACATAGGAGACCCAGAAGAAGCTCCTGGCTCCTGGCCTCAGACCAGCCCAATTCTGGCCATTGTGGCCATTTGGGGAATGAACCAGCAGATGGAAACTCTCTCTGTAACTCTGCCTTTCAAATAAATAAATCTTTAAAAATGACTTATTTATTTGAAAGGTGGAGTTACAGCAAGAGAGAGAAATAGATAGATAGATATATAGATCTTCCATTCTCTGGTTCACTCCCCAAATGGCTGCAACAGAAGGGGTTAGAACAGGCCAAAACCAGAAGCCTGGAACTCCATCCAGGTCTCCCACTGAGTGGCTGGAACCCAAGCACTTGGGCCATAGTCCACTGCCTTCCCAGATGCATTAGTAGGGAGCTGGATCAGAAATAGAGCATGCAGGACTCGAACCAGTGCTCAGATGCAATGCCAGTGCTGCAGGTGGTAGCTTAATCCATGCTGCACTACAACATCAGCCTGCTGTTTTCCATTTAACACTATCTTAAAAAAAAAAAAAAAAATTCTGTTAATTCATTTAAGTCTACCTTATTCAATGGCCACACAGCATTCCATCATGGGAAATAAGTGAATCAGCCAATCCTCTTTTAATGGATATTTAGGTTGCTAGGCTGCAAGGTTTGATAACATGAAATTTAATTTTAAATTAAAATGCTCTTTCCTATTTTCATATACCTATGCTATTATGTTTTTAAGAGTCTTATAAAGTGGGCCTCCCATATGACAGGGCATATAATTTGTTTTTAATATTATTCTCAAATATCCTCTAAAACTTTCATACCAATTATACTATTCAGCATGTATGAAAGTACTGTGTATGAAGGTACTATCTCCCATACTTGGCCAATATAACCTATTTCATCTTTCTAAAATCTTGACTATCACTTAGGAGCATGAGTCAGGGTGGTAAATTGTTATTTTGAGTTTCTTTTCTTTTTGTCATGCTTGTTTTAATAGGACTCTGGTCCAGTGATCGCTTTGGCAGCACATATACTAAAATAAGACTCTGGTCATGTTTTCACAGAAGATAGTTTTTTATTTCCCAGGTAAGGTAAAGACAAGACAACACTGTGACCTCTAAAATCAGAAGGGTGATGGCTCAGGACTAGAACCATGAAGGTAGTTGAGCTGGTCTACAGTGTATTTGTCCAGAGGGGTCTTAGAAATGTTGGCAGCCATCATAGCCTCGGCCTTGCACATTGTAGCATGGCTGTTTCTGCTCTGCAGTCAGGTATAGCCTGTTCAGTCAGTACTGGTTTTCCTACTTCATCTCCAGGAGAAAAACCACGTTCTCTGTTCAATGTTAAAGACGTGATCTGTGGCCACTAGTGCTTCCCAAACCACTGCCAGCCCAAAATAAAATTGTGGTGGCAACGGGCAGTGCCAGCAGTGTTCCTCAGGAGTCCCTGTTTGGGGCCAGGACTGATGGCAGACAATTTGCATTTCTTTTTTATTGATATGTAGTTCTTTCTTTAACTAAGCTGTCACATTTTGAAAATTTGCTATTTGTCACTTGTCTTTTATAACTATGGTTATATATGGTATCAAACCTTGCAATTTTTCTCCTTAGAAGACTTTCCCACCTTTAAGATTGTTAAGTATTCTCTTATGTTTTGAGGGAGAAACACTTATATTTGCAACTTATTTTCTTAGATTATTACACAGAAGGACTCTAACTTTACTTTCTTTAAAACATTCACCTGTAGGTAGCTGTGGCACACTGGGTTAAGCTGCCACTTGGAATGTCCAGATCCATATCAGAATCCCACCCCAGCTTCCAATCCAGCTTCCTACTAATCCAAACCCTGGGAGGTAGCAGATGATGGCTCAAGTATTTGGGTCTCTGATACTTGCATAGGAGACTTGGATCAAGGTCTGGGTTCTGGACTTTAGCCTGGCCCATCCCCAGTTGTTGCAGGCATTTGGGGAGTAAACTAGCAAATGAAGATCAATCTCTCTTCAATCTCTCTCTCCTTAGCACTCCCACTTCTCTCTGCCTTTCAAATAAAAAAATAAACTATTTTGTAAAAAACAAGCAATTTATTTCAATACTAACACACTGTGTCCTTTCCAGCTGATATGAAATAGCACCTTTCAGCTTATATTACATTTCTACATGTATGTTTGTTCTGTGTTTAGGCCCTTTCTGTCATCTATTTGCCTGTTCCTATGCAACCACATGCAACGAATGCCAATCCACCAAACTCCAAAAAAAATTTATCATTGACTTACACTCTTTTTGCTCATTTCTTTCTCTTGCCCTTTCTCCTTTTTCAGTTAGCTGCCAAAAGACCATTTCCATCATTGTTCCTCTAATATACCAGGACCACTGGCAATCAGCTATCTCTAGATTTTCCCTAATCTCCAACTCTTGCTAGTCTAATTATTATAATAACAACCTCCTATAAAATATTTGAGTACCTGAAATAGTTTTTGTTTCTCTGGAACTTTATTTTCAAAATGCCTGCGTGAAGCAGTGCTTATGGTTCTCTGGGCAATCTGACGAAGAGCCTGAAATGGGAAATGCAGAAACATTAAACAGATTTAGAACCAACAGAATCCTTCGGAGCCAACCACATTCAATCCTTTCTTGTACAGAAGAGCGAATAGCCACGGAAAGCCTAATTGATGTGTAAGCAGCAAAGCCATGGACCAGCAGCCACATTTTTCCATTTGTGTTTCATCCTCTGCTCTGCTCTTCATTTTACACTTTGCAGACCCCAAACACCATTTTTATTTCTACCTAAATTGAACCTGTAGCCTTTTATAACTCGAAGAAAATGTTTATCAATATTACATTTTAAAAAGAATGATTAAAAAATAACCTATGCTGATGTTTTCATATTATATTAAAAATCTATTTCTTGTTAGCAAAATACACTAGTACGATTCCTACTTAAATAAAATGCATCCCTCATTACATTTTCCTTTAAGAAAAAGCTAGTAGGGTACAAAATCTTTTTTTAAAAAAGACTGTATTTTAGTTGAATTAAGTAATTACATCTGCACTCCACTTTCGAAAATAATATTGAGAAGCTAAGTAAAACCTTGCTGAATTGCAAAAGAAAACTATCACTGTTGCATTTTCCTTTTTCTCAACATTTTGGAAGAATATTTCTCATGCTCCAAGTCGGTGGAGGTATCAGAGCAGCTACCTGACAGAACCGGCACTGCACTGCAGCCATGCCCACTCCCCGAAGTCCCGGGCAAAATGCAGTGACTTGGCTTGTAAACTACCTTCTGATGCTCTCAAAGCTCAGTCAAAACCTCTCCGTACCAGCCGAACCTTTCTGCCTGGTGCTTCCGAGGGTCAGAAACTCCCCATCTGGACTTCGGTGTTACATCGGAGCTACTAACATCCTCACGGTAGCCCGGGCTGGCCTCCCAACCGCTCCACTCCCTACAGTTTACCCAGCAACGGCCTGGGCCGAGAGGAAGAAATTGCAAGGGAAAGAAAGGTCAGCTGGAAAAGGACACGGGCCAAGGTGACTTCACAAGCCGTTTTCGGCCCCATTGCCAGGATAGGGTTCGTCTGTCGTGGTCGCTTAGCTTCGCTCCCAAACCCTATCCCCGTCTCGAATGCAAGGCCAGAAGCTACTCACCAGCAGATTTCGCAGCATCTTGGCTCCGTTACTGTCCACCAACCGCGACAACTGAAAGCCAGGAACGGAAAAAGAAACGCTCCCCCGGAAACGGAACTATCTCGCGGCCCTGCGCAGGCGTCAAGAAGCCGGACTTCCCGGGCGGGGGAGGGGCTTGCACTCAACCATAGAGAGCGAAAGAACGGTGAGAGCGGCACGGCCGTACAGCTCCATGGAGCCGCTCTAGCCGGCTCGCCGCCTCGGCTGTCTCGTGGTCCTGTTCCCGATCCTTCCAGTACAGATCAGACCGCAGGGCTCTGGCACTCAGACTGGGGAAAGACAAACAGATCTTGAGACCGGAGAGGCGGGCAGTGATGCTTTAAAGACTGCACTTAAAAAAAAAAAAAAGCTGAAGCCATGCGAGACCACAGAAAACTAGTGTGTGTTTTAAGCGAGAAGGCATGAAACTGTCCAACCTCTGACTCAGGCTGGAAAGAACAGAGTTAACGGTAACCGTGAAGCTCATGAAACACAAAAGAAAGGGATAATTCCTCAACACGGATGCGATTTTTTTCTTTCCCGTCGAGGAAACTGTGGTGGAGATGTTATTGTTCCTTGTGCTGGGAATA
Organism: Oryctolagus cuniculus; assembly: GCF_051225735.1. Taxonomy (NCBI): domain Eukaryota; kingdom Metazoa; phylum Chordata; class Mammalia; order Lagomorpha; family Leporidae; genus Oryctolagus; species Oryctolagus cuniculus. Next base: position 97,120,253 of record NC_142871.1, on the reverse strand, counting down.
TTGCTGAAAAGAGCTGTGTCGGGATGCCAATTTTTTGTCATCCTGTACCTTCGGCCACTGCCGAAACTCCCCCAGACCAGGAAGCTCTTCCCGTGTCCTGAAACGCGGCGGCTCGCTAGAGGCCGAGGAAACGCTGAAAACAGGGAAGAGGTTTAATTGAGGAACAAGAAGTGTAATGGCAAATCTGGACCCGAGTCTCGTGACCTCAGGTCCAGCAGAGCATTACTTACATGACTGGAGGCGCGAGGTATGGCAATTACTGTTGTACAGATAAACTGTGGGCGTGTCTTGCATCAATTGTGTTGATAGTCCCCATAACAAGTGTCTTTACTCCCTGTGGGCATCCTCAAGTGTATGCTAGCAAAAGTATCTACCCTGCACTACAAAATATCTTACCTTTTTACAAACTCACTATTCTGTTGCCATTTCAAATAAAAGCTAATGAACAACATATGGCTTCAGCAAAGGTGAAATGTGCGGATAAAAATTAGTAATATTAAAATCATCCCTATGAATCCTTAATGAATCTTTTTTTCCCTCCACAATCAACTGTGTTAATGGGCTAACCAAGTTACCTGTCTCAGTTCAAATTCTCACTAAGGTTTGTATCTATCCAATTCATGTCTTCCTTACAGACTAAAAGTATCAGGTTTTCTGCCCTCTGAATTAAGCAATCTAACCAAGTTGTTGTGCATAAGCTGCACATGACAGTAGCTGAGGCATGAGGATTTTTTTAAGTTTATTGTCTATAATTTAAACTTGTTAGATGTGCTGCTATTATGTTTTCTCTAATTTGCACTAAACTGTAAATTTCTCAAGGACTGTTTGTTAATTTCTTACTAGTCCCTTAGTGCTGCATAAAGGGGATACAGTATCCACTGCCAGATGATTAATGATATATATTGGGTGATAGGTCTAGGAGGTGTATAATCATCCAAAAGGAACCAAAATTCACATTAAATAGATCCAAACATAGATGTAGACACTTAATGTTTCTTTTGCTTTATACAATAAACTTTCTCCTTTGTGTATCATTCTATTAACATATTCTCAAATTAAAAATCTGTTGAGTCCAGTAGCCATCCCAGTTCTGTTCTTTCAAAATAACACAGACTTCTCTAAGACTTGTCTTACCTTCCTCCCTTAATTTTTTTGAATCCCGTTTTGGGCAGGTTTTTGCTGCTATTGTTAGTATCCCCACTAGCTTCCATGTTGCTCAATAAACTATATTTCTCAATTTTCATCCTCCCCATCCATCAGCAGTACTTAACACAATTGATCACTCCCTTATAATATAGCTTTAATTTTCAAATAAACCATAGATGCAACACAATATAACATGGATAGTTTCAAAATCACTGCTTTTTCAGGGCTGTTCCTTTTAGTTTTTTTCCTGAACCCTCAACCCCTCAAAATTTAAATTTTAGGATACCTTACCTTTTTTTCAACATTCATCTTTTGTGATCATATTCAAACTGTGGTTTGAAATTCCTTTCATATAACAACCATTGCCCTCTCCAACCCTTACCCATCCCCAAGTTAAAGGACATTCCCTTTACCTTGAGACAGCTCTACTTAGATATCTAATGAGCACCTTACATTTACAACCAAAATTAAATTCTACTTTCCATTCCTCATAGAGACCTCCGCAATTTTCCTTGTTCTAGGCCCCAAATGTCCAACACTACGCTCACTCCAGGCCAAGCCATCATCATTTCTTTCTCCAGTTACCACAAAAGCCCTTTTAACAGTTTCCCCTGTTTCCACTCTTCCACTTGCTTCCACTCATCTACCATCCACACAGGAACGTACCTTTTAAGAACATAGATTAGAGAATATGATTCTGCCCAAAACTCTTTTGTTCACTTGTGTATTCCCAGCACCTAGAATAATAACTACCACGTAGAAAAAGCTCAATAAATATTGGTAAAATAGTGTGCCACAAGAGAACATATTTTATGAATATAAAATTTTAAAAAATCTTTACTACATTTGGACTTCTCCCAAATGTTTTTCAGTACCAGGGTTCTAACCCATTGTCTCTGCTACTACTCAGTAAACTACCATTATCCTGACAAGAAAATATAGCTGCAATTTGCCTGGGTGCCTATCAAATTCTACTGAGTCTTCTCAGGCACACTTGAAATTGGTTACTGGATTTGAACCAGAAGTTACTTTCAAAACGAGTTCCTCTCCAAAACATCAATTTGGCTTCTTTAGTAATATCAGAGAATGTACTTGCTCTGCAAGGTTCTTAAACAGGATAACTGGCAGTTTTCTTATAGATTTGTGGAAAATCTGAGGTAAACAATGATCACGTCAATGAAATGGACAACCATTTGAGAAGTACTAAGTGAAAACATTTTACAATTAGTAATGCAAAGTTACCAAAGAAGTTATCAAATCTTTCTAAAAAAAAACAACCACCATGACTTTGATGTTGCATGTAGCAACTGTAAGTCACAATAAAACAGAGAGTAGCAGAATATAGCTTTGTGTTTTGAATGTTTGTAATTCTGGAACCATATTTAATCTAATTCCAACTTTAAAAAATGATATAGAACACCTTCATGTAATGTTTAATCTATGAAAATTATTTCCTAGGTAAAAGGTAGAGCATATCAACAAAATTCCAAATGTTCTTTGATTATCATGTAGTTCCATGGATCACCTTTGGAAATCAAGGGTTATTTCCTGTCTTCAGTTGTATTATTTTATTTAATATTGGCTAAAATATTTAATGATAATCTCAGTCATCATTAAAGTTGAGGGGCTAGGCTAATGATCTGTGTCTCTGGCTCTAAAATCCTTATCTATGATAAACAATTTCAAAAAACATGAACATGAGAAAGTCATTGCCTCTGTTGTTACTGTGAATGTAACACTTTGCAATACATTCAAGGGAGTACTTTTTTAATCTCTGATCTTCTGTAGTATATAATTTCATTAGAACTATAATACAGGCCAGCACCACGGCTCACCAGGCTAATCCTCCACCTGTGGCGCCGGCACACCGGGTTCTAGTCCCGGTCAGGGCGCCGGATTCTGTCCCGGTTGCCCCCTTCCAAGCCAGCTCTCTGGGCCCTGCACCCGCATGGGAGACCAGGGGGAGGCACCTGGCTCCTGGCTTCGGATTGGCGCAGCGCACCAGCCGTAGCAGCCATTTGGGGGGTGAACCAATGGAGGGAAGACCTTTCTTTCTGTCTCTTTCTCTAACTCTGTCAAAAAAAAAAAGAAACAAACTATAATACATACATAACAGCAAATTTCATTCAGAAATAAATGGTTCTCCAGGTAATTAGTAAAACAAAAGTACTATGGGAAATTCAAGGAAGGCAGTAATAATTAGGAAGGTATTGGAAAGACACACTTTGGGGCCAGTATTGTGGCACTGATGGCTGGCTGCTCCACTTGCAAGTCAGTACTCTGCTAATGAGCCTGGGAAGGCAGCAGAAAATGGCCCACATGCTTAGACTCCAGCCACCTTTTGGGAGACTCGGATGGAGCTCCAGGCTCCTGGCACCAGACTGGCACAGCTCCAGTTGTTGCAGCCATTTGGGGAGTCAATCAGCAGATAGAACATCTCTTCCTTTTTCTCTTTATTTCTTTCAAATAAGTAAATCTTTTTTAAAAAGTCGCAAAACAAGGGCATATTTTAGCAGAGTATGGTAGAACTCATAAATGAAGCAGAGCTCTGAAGCATTCATCACTTAGGACAAGAACATGATTCATAATCTGAATTTACAATCAAGAATTGGATACTTTAGGAACTGTGAAAACAGAGGCCTAGAAAAGGTGACACAAAATATTGCTGTAGTGAAGAATGTGGAAGTCAGACAGATCCTGAATCTGTCACTTAATAGTTACTTGACTGAAAGCAAGTTATACAATGTGTTCATAGCTCAGCTGTCTTTAATTTTTTGAGAGATTTATTTATTTGAAAGTCAGAGTTACAGAAAGAGAGGAAGAGAAGAGATCTTCCATCTGCTTGTTCACTCCCCAGGTGGCCACAACAACCAGGGCTGGGCTGGGCCAAAGCCAGGAGACAAGAGCTTCACCCCCAGTCTCCCACTTGGGTGACAGGGGCACAAGCACTTGGGCCATCTGCTGCTGCTTTTCCAAGGCCATTAGCAGGAAGCTGGATTGGAAGTGGAGCAGCTAGGACACAGACTGGTGACCAGATGGGATGCCAGATGCCAGTGTCTCAGGCTACAACTTTAGCCAATATGCATTACTGGTCTCCTACCTCAGCCTGTCTTTAAAATGAAGATAATAGCAACTACCGTCACTGAATGGCTATAAAGATTAAATCAGGTAACTCAATAAGTGCCAGTTATTATGGGAGGAAAGGTTGGATGAGGAGAAACAGATTAACAGACATAAAATTCCAGGCAGAGGTATAGCATTTGCAGAGACAAAGAAAGGGTGAACAGATGTCTTGAGGAATTGCAAATATTTGGTTTAGCAGGACAAATGGATGATTGTGTTAAGTGTGGAAGGCTGATTTCATGATGAATGTAGATTTTATTTTGCAAGTGCCTTAGATCCATTCAAAGGTTTAAACAGAAAGCTGCTATTAAGTCAGAACTCCTTTTTTTTTTTTTTTTTTTTTTTTGACAGGCAGAGTGGACAGTGAGAGAGAGAGACAGAGAGAAAGGTCTTCCTTTACCGTTGGTTCACCCTCCAATGGCCGCTGCAGCCAGCGCACTGCAGCTGGCACACGGCACTGATCCGAAGTCAGGAGCTAGGGTGCTTCTCCTGGTCTCCCATGCGGGTGCAGGGCCCAAGCACTTGGGCCATCCTCCACTGCACTCCCGGGCCACAGCAGAGAGCTGGCCTGGAAGAGGGGCAACTGGGACAGAATCCGGCGCCCCGACCGGGGCTAGAACCCGGTGTGCCAGCGCCACAGGAGGAGGATTAGCCTATTGAGCCGCAGCACTGGCCAGAACTCCTATTTCAATATCACTCTACAAGTAGTGAAAGGGTGACTCGAACATGAGTTACCAGAGTCAGTTAGGCAGCTTTTCTGGTAATCAAAAGGAAAAAAGAAAACCTGAACTGTATCAGCAGCAAACAGATTTAGATAAGAGGATATACTAGGGCACTTCAAAAAGTCTGTAGGAAAATGAATCAAAAGATTCTTACTTTGGTACAAAAATTTCTTGAAATATGTTTTTTTTTTTTTAATTTTTACTTGATGGTCAGAGAGACGGAGATCACCCATCCACTGATCCACTCCACAAATGGCCACAACAGCCAGGGCTAGGAGCCCAGAAGTCAATCAAGTTGTTCTACATGGATGGCAAGGATACCACCTTGAGATATCACCTACTGCCTCCCAATGTGAACTTTAGCAGGAAGCTGGGCTCCAAAGTGGAACTGGGACTCAAACCCAGCCACTCCAATATGGAATGTGGACACCCAAGCAGCATCTTAACCAGTGGGCCAAAGCCCCATCCTTTGTTTGTTTTTGAAAGATTTATTTATTTATTTGAAAGTCAGAGGGAGAGGGAGACAGAGATCTTCCATCCACTGGTTCACTCCCCAGATGGCCCCGACAGCTGAAGTTGGGCTAGGCTGAAGACAGGAGCTAGGAGCCTCATCTACGTCTCCTACATGGGTGGCAGGGCAACAAGTATTTGGGTCATCTTCTGCTGTTTTTCCAAGGCCATTAGCAGGGAGCTGGACAGGAAATGGAGCAGTCAGACTCAAACTGGCACCCATATGGGACATTGGAGTCATAGGCAACAGCTTTACCCACTACACCACAATGCCACTCCCCTATAGTTTTTTTTTTTTTTTTTTTTTGACAGGCAGAGTGGACAGTGAGAGAGAAAGAGAGAGAGAGAAAGGTCTTCCTTTGCCGTTGGTTCACCCTCCAGTGGCCTCCGCGGCCAGCGCGCTGTGGCCGGCACACCGTGCTGATCCGAAGCCAGGAGCAACTGGGACAGAATCCGGCGCCCCGACTGGGACTAGAACCCGGTGTGCCGGCACCGCAAGGTGGAGGATTAGCCTATTGAGCCGCGGCGCAGGCCTCCCCTATAGTTTTTTAATAAGCATTTTCCATGAACGTTTTGATGATTCCCTCATACATAAGAGGATGGATTGGAGACCCAACTAACAGAAAGAACCTTTAAATATTAAGACACTGTAGTGACTTATTCAATTGGGCACCTGGAGAGGAGAGCTAAGGTGTCTAACTTATATTTGTAAGTAGTAAGACTAACCATTCTATATTAATATATATTCATATAGTCTGTATGAAGGAATGTAACTGAGGAATCTCAGGTTTGTGTGAGATGATCCCTGTTTTGGTCTAACCAATTCAGTTTCTCCATCATTAATCTAATCAATATTCATTTCTCAAGATATGAATAGTAAACAGCCCAGGGCTTGCAGGAGATGTCAAGCAACAAGACAAAAAGTCAATGTAAAAATGGTATTAGAAATGATTATGATTTTGAGATTATTTAAGGAATATGTGTAAGGTGAGAAAAGGGCACTGAACATAATCTCAAAAAATTTCCAGTATTTCATATGGTGAGCCTAAATAAGGAATTTAAGAAGGAAACTAAGGAACATGAGTAGGAATAAAATCAATAGAATTAATCATAGATGCCACACATGAAGAGGAAAATTCATCCCTATGAAATGGAGCATAAAGATCAATATAAGGATTCATTTACTTCATTTGACAGGAAGGAATTGGGAACTGTTCATTGAGTACTTATGTCTATCTTTGTGGTGAATGGCTTTTATCTATCATTTTTTTTTATTCCTCAAAACAAAATCTGTCAGGTGGATATCAAAATTCCTATTTCATGGACACAGGAATTCAAGCAATCTGAAGATACAGTTTGTAAGTATAAGAGCCTATCAGCTTGCTTCTAAAACCTGCACTCTCTGCACTCAATCTTTCAGACACAGATGACAGTGAACACAGGACACTGTAATCATGATGTGAACGCCCGAATGGAGTTGAATATGACAATAAAACATAATCTACATTTTATAAACTTTGTTGTAACAACACATGCAAGGCATTATTTTAGTCCATTTATTTTCAAGGGCAAGAGGGAAAAAGGGGGAGCTCAAGTGCAATTTGATACAAGAGCATATTTATAAAACTACTTTTCCTGCATTTCTGGTACTTGAAACAAAAAGTGGCCTATCAGGCTTCATGGTGAGTTGAATCTTCTTCTACATTACCCTGGACAGAAAAGCTTGTGACAGATAGCCAGATAGGCTCCTAATATCATCACTCAAAGTACAAAGCATGTTTATCTTTTAAGATTTTTCAAAAATATTATAAAACCTCCAAAAGGTGGGGGGTATATTTGCTTCAAGATGTCTGTGACTTAGGACAGTGGACTGGCCACTAGAGTTTCCCTTTTCTCCTCCCCATACCAGTAAAATGAAAGGAATCAAAAAGGTGAGGAAAAAATGATACACATCAGCTTAGATGAATCTCAAAGGCTGAATACAAGAAGCCAGTTCCAAAAAGATTATGATTTCACTTATAACATTCTAGAAGATGAAACTATGGGGATTGAAAACAATCAGTGGCTGCCAGGGGTTATGCGTAGAAGGAAATAGCATAAGGGAGTTTCTTGGGAGTGATAGTACTGTTCTGTATCCTAGCATGGTGATAAAACTCACAAAACTGTATACTACCAGAAAAATTTAAAGTTTATTATATAACCTAACATTTTTTTTTTCAAAAAAAAAAAAAAAGGAGCCCAAAAGCATACACTAGAAATACCAACAGACAAGTGATTTTAACAAATTTTTGGAAGATGGAAAGCTGATGAAATTATACTGAGCTGGACAAAGGAAGCTGCAATCTAAAGGAACTACAAGAGGGATACCAATGAGAAGTGCTGACTGGCACCACAAGCCCTGAGCAGCTCAGATTTGGAAGTAAAAGTTAAATCACAGCAGAGTCCTGAAAATCACAACTAAAAATTACATATAACAGAATGGTCAAATCCTGAAGACCTTTTCCCTACCCTCTTAGCCACACGAATGTGATGCCTCATCTGCAACACTGTGTCCCAGTTAGACCCAGAACATTTTTATTCAGAGAAATTAATGGAGACAAGTAGGTGGAAGGGATACCCAGAGGAACAGACGAAAGGAAATACATGCAGTAGAAATCAGGAGGTGGGTGGAAGAAATGGAAGAAGAAGAGTTAAAAGCAGGAAGAAACAGACCCTCCCACAACCCATTCCTTCCACAGAAGTCTAGTGAATTCTTGCCTAGAGAACTACAACTCAAACAAAAGGCCCATAGCCAAAGGAACCTGGCAACCATTCCCTAGTACAGCGCTTCTCAAAATATGGATTACCTACCAATGCTGACCTGTCAACTATTTATTACTTATTTTTTACACAAACAAGGTAACAATTTGCTGAGTGGCACTGTGCTGGTGAAGGCTATCACTTCTCAGGCACTTGGTATAACAGAAAGCTTTCAAATAGTCCTTTGGGGTCCACTCACATATAGCAAATTGCCAGGACTAGCCAGAAATACGAGGAAAGTTGCCTATGTGCACAAATTTAAAATAACAAAAATCTTGGTGTTAAAAGAGCAAGAAAGAAAAGTAACAGTATACATTCATCTATATATCTCTTCTGAAAAAATATTCTCTCTATGAACCAAGGCTAGGGCATTTTGGAAACAACAGAAATGAAAGAAGTCTTGGAAATTGAAATGCTCTTAAAAATAAATTACAAATTCAATAAAAAGAAGTTGGTGCCTGTGTTGTGGCACAGCGAGTTAAGTTGCCAGTTTCCATGGCAACATATCAGAGGGCTCCTTCAGGTCTTGGCTTCTCCACTTCCTCTGCCAATCCAGCTTCCTGTTAAAACACCAGGGAAGGCAGTGGAAAATAATCCAAGTAGGGCCCCTACCACCCATATGGGGGACCAGGATGGAGTTCCAGGCTCCTGGCTTCAGCCAGGCCCAGATCTGGCTTGCTGTGGCCATTTGGGGAGTGAACCATCAGATGGAAGATCTCTCTCTTTCTCTCCCTTCTCTTTTTTTTTTTTTTTTTACCCTTTCTCTGTGTCACTCTGCTTTTCAAATAATAAATCTTTTTAAAAAAGAATAGACAAAAGTTAAAGTTGTAAGATCAAACCAAAGAATTCTGAAAGAAAAGAGACAATAGCATATAAACTGGAGAAAATAAAATTCCCCATCTATCTAAAAAGCCCAATATCTGATTAAGATAGGATTAGATTTCTCAAAAACAACAATGAAAAGTATACAAGAATGGAGCAATAATTTCAAAATTCTGAAGGAAAATTATTTTCCACTTAAAATTGCTTATGTAAACTATCTGAAATATGAGGGTAGAATAAGCTTATTTTAGCACATAAAGACTCAGGAGATTTACCTTTCAAATGTCATTTCTTAGGAAGCTATGTATTTTACAAAGTACTTCAGAGTACAGGGAAGTAAAGGAGGAAACAGAAGACTCAACACACATGGATGGCAAAGAGAGGTCATAGAAATAGAATTCATATCGAGACAAAAGAATAATCAGTATAGTTAGCAATGGGCTATGGCAGAATATCTCTAGTAAAAACAGAGACTTTTATCTGTTATTTGGGTACAGAACCCCTTTAAAACTAGTGATGGGAACATGGTGGACTTGACACATTAGTTGGAAAAAATATCAAGATAGGTTTGCAACAGGTTATGTTAAAAATCAGGCTTATTATTAGTTACAGAAAAAAAGATAATTACACAAAAGAAAATGTAATCATGCTATACTGTTTTTGCTAACAGAATATTTACATAGCCATAATTAAACAATACTTAATGTGTTTACCAAATATTAAGATATAAGTGGGGCCGGTGCTGTGGTGTAGCAAGTAAGGCCACTGCCTGCAGTGCCAGCATCCTATCTGAGCGCTGGTTCGAATCCCAGCTGCTCCACTTCCGATCCAGCTCTCTGCTATGGCAGTGGAAGATAGCCCAAGTCCTTGGGCCCCTGCACCCATGTAGGAGACCTGGAGGAAGCTCCTAGTTTCTGGCTTTGGATTGGCACAGCTCCGGCCTGCCATTGCAGCCAACTGGGGAGTGAACCAGTGGATGGAAGACCACTCTCTCTCTCTTCTTCTCTCTCCCTGTAACTCTGACTTCCAAATAAATAAATAAATTTTCAAAAAAGAAGATGTAACTATGAATGCTAACCTGCCAACTAATTATTCCTTGGTTAAGCTAAAGAAAAAGCAATGTATATGTGTTGAAAGATAAATCATCATGGAGTATTATCAAAACTTAGATCAAGCAGTAAAAGGAAGGGCATACACTGAGACAGGTAACAGAAGAAGCATCTTTTGGAGTTAAATAGGTTGTCTCTGGAAGTAAGTAAAGTTCAAGCTAGGACTGTTTTTCTTATCATTATTAGAAAGCCTTCAGAACTCACTACTTGATTAAATTGTGCACACATATTGCTGTGATAAATTTTAAAGATATATATAAGCAAATAAGGTCACCATGGTCTGATTTGTTTTTAGACAATATATTTATTTTCAAATTTCAAATAACATTAGGAGAAATGTGGCTTTTATGCTTACTGAATGGTGCATGGGTTAAAAGGGGGTTCCAAAATATTCCACCATCATCCAAACTCTACAACAGACACACATCAAAGTTCCTTTAACAGGAGCACTGCCTTATTCCCTCCACCCTCCCTTCAAAATAGCTATGTTCATAAAGAACACAACTTTACAGCATAAGTAACAAAGAAATGCCACATAATAATTCAATGGCAATAATATTTCCATGAGGACAGGAGATAGCAGGCTGAACAGCATTCATTAACCATACCTCTTAACAGCTCCCCTTACTAGTAAGGATTTTCAATTCCTCTGTGCTGTTTCCTTTATTTTCATTATCTTTGCCTCTCTATTTACTAGACTTCAGTCAGTCTGTCTGTAACTTAGGTGACAATCTGACCACTTTTAGGTAAGAAGAGATGTTTTTCAGTAATTTAGATCAACTTTATGGTTAACAATGTCAGAGTGATTAATAAATATAAATAAACAGTGAATCACACTTTATCAAATCTAGGCATGGAGAAGTTAAATCCTGGATTCACTTACCCTGGGTTAAAACTGAGTGGTAAACATCAGTAACAACATGGAGACACCATTATTTTAGCAAGACATTTGAACATGGCAAAATTAATTTTGCTCATTTTTATTAATACAGAATGTTATCTTTTAATATAATCAATGTTACAAATAAACTGTCACTAACCAATAAGCAAATATTATTCACTTGACTCCTCTCTCGGTTGAATGATTCTCTATTAGGTAGTACACAGTTAATTTTACTCATTTATTCTCAAACTGTATTATTATTTAAATGACATTTCTTAGCTTTTCCTTATTGAATAATTTCTTCAACTGGCAAACTTTTCATATGTCAAAATATACTAAAGCATTTTTCCATGCCTTCTACTTAACCTAGTTGCCTTAAAATACATTATGACTCTTTGAAAGTTAAAAATAACAATGCATCCATAAGATGAGCATTAAACCTGTAAGAAATGTTTTCCCTCCTGCCATGCTTCACAGAGGCTATATCAATGTTCCATATTCTTCATATTTAATGACAGGAATCCCTTAAAGATCAAATAGCAGGTGACAGGGAAGAACTTAAGCCATCAATGTACTTGTAAAACTGACAAAACTCCGTATGTATTTTAAGATTCCATCTTCTCCACAGATGAACAAGTGTTGGAAGGGCTCTTCTTTACTTTGCTTTAGTGGCACTTTTGGTCCCCCAGTTAGAAAGAGATGAAGGATGGTAGTCCTCCTCACACAGTGCAGACTCAATCTGGAAAGACTGGAAGAAATCCCTCCTGCCCTGCAGTGATGCACCCCAGAAAATAAACTGCCACATGCAAGAGGGACAATTTTCAGATTAAATAATGTTCTAAAGAACTGACAAAACAATATTTGTAGACAAAGAATACTCTAACAATCAAGTAACTAATGCAAGTAATATTTTTACCAGTTAAAAGTCATTATAAATTACAAGCTCTTTTAACTGAATTTTATGTTACACAAAACTTAAGAAGTGTGGCACATTTCTACTATTAACCATTACATTATTTTGTTTTTATTTAAAAAAGCATATATTAATTAAAACTGATAATTACCCAGGCCTTCTGATTTAAAATATAACTGAAAGAAATCATTACAAACTCTGAATAAACAGACATTCTTCTACATAAACAGAGGAGTTATTTTAGTTTAAAAAAAGAATTTCAATGCAATTAAGTCACCTCTGATTAATACATACATTTTCATGCATGTGAAAAAATAAAATTTACATTCACTTCAAGAATAATTTCCATAGCAAACAAATTACAGCATTTATTCAATAAGGAATATTAAAATAATTCCAGTTAGTAGAAAATAAAATAACTTCAACCACATATATTATAATTTATCATGTACATTCTCCAAAATCCCCAGAATTTAATTAGGAAATTTATAGAACACCTTTTCAAAGAATGTCTAGAAAAACCAACCAAAACAATTGGTACCTCAACTAAAGAGAATGTGTGTATACACATCCACATTTGACCTTTATGCAAAAAATGAATGAAATACAGAGGAAACTAAGGTTTCAAAAATTTCTGGAATATATTAGTACTTAAGCCAAAGCACTCACCTGTAAAATAAAAACAGCTTGAGGTATTTCCAATGATGAAGTAATTTTCTGAATATTAAATATACCCCATAAATGAAAAACAGTTTCCTCTGAGCTATACATATGATTTAGAGTTGAGGCAGAAGATGAAGGTCTGCCAAGTAGTTTTCCTATTTCACCTATGTTCTTCCTTCCCTTAGGAAGTATAGGCTTCAAGGGAAATTATCACATGGAAAAAGATTTGAAGTGAGTTGGGGTTCCTGACCTTAATATTTTCATCAAATGGGAAGAATAATTTTAAATTCTCTTCTCTGGGACCTATCTAATCTCTTCAGACATGAGCATTAATTCCTATGCTAGACAAGGCAAGCATGTCCTTTGATATCAAAGCTAAGCTTAAAAAAGAACTGTAATGGATAAATTGAATACATGAACCACCTCAACAAAGATGGTACTTTAAGCCTTTACACATGACACATGAAAATGATGAAGTGTTTTATTTAGATTTGGTCTTTCTTCATCTTTCTGTAACTCTGTATTCTGAAAGGTTAACAAGTCATTATGTTCATACAGTTTGTAATCCCTTTCTTCACACAATAGGCACACATATACAGCATCATACGTCAATAGAATATTGTCAACACAGCATAAACATTTAAGCAGTAGACGCATTTCACATGAAAAAGGCTCTATGCATCACGTGGCCCGTCTCAATAAAAAGCAAACATCAGAATGCCATTTCAGCAGTTACAGTGTTGATATGATCCATATAGGCTAATTTTTTATACCCGTCATATATTTTTGTAACTCATCCATAGGAAAGAAGCAAAGGACAAAGACTGTTTAAAAAAAAAGTTACGTGCCAAGTTCAAAATGACATACTAACCAGACATCAGCATTCGAAAGCTAGGTTGAATAGGACTGGCCTTGACGCACATGCAGTAGATTTGTTTTCAGAATATAAAATTAAATGGTAATGTCAGCAGTATTACTATTGTTTCTATATTTATGATTAATTACTAATAACACAACTCCAAGAAGGAAGGAGATGGATCCAATAGCGATGTAAGCAATCCCCAGAAATGGATTTTTTCCTCCCATCCATGAAATAGTGCTCAAGATCATCCGTTTTCGTCCATCAAAAGAATGTACAGGATAATCTGAAGAGGGTATAGGAAGATTTTTCCACTTCTAGTTACTTGATGTTTAAAACACAATTTTGAGTTAGCATTTAATTACTTGTAATTCACTTTTTAATTCTATGATATACAGATACCTTACTCATATGTTCTAAATCACAAAGGAATTATATATGTTATATTAAAGGCTAATCTGGCAAATTAAATGTTAGTATTAAGAGCCAAAATAATTTACCAAAACAACCTAAGGGTTGCATAGTTTCTAGGTGTTTTTGCTCTCATTACACAGAAGGGCCAAAAAGTTTCAAAGTAAATTAATACGAAAAGATACTTCAGATGAACAGTGTTCAAGTCCTTATAGGAAGACAGTGACAGAGCAGGAGAAAAATGAAACAATCAAAAAATTGGAAGTCCCTCTCAACCTTTTAAAAATTGTGAACTCATAGAACATGTATAACAAGATAGAATTATGAGACTATGAGTGGACTCTGAGCACAAGGTCAAAAAGCACAACACCAGAGTTTTCTTTTTTTTTCTTTTTTCTTTTTTTTTTTTTTGACAGGCAGAGTGGACAGTGAGAGAGAGAGAGACAGACAGAGAGAAAGGTCTTCCTGTGCCGTTGGTTGACCCTCCAATGGCCGCCGCGGCCGGCGCACCGCGCCTATCCGAAGGCAGGAGCCAGGTGCTTATCCAGGTGCACTTGGGCCATCCTCCACTTCACTCCCTGGCCACAGCAGAGAGCTGGCCTGGAAGAGGGGCAACCGGGACAGAATCTGGTGCCCCAACTGGGACTAGAACCCGGTGTGCCGGTGCCACAAGATGGAGAATTAGCCTACTGAGCTGCGGCGCTGGCTAACACCAGAGTTTTAACCTGCTAATGTGGAGCAAAGACAAAATGCACGCTGTAACTCAGGGTTGATGACTACACAGAGTTGATGTGATTTGTGTCTGGTAGAGAGATTTAAAACAGGGAATACCAGTGTATTGTATGAATTATCTACATGGAACAATTCTAGAATTCTGGCAAGAGTTAGGACAGAGAAAAAGATAGAACCAGGTCCCTGTGTGAAAAGTTTTCAACTTTTTCAAACACGTATCTTTAAGCAGTGTTAGGCCCCATCTGTTTTCCTAGCTTCTGCAAGTCTCTATCTCCACAGATGGAACCCTATGACTACAAACAGCATGTTCCATTTGTCTGATTTCTTAAATCAATTTAAAAAAATTATTCATCTGAAAGGCAGAGCTACAGAGGGAGATAGAGAGACATCTTCCATCCACTTATTCACTCCCTAGATGACTGCAACAGCCAGGACTAGGCCAGGCCAAAGCCAGGAGCCTAGAACTCCATCCAGGTCTCTCATGAGGAGTGCAAGGGCCCAATCACTTGGGCCATTTTCTCCTGCTTTCCCAGGCACATCAGCAGAGAGCTGGATTGGAAGTGGAGCAGCCAGGACTCAAAACTGCACTCATATAGGATGCCAGTATCACAGGTGGTGGCTTAACTGGCTGTGCCACAACACTTGCACCTTCAAATCAATTCTAACCTAGGGCAGGAATTATTTTAAGAGCTCTAATTAACCCAAAACAATGAGGAACATAGTATAAAATCATCCATGCTGATCTCTCTTTCTCTAACCCAACCCTAAGAAAAAAATAAAAATAATAAAAATGTGTTTTTGAATTAACTCTAGTATCTAGTTCTCGTTTTATACCAATTTTAAAAAAAAGTTTTGGCCGGCGCTGCGGCTCAATAGGCTAATCCTCTGCCTGCGGTGCCAGCACACCAGGTTCTAGTCCCGGTCGGGGCACTGGATTCTGTCCCAGTTGCCCCTTTTCCAGGCCAGCTCTCTGCTGTGGCCCGGGAGTGCAGTGGAGGATGGCCCAAGTGCTTGGGCCCTGCACCTGCATGGAAGACCAGGAGAAGCAAGTGACTCCTGCCTTCGGATCAGCGCAGTGTGCCGGCCGTGGCGCGCCAGCCACGGAGGCCATTGGAGGGTGATCCAACGGAAAAAAGGAAGACCTTTCTCTCTCTCTCTCTCTCTCACTGTCCACTCTGCCTGTCAAAAAAAAAAAAAAGTTTGATTTATTTATTTGAAAGGCAGAGTTACAAAGTAAGAGGGAACAATAGACAGGTTGGGGGGGGAGGGAGGGAGGGAGGGAAGGAAGGTAGGGAGGGGAGGGGAGGGGAAGGGGAGGGGAAGGGGAGGGGGAGGGGAAGGGGAGGGGAAGGGGAGGGGAAGAGGAGGGGAAGGAGAGGAAAGAGAGGAAGGGAAAAAGATAGGTATCTCCCATCACTCCCCCAAATGCCTGCAACAGCCAGGACTGGGCCATACTGAAGCTAGTAGCCAGTAACTTCATCCAGGTCTCCCTCATGGGTGGTAGGAACTCAAATACTTGGCTTCTGCTGCCTCCCATGCCCAGTAACTGAAAGCAAGAACCTGGATCAGAAGTGGAGTAGACAGGGGATACAGGTATCCAAAGCAGTGATTTAACCTGCTGTGCCACAATGCCTACCCTATACCTAATTTTGATAATTTACCCTTGATGTTTCACCGGCCCTAATCTCTGCCTTGTCTATCTGGGAGAGACCCTGCATTCTTCTTGACAGTTCTCCTCTCACTGTCCCAGTCCTGCTGCAGACTTCCTGAACACAATCATCGTTAACTATGAATTCCCCCAAATTCTGCTTTACTGCACTCTAGCCTATAGGCTGGTACTTACCCTTGCTTTTTTTAGATCTTTCAGATGATAATTGTGACAGAATGTTGAGGAGATGAACTTGGGAAGGTAAAGTTATCAAGCTCCCATGCCTTTTACCCTTGCCTTCTTATCTCTGTGTTCCCCTATTTCCGTGCCCCTATAATCAGTGTTATGGTAAAGTTATCAAGCTCCCATGCCTTTTACCCTTGCCTTCTTATCTCTGTGTTCCCCTATTTCCGTGCCCCTATAATCAGTGTTATGGTAACCGACAGGCCTACCTGCTTGGCTGGCTGCCCACAGCCCTGTTAGGTAACATTTTGGCTCCAGGCAGTCAGTATTGTCTGTAAACCCATCTAAGCAAATGGGGGGAGGGGGATTTTGGCTTGGCTATTGGTGAGTGTAGCTATTGGTCAATATGGTTTCCAGTGGATGCATGAGGACACATGTAGGCAGCTGTGTATGGCTAAGTGCAGATGTGTATAGATGTCTCCATGCATGCATCCAACTGCCACATGGACACAAAGGCAGATATCTCTTGTGGCCCCCATGGCATTCGGGGGCAAGTGGCTATTCCTTGTACATTTCTTACCACCACTGTGAGTAAAGGAGATATAAACCCCCAAATGGCTCCAAGTTGTTCACTGACCTGTCAGAATCTGGATCTGCTTAACCTGCTCGAAGCCCTGGGAATACACAGAACTATCCTTCTATTTTTGGCTCTTCCATCACGATAATATTCTTTCTTATAGTACCTGAAACTAGCTCTAAAATTGCTCCTATGTGGGCCTAGTCTCAAAAGCTTAGGTTATTTTCCATCTTCTGCTGCTATCAGGCCATATTCAATTGCCTATTCAAATACAACATCAAGAAAATAAGATATAAAAGTAAGCATTATTTTGAAAGCAAGGCTATTAATTTAACCACTCACTGACACATTATAAAACCAAAGCCATGTATTTATGGCTCATTTGGATTATGGAAAATTAAAAATGCAATGATTTAAAATGATATCATTTGGGAATCTTTTCATTCACAGTAGTCTTATATACTTATATAAACAATGAACCATACACTAAAAGATATTAAAAACTTTATTCAGAGGAAACTATCCAATATTTCCCTCCTAAAAAACAACTACATCCACACAGCGATGGCTTGGTCTGACTACCTGAGGCAACTAGCTAGGGATACAGCCTATAGTATGGGCTAAAGGTGAGTCATGACCTTTTTGAGTCAATAGCCTGGTCATGAACCCCAACTCTAATTATTAGCTAAGTAACTTGTAAGTTACTCAAATGCTATCTGTTCCTGTATTCTTGTCTATGACATGGAGATGATACCTACTGCATGTTACTGCTTGAATTAAACAAAATAATATTAGAAAAGTACTTAACACAGTATTGAAATGCCATCAGAATGGAATAAATATTTCATCAGTACTAAACGTGAACCTAAGTTATTAATGTAGAACAATGTAGTCAATTATAAAAATATTTTGATATTATGAAGATAAACAATTATGAAAAAATTATGAGTTAACACACCCATTGCCATTCAATATCTAAAAATGTATACTAAAACAGCCCAGTACCATCAACTTTATTTAGTATTATATAAACTCACTAGCATTCACATTATGCTCAAGCACCTATATTTTAAGTAATTTTACCAAATTATCTGCTTCAAACCCTACTATGAAGTATATACAAATTTAAGACATTTTTAGGAAACAAAAATTAAAAGATGTATTTCATACATATACATATACTCAAAAAATGCAGATATCAAAACACAAGCACAAAGAAATGTATCACACAACTGAGCTAAGACTGGACTAGAATCCTTTCAAATTCTATGAATCTGTACATATAGCCAGAAAAGGATACTGTATGTGATATTCAAATAGTATCGTCCGGCTGGCAATGTTGGATGTAAATCATTTTTCCGCTCTATAAGACGATACAACTTACGAAAAGTAGGTAATGCTGCAGTACGCATCCAAACAATAAAATCCTCATTTACAAATCCACTATTATCAATGTCAGAATCCAGCATGTATACTGGTTTAAGCCAGTTTACTGGCTTTGTTGTACCTTAAAAAAGAGCAGGGGAGGGAGATGTAGACAAAATATTTAATTCTATTAAGATTTTCAATGAAAATTTACACACTTCTAAAAAAGATGTACAACACAACTGGAATATTTTTCTAATTTCGAAGGCACATACTCATATTCTAAAGAAGTATTACAATCTAGAGGAAAATCTATTCCTTATGTAACAACAAAAAATTGCTATATGGTTGATATCTCAATTAAGAAAATACTAAGTAGGAATACTGACTACATACCAAAAAGGCAGGTTACTTAAATGCAACACTAGAGAAATTGGATTTATGACTAAAAGCATACATTCCCTTCAGAATCATAATACATAAGAATTTTTATCTAACTTGGTACGAAGTGGAGGAAAGAAAGTTTGTTCTTTTTTAAAAAACAATTTTAAGATTCTAAAGATAGAAAATTTAAGATACTTCATGAAAACTAGTTTATTTTTTAAAGAGATATTAGTAATGTTTTACCTTTAAATCGTTCTTCCAGGTTTTCACCTCCAGGGGGATTTCTGAATTTCACATTTTTATCTGTCCACCAAGCAATACCTTTCTTTTTCAAAGGAATAGGTACAGGTGTAGGATCAGATTCATTGGAAATCAGAAATAATTCTAATGTATCTAAATAAAAGAAAAGAAAAATACTAGTAAATATGTACTAAAAATCTGTAACATCTGCTTTATTCTGAGAATGAGTATCTGGTTATTTGGCCCCAAATGTGGTTGTGACAGAGGAAGCATATCATACAAATCTATTCTCTATTAAATGTGAATTAAATTAAGCAACTTTATAATTCTACATAGACTTCCCTTCCCTCAACACAGTTCTAAGTCACATTTCTATATGGCTAGATGCTATGTAAAAAAATCAAATGTTTTTTTTTTTTTTTTTTTTTTTTTTTTTTTTATTATTTTTGACAGGCAGAGTGGACAGTGAGAGAGAGAGAGACAGAGAGAGAAAGGTCTTCCTTTTGCCGTTGGTTCACCCTCCAATGGCCGCCGCTGCAGCCGGCGCACCGTGCTGATCCGATGGCAGGAGCCAGGATCCAGGTGCTTTTCCTGGTCTCCCATGGGGTGCAGGGCCCAAGCACCTGGGCCATCCTCCACTGCACTCCCTGGCCATAGCAGAGAGCTGGCCTGGAAGAGGGGCAACCGGGACAGAATCCGGCGCCCCAACCGGGACTAGAACCCGGTGTGCCGGCGCCGCAAGGTGGAGGATTAGCCTATTGAGCCACGGCGCCGGCCTAAAATCAAATGTTTTAATATTAGCTCAAATAAAATTACAAGGTAAATCTGTCTCTCTTTTATTCCTTTCAATCATGTGCCTAATAACTCCTGGCTTATCCATTTCTCTCTGTGCACTGCTCAATATGGTAATCAAAAGGCACTTATGGTTAATACAAATGAGTATATTCTCTAAGTATGTAACACATATCAGAAACCAAAGACTTTTTTTTTTTTTTTTTTTTGACAGGCAGAGTGGACAGTGAGAGAGAGAGAGAGACAGAGAGAAAGGTCTTCCTTTGCCATTGGTTCACCCTCCAATGGCAGCCACGGCTGGCGCGCTGCGGCTGGCACATCATGCTGATCTGAAGCCAGGAGCCAGGTACTTCTCCTGGTCTCCCATGCGGGTGCAGGGCCCAAGCACTTGGGCCATCCTCCACTGCACTTCCTGGCCACAGCAGAGAGCTGGCCTGGAAGAGGGGCAACTGGGACAGAATCCGGCGCCCCGACCAGGACTAGAATCTGGTGTGCCGGCACCGCAGGCAGAGGATTAGCCTAGTGAGCCGCGGCACTGGCCAGAAACCAAAGACTTCTAAAGAAAATACAGAATATAAAATTTTTCAATAACTTTTATAAACAATTACATGCTGAAGTGATAATATCTGGGGCATACTGAGTTAAGTAAAATATTAAAATTAATTTCACTTGTTTCTTTTTACAGTTATTAATGTAACCACTACAGAAAACTTAAAAATTACTTACATGGCTCACCTTTGCAGTTCACCTTATTTTTCTATCACAGTGCTGCTTTAAATGATCTCATATAGTTCTTTTTTAATAGCATAAATAAATTCAGTCGGAAGAAAGCCTGGCTTTTATTTTTATCTTATGTGAAACAGGAATATTAGCAAAATATATTTGCTTCTTTCTTCTCAGAGAAAGAAATTGATTCTTAAATGTAAGAATGCTTAAAATAAAGTCAAAGGATTATAATTCCCCATTCAATACCTAACTGTTGTTTATCTTAAAGTGGCTGAATTTCTTAGTTTCACTCATGTTTACCAGGCTATCAAATCTGTAATAAGATTATACAAACCGTAATAATTATATGGAAGTACTACAAAAAGTTCACAGAAAAAAATGGAATTAAAAGATAAGTTTAGGCCGGCGCCGTGGCTCACTAGGCTAATCCTCCGCCTTGCGGCATCGGCACACGGGGTTCTAGTCCCGGTCAGGGCGCCGGATTCTGTCCCGGTTGCCCCTCTTCCAGGCCAGCTCTCTGCTGTGGCCAGGGAGTGCAGTGGAGGATGGCCCAAGTCCTTGGGCCCTGCATCCCATGGGAGACCAGGATAAGTACCTGGCTCCTGCCATCGGATCAGCGTGGTGCGCCGGCCGCAGCGCGCTGGCCGCGGCAGCCATTGGAGGGTGAACCAACGGCAAAGGAAGACCTTTCTCTCTGTCTCTCTCTCTCTCACTGTCCACTCTGCCTGTCAAAAAATAAAAAAAAAAATTAAAAAAAAAAAAAAGATAAGTTTATGGGGCCAGAGCTGTGGCATAGTAGGCTAAGCCTCCACCTGTGGATGCCAATATCAGCATCCCATACAGGGACCAGTGCATGTCCTGGCTGCTTCTCTTGCAATCCAGCTCTCTGCTTATGGCCTGGGAAAGCAGTAGAAGACGGCCCAAGTTCTTGGGCCACTGCACCAGCGTGGGATACCCAGAAGAAGCTTCCAGCTCCTGGTTTCACATCAGCCCAGCTCCAGCCAGTACAGCCATTTGGGGAGTGAACCAGTGGATGGAAGACCTCTCTCTCTGTGTCTCCTTCTCTCTCTCTGCAACTCTGCTTCTCAAATAAATAAATAAACCATATATATATATATATGTTTATTATGCTAAAAAATTTTCAAAATCCATGCATAGTTTTTCATAATATACATTTTCCATGAACTTTTTGAAGACCCCTTCATATAGTTCTATACCAATATCTATGTGTCTAGATCATACCATTAAACATGCTATTGGCAATAGCTCCACAAGGAGCAATTGGTTTATCTTCATTTCTTCGATAAGGCTCACATTCCTTACTGGGATTCTGGTTTTTTAAAGGAAACAAAGAGAAAAATTATTACTTTTGGCATCTGGAAGACTATCAGCCATCACTAATTATAGATTAAAATTCAGCTCCTGTATTTTCCTCTCTTATAATACATACAAATGAATCTGTAATATAAACAGGACATAAATAATATCATTTAAGTACTCAACATATATTCCTTAATACTACTATATTTATAATGTAATCTTTACTTATATATATTCTGTCATAGACACATATACCAAATTAACATTTTTTGATTTTCAAATCAAAATAAAAACCATAACCACAAAACTTTTTTCTAAGGAAAAATTAAGAAATGGTCTATTGTCTATCCAACTGTGATATAATAAAAGGGATTTTAAATTGGAAGGTAAGAGAATTGAGGTTCTAAATCCTGGGGTAAGTCCCTTGATTAAACTGGTAAACAATTATAAAGTGAACATACCCAATGAGATAATTTAAATTTTGTAATTTTGGGTTAAATATCATGTCTTAAGAAAAGAAGGAAGATAGAAGTCTAATGCAGATTCCTAGAATATACCAATTTTTAAATTGTACAGTCAGATACAAAGAAAATGAAAATGTTGGCAAGGCATACTATTTGCCTGTCCTTCATACTTGATTTTAAGATAGTCCTACTGAAGATCTCAAGAAGATGTAGTAATTACAGGGTTAAACTAAAGAGTGTACCACGTCTGAAGTTAGGTGTATATCAGGGTTGTTTTGGGACTCTCAGGCCACATTAATCCACATTTCGAAAACACAAAAGAGATCAAGGTAACCTCAATTTGGAACTAACTAGATCCTATTTATTTCTTTTTTGGCTATTCCATTACTGACCAAACCTGACTTGTATCTATATTCTTTATGTAGAAACTTGAAAAAATACTCTGCAAGTAGAAAAGACAAGAGAAGGGAAACAAAATATGTGCCAAGAATTTCATAATGTTTCTTTAATATTTTCTTTTTGGTCCCTAAGCCTTCCATATTGATAAAGTTGGTACTCTAAGACTATAAAGAGAAATAATATGTAACTGACTTGTTACTTTCTGAATATTTTGATGAAAATTATGATTTCTTTTTTAAAAGGTTATTAAATGTAAATAAGTATATAGGACAACTACGTTCTAGTTGCTAAATTCTTAAATTGGTTTTAAAAGAAAGGAAAATATTTACTACTTATGTGTCAGGTACTAAACTGAGTAATACTAAGTACTTGGCATGTACTGTCTTAGAAAAGCAATTTAATGAGCACCTAACATACAGCATATACCATGTGAGGTCCCAGAAGAAAACAAATAAAAATATTTTAAGCAATTCAAAATATAACACAGAAAATAAACCCATGCATAATCAACCATAATACGAAATAAGAGCCATGATGATGTCTATATTTGTTCAACAAATATGTATTAAATTTCTTCCATGTGCTAAGCACTAGTGGAACACTTGGTATATGGTAATTAAAGAAAGTCATCCTGCCCTCATGAGATTATAATATGGTTAGGTAAACATAATAAACAAGTAAATAAACACATAATTATAAACTATAATAAGTGTTATAAATATGCTATGTGAGTAATTAATGGGAAGAGGGTAGGAAAAGCTACTTCAAAATCTATGGCAATGGGATGCTTGTCTCTGGAGGAAGTGTCATATAAGTTAAAACCTAAAAAAAAAAAGAGTGGCACCAGCTATGAGGAAAGCAGGAAGAACACAGTTTTGAACAATGAGAACAACATATTGCATTAAGAAAGTATTTCTGAGGAAGCAAAGGTGAATAAACTTAGAACATACCAAAAGGGAGAATGATAAGTGATGAAATTCAGGATTATGTATAACTGCTCCAAGTGTTAACAAGTGATTGAAAGAGTTTAAGATGGGAAGTGGTATTTGCATTTTTTATTAAAGACCAATATGGCTGCTAAGTGGAGAAAGGGCTGGAAACAAGAGGCAAGATTGGATGAGTGGGGGACACTTAAGCAAAGCAAAGAGTGGTGACTTGGAACAGGATATGAATGAAGTAAATACATAAAGTAGTTATATTGCACCAAAGAGCACACAGAAAACCAGCAGGCCACAAGATGACAGGACCTCCAGAGATGGAGTAAGAGCCGCAATACGGAACACAACTATACCCATTCATTTAGGTGTTACCTATAGCTGCAACAGCAGAGTAGAGTAACTGCAACAGAAACCATATGAACTACAAAGCCAAAAGCTCTCTGGCCCTTTACAGAAAAAGTTTATCAATCTCTAGTCTAAACTAAAATCTCAGTTTGCAGTTTGTAAGAAAAGAATCAGCATTTTTCAAAAAGCTTCATAGATTGCTTTCCAGTACTCTACCTTTTGAATTTGACTGGTCTTACTCTGAACAAGTTAAAAAAAAAAAAAATCGAGAGTATCCATATTCAAATTTAAAACACAATCCCAGAAATCAAAAGTAGCTTATGTGTATATATTGATCTGGTATAATAATGAACAAACTCAAACAGAACACATTCTACACTCACAATGCTAGACTCATCAAAATTCCAATGCAAACAGATAAATGAAGCAAAAACCCAAAAGACACTTGTAGAAACAAGCAGGTAGCAATATGTCTTTTGCTTGTCCAACGTCATCCATCTGTGCAAATTCCAGGAAAAATACATTGTAAGTAAACTAGAAATGTCAATATTTTAATTTCATTCTAACATCATTAAATAATTTGACATCTCTAACAACAATCACCACATGTTCTTATTTCACAGATACTATAGTTTCAAATTTCATTTTACTTACAAGCAAAGCACTGGGATCTCCATTTAGTTGACTATCATCTCGAGATTTCACATAACGACGATGATTTTGATAGAAATTAGACAGTCCATAGTACATAAACACATTGCCCTAATGAAACAGAGGGGAAATTTTTTTCATATAAAAACTATTATGTATAAACTTGTTTTCTGTTTACATAAAAGCACTGTAATTTGGACTTCATAATTTGTTTACAATTTGTGAAGGCAGGAAACAGTATTAATTTTCTGCAAGTTCTTAGTAATTTAAAATCATATAATTATAAATAAGGTTAAAGAAAGTATATTACAAAAATCCAAGAGTAAACTTTCAAATTATCCTTAAAGCCTTCAAAAAAGTACCATTTACACTATAAAACAACCCTCAGGGTAAGTGGGATGAGCTTTTTGGTCCAGCTAGGGACATCTGCATCCCACATCAGAGTGCCTAGTTTGAATCCTAGCTACTCCTCCACCTTCAATCCAGCTTCCTACTAATGTTCACCCTAGGAAGCAGCAGGTGATAGACAGCCCAAGTATTTGGGTCCCTGACACTCAGGTGGAGAGACAGGTTGAATTCCAGGCTCCTGGCTTTGACCTGGCCCAGCTCTGGCTGTTACAGGCATTTGGGAAGCAAACCAGAAGATGGAGGATCGATCTCTGTCTGTCTGACTCTCTCAATATATATACCTTTCAAATAAAATGAAAATATAAAAATATTTAAAAACCCACAATGACTGTATTAGTCTACTTTGAGCTACTTTCAATTTAAAATTTCCTCTAACTCTGATTGACTATCACCTGATTTTACCAACTTTTCAGAGGGATAATGATCAAACTGGCATTTACTGTCCAAGTAAATTCTGAACTTAAACCAGAATACAATGAATTTATCAATAGGCCACTATATACTATTAGTGATTAACAAATTAGTAAACTAAGACAATGATCACTATAACAATCTAGAAAAGTACTTTATTTAATGAAGGCACCTTTAAAATAACTTGGGAAAGGAAGGTAAACCTACATACATAACAATTATTTAGAAGATGCTAAAAAGGCATCTTGAGTGACTAAAACTTTCTCTCTCCTGGTTGCCAGTTATATTTTCTATATTCTTATCATAAATGAAATGAATCCAGTACTGTAAGTATGCTTTATTTGATTTGCTACTTTCATAAAAAAAATCACTTAAAGCTTGATTTTCAAGCACAAACTGATGGAACAAGGACATAAGCCTCAGCCATTTTAGGTTCTTGTTACCCCTGCCTTCTGTCAAGAGACCAGTTCAGGGGGCTGGTGCTGTGGAGTAGTGGGTAAAGCCGCCACCTCCAGTGCCGGCATCTCATACTGGCTCCAGTCTGAGTTTCAGCTGCTCCACTTCCAATCCAGTTCCCTGCTAATGTGCCTGGGAAAGCAGTAGAAGACGGCCCAAGTCCTTGAGGCCCTGCACCCATGTGAGACCTGGAAGAAACTCCTGGCTCCTGACTTCAGATAGGCCCAGCTCTGGCCATTGAGGCCATCTGGAAAATGAACCAGCGGATGGAAGACTTCTCTCTCTCAAAAAGAAAAAAAAGAGACCAGTTCAGTCTCACACCCTATTGCTCCTCATCCCACCCACTGTATTCTTCCCCAAGTTTGGAAGCCAGTGGGCCAATCTTGAAGAATCTGTATGGGGAAGCTCACCTCCACCTACTGCCCCACCCCCACTCCTATCCCACCTAAGATATAAAAAGGCCCAACCTACTGGGGTCTGGGCCCTCTGCCACATGTTCACTCTGTGTGCACACTGGCAGCTGGTTGACCTCTGTGAGTTTATTTTCTTTGAAAAAATTCGGTCTGTCTGCAAGTTTGTATTCTGTCTCCTCTCTAAACTGTACCCTTTTTTCTTACACAAACCATGTAAATTTTCTAACCTGTAAAAAGGAAATGTTTACATGGGAAACTTTTTTATTGGAGGGGTGGCTGGTCAAAAGTACATCATGCACAGCCGGCGCCGTGGCTCACTAGGCTAATCCTCCGCCTTGCGGCGCCGGCACACCGGGTTCTAGTCCCAGTCGGCGAGCCGGATTCTGTCCCGGTTGCCCCTCTTCCAGGCCAGCTCTCTGCTGTGGCCAGGGAGTGCAGTGGAGGATGGCCCAAGTGCTTGGGCCCTGCACCCCATGGGAGACCAGGATAAGTACCTGGCTCCTGCCATCGGATCAGCGCGGTGCGCCAGACGCAGCGCGCCGGCCATTGGAGGGTGAACCAACGGCAAAGGAAGACCTTTCTCTCTGTCTCTCTCTCTCACTGTCCACTCTGTCAAAAAAAAAAGTACATCATGCAGGTGTTGGGTTCAAGTCCTGGCTACTCTGCTTCCATTTCAGCTTCCTGCTAATGTATACCTTGGGAGGCAGCGAATCATGGTTCAAGTACTTGGGTCCTTGCCACCTATGTGGAAGACCTGGATTGAGTTCAGATCTCCTGGTGACTTGGTCCAGCACTGGCTGTTGCAAGCATCTGGGGAGTAAACCAGTGGATAGAAGATCTCACTCCATCTGTCTGTCTCTGTCTCTCTGCCTTTCAAATAAAATAAAAATAAATTTTTAAAATTACATACTAGAAACACAGGGGATGGATATACTTTTAAAAAGGAGTATCATCTTAATTAGGAACCAATACAGTAAATTCAGTTTGGAAATTAACAAAATTCTTTCAATGAATACTGAGACAAAATAACCTACTGTAATTCCCTGAAAAGCCCTTTAAAACTACTCAAACTTGGGAAGAAACAAACAGCCCACAGAAGAATGAATTGGAGGTTGGTCACCTTTACAGAAGAGAAGTTCTTAAATAAGGTTTTTTTATTTGTGTGAGGATATTTAATGAAGCTCTCAATCATTACTAATCTCTCATGATTCTCCACATTCTGAGTAAAGCATAAGTTATTTGTGTCTTTATAGTTTCTCACCACATTGAAAAACAATGGACTTTTAAAGATGTCTTGAATCTATAAGCTATTTCCATTGAAACATGCCTAAATAATTAAATTCCAAATTTGTTTTCAAGTTTGTTTAAAAGGCATTTTCCTGTCCATCTTGGTGCAAGAGCACCTATAACCACTAGATGGCAACCATATCCCATGGTTACCAAAGCCATCCTGTCCTTGAGAAAATCTGAAGCACCAGAAAATTTATAAAGTTGGCATATTAAAGCAGTTTTGCTCCCTGAAGAATAATTTTTTTAAGCTCAATTTTCAGGAAGAGGAAAGTACCACTTGGTCTTTTTCATGCCTATTCTGAATCTTTGTGTCCTTTAGCATATGCTCAAGTTACCAAGAATGTCAGAACAATGCGAACTCAGACAAACATACAAACACAACACATGCATACATGCTTAGACAAATGGAGTCCTAACTACTTATCAAAGCATAGAAAGTCAGTAAGGTTTAGGTACGTGCATTTTTGGTAATGCTTCGTATCTCACAGAAAAAAAATAATGAAATATTAGGATAATTAGCATTTATTTTCTGCAGTTAAATGTGTTTTATTATTAAAAACGTGCAAAATAATTTGAACCATAATTTTATTTATTTATTTATTTAGAGAGACAGAGATAGAGAGCTCCCCCATTTGCTGGTTCACTCCCCGAAAACTCATAATGGCTAGCCAGGGCTGAGCCAAGCCAGTGCTTGAAGCTGAGATACAACCCAGGTCCCCCATGCAGGTAACAGGGACTTAACTACTTCAGCCATCACTTGTTGCCTCCCAACGTGCTTATTAGCAGGAAACTGGAATCAGTAGAAGAGCTGGGACTCAAACCCAGGCACTCTGATATGAGACACAAGCATCATGACCAATGTTCTAAGGACTAAATCCAATGTCTACTCTACATAGAAGCAATAAATTTAAAATACAAGTACATGCAGATATAAACCTGAAACAAAATAGATTTTTGAAGTTATAAAATATTCCAGTAACTATTTGTTGAACCCTTTAGTTAGTAGAGCCATTAAGCCTTTGACAATGATACAAATTACATGTTATCTCAAAAGAAAAAATATTAAATTGAAAAAAAGTAAAACACATATACGGAAAATGTAAAAATTCCAGTGAAATGTTTTTCATTCTATCTACCAAGTACTAACTTTAGTAAACCATTCAAATAAATATATTTAATTATCAGACAGCAAAATGCAAAAGCCAAACATCTAAAACAATCTTCCTCAAAAGTAAATGGATTCAAATAAAGTGACTTCCCTAGAAAATGAAAGTACCTAATAAGAAACATTTAATACAGTATTAGCATTTTTTTAAAGTATGGCTTTTCTAAAATATTACTTAGAAATACAGACCTCAAATGATTTTTCCAGTGTGAAGTTAATGGTACAAATGCAAGGTGTCACATCTGGAGACAAACATTTATTGCAGGGACTAGAAGGCTCTGTTCCAGTATAATCAATCTGCAAAAGAAAAATATAACTGAACATCTCCTTGGAGAAAATGGATACCTGAAACATTCGGGAATAACTTGCAATTAAAAGAAAAAGTAGACAAAGAGCCCAGACAACTGTTTTTAAGATCACCTGTTTATTTTGACAGTGTCAAATATTAAATACTGGGAAGGGGCCTCTCTTGTCCTGCTAGCTGATATTTCCAAGTCCTCCCTACTTTCTACCATAATAAATACCTTTATACAGGAAATTCTATTAAAATTCAAAATTATATGATGTATAAAAATTTAAACAGGTACAAAGTTAAAAATATCAAAATGTTAGATTAATAAAAATCAATAAATCAGCTTTTCCTCTTAAATCTTTCAATATTAAAATACTTTTCAGTCACCTCAACTTTCCATGGTATATTTTTACATTTTAAAAATTACTAGGTTTTCAAGGGTCACTATTTTTTCAAAACCTGGTGTTGAATTTATCTCCTCTTTCTGCTGGGTTCCTGGCAAGTAGCTTCATCCTTGGAATTTCCCAGGTGACAGAAATATGTTATTCCTAAATCCCTTGATCCATACCAGAGTTCATGCTAACCAGATAACTCACGATGAGGGCTGGTCACCTGAAAGATCTAGTGTTCAGCAGCTATGGCCTCTGGAGAAGGGAGCAGAGTGTGCTGGAAACGTAGTTCAACCATTAAGTCAATGTTCAATCAATCATGCCCCCATCAATCATGTAGTTCCAATAAAAACCCGCAGGGTAAGTATTGTAGAACAGTGGGTTCAACAACCAACACTGGAGCAATGGTTTGAGTCCTGGCTATTTTGTATATTCTATGGGTTCTGACAAATGTATAATGACATGTATCCACCACTGCATCATACAGAACAGCTTCACTACCCTAAAAATCCTGTACAATCTGTTCATCCTTCTCTCCCCATTTACCAGATTGCTAATCTTTTCAGTCTCCATAGTTTTGCCTTTTCCAAAATGTCACATAGTTGGAATCATACCATATGTAGCCTTTTCAGACTGTTCTGTTTGTTTTTTTTTTTAAAGATTTATTTATTTATTTGAAAAGCAGAGTTACAGAAAGGCAGAGGCAGAGAGACACAGGTCTTTCATCCGCTGGTTCATACCTCAACTGGCCGCAACAGCCAGAGCTGAGCTGATCCGAAGCTAGGAGCTTTTTCAGGGTCTCCCACATGGGTGCAGGGGCCCAAGAACTTGGGCCATCTTCTACTGCTTTCCTAGGTCATAGCAGAGAGCTGGACTGGAAGTGGAGCAGCCGGGACTCAAACCGGCGCCCATATGGGATTCCAGCACTGCAGGCGGCAGCTTTACACCCGCTACACCACAGCACCAACCTCTGTTTGCTTTAACTTATTTTATTGATTTGAAAGGCAGTTACAGAGAGGGAGAGACAGAAGGAGAGGTCTTCCATCTGCCAGATCAGTTCCCAAATGGGCCAGGCTGAAGCCAGAAGCCAGGAACTCCATCCAGGTCTCCCACATGGGTGATGAGGGCCCAATTACTCAGGCCATCTTCTGCTGCTTTTCCCAGGCACATTAACTGGCAGATAGATCAGAAGTGGCACTGCTGGGACACAAACTGGTGCCCATATGGGATGTCAGTGACACAGGTGGCAGTTTAATACACTGTGCTACAGTGCAGGCTGTAGACTGGCTTCTTTTGTTTAGTAATATGCATTTAAGGTTTTATATGTCTTTTCATGGCTTCATAGCTCATTTATTTTTTAGCACGGAATAATACATCACTGTCCACATGTACCACGACTTATTTATCCATTCCCCTACTAAGGACATCTTCACTGCTTCCTAGTTACAGCACTTATGAATCAAGTTGCCATATAAAGCATCCCAGCACATGTTTTTGAATGGCCGTAAGTTTTCAACTAATGTGAGTAAATACAAGAAGTACAGTTGCTGAATCATATGTTAATATTTACTTTTAAAGAAAACTGTCAACCTGTTTTCCAAAGTGGCTATACCATTCTATACTCCAGCCATCAATGAATGCTAGTTCCTGTAGTTCCACATCCTTCTAAGCAGTTGGTGCTGCCAGTGTTTCATTTAGAAGTCTACTATTTCACTAGGTACATAACAATATGCCATTTTTTTAAATTTGCAATTCCCTAATGTGTCGCTCCCCCTCTTCACGGAGGAACGACACAGCACCCTGCGCTGTTCTTTTGTCTGCTCGGCCCTCCCTGGGTTTGCTGCTGGTTCTTCCCGGGTTGGCTGCCGTCCTTCCACCTCTGTGGAAGGGCGACTCCCCCTGCCACTTTCCCCACTTCCGCGGGGGAGCGGCACACCACCGGCCGGCTCTCTCCGGGGCTGCTCAGATGTTATTCGGATGTTCCCCTTAGATGTTCCTGGTGCATGTTGTCTCTCTCCTCCTTTATAGTCCTCTTCCACCAATCCCAACTCTGCTACCCACACGCCGAGTACGCTGCTCTCCTGCAATCAGGAGCAGGATCTGCTCCTGCAGGTTATTGATCGAACTGGAGGCAGCTGCATAGAAGCAGTTTACTCCTCTCCCAGCGCCATATTGTGGGAGAGCAGATGCATAGAATAAGTCTTAATTCCAGTAACTTAGTCTAGTCCGAGTTGCTCCCCACACTAATGGTATGGTGATGTTGAACATCTTTTGTGAGAACAGCAAGGAAGTAGTGACTCCACCCTTTTGAGTATTTAGTTTATCATTAGACTAGAAAGGAGAAGTTACCAATCACAACCTTCTGGTGACTTTTTTGTTTTATCATGAGCAAGCTAGAGAAGATTACAATTCAGCCTTTTGATGAGCTTCTCCACTCTCTGATTGTTAGCTGCTGCTCTGTTTTTTCCCCCTAAATTTGAGCTTAAAAGACTACACTTTGACCAGTTTCTCAGGTCTTCCTCTCTTAGAGTGCTACTCCAGGCTGCTGCAGCAGGAAGTTTCTGACTTAAATCTTGCTTTGCTCTCTGTCTTATCTGCCTGGAAATTCTTCTATGTGAGACAAGAATTGAGGTTGCTTTTCTTCATCGTTGTTTTACCCATAATACTTTCACATACTTACTTGCCACCTGCATGTTACAGATAATTGTGTCCTCAAAAAACTCTTATGTTGAAGCCCAAATCCTTCAACCCCCTCTACTCACCTATTATGATAGAGGGCAAGGGCGCATGATGAGATTAATGTCTTTATAGGAAAAGGAAGAGAGACCAGAGTTCTCCAATTTTTACCATCTGAGCACAAAGCAAGAACGTAGTCATCTACAAGCCACAAAAAGGCCCTTACTAGGAACAGAATCTACTAGCACCTTGATTTTGGACTTCCCAGATTCTAAAATTAGAAATAAATTTTGGCTGGTGCCGCGGCTCACTAGGATAATCTGCCTTGCGGTGCCAGCACACCGGGTTCTAGTCCCGGTCAGGGCGTCCGATTCTGTCCCGGTTGCCCCTCTTCCAGGCCAGCTCTCTGCTGTGGCCAGGGAGTGCAGTGGAGGATGGCCCAAGTGCTTGGGCCCTGCACCCCATGGGAGACCAGGATAAGTACCTGGCTCCTGCCATCAGATCAGCGCGGTGCGCCGGCCGCAGCGCGCTGGCCTCGGCGGCCATTGGAGGGTGAACCAACGGCAAAAGGAAGACCTTTCTCTCTGTCTCTCTCTCTCACTGTCCATGCTGCCTGTCAAAAAATATTAAAAAAAAAAAAAAGAAAGAAAGAAATTTCTTTGGTTTAAGGCATCCAATCTAAGGTAGCCTGTTAAACAGTGCCAGCTGTTTTAAGATATTGTATCTTCCGGGCCTGCGCTATGTCATAGCGGGTAAAGCTGCCACCTGCAGGGTCGACAGCCCATATGGGTGCCGGTTCATGTCTCAGCTGCTCTGCTTCTTATCCAGCTCTCTGTTGTGGCCTGGGAAAGCAGAAGATGGTCCAAGTCCTTGGACCCCTGCACCTGCATGGAAGACCCAGAATAAGTTTCTGGATCCTGGCTTCAGATCGGCCCAGCTCTGGCCATTGCAGCCATTTGGGGAGTGAACCAGTGGAGGGAAGACCTTTCTGTCTCTGCCTCAAAACCAGAATCTAATGACAACATCTAGTTATTTTTTCAAAACCACACGATTGAATGATAAAATTTGGTTTTGTCCTCAAAAAGCTGGTCAATAAAGATGTCTTCAGAGACATTGCTCTTAAATCCAAGGCCCAACAAGGGGCCAAGATCAAGTCTGAAGAGAGGTACAAGACCAGTAAGTACAAGGGGTTTTGCCAGAGCTGAAGTTTTAGATATTTTTTGTTTCATTGAAAACATAAAAAAATTAATTTTGTCAAATCCTGATATAATCTCCTACAGAAATGTTTTCATCAAAGATTATTTTTTTTAACCAGAGAAACTTTGGGGGAAACTTCCTTGCACTGCTAATATCTAAGAGAAATTAGAAATAAATTCAAAAAAGGAAACTAGAAACACAGGATTATAAATGAAGAGAAACAAAGAGTATGTAATACCTCACCAGAGCTATTGGGCTACAGCGTTGCACCAGGGCCTATTTATGCACACTATTCCACTTACACATTACATTTTATGATGCTGAAAAGATGAAAGAGAAAGTGAAATCATTTAGAAAGGGACTGGCTTTGTGGTGTAGAGGGTTAAACCTCCAACTGCCATGCTGGCATCCCATA
Organism: Oryctolagus cuniculus; assembly: GCF_051225735.1. Taxonomy (NCBI): domain Eukaryota; kingdom Metazoa; phylum Chordata; class Mammalia; order Lagomorpha; family Leporidae; genus Oryctolagus; species Oryctolagus cuniculus. The sequence goes on along the minus strand of NC_142871.1, from coordinate 97,086,417 downwards.
CAAGTGCTGATTTGAGTTCTGGCTGCTCCATTTCCAATCCAGCTCCCTGCTAATGTGCCTGGGAAAGCAGGAGAGAACAGCCCAACCGCTTGGACCCCTGCACCCATGTGGGAGACAAGGAAGAAAGTCTTGGCTGCAGCCTGCCCCATCCTCAGCTATTGCTGCCATCAGGGGAAGAGAACCAGTGGATGGAAGACCTCTCTGTCTCTCCCTCTCTTTCTGTAACTCTGCTTTTCAAAAAATAAAATAAATCCTAAAAAAAATTTAGAAAAACTATATCTAAAAATCTCTGCACATTTTCTCAATTATTTAAAGACTGATTCAAGAATTAAAATTATAAAAGCTTTAAGCTGGGCCAACTCCCATATTGCATGTATCTGACAGAAACTTCTCAAACCACTCTTTAGAAATCAGTCTCTAGGGCAAAATATAAAAAGATATAATCAGTTATGATTAAACAAGAAGATATTGTCTTTGTTTATAAACAAAAATAACTAATTTGATGGAATCTGAGAGCTAATAAATTATACTAACAAAACTAAAGATTTTTTGGAACTGATAATAGTCATTGAACATTACATTTGAACAAAATGAAAGGAACACTGTAACATTTTCTTCACAATTTGTTGATTATAAATTTTAAACTATATTTTAAAACCACATGCCTTCTTTTAGTGTTTATTTATTTATTTTTTTCATCCACTCGAAAAGCAAAGTGACATAGGGAGAGATATTATGGAGATAGCAGAACAGTTAGTTCACTGCCCACTTGTCTGCAAACAGCCAAGGCTGGGCCAGACCAAAGTCAGGAGCCCCAAACTCAATTTGGGTCTCCTACAGGGGTGGCAAGGACTCAAGGACCTGAGCCAACATCTGCTACTTCCCAGGATGTACTAGCTAGAAGCTAGGTCAGAAGCAGAGTATCTGGGACTTGAACCAACACTCAGATATGGGATGCAGACATTCCAAGTTGCATCTTAACCTGCTGCACCACATGCCTGATTCATGTCTTTTGATTCTAGAAAAATCTTAACAATATTTTAAAAAATTATCATTAACACAGTAAGCTTTATGATGTACAAGGAATGGTACAAGGTATGATACAGATACAAATAGTAATTATAATTTATATCTATTCAATACAGGTTGTACAAGCCTTTCTTTTATATATGTATTTCATCTGATCCTCACTAAAATCCTTTAGTATTATCTCTATTTGATATAAAAAGAATATAATCAGAAACTTGCCAAAGTTATCACAAGTAACAATAACTGGTGCTAAGCAAGAACCAAGGATTTCTGAGCCGATATACAATGGTCTACCTATTAAACTGCTTTTTCCTAAGAATAAGGAGTTCCCTTTGCCCTCTTGCAGATTATTTTAACAAAGATGAATACAAAGAATACTGCTATATAATGCTAAGTTCAAAACTGGATTGCTTAGAGGGACAATCAGCAGTAGAGAGACCAGTACATTCTTACTGTGAAGAACCAAGGATGTGACCAGAGTCACAAAAGAAAGATAGAAAAAAGTAAAGAATATATGGAAAAGAAAAAATTTATAAAGCACAAGATACATCGAAGGACAATGAGGATAAACATTTTGGATATGGAGAATTTCATGTTGGAAGAAAGTAAGACAAGGCTAAGGAGGTAAACTGCAACCAAAATAACACACTGTTTTAGCGATTACTGTTTACCAAATGTGTTGTTAAGTGTAAGGCGTTATGAACACTTAATACATATCTCATTTTAAAAGTACTGGGCTGGCTCTGTGGCATTGTAGGCTAAGCCTACGCCTGCAGCACTGGAATCCCATATGGTCACCAGTTCATGTCCTAGCTGCTCCTTTTCTGATTCAGCTCTCTGGAAAGGCAGTGAAAGATGACCCAAGTTCTTGGGCCCCTACACCCACATCAGGGACCTGGAAGAAGTTCCTGGCTCCTGGCTTCAGATTGGCCCAGCTCCAGCTATTGCGGCCATCTGGGGAGTGATCAGTAGATGGAAGACATTTCTCTCTGTCTCTCCCTCTCTCTATCTGTAACTCTCTAAAATAAAAAAGATAATAAAAAAATTTTTAAAAAGTACAGGGGTAGGCATTTGGTCTAGCAGTTAAGACTTTAGTTAGGACACCCACATCTCAAGAGTACCTGGGTTCAAATCCCAGCCCCACTCATGAGCACAGCTTCCAGCTAACATACCCTCTGGGAGGCAGCAGCGAGGACTCAAGTAGTCGGGTTCCTTCCCCCTAAATGAGAGAACTGGAATGAGTTCCTGGCTCCTGGCTTCAGCCCAAGTGGAGGTTGTGAGCATTTGATGAGTGAAACAGCTGATGGGAATTCTCTGTATCTACATCTGTCTCTGTCTGTCTGCCTCTCAAATAAAATTTAAATTAAAAAAAAAAAACCAACCTGCAAAATTGGCATTTATTTTTCTTATTTTAAACTAGGAAACTGACATTTACAAAGGTTAGGAATTTTTCCAGTATCACCCAGATTCAGTAATTCTGAGCCAATCCCTGCTGTCTCCAACACCCATTATCTTTCCACTGTACCACATCATTTCTGACATACTAAATCAGGATCCTGAGATTATAAGACTAAAGAGAAACTTCTGATGGATAATTAGGATTTTTGTTGTTGTTGTTGTTAAAGTGTGTAGCATCTGAACACACTTCCAAATACTGTAAAATTCTTCATTGTGAGAGTTTTGGAGAGAGAAAGGATTCTACCTCTATTTCAACAGCTAAATGGAGAAATGGATGCTTCCACTCCCTAATCGAATGGTTGCCAGGACAAAGGCTCAAGATCCAGATTCAGCAATCAAATACTCCCATATAAATCGTTCAATCCTAGGAGACAGAGACAAGCAGACAAGTAGGAGTGTAAGTTACCAGGCACAGCAGTAGCCTGGCTGTAGCATCTGAGCTAGACTTAATGCTTTCAAACTTCTCTTTTTCCCATCTGTAATTCTGACTTTCTAGAATTCCTCCCCATTTTGTATGACAGCTACAAATTCTTCTAACGGATTCTTTCCCTGTGTAAGCTAGCCAGAGTAGGTTACTGCTGCTGACAGAGCATCTTTGCACTGTCATCTCTGCTGACAGTGCATCTCTGAAAACCAAGTAGCTCTCCCTCTCCCTATCCCTTAATTGTTATGTGTCTGCCTCTCTGTAACTCTGCCTTTCAAACATAAATAAATCTTTAAAAAAAAAAAAAAGAATCACAGGTACTATGGAATCACATCCTAATCTAGTAATGAGCAAATTTCTCCAGGATTGCTGCTGAGTAGAAGTTATCTACAGGGAGTCAGGGACTACCCAAAAGACACATGCATTTAGGAACCAAGTAAAGTTCTAAATTAGACATAAAGATCTGATAATCAATCAAGAGTTTTCCAGTTATCAGATTTTCTACAATGTGTATTTATAAAACAAGTGGTAATCAGTGACAATAAAAATTAAGGGTTTATATAAGGAACACTAGAGTAAGACTACAGAGCAGAAGCTAAAGGTTTTGCAATTTGAGCCATTATAAACTAAAGTAGTGTGGCTATGTAATTCAAATAACAAAATGGATGGAGTTGTGGGGAGGGGCATTCTAGCCCTCTCCTGGTAATGGCAGCATCAAAAGTTTCAGGAGACTGTACACTTCCCATGTACGCTGGCACTTGCACAAGGCACAGAAACACCACCAGCAACAAAGAAGTTCATTCAGACGACATCAGGTATAGCAGACATCAGCTAGAGGCTAGGAAGATCATATTACCCTGCTGCAGGTGACTAGAACAGAGAAGTAACTTTATGAGTCACATCACAGCAACAAGTTTCTTTGCTTTGTCATTCAGAAATCTCAGGCAAAAAGAGAAGTCTGTAAGCACTGAGCAACTGTGTGTGTTCTTCATAGAGGTAATATAAATTACAATGCTTTCTACTGAAGACTCAAAAATGAGGGATATCCCTAACTTTTCCACAGAGATTACTGTTTTTGTAGACCAAGTAATGTGTACAATCCAGGCACTGGTAGGAGAGAAAGTAGATGTGGATTTTCAGAGTAAAAAAGCAGGCATTGTATACTGAAGTACTGAATATTTATTAAAGTATATAAGATGCTTCCTTTTCATTAAATAGACAATACAGAAGAGCTTCAAAAACATCATGGAAAAGTGGAATTAAAAGATGTTCCAGGGGCTAGCACTGTGGTGCAACAAGTGAAGCCAACACCTGCAGTGCCAGCATCCCGATGTGGGCACTGGTTCGGGTCCCAGCTGCTCCACTTCCAATCTAGCTCCCTGTTAATGCACCTGGGAAAGTAGCAGAGAACAGCTTGGTCCCTATACCCACAGAGGAAGCTCCTGGCTCCTGGCTTAGTCCTGGCCCAGCCCCCAGCCACTGTGGCCATCTGGTGAGTGAACCAGCAGATGGAAAACCTCTCTCTTTCTCTCTCTCTCTCTCCCTCCATCTCTATAACTCTTCAAATAAATTTAATTTAAAAAAGGTGTTCTAAATTTTCTGTGAACTTTGTGAAGCCCCATCAGATATCAACGTGGAAAAATACATTCTCCTTACAAATACAGGCAAGCAGGATACCATCTAATAAACCTAACTGCCTTAAAAAAAGTAATAACTATGGTTTCATCATCAGATAAGGGGAGCAGAAAAAATAAACTACTGGGGCCAGCACTGTGGCGTAGCGGGTAAAGCTGCTGCTTGCAATACCAGCATCCCATACGGACAATGGTTCAACTCCCAGCTGCTCCATTTCTGATCTAGCTCCCTGATAATGCACCTGGGAAAGCAGCTGACAGATCCAAGTCCTTGGGCTCCTGCACCCACATGGGAGACCCGCAAGAAGCTCCTGGCTCCTGGCTTTGGATTAGCCCAGCTCCAGCCACTGCAGCCATTTGGGGAGTGAACCAGTAGAAGTCTTGTCTGTCTGCCCTTGCCTCTCTGTAACTCTACCTTTCAAATAAATAAATAAATCCTTAATGGAGCAGTTAGAGAAGTTTAATATTAAGGAGATACAAATATCCCTACAACGTGTTAGGTACATTTCGTTTTACATAAATCATGTGAAAAATCAAAAGGGCTCCAAGTTTCCCATAAAATCAATGTAAGGAAGTGTAATATGACTGGTCAAAGTGGTAATTCAATTTGGATGACATTAGTTGACACACAGTCCAATACCAGAGAGGTAACAGCTCTGCTGCACAGCACTCAGACTAACAGGAACATTAATACAATCTCCTGCACCAATTATGTGAATCTGAATGTCATGTGATTTTGGCCTTAGTGTTCTTATCTAAAAAAGGAAACAATAACAAGCTACAAACACATTTCCATAATTGTAAAAATCAAATGAGTTTCCACTAAGGTATGTTGAAAATTTTAAAAAATCCTTAAAAGAAGAAAAGAAAAAATAAACTACCACATTTAAATTAATTAGAATCTTATAAAAGTTGGCAGTTGAAAAAAAATTTTTAAAAACTCATAGTTGGCCGGCACCGCGGCTCACTAGGCTAATCCTCTGCCTTGCGGCGCTGGCACACTGGGTTCTAGTCCCGGTCGGGGCGCCGGATTCTGTCCCGGTTGCCCCTCTTCCAGGCCAGCTCTCTGCTGTGGCCCGGGAGTATAGTGGAGGATGGCCCAAGTGCTTGGGCCCTGCACCCCATGGGAGACCAGGATAAGTACCTGGCTCCTGCCATCGGATCAGCGCGGTGCGCCGGCCACAGCGGCCACTGGAGGGTGAATCAATGGCAAAAGGAAGACCTTTTTCTCTGTCTCTCTCTCTCTCACTGTCCACTCTGCCTGTTAAAAAAAAAAAGAAAAGAAAAAAAAAACTCATAGTTACTCTGGATTACTTAATTTCTTTGTTCAAAAAGAATCATCAGAGGCTTAGTTCTAAACTTACAGTAACAAAAAAGGCCATCTCTTGGTACAGCAGGTTAACTGTGGGCCTGCAACACCGGCATCCCTTACGAGCACTGGTTCAAGTCTTGGCTGTACCATTTCTGATCCAGCTCCCTGCTAATGTACCTGGAAAAGCAGCAGAAGATGGTTCAAGTGCTTGGGCCCTGCCATCCATGTGGGAGACCCAAATGGAGTTCCAGGCTCCTGGCTTCAGCCTGGTCCAGCACTGGTGGTTGCAGCCATTTGGAGAGTGAACTGGAAGATGGAAGATCTGTGTGTGTGTTTCTGCTTCTCTAACTTTGCCTTTCAAATAAATAAGACTTTTTAAAAAAATCAAAGAAGTTCAACTCTTTATATCCTAAAATGTCTATGGATCATAGGGGCAGGAGTTGTGAACCAGCAAGTTGGGCTGCCATTCTATCCATTCCTGGCTGCTCCAGGATTCAGTCCAGCTTCCTGCTAACATATCTTAGGAGACAGCAGGTAATGGCTCAGGTGCTTGGGCCCCTGCCACCCAAGTGGGAGAACTGGATTAAAGAACATGGGTCTGGACTTCAGCCTGTCCTATCTGCAGCTGTTGCAGGCATTTGGGGAGTGACCCAGCAGATGGAAGATCTATCTCCATCTCTCTCTCTCACTCTCATTCTCTCTCCCCATGCTCTCACTGTCCCTTCCCCACCCTTTACAAAGATTAAAAATAAGCAAGTATTTAAGAAAAATAACTGTTTTTTTTAATTAGAAACACTAGATGGAAACATAAAGTAAGGTTTTTACTTCTAATCCAAACAGTAAACTACAATCTTACACATGGAAATAATCAATGAATTAGGTGACAGGTAAATGTAAATTGTCCTTGAAAAAGGACAGCCATAGCAGAAGTCAGCTGTTATTTTCCAGATCTCTACTCCATACCAGAACTATTCTTTTATAAATGAGGAAAGTGAGATTTAGAGGTTAAATGACATCCCAAGACAAAACAGCTCATATTTTTCTACATCAGTTTTCTAGGGCTGCTGTGTTAGAACAGAACTTTATTTTCTCAGTTTGGGAGGAAAGAAGCCCAAATTCAAGGTGATAGCACAACCATACATCTTTTGAACCTCTATGTACAAACTGTTTTGCTTCTTCAGTTTCCGGCCTTTGCCAGCAATTCTTGGAGTTCTTTGGTTTGCAGCTTTATCACTCCATCTCCATCTCTGTTGTTCTCTCTGTCCTCATTATCACCTTCCCTCAGTGTATATATTTCTTTTTTTTAAAAGATTTATTTATTTTTTACTTGAGAGTCAGAGTTACACAGAGAGAGATGAGGCAGAGAGAGAGAGAGATCTTCCATCTGATGGTTCACTCCCCAATTGGCTGCAATGGCCGGAACTGCGCCGATCCTAAGCCAGGAGCCAGGAGTTTCTTCCAGGTTTCCCATGCGGGTGCAGGGGCCCAAGGACTTGGGCCATCTTCTACTGCTTTCCCAGGCCATAGCAGAGAGCTGGATCAGAAGTGGAGCAGCCAGGACTAGAACTGGCGCCCATATGGGATGCCGGCGCTTCAGGCCAGGGCGTTAACATGCTGCACCACAGCGCCAGCCCCAATGTATATGTTTCTTTGTATAAGCACAGTAATCATATTGGATAGAGACTTATCCAAATGATCTCATGTTAACTTGTTTATATCTCCAAGGACCCTATTTGCAAATAGCCCCAATCAGAGGTAGCCAGAGTTAGGATTTCAACATATCTTTTGGGGGAACATAATCAACTCATAGAAATCAGATCTGTCTAGCTCCAAAGTTGCTGTTCTTTTCATTAGATTGCAATGCTGCTTCCAATTATCTTAAAAAAAAAATGCACCTTATGATAATTTCAATACGGAAGTCAATTTAAGACATTTTAGAATAAGATTAGCATCAATAATTAACATGATAATTATTTAGTAATTTTAAAGAGTTCTCCCAGATCTTATTTTTTACCTAAAATACAGACTAAAAATACCCTTGTTGGGGCCAGCACTGTGTTGCTTCTTACAATGCCAGCATCCCATATCAGAGCACCAGCTCAAGTCCCAGATGCTCTGCTTCTAAGCCAGCTCCCTGCTAATGTTCCTGGGAAACCAGTGGATGAAGGCCCAAGTACTTTAAACCCTTGCCACCCATGTGGGAGACCTAGATGGAGTTTTAGGCTCCTGACTTCATCCTGGCCTAGCCCTGGCTGTTGTAGCCATTTGGATAGTGAACTAGCAATAGAAGATTTCTTTCTCTCTGCCTCTTCATTTCTCCCTGGCCCTCTGCCTTTCAAATAAATAAATAAATAAATCTTGGGGCCAGCGTTGTGGCATAGTGGTAAAGCTGCTGCCTGAGGTGCTGGCATCCCAAATGGGCACTGGTTCAGGTCCTGGCTGCTCCGCTTCCAACCCAGATCCCTGCTAAGATGCCTGCTAAAGCAGTGGAAGATGGCCCAAGTCCTTGGGCCCCTGCACTCTCACGGAAGCCCCAGAAGAAGCTCCTGTAACTTTGCCTTTCAAATAAATAAAATAAATATTTAAAATATAATTAAATAAGTATTTAAAAAATTGTTAAAATAGGTAGCCATAAGGCAGGCATTTGGTATAGCACTAAGATGCTTCTTGGTATGTCCCCATCCCATATCAGAGTGCCTGTGTTCAAGGACCCACTCTGCTTCTGATACAGCTTCTTACTAATGCACACTCTGAGAGGTAGCAAATGATACTCAAGTACTTGAGTCCCTGCCACTCATGTGGGAGACCCAGATTGAGCTCCAGGTTTCTGGCTTTGGACTGATCCAATCATAGCTGCTGTAGGCATTTTGGGAAGGAACTGACAGATGGAACTGTGTGTGTGTGTGTGTGTGTGTGTGTGTGTGTGTTTGACCTCCAAATACATAAAATTTTAAGAAAAAACTTAGGTAGTCATGATCCCTGGACCATCCTAACAGAGTTTTAAATAGAATTTTTATAATTCAGTAGTTCTCCCCCCAACCTCTCTTCTCTGCACAGGATATGATCTAAGCCCTCCAATGAGACTAGATACTGAAATTGTGGATACTACCAAACTCTCTAGATGTTTTCCTCATTCATACACATTTATGATAAAGTTTAATTTATAAATTAGGCACAGTAAGATATAAACAATAATATAAATAAGATAATTATAGCAATATATTGTTATAACAGTTACATGGGGATTAGCACATGGCATCTTGGGACATCTGCATCCCATATCAGAGTGCCTGGTTCAAGTCCAGGCACTTCTGGTCCAGCTTCCTGGATCACATCAGTCCATAATTATAGGATATACTATGATAACATTATGAGGCATCATTAGCTATTACTTTTGAAATCTGAGAAAAGCACATACATCAGATGAGGAAAGAGAGGTATCTGTAAAAACTTCCCATAATTTTAACAGGAACAAAATTTGAAAAAAAAAAAAAAAAAAGATAGAATGAGGTATAACTACAAGCATGTCACATTCCAGAAACTATAGCAGCAAAAGGTATGAGGGTGGTAGAAAATGTGAACAGAGAAGTAGAAGGTAGCCTGTCATGAAGAAAATCATATTCTATGATAAGGGGCTTAGACAGTGTCCTAAGTACTAGAGGGAGACAGACAGAGGAGAAATTTTAACCAAGATAATTTACTATTCATGCTAGTCTTTTTAAAGAATACTCTGATAACAACATACAGAAAGACTGAAGAGAACACCAGATCAGAGGTAGATGAAGCAAACAGAAAGTTACTGCAATAATCCAGGCAAGAGATGTTGAGAACATAAACTAATAAGTTGGCAGCTGGAATGGGAAAGAGAGACAGAATCAGAAAATATAGAGAAAGCAGAATCTAAAAAAATTTAGTGTCTAGAGATGGGATAAGGGCAAATGTACTTAGGTTGATTTTTAGGATTTCTGGCATGAAAAACCATGAGATGATGGCATCCACTGCAAGGTTCACCAGTGTTTTTCATGACACTAAATCAAAGGTAATGCTCAGTCCTGCTCCTCTGTGAACTAGCAGCAGCAGCATGTGGCATGATTATTAACATGTTCTTCCTCGAAACTGGTTTCTAGGACACTACTCTTTCCCTGTCCTCCTACCTCACTACCTGTTCATTTTTAGCTGGAGTGGGGAACATTCAGCCCACAGGCCATATAAGCCCCTCAAAATAACTTGATCTGGCCCTGTGAAGACAATTACAGAACTCGAATCATTAAATCTACAGAAGGCTAATTTTTAACTTAATAATTTTATATGGCCTGTGAATGTTATAAATATCCAAATGGCCTTTGACAGAAAAAGGTTTCTCACCCCAACTTTTCAGTCTCTTTTGATAGTTTCTCTTCACTTACTCAATTCAAAGCACTAGAGTTACTGAGGGCTATTTGGACCTTCTCACTTTTCGCTGGCCTCTAAATCACTCTTGATTTCATTCCATCTTATGCCTTTATATATCATCTATAGATTAACCCTCAAAATGTGTAACTCTGGCCTTAACGTTTCCCCTGAATTCTAAATTTACATATTCAACTGCCTACTCATTATTTCTAACTTGAATATCTAAAAGCATCTGATCATAACAAGTCAAGAATTACTCTGTTCTGCTTAACCCCTAACCCCCTACTAGGACATGAAAACCTTTTTTTTTTTTTTTACACAATGTTTCTCATCTTGAAAAATGTAACAACAGACACAACAGAAATAAAAAGAATCATCAGAAACCACTATAAAGAGATGTATGCTAACAAATTGGGGAACCTGGAAGAAATGGATAGATTCCAAGACACATACAACCTTCCTAAACTGAGCCATGAAGATATAGAAAATCTAAACAGACCCATAACCATGGAAGAAATTGAATCAGTAATAACCGCACTATCGAAAAAGAAGAGCCCAGGACCGGATGGCTTCACCGCCGAATTTTACCAGACATTTAGAGAACAACTAACCCCCGTTCTTCTCAAGTTATTCAAAACAATTGGAAGGAAGGGAATCCTCCAAAATTTGTTCTACGAAGCCAATATCACCTTAATTCCTAAGCCCGGAAAAGACAGAACAGAGAAAGAAAACTACAGACCTATCTCCCTGATGAACATAGATGCAAAAATACTCAACAAAATTCTGGCAAACCGAATCCAACTGCACATCAGAAAGATCATTCACCCAGACCAAGTGGGATTTATCCCTGGTATGCAGGGATGGTTCAATATTCAAAAGTCAATCAATGTAATACATCACATTAACAAACTGAGAAACAAAAACCATATGATTATCTCAATAGATGCAGAGAAAGCATTTGACAAAATACAACACCCTTTCATGATGAAAACCCTAATCAAATTGGGGTTAGAAGGAACATTCCTCAACACAATTCAGGCAGTCTATGATAAACCAATGGCCAGCATCATATTGAATGGGGAAAAGTTGGAGGCATTTCCATTGAAAACTGGCACCAGACAGGGATGCCCACTCTCACCATTGCTATTCAATATAGTCCTAGAAGTGTTAGCCAGGGCCATCAGGCAAGAAAAAGAAATTAAAGGGATATTTGCAGATGACATGATACTATATACAGGGGACCAGGTAAACTCCTATAAGAGACTACTGGAACTCATAGAAGAGTTTGGTAAAGTAGCAGGATACAAAGTCAATGCTCAGAAATCAACAGCCTTTGTATACACAGACAATGCCAGGGCCAAGGAAGAACTTCTAAGATCAATCCCATTCACGATAGCCACAAAAACAATAAAGTACCTTGGAATAAATTTAACCAAGGATGTCAAAGACCTTTATGATGAAAATTACAAAACACTAAAGAAAGAAATAGAAGACGACACAAAAAAATGGAAAAACCTGCCATGCTCATGGATTGGAAGAATCAATATCATCAAAATGTCCATTCTCCCAAAAGCAATTTACAAGTTCAATGCAATACCAATCAAAAAAACCAAAGTCATTCTTCAAAGACCTAGAAAAAACGATGCTGAAATTCACATGGAGAAACAGAAGACCGAGAATAGCTAAAGCAATCCTTTACAATAAAAACAAGGCCAGAGGCATCACAATTCCAGACTTCAAGACATACTACAGGGCAGTTATAATCAAAACAGCCTGGTACTGGTACAAAAACAGATGGATAGACCAATGGAACAGAATAGAAACACCGGAGATCAATCCAAACATCTATAACCAACTCATATTCGACAAAGGACCTAAAACCAACCCCTGGAACAAGGACAGCCTCTTCAACAAATGGTGCTGGGAAAACTGGATGTCCACATGTCGAAGTATGAAGCAAGACCCCTACCTTATACCTTATACAAAAATCCACTCAACATGGATCAAAGAACTAGAGATGCGCTGTGACACCATGAAACTAATTGAGAGCATAGGGGAAACCCTTCAAGATACTGGAACAGGCGAAGAATTCCTAGAGAAGACCCCAGAGGCACGGGTAATCAAAGATAAAATAAACAAATGGGATTACCTCAAATTGAAGAGTTTCTTAACAGCAAAGGAAACAGTCAGGAAAGTGAAGAGGCAACCAACAGAATGGGAGACGTTATTCGCAAACTACACAACAGATAAAGGATTAACAACTAGAATCTATAAAATGATCAAAAAACACCACAAAATCAAAACAAACAACCCAATAAAAAAATGGGCCAAGGACCTTAACAGATATTTTTCAAAAGAGGAAATCCAAATGGCCAACAGACACATGAGAAAATGCTCAGGATCCCTAGCCATCAGGGAAATGCAGATCAAAACCACAATGAGGTTTCACCTCACGCCGGTTAGATTGGCTTACATACAGAAATCAACCAACAACAGATGCTGGCGAGGATGTGGGGAAAAAGGGACACTAACCCACTGTTGGTGGGAATGCAAACTGGTAAAGCCACTATGGAAGACAGTTTGGAGAGTCCTCAGAAACCTGAATATAGCACTACCACAGGACCCAGCCATCCCACTCCTTGGAATTTACCCAAGTGGAATTAAAGGGGAGAAAAAAAGAGCCATTTGCACCTCAATATTTGTTGCAGCTCAATTCACAATAGCTAAGACATGGAATCAACCTAAATGTCCATCAACGGATGACTGGATAAAGAAACTATGGGATATGTACTCTATGGAACACTATACAGCAGTAAAAAACAATGAAATCCAGGCATTTACAACAAAATGGAGGAAGCTAGAAAACATTATGCTGAGTGAAATAAGCCAGTCCAAAATGGACAAATATCATATGTTTTCCCTCATCGATGGCAACTAAATGAGCATCTAAAATGATACCCATTGAAGTGAAATGGACACTATGAGAGACAATGACATGATCAGCCCTTGTCTTGACTGTTGAGGAACAACTTACTATTTTATTCCTTTTAGTATTTTTGTTGTTGTTGTTGTTGCTCTGTTTGTTCTACATAAGACCACTGGTTGAACTCTGTAATCAATGCACAATCATTCTTAGGCGTTTAAAATTAACAGAAAAGTGATCTCTATTAAACATAGGAGTGGGAATAAGAGAGGGAGGAGATTTATAGGTTGGCACATGCTCACTCGGACTTACCTCCAATGGTGGAACTAGAAATGTGCCAGGGGATTTCAACTCAATCTTACCAAGGAGGCAGGTATCAATGCCAGCGCACTTGGTAAAGTGATAAGTATAAATACACAACTGATCAAAAAGATAGGGTATGTGTCAATGAGATTTCACAAATAAGGCCAGTGTAAGCAAATAATGAAGGATAGAATTAAAAGGGAGAGAATGATCCTGCGGGAGTAACAGGACACACAGCAGACTCATAGAATGGCAGCACTCCTGCCTCAGAATCAACCCTTGGGACATTCGGATCTGACTAAAAGGTCCATGAGAGTCTCACAGGCATGGAAAGCCATGACACGGTGGCAAAAAACAATCTAAATGAAAGATCCTGGTGAACAAGACCCCAGCAGAAGGAACAGGCCATCAAGGAGAGAGGTGCCTTTCTCTGAAGGGAGGAAGGAACCTCCACTGTGATACGGCCTTGACTAAACAAGTTCAGAGTCAGTGAACTCAAGGGGCTTCCATAGCCTAGACAGCTCATAGCAAGAGTCTCAGGTGATTGCTGACATCACAAATAAGAGTGCCAATTGTTAAATCAACAACGGGAGTCATTGGGTACATGCTCCCCACGTAGGATCTCTGTCCTTAATGTGTTTTACTATGAAACTTAAAAACAACACTACTAGTCGAATAATACCCTATACCTTGTGCGGTTGTGTGAGTGCAGCCTGTTGAAATCCTTGCTTAGTATGTACTAAGTTGATCTTCAGTATATGAAGGTAATTGAAAATGAAACTTGATGAAGGGCGGGATGGGAGAGGGAGTGGGAGAGGGGAGTGTTGTGGGTAGGAGGGAAGTTATGGGGGGGGAAGCTATTGTAATCCATAAGCTGTACTTTGGAAATGTATGCTCATTAAATAAAATAAAATATAAATATAAATATAAATATAAATATAAAAAAAGAGAGAGAATAGAAAAAAAAACACGTATTAGATGATCATAGAGCTTGTCTCCTCTTTCTACAATGATGCTTGATTATATTAATACATTTAATAATGTTGTGCTATCCTTGCCTTTCTATAATAAACCCAACATGGTTAAAAAAAAAAAAGAAAGAAAATGACAACTCCATCTCTCCAGATGCAAACTCAAATATCTTAATGTTATCGAGTCTTTACTTTTCCTCATACCTCACATATTCCACTGAATGACAAGATTTTATTAGATCTACTTTCATAATGCTCCTTAAATCTAACTGCTTCTCATTGCAGCCATTCTACCACGAACATCACCATCTACTGCATCAATCACTACCACAGCCTCTTAACTGGTTTCCCTGTGTGATATATGATACACAAGAAATATGTATTTGGGTTATTTCCTGGCACACAGCTCCTAAAATCTTGAAATCTCAGGGGTGCAGAGAGTGCCTTTTGTACACTCATAAGATAACTGGTGGCTGCAAACCTTAAATAGTGCCAGGATAAGAAATGGTCACCAGAAAGACCAAGGCACCATTAAAGGGCTATAAATCTCAGCCCCACCTCCCCAACCTCTAGTAGGGAGACAGAAAGTGAAGGTTGAGCTGATCACCAGAGGCCAATGAAGCCTCCATAAAAACTCAAAAAAACAGTAATAGAAGAAGCTCAAGATAGCCAAATACACGGAGGTGCCTAGAGGGTGGTGTGCCCAGAGAGCATGGCAGCTCCTTGTTCTTTCTCCCATAACTCTTGCCCTAAACATTTCTTCCATCTGGCTTTTCCATCTGTATCCTCTGTAACATCCTGTATAAGCCATGGGTATAGGGGTCAGCGTTGTCGTGCAGCAGGTTAAGTCACCGCCAGCAAAGTGGCATCCCATGTGAGCACCAGTTTGAGTCCTAGCTGCACCACTTCCAATCCAGCTCCCTGGAAAGCTCCTGGATCCTGGCTTTGGATCTGCCCAGTTCTGGCTACTGCAGCCATTTGGGGAGTGAACCAGTAGATGAAAAACCTTTCTCTCTGTCTCTCCCTCTCTCTGTAACTTTATCTCTCAAATAAATAAATAAATAAATAAAATCTTGAAAAGTAAAAGAAATAAAAAGAAATGGGTTTTAGTAAAAATGTGGTTCTGTGAGCCACTCTAACAAAACAACAACAACAAAAAAAATCATAAAAAAGGATCATAGGAACCTTGATTCACAGCCAGTTGGAAAGAACTACAGGTCACATTCTTGGACATATAAATGCCACCTAAAATAAAGGGCAGTGTTGTGGGACTAAGACCTTAACCTGTGAGCCTTAACACTATCTCCTGGTAGGTAGTATCAAAATGAAATTAAATTACAGAATACCCAGTTGATGATTTCAGAAGGATATGCTGTCAGAATTGCTTAATGCATGGGGATGGATGTTCTGCCTAGCAGCTGAGATGCTGCTAGACATCCACATCCTATACCAAAGTACCTTAGTTCAGGTTCCAGCTCTGCTCCTAATAAAAATTTCAATCTGATGCATATCCTAGGAGGCAGCAGGTGGTAGCTCAAGTGGTTAGGTCCCTGCCACCATGTGGGAGACCTGGACTGAGTGTCCAGATCCCATCTTTGACCACTGGCCACTATGAGCAATTGCAGGGTGAGTCAGTGGATGAAGGAACAGTGGATGAAGGAATGTAGAATGTCATCACCTTCTTATTTCTGTCTTCAAACTCTTTTCTTTCTTTCTTTTTTTTTTTTTTTTTTTTTTTTTTTTTTTTTTTTTTTTTTACAGGCAGAGTGGACAGTGAGAGAGAGACAGAGAAAGGTCTTCCTTTTGCCATTGGTTCACCCTCCAATGGCCGCCGTGGCCAGCGTGCTGCAGCCGGCGCACCACGCTGATCCGATGGCAGGAGCCAGATACTTCTCCTGGTCTCCCATGGGGTGCAGGGCCCAAGCACTTGGGCCATCCTCCACTGCACTCCCTGGCCACAGCAGAGAGCTGGCCTGGAAGAGGTGCAACCGGGACAGAATCCGGTGCCCCGACCGGGACTAGAACCCGGTGTGCTGGCGCCGCAAGGCGGAGGATTAGCCTAGTGAGCCGCAGCGCCGGCCCTTCAAACTCTTTTAGCATTTTTGTTCAACTAGTAAATGTGTTCCAGTATCTCCTCTTAAAAAAACAAAAAGATCCTCTTGATTCTATTTAATTATATATACATATATATACAAAAATGGCTAATACTTTATGAGAGTTTGCTAAGAATTTTATATACATTGTATCAGTTGATACTGTGACATTTATGAGAATAACATTATTATTTCAAAGTTTTTTGGGGAGACAAGTTGAGGACTTGGATTCCAAGGTTAAGTCTTGATTATAGTCACACAGCTGGGATTCAAACTACAGAACTCAGACTTCTTGTATTGTTTCATACAAGTGCTGGTATTTATTCTTTTCTGACAGTCTGTCTGAAAAGAAGGGACCCCACTTGTTGATTATATCTATTCCCTTCTCCTATTTACTTCCTCTTTCATTTGCTGCTTCTAAAGTATGTCAGGTGGTGAAAAGTGTTATAGAGAAAATAAAGAAAGGAAGGGGAGAGGGCTGGTGCTGTGGTATAGCGGGATGGGCTGCTGCCTGCAACACTGGCTTCCCACATGGGTGCGTTTGAATCCTGGCTGCTCCACTTCCAATCCAACTCCTGCTGATGTGCCTGGGAGAGCAGCAGAGGATGGCCCAAGTGCTTAGGCCCCTTCATCCACGTGGGAGACCTAGAGAAGGCTCTGACCCCTGGCTTCACCCTGGCCCAGCCCTGGCTGTTATGGCCAGCTGGGGAGTAGGCCAGCAGATGGAAGATCTCACTCTCTCTCCCTGTCTCTCTCTGTAACTCTGTAACTCTGCCCTTCAAGTAAATAAAATCAATCTTACAAACAAAAAGAGAGAGAGAAAGGAAAGGGAATAGGAAGAGTTGAAGGATGGTCTACAGTTTTAAAGGGTAACCAGAGGAGGCCTCAGTAACGGGCATTTGAGTAAATATCTAAATGAGATAAAGGAGTAAATTAGGTTGACATCTCAGGGGAGAACAGCCCATGCAGAAGAAACAGTAAGAGCAAGGGTTCTAAGGACTGTGCTTACTAGAGTGAGGAACAGCGAAGAGGCCATCACGACTGAAGCAGAGTAAGATGTGGGGAAGAACAGTGGAAAATGAAGTTAGAGTGGTAAAGTATCCAGGTATACATCATACAGACCACTATAAGGATTTTGGCTTCCATATTCAGTGTAATGAAAAGCCACTGAACAGCTCTGAACAGACAGGTTACAAAAATCACATTCTGTTCATGCCATGGAGAATATTATTTGGAGAATTTGAAGCAGAGGAGTCTGTTATAGTGCAGCAGGGTAAGCTGCTTCATGCAGCTCTACTCTCCTTAACCTGTTCTTTAAAAAAAGTTACCAGCAAAACCACATACCTAATTTGCTTTTCACATAAAAAAACACATAATTCCTTTTATTATGAAATCAAGTTCAAATGAATACTATCCTCAATATAGAGATGCAATCATTAGTAACTCAGTGTTGAAACTCCTGTCTTCTCTCATCCAGCTGGCACACTACATTACCACCAAATAAGTCTTTAAAAAAAAAATGATTTATTTATTTTACCTGAAAGTCAGAGTTACACAGAGAGAGGAGAGGCAGAGACAGAGAGAGAGAGAGGTCTTCCATCCGCTGGTTCACTTCCCAGTTGGCCACAACGGCCCCACCAGATAAGTCTTACATCCCAGGGGCCGGTGCTGTGGTGTAACAGGTAAAGCCGCTGCCAGCAGTGCCAGCATCACATATGGGCACTGGTTCAAGTCCTGGCTGCTCCTCTTCTGATCCAGCTCTCTGCTATGGCCTGGGAAAGCAGTGGAGGATGGCCCAAGTCCTTGGGCCCCTGCACCCACGTGGGAACCCAGAAACAGCTACTGGCTCCTGGCTTCAGATCAGCCCAGCTCCAGCCATTGTGGCTATTTGGGGAGTGAACCAGTATATGGAAGACCTCTGTCTCTTTCTTTCTTTCTTTCTTTCTTTATTTCTTTCTTTCTCTCTCTCTCTCTCTCTCTCTCTCTCTCTCTCTCTCTCTCTTTGCCTCTGCCTCTCTGTAACTCTGCCATTCAAATAAATAAGTATTTTTTAAAAATAAATTCAGTAAAATCTTTCAAATTAACATTTAAAATAAATAAATAAATAAATAAATCTTACGTCCCAGTGTTGTAGAGACTGCTGATAAGCCCCATCCAATTTTCTGTGCTACTTTTCTTCTTCAGCATAAAATGCTCATTCATTTACTAGCTGAGAACCATATTATCAAACTAAAGATTACATTTTCCAGTCTCCTTTCTAGCTGGCAAGGCCTTATTACTACATGGAGGTAGTAATATAGCAGTTTCCAAGAATTTTCTTTAAAAGGCCTTTACTTCTTTGACCTTCATCCCTGCTACTGCCTGGAAAAGACAATAAGCCTCCATCCTGGACTATAAACATGACAGCCAATCTGTAAGAAATGCCATGGCAGTAAACAACAGTGAGGACTCAGTAAAACAGAGCCCAGTACTGGTTTTCTATATCTTACATTCAAAAGGAAATCTTGATTCCTCATCGCTGAAGCCAATCCTAAAGGATATACATTATATCAGTTATTATATGTCACTCTCATACATTCAATATCAAGTCCCAAGATTATTCACAATCTTCCACCAACTAATTTGCCCTTACTCCTATTTTCTCTGTATAACTTTTTTTTTTAAGATTTATTTATTTATTTGAATTACAGAGTTACAGAGATGCAGAGGCAGAGAGACAGGTCTTCCATCTGCTGGGTCACTCCCCAAATGGCTGCAATGGCCTGAGCTAGGCCAGTCCAAAGCCAGGAGTCAGGAGTTTCTTCCAAGTCTCCCACACAGGTGCAGGGTCCCAAGTACTTGGGTCATCTTGGCTTTCCCAGGCCATAGCAAAGAGCTGGATCAGAAGTGGAGCAGCCAGGACTTGAATCAGGGCCCATAAGGGATGCCGGCATTGCAGGCGGTGGCTTTACCCGCTATGCCACAGTGCTGGTCCCATATTTCATCAGATTTTAAACAACAAAGTTCATACTAGATAGTTTCTACTTTTACAAAAAGGCTAATAGGGCCAGTATTGTGGTGTAATGGGTAAAGCCACTGACTACAATGCTGGCAGCCCATATGGGCACCAGTTCAAGTCCTGGCTGCTCCACTTTCAATCCAGCTTCTTGCTGATGCACCTGGGAAAGCAGCAAAGGATGGCCTGGGTGCTTGGGCCCTTGCATCCGTGTGGAAGACCCGGAGGAAGCTCCTGGCTCTTGGTTTCAGCCTGGCCCAGTTCCAGCCGTTGCAGCCATTTGGAGAGTGAACCAGTGGATAGATCTTCCTCTCTGTCTCTCCCTTTCTCTTTCTCTGTAATTCTGCCTTTCAAATAAATAAAATAAATCTTTTTTTTTTTTTTTTGACAGGCAGAGTGGACAGTGAGAGAGAAAGAGAGAGAGAGAGAAAGGTCTTCCTTTGCCGTTGGTTCACTCTCCAATGGCCGCCGCGGCCAGCGCGCTGTGGCCGGCGCACCGTGCTGATCCGATGGCAGGAGCCAGGTGCTTCTCCTGGTCTCCCATGGGGTGCAGGGCCCAAGCACTTGGGCCATCCTCCACTGCACTCCCGGGCCACAGCAGAGAGCTGGCCTGGAAGAGGGGCAACCGGGACAGAATCCGGCGCCCCGACCGGGACTAGAACCCAGTGTGCCAGCGCCGCAAGGCGGAGGATTAGCCTAGTAAGCTGCAGCGCCAGCCAATAAAATAAATCTTAAGAAAACAACAAAAAAGAGGCTACCAAAAGAAGAGGTGCTACCATTGCCATATTTTAAAAAATTAATGCTGGAGCCAGGCCAGCTGTAGAGTAGTGGGTCAAGTCACTATATGCAACACTGGCATCCCATATAGGCACCAGTTCAAGTCTCAGTTGCTCCACTTAGGATCCAGCTCTCTGCTAATGCGCCTAGGAAAGCAACAGAAGATGGCCCAAGTGCTTAGGCCCCTGGACCCTCGTGGGAGAACTGGATGAAGTTCCTGGTTCCTGACTGGCGCCAGGGCTCACTAGGCTAATCCTCCGCCTGCAGCACCGGCACCACGGGTTCTAGTCCCAGTCGGGGCGCCAGATTCTGTCCCGGTTGCTCCTCTTCCAGTCCAGCTCTCTGCTGTGGCCCGGGAGTGCAGTGGAGGATGGCCCAGGCCCTTGGGCCCTGCACCCACATGGGAGACCAGGAGGAAGCACCTGGCTCCTGGCTTTCGGATCAGCACAGCGTGCCAGCCACTCGGGGGGTGAACCAACGGAAAAAGGAAGACCTTTCCCTCTGTCTCTCTCTCTCTCTCACTGTCTAACTCTGCCTGTCAAAATAAATAAATAAATAAAAATTAAAAAAAAAAAAAAAAAAGAAGTTCCTGGTTCCTGGCCTCAGTCTTGCCCAGTCCTGGCAACTGCAGTTATTTGGGTAGTGAACCAGTAGATGGAATACCTCTCTCTGTCTCTCCCACTCCCTGTAACTGCCTTTCAAATAAAATCAGTAAATCTTACAAGAAATGCTTATTGAATGGTAAAAGCACACAAAGCATACTCTAGAATAAAATGATAGTCTAGATATCTGCCCATTAGCTTAAATCCAAATGACAAAGAACTAAAGGCAACATAAAGCAGATGTGTAACTCTAGATTAGTTTAGGAGTTATAATATTTCTCTGCTTTATTTTACAACCACTGGAAAAGTTCCATTAAATCAAACTGGCATTTCTTCTGAGTAATTCTAAAATTACATCTTATTCCTAAGAAATAGACTCTGAATTTAATGTAGTGGAAAAGGAGGAATTTTTTTTTTTTTTTTTTTTTTTTTTTTTTTTTTTGACAGGCAGAGTGGACAGTGAGAGAGAGAGACAGAGAGAAAGGTCTTCCTTTGCCATTGGTTCACCCTCCAATGGCCGCCGCGGCTGGCGCACCATGCTGATCCGAAGGCAGGAGCCAGGTGCTTCTCCTGGTCTCCCATGGGGTGCAGGGCCCAAGCACTTGGGCCATCCTCCACTGCACTTCCGGGCCACAGCAGAGAGCTGGCTTGGAAGGAGGGGCAACTGGGACAGAATCCGGCGCCCGGACAGGGACTAGAACCTGGTGTGCTGGCGCCGCAAGGCAGAGGATTAGCCTAGTGAGCTGAGGCGCAGGCCAGAAAAGGAGGAATTTGAAGGACATGCATTTTTTTTTACATTGTATTAGGAGGACATGAAAACTTCCCTTTTGAATGTAAATTTATTTGTCTAAAAGGAAATCAATATGAGACCTAAACAGGCCATTCAACAAAATGCTGAGTAATAAGGTAAATCATTTTAAGTATTAATCAGATTAAGTTAAAACTGGCATTTTAAGTCCCCCCTTAAACTGATTCTTTATCATGAAAGAATTTATCTGGAGTCCTTTCTAGGGGCTCCAATAAAGGCAAAATGTAATTAAAGTAAAATTTCAATAGCAACTTTTAATAGGCTGCTTGAATTTTATCTGACTGAGACAAAGAAATGTCACCTTAGCTAAGATTAATGGTAAAGTCAGCTATTTTATATTTATGAAATCCATAGGAAGGCAACAGAACACTAGCAATTACCAGAGATCATTACACCTACTTCTAAAGATTACTAAAGATTAGAACAGTAGCACAGTTATTTTGGTACCAAACAATAAAACTGCCAATATGTTTCTCTAAAAGTCTTAGGTCAGGGACACTTAATTCTCTTTTAAAATAGGACCAGAAAGTATCTATCCTAGACTATGCAAAGGGTTAAGGACACACATTATATAAGTTCTTATGTAATAAGAGAAAACAAATTTGCACAGTTTTCATTGATGAAAGTCAAACCATAATAATAACTGAGTGTAATTTTTTGGTAACAAAGGTAAATGGGAAGAATGAATTTCTCTTTGGGGTGGGGGTGGGGGATAACATCTTACATGACTGGGATTCAAAGTACCAGTTCCCGGGGCAGCGCTGTGGTACAGTGGGTTAAATCCCTGGCCTGAAAAGCTGGCATCCCATATGGGCACTAGTTCCGGCTGCTCCTCTTCCAATTCAGCTCTCTGCTATGGCCTGGGAAAGCAGCAGAAGATGGACCACTTGGGAGACCCAGAAGAATCTCCTAGCTCCTGGCTTCAGATCGGTGCAGTTCTGGCCGTTGTGGCCACCTGGGGAGTGAACCAGTGGATGGAAGATCTGTCTCTACCTTTCTTTGTATGTCTTTCAAATAAATAAAAAAACTTAAAAAAAAAAAAAGTAACAGTTCCCTATGATAAATCCACTGCAAATATTCATCTGTAAAAGTATTCTGTTCCTGAGCCATTAAAAACATTCCAGCCATATTTACTTTGTCATCCCTTGCTCAAAAGTATTGAAGTTACTTGAGAAACATGTAAAAAAAAAAAAAAAAACTAATGCTACAAACCTCTTAGATTCCAAGTCTACTTCTAAGTAACAGTAATCGATTTGAATATTAAAATCTTCAAACTTCTTAACATAAAGTATCTAATCTTCAACAATCATTTCTATAAAGCAGTTTATTCTTCCTTGACTCAAGTGTAAACAAAGATTACTAGGTGCAGATGAAATTTAATCTCCTTAAAAATCTTACTATCTATGAATTCAAAATACACAGGAGTAAAAACATAGACAAAAGTATATTTTTATGAGAAACTAGGGAAGCAAAGTAATCAAGATTAAATAACTGAAGGGGGAAAGTGAAATAATAGTAAGGTTAAGAAGAAGAAAAATTGAATTTCACTATTCAACATGAGGGTAGGGAGTTAATCCTCTAAGACTTTATGAAAATTTATTTTCAACAGTTTTGGCAAAAAAATATTTAGTTTTTAAATTTACTCCGAATATTTCTCTGAATAATATCCTCAACTGATATAAACCATTAATTTAAACTACATAACTGCACACTGACAGAAGAGTAACTTCACAATATTTTTCAAGTTAGCTTTTATAGCCTTACCAGTAACAGCCCTAGACAATGACAACCTCTCAGGCAGAAATATGTACTTGACTCCTACAATTGCCAAATTAAAGACAACACTTATTCCATGCTACTAATAATCAATGAAAGATATTAAATCTTACTATTAAATATTCTATGTATGTTTAAAACATTTTCTCATGATTAATAAAATTAACTCAAGTTCTCTAATAGTCTCATTTTACTTAATTATGAAAAAGTCTAAAAATCAACTAAAAAGATATTTAAATCTAACAAAGGGAAGAAGCATACTATCAAATATAAGCATTACAATGCAAAAATACCTTTTTTTACATCTTTTTTGGAGGAAGTCTGAGGCATTTTACAAAAGTAGTAATTCTTTAAGATTTATGGTAGAAAGAGAAAGAACCACTGATTTTATACTTTAAAAATACAGATTACTGCTCTTAGTACATTAAGCTATACTACAAAAATATTTTGATTTAACAAGTCTCCTTTCTCCTAGTGACTTGAACATATACAGCAACCCACGTCTTCAAAATTTCAAAAATAAATCAACTAAAAAGATTTGAGCAACTTCTGCAAGGGAGTAAATGCTGACAAGAACATCTCATTACCCACTTACTTTTAATAACCCTCTACATACTTTAAGTGATTAACAAAAGGTAGTGAACAGTGGAAACAAGCATGTGTTATCTTGGGAAAGTTTCCTAGGTTTTCCTATTAACTCCAGACCCAATTCAAAAATACTTCTCTACACATATAAAATCCAAGTTTAAAATACACATACACACACACACACACACACATATATATATATGGATTCTATGTGCAAAACTGTATTTCAGTGTTGACACAAAACTCCCAATTATTCCTGGTAGTCATTTCCTGTGGTTCCAAAGGCAATTCAATATGAATATGCAGCATTTTTTACACCACATTTAAGTTGGAAGTCATAGAATTTTAGAGTTTGATAGCATTTAGAGATTATCTAATCTGAATCTTTTGGTTCTTCAAGCAAAGGAGAAAATCTATATATATACCAGACCCCTTAACCAGAATTGCTTCTAGTTCTCATATCTTAGGAAACATGCATTATTCTACTTATTTTACAGATGAGGAAACTCAGGCTCAAAAACATGCCTAAGATCATAGTCTACAGAGTGACAGAGCTAGAATTTTAATTCTAATGCCCTGACCCTTAAGTTCAGTGCCCTTTAACCACATAAAGCTGCAGTCTAATCCTTCAGGTAACTTGCAATCAGAATTGTATATGAGAACTATTTAAGAAATTTCCATTTCACCTACTACTTAGTTTGAAGAATCTTATTTCAGAACCCAAAAAATTTAAACATAAATGTTTATTTTCACAGCAAATATTAAGAGCACTTGAATTCTGATAATTTAGTAAATACTAATATACAATTCTAAAGTACTGCTACTTCTTCCATCTTAAGTTTAAATAAGATGATTTAAATTTCTAAAGTTAAATATTTTCTATTTTACTAAAATTGCAGTAAGCCTCCTAGTGCTGGGTGAAGGCTTAAAGCCAGATTCTGTCTCAATTCTGCAATAGTTTTAATAAGTCTACTGCAAAATCTAAACCTTTCTGATTCTATTTCTAATCTCATGATTAACTTAGATCATCATAATTTATTGCCAGACATTTTTTCTAAATTGCTTCTAGTTTTCATATCTTAGGGGATACATATTATTCTATTTATTTTATAGATGAGGAAACCAAGGCTCCGAAACACTAAGTTTTTCAAGAAACTAAGCTAGTTAGTAGCTGAGTTGGAATTTAAATACACCTCTGCCTTGGCCCAAGCTGGAGCCCACAGTCCTTGCATTATACCACTTTGCTCAAAGTCTAAGATTATTTGATTGGGAAGACAAGAGGTACTATATTTGCAAGAGGTACTATTCAGGAGGTAAAAAGGATTGGAGCAGGAATTGTGCAACTGGTTCAGCCACCACTTGAGATACCCCCAACCCACATAAGAGTTTCCTGCTATTGCTCAACCTGGGAGGCAGCATCTGTAAGTACTTGGGTTCATTCCACGTATGTGGGAGACCTGGCTGGAGTTCCTGTGGCACCTGGGAATGAACAAGGTGATCAAAAATATCTACCGACATCTCTTCCCCTCTACCTGTTTCTCCCCTCTACCTGTTTCTCCTCAGTCTCTGTCACTCTGCCTCTCAAATCTTTTTTTAATGATAAATTAAAAATACACACTGAAAAAATATACTGTGACACTTTCCCTAATTATTAAGTTGAAAATTAATTTTTGGTAAAAGATTGTAAAACTAGCTATACCATAGGTACTATTCTTATTACTGTTCTTAGTACTATATACCCATACAATTAAAAAGTATATCAATTGGGTTTTGGAAATAACACAGTAAAGTTGAAAATAAGCACTTCTATTCCTAATTCAGTAGCAAAAATAAAATTACTCCTAAAGTACCATTAAATCAAATACATAAAGAGATTTTTAAAAAGTGAGCATATATTTGTGTGAAAGAGAGAGCATAAGAAACCAAAAATGTTGCTTCCAGTTCCAGACTTCTCAAACAGATAAAAACACCCTGAGCAAGAAAAAAGGATTAACTGATGTTTAACACTGTACATTTACACAGTATTTACACTCTATCAACCTATCTTTGTCATTGCAGGTGGATAAAGATTAGGAGATTGTGACTCTTTAAGGTCTGAAAGCTTCCACAACACAAGTTCTTCTGTGGTCTTACATAAGTAAAATAAGTAAAAATGTGCAGTGAAATTAATGAATATAATTTTTGGTAGACAGTTTACAATGCATTCCCTGTGTAAGTTTAAGATATACTGGGGTTGAGTGAGTGTGGTGGTGGTGGGGGAACCCTAGGGTGAATGTAGGGCATAATTACCAAGAAACTCAGCCTAAAAGTAAAAGCAGAACTGAAGTTGTACGTTTTTACTTGTATCATATCCTACAGCTAAAAAACATCTAATTAGTTCACAACGAAAGCCCTGAGCACACTGGTCATGTGTCCTAATACTGGTAATACATGACTTAACCACTTTACATAAGAAGCATTAGCACCTCTATGACTCGGTCCTTCACCCAGCAACAATCGCAGCATCCCGGCATGACCCTCGCACAGGTAATGACACACTGACCCTGTCAGTTCCCTCGGAATTACATCTAGAGGGAGCTTCTTTTTTCTCCACCTTTTCACGTCTCAGAACCACGTCCTGGATCCCCACCGAAACACACACACTGCCCAGGAAAGAAGCGTTCTTCAACCCGACCCTCCTTCGGCATTAAACATTCATTCCGTCTCTGACCGTGGAAACCGTAGGTAGAAGTAGGACAAAAGTGCAAATTCAGGAAAGCCGCAGAACCAGAAAGAAGAAACTGAGCAGAGGAAAGGTGAGCGGGAGGGCGGGCCCGCCTGTCAACCCCAGCGAGCCGGGGGAGAGGGGCGCGGGCGCCGCAGCCCCGGGTCCCAGCAAAGCTAGCTCCCACCGCCGCGCCCTCCCCTCACCTCGATCTCCCGGATGTTGTTGGAGGTGACGAAAATGCCGATGCCAATGGGGATGAAGATGAGGCCGATGATGAAGAAGGTAGGAAGCACCGTGCCAGCCGTCAGGATGGGCTGCCAAGCGGGCAGCCGTTGCTGTTTGAAGGCCGTGTTATCCGGTCTCCGGGTCTTAGCGGTGCCCCCAGGGGGACACGGGGGCCCACCGTCCACTTCATCCTTCGCGTTATAGTTCATCGCCATCGACCCCCGCGGCGCGGATCCGCGACGCGCAGGTGGACAGTCCAGGGGACCCGCCTGCTGACCCTGACAGGAGACGCGCAGGCGCCTCCGCCACCGCCGCCGCCGCACAGGCGGAAGAGGCGGGACACTCTTCCGCAGACAGCCGCTGACCGGAAGCGAGGGACGGCTGAAGACACCAGAGGGAGGGAGAGAGGAAGGAGGGAGAAGAGTGAGGGACAAGGGGAGGGGAAAGGGGAGGACGATAGAAGGGGGAGGGAAAAGGCGGACGCACCCTGATCATCTGCCCTGTGACGACAAAGTGAGGGGCTCAACCCCCAGAGCGCGAGGTTACGTGGACGCATGCGCCGCCCGGGGGCGACGGGGTCTCGGCGCCTGCGCCATAGGTGCGTTTCCGCCCACTCGCCGACGCTTCTGTTTGCTCACACCTCCGGTTATCATGGCGACAACTACTGGGTTGGCGTGAGCCGCCGGCACCCCTGGAGCGGCTGACCAAGACTTCTTTCTGGTGGTTTCAGCGCGGGACAGGGTTTTCTTTTCACCTTAATGCCTTCTAGAAGGATTTTGAGCCTGGTGGAATTTGGCAGTATTTACTCCGGTTATATAAAACTTCTTTAGTTAAAATAAGTCGCCCCCCCCCCGGGGGGGTACACATGTAACTTTAATTGAGATGCGTAAAGCATTACTCTTTTTTCTTTAAGAATGAATAACGCGCGATGACCTTGTGGCCTAGCGGGTTAAGCCGCCTGAGTTGGAGTCCCTGTTGCTGTGCTTTGGATCCAGCTCCCTGCAGATGCGCCTGAGAGGCAGCAGATGATGGCCCAGTACTTGGCCTTTGCCATCCATGTGGGAGACCCAGAGAGTGAGTGTCAGGCTCCTCTCTTCAGTCTGGCACAGAACCAAGTGTTGTGGGCATTTGAGAAGTAAACCAGCAGATGGAGTCAATTGCTCACCCCCACCCCCGTCTCTGTGTTGCTCTGACTTTCAAAAAAATTTTCTTGAGACTTACTTATTTGAAAGAGACAAATAGAAGGCGAGACAGATCTTCAAAATGGCCCCAACCACCAGGGTAGGTCCAGGCTGAAGCCAGGAGCTTCATCCAGGTCTCCCACATGGATACAGGGACCCAAGCACTTGGGCCATCTTCTGCTGCTTTCATAGGCTCATGTAGCAGGGAACTGGGTTGGAAGTGGAGCAGCCTGAACTCCAACCTGACCCATATGGGATGCCAACGCTGCAAACATGGTTTTAACCCACTGCACCACAGCCCTCGTCCCATCTGCCTTTCAGATTACAATTGTTTGATGGCCAGCGCCATGGCTCACTAGGCTAATCCTCCACCTGCGGCGCTGGCACACCGGGTTCTAGTCCCGGTCAGGGCACCGGATTCTGTCCCGGTTGCCCCTCTTCCAGGCCAGCTCTCTGCTGTGGCCTGGGAGTGCAGTGAAGGGTGGCCCAGGTCCTTGGGCCCTCCACCCGCATGGGAGACCAGGAGGAAGCACCTGGCTCCTGGCTTCAGATCAGCGCCATGCGCCGGTCGTAGCGGCCATTTGCGGGGTGAACAAACGGAAGGAGGACCTTTCTCTCTGTCTCTCTCACTGTCTAACTCTGCCTGTCAAAAGTCAATGTGACTTGAATAATCATGTTATCTTACCTCCGTGATTTTTATTTTGCCTCCAAATTTGGTTCCAAGTTACTTTTCCCTTTTTTTGTGTGTTCCTTTGCATGTTAATTTAGTAGTGTTTTGTAGTTAACTATGGAAGTTTTATTTTTGTTTTACTGTTGATAAAGACCAGAACATACTCCTATAGTATTACAGTAAAATGGAATACTACCATGTAGATATTTTTAAACTGCCAAGTTTTTACTGATTCAAAGAAATACTCAAAAGTGACTAAACCGGGATGCCAAGCATAGGAACCGTACAAATAGCCAAACTAAAAAGTTATTAATGACTTTCACTTTTGACTGAAAATAGTGACTTTGTCTCTATGGAGAAATTTTTTTCTCTGTTGCTTTGCATTTTTCTGTACTTTCCAAAATTCATACAATAAGCTATATTATTTGTAAAATTTTTTAAAGTTACACACAGTCCACATTATACTGACATTTGTGAAATCCAGAGATTAAGTCACATCATCTGAACCACCCAAACTTTATTTATTTATTTATTATGGCTATGTCAGCAGTTAATGCCTTTTGGAGGCTAAATCAGGGAAAGGGAAATTAAAAATTGCTTGGTCCTCATAATTTCCAATTAAATTTTCAAAATGATCACAAGTTTCAAGAATACAAGGCAGTCAAATATTTATTAATATTTAGAGGAGTAAAATGAAGCATTTCAATCAGTTTGTGAAAATGGAATTAAAGGATGTTTTACAGTAATGCCTTTTTTTTTTCTTTATTTGACAGAGTTATAGACAGTGAGAGAGAGAGACAGAGAGAAGGTCTTCCTTCCATTGGTTCACTCCCCAAATGGCCACCATGGCCGGCACTGCGCCGATCTGAAGCCAGGAACAAGTGCTTCTTTCTGGTCTCCCATGCAGGTGACCCAAGCAGCAGAGCCCTCCTGGGCCACAGCAGAGAGCTGGACTGGAAGAGGAGCAACCGAGACTAGAACCCAGCACCCACGTGGGATGCCGACACCACAGGTGGAAGATTAACCAAGTGAGCCACAGCACTGGCCCCAGAGTCTTATTTCCCTAAGTTCTGATGGTTAGTAAAAAATTTATATCATGATATTGGGTGTATAAAAGTATGAATCACCTTTCTCCATCCCCATTTCTGCCTACATCATCATATGCTTCAAATATGATAGGTTCTTAACTGATTTGCTATTACAGCATTTTGTATATATGACAATTATTTTGCCTTCAGTTTTTCTTGTGGTTTTAGTGATCTGAAAGATCATGATGTACTTACCTGCTTTCTTTTTCTTTTGTTTATAGGAAAGATTAGTTGACTTTTTAAAAAAAAATGAAATCTACATTGCTGAGTGTGCTCTTTTGGTTCTCTCTTGTTTTCAAAAGAAAAAAAGTTTATTTGAAAGGCAGAGTAACACAGAGAGGGAGAGAGAAATCTTTCATCACTGGTTTATTCCCCAGATGGCTGCAATGGCCGGGGCTGGGCCAAGCCAAAGCCAGGAGTCAGGAACTCCATCCAGGTCTCTCACAAGGGTGACAGAGCCCTTGCCCTTGGGCCATCTTCCATTGCTTTCACAGGTGCATTAGCAGGGGGCTGGATCAGAAGTAGAACAGCCAGGGCTTGAACTGAAATACATATGGGATGCTGACATTGCAGGCAGTGGCTTAACCCACTGTGCCACATCACCAGCCCCAATTAGTTAACTTAAAAAAATTATTTGAAAGGTGGGGTTACAGAGAGTAACAGAGGCAGAGAGAGAGAGATGGCTTCCATCCTCTGGTCACTCCCCAAATGGCTTCGATGACTGGGGCTGGGCCAGGCCAAAGCCAGAATCCAGGCACTTCATCCAGGTCTCCCACCTGAGTACAGGGGCCAAAGCACTTGGGTTATCTGCTGTTGCTTTCCCAGGTGCATAGCAGGGAGCTGAATCAGAAGTGGAGCAGCTGGGACTGGGATATATGGAATGCCAGTGCTGCAAGCTTTGGCTTAACCTATAATGCCACGGCAGTGGCCCCCAGTTAGTTAACTCTTAATCTTTCTTTTTAGTAATTCCATTTTGACAGAAATGCAGAATTGTAGAACTGAAAGTTAGATTGTTGTCTAAAACTTAAGAATCCAGATGCAGTCTGTAGGAACAAAAGGAAAACTACTTGCCTGTTGCCTTTTGATGGTTCACTGAAATGAGCTGAGGTCAGGCAGATTTATAAGAGAAAAAAAAGCATACAAATATATCAACATAGATGGAGGCAGTCACAAAATTTAAATACCCACAAATCCAACATGATTCAGAAACTTACATACTTTTCTGCGTAGGGGATAATGGACAAGGTAGATGATTTTAGGATGGATAGTAAATTATTTTTAGGCAAATTCAGTAGCCTTAAAGAACATATAATGACCTATGAGAGTCTGTTTGGCTTGGAGAAAAGACAGTCTGATCAGTGATTCATTTTGGAATACTGGTGGACTTAAATGGAAGACAGTGGATTGTACTTTTCCACCACTGTTTTCTGCTGCCACAATTTGTTTCTTTACCTAGCAAACATTTTTTTCACCTCATTTCAAAGGACTTAGAATTTCACAATTCTAATTTTTGCCAATATGAGTATCAGAGAAAACTGAAAATGGTTCAAATTGTTTTCAGTGACTAAGTGGGTTGCTTCTTTATTTTTCAAGGAAACAAATATGTTGATTGATTTGCATGGCAGAGTTACGGAGAGGCAGAGGCAGGAAGAGAGAGAGAGAAAGAGAGAGAGAAGAGGTCTTCCGTCCGCTGCTTTACTCCTTAGATGGCCACAACAGCCAGAGCCGTGCTGATCCAAAGCCAGAAGCCAGGGGTTTCCTCTGGGCCTCCCAGGAAGCTGGATCAGAAGTGAAGCAGCCAGGACTTGAACTGGCGCCCATATGGGATGTGGGTGCTTCAGGCCAGGGCTTTAATCTGCTGTGCCACAGCACTGGCCCCCAATTGGTATTTTTGTCCTATTCAGGTTAACTATGGCAGCTTAGAGAACTTTGATGACCCTAGATAATAATCATTTTTAATTATTTCGGAGGGCTTTTAGCAGAATAAGGTAGGCGTTGTATAATAAATTCAATTTCATGTATTTATTGCATCAAAGATTGATTCAAACTGATTTTGAAAAATTATTTTCTAGAATTAGTCTTCTCTTGATTATTATGTATTATATTGCTTGAACTCTTTCAGGTACATCTTTTAAGAAAATGCTTTTTTCGGCTGGCGCTGCGGCTCACTAGGCTAATCCTCCACCAGCGGCGCTGGCATCCCGGGTTCTAGTCCTGGTTGGGGCGCCGGATTCTGTCCCGGTTGCCCCTCTTCCAGGCCAGCTCTCTGCTGTGGCCTGGGAGTGCAGTGGAAGATGGCCCAAGTGCTTGGGCCCTGCACCCGCATGGGAGACCAGGAGAAGCATCTGGCTCCTGGCTTCAGATGGGTGCAGCGCAACAGCCGCAGCATTCAGCTGTAGCAGCCATTTGGAGGGTGAACCAACAGAAGGAGGACCTTTCCCTCTGTCTCTGTCTCTCTCACTGTCTAACTCTGCCTGTCATTAAAAAAAAAAAAAATGCTTTTTTCTCACACTGAGAGATTGATAAGGCTGAGATCATTGCTGGTGAGGAATGATTTTACAATTCTTGAATAACCAGTCAGTAATCAGAAATACAAGTCAAACAAGATAGTTTAATAGTTAGTGTCATTAGAGGAGGGAGGAATGACAACAGAATCCCTTAGTAGACAGCCAAAGAACTTTGTTTTTCAGGCCAGCGCTGTGGCGCAGTGGGTTAAAGCCCCAGCCTGCAGCAGCAGCATCCCATATGGGCGCCGGTTCAAGTCCTGGCTGCTCCACTTCCGATCCAGCTCTCTGCTATGGCCTGGGATAACAGTAGAAGATGGCCCAAGTCCTTGGGCCCCTGCACCCACATGGGAGACCTAGAAGAAGCTCCTGGTTCCTGGCTTCAGATCAGCTCAGCTCTGGCCATTGCGGTCATTTGGGGAGAGAACCAGCAGAATGGAATACCTCTCTTTCTCTGGCTCTACCTCTTTCTGTAATTCTGTCTTTCAAATAAGTAAAATA
The DNA here is from genome assembly GCF_051225735.1 of Oryctolagus cuniculus. Classification (NCBI taxonomy): domain Eukaryota; kingdom Metazoa; phylum Chordata; class Mammalia; order Lagomorpha; family Leporidae; genus Oryctolagus; species Oryctolagus cuniculus. The sequence continues at coordinate 97,053,456 of NC_142871.1, read as the reverse complement.
ATTCTTTTTTTTTTAACTTTTATATAATGAATATAAATTTCCAAAGTACGATTTATGGATTACAGTGGCTTCCCCCCCATACCGTCCCTCCCACCCACAACCCTCCCCTCTCCCACTCCCTCTCCTCTTCCATTCACATCAAGATTCATTTTCGATTATCTTAATATACAGAAGATCAGCTTAGTATACATTAAGTAAGGATTTCAACAGTTTGCTCCCACACAGAAACATAAAGTGAAAAATAATAGATGATTTTTTTTAAATGATGATGAAATCAGATCAGACCTATTGTCATGTTTAATCCCAGTGAGAGTCAAGTTGGGAGTTGATAAATTTCTTTTTTTTTTTTTTTTTACAGAGGATCAGTTTAGTATGCATTAAGTAAAGATTTCAACAGTTTGCACCCCCATAGAAACACAAAGTGAAATATATTGTTTGAGTACTCGTTATAGCATTAAATCTCAATGCACAGCACATTAAGGACAGAGATCCTACATGAGGAGTAAGTGCACAGTGACTCCTGTTGTTGACTTTACCAATTGACACTCCTGTCTATGGCGTCAGTAATCTCCCTATGCTCCAGTCATGAGTTTCCAAGGCTATGGAAGCCCTCTGAGTTCTCCGACTCTTATCTTGTTTAGACAAGGTCATAGTCAAAGTGGAGGTTCTCTCCTCCCTTCAGAGAAAGGTACCTCCTTCTTTGAAGACCTGTTCTTTCCACTGGGATCTCACTCACAGAGATCTTTTGCCAGAGTGTCTTGGCTTTCCATGCCTGAAATAACTCTCATGGGCTTTTCAGCCAGATCCGAATGCCTTTAGGGCTGATTTCTGAGGCCAGAGTGCTATTTAGGACATCTGCCATTCTATGAGTCTGCTGAGTATCTCACTTCCCATGTTGGATCACTCTCCCCTTTATTTATTCTATCGGTTAGTGTTAGCAGGTACTAGACTTGTTTATGTGCTCCCTTTGACTCTTAGTCCTTTCATTATGATCAATTGTGAACTGAAATTGATCACTTGGACTAGTGAGATGGCATTGGTACATGCCACCTTGATGGGATTGAATTGGAATCCCCTGGTATGTTTCTAACTCTACCATTTGGGGCAAGTCAGCTTGAGCATGTCCCAAATTATACATCTCTTCCCTCTCTTATTCCCACTCTTATGTTTAACAGGGATCACATTTCAGTTAATTTTCAACACTTAAGAATAACTGTGTATTAATTACAGAATTAAACCAGTCATATTAAGTAGAACAGACAAAAAAACTACTAAGAGGGATAATGTATTAAGTTGTTCATTAACAGTCAGGGCTATGCTGATCAAGTCACCGTTTCCCATAGTGTCCATTTCACTTCAACAGGTTTCCTTTTTGGTGTTCAGTCAGTTGTCACCGATCAGGGAGAACATGTGGTATTTGTCCCTTTGGGACTGGCTTATTTCACTCAGCATGATGTGTTCCAGATTCCTCCATTTTTTTTGCAAATGACTGGATTTAAAAAAAAAAAAAAAAAAAAAAAACAAGAACTTTGCTTTAGGAGGGAAATAAGATTTAATTTCACCCTTCCTTTAAAGGAAAGATATCTAAAAAGGCCTCAGACTTTATGACTTTAATTGCATAGAATCTCTTAGTTGATTACTTGCCTATGGCATTTGTCTTTTATTTATTTTTAATTTTTTTAAAGATTTGTTTTATTTATTTGAAAGACAGAGTTACAGAGAGAGGTAGAGACAGAGAGAGAGGTCCTCCATCTGCTGGTTCACTCCCCAGATGGCCGTAACGGCTGGAGCTGCACCGATCTGAAGCCAGGAGCCAGGATCCTCCTCTGGGTCTCCCACGTGGGTGCAGGGGCCCAAGGACTTGTGCCATCCTCCACTGCTTTCCTAAGCCATAGCAGAGAGCTGGATCAGAAAAGCAGCAGCCGGGATCAGAACTGGTGCCCATATAGGATGCCTGCACTTAACCCACTGTGCCACAGTGCCGGCCCTGACATTTGTCTTTTAAATATGTGCAATCAATCATAGATAAGGTCTTTCCTTTAAATATGCTGTTGCCAGCACTAGGTTGACAGCCAGATGACATCTGTTACATGTATAACAGTGAAATTATTTAAAAAAAGGGGATACAGCAGGGAAAGGGCTTAATTTATTCCATGAGAATCATCAGGAGATACAGGAAAGTCGATCTTAAAAATGTGAATTTATTTTTGACAGGCAGAGTGGACAGTGAGAGAGAGACAGAGAGAAAGGTCCTCCTTTGCCGTTGGTTCACCCCCCAAATGGCTGCTATGGCCGGCACGCTGCGCTGATCCGAAGCCAGGAGCTCGGTGCTTCCTCCCTGTCTCCCATGCGGGTGCAGGGCCCAAGCACTTGGGCCATCCTCCACTGCCTTCCCGGGCCACAGCAGAGAGCTGGACTGAAAGAGGAGCAACCGGGACAGAACCGGCGCCCCGACCAGGACTAGAACCCGGTGTGCCGGCACCGCAATGCGGAGGATTAGCCAAGCGAGCCACGGCATTGGCCTAAACAGATATTTTTCAATATTATACAGAAATACAAGGATAGTGGTATGTGTAAGTTGCCGTGGGCTCAGAAAGCAACTCTTAAAGCTGATCCAGGAGTCAAAGAAATATTCTTTATATTGACTACAGACCTGAATCTTGAAGGATGAATGGAAATTTTATCAAAGCAATTTTGGTGGAAGTGGAGTCTGAAGTCAGGTAGCAGTGGGTTGCTGAGTTAGAGGTTAAGGAAGTGAAGAAAGCAAGTGGGCAGGATACTCCACCTAGAAGACTCAGTGCCAATAAAACTGATGCCATGAATCAGGTTGTTGGACCCCTGCTTTGTGCTTCACAATGTGCTAGTCAGAGGGAAGCCCATGGCATTAAAAATATTTAATGCCACCCACTAAAAAGCCTGTTTAATTTCTGGGGCTCAAAAAAGTCAACTTCCCCATTAAGTCTATGTTGTAAAGGTCATTCTTCAAGAATATGTTGAAATTATTTTAAAGACTTCCGATCCAGCTCTCTGCTGTGGCCTGGGAAAGCAGTAGAAGATGGGCCAGGTCCTTGTGCCCCTGCATCCACGTGGGAGACCTGGAAGAAGCTTCTGGCTCCTGGCTTCAGATCGGCGCAGCTCCAGCCGTTGTGGCCATCTGGGGAGTGAACCAGTGGATGGACGACCTCTCTCTCTGTCTCTACCTCTCTCTGTAACTCTGTCTTTCAAATAAATACAATAAACTTAAAAAAATGATTTTTTTTTTAAAAAAAGAGGGGCCAGCATTGTGGCCCAGCAGGTTAAGCCACTATCTGCAATGCTGGCATCCCATATGGGTGCTGATTCATGTCCTGGTTGCTCCTTTTCTGATCCAGCTCCCTGCTAATGCACCTGGGAAAGCAGCAGCAGATGCCCCAAGTCTTTGACCCTCTGTACCCATGTGGGAGACCGAGATGGAGTTTCTAGCTCCTAGCTTTAGCCTGGCCCAGCCCTGGCCATTGCGACCATTTGGGGAGTGAACCTGTGGATGGAAGTTCTGTTTCTCCTTCTATCTGAAATTATGCTTTTCAACTAAATTCAACTTTCTGCTCACTAGACTAATCCTCCGCCTGCAGCAGCAGCACCCTGGGTTCTAGTCCCGGTTGGGGCGCCGGATTCTGCTGTAATAAAATTTCCATTCATCCTTCAAGATTCAGGTCTGTAGTCAATATAAAGAATATTTCTTTGACTCCTGGATCAGCTTTAAGAGTTGCTTTCTGAGCCCACGGCAACTTACACATACCACTATCCTTGTATTTCTGTATAATATTGAAAAATATCTGTTTAGGCCAACGCTGCGGCTCACTTGGCTAATCCTCCGCATTGTGGCGCCGGCACACCGGGTTCTAGTCCCGGTCGGGGCGCCGGTTCTGTCCCGGTTGCTCCTCTTCCAGTCCAGCTCTGTGCTGTGGCCTGGAAAGGCAGTGGAAGATGGCCCAAGTGCTTGGGCCCTGCACCCGCATGGGAGACAGGGAGGAGGCACCTGGCTCCTGGCTTCGGATCAGCGCAGCGTGCCGGCCATAGCAGCCATTTGGGGGGTGAACCAACTGAAGGAGGACCTTTCTCTCTGTCTCTCTCTCGCACTGTCTAACTCTGCCTGTCAAAAAAAAAAAGAAAGAAAAGAAAAGAAAAGAAAAATATCTGTTTACATCTGCCTTTGTTACTAGATAAAAGTTAATCAAGATCAGATACTATTTTTACTCATTTCTGCAGTAGAAAAGATACTAGATAAATCTTGTTGAACTGACCTGACCTACTCAGTAAACTCACATTTTAGTGGGAGAAACTTAGCAGGAAACGCTTAAAATTCAACAAGATCAATCCCATATAAGTTGTGTACAAGAGGTTTTAGGAGCTTTAAAGAAGCACCACATTTCATCCCCTCTGTGATGACAAAAGTTAAACCAGAGAAATGAGTCTCAATTCAAGAATGATATTGTATTTCTCCACCACCGAGAGAACAGAATAAAAAATAAGGGAACATAGACAAAGTTGAGCCTTACATTATATTTATTATAAATGACCTGCAAGATTGTGTACTCTGGAGGGCTGGCGTGATGGTGCAGTGGGTTAAAGCCCCAGCCTGCAGTGCCAGCATCACGTATCCGTGCCAGTTCGAGTCCCAGCTGCTCCTCTTCTGATCCAGCTCTCTGCTGTGGCCTGGGAAAGCAATAGAAGATGGCCCAACTCCTTGGGCACCTGCACCTGTGTGGGAGGCCCGGAGGAGGCTCCTGGCTCCTGGCTCCTGGCTTCAGATCAGTTCAGCTCTAGCCATTGTGGTCATTTGAGGAGTGAACCAGTGGAATGGAAGACCTCTTTCTCTCTGGCTCTACCTGTCTCTGTAACTCTTTCAAATAAATAATTCTTAAAAAATAATAAAGCAAGTAAAGCAGTACTGATAATGCATTCTGGACAACTGAAAAAAAATCATGTACTCTGAGTGATCATGTTCTTTCTCTTAAGCAAGATCTCGGTAGGCTTTGGTTGCCACGGAAACATATATCTCTGATGCTCTCAATTTCTGAGACATACTGAATTTGTTCACTTACGTACTCCATTTGTTCCACTGCCTGCTTGCGTGAGTGCTCCATATAGGAACCATTCTTTGTGAAGTGAAAAATCAGTGGGCACACTTTTCTTAAAGTAGCCTAGACCAATTGGTGACTTGTTGAGGAACTTTGTGTTATCAGAAAGCATGTCTTCCTTTAGAATCAGTGATGATTGAGGGTTTCTTCCTGTTTAATCCATGTGATATGCACTTGAAAATGCCCGTGGGTATAGATGTTTTTGCAAGGGAAACATCAGCTCTTAGAAGAGTATGGTGAGGAAAAGGCACAGATACCCTAACCTACTACTGAAGGAGTTCTTTGGGGTTAAAAGCCAATAAATAGATGCCTGTGAAACACCCTGCCATTTTCACCAAACATGCCATGCTGTCAAGGCAGAGACAGTGAAAGCCAGGAAGGCCAAAACAGAGATTGGAGAAAAGGAAACTAGGTAGCTGAAAGATGAGTAGGAAAGACCTCTTTCTAGCTGGAGTTAACTGTGTTTTTATAAATATTTATCCAGTATCTTGCATTCACTGTGAGGAATATGCAAGTTCTATTTTTAAAAGTCTTACAAATGGGAGACAGCTTTGTACACTAACATCAGTCAATATGGCTCCTAAAGAGAGAAAGAGTTTTTCTCCTTAAAGATGCTTATTTCTGAAAGAAATATTGGGCATAATGCCAGAGGTAACTAAAAGATGTCTGATTTTCTTTTTAAAAAATTATCCACAAACATCAACTAGATTCAGCCAGTGCTTTTAAATTATGTACACCAATGGGCTCTCTTTAAGGTGAGAGGCTACAGAGGCTGCCTATGGTCAAAACTCCCTAACATCTGTACTTTACCTGCAGAAAGTATCTTGGTTTAGATATCATCTTTACCCACTTTTTTCTTTTTTTGATAAGTGTACCTCTATATAATAAGCAAGAGAAACCCATTTCTTTGTCACAAATAAGGAAAAGATAAATTAGGATGGGAAATAAGACCATGGATCACTCTTTCTTGTCTATAAATAAAAGGAATTGGAGCAGAACCATATCTCTACCATATCCCATTTTGCTGAAAGCATCCAACTGCCTCTATAGAAGCTGAGCTGTGGACTACTGGCAAAGCTTCAGGGTATTGACTCTATATGATCCTCCTTCAGATTGACAGCAGAGAGCAGTGGTGGACTATTCTGGATGTTGTCTGACTGCATTTGGTGAAGATAAAGGAGGGAGGGAAACCCCTTAGACAGTTTCTATCTCTTGGTGTCTTAAAATTTTTTCCTTTGTAAAGAATCCAATTTGGTGTAATTGAGGGAAAACACCCATATTTTGGCAGTCCCATTTTACTACATCTGCTTATCCATAGCAAAAGAAACTATATTTTTAAGAAAACAACTCAGAAGTGAAACTATTTAAAAGCAAAGAACTTTAAAATAAAAAGAAGGTTGCATGCACATTTTAAGTGGTTTAATTTTGTGACTATTATGTTCCAACTCAAAAAATATATTGCACAAAGCTTTGATATTACAGTTATTTTTCTCACATTCTGGTGAGATTCTGATAAACATAGTTGACTTAGGAAGTAATACAAATAATATCTTAACTGGTTAAATAATTTCAATAAACTGTGAAGAACTGAAAGCAGGATATTACATTCATATAGAAGACAAGTACATATCCATAAATTCACTTGGCTTCAGTGAAAAATAACTTCTCACATACTTAATAAAAATTAGAGAAAAAATTAAAAATTGTTTGAAAATAGAATGTATTTCCAGAACTATTCAACACACTCTTTTGCTCTCAAAAAAACCTGCAAAATTTCAGAGAATGTCTGATCATACAGTAAGCCTCTTATATTGGATATTTTTAAAACAAAATATATATTAAATAAATACAGATCTCCACTGTTAAAATAACAAATCTGTGGATGGCAAGGTAAAATTCCCCAAATAACATTAATGAAAAACACCACCAGGAAATAAATGTACCATGTCATGGCATCTATAAACATTTCTGTTCAAATTTGTGAATCTACAGCATTTTCCCTAGATAACAAACAACTGTCATCACATAATTATGGAATAAATGATAAACACTTAAAAAATAACTGCCAAAATTAATTCAACAAAACTTTCCCAATTTTTATAAATTTAAGACAGAGATTTTTACTTTTTCCTTGCTAGTGCTTTTAGCCCTATGCCTGAAGTGCATTTTATCTTCTGTTGTACATGTTACTGTTTTCGGATTTGTTGTTTACCAAAATCATGTACATCCTACTTTTATTATGTTTTTTATTCATTTCCAAGAAAATTCAGCCATAGGATTGGAGAAAGGTGGAAAACATTACATTTCCAACACCATTTACTAATTTAATTTCCCACTGATTATTTAGAAGCTGTGAATTTTTTCGGTAATGTTGATGTTTATGCTAATACATAAATGTATCACATCATGAATTTTATTTTCTGATTGTCCTAATATACAGTTAATTCTTCTCATTTTGTGAACATTCCAGGCATTTGACATGTGGTTCATAGACTTTATCCACTATCTTCATCAAACTCCAACACTTTATGAAATACTTGAAAAAAATCTTTGTAGAAGATACTCTTAAGAAACACTCCCATATGAAAAATAAAAGGTTAAAATAGTTAATTCAGTGTTGTGCCTTGAATGGGAAACACTGATTATATTTCAGAAAGCATTTATAATTATTCCATTCAGAAATGACTCTAGTTCAAATTAGTGATTGGAGATTTATTTACAAAAGGGAGAGAGAAATTATGTGAGCATAGGATAGTACCAGGGTTGCATGTTAAGGCAATTTTTTCAATTAGATGTGGATATCTAGATGTGACTATAAACTTATTTGCTTATGCATGATATGTCCATTCATGTTCTTGTGATTATCAGTTAATTTTGCATATTGTCTCTCATTCCAGAATTAATCTGATAAATTTTACCCTCTCAGATTCCATTCAGTTTACACAGAGGCCTTAGCTGTAGCATGGCAGAAGAAAGCTCAGTGCCTATCTAAATGACTGCACCATCATCCTAGCTGTTCTTGCAGCACCAAATTTCATTATAAATTTAGGAGAATAAAAAACTTCAGATCCAAAGATGCATACGTTACTTGTAATGTTTTAAGTTAAAATCAAGAAACTTTATATCTTATCTTCTAGCATTTTCACAATTAGTACAATAAAATTCTCACAGCTTGAGAAAAAGCAGTTTGCTTCAAAACTGCTCATCTGTGATACATCCAAATATTTTTGCCTCAGAGGCAAATAGGGAGCTCAAATGTGAGTCAGGAAAAATAGAACAATACTAAATAAAATCTTTTTCTAATTGAAAATGTCATTACAGTTCAACATTTCCAGGAAACAAAACTCAGTAACAACAACAGAAAAATCCTCACACATACACACACTAGTTTTCTTAGTAATCAAAACCAGGGAAGGTTATATGATGCTTTTTCAGTCACTAAAACTAGGGTAAGCCTACCCTTCTTTTAATTAAAAAAATCAAAAATAGTTTTTAACAAAGAATAGTTATTTTATTTATAATACTTGTTGAATATGACTTGCCAATTCCATGAGGTATATCTTAAAATCTTCCAAGGTTATGTAGGGGAAGAAACCCAGCATTAGTTCCTCTACTCCAGAGACTCAGCATGGACCCCCTTTGGATTTATTAGCCCGGCATAATCTGTACCTGGAAGAATGGGTCAATGGTATTATTCGTGTGGCTTTTAGTTATCCATGTGCATTCATAAGCATTCTCACCATAATCTTGGTATTTACCTGATAGATGATTTTCTGCCTTCAGAACTCGAATTGTCACATCTTGATTTATCTTTAAAATTATCTTTTAAGACCTGATTGAAAATGTCCATATTTTTAAAAACTAATTTTTAAAATAAATTATTAGGGTTTCAAGTAGATTTTACATGTACATTCTCATATAAACCTAAATTCAACAGCAGCTCTGACATGGAAACTTAAGTGACACATGTGCTTTTTGTCTTTAAAGATTATATTCTCTAACCTACATGTGATTATGAAAATCCATAAAACACAAGGAGAAAAAAGTTGTCTATCTCAGGATTTCTTACTATTTAAAAGATGCTAACTTATCTAGATCAGTTTTTATTTTCAAGCTTTCATTGGGGATAGATTATGAGAAATATCCTGGTATCACAGTCCTTATTGTAAGTCTTATAAGTAATATAAACAAATATAATTGATCTTTCATCAGAACTGTTCTGTACCCTTATTGGTTAAACTGGTACATATCCTTGTATGAATGTATTCCATATGAAAGTCAATTCATCCAAGGTTCTTGGCACAGAACACCAAACAGAGCAACTTCAAAAACTAGCTTTTAAAATTACACTCTTAAGGCAGAGCATTATTTGTCAGTACTGAACCAGGATCAAAATCATAGTATTATACAAATGAAAAGAAAACCTCTACCAGAATCTCCTGCTTCTAAGTTTTACTATGTTGTACTTTTTCTTGAAAAATAACAAATTGATGAAAAGAATTATGGGTTACCATTTTGAACACAACAATACCAATACTTTGAAGAACTGACAGTGTATTCCACAGATATATGTGCCATAGACTATGAAAAAGGAAACAGTTCTGGGAAAAAGTCACATTACAAAATGTATTATAAAAATAAATTACATAGCATGTGCCCATGAACCTGAAAGCTTTGCAAAAGAGAAATTTCTTTTGGCACAAAGATTCAATTGCTCTTGCTACATATTTTCATGTTATCAGCAAGGCCATTTCCAACTGTTACATTATACCCTCAAAAAAAAAAATCACTGGAAGTAGTCAAATGTTTCCAGTCGTGATCAGTAGCATGGAGGACTTTAGTGATGATGAAGGACTGTAGAAATATTATCCATTCAACAGGGATTCAGAGGAAGTACACACACCCAATATGTGTTTGGTTTACCATTTCATCTGGAGTTCATACGTAACTGGTGAATGATGATGCTTTCTATAAAGAGAAGAAAGACATGGTATTTTCAATTAAACTGAAACTCAGATCAATAGTTTATGTGAGGATCTTTACCACATCATTTCACCTCAAGACTACATGTTAAATACACAAAAGCAGGTTCATGATCCTGGTAGTAGCTACTAGAATACTTTACTATTCTTAAGCAACTTCATGTTGCTTACATGCTATATCTCAAATTCTGAAAGGCCTTGAGAAGCCATGTCTAGTATTCTAACAATATTAGGTCAATTTGACCATTCCTTGAAAACAAAAGTAGTGATTATTTTATATATGAACAGTAACAATGAGAAACTAGAAACCAGAATGCTTCCTATTCTGGCCAAATTCTTTCTGGTTTGAACTCCCTGAATTTCTTTTTTTTTTTTTAAGTGCATAGATGGGAGTTTTAATAAGGAGATATTCATTACATATTCCTAAGAACTGAATAAATACAGATGACTCACTTTTGTCTCTGATTGCTTCTTTTTGCAGAACTCTATATGCTTTCACATCTAAATTCATTCCAATAAAAGCACATGGCTGGACCGTTCTGATTACTATCTCAAGCACAAAATAGATTGAGATAGTAATCAAAAGAGTCCAGCCATGTTATTGATATTTGATATATGAAATTATTTTATTGGTGTTACTTTTATATTAAGCCTTTATAAACACATGTCATCCTCATGTTTTTTCATTCAGTCATTCAAGAATTATTTACTAAGGCCATCCATGCTTGGATGGAACAACACTGGTGAGCAGAATGAGACAGTCTTTCCATCACTGAGGTCATACAGAGCAGAGGACAGAAAATAATATGCTTCAAATAGTTTCTCCACATGAAAATTTTATTGCCTCCTGTCAACATATGACAATATTTTGAGAGCAGAAACATATATTAAGGTTTTTTATCAATAGCCTGAGGAAATTTCCAAGCATTCCTTTCACTTTAATTTTCAATGCCTGCTATCTGCATTTTAATTCTATGTGTGTAATAAATATTTAAATTAACATTAATCAGATCACATTATGCCATAGATCTACAGATTCACACTAATTATTCATAGGGAATGATCGTTTGTGGGAAAAGAAAAAGCTTTCTTATTTCTTGAACTTTGCCAGATGATGGCCACTAGGTAGAGCTGTTTCTACTCCTTCCCTCAGCTTTTCGGCTTGAATTTGAGATAAAATGGATATGAAAGCAAAATAAAAGAGAATACATTAATGTCTAATATACTTTAGAATATTTACTTCTGAGGCTTTTATAAAGTTTTTAAGACCTACGTACTTATTTTTCATTATACCAGAAACCCTTAGAAATTGATTTTTTTCATTGAAAAATTATTCTAGTTTCAAAGTATCTAAATGCCTAAAAATGTATAAAGATCTACTGGCAAAAAATTAAAAGCACTAATTAAAATGTTATGTAGTTAAAAATCAGGGTCTGAGATTAAAATGTTATTTCCCATTAAATACTTTTTCTTTTCTAAAATTCTGAGCTGGGCCAGCACTGTGACACAGCAGGTTAAGCAGCACCTGTGACACCACTATCTCATATAGGCACTGGTTCGAGTCCTGTCTGCTCCATTTTTAGACCAGTTCTCTGCTAATGCACCTAGGAAAGCAGCAGAAGATTGCCCAAGTACTTGAACCCCTGCCATCCATGTGGGAGGCCTGGATGAAGCTCCTGGCTCCTGCCTTCAGCCTGGCCAGTCCTGGCCATTGCTGCCTTTTGGGGAGTAAACCAGCAAATAGAATTCTCTCTCTCTCTTTGTCTCTTCCTGTCTCTGTAACTCTACCTTTTAAATAAAAGTAAATAAAATCTTTAAAAACCTAAAATTCTGATCTAGGTGTTTTGTTTTTTTTTTTTTTTTTTTTTTTTTTTTTTTTTTGACAGGCAGAGTGGACAGTGAGAGAGAGACAGAGACAGAGAGAAAGGTCTTCCTTTTGCCGTTGGTTGACCCTCCAATGGCCGCCGCGGCCGGCGCACCGCGCTGATCCGATGGCAGGAGCCAGGAGCCAGGTGCTTTTCCTGGTCTCCCATGGGGTGCAGGGCCCAAGCACCTGGGCCATCCTCCACTGCACTCCCTGGCCATAGCAGAGAGCTGGCCTGGAAGAGGGGCAACCGGGACAGAATCCGGCGCCCCGACCGGGACTAGAACCCGGTGTGCCGGCGCCGCAAGGTGGAGGATTAGCCTATTGAGCCACGGCGCCGGCCCTGAACTAGGTTTTAAAGACTGATGTGGGCCGGCGCCGCGGCTCACTAGGCTAATCCTCCGCCTTGCGGGTTCTAGTCCCGGTCGGGGTGCCGGATTCTGTCCCGGTTGCCCCTCTTCCAGGCCAGCTCTCTGCTATTGTCCGGGAGTGCAGTGGAGGATGGCCCAAGTGCTTGGGCCCTGCACCCCATGGGGGACCAGGATAAGTACCTGGCTCCTGCCATCGGATCAGTGCGGTGCGCCGGCCGCAGCAGCAATTGGAGGGTGAACCAATGGCAAAGGAAGACCTTTCTCTCTGTCTCTCTCTCTCTCTCTCTCACTGTCCACTCTGCCTGTCAAAACAAAACAAAACAAAACAACTGATGTGACCTGTGTCTCAAATCTTCCTAAAATAATTAAATTATATAAGTACTTCATTTCCTTCTCTTAAGAAAGAATAGAAAGCATCAACCTAAAGGAGTAAAATTCAGAATTGTTCTTATGGTCAATGTAATTTTTTTTTTTTTTTTTTTTTTTTTTTTTTTGAGAGCGAAAGAGAGCATGAGATCTTCCATTCACCGGTTCACTTCCTAAATGGCTGCAATGGCGAGAGCTGGGCTGATTTGAAGCCAGAAACCAGGAGCTTCCTCCAGGTCTCCAACATGGGTGCAGGCGCCATCCTCTGCCGCCTTCTACCAGCAGGGAGCTGGATCAGAGGCAGAGCAGCCAGGGCACAAACTAGGGCCCACACAGGGTGCCAGAGCAGAGGCAGCAGTTTCACCCGCTGCAGTGGTCTTGACGTCAGCCCTGGTCAATGCTTGTGTCTTTGTTTCCTCAGTACAATATGAGAGCGTCAGAAACCATCTCCAACATCCTTTGCAGGTGTGACATTTCTTGTTACTACAGCACCTTCTTTTTTTTCCCGTTGAATGCTTAAACCTCTTAATTCCTGGAATTGCTTGCTCTTAATCCTAGCATTTTTCAGTCTCTATGATGATAGCATTACATTTTCTTTATTTGAAAAGCTGAGAGAAACACAACAGACACAGATCTCTCATCTGCTGGTTCACTTCCCAAATGCCTGCAACAGCCAGGGCTGGGTCAGGCCGAAGCCAGGAGCCTAGAACTTTATCTGAATCTCCCCATGTGAGTAACAGGAGCTCAAGTACTAGAGCCATCATCTACTGTCTCTCATAGTGTACATTAGCAGGAAGTTGGGACTGGAAGTGGAGCTGACCCAAACGTAGCCTCTCAGTGGAATATGAACACCCTAATTGGTATCTTAACCATAGCACCAAATGCCCACCCCTGGTAATAGTTTTTTACAATTAGTATTTGGTAAAAATTTGAGTATTTGTACATAGAAGAAACAATATCTTGGCTGAAATATTATTTTGTTTTGTTGTTGTTGAACACTGCTTAAGTATAATATAATGGCTTGTGTAACAGAAGAGAGATTTCTGGAGCAGTTTAGACTTCCTTGCTATAGGAAGCTCAAATTGTGTCAGATGGTTTTGACAGTCTGCCACAGAGTGTTGCTTGCAATGGAATATTACTTTCAATTACTAATGTTTCAATTAGCAAACTAGCAATCCATAAATGGTATATATGTGTGTACATATATACATACTTTATTAACTAGACTGTCTCACAAATATTTGATAATGCCAAATAAATTTATTCTAAATAAATTCTATCAATAAAAGATGGTATTTTAATATTTATATAGATGAACTTCATTTAAAAGAATACAAGTAAGCCCATTTTATACATATGGAGACATATAATTTCTACAGACAAAATCTACACGGTAGTGTTTTCATTGAAACTTATTAAACAGATTTATTAAATTTTAGTTGCATATAGTCTAAGTTTTTCACTAATCTCAGCTGAGAATACTCAAATAAGAATCATCCAGCCAATACACAAAATTGTGAGAAATATGTGTTGTTTTATACCATTACATTTTGAAATAACTCATTAACAGCAAAACTATCTGATACATATGTAATTCATAAACGCCAGGAACAAAAATTAATACTTAAGAGATAACACTATTATATTCATGCATAGAAATGGAGGAGGGCAGAACTCCCAAGTCTCTTCCTGTCTCTTTACAATTTAGTACAATAAAATAATGTTTACATTTCATTGAAGTTACAAAGGCAGTGAGCAAATTTCATTCCATCTCCTACTCTGTCTCCATTTCATCCCAGAATGAGACTAAGCATAGCTGATTTGGAGCCTTTACAATGACCATGATAAAATCAGATACAGCTAGTAACTTTTCTCTTTCTAGTAATTTATACAGCTTTTAATAGGCAGATTGGGAACAAAGATCATAGTTCATTGTATCTATTAGCAAAAAAAGCACTTAAATTTAGGGCCCTTTGATATGCAGACATTTATTAAGATAATTGGAAGGGAAAAAAAACCCTAAATTTTCATCAGCATATACACATGAGGGACACTAGATTTTTATATACTTTTGACATTAACAATTTACAGAAATGTAGGACAGGTGTTTGACAGAACAGTTAGCATGCCAGTTCGGACAGACATCCCTTCCACAGTGCCCATGTTGATACACTGGTGCCACTCCCTATTTTAGCTCCTGCTAATGGGCACCCTGGGAGGCAGTAGATGATGACTCAAGTAGTTGGGTTCCTATCATTCACATGGGAGACCCAGACTGAGTTACCAATTCCTGTCTTTAGCCTGCCTCAGCCCTGGTTGTTGTGGGTATTTAAGCAATGAGCCAGCAGAGGATCCCCTCCTTTCTCTCTCTTTTTCTCTCTCTCTCTCCTCTCTCTCTCTCTTTCTCTCTTTCTCCCTCCCTCCTTCCTTCCCTCTCAAATAAATACATTTAAGAAAAATTTTCCTGGGCCTGGCACTGTGTCACAGCAGGTTAAGCCACAGCTTGCAGGGCCAGCATCCCATATGGACACCAGTCTGCTCTAATTCCAATTCAGTTCCCTGCTAATGGCCTGGGAAAGCAGCAGAGGATGGCCCAAATGCTTGCACCCACATGGGAGACCCATAAGAAGTTCCTGTCTCCTGGCATTGGCTTGGCCCAGCCCTAGTCATTGCAGTCATTTGGAGATTGAACCAGCTGATGGAAGATTTCTCTCTGTCTCTGTCTCTCTGTCTGTCTCTCTCTCTCTGTAACTCTACCTTTCAAATAAATAAATCTTTAAAAAATAAATAATTTTTAAAATTTTCAAAATGCATTTACAGACTTTTTCCCCTTATGTATTTCTTTAATATTATGTTGATGGTTTCTCCTTATAAAACTTCAGATAACACATTAAAATACCTAATTTGTTATGATATTATCATGAAATGATGATGCTTAATAATTCATTCTTTTATTATGTCAGCTTTTAGATAACATCCATGAAGCAGAAGTTCAATATGTTATCAAATTCCTAATTATACTTGACTTCCTACCACAGTAAGCCTTGATCTTTGCTGGCTAGTATCCCAAAACCCCTGGCCAGACAGTAGATTTAGCTCCAAAGCTGCATGTAAGAAACAGAATTTGGAGAGAAATTTGGGGAGACTATCTCTTGAGTGCTTGAGGCGAATCAGAATTGTTTCTCCCCAGGAGAGCTCCTTGTCTGTGAAGTGGAAGAGAGGTACTTCAGAAAGTCAGACCCTCCCGGGCACTGCACGTTTTTACACTCTGCTCAACTCTCTGCAAAGGGACACTGGAGCTCTGAATTTTAAAAGTCTGCTTTACTAAATGAGACCAAGTCACTTTAAGACAAAAAACAGCGGAAGTTCAACTTACAGCAGGACTTCTCCTCAGTGCAGGAGGGCTGCTTCATCCAAGTCACAGAAAACATTTCCTCCTGGATTTTGCCTCACTCTGTTCTGTGGCTCCCTTCCTAACAGGGGCTATGTCTAGAAGGCATGATTGCAGCTCAAGGATATGATGCTCTTCCTCTCCACCAGCCACCAAACCTCAGCTTAGAACCTACTGCCTTCAGGGTAATCATCCACCTGCCAAAAAAAGGTCCCACATTCTCTATGCCTTTTGGAAGTAGGAGTATCTCAACACTACTTATTTTCAAGTGTCTCATTTTCATAAACTGCTTTAGGTTCACTTGTGTGATTATCACATTCAGAAATTAATCAGCGTTCTGACAAAACATCTGTTTTAAATAGGAAGTTCAATAAACTTCCCCTGTTGACTTGGACTTGGATTTCTTCTTTTGGATTCAGCTCAGCTAATTAAAAATACTTCCGCTAATCAGTTCTGTCATTTGCCCTAGAAAACTTTTGAACCAGAGGATATAAATTCTCTTGGGCTTTCTCAATGACCTAATAGTTTATTTGCTTCCTTCCAAAACATTTCCCACTCTTCCATGAGCCCAGATCATCTCTTAACTCCCCCAGTTTGCAGGAGTTAACAATAATCACAGAAATGACTGATACCTTCTTTTTCTGGGAGGCCAGTCCTTATCTCCAGCATGATGTTTCCCAGATAAAAGCAAATTTGAAATAGTTTCCCCATGTGTAACACTCACTATAAATGAAAACTTAATATTGGGAAACTAGGTAAATATTTGAGCCAAGCTCACACAGTTTCTACTCTTTTAGATGCAGAAATTAAATGCCTAAATTGTGTGAAGTCTATGGGTGGTCATAAAATAGCATGAAAGGGGCCAGCGCTGTGGCGTAGCGGGTAAAGCGGCCGCCTGCAGGGCCAGCATCCCATATGGGCACCGGTTCGAGGCATGGCTGCTCCACTTCTGATCCAGCTCTCTGCTATGGCCTGGGAAAGTAGTGGAGAATGGCCCAAGTCCTTGGGCCCCTGCACCCATGTGTGAGACCCGGAAGAAGCTCCTGGCTCCTGGCTCCTGGCTCCTGGGCTCATATTGGCGCACCACCAGCTGTTGCAGCCATTTGGGGAGTGAACTAGCAGGTGGAAGACCTCTCTTTCTCTCTCTTTTCTGCCTCTCCTTTTCTCTCTGTGTAACTCTTTAAAATAAATAAATCTCTGTCTCTTTTCTGCCTTTCCTTCTCTCTCTGTGTAATTCTGACTTTCAAATAAATAAATAAATAAATCTTTAAAAAAAACAGCATGGAAAATAACATTGTGTGTGAAAATTGTCATCAAACACTACTATAAGAACTTTTACATATATAGTTTCTTCTTTTTAAAGTATCTCCTGTCTGTATTTTTTAAAGATTTATTTATTTATCCGAAAGGCAGAGTTACAGAGATGTAGAGGCAGAGAGAGACAGGTCTTCCAACCGCTGGTTCACTCTCCAGATGGCCACAATGGCCAGAGCTAGGCCCATCTGAAGCCAGGAGCCAGGAGTTTCTTCTGGGTCTCCTACATGGGCGCAGGGGTCCAACAACTTGGGCCATCTTCTACTGCTTTCCCAGGCCATAGCAGAGAGCTGGATCAGAAGTAGAGCAGCCAGGACTTGAACTGGCACCCATGTGGGATGCAGGCACTGCAGGTGGCAGCTTTACCTGCCAAGCCACAGTGCTGGCCCCACACATATAGTTTCTATATAGATATCTCAGTATCTTAAAAACATTTGACAATATTATTTTGGTCTAATGGGTGTGGGTGTTTCAGTCTACCTATAAATATACATTTAAATAAATCTATACTTTGTTCCTATGAAGTAATTTCATCATATAAAATAATGAATAATGCACTAAGAGAAACAAGAACTGATTTTAGATTCTGGCCTTTGATTTTGATTTTTGATTCTGGCTTCATCATTAAAAATATGGTTAGATATTTCTAACCCTTGGGAATTTACTTTTTTAAATTATTTTTTGCTTTTGTGTTTTTGTCATTGCTGCTGTTGTTTTTTAATAACAGAGAGAATTATCCTCTGAGGTCTGGTTCAGCTCTAATCAGCTCTGTGATTTTGTAATTCTGTCCATCACACATACTCAATATATTAGCGCAAGTAGAGAGGCTAAAAGTGCTTTTACCAAATCAGCAATTAATCATTCATTCTTAGGAAAAGCATTGTAGCAGGATCCTAGAAGTTGCTTGCTAAGTCATGGGGAAGCCTATGATACCATGACTAAGAAGGAATACCAGAATCATAAAAGCTTATAGCTAAGGTAAAGTCATTTGCCAAAGGTAATACAGCCTCTTGGTGGCAGACGAGAGTGTCATTCCAGTCCCGTCTCCTGGCTTTCAGTGCTCTCAGGTATCTACTCCATTGTTCAGTAACCTCCTTCTCTGAATGGTCACCTTGATATCTATCCAAATTCCAGATCCTACTTGGTGGTGGTGGTGTTCAGTCCTTTTAAATGAGTGCTTCTGTGCTACTGTGGAGGGTCTTTCGTGAACCTGAGGAGCATGACAATCTCTGAAACTTTCTCTTGGGGAATTAGAAGCACCACAAGGGATAGCTGTTTGTGACTTATGCAGGGTGTATTTATGTCACAGAAGAAAGTGCTCACATCGCCTTTGTTCTTCACAGTGTGGTGGCTTCAGAGGCAAGAACCCCCCAGTCCAGGACTCCTGGCTATTCTGCATCCATTACCTGCCACTGTGCCTTTGGAGGAAAGCAGAAATAACTTACGCATCCAGAATGGAACTACCTGGCTCTCTTCCAATTCCACCATCTCTTCCCACCATGGTCTCATACATGACTTGCTGGTTCCCTCCATGACTTTTTGCATTGCAGACCAGGGGAGGAATTGAGAGTACCTCTTTCTTGCCCTACTTCCTTGCCTTTCTTCACCTGCTAGTTTTGTTTCTCTAGAGTGAATGGCAAGGTTTT
Organism: Oryctolagus cuniculus; assembly: GCF_051225735.1. NCBI lineage: Eukaryota > Metazoa > Chordata > Mammalia > Lagomorpha > Leporidae > Oryctolagus > Oryctolagus cuniculus. Next base: position 97,034,402 of record NC_142871.1, on the reverse strand, counting down.
TTAGCCTTGCAAAGCCTATGATAGATTCTGAAATAACAGCTTTCCTCCTAGAGGAGGCAATGTTTGTAAAAGAGATGCTGAAGAAAGAAAGGCACAACCAAAAGAGAAAGGGCAATTCAGGCAGAAGGAGCAAACTGAGCAAGTCAAGGAAGGATGGCAGGGCCTGGCATGTAACAAGCAGTTCTCTAAGCTTGGAAGACAGGGGTCCAGCCATGGGAATGCCAAATGTGCTCAGGAAACAAGAGAGAGGGAGAACCCAATCACAGGCAGCCTTACATGCCACACCAAGGAGTTGGCATTGTACTCTGCAGGTAAAGGAGGAACATTTGGAGGGTTTCCAAATATTGAGTGACATGATCATCTTGCACTGTGGAAAACAAAATGAAAAACAGATCCGAGAGTTTTGAGGCTGGAGACTAATGACACCAGTTAGAAGGTTATCAGAATAATTCACAAGAGACATCATGAAAAGCTCAAGTTGAGGATGGTGGAAGTAATGGAGAGGTTTGACTGACAGAAGAGGTTAAGGGGCCAGAATTAGAAGCTACTTGAGGACTGAGGGAGGGTTCCAGCTTGAGTGACTGGGTGGATCAGGATATCCCTGCTGAAGGGGAGAAACATGAGAAGGAGGAGAGTTGGAAGAGGGATGGGAGGCTTTGAGAATGGTTTTTACACCAACTGAGTTGGAGATACACAGTGCAAAGTTAGACACAAAGCTGGAGATGGAGGTCTGGGAGTTAGCATATGAGTGAAAAATTAAGTCATGGGAGGATATCAGATGGCTGGAGAAAGCCTGGAAATTAGGAAAATGGTTTTTGACAATGATATGGGGAAATCAATCCTTACTAGGTATGCAATATGCAAAAAACAAGGAACCAGCAAGGGAGGCAGAATAGCCAGACAGGTAAAAGGAAATGCAAGGGAGCTGAGATGTCTTGGTCAGGGAGGGAGAAGAGCATAGCCTAACTCTGCTCTTACCCTTAACAAAGACCAGAGGTTTAGTTTCTGGAAATGCTGACTTAAGAAGTTCTGGACCTGAGCACAAGGATGGGCGGCATAGAAAGAATGGAGGGGAGTGAAAAGTTCACACACTGGACTATGAAATTATCTCCCCTGACCTATGTCAGGGAGGGTGCTGGGGGATTTTATCTACAGAAACTACTGGTAGGTGCACAGCAAAACAGAGAGACAGATGGAGAGGAGAAAGAAGTAGAAGACAAGGAGTCAGGAACAGAGGATTCCACAAAGGCAAAAGGACAACAGCTGTGCAGCACGCCCAGCAGCCAACCAGTCCAGACTGAGGAGGGAAGAAGAGGGCTGAGCTAGGAAGGGCTCCAAGGGGAAAATATGAAACTGATGTGTTTAAGTGCTTGGAAAAATTACTGATAGTGTTTGGCAGAACTAATGGAGCATTTGGAAAAAATAAAGATAGATACATAGAAAACCAAGTAGATAAAAAAATTAAAGCAATTATTCTTTTGAAGGGGGGAAAGTGGTAAGAGAGCATAATCATAGTATACTACTTGGCTCAGCAGGGAACAGCACTTACACTATAAATGTATAAATATATAAGCATACAAATACTGGCTGCTGATTTATCAAAACATTTATGATGCAATCATATTGCGAGGATAGGGAAAAAGGAAGAGGGAACCAGTGAGAGGATTAAATCTTTGATCATCAGATGATAGTAGAAAGAGACAAAAGATAGCTAAAATTTAGAAACAAAAAAGTCACAGTAAAGCATGTTATTTAGAAATACAGACATAAATGCCAGCTAGGCATTGGAAATGATTTTCCCCGGGGGAAAACTTGAGGGGGTCAGGGTTGTCTTTTAGCACTGGCTGATGTTTTACCTTTGTAAATGAATTCCTTTAATAAAGAGAATAGCTATGAAGCATGATAGTGGAGGTAGAAAATGTTGAATGTTAGCTTACTTCAGTTGGATGGAGTCGGGGCGGCAGCTATAGGGGAAGGAAGAATTCTGATAAAATGGAAGAGGCCAGAGCATATTTACATCCTTTGTGTAACCAGCAGGTAAAAAGAAGGAATTGAAACAACAATGAAGAAAGATAACCAATGAGACCCTGGAGGACAGGAAACACTAAGCTTTATATGGGTTGGGGAAATTTTGGAATTTCACGAGTACATTCCTATTTATGAGGAAATCCTCTGTATGCCCATTTCCTCATCACTTTGTCCACCCTCTCCCTCTGCCCTCCAGTCTTCAACAGACTTGTCTTCTTATCTATATCCCTGTGGTTTTTCCAGTTAGGAAAGTCGTACTTCTCCCTCAGGATTCTAAGTCTCTAAGGGAATAAGGAGTTCAAATCTTTTTTACAGCTTACGTTCCTGGCCATGTTTTCATTTCCCTGAAATGGTTATACCTTCAATGAATACACCACAACCTCCAGAGAGAGCCCAGTTGCTACCCTTTAACCAGTCCCCACTGGAAACGTAATGGAAACACCAGTGGAAACTGAGTGATCCTGTTTAAGCTGATGACCTAGATATGGAATCACATTTTCAAGGAATGATGGCCACTCTGTGGGTTGTATCTCCTATTAGGACATTTCTGGAACCATGCATGTGTGGTGGCCACCATCACAAATGTGATGAAATATTCAACATAGTTAAATTATTCTCAGAGGTGGGTATTTGGTCTAGCAATTAAGATGCTGGTTGGGATGCCTGTATCCCTTATCAAGGTACCTGGGTTTGATGCCCAGCTCTGATTCTCGCGTCCAGTCTCCTGCTAATCCAGATCTTGGGAGGTAAGAGTGATGGCTCAACTAACTGGACCCCTGCCATCCATGTGGGAGACCTGGATTGAGTTCTTGGCTTATGGTTTCAGCCAAGACCAGTCACAGCTGTTGCAGGGATTTGGGGAGTCAACAAGGGAACAGGAGTGCTCTCTCTCTTGCTCACTCGCTCGCTCTTTTCAAATAAAAAAATTATAAAATGAAGAAAAAACTATCCTCCAGTGGGAAAAACCAGATCTGCTCCCTGGAGATTGTGCCCTGACAGTCCCTAAATGCGCCGTCATATTGAAGTCAGTAGGAATGGCAAACACCTCCCAACCCACCAGCCCCACCTCCCGCTGGAGGTCTTCATGATGGACCTGAGCAGCAGCTGTACACATCAGTCATGGTGAGACACCTTTTATTTTACTACATAAGATTTCTTAGAACAAAGAAAAGATTTTAAACTTTCAGTTGCATTTACTCCTACAAAAAAAATTAAATTGCATCTTAAAAACGTTATATTCACAAATGAAAGCTGTAGTTGGTGTGTATTTAATCCTCCACCTCCTATCCCTAGGGGATTTCATTTCTAAATATGTGTTTTAAAACAAGGATATCCAATAAAGATAGAGTTTATTCTAAAATTACAAAGAAAAATTCCCTGGTGGTTGCTTTTTATCCTTTCTGAAAAGTGACCATGTGTGCTTCTGCCAAGTTTTCATAGGAGTTGTACTTTATAAATGGCTCTGTTCCAAGATCAAGATGTATAAACATCCTGTTCATGTACTCTCCAGGCTTTTGGAGCACTCTCCCTGCAGATGGAATGGACTTCCAGGAGGAAACGACATAAGCACAGTGTGAACAGGTAAAGGCACAAACTACAGCAAGTGACAGTAAGATCATGGTAACAGTCAGTGAAGAACGGCAGAAGTCAGAAGGAATGCACTTTGGTTCTTTTGACACCCTTGTTTACACAAATACAGTAGGTTATGATATGGTAACACTAAATACTTCATCAATGCCAGGAAGGTATTAGTAAAAACAGGGAAGATCCTCGTTTTGGAAAGGATTGGATGCCCCCTTGATGAAATGGGAGAAAAATCTCCTTTTAAAAAAATAAAAGTCAGTGTTCTAAATGGCAAACTTTCTTGTTTAAACCTGTCCAATTATATTTCATAAACAGTCTCTCTCTCTCTCTCTCTCTCTCTCTCTCTCTCTCTCTCTCTCTCATCCTAAGGTTGCATTAATACACCATGGCTTTAATATGGTTACTTAATATCTTTTAGTAACCTGATGAGCAGTAGGCAACAGAGATTTGATTAAAACGGATGTGAATTTTATGAGGCAACTGCATCTACCACCACTATACATAATTCAGTTCCAAGTTCTACAAAGGGTAGGAAATCTGGTATCTAAAAGAACACAGAGAAGAATTTCTTTATCATGAAACAAGTTGATTTGTATGCTAAAAACTAATCACATCTTTTTTCTTAAATCTGTCATTTCCCAAATGTCAAGAGCAGATGGTGTTCATATCATTTTGAAACCCTAACAATTCAGAAATGGAAAAATGAAAATTTCTAACTTCATAGTTGTTGTATCTTCATAAAGCTCACCCAGTTGGCACAAACATTTTGGCAAAGGTGTGGCCTATATGAGACCTTGGTATGCTAAGCTGTGGGTTAGGAGCCTTGAGCTCATTTGTGGTCATGTGACTATGAAGCGCAATGTCCACCTTAACAAGGTTACTATCACAAATACACTTGGTGTTTGGCATTCACACTATCCCATGCTTATTAATGCATGCTTAAAATTAAAGAAAGTTGTTCAATCAGGATTCACTATAACACACACACATACACACTACACACACCCCAAATCATGAACTGGTTTTATATTTGCAGGTCAACACGTAACTGAAAAAATTCGAACTCAATTAAGTTGTGCTTGATGTAATTTTTTTTCTGGGCATGAATGTATCAGAATTTACTTTCTGCTACTCTCTATCCATCACAATCTGCTAAGCTACAAAGGGCCACTTGCAAGCTCTATTCAGACTGCCCCACAATTTAAATGAATTGTACATGTGAAAGGAGCTTGAGTCTGACATTAATGGTTCTAAAATTATGGTCTCTGAAACTCTGGGAATATTTTGGAGGTGCTACAATACAGACAAACACATACAAATAAGTAAAACTCTGTTTTTGGTATTCCATATTTCATTTCAATTTTATTTCACATTCAATATGAAATCATATTAAAGGCTTTTGTTTTTGCAAAAGTTTAGAGACCCAGGCCCTGTAATAACTATGAGGAGTATTTTTCCAGCACATAAGTCAAATTCAGGATTTGACAGTGGCAAATCACAATTGTTAAACTATGTCCTATTCCATAATAAAATTTTTAAAAATAAAACATTAGTGTGGAACAAAGTCTTAGTAAATTTGGCTTACAGTTAGGAAATATGAGAGCCAGCTTTGAAGAACATGTGATCCAGCCCCCTCAACCTACTGATGAAGAACCTGAGGCTCAGATGGGTTCACTGAGGGGTCTACCTGTTAGAAGCAAAACCGGGGCTACAAGTCAGGCCCCACTGAGACCCAGCATCCTCAACAAACCACACAGCAAACAGTAGTTGTGCTAATCATTAGTTCTGTTCCCTAGCATCAAAACAAATGCATAAAATAGGAAGGGCACATGGCTATTAGTTGGTTACTTTATAAACAAAGTATTTAAAACTTAAATTAGCACATGTAAAGAGTTGGCACAAACAGACGAAGGGTTTTTTTCACAGCAGCACTAGCATGGGCACAACATACCCCCTGAGCCACTGCCCTCAGCCCTTCCCCCCTCCAAGAGAGGTAGCGCTGCTGGCTGCAGATTTCTTCAGCTCTATTTTCATAGACTGAGTCTCAGCTCGAGGCTCGAATTTGGTCAGATTTCCTGCTCCTGGGGCAGCCACTACTGGCTTTCCTGCTTTCATACCTTTTGACATGGGAATGCGGGTGGGTGTAGGCCGCTGGGATGACCCATCTTGTCCAGACTGTAAGAGAGAAAAACACAGAGACACAGATATTGGTGAGCTTCCCCTGCGTTCGCCATCAATCTCAACATTAGCAGGACTCCTGACACACAGGACACCCACAGATGACCCTTCTCCAAATAAAAGAAGTGCAGGAAACTTGGACTTGGTATCTGATCTGCTTATTACCTCTCTTTTGCTTGAAACATTTCTGCCCAACTACCACCTCCTCTACCAGTAACTCCAGGGAAAACACAGGCCATGGGATCTGAATCAGGCTACTCCCACTCTCCCAGATTGTATCTCAACCCACCCCTCCCCTCCATTTCAGATGAAGCAGCTCTCTTTTTTCCTCCCAGAGCCCTTGCACTCTTCTATTTCTGTCACTGCCGACTACACCCTCCTTCTTAAAGCACCCCACACTCTTGCTGTGACTCCTTTGCCAGTCTCACCTCGTCATCTGCTGCCTCTGATAACTCCTCAGCTTCTGACTGCTCCTGGTTCTACTTGGCCTGCTTTCTACAAAGTGTCAGTTACTCAGCCCTCTTTCTCCAAGTTCTTTCCCCAGGTATCTGAACTGAGGGAACCCTAGCTTTCAGCGCTTTCCTAAAATGTGGAAAGATTCACATTTCCAACTTCTCTCTGGACATGTCCAGTTTCCTTCTCCCCCACCACCCATTTCAAGTAGAAATGGCATGACCCAAATGTTGCTTATCCTTTCCCGAGTTTTTCATTTTTTTCTCATCCTATACCCTTAGGTGACCAAATCAAAAATCCCAGTAACCTCTCTACCCCATTTGTCATGAAACTCTTTCAATTCAAATTGTTCTTCAATTGTTCTTCAATCGATCTGTTCTTTCCCTATCATTCAAGCAGGCACCCTAGAGGGCCCAGAGAACTGCCAACAGCAGCTTTGTCTTGAGCCTCTGGGCCCTCCAGTGTTTTCTTTCAATGGTTTTCTAGATAGATCCTTCTAAATTGTTAATATTGTGATATTTTCTTCATGATCATTATCATTCAATGACTCTTTTTATCTATTCTAGGAGATTAAATAATCAGTTTCATAATAAGACACGCACTGAAGCATAGTACAACTGTCCCCATTCCCCAGACATGCCAGTTGCCTTCATGTTTGCATCCCTTTATACATGTTGTTCTATTATTCCTCCCCTTTTCCTTCTTGAAAATTCCCCCTTCTCAGTGAAGCCTTCCTCCTTTGTGAAGCCTTCTCTGGTTGTTGCTTTGTGCTTACTTCTATCACAGAAGCACTAAGCAGTTCCAAACCTGCCTCTCCCACTCTGTCAAGAACTTCCAAACTCCTCTTTACGTGTCAGTGTCTAACCCCATGCTTAAAATGTACTTGACACTCAACAAAATGCTAAATGAATAATTGCACAAATGAACTAGCCTCACAGTTCAGATTCTTAGAGGGGTGTCTCAAACCTTTTACTGTCCTTGATTTTATGGGATCTGATACAGATAAAACAAACAGGCAGCCAGCGCCACGGCTCACTAGGCTAATCCTCCGCCTTGCAGCGCCGGCACACCGGGTTTTAGTACCAGTCGGGGCGCCAGATTCTGTCCTGGTTGCCCCTCTTCCAGTCCAGCTCTCTGCTGTGGCCAGGGAGTGCAGTGGAGGATGGCCCAAGTGCTTGGGCCCTGCAACCCATGGGAGACCAGGAGAAGCACCTGGCTCCTGCCATCGGATCAGCGAGGCCATTGGAGGGTGAACCAACGGCAAAGGAAGACCTTTCTCTCTGTCTCTCTCACTGTCCACTCTGCCTGTCAAAAAAACAAAAACAAAAAAACAGGCCATCCTTTAAGTCTAAAATACTTGGGAATTTATTTGGAAGTCCAGTTTGTAGTAAAAAATGTTGCTCCAGCACCAGTGCTGTGGTGTAGTAGACTTAGGCTCCACCTGGGCTGCTAGTATCCCATACGGACACTGGTTCCTGTCCCAGCTGCTCTTCTTCCAATCCAGCTCTCTACTTGTGGCCTGGGAAAGCAGTGGAAGATGCCAAGTGCTTGGGCCTCTAAACCCACATGGGAGACCTGGAAGAAGTTCCTGGCTCCCAGCTTTGGATGAGCCTTGCTCCAGCCATTGCGGTCATTTGGGGGAGTGAACCAGTGGATGGAAGACCTTTCTTTCTGTCTCTCCCCTTCAACTCTACCTCTCAAATGTATAAATAAAATCTTAAAAAAAAAATGTTGCTCCAAAGGATATGGCTATCTTGATCTCACCTTTACAATGGGGATAAGAAATTACAACAGAAAATATGCTGCAAATCACAACGATTTATATCTCCACTATCTTTGTTATAAAATGCAGTAAAAAGAAGCAAAACCTTACTCAACCAAGCTAAGGTTTGTGTTGCCTAAGAAGCAGTATTGAGCCATTTGAGAAGGTGCACAATTCTGAATATTAGGTGCTTCCTGTAGAACTGGTAACTGAAAGCTTTACTGGCAAAGCAATTTAGTAATTAATTCACACTTTGACATCTGTGTCTTGCGTCTATGCACAGAGAATTAAAGTAAATCACATTGAGGATATGAAGAAATACGCTATGGTTTCTATATTTAAACTATGAGCTTCCTGTTTTTCTTAAGAGATTTCAATTTATGCTACACAGTTGTTCAGAGTCTAAGAATCATAATTTCTAGCCTATTAAATTAATGCCTAAATAGTACATAATTCTATAATTACGTTTACCAATTTGTCCCCAATAAATGAATACAAATCACTAGAAGTGTTTTTGAAAAATGGAATTTAAGCTCTGGATTTTGTACTTTGGGCATGCTTTCATTCATTTTTTCCAGCTAGTTAGCAAATAAATGTTTCTAAAGCACCTGCTCTCTAAAAAATATAATGAAATAAAATACAGCTTTTAGGCATGTTAACCCACTTTTTTACTTTTAAAAGCATTTTGATATTAAAAATATCTTAATCTTATTTCTGGAATAAGGTATGACTATGGCTACATTTAACTATTTTACATATCGAATATTTTAGGTTATAGAAATGTAACCGAGGAACAGTTTTAACTTTCCCTGCATACCACCCCTTTCTCAGTTTCCATTGCAAAAAGTATTTTAAACATAAAAATAAAATTTTAACCTTACAGTTACTCTATGCTGTCATTTCAAAGAAACCACCTCTGCAAATTATTTTGAGAAGTCTCCATAATTTACATGTATAATTGAAGTTTTCCCTCAAAGTTGGTCCAATTTATCTAAAATATTAGGTCCTTTAATTCTCATTCCTCGGAACAGACAACACTTAGGACACCTCTGTGAGTGGGTTCCAGTGGAGGGAGAGGCAGGTGGTTTGGCTTTACTGTGGGTGCTGAGTTAGTCTCCCGGCTCCAGCCCTCCCTCTACTGGCCTGCACTTGAAACCTTCCCTACTCACCACTGACTGGGTTCCTCGAGTGGATGAGGTCGTGACTGGTGTTATGGTGATGGTGCTTGTCACTTTGCTCGCACCAGGTCTCGAAGAGAGATGATTCCTGGGAGAGCGAAGGACGGTGCCGGTGGAAACCTCCTTTTCAGCTGCCACGTTGAGTGGTCGGACAGTTATCACCGGACTGACTCCTTCAGAGGGAGTTGCAGGAGATCGTTTAAATTGAGACCCTAAGTGAATGTGAATTTTATTGTCTTCCGTGGTTATAATGTTGGCATTGGAGTTGTATTTCCGCACTGGAGTTGGGACAGTCTGTTTTTCTGGGGTGACTTTGAGGATAGTCCTTCCCATGGGCACTTCCTGGGATTCGGGTGGAACTGCCATCTCAGCTGGTGCTGCCGATGTGGACACCGTCATTATCTGAATGGGTGACGTGGGCCGGTCTGAAAATGTGCCTCTTCCACCTTCCGGGGTCTTCTCTCTGGAAAATGTAGTAATTGTGACTGGGGACATGGCTCGTTCTGTGCCAAGACTAGTATCTCCACTTTTTGGTTTTGAGGACATAACATTTGGAGATGGAATAATAGTTATCCTTGGTTTCTGATTCCCTAAGGTGGGAATGACAGTGGTACTAGAAAAAAACTCTTCAGATGTGGGGCTTGTTATCTCCAGAGTGGCAGTGCTGTTCTCGTGGTCCGGAGTCACCCGGATATGCAGGGGCTGGCCCTGCTTTGGCGAAAGGACTAGCTCTCCTGGGTGCCCTGGGCTGGAATTTGTGCGGGGCCCTTTCTCCTGCATGACTGGGGGGCCGTTCTCCCGTTTTCTCATCCATGGAATCCATGACTTTCTCATGGTGAGCTCATTTGCGGCTGGAGGGTACCGGTCTAGAACAGAGGAGCGTTCCATCGGCTTTTTCAATCCCACCTGTCGAAGATTACTCATGATGTGATTTTCTTCTTGAAAGGATTTCCGTATGAACACCGCAGGCGTTTCCTCCTCCGCCGCATCGCTGCTGACCGTGTCCGTTTGTACTCCTGTCGACGTCACGGGGACATCCACCATTCTCCTCCCATTCATGCTGGGTCTGAGAGCTCGGCTGTAGCGCTTGGAAAGCTCCAACTCTTTGGTCAGACTAAGGACTTCCTGGCCCATGCTTTTGTTTTTATTTTCTTCTTCCATAAATCGTTGTTGAAGGACCGAATAATCTACTTGGAGCTGAGAAAGCTGATCTTCTTTGTTCATTAACTCGTGAATCTTTTCTTTCAGAGCTTGGACTTCGGCTTTTAAGTCTCGACTTTTGGCTTCTTCCAGTCGAAATCTGTGTCTCAGCTCAGCTTCCTGACTCACCACTTCACCTTTCTCTATTGCTTTGTTCTTGGCGATTTGGTGCTTGATCTCCTCTAGCTGCTGGGAGAGGAAGTTAGCCTTATCTTGCTCAGTTCTAAATTTCTGCTCCAGCTGATCATACTCATCCTCAGTCTTCATCAGATCCCCTTCCACCACCTCCAGCTGTTGGAGGCGTTTCTTCAGCCTCTCAATCTCAAGTGTTAATTCTTTAATCTTGTTATCTTCCGGGCAGGTGAGTTCGGGTCCCTTTCGAGATCTCCCTCTTGTGATTTCTCTTTCCACTTCCTCGATACCATCCAGTCTCTTCTTCAATAAGTCGACACTGCAGCTTAATTCAGAAGACTTTTCTTCTTCGCTTTTCAGCTTTCCCATCAATTCATCTCTCTCTTTTGTCAGATGGTATACCTTTTCCTCCATTTCGGATTTCAGTTTCAACAGCTTCTTACTTTCTTCGATCAGTTTTTCAGTGACATCCATAACCTTTCCTTGTTCCACCTTAAAATTCTTATTCAGCCCATCCACTTTTCTCTCCTCCTGTTTTATTTTTTCCATCATATTTTTCCTTTCATCAACTAGCATCACAGTAAATGACTTCAACTTCGTAAGATCATCTTTTAGGCTTAATTCAGCTTTTTCCAATCTACTTTCAGAACATTCAAGTTCTTTTACTCGACTCTTGACCACCTCCAATTCATTTAGCAGGTCTTTGGTTAAGTTCTTTTCTTTCTCCAGGTTTAAATGCAGTTGAGTGCATTCAGATTTACTCTTGCTAAATGCCTCTTCCAATTTCTCCAGCTCAGACATTCTCTTCTGTAACTTCTCAACTTCAAGTTTGAGCTCCTTACTATGGTGTTCTTCCTCTTGCAGCTTCTTCCTCAGTTCCCTGCACTGGGATTCAGTTTTCGTGATCTCCTCATCTTTGCCCTCCATTTCAAGCACACGCTTTCGGAGATTCTCCACTTCGGCCATGAGGCTGGAATTTCCACATTCTCCTTTGGCAATTTTATCTCTTAATTCTTGAAGTTCCTCCTCTGCCTTTTGAAGATTCTTGTTGGTTTCTTCTAGCTCTTCGATTCTTTGAGTTAAGCCAACCAGCTTGAGTCTAAGTTGCCTGTTGTGGGATTCTTGATTAGCCAATTTAGCATTCATCTCTTCATGTTCCTGAGAAAACCTGGAAGCCTTGTGCTCAAAGTCCACTTCTAACTTGAGTAATTTCTGTCTGTCTTCTTTGGATTTAGAGGTAATGGCTTTGAGCTTTTCTTCTTCTTCCCTTAGTTTCTGAGTAAGATCCTGTACTTTCTGGCTTTGCAAGCCAAGTTGCTCAATATGCATTTGTCTTTCATCCACCAGCATGAGTGCAAAGGATTTGAGTTTGACAAGCTCATCTCTTAGTTTATTGAGCCGCTTAACATTTTCCTTTTCTTTCCGGGCTTGATAAGCCTTTTCTTGTTCGAGAAGCTTTTTCAACCTAGAAAATAAAATATAATTACATGTTAAAAGAGTAATCAGCAAATCAGTTTGATTTTAAATTATTAAATAAAAAACCAAAATGCTTCTAAGTAAATCTTTATCAATTGCTATATCAAGGTTTAATATTCATTAATGAATCTAATAAAAAAGTTAGGATAATGGGGGTGGGCATTGTGGCACAGCAAGTTAAGTCACGTCTTAAGAAGACCACATCCCATATCAGAGTGCCTGGGATGGAGTCTGGCCTCTGCTTCCAGTCAAGCTCCCTGCTAATGTGCACCCCAGGAGACAGCAGGTGATGACTCAAATACTTGGTCCCTACCACCTGAGTGGGAGAACCGGATGGAACTCCTGGTTTTGATATGGCCCAACACCCCTACTTCTCATTCTCCCCATTTCCCCCATATACTTCCCCCTTACCTGCCTCTATTGCAGGCATTTGTGGAGTGGTCCAGGGGAAGTAATTTCTCTCTCTTTCTGCCTTTAAATAAACAAAGTTAAGTAAAGCCTACGAAAACCAGCTAGGATTTTTACCTTTGTGGGGGGCGGGTAGTGACTAGCAGGAGGCATGAGGAGGACTTTGGGAATACCAGGTTCTGTGATTTACATGCTGGTTATAAAGGATTGTTTAATTTAATGAAATGTTGGTAAGCTGAACACTTATGATGTCAGAACTTTTCCACATGAGGTGTTGTACTTTAATAAAATAATCATTAAGTAAAACTGAGGTTGTGCAATAATGACTATAATGCTTTCTGTATTCTAGGCACTAGTTTTACTTATTCTCACAGCAACACTCTGAAAGGCCTGTGTCACTGTCATCATCCCCATGAGGAAAATGAGACACGGGGAGTTAGGAAGCTACCCCAGATTGCACAGTCAGTCAGTGGCAGTGCTGGGATTCAACTCAGCCAGCAGGGCTCCCGAGTGCTTACCTCTCACCTCCACATTTTACAACATGAAGAGAGGAATTTAAGTGAAAGGAAAAAACTGGAAAAGAAGGACCTATGGTTTTATTTTGAACTCTTTAGATAAAACTATGTAACTATTACCTGATAAAGAAAAATAAGGCAAGACAGGCTTTCTGATACAAAAGCTGATCTACAGAAACTGATTTTAGTTGACACCAGAATTGGCATAAGATTTTGTCTCATTTTTCTGATTTTAACAATTTTCTTTGACAGAGAACTAAGTAGGAAAGAAAACTGAATTATTATCAATTAAAAAAATATAGCAGCAACAGATGCATTGTTCTCTATGCTGTTTATGTATGGCTTTAAAAAGTAGGAATTTAAATATGCCAGACTAATTATGCACCATTTTTGTATTGGTTAGTTAACTTGTACCTAAATACCTAAATAAACTGAGTTATATTTATATTCACTGTATGTTAGTCTAAGAATGTATTTCATGCTACTCAATTCACAATAGCTAAGATATGGAATCAACCCAAATGCCATCAACAGAACACTAGATAAAGAAATTATGGGTTATGTATACCATGGAATACTACACGGCATTAAAAAAAATATGAAACCCTGTCATTTGCAACAAAATAGATGCAACTGGAAAACATCATATTTAGTGAAATAAGCCAGTTCCAAAAGAACAAATGCCATATGTTCTCCCTGATCTATGATAACTAATAGAGCACCTAAAAGGTAATCTTTAGAAGTGAAATAGACATTTTGAGATGCAGTGACTTTGAACAGCCCTTATCTCGACTGTTGAGGAACAGTTTTTTTTTCATAGTATCTGTTGAGCTCTTTACTTAGTATAGAGTTAATCGTATATGTATAAAGTTAATTGAAAATAGATCTTAGTAAAAAAAATAAGAATGGGACTTGGAGAGGGAGGAGGAAAAAGGGTGGGAGTGTGATTGGGAGGGCAGGTATGGTGGTAAGAATCACTGTATTCCTAAAGTTGTATTTATGTAATGCATCAAATTTGTATTTCTTAAATAAAAGGTTTCTGGAGAAAAAAATGTATTTCGGTAACTGATTTGTTTATAAGAGACTCAAGTTATGAATGAGCACTTACATGTATTTAAGTGCATTTTATTATTTCAATATATTTGCATCTTTATTATTCTAATTGATTTATTTTATAATTATGATTGGCTAGAATAATTGTTAGCCAAATTGAATTTAATAGTCTTTCTTTAAAATAAATGTATTTATTTGAAAATCAGAGTTACACAGAGAAAGAGAGAGAGACAGAGAGATCTTCTAGCCTCTGGTTTATTCCCCAAATGGCTACAACAGCAAGGGCTAGGCCAGCCCCAAGCCAGGAGTCAGAAGCTTCTTCTGGATCTCTCACATGGGTGCAGGGGCCCAAGCACTTGAGCCATCCTCTGCCACTTTCCTAGGCACATTAGCAGGGAGCCGGATCAGAAATGGAGCAGCCGGGACTCAAATGAGTGCCCATAGGCAATAACGCTGACCCCTAACAGTCTTTTTTAAAAAGATTTATTTTATGTATTTGAAAGGCAGAGAGAGAGAGAGAGAGAGAAGGAGAGAAAGAGAAAGTAGATCTTCCATCTGCTAGATTATTCCCCGAAAGGCTGCAAACAACAGGGCTGGACTAGGCCAAAGCCAGAAGTCTGAAACTCTACCTGGGTCTCCCAAATGGGTGGCAGGGGCCCAAGCACTTGGGTCATCCTCTGTTGCTTTCCCAGACACATCAACAAGGAGCTGGATCAGCAGCAGAGCAGCAGGGACTTGAACTGGCTCTCTGACATGGATGCTGGTGTTAACAGGAAGTTGCTTAACCCTGTTCACTATGATGCCAGCCCCTAATTTAATAATCTTACACTGCATTGTATGAGAAATTATTGTACATACAAATAGGGCTATTTATAATTAAGTCCTGTATCAGATAATTATTATAGAAATGATTCTAATGATGTAATTAATATTTTTAATATAATTTATTTTTATAAAACATACCCTTGTATCTAAACATCTCTTAATTAAATACATGGCTTCCAAAAACCATTATGACTTTATCCCTGAAGTGGGAGGAGAAAATTGTTTTCAAATCTTACATACTCACATGACCAATGTTGAATCATTTCACTAAGTGGGGTCCTTACATGTGTAAAAGGGTATTTTACTGACCATCTTCTCTTCTTATGTGGAGTCAAAACAACTGAAATAATGTCATAGATCCATAGGCTAGAAAAGTCTTTAGAGGATATTTTCAACATAGAATGCCATTTTTAAATTCTCTGGCCTTAACTAGACTATCAGAGATGAATTTACTGCAAACATCATTGCCTTCAATTCTAAGCTTAAAATGTTAAAAATCTTAAAAATATGTCTATTTTTTAAAGAAGAATAGGTCTCTGTGTTATTAAAGGGGTTGGGTTAGAGGCTAAAACAGAGACTGTGAAGTCAGACATAGGTAAATGTGAGTTCTGACACTGCCACTTTCTAATTATGAAATTCTCAGATCCCCAATGCTTTACCTATAAATGAGAGAGGTATATTAGTACCTATCTGATGATATTGTTCTGAAGACTGAGATAATAGAAATAAAATGACTGTTGTCTAAACTTAATACACAGGTATAATAATAAACTTGTCCCTTAACACCTGTTTATAAATGTATTTTTCATTCTTATTTTGTATTTAACAAAATTATATATTTTTAACTTGTAAATGTATAATTTACAAACATATTTAGAAATCCAATGATTTTCAACAAAAACACTTAAGACAGTAAACTCAAATGTTCTGATTGCTGCTGGCTTACCCATTTGACAAGATTCATCAAGCCATGTAATTAAAATTGTTGAATTTTATTAAATTGTGTCTCAATAAAAATACAGAGAAAAATAGAAAGTCTCAGAAAGTGTTCTAACATATTAGAAAAAAAGAAAATGGTTGTATAGAGGTATTATGAGAATAACTTAAAACATGATACAAAAGATAAAACTAGTTATTAGTCTTATGGCAGAAAGAGGGGAAAGCAGAGGTGGGGAAGATAAAGAGGAATGATATTTTCAGGTGGGCTTGAAGAGTTGACAAGAAAAGTTGGCCTAGTGAAGTAATATTTGAAATCCTAGAGAATCTCTAATACTGATATTATTGCAAAAGGCTCTTAAAAGCCCATCCCAAACTCTAATTTTTGCTATCTAATTTTTTAAGGGCAGGGGAGGCTAAAAAGAAAGGTGTCTTGGGCAGTGCCTTGTTTTTATTGTTTCATTTATTTTTTACAACAACCCTTGAACAAGGCATAACTGTGCCACATTATAAACATGACTAAACATAAGAGAGCATGACTAAGAAGGAACAGATTGAGATTTTTGTACAAATTTATTTGCATAAACACTGTGTTGTAAAAACAATGCTATTCCTCAAATAGACATTGCCTGGGCAGCTCAATTTGCAAGACTTTGTTTAGATAAATTTTATACATTAAGAATAGTTCTTAAAGGGTGCATATTGGCTTATTGGTCAACTTTATTTGGCTTGATTCAGAATTTGGCTATTTAGAATTGTAAAGTTCCTCCTTGAATTGTCCTGTCACCCAAAATATCAGTTGATACCTAGATTGTATCAAAGGCAAAATGACCCCAATCATTAATAAAAACACAGGTCAATGCACAGAGCCCTTCAAAACACTCTCAAGCTCTCCCTCCTGCTGACATCAGTCCATTCAGTAGTATGGATCGATGATTTGTCATTCAATTAGCTATGAGCCCACTGGGCTGGTCATTGTTTATTTCTTAGGAGCTTCCAATCCTTGGGCTCCAGTTCCAAACACATTTTCCTGATGTCAGTCAACTACAACCATCTCTTCCAGATGCTTAGGCCTCAAATTTAGAGTTATCCTTGAGTCCTCTCTCTCACCTCCCCACATTCAATCCCTCAGCAAATCTTATCATCTCTACTTAAAAAATACACACCAAAATCAAATTAGTTCTCACCTCCTCCACTGCCATCACCCTGGTCCAAGCTAACTACTATTTCTTATCTGGATTATTGCAATAGCTACCTAATCAGACTCCCAGTTTCCAGTCTTGCCCACCTTCTTTCCCTAGAGGCCAAAGTGATTCTAAAAAAGGGAATGATATCAAGGGGCCGGCGCTATGGCACAGCTGGTTAAAGCCCCAGCCTGCAGTGCCAGCATTCCATATGGGTGCTGGTTTGAGTCCCAGCTGCTCCTCTTCGGATCCAGCTCTCTCCTATGGCCTGGAAAAGCAGTGGAAGATGGCCCAACTCCTTGGGCCCCTGCACCCATATGGGAGACCCAGAGGAGGCTCCTGGCTCCTGCCTTCGGATCAGCTTAATTCTGGCCATTGTTGTCATTTGGGGAGTGAACCAGTGGAATGGAAGACCTCTCTCTCTCTGGCTCGACCTCTCTCTGTAACTCTCTCTTTCAAATAAATAAAATAGATCTTTAAAAAAAAGTAGAATGATATCAAATCATATCACTTTGCCTATACAAAAAAAAAAAAAAAAAGAAATAGAGGACATAGGAAACAGGCTGGAAGAATCAACGGCTTCATATTTTAAAATATATATGAGTATATATGTATATACATACATATACATCTCATGTGTATTTACATATATACACTTATATATAATGAAGATATTAATATGTTCCCTCTTACTTTAATGCTGTTTGATTTTCCTTACAGCAATAGCACAGTTAGCAAGTAAGAAATAATGATAGCATGACATCCAATAAATATAGAAGTAATTATGGATTACAACTATCTTGCAATCCCCAACAGTACTGCTCATCAATATCTCCCCAAAAGACAGACATCCAGACTTTGTATACATATGTACACATCTCCATTCATGAACTATTCTTACCAAAAAATTAAACCTGAATCAGATCAAGCTTCTATAACTAATTACTAGTTTATAGGACAACAGCAAGAAAGTGCTAAATAACATCATGATTATGAGGTCAGAAAAAAGCCAAAATATGGACAATCATGTGAACAACCTAATTTCTTCAGTAAGTAAGTTCTAAGATTAAAAAAAAAGAACCGAGCAGTGGGGTGTAAATTAAAATAAATTCTGAAGACATATCAATCAATTATAATCTCTTGAATTCTTATTCAAACTATTTTTTAAATGAGACAACGGGAAAAATGTTTAGAAATTATTACATTTCAGGTTTGATAGTGGATTGTGGCAATATTTTTAAAGAGTTATTTATCTTTGCAGGTGGCATCTTTACCTGCTATGCCACAGTGCCAGCATTCCATATGGCCACTAGTTTGAGTCCCTGCTGCTCAACTTCTGATCCAGCTCTCTGCTATGGCCTGGGAAAGTAGTGGAAGATGGCCCAAGTCCTTGGGCCCCTGTACCCATGTGGGACACCCGGAAGAAGCTCTGGGCTCCTGGTTTCAGATTGGCGCAGCTCCAGCCGTTGTGGCCATCTGGGAAATGAACCATGGAATGGAAGACCTCTCTCTCTCTCTTTCTGCCTCTGCCCCTCTGTAATTCTGCTTTTCAAGTAAATAAATAAATATTTTTTTAAAAAAAGAGTTACTTATCTTTTAGAAATACATGATAAAATATTGATAAATGAAATAATATATATGAGATTTATAACAAAATAACGCAGCAGAATGTGAATAGATGAAACCAGACCAGCTAGGAGCTGATTAGTTAAATTAATCAGTTAATTGAATTCCTTAATTTAGGATCTAAGGACAAATATTGGGGGGTTGGGTAGAAGGGTAAGTAGGAGTTTTTTTTAAGCCTTCTCCTGATTATCCATTTTTCTAATAAACACCATCCTTGCAACAGTCAATCTGCCTTTCTCTATTCTCAGTCTTCTTTGGAAAACAAATGATGTAAAATTTCACAGGTCCTTTCTTAACACTCCAGCTTTTCCACTATTTCTCCAAATTAATCAGTTTTGGCTCTGAAATATCAATTGTTTCTTTGTTTCCTTTTGATGTTTTCACTTGTCCCTGTCTTAATCCATCAAACCTCATTTTAAAACACTGATGTCACCTTAAAGTCATCCCAGGCTTGCTTCTTAGCCACACTGTGCTGATTTCCCTTCTCAGCAAACACTGTTTTTGCTTTTCATCAACTCTCCCTGTATTTTTTCTCTCTGTCTTTCAAGAGAGAGGGCAGGTTAGAACTAGCAAGGGCATGATAGTAATTAAAGATGAATGAACCTGAAAAAAGTCCAGCTTGCATGCAGTTGAAAGTCTTTAATCACAATGCATTTTTTCCCAACCAGAGCATAGTGCAGAGCTAAGCAGCTTGTTAACATGATAGGGCATGGTTTAAGAAATAACTCTGAAAGAAATGTTACTTGTTAATACACTACCTCAGTTCCTCAAGATGGTGACCATTAAAATAAGTATTCAGTGTTAATCCAATGTCCCACCATACGGAATGCAGCTGGGATTAGGGAGAGGTAGATGAGGCCAGGTTGTGCAGCTGGAGAGTTAAATCCTGTCCTCATGTGAAATTTTGATATTTTCTTCACCATGAAGTTTTTGCATTAATTGTGATTTTTAAAAGTAGTAATTTAAATAGAACACCTTTTGATAACCAAGGGGATTTTTTGGTTTTGTTCTGTCATTCTCTAAATTATGGTATGGAAGATGAAAGCCTCACTTGCCTAGCCTCAATCCCAGCTCTAATTATGGAGTTCCAGAGAATCCTTGCTTTCTTAAAAAAATTTCTATTCATTTGCAGAGAAAGGCAAACAAACAAACAAAAAGCTTCCATCTGCTGGTTCATTCCCCAGATGCCCACAACAGCCAGGGCTGGGCCAGGCTGGAGCCAGAAGCCAAAAAATTTAATCTGGGTCTTCCAAATGGGTGATGGAAATCCTACTTCTTAAGCTATCATCTGCTCTTTCCCAGGGTGACCATTAGCAGGAAGCTAGAATCAGGAGTAGAGCCAGGACTCACACCTAAGCACTCTGATATGGGATGTAGGTGTCCCAACTGGCATCTTGACCACTGCACCAAACACCTGCCCCAGACTCAACTTTTATAAATGAAGAAAGGACAGATTCTTTATAACAGGACATACACTTTTTTTGAGCTTTGCTTATGTCTGATATTTCTTAGTAGTAGGGATGAATTTGTAAAAGCTCTTGTAATTTCTTCCTCTTATGAAGAACAACAGTATTGTAGAGCATCTGACCTCAACCTTTTGACCATATCCCATACAATATACTAGAAAACCTATTTCAACCATTTCCACACTGAAAAACAACTTGGTAGTACCAAAATGAAAGAGATGGAAATAAAAAGAGTAAACTTGTGGCTAGCAACTATTGTGAATTATTTTTACTTAATCATAAGGGCCCTTAACTTACTATACTCATAACTTTATATTTTAAAAACTATATCTTATAAATTAAAAAATAACAATGCTATTACTTTGATAGTATAATCCAAGTAATTCAATTAGCCCATACACACAAATCTCAGACAGGTTATCACAAATGAAGTTTTCCTCTATCAGACTTTCAAAGGATTATGTGTGATTCTGCTTTGACATATTGATGATGTGTTTTGAAGTCCAGTGATTGAAAACTGTAACCAAGGATATGGATTATGGACCCTGTGTAGGTTAGCACAACAACCTACAACAAGTTAAGCAAATTAGGAATTTTAACCCATAGCAATTTAACTTTAAAATGCATGCATGGCAGCAATGAAAAATTCATAGCTGGTAATGAATTCTCCTTCTTGAAGGTCATGGGATTCCCAACTACCAGACAAGCACAGCCTCAGTAAGTGTTTGCAAACAGTGGGTGGCAGTCTGACTCCCTTGTAAAATACAAATTTAGTCTTCAAGAAAATTTAGTAACATATTCACTTAAATTTATAAATGTTACATTTAAAAATAGATCACTTGGTATAATACTAGTAAAAAGCTCTTGGAGTAAAACTTCAAATCTAGAGAATTACTGGTTGTCCACTCATAAGAACTAAAGAAACGTTGAGTGTTTTCTGATAGTTTACCACCCATCAGGAGGCCCATATTTGAGAAGCATGAAAGGGAGCTCTCAGATCACACCCTCTGGTATGGATCTCCCTGACTCAGTACCGAAATCTAACTGTGATTCATTAGTTCATTCAAAGAATGCAACAATGATGATTGGCAGACAGGATATTAGAGGTTAGGAATAAAAAAAATGTTACAAAACAACGTAAAAAGTGTCATTTATACTTTAAGTACAGGAACCCAAGGTCCCCTGCCAAGGGATACGTCAGGGGAGGGATACAGATGGAGGAAGTCCTTACTCAGGGCTTTGCAACTGTCCTTCTCAGTACTCTTCTGCTTCCCAGTACTCTTCAGGGGGTGCAGCCCAGACAGCACTTCTGTGAGAGCTTGTCAATCTCTCTCTGTCTCTGGGAAACCAGTCCCATACTGGAGTGTCTATCTTGATATTTGGAATGAGAACTGGATTTCAGGGCCTATTCTTTGACTGGTCAGATGCCCCTGCAAGCTACAATCTACATGGCTCTAGTGCCCCAAACTCCAAAATCCAGATACCTAATATGATGGTATTAGGAGACTGGGGCCTTTGGGAGATGACTGGATTTAGTTCCCTTAGAAAGGGACCCCCGAGAGCTCTTTCTTGCTCCCTCTATCCTATGGAGATGCAATGAAAGGACAATGTTCTGCAACCTGGAAGAATCTGACCAGGCTGGCGTCCTGTTCTCAGATGACCAGACTTCAGAACTGTGAGAAATTGCTTTCTGTTGTTTGTAAGCCACCAAGTCTTTGGTCAGATAAAATACTTATAAAATAGGGGACATCAGATAGTATTTTTTGTTTTTGATGACATTTATAAAGAATCAGGTTGGTGAATAAATTTACTTATTTTCATGGAATAGAAACAAAGATGAACAGAAAGAGCCATGACCCATGAAGTTTGTCACTCAAGCATGTGGCCTTGGGATCTCCCTTCCAGGTGGCCCCTTCATCTTCCCTTCCTACCCCAAAGAGGACTTCCAGCGTTCCTCTTCCAAAGTATGTGCTACCCAGGTTCATCACATGCTCCATCTAGGAAACAGTTGTGAGCTATTGGCCCTCAGAAAATAAGTGGAGGGATTCCCTTATCAAAGCCAGAGAGCAAGGAGGATGTAGAGGGACAGGTGGATTCTCAGGCCCCTGAAATCAGAGTGAGAGTATCCTCTTACGTGCTTAAGTAGACGGGTCTCTCCCTGGGGGGTATATTTGTGGTCACACAGAACATGAGGGGAGCATGAATGAGGTTTCCTGGTGACACAATCCACAAAGGCAGCATATACCTCATTTTACTCCATACATGCATTTATAGAGTGCTGAGAGAAAGTCATGGTTTTAAGGGAACCCACAATACAAGATACAATTAATCTAATTTGTCTTGGATAAATATTTACACAAATAGGACTTGTTTAAAATAACATGGGGAGCAGGCATTTAGCCTAGCAGTTAAAACGCCCACACCTCACATTGGAGTATCTAGATTTGATTCCCAGCTCCAGCTCCTTGCTCCAGCTTCCTGCCAATGCAGACACTGGAAGGCAGTGATGATGGCTCAAGTGGTTAATTCTCTGGCCCCATTTGGGAAACCTGGATTGAGTTCTTCACTTGTGGTTTTGGCCTGGCACAACCCTGGCTATTGCAGGCCTTTGGAGAATAAGTCAATGGGAGCTCTGTGTGTGTTTGTGTCTGTGTGTGTGTATGTATGTCTCTCTCTGCCTCTCAAATAAATAAAATAAAAATAAATTAAGTAGAAAATTAACTGCATAAATCACTTAGCATACACAGATATTTTTAAAAGTTCTTGGAAAATAGAATTAGAAAGTCTGTTTTGGTATAAAAAATTTTGAAATCATGCAGTTTTTTTCCTAATTTTTTTTTGAAGATTCCTCACATTTCCATATATTTCCATAAGTAGTATACTTACCTGAAATTTTACTAAAAATTTTTAAAATTATTATGCTAACATTTATCTTTTACCTAGTTTGGGAACAACTTTTAAGCTAAGGCACAAACTAAAAAATCTTAACAATAAATTCCAACATCCCAGACTTCATTTTGTATTGCTCTTGACTATTGTTGATCCAGAAAAAAGGAAACATGAATGCCCTTCTGTTGTGGAAAGGATATTTAGTTTTACAAGAAAACAGAAGTTCAGCCAGTCACATAGAATTAAGAATCCAAGCTCATCAACTTATTAAACCCAAGATTTTCATCACTTTAAACAGAGACAAAACATTATTAACAATCAATGCTTCACAAATCTACAGAAATGAAAAACATATCATTTGCCCTAGTGTTCAAATTGATTTAAAAACAGGTCATGATATAAAAATGTGGTTTTGGCCAAATGAAGTTCTTTTGTGGAAGACTCATAGTACCTCATAGCCTTACAGAGCAGTAAATGAGAACTATTTATTTTGATACACTCTACTAAACATGGATAATTTTTTGGCGTCATGAAAAATTACTAAAGCTGAACTTTCCACACAATTTTTTAGCATAGTCCAAACTCTAAACTCATTCCCACTTTAAAATCAAACCTCCTATTTGCTTTATTATTCCTGTTATCACTGCCACACTGAGTTTTCAGAACAAACAGGGCTTTCTTTGGATCTCTATGCATTCTAACTCCCTGCCAACTTTTACAAGCCTTTTCCACCTATGCAAAGAGAGATCAGCAGAAAATCCGTATAACAATAATGACAAAAAATAAAAATTCTCGAAAATAATATTTTACCTCAAAGGAGTTTTTTTGGCTCATCAAGAAATCACACTTTAGAAGATACATTTGTACTCTACGAAAGGGTGCCTGTTAACACACCTTCAGAACACAGCAGCTGGATCGCTGGTGGTAAGATAAGAGATCTTTCTGTTCTGATACAAACTTCCTGAGGTCTCTGCAGAATGAGATCACTTTTCCCTCCATCAAAAACCAGGAGCACTCCTCATACCATAAGATGCACTGCGGCCAGTTCCAATCAAGGATTCTGAGGCATCAAGGAGTCACAGTCAGCTGATAAATCCCAAAGGCTGGCACCATCCACACTCAGTAAAACCTGTGGCCGCAAGCTAGAAAACTGTCGAGGTCTTTCAGCCCTGGACAGATTAGTCAGGGCTCTGCAAATGTCCAGACTCGGCTTCCAAGATGCTCTTTGCAATAACACTTAGAAATGAACTTACTGTCAGGAAACCCTATTAACAAATAAAATGTGTACAGCCGAGAGTAAAACAGCTCTTGACTTCCTTACCTTAATACTAGGAAGCATAGTAGCTTTTGCTTTTGTTTTTGTTTTTGCTAAGGGGGTACTGAAGTTTGTTCAACAGCGGCAGGCCCTGCTCAGCCCCCTACTCCACAGGGAATTAACCGTCACATTCCAGCCCTGTCATCAGAACAATGAAAGGTGAATGTTGTGCAAAACAGCTTGGGACCACTAACTGATGATGTCATTCCTTCCTTATATGGTTCATTATTGTGCAGATTTACTTTGGTCTGTGAGAAGGGGCGGAGCTACCCAGGACTGGAAGAGAAGACAGCTCTTAAGAAGCAAAGCAAATGAATGGGAATTATGCTCCGTACTCAAGAAAATGCACTTGGAGTGGGTGAAGTTGGGGGGGGGGGGAGGAAGGAATAATGAGATAAAGAAAATATATGCATAAAATGTCAAATGGGCCTCATTCCTAATTTTTCAAACTAGCTAAACTCTGTACAGTTCTATTCAGCATGAGCTGGAATTTAAATAAGGGTCCTAGAGTCTTAGCTGTGATTTAGCCAAAGGGACAGAATTCATGTTTCAATCAAAGTGCTCATTTCTTTCTTTCTTTCTTTATTATTATTTTTTAGTTCTAAGTGAAAACATTACCCTGTGGGCTTTAGAATGTCACATACCCTTTCGTTTAAAGATCATTTTGTCATTCAAAATTTTTGCCTTCATTTCTTCCCTTTAAGTATCAGAAAACCTGCTATCTACATACAAAAAAGTGGATGAACCACTTTCATCATCACTCATCAAAATGTCCCCAAAGTCTGTCATCTTCATCTTCAAACTCTCTTCTCTTCCTTCTTCCCCTTCCTCTTAGCTTCTTCCCTTCTTTCGTGACTGATTCAGTCAAAAAGCCATCAGACAATTTACAAGTTTCAGTATAATATTTCCTAACCCATATGTGAAATTGGAGAAGACCCCCTAAGATTTCCACTGAAATGTGGCCCCTTGAAGTTCCCTAGAAATGCTATCCCGGGTACCACATGTGCTACTGGAATTTGGAGTGCCATATGATTTCACCACAGGCTTATTACTAAATTCCAGATATTAATAAGCCCAAGAGGGTTCTTGCCTAAAATTTAGAGAAGAATTCTAAATAACGGCACAGATAAACTAGGCAGCATGGTACATTTTAAGCTTTTATTTAGTGAGAAAGATGCATAGGAGAGTGAGAGTTTTATTTAACAGAGAGAGGTGAATAGGGGTTCATATCAAGCACCAGGAACCAGCCACGTGGAAGAGCATCTAGGCCAGGAAGCCTAGAGCACATGGCCCGAAGGCCATGTGCCCTGGAGGCACCGGGCTATAGCAATCCCTGTCCTGGCAAGAGGCCAGGGAAGAAGAGCCAGCCGGGCCACATCGTGGCCTGGCTTTTAACCCACTTCCAAAGGGGAATGGTTAATTAACCTGATTGGCTGGTGGGCACCCAGGTGTGGCCAGGTAGGGGAATGAGGCCACACAAGGGCGTGGCAAAGGCATCAGGTAGGGGCATGAGGTCACACAGGGGTGTGGTGAAGGCATGGTCTTCCAGTTCACAAATCTGATCAATTTTAACTTGTATGCCTGCCTACTTCATATGTATAGAATATTTATGTCATTTATGTCATGAATTCCATTTTAATTGTAGAATAAAAGTATAATACCATATAAATTAGTCAAACTAACTTTCAAGATAATAGGATTAAATTTTGCAGAACATTTTAAAATCTCAGCCACCTTTTCCTTTATGTTCTTGTTTTTTAAAATTTTATGTATTTGTTTATTTTTATTTGAAAGGTAGCATGACACAGAGAGAGAAAAACAGATCTTTCATCTACCAGTGCACTCCTCAAACACCCAGAACAGCTTGAACTGGGTTCCAGAGGCCTGGAACTCAATTCAGTTCTCCCACATTGAAGGCAGGGACCCAATTACTTAAGTCATCACCTGCTTCCTCCCAGAGTGTGCATTAGCTGGAAGCTGCAATTAGAAATAGAGCTGGGACTCAAACTCAGGCATGTTGATACGGGATGTGGGTATCCTAACAGTGTGTTTACCACTGGGCCACGCACTCACCCCTCTGCTATCTTTTATATTACATAAATAAAAGCAGTTATGTGATGGCACAGAAAAGAATATGAAGAAAAATAAGTTCAAATCATTGCTTTCCTACATCCCTTATGTTCAGTCATGCCTTTTGCTTTAAAGGATGCCTACTCTGTATAATAATCAGTTCATGCTTCAGTGCTGTAGCACTGAATAAATGGTTTTGATTATATATTTGTTTTGGGAAAAGTTACGTTAAGCAACATTCATCAATAAGATAAAACTGTAGATATCAACTAATTCGTTATTGCTTGTTTTATTGCTATTTTAATGTGGATGGGAAACTGAAATTAAAGAAGAAATAAAGAAACTACTGCCACTGACTGGGGTAGCCAAGACCATACTAGTGTTAGGGGAAGCAGCATCTTGGCGATTCATTGACTGAACCTGGGGTTGGCAATTATTTGCTAGATAACTGAGGGCATGTTCTGTAACTTCTCAGCTGTATAACAGGAATATGGATTCTTTTATTGCAGGGCTGTTATGAATACAAAGATATGTTATGTTATGAAGTTAATGTATATCAAGGCCCCAGGATCCGACACACAGTGGGCTCACAATAAATAGTTAATATCATGTTTATGCACAGTGTATTCATTTTGATAATGGTACACACTTTGTAAAAATACAAATTTGAGCTCAAATTTTGACTTACACAATATAAACCTATGTGAAAAAAGAGCATCAAGGGATCACAATTAATTTTATTTTTTATTTATTTGACAGGTAGAGTTATAGACAGTGAGAGGGAGAGATAGAGAGAAAGGTTTTCCTTTTTCCGTTGGTTCACTCCCCAAATGGCCACTATGGCTGGAGCTGCGCCGATCTGAAGCCAGGAGTCAGGTGCTTCTTCCTGCTCTCCCATGCAGGTGCAAGGCCCAAGCACCTGGGCAATTCTCCACTGCCCTCCCAAGCCACAGCAGAGAGATGGACTGGAAGAGGAGCAACCGGGACTAGAACCGGTGCCCATATGGGATGCTGGTGCCACAGGCGAAGGATTAACCAAGTAAGCCACGGCACCGGCCCTAGATTAACTTTATATATACATAATTATATATGTATCTTGCATTCAGTCTGCTTCTGGTGGTTAAACTTGAATTACAGTCCCAAGGAATCACTGATTACATTAAACCAATATTAAATCCAGATTTAGAGACAACTGATCATAACATGAGGAAATGTTTTATTTTCTTAGAAAATCTCTTTTTAAAATAACAAAACAATAAAGATAATTAAAAATGAATCTTAATGAAGAATGGAATGGGAGAGGGAGTAGTAGGTGGGATGGTTTGGAGGTGGGAAGGTGAGTATGGGGGAAGAACTGCTATATTCCAAAAGTTGTACCTATGAATTTATATGTATTAAATAAAAGCCTTCTAAAAAATAAAAATAACGATACAGGGGCTGGTGCCCTGGCGTATTAGGCTAATCCTCCACCTGTGGCGCCAGCATCCCATTTGAGTGCCAGCTCATGTCCTGGCTGCTCTTCTTCCGATCCAGCTCTCAGCTTATGGCCTGGGAAAGCAATGGAATAGAGCCTAACCACATGGTAGACCCAGGAAGAAGCTCCTGGTTCCTGGCTTCAGATCAGCTCAGCCCTGGTCATTGTAGCCATTTTGGGGGTGAACCAGCAGATGGAAGACTTTTCTCTCCATCTCTCCCTTTATCTGTGAGCAACTCTACCTCTCAGAAAAATTTAAAAAATATTTTTTAAAGTAATGATATGGGGCATTGCAGTCATTTGGGGGAGTGAACCAGCAGATGGAAGATTCTCTCTCTCTGTGTCACTCTGCCTTTCAAATAAATCAATCAATCTTAAAAAATAAAATAGTAATGACATTTCACAGTTTTTTCTTCCCTCTCTGTTTAATACCACTAAGTGCCTATATTCAAAACTGATTTAAACTCCCACTGTTAAGATTCACTTAAAGTGACTGGTTTTTTTTTTTATCATAATTAATTATCATTTCCTGGCTAAATGACATTACTATGAGGAGCTTCTCTAGGACTCTACAGGAGATGTTTAAGTTGTGACACAACCCTCCTTCAGATCACAGCAGTTAGAAATATCCCACTACTAGGCCAGCGCCACGGCTCACTTGGCTAGTCCTCCGCCTGTGGCGCCGGTAGCCCGGGGTTCTAGTCCCAGTTGGGGAGCTGGATTCTGTCCCGGTTGCTCCTCTTCCAGTCCAGCTCTCTGCTGTGGCCCGAGAGGGCAGTGGAGGATGGCCCAAGTGCTTGGCCCTGCACCCACATGGGAGACCAGGAGGAAGCACCTGGCTCCTGGCTTTGGATTGGCGCAGCACATCAGCTGTAGCGACCATTTGGGGAGTGCACCAACAGAAGGAAGACCTTTCTCTCTGTCTCTCTCTCTCTCACTGTCTAACTCTGCCTGTCAGAAAAAAAAAAATCCCACTACTAGCTCCTGAAGGGCCAGGGCTACATCTTTCTGGTCTGTCTTCAGGAAATATCTTTTATTCACTGTTCATTCACCAAATATGTAGTTGGTTGCCCACCAAGAACCACGCATTGTCTTGGACTCTGAGGAGATGGCATGAACACAACAGACAAGGTCCTTATCCTACTGGAGCTCACATCCTAGTGATAAGTACCCCGGGGAAAGAGAGCAGGGTGTTGTTTGAAGCAGGTGACTGATGGTGAGAGTTTTTCTCTATAAAGATCTTCCCTAATGCAGTGACAGTTGAGACAGAAGGAATCAGCCATGCAAAAGCAGAGATTGGGAGTACCAGACAGGGTACCAGTGAGTTAGGAATGAGTGTGGGAGGTTCCGGGCAACGAGAGAAGACCAGTATGATCACAGCATGAACAGCAAAGGAGGAAGGGATGAGTTGTTCTATTCAAATGACTGGCAGAAGTAGTTAATACTTGAAGTATCCTTGCCCAGAATATGTACTAGAGAAATCACTCTGAAAGGATACAAGGGCTTCAATGTGCATGATAGGGTTTTCAGATTAGCAAAAGAGATGTTAGAAACGGACTTTTTACTGATTACTGATGAAGGAAGTGATTCAAGACAAGTGGCACCTCCACCTAGTGTGAGTGGGGCAGAGCAACCTGTGAGCCAGCAGGCTAATGTCCTTAGGAGAATCGCTCTGGGTCCAGGCCTCCATTGGGTCCTTTGTCCCCCAAGCTTAGGAGAGGATTCCATCACTTGACCCAACCAAAAAATTAGCTACTACAGTTTTCCTTCATTACTTTTACTATCCACAGTTTCAGTCATATGCAGTCCACTGCAGTCTGCAAATATTAAATAGAAAATTCCACTCTCTCCTCTCTCTCTCTCTGCATCTCCTTCTCTCTCTGTGTAACTCTTTCAGATAAATAAATCTTAAAATAGAAAATTCCAGAAATAAACATTCTATAACTTTTAAATAATTTTTGTTATCTTAATCATTATGTTTTATTACTAATTATTATTAATATATCACTGTGCCTAATTTATAAATAAATATAAAAGACATGTATGAATAAGAAAAGTCACAGTATATATAGGGTTTAGTACTAGCCACAGTTTCAAGTATTCACTGGGGGACTACTGTACAGTGCTGCATTTGACTGATTAAACCTTTCATGTGAGGAATTTGAGGGCATTTTTTTGACAGAGTGCGGAACTTCATCAAGCTTCTGAGTACTGCCTGCTAAAAACTGAATGTGGGGCAAAATGCAGTTTGAGAGTTGTATTTATTGTGACCTATCATTTTTCATGAGTTACCACTATCCCTTAGTAAGATCTGACAACTGGAAACAAAAAGCAAGCAAGTTTACTTGGCTTGACTTACCGCACAATGGTAAGAATTTGGATGTTATTCTGAAGGATCTGATTTATGACTAATTTGTACAGAATGTATTTGGGGGCAGGGAGCACAAGAATAGAAGTAAGTCATCAGAAAAAAAAAAAAAAACTATTGTAATGGCCTAGACCAACAACATGGTGGTAGCTTAAATAAGTCTTAATCTTTGTCTAGGGCAATGGCAATGGTTCTAGGGGAAAATGCATAAATTCCAAATATAACTTGGAAGTAGAATCAATGCTACTTACTGATGGTTATCTTTGGAAGGTTGAGGAAGAAAGAAGAATTAAAGATTGCTAGGATTTTAGTTGGAATACTTAGGTGAAAGTACTATTTACTGAAATAGCCACACTGGGAAGAACAGACATGCAGGAAGTAACCAAGAGTTCTATTTTGGACACATGAAGTTAGAGGAGCCTATTAAATATCCAAATGGGTTGGCCAATAATGGACATTTCCTCAATTCCCATTTACTTAATGAATTAAATAAACATTTCCATTTAAGGAGGATTAGTAACTTTTTCCTATGAATCATGCACAAATGGGGGCTGTCTCTCTTAAACTTTTTAATATGTATTACTGAAATGTGTACTCCAATGTAGTATGCACGTGGAAAGTATTATTCTGAACATGGGTCTGCAGGCTGAGTCCTAAGTCCACTGGAAATCAGATTTTAGAGCATTAAATCCCAGAGATAGAGTGTTCAGGATCCTATCAATCCGTTAAGCATCTGGTTGCTATTGAGAATTATGACATGACCTAGTGACTCTTAAACCAAATCTTTTTACAACTGATCCTTATCCAAATTGATTAGGAAAGAAGAGATAACAAGGACTTGATTCCTGAACATTTATGCAAAAGATCTAGTTTAGCATATGACAAGTGGGAAGTTTCTCAATGTGTGGGTGATCACCACTGGGCTTGTCAGTTCAGTGTGCTTCCACCTCAGGAGACAGTTTTTGCAGTATAAGAAGCTGTGATCCAGAATGTTGGGAGACAGATGCACTGGGCTGGGCTGGGCTGGGCTGGGCAGGGGAGGAGTCGGCGGGGAAGGGAGGTGGAGACCAGAGTCAGCAGACAGGAATAAGTTCATCATAGGATGTGCTAGAAGCACTACATTTGCATCCTTAGTTGGGGAAGGGGTGTGTTCTTTCAGGATCTCTTCCTGAAGACTGCAAAATGTTATATTAGTCTGGGCAGTAGTTCTACACACAGTAATTCTTTTTTCCTTGAGAGAAATATAATCCAAAAGTTATAGCATGTTATCGATTCCAGGACAGATGTGACAGAATTGGAAAACTGAGCCAAGAAGAGAGTATTGGAGGGAGGAATGATGGCTACAGATAAATGGGCGAAAGCACAAACATGTCCATGGTTAGAACACAGGGGTTGGTGACATTGTAAACAATGACAGAGATTTGGTAGACCAGAGTGTTCCTCCCTTCTGAGAGCACACTGGATGTGAAGCAGCCCTAGTCCATCATTTCCAGTTTCCTTCATACTTCAGGTCATCTGCATCTGCTTCCTTAAGTATTTAAGAATAAAACACAGGCCAGCGCCACGGCTCGCTTGGCTAATCCTCCGCCTGCGGCGCCGGCATACCAGGTTCTAGTCCCGGTCAGGACGCCGGATTCTGTCCTGGTTGCTCCTCTTCCAGTCCAGCTCTCTGCTGTGGCCTGGGAGTGCAGTGGAGGATGGCCCAGGTCCTTGGGCCCTGTACCCACATGGGAGACCAGGAGGAAGCACCTGGCTCCTGGCTTCAGATTGGTGCAGCGCCAGCTGCAGCGTGCCGGCTGTGGCGGCCATTTAGGGGGTGAACCAACGGCAAAAGGAAAACCTTTCTCTCTGTCTCTCCCTCTCACTAACTCTGCTTGTCCAAAAAAAAAAAAAAAGAATAAAATACATAAAAATAACTCTTGCTAACTCTTACAGAATATTAGGAGCTATGCAGACAGTGCTATAAAGAAAATCCTTAAGGCACAGCATTTTTGAACTTAAGGAGAATGAGTTAAGTCTAAGTTGATCTCTAGTTTACTTGTGGGTGAAGCTCATATCCAGTCCTTGAATATCATTTGAATAGTTTCCTTGGCTAAGAGTTCACAACCAAGAGCTGACCATGTTATGCACTGAGCATGAAAGACCCAACCTTCGATTAATCTTTTCTGTTCAAACTTTTCCCCAGCATGAAGTACTTTCCAAACACAAGCATTCTTGGAAAAAGAGTGCACATGTGGTCAAGAAGCCAGAAAGGAGCAATGTCCAATCAGAGAAAACACTAACTTCCCAAGTTCCAATTCCCTCTCTGGAGCCCAGAATTTGTAATGCTTATCTGAATACCTTCTTCCACCCTGGAAAAAAAAGTAAAAATATAAAAATAATGTAGTTGTTCACTCCGGTAGTAAGAGACAATATACTTTTTCCAGTGGTTTCCTTTTTTAAGTCTTTCTCGACGTATGAATATGTATAAAACCAACACTTCCCTGGGGTTTACTGCAGTGACAAATGACTGCCAATTTAAAGCAGCATTCCCAGAGTTTTATTCCAGAACAATACCATGTATCACTTTCAATACATGATTTTTTTCACATACCTGATTTGGTGCATGATACTGAAACA
Source organism: Oryctolagus cuniculus (assembly GCF_051225735.1). Classification (NCBI taxonomy): domain Eukaryota; kingdom Metazoa; phylum Chordata; class Mammalia; order Lagomorpha; family Leporidae; genus Oryctolagus; species Oryctolagus cuniculus. The sequence continues at coordinate 97,001,663 of NC_142871.1, read as the reverse complement.
AGCCAGAAGCTCAGTTAAAACTCAACCCAACTAGTTAGGAATTTGGAGACAAAAATTCCCAAATAGATGCTGTAAATGTTCAGTTTTAATGTAGTTGCTCTTATAACCTGTAGTTTTTTTTTTTCTGTAGAACTTATGCATCTCTTTAATGCTTCAACCCACACACACAAAAATAACTATGAAAACTATAGGAAACTTTGATTTTGCATTTTTGAATATAAAGAATGTTTGCCAGAGTGGATCAGTTGGCTGGCCTTACAATTGCCTGGATTACAACTGCACTGACAGATTAGAAAGGATAAAAAAAATTGGCACAACAAAGCACAAGGTTATTCACTGGCTTTATGTTTGTTTTTTAGGTAGCCTCTGAGGCTGTAATTTGACTAAAAATTTGTTAAGTTATCATTCTAGCTGGGCTGCTTGTTATTTCATTGTGTGCTTCCTAAAAGTTCTAATCTACTCTACTTCCTGATTCATGGTTGAAAACAGGCAAAAATTTTCATTTGCAAACATATACTAATCACTCAGATGAACATTTTAATCTAAATATTATAAGGTAAATCCATACTAGACTTGCTAAATAAATAAATTTTTATCTAGATTCCACTAGCTTTATGTAACAACTTCTATGAAAAATATATGCCTGGCAAAATCCCTCAACTTGGCAGACTATGAGATAGAGTTCTTTAGGTTAGCTTTGTTTCTCATTTAAAGAAGTCTCTTTCATACAAAATCTGGGGAAAGAAAATTACTATTCTCCAGGTAATTCTAATAAATCAGTCCAAGCTGTGTTCAATATTTTTTTCTTTTCAGGATACAGTATGTCCTATCACTTCTTTGTATTAATTTTATAATATACAAAGTTATGGAATATACAGCAGTAGATTTATGACCATTGCAAAATGATCATAACATTTTTTCTTTCAAAGGATGCTTATAGTTACTCCATAGTTTATGTCCCATAAAATTTTATGTTAGTAAAAATCATAATACTGCTTTTTTCTGTAGAAAGTAAGTCATCATTTTCCAGCAGTATATTTCACAATTATATTCTATGCCTTAAATACAATTTTTATTACACAAGATTTATCAATCTTTTGGAAACTTAAAAAGTAAATACTAAATTTTCTCCTGGCATGAATCACAGCAAATTTATAGATATATCTCCTGAAATGGTAGAAACCAGATCAAATTACAGGAAAATGACCCTGACTAAAAAATATAGTCAGTTATTTTCCATGTTTACAAATAAATGTTCTGAACTATCCATAAAAATGACTGCAATAGCCATTGCTAAACGACCATTCTGCTGATTTGGAATGACATCTTTATTTATTTTTTTAAAGTTTTATTTATTTATTTGAAAGTCAGAGTGGGGGGTGGCAGAGAGAGAGAAAGAAAATCTATCCACTGCTTTGCTCCCCAGATGGCCACAATGACTATGGCTGGGCCAGGCCAAAGCAAGGAGCCGGGAGCTTCTTCCAGATTTCCCACATGTGTAACAGAGGCCCAAGCATTTGGATCATCTGCTGCTGCTTTTCCCACGCCATATGGAATACTGGTGTTGCGGGCAGCAGCTTTTCCCGTTATATCACAACTCAGGCCCCCTCTTTTTTTTTTTTTTGTTTTGTTTTGTTTTAAGAAACATCTATAAAAAACACTGAAATCTTTAAATCTAGTATAATCTAACTCCAGAAATTCTATCAGTTCCATTGACCAAACTGAGTATTCATGTACTGAACACTACACTATTTCACAAATTGTAGGTTAAAATTAGTTTGGGGACAAGTGTTTGGCCTACTGGTTAAGACACTACTTGAGATGCTTACATTCCCTATGGGATTGCCTAGGTTTGAGACTTGGGTCTGCTTCTAATTCCAGATTCTCCTAATGTGCACCCTGGGAAGTACACTCACTCAAATTGAATTTTCCTTAGAAAATTCAGATTCTTCAGTCAAGTCAGGATCCCCTGAGTTAATTCTAGGTCCTCAAGACCCCAATTCTGTAGCTGGGACTAAGTTCTGGGACTGTTAGGAATGTGAAAGGAGGGTCACCTGGTCATCATCCTCTCACACCAGCAATCTTTGAAAGGCACCTTGTGACCTCAACTGTCAATCTGCTCAGGTTGCTGCTCCTAGATAGTCACAGTTTTGTCCTCATGCCCAACCCTGCCCCAGCTAGTCCCATAGCCTTTTAGTGTTGCAGGATTCTAAGGCTCTATCAAGCTGTCTCCAACCAGACATACCAGATGCCATTTTTCCTCTATTTCTCATGAATTCCTGTAGGGAGAAACAACACATTTTGCCATTTTTATTTTTACTATGGCATTAATCGTGTGCCCTCCAAATTCATATGTTAAAGTCTGACTCCCCAGGGCTGGTGCTGTGGCGCAGCGGGTTAAAGCCCTAGCCTAAAGTGCCAGCATCCCATATGGGAGCCGGTTCGAGACCCAGCTGCTCCACTTCCTATCCAGCTCTTTGATATGGCCTCGGAAAGTAGTGAAAGATGGCCCAAGTCCTTGGGCCCCTGCACCCACATGGGAGACCCGGAGGAGGCTCCTCCCTTTGGATCGGCACAGTTCCAGCCATTGCGGCCAACTGGTGAGGGAACCATCAGATGGAAGACCTCTCTCTCTCTCTGCCTCTCCTCCTCCTCTCTCTGTAACTCTTTCAAATAAATAAATAAAATCTTAAAAAAAAATAAAGTCTGAATCCCCATTGTGACTGTATTTCAGAATTAAAGGGAAGCCTCAGAAGAACCTGACCACACCTACACCCTGATCTCAGAATGTGAGCCTCCAAAGCATTGAAATCCTAGATTATCTTACTAAGATCAGAAATGAAATATCAGAAGTGGTGACACTGGGCCTCCAATCCAAAATGGGATTAATCAGCTTCAACTGAACTTCACCTCTCACTGGTAGAAAAAGCACGCTCTCTCCAGTGTAGCAATCTCCACCATTCATGCCACGTGAGTGGCATTTTCTCTCAAGCTTTTCCTTTCAATGCTCTTCCTTTCTCATGGACTATTTCCTTTGATTGTTATCCCAACCCTATGTATAATATCAATAGTCATTCCTGCAGTTGGTGGTGATATAAAAGTTCAAATATGTTTAATCTAATTATCTAAAACTCTCAGATATCCAGGTTAAGCCCTGAGTTCTAGAAAATACTTTTCACCTTACACAAAAATTCACTCAACATGGATTAAAGACTTAAATCTATGACCCGACACCATCAAATTATTAGAGAGCATTGGAGAAACCCTGCAAGATATAGGTACTGGCCAGGACTTCTTGGAAAAGACCCCAGAAACACAGGCAGTCAAAGCCAAAATTAACATTTGGGATTGCATCAAATTGAAAAGTTTCTGTACTGCAAAAGAAACAGTCAGGAAAGTGAAGAGGCAACCGACAGAATAGGAAAAAATATTTGCAAACTATGCAACAGAAAAAGGGTTGATAACCAGATTCTACAAAGAAATCAAGAAACTCCACAACATCAAAACAAACAACCCACTTACGAGATGGGCCAAGGACCTCAACAGACATTTTTCAAAAGAGGAAATCCAAAGGGCCAACAGACACATGAAAAAATGTTCAAGATCACTAGCAATCAGGGAAATGCAAATCAAAACCACAATGAGGTTTCACCTCACCCTGGTTAGAATGCTTCACTTTCAGAAATCTACCAACAATAGATGCTGGAGAGGATGTGGGGAAAAAGGGACACTAACCCACTGTTGGTGGGAATGTAAACTGGTTAAGCCACTATGGAAGTCGGTCTGGAGATTCCTCAGAAACCTGAAGATAACCCTACCATACAACCCAGCCATCCCACTCCTTGGAATTTACCCAAAGGAAATTAAATTGGCAAACAAAAAAGCGGTCTGCACTCTAATGTTTATTGCAGCTCAATTCACAATAGCCAAGACCTGGAACCAACCCAAATGCCCATCAACAGTAGACTGGATAAAGAAATTATGGGACATGTACTCTATTGAATACTATACAGCAGTCAAAAACAATGAAACCCGGTCATTTGCAACAAGATGGAGGAATCTGGAAAACATCATGCTGAATGAATGAAGCCAGTCCCAAAGGGACAAATATCATATGTTCTCCCTGATGGGCGACAACTAACTACGCACCAAAGGGGAAACCTGTTGAAGTGAAATGGACACTATGAGAAACAATGACTTGATCAGCTCTTGTCCTGACTGTTGATATACAATGTAATACTTTATCCATTTTAGTATTTTTTTTTTGTTCTAGTACTATTGGTTGAACTCTGTAATTAACACCCAATTATTCTTAGGTGTTTAAATTTTAACTGAAAAATGATCCCTGTTAAATATAAGAGTGGGAATAAGAGAGGGAAGAGATGTACAATTTGGGACATGCTCAATCGGACTTGCCCCAAATGGTGGAGTTAGAAACGTGCCAGGGGATTCAAATACAATCCCATCAAGGTGGCATGTACCAATGCCATCTCACCAGTCCAAGTGATCAACTTCAGTTCACAGTTGATCACACTGAGAGGTCTAAGAGTCAAAGGGATCACACAAACAAGACTAGTGTCTGCTAATACTAACTGATAGAATGAAAAAGGGAGAGAACGATCCAACATGGGAAGCGGGATACACAGCAGACTCATAGAATGGCAGAAGTCCTAAACAGCACTCTGGCCTCAGAATCAGCCCTTAAGGCATTCAGATCTGGCTGAAGAGCCCATGAGAGTATTTTAGGCATGGAAAGCCAAGACACACTGGGGAAAAAGAAAAAAAAAGAAGACCTAAGTGAAAGATCTCTGCAAGTGAGATCCCAGTGGAAAGAACGGGGCCATCAAAGAAGGGGGTACCTTTCTCTGAAGGGAGGAGAGAACTTCCACTTTGACTATGACCCTGGTGGAATAAGATTGAAGTCGGCGAACCCAAAAGGCTCCATAGCCTTTGCAACTCATGACAAGAGCCTAGGGAGATTACTGATGCCATAAACAAGAGTGTCAATTTGTTAAGTCAACAACAGGAGTCACTGTGTACTTACTTCTCATATGGGGTCTGTCCTTAGTGTGTTGTCCAATGTGAAGTAATGCTATAACCAGTACTGAAACAGTATTTTTACACTTTGTGTTTCTGTGTGGGTGCAAACTAATGAAATCTTTACTTAATATATACTGAATCGATCTTCTGTATATAAAGAGAATTGAAAATGAATCTTGATGTGAATGGAATGGGAGAGGGAGTGGGAGATGGGAGGGGTGCGAGTGGGAGGGAAATTATGGGGGGGGAAGCCAATGTAATCCATAAACTGTACTTTGGAAATTTATATTTACTGAATAAAAAAAGAAAATATCTCCATCAACTTTATGTATAGTAAAACATACAACTGACATCTAGACTTAAATACAATCTGATAGGCTCAAATGTTTTAAGATAGGAGTCACCCAGAGAGCAGCAGTACAAGACTTTTAGTCATTAAATATGACTTCACTGGATTTTGGAGTATTTTACAAAAATGTTAGAGGAAAAGAAAATGCATTTTGAGCAATTTTTTCTATAGCAGTAAAAGTAAATTAATTACTGGTTAATTATAAAATTTTATTTATCAGATAACCCATTTTCCTAGTCATCCTTATTAAAGTTACATTACTAAGACTCTAAGGAGTCTTAGATCAGAGGCTCCTAGTGCAATGACCTTGAGAATACTGCAATGGAGCTTGAGAAAATTATTACAACCACCTTTTTGCATAGCCAGGATCTGATTAAATGAACCTAAAGGACATTTTTAATGGGCCCTTTCATAATTAATCTAGAGTATGTCAATCTAGGATAGTGATAGGCTTCTAGCCCACATGCTGAGAATAGATACGTTAACATCCTGGGCCTTTTAAGAGAATCAACTCTTCTACCCAAACCTCCCAACCCCAAGAAGCTGTCTTTTTAAGTGACTCTGATTCCCCATCCCTTCAAGTAAAATGTAACATCACTCCCTTTATATCATATCCCACCCATCCCTTCCCCTTGAATATACCCCCAAGCTGTGCCCCAAAAGTAACAACTTACTGTCTCAGCCTCCTTTATTTTAGTCTCACGTTCAGTAGTAACTGGGATTTGCATATTGCAAGATTGAGAGGAATCAGAAGGTGGAGTTTGATCCTGTATTATTATGGAAAATCCACTGTAAAACATGTTATCTCTGAATTCTACTTCTTCTACTTTCTTAAAAACTCTCAATCAGCAGCAATTTTTTTTGGTGGGCAGGATATTGACAGTGGATAAATGGTGCAGTCCAAGTTATCAGGCAACTTACCAAGACACCTATTCTTTTGTACATTGGGGAAATGAGGCATTTGTTTCATTTAGAAGGTAAGAATTTGGAAGCAGAAAGCTATTTTTCAAATCTTGACTCTGCCAAGAGTTGGCAAGAGACCTTTGTGGAAGGAATTTAACCTCTCTGGCTCCCCATCTGCTAATGGGGTAATAATTACCCACCAGTTTTGTAAGGATTAAACAAGGTGGTGTATGTGCCCAGTTTATCAGGGGTCAATAAAATTAACTCTGTTATTGAACAGCCTCTAGCAGAGTGCTAAGCACAGAGAAAAGACTCAGTTGTTTTCTGCTAATGTGGTCTACCTGCTGATTACTCTCCTTTGGATAAGACTTGATCAGCTACATGGCGTCAGTAATCTTTCTCAGCAGAGTACTTTATTTTAATTCTTTGAGTGACCAGAAAGCAGTCAATTTTGTTGCAATGTTTTAGAGATAAGGCAACTAAATCCAAGAAATTTAAGGATATAATGCCAAGGAATCAGATGCAAATCTTTTTCTGTAAAGAAGCTTGAGAATATTTTCAAAGATTCTAGTCCACTAGAGCAAGCTTTCAAAAGTAGTAGTGTCTGACTCCACATATGCAAGTACAGTAGTGTAGGCTGTCTCACAGAAGACCAGGCCAAAGCCCAACCCCCTTCACAATGACTTCAAAGGAACAATACCCAATCTTGACAGCGTCCCCTCTCTTCAAGCTGCTTACTCCTACAGTCTCTGCTTCACCAGTTAAAGGATTTCTCTTGAGATGCTGATTTGTACTTGAAAAAAAAAAATGAACTTACACTTGGAAGCCCTGCTGCAATATTATATGATGATGTCATTATTTATGTAGTCTCAGCTGAGCCTATAAAAATCCAAAAGCCTTAAAATCTGTATCTGCAGTGAAAGATTTAGACAGCACTCTCCCACATCATTTACATACACATACACACACATATTCCCCCCAAATAGTTCTTTAAGTCCCAGACAAATCTTGCATGTAACTGTGTTCTTTCTGTTTTGACAATCTTGGAGCAGTCCCTAGTGAAGCTTAAGATAAAAATCACAAGCGTTGCAGTTCAAACAGGGAATAAAATACAAACATTAAAGGTGATCTCATGTGCTCAGAATTATGCCTTTAAAGGTCAAGTTGACTTGAAATGTAGACAAACAGAATATAGCATTTAGACAAGGGGTTTTCTTAACCCAATCTTAATGAAATGATATTTTCATCTTCATCATTAATAATGTTAATTGAGCCAATACATTTTTTCATGCTATTTTCTCTTTAAAAAAATCCTTCCTTATTTTTAAAATTACTTTTAAAAATTTCTTAGTTTAGAAGTAGAAACAGAGACAGAGAGATAAGCAAAAAAATATCTCCCATCCACTGATTCCTTCCCCAAATGCCTGCCATAGCTGAGACTGGGCTAGACAGAAGCCAGAAGCTGGGAACTCAGTCTCGGTCTCCCACATGAGAGGCAGGGACCCAACCTCTTTAGCCATTGCCACAGCCTCCCAGAGTTCACATAAGCAGGAAACTTAAATCAGGAGCCAGAGCTGGGAACTGAACTCAGGTACTCTAATATGGGATGCAAGCATCCTAACTAGCATCTTAATCACCAGGCCAAATGCCTCCCTATTTTCTCTTTATAATTTGGGGCTATGGCTATTTATAAAAACAAATATGCAGTAAATGATGGTTAAAAATCATGACCACAATCTTATCTTAGAATAAAGGAAATCCAGGACAACATTTATCTACTTTAGATACTTAATTGGAGGAATTTTTGTAGAAGATGAATCTAAGAACTCCTGAAAAGTGAAAAATAATTTTTTCATCTATAGCTTTTACATGTATAGGGTCTAGGTCAGTGGCAATACTAAAGTAGGAAGTTTGGAGGAGGCCTTTAACTCCCCCATAAACCTCATCAAAACCACCCCAAATAGAATACAACCTAAGTAAAAACCTATGTGTGTTGTTCACATTCAGCTTCAAAAGTAGCTGCTAGGCTGTTCTTCCAACAGCCACTGCAAACTTGGGACCTTGATGATCTGGAGACACCACTGATCCTAATACATCTGTGCTATATCTTCATAATAATCTCCTTCTGCATTTTCAGATGTTGTGTCATTTTAAGAGCATGGAGGTATGGAGCCTACACACACATACACATACACAATACACAGGAAAACACAAAATCATCCATTTTGTACAAATTACTCAATTACCCAAACGTGGCCTGAATTGTGTGACCTTGGTTGAGCTACTAATTGTTTGGGACCACAGTGTGCTCCCTTGTCGATTGTGGGCTTACAAAAGATGATCTGAGAAGATTTTTTTTAACCATGCTCAGAGCTTCAGCTTCCTAGTTTCATCAAATATCTCAATCCCTAACATCCAGAATATAAAAAGAGCTCAAGAAATTCAACAACAACAAAACAAATAATCCATTTTAAAAATGGGCAAAGGACTTGAACAGACATTTTTTTTCAAAAGATGAAACCCAAATGGCCAACAGACACATGAAAAAATGCTCAGGATCACTACCCATTAGGGAAATCAAATCAAAACTACAATGAGGCTTCACCTCACCCCAGTCAGAATGGTTCTTATACAGAAATCAACAAATACTGGTGAGGAAATGGGGAAAAAGGTACCCTAATCCACTGTTGGTGGTAATGTAAACTGGTACAGCCACTTTGGAAACAGCATGGAGATACCTCAGAAATCTGAATATATGACCCAGCCATCTCACTCCTGAGAATTTACCCAAAGGAAATGAAATCAGCATATGAAAGAGTTATCTGTACACTCATGCTTACTGCAGCTCCCTTTACAATAGCTAAGATATAGAATCGACCCAGATGTCCATGGACTGAAGACTGGATGAAGACTGGATAAAGAAATCATGGGATATGTATACCATAGATTTCTACACAGCAGTAAAAAAAGAAATCCTGTCATTTGTAACAAAATGGATGCAACTGGAAAACATTATACTTAGTGAAATAAGCCAGTTCCCAAAACACAAATACCATATGTTCTCCCTGATCTGTGGCAACTAGAGTACCTAAAAGATAATCTATAGAAATGAAATCTGAGATGTGATGACTGAACAGCCCTACTCTTGACTGTTGAGGAACAGTTGTTTTTTTTTTTTTTTTCCATACTATTTGTTGAACTTTTTACATAGTGTAGGGTTAGTCTTACCTGTATAAAGTTAATTGAAAATAGATCTTAGTAAAACATACGAATAGGAATAGGAGAGGGATGAGGAAGAAGGGTGGGAGTGCAGGCAGGAGGAAAGGTAGGGTGTGAAGAATCACTATTTTTCTAAATTTGTATATATGAAATGCATGAAGTTTATATACCTTAGATAAAAGGTTTCTAGGTAAAAAAAAAAAAAAAAATTCACTCCCAATTGTTTATCAATACCAGCTGTTGATTCTCTAAGCCCTGAGTCCCTTTTTATTCTTTTTCACCATTTTTCCGGAGTGAGAAATCCTTGGAGAGCAGGACAAGTATGGTAATGGGTCTTAGACGGTCCTGGTGCCAGGGGAGTCTACCGCTGGCCCCGCTTTACCTCTCCACCAGCAAATCTGAAAGCTGTCTGGGGTGGGGACAGCCTTCAGAGTCGCCCACCCCTTGGGAGATGATGGGAGAGAGATTACAAGGAGAAAACCATTTTGGCTTCATTTTCTTCCTTCTCCGCTTCAATGGAAACGAGGGGGAAATGTTTGAAAAGGAAACTTCTTGGCCCTGATTTTTACTCATAAAAGGACTTTGCGAGAGAGGGCTGAAAGCGCAAAATAAAGAACTAAAAAAAGCATCTGGAACTCCCTACAGGAGACACCCGCTCGCGCTCAGAAATGCTGGCTCTTCGCAAGCGGCAGCCCGGCTTCCCGGCAGGTGCAGCGGCCGCGTGGCGCCGGCGGAGGCGCGCCAGAGCTCCTGGGCCGTGGGCTGAGGCTGTGGGGAATGTGGCGCGCAGGCTGCGGGGCGGCGATGCGAGCTGGGGAGAGGCTCCCCAGCGATGCGGCCCACGAGAAAGAAAGCCTCGGGTCAGCATCCTGCCGGCTCCCAAAAGTAGATCTAATTATGACCGCTTACTTCAAAAAGAGGATTTAACCCAAAGCAGATTTAGCAGGGCAGTTTCCAAAGGACAGCAGGAATCCCAGGCATGACCTTTGAGAAAATCTTAAAGGCGTCACTGCCCCGGGAACATGGCGAGCCAAGTCACTGTGGCTGCCTCAGATCTCACAGAAGTCCTGAAACGCCAGCTAGAGAGACCAGGGTCTTACTGGGATGTTTAATATAGAATAAAATGTCTGTCAGAGCGTGCTTTGGACGTGCACACTGGTGCCCGGTCAGGGTATGGAGCTGAGGAAAACACTGACGGGCGGGGCAAGGGAAGACACTGAAGTATAATCCATTCTGTCAAAAATAATTTTCAAACCTTAACCTTCTTTGAAAGTTATGTGAAAGTCAAAGTTCTCTAAGATGATATGATATCCCAGTGGGGCTGATCAAAGTATCAAACGCTTAAGGTAATTGAAAGAAAAATCATTTTAGCTTTGATTTTTGAAAATTTTTATGTAATACTTTTCTCAGGAGAGACTTTTTTTTGTAGTTGTTTTAATAAAATTAAACAATTTCAAAAGAGGGAGGGGATTGGAGTTACATATCTAGCGTTGACCAATATGAGATTTAGTGAAAACACATTTAAGACTGGCTCATTATATAATGAATATAAAAGTACTCTGTGAACTATAAAGCTCCTTAATGTGAGTTATTATTTCAGTTGCTCTCACAGAACACAAAAATTAGGAAAACAAACAAACAAAAAGAACAGCTGGCTAAGTATAGTCACTGCACCTGTACAGCTCATATAAACCACCACATTGTGTTTAGCTTAGACAGGAAAATGCAGAAAAGACAGACATATGGTTCTAGGTCAAGTCATTTACAAAGCTATCCAAAAAATTCACATAGGCACCCCTTAAAATGATTAGATTTCAGATATTTTTCAATCAATATCAAATAAGTTGATACTCTTCACCTGATCACTCTGCAACACAGGAGTTCCAAACCAGGTGACTGGTGTGATATATGTTATTCATGTTGTCCTTAAAACACTATTTGCACCATTTGTAGCTTGAGGCTGGAAAGTTCTCAGAGATTGAGGGAGTGGGGTTTATAATCACCGGTTACCCAAAAACGTAGAATCAGATCATCTATCTGTTGAAACATGAAGCCGGTAAACCTTATTTTACAGGAGCTTAAGACAAGCACAAAGAAACCATAATTTAGGGATACAGCACTTAACACTTCAGCCATTGTTCTCTTCCACTTCTCTTTCCCCTGAAGTCATATGCCAAGTCCAATAATAAATAAACATTACCAGTAATAAAAAAAATGTTTAACACAAACCTATTCTGCTTCTTGCTTTTATTTACTCTTTTGTTGGAATAGCTCTTCCTGGCACATAAACTAATCTGAGAAAACCAGATCTCTTTTTTCGTAACTAAATAGATACTAAAGCCAAAATAGGGAAAGTTGTTCTTCAGTGGCTCTCAGTTTGCAAGTCCTAAACACAGAAGCAAATGTGCCTGGTAACTCAAACTCCAGTGTCATTGGTTTCAAAGATTTTGGAATTCACAAGCATAACCATTCAGCTGAGGGAAGGAAAGGGAAGGGCAAGAATAATTTAAAGAAGAGTTCATTGCAGTGACTTTCCATTTGGGGTTCTGGCTTCAACTGCGGCAACTCTTGGCCTGAGAAAACTAACTCTACTAGCATAGATAGACATCACAGCTCAACACAATCAGTTTCCGTTTGACTTAGTTTGGTGAGTGTTTTTTCAACATTGTTCTAAGAATAAGCAGGAAAGTTAGAAAGAAGACAGTCCTAGTCATCAAATAATTTATTAATTCATAGCCAAATATTAAGATTTTTCTACATGGATTTTAAGAATGAGTTACATTCATTTACAATGGTTAAGTTCAAGAATTTGCTTTCCTGAAAAGAGATTTCACCCCAAAGAAGGGAAGTAGAGTACTTCAAATGGAAGACAATTTGTCAGGAAGCTTTTCAAATATTGGTGTATTACCGATCAAATTCAAATGTAAGTTCCCTGGATTTCTTTCTAGTTTTGTGGTTTTATAGCTTCTAACATCAAATGTAGCACCTTAATTATACTCAGATAATATGGAACATCTATCTCCCTGTCTAGGGTCACGAACCATTGAGAAAACAGAAGTAGACCCCGGGCACCTGCCTGTGGTGTCACCGTATGGTAGTCTGAGCCCTGACTGGAGGAGCAGAGGTGAAAGCTGCAGGCATCTGGATGTGACTGGTGACGAGTGTGCAGTTACCTCTCCCGCTCCTGCTCCAGCAGGTTGGTGAAGTCGTCGCTCTTGTTCATGTAGTCAGTGTGCTTATGCTTCTCGTTCTCCAACTCGTACACGGTGCGCCTGTGACACTTCTCTGCCAGCAGCAGCTGCTCTAGCATTCGCCGGTAGGTTTCCTTCTGTTTTTCTTCAAGTCTGTCCAGCTAAGTAAACAAACGTGCAAAAGAGCTTAATATTTTACTTCATTTGCATATGAATAAGTTGTTTGCATTGGTCTAGTGATTTATTACCTGATGGGGAAAACATTGAGCCTGGTGTTCCTTGCCATTTCTCTCATTCCATCTTTTTCTCTAGGCCAGCTGGCTTTATAAACTAGTCATAATCACACTGAAGTAACTTCTGGCCTCTTGGCACTTTTTCTGTAAATATCTGTATGGTTCCTAAACTTTCAGGAGAGCAAACTCTTTCCCGTTTTTTATGGACAACACAAAGTCCTCTATGCAGAGAGAAAGAAGATAACAACCCTCAGAAAAGTTGCATGCTCCCCTACCAGACTTCTCTGTTGGGATGTAATTATCATCATCACAATCTTTCCTAAGGCTTGCAGCTACATGCATTTCTAGGAAAAGTATATGAAGGATTCAAATCCTCTTTTCTCAAGAGATTTTAAGTATAGAAAAGATTTTGGAGAGTATATATCTCTAAAAGAGGCCTTATTAAATATTATTCCTGGGATTTTTGTTCCTGTTTCTCTGGCCAGACTATAAGATCTTTTTTAAAAAAACTTTAAAATTTATTTCCATTTTATTTATTGTTAAGTTGAACCAAATCTTACAATACTGAAGTTTTTGAGTACTATTCTACTCTCTCCCTTTTAGACTCTAGGTTAGTATTTTTCAACATTGGCACTGCTGAGGCCATGTAACTCTTTATTATAGGAGGCTGTGCATTGGAAGATATTTATCAGCACCCCCATTATGCAATGTCCAATGCATAGGGAAATGTTTAACAACACTCCTGGGCTCTGCCTACTAGATGCTAGTAGCACCAACACCAAATGTGACAATCAAACTATCCCAACATTGCCAAATGTCTCCTGGAGGGAAGCCACCATGCCAATTGAGAACCACTGCTATATTGAAACAGATGTGTCTAAAACTCATTCTCAAATGCACAACCAAATCCCTAAAACCCAGTGGAGAAGCCCCACATGCTACCAGCATCCCTGCTGTTCCCCTTAAGTTTTCTGTTTGTCCTTTAGTTTTAAGGAGAATTAGAGATTCTGTCTCTAACTGCAGGATGTAATAATCATGAATGGATCATTTTTGGGGCCCAAAAGAAAAGATAGCCTGACTCCATCATCCTGGTGGTCTTTTTTTAAAAAAAGATTTATTTATTTTAAAGGCACATTAAGAGAGAGAGAGAGGAAGAGAGAGAGGGGTAGGGCTGAAAGAAAGAAAGGTGGGGAGAGGGGACAGAGGGAATCTTCCATCTGCTAGTTCACTTCACAAATGCCTACAATAGCCAGGGCTGGGCTAGGCTGAAAGCCAAGAGTCAGGAACTCCATCCAGGTCTTCTACCTGGATGGCAGGGACCCATGTGCTTGGGCCATGCTGTCTTCTCAGGCTCATTAGTATGAAGTTGGATCAGAAGAGGAGGAGCTGCTACTCAACCCAGGCACTCTAATATGGGATGTGAGTATCCTACGCAGTATCTTAACCCACTATACCATAGTGCCCATCTCATTCTCTGTATCTTATTACCATATGTCTGCTCCCTTTGTTTAGGAACAACTGACCAGACAGAGAATGGTGGAGAAGCCCAGGTTAATTGGTGGCTGATAATATCTGAGATAATCAGCAATTGGCAAAATGTACTTTTATGTCTCTTTTGCACTGAATAGCTCATATTATAAAATATTCTCCCTAAAACATCTCACAACTTTCTTACAAATGTGATCTTCTTGGGTCTAGGTGGCTTATCCAGAGACTCTGAGGACAGTTGCACAAACTGTGGGCTCTGGAAATTCATTAATCATACATACTGTATATAATGGCTCCTATTAGGTTGTCAGCATCCACACTGCAGCTCAGCATGGAGGAATGGCTTTGATTAATGAATAGTGAAACTGGAATGGACACCTATCACTCTTGAAATATAGCTTCCACTTTGAAGGAAACCAGAATGAGATCAGCATAACCCCAAAGGCCAAAAATCTACCAAGGAAAGAGTGCCTGGAAGTCTTATTCTAAAGAATCAAGTTGGTGGAGAAGGGCTTGAGATAGAGGAAAAATTACATTCTGATTTAGATAAGAGGATCATGGTTGAGGATGTACTTTTACCTATGTTACCTGCAAAGGGCTAATTGGAGAAGACACAAATCTACTTAATAGGAAATACAAGGTTGGTATTTTTTTCTTTAAAGATTTAATTTATTTATGTGAGGGGTAGAGTTACAGAGGGAGGGAGAGACAGAGAGAAAGGTTTTCCATTCACTGGTTCACTTCTCAAATGGCCACAACGACCAGAGCTGCACTGATCCAAAGCCAGGAGCCAGGAGATTCTTCCAGGTCTCCCATATGGGTGCAGGTGCCCTAGCACTTGTGCCATCTTCCACTGCTTTCCCAGGCTATTATCAGAGAGCTAGATTGGAAGAGGAGCAGCCAGGACATGAACCTGCACCCATATGGGATGCCAGCATTGCAGATGGAGGTGTAGCCTACTATGCCACAGTGCCAGCCCCAAAATACAATGATTAATGATCAAACTGGACTTATACAAAAGGAAAAGAGTACTCTCAAAAACAGAGTTAGGGGCCGGCGCCGCGGCTCACTAGGATAATCCTCCTCCTTGCGGCGCCGGCACACCAGGTTCTAGTCCCGGTTGGGGTGCTGGATTCTGTCCTGGTAGCCCCTCTTCCATGCCAGCTCTCTGCTGTGGTCAGGGAGTGCAGTGGAGGATGGCTCAAGTACTTGGGCCCTGCACCCCATGGGAGACCAGGATAAGCACCTGGCTCCTGCCATCGGATTAGCGCGGTGCGCCGGCTGCAGTGCGCCGGCCGCGGTGGCCATTGGAGGGTGAACCAGCGTTAAAGGAAGACCTTTCTCTCTGTCTCTCTCTCTCACTGTCCACTCTGCCTGTCAAAAAAACAAACAAACAAACAAACAAACAAAACCCGAGTTAGGGAAAGAGAAGTGTTGCAGTAATCTTTGAATCACAATGAGTGACCCAAGGAGAGGCCAGAGAACAGAGCAGTGTAACTCTCTACAAAGGATTTGAGGATCCAGAACAAACTAAAAAGCAGATAGTCTCATGAGCTCAACTGGGGGTCCTTCCCTTAATGAATACAATAGCTATTCACAGTGGTTATATACAATACGGACAGAATACAATAGCTAATCACAGTGGTTATATACAATATGGACAGGTTTAATAATTAAAAATTGGGAGGATCAGGGTAAAATATTTGAAGCGTTATTTGATAAGTTTCAGGGTGTCAGCTGTTATAAATAGAGTTGTCAATATTGTTCAGAATCTGAGTAAACATGCTCATCTTGCAAAGGAAAGATGAGACAACAAAGGGAGACTCAGGTAGGACAACAGCAGATAGGTCCAAATGTGGATGTGGTATGATAAGAAAAGACCCGTTAGTGAGGATTACCTAACTCAAGGCAGGAAAGGAGGTGAGATCTGTGTTAAGCAAGAATACTCTTAGCAGACTCAGGTCTCCTTGATTTTGCATCTCTCACTGGGGAAGACCACACAATATGGAATGTGGAAGGTGATCTTAGAGAAACAAATGTCTGGGTTTGAAAGCATAGAAGAAACAGAAGCAAACAAATGGAAACATTCTGATATCTGTAACATAGTAATAGAGGAAGAAGGGGATCACATGAAGAAATTGGTTAAGATGCTAAAACTATAACAAAAACAAGAACAGCTCAGCTGGGGCCTTCCCATGGCAGGAAATGCTGTGGCACAAGAAAATATGTTTGTTGCCTTGAAAACTCAGGACAAGTTACTCAAGAGTTATAAAGCTCAAATGGGAGGGAAGGCTAAGTTCTGAGGAAGAGTAGCTCTTGGGTAAGATATGATCTGGGGCTGTCATTGTGGCACAGAAGGTTAAGCTGCTGCCTGCAACACCAGCAACCCCAGTTCAAGTTTTGGCTGCTCCACTTCCAATCCAGCTCCCTGCTATGCGTCTGGGAAAGCAGCAGAATATGGCCCAGGTGCTTGGGCCTCTGCCACCTTCATGGGAGACCTGGTTGGAGTTCCAGGCTCATGGCTTTGGCTTGAGCCAGCCTCAGCCATTGCAGTCATTTGGGTTTGAACCAGGAGATAGAAGATTCATATTCTCTCTCTCTCTCTCTCTCTCTCTCTCTCTCTCTCTCTCTCTCTTTTCAAATAAATAAATAAATGGGTTTCCTAGACCTGGGCAAAAATAAAGAAATAGGACCTAAGAAGCTTTAAATCTGCAGGTGGGAAAGTAGAGCACCTAAAATTAGACCTAAGCCCTAAGCACTCAGGTCACCATTGCAGTGACAGTTATGTTTCAAATCTACAGTTTTGTTTCAAATGGAACTCATTGAGGGTAAATATATTATGTGCAAACAGGCTCCTCCATATCCAATGTAGGGTTTGCTATTTCCCATAATTACTATCCTCATAATTTTTTTTTAAATTTATCTATTTGAGAGGGAGAGAGGAGGATGGGAAACAGGGAGAGGGAAGGAGAAGAGAGGGAGGAAGGGAAGGAGGAAGGAGGGAGGGAGGGAGGGAGGGAGGAACGGAGGGAGAAAGACAGAGTGAGCTTCCATCTGCTGGTTCACTCTTCAAATGCCCAGATTGAGATGAAGCCAGGATCCATGAATTCAATCCAGGTCTCCCACAAGAGTGGCAGGGACCCAATTGAGCTATCACTACTGCCACCAAGAGTCTGATTTGCTGGAAGATAGAGAGTCAGAATTAGAACCAGGGATTCTAATATTAGAACCAGGGATATCTCATATGAGATACAGTCATCTTTTTAAGTTAAAGATTTATTTATTTATTTGAAAGGCAGAAACAGAGAGAGAGAGAGAGAAAGAGAGAGAGAGAGGGAGAGATCTTCCATCCACTGGTTCACTACCTAAATGGCTACAACAGTTCCAGGCCAAAGCCAGGAGCCTGGAACTCCATCTAGGTCTCCCACATGGGCGGCAGGGGCACTGCTTACCCAGGCACATTAGCATGGAGCTGGACTGAAAATGGAGCAGCCAAGACTTGAACTGGTGCTCATATGGGATACTGGTGTTGTAGGTGGTGGTTTAACCCACTACAACACAATGCAGTCTCCACTTTCTTGCATTTTTTTTTAAATGAATTTGTGTGAAGTTGGCACGGGTATCCAAATAATTAGTTTGAAGTTGGTATATGTATCCAAATAATTCCCTAGATTCTCTGAAAAAAAAAAAAAGTAGAATATAGGGCTTCAGCATATAAGAATGCAACTTTAAGAATGCTGAGGCGCTGCAGCTCAATAGGTTAACCCTCCACCTGCAGCACCGGCACACCGGGTTCTAGTCCTGGTTGGGGCGCCAGATTCTGTCCCGGTTGCTCCTCTTCCAGTCCAGCTCTCTGCTGTGGCTCAGGAGTGCAGTGGAGGATGGCCCAGGTCCTTGGGCCCTGCACCCCATGGCTCTTGGCTTCAGATCAGCACGGTGCGCTGGTCAGAGCGCACCGGCTGCGGCGGCCATTGGGGGGTGAACCAATGGAAAAAAGGAAGACCTTTCTCTCTCTCTCTCACTGTCCCACTCTGCCTGTCCAAAAAAAAAAAAAAAAAAGAATGCTGAGTACAGGTAATTTTACTGAAGAACAAAATAAAAACAAACTACACCTAGTCAGTTGAGATCTCAGGCTGATGTTGCACAGAACAAAAAAGTAGGAAGGAAAGGAAAGAAACTGAAACTTTAACACTTTTTTTGGAATTTTGCTTAAGCGTTATGAACTTTGATATTCTGAACTATAATTTACAAAGGAATATAGGGGATTTAATATTTGCCTTTTAATTTTTCCACAGGCATTTGTCATGGGAAACAGCTCTACTGTGTTGGAGCTCTGCTAAGGCTTAACTTCTTGTAAAGTCTATTGGATAACCTAGCTGGGCTAGGTAATTTGGTATAGATTGGAATGAACAGTGATTGGCTTGAGGTGCAACTTGGCTTCTAGAAATAAGAGTTAGATTACCTGCCCATGGTCCTAGGAGGCTTATAGACGGTGATATTTTGGGGTTCCTACTTCCTGAATTTGGAAGCAGGATTTCTGCTCCTGAATAACAAGAAATTTATTGTCAATTCCAGTGGGTTAAGAGACCAAAAGTCTGTAGATGGTGAAATGAAACTTTTCTCCTTCCAGCACACTATTTCTCTCACAAAGTAGGACTTCCTTTGGCAGAATTTGGAATAGTTGTTTCTTCTCTCTCTACCTCCATCCCTCACAATTCACAGCATGTTTCTAGCTTTGTTCTTCTGTCCATGTGGTAGATTATTCAAGCCAGATCTATTTGTTTTAAGATTTATTTATTTTGAAAGTCAAAGGTACAGAGAGAAAGGGAAAGACAGAGACAGAGAGATAGAGAAAGAGAGAGAGAGATCTTCCATCTGCTGGTTCACTCCCCAGATGGTTACAATGGCCAGCACTGGAGCAGACCAAAGCCATGAGCCAGGAGCTTCCTCTGGGTCTCCCACATGGATGTCAGGGGCCCAAACACCTGGGCCATCTTCTAATGCTTTCCCAGGTCATTAGCTAGGAGCTGGATGAGAAGTAGAGCAACCAGGACTTGAACCGGCACTCATTGCATGCCTAGCATTGCAGGCAGTGGCTTTACCTGCTATGCCACAATGTCAGCCCCCAGATCTACTTTCTGAAGATTGGCCACATATTCCTCTCTTTGTGTACTGTCCATAGAATTCAGTGGATAGAAGTAGGGATTCTGGGTAAGTATATCTGCTCTGTAAATCTGTATTACCTTGGGAGATCATTCCAAGCTCTGGAAGCCAAATGAGACCATCTATTCAAGTTTAGTTCTCCAACTGAGGTTGTTGTTGTTGTTATTATTATTATATAATTGACATATGTTTTTGACCTCTATATATTTTTTACTCAAATCCCCCCAAATGTGGAACCAATTAAGGTATGCATAATTATCATCTTTGAATCCCAGCAAACTAGTGGATAATATTGTTGAGCAGCTGGTATGCACCAGACACTGTGTTAAAAGCTTTGCAGGGGGCCAACACTGTGGTGCAGCAAGTTAAACTGCTGCTTAAGGTGGCCAAATACTTGGGTCCCTGCTCCTGACTCCTAGCTTCAGCCTAGCCCAGCCCTAGCCATTGCAGCCACTTGGGGAGTGAACCAGCAGATGAACGATCTCTCTCTCTCTCCCTCTCTCTCTCTCTCTCTCTCATCTCTCTCTCTCTTTCTGTAACTTTGCCTTTCAAATAAATAAATACATCTTAAAAAATAAATAAATCTTAAAAAAAGAGCTTTACAGCACTGTTCCATCTAATCCCTAAATCAAGTATATGAGTTACACACTATGGTTCCTTCCCACCTCACAGATAAGGAAGCTGAGACTTAAAGAGCTTAAGCAACCTGCCTAAAGTCAGACACAGCTAGCAATGGCAGACCTCAGACACTTTCCTGCAACCTATTTACTACAATAATTATCTCTTCACACTTTAGGGAAAAAACTAGAATAGAGCTCCAGTTTATCTCTGCTGCAGAAATTAGGAAATTATGAGACCATCAATCTGTTCTGAATGTTGTCTCTGAGAGATCAAACTGAGGCATCAAACTTTTACCACAATGTAAGTATTATTCAAATGGGATCCCATGGATAATTAATAATGATATCTGGAACTTCCTAATACAATTTTGTACCAAAATGATTAAGTATTAGAATTCCTACTATATTAGAATTATTGGAACTATTAGAATTTCCTACATCTTAAAGGATTGCCTTAAGCATTTCATCCAAATTTTGCTTCTATCATTGTATTTTAGCTACTCACATAAGAACATCTGAATTATGACAGAGTCTGTAAGATACCAAAAAATGGTAGCTTTATAACTATAAATATCATCAATAAAATCAGTTTAATTTTAGGCTACCAGTTTGACGATAATCCTGATACCTGAATGTTAAAACTGATAATGCATTTCCAATTTTTGCACATATCATTTTGCAGAAAGTAAAAAAGTAATATACTGCAAGAGCATGTAGCAATCATAATCATACAGGAAAACATATTTTGGGCTCTATTTAAAGAAAAGCTTGAAATTCCTATTGAAATTAATCTATTGTAATTCTCGACTTATTTAAACTTTGAAAGAAAATGTAAATGCATATAAATGGAAGACTGTGTTTCCTGCTAGGAGGACTTCTGGTGCCATGCCTTTACCTCTGAGATGGGTTTCTCATAGACATCTTCTCCTATGGACTTCTCTTGGGCAAGGATGGCATCTCGGTGCAGGATTCGCAGCACTTTCTCTGGCTCTGCAGATCCGTAATGAGCCTCCAGAACCTCAGGCTTGGTTTTTTCCGTCTTCAGCATGTGGATCACATCCTCTCTGGCCTGAGGTAGGAGGTACAGCAAGGTCAGATGACTGACAGTATAAATCAGATACTGAGCTCACAAAATCAACACAGAGCTTATTGAATACACCCCACCTCTTCAGGGCAATCTGCAAATTCACTGGATACTCTGTTCTTCTTCTTCTTTTTTTTTTTTTTTCAAAAGCAGATTGGCAGCAGATACTCTGCTTTAGGTTGCTAGGAAGCAGGCAAGCAGAAAAAGGGTTTGTGCTAATATTAACTACACAAAAATTGCTTTATTTAAATAGCAATGGGTTAGAAAGGAGGGTGGGATATAGCCATTCCTGGGAAGTATAACCCATTTCAGTGCACATGAGATCAATGATCATCTAAAATTCTCTAGTTTTCTGTTTGTGCTGTCACTGTAGTATTCAAATTCAATTTAAAATTAACCACTGCTACCTCCATTCTTATAAGTTCATGTTATTTATAGTTAGTGATTTCCTGTTTATCAAGTGATTCATTTTATACAGACACATATGGTTGGGGACACATCATATGGTTCTGGCCTGGGAGTTTCAATCTAATGTATTCACACTGAAGGTGAAATTTTACCCCTTTAACATCCAGACTTCCACCAGATGAGTCATATTGGTAGGGTCATGCATGGTTTTTGGTTTCTTAGCATAACTTCAACATCTTGCTGAAGCTCTTGGGAAAACCACATGATTTTATATCATAATGTCTTTGGTCCCCGTGATGCAATGCAAATATAATGAGTCATTTAATACAAAAATCTGGATGTGTTTTGTGCTGATTAGTAGCGATGATCTTTCTAGTTATGACTGAGTTGACATTTGCTGAATGTACTCCCATCTGGGCATACATCTGGAGTTGTTTTTCCAGTAATGGTGATGGGTAAGAAGTACTCTAACTCCATTCCAACTTGTACTAGAGAACAAACTGGGTAGGAACAGAATTTCAGTCTGTGAAAATGGAATAGGGTTTTCTCCTGTATTAATGCTACTAAATGTGTTTTTTCCCTTTGTTCATCTTTTATTCATTTTAAGAAAATAATTATAAAGAGAACAGATTTTATTTTTTTTATTTGAAAGGCAGAATTACAGAGAGAGAGGGAGAGACAGAAAGATCTTCTATCTGCTGATTCACTCCCCAAATGGCTGCAATGGCTGGAGCTGGGCTAATCCAAAGCCAGGAGCCAGTAGCTGCTTCTGGGTCTCCCATGTAGATGCAGGGGTCCAAGCACTTGGTCCATCTTCCACTGTTTTCCCACGCCATTAGCAGGGAGCTGAATGGGAAGTGGAGCTGCCAGGACTTGAACCAGTACCCATATGGGATGCCAGTGCCATGGGCAGAGGTTTAGCCTACTATACTACTCCACTGGCCCCTGATGCATTTCATAGATACAATTCTAAGAAAACCATACTTCTCTCCCTCTCTCCTTCTCTCAATTCCCCCTCCTTCCTTCCTTTTTTTTTTACTTTAATTTTTACAATAACATACTTTCAATTTACTTTATAACCACAGACTTAAGGCATCACTAACCATAATGTTCAATAAGTATTAATTAGAAAAGCCACTGTTTCATAGGAATACAAGCAAGGGTTTTAAATAATAATTTTCATACTTATAATTTTTCGTATTCTGTATTTACTACTACATGTCAGAGAAAATATATATTTGTCTTTTGGAGATTATTTTATTTCACTAAGAATAATGGTCTCCAGTTTCATCCATTTTGTTGCAAAAAAACAGGATTTCATTATTTTTTATGGCTGAGTAGTATTCCAACATATATATATATGTGTGTGTGTGTGTGTGTGTGTGTGTGTAACATATTCTTTATCCAGTCATCAATCGATGGACAATTGTGTTGATTCCATGTCTTAGCTATTGAGAACTTAACTGCTAATAAACATGGGAGTGCAGATAACTCATATACTGATTTCATTTCCTTTGGGTAAATTCCCAGGAGTGGGATGGCAGGGTCTTATGGTAGATCTATTTTCACCTTTCTGAGTAATCTCCATAGTGTCTTCCATAATGGCTGTACTAGGATACACTCCCACCAACAGTGTTTTAGGGTACTTTTTTTTTTTTTCACATCCTCACCAGCATTTATTATTTTTTGATTTTTGGATGACAGCCATTCTAACTGGGGTGAGGTGAAACCTCATTGTGCTTTTTATTTGCATTTCCATGATGACTAGTTATCCTGAGCATTTTCGCATGTGTTTACTGGCTATTTGTATTTCATCCTTTGAAAAAAATACCTGTTCATGTCCTTTGAATATTTCTTAACTGGATTGTTTTGTTGTTGTTGAGTTCCTTTAGCTCCTTATGGATTCTGGGTATTACTTCTTTATCAGATACATAATCTGCAAATATTTTCTCCCATTCTGTTGTGGGGGTTTAGAATTATAAATCTGGTTCACTTTCATGGCAGTCTAAATGAGAGTGTTAATGGTCAGCCACAAGTACTGTACTCACAATATTATCATTCTTTTTTTTTTAAATTTATTTATTTGAAAGTCAGAGTTACATAGCTACACAGAGAGCGGAGAGGCAAAGAGAGAAAGAGTCCTCCATCCGCTGGTTCACTCCCCATTTGGCTGCAATGGCTGGAGCTGCGCTGATCTGAAGCCAGGAGCCAGGAGCTTCTTCCAGGTCTCCAATGCGGGCGCAGAGGCCCAAGGACTTGGGCCATCTTCCACTGCTTTCCCAGGCCATAGCAGAGGGCTAGATTGGAAGTGGAACAGTTGGGACTCGAACCAGCTCCCATATGGGATGCCAGTACTTCAAGCCAGGGCGTTAACCCGTTGTGCCATAGCGCCATCCCCCACAATATTATCATTCTAAAGTTTGTCTTTCTTGAAATTTATCACTTGTAATTGTTTTTGCAGTGTCTACATTAATGCAAGTCCAGATGGTTAGGAACTAATTCATTACAGAGATGTCAATGGACTGGAATTTGCAAATTTTCAATGTTTCTGCCACATATACATGTGCTCATTTCAAGACAAGTCTGGAAAATATTAATTTTGAAGAAACCTAGTGATTTGGAAGGTTAGTAAGGATGTTAAATTCATAAGATACTTTAATAGAAAGGCAAAGTGTCTCCATGCAGAGTGAAAAGCAAAAGCAGAAGCACAGTAACCTATACCGTGTCTTTTTGTAAATTAAACAAGGTGTCCATTCATCCAGAAGATATAACCCTGAGTCTCAGCATAGCCTACTTAGCAAGAGAAGACTCTGTTCTTCCCTCTACCCTGGTGCAAGGCATACTTCCATATCTTGCTGGGGACCCTGTATGGAAGGAGCTGTGAGCTATATATATTGCTGTTGGTCTTCAAGTTGGAAGGAAGTGCTGCTGCTATGTTCATCTCAAAGAGCATCTTCTCAGGTAATGGTTCTCAGTTCTGACAGCATTGGCATCATCTAAAGGAATATTATTTTTTAGATTTATTTATTTATTTGAAAGCCAGAGTTGCGGGGAGGCAGAGGTAGAGACAGAGAGAGAGAATTTTCCATCTGTCTGCTCAGTCCTCAAATAGCCACAACAGTTGGAGCTGCACCTATGGACTGACCCAAAGCCAGAAGCCAGGAGCCAGGAGCCTCCTTCTGGTCTCCCACATGGGTGCAGGAGACCAAGGACTTGGGCCATCTTCTGCTGCTTTCTCAGGTGCATTAGCAGGGAGGTGGATCAGAAGTTGAGCAGCTGGGAATCAAATCAGCACCTATTCAGTCTTTAAGAAATTTTTAAATTGCCAGAGTACTATATGATCAAAATTAACTTAACTCTTCTGGTACTACAGATGGCAGTTTTACCCAATACACTACAGTGCTGCTGCCTACCAATAAAGCCACAATGGCCAGGCCATTCAAAATGCTGAGAGAGGGCCCACATATCAGTACTTTTCAAAGCTATCAGGTGATTGCAGATTGAGAGTATTATACCATCTTCTTCAGTTAAGAGACACAGAAGCCAATCTGAATACAAATCTTGGCATTATCCAAACTTTCCTACCCAGATGCAAGTGCGTTTCCCCTTTCTGTAATTAGAAAGGTGTTATCACCTTTCTCCTATAAATCGAACTGTTTTGGTCAAAGCTGAAATAGACAACTTGACCTGAAAGAAGAACACAGAACTATGACTTCATGGAATGACATGGAAAGAAAATTTAGTCACATTTGAAAGTGAACAGCAGGAATAGAGGCTAGCAACCTGAAGTCTCCATAACTAACAGCTATGTCTTTTCCATCTTTACAGCAGGTGAAATAAAAGCTATTTTCCAAGGCTCATACATATGCAAAACGTAAAGGCTTCCAGGGTGGCTATAGAATTTACTGACTCCTGAAGTAAATAAATATTTGAAATTCAAAAAATGAAAAGGAGAATTACTATCATTTATATAATGAATTGAAATGCTGATTAAAAATGAAATGTTAACTATTTCAAATGGTCCAAATAAAAACATTTGTCTCTGCTATACTGTCTGAAAACCCTATAACAAATCCTCCGATGATAGCTGTAATATCTACATATTACAGTAGATATCCAAGAAAAGGACAGAATAAAAGCAGAACTTAAATCCTTCAAAGGAAAAATCATTATAGAAGCTAGGAAAATAAATAGATTTGATCATATTGTACTTGGGCAATTAAAAATTTCTTAAAGACAATGAAAATGTC
The DNA here is from genome assembly GCF_051225735.1 of Oryctolagus cuniculus. Classification (NCBI taxonomy): domain Eukaryota; kingdom Metazoa; phylum Chordata; class Mammalia; order Lagomorpha; family Leporidae; genus Oryctolagus; species Oryctolagus cuniculus. Next base: position 96,975,715 of record NC_142871.1, on the reverse strand, counting down.
TTGGAAGACACACAATACTAGGTAGTTATTAAGGGTGTTTTTATGGTTTATATGAGGGTATTTCAGAAAGTTAGGGGGAAATGTAAATAAGAGATAAGTTAATTTTGATACACGTAATTTTAAAATATTCTTTATTTTATTTTTGAAAGGCAGAGCAACAGAGAGAAAAACAGAGAGAGATCTTCTGTTTGCTGGTATATGTCCTCAATGCCAACAGCAGGGCTGGGCCAGGCTGAAGCCAGGAGCCAGGAACTCCATCAAGGTATCCCGTGTGGGTGGCAGACACTCAAGCACATGAACCATCATTTGCTGCCCACTGGGGTGCACATTAGCAGAAAGCTGGAATGGAAGTCGAAGCGAGACTCAATCCCAGGCACTCTGCATTCCAAGCAGCAGTTTAACTCATTGCACCACAATGCATGCATAACTTTTCATAATATACATCTTCATGGACATTTTGAAGACTACTTCTATATGTTTTCTAAATTTTCTACCATGAATATGTAATCAATTTTATAAAGAGAAAGTTAAGTTGTACCTTTATAAATGAAACAAACAAGTTAATCAAAAGTTATCTCTTTTTCCTGTACTCAATGCTGAGAAAGTCTCCTTCATTCTAGCCTCTGTGCAATGTTGTAGGGATTTAACACATAGGAAAATGCAAAATCAAAATTGCTCAAAGTTAATTCTCTACCCTCTGTTTGGCACTGCCTTGATTCCTTTTGGAATTATTTCAAACATGGAAGTGAAGCCAGAGGTAGAACAGCCACTAAGCTAAGTGTTCTGAAACAAGGTAACATAAGGAATGATTATAGGTTTCCCCAGCTGGTATTTATTCTGAGTTAGTCACATTCTGCTTGGCAATTGATCGAATCACAGCAGAACTATTTCCATTTAGTATTTCCACAAACAACATTCTGAACAAAGGTCTTTAATTATGGATAAAGGTAATCAGAAATTGTCTCAAATGTAAACTTTATCACACACTCCTGAGACCATAAATTGTACTGCTAGTTAGCACAAGTTTATGTGACCTAGGCAGAAAAGACGTTAAATAAATCAAAGTGGCCAGGCAAATAAAAATATGAATTGAAAAAAAAAAAAAAAAAGAACTAAAATTCATTTCAAGGTAGGGTAGAATGAGCTCAGCTTTGAAGAGACTCAGAATGTTTCCTGTCCCAAGTATGGTACAAGTTGCCAACATTGCTTTGACCCAATTGTGACAACTATGAAATTCAAAAACAATTTCCTTATATAATAGTTGTTAGGATAGAATTAGATACAAATATATAAAATGCCTACTACAGAACTGGCACACAGTAGACACTTAGTTGATAGTAACAATTCACTACAGTTTCTATGAGATCTCCATCAATAGGTGACTTTTGCTGCACGGGGAAAGAGGAATTTTTAATAAGAAATATTTCCCCTAACCAAATATAACATGTAACACTAACATAGTTTATGGTCTAGGCTTTTCACAATACACTTTTTCTTTTTTTCTTTTATTGTGGCCAAAGAACTTTATTAAATTAAGTATGTGATGTGTAAATGGCTTCATAGGAAATTTTAAAATCAAAGTTATAAATATTTTCAATAAAAGAGTTATCAGCAAAAATACATTTTCTTTATAATCCAAATAAAAACATTTGTCTCTGCTGCACTGTCTGAAAATCCTATAGCAAATCCTCCGACTGATAGCTGTAATCTTGTACTTCAACGAGAAGTCTCACAATTAATTAAATAATTTATTAATAACAAGTTTATCATTTGGACCATAACTTTAAGGAAAGTAATAAAATTTGTCATCATATAATGTGAAGTTATGTATAAAATATTCTTCAGCATATGGATGTGTTCTAGACTTGTTTCTTTATTAAATTCGATAGAGAAGCACTAAGTAATACTGTAAACTTAAAATTTAAAAATAAGCACTGTTAACATATGTTCTACATAAATTTATTCACCTTTTAAATAAAACTTTTTTTTAACCACACAAACATTTAAATCTATTTTCTTTACATGTAAATAAAATAAGTAATACTTACTACTACACAGGAATGTTAGCTAACTTTGCCTGATTATACAAAGGAAAAGCACTTAGAAAAAGCACTTGGAAAAAACAGCACATAGTATTTTTGTCTTTTTTATACATTTTGTCATTTTCTAAAGTTGAGATCCATTACAAACATTGTCAGAGCAACTTCCTGAGTTTCAAGTTTCCAATTTCCAGAAATAACTAATCTGGCTTATTCATGTCCTTTTCTAAGCATACAAAACATTTGAGGTTAACAAGAAAAAGACTGAAATAAAATGCAGGAAGCTATGCAAAAACAACTATAAGCTTTTCTTCTCAAAATATGTTATAATACACAAGATGCTTTATAAAGTCACAACTTCTTCCATGTAATATATCCAACCTATAATGACTAAATAATTGCAGACAGTGTGGATATACCAACAAAAGTGAAGACACTTCATTTTGGAAATAATATAGAAATGAATAGCCCACAAACATATGAAAATATGATTTCATTTCGCACATGGACTGAAAACACTCTTAAGAGTCTCCCTGATCAACAACTCACCCCCTGTGGTTTCCACATTAGTTCTTGTTTTTTCCCCTGGCAGATAGATTGGTAAGAGACTACCAAATGGATATTATTGTTACTAAAACCTTCCAAACTACAGAAGTGCTATATTTTTAAAAAATTCAAAAAGATTAATTAAACTTACAAAGAGCCATTCTAATGACCATGCATTGGCACAAATATACCAATACATGGAAATTGGATAATCTTCAGACTATCTTTACCTATGACATAAAGGATTTAGAAATGGGCAAAAAAGGGAGGGGTTATATATTTTCTTTGATAATTATACATTGCTTAAACTATACTAATTAGTAGGAGTTGGGGCAAGTTTTAGATTAAGCAATTTTATAAAAGTAATCTGATGCTTAAATTTTGCCTGTATATTTATTAAAAATGATTAATACCAATAGATTTGATAGAATAAGGCACAAAATTAAAGTTGTACAGTATAGAATATAGCTCATTTTCTTTTGTTTCTGTTAAAATACCATACCTCTACTTCTTTTGACAGCTCCCTCATTAACCATATTGAAAGATGTCTAGCTGAAGTACTTAAAAAGTGATGTTTTGTAAACCAGGTGAAGAACACAGAAAATGAGTGTACAGCTGTATATATTCAATAACAACAGGTTTTTCCATATCTTTCAAATCATATTAATTTATACATAGGAATGTTTTATTTGATTAACTAACAATTGTTAACTTTATAAGAAGTCAATGAGAAAGAGTCAAAGATGGAGGAACAGGGAGGGATCTTACTACTCTAGTATAGGGGAAGATAGTTAAAAAAAAAAAGTGGAGAGAGTGCAGTCTCAGGGAAGAGTCAGGGAGAAAACATCAGAGGAAACTCCATGCAAATTAGAGGGACACTCTGGACATATATGGAGGTTGTGGATGTGCTCAGCTCAGGACCTGAGCAGCCAAGAGCCTCATCACCAGCTTAGGAGTGAGGTGAGACCAGACTGCAGCAGGCCAAACCACTGGTGATAAAGCTGCAGGAAGAGCCAGCTGGATTTTAATCCAGCATGGAGCCCTGTGGTGGACAGTGTACCTGCCAACCTAGAGAAAAAAAGGGGGGGGGCATGTTTCTCTTTCCTTAACCACCTGACATCGGCATCCTATAACTAGCTGAGAGAGGGTGGGTGCCATTTTGGACAGCAGCAGCTGTACCAGCTCCTGTACACACACCCAGCAACCAGCCAAGAGGAGATGCTTGAGTCTGGCTAGGAGAATTGACAGGGGGCTGGGAGCTCATGACTGTTGGAGCCTTGTGTGCTGGGACTGTGAGATCACTGTGGCTGTGTGGGAGGGCATAGGATGTAGCTGGGTTTTTGGGCAGTTGCTGTGGTGGCTCCACATGCTCAGGGCTCCCTGATTCCCTGGTGATGGTCATTGCTGTAGGATCTGTGTTCACACTGAGAACTGCACAGATCCTTTGTGTGGTTCTGTGGTAACACAGATGAAAACTGTACCCACTGGGACAAGTGCCCTGGCATTGGTCTTCTTTGAGGAGAGGATGTGAGTGTGAGACTATACCAACAGGGCTGAACAAACCTCCTCTCTGATTAAAAAAAAAGAGATTTACCATGCCCAACTTGGGTGTCACCTTAGATACTCCCCTAACCCTAAAGCACTGACCACACTGAGCACACACCTCTAGGTACACACTGAAAGAGCTGACACTCCACTAAGCCACAGGGGAATGGTTCAAAGATAAAAGGCATCATAGAGAGAAAAAAAAGTATCATCACAAATGCCTAATAATAAAATGCAGCAATTCAAGAAACAAGAATAAGGAAGACAACATATGCCCCCCCAAAAACACAACACCTCAATACTAGAATGTGAAGATGAACAGACTGACAAAATGGCAGAAATGGAATTCAAAAAATTGATGGTAGGATTACTTAGAAGTAATCAGAAGTAAATTCACAAACTAAAGAAATCTGTACTTGACATGCAGAAAATTTTTCCCACAAAATTGAGATTTTAAAGAGAAACCAAAATGAAATATTGTAAATGAAGAATTCAATAGAACAAGTAAAAAATATGATGGAAAGCTTAAGAATAGACTTGGTGAGGCAGAAGAAGGCATATCCAAGTTAGAAGACAAATCTCTAAAAATTTTACAGTCAGACCAAAAAAAAAAAAAAAAAAAAAAGAAGAAGAAGAAGAAGAAGAAATTAGAAAACTAAAAAACAGTGTCAGAGATTTGTGGAACATTCTCAAGCTAACCAGCACACAGGTCTTAGGAGTACCTCAAGATGTGCAAGGAATGAATGGATTAGAAAGTCTTTTTAGTGAAATAATTACAGAAAGCTTCCCTAATTTGGAGAAAGAAAGGGATGTCCAAGTACAGAAGTCCATAGACTTCTAACAGACATGACCAGAAAAGATCTTCATCATGATACATTGTAGTCAAACTCTCCAGAGTAAAACATAGAGAAAAGATTTTAAAATGTGCACAAGAGAAATGCCATATTATTTTCAGAGGATCTCCAATTAGACTCACAGCTGACTTCTCATCAGAAACCCTAGAGTCTAGGAGAAAATGGCAAGATAGATCCCAAGTCTTAAGAGAAAAAAATTGCCAGTTCAGAATACTGTACTTGCAAAGCTCTCATTTATGAATGAAGCTGAAATAAAGACCTTCCATAACAAACAAAAATTGAATTTGTCACCACTCATCCAGCCTTACAAAAGATGCTTAAGGATGTACTATACACAGAAATGCAGAAACATGGTCATCACTATTGAAGAAGGTGAACGCAGAAAATCTCCCAGTAAAAGTACAAAGGAAATAAGCAATAGAAATATTTATGGAAAAACAGCAGGTTAAAGTCATTGCATATCAATAGTCGCCTTGAATGTAAATGGCCTCAACTCTACAGTTAAAAGATACAGGTTGGCTGAATGGATTAGAAAAAAAAAACCTATTTATTTGCTACCTACAAGAAATACATCTCACCAACTAATATACATGCAGACTGAAAATGAAAGGATAGAAAAATATATTCCATGCTAAGAGAAACCAAAATAGCTGATGTAGCCATCCTAATATCAGACAAAATAGGCTTTAACACAAAAAAATATTAAAAGAGACAAAGGCACTATGTAATGATTAAGGGATCAATTCAACAAGAAGATATGACTATTATAAATGTATATGTACCTAATTACAGGGCACCTGCCTATTTAAAAGAAATGTTAATGGATCTAAAGGAAGACATAGACTCCAATATAATGGTAATGGCAGACTTCAATATTCCACTTTCAGAAATACACAGATCAACCAGACAGAAAATTAGCAAGGAATAAACAGAGTTAATTGACACTATAGACCAAATGGACATAAGGGATATCTACAGAACTTTTCATCCTACAGTTGCAGAATACACATTCTTATCAACAGTGCATGAAACATTCTCTATAATAGACCACATACTAGGCCATAAAGGAAGTCTAAGAAAATTAAATTAAAAAATTAAAATCATACCATTCATCTTCTATGACCACAATGGAATGAAACTGGAAATCAACACCTCAAGAATCTCTAAAACATATGTAAACACATGGAGACTGAACAACATGCTCCTGAGTGAACAGTGGGTCACTGAAGAAATCAAAAGAGAAATCAAAAAATTTCTGGAAACAAATGAAGATGACAATACAACATATCAAAACTTATGGCATAGGGGCCAGCACTGTGCTGATCTTAAGCCAGGAGCCAGAAGCTTCTTCCAGGTCTGCCACGTGGGTACAAGGGCCCAAAGACTTGGGCTATCCTCCATTGCTTTCTGAGGTGCATTAGCAGAGAGCTAGATTGGTAGTAAAGCAGCCAGGTCTCTAACCAGCAAGCATATGGGATGCTGGCATTGCAGCCAGAGACTTAACCCATTATATCCACTATGATGGCCTGTGAATTGTTTTATTTTTATTTTTTATTTTTATTTTTTGACAGGCAGAGTGGATAGTGAGAGAGAGAGAGACAGAGAGAAAGGTCTTCCTTTGCCGTTGGTTCACCCTCCAATGGCCACCATGGCTGGCATGCTGTGGCCGGTGCACCACACTGATCCGAAGGCAGGAGCCAGGTGCTTCTCCTGGTCTCCCATGCAGGTGCAGGGCCCAAGCACTTGGGTCATCCTCCACTGCCTTCCCGGGCCACAGCAGAGAGCTGGCCTGGAAGAGGGGCAACTGAGAAAGAATCCGGCGCCCCGAACGGGACTAGAACCCAGTGTGCCGGTGCCGCTAGGTGGAGGATTAGCCCATTGAGCTGTGGCGCCAGCCCAAATTGTTTTATTTTTAATGTACACTACTATTGTATACTTCCAGACATCTAATTTATACTAATATATACTTCCAGACATTACAAAGAAGTGTGCTGAACTTGCACTTTTTGTTTTAGAAAACTTTTATTTAATAAATATAAATTTCATAGGTACAACTTTTGAATTATAGTGATTTTCCCCCCATAACCACGCTCCCATCCATAAACCATCCCATCTCCTACTCCCTCTCCCATCCCATTCTTCATCAAGATTCATTTTTCATTACCTTTATATACAGAAGATCAACTTAGTATATACTAAGTAAAGATTTCAACAGATTGCACCCACACACACACACACAAAGTATAAAGTACTGTTAGAATACTAGTTTTAATGTTAATTCGCATAGTACAGCACATTAAGGACAGAAGTCCTACATGAGGAGCAAGTGCACAGTGACTCCTGTTGTTGATTTAACAATTGACACTCTTTATTTATGATGTCAGTGATCACCCAGGGCTCTTGTCATGAGCTGCCAAGGCTATGGAAGCCTCTTGAGTTCACAAACTCTCACCTTATTTAGACAAGGCCATAATCAAAGTATAAGTTCTCTCCTCCCTTCAGAGAAAGGCACCTCCTTCTTTGATGGCCTGTTCTTTCCACTGGGATCTCACTCACACAGATCTTTCATTTAGGTCATTTTTTGCCACAGTGTCTTGGCTTTCCATGCCTGAGAAACTCTCATGGGCTTTTTAGCCAGATCTGAATGCCTTAAGGGCTGATTCTGAGGCCAGAGTGCTGCTTAGGGAATTTGCCATTCTATGTATCTGCTGTGTATCCCACTTCCCATGTTGGGTTGTTTTCTTTTTAATTCTATCAATTATTACTAGCAGACACTGCTCTTATTTATGTGATCCCTTTGACACTTAATCTTTATGATCAATTATGAACTTAAACTGATCACTTTAACTAGTAAGATGGCATTGGTACATGCCAACTTAATTAGATTTGGAGTCGTATGGCACATTTCTAGCTCTACCATTAGGGGTAAGTCTGAGTGAGCATGTGCCTAACTGTACATCACCTCCCCCTCTTAATCCCACTCTTATTTTTAACAGGGATCAATTTTCAGTTAACTTTAAACACCTAAGAATAATTTCATGTTAATTAAAGAGTTCAACCAATGGTATTAAGTAGAAAATAAAATAAAATAAAAATAAAAAGAATAAAATAGTAAACTGTTCCTCAACAGTCAGGACAAGGGCTGATCAAGTCATTGTTTCTCATAGTGTCAGTTTCACTTCCACAGGTTTCCTTTTAGGTGCTCAGTTAGTTGTCAGAGGTCAGGGAGGACATAATGATATTTGTCCCTTTGGGACTGGCTTATTTGACTCAGCTGATGTTTTCCTGAACTGGCACTTTTTAAACAAATTATTATGAATGTAAGAATGTGAATAATATTTCAATACCAGTCATTAACCATCTATAAAAGTAAACCTACTCTTGTTTCTGAAATAAAATTTAGTGATAAGGCTCTTCTTTAAAAGCACACATACATGATATATAAAGACATGTAAATTTGTTTTATTTTCATTAAAATATTTGATCTTTTTGGAAAACATTTTATATTTCATGATTTGTTCAGTAACCACTCAACCTTATAATACCTGATCCACATGATTTTTTTTGAAGATTTATTTGTTTATTTGAAAGGCAGAGTTACAGAGAGGCAGAGACCATTACAGAGTTACAGAGAGGCAGAGGCCATTGTGGCCATCTGGGGAGTGAACCAGCAGATGAAGTATCTCTCTTTCTCTGTAATTCTGACTTTCAAATAAATAAATAAACCCTTTTTTTTAAAAAAAATCTGTTTTTGGTATTATGGTGTAACAGGTTAAGCCACAGCCTAAGACACCACTGGCATCACATAAGGGCAACAGTTCGTGTCCCAACTGCTCTACTTCTGAACTAGCTCCCTGCTAATGCACCTGGATAGCAGGATAGGATGGCACAAATGTTAAGGCTCCTGTACCCACATGGGAGACCCAGATGAAGCTCCTGGCTTTGGCCTGGACTGACTGTGGACATTGTGGCCATTTAGGGAGTGAACCAGCAGATGGAAGAGCTTTCTCTCTCCCCCAACCCCTGTGTGTGTGTGTGTGTGTGTGTGTGTGTAAATTCTGCCTTTCAAATAAATAAATAAATAAATAAATCTTTAAAATAATGTGTTTTTTTTTTCAAAAGGGATTTTTAAATCAGAATGCTCTCTTTCCAGAAGTTATTTAATCTTCCTGACTCAATTTTATCATCTGTAAAATGGGGTACTCAACCCCTCTATGTCAAAGGACTGTTAGACTATAACATAATGCAAATGAAGTGCTTTAACAACTCTAAATAGGTATGTGTTTATTAAGTTTAACAATTTAAGTTATTCCATTGAAGAATATATAAATATTATTGGTATTTATTTCAACCAAATCTTCCTGATTTTCTCAGAAGACAGCTTCTTTTGTTCCAACTGATATGACATACCTGATGTGACTTGTAGCCCTAAAAACCCATTTATCCTTATGCTTTCTGTGTTAAATGCAATATGCTAATATATATCCCACATTTCATCTTAGTTGAATTATCCCAGATATTAATTACCAAAGAACAAGAGGCTATGGTAATGTGTCATATATTTAGAATCATACTCCTGACTATTAACTTTGTAATTTCTCTTTAATTGGTATAATAATAATTACAGAAGGAATAACAATTTGCCTGTAAATTACTGCCATTAAAAGGGGCTGGCACTGTGGCACAATGGGCTAAGTTGGCATTTGCGACATCAGCATCCCATATCGGAGTGCCAGCTGTAGTCCCAGTTTCTCTGCTTCCAATTCAACTCCCTACTAATGTGCCTGGGAATGCAGCAGAAGATGGGCTCTGGTAACCCACATGGGAAACTCAGATGGAGTGCCTGGCCCCTGGCATCAGCCTGGCCAGCCCTGACAGTTGTGGCCATTTGGAGAGTAAACTAGCACATGGAAGCTCCACTCCCCCCCACCCCTGCCACTCTTTCAGATAAAATAAATAAGGTCTTTAATAAATAATTTAAAATATTGAAAGTCAATAATTAATATTGTGATATCTTTAATCAATTGATTAGTGAAGATGATTTTGTGAACACAAAAAATTTTTCTATTTCAATTTTTGTTTTTTTTTTTTAATTTTAAAAAGATTTAATTGTTTATTTGAAAGGCAGAGTTAGAGAGAGAGATGGAGATCTTCCACCCCCTAATTCACTCTCCAAATGGCTGCAACAGTCAGAGCTGGGCCAGGCTGAAGCCAGGAGCTTCATCTGGGTCTCCCACATGGGTGACAGGGACCCAAGCTCTTGTGCTTTCCTAGGCACATTAACAGGAAGCTGGATCAGAAGTGGAGCAGCCTGGGCTCGAACCAGTGCCCATAAGGGATGCTAGCACTGCAGATGGTGGTTTAATCTTCTGTGCCACAACTCCAGCCCCTTTTCTCACTATTTCGAACATATGGTTCAATCTACATAAAAAGATGTTACATTTTGGGGATAAAAAGCACTTTATATCTCCATTTTGAGACACTTGTTAGTTTTTCTACAAAAGGTCAAAATGTAAAGAAACTTTTGTTCTTGAGCATCATTTGCACACAAAAACTTTATTAGAAGCAAGGGTTAAAGTCCCAGGGTATGTGTAAAGTCATCCAGAGAAAATGCTTTAAAAAGAAATCTAGAAAACAGCTGCCTTCTGTTTGAGGGGGGAATAGAGAATCAGAGGAGGAAGATACTTAACAAAAGTGTTCAACTTACTGCTGATGACAGAGAACAAATATGAGGCAGGGCCTACAGACAGACACTGAGGGATCCCATCACTCTCTTCCATTCTCCCTATGGCAGTGGAAGCATAGGGAGGCCAAGATCAAAATGTTTCCCCAGAAGTTAAACTGCACCATATGGAGCAAAGGGTTGTCTAGGTTGGTTGCATAAGACACTGATTCAAAACATGTGGGGGCAGCAAAGAGCTACTCTGCGAAGCCCAGGACCAACAGGTGAATGTGTGATTCATCATATAAAGTCAAGAGTAGGGATCTGAGCTTTATGGGTGAGCAGAGGCTGGGGTGATAGAATTAAAAACAGAGCAGATGAAGCTCACACAGGTGGCTTAGGTTCAAAAGGGAGCTGAAGCCAAGAATTCATTCATATTTTTGCATTTACTTTGTCCAATGCATTGTATGCATATAGGAGATTTAATTGCATCTTCACAAATTCAAGTCTGAAGGGATATAGACAAAGAATTGAAAAGCATTTACAATATGACAAACCAAGACTTGTGATGGAGGAATACAAGGGACTATGAACATCAAGAACACTTCACCTGAAGGTTAGCTGAGGAGGCTTTCTGGAGAAACTGACCTGAAATCTCACAGTGTTTACTTGAGCCAGAGAGAAGGAGGTGAGATGGGAGTGTCCTAGGCATAGGAAAGATGGTAAGTAAAGGTCAGATTTAGATGTGTGGGAGGTGCATTGTGAAGCTGAAGTGCTGCACTCATAAAGAGCCTTGTAAGCCATGTAATGGATTTGCATTTTGTTACAGAGTAGCAAGAAGCTTTGGAATTTTAAAGCAGCAGGATAGTGCCAAGGCTAGATTTGTGGGTGGAAAGATCATTCATATGCTGTGTTAAAGAACAGAAATTCTGGGGCCAGCACTGTGGCATAGAAGGTAAAAGCTACCACCTGGTTCGACTTCCAGATGCTCCACTTCTAATCCAGTTCCCTGCTGATGTGCCTGGGAAAGCAACGGAGGATGGTCCAAGTGCTTGGGCCCCTGTACTCATGTGAGAGACCTGGATGAGGCTCCTGGCTCCTGGCTCCTGGCTCCTGGCTTGGGCCTGGCCCAACCCTGGCTGTTGCAGCCATTTGGGAGTGAACCAGTGGAAGGAAGATTTCTCTCTCTCTACCTCTGCCTCTCCCTCTCTGTGGCTCTGGCTTTCAAATAAATAAATCTTAAAAAAAAAAAAAAAAAAGCAAACCAGAAATTCTGAGTCAGCAGTTGTGTTGGTGCCACTCAGGAATTATGTCTGTAATATCTGTTCAAGTAATGAACAAATGCACAACTACATTTGGACACCACTGCTCTAAGACAGATGGACCAATTTAGCACCAAAGAGGTTTAAAACTTTTGTTGTCTTAGCTCAAGGTTCTTGGCTGGGTTGTCTGATTCCCAGGGACTTGCTTGGTTCAGAGATTTCTCAGTTTTCTCAATGTATCAGTTCCAGTGCTCTTTCTTCATCAAAGAATCATGGTCACTTCAAACCTGCAGCTTAAACTTGGAGGTCACTGAACAAATGGGGCAAACACAAGAGATTAACTGCCCAATTTGCTAAAGGAAGTCAATTCTGTAAAGCTGGCCTTTAAAAACAAGGATAGTTCCCGGCAAACCAGGACAAGTTGGTCACCATATGGCAGACACTGAGTGAAAAGCCTGGATATTCCGTAATATCCCTGCATCTAGCAGGGCATAACAAATGGGCTTACTATCAGAGATATTGAATTTCATGGATCACATTTCCAACAATTAGCCTCTTCAAGGGCAAAATTACATTCTTGATTATTATTCCTGGTGATAATTTTAACTATTTTTAACTTACTGGGTTTTTCAATGTTTGTTGGGAAGAAACATAATGCATAGGAAAATATACTTGCTTCTCATGCCCCATGATCTATCTTTTTCCACATTTCTAAATGGGGACATATAGAACCCTGGAGCACAGGGCAGAATGACAATGAGCCCTGCAATCTGACAATAAACAGTGCAGTCTCCTGAAGCGCTAAAATTTCTGACAGATTGGGAAGCAGGTAACTCAACTAAAACTCTTTCAGAATATTATTACAATTTTAATGTTCACCTAAGTGAACATCAGACAAAACATAAGAGTTAAAAAAGGGACTAGCGCTGTGGCGTAGTAGGTTGGGCCTCTGCCTGAAGCACCAGCATCCCATATGGGCACCAGTTCAAGTCCCAGCTGCTCCTCTTCTGATCCAGCTCTCTGCTATGGCTTGAGAAAGTAGTAGAAGATGGCCCAAGTTCTTGGGCCCCTGCATCCACGTGGGTGAGTGACTGGAGGAGGCTCCTGGCTCCTGGTTCCTGGCTTTAGATCTGCCCAATTCCACCGTTGTGGCCATTTAGGGAGTGAACCATCATATAAAAGATCTCTCTCTGTCTCTCTCTCTCTCTGTAACTCTGCCCCTCAAATAAATAAATCTTTTAAAAAAAGACTTAAAATATTTTCTTAAGGCAGACAGCTTGAGATGCTTTGCATGGTAGGAACTCACTTGGTTGAGATGAAGCACGGTTGGTGGTAAGCTTACCTGCTTGTACCTAATGACAGTGTACATCTTAAACAAGGCATCTTGGGACAGTTAAGAAGCTCACATCCTACACTGGAGTGCCTGGATTCAAATCCAAGCTCTAGCTCTCAATTCTACCTTCCTCCTAATGCAGACACTGGGAGGGAGCAGTGTTAGCACAAGTGCTTAAGTCTCTGCTTGTCAGAGAACTGGATTCAGTTCCTGGCTCAGGCCTAGCCCAGTTCAGCTGTTGTGGCCATCTGGAGAGAGAAACAGTGAATGGGATTTCTCCATCTTTCTCTCTGTCTCTCTCAAATAATACAAAAATAAAAGCTTAAAAAGAAAGGCATCCCCACCAACAGTAGCTGATTGTATTTGAAGGATCCATTTTGAAGAAAGAATAAATCTATTTTTCTATCTATGGAGGAACTACAATAACACAATCTCCAAACACTAACACTTCTTTGTATTATTTGGTACAACTTAGAAATGGTTCCATTGCTGCTGTGAGCCAAGGAGACCACCTAGAGTATGGCCCTGGAAGATTAGTACATGCCTTTCTCTGAACTTTTCCATTCTGAAAATGCAACCATCCTGTATCTGTTTATGTAAGGTAATTTGCTAATCTAATTTTCTATTTCCCTCTCAGACTATGAGCTGATGTGACGACAGGGTCTGTATCTACAGACCCTGCCACATGATAGCCACTCAATAAACATTTTCTGAAACAAAGAAAAGTAAGACCAAGTAATGTGAAGCCAAAGAGGCACAAATTGGCACTGAGACTCTCAGAACAACCTTAACTACTTGCCTTGTTCAAAAGATATAAACAATTGCATTTTGTCAATCTCTTTATTCTTTCATCTGACATCTTTGTCTACAATTTAAGAGTTATTTTGTTCTTCTCAAGTTTATTCCAAAAAGAAAATATGTAAACTGGATAAGGAAAAATAGTACATTCCACTAGAATGTTGCAACAGGAAATGGACTATCTAGATCTCATACAACTTGAATTATACTATTTACTCTTGTTAGTTAAATACTATAATTATAAATGAATTGAAAGGAAAACATTGTGTAATTTGTAATCTTATTAGCTATTACTATATAAATTAAACTCATTTCCTTTCTACTGACTTATAAGGTAAAGTTATCATGATTATTAATAGATTCACGTACAAGAAAAATATTGAGACATGGTTAGTGTACAGGGCCATTGAAACAAAAATGTGAAATTTGGCTTCTCTGCAGAAATTGCTTGCCACAACTATATATATGGTCAATAGTAGCCTAAAACTCCATAGCACTTTTTAAATTTTATACTCTTAAGGCTGGATCCAAAATAAATCTTTTATTAAAATATCATCAACATGGGGCTGGCGCTGTGGTATAGTGGGTAAGGGTTGGGGGAAGGGAAGTTATTATTTATTTAATGGGTACAGAAATTTTGGTTTAGAAGGTAAAAAATTCTGGTGATGGATGGTGATAATTGCACAAGAAGGTGAACGTACTAATGCCACTGAAATATACATTTTAAAATGGTTAAAATGGAATTACATGTGTACATTTTAATACAATTTGAAAAAATTAAAGTATCTTGTTTACCTCCACCCCAAAACTCATAAAAGAAATGAAAAATCATCCACAATCCTCTACCTACAATTTACAATTTTTTAAACTAAAATTTCATGATTCCATGTAATTAACTATAAAAGTATAGTCATATTTTCCCTGAATTAGACATTTGAATGCTATTGCTGTCCATGATTTCAATGTATTTTTATTTCTTATATGGTTTTCTTCTTTTTTCTTTTTTACACACATTGAGATATTAATAGTACAACAGCTGCTGTGTCCTGATGAGAAATTAGATAAGGTCACAGGTTTCCCCCATGCAGTGCTGTGACCCTACAGTGTCTAATTTCTTAAATTCCAGGAGACTATGAGCTTTTTGTTCTGTGCTAATAAAGACCTTGGGCAGAGTCCTTAAACTGCCCACCTCTGTGTAATCAGCAGATAGGGTAGAGCTTTCTGTGAACCAGATGAGAAGCTGAATTCCTTAGAACATGGGAAAAGTCATTGCTAAGGCACAAGTAGATGACATTTCCTCTCTGCAGTTGTTTATCCAGCTCAGCAAATTTAGTCCTTTCAACATAAACCAACTAGATGAGGACTGGGACAGATTAAACATCTTGGTACAACTCTGCTTATTAGATTAAATTTTCCTCACCTCCTTACTTTCCCCCCCTGATTCCCTCCTTTTCAGTTGGCCTCTAGAAGACAGTTTTCAAGCATGAGTGAAATCCTTTGATGTAATTCCATCTGGAGGCCTGACTGGCAGGGTGGCCCTGCCACCAAGCTATTTGCATGAGGGGCTGGGGCTCTTCCTGGGAAACAACTCATCTCGAGGGAGGAAGGGCACCATTTTGGTGGAAGGACAATGGAGCAGGGTCAGAGGGGAAGGGTGAGTCTGAGTGCAGCACAGTGCCTGTCACTCAGACTCCATCTAGCCCACCCCCTAGACCATGAGGATTTGTCATAAAAAACCCAAATAAAATTCAAAGAATTGGTAAATTAGAATCCAACATATTACAGCTTCAGCAGGAACAGGAGAAGAAAGGAAGGAACAGCTCTCAGTGTAGACATCAGCCTGTGTAGGCTCCAAGTAGTCAACAACTGGCATAAACAGAAGAGAGACTTCTGGGCATACATGGCAGTGTTGGCTGTATTTCCAGCATGCACTTAAAGAGGTAGGCATAATGACTACAAAAAAGGGAAAAACAACCATAACCAATGGGAGCCTAGAGAAGTGTGTGGACCATATGTGGGTTAGTCTCTGTGGCCTTCTAGCGCTTATGATAAAAATCCAAACAGACTCACATTCCCATTGAGCAGAGGGGGCAGAGGAAGGACAAGGAAAAGACGGCTTTATAAAGTCTTTGGTCTTATTTTTATCCTCAGACTGGTGAGGATTGGGAAACATGGGTAATATTTTTTCAAAAGAGAAACTGTTCTACCCAAACAAGATAAGATGACATTGTCTAGATAGAATTTATAAATCAGGCTTCTTTGAATCACATAACACTGAGTTCCTTTGCTTTTGCTGCATGTTCTTCTCTATTCATTTCAGCCTCTGACCAAAGCGAGTTCTGTATTTATAACACGTATTTGACCACCTTAACAAAACTAGAGTTAATTCTTTGAGCAAAAATACAAGGAAATTTCAGCCATTCTGAACCCATAAGAGCTGTCACATTGGATACTTATTTTTATATAAAAAAATAAAGACCTGGCACTTTAAATGCAAGAGTTTTTCATTTTAAGAGTTTGGGAATAGGTGTTTCCTCAAATGTATTATAAAATCCCTCTCTACTTAAGAAGAATATAACATATATAAGGTATTATCTTTCTAAAAACTCAAGGTAGTCCTTATAAATACCAAATTCTTGATGTACTGCAGGTGTGTCTTTTTTTAAAGATTTATTTATTTATTTAAAAGGCAGAGATACAGAAAGAGAAGGAGAGACAGAGAAAGACAGAGTTCTTCCATCCAATGGCTACAACAGCCAGGGCAGGGCCAGGCTGGAGCCAGGTGCTAGGAGCTTCCTCCAGGTCTCCATGTGGGTGCAGGGGCCCAAGGATTTGGTCTATCTTCTGCTGTTTTCCCAGGCACATTAGCAGGGAGCTGGATTGGAAACAGAGCAGCCAGCACTCAAACTGGCACCCCTATGGGATACTGGCACTGAAGACAGAGGCTTAGCCTTCTACACCACAGTGCCACTCCACAGATGTATCTTATTGTGTGGTTATTGTGTTTATTTGCTTTTTATTGATTTTTTTAAAAGTACCTGATGTAACTAATAGCTAGTTTTTTACTTGTTTTGAATCCTACTCAAGAGATGCAATGTGGTAGAAAGAGTATGCTCTTGGGAATCTTGTGTTAGAAACACACATCAGTTATTGCTGCTAGTGTGACCTAGTGAGTTAGTCTCTCTCTATTAAACTGTAAAATGGGCACAGCAATGGCTACCTCACAGATTTTACATGAGCTAATGTATACAGGTGCATAGACACTGTTAGTTACTCCATCCCTTGGGAGTTAGACAAACTGTGGCTCTCCTGTTTACTATAACCAAGTGACCTTGAGCCAATTAGCTTTGAATATCAGTTATCAACATGTATGAAAATGAAATATATGTGAAGAGACAGATATTGTGCCTGGCATATAGTAGATAATCAATAAAAGCAAGTTTCCTCTTTTTTTTCACTTGTAAGAGTAGACTACCTGAGGTGGAACAGGCAGATCTTTTGGGCAACATAACCTAAAGGCTTTCCACAAACTGAATCAATAGTTCAAAGATGAAGGCCCTTTTTCTCATCCCTGTTGCTCTCAGTATCTTGTGACTCCCCAAACAACTCACACCAATATCTGTGATTCCCTTGTCCTGAGCCTAACAACGCATTAGCAACCTCATGGCAGTTTGTGCTGCATATCTGAGTCTAGTGACTCTTTGTTGGTGTGATGTGAAGATGCAGCACCTTCACAAATTCAAGATTGTGGATGACATGGTTTACTCTAGAGTCTGTAGTTCCTTAGTTACCACTGTCAAAAGATTATGCTATGCCAGCAATGACTTATTGCTTTTTCTAAACTTTCTTGAGATTTTATTTAAAACAAAGCATCATAAAGAAACAATATTAAATAGCATAGCTTGTGGTAGCATTTATGCTGAGAGTAGACATTGTCCATTGATGAAGCACACAACCAAAGTTAAGCCCTTCAATTTTGGGAAAGAAGATAAAAATAAACACAAAAATGGAAATATTAACAATTTTATAAATTGCAAATTTCATATTTAATAACATTCCTAGAGAGTTTTTTAAAGATTTATTTTATTTCTTTGGAAGGCAGAGTTACAGAGAGGAGGAGAGAGAGAGATCTTCCATACATTGATTTACTCCCCAGATGGCCACAATGGCCAGGGCTGGGCCAGGCCAGGGCCAGGAGCTTCATCTTGATCTCCCACATAGGTGGCAGGGACCCGAGCACTTGGGCCAGCTTCCACTGTTTTCAAAGGCACATTAGCAGAGAGTTGGATTATAAGTGGAGCAGCCAAGACTTGAACTGGTGCTCATATGGGATGCTGGCAATCACAGGCAGTGGCTTAACCCAATCCTTATTTTCCTGTTTAAAGACACCTTATTATTTTTAAAATATTTATTTATTTGAAAGTTAGAGTTACAGATTGAGATGGTGAGAGAGAGAGAGAGAGGAAGAGAGAGAGATCATCCATTTGCTAGTTCATTCCCTAAAGGTTCTCAGCAACCAGGCTGAAGCCAGGAGCTCCTTTTGGATCTCTCACATGAGTAGCAAGGGCCCAAGTACTCTCTGCTTTTCCCAGGTAGATTAACAGGTAGTTGAATCAGAAGTAGAACAACCAGGACATGAACTGGAGCCCATATGGAATGCCAGCATTGCAGGCAGCAGTTTTACCCACTACACCATGATGCTGGACACAAAAGCCCTTATTTAATATAAACTGTTGATTAACACTGAACTCCTAGGCAAGAGCACTGTATCTCTTATGTGCAGGATCTTCTTAAAGCATATCACAGCATTTTTGCCCTTAGAAACACAAGACCTCACACTATCCCTAGGGACATCATAAATAACAAAGTTATCAACAAAAAGCACAAAACTGTGAAAATCAAGGCAGTAAACATTACAAAGAAGATATTTGTCTAAAGTATGCAAGCTGACACAAGAAGGCACAGTACACTTTGTTGGATCTCAGTTGGGAAAGTGCACACCAGGCAATTTAAACTATTTGCCACTCTGCATGGCCATAAAAGTACTACAATTATTGATTTGGGGGTTACAGGTATATTTTAGCAGGGAGGTACAAATTAACAGTTATAGGATCTGTTATTAATGAGGATCGATTGTAACTTGAAGCCATTAAGAAGATCAACACTGGATAGATATGTAGCAAACACAATTATTACGCTGTATGTCCTCAGTGAATTCTCCATTTCTCAGACCGCTTGAAGAATGGAGGGATCCTGAAAACTAATTTGGCAATAGATACACACAAAAGTCTTTGAACCTGTTGAATTAAAAATATTCATACTTGGGAGACTGGCGTTGTTGCTTAGCAGATAAAGTTGCCGTCTGCAGTACCGGCATCCCATTTGGGTGCCAGTTTGAGATCGAGGTTCACTACTTCTGATCCAGCTCTCTGCTATGGCCTGGGAAAGAAGTGGAAGATGGCCCAAGTTCTTGTGGGAGACTCAGAGGAAGTTCCTGGATCTTGGCTTCAGATTGGTCCAGCTTTGGTAGTTGCAGCCAGCTGGGGAGTGAACCAGCAGATGGAAGCTCTCTTTCTCTCTCTGTGTCTGCTCTCTGTAACTCTGCCTTCTAAATAAATAAATAAATAAAATTTCTTTTAACTACTTTTTTTTTAACTACTCATGAGAGAGAGAGACAGAGAGAAAGGTCTTCCTTCCATTGGTTCACCCCCTAAATGGCCGCTACATCCGGTGCTACGCTGATCCGAAGCCAGGAGCCAGGTGCTTCTTCCTGGTCTCCCATGTGGCTGCAGGGGCCCAAGCACTTGGGCCATCCTCCACTGCCCTCCTGGGCAACAGCAGAGAGCTGGACTGGAAGAAGAGCAATTGGGACTAGAACCCGGCACCCATATGGGATGCCGGTGCTGCAGGCAGAGGATTAACCAAGTGAGCCACAGCGCCGGCCCCAAACAATTTTTAAAAATATTCATACTTGGGCCTGGCACTGTGGTGTAGCAGGTAAAGCCTCCCCCTGCAGTTCTGGCATCCCATATGAGTGCCAGTTTGAGTCCCAGCTGCTACACTTCTGATCCAGCTCCCTGCTAATGCACTTGGGAAAGCAGCAGAGGATGGCCCAAGAGTACCTGGGCCTTTGCTACCCACATGAGAGACCATGAAGAAGCTCCTGGCTTCTGGCTTTAGCCTGGTCCAGGCCTGAACACTGCAGCCATTTGAAGAGTGAACCATCAGATGGAAGATCAAGATTCCTCAATCTCTTATTCTCTCTCTCTCTCTCCCTCTGCCCCTATTCTCCCTCTCTGTAACTCTGCATTTCAAATAAATAAATAAATATCTTAAAAAATAATTCATACCTTGGAGTAGGCATTTGGCCTAGAAGTTAAGATGTCTGCTTTCCTCATTAGAGTGCCTGAATTCAATTCTGAGCTCTAGCTTCTGATCCTAGCCTCCTGCTAATGCAGACATTTGGAGGCAGCAATGGTGGTTCAAGTAATTGCATTTCTGCCACCAAAGTGGTAGACCTAGACTGAATTCTGGCTCTGTGCTTTGGAGCACCAGCCGCGGTGGGCATCTGAGGAATGAACCAACACATGGGAGCCCTGTCTGACTGTCTGGTTGTCTGTCTTTCTGTCCCTTTGCTTCTTAAAAAATATTCATACCTTTTAGTTAAGTAGTTTAACAAGAAGGGTAAATATTATTACACAAATATAATGTTATTTATAACAGTAAAAAACTGGGTATAGGAGATGGGCATTTGGTCTATTGGTTATAAAGTCAGTTGGGGTGCCCTCATCCCAAACTGGACACCTTAGATTAAGTGTGGCCTCTGCTTCTGATTCTAGCTTCCTGTCACTGCATGCTCTGGGATGCAGCAGGCAATGTTCGTGTAGTTGGGTCCTTTGATACCTATGTGGGAGACATGGATTGATTCCTCAGCCCTAGCCATTGAGTGAACCAGTGGATGGGGGCTCCCTGTCCCCTCCTCCTCTCTCTGACCATCAAATAGTGTATAGCCACAGGATAAAGTATTACATGTAGTTTAAAAATATTTTCCCATTTACAAATTGTATGTCAAGGGATGTTAAATAATGTCAGAAATGCCTACAATAAATATCAAAGTTGTATGTACTCTGAGCTTACAACTAAGGAAAAAATATATGTGAACAAAAATACTCACCAAAATATTTGAAATTGTTCTTTCAAGTTGGTGAAATTATGGATGACTATATTCTTTGTAACAATTTCTCTGAATCAGTATTTTTCAAAATCTTTTTTCAATTTTGCTCTCCTAAGATTTTGCAAACACTTTTTCCCTCATTGTGCCTCCTTATAAAATTTTAATACCACAGAAATACTACATATATTTGTATGTACTATGGTCCTTTTGTGAACCATAAATCATTGTCACAACTAATATTTCTTTAATTCTCCCCTTCAAGAAGTCGTCTTCACCCTGTTGAGATTAATAGTGCCTTTACTGAGAATGCAAATATTGAATCTGTTTTACTCTGATAATTAGATTATATGCTTTTAAAAAGAAAGTTCAGGGTGAGTGTCCTCTGGCACAGTGGTTAAGTAGCTGCTTGGGATGACCACATCCCATCTCAGAGTGCCTGGTTCAAGTTTTGACTATTCTACCACTGATTCAGCTTCCTGCTAACATGTACCCAGAGGCAGCAGGTTCTGGCTCAAGCACTTGCATCCCTGCCGCCCACATAAGAGACCTGGATGGAGTTCCTGGCTCCTGGCTTCAGCCTGGCCCAGCCTTGCTATTGCAGTCATTTGGAGAATGATGAAAGATATCTCTCCCCTACCTCCTCTACCTTTCAAATAAAATGAAAATAAGTACATTTTAAAGAAGGAAGTTCTGGAATAGTAGTTTCTACTCCAAGTAATAAATATGACCTTTGTATTATGCTTAAATTTTTTTTGTAAGTAAACATCTGTTTCAGCTAATAAACATCTGGCTCTAGATATGTAACATGAAACTAATATATTTTGCAGGGAAGGACAGAATTGTATTTAATAACAACCAATACTTATATGCCACCATACTGTGGGCAAAATTATTTTTAGGGGCATTATTTAAGTTACTTTAGTTAATCTCATTGTACAGATGAAGGAAATAAGGCTCAAAGAAATTAAATAGCAGGCCCAGGGTCACATCATTATGAACAAACAGGGTTATTTGGCTTCAAAATATTTTTTCCCACTACATATTGCTGTGTGGGTCAGTAACAGTTTTCTGTGAAAATATGATGCAAACACAGAGCAAGGGAAGGCCCTGGGATGAAGCTCGCTGGGTAATGCTTCCCACATTAACGTCCACAAACGGGGCCGCAGCCATCTGGCCCGGTTTCCCCACGCTACATTACCTGGCTGGCTCTCCACGTTTTGCCAACATTTTCTGAGCATTGTCGTCTTTTCAGTAACTTCTCTAAGAATGCCTCACTTCAATCTTTAGAGCACGTGAGGCAGCGAACCCAATCCTGTAAATTCACTTCCCCGACTCTCTGAGACCTCTTGCCAAGCCACTGCTGCTGGGAGGACAGCCCTACAGCGTGACTTTTTCCAGCACACTTTGAAGTAGATAAAATATGCACCCATGGACATCTGTCTGTTATTTCCTGCACTCACAGCTTTGTTCTTCTTTATTGCCAGAGAATTCTATGGATGATGTCACTTTTCTCTGAAGAGAACAGACCATCAGAGCTTTTCACTGACATAATTAATTATCTGTAGCTTGATTCTGAGCCAGAAAATTCTCAAGGCACAGCCCCCAGAAGAATTAACTCTACTGTGTTTGCTATTCTTAAACTCTTAAAGAGACAGGGTACCAGATCTTTTTTATTTTTTTATTTTTTTTTTGTCTCAGACAATGATAATGGTATTTTTGTTCAGTGATATCAAGTAACAGAAAGTGAACTGGGGCACTATTCTATGATTTCACAAGGAAGACCTTCGGTTCAGTGGGCAGCAAACTCTAAAGGTCACTACAGATCAAGTACACAAAGCAAAGCTTTTAGGGCTTAGTCTTAAATACTACAGGAATGCATCACAATTACTGAATAGACTCTTTGGGGGATCTTGTGAATCTGTAGCCAGAAAAATGAGATCTCAACCAAAGCTAACCATGTTAAATTACCCACGAGGTGAAAGGCTTAGTTTATCAGCCACAAAAGCCAAAGACGTCAATATAATTAGACCCTACAGGAGATAAGAAACTACCAGAAGAGTGACCATTATTTTGAAAGTTTTTCTTATATTTTTATACACACTTAAAAAAAATTAGCCAGTTCACTAGAAGATGTGCTATCTCCATTCTACTGGGTGTCATGATTATGTAAATAAGCTTATTTTTCTCCCTAAAACCGGATCTCCATGGGGAATGATCAACACTATAATGTATAAAGAGTGGAGGGGCCCTAAAGAAAGCAGGGCATTTGAGTTGATTCTGGCTCTGCTCCTCTCTATGTATATAAGATAAGATTTAAGAAGTTTCTCAACTTGCTCAACTCTGCTGGAAATAACCAAGTCCTGTTGAACTCAAAGGAACAAATAATATCATAGACCGCAATATGCATTTAAATAGTGTCCTCCAAAAAAGAATTATGATCTCTTCTACTGCTTTGATTCTATGTAAACTAGCTTGAATTGTGCTCTTTCTGAATTAATTTATTGTGATAAAGTATCACTAACTTTAAAAGATTTAAAATTGTGATATAATAAAACTTAATTTAAAAAAAAAATCAACATTAAAGAAGTGATTAAAGAAAAAGTAAAGAGCATTTGCCCCATCTTTGCAGATTCCACTTGCCAAGGCAGTTCTAAGAGTTTGACATAGATCCTTTCAGGATTGTTTTCTTCTATAGCTATACATAGTTCTTTCTCTCTTACTCGCTCTCTCATGCTCTCTTCCCACCACACCAGAAAATGTCCAAAGTGCTTCATAATCATCACCTCATTTAAACTTCACAATGACTTTATTAGATAAACACTATTAAATCACCATTTTGTAAATAAGGCAGCTGAGGTAGGTACAGAGAAGTTCAAGACACACAACTAAATGAGTGGTATGTCAGGATGCAAATCTGGGCAAGCTGACTCCAGAGCTGGCATTCTTAATACTATATCTTATGAATTCTCTATATCTGTATATCTATATCTATATCTATATCTATATCTATATCTATATCTATATATAGAAACTGTCAGATATGTAACACTTTATTTTTTATTTAACAACAGAATGGAAAATTCATGGGGGAATTAAATTCCATTGATAGTAACATTCATTTCACCATAACTAACAATTATCTAGATATTTTCTTCAATAACTAATGACATATTCTATTTTTACATGTCTATCTCTCAGTTGAGTCATTTTCAGTTTTCTTGTTTTATTTCCTATCCTATAACTACAACCCAAAGTTTAGATCAAACTCTAATAAATTTTTTTTTCCCAGCAGAAAGATCAAGTACGTTGGACCGGACTTTCAAAGTTTTGAATTTGTTTGAAATGAAGATCTTTACTGTTATTTATGCCTATAGTAATCAAATCAAACCTTTACTGAACATTCCTTTGATTTGTCCTGCTCCTTTATTTAGATAAAAGTTGAAGGACTCTTTGCTCCTTCTCTCTCCTTTAGTACTTACACACCACAGATGGAATAGTTACCTCCATTTTCCTTCCCTCTTTTCCATACTCCTTCCCTCCCTCATTTCCCTTTTTTCTTCCTTTATTTAGTTGATTATTTCTTTTTCTTTTTTTTTTTTTTTTGACAGGCAGAGTGGACAGTGAGAGAGACAGAGAGAAAGGTCTTCCTTTTGCTGTTGGTTCACCCTCTAATGGCCGCCACGGCCGGCGTGCTGTGGCCGGCACACCATGCTGATCCGATGGCAGGAGCCAGGTGCTTTTCCTGGTCTCCCATGGGGTGCAGGGCCCAAGCACTCGGGCCATCCTCCACTGCACTCCCGGGCCACAGCAGAGAGCTGGCCTGGAAGAGGGGCAACCAGGACAGAATCTGGTGCCCCGACCGGGACTAGAACCTGGTGTGCCGGTGCCGCAAGGTGGAGGATTAGCCTAGTGAGCCGCTGCGCTGGCCTTCGATTATTTCTTTATTCATTTTGCAGCTATGTGAAAAGTATTTGGCTAGTTATTATGGTAGATATCACAAGAGTTGGACATAAATCTTATGTTTATAATATTTAATAGGACTGAGATTTGGAAACGCAGCTCCTACATTTAATTGTGCACCAAGGCACTTTTGGGAAGGAAGAGTGGGAAGACAGTTTTAGAAAATAAGACAGCATTGAGAAGCCATCACAAATGGTTAACCCCCAGTTTTTCACTAACTTAAATTGCTCCACATCTTAGCAGGCCATCTGACTTACAGAATCACAGGAATATAGAATAGGAAAGAGTTATGGAGAGAGAGAAAGACAGAAAGAGGCCTTCTATCTGCTGTTTCACTCCCCACACGGCCACAATGGCTGGAGCTAGGCCAGGCAAAAGCCAGGAGCCGGGAGCTTCTTCCAGGTCTCTCACGTGGGTGCAGTGGTCCAAGTACTTGGGCCATCTTCTGCTGCTTTCCCAGGCGCATTAGCAGGGTGATCTCAAAATATTTGATTCAACAGTTTTATCTTACTTCTCATATGAGTGCTTACATAGAACTTTACTTAGAGCATGCTTTCCTTCCAAATGCAGGAACTGGCTGATAGGTTTGATAGTCTTTTTGAGGGAAGATGTTGGAAAACTTGATTTTATTGCCAGGTTGTCAACAACCACTTCCAACTGTCAATCATCATTCAAAGTGGGGGCACTCTTGTTAAGGATGTTACATTTTGTAATCTCATTACTTGTTAGCTGTTTAGGAATTTTTTGTTTTTAATGATAGGTTAAGCCTTAATCTGGCAGCATGACACTGATTCTGGTACTGAAAAGTCTCTGCTTTACCAGCTTGCATAATACTTACAATGCATCTTCTTTTTCTAAATAAATTACCAAGAACCACTGGCCAAGATTTATATAAATAGCTGAAAACTTTCAGGGTCAGTATGTTCTTGATTATGCTAGAGACAAAATGGCTGAAGGCTCCCCTAACGTAGGTCAAACTCACGCTGAACATTTGTAGTTACCAAGCTGCCGAGCATTATTGTTTCAGAAAATTGAAATGCACTGACCTTTTCTGAGTTTTTGTGGTTAGGAACCTTATCTGAGCTGTCATCATCACACTTTGTCATCTACAAGTGAATGGTCAGATGAAAGCATGGTGAAGATGACTAAATAGAAGAGGCAGGTGGATGAGGTCAGTCAATGAGCACTGCCAGATTTCTCAGCGCTGAACTCATCATTGCAAGTCAACAGTGGCCAATCTTGTTAAATAATATTATGGGAATATCCCTAGGTTTCTGTCAAATTTCTCCATGATTTCAAGGCCAATAAACATGTAGTCACTCTTCACACATGCTTACTCCCAAGAGCTAGTTTAGCAAGATACTCTGGAGCTATAGCAATATGGGCACATCAGTCCTTGTGGCTATCTCATGTATGATGTCACATTCACCAGGATCAATTCTGAAGGCTTTCAACCAAAGATGGCTTACTGCAGCAAAACTGTTTGAAGCATCTCTTTCTAATCTGGCATTGCTTTTCTGAGTTTTACCTCCTAAGAATTCACCAAACCCACAAATGAAGGAAACATGTACTTCTGATATTGCAGCTGCTAAAGTGGCAACTGGTACTTTTGGCACCACCAGTGAAACCTAGAGAAAACTCATTCCCCTAACCCTCCAAACTCAAATCTATATTTGGCTCTTCCATCATCCTTCTAGTCCTATATCTCATCTACCCCTGAAATTCTCTGAAAACTCATATTCAACTACAAGCCAACTTTCCAAAGTTCACACTCTTCAGAGAACAGTGTCTTCACTTCTTCAATCTAAGGTAGTGATTAAAATTTGGATGCACTTTGAAATTACATGAAGCTTTTAAATAAAAAAAATACTGACACCTGGCTCCTGCCTCCGAAGTTGTTTAATTGATCTGGAACATGGCCTGAGCAGCTGTAGGCAAGCTTGAGAACCCTTCCCTAAAAGAACCCCACCTCTTTTTTGAGGCCACTACTTGCCCAACAGCCTAGAAGCTAATAGTTTTTCTCTTACCCTTTTTGTACCAGTGGGCCTGAAGGTAGTGTAGAATTCTTTACTCCCCATCATTGCTTTGAGATCATTCTCTCCTTCCCTGCCTAAGATGTCCTTGCTTTGCAGATCATGTCATCAGACAACATCAACAATTATCTTTTCTGTTTGTAGCACTCACACTCCAGGAGCCGCTCATTCCCTCTTCCTTGAAGATTTCAGCTTCTGGATTGCTATTATAATCTCTAACATCACTTCTATCAAATTTATTGGTGATTTCAATACTCCCTTAGATGATTACTTGAATACTCTAACCTGAACTTCCAAATTTGAATACTCTTTCCTGAACTGCTCTCTTCCAATGAGTCTGTCCTTCATACGGCCCAACTCTCACTTCTGTGTTCAATACCCCAGGCCTTGTCATTATTATAAAATATTTGCAACCATCTATAATTTTAACTCCCCACCACCATCTCCTGTACTTCTAGTTCATTCTGTCTAGAACCAAAAATCCAACAATACTTTAATGGCAACAAAATCTATAATCCATTGCCTTTATCATTTTTTCCCTGGCTTTCACTCTCCCCTCCTCCAGGTACTCATTTTCCTTCTCATTCAGTTTCAATTTCATTGCATATAGCTTCAGTTTCATGCCCCTTCTTCCACTTGAGTGGGCAAACTATGGCCTTGTTTAAATCTAACTCCCCATTTCTAATGCTTATACCTATAGCTAGATAATAATACATCATGCCAAGTTATCTTGTTTTGAATTCATGATTATTAGCCTTAGCTGGGCTGTGAATATTATCAAGAAATAACAGCTTATTCCTCATTCCACGCTAATGTTCATATATTCTCCTTCTTTATCAAATCTTTCATATACTCCCTCCTTTGCTATCCACCTTACCAAGAAAGTTGAAATAATTAGGGAAGAATTTCCGCAATCTCTTCCAACCTTTACATACCTACTGTTATCTTCACCTGTATATAACCTCTCCTGTTACTTGCTTGTACTTCTAGTTAATGCCAGCTTCTCACCTTGTCTACTAGATCCCTACTTCCCCGAAAGACCTCACTTCATTTCTCTTCTTCTTCCTACAACAAATTTCATTGAAAGAATGTCTATACTTCTGGTCTCCAATATTCTCTCCTCCCAAATGAGTGAGATTCTTTTCCTATTACTGCATTAAAACCCTGGTATCAAGTAAAATAGTGATCTCACTGCTGCTAAATCCAATGGTAAATTCTCATTGCACATTTTTCTTAATCCATCAGCAGCATTCGACATTTTGGTTCTTTTTGTCTACATTGAAAATTCTTCCACTTTGACTCCAGGACACTTGACTTTTCTGATTTCCCTCCTACCTCTCAAACTGTTCATTCTAAATGTCCCTTGCTGAATCTTCATCTTTCTGATTTAGTGCTGGAATTCCCCAAGGCTTGATCCTTGGACTTCTTATCTTTTCTGTCTAAATGTACTTTCTTTTTGATATCACCCAGTTTCACTATTTTACATACCATCTTTATATAGCAGACTCCCAACTTACAACTCCAGCTTAGTCCTCTTGAACTGCAGACTCATCTCCAAATGCCTACTGGACATCTCTATACTTGAATGTGTACCAAGTATCTCACACTTCATGTGCAACTTACATTCTGGTCTCTGGTTGTCTGCTCCCTGGTTGTCTTCCGCAAACAACCTTGAAGTTAGTATTTCCTAATTAATCTCTTTCTCACATATTTCACATTTAATCTGCCTTCAAATATAGCTGTCTTACAAATGTCACATAAGGGGTCGGTGCTGTGGCACAAAGGTTAAAGCCCTGGTCTGCAGCACCGTTAAACCATTTGGGCATCGGTTCAAGTCCCAGCTGCTCCACTTCCGATCCAGCTCCCTGCTAAGGCAGGAAAGCAGTGGAAGATGGCCCAGGTTCTTGGGCCCCTCCACTCACATGGGAGACCCAGAAAAAGCTCCCGGCTTCTGGCTTTGGATTGGCTCAACTCTGGCCATTGTGGGCATGTAGAGAGTGAACCAGCGTGCTGGAAGTGTGCACTCTCTCTCCCTCTCTCTCTCTTTCTAAGTCTCTTCCTCTCTCTGTAACTCTATATTTCAAATAAAGAAAATATTTTTTTTTTAAATCACATAATATGTTACTACCCTAGTCTAAGCCACTATCATCTCTTGTCTGGATTACACAGAACAACCTAATTTTATCTCTGTTCTTCTAAGGTTAACATTATCTCTGGAGACATAAAGAAGGAATTTCTGTACTTTGTACACCCAATCACTGTCAACACAATAAAACTAAAGGTGGTTTAGACTGCATAAAGATAAATTTTTAAATGCACAATTACATTTAAAAAATTTTAATAAAATTAATCTGCAAATAATCATTAAGGTCCTACTATATGGAGGTTCTGATTACCATAAACAGTGAAAAACATTCAAGGGGCCAGCACTGTGGCAAAGAAGATAAAGCTGTTGCCCACAACACCGGTATGTGTTCTGGCTGCTCCAATTCCAATCCAGCTCCCTGTTAATGGCCTGGGAAAAAGCAGTGGAAAATAGCCCAAGTGTTGGGTCCCTACCACCCATGCACCCAGAGGTCTCCCCACAACCCAGATAAACAAAATATCGCTTTAGGAGCTGGCACCATGGTGAAGCAGATGAAGCTGCCACTTGAAGTGCTGGCATCCCATGTGGACGCCAGTTCAAGTCAATCCAGCTCTCTATTATGGCCAGGAAAGCAGTGGAAAATGGCATAAGTCCTTGGGTCCCTGCACCTGGGTGGGAGACCTGGAGGAAACTCCTGGCACCTGGTTTCAGATCAGCACATCTCTGGGCATTGCGGTCACTTGGGGAATAAACTAGTGGATGGAAGACCTCTCTCTCTCTCTCTCTCTCTGCCTCTGCCTCTCTGTAACTCTGCCTTTCAAATAAATAAATAAATAAATAAATCTTTTTTAAAAAATCTCTTTATATGCATAGACCCTTTAAAGGAATTTTTAAAAATCACATCCCATTTTAAAAAATTTGGGGTTTTTGGGATATTTTTGTTTCTTTTTTAAAAAAATATTTTTGCTTTTTTATTTGAAAGTCAAAGTTACAGAAAGAGAAGGAGAGAGGAATTTTCCGTGCAGGGGGGAGGGGGGTCAGCTCCAACTGAAAAGGAAACAAAGTTGCTAAGCCTTCCCTCGACAAGGCCTCTAAGCCTTTGCTCGAGTTTGCTGCACTTCCGCATCTCAGTGACTCAGCGTTTCCAACAATCTAAGATGGCCCCTGGGGGAGGTACCTAGCCTGACAGGAGACTTCCGTATTCGTGGACAGTATGTGTCCTCGGCTGTGATAGGCCCTTGAGGGTGTGCCTGGCTCGTGTCGTGCCTTACCTTTCAGCTGGTTGGCTCAGTTCCCTTGTGCCCTGGACAGCTCCCTTTCTGTGTCTATAAAAGCTCTTCCCCTCCCAATAAAGTTGAGAACCCGGCTGTGCCCTGGGCGTTGACTGATCTCCCAGCTTTGGTATGGTTCCTTTGCCGCCGACACTCATCATCCCACTTGGCCCCTGAGCTCCCCAGGCTGGCCCTGAGGAGCTCTATCGGACCTGCTGCCCCGTGATGAGCAGCACTTCCGTCCACTGGTTCACTCACTAGTTGGCTGCAACAGCCAGGGCTGGGCCAGGCCGAAGTCAGGAGCCAGCAGCTTCATCCAGGTCTCCCAACTACTTGAGCCATCACCTACTGTCTCTCAGATTGTGCATTAGCAGGAAGCTGGAATTGGAGCAGAGCTGGGACTTCAACCCAGGTACTTCAGTATGGAATGAGGGAATCCCAAGTGACAGATTAATCATCCCACCAAATGCCCACCTTTAAAGCTATCTTTTTTAAAAATAAAAAGAAATAAATGGGAAAAATCAGAGAAAGTATAATGAGAAAAGATTGATGCTTCTACATATGAAAACAAATCATAGTACTGTGATAATTAAAAGTATGGCACTATAGCATGGTATAGACTGAGAAGTACCAAAAAACCAGAAAACTCCAAAATATATTTAAATATTATAGGATAAAAATGACACTTCAAATGATAGAGGAAAATAGATTGTCCAATTAACTGTTATTTATTTATTGTCTCAGTTATGAAATAATTTCTTTTATTCTACTTTGTGATATTAAGTCTAGGATTCTGCAAATTACATTTCCTAGACTTTTGGCTCCTTCAGAGGGAACTCTGACGTTCTGTGTTCTAGTAATCTCACTTCCCTTTGTTTCTCAACCTGAAGGTTGTAACTGCTCTTGCAATTATCATCTCTAGTTACCTCAGCCTTCCCTTTTCACTTGTTCAGTTGTGTATCTAAACCCCTTTATTACCTCCTTTCTGTTTGAAATATGTAGTGTGCTTTGTGTTTTCCTGACTATATCCTGGCTATTATAATAGACGCCTACAAAAAAGTAAAGTGGCTCACTTTAAACTAAGATGATTTCCAGATGGATCAAATATTTGAAGGGGAAAAATGAGGGAGGAAGTATTAGAAGAAAATTTGAAAGGTATTTTTCATAATCTAGGAGTAGGAAGGCCTTTCTAATTTTGGCCCACATCAGAAGCCATAAAAGAAAAGATTAATGTCTTCCTAACAATAGTAATAATAAATTTTGCAAAGCATAAAAGTTACAAAAGCAAAGCCAAAATAAAAATACTGAGATAAAAACTTTGTGATTTACAGCTGATATCACTCACTAAGAACTAATTTCTTTACAACAGAAATACTTGCTACTTGATAAAAGATCAAAGATCCAATAGAAAAATGAGCAAAGCATAAGAACAGGCTGGTCACAGAAAAGGAAATTAAAATACCTCTAAAATATTTGAAAGGATATCTAACCTCATTCACAAGAGAAATATAAATTAAAACTACCAGCAGATACCCATTTCACCTATCAGACTGGCCAAGAAATTATAACACCATCTGGTAAAACGATTGATAATATACTGTATTTTCAGGAGTGTGGGAAAAAAACGACTTATGAAGGACAATTTAGCAAAATATGTTATAAATTTATATACCTTTCGACCAGCAATTTCAATTCTGGAAATTTTACCCAGAGAAATACCATTATATGAGTGATGAGATATATGTATAATGTATTCATGTAGCATTGATTGTGGTAGCAAAAGACTGAGTGCAGCCTAAATGTCCATCAGGAGTAGACTCCACTAAGCATTCAACCACCATGCACTCTACAGTTAATAAAAAAGAATGCAAATTTTACATATATTTTATATGTAATAGAGAAAGATCTCCAAAGCATGTATAATAGTTCCAGAAGAATATACAGTATGTTTTCATTTGTGAAAAACACAAGTTTATATACTTGCATACACCATACCCTTTTATAACTTCTCAACCATAAATGTGAAATAAACAAAAATTTAAATAAAATATTTTAACATAAAATAACAAAATAAGGGCCAGTTCTGTGGTGTAGTGGGTAAAGCCACCACCTGCAGTGCTGGCATCCCATATTGGTGACAGTTCAAGTGCCAGCTGTTCCACTTCTGTTTCAGTGCCCTGGTAATGTTCCTGGGAAAGAAGTGGAAGATAGTCCAAGTCCTTGTGCCCTTGAACCCATGTTGGAGACCTGGAAGAAGCTCCTGGCTCCTAAATTCGATCGGCCCAGCTGCAGCCATTTCAGCCATTTGAAAAGTGAACCAGAGGATGGAAGATTGCGCTCTCGCACTCTCGCGCTCTCTCTCCTCCTCTCTCTGTAACTCTGCATTTCAAATAAATAAATAAATCTTTTTAAAAAATCAAGAATATTAAACTTTAACCATAGAATTATATTTTCATGTTTTGCCTGATAGTTGTGCTCTATTGAATTAGAACATGGTTCCATTCATATACTTGTTTTGTCATTACAACATGATTCCTGGACATGTGATTGCAGTAAGATTCCACCCTGGAAATATATAGGAATGGCACTTTATCAAAAGATAAAATTCTCTGCAACACCTGGACAGAATAGAAGTCTTCTCTCATGAGTCCTTTATAAAATATGCAAGCCAATTATAATAAATAATGGTGCAGCACTAGCCTAACAGTACATGTTTGTGTGGAAAATTGCTTTT
This sequence comes from Oryctolagus cuniculus, assembly GCF_051225735.1. Taxonomy (NCBI): domain Eukaryota; kingdom Metazoa; phylum Chordata; class Mammalia; order Lagomorpha; family Leporidae; genus Oryctolagus; species Oryctolagus cuniculus. Next base: position 96,942,418 of record NC_142871.1, on the reverse strand, counting down.
TTCTGCCTAATGACCTTTACTTGATGTGGAAACATTAAAAATAAAGCAGGACAAAAATCAATGAAGAGAATCAAGGTACTCCTCTTGTTAGTCAACATTGAATATGTGAACCCTTATTGCCTTTTCTCATAAATCATTTGTATAATACGTAATCAAAGAGAATAATCTCCAAGAAGAAGAGGCTCCCAACATTATTTAAGACAGAAAATGCTCAGGGGACTGCAGACAGGTAAGCATGACAGGACCACAGATCGGGGTGAGGAGGGGGGGATGTAATGAAAGATGGGCCTGGGGGGCCAGTGCTGTGGCATAGCTGGTAAAGCCATTGCCTGCAGTGCTGGCATCCCATGTGGGTGTTAGTTCAAGTTCTGGCTGCTCCACTTCTGATCCAGCTCTCTGCTATGGCCTGGGAAAGCAGTAGAAGATGGCCCAAGTCCTTGGGCCCCTATACCCACGTGGGAGACCTAGAAGAAGCTCCTGGCTCCTGGCTTCGGATCGGCCCAGCTCTAGCCATTGCAGCCATTTGGAGAGTGACCCAGGGGATGGAAGACTGCTCTTTTTCTCTCTGCCTCTGCCTTTCAAATAAATAAATAAATCTTGAAAAAAAAAAAAAAAAAAGGAAAGAAGGAAGAAAGGAAGGAAAGAAGGGGAAAGAAAGAAAAGAAAGGTGAGCTTGGAGTGGTGAGCAGGGGCTAGGTCATGAAAACCTCTCAGGGCAATAGGGAACCTGTTAGTGTTTTAGCAAGAAAAAAGTCTGGGTCAATTTCATATTTTACAAGGTTGCCTCTTGCTGTGATGTACAGAATTAACTGAAGAGTGACAAGACTGCAGGAAGGGTATAGCGTTTGGGAAGCTGCTGCATTAAACCATGTAAAAGGTGGTTAGGATGCCTGAAGTGAAGCGGTGGCAACAGAGTTCGTGTCCTTCCAGCTATTTGAGGTCAGGGATATTGTGACTTCCTTTTGGCCCAGAGTCCCTCCATGGCCTAGCTGGAATTCCATAACTGCCTGTCAATTATTCCTTTTTCAGTTGAATCAACTGCCGCATGCTAGGAGATAATATGAATGGCAGGTTGTTGATTCCCCTCTGCTATATAGTTGGTCAACAGTATGATATCTGCGAAGATCCTTGCAATGAGATGGTGACGCTCAGGAGGGAATGGGATCTTAGAACACCCTGTGTCCTTGTCTCATGGGTGATGAAGGGGAAGTCCATATTCCACCCCACTAAAGCAATGATATATCTGGAGAGAAAAAGAAGTCCAGTGTTCACAGCTTTCCATGCTCCATTCTCACAGTCAGGATGTGTCCGTTTGTTTTCAAGAGAAGGCCTTGCTCAGCTCAGGTATTTTGCAGTCAGCATACTTGACATTCAGGCTGACATATTATACCATAAACAAGCCATGCAAGTATTGTAAAGTTGACAAATACTCAGGGCTCATCAAGTAAGTATGCAGCATTGATCTTATGATCACTCAAATGCTTATCCATTGTAAATGCAAAGCCAGGAATTTACATTCTTTTAAGGAAAAAATGCAAGCACATTTTAATGATTTCAGTAAGCAGTATATATTATGTTTGTTTTCAGATTAAAAAAAGGTTGCTAATTGAAGATATATGTTTATATATTTCATATAACATACACACACATACAAATAAAACATATAACAGTTTTTCATTATTCCAAGTCAGCAGCAGTAATAACAGGCCATCTCAGAAGAGATCGATTCAAGGTTCAAAAACAGTTCAAGGGTCACTCATTTTTATTCGCAAGAATGGGTTTTGAGCCTGTGAGACTATATCTGCTAAGAAACATACAACACTTAATATATTGTTGATTTACATCATAGATTAGCTAATCCTCAGAGAACCAAGGGCTTGCAAATGCATTTTCATTATTGCTATTTGTAAAGGGCTGGGGGAGAGCGGAAACTTTGCTAAAATTTGTGCTCATAATTCTCAACAATAATCTGCTTTCTCTTTTAAATACAGACTGCTGGGATAATTGTATGTCTCTGTTGACAGCCATAGACATGAGTCTCTGAGGCCTTCATATTTTGAGACTGGTCCTTGACTGGTTCACTTGATGTTTATGAATTCAGATTTCAAGTCCCAATTGGACCAGTTAGCTTTGCAAAGAAAAATATTCTACCATCTTGTCTGCACTTGTAACTTCACCTGGAAAACCCAAAGATGCCTCAGAGCACATAAGACTAAGAACAGATCTTTCATCACCACAGCATCAGGACATCTCCCGAGAATCAGTAGGGGTGATAACAGAGAAGATTATGAGCAGGAAGGACCTAAAGACTGGCCATCTTTTATCTACCAAGTCTTTGCCTAGTGGTTTTCAAGAGTGTCACTGGAATTGTTCAGAAGAGAGAGGAGAATAAAATAGAGGTTAAAATAGCATCTGAGCATTTGTACACATTAGTTGTGCCAGAATGGTGATTTCTCACTGATTTGAGCACCATCAACTTAAAGTTACCATGGTCTAGACATGCTGATCTGCATTTTACTCTTAAAACATTTAATAATGAATCTGGATTGGGCACAGTAGGTTAAGCTACTGCCTGCAATGCTGGCATCCCATATGGGTACCAGTTCAATTCCCAGCTGCTCCACTTCCAATCCAGCTCTCTGCTAATGCAGCTAAGAAATCAATGGAAGATGGCACAAGTGCTTGCCCTGCCACCCACATGGGAGACCTGGATGGAGTTCCTGGCTCCTGGCTTCAGTTTGGCCCAGCCCCTACCATGTGGCCATTCCAGCAGATGGAAGATCTCTCTCTCTCTCTCTGTCTCTCTGCCTCTCTCCACCCACTCTTAACTCTGCCTTTCAAATAAGTAAATGAATTTTTTAAAGAACATGTAATAACTGCAAAAAATGTTTTATATGTAGTAATAGTGTAAACAGGAAAAAATGCACCTATATTAAGTGAAACTTTTACTGTATTTTTCAATGTATTCAAGCACCAATCTGGTGTTGGCATTGACAAAATCCACAGTTAGGTTCATTACAAGTGATTTCTATTGTTCATGTTGTTAAACTTCCACTAGGAAGCACGAAAAACACAAGATGCAGTTGAAGAAATAAGAAAGACTTTTAAAGAGAAATTAATCATCAGTTCAAGCTGTGATTTAGAGATGAAAAAAGTGAGTTTTGTAAACTCTAAAATTTGTTGCTTTGTGTGAAGGAAATCCTATTGCCAAGTAATGAAGGTGCTTCTCTTGATCCATGGGACAGGTTTTCCTAATGAATTTGTTCTTCAAATTGGACTGCTAAAAAAAAAAAGTACTACATTATTTTCCTGGTATATAATAGGCCCTTATGATACATTTATTGATTTAATGTGACTTGAAATTATTGGCTTTCCAGCATTAGCAAAATAAGAATTATTAAATAGAAAAATAGTGAAACAGGCTGATACCACAGTCTTTGGGGTACACCGAAAGGAATAAAGCTGGGGTCAGAAGGGTATGGGACATCTTAAAAGAAAGTGCTCTTGGGGAAGTTTACTTAAACCCTTGGAACTTCTGTTTATTCTTCATCCAACCTTTCAAGGTTATTGTGATGATTAAAAAAAAATTGAAGATTTGGGCATATCCTTGGTAGCACAGAAGGACAAAAGGGCAATACAGACATTATTATTTTCCTTTTTGCCATTTCATATGTCATTTATTTTTTAACTTTGTATTATGGAAGAGTCTTAGGTAGACACTAAGTAAACAGAACCATGCAAACCACTCTCTCACATACATTTTTTGGGAAAAGTGGTTGGAGTATTTTATAGGAAATTCCAGATGTCCTCTCATTTCACCTAGCAATGAGGACATTATGATAGATTTCTTAGGGCAGAGTCCTACCAGGTTCCTGGTTAAGAGCCAGTTATACCAGTAATTTTGGCCTAAGACATCAAGAAGAAAATATATAAAATAAGGCAAGAGTTCAAGACTGTGATAGGTAGAAAACAAAGCCAGAATTTTGACCATGACCTGTTTTTCCCAAGGAACTTCCCCAGTCTCCATCATTGCCACTGATTGTTCTGCCAAAGCCAAACCTCTCAATTTAATACACAAAACTTCTATAAAAAAATTAGATAGTAATCTACTCTTAGATTTTGTTTAGCCAGTTGAAACTACAGAGTAATTTTCTTTTTGTAAAGATTTATTTATTTATTTGAAAGGCAGAGTTACAGAAAGGGAAGGAGACACAGAGAAAGAGGGAAAGAGAGAGAGAGAGAGAGAGACAGAGACAGAGAGATCTTCCATCCACTGGTTCATCCCCCAAATGGCTGCAATGACTGGAGCTGGTCCAGGCTGAAGCCAGGAGCATGGAACTCCATCCAGTCTCCCACATGCGTATCAGGGACCCCATCACTTGGGCCATCTTCTGCTGCTTTCCCAGGTATATTAGCAGAGAATTGGATTAGAAGTGGAACAGCCAGGACTCGAACCTGGCGCTCATATGGGATGCTGGCATCAGAGGTGGCTGCTTAACCAGCAGGTGGCTGCTTAACCACAATGCCAGCCTCTACAAAATAATTTTTTAAAAAAGGTTTAATTTGGCCAGCGCCGTGGCTCAATAGGCTAATCCTCCGCCTTGTGGCGCTGGCACACCGGGTTCTAGTCCCTGTCAGGGTGCCGGATTCTGTCCCAGTTGCCCCTCTTCCAGGCCAGCTCTCTGCTATGGCCCGGGAGTGCAGTGGAGGATGGCCCAAGTGCTTGGGCCCTGCACCCCATGGGAGACCAGGAAAAGCACCTGGCTCCTGGCTTCAGATCAGCACGGTGCGCCGGCCGCAGCGCACCGGCCGCGGTGGCCATTGGAGGGTGAACCAATGGCAAAAGGAAGACCTTTCTCTCTGTCTCTCTCTCTCTCACTGTCCACTCTGCCTGCCAAAAAAAAAAAAAAAGGTTTAATGTATTTATTTGAGAGGTAGAGTTACAGACAGGGAAGGGGATAGACAGAGATAAAAGTCTTCCATCCACTGGTCCGCTCCCCAAATAGCTGCAACAGTGGAGCTGGGCTGATCTGAAGCCAGGAGCTTTTCCAGGGTCTCCCATGTGGGTGCAGGGCCCAAGGACTTGGGCCATCTTCTACTTCTTTCCCAGGCCACAGCAGAGAGCTGGATTGGAAGTGGAGCAGCTGGGACTGGAACCAGCGCCCATATGGGATGCTGGCACTGCAGGCAGCAGCTTTACACACTACGCCACAGTGCCGGCCCCCAAACTAATCTTGAAAATGGCTCCATGTAACAAAAGCAAATACACAAATAATTGAGAAATGTTTAACAGGTAAGTTGGACTAAGCTATAGCTTTGTTTACTGAAGTAATGGAGACCATTTTTTTTTTACTGAAAAATACAGGTTATAGCTACTTAGTGGAAAATTTCCATCTGTTCCTATTACTCCTATAGAGTATTTTCCAGTGTCCAGTGCCCTTAAACTATTGAAAGGATTTTTTAACAAAGAGATATTCTCCATTAATATGTATTTTTTAAAATCAATAATACCAAAGTTCTTTCCTAACGTGCCAATGAATCCATTATTCTCATTTCAGAGAAGCCAACTTTCTAATGCTATTAGAAGCACAAAGGTATTCTGCCTGAAACAATGAAAACCAGACACCAAAGCTCTTTGTTAAAATACTGACAACACTGCTGGACACATGAGCCCTGAAGCACTGTATTCAACAAAGGATCAGATCTGGTCCTGATTTTAATCAGAAGTCAACCTGTCTCTGTGCTGCCTCCTAAACTTAGCAGAGACATACCATTCTCAGCACGCTGACCATTTTGGTGGTGTGAGGTTTCACTGGGCAGCCTCACTCAGGGTGACCTCAGCCTGAGATTCTAAAGATGGAGCATATTAAGTGCAGGTGAGTCATCAATTTAAAAAGCCATAGAGGGTAACTAAAAGCCTCATTCTTCAGAAGCACAGAAGTTCTAAGGGAAGCCTTACCATGTGACTAATGGAACTCATTTAAGAAAAGAAAACCATTTCTAAAGAAAAAGTAAATGGTATCCCTGCAGGTAGGATAAGCCTATTGTGCTTGGTTGCACTGGGTAATTCCACCCGATTATCATCAACCCCAGTGGAGCTATGACAAATCTCATTAAAGATGACATAAAAGTTGAATCATAGTAAATATTGATGACCATTATTGCTAATTTAATAATAGTATTATATATATGATACTTGTACATTTCTATGTACTTTTAATTGTTTTGTAGACATAAAAATCTCATGAGTGATTCATAGGGAATATAAGTATGAGGACATTCTGAAATTAATCACTCATTACCAATAGACTAACATAATATTCCTAGCCCTTTACTAGTTACAACAAGGCGTATAGAAGAAGCAAAGACAGGCTGGCGCCGTGGCTCACTAGGCTAATCCTCTGCCTTGTGGCGCTGGCACACCCGGTTCTAGTCCCGGTCGGGGCGCTGGATTCTGTCCCGGTTGCCCTTCTTCCAGGCCAGCTCTCTGCTGTGGCCAGGGAGTGCTTGGGCCCTGCACCCCATGGGAGACCAGGATGAGGGCCTGGCTCCTGGCTTCGGGTCAGCGCGGTGTGCTGGCCGCAGAGCGCCGGCCGTGGCGGCCATTGGAGGGTGAACCAACGGCAAAGGAAGACCTTTCTCTCTGTCTCTCTCTCTCACTGTCCACTCTGCCTGTCAAAAAAAAAAAAAAAAAGGCAAAGACACAGCCCCTTCTCTCAGGAAGCTGTTTTGGGCAACAAGACATAAATATATAAGACACTTCAGGAATGTATATATATGAGATGCTATGTTCACATACACCAAAAAAGTTGCAGGATTTCGGGATAGGAAAAAGACCGGTATGGGGAGCAAGTGATTAGAAGTGATTTCCTTGTGGAGGTGAGGCTTCAGTGGAGTCTTATGAACTAACTGACTGGTACTGGAGGGAAGTAGGAGACAGAACAGGCACACACACATGTCCTTAATTTTCCTAGATAATCTAGCCCCTATTGTTATCTTGTGAATATTCTAAGGTAGGAACAATATAAAGGAACATAAGATGAAAAAGACTACTGGGATGGGGATAGTGTTTGCGTGTGTGTGTGTATGTGTGTGTGTGTGTGTGTTTCTGGGTTGAGAGAGAACATGGAGACTTCCTGATTAGATAGGATGGTCATGTTAAGGAACACTAAAGATGAGCTTTTATAGCTAAAGCTGAGCCAGTTAATACATCACTTTTGTAGGCCAGTCTGAGCAATTTACGTTTCAGTCTGATAAGGTCTAAGGACCTCTTGTAAATACCTAAGCAACAGAATGACATGATCAGAGAAACACTTTAGGAAAATCCAGCAGCAGTTATCTCCTGACCTTATGATCCCCTGCACTCATATTTGTTCAGTGACCCAGACTTGCTCTCTGCTCCAAATCCAGCCATCATTTCAGGAAGCTCAGACATTTAATGGGAGATTTGAGCCAATAACCTGACTTTATGATTTCTTGATCTCATTAAATCCAACTGTCTTCACTTCTATTCCCAAGACTACACCTAAGACCTTGCATTAGCTCAATCTGTGCCACAAAGAGACTTCAAATGCAAGTGACTCAGCTCCCAAGCTTTCCCATCTTCTCTTGATTGTCTTCCCATTGACCTGTACACTCTCCCCCCAGTATCCCTTACTGATCAGTCTCACCCACACAGTCTACTTTTTTGACACCTGTCACATGGTGTATGTAGCCCATATGGGATTGCCAGTGCTACAGGTCATGGCTTAACTCGCTGTGCCCCAGCGCCTGGCCCTGGGGCCAGGTCTCCTCCTTTCCATGGTCAAAACCAAGGTCAGTCTCAAAACCATACCTTTGACCTACTTTCTTTTGTTTCCTGTAAGATTCTATCATCAATAATCTAACCTCTTTCTTATATCCTTGACCATGCTCCTTTCTAGTCCTATACCCTGTTAACTCAAGAACTCAGGAAATCTCTTTCATCATTAACAACCCTCCCTATTTACTATTTATCCTGATTGGATATTACACAATATATTCTTGTATTGAAACATCACATGGGGGCTTGCACTGTGGCACAGCGGGTTAAAGCCTTGGCCTGAAGCACAGGTATCCCATAAGGGCACCAGTTCAAGTCCCGGGGCTGTTCCTCTTCTGATCCAGCTCTCTGCTATGGCCTGGGATAGCAGTAGAAGATGGCCCAAGTACCCGCGTGGGAGACCTGGAAAAATCTCCTGATTCTTGGCTTCAGATCAGCGTAGCTCTGGCCGTTGGGGTCATCTGGGGAATGAACCAGCAGATGGAAGACCTCTCTCTCTGTCTCTACCTCCTTCTGTAACTCTTTCAAATAAATAAAATAAATCTTTGGGAAAAAAAGAAACATCACATCGGACCCCATAAATATGTACAACTTTAATGTCAGTTTAAAAATTTTAAGAATTTATTTTAAAACCTCCCTCTCTTGATCTGAATTTCTCTCTAGTGACTATCCCATTTATTACTACTTTTCTCATCCTTAGATTCTCCAAATTAATGGCTAAATTTATATCTCAATCACCCTGGAAGGTAGGAAATATGATACAGATGGAGAGTAAACTGAGGCCCAAAAGTCAACATTAATAAAGTCAACCAAACCTTTTGGATTCTACCAAATTTCTCTGTAGAAGTTGGCATTCAAGGCACACTGTTTTAGCCTTTTTCATAATCCCATGTTTCACTGAAAACCCCAAAGCAGAGAAAAGCAACATGGTGATTTCAAATCAGGAGGTCAATAAATGTGTACTAAGGGCTTACACAGTGTCAGACAAATAATTTATGGCTAAGCTAAAGAAGACAGAAATGTGTCTTCTCTGGCTGTCTCAAGAAAACCTCAGCAAATCTAATTAATGCTTACCAAAATAAACACATATTTTCTAAATTCCTGGATTTTCAACAGGACATATTATTCTATTTCTTAAACTTCTCAACTCACTGAAAATGCTTAAACACATTGTAACTTTTCTGGAAAATGTTCTCAATCACCTCCAGATTCACAAACACAAAGAAAGAGCCTTCGGTCCCATTCAACTGGACTTGCCTGTTGATTTGACTGACCAAAATTCTCTTTTGAACAATCCTGACTCCTCTGATTTCTGTATCACTCTACTTCCCTGGGATCTTCAAAGCCTTTTTTCTTCTCCTTTTTGTTATTCAAATGAGGGTATAACTTTACCTCCACTAAATACTTGTCCACTGAAACCAGACTATTCACTGAGGAACATGACCCATACTTTCCCACCCACTTTGTATTTAATTCTGCTCATGTGATCACTATGCTCATTTCTTTTTTTTTTTAACCATTTTTTAAAATTTTCATTTGAAAGACAGAGTTTCGGGGCGGGGGATGGGTGGGTGGGCCTTCTATCAGTTGGTTCATTCCTTAAATGGCTGCAATGGCCAGTTCGCTGAGCTAATCTGAAGCCAGAAGCCAAGAGCTTCTCTTCCAGGTCTTCCACATGGGTACAGGGGCCCAAGCACTTGGGCCATCCTCTGCTGCTTTCCCAGGTGCACTAGCAGGGAGCTGGATCAGAAAAGAAGCAGCCAGGACTCAAACCAGTATCCATATGGGATGCTGGACAAGCAACTGGGGCTTTATCCTGCTGCGCCACAGTGCCAGCCCCTACTGTGCTCATTTCTACTTGTCTAAAACTTACTTTATTCTTCAAGGCCCAATTATTTTGTACAGCTGTCACTCATCTCCTTAGATTTTCATAATCTATTCCTTCTCAGTACTTCCATCATTTATATTAGTATTACCCTTTAGGATACTCATTCCTACATATTCTCATCTATCCTATCAGGTTATTATCTTTCTTCATGATTGCTTTAATACTTAGTGTCTAAAAACACACTTGGCATATACTAGGAACTCAACAAGATTTAGCTATAATTATAATTTTTCATCTTTTCAGTCTTTAGACCTCTCATATAAGCAATTTCCTTATATACAAGCAATGAAATTTGAATAAATGAATTATTCATTAATTAAAGTTAAAGGAAGAATGAACTCTCTTGATGAGAAAGCAGTGCCAAGAGAAGACTCTAATGTGATGGAGAGATGAAGAGAAACAGGTGAACAATATTAAAGAAAATGGCTATCAATTCCAAAAGGTCAGAATAGAGTAAGCTTCTGGCAATCCACAGGCATATTTTCTATTTTATAAATTATCTCTGAAACATAACACTTTCTTCTGCTAGTCACCCAGTATGAAGAAAGACTTCACAGTGTATCAATGACTGTCTCTGACTTAGCCTAGAAGACCCCCAAGCCAATGGAATGGTAGTATGTAATCTAGTTGCACTGTTGAGTTTCCCCTGCCTCTTTATGCACAACCAGAGGAGAATTAACTGTAATTGCAAAGAGAGACATGAGAATACCCGAATTTTGAGATTTTTCCCCCTAAAATGTATAGAAGAAGATATATCAAGGGAATTTTGCTATATAAAATGGCTAATGTTTTTGTTATTTTTTTTGCATCAGGAAAAAGAATTTGTGTCTTCTCGAATCATTTTACAATAATATACTTTTGCCAAGTCTTCTGCATTACAGATTCTTGATGTTAGTAGCATTTCTTTTGAAGTTTTTCGGTTTTAGTACAGCCAAGTTAACTGGCTTTTTTAAAGTGCTATTTTTGGACAAATACAAGGGGAAATTAATCATGGTGCCCAAGTGATGGTCTGGGTGTACAATTTCATTACTTTCAGTTTAGTGTGGGAAATATGTAACCGATTTTTCACCCAGAGAGTAAAAGTGTTCCAATTTATTAGAGAGAACTTGTTATTGGAAGCAGTCAATGACAAAAGTGTAATAATGGAAACCATCCCAGCTACTTCTCTGTGTGCAATCCCAGCTAGTCATTGTGCCAGTAGGACAGGCCTGCATCTGCTGAGGTGTTACTGGAAGATGTCCTTCTCCAAGACAGGGTTCATGATGTTATTGATTCAAGACAAGGTTCTTTAAAGTGCAAAAATACCTGAGAAGGGCAACTTCATTTCTAATTCATGTTCATTAAATGTACACGTCAAGAGTCACAAACAGGTGGGCTTTTAGCCTGCCACAGGAGCCACTGATATACATCCATATCAGAGCTTGAGCCCTGACCCCCAAATCCTGGCCATGGCAGGCATTTGGGAAGTGGGCCTGCAGATGGTCTCTGTCTCTATCTCTGTCTCTTTTTCTCCTTGCCTCTCAAATAAATAAATATTTTTTAAACAAAACAGTCCATAGGATATGTGGATTGGTAAACAAAACAGTAAATTTGAAAAGTTTGCAAAAGCCAATGCCAACAATAGAAGTCATGCTGTTTATAGTGTTGGTTCAATAAATTCTCATAGATCACTCAAGAGATCCCAATGGTGGCAAGACACTATTGTACCAAAAACACACAAAATTATCTTCTGCATGCAAAATGCTAGATACGGAATTTCAGAGCATGAGAGTAATCAAAAAGGAGTGTGAGAAAGAGAAAATTGGCAAAAAGAGCCTAACGGAGCTTCTAACTCTTTCTTTTTTCCCAAGTCACTTCCCAGGTTTTCTTCTTACAGGCAGGCTTGATCTTGGTCTTATCTCCCATTTCTCTAAGGTATTTTCTTTCATGGGACCCTATTTCTTTTGACCTGTAGATGTGGTCCCCCCTCAAGGTTCATTGTTATACAATTTCAGGGGATACTACCCAGAGAATCATGACTATGAAGCCCCAGTATTGTAGAGTGCTCAATTTATATGGCCATATGGCATCCCTGCCATTTTTTAGTTTTCTCACTAATTGGATCTCAGCCAACTTCAAGACTCAGATTCAATTCTATTTCTCTGATGTGAAAGAAGCCATCTTTGAATTCTCTTCCCTAAACAGTTTCATCTTTCCACAAAATAGCTGCAACTTATGAGTTTATAATGTGAATCTATATGAAAGAAGTTCTGGAGGTCAAGAATGAACACAAAGGTCCTGGAGCCCAATCATCCTTGAACATCCCAGATAAGTGATATAATGGGAAGGAAATTGCATTGAGAAGGAATTTGGAACCAGAGTAACCATAACTGAATTGCTGTATGACCTTGCCCAGTCCCTTAACTGCTCTGTGTATCAGTTTCATGCCTGAAACATAAACATGGTAGTATGGAAGACACCTCAAATGTACCTGACAGTTCCAGTATTTTAAAGAACCTTAGAATGCCACCTCCAGGGGAAGGACATTTGAGACATACCCAGCCACTCCAGAAGAGTGCAATATGTGACCTTTGGAGACCTAGGAGACAGCTTACCAAATACTCCATACATGTGAAGGCAGAGAGCATAGAGCTGAAGATAACTTACAAGGCACATTCCTGCTTCTTCTCCCAGCACCAGCTCTTCAAACTTTTTTTCTTAAATCTAGTCTGGCAAACCTAGCACATAGCTGCCATATTTTTCCAGCCCACTCACATTTGCTAATGCCAACTGTTTCCCTCTCTTAGCTACAACACACCCCTCCCCCTCACCATGTGACAATGCTGGTAGAGGACAAGTGTCCACTATAAGAACATATACCTACAGCTTTAAATATAGAAACATCATCATTTTCAATAAATATAATAGTCAAATCTGCATTTACAAATCCATAAATGTGTAATCATGTAGGCACATATATGACTATGACACATTATTTGCACTGAAAATTAATTCACCATGGAATTCCTTAAAATACCAGGTCCTTATTTATTTTTCCTTTCACTGCCTCCCCTACAAATGATGTCTTACATTATTTTACTTATATATAGCTGCTCAGGAATACATCTGCTGTGTAAAGTAGGGATCCCTTGCGTTCACTTTCTCCAGATGTAATCACAAAGATTAATAGAAAGCAAAATGAATTTCTTTGGATCCTTCTGGCCAATCTCTTTAATGTCATAGGTGTGTGAGCTTATATTTTGCATACCTAGCATCTGGAACCACATCTAGTACCAATATGTATATAAAAGCCAAGAATTTTAAATAACTTCTAGAATTTACCATAATACAATTGCTTTCAATAGAAATTAGAGTCTGTAAAAGCCACAGACCTCACTAGAGCCACCAGGGCTGAAAAGATGTGAATTTACAGAGTTGCTTTTTAAAGGATTCTAAATCAACCATCATACCTTTCAGTTTTACTCAGGTCAATGCTGTCTGCAGGGGGTAGCTTAAAAAGTTGGGAGTAATTCTGCCTCCTTACACAATAACTGCCAACAGACAAAACACTAACCACATTTCTGGGAGTGGTGAAGCTATTTTTAGTAGTGGAGATGTTCTGGAAAATTTCATTTTTTGCTGCAAAATGCAATGTGATTTTTCTCAGCCTGTAAATGGTGTACTCAATCATGTTTGTTTATTTTAAACCAGAATTCTGTATGTTTTATATTTCTCTTTACCCTAGGGATTTCCTTATCTGTACACACACATAGATGAGAACAGGAACTAGGAATGGAGTATCCCACCTTAGTTTAGGGTAAGTTGGAAATTACCTCTCTGATGCTAATAATACCAGTAAGCCAACAAAAGTTTCATTACAAACAACTATTGGTATTCCCTTACAGGCTCAGGCAAGCTAAGAACCTAACAAAAACAAAAAGAAAACTGCATTAAATCATCCTGCCCACAAAAATAATAACAGGATATAAATGTCCAGGACTCAGAAACTCTAAAGAATCCCAATTTCCTCCTGGATCGTTAAAAACATAGACTTCATGGAGGAGTGTGGCTCAGGGCAACTTGATAAGGTCGGTAGGGATGGGCAGTAGGAAAATCACTGGACCAAGAATCAGGGGGCCTGAGAAGAGATCTGGACAAAGATCTCTGTTCTTTATTTATACAATAGTAAATAGAGATGAGACTTACATATTTATTGTGATAATAGAGTTGAAAATGCTTTGGGAAACTATTAGATTCTTCACAGTGCAATCTCTGTTTATCTGTGTATGACTGCAGAAAATTGAGGCTAGATTTTTGAAAAAAAATGAGAAAAAGTAATGCTGGTTTCCACAAAATGCCTCTCACCCCACTGCACTCCTTTGATTTCTCTTTTATTCTAGCTTATAACAAAGGGCAAAATAACAATTAACCTTAGCTTTCATTCTAATAATCATGAATTTTCTATATTTTTCAATCAATTGATGATTAAATTAAGTAACCTAATTGATGACCTGCATTAAATTATTACCAAAATCATATCAGGATGAAATTTTCCATAAAAGTTGAAGAGGGTGTCAGCACCTTTTCATTTTTCATTCATTGAATAAACATTTATTTAGTACAAACTTGTACCAGGCACTAGGGATTTCAAAATGAAGAAGGAAAAGGTACCACTCTTCCCCATGAAGTTCATAATATAGCGAGAGGGACTGATTTATAATCTGTTTCATAGCTTAGGAACTAGACATAGAGTTGAGAACATTTGACTCTACCTGCAACTCTCCTTCCATTATACTGAGTAGCTGGAGGAGGTCTTCTTTGGATAACTCCAGGAATTTCTTTGTCTTGCGTTCACTTTCTCCAGATGGTTTTAGGTGTCGTTTGACAGTTCCTGAAGCCATGACATCCTCCTCCTTCCTACTTGATTTGTTCTTCTTCTTTGCATCTTCAGAGAGACTTTTATCCTCCGCATTGTGGATGATGGAGGACTTGGGGCAGGAGATATGCCCGTTAGCTGAACTTTCACCACCTTGGTTTCGGGATCGCATTCCCACCTACAGCACACAATCAAAGATAAGACACTCTTTACCACTGCTGAAATTCTTTTTTGTTTGAATACTTAGAAATATATAGCAGCTTTACAACATCACCAATAAAGACCAAACACAGTTGGCTTCCTTACAGCTTTATTGAATATGCTATGGAAATCCTCAGAAAAAATGCTTTGATGGTTATCAGGAAAAAGTAAAATTGTGACTCTAACCTGAAAAACATGTCAAGACAAAAGATCAGGATCATTATCAACAGTGCTGAGTTGTGTTGTTGATGGGGATTTGATAACGATGTGCTGAGAATGGCATTTCTCCTTTGAGGCCTTCTTCCCCAAAATGTTATCCTCCAGCCTCTTGATGAAAACAACATCAAACAGGGCTCAACTGAGACATACTCTATGAAATTCCTAACTGGTAACCTTCTACACTGTCAAGATCACTAAAAACAAGGAAAATATAAAAATTGTCTCAGGTAGAAAGGGCCTAAGGAGACATGACAACTAAATGTAAAGTGGTATCCTAGATGGACTCTTGGAACAGAGGAGGAAATTAAGGGAAAACTGAGGAAATCTGAATAATGCAAGAATGTTAGTAAAAAGTAACATATAGATATTGGTTCATTAATTATAGAAAATGTCTTATTCTAGGTAAGGTGTTAATTTTAAAGGAAACTGGGTGTGAAATATATGGAAACCTCCTGTATTATCTCTACAACAATTCTGCAAATCTAAAACTGTGGCAAAATAAAAGTTCATTCCTTGTCAAGAACAAGCTGGACATCACAATGTGCAGAAAAATGCACATAGAGCAGAAAGGGCATGAAACAGAAAGGAAAATGGAAAAGCAAAGGAAAGAAAAGGGTAGTGCTGTTACTGATCAGACTTTATTTTTCAACAGCCTCTTTTTCAAATTTGGAGCTTTTAAAGTCAGTCCTTTATAGTAGTAAGAGCATAAAGAATTCGGAGAAAACAGATAGATTTTGAAGTCAAATTTAAAATAACTTTTCATGGTAAAAATGTTTTAAAAGACAAAGATGAAACATTAATCCCATGAGGAGCACATTTAAGTCATTCCACAAAGAAGGTTTTACAGATTATCATTCTCTGAGCAAAAGACTTGACCAACAGGCATGTTATAAACAAACATATTGAACTGAAGGTTCTGTGAAGACAGCTCTAGTAGCCTGAAGGCTTTACAACAAAATTTGCCAAAGGTTTTAAATACTACAATTTAGTATATAGGGCTTATTTAAAACTTACAATATAAATTGACCTTTCTCTGAACAGCTAAGTAACAAAATTTTCATTATTTTTTCAAGATAAAATACAGGAACTCTGTTATCTTAAAGTAAATTTCTCTTATGAACCCAACCATATTCAAGAACCTAAAGAAAACTTTTTAAAGCATTAGGTTTATAATAGAAAAATAACACAGTGAAACACTTCCTTTCAGATAATGATCATTCAATTCTTTCAATGACTCTTGAGATCTACATGCAGGCTCCTTGTTTGAACTGAACTCTGATAACCAAATGGATCCTTTTATATGTGTGAACCTTCTACAGCATCTTAACCTTGAACAACAGAAACCTGAGAAGTGGTCCTTAGCACTGGCACCACGTCTTCTGGCTCACTCAATGGTTAGCTCTCTAAAAGCATCTTTTGTGATTCTCTAGTGAACAAAGAATAGATGTTTCTTTGTAATAAGAGCCAGAGCACTTTGGAGCAGACCTACTGTATTTCATCGCAGCTTGTTTGTGGGCGAAGCAGGCCGACTTAAGCTCAAAGCCAAAAACACACACAAAAAAGAGATGATGAATAGCAAGTTTCAAATTTAACTCATGACCTGTTACACATCACAACTAAGACACATGGGCTTCCCAAACTGAATTGCAGTTCCCTACAACTCCATACCACATGTGAATTCCTTTTATCTGAAATAATTTTCTCTAACATCTTAAGGCTTTTTGAGATGATGCATCAAATATTAATTTGAGAAGTTCAGTTTAGACCATGAGTTAACAGAAATCCCAGACA
Organism: Oryctolagus cuniculus; assembly: GCF_051225735.1. Taxonomy (NCBI): domain Eukaryota; kingdom Metazoa; phylum Chordata; class Mammalia; order Lagomorpha; family Leporidae; genus Oryctolagus; species Oryctolagus cuniculus. The sequence continues at coordinate 96,925,663 of NC_142871.1, read as the reverse complement.
AGAGTTTCCAACACACAGGAATGGAGGTGCTAATGTCTAAATTTAATCATACACAGCCTTGTATCTGTGTCTGACTGTAGCATGTATTTGTGCCTTATCTCCTTGAATCTTTCCTATCACTTACAGGATCCATAGCATTAGGATAGTCTAAAAAAGGACATTGTATAGTTATCTATACATTATGCATATTTACTAATTATAATTGTATTTGCAAAAATATAGAAAGTTGAGTATACTTGGTACCACCTCTCTTTATATTTAGTTCTAAGAATTCCAGTCTTAATCTTTTAAAATACATTTTTTTGTAGCATTTCTTTAAAAAATGTATGTATGTATTTATTTATTTATTTACTCATTTGAAAGAGTGACAGAGAGGGAGAGACAAAGCTCTTCAATCCACTGGTTCAGTCCCCCAAATCTCAACACCCAGGCCTGGGTTGGGCTTAAACCAGGAACACAGAACTCCACCCAGGTCTTGCATGAAGGCAGCAGGGATCTAAGCACTTGGGCCATCATCTGATTACTTCCAGACGTAGTACCAGGTAGCTAAATTAAAACAGAGTAGCAGGGACTAGAACCGGCACTCTGCCTGTCCCAATATTATCATTTTATATTAATGGCTTTTACAGAAAAAACTGCACACATTTTAGAATTATCTAATTATTTTATATCATTAATCAGGTTGAAGGCCTGTGTTCTCTATTCCCTTTCACATTAATTCACTTAGGCTGATGGAAAAATCTCATGTGGGGGCTGGCATTTGGTGCAGCAGTTAGGTTGTTGCTTGGGACACCTGCATCCCATATTGGAGTGCTTGGTTCCAGTTCTGGCTCCTCTGCATCCAATTCAGCTTCCTGCTAATATGAACTCTGTAAGTCAAAAGGTGATGACTCAAGCAAGTATTTGGGTTGCTGCCACCCACGTGGAAGACCCAGATTGAGTTCTGGGGTCCTGGCTTCAGCCTGCCCAACCCAGGCTGTTTCAGGCAGTTGGGGAGTGAACCAGAAGATGGAAATATCTGTGTGTGTCTGTCTCTCTGTTGCTCAAATAAAATGAAAATAAAAAAATAAAATGTTAAGAAAGAGAATCTCACATGGTAGACCCATTATGTTAATTCTGTCCTAGCAAATATTTTGTTCCCTGTGGCACAGAAATTGTACATTATTTATTTTTCCTTTAACACAGGCACATAGATTTTAGTCCTTTCTTACGGCACATCAAATAAGATCTTCTATATCTCCACAACAAAGTCAGGAATCAGCACCTGTACTATCTCAGAAATGCAAATGTACTCAGCAACAACAAATTAGTGAAAAAATCTTTTAGGAAGGAATTAGAAAGCAGGTATGAGGGATTAAAATATGATTTCTCAGGGCCAGCACTGTGGCATAGTAGGTTAACCACTCACCTGTGGTGTTGGCATGCCAAATAGGCACTGGTTCAAGTCCCGGCTGCTCCACTTCCAATCCAGCTCGCTGCTGATGGACTGGGAAAACAGCAGCAGATGGCCCAAGTGCTTAGGCTCCTACACTCACATGGGAGATCCAGAAGAAGAATGGCTCCTGGCTTCAGAATTGCCCAACTCCAGCCATTGCAGCCATTTGGGGATTGAACCAGTGGATGGAAGACCTCTCTCTCTGTCTTTTCCTCTCTCTGTCTGTAACTATGCCTCTCAAGTAAATAAATAAATTAAAAAAAAACTGACAAAATATGATTTATCAATAGGGTAATCTACCACCAATACTGACCACTTTTTTCTATTTTATAGGGAGGAAATGTCCTGGCAATAATGGACTTTCAAGTGCGCATTTAATAACATTCATATTCTGTATTATTTTTAATTCCTCTCATTGTTTCTTAAGTGTTGTACAGAGTAGAGGCATTTGAAATGCAAAATTTCATTTAACATTCATATTAGCCTGTAAAATAGGTGCTATTATTCTCAGCCATACAGGTGAGGCCACTGAGGTTTAAAGAGATTAAATATATTTCCCTGGATCACATAAAAGAGACAGGATTTGAGCCCCATGTCTAATTCTAAATATCTACTCATTATTCAACTTTCTTCTAAGTTCTTAAACACATGCGAATTAAAAGGAGGGAGGGATTTTCCATAAGTCAGGAGGTCACAAAAATTTACAAATGCAAAAACTAAGATAATGTTTTCTCACTCCCCACTATAGAATTTCTTTCCTCTGTGTTTTTTTTTTTTTTTTTTTTTTTTTTTTTTTTTTTGACACGCAGAAGGCAGAGTTAGACAGTGAGAGAGAGAGAGAGACAGAGAGAAAGGTCTTCCTTTTTCCATTGGTTCACCCTCCAAATGGCCGCTAAGGCCGGCGCGCTGCGGCTGGCGTGCTGCGCCAATCCGAAGCCAGGAACCAGGTGCTTCTTCTTGGTCTCCCATGCGGGTGCAGGGCCCAAGCACTTGGGCCGTCCTCTACTGCCTTCCCAGGCCACAGCAGAGAGCTGGACTGGAAGAGGAGCAACCGGGACAGAATCTGGAGCCCCGACTGGGACTAGAACCCGGGGTGCCGGCACCGCAGGCAGAGGATTAGCCAAGTGAGCTGTGGCGCCGGCCTTTCCTCTTTTTTAAAATTACTTTTTAAGGAATATAAATTCCATAAGTAAACTTTAGGAATATAGTTATTCTTCCCGCTATACCCACCATCCCACTCACACTCCCATTCCTCTTCTTCTTCTCTCTCCCCTTCCCAGTCCCATCCTCCATTAAGATCAATTTTCAATTAACTTTGTACACAAAGACCAACTCTATACTAAGTAAAGATTTCAACAATTTGCACACATACACACATACACACACAAACTGTTTGAGAACTAGTTTTACAGTTAACTCTCATAATACAACCCATTGAGGACAGAGGTCCTGCATGAGGAGTTAGTGCACAGTGACTCCTGTTGTTTAACAATTAACACTCTTATTTATGATGTCAGTGACCACCCGAGGCTCTTGACATGAGCTGCCTAGGTTATATAAGCCTTTTGAATACTCAAACTGCGTCAGTATTTAGACAAGGCCATAAGCAAAATAGAAGTTCTCTCCTCCCTTCAGAGGAAAGTACATCCTTCTTTAATGGTCACTTCTTTCCACTGGGTTCTCACTCACAAAGATCCTTCATGTAGAACATTTTTTGCCACAGTGTCTTGGTTTTCCATGCCTGAAATGTTCTTATGGACTTTTCAGCCAGACCAAGAAGCCTTAAGGGCTGATTCTGAGGTCAGAGTATTACTTAAAGCAATTGTCATTCTTTGAGTCTGCTGTTCCCCACTACAGAATTTGAGAAACCCATGCTTATGTCTTCATCCATAGACAATCCTGCAAAATGCATAAAGTAATTCAAATTTGGTTACCAAGCAAGTATATTTTTTCCCTAAAACCATTAACCTGATGCAAAAGTTGCAGGATGACAAATTATTCAAAAAACTTCCTGAGAAGCAATCTAGCCAATTATTACAGATATGGGTTATGAGAACAGGGTGCAAAATCTGAATATAGATCATTACAAACTTATTGTGTTAAAAGTCTTGGAGCTTGGGGCCAGCGCTGTGGTGCAGTGGGTTAACGCCCTGGCCTGAAGTGCCGGCATCCCATATGGGTGCCAGTTCTAGTCCCGGCTGCTCCACTTCTGATCTAGCTCTCTACTGTGGCCTGGGAAAGCAGTAGAAGATGGCCCAAGTGCTTGGTCCCCTGCACCCGTGTGGGAGACCTGGAAGATGCTCCTGGCTCCTGGCTTTGGATCTGCGCAGCTCTGGCCATTGTGGCCAATTGGGGAGTGAACCATCAGATGGAAGACCCCTTTCTCGCTCTGCCTCTCCTCTCTCTGTGTAACTCTGACTTTCGAATAAATAAATAAATCTTTGAAAAAAAGTCTTGGAGCTGAACAATAATAAACATTTCAGCAGAGTTGGCCAAATCCTATCTATTGTTCTTACAGGGGTAATAGACAGGTAACAGAAATGCATCTGGAACACCTCAGGCTTCTTAATAACTGATTGCATGGCTGCAAGTTTGGGACACATAGATAAAAACTTTCTGCAAAAAGTCAAGAATGTCTTTGCTTCAGCCCAAGGTATATACTTTGAAGAAAATTCTAAGGAAAAATAATGTATAAACAAATGAAGATTTACATAATTTTCTTTTTTTTCTATTTATTTATTTGACAGGTAGAGTTATAGACAGTAACAGAGAGACAGAGAGAAAGGTCTTCCTTCTGATTGTTTACCCCTGAAATGGCCGCTATGGCCAGCACTGTGCCAAATTGAAGCCAGGAGCCAGGTGCCTCCTCCAGGTCTTCCCATGCAGGTGCAGGGGCCCAAGCACTTGGGCCATCCTCCACTGCCCTCCCGGGCCACAGCAGAGAGCTGGACTGGAAGAGGGGCAGCCGGGACTAGAACCCGGTGCCCATATGGGATGCTGTTGCTGCAGGAGGAGGATTAACCTAGTAAGCCACGGCACCGGCCCCATAATTTTCTTTTTAAAAAGTACTATTTAAAGCATGGATTCTTCTCTTTCATAAGTATACTAATATAGTACATGGAATATCCTTGCTTTTCCTTTAATAGGAATCAGTCAGTAATACTTCTCATGGAATTTGCTGACTAAAGCAGGAATAAAGGAAAATTCACATGTTATCTTAAATCTTCCCTTTTTAAAAATCTATGGTCTTCTCTCTTCCTCATTCCTCCTACGCTCTTATATTGGGTAATACCAGACTCTACCATCAGATGAATAATATCAAACTAATTAAAAATGTAAATATTTTGAGTCATTTATACTGAACTAACAAATATTCCTAGAATATTTAAATAAGTAATAAGAAAAGGAAAGAAAAAAGAAGTCAACCACAATGAAATACATACTTTACTTTCCATGCTTCCTTAGTGCTTATAAATCTTTTTATTATCATTATTATTAATATTATTATTTTACTTAAGTTATTTGAGAGGTAGACAGAGATCCTCCCATACACTAGTTCACTCTTCAAAGTGCAACAGTCAAGGCTGAGGCAGGCCAAAGATAGGAGCCAGGAACTTAATACAGTGGGACATGTAGGTGGCAGGAACCCAATCACTTAAACACAGCATTGCCTCCCAGTGTCTATATTAGCAAGAAGATGGAGTCATATGCTACAGCTGGGTATCAAACATAGGCACTATTTTGTGGAACATGGGTATCTTATTTTTTTTTAACTTTTATTTAATAAATATAAATTTCCAAAGTACAACTTTTGGATTATAGTGGCTTTTTTCCCCCCATAACCTCCCTCTCACCTGCAACCATCCCAGCTTTCACTCCCTCTCCCATCCCAGTCTCCATCAAGATTCATTTTCAATTATCTTTATATACAGAAGATCTATTTACTAAGTAAAGATTTCAACAGTTTGCACACCACATAGACACACAAAGTATAGAGTACTGTTTTAGTAGTAGTTTTAGCGTTAATTCACATAGTACAACACATTAAGGACAGAGATCTTACATGGGGAGTAAGTGCACAGTGACTCCTGTTGTTGATTTAACAATTGACACTCTTATTTATGATGTCAGTAATCACCTGAGGCTTTTTTTTTTTTTTTTTTTTGACAGGCAGAGTGGACAGTGAGAAAGAGAGAGAGACAGAGAGAAAGGTCTTCCTTTTCCATTGGTTCACCCCGCAATGGCCGCTGCAGCCAGCGCACTGCACTGATCCAAAGCCAGGAGCCAGGTGCCAGGTACTTCCTCCTGGTCTCCCATTCAGGTGCAGGGCCCAAGCACTTGGGCCATCCTCCACTACATTCCCGGGCCACAGTAGAGAGCTGGACTGGAAGAGGAGCAACTAGGACAGAATCTGGCGCCCTGACTGGGACTAGAACCTGGTGTGCCGGTGCCGCAGGCGGAGGATTAGCCCATTGAGGCACAGTGCCGGCACCTGAGGTTCTTGTCATGAGCTGCCAAGGCTATGGAAGCCTCTTGAATTCGCCAACTCCGATCTTATTTAGACAAGGCCATAGTCAAAATGGAAGTTCTCTCCTCCCTTCAGAGAAAGGTACCTCCTTCTTTGATGGCCCGTTCTTTCTGCTGGGATCTCACTCACAGAGATCTTTCATTTAACTTTTTTTTTTTTTTTTTTTTTTTTTTTTTTTTTTTGCCAGAGTGTCTTGGCTTTCCATACCTGAAATGCTCTCGTGGGCTTTTTAGCCAGATCTGAATGCCTCAAGTACTGATTCTGAGGCCAGAGAAACATGGGTATCTTAACCAGTGTGTTAAACACTAGGTCAAATGCATCCCTAGCTCATACAAATCTTGACCTTGCATTTCCCTAGCACTCTCACTCTTGCCCCTGACCCTTTTCAGATTTGTCTTTTTGTTAGGATTCAACATTGTTCAAACTACTCTCCATCCCAACCACCAATGAAAATTTTTCTGCTTAAATTAGTTTTTGGCATACTTTCTATGTTTCTCAAGTTTCCAGTTCCTGGTTATATATATTTTCTTTTTTTAATAGAAAATTTTTATTTAATAAATACAAATTTCAAAAATACTACTTTTGGATTATAGTGGTTCTTCCCCCCATAACCACTCTCCCACCTGCTAACCATCCATCTCTTACTTCTTCTCCCATCCCATTCTTCATTAAGATTCATTTTTAATTAACTTTACTGGTTATATATATTTTTAATAACCTACTTAATGCATAGAATGAGTTTCCAATAATTTTATTTCCTTTCTATTTTAAATTATTTTATAAAAATTGTAATACACAGTAAAAAGAAAACACTTAATTACAGAAAAACTTATATTTTACTGTTCAACCTGATAAAAGGCTTGCAGTATGTAGGGTTTCTAGAATGTTCCCACAGAGTTGTCCTGAGTCTTTCTTTTAGACATAAATGATGACCCCCAAAGCATGTAGAATTAAAGGCAAAGAAAACATCGGGTCCAGTGTTATATCATCAGTGAATATTAAGATGCAAAAGGCCAATCAAATCAAAATTAATTCCCTATCAACACGAGATTATTTCCTGTGTGTATCTTATTTACTTGGTGAAATTCTCTTATAAATATTCCAACTCCTGAAATCTTTGAACATTTCTCATGAGATTGCCCTAATACCACGATCATGTTCATAAATGTTCTTAGATTTGTCTCTAAACTTTATTTATAACTTACTTCCATTATCTTCATCCAATTTATACAACAGACTATGTTAAATGTTTTTTCATGTATCATTATCCACAGGCATTAAATCTTCAAAATGGCCAAAGCTTTTGTTTATTTAAAGTATTTTTTAATTTACTAAGGCAGATATATCCAGGTCAATTTAAAATTCCTTTAAATAATTTCACAAAATATTAGAATTCAGGAAAGAAGATTCTCTTAGAGTCACTGCAGTGAGGTTGTAATCAAAAAGCCAAGGAAAATATAACTGTGGCAAAACAGAAAAATATTATTCTACCCTTGCTTAAAACCATGGTGAAATATTTTATAAAGCTCTGTTCAACACCATTTAAAGACAATATATCAGCAAACCTAGTAAAGTTTCCCAGAAAAAGGCAAAAAATGACAAGAAAATAGATCAGGGAATTGCCATAAAATAAATAATTTTAAATTAGCATGACTGGCTCTGAAAGAATGTATAACTGAATTTTACACTTAAAAGTTTTTATACTTTACACTTTAAAATTAAAATTTTACATTTTAAAAGTTTTAAACTTTGAATGATAACATAGGATGAGCTCCTTTACCAATATTTTGACAAAAAAACCAAACTGATTAACTCCTTCATCATACTGTCTCTTTTTTCCTTTACTTTTCATGCCAGCAGGCATAAGCTAGTATTCAAGGTTCTCCATTTACAGAAAAGTTGTATATCCAGTCTTGTCTCCCAATACCTCCTGTGTACTCACCAAGCTTGTCTATTCAGTGGCTACAAACAACATTTGATCTATTTTATTTTTACATTTTGATCTTGAATTTCTTTCTTACAATGGCCTGTTCTTTTCCTGCACTCTTTAGTCCCCCTCTGACGTTCCAACAGGTGCCATTTCTCCTTCCTCAGCAATTTTACACACCTATTTGTTTTCCATATTACATACATGATACTTTCATATTTTCTTATAGTTGTTATTGCCCCAAACATACACTCACTTTGAGAAGAAGGTAATACTTAATATATTCAAAATACCATCATCATAGACATCATTTGATAGTTTGAATTTATAACATTTTACATATTAGAATATAAGGTTATTGAACTCATTGACTCCAGTGAAAATGACTAGATGAAAATATAATTAGAAGCAAAAAGACATTCAGATACACTTGTGATTAACAGATGTCAAAGGCAATTAACAATAATAATATTTGGAGAAATTTCTACCACTAAATAATAAAATTTGTATTAAAGTAACACACTTTAGGATAAATGTGTGAATTAAATATTTGCATTTATTTCTACTCCTGAAGCACATTAAAATGACAATCAAGAAATAAAAGATGGCAATGAAAATTGGAGCAAACTTGACAATAGATGAGAGAGGATGACACAGTTTTGGAGAACAGAATGTGCAGATATTGAGTGGGTAAGACTTGGACACCTAAGTGTGGAAACTAAAAGATGGAAATAGCTATAATTTTCCCAATTACTTCAAAATAGAGAGGTATCAGTTTCGCATGGAAACAGGGTAACCAGGATGGCCCAGGTCACAGAGCTTTAGTGATTGCAGCAAAATTCAAAGCCTCAAAGCTTCCTGCACTACTTCCTTGTCAGTGAGCTGAGCATGAAGTGTGTATACAACAATCACCAGCATCCTCCTCATTGCCCTTTCTACAAATCTCCCTTTCCTACTTCAGCTCATATTTCTTCCTCTGTGAAACTCCTACAGCACACCTAGTTTGTACCACCCATTTGACATGTGAATATGTGCTGTCTGGTGTCATTCTTGAATGACTTCTTGTGGCAGTCTTGTTGTTCCACCTAGAATATAGACAACTTCACATAAGTTGTTTAAATAGTGCTTTTATTTCATCTCTCTAAAATAACTGGAATGCTAGCACCTCTACCCTTTCCACTTCAAAATTGAGGAAACTGAGGCATAGAGCCACAGAGATGGTCAATGGAATAGTTGGGAATAGGACCTTGTGAGACACCCTATTTCCTAAACACATACCACACTTCAGGGATCTGTGACCCAGTAGCCTGGGTATCACCAGTCACCTCTTCATACTTATTTACAGCATCCAAAACAGAGTTTTGTTTGCTTGTTTATTTTCCTTTTTACTTCCTTCACAGAAACAAGACTATGGTCAGTTATATAAATAAGAAAAGCATTTAGTTAGTAACATACTGTCATACACAGTAATGATGACATGGTGGTATTTTTTTTCTGTCACTTTCAACATTAGTAATCTTGAACCTCAAATAGGTGTTTAAATATTTTATAGTTATAATATTTTCTTATTATAATTCTTTCTAAAAACTTGAGAGCACAATGTGGGGAGAGAAAGAGAGAGACAAAGAGACAGAGAGATGGAAGAGAAAGAGAATTCACACCTGCTATTTCACTCTTGAAATGCCTACAAAAGCCTATGGCAAGGGTGGAACCCCAAAGCCAGCAACAACTCAAGCTAGGACTCGCATGTGTGTGGCAGAAACCCAACTACTTAAGCCATCACTGCTCCATCCCAGGGTCTGTAATAGCAGAAAGCTGAAATCAGGAGAAAAGAAAAATATGAAACTCAAGTACTCTGATATGAGACAAAGGCATCTAAACCGATTTCTTAGCCACTAGGCCAATATAATGCCCACTCTTTTACTGCAGTTCTGATACCATTATTCCATTAGAAATACTGCATACTCAGTAGTTACATAAAAAAGAGTAAAGCCTTCAAATTTAAGTGACTATGATAACTCTTTAGTTTTCTGGTCAATTTTAGCTATATTTTCCTTACCTGACCACTATCATTTTTTAGGCATTTTAATATCATTGTATAGAATCTAAAAAAAAGCAACATCATCTTTTAGTTTCATTAACATTGCTGAACATCTGGAAAAGTATCAGACTCTTGGTTAGCCCAGACTAGAATTCCTTCCAGTATTTCATCACTCCTAAACAGGCCCAAGTCCATATTTGAAGAAGAATCTGTAATTCCCCCACCACTAATAAAACATGCCTATCCATAAGCTAGAAAGACAAGTACCTTAGTCTTTATTTCAGCAGTCTACATTTGCAGAATCTTTTTTTTTTTTTTTGACAGGCAGAGTTAGACAGTGATTGAGAGAGACAGAGAGAAAGGTCTTCCTTTTTCCATTGGTTCACCCCCCAAATGGCCACCAAGGCCGGCACACTGCGGCCGGCACACCGCGCCAATCCGAAGCCAGGAGCCAGGTGCTTCCTCCTGGTCTCCCATGTGGATGCAGGGCCCAAGCACTTGGGACATCCTCCACTGTACCCCCAGGCCACAGCAGAGAGCTGGACTAGAAGAAGAGCAACCGGGACAGAATCTGGCACCCCGACTGGGACTAGAACCCGGGGTGCTGGTGCCACAAGCGAATTAGCCTAGTGAGCCGCGGTGCCGGCCAGAATGGTTCTTAAATATTATCTTTGTTCTCACTAATAGCAACAACTATAACAGCTCATATAGAGCATCCTATGCACTAAGCAGTTAGTTAATCACCTGACATATACTACCTATCATCTCTTGAAACACTGCTAACAATGAAGCAGGTGCCATAATTATTTCTTTTATAAAGATAAGGAAAGGGAGGCTTAGATTGATGTAGTCATTTGCACAAATAATATGGCCAATACTCAGGGAAACCTCACCTATAGCACAGGTATGTCTGGATCCATCATGTACAAGAATTCTAAATAGAAGCTTTGAGCTCTAGATCAAGACCACTTCATATAAATGATGCACCTTTTCATAGTGCTAAATTAAGTTTAGTCACAGGGTATGGCATCCCCCAGTCTGAAACAATAACTAATATAAAATCCTACTGCTCCAGTAGATTTTTCTCTAATTTACACTCATGTAATTCCTTCTTCTTCTAAGGCCACATGTTCTTGCCTTTCTGATTCCCTCAGACTGCCTTTGTATCCATGAATACAAGAAAATTTCAAAGGCACTGATGAGTAACTTTGTCCTTACAGTTTTCACTTTTGACTTTTGTTAAAAAGTAATTTATTTATTTGAAAGGCAGAGTTTCAGAGAGAGAGGGAGGGAGGGAGGGAGGGAGAGAGAGAGAGAGAATGAGAATGAGATCTTTCATCTACTGGTTTACTCCCCAAATGGCTACAATGGACAAGACTGGGCCAGGCTGAAGCCAAGAGCCTGGAACTCCATCTGGGTCTTCCTTATGAGTGGTAAGGGTCCAAGTACTTGGGCCATTTTCTGCTGCTTTCCCAGGTGCATTCGCCAGATGCTGGATCACAAGTGAAGCAGCTGGGACTTGAACCAGCATTCATGTGGGATGCTGGCACTCATATGCTACTGTGGCACAAACACTGACTCTTGACTTTGGACTTTCTCAACTGGGAAAACCACTGAAACATCAGAAATATAACAACTGTCATGACAATTAGAAATGATTTGTTACAAAGATTTAGTTATTTGAACTATGGGGGGAGAGAGAGAGAATATGAATGAATCTTCCATCAGCTGGCTCACTCTCCTGGCAACAGCCAGGGCTAGGCCAGGTCAAAGCTGGGAACCAAGAGGCCAAGAGGTTCATGCAGGTCTCCCATATGGGTGGCAGGGGCCCAAGCACTCAGGCCATATTCTGCTGCCTTCCCAGGCACACCAGCAGTGAGCTGGATCAGAAGTGGAGAAGCAGGGACACAAACTGGTATCCATATGGGAAGCTGGCATCACAGGCAGTGGCTTAACCAGCTGCACCACAATGCTGGCCCCTTTGGATATGATTTTTTAAACTAGCCAAGTTAAGAAATTGAGAACTAAATGTTCTATTTAGCCAGTTGTACAAAATTTCCCATTAGAAAAATGTTTCTCTTATTTATTTATTATTATTATTTGAGAAACAGACAGAGAGAAATAAAGAAAGATGCACACTCAAAGAGCTTCCATTCACTGGTTCACTCCCCAAATGTCTGCCAGGAACCAGGAACTAGGAAACCAATCTGGGTCCCCCATGTGGTGGCAGGGACCCAACCACTTGAGTCATCATCTGCTGCCTCCCAAGGTCTGCATCAGCAGGAAGCTGGAATTGGGAGGTAGAGCTGAAACTCAAACCCAGGCACTCTGATAATGATATGCTAGCATCTTAACCACTACACCCAACATCTACCCTGTTTGTCTTTATATAGCAAATGCTCTGAAATAATTTTATTGCATTCTTAAGAAATGTGAGACAAATCCAAATTGATACTCAATGTTAACCTCCATGAACAAAATACATGCAGTAATTTGATGACATCACTGCCTCATGCTGACAAGGAAGAAAAATGAAATACTGCACAGATTGCCCCATCTGTGTTCTGACAGTGACTTCATGTGTTCTAATGGCCTGCATACATGTCAACTACATTCAAGTATGCTATAAATGACTTTCCTTCAAATCCCTAGACCACTTAACACAAGAGAACAACTTAAAATCAGTTGTGATGTATGGAATTGGGTTGTGTCCATTTTGAACTCCTTCTGACTTCTGTCTTTTCTAATTGTCCCTAAGCATCCCTGTCTTAGATTAGGTCACAATATAGGAAGCCTAAATTGAAAACAGAGTGTAGGTATTTTATAGACCAAGAAAAGAGAAAGCTAGAAATTATTTGTATTAAAACATATCTTATGAATGCAACTGAAACCACATGACTGTCAAGACACTGATTTGATGTTTACAGATGTTTATCACTCTGAGACTTTGATTTCTGTGTCAACCAATCTTCATAAACTCAGTTACAATGAGAATGCAAAGGCTAGCAAGAGTCATAAAGTTGAAGGAGAATTTTGTGCTGTGCTAATTAATGTCTACTAAAAATTTAATTTCTCTAAAATGTAGAGCTACAGGACTGAAGTTTCAGACTAACCGTTTGGTTAGAAAGTAAATGAGAAAGTGAGTCATCAATTTTGGAATAATGTTTTCAAATATGTGATAGTCTCTAGCCACTCTCTTCCCTACTCTCCAGCAACCCTTACCTTGGCATACACTGAGCCCCACTGTAAACCTTAGGGTGTCCCAACATTTTATACATCAGCATTCTTAGTATTTGTTTGCTGTAACCCTGAAGAATCAAGAGAGCTGCATCCCAAACCCCTAACAATTATTCTGTAATCCTGGATAAGGCACTTATTTTTCCAACTTACAATTCCCTAACTGTAAAATAAAGAAAGTACACATATGTACTACCCACTATAGAATGTGACACCATAATGCATGTTCTACCTTCCACATGTACATAAAAGTATTTACCAGCAGCGGTAGGCAGAAAGCATTGGCCCATGGCAGATTAAGTATTGGGGTCATCAAACACCTCTGAGAATCTTCATATAGGCTACATAAGAGATAAAGCCACTTCACTTTCAAAGATGAGCATCTGCCATAGAGGTTGGAAAATCTTTTATATAAAAGGATGAATATTAAGTATTTTAGGCTTTGCAGGCCACATGGTCCCTGTTGCAACTACTCCACTCTCCTGATATAGTTCCAAAGAGTCCCAAAGAGCCCTAAGCCCTTATTCTCCAACTGTTATCTAGACTGCATGACAAATATTATTGCTGGGTACATTTAAACTGGGAAAAATGGAAAAGATATCTCCCACTCCCTATTCCATTCTCTAGTACATAGTACTTTGAAGATAAAAGAGAATTAAAAAGTACAATAGCTATGCAGTTGGCCATCTGCCCTCTTCTTTTATTCTGATCAATTGAAAAGGACATGAATAGAAAAAATTCCTTCCATAAAAATTTAAGGAATCTAAGGCAGAAGAATATGACATTGTCTCATGGCTAAAACTTGAGAGTAGTGTTTCCATTGACATGAACCATGCCATGGGGTATACAAACAGATAATACAGCTCTAGCAGTGCATACCTCCAGAAAAGTGATGGAGACTCATGCCCAGTGAGTATATGGAGGGGATACAGAAGTGGCCAAGTGCGCAGCAAGGGTAGAAAGTATCTTGGAGAGACAGCTGAATGCTAACAGCAGATTCACCATGGCAAAGAACCTTAAAGTAGACCACCTAGACTAGGGTTAAAATCAAGGCAGCATCTGAGTGAGTTATGGTGGGGTTCCAAAACAGGAGGAGAAGCAGAAACATTTCATTAGAAAAAGCTGTGGGCACTGCTTTCATCAGGAGCCAGGCTGGGAGAAGAAAACATACTATAGGTAGGCTAGATCCGTAGGCATGTGATCTGCACAGTTGCACAGGGCCCTGTACTCTGTTCAATGCTGTGCTGTTGGGATAGAAATGCTCACTTATTTTTCAACAAGAGGCCCTACATTGTCATTTTGCACTGGGTCCTACAGATTATGGATCCAGTCTTATCGGCAGCAAAGAAAGCCATCTAACAGTCACTGCATTCCAGACACTGCACTGTTCCTACCAGGCTAATCACGTCAGCCAACTTCTCTCCCTCCCCTACTGGTGATGAGCACTGTTTGTGTGATGCCCTGAAATACGGAAGAGGAGAGTTTAGAAGAAGGCAAATTTTGATTTGGACAAGGACTGGTTTATGCATATCAAATTAACTGGGGAGAAGTCATGTAGATAAAATTGAATTTACTAGGAATATAAAGGTTAAGTTCTCTATCTCAGGTAGGCATTGAAGGGAAGTAATATATCAAACCAAAAAGAAAAGCTAAATTGGATCATAAAGAAATTAAGTAGTAGAATTGCACCCTTGAGTTTTATATGGCTTTTAAACTTTGAAATATAATGCTGGTTACCATTTCATAAACCACAAAGTACTCTCAGGCCAGGCATGTAAAGGAATTTTCCTTTAAATCTCATCCCTATTCTTCCTGTTCTGGTTTTCAAAAAGAAAAAAGCAAGAAATAAGACTTATCTGGGTCCAGGTGACAACCAGAACCCAGGGACTGCCCAAGAATGAAATCACTGTGCAGTGCCTCTCAGAGGAGGTTGATTTGAGGGAAGCGACCAAGAGGAGCTCGGCCCCAAAGCTGTCCATTGCCTTTCTCAGTCCCCATTTCACTCTCCTCTTCAGGCATTTTCCTGTTTTCCCTCCTGTGCTCCATTATTATGCCTTTCATTGGAATTATAAAAATTAGATCTCAGAATTCCCATCCTGCTCCAAAAGGAGACTTCCCTGAAGTGTGCCCAAGTCTAAACATGACCCCTCGCTTATCCTATTGGACTCCCTCTTCTGGAATCTCAGGATTGTGTTCAGAAATCAAATTGGTCAAACTTAACCACATACTGGTGTGACTACTAAAACTCTATACTCTTCAAAGCCTTTCTTAACCCGGGTTAACCTATGAATTAAACAAAAGTAGCTATTTTTAATAGGCTGGGTTGAATATAGGGCCAGGATGGTATTTTTAAAAATCAGATTGCTGCCTAATTTTCCCACATAAAATAAGCTCTTGGCCAAGGAGGGCAAGAAGAAGCCTGGAGTTTTATATATATATATAAAATTATATGTAATAAACTACATTAACAAGCTGAAGAACAAAAACCACATCATTATCTCAATAGATGCAAGAAAGCTTTTGACAAAATTCAATACCCTTTTATGATGAAAACCTTAAGCAAATTTGATACAGAAGGAACATTCCTTAACATAATCAAAGTAATTTACAACAAACCCATAGCCTGCGTCCTACTGAATGGGGAAAAATTGGAGGCATTCCCATTAAGATCCAGAACAAGACAAGGATGCCCACTCTACCATTGCTATTTAATATAGTCCTGGAAGTTTTAGCCAGAGCCATCAGGCAAGAAAAAGAAATCAAAGGGATACAAACTGGGAAGGAGGAAGTCAAACTATCCTTATTTGCTGATGACATGATTCTATATAGAGAGAACTCAGAAGACCGCTGAGAGACTATCAGAACTCATGAAAGAGTTTGGTAAAGTACCAGGATATAAAATCAACATACAAAAATCAATAGCCTTTGTATTCACAGACATTGTCACAGCTGAGAAAGATATTCTTAAATCAATTCCATTCACAATAGCTACAAAAATTTTTAAATACCTTGGAATAAACTTAACCAACAATGTCAAAGATCTCTACAATGAAAATTACAAAACATTAAAGAAAGAAATAGAAGAAGACATAAAAAGTGGGAAAATCTCCCTTGTTCATGGATTTGAAGAATCAACATTTTCAAAATGTCCATACTACTTATTGTAGAGAAATCTTTCTCTGTACTGAATGAGAAAAACAAAAGTCATACCAACAGAAGTTTGTGTTTCAAAAAATACAGGAGAGAATATTTAGTTACTAGAGGGTTAATATGCAACTACTCTACCAACATCGCCTTATTATTCCCCTGTCCTCGGCAACCATTTGTTTGGATGCAGTAGGAGCAAGCCTGGATGGCAAACAAAAATGCATTAGGGAGGGGGTAGAGGAACTCTGTTCAGGATGGTCAAAGCAATCTCCTGGAAAGGAACTGTCCAGAAGGAGGAAGCAGCCGTCCATCCACAAGTTTGATCCCAGGACAATGTCATGTTCCAGGAGAAAGAGTACTGTACATGGGAGGGACTGTGTTCCTCAGGGTGTCTCCTCAGGCACAACGCCAAAGCTGATGACTACAAGGGTATAAACAGAATAAATAAAGGTATAAATAGAAACAGGTTCATCAAGAAAGGTTCAGTTAGGAGGTAGGGCCTTTCTCTGAGGACTAGCTATGGAGGAGACAGGCAGCAAGTTTTGGAAGCTTCTGCATGGTCCGTGTTGGAACCAGAGGTGGTAAAAGGCATCTAGCTTGGGAGCAGGACAGTGTTTTGAAGGTCTAATAGACAATCTCCAGGCACCACCTTTTAAATCAATCTGGAGGAAGGTGAAAGGAGATTCTGCAATAGTTTGGGTAAAAATGAAAACAAAGAAACACCTCAGGGGCCGGCACTGTGGCACAGCGGGTTAGTCCTCTGCCTGTGGCGCTGGCATCCTATATGGGTGCTGGTTCTAGTCCCAGCTGCTCCTCTTCAGATCCAGCTCTCTGCTATGGCCTGGGAAAGCAGAGGAAGATGACCCATGCATTTGGGCCCCTGCACCCTCTCCTGGCTCCTGGCTCCTGGCTTCAGATCACCATAGCACTGGCAGTTGTGGCCAATTGGGGAATGAACCAGCAGATGGAAAACCTCTTTCTCTTTCTCTACCTCTCCTTCTCTCTCTGTGTAACTCTGACTTTCAAGTAAATACATAAAGCTTAAAAAAAAAAAAAAAGAAATACCACAATTATTTTTACTGTTATCACAAAACAATGAATTAACTCAGGCAAGTTGCATATTATCATAAGACTACACTCTAAATTTGCATATTCAGCCTTCACTTTAACCCTCACAGGGCACTGTTATCCTTTCATGTCAGAAAAAAAAAAGTTAGCCTTGGTGGTAGCCATGGTAACTAAATACTGGGAGCAAGGGCAGAAGAAGGTCAAGAAATGTTCTATAGTTACACATTAAGAAAGTACAAAACATAGGTTATTTTTAATTTTGGCTGTGTTCCTATAATTTTTAATGTCTAAAAATTAAGATGTACATAAATAGGAAAGTCTGTTTCTCACGCAGCCATGAGAAAAATCACTTTCCCAGTAATTCAATGCTACCTCCTTATTTTGTTGACATTTTACTTTCATCACTGCCATTCAAGCCAACAAAAATGCTCAAAGTGAGTATTTTTCAAATTTGTCACCAGGGAGGGTGTCCTTTACTCTTCGTCTCCTTGTTTTCTGTCTACCTCTGTTCTTAGTATACTACCATGACTCACCCTGCACATACGCAAATTGGGAATTGCTTTTCTAGGAGTGCTGATGTGTTTGTCTCAAGTCTTCTATATTCTCTCATCTAATGACACTTGTAGCCAAGGACAAAGGTTTACCAGAGAGCTGACAAACCAGAATGAGGGGGAGGCATAGTGTACAAAGGAACTTCCCTAACCACAGGCACAGCCAACTGTTCTAGGCAGAGAAAGGGCCCACAGTTTTGGACTTCTGGGACAAGAGAAGTAACATATAGGCCTGAACACCACTCAGTCCTAGCCATATTTCTGCTTTAAGGCAATGTGTCCAATGACTGGTGGGAGAAGAAGAAATATAAACAAAAAACTAAAACAACAATAAAACAAAATGGAAGAGAAATACTTTTTTGGAAACCTCTTACAGCCACCTATGCAAACTTTATTAACATATGTGAATTGTATGAAAATAGTTTCTCTTCCAAAAATTACAAATAACTAGATTCTACTTGAACAAAAGTCTAGGACCATAGACTTAGAGATCTTTAAATTTGTCTATAAACTTCCTTTTTTATAAAGGAGTTATATTTTATATTTGATAGACAGTTTAACTTTTACCAAAACAGTTCCATTATTTTCATTAAATACTTTTGTCACTTTTATATTTATAAATATTACTACCTACATATAAATTTTAGAATAAACCTTTCTTTGTCACTAAAATTTATTGATCAAAACTAAGTTTGAAAATAGGATTGATATAACTGTTATCTGTGAAATTATTTTCAGGATCTAGCTTATTATTTTCACTGAATATGCATTTAGTGAGTAATTTCAAAGTGACAGGCATTTGGTAAAAAAAAAAAAAGCATTAGGGTACGGTTCATTTATTGTGACAAATATATCATGCTAAGAGAAGACATTAGCAATAGGGGAAGCTGGGTGTGGGGTGAATGGGAACTCTTTGCACTACATCACAATTTTTGCTTCATTAATTTCAACTATCCTGAAATGAAAAGTTAAAAGAAAAGAGAAATAGAGGTGGTGTCTGTCATCACAGACCTCATAGTCTGGTGAAATTGTTCCAATTGAAAAGATGCCATTGAAGGAGCTGGAGAGACTATAAAATCATTTGTTTGTGCTAGCTAAAAGAGTTATTTCTAGCTTTTACTTTAGTTTGTTATAAAAATAAATTAATATTTCCATCATAAACAAATTCCACAATGTTACTGAGTACTTCCCCTATGCAAGATGGTATAGTTTTGCTCATAATAGCTCAAAGAAAGAAATTTGAATGTGATCTTTCAAAAACAAAAACTGCATTCTGGCCACTGACTTTTTCAAAGAACAAAATTATATCACATATAAAATGGCAATTCAGAGACCCCTAAAGCTTTGTTCACTTTTCTTCAAAGACGCACTTTTTTAAAAAAGTATTTATCTATTTATTTGAAAAGCAGAGTTACAGAGATAGAGAGACAGAGAGGGAGATTTTTCATCCACTGGTTCACTGCCCAAATGACCACAAAAGCCAGGAGCCTGGAATGCCATCTGGGTCTCCTATGTGGGTGCAGGGAACCAAGCACTTGGACCATCCTTCGCTGCCTTTCCAGGCACATTAGCAGGGAGCTGAATCAGAAGTGGAGCAGCTGGGACTTGAATTGGTGCCCTTATGAAATGCCAGCATTATAGGCAGTAGTTTAACCCTCTGAGCCACAACACTGGTCCCCAGAGGAGGATTTTTTTCATTAATTTATTATAATTTTATATTTAAAAAAAGTAGAAAAAGAAAGAGTTCTTCCTTCTATTGGTTTCCTCCACAAATGCCTGCAACAATCTAGGGTGGGCCAGACTGATGCCAGGAGACTAGAATTCAATCTAGAGATCCACAAGGGTAGCAGGGATCCAACAATTTGAGCTATCACCAGCTGCTTCCCAGGGGATACATGAGCAAGAAGCTGGAATTTGGGAGAGTCGGGACCCAAATCCAGTCACTCTGATATAAAATGCAGGCATCTCAAGTGGTATCTTAACTGCTGTGCTGAACACTTACCACTATTTGTTTTATTTATTTTAAAGGTAGACAGAGACAGAGTTTTCCTTCTGCTTATTTATTCCCCAAATACCTGTAACAACCAAGATTTGGCCAGGTTGAAGCCAGGAGTCCAAAGCTCCATCTAGGTCTTTCATGTGAGTGGCAGGGACCCAAGCACATGAGCCATTACCTGCTGCCTTCCAGCATGCACACTGTTAAGTAGCTGGAATTGGAAGTTGAGCCAGGAGTCAAAACCTAGTCATTCTACGGGATGCAGGCATCCCACATATCTCAATTGCTATGACAAACACATGCTCCCAGAGGAGGATATGTAGTCATATAGATTTCCTTCTTTTAATACCTTGAAATAGGAATGAATGGTAAACTAGAGGCTTAACTTAAAGTTAAGACACATCTAATTCAATCAAGGTTTCACATTTTTTGTGCCTCTGCTCTTTCACAGAACGAGAACTTAGAATCAGGTTCTCTGGAATATAGTAACTGGGAAGTAACAAATTTGGCTCCCACCCATGACTGGGAACCTGCAGGCTTTCCTGGAAGACCCTCTACTGAGCTATTTCTAAAAGTCCCCAAGATGGAGTAATCAAAAACTATGCTCCTAAACGCTATCCTGACAGCTATGGACTGACCTTCTTAATTTCCTTCCCTTTTGCTCTTTCTGCCAAGTGGCTGTTCCTGTCCACTGAAACTGCTGAGGTTTTTCTGAAGGCCATGGAAGGGAATCTCAGGAAAGAGCAAAGGAAGGGGGTGGTGTTATGGCACAGCTGGTTAAGTCCACCTGCAATGCCAGCATCCTATATAGGTGAGGGTTCAAGTTCTGGCTGCTCCACTTCCAATCCAGCTCCCTACTGACCCCTGCACCCACATGGGATATCCAGATGAAGCTCCTGGCTCGCAGCTTCAGCCTGGCCCAGCCCTCGCTGTTGTGGCAATTTAGGGAGTGAGCCAGTAGATGGGAGATCTCTCTCTCTCTCACTGTAACTCTACCTTTCAAATTAATAAAGAAATCTTTTTAAAAAGAAAAAGAGGAAGTACTGCTGCTCAAATCTTCCACTGCAGTCATGAGCATGCCAAAGCTAGGATCACACATGGCTCCTGAGTTCCTATTGCACAGCAGACTTAGCGAAGTCATCTGGTTGAAAGTGAGAACAAGGGACCATGGATTATCTTGCTACATTTGCTTGGAAAGCACGCTTTTGTCACCTCTTAGTGCCTGTTTGGTGGACCTTTAAAGGATGGCTTATGGAGATTATGGGACAGATAAAGAACAAACCCCAAGATATCTTTAATGATGACACAGTTGGGGAGAATTCATCACTTCCTCACTCATTTTGAGTTGTCACCTTGTGCTTACAATTTGTCAGAAGTCTGGTGAAGTTTTACTGGAAACTGGAGAAATCCTTTGGGTATAGTACAAATGACAATGATGAGCTGATAAATCAGCTCTCCAGAAAAAGCAAAAGAAAAGCCATGATTGGTAGCATTTGCAAATTTCCATGACATAAATACTGCGATCATGGCCAATTTCAAGCCAGTCACATGACATCAATGAATGCAGAGTTGAGAAGAGGCACACAATCAGCTCCTGGGAGCCAGTGCCAGCAGGCTTCAATAAACCAAGAGAAATGGCCAAAGCTCCTGTGGCCTCAACTCTATGTTCTTACTTTTCCATGCAGGCAGAATCAAACTGGAGAAATCTCCCTGCATTCCTCAGTACAATATTATGAAGACAGAACTTGGAAAGACAGAAAGAATCCATAAACCTGGCATAACTCGCTGCTTCCGTTGTTTAACCCTCCGTCTGCCTGGTAGGGTAAAGCACATTCTTACCAGACAAGCTTCAGTCTGCAGTATAATGGCTGTATCGTAGCAGACAGAAAACCATGAAAGAGGAGAAACAATCAGAAGGAAATAGTTTATCTTCTTAAAGTATGTGACCAGAAACAAGGGAGGAAATATGCAAATAAGTACCGACAAACTTAAAACAAAAGGGCTCTGTAAAAAAACAAGCTGGATCTTGAACTGAAGTCAATGTTTTGTTCTTGTTTTCCTTTCTCTTATTAGAAATAAAGCTTAGTTTATAAGGATATTGGCTTTCTCATCCTCCTCACACTCCTCATTTCAGCAATCCTCTTGGCCAGAGACGCCTCATGGGACAGACTGGGTCTGTGATATTTCGGTAACAGTTACTGATGTGTTGATACAGTCAGGGATCTCTCTGTGCTCACTATGAGGTAACTGCCTCAAGTACAGTCCAAAGAGATGATGTCAAAGATATATACAAACAAATGGTGACCTTGAAGATTCCTAATGCTTCTCTAATGGGACAAGCAGAGCTGTGCTCATTGGTCAGGGTTCTTCATGAATTGTTGAGAACATATTTGAGCTGGAAAGAACTGTTGTCAAGAATTAGTCATCAGTAATGTTGGCTAAGAGACTAACTGGGTATTCCAAAGAAATTAACTGCTAAGTACACATTTCGACTAAATTAACTGCTTGCTTTGTGACTCAGTTTCTACACTTAAGGCAAGAAACCACTAACTATTGTCTTTTTCATAGGGGCAAGCTATGAAGCTGCATGAATTATTTTAGTGAAAAGAAACATTTTAGAGACTAAACCCTGTGTACCATGGCTGTCTTAACCATGTTGCATTGTAATCATTCCTGCATTATCTCTGGTACATCCTATTACTATGGCACAATGACAGTTGAAAGACAACCAGATTTATTGTCATAAATTCCAGAATATGCTTTGTCCAGCTGTGCTCAGTTGTATTCCTTCCAGTGAATCTTTTTGAGCAGGAAATATTAGTCAAAGAGGGTTACTGCTTCATCATGGGTTTTGTATAAATAATGAAGCTATAAAAGATATAGTGCAATGATTTTTGTAATTCATTGAGTTATGGTGTAACATCTGGACTTCATACCATTTTAGAAAGCCTATTCAACAGCAAATGATGAGTATCTTCATCCCAGGGTTTTGCTTTTTCTCTTCTGATCTCCTGTTCCTACAGGGCTTTGATTAGAAAGTTTAAGATGACTTTAACTCGAGTAATGTATAAAAATGGAAGCAGAAATTATACTTATTTTTGTCTGCATATTACAGTTTTGCTGTACTTACCAGTCCTTTCATTCTACAAGATCATAAACTGCTTGAGGACATAACTGTCTGATTCACTTTTGTAACTCCTGCAGCAATTAGCACAGGACTTACACATGATACATGAGCAGCATATCTTTGTATAACTGGAATAAGCTTAGTGGGGTGTCGGGGAAGAGAAAGAGTATAGGAAAACGCAATGGACACTAGCATATTCTACAGTTATCTTTCTGGTTCAAACAAATTGAAGAATGTAAAAAATCTGGACTGATTTCTCAAAAGTCCTCAGAATCATAGGGCTCCTCTTAGAAAGCAATATTCTAGTTGTGTCTGCTCATGAGCTTTTCATTAAGAAGGAGGAAAATTTACAGAATTTCCAAAAATTTCAGAGAAATCAGGAAAGTAAAAAAAGTCCAAAAGGTTAAGACACTACATAAATTTTGAATGACTCCAATGGAAACACTCAACCCTCTCAGAGACAAGGGTTACAAACAGGCTGCTAACCAGCTTGATAGGTCAATATTACCTTTTCCCCAAATAACCTCTAATGAAATGTCTCCAGATCTATGAATTTTCACCCTTAGTGTGTTAACACAGAGGTCCTATACTTCAGCAATTCCCAAGTTTGTTGAGAGGAAGAAATCTAAGCTACTAAAAGCTCCAAGAAAAGGTTAAATAGAGGGTAAGCAAATAAGGTTATAGCTGGAGTGTCCAAACCCATATTCTCTGTCTCCTAAAGTTCAGAACCATAGTTAGAATGTGCAAACATAAATAGAAGTTCTTACAGTGTGAAGGAGGGTAGATACAGGACAATGAAAAGCAAGCTACTTAACACTGTGGAACAGAGGAATATGTTCACCCCTTGGGAAAAGTTAAACAGCTCAGGTCTGAAAGGACTGAGATAAATAAATGGTCAATTTAAAACAGAAATTAGAAATATTTATGCGCAATGCATACAGTATCCTCGAGAACAACTTTAAAAGATTAACCCAAAATGAAATTCTGGGTTAGAGGAACTACACATGTGAATAAATGCACAGTAAGTTTTTCCTAATTGAATTACAAATTAGGCCATTGTTGAGAGGTAACTCTTGACTAAAGAAGCTAGAAACATCACAAACCCTTGCTATTAAGCTCAATGAGCCAGTCAACAAATATTTCTTGAGAACCTACTAGATATCCTACCTCACCGGAGTGAAAAGGAAAATTCATGGATTTGCATGAACATATATTATTTTTTTAACTTTTATTTAATGAATATAGATTTCCAAAGTACAGCTTATGGATTACATTGGCTCCCCCCGCCAATGACTTCCCTCCCAACCGCAGCCCTCCCCTTTCCCGCTCTCTCTCCCCTTCCATTCATATCAAGATTCATTTTCAATTTTCTTTATATACAGAAGATCAGTTTAGTATACATTAAGTAAAGATTTCAACAGTTTGCACCCCCATAGAAACACAAAGTGAAAAATATTGTTTGAGTACTCGTTATAGCATTAAATCACAATGTACAGCACATTAAGGACAGAGATCCTACATGAGGAGTAAGTGCACAGTGACTCCTGTTGTTGACTTTACCAATTGACACTCCTGTTTATGGCATCAGTAATCTCCCTATGCACCAGTCATGAGTTTCCAAGGCTATGGAAGCCCCTTGATTTCTCCGACTCTTATCTTGTTTAGACAAGGTCATAGTCAAAGCGGAGGTTCTCTCCTCCCTTCAGAGAAAGGTACCTCCTTCTTTGAAGACCTGTTCTTTCCACTGGGATCTCACTCACAGAGATCTTTCATTTAGGGTTTGTTGTTGTTTTTTGTTTTGTTTTGTTTTGTTTTGTTTTGTTTTGTTTTTTTGCCAGAGTGTCTTGGCTTTCCATGCCTGAAATAATCTCATGGGCTTTTCAGCCAGATCTGAATGCCTTTAGGGCTGATTCTGAGGCCAGAGTGCTATTTAGGACATCTGCCATTCTATGGGTCTGCTGTGTATCTCGCTTCCCATGTTGGATTGCTCTCCTCTTTATTTATTCTATTGGTTAGTATTAGCAGGCACTAGACTTGTTTATGTGATCCCTTTGACTCTTAGTCCTTTCATTATGATCAATAGTGAACAGAAATTGATCACTTGGACTAATGAGATAGCATTGGTACATGCCACCTTGATGGGATTGAATTGGAATCCCCTGGTATGTTTCTAACTCTACCATTTGGGGCAAGTCAGCTTGAGCATGTCCCAAATTGTACATCTCTTCCCACTCTTATTCCCACTCTTATATTTAACAGGGATCACATTTCAGTTAAATTTCAAGACTTAAGAATAACTGTGTATTAATTATAGAATTAAACCAGTAGGATTAAGTAGAACAGACAAAAAAAATACTAAGAAGGATAACGTATTAAGTTGTTCATTAACAGTCAGGGCTATGCTGATCAAGTCACCGTTTCTCATAGTGTCCATTTCACTTCAACAGGTTTCCTTTTTGGTGTTCAGTCAGTTGTCACTGATCAGGGAGAACATATGATATTTGTCCCTTTGGGACTGGCTTATTTCACTCAGCATGATGTGTTCCAGATTCCTCCATTTTGTTGCAAATGACTGGATCTCATTGTTTTTTACTGTGGTATAGTATTCTAAAGAGTACGTATCCCATAATTTCTTTATCCAGTCTACTGTTGATGGGCATTTAGGTTGGTTCCAGGTCTTAGCTATTGTGAATTGTGCTGCAATAAACATTAGGGTGCAGACAGCTTTTTTATTTTCCAATTTAATTTCCTTTGGGTAAATTCCAAGGAGTGGGATGGCTGGGTTGAATGGTAGGGTTATCTTCAGGTTTCTGAGGAATCTCCAGACTGACTTCCATAGTGGCTTGACCAGTTTGCATTCCCACCAACAGTGGGTTAGTGTCCCTTTTTCCCCACATCCTCGCCACCATCTGTTGTTGGTAGATTTCTGAATGTGAGCCATTCTAACAGGGGTGAGGTGAAAACTCTTTGTGGTTTTGATTTGCATTTCCCTGATTGCTAGCGATCTTGAACATTTTTTCATGTGCCTGTTGGTCATTTGGATTTCCTCTTTTGAAAAATGTCTGTTGAGGTCCTTGGCCCATCTCTTAAGTGGGTTGTTTGTTTTGTTTTTGTGGAGTTTCTTGATCTCTTTGTAGAATCTGGTTATTAACCCTTTATCTGTTGCATAATTTGCAAATATTTTTTCCCATTCTGTCGGTTGTCTCTTCATTCTCCTGACTGTTTCTTTTGCAGTACAGAAACTTCTCAATTTGATGCAATCCCAATAGTTGATTTTGGCTTTGATTGCCTGTGCCTCCCGGGTCTTTTCCAGAAACTCTTTGCCTGTGCCAATATCTTGAAGGGTTTCTCCAATGTTCTCTAATAACTTGATGGTGTCAGGTCGTAGATTTAGGTCTTTAATCCATGTTGAGTAGATTTTTGTGTAAGGTGTAAGGTAGGGCTCTTGCTTCATGCTTCTGCACGTGGAAATCCAGTTTAACCAACACCATTTATTGAATAGACTGTCCTTGCTCCAGGAATTGGTTTTAGATACTTGATCCAATATAAGTTGGCTATAGATTTTGGGTTGATTTCTGGTGTTTCAATTCTGTTCCATTGGTCTATCCATCTGTTTCTGTACCAGTACCATGCTGTTTTGATTACAACTGCCCTGTAGTATGTCCTGAAATCTGGTATTGTGATGCCTCCAGCTTTGTTTTCACTTCATATAGAATTGTTCTTCTGTATATAAATGTAGTTAAAAGTGAATCTTAATGAAAAATGCTAAAAGAGAGGGAGTAGAAGTTGGGACAGGAGTCGGGGTGGGAGGTCAGGTATGGAGGGAAGAACCCCTATTTCCTAAAGGTATACCTATGAAATTTGTAATTATTAAATAAAAGCTGTCTAACATTATGGGATACAGAAAAAGTAGTAATAAGAGGAAAGTTTATAGCACTTGGTGCCTACATCAAAAAATTGGAAAGGCACCAAATAAATGAGCTATCAATGCATCTCAAGGATCTAGAAAGTCAACAGCAAACCACACCCAAGACTAGTAGGAGAAAAGAAATCATTATAATTTGAAAAGAAATAAAAAAATTTAATCCAAAAAAATCAGCAAAATGAAGAGATTTTTCAAAAAAAATAAAATGGACACACTATTAGCCCAACTAATCAAAAAAAGAAGAGAGAAGATACAAATCAATAAAATTAGAGATGAAAAAGGAAATGCAACAAGAGACACAATAGATATAAAAAGAATCATCAGAAATTACTACAAAGAGCTGTATGCCAAAAAACTGGTAAACTTAAAGAAATGGACAGATTCCTGGACACATACAACCTACCTAAATTGAGCCATGAAGACATAGAAAAACTAAACAGACCCATTACCAAGATAGAAAATGAACCATTAATAAAGACCCTCCCAACAAAGAAAAGTGAGGACCAGATGGCTTCACTGCTGAATTCTATCAGACATTTAAAGAAGAACTAACTCCAATTCTCCTCAAGTTATTCAAAACAACTGAAAGGGAGGGACTCCTTCCAAACTTTTTCTATGAAGCCAGCATCATCTTAATTCCTAAATCCAAAAAAGACACAACAGAGAAAGAAAACTACAGGCCAATTTCCCTGATGAACATAGATGCAAAAATCCACAACAAAATACTAGCGAATTGAATCCAATGGCACATCAGAAACATCATTCAACCAGACCAAGTGGGATTTATGCCTGGTATCCAGGGGTGGTTCAACATTTGCAAATCAATCAATGTAATACATCACATTAACAAACTAAAGAGGGGCCGGTGCTGTGGCATAGTGGGTAAAGCACTGCCTGCAGTGCTGGCATCCCATATGGGCACTGGTTTGAGTCTGGCTGCTCCACTTTAGATCCAGCTCTCTGCTATGGCCAGGGAAATCCTTAAAAGATGGCCCAAGCCTTTGGGCCCCTGTACCCACACTGGAAACACAGAAGCAGCTCCTGGCTCCTGGCTTCAGATTGGTGCAGCTCCCACCATTGCGGTCAATTGGGGAGTGAACCAGTGGATGGAAGACCTCTCTCCCTCTGCCTCTCCTTCTCTCTCTATGTAATTCTGACTTTCATGTAAATAAATAAATCTTAAAAAAAAAAGAACAAAAACCATATGATTATCTCAATAGATGACAAGAAAACATTTGATAAAATACAACACCCTTTCATGATGAAAGCTCTAAGCAAATCGGGTATAGAAGGAACATTCCCACAGCCAACATCCTAATGAATGTGGAAAAGTTGGAAACCTTCCCAGCGAGATCTGCAACCAGACAAGGATGCCCACTGTCACCGTTGCTATTCATTTTAGTCCTTGCTGTTTCAGCCAAAGCAATTAGTCAAGAAAAAGAAATCAAAGGGATTCAAATTGGGAATGATGAAGTCAAACTATCCCTATTTGCAGATGACATGATTCAATAAATAGAGAGTCCAAAAGACTTCACAAAGAGACTATAGGAACTCATAGAAGAGTTTGGTAAAGTGCAGGATCTAATATCAATACACAAAAATCAACAGCCTTTGTATATACAGATGATTCCATGGCTGAGAAAGAACTTACAAGATCAATCCCATTCACAATAGCTATGAAAAAAATCAAATACGTTGAAATAAACTTAACCAAGAATATCAAAGATCTCTACGATGTAAACTATTAAACATTAAAAAAAGAAATAGAAGATAAAAAAATGGAAAAATCACCCATGTTCATGGATTGAAAGAATCAATATCATCAAAATGTCCATTCTTCCGAAAGCAATTTACAAGTTCAATATGATACCAATCAAAATAACAAAGACATTTTTCTCAAATCTAGAAAAAATGACACTGAAATTCATATGGAAACATGGAGATACCGAATAGCTAAAGCAATCTTATTAAAAAAAAAGCTGGAGGCATTACAATACCAGATTTAAAGACACACTACAAGACAGTTATAATCAAAACAACCCTCAGGGGTGGTGCTGTGGTGCAGTGGGCTAAAGCTGCAGCCTGCTGCACTGGCATCCCATATGGGAACCAGTTCAAGTCCTGGCTGGTTCTCTTCTGATCCAGCTCTCTGCTGTGCTTGGGAAAGCAGTAGAAGATGGCCCAAGTCCTTGAGCCCTTGCATCCATGTCAAAGACCTGGAAGAACTTCCTG
Organism: Oryctolagus cuniculus; assembly: GCF_051225735.1. Taxonomy (NCBI): domain Eukaryota; kingdom Metazoa; phylum Chordata; class Mammalia; order Lagomorpha; family Leporidae; genus Oryctolagus; species Oryctolagus cuniculus. Next base: position 96,896,449 of record NC_142871.1, on the reverse strand, counting down.
GCTCAAGGCTTCGGATTGGTGCAGCTCCAGCTGTTGCAGCTACCTGGAGAGTGAACTAACAGATGGAAGTCCCCGCCCCCTTCTGCCTCTCCTTCTCTTTGTGTAACTATGACTTTCAAATAAATAAATCTTAAAAAAAATAAAAGTCAGGTACTGGTACAAAAACAGATGAAGAGACCAATGGAACAGAAGAAACACCAGAAATCAATCCAAACATCTACAACCAACTTTTGTTTGACAAAAGAGCTAAAACTGTTCCCTAGAGCAAGGATAGTCTCTTCAACAAATGGTGCTGGCAAAACTGGATTTCCACATGCAGAAACTGGACCTCTACTTTACAGCTTATTTATTTATTTATTTATTTGACAGGCAGGGTTAGAGAGAGAGAGAGAGAGAGAGAGAGAGAGAAAGGTCTTCCTTTTTCCGTTGGTTCACCCCCCAAGTAGCCGCTACAGCCGGCGCGTTGTGGCTGGCACGCTGCACTGATCTGAAGCCAGGAGCCAAGTGCTTTCTCCTGGTCTCCTATGCGGGTGCAGGGCCCAAGGACTTGGGCCATCCTCCACTGCACTTCTGGGCCACAGCAGAGAGCTGGACTGGAAGAGGAGTAACCGGGACAGAATCTGGTGCCCCAACCAGGACTAGAACCTGGTGTGCGGGTGCTGCAGGTATAGGATTAACCTAGTGAGCCATGGCGCCCTACTTTACAGCTTATACAAAAATCCATTCAAAATGAATCGATGACCTAAATCTGTGACCGCATACCATCAAATTATTAGAGAACATTGGGAAACTGCAAGACATTGGCACAGGCAAAAAGTTCTTGGAAAAGACCCCAGAGGCACAGGCAATCAAAGTCAAAATTCACAAATGGGATTACATCAAATTGAGAAGTTTCTGTATAGAAAAAGAAACACTCAAGAAAGTGAAGAGGCAACTGACAGAATGGGAGAAAATATTTGCAAATTATGCAACTGATGAAGGATTAATATCTGGAATATATAAAGAGCTCAAGAAACTCAACAAGAAAAACCAAACAATACAGTTAAGAAATGGGGAAAGGATTTGAACAGGCATTTTTCAAAAGAGGACACTCAAATGGCCAACAGACACATGAAAAAATGCTGAGGATTACTAACCCCCAGGGAAATGCAAATCAAAACCACAATGCGGTTTCACTTCACCCCAGTTATAATGGCTTTCATACAGAAATCAATAAACAATTTCTGGCGAGGATATGGGGGAAAAGGTACTCTAATCCACTGTTGGAGGGGATGCAAACTGGTAAAACCACTATGGAAGACAGTATGGAGATCCCTCAGAAATCTGAATATAAACCTACCATATGGCCCAGCCATCTCACTCTTGGGAATTTACCCATGGGAAGTAAAATCAACAAATAAAAGAGTTATCTGTACCCCTGTGTTTTTTGGAGCTGAATTCACAATAGCTAAGACATGGAATCAGCCTAAATACTTGTCAACTAAAGACTGGATAAAGAAATTATGGGATATGTACTCTATAGAATACTACACCACAGTAAAAAATAAAATGAAATCCAGTCATTTGCAACACAATGGAAGAATCTGGAAAACATCATGCTGAGTGAAATAAGCCAGACCCAAAGGGATAAATATCATGTGTGATCTGTGACAACTAACTAAAGCACCTAAAAGGAAACCTGTAGAAGTGAAACTGACACAATGAGAAACAATGACTTGATCAGCCCTTGTCCTGATTGTCGAGGAACAGCTTACTATTTTATTCTTTTTAGTATTTTCTTTTTCTACTTAATACCATTGGTTGAACTCTTTAATTAACATGCAATTATTCTTAGGTGTTTAAAGTTAACTGAAAATTGACCCCTGTTAAAAAATAAGAGTGGGAATAAGAAAGGGAGGAGATGTACAGTTTGGCACATGTTCCCTTGGACTTACCCCTAAGGTTAAAGCTAAAAACTTGCCACAGGACAACAACTCCCTTTAAGTTGGCAGGTACCAATACCATCTTAACTAGTTGAAGTGATCATTTTAAGTTCACAACTGATCATAAGATAGGATTAAATGTCTAAGGATAAATAAGACCAAATGTCTGCTAATAATAAGTGATATAATTGAAAAGGAGAAAACAATCCAACATGGGAAGCAGGACACATAGCAGACTCACAGAATGGCAGATGTCCTAAACAGCACTCTGGCCTCAGAATCAGCCCCTAAGGCATTCGGATCTGGCTAAAAAGCCCATGAGAACATTTCAGGCATGGAAACCCAAGACACTGTGGCAAAAAATTACCTACATGAAGGATCTCTGTGAGATCCCAGTGGAAAGCAGGGGCATCAAAGACTATGACCTCGTTTAAATAAGATTGGAGTCAGCGAACTCAAAGGCTTCCATAGCCTTGGCAACTCATGACAAGAGCCTAGGGTGATTACTGACACCATAAACAAGAGTGTCAATTTGTTAAGTCAACAACAGGAGTCACTGTGCACTTACTCCTCATGTAGGAGCTCTGTCCTTAATGTGAATTAACGCTATAACTAGTACTCAAACAGTATTTTACACTTTGTGTTTCAGTGTGGGTGCAAACCGTTGAAATCTTTACTTAGTATATACTAAATTGATTTTCTGTATATAAAGATAATTGAAAATGAATCTTGATGCGAATGGAATGGGAGAGGGAGTGGGAGATGGGAGGGGTGAAGGTGGGAGGGAAGTTATAGGGGGGAAAAAGCCATTGTAATCCATAATCTGTACTTTGGAAATTTATATTTATTAAATAAAAGTTAAAAAAAATCAAATGAGGTACTGGCACTGTGGCTTAGCGGGTAAAGCCACCACCACAATGCCCGCATCCCAGATGGGGGATTGCTGCTCCACTTCCAATTCTGCTCCCTGATAATGGCCCAGGAAAAGCAACAGAAGATGCCCCAAGTGTTTGCGCCCTTGCCACCCATGCAGGAGACACAGAAGAATTTCCTGGCACCCATATTTTCAGGGAAATAGAAGACCTCTAAATTTTCTTTCATTTTTGACAGTCCACATTGTTTTGCTACCCAGTAAAAGGACCATTTAACCTCTCTATGCCTTGGCATTATTTGAATATGGGGATAGTAATCCTGTCATATGCAGCAAAATGAATGAAACTATAGATCATCATGTTAAGTAAAATAAGGCAGACACAGAAAGACAAACACCACATGTTCTTCCTCAAATGTGTGAGCTGAAACTCAATCTGAACACAGATTTTTAATTACTAGCGGCTGGGAGGGGTAAGAAGGATAGGGGCAGTTCAGATTTACAACAGAGGAATCTGGGTGTGGTTCATTAACTGTGACAAATACATCATACTCATATGAGATGTATAATAGGGGAAATTGGGTGTTGTTTATAAATTGTGACAATTATACTAATGTAAGATGTCAACAATGGGGGGCTCTTTGTCCTACTTCACAATGTTTGTTTCATAAATTTAAAACTATTCTGACATAAAAGTTTAAAATAGTCTGACTGCCACATGAACTTTGTGAAATCAAAATCAAATAGTGAGTGGTGACTGCTTAACACAGTGCCACACATATAGAATATCCTTTAAAAAAAAAAAGAGTAGGGGTAAAAAGAAAGGCAAGAAATGGTGAGCATAATGGCTCATATGTACTTCCACGCTGGTCAACTCAGTCAATATAAGTTAAACATGCTGTTTCTCCTCTTTCAAAAACAAAATTGTTCCTATCAAATAAATCAACTACTTGCCTCTAATTTTCACAAACATTTTACTAGGTTAATAGTAAACAGGTTGGGCTTCTCAAATGAGAATCCACTAACTTTCAGTCCAGCATAAATTTGAAGCTGAGAGAACATGGGAAAGGAACTTCCAAAGAGAAATTGTAGTAGGAAATCACAGTAGTCTGTTGCCCACTGTCTACCCATGTGACATTTCCCACCTCCACAAAAACTGCTCTACCCCAAGTACATCCCCTCCAGTTCATGTTCTTCAGGGCTCTCAGGGGAAGATTTTTAACACAAGTGTTTTTAGGTTAATCCTTTGCACAAGATTCTTAAGTAATTTGCTATTACCCCAAACAAACTCTACACAGTTCTACATTCTAGGCTTGTCCAGCTCTTTATACTCTCTTCCCACCTTGCCCTTAAAAAAAAGTCCATTTTCCAGCCAGGCTCCATGCCTCTCTATTCGCTGGACATACCATGCTTTCTCAAGGTCCCTGGAGTTCTGCCACTCTAAATCCCTACACTTTGTCCTGTTGTTCCTTCAAATCTACTCTGAGATTGTTTTCTCTTCCCTGATTTCCTTAGGAAAGTGTCATTGCTTCTTTCTTTAGTCCCCCTGGACATTGTCCCAATATAACTATGGCAGCCACAAATTTATTCACCTCCATGTCATCTTCTTGGAAGCAGGAACCACATTTTTAAATTTATTTACCCCCAGCACCAAATACAGTGCCTAGTGCTTCACAGGCTACCAGACATCTCTCTCTTTCTCTCTCTCTCTCTCGATTTATTTATTTATTTCAAAGGCAAAGTTACAGAGAGTCAGAGTCAAAGAGAGAAAGAGGTCTTCCATCGCTGCTGGTTCACTCCCCAAGTTGCCGCCACAGCCAGAGTTGGGCCAATCTGAAGCCAGGAGCTAGGAGCTTCTTCCAGGTCTCTCACGAGGCTGCAGAGACCCAAGGATTTGGGCCACCTTCTACTGCTTTCCCAGGGTAGCGCAGTGAGCTGGATTGGAAGAGGAGCAGCTGGGACTCAAGCCAGTGCCCATATGGGATGGTGGCACTGCAAGCGGCGGCTTTACCCCTACACCACAGTGCCAGCTCCCAGATATCTCTGAATTTGTGAATAAATGGACATGCTGAGTTTCTATAGCCTGTGTATCTGCATATGCAATTCTGTCAAGTCATCAAGATTCCTGTCATCATTTGTGCTTGATCATTATTAACAACAATTTGGTGAGATCATTGTTTTCCTGATTCCTACAAATTTGAAATTTCCCAAGTATTCATAGTACAAGGGTACTTTGTAAAGTTAGTGGGGTGATGTAATCAAAAATGTCATATTGTTGCAAAAAAAATTTAAATCCATTCATAGTTGTTCTATAATATGCATTTTTCCATAAATATTTGGAAGATCGCTGTATTGTTGTGAAATTTTAGAAGTTGACCATGCCACAGATTACTTGGAGAAATGATTTCAAAATATATAATCAGATATCAGATTATAAACATAAAATCTAAATTAAGAGATTTTTTACCTATAGACATCTGATCTTCAAAAATAATTTTTTTATTTTTTGAAGCTATTGATACAGATTTTATGAAAATAAATTCCTCTCTTGTTCCATTCACTATTCAAATATTCCTTTTCACAGCCAAAGGCATGTACTCTGCTAACCACAGTGGAGAGGTGGTGTTTGCAGCTACAATCATTACAAAATATGACAAATTCTTACACTAAATGAGGGAAAGCCAAATTCTCTACAGTGACATAATTGTGTTTCTTATTAATTAAATGCTGTGGATGTAACCGCTACCCATCATGGTAAAACCTCCCTCTTGCATGCTTAGCCTAACCTACATTTCATGGTCATTCACAGAGACTGAGGTTGTGCGGAACGGCATGCTCCCTGTGAATGTGCTATGCACATCGGTGGTTTCAAGTCCATGGTGGCTTCTTCAGTGGTAAACATTTCATTTACCTGGATACACACCCCTTGACTTTCACTTGGACAAACCTGAAAGCTCAAGGAAGCAAGAACTGCCAGCTTTTGCATAGTTTCTTCCCATAACCATCAATCTCCCTCTGGCAATAAAAGGAGACTAAACCTTGGTTTGGCCCAGTGTCACCCGGGAAGATGATGAATCTTTCATTGCATGTGAGCCAATGATGACGTTCACAAGAAAATGTAAACTAGGTGCACAATGTTCTACCAGTTCTGTAATTTGGGGAGTCACATTCTTTATGCACGATGTGGCATATTTTTTGACTGGCTAATTGAACCAGTTGCTTCTAAAAATCTGATGCCAAGAGTGTGCCCAGTCATTTAAAACACTTTCCCCTTTGGTTTATTAGTATTCAGTGTTCATTCCCTTGGTTAACATTGGTGTCATATCAAATGAAGTCACCAAACCTCGGGGAAGAGACAACTTGCTTCCAAAAAAAAAAAAATAGCATATTATTCAGAGTAGAGGCCTACAGAAAACTAAAAGAAAAATGATTAAGGCACAAAGTTGGTATGAAGAAGTCTACAAGCCTATGCGGTGTTAGCAGCCTAAACAGATTTTTAGCTAAAACAAGGCTTGCATGTAGATAAAGAAAATGCTACCATATGTGTTATTAGATTTTAAAAAATCTAGTGGAGAGACAGAAATACTCAGAAAGACAGACTGAAAGAAGGAGATCTCCTGCCTGCGGGTCCACTCGCCACTGAAGCCAGGAGCTGGGTGCTCAATCCAGGTCTCCCACATGGGTGGCAGGAACACAATCACTTGAACCATCACTGTTGCCTCCCAGCATCTGCATTGGAGTTAGGAGCAGGAGGCAGGTATTAAACCTAACTGCTCCAGTGTGTGATGCAGGGGTCTTAACCAGCTAAGCTAAACACTCAGTCCTAGATTTATTTAAAGAAATCATTTTTCTTTTCTCTCTTGCAAGGAATACTGGTGATATAACTTAAAGTATAATCAGTTGCAAAATACATTGATCTTGTTTGGTTTTTAATTAGCAGCAAACATTTTCAATGAAACTGTCGCATACCATACATGTTGCTTGAGTCAAAAACTGTTTTTTCAAATCCTTAAGAGCTTTGGATGAGGTCAAGGTCACCTAAGAGAAACCACTTGGGAAACCCTGCAATCTCACCAATCACTGGAAGAGGAGAGCTCTTGGGTTTATAATGAAAAGTGAGATTTCCTTTACAAGCGGGGATGACTTCAAATATTCATGGGACAAAAGGTAGAGGTTCATTGTTTGGGAAATAAAGAATGGTAAGTTTTGGAAGCTGATGATCAGGACTACTATAAATTGAAATTATCTTTGCATTTCAAGTAAAGGGGGTTTTGAACAAGGAAACTTTGGAAAGATCTTTATTTTTCAACTGTGACTCAAGATTTTTCTAGTGGGCACTCAGCTAAACATTCAAGTGAGCCTACATGTACTAAATCTTTATTTTAAAAGCAAACTGTATTTAAAAACATAAACATACCCAAATGTTGTCAAAGTGCAAATCAGGCCTTTTTTCCCCACTCTTTGAAGATTGCGCCCTTGAACAAATTAAACCTGGTGTCAATATGAAATAAAGGAAAGTTCATCAATATACTTCACTGGCATTATTCAAGTATAAAAAAGTTAAATAATTATATATCAAATTACTTCTACAAGGCCAGCGCCATGGCTCACTTGGATAATCCTCTGCCTGTGGCACCGGCACCCTGGGTTCTAGTCCCGGTCAGGGCACCGGATTCTGTCCCGGTTGCTCCTCTTCCAGTCCAGCTCTCTGCTGTGGCCCAGGAAGGCAGTGGAGGATGGCCCAAGTGCTTGGGCTCTGCACTCACAAGGGAGACCAGGAGGAAGCACCTGGTTCCTGGCTTTGGATCAGCGCAGTGCGCCGGCCGTAACAGCCATTTTGAGGGTGAACCAATGGAAAAAGAAAGACCTTTCTCTCTGTCTCTCTCTCTCACTGTCTAACTCTGCCTGGCAAAAAAAAAAAAAAAAAAAAAAAAAAATTACTTCTACAGAGAGTTATTCTTTACAAACAGAATTAAGTTTTTACAATACTGCTTCAAAAACAACATGCCAGACAGTAAAACTAAGCTTGAAATTTTTATATTAGAACTTTGAAATTAATTGCATTTACTTTAACCTGGATGGCAAACACAAAGAATGAATTTTGCCATACCCTCCTTCCAAATAACTAATTAGTTTCAGTAGCCTTTGGCTGCTGAGCCTGAATATAACCCTCAGAATTCTTAACACCTCATTCAAATCACCATAGATCAGAGGTCCTATTTACGATGGTTTATGTTTGGCACTTCATTTAATGATTCATTTAAAATGAAACATGAGTAATTCTTATATGTTACTACTCTATAAAGGAGATGGCAAATGAATCCCTTCAAGAATGCCTAAAATGGCACAGCAGGTAAAGCCACCACCTGTGTTGCTGGCATCCAATATGGGCACTGGTTTGAGTTCTGGCTTATCCACTTCTGATCCAGCTCCCTGCTGATGTGCTTGGGAAAGCAACAAAGGGTAGCACAAGTCCTTGGGCCTCTACACCTACATGGGAGACCCAGAAACAGCTCCTGGCTCCTGGCTTCTGCCTGGCCCAGCCCTGGTTGCTATGGCCATTTGGGGAGTGAACTAGTGGATGGAAGCGCTCTCTCTCTCTCTCTCTCTTTCTCTGTAACTCTGCCTTTCAAATAAAATAAATTGGAAAAAAAGAATGCCTAAGTAGCTTAGCTAAACACGAAGCTGATAAAAAACTGAAGAGTAGAGTAATGAAGGATATAAATTTAAAAACTAATACTTATTTGACAGCTGTAGAAAAATTCCTAGACACTTACTTCCAGTCTATTACATTGTTTAAACCCTATAGTTATGTATTTATGATGTATTCAAAACAATCAATAGGAAGAAGTGGTTAAGATGTTCACATCCCACATGGATGTGCCTGATTTGAGTCCACTACTATGCTTCTGTTCTACCTTCCTGCTAATGTGTATCCTGAGAAGGCAACAGGTAATCGCTCAAGTACTTGGGTACCTGACACCTACATGAGAGAACTGGAAAGAGTTCCAGGCTCCTGGCTGCAGCCTAGCTCTGCCTTGGCTGTTGCAAGGATTTGGGCAGTGAACCAGTAGATGGAAGGTCTCAAGGTCTTCCTCTGTCTCTGTCTCTACTTCCCTCTCACTCTCTCTCTGCCTGACTCTCTCTGCCTTTCAAATGAAACAAAAATAAACTAATAGAAACATTTAAAAAATATAATTAATAGAATCTAACAGATGGTTAGAAACTGTTACTCCAGGTTAAAATGTACATAATTCTAAACACTAAGCTGATATATATGATTATTCCAAGAGAGAGTTCACTGGTCAGTTTATTGAACAATTACAAAATGTGTATTAAATTAAACCACTCTGGAAATGCTGGGGATTGAACCTAGGGTCTCTCCAATTGAGCTACATCAAGAATCTCCCTGACCTACACAAGAATTAACTGACATGAGTAATATAATAAATTCACAACACTTTGAAAGTAATATAAGTCCAAATGCTGGCAGACTTCTCATTCCATGTTGGGGCAGCAAAGATAGGACTGGGTGGCAGGCTGTGACAGAACCACATGTTAAAGGACAATCTCCAAAAGGAAGCTATTGGGGCTAGCATTGTGGTGTAACAGCTAACGCTACTGCCTGCAATGCCAGTATTTTATATGGGATAGTTCAAGACCTACCTGCTCCACTTCCAACCCAGTTTCCTGATAATGCATCTGGGAAGGAAGTGGCAGATGGTCCGAGTGCTTGGGACCCTAAACCCATGTGGGAGACCTGGAAGAAGCTCCAGGTGCCTGATTTAGGCCTGGCACTGCCCCAACCATTGAGGCCACTTAAGGAGTGAACCAGAGGATGGAAGATCTCTCTCTGTCTCTCACTCTATTTCTCTGTGATTCTGATTTCCACATAAATAAATAAATCTTTTAAAAGGGGTGGGGGAGTGGAAAGAGGCACCAAGATGGCAGAATAGGGAGGGAGCTTTCTGCTCTACTCTAGGAGAAAAGAGTTTTTAAAATATAGAGTACAGTCTAAGGAAGAGTTATAGAGAAAACAGCAAAGGAAACTCCACACAAATTAGAGGGACACTGTGGATCTATGTAGAAGGCATGGATGCACACAACTCAGGACTCCCACAGCCGAGAGCCTGAGCAGCAGATTTGAAGTAAGGTGAGACCAGACTGCAGCATCCCAAGCCACTTGTGATAAAGTTGAGGGAAGAGCCTGGTGTGAGTCCAGCTTGGTGCACTGTGGCAGACAATATACCTGCCAACCTAGAAGGAAAAAAAGAGGGCACATTTCTCTCTCCCTGACCACTCAGCACTGGTCTCCTGTAACTAGCTGAGAGGGGGAGGGTGCCATTTTGGACATACGTAACAGCTGTGCCAGCTCCTATCTGTGTGCCCAGCAACCATATAAGAGGAGACACCTAAGTCTGGCTGGGAGCATTGACAGGGGATGGGGAGCTTGTGACTGCGGGAGCCTTGTGTGCTGGAATGGTGAAAACACTGTGGGAATAGGGTGTGGCTGAGACCCTGGGAAGTCACCATGGGTGGCTCCACACACTCGGGGCTCCCTGATTGTCTGTTGTGGGTCATTGCCATGGGATCCATGCTCACACTGAGGATTGCACAGATCCTTTGTATGGTTCTTGTGGCAGCATGAATGAATATTGTACCCACCGGGCTAGTGCCCAGGCTTTAGTTTCCTTGGAGGAGAGGAGATGAGCATGAAAATATGCCAACAAAGCTGAACAAACCTCCCCTCTGATTAAAAAAGAGAAGAGGGAGAGAAAGAGAGAGATATTTACCACACCCAATTTGGGTAACACCTTGGACATTCCCCTCACCCTGGAGCACTGAACATAGCTCTCTGGCCATACCCAGCACATGCCAAAGGGTATTCACTGAAAGAGCAGACACTTCATTAATTCACAAAGACATATTCCAAAGATAAAAGTCATCCCAGGGGAAAAAATAAAATAAAATAAAATAAAATAAAATAAATCCACACATGCCTAAAAATAAATGCAGCAATTCAAGAAACAAGACTAAGGAAAATAACATGATGCCCCCAAAGGAACACAACAACATTTCAATACTAGAATGTGAAAATGAAGAGACTGAAGAAATGCTGGAAACAGAATTCAAAAAATTTATCATAGGACTACTTAGAATAAGAAGCAAATCCATGAATTAAAGAAATCCACACATGACATGAATGAACATTTTTCCCATGAAACTAAGATTTTAAAGAGAAATCAAAATGAAATATTAGAAATGAAGAATTCAATAGATCAAATAAAAAATGCAGTGGAAAGCCTTCAAAACAGACTCTGTAAGTCAGAAGAAAGAATATCTGAGTTAGAAGACAAATCTCTGGAAACTTTACAGTCAGACCACAAAAAAGAAGAAAAAATTAGAAAACTAAAAAACAATGTTGGAGATTAACAAGGTACTATCAAACAACCCAACATACGGGAATAGGAATTCCTGAAGGCATGGAAATAGAGAATGGATTAGAAGGCCATTTTAGTGAAATAATTACATAAAACTTCACTAATTTGGAGAAAGAAAGAGGCATCCAAGTTTAGGAAGCACACTAACTCCTAATAGACATGAACAGAAAAGATCCTCACCACAACACATTGTAGTCAAATTTTCCTCAGTAAAACCTTTAAAAAAAGATTCTAAAATTTTCACAAGAGAAATGCCAGATTACTTTCAGAGGATTTCCAATTAGACTCACAGCTGAATTCTCATTAGAAACCCTATAGGTTAGGTAGGAGAGAATGGTGAGATACAGTTCAAGTCTTAAAAGAAAAAAACTGTCAACCCAGAATACTATACCCTGAAAAGCTCTCATTTATGAATGAAGGTGAAATAAAGACCTTCCATAGCAAAAAAAAATTCAAAGAATTTGCCACTATCAGCCCAGCCTTACAAAAGATGTTTAAGGATGTGCTACACACTGAAACACAGAAACATAATCATCATGATGCAAAAAGGTGAAGGCAGAAAATCTCCTAATATAAGTTCAAAGGAAATCCAAAGTAAACAATAGTAATATTTACGGAAAAATGGCAGGGCCAAGTCATTACTCATCAATAATTACCTTGAATATAACTGGCCTCAACTCTCCAGACAGGGGGTCAATGCTGTGGCATAGTGGGTAAAAGCCGCCGCCTGCAGTGCTGGCATCCCATATGCGTGCCAGTAAGTCCTGGCTGCTCCACTTCCAATCCAGCTCTCTACTATGGCCTGGGAAATCAATAGAAAATGGACCACATCCTTGGACCCCTATACCCACATGGGAGACCCAGAAGAAGCTCCTGGCTCCTAGGTTTGGATTGGTGCAGCTTCAGCCATTGCAGCCATTGGGTGAGTGAACAAGCAAATGGAAGACCTCTCTCTCTCTTTCTCTCTGCCTCTGCCTCTCTGTAACTCTGCCTTTCAAGTAAATAAATAAATTTTTTTTTTTTTTTTAAAAAAGAAGGACCAGCACCATGGTGCAGCAGGTTAACACCCTGGCCTGCAGTGCACATGTCCCATATGGGCATTGGTTCAAGACCTGGCTGCTGCACTTCTGATCCAGCTTTCTGCTACGGCCTGGAAAAGCAGTAGAAGATGGCGCAAGTCCTTGGGCCCCTGCACTTTCGTGGGAGATCCAGAGGAAGCTCCTGGCTCCTGGCTTCGGATTGGCACAGCTCTAGCCGTTGCATTCAATTGGGGAATGAAACATAGGATGGAAGACCTCTCTGTCTGGGCCTCTCTCCTCTCTTTATGTAACTCTGACATTCAAATAAGTAAATAAATAAATCTTTAAATAAAAGATACAGATTGGCTGAATGGATTAAAAAACAAAACCCATGTATTTGCTGCTTATAAGAAACACATCTCACCAACAAAGATAATACACAGACTGAAAGTAAAAAGATGGAAAAAGATATACCATACTAACAGAAACCAAAAAAAGCTGCTGTAGCCATCCTAAGGTCAGACAAAATAGACTTTACCACAAAAACTGTTAAAAGAGACAAAGAAGGACACTATGCAACAATTAAGAGGTCAATTCAACAGAAAGATGTGACTATAATAAACATATGCACCTAATTACAGGGCATCTGGCTATTTAAAAGAAATGATAATGAATCTAAAGGGAGACATAGACTCCCATACAATAGCAATAGGGTACTTCAATACCCCACTTTCAGCAGATCAACCAGATAGAAAATCAGGAAGGAAACACTAGATTAAATTGACACTGTAGACCAAATGGACCTAACAGATATCTACAGAACTGTTCATCCTACAGTTACAGAATACACATTCTTCTCACCAGTGCATGGAACTCTCTCTATGATAGACCACGGGTCAGGCCATAAAGTAAGTTTCAGCAAATTAAAAAAAAAATCAAAATCATACCATGCATCTTCTCTGATCACAAGGGAATGAAGCTGGAAATCAGTAACTCAGGAATCTCTAGAACATATGCACACATGAAGACTGAACAACATGCTAATGAATGAGCAGTGGGTCATAGAAGAAATCAAAAGAGAAATAAAAAACTATTGAGGAACAGTTTTTTTTCTATACTATTTGTTGAATTCTTTACTTAGTATAGAGTTAATCTTCCATGTATAAAGTTAATTGAAAATAGATCTTAGTTTAAAAATAAGAATAGGAATAGGAATAGGGGCGGGAGGAGAAAGAAGAGTGGGAGTGGGTGTGGGAGGGTAGGTATGGTGGGAAGAATAACTATAACTATGTTAATAAAGTTGTATTTATGAAATGTATGACGTTTGTATACCTTAAATAAAGGGTTTCTGGGAACTGTAAAACTTGTTTTCAAACAGTACTTTATACTTTGTGTGTGTGTATGAGTGCAAATTGTTGAAATCTTTACTTAGTATAGAATTGGTCTTCTGTATATAAAGTTAATTAAAAACAAATCTTAATGAAGAATGAGAGAGGAGGAGGGAGTAGGAGGTGGGACAGGAGTGGGGGTGGGAAGGTGGGTATGGAGGAAAGAACTACTATATTCCCAAAGCTGTACCTATACAATTTGTATTCATTAAATAAAAGATTTCAAAAAATAAATTAATAAAAAGGTTCTGTGAAAAAAAAAAGGAAGCCATTGACTTGTGCCTTTTACCTTGAGGTACAGCATTGAAACATTGTTCTATATAAACATTATAAAAATTTATAGGCAAACTACAAAATGGAAACATTATTTGCAACTTCTATGGACAAATGTGCACTAACATATTGATGATTAATTCCTAATATAATAATAAAAATATAAATAATGGAAAACTATGAAGATAACTCTTATAAATCAATATAAATACTAATACATAGAAAAATAGGCAAAGAATATTAACATGTGATTCACAAAGAAAAAATAAATTTCTACTCTAACATGAAAATTATGTCATACAAATGTAGAATTGCAGTTAGAAAAACTAGCGAGGGATTGGCACTGTGACAGAGTGGGTTAAGCTGCCAACTGCAGCACCAGCATCCAATATGGACACCGGTTCAAGTCCCAGCTGCTCCACTTCCAATCCATCTCCCCACTAATGTGCCTGGGAGAGCAGCAGAAGGTGGCCCAAGTGCTTGCGACCCTGTACCCATGAGGGAGACCTGGAAGAAGTTCCTGGCTCCTGGCTTCGAATCAGCCCAGCTCTGGCCATTGCAGCCATTTGAGGAGTGAACCAGAGGATGGAGGAACTCTCTCTCTCTATCTTTCCCTCTCTCTCTTTTGACTTTGCCTTTTAAATAAATAATTTTTTAAAAAGATAACTAGAGAAATTTATAGTAAAATATCAGAGTTATGTTGATAAGGATATGGTGGGATAAGCACTCTCTTTTAAAACTCATAGGAATGTCAACTGATGTGAGATAATGCATAAAAATCCTTTCCTTTCTGAAAAGTAATTTTACAGATTGTAAAGTCATTCATTTTTACCTAATAATTGCAGTTTCTGGAACTTTATTCTTTTTAAATTTTTTTATTTCTTTATAATTTTTTATTTATTTTGACAGGTAGAGTTACAGACAGTGAGTGAGAGAGAGACAGAGAGAAAGGTCTTCCTTCTGTTCGTTCACCCCCCAAATAGCCACTACGGCCAGAGCTGTGTTGATCTGAAGCCAGGAGCCAGATGCTTCTTCCTAGTCATCCAAGCAGGTACAGGGGCCCAAGTGCTTGGGCCATCCTCCGCTGCCCTCCCGGGCCACAGCAGAGAGCTGGACTGGAAGAGGAGCAACCGGACTAGAACCAGGCACCCATATGGGATGCTGGCACCGCAGGCAGAGGATTAACCAAGTGAGCCATGGTGCCGGCCAAACCTTATTCTTAAGAGATAAAAATACAATCAGAAATTTATTGATGAGAATTTTTACAGTATTGGATAACAAATTCCACAACATGGGAAAGAACTCAGATGGTCAACAATGAATTATCAAGTAAGTTATGATTTATTCATAGGACGAAATATTGCACAGATAATAAGGATTAGATATAAAACTGTATCTTCAACATAATACTAATTTTGTGAATATAGTATCTCAGAAAGACAAAACTTGGAAAATGTGTTAAACTCTCGGCACTTCTTTATAGATGATGCAATGATATGTAGCTTTTAATTTATTTTTTTTCTCATATAGTCTGTGAACATGTGTTAATTTTTTCATTTAAATTTGCTTTTAAAAAGTAAGATATGAAAATCTGATGTGAAGGTATCATATTTTCATGAGAGAAAGAGACAGAAGAATGAAGGGATTGATAATGAATATTAAGAACTGCAAAAACGTGGTCCCAGTGTGTTATGAACTGTAGAATGTGCACCATAACTCCCAGCAAGGCAAGGGCTGCAGATAACACCACGTTTTCACCACTACACTGAAGCCAAAACTGGTTCACACACTACCTAACTTCCCTGTGGAGAGTTTGGGAGCTATCTCTTTATCGCTTCATACATCACCTTCTTCCCTAAAGGCCCTCCCACCCCATGAAATCTTTTTTCACCTCAATTAACTATAAACTCTCATCTCCTAGAAATCTAGTATGTATTGCCTCTGTCTCTCACTGAACACTTACACTATATTGTCCTGTTCTGGGGGGTGTATTAGCATTTCCTCACTACTAACAAATAACCATGACAAGCTACTTGAGAAGGAAGGAGATTTATTTTGGCTCACAGTTTTGGAGCTTCCCAGCCCCAGATGGGGCAGGCCCCAGTGGTTCACATGTCTGATGAAGCTGGAGAACAGCAGAGAGAGATGGAGGGCCCAACTGGGCTTTTATAACCAACCCTCTAATGAGAACTAATTTCCAAGGGTACGTCTTCAATGACCTAAGGGCCTCCCACTAAACTAGCCTCCTAAACACAACTGGCTTGAGTTTCTACCTTGTGAATATCATTAATTTATGACTTTAGGGATTATACATCTGAGTTCAGAGAAATATAGTATTCAAACCAAAGCAGGTTTTTTTTTTATATCAAGATTCCAGTGCCACAGCTAGATTTTAAAGTTGGACTAGGGAAACAATAATATTGAAAACTCCCTGGTAGTCCTATTCAGTCATTTAAGAAATGTCTGGCGAGTACACAGTATATGCTAAACACTGTTTGAGAAGTTAGGGCTACCTAGGTGAAATTTTTTTAAGAAACAAAAATCTCCATCCTCAAGAACTCAAACTCTAGTGGCAAAGCCTGATACTTGATGCCATGTCATAGGTGATGCAAATCCATAATAAATTATGACAGTGGTGGTGACAGTAATGAAGACAGAATGCATGACAAAGAACACTGTATTAATTTTCTATTGCTTCCATGACAGAGTACCATAAATTTAATGGTTTAAAACAATACTCATTTATGATCTCACAGTTGTCATGATGCAGAAGTCCAGATGTAGTATGACTCTGTTTTTGTTGTTTGGAGTACCTAAAGGATGAAACCAAGGTGTGGCAGAGCTGTGTTTCTTACTGGAGGCTCTGAGAAAGTGTCTACATCCAAGCTCATTCAGGTTCCTAGCAGAATTTAGTTCCTTGCAACCACAGAACCGAGCCCCTCATTTCTTTGTTGTGGTCAGCTGGGAGGCCCTTACTTCTTACAGGCCTCTCTTTGATCCACTAATCTCAACATCAGTTACAGTGAATTGGATCTCTCTCACACTTGGAATCTTTCTGACATCTCCTTTTGGGGCATCTCTCTTGTCTTCATCTAGAGAAAATTCTATGCTTTCGTTTTTCATTTTTAAAAATTTATTTATTTGAAAAACTGAGTGGGGGGGGGGGCTGGAGAGAAAGAGAAAGAGAGAGATCTTCCATTCACTGTCTCACTCCCTAGATGACTTGATCACAGTGGCCAGGGCTGGGTCAGGCCCAAGCCAGGAGTTATAAGCTTCATCCAGGTCTCATGTGAGTGGCAGAGGCCCAGACACTTGGGCCATCTTCTGCTGCTTTTCCCAGGCTATTAGCAGGGAGCTGGATTGGAAGTGGGGGCAGTCAGGACATGAACCAGAGCCCATGTGGGATGATAGCATTGCAGGCAGCAACTTTAGGTGTTATGTTCCAAAGTCAGCCCCAATTCTCTGCTTTCAGTGATGCATGGGATGAGATTAGGCCTACCTTCCTGATCCAGGATACTCTTAAGTTTCCATAACTTTAATCAAATTTGCAAAATCTCTCTTGCCATATAATAACTATTCATAGGAGTGAGGAACAAAATTCAAGTTTCCTATATGGATGGCATGAATCCAATCACCTGAACCATTATGGCTGCCTCCCAGGGTCTGCTGGAAGCCGGAGTCAGGAATGGAGCCGAGACTTAAACCTGGGTACTTCAATATGAGATGTGAGCATCTTAGCTGGCATAAATCATTAGGCCAAATGCCCACCCCAATATGAATATCTTTGTGAGAATTCATTCCTCCTACCACAACCAGTAATAACAAAGAACACCAGTATGGGACACTCCTAATTGACACACTCCTAACTGTGGACTGTACTCAAGAAATTTAATTGGGTATGAGAGACATTTAGCAATAGACCTAGTTTCCTGATGATCAGATCTAGAACACATTTACAGTCTTTTGCTTGTCAGTGTTTTTCATTAACAGAAACCATTTTTAGCCATAGTTGAGTATTCTCTTAATTACACATTCCATTTTTCTTGGCTAAACTAATTTCTTCTTATTTTATTCTAACATCAGAAGCCCAAGAAACAAAGAAGCATTTGTCTTGGCTGTGCAGGGGGAGTGGAGAAGAGGTAGCAGTAGGGGAAGAAAAAGAAGAGCTGTGCATTACCTCATGACACACAAAATTATGCAGCTTCTCCACAGGACAAGATGAGATCCTGTGGTAAGCAGAAAGAACACGTGGGAGGCCGGGGCATTAGAAAAAGCTGTCTGGCCTCTTTGGGAGTGGAAAGAACAGAGTGGTCAAGGACTAATCCTGTGGCACCACATACAGACCTTCAAGAGATTGTGGAGGGGACAATGCCAAATTCATATGACAGACAGCTCTTTTAACACTTGGACAGTGCTACTTATTCATCCGAGCAAGCAAAAGGAAATGCTTTCAAGCAGGATCCCAGACACAGAAAGGAGTCCAGGTTTAAACATCTTCCCTGTGAAGGACAGAGAGGTACTCAGCTGTGTCATTGCCCATGAGGTGAACCAGCTCTCCAGGCCAGCTGATGATGTCATATCTTGAGGGGCAAGGAAAGTAAAATTGCAGAGTTTTGTATTGTTTTCATTTTTTGAAATGTATTCAAAGTCCATTATCACTGCATGCCCAGGCACTAGTACTAGTTAGGAAAAAAAATAACTGAATAAATTAACGTTGGATTTTGGGGAGCAATCAAATTAGAAAATGTAGGCATTGGTGCTTTGGAGATTGTGAAGCAAAACATTTTTTTAAATTCAGTTGTTATTACTACTCTCACTTCTACTTCGTTTAGCTCAATAATGAGAAAGCCAATTTGACTTTCTCAAGATTATGCCACCTTGCTCAAAGAACCCTAAAGGTTTCCACAATGTCCACCACAGAGTTCCACCTCTTAGACTTTCATTCAAGGCTTTCTCATCTTGACACATTTATCTTTCAAATCAAACCAGGAAGCAATTACTGAACAACTAGTAAAGTCAAGACACAGGGCTGTGTTCTGAGAAATGTATCATTCTACAGTTTTGTCATGAAAACATCTTAGTGTACTTACACAAACCTAGATGATATAGGTCAATCACTGGACATGGCTTCTTGACACAACCAAGAAATGCGGTAAACTCAAAATATCTGAGGCCACTGCCAACACATAAAGTATATTGTCTTACAGTAAAATTTTTTCCTAAGTAGGAACATACTCTAAAATAACAAAAGAGAACATAGTAGTAAATACATAAGCCGGTAACAGTCATTTATCACTATCAACTGCTGGGTATTGTATACAACTGTGTGTGTTATGATTTCTTAAGACTGGCAGTGCTGTAGTTTGTTTACTCCAACATCACCACAGACGTGTGATTTATGCAATGTGCTATGACACTATTATAGCTATGACTCCACTAAGCCATCAGAATATTTTAGCCTCATTGTAATTTTAGGGGACCACCATTGTATATGCAGTCTATTTTTTATCAAAACCTCGTTATGTGGCATATGACTGCATTAGGTGCTGCAGGCATAGGTAAAGTCATAAAATATCTTCTATTTCTTACAGAATTTTACAATCCTAGCATTTCATATATGAACAATAATCATATAATTAAATTCATCCACCTAATATAGACCAAGCTTACTCTCCACCTTTCTGCCTGGGTGTCTTTATTCATGCCATTTCCTTCACTCTCTTTCTTTGGACATTTTATCCTCCTCAAATGCTATATTTTTAAGGAAGTCTTCTTCACACACTAATAGACCAGGGGTTCTCAACAAGGGAGATTTTTCCCCCCAGAGGACATTTGATAATGCCTGGAGATATTTTTGATTGTCATAAAGAGGCACCTATGAATAAAAGCCAGAGATGTTGGTGAACAACCTACAATACAAAGGACATCCTCCTACATAAAAGAATTATCCAGTCCAAAGTGTCAATAAGATTAAGCATGAAACACTTTGTGCTAGGAAGCAGTATTTCCTCTGACATTCAGAAGTGAATGGTTGAACAATTTTTCAGTATCAGGCATATATTTTATAGTCTTCAAACAGTTCGTGAGCATTCTATGAAGAAATTATGCAGGTATTTTAAAATTATTTTACATCAAAACTAATATTTTTTCATTCACCTTTCCATGAACTTTTCGATGGACTGTTACATTTATTTGATGGACTGTTATATTTATTTGCTAAATCTAGCAAATAATGCTTAGTTAATCTGAATGTCAGAAAAAACTAAGTTTTTATTATGTGTATCTCATTCAATATTTAACACATGCTTTTTTAAAAAACGTTTATTTATTTATTTGAAAGTCAGAGTTACAAAGAGAGAGGAGAGCCAGAGAGAGAGAGAGGTCTTCCATCCAATGGTTCACTCCCTAATTGGCTGTGATGGCCGAAGCTACGCCAATCCAAAGCCAGGAGCCAGGAGCTTCTTCCAGGTCTCCCACAAGGGTGCAGGAGCCCAAGGACCCGGGCCATCTTCTACTGCTTCACCAGGCCATAGCAGAGAGCTGGATCAGAGGAGGAGGAACAGCCAGGACTAGAACCAGCACCCATAAGGAATGCGGCACTTCAGGCTAGGGCGTTAACCCACTGCGCCACAGCGCCGGCCCCTTCATAAATGCTTAACCAAAAAATTATTCATTCTTTATCTGATACTCTTTTTGCCATGTTTTCTGTCTGCCTGTATTCTTTTCCTAAATGACTTGGAGGTCTGTAAAGAGACCATTGTATGCTGTCGAAACTTCTTTTAACATTTAATTTCATTCCTAACATTAAGTATAAAAAAAAAAACCTTTGCCAAAAGTGGCTATATTTTCTACATTCTTTAACACCAATGAGCAATGTAGGCTTATAGTTATCTCTGCTATCTTTTACAAGTTCCAATGTCCTCATAACTCCCTCATCCTTACAATGAGTCTTCAAACTCCTTGCTCTCAATCAGACAGGAAGTTCCAGTGAAAAAATACCTACCCTAAACTGGTCATGTTGAAAAAGCAATGTGTCAGGTTTGACACAATAAAAAGATATATAGCTATTCCTATGTTTCATTTACTCATCTATTTCTCTATCTGCATTCTTATTTACAGTATTCTGCTCTTTATATATAACTTTTCAAAAGCTGACAGTAGAAATGAGAAAAAGTCAGCTAACTGTGGCAAACCTTCAACTTTCTGCTATAGCTGATGAGGAGTAAATTATCCTAAAATCCGCACATAGTTAAACTTCAAAATGCTCTAGGCACTGAAAAGATTATCCTTCACTCTACTCCCATCTACAATTCAAAATAAGTTCAACAAGTTATAACTTCCTCTATAGTGTCTACTACATTGGCCCTTTCTAAAAATCTTTAATTATTTCAACAAAATCTCTTTCTCTCTCTCTTGTTTTATTAATGCCCTCAACACATTTAATCCTACCAGACAGAAACTAGCAGGGGGTAAAAGGAAAAGTTGTTGTCTGACATCCCTATCCTAACAATGTTGGAAAAGATTATTTCTTTAGAATAGATATTTCAATGAATGCAAAATTAATCAAGTAGAAAAATTTCCAAAGATCTCATTTAATGGAAGTATGCCCTATTCTTATAATTATTCTCATCCAGAAAACTCCAGAGAGAACAGTATCATATCTTTCTTTCTTAACATTTTTACCTAGAATATTAACTTTAATCAGAAGACAATAGAGTAATTTTGCTCCCCACCCACCAATAAGATCACCAGTTTTAGCAAATAAATATACAGACTGCTCATTTGAGTCTGTATTTCAGATAAGGAACAACTAAGTTTTTGGTATAAGTATGCTCTAGTAAATATTTCAGACAAAATTATATGAAAAATTATTCATTTACTCAAATTCAACTAGCTGCCTAGAATTTATCCCTAGAGACATTTAGTGATGTCTGGACACTTAGGGACATCAAAAGTAGAGAGGATGCTACCGTATATAGTAATTGGAGGCCAGGGATGCTGTTAGGCGTCCCACAATGCCTTCAACACCCTATCACAACAAAGAATTAGCCACTCCAAAATGCCAACAATGCTGAAATTAAGAAACCCTGATTTAGCATGACCTTTGAGAACAAAACATATAAGGTGCCTTCTTTTTAATAGAGAACAGAGGGCCAGAGGAGTTAAAGTGGCTTGCTTTGAGCCTCAAAGCTAATTACTTTCAAAATTGGTCAACTTGGAGGCAAACCCAGAAAGTTGGTTCCATTTCTGTGTGGCCCGGAAATGTTACCTACTAAAGTAATACACTTAAGGTCTCCAAGACTTCTCCAATAGAGAACATCAATCAAGTCCCTGGGTGGCCTCTGGCTATGGAAAGGGAAGGCATAAGGCTTGGGATACAATTTTTTGTTCAAATATTTTTCCAAATCTTTTCCCCCAACCCTAATTTTACTCATAAGAAAGAAGAGAAGAGTGAAAACACTGGCTGGGAATGAGCTGCAATTAGATCAACTCTCTTCTATCCCACTTTTTCTTTGACCTACAAAGTTACATTGTTTGAGTCTTTGGGAGAGCTTAATTTTCCTTATTTCAAGGATCTCCCTGCCCCTGGATGTGGGAAAACTGTTTAAATAGAAACAACCCAAAGAAGTTATTAAGTATTACAAAGGGAAAATGAGGGCATTGATGAAACCTAGCAGAGATTATTTGGAGGATGGCCAAATGTCAGAGGCCTGTGAAATAACACGAAGCAGTGTACTGCAAATGTATTCATACGTCAATTCTTGCCACATAAGGTTTGCTTGGAGGCCCCAAAGAAAGCAACATGGCTCATCTAAGTAAAGTGTTAGCCAAGATAATCTAATGACCTAAGAATCTAATGACACTATACACTGTCTCTGATCCGGCTTGGTTTTATTTTAACAGACCAATTTTTATTGCTTCTTTTCTGTGAGTATCTGCAATGATTCCTTGTCACTGCTTATTGAAATATTTTCTTAAATTATGAGTTGAACTTTTAAAAATGTAGCTTTGAAAATATTCATTTAGTGTGTTATTAATTACTATTACAAATTCTGGAGAGGGAGGACTGACTAAAGAAGAAAAACTGCTTTAACCACATTATCTAACTAAGGAGGTGCTCATTCTACCAAAAGAATTTTTACATGATACATAAAAATGTATTTAGGAAGGGCATATCCTAATTGCAGATGTTATAAAAGAATTTCTCGCTTCTTTCTCAGTCCCCTCAGCCCTATCATTCAATCACTGTTAAACTTTTAAAAGAAATATGATTTTGTTATTAACATTGCCCCTTACTAGACTTAATGCAACTAATTTCTGAACTAATTGCTAAAAATATCCTTCTGGAACATCCAGTCCATCATTATTTATATCAATGTCCACATTCCCTTATGGACACATAAATTTTTGCTGCTTTTTTGATCTACTGATTTAACAGAGATGTATTTCAACTTCAGTTTTTAGAACTGTCAAATAGTTCCTGTCTCTTAATATTTAGGATACCCACACACTGCATTACCAAGAGAATCAGAAGGTAACTCAGAATGCTTAAGGCATTTATGTGTTTCCTGGGAGCCAACTTTCCCAAATATTTACATTGATCCCTTCAAGCAAGTTAAGTAATTATTAGTAATCCAAATCAAATGTTATTTTGAGAAAGGAAATGCTACTGAAGCCTGGCTCTAATTTTCATTTTATTTGGAAAAGCACTTAGAGAGCAAGACAGCCAACAGGGACAGCAGTGATCCTATGACTAGGAGTCCCTAGAATTCTTTTGGTCATTAGCTCTTCACCAAAAAGACAACAACAAAAATCTCCCAAGCACAGTCAACTGAAATATGTCCAAGGAGTCTTTAGTTGGAACCCCATTAACTATTTGGTATGATTGCAACCTTCTTCAGGAAATGTAAGTCACCTTCAAGCTAAG
Source organism: Oryctolagus cuniculus (assembly GCF_051225735.1). Lineage (NCBI taxonomy): Eukaryota > Metazoa > Chordata > Mammalia > Lagomorpha > Leporidae > Oryctolagus > Oryctolagus cuniculus. The sequence goes on along the minus strand of NC_142871.1, from coordinate 96,872,607 downwards.
TAGAACCACCAAAATACCTTTGCTAAGTCTCAGAACATATATAAAAGCTAAAAATGAATGAAGACACTGTCCTCAACATTTAGTAGCACCTCTAGGAGAAACTCATCCTTCTGCCATTCAAAGGCAGTTGGCTGTTATATATCTTTGTGATGAGTAAAGGTTATTTTATGTATATTGACATATTTTTGTAAAGAATCTCAGTATTGTTAATGTGAAAATCTATCATATCCTAACATGGGCAGTTGAATTTTAAATGGAATTAATGTTGCACATTAAATTATCTCCATAGCTGGGAATTTGGGATCAATAAACTCTTTTTAAAAGTAAATAACTTGACTTTCAACTGTCTAAGAGAAAAATAGCTGCCAGAATTACTAACAATGATTTTCATCTTCCACTGAGTCTTGATTTAATACTCAGGTGAAAAATTCCCTGTTGGAAAGGGGGAATTCATCTTCTGTTTCTGAGATTCCAACATGAACCCCAGTCCTAACTATGTGGTTTTCTGCATCTCATCTCAGAACATAACCAAGGCAATAGGTCCATCCAAAAGGCACTCAAAAAGACAGAGCTTTTGGGGATGTTACCAAAAAAAAAAAAAAAAAAAACACTGTGGAATTACAATGGTTATTAGCTCTTTTCTTCCAGCTTTGGTGGATATGATTTGTTTATAAGAGAGATAAGACATAGTACTGATAAAAATAGAATTGGCCCAAACAAGCTGTTTTATGAAGAAATTTTTAGTACTTTCAATTTTTCCTGTGGCTGAGATGTTAGTACATAACTCATGTAGGGTTTACTATAAAAACTGCAAACACAGCCTCCATTTCTATCTGACCTCTCACTTTTGTACAAATCATCTCATCAAATATGATTGAAAGAAATCAAGTCTCTCCTACTCTAACTCTATAGGGCCCACAAAAATGTTATAATAATGCCAACAGCTAACACACACAGCCCTACTATGTGTTAGATATTGCTCTAAGCTAAGTGATCTTTCATAATCATCATATCTACCCTTTGTAACAGTGCTGTTACCATACCCATTTTTCAGTTGAGGAATAAGTAACTTGTGAAATACTGTTCTGTTAGAATTTCTGCCCAACTAATTCAGGCTCCAGAATCCATTCTTTTATTTCCTCTCATGACACTTCAGAGTAATATTTATTATAAGAACACAATTTTTTTCCTTTACCTAAAACTGTTTATACTCACATAAATACAAAAGATTTAACATTTATTAGAAAAGCAGAGCCATAAAGAGAGAGGGAAAGACCCAGAGAGATCTTGAATCTGCTGGTTCACTCCCCAAATCGCTACAAGTTAGGGCAGACCAAAGCCAGGAATCCGGAACTCCGTCCAGGTCTCTCACAAGGATAGCAAGGGCTCACACAGTTGCGCCATCTTCTTCTTTCCCTGGCACATTAGCAGGGACCTGGATCAGAAGTGGAGCAGCTGGGACTCAAACAAACAACCATATGGAATTTAGGTATCGCAGGCCGTAGCTTTACTAGCTGTACCACAGTGCCTACCCCATATATATGATTTTAAATGAGAACATAGAGGTTTTTACTCAATATAATATTATAAGTATTTTTCTGAGTATTCATTGAATAAACTGAGAAATTAAGTCTATTGTTTTCCAATCATCAACTGAGAAATTTTTCCTAGCTCAAACATAATTTCCCTCAGGAAATTTGTGTCTTGAGACATACAGCATAGTAGAATAATTTCTTTAGACCCTGTTCATTCTGTTATTTGCAAAATGAGGATGATAAATTAGGTAATCTCCAGAGTTGATGCACTGAGTTGCCTAGACATGCAAATATTCAAGGACTCTTATTGAACACCACTTTAACAACAGTAAAGTGTGACATGGGACTTAGATGGGTTATCAGGTGAAGCAAGCAACTATTCTCTCAAAAGAAACTTCAAGATCTTCCAAGTAAGTATAGAGGCTTGCACAAAGGCATGGCCACCCCAGAGGCAACCTAGACAAAGGTGAGGCTTGTTGGCAGTCCCTTCATCAGTAAGGTGTCTTTACCTTTCTTCTCACCTCTTAGAGTTTTTCATGCCTCTATTCCATACTTCCTATGACTTCTCTTTTTTCCCCATCAACTTGGAAGCCTACATGGATATCTTTAGGGCCCACCTCCAGATACTCACAATTAGGGGTGATTTTTATCTAGAGATTTATTTTATTCATTTAGAAGGCAGAGAGTGAAAGAGAGAGATATCTTCTACCTGTTTAATTACTCCCCAAAGGACCATAATAGCCAGGTCTGGGCCAAGTTGAAGCCAGGAGTCATCTTGGTCTCCTATGTGGGTGGTAAGGGCCCAAGTACTTGGGCCATTATCTACTGCTTTCCTAGGCACATTAGCATTAGCACTTTTCTTAGGTGCATCTATATGAGATATATAAAGTTGAAATACTTTGCTTAGATTATAATGTCATGGAGCTAGATTGAAAGTGGAGCAATCAGCACTCAAACCAGCATTCTGATATAGGATGCCAGTGTTGCAGCCAGAAGCTTAATCTGCTGCACCACAATACCAGCCCAAGAGGTGATATTTTAAATACTTAACCAATCCCAATGGATGCCAGTTATAGAATTGCAGTGAGGTTATGAGGTCTCTTGTGACATCAGACTTAAACGTTTGAGTTCCTCAACTGTGAGGAGGCCCTTCTGAATTCTCAGGGAGGGTCCACATAGCTGGAAAAACAGGGTCACTGGCCAAATAAAATGGATACTGTCCCATTCAAGACAGAAGAAAGCTGTAAGTAACTGGTCTGCCCATCCTGGCACATATCAGAATAACATCAATCTTGCTGATAATAAAAAATAATTGAAAATGAGATTAAATTATATTAAATCATCAATTAAACCTCATGCTTGTATGTGCATTTACATATGTATATATATATATGATAGATAAATATAGCTACATACAGCAGCTGCTTCAAAAATCTCTGTCTTCTTGAACTCTTAATTCTAAAAAATTCTCCCTCAAACTCAAGTCAAGCCTTCTGCCCAGTCTGTGTTTACTCCCTTGTTCTCCACCACCCCCATTCAAGCATCTCTACTTCTCCACTGGTCCCAATGGGAACACAGTGGCCCAAGAACAGTTTAAGTAGAGATGGTGAAGATAGGTGGTCAAAGCCTGCAGCAACTCAGACATTTCTTTGTTTTTCATTGTCACATGACTTCAGTGATACCTGATATCTTCACAGTGGTGACAGAATAACAACTAAGCATGATATATGTGAGATATGTAAAGTCAAAATACTTAATTCCGGGTAGAGTCAACCAAATCACACTGGTGAAAAAATGACCTACCTGTGAGCTAAGGGCTTGAAAGCAAGGACCAGACAGTGCACATTCAGGACCATGTTCTGGGGCATGTGTGTATCTCAGAACTTCTGCTTGCAGTACACAATTTAAATTCACTACGATGCCCCTGCATGCCCCATATATCCTTCCCCTAGATTATAATATCATGGGAAAAAAAGGTATCTCACTTACTTAACATGAACACTTCTTGGCAATTAACATCCAATACATAGAGTAGGTAACTAAATCACTGCAAACTAGCATATTCTATTACAACCTAAGTGTTTACTGTGTGTGTACATGTGTTTGTGTATCTGTGTGGGGAGGCGGTTGTTGAGACTAAAGAGAAAGAAAAATACAAACTAATTATGCTCAAGTATAAACACAGCAAAATATCTTTTCTTTTACATAAATACCCAGTTTTGGATTACTCAATTAAGACAGCAAATCAGCTGAAAATAAACAACCAAATGAATGTCCTATGTTAACTCACATGATTTCTCTGAAACAGTTTTCTCAGCATCATAAAATAAGGATCCCTGGCATAATATGGGCCACTGTGATTTGTGATCTAGAAAACAGTATTACCAATAGAGAAATATGGTAAAAAGCATTATGAAAGCAACACACTTAAACCTAGAATAAGCTACCTGGTGTTCATCTCAACTTATTTATGTTAATTCCTTTAGATTTCATGACTCTAACTCAGAATTGGTGAACTTATTCCTTATCAGTTTCCTTATCCAGAGATGTTTGTAAATGGTCATACTTCTGCAAGAAAATGCTAATTGGATTGCTCATATTCGGAAATAACAGGGTTAAAAGCAAGGTAGAGTAAAAAGGAGACAGCTGAAAAAACTGCTATGCTTCTGTGGCTTTGAAAAAAATCCATGTTTTATGAATTAAAACCATGGAAAACTATCATGATGTCTAAATATTTAAACGGAAATATTATGCTTCACAGAGGTCATTCTGGCACAGATGTTGGACTGTTCCGTGTCTGCTCTTAAGAATCCAAGACCTCAGACCCTTGATGTCATCCTTTTAAGATTATAAAACACCACAATTTTGATTAACTTGTTTTTATGAGACACAGGCCTGGTGCTTAAGCACTTACATTTTATTATTTCATTCTTTTAAGTTAACACCAAAATTTTCTTTTCTGTGACTAAAAAGAAATTATTTATGCTGCAGTGCTAAATAAAATATATGTAAAGCACTAAAATATATGTAAGGCACAATCATTTGGGTTTAACTGCTAAAAATATTATGGATCTCAGAGGAAAATAATACCAGCATATGTCCTAACATAGCATTGATATTAACAACAAATATTAAAGTCTTTCTCTGAAAATCAGAAAAACATTGCACACTGAACATCCATGGCTGTGGAGAACATTTCCTTTTTTAAAGCCAAAATTAATGCCTGAACATTTTGTGAATGTTTGCAAAGCAAAATTTATGAACAGGTCTCCCAGCTCCTGCTAAGAACAAAATGATGACATTTTTAACCCACCTCACAGTCAGTCAATTCACAACTTCCAATGTACAAAGATTTGCAGTTCATTAACAGAGAATATATTTACTAACCTATTTGTAACACTGTTTCCATCCCAGATTGTTCTTCCAAATCTTCATTAGCATATCCAGCAGCCCATTCAACTCTCTCTCACCTTCTAGGTTTAACAGACATTTCAAATTCAGTATGTCCGAAACTCAATCTCTGGCCTTACTTGAAACTATTCCTCCTGCAACCTTCCCCTTCTCCATTAATGTTGACTCCATCCTTGTACTACCTGGACCAAAACTTTGACTACTCCTATTATTTTACAACCACGTCCAATCCATCCAGAGCTCTTATCGTTGTATCTAGAAAATATGTTCAGAATTTGCCACATTTTACTATTATCACTGCCACCACTCTGGTTCCAGCCACTATCCCCCTCCAGCTGGACACTGTATCTGCCTCTAACAGGTCTTCTTGCTTCTGTCCTTGTCCCACTACAAGGTCTCCTTAACACAGAAGTTAGACAGTCTTTTAAAACTTTGGCCAGAACATGTGTTCTCTCTGCTACAAACCCTTTCAAAGTAGAAGTCAAAGTTCTTACAGTGGCCTAGAAGACTTCGTTTGATCTGCCCAACCACCACCTCCTAGACTTCTTTTGCAGCTATCTGTCCCTCCAACTATGACTCTGCTCTAGCCACACCATCTGCTGTGCATTTTCTCCACACATGAAGCATGTCACTGGTGTAGGCCCACCTGGATTGTTCTCTCTGTGCAGACTGCTCTTTGGCCTACGCCCACCTCTTTTTTAAGTTTGTACTCAAATGTCACCTTCTACATGAGGTGTACCCTGACCCTACTGCTTAAAATTATAATCCTTGTTCTCCAGCCCATACACAGCACTCATGATTCCTCTTTCCCTGCTTTAGTCTTCATTTTCCATAGCGTTTATCACCTTAAAACTGGTGATATGGGGCTGACACTGTGGCGTAGTGGTCTAAGCCTCCACCTATAGCGCTGGCCGGCATTCCCTATGGGCGCTGGTTCATGTCCCAGTGGCTCCTCTTCCAATCCAGCTCTCTGCTATAGCCTGGGAAAGCAGTGGAAGATGACCCAAGCACTTGGGCCCCTGCATTCACATGGGAGACCTCGAAGAAGCTCCTGGCTCCTGGCTCCAGATCCGCTCTAGCCATTGTGAGCGTTTGGGGAGTGAACCAGCAGATGAAACCTTTCTCTCAGTCTTTCCCCCTCTCTATAACTCTCTCTCTCAAATAATTAAATAAAAAATCATAAAAAAACTGGTGATATGATTTACTTGTTTATCATGTTTATTATTTACAGTATCCCCCCACTTGCAACAAATGAATTCCACAAGGGAAGCTTTCTCTCTTACTTTACAACCTCCTGTGAATGGTCCTTTCTGTGGCTCATGAATGTTTCTTCCTTCATAGTTATTGTTATTTTTTAAAGATTTATTTATTTATTTATTTGAAAGTCAGAGTTACACAGGGAGAGAGAGGTCTTCCATCTGCTGGTTCACTCCTCAGTTGGCTGCAACAGCAGCAACTACGCCAACCCGAAGCCAGGAGCCAGGAGCTTCCTCCGGGTCTCCCATGTGAATGCAGGGGCCCAAAGACTTGGGCCATCTTCCACTGCTTTCCCAGGCCACAGCAGAGAGCTGGACCAGAAGTAGAGCAGCCAGGACTTGAACCTGCACCCATATGGGATGCTGGCACTGCAGGTAGCGGCTTCACCTGCTTTGCCACAGCACCGGCCACAGAATTGTTATTTTGTCAGCTAGGGCAAAGCTTTTACATGAGGAGTCTTCAAAACATTCATGGAAAATATATATTATAAAAAACTGGCCGGTGCCGCGGCTCACTAGGCTAATCCTCCGCCTTTCGGCGCCGGCACACCAGGTTCTAGTCCCGGTCGGGGTGCCGGATTCTGTCCCGGTTGCCCCTCTTCCAGGCCAGCCCTCTGCTGTGGCCAGGGAGTGCAGTGGAGGATGGCCCAGGTGCTTGGGCCCTGCACCCCATGGGAGACCAGGAAAAGCACCTGGCTCCTGGCTCCTGCCATCGGATCAGCGCGGTGCGCCGGCCGCAGCGCGCTGGCCGCGGCGGCCATTGGAGGGTGAACCAACGGCAAAGGAAGACCTTTCTCTCTCTCTCTCTCTCACTGTCCACTCTGCCTGTCAAAAAAAAAAAAAAAAAACTACACATGGAGTTAAAAATGTTGTATACCAAAATAAGCTTCTTTTAATTACACTTTTGAAGGAATTTGAGATCCTCTAAAATGATTTAAACCAAGTATAAAATATGAGACCTGCAAAATTTATTCTCTAAACCTACTAGCACATGTTACATACTTCACTGCTTGCATAATATAACTTCTTTTTGTCTTTTTCATCTTATTTCCACCTTTACTGCGGTAAAGCTGATGGACCATTAACTGAATATTTCAAGTGAATAATCTGATGAGTTCTGACATAGGTATATACCTATGGAACTATCATCACACATAATATAGTTTAAAGTCCAAATGACCAGGGATACTGCTAGCCCATAGAACACCCTCAGGAAAAAAGGGATCCTCCTGGCCAATAGCTTCTTTTGCATGCACGTGTAAACAGTATGGTGAAAAGGGGGAGCTCAGTTTCAACCCTCACCACTTGTTCAGCTGATGTCTTCACACAGTAAGTGATTGTGTAACCATAAACAGAAGACCCACAAATTGGTCTGTTAACTCATTTTCAAAACATATCCCCAAGGTTTTGAAGATTACACTCTGGTTTCCATTTCAAGGTGGTATAGAAGGGAACTAGACTGCATCCTCATCTTCCCAATGCAAAACTGTTAAAATTTTAAAAAAGATTTTTTTAAAAAAATCAATATAACTAGAAAATAATATAAAGTTTTGGAGGATCATAAACTTTGAGAAAACACTGGAAGACAGAAAGCAGATGGTGTTAGAATGAAGATTAAAGCCACAGCTCAAAACAAAAGAGGAAAGAGCTGCCAAAAAATTCAGGGAATGGAAACCAAGGATAAGAGGGAAACCAGGGACAGTAACATGTGATTGCTAGAGGACAGCAGCAGGAACAGTCAGGAAGGTTGAAATGTGCACATCCTCTCCATGAACTTAGGCCACATTTTGAGTCAAAGAGCAGCAACAGGGGTTTTTGTCTCCAGCTGGAAGCCATAGCTATGGATGCCTAGGTCCAAGAAACAAAGCAGAATCCCGGACACCCTGAATAGTAATAGTTACCCAAGAAGAATGAGACAACCTGTCCCCCATCAGAAGCAGCCTCTGTGGAAATCTGTAAATTGGTACCCTCATCCCTCCCTAAACACTTGAAAATACACCAAAGTACAAATTCCAGCAGCAAGTCCTGCCCTGTCCGTGCAGCTTACAGGAGCACATGCACAGCCTAATCGGGAGTGTCAGCTCCAGAGATGAATGCTCAGGACTCACTAAGCACTAGGAGAAGGCAATGCAATTGAAGAGATAAAACAAACTTCTTGTTTTTCAAAAGTTAAGAACTATACCCAGGAACCAAAATTAATAAACAAGTCAGAATTGGTTTTCAGAATAATTATTTTTCTTATCCATAGATATAGTTAAGAAGATATTAAATCCACAGAAAAGCATCAATTAGAAAATGTAGGGTTTTACATTGTGGCATAGCAGGTAAAAGAGTTGCCTTCAATGCTGGCATCCTTTATGGGCACCAGTTCAAGCCCCAGCTGCTCCACTTTCAACCCAGCTCCCTGCTAATGGTCTGAGAAAAGCAGCAGAGGGTGGCCCAAGTGTTTGGACCCCTGCCACCCATATGGGAGACCTAGAAGAAGCTCCTGGCCCCTGACTTCAACCTGGCCTAGCCCTGGCTGCTAAGGCCATCCTGGGAATGAAGCAGTAGACAGAAGATCTCTCTCTTTCTCTTTCTCTCTCTGTCTCTGTCTCTCCTTCTCTCTTTAAAGATTTTTATTTATTGAGTTACAAACAGTGAGAGAGAGAGAGAGAGAGAGAGAGAGAGAGAAGATAGAGGTCTTTCTTCTGTTGGTTCACTCCCCAAATTGTTGCAACGGCTGGAGCTATGACAATCCAAAGCCAAGGAGCCAGGAGCTTCCTCCCAGTCTCCCATGCGGGTGCAGGGGCCCAAGAACTTTGGGCCATGCTCCACTGCTCTCCTGGGCCACAGCAGAGAGCTGGACTGGAAGAGGAGCAACCGGGACTAGAACCCAGCGCCCATATGGGATGCCGGCACCGGAGGCAAAGGATTAACCTAGTGCACCACTGCGCCAGCCCCCTCTCCTCCTTTATAACTCTTTCAAATAAATAAATTAATCCTTTTTTTTAAATGCAACCATTACAATTTTCTAACAAAAAGGACACAAACAAGAAATTGCTAATCAGTATATTGAGCCAATAAATTCTTCTAGAATGCTATAAAAAGTGATGAAGGGATATTAGGTAAAAAATAAAAGTTTCTAGGGCCACAGTTGTGGCAATGTGGGTTAAACTGCCACCTGTAGCACCAGCGTCCCATATGGGCAATTGTTCGAATCCCAGTTGCTCCACTTCCAATCCTGTTCCCTGCCGATGTGCCTGGGAATGCAGCAGAGGAGGGCCAGGGTGCATGGCCCTGTGCACCTTCATGGGAGTCCTGGAGGAAGCTCCCGGTTTTGGACCCACCCAGCTCCAGCTGTTGTGGCCATTTGGGGAGTGAACCAGAGGATGGAAGGCTTTCTCTACTTCTCTCTCTCTCCCTCTGTCTTTCAAATAAATAAAATAAATTCTTTTTAAAAATAAATAAAAATGAGAAATCATGTAAGTAGATCAAAATGTTATCTACCTGGAGTTACAAAAAAGATATTGGAAATGAAGGAACGCTATATAAACATAAATTTAGTTACAACTTAAGAATGAACTAAGTGCTAAGATAAACTAAAATATAAACCCATACTTAGATATTATACAGTACGAACATTTCAGAAGACCAAGAACAAGGGAATTTAATCAAATGAAAAACTACTATAACAGGAAAGTTTAACCAGATGAGACGATTCAAAATCAGCATTTTAAAAATCAACAACTTTTCTATGCACTGGCATTGTTTTAAAAATGTAATTGGGAGAAACATTACACTCTCAATACTAACAAAAATGTAAAAGTCCCTAGGAATTAAACTTATAGAAATAAATAAAACCTCTATAGAGAAAAATTTCAAAACTTAACTATAAAAACTTAAGATAGCCTGAACAAAGGAAAAAGCCTACACATTCATAGATAAAAATACCAGTATTTTTAAAATGTTGATTCTCCCTCAAATTATAAAAATAATTCCAGAGGCTGGCACTGTGGTGCAGAGGATTAAGTTGCAGTCGGTGGTGCTGGCATCCTATATGGGCATGGTGTGAGTCCCAGATGCTCCACTTCCAATCTAGCTCCCTGCTAATGTGACTGGGAAAGCAGCAGAAGATGATCCAAGTGCTTGGGTCCCTGTATACACTTGGGAAACTCAGAAAAGCTCCTGGCTCCTGCCTTTGGCCTGGCCCAGTCCTGGCCACTGCAGCCACTTGGGGAGTGAATCAGCAGATAAAAGATCTCTCATGCACACTGTCTCTTCCCCCTCTCTCTGCAATTCTGACTTTGAAATAAATAAGTAAATCTAAAACAATAATAATAATAATTCTAATGAATCCTTGATCAACATACAACTAGTGACTAAATTCATTTTTTTTTATAAATCTCTACTGCACAGCTATTTTTTAAAGATTTATTTATTTATTCGAAAGTCAGAGTTACAGAGAGAGAGAGAGAGAGAGAAAGAGAGTGGTCTTCCATCCAATGGTTCACTCCCCATTTGGCCTCAACGGCTGGAGCTGTGCCAATCTGAAGCCAGGAGCCAGGAGCTTCTTTCGGATCTCCCATGCGGGTGCAGGGGCCCAAGGACTTGGGCCATCTTCCACTGCTTTCCCCAGGCCATACCAGAGAGCTGCATGGGAAGTGGAACAGCCGGGTCTCAAACTGGTGCCCATATGGGATGCTGGCACTTCAGGCCAGGGTGTTAACCCACTGCACCACAGCGCTGGCCCCTAAAGTCACTAAAAAAAGGATAAGTAGATTTGTATATGTTTGAATATATATATAAACACATATTTATGAAACCTGATAAAAGTGAAGTTTGAAATTAATGATAAAAAATGTATGACATTTTAAATGAGAACTAATCACTTGAAAAAGACAAAGTTAGGTTTTATCTTCTATCACTCATAAAAGTATAATCAAAGCTTAAATTTTTGCAATGATAAAAAATCATCAGAAGAAAATGTAGTCGACCACATGACCTTTGAGCCTAAAATAATGCGGAAAAAAAAAAAAGAAAATATGATTAGTTTAAACCAAAATGTAAAGCATCTGAATGGCCAAAAACTCTGCAAGAAGGAAAAGACATACAACAAAAGATATTCCACCATAAATGACAACAAAAGAAAGAAAGAAACAAATCAGTTAAAGAAAGAAAAATATCTATGAATATAAACTATCTAAGAATATAAACTGGTAGTTTACAGAACATATAATAAAAATGGTCAAGATTTATATAAACTGGTACTCCACTTCCCTTTCAAAACAACTTAAGTATTAAAAATAGGAATGCCTAAGTAAATAAGTGTGCATCCTTCCTAAGAAACACCATGTTGCAATTTTCCAAAATGAGTTGGATCTATTTGTATTGACATTAAAATTATTTAAACCATATTGTTAAGTGAAATAATGCATACATCACTTATGTTAAAATACATACATACAGGGTCAGCATTATGGCAAAGACCCGGCTGCTTCGCTTTCAATACAGCTTTCTGCCAAAGTACTGGGAAAGTAGTAGAAGATGGCCCAAGTGCTGGGGCCCCTGCACCCATGTGCAGACCCAGAAGAACTTTTGGGCTCCTGGCTTTGGTATGCCCCAGCCCCGGACATTGAGGCCATTTGGGGAATTAATCAGAGGATGGAAGATTTCTCTCTCTCCCTCTCTCCCTCTCTTTCCCTCTTCCCCTTCCACTCACCCCTTCCCCTCCTCTCTCTGTAACACTGTCATTCAAATAAATATAAAATAAATCTTAAAAAATATATACACACATAGATATCTGTTCCTGTGGGCAACACTGTGGAGAAATGTTGAAGCACATCCATTACACTGTTAATAGTTACTACTTCTAGTGAAATGGACACTGTGAGAAACAGTGACTTGATCAGCCCTTGCCCTGACTGTTGATGAACAACTTAATACTTTATCCCTTTTAGTATTTTTGTTTGTTTGTTCTACTTAATACTATTGATTGAACTCTGTAATTAATACACAATTATTCTTAAGTTTTGAAACTTAACTGAAAAGTGATCCCTGTTAAATGTAAGAGTGGGAATAAGAGAGGGAAGAGATGTACAATGTGGACATGCTCAATCGGACTTGCCCCAAATGGTAGAGTTACAAACATACCAGGGGATTCCAATTCAATCCCATCAAGTTGGCATGTACCAATGCCATCTCACTAGTCCCAGTGATCAACTTCTGTTCACAATTGATCATAATGATAGGACTAAGAACCAAAGGGAGCACATAAACAAGACTAGTGTCTGCAAATACTAGCTGATAGAATAAAAAAGGGAGAGAACGATTCAACATGGGAAGCAGGATACACAGCAGACTCATAGAATGGCAGATGTCCTAAACAGCATTCTGGCCTCAGAATCAGCCCTTAAGGCACGCGGATCTGGCTGAAAAGCCCATGAGAGTATTTCAGGCATGGAAAGCCAAAACACTCTGGCAAAAAAAAAAAAAATGACCTAAATGAAAGATTGCGAGTGAGATCCCAGTGGAAAGAACAGGTCACCAATCAAAGAAGGAGGTACCTTTCTCTGAAGGGAGGAGGGAACCTCCACTTTGACTATGACCTTGTCTAAATATGATCAGAGTCAGTGAACTCAAAAGGCTTCCATAGCCTTGGCAACTCATGACAAGAGCCTAGGGTGATTACTGAGGCCATAAACAAGAGTGTCAATTTGTTAAGTCAACAACAGGAGTCACAGTGCACTTACTCCTCATGTAGGATCTCTGTCCTTAATGTGCTGTACATTGTGACTTAATACTTTAACTAGTACTCAAACAGTATTTTTCACTTTGTGTTTCTGTGTGGGAGCAAACTGTTGAAATCTTTACTTAATATATGCTAAACTGATCTTCTGTACATAAAGATAATTGAAAATGAATCTTGATGTGAATGGAATGGGAGAGGGAGCAGGAGAGGGGAGGTTTGCGGGTGGCAGGGAAGTTATTGGGGGGGGAGAAGCCATTGTAATCCATAAGCTCTACTTTGGAAATTTATATTCATTAAATAAAAGTTAAAAAAAATAGTTACTGCTTCTAGAAAGAGGACTAAAGGGACGTTGGACAGCGGAATAATCAAAGGGTGCTTCAGTTTGTTCTGTAAATTTATAATTTTTATAAGGAAAAACTATTAGTAGCACACTTTAAAATTATTTTGTTGCAAAAATTATTTTATGTCATAAATGTGTAAGAAAAGGAAAGCAGTGAAGTTATGATAAAGTGTTACAATAAGTTGCTTTAAACTGATGAAATCAAAGAAACAAGAGTTTATAAAATCTAAACTATTTCTTCCTCTCATTCACAGTACCAGAGAATCCAAAAACACAGTATGTCATACCACAGGAGTATAACCTTTTACCCTCTCATCTTACAAAACTGTAAGTAACGTTGAGAGGGGCTTTATTTTTTGTGGATGATTTTGGATGAAGTTTGAATTACTCATCAGTCTACTGTGACATAAGTTCTCTCTAATTCCAACATGATTAATCTGGAAACAAGAGTTACTCTCAGTACAACTATAATATTTGAATGTTAACAGAATGGTTTTCCTCAAGTCTTAGTTCAATATTTATTGGGAGAATAATTTTAATTTGAGAATTATTTATTTTTAAAATTTTGATTCCCATATTGAATGTTTTGTGATAGGATATTAAAGAACTAATTGAATTTGGTTTTTAGTGTGAAATGTAATACTGTGAAGACCAAACATACGAATGTTTATTTCTTGATAACCACAGATGGCCTATGATTTAGACAGAACCTGATAATTTAAGGAAAATTAACTTGTCTAAAGTGAGAACAGAGAATAATTCATGAATGTACTAATTTTTCTTTCTGCTTCCCCATTAGTCTACATTGGTCTTCAGCTATGGTATGTACAAACCAGTGGAAAACATCAACTATGGTTAATGGGCTGAATGGATTTATTTAAGAAGAAATATTTAAAGAACTAAAAGCATCAAATTATCTCTACAACACATATATTGTCACAAAAACATAAAGTGTATCATAAATTTTACTTCTTCCAAAAATCCCATCTTAAGCCTCATACAGATGGAAACAAACAGTACATTTCCAAATCTCAAGTTCTCTTAGTAATATTTTTTACTTTTCTTATCACCAATTTCAGTATTTTCCTCTTTCTACTTAAAGTCTATACTTTTTTTAAATGACATACTTTCAGCTTATTTTATAATGATAGGCTTAACCCTCCACTAAGTAAATAATTCAACAAATAGTAAGAAGGAAAAAAAACACTGGTGTTCCTCATCAGTAGAGACAAGGGCTATAAACAATAATTAAATCTCAAAATGTCAAATTTGCACATATACCATACACTACTATACTCTATTAGTTAATCACAGATCAGGGAAAACATATGACATCTGTCTTTTTGGGACTGGCTTATTTCACTAAGTATAATGGTCTCCAGTTGCATCCAATTTTGTTGCCAAAGACAGGATTTCATTATTTTTTTTCAGCTGAGTTGTATTCCATAGTATATGTGTACCACATTTTCTTTATACAGTCATTGGTTGATGGACATCTGGATTGGTTTCATAATGTAACTATTGTGAATTGAGCTGCAATAAACATAGGGGTACAAATAAATCCTGATATGATTTCATTTTGTTTGGATAAATTCCCAGGAGTGAGATTGCTGGATCATATGGTAAATCAATTTTCAGCATTCTGAGGTATCTCCATACTGTCTTCCACAGTAGTTCTAATAGTTTACATCTTCACTAACAATATATTAGGGTACTCTTTCCACACATCCTCCCCAGCATTTATTGTTTGTTGATTTCTATATGAGAGCCATTCTAACTGGGTGAGGTGAAACCCCATTGTGGTTTTGATTTGCATTTCCCGGATGGCTAGAGATCTTGCGCATTTTTTAATGTGTCTGTTGGCCACTTGGGTTTCCTCTTTTGAAAAAAGTCTGTTAAGGGGCCAGTGCTATGGTGCAGTAGGTTAACATCCTGGCCTGAAGTGCCAGCATCCCATATGGGCAATGGTTCTAGTCCCGGCTGCTCCTCTTCTGATTCAGCTCTCTGCCATGGCCTGCGATAGCAGTAGAGGATGGCCCAGGTCCTTGGGCCCCTGCATCCATGTGGGAGACCTGCAGGAGGCTCCTGGCTCCTGGCTTCAGATTGGCACAGCTCCAGCTGTTGTGGCCATCTGAAGAGTGGACCAGCGAATGGAAAACCTCTCTTTCTGTCTTTACCTCTCTCTGCAACACTGTCTTTCAAATAGGTAAAATAAATCTTAAAAAAAAAAAAAAAAGAAAAGAAAAAGTCTGTTCAAGTCCTTTCCCCATTTCCTAATTGGATTGTTTGGTTTTGTTGTTGAGTTTCTTGAGCTCTATATATATATTCTAAATATTGATCCTTCATTAGTTGCACAGTTTGCAAATACTTTCTCCCATTCTGTCAGTTGCCTCTTCACTTTGTTGAGTGCTTCCTTTGTAATGCAGAAGCTTCTGACCTTGATGTAATCCCATTTGTCAATTCTTGCTTTTTTTTTTTTTTTTTTTTTTTTTTTTTTTTTTTTTTGGGCAAGTAGTTATAGACAGTGAGAGAAAGAGACAGAGAGAAAGGTCTTCCTTCCATTGGTTCACCCCACAAATGGCCAATACGGCCAGTGCTGGGCCGATCCGAAGCCAGGAGCCAGGTGCTTCTTCCTGGTCTCCCATGCAGGTGCAGAGGCCCAAGCACTTGGGCCATCATCCACTGCCCCCCTGGGCCACAGCAGAGAGCAGGATTAGAAGAGGAACAACTGGGACTAGAACCTGGCGCCCATATGGGATGCCAGCGCTACAGGCTGGCAAGTGAGCCAAGTGAGCCACGGCGCTGGCCCCAATTCTTGCCTTTATTTCCTGTGCTTCTGGGGTACACGTTCCCTTTGATTCATGAAAATTTTAGGGAAAATGGCTAGTAAATACAAAATATTAGAAAAGTTAAAGCATTTTAGTGGATCTATTTTTTCGCATTTTCTGGAAGTGGGCTTAGTGGGAATCTACCATATTCTAACATATTTAGTTCCTACAACTTCCAGCACAAGCATTTGCACTGAAAACAGTATTTATTGAGTATCTCCTCTACTTAGTTTAAGCCATATTTCATGGGTGTAAGGCACATTTCACTGTGCCTCCAAAAACTTTGTTAGATAGGAATATAAAACAAATTGAAAATGAGCAAACATATAAAACAGAAATGAAATAATATACTAAATTTAAAGTCATTACTTGCCAAAATACGTAGACCAAACAATGCATCCTTAAGGAACAGAAAGGACAATATAACCAAAAATTTCCATTTATTATGAAGGAAAGTGGGAGTTACTGTTTTGATTTCTGATTTCTAGTGGTTTTTTAAAAATAGCCCTTGAAATATGAGAAGCATTTAAAGAAGCATAAACAGCAAAGAAGTTTTTTTTAAAGTGTTCATCAAGACTCAACACTTGCCAGTAAAACGGACATTGCACCTTAAATCAAGCAAGTCTCCTATCCTGCCAAGAGCAGTGGAAACTACATTAGAATTAGGTATGGTTAGTATGTAGAGAAGGTAACATTTTTAGACTGTGATGGACTGTTCTGGTTATATTTTGTAAAAGATGGAACTCAAGTGGAAGAAAAAATATTTCTATTTTATGAGGATTTAAACACCAATAGAATTAAGATCAGGAAAAGAGATGAGTTACCACTATAGTTTTCAATCGGGGCAATTTCACCCTTTTCAGGGACATACGACAGTTTTTGGTTGTCACAGTCTGAGGAAAAGTACAAATTGTTTCCAGTAGGTAGAGGCCAAAGATACTGATGCACAGGACAGCCTCCATAACAAAAAGTTATCCAGCCTAAAATGCCAATCATATGGAGGCTGACAGACCCTGGGCTAGAACACCAGGGCAGAGTCTCACAATTTACGCCACATAACAGACTAGATTAAGGTTAAAAAAATGACAATTTATGAAGGAAGGACTTATATGGAAATCCAAATTGATATTATGGGCTTCTTATATAATAGTTTATATTTCTAGTATCAAAGAAGATTTTTTGGCATTAAAAATAAATGTTTTATGACAATAGGTCTGATCTGATTTCATCATCATTTAAAAAAAATCATCTATTATTTTTCACTTTATGTTTCTGTGTGGGAGCAAACTGTTGAAATACTTACTTAAGGTATGCTAGGCTGATCTTCTGTATATTAAGATAATCGAAAATGAATCTTGACGTGAATGGAGGGGGAGAGGGAGTGGGAAGGGGGGGGGTTGTGGGTGGGAGGGACGGTATGGGGGGAAGCCATTGTAACACATGAGTCGTACTTTGGAAATTTATATTCATTAAATAAAAGATAAAAAAAAATAAATAAAAAAAATAATAAAAAAATAAAAAATAAAAAATAAATGTTTTGCCAATAATGCATATCCTAAATCTAAGCATGAGAAATCACTAGATAGACTTCAAATGAGGGTTATTCTACAAAATAAATGTCCTGCAGTCTTCTAATGTGTCAAAGAAGGACTAAGGAAATATTACAGACTGAAATAAGTGAAAGATACATGACTAAATGCAATGTGATTTTGAAATAAATCCTCTGTTATGGAAGGCACTGCAGAACACTTGGGAAAGTTGAATGGATGATAAGATTGGAAGATTAAAATGTATCAGTGTTAACTTTCTTTTTAAAATGTTTTATTTCTATATTTTATTTATTTGAAAGAGAGACAAAGAGAGAAACAGAGAAAGATAGAGACGCGGTGAGACAGGGAGAAACAGAGATCTCTCTTCTGGTTTTACTTGTCAAATGCCTCCAACAACCAGGATTGTGATAGGCCAAAGCTAGTAGGCCAGAACTCAATCCAGGTCTCTCATATGGATGGTAGTAACCCAAGTCCTTCAGCCATCACCTGCTGCCTCCCAAGATGTGCATTAGCAGGAAGATGGGATGGAGAGTGGAGACATGAACAAACCCAGCTACTCTGATATGGGATGCATGTGTCCCAGATAGCAGCATAACAGATGTGCCAGACATTCACTCCAATGCTAATTTTCTAATAGTGATGCTTGTATTGTAATTATATAGAATATATTTGTTTGTATGTAATTCACCAAAGAAATGATGAACCATCTGGTGAGAAACACAATTCTCCAATGGTTCAAACGGGAAAAAATTTCTTTGTATTGTATTTCCAAATTTGTTGTCAATTTGATTAATTTTTTTAAAAATAAAAGCATTGTTAGGAAAGCAAAATGAGCCGGCGCCGTGGCTCAATAGGCTAATCCTCCACCTTGCGGCGCCGGCACACCGGGTTCTAGTCCCGGTTGGGGCGCCGGATTCTGTCCCGGTTGCCCCTCTTCCAGGCCAGCTCTCTGCTATGGCTAGGGAGTGCAGTGGAGGATGGCCCAGGTGCTTGGGCCCTGCACCCCATGGGAGACCAGGAAAAGCACCTGGCTCCTGGCTCCTGCCAGGATCAGCGCGGTGCGCCGGCTGCAGCGGCGGCCATTGGAGGGTGAACCAACGGCAAAAGGAAGACCTTTCTCTCTCTGTCTCTCTCTCTCACTGTCCACTCTGCCTGTCAAAAAAATAAAAAAGAAAAAAGAAAAAAAAAGAAAACTCATTTAAAAAAAAAAAAAAAAGGAAAGCAAAATGGACACATATATGCTAGTCAAGAAATGTTTCATTTAAAAACAGAGACTAGTCTGATTTGGAATAATGTATAACAATTTCTACCAAATCTAGACTAGACCCTTCTACATCTTTTGTGGAAGAAGGTATAATGTAAATGTACTTAGCACATATAAATGGCACTATGACCTCCAGAGAATATTTTATTAAATTATAAGTTTAAATGGGATATTCCTTATTAGTTTGGCCATGTGAACTACTTCAATAACCTATTTTAAAATAACTTCAACTATTTTCCTTATTAAATATTATTCATTTTTACTGCTATAAATTTGAGTCACCCATTTCTCTATCCAGAAAAAAAAAAAAAAGCTTTTAACTTTTTAAATACAGTTCAGGGCCAGCACTGTGGCATAGCAGTTAAAGCTGCTGCCTGCAGTGCTGGCATCCCAAATTGGCACCGATTCAAATCCTGGCTGCTCCACTTCCAATCCAGCTCTCTGCTATGGCCTGGAAAAGCAACAGAAGATGGCCCAGGTCCTTGGGCCCCTGTGTCTGAGTGGGAGACCTGGAAGAAACTCCTGGCTCCTGGCTTCGGATTGGCATAGCTCCCGCCATTGCAGCCATCTGGGGAGTGAACCATCAGATGGAAGATCTCTTGCTCTGCCTCTCCTTCTCTCTCTGTGTAACTCTGACTTTCAAATAAATAAATAAATATTAAAAAAAAGAATTTTGGTCTTCTAACTTGTTTTAAAGATTTATTTATTTCAAAGGCAGAGTTAGAGACAGAAACAGATCTTCTATCCACTGGTTCACTTCCCAAATGGCCTCAGGGGCCTTGTACTGGGCCAGGCTGAAGCCAGGAGCCAGGAGCTTCTTCCGGATCTCCCTCATGAGCACAGTGTCTAAACACTCAGGCCATCTTCTGCTGATTTTCAAGGCAGATTATCAGGGAGCTGGATTGGAAGTGTAGCAGCTGAGACATTAACTGGTAACCATATGGGATGTTGGCATCTCAGGTGGCAGCTTAACCCGCTATGCGATGACAGTGGCCCCCTTTCTAATTTTTTTGAAAGAACATTAAAGATTGACAGGCAGAGTGGACAGTGAGAGAGAGAGACAGAGAGAAAGGTCTTCCTTTTGCCGTTGGTTCACCCTCCAATGGCCGCCGCAGCTGATCCAAAGCCAGGAGCCAGGTGCTTATCCTCCACTGTACTCCCTGGCCATAGCAGAGAGCTGGCCTGGAAGAGGGGCAACCAGGACAGAATCCAGCGCCCCGACTGGGACTGGGACTAGAACCCAGTGTGCCAGCGCCGCAAGGCGGAGGATTAGCCTAGTGAGCTGCGACACCGGCCTAAGATGCTTTCTGCAATAAGTTAATTTGACTTACTGCATTGTTTTATTAGTCATTTACTCTCTCATATTTGCTCTCTGCAGAGATTATCATTATGTGATAAACTGAGAACAACTCATCCTCCTTTTTATGAGTTATTAAATATACGTGCTTGTTTGCAAAAATCCTGCAATCATATAAAAGTTTTCAGTTAAATATCCGTGCTCTTTTTTTGCTATTTCCCACTACCCCAGGACCATAAGTGAAGGAAGAGGTAATTAGTTGTACAACAATTGCATGCCTTCAAGAATAATCAGTGTGCACAAAAAGTTGAAATGAAAATAAGATCTCCTCCTGCAAACTGTGCTTCCCACTGAGTTCTTTTCTGCTTCCAGGCAATGTTTGCTCAGTCTGCATTTCACATGGTAGCAATAGGTGAGACGAGCATTAGTTTCCCCAGAGGAGACACAGGGCTTTCTCTTTTTCATTCAACAGCTATTCAATAGCTACTTAAAGAAGATAATATCAGACAAAAGTTTAATTGAACTCTTTTTTAATGTGAGTATAATGGAAATTTTCACATAATATGATTCTTAAGCATAAAGCAATGCTTATTTTAATTGTAAGTGACATACAGTCTGGGCTGCCAAGTACAAGTAGTTCTAGAGAAGCATGTGAAGGCTGAAGATTTGATCCCACTAGAGTGGTTAACTGTCCACAAAGAAAAACTCATTTTCTAACATGATCTGATTATGAGAGGAATCTGATATGAAACAATGGGCTGCTTAGAATGGACCCAATTCTTCTCCTGAAAATCACCTCACCAGTCTTTGTCATTTTTATGGTTGATTTACATCACCCATCATGCCACTATTCCCTGTGAAAGCCTAGCACATGTTAATAGTGAATTATTGTATTATGATGAAAATATCTTTATTAAAATAAGAAAATATCTTTTCTAAGGTTTAAAAAGTTAAAATGACTCTGAAAGTGATTTGCTCTATTGTTTCTCTAGTAATATCTTTGTGGTTAAATTTCAAGGTAAATTCTATACACAAATAAAAACTACAATGTATTATAAAATCTGAGGGAAAATTTATTTCATGAGCTTGTACCCTGTTTTCTAAAATCTCAATTTCAGATAAGCTCCAAATCTTTAAACAATAAAATGTCAGACCATGTCTTGAGGAAGAATTCAATAATACAATTATCAGTTTGTCTATAAAATTGGAATAATTATAGTTATCATTCCAGGCACATAAAGCATTTTGCACAGTTCCTGATATGCAGGAAGTACTCAATAAACATGATTATGATTATCATTTTGTTACTTATTTTCCTTCTACATTAGCCAAGAGCTGTAATCATTAGATTAAAATTAACATTAATGATAGTCAAATTCACATGACAGTTATTGATTGGGTGTTACTGGTATCATTATTCCATTATGCCATTCAGTTTGTGCTTTAAGTAACACTGGGAAAATTCCTAGACAATGGTTCCTGTAGTTAGGTCCAGATAATACACAACATAGAAGATAACCTATAACCTTCAGTTTGAAGTAAGCCAAATAAACAAAAAAATTAACCACTATTAGTAAAGAAGTTGAATAAAATAAAGTCAGAACACATCAAACATTATGTAGAATCTTCTCAAGAATATTTTAGAAAATGGTACCCACCCTATCCCATGTATGTTTTAAATATCCATGTATGTCTTTTTGAAGTTAAGCTGTTGCTCTAACGCACTTATGAAAATGTTCTGGAATTTAATTGAGTACTTTATACAACCAAGATTTTGACCTTCCTTTAGTATATTAAATGCCTTTTAAAATCATTGTAGCATAAACCTTCTCCAAATTTCTTAGCACAATAGGTATTACTCCCCCTTAAGGTATCAAATTCCAAAAGAGCAAAACAAATGTTAACACCTAAGAAGAGAGTCAAATCATACCTTCTTCCCCGTCCCAAGCATTTGGTTTATGTTCCACATTAAACTCAGTCTGTTCTTCAGACAACAGTCTAGAATAAATAGTAGGCTCCCTCCTCTACTATGGATATATCTTAGAGAACAATTGGGTTTAACTGGAGGGGCCAGCGCTGTGGGGCAGCAGTTAAGCTACCACTTGCAGCACAGGCATCCCATTTGGGTGCCAGTTCCTGTCCAGCTGCTCCTCTTCTGATCCAGATCTCTGCTACGGCCTGGGAAAGCAGGAGAACTTGGACCAAGTGCTTGGGTCCTTGCACCCACATGGGAGACCCGGAAGAAGCTCCAGGCTCCTGGCTTCAGATAGGCTCAGCTCCGGTTGTTGCAGCCATTTGGACAGTGAACCAACGAATGACAGACCTTTCTCTCTATCCCTCCCTCTCTCTGTCTGTAACTTTACCTCTCAAATAAATAAATAAAATCTTTTTAAAAAGTTTTAATTGGAGATGTCTTTAAACAAAAGAGGGCTATAATTGTGTAATACAATGAACTCACTGAATAACACATTGTTAGGTAAGTTACATAAGCCTCTTGGAAACCATGGGTAATACCTTTTTTTCCCCCACACATATGAAGTATCTTCAAAAAGCTCATGAAAAGTGTATATTATGAGAAAACTAGAAATAGATTTCAAAAATTTTTGCACCAAAACATATTTATCCTTTAATTCCATTTTCTAAGAACTTTCTGAAGTACCCTCTTAAATACCTATGATAAACTTTATAAATCAGACATAATGAGAGATTAACAGCAATAACTGATAATAAAATAGGTCAATTATAACAATATTTAGTTAAAGTTATATGAAGGTGGTCTCTTTTTCTCTCTCTCAAATTATCTGATTGTACAAGGGCTTTTGCCTTTTCACTTAAAGGAATCACTCTATGTCTTCTCTTGTCAGATCCAAATTGCCAGCATCACTACCCTTGCACATGGGGAGCATTATTAAATAATGGCTGCCTGAACACAAGCACTTAGATACTAAGACAGATGATGTGATAACCAACAGGCCTACTAAGTGAATAGTGGGTAGGTGGCATACACAGTACAGCCATGTTGGACAAAGGGACACTATCTGTCCCTCCCAGGATGGAGCTGGTAGCACAAGATTTCATCTACTACTCAGAATAGAGCAAATTTCAAATTTAGAAACTGTTCATTTATGGCATTTGAGGACCATGACTGATAGCATGAAAGTTGAAAGTAAAAATCACAGACAGGACTGGGGTTGGGATGGTACTGTATTTGGTCTAGCAATCACTAAGTAGAAGCTGGAAATAAAGCACAGTTGTTGATATTCAGATCTATATTATTTTTTTTTTGACAGGCAGAGTGGACAGTGAGAGAGAGAGAGACAGAGAGAAAGGTCTTCCTTTGCCGTTGGTTTACCCTCCAATGGCCGCCGCGGCAGGTGCACCGCGCTGATCCGAAGGCAGGAGCCAGGTACTTATCCTGGTCTCCCATGGGGTGCAGGGCCCAAGCACTTGGGCCATCCTCCACTGCACTCCCTGACCACAGCAGAGAGCTGGCCTGGAAGAGGGGCAACAGGGACAGAATCTGGCGCCCCAACCGAGACTAGAACCCAGTGTGCCGGCGCCGCAAGGCGGAGGATTAGCCTAGTGAGCCGCAGCGCTGGCGCAGATCTATATTATTAATTAATGTACAGATCTACATTATTAATTAAAATAATTAAATAAGATGCTTGGGCTCACTCATCTATACCCGTGGTTATCAAAGAAGTGACAGGATCTCATTCACATGTGTGCAACATATGAAAGAGAGCACTTGGAAGGACAACCAAAGTGATAAAGCACCAATACCCATCTAAGCACATTCTCAGGACCAAAGAGCAAAAGATGGCCAGCTTGGCTTAAAGTGTTTTGTGTGTGACATCACTCAAGGCAAGCTTCTAGAAGTGGCTTCTTCCAAAATATCGCTCCCTAGCCATTCACAAAATGTCCCCACTCTCAGCCCACTGAGAAGCAGCTGGGAATCATGCACTGCCCTGAGAGGACATATTTCAGGAAGCTTGGTCCCAGTTGATTTTTCACCAGTACACCCTACTTAATAACTAGAGCTAAGGATAGTACTGGCCTCTCTCCTTTCCCTGGAATAACAGGCAGGGCTGATGGGACCTGTTGCTAGAGGACTGAGAAACCGAAGATTTAGAGACAAAGAAACTGAAGCTCTTACACAACAGGTATCTTGGGAAATAACCCAGGACAGGTGGTGATCTGGATTCTAGGAGAGGTGCAGCACAATGCTATGGCTTGTTTGTGAAATCATATATGGGAATTATAGGTTACATGACCTTTAGATTGTAAAATTTTCTCAGTCTCAGCTTCAACCCCTTCTCTTAAAGAGGTTGGAGTCAATCACCTCTTAGCAT
The DNA here is from genome assembly GCF_051225735.1 of Oryctolagus cuniculus. Classification (NCBI taxonomy): domain Eukaryota; kingdom Metazoa; phylum Chordata; class Mammalia; order Lagomorpha; family Leporidae; genus Oryctolagus; species Oryctolagus cuniculus. Next base: position 96,848,044 of record NC_142871.1, on the reverse strand, counting down.
CTATCAGTATCAGCAAATGTTATGGCAAAACAACTTTCTTCGGAGCAATTAATGAACTTAGCAGATTGCTCAAAATGTGAACTAGAACATGCTTTTCCTGGATCAGTTTAACCCCAATGAGCCTGAGCAGATTTATGGTAGATAAGGATCAAAGGAAAGGAGGTCCTTGCTGCAGTGTCCCATTTTGTCCATCTGCCCTTGGTCCTTCATGATTTATTCATAAATGTGTCCATTTTAGATGTCAGTTTATGCTACAATAATACTACTCAGGAAATGAGGTGCCATCAAGATGTATTGTCACTTCAAGGGTTAGGCAGAATGGACTACACACCTTCTTTCAATAACATCAATCTATTAAGATACCACCTAGAAAATCCTATTAGGAAACTAAGAAGAAGTATGCTGGGGTTTTTTGTTTTTCAATAAGAATCTCCATGTCTGCCAAATTTTCAGAAGTCAATAGGCAAGATTTGAGAACAATAGGAGGAAGAGAAAACAATGCACTCTCAAAGGCATGGTATGTGTTTATATTCTTCTATTTTTTAGAATGGAAGTGCCCTTGTTTTCCTTCTGATTATAAGAATTTTTGCCCCATATTGTCAAATTGCTTTTCAGGAAGCTTGGTCCCAGTTGATTTTTCACCAGCAAAACAAGGGTCTTCAAAAATTCATGGAACTTGGAACTAAAGGGTAATGCAAAATTTCCATGAAACGTTTGAAGTCTCCTCGAAAATAGTGTCCCATTTCCTCATACCCTCTCCATGTTGGATACTGTAATTTTTTGAGTCTTTTTCAATGTGTCAATTGAAATAATACTATGTTTTAACTTGACTTTTAATTACCAGTTAGGTTAAACAGTTCTTTACATGTTTACTGACACAGATTTATGACTTTTGGCCATTTTTCACTGTTGTGTCTCTATTCATTTAAAAGACATTTTAAATCAAGAGTGTTTGTTCTTGATTATTTTTGTCAAAACTTGCTGTTTGAATCTTACCTCTGTTCTTATGTGTTAATGGGATTTTCTTGTGTGTAATAGTTTTCATTTAGTCTTATGGAGTGAAATATTTCAGTCTTTTGTTTCACTGTCCTTTTCTTATGACGGCCTTCTGCACAGACACACACACATTTTGTATTTCACATTTTTAAACTTAAGTTTCTGATCCATCTAGTTTATATTTTGGTATAAGATATGGCATAGAAATTTGATTTCATTTTTCAGTTATTTCAACCCTATTGATTGAATAATTCATATTTCAATACTGATTTGAAATGTCTCTCCTTCCAAACACTAAATTCTTCTGTATATACTGGTGTATATTTTTCTGGGATCTCTATTACTTTCCCTTGATTTCTTCGTCTTGTGTGAACTGATTCTGATGGCACTGCCAAAGTGTTTTAATTTGTGTGGTTTCCAAATTTATTTTACTATGTGGTAAGGCAACACTCCCAACCTGTGCTTCAAAAATTTCCTGGCTATTACACAGGATTATTGCCTAAGCAGCAGTTAGGCATTTGAAGTAGAGTGCTGAATATATGTCTTTTTTCAAAGAGCACAACCTTATAAAAATGCTAAAGCAAACACTTTTATAGAAAGCACTCATCACCTCTTTCAGACATATCAAGAGTGGTCTCTGTTTTGAAAGCATGCTCAGTAGTGGGGATAGTGACAGTAAAGAGTTCACCAGCCTAAAAGATGCATATTTGGCTGGTTTGTTATGCCCACTAACAATTTATGTATGATTAACATATATGAGGATATATATAATAGATCCTTTTTATCACATTATTTTTAAAACATTAAAATTATCATGTTAGTAAAAGATTACAACATACTACTTCCCCACCATTTGTAGAGCTATGTGGACTTGTCACAACAAATCATATGCTCAAGAACTCCAATCACTTTCATTTCTGCTGTATTCCCTTAGACCTTGTTTGTCAGGTCCCATCCCATTTTCAGTCTGTATAGCTCGTCCTACATTACCTCAGCAAGATCCACTTTATCCTATGTATGACCTCTGAACTAATTACACCCAAAATCAGGTCAGTGGCCCCACTTCCATGTCCCCAAAATACTATTTACCCACCAACCACATGGTATTGAAATTGCCATTGACGGGGCTGGCACAGTGGTGCAGCAGGTTAAAGATCCGGCATGCAGCACTGGCATCCCATATGACTGCCAGTTCGAGTCTCAGCTGCTCCATTTCCAATCCAGCTCTCTGCTATGGCCTGGGAAAGTAGTAGAAAATGGCCCAAGTCCTTGGGCCCCTGCACTGGCATGGGAGACCCAGAAGAAGCTCCTGGCTCCAGATCAGCCCAACTCTGGCCGTTGCGGCCATTTGGGGAGTGAACCAGCAGATGGAAGATCTCTCCCTCTCTCCCTCTGCCTCTTCCTCTCTGTAAGTCTGCCTTTCAAATAAATAAATAAATCTTTTAAAAAAAGAAATAAAAAAGTCATTGCCCCTATTAAGCAATCGAGATAATATAAAATTCACCATTGTATACCAGCTTCTAGCTCAGTGCCTGACACATAACCGAGTTGCAAAAAACAATTATTAATGATGCATACTGCACGTGAAGCAGGAGAGACACAAAAAGCTTGGGACCGGTACTTGGATTTACTTGTTTTTGACACTGTATTACAATTTTGGCATCTCTCTCTCTCAGTCTCTAGGAATAACTGCTCCTCTTCCACAGCTATTTCTGTTCCTGAATCCCACCTTCCTGCTCTACTTCCTGCTCCTGCTGACAAGCTTGCCCAGGTGCTGCCTGCCTCTCTCAGAATTCACCCATGCTGCCTGCCAGAACACTCCATAACCATGTGAGAGACCCTCACATGCTCACTGCTAGTTGGGGCCACTCTTTGCCATCTAATGCTATGTCATTTGGATCCCAGCTCAGCGCCAGTCCAGCCTTTTCCAGCTGCAATGCCTGGGACCTGACTATATAAGCCCAGAACAAGTTCTTCAAGTTGAGCCAATGAAGTGGATCTCTCTCTCAAATCATTTGTTTCCCTATGAGCCAAATCCTTTCAAATTCCCACCCAATTATAGTGACAGTACTGTTGAAATCCAACTCTTATGAAAGGGTTTTGAAACAGAAATTGAAATATTAACATAATCTAGATATAAATTGAATTCTAGGATTTTAATCTTTCATTACTACTATATGAAAAAACAAGCACTCTGTTTTTCTCTCTAATCTCTGCCTCAAAAGTACAAAACTTCACTTTCTGTGAAAGCACAAGTCATTTTCATCTGGTTTTCCCCCTTCTCCAAGGTCAATGTTTCATGTGCTCATTCTAGTGAGATTCCATCACAATACATCAGCAGGAACACATGTGTTCCACTGGGACTTTATTCCCTGAAAGATGTAAGTGGTGATGTAAATAACAGCATCATTAAAATTTGGAGGAAGTGATGAGAAAAAGACAATGATGGAGAATTAAGGCAAAAATCAAGCAACTATACTCAGATTTCATTTTGGTGTAACACGGACAGCATTGATGTTGATAGGTAAATTCAGTGGTATTCATCAGCTGGAACTGTCAGCAGAAACATTAATTAAATGGCAGCTGTTGCTTTCCCACTTGTAGGGGGAGTGGAGCAAGCCTAACTCCAAAATAGATTTCCCAGGATGAGAGCATTTCCAGTTAATGAGCTACAATAAGAGCCTGGTGGTGCTTTTTCATGGGCTTGGGTAAAAAGATGAGGGACGAATAGTTGTGATAAAACCTGTATCAATAGTTAGGTCTTAAACCACTGCATTTTAAAGAGCTCTAGCTCATGAATGGAAACACATACATGTCGTGCTAGAGCTCTAGCTCATGAATGGAAATACATAAATGTCGTGCTAGTCAGATCCACAGAATTCAGCTCTCGCTTACTTAATTATGCATTAGTTATTCTCTGATATGCTAGTGAACATTTAAAACCATTTGTTGATTTTTAATTTACATTGTTAGAAAAGTAATTTGTGGCTATTGAGAAAACTAAGAAGGAGAGAAATAATAATCATATAATAATCACTGAATGTTATTTCTGTTTTTCAAGGAAAAATCGTATTTGATTCAATCAACAGACACTGGTCAGTATTGCTTACTTCCTCAATTTCAGGACATTTAATAGGTTAAATTTAACAAATATTTATTGAACACTAGTTTTGTACAAAGCGATTCTAAAAACTAGTCCCAATTTATAACTGAATCTATTTATCACATTTCAGTTTTTGAATGCACATAGAAATATTTATCACAACTTTTTTTTGACAGGCAGAGTTAGACAGTGAGAGAGAGAGAGACAAAGGTCTTCCTTTTTCCATTGGTTCACCCCCCAAGTGACCGCTACAGCCGGCACGCTGCGGCTGGAGCTCTGCGCCAATCTAAAGCCAGGAGCCAGGTGCTTCTTCCTGGTCTCTCATGCGGGTGCAGGGCCCAAGCACCTGGGCCATCCTCCACTGCCTTCCTGGGCCACAGCAGAGAGCTGGACTGGAAGAGGAGCAACCGGGACAGAATCCGGCACCCCAACCAGGACTAGAACCTGGGATGCCAGCCCTGCAGGCGGAGGATTAGCCTAGTGAGCAGCAGCGCCAGCCTATTTATCACAATTATAATAACCTCACTTTGTGTTTAGTTTCTATTATTTAGAGAAAATCTGTGCTACAATATTTGTCATTGATGATTTCATCTTAGTAAGGCTCATTTAACCAGATTAGTAAATAAAACCTGTTCTCAAGTAGTCCAAACTTACAAAATCAATCAGAAAATTAATTATATACATACTACTTAAAAGTGTGGATTTTAACAGTTCTTCAGAGTACACTGACCCACTGACCTATCAGTTGCACAGCACAGACCAGCTTGTTTGCAATGCACCTGCTGCTATAGGAGAAGCAAAATGACTAATCCCTTCCTGTTGTTGCTTAAATTGTGAGAGAAGTTATGGGGTGGAATGAAAGTCAAATAAGAGCAACCCAGGAAAAATGGGAAACCAGTCAGACTCAGACTCACAGAGCTAGGGAAAAGGTCAAGAGAATGAATAGGAGACTAAGGTTTGTGGTTAGAATGTCTTTGGAAAAGTAAAGAGAACAGGTGCCCACAAGTAAGGCAGACGATATTATTATATTCATTCACAAGGGATAGGAAAGACAGGAATAAGTTACTGGGGAAATTGGAGCACTTTAAAACAGCCTCAAAGAGAGAATAGGTTGCCTTCAAGCAGTCCACTCACCAGGAAACTGGAGGGACAGACAAGGACTCAATCTCTAGTCAAGCAAAAAACCCAGCTATTTGGGAACTAAGAGCACAAAGCCAGCCGCCATAGGACCCCAGATGCTACAACAGGGGAACAACTGCCACGCAACAATTTATATTCTCCCAGCAAGCTCCAGAATAGCAAAGTGATTCAGAAGTCACAAGCATGGGCTAAGGAGTCCAATTGCCTAGGCTAAAGCCAGAACTGTCACCTGCTTTCTGGGGAAGAGTTAGGTACTTGAGCAACTCCCTCAGCCTTCTCATCTGTAAAATGCAGTGTATATGAGTATCTGCCTCATGCGGTTGCTAGTGCTTATTATATGGAAAGAACTCATTAAATATTAGATACTTGGTTAATTATTATGACTATGCGATAGAGAAGAATAGACTGGGACTCAGGGGACTTAAGTTCTGGTCCTTGATCTACTTTTGGCTCCAACTACATGCCTCTTACATGGAACTGGATTTCATTCATAGAAATGAACCCAGGAATCAGTCAAGGATCTTTGGTCAAGATATTAAAAGCAAAACTGCTGGCAATTCACTTGAAACAGTAACACAACCACTGCAAGGTATGTCACTACCAAGTTGGGTGAGCTCAGTTCCAGACCCAACTCTACCTGCAGAGGACTTTGCCACAGATGCTCAGTGACTTTTCTTTGAGGTACTAGTTGATAACGGGTTCTCGATGCTGGATACAAATTATAATCACATGAAAGCTTCCAAATAGGACAACACTTGGGCATTCTCTCAGGCCTACTTGAATTAGATCCTTTTGGGGCATAGCTCAGGCATCTGCATTTTTAAAGCAGCTCCAGGAATTGATGCGCTAGGAGTGCTGACAACCACAAGATTAGACCATCTGATGGTTCCACGTGAGCTCAAGAACTAGAGGTTCCCACTGTCTTTGGTTTCCTGCTGGGTATGGAAGGCTCTAGGAACAAAGCTACATAATTACTGACAGTATGAGAATCAGAGCCCTCTATTCTTGCTCATAGACAAGGTACACAAGTGCCAAGAGAATCAGGAAATATCACAGAAGTCTTAGATAACTCTTGAATATGATAAATTGTTAATATCTTCCATTTAAAAGGCATTAGCCAAAGACTAATGCAGAAATTACTGCTCAGTTTTGTTGCCAAGAGAAATTTAGAATTGAATGAGAAAAAAAAGGACTTCCAGGAGCCAATGAGCCAAGCCTTTTGTCTCCAAATGCAACAATACTGATTCTTTTCTTCCTTTGAAACCATCAGACCTTTTTACATAAAGATAGAGAAAAAAAAAAAACAAAATTCTGAGGTTATTGCAAGTAAATCAGGAGAAATCATGTCAATGAAACTGAAGACCTTGATGAAATGTAATATATCTCTGCCTTTATCAATTTTTCCTCCATTGTTTAAATAGGTCTGTAGCACAGATCAAATGGTATATTTGCTTCAGGAAGATGCTTAACCAGTCAAATAAGTTGCCCCTTAACCAATAATGAGTGTGTGCCTGTGTCTATGTGCCTTGTGTGTGTGTGTGTGTGTGTATTTGGGGGTCAAAAGGAGATTAGGGTATATTATTACAGTTATAACAAGGCACTGTTTTCAACTTACAGAATTTCTTAGAGGTTCATTCTGTTATATGTATTCATGCCATATGAAACATTTACTTTCTCTGTAAAAGTAGAGTATTTATGGCCACTGGTATCAGAAAAAGTAAAGCATTATCTGCTCCACAAATATTTTATTATAGTTGTTCTCCTTTTACTGCAGACAACTCAAAAGCTAAATGCCAGGTATGCAAAAGGGAACTCAGAAATTCTAATTATTTCCAAGCAGTGAGACATTTAGCATCATTCAGGTACTCTTTGTTTAAAAAGATAAAGATTGAAAAAAAATGTCTTATGTCACAGCTTTGCCATAGCAAATGTCTGGCTGGAAAGTATCAGATAATTTTCCTTAAACTATAGCAAGCCCTCTTGCTTTGTTTTGGTCTGCTTTGCTTTTGTTTTATTTTCATAGAACATCATGCTGCCAGATTGACAACTCACTACTTCAACAAAGTTAATGGAAGCCAATAAGAAGCTATTATGAAAGTAATTCAGTCGGCAGCGCGGCTCACTAGGCTAATCCTCCGCCTTGCGGCGCCTGCACACCAGGTTCTAGTCCCGGTCAGGGCACTGGATTCTGTCCCGGTTGCCCCTCTTCCAGGCCAGCTCTCTGCTGTGGCCAGGGAGTTCAGTGGAGGATGGTGCAAGTACTTGGGCCCTGCACCCCATGGGAGACCAGGATAAGTACCTGGCTCCTGCCTTCGGATCAGCGCAGTGCACCGGCCGCGGCGGCCATTGGAGGGTGAACCAACGGCAAAAGGAAGACTTTTCTCTCTGTCTCTCTCTCTCTCACTGTCCACTCTGCCTGTCAAAAAAAAAAAAAAAAGTAATCCAAAGAGTTCATGGAAAAATGGAATTAAAAATGGAATTAGTTTATTTATTTTTTTAAGTTTATTTTGGTGCAAAAAAAGTTACAAAATTCATGCATAGCTCTTTCATATTGAGTATTTTCAAGAAAGTTTATGAAGATCTTTAATATGCATAGATTTCAGGTTTTTTGCACCAAAGTAAGCTTATCTTTTAATTTAATTTTCTAGAAACTTTTGAGGTACCTTCATAAATGGAACAGATTTCTGTCCCCTTCCTCAGTGCCTCTTCTTACAAATACACACACACACACACACACACACACACGGCTTCTTGAAGGAATACTGATGCCAGCAACTTGAATAAGTTATTTTGTAGGGTTCCCTCTGAAGCTCATTTCACAAACCGTCTTTTTATGACCAAACTAGAGACCATTAGAGCATATTGAATGTTACAATGGAAGGTGTGGTTCTGTGTTGTCAGCAGGGGCAACAGACAAATGGTACCAAAGGATGTGACTGCAACAGTAGTCATAATATATTATAAAATCAAACCTTCCATGGCATCCAGCCCCATGGAATCAACTCAGCAGGGTAGAAATGGAGAGCTATATTACAACATCAGTGGCAGCAAGAATTACTTCTGCATTTCAGAGCCCCAGGGCTCTTTCTGGGTTGCCCAACCCCACTGGCCACTGAAGTTTCTGGTTCCACTTTGTCTGCTTGACCCCAATCTCTTTAACCTTTGCTCCTAGTGAATCTTTTTTTAAGGTCTTCCTTCTATTGGTTCACTCCCCAAATGGCCGCCATGGTCAGCGCTGCACTGATCTGAAGCCAGGAGCCAGGTGCTTCTCCTGGTCTCCCATGGGGTGCAGGGCCCAAGCACTTGGGCCATCCTCCAATGCACTTCTGGGCCACAGCAGAGAGCTGGGCTGGAAGAGGAGTAACCAGGACTAGAACCAGGTGCCCAAATGGGATGCAGGTGCCACAGGTGGATGATTAACCAAGTGAGCCACGATGAATCTTTTCAAACTACAGTGGCAGCTGAGCACCTGCACTGTCACATTCTGTACCTTTCATTAAACCATCCCACAGTCATCTCAGTGAAGGTGTCCCTCCAACAACCATGTGCACTGCAGAAAAGTGGTTGAAAATATGAGTTGGGGCCAGCACTGTGGCTCAGCAGATTAAAGCCCCAGCCTGCAGTGCCGGCATCCCACATGGGCGCCAGTTCAAGTCCTGGCTGCTCTACTTCTGATCCAGCTCTCTACTATGGCCTAGGAAAGCAGTGGAAAATGGCCCAAGTCCTTGGGCCCCAGCACCCACATGGGGGACCTGGAAGAAGTTCCTGGCTCCTAGCTTTGGATCAGCTCAGCTCTGGCCATTGTGGTCATCTGGGGAGCCAACCAGCAGATAGAAATGGAAGACCTCTCTCTCTCTCGCTCTCACTCTTGCTCTCGTTCTACCTCTCTCTGTAACTCTATCCTTCAAATAAATAAAAATAAATCTTTTTTAAAAAAGGGAAAAGAAAATATGGGTCAAACAAGATCAAACTGCCTGATTTTTAATTTCAAATCTACCACTGGGCAAGTTACTTGACACTTGGAAAACATTATTTTCCTAATCTATTAAGTAGGGACAAAAAAGCATCATTATTATTTTTTTTTTTTGACAGGCAGAGTGGACAGTGAGAGAGAGATAGAGAGAAAGGTCTTCCTTTGCCGTTGGTTCACCCTCCAATGGCCACCGCAGCCGGTGCACCGCGCTGATCCGAAGACAGGAGCCAGGTACTTCTCCTGGTCTCCCATGGGGTGCAGGGCCCAAGCACTTGGGCCATCCTCCACTGCACTCCCTGGCCACAGCAGAGAGCTGGCCTGGAAGAGGGGCAACCGGGACAGAATCCGGCACCCCGACCGGGACTAGAACCCGGTGTGCCGGCGCCGCTGGGCAGAGGATTAGCCTAGTGAGCCGCGGTGCCGGCATAAAAAGCATCATTATTATAAGCAAATAAAATCATTCATGTAAAGTGCTTGACACAATGGCTCAGTAATCTTGAGTATATGCTATTATTATGATCATTTTATACACAATATAAGTAAATTACGTATATATTGGATACTACATATCTTTATATATACTCAAACATCAAATAGATAATATGTATCATATGTGGCTATTATCATTATATTGCATATCATTATACCAGTTGGGTTTAGGTATCCTGGTCATTGGTCAGAACACCTGGTATGCTGGGCAATGATGTATGGAATGAGCAGAATGTGGAAGGTGGGAATGTCTTACTCAATTTGAGAGGCCTCTGAGGAGTGAACTCCACCAATGCAGCTGACTTCCTTAAAGACCAGAACAAACAACAGGCTGTGACCGAAGCATTTGGTTTGGTGGTGTCTAAATCAGAGAACATGTGAAAGTTAAGCCTATATGCAAGGCCACTCCCTGATCCAAATACCAGGCTCCTCTTCAAGCATGTGTCACTTACTCAACAGTTAATGAAACACAAAGAGCCTTGAATACCTTCAGTGTCACATTTCAAGACTTATAGAATAATTAGGAAAAATCTGAGCTGGCAAAACTCTTCCTGGCTCACCCTGGTAAGCAGACCACCTTTGTTTTCCATTAGTGTGTGTTGTCGTCACAGTAACTGCAAGGCTCAACATACAGGCCCAGGGTGTCATTTCCTCAAGTACTTAGGCTGCCACACTGAAATAGCATTATGAACTCAGCAATACCTCTTCCTTTCCTGTTGTGCTGTGGTACCTCAAAGAAGCAAGCTCTAAAATGAGTTACTTAAGATATAAGTATATTAAGGAAAAAGAAAGTCCATTTATTCTTATTACTGCATTGCCGATGACTCATGTGTGTGTATATGGGAAAACCTTATTTTTACAAAGATCATTTAGATAAACAAGGCAAGTTGGCAGTAACTTGATTATGTTGGTGATGTCAGCAGTCTACTGTTTGCAATCAAATCATATTTTGGCCTTAAATTTTTAGCAAATTATTTTTAAGGAATGCATTTGGCCAACTCTGATAATGTTCATTTCATGGCTTTCTTACACCCTTTCCTAACAAAGACAGCAGCTGATAATTTGTTTCTTCAAAGTAACTGGGGAGGATTGAAGTTACAATCACTACAAAAGCAAAAGAAAAAAAATACTATTTTCAAATGCAGACACGGAAGTCCTCAGCCAACGAAGTAATGATCATCAGTCTTATCTATGTTTGGGGGAAGGAGGTAGTTGAAGGAGGATAGCATTTAACCAAGGAACTAAAACTAGAAAAATCCTTAAACCTTCAGTGTTCACTTAGAGTCAGATCACTTGAGACAAATGCTGCATTAGCTTTCAAAATTCCTTTTCGTTCGTTTTTCACAGGCCTCAGAAACACATAAATCACCCAGTATTACACATGTTGACACCACTTCCCAAAAAGGCTAAGAACACAAACCTTCCTTTGACATAACAGTGTTGCTGTGGCTTAAACAAAGCTCTCAGGGACAGAGAGGCGCGAGGGGCACAGGGTAACGTTATGTGACTTCATTTCTCTGCTGGGAGTTTCTCAGTTTCTGCAATCAGCTGGTCAAGAGCCAGCTAAAGCTGCTCAATTCATGTTTGACTTTCCTTAGTCTAAGTTCTTCCACAACAGGCTGCTTGGCTTTTGAAATTAAACATCCTCAGCTACTACTGCAGAAAAAGCTGTAACCTGCATGCATCCTTTTTATTTCTCTTATTAGCTAGAGTAGGAGTGATCATGTAAGGGAAAAGAAGAACATAATCCAATATATTTTCCTGAAGTTCCTTAATTTTTTTGGCCTAGAGTCTCTATAATGCATTCTGCAAAGTCAAGAAAAGTTCTTTCCTTTTTTATTTTCCTTTTCTTCTTTTCCTCCTCCTATTCTTCCTTCCTTCACCCTACTTCTAGGTTTCATCAAAGAAGGACAATTATGAGACTTACTTTGCCTTATATTTTATAGACTCATCCCTTCAAAACAAGAAAAAATAAGTACAATTAACAGCTCTAAACCTAATTATCCTGCTTAGGGTTTCTTGTCACTAGAGCTATAAAGAAACTTTCCTGCTTTAAGGGTGATTCATGTATTTTTTGTTAAGTATAGAGACTATTAAGCACCTCAGAATATACACACACATCTTTATGATATAATACTTCTTCTGTTTGTCTTGGAATATGATTTTCTTGTCATGTCTAAGAAGAATGAATAGGATTAACAGCAATGAATAGCAAGAATTCAACTCTATTTGGTAAGGTTGAAGTTAGCATAAGATGACCTTTTTTGGTCTTTTCATTTTTATCTGTTACTAGGTTAGTTAAACAAAACAAATCATCTAAGATCAGAAATGAAGAATGATAAATTTAATATCATGTCCCTCCATGGAAGAGGATCTCTCCATTGGTCTGCATTATCCGGTATAGTTGGCTGTGAAAGAGACACCCAGGCACTATGTATAAACACACTTTATCTCCAACTACAAATATAGAAACCATAGAACAGTCTATGCTGTGGGTGATTTCTTTGCCTTTTTAGCAATGCTTCTATAAGACAGCAAACTACTCGGTGATAAGGGAGGGTTTGAAACAAATTCCAGGGCCGGCGCTGAAGCGCAGTGAGTTTAAGCTTCCCTCTGCAGCATCAGGATCCCAGATGGGCACTGGATCATGTCCCGGCTATTCCACTACTGATCCATCTCCCTGCTGATACGCCTGAGAAAGCAGTAGAAGACGACCCAAGTACTTGGGCCCCTGCACCCATATGGGAGACCCAGATAAAGCTTCTGGCTCCTGGTTCCTGGCTTCAGCCTGGTCCAGTTCTGGCTGTTGTGGCCATCCTTCTCTCTCTGTAACTCTGCCTTTCAAATAAACAAATAAATCTTTTTAAAAAAGAAACATAAATTCCACATTATATTACAGGCAGCTGTTCAGTGTGACTGCTTACAGAATCCAGCAACAAAATACGTCCCAAACAGGTTTCCAAATTTCCAAATTTAAACAGTGCTTTTCCTGTGATCTATGAATTTGAGTTCACACCTGTATGAGTTCACTTGTCTTCAAGAATTCTGTGAGCACCAAAGATTAAACAAATTCACTTATGGGGTGATAAGAAAACAATAATAGTGTAATTTTACATAGGATTCTACTAGGGAACTGAAAATTGCCTTAAGTCATCTAGTCTTCAAAACAACTCTGTGGAGAACTATGAGGGGCTTTAAAAACTTCATAGAAAATGGAGTTAAAAATTTTATTTTGGTGCCAAAAACTTTTGCAATCCACATATAGCTTTTTCACTTTTTCCATGAACTTTTTGAAGACCCTCCTAATACGCATGCACTTCAAGAATTTTTGTACCAAAATAAACTTATCTTTTAATTGTATTTTCCACAGTTTGACATACCCCCATCAAATTATTCTCATTTTACAGATGAGGAAATTGAAGCACAGAGAGTAATTAACCCAAGGTCACAATGAGCTAAAATCAGAATCCAGACCATCTGGCTCGCCCATGCTACTAGCCTTTTCTGACTCCTTGTCCATGAACAGAACCTTGTTATTATATCTTCAACTCAGATTCAAGAAAATGAATGCATTTTTATTAAGCCATCTTTTATTCTACTACTATCCATGGATATTTAAAGTAATGTCTATATAAATATATGTTGCAAACTTTCACATGTCATTTTTCTAACAAGTTATGCAAATCTTTTTTTCTCTTAATGCTTTCTATTGAATTCTATCTCAATCAAAGCTTGCCCCCTCACTTCATATACTGTTGCCTTTATAAAACCCACATGCTTAAAGAAATAAAATCAAACAAATGAAAATGTGAGTTAGACAGACTGACTAAAGTCTAACATCTTCAGGTAGCCTTATGAAGAAACTCTCATCTGCCAGCAAAATAAAATAAGCTTAGTATTATTTACAATGTGTAAATCCTAAAGTTTCAATTAAAAAAATAAGGTAATATTATAACCACAGGGAAATAACTGTTTAGTGAATAGATAAAATATTCCAAAAATTTCACTGGAAAAAAATTCCATAGGGACTATTGCTGAACAACTTTTTAAAAGAGTAAGTTGGGGCCCAAAACCTGCGAGGCTTATATCTCATATGGGTACTGATTTGAGTCCTAGATGCACCACTTCTGATCCAGCCCTGTTAAGACACCCAGGAAAGCAGCAGAAGATGGCCCAAGTGCTTGGGCCCCTGCTACTAAGGTAGATCTAGATGGAGTTACAGGCTCCTGGTTTCAGCCTAACCCAGCTCTGGCTACTGCAGCCATTTAGGGAATGAAGCAGTAGATGAAATCAATCACTCTCTCTCTCTCTCTGTAATTCTGCCTTTCAAATCAATAAATAAATCTTTTTCAAAAAAGAGTAAATTTAACATCTTTGACTATCTTAAAATATAAACCGAATATTTCTCTTTTGGTAAACAAGCTGCTCAAAAACTTGGTTCATGCTATATCACACACAGTAAAGCTACACATTTCATGAGAGATTAAGGATAATACTGAAAATTATCTGTTAAATATCTAGAGAAAAATGAAAAAAGAATCATAACATATTTAAATGTTTTAAAATGCAAGGCCAGATTCAAATCCATGACTCACAAATATAATGGGCCTTAATTTAGATTATTTGAAGGGCAGGTGTTAGGCATAGCAGTTAAGATGCCATTTGGGACACCTGCATCCCAACAGAGTGCCTGGGTTCAAGTTCTGGTTCCACTCCTGATTCCAGCTTCCTGCTAATATACATTCTAGGAAGCAACAGGTGATGATTCAAATGGTTATGTCTTTGCCACCCAGGTGGGAAACCCAGATTGAGTTTCTGGTTTCTGGTTTCAGCCTGTCCCAGCTTCAGCCATTGCAGGCATATGGGAAATGAAGCAGATGTGATGTTGTGTTTTCTCTCTCTCTCTCTCTCTCTCTCTCTCCCTCCCTTTCGCTCCCCCTTTCAAATAAGAATAATTTAAAAAAGAATTTAAATAACTTTAACCAAATGTAACTATGAATAGAATCCAGCACCAAATGATGGTAAAAGTATGAGTTTTAGTATTTAGACATCAAGGTGCACATTTAAATCTAGGTGCATACACAGGAGGTATAATACATACACATATACAAACACATTTTATAAATCTTTTCAGTTTCATTCTTTAGAGTTGCAACATCATCTCTACTACCAGGTATATGAGTGTAATTATAGCTACTTGAAATCTTTCTGCACAGACTTTGAGAAATTTTTAAGATAAAACTATTAACCATAATTATAATTGCTTTTCTTGGTTTTATATTTATTCTTCATTTCTCATATAATAATCATCAGGAATATAGATCCACAAATGTTAATAGAACATCCACAATGTGCAGGGGACTGAGAAGTTCTGAAAGTGATGTTTAGATGCCTTGCACCTGAAATACTTCATATTCATTCCAAATTTAATGGAGAAAACTCTCCTCCAAAGCACCCTAGTTTTACCAGAGCTCCCAACTATATAAACTCAGAGAGAATCACTTCTAAAATATGTGGTCCAGAAAATTACTGTGAAAGTGGAAGACACGGCTCTATCTGGTTCTACCAGCACAGACAGCGCCTGTTTCCCCTGTGTTGCACACAGAGGAAATAATATGGGCAAAGATGGGAGATTGAAAGGTTCACTACGAATGTTTTTGGAGAATGGCCCATAATCTGAAATACCTGAAGCAGAAGGACCTTCTTGTTGAGTAGTGGGAGTGAGGCTGGAAAAATTAAGTAGGTGCCAGATGATGGATGGTTTTTGAAATGCCCAGCCTTGGTGTCTGGCAGCAACTAACAGCCCCACTAGATAACGGAAGAGTAGATAGACAAGTATAGCAATGCTTTAGGAAAAGTAATCTCATAGTCATAGGGAAGTTGATTTAGATGGCAATGAGGAGTTTTCTAGAGGAGCAGCATTATGATAATCCACACCACACAGGTCTTGGTGTGGTGGGAGACACGGCAATGGAATCTAACAACTTCATGATGGGGGAAAGGGACAGCCCCAAAATGACACAGAAATGTGAACTCAAGTGAACAGGACAACAGATTTGCTTAATCATGGAGGGCTTGATTGCTCATCCAGTGGAGGAAAGCTTGTGGCTTGTAGCTATTCTCCATTCTCCAAGAGTAAGCTTACAACCATGAAGACAATTAATGACACGCAGAAATTCACTTCATCAGCAAACATGGCTTTCACTCAGGGCCAAATGCTGTACTCAGTTATCTGTACACTGTCCCACTGATTCCAAGAGAAATTACATGCCTAGAACTAATGGTAGATTTTGGCCTTACACATGCATTTGCAAGCCAACAATGTGACCCTTCCTAGGATAAAAACAAGAAAAATGTAAAGCAGTTAGATCTGAATTCTCAAAACTCTTTCAAGGCAAAGATGTTTCATCTCCATTAAAGTACCAGGAGCCTCATTCTCTGATACTAAGGTTACAAAAGTACATTTTGCATTATTATGTGCACACATTTATTTACTTGTTAAACTAATCAATTTCATTTACTTTGTAAGCTAATCAAGAAATCAGAATCATGAAACACAATACATAGCAAAATGTATATACTTTTTCATTTTTGTAAATGTATGATACCTGAGTTTTAATTGACTTCTTAAAATAGGAACATTGAAAAGGATGACACATTCTAATTTGTCAACAAACAATTTGTTTATAACTGGCTTTGGATAAATTATGTTGACAAAAACAGACTCAAATAATTCCTCTTAAAATGTAATTCTGCATCTTTGTTGATATTTTCCCGAGACTAGAACATTCACTCAAAGTATCTTGTCCCTTTAAAGGAATAACTTATTTTTGCAAATCCAGCCCAACCACAGACCATCAGGTGTCAATACTAGCCAACCCACCAATACACAGCGATAGCTTGTCAGATTCTTAGCAATTCTGATAAAATACATGACAACTCCTGGAAGGGGGAATAATAGTCCATCGGCTGAAAGGAGGACTTCCTCCAAGCTCTAGTAAACACGCTCATGCACACATAACTAGCAACTTCGGAAAAGATTTTTTTCCAATAAATCCTGTTTAACTTTTTTTTAAAAATAGAATCTTACATCTATATACAAGTAATTACTCTATTTTTAAAACACATAAATAACATTTTTCCTAAATGTTATATTCAATAACTGTAACAGTGGTGATTTAATACCAGTCATATTTTGTGTCTAGTCAGAAGCATTTGGGGTGACTAGTGTAATGAGGTCACAACCAGCACAAGGTGTACCAGTGTAATCAGAGAATCAGGCAAAAGGAGACACATAAAGCAGTAAAAGTACAGCAAGACAAACACTATGTGGGACTTCCCTCTCATCTGCCACACAAACTGCTTAGCTAGTTTCAATAAATGAAAGTCATTTTGCTTCGAGAGGACATATTCTTCCCTTTGCTGAACCTTCCTAATTGTGGCAGGAGCTGTAAAGCTGTCCTTTGTCATATTTCTGTTACCTGCCAGGGTGATAACTTGGCAGGAATATCTTGGCAGAGAGCTATTAAAATATCAAAAAAATCTTTATGGTTAAAGGGATCATTACAATTCTGAGAATGAAGTGGTGTTTCTGATTTTGTTACTAATTCACAATGAATATAATAGTTCCTAATCATGTTATGCCACAGTAGAACAGGAAGAATCAAAGGAAACAGACAAAACAGAATCAGAGAGAATGCTCTTCCTCCGGAAACAGAAATTTCTTAAGAGAGTGAGTTGCTATTTATGTTGGTCTTACCTGACGGCAGCTCGTTTAACCAAGGGTATGTCCGTTGTGAAGGTAGTTTATCCTTTGAAGAACCCTGTGGCTTGTCCCACAGCCCAAGGCAGACTCGAGTCCTGGAAAACTATCCAGCCCAAAAGAATACAGAGGAAAAAGCTTTTCCCACTCTCTTTCCTAGGACCAGCCAATAGCTGAAGTCATGCAGGAAACCGGGTAGAAACAGGGGGAACACAGCTTCTCCTCCTGAAAGCCCGGGTAGCAGAAATTGGAAGTTGTCGTGTATCTCCCACCCAGGCTTTTGTTTAAAAGTTTTTTCAACTGTTGCTAGGTGTTGTTGAGTTCTGAGATTAGGTTTCTCCTCTTCTGCTCCCTTCACAACACTGTCAGAGCAATGACTTTGTTGAGAAGCTGAGCTCGCGCGTGCTATATTTAACCAGTGTTCTCAGCAAGTCAAGCCTGTCAACAGCTGAGAAGTTTGGAGCCGGCTTTACTCAGTTCCTAGGCAGCTGGGTTATCAGTGGATACAGCGCTGCTCACCCTCTGAAAGATTGCAGGGAAACCGGCAGACCCTTTTAAGGACTTCTGCTCATTTCACAGCGGTAATTACTGTTGGAAGCTCGTAACTACAGACCGTGATTTGGGACTTAGGTTTTAAAATCTGAAAAGAAACAGAGCAGCAGTTGTCTTCAGCAGAGCAATTTACCACTGCAATATTTTTCTCAATTAGGCTCTCAGATAAGTATTCTGAAATTTAAAAAGCTTTTAAAAGCCTATTGCAACTGTTGAGAAAATGCACAGTAGGAGATCATTTCCAAGCAGTCTTTGACATGAGGGTATTACTTTTATAGCTAAGTCACTTACCCCATCATATCTGACTTGATCACCTAGATACCTGAGTATTAGGAAAATAAGGCTACCACAAAAGAATGTCTCTCTATATATTTTGAAAGAAATAGGTTAAGAAGGAAAATCTCAGCATTCTCACGTCAGCTCTTTCATTCAAGGTACCACATGGTGAATACTCCAAGGAAACTAAGACTTGAGACACCTCTGGTTATTGATGGGCACGCCTCGTCATTAACCCTTCCATCCCCAAAAATATATAAAAAATATAAAAATATGTGTTTAGTTCCTGAGACTGTTACTAATTACATAAATGAAATTAACAGTAAGGGGAACTGACAGCAGCCCTTTCAGCCACAGGTTAAGTAGGAATGGAGAGAGAAAAAGAAACACAAACATTATTGGTAGACATGTCATAAAACTGCCCTTAACAAAAAACTCACCAACACTATTACAAAGATTGACCCCCTTCCTGAGATTAATGTATCAGCTTAAACACACACTCTTTTTTACCTACAAACTGAATATGGACCCTGAAGAAACAGAAAACCATGAATTTTAATATTTTAAGAGTTGCATACTTACAATAAGAAGCTTATGTGCTAAGTAACTGTAATGTCTCTCTGAAAAAGCTTTACAATTTACATAGGTGTGTGTCTCCTGTTTCTAAAGAAATGACCCTCCCCCTTAAAGTTAGCTGATTCCTACACCTCAGCCCATTAGAAAACATCTCAGTTCTTCCCATCCCAGTCAGCATGCTGACAGCATGCATCCTTTATTTACTATGATCTCCACGTAAAATTGCATTTGTTGGGCTCAGTCTTTTTGGATCTGAGCCAACTTTGATGGGAGGGCAGGAAGGAGAGACTTCTATTAAGATGAAAGAATTCTCATATGAAATGAACTGACTTTTCTAGAACACTAATGGGTCTTTTAGACATTTAATCTATTCAGAGTGCCTAAAAGTGGGTTCTAAGAGGGTGGAAAGTGTGTGATTGGGCTATGGAATAATAATTCAGAAACACTAAGGTAACTTTTTTTTGACAGACAGTGAGAGAGAGAGAGAGAGAGAAAGGTCTTCCTTCCGTTGGTTCATCCCCCAAATGGCCGCTACAGCCAGCATGCTGCACCGATCCGAAGCCAGAGTGCCAGGTGCTTCCTCCTGGTCTCCCATGCAGGTGCAGGGCCCAAGCACTTGGGCCATCCTCCACTGCACTCCTGGGGCCACAGCAGAGAGCCGGACTGGAAGAGGAGCAACTGGGACAGAATCCGGCGCCCCAACTGGGACTAGAACCCGGTGTGCAGGCGCCACAGGCAGAGGATTAGCCTAGTGAGCCGCGGCGCCAACCAATAATTCAGAAACACCAAGATAATTTCTTAAAAATTGCAAAGGAGTGGGGATGGGGAGATCATTGTTTGAAAAATACATACACACCGTACATATCCCTACATATAACAGCCCTAGGTTGAAAACCACTCAAGAGAATTCTGGGAATGTATTAATATTTTACCCCTACCAATAGTTCAGTTTACGGCTATTGCAAATGCAAAATAAAAGAAAATAGGAATATAGCCAAATGTCAAGATAACTAAGAGTAAATAATTCATTTTTTTATGGTCCTAGTTAATTCCATCAAATGGATGATAGTTATTTCTTCTGTAACTAGGTAATCAGAGTTTACAGTTTCGTTTTATGTTATGAAAACCTACTACCCCGTCACTGTTTTCTTTTAGCCTTTGGGTTCACTGTTCATTGTTGCTAATAGTTTATTTTAAAAAATGTAGTGACAAGCAACAACATATAGAGTATTTCACATAATTAGATACGGTTGCCTCCTTCAAATTATGTTCCTTAATTACACTAGTCATGTGCATGACTCATTCGGTATTATACAATAATCAGACTTTCTCTCTGTACAACACTACAACACACACTCATACACGCACTCTATAAAGTGAATTTATTTTGAAGGCTTTCCCCCACGGGAATGATTATTCAGACTAAAGCATTTCCTACGTAATCCACAGAGGAAGTAGTGCCGTTAGGAACTATTAGAAATTTGTGTTTTGTAAACGGTCAACAAGGAACTGATTTTTCAACACATATTGTTAATATATTACAGTTCAGTTACATCCTTTCCCACAGTCTTAAGTGTGAGCATTCTGAGACATTCTGGTAAACTTACCACTAACACAGAATTTCCCAACTTCAAGGATGAGTCATGATGAAATTTTAATAGAAAGTAGGTTAATGCTATCAGTGGGAAAAAGGCAAATAAATAAGAGAACTAGCACAATAACTCTACACCCATTTCTAAATTTCTAAATTTTCTACCTTGTTCACTTTAAAAACTAATGTTTTTTTCTTAAAGCAAAAAGTTACTAAGTTATTTAACCTCCCAATGAAAAGTAGACATGTGCTCCAAAATGATGCTTACATAAACAGTGTTCAGGTTTGGGATGTCACAAAGCAAATCTCCAGACAAACTTATGCTTTTAACATTGATTGACTGGCTATGAAATTTGAATGTAATTCTCCCAGAGAATATCTCTGATGTTCCTTGCTGAATATTCAAGCACCATGGTAAGTGTTCAATAAACAGGAATCATTGAGCAAATGGACACAAGAGGGTAATTCCAAAAGTTCATGGAAAATGGAATTGAAAAATAAGCTTGTTTTGATGTGATTATTTTGAAATACATTCATAACATAACTTTTTCAAAAAATTCATTCCCGTGGACTTTTTGAAGATACCTAGCTTTGAATCATTGCCCATATGGGATGCTGGCACTGCAGGCTAAGGATTAACCCTTTATGCCAAAGTGCTGGCCCCAGAAAAAATATAAAGAGAAGGGAAACCTTAATCCTTTCAAGTTTTCTGGACAGAAAAATTTAAATTTAATTTAAAAATTTAATTTAAAATTCAATGCACTTTAAAATTTAAATTTAATTTAAAATTTAATTTTAATTTAAAATTTAAATTTAACTTAAAATTTAAATTTTAAATAATTAAATTTTTAATTTTAAAAATTAAAGTTAAAATTTTAAATTAAAATTAAATTTTAATTTTAAATTTAAAAAATTTTTAAACTTTTATTTAATGAATATAAATTTCCAAAGTACAGCTAATGGATTACAATGGCTTCCCCCCACCCCATAACTTCCCTCCCACTCGCAACCCTCCCCTTTCCCTCTCCCTCCCCCCTTCCATTCAAATCAAGATTCATTTTCAATTC
Source organism: Oryctolagus cuniculus (assembly GCF_051225735.1). Taxonomy (NCBI): domain Eukaryota; kingdom Metazoa; phylum Chordata; class Mammalia; order Lagomorpha; family Leporidae; genus Oryctolagus; species Oryctolagus cuniculus. Next base: position 96,826,519 of record NC_142871.1, on the reverse strand, counting down.
TCTTTATATACAGAAGATCAGTTTAGCATATATTAAGTAAAGATTTCAACAGTTTGCACCCACATAGAAACACAAAGTGTAAAATACTGTTTGAGTACTAGTTATAGCATTAAATCACAATGTACAGCACATTAAGGACAGAGATCCTACATGAGGAGTAAGTGCACAGTGACTCCTGTTGTTGACTTAACAAATTGACATTCTTGTTTATGGCATCAGTAATCACCCTAGGCTCTTGTCATGAGTTGCCAAGGCTATGGAAGCCTTTTGAGTTCGCCGACTCTGATCATATTCAGACAAGGTCATAGTCAAAGTGGAAGTTCTCTCCTCCCTTCAGAGAAAGGTACCTCCTTCTTTGATGACCTGTTCTTTCCACTGGGATCTCACTCACGGAGATCTTTCATTTAGTTTTTTTGTTTGTTTGTTTTTGTTTTTTGCCAGAGTGTTTTGGCTTTCCATGCCTGTAATACTCTCATGGGCTTTACAGCCAGATCCGTGTGCCTTAAGGGCTGATTCTGAGGCCAGAATGCTGTTTAGGGCATCTGCATTTATATGGGTCTGCTGTGTATCTCGTTTCCCATGTTGGATTCTTCTCTCCCTTTTTTATTCTATCAGCTAGTATTAGCAGACACTAGTCTTGTTTATGTGCTCCCTTTGGCTCTTACTCCTATCATTATGATCAATTGTGAACAGAAATTGATCACCTGGACTAGTGAGATGGCATTGGTACATGCCACCTTGATGGGATTGAATTGGAATCCCCTGGTATGTTTCTAACTCTACCATTTGAGGTAAGTCAGCTTGAGCATATCTCACATTGTATGTTTAAAATCCATAGCTTTAGACACAGATGAAAAAAAAAAAAGTGGGATAATTTCATCATCGATGTAGTAAAATAAAAACTCACTGGAAGTGAAATCCTATTGGATACCAGAGAAAATTGGACTGAAAAAAAGATAATGTAAGAAAAAAGTCTATTGCTAAGCAAAGCATATGAGCTTTTCAATACTCTCTCTAAAACAAGAAATGCATGATGTTTTATGATGAATGAAATTCTTAGCTAATTAAATTCTAAAACTGCATATAAAAATATACTTTTGTTTGATGACTTGATAAGCAATTTTAAAATGTTTATGAGCTGTACATTCACAACCAAAACTTTTCAAAGATGTAACCAACCAGAGAAAAAATAATGAAGAAGAAATAATACATAAATTAGTTCTTTGGTATCAAAAGGATACTGTATTTCACTTGATATAATCAAGTTCCACAACTTAAAAATACTCATATTTGCATTTTCTATTAATCTAGTTATACTTCTACTTCATTTTACAAAACTTTAAAAGAAACAGGACAGGTGTTAGATCTAGCTGTTAAGATACTCATGTCCCTTGTCAGAGTGCCTTGGTTCAATGACAGGCTCCTGCTCTGATCCTGTCTTCAACTCTGTACCTAAGCAGACCCAGGCAGGCAGTGGTAATTGGGCTCTTTCCACCCACACAGGATATCTGGACTGGGATCCTGGTTTTCAGCAGGCATTTGGAGAGTGAACCACCTGATGGCAGTTCTCTGTCTCTCTCAAATTAAAAAAAAAAAAAAATTTAATGAAAGTAAAAAAAGAAACAGAACTAATACTTTGTAATATCTAAATATTCATAATAAAACAATTGTCTTGTTAATAAATAAAATAAATTCTATCACACCCATAAATATTTTTTAAATATTAAACTTTTTTTTACTGTTTTAGTAAAAAGAGTAAGACTTGGTTAAAAAGCTATAGATAACATTTTTTGCATTTACTTGAACAAAGTAAGCACTTACATGCAGGTATAGGAGATAAAATTCCCATTTCTCTGTTTCTGTACTTATAGTGGATCATTAATACTTGAAAGTTATTACAGGACTATTTGCTACAGACATTTACTGATAACAAGCATCATACTTTTCAACAGAGTCAGACAGCATTGTCTTAAGTGTACTTCCTACTTCTTTTCCTATGCCAGAGCCATGACCACCTCTTGCTTGGTTGTAATGGAAAACTTTCATCAATTCTTTAAAAGGGAGTAGAACATTTACTCTCCAAGGAATGAAACAGAATCAGAAAGCCAATGACTGGGCACAGAGCCACAGAAAATAATGCACTTTTCTTCACAAGGCTTATAGTTTTGTATATAAACATTATACAGTTAATCATAGTTAACTCTAAAAAGCAAGCTTTCTTGAAGTTGTTAAGATTTCTGATCCTGGGGCCAGCATTGTGGCATAGCAGGTTAAGCTTCTACCTGCAATGCCAGCATTCCACACGGGCACCAGTTGGAGACCTTTCTGCTCCACTTGCAATCCAGCTCTCTGCTAGTGCACCTGGGAAATCAGAAGAAGATGGCCCAAGTACTTGGGCCTCTGCACCCATGCGGGAGACCTGGATGAAGCTTTGGGCTCCTGGCTTCAGCCTGGCCCAGCTCCAGCTGTTTGGGGCATATGAGAGTGAACCAGTGGATGGAAGATTGTTCTCTCTATCTCTCTCTTTCTCTACTTCTTTCAAATAAACAAAAAATAAATCTTAAAAAAAAAAAGAGTTCTGATTCTGAAGACAAAGTTCAAATTCATGCTCCATTACTTACTACCTGTTTGAAATTAACAAATTATTTAATCTCACCTGTTATGTGTTAAGTAGGATTTGTCTCCTCAAATCTCTTGCCGACATTTAAACTCTGATGTCTTAATGTCAATGGTTGATGGACATTAAGGACAGAAATTTGATCTAATTGTGGCAGCTAGGAGGTGTGGCCAGTAAGAGATCTGTAGGTCACCGGGTGTGTGCCCTCTTAGAGTGGTTCTTGTGAGAGGGTGGATTACTATTTGAGTTCAAGTCCCTGCTCTTTAGCTCACCAGGCAATCATGGCTCTACACCTTCCAAGACCAGGCTCCACAAATACTGACCATGGGGCCACCAGATTCTTAACTGTAATTTCCACACTGTGAGTTAAAATAAACCTTTTCTTCCTCAATGAAGCTTCTTTATTTATTTATTTATTTGAGAGGTAGAGTTATAGACAGTGAGAGAGAGAGACAGAGAAAGGTCTTCCTTCCATTGGTTCACCCCCCAAATGACTGCTATGGCAGGTGCTGCGCCAATCCAAAGCCAGGAGCCAGGTGCTTCCTCCTGGTCTCCCATGCAGGTGCAGGGGCTCAGACACAGCAGAGAGCTGGACTGGAAGAGGAGCAACCAGGACTAGAACCAGGTGCCCATATGGGATGCGGGCACCGCAAGCGGAGGATCAACCAAATGAGCCATGGCTCCAGCCCCTCAAAGAAGTTTCTTGCAGCTAATTTAGTTAAAGTAAATAAAAGGGGGCTAATATTCCACCTAAGCCTCCTCTACTTCTTTAAGATCAATAACAGAATATAAGACTATTCACAATAAAGCTGTCTGCACCTTAATGTTTATTGCAGATCAATTCACAATAGCTAAGTCCTAGAATCAACCTAAATGCCCATCAACAGTAGACTGGATAAAGAAATTATGGTACATGTACTCTACAGAATACTATACAGTGGTAAAAAAAAAATGAAATCCAGTCATTTGCAACAAAATGGAGGAATCTGGAATACATCATGCTAAGTGAAATAAGCCAGTCCCAGAGAGACAAATATCATATGTTCTCACTGATCGGCGACAACTAATTGAGCACCAAAAAGAAAACCTGTTGAAGTGAAATGGACACTATGAGAAACAATGACTTGATCAGCCCTTGTCCCAACTGTTGATGAACAATTTAATACTTTATCCCTTTTAGTATTTTTTTGTTCTACTTAATACTATTGGTTGAACTCTGTAATTAATACACAATTATTCTTAGGTGTTTAAATTTAACTGAAAAGTGATGTTTAAATATAACAGTGGGAATAAGAGACGGAGGAGATGTACAAGGTGAGATATGCTCAAGCTGACTTGCCCCAAATGGCAGAGTTAGAAATGTGCCAGGGGATTCCAATTCAATCCCATCAAAGTGGAATGTACCAACGCCTTCTCACTAGTCCAAGTGATCAGTTTCAGTTCACAATTGATCATCATGATAGGACTAAGAGTCAAAGGGAGCACATAAACAAGACTAGTGTCTGCTAATACTAGCTGATAGAATTAAAAAGGAGAGAATGATCCAACATGGGAAACGGGATACACAGCAGACTCATAGAATGGCAGATGCCCTAAACAGCACTCTGGCCTCAGAATCAGCCCTTAAGGCATTCAGATCTGGCTGAAAAGCCCATGAGCGTATTACAGGCATGGAAAGCCAAAACACTCTGGCAAAAAAAAAAACAAAAAAAAAAAAAAACAAAAAAAAAAAACCTAAATGAAAGATCTCCACGAGTGAGATCCCAGTGGAAAGAATGGGCAATCAAAGAAGGAGGTACCTTTCTCTGAAGGGAGGAGAGGACTTCCACTTTGACTATGACCTTGTCTAAATATGATCAGAGTCAGCGAACTCAAAAAGCCTCCATAGCCTTGGCAATTCATGACAAGAGCCTAGGGTGATTACTGATGCCATAAACAAGAGTGTCAATTTGTTAAGTCAACAACAGGAGTCACTGTGCACTTACTCCTCATGTAGGATCTCTGTCCTTAATGTGCTGTACATTGTGAATTAATGCTATAACTAGTACTCAAACAGTATTTTTCACTTTGTGTTTCTATGTGGGTGCAAATTGTTGAAATATTTACTTAATATATACTAAGTTGATCTTCTGTATACAAAGAGAATTGAAAATGAATCTCGATGTGAATGGAATGGGAGAGGGAGCGGGAGTTGGGAGGGTTGCGGGTGGAAAGGAAGTTATGGGGGGGAAAAGCCATTGTAATCCATAAGCTGTACGTTGGAAATTTATATTTATTAAATAAAAGTTTAAAAAAAAAAGACTATTCACAATAGCCAAGCACTAGAACCTTTCAGAATGCTTTCAACAGTAGAATGGGTACATAATTGTGGTATAGTCACATAGTGGCAAACTATATCATTGAGAACAAAAAAATCTACAACTACACCTAACAATGCAGATAAATCTCCAAACAGAATTGTAAGTGAAAAAAAGGTATACTCATAAAATATACTGATTTCATACTAGAAGTTCAAAATCAGAAAAGACTAATCTATAATATTGGAAGTCCAGATGGCAGTTACCTATGGGAGGTGGATCTGTGGCTGGAGGAGGGTATGAGGAAGGCTTCTGCACCATTGGTAATGTTTTGCCTCTTGCTGGTTACATCAGTGTGTGCATTTTGTGAAAATTGTTCAAGCTGTGCACTGATGATTTGTGTGTTTTTCACTCTTTATATTATAACTTAATGAAGCTTTAAAACATTGCAAAAATTATTTTTAAAATAAATTATACCTCTCAGTCCTTATGAAATATTTACATATAGGGACAGGCATTTAGCATAGAAGTTAAGATGCAGATTAAGAAGCATACTATGGGGCCGGGCACTGTGGTGCAGTGGGTTAACCCCCTGGCCTGAAGCACTGGCATCTCATATGGGTACCGGTTCAAGACCCCACTGCTCCACTTCCAATCCAGCTCTCTGCTATGGCCTGGGAAAGCAGTAAAAGATGGCTGAAGTCCTTGGACCTCTACACCCACATGGGAGACCCAGAGGAAGCTCCTGGCTCCTGGCTTCGGACTGGCGCAGCTCCAGCCGTTGTGGCCAATTGGGGAGCGAACCATCAGATGGATGACATCTCTCTCTCTCTCTCTCTCTACCTCCCTCTCTCTCTGCCTCTCCTCTCTCTGTGTAACCCTGACTTTCCAATAAATAAATAAATATTTTTAAAAAGAAGCATACTATATCAGAATGCCTAGCTTCAATACCAGTCTGCTCCTAATTCAAGGTTCCCCACAAAGTAGAACGTGGGAGTAAGCAGATGGTGCTTTGAGTAGCTGTGACCCTGCCACACATGTGGGAGACCTGAATTGAGTGCTTGACTTCTGGCTCCAGCCCTGGCCACTGTGGACATTTGAGCAGTAAAACGGTGGCTGGGAGTACACTCTGGTCTTTCTGCTTCTCAAATTTTTTAAAAGGAAGTATTTACAGAAGAAATAATATAATGTTTGGGATTTTCTTCAAAGAAATCCACTGTGGAAGGAGGAAGAAAAGTGGGTGTGGGTATAATGACACAGAATTGGCTGGCGATTAGTTGACAGCTATTGATGAGGGGAAGTGGTAATTATGCTACTCGTTTTCCTTTCATAATGGTTTTATGTTTTCTATAGTGAGATGTCTTTCATATAGTGCCTACTCTCTGGCACATAAAAAGACAATAAGTGTTACTTATTTTAATTATTAATTTTATTAGGACTATCATCTCAAAATATCTTTGAATTGAACTCTTTGAATCCAAGCAAATCACATAGAATGCTGTTGGTACCATGAGAAAATTGAGAATTGAAGTTTATATTAATATACACTATTAACAACAGAGATCAAAAAGTGAACAAGAAAAAAATTAAGAAAACTATAAAAGACTGCCAGAGGCGATTTTTTCAAAAACCTCTGGAAAACAGGCTTCATCCCTTACTTCCACTTAACAAAACTCATAAGCATATTGATCTGCCTATCTGATAATGAAAGGGGAAAATATTGAGAAAGCAAGGTATCCAGACAGCAAGAGCTGCAGGCCAATAGAGCAGTTTTAGTAACAGAAAAATGTCCTGACAAAGGTCAAACACTCAGGATGAAAAATTCAGGGTGCAATGCTCAGAAATACTTGAAATTTGGAATCCCTTTTACAGCTAAGGAGGCCTTCATATGATTAATATTTACATTCTTCACTTTCTTCATCTGAAAACGAGATACTAATTCACCTCCTAGCAGGGGTGGAACAAATAATCAGAGATGGAAAAGTATTTTGAAATGATGAAATATCTGAAAATAGCATGCCTCAAAATTTTCCTATTAGTCACCTACCTTGAGGACTATGAGGTAAGTCAATCACACGGGGAGATGTTGGAGAAAGCCTAGTTAGATAAATGTAATATAAAAATAAATGTGGAAATTGGAATTATTAGGAAGAATGAGACAACAAAAAGTAAATGAAAATACAGAGCAGTAATTTTTAAAAACAAAACTGACATCTACGAGATGATTACAAGTAACAGGTAATAAACCAATAGTGAGGCGGACATTGTGACACTGAATCTAACACTCCACTTAGGATATCCACATACTTTTTTTTTAACTTTTATTTAATGAATATAAATTTCCAAAGTACAGCTAATGGATTACAATGGCTTCCCCCCACCCCATAACTTCCCTCCCACTCGCAACCCTCCCCTTTCCCTCTCCCTCCCCCCTTCCATTCAAATCAAGATTCATTTTCAATTCTCTTTATATACAGAAGATCAGTTTAGCATATATTAAGTAAAGATTTCAACAGTTTGCACCCACATAGAAACACAAAGTGTAAAATACTGTTTGAGTACTAGTTATAGCATTAAATCACAATGTACAGCACATTAAGGACAGAGATCCTACATGAGGAGTAAGTGCACAGTGACTCCTGTTGTTGACTTAACAAATTGACATTCTTGTTTATGGCATCAGTAATCACCCTAGGCTCTTGTCATGAGTTGCCAAGGCTATGGAAGCCTTTTGAGTTCGCCGACTCTGATCATATTCAGACAAGGTCATAGTCAAAGTGGAAGTTCTCTCCTCCCTTCAGAGAAAGGTACCTCCTTCTTTGATGACCTGTTCTTTTCACTGGGATCTCACTCGCAGAGATCTTTCATTTAGTTCTTTTTTTTTTTTTTTTTTTTTTTTTTTTTGCCAGAGTGTTTTGGCTTTCCATGCCTGTAATACGCTCATGGGCTTTTCAGCCAGATCCGCATGCCTTAAGGGCTGAAATCTATTCTCAATTAAAAAAAACTAAATTTATTTGACTAATTCCAATTTTTAAAAAAGCATTAAATGTATTATTTGTTTATTTTATTGGGTGATATATAGATACAGGCATAGATATTCTCTCCCCATACTGTGAAAACATATTTCCACAGAAATACATAAACACATACCCAATGAATTTATGGATTTGTAGATGTATCTGAAATATATAAACCATAATCATTACATTTATTATCTTTCCCTATGTTATTTAAACTTTTTCACATTGACAGTTTGTTTTATTAATAGGAATATAAGATCACTGAACCATAATATATTTCCAATATTTTACTGGGGGTTTAGACTTGAACACTCTTGCTTGGTGTGACTTGGCTTTCTTGTTACTTCTTAGGATCTCAATGAGTTTGCCACAGACAATGTAATAATTAATCAAATGAACACAGTTTAATTGTGTCTGGTATGTTCTAGTATTCAGTCTCATTAGTTGAATTTCTCTTAATATTTGCTCACAGGAAAAAGAAAAAGATCATTGTCTCAAGATTCTTCAAAATAAAATGAATCTTGATGTGAATGGAAGGGGAGAGGGAGTGGGAAAGGGGAGGGTTGCGGGTGGGAGGGACGTTATGGGGGGGAAGCCATTGTAATCCATAAGCTGTACTTTGGAAATTTATATTCATTAAATAAAAGTTTAAAAAAAAAAGAAAGAAAGAAATCTATGTGACAAGTAAAAAAAAAGATTCTTCAAAATAAACTAAGGTTCCTTTGCTTCCTATGCTGTACATGGGGTTTTCTGCTCTTTTATTCTTCCAAATGTCTTAACTCTTCATAACCTTACATCACCACACCAGCTTTCCCCAGGAACATTTTCCTCTGAACTATTGACTGTGTTTGGATTTTGTATGATGCAAGGAGAAAATATTTACTCCTTAGAGCGTACCTGGGGGAGGATTCCAGACACTCTACTGCTGTTAACCTTAAGAGATATGGGACAGAGAAACATTTGTTGTTATTTCCTTAGCAATAACTAAAACATGACATCATTATCTGAGAATGTCTTATGGTAGAAATAGCCCTGGGAAAATGGAGCCTTTGCTCTGACCTCAACTTGTTATGATTTTTTAAAAAATGAATTAATCCAAGGCAGACATTGGCATAGCAGTTAAGATATGAGTTAAATGCCCGTGTCCTATATCAGAGTATCTGCATTTAATTTCCAGCTCCAGATCCTGGCTCCAGCTTCCTGTCAATGTAAACCCTAGGAGACAATGGTGATTATACAAGTAGTTGGGTCCCTGCCACCCATGTGGGAGACCTGGCTCCCAGCTTTGGTCAGTCTAGTCCCAGCTGTTAAGGGATAGAACCTGTTGAGGATAGAATCTCTCTCTCTCTCTCTCTCTCTCTCTCTCTCTCATCAATTAGGTAACTTTTTAATGATTTAATGACTTTGTGCTTATTTACTCAAATGTCAAATGAAAATAATGGTGTTGACACCATTGGTCCAACTAACCAAAAAAAGGAGAGAGAAGACCCAAATCTGTAAAATCAAAGATAGTAATGGAAATGTAACAACAGACACAACAGAAATAAAAAGAATCATCAGAAACTATTACAAAGAGATGTATGCTAACAAATTGGAGAACCTGGAAGAAATGGATAGATTCCTGGACAAATACAACCTTCCTAAACTGAGCCGTGAAGATATAGAAAATCTAAACAGACCCATAACCATGGAAGAAATTGAATCAGTAATAAACACACTACCAAAAAAGAAGAGGCCAGGACTGGATGGCTTCACTGCCGAATTTTACCAGACATTTAGAGAACAACTAACCCCAGTTCTTCTCAAATTATTCAAAACGATTGAAAGAGAGGAAATCCTTCCAAATTCCTTCTACAAAGCTAATATCACCTTAATTCCTAAGCCCGGAAAAGACACAACAGAGAAAGAAAACTACAGACCTATCTCCCTGATGAACATAGATGCAAAAATACTCAATAAAATTCTGGCAAACCGAATCCAACTACACATCAGAAAGATCATTCACCCAGACCAAGTGGGATTTATCCCTGGTATGCAGGGATGGTTTAATATTTAAGTCAATCAATGTATACATCACATTAATAAATTGAGAAACAAAAATCATATGGTTATCTCAATAGATGCAGAGAAAGCATTTGACAAAATACAACACCCTTTCATGATGAAAACCCTAAGCAAATTGGGGTTAGAAGGAACATTCCTCAACACAATTAAGGCAGTCTATGATAAACCAAAGGCCAGCATCATATTGAATGGGGAAAAGTTGGAGGCATTTCCATTGAAAACTGGCACCAGACAGGGATGCCCACTCTCACCATTGCTATTCAATATAGTCCTAGAAGTGTTAGCCAGAGCCATCAGGCAAGAAAAAGAAATTAAAGGGATACAAATGGGAAAGGAGGAAGTTAAACTATCCCTATTTGCAGATGACATGATACTATATATATAGGGGACCCGATAAACTCCTGTAAGAGACTACTGGAACTCATAGAAGAGTTTGGTAAAGTAGCAGGATACAAAGTCAACGCTCAGAAATCAACAACCTTTGTATACACAGACAATGCCAGGGCCAAGGAAGAACTACTAAGATCAATCCCATTCACAATAGCCACAAAAACAATAAAGTACCTTGGAATAAATTTAACCAAGGAGGTCAAAGACCTCTATGACGAAAATTACAAAACACTAAAGAAAGAAATAGAAGACGACACAAAAAAATGGAAAAACCTGCCATGCTCATGGATTGGAAGAATCAATATCATCAAAATGTCCATTCTCCCAAAAGCAATTTACAAGTTCAATGCAATACCAATCAAAATACCAAAGTCATTCTTCAAAGACCTAGAAAAAACGATGCTGAAATTCATATGGAGAAACAGGAGACCCAGAATAGCTAAAGCAATCCTTTACAATAAAAACAAGGCCAGAGGCATCACAATTCCAGACTTCAAGGCATACTACAGGGCAGTTATAATCAAAACAGCCCGGTACTGGAACAAAAACAGATGGATAGACCAATGGAACAGAATAGAAACACCGGAAATCAATCCAAACATCTATAACCAACTCATATTCGACAAAGGACCTAAAACCAACCCCTGGAACAAGGACAACCTCTTCAACAAATGGTGCTGGGAAAACTGGATGTCCACATGTAGCAGTATGAAGCAAGACCCCTACCTTACACCTTATACAAAAACCCACTCAACATGGATCAAAGAACTAGAGATGCGCCACGACACCATGAAACTAATTGAGAGCATAGGGCAAACCCTTCAAGATATCGGAATAGGCGTATAATTCCTGGAGAAGCCCCACAGGCACGGGTAATCAAAGATAAAATAAATAAATGGGATTACCTCAAATTGAAGAGTTTCTTAACAGCAAAGGAAACAGTCAGGAAAGCGAAGAGGCAACCAACAGAATGGGAGACGTTATTCGCAAACCACACAACAGATAAAGGATTAACAACTAGAATCTACACAATTATCAAAAAACACCACAGAATCAAAACAAACAACCCAATAAAAAAAATGGGCCAAGGACCTTAACAGACATTTTTCAAAAGAGCAAATCCAAATGGCCAACAGACACATGAAAAAATGCTCAGGATCCCTAGCCATCAGGGAAATGCAGATCAAAACCACAATGAGATACCACCTCACTCCGGTTAGATTGGCTTACATATAGAAATCAACCAACAATAGATGCTGCCGAGGATGCGGAGAAAAAGGGACACTAATCCACTGTTGGTGGGAATGCAAACTGGTAAAGCCACTATGGAAGACAGTCTGGAGAATCCTCAGAAACCTGAATATAGCACTACCACAGGACCCAGCCATCCCACTCCTTGGAATATACCCAAATGGAATTAAAGGGGTGAAAAAAGCCATTTGCACCTCAATATTTGTTGCAGCTCAATTCACAATAGCGAAGACATGGAATCAACCTAAATGTCCATCAACGGATGACTGGATAAAGAAACTATGGGATATGTACTCTATGGAACACTATACAGCAGTAAAAAACAATGAAATCCAGGCATTTACAACAAAATGGAGGAAGCTGGAAAACATCATGCTGAGTGAAATAAGCCAGTCCAAAAGGCACAAATACCACATGTTCTCCCTGATCGATGGCAACTAAACGAGCACCTAAATGATACCCATTGAAGTGAAATGGACACTATGAGAGACAATGACATGATCAGCCCTTGTCTCTAGACTGTTGAGGAACAACTTACTATTTTGTTCCTTTAGTATCTTTGTTGTTGTTGTTGTTGCTCAGTTTGCTCTACACAAGACCACTGGTTGAACTCTGCAATCAATGCACAACCATTTTTAAGCGTTTAAAAATTAACAGAAAATTGATCCCTGTGAAACATAGGAGTGGGAATAAGAGAGGGAGGAGATATATAGGACGGCACATACTCACTCAGACCTACCTCCAATGGTGGAACTAGAAATGTGCCAGGGGATTTCAACTCAACCTTACCAAGGAGGCAGGTACCAATGCCAGCACACTTGGTAAAGTGATAAATATAAATACACAACTGATCAAAAAGATAGGGTAAGTGTCTAAGAGATTACACAAATAAGACCAGTGTAAGCAAATAATGAAAGATAGATTCAAAAGGGAGAGAATGATCCTGCGGGGGAAGCAGGACACACAGCAGACTCATAGAATGGCAAATGCCCAAAACAGCACTCCTGCCTCAGAATCAACCCTTGGGACATTCGAATCTGACTAAAAGGTCCATGAGAGTCTCGCAGGCATGGAAAGCCATGACACGGTGGCAAAAAAACAATCTAAATGAAGGATCCTGGTGAACAACACCCCAGCAGAGGCCGGCGCCGCGGCTCACTAGGCTAATCCTCCGCCTAGCGGCGCCGGCACACCGGGTTCTAGTCCCGGTTGGGGCGCCGGATTCTGTCCCGGTTGCCCCTCTTCCAGGCCAGCCCTCTGCTGTGGCCAGGGAGTGCAGTGGAGGATGGCCCAGGTGCTTGGGCCCTGCACCCCATGGGAGACCAGGAAAAGCACCTGGCTCCTGGCTCCTGCCATCGGATCAGCGCGGTGCGCCGGCCGCAGCGCGCCGGCCGCGGCGGCCATTGGAGGGTGAACCAGCGGCAAAAGGAAGACCTTTCTCTCTGTCTCTCTCTCTCACTGTCCACTCTGCCTGTCAAAAAAAAAAAAAAAATATATATATATATATAAAAAAAAAAAAAAACACCCCAGCAGAAGGATCAGGCCATCAAGGAGAGAGGCGCCTTTCTCTGAAGGGATGAAGGAACCTCCACTGTGATATGGCCTTGACTAAACAAATTCAGAGTTGGTGAACTCAAGGTGCTTCCATAGCCTAGACAGCTCATAGCAAGAGTCTCGGGTGATTGCTGACGTCATAAATAAGAGTGCCAATTGTTAAATCAACGGGAGTCACTGGGTTCATGCTCCCCACGCATGATTTCTGTCCTTAATATGTTTAGCTATGAAACTCAAAAACAACACTACTAGTCAAACAATACCCTATACCTGGTTCGGTTGTGTGAGTGCAACCTGTTGAAATCCCTGCTTAGTATATACTAAGTTGATCTTCAGTATATGAAGGTAATTGAAAATGAAACGTGATGAAGGGCAGGATGGGAGAGGGAGTGGGTGAGGAGAGGGCCACGGGAGGGAGGGAGGTCGGGGGGGAAGGCACAACAATACAAAAAATGCATTTTATATTCTACTTAAAACTATTGGTTGAACTCTGTAATTAATACACAATTACTCTTAGGTGTTTAATTAATGCTATAACTAGTACTCAAATAGTATTTTACACTTTGTGTTTCTGTGTGGGAGCAAAATGTGGAAATCTTTATTTAACATATGCTAAATTGATCTTCTGTATATAAAGATAATTGAAAATTAATCGTGATGTGAAGGGGAAGGGGAGAGGGATTGGGAGAGGGGAGCGTTGTGGGTGGGAGGGAAGTTACGGGGGGGGAGGAAGCTATTGTAATCCATAAGCTGTACTTTGGAAATTTATGCTCATTAAATAAAAAAAAAAAGAAAAGAATGGTGTTGAGTGTACACTTACTACCACCATTCTGGACCCTCCAATATCACCACTGTCCCCAGTCACAGTACCATAAATAGGAGGAGCCACTGCCACCTGAGTGGGAATAGATCATGAGAAGAAAGAGAAGGCAATATCACTGCCAGGTGCACCCCAGTCAATTTCCACTCTCAAATTTTATTTTCATTACTTAAAATGTATTACTTGTTGAAAGCTCTGTTTCTAACATAAATATCTTTTTTTTACAAAACATATTTTGTGGCATATATTTTATACATAATTTTAAACTGTTGAAAACATTGTCAATCGCTTCTCGGCCTTTTGGCTAAGATCAAGTGTGAAAACATTGTCAAATATATGAAAATAAGAAAGCAGGAATGTTTCTTTTTCAAAAGTTGCTGATTTAATTACTTGTAGCCCTTGCTAAAGGGAAAAAAGTCACAGTTTCAAGGCCAATTTTTCTAGTTTATGACAACAAACAATATTCTAATCTTCTATGTCTATGGGTGCTTAGAAATTCTGTCATCTGTAAGACAGGTATATTTGAATGTAAATTGACCAACAGCATTTTCATAAAATGAGTGCACACATTATAGAAGCAATGAGCTTAAGTTACACCAACACTATAAACCTCCAGATGTTTCCAAACTATAAATAAGTAGATGAGAATGAGAGGACAGGCTTTGGGGAGGGAATCAATGATGAGTGGTGACAGGAGCATAGCTCATCTCAGTGTCAGTTCAAACCTGCAAACAAATGGGCTGGCACAACATTGGGTCAGTTTCCTCAAGAAAATGTGAATCTCATGTTTCCTTTTGTAGAATTCAACTAAATTTGTGCAAGGTTTATGTAATAAATAAATGTGAAGCATATGCTCTTTGCATGGTCTCCTAAACAAATGGTTCTCAATCGAGGAAACTCTGCCCCAAAGGGGATGTTTGGCAATGTCTAGAGACATGTTTGGTTGTTGCAAAGGAGATCTAGACTGGCATCCAGTAAGTAACTCAGGGTGATATGGGATAGGCTGGCAGCTAGCTAGGTCTGTTGAGCTGGAAGTCACAACCCCCTGCAATGTATTTATACACTCCTGATGTGAAGAGTTAGAAGGATTAATAGGCAGTTAATTTGGAACCATGTCAGAATTAGAAAAGGGTCAGAGCCCCCTTAAGAGTGGAAAAAATGAGACCAGCATTGTGGCATAGTGGGTAGGGCCACTGCCTGTGATGCTGGCATCCCGTGTGCCAACCCAGTTCAAGTCCTGGCTGTTTCACTTCCAATCCAGCTCCATCCTAATGTGCCTGGGAAATTACCTAATGGCTTCTAGCTTCAGCCTGGTCCAGCTCCGACCAGGCCAACTGTGGTGGCCATCTGGGGAGTGAACCTGTGAATTGAAGGTTTCTCTCTTTCTCTCTCTCTCTGTAACTGCCTTTCAAATAAATAAAATAAATCTTAAAAAAGAGTGGATAAAGTGCTTGCTTCTTCCCAGAGGCTGCCTTTAGCAACATTTGTTTTATCACAAGAATAGGCTAGATAGAAATACCCATTCCAGTCTTCTGATGGCTTTTATCCCTGTCTCTGACTGGTTGTTATCCCAGACCTCTAATTGGTTGCTATTCCAGCCCTCTGGTCATTATTCTAGTCCTCTGATTGATCATTAGCTGTTATTTTGCTCCTCCCCTGATTGGTTAAACATAGGTAGCCACTTTCATGCTACCCACAGTACCCACAGGCTTCACTGGAGCACCCCCTCCTGACTGCTGCAGCAAGAGTTTTCTCATTTTCAGTAAGTCTTGCTTTGCTAACTGTCCTTGTCCCCATGGAAACTCCTCTTCAATGTGAGACAAGAACAGAGATCACGATCATCTTCCTGATACCCTTCATGTCAATCAAAATGCCCCATTTTCCGAGATTTGCTTCATCCAGGCCCTAAGGGAGGCTGCCATGAAAATATGGATATGGAGCTTCATCTGGAACTTGTGGGGGTGCCATATAATTCCCAGTTGGCTTCACACCTGGAGGCACCACCACCAACCTCATAAAAGAAACCAATACCAGGGAGGGGCTCTCTTTCTATTACCATAGACTATGGCTGAAGAGACAGCCGGCCGGCCTCTCCTTAGCTCCCCTCCCTCAATCTTCCCCTTTAGGGAAATATTCTGGCCGACTGCCCTCTCATGACAAGTATTTCTCTGTGAGGGTCAACCCAAGCTCATGGGTGCATGCGTGTGTGTATGTGTGTGTGTGTGTTTGCTTTCTCACCTTTTAAATAAATTGAGTCACTTTGTGCATCTTATTTTTGTCATTATTTAGAAAGCCTGTCTTTGTGCATAAGAGCCTGGAGTGAAAATAATTGCCTCCTTGCTCACACAAAGAGATGTTGCTAAATATCCTACAATATATAGGACAGCTCCCCCAGACAAAGAATTATCTCGCCTAAAATATCAACAGTGTTGAATTTGAGAAACCCTGCGCTAAAACATTAGAAAATAATAACAACCTGACAAGAAATGCTAACAAGAACTTAGTCTGGCAATGAAGATGAGGCAGACACATAACAAAGGAAGCAAAGCAAGAGGAGCTGTGAAAATCACCAGTAGGAAACTTACTTACAGCTTCAGGGGTCAAAGACTATTTTGGAAAATAATACTGTAAAAATCCACCCTAATATTATAAGAATAATTAAATAATGTTATTTTTATAATTCCTTTTAAATACAAATACATAAATAAACCAGAAATAATTTTAAATCCTTTCTATTCTGGAATTGTGTTAAATTCTCTGGGAAGACAAAGTTGAGTCAAACCAAGTTCCTGTTCTCTGGAACTCAGGAGATTCCCTTCTTCAATTCCACATTCACACCAATGATATTCATTCCTTCAATATGTCCTGAGTGCCAGTCATGTGCGGGGAGCTTTGGGAGACACAGGATTCAAATAAGCAAGGTTCCTGCTCTTGTGAAACACACTGTCTGTAGGGCCAGATGGACAAAAATCAAAGTAAAACAATGCATGATTCCAATGTGTGACTTCTGTTTCCAAAAATATTGGACTCAGTTCAACAACTCAAAATCTCCTACCACAAAGCATGTAGATTTCTAGCTGAAATAGCACAAACATTTTTTAGAAACCTAGCTGAGAAAAAAACTACAGGAAACCCCTGAAGGGCTAAAAACAAAGAGAGAACTGAAAAACCAGAGCAGTGAGTACAAGTTGACAATGAGATTTCTAGGGTATGTGGCAGGGAGTCCACTAGTCTCACAGTACCATGTAAGAACACATATAAAACCTTAGGCCTATGGAGATGAGGGTCTGAAATTAAGACACCTGGGTAAAATTAGGACCCTGGAAGAAAAACAAGTAAGTACAGACACAGGAAAGTATAAAGGAAATTCATCTATCTTGGCCTGGCTCTGGGAAAGGAAAAAAAAGGAGAAGGAGAAGAAGAAGGAGGAGGGGTGGGAAGCAGGGGCAGAGGGTCGGGGGTTGGGGAGGATAAAGCATGCCTATGCTAAGAAGTCAATACCACAAACCAGGTTTCAGTAGGTTTGATGAGCAAATACACAGCACCTGTGTTGTCTAAGAATCCCCAGTGCAAGACATAAAATGAGGAGCTTCAGACTGGTCATCCAAAGGGAATGCCTCACAGGAAGGAAATGTTTGCAGAGACAGCCAGTTCCCCGCCACCAGCTGTGAATCCTCTTGGCTTATCATACATAACACAGTGGGTGGCATTATAGTGTCTCCCCTCGCTTGGCTTCCCTTCCCATCCGTCCATCCTTTTACATTTCTCTTTTCTCTCAGTCTCATTGCCCTGGGACTACACTTTCCAAATAAAGTTTCATACTTACTTCTTGTTTCAGCTTCTGTTTTCTAGCCTACCTGAGCTAAATTAAAAACCTCTGAGAGAGGCCGGAACTGTGGTGTAGCGGGCAAAGCCGCCTCCTGTAGTGCCGGCAACCCATATAGGTGCCAGTTCGAGTCCTGGCTGCTCCACTTCCAATCCAGCTCTGCTATGGCCTGGGAAAGCAGTAGAAGATGGCCCAGGTCCTTGGGCCCCTGCAACAGCGTGGGAAGATCCTGAGGTAGCTCCTGGCTCCGGCTTCAGATTGGCATAGCTCCAGCTGTTGCAGCCAATTAAGGAGTGAACCAATGGATGGAAGACCTCGCGCTCTCTCTCTCTCTCTCTCTCTCTTTCTCTCTCTCTCTCTGCCTCTCTTTCTCTCTGTGTGTAACTCTGACTTTCAAAAAAATATATAAACCTCTGGAAAACAGTGACACTACATTAAAAAAAAGACTTCTGAGGAACTGCCATTGCAAACTGAGGCCTGAAAAATAGGAAACTTTGCAACCTGTAGGGGAACAGTAACCCCAGCAGCAGGAAGAGCATGCCCAAATCATCTGATGTGGACCACAGTGAAGAATCTCCAAGAAACATTAAGAAGGCAATGGCAGAGTAAGGGGAACAGAAGTTTGGATAGCTACATAAGCAGCCAGTTGTACAGAACAGAGGTTTCAGGTTTGGCTCTGGTCCACAGCTATGTGTGTGTTTTCTTAAATGAGTTGCCAAAAGTTGATAATAAGAAGATATCATATAGTAGTTTCTGGATTTTGAAAACATTTAATATATCTTTCAGCAATGGGCACAGATTCTATGTGGCAACAATCAGCTGATTCCACTCCCTTGAGACAAGACTTGTGACCTCATGTCACCATTGTTCCAGCACAAATCATTCATTTATGTTGCATATTTGGCCAAAAGAATATTTCCATTTTCAGCTCCTAATTAAAGACCTTATAGCTATAGTTTAAAAAGAAGTTGGGGGGGGGGGCAGCGCCGTAGCTCACTTGGTTAATCCTCTGCCTGCGGCACCAGCATCCCATATGGGCGCCAGGTTTTTATCCTGGTTGCTCCTCTTCCAGGCCAGCTCTCTGCTGTGATCTGAGAGGGCAGTGGCGGATGGCCCAAGTGCTTGGGCTCTGCACCCGCATGGGATACCAGGAAGAAGCACCTGGCTCCTGGCTTCAGATTGGCGCAGCGCCGGCCATAGCGGTCATTTGGGGAGTGAACCAACAGAAGGAAGACCTGTCTCTCTCTGTGTGTGTGTGTGTGTGTGTGTGTGTGTCTCTTTCTGTGTGTAACTCTGACTTTCAAATAAATAAAATTTTTTTTAAAAAGTTGGATTTACTTTAGGCTAAAACAAAGGATGGGTCCTTGGCCACTTGGGGAGTGAACCAGTGGATGAAAGATCTCTCTCTGTCTCTCCCTCTCTGTAATTCTTTAAGTAAATAAATCTTTTTTTAACAAATAATTTTGGAAGCAGAAAATATAATATTTACTGATAGACGAGACAGTGAAGGTGAGGGAGAGAAGAAGAATATGACTAGTATTCTATTACCAAAAACTTGAGCCCTCTATGGCCAACAACTCAAAGGACATATATTGACAAGCTTTGGTTAATAGAAAATTTAACATGTGTGGGCTACAAATAAAAAAACCTCTAATGTTCTGAAGTGTCGCTCCCCGTCTTCGTGGAGGAACGACACAGGACCCTGCATTGTTCTTTCGTCTGCTCGGCCCTCCCCGGGTTTGCTGCTGGTTCTTCCCGGGTTGGCTACCGTCCTTCCACCTCCGTGGAAGGGCGGTTCCCCCCGCCACTTTCCCCACTTCCGCGGGGGAGTGGCACACCGCCAGCCAGCTCTCTCAGGGGCTGCACAGGTGTTCTTTCAGATAGATGTTCCTGGTGCATGTTGTCTCTCTCCTCCTTTATAGTCCTCTTCCACCAATCCCAACTCTGCTACCCACACGCCGAGTACGCTGCTCTCCTCCAATCAGGAGCAGGTCCTACAGTTTATTGGTTGAACTGGAGGCAGCTGTGTAGAAGCTGTTTCCTCCTCTCCCAGCGCCATATTGTGGGAAAGCAGATGCATAGAATAAGTCTTAATTCCAGTAACTTAGTCTAGTCCGAGTTGCTCCCAGTTGCTCCCCACACTGAAGGAGACTGAATCATATAGCTAGTTGTAAAGTGAATGCTGAGGGGCCAACACTGTGGCATAGCAGGTAAAGCTGCCATTTGCAGTGTCAGCATCCCATATGGGTTCCGGTTCAAGTTCCATCTGCTTCACTTCCAATCCAACTCTCTGCTATGGCCTGGGAAAGCAGTAGAAGATGGCCCAAGTCCTTGGGCCCCTGCACCCACGTGGGAGACCCTGAAGAAGCTTCTGGCTCAGGACTGGCCCAGCTCTGGCCATTGTAGCCAGTTGGGGAGTAAACCAGCAGATGGAAAACCTCTCTCTTTGTCTCTACCTCTCTCTGTAACTCTGTCTTTCAAATAAATAAAATAAATCTTTTGAACAAATATATAAATTTATTTTAAAAAAGAAATACTTTGAAGTCCATACATAGTTTTCATAGCATGCATATTTCGTGAACGGTTTGAAGATTCCTCATATGCATGGATTTCTAAACTTTTTTGCTTCAAAATAAGCATGTTTTAATTCCATTTTCCATGAATGCTTTAAAATGCAACAGTGATAAATTGGGCATGTCACTCAAGGAACATGAAAATAGCAAATAAAAGAGTTATCTGTGCCCCCCATGTTCATAGCAGTTCAACTCACAATAGCCAAAATATGGAATCAACCCAGATGTTTATCAACTGATGACTACATAAAAAAATTATTGCATATATACACTATGGAATATTACTCAGTGGCAAAAAACAAATGAAAGAAAGAAAAAATCCTGCCTTTGCCACAAAATGGATGCAACTGGAAACCATTATACTTAGTGAAATAAGCCAGTCCCAAAAAGAAAAATACCATATCTTCCCTGATATGTGGTAACTAATAGAATATCTAAAATATAAAGGAGTGAAATTGACATTTTGAGAATCAATGATTGCTTACAATCCTTGTCTCTACTGTTGAGGAACAGTGTTTTTGTTTTTTTGGAGGTTTTTTGTTTTGTTTTGTTTTTTTGCTTTCCCTCATACTATTTATTGAACTCTTTACTTGCTGTAGGGTTAATCTTATGAGTATAAAGGAAACTGAAAATTGTTTTTTGTAAAAATTAAGAGTGGGGGGCCAGCACTGTGGTGCAGCGGGTTAATGCCCTGGCCTGAAGTGCTGGCATCCCATGTGGGTGCCAGTTCTAGTCCCGGCTACTCCTCTTCCTATCCAGCTCTCTGCTATGGCCTGGGAAAGCAGTAGAAGATGGCCCGAGTGCTTGGGCTCCTGCACCCACATGGGAGACCCGGAAGAAGCTCCTGGCTCCTGGCTTCAGATTGGCACAGCTCTGGCCATTGTGGCCATCTGGGGAGTGAACCAGCAGATGGAAGACCTCTCTCTCTCTCTGTCGCTACCTCTATCTCTAACTCTGTCTTTCAAATAAATAAAATAAATCTTAAAAAAAAAATTAAGAGTGGGAATGGGAAAGAGAGGAGGAAGAAGGATGGGAGTGCATGCAGGAGGGAGGGGAGGGTAGAAGGAATCACTATGTTCCTAAATTTGTATATACAAAATGCATGAAATTTGTATACCTTAAAATTTTTTTAATTGAGCACAATAATATAGACAAAATTAAGAAATCAAAGACTCATCATTAATTGTTTTTTCTTTCTCAATTCTGTTGAGTCCATAGATCATTGTCTCTCACTAAAAAGAATTTAACACTTTGGGGTTGGCATTGTGGCACAGTGGGTTAAACCACAGCTTAGGATACCAGCATCCCATATCTGAGCACTGGTCAGAGTTTTAGCTGCTATGTTTGATCCAGCTCCCTGCTAATGCAGCTGGGAAAACAGCAGAAAATGGCGCAAGTGCTTGGACTCCTGCAATCCACATAGAGACCTGGTTGGAGTTCCTGACTCCTAGATTCAGCCCTGGCCCCAGCCCCAGCCCCAGCCCCAACCACTATAGTTTTTAGGAGAGTGAAACAGCAGGTGAAACATTTCTCTCTCTCTCTCTCTCTCTCTCTCTCTCTCTCTCTCTGCCTTTCAAATAAATAAAATAAATCTTTAAAAGAAAAAAAATAAAGTAAAAATAAAATACAACAGTGGTTAAGCCACTCCTTGAAATGCCAGCATCCAATATCTGAGTGTGGGTTCATGTCCTAACTAGTCTGCTTCAAATCTAGCTCCCTACTGATGCAGAAGATGGCCCAGGTCCTTGGGACACTACCAACCATATAGGAGACCCAGAAGGAGTTCCAGGTTCCTGGTATCAGCCTGGCCAAGCCCTGGCTATTGTAGCCATTTGGGAAGAAACCAGCAGATGGAAGATCTCTTGCTGTCTCTCCTGCTCTCTGTCACTCTGCCTTTTAGAGTCCAGAGTGCTAACAATTACACCATGGAACTCTTTCTCACCTTTCAAATAATAAAATAAATCTTAAACACACACACAACATACACTGGTTTATGTCATGTAATTCTCACAATGCACATAGTTAGGCATTATGATCATTTTACACACAGAAAAATAAAAAGTTAGAGAAGTTAAGTATCTAGTCCAAGATCACATAGCTTGTGATTGGCAGAGCTGACATTAGAACACAGCAAGAGTGACTCCAGTGCCTTTTTTTTTTTATTTGCACATTGAGACAACTTTTTTTAGATTTATTTATTTGTTTGTTTGAAGTCAAAGTTACAGAGAGAGAGGGAGAGACAGAGAGAGATCTTTCATTCACTGGTTCATTCCCAAAGTGGCTATAAAGACCAGGGTTGAGCCAGCCTGGAGCCTGGAGCCAGGAGGTTCATCTGGGTCTCCCATGTGGGTGGGAGAGGCCCAAGTACTTGGCCAACTTCCACTGCTTTTCCCAGGCTATTAGCAGGGAGCTGACTCAGAAATGGAGCAGCCAGGACTCAAACAAGAACTCATATTGGATGCTGACATCAGAGGTAGCAACTTTACCAACTATGCCATAATACAGGCCTCAACACAGATTTTATAATATGTATAATGGGGTTCACAAATTTATTGCAACTTAGATCTTCCAAGGAAAATGCAACTGTGTGATTTGACTGAAACTACTTCGATATCCTCACAAATCCTCATCAGATGGTTAGAGACAAAAGTAACATTCCTCAAAATCATTTACAATTTAGCTCTTCAATAACTGACACAGTCCCTTTGAGTAATGTTCTTACCTGTCTAGAAAAGAAATGCAGGGGCCGGTGCTGTGGTGCAGTGGTTTAAAGCCCCAGCCTGCAGCACCAGCCTCCCATATGGGTGCTGGTTCTAGTCCCGGCTGCTCCTCTTCCAATCCAGCTTTCTGCTATGGCCTGGGAAAGCAGTAGAAGACGGTCCAAGTCCTTGGGCCCCTGCACCTACGTGGGAGACCTGGAAGAAACTCCTGGCTCTGGCTGTTGCAGTCATTTGGGGAGTGAACTAGCAGAATGGAAGACCACTCTCTGGCTCTACCTCTGTCTGTAACTCTTTCAAATAAATAAAATAATTCTTAAAAAAAAAAAAAAGAAATGCAAATTCCTCAGGTTTCTCAGCTTTCCCTCATATCAATGTGGGCAGCACCTACATACTCACATACCTGCTCTCTGAGTGCAGGGGTGGGGCTGAGGGCTGTGGTTTATGTGCTCTCTCCAATCTAGGCTTGATGTCCAGGGCCACTTTGTTGCTCTTTGTCCTGCTGGTATTCATAACTGAACTCCTCATCTGGAAGCATCCTTGAACTAATCTATAGCTTGTAAAAGTCTGGTGGCATTATTAATGGAGCTTCATCTCAGTTCTCAGCTATAGAATTCCCCACATCTGTGACAATTTGTGCATCTAACCATCTGACCAACAGTCCATCTCCTACCTCTGCTTCAAGATAATCCCCACTTCAGCAGGCCCACTGGCTAGGCTGACAACGTAAGTTATCATTTAAAGCAATATACGTGAAAGAGTAAGTGATATGATATGAATAGGCAGGAAGTTAGTTGGACCAAGTTGAGCTGAGATTCTCTCCAGTCCTGCAATATAGTGTTATCTCTTTACCTGTCAGTCTAAAACACCCACCTTCCTAGGATGCACCTGTGTCTCATCCAGGACCAGGAAGCAGGAGATGCCATGATGACCACATGGATATTAATCTTCATGCAGAAGTGACATAAAAATTTCAGATGGCTTTACACATGGTAAGATCCAGCTTTGTTTTTGCAATTAAGGCACCACCCCCTATCTCATAAACAAGGCTCTAAATTGGGGAGTTTTTGGTATACCATATACATATTTACATATATTTAGAAAGACTGAAAATTAAGGTACTAGGTCCACATCAAGAGGAAAGTCAATTATAATTACATTAGAACAATGTGAGTAAACTAGGACAGTCTCAAACTCAGACATTGGGTAGGTCCACTGGCTCTCAACTTAACTGCTTTGCAAATTCCTCTTCTAGAATTTTCAGGAACTCCTGGGTCCTATTTATGCTACATGGAATAAGGAGAGGTCCTGGGAAGTTATCTTGAGGGCTCCACCTAGACACATGGCATAGCCAACTTCTATTCATTGTGGTTGAGTTCCAGGTTGGTCTAGGTTAGCCCAAAGGCAATATTTTTCTGATCCAAAATGAAAATAGCCTCCTCTACAACACAC
The DNA here is from genome assembly GCF_051225735.1 of Oryctolagus cuniculus. NCBI lineage: Eukaryota > Metazoa > Chordata > Mammalia > Lagomorpha > Leporidae > Oryctolagus > Oryctolagus cuniculus. Next base: position 96,801,938 of record NC_142871.1, on the reverse strand, counting down.
CTCTTCATCATCAGGCCAAACATAGCTCAGATCCCACAAGGGAAGGGATAGCTCTCTACACAATAAGAAAACTCTCATAGAACTTCTCCAAACTTTCCTTTTGGCAGATAAAATCAAAACTAAAGGAGAAGGATTGGCACTGTGGCATAGCAGATAAGGCTGCCACCTGCAGTGCTGGCATCCCTGTGGGCACCAGTTTGAGACCCAGCTGCCCCACTTCCAATCCAGCTCTCTGCTATGACCTAGGAAAGCAGTAGAAGAAGGCTCAAGTCCTTGGTCCCCTGCACCTGCATGGGAGACCCAGAGGAAGCTCCTGGCTCCTGGCTTTAGATTAGCCCAGCTCCGGCTATTGGAACCATTTGGGGCAAGGGGTGAACCAGCAGGCAGAAGATCTCTCTCTCTCTCTCTCTCTCTCTCTCTCTCTATCTCCCTCTCCTTCTTTCTCCCTGCCTCTGCCTCTCTGTAATTCAGCCTTTCAAATAAATAAATAAATCTTTAAAATAAAACAAAACAAAATGAATAAAAAGAGATTGGGAAAAAACTCTCAACTCCACAGAGTTTTCTTGCTTTCAATCCTATTATCTCATTAAAGAGGTTACTTACTTGTCTTCTTATCCCAGACCTGTAAACCCCAAGACTGAGATTTAGAAGAAGACTGTGAATGAAAGAAATTATTTAAAGGAAGAGGTAGACATAAATGTTTGTTTCATATTTGAAAAACAAAATAACTGTAATATTTAGAAGGCTGTTCATTCTTGGTCATGTTTTGTCTACAAGTGAGGAAAGTATTTAATGTCATTCAAAATTAAGACTGTTAATGCAGACTTGATAAGACAAACAAACAGATGCCCTGTGTGAGATTCTCTGACAGAATCATTAGTTCTTCAAAGGTCAAAGCACAGCTGTTTTTAGATCAAGGGTCCTACTCCAAATACTCTATTGCCCTGTGATTTTTATCTTTGAAAGTCCAAAAAAAATAATATATATCAAGTTTCCACTTAGGGCTTTGATTATTCATTCAAATGTTCCAGACCTTATTTATTCAAGTCTTAATGTTTTAGAGTGACATCAAACGGTTTCCCAATATTGAACAGGCATTATTGAGAGGTTGCTAAAGCTTGTGATGTTTCACAAGGGTGTTCTAATGGGTTTGCTGTGCTATTTAGTCCATTAAGTGCCAAGCATAATGTATATTGTTACTTAAGTTGATTTTGTATAACCCTGACCAAAAAAGTTCTGTATATCAATGTGGGAGTGTCCAAACATAAGTAAAGACAAACACAAATGCTGAATAATCAGAGTTATAGGAGGATCAAACAAGAAAAAGCCAGATGGAGTTTGTCTGGAAAGGTTTTATAATGCTTTTATGATTAATAAACCTAAGGAAAACATCTGAAGCGTCTTTGAAATGTTAAGAATGAACTATTAGAGAACAACTGTGTTTCAAAGAGTAGCAAAGAATGCAAGGCAGTAACTCACTGGGGGATGGGGGTTGGAATTTTATATCCCCAATAAATTATTTAGAAAGGAGTAGAAGGTTGAATTCTATAAATTTAGAAGAATTTCTATTAACTCATCAAGTCAAGCTACTCCCTCTGAATCCTAAGACCTTGAATTTCCAAGATGGTTTCTTGGGAATTTATGTTGCACAACTGAATTTTCTGAGAAATGCAGCAACCTATGGCAGATTACATAGGATTAAGCAAAAGGAAACAGTGTGGAAATCTGGATAATTCTATAACATATCTATGGACATGTCTTCTGAATGAAAGAGTTTAAGAAGCTAACTAAACAAGAAGATATTCTAATTTATAAGTTATATCGTTATCAATACACACTCATTGAGCTCTAACAATGATTAAGCTTTGCTTTTAGGAATAAAGAACTAATAATTTTGTCCCTCTCTTCAACAAATTTCATCAAGTTGTTGTGATGGATATATAATTGGATTATACACAATAATAATTAGACCAACATAAAATAGGATTAAGACAAAGAGTAGCAAGCCGGCGCCGTGGCTCACTAGGCTAATCCTCCACCTTGCGGCGCTGGCACTCCGGGTTCTAGTCCCGGTTGGGGCACCGGATTCTGTCCCGGTTGCCCCTCTTCCAGGCCAGCTCTCTGCTATGGCCAGGGAGTGCAGTGGAGGATGGCCCAGGTGCTTGGGCCCTGCACCCCATGGGAGACCAGGAAAAGCACCTGGCTCCTGGCTCCTGCCAGGATCAGCGCGGTGCGCCGGCTGCAGCGGCGGCCATTGGAGGGTGAACCAACGGCAAAGGAAGACCTTTCTCTCTCTGTCTCTCTCTCTCACTGTCCACTCTGCCTGTCAAAAAAAAAAAAAAAAAAAAAAGACAAAGAGTAGCAAGCCGGCGCCGTGGCTCACTAGGCTAATCCTCCACCTTGCGGCGCTGGCACTCCGGGTTCTAGTCCCGTCGGGACGCCGGATTCTGTCCCGGTTGCCCCTCTTCCAGGCCAGCTCTCTGCTGTGGCCAGGGAGTGCAGTGGAGGATGGCCCAAGTACTTGGGCCCTGCACCCCATGGGAGACCAGGATAAGTACCTGGCTCCTGCCATCGGATCAGCACGGTGCGCCGGCCACAGCGGCCATTGGAGGGTGAACCAACAGCAAAAGAAGACCTTTCTCTCTGTCTCTCTCTCTCTCACTGTCCACTCTGCCTGTCAAAAAAAAAAAAAAAAGACAAAGAGTAGTAAATATTCTTAAGATTTTGAGGAGAGAAACAAATAGAACCAATAGGATGGATGAATAGGTAGATGACAGACAGATAATAATAATTATAAGAGAGAGAGAGGTGATACCGATTTACTACAGAAATTGGTTCATACATTTAAAGAAGTCAAGATATCACGTAGTCTGCCAACCATGAGGTAGAGAACCAGGAATGCCAGTGGTATAATTCAGCCCAAGCCTAAAGTTCTGATAAAATATAATGCTGTAAATCTGATGCAAGTCCAAAAGTCTGAGGACAAGAAATGCCAATATCCAAGGAGAAGACAGATGTCCCACCTCAAACAGAGAGAGAAAATTCACTTTTTTGTGTGCGTTTTTGTTCTACTCAAGCTTTCAATACAATGGATGATGCATGCTCATATTGATCAGAGTGACCTTTATTCAGTCTAATGATTCAAATGTTAATCTTTTCCAGAAATACCCTCCCAGAACACCCAAAATTTTATTTTACCAGCTATCTGAACATCCCATGGCTCAATAAAGCTGACACTTCAAAGTTAACCCTCAAGTCTAACTTTTGTCAACCTGGCACCCATACACATCTCCCTAAACCATACTTAATCTCCAATTAAAGACAAAAACAAGGTTATAATTCCACCTAACATAATTCAAATATCTTGTATATGACTGAAAACACAATAATTTCTTCCTAAAAAGAGGAGGTAAAGTCCTTAAGTGGTGTTTACTCTTCTGGTATTCCATAACTTAAATACTATGAGGTAAAATTAACAATGCTAGACTGGGCATTAAGCCTAGTGGTTAAGAAGCCTGTGTCCCACATCAGAGGGCTTGGATTTGATTCCTGGTTCCAGCTCCTGACTACAACTTTTGGCAACTGGAGGAAGCAGTGATAGGAGGCAGCAGTGATGCCTCAAGTAATTAGATTCCCTGATACCCATGTAGGAGAACTCCTGACCCAGCCCAGCCATTGTGGGGATTTAGGGAGTGAACCAGTAGCTGTGAAATCTCTCTCTCTCTCTCTCTCTCTCTCTCTCTCTCTCTCAAATAAATAAAAAAGAACTTGGAAAAATTTAACAATACCTAAATACTGATGTTAACATGTCTTATGTTACATGATACGAGACTAAGAGAGGAAAGACAGCTATTTACTTAATGAAACATGCACACAAATATTTCCATAATAAAAATGGAAGAATACTCGTAACAGTTACAATTCTGTAACTTGTCATGTTGTCATGGTTGGTAGTTGTAACTATCTTTTTCTATTACCCACTCTGCATTCCGTTTGCCTTTAGCAAGCACCTCAGCTGCTCATGGTTCTTTCGTCCTTTACCTGAGATGTAACTCAAACCTTTATTCCTAAAGGGTTTGGGCCATCAGTAGACCTGCATGGATTGGATTGCTGTCTTTTCCCATTGGACTTTATTATAAGACACAGTGATTGTAAAGGACAACCCGAGGGTCCCCTGTATTCCAGACATACTCTCAATCAACACTTCTTTGCCTGTTGATCAGAGGTATAAGGAGTTCAAAGTGACAACGTAAATCTTAATTTCCAATTCAATAGACTCATTATTGGGTCACTTGGTGATGCATTACTTCCTCTGAAACCAAGACCTCTAGGTCAGCAGACAATAAAGTCACAGGAACAGGAAGCAAAAAAGTTTGCTATTGAGTAATTAGGGAAAATTGTGAGTGGTGCCACCCCTATTTTCACTCACTGATTCCTAGACCCATGAATGCTGGCTATCAGAAATAACACCAAATATTGGACACTGATTCAGAGCATATACAACCTTAGGGAGAATCTTGCCCCAGCTCTATAAGGTATTGCCCCCTAATGGGTGCTACAAAAAGAATCTCCAAAAAGCAATTCCACCACTTCATCAAGCTCCTTCAGCATAGTGGAGTACACAGTAACATCAGTGAATTCCATGAACATGGGCCTGTTATCATATTTCCATTGCTGTGAAGTATTCTTTGATCTGAAGCAATATTGTGAGGCTTACCATAATGGTGGACAAGGCATTCCATAAGCCCACATTCCATAAGGTGTTAGTTTGGCAAAAAACATTTCATGCAGGGAAGGAACTTCATATCCAGAGTGTCTATTTTAGTAACTATAAAACCCTTCCCTTTCCATTGTAGAAATAGTCCAATATAACCAACCTGCATCTAGGTAGCTAGCTGGTAACCCCAAGAAAAAATTCCTTATCAGGAGCTCAACAGTGATCTCTGCTGCTGGCAGACTGGGCACTCAGTAATGTCTGTAGCCAGATCAGTGCTTTGGTGAGTGCAAATCCATGTTGCTGAGTCCATGTTTAACCTTCCTCCTTGCCTCTATGGCCTTATTGTTGACGAGCCCATTGGATGATGATGGGATGGCTGGTAAAAGCAGCTGACTGGGGAGCTAGTTTTATGGTGAAGTGGGTTAAGCCACCGCCTGTGACACCATCATCCGACACTGGAGCACCAGTTTGAGTCCCAGCTACTCTGTTTCCAATCCAATTCCCTTCTAATGCACTGGGAGGGCAAAGAACAGTGACCCAAGTGCTTGGGCCTGTGCCGTTCATATGCGAGACCCAGATGGAGTTCCAAGCTCTTGGCTTTGGCCTGGCCCAGTCCCAGCTGTTGCAACCATTTGGGAAGGATACCAGCAGAGAAAAATATCCTCTCTCTCTCTCTCTCTTTCTGTCACTCTGCCTTTCAAACAAATAAAAATATTTTTTAAAAAAAAAGGCTAACTGGTACCACACAACAGCTTATTCTATCCACAATTAAAACACTCCTCTGCAGAGGTCACCCTTTGCTGAGCATTCATATGGACACAAACACATTTTTCCCCATTCATACAAATCTATCCATATACTTCTTCCTCAAATTTGTCACCAAATTTCAAATCATGTTCTTTTCAAGTTCCTGACCATCTAGACAAACCACTGACTACAGTCTATGAATCAGAATATAACCTCACATCTGGCCATTTATCCTTCTAAGCAAAGTACACAATCAAATGCACTGCCCAAAGTTCTGCCCTCTGCTTGGATTTCCCTTCACCACTGCCAGGGAAGGCCATAGTGCTGCAGCTTTACACGGTCTACTTTCTGATGGTGACTGCACATTATACAGAACCACCAGGCCCAAGTCTTCTTTTCTGATCATAAGGAACTCCCCAGTGAGGCCACACGAGCAGGCTGGCAAAGAAAAGATAGTGTAGTGGAAGTGGGGACCATGGGCATTTAGGCCACTTCTTCATATGCTTATTTATGCCTTCAGGGCTTGCTCAGGCCAAATCATGTATAGTCACATCTGCTTGATGACAAACTGCTACTGTGCAAGCCCCATTCTATGTCTTCTTAGGTCAGATAACACCATGCTCATGGTGGACAAATCAGATTCCTTTATATCTTCGTGGCCCGTGGTCAAGTGTTCAGTGTCTACCAAGGCTCAGCAGCAGCAAGAGCTACTTCTCAGAACGTTTCCTCCAAAGTCATAAAGTCCTACACTGTGACTCACGTATATGGGCCTGCCAAAAGCTCCAAACAGCATCCCTGTCTGCCACCGACACTTCAGGTAACACTGGGTCTACTGGATCATGTGGCCCAAGGAGCAGATCAGTTTGCATATCTTTCTCTTGCCCCACTCAAAACTGGCACTTCTTAGGATCACTAGGTAAATACATTGAAGGGACACACCCAAATGAGGAACTTGTTGCCTCCAAAATCTAAATAGGTTCAACAAGCTTATAACTCTTGATTATAGGAGGGACCAGGTATGATAACTTCTCCTTCACCATCTTTTTTTAATTAATTTATTTATTTGAAAGGCAGAGTTACAGAGAGGCAGAGGCAGAGAGAGAGAGAGAAGTCTTCCACCCGTTAGTTCACTCCCTAAATGGCCACAGTGGCCAAAAGTGGGCTGATACCAACCAGAAACAAGGAACTTCCTCCGAGTCTCCCACTGAGGCACAGGGGCGCAAGGACCTGAGCCACCTTCTACTGCTTTCTCAGGCCATAGCAGAGAACTGGATTGGAAGTGGAGCAGCCAGGACTTGAACCAGTTCCCATATGGGATGCCAGCACTGCAGGCAGCAGCTTTACCCACTACACCACAGTGCTGGCCCCCCTTTACTATCTTTCTTGATTGTAGGAGATGCCATATGTAATAACTTATCTTTCACCTTATAATAGATTTCTTGATATGCCTCCTATCATGGGAATCCTAGAAATTTTACTGAGATGGGATGCCTCTGAATTTTATAACCTGAGTGGTTACTACTTCTCACTCATCAGGTCCAAACAGCATAATGCCATCAACAAAATGGAGCAGAGTGATATCTTATGGAAGGGAAAGCTAGTAAGATCCTTGTGAACTGAACTGTGGAATAGGACTGAAGAGCTGATATTCTCTCTTTTTTTTTTAAGATTTATTTATTTATTTGAAAGTCAGAGTTACACAAAGAGAGGAGAGGCAGAGAGAAAGAGAGGTCTTCCACCCGCTGGTTCACTCCCCAATTTGCCACAATGGCTGGAGCTGCACCAATCTGAAGCCAGGAGCCAGAAGCTTTCCCCAGGTCTCCCACATGGGTGCAGGGCCCCAAGGGCTTGGGCCATCTTCCACTGCTTTCCCAGGCAATAGCAGAGAGCTGGATTGGAAGTGGAGCAGCCGGGACTTGAACTAGTGCCCATATGGGATGTCAGCACTGCAGGTGGCGGCTTTAACCGCTACACCACAGCGCCGGCCTCAGCTGATATACTTTTGAGGTAGGAAAGTATAAATGTATTGCTGGCCTCACTAGCTTAAAGCAAACTGCTTCCAGTGTACCTTTTAGATAGGCATGAAGATAAACGCATTTTCCAGATTAATAACTACATACCAGGAGTGTGTTAAGTTGCTCAAGAAATAAAACTGCATCTGGTACAATGGCTTCAACTGGAGCCACCACTTGGTTATGCTTACAGTAGTCTACTGTCATTGTTCAAGACCCATCTGTTTGCTGCACAGATCAAATAGGAGAGTTGAATGAGGACATGGTAGAAATCACCACTTTTGGGGCCGGCAGTGTGGCAGAGCAGATAAAGCCACCTCCTACAATGCTGGCATCCCATATGGGCATTGGTTCAGTCCTGGCTGCTCCATTTCCAACCCAGCTTGGGCCCCTGTATCCCTGTGGGAGATCCAGGTGAAGCTCCTGACTTCTGGCTTCTAACTCGCCCAGCTTTGGCTGTTGGGTCCATTTGGGTAGTGAATCAGCAGATCAAAGATCTGTTGCTTCCTCTCTTTAACTCTGACTTTCAAATAAATAAATAAATCTTTAAAAAAAAGGAAAGAGAAGAAGGTGGGGAGTGAATCAGTAGATAAAATATATTCTCTTCTCTCTCTCTCTCTCTCTCCCTTTCTCATTCCTCTCTCCTTGTGTGTCTCCCTCTCTGTCACTCTTACCTTTCAAATAAAGTAAATCTTTTGTAAAAAAAAAAAAAATCAGGTCAACCTGTCTGTTACGTGCACCATTATCCCACATCCTTAGTATCCATTCCCACACATTTCCTGGATTTTCACTTGTATACATCAGAAAACCCATGTAGTTCTTTTGAAGCACAACAAATCTTCTGGAACTTGAGTTTGAAAATTTAAGTGTAAACAGCCATCAGATGGGAGTGGAAAGACTGAGACCACTGTTGGTGTGAAAGCTATTGCACTTGAAATTGAGAAGCCTCTTCCACTGGCAGAAATGACTCAGAATTTAGAGATTCAATGTCCCCTACTTCTTCTGGATCTTCTCAAATATTCCCATCTCGATTTCCAATTCTATTCATTTCCAACCAATTTCCGTACTTTAACATTAAACACACCTTATGAGGATTGAAATTCAATGCACAGTATAATTCAGCCAATTGAAGGATGAATTTCTTAAATTGATTTCCAGGTGTATCAGTCCTGCCATTACAGACAATAAGATGCTCCTTCAGGGCACATTTAGAAGGCCTTTAGTCATTCATATGGTGCTTTAGCTGGGACTTCAGCCTCTTCTTCGTTACTTTTGAGGAGCAACCAACCGCTATCATTATCTTCCTTAGTTTACCAAAAATGTTCAAAAATATCATAGAGTACTTTTTCCTTTGCTTCCTGTCTGTGGTTGGTTAGAAATATCCAACGAAGGGGCACATATTTGGTACAGCAGTTAAGACATTGCTTGGAACAGTCACATCCCATGTCAGAGTTCCTGAGTTTGAGTCCCAACTCCACTCTGGATTCCAGGTTGCCTAATTCACACCTGGGAGGCAGCAGGTGATGGCTCAAGTAGTTGGGTCCCTGACATCCACTGGGAAATTGAATTGAGAATCCAGCACCTACTTTGGCCTAGTGCAGTCCCAATTGTTGTGGGCATCTGCAAACTGAACCAGCAGATGGGAGATATCTCCTCCCCAACCAATATATGTGTGTGTGTGAGTGTGTGTGTGTGTGTGCATGTGTCTTTTGAATAAATAAAATAAATGAATGTATGTTTTAAAAAAAGTATCTAAGCAGTTAGCTTAAGCTAGTATCTGGTGTTGTGGCATAGCAGGTAAAGCACCAGTAGAGTTATGGACAGAGAGAGGGAGAGAGAGAAAGGTCTTCTATCCGCTGGTTCACTCCCCAAATGGCCGCAAGGGCCAGAGCTTGGTAGATCTGAAGCCAGGAGCCAGGAGCTTCTTCCAGGTCTCCCACATGGGTGCAGGGCCCCAAGCACTTGGGCCATCTTCTACTGCTTTCCCAGGCCATAGCAGAGAGCTGGATGGGAAGAGAAGCAGTGGGGACACACACTGGCACCCATATGGTATGCTAACACTGCAGGCAAAGGCTTAGACTACTATACCCCAGTGCTGGCTCCTCAGATAAATCTTTTAAAAATATTTTAATTTAATTAGTGCTTTCTTTACTCTTGGAATAAAGACAAATTAGAGTCTTTTTTTAACTTTTATTTAATGAATATAAATTTCCAAAGTACAGCTTATGGATTACAATGGCTTTCCCCCACCCCATAACTTCCCTCCCACCCGCTACCCTCCCCTTTCCCACTCCCTCTCCCCTTCCATTCACATCAAGATTCATTTTCGATTCTCTTTATATACAGAAGATCAGTTTAGCATACATTAAGTAAAGATTTCAACAGTTTGCTCCCACAAAGAAACATAAAGTGAAAAATACTGTTTGAGTACTAGTTATAGCATTAAATCTCAATGTACAGCACACTAAGGACAAAGATCCTACATGAGGAGTAAGTGCACAGTGACTCCTGTTGTTGACTTAACAAATTGACACTCTTGTTTATGGCATCAGTAATCACCCTAGGCTCTTGTCATGAGCTGCCAAGGCTATGGAAGCCCCCTGAGTTCACCGACTCTGATCATATTTAGACAAGGCCATGGTCAAAGTGGAAGTTCTCTCCTCCCTTCAGAGAAAGGTACCTCCTTCTTTGATGACCCGTGACAAATTAGAGTCTTAAATTTATCAGATTAGAACTCCAGTTTCAGAAACCTGAGAATCAATTTACAAAACTCATCCTTAAAATTCTGTTTATCCAGAACTACTACTCTTGACATCAAAATCTGTGTTAGGATTCTCTAGAGGAACACAACAAAAGTTTCTCTCATCTGCAAAGTGAAGAACTAGAAAATCTGTTGGTATGATTCAGTCTAAGTTCAAAGTTCTGAGAAGCAAGAGGTGTAGGGACAGTTGTGTAAATCCAGGTCTGAGTCCAAAGGTCTGAGGACCAGGCATGCCAATTCTCAAAGGTAGGAGCAGTTGGGTGTTCTAGCTCAAAGAGAAAGGTAATTCACCCTTTCTTTGCATTTTTGTCTATTTGAGCCCATCGCAGATTGGATGATGCACACTCACATCAATTGAGGATGATCTTCTTTATTCAGTCCATTGATTCCAGTTCCACCCAAAAGCCAAGTTTCAAAAATTTTACTTTTCCCTATGATGTCCCTAACACAACTCTGCCTTCCACACCAAAATTTCACCTTCCTCTCCTTCTTCCAACTCTGTCTGGTAAGCTGATCAGCTATCTACAGACAGACAACAGACCCGTGGGAATGTGGATCTCCTTAATGCAGGGAACAGGCAGACAGCAGAGGTCTGTAGCCCCAGGTCCTGCACATTTGAAGATACTTAATTTGATTTGGCTAAATGTAAGGAAAAAACTATATTTGCCTGAAATATATTTAGATATAGTATACGGCTTCTTATATCTCTGAGAACAGAAAATTCTTGTGTTATACATCAGCATACTGGGGACTTTCAGACATTTTACTTTCTAAAATTGCTTTTATGAGGTTATTATGTATGGAAGTATAGGACTCCTTGAAATTTCCAAAGATTCCCATCTCAATTCTCTTTTTCAACCAATGAAGCAATGAAAGTCACTAAGTAGGAGAAGTGGAAGGGTGGGGTGGAGGGAGGGAAAAATTAGGCAAGCCTAATTTGATCATAAATTACCAATAAATCAAGAGAGTGAAGTATACAAATGTATAATACTCTTAAGGGAGTAGATAAACTTCTAGGTAAATATGTGGTTAGGTGAAAAAGAGATGAGGGCAAATCCATAATACTGTCATTAGTATGTAAATAGCTCTGTGACTCTATTTGAGCAAAAGATGCCAGACATATTGATAGTTTCACAGCATGACCCTTCTGATAACATTTTTTGTTAAGCAGAATAAATATTTTTAGCTTGAACAAGAAAAAGGCATATTTAGGCCTTCTGCTAACACAAATTTATTTAGCATTATTTAAAATAGTAAAGCCCTTGGGGCCGGTGCTGTGGCATAGTAGGTTAAGCCTCTGCCTGCAGCACCGGCATCCCATATGGGTACCGGTTCCAGTCCTGGCTGCTCCTCTTCCAATCCAGCTCTCTACCTATGGCCTGGGGAAGCAGTGGAAGATGGCCCAAGTACTTGGGCTCATGCACTCATGTGGAAGACCTGGAAGAAGCTCCTGGCTCCTGGCTTCAGATTGGTGCAGCTCCAACTGTTGCAGCCATTTGGGGAGTGAAACAGCAGATGGAAGACCTTTCTATCTGTCTCTCTGTCTGTCTGCAACTCTGCCTCTCAAATAAATGAATAAATCTTTAAAAAAAATGAAATAGTAAAGCCCTGACCACAGTTAATTCTGTTGAGTAAGTCTACTGAATAGTATGTACATGTATTCTTTCTGATAGGAATCTAGGTCCACTCACGTCCCTGTCAAGAACTACATAGAAGAATAGGTGTTTGGCACAAAAGTTAAAACACCATTTGGGGGGCTGGCACTGTGGCATAATGGGTAAAGCCACCACCTGCAGTGCCAGCATCCTATATGGGCAACAGTTCAAGTCCTGGCTGCTCCACTTCCAATTCAGCCCTCTGCTATGGCCTGGGAAAGCAGTAGAAGATGGCCCAAGTCCTTGGTCCCCTGCACCCATGTGGGAGACCCAGAAGAAGCTCCTGGCTCCTGATTTCAGATTGGTGCAACTCCCACTGTTGTGGCCATCTGTGGAGTGAACCAGCAGATGAAAGACCTTTCTCTCTTTCTCTGCCTCTCCTTCTCTCTCTGTGTAACTCTTTCAAATAAATAAATCTTAAAAAAAAAAAAAATACACCATTTGCGATGCCTACATCCAATATCCAGTCCCTGCTCCACTTCCAACCTAGCCCTGGGCTGGCTATTACAGGTATTTGGGGAATAAACCAAGATCCCTCTCTGACAATCTTTCTGATATCCTGTTTCTCTCTCTCCCTTTCTCTCTCCCTCTCCCTCTCTCTCTCTCTCTGTCTCAAATATCCAAATAAATGAAAATAACTATTTAAAAAAAAAAAGAATTGCAGAGAGAAAACAATAGTAAGTCAATATACCTCAAAGTGTAAATAACTCATAAGGCCTAAATGTTGGAGCTGGTGCCATGGCCACTTGGTTAATCCTCCACCTGCAGCACCGGCATCCCATATGGGCGCTGGGTTCTAGTCCCAGTTGCTCCTCTTCCAGTCCAGCTCTCTGCTGTGGCACGAGAGGGCAATGGAGGATGGCCCAAGTGCTTGGGCCCCTGCACCCACATGGGATACCAGGAAGAAGCACCTGGCTCCTGGCTTCAGATCAGCACAGCACTGGCAGTGGCAGCCATTTGGGGGGTGAACCAACGGAAGGAACACCTTTCTCTCTCTCTCTCTCACTGTCTATAGCTCTACCTGTCAAATAAAAAAAAAGGCCTAAATGTCTCCAGAATTTTTGTATTTGAACAAAGAATTCAATTTTTATCCATGAAAATAAAAGAATTTCAATAACAATAAACAAATGAAATTTAGAGATATTTAATAAGACAAAGTTACTTGTCCTATACTTTTTGTTTAAACTTAACTTTTTAAAAATATTTTTAAAGTGCGTTTATTTGAGAGGCAGAGAGACATGCAGAGAGAGAGAAAGAGAGAGCATGCCCATCCAAATGCCTGCAATGACAGGCACTGCATCAGGTAGAAGCCAGGAGCTCAGATCTTTTTTTTAAGTCTTCATATTATTAATGTTGTTTGTTAGAATTATATCTCATGGGGCCAGTGGTGTGGTATAGTGGGTAAAGCCACCACCTGAAGCACCGGCATTCCATATGTGTGCTCACTCAAGTCGAAGCTGCTCTACTTCTGATCCAGCTATCTGCTATGGCCCTGCACCCACGTGGGGGACCTAGAGGAAGCTCCTGGCTCCTGGCTTTGGATCAGCTCAGCTCCAGCTATTGTGGCCACTTGGAGAATGAACCAGCGAATGGAAGAACTCTCTGTCTCTCTCTCTCTGCCTCTGCAACTCTATAACTCTGCCTTTCAAATAAAAAATAAATAAATCCTTAAAAAACTTTTACCTTGTATAGTCAGTAATGCACAGAAAATACAATTTCTGATATTTCCTCATTAAAAACAGCATCAATTGCTTTTAAGACTTTTTTATCTTGATGGGGGCTTTGTTTTTATTTATTTTTAATATTTTAATTTTTAACTATATTTTAACAGATGAATGTGATTTGTACACACAATTCTCTTTTTTTTTTTAAGATTTATTTATTTGAAAGTCAGAGTTACACAGAGAGAGGAGAGGCAGAAAGAGAGAGGTCTTCCATTCAATGGTTCACTACCCAATTGGCTACAACGGCCGGAGCTGCACCGATCCAAAGCCAGGAGCCAGGAGCTTCTTCCCAGTCTCCCATGTGGGTGCAGGGGCCCAAGGACTTAGGCCATCTTTTACTGTTATCCTGGGCCACAGCAGAGAGCTGGACAGGAAGTGGAACAGCTGGGTCTCTAACTGGCGCCCATATGGGATGCCGGCGCTTCAGGCCAGGGCATTAACCCACTGCGCCACAGCACCGGCCCCTGTACACGCAATTCTAAAAACACAATTCTAAGAACATAATATTCCCTTCTCCCTCGATCTTACCTTCCCCCCTCTCTCCCTCTCACCCTTTCCTTAGAAGTTGAGATCTTAATCCAGGTCCCCCACATGGTGGCAGGGATTCAATCACTTGAACCATCACCATAGCTTCCTGATGTCAACATTAGGAAGCTAGAATCAGAAAGCAAGCCCAGGTACTCTGATGTAGGTCACAGATGTCCTTAACCAGTATCTTAGCCACTAGACCAAAGATTCACCCCATGATTTTTATTTCTATATAAAGCAAAATAGGCACATGGAAGGAGTAGTCAAAATCTTTATCCCTATTGTATCAGCAATTGAATCTGAACTTTTTTTTATTTTAAGTTAATAGTCAACCAAAAAAAAGCCTGTAAAGTTGTCTTGCACAGCAATATACACTGGGTTAAAAAAATGATGCTGTAAATAGCATGGAAATATTACAAGATCTCTGGGGCGGGGGGAAGCTACCTGTTTACTCTTCACCACTTCTAGTTATAATCCAAACATCACATTCTTGAAAAGGTATAAAATATCCCTCACAATCTATGCGATCACTTTTCCCTCCTGATCTTGGTTTGGCTATCTGAGGTAAATGAAGCCCATGGTCAGGCCTCTTCAGCTGAAGCTAATGTCAATATGGATGGGGATGGAGCAGAATACTAAAAGCCAGGAAATGCTAATTATCTTCAGAAATGTATTCATCAGTTCCTATCCTTACTGATGTCAGATTTTATAGGAAACATCATATCACAGAAAGTCTGAAAAAAACAGAAGCCGGAATAAACAAAGATGTGCATCAAAAAAGTCTCAAGGCTCACAGCAGACACAGTTTAGCTAATGTAGTCATAGTCATATGATTTTTATTCAGACAGACTAGGATAATAAAAAAGAAATTTGTACTTGTCAACTTGCAAAGATAAATAAACACACTGGAAGCATGCACTTGCCTAACTTATAGTAGAATACAAAATTTTACACACATATATAAAAACAGGACCCTGACTATCTTCAAAAATGGACATACTTTTCATTCATCCAATGTCTCACATATGAGATACATAAAGTTCAATCAAATAATGAAATGTAAAATATGTATACTAAATGCATTTCATCTTAAAAATCTTTCCACCTATTCAAAAAACTCAATATTTATTCAACCTTCTATTTTCTTATTTAAGTTCTCAAGACTTGAATACTATTTCATTGAAGATGTCACACTGCCTGGTTGAGCTCTGAAATAAAATCACAAATCAAGAGCTTCAGTAATAAGATAGTGGTATTGCTCTCTGCTATGGCCTGGGATAGCAGTAGAAAATGGCCCAAGTCCTTGGGCCCCTGCACCCGTGTGGGAGACCTGGAAGAAGCTCCTGGCTCCTGGCTTTGGATCAGTGCAGCTCCGGCCGTTGCCACCAATTGGGGAGTGAAACAGCAGATGGAAGTCCTCCTCTCCTCTCTCTGTATAACTCTGACTTTCAAATAAATAAATAAATCTTTAAAAAAATAAATAAGATAGTGATATTTCCATTACATGAACTTTTCTTTTCTCATTTATTGACAATACAAACTTAAGTATTTAGAGGTAAAATATATGATCTCTCTCTTTTTTTTTTAAGATTTATTTATTTAGGGCCTGCGCTGTGGCACAGCAGGTTAAAGCCCTGGCCTGCAGCACTGGCATCCCATATGGGCACCAATTCATGTCCCAGCTGCTTCTCTTCCAATCCAGCTCTCTGCTATTGCCTGAAAAAGCAGTGAAGGATGCCTCAAGTCCTTGTGCCCCTGAACCCATGTGGGAGACCTGGAAGAAGCTCCTGGCTCCTGGCTTAGGATCAGCTCAGCTCTGGCCATTGCAGCCAATTAGAGAGTAAACCAGTGGATGGAATTCCTATCTCTCTCTCCCTCTCTCTATAACTCTATCTTTTAAATAAATAAAATAAATCTTCTGCTGCTTTCCCAGGTCATGAGCAGAGAGCTGGATTGGAAGTGGAGCAAGGAAGACTGTACCAGTGCCCATTTAGGCTTAACCTACTATGCAACAGCACTGGCCCCAATATATGATCTCTTGAATTTGCTTTAAAACTGCATCAACTAGTTAGGAAAAACAGTTTGGGAAGTATAACTGAATAATATAGAATGTTGATAATTACTGAAGTTGAATGATGAGTACCCAAGGATTTATTATATCATTCCCTTCTTTAGTATACGCTTAGAATTTTCCATAATAATAATAAAAATAAGGATGATATAATTTTGATTTCATTATTTCAAATTACCATGTTAATTTTTTATGAGAGTATTAATTCATTATGGCTTTAAAATTATGTTTGTGGGTTTTAGGTTTTTTAAATATGTAGTGTTTTAGAATTATATATTTATATTTAAGGGACAGTTTAATAAAGAGAAAGAGCTCCCACCCTCTGGGATACTTCCAAAATGCCCTCCAGTGACCCCTGGACTGGGGCAGATGCCAGGGGTTGGGAAATCAGTTGAGGTGTCCGGTGCTGGTGGCAAGAACCCATTACTTGAGACATCACAGCTGCCTCCCAAGGTCTGCTGTGGTGGGGAGCTGTAGTCAGGAGCCAGAGCTAAGAAGTAAACCCAGGGACTCCAATGTGGGACTTGGTTTCCCAACTACGAGGCTACACGCCCACTCATAAATATTTTAATTACATAAGGAAACTGCAAACTTTTTTCAATATATAAAAATATCATCTTAAAATAATTATAAAAATATTATCTTTGGAAATTAAAAATATGACTTTTTTAGAAAAATAGCATATTCTCACATTCCTCATTTTCTCTACTTTTGGAAAGGATTTGCAAATCAGACATGCTCTGGGGTGAAGAGAAGTCTCCTCCAGAGAAATCTCTAAGAGAGATGCATCCCAACAGATCAATGACTCTGCCTGTGGGCCTCATTGCAAAGAAAAGATCTGGCCATTTTTCTGACATCAGATTTTTATGCAGTATTTTTGCAGTATGCAAGAGAAACAAACTGTATTCATGGCACATGATAAAAGTTTATCTTGGTTTAGATGGAAGTTGATAATGGGGTTTGTGAGTTAATCTGCATAGAGTTCACCTGCATATGAGGGGAAAAAGTAAGTACTTCTCTTCTGTCTTTCAACAGAATTGTTTTCCACCACCACACTATAACTGAATACATACTTTTTTTAAAAAGATGTATTTATTTATTTGAAAGTCAGATTTACACAGAGAGAGGAGAGGCAGAGAGAGAGAGAGAGAGAGAGAGTCTTCCATCCGCTGGTTTATTTCCCAATTGGCCGCAACAGCTGGAGCTGCACTGATCCGAAGTCAGGAGCCAGGAGCTTCTTCCAGGTCTTCCTTGTGGGTGCAGGGGCCCAAGGACTTGGACCATCCTCCACTGCTTTCCCAGGCCATAGCAGAGAGCTGGATTGGAAGTGGAGCAGTTGACTAGAGCCAGCGCCCAAATGGGATGCTGGCACTGCAGGCAGCGGCTTTACCCAGTACGCCACAGCGCCGGCCCCGCATACTTTTTCTTAGCATGGATTAACAGTAGTTGAGTGCCCCCTGGTGGCTCTCTTCCTCCATTTAGTATAATTCTCTAATTCAGCCATTATTAGGACACTGTGGAATCAGCCTGGCTTTTCAAATGCCAAACTAAAATGAGATATTATTTGTCTGTATATCACCTGCTCAATGATTGTAGAACACTAAACCTCAAAAAATACATAATTTCTATCTATATTTTTAAATATATAAATGGCCCTGTTCTATTATGGTCAAATACTAACAATATAAAAATTTGAAATTACATACTACTATTATTTTTAATAACACATCATGTTTTAACATCCTAATTTAGTATAATGAAACACTCTTACCTCTTGGAGAAAGTATGAATTTCGAAATTAGAAAAATCAGATATCACATGTTTAATGTGGTCTTTGGGCAAGTTAAGAAAATTATCCTTGGGGCTAGCGCTGTGGAGGAGCAGAATAAAACCCCTGTCTGTAGTGCCAGCATGCCATATGGTTCTAGTTCAAGTCCCAACTGCTCCACTTCCAATCCAGCTCTCTCCTTTGGCCTGGAAAAGCCGTAGAAGATGGCACAAGTGCTTGGGTGCTGCACCCAAGTGGGAGACCTAGAGGTAGCTCCTGGTTCCTGGCTTTGGATTGGCCCAGCTCCCACCTTTGGGGCCATTTGGAGAGTGAACCAGTGCATGGAAAACCTCTCCCTCTCTCTCTCTCTCTTTCTCTCTCTCTCTGCATCTGCCTCTCTGTAACTCTGCCATTCAAATAAATAAATAAGTCTTAAAAAGAGAAAGAAAGAAAGTTGTCCTTGCTTTGAGTGGAAGAAAAACCTTTTGAAATATTGATTTTTTTTATCCATACTTTCTTTTTTTTATAAATTATATTTATTCGTTTTTATTTCAAAGGCAGAGGGGCTGGCGCCATGGCTGATTTGGTTAATCCTCTGCCTGCAGCACCGGCATCCCATATGGGCACCGGGTTCTGGTCCTGGTTGCTCCTCTTCCAGTCCAGCTCTCTGCTGTGGCCCAGGAGGGCAGTGGAGGATGGCCAGAGTGCTTGGGCCCTGCACCCGCATGGGAGACCAGGAGGAGGCACCTGGCTCCTGACTTTGGAACGGCATATCTCTGGCCATGGCGGCCATTTGGGGGGTGGACCAACAGAAGGAAGACCTTTTTCTCTGTCTCTCTCTCTCTCACTGCTAACTCTATCTGTCAAATAAAAAAAAAAAAAAAGAAAGAAAGAAAAAAGAAACATTTCAAAGGCAGAGCAATGGATATAAAGAAAGAGTGAGATCTTCCATCTGCTGGTCTACTCCCCAAATGCCCTGAATATCTGGAGCTGGGCCAGGCAGAAGCCAATAGCCAGGAACCCAACACAGGTGCCTGATGTGGGTGGGAATGACATAAGTACTTGAGACATCAAGTTATCTTCCAGGGTGCACATTAGAAGGAAGAAGGATGGGACGTAGAGGCAGGATTCAATCCCAGGTACTCCAATATGGGATGAGGGTGTCCCAAGCCACAACTTAACCTGTTGTACTCCAATGTTCATCTCAATGCTTACATATTTTGAAAAGGAAAATGTACCTTCACAATGGAGCCATCTGCAGTCTGCCATTAACTAAGTGATCATGCTTTGCATCATCATTAAGACAAGCTGAGTAGCCTGATGTGATGCAGTAAACAAATCATCTATGACTCAGCCTTGCCAGAAATGTTTAACTGAAATCTCATCAAAGGGAAATTATAAGGCAAATCCAAAACATGAGAAATTCTAAATGACATCTAGTCTGTGCTCTTCAAAAAGGAAAAGCTAAACAAAATAGAGGATATAGTCTAGATTAAAGAGACATAACAAACTACAATGAATTAAACTTGATCATATTCTAAATATAAAAACAGCTATAAAAGTTATTTTGTATACAGGTGGGTGAACTTTAATATAGCTGTAGGTTAGGTGATATGAAAGTGTCATGATGCCTTCAACTTATTTTCAAATGGCTCAGCAAAAAAAAGTACAAATATTGATATATGTACATAAATGTATTACATATAATTTGTTTATGGATAATGCATATTACTTGTATAACTTATAAATTATACATATATAATACAGATATAATACATATATAATACATTATACATACATAATACAGATATCATATGTATCTTTTTTTTATCTGAGAGGGGGAAAAAGCCAGAAAGTGAAAAACAGAGAGCTCTCATCTACTAATTCATTCCCCAAATGTCTGCAGTGGCCAGTACTGGGCCAGGGCCAATGTCGGGAACCAAGATTCAATCCAGGTATCTCACATTAGCAGCAGGGACCTAATCACTTGAGTCATCACCATTGCCTCCCAGGGTTTTCATTCACAAGAAGCTAGGGCAAAGCTGGGAATTGAACCCAGGCCCTCAGTGTGGCATGTGAGAGTCTTAACCACAAAGTTAATGGTCCACTCCCCCAACTGCTGATTTAAATCTTATCCTCTTATTGTAATAAACAATAATTATGAGTATAACAGTTTTTCTGAGTTCTGTGAGTCCTTCTAGCAAACCATCAAGCCTAAGGATAATCTTGGGGAAAAAAATCCTTGATACAATAGCATTTCAGTATTATAACACTTTCAATGTGATTTTAAATTCCATTAGGCTTAAAATGGCTTAAGTAGAACATTATATATTAATTTTTAATTTTAAGCTCTTTGATACAGTATGTTCTAATATTTACCATGAAGCAGTTACACACTGGGCAAGTATTTAGTGCTGCAGTTAAAATGCCATCTGGGTTACCCACATCCCCTATCAGAGTGCCTGGGTTGGAGTCCTACATCCACTTGCGATTCCAGCTTCCTGCTAATGTGCACTCTCAAAAATAGCATGTTTCAAATACTTAAGTCTCCCCATCCACATGTGAGACCAGTATCAAGTTCCTGGGTCCTTTCTTTGTTCTAAATCAGTCCTGGCTATTGCAAGTGTTTGGGAAGTGAACCAGCAGATAAGATAAATCTCTCTGACTCTCTTGCCTTTCAAAAAAAAATCATAAAAGTAAGGAAAATATTGTATGAGTTAGAATGTTTATTACATTGTACTAAAAAATAAAAAATAAATAAAAAAATGGGCTGGCATTGTGATGTAATGGGTTAAGCAGCCTCCTACAATGCCGACATCCCATATGCATGCAGGTTGGAGTCCTGGCTGCTCCACTTCTGATTCAGCTCTCTGCTAGTGTGCCTGGAAAAGGAATGGAAGATGGCCCAAGTGCTTTGTCCCTTGCACCCACATGGGATGAAGATCTTGGCTCCTGGCTTCTGCATGACCCACCCCTAGCCATTGTGGCCACTTGGGGAGTGAACCAACAGATGGAAGATCTCTGTGTATCTTTCCCTCTTTCTCTCTGCACCTTTGCCTTTCTAAGAAATAAAATAAATCTTTAAGATTAAAAAAACAGCCTAAATTTAAAATATGATAGGAATAGCTTGGTATTAGGACCTCTCCACTTATGAAATAGCATATAGTTATCACAACATTTAATTAAAGCACATAATTCTTAGCAAATTGTGTATGCATATGGACAAATACTAAAAGAGAACATGTAAAAATACATGATGCTGGTTTATGGTCATGTTTGGAGGTTTCTTAAATTTTCATCATTCAGGCTGGCGCCGCGGCTCACTTGGCTAATCCTCCGCCTGCGGCACTGGCACCCTGGGTTCTAGTCCTGGTTGGGGCACTGGATTCTGTCCTGGTTGCTCCTCTTCCAGTCCAGCTCTCTGCTGTGGCCCGGGAAGGCAGTGAGGATGGCCCAAGTGCTTGGGCTCTGCACACACATGGGAGACCAGGAAGAAGCACCTGGCTCCTGGCTTCGGATCGGTGAAGCACCGGCTGTAGCGGCCATTTGGGGGGTGAACCAATGGAAGGAAGACCTCTCTCTCTCTCTCTCTCTCTCTCTCTCACTATCTAACTCTGCCTGTCAAAAAAAAAAAAAATTTTTCATCATTGGGGTTAGCATTGTGGCTTAGTGGGTTAAGTTATGCCAGCAACCCATATGGGCTCCAATTTGAGTTCTGACTGCTCCACTTCCTGTACAACTCTCTGTTTATGGCCTGGGAAAAGCAGCAGAAGATAGTCCAAGTACTTGGGTCCCTTTCACCCATGTGGGAGCCATGGATTAAGCTCTTGGCTCCTGTCTTCAGCCTGAATCAACCCTAGCCATTGCAACCATCTGGAGAGTAAACCTCTGATGGAAGATCTCTTGTTGTCTCTCCCTCTCTCTGTGTACCCTTGCTTTTCAAATAAATAAATAAACATTTAAAAAAAAACTATTCATTATTATAATGAAATTGTTTTTACAATGAATAAATATTTTAAGTGCCAAATTATAAATTTAATTCCTTAGATTATGGTACTAATTACATTTTTTAAAATTTGAACCTCTAAAAACCATGAATCACTGATCCTTCATTGTCTAAAGTAGAAATCCTAGATTCTATCTGGATTCCAGGTCCCTTAAATACTGATTAGGAGATAAAGAATGGAGCACTGTGGAAACAACATTACATAGTGGAAGAAGATTGGAATTTATAGTCAAATCCACCTACACTGAACACCATCTCTGCCTTCTACTCTATATGAGGTCTTCAGCTGCATCCTTCACTTGAAAGCCTGATCTTTCTCATTTGTGAAGCAGAAATAATAATGACTACTGATTTATATGGTTATTACAAGTGAGTAAAGCTCTTGACACAGTGCCTGGGATTGAAGAAAATCTAAATAAATGTTCCATTCTCTCCCCTTCAATTCTACTCTCAAACATGCCAGATATTAACCCATGTATTTTTAAAAGTGCTTCTCATCCTGTGACACCTACTTTCAATATCATATGAATTATGAACCAATGTAGCTTTCATGGCATAAATAATGTTGGCCCAATACATACAAAAGGAACTCTTAACTTTCAGGTGGCTGATTTAAGGATTGATAAAGACATGTATTATTAGTTTTTCTCTACTATGTCATAAATCTAAATCATAATCTAATAAGTAATAAATCTAATTTTGAAAATCATACAATCTCATTCAAATACCTGTTGATAATTTTTGAATCCAAAATAGAGCACCAACAGCACAACAAATGTTTATCCAAAGAACTAATGAACCAAAAACAGTTACAGCAACAAATAAGAAAAATAGAAACAATGGAATAGAATAATGGATGGAAACTCTTACCACGGCCACCGTCACTGCCTTCCAAAAGCTTCTGGGCATTGTATTTTGCTAAGGAATTTGAAGATGGAAAGTTTCAGCTGTTGTTTCTCTGTTTTTAAGTGCACAACAGAAAACTTTGCAAATTGTCTTTCCTTAGTTCAAAAGCAAAATAAAAATGATAGTACACAAATATTTTCCTTCAGTTTTTAATGTTTCATTGCACATACAACCTGACATGTTGATTTAATTATGTTTTTGTGTGGGAAGTGTTGTCTCCTACCAAAGCATATTCTTTATTTGCTCAGAAAGGACATTCAGAGAAAAACAAGCAAAACAATTTTCATTTTCTTACTAGTGGGAGTCAAGTCTGCATTGAGGAAATATTTGAAATGCTCACTACATTCTTGTCATTTACGTGTTTCACAGAGCCAGTGTACAGCTTAGAAGGAAGAATGACTGCTACATATAGTGGTAGAGGAAAGCTCCCTGCCGTCTGCCCTCCCACAGCATTGCCTGGACTATCTTACCAAAACATAACTTCTCAGTTATGAATTGTGTTCTCTCTAATCTCCTTATTGTCTCCTGCCCGACATTCAGGCTCTCCAATCTGCCTCCCATGATCTTTCCCCCAAGAGCACCTCCACACCAGGGCCAGACTAGGCCAAGTCGGTACCTTCACTTGTCCTGTGTAGCTTCTTAGAATGACTTGTATCCAAATTTTAGGCATCTCCCAAGACCCAGCTCCAGCCCCTTCTCACTCATAAGACCATTCCCAGTCCTTGTGGTTCATGCTAATTCTCTGAAAATCTATAACAGCTCTCTAAAGTCGTCTTTTGGCACCTAGTAAAATACTCCATGGCACTCTTGCCATTTCAAGTAGTCATGTCTTTTATGATCCATCTCCCTCTCTGAGGGTTGGAAAACAGTGACTGTAGCACTGTGCAAGAAAAATGATCATATCTGTAGGATATTGTTTGTAATTATTCACTTCCTCCTTCTTGTGAATCAAATATATTTATCCAACCGATTTCATGTTCAGACATGTGACTTGCTTTGGACAATTGGTTATTTGCTATTTGTTACTTCCAAACGGAAGTTTCTAGGAAGATTACAAAAATTCCCAAAGTCCCCTAGTTCCTGTGCCTCTGCCATAAGAAAAAAACATTGCACACAGGCCCTCATTCAGTTTAGATCACCAAATAAGGAAATATACAGAGCAGACTTAGCCTGAAGTCTGAGCAGAGCCAAAACATCCAATCAGAAGTAAAGAACAGGAACTTGTGAGTACAAAATAAGTATTTATTATTGTAAACCACTGAGAATTTGAGATTGTAATCCAGTGAAAGCTGACTGATAAAATACTCCCATATATTACAGGCACTTATGTTCTATAGCCACAGTATCTCATTTAACAGACACAAAACACACAGTGTTGTAAGATTTCAGAAATAGATACACCTGGTTTTAAAATCAGATTCTCCAATTTATTGAATATATTATCATAGGCAAGATATAATCACAATGAAACTTGTTAAAAGAAAGGGCAGCCAGCACTGTGGCACAGTAGGCTAACCCTCTGCTTACAGTGTTGGCATCCCATATGGGCACCAGTACAAGTCCCATCTGCTTCTCTTCTGATCCAGCTCTCTGCTATGGCCTGGGAAAGCAGTAGAAGATGGCCCAAGTGTTTGGGCTTCTGTACCCACGTAGAAGGCCTGGAAGAAACTCCTGGCTCCTGGCTTCAGATTGGCTCAACCCTAGCCATTGCGGCCATTTGGGGAGTGAACCATCAGATGGAAGACCTCTCTCTCTGCCTGTAACTCTACCTCTCAAATAAATAAATCCTGGGGCCTGCACCGTGGCGTACTAGGTTAATCTTCTGCCTGCGGTGCCGGCATTCCATATGGGTGCCAGTTCTAGTCCTGGTTGTTCCTCTTCCAGTCCAGCTCTCTGCTGTGGCCTGGGAAAGCAGTGGAAGATGGCCCAAGTGTTAGGGCCCTGCACCCAAAAGGGAGACCGGGAGGAAGTACCTGCCTCCTAGCTTCAGATTGGCGCAGCTCTGGCCACTGCGACCACTTGGGAAATGAACCAACAGAAAGAAGACCTTTGTCTCTGTCTCTCTCTCACACTGTCTGTAACTCTGCCTAACAAATAAATAAATAAATCTAAGTTCTCACAGTACACTTCTAACAGCTGTTGGGAAAGTTAAATTAAATAATATGTTTGGGGTCCAGCACTAGGATGCAGCAAGTTAAGCCTCTGATTGTGACATCCATATTCAATATCAGAGTGCCTGTTTGAGACTGAGCTACTCTGCTTTCAATCCAGCTCTTTGCCAAAGTGCCTGGGAAGGCAATGGTGCACTGCTCAAATATTTTGGCTCCTGTCAACCATGTGAGAGACCAAAGATGGAAGATTCTCTCTCTCTCCCTCTCATTCTGTCCTTCAAATAAATTATTCATTTTTTAAAATAATATATATATATATATAATGTATTTGAATGACCAAATAACTTCATAAATGAGTCCTAATTTAGTTAGCCCCAAGTTGGGCCATGAGATAAAGTCTCAGATGCATGTAGTTTAGGAAACATGTGTGAGGAAGTGGGGAAAGTGAGACAGCACAAGCAAAGTGAATAAAATGATAAGGTTCCAATTTGGTAAAATAGGTCCAATCCCAATAAGATATGATGTGGAATTTTTCTCAGATGGTCAAGTAAGACCTATCAGACTCAACAATTTCACAAATAAATACTTACAAGTTTCACTTACAGCCTCTGAACAGAAAAAAAAAATGATCAAAATCAATGACCCGAAGTTACTGGTGAGTGAACAAAAGCAAACAAATTCTAGAAGAGTTAAAATCTGGAGGAATTAGGAAAGTTTTCTATTGTTACAGATTTGAGCCTGAGGGCAGGCTGAAGTAGCACTACTTGATATAGTTAAAATGCTAATAGAAAACTGTCTTTCTGGCTCTAGGAACAAGAGGATGGGATTCAGAGCAATGCTAGATCCTGGAAAGTCTGGAAGGAAGAGATCCAGAAATGGGAAGTCCTGAATTCTGCTTATAAACTTCACCCAAGCCCCTGACCTACTCACAAATGAGGCAGACTCTAGGTACCTCAGCTAACAACAAAAGGAATGGATTGAAATTTGAGTTGCTTTCCACAAAAAAGAACATTACAGTTTTAGCTTTGCAAAGTTAATTTCCCACTTTAAAAAAAATGAATGCTGTTTTGAGAAATTTAATAGAATGTAGAGTCTTAACTACATAACAATCTTCAAAGTCCAGGATACAATCCAAAATTGCTCAACATTTTAAGAAATATGAAAGTGTGACCCATATTCAACAAAAAAATCAGGAACCAAGATCCATCCCAAAATTGTCTAGATGATGAAATTAACAGACAAGGATCGCAAAGCAGATTTTATAACTCATTGAAGTAAAACAAAATACTCCTATAATAATGAGAGTACAAACAATCTCAGGGAAAAAAGAAATTATAAAAAAAAAGAAAAGGAAATGTTTGAATTAACAGAATGGTGCATTTTCTCTGCAGAATCACCATGGCAGCTAGGATTGCATATAGACATCCTGAAAACTGGAGAGCCTTTAAAGTCCACATCACTGCTGAGTACAGCAGACCAAGAAAAGCAGAGAATTCATCATCACTTGACCAGCTTTACAAGAAATCCTTAACAGAGTTCTACATTAGAAGTAAGCATTATGAAAACACATGACAGTACCAAACTCATTAACACAAAAGATATAATCAGTAGCCAATCAACAAAATAATGGTAGTTCTTATCTATCAATATTAACCTTGAAGGTAAGTGGATTAAATTCCCAGTCAAAATATATAAGTTGTCTGAATGGATTTTTTTTTAATGACCCAACTTGGGCCAATGTTGTGTAGTAGGTGAAGCCGCCACCTGTGATGCCAGCACCCGATGCGGGTACCATTTCAGGTCCTGGCTGCTCCACTTCTGATCCAGCTCCCTGCTAATGACCTGGGAGGCACACAGAGGATGGCCCAAGTGCTTGGGCCCCTGAACCCATGTGGGAAACCCAGAAGCAGCTCCTAGTTTCTGGCTTCTGCCTGGCTCCGCCCCACAGTTGCAGCCATTTGGGAAGTGAACTAGCAGATGGAAGATTTTCTCTCTTTCTCTCTAATTCTGACTTTCAAATAAGTAAATAAATCTTTTTAAAAAATGACCCAGCTATATGCAGCCTATAAGAAATTCATGTTATAGATAAAAATACACATAGACTGAAAGTGAAGGGATGGAGAAAGATAAACATTCTCAAATAGAAACCAAAAACAAGCAGGAGTAGCTATACTCATATTAGATAAAATGAACTTTAAATCAAAAACTGTAAAAAGATACAAAGAAGCACATTATGTATTGATAAAAGGATCAATTCAACAAGAAGATAAAATAATCATTATATATGCACCCAAACCAAAGACCACACAAATACATAAAACAAATATTATTAGACCTAAAGGGAGAGATAGATTCCAATACAATAATAGTAGGTGACTTCAACACCCTACTGTCATCAATGAACTGATCATCAAGACAGAAAATCACCAAAGATACAATGGAGTTGAACCACACTACTGAGCAAATAGACCTAATAGACATTTATAGAACATATCACCCAACAGCAACAGAATACATAGTTTTCTCACCAGTACATGAAATATTTTCTAGGATATATTATTTAGTAGGCCACAAATCAAGTGTGAGTAAATTTAAAATAACTGAAATCATACTATGTATCATCTTAGACAACAAAGGGATAAAGCTAGAAATCAACAAGAAGAAAAATAGAAAATTTACAAATACATGGAAATCAAACAAGATTCTACTTAATGAACCATTGGATCACTGAAGAAATTAAAAGGTAAATTTAAAAAGTTTCTCAAAGCAAATGAAAATGAAATACAACATATCAAAACCTGTAGGATACAGCAAAAGCAATATTATGTGAGAAATTTATAGTGATAAATGCTTATATTAAGAAAAGAAATATCTGAAATGAATCATCTAATGATACATCTCAAAGACTTAGGAAAGCAGAAACAATATTAGTAAGAGGTTAGATATAATAAGAATCAGAGCAGAAATAAATGAAATTGAAACAAAAATAAACAAAATAAGCTGTATTTTGAGAATATAAACAAAATAGACAAACCTTTAGCCAGACTAACAAAGCAGAAAAGATAGAAAAAATAAAATAAATAAAATTACATAAGAAAAAAGGAGACATTACAACCAATACCACAAAAATGCAAAGGATTATAAGAAACTACTATGAACAACCAAATGCTAACAAACTGGAAAATCTCAAAGAAATCAAAATTCCTAGATATATATATATATATATATATAACCACAAAGACTAAACCAAGCAGATTTAGAAAATCTAAATAGACCCATAACAAGCAACAAGACTAAAGCAATAATTAAAACTATCCTATCAGGGACAGGCATTTTGGTGTAGTAGATTAAGGCTCCACCTGCAATGCTAGCATCCCATTTTAGTGCAGTCTGAGTATCGGCTGCTCTACTTCTCATCATCATTCAGTTCCTTGCTGATGTGCCTGGAAAGGCAGCAGAAGATGGCCCAAGTAGAATCTCTCTCTCTCTCTCCCTCTCCATCTGTCTCTCCCTCCCCTCCCTATCTCTTTGTAACTCTCCCTTTCAAATAAATAAATCTTAAAAAAATAATAATAAAGAATTGGGCCCTGCCATCCACATGGGAAACCCATATGAAGTTCTTGGTTCCTGGCTTTGGCCTGGCCCAGCCCTGGCCATTGTGGCCATTTGGGGAATGGTCCAGTGGATGGAGGATCTCTCTCTTTCTCTCTCCCCCTACCCTTCATTCTGTATCTGTAACTCTGCCTTTCAAATAAATAAAAAATCTTTTTAAAAAACTTCCATCAAAGGAGAGTCCAGTACCTGGTGGTTTTACTGCTGAATTCTATTTTTTTAAAGGTTCATTTAGTTGAAAGGCAGAGTTACAGAGAGAGGAAAGGAAGGGACAGACAGAGAGATCCTTCCATATGCTGGTTCACTCCCCAAATAGCCACAATGGCCAGAGCTGAGCCATTCCAAAGCCAGTAGCCAGAGTTACAGAGAGAGAGAAGGAGAGCCAGAGAGGGGGGGGGGGGTCTTCCATCTGCTGGTTCACTCTCCAATTGGCTGCAATGGTCGGAGCTGCACCAATCCAAAGCCAGGAGCCAGGAGCTTCTTCCCAGTCTCCCATGTGGGTGTAGGAGCCCAAGGACTTGGGCTGTCTTCTACTGCTTTCCCAGGCCATATCAGAGAGCTGAATTGGAAGTGGAGCAGCTGGGACTCAAACTCGTGTCCATATGGGATGCTGGCAATGCAGGCAGCGGCTTTACATGCTGTGCCACAGCACCAGCTCCATGTGTAAGACTCTCATAATAAAAACTTTAAATTATTGCTTCAGGGCCGGCGCCACAGCTCACTAGGCTAATCCCCCGCCTTGCGGCGCCAGCACACCGGTTCTAGTCCCGGTTGGGGCGCTGGATTCTGTCCCGGTTGTCCCTCTTCCAGGCCAGCTCTCTGCTGTGGCCAGGGAGTGCAGTGGAGGATGGCCCCAGTGCTTGGGCCCTGCACCCCATGGGAGGCCAGGATAAGTACCTGGCTCCTGCCATTGGATCAGTGTGTTGCGCTGGCCACAGCGCGCCGGCCGCGGCGGCCATTGGAGGGTGAACCAACGGCAAAAGGAAGACCTTTCTCTCTGTCTCTCTCTCTCACTGTCCACTCTGCCTGTCAA
Source organism: Oryctolagus cuniculus (assembly GCF_051225735.1). Taxonomy (NCBI): domain Eukaryota; kingdom Metazoa; phylum Chordata; class Mammalia; order Lagomorpha; family Leporidae; genus Oryctolagus; species Oryctolagus cuniculus. The sequence goes on along the minus strand of NC_142871.1, from coordinate 96,772,287 downwards.
AAAAAAAATTATTGCTTCAGGATATAAAAGATGACCTAGATAGAACTACTACTCAAACAGTACTCTATACTTTGTGTGTCTGTGTGGGTGCAATCTGTTGAAATCTTTACTTAGTATATATTAAGTTGATCTTCTGTATATAAAGATAATTGAAAATGAATCTTGATGAAGAATGGGATGGGAGAGGGAGTGGGAGATGGGATGGTTGCAGGTGGGAGGGAGGTTATGGGGGGAAACGCTGCTATAATCCAAAAGTTGTACTTTGGAAATTTATATTTATTAAATAAAAGTTGAAAAAAAATAAGACCTAGAAAAAGGCAGTGTACGGAGGGAGCTTACTGCACTAGTCTAGGAGAAGATAGTTTAAAAAAAAAGTGGAGAGCATGCAGTCTCAGGGAAGCGTTAGGGAGAAAACGGCAGAGGAAACTCCACACAAATTATAGGGACACAGCAGACCTACATGGAGGGTGTGGCCATGCAGCTGAGACTCTGCACCAGGTTTGAGAGAGGTGAAACCAGACTGCAGCAGCCCAAGCCACTGGCAATAAAGCTGCATGAAAAGTCTGCAGGGAATCCAGTTTGGAGCCCTACAAGGGATAGTAAACCTGACAAACTAAAGGAGAAAAAAAAGGGGGGGGGTGCGCTTCTCTCTCCCAATCACCCTGCAATGGCATCCTGTAACAAGCTGAGAGAGCAGGCGCCATTTTGGACATAGGTTAACAGCTGCGATGGCTTGTGTCCATGCCCAGAAACCAGTCTACCTCTGTTCCATGATGTATTTAACTGTCCAAGGTGATGAATTCATATGCTGATATCACATATTAATCCTTTCCAATCAAGGCCTATCTGTTTTTAACTGACCTATGTAGCAAAATTTTATGCAACTCTGGGAAATTTCATGTGTTTTCTGTTGCCTTTATTGCGTTTACTTGCTTAAAATATCTGGGTCTTAAAGGAGTTAACTATTTACACTTGCTCTACAATTTTGTTTAAAATGCTCAGGTTTGGGGCCAGCGCCATGGCTCACTTGGTTAATCCTCCACCTGCGGCACCAGCATCCCATATGGGTGCCAGTTCTAGTCCTGGTTGCTCCTCTTCCAGTCCAGCTCTCTGCTGTGGCCCAGGAAGGCAGTGGTGGATGGCCCAAGTGCTTGGGCACCTGCACCCGCATGGGAGACCAGGAGGAAGCACCTGGCTCCTGGCTTCAGATCGGCGCAGCGCCGGCCATAGCGGCCATTTGGGGGGTGAACCAACGGAAGGAAGACCTTTCTCTCTGTCTCTCCCTCTCACTGTCTAACTCTATCTTTCAAATAAATTAAAAAATAAATAAATAAAATGCTCAGGTTTAAGTTTTATGTTAACCAAATGGTTTAAACCTCTGACAATTTTTTTTTTTTTACATCTAAAACTCTAGAACTGAGTTTTTGACCTTGGGTCTTCCAACTGGCTACCTTGAACTCTCAAAAAAGGAGGCTCTCAATTGGGAGAATTAACTGTCTTACACACTTTGTATTATCCAGGATCAAACAACCAGAAGCCATCAAATTCCAAGCAGTACTGTTATGGGGAAAATGACAGTAAGACTACAACCTCAGTTCTTTTCTCCTATAGAAGAAAAATTCCCACTCAGACAAGGCAGTGAACAAAGCAAGATTTATTCAAGTTAGAAACCTGTTGTAGCATCTAGGAGGGAGGCTCCTAGAAAGGAAGACCTGATAAACTGGTTGAAGTGGTGTCTTTGAAGCACAATTCGGATGAGCAGACTAATAGCCAACAATCAGAAGATGGGGACAAAACCCAACCAAAGGCCAGAATTATAGTCCTTTCTAGTCTTCTCATGATAAAAGAAAAAAAGCCATCTGAAGGGTGGGATACACAATTTCTTCTTTCTATTCTCAAGGTAAAACTAGAAACTCAAGAGAAGTGAGGCGGGCACTGTGGTGTAGAAGGTTAAACATCCCATATGGGTGCTAGTTCAAGTTCTGGCTGCTTCACTTCCAATCTGGCTCCCTGTTAATGCACCTGAGAAAGCAGTGGAATATGGCCCAAATACTTGGGCCCCTGAATGCACATGGGAGATCTGGAAGAAGCTCCAAGCTCCTGGCTTCAGATTGGCCCAGCTCTGGCCATTGCAGCCACTTGGGGAATGAAGACCTCCCTCTTTCTCTTTCTCTCTCTCTCTTTCTCTCTCTCTCTCTGCCTCTCTGTATCTCTGCCTTTCAAATAAATAAATAAATCTTTAAAAAAAAAAAAAAAGGAAGGGAGGGAGGGAGGGAGGAAGGAAGAAGAAATAAAGATTTTCCATCCACTGGCTCACTCCCCAAATGGCCACAGTGGCCGGAGCTGGGCTGATATGAAGCCAGGAGCCAGGAACTTCTTCTAGGTCTCCCACATGGGTGCAGGGGCCCAAAAGTACTCGGGCCATTTTCCACTGCTTTCCCAGAGAGCTGGATCAGAAAAGGAGCAGCAGGGACTCTAAATCGTGCCCACATAGGATGCAGGCACTGTAGGTAGAGGCTTAGCTCAACTACACACATCACCACCTCCCTGGAAGATCTTTCTCCTGTTTCTCCCTCTCTCTGCCTGTAACTCTACCTCTCAATAAATAAATACAATCTTTAAAAAAAAAAAAATAGAATTATCCAGGTATCTGGTGCTTACTCACAGTTTGGCTTAAGTTAATATTTGTTCAAGATTTTAAGGTACCTAAAGATCTCAAAAAATGTTTAAATTGGAATACTATAAAATTTAATAATTATTTTTACAAAATGTTGTCAAAGTAATAATTCAATTTTGTTGTACACAATTGTATTCTTTTGTAATCTTAAACATAGAAGAGGCATACCTTATTAGACAAGAAAGTCTTTGTCAGTTTAGGAAAAACAAACAGCCCAAGTAAAATTAAATATATATTTGTATTTTGTTATTAAAATTTATAAATTCAGAAAAAACACAGGGGCCAGGCATTTAGCCTAGCGGTTAAGATGCCCACATCCCACATTAGACTGTGTGGGATGAATTCCCAGCTCCAGCTTCCTTCTAATGCAGATTCTGGGATGCAGTGGGATTCTGGGATGATAGCTCACATAATTGGGTTCCTGCCACCCACCCGTATGGTAGGTAAATCACATTCCTGGCTCCCTGCTTCAGTCCTAGCCCAGTCCCAGTCATTGCAAGCATTTGGAGATTAAACCAGAGTATGGGAGCTCTCTATGTCTCTCCCTCTTTGTATCTCTCTGCCTCTGAAGTATATAAATTAATGTTTTATGCCAGGTCTGTCAAGCATAATGCTAGCCCTGGATTACTTATTGATTTAAAAACAAAAATAAAAAACCACCAAAAAAAAAGTAAAATATAAAAATAGTTATAAAATTAATGTTTTATAGACCCTGGAAAAAAGAATTTTCAGCAAAGTACAAAAATTTAAAGCATTTCTTTCTTTAATTTTGTAACTCTTTACTGTGGAATAGCTCAGAATGTCAGCTCTGTTTTAAGGAACAGAATTGATAACTGAGCAAGGAAACATAATTTGTATTATAAAATTCTAACTTTAATAAAAATTCCTTAAACAGTGAAAAACAAAGGTAATTTATCTACTCTTTATTATTACATTAATTTCATTTGCCAAAAAGTTTTGTTAATTATGTAAACTAGGATTCCTAAATCATCCTAAGTTAGTAGCTTCTGGAAGAAGAGGTTTTTCTTTAAGTTTAGCAGATTAGAAATGAGAACTATTTAGTTTATGGAACTTTTAGGAATACTTGGCTACATGAGCACTCATTTAACTCTATAAGCCAATTAGAACAGAGATTTAAGAGTTTATATGATCTAATTTTTCTGACCGGCTGAGTTAGACAGTGAGAGAGAGAGAGAGAGAGACAGAGAGAAAGGTCTTCCTTCTGTTGGTTCACCCCCCAAATGGTTGCTACAGCCGGCACGCTGCGCTGATCCAAAGCCAGGAGCCAGGCGCTTCCTCCTGGTCTCCCATGCGGGTGCAGGGCCCAGGCACTTGGGCCATCCTCCACTGCCTTCCTGGGCCACAGCAGAGAGCTGGACTGGAAGAGGAGCAACCAGGACAGAACTGGCGCTCCAACCGGGATTAGAACCCAGGGTACCGGCACCACAGGCGGAGGATTAGCCTAATGAGCCGTGGCACCGGCCATGATCTAATTTATTAATACTATCTAGAGATAAGAAAACATCTGATACCCAAAAAATGATATCAAAGGATCTCTCTGGATTATAGATACACAAACACAAGGACACAGGCATGGGCACAGACATACAGAAAATGTACACTTTTCAATTAAACAATTTCAGTCATAGGTCATGGGTAAACACAGAAGCTAAAAAATTCACCAGTAGTGATAACAAAGAGCTATTCTCCTTTCTAGTGAGCATAAAATTATTAATTGATTTGAGCTCGAAGGAGACAAATCAACCAGACTAGCAACTCAGATTTCCCATCATCTCTCACCCAACAGAAAATAAAATCTCTATCATCCTTTTCAGGTATCAATGAATATGATATACCATAAAACAAAATCCCCCATCATTACTGCCATGAATTACAAAGTGCATTGTGTTTGAAACAAACAAAAGAAAACAAAACACAAAATCAACATAAAGAAAAAGGAGAAATAGAGCCAGCCAATTTCATGTTCTACTGCTGTTTGGGATTATTCTGGGATTCAAGAAAATATATGTCAGGGTTCAAGTAGCCCATAAGGTACACTTTTCCTGCACTCTACCTTGCTTTGTCATTGGCATCTCGGTGGATGACCACCACAACTATTAGGAATAAGTTTTAATGGTAAAATTATGACCACAATACAAATATAAAAGTGACACATAACACATTTTTTTAAAGATTTATTTACTGGGGCCAGTGCTGTGGCATAGCCGGTAAAGCCACAACCTGAAGTGCCAGCATTCCATATGGGTGCTGGGTTGAGTCCTGGCTGCTCCACTTCTGATCTCGCTACATGAGAGGCAGAGTTACAGAGAGAGGGAGAGACCGAGAGAGAGAGGTCTTCCATCTGTTAGTTCACTCCCCAAATGGCCACAACAACTGGGGCTGGGTCAACCCAAAGCTAGGAGCCAGTAGTTTCTTCCATGTCTTCCATGTGAGTGCAGGGGCCTGAGCACTTGGGCCATCTTCCACTGCTTTTCCAGACCACAAGGAGAGAGCTGGATCAGAAGAGGAGTAGTAAGGACATGAATCAGTGCCTATATGGGATGCTGGCACTGCAGGTGGATACTTAACCTACTATACCACATTGCCGGCCCCACATATAACAAATATTAAGCTCATTGATTAATGAGGAAACCAGTAGATGGTATAAATGGTTCAAAGGAAAAATCTCAATAACAAATATATATATATAAGCCATCAGGAATACTGAAATGAATGTGCTAATAAATACAAAATTAGTCTCTTGGAGAGGGAGGTAAGTCAACTGCCTCTCTATCAGATGAAACTTACTTTCACTACTTTCCATTTTCTCCAACTTAACAATGTTTAAAAAAGCTCCATAAAGACACTGACCACATATAATATCAGTTAACCCAGAAGTGTTTGCTGAAGAATGCTGGGTATCCCATTGACAAGAAACCAGTAACAACTTCTTCTTCTTCTTCTTTTTTTTTTTTCCCATTTCAAGATCTTTCACAATTTTGCCTGACAATACAGTGAAATAGATTTAAGATATGAAAAAGAATAAGAAACATTTTTATGGCTTTGCAACATCTACTGTGAGAATGAAGACCACTCTCAGCAATCGGACTGAAACGTCAACATCAATCTGAAAGGACAGATAGCTGTTGTGAAGAGCCCCTGAGGAGCGCTGCAGAGGAACTTCAGTTGCATCACTGTAGAACTCAGACCCCTTGAGAAGAAAAAGAAGAGGCACTAAATTGATAAATGGTACAAAAATGGAAAGCAACTGGCAACTGTTCATGCTGTAAAGAGAATACCAGCAAGGGTGTTACATTGGGATTCTGCTGTAAAATGAGGTCTGTGTATGTTCTCTTCCCTATCAACATGGTTATTCAGGAGAATGGGTCTCTTGTTGGAATCCAAAATTTCTTGGGAGAAAAGTACGTCCAAAAGGCTTGGATGATACCGGGTGTTGCTTGTTCAGCATCTCAAGCTCAGAAAGATGAGTTAATCCTTGAAAGAAATGACATTGAACTTGTTTCAAATTCAGCTGCTTCGTTGAACAGGCAACAACATTTAAAAACAAGGATATCAGATTTCAAGATGGCTGAATAGAGAAAAAGGCATGCTGCTTTGGATAAGGGGAAAATAGCAGAAGAAACATGAAGTGCATTCCCAGGGGAGAGTTAAGAGAGAAGTTTGCAGTGGAAAATCTACAGAAGAAAGAGACACCATGGAACAGCATGGAAGGTACAGAGTGTAGTAACAAGCAGGGAAACGACACAAGAGCTCCATAACCAGAAGCTGGAGGAAACACCAGCTTTGGAGAGTGGGTGAGAGCAGACTGTGGCAGCCTGTGCTACTGATGATATTGCCTAAAGCAGAGCCTTGCAGACCACACTGTCTTTGAGAAAAAAAATGATACTAAAATTCATATGGAAACTCAAGAGACCTCAAATAGCTAAAGCAATCTTAAATAATAAAAAAAAAGCTGAAGGTATCACAATACCAGAATCCAAGACATACCACAATGCAATTATAATCAAAACAGCCTGATATTGACACAAAAATAGACATGCAGACCAGTGGAACAGAATAGGAACTCCAGAAATCAATCCTTGCATCTACAACCAACTAATCTTAGACAAGGGAGCAAAAATCAATTCTAAAAGAAAGGATAGTCTCTTCAACAAATGGTTCTGGTAAAATTGGCTCCCAACATGCAGAAGTATGAAATAAGACCCTACCTTACATCTTGTACAAAATCAACTCAAAATAGATCAAGAATCCAAATCTATGACCTGATACCATCAAATTACTAGAGGATAACATTGAGAAAACTCTGCAAGACACTGACAAAGGCAAAGGTTTTTTGAAAAAGACCCCAGAGGCTCAGGCAACCAAAGCAAAATTATATAAATGGGTTTACATCAAGCAAGAAGCTTCTGCACTGCAAAGGAAACCATCAACGAAGTGAAGAGGCAAATGACAGAATGGAAGAAAATAGTTGCAAACTATGCAACTAGCTGATAAAGGATAAATATGCAGAATATATAAAGAACTCAAGAAACTAAACAACAAAACAAACAATCCAGTTAAGAAAAGGGCATAGGACTTAAACAGCCATTTTCAAAAGAAGAAATTCATCCACTGGTTCACTCCCCAAGGTGGCCACAACAACCAGTGCTGAACCAGGTCAAAGCCAGGAACCAGAAGCTTCATTCAGGTTTCCCATGTTAGTGGCAGGGGCCCAAGCATTTGGGCTATCTTCCACTTTTTTCCCAGGCCATTAGAAGAAAGCTGGATTGGAAGTGGAACAGCCTGGACAAAATGGGATGGCCTTACCCACTATGCCACAATGCTGGACCCATACCACAGTTTTTATTTTAAAAAAGAATAACTTAAGTTCTACAGGCACCAAGATAATTCTTTTCCCTGCAATACATTTGGGCTGATATTCTCTCTCTCGAAACCAGGTCATTTTCTCCCTGTGTTTGTCAAACTCAGGACATGTGAGAAACTCTGGGATAGAAAGGAGCCCAGGATGGACTGAGAATAGAAGTGTGCTGACACCAAGGACTCTTCCCAAACCAGGGACTGGCACATTACCACAGATCAATAAATCTTTATTAAATAAACTAATGAGTTACTTCTTGTAACAGTCATTGAGCACTGTCTTCCCATTTGAAATACCTGATCCAATCATTCAGGATTACCCTGGTTCTCCGCTCAAAGACCAATCTGTCATAAACCTTGAGTGGAAAATCCCCCTGGATTCCAATTGAAGGAGACATGTTCAATTAGTTCCCATATAGAGGATTACTCTGAGAGGCTAATTTAGTCCTCCCTCCTGCAAAGATCAGAAAAATTTGTTTGCCCTCCAGGAATTCTCATACATTTTGAATCTACTTCTTTACTTCCCTCCTAATCTGGTAGTAAATGCAGAGTAACCTAAAACTATCAGAAGAAAACAAAGCAAACGGTTTCTTTCCTTAGTGATTTTGGTAAGACACAGGTTATAACAAATTCTTTAAAGCTTAAAATTCACAAATGAATGCTCTAAGATTTGCCAATACACAAATACACTCAAGTAGTACAATTCTGACACCAAGTGGTAAAAAGCAGGTATAAGCTCTTTGACCAAAAAATACTGTAAGTGAGGATGAGCATTTAGTTTCATGGTTAAGCTTCTGTATTCAGTGTCTGAATCCAATAACACAGTAACTGGGTTCTAGTTTCTGCTCTCCATTCCAACTTCCTGCTAATGTGCACTCGGGGAAGTAGCAGGTGGTGGCTCAAGTACTCGAGTCCCTGCCACTCATGAAAAAGACCCAAATGGAGTTCCTGACTCCTAGCTTCAGCCTGGCCAGTACTGGGCTGTTATAGGGAACAAAAGAGTGATGGAGAATATCTCTCTCACGCGTGCAAAATAAATAAATAAATAAAACCTTTAAGTGATTTTTTTTAAATGTAAAGGTGGTTCTTTAAGGGAAAAAATCCCATAGATGATTATTACAGGCAATTTGGTAGTCAGGCTTTCAGTCAGTGTTATGTTGCAGTCTAAGACGCATTGTCAGTACTGTTTTCCATCAAATCATTGTAAAATAAACAATATTAACATTGCTCCATACATACAAGAGGTTTTCAAAAAGTTTGTTGAAATATGTATTATGAAAAAAGCACGGGGCCGGCGCTGTGGTGCAGCGGGCTAATGCCTTGGCCTGAAGTGCCAGTATCCCATATGGGCACCGGTTCAAGACCAGGCTGTTCCACTTCTGATCCAGCTCTCTACTATGGCCTGGGAAAACAGCAGTGGAGGATGGCCCAAGTCCTTGGGCCCCTGCATCTGCATGGGAGACCCAGCAGAAGCTCCTGGCTCCTGGCTTCAGTTTGGCGCAGCTCTAGCCTTTGCGGCCATCTGGGGAGTGATCCAGCAGATGGAAGAACTTTCTCTCTCTCTGCCTCTCCTTCTCTCTGTGTAACTCTGACTTTCTTTTTTTTTTTAACTTTTATTTAATGAATATAAATTTCCAAGAACGATTTATGGATTACAATGGCTTCCCCCCATACCGTCCCTCCCACCCACAACCCTCCCCTTTCCCACTCCCTCTCCCCTTCCATTCACATCAAGATTCATTTTCGATTATCTTAATATACAGAAGATCAGCTTAGTATACATTAAGTAAGGATTTCAACAGTTTGCTCCCACACAGAAACATAAAGTGAAAAATAATAGATGATTTTTTTAAATGATGATGAAATCAGATCAGACCTATTGTCATGTTTAATCCCAGTGAGAGTCAAGTTGGGAGTTGATAATTTCTTTTTTTTTTTTTTTACAGAGGATCAGTTTAGTATGCATTAAGTAAAGATTTCAACAGTTTGCACCCCCATAGAAACACAAAGTGAAATATATTGTTTGAGTACTCGTTATAGCATTAAATCTCAATGCACAGCACACTAAGGACAAAGATCCTACATGAGGAGTAAGTGCACAGTGACTCCTGTTGTTGACTTTACCAATTGACACTCGTGTCTATGGCATCAGTAATCTCCCTATGCTCCAGTCATGAGTTTCCAAGGCTATGGAAGCCCTCTGAGTTCTCCGATTCTTATCTTGTTTAGACAAGGTCATAGTCAAAGTGGAGGTTCTCTCCTCCCTTCAGAGAAAGGTACCTCCTTCTTTGAAGACTTGTTCTTTCCACTGGGATCTCACTCACAGAGATCTTTTGCCAGAGTGTCTTGGCTTTCCATGCCTGAAATACTCTCATGGGCTTTTCAGCCAGATCCGAATGCCTTTAGGGCTGATTCTGAGGCCAGAGTGCTATTTAGGACATCTGCCATTCTATGAGTCTGCTGAGTATCTCACTTCCCATGTTGGATCACTCTCCCCTTTATTTATTCTATCAGTTAGTGTTAGCAGGTACTAGACTTGTTTATGTGCTCCCTTTGACTCTTAGTCCTTTCATTATGATCAATTGTGAACTGAAATTGATCACTTGGAATAGTGAGATGGCATTGGTACATGCCACCTTGATGGGATTGAATTGGAATCCCCTGGTATGTTTCTAACTCTACTATTTGGGGCAAGTCAGCTTGAGCATGTCCCAAATTATACATCTCTTCCCTCTCTTATTCCCACTCTTATGTTTAACAGGGATCACATTTCAGTTAATTTTCAACACTTAAGAATAACTGTGTATTAATTACAGAATTAAACCAGTCATATTAAGTAGAACAGACAAAAAAACTACTAAGAGGGATAATGTATTAAGTTGTTCATTAACAGTCAGGGCTATGCTGATCAAGTCACCGTTTCCCATAGTGTCCATTTCACTTCAGGAGGTTTCCTTTTTGGTGTTCAGTCAGTTGTCACCGATCAGGGAGAACATATGGTATTTGTCCCTTTGGGACTGGCTTCTTTCACTCAGCATGATGTGTTCCAGATTCCTCCATTTTGTTGCAAATGACTGGATTTCGTTGTTTCTTACTGCGGTATAGTATTCTAAAGAGTACATATCCCATAATTTCTTTATCCAGTCTACCGTTGATGGGCATTTAGGTTGGTTCCAGGTCTTAGCTATTGTGAATTGAGCTGCAATAAACATTAGGGTGCAACTCTGACTTTCTAATAAATAAATAAATCTAAAAAAAAAACCTATCAATCTTTATTATTTAAATAACAGGAAATAGATTTATGTAAACCCACAGAGAAAAATTTGCATTTGAATATAAAATTCTATAAACTAACTTGAACATTTTTTCCTAGTTCAATTTTTAAAAGTTTTGTTTACTTATTTTGAAAGTCAGAGTTACAGAGAGAGAGGGCAAGACACAGAGACAGAGAGGTGAAATCTTCCATCCACTGGTTCACTGTCCAGATGATCCCAATGGCCAGCTCTGGGCCAGGCCAAAGACAGGAACCAGGAGATTCATATGGGTCTCCCATATGGGTGATAGGAGCCCAAACACTTGGGACATTTTCCACTGCTTTGCTCAGAACACTAGCAGAGAGCTGAATCAGAAGTGGAGCAGCCGGGACACAAAGAACTGTCATATGGGATGCCAGAGTCGCAGGTGGCAGCTTCACCCACTATGCCACAATGCCCACCTCTCATTAATTAAATTAACATATAGGAGGCTATGAAAATTTACATCTTACAAAATCAATATATTAAATTCAAAATACGACAGAAAAAAATGAATCTAACACAGAGTACAGGTCAAGTAAAGAAGACTGTACACACTCTGCAGCTTATACACATGCATTACCATAGTCAATGTATTTAAGAAAATACATTAAATTTTAGAAGTAACTTTAAATTTAGAATATACAGAAATCTTTAAGAAAGAAATCATCGAGGCTAGTGCTGTGGCGTGGTGTGTAAAGCTACCGCCTGCAGTGCTGGCATCCCATATGGGCACCAGTTTCAGTCCTGGCTACTCCACTTTTGATCTAGCTCTCTGCTAATCTTCCGAGCAAAGCAGTGGAAGATGTCCCAAGTGTTTGGGACACTGCAGGTGGTGGCTTTACCCATTACACTGAAGTGCCAGCCCCCATTTCTGCCTTTAACCTTTACCTTTTTCCAGTCCCATGGTACAGGGGCATCACTTAGATCTGCATTCTTTGTTTGTTTGTTTGTTTGTTTGTTTTTTGGAGCAAAAAAATTATTCTTTTTATCAGTTTGTCCATACTGTTTTGACAATCGGTTTCAATTTCATTCCTCAGGGGTATATCTGTGATGGTAATTTTATGTGTCAACTTCACTGAGATATGAAGTGCTCAGCTATTGATCAAACATTATTTTGGGGGTGAGAGTTGTGGCACAGTGTGTTAAATCACTGCTTAGGACACTGGCATTCTGTATTAGAGTAACTGAAATGGAGTCCTTCCTCTGCTTTCTGATCCAGCTTCCTGCTAATGCACCTGGGAAGGCAGTAGATGATGGCTCCCATAATTTAAGTGCTTCCCACCCACGTGGGAGACCCAGAGGGAGATTTTGTATTTTGACTTCAGTCTGGCCCAGCAACTGTTATTGCAGCTATTTGGGAACAGATGAAAGATCTCTCTCTCTCTCTCTCTCTCTCTCTCTCTCTCTCTCCCCCCCCCACCCAAATGAATAAATAAAACCAAAATGAATAAATAAACATTAAAATTTTATTTTGGGTGTTTTTGGATGAGAGTAATAATGAAATAGGTAGAACAGAATAAAGAAGAATTATCTCCCTCATGTGAGTGGGTCTCAACCAGTCAGCTAAAGACCTTCAAAGAACAAAACACTGGCTGCCCCTGAGTAAAACAGAATTATTTCTGCCTGACTGCTTTTGGACTTGAATTAAATCTTCTTGAGTCCTGATTCTGCAAGCCATTGGACAGCAACTACACGATCAGCCCTCCTGGTTCTCAAGCCTTTGGACTGAGACTAGAAAGAAACCTTTGGCTCCCCTTAGTCTCCAGTCTGCCAATTCACCCTTACAGAATCTTGGACTTGCCTGTCTCCATAATCATAAGTACATTTGTGAAAACTGTACTTAAAACTAAGCATCCAAAACCAATTTTTAACCCAAAGTTAAACAAATAATTTATAATAGAAAATAAGTGCAATCCTGAATAAAGTTATAATAGCTTAAACACATACAAAAAAACAATTTCAACTAACAGAAATTATAACTAAGAGTGGTGGGAGGATAAAAGAAGTAAATTTATGTCAGGATGAGGACTACCATCATCTTTTATGGTTGCCAAGGCAGTAGAAAATATAAACGTAACATTTAATGAAAAGCTAAAGTGTGATATTGAGATATACAAAGGCAACTATGAGAAAACAGATCTAAAAGATTTGAAAGTACTTGTCCTTGGGGAGCAGAATCTTTGGTGGAAGTGTTGGAACAGTAGACTGCTGCTTTTAACTTATATAACCAGCTGATTCTACTAACTACAATATACATTTATAACGTCATTTATTTTTAAATGGGGCATAGTTTTAATTTTTAAGAAAATTACTGGGGGCCAGTGTTGTGATATAGTGGGTAAAGCCACCACCTACGGTGCCAGCATCCCAAAAGGATGCTGACTCGTGTCCTGGCTGCTCCACTTCTGGTCCAGTTTTCTGCTAATGGCCTGGGAAGAGCAACAGAAAATGGCTTAGGTGTTTGGGCCCCTGCTACTCTCATTGGAGACCTGGAAGAGAAGCTCCTGGCTCCTGGATTCAACCTGGCCCAGCTTTGGCCATTGCCACCATCTGGAAAGTAAACCAATAGATGAAAGATATCTTTCTCTCTCTCTCTCCCTCTCTCCCTCCCTCTCTCACTCTGTATGTGTGTGTATGTATATCTCCCTCTCTCTCTGTAACTGTAACTTTCTTTTGTGTGTGTGTGTATGAATATCTGTTTATTTGTACATGTATTTAACCCAGCCCCTAAAACTGTTATGGTTGACTAATTAAGAGACAGTAAGTATGCTGTACATATTAACCACTTGAAAATAACATTTGGCCCCTAACTAAGCAGTGATTGAGTCAGTGTTGCAGCTCACAGGCCCTTGTTGCATGGGCACCTCTGTTCCCATTACTTAAGTAGAAACCTGCATATGGTTTCATTTCTTAAGAATACCATGTGCTATGCTGATCAAAAGAGATTCACATTTCCTTGTTTTTCCTCTTCTCATTTCTAATCTAGCGTGATGAAAAAGTCAGTGATTTCTTTTTGTCTATATTAAAGATGACAAGTGTTTGATTCTACCAGAATTAATTTGTTACTAAAAGGAAACATTTCTTTGAACCTTTCATTGTTACAGTTTAAACTTTCTTTTAAAACATAACTTTCTATAAGTTAAAATTTGCATCTTCATAGATACTAGCCAAGTCACTTAACCAAATATTAACATCAAAACATGATATGAGGAAGTTGAAAATTCATTTATGTTTCTTATTTTGCTGTAGAGCTGCTGCTTCACTGTATAAAACAGCACCAGCAAATGCGGTATATTGCAAAATTAAGATAGTATTGTTCTTTCTCTGGCACTGTACAACTAAAAAAAACTGTTGTGTATTCCCAGTTACTTCCAATGGAAAGATCATTATATATTTTGACCCCAATCCAGGGATGAATATAAGCAAGTTACCATATTACATAAGGCTTAAGATAACAATGTTATCCTTGAATTACATTATTTGTATAACTAGTTTTTACCACAGATAACTTCATGTATTCTGAATACTAGTGCCTAGAGCCTGGTATAAAATCACAAGGTACTGTGAAAAAGATGCATATTGAGTTTATCTGCAATCATTACAAAGTTAGGGTATATTTTCTTCCAGTAGCAGAGTTGAAAGTAGTATTTCTTCCATCAAGATTGCTAAAAGTTGCTATTTTAAGTCCTGTCTGCCACTAATTTAAGAGAAAACTGTGCTGGATTAAGTTATTCCATACTAGTTCATGTAAGGGTTCCACTTTCATTCCTCAACAGATTTTATATATTTCTCATAGGCTTCTTCACTCATTAGTTCATCTAGTTCTGAAGGGTTACTCAGTGTCATCTTGATCAGCCAACCATCTTCATAACAAGATTTGCTGACAAGTCCTGGGTTTTTTGTAAGGGCTTCATTAATTTCAGTTACTTCTCCTGAGACAGGAGAACAGAGTTCACTAGCAGCTTTCAAACTTCCCAAGGCACCAAATTCATCTTGTTTTTTCAATTTTGTCCCAACTTCAGGCAGACTACAATAAACAACATCTCCCAAAGCTTCCTGTGCAAAATTGCTGATTCCCACTGTTCCAATACCAGTTTCTGTTATCCATAAATGTTTCTCTGTGAATCTACTCACCAAGAGCAGAGCGGGTCCAGTGCGCAGCGTTCAGACGGCGCCCACCCGCAGCTGCCAGGGCAGAGGCGAGCAGGGTGCGGTGGGCGCCGAGGCAGCCAGCAAGCTGCAGGCCACAGCTCGCATGCTCCGCGCCACTCGCAGCGCCATGTTCACAGGGGTCCGAGGGTTGCTGCGCTGCGACCAGACCACTGGACCTGCAAGAAGGACCTGTAACTGTAACTTTCAAATAAATCTTTAAAAAAGAGAGAGTGAGAAACAAAAAAAATTACTGGTATTTATTTGAGAGGCAGAGAGAGAGAGAGACAAACAAGATTTCCCACTGAAATGAAATCAGCATATGAAAGAGTTATCTGCACCCTCATGTTTATTGTAGCTCAATTCACAATAGCTAAGACATGGAATCAACCCAAATGCCCATAAACTGAAGACTAGAAAAAGAAATTATGGTATATGTTCACCATGGAATAATACACAGCAGTACAAAAAAATGAAACCTGGTCATTTGCAACAAAATGGATGAATCTGGAAATAATCATACTTAGTGCAATAAGCCAGTCCCAAAGGGACAAATACCATATGATCTCCCTGACCTGTGATAACTAACAAAGCACCTAAAGGCAATCTGTAGAAGTGTAATTGACACTGTGAGAAACAATGACTTGATCAGCCCTTGTCTTGACTGGTGAAGAAGTTTTTTTAATACTATTTGTTGAACTCTTTACTTATCACAGAGTTAATTATATGTGTATAAAATCAGTTGAAAATAGATCTGAGTGGCCAGCGCCATGGCTCACTTGGCTAATCCTCTGCCTGCGGTGCTGGCACCCTGGGTTCTAGTCCCAGTTGCTGTGCCGGATTCTGTCCCGGTTCTCCTCTTCCAGTCCAGCTCTCTGCTGTGGCCCGGGAAGGCAGTGGAGGATGGCCCAAGTGCTTTGGCCCTGCACCTGCATGGGAGACCAAGAGGAAGCACCTGGCTTCTGGCTTCGGGTCAGCGCAGCACGCCAGCTGCAGCACGCCAGCCGTAGCGGCCATTTGGGGGGTGAACCAATGGAAGGAAAACCTTTCTCTGTCTCTCTCTCTCTCACTGTCTAATTCTACCTGTCCAAAAAAAAAAAAAAGAAAGAAAGAAAAAGAAAATAGATCTGAGTAAAAAATAAGAGAGGAGGAAGAGGGGTGGGATTATGAGTGGGAGAGAGGACAGAGTGGAAAGAATCACCATGTTCCTAAAGTAGTAATTATGAAGTATATGAAGTTTGTAACTGTAAAGCTATATAGTTCTACATACATTCCTAAGACTTACTTCTAAGGGTACAGTTTAAAAACTTGCCATGGGACCCCAAATCCCCTTTGGGTGGTAAGAATATCATCTTAAGTTTTAAAGTGATCATATGGATAGGATTAAGTATTAAAGTGATGTATAGATAGGATTAAATGTTTGATCCACTCTGCCTGTCAAAAAAATAAATAAAAAAATAATAAAAAAAGAATTTAAAATGAGTGAATGCTCCAACATGGGAAGCAGTCTACACAGCAGACTCATAGAATGACCACTGACCTCAGAATCAGCCCTTAAGTCATTCTGGTCTAGCTGAAAAGCCTACCAGAGCATTTCAGGCTTGGAAAGCCAAGACACTGTGGCAAAAAATGTCCTTTTTTATGAAGAATCTCTGTGAGTGAGACCCCAGTGGAAAGAAGCGGCCATCAAAAAAGAATGTACTTTTCTCTGAAGGGAGGAGAGAACTTCTATTTTGCTTATGGCTTTGTCTAAACTACTGATGGAGTTTGTAAATTCAAAAGACTTTCATGGCCTTGGCAGTTCATGTCAAGAGCCTCAGGTGATCACTGAAGTCATACATAAGAGTATTAATTATCAAATTAACAACAGAAGTCACTGTGCACCAACTTCTCACATAGGACCTCTGTCCTCAAAGAGTTGTATTATGAGAGTTAACAGTAAAACTTGTTCTAAAGAGTTATTTCACTTTAATGTATTAAATAGAGAAAATTCTTGTGTTTTTTTTTTCATAATTGTCCAACTCCATTGCTTGTTTTCTTAGGTGCTTTCTTTAATTAGTGATAAAACTCATTCTCAAGGACTTATTTTCTTTTGATGTATTAAGTGGAGGATATTCTTACATTTCATAAGTTATAGTTGTGTCTTAGTGCTCACAATAGATGTATAATTCTTGGTTGCTTCTTTAAAGTTAACTAAATTTTAAAAAAAAAAAAGTGAAATTAACTCCGAGATGCAATGACTTTGAACAGCCCTCGTCTAGACTGTTGAGGAACAGTTTTCTTTTTCCTTCATGCAAATTGTTGAACTCTTTACTTAGTATAGAGTTGGTCTTCTGTGTATAATGTTAATTAAAAATGGATCTTAATGTCCGCAAATACTAGCTGATAGAATAAAAAAGGGAGAGAATGATCCAACATGGGAAGTGAGATACACAGCAGACCCATAGAATGGCAGATGTCCTAAATAGCACTCTGGCCTCAGAATCAGCCCTTAAGGCATGCGGATCCGGCTGAAAAGCCCATGAGAGTATTTCAGGCATGGAAAGGCAAGACACTCTGGAAAAAAAAAAAAAAAAAAAAAAAAACTAAATGAAAGATCTCCGCGAGTGAGATCCCAGTGGAAAGAACGGGTCATCAAAGAAGGAGGTACCTTTCTCTGAATGGAGGAAAGAACTTCCACTTTGACCATGGCCTTGTCTAAATATGATCAGAGTCGGTGAACTCAGGGGGCTTCCATAGCCTTGGCAGCTCATGACAAGAGCCTAGGGTGATTACTGATGCCATAAACAAGAGTGTCAATTTGTTAAGTCAACAACAGGAGTCACTGTGCATTTACTCCTCATGTAGGATCTTTGTCCTTAGTGTGCTATACATTGAGATTTAATGCTATAACTAGTACTCAAACAGTATTTTTCACTTTATGTTTCTTTGTGGGAGCAAACTGTTGAAATCTTTACTTAATGTATGCTAAACTAATCTTCTGTATATAAAGAGAATCGAAAATGAATCTTGATGTGAATGGAAGGGGAGAGGGAGTGGGAAAGGGGAGGGTTGTGGGTGGGAGGGACGTTATGGGGGGGAAGCCATTGTAATCCATAAGCTGTACTTTGGAAATCTATATTCATTAAATAAAAGTTTTAAAAAAATGGATCTTAGTGGAGAATGGGACTGGGGATGGGAGAGGGAGGAGGAGGAGGATGGGTGGGAGTGTGGGTGGGAGGGAGGGTATGGTGGAAAGAATCACTATATTCCTAAACTTGTACTTATGAAATGCATGGGAGCCAGTGCTGTGGTGCAGTGGGTTAAAGCCCTGGCCTGAAGCACCGGTATCCCATGTGGGCGCCGGATCTTGTCCCCGCTGCTCCTCTTCCCATCAGCTCTCTACTATGGCCTGGGATAGCAGTGGAAGATGGCCAGAGTCCTTGGGCCCTTGCACCCACGTGAGAGACCCTGAAGAAGCTCTTAGTTCCTGGCTTCAGATCGGTGTAGCTCCAACCATTGTGGCTGTCTGGAGAGTAAACCAGCAGATGGAAGACCTCTCTCTTTGTCTCTACCTCTCTCTGTAACTCTGTCTTTCAAATAAATAAAATAAATCTTTAAAAAAATGCATGAACTTTATATCCTTAAATAAAAGGTTTCTTTGGGAAAAAGACTTAGTATAAGAAAATATAAAAATATTTTACTAATATTTTTCATATTAGTTATATTAAAGTTACAGTATTTTGCATATACTGGCTTGAATAAAACATTAAAAATTTAAAAATAAAAGATTGCCCATCTACTGACTTACTCCTCAAATGCCACAACAGTCAGGGTTGGGCCAGGCTAAAGCCTAAAACTCAATTTAGGTCACCCACGTTTGTGGCAGTTACCTAACTACCAAAGCCACTACCTGGTACCTTCCAGGATGCCCATTAACAGGAAACTGGGATTGGGAGCAAAGCCAGGGGCTGAACCCAAGCACTCCCTTATGTAATGCCAGAATCCCAGGTAACATCTTTACTACTGTGCCAAATAACAGCTCCACATTATAAAAGAATCTTACTTTCATTGATTGAGCAATAAATGTAAATTCAACTTAATCTTAAATTCTCAACTAAATTAGACAAACTTTTTTTTCTGTTCTACCCATGGTAAAATAACTTTATGAATATACTTTCAAAAGTTCATGCAAAAATATAATTAAAATAAGCTTATTTTTGTGCAAAAAACCTGAAATCCATGAATAGACTTTCCATAATGCATATTTATTATGAACTTTTTGAAAACAGCTCATGAATAAAATTCCAAAAAAATTGCACTAAAATAAACTTAGCTTCCTCTCATCTTTAAAATTTTATTTTCATTTCCAAGACAGAGCAACAAAACAAGAGACAGATAGACAAAGAGAGAGCTTTTCCATCCACTGATTCATTCCACAAATGTCTACAATAGCTGAGACTGGGCCAGCATAATATCAGAACCTATGAACCCCATCCAAGTCTGCCATGTAGGTGTCAGGGACCCAAGTACTCAAACCATCATCTGCTGCCTCCCAAGGTACACATTAACAAGAGGCTGGAATCAGAAGTTGAACAGGAAGTTGAAACGAGGCACTAAGATATGGATGTGGGTGTATTAACCACTACAGTTAATGCTCATTTCAATAAACTTATCTCTTTTTTTAAAAACATATTTAGGAAAAAGGGCAAGATGGAATAGGAAGGGAGCACACTGATAGTCCGGGAAGAGGGAGTTTAATAAAAGTGAAGATACTGCAGGTTCAAGGAAGAGTAGGGGAAGAAACAGCAGAGGAAACTCTTCCGGAACTAGTGATTCATGGTGGACCTGCGTGGAGGGCATAGGAGCCCACGGCTCAGGACACCAGTGGCAGAATCAACGCACCAGTGCTGGAACGCGAGGTGAGCTGAACCTCAATAGCCTGAGACACTGGCGGGCAAGCGGAAAGAGGAGACTAGAGGGAACGAGGCTTGAAACCCCGTGGGGAAAAGTTCACCAGGCTAACTAGAAGAGAGAGGAAAAAAAAAAATGTGACCGGTATGGACACAAGTTTCTCTCTCTCTGCTCACCTCTCAAAGGCGAGCAAGACAAAGAGCAGGCACCATTTTGGACATACGTCCTAATCAGCATGACTTCAGGACTGCACCCGCCCTCAGCCAAGCAGAAAACCCTGACTCTGGGTGTGTGTGTGT
This sequence comes from Oryctolagus cuniculus, assembly GCF_051225735.1. Lineage (NCBI taxonomy): Eukaryota > Metazoa > Chordata > Mammalia > Lagomorpha > Leporidae > Oryctolagus > Oryctolagus cuniculus. The sequence goes on along the minus strand of NC_142871.1, from coordinate 96,752,095 downwards.
GTGTGTGTGTGTGTGTGAAATAACAGAAGATTAAGACCTAGTGAATGTGTGGTGCTAATGAACTGAGACTGTGAAAAAAGAGACAGTGGGTGAGAGAACTCATGGAATTCACGTGAGTACTCTCCAGAGACGCTACAATTCGGTAACTTTGGTAAAAAAGTGGGAGACTGCAGGACAATTTGAGCCCACACTGAGGGCAGAACAGATTCCCTGTGTGGTCCTAGGGAAAGAGCTTCCAATCTCTGGCTCCTGTGGGTATATCATTCGCCTGCTAACTACCTCCAATTCCATTCAGCTGTGTGGAATTACTTCCCTTCTGAATCAAAAAAAAAAGAAAGAATGAAAGAAAAGAAAAGAGAGAGAGAGATTTACCATGCCTAACCTGGGAGTGTCACCTCTGGCACACCGTTAACCCTGAGGAACCAAAGAGAGCTCTCTGGCCACACCCATCTCAAGCCTCTAAGGCTCCATCAAAAGCAGACAGTCCACTTAATACAGTCATAGTATAACAAGAAAAAACACCACAGCGAGGGAAGAATCCAAAGAATATCTCCACAATGCCAAGCAACAAACGCAGAAACTGAGGAAACAAGAACAAGGAAGACATTTTGGCACCCCCAAATGAACAAGACACCCCAAGCCAAGATTATGAAGATGATGAGATGGAAGAATTGCAAGATACCAATTTCAAAAAATTTATGATAAGAACAATTAGAAGTTTTCAAAAACAAATGCTTGAGCTACGGAAATCATTACTGGACAGGATAGAAAATCTCCTTCGAGAAAATGAAATCTTAAGGAGGAATCAAAGTGAAACGCAGAAACTAGCAGAACAGGAAAGTGTGATAGTGAAGAGAAATCAAAATGAAATGAAGAACTCAATAGATCAAATGACAAACACATTAGAGAGCCTTAAAAACAGAGTCAGTCAAACAGACGAGAGAATATCTGATTTAGAAGACAGAGCACAGGAAAGTATACAGTCAAACCAAAGAAAAGAAGAGGAAATTAGAAATCTAAAAAATATTGTTGGGAATCTACAGGATACTATTAAAAAACCCAACATTCGGGTTCTAGGAGTTCCTGAAGGCATGGAGAGAGAGAAAGCACTAGAAGGCCTTTTTAGTGAGACACTTGCAGAGAACTTCCCGGGTTTGCAGAAGGACAGAGAAATCCTAGTACAGGAAGCTCACGGAACCCCTAGTAAACATGACCAAAAGAGATGCTCACCATGACACGTTATAATCACTCACCACAGTGAAACATAAAGAAAAGATCCTAAAATGTGCAAGACAGAAACGTCAGATTACTCTCAGAGGATCTCCAATCAGACTCACAGCTGACTTCTCATCAGAAACCCTACAGGTAGGAGGGAATGACGAGACATAGCCCAGGTACTAAGAGAGAAAAACGGCCAGCCCAGAATATTATATCCTGCAAAGCTCTCATTTGTGAATGAAGGTGAAATAAAGACTTTTCATAGCAAACAGAAATTGAAAGAATTTGTCGCCACTTGTCCAGCCCTGCAAAAGATGCTTAAAGATGTGTTGCACACAGAAACACAGAAACACAGAAACACGGTCATCAATATGAAAGAAGGTAAAGGAAGGAAACCTCACAGCAAAAGATCACAGGGAGTTCAAAGCATATATTAGAAAATATCTTTGGCAAATGGCAGGGCAAAGTTACCACTTATCAATAGTCACATTGAACGTTAATGGCCTGAACTGTCCAGTTAAAAGACACAGATTGGCTGATTGGGTTAAGGAACAAAACCCATCTATTTGCTGCTTACAAGAAACACATCTTTCCAACAAAGATGAATACAGACTGAAAGTGAAAGGCTGGAAAAATATATACCATGCCAACAGAAATGAAAAAAGAGTGGGTGTAGCCATCTTAATATCAGACAAAATAAACTTTACCACAAAAACTGTTAAGAGAGACAAAGAGGGGCACTCTATAATGATTAAGGGATCAATTCAACAGGAAGATATAATGATTATCAATGTATATGCACCTAATTACAGGGCACCAGTTTATTTAAAAGATTTGTTAAGGGACTTAAAGGGAGACTTAGACCTCAATACAATAGTACTGGGGGACATCAATACTCCACTATCAGAAATAGACAGATCAACAGGACAGAATATCAACAAGGAGACAGCAGATTTAAATGACACTATAGCCCAAATGGATCTAACAGATATCTACAGAACTTTTCATCCTACACATAAAGCATTTACATTCTTCTAGCAGTACATGGAACCTTCTTTAGGACTGACCACATACTAGGCTATAAAGCAAGTCTCAGCAAATTCAAAAGAATTAGAATCATACGATGCAGCTTCTCAGACCATAGAGGAATGAAGTTGGAAATTAGCAACTCAGGAATCCCTAGAGCATATGCAAACACATGGAGATTGAACAACATGCTCCTGAGTGAACAATGGGTCATAGAAGAAATCAAAAATTTTCTGGAAGTCAATGAGGATAACAGCACAACATACCAAAACTTATGGGATACAGCAAAAGCAGTGTTAAGAGGAAAGATTATAACAATATGTTCCTACATCAAGAAATTGGAAAGGCACCAAATAAATGAGCTTCCAATTCATCTTAAGAATCTAGAAAATCTGCAGCAAACCAGACCCAAATCTAGCAGGAGAAGAGAAATAATTAAAATCAGGGAAGAAATCAACAGGATTGAATCCAAAAAAACATTACAAAAAATCAGCCAAACGAGGAGGTGGTTTTTGAAAAAATAAACAAAATTGACATCCCATTGTCCCAACTAACTAAAAAAAGAAGATAAAAGACCCAAATCAATAAAATCAGAGATGAAAAAGGAAATGTAACAACAGACACCACAGAAATAAAAAGAATCATCAGAAATTGCTATAAGGACTGTATGCCAGCAAACAGGGAAATCGATCAGAAATGGACAGATTCCTGGACACATGAAATCTACCTAAATTGAACCAGGAAGACATAGAAAACCTAAACAGACCCATAACTGAGACAGAAATTGAAACAGTAATAAAGGCCCTCCCAACAAAGAAAAGCCCAGGACCAGATGGATTCACTGCTGAATTGTACCAGACATTTAAAGAAGAACTAACTCCAATTCTTCTCAAAATATTCAGAACAATCGAAGAAGAGGGAATCCTCCCAAATTCTTTCTATGAAGCCAGCATCACCTTAATTCCTAAGCCGGAAAAAGATGCAGCATTGAAAGAGAATTACAGACCAATATCCCTGATGAACATAGATGCAAAAATCCTCAATAAAATTCTCGCCAATAGAATGCAACAACACATCAGAAAGATCATCCATCCAGACCAAGTAGGATTTATCCCTGGTATGCAGGATTGGTTCAATGTGTGCAAAACAATCAACATGATACACCACATTGACAGACTGCAGAAGAAAAACCATATGATTATCTCAATAGACACCGAGAAAGCATTTGATAAAATACAACACCCGTTCATGATGAAAACCCTAAGCAAACTGGGTTTGGAAGGAACATTCCTCAATACAATCAAAGCAATCTATGAAAAACCCACAGCCAACATCCTATTGAATGGGGAAAAGCTGGAAGCATTTTCACTGAGATCTGGTACCAGACAGGGATGCCCACTCTCACCACTGCTATTCAATACAGTTCTGGAAGTTTTAGCCAGAGCTATTAGGCAAGAAAAAGAAATTAAAGGGATACAAACCGGGAAGGAAGAACTCAAACTATCCCTCTTTGCAGATGATATGATTCTTTATTTACGGGACACAAAGAACTCTACTAAGAGACTATTGGAACTCATAGAAGAGTTTGGCAAAGTAGCAGGATATAAAATCAATGCACAAAAATCAACAGCCTTTGTTTACACAGGCAATGCCATGGCCACGGCTGAGAAAGAACTTCTAAGATCAATCCCATTCACAATAGCTACAAAAACAATCAAATACCTTGGAATCAACTTAACCAAGGATGTTAAAGATCTCTACGATGAAAATTACAAAACCTTAAAGAAAGAAATAGAAGAGGATACCAAGAAATGGAAAAATCTACCATGCTCATGGATTGGAAGAATCAATATCATCAAAATGTCCATTCTCCCAAAAGCAATTTATAGATTCAATGCAATACCAATCAAGATACCGAAGACCTTCTTCTCAGATCTGGAAAAAATGATGCTGAAATTCATATGGAGACACAGGAGACCTTGAATAGCTAAAGCAATCTTGTACAACAAAAACAAAGCTGGAGGCATCACAATACCAGATTTCAGGACATACTACAGGGCAGTTGTTATCAAAACAGCATGGTACTGGTACAGAAACAGATGGATAGACCAACGGAACAGAACAGAAACACCAGAAATCAATCCAAACATCTACAGCCAACTCATATTTGATCAAGGATCCAAAACCAATTCCTGGAGTAAAGACAGTCTATTCAATAAATGGTGCTGGGAAAATTGGATTTCCACGTACAGAAGCATGAAACGAGACCCCTACCTTTCACCTTACACAAAAATCCACTCAACATGGATTAAAGACATAAATCTATGACCCAACACCATCAAATTATTAGAAAACATTGGAGAAACCCTGCAAGATATAGGTACCAGCAAAGACTTCTTGGAAAAGACCCCAGAAGCACGGGCAGTCAAAGCCAAAATTAACATTTGGGATTGTGGCCGGCGCCGCGGCTCATTAGGCTAATCCTCCACCTTGCGGCGCCAGCACACCGGGTTCTAGTCCTGGTTGGGGCGCCGGATTCTGTCCCGGTCGCCCCTCTTCCAGGCCTGCTCTCTGCTGTGGCCAGGGAGTGCAGTGGAGGATGGCCCAAATGCTTGGGCCCTGCACCCCATGGGAGACCAGGATAAGTACCTGGCTCCTGCCATCGGATCAGCGCAGTGCGCCGGCCACAGCTCGCCAGCCGCGGCAGCCATTGGAGGGTGAAACAATGGCAAAGGAAGACCTTTCTCTCTGTCTGTCTCTCTCTCACTGTCCACTCTGCCTGTCAAAAAAAAAAAATTTCGGATTGCATAAAATTGAGAAGTTTCTGTACTTTAAAAGAAACAGTCAGGAAAGTGAAGAGGCAACTGACAGAATGTGAAAAAATATTTGCAAAGTATGCAACAGATAAAGGGTTAATAACCAGAATCTACAAAGAGATCAAGAAACTCCACAAAAACAAAACCAACAACCCACTTAAGAGATGGGCCAAGGACCTCAATAGACATTTTTCAAAAGAGGAAATCCAAATGGCCAACAGGCACATGAAAAAATGTTCAAGATCACTAGCAACTAGGGAAATGCAAATCAAAACCACAATGAGGTTTCGCCCCACCCCAGTTAGAATGGCTCACATTCAGAAATCTACCAACAACAGATGTTGGCAAGGATGTGGGGAAAAAGGGACACTAACCCACTGTTGGTGGGAATGCAAACTGCTAAAGCCACTATGGAAGTCAGTCTGGAGATTCCTCAGAAAGCTGAATATAGCCCTACCATACAACCCAGCCATCCCACTCCTTGGAATTTACCCAAAGGAAATGAAATTGGCAAACAAAAAAGCTGTCTGCACCTTAATGTTTATTGCAGCTCAATTCACAATAGCCAAGACCTGGAACCAACCCAAATACCCATCAACAGTAGACTGTATAAAGAAATTATGGGACATGTACTCTATGGAATACTATACAGAGAAAAAAAAAACACAATGAAATCCGGTCATTTGCAACAAGACGGAGGAATCTGGAAAACATTATGCTGAGTGAATTAAGCCAGTCCCAGAGGGAAAAATATCATATGTTCTCACTGATCAGCGACTACCAACTGAGTACCAAAGGGGAAACCTGTTGAAGTGAAATGGACACTATGAGAAACAGTGACTTGATCAGCCCTTGTCCTGACTGTTGATGTACAATGTAATACTTTATCCCTTTTAGTATTTTTTTTGTTCTAGTACTATTGGTTGAACTCTGTAATTAACACACAATTATTCTTAGGTGTTTAAATTTAACTGAAAAGTGATCCCTGTTAAATATAAGAGTGGGAATAAGAGAGGGAAGAGATGTACAATTTGGGACATGCTCAATTGGACTTGCCCCAAATGGTGGAGTTAGAAATGTGCCAGGGGATTCCAATTCAATCCCATCAAGGTGGCATGTACCAATGCCACTTCACTAGTCCAAGTGATCAATTTCTGTTCACAATTGATCACACTGATAGGTCTAAGAGTCAAAGGGATCACATAAACAAGACTAGTGTCTGCTAATACTTACTGATAGAATGAAAAAGGGAGAGAATGATCAAACATGGGAAGTGGGATACACAGCAGACTCATAGAATGGCAGAAGTCCTAAACAGCACTCTGGCCTCAGAATCAGTCCTTAAAGCATTCGGATCTGGCTGAAGAGCCCATGAGAGTATTTTAGGCATGGAAAGCCAAGACACTCTGGCAAAAAAAAAAAAAAAAAAAAAAAAAAAACCCTAAATGAAAGATCTCTGTGAGTGAGATCCCAGTGGAAAAAACAGGTCATCAAATAAGGAGGTACCTTTCTCTGAAGGGAGGAGAGAACTTCCACTTTGGCTATGACCCTGTCTGAATAAGATCGAAATTGGCGAACTCAAACAGCTTACCTAGCCTTGGCAACTCATGACTAGAGCCTAGGGAGATTACTGACGCCATAAACAAGAGTGTCAATTGTTAAGTCAACAACAGGAGTCACTGTGTACTTACTCCTAATGTGGGATCTGTCCTTAATGTGTTGTCCAATGTGAAGTAATGGTATAACTAGTACTGAAACAGTATTTTACACTTTGTGTTTCTGTGTGGCTGCAAACTGATGAAATCTTTACTTAATATATACTCAATCGATCTTCTGTATATAAAGATGATTGAAGGTGAATCTTGATGTGAATGGAATGGGAGAGGGAGCGGGAGATGGGAGGGGTGGGAGTGGGAGAGAAGTTATGGGAGGGAGCCATTGTAATCCATAAACTGTACTTTGGAAATTTATATTTACTAAATAAAGTTTATATATATATATATTATTTTATTTGAAAGTGATATGGGATAGCTAGGTTAAGGTCAGGAGCTGGAAGTCATACCTCCCCTGCTCCCTGTAATCCTATCCGCCCACCTGTCAATCAGATGACCCTTTCCCCAGGATGTACTTCCCCTTACCTGGGACCTGGGGACAGTACTAAGTAAACACTCCCCTTTCTAAGCTCTTAAGAAGCCAGGTAAAAAGCCGGCGCCGCGGCTCAATAGGCTAATCCTCCGACTAGCGGTGCCGGCACACCGAGTTCTAGTCCCGGTCGGGGCGCCGGATTCTGTCCCAGTTGCCCCTCTTCCAGGCCAGCTCTCTGCTGTGGCCAGGGAGTGCAGTGGAGGATGGCCCAGGTGCTTGGGCCCTGCACCCCATGGGAGACCAGGAAAAGCACCTGGCTCCTGGCTCCTGCCATCGGATCAGCGCGGTACGCCAGCCGCGGCGGCCATTGGAGGGTGAACCAACGGCAAAGGAAGACCTTTCTCTCTGTCTCTCTCTCTCACTGTCCACTCTGCCTGTCAAAAAAAAAAAAAAAAAAAAAAGAGATATCAGACCACTCAACTTTTTTTCAGATAATACCAAACTGTTTTCTCTTCTATTTTCTCTTCAAAACACTAGCCTCAAAACTTTTGTCTTGCTTGTCCTCCAATTAATCCTCAATTATTATGATTCTTATCCTGTCTCAATCAAACCCTCTTATTGAAAGATCTACCTTAAGCCAGACTCCCTCAAAAGACATAAAAATCTCAATTTGCCCTCATTGTACTGAGATGCTACCAGGATTTTGTCCACAGAGTGGTCTTAATTGAAATAAGCAAAAAACTCAGCTTTGCTTTAGCTCTAGAGTATACAGGGAGGCAGCAATTGATAATATGAAAACAAAAGACAGGAAACAATAATTATGCTAAATGTCAAATTACAGGAAAATTACTAAATGGAATGCAGTACATCATTTCAATGAAATAGAGAAACACAGAATCAGTAGGAAATATTCAGATTATAATATTAAACATAACAAAGTTATTACTCCAACTGTGGGTTCTGGAACAGCTTGTTAAGAAGGAAGGCCTTAGAAGCCAGGGTCCCGTATTGGAAGGCCTCAGATCAAACCATGCCTCCACTTTGGTCAAACTTTCTGCTAATGTTCATCCTGAGAGGCCATAAACAATGGGTAGTAAGTAGTAGGGTCCCCACCACTTTTTTGGGGGGACTTTTGGGCAGTAAAACTAGTAGATGGAAGATTTCTTTACTTCCCTCCCCTCCCCTCCTCCTCTTCCCTCCCTTGCCCTCCCCTCCACTTCCCTTCCCCTCTCTCTGCCTTTCAAATGAAAATAAATAAATAATTTTTAAAAGAAAGACAGAAAGCCTGGATGGACAACTGGTACATTGGTTAAGTCATTGGTTGAAATGCCTCCATCCCATACTGGAGTACCTGGATTTAAATCCCAGCCTCACTCCCAGTTCCGATTTCCTGTGAACACACACTCTGGGAGGCAGAAGGTGATGACTTAAGTACTTGGGTCCTTGCCACCCATGTAAGAGGCACAGATTGAGTTCTGGCTTCTGGCTTTGTCCTATTCTAGCCCCAGCTGTGTGGACACCTGGGGAGTGAACCAGTGGATGGACGCTTTCTTGCTCTCTCTTTTTCAAATAAAGAAAAGGAATTTTTTGAAAAAGTCTTCTTTAGGAAAAAAAAGGAAAAGAGGGAAGGAGAGAAAAAGAGGAAAGAAGAAAAGAAAAAGAAAAAGAACTATTCAATATTTGTCTTTGAGTGCTTTTATACACACACACACACACATATATATATCTTTTAGTATCTTATTTCCAAATTTTATTTAATGAAAAATTAATAATTTTTAAAAATAAAGTCAGTTAAGAACAGGATTTGATGATCACTCTCAGCTATATAATGTGTAGAAAACTCATAGGTCGATCAACTGTCAAGATCATGTTAATGGACTTTTAAATACTTTTCTTCAATACAAAAGAAAGTGTTTTTAGAACTACATTGTGGGGAACCACACTGTGGTATAGCAGGTATAGCTACTGCCTGTAGTGCCAGCATCCCATATGGGTGCCTGTTGGAGTCCTGGCTGCTCCTCTTCTGATCCAGCTCTCTACTATGGCCTGGGAAATCAGTAGAAAATGGCCCAAGTCCTTGGGCCGATGCACCCATGTTGAAGACCCTGAAGAAGTTCCTGACCCCTGGTTTCATATTGGCTCAGCTTCTCCTGTTGCGGTCATTTGAGGAGTGAACCAGCAGATGGAAGACCTCTATCTCCCTCTCTTTGCCTCTCTGTAACTCTGCTTTTCAAATAAGTAAATAAATCTTTTTTAAAAAAATAACTACATTGGCTTATCTGAATCACTATGCCATGGGGAGTGGTGTTTGCCTAATTGAGTTATATAAATAAGGCAGTCCTTCAGAGCCAGAGTCATCCCAAGCCATAATGGCTACATACTCTCAATGGGATGAGATGAAATGAATCTTGGATCTTGTCATCTTCAGCATTCAATAAACTCAAAGTCTGTTTGTGACACTGAAACAAATTACGACTCACAACCATTAACTTCTTAATTTGGAAAAGCAAAACAAGATGCATGATCTGCCTAGGTTATAAAGTTCAAATAAGGATGCATTTGACCCTCTGAGTCGATGGGCTCAGCATCCATAGATTCAATCAACCTCTGATGGAAAAACTTAGTGAGGCCCATGATGACTGCATCTGTACTGAACATGAAAAGGCTTTTTCTTTATCATTATTTCTGCCTAAAGAATACCATATAACAACAAAATGGCATTTACATTATATTAGGTATTATAAGTAATCTAGAGATGATTTAAAGTATACAGGAGGATTATGTAGGTTATATGCAAATATTAAACCATTTTATACAAGGACTTGGGCATCTTCAGATATTTATATTCATGGGTGGGTCCTAGAATCAGTACCCTATGGATACTGAAGGCTAACTGTATTTATCTTTACAGAGTTAATTATGCTCTATGTACTTAATAGAAAATTATTTTTATAAAATTATTCTACATTGTAATCTGATTTAAAAATCTGAGAAGTTTTTAAAAAGATTTATTTATTTAATTGAAAGGCAGAGTTACAGAGAAAGAGAGGGAGAGACAGACAGAGAGAGATTCTTCATTCTTCTGCTTCATTCCCCAAATGGCCACAAGAGCCTGGACTGGGTCAGGCTGAAGCCAGGCTCCTGGAGCTCCATCCAGCTCTCCTACATGGATGGCAGGGGCCCAAGCCCTTGGGCCATCTTTTACTGCTTTCTTCTTTCACTAACAAGGAGCTGGATTGCAAGTGGAACAGCTGGGACTTAACCAGAGCTCATATGGGATGCCAGCATCACAGGCAGCAGCTCAATCTATGGTACTACAACATAGACCACAAGAAATTTCTTGATGATGTGACAAGTATTTAGGTGATTACTTAGTTTTTGTGCACAACCTTAAAGCTATCTAGGTGGGAATACTGTTAAGACAGATGACTTGGCCTTGGCTAAGTTTGATTTCACTTTATTTTACTATAAAATCTGAAAAAAAATGCAGAGATTAAAGAAGTTACATAAGGGTACAAATGAGCGAAGCAGTTACCTGCTGCTTATCTTTCTTTTCATGGATATATCTCTTAAGTGCTAACAGCCACTGGGAAGGGCCCTAGTCAGTGTTCAAGAACTGTCACATGAAAATAATTCCTTTGTATCACAGCCATATGCTTTTCTTCTAATCCTTGTACACCATTGGGCCTTATTGACATTTCACTTCAGTAAACTTGTCCATAACCCACCAAATCTGTAATATTCCCAGGCTCAAAAAATGAAAGTACTTTAGGCAATGAGATAGATGATTCAACAAATATTTACAAATATTTATCAAACATCTACCAATGTTCACCACCATGTTGGACACTGGAAATGACCTGTTTATTCCTTACATCAAACTTTTACATTTGACCTGATTTCCCAGCTATAGATATATACAAATTTTTAAAGATTTATTTATTTATTTGAAAGACATACTTACAGAGAGGTGGAGGGAGGGAGGGAGGGAGAGGGAGAGAGAGAGAGAGAGAGAGAGAGAGAGAGAGGTCTTCTAGTCATTGGGTCACTCTCCAAATGGCTGCAACAGCTGGAGCTGGGCCAATCCAAAGGCAGGAGCCAGGAACTTCTTCCAGGTTTCCCATGTGGGTGACAGGGGCCAAGGACTTGGGACAGCTTCTACTGCTTTCCCAGGCCACAGCAGAGAGCTGAACCAGAAGTGGAGCAGCTGGGTTTCTAATGGCGCCCATATGGGACACCAGCATTATAGGTGGTGACTTTACCTGCTACACCACAGTACCGGCCCCAATCTGTACAAATTTTGAGGACAAGGTAGAAATTCCCACAATATATAATTGGGTCAACTATCTCAATAATCCTAGAGAATTTGTTATCAAGCAGTGGATTGAACTGTGGGCCAGGAATTTGAAAAATTCCGTAAGTTTTTTCTTGAAAAAATTCAAATATGTCAATCTAGTGATAACAGAAGATAAGAAAATAGCACCAAATTTCTGTTCTCCTGTTCATTCAAACCTAGCTTCTGAGTATGTACTGCTTTCCCTGTCCAACTCTCTCTTCAGAGTGGATATGGTTGGCTACTGACATGTTATGCCTCCTCTAGGAATGTAGCTTGTCCATAATTTCTCCACATAGCTCTCTCAGAGATAGAGGGCTTATAAGGTAAGGTAGGGTCTCAGCACTAGTATTTGTGACTTTAGTTCAGATTTTACACAATGTGGCCTAGACTATTCTATCAAAATCAAGCATTTGTCCTCTGTCAATTCTGCTATCTAGGAAGCAATGACCTTTGCTTAATGAAGATGAACTCACAGAATCAAATACCAAAATGTTTTATCTTGCTTAGGATGCTAAAGTTCAGTAATATATAGAAAATAAGATGCTTGCAATGGACATAAAATCTTGACCACTACAAAGTATTCTCTAATTCACTTTATATTATATTCCAGTCCAAACTTTACAAGCTGAATCATGACTTTAGCTTGTCCTTTTCTCAGGAGAAAATAATCATGAGTAACATTGTTCAAGGAATTCTTATTAAAGACCTGACACATCTTCCCTTTCATTTTCCCAAATGAGACAATCTCCTAGGAACCTACACTTCAATCTGTCATATTACAAATAATTGCTGCTAGCTATCTTTTATAATATTATAATCTTTGATTTTCTAATACACTGGCACCAAGGTTGCAGTACATCCCCATATTATAGGTTTAATAGTTATCATGTAAGTTCCATACTTTTAATAAACCAAGCTTTTCAATATTGTTTTCATGTTCATATTTTTTATTATTTATCTATATGATTTATTTTATTTGAAAGTTAGAGTTACACAGAGAGAGGAGAAGCGGGGTGGGGGGCGGTCGTCCATCCCCTAATTCACTCCCCAATCAGCCACAGTGGCTAAATTGGCTGGAGCTATGCTGATCCGAAGCCAGGAGCCAGGAGCTTCTTCCAGGTCTCCCACGTGGGTGCATGGGCCCAAGGACTTGGACCATCTTCTACTGCTTTCCCAGGCCATTGTAGAGAGCTGGATCGGAAGTGGAGCAGCCAGGATTTGAACCGGTGTCCATATGGGATGCCAGACTGTAGGTGGCAGCTTTATCCACTATGCCACAGCACCAGCCCCATGTTCATATAATATTAAGATAAATCCATAGTTTTCATAATTATTTAGAAGGTAAAGATCATTTCTTTAAAAGAAATAACATTAAAATGTTTTCATACATCTTCAAAAGTATCATGTGTCTAATAGATAAATAGAGCTGCGCCAATCTGAACCCGGGAGCTGGGCACTTCTTCCGGGTCTCCCATGCAGGTTCCCAAGAACTTGGGCCATCTTCTACTGCTTTCCCAGGCCATAGCAGAAAGCTGGATCAGAATTGGAGCAGCTGAGAAACCGGCACTTCAGGCCAGAGTGTTAACCCACTGCACTACAGTGCCGGCCACATTTTTATAAAAGTCAATGTTGGGCTGGCATTGGGGTGTACCACCACCTGTAGCACCAGTATTCCATGTTAGCACAGGTTCTAGTCCTGGCTGCTCCAGTTCTGATCCAGCTCTCTGCTGTGGCCTGGGAAAGCAGTGGAAGATGGCCCAAGCCCCCGGGCCCTTGTACCCCAGTGGGAGGTCCAGAGAAAGCTCATGGCTCCTAGCTTCAGATTGGCCCAGTTTCAGCCATTGTGGCCATTTGGGGAGTGGATGGAAGATCTCTCTCTCTCTGCCTCTGCCTCTCTGTAACTCTACCTTTCAGATAAATCAATAAATCTTAAAAAAAAAGTCAATGTTTGTATTGAACTATGTTTTTCAGAAATAAAAGAATCAAAGAAAAGTAGTAAGAAACATGTAGACATACAAAAATATAAACTATAGGGAGAAAGATAAAGTGATTATACGTATAAAGGTGCTTCTAAAGGTTCATGGAAAATGCACATTATCTTTTAATTCCATCTTCCATGAACTTTTAGAAGTCCCCTAGTATTTATAATGAAATAAGAATAGACAGAGTATCAACTGAGACCTTTAATTTCATAAGGCAAAAGTGTTTAAGTCCACAACTCAAAATTTTTATTAGAGAATAAGACTTTCAGAAAATTATGTTACCAGCCATTGCTACATTCTGTCTGGTGTTGTTAACTGGAGACTAGAAGTGAAGAATAAATAGAAAGATCATCAGCCAGTTGCAGTAAACAGTTCAAATACAACAATGACCCAGGGAAGTACCACTATGACATCTTATTTCATGTTTAAAAATTTGCTTCTATGTCCACTGATTATATTCTACCAATCTTTACCACATGGTAATAATAATAAGAGAGCATATACTTTGGAATCTGTAAAGACCTGTGCTCAGATTCCAGGTCTACGAGTATCTAGCTGAGTCATCTTGGCAAATTTATTTAAGCTTTGAGTTTCAATTTCCACATTTAAAAATAATTGTAAATGTTCAATAAAGGTTGATTAGGAGATCTGGATAGTATTCCTAGCAAATCATACTGGGGGAACTGGTTTCGTCTCAAAACACTTAGATATATAATCCCAAAACTGTGGTTCTCAGATCAGCAGCATCAGTATCACCTTTCAACTCATTAGAAATATGAATTTATGAATCCTGAATCAAATAGTCCGAAATAAGGCCTAGGAAACTGATGAACTTTCAGCAGTTTTTATTCATGTTAAAGTTTGAGAGCTACTTTTTTTTTTAAGACTTATTTATTTATTTGAAAGGCAGAGTTACAGAAAGAGAGGGAGAGACAGAGAGAGAATAATGTTCCATCTGCTACTTTACTCCCCAAGAGGTTGCAACAGACAGGACTGGGCCAGGCCAAAGCCAGGAACCTGGAATTGCATCTGGGTCTCCTTTGTGGGCCCAAGGGCCCAACCATTTTGGCCAACTTCTGCATTAGCAGAGAGCTGGATTGGAAGTAGAGCAGCTGAGACTCTAACCAGCACTCACATGGCATGCCAGCATTGCAGGTGGCAGCTTAACTTGCTGAGTCATAATGCTGGCCCCAAGAAATACTGTTTGAATGTTCAATTTGTCATGGTTTCCATGTGGTCATTTTCATGAATTAACATGAAAGTCTTCCTGTTCACCTGCAGGCCAATTTATCTATTAGACACATGATACTTTTGAAGATGTATGAAAACATTTTAATGTTATTTCTTTTAAAATCAGAGAAAAATAAACAATGATAATATATATATATAATAATGAATGCAATCTGGACTTTATTGTCCTTAGACCAAAGTGGTTATAAATTTTACTAATTTATAAATTAAAAATATGGTGCTAGTGCTATGGTGCAGAGAGGTAAACTGCTGTCTGCAGCTCCAACATTCCGTATCAGTGACAGTTCGAGTGCCAGTTGCTCTACTTCCAATCCAGCTCCCTACTAGTGGTCTGGGAAAAGCAGCAAGAAGATAGCCCAAATGCTTGGACCTCTGCTACCCACTTGGGGGACCTAGAAGAAGCTCTTGGCTTCAGCCTGGTCCAGCACTGGCCATTGTGGCCATCTGGAGAGTGAACCAGAAGATGGAAGATCTCTCTTGCTCTCGCTCTGTCTCTCTCTCTCTCTCTCTCTCTCTCCCACTGTCTTTCAAATAAATAAATATTTAAATATATATATATATAAAACTTTAAAATAGCTAAAAAAATATTGAATATATTTCTTGTCAAGGAAGGACTCCATAAAGTCTTAAGTGCCCAGGGCCCAGATAAATGATAATGTAGCCTTAGTCATCTGAAAACTTCCCTTTTTATTTATAAATGTTCACACTGAAGGTGCTTGATAGGAACTGGCTATATATAAGAAATGTGTGTTATTCTGATGATGTATTCATTTACAATTTTTTTTTTTGACAGGCAGAGTGGACAGTGAGAGAGAGAGACAGAGAGAAAGGTCTTCCTTTGCCGTTGGTTCACCCTCCAATGGCCGCCCCGCTGCGGCCAGCGCACCGCGCTGATCCGATGGCAGGAGCCAGGTACTTATCCTGGTCTCCCATGGGGTGCAGGGCCCAAGGACTTGGGCCATCCTCCACTGCACTCCCTGGCCACAGCAGAGAGCTGGCCTGGAAGAGGGGCAACTGGGACAGAATCTGGTGCCCCGACCGGGACTAGAACTTGGTGTGCCGGTGCCGTAAGGCGGAGGATTAGCCTAGTGAGCCGCGGCACCGGCCTTCATTTACAATTTAGAAAGATTAGCTACTGCTTCACTTCCTCAAGAGTGTAAGCTTGTAAGCACTAAAATGGCTACTAAACCACTTGCTGAACATCTAGCATGAGGAAGAGCAGAAAGTACTCAATAAAGAGTGAACTAGAAATAAAAAAGCATAGAACACAGTACGATTAAACAAGAAAAATAAAATATTTTGAAAGTGAAGTGGAAGATTGAAATATAAAAATTAGTTTAAAACAGAAATGCTTATCATTAATTTCATCTGACAAATCCACTTACTCCTTCAAAAACCATCAACTATTCACAATTTGGAGAATCTGCCTTTGTCTTCTGAAGTTTGTATTTAGTCATAGGCTAATTATATACTGCACATTTAAGTGCAGTATTTTTTTATAAAGATTTATTTTATTTATTTGAAAGAGTTACAGAGAGAGGTAGAGACAGAGAGAGAGAGGTCTTCCATCTGCTGGTTCACTCCCCAGATGGCCGCAACAGCCAGAGCTGCACCGATCCAAAGCCAGGAGCCAGGAGCTTCTTCTGGGTCTCCCACACTGATGCAGCGGCCCAAGGACTTGGGTCATCTTCCACTGCTATCCCAGGCCATAGCAGAGAGCTGGATCGGAAGAGGAGCAACCGGGACTAGAACTCGGCGCCCATATGGGATTCCAGTGCTTCAGGCCAGGTCATTAACCTGCTGTGTAACAGCGCCAGCTCCAATTAAGTGTAGTATTTAGAGGAACAAGATTGATAAATTGTGTTTTCAAAGAAATAAATATATTAAAACTAGGATTATATTTTATTAATAACTACTAACCAGCATAGAATATGAGTATGTTTGTCCAAACCAATATCTATATCTGTGCATAAATCTGGCTACAATAGAAGAAATACAGCTGTGATACAACTGAAAAATCTGTAGCTTTATTGTTTATTTATTACTTTGTTGTTAAGTGTGTATAATCAACTCATGTCGTCTGTCAATTCCCAGCCTCCTCAAAGCAACTCAAATTACTTCAGCACTGTAAACTTCAAAACTAAGCCCTAGGGGCCTGTGCTGTGCACGGGTACCTGGTTCAAGTCTCAACTGCTCCAGTTCTGATCTAGCTCCCTGCAGGTATGCCTGGGAGAGCAGCTGAGGGTGGCCTGAGTTCTTGGCCCCCAGCATCCACATGGGAGATACAGAGGAGGCTCCAGTCTCCTGGCTTTGGATTGGCCCATTTGGGGAGTGAGCCAGCTGATGGAAGACCTCTCTCTCTCTTTGCTTCTGCCTCTCTGTAACTCTTTCAAATAAATAAATAAACCTTAAAAACAAAACAAAACAAAAAAAACTAAGCCCTAGTTCACACCTAGATTGCTGATCTCTTCTAGCGTATCTTTCCTAGATTTCTATCACAATGATAACACTGGGGCAAGGACCTTTTTAAGGAATCTAGAATTCTATGATTCTAAATTTCCATTGGGGAAATTATTTTAGGTATATCATATTCATTTGTTTATTCATTCAGCAGATATGTACTAATACCTACAGGTGCACTATTCAATTCACACAAAAAGTGCATTGCATATGGAGATTAAAACATGTTCAAAGTTTCCAATTATAGAAAAGATGATGCATTTGAGGAAAAGAGCAAAAACTAAATGTGATTGGAGCTTAAGAAGACAAGAATGCTGCAAGATGAAGCTTAGAGGTAGGGAATAGGAGCCTAGGATTTGGGATTTTATCCTGGGCCAGCATTGTACCACAGTGAGTAAGCCACTGCCTGCAATGCGTGCATCCCATATGGGCACTGGTACAAGTCCCAGCTGCTCCACTTCCAATCTAGCTCCTAGCTAATGCACCTGGGAAAGCAACGGAATTTGGCACAAGTGTTTGGACCCCTGCACCCATGTGGAAGTCCTGGATGGAGTTCCAGGCTTATGGCTTTGGCTTGGCTCAACCCCGGCTATTGCAGCCATCTGGAGAGTGAATGAGTGGATGGAAGATCTTGCTCTCTCAATTCTGCCTTTCAAATAAAATAAATACTTTTCTTAAGATTTTAGTTATTTATTTAAGAGGTGGAGTTAGAGACAGTGAAAGAGAGAGACAGAGAGAAAGGTCTTCCTTCCATTGGTTCACTCCTCAAATAGCCGCAATGGCCGGAGGTGCCAATCCGCAGCCAGGAGCCAAGTGCTTCTTCCTGGTCTCCCATGTGGGTGCAGGGGCCCAAGCACTTGGGCCATCTTCTACTGCTTTCCCAGGCCACAGCAAAGAGCTGGATTGGAAGAGGAGCCGCCGGAACTAGAACCAGCATACATATGGGATGTCAGCGCCACAGGCAGAGGATTCACCTACAACACCACAGCGCTGGCCCCAGTAAATGCATTTTTTCTAAAAAAAACATTTTATCCTAAAAAATCTTTGAATGGTTTCAAATAAGGTGTTGTGAACTGATTTACTTTGTTATAGTATTATGGCTGAGAGTTTATAGTGGTTTTGGACCACAGGGGAGTCATTGGAATTGGAAAAAAATATGCATAAGTTGAAGAGATATTCAGGAAGGAGATTGGATTAAAAAAAAAAAAAAGGAGAGTCAAAAGTGATTGTTTTATCCTTTAAGGAACTGAGTGAATGACAAGGGCAGTCAGAGAGCTAAAAATACCTTGAGCCAAGAATACTTTGAGGAGGGTCTCATGCTTTTAGGGTCTTTCAAGGAATCCTGCTGATTGTTGCAATCCTGTTTTCCTCTGAATCCTGTTTGTATGAGAAGACTGTTGGTCTCCTTGGCTCTTCACTCATCTTGTAGGACTGAAACTATATAGAACAGATTCATGATATGAGGACTCCCAAATATGTCCTTTTAAAAGATTTATTTATTAATTTATTTGCATGGCAGAGTGACAGAAAGAGAGAGAGGAAATCTTTCATCTGCTAATTCATTCCCCAAATGAAGCCAGGAGCCAGGAACTCCATCCAGGTCTCCCACAAGGATAGCAGGAACTCGAGTACTTGAGCCATCATCTGCTGCTTCCTAGACACGTTAGCACAAAGTTGGATTGGAAGAGGAGTAGCCAGGACTCCAAAAGGCATTTTGATATCAGAAGTGGGTATCACAGTGGTGGCTTAAACTGCTGCACCACAACTCTGGCCCCAAATACATGTCTGAACAATTTAAGTAAGCTATAGCTATGCTGGTGAATTGACTGTAAGGCTCTTTATATGTGTGGTATAGCAATAAATCTCAAAGGTTATAAAGACTAGGGCCAACACTTTTGCTCCAGAGAAGATAAATTGTAGTAGGCTAAGGAGAGTGGGAATCTTCACAAGGGAATAGGGTAAGGGACACATAGGATATATATATATATATATATATATCATATATACATACATATATATATATATATATATATAAGTTCCTTGAGTTAAAGGATGAACTCTGCCTTTATGGTAACAGTGGGAAATTAAAAAAAAAAAAAAACAGAATGGATGGGTACAGAATGCAAATAGTTTTCGCAGACCAAGGAAATCCTCATCTGTGGCACCCTTTTCTGTGTGAAGTAGAAATTCTGTTGAAAGTAATGGGGAAAAAGTTTGAAATAGTTGTAGTATACAGTTTGAGAGCATGTCCATTTGAGAACCTTGTAGGAAGGCTGGTAGAACACACATTCCCTATGAGGTGGCAGCCACGGTGCTTTAAAATAATTATTGAATGACTCTTCAGGCACTCTTACCTTCTTATGTCCCAATAATGAGGTTTTTACTCAGATTTAGGATTCTGGGAAAAGAAATGCAGGAAAGGACAAAGAAGCAAAGGAGGTAAGTATATAATCAAGGAATAATAAAACAACCAATGTTCCAAAGAGTCTACACTAAGTGGTATTGGTAGAGGGGGCATTTGGCACAGCAGAAGACACCATTTGGGATGCCTATCTCCCATATTTGAGTGCCTGGTTTTGAGTCCTAGCTCCACTCCCAGTTCCAGTTTCCTGCTAATGTAGACTTTGGGAAGTATCAGCTGATAGAACAGGTCATTGGGTCTCTGCCACCTATTAGTAAAATGGTATGGTCTTATCTGTGGTGCCACCTTAGGCTCTGGTCCTCTCGCCATTTTGTGCATTATTGAATTCTAAGCCCAGCCTGGCTTACTAAAAGTCAGGTGACCAAAGGGCTCAACAACAAGCGTCAGCTCCACCCCAGCCCTAACAGTATTTGTGGCTCTCACTTCTTTACCTCTGCAAAGCCATATAAGACCTGTTCTCCCAGTACAGACTGTTGTTTTCTACTGCACAGGGAGGCAGCCTATTGGGCTTCCCCCACCCGACAATAAAGCTTCTCCCTTACTCCGGTGTTTGGAGTGTTTTGTGGTGACCTTTCACCACCCACATGGCAGACTTGGATTGAGTTTCTAATTCCTGGCTTTGGCCTGGTTCAGCCTTGGTTGCTGCAGGCATTTAGGGAGTGAACTAGTAGATGAGAAATCTATCTCTTTTTGTATCTCTGCCTTACAAATACATGAAATAAATAATCAACATTCTAAAAATAAATAGGAATAAATATAAAAAGCACAAATGAAGAAATCCAAGGACTCAGGGATCACAGTAAGATTGCAAATGGTTATAATGGCTTGTGGTTGTACATGGGAAGCTTGAATTAGAGTTTGGAAGAAAAGCAGGTCCAAGATATAATGCCAGGATGCATATAATTACATCAATACAACGATGTTGGAAAAGATAAAATTCTAGGGTTGGATTCTGGGTGGCAGAATGTTTTCCCTTCTTTTTCCAAATTTCCTTTAATGCAATTATTAGAAAAGATTAAGGAGGTTATTATCCACTGTAATTACCTCAATTCAAAGCTAAAGTAGTCTAACTTTTCTCTATTATGTTTATCTTTTATGCTAGAATTAAATTCTGGTTATTATGGCAACAAGTTAGCAGAAAGCTGAGTGCAATCTGCTTAACTTAAATAATAATGCTAGATATTTAATAATGTCAGACTTTTAATGAAAACTAAATGTATAACTCAGAAAACTGGTTTTACAATTAGTCATATTTCTGATATTCAAAAGCATGCTTAGTAACATCCCTGAGCTTCAATACCATATTTATAAAAAAGAAAGAATACAAACTGAGTATCTGCAAATATACCAAATATGGATATATATAATAAATAAACTTCAGAGGCATGTCCTAAATCTGAAAATTTCTAGGCCCTGAATCCTGCATGAAAGGATATATGATATTACAGATTATGAGTTGATCATACTAATGTGGAGGAACATCAATTTTAGAAACTGTAGTTAATGTATACTTGAACATGTACACTGATAATTCTACTCCTAATTGTAGTATCCGTTCTCATAAAACTGGAATAATTGAACTGGAGAGGAATTTAGAGATTGTTTGGTCTAATGATTCTCAAATTGTAGCTCCTTGATCAGCAGCATCTGTATCACTTGGAAACTTGTCAAAAATGCAGATTTTCAGGTCCCACCTCAGACCAACAGTGTCAGAAACGCTGAAGGTGGAGTAAGGCAATGTGTTGCATCAAGCTCTACAGGACCTGCGTTGTGGCATAGCAGGTGGGACTGTTGGCATCCCAGGTGGGTGCCCATTGTGTCCTGGCTGCTCCACTTCTGATCCAACTCCCTACAGATGGCCTGGGAAAAGCAGCAGAGGATGGCCCAGGTGTTTGGGCCCCTGCCACCCATGTGTTAGATCCAGAGTAAGTTCAGGACTCCTGGGTTAGACCTGGCCTGACACAGCCCTGGCTGTTGCAGCCATTCATGAAGTGAACCAGTGAATAGAATCTCTCCCTCCCTCTCTGTGTAACTCTAACTTCCAAAATAAATAAATAAATCTTCAAACAACAACAACAAAAAACAAGCTCTTTGGGTAATTCTTACATACACTTAAGTTTGTGAATCATTGGTTTAATTCATAGCTTTCCTTTAGAACTAGAATTACAGAGTCCTATAGAGATTACTTGAAATTAATAACAGTTAAAAATAAAACACTTGGGGCTGCCACTGTGGCTTAGTGGGTGAAGCCACTGTCTGTGACATCAGCAACTCATATGGGCACTGGTTTGATTGTTGGCTGCTCCACTTCCCATCCAGATCCCTGCTGAAGCACCTGGAAAAGGAGTGGAAGATGGCCAAAGTGCCTTGGTCCCCTGTACCCAGTGGGAGACCCAGAGGAAGCTCCTGGCTCCTGGCTTCAGACTGGCCCAGAACTGGCCACTGAGGCCTCTGGGGAGTGAACCAGCAAATGAAAGATGATTCGCTTTCTTTCTCCCTCTAACTCTTTCAAATAAATAAAATAAATCTTTAAACAAACAAACAAGAACTTTTCCTGAAAGATCCTATCTCAGCTTTTTCAGAAGACATCTTTGATGGAACAACGCCTTGTTTGCCACTTCAGGTAAATCAGTTTTCTATGGCTGCTGTCACCAATGACTATATCACAAAATTTGGCACATGAACACAAATATATTATAGTTCTCTAGTCCAACATCTGTCTCATTGGGCTAAAATTAAGGTATCAGTTTTCCTTTTGGAGACTCTAGGAGAGAACTCCCTTTCCTTGTCTTGTCTTTTAGAAGTCACTCACATCCTTGACTCCTGATACTCTCCTCAACTTCCAAAGCCAGCATGTATAGTATGTATTTTAAAGTCAGAGATTTATTTTTTTTAACTACATTTTGAAGTCTGTACAAATGATCAGTCACCCACATCTGTCTGTTACCTACATGCCTCAGGATTATACTGTCATGGGCACAAACTATGTCATAGAGGATCAGGATCAAACAACCTCCTCAAGCAACAAAAATAACAAATGATAGTAAGTTATATTCATCACCCTCTCTTGCTGAATTGGGAGATTATTGGTTCATTTTAGAAGAATATTTTTAAAAGAAGTTTACAACAGAAAGCCTTACTTAATAGGTCAATTTAATTAGAACCAAGATTACACCAGCTCAGTTTTTTGCAACACTTTACTACTGCTGCCTTTTAATTGCTATATAGCACAAATTGGTTTTGTATGTCTCTTTTAAATAGGGATGCTGAGGCTTTAAGAAAAATGCTATAGGAAAGCTACACCCTAAAGAAGTTGAGTTTCCATGGCAAGATCATGGGCTAACAATTTTTTTCATTTTTTTGTATTTTCTATAATGACAAAATAGTATTCTTTTAAAAAGAAAACGAGAGATCAACAGAATATGGTCCTCTGAAATTATAAGGCCTGACTTGTAAACTAGGGTTTGTTTTTTTTTTTTGAAATCTCAGGTACATAAATGACAAAGGACTTTTTTTTTTAAACACTGCCATCCAAAGCGTATTGGTAAAACCTTCTCATACATAATCTTAAATTTCTTTAACAACGAATGTGGACCACGACCGAGTCATGCTCTTAATCTGTAATTATTCTACCTCACCACCTTTTCAGTTGGCTATGGTTTAAACTCTACGGTCTCCTCAAAGAGAGAAACTTAGAACATTTCTGCCACAAAACTCAATGTACCACTGGCCCAACTAGGAAGCGCTCGCTGGCCACGTCTGCCATGGGGCCTTCGAGGGTCGAACTGGGGGGCCAAGCTTGTCTGAGCCCAGTCGGCGCCGGAGAAGCTGCCGCTACCGAAAGGCCGGGCGGGCGGCGGGCGCCCAGAGCCGGCGCTCCTTGCGGCGCCACAGCCCGCAGTGCCTGAGAGCGGAGCCCGGGTCCTGAGCGGGAGCCGCGCTGGGGGCGGCGGCGGCGGCGGCGGCGGCGGCGGCGGCGGGCGGCGGGCGGGGGCGGGAGCCGGGCGGCAGCTCCAGCGCCCGTGGGGGAGGAGCGGCGGCGGCGGAGCTGCTGTGGCGACCGACGCGAGGCAGTGGCAGAGGAGACCCACCCCTGTCCACATGGACAGCCGCAAATGCCTCCGCTGATGCTTTCACCCCTAGGCGGGGTGGGCGGGCGGCCTTAGCGGCGGCGACTGCAGAAGAAGCGAAGGCTCCGGGGGTGCCTGACGGTCGCGGAGCCTTCGCCGCCCCGGCGCGGCGGGTGCGGCCATTTTACGGCCTGGGCCGAAAGGAGGCGTGTTTGTGTGCCCGCCTTCATCTTCCCTTCCTGGGGCCTGCGTTCGGCGGAGGCTTCTCAGGCGGCCTGGGTGGGCGGTGGATGGGGAGTCGTGGGCCGAGAGGAGCCGGGCCCGGGAAGCGCCGCCGCCGCCGCCGCCGCTCGCGTTCCCCCGGAGGGGCCTGAGGAGAAGCCCAGGCCGCGCTCGCCGCCCGCCAGCCCGCGGAAAGGCCCGGGCGAGCCTGGCCTGCTTTTGTGTAGGCCTCGCCTGGACGTGGGAGCGCCGGCTGCCTGACGGCTGAGCCCGAGGCCAGCAGCCCTGCGGCGGCTACCCTCCGGCGGCTCGGCCCCTCATCCTGGCGAGCACGGAGGCGGTGTGGGCCATGGATTAAGGAGGCGGCGGCGTGGGAGGAGGAAGATGGCGGCCGGCAAGAGCGGCGGTAGCTCTGGGGAGATTACTTTTCTGGAAGGTACGTCTGTTTCTGCTCTTGCGAGACAAGGGGTGGGGAAATAAAGGAAAACGGGAGCCCCGGAACTCCGGATATTCAGTTATCTACACAGGGTGTGCTTGGGGGACTGCGGAGGTACGAGGGGTGGGCGATGGCGGGGAGGGAGGGTGCTGTGAGCGCGCGGGGTTCGAGTCTGCCCAGGCTCGGCAGCGAGCAGGGATGGCCGTGGGGCGCCGGTGGATCGGCTGCGAGCCAGAGTTGGTGGGCGTCTTTTGAGAGTGCGCATAGAAGTCTGTGACTTTTTTTTTTTTTTTTTTTTTGCCCTTTTTGGCGGTGGCCTAACGATGAGGACAGACTGCATTCGAGTCTCGTCTGATATTAATGGAAAGTTTCCCGTGGCTAAGGGTTGGGTAGAATTGGGGGGTCAGTGGGGAGGAAGGGGAGCTGTAGTTCTCGGGTTAGGTTTTATATCGCCTGGGCTTTCTGTTTACACGGAGCCCCGGGCTGCTTTTTGCAGCCAGCGTTGAAATGAGTGAGGCCTGGCCTTGTTTGATCTTACTAGCAACACACATTTCGTAAGAATATTTTCTGCAATTGTGTGTCAGAAAAAAGAGAATGAGATTCACAATGTCATTTTTGGGACGTTACAAAAGCTAATTTAATAGACAAAGTTTGGGTGTTTCCATTTCTGTTCTCTTGGGAGGGAAAGTTAAACATTTACTGTTAAGGGCCAGTCTTAAAAGCTTTGTGAGAATGTTTTTGTTGGGAATGGTGGCAGTGGGTAACAATATTGGCGTTTTGCCCGTGTAGCTATAAGAACCCCCCCAAAACACATCTAGATTTCTTTGTCTAAGAACCTAAAATGTTATTGCTTAAGTGACTTTGAGTTCACTGTTTACTCTGGTGATTGAGTTTATAAATAAGGTGTTTAGGAAAATGAGGCTCTGCAGTATTTTCTATAAAGAACCACCTGGATAATTTCGCAAAGTTGATTTTCATATGCAGTATATCATGAGATTCTTGTACAAAATAACCGTTTAGAAACATGGAATTTAAAAATTACAATTTAAAATATCTTAGTGGTTAACAGATTCTGTAGGGAAAGTGTTGAAGGACAGGTATTCTTACTGATTTATTAAGAGGACCTAGAACAGTGCCTGGAACATAGTAGGTACTCAGCATTTATCTTATGAATAAATAGGGACTAAAAGAGGTGGAGAAACAATTTTCTAATTCTTCCTAGTTGAATATAGTGAGGTGTGGGAGGAGAATCTTACCTCTTTATGCAAGGCAGTCTTTTATCTAAAAATGATAAAAGCTTTATATGAGATTCCTAATAAGGAAAGCTGGGCATTTTTCTGGGTTCTTTTCATACTGCTCCTTTCCAAGTTGGGTAGAATAAGTACCTGTCCAGAGGCTGAGTGGTGCAGCCTGTGTTAAAGGAAGTGCTATGTATGTTGTTTTTTTTGTTTTGAAATTGGAGGATCAAAAGTTGGCTTACTGATGCTATTAAGAATGGGAATAGGAGGAGGAGGAGGGTGGGTGTGTGGGTGGGAGGGATTATAGGATGGGAAGCATCACTGTGTTTCTGTATATGTATATAGGAAATACATGAAATTTGTATACTGTAAATAAAAATGTAAAGATTTATTTGAAAGCCAGAATTGTAGAGAGAGGTAGAGACAGAGAGAGAGAGATAGAGGTCTTCCATCCGCTGATTCATTCCCTAGATGGCTTATGGCCTGGAAGGCAGTGGAAGATGACCAGAGTGCCCGGTAAACCTGGAAGAAGCTCCTGGTGTCGGATCAGCCCAACTCTGGCTGTTGGGAGCATTTGGGGGAGTGAACCAGCAAATGGAAGACCTCTTTCTGTCTCTCCCTCTCTCTCTAATTCTACCTCTCAAATAAATGTCTTTTTTTTTTTTTTTTTTGGACAGGCAGAGTGGACAGTGAGAGAGAGACAGAGAGAAAGGTCTTCCTTTTTCCGTTGGTTCACCCTCCAATGGCCGCCGCAGCCAGTGCATCGCGCTGATCCGAAGCCAGGAGCCAGGTGCTTCTCCTGGTCTCCCATGGGGTGCAGGGCCCAAGCACTTGGGCCATCCTCCACTGCACTCCTGGGCCATAGCAGAGAGCTGGACTGGAAGAGGGGCAACCGGGACAGAATCTGGCGCCCCGACCTGGACTAGAACCCAGGGTTCTGGCGCCGCAGGCAGAGGATTGAACCGCGACCATAAATAAATTAACAAAAACCATTTTTTATTATACTTTTCTTCTCTCCAGTAGGGTTGTTGAAAAACTGAAGTAGGTTTCCTTTTTTTTTTTTTTTTTAAGATTTATTTACTTATTTGAAAGAGTTACACAGAGAGAGGTGAGAGAGAGAGAGAGAGGGAGGGAGGGGTCTTCCATCCGATGGCTTACTCCCCAGTTGATCGCAACAACTGGAACTGTGCCAATCCGAAGCCAGGAGCCAGGAGCTTCTTCTGGGTCTCCCACATGGGTGCAGGGGCCCAAGGACTTAGGCCATCTTCTATTGCTATCCCAGGCCATAGCGGAGAGCTGGATCAGAAGAGGAGCAGCCAGGACTAGAACTGGCATCCATATAGGATGCCAGCACTTCAGGCCAGGGCGTTAACCCTCTGAGCCATGGTGCCGCCAGCCCTAACGTAGGTTTTCATTCACTCAGAGATGCTTATCCTTCCAGGCTACTGTATTAAGGTGAATACAGTAGCATGTAAGATAGTCAAAATCCCTGACTTCATAGAACTTATGTTTTAGCAGGAGAGACTGTCAACAAATAAGTTAAAAAATTATCCATTGAGAATTACTCCAAAATTTCATTTACTTCCTTTATTCAAGTCTGCTCAGACCCAACAACCTACTTACAATGTCATTGTGTTGAATTACACACAAACACAAACCAAACACGTTACAAACTTTTTGTTTTGTTTTTCATATCATTTTTCACAAAATAAAGTTATGTTTTTTAGCTCTACTAAAATATTAGCTCTGTGAAAGCAATACTTTTCTTTTCACTATCGTATTTGTTAAAATTATTTATTTATTTGAAAGGCAGAGTTAACAGCGGGGGGGAGAGAGAGTGAGCTTGATCTGCTGGTTCGCTTCCAAAATGGCTACAACAGCCAGCTTCGATCTGGACCAGAGCCAGGAGCTTCTTCCAGGTCTCCCATGTGGCTGGTAGGGGTCCAAGTACTTGGACCATCTTCACTGCTTTCCCAGGCACATTAGCAGGGAGTTGGATTGGAAGTGTAGCAGCACCCATATGAGATGCCTGTGTTGCAGGCAGCTTAACCCACTATGCCACAAAACCAGACCCATCTATCATATTTCTTGTACCGGAAACATATTTGTTGTTAACAAGACAGACAACTACAGTGTGGTAAAAGTTGTGAAAGAAGTATGCAGAGCAAATATGGGGAAGCCACTTTACATAGTGTTAAAGTTAGGAAGGAAAAGTATCTCTGAGGAGATTACATGTGAGTTAATGCCTTAACTGTGAGATACTGCAGTGTAAGACGGACTCCATGAAGATAACACATGTAAAGGTTCAGAAGTCATACATGATAAAAAGAAAGTCGTCATGATTGGAATGTAGCAAGCAAAGCAGAGAGTCTGTGAACAATAGGAGATCTAATGTAAAGGATCATGAAGAATTTTTATTTCATTCTGAGCAGTGGGAAGTCATTGAAGAGTTTGGGGCAAGTGAGGGTTATGATAGGATTTATATATATATAAAGATTTACTTTATTTATTTGAAAGACTTACAGACAAATGGAGAGACAAGAGTGAGAGAGATGTTCCATATGCTGGTTCATTTTCAGATGGCCATATTTGCCTGGGCTGGGCCAGGCCAAGCCAGGAGCTTCTTCCAGGTCTCCCATGTGGGCACAGGGACCTAAGTACTTGGACCATCTTCTGCTGCTTTCCCAGGCATATTAGCAGGGAGTTGGACCCAAAGTGGAGCAGCCAGCACTCGAACCAGCACTCAGGGATGCCAGCATTAGAAGTGTTAGCTTTACCCATTCCACCATGATGCTGGCCCCGAGATTTATATTTTTAAAAAAATCAACTGGCATGGGGCCGGTGCTGTGGCTCACTTGGTTAATCCTCCGCCTGCGGCACCAGCATCCCATATGGGCGCCCGGTTCTAGTCCCGGTTGCTCCTCTTCCAGTCCAGCTCTCTGCTGTGGCCCGGGAGGGCAGTGGAGGATGGCCCAGGTGCTTGAGCCTCTGTACCCGCATGAGAGACCAGGAGGAAGCGCCTGGCTCCTGGCTTCGATCGGCACAGCGCACCAGCCATAGCAGCCATTTGGGGGGTGAACCAACGGAAGGAAGACCTTTCTGTCTCTCTCTTTCTCACTGTCTAACTCTACCTGTAAAATGAAAAAAAAAAAAAAAAAAGATCAACTGGCTGCTTTGTGTGGAATGAACTAGGAAAGACCAAGAATAAAAGCATGAAGAATATTTTAGCAGTTTAAACAGAAGTGATGGAGGCTTGGACTATGATAATGGCTGTGGAGATTGAGGAAGAGAAGTGTATATAGAGTGCTGATAAATTTGGGTATGGAGCTTACAGAACTTGTTGATGGATTGTGTATTGAAGATTAAAGTAACAAAAATCAAAGAGGACTCTTAGGGGCTTTAGCTTGGTATGTTGGGAGGTGAGGTTATTTATTCAGATGGAGTAGACTGGTAGAGGACTGAGAAGGAATAGCACTGCTTAGTCATGTTAAGTTTAAGATGCCTGTGTTTGAAAATATGCTTATCTTTGTTCTGAAATATGTCTCATAGCCTTAGAAGTAAGTGAAAGTCTAATTCCCATTTCCTTGTATGGCTTCTCTGGGCAAAAGATCTGCTGGCTACTATTGTACCTTCTTGATTTTGTTTGTATAATACCACACTTAATCCTAGCCAAAAGGCCAAGAAGAGAATTTTTTAGAAAACTTTTATTTAATAAATATAAATTTAGAAAGTATAACTTTTGGATTATAGCTGTATTTCCCCCCATAACCACCCTTCTACCCATAAACCATCCCATCTCCTACTCCCTCTCTCATCCCATTCTTCATTAAGATTCATTTTTCATTACCTTTATATACAGAAGATCAACTTAGTATATGCTAAGTAAAGATTTCAGCAGACTGCACCCACACAGACACACAAAGTATAAAGTACTGTTTGAAGACTTGTTTTACCGTTGATTCTCATAGTACAGCACATTAAGGACACAGGTCCTACATGGGGAGTAAGTGCACAGTGACTCCTGTTGTTGATTTAACAATTGACCAGAGAAGAGATGTTTAATACCACACTAAAACTGTATGAATTTCATTAGGCTAGAATTGTTTACTTACCTCTTTTACCTCATTTCTTTTGCATTTATTCACTTAACTGTTGTCTCAGCTCTTTTCCACTTTTCATTGATGGTTTAGGAAAGTTTCTTTTTGTTCATTCATTCATTCAACAGATGATTATCGAATACCTTCTGTGTTGTAGGCACTACACTGAGGGGCACAGTAGTGAGGGGAAATGGTCTAGAGAGGAGAATTAACAATCCAGTTGTATTTGTTTATGTAAAATTATACCTGTGTAGTACAAAAAGTGCGATCGTAATAATGAGAATTTTATCTAATAGTAGTTGTTTGAATGGTGAATAGGTGAAGGGGAGGTGAGAAGACAACTTTTAGGCACAGGGAATAGAATTGAGCATGGCATTTTTGGAGAACTCAAAAAGGGTGAGTTTGGGACCAACAAGAAGAGTGGTGCAAGATGAGGCTGGAGGTGACATAGCACTTTTGCCTCAAAAAAGGTTATTGGTTACCACATGGAGAAAAAAATTATGGAGAAAGGGAAAAGATTATCAGCCAGATTAGTTAGGAGGCACTTGCAGTATAGGGCAAAGATGATGGTAGCTAACTTGTTCTTGTACCTTTGTTTTGATAACTCTTTCTTCTCTTTGGGAACTCAAAAAGGTTACTTTCCTTTTATTCCTTTTTGTATTGCAGTTGTTCATTTTATTTTAGCTTTCTTATTCTTTGTTGTTTTCTTCTACCATCAAATGTTTTTTGTATTTTCTCCGTTTTTTTTCCTGAAATAACTTTTCTGCCTTCCATTTATAATACACATATTTTACTAGGTATTTGTTTTCCTTTTTATTGCAGGTCTCCTTCCCTTTATGGACTTTGTCCACTCTGTTGAAAAGACTGATGCTAAATTATTGATGTGTTCTCCTTTGCACCAGCAAAAACATTTCTGTCTCCAAATGAAAATTGTTTTTCTACTTAGCCATATTTGTTTTTTTGACAGGCAGAGTTAGTGAGAGAGAGAGAGAGAAGGGTCTTCCTTTTTCCTTTGGTTCACCCCACAAATGGCCGCCACGGCTGGCGTGTTGGGGCCGGCACAGTGCTCCAATCCAAAGCCAGGAGCCAGGCGCTTCCTCCTGGTCTTCATGCGGGTGCAGGGCCCAAGGACCTGGGCCATCCTCCACTGCCCTCCTAGGCCACAGCAGAGAGCTGGACTGGAAGAGGAGCAACCGGGACAGAATCCGGCGCCCCAGCTGGGACTAGAACCTGGTGTGCTGGTGCCGCAGGTGAAGGATTAGCCTAGTGAGCCGCGGCACCAGCTATTAGCCATAAGCCATATTTTTTATGTAAACTCATTTCAGAACCGAATCAGTTTGCCAGTTTGTGGCTAGTGGACAGTAAATGCTTCACACTATTATAATTTTTTTTTTTTAAGATTTATTTATTTGAAAGGCTGAGTTACAGAGAGGCAGAGACAGAAAGAGAAAGAGAGAAGTCTTCCATCTACTGGTTCACTCCCCAAATGGCCGCAGCAGCCAGAACTGTACCGATCTGAAGCCAGAGCCAGGAGCTTCTTGCAGGTCTCCCATGTGGGTACAGGGGCCCAAGCTCTATGGCTTACACAGGCCATAGCAAAGAGCTGGATAGAAAGTAGAGAAGCCAGGACTAGAACTGGCACCCATATGGGATGGCAGCACTGCAGGCAGCGGCTTTACCCACTACGCCACAGTGCCCACACTATCTTTACCCACTACACCACAGCGCTGCCCCCTTCTCACACTATCTCTTGACATAAAGCACAGCTTATCTTTTTTTTTTAGATGACAGAATTTTTTTTTTTCAAGATTTATTTGTTTGAAAGGCAGAGTTACGGAGAGAGGGAAAGAAACAGAGAAAGAGAGAGCTCCCATTTGCTGGTTTACTGCCCAAATGGCCACAGAAGCTGGGGCTATGCCAGGCCAAAGCCAGGAGCCTGGAGCTTCTTCAGGGTCTCCCATGGGGTTTCAGGGTCCACGTGCTTGGGCCATTCTGTGCTGCTTTCCCAGGCGTATTAGCAGAGAGTTAGATTGGAAGTGGAGCATTCAGGACTCAAACGGATGCTGGCTTCTCAGGCAGTGGCTTAACCCCCTTTGCCACAATGCCAACTCCCACAATTTATCATAAATGATCGGCATTTCATGAGATGTGAGCAAGGTCTTTAATCTACTTGTATTGTACATCAAAGTTCCACATTTGCCTTGTTCATTTTTCTTTTGGTTGTACTTTTGAAAACTGTTGTGATTATCCCTTATTTACCTTACTTAAATATGTTTATTTCCTGGTTTCATCCTAGTTGAAGTGATGTCTATTTATCTTGTGATTTCATGTAATGAAAAGAAAGAATAGAACCACACTTAGAATGAAAGTGATTTTCATTAGAAATGCATTGAAAGCTCTCTGCACCTTAATGTTTATTGCAGTTCAATTCACAATAGCTGAGACCTGGAATCAACCTATATGCCCATCAACAGTAGACTGGATAAAGAAATTATGGGACATGTACTGTATAGAATACTATACACCAGTAAGAAACAATGAAATCCGGTCTTATTAACAACAAAATCTGGAACACATCATGCTGAGTGACATAAGCCAGCCCCAAAGGGACAAATATCATATGTTCTCCCTGATCGGTGACAACTAACCGAGCACCAAAAAGGAAACCTGTTGAAATGAAATGGACACTATGAGAAAGAGTGACTTGATCGGCCCTTGTCCTGACTGTTGATGTACAATGTAATACTTTATCCCTTTTAGTATTTTTTTTTTGTTCTAGTACTATTGGTTGAACTCTGTAATTAACACACAATTATTCTTAGGTGTTTAAATTTAACTGAAAAATGATCTCTGTTAAATATAAGAGTGGGAATAAGAGAGGGAGGAGATGTACAATGTGGGACATGCTCAATCGGACTTGCCCCAAATGGTAGAGTCAGAAATGTGCCAGGGGATTCCAATTCAGTCCCATCAAGATGGCATGTACCAATGCCACTTCACTAGTCCAAGTGATCAATTTCTGTTCACAATTGATCACACTGATAGGTCTAAGAGTCAATGGGATCACATAAACAAGACTAGTGTCTGCTAATACTAACTGATAGAATGAAAAAGGGAGAGAATGATCAAACATGGGAAGTGGGATACACAGCAGACTCATAGAATGGCAGAAGTCCTAAACAGCACTCTGGCCTCAGAATCAGCCCTTAAAGCATTCGGATCTGGCTAAAGAGCCCATGAGAGTATTTTAGGCATGGAAAGCCAAGACACTCTGGCAAAAAACAAACAAACAACTTAAATGAAAGATCTCTGCAAGTGAGATCCTAGTAGAAAAAACGTGCCACATGGCTGGCGCCAAGGCTCAATAGGCTAATCCTCTGCCTAGCAGCGCCGGCACCTTGGGTTCTAGTTCCGGTCCGGGCGCCAGATTCTGTCCCAGTTGCTCCTCTTCCTGTCCAGGTCTCTGCTGTGGCCCGGGAGTGCAGTAGAGGATGGCCCAAGTCCTTGGGCCCTGCACCCGCATTGGAGACCAGGAGAAGCACTGGCTCCTGGCTTTGGATCAGCGTGATGCACCAGCCACAGCACACCGGCTGCAGCGGCCACTGGGGAGTGAACCAGCGGAAAAGGAAGACCTTTCTCTCTGTCTTTCTCACTGTCCACTCTGCCTGTCAAAAAAAAAACAAAAAACAAAACAAAAAAAAAACACATCAAAGAAGGAGGTACCTCTCTCTGAAGGGAGGAGTGAACTTCCTCTTTGACTATGACCTTGTCTAAGTAAGATCGAAGGTGGCGAATTCAAAAGGCTTCCATAGCCTTGGCAGCTAATGACAAGAGCCTAGGGAGATTACTGACGCCATAAATACAAGTGTCAATTGTTAAGTCAACAACAGGAGTCACTGTGCACTTACTCCTCATGTAGGAACTCTGTCCTTAATGTGTTGTGCATTGTGAATTAATGCTATAACTTGTACTCAAACAGTATTTTATAATTTATGTTCTGTGTGGGAGCAAACTGTTGAAATCTTAATATATACTAAATGATCTTCTGTATAGATAATTGAAAATGAATCTTGATATGAATGGAAGGGGAGAGGGAGCGGGAGGTGGGAGGGTTGTGGGTGGGAGGGAAGTTATGGGGGGGGAAGCCATTGTAATCCATAAGCTGTACTTTGGAAATTTATATTTGCTAAATAAAAGTTAAAAAAAAAAAGAAATGCATTGAGAGCATAAATTCAGATGCTAGAATGCTAAGGTTCAACACCTAGCTGTGTGATCTCAAATTGTTGTTTTCTCAGCTGTAAAACAAGGATAATAGTTCATGGGATTGCCATGAAGATTGAATTAGTAGAGTTATAGACAGTGAGAGGCAGAGACAGAGAGAAAGGTCTTCTATCCACTGGTTCACTCCCCAAATAGCTACAATAGCTGGAGCTGCTGATCCAAAGCCAGGAGCCAGGAGCTTCTTCTGGGTCTCCCACGTGGGTACAGGAGCCCAAGCACTTGGCCATACTCCACTGTCTTCCCAGGCAATACCAGAGAGCTGTATCAGAAGAGGAGCAACCAGGACTAGAACCATCCATATGGGATGCCGGCGCCACAAGTGGAGGATTAACCTAGTGTGTCACAGCACGGGCCCCAATATTAGTATTAAGTACTTAGGCATATAATCAGTATGTGTTAGTTGGTATTATTTCTATTCTTAGCAGATCAAAAGAAGAAAAACAACTTCCTTTCTTCCCTTTCATTTTGCCTTGTTGAGTTTTTGTTGTTTTTCTTCATTTGTTTCTTTTTCTAGATGTAGCTGATCATGGTTTTACAGGTTGGCTAGTGGAGTGAAAAATGAAAGAAAATGGAAATTGCATACTCCTTATGATAGACTTTTTAAAGTTGATTGCTCTGTTACCATCACAAAATTACATTAACTAAGGAAACCAAAAAGTGTAGA
Organism: Oryctolagus cuniculus; assembly: GCF_051225735.1. Lineage (NCBI taxonomy): Eukaryota > Metazoa > Chordata > Mammalia > Lagomorpha > Leporidae > Oryctolagus > Oryctolagus cuniculus. The sequence goes on along the minus strand of NC_142871.1, from coordinate 96,717,491 downwards.
AGAGGGGCTGGTGTTGTGGCATAACGGGTAAAGTCACCACCTGAGAAGCCACCATTCTATATGAGCACCACTTTGAGACCTGGCTGCTCCACTTCTGATTCCACTCCCTGCTAATGGTCTGGGAAAAGCAGCAGGGGATAGCAAATGTTCTTGGACACTTGCTACTCACGTGGGAGTCCCAGATTAAGCCACTGAGGCCATCTGGGGCATGAACCAGTTGAAGATCTCTCTCTCTCTCTCTCTCTGTAACTCTGACTTTCAAATAAATAAATAAATACATCTTTTTTTTTTTTTTCTCCAGTGTAGAAGTGTTATATGACCCTGGATGGGCATGTTAGGGGGAAAATTAGAACTGGAGCTTGGGACCTGGCTTTATAGGCTCCTCTCTACATTTTCTACCTTTCTCTTCATCCCTCATCTCTTTGCTTCTGTACTATTCATTCCACTTGTCTTTTCCTGCACCCCGAAGGGTGCTAGACAAAAGAAAGAAAAACAGTGGATAATTATGGAGAATTGCCATTTATTGGTGAGAGTAAAAGCAGAAAGCCACAGATCTCTTTTAAGGACCAACTGTAGAAATTATCTTTACCACATTGTATTGATTGAAACGTCTCAGAGCCAACCCAGATTCTAGGGGAGAGGAAGGTAGTCTTCAGCCTGTGTTTGGAGATAGTGACAAAGAATTTTGCAGTTTTTTTATTTTTAAATATTTATTTTATTTATTTGAAAGAGTTACAGAGAGAGGTGGAACCAGCTAGAGAGAGAGGTCTTCCATCCGCTGGTTCACTCCCCAAATGACTGCAATGGTCAGAGCTGAGCTGATCTGAAGCTCGGAGCCAGGAGATTCTTCTGGGTCTCCCATGTGGGTTCAGGGGCAAAGGACTTAGGCCGTCTTCTACAGCTTTCCCAGGCCATAACAGAGAGCTGGATTGGAAGTGGAACAGCCGGCTCTGAAACCAGCGCCCGTATGGGATGCCGGTGCTGCAGGCTGGGGCTTTAACCCGCTGTGCCACAGCACCAGCCAAATTGCAGTCGTTTTTAAACTATGCAGCCATCTCTCCTTTCCCATACCTACCTGATATTTTTTCTCTGGTTCTTTCTACAAAGGCCAAGAACATTAGTCCCTTCTCACCTGCAGCTTTGTTTTCTGTGGATTATGTTTACCTGTAGTCAACCATGGTCCAAAAAATGTTTAAAAACTTCCAAAAATAATTGATAAATCTTAAGTTGAGTTTCACTCAGAGCATTGTGACAAAATCTCACAACATTTTGCTCCTACACACTCTGGATGTGAATTTGTCCATTGTATCCAAGCTGTATACACTCCTACCCCCCGTTAGTCACTTAGTACTTGTCTTGGTTCTGAGTTGTTGGTTCTGCCTGTGTTGAACTAACTCATATTTTACTTAACAATTGTGCTAAAAGAGTATAGAAGTAATGACACTAGTGATTTGGATATGCCAACTAGAAGCTGTAAAGTGCTTACTTTAGGTGAAAATTTTGACTTAATAAGGAAAGAGAAAAAATAGCCACTTTGCTAAGAATGTATGATAAAAACAAAGCACATATTTGTGAAATTTGTTATAATGTTGCTGTCACTTCTTAAGTTGTAAAAGCTCCAGCCGCAGAATGTGTTTAGTGCTTAGTTAAGATGGAAAGGGCATTAAATTAAATAATTTGAAACACTCTGCAGTTTGAGACTAGGGGGCTCTTGGAATATATCTTCTGTGAATGAGGGGAGACTGCTATATTTCTGAAAGTTCAAAATGACTGTTTTTAATGAAACCCAAAAGTTTCTAAATTCTGGACAACTTAGGAAGCTAAAGAAAAACAGAACAGAGGCAGCAACACAATTTGTAATTTGTTTTGTAAGGATAAACATCACCATAAACAGTCATTAGTTTGGCCTTATTTTTATTAAGAACTAATTTAGGAAATTCTAAAGCCAGACAAGCCTAAGCAAGAAGAAAAGAGGAAGAATGTTAAACTTTTTCTTCTGTTCGTTTTCTTTTATTCAATGATATCTGGGTCATACTGGAGTTATTATAACATTGCCTAGACTCAAAATATCCCACTATTGACAGTATTAAAAGTGACAGTGTCTTAGGGCTGGTGCCGTGGCTCACATGGTTAATCCTCCGCCTGTGGCGACGACATCCCATATGGGCACCGGGTTCTAGTCCCGGTTGCTTCTCTTCCAATCCAGCTCTCTGCTGTGGCCCGGGAGGACAGTGGAGGATGGCCCAAGTGCTTGGGCTCCTGCACCTGCATGGGAGACCAGGAGGAAGCGCATGGCTCCTGGCTTCGGATTGGCACAGTGCACCGGCCGCAACGTGCCAGCCGTGGCGGCCACTTTGAGGGTGAACCAATGGAAAAAGGAAGACTCACACTCTCTCTCTCTCTCTCTCTCACTAACTCTACCTGTCAAAAAAAAAAAAAAGTCAGTTTTCTCTTTGAATTGTACATTTGCATTCTGATTAGAGTGTTTCTCAAATTTCATTGGTCTCTCATTGAATACTAAATTCCCCTGTCACCTGTGGTCTTCTCATCATCTTGGAGCAGGAGTATTAGGAACTGCTGGTCTCATACAGACATTTATGAGTTGCTCATTTTCTAGCTTTGGAACTATATACTTAATAGCTTAAGAAACTGTTATTAGAGACTCTGTAACCTGGATACAGGTAGAACCAACTATGTGACTGCAGAATAAGATGCCACTGCTTGATGTCTTTGTTCCATAGAAGATAAGTGGTTTTCAGCAGTCTCAACAACACCAAACTGCTGCCTGCCTCATGGACTTGAGATAAATTGACTGTGTGCTGACATTCTGCTGAAAGGTCCATAGCTTGCCATTGAGTGGAATGAAGAAATAACCTAGTGAAGAGGGAACAATTCTGCAATTTAAATGGCTCACACAGAAGTCTGACTTAGTATCATTAGCATGTTCAAAGATTTCATGGTGAAGTAGTATTGGGCAATGTTTTCTTGTGTTTTCTGTATCAAAAATTATTATCCTGTGGCGTAGTAGGCTAAGCCTCCACCTGCAACACCGGCATCCCATATGGGTGCTGGATGGCATCCCGGCTGCTCCTTTTGCAATCCAGCTCTCTGTTTTATGCCCTGGGAAAGTACTAAAAGATAGCACAAGTATTTGGGCCCCTGCATCCATGTGGGAGACTCGCAAGAAGCTCCTGGCTCCAGACTTTGGCCTGGCCCAGCCCTGGTTGTTGTGGTCATTTGGGGAGTGAACTAGCAGATGGAAGACCTCTCTCTCTTTGTCTCTACCTCTTTCTGTAACTGTCTTTCAAATAAATAAAATATATCTCTATTTTTGCCCCAAAGAAACCTTTATTTAAGGAATATAACTTTCATAAGTACAACTTTAGGAATATAGTGATTCTTTCCACCATACTTACCCTGCCACCTTCACCCCACATCCTCCTCATTCCCTCTGCCATTCCCAGTCCCATTCTCCATTAAGATTAATTTTCAATTAACTTTATACACAGACAATCAGCACTATACTAAAATTTCAACAGTTTGCATGCACACAGACAAAACTGAGAACAAATTTGACAGTTAATTCTCATAATATAGCTCATTGAGGACAGAGGTCTTGCATGGAAAGTAAGTACACAGTGACTCCTGTTGTTAAATTAACAATTAATGCTCTAATGTGTGACATCAGTGATCACCCCAGGCTCTTGACTTGAGCTACCAAGACTTTGGAAACCTTTTGGATCCAGAATCTCAGTTGGTATTTAGACAAGGCCATAAGCAAAATAGAAGTTCTCTCCTCCCTTCAGAGAAAAGTACATCCTTTTTTGATGGCCACTTCTTTCCACTGGGGTCTCACTCACAGAGATTCTTCATGTAGGACATTTTTTGCCACAGTGTCTTGGCTTTCCAAGCCTGAAATGCTCTGGTAGGCTTTTCAGCTAGACCAGAATGACTTAAGGGCTGATTCGGAGGTCAGTGTGCTACTTAAAGTGGTCATTCTATGAGTTTGCTTTGTGGATTGCTTCAACTGTTGGAGCATTCACTCCTTTTTAATTATATTATTAGTACCAGATGCTTAATCCTATCTATATGTCACTTTAACACTTAATCCTATCCATATGATCTTTAACACTGAATATGATCACTTAACCACTTAAGATGGCATTTTTTACCATGCAGCTTAATTGGATTTGGGGTCCCATAGCAAGTTTTTAAACTATACCCTTAGAAATAAGTCTGTCGGAATGTATGCAGAACTATACAACTTTACAGTAACAAACTTCCTCCTGCCTCTCTTACTCCCATTCTTCTTTTCTTTTCTTAATATTTATTTATTTGAAAGTCAGAGTTACACAGAGAGAGAAGGAGAGCCAGAGAGAGAGGTCTTCCATCTGCTGGTTCATTCCCCAATTGGCCCCAATACCCACAGCTGTGCCGATCCGAAGCCAGGAGCCAGGAGGGAGCTTCCTCCAGGTCTTCCTATGCTGGTACAGGGGCCCAAGGACTTGGGCCATCTTCTATTCTTTCCCAGGCCACAGCAAAGAGCTAGATCAGAAGTGGAGCAGCCAGGTCTCAAACTGGCACCCATATAGGATGCTGGGACTGCAGTTGGTGGCTTTACCTCCTGTGCCACAGCACCAGCTGCCCCACTCTTATTTTCTACTGAGTCAATTTCAATTGACTTTATACACATATGATTAACTCTGTGTTAAAGAGTTAAACAAATAATATGAAAAAGAAGAAGAAAAGGCTGGCGCCGAGGCTCAATAGGGTAATCCTCTGCCTGCGGAGCCAGCATACTAGGTTCTAGTCCTAGTCAGGGCACCGGATTCTGTCCCGGTTGCCCCTCTTCCAGGCTAGCTCTCTGCTATGGCCCGGGAGTGCAGTGGAGGATGGCCCAAGTGTTTGGGCCCTGCACCCGCATGGGAGAGCAGGAGAAGCACCTGGCTCCTGGCTTCAGGTCAGTGCAATGCACCGGCCACAGTGCACCAGCCGCGGCGGCCATTGGAGGGTGAACCAACCGCAAAAGGAAGACCTTTCTCTGTGTCTCTCTCTCTCTCTCTCTCTCTCTCACTGTCCACTCTGCCTGTCAAAAAAAAGAAAAAAAGAAAAAAACCTATTCCTTGATAGTTAAGATAAGGTCTGTGCGAGTCATTTGCTTCTCACAGTGTCAGTTTCTCTTCTACATAGTGCCTTTTAGGTTCTCCATAAGTTATCACAGATCAGGGAGAATATATGGTGTTTGTCCCTTTGGGACTGGCTTGTTTCAGTAAATATAATGTTTTTCAAATTCATCCATTTTGTTGCAAATGACCAGATTTCTTTCTTTTTTTTTTTTTTTTTACTGCTGTGTATTATTCCAAGTGTACATATTCCATAGTTTTCTTTATCCAGTCTTCAATTGATGAACATTTAGGTTAATTTCATGTCTTTTTGTGAATTGAGTTCTGGTAAACATGGGGGTGCAGATAACTCTTTTATTTGTTGGTTTCATTTGTCTTGGGTAAATTCCTAGGAGCAGGATGGCTAGGTCATGTTCATACTGACTTCCATAGTGGTTTTACCATTTTATATTCCCACTAACAGTGGATGGATTAGAGTACCTTTTTCCGCACATCCTCACCCAGCATTTGTTCTTTGTTGATTTCTGTATAAAAGCCATTCTAATGGGGGTAAAGTGAAACTTCATTGTGTGTGTGTGTGTTTTAAGATTTATTTATTTGCTTGAAAGAGTTAACATACAGAGGAGAGGCAGAAAGAGAGGTCTTCATCCACTGGTTCACTCCCCAGATGACCGCAAAGGCCGGAGCCGTGCTGATCCGAAGCTAGGAAGCCAGGAGCTTCTTCTGGGTCTCCCATGTGGGTGCAGGGGCCCAAGGACTTGGGCCATCTTCTGCTTTCCCAGGCCATAGCAGAGAGCCAGATAGGAAGTGGAGCAGCAGCTGGGACTCGAACCAGCTCCCATATGGGATGCCGGAATTACAGGCGGCAGCTTTACCCGCTATGCCACAGCACCGGCGCTGTTCTCATTGTGGTTTTGATTTGCATTTCCCTGATGGCTAGTGATCCTAAACATTTTTTCATGTGTCTGTTGACCATTTGGACTTCCTCGTTTGAAAAATGTCTGTTTAAGTCCTTTGCCCATTTTGTAACTGGATTGTTTGTTTTTTGTTGTGGAATTTCTTGATCTCTTTATATATTCTGGTTATAAATCCTTTATCAGTTGCATAGTTTGCAAATAATTTTTCCCATTCTGTCAGCTGCCTCTTCATTTTCCTGAGTGCTTCTTTTGCAGTACAGAAGCTTCTCAATTTGATGTAATCCCATTTGTTAATTTTGGCTTTGATTGTCTATGTCTCTGGGTTCTTTTCGAAGAACTCTTTGCCTATGCCACTTTGCCTATGCCAATGTCTTGGAGGGTTTCCCCTAATGTTCTCTAACAATTTGGTGTTATCAGGTCACAGATTTATGTCTTTAATCCATTTTGAATGGATTTTTGTGTAAGGTATAAGGAAGGGGTCCTGCTTCATACTTCGGCATGTGGAAATTCAGTTTTCCTAGCACCATTTGGTGAAGAGAGTATCCTTGCCCCCTGGACTGGTTTTAGCTCCTTGGTCGAATATAAGTTGGTTATAGATGACTGGATTGATTTCTGGCATTTCTGTTCTGTTCCATTGGTCTATCCATCTGCTTTTGTACTAGTACCAGGCTTTTTTGATTATAACTGCCTTGTAGTACATCCTGAAATTTGGTATTGTGATGCCTTGGCTCTGTTTTTGTTGTAGAAGATTGCTTTAGCTATTTGAGGTCTCCTGTTGCTCCATATGAATTTCAGGATCATTATTTCTAGATCTGAAAAGAATGTCTTTGGTATTTTGATTTGTATTGCATTGAATCTGTAAATTGCTTTTGAAAGAACAGACATTTTGATGCTATTGATTCTTACGATCCATGAACATGGAAGATTTTTCCATTTTCTTTCTATCTTATATTTCTTTTTTAATGTTTTGTAATTCTCATTGTAGAGATCTTTGACATCGTTGGTTGAATTTATTCCAAGGTATTTGGTTTTTTGTTTGTTTGTTTGTTTTGATAGCTATTGTGAATGGGATTGATCTTAGAAGTTCTTTCTCAGCCATGGCATTGTCTGCGTATACAATGGGTATTGATTTTGTGTGTGTGTGTGTGTGTGTGTGTAGTGATTTTTCTATCCTGCAACTTTACCAAACTCTTATGAGTTACATTAGTTTCTTGGTGAAGTCTTTGGAACCCTTTATAGACAATCATGTCATCTGCGGATAGGGATAGTTTGACTTCTTCCTTCCCTGTTTGTATCCCTTTTATATCTTTTTCTTGCCTAATGGTTCTGGCTAAAAATTCCAGGTATGGAATAGCAATGGTTAGAGTGTGCATCTTTTTCTGGCTCCGGATCTCACTGGGAATGCTTCTACCTTTTCCCCATTCAATAGGACGCTGGCTGTGGGTTTGTCATAAATTGTTTTGATTGTGTTGAGGAATGTTCCTTGTATACCTAATTTGCTTAGTTTTCATCATCAAAGGGTGTTGTATTTCATCAAATGCTTTCTCTGCATCTATTGAGATAATCATATGGTTTTTTGTTCTTCAGTTATTTAATTTGATGTATCACATTGATTGATTTGTGAGTGTTGCACCATTCCTGCATACCAGGGAAAAATCCCACTTTGTCAGGGTGAATGATTTTTCTGATGTGTTGTTGGAGTCAATTGGCTAGAATTTTGTAGATGATTTTTGCATCTGTGTTCATCAGGGAAATTGGTGTGTAGTTTTCTTTCTCTGTTATGTCTTTTTTGGGTTTAGGAATTAAGGTGATATTGGCTTTGTAGAAATAATTAGGTTGATTCACTCCCTTAAAATTGTTTTTAATAACTTGGAGAAGAATTTTAGTTAGCTCTTCTTTAAATGTCTGGTGTTCAGCAGTGAAGCCATCTGGTTCTGGGCTTTCCTTTGTTGAGAGGGTCTTTATTAATGATTCAATTTCCATGTTGTTAATGGGTCTGTTTAGGTTCTCTGTGTCTTCATGGCTCAATTTAGGTAGGTTATATGTATCCAGGAATCTATCCATGTTTTCTGGCTTTCCCAGTTTGTTAGTGTACAGCTCTTTGTAGTAATTTCTGATAATTCTTTTTATTTCTGTGGTCTTTGTTGTTACATTTCTTTTTTCATCTCTAATTTTATTTATTGGGTCTTCTCCTTTGTTTGGTTAGATGGACTAATGGTGTGTCTATTTTGTTCATTTCTTCAAAAAGCCAGCTATTCGTTTTGCTGATCGTTTGTATTGATTTTTTTGGTTTCAATTTTGATTTCTTCTCTAATTTTAATTATTTCTTTTCTCCTACTAGTTTTGGTTTGCTTTGATGTTCTTCTAGATCCTTGAGATACATTGATAGCTCATTTATCTGGTGCCTTTCTAATTTCTTGATGTAGGCACCTTTTGCTTTAAACTTTCCTCTTAACACTGCTTTTGCTGTATCTCGTAATTTTTTTTTAAAGATTTATTTATTTATTTGAAAGAGCTACACAGAGAGAGGAAAGGCAGGGAGAGAGAGGTCCTCCGTCCGATGGTCCACTCCCCAGATAGCCGCAATAGCCCGAGCTGCGCTAATCCAAAGCCAGGAGCCAGGAGCCTTTTCCGGGTCTCCCACGCGGTGCAGGAGCCCAAGGACTCAGGCCATCCCCCACCGCTTTCCCAGGCCATAGCAGAGAGCTGGACCAGAAGAGGAGCAGCCAGGACTAGAACAGGCGCCCATATGGGTTGCCAGCGCTCCAGGCCAGGGCGTTAACCCGCTGCGCCACAGTGCCGGCCCCTCTCGTAAGTTTTGGTATGTTCAATTGTCATCTTCATTTGTTTCCAGAAATTTTTTGATTTCTCTTTTGATTTCTTCAATGATCCATTGTTCATTCAGAAGCATGTTGTTCAGTCTACATGTATTTACATATGTTCTAGAGATTCCTGAGTTGCTTATTTGCAGCTTCATTGCATTGTAGTCTGAGAAGATGCGTGGTATGATTTTGATTTTTTTTTTTTTTTAATTTGCTGAGACTTGCTTTATGGCATAGCAGTTGGTCAGTCCTAAAGAAAGTTCCATGCACTGGTGAGAAGATAGTGTGTTCTGCAACTGTAGTGTAGGATTTTTGTAGAGATGTTAGGTCCATTTGGTCTATAGTGTTGATGAACTCTGCTGCTTTCTTGCTGCTTTTCTCTCTGGTTGATCTGTCCATTGCTGAAAGTGGGGTATTAAAGTCCCCCATTACTATCATATTGGAGTCTGTATCTCCCTTCAGATCCCTTAACATTGCTTTTAGATAGCCAAGTGTCCTGTAATTTCGTGCATATACATTTATAATAGTTACATCTTTCAGTTGAATTGATCCCTTAATCATTACATAGTATCCTTCCTTATCTGTCTCTTTTGACTGTTTTTGTGTTAAAGTCTATTTTGTCTGATCTTAGGATAGCTACAGCAGCTCTTTTTTGGTTTCTTTTGTCATGAAATTTTTTTTCATCTTTGTGCTTTTAATTGTTTGCATCTTTGTGATGAGATTTGTTTCCTGTAGGCAGCAAATAGATGGGTTTTGTTTTTTAATACATTCATCCAGCCTTTGTCTTTGAACTGGAGAGTTAAAACCATTTACATTCAAGGTGGCTATTGAAAACTAACTACTTTGCCTTGGCATTTTCCTATCAGTCTTCCTATTTTTTGCTTTAGATCTCCTTTGTACTTTTACTGGGAGGTTTTCTTCCTTTACCTTCTTTCATAGTGATGACCATGTTTTCTGTATTTCTGTGTGTAGCATATCCTTATGCATCTTCTGCAGGGCTGACTGGTGATGACAAATTCTTTAAATTTCTGTTTGTCTTTAAAGGTCTTTATGTCACCTTTGTTCATAAATGAGAGCTTTGCAGGGTACAGTATTCTGGGTTGACGGTTCTTTTCTTTTAATACTTGGAGTATATCTCACCATTCTCCTTGCCTGTAGGGTTTATGCTGAGAAGGCCTCTGTGAGTCTAATTGGAGATTCTCTGAAAGTAATCTGGCATTTCTATCATGCACATTTTAGAATCTTTTCTTTATGTTTTGCTGTGAAGAGTTTGATTACAATGTGTCATGGTGAAGATCTTTTCTGGTCACATCTGTTAGGAGTTCAGTGTGCTTCCTGTGTTTGGATATCCCTATCTTTCTCCAAATTAGGAAGTTTTCAGTTACTATTTCACTAAAAAGGCCTCCTGATCCTTTCTCTCATTCCATGCCTTCAGGAACTCCTAGAACCAGTATGTTGGGTCATTTATTTCCTGTAGATTACCAATAGTGTTTTTTAGTTTACCAATTTCTTCTTGTGTTTGGTCTTACTGTATAATTTCCTGTGCTCTGTCTTCTAAGTTGGATATTCTTTCTTCTGCATTACCGATTCTGTTGTTAATGCTTTCTACTGCATTTTTATTTGTTCTTTTGAATTCTTCATTTCTAATATTTAATTTTGATTTCTCTTTAAGATCTCAAATTTGTGGGAGAAATTTTCCTTCATGTGATGTACAGATTTTAGTAGTCCATACCTTTGCTTCTGATTACTGTTAAGTAATCCTATGACCAATTTTTTGAATTCCATATCTGGCATTTCTTCAGTCTCATCTTTACAGGCTAATATTGAAGTGTTGTGTTCTTTTGGGGGCATCATGTTGTCTTCCTTATTCTTGCTTCTTGAATTGGTCCGTTTGTTATTTTGGCATTTGTAGAGAAACTTGTTGGTTTCCTCTTTGTTTTTGTTTGTTTGTTTTCACTGTGGTAGTTTTCATCTTTGTAGTATGCCTCTGTAGATTAGTGGAATGTCTGCTTCCAGGGAATTCCTAGAGGCATGCCGTGGTTGTGGACAGGGAGCTGTGTTCAGTTCTTCAGGGTGAAGGGCATGTCTGAGGTGACACACACAGGTCTGGCGTGGTAAATCTCTCTCTCTCTTTTTTTTTTTAATCAGAGGGGAGGTTTGTTCTTGTCTGTTGTCATAGACTCAGCTTAGCTCCTCTCCTCAAAGGAGACTAGTGCCTGGGTGCCAGCCCCAGTGGGTATATTATTTGTCTGCTCTATCCCAAGGACTATACAAAGGACCTGTGCTGTACAATCCTCAGTGTAAGCTCAGATTCCCCAGCAGTGTCCCTCACCATGTAACCAGGGAGCCCTGAGCATGTGGAGTCTCTCACAGTGAGTACCCAAGGTCCTAGCCACACCATGAGTCTTCCTTTACAGCTTCAGTGTTTTCACAGTCCCAGCACACAGGCCTCCCATAGACACGAGCACCCATCCCCCTGTCTTTTCTCCCCATCAGACTCAGGAGTCTCTACTTGTTTTGTTGCTGGGCACAGATATGGGCTGGTGCAGCTGTTACATGTATCCACAGGACACTGTTTCAGGGGGAGAGAGAAACGTGCCCCACCTTTGTTTTTTCTTCTCTAGTTTGGCAGGTACACTATCTGCCATAGGGCTCTAAGCTGAATTCCCTCTAGGCTCTTATTGCAGCTTTTTCCACCAGTGGTTTGGGCTGCTGCAATCTGGTCTCACCTCACTCTCCAATGCTGGTATGGAGGCTCTTGTTTACTGGGGTCCTGAGTGGTGCATGTCCACACCCTCCATGTAGGTCTACTGTGTCTCTCCAATTTGTGTAGAGTTTCCTTAGCTGTTTTCTCCCTAACTCTTCCCTCAAAGTAAATCTTTATTTAAAAAAAAAAAAAAAAAAGAAAAGAAAAAATCTGGCTCAGGATCCAATATAGAATCATGTACTATGTTTATTTGCTATGTCTCTTTAGACTGCTTTAATCTCAAAAAACTTTTTTTGTCTTTCTTGACACCAACTTTTTTTTAAAGGAACAAAAAATGGATGGTTACTTTGTAGTTTGTGTTAATCCCAATTTGGATTTGTCTAATGTTTCTTCATGATGAGATACAAGTTAACACATTTTTTGTAAGGAATGCCATAGAAGTGTGATTTGTTTTTAAAATGTGTATTGGTTTATTATAATGGACAGTGTAAAAGATACAAAAGAATACGTGCATTGGGTAAGGTATGGGAGAACAAGCACAGAACCTCCATGCCCTCTCTTGAGGCACCTTTTGGGAACCTTCATTTGTTAGGCTATCCAGAAGCTCTCTCTCAACCTTGTCCTTTTGGGGTTTTATGGGGGACTTCGTTATGCATGGTTGGTTGAGTCTTTGGCCTTAAGTGATCAGGTGGTTGGAGAGGTAGTCAGCACAGAGACTGCCAGCCTTCAAATCAACTCAATAAAATGGAAAAAGACCCTGTCACTTGGAAGAGTGCAATAATTTTTTAGGAGTTGTATGTCAGGAAACAGGGTCAAAGACCAACTATGTTTCGTAATACCAGAGATCTGCATGTAGCGCTGCAAATTTTTCTATCAGCACAGTTTTAGTTGTGACCTGTACATTTTATATGCTGTGTTTTCATTTTCATTCAGGTCAGTGTATTTTTTTAAAGATTGATTTTTTTTATTTGAAAGTGAGAGTTACACAGAGAGAGAAGGAGAGCCAAAGAAAGAGAGAGGTCTTCCATCTGCTGGTTCACTCCCCAATTGGCCACAACGGCCAGAGCTGTACTGATCTGAAACCAGGAGCCAGGAGATTCTTCCGGGTCTCCCATGAAGGTGTAGAGGCCCAAGGACTTGGGCCATCTTCTGCTGCTGTCCCAGGCCGTAGCAGAGAGCTGGATCAGATGTGGAGCAGCTGGGACTCAAACCGGCGCCCATATGGGATGCTGACATTGCAGGTGACAGCTTTACCTGCTTTGCCACAGCGCCAGCCCCTTGGTTTTAGTGTTTTTTTTTTTTGGACAGGCAGAGTTAGAGAGAGAAAGGTCTTCATTGGTTCACCCCCCAATGGCTGTATGGCCACAGCTGGCTGGCGCACGGCGCTGATCCGAAGCCAGGAGCCAGGTGTTTTCTCCTGGTTTCCCATGCGGGTGCGGGGCCCAAGCACTTGGACCATCCTTCACTGCCTTCCCGGGCCACAGCAGTGAGCTGGACTGGAAGAGGGGCAACCGGGACAGAATCCGGCGCCCCAACCAGGACTAGAACCTGGGGTGCTGGCGCCGTAGGCAGAGGATTAGCCTAGTGAGCCTCAGCGCCGGTGGATCAGTGTATTTTTAAGTTTACCTTTGAGATTTTATCCTTAACCTATGGATTATCTTGAAGCATGTTAGTTTCCATGTGTTCAGAGATTTTCCTAGGTGGATTTCTGGTTTGATACCTTTGTATAACACTGTTATTTCAGGCCTTTTGTTTGTTGAGATCTGTTGTATGACTCAGGATATGCTGTAGCTGGATATTGTTTTGTGTGAACTTAAATGTATTCTGCTGTTGGGTGGAATCAGTGAATTTTTTTAGAAAGCATTTATTTAATAAATTTAATAGTTGCAACTTTTGGAATATAGCAGTTCATCTCCCCATACCTGCCCTCCCACCCCAAAACCGCCCCACCTCCTACTCCCTCTCTCACCCCATTCTTCATTAAGATTCATTTTTAATTATATACAGAAGGTTGACTCTATACAAGTAAAGATTTCAACAGTTTGTGCCCACACAGACACACAAACAATGAAGTACTGTTTGAAGACAAGTTTTACCATTAATTCTCATAGAATGATTCATTAAGGACAGAGGTCCTACATGTGGAGCAAGTGCACAGTGACTCCTGTTGTTGATTTGACAGTTGACACTCTTAGTTATGACGTCAGTGATCACCAAGGCTCTTGTCACGAGCTGCCAAGGCTAAGGACGTCTTTTGAGTCCACAGACTCCATCAGTATTTAGTCAAGGCCATAAGCAAAATGGAAGTTCTCTCCTCCCTTCAGAGAAAAGTACATCCTTCTTAGATTGTCCTTTTTTTTTTTTTTCCACTGGGATCTCACAGAGGTTATCTTTAATTTGCTGAACATGTCCTATCTAGAGGCCTACCAATTTGTACTATCACTAGCAAAATTAACTTTGATCACTTAGTTAAGATGGTGTTTGCCAGATTTCTTCCCTGAAAATTATTTCCTGTTTGTAGTTAATAATTATTGTATGGAAAGATAGTTTTTTTTTTTTTTAAGATTTTATTTATTTATTTGAGAGAGTTACAGACAGAGGGAGAGACAGAGAGTGAGGTCTTCACTCCGCAAATGGTCCCAACAGCCAGGCCAATCCAAAGCCAGGAGCCAGGAGCTTCCTCTGGGTCTCCCACAGGAGTACAGGGCCCATGCACTTGCGCTGTCCTCCACTGCTTTCCCAGGCCATAGCAGAGAGCTGGATCAGAAGATGAACAGCCCAGAATTGAACCTGTGCCCATATGGGATGCTGTGCTACAGTTGGAGGCTTAGCTCACTATACCATGCTGCCTTCCCCAAAGAAATACTTTTAGACAATGTAAAAATCCTATTTGTTATATTTCATCCACTAATTTTAATATCCATTGATACCTGGATCAGGTATTACCATAATGGTTTCCAAGTGATTTTCCAGGATCCCAAATGATACTAAAATAAGTCCCTGCTCTTGTACTTTCCTCTGAAGGGAGGAGCGAGCTTCTACTTTGCCTATGGTCTTGTCAAATACTGAAGGAATTTGAAGATCGAAAAGGCTTCCATAGCTTAGGCAACTCTTGTCAAGTGCCTTGGGTGATCACTGATGTACATAATAAGATTGTTAATACATAATAAGATTGTTAATTATTAAATAAACAACAGGAGTCACTGTTCCCTAACTTCCCATGCAGGACCTCAGTCCTCAAAGAGCTCTATTATGCTTTATAGTAAAACTTGTTCTCAAAGAATTACATCCTTCTAGTGTATTAAGTGGAGGATATTCTTATGTCATACAAATTACAGTTATGTCTAAGTGCTCACAAAAGATGTGCCATTCTTGAGTTTCTCTTTAAAGATAATTAAATTTCTTTAAAAAAAAAAAAAAGGCAAAATTACCATTGAGATGCATCGACTTTGAACAGCCCTTGTCTAGACTGTTGAGGAATAGCTTTTGTTCGTGTTTTTTTAATGTGGTTTTTTTTATTTGTTTTGATTTTTTTTTATTTTCTCTATCTTTTTTTCTCCTTCATACAAAGTGCTGGACTCTACCTAGAATACAGTTAATCTGCTGTGTATAAAGTTAAATGAAAATAGACCTTAGTAGTAAACAAGACTGGGAACAGTCTTGGGAGTGGGAGTGTGGGTGAGAGGGGTGGTATGGTGGTATGGTGGGAAGAATTACTATGTTCCTAAAGTTGTATTTATGAAATGTGTGCAAATAAAAAATCCTTCTTTAAGTACATGTATTCACATTCCAGTAGATAAATATTCTTTAAGAAAAAGTAGTTTGCTTCTTTCTGAAAATAATACCTGCTGTCTACAATTTTTTTTTTTTTTTTTTTTTTTTGACAGGCAGAGTGGACAGTGAGAGAGAGAGACAGAGAGAAAGGTCTTCCTTTGCTGTTGGTTCACCCTCCAATGGCCGCCGTGGGCGGCGCGCTGCGGCCGGCGCACCGCGCTGATCCGATGGCAGGAGCCAGGAGCCAGGTGCTTTTCCTGGTCTCCCATGGGGTGAGCAGGTTAGAGTCCCAGTTGCTCCGCTTCTGATTCAGCTCACTGATAATGTGCCTGGGAAAGCAGTGGAGAATGGCCCAAGTGCTTGGTCCCCTGCACCCTTGTGGGAGACTCAGAAGGAGCTCCTCGCATTGGCCTGGCCCAGTCCCAGTCATTGGCTGTCATTTGGGGAATGAACCAGCGGATGGGAGATCTCCCTTTCTGTCTCTGCCTCTCTCTGTAACTCTGCCATTCAAATAAATAAAAATAAATTTTAAAAAATTTTACCTGCTTTACATAATTTTTTTCTCAGTAGTTACAACTATGTGAATTATTCTTTTACTTATTTGTAGGTTCTAATCTGCTGTTAGTAAATGGCATGATCAGGTTTGTTATAGTTGTATATATAGAACCCCAGTTCCCTTAGTTGGTAAATATTGTAACATCTCTTGATTTTTGAAACATCTCTTGATTTTTGAAACAGATTCATATTATATTCAGTATTTTGAAACTTTGTTTTGGAATACTTTCAGGTTTACAGGGAAGTTTCACAAGTGATAAAGACTGTCTTTTTTTTAAGATTTATTTACTTATTTGAGAGGCAGAGAGAGAGAGATCCTCCATCCGCTGGTTCACTCCCCAAATAGCTGATCCGAAGCCAGGAGCCAGGAGCTTCTTTTGGGTCTCCCACACAGGTGCAGGGGCCCAAGCACTTGGGCCATATCTACTGCTTTCCCAGGCCATAGCAGAGAGCTGTATTGAATATGAAGCATCCAGGTCTCAAACTGGTACCCATATGGGATTCCAGCACTGTAGGTGGCAGCTTTACCCTCTACGCACAGCACCAGCCCTGAGTCTCTATATCTTTAACTCAACTTCTGCTAATATTGCCACTTGATGTAGCCATTGTACATTCACCAAAACTAGGAAGTTTAATATTGGTATAATACTATTACTTGCAGTATAGAGTTTATTTGGATTTTGCCTGTTACTCCATCAATATTTTTTATGTGTTTGTCCAATCTAAGATGATTTGGTTGTCATATCTCCTTCATCTACTTAAGTCTTTGACAATTTCATAATCTTTCCTTGTTTTTCATAATCTCGATAGTTTTAAAGAGTACCAGTTTAGTATTTTGTAGACTGTATTTCAGTTTGGGTTGATGAGATTTTTTTTCTTTTTTCTATTTTAATTAGTTTTTAACAGATTCAATATAGTTTTTAGGTAAAATTCTAAGAATATGATATTCCCTTCCTCCCTCTACATGTTCTTCCTCCTAACTGCCCATCCTTCTCCCTTTTTCTTTTTTTAGTGTGAAGCTTAATGCTTCACTAAGTAAGTTTAACAAGTAAAAGGCAAAAAGACCCTGGTTAGTGGGACTATAAACAATGACTATACACAATAATTGAATGTAAAAATGGCCATTTCACCCATATACAATAAATTTTAAAGTAATCACAGGTCCTTAAAACTATAGTAGTAAAACATTCTTAACTATTGATTTGACAAGGGCATAAAACAGTTTTACGAAACTACATTTTGTATTGATATACATAGTGATTTTTTTCTTGACTAAACTAGCATTATGAATTTTGAGGAATAACACAACAGAGCTGAAGTACCATTTTCTTTTAAGTAACATGACTGAGATATTACTGTTGATGCTAACTTTGCTTGGCCGAAGTAATGTTTGTCAGGTGTCTCCACTGTCAATTTATTTTTTCCTTTTTTAAAAAACTTTTATTTAATAAATATAAATTTCCAGAGTACAACTTTTGAATTGTAGCGGCTTTTTCCTCTTTTTATCATCTTCTTTTGCAGTGGGTCACTGAGTGTAGTCCATACTCAAGGGAAGGTGATTAAAGTTCTATCTCTCCTAGGAGGCAGAATGTGCTTATATTATTTGGAATTCTTCTATAAGGAAAATGTGTCCCTTCTCTCCATTTATTCAATAATTTGTTTATAGTAGCATGGACTCATGAATATTTTGTTTTGGGGTTTATAATCTAATGCTGTTGTTATTTACATTTACTAAAATTGTTTCTACTTTGCTAGAACATAGGAAATTGTTTCAGATTTGCTACAGTAACCTTCACCATACCCCATCTTTTCTTTTTTTTTTTTTTTTAAAGATTTATTTTTTTGAAAGAGCTACACAGAGAGAGAGAGACAGATCTTAAATCCGATGGTTCAATCCCCAATTGGCCGCAAGGGCAGCAGCTGCACCGATCGGAAGCCGGGAGCCAGGTGCTTCTTCCGGGTCTCCCACATGGGTACAGGGGCCCAAGGACTTGGACCATCTTCTACTGCTTTCCCAAGCCATAGCAGAGAGCTGAGCTGGATCAGAAATGGAGCAGCTGGGATTCGAACCAGTGCCCATATAGGATGCCAGCGCCTCAAGCCAGGGCGTTAACCAGCTGCGCCACAGTGCTTGGCCCATGCCCGATCTTTTAAACAAAACAAAACAGAACAAAACATTTCTTTGCACTGTGACTGTGTGAGGTTCATCTTTTATTTTTCTTGCGTTTGCCTCCAGATCAGTCACTTTTTCCCCCCAGGAGTCCAGGTTTTTTTATTTGGAAGAATGATGGTTAGAAAGCAAGATCTGGATGCAAGTGTTCTCCTTACTACTGTGGGTGACACTGCTTCTAGACCCTCTCTGAGGTCGAAGCCCTAGCGCTATATACTAACCCATGTTACAACACATATCTATCATTTTTTATATATATATTTTATATATACACTTGAGTATATATGAAATATATACATGAGTATATATTTGTTATATATGTATGTATGTATTACATAAATACGAATTCATACTGATATCTCTGACTCTAATCCAACACCATAGGGTTCTTTCTGGCTTTAACATCTTGCTTAGTTTTAATTTCTCTGACAGGGAAAAGCTTTGTTTTTGTTATCTAGTATTTATTTGCTGTCTTTTCAAAAACTTTGAATTTGTTCATGATGACTTGTTTACATTCTCCTGTTTTGTGTTGTGAACTTGTGTTTGTGGAAATTCTTGTTTTAAAGCTTGGATTAAAGTTTTGTATATCTGTCTGGAGGGTTTGTATTTGCCTCTGTTAGTCACTTTTAGAACTTTTTCCCCCCTTTTTAAAAACACAGATTGGGGCTTAGCTTTGTGGTGTACTGGGTTAAGCCACTGTATGCAATACTGGCATATATTGGAATTCTGGTTTGAGTCTCAGCTGCTCTGCTTCCAATTCAGCTCCCTGTTAAGGTGCCTGGGAAAGCAATAGAAGATAGCCCAAGTGCTTGGGCCACATGAGAGGCTGGATGGAGTTCTGAACTCCTGGCTTCAGCCTGGCCCAGTCATGGCTGTTGTAGCCATTTGGGGAGTGAACCCATAGATGGAGAATCTTTTTCTGTGTCATCTTCTCCATCATTTTGCCTTTAAAATAAAAGTCTTTAACAAAAAATTTTAGGTTGTGGTTAAAAATGTATATTATAAAATTTACCATATTAACCATTTAAGTATAATTTGTTGCCATTAGGTATATTCACAGTGTTATCCACTTACTACTGTTATCCATTTCCAGAACTTTGTCACCATCTCAAACAAAAGCTATACCCATTAAATAGTAATTATTCATCTCCCTTCTCTCTGTTTTTCCAGCCCCTGGTAAACTCTGTTCTGCTTTCTGTCTGTATGAATTTGCCTCAATATCTCATAACTTATGTGATGGAAGGGGCTAAACAAGCTGCATTGGGTCTCCTGTTTTTGTTTTTTTTTTTTTTTTTTTTAAGATTATTTATTTATTTATTTATTTGAAAGGCAGAGTTACAGAGAGAGAGAGGTCGGTCGATCTTCATCCGCTGGTTCACTCCCCAGATTGCTGCAATGGCCAGAGCTGCACTGATCCAAAGCCAGGAGCTAAGAGCTTCTTCCAGGTCTCCCACATGGTTGCAGAAGCCAAAAGACTTGGGCCATCTTATACTAATTTCCAAGGCCATAGCAGAGAGCTGGATTGGAAGTGGAGCAGATGGGCTGGAACTGGTACCCAAACGGGATGCTGACACGATAGGCTGTGGCTTTACCCAGTATGCTACAGTGCCAGCCCCATTGGGTCTCTTTTATTTATTTATTTTTATTTATTTATTTTTTTGACAGGCAGAGTGGACAGTGAGAGAGAGAGACAGAGAGAAAGGTCTTCCTTTGCCGTTGGTTCACCCTCCAATGGCCGCCGCGGCCGGCGCGCTGCGGCCGGTGCACCGCGCTGATCCGATGGCAGGAGCCAGGAGCCAGGTGCTTTTCCTGGTCTCCCATGGGGTGCAGGGCCCAAGCACCTGGGCCATCCTCCACTGCACTCCCTGGCCACAGCAGAGAGCTGGCCTGGAAGAGGGGCAACTGGGACAGAATCCGGCGCCCCGACCGGGACTAGAACCCGGTGTGCCGGCGCCGCTAGGGTCTCTTTTATAAGAACACTAATTCCATTCTTGAGAGGTTGGCCCTTATGTGATCAGCTTCGTAGGCCTCTGCCTTATAATACTATAACCTTGATGGTTAGAGTTTCAAGGTAGTACTTTTGGGTGAACATAAACATTCAAACTGTAATATATTAGCCGTGAGGTGAATGCACTTTATTTGTCTTTAGTTAATTCAGAAACCCAGAACCAAGTGTAAGGCAGTAATCCCTGCTAACTCTTTCTTCAGTGGGTTTCTTCTCTCCTGTCCCCCACTAGTTTGCAAGATCAGAGTGCTGCCCTTCAGCCCTTCTGACTTTATCTTGCTAGGGCCAAACCTAATCTCAAAGCCAAAACTCTAGTATATTGGGTTTTTGTCATAATGACTCCAAGACAAGTGCCAACTTCATTTTTCTCCCCAGGTTTCTATTTTATGGTTGTTTTGACTTTAGGGAGTTTTAGTCATGCACTTATAAAACATTTTAAGCATGTAAGTGAGTGAGTGTTTTTCTGATCTAGAGAGTTTTTCTGGTCACAGAGTTAACTGTGTGCCTGATACAGAAAACCTTGTTTTGTTTTTCTTATGTTAAAAGGCAGAGAAGGCTGGCGCCCTGGCTCAATAGGCTAATCCTCCGCCTGTGGCACCGGCACCCTGGGTTCTAGTCCAGGTTGGGGCGCCAGATTCTGTCCCGGTTGCTCCTCTTCCAGTCCAGCTCTCTGCTGTGGCCCGGGAGTGCAGTGGAGGATGGCCCAAGTCCTTGGGCCATGCACCCACATGAGAGACCAGGAGAAGCACCTGGCTCCTGGCTTCAGATCAGCGTGGTGCGCCAGCCGCAGCCCGGTGGCTGCGGTGGCCATTGGAGGGTGAACCAACGGCAAAGGAAGACCTTTCTCTCTGTCTCTCTCTCTCACTGTCCACTCTGCCTGTAGGGGAAAAAAAGAGAAGACTGAATTTAAGGAAAAGGCTACTGATCTTGTTATAGTTCTCATAAGTAAGGCTAGCAAACTGTTTATAGAAATTAATTTCTGGAACAATGATCAGAGATTGAGATTCAGGACTGATTTTATGTATTTGATATATATTAATGTACTTTCCCAATATGTTTATTATATCTTGCTAATGTGAACATCTTCCTATGGCAGACAGATATGAGTGACTATAAATTTGCAAAAACAGATTTTAATATGTTTCTTTTCTCTTTGGAGGATATAGAATATTTATAAGAAGCTGTCAAAAATGAGCCAATTAAAAGAATATCAGATGATCAAAGAGCTTGGGAATTGCTCAGATTTGTTTTATATTGAACAGCTCTGTAATGAATACTTATCTCAGTTTGTTTTTATTTCAGCTTTGGCTAGATCAGAGTCTAAGAGAGATGGAGGTTTTAAAAGTAATTGGAGCTTTGATCATGAAGAAGAAAGTGAAGGAGATACAGATAAAGAGTAAGGATATTTTTTCACTCAGATATCTTATAAGAATGAAACTTTTCATTAGAAAAACAATTCCTATTCTATATATTTTCTAGAGTATGGTATAATATTTTCTAGAGTATGGTATTAAGAAAACCTTTCACTTTTACAGATACATTAAGAAAAAACAGTTCATTATTGATAAATAATTTTGTATATTTTTCCATCTTTTTTAAATGTATACATATACCCACAAAATACATATAGCTTTATGGTTAAAAATTGGCCATACAGCAGAATATTTCAAACTAAAGAAATTATTTTTTAAAGGTATAGGGGCGGGGCAATCTATTCAGGCAAGAAATTGCAAGGCCACTATTTCTAACTGAACCCAGATTAAGACGCTTGAACTTGTCTGAAACTTTAAGTTTTACAGTATCTGGCTTCTGTAGTTGTAACGCATCCCATTCCTCACTCCATCATCTACCAGATCAAATTTTCACCAGAGAAGGCAACACCACTATAAATGATAAATACAGGAGTTTACCCAGACAGAAAACTTCAGGTGTTCATTGCACTTTGTTAATGTACTTGGAATGACTGCTGTGTAAAAATTTTATATAATAGTTTTGATGAAACTTTTTTGCCTGTAATAAGATTTATAATACAGATTTAGCAACGCTTTTAGTGTCTTGATTTTGTGATCTAGTTTTTCACTGGCAAAAGAAACAACAAATTCAAGGATATGCAAATTCTGTCAAAACTATAAATATTTCTTAGAAAATTTTACACAAGAAGTCACTCAGAGTATATTGGCTAAGTATTGTAGTTGCTTTATTTCTGTCTGGGCAGCAGCCCTATTCATTTCTGCTTTATGTTCTTCACCGATGAGGTGTTGACTTCAGGTGGCATTTTATTTGAAGGAGAACTTTGAACTGGAAAGTTTTTTATTGAAAAATCAATATTTTATGATCCTCTTTCATTTCCTTTTGTTTGTTCTTGGCTTGTTTTTCAATTCAAAATTTTTCCTACATTTAGTATGCATATAGTTTTGAAAGATTAGAATTAAATATGAAATTAATCTGAAGAGAAAGTATAGTACTTTTTAAACATTTTTGTGAAATGTTTGGAAGAGAAGTATAGCGTCAAAAAATTACGATGTACATAAACAATAATGAAACAGTAGTTTATGTTTTTATTATAAAAAGGATTTTACTGTAACTGGGCAGAATTGTCTTCAAAAAGGTATATATATTTGACCTTCTTTGTTGGAAGATTTGCCATGAGTATATTATGGCTTTTGAAGTGTCTACTCTCGTGTACATTACACTTAACATATTGTACTGTTTGTTTCATTATGTCCTCAGGGACTTCATGATTTTCAACATTTCGAGATTAATCTGAATAATTAATAGAAGATTAATCTGATCTTTTAGAATCTCAAGCCAGTGATTCTTAGTGAGGCATTCATATTTTCAAAAGTGGTGGAAGTCTAACTATTTTGCTGTGTGGAATTACTTTATTTTTATTAGCTAAGATTTCCTTTCCTTACCAGTTGAAAGTTTCTTCTCCTTTATTTTGTTTCTCCATCCTTTTTCCCTATTAGTTCAAAACAGAAAGGGAAAATGAATGAGATTATATAAAATCTATAGATAAAGGCGATTGGATAATGGATATTAAAATGTTACTTAGAAGTAATAAGTTCCAGTATTGTATAGCACAGTGAGGTGACAACAGTTTACAACAATTTATAATATATTTTATAGAGTTAGAGAGTGATTAAAGGCTCCCAACACAAAAAAAAAGATAAATATTTAAGAAGATGAGGATGTTGATTACCTTGATCTCATTATTACACATTTAATACATGTATTGAATTGTTACATTGTACCCCATAAATATGTAGTTATGTGTCATAAAAATCATGCACTCATTTATGAGAAGGGTCAGCAAACTATAGCCCATTGATTTTGTTAATAGCTATTAGTTTCTACTTATTACGTAATTTTGTTATGTATAGTTTATGGCTGTTTTCACACTATAATATCAAAGATGAGTAGTTGCAACAGACACCATAATGGCCTGGATACCTTAAGATACCTTTTTATCTAGTCCATTACAGAAAAAATTTACTGATTCCTTGGATTAAGGGAGCATAGAAGATAAAACCTTTAAATTTAATATATGGATTGTAATTATTACTTAAGATTTTTTTCCCCTTATTTTTTATGTAGTGGGGCAAATCTACTCAGTGTAGATGAAGATGAGGATTCTGAAACCTCAAAAGGAAAAAAGGCAAGTGTTGCTTTAAAACTTTTTTTTTCTTTTAGGTTGTATACTATTATCCCAAAAGAAAACTTATGCTTTTTAGTTGTAATCCCTAGCCACCCACTTCCTCACCCCAGAGGCAAACAGTGTTTCTAGTTTTTTTAAATGTTTTATGCTTTGTGAAAAAGATATATATTACCAGTCCACCCCCCCCCACACACAGTTAGTAGTGTACCATAGACAGTTTTCCTAATCTTCTTTAACAGTATATTTGGAGATCATCCATAAGAGTCTTTAGAAAGCACCCTCATTTTTCAGTAGGTGCACATAATCCTATCATATCGTATACATTATTAACCAGTGTCACCATATTGATGGATATGAACACTTGTCACCATTCTGATTTTTTTCCTAATATAATGTTGAGTAAATCAGCTTTGAAGAACATATATTCTTATGCACACATACAAGTATCTCTATAGAATGAATTCCTAAAAGTAGAATTTCTGTCTCCAGATAAAATCATTTCTAATTTATTGTACCTGACTTACACTTTAGCAGCAGTGTTCTGAAAGTAGCCATTTCCTAACATTTCCATCATAGAGATTTTAACCTTTTGATCTTCCCTAATGAAAAATAGTATCTCAATGTAGTCTTTTTGTTTTTTTGCCAGGCAGAGTTAGACAGTGAGAGAGAGAGAGAGACAGACAGACAGAGAGAAAGGTCTTTCTTCCGTTGGTTCACCCCCCAATATGGCTGCTATGGCTGGCACGCTGCACTGATCCAAAGCCAGGAGCCAGGTGCTTCCTCCTGGTCTCCCATGCGGGTACAGGGCCCAACTACTTGGGCCATCCTCCACTGCCTTCCTGGGCCACAGCAGAGAGCTGGACTGGAAGAGGAGCAACCAGGACAGAATCCAGCACCTCAACTGGGACTAGAACCCGGAGCGCCAGTGCCGCAGGTGGAGGATTAGCCAAATCAGCCGCCGCACCAGCCTTCAGTGTAGTCTTAATTTGAATTTCTTTTATTACAAGTGAAACCAAACTCTGTTTGATATGTGTATAGTTCATTTGTATTCCTTTTTTTTTGATAGTTGTCATGTAATATCCACTGCCCATTTTATGATTTGGTCTTTAGAATGTTATCTGTAGGAATTTTTTTATGTTGTTTTAGAAACACATTTTTGGGGCCGGCACTGTAGTGCAGCAGGTAAAGCTGCTATCTGCAGTGCTGGCATTCCATATCGGCACGAGTTCCGTCCCAGCTGCTCTACTTCTGATCCAGCTCCCTGATAATGTACCTGAGAAAGCAATGGAAGATGACCCAAGTACTTGTGCCCCTGTACCCACATGGGAGACCTGGAATGTATTCTTGACTACTGGCTTTAGCCTGGCCCAGCCCTGGCCATTTCCGGCCATTTGGGAATTGGACCAGCAGATGGAAGATAATCTATCTTTTTCTCTAAGTAACTCTGCTTTTCAAATAAATCTTAAAAAAAACCAAACAACAACAACAACAAAAAACCTTTTCCCACATTTTGACATCTCTGAAATTTAGATGTACGGAATAATGATATTTTGAAATGGTTTGATTATTTAAAACCTTTTTTTTTTTGCATGCTAGTATAATGTATATCTTATAATGGTTTCTTAGGTTTAGCGAAGCATAATATCTTTAAAAAACTGGTTGTTTGCTGTGATACTAGTTCATAATAAAGTCATGTGTTAATTAACAGGGATATGTTCAGAGATTCATCATATGCAATTGTGTTGTGGTCTTGTAAATGTTACAGAGTACTTACTCAAACCTAGATGATATGAGTCAATCATCTGATACAGTCGTGAGATGTGAGCAGGGGATGAAGCTGCTGCTGCTGTAACACAGCATACTGTTTTGCAGTAAACTCTTTTGTAACTTGGAGTACATTCTAAAATAACAATAAAAAGTGTATATGTAAACCAATAATACAGTTTTCTGTGCAGTTACCAGATATCATCTACTGTGTTGTATGTGCTACTTCTGTGTGACTGGCAACACAAGAGGTTTATATCAGTTAAGATATTGTTTATTTGAGAGGTAGAGTTAGAGACAGAGAGAGGGAAAGACAGAAAAGTCTTCTGTCCACTGGTTCACTCGCCAAATGGCTGTAATGGCTGGACCTGGGCCAGTCTGGAGCCAGGAGCTTCTTCCCAGTAGAGACTTGGGCCACTTTTTGCTGCTTTGCCAGGTGCACTAGTAGAGAGCTGGATTGAAAGTGGAACAGCCGGGAATCGAACTGGTGCCCATATGAGATGCCGACACTATAGATGGTGGCTTAATCTGCTGTGCCACAGTTCCCGCCCCATCCTTCCATTTCTTTCAGCATAATCTCCCAGAAATTACTGGAATGACTGATTTTTTTAAATTTGCCTATGCTTTTGCCTGTATTTCTTTATGTGTTTCCTCCAAAATATTAGAGCTGTATATTTAGTTGATTTAATTTGTGAAAGTGTCTGCATGAAACTTGACAAGGCTAGTCCTGGTGCTTATTAATTCTTAAAAACACACTCCTGGAATGGGTGTTTGGCCTAACAGTGAAATAGCCAGTTAAGGTCCATGTGTCCCACATTGGAGAACCTGGATTCAGTTACCAGCTTTGGCTCTTGATTCCAGCTTCCTGCTAATGTGGACCCTGGGAGACAGCAATAATGGCTCTAGTAGTTGCCATGCTGCCACCCACATGGTGCTTTCTATCTCTCAAGAGAGGGGCTGGTGCTGTGGCGCAGCTGGTTAACGCCCTGGCCTGAAGCACTGGCTTTCCATATGGGCGCCGGTTCAAATCCCGGCTGCTCTACTTCCTATCCAGCTCTCTTCTGTGGCCTGGGAAAGCAGTAAAAGGTGGCCCAAGTCCTTGGGCCCCTGCACCCACGTGGGAGACCTGGAAGAGGCTCCTGGCTCCTGGCTCCTGGCTTCGGATCGGTGCAGCTCTGGCTGTTGTAGCCACTTGGAGAGAGAACCATCAGATGAAAGACCTCTCTCTCTCTCTCTCTCTGCCTCTCCCCTCTGTGTAACTCTAACTTTCAAATAAATAAATAACTCTTTTAAAAATAAATAAATAAAAGAAACTAAGAGAATGTGACCAAGAGGGAGAAGACAGGATGTAGTCTTGAGTGGTGTAGTCTCAAGTGTTGAAATCCCCCAATCAGAAATTTCTGAGCTCTAAAATCCTGAAAATCGGCAATCCCCAAAAATTAAAGTCTTGAATGTTGAAATCCCAAAGCCAACAATGCAATTGCAGTTTGGGAAAAAGCTGTAAGAGGTGTAGAAAACTGAACTCTGGGGAAAGGGATTATTGTATTTTCAGTTGTGTGCAAGATAGTTGTGTCATGCTAGGCAGATGGAGCACTTGAACACCTGATAAGAGCATTATTTTAGGTAAGTCTGTATAGACGTTTCCAGAGATACATTGTGTGAGTCTGAGTGGACTATGTGTAGGAGAATCCACCACTTAAAAAATGAACGTGAATGTATTCTGCAAGGAAAGCCATGCTTTAAAATGGGTGAGGAACACCTCGGCCATCGACCTTGTAAGGCCCACGAAAACATTTGGTATGGTCCTGCCAAGGCAACTGCAGGTGGTACTGAAAATTTAAGAACTCTATATAGCAGGGGCTAATTTTTAAATTAATAATTTTGTATGGCCCTTGGCAGAAAAAAGGCTCCCCATCCCTGCTCTGAAAGAAAAATAGGCAGCTGTCCATTGTGATACAGAACTTCAAAATATAGTCAATTGGGGCTGGAGTTGTGGCGCAGCGGGTTAAAGCTCTGGCCTGAAGCGCCGGCATCCCATTTGGGCACCGGTTCTAGTCCTAGCCGGCTGCTCTTCTTCCAATCCAGCTCTCTGCTATGGCCTGAGAAAGCAGTACAAGATGGCCCAAGTCCTTGGGCCTCTGCACCCACGTGGGAGACCAGAGGAAGCTCCTGGCTCCTAGCTCCAGATCGGTGCAGCTCCAGCCTTTGTGGCCATCTGAGGAATAAACCAGCAGATGGGAGACCTCTCTCTCTGCAACTCTGTCTTTCAAATAAATGAAAATAAATATTTAAAAAAAATATAGTTAATGATAGTGAAAATCAGCCAGCTCTTATGAACTGCTTCTGAGCAGTTACCCATAAACTATACCTATAACACAGGTTTTCATGTCATGTGTTCTTTTTTTCTTTTTTTAAAGATTTTATTCATTTATTTGAGAGACAAAGTTACAGACAGGCAGAGACAGAGGGAAAGGTCTTCCATCCACTGGTTCACTCCCCAAATGGTCGCAACCGCCAGAGCTGGGCCAGTCTGAAGTCAGGAGCCAAAAGCTTCTTCTGGGTCAGCTTAACTTACCACACAGGTGCAGGGGCCCAGGGATCTGGGCCATCTTCAGCTGCCTTCCCAGATCATAGCAGAGAGCCAGATTGGAAGAGTAGCATCCAGGACTAGAAATCGCGCGCATATGGGATGCCAGTGCCGCAGGCTGAGGTCAAGTCCACTATACGCAGTGCTGTGTGTGTATGTGCTTTACTGTTTTCATTTTTTTTTCCAAATTTATCTGGATTAGTTTTTACAGTTGCTATGCTGTGTATTTCATCTTTACATCCATTCTAGTACTGGAAGTATAAGTTGTGTAAAGACCTATATAGAATTCTAATTTGTGCCTGCTTTTTTTTTCTTTTTTCAAATTTGACTCTCTGAAAGTACATTGTCATGATAGCATCTTATTTTTATTTATTTTTTTTATTTTTTGACAGGCAGAGTTAGACAGTGAGAGAGAGAAAGAGACAGAGAGAAAGGTCTTCCTTTGCCGTTGGTTCACCCTTCAATGGCCGCTGCGGCCGGCGCGCTGCGGCCGGCGCACCGCGCTGATCCGATGGCAGGAGCCAGGTACTTATCCTGGTCTCCCATGGGTTGCAGGGCCCAAGTACTTGGGCCATCCTCCACTGCACTCCTTGGCCACAGCAGAGAGTTGGCCTGGAAGAGGGGCAACCGGGACAGAATCCGGTGCTCTGACCGGGACTAGAACCCGGTGTGCCAGTGCCGCAAGGCGGAGGATTAGCATAGTGAGCCGCAGAGCCGGCCAATGATAGCATCTTTATGCCTAAAATACTGGAAAAACAGTGCAACTTCCTCGGTAAATGAAGAGAAATCCTTTTTGTACATTAGCACTTGCAAAGATAAAATTTCTTCAGATCTCACTCACCTCTTCGGGTGTCTGAATATACTGTAGTGACCCAACCTCTTAAAAAATGGCTTGTGGGGCCGGTGTCGTGTCAAAGCGGGTAAAGCCATCGCCTGCAGTGCTGGCATCTCCTATGAGCGCCAGTTTGAGTCCCGGCTGCTCTACTTCCAATCCCACTCTCCTTGGAAAGCAGCAGAAGATGGCCCAAGTCCTTGGGCCCCTGCACCTGCGTGGGGAGACCTGGAAGAAGCTCCTGGTCCTGGCTTCGGATTGTCACAGCTGTGACTGTTGCGGCCAATTGGGGAGTGAACTAGCAGATGGAAGACCTCTCTATCTCTCTGCCTCTCCTTCTCAATCTGTGTAACTCTGACTTTCAAGTAAATAAATAAATCTTTAAAAAAAAAACTGACTTATTTCTTTCAGGTGTTTCAGAGGACCCCAGTTAATAAAACTGCATGTACATAATTACCAACTATATTGATATGCATTTGTAGGTTTTCCTTTTGGGCCTATTTCTTTATGTGAAGTGGCCTAGGAAGTGTTCTGTCATGTGTATCTCAAGTAGATTTACCCTTTTAAAGATGTAAATAAATGTTCTCTGAAGAATTTTAAAATTACTTTTGGCGGGAGGCACTGTTGTGACACAGCAGGATAAACTACCACTTGTGACACCACATCCCATATTTGAATGCCTGGGGTTAACTCCAACCTCTAATTCCAATTCAGCTTCCTGCTGATACTCCTTGGGAAGCAGCAGATGATGACATGAGTACTTGGGAGACTCTGATGGAGTTTCTGGCTCCTGACTTTGGCCTGGCTCTGCCCTGGTTTGTTATGAGCACTTGGGAACTGAACCAGTGGGTGTAAGATCTTTCCACGTCATTCTGCCTTTCAGATAGATAGATAAGTAGATAACCTTTTACAAAATAAAAATTATTTTGTCCAGAGTTGTATTTTCAGAATTTTTATGTTTAGTAATTTTAGAGTTTCAGGATTTCAGTACTTAGGATTGTAATGTTCAGGATTATGCTGGACAGTCCCCACGTTCAAATCAGTCTTCTACCTTTAAAAGTCTGTTGTCTTTTTTAATGTCAAATGTACATTTACATTCACGTCTTTATGACAGTTGTTTCACTGAGAGTTCTAAGATGAAAAAAAAAAAAGCTTTGGATTTTAGCTGAGTTTGTTACCTGGTTGTTAAAAGGTACAGCAGATTTTCCCCCCTAACTTACGATGCTTGTCCTTTGATTTTCTCCTAGGTGTAGTGCTTTTCTTGATAATAATAGAAGATATGAAGTCAGTAAACACAAGTTTTCATTACTTTAACTTTGCCTTTTTACAGTATATCTAAATGAAGAAAATCTTACTTTGACTCAATACCCATGTTTCATCTGTTTATTTGAGAGGCAGTGAGAAACAGAAAATTTCCATCCTCTGTTTTCCCCTCCAAATGCCCGAAATGGCTGGGACTGGGCAGGGACTGAAACTGGGACCTGTGAATTTAGTACAGGTTTCCCATGTGGTTGACAGGAACCCTGTCACCCGAGTCATTGCTTTTTGTCTCCCAGCATCTACATTGGTAGGAAGCTAAAGTCAGAAGTCAGAGCTGATAATTAAACCCAGGGATTCTTGTGGGATGTAAGGATCTAAACTGTTAGGCTAACTACCTACTCCAGTGCTTCATCTTTAATAGAAATATATAAAAAGCCAAACCATTGTTTTATATGCCAAAATAGATTCCAGATATCTGTATCTTATTTTTTTTTAAATTTTTAGGGTTTATTTTCCTTTATTTGAAAGACAGTTACAGAGAGAGGTAGAGACAGAGAGAGAGAGGTCTTCCATCTGCTAGTTCACTCCCCAAATGGCCACAGTGGCCAGAGCTGAGCCAGTCAGGAGCCAGGGGCTGCTGCTTGGTCTCCCATGCGCGTGCCAGCACCCAAAGACTTGGGCCATCTTCTACTGCTTTCCCAAGCTGCAACAGAGAGCTTGATCGGAAGAAGAGTATCCAGGACTAGAACTGGCACATATATGGGATGCCTGCACTTCAGGCCGGGGCTTTAACCAACCCACTGCGCCACAGCACTGGCCCCAAAATAGCTATATTTTAAGTCATTCTTTGTATGTAGGTATTATTACAATAGGAAAGACTTAAGTTTTTCTTTTGTAAAGTGGTTAAAGGACTATTGTGAAAGGGGAGATAGGAAAAGAGATATTGTGTGATTCCTTGTTTTATAGATGAGTCTTAAAGTAAAACAGTTTTAGAGAGGTGTAAAAATGAATAATAAGGATTTAGAAGTTGATTCTGTTAAAAACTACCTGATCATCCTTTAGGGATTTCTTTCTTTTCTTTTGAAAGGCAGAGTGCCAGACACAGGCAGAGACAGAGATCTTCCATTCACTGATTCATTCCCCAAGGTTTGGCCAGGCAAAAGCCAGGAGCCAGGAACTCCTTCCGGGTCTTCCACGTAGGTGGCAGGGACCCACGTACTTGGGCCGTCTTCTACTGTCTTCCCAGATGCATTAACAGGGAGCTGGATTGGAAGTGGAGCAACCAGGAATTCAACAGTCACTCTGGGACTTGAAATCTGAGAATACTCTAGAACTTGAACAGGCTTTCTGATACGGGATACTGGTGTTGAAGGTCGAAGTATTACTGCTGTGGTGACAATAAAGCATGCCGCCTCCCCTATTTCTTGTTTTTTTGAAAGGCAGAAGCAACAGAGAGAATGCGTACTCTTCCATCTACTGGTTCATTTCCCAAATGGTCATAACAGCTGGAGCTGGGGCAGGCTGAAGCTAAGAGCCAGGAACTTCACCCGAGACTCCCATGTGGGTGACAGGGTTCCAAGTATTTGAGCCATATGATGTCTTTCCAGGCACATTAACAGGAAGGTGGATCATAAGTGGAGTAGCCAGGCCTCAAACTGGCACTCTGATACAGGATGCTACTGTTGTAAGTGGTGGCTTAACTTGTTGTGCCACAACACTGGCCTGGTTCACAACATCGTAATATCCTACCACTTCTGTTTAACAGAATAATATTCCCTTTGGGCTTTCTACAGTGTTTCTGTGCCTCTTTATTGTAAAGGAGTCATATTTTTTGTTGTAAAAAAATTTTAGCTATTCAGAGTTATTGCTTTTCTATGTTATTCTTTGTGGAACTCCTAATAATCACAGTTGGACCATCTTTGCTTCATATTCCATTTTCTTATAGTTAAAAGAAGAATAATAAGATAAAGAAAGAGTCAGTTTATCCTATCTGGGTACTTTCCTCATCTCTCTCATCCAGTTCTCTAATTTTTATCTTCAGCTGTATCTAATGTGCTGTTTAATCTGTCACTTTATTGTTTCCTTTTTCCTTTCCTCTCTTTTTGAAAATTTCAATGACATCAGTCATTTGTAGTACTAATATTGATTCTTTTTCCAAAAAAATTTTTCCCATAACATCTAATAATTTAGTTTGATTTTCCCCTTTATTTTTAAGAATTTAAAGTTTTTGGCATCCATTTCTAATGCTCCATCATTTAATGGTTTTGTGAAAATTCTCTTATGAAGTTCTTAAGAGCTATATTTCCTGAATTCTTTACTTATATTAATTATATAGTGAGGAATAACTTTGGGTGAAAGATATCACATTGATCATTTTTGCACATTTAGAATCCCAGTGAAATATTCATGTAGCAAATATGTATTGAGTATAAGTTTAGGTGCTAGTGATTGAAACAACTTCTTGTTACTGCAGAATTTTATTTTATTTTTTTTAACTTTTATTTAATGAATATAAATTTCCAAAGTACAGAATATTGATTACAATGACTTCCCCCCCATAATGTCCCTCCAACCCGCAACCCTCCCCTTATCCACTCCCTCTCCCCTTCCATTCACATCAAGATTCATTTTCGATTCTCTTTATATACCGAAGATCAGTTTAGCATACATTAAGTAAAGATTTCAACAGTTTGCTCCCACACAGAAACATAAAGTGAAAAATACTGTTTGAGTACTAGTTATAGCATTAAATCTCAATGTACAGCACACTAAGGACAAAGATCCTACATGAGGAGTAAGTGCACAGTGACTCCTGTTGTTGACTTAACAATTGACACTTGTATTTATGGCGTCAGTAATCTCCCTAGGCTCTTGTCATGAGCTGCCAAGGCTATGGAATTTTGAGGAATACAAATTTCTTATGTACAACTTTAGGAATATAGTTATTCTTCTCACCATAGCTGCTCTCCCACCCACACTCCCACCCCTCTTCATTCTTCCTCTCCTCTTCCCAGTCCTATTCTCCATTAAGATTCATTTTCAATTAACTTTGTACACAGAAGAGTAACTCTATCCTAAGTAAAGATCCCAACAATTTGCACGCATACACACACACACATACACAGAACTGTATGAGAACAAATATCACAGTTAACTCACAATACAACCCATTGAGGACAAAAGTCCTGCAATGGGGAGCTAGTGCACAGTGACTCCTGTTGTTAATTTAACAATTAACACCCATGTATGATGTCAGTGACCACCTGAAACTCTTGACATGAGCTGCCTATAGGCTATTTAAGCCTTTTGAATCCACAGATTCCATCAGTATTTAGACAAAGCCATAAGCAAATGGAAGTTCTTTCCTCCCTTTAGAGAAAAGTTCATCATTTGATGGCCACCTCTTTCCATTGGTACCTCACTCACAGAGATCTTTCATGTAAAATATATTTTTGCCACAGTGTCTAGGCTTTCCGTGCCCCGCAGAACTTTTTTTTTTTTTTTTTTAAGATTTATTTTATTATTTTATTTGAAAGGCAGAGTTAGGGAGAGAGAGAGCTTTCATCCACTGGTTCACTCCCCAGATGGATGCAATAGCTAGAGCTGCACCGATCCAAAGCCAGGAGTCAGGAGGATCTTCCGAGTTTCCCACATGGGTGCTGGGGCCCAAACACTTGGGCCATCCTCCACTGCTCTCCCAGGCCACAGCAGAGAGCTGGATTGGAAGGGGAGTGGCCGGAACTTGAACCAGCACCCCTATGAGATGCTGGCCCTGTGGGCAGTGGCTTTTCCCACTACATCACAGCGCCGGTCCCCCTGCAGAACTTTAAATTATTATAACTTGTGCTTGTGAGTTAACCTAATGATTAATGATACAAGAGGAGTTGACAAAGTTCACAGACCAGGTCCTGCCTATAGCTTATGATCTGTTTGTCACCCAGAATATTTTTACATTTTTAAATGGGGAAAAATTAAAATAATACTATTTCATGACTTGTGAAAATTATATGACATTGAAACTTGTATCCATGAACCTATTGGACAACATTTGTTCAGTGCTCATTTTCTTTTGTATTGCCTTAGGGCTGCTTTTGTACTACAACATATTTGAATACAGAGTTGAGTAGACACAGTCGATATAGATCATCAAATCTAGAATATTTATTCGCTGGTCCTTTACAGAAAATGTTTTCTTCTTATTTTACCACTGTGTTTTAGAGATTTAATATCCATTTTAGAGAAATGTTCAGCTATTTTTTGGGTGGTTGCTTTATTACAGTAGTTGATCAGACTGAATATTAGATTATAAGACTGCTAACAGTTACCCACTTCATAGGATTGTTGTGAGATTTAGATAAAACTAATTCACATAGTGTATGGCATTACAAATCTTACATAAAGTTAAGTTAATTACTATTAAATGTGGTGTTTGAGCCTTTGTAAATTTGTTTTCCTTTGCAAATAATATAGACTTGATATAAGTGAGGCCCATGTTTATAGTTGGTTTTCTAGTGATGTGATTGTGTGTGTGAGAATTCAAACTAAATTCATTAATTCTGCAGCAGTTGAAAGTTATATATCTAATTGATCACAGAAGTTCAATTTAATGTAACAGAAAACACCTGTAATAAAAGCAATATATTTGATTTGAAATAAACTTGACAGATTTAAAGATAGTAAACCAATTCAAATTACGATTATACTAAATAATATATTTATTACTGAATACAGACTACCCAAAGGAAATAATTTTCTCTTGTTTAATATTAGTAACATGTCTTTATTTTATTTTTAATATTTATTTATTTATTAGAGAGGCAGAGGCAGAGAGAGAGGGAGAAGTCTTCCATCTGTTGGTTTACTCCCCAGATGGCCACAATGGCTAGAGCTGTGCTGATCCAGAGCCAGGAGCTTTTTCCGGGTCTACCACATGGGTGTAGGGGCCCAAGCACTTGGGCCATCTTCTACTGCTTTCCCAGGCCATAGGAGAGTTGGATTGGACGTGGAGCAGCCAGGACTCATGGGATGCCATCACTGCAGGCAGCAGCTTTACCTGCTACGCCATGGCACCAGCCCCAGCTTGTCTTTATTTTAATTACATGCTGACAGTAGCTTTTTAGGATTGAAAAAGAAAAAAAAATCCTATTCAAAATGACAACCAAAACTCCATAAATTTGTTTTGAAGAATTATTTTATTTATTTGAAAGTCAGAGTTACAGAGAGGGGTGGGGGGTCTTCCAGCCAATGGTCCATTCCCCAGTTGGCCGCAGCAGCTGCAACTGTGCCAATCTGGAGCCAGGAGCTTCCTCCTGGTCTCCCACTTAGGTGCAGTGGTCCAAGGTCTTGGGCCTTCTTCTGCTATTCTCCCAGGCCGTAGCAGAGAGCTGGATCAGAAGTGGAGCAGCCGGGTCTGGAACCAGTGCCCATATGGGATGCTGGCACTTCAGGCCAGGGCGTTAACCCACTGCACCACAGTGCCAGCCCCACTCCATAAGTTTTTTAAATAAAGAAGGAAATATGTTCCTTCTTTTTTTTTCTTTTCTTTTTTTTTTTTTTTGTAAAGATCCATTCATTCATTTGAAAGGTAGAGTCACAGAGAGGCAGAGAGAGAGATCTTTTATCCACTGATCCACTCCCCAAATGGCCGAAACAGCCTGTGCTGGGCCTATCCAAAGCCAAAAGTCAGGAGCTTCCTCTGGTTCTGTGAGTTTGCTGTAGAAACAGTTAGGGGGAAAGTCAAGTTACTTTCTTCCTTTGAGTATATTTTCTTGTAAAAGAGTACAAAAAAATTACTTTCAAAAATAAAATAGGTAAAAATTATTTTTAAAATGTCAGTTTAGGGTAGTTATCAGTAAGGACCAAGGTCCTTCTTTGTCAAAATCTGAAAGCAGCTTTTAAATATCTTACGCATTGAAGATAACAAAGATAAATTCATTGAAAAAAGCTTGAGAAGCAGGCGTCCTGTAATACTGTGGTTTCCCCAAGGTGGTTCGTCTAAATAGGTCTATATTATTTTTACTTCTGGAAATATGAAGACTGTATCTCAATTTCTGTGTTTATATAGAAACTTTTAAGCTAAGGCAAAAGTCCATGTAGGAAAGCACAAGTTGAAATGACAATTGGTTGCCATATTTGGTAGTACTGTTCAACAAAGAGCAAGGCATTTTAAACAGAGAAGTGCTTATGTTTTTTTTAATCTCTGGAGAAAACATCAGATCCCCTACTCTCCTTTTCTAAATATCTTTGGAGAGATTTACATGAATAGAAAATAATAGTAAACTCCCATGTTCCTCCAAATTTGCATCATCTTTAGAAAAAAAACAATTACAGTGGAATTACTCTTGGATCCATGCCAATTCAGTCACAATCCACTGTCTCCATTACTTGTATATTTTAACTTTTTGAAAAAAATGAGGGTACGGTGTTGTCGCATAGCAAGTTAAGTCTCTGCCTGCATTGCCAGCTCAGGCATACTATATGAGTGCTGGTTTGAATCCTGACTGCAATGCATGCTGCTTCTTTCTGCTGATTTACTTGGGAAGGCAAAGGAAGATGGCCCAAGTAGTTGGACCTCTGCTACTCATATGAGAGACCTGATGAGAGTTCCTGGCTCTTGGCTTCAGCCTGGTCCAGCCCTGACCATTGTGGCCATTTTGGGGGTGAACCAGGCAGTAGAAAATCTCTTTGTCTCTCCCTTTCTTTCTCTCTCCCTCTCTCTCCCTCTCCCTCCCTCTCCCTTTCTCTCTCTCTCTACCTTTCAAGTAAAATGAAATAAGTCTTTAAGAAAATTTAAAAGATGGGGCCGGTACTGTGGCATAGTAGGTTAAGCTTCCGCCTGTGGCACTGACATCCCAGATGGGTGTGGGTTCAAGTCGCTCCCTGCTAATGGCCTGGGAAAGCAGTGGAAATGGCTCAGGTACTTGGGCCCCTGAACCGATGTGGGAAACCCGGAGGTAGTGTCTGGCTTCTGGCTTTGGATTGGCCCAGCTCCGCTGTTGTGACCATCTGGGGAGTGAACCAACGGGTGGAAGACCTCTCTGTCTCTCTCTCTTTCTAAAACTGCCTCTCAAATAAATAACTATATTATTTTAAAAAAATTTAAGAAGATTGGTGAGTTTTCAGGTAGTTGTTGGTAGATTATTATTTTCGGCTTTTATTGTCTAACACTTATGCATCTTTTTACAGTTAAATCGTCGATCGGAAATTGTTGCTACTAGTTCTGGTGATTTCATCTTGAAGACATATGTAAGACGAAACAAGACTGACAGTTTTAAAACTTTGAAAGGCAACCCAATTGGACTTAACATGTTGAGCAACAATAAGAAATTGAGGTACAGGCACTTCATCACACTTTCCTACAGAAAACATAAGAGTTTGACACCAAAAACTAACTGCCTTTGTGGCCAGTAGTCCCAACCTGTTCCCTTTAATTTTGAATTTGTCATTAGGAATGCTGAGAAGGATAGTACCAGTTTAAGGATTATTTGTTTTGAATCTTAGGATTAATTGCATTACTTTCTTTTGAATAAAACATATTGCAAGAAACATGTCAGTAGACTGGAATGTTGTGAGTTTGCTTTCATGCAGTTAGTAGAATCTTAGTCATAATATTAAAAATAGAAGGCCCCATAGGTAAGTTGTCTAGTTAATTTAGGAGATGGTAATGAAGATTATCTCAGTAGTGATCTTTTTCTTTTTTAAGATTTACTACTCTTTTTCTTTCAGGTGTAAGCCACCTTTCCAAGTAGTTTTCATAGTGAACCATTGTTATTGACAGCATTGGGCTATCAATACCAACCCAGAAATGGGATTAAAAATCATTTTTTTAAAAAAATACTTATTTTGAGGCCACCACTGTGGCACAGTGGGTTAATGCCCTGGCCTGAAGTGCTGGCATCCCATATGGGCACCAGTTTGAGACCCTGCTGCTCCATTTCTGATCAGGCTCTCTGTTATGGCCTGGGAAAGCAGTAGAAGATGGCTCAAGTCCTTGGGCCCCTGCACCTGCGTGGGAGACCCAGAAGAAGCTCCTGGCTTCAAATTGGCGCCGCTCTGGCCGTTGCAGCCAATTGGAGAGTGAACCATACTCTGTCTGTGTAACTCTGACTTTCAAATAAATAAATAAATCCTTAAAAAATATTTATTTTTATTTGAAAGAGAGAATGAGTGAGTATTTGATATTCCATCTTCTGGGTGCACGCTCCAAGTCTCCCTGATGGCCTGGGCTGTGCCATGTCAAAGCCAGGAGCCAGTAGCTTCATCCCAGTCTCCCACGTGTGTGCCAGCTTGACCAAGCACTTGGGCCATCTTCTGTTGCTATATCAGGCCATTAGCAGGTAGCTGTATCAGAAGTAGAGCAGCTAGCCAGCTATTTCAGCCATTTGGGGAGTGAACCAGCAGATGGAAGACCTTTCTCTCTGTCTCTCCCTTTCTCTTTAACTCTACCTCTCAAGTAAATAAATAAAAATTTTTTAAAAAATGTAGAGCAGCTGGGATATGAACTGGCGCCTGTATGGGATGGTGGTGACAGCAGCTTTACCCTCTGCATCAGAATGCTGACCCCATTATTTTACTTTTAATTTGTCAGTTTATAGGTAAACAATGCAAGTATATAAAGAATATCTTACTTTCAAGGTAGTAGCTAAATCAGAATTAAGGACATCTGATTTTTAGTATTTTTTTTTCTTTACTGGATTTTCTTTACTGGATTAGAAGCATTTGAAAGACAAATTCCAAAGTTGAAAGTTCCTAATAGATAGTTTTACATAGTCAATTGGGTTTAACTGTTGGGGCTGATGCTGTAGTACAGTGGGCCTGCATCCCATATGAGTACCATATTGAGTTCTTTTTTTTTTTAATTTTTTTTATTATTTTTTGACAGGCAGAGTGGACAGTGAGAGAGAGAGAGACAGACAGAAAGGTCTTTCTTTGCCGTTGGTTCACCCTCCAATGGCCGCCGCGGCCGGCACACTGCGCTGCTCCGAAGGCAGGAGCCAGGTACTTCTCCTGGTCTCCCATGGGGTGCAGGGCCCAAGCACTTGGGCCATCCTCCACTGTACTCCCTGGCCACAGCAGAGAGCTGGCCTGGAAGAGGGGCAACCGGGACAGAATCTGGCGCCCCGACCAGGATTAGAACCCGGTGTGCCGGCACCGCAAGGCGGAGGATTAGCCTAGTGAGCCGCGGCGCCGGCCCCATATTGGGTTCTGATTGCTCCGCTTCTATCCAGCTCCCTGCTAATGTGCCTAGGAAAGCTGCAAGTGTTTGGGCTCCTGCCACCCACATGGGAAACCTGGAAGAATCTCTTGGCTCCTGGCCTCGGCTTGGCCTGGCCCAACCTTTTGGGGAGGGAACCAGCAAATGGAAGATCTCTGTCTCTCAGTCTTTCTTTCTCTCTCCACCTCTGTCTTTTAAAGTATTTATTTTGTTGATGTATATGTGATTCTTTTCCCTGTTCAAACTATTCTTTGTTTTTTGACTCTGCAGCGAAAATACACAAAATACATCATTATGTTCTGGAACTGTAGTTCATGGTAGACGTTTTCATCATGCTCATGCACAGATACCAGGAGTAAAAACAGCAGCACAAAGGTAAGGATTCTAAATGTCTTTGTTTAGTATATAATACGGTGCTCTTTTTAAAAACAGAGAGACAGCAAGATACAGATATAGAGAGAGAACAGACCCCAGTTACTGGTTCACTGCTCACATGCCTTCAGTGTGACCTTAGCTGGGCCAAAGCCAGGAGCCCGGGGAATCAATACAGGTCTCCCATGTAAGTGACAGGAACCCAGTCTTTTGAGTTATCACTATGCCACCTAGGATCTGCATTGGCAGGAAATGAGTCAGGAGTTAGAGCTATGTGTTGAACTCAGATACCTGATGGCGATTCACAGACATCTTTTACTGACCTCTTAACCACGAGGCTAAATACATACCCCTACTATGCTTTTTAATAGAAATGTTTTCATGTTTTTTTTTTTAAATAAATTTTTTTCAAAAATTCTAAAATTTTTTTCCTTTGTGGAATTCTGCTTTTTTCACTGCAGTAAGATCTATTCTTGAATTAGTTTGTGACCTGGAATCTTATTTTCCACTTCTGAATTATTCACATTCTGAAAAAAATTTTAAAATAAGAGCCATCATATAGCATTGCAATCCACTAGATCTAAAAAGATGCTTAAATTATGCTGATTTAGAACTATGACTTTTAAGATACCTTCCGTAGGGTAGGTAAACTCTAAAAAGTAAAACTAGTTATTTTCTTTTTAAATATTTATGTATTTGAAAGGCAGAGTTACAGAGAGGCAGAGAGAGAGAGAGAACTTCCATCCGCTGGTTCACTCCCCAAATAGCCACAACGGGTGGAGCTGAGCCACTCCAAAGCCAGGAGCCAGGAGCTTCTTCCTGGTCTCCCATGCGGATGCAGGGGCTCAAGGATTTGGGCCATCTTCTACTGCTTTCCCAGGCCGTAGCAGAGAGCTGGATCAGAAGAGGAGCAGCCAGGTGGTCTTAAACCGGTGCCCATATGGGATGCTGGCACTGCAGGCAGTGGCTTTACTCGCTACACCACAGCACCAGCCCCTTCCTTTTCTTTATAATGGTTTTAAGATTTTATGTTAAAGTACCAAGTCACATACTGATTTTAAGTTTGAGAAAATTTTTGTTTTAGTAGTATCAGTTAGATTTGGGAGTTCTTGTAGATGTTGAAAGTACTGCTTGAACTTTGAAATAATAAAAGTAATGGTTGGGGAAAGCTTGGTATTGTAAATGCTTTTGAGGTTTTCCAGAATCACACATACCAAAAAGTTAACTTGTCTTACTCTAGGGTACACAAACAAATCTAGATCTCTGGTGTACATGTGGCACAAACATCAGCATAGATGATAAATGGAGTATTTAGGGAGAGGAAGAAAGAGATATACTTTCATACACTGATCTCATCAATAGAAAACATTGTTGATGAAAATCTCTTTATATTCTGAAAATGTTGAAATACTGAAAAGTTGAAAAAATAATTTAGATTTATAATAAAGTAAAATTATCCATTTTAAGATAAAAATTTTGAATTTTTATTGCTTTTGGAGTTAGCTGTTAGCTTGAAATTATTTGCATAGTTAACTGTTTTTCCTGTTCCTCATTTCCTTCTTAGTACTAAGTGTCTATAAAGATTACCATCTGGAGATTGGATTGTGTTTTCTTTTATTCTGTATCTTAGCACCTATTAGATTTTGTGTGTGTATCCTTTCCTCTTTTAAAAAAAAAAGATTATATTCAGTTAATAAGAATTCATATTTACTAGTGATACATTGTTTCTTAAATTGAATTAATTTATATTTAAATAATCATGAGTGAAAACATTTGACAAGAGCAATTTGGGCAACAAAAAAATACTGTAGGGAATCAAGTAAGCAGGGCAGATTCTACTTATGCTTGTCATTTATTTATTTATTTTTTATTTGAAAGAGTTACGTATAGGAGAGGCAGAGAGAGAAAGATCTTCCATCTGATGGTTCACTTCCCAATTGGCTGCAACGGCTGGAGCTGTACCAAGCTGAAGCCAGGAGCCAGGAGCCGGGAGCTTCTTCCCAGTCTCCTTCTCTGGTGCAGGGGCCCAAGGACTTAGACCATCTTCTACTGCTTTCCCAGGGCATAGCAGAGAGCTGGATTAGAAGTGGAGCGGCCGAGTGTCAAACCAGCACCCATATGGGATACTGGTGGTTCAGGTCAGGGCGTTAACCCACTGTGCCACAGCGCCAGTCCCTTACTTATTTATTCTTATAAGGATAAGCATTTATTACTTCAACTGTAGTATGATCATCAGTAAAAAGATTTTGAAATTCACAAGTCAATGAGAGTATTTTCAGTTTTCTTTCTCCAGAAACATTTGAGTGATTTTTATGCTATGTGGGATGCATAGATGAGGTACAGTGTGTTCAAAGATGGATATAATCAACTCCCTATCCTTAAAGCTTAAATTTGAATAGGGTAGAGAACAGAAAGACAAGTGAGATTATACAATGAGTGTAGAAGTAGATTTATATTCAGAGTATGATATGTTACAGAGAAGAGAACAGGGAAAGTGTCAGAAAAGAAATATTAAAGGAACTTTTGTGTATACCAGGTAGAAGAGGACACTCTGTACATACAGTAGGAATCATTAAAGACACAAAGGCAACTTTACCTAAGGTGGTTGCAATCAAGCAGTTGATGTAATTGTCAGGCCTCATGTGAAGGTGAATATGCTGACATTTACGGCTTTTGAAATTTTTTTACTTTTCTCCAGTCTTAATTTTAAATTAAAAATAGTGCCATCATTTGGGAATTCACACAAAGCATTCTTTTTGAGGTGAGTGGTATAGCTTGTCTTTTAAGTAAGACCTCCATCCTGAATAATTTGTAGTTCTTTAGAAAGATATGGATTAAGTGCTTCATATATGCTCATCTAAAAAAGAAATCAGTGGGGGCCAGCACTGTGGCACAGCAGGTTAACGCCCTGGCCTGAAGCGCTGGCATCCCATATGGGCGGCGGTTCGAGACCTGGCTGTTCCACTTCCTGTTGGGCTCTCTGCTATGGCCTGGGAAAGCAGTAGAAGATGGCCCAAGTCCTTGGGCCCCTGCGCCAGTGTGGGAGACCGGGAAGAAGCTCCTGGCTCCTGGCTTCAGATTGGCATAGCTCTGGCCGTTGCAGCCAATTGAGGAGTGTACCAGATGATGGAAGACCTCTCTCTCTCTCTCTCTCCTCTCTCTCTCTCTCTCTCTCTCTCTCTCCCTCCCTCCCTCCCTCCCTCTCCTCTCTCTCTCTCTCTACCCCCCTCTCCTCTCTCCTCTCTCTCCTCTCTGTATAACTCTTGACTTTCAAATAAATAAATAAATAAATAAATCTTTAAAAAAAAAAAAAGAAATCAATGAAGTCTGTTAAAAGATCAGTTGTTTATTTAGCAGTGAAAGAGGATAGTATTAATTAGGAAAAAATGATGTACAAAAGTTTTAAGATCTATATAACTGTATCATTCCCACCCCTAACATTAATCAGACTTGCTAAGACAGCACATTTTATGAGTTTATGTTTATTATTTAACCTTTTGGAGAGAGAAGGAGCTTTTAAATTTTAACTAATTTTGTACATAATTTATTATTTATTTGAAAGGCAGAGAGTTCAGTTGGTTCACTTGGTTCACTCCCCAAGTGGCTGGGAGTCTGACTGATCCAGACCAAATCCAAGAGCCCAGAACTCCATCTGGGACTTCCATCATAGGTGACAGGCGCCTAAGTACTTAAACCATCTTCCGCTGCTTTCCCAGGTATATTAGGAGGGGGCTGGATTAGAAGTGGAGCAGCCAGGTCTTCAACTGGTGCTCATATGCGCAGCTTTGGCAGGTTGTGGCTTAACATGCTGCACCACAACTCCTGGTAAAAGCAAAATTTGATTAACAGAAGTGCTACTCTGAGTTTTTGAAGTCCTAAATCAAGTCATAGATAAGAGAATTAACCATTCTCTTTTTTCCTCCCTCTCCTTTTTGTTTTTGTTTATAAGTTTTTTTTTTTAAAGATTGACTTATTTTCTTTGAAAGGCAGAATTACAAAGAGGCAGAGGCAGAGAGGGAGAGAGGTCTTCCATCCGCTGGGTCACTCCCCAAATGGCTGCAAAGGTTGGAGCTGATCCTATCAGGAGCCAGGAGCTTCTTCCAGGTCTCCCATGCTGGTGCAGGTGCCCAAGGACTTAGGCCATCCTCTACTGATTTCCCAGGCTGTAGCAGAGAACTGGATCGGAGTGGAGCAGCCAAGTCTCAACCCAGTGCCCGTATGGGATACCAGCACTGCAGGTGGCAGCTTTACCTGCTGTGCCACAGCACACACAGGCCCTTGTTGTTAGTTTTACAATTAGTAGTGCAGCAACACTAGTTCAAGATAATTTTTTCCTTTCCCTTTTGTTGAAATAGTCCAATAACAAGAGTATAAGTAAAAATTTTACAAAGTCCTACATTACTAATAATTATTTTTTCTCACTTTTGAAAGGTTTTTATAAATATATATTTATAAATATATACCTTTCCTAGAGCAGGACTTGATAATAAACACATAGAAGACTTTTGTAGAATACCGTATCTTAGAAATTAGTTACTGTATCATAATCAATGCATTTTTCTCAAGGTTAAGGAAAATGTATGTATATTTTTGTTCTTTCTAATTACATTTATTGGGAAGAACCAATCCTTTTATCTCTATTTTCTACTTTACCTCTTCTGTGCAGGTGAGTTTAAAAAACTGTCTTGGGCTCAATAGAGAGGAGTTGGAAATGGCTAGATAGGTGTTAATGCCTGTTTTGGTTTTCATTTTAGTTTTTCTGGAAATAGACTTTCTTACAAAATAAATATATACAATAAGGTAGTCTACATTTAAACTTTAATGTTTATATTTTGTTTCCCTTCATTTACTTTTTAAGATTTACTTATTTAAAAGGCAGAGTAACAGAGATCTCATCTACTGGTTCACTCCCCAAATGACTTCTATAACCAGGGCTTGGCCAAGCCAAAACCAGGAACCAAGAACTCTATCCTGGTCTCCCTCGTGGATGGCATGGGCCCAAGTAGTAGTGAGCTGTCTTCCACTGCCTATGAAGGCATGTTTACAGGTAGCTGGAATTGAAGTGGGTTAGCCAGGACTTGAAGTGGTTGTTTAATATTGCAATGCCAGTGT
Source organism: Oryctolagus cuniculus (assembly GCF_051225735.1). NCBI lineage: Eukaryota > Metazoa > Chordata > Mammalia > Lagomorpha > Leporidae > Oryctolagus > Oryctolagus cuniculus. The sequence continues at coordinate 96,672,619 of NC_142871.1, read as the reverse complement.
CCCAAGGGGCAACTTAACCTGTTGTACCACAATACCAGCCCACATACTTCCATATGTTTAATTGGGGTGTGATAATATTCCCCTGTTTTTTCTGTCATTTATCCAACATGGATTTATTTTATGCAAATTATTCTCAGTTTTAGTAGAAAAGGTAAAATTTCAACTATAACAGCAGTGCAACTTTTAAAAAATGCATTTTTCTTTTGAATATAAAAACAAATTGCCATATTTTTTCTTTAATTTGCTAGGATTAGTATTTTATTGCATACTACACATTTTAGGAATGTGAGTTAATATGGAAATTTTATAAACCATGTTTGGATTACAATTAATTTTGACTATTCCCTTTACAATAAAGAATGATTTTGGCATGTGAATATTATTTTAGTCCAAATGAAGGGTTTATGTAATTTTACTTTTGAGTAATTAATAACATTTTGGACTTCCTATGAACTGTGGAGAATAGAATTTCTGTACATTGGACTTCAAATAAGAGGTCATGATCCTGGGCTTTTCCTTGTGTCTAAAGTCACATACTATGTTTAATTTAAGACTAAAATTTAAAAAACCTTTTTAAAAAATTTATTTATTTATTAAATATTTAATTATTTATTTGAAAAGCAGAGTTACAGAGAGAAGGAGAGAGATGTTTTACTCAGAGTGAATAATCATCCTGGTGATAGGATGGGGATTACTAAAAATTTTATAAATTTTCATTTCTTGAAGACTTTGCATAACCCTTCTAAAATAACATATCCTCAAGTGTTTGATAGTTAAATAAAGCCCTTTCAAGAACTTTCATATTTTTGTATTATCCATTTTTCTGTGAAATATATTATTATTATGACTAGATTATTTTGTGTGTTGACAAAAGTTGGAAAATAATTTAGACAAGGTTCATAACATAGTATGTATAAAATGTATTTGAAATAATTTGAGCACACTATGGTTTTGCCTTATTAGCTACAGTTACTACAACTACAGTAATATATCAACAATGAGGTCTTGCCTCTTACATTTTTTTTCTTTTTCATGTTTTAAGCAATCTGGACCGAAAAGAAAGGTAAGCTTAATTTGATGAAATAGAGTATGGATGTAGCAATGAAATATCAGATTATTTATATACTTTGAAAAATATCCATTGTACTAGAGTTTATCATTAAAAAGCTTATTGTCTAAATAAAAGGAAACCTATTAATAGTACAATGTGATATTTGACTTATGGAATTGTTTTGCTATAGTTCTTAATATACATTTTTCCATGAATAGTTAACATATATTTATGCTGATATATGACTTTGTCTTAAAAATAGGATATTTCAGTGCTTTGATTGTAAAGCTGATTTCATTATATCATCAAAATCTTTCTCTTACATTTCAGTGATAATATTCCTGTTTTTACATCTTAGGAGATTGGTTTGAATGGAATTAAGACACCTTAAGCTTAGAGTAACAACTTTATACATCATATGTATTCTATTCTAACCCAAAAATCTATAACAGAATTTTGTGAACAGCCTTTATTTGTTCATCTTATAAGAATACTAGCAGGCCTTCTTTCAAGAGCAATTTGAATAATATACATGTTACATGGAAAGTTTTTTAAGAACACACACATTTATATTTTGCCATTTGTAATAAATGGTTGTAATTGTTCTAAAACAGGTGTCCATAGGGTAGTTTCTCTCCATGGCAATATGCTGGGTAATTTTGTGTACATATGTGTGGGTTTTTTCCTGGCTTCCATGAGATTTTCAAGTCTCTTGTGAACCGTCTCTTCTCGTTTCCTAAGCAGGTTAAAAGCCTTTATATTAAAGCAATGCTTTCCCATAATTGGTACATGTATAACTGTTTAATTGTATAATTTCAACACTATAATTTTGCTTAAGAGTGTAGAGGAGGCAAAATGGGTAACTTGCAGTATTTTGTAGAATGTATACATTCCATCTTCATAAAAAATAAATTTCAAAAATGATCCTCCTAGGAAAAATTCAAGTGTATTTTATGATTGTAAATACTTCATAAGTTGTAAATGAATGAGTTGTACGAATATGTAACTACCTGTTTCCTTGGCAAGAAAAAATATTTCCCTGTTGTGTCAGTTTTTCTTTGAGTAAATCATTGCTTCTAGTAAGATGTATGTGTGAGCTTCAAAAAATATATGGAAAAATGAATTAGAAGTTTATTTTGATACAAAACAGTTTTTAATCCTTGCATATATTAGTTTATTAGTTATATTAGTTTCATAATAAGCATTTCCATAAACATTTTGAAGGATTCTTGTAGATTGGCCATTTTATATCATTAATTTTTTTTTTGACAGGCAGATTTAGAGTGAGAGAGACAGAGAGAAAGGTCTTCCTTATTCCGTTGGTTGACTCAATAAAGTAATTGCTGTAAATAGACATCAAATAATTTCATGAAGTCATATATATATGAAAGACTTGTATTTAAGTAACTTTTGTATTCCATATTAATTAAAATGTGGGTACTGTTAAAAATAATAGGTCTTAGATTATATTCTATTTCACAATAATCTTTGAGTTATACTGATTCTTCTCTGCTAATTTGGCTTCTTTTGCATATATCTGTAGTGGAAATTATTCATTTGTACATTCAGCAAATGTTTAAATGCCTGTATGTACCAGACACTTTTCTTTCTTCTTTTTTATTTTTTAAGATTTTATTTATTTATTTGAGAGGTAGAATTACAGACAGTGAGAGGGAGAGACAGAGAAAAAGGTCTTCCTTCTGTTGGTTCACTCCCCAAATGGCAGCAAGAGCTGAAGCTGCGCCGATCCGAAGCCAGGAGCCAGGTGCTTCCTCTCTGCGTCCCATGCGGGTGCAGGGGCCCAAGGATTTGAGCCATCTTCTACTGCTTTCCCAGGCCACAGCAGAGAGCTAGATTGGAAGAGAAGCAGCCGGAACTAGAACTGGCGCGTATGTGGGATGCTGGCGCTGCAGGCGGAGGATTAACCTATTGTGTCATGGCACCAGCCCCCCGAGACACTTTTCTAGGAGCAAGCAGAAATCCCTGCCCTCTTCAGACCTTACTTTCTTGTTTGAATAATAGTGAAGTAGGAATCAGAGGATCTCCCTTTAAGTAAAAAGCATAACCACTGGTTATGGTACATTACTTGATCATAAAATGAAAGTAATTAATATTTGCCCAATCTTTTTTTTTTTTAAGATTTTATTTATTTATTTGAGAGGTAGAGTTATAGACAGTGAGAGAGATAGACAGAAAGGTCTTCCTTCCGTGGGTTCACTTCCCAAATTGCTGCAGCGGCCAGAGCTGTGCTAATCTGAAGCCAGGAGCCAGGTGTTTCTTCTCGATCTAACATGTGAGTGCAGGGGCCCAAGCATTTGGGCCATCTTCTGCTGCTTTCCCAGGCCATAGCAGAGAGCTGGACTGGAAGAGGAGCAGCTGGGACAAGAACCGGCAGCCATATGAGATGCCAAAAACCGCAGGGAGAGGATTAACCTGCGCCATGGCGCTGGCTCCTTGCCTAATCTTAATGAATCTTTTTGAGAGACATATGTGATAATCACTTAAAACCAACTTACACACCATAATTTTGGACTTTCTAAACTTGAATAGTAATAGGTATTGAAATTTTTTTCATTCTTTTTTCTTAAGATTACCTTTAGGAACTTTTTTTTTTTTTTTTTTTTTAGAAAACTTTTATTTAGTGAATATAAATTTCATAGGTACAGCTTTAGGAATATAGTGGTTCTTTCCCCCATACTTGCCTCCCCACTCCCACTCCCTCTCCCATCGCATTCTTCATTAAGATTTATTTTTAATTAACTTTATATTCAGAAGACCAGCTGTATACTAAGTAGAGATTGTAACAGTTTGCATACAAATACATATACAACATATAATGTACTGTTTGAAAACAAATTTTACAGTTAATTCTCATAGTACAGCTCATTAAGGACAGAGGTACTACATGGGAAGTAAGTGCACAGTGCCTCCTGTTGTTTATTTAACAATTAAAATTCTGTTTATGAAATCAGTGATCACTGGAGGCTCTTGACATGAGCTGCCAAGGCCGTGAAAGCCTTTTGAGTCCACAATCTCTGTCAGTATTTAGACAGGGCCATAGGCAAAAAAGAAGTTCTCTCCTCCTTTCAGAGAAAAGTACATCCTTCTTTGATGGTCCATTCTTTCCACTGGGGTCTCACTCACAGAAATCCTTCATGTAGAACATGTTTTTGCCAGAGTATCTTGGCTTTCCATGCCTGAAATGTTCTTATGGGCTTTTCAGCCAGACCAGGAAGCCTTAAGGGGGATTCTGAAGTCAGAGTGCTGTTTAGGATGTTTGTCATCCTATGACTCTGCTGTGTGGACTGCTTCCCATGTTGGAACATTTTCTCCTTTTTAATTCTATCTATTATTTCCAGACACTTGATTTTATTTGTGTGATCCATTTGATACTTAATCCTATCTATATGATCAGTTGCACACTTAACATCACTTTAACATATAAGATGTACAGCAACAACTGTAAAAAAAAAAAAAAACCTTACAATAAATAAACTTGAGTGCTTTATCTAGTAAGTTAGCTACTGTTAAGCTAAATTTTGCCCATAATCTCTTGATGTCTGAAAAATCTCATTGACAGCCGCTAAAATTAGGTACCTAGTAATAAAATTAATAATGTATAATCCCTTATAAATGTATCTAAAGAATGTAAGGTCAAATATATGTTCCTTGTTGGTAAAACTTGTCTTTTGATGCCAGTACTCCTTAAAGTGAATATAATACAGCTATGGTCAAAATTTCAGTGAGTTATTTAGGGGATTTGATTAGGTAGTCCTAAAATTTTTTAGAACAAATTAGACAAAAGCATAAATAAGAGAACAGAATAAAGACTTGTTATATAATAAGACTTACTATTAAAAAAAATAGTGGTCAAACCTGGAAACACTAGGTTTTTAATACAGGAATAAATTTGACATATTTAGAGAACGGAAAGAAATTACCACAGGGCTACAACTTAGAGGGCAGAGGGGAGAATGTGACAAGATGAGTTTGGAAATAGGCTACCTAGATCATAAAAGGCTTTTTGTAAGATGATCTGAAGAGCTTGGATTTTATATTGATGCAAAAGGGGGGTATTTTATTACCAAATACATTTTTGAGATTTTTTTTTTAAGAGATAGAGATGTTCCATCTATTGCTTCACTCCCAAAGTGGCCACTATTGGGCCAGGCTGAAGCCAGGAGCCTGAAACTCCATCTGGGCCTCCCCCATGGGTTGCAGGGTCCCAAACACTTGGGTCATCTTCTGCTACCTTCCCAAGTGCATTAATGAGAAGTGGAGCAGCCAGGACTCGAACTGGTGTTCACGTGGGATGCCAGCCTTGCAGGCAGTGGCCCAACCTGCTGTGCTACAATGCCAGTTCCAATTTTTATACTTTTAAACAAAAAAGAAACAAACCAGATCCCATCAGAGAGAGATAGGAAACAATTAAAAGAGCGCCTGAGGGCCACAACAAACAATTGGGTTATCAGGCTAAGGGTAACATAGATAGATAAATATTTACTTATCACACTGTTCTAACAATCTTTAAATGAATACTACTTTTTAAAAAAGAAAAAGATTTTCTTTTTTCATTTGAAAGGCTGAGTTAGAGATAGCGGGGGGGGGGGGGGAGATTGAGATTGAGATTGATTGGTTTTCTATCTGATGGTTTACTACTTAGATGGCTCCAACAGCCAGAGCTGGGCCTATCTGAAGCCAGGAACCAGGGAGCTGGGGCTGGCACAGTGGCCTAGCAGGTAAACTTATGGGTGCAGTTTGGAATCCTGGCTGCTCCACTTCCAATCTAGCTTCCTGCTAATATGCCTGGGAACCAGTAAGAAGTTCCTGACTTTGGCCTGTCTCAGCCCTGGTCATTGTGGCCATTTGGGGAGAGAGCCAATGGATGGAAGATTTCTGTCTCTCTCTGTATCACTGCAATTGTGTTTTTCAAAAATAAATAAAACATTAAAAAGAGAATCAGTTCTGGAATTTGATTAATAATAGTGTAACAATGTTGACTTCTTTTTTGAAACCACTGTTTTAAAGTAGAGTGCTAGGGTGATAGATGTAAGAGTTTTGTGGTTTTGTGTTATCTTTGCAACATTTCTGCAAATCTAAAATTTCAAAATTATGTTTACTTGGAAAAAAAAATGTCCTTCACAGCTGAGGCTTATCTAACCTTGAATGAACAGAGCACTTTGATGTGATTAAATAGTATGGATAGAGAAGCAAAGGCTTTACAGTTCATTTTATTCAGCTTGCATACTTAGTTCCATAAAGTGGGGCATCTAAAACTTCTACACAAAACAGTCAGTCAGACACCTAAACAGGGAGAGAGATGACAAGCAAGCTTTGCCTCTTTGCCTCTGCTTTCTTTGGGGTAGGAAAGAAATACCCACTGAGAAGTTAAACCCTTGGGCTTGAGTTTCATGCAAGTTTGAAGTTTGACATTTGTTACTTACAAAGATAATAGAACTCAAATCAGTAAATTAACATACCTTTTGATCAGCTCATCTAGTACAAAATTTTTCAAGCAGCTTTTTTTTTTTTTTTTTTTTTTTGAGAGTGTGAGCTTCTGTCCACTGGTTTCCTGCCCAACTGTGTATCGGCAGGAACCATCTTACTTGAACCATCAGCACTGCTCCCAGGATCCGCATTAGCAGGGCCTGAAGCTGGGTATCAACCCACTATACTCTGATATGAGATGCAGGCATCTTAACGAGTGTCTTAACTGCTAGACTGAATGCCCTCCCCCTCAAAAAGAAATCCACTAAATTTTAAAGAAAATTATATGGTTTGTAACTAGAAAATTATTTTAATTCTCTTATTATTATATTTATATTGAACTTTATATGTAATATATAAGTATATATAAGTATATTTTATTATATATAAGTATATATACTTATATGCATTATACATATAATATAAAGTTTTTTATTTTTTATATTATACTTTAGCTATGCTTCTATTTCTGAGCTATATTCGTTATAATTTTTTTTTTTTTTTTGGACAGGCAGAGTGGACAGTGAGAGAGAGAGGCAGAGAGAAAGGTCTTCCTTTTGCCATTGGTTCACCCTCCAGTGGCCGCCACAGCCGGCCAGCGCACCGTGCTGATCCGAAGGCGGGAGCCAGGTGCTTCTCCTGGTCTCCCATGGGGTGCAGGGCCCAAGCACTTGGGCCATCCTCCACTGCACTCCCGGGCCACAGCAGAGAGCTGGCCTGGAAGAGGGGCAACCGGGACAGAATCCGGCGCCCCGACCAGGACTAGAACCTGGTGTGCCGGCACCACAAAGTGGAGGATTAGCCTAGTGAGCCACAGCACCGGCCTATAATGTTTTTTAAAGATTTATTTATTCGAGAGAGAGAGATCTCCATCTGCTGATTCATTTCCCAGATGGCTGCAACAGCCAGGGCTGGGCCAGGTGGAAGCCAAGAGCCAAGAAGTGTTTGGCTTTATTTATTTATTTATTTATTTATTTATTTATTTATTTATTCGAGAGTTACAGACAGAGGAAGAGACAGAGAGAGAGGTATTCATCAGGTATTCATCCACAGGTTCACTCCTCAAATGGCCACAAAGGCCGGATTTTAGCCAGTTTGAAGCCAGGAACCAGGAGCTTCCTCTAGATCTCCCACATGGGTACGGGGCCCCAAGTACTTGGGCCATCTTCTGCTGCTTTCCCAGGCTATAAGCAGAGAGCTGGATCAGAAGAGGAGCAGCTGGGAATTGAACCGGTGCCCATATGGAATGCTGGTGCCACAATCAGAGGCATAGCCCATTACACCATAGCCCTGGCCCCTAGCCAGGATTTTAATCCAGTTCTCCCTTATGAGCATAGGGGTGCATTCACTTGGACCATCTTCTGCTTTGCCAGGCACAATAGCAGGGAGCTGGATTGGAAGTAGAGCAGGCAGGACTCAAACCAGTGCCCATATGGGATGTTGGCGTGACAGACGGTAGAGACAGAGAGAAAGGTGTTCCTTCCGTTGGTTCACTTCCCAAATGGCCACCATGGCTGGTGCTGCGCCGATCCGAAGCCAAGTACCAGGTGCTTCTTCCTGGTCTCCCATGCGGGTGCAGGGGCCCAAAGACTTGGGCCATTCTCCACTGCCCTCCCGGGCCACAGCAGAGAGCTTAACTGGAAGAGGAGCAACCGGGACTAGAACCCGGTGCCCATGTGGGATGCTGGTGCCACAGGTGGAGGATTAACCAAGTGAGCCATGGTTCCTGCCCATACTTACTGTACTTTAACACCTGCTCCTATAATGTCTTTTGTTTTTTTCAAAAAAGATTTATTTATTTGAAAGGCAGAGTTACGGAGATGGAGGTCTTTGATTTGCTGCTTCACTCCGTAGATCAATGCAACAGCTAAGAGAGGGCCCAGCCAAAGCCTGGAGCCTGAAACTGCATCCAAGTCTCCCACATGGGTGCCAAGGGTTCAGGTATTTGGGTCATAGATTCCGTCCCAGATGTATTCATTCAAAAGTGGAGCAACTGGGACTTGGGATGTCAGCATCATATGCAGCAGCTTCACAGCATGTGTCATCATGCAGCCCCCTCATAATACGTTAAAACAATTTGCCAGTGTGTATGGGAAAACAACAAATATTGAAAGCAGTTGTCCATGGGAAGCAGTCCAGACTCAGAATTACAAATGCTCTAAACAGCACTCTTACCCTAGAATCAGCCCTTAAGGCATTCTGGTCTGGCTGAAAAGCTCATGAGAGCATTTCAGGCATGGAAAACCAAGACAATGTGGCAAAAAAGAGTGTCCTACATGAAGCTTCTCTGGGAGAGAGACCCCAGTGGAAAGAAGTGGCCATCAAAGGATGTACTTTTCTCTGAAATGAGGAGAGAACTTCCACTTTGTTTATGGCCTTGTCTAAATACTGACAGAGATTGTGGATTCAGAATGCTTCCATAGCCTTAGCAGCCCATGTCAAGAGCCTCAGGTGATCACTGACATCGTACATAACAGTGCTAATTGTTAAATTAACAACAGTAGTCGCTGTGCACTTCCCATGCTGAATGAGTTGTATTATGAGAATTAACTGTAAAACTTGTTCTTGGCGCGTCGTGGCTCAGTAGGCTAATCCTCTGCCTGCGGTGCCGGCTTCTAGTCTCAGTTGGGGCACCGGATTCTGTCCCAGTTGCTCCTCTTCCAGTCCAGCTCTCTGCTGTGGCCCAGGAGGGCAGTGGAGAGTGGCCCAAGTGCTTGGGCCCTGCATAGCTTCACCCGCCACACCACAACCCCTGAAGATGTAAATTGAGCAATAAATATACCACAGTGTAATTTTGAAATAAAAGTTGGTTGAAATATTCACAGAATAGAAAAACTTGGGATTTACTGAGTTAAAGACTGCAGTTTTATTTTTTTAAAGTGTAGATTATTTTTTTATTTTTTTATTTTTTGACAGGCAGAGTGGACAGTGAGAGAGAGAGACAGAGAGAAAGTCTTCCTTTGCCGTTGGTTCACCCTCCAATGGCCGCTGCGGCCGGCACGCTGCGGCCGGCGCACCACGCTGATCCGATGGCAGGAGCCAGGTACTTATCCTGGTCTACCATGCGGGTGCAGGGCCCAAGCACTTGGGCCATCCTCCACTGCATTCCCTGGCCACAGCAGAGAGCTGGCCTGGAAGAGGGGCAACCGGGACAGAATCCGGCGCCCCGACCGGACTAGAACCCGGTGTGCCGGCGCTGCAAGGCAGAGGATTAGCCTAGTGAGCCGCGGCGCCGGCCCTAAAGTGTAGATTTTTAAAAACTTGTCTTTAAAAAAAATTACTTTTTTTCTTTAAAAAATTACTTTATCTAAAGACTATTATCCCTTTTTTGGAATTCTATGTAATATACAAGCATGCATTTTATTTCAGTTCTAATATAATGCAATTAGGAACTTAAAAATCTACCTTCTTTTTATAATGCAACTATTGAATTTTCTAAGGTAAATTCTCACCTTCTCAACTCCTGTCATCACATTTGGTCGAATGGAAATTGCCGGTTATATCAGATGTTGTTCTGTTCCTCATTATTGATAAAATTTACCAAGATTCTGATTCCGGTGTTGCCATTTAATAGTTACATGACCCATAGGCAACTTGATCAACCTCCTGCCTCAGTTTCCTCATCTGTAAAGTACTGATAATATGTACCAAATAAGATTATTGTGAGAATTAAAGGAGTTAATAGAAAGCGCTGAAAACAGTACCTGGCACATGGTGCTGGATATTTGCTAATTGCTAGTTCAAGTGCACAACTATCTGTTCTTAATGTTTTCCTCCTGTGTCATTTTCATATTGTTTTTAATTTAAGTGTTTTCACTTTTACAATGTGAAACTATAAAATCCTTGCAAGAAAATTTCTTTCAAATTTTTGTGTACTTTGATTATTTTATCCTGTAAGGAATAGGCAGTATTGATCACTAGTGTGAAAGGATTTACAGATAAATAGAAGAGCCTTTCTATTTTTAATTCCCTTGTTACAGAAAATGGGATACTTTTAGAAGCTTTTATTTAGGGTACTAAGTTACCTAGTTATTACAGCTTCCTGTGCATTGCACATTCTGCATTTCTTTTTGTGATGCTTTTATCCACAATTAGATATAGGGTTTTTGCTGCTTCTCACAATTCATATATATTTGGATTTACACAGACAGTGGTTAGTACCCTTTGTTACTAAGGATTATGTATTAAACTGGTGGTATATGAGTTCTGATTAATATTTTAAAACAAGTAGGGGGCCGGCGCTGTGATGTAGCAGGTTAATACCCTGGCCTGAAGCACCGGTATCCCATATGGGTGCTGGTACTAGTCCCGGCTGCTCCATTTCCTGTACAGCTCTCTGCTGTGGCCTGGGAGAGCAGTGGAGGATGGCCCAAGTCCTTGGGCCCCTGCACCCGCGTGGGAGACCGGAGGAAGCTCCTGGCTCTTGGCTTCGGATTGGCACAGTTCCAGCCATTGCAGCCAATTGGGGAGTGAACCATCGGATGGAGGAACTCTCTCTGCCTCTCCTCTCTTTGTGTAACTCTGACTTTCAAGTAAAATAAATAAATTTTTAAAAACATATTTTAAAACAAGTATATAGTTATGTTACAAAACCAAAATACTTGTTCTATGATTACTTGCTTTGGACATAACATTTTTTGTACTCATTTTGGAATTGCCCTCGATAACAGTATCAATATTTAACGTTTATTCTTTTATTCATTGGTTTGTTTCTAAACAGCTAAGATACATTTATTTTATTAAGCTGGGTAATTCTTTATTCAAAATATATGAGACTGTGACGTATTTTGAGTCTTTTTAATGAGATTCTTAAAATATTATGATGACAGCTACAAAAGGAAATTTTTAAAGGCTTGGGCATTTGAAGAATAAATTATATAGCTTTCAAGTTTTTAAATTTTCCAAAGGAATTACCTTAAAAGGACAATAATTTTTATTAAATGTTTATTCAACAACCTTCATATTATATGCTCAGATTGATGATCTAAGTTAAGTAAAATTGCCACTAGACAGAGCTTCAATTCATCACCATTTACTGAATTTGTATGATAGTTTTATTGTTTGATAGTATCACTTTTTATATGCCAAAGAGCTTTAGTTACTTTTAATAAATATATCATAGTATATCCTTTATGTTTTTATTTTGCAAACCATATGTTCTTTTAAGTAAAACTATATAAATTTCCTTTTCTAGGAAAGAATACCCACCTCATGTCCAAAAAGTTGAAATTAGTTCAGTAAGGTTAAGTCGGCCCCAAGGTGTGGGTAAGTGTGCAGTTTCAAATGTTATACCTATGATGGGTTTTTAATTGCTGCATGAAAGGTACAAATACAGATTAAAAAAAAATATTGGGGTTAGAGTATTCCCAGCCATAATTGAAATTTAGGGAAAATGATTATTTGTAACTGTGATTTTTTTTTTAAACTTTTATTTAATAAATATAAATTTCCATAGTACAGCTTACGGATTACAATGGCTTTTTCCCCCCATAACTTCCCTCCTACCTGCAACCCTCCCCTCTCCCACTCCCTCTCCCATTCCATTCACATCAAGATTCATTTTCAATTATCTTTATATACAGAAGATCAATTTAGTATATATTAAGTAAAGATTTCAACAGTTTGCACCCACACAGAAACACAAAGTATAAAATACTGTTTGAGTACTATGTAACTATGATTTAAGAATTTCACTGTGACCTGATATCATTGAATGGTTGCAATGACATGTGATTAGTTTGAATTCTTTTGATTATATTAGTGTTTTTTTTTTATGTTGGAAGTCCAGATATTGTAAATGAGCTATTGTTTCAAAATTGTGTTTTGTTGAACTATGTTATAATGTTGTATTATGTATTTTCTCTTAATTATTTTGGTACTAAAATTTATAATGCATTTCTTTTTTTAGAAAGATTCCATACTTGATACAATTGTGTTAATAGTATTGGAAAACCAATGCGATTAGAAATTTATATTAATATTGAATTAATATAAATATAACCTTTATGAAAAATATTTCACCATCAAGTCAGTTTTCATTATCTAGACTTGCTATTCTTTGTCCCAGGCCTTTGTTTGCTTTAAATAGCTGCAATAGCCCACAGTTCCAAAACCAAATATTTAGAAGAGTTAGGTTTTCTTTAAAGCTAGAAGTTTGTTTTTCAACACCCACATTCTTTTTCTGCTTTAAATTAAATAAAAATATTTTCTGTACATGTTTTAAACATATTTATAATTTTTAAAAAGATGTATTTATATATTTGAAAGGCAGAGTGACAGATAGAGAGGGAGCCATAGAGAGAGCTTCTTTCTGGTGGTTTATTCCCCAAATGGCTGCAGCAACCAGAGTTGGGCTGGGCCCAAGACAAGAACCTGGAATTCTATTCACGTCTCCCACATGGTTGACAGGGCCCCAAGTACTTGGAGCTGGATAGGAAGCAGAGCAACAGGGACTCCAGCTGGCATTCTAATATGGGATGCCCACATCTCATGTGGCAGGCTAACTCGCTTTGCCACAGTGCTGGCCCTTGTATCTCTATTTCATAAAAAGAATATTACAAACTTAATTTAATCCTTTCTTAATAACTTGTAGTCATTATCATTGTGGATTATTATACTTTACAGTTACCAAGTAAGTTATTACACTTTACAGTTGATATACTTACTGTTGAAAAGTTTAGCAATAGTGGGTACCTTCTTTAACACTTGTTCTGTTAATACCTTAAATTTCCTTGAATTACAACTCTGTACTAGAAGCTAAGTCAAGTGCTTTACATTTGTTATTTTGCTTGTGTACTAATTTTCTATCCAACATTCCCATAAGCTAAATTGAACTTTTGCCAACATTTTGTACAGAGGAGGAAATCGATGCACAGCAGAATTATATAACTTACTCAAGAATATACAGCTAGCAAATGGCAGAGCTAGTGTCCAACCAAGGTCTGTTGGATGTCAGAACTCATGATGTTATCTCTATGCTGTATTATTTTTTTGCTCAGTCACAAAGCTATTTCAAATCCTTAGAGAGGAACTGTTTAGCAAGTACTTTTAGCCGAAAGGCAGAATTGCAAAGAGAGGGAGAGACAGGGATGGAGAGCTTCTTCCATCCACTCCCCATTTGGCTGCATTGCCTGGGTTTGGGCCAGGCTGAAGCCAGTAGCCTGGAATTCCATCCTAGTCTCCCATGTGCGTAGAAGGAGCCTGAGTATTTGGGCCAAACTGTTTTCCCAGGCACATTAGCAGAGAGCTAGATCAGAAGTGGAGCAGCCAGGGCTCAAACTGGTGCCTAATGTCGCAGGCAGTGGCTCAACCTATAAATGCCACAGTTCCAACTCCTTGTTACATTTAATTTTTAAATTTTGTTCAACAACATTAAGTAGATAAGAATAATGTCTTTTGTTGTTGCTTTTTATTTTGAAGTTACTTTTAGACTTAGAGAAAAGCTACAAAACTAGTACAGAAAAGTGCCTATTTTTCTTTTGCCCAGATTCACCTAATGTTAACATATTTCTAGTCATAGTATATTTCATTAAAATTATTATTCATTTATTTGAAAGGCAGCAAGATAGAAATCTCTCATCTACTGCTTCACTCTCAAATGTCAGCAGCGGCTCATGCTGGGCCAGGTCAAAGCTGCAAGCCAGGAAGTTAGTCTGGGTCTATCATGTGGGTGGCAGAGACCCAACTACTGGAGCAATTGCCTGCTGCTCACCCTGGGAAGAAGATAGGTTGGGGAATAGAATCAAGACCCAGAATTTCAATATGAGATATTGATATTCCAACTGGAATTTTAAAACATTGGTATAAGATTCTTAACTAAGCTATAGACCTTGTTCAAATTCTCAGTTTTTTGTTAATGTCCTTTTCTGGTCTGGGATCCCACACTGTCATATTTTCCGTTTCCTTGACAGTTTTGAAGATTACTAGTCAGTTGCTTTGTATAATATCTCACAATTAGGTTTGATGATGTTTGTTAATCAGGGGTTGCCCAGTGTTGATGTATCTTATTTCTGGCGGTGTTAACCAGGATTACTTGGTTAAGGGAGTTCTGCTGGGTTTCTTCACTGCAAAATTACTGTTTTCTCCTTGGTACTTAAAAAGGATCTTGGAAGAAACACCAAGACCAAAAAATATCCCGTTTATTTTCAGACTTTCACTCTCTGATTTTGGCATTCGTTGGTGTATCTTGCTGGCAGCTATTATTGCTTGATATTTGGTGGTGATTTTCTGTTTTCTTCAATTACCAATTTTAATTCTCCAGTAGGGAAAAACTATAGTATATCCATTTCTTTCTTTATTTGATTATATTTATGTATTTATAGTTAAAAAACTTAAAATTTCAGGAGAGGGACACTGGTGTATTTGACTTATAAACTTGGTTTCCAGATTGTTTTGTATTAGGTAGGTATATATATGTTTAGGTGTAGGATGATTATCAATACTATAATAATACTGCATAAATTGTTGCACAAAGGTTTTATTTTCTTTTAAAACTTCCTTTGTAGATTTTTTTATCCCAGAATTACTAGTTACAGGTATAACACTTAAAGTTAATTTTTTTCTATTATTCTTTATGTCCACCCCTCCTTTATCTTGAATTTATTTATTATTTTTACTTTACTTATTTTTTAATTTTTTTTTATTTTCTTTATTTTTTGACAGGCAGAGTGGACAGTGAGAGAGAGAGACAGAGAGAAAGGTCTTCCTTTGCTGTTGGTTCACCCTCCAAGGGCCGCCACAGCTGGCGCACTGTGGCCGGCGCACCGCGCTGATCCGATGGCAGGAGCCAGGTGCTTCTCCTGGTCTCCCATGGGGTGCAGGGCCCAAGCACTTGGGCCATCCTCCACTGCCCTCCCGGGCCACAGCAGAGAGCTGGCTTGGAAGAGGGGCAACCGGGACAGAATCCGGCGCCCTGACCGGGACTAGAACCCGGTGTGCCGGCGCCACAAGGCAGAGGATTAGCCTAGTGAGCCGCGGCGCCGGCCTAATTTTACTTTATAGTCATATCAGCACCTACTAGCATTGATAAATAGGTTTTTTTGGGTAAGATTAAAGCTTGTAAACCCATAAAGTAAAAGTTTTAGTTGGATCACTAGTGCTGTTTCATTTTTTCTTTTTAAATTTTTCTACACCTGCAGAATAACAATTGTATAACTTCAGAGAGTATGGGGAAAGGAATTTAAAGATGTGTTCAACCCATTCATGGAAGCTGTGTATCATGAAAAAGCTATGCATGTATTTCAAAACTTTTTTGTGCCAAAATAAGGTTATATTTTAAGAAAAAATTTACCCACTTGAAGGGTAGAGAGACACAGAGCTCTCATTCACTGATTTTCTCCCCAAATGCCCAGAATGGACAGTACAGAAGCCAGGAGCCAGCAACTCAATCCAGACATCCCTGACAGGAACCCAAATACTTGAGCCAACACCACTAGCATCTGCATTAACAGGAAGCTGGAATCAGGAGACTGAGCTGGGTGTAGAATTCAGGTACTCTAAATGTGAGATGCAGGTGGTTTTTTATTTTTTTTAAAGATTTGTTTATTTTGAAAGGTAGGGTTAGAGAGGGGAAGAAACAGAGAATCTTCCATCCACTGGTTCACTCTCCAAATGGCCACAACAGCTAGGACTGGGGGAAGCCAGAGCCAGGAGCTTCTTCCAGGTCTTTCACTTGGGTGGCAGGGGCCCAAGTTCATGGTCCATCTGCTACTTTCCCAGATGCATTAGCAGGGAGCTGCATAGAAAGTGTAACAGGTGGGACTCCAAAAACAGGCACCCAGATGGATGCCAGCTACACAGGTGGCAGCTTTACCTAGCACTGATGCAAGTGTCTCAACTGCTAGGCAAAGCTCTCTCTTCCTAAACTTTTCTTCCAATTTTCTTTTTCCACAAACTTGTGGAAGTACCTCATATGGTTGGCACTTAGTGTTGGTGGTTTCATGTGAGGGAATTAAACCAGTACAGACCAAAAATATTTGGGAAAAATACTGCGTCTATACTGGACAAGTACAAACTAATTTTTTTTATTATTCCCTAACATATATAGTATAACAACTATTTACATAGCACTTACATTGTGTTAGGTGTATTATAAGCCATCTAGATGGGAATGACTTAAAAGTAAATAGCAGGAAGTATATTGATTATATACAAAAACTATCCCATTTTATATAAGTAACTTGCACATCCACAAATTTTTGATGAATGCAGAAGGGATCCTAGAATCTTTTCCCCCCACAAACCTACCAAAGGATGACTATATCCCCATTTTTGTGTGTGTGTATTCATGCTTTATATACTGTTCTTTTTTTTTTTAAGATTTTATTCATTTATATGAGAGATAAGAGTTACAAGACAGTGAGAAGGAGAGACAGAGAGAAAGGTCTTCTATCTGTTGGTTCACTCCCCAAATGGCCACAGCGGCCAGAGATGAGCTGATCCGAGGACAGCAGCCATGAGCTTCTTCTGGGTCTACCATGCAGATGCAAGGTCCCAAGGACTTGGGCCATCTTCTACTGTTTTCCCATTCCATAGCAGAGAGCTGGATCGGAAGAGAAGTAGCCAGGATTGGAACTGGCGCCTATATGGGATGCTGGTGCCCCAGGTGGAGGATTAACCTACTGTGCCACAGCACCAGTCCCTGTATACTTTTCTATAACTTGTTTCTTTTTCCTTTTTTTTTTTTTTTTAAGATTCATTTATATATTTATTTGAAAAGCAGAGAAGTAGTGACAGATGAGAGAGTGATCTTCTATTCTAGTTCGTGGTCACAGTAGCCAGGTCTGAGGCAGGCTCAGCCAGGAACCCTTTTTATTTTTTTTATTTTTTTGACAGAGAAAGGTCTTCCTTTCTGTTGCTTCACCCCACAAATGGCTGCTATGGCCGGCGCGCTGCGCTGATCCGAAGCCAGGCCAGGAGGCCATTTGAGTCTCTCATGTGGGTAGCAAGGATGCAAGCACTTGGGCCATTTTCTGCTGCCTTTCCAGACAGCAGAGTAGCCGTGGCTCAAACTGGCACTCTCATGTGAGATGCTGGCATCACAGTGGCAGCTAAACCTACCGTGCTACCATATTATTGTATTACCTGATTTCTGTGCTCTCATTAAAAGATAATGGAATATCAGGAAATCCAGGATAGAAAACACAATTAAAGCATGTTTAACAATCAAAAGACTTTTATCTATTGAGGACATGCTTGTAAGTCCATATAACCAAATCCCTGTACTCATTTATTAATGAGTGTGTAGTGCTCATTAATAACATTTTTATGTCATAATTTATTTTTAGTGTTTTGAGACTTATACTAGTACATTAGTGTTGTGTTTGTATTTCCTTAAACTACTAAATTCCTAAAAATGAATTTCAGGGACAAAGATTATGCACGTTTTTAAGACTTGATATGTCAACTGCAAAATGCATTGTGTAAATGGGCGTTCGCTTCTAACAAACAATATGGAGTATGCCTATTTTTTCTGCTTTGCAGCAACATTAGTTGATATCCTTCTTTTAGAGTATTTGATAAATTGGTCAACATGTGTTTTGATTTTTTTCCACATTTCTTTTTTAACTGGTGAAACATGTTCAATGACAGTTTATTTTCCCAAAGATCTACTTATTTATTTGAGAGGCAGTGTCACACAGAGAGAGGGAGACAGAGAGAGAAGTCCTCTATCTGCTGGTTTACTCTCCAAACGGCCAAAACAACCAGAGCTGAGCCAATCCAAAGCCGAGAGCAATTATAGCTTATTACAAGTTGAATATAGCAACTCTGTCATTTCTGATCAAGATCTTTCCACTCTATGATTTTTAAATTTATTTTATTCTTTTAGCTTTTTCTAATGTTCAGATACTGTTTTGATTTAGTCAGATGTATCTAAGTTAGCTTTACTTCTTTAAGACTGTATTAGAAAATATTTTCCTACCCTAGATGAATTCGGAAAATATTCACCTTCTTTTAAAAAGTGCTTCTAGGTTTATTTTTATTTAAATTTATTTTTAACAGCACATAACTTTTTATTTTTAAACTTTATTTCCTTTTATTATATTTGAGTGATTGTTCAGGAATATATATTAAAATATTTAATAATTTGAGAAATCAGTTTCAACCATATTTTTCCTCCTGTTTTTAGAATGTCAGGTCCTTTTTTAACAAGCTTACATTGTAAGTGTATTTTAAGTTTTCACTGATATCAGAAAGTTAGGTATGGTTTATTTATTCCAGCTTGCCTACCATGACAGTGACTGTTCTTAGGAAGGTCAAAGGCTAGAGGCTGTAAAAACGTGTAAACACATTGCTGTGTAGTAGGAAAGTACTGTATAGAAACCAATACAAAATGATATAAAATATTGTAGCTTCATAAATCAGTGATCACTCTTCCTGGACTTTAAATTAAATCCTCACCAAAAGAAGTGAGTAAAGCTAATTTTTTACTAATTGGAGTTTAGCAGACCCAGTAAGGGAGAAAAGGCTTTGCAGCTTATGAGAGTACAAAGGTATAATTGTTGACTCTTGTATTGAATGACTGATGTCTTTGATTGGAGAATAGGATAGACCAGAGCTAGAGATGAAGCACAAAAGCAGGTTAACATGCTAAAGAAGCTTTTACTGAATTCTGTAGGCCAAAAGTATAGTAGATGAGCAAAGCTGTTTTTTTTTTGTTTTTTTTTTTGTTTTTTTTTTTTTGTTTTTTTTTGTTTTTTTGAGAGACACAGAGATAGAGAACACTCAATCTGCTGATTCACTCCCCAAATGCTTGTAATGGCCACGGCTGTCCAGGCCAAAACCAGGAGCTGATTCCTAGTCCAGGTCTCCCAGATGCATGGCAGTGACCCACTGCCTCACAGGGCCTGTATTAACAGAAAGCTGGAATCAGGAGATGGAGCCAGTTCTCAAACTTAGATTCTCCAATATGGAATGAAGAAATCTCATTTTTTAGAGTGTGTTTATTTTGAAGGACAGAGGGAGATTTCCATCTACAGGTCACTCCCCAAATGTATGCAACAACCTGGGCAGGCCAGGAGCCAGGGACTCTGTCCAGGTCTACCAAGTAGGTGACAAGAACAAGGTATCTGGGCCATTGTTTGTTGCCTCTGTGGCACATTAGCAGGAAGGTGGATCAGAAGCAGAGTAGCTGGAGCTTAAACCAGCACTCTAATTTGGAATTCAGGTATCTCAAACTGTGACTTAACATATTATACCACAGTGCACATCTCCACTGGCATCTTAAACCACTAGACCCTGTGCCCAGCCCAAAAGTGTTTTTGTATTTTGTTTTTTTGTTTGTTTTGTTTTTTTTTTTTTTTTTTTTTTTTTTTTTTTTTTTTTTTGCCAGGCAGAGTTAGAGAGAGATACAGAGAGAGTTATAGACAGTGAGAGAGAGACAGAGAGAAAGGTCTTCCTTCCATTGGTTCACTCCCCTAATGGCTGCCACGGCCGGTGCTACACCAATCTGAAACCAGGAGCCGGGTGCTTCCTCCCTGTCTCCCATGCGGGTGCAGGGCCCAAGCTCTTGGGCCATCCTCCACTGCCTTCCTGGGCCACAGCAGAGAGCTGGACTGGAAGAGGAGCAACTGGGACAGAATCCGGCGCCCCGACCGGGACTAGAACCCGGGGTGCCGGCACCACAGGCTGAGGATTAGCCTAGTGAGCCATGGTGCCGTTTATTTTTTATAATCTCTCAAAAGAGAAAAAAACCTAGAAAGATAATTTGCTCTATAATAGCTACTATGGCTGATTTTTAATGTAAAATGAAACAATAACATGAAATTTAATATAAATATGAATTTTAGAATGAAATTTTAAATATGAAATGAAGTAACTGTCATTACTACCTCTTTAAAAACCACTTTTGGCTGGTGCCACGGCTCACTTGGCTAATCCTCCACCTGCGGCGCCAGCACCCCGGGTTCTAGTCCCGTTCGGGGCATTGGCCCTGTCCCGGTTGCTCCTCTTCCAGTCCAGCTCTCTGCTGTGGCCCAGGAGTGCAGTGGAGGATGGCCCAGGTCCTTGGGCCCTGCACCCACATGGGAGTCCAGGAGGAAGCACCTGGCTCCTGGCTACGGATCGGCGTAGCGCGCCGGCCGTAGCAGCCACTTGTGGGGGTGAACCAATGGAAAAAGGAAGACCTTTCTCTCTGTCTCTCTGTCTCTCTCTCTCTCTCACTGACTAACTCTGCCTGTCAAAAAAAAAAATGGCAAACAAATATATAACTGGAATATAACTTTTTTTATTTTTTAAGAAAAAGATTTATTTATTTGAAAGAGTTTCAGAGAGAGGAGAGACAGAGATCTTCCATCCACTGGTTCACTCCCCAGATGATCACAATGGCCAGCACTGGACAGGCCAAAGCCAGGAGTTTCATCCAGATCTCACACACGGGTGGCAAGTACCCAAACACTTGGGCCAGTTTCTGCTGCTTTTCCCAGGTCATTAATAGGGAGTTAACTGGATAGGAAGTGGAGCAGCTGCAACACTAACTGGTACCCATATGGGATTCCAGCATCACAGGTGGCAGGTTTATCCACTACATCATGATGCCAGCACCCAAAGAATATAGTTTTTTTTTTTTTTTTTAATGCAGTGTTTACATTTTACTAGGCTTTTTAAAGGTTTATTTATTGTTTGTTTTGTTTTTAAGAGGCAAAGTGACAGATCATTCATCTACTCATTCACTCCCCAAATGCCTGCAATAGCCAGGACTGGGCCAGAGCAAAGTCAGGAACTGAAATTCCGTCCAGATCTCCAGGTCCCTATGTGATGGCAGGAATCCAAATATTTAGGCTGCTATTTGCTGTATTCCTAGGTGCATTAGCAGGAAGTTAGAGTAGCCAGGACTTGAACTGTTATTTTGATAGGGTATGCTGTGTTGCAAATGGCAGCTTCATCTGTTGTCACACGCCACCCTTCCAAGCTGTTTTTGTTCTGTCACTGTTTTCTGGGTATATATTTTGCAGCATGTTAGTAATATCTCAACTAAACTCTCAAAACAAGTAAGGCCCTCCGTTTGGAATAACCACCAGGCAGCTAGGGAACATGTCAGCCTTGGCCTGGAGGAGGCTCATGTGAGAAGATTTCAAGAGGACCCACTTGTGAGTGTCAGTTTACATCATATGAAAACAATATCATACAGTGGGATGCCTTTTGCAAATAATACTTTCATACTAATAATAGAACTTCCTGACAAATATCCAAATAAATTGCCCACTGTTAGGTTTTTATCCAAAATATTTCATCCACATGTTTATGCTGATAGTAGCATATGTTTAGATATCCTTCAGAATGGATGGAATCCAACATACAGTTTATCTTCTTAAAGTCAGTTCATTCTCTGACAGATGAAATGAATGGTATTTACTATGTTATTGCTGTCCACATTTGTAATGTCCTGTTTATATTTTTCTGTAAGTGTATAATGTTGGTGTGCAGTTTATATGAAAATTTTTATGTAAATCTGGGGGAAAGAAAAGTTAAGGCCCTCCCTTGCCTCACCCTATTCCTAACTGCTGTTATGAAAATTGTTAAATATACAGAAAAGTTGAAAGAATTTTACAGTGAACACCATATATATTCTACGGTGAACACATTTATATTTGCATTATCGTGTGTCTGCTCTTCCCTTTATATATGAATTCATCCTTGTGATGCATTTTTTAATTTATTTTAAAACGTTTTATTTTATTTTAGATTTATTTATTTATTTGAAAGAGTTACACAGAGGAGAGGCAGAGAGAGAGAGGTCTTCCATCTGATCGTTCACTCCCCAACTGGCTGCAACGGCCGGAGCTGTGCCAATCTGAAGCCAGGAGCTTCTTCCAGGTCTCCCACGCAGGTGCAGGGGCCCAAGGATTTGGGCCATCCTCTACCGCTTTCCCAAGTCATAGCAGAGAGCTGGATCAGAAGTGGAGCAGCAGGGTCTCGAACTGGCGCCCATATGGGATGCCGGTGCTTCAGGCCAGGGCGATAATCCACTGTGCCACAGCGCCGGCCCCAAGTTTTATTTCATTTATTTGAAAGGCAGAGTTACAGAGAGACAGAGGGAGAGACAAAGAGAGAAAGGACTTCGATGCACTGGTAACTTGCCCAAACGGCCTCAATGACTGGGGCTGGACCAGGCTGATGCCAGGAGCTACTTCCAGGTCTCCCCTGTGGGTACAGGGGCCCAAGCACTTAAGCCATCTTTCGCTGCTTTCCCAGACCATTAGCAGGGAGCTGGATTGGAAGTGGAGCAGCCAGGACTTGACCTTGCTTCACCTGCACAATGCTGGCCCCAGTGATACATTTCAGACCAAATTACAAATACCTAAAACACTTTTACTCCTCATTTCAGAAGAAAAGCTATAATTAGAGTTCAATGTTTGTTTACAATTTGTCTTTTGAAGTAAAATAATGTGTTTAACGTAATGCATAAATTTTCAGTCTACAATTCATAAATTTGAAAAGTGTATATGTTTAGAATTCCATTGTTTTGATAAACCAGTTTGTTTCTATGTATTTTTGATGAATGACTGGGTTCTTTTTGGCTTTTTTTTTTTTTTCAATTATAAATAAAGTCCTATGAACATTAGTTTTATGAAAGATATTTTTTAAATTTTGTTTTTAAGCTTTTCCTGTTTTTTTGACCTGTGGATCACTGTTCATATATAATATCTTTCAGATTCTTGCCCGTTTTGCATGCCTTTAAATAAGGTATAGTAAATTTTAAAGACATTGAGCTATGTTTTCTTCTCCCTGAAAGAGAGAGGTTTAGGGGCTGATGCTGGCATACATAGTAGGCTAAGCCTCTGCCTGCGCACTGGCATCCCATATGGGCGCCGGTTCATGTCTCGGCTGTTCCTCTTCCTCTCCAGTCTCTGCTGTGGTCTGGGAAAGTGGTAGAAGATGGCCCAAGAGCTTGGGCCGCTGCACTCACATGGGAGACCTGGCTCTTGGCTTCAGATTGGCCCAGCTCTGGCCCTTTTGGCCATTTGGGGAGTGAACCAGCAGATGGAAGACCTTTGTCTCTGTCTCTCCCTCCCTCTCCCTCAAATAAATAAATAAAATTTTACCAAAAAATTGGGGGGGGGGGGTTCAGTGAAAGCAAGGACGTCACATGGGTTTCATCTGAAGTACATCCCTGGAGTAATCTTTTGAGTTTGAAAGTTACATCATGGCTTCATAAATATCACTTCAGTGATCAGTGAGTTAGTAAAACTTCTGTGAGCCACTTGTTAAGAATTTGCAAACCTGGACTAGTAAAGTCTTATTAACTCTCTTGCCATTTTATGGTTCTTACTGTAATTTGAGAGTTGTTAACTTTTGCTTGAATCATCACAATCTCAAATTTTTTCCCTTCTTTGTTTAGAAAGTAGAATCCTAAAGGAATTTGTTTTCTTTTTTTTTTTCTTTTCTTTTCTTTTTTTTTTTTTTTTTTTTTTGACAGCAGAGTTAGAGAGAGATAAAGGTCTTCCTTCCGTTGGTTCACCCACCAAATGGCTGCTACAGCTGGCGCACTGCGCCAATCTGAAGCCAGGAGCTGGGTGCTTCTTCCTGGTCTCCCATGTGGGTGCAGGGCTCAAGGATTTGGGCCATCCTCCACTGCCTTCCCAGGCCACAGCAGAGAGCTGTACAGGAAGAGGAGCAACCGGAACAGAACCGGCGCCCCAACTGAGACTAGAACCCAGGTGCCAGCGCCACAGTTGGAGGATTAGCCTAGTGAGCCAGGGCACCAGCCTCTAAAGGAATTTCTTAATCTTGATACTAACATTTTTATGCTTATTTGTTGTCATCTTATAGATCTGGGATTTCCTGTAACACTGTTAATCATTTGTCATACTTCCACATTACATTGTTCTTTTTTCCCCCAGATTTCCTAATTATGCCATTCCTTGCTTTTTCTCTTTCTTTTCAGAACTTTGTAACCTTGAAATAGAAATAAGACTTTAATTTCATTCTTAATCTCACTAAGACATTATTTTCTCTGCCTATTACTATGTTAACAAAAATTATTTTTTTAAGATTTATTTATTTAGTTGAAAGGCAGAGTTACAGAGTGAGTAAGAAGAGACAGAGATCTTCCTTTCACTGCTTCACTCCTCAAATAGTCACATTGGCCGGGACTAAGCCAGGTAGGAGCCAGGAGCCAGGAACTTCATCCAGGTCTCCCACATGGGTGCAGGGGCCCGGCCACTTGAGCTGTCTTCTGCTGCTTTCCCAGGTGCACCAGCAAGGAGTTGGAAGGAAGTGGAGCAGCTAGGATTCAAATGGGTGCCCATATAGGATGCCAGCACTGCAGTCAGTGATTTAATCTCCTGTGCCACAGCAATGGCCCCAATAAAAATTCTTTATTATTTCAAAGCTTAGACCATTTGTTTCCCCTTTTGTTCTTAGCTATGATGACAGGCAGAAAAAATGTGACGTTTACATGATGAAATTTCTGTGGTGGAGAAAAAATATAATACTGGTATTTAAAATATAACACTGTCCTGGGACAGTGTTGTGGTATAGCGGATTTAAACTGCCCCTTGGGACTCTGGTATCCCATATCCAAGTGCCTGTTGGAGTTCTGTCTGTTTCCCTTCTGATCCAGCTCCCTGTTGATGTGCCTAGAAAAGCAGCCAAAAATGGCCTGAGTAGTTGGGCCCCTACCATCCATGTAGGAGACCTGGATGGAGTTCCTGGCTCCTGACTTCTGCCTGGCCCAGCCCTGGTCTCTGCAGCCATTTGTGGAGTAAACCAACAAATGGAAGAACCAACTCACTCTCCCCCTCCCCCTCCCCCCCCTCCCCCTCCCCCTCCCCCTTCCCCTCCCCCTCTCCCTCTCCCGCATTGTCTCTCTCTGTGACTCTACCCTTCAAATAAATAATCTTTAAACTAAAACTATCTGTCTCTAAGAAAGATCTGGCACATGAGCAAAATCATGTCCAGAGATACTGTGTGGCTTAAAAAGATTAGTAAAATATGCTTATAAGAAAAAGCTTTTCTTTGGATGCATTACAGAATTTAGTGAGGACAAAAGAACTTTTGTGGGGGAGCATGTTTTAAGATTTCTCTACTGAGGACTGGCGCTGCAGCTCAATAGTCTAATCCCCCGCCTGCAGTGCCGGCACACCGGGTTCTAGTCCCGGTCGGGGCGCCGGATTCTGTCCCGGTTGCTCCTCTTCCAGTCCAGCTTTCTGCTGTGGCCCAGGAGTGCAGTGGAGGTCTTTGGGCCCTGCACCCGCATGAGAGACCAGGAGGAAGCACCTGGCTCCTGCCTTTGGATCAGTGCGGCGCACCAGCCACAGCACGCCGGCCGCAGTGGCCATTGCTGGGTGAACCAACGGAAAAGGAAAACCTTTCTCTGTGTCTCTCTCTCACTGTCCACTCTGCCTGTCAAAAAATAAAATAATAAAAAAAGATTTCTCTACTGAAAGTTAAATTTTGCAGATATTTGCTTGTGTGTTCTAAATAACTGTGTGTTTCCTGAATTCCAAAATGTTGTCTGCTCCCTTTTAACTTTCTGTACCGTATTACAGCTTTTTATAGTCGCTTGTGGGGCTGGAGCTGTGACATAGCAAGTAAAGCAGCTGCCTGCAGCACTGGCATCCTATATGGGCAGGGATTCAGGTCCTCACTGCTCTACTTTCGATGCAGCTCCCTGCTAATGTGCCTGGGAGAGCAGTGGAGGATGACCCAAGAGCTTAGGCTCTTGAACCCATATGAGAGACCCAGAATAAGCTCCTGGCTCCTGGCTTCGGCCTGGCCCATCCTGACCATTGCAGCCATTTGGAGAGTGAACAAGCAGATGGAAGTGATCTCTCTCTCTGTCTCTGTCTCTCTGACTTTCAAATAAATAAATCAATAATAAAATAATATGGGCCCAGTGCTGTGGTGTAGCGGCTAAGGTAAGTCTGCCACCTGCAGTGCCAGCATCATATACTGGTGCTGGTTCAAGTCCAGGCTACTCCTCTTCCAATCCAGCTCTCTGCTAATGTTCCTGGGAAAGCAGTGGAAGATGGTCCAAGTCCTTGAGCCACAGCACTCATGTGGGAGACCCGGAGGATGTTCCTGGCTCCTGACTTCAGATCGGCTCAGTTGTGGCCATTTGGGGAGTGAACCAGCAGATGGGATATCTCTCTCTCTCTCTCTCTCTCTCTCTGCCTCTCTGTAACTCTGCCTTTCAAATAAATAAATAAATCTTTAAAAAAATAATTAAAACTTTTATAAAAAATAATGTAGAAACTTTTTATTTTATCAGCCAACAAATAAGTTAGCCTGCATAGAAATAAGTATTACCTGAATGCTCTGGGATAGAAGCTTTTGTCTGTACATCAGTTAGTAGATCTTGGGGGCTAGGAGAGAGGAACATATTTCACTTGTTCTCCCTTGCCATATCAGAGTCCTTAAGTGTCTAGGTCCGTGTGAAATCATAATCTCTCTGGCAAGGTTAATCCATTTTTTTGGAGATGATAGAGTAACATCATCTCTCCCACCCTTGTAGTTTCATCTTTATATAAGCCATAGTTTTTCTTATGTGATTCAAAATGTTAAACATTTGTCTGCCCCTTACCTTGTACAGTTTCTGGAGGCTGGGAGAATTCAAAATTCATGACTGAAATATGCTTTCTGCTCTTTCTAACAATAAAGATGCGCATCAGTACAAATAAGTAACAGTAAAGTGCAATGAGTCCTGATAGAAGTACAGATAAAATGCTAGGGAAACTCAGAATTGGGTTAGGCCAAATGGTGCCCAGGTTGTGACAGAGGCAACTTCTTAATAAAGAAGGGTTTTTACTACGTAGAGAAAGTTTTGCTTAGGATGAGGACAGCGTTTGTAAGAGAGTGAAAGAGAAAATAAAGAGAAATGCACCTAGAGAAATACACTTCTTTGAGTTTAAGGTTGATTGGAAGTAGTAAGACTAAACTGTCAGGATGAATTTTTGTTTTCCAAGAGATGAGAGATTTTTCTCCATGGCTACTAGAATCATGGAGAAATTTTAAGTGTTAGAATGACAGAGTCACATTTTTGTGTTGGTTCATTTTGGCAGTAGTGGGGAAGGACTTGGGAACACAAAATTGGAGCGTAAGAGGTCAGTTAAGTCAGGAGGTAAGCATCTGAATTGTAGTGGCATGGGTTGGAGAGCAATGAGCGAATGTAAGAGCTATTGGAAAGTAGAAATCCCTTGGAAATGAAGAAGGAGGGGTGAAAAAGAAGTTCACGATTACTTTAATTTCTAACCTGGAGTCCAAGAAAATAGAAGTACAAAGGTTGAAAAAGTGATAATCATTTAGTGAATGAAGCTCCATGTGGTTACATTAAGAAAAATAATTTCTTCAGACAGGGTAATATATCATATTAAATATTAATGTTTGTTATATGTTTATTTTTAAAAATCAAAAGTATATTAAAGGAAAATTGAAGTATTTAGCATTTTGCTTTATAGATTTGTTAGCTTTTGTTTTGGGAACATATTTGGCTTCTTGTAAAGCCAAACCTTTGCTGATGAAGTCAAAGTGTGGTAAATTTTAAATTGGCCTGTTTTGGAAATCATGTAGGAATTCCAATTTTATCCTTAATGGAATTTAGTAAATTTACATAGAAAATGAGAATGGTCTTTTGTATTTTTAAACTTAAAAATCCATTACTTTGAGAATTAGGGTCCTTTATCTCAAGAGTTGTACCATGTTTGAATTTGTATTTTTCTCATTGTTAATCAATAAAGAGCAACTGAACTTGGAGAAAGAAGAATAATATATGTCTGATTCAGCAAAGGGAATGCTTTCGTTACTTTTATATCCCATAATATGATGAAGAGAATATTGGTACACTGATGGAGTAGTTCACAGTGTGGAGACCCTACTGAAGGATCAAAAATAGACAAGAGTAGCCAGGATATGCCTACTGGCTTATTGCTAAAGTTCTGGTTATTCTTATGTTGTCCATGTTGGAACACTATTTTAGTTAAAATACTAAAACTTAATGTATGAGAACATAAACTAGGTTTTTATTTCATGGCAAAGATCATGAGGAATTATAAAATGTAATTTCAGTACGTTTTTCTCCTTCCTTTAGAACGTGTAACAAAAAAAACAGAAGAGTCTGACTCACATGTGGAGCCTGAAATTAAGAGGAAAGTACAACAGAAACGGCACTGCAGTGCTTATCAACCTAATCCTCTGTCTCCTGCTTCAAAAAAATGTTTAACGCATTTAGAGGTAAGTAAAGAAATTACTCTCTGTTGTTAATCGCATAGTATTTGTATTGATTTTACTACTTATTAAATTCTAGCTGATCTTTTAACAATTTGTTTTCATTATTTTAATTTTTTGAAAGGCAGATAGAGACAGAGTACTCTCCAGATACACAGCAATAGCTGGGACTGGGCCAGGCCAAAGCCAGGAGTTACGAGTTCAGTCTGGTTCTCCTAAATGGATGGCTGGGACCTAGCCATTTGATCCATCACCTGTTGCCTGCCAGGATGTGTGAATTAGGAAACTAGCATTGGTAGTTGATCCAAACTCAAACCTAGGCACTCCAGAATGTAATGCTGATGTCTCAAGCGGTGTCTTAATTGCTACACCAAATGCCTGCCCCCTAGTTGATCTTTTCATCATAGTACAAGAAGAGACTTAGAAAAGTTATTTAGGCAACTTTTTCTGCTTTCAATAGACTATTTTTACCTGTCAAAAACAATTTTTTTTTCTCAAGGAATTATCGGTGCATCCCTGGCAACACATTTCCTAATAAATGTTCACAACCAGAAATTTCCTGGAATAATTTTAAATTTACAGAAAGTTGAATTTAGTAGAAAGGGATAGCCCAGATAATCTTCACCCAGATTCACCAGTTCTTCATATTTGCTTTGTTGTCCACCATCCATGTGCTTTCTTCCCTCTTTCATTCCCTGCCCCTACGTGTGTGTGTGTGCATGCACACACGTGTGTTCGTGCACAACATTTGAATGTGTTACAGGTTTGACAACCATTTACCACTTAATACATTATAGTATCTTTTCTTTAAAAAAAAAAAAAAAAAAAAAAAGATTGACGAGGCTGGCACTGTGTTGCAGTGGGTTTAAGCCCCAGCCTGTAGCGCCAGCATCCCACATGGGTGCCGGTTCATGCCCCAGCGGCTCCTCTTTCCATCCATCTCTCTGCAATGGCTTGGGAAAGCAGCAGAAGATGGTCCAAGTCCTTGAGCCCCTACACCTGCGTGGGAAACCTGGAAGAAGCTCCTGGCTCCTGGCTCCTGGACAGCTCTGGCTGTTCTGGTAATTTGGGGAGTGAACCAGCAGAATGGAACACCTCCCTCTCTGTGTCTCTACCTCTCTCTGTAACTCCGTCTTTCAAATAAATAAAATAATTCTTAACCAAAACAATAAAAAGATTGCAGAGAACATTTTCCTCTAAAGTCAAAGTTGAACTACTGAAATCAGAAAATTAGCATTGATCCAAAATTACCATGTAGCCCATGAACACCATTGAGATTTCACCAAAATAATGTGCTTTATGAGTATAGGATCCAATTCAAGATTAGGTGTTGCATTTAACTGCCATGAGTCTTTATAGTCTTTCTTAATCTGGAATAATTTCATAGTTTTCCCATCATTCATAACCTTGATATTTGTGAGAAATATTGGCCATCAACTTTGTTAATCAAATTAGGTGTCTAATTTTCATGATTTATGCATTTTTCAGGAATGCTTCAAAAGTGATGCTATAGTCTTCTCATTGGATTATATCAGATGTGTGATGTTCAAGCTCCTATCAATGAACCATAGTTAAAATATTCTGGTTTTGGACTGTAAAGTTAATAGAATTTCTATATTCATTTATTGATAAAACTTATAAGGCAGAACTTTTCTTATCACTTTACTTATTCATTAATATTTTAAACATGGATTCATACTTTACTCAAAAATAACTGTCATTACTTATTTTGACACATTACTTATTTTGATTGTCCTAGACTTAGTCAACTAACATGGATGTCCTTTCAGTTTGGCATCTCTTTTTGATATAACCACATCATTCTTTGAACATTTTTTTAAGATTTATTTATTATTTAAAAGGCAGAGATACAGAGAAGGAGAAAGAGAGACATCTTCCATCTGCTGGTTCACTCCCCAAATGGCTGCAAAAGCTGGGGCTGAGCTAGGCTGAATCCAATAGCCAGGAGCTTCTTCTGGGTCTCCCTTATCAGTGCAGGGGCCCAAGCACTTTGGCTATCTTCCCTGCCTTCCCAGGCATGTTAGCAGGGAGCTGTATAGGAAGTAAAGCAATGGAGACTCGAACCAGTGACTGTGTGGGATGCCAACACTGAAGTGGAGGCTTAAGCTTCTTTGCCACAGCACCACCCCCTGAACACTTTTTTTTTTAACTTTTATTTAATGAATATAAATTTCCAAAGTACAGAATATGGATTACAATGGCTTCCCCCCCATAACGTCCCTCCAACCCGCAACCCTCCCCTTTCCCACTCCCTCTCCCCTTCCATTCACATCAAGATTCATTTTTGATTCTCTTTATATACAGAAGATCAGTTTAGCATACATTAAGTAAGGATTTCAACAGTTTGCTCCCACACAGAAACATAAAGTGAAAAATACTGTTTGAGTACTAGTTATAGCATTAAATCTCAATGTACAGCATACTAAGGACAAAGATCCTACATGAGGAGTAAGTGCACAGTGACTCCTGTTGTTGACTTAACAAATTGACACTCTTGTTTATGGCATCAGTAATCACCCTAAGCTCTTGTCATGAGCTGCCAAGGCTATGGAAGCCCCCTGAGTTCACCGACTCTGATCATATTTAGACAAGGCCATGGTCAAAGTGGAAGTTCTCTCCTCCCTTCAGAGAAAGGTACCTCCTTCTTTGATGACCCATTCTTTCCACTGGGATCTCACTCATGGAGATCTTTCATTTAGGTTTTTTTTTTTCCCCCCAGAGTGTCTTGGCTTTCCATGCCTGAAATAGTCTCATGGGTTTTTCAGCCAGATCCGCATGCCTTAAGGGCTGATTCTGAGGCCAGAGTGCTGTTTAGGACATCTGCCATTCTATGGGCCTGCTGTGTATCTCACTTCCCATGTTGGATCATTCTCTCCCTTTTTTATTCTATCAGCCAGTATTTGCAGACACTAGTCTTGTTTATGTGATCCCTTTGGTTCTTAGTCCTTTCATTACGATGAATTGTGAACAGAAATTGATCACTGGGACTAGTGAGATGGCATTGGTACATGCCACCTTGATGGGATTGAATTGGAATCCCCTGGTATGTTTCTAACTCCACCGTTTGAGGCAAGTCAGCTTGAGCATGTCCCGAATTGCACATCTCTTCCCTCTCTTATTCCCACTCTTATAATTAACAGCGATCACTTTTCAGTTAAGTTTCAGCACTTAAGAATAATTATGTATTGATTACAGTATTCAACCAAACATATTAAGTAGAACAAACAAAAAAAATACTAAGAGGGATAACATATTAAGCTGCTTATCAACAGTCAGGGTGAGGGCTGATCAAGTCACCGTTTCTCCTAGTGTTCATTTCACTTTAACAGGTTTCCTTTTTGGTGCTCAGTTAGTTGTCACCTATCAAGGAGAACAAGTGGTATTTGTCCCATTAGGATTGGCTTATTTCACTCAACATAATGTTTTCCAAATTCCTAACAGGGATCACTTTTCAGTTAAAATTTAAACACCTAAGAACAATTGTGTGTTAATTACAGAGTTCAACCAATGGTACTAGAACAAAAAAAAAAAATATTAAAATGGATAAAGTATTACATTGTACATCAACCGTCAGGACAAGAGCTGATCAAGTCACTGTTTCTCACAGTGTCCATTTCACTTCAACAAGTTTCCCCTTTGGTGCTCAGTTAGTTGTTGCCAGTCAGGGAGAACATACGATATTTGTCCCTTTGGGACTGGCTTAATTCACTCAGCGTGATGTGTTCCAAATTCCTCCATCTTGTTGCAAATGACTGGGTTTCGTTGTTTTTGACTGCTGTATAGTATTCTATAGAGTACATGTTCCATAATTTCTTTATCCAGTCTACTGTTGATGGGCATTTGGGTTGATTCCAGGTCTTAGCTATTGTAAATTGAGCTGCAATAAACATTAATGTACAGACAGCTTTTTTGTTGGCCAATTTAATTTCCATTGGGTAAATTCCAAGGATTGGGATGGCTGGGTTCAATGGTAGGGTTATATTCAGGTTTCTGAGGAATCTCCAGTGTCCCTTTTCCCCCACATCCTCTCCAGCATCTGTTGTTGGTAGATTTCTGAATGTGAGCCATTCTAACTGGGGTGGGGTGAAACCTCATTGTGGTTTTGATTTGCATTTCCCTGGTTGCTAGTGATCTTGAACATTTTTTCATGTGTCTGTTGGCCATTTGGATTTCCTCTTTTGAAAAATGTCTATTGAGGTCCTTGGCCCATCTCTTAAGTGGGTTGTTTGTTTTGATGTTGTGGAGTTTCTTTACTTCTTTGTAGATTCTGGTTATCAACCCTTTATCAGTTCCATAGTTTGCAAATATATTTTCCCATTCTGTCGGTTGTCTCTTCACTTTCCTGACTGTTTCTTTTGCAGTACAGAAACTTTTCAATTTGATGCAATCCCAAATGTTAATTTTGGCTTTGACTGCCTGTGCTTCTGGGGTGTTTTCCAAGAAGTCCTGGCCGGTACCTATATCTTGCAGGGTTTTTCCAATGCTGTCTAATAATTTGATGGTGT
This sequence comes from Oryctolagus cuniculus, assembly GCF_051225735.1. NCBI lineage: Eukaryota > Metazoa > Chordata > Mammalia > Lagomorpha > Leporidae > Oryctolagus > Oryctolagus cuniculus. The sequence continues at coordinate 96,639,391 of NC_142871.1, read as the reverse complement.
CAGGTCGTAGATTTATGTCTTTAATCCATGTTGAGTGGATTTTTGTGTAAGGTGAAAGATAGGGGTCTTGCTTCATGATTCTGCACGTGGAAATCCAATTTTCCCAGCACCATTTATTGAATAGACTGTCCTTACTCCAGGGATTGATTTTGGATCCTTGATCAAATATGAGTTGGCTGTAGATGTTTGGATTGATTTCTGGTGTTTCAATTCTGTTCCGTTGGTCTATCCATCTGTTTCTGTACCAGTACCATGCTGTTTTGATTACAACTGCCCTGTAGTATGTCCTGAAATCTGGTATTGTGATGCCTCCAGCTTCGTTTTTGTTGTACAAGATTGCTTTAGCTATTCGAGGTCTCCTGTGTCTCCATATAAATTTCAGCACCATTTTTTCCAGATCTGAGAAGAAGGTCTTCGGTATCTTGATTGGTATTGCATTGAATGTATAAATTGCTTTTGGGAGAATAGACATTTTGATGATATTGATTCTTCCAATCCATGAGCATGGAAGATTTTTCCATTTCTTGGTATCCTCTTCTATTTCTTTCTTTAAGGTTTTGTAATTTTCATCGTAGAGATCTTTAACGTCCTTGGTTAAGTTTATTCCAAGGTATTTGATTGTTTTTGTAGCTATTGTGAATGGGATTGATCTTAGAAGTTCTTCCTCAGCCATGGCATTGTCTGTGTATACAAAGGCTGTTGATTTTTGTGCATTGATTTTATACCCTGCTACTTTGCCAAAATCTTCTATGAGTTCCAGTAGTCTCTTAGTAGAGTTCTTTGGATCCCCTAAATAAAGAATCATATCATCTGCAAAGAGGGATAGTTTGAGTTCTTCCTTCCCAATTTGTATCCCTTTAATTTCTTTTTCTTGCCTAATAGCTCTGGCTAAAACTTCCAGAATTATATTGAATAGCAGTGGTGAGAGTGGGCATCCCTGTCTGGTACCAGATCTCAGTGGAAATGCTTCCAACTTTTCCCCATTCAATAGGATGTTGGCTGTGGGTTTTTCATAGATTGCTTTGATTGTATTGAGGAATGTTCCTTCCAAACCCAGTTTGCTTAGAGTTTTCATCATGAACGGGTGTTGTATTTTATCAAATGCTTTCTCGGTGTCTATTGAGATAATCATATGGTTTTTCTTCTGCAGTCTGTTAATGTGGTGTATCACATTGATTGTTTTGCGCACATTAAACCATCCCTGCATACCAGGGATAAATCCCACTTGGTCTGGGTGGATGATCTTTCTGATGTGTTGTTGCATTCTGTTGGCCAGAATTTTATTGAGGATTTTGCATCTGTGTTCATCAGGGATATTGGTCTGTAATTCTCTTTCAATGCTGCACCTTTTTCCGGCTTAGGAATTAAGGTGATGCTGGCTTCATAGAAAGAATTTGGGAGGACTCCCTCTTTTTCAATTGTTCTGAATAGTTTGAGAAGAATTGGAGTCAGTTCTTCTTTAAATGTCTGGTAGAATTCAGCAGTGAATCCATCTGGTCCTGGGCTTTTCTTTGTTGGGAGGGCCTTTATTACTGTTTCAATTTCTGTCTCAGTTATGGGTCTGTTTAGGTTTTCTATGTCTTCCTGGTTCAATTTAGGTAGGTTGCATGTGTCCAGGAATCCATCCATTTCTGATAGATTTCCCTGTTTGCTGGCATACGAGTCCTTGTAGTAATTTCTGATGATTCTTTTTATTTCTGTGGTGTCTGTTGTTACATTTCCTTTTTCATCTCTGATTTTATTGATTTGGGTCTTTTCTTTTTTTAGTTAGTTGGGCCAATGATGTGTCAATTTTGTTTATTTTTTCAAAAAACCAGCTTCTCGCTTGGCTGATTTTTTGTAATGTTTTTTTTTTTTTTTTTTGGATTCAATCCTGTTGTTTTGTTCTCTGATTTTAATTATTTCTCTTCTCCTACTAGATTTGGGTCTGGTTTGCTGTAGGTTTTCTAGATCCTTGAGGTGAATTGAAAGCTCATCTATTTGGTGCCTTTCCAATTTCTTGATGTAGGCACCTATTGATATAAACTTTCCTCTTAACACTGCTTTTGCTGCGTCCCATAAGTTTTGGTATGTAGTGCTGTTATCCTCATTTACTTCCAGAAAATTTTTCATTTCTCTTTTAATTTCTTCTATGACCCATTGTTCATTCAGGAGCATGTTGTTCAATCTCCATGTGTTTGCATATGCTCTAGGGATTCCTGAGTTGCTAATTTCCAACTTCATTCCTTTATGGTCTGAGAAGCTGCATGGTATGATTCTCATTCTTTTGAATTTGCTGAGACTTGCTTTATGGCCTAGTATGTGGTCAATCCTAGAGAAGGTTCCATGTACTGCTGAGAAGAATGTAAAATCTTTAGCTGTAGGATTGAAAGTTCTGTATATATCTGTTAGATCCATTTGGGCTATAGTGTCGTTTAAATCTACTGTATCCTTGTTGATCTGTCCTATTGATCTGTCTATTTCTGAGAGTGGATTATTGAAGTCCCCCAGTACTATTGTATTGGGGTCTAAGTCTCCCTTTAAGTCCGTTAACAAATTTTTTAGATAAACTGGTGCCCTGTAGTTAGGTGCATATACATTGATAATTGTTATATCTTCTTGTTGTATTGATCCCTTAATCATTATATAGTGTCCCTCTTTGTCTCTCTTAACAGTTTTTGTGGTAAAGTTTATGTCGTCCGATATTAAGATGGCTACACCCGCTCTTTTTGCATTTCTGTTGGCATGGTATATCTTTTTCCAGCCTTTCACTTTTAGTCTGTATTCATCTTTGTTGGAAAGATGTGTTTCTTGTAAGCAGCAAATAGATGGGTTTTGTTCCTTAACCCAGTCAGCCAATCTGTGTCTTTTAACTGGACAGTTGAGGTCGTTAACGTTCAATGTGACTAATGATAAGTGGTAACTTTGTCCTGCCATTTGCCAAAGATAAGTTCTAATATATGCTTTGAATTCCCTGTGATCTTTTGCTGTGAGGTTTCCTTCCTTTACCTTCTTTCATATTGATGACCATGTTTCTGTGTGTAACACATCTTTAAGCATCTTTTGCAGGGCTGGACGAGTGGCGACAAATTCTTTCAATTTCTGTTTGCTATGAAATGTCTTTATTTCACCTTCATTCACAAATGAGAGCTTTGTAGGATATACTATTCTGGGCTGGCAGTTGTTCTCTCTTAGTACCTGGGCTATACCTCACCATTCCCTCCTAGCTTGTAGGGTTTCTGATGAGAAGTAAGCTGTGAGTGTGATTGGATATCCTCTGAGAGTAATCTGACGTTTCTGTCTTGCACATTTTAGGATCTTTTCTTTATGTTTCACTGTGGAGAGTTTAATTACAACGTGTCATGGTGAGGATCTCTTTTGGTCGTGTTTATTAGGGGTTCTGTGAGCTTCCTGTACTAGGATGTCTCTGTCCTTCTCCAAACCTGGGAAATTTTCTGCTAATATCTCACTAAAAAGGCCTTCTAATCCTTTCTCCCTCTCCATGCCTTCAGGAACTCCTAGAACCCGAAAGTTGGGTTTTTTAATAGTATCCTGAAGATTCCTGACAATATGTTTTATATTTTTAATTTCCTCTTCTTTTCTTTGGTCTGACTGTATCCTTTCCTGTTCTCTGTCTTCTAAGTCCGATATTCTCTCTTCTGCTTCACCCATTCTGTTTGTAAGGCTCTCTATTGTGTTTTTCATTTGATCTATTGAATTCTTCATTATGATTTCTCATCACTGTCACAGTTTCCTGTTGTACTAGTTGTTTCGTTTCATTTTGATTCCTTCTTAATATTTCATTTTCACAAGAGAGATTTTCTATCTTGTCCATTAAGGATTTCTGTAGTTGAAGAATTTGTTTTTGAGAACTTCTTAATGTTCTTATCAATTTTTTGAGATCTGCTTCTTGCATTTCTTCTATCTCATCATCTTCATAATCTTGAATTGGGGTGTCTTTTTCATTTGGGGGCGTCATGGTGACTTCCTTGTTTTTATTACCTTGGTTTTTGCGTTTGTTATTTGGCATATTGGAGATATTTGGTTTCTTCACTGTGGTGCTTTTTCTTGTTATACTATGACTCTAGATTAAGTGGACTGTCTGTTTTTGATGGAGCCTTAGAGGCTTGAGATGGGTGTGGCCTGAGAGCTCTGTTTGGTGTGCCAAAGGTGACACTCCCAGGTTAGGCGTGGTAAACCTCTCTCTCTCTCTCTCTTTTTTTTTTTGATTCAAAAGGGAAGTAATTCTACACAGCTGAACGAAGTTGGAGGTAGTTAGCAGGCAAATGATATACCCACAGGAGCCAAAGATCAGAAGCTCTTTCCCAAGGACCACACAGGGAATCTGTTCTGCCCTCAGAGTGGGCTCAAATTCTCCTGCAGTCTCCCACTGGGTTGCCAAAGTTACGGAATTGTAACGTCTCTGGAGAGTACTCAGGTGAATTCCGTGAGTTCTCTCCCCCACCGTCTCTTTTTTCACAGTCTCAGTTCAGTAGCACCACAAATTTACTAGGTCCTAATCTCCTGTTAATTCGCCCCGTCCAGAGTCAGGTTTTTCTGCTAGGCTCAGGGCCGGTGCAGACCTGCGGTCGCTCTGCTTATGACATATGTCCAAGATGGCGCCTGCCCTTTGTCTTGCTCGCCCTTGAGAGGTGAGCGGAGAGAGAGAAACCCGTGTCCGTACCAGTCACTTTTTTTTTTCTCTCTCTCTCTCTTCTTGTTAGCCCAGTGAACTCCCCCCCCCCCCCCGGGGGTCGTTCCCTCTAGTCTCCTCTTTCTGCTTGCCTGCCGGTGTCTCGGGCTATTGAGGTTCGGCTCACCTCGCGTTCCCAGCGCTGGTGTGTTGAGTCTGCCGCTGGTGTCCCGAACTGTGGGCTCCCATGCTCTCCACGCAGGTCCACTGTGAATCACTCGTTCCGGAAGAGTTTCTTCTGCTGTTTCTTCCCGTACTCTTCCTTGAACCTGCAGTATCTCCACTTTTATTAAACTGTCTCTCCCCGGACTATCAATGTGCTCCCTTCCTATTCTGCCATCTTGCCTCCTCCTACTTTTTGGTATAACATGATGATCTATACTGATATTTTCAGTTTCAGCACTAAAGTCAAACATTTTTCCAAGGACGAAGGGAAGTTATTCAGGTACTAGTTACACTGATTGATAGTAGATATCATTGTATCTAGGCCCTCCTATGGACAAAGCTAAGAAATATGTGTCTTTGTGTGTGTGTGTGTGTGTGTGTGTGTGTGTCTGTATTTGTCTGTATGTGTATGAATATTTAATACATGTATGTGTTAAAATCCTTGAGTTTACTTTGACAACTCTTAATTCTAGTCCAACACCACAACACAGTGACTATTTTCTTAGCTTTTCCCACTTTGCATGTTTGTAACTCCCTTCTCTGACAGTGATTAGTCTCCCACTTGCCAGCCTAAGCTTGGTTCAAGTCATTATTGTCTTTCCCCACTACCTGGCTGAGGTGAAGGATCATTCTGAAACACAATATTGTTCTCCACAAAAATTTTTTTTTAAATATTTATTTGAAAGGCAAAGTTAGAGCTTCCATCATCTGGTTCACTCCCCAAATGGCTATAATGGCTGGTAGTAGGCCAGCCCAAAGCCAGGTGCCAGGAAATCCATCTTGGTCTCCCATGTGGGTGGTACTTGGACCTTTTTCTGCTGTCTTATTCAGCTGTATTGGAGCAACTAGTACTCAAACCGATGTTCATATGAGATTCTGGTGTCACAAAATGCGGCTTAATTTGCTGTACCACAAAGCTGGCCCCTGAATTTTTTTTAATACCTAAAATAAATCTTCCTTCATTTATTCTTTTATGCCAGTTGTTATTATTTTCTTCAAAGTAGCGATAAAGAATTGTAGCCAGTCTCTGTGTTATTTTCAATTCATGAACAAGTTATTTTTCTTTCCATATGTAGTCTGTGACATTCCAAACTATTTACTACTTGTAAGAAAACAAGGTATTTGAATTTAATAGAATTAAAACTTAGTAAAATTTTTTATTTCTTTATTTGAAAGGCAAAGAGGCCGATCAAGGTCTTGCCTCCATTGGTTCACTTCCCCAGTGCTCACAACAGCCTGGGCTATACCAGGCTGAAGCCAGAAGTCTAGATCTCAGTCTAGGTCTCCCCTGTAGGCGGTAGGCAGCCAACTACTTGAGCCATCACTTGTTTCCTCCCAGAATGCACATTAGCAGGAAACTGCAATTGGAAGCAAAGCAGAACTTGAATTCAGACAATGCAGTATGGGATGTTGGTGTCCTAAGCAACATCTTTCACTGCTGCATCACACACATGATGCAGAATTAAAAATCTTTAGTGTGGTAGACATTTGACCTATGAATTAAGATACCCATACCACATATCAGAGAACCTGTGTTTGAGTCCAGGCTCCTGCTCCTAGATTCCAGTTTCCCATCAGTGAAAATCCTGGGAAGCAGCAGATGATAGCTCAGGTAACTGGGTCCAGTGACATTGTCTCACTGGTGTCTCATCAGAGACAGGCTCCTTCTTACCAAGTATAGTTGGTTATTATTTATTTGTAGAAAATTGCAGATGGTAATGATTTGTACTTATTATATTATGTGAAAGTTTTCTGCTGACCCAAAGGAATAAAATTATTTAAATCAATTTTTGTTTCCAAAAGAAATTATGCTTAATGTAAGTTTTTAATGAAAATTTATACTTTACTAAAACTAATTTAACAGTATCAGTATTCTAGCTTTTAGACCACAAAATTGATAAAAATCTTTCTAGTTTTTGTCATGCAGCATTTAATACCTTATTCAGTTCAGCTGATGTATATTTTGTAACTAATTCTTGTAAACAATTCCAGAATATGTGTTTCTTAGCTGATTGAAGACATCCGTTAATAGCTCAGGATATATCTCTTCGTGTATTTTAATTTGGAGGCGTGCTTTCACTATTTTAGTGTCATTTTTATAAAAGGAAATACATGGAGCTTTCCATGAATTTTTTTCACTTAAATATATCCTGTGTTTTTATAGACAACAAAATATTGAAGCCAGGTAATACCCAGCCTGATTATCTGCTCAGATTCTTTTTTTTTCTTAAGATTTATTTACTTATCTGAAAGAGTTATACAGTGAGAGGAAGAGACAGAGAGATCTTCCATTCACCAATTTCCTCCCCATATGGCCACAAGGAGTTAGGAGCTTCTTTAAGATCTCCACATGGGTGCAGGGGCCAAAGCACTTGGGCCATCCTCTCGCTGCCTTCCCAGGCACACCAGCAGGGAGCTGGATTGGAAGTGGAGCAACCCGTTCTCTAACCAGCACCCACTGGGATGCTGGCATTGTAGGCAGCGGCTTTACTGTTTCTGACTGCAGGAGTAGATGATCTTCAAAAAGTTCTTTCCAGGCTTGTGAGAGTAAATCCCAAGGAACAGAACTTTATCCAGGATCTCATAGAAGCCATAGTGGCAAATGATGGGGAAAGAGGTAGACTTAATTTTGAGACTTTTGAGGAGGTTCTTTGATGCTAAAATCTTTTTATTTCTTCTGTTCTTTTGGAATTTAAGGTTTCTGAACAGCGTGAATGTTGTCCAAAATGTGGAAAGGAAAAAGAAAATCAGACCAAATGTCAGAGTTGTGGTATTCTTTTTCGTAATGATTTGCAAAAATCTTGCAGACAAGCTATAACTTTGAATGAATCTACTGGACCATTATTAAGAACATCAATTCATCAGAATTCTGGAGGACAGAAGCTACAAAACACAGGACTAACAACTAAGAAGTTTTATGGCAACAATGTGGAAAAAGTTCCTATTGATATTATTGTGAATCGTGATGATAGTAGACATAATTATTTACAGACTAATGGAAAAATCATTTTACCTGGGACAAAAATACCCAAAATCACAAGCTTGAAAGAAAGGAAAACAAGCTCATCAGACCTAAATGATCCAAGTAAGTATTTTATTCCCTTTGATAGTGCTTATATTAATATTATTTTTTTAAATAGTTAAACATTGATTGAATGCTAGAGTGATATTCCAGATATTTAAATGAATAAAAAAATGTACAGACAGGAGTATTTACCATAATGGGTGAATGAATGAACTTTTTTTAAAAACATAGATTACCAAAAACTAATAGACAAAAATATAATTTGTTGAAAAGGAGAACGCAGTGTAAATGTTAAAGAGATAGATGCTCGATTTAACCAAATACACTTTTATGGATTTTGCATTAGGGTCAATATCAATGATTGATATAATCAAGAAACAGTTGGATCAAAAGAATTTTTAAGAGCAAAATAAATTTCAAAATGAAATAAACTTAATTGTGTATTTAGGTAGTATCTTGAGCACAAAAATACTCCAAGTCAGTGTAAATTAAAACCATGTGGCCGTACATCCCTAATGTGAAAATCTGTAGAAATTTTTGTTCATTTTTTTTATTTGAGAGGAAGAAAGAGGTAGAGAGAGTGAACTCCAATTCAGTGGTTCATTTCCTAAATGCACCCAACAACCAGGACTGGGTCAAGTAGAAGCCAGAAGCCTGGAACTTAATCCATATATCCCACTTGGGTGACAGGGGCCCCAAGTACTTGAGCCATTACCTGTTGTTTCCAAGGGTGCGCATCAGCAGGATGCTTGGATCAGAAATAGAGCAAGGGCCGGCGCTGTGGCACAATATGGGTGCCGGTTCTAGTCCTGGCTGCTCCTCTTCCAACCCAGCTCTCTGCTGTGGCCTGGGAAAGCAGTAGAAGATGGCCCAAGTGCTTGGGCCCCTGCACCCGCATGGGAGACCAGGAAGAAGTACCTGGCTCCTGGCTTCGGATTGGCACAGCTCTGGCCACTGCGGCCATTTGAGGAGTGAACCAATAGAAGGAAGACCTTTCTGTCTATCTCTCTCACTGTAACTATACCTCTCAAATAAAAAAAAAAAAAAAAAAAAGAATGGAGCCAAGACTCAAAACCCTTACTGTGTTACATTTTGAGGTTAAACAGAATTGCAGAGAAGTCTACGTATATTCAATTATGTTCTTATTAATGTTGGCATTGTTGTTTAAACATATACTGATAAAGCAAATCAGTGATTATGTTATTGTCTCTAGAATTCAAGATTTTTGATTTTTAGAGTAAGGGGATACAAAAATAAGAGGGGCTGGAGTTGTTGCTCAGTGGGCTAAGCAGCCACCTTCAATGATAGCATCCCATGTTGGAGTGCTGGTTTGAGTCCTAGCTGCTCTGCTTTGGATCCAGCTCCCTGCTCATGTGCCTGGGAAAGCAAAGGAAGAGAGTACTTGGGCCTCCTGCCATCCATGTAGGTACCCAGATGGAATTCTAGGCTCTTGGCTTTGGCCTAGCCCAGCCCTGACGATTGTGGCCATTTGGGAAGTGAACCAGCAGATGGAAAATATCTTTGTTTCTTTCTCTCTCCCTCTGTCACTCTGCTTTAAAATAAATAGATTTTTTAAAAAATGAATAAATTAAAATTATATAGCTTTAAATTTGTGTTGAACATAGGATGAATTTATGTATTTATTCATATATAAAACTATGTGTGTCCTAGCTTTACCCACAAAAAATGTTCAAAGACAGTAAACAACCCTACTGGGTGCTTGTGTATTTGTGAGAGAAAGACAGAGATTGAGAGGCAGAGAGAGCACTTTGATCTGCTAACTCACCAGATACAGCTGAATAGTACTTCATAGTGTATATATACCATAATTTCTTGACCCAGTCAGCAGTTGATGGATATCTGGGTTGATTCTCTATCTTGGTTATTGTGAACTGATCTGCAAATAACTTTCATATGCTGATTTCTTTTGGTTTGGGTAAATTCCCAGGAGTGAGACGGCTGGATCATAGTGTAGGTCTATATTTAGATTTCTGAGATATCTCCATACTGTCTTCCGCAGTGGCTGTGCCAGTTTACATTCCCACCAACAGTGGATTAGGGTACCTTTTCCCCTAAATTCTCTCCAGCATTTGTTGTTTGTTGATTTCTATATGAGAGCCATTCAAGTGTCTGTTGGCCATTTGAATTTCCTCTCTTGAAAAATGCCTGTTCAAGTCCTTTACCCATTTCTCAACTGGATTGTTTGTTTTATTGTTGAATTTCTTAAGCTCTTTGTAGACTCTGGATATCAACCCTTTATCAATTGCATAGTTTGCAGATATTTTCTCCCACCCTATTGGTTGCCTCTTCACTTTGATGAGTTTCTTTTGCAGTACAGAAGCTTTTCAGCTTGAAGTAATCCCATTTGTCAATTTCGGTTTTTATTGCCTCTGCTTCTGGAGTCTTTTCCAGAAGTCTTTGCCCTTGCCATTGTTTTACAGAGTTTCCTCCACATTCTACAAACATTATCTTCTAGCTCAGATACTCTTTCTTCTGCCTCACCAAGTTTGCTAAGACCTTCCATCGCATTTTCTATTTGATCTATTGAATTCTTCATTTCTAATATTTCATTTTGATTAATTTTTAAAATCTCAGTTTCATGGGAAATTTTCATTCATGTCATGTATGGTTTTTAGTTTTTGGATTTCCTTCTGATTGCTTTTGAGTAATCCTGTGATTAATCTTTTGAATTGTGTTTCCACATTTCATTAGTCTTTCTATCTTCACATTTTTTTTTTTTTTTTTTGACAGGCAGAGTGGACAGTGAGAGAGACAGAGAGAAAGGTCTTCCTTTGCCGTTGGTTCACCCTCCAATGGCCGCCGCGGCCAGCGCACCGCGCTGATCCGAAGCCAGGAGCCAGGTGCTTCTCCTGGTCTCCCATGGGGTGCAGGGCCCAAGCACTTGGGCCATCCTCCACTGCACTCCCTGGCCACAGCAGAGAGCTAGCCTGGAAGAGGGGCAACCGGGACAGAATCCGGCGCCCCAACTGGGGCTAGAACCCCGTGTGCCGGTGCCACAGGCAGGGGATTAGCCTATTGAGCCACGGCACCGGCTTATCTTCACATTCTAATATTGAAATGGTTTATGTTCTTTTAAGGGGGTCATGGTGTCTTCCTTACTTTTGTTTCTTGAATTTCTACATTTATTTTTAGGCATTTGTGGAGTTACTTGTTGATTTTTTTTTTCTCTGATGACTTTTATCTTGGAATTATGCCTCTGTGGCTTAGTGGACTGTGTACTTTCATTGAGGTGTGTGTTGGATGTGGCCTGGGAGCTCTGATCAGTGCTCCAGGGTAGGGTGAGTATCCAGGGTAATACCCAAGTTGGTCATGGTAGATCACCGCTTGTTAACAGAAGTAGGGGGAATGGTCACCTCTCTTGGTATGATTACCCCTTCTCCTCCAAGCTAAGCAGTGCTCCGGTGTTAGTCCCCAGTGGGTTCAACACTCACCAGTACTACCATATGAACTGCACAGATGATCCACATAGTCCTCACCCTGAGCCAGTTCCTGCTTCAGTGACCCACCCAGGCAATGAAGGAACTGTGAACATGTGGAACCATATCCAGTGATTACCCAGAGACCCTCCTACACCCTGCACCCTTTCATACAGCCATTGAGTCCCCAAAGTCTCAGCTCACAGGCTCCCACAGTTGCTGGGTGTGGAGGTTCCACTCCACCCTGCCAGCTTGTCTGGTCCACTAAGGAGCAGATGTTCCCCAAGCCAGTTCTGCCTAGGCAGCTTGAGCCCCAGAGCCTGTGGTATGTTGGGATGTTGGGGGCACCTCACACTCCTTTGTGGATTCCAAGCCCCTGTCAAATACTCCCAGCCATGCTCAAAGTCAATGAGGACTACGGATTTTTCCCTGCACTAGAATATCTCTCTCTCTCTCTCTCTCTCTCTCTCTCTCTCTCTCTCTCTTTTTTGACAGGCAGAGTTAGACAGAGACAGACAGCGAGAAAGGTCTTCCTTCCGTGGGTTCATTCCCCTAATGACCGGTGCACTGACCCGAAGGCAGGAGCCAGGTGCTTCTTCCTGGTCTCCCATGCAGGTGCAGGGCCCAAGCACTTGGGCCATCCTCCACTGCCTTCCCAGGCCACAGCAGAGAGCTGGATTGGAAGAGGAGCAACCGGGACAGAATCTGGTGCCCCAACTGGGACTAGAACCTGGGGTGCCAGCGCCGAAGGCGGAGGATTAGCCAAGTGAGCCGCGGCGCTGGCCTCCACAGAATCTCTTGATCACATGTGTATATAAGAGCCACTGGCCAAATGTTGTTCTCTCCCTGCCACTGCCTCAGTACTGCAAAGGCCAGTTGCTGTACACATGCACAAAGACTGCTGCTGCCCAATCCCAAAATGGGGTCAGCCTTCTCTGAGCTGGGCAGTGGGCCCATTGTGGGGAGGATGGGGTGAAATATACATCTCCCTTTTACTTCCACTGAGTCTGTGGGTAACCACTAGCCCCTAGGACTCCATGCCAGACTCAAGCCACGTTCTCTCTTTGGCTATATCAACATGGGTTGCTGCAGTCTAGTCTCATCTCTCTTTCCAAGTTGCTACCCACTGTGGTTCTCAGCTGCTTCAGTTGTGTGTTTTGTCCATGTTTGTGCACATCCATGCCTTCCACACAGGTCCATGGCATTCTTCTTCCTTTTATAGAATTTCCAGTGTGGTTTTCTCTCTAATTCTCCCCTGAGAGTGTACATCCTACTTTTTGTTTGTTTGTTGTTTATCCCCAGCCTATGTTGTTCCCTATTCTGCCATCTTGGAATCTCCCTGCCTCCAACATTTGCTTCTTGAGACTAGATAGCATAATATTAAATGGGGGGATGCTAGGAATAATTCTTCCTGGTACATGTTCATTTCCCAGTATGTATTAACTCAGCATTTGTGTGTAAGATACTAGAAGAGATCATTGTCTCCAAGTTCATGCATTCTTCCACACATGATGTTTGAATATTTTTTCTGTGTTAGTAGTTATGTTGGGTTCTGAAGCTATGTTGTGAATAAGATAGTATCCATGCTTTCTTATAGTTTACTTGTAAAAGAGAAAGGCAGGTGAGCAAGTATACATTCACAGCAAAGAACAACAGATTTGAATCAATTGATGTGATTGAGTTAAGTGACTGTATGCTTATTTAGACTGGGTTGTCAGTCAAAAAGTGATATTTAATATTTGATGACAAAAATGCAGAGTCTTAAGGGAAATGCTTTGCCATGAGGAATAGCTTGTGGTGTTTGAGGGACAAAAATATTGGGTAGTGTGCCTGGAACATAAAGAGAGATAAGTAGAATAGTAGGAGAAAATTCCACAAATAAGGAGGGACTATATTATGCAAATTCATAAGCCAGAGTAAAGAGTTGGGATTTGATTAAAGAGTGATGTGAGTGATTCTGGGTAATTATACTATAGAGATTGATTTGGTAAGCTTTGATAATTGAAAACAAGGTTTAGGAGCATATTACCTTCATAATGTCTTTTCTTGCCCAAGTTCATTTATTCACCAAGACTTATTGAGCATTAGGCATTGGTCCATTGTTCAATGGACCAGTTATGGATTTCAGTGATTTCCTGTGTTTAGATAAAATTGTTTGGTCACATGGACTTTCATATACATTTAGAATACATGCGATTTTGTGAAAAGTTTGCATGCAGATTATTTTCATACCTTAAAATTTTTTGAAATCTGAAATAGACTTACTGATAAACATTTAATTCTTGTGACTTGCTAATGTTGCTGATGGACTACAGAATCAATTTCATATTTTAATAATATTTTTTAAAGATGCCAAGTCATACTCTTTTTCAGATTTTATATTTCATTGGACAAACTGGATTGTGTCTTCATTTTTATTAATCTCAGATCTGGAGGAACTGCAAAGTAAATTTGGTTTATTTTCCACTGTGGTAATTTACATTTTCAGCTGACAGAAGTAAAATACAAATTTTATTTTAAGTTTTCTTTATAATTTTAGTCATTTTGTCCAGTGACGATGATGATGACATTGATAAGGCTAACAGAAGAGAGAGCATATCTCCTCAGCCTGCTGATTCAGCATGTTCTTCCCCAGCACCATCCACTGGAAAAGTAGAAGCAGCACTGAATGAAAATAGCTGCAGAGCAGAGCGTGAACTAAGAAGCATTCCAGCAGAATCAGAATTAAATACAGTTACATTGCCAAGAAAAGCAAGAATGAAAGACCAGGTAGTTTTAGATTTATTGACATTTGTTCAGATTAATGTTTTCCTTTTGGGTTGAAAAAGGTTTTTAGAAGGAAATTTAGCAGTGTGAATAGGAGAAAAGGATGGATTATTCATTTAGTGGAGCTTAAACATCAGTTGGAAAATAATTTGGTAGAACGTTGATCCCTGTATAAAAATAAATTTCAGTTAAACAGAAGGCTTAAATGTAAAAATATTTAACGAGAAAAAACAGTACTATACTGAAAGTAAAATGTCTGCTACAGTTTCAGTATCACTTACCTTGAAATGCTCGGAACCAGAAGTATTTCAGATTTAGGAGGTTTTTCTTCTTTTATTTTTTTCCTTCCTTTTTAAAATTTATTTTGTAATATTTGCAAGTACATAAATGACACACCTTAGGAGTGGGACCTCAGTTTAAACATGAAATTTGTTTATATTTTATATATACCTTATACACAAAGCCTGAAGGTAATTTTATATAATACTTATAGTGTGCCTGGGTTTTACTGAAAATCACAATAAAACTTGTATATTAAAAAGTTACATTTGCTATGTGTATGTCAGGCTTTATAGAAATATAGGAGAAAATATGGACATACTTAACAACATACTTGGTTGTTAAGGGGGAAACTTTGGGGCCAGTGTTCTGGCTCAGCTGCTGCTTGTGACCACCAGCATCCTATATCAGAGTGCTCTTTTAAGTCCCAGCTGTACCACTTCTGACCAGGCTTTCTGCTAACTTAATTAGGAAGGGAACAGAAGATGGTCTAGTACTTGGGGTCCAATCACCTATATGGTAGACCAGGATGGGGTTCTGGCTACTGGCTGCAGTCTACCCCAGACCTGGCCTTTGCAGCCATTTGGGGAGTAAAGCAGTGATGAAGAATGTCTCTCTGTCTCTCCCTCTTGTCTCTGTTACTCTGCCTTTCAAACAAATATATAGAAAAATAATCAATCTTTAAGCAAAAAGATAGAAACCTTAAAGAAATAAAAAACTGGGAAAGTAACCGTAAAGATACTTTTTAAAATATGGATTAATATTTTTGTATTAATGTTAGGAAGTGCCTTTCAATACATGAATAGGACTAAGAAAAACAGTAAATGAAGAGGTTAATTTATTTGCACTAAATGGGACATGCAGAACATTGTACACCATAAATGGAATTTGATAGATTAATACTAAGGGGATGGGGAGTGAAGTGTGTAACATTGTCAATAAGTTGATCCTTCATTTCTAATTTCTTAACAAACAAGAAAGAGGGGCTGGTGTTGTGGCATAGCAAGTAAAGCCATCACCTGCAGTGCTGGCATCCCATATGGGCACTAGTTTGTGTCCCCACTGCCCCATTTCCAGTTCAGCTCCCTGCTGATGGCCTAGGTAGGAATGGAAAATGACTCAAGTGTTTGGGAGACCTGGATGAGGCTCCTAGGTTTGTTCTGTCCCAGCCTTGGCTACTGAGGCCATCTGGGGAGTGATGCAGCAAATGGAAGATCTCTGTCTCTCCCTCTTTCTCTATAACTCGGACTTTAAAAATAGATCATCTTTTCTTTAAAAAAAAAAAAAAAAGAAATAGAAGTAAACAACAGAAAAAGAGCTAAAAGAAATAATAGAACTCAAAAAGGTAATAATCAAATAGTGAAAATGAAATTAAATGAACTTTTGTTAACTGTTTACATTGTCAAAAATTTATTTAAAGTATGATAGTGTCTCATCTTGGTCAGGGTTTGGATCAATGGGATATTGGGTGTTTATGTTGGTATAACTTATAAAAGAGAGTTGAGCGGTAATTCTAGTTACAAATCAGAATTTCTTTGCATAAATGATCATTGGGGATAGTTTGCTATAAATGAATATAAGAAAAGAACTCAAATGTCCAGCATAGAACAATTCAGTTAAATGGATAATGGATTCCCAAAAAGTGGAATTTTTAGAGAAACCATTTTCAGATTGATACACTGAATCACCAGGGTTCCTTAGTGCTCATTCTGGTAATGCTCTGTGGAAAAAACCACCCAAATCCTTGACTCAGTTCCTCTATTATAGATTCAGCTGGAATAGCTCCTAAATTTACTTTTTATTAGCTAAATATCTCCCATTTGAAGGAATAATTTTAAAGCTTAGAAAAACTCAAGAACTTTAAATCTAGAAGATTCTGTCAATAATATTGAAAAATATTCACAGCAAATATGTCAGAAAAGAAGCCTGAAAAGTTTGCAAAATCATATATGTACAACAGTCCTATATCATGATCATATTTTGTGGAGGTATGTATTTTTTCATATGACATAGATCATGGAAATGTCTCTAGAAGGATAATGAGAATAGTGCCTATCTCAATGCAGTGAACTTTTTTTCTCTTAGTTTGTACCAAGATCATCTTTTATTCTGATGATAATGATAAAGTTACTAGGGATTGAGAATTCCTAACTAAAATACAAAATGCATCAGAATCCAAAACTTTTTAGCATTGAAATATGAAAAGTTTTAGATTTTGGAGTATTTTGATTTTTCAGATTAGGAATGCTCAACCACCAAAGTCAATGCAAATATTGTGAAAAACTCTAAAATCTAAAACATTTCTGGTTCCAAGCATTGCAGATAAGGGATACTCAACCTATATATGAAAACCATAATTTCTATTTAACATTGTTGAAGGAAGATCATTTTTATGTTGTGATAATTACAGTTTATATATCGGATTGTTTCCATATGTGTACTTTGCACCCTTGTTTACTAAGTGAAATGTTTCTTGTCCTTTTCAGTTTGGCAATTCTATTATCAATACACCTCTAAAACGCCGTAAAGTGGTTTCTCAAGAAACTTCAGTTAATTCTGTATCTTTAAGCTGCCAAAGTTCCTTTGACAGTGTCATTTTAAACTGTCGAAGTATACGAGTAGGAACAATCTTCCGGCTACTAATAGAGCCTGTAATTGTAAGTACATTCTTCAGCTTATTACTGCACAAAATACAAGATTCAAAGCTCTATTTCTATAGCTAATACGTGATTTTTTAAAATTTGTAGGTTAAAATATGTGAGTTTATAGAATATAAAAGTTATTTCAAGGTTTCAGATTTCTTTAAGACTATAAATTGTATTGCCTCGGCCGGTGCCGCGGCTCACTAGGCTAATCCTCTGCTTTGCGGCGGCGGCACACCAGGTTCTAGTCCCGGTTGGGGCGCCGGATTCTGTCCCAGTTGCCCCTCCTCCAGGCCAGCTGTCTGCTGTGGCCAGGGAGTGCAGTGGAGGATGGCCCAAGTACTTGGGCCCTGCACCCCATGGGAGACCAGGAGAAGCACCTGGCTCCTGCCATTGGATCAGCGCGGTACGCTGACCGCAGTGCACCGGCCGCGGTGGCCATTGGAGGGTGAACCAACGGCAAAAGGAGGACCTTTCTCTCTGTCTCTCTCACTGTCCACTCTGCCTGTCAAAAAAAAAAAATAATAATAATAATAAGTAAATTGTATTGCCTCACCATCAGAAATAAGTGGATAAAATTTTATCTTAGTGTAATGTCTGAAAGTTATGGCATATTGTCATACCAGCTTAGTGTTGAAAAGAGTTTATTAACAAATTATAGTGAGAGAGAGAATTCAAGTGCTTTAGGATTTGCTAAAATTTTTTTGTGGCATTAAGCCCCTTAGAAATAGATTGCTGAACTGTAGTGGCCACCCCAGAGGCATTGTACTTTTTTAGACTAGTTCAGTGTCCGTGATGGCCAAAGGACTTTCTGAAACTTGTCCTGTCTACTTACTATTTTACTACCACCAATTCAAGTGTTTTTCAGTTGAAATTTTAATACAATCTCCTTGAATAGCTTTCTTAGTCATCAGAAGTCATCCTAATGTGTTCTAAACATTGTTGGTAGGTTAATCTTCCTGAAACACTATACATTTTCTGTAAGATTTTATCTTTTGATACTTGAACTTAGTGCCCCTGACCTTTTGCTTCTAACTCTTTGAAAAACCCTGTCTTCTTAACAAGACACAAAATCACAGCATGAACGTTTAAAAGTAGTTTTATTATTTAAATTATGATACAGTAAGATTTTAAAAATTCTACAAATACAGATTAGTTTATAAGAGCAAATGTGATGTGGACTTGTTTTTTTTTTTAAAGATTTGTTTATTTTGAAAGACAGAGTTACAGAGAGGCAGAGGCATAGAGAGAAACACAGACAGACAGACGGAGGGAGGGAAGGAGAGGGAGAGAGGTCTTCCATCCATTGGTTCACTCCCAAAATGGCTGTAGCAATCAGAGCTGGGCCTATCCAAAGCCAGGAGCCAGGAGCTTTTTCCGGTCTCCCATGCGAGTACAGGGGCCCAAGGATGTGGGCCATCTTCTACTGCTTTCTCAAGCCGTAGCAGAGAGCTGGATCAGAAGTGGGGCAATCAGGACTCAAACTGGGGCCCATATGAGATGCCAGCACTGCAGGTGGCAGCCTTACCCGCTACACCACAACGCTAGCCCCATTACTTGATTTCTTAGCTGAGGAAAGCTTTATGGGAAACCAGTAATTTTTCTTTTCCATTAAGATACTCCCAAATTCTCAGGATTTGAAAAACTTAACAGTTTCTGAAGTACCCAGAAATTTAGATGAAATTATGTATGGAGTATCTACCCTTTGTTGTTCAATAACATTGTAACATATATTGTTGTTTTCAGGGATTTATGAAACTTATTAGTTAGCTTTTTGTTACTTTAACTAAAATACCTGAAGAAGCCACTTAAGAAGGAAGAAGGTTTATTTCAGCTTATAGTTTGGAGGTGGGCAGTTCACTTTCCAAGATCAAGTGATCCTATTGTCTGGCATCTGAAGAGGGTAGTGGATGGTGAAATGCTTGTGGCGAGAGGATCACTTGGTAAGCCAGGGAGCAGTAAGAGACAGGAAGCACGCTGAGATTATACAACCAACCCTTTCTTGAGGAACTTACCTTCCAAAGGTAGTCACCAGTGACCAAAAGACCTCTCATTGGGCCCACTTCCTGGATGACATACTTGGATAGTCTCAACCCTAATCCATCAAACATTAATGTAAGACTTTGGAATTTAAATGTCTACACGAGTTTGTATGTTTTGTTGCAACACTTCTTAATACAGATTATTTTCCTAGTTTCTTACAGTTCAGAGAGATATCATCCTATGTCACTTTGTACCTCAGAAATTTCCAGGAGTACTCTATAGGTTTTATAACTTTCTCTGACATTAAGACCATTACTTGCATCTTCAGTATGATTAGCTTTTTTCTAGTGTTCAGGACATTGAATTGAAAGTTGGTGTATTTAGCCTCAAACCTGTCAAAAACTACTTTGAAATTTCATTGTTTCTTCCCAGAAAAGTTACAGGTTATGCAGTATAGTGAAGTAAAACTAACTTTGTAAATTTAGTTGAAAAATAAAAGATAATACGTGTATTGCAAAATGTGTTGATATACTCTGTATCTTTTAAATTAAAATACTAAATGAAATTTTTGAGCCAAAACTGTAACTTGGATATTTGCCATATGGTGTTAACCTTTCCTGTAGCATGTGGGTTTTCCCAAAAGACATTCTTTATTGAATTGTAATGAATCGATAATTTTTATTAGTGTAATTAAAAAGATGATTTGATATCTTTCTCTTGAGGTTAACTTCTTTATGTTTTATTACGAAATGGCTTATTTGCAAAATTATGATTAATTTGACAGATCATAAATTGAGGCCAAACCTCAAATTCAATCATGGAAAATTTAATCTTTTAAATTCACTCAGTGATAGAATTGGCACTGTCTTGAAGTGCAATTTTATTTAAAAGTGAATACTGGGTGGGTATTTTAACAGAGCTGATTAAGCCCCAGTTGGGAACCAGAGTTCCTTGTTTGAGTTCCTAGAGTTCCTTGTTTGAGTTCTAGCTACTCTGCTCTACAGTCCAGCTGTAGAGTTAATTCTATCAGGAGGGAGGCAGCCAATGATGACCCAAAGTACTTGAATCCTGCCACCCAAGTAAGAGACCCCAGTGGAGTTACTAGCTCCTGGCTTTGGCTTGGCCTAGCCTTGCTGATGGAGAGTGAACCAGGAATGGAAAATTCTGTCTCTGCCTTTCAAAAAAGAAAAAAAGTGAATATTTTTATTAAAAAGTAAAATGAGAGTGTGCATTTGTTACAGCAGTTTTAGGATGCTGTTTGGGACACCCACATGCATATCAAATTGTCTAGGTTTGAGTCCTGATTCTGCTTTGAGTCCTAGCTTCTTGCTCATGAGCACTGTGGAAACAGCAGATGGTGGCTGTCCCTGTCACCTACAAGAGAGACACAGATTGAGTTCTGGGCTCCCTCAGTCTTTTGCAGCACTAACTAGTTGTTGCAGGCATTTGGACATGAACCAGCAGATAAAAGATTATATCTTTGCCTTTTAATTTTTTTTAATGTAAAATGGCTTACATGATTAGGAGTATCATGTATGCCCACATATAAAAAAAGCCTTTTTTATGAGATAAAATTCAGTATTTTTAGTCCATTTAATTTCAGAAACTTTTTGAGGTGTTACTGAAATATCCCACTGTCTACTTGTAATGTTTGTATATAATTTAGTTACACACAAAATTTTTAAGTGACATAAATATTTAAGCATATTTTTCAGTTGCTTCATCTTATGCAGCAATTTTGTTTTGCTGATGCTTTATGTTGTCATTATTGCTTATGTCATCACTGCTGTCAATTTTGGAGTCATCTAACATATTTTTCTAAAGCATACTTATGTAACTTCAGCTTCTCTATATGGTGGAATGTTTCCCAAGCCACAGGTACCCATTCTTGTCCCCAGATAATGTTTTATTTTCCAGTGAAACCAGTATCATTAAATTCAAATGCAGTTTTTAGAAGGTATATTGAATGACATTTGTAGACTTTGAATTTGTTGTAGTGATTCCTAAATTTATATTTCCTTACGTTGTTTTATTATATGATGAAAATTTTCAAACATGAAGTATCGAAGGAATTTTACAGTGAACATTCAGATACTTTACAGCTAAGTTCCACCATTAACATTTTACTAGCTTTTTATTTATGTGTTCATCTATATTAATCCACTTTATTTTTTTAATTCAAGTCAACATACTTGCCTCCTTGTTTGGTTCTTTTAACTTCTATAAGTAGGCAAAATTCAGTTTGCATCAAGCTTAATGAATGTATCTTCTCTACATTGGAATAATTGGCTAAAGCCATTAAGCAAAAGATTAGGAACAAGGTCATCACAACTTTCCAGTATCTTTCCACAGACTTTTAATTGAAAAGGGAAAATATGTATCTTTGTAATGGAAAAACATGACAGTAACTGCTTCAGCCAGGTAATTGAGCTGCTTCAATAGTAGGACAACCAGGCATGATGTGCATTTTGTGTGATACAGTGGGAGGGATCAGCACATCTTCAATGTGCTGTTTTTCCTAGAAATATGGAAACTAATTTTTAAAGCAAAGAAACAAATCTAGGACATTACATGTTTTGCAGAATTGAGCTTCGATTTCTAGGAGGGCATTTCATGAAGAACAGTAGGAGGCAGGTTTCTGATCTAACCCGTATTAGACAGAGATTAATATAACCTTGACATAATCATGGAGTGGGAAAAAGTTGAAACAGGGATAAAGGGCGATTTTGAGCAGTTAGGAAAATTTTGAGTGTGAACTTTATGTGAAGAAATAATCTTGACTTCTTAAGTGTGCCAATGATATACTGGTTATATAGGAGAATGTCTTTGTTTCTAAGAATTATGAAGGATTTGAGACTGAAATGTTATACATTTGCTCCTGCTTTATGATAGTTTAATAAAAGGGACATGAGAATATACAGAAAGATTGATAGGTAGTAGATGTCAGAAGGTGTTAACAGTGAATCTAGGTAAGGAATACTCATGTTCCTTAGGATAGTATATTAAATTTTCTATGTTTAAAGAGATAAAACAGTAATATAAGAAAAGTTATGAATGCTTGAATAAAATAGATAAACTTGGCTTTCTGAGAGATTGTTTTAGAGATACTTCATCTTAACATGTTTATATTTAAGCATATAGAAGATGGCTCAGTTTCTCTTTCTCTGTAGCCTTAAGGTTCAAATGATAGATCATTTAGGGTACATGTATTAATTTATAATTATAATAATTTATATAGCAATAATATAATTTATAATTTATATAGCAGTTTATAATTCTATAGTCAGTACTAATTTATCTTATTTTTTAGTTTTGTTTAGATTTTATCAAGATACATCTAGACGGTAAGCTATTTTATATCTTTGCTGAATAAAATGTTACCTATGTTAAAGCATTTTGCATGAATAAAAGATTAAGTAATATTAGTAAAATTTATTAAGAGTTATTTTATACATAAATCTCCTTAACAAAGGCATATGTCTTCTTGTGGTTTCATACTGTAACATCTAAAGCCTAACTTTTTAGAGCCTGCTTTTTCATTTGGAAAAAAACATAAAAGCTTGTTTAAGATAGTTCAAAAGATTTTTCTTCATTTCCTACAAGATTTACTATTTACAGAGCATAGCAAAATATGCTTAACTTCAAACTTGTATTTCCTCCATTCATTATTTTGCTGTCTTAAGAATTGATCCCTTTCCATTTCTATTTGTTTTCCTCCAGAACCGGAAAGTGATCCTATAGAGATTATTTTAAATACCTCTGATCTAACAAAATGTGAATGGTGTAATGTCCGGAAATTACCAGTAGTGTTTCTTCAGGCAACACCAGCAGTTTATCAAAAGCTGAGCATGCAGCTGCAAATGAATAAGGAGGATAAAGTTTGGAATGACTGTAAAGGAATAAATAAACTAACAAGTAAGTTATGTAGGACAGATTATAACAATACATATAATCTGTTGAATTTTAATATGTGAGTCTGCTTTGATACAGGCCTTGGATGTATTGCTTCTAACTTGTAAGATAGATCTTATTTCCTGCATTTTACAGATACTTAAAAGTCCGCAGATAGTGGAAGGGCTAAAACCCAGATTTACCCATTTGAAAAATTTTCAAGATGAGTTAAACCTCAATAGGTCTGTACTGTTTATCACTGTGAAATCTGAGTAAAATGAATTTTTTTTAACTGATAGAAATGCTAGGTATAAACCAACCATATAAATCTGGAATCCTTGAAAATTGACTTGAATAGGAAGTTTTTAAGTTCATAGAATGGATCTCCATCCTTTACAGTAAATAGATGTGGTCCTCAAGCTTGTTTCCCTTCAGCTCTTAACATGTGGCATGGCATGACTGTTTATAAAATAAGTACATTTCAGCAGTAATTGCTGCTTTAGCTTAATGATGAATAAATATTAGCTGTAAAAGTTGGCACATTGCTAAATACTGGTTTTGCAGAAAAATTACCTAGAGAGCACCAATTTGCTTGACAGTTTCCTATTTGTGGTTGACAAAAATGTTAACCAATATATATTTAAGACTAAGTAGATTTGGATCCTACTAGTTGAAGTCCATTAGTTGCATCCATGAATAGGCTTGTTGTTGAGCTGCTGCTAGAGTAATATGTCTTGCTACCCTTCTCTTAATAACATACGTGACCTTGTCAGGTAACACTCACAGGTCTTCATTCCAGAATTTATTTTATATCCACTTTATTCCAAATGTAAAATAAATGTAAATTTATTCCAGGATTTTCCGAGATCTTGGAAATAATTAGTTGTTAAAATGATTTATTGACTTATTTTGTTCTTTTAGACTTAACAGTCATATTTTATTTCTTTACAGATTTGGAAGAGCAATATATAATTTTAATTTTTCAAAATGGCCTTGATCCTCAGGCAAATATGATATTTGAAAGTATCATTTCTGACATTGGTGTAAAGAATAATGTTTCCAATTTTTTTGCAAAAATTCCCTTTGAAGAAGCCAATAGTAGACTTGTTGCCTGCACTAGAACCTATGAAGAAAGTGTCAAAGGAAGTTCTGTGCAAAAAGAAAACAAAATTAAAACTGTAATTATGTTTTTAAAATTTTAAAATTTTAAATGTCTTACTGGTAATGTCACTCATTTTGGTGTTAGATTTTTTAAAATTTCATTTCAGAATTGTTTGCTTGTTATATGTGGTTTATCATCAAATTATTAATGGTGGGTGGATGACTTGTGACACACCAGTACTTGATACAGATCTCAGAAGCACTTTTAGTTTCTCTCCACATTATTGTTCCTTTCCTCTTTTTGTTTTAAAGATTTATTTATTTATTTATTTGAAAGACAGAGAGAGAGAGAGAGGTTTTCCATCCACTGCTTCTCTCCCTGCAATGGCTGGAGCTGCGCCAATCTGAAGCCAGGAGCTTTTTCCGAGTCTCCCACGTGGGTGCATGGACCCAAGGACTTGGGCCATTTTCCACTGTTTTCCCAGGCCATAGCAGAGAGCTGGATAGGAAGTGAAGCAGCGAGGCCTCAAACTGGCATCCATATGAGATGCTGGCACTGCAGGTGGTGGCTTTATCTGCTAAGACACAGTACTGGCCCTCCTTTTTATTTCGTCTTTTTTTCATTATACCCACCTCCCAGCATATATACATATACTGCTATATTCAGATTGATTGTTACTTCATGTCTTAGGTTTGCAGGAGCTTTCGTCTTCGATGTATTTTTGTACATTTATGTGTAACATATATACAGTTTGAATATTTAGGAATTAAAGAATACAGTTGTCCTTATTATCTAAATTCATAACCAGTTCTAGAGTAACTACTTATGTACTTAGGAAACTCTGAAGCCACCTGAACCAGAAGCCATCATACTGCTGTAGCATGTATTATGTGTGATAAACGTTAAATAATACAAATATAACTACATAATACAAGATAATACAAAAATAACTACAGCAACTGAATTTTGTTGGCTTAATTAATTAGAAACAAATATTTTAACCTGTATAAAATTAGAAAATATGGTATCCAAGGTACTCTTACTGATGCCTCATCAGAAAAGAGCTATTCTCACAGTGGATTGGTAACAAAGCAGGAGGAACAATCATTCTCCTTGTTTTGCGGAGTTAGCTACAAGAATAATGCCAGTGGAAGAAAAGAGTAGCAGAAGCCCTAAGGGCAGATAGGATGGACACAGATTTCAACAGAAGGCTCTTCCCTTTGAGGACCTACATTTCATTTAGCTCTGTATAAGGCTTTGAAGGTCATTGAAGTGTATTCCATGAACCTCTACCCTTAACATGTTACATATTGCCTAGCCATCAAACATAGGTAGACTTCTACTGAAAGAAAAAAAAAAAAACATTTTATTTCTTAAAAAGCTTCTTTGAATCTTACTAACATCTAATATAATGTGGATAATGAAAATTTTATAGAAATAATATACTGGAAAACTGTAACTAAATTGGGAGGGTATCATTGTCTACCAGGTATAGATAAAAAGAAAGTGGCTGCTAGCTTTGTCTGCTGTTTGTTTTTAATTATAAATAACATGCATACTTTTTAAATTCCTATTTTTAATCCTTTTTAAATTGAGAAACATTCTTGCCTTATGCTTGTTCTATTGAAAATTTTCTCAACTAACTTTCTCAACTGATCATTTAATTTACTTACCAGGTGTCCTTTGAATCTAAAATACAACTTAGAAACAAGCAGGAATTCCAGTTTTTTGATGATGAGGAGGAAACTGGAGAGAACCACACTATATTTATTGGTCCTGTAGAAAAGTAAGGGAATTCCTTTGCATTTGTAATGCTCTTAAATTTGTTATTTCATTTACCTGTATCTACATAGGTGGATATACATTCGGATTTATTTGCTTGTTTTTTGTTTTGTTTTGTTACAGATTGATAGTATATCCACCACCTCCAGCTAAAGGAGGCATCTCTGTTACTAATGAAGACCTACACTGTCTAAGTGAAGGAGAATTTTTAAATGATGTTATTATAGACTTTTATTTGAAGTAAGTCAATTTTCTACCAATTTTGTAGCAAAAGTCCAACATTCTATCACAGCGCATATCTTTGTTTCCTAGAGTTAAACCTAGTTTTAGTGTCATCACTGCCATTTACTATGTGACATTGGGGAAGTTATTTAATATGTCTCTATTTGTGTTTCCATAGTCTGAAAATGAGGATAATATCTGAAAGAGTTGTGAGAATTAAATGATATACAACACATGTCAAGCAGTGGGAAAAACACATGATAAGTTAAAAAAGAAAGGCAACAGATAGTAGTTTATCACGTTATTTTTTTTAAAGAATATATTGATTTCAAAGGTGTAATTACAGAGAGAGAAGGTAAGACAGAGAAATGTGTTCACTGCCAATGCAACAGCAAGAACTAGGCCAGGCCAAAGCCAGGAGCTAGAAGCCACGGTCTCCCATGTGGGTGCAGGGACCCAGGGCCTTGGGCAATCTTCCACTGTGTTACCAGGTGCATTAGCAGGAAGCTGGAGCAGAAGTGAAGCTGCTGAGACATGAACTAGCACCCACTGGGGATACCTGCATTGCAGATGGCAGCTTTAACAAATGCACCACAGCACCAGCCCCTTTTCATGTTATAATAGTTGAAGCCTTTAGAAAAATACTACCTAGGCTAGGTCGTAATTTGTTGGACAAATACAAAAGTGTGGGTTAACCCGTTTCCTTTGGTAAATGTTCACCAAGTGTCAGTTGTGTGTGAGAAGTTTATAATCTTATAGGGAACACAAATACAGGATTAAAGCAGTGATGGAAGCATTAACATGGTATAGACAAAGCAAATGAAAGAGTGCTTTATTTCTCTTTGGTAGTTTGAAGATCTGAGTGACCAGGAAGCTTTTCTGGAAGAGCTTATATCATGACTCGGTATTCATGTTTATACACCTACATACAGTGTGTTCATACATGCATATGTTTGAATTTGCATTGTAGAAGTCTAGATGGAAGATTATATTAGGAGTGGAATTAAGGCATTTTAGTTTGGAGAGAAGAGTAAATGATGTTTTATGATGTAGAGTTGTTTGGGATATATAATTAGCAGGACTCTCAGACTGACTAAATTAAAAAGGGAAAAAATGAGTGCCCAATAATTCTTAGTGTTTTTGTTTATAACACCTGCTAAATAATATTGGTACTTACTGAAATAGTGAGTGTAGGAGCAGAACAGGTATCTATGATAGAACAAAAGGCGCACAGTGCCAATGAGCAACTGAATGTATGGTTCTAGTGGTTGGTTGAGTTCTGCTCTAGAGATCCATTGGAAGCTTTACCTTTTAAGAAAGTGGTTGTTTAATTATGATAATGAAATTGATCTAGGTAGGAATTTAGACAGAAAAAAAGCTATACGAACACTGCAGAGTAGGTTGTAGAAGGTTAAGAATAAAAAGACTCCTATGAATTTCTGGAAGTATTTGAGAGACATGAAGGTAAATTCAGAGAGTAATGTCATGGTAATCCAAGGGAAGTTGAAAACTTTGAAGATGCTCTTAATAACAGTGTAGCAGAGGTCAAAGGTGGATAAGGGCTTAAATAATTTTGATGTCACAATGACTCTACAGTAAAATACAGAGCCTGGACTTTCACTCTGGTCCCTAAAGATAAAAAAGTCACCCATCTGCTTGATGTTGTCAGTGGAGTCCTATTGGGAATCCTTCCACTCTAACCCATCACTAGCAAGGAACCCTCATGGTTTCAGTACCAATACAGATTTAGTAGAGAAAACCTGGATTTCCATACCTATGTGGCAGGAATGAGGTGGCAGCCAACTTTACTCCTTGAAATGTGGTAATAGGCCGGTGCTGCAGCTCACTAGGCTAATCCTCCGCCTGTGGCACTGGCACCCCGGGTTCTAGTCCCGGTTGGGGTGCTGGATTCTGTCCCGGTTGCTCCTCTTCCAGGCCAGCTCTCTGCTGTGGCCTGGGAAGGCAGTGGAGGATGGCCCAAGTGCTTGGGCCCTGCACCCGCATTGGAGACCTGGCTCCTGGCTTCGGATCAGCGCAGTGCGCCAGCCGCAGCGCGCCAGCTGCAGCAGCCATTGAGGGTGAACCAATGGAAGGAAGACCTTTGTCTCTCTCTCTCTCTAACTCTGCCTGTCCAAAAAAAAAAAAAAAAAAAAAAGGTGGTAATAGAGAAATCTTGCTAAAATACATGAATTAAATAAGATCCGGACTTATAATATTCAACATGGCCTAATTTCAGTAGAGAAATCATTTGTCTCATCAAGAGTCAGAAAAATCAGTAGCTTCCAACACCAAGAAGACAAAACTGTCAGAATTATCTTGACAAAGATGTTAAAAGTATCCATCATAAAAAACTGTACTGAATGCAGTGATCATATATGAAACAAATGAAAATATGGTGAAATGTAAAGAAGAAACAGATGGGAATTGTAGGACTAAAAATACAAAACCATTAAAAAAAAGTATACATGGGCTTAATAGGAAAATGGAGAGGACAGAGGAAAAAAATTAGTGTACTGTCTACAAGAATGTCCTCTCAGTAACTAATTTCAAAGATACTGATAAACTTAGATTGGAAGGAAAACAGTGAGTCAAGAGAGATACAAATCAAAACAAGGAAGTAGAAAATATATTGATACCTGTATATAAAATTCTGGCTGAAGAAATTTGTAGGGATAGAAAGAACATTATATAATGCTAAGTAGTGATATGCCACAAGAAAAAAGCTAACTATCCTAATTGTTTATGGACCATGTAACAGCTGTAACGTGTGAAGAAAAAACTAATAGACCTGACCTGAAAAGAGAAAACAGCTATAATTGGATCTTTCAATACTCCTCTCAATAATTTATAAAACAACTAAAAAGAAAATTAATAAGGCTGGCACTATAGCTTAGGCAAAGCTGCCACCTGTGATGCTAGCATCCCAGCTAATGTGGCCTGGGAAAACAGCCACATGTTTGGTCTAAGTGCTTGGGCCCCTGCACCCACACGGGAGACCCAGAAGAAGCTTCTGGTCCTAGCTTTGGATCTGGTGGCCATTGCAGCCATTTAGGGGAGTGAAACAGCAGGTAGAAGCACTCTTGCACTCTTGCTCTTTCTCTGACTCTGCCTTTCAAATAAATAAATAAATAAATCTTTTTTTAAAAAAATAACAAAGGCATAGAAGAACTCAATAATACCATCAACCAACAGAATAAGCTCAGCATCAGGAAATAATTTAGAAATATTCTTCAGAAAGTTCCTTGCTGGTGGGATGGGTGGCAAGGTTAGCAGGCATTTGACTTGGCAGTTAAACACGTAATAAAATGCCTGCATTCTTAATCAGAGTTGCATGGGAATAATGCCTGGCTCTGGCTGCAGCTCCTGACTTCAATTTCATGTGGATCCAGAATCTGGGAATCAGCAGTGATGGCTCAAGTCACCCACATGGGAGACCTAGATTGAGTTTCCAGCTCCAGTCTTCAGCTCAGTCCAGTGCCAGCCATCAGCAGGTTTTTGGGAGTGAACCAGCAGAAGGGAGTACATGTTTTCTGGGTCTCTGTGTCTCTGCCTCTCAAAGAAATAAAAATCCTTTTTTTAAAAAAAAATTACTTATCTACTTGAAAGTCAGAGTTTACACAGAGAGTGAAGGAGAGGCAGATTGAGAGAGAGAAGTCTTGCATCCACTGGTTCACTCTCGAAATGGCTGCAATGGTTGGAGCTGCACCAATCCAAAGCCAGGAGCCAGGAGCTTCTTCCAGGTCTCCCACGTGAGTGCAGGGTCCCAAGAACTTGGGCCATCTTCCACTGCTTTCTCAGGCCATAGCAGAGAGCTGGGTCAGAAGTGCAGCAGCTGGAACTCAAACTGGCGCCCATATAGGATGCCGGCACTGCAGGCCATGGCCTTAACCTGCTGTACCACAGCGCCAGCCACTGCCCTTGTTTTAAAACATTCATCTTTGAAATCGTAATTGTTTTGAAATTGTTATTTGAAAGGCAGATTGAGAGAGCCAGTGAGTGAGGAAGCTGTTTCATATGCTAGCTTACTGCCCAAATGCCCACAATAGTCAGGCTTGGGCCAGTCTGCAGCGGGAGCTTAGAACTTAATCCAGGTCTCCCAAGAGGATGGCACGGGCCCCAAATATTTGAGCCATCACCTGCTGTCTCCTTGAGTGTACATTGACAGGAAGCTAGAAATGGTAGCAGAGTCAGCAATCAAACCTAGGCACTTTAATAAGAGATATAGGCATCCCAAGGAGTGTTTTAATCACTGCTCTAAATGCCCACCCCTCAAGTCATAAATTCAATCTCAGTTATCACTTTTCATTTCCTGAAGCTAATCTAATCTGGTGATCATCATTATTTGGAATATGAATAAAATTTTACCTACAATTTCTTTGATTTCAAAGGAATAGCAATGAATGTTTATTTGTTATTTGATCACTCCTAACTTTTTAAAATGAAGTGAACTGTTACATTCATTATTTTGGGATTTTTTTAATAGATATTTGGTGCTTGAAAAACTCAAGAAAGAAGAAGCTGATCGAATTCATATATTTAGTTCTTTTTTCTATAAACGCCTTAATCAGAGGGAGAGGAGAAATCATGAAACAACCAATTTGTCGTAAGTCAACTTTAAAAATATTTAACAAATTGTTAACTCACTCAGTTTAGCTGTGTAACAGCACTGGTACACTTATATAGACAAATGCTGCTAGCAAAATCTGAGGGTGTTCAAGGCCAAGTCCCTTATGAATGATGCACTATTTGTATATAACCTAGTAACATTTTCTCATATACTTCAGATCATCTCTAAATTATACTATCTAATGCAATGTAAAACGTTATAATAGTTGTTGTTCTGTACTGTTTAGGAGATAATGACAAGAAAAAAGTTGGTACACATGCAGTTTTTGTTTTGGTTTGGTTTTTGGTTTTTTACAAATATTTTCTATCTTTAGTTGACCATGGATGCAGAATGGAACCCATAAGGAGGACCAGTAGAATTTGAGAAAACAAACACAAATCTCTGCAATTCACTTTTTTTTTTTTTTTTTTTTTTTTTTTTAATTCTGCAATGAGGAAGGAAGCATACGAAATCAGTGAGGGTTCATTTTCATTCTTCACAAGTTTATTTATTCAGCTGCCTGTGCTCTAGTTTGGAAGTGTAATTTAAAAAAAAAAAAAAAAACTTACTTATTTGAAAGACAGAGTTACAGAGAGAGGTAGAGACAGAGAGAGTGGTCTTCCATCCGCTGGTTCACTCTCCAGGTGGCCACATCGGCCAAAGCTGCGCCAGGAGCCGGGAGCTTCTTCTGAGTCTCCCACATGGGTGCAGGGGCCCAAGGACTTGGGCCATCTTCTACTGCTTCCCCAGGCCACAGCAGAGAGCTGATTTGGAAGAGGAGCAGCCCGGACTAGAACTGGCACCCATATGGGATTTCGGCGCTTTAGGCCAGGGCTTGAACCTGCTGCGCCACAACGCCAGACCCTTTTGGAAGTATAATTTTTTAAATTTTTTATTTGTTGTGAGATAACATCATTTCATTCTATTACCTGTTTGCAAAGTTAATATAATTCAAAATACTCTTTTTTTAAGATTTATTTATTTATTTGAAAGTCAGAGTTACACAGAGAGAGAAAAGGCGGAGAGAGAGATGGGTGTCTTCCATCCGATGATTAAATCCCCATTTGGCCACGACGGCCGGAACGGTGCCAATCTGAAGCCAGGAGCTTCTTCTGGGTCTCCCACGTAGGTGCAGGGGCCCAAGGCATTGGGGCCGTCTTCTACTGCTTTCCCAGGCCATAGCAGAAAGCTGAATCAGAAGTGGGAGCAGCCGGGTCTTGAACAGGCGCCCACATGGGATGCCAGCACTTCATGCCAGGGCGTTAACCTGCTGCACTACAGCACCAGCCCCTCAAATATTGTAATACCTCCAAGTTACCTGGAATTCATCTGTGTTCCTGGTCTAATATCTGGAACAGTATTTTCTAAATCTGACAAATAGTTCTTATTTTTTTAAATAAAACAACTTATATTCTGTTTTACCCTAGATGTTTGATCCTTAATATCTAAGAGAGAATCCTGTGAATATGTACTTTTAATAGCTTTTTGAATGGTTCTTCTCAGATAAGAAAGTATGGAATTACTCCAAGAAGTTCATGAAAAATACAATTAGAAGATAAATTTCTTTTGCAACAACAAAAAATCTTTGAAACCTGTGAATACTTGGGTCTACCAAACAGCTCATGGAAAATGTTTGCTATGAAAAAACTATGTGTAGATTTCAAATACTTTTGTACCAAAAGAAACTTTTATTTCATTTTGAAGTATCCTTGTGGTATTCTCCATCCTAGGCCTGAGTTACTTTGTTTATAGTTCCTATCCATGTAGTATCATAACTACTGTTTAAATTTTAAGTTGATGGCTGCTGTGCATAATATATTTTATACTGCTTCAGCAGTTTCCAATTTTTGTATCTTGATAATAGTTGATAATAGTCAACTTGATTTTGACCAGTGTTTGTAGTCTATCCTGCCTCATCTGCCATCAGATAATGTTTGCTTTTGCTGTTCTTTTTTTCTCAGTTATCCTAAATCATACTCTGCTATACTTCTCAGTATGATTTCTTTTTTTGTGTTTTTAAGATTTATTTTTTTGAAAGTCGGAGTTACACAGAGAGTGGAGAGGCAGAGAGAGAGAGAGAGGTCTTCCATCCATCCACTGGTTCACTCTCAAAATGGTTGCAGCGGTTGGAGCTGCACTAATCCGAAGCCAGGAGCCAGGAGCTTCTTCCGGGTCTCCCACGTGGGTGCAGGGTCCCAAGAACTTGGGCCATCTTCCACTGCCTTTTCAGTCCACAGCAGAGAGCTGAATCAGAAGTGGAGCAGGCAGGACTTGAATCAGCACCCATTTGGGATTCTGGCATTGCAAGTGGCGGCTTAACCTGCTATGCCACAGTGCCAGCCCCTCTCAGTATGATTTCTATATCAATTCTATAGCTATAAAAAGAGTAAGAAAGAAGGAGGACAAACATTGGAATGCACGTGATAATATAGCAGGAATTAAGTAATCTGTTTCCCCCCGGATTAAATGATGGACAGTTGCATACTTTCCTAGTTTATTCCATCTCAGATGCTGTTTTTTTTTGGGTTTTTTTTTTTTTGGTTTTTTTTTTTTTTTTTTTTTTTTTTTTTTTAAGATTGATTTGTTTATTTGAAGGGCAGAGTTACAGAGAGGCAGAGAGAGAGAGAGAGAGAGAGATCTTCCATCCACTGGTTCACTCCCCAAATTGCTGGAGCTGGGCCAATCAGGAGCTTCTTCCAGGTCTCCCACACGGGTACAGGCGCCCAAGATCTTGAATTATCTTCTACTGCTTTCCCAGGCTATAGCAAAGAGCTGGATTGGAAGTGGAGCAGCCAGGTTTCAAATCAGCAACCATATGGGATGCCAGCACTGCAGGCAGAGGCTTTACCTGCTGTGCCATAGCACTGGCTCCTACTGTTTTCTTTTCTTTTCTTTTCTTTTCTTTTCTTTTCTTTTCTTTTCTTTTCTTTTCTTTTTTTTTTTTTTTTTTTTTTTTTTTTTTTTTTTTTGACAGGCAGAGTTAGACAGAGAGAGACAAAGAGAAAGGTCTTCCTTTCCGTTGGTTCACCCCCCAAATGGCTGCTGCGGCTGGCGCGCTGCGCTGATCCGAAGCCAAGAGCCAGTTGCTTCCTCCTGGTCTCCCATGGGGGTGCAGGGCCCAAGCACTTGGGCCATCCTCCACTGCCCTCCCGGGTCACAGCAGAGAGCTGGACTGGAAGAGGTGCAACCGGGACAGAATCTGGCACCCTGACTGGGACTAGAACCTGGGTGCCAGCATCACAGGCGGAGGATTAGCCTAGTGAGCTGTGGCACCGGCCCTGTTTCTTTCTTAAATTGTTAAACCGTCTTATACAACTGCTTGAGCCGTATATCTGAGCCTTAATAGTTTATAAGTCAATGTATGTAAGCTGAAGCACTAGAGATGTTTCAGAGCTTATAATGTATATCTTTCTTACAGAATACAGCAGAAACGACATGGGCGAGTAAAAACATGGACGCGGCATGTAGATATTTTTGAGAAGGATTTTATTTTTGTACCCCTTAATGAAGCGTGAGTATGAGTTTTCTTCTGGTAAATGTGGCAGTTTTTTTAATGTATTTATGAGGTGAAGAATTCATTTTAAAGGTTCTTTCTGAAGTTTGTTAGATGTATATTGAATATGCCTATTTTAAAGAAATTTATTGCAGTTTCCCAGTGTGTCACGTAAGAATAAATTTTGCAAATATTGAACGAGGTACCTTTCTAATTTCATTTTATTAGTCAATGCAGAGTAAGTTTAGGTTAATAAAAGCAGTGGTTCTTGTGATCTAACAGATATTCCACAGAAAGGATTACCTTGTAAAATAGGTTGATGAGCTCTCATAAAAGTTGATTCTTTAGTTTAAAACTACATTTGCTTTTAACCTGACAGGAGGAAAGATTGTAGGATTTCTTCCATTTGCTCAAATTGAAAATCATGCTGATTATGTCAAACAGTTTTCCAAGTAAATGGAGATACTTAAATAATATAATTGTATACAGTAACAATTGGAAAACTTATTTCATTTTTTTTTTTTTTTAATTTTGCTATGTCCTCCAGTCAAAGACCACCATAAATATACCTGTAGCTGGACAGCTTCAGTTTATTACTTGCACTGGGGAGAACGTACATCTTGGACAACTCAGGGCCTCTCAGTACAAAGGTGTTTAAAAGACCTGTAACAGAAATTGAGCTTGGATTTGGTGGTTTAAAGGAGGATCTATGGTAGATAAACAAGTAATATTCACTCATATAGCAGAAGAGGGCCTGTTTGGTATTTTGTGTGTTTCACCATGACCTAATATTTTCCTTTGCTTAGACAATTTATGAAATGGACTTATTTTGTCTATTTTAACATGCTTTCAGAGTACCCAAGTAATCTGTCAGAAATGAATTTTTAAATTTAAATAGAAATATAATTTGAGATTCACAGTACATAGGGACAGAGACTCATGTCTTTGAGATCTCTCTCTGTATCCGTGAAGAGACAATGCTTCTGATCATCTTGGTGAGAGGTAGAGAATGAGCAAAGATATAGGGCCAGGAAAAGATTCTATAAGACAGCTACACTATTGGGATGTGAAGAAATAGCCTCCACGTATTACACACTAATGTAATTAGATGGGCTGCCATATATTTGTTACCCATTGTATTTGTTACTTTGCTGATAGTGCTGATTTTCTTTAAACTTGAGTTTAGAAACCATTTGTTATAAGTTGTCACAGTAATTACCAGTGGGTATATATATGGACCTAATCTATATTAAGTGAAATTGCCTATTTTAAGACTCTTCCTCCACTGGTGATTTAGGTTAATGGTATTAAAGGGATCATAAAAGGAAAACCTTGGCTCTTAGAGATTGGAAGTGACCATCTGATTCAGCTTTTCTCTTTCAGTCGGAGGAAAAAAAATTCCTAATTTTTAGGTGAGACAACCAAAAATATGTAGCTTAATCTATATTTGGAATAGCTAAGAAATGTTAAAAAGTATTAGAAACTAAGGTTACACAGCTCACTATAGGTTAAGAATCACAGTATTATACCATATTTAACAGTTTTAAAAGCATTTTAACATTCCTGAATGACTTAGAGTCACTTTATCGAGAATTGATGAGAAGAGGATCTCAGCTTTTCCTACTACCCTAGACTGACCTAACCGAAGCAGAGGATACTGAAAATTAATAATTAAGAACAGGAGAGAAGAGCCTTCATCGTCTGTCCTTTACAGTATTGAAAATGAAACCAGCCTTTATGACCTTTCTACTCAGTGCTGCCTAGTGCTGTTTCTTAATACTAACCTGGGGTAATCTATTATTTTGCAGAAATGAGAATGTAGATTATCCATATTGAGATACTCATTTTTTAATTCAGCAAACATTTATTGAATACTATACCATGTGACCAATATCATTGTGTTTAACTAATAAGTTCACTGACATCAATAGCCTGTTCATTGTGTTCAGCATATAACACTGTGTTTATCAGATAATAGGTCCTCAAAATAATTTGGTATGTTAATAAATAGCCGAGAATGTCCAACTTCTTACCTGTTACTGTTAGTAACTGTGTTACCTGACTTCAACTATATTATATTAACATTGAGGTTTTCCTACCCTTACTAATAATCAAAAACAGAGGGATGGTAAATTAATGGCTAATAAGATACAAGTAGGACTAAGAAAGTTCTAGTATTTTGTTGTACAATAGGATGACTTTTTTTTTAACCTTGATTTAATGAATTTCCAAAGTACAGCTTATGGATTACAATGGCTTCCCCCCCATAATGTCCCTCCTACCCACAACCCTCCCCTTTCCTACTCCCTCTCCCCTTCCATTCACATCATGATTCATTTTCGATTCTCTTTATATACAGAAAATCAGTTTAGCATACACTAAGATGACTATTTTTAATAATGAAAATCTATATTTCTCTTTAAAAATATTAAAAAATTTTCATGTTTTCATGCAAAGAAATGTTAAATTCGGAGAGATAGATATGTTTACCCTGATTGGCTATTACAACATGTGTACAGGTATCAAAATGTGACATGGTACCCCATAAATATGTATATCTTTCAGGCATCAGTTAAATATTTTTAAAATTATTTTTCTAAAATTGAGAGTAATACTAATTAGATTTCTGAAGACATTTTAATCTTGAGGCTAAATTTCTGTCCTTTTACAAAAAGAAAGCAAAGGAACACAAGAAGGAATGGTACTATGAAGTGACATAATTGCCTAAAAAAGGAAATTTTTATTCCAAAAGAAAAAAGTTTCCAAGTATTGTTTACAAAAGTGATGCAGGCTACATAATTCTAACAAAATTGTGTTAATTTTGAATAGATACTGTATTCTGTTGATGATTTCATTATCATATCTAAAAAGTAGGTTGCTCATTCTTAATAGATTTGTTTACAGAAGCTTTAAAATAAAACATTTCAATTGATATCGCCAAATATCAACTTTTCTAATATATTTAGTAGTTTTGTTTGTTTTTTACAGTGCACACTGGTTTTTGGCTGTTGTTTGTTTTCCTGGTTTGGAAAAACCAAAGTATGAACCTAATCCTCATTACCATGAAAATGCAGGCATACAAAAATGTTCAGCTGTAGAGGACAGTTGTATTTCTTCTCCTTCAGCCAATGAAATGGACAGTTCACAAAACTCTTCAGCCAAGCCTGTAATTAAAAAGATGCTAAACAAAAAGCATGGCATAGCTGTAACTGATTCAAGTGTGGGGCAGGAAGAAAGTGACCCTTGTTTTCGGAGAAATATATGCAATGTGAAATGTAGTGTGAAAAAAATTAATCATACTGCGAGTGAAAATGAAGAATCAAATAAAGGAGAACCAGCATGCCAGAAAGTTGTTGATAGGTCTAAAAATGAGAATTGCCTACAGAATGAAAGTTTAAGTTCTATACACCATCCAGGTATGTATCTAAATATTTTGAAAGAATGAAAGAATAAGGTTTTAATCCTATCTGAAATATTAAACAGTTGTTTTTGAAATTGGGATTATTGAGGTAAAATTTCCTCACAGTAACACTACTTTGATAAATACATATAGCAATCATGTAATCATTACCACAGCCAAAATTTAGAACCTTTTCATCACTCCATAAAAGTCTCCTTTTGTTCCCTTTGCAGTCAGTCT
This sequence comes from Oryctolagus cuniculus, assembly GCF_051225735.1. Classification (NCBI taxonomy): domain Eukaryota; kingdom Metazoa; phylum Chordata; class Mammalia; order Lagomorpha; family Leporidae; genus Oryctolagus; species Oryctolagus cuniculus. The sequence continues at coordinate 96,601,686 of NC_142871.1, read as the reverse complement.
CCTCTCCTCTCCTTTTTAGAATTACAGTTTTTGAAATTGTCCTAAAAGGGCCAGCATGGTATAGCAGGTTAAGCTGTCACCTGCGACTCCAGCATCCTGTATGGGCACTGGTTTAGGTTCCAGCTGCTCCATCTCTGGGCCAGCTCCCTGCTAATGTCCCGAGAAAAGCAGCAGAAGATGGCCCATGTGTTTGGGTCCCTACCACCCACGTGGAGACCTAGTCCTGGCCATTGTGGACATCTGGGAAGTGAACCAGTGGATTAAAGTTCTCTCTCTCTCTCTCTCTGTAACTCTGACTTTCAAATAAGTAAATAAATCTTTTAAAAAAGAAAGACAAAAAAAAAAAAAAAAAAAGAAATTGTAGTACAGATTGAACATCCCTAATCTGAAATCTGAAATGCTCCAAAATAGGCAAGTTCAATTTTGACACTAACATGATGCCACGAGTGAAAAATTACACACCTGACCTCAGATCAGAACACAGGTACATTAAAAAAATGTATGAAATTACCTTCAGGCTGTGTATATAAGCTATATTTGAAACTTTAATGAATTTCATGTTTAGACTTGGTCCTGTCTCCAAGGTAAGTTATTGGCATATGCAATCATCCCCAAATTCCAAAACTCCAAAATCTAAAGCATTTCTGGCCACAACCACTTTGTATACAAGATATTCAACCTTTATAAGGTTTACATTTTTCCATTTATAGGAATTTGGATTTACTTTTATTTCATAGGAAATTTATTGTGTTCACCATAAATTACAGTTGCAGAGTCTTTGATCTATAAGGCAAAATTAGTTCATTTTTCTCAATTTGCAGACCAGTAAGCTGAGGTCAGCTGGCCAGAGGCTTCTAAATAAATATTTTAGTTTCCAGAATATTAAGATTTCCAATTAAAGTTTGTTTCTCGTTCTTCACTCTCTTTCATTATTTTCACTGAGAATTGCGGCACTAGTCTAATATCTGCTTTTATATTTTTCTTCAGCTCTAAGAAATTTTGTTTTTTTTTTTTTTTTAAGATTTATTTAATTTGAAAGTCAGAGTTACAGAGAGAGGAGAGGCAGAGAGAGAGAGAGAGAAAGGTCTTCCATCCAATGGTTCACTCCCCAGATGGCCACAACGGCCAGAGCTGTGCCAATCCAAAGCCAGGAGCCAGGAGCTTCTTCCAGGTCTCCCATGTGGGTGCAGCGGGCCAAGGACTTTGGCCATCTTCTACTGCTTTCCAGGGCCAGAGCAGAGATCTGGATCAGAAGTGGAGCAGCCGGGTCTCGAACCGGCACCCATATGGGATGCCGGCCCTGAGAAATTTTGTTTCTTGAGTCTTTTTCATGTTTGTAATACCTGAAAGAAAATCTAAAGTTTCTGTTGAAATTCTTAAATTTGATACCATGTCAGTTATATAATTTCCTATCTTCATTTTCTTTGGATAAAAATGTTGCTTTGAGACATAAAAGAAATTACATAAATTCAGAAATATGTCAAAAATTGTGAATGATGAATATACTGTTAGTACTTGTTTACTTTTTGTAATATTATTTCTTTTAAATATTTATTCATTTATTTAAAAGAGTTAACGAGAGAGATGGAAAGACTAAGGGAGAGATGTTCCAGCCACTGGTTCAGTTACCAAATAGGTGCAATGGCTGGGGCTGGTCTAGGCCAAAACCAGGATCCTGGAACTCTACCCAGGTCTCCAGTGTGGCTGGCAGAGGCCCAAGTTCTTGGGCTATCTTCCATTGCTTACCCAGGCACATTAGTAGGGAGCATGATTAAAAGTGGAGCAGCTGGAACTCAAATTGGGGCTCATATGTGATGCCGACATCTCACGTAGCAGTTTAACCCACTGCAACACGATACTAGCTCCTCTTGTATTATTTTTATTTGTCTGATGTGCTATGCTACATAAATCTGATCTTATTCTAGAAGTTGTCCTCTTTTTGCCCTTTGAGAGATATACAAAGTTATTTCTAAAAGTTCATAGGAAAATGAAATTAAAAGATAATTATGTAGTACAAAAATTTGAAGTCCATGTGTAATTTTTTCATAATACACACTTCCCATGAATTGTTTGAAGGCCCCTCTTAAGAGGTAGAGAGGAACAGTTTAGCAGATACAGAAAAATAGTTCATCAAAAACTAAGCAGATAAGTTCTTCCTTTTCTAGCTCATTTTCCAATCTGTTTCATTAAGAAGGAACTTGAATGAAAGAAGGCAAATTAGATAACCAGTTTTAGCATGTAATACTTGAGAAAAACATCATTTTTATGAACCTAAGGGCAAGAGAACGAGGCATGGAAACATCAGGAATGGAAGGTGGTAGCAGAAGAGTACTGTGTTTCTTCATGAGATAATTAAAGGTTTTGAAATTGATGATGGTTACACAAATGTGAATATACTGTTAGCTCTTAGTATCCATGGGAAATTGATTTCAGATCCCCCTTGAGATACCAAAATCCATAGTCTCTTGTATAAAATGAGATGGTATTGCATACATTTTTGTCATCCTCTCATATACTTTGAATTATCTCTAGATTACTTTAAATACCTAATGTGACATAAATGCTGTGGAAATAGTTGTTATACTGTGTTATTTAGAGAATAATGACAAGGAAAAAGGTTTGTATGAGTTTAGAAAAGACACACTTTTTTTCCCAATAGTTTTCAATCTGCATGAATCTGTCCATGTATATAGAATTTATGGGTGTGGAACCCCTGGAAACACAGGGCCAACTGTACTGAAAGCCATTTAATTGTACACTTTTTAAATGGGTGAATTGTATATCTGAATTATATTTCAACAGAGTTCTTAAAATTAAGTCCCTGGGTGCCAGCGTCATGGCTCATTTGGCTAATCCTCCGCCTGCAGCGCCAGCGTCCCATATGGGCGCCGGTTCTAGTCCTGGTTGCTCCTCTTCCAGGTCAGCCCTCTGCTGTGGCCTGGGAGGGCAGTGGAGGATGGCCGGAGTGCTTGGGCCCGTGCACCTGCATGGGAGACCAGGAGGAGGCACCTGGCTCCTGGCTTCGGATCGGCGCTGCACCGGCCGTGGTGGCCGTTTGGGGCGTGAACCAGCAGAGAGAGGACCTTTCTGTCTGTCTCTCTCACAGTCTATAACTCTATCTGTCAAATTAAAAAAAAAAATTAAGTCCCCATTGGCCAGTTAATTCACATAAAAAGTAAAGGATAATGCATAATTTAAAGCAAAATGACAAAGCCTAGGGCTTCGTGTGCACATGCTCCAGAGTCTTACTGCCTTCTCCTACAAATTGGTGTTTGAGCTAAGTAATAATCAATTAAATTTGAGTAAACAGCCTCAAAAATCTTAATGGAGAGCAACATAAAGAATAATTTATGTTCTATAGTTTACTTTTTTAGTGTCTTTATCCTGTTTATACATCTCTTTATTACAGGTATTGCATTTTTTATTTTTAGTGTTTTACCACATGAACTCTATCTTTCTTAAAATTCAGGAGCTCTGAAACAAATGTTTCACAAAAAAAGTATCATGTGTGTGGTAACACTGTATTTTTTGTTTGTTTTAATGCTCCTATAATCCACTGCTAATAGTGCCCCACAGCTGGAAAAATGGTGCTCTAAAATGGGTCTTTGCATTTTCAGTAATGATTAAACTCCAAGAATACACTCAATGTCTTCACATTGTCCCACTACATGAGTTCTCAAGAACTGACACTGATTGAGAGACCAGCTGATTAAGTTACCACCTCGGTTTATTCATTTGTTTATTGTGTGAGATAGTGGAGGGAATTGACTATATTATTTAGATTATTATTCTATTGGTTTTAAAGTGAACGCGTAGTTTAGTTTGTAAGGTAGATGTCATATGACCACAATTTCTGTGGTTTAGACACATTTTATTTAATAGGTGTTTTTCATTAAAACAAATTTTTTAAAAAGATTTATTTATTTACTTGAAAGAGTTACAAAGAGGCAGAGGGAGAGAGAGAGAGAGAGAGAGAGAGAGAGAGAGAGAGGTCTTCCATCCTCTGATTTACTCCCTACGAGGCTGTGATGGCCAGAGCTGCACCGATCTGAAGTCTGGAGCCAGGAGCGTCTTCCAGGTCTCCAATGCAGGTGCAGGAGCGCCAAGGACTTGGGCCATCTTCTCCTGGCCCCAAGCAAATTTTCTAAAAGGGTAAAGTAAAACATTATTCTTGAGGCCAGTGCTGTGGTATAGTGGGTAAAGTTGCTGTGTGCAGTGCCAGCATTGCATATGGGTGCCAGTTCTAGTCCTGGCTGCTCCACTTCCGATCCTGCTCTCTGTTATAACAAAGATTTAGCCTGGTGCTTTATTGGATTTTTAAATTAATTTATTTATTTGAAAGAGAGCGAGCTTCCACTTATTGGCCAAATGCTGCTGCTTTTCCCAGGTCATTAGTAGAGAGCTGGATTGGAAGTGGAGCAGCTAGAATACAAGCCTGCCGCAATATGGGATGCTGGTGTCGCAGGCAGTGTCTTTACCTGCTATGCCTCAATACCAGTTCCTATTAGTTATTTTAAAGAGTATGTTTCTGATCACAGCATTGAGATTAATATATCTTTTTAGGTGTGCATTTTATTTTGCTTCTTTTCCATACCATCTTGTTTACATTAATATTCTTAACCCCTTTTTTATAACTTATACCAAAATAAATTTTATACTAACATGCCTAAAGATGAGGCAGTGTAAAATTTTGGAATGTTCTGTTGTGTGATCTGATTAATTGGTATTAAAATCCCTATCTCACAGGTGGGCCTTTGGCCTAGTGCTAAAACACCTGTGGGGGGGGGGCTAGGGCCATGGCTCACTTGGTTAATCCTCCGCCTGTGAAGCTGGTATGCCATGTGGGCGCCAGTTCTAGTCCCAGCTGCTCCTCTTCTGGTCCAGCTCTCTGCTGTGGCCTGGGAAGGCAGTGGAGAGTGGCCTGGGTGCTTGGGCCCCTGCACCCTCATGGGAGACCAGGAGGAGGCACCTGGCTCCTGGCTTTGGATCAGCGCAGTTCCTGCTATAGTGGCCATTTCGTAGGGGGTGAACCAATGGGGAGGGAGGGCCTTTCTCTCTGTCTCTCTCTCTCACTGTCTATAACTCTGTCAAAAAAAATTTTTTTTTAAAAACCATACCTGTGGTTGCCCCTCTTCCAGGCCAGCTCTCTGCTGTGGCCAGGGAGTGCAGTGGAGGATGGCCCAAGTACTTGGGCCCTGCACCCCATGGGAGACCAGGAAAAAGCACCTGGCTCCTGCCATCGGATCAGTGCGGTGCGCCGGCCGCAGCGGCCATTGGAGAGTGAACCAACGGCAAAAGGAAGACCTTTCTCTCTGTCTCTCTCTCTCACTGTCCACTCTGCCTGTCAAAAAAAAAAATAAAATAAAATAAAAAAATAAAAAAAAACCATACCTGTGTACCCTAGAGTGCCTGGGTTGAATATCCAGCTGTGGTTCCTGACTCCAGCTTCCTGTAATGCAGACCATATGAGTGGTGGCTCAAGTCATTGGTTTCATTGGTTTCCCTGCTAGTCATGTTGCAGATCTGGATTGAGTTCCCAACTCCCAGCTTCAGCTTTGGCCAGTGCTAGCATTCGGGAAGTAAATCAGAAGATGGAGTTAGAGAGAGAATATATGCCACTCAAATAAATAAATTTTTAAAAAATTTTTTAAAAGTGCTTGTCTCCGTTTTCACTACTTTTGTATAAATCTTAGTTTCTTTGAACATTTTATGAAGTGAGCTTCTCTCAGGAAAAGAAATGATTTCTAAGAATTTGGATTCTTGGCACAGACTTTTAAAAGTATCCACTTCACTTTTTCCTATGAATCATTTACTTTCTTTTACTGCCCGGACCTACATTTACATGATGATTGTTTTCATTTTTATATTTTTATTGTCCAAAACCAAGCATATCTATCTAATTTACTATTTACTTAGAGGGAGAGAAAATGAGATAGTAACAGAGAGAACATGTTCTTTTTTTTGCTTTGCTTTTTTTTTTATTTATTTTTTAAGGAATACAAATTTCGGGGGCCAGCGCTGTGGCATAATAGCAGGTAAAACCACTGCCTGCAATGTTGGCATCCCAAATGGGCGTTGGTTTGAGTCCTGGCTGCTTCACTTCCGATCCAGCTCTCTTTTTTGGCCTGGGAAAGCAGTAGAAGAATGCCTAAGTCTTTGGGCCCCTGTACCCAGGTGGCAGACCCGCTAGAAGCTCCTGCCTTTGGATTGGCACAGCTCCAGCCATTGCGGTCAATTGGGGAGTGAACCAGCAGATGGAAGACCTCTCTCTCACTCTGCCTCTCCTTCTCTTTCTGTGTAACTCTGACTTTCAAATAAATATATAAATCTTAAAAAAAAAAAAAGCCCCTCCAAGCTTTCCTTTAAAGAATACAAATTTCATAAGTACAACTTTAGGAATATAGTTATTCTTCCCACCATATCTGCCCTCTCACCTCTTCTCCTCTTCTTCCTCTCCCCTTGACAGTCACATTCTCCATTAAGATTCATTTTTAATTAACTTTGTACACAGAAGACCAACTCTGTACTAAATAAAAGTTTCAACAGTTTACACACACACACACAGAACTGGTTTTCCAGTTAACTCTCAATACAACTTACTGAAGACAAAGTTCCTGCATGGGGAGTTAGTGCACAGTGACTCCTGTTGTTAATTTAACAATTAATGCTCTTATGTATGATGTCAGTGACCACCTGAGGCTCTCAGAGAACATGTTCTTATCCACTGGTTTCCACCCCCCAAACGCCCACAGTGGCCAAGGCTGGACCAGCCAAAGCTGGGAACCAGGAAGTCAGTCCAGGTCTGCGTTATAGGCGACAGGGACTCCGGTAAGCCATCACTGTTTCCTCCATTAGCAAGAAGCTGGAATCAGGCAGGAACCAGATACAGAACCCAGACACTCATATGTAGGATTAACTGCTAGGCCAAGCAACCACCTCTTATCTATCTAATAATGTTTTTAGACTATAGTACAAAAATGCTTACTTACCTACATACATACATAGACATGTTTTGGTTTTTTTTTTGTTTTTTTTTTTTTGATAGGCAGAGTGGACAGTGAGAGAGAGAGACAGAGAGAAAGGTCTTCCTTTTTGCCGTTGGTTCACCCTCCAATGGCTGCCACGGCCGGCGCACCGCGCTAATCCGATGGCAGGAGCCAGGTACTTATCCTGGTCTCCCATGGGGTGCAATTCACTGCACTCCCTGGCCACAGCAGAGAGCTGGCCTGGAAGAGGGGCAACCGGGACAGAATCCGGCGCCCTGACAGGGACTAGAACCTGGTGTGCCGGCGCCGCAAAGCAGAGGATTAGCCTAGTGAGCCGCAGCGCTGGCTCGACATGTGTTTTTAAGTATGCCTATATTTAATCATTTAACTGATACCTAGATTTCAAATTTAATGAATCTTAAGGTCTAAGTAGTACAGCTGTATAATTGAGATGTCTATCTGGTTTTTATTTAAAGTACCTTATTTCATATTTGTGGTATTTCATGCTAAAGCAGATTTTATATCCGTAAGTACTACATCATTAATGTTAACATTAATTTCAGCATTGTATCCTATGAGTTTTAGGCATGACCTTTTTAAATATTGTATGATATTTCTTATTGATACAGATGGCTTAAGCAAAATCAGACTAAATTACAGTGATGAATCAACTGAAAGTGGTAAAATGCTTGATGAGGAACTTATTGACTTCTCAGAAGATCAAGATAACCAGGTAAAATTTAATGCTGGGGAAAAATTTCTAATGTTTTATCTAATTACAGATTTTTCTTTCAAGTTCTATAAGCAGTTCTTTCAACCAAAACTCCATTATGGTTTCTGGATTTGAGTCACATCTCAAAACACAAATTCAGTTTTCAAGTCAGAAGTTGCTGAGATAAATATATTAGTGCTCTTCTTGATGATTTTGCCACTGTGGAATAAACCATAATTCTCCTTTGGTCTAATCTGAGGCAAATGTTGAAATATTTGATTATGTAGTACATGCATACAACAAAATTATGTTATTTTTCTGGTGGCTTTTTTCTTCTGTCCAATTTATTGTGTGTGTATGTGTGAAAACTGGCATAAGCAGATAATTAAAGTTAACACAGGTGAATTTCATTATCTCCTTAGTCTCATTAGCTTCATGGATTTTATTAATACCAAGAATAAAGTATACTTTTAATTGGGGTCGGTGCTATGGTGTAGCAGGTAAAGCCACTGCCTCTGGTGTCAGTATCACATATGGGCACACTGCCTGTGGTGTCAGCACCACATATGGGCACCCTGCTGCTCCACTTCCAATCCAGCTCCCTGCTAATGTGCCTGGGAAAGTGACAGAAGATGGCTCAATGCTTGGGTCCCTGCACCCTATGGGAGACCCAGAAGAAGCTCCTGTTTCCTGGTTTCAGACGGACCCAGCTCTGGCTGCTGCAACCAGTTGGAGAGTGAACCAGCAAATGGAAGATCTCTTGTCTCTGTCTCTCTCTCTCTGTAACTCTGCCTCAATAACATCTTTTTAAAAAAATATTTTGATAGCTCAGCTAAAGGAAACTATAAGGTTTAAGAGAAGAGCTTACATATGAACCTGATAGCATACTTTTGCCAGTTCTTTAAATCTGTTACCTTATTTTTTTAAGTGTTAAGCCAAACTCTGGGTTGTTTTATCTACTAGTGAAAATGCCCTTATATTGTACTTGTCTTTTTTTGCTAAACAAAATGTGATATCTCTAGGTTTATGATGTATGCTTGAGTTTTTCTGTCCAATATTTCCAGGTTGATATTTTTGTTCTGAAATGAAAATGCTCTGAAATGTGAAACTTCTTGAGTGCCGGTGTGATGCATATGTTTTGGATTAGCAGTTCTCAACTAATAAAGTCCATTTAAACATTCTGAAATCTGAAATACTTCTGATCCCAATTATTTCAGATAAGGAATCTAAGCTTGTATAGGAATTACATTCTTGGTATATAGTGTGCACTTAATCTGTTTTTAGTAGTCACCTGTTTTATGTACTAGCTAATTTAACAGTGCTTTATTATCACTATTATCCTTACTATAATTTATTCCATTCATAAAGTTACCAGAAGCTTCCTCAAAGAACACAAACAGCCTCTTTAAGAGAATGTACAGAATAAGACAAAATGCCCTTATAATATCTTCTCTCAAGTAAATTGGATATATGGGTATTGGATATATTGTCAAGGAAGAATGGTGTTTGCAAAAATTTTTGAAATATTTCTGTGAAAAAAATTATGTAAACAAGTAATGGTTATTCATGTTCTATTGTGAAACGGCTGTCTAAGCCAACAAATTAAACTTGCAAAAAGTAAACTAAAATTAGAGAAGTAGTATTTGACAGAAAAAGAACTGGTCATAATATGTTTATGCTTTAAATATTCTAGATTGAGTAAATAGATGTAACAGTTTCTTATATACCTCTAGTAGTTTCTTTCCATTAAAAATGTCAGTCTTGAAACATTAGATAATTGAAATTGAGTAACATACCACATTTTCTAGTGTGTGATCACCTAAAAGTGTTTTTATGTATGTGTTATAAAGATTTTTGTTCCTCATGGTACTATTTTGTTAGATTATTAGTTATTGAGGTTGTGTACTTTGAATAGTAATAGTAGGCTGTCTTTTATAGGATGACAGCAGTGATGATGGATTCCTTGCTGATGACAACTGCAATTCAGAAATAGGACAGTGGCATTTAAAGCCTACTATCTGTAAACAGTAAGCATTAACTGTTTTATCTTGCAAACTGCTTGGTAATTTTTATTTAAATATATTCATAGAATGAAGCAAACTGGATAGTTTTTTTTTTTAAGCAGTTACTTAAGCAAAATTCACAAATGTTGCCAGGAACAATGGGGAAAATTGGGACTTGCTGTCCAGAGATCTTTTCTGTTGTCCCCTTCCATTTTTCTCATGCACACCCAGATGCACACACTTTTCAATAGTGATCATTTATTTGGAGCAAGAAACATTGTATACCAAAGTAATAACATGGGTTTGGAGTTTATGCTGGTTCCATAGCTACTCAAGGCCATCACATGGGGAATATTCTGGTTGATAATCCCAAGTGAGAGTGAGTCAATATGTGTTTGAATTCTCTCCAGAAGCTCTGAACTTCTTATTCCCGAAGTATTACCTATTTCTAGACTTAATCCCCTTTGACCTTATGGAAAATGTTGGTAGAAACTCCATTAAGAAATTTTGAATGACATACATTTGCACAGTGCTCAAGATACCACTTGGGAGACCCATGTCCCATATGAAGTGTTCAAGTCCATCTTCCTGCTAATATACACTCTGGGAGGTAGCAGGTGATTGATTTCTCAAGTAGTTGAGCACCAACTTCTGCCACCAATGTGGGTGAGAGACCTGGATTGGGTTCCTGGTTCCAGGCTTTGCCTGTTCTCCCAATCTCTTCCACCCCCTTCATTTTCAGCTGTTGTGTCAGATTGCAGTCATTTGGGGAGCAAGCCATTTGGAAAAATCATTGTGTCTCACTTCCCTTCTTCCCCTCCCTTCAACATCCCCCCACAATGTCTGTCTATGAAATAAAAATATAGTTTTTTTAAAAATCTTAAAGTTGGGGCTGGCGCTGTGGCACAGCGGGTTAAAGCCCTGGCCTGAAGCACCGGTATCCCTTATGGGCGCCAATTCTAGTCCCGGCTGCTCCTCTTCCAATTCAGTTCTCTGCTGTGGCCCGGGAAAGCACTAGAGGATGGCCCAAGACCTTGGGCCCCTGTGCCCACATGGGAGACCTGGAGGAAGCTCCTGGCTCCTAGCTTCAGATCAGCACAACTTCAGCTATTGCAGCCATCTGGGGAGTGAAGACTTCTCTCTCTGTCTCTACATCTCTCTGTAGCTCTTTCAAATAAATAAAAATAAAATAGAACAAAAAAACTTAATGTTTGAATCTGAGTTAAACATTGTTCTAAAGTAGAATTTCACCAAAAAAACCTGCATCATCCTAAATTGATTCTTATATGTGATGATTCCCTGTTTTTATTTATTTTTTTTTTTAATTTTTTTTAATTTAATTTTTTTTTTTTTTTGACAGGCAGAGTGGACAGTGAGAGAGACAGAGAGAAAGGTCTTCCTTTACAGTTGGTTCACCCTCCAATGGCTGCCGTGGCCGGCACACTGCGGCCGGCACACCGCGCTGATCCAATGGCAGGAGCCAGGTGCTTCTCCTGGTCTCCCATGGGGTGCAGGGCCCAAGGACTTGGGCCATCCTCCACTGCACTCCCTGGCCACAGCAGAGAGCTGGCCTGGAAGAGGGGCAGCCGGGACAGAATCCGGCTCCCTGACCGGGACTAGAACCCCGTGTGCTGGCGCCGCAAGATTAGCCTAGTGAGCCGCGGCGCCGGCTTTATTTAGTTTTAATTTAAAAATGGGACTACTTTCCTTCTACTTTTTATTTGTTGTATGAGGGATGAGTGTTCAAGTTAACATCATTTTTTTTTACATTCTACCAAACTTTGAAGTATTTTTAGGAACCAATTATGGAACTTCTGTATAATATAACAAAAACATATTAATACTCTGAGTATTTAGAAACATAAGAGGGGAATTTTGAATGTTTTTAAATTTTATTGTTGAAATATTACTTTTTTATTTTTCATGCTTTTGTAATGTTATATGAGGTATTCAATTTTTGGTCATCTCCACCCTGCAGACCTTGCATACTACTTATGGATTCACTGAGAGGCCCTTCGAGATCAAATGTTGTCAAGATTCTAAGAGAGTGAGTTCAAAATCACATCTCGTACTTTGTTTTGTATTCTAGTAGAGATGAGGGACTATGTATGTTTACATACATATATATTCTTACTATGTATGCATTATTGCAGGTATTTAGAAGTGGAATGGGAAGTTAAGAAAGGAAGCAAAAGAAGTTTTTCCAAAGATGTTATGAAAGGCTCTAATCCAAAAGTACCCCAGCAAAACAACTTCAGTGATTGTGGTGTATATGTATTGCAGTATGTAGAAAGTTTCTTTGAGGTGGGTTGCAGTTTATTGGATCTGATGTAATAAATAACAAAATAGTATATTTGACTTTATATTAAAGAAACCAGTAAAAAATATTTTCAAAAGCTTGAGCACTGTTTAAAGAATTATTCCAGGGAGCAAAAACTAACAAATTGGAGATATTTTAAGGCATAAAAGGTGTAGTTTATCTAATCCCAGGCATATTTTCCTCTTTCCATCACTGATGAACTTGACCTGTCTACTTTGACTCTTTGTATCTTATGAGATCTCCCATAATCCAAAAGCCTCTTTCACCAAACCCTTTTCTCTTTCATGTTAATATTTCTGGAGAAGTATTTATGTGCATTCTCTCCATTACCACAGATCGATTACTTACTTTTCAAATCCCTGAAATCTGGCTCCATCCTTCTCTTTATATCAAAACTGGTCTTGACCTCCCCGTACCATTTGCCACTGTTGACCTTTCCTTCCTCATTCTCTTGCATATTTTTACATATGTAAATTTCACAAAGCAGGCAAAATTTCACACACTGATTTTGTCAACTCCTAATCTAGATTGTAAGATATGTAGACAGAAATTTTGTGTTTTATCTCCAATGCCTAGTACAATGCCTGGTATATTACAAGTATATGATTAAATGCATATTGAATGAGTTCTTGATTTTTTTTTAATTTTTAACATTAGAATGCTAAAACTAATCTATTATAATTAATATGCACTTATTTTTTATTTACAGAATCCAATTCTCAATTTTGAACTACCTATGAATTTGGCAAACTGGTTTCCTCCCCCAAGAATGAGAACAAAGAGAGAAGAAATCCGAAACATAATTCTGAAGCTGCAGGAAGATCAGAGCAAAGAGAAAAAGAAACATAAAGATAGTTCCCCAACAGAAGCATCTTTAGGCGAAGGAGCAGAACAATATGTCAACAGTATCTCAGATTGACATGACTGTGCTTGCCAGTTCTTCATTCAAAAACCAATGACTTTCAGCTTTGGGTATAGACAGTAAAGAACTGAAGTGCTCACTACTCAGTGATTTGAAATGTTAATGCTTGTATAAATGTCATATAATTAATTTCCAAAGGAGTATGTATTAAGTAAAAGTTTGTAAATATGTTAATGAGGCCAATTTTTCCAGCATTTATAATTATTTTTTTCACTTGTTAGGAAGCTTTTGTTATGTATTTTTCTGTTAATAGTACTTAAAACTGCAACTTCTAAACACAAAATAAATAAAAAGAAAATATTTATAGGAGGAAATGATTAATTTCATATTCTTTAGTGAACTTGTATAATTTCTCAGTGGGTGTGATATAATTCATGGGAATACTCAAGTATCTATGATAATTTTTTGACCATTTACATTTATTCTAAAATAACTTAACATGAAAATAAGATAAAGTGTTTTGAACTAAGAAGACATCTTCATATGCTTATTTAGCAAAAAAAATTAATTCATACCCTCTCAAGTGTTTGAAGAATCCAAGACATGTAATATTTATACTCTACATAAATGTTTAAGAAAAAACGGTACTTAGAACCATTCAAAGAAAAATCACATAGAATTATACAATGAAAAACTAGCTATACTTGCATACGTTATTGTCACATGCATTTCTGAAGACATCAAGACTCAGGTTAAAACATTTGATAAGTGCAGCTTGAATTTCAAATATTCCATGTTACTTTTCTATATTAGAGCATAAAATGTGTTGCAATCTGTGTGATACTTAATAAACATTTTTTTAATTTGTGTAAACATAGGAACCTAAATAGGAATTTACTTTTTTTGTAATAGCTTTTGCTATTTTTTCATTGATCACTCTGTTCCTGTTATTCTGGTAAACAGACATCAAAATTTTTGCCTGATTTTTTTCAGTGTAGATTATTTTTACATGTCAATCAGTTGCATAATACAGTAAAAATATACTTTCGTTTCCTTTTTAAATTACTAAAACATGATGGTTTTGATGACAGGTTTACAATTCACATAGAGATCTTGCATATGTTTGCCAAAACAGCTTTGAGACTTGACATATTTTTTAAGTCATTTTCGGTGGGATACATGTATAACAAAAATAATTGAATAAAAGAAGGCCATTTTGATTATCAGCAATTATATTGTTTCTAACATGGCCATCTTTGGCATTCTAATATCTTAAGCTACTTTTCTAAAGTTAATAAAGTCCATGGGTATGTTTAGGGTGGATAGATGTGTTGTTAACAACCCAGAAAAGTCTATTGAGATACAGTTAATAAGCAAAATATTAAAATTAATCTTAAGGTGGGTCACTGTTAATGTTATCGATTGTATGTTTTTCTGTTCCTTTGACCCATCTTGATATTTTTTCTTTTTAGCGATATGTTAGAGCTATTAGTTCAGATACCATAATTAGCTCATATGAAAAATGAATTTGATTTTATTAATTAAATATGGCAAAATGCTCTTGGATCTCTGATCACACTAAGACCAAAGGTAGATATTGTTTTTTAAGTAACCACCTAGCATCAGTATCAAAATTGTCATTCTTAATTTTTTAAATGAAGGTTATTGAAAAAACTATTCTGAAATACTTAACTGTTTTTGGTTTAATTTTTCATGGTTACATTTTATACTCTTAGCTAATTTTTGATTAGTTAAAAATAGAACTTAGCCCTTGGGACAACAAAAGTCAATTGCATTTCAACATGAAAAATATAGATGGATGAATGTCAGCTTTCTAGACTTGGAGTATTGAGCAGTTAGATGGCATATTTCCCCACCCCATGTGCAATTTTATTTTTGAAAGTTGTGCTAATGACTATATATATTGAAATCTTTGGAGGCTGCTAGATTGAACTCCAAACTAGATTTGAAAATCTTTAGTGTATGTGCACATTCACTTGATAATTATGTACTCTGGTACTTCTATATGTAGTTAAAAGTGAATGTAAGCCTTTTTAAATGTGTTATTAGTACTTAGAACTTGTGAAACAGAACTTTAAGGTCTAGAGGTTTGTTACTAGACACTGAAACTGCATGACAAGTATCTGGTGTCTTAACTAATTAGATGGATCTGTTGTATTGGTTTTCTTGTTGGATAGAATAACAGTTAATCATATTTAGAAGAGTTTTAGATTACTTGGCCATAAAATTTGTATGTATCTCAGCTCTTGGTCATTTAGGAGCAAAGGTGCTGTTTAGTCCTTTCCCTTTGATGTTGCTATATTGACTTCAGACAGCTGAAAACTTAGTGGTACTGTTTCAGGTTCATATAAACCTAAAACAGCTTTTCTTTGTTTAGAAACTCTTAATTAAATATAGGAGGTTTCATTTGAAAGCATAAATTGATTATCTAAATTATATCTTAAGTACCTAAAATGAATTCAGTATTTTTCTTTAAAATCTATGATCCCTGAAGACTATAAAGTATAATGTGAGTTTTAATATCTTTAAAAAATGTGAAGTCTTAGGTAATACATAACCTATTTTAGTATGCATAATCAGGAGCTGGTGGAGTAAAGGTATTGGACTGTAACGGTAGAAGGGAATAAGTGTTAGAAAAAAAGCAGAACCCTTGAGAAATGAGGCAGAAGAGTGCTGTATGTTTTGAATAGATAGCGATACAGGCCTACTCCATAGATCACTTTAAGGACAAAAGGAGAGGGAGATTATTTTGAGTCTATACCATAGACTATGCAGCCAAGTGGATGTAAATGAATAGGTAAGAAGAAAATACTCAGATGCAGAGAAATACAACCAGACTGCCTTAGGAAATGTGATGTTAAAAAAGTACTGAAATACTCCAGTAAGTTTGTAGCACATTTGTTTTTTCCTACTTTCAGGAAGAAGAAAGGTTTGTGAAAATGATTCCAAAATGTAAATCTACCCTCAGGGGAAGAATTGGTTGATCAAGTGCATACGGTGTGAACCTTGAAGGAAAGTAGCTCTACCTCTTAATTCTGATAAACCAGATGAAGGAATAATGGTAGAGTACCCTAAACTACTATCAAGAAATCAGAGTACAGTGTACTTGGAGCAAGAAACTGTTGACCCAATAGCCTGAGATGCTCAAAAAAATTTTAAAGTTTAGAGGTTAGTATTGTCCTTGTTGCAAATGATTACAGCTAAATTGTTTTATAGGTGATTACAGTGAGGAGGATAGTATCCAAAATCAGGATTGTTCTCTAGAAATGGGCACTAAAATATTTTAGGGAGCTTTTCAAACTACAAATACCTAGGGTCTTAACCCTGGTTGCAACATGTATTTTTGGGGAATTTCCCAGATTTACTGGTGTACACCTTGTGACAAGCCACAGATCTGTGAGGATCACTCACTGTATGTCCCTGAAGACTTCCAAGTTGCTGGTCCCAAAGATAAAAAGGCTTTAACGTTTTCTTCCCTCAAATGCTTTATGATTTAACTTTACCTCTTTCCAAACTCACATGAGAACCTAATCAATGAAGTCACTAAATTGGTGTTACTAAGCATTGAGAAAGTATTACAGTATTCGAAGATAGGAGACTGGCAGATGTCCTGATTTTCAAAGGAAGAACATTGATTCTATGAAGTATAAAGTACATATTCACTCTGGTAAGATTTTAAGATGACTTACTAAATGGTTTGTGAACTCTTCAAGTAGGGGTTACCTAGGGGTCATGGTACCACTAAAAGGAAGGTAGTTTTAAATTTTAATTGGATCTGGACTAGCTAATGTGTAGGAAGCAGACCCTCAATTCTCTTAAGTATGATTACTAGTTTATTAATAGATAATAGATTCTATGCCAAGTATATTTGGAAAACAGTTTAAACCAAGTTGAAACGGCTTCTTTAGAGGAGATCTCAGAGCCTTTAATATGCCAATGTACAGGATGAATGAAGAGGAAAATAGAAAACACATTGTAATATAGGATTTTACCATACCCTTCTCTCCTGGACTGGCTCTAAACTTCCTTATAAATCCACCCATCAGAATACCTAGAGTTAACTTTGAGGTGGGGGTAGGAAAGGGTTGTGAATTGAAGTTCATGAGAGAAGATGCTTTTGAAATTGATATGTTGATTTTTTTTCATATTTTTACATGGTCTTTAATAGTTAATATTATGGTGTTGAAATTTGAAAATGTCACTAGTATCAGGGAAATGAAGTTTCATTGAAAACTTTTCCTCAACCATTATTAAGGAAAACCATTGCAATGAAAAACTTAAAAATCTGATTATTTTATACTTGTAGATTCTTTTATGGAAAAAAGCAGATTTGGTGATAACATATTTTAGACAGTCATCAGTTCCCTAAACAAAAATTTTATAAAAATAACAAAGGTGGAGTCTTTTCCTTCTGTTGATATCTTAATTGCTAGATTAAACTCTCCTGACTTCTCCATCATCCTTTACTTTAGAATTAAACTGCAATAGACAAACTTTATACCTAGAAACATTTTTTTCCTCTTAAGAAATCTGTACCAAAAAGTACTCTTTGTAAGATAGAAAGTATTGTGAACCTATTTTTAACTCATCAAATAACTGACAAATTGTTCAAACCTACTATAGAATTTATTACATTATATACATGGTGGCGGTAGAGGATCTTACAAAAAATAGATTAAAATATTAAGTGTTTAATGCTTGGAGTATCTACTGTGTACTGAGGATAAAACAGAGCAAAACAGGTAACATGTCCTCTCATGAAACTTCTTGATAGTATACTGGGAAAGATGTTTCTTAATCAGTCTCACAAATTAATAGTTTCAAGTAAATACCATGATGAAAAAGCATAGGGTATATATCCTAATCTGGGAAGGTTAGGGAAATCTTCCCTGAAGGTGAAATATTTGAACTACCGGTAGGCGTAACAAAGTCTGAGAGGGAAAGAGACAAACACCTGTAGGCCATGCAAAGGCCCTCAAGAAGGTGTATGATTTTTCCTAAATGATAGCGGCCTCATTTGTTAAGAATTTATAGGCCGGATGTTGGTCTCAACATTCATTTATTCCTTAAAATGACCTTACGAAGTATAAGCTGTTTTTACTCCCAAGTTACAGGACAAAATCGGGCCAAAGAAATAGTTTTTCCAGCAAGGCTGGACTTTGAATTCATAATCTCACGCTACAGACTAGGTTAACAAAATGTAGATAAAAGAAAAATAAGATGTCCATATTTTTGTAGAGATACGATGTGGCAGATTCTTGTTTATTGAAACTGGGCATATAGGGGGTTGTTGGATTATGTTATTTTTGATAATTTTTAAAATAGAATTTTATTTTTTAATTAATTTATTTGAAAGGCAGAGAGACAGAAATCTACCATCTGCTGGTTCACTCTCCAAATGTGTGCAACAGCCAAGGCTGGGCCAGGCCTAACACAGGAGTCTGGAACTCAATCCAGGTCTTCCATGTGGGCGGCAGAGATCAAGTACTAGCAAGATGCAACAAGAACAGAAAGGTGTTGACTTTTGTCTCAGTCACAGCTTTGATAATCCTTTTTCATAAAAAAAAAAAAAAAAAAAAAAAATACTTAAATGTATAAAGCTGAAAAATGGACATAATTTTTAAAGCATGATTATAAAAACACTACAAAAGAAAAACAGCGTTGAAAAATTTTAAAGTTTTATTTTTAAAAATATATACATACAGAAAGCAATGAGAATAAAATCTCAACATTACTTTGTCTTCACAGGAAAAGTACTTTTATCAGTTTAAACTTAAAATATTTTGTTCTGTTTGGCCTAGTCAGGCAACATTTCCAGAAATGCTTGTTAAGGAAACCACCTAAAGCACCTGTACTATATAGCTATTGCTGTTTCCCATCCCATCCTCCTGTCGAAGTTAATTTAATTTAGGGTGCACACCTGACCTCAAAGTTTAAAATGATTTAGAAGATGAAAAGCAAATAAGATAGCCCAATCACATTTCATCATTGGGAATTTAGATTAAAAATAAGGAAAGAATTTGCAAATTATTAAGTTATCTAATAAGTTACCTTATTTCCAAGATGAACATTTTTTTCCACATTTCAACTTCTGAAATAAGGTTATTTTGTTATGAAGTAAGGAAATTTGAGTTTGCATCAGAAACCACCAGGAAGGCTTGATAAAACATAGATTGCTAAGCCCTCTTCTAGAATTTGATTCAAGAAGTCTGCAATGAGGCCTGCAAATTCAAATCTCTACCAAAATTCCCAAGCGAGACAGCACTTTGAGCACCACTGATGTGTGTCTTTGTAGTAGCATTCCCAGCCAGGTGTTGAAAACCTCTTGATGCACTGAGCATAAAAGCATCTAGATTCAATGAAATTCTGTATGAAATTATTTGCTCCTATCCAACTTTTTCCTTGTAATTACAACTAAATATGAATAATTGAGGCATGTGATCACACCATAAAAGCTGCTTTTTAAAATTGTTACAATCTGGATTTTTCTTTATATTTTAGAAACTCTTTATGTGTTCTTTCATATTTTCCCCCGTATTCACAATCACTTGTACACATCTCTGTCTATATAGTAATATATGTATAAAGATGTATTTGCTGTTTTTCTTATAAAAACTAGGATAATTATATAAATGCTTTTCAGAACCTTTCTTTTGTCTCTCAGCAATATCTTGTGGAAATCAATCCAGGCCATCTGGTGTAATCAAAGTCAAAGTTCCTCTTATGATGGACTGTAATTTATTTAGCCATTTTCTTGCTCCAGCAGTCTCACTAGGCTTGTTACACAATAGTAACAATTCCAAAATCTCAGGACTTGCCTTCCCCCAATTCCTTTCTTTGGTCATGCTGCATGTTCAGAAGAGGATAGTAGGGGAGGTTTGCTCCTAAGTTACTCAGCTACCCAGACTGGTGAAGCTGCACAGTGATATATGAGCTCCATACCATTCCAGAGGTGGGAGGGAAACTGCTGAGTAGCACATAGACTCAAAGCTTCCACCCAGGGGCGGCCATTTGGCCCAGCAATAAACACTCCACTTGGGACCCTTGCCCAGGTTCAAATCCAAGCTCCACTTCTACCTAGTTTCCTACTGATGTGCATCCTGGAGGCAGAAGATGGTAACTCAAGTGGTTGAGTCCCTACCACCCACTGAGAGACCTTGAATGGAGTTCCAGTCTTCTGGTTTCGTCCTGGCCAGCACTGGATATGACTGGTACTCGAGTGAACCACTGGGTTAGAGCTCCCTCTCTGTCCCTCTGTTTACCTCTGGCTTTTAGATAATCATAAAGAATAAATAAAAATTTAAAAAACAGCTCTACCCAGAGGTGGCACATTGCATCCACTACATTGGCATAAACAAGTCAGTAGACACTTCTAACTTCAAAGGAACAAAGACTTTTACTGTTAGCATATTTCCAGAAGGACAGGAATATGTTTTGCGACTACCACACTACTAATGATCATTCACTTTGTTTTTGGTGCCCATGAGTATTTCCCAGGGAATAGATTCCCAAGAGCACTAGATTAAACGTCAGTTATATTTGTAATTTTTACAGATGTTACCAGCTTGTTTTCCAGTTGTTTATTTAAATGCAATTTTTCTGCATGCTCATCACCAATAGGTATGGTATCCCTTTTAAACTGTGCAAGTATTTTGCATATAAAACTTTTTATTATTACTTGGATTTGCATTTCCCTAATCATGTTTAAATTTGATAATTTTGGGGCCAGTGCTGTGCCGCAGCAGGTTAATGCCCTGGCCTGAAGCGCTGGCATCCTACATGGGCACCAGTTCGAGACCCGGCTGCTCCACTTCCAATCCAGCTCTCTGCTATGGCCTGGGAAAGCAGTAGAAGATGGCCCAGAACCTTGGGACCCTGCACCCATGTGGGAGACCCGGAAGAAGCTCCTGGCTCCTGGCTTTGATCGGCACAGCTCCGGCCGTTGCAGCCATTTGGGGAGTGAACCATCGGATGGAAGACCCCCCCTCCCCTCTCTACCTCTCCTCTCTCTATGTGGCTCTGACTTGCAGATAAATAAATAAATCTTCAAAGAAAAAAAGAAAAATAAATTTAGTAATTTCTTTTCATGGTGGCTCTGTGTATCATTTTGTCCATTTTCTCACTGAGTTAACTATTTTTATTAACATTTATGCCTTCACATTACATTGCCAACTGTGTTACACATGTATTTTTCACAATGTATTTTGTTTATGGTATATTTTCCATACGAAAGTATTTGCTTTTTGTAAAAAAAAATTATTTTACCTGAAAGACGAAGTTACAGAGAAAGAGAAGCAGAGGCAGAGAGAGAGAGATCTTCCATCCAATGGTTCACTCCCCCAAATGGCCACAATGGCCAGGGCTAGACCAGGTGGAAGCCAGGAGCTTCATCCAGGCCTCCTACATGGGTGCAGGCGCCAGGCACTTTGGCCATTGTCCACTGCTTTCCCAGGCACACTAGCAGGGAGCTGGATAGGAAGTGGGGCTTGAACTAGTGCCCATATGGGATGCTGGCACTGCAGGTGGCTGCTTTACCTGCTTTGCCACAGCACCAGCCCCCAAATACTCGTTTTTAAATAATCTTTGCATTTTCCATCTTGCCTAAGATGGATCATACATATGACATCTTTTCTTGAAAATTTTTTAAAATGTAATTAGTAAAACTGCATGGAGATTTTGGAGTTTTTTTGGTGTGTATGGCTGAAGATATGCATGTTATTAAGAATTTTGTATTCATCAGGATGGTCATTTATGCTGGCACCACTTAATTTTTATTTATTTTAACTGTTTGAAAGGCAGAGATTGAGATTGAGCACGTGCTGTGGCACAGTAGGTTAATCCTGCGCCTGCAGTGTCAGCATCCCATATGGGTGCAGGTTCTAGCCCCGGCTTCTCCTCTTCTGATCCAGGTCTCTGCTGTGGACTAGGAAAGCAGTAAATATGGCCCATGCACTTGGGCCCCTGCACCCACCTGGGAGGCCCAGAAAATCCTGGCTCCTGGCTTCGGATTGGCTCCGTCCCATTGCAGCCATTTGGGGAGTGAACTGGTGGATGGAGGACATTTGTCTCTCCCTCTCACTGCCTGTAACTCTACCCCTCAAATAATAAAAATATTAAAAAAAAAAAAGGCAGAGACAACGTGATCTTCCATCTGCTTGTTCATTTGTTCCCAAATGCCACCAACAGCCAGGGTAGGGCCAGGCCAAAGCCAGGAAACCAGAACCTAATTCAGGTGTCTGACATGGGTGGCAGAGAACCAAGTACCTGAGAAATTATCTGCTGCTTCCCAGGGTAAAAGGTAAACATTGTTTTAAAAAGATTTGTTTATTCATTTGAAAGGTAGAGCCACAGAGAGAGATCAGTTGATCTGTTGCTCTTCATTTTGCTGATTTACTCCTCAAATGGCCTCAACAGTCAGGGATGGGCCAGGCCAAAACCAGGAGCCATGAACTTCCTCCCGCTCTCCCACATGGGTTGCAGGAACCCAGGGACTTGGACTATGTTCCACTGCTTTTCCAAGCACATTAGCAGACAGCTGGATCGGAATCAGCAGCCAGGACTCAAACAGTATTTTAGTTGTCCCTAATCCTTAAGTCCTTAGAGACCTGACTATAAATAGGATAACCATGAAACAGTTGGGGAGAAATTATTCTCCAAATGGAGCATTGATCATAATTTCTTCAAGTCTCCAAGACCAGTGCAAAACTAGGTTCTTGAACTAGATTTTGTCTTTTTTGGAATAGGCAGTGGTATCACACTTTTTGACAATATTAATGATAAATATACTTTAGATTTTGCCCCTTTATAAAATACATTTCTGTATACATTTCTTCTCTTTCTCATTTACTCTCTTCAGTAGCTGAGAAGTTTCAGGAAAACAACTCTATCTCCCCCACCTTTTTTTTTTTTTTTTTTTTTTTTTTAAAGATTATTTACTTGAGAGGTAGAGTTACAGAGAGGGAGAGACAAAAAGAAAGGTCTTCCATCCACTGGTTCATTCCCCAAATGGCTGCAATGGCCAGAGCTGAGCTGATCCAAAGCCAGGTCGAGCTTTTTCTGGGTGTCCCATGCAAGTACAGGGGCCCAAGCACTTGGGCCATCTTTCACTGCTTTCCCAGGCCATAGCAGAGAGTTTGATCAGAAGTGGAGCAGCTGGGACTTGAACTGGTGCCTATATGGATGCCAGCACTGCAGGCAGCGGCTTTACCTGCTGTACCACAGCGCCAGCCCCCACTTTGCCTTTCAATAAATGGTCTTAAAAAATCAAAAAACAGCGTTTGGTGCTGTGGCGTAGCAAGTGAAGCTGCTGCCTTCAGTGCCAGTATCCGATATGGCTGCTCTGCTTCCAATCTGGCTCTCTGCAACAGCCTGGGAAAGCAGTAGAAGGTGGCCCAAGATCCTTGGGCCCCTGCACCCTCGTGGGAGACCCAGAGGAAGCTCCTGGCTCCTGGCTCCTGGCTCCTGGCTTTGGATAAGCCCAGTTCATGCTATTGCGGCCAAATGGGGAGTGAACCAGTGGATGGAAGACCTTTCTCTCTCTCTCTCTCTCTCTCTCTCTCTCTCTCTCTGCCTCTCCTCTTTGTAATTCTGCCTTTCAAATAAAAAATTTCAAAAAATAAAAAATAGAACACTGCTAGTATCTCAGAAGCCTACCACACAACTCTTGTTTATCATTTTTATATGCTATTTTAATAAGAGGCGATAGAGGAAATTATTTAGATTATTAGGTTATTGTTCAGCAAATATTTGCTCCTCACACATTCATGATAAGAGTATTGAGGTCAGGATTGTGGTGCAGCAGATAAAGTTGTTCCTTGAGATGCCCACATTCTATATCTGAATACCTGTTTCAGCTGCTCCACTCTTCCAATATAGCTCCGTGCTAATGCACCCTTCAATAAAATCTCCAGTACTTGGGTTTCTGCCATCCATCTGGGAGACCATGATAGAGTTCCAGGCTTCCAGCTTTGGACTGGCCCAGCCCTGGCTGTTATAGGCATTTGGGGAGTAAACCAGCAGATGAAAGACATATCTCTTTTCTCTTTGTTTCATCCTCTGTCTCTCTCACTCTGCCTTTCAAATAAACTAAATTATTAAAAAAAAAAAAGTGTTAAGTCTGCCCCTTTTATGCTGGGGTTGCTCATCTTTCTTTGACCAATAGAATGTGAGCAGAAGTAACAATGGAGGGCCAGCGCTGTGGTGCAGTGGGTTAATCCTCGGTACCTGCATCCCATGTGGGCACCAGTTCTGGTCCTGGCTGCTCCTCTTCTGATCCAGCTCTCTGCTGTGGCCAGGGAAGGCAGTGGATGATGGCCTGAGCACTTGGGCCCCTACACCTGAGTGGGAGACCAGGAAGACACTCCTAGCTCCTGGCTTCAGATAGGCCCAGTTCCGGCCATTGTGGCCATTTGGGGTGTGAACCGGTGGATGGAAGACCCTTCTCTCTGTCTCTCCCTTTTGCTGTAACTCTGCCTCTCAAATAAATAAATAAAATCTTTACAAAAAAAAAAAAAAGTAGCAGTGAGTCAATTCTCCCTAGCCTTCAAGAGGCACCACATGATTTTTGATCTGTGACACAAGAATAACATCCCTCATGGAGCCACCATTCCTTCATCTTGAACCCCAGAATAAGACATCAAGCAGATTGTTTAGACAAGCAACCTGAATTAGAGTTGCCTTGGTGATCCATAAAATCTCCAGAAAAAAAAAATGAATGCTCATGTATACACTTTTGAGATTTTGTTGGCTACACAGCAAAAGGTCACTAACACAATAATTATTTGCTAAATCTCAGTAAAGCCTAAAAAAGTGAGTGAACTGAGGTTATGACTGGGAATTCATTTAATGATTTGTTCACTTTAAATTTATGCTAAATGTTCACTGTAGGATAATATTCAACTCTGGTATATTTAATTAGAGACTTTCTGGTCAGTGATTCCTTGATACTTCCTTGATCTACTTCAAAATATAACTATGGGGGTAGGTGTTTGGTGCACTTGTTAAGACTGCTCAGAGTAGGCACATCCGCTGTTGGAGTGCCTGGGTTCCAGTCTGGGCTCTGCTTCTGATTCCAACTTCCTGCTAGTACACACCTTGGTTGGCAGCAGGTGATGGCTCCCACCCACATGAGAGACCTTGAGTGTCCAGCTCCTTGCTTTGGGCAGGTGCACCCCTTGCTGGCATTTGTAGAGCAAACCAGTGGTTGGAATATCTCACTCTATTTATCAGTTTCTGTTTCTCTCTGCCTTTCAAAAATTTTTTAAAACTCTTTATTAAAAAGATTTTTTAATAAAGAAATTTCCCATGTGAGTTGCAGGAACCCAATTATTTGAGTTGTTACCTGCTGCCTCCCAAGTTGTGTGTTAGCAAGAAGCTGGCATCAGGGCTAAGAAAGGACTCGAATCAAGGCACACTGATACAGCATGCGGGTATCCCCAGTGGCATTTTAACTGCTAGGCTAAATACTCATGCTGCTACTTCGATGTTTAAGGCAAGGAAACTAGCTACCACCAACTTTTTCATGTATTTAACAAATGTTTTTCTTAAGAATACTATGTATCACTAATTTCTTGAATATTCTCCACCCTTAATTTTTTTACTGTATACATAGTTGTTTATTGCATAGTATCAATTTTGGATATTCATAACCTTGAGAGAAGTTTCAATTTATTTTCCTTTTTATTTTTTTGTAAGATAACAATATAACAAAATATTTTACATATGGGAATCTGAAGGATAATTCATGGAAATAAAGATTATAAGTAGTAACAAAATTTACTTTATAGAAAAATGAAATAAAATGTCTCTCCATATGTATAATGTATAAAGATTGAATTACTTGTGGAAGTGATTTAAATTCAAATTTTGTGTTCCCACAGAGACTTGAGCAAAGCCTCCTGTCTTGTACCACAAAGCTCTTAAGTGTTCTTAAAATGCTCATTTCTGTAAGTCCTGTAGTCAAGAATATGAATCTGGTGGCTGGTGTTGTGGTGCAGCAGGTTAAGCCACCACCTGAGATGCCAGCATCCCATATGGGCACCAGCTGAGTCCCTCATGTTCCACTTCCTATCCAGCTCCCTGCTAATGGACTCGGAAAGCAGCAAAGGAGGGTCTTGTGATTGAGCCCCTGCCACCTACCTGGGAGACCTAGAAGAAGCTCCTGGCTCTTGGTTTCAGCCTGGCTCAGTCCTGGCTGTTACTGACATCTGGGGAGTGAACCAGCAGATGGAAAATTTCTCTCTCTCTGTCTCTCTCTCTCTCTCTCTCCTTCCTTTTAAATATTTTTAAAAAAGATTTATTTATTTGAAAGGCAGAGTTACATGCAGAGAAAGAAAGGTCTTCCATCCGATAGTTCACTCCCCAGTTGGCCACAACGGCCAGATCTGTTCCGATCCGAAGCCAGAAGCTTCTTCCCGGTCTCCCACGTGGGTGCAGGGGCCCAAGGACTTGGGCCATCTTTCACTGCTTTCACAGGCCATAGCAGAGAGCTGGATTGGAAGTGGAGCAGCCGGGACTCGAACCAGCGTCCATATGGGATGCCGGCACTTCAGGCCAGGGCATTAACCCGCTGCACCACAGCACCGGCCCCAGAAGAAAGGCATAAATCATTTAACCCCCCCCCCCAAAAAAAAAGAGTATGAACCTGACAAAGCTGACGTTCATTCAGCTCAGTCCATTCTGCAAATGTTTACTGAGCTACATCTTCTCCGTCCAGCCAGCTCTGTGTATCCAAAGAGAAGCAGGACCTCAGTGAGACCCGAGATGTATAAATAGAATTGGTGAGCAAGGTGACTCCTCACCTTGTTAGCTCTGCTCTTACATGTTAACTACTTTGATGCCTCCTCATGCTATTCACTTGGTGTTAAAATACCAGTCCTCTTGGTGAGCAGTTAGCTTAGCCGTTAAATACTTGCCATCCCACATCAGAGTACCTGAGTTGAATACCCAGTTTGGCTTCTGATTCCAACTTCATGCTAATATAGATACTGGGAGGCAGTGATGACCACTTAAGTAAATGAGTTCTTATCACTCAGGTGGAGAGCCTGCATTGAGTTCCTGGTTCCTAACTCTGGCTGGGTCCAGCCCTTGCCATTGCAGGCATTTGAGGAGTGAACCAACTGATGGAAAGATTTCATTCTGTCTTGGCCGGCGCCGCGGCTCACTTGGCTAATCCTCTGCTCTGCGGTGCTGGCACCCCGAGCTCTAGTCCCAGTTGCTCCTCTTCCAGTCCGGCTCTCTGCTGTGGCCCAGGAAGGCAGTGGAGGATGGCCCAGGTCCTTGGGCCCTGTACCTGCATGGGAGACCAGGAGGAGGCACCTGGCTCCTGGTTTCAGATTGGCGCAGCGCGCCAGCCATGGTGGCCATTTGGGGGGTGAACCCCATTTGGGGGGTGAACCAATGGAGAAGGAAGACCTTTCTCTCTCACTGTCTAACTCTGCCTGTCAAATAAATAAATAAAATTACACTCTGTCTCCCCCCCCCAAAAAAAGGATCAGTCATCTGTGGGAAATTTGTTCCAGATCCCCCAGGATAATAAAATGTCATGGTATAACATAGACACATCCTCCTGTATACTTTAAATCATCTCTATATTATTTATATAACCTAGTAATATCTTAAATCTTATATGGATAGCTGCTATATTGTTATTGTTTAAGTAATAATGACAATAAAAAGAAAGTTTATACTTATCCAGTGCAGTCACAACCATCATAGGCTTAGCTATGTTTTCCTCCTGTGATTGGTGGAACCTGGGCTGTGGAAATTGTGAAAACAGAGACCTATGACTTCTAATCTAATTCTGCTCCTCTAGAATGGGCTTTTGAGCATTTGCTCTCTCTTCATTTCTATAGTTTAGTTAGGTTACTTTTGTCTTGGTTAATATGGAAAAAATGACCAGTCTTCTCTGTTCTTCTGATGACCAAACTTGAGCTAAAGGTCATGGAATAGGGCAAAACAGATGAAAGATTATTATTAGGACATTTGACAGTTCAATGAAACTGTTTGAGGTGATGATCTTTGGTTGCACTTGTGCTGTTGTCTTCAGTTTAAAATATAATGCTTCCAGAACAGTTCTGACTAACTAGGTGAGAGTAAGTAAGAAAAATGGTAGCAAATTTTCCAGAAGCTAAGGTGTTAAGAGATGTGTAATAATCTGTTTAATGAGTTTTAAAATATTACCTATTGATAATTGACATTTCTGCTTTTAGTCTTTTATATTGAAAACTTAAACAATAATATCAGTGTACTTCCATTCTACAGTAAATTCAGGAGGATAAACAGTATCAAATTTTTAAAAGTTAATTTATGTGAAATACAGAGTGACAGAGATAGACAGAGATCTCCAATCTGCTGGTTCACACCTCCAACCCCCCAAATGCTAGCAACAGCCAAGACTGGGTCTGTCTGAAGTCAAGAAAAAGAATCTCAATCCAGGTCTCTCCCATATGAGTACAGGAATCCAAGTATCTGGCCCATCACCTTCTGCATCCCAGAGAGTACATTGGCAGGAAGCTGGGATTGAGGCTTTAATTCAAACCTATTCATCTGATAGGGGGATGCAGGCATCCTAACCAATCAAACACCTGTCTTTCAATCTTTTTAAAGAAATGATTTATGATTTTACAGTGAGTACATTAAATGTTTTTCATGATAAAGTGTGGTGGATGCAGATGTTGCTAGTTATGAATATGGCTAAAGAACTCTAAGGGGCATGTTGTAAGAACCTCTCTTTGGGGATTTGATTGTTTCCTGTAATTTTTCCCTATAAATTTCAGATGGTTCACATCTGTACAGCTTTGTTAATGATTGAGGAAATAAACAAAACTTCTTTTAAAGGTTACAAAATCATATTCACTAAACACTGAAGCACATACTCTTCTTTTTCAATTGGGGATAATGATCAAATTACTCTATCTATTTGGGTTCTTGGTTGAAGGCAGCAGAAATCTACTCTGGCTATTTTTTCCAGCAATAGAGTATCAAGTATCACACAAAATCACCAGAAATATAGAAAATCAAGTGTGCAAAATGTGCAGGGCTGTCTTTTAGGCTGGCACTGTTGGCACTGTCGCGTTTAGACCAATGGTCATAAACATCTACCCATTGTGAATCATCCCTATCTCTGAATCTTTGTATAACTTGTTCCAAATTTCAGGTTTCAGGTAAGAGCATTCAAATGGCTTATCCTAGGTCCAATTTTATGTCTATGCCCCAGCTACCAGGTAGTGGAGAGAAAAGACTCTGGTGTGGGGAGCAAACCGGACTAGACTGTTACTGGAATTAAGACTTATTCTATGCATCTGCTCTCCCACAATATGGCGCTGGGAGAGAAGTAAACAGCTTCCGCACAGCTGCCTCCAGTTCAACCAATTAACTGTAGGACTTGCTCCTGATTGGAGAGCAGCGTACTCGGCGTGTGGGCAGCCGAGTTGGGATTGGCAGAGAAGGACTATAAAGGAGGAGAGAGACGGCATGCACCAGGAACATCTAAGGGGAACATCTAAGGGAACCCGTGCAGCCCCCCAGAGAGCCGGCCGGCGGTGTGCCGCTCCCCTGCGGAAGTGGGGAATGCGGCCAGGGGGAACTGCCCTTCCACGGAGGTGGAAGGGATAGTAGCCAACCCGGGAAGAACCAGCAGCAAACCCGGGGAGGGCCGAGCAGACGAAAGAACAGCGCAGGGTCCTGTGTCGTTCCTCCACGAAGAGGGGGAGCGACATAATGGTGCCGTGACTCGGATAGGAAACCTAGGAGGGAAGAAATGACTCGGATAGGAAACTTAGGACGGATATGAAACTTAGGAGGGAAGAAACGGGAAGAACTAGGGAAAATATCGGAGAGAGAAACTAGCAAACAGCCTAGGGAAAAGCCGGACGAAAAAGGAGCCGGAAGAAGCTATTGAAAGCCTAGGCATAGACTCAGATACGGACTACGGGGGGAAGCTGGGAGAAATCTCTAAGGTCGAAAGTGAAAGTGAAAGCTAGAACAAACAGACTCGGACGCGGACTGTGGGGAGAGGCCAGGAGAAATGAGGGAGGAATATTGTTGGAGGAAAGCTTGGGAAAACATACCGGGTAGAGAAAAATGTTAGGGAAATTGAAGCCGCGGGGGGCAGGCCAAGGCGGAAACGAAAGCCACTTTGGGGTTCTCAAGTTAGCCCGGGAATAGGGGGCGAAAAGTTGAAACCAGAAGCTGAGACGTAAGCCAGATTGGGATCCGTCTGATTAGCCCGGGGAGCAAAGGACGGGAAGCCAAATCGTGGGGCGGAGACGTACGCTGGGTTGAATTCGCCAGGCTAGCCCGGGGAACTTGGATTGAATGCTAGTGGTGGAGACGCAAGCTACGCTGTGTTACTCGCGGAAGCCGCCGCGTGCAGAGAGAGCACGGGGCGTGAATAG
This sequence comes from Oryctolagus cuniculus, assembly GCF_051225735.1. Lineage (NCBI taxonomy): Eukaryota > Metazoa > Chordata > Mammalia > Lagomorpha > Leporidae > Oryctolagus > Oryctolagus cuniculus. Next base: position 96,571,386 of record NC_142871.1, on the reverse strand, counting down.
ATAGGGAACGCTGGCGTAGGCCGTGGTTCAGACGCGAAAGGGTTAAGCGCGAAGCCGAGCCGCGCAAAGCCGGGAAGCTGCGCAGATGAGAGAGGCGCGCGGGCTGAAGCGGCGCAGAGCCGGGAACCCGCCGGCGGCGGGGCGAGGTGCCGGGAAGCTGCGGGGATAAGAGAAACAGAAGTTTGGAAGTGAAGTAAAAGAGAAATGGGAATGCTGGAAGATAGAAGTGAAATGGGAGAGGTAGGAATGCCCGGAGATAGAGAAATAGAGAAAAATAAGGCCTCCCCTCAACATGCCAATTAGAAGGCTTGGATTCGGTCTGCCCGATTAGTGAGGCGATGAGCACCTGGGCGGCTAGCCGCAGGTCACCGAAGACAGGCACGAATTAACATCAGTAAAGCTTCCCCACAATGCAACAATTAGGAGGCTTGGATTCGGTCTGCCTGATTTAAGGCGGTAAGCGCCAGCAAAGCTCGACCAGAGTATGAGCTGCAGGTCACCGAAGATAGGCACGAACCAACACTAATGAGTCTCCCCCACAATAAGGCAATGAGAAGGCTTGGATTCGGTTTGCCTGATAGGTCTTGTAAGTCCCCTGCAGGCAGAGCAGAGCATGCGCTGCAGGGCACCGAATACAGGCACGCATCAGCGCCTAAAAACCTCCTCACAACATGGCGAAGAGAGGACCCGGATTCGGTTTTCCTGATTGATAGGACTTGTAAGAGCCTGTGGCAACTCTAGCAAGTAGAGCAGAGTGTGTGCCGCGGGACACCGAAGACAGGCGCGTATCAACGCCAAAAATAAAAAGAAAGGGGGATCTGTGGGGAGCAAACCGGACTAGACTGTTACTGGAATTAAGACTTATTCTATGCATCTGCTCTCCCACAATATGGCGCTGGGAGAGAAGTAAACAGCTTCCGCACAGCTGCCTCCAGTTCAACCAATTAACTGTAGGACTTGCTCCTGATTGGAGAGCAGCGTACTCGGCGTGTGGGCAGCCGAGTTGGGATTGGCAGAGAAGGACTATAAAGGAGGAGAGAGACGGCATGCACCAGGAACATCTATGGGGAACATCTAAGGGAACCCGTGCAGCCCCCCAGAGAGCCGGCCGGCGGTGTGCCGCTCCCCTGCGGAAGTGGGGAATGCGGCCAGGGGGAACTGCCCTTCCACGGAGGTGGAAGGGATAGTAGCCAACCCGGGAAGAACCAGCAGCAAACCCGGGGAGGGCCGAGCAGACGAAAGAACAGCGCAGGGTCCTGTGTCGTTCCTCCACGAAGAGGGGGAGCGACACTCTGGTACAAATCAGTTTCCAAAATGTGAAGTAGTCCCTGCCATTCACCAAGATTCAAAATGCAGCATTTTCTAGAAGCAGGATGGAATTCAGAAGCTAAACAGACAAAAAGCAAAAACAAACAAAGGCTATGGAGTTAACGCAATGACCTATGTAGTCCTAAGTGCAATGCTGGCACATAGAAAGCAATCAGTACATTTTAATGTTGTTATTTTTACTAATTCAATGATTCAGGCAGTGTGCTAATCTTTAGGGATAAGAAAAAAACAACAACAAAGTTTCTAATTTAAAAGCTTAGTATTTGAGAGTGTTAATTGAGGGAGAAATAGGTATGAGGACATAATTATGAAACCACTTAATGAGTGCTACATCAATAGATATGAAGTGGTGCTCTGGAAAAGATGGAAAAGGAAAACTAATTTTGCTATAAAGTCAGGACAGAGAAACCAATAGTTTAATGAATTGTGGAGACTTATAGGAGCATCATGAAGTTGCATGCATGGATGAATTCCTTTGACTACAGTGTAGGCTAAGGATTTCGAAGTATTCTGTATACCATATGAATGAATTTAAGTTTATCTGAAAGGTATGAAAGAAAAAAAACTATTTAATGATGCTTGTTAAGGCACAGTAAGGAAGACTTTATTCAGGACCACTGTGATAGGTATGGGGATTGTGGCAGTGAGGTTTTATAGAGATTGGTCTTAATTCTGAATACAGCCTGTGCAAATGGGAATTTATAGTCAAGGAGTTGGATTAACATCCATGGATGAAAAACTACTGAAAGCTAACATCAGAGGTAAAGTGGATTCTGGTTATAACAACCTAACAAGACTATTGCTGAAGATAGGCCAGGGTGATTACACATCACCTGGGCAATGGTAGAGGATGAAGAACCTCATGAAATATCAGGGTGCTAGGGGCAATCCCTGCTAAACTGACTTAGCATTGTTCTTCCTAAAACTGGGCTTTATAGGGAAGGACATAGATGGGCCTAGGAGAAGGTTTAGAAGCCTGATTAAAGTTTAGTTAAGAAAAGAATCATGAAAAAGCACCAGAACTTGATAAAGTCCATGGCATAATTAGATATTGGGAGAGGTAACTCTCTAGGAGTGGTGGAGAGAATGGATCAGAATGCATAGAAGCAGTGCCAAGAGTTCAGATAAAAGAAGATGCTGGGACATACTAAGTACAGATAGAGAGCAAGGCATTAATGTGGAAATAATTTATGACAGAATGAATTGGGTTGGTGATTCCAAAATTAGGACTGAAGAATGGAAAGAGTCCTGGATGACTTAAAGTCATAATAGGATTTGGCAAACGAATTGAGTCAAGTGAGAGGAGAAACATAGTGATTGTATTGGTCAGTTTTATGTCACTATAGTGAAATACATTGGTAAAACTACCTAAGAAGAAGAGAAGTTTAAATCACAGTTTTGAAGGCTTAAAGTCCAAATGGTAGAGTGAAGACTCTGATGAGGGCTCCACAGGGAATGTGTAGGAGAAAGTTCACATCTTGACCAGGAAATAAGAGAGGGAGCTGGGTTGTGAGAGGTTTGCTCCTTTTATAAAAACAACCCTATCATGAACTACCAGGAGATCATACGGGAGCTATCTTAATCCTTTCTGAGGGCAGGGTTGGCCCACAGTGACCAGGTCCTACCTCTTGAAGGCTCCATGGCATCTCTTAAACCCACGGCCCTGGATGCCAGTCCTCTAATCCCATGGAATCTTGGGAGACTACTAAATTATATCTAAACCAGAGCAATGAGTTGCTGTGATATATCTGTAGGTATTTAGTCTGCCTTACTGTAGGAGTTGCCAACATAGATCCAGTTAAGTCTGTTGAAATGCATAATAGCTGGGGAGTGTATGGAGATCATTTATACACCTATGATATGGATTCCTACTAAAATGAAGACAAAATTACAAAATTTTGCGAATTGTTTAGGAGAAGTTCATGGAACTTCCCAGCCATGGTGGGGAGATCTGTGGATCTCAGTCTAGGAATCCCTGGGGTAGCACCAGAACATGCAGAGGAGAGTCTAACAGGTATTTAGTGGCTGAGATGAAAGCTGAAAAACTCACAGATGTAGTCATGAGCTAAGTTGTTGAGTTTTGGCAACAATTAGGTTGGAGATATATCCACTACACGTAGTGAAACTCTGCAATTTCCTAAAATTATCAACTTCCTTGCAATTTTTTCATCTATCTGTCCCATTTATAGTAATGGTAATACTAATGGTAGGTACTATTCAATGAGCGCTTACCATGTGAAAGCCATGATGTGTGACACAAAGACAAGTGCCCTATCTGCTCTCAGGAGCAGAGAGTCCAAGTGGGAGATACTTAGAAGCACATTAAGTAGCAATACTAAAATATGTGTTGGAAGAGATCTGCACAATGGGTGCTAAGGGAGAGATGGGAAAGAGCGCCAAATTGCGCATACAAATTGTCACAAGGGTGCTTAGAGAAAGCTGCTTTGAGGGGGGACAAATGGGCTTTGTTCTGAAGGATTAATTGGATTTATCCTTGTAACACTTCAGTTTGATAAACAGCATAGCTGTCTTTTCTGGGGCACACAAGCACTTCAGGAGGACTTGAAGGTAAAGCACAAAAAATGAGGGAAAGACACTGGGTAGAAATGAGATTGCACAGATAAGTAGGGCTAGGGTGGTGGTCCAAAACGGAAGTGATTCCTAAGACAGGCAAGTGACATTGTGTGAAGAAGCCTGGTTGGGACAGCTTTGTGGGGTTTAGGACAGTGGTGAACCGGGAACCAGCTGACCAATGAAAAGGCATTCAAATTCAGCTCACACAAAAAATCTCATAGTCTGTGAGTAGTGGTTAAATTAAATGGGATTTTATGAGACATTTTAAGGGGTCTGGACTTAGAATAAGGAGGGTGCAGTACTGCTCTATAGGAGTTTAAATAGAGGAGTAGATACGAAGAGTTTTATCAATGATGAACTAGTGGAGACTGAATTTAAAGGGGACGAGTTTGCAGTCTGGGAAACTGCTTATGTGCCAAGGGCAGTGTGCAAGTCTTGAAATGATGGCGGCCGGGAACACGATACTTGTAGTGGTTATGAAGAGGAATTGGATACATTAAAGAATTACAGAGCTAGAAGCAGAGGGACTCAGTTACAGATTATCCAATCTGTGGGGGGTGGGGAGGAAGAGATGTAAGTGATAAGCCACAGAAACTAGTCAAAATAAATTGGCTTCTATTAACTTCCCGAAGGCTTTTAATATTAAATCCAAAATTAATTCAAAGCGGTAAACTAAGTCTTCATTTTTTTTTCTTCTTTCCTTTTGAATCGACTGAAGACTTATCTTGTGGCAATCTGGAAATAAACTTCCGAGATTGCTATGAATTATTTCCTTGCTTGGTTTCGCTTCCTCTTTCTTACTTCTCCATCTTTTTCTCAATGTTTTATTATTTTGGTTGTATGCTACAATATCTCATCAGAACTTAGCCTTTCCACCCAGAGATCTGGGGGAACCTTTGACATCTGATGCTACGTGTTTCTCCTGTAAATTTCCGGAAGTTTCCCCGTTGCTACTTTTACATGTTGCGGAAAACAGTGTAGTGCTTACGTGTTAAGTATTTTAGTTTCAGCAGAAATATCTAGCATTACATTTATTTCATTTTCTTAACTGGAACTTCTTTTCGTCCTAAAAGCAACGTAGTAGCAGACTGCGTAGTTTCCTCGTATAAAACAAATTTGCATAGGTGCTTCATATTTATAAGAACAGTAAAATCTAAGTGACCGGGAAGACAGGGGCTCTTCAAAATAAAACACCCGGGATGGACACTCAGAGATTTCCATCTCAGCCCCCTCCTGCTAAGGCAGGAATGGCGAACTATTTGCGCAGGAAGGCTGATACCCACGCAGGGCAGCCCACCCGGACTATGGCCGAGATCGCCAGGGTCTCTCCTCGCGACCCCCTGGTGTCTCGGGGGTCCTCGCCCTGTCTCGGACGCACTTTCTCTCTCCTGGAGCTCACTGCGGTTTGCACGCTGCACATTCCCGCGATCCAGTCGGCAGCGACTGGAAACAATATCCGCTGCGTAGGCGCCGTTTCGCTTGGAGAGGAGCGAAGGCGCCCAGCTTGGCCAGCTGCACCCCTCCCACGCCGAGCAGCACCCACCCACGCCGCGGCCTCCACGCCGGCTGGCAGGACAGCCCCACTCCGCTCGGGAGCGCGCCCCGCGCCCGCGCACCCCGTCGGCCCGCCCCGGCCCTTGGCGCCCCCGCCCCCTCGGGCGCTCCGTAGCCGTGACGTGTGCGCGGCGGGGCCGGGGACTCTGTGGGGCGCCGGCCGGCGGGCGGAGACCGACCCGGGATCTGTCCGAGCAGGAAGCAAGCAGTAGCCTGGCCGCCGCCGCCGCCGCAGCCCCGTCCTGGTGCAGTCCGCGTCGTCGTTCTTCCCGATCCCCTCGGCACCCCTAACCCCGCCCTCCGGCTTCACCGGCGACAGGTAGCCCCGCCGCCGCGCACCTGCCTTCGCTGCAGCACCGGTGAGTGTCCGCGCCCGGGACACTGTGGGGCGGCCGCGCCAGGACGCTTTTTTCCTGGCTCGGCCTTGCTTCGAGGCCTTCTCTGACCGCCCTGGGGCTGAAGACTCGGCTCACCTCTGAGGAACGCGGTTGGGACCAACAGGTGATGGGTGGGCCGGGGCGGTGGCGGCTCACCGTCCTGCCAGGGTGGTTCTCATTTCCAGACAGACAATGAGAGTCTCCTTTCATGGGCTTGTCATCACCAAGGTACCTTTGTGTTTCTTCCCTGGCTCCAAGGTAGAAGCATAGCACTCAGGTGTCCAACTCTGCCTTGCACACTGCGCGATAGTTTTTTTTTTTTTTTTCTCTTTTGTAAACTCGCTTAAGATTCAGGGCAGGAAGAGTACAGTTCGTTCTGAGATGTGAAATGATACCATTAATAGTTTAATCATGTTGAAGACCAAGTTGGGACTTAGTATTTTTGCTGTCTGGGAGGTCCAGTACCTTGAGTATGTTAATTTACAGATATGTTACCGGAAAGATCACTTTTTTCTGTTTGCAAAAACTTAATGAGGTGAAAAAGTTAAGACTCCAGGATCTCAATTTTAGTTAGGAAGCCGTTTGATAGGGTTATTGCTAGAACATCCTTGTCTGAAATATTGCCATAGTTTTCAGAAAGCTTGGTTCGTTTTATTTGGCGTAAAGTATGTGGTGGAAGGATGCTTAAAACCTAATCTACAGATATTAGTGAAGAAGTAGGAACACTTCTCCAATTTAATAGACTGTTGTACGTGCTAAATAAAAGTGATTTGCTGTTATGCTCTGCTGGTATGGATTTATTATATCTAAGTATAGTCAGACTTTGAGAGTTTGAAAAATTAATATGCTTTAAAGCTTACTTGAAACTATCTTCACACCATAAAATGTGAATCTTGGACTGGTAGTGGTCATGGTACAAAGGTTGACGGCAAAGCAGCATTTCTGTACAAATTAACTGCACTTCATAGATCTCTTGGGTTGTGTATTTCCAATTGGGAAATATTCAGTGAAAAAAATTACCTCCATGCCTTTTATCATTAATTTTAGAAACTGCTACAAATGTTACAAAGTGGGCTTTAGCCAGAGCTTCAAACAATGCAGTCGTTCAAAATAGCTCATTGACTTTTAAATAATTCAGCTCATTTGAGTATTTTCAGTTAAGCAGGAATTGCATCCACAGTGGTAAACAGGGGTCATTTTAGTCTTATGCAGATTTGCCCATTGCATTGTATTTTCTATGTGACATGATACTGCTCTCACAGCTCTTTAAGTTACATTTTTGTTTTCAAAAACTAATGGTAAAAGGTAGTAACAGAAAGAAAAGATGATCATGCTTAAACATTTTTGTAATGAGCAATTATAATATTTAATGTAAATAATATGAGGTAGTAAAAACAAAGATCTTAAATCATAGCCCATGGGCTGATGTGAAATGTACTTTTTCCCTGTTTATATTTACGTAATCAAGTTTTAAAATAACAGTGGCCAGGAAATCTGAGAGAGGCTGAAGGCTCTTTTCTCATCCTGTTGTGACTTTGCCTGGAGTCTGTGGTGTATCATGTAGCCCATTGTTTAGACAACTGGGCTTTATCTGGGTCTGAAAATGCAGCTTTCTTCAGAAAGTTTTAAAGATTTTGACTGTGAGATTTGAATTCATATAAGCACCAAATATGTTTTAAAAATAAGGACTTATTTGACTTTCTGTTGATAATTGAAGCTCCACCTTTGATCATGTAGGTCAATTTGAAAATTTTTTTACCCTTTCTGAAATGTTAACTTATATATGTTAAAATAATTAGAAAAGAGATTTGTAAAAGTATTACAGCTTTAAGTAATCTCATACACTTTAATTATGGTCCCCATAATGAGATACTTTATAACCATTTGTGAATTGGCCTTTTAGTGTATAAGAGCATCACCCATGTAGTAGGGATCTGCAGTAATTAGAACCCAGACTGAGGGGCTTGATCTACAAAATAGATTTCAGAGGGTGGTGGTCTGGTCTTTTTAAGGAGAAGTGCATTGAGGCTCAGAGAATTAAATACTTACTCAAAGGTATGTAGCTCCAGAGGGGCAAAGTCTGGGCTCACACCTTGAGTCTGCTAACTTTGAAGTCCCTATCCTTCCTGCCTGAATAGGTTGCCTTGCTTCCATTTCATATGGGCTTTTCATCTAACTCTACAGAACTGCTGCTGTGTTCAAGATGTAGAAGACCGGATCCTGAAATAGATGCCGTAGATGCTCTATACCGAGAATGTAGTTCTGGAACCAACTGAGAATTCTGTGTCTGTCTGCATTCTCAAGTGGACAGTCTTGAATGATGCTGCTTTATCATTTCTGGTGTAGTTCCAGAGTCTTAAACAAATTTGTGTACCTCTTATTTTGATGGGTTTAGAGGAACAAGAGTTAGACTATAACACTGGCCATGTTTTAAATATTAGATAATTAACTACTGTAATCTTAAGGGAAAAGAACTTGTTTGGAGAGTATGTTGAAATTGTCATCTACAGTGTTATATTATTTCATGTAATATATATATTACAAGTCCATCTACAGCATTATATTATTTCATGAATATATATTACAGTGTCATCTACAGTGTTATATTATTTCATGAATATCCCTTGAACCTTAATAGACACAAAGGACAAAAATGAGCACATAAAGTTCTTTTGTAACAAATTAGAAGTCATACATTTCAGCAGTAGAATGTAGTTGGGTAAATGAGCAAAAAAAGACTGCATTGGGTGGTGACTGCTTTTGTAGGTGGTTTAATTATTTGGATTTAACTGTTAAGGATTTTACATCTCAATGGTACTATATTCAACTGTAAAACAAAACCACCTTCCGGGGGTATAATATAAATTATTAATGGATGATCTGTGACACCCACATCACCTTTTCTGTTGTTGTTGTTCTCTCAGGAACTAAGTAAAATTATCCTAAGATCTACTTTTGAGGTGTTTTATAATGTTCAGAGGAACCACAATCTTTTGCATTTAAAAGTTGTGCTTTGTTTTGAAAAATTATAGTGGACTGGAAGTAATCTTAAAATGTAGATATTAGAATATCTTAGTGGTTTTCAAAAAGAGCTATCTTCCTTATTGATGAGTATAAGATTGTCATAATGATTTGAGAAATGATTGTATGTTTTCAAAAGTTTTCCCTATGTGTACCGAAGCCAAAGAAGGAATCTGGCATCTTTAGAAATCTTAGTATTTAAGAGGGAGAAAATAGTTTTTTATGCAGAAATCATGTCTCAAGTGAAACCAAAACACTGACACCCATTCCTTTGGTGTGTGTTCACATGGGATGAATATTAACTTGCGTGGTGAGTAATGTGCGCTGAGGAAGCTCCCAACAGAAAACAGTCAGTCTTTGTGTGTGTTACATCACTTGTTTTACTTGAAAGTAACCTGCTGACCAACCTTTACAAAGAAAGATATTTCGTGTATCAGAATTTGTTGATTTCTAATGTATGTGGAGGGCCCACTGTGTTTGAGCTATACCCATAGATGTGAACTGGTTTCTCTCCAGATCCTGGAAGATCTTTGGGTCTAGGAAATAGGGGGAGTGGTAAAAAGAGAAATGGAATCCACCCACCTGAAATGTGGAGATGTCTGTGTCCAAAGTTAATAACCTTACAATTGTATGCCATTTTATTATTTGGGAAGTCATTTTACTTGTGTTTGGTCCTTAAAACAACTTAAGGAAGTTAGAAGTAATAAATGTATTTCTATTCCTATTCTGCTAATGAGAAAATGGAAACTCCAAAAACTAGGAATTATTTCAAATTAACTAGCTTGTACATGGCTGTGTAAGTGCTTAGAAGCTTCATTGAGAGTGGAACTAAGGCTTTGAATCCCCATACTTCTCTACCTGCTAGGGGTTAGTTAGGGTTAGTATCTTAGCCAGTGACTTAGTTAATTTTATGGCTTAAACTCAGATGGTTTAGATAACTGTTGTTACAGATTTAGTGTTTTTTTTTTGTTTGTTTGTTTTTTTTTTTTTTTTTTTTAGGTAGAAGGTAGGGGATAAAGATGGAAGATATATCATTATGGGACTACTTTAAATTCTTTAATAGATTAATGAACTGAGGTTGATAATTAGCTTTTTTTTTTTTAACTTGGAGAATTGTTAAAATCAACAGCTAGAAGAAAAGTTATTTTGAAAATAACTTTTAATCAGTATTAATGTGATGATTATGCTTGTTTTTGTGAAGACTTACTCGAGAGCTAAGCTGTCTCTGTTGATTCATTTATACCTTCATTCCTGTTTCTTAAAAAGTTATTATTTGAAGCAAGGGAGAGAGCGGTATCTCCCATCCCTTAGTTCACTCCCCAAATTCTCGCCACAGTGAAGACTGGGCCAAGCCAAAGCCAGGAGCCTGGGACTCAATCCAGGTTTCCCCTATGCCTTCATTTCTTTAAAAAATATTGGAATGTTTACCATGGACTAGGTACTGTACAAGGGCTGAGGAAACAGTGCTCCAATTAAGACCAAGGCCCTATACTGAGTGACACTGTTGTTTTGAATTAAGTTAATTATAGACTCTTCATACTAGTGTATAATCAACAGGGCTGACTCTAGGGTTGGGAAATAGACACTTGTCGAAATGGTGCAGTTTGAGCACTACTAAAAGGCTTATTTGCTCTAAAATATTCTCCTGGCTTTCTATCTACTGGAAACTCCCAGTGCATTGGGTTACAGCACTGTTACCAGCCTGCCTTTGATAAATGTGAGTGCGTTCCATCGTTTATCTCAGTCTCAGGAAACAAAGCTTAAAATAAATGGGACCTAGGATGATATGTGGGTGTTGTAAGAGCAGGATTGGCAAAGTGTAATTTTAATAGCAGCTATTGTTTATTGAGCTTTTGCTATGTGTCAGAGACTACGCCAAACAAGCACTTTATGTACAATCACTATGTCACTTCAGCAGGGTTGGTATTATAACCCTTATTTTAAAGAGTAGGAAATTGAGACACAATGATGTTATATTTGCTTCTACAAGCAACACTGTAGTGTGGTGGGTATCATGTGGAAACAGTGCTGGGGCTGGCGCTGTGGCATAGTGGGTAAAGCAGCCACCCGCAGTGCCGGCATCCCATATGGGCGCTGGTTCAACTCCCTGCTGCTCCACTTCTGATCCAGCTCTCTGCTACAGCCTGGGAAAGCAGTAGAAGACGGCCCAAGTCTTGGGCTCCTACACCCACATGGGATACCCGTAGGAAGCTCCTGGCTCCTGGCTTTGGATTGGCACAGTTCCAGCTGTTGCAGCCAACTGGGGAGTGAACTAGCGGATAGAAGACCTCTCTCTCTGCCTCTCCTTTTCTTTCTCTATAACTCTGACTTTCAAATAAAGTAAATAAATCTCTTAAAAAACAATGCTCATGTATATACACAGACTTCCAATGTTTCTGGTGTGTGTGGCAGATCATGTAGGTGGAAGGCATTGGTGATGGAATTAGGGAGTGATAGTGGGGAGAGTCCAGGGAGCTTGCTGGGGGAGGGGATTGCTCCTATAACCACCTGACCCTCAGGCCTAATCCTTCCTGGGACAGTCTTGTGGCTCCAGAGGTGCATTTCAGCATTGCTTACCTGTCTGCTCCCAGTTGAAGAGGCTAGACAGATTTGAGATCTTGTCTTTGCTACTCTTTAACTTGGTCAAATTAATGATTTTCTTGGGGCCTCACTTTTCTCATCCACAAAATGAAGGCAACAATGTTACCTGTTCCGTGTGGCTCTTTAGAGGATTAAATTAGATATTGGTAAGCTTAGGGCCTGTATCACACTGCCTGGCACATAGTGTACTTGTTACTGTCTTAATTATTTCTTGTCATGTTTAATGTGGAGTTTCATATGAAAGGAAAAAAAAGCAACATGTTAGAAATCTGAGAGGAATCTTGAAGTTGAGCCCTTTAAAAGTAGTTCTGAAACAGGTGGGTTTCAGAATTACCTGTGGAATTAGTAAAAACGCACATCAGAAAGGTGGGTGGGTGGCCTGGGCATTAGTATTTAACACACTTCTTGTTGATTTATGTGCACCTGAAGATTTGAGAACCCTACATTAAACAGTTTTTATGTTGTATTCTTAGAGAGGGCTTCAACAATAACAAAATCGCTTGGATTATCCAGTGTATGGTGAAGGAAATGAAAGTATCAGTTATCAGAATCTCTTCATTGACTTTTTCTTAAGCTTATTTGGGTCTTATGGCATTTATATTGGGAAGACAATGAAGTATTTTTTTAAGATTTATTTATTTATTTATTTGAAAGTCAGAGTTAAACAGAGGAGAGGCAGAGAGAGAGAGAGCTCTTCCATCCGATGGTTCACTCCCCAAATGGTCACAACGGCCGAAGCTGGGGTGATCTGAAGCCAGGAGCCAGCAGCTTCCTTTGGATCTCCCACATTGGTGCAAGGGCCCAGGAGCTTGGGCCATCTTCCACTGCTTTCCCAGGCCATAGAAGAGAGCTGGATCAGAAGTGGAATAGCCAGGACTTGAACTGGCACCCATATGGGATTCTGGCACTGCAGGAGGCAGCTTTACCCATTATGCTGCAGTGCCAGCCCTAATTTTTTTTATATTTAATATTTTAACAATAGATAACTAGTAACAATATATAATTACATGCTTCTGTAGATCTTAACTTTTAGAAAATTTTTAGTTGGATTTCTTTACATAGTGTATTGTTGAATAAGCAGACTTGATGTTCTTTTTGTCAGGCAAAGTCCCCTCAGGAAAGAGATTGCACACTTGCTGGTTCAAATGGAAGAGACTGTTTGCAGAGATTAGGGAACAAACAAGTGTGGCAAAGCACCAGAGACTAGCTACAGCAAGAACACTTAATTCTCCAGAGATTACCAGAGCAGAGAGCTGGTGTTATGGAGGAGAGCCAGTGGGGGGTGGGGGTGGGGGTGGGGAGAAGAATTTCCCTGACCTCTTCTACCTGTGTCTTCAGGTCCTTGCCAGACTTCCATTGCTAGAACCCAGCTGGGAGCCCAGATAATGTTTTTTTGCAGGCTCATTCTCCAAGGACAAGAGCAGAGACAGAAGGGACTGAGGATGTGATGGGACAAATGGAGAATACTCTAGGATGTTAATTAGAGCCTTTGGGAATTGGTAGCATTTCCTCGTATTTTAAATAACTTCTAGCATTATGATACATCTGCAAAATACTTGGGACTGCCTCTCGTATGTATGATTTTAGAAAACAGGTTATCCACTTACTTTCTCATTTAACTGAAAAAATCTAGGACTTTTTTCTTTATTATTTTTTTGAGAGCCCCCATCTGCTATTTCAGTCCCCTGATGCTCTGGATAGGGAGGGATCGGGTGTAAAGTGGGGAGCCAGGAACTCAATTGATCTTCCATGTGGGTGGCAGCCACCAATCTACCTCCCAGGGTCTGCATTAGCAGGAATCTGTAATTAGGAACTGAAGCTTGGCCAGAGCTGTGCTGATACAAAGCCAGGAGCCAGGAGTTTCTTCCAGGTCTCCCACGTGGGTGCAGGGGCCCAAGGACTTGGGCCATCTTCTAATGCTATCCCAGGCCATAGCAGGGAGCTGGATCAGAAGAGGAGCAGCCAGTTGTGTGATGTTGGTGTCTTCATTTCTAGGCCAAGTACCTACCCCTATTTCAGGAACTTTTGATGATCCATATAACCCAATGAAAAACATAATTTAGGTCTGTTAATGTAGAATACTTTTATTCCTGTAGTGTTAAATCAAAGTAAGATTTTTCTGAAAATTTCTTATGTAATTTTGGTTTAAAGAATGTTTTTCATTAAGAAAGTCTTCAGTGACTAAATTAAAAATGTTTTGGCGAGAAAAGCCTTTGCCTTCTGGCATTTATACTTCCTATTAATCTGGCCTTTTTGAAAGCAAAAACAACAGTGTTGATATAGTAACAGTAAATAGAAGTAAGGGTATTATTGTATAATTGTTCTTTCTCACCAAGTCCTTTTGAAGACATGTTAAATTTCTGTATAAATCTTTTTTTTTTTTTTGATAGGCAGAGTTAGTGAGAGAGAAAGACAGAGAGAAAGGTCTTCCTTCCATTGGTTCACCCCCCAAATGGCCGCTTCCACAGGCACGCTGCAATGATCCGAAGCCAGGAGCCAGGTGCTTCTCCTGGTCTCCCATGCGGGTGCAGGGCCCAAGGACCTGGGCCATCCTCTACTGCACTCCCTGGCCACAGTAGAGAGCTGGACTGGAAGAGGAGCAACTGGGACAGAATCCGGCACCCCAACCGGGTCTAGAACCCCGGGGCCGCAGGCAGAGTATTAGCCTAGTGAGCCATGGCGCCGGCCTTTTACTTAATGAATACAAATTTTATAGGTACAGTTTTAGGAATATTGTGTTTTTTCCCCCCATACCTGCCCTTCCATCCCTACTCCCGTCCCACCTCCTACTCCCTCTCCCATCCCATTCTTCATTAAGATTCATTTTTTTTTTTGGTTAAAAAATTATTTTATTTATTTGAAAGAGTTACAGAGGGAGGTAGAGACAGAGAGAGAGGTCTTCCATCCGCTAGTTCACTCCCTAGTGGCCGCATCGGCTGGAGCTGTGCCGATCCAAAGCCAGGAGACAGGAGCTTCTTCTGGGTCTCCCACGTGGGCGCAGGGGTCCAAGGACTTGGGCCATCTTCTGCTATCCCAGGCCATAGCAGAGAGCTGGATCGGAAGAGGAGCAGCCGGGATTAGAACTGGTGCCCTTATGGGTTGCTGGAGCTTCAGGCCAGGGCTTTAACCCTTTGCGCAACAACGCCAGCCGCTAAGATTCATTTTTAATTAACTTTATATACTGAAGACCAACTCTGTTGCAGTGCTGTTCCTCAGCTGTCTTCTCTGTTGGTACCAATTTTGCCTCATTGATTCTAGTTCTTATGAGAAGGTGATGCTGCTTATTTGGGATAGATTCCTGAGGTTTACTAAAAATGAGATTTTTCTACTTAAAGAGATGACCAGAGAGATCCTTATACATAAACAGTACTGTCCGGCCGGCGCCGCGGCTTACTAGGCTAATGCTCCACCTTGCGGCGCCGACACACCGGGTTCTAGTCCCGGTCGGGGCGCCGGATTCTTTCCCGGTTGCCCCTCTTCCAGGCCAGCTCTCTGCTGTGGCCAGGGAGTGCAGTGGAGGATGGCTCAAGTCCTTGGGCCCTGCACCCCATGGGAGACCAGGAGAAGCACCTGGCTCCTGCCATCGGATCAGCACGATGCGCCGGCCGCAGCGTGCCGCCCGCGGCGGCCATTGGAGGGTGAACCAATGGCAAAAGGAAGACCTTTCTCTCTGTCTCTCTCTCTCACTGTCCACTCTGCCTGTCAAAAAACAAACAAACAAAACAAAACAAAAAAAAACACTACTGTCCCCCAATTAACTAGATTATGGTTTATATTTTCTTTCTTTTCTTGAGGGTTTCGGGGAAAAACAAGTACAAGATCTTGTACACAGTTTCCAAAAGAGGGTTGAGCAAATTAGCCAGAGAAACACCTGATTGAGAATTTAGCTTACTTAGAATACATCTGGATGCAAATGTTATAATGGAAGTTTTTTTTTTTTTTTTTTTAAGAATAAATATGTTTCTCAGCTGGTCTTTTAAAGAGTGTGACGAAAATGAGAAATAGATTTGATCAACTGAATAGCACTTGTACTTGGAAATAGTACATTTAGACATTTTCTCTGTAAATGGGCCCTTAAAAATTTGTTGTTGTTGTTCATTTATTTGAGGCACAGGGAAACAGAGAAGTAGGCAGAGCTTCTATCTGTTGGTTTGCTTCCCACATGGCCTGCAGTGGCCATGACTGAGTCAGGTTGAAGTTTAGAGCTTGCATATCAATCCAGGTTTAGCACATTAATGACAGGGACTCAACCGCTTGAACAGTTGCTGCTCTCTACCAGAACATGCAGGAAGCGGGGATCTGGGGCCGAGTTGGGTCTTGAGCCCATATCCTCAGATATTAGATTGTGCATCTCCCGAGTGGAGTCTTCAGTGTGACACCACATGCCTATCCCTTCATCGCCCTTTCAAACTTAATATATATAAAGGCAGAGAGAGAAGAGATAGTGTGTGCATACATGTCCTTCAGCTGGTCCATTCCTCAAATGGCTGCAACAGCTGGGGCTGGGCCAGACCAAAGCCAGGAGCCAGGAACACCTTCTTGGTCTCCCACATGGGTGGCAGGGACCTAAGTACCTGAGCCATCACCACTGACCCTCAGGGTTGCTTTAGCAGGAAGTTGGAGTTGGGATGGAGCTGGAACTCATGCATTCTGAATGGGGTTGTGAGCATCCCAAGTGATGTCTTAACCTTAACTGCACTGCCAAATGCCTACTTCCCTCTTCCCCCACTTTTTTTTAAAGGGGACATTTCAAACTTTTGTGGGACTTCTAAAAACATACTGTTTATTTTGATTTGACACTGGTGGAATTTGTATCCCGCAGGAGAGAATTGAGGCTGTTGGTTTTTTCATATTATGTTCTTTGAATTCCCCTGATTTGAGGATTGCCTTATTCCAGAGAACTTTTCTCCTCTTCCTTGTTATTTTGTTTCTAAAATTAGATGAACCAGCTGTGTTTTGGTTTTTGGGCATAATTTGCTTTCTGTTATCCTTTTGGTCTTAGTAGTTGGGGAAAGAACAAAGGGCATGTGTGTATTTTGAAGAGGAATGTATTAATTTCTCTGCCTTTCCTGTTGGTCATTGTTGATCTTGAAGATTAGGAGAGGAAGATGATTTATGTAGCTATTGTGCTTGTGCTTGAGATTTCAACAAAACCATGGCTTGTGTGGGCCAGTGGGATGATGGAGAAAATAGATGAGCGAAGAGTGTCATAGTGGTCGTCAGGTATGCAAATGGCTAACTGAGGTTTATGTTAATTTAAGAAAGATCTTCTGTCCAGTGCCAGGGGAGGGCAGAGAGGATGAAAATTTTAGTGAGTTTAACCATATGACCGTATGTCGCTAGAGAGGTTTCAGAAATCAACAAAAAATATTTATCTCAGTCAGAATTTTCTATTTCCTAGAGATGTATTCTACTGATGTTTTTTTTTTTTTTTTTTGGAAGGAAAGGCAACATAAATTAGGAATTTATATACTAGTTGTTTAGTGATTTTTAAAAAGGATTTATTTTTCTATTTGAAAGAGTTACAGAGAGAGAGGGAGATTTTTCCCTTGCTGGTTCACTTCACAGATGGCCGCAATGGCTGAGGCTGGGCCAGACCAAAACCAGGCGCCAGGAGTTTCATCCATGTCTCCCACAAGGCTACAGGGGCCCTAGCACTTCAGCTATCCTTTGCTGCTTTTCTCAGCCTGTTAGCTGAGAGCTGGATCAGAAATGGAGCAGCTGGGATTCAAACCAGTACCCAAGTGGGATGCTGGAGTCACAGATGGTGACTTCACCGGATATGCCACAATGCCAGCCCCTGTTTTATAAATTGTGCTAATAAAATACGGATTTTTTTTTACCTACTACTTTTGTATTAATGTAGGTTCATTTAAATACACAGTTGATAGATATATGCTAAAATGAAATTTGATCTCATATTGTGCTTCATGTAACTAATGAAAAAGGATTGGTTAATACTTTCTTTTCCCTTAAATAAATGCCATTCTATTAGTCCTAAGATGTATTTTTAATGGGTTTAGCTACACTGAAAATATTCTTTTAAGCTGTAGGTAGGTTTAGTTTAAATGGATAGCACAATAGTAAATTGTGTTTGTGTTGTAAAATTCAGGAGTTGAATGCTGATGTTCCTCTGATTTTGCTAAAATCCATGTTTTATGTGACTCAGATAAATTATCTGAAAATCATAAGTTTTAGAGTGATAATTTATTCAAAGATTTATTTATTTATTTGAAAGTCAGAGTTAGAGAGAGAGAGGTTGAGGGAGACAGCAGAGATCTTACACCTGCTGGTTTACTCCCCAGGTGTCCACAACGACCACTACTAGGCCAGGCCAAAGCCAGGAGCCAGGAGCTTCATCCAGGTCTCCTACACGGGTGCAGGGGCCCAAACACTTGGGCCACCTTCCACTGCTTTTTTCCAGGCCATTAACAGGGAGCTGGATTGGAAGTGGAGCAGACAGGACACAACCTGCCTCCCATATGGGCTGTTGGCATTGCTGGTGGTGGCTTAACCTGCTGATAATTTATTTCGAAATTGTTTATAGTTGAGAAGCACACAAACTTGTTTGGAAAACATATTTCACACAGTCCTGGGTAAAATATTTATTTCCTGTTCCTAATAGCATGCTAAATGAGGCCTTGATCCTAAATTCATTGTAATATGTTCTGTCCCAAAATGCTCAACAAGGAGTACCCTAGTTAATAGATCCAGTGATCTCATTTAGGTCATTGTTCCTTTCAGAGCTCTTCAGCTGTTGATCAACTAAGTAATCCTTCCCGGATCTTTCCTCCCTGCTTGTGTGGCCATGTACTTTATCAGGTCTTTTATTTTTCCTATTCTGTTCTAGCTGTTTGTTTTCCTGTGCTCATGCCTTTATTGTTTGTGGGGTCATAAAATCCTTATTTGGAGCCGGCGCAGTGGCTCACTAGGCTAATCCTCCGCCTTGCGACGCCAGCACACCGGGTTCTAGTCCCGGTCGGGGTGCCGGATTCTGTCCCGGTTGCCCCTCTTCCAGGCCAGCTCTCTGCTGTGGCCAGGGAGTGCAGTGGAGGATGGCCCGAGTCCTTGGGCCCTGCACCCCATGGGAGCCCAGGAGAAGCACCTGGCTCCTGGCTCCTGCCATCGGATCAGAGCGGTGCGCAGGCCGCAGCGCGCAGGCCGCGGCGGCCATTGGAAAGTGAACCACCGGCAAAAGGAAGACCTTTCTCTCTGTCTCTCTCTCACTGTCAAAAAAAAAAAAAAAAAAAAAAAAAAAAAAAAAAAAAAAAACAACAACAACAAAAAAAACAAAACAAAACAAAACAAAAATCCTTACTTGGGGCCGGCGCTGTGGAGTAGTGGGCCAAGCCTCCACCTGTGGTGCTGATTTGTGTCCTGGCTGCTTCTCTTCTGATCCAGCTCTCTGCTAATGGCCTGGGAAAGCAGCGGAGGTTGGCTCAACTGCTTGGGCCCCACACCTGTGTGGGAGTCCCAGCGGAAGCTCCTGGCTTCAGATTGGCCAAGCTCCAGCCGTTGCAGCCATTTGGGGAGTGAACCAGTGGATGGAAGACCCTTCTGTCCCTCCCTCTCTCTGTAACTCTACCTCTCAAATAAATAAATAACATCTTTAAAAAAAAAATCCTGCGCCGGCACTGTGGCCAAATGAGCTGGGCCTCCGCCTGCAGTGTCAGAATCCCATTTAAGTGCCAGTTTGGGCCAGCTGCTTCCCTTCTGATCCAGCTCTCTGCTGTGGCCTGGGAAAGCGGTGGAGAATGGCCCAGGTGCTTGGGCCCCTGCACCCACGTGAGAGACCTGGAGGAGGCTCCTGGCTCCTGGCTTCAGATTGACTCAGCTCTGGCCATTGCCACCATCTAGGAGAGTGAACCACTGGATGGAGGACCTTTCTCTGTGTGTGTCTCTCTTTCTCTAGCCCCACTCTCAAATAAATAAATATAATCTTAAAAAAAAAAGATTCTATACTTGGCAGTTTGCTGTACACACTCTTTTTTTTTTTGTAAGATTTATTTATTTATTTGAAAGTAAGAGTTATAGAGAGATATCTTCCATCCGCTGATCCCCATGTGGCTGCAATGGCCAGGGCTGGGCCAGGTGAAAGCCAGGAGCTAAGAGCTTCTTCCAGGTCTCCCATGTGGGTCCAGGGGCCCAAGCACATAGGCCATCTTCTGCTGCTTTTGCCAGGCCATTAGCAGGGAGCTGGATTGGAAGTGAAATAGCTGGGACTCATGGTGTTCATATGGGATGCTGGTGTCACAGGTGGTAGCTTTACCTGCTATGCCTCAACAACCCTACTCATTGTGTTCTTATTTTTTGGTAATTATAATCGCTTCTCGGCCTTTTGGCTAAGATCAAGTGTATTTTTTGGTAATTATATCAGCCTCATGGTTCCAACTCAACTTTATGTACAGTTTTCCAAGCTTTTTTCTACATCATCTTGACAAACATTTCAAAACCGATGCTCCATAAGCAACATCCATCCCCTTTCAGAAACTCGCATCTTATTTTGCTTTGCTTGTAGCACCACTGAGACTGTGGAGTGCTTCTGCTCAGAACTCTCACTCACCTGTCCCCTCCTAATTTGGAAGATTCTGTCAGTTGCCCAGACTTGTTCTGCCTCTGGAAGGTTGTCGTTCCTCATCTACTGCCTCTGAGTGCACGCCTCATTACTTTTCCATTCAGATACATCTCTTTGTGTTTGCTCTTTTCTTCAGTGTACAGTCTATCCTGTGTGTTGCCATTAGGCTTATATTCCAAAGTAGAATTTATTGTAATATTCTCCAACTCAGAATCCCCTTTAGCACTTCATTAATAACATTTTGGAATCCAAATTCTTACTGTTGGATTGAGAACTTTTTGCGATCCAACGTTGATCCACTTTCCTACCCTAGCACAGCACTCATTAGTCCTTTGCTTTTATGCTCTAGTTGCATTGACTTGTTCCACAGCTATATCCCTGTTCTCTTATCTCTGTGCCCAGAAAAGCTTTTGTCTGTAATTATTCACTTTTTTGGGGGGGGGGGCAGGCAGAGTTAGACAGAGAGAGACAGAGAGTTATAGACAGTGAGAGAGAGACAGAGAGAAAGGTCTTCCTTCTGTTGGTTCACTCCCCTAATGGCTGCTATGGCCAGCGCCGTACCAATCTGAAGCCAGGAGCCAGGTGCTTCCTCCCAGTCTCCCATGCGGGTGCAGGGGCCCAAGCACTTGGGCCATCCTCCACTGCACTCCCAGGCCACAGCAGAGAGCTGGACTGGAAGAGGAGCAACCGGGACTAGTACCTGGTGCCCCAACCAGGACTAGAACCTGGGTACTGGCACTGTAGGTGGAGGATTAGCCAAGTGAGCCACAGCATTGGCCCTGTAATTATTCACTCTTACTCATCTTTCAGGACCTGTTTGAATTAAATCTTTTACAGTAGCCTTAACAAATTTACTGTTTGGAATTTTATCTGTATTTAAAATAAAATTATTTGAGAGGCAGAGAGGGGTTGGGGGGAGTATAGTCCTGTCTCCTGCTTTACTCCCCAAATACTTACAATGACTGGGCTGAGCCAAGCAGAAGCTGGCAGCCAAGAACTCAATGTAGGTCTCCCATGTGAGTGGCAGGAATCTGCTGCCTCCTAGGGTCTACATTAGCAGGGAGCTGAAGTTAGGAACCAGAGGTAGGCGTCAAACCCAAGTACTCCGATGTGAGATGTGGATCTCTTAACTGAAACCCTTTTTGTTTTCTTTTTTTGTTTTTATTTATTTATTTTGAAGGAGTTAGAGAGAGGGAGGGGGAGAGAAAGAGACACACGGAGATTTTCCTTCTGTTGGCTCACTTGCCAAATGGCTGCAGGGGCCAGGAGCTTCTTCCAGATCTTGCATGTGGGCACAGTGGCCCAAGCATTTGGGCCATCCTCTGCTGCTTTACTAGGCCATTAGCAGGGAGCTGGATTGGAAGTGGAGCAGCCGGAACATGGTCTGGTGCCCATACTAGATGCCGCTGTCACAGGAGGCAGCTTTACCTGCCATTTCACAATGCTGGCCTGTTGGCTGGCATCTTAACCACTAGATTAAATGCCTGTCTCTGTGCCTGTATTATAATGTCCATTACACATTATATAATGTATGTGAAACTTTCTTCATTGTGTCCAACTCTCACTAGATTATGAGTGACTAAGAGGTTTGAACTGCCATTAAGAGGCATTGTGAGTTTTCATGTAGATCAGTGGAATCTCAGGTCTCAGGACTCTACACTTCTCAAAATCTTTGAAGACTCCATAAGATCTTGTTTATGTGGGCCATATCTATTGATATTTATTATGTTAGTAATTAAAACTTAGAAATTTGTTGTAATGTATTGTTTTGGTTGAAGTACTATACGTGAAGAAAGTCTGCCCTCACATAGAGAATGCTGTTTGGAAAAGAGAAAGAAGTATTTATTTGCCTTTTCAAGTATTATTGGTATTCTTCTTTGACCCTTCACTCAAACTAAGGAAATGGTAATTTCTTTTTTTAAATTATTAACAATTTGCAATAGTACAAATGATTTGTTTAAATATTTTATTTATTTATTTGAGAGGCATAATTATAGACAAAGGGAGAGACAGAGAAAAAGGTCTTCCATCCACTGGTTCACTTCCCCAAATGGCTGAAATGGCTGGAGCAGGGCTGATCTGAAGCCAGGAGCCAGGAGCCAGGAGCCAGGGTCTCCCAGATGGGTGCAGGGGCCCAAGTACTTGTGCCATTTTATACTACTTTCTCAGGCCATAGCAGAGAGCTGGATGTGAAGAGGAGCATCCGGGACTAGAACCAGTGCCCGTAAGGGATGCCAGTGCCACAGGTGGAGGCTCAGCCCACTATGCCACAGCACCAGCCCACAGGAAATGGTAATTTCTTAAAGTTCCAAGGTGGAATCCTAAGTAATATCAGTGAACTTTTTGTTCTCTGTTACATTAGAATCCATTGTACTGTTTTGCACTTTGAATGGATCTTTTGACCATGCATGATTTTATAACATGATGTAGTAGTCAGTTGGAACATATTGTTTCACCATGTTATGCACATTTTCCAAATTTAGTAATACTTAAAAATCATACTCTGATATTATCAGGAAAGGAGAGTTATGCCCATGGTGGCAGATACAAATTCTACTTTTGTGTTTTTCACTTGAAAGCTCTTATTTTGTCATTGCTAGCTTGCTTTCCTTGAAGCAACAGTTTTCACTTAAAACAAAAACCAAAAGCAACAACAAAAAAATTCCACATCTGCCAAATACCCATGGTGAAATAGTCATGGCTTATAAGTTCTTTCTAGGAAAAATGGTATTTCATGAAAAAAATACAAAATAAAAAATGGGCAGTTCCTGAAGATCACAACTTGAAAAGTTCACCCAAGTGAACCATCATACTTTAAGCAGAAGTGGTTTATGCAGACTTCCCATTCATCATACAGAATATTAAATAAGATATGTATTTGAGGAAAAATATATTATAACAATAATTCACAGTTTAAAAATTTGAGAGGCAGAGAGAGCATGAGAGAGCGTGCACGCAAGTATGAGTGAGCGTTCTCTCCAATCTGCTTGCTCTTTCCCAAATGACCACAATAGCTTGATCTCCTCCAGGATGAAGCCAGGACCTGGGAACTCAATCTGGGTCTCCCTCCTGGGTGGCAGAAACCAAAGTACCTCAGCCATCACCTGCTGTCTCCCAGAGAGCACATTAGCAGGAAGGTGGAATTGGAAGTAGAGCTGAGACTCAAACCTAGGCACTCTGCTATAGGATGCCAGTGTCCTGGGTGACATCTTAACTACCGTCATCTACTCCAGCAGTAATTTTCATTGCTTTATCAATGAGACAACATTATTTTTGAGTGAAACCACATTATTTTTGCTCTATGAACAGTGACACTGTTGGTACTGTTAGTTGCCATTGCCTTGATATTGGCTGAACTTCCAGAACTCCCTGTCATTGCTCCTGCATCATTACTATAAATGTAACCATAGTGAAGATGCGGATTTCTGTCTTGTTATGAAAAGTTTTGACCTTGTTGACTCTCTGAAAAGGTTTCAGGTATCTCCAGGGATCTGTTGACCACACTGGGAGGCAACTGCTGTTCTGAAAATTATCCACTTGAGTTGTGGGTGTGTTCATGATTTGTATATACTAGATATGTAGAAGCCTAGAGTGTTAGAACTGGTCATTACCCTGGGGTTAATTTTGTTCTAGTTCCTTCTGAAAAGTTGAGGAAACTGAGGGTTACAGAGATTGAGGTTTCTCAAAGGTCATATAGCTAAATCAGTGAGTCATTTTTTTAAAGAATTATTTTACTGTTTACTTGAGAGGCAGAGTAACATGGAGAGAGAGAGAAAAAGAACTTCCTTCTGCTGGTTCACTCCCCACATGGCCCTGCTGGTTGGGGCTGGGTTAGGCTGAAATTGGAAGCCTGGAACTCTGTCCAGGTCTCCCACATGTGTAGCAGGGGCCCAAACAGTTGGGCCATCCTCTGTTGCTTTCCCAGGTGCATTAGCAGGGAGCCAAGTAGGTGGGACTGACTGGCGCTCAGATATGGGAAGCTGACGTTGCAGGTGACTTAATTTGCAACATCACAATCCTGGCCCCTTGAGTTCATTTTTTAGGGCAGTATTGTGTAGTAAAAAATTCATTTTTTTTTACATAAAATTGTGACTAGGAAATAAGCATTTCTTTTTGTGCTGTAATAGGAATCCTGCCAAGTAAAATTCCTTAGGGGAGAGATTTTTGAACTTTGTTACCCAGAACTCTAGGAACAGCTTAAAACTACTTTTTTTTCTACTTAATTTTTTTTTGTCATTTGCCATGGAATTGCTTGCTGTAATCAGATGGAAGATTATGTGAGAAATAGAGATAACTTGGCATTTTAATACATAATCATTGCTTAAAAAGTCCTCTAAATAGACCCTGGTAATAAGTGTCATCAGTTTGACATTTAAGGGAGTAGCATGTGATTGTATATATAAAAGTAAAAATAATTGAGCATTTTTAAGAGAGCATTTCATTTTACTGTGGAAAGCTTTCAGCATGTTCACAACAGGAGAGAGAGGAGCGGGTGACCAGCTGTGTGCCCTCATCCAGCTCAGGTGATTCACGCAGAGCTAGTCTTTGTTTGTCATTGTCTTTATAATTATGCCCCTCCCTGAGGATGGTTTTTGAATCCAATCCTAGTTTCACATAATTTCATCATCCATAAACAGTTGTTTGTAGGGGACAGCATTTCATAAAACTTGAAATTAGCATATACAATAAAGTCAGGACTTGCTATGTAAAATAAGTTTGAATTAATTTCTCATAAGTTTTTCTAGCCTAAACAACATAAATAAGAAGCAAGCAAAAATTATTCTAAACTTCAGTCAAGAGAAGGTTTTATTAACTGTTTCTCTCTTTTCTTTGTTCTCCCTCAACTGCTATATTAGATCTTCAGCGATTTCCAGTTCCCTTCCTATTTCTAAATCTGTTGACTTAAATCAGCCTCTTCTGAACCATTTGAGATGGTACGATCCCTTCTTGTTGAGAGTTTTTTCTTTCGGTACAGCACTCTCTCCTAAGGTATGCTTTTTCTCTTTTGATCTTCGTTCTTCCTTTAAAATGACAAGTTTCTAGCCTTTGTCCTATTATCTGTTCTATCAGACCTGTTGCTTCCTTTTCATAGCAATTATTTTGTACTACTCATGTTACTGAAATTAGTAGATATTTTAACTTATACACATGTGTGTACTTTATATAAATAAATATATAACCAATATATGAATTAAAAATATAGTATATAAAAGGAAGTAATAATGAATTATATATAAATATTACAGTAATTAAATATATTACATATGAGGCCGGCGCCATGGCTCACTTGGTTAATCCTCTGCCTGTGGCGCTGGCATCCGATATGGGCACCGGGTTCTAGTCCCGGTTGCTCCTCTTCCAGTCCAGCTCTCTGCTGTGGCCCAGGAGGGCAGTAGAGGATGGCCCAAGTGCTTGGGCCCCTGCACCGCACGGGAGACCAGGAAGAAGCGTCTGGCTCCTGGCTTCGGATTAGTGCAGCGCCGGCCGTAGTGGCCATTTGGAGAGTGAACCAGTGGAAGGAAGACCTTACTCTCTGTCTCTCTCTCTCACTGTCTATAACTCTACCTGTCAAATAAATTAATTAAAATATATATATATATATATTATATATTAATATTTGAAAGACTTGGGCCCTCATATACTATAGGGTAAAATAAAGTAGTCTGATACTAACATCCTTAAATAGAGTGATCATTAATGCATCAGCTTTTTTTTTTTTTTGACAGGCAGAGTGGATAGTGAGAGAGAGAGACAGAGAGAAAGGTCTTCCTTTTGCCTTTGGTTCACCCTCCAATGGCCGCTGTGGCCAGCGCGCTGCGGCTGGCGCACCACGCTGATCCGAAGGCAGGAGCCAGGTGCTTCTCCTGGTCTCCCAGGACTTGGGCCATCCTCCACTGCACTCCCTGGCCACAGCAGAGAGCTGGCCTGGAAGAGGGGCAACCGGGACAGAATCCAGCGCCCCGACTGGGACTAGAACCCCGTGTGCCGGAGCTGCTAGGTGGAGGATTAGCCTGTTGAGCCGCGGCGCCGGCCAATGCATCCACTTTATATTAGACTAAGATGTAGATGTGTTAGGTTGACAATTCAGATACTATGATTAGCATTGCTCTGTAACTTGATTTTTTCCAGAATGTTGAAAATTTTTGGCAAGGTTTCAAATAAAGGACAGCATTCTTTCAGTTACATGGTAGTGAATTTTTGGAGAATCCAGTATATATTAATGTAAAAATATTCTGAATGTATGTATACTCATGCATATGTTGGATTAGGCTCTGGACTCACCTATCTTCTGTAAGTTTGCTGTTCATTTTGCCTTTTATACATATTTAATGGAATTAGGTAATTTGAAACTTAGAAATAAAAAATGAAGTCTTAGCCTCCTACCCACAGGAGCTGGATCAGTTCGGAGCATTGCAGACATTTGTTTTGGCTGCAGTATTTTGTTGTGTCGACTTCCTCCTCAGTTCATGTCTTGAGTGTTGTGTGACTGTCTTCAAGTGAGGCCCTGAAGCTTTTAGATACCGAGAAGGAAATACAAAGAATAAATGAAAAATAAAAATATTCATTTATACTGATGTAAATTAGAAACAATAATAGTTGCAAGTAGTATATGAAGGTACCTAAAAGGATTCCTGGAAGAATGCACATATACCTTTCCCCTGGAGGTTTGGAATGTTGGGGGTATCACTAATCTGGTTTATTTTTGGATCTGATTTTAAATACAAGAATTTTCTTTATTTTACAAAAGAGGGTAAAGAGTAATTCATTTTTATATCTTCAGGGGATAGTGAATTTGGAAATAAGCAAAGATTAGGAGCAAATTATTGCCATAAAGTAACTGCATTATTTTACCATAGAGAAATTACCATAAATATACATAAAGATATTCTATAAGGAGATAACATATTTGAAAACAAATTTTTTTCCATTTTGTTTTAGTGTATTATTCTGTATTTAGTATTTGAACTTTTGCACTACTCCTCCCATTTTTTAAGTTTTGTAGACATTCCTTAACAAGTATCATTTGTATCATTGAGAACTAGATGTCTTTTTTATTCACTTATCTTCCTGAATACCTGATGTCTGATTGACAGTTTAACTGAGCCTGAGTAGGTAACATTATTATAATTAAAGAGTTTATTATTGTCTGTAAGGATAGTATAAATGTGCTTCCTTTAAAACTACGTAGAAATATAGGGGCTGGTGCTGTGGCGTAGTGGGTAAAGCCGCTGCCTGCAGTGTTGGCATCCCATATGGGCGCCAGTTTGAGTCCCAGCTGCTCCACTTCCAGGCAAGCTCTCTGCTATGACCTGGGAAAGCAGTAGAAGATGGCCCAAGTGTTTGGGCCTCTGCACCCGCGTGGGAGACCCGGAAGAAGCTCCTGGCTCCTGACTTCAGTTTGGCCCAGCTCTGGCCATTGCAGCCATTTGGGGAGTAAACCAGTGGATGGAAGATTCTCTCTGCCTCTGCCTCTGCCTCTCTATAACTCTACTTTCATAAATAAATCTTAAAAAAAAAAGTAGAAATATAAGCTTATAAGACATATATAAAAAGGTCTGGAAAAATGAAATTAAAAGATGAGTTTATTTTGGTGAAAATAATTTTCTTAAAAGATTTTACTTATTTATTTGAGAGGTAGAGCTACATACAGAGAAAGGGAGAGACAGAAAGGTCTTCCATCCACTGATTCACTCCCCAAATGGCCGCAATGGCCAGAGCTGGGTCGATCTGAAGTCAGGAGCCAAGAACTTCTTCCGGGTCTCCCACATGGGTGCAGGGGCCCAAGCACTTGGGCCATCTCCACTGCTTTCCCAGGCTATAGCAGTGAGCTGG
This sequence comes from Oryctolagus cuniculus, assembly GCF_051225735.1. NCBI lineage: Eukaryota > Metazoa > Chordata > Mammalia > Lagomorpha > Leporidae > Oryctolagus > Oryctolagus cuniculus. The sequence continues at coordinate 96,543,522 of NC_142871.1, read as the reverse complement.
ATTGGAAATGAAGCAGCCAGACGCGAACCGAACCAGTGCCAAAATGGGATGCCAGCACTGGGGGCGGCAAACTCATTTCTAGAAATGCTAGATGTGATATTTTCTTTTTCTTTTTTTTCTTTTTTTTTTTTTTTTGACAGGCAGAGTGGACAGTGAGAGAGAGAGAGACAGAGAGAAAGGTCTTCCTTTGCCGTTGGTTCACCCTCCAATGGCCGCCGCGGCCGGCGCGCTGCGGCCGGCGCACCGCGCTGATCCGATGGCAGGAGCCAGGAGCCAGGTGCTTTTCCTGGTCTCCCATGGGGTGCAGGGCCCAAGCACCTGGGCCATCCTCCACTGCACTCCCTGGCCACAGCAGAGGGCTGGCCTGGAAGAGGGGCAACCGGGACAGAATCCGGCTCCCCGACCGGGACTAGAACCTGGTGTGCCGGCACCGCTAGGCGGAGGATTAGCCTAGTGAGCCGCGGCGCCGGCCCATATTTTCTTAATATGTACCCAAAACTAGATGATGGATGAGAGTTTGTGATTCTGTATGTTATGAAACATTTCCATAATAAAACTAAATTGGCTAACCAAAAATAAATAAATAAATAAAGTATTCTGCAAAGGGCCCTTTTATTGACTTCCACTAAAGTGTATATTATATAGTGCAAGAAGTTGACTAATGCGTAAAAAGGAAAGAATCGAGCGCTGTGTCTTTTAAATCAAGGTAAATTTATCTGTACTTGTTCTTTATCAGAGCTACAGTATCCACATTAGGACACCAGATGCAAAATATATTTCTCTGTAAATAAAACTTAAGGGAGAAAAATAGCTACATAAAGATGGAATCAGTACAATTAAAAAATTCCCCCAAATTACGTATAACAATACATTTTCTTTTAGTCCTCTCTGCAAATCAATGAGAATTTGGAATGACTTTGCAAATGAATACTGTGTTAACATGAAAATTAGAGGATTTACATTTGTGATGGGCAGAAGTCTTTCTATCCCTAAATTGCAGATATCCTTTTACCTTCCATTTAATCTTTTTTTGCCAGTTAGAGAATGAATTTAATGTATTTGACTGTTTACCTCTGCAAACACTGAAATACGCAGAGGCAATATGGGCCTTTTTACTTTAATAGTTACCTTCTTTAAAAAAAATCTTCTTAAGTAATAGTTAAACTTTTATGGTCATTTTGTAGAGATTTTCCTTAGTGAAGAAAATCAAGAAATAGTCGTTAGCTTTTTTAAAAAGATTTATCTTTTTTATTCCCCAAATGCCCACAACAACCAGGCTGGGCCAACCTCTGTCATTGTGGCCATCTGAGGAGTGAACCAGTGGATGGAAGACCTCTCCCTATCTCTCTCTCTAACTTTGCCTTTCAAATAAAAAATAATTTTTTAAAAATAGAATTCTAACTGAATCCCAGGTATTCCTATATGGGATGTAAGGCATCTCAAGCAGTAACGTCACAACACTCAGCTCCCCCATGCCTCTTAGCTCTTAATCCCTTGCCACATTATTGTGGCATCATACTTTAAAACTTGGGTAAGGGGCTGGCATTTGACCTAGTGGTCAAGATCCCGGTTAGGATACCTGTGTCCCCTGTTGGAGTACTTGGGTTTGATCCGTGTTTCTGGCCCCTGATTCCAGCCTCCTGCTTGGAGGTGGTGGTAAATGGCTTCAGTAGTGGATTTTGCCACTCAAGTCATAGACCTGGATTGGGTTACCTGCAGCCCCCTAAATTCACCCTTTGCTGTTGTGGGCATTTGAGGTGTGGGTCAGTGGATGGCTCTCTGTCTCACTCTTTCTAGCTCTCAAAAAAAAATTAAAAATATTTGGGAAGTTTAGGTGGATTATTTTAGGCATACGAAGTTATACTTTGGTATTATCATTTATGCATTATAAAGAAGGTCCTGTTTCTGCAGTTCTTAGTTATGTCCCTATAGACCAATGGATTTTCTACAATGAGTATCATCCTCCTAGGACTTGGACTTGTAATTTGTGGTTGTTGTGTTGTGACTTGTAAGGTTAGAGTCTGCATAGTAAATAGGCTGAGTGAATTCTTCTCTGGCTGTTAGCGGCTCAAAGGAGAGCATGCAGGTCACCTCTGAGTCCAACATATGTAGAAGGCACTGCTGCTGTGACTCCTGGCATGGGGGTAGAGGGCTATGCTGGCTCTTGTCCCTGGATGCTTTGAATGAGACACATTGGCAGCTCTCCAGATTAGAAATATACCTTCTCAGATTGCAGGTGTACCTTGGCTTGCCTGAGGCAATGTATGAGGATACGAGCACCTGGGTGGATGCCTGCTTTGCCAAAGATTAGCCTCCTGCTTTGAGAGCTGTGCTGCTTATCTGTTCATAGTCTGGGAGCAGATTGCCAAGTACAGGTCAGCAGGTGTTTATGACCTGTAAAAGAATCCTCTCTTTTTCCATTTAGGCTATTTAAGGCTTGAGCTTTATGCAGTTACTTGTTTACAGGTTTTTGTTTTATATGTTTTGTTCCTGGTTAAATTTTGATGCATGCTGGGAGTTCAGTAATGCATTTGAGGGAATATAGCCTACCTATATCAGAAATCTGTAGTGCTAACCTTAGAAAGGAATGGAAAGTGGCTTTTTAGTAGAATTGACTCATGTATTCCCAGTAAGAGTAATCAGTAACATTTCAATGTAGTTTGAATCCTGTTATGTAGACCATATTGATGTTTTGTTTTTGTGAATTATGTAGCGTATGATAAGATTTTATCCTACTCTTTTTTTTAACATTGATTTATTTGATAGAGTTACAGAGAGAGGGAAGACAGAGACAAATTTTATCTTTTATTTGCTAGTTCACTCCCCAAATGTCCTCAGCATCTGGGGCTAGGCTAGGCTGAAGCCATGAATCTGGAACTCCTTCCAGGTCTCCTCTGTGGGCAGCAGGGGCTAAAGTACTTGGACCATCTTTCACTGCCTTCCCAGGAGCATTAGCAGGGAGCTGGATCTGCAGTGGAGCAGCCAGGACTTGAACTAACGCTGCTGGTATGCTGGCTTTGCAGGCAGCAGTTTAACCCGCTGTGCCACAACGCTGGCCCCCTGCTCATCTTTTAATACCCAGTTCCGAGTGGAATTCCTTACTCTCAGTCCTTGTCCTTCACTGCCTGGCCCTTTCTGCTGAGCTTGTGAATACCCAGTGTCTGCGTGCTCTCCTCAGGAGGTGCTTGTCTCGCTCCTGTAGTAGGCTATAAACACTCTGATGCTGTTCTTGTGTCTCCAGGGCCCAGTACTTTGCCCTGTGATAAAAGATGTGTGATAAATCATTTCATCATGTTTTAAATGTGAATATATTGTCTACATCTCTCAAATTATTTTCAACAAAAACAAGTATAAATTCTGTGCCAGCCCATAAGTGGTGAGATTGGGATAGTTAAGGGCATAGTGAGCCAAGACACTTAGACTATTACTAAAAAAAAAATAAAAATTGTGGAGCTAGTTATAAAATTTGTTTGGTGAAATAACAGGTAAAACTGCTTCTCTTAATAGCTTTTTGTTTTTTCTTTTTTTTAAAACTTTTATTTAATGAATATAAATTTCCAAAGTACAGCTTATGGATTACAATGGCTTCCCCCCCATAACGTCCCTCCCACCCACAACCCTCCCCTTTCCCACTCCCTCTCCCCTTCCATTCACATCAAGATTCATTTTCGATTCTCTTTATATACAGAAGATCAGTTTAGCATACATTAAGTAAAGATTTCAACAGTTTGCACCCACATAGAAACATAAAGTGAAAAATACTGTTTGAGTACTAGTTATAGCATTAAATCTCAATGTACAGCACAGCTAGTTATAAAATTTTTTTTTGTGAAATAACAGGTAAAACTGCTTCTCTTAATAGCTTTTTCTTTTTTCTAAAAGGTAAACATTTTTTAAAAAGATTTACTTACTCATTTGAATGATAGAGCCACAGAGAGAGGAGGGGGGAGAGAGAGAGAGACATATCGACATATCGATTCATCAGTTGCTCTTCAGTTTTCTGATTCACTCCCCAAATGGCCACAAGTTGGGGCTGGGCCAGGCTGAAGCCAGGAGCTTCCTCCAGGTCTCCCATGTGGATGCAAGGACCCAAACATCTGGGCCGTCCTCTGCTGCTTTCCTAGGTGCACCAGCAGGGAGCTGGATTGAATGCCAAGCAGCCAAGACCCAAACTAACGTCCATAGGGGATACCAGCATTGTAGGAGGTGACTTAATCCATTGTGCCACGATGCTGGCCCCAAGAACTTGTTCTTTATCAGTTTGAAAGAATGTGGGACAAGACAAGTGACAAAAATGAGATGATTTCTACATGTGCTAAACATTTTCTTAAAAAGATTTATTTATTTATTTGAAAGGTAGAGTGATGGTGGGAAGGAGAGAGAAAGATGCATCAATCGATCAGTCAATTAATCTTTTATTCACTGGTTCACTTGCCAGTGCCTGCAACAGCAAGGGCTGGGCTGGTTAAATCAAGGAGCCTGGCACTTCATCCAGCTCTCCCACATGAGTGGAAGGGACCCAAGTGATTGGGCCGTCATCAGCTGCCTTCCTAGGTGGATTAGCAGGGAGCTGGGTTGGAAGCAGAGGAGCTGGGGCTTGAGCTGGCACTCTGATATGGGTTGCCTGCCCCATAAAAATCATTTAACTCCTGTTTCTTTGTGCAGTAATTAGGGTTAGAGCAATCACACTGAAATATTAGAAAGCTGAATTTAGTGATTTGTTCATATTCTCTTTTAAACCTCCGTCATTAGTTTTTTTTTTTTTTTTTTTTAAGATTTTATTTATTTACTTGAGAGGGAGAAACAGAGAGAAAGGTCTTCTGTCTGTTGGTTCACTCCCCAGATGGTTGCAACAGCTGGAGCTGCGCCGATCCGAAGCCAGGAGCCAGGTGCTTCTTCCAGGTCTCCCATATGGGTGCAGGGGCCCAAGGACTTAGGCCTTCTACTGCCCTCCCAGGCCACAATGGAGAGCTGGATTGGAAGTGGAGCAGCCGGGTCTCGAACTGGCACCCACATGGGATGCCAGCGCCACAGGCGGAGGATTAACCTAGTGCACCACGGCACCTGCCCCCTCATTAGGTTTTGTGTACTATTTTTCTGGCCCCAAGATTGGACAGATCTGATCATGTAGTAAAGATTGTTATATGTTTAAAATAACAATTTTTATTTATGTTTAAACACATAAATACATGCTGTGCTGGTTTGAATTTTCATAGAATGTATTGCATTGTTGGCTGAAAGTTATTTTAAAGATAATGCTTTTTTCTTTGGTAATAAAAGCAATAGCTTTCCTTTGGAAAATTTGAAAAATGCTAAATGTGCAAAGGAGAAAGTAAAAATCATCTACAATGTCTTCACTTAGAAATAAGAAATATTAATATTTTAATATATCTTTTAAAAAACTATTAATTTTTCCTTATTACCATTGATATAAATGTTTTACCCTGTCTTCTTCAAGGTGCTTTTTTTTTAAAGATTTTTATTTATTTATTTGAAAGTCAAAATTACAGAGAAGGGAAGGAGGGAGAGAGAGAGAGAATTGCATCCCCTGGTTTACTCCCCATATGGCCACAATGGCCAAGGCTGGGTCAGGCTGAAACCAAGATCTGGGAACTTTGTCCAGGTCTCCCACATAGGTGACAGCTGCCCAAACACTTGGGCCATCTTCCATTGTTTTTCCCAGGCCGTTAACATGGAGTTGGATTGGAAGCGCAGCAACTGGGACGTGAACTGGCACCCATATGGGATGTCGTGTCACAGGCGACAGCTTAACCTGCTGTGCCACAATTGCTCCCCCTCCCCTTTTTGTAGTTCTAATTTTACTGCAGTTTCCTTTGGAGTATGGTTGGAATACTATTTAATTCTTTAAAAAAATTCTTGAGAGGCAGAGATGAGAGAGAAAGAGAATGAAGGAGTATCCATTCACAGTTTGTCTCTCAGAGGCTGCAACAGCAGGGCTGGGCCAGGCTGAATCTACAGTGTAATCTAGGTCTGTCAGTGGATGACGGGAAGCCAGTTACTTGAGTCATCACCTGCTGCCTTCCAGGGTATTCATTAGCAGGAAACTAGAAACAGAGTGGAGCCAGGAGCAGAGCTGGGACTCAGACCCAGCTACTTGGATACAGGATGCGCGTGTCCCAACCAGTGGCTTAACTGCTGCACCGAACACCACCAAACACTGAAAAATTTATTTTAAAATTGTGGTATTTAATCACTTTCCTGTTTTTTACCACTGAGAGGGGAGACATCTGAACTTCGGGATTGTTATTAGGGAAGATTTTTTACAAAAGTGTTTATATTCTTTATTTTTTTATTAAGGCCCCATAAATCTTTGTGAGATATATATATATATATATATATTTACATTGTATTCATTTTAAATGAATTAGCTAATAAATGAACGTATTCTTTGGCCAACGACAAATCAAAATAATCCGGCTGCTGACTTTCTTCCTAGGCTACCTTCTGGTTGTTCTTTTCTATCTAGAAAGTAGGCACTACTACCACTTTGTTGCATGTACTTCTTTTTTAAAATTTCTGGTTTTTTTTTTTTTTTTCATCACTTGAAAGAGCAACAGAGGGGGAGAGAGAGAGAGAGAGAGATCTTTGATCTTCTGGTTTACTCCTTAAATGTTTCCAACAGCCAGAGCTACGTCAGACTGAAGTCAGGACTCCAGTATTGAATCCAGATCTCCCACATAAGTGGAAGGGACCCAAGAGCTTGAAGCATCACGTGTTGTCTCCCAGGATGCGTTAGATCAGAAGTAAAGGTGCTGGGACGCAAACCTACGCTCCGATATGGGGTGTGGGCATCCCAAGTGGTGGCTTAATCTGTCTCACAACACCTGTCTCTTGATGTATATGCATCTTTATTTTTTACCATTATTTACATTTTAAGGCTTCTGGAAATATGTAGTTATTTTTTTTTGACGTCAATGAACTACATAGTGTTTTACAGCATATTTTTTCATGTAACAATAGGTCTTTTTTTTTTTTTTTTAAGGATTTATTTACTTATTTGAAAGGCAGAGTAACAGAGAGAGGAACACACAGAGAAAAACACCGAGATCTTCCAAATGCTGTAACGGCTGGAGCTGAGCTGATCAGAAGCCAGGAGCTTCTCCCAGGTCTCCCATGCGGGTGCAGGGACCCAGGGACCTGGGCCATCTTTTGCTGCTTTCCCAGGCACATAAACAGGGAGCTGGATTGGAAGTGGAGCAGCTGGTGCTTGAACGGGCACCCACATGGGATGCTGGCACTGCAGGCAGTGGCTTTACCCGCTACGCCACAGCCCCGGCCCAAACAATAGGTCTTAGATTTTCATGTTGGAAGGCGAAGATCCACTTATTTTTAATTGCTACATGACTCTCTGGAGTTCAGAGATAGCTTAGTTTATTGAACCATTTTCCTTCTTAGTCACAGGGCAACAAATACCCTGGATGATCTAAGAAATGTGTTTCAGAGGCCTCATTAACAGAATCAAGTGTTGTAGTTTTTTAGTTTTCTTTTCTTTTTAGGTTTTTAGTTTTAAATCACTGCATGTGTGAAAAAAGTACTTTTTTTTTTTTTTAGATTTTCAGAGTATCGGGGTGGGTGTCATGGCATAACAGGTTACACCACTGTTTAGGATACTTGCATCCCATATGAAGTGCTGGTTCAAGTTCTGCCTATTTTGCTTTTGATCCAGCTCCCTGAGTATGTGTGTGGGAAGCAACAGGTGATAGCTCAAGTACTTGAGTCCTTGTTACCTATGTGGAGACCCAGATGGAGTTCCTAACTCCTGGCTTTGGTGTACCCTAGCCTTGGCTGTTGCAGCTTTTTGGATAGTGAACTACTGGACAGAGATATTTTCTCTCTCTCCCTCTCTCTTTGCCTTTCAAATAAATAAGTAGATCTTTAAAACCCTAAAAGTATTACCTCATTCACTTTAAAAATTTTTATTTTTAGTTTTTTTATTCGAAAGGCAAAGAGAGAAAGATGGGCAGGCACAAATGTTTGCAACAGCCAGGGCTAGGCCAGGCAAAAGCCAGGAGCCTGGAATTGAATCTAAGTCTCCCGAGAGGGTAGGGACCCATGTACTTGAGCCACCTGCTGCCTCCGAGGGTACGCATTTTCAGGAAGCTGGTTTGGTAATAGACAGTCAGGACTCTAACCAGGCACTCTGTTATGAGGTGTGGCTGTCCAAGTGGTGTCTTTTGTTCTTGTGCCAAATGTCTGCCCCAGGATCTGATTGTCTTTCTTATATTAACATTTTTTGTCAGGGAAGATGTCCAAGTTTAATGATATTGATTTATAAAATGAGGTTTTCTGTCATAATTCTTTACACAGACATAGTTGGCTGTTTAAAACAGAGTTTGTGTCCAAAATGTTTAAAACAGCTGAGTTTATGATTTTACATAAAGAAGCAAGCAAGTCCTTCCTTCTGATTCATTTAAGTTTTTATTTGACTCCAGCTGTAATGCAGGAGAAATACTTGGAATATTCTTTGCTCTTCAGTTTCTACAGCCAGATAATTTGAATGCTAAGACCTTGGGGAGCATTTTCCATTTTGATGAAACACAGTTTGTTGGATAGAATGTGGAAGGAACCAGAGTGTCATATTTAACCTGGTTTAGGTGAGTGGAGAAATAAGATTAAATTTTAAAGTAGTTCGACGAGTAGGCAGATTGTGAATTAATTAGAAATCAAATACACTTGAGAGTTTAGGTTTTACATTGTTAAGTATTTTGTATGTGCTTCAATGGTTTTTGTTTAGCAACTGCATAATCTATATAAGCAAGCTTTAATAAATAATAATGTTGTATTAAAATGATTATAAAATACTCAACTAAGTTTGAAAATAGTTCCCTCTAATGTAAATACATGTTTGCTAGTGTTTTTCTCTCTCCATTTTTTTTTTTAAAGAAAAGGCAGATTTAGAAAGAGAAAGAGAGAGATGATTGATTTTCTGTCCTCTGGTTAACTTCCCAGAAGGCCACAGTGGCAGTGCTGGGCCAGGCCAAAGCCAGGAACATCATCCTGTCTCCCATGTGATTGTAGGGGCCAAGAACGTGGGCCATCTTCTACTGCTTCCCTAGGCTCATTAGCAGGGAGCAGGATCAGAAGTACTGGTGCCCATATGGGATGGCACAGGTGGCAGCTTACCACAAAGCCAGCCGCTCCTGTCTCCATCTTTATTATAAGTAATGTATAATATTGAATTCTAAAGCACCTTATATATACTGCACAGTACATTATATCTTTATTAGTTTTTAAAAGATATATTTATTTCATTTAAAAGGTAGAGTTATATATAGAGAAGAAGAAACAGAGCTAGAGATCCTCCATCTGCCAAACAGCCATGATGCCAAGGCTGCCGAAGCCAGGAGCCAGGAGCTTCTTCTGGGTTTCCCACATGGGAGCTGACTTCTGCTGCTTTCCCAGACCATCAGCAGGGAGCTGGTTCTGAAGTGGAGCAGCCAGGAATCAAACCAGCGCCCATATGGGATGTCGGTATTGCAAGTGGTGGCTAAATCCACTACGCCACAACGCCAGTCCCTATTTTTATGTTTTGAGAATTATAGCATTAAAGAAGAATTTTGTTCAGTTTTCCTTGGTATTTAGTTTTTGTCTTATATGCTTTTAGTGCATATCAGTAAAAGGACAACTTTAGAAAATCAAATTATTTCCTCACATTTTTCTGTTTCCTTGAGAGAAAAAAAATGCCTTAAAAGTGAGCCAGAGGAATAGCTAATCATTTCCCTAATTATTTCTACTGCCATTTGACTTTGCTAATTAAATTCTTGCTACAAAATATTTTTATAAACAAACATACATTCCTAAGTCAGCATATTTAAATGTTTTAAGAGATGAAGGTGCCTTTCATTTTTAAAAAATTTTTTGACAGGCAGAGTTAGAGAGAGAGAGAGAGAGAGACAGAGAGAAAGGTCTTCCTTTTCCGTTGGTTCATTCCCCTAATGGCCGCTACGGTCCGTGCTGCGCCGGTCCAAAGCAAGGAGCCAGGTGCTTCCTCTTGGTCTCCCATGCAGGTGCATTGGGCCATCCTCCACTGCCCTCCTGGGACACAGCAGAAAGCTTGACTGGAAGAGGAGCAACCGGGACAGAATCCGGCACCCCAACTGGGACTAGAACCTGGGGAGCTGGCACTGCAGGTGGAGGATTAGCCTAGTGAGCCGTGGCGCCAGCTGGTGCCTTTCATTTTTGATACTTTATTGTAGTGTGTCATTTTTACTTTAGGAATTGTATGTTGTATTCATGAACATTTTTGGGTTATGGCAAAGATCATTGTTAAAATAGGACACTTTACATATGAGATGTGAAAATGCCACTTAAGTGTATTATGGGTGTTTTGTTCTTTGAAAAAGTATATGCTGGACTTGAAGCTTTGTAGAGATGAGCTGAGAGTGGTACACATCTTTTTCCTTGGAAACTGTTATGTGGGTTCTAACTGAACATATATCTGTAGTTAGCAATGCAGCTTAATTAGGGTATTCATAAGTCATGGGTTCAATCAGCAAGTATTTGATAATTCCCTAAAGATGATGCACTGTATTGGGTGCTGGCTGTTTATAGCTAAAGCTGAACGTGGTTGTTTGCTTGGTTTCTGAAGCAGTGAATAGAAGTTTTTTTTTTAATTAATTTATTTGACAGGTAGAGTTATAGACAGTGAGAGAGAGAGACAGAGAGAAAGGTCTTCCTTCCGTTGGTTCACTCCCCAAATGGCCCGCTGTGGCCGGCGCTGTGCCGATCTGAAGCCAGGAGCCAGGTGCTTCCTCCTTGTCTCCCATGCGGTGCAGGGCCCAAGCACTTGGGCCATCCTCCATCGCCCTCCCGGGCCACAGTAGAGAGCTGGACTGGAAGAAGAGCAACCGAGACTAGAACCCGGTGCCAATATGGGATGCTGGCACCGCAGGCAGAGGATTAACCAAGTGAGCCATGGTGCCGGCCGCTAGAAATGTTTTAATGTGAAGAGTAAAGGTGAAACGCCAGCACTGTGGTGTAGCAGGTAAAGCTGCCGCTTGCAGGGCCAGCATCCCATATGGGTGCTGGTTCGAGTCCCAGTTGCTCCACTTCAGATCCAGCTCTCTGCTATTTCCTGGGAAAGCAGTAGAAGATGGCCCAAGTCCTTAGGCCCCTGCACCTGGGTGGGAGACCCGGAGGAATCTCCTGGCTCCTGGCTTCGGATCGGCACAGTTCCAGCTGTTGTGGCCGATTGTGAGTGAACCTCTCTCTCTCTACCTCTCCTTCTCTCTCTGTGTAACTCTGACTTTCAAATAAATAAATCTTCAAAAGAAAAAAAAAGAGTGAAGGAGAGGCCTTTCTGGCAGGAGGAGTTCCAAGTGTGTGCATGGATTGGTTCCTCTTCAGTGCGCTTGGTTTACGGAAAATATACTAAGTGAAGAGGATACCCTTGGAGAATCTGACCCACGATGTCTAGTGAGAGTAGTAACATCCCAGCGCTCTTGTATCCAACATGGAGTTGATATGTTGATTTCTGCTAAGGATATGTAACACACAGCTGTCCAGATTCCCAAGGTTGCCTGGATTTCCTCTTATGTCACTTGTAGAAACTGTTTCTATTCAAGATAAGACAAAAGTGGGAAGGGAGTGTCACCTAAAACCACATATGGATAGATGAGGACCTGTGCTGGAGTTCAGAGTGAAACTAATATTCTGAGTAACCTTACTCCAAATATTAAAGTGAAACAAGTCTTGTAAAGTGCAGGCAGGATAACGGAGGTAACTTTGGAATGGCTTTCCCAGCTTTTTGAATGGAATGTTCATGAACACATTTTCTTTTGCATTTTAAATCTGAATTTGTGCTGGCCATGTTGCTGGAAGTTGGTGATGAGTTGAATTGCAGTTACTACTCATTAATAGTATTCAGTAATATTCAATAATAATCATTGCCTCAGTTTAAAATAGCTTTAGGTCATGGATTTATCTTGCTTTCTGTTCCTTTTTGTAACCTCATATTCAAGATGATCATCGCTGCTGCTTCCACAGAATTTTGTTTGTAAAAATAAAAGTAGAGGCCGGCGCTGCGGCTCACTTGGCTAATCCTCTGCCTGCAGTGAGGCACCCCAGGTTCTAGTACTGGTTGGGGGCGCCAAATTCTGTCCCGGTTGCCCCTCTTCCAGTCCAGCTCTCTGCTGTGGCCAGGGAGTGCAGTGGAGGATGGCCCAAGTACTTGGGCCCTGCACCCGCGTGGGAGACCAGGAGGAAGCACCTGGCTCCTGGCTTCAGATCGGTGCAGCGCCGGCTGTAGCGGCCATTTGGGGGGTGAACCAACGGAAAAGGAAGACCTTTCTCTCTCTCACTGTCTAACTCTGCCTGTCAATAAATAAATAAATAAAAGTAGAAGGACTTAAGATCCAGTCATTTTGAATGTGATCATGACCACTCTTCCCTGACCCCCTGCCTGCAGTGCATTTAGCTCACCTTGGTCAGTGACACCCCGTTTTACTAACTGGCCTGCTGCTCTGGCTGCTCTGCTTTCCGTCAGTGCTCAGATATCCCGTCCCCAGCTTCAACTTTCCTTTCTCCGCTTTCCCTTTCCCCCTTTACGCCTGTTTTCCAGCTGTCCTTGTTTCCTCGCCCCATATCTGTTATTTTTGTGCCTACTATCTCTTTAGCTGAAACAGATTCTGTTTGTCCAACTAAGGATTCTGTCTTCATGGCCCTCTCTAAAATCTACTTGTTGCAGATTTAGCTTTTCACAAAACAAGTGATAGTCTTTGATATCTCCAGGTAGCATTTTAGTCTCTCTTCCCTCAAAGTTTTAGTTTTCTCTGTCCTTTGGGAAAAAGCCAACATTCGGGCACTAAGTCTTGTTTTGATTTCGAGTGGAAACTACTGCGTGGATCACATGTTTGGGCTCACTGAACCAGTGATCCAGCCTGTGAAATGAGGATGTTGAAGTAGACTTGTTCAGTGGGACCTTCAGCATTCTTCCTTATCACTTGCTCTATATGACAGTAGTTCACAGAGTGGAGTTCTTTATTTTAATGTTGAAATATTTTACAGAGGGGCTCGTTTATGCTCTGAGATGGCATTTGATATCTCTTTTGGTGTCACCATTTTAAATGTCCCATTTGCTTCAGTAATACTTAAATGTATCCCTTGATTAGACAGAGTCTTGGGCTGTGTCTAAGGGGTCAAATTGATTATTTTGACAATAAAAGTAAAGCTCCTGATTTATGATTGAAATTGAAACACAGTTACATGACTTTTTTAATCTTTGTAGTGGAGGGGAAGCAAAATAGAAGCTGTATTTTAGTGAGAATCAGAAGCCAGCCTTAAAGTTGAAGGTTATGTTCCTGGCATAAACCAAATTTGTTTATAATATGTTTTACTTTTTGTATATTATTGGATTTGTCTTCTAATAGTTTGTTTAAGATTTTTGTATATGTTCATCATTTCATTATCAAGGTTACTCTGTCCTGAGAATGATTTATGGAATTTTGGTATGCCAGCTATATGAGATACTTGTTATTTGGTAGAAGTTGCTGGTGAAACCATTTGGTGCTTGTTTTCTTTCTGGGAAGGTTCTTTTAAAAAAAATTTATCTAAAGATTTGTTTACTGGATAGGCAGAGCTACAGAGGGAATGAGAGGGAGAGAGAGAGAGGGAGAGGGAGAGAGAAAGGGAGGGAGGAGGAGAAAGAGAGAGAGACAGAGGGAGAGATTCCATCCAGTGGTTTATTCTCTGCATGGCTGCAGCAGCCAGATTGAAGCCTGGAGCCATGAAACTCTACCCTCATCTCCTACATGGGTAGCAGGGGCCCATTTTCTGCTGGCTTCTCAGGCACGTTAGCAGGAAGCTGGATCAGAAGCAAAGCAATAGAAACTTGAACCACACTCCTGTATAGGAAAACAGTATCGCAAGTGGAGGTTTAACCAACTGTGCCACAAGGCCAGCCTCAGAAAGGCTTTTAAATACAGATTCAGTTTCTTTAAATTTATAGACTAAATCTTTCCTCTCTCTCCTTTTGCTAATTCTGGCAAGTTATCTTACTAGAAATTTATCTGTTTACCTAAAATTTCCAATTTCAATTTCAATAACAATTGTTATTTTCAATAACAATTTCATTGTTATAAAGTTATTAAAAATAATCATTTTTTAAATGTCTGTGGGATCTATAATCATGTCCAGTTTTCATTCCTGACCTTGGTTGTTCTGGCTTCTATTTATTTGTTTGGACAGTCTTACTAGGAATCAATAATTTTCATTGAATCCAGAACACCCATGCTTTATGTTAGAGGAATTGGAGCTAGGCTTACTAAATGAACCTGCAAAGACAGATAAAGATGCTCGGGGCTGGCGCTGTGGTACAGCAGGTTAAAGCCCTGGCCTAAAGTGCCAGCATCCCATATGGGTGCCGGTTTTAGTCCTGGCTACTCCTCTTCTGATCCAGCTCTCTGCTATGGCCTGGGATAGCAGTGGAAGATGGCCCAAGTCCTTGTGCCCCTGCACCCACGTGGGAGACCTGGAAGAAGCTCCTAGCTTCGGATCGGTGCAGTTCTGGCCGTTGTGACCATCTGGAGAGTGAACCAGTGGATGGAAGACCTCTCTCTCTGTTTCTGCCTTTCTCTGTAACTCTGTCTTTCAAATAAATAAAATAAATCTTTTAAAAAAAGACAGATAAAGATGCTACAAAGACATTTCCTTTTGTATTACCAATTTGATTAAAGAAATTTGGATTAGATTTTGATTTTTAAAAAAGTTTTTTGGAGGCAGATAGACACAGAGGGAGCACCCCCACCCACTGGTTCACTCTCCTGGGCTAGGCTGAAGCTGATAACTCAATCAAGGTTTCCTGATGGGTGGTGGGAACCCAATTACTTGAGCTATGACCACTGCCTCTTGGGGTCTGTATTAGCAGGAAACTGGAGTCAGGATCTAGAGCCAGGCATGGAACCAAGTCACTCACATGTAGGATACAGGAGTGTCTTAGCCACAAGGCTAGGCCAATGTCTGTGCTTAGGTTTTGATTTTGGTCAAAGTGGTTTTATTATTATTATTAAAGAAAAATACAACTTGTATTTATTTGAGAGGCAGGGAGAGACAGAGAAAGCTTTTTTTTCTGCTGACTTCTCTCCAAAGCTTGTAACAACGAAGAGTGGTCCAGGCTGAACACTGGAACTGGAAACTCAATCCAGATTTCCTGAGTGGGTGGCAGTAACCCAGTTGCGTGAGCCATCACCACTGTCTACACAACTCTGCATTAGGAAGAAGCTGGAGTCAAGAGCTAGAGCCAAGTATTGAGCTCAGCCATTCTGGTGTGGGACACAGGTGTCTTAATAGCTAGTGTTGCTGTTTTGGTGCTCTGACATAAGTTGCATAGATTTTTGATTTGCCCTTAATCTTTTTTTTCCATAAGCCTTGTGGTCAATTTTGCACAGATTGTATTTTACAACAAAAATGTTATGGCGTAGTATTATGTTAGAAAAGATACACAAGGAGATACACCCGTGTGAATGGCCCCTTCGTTCTCTAGTGGGTTTAGAGGTAGCAGTAGCTTCAGAGAAAAAGGAATGCATATAGACCTCAGAGACGGTGGATGTGAAGCTCCCAGGGAGAGAAGGGGACCTGTGAATGCATGTGAAACAACCTGGAAGAATACATTCATTAAAAAAAAAAAAAGAAAGAAAAAAAAAAAAAAAGAAACAACCTGGGCTTTTGTTAGTGTGGGGTTGGTGTATATGAGGTTTGGTAAAAATGAGGTTGGGGAGAGGCACTGTGCAAGTCACAGAAGACCCAACTTGTGCCTCGCTGAAGGATTTCAACTGTAATCAAGTGGTTTTCTTGCTCTGCTCTGTAGACCACCCACAGGAGCTGCTGCTGAAGGAGGGGAAGACTGGCCTCTCAGCTCAGGACCACAGGCTTCTGTTAACAGAGCAGCTGCACTGTGTCTGGATACACTGCTGCGGAAGGTAAGGGTTCTTGGTGAAAGAGCGGTGTTTGAAAACTATTGTAAACACTCAAGAACCTTTGAGAGATTTCAAGCTGAGATTTTCAAGCACCTTTGAGAGATATTTGCATTGTAGAAATTTCACCCTGTTGGCACTGTGGACAACAGCTATTTTCCTGTTGGTACTCCCTCTTCCAGGCAGATTCTTTGGTAAAAGATAATTTCTTTATGAAAAAACAAAATGAATTTGATTGTTTTCCCTACTTTGCTGTATTAAGGTTACTTGGATTTTTGCCATAAAATAATATAGCTACAGTAGTATATATATTATATAACTAGAAATTACTATTTAGTTATTAAATCCAATATTTTTAATAGATACAACTTTTAATAGCAATCACAAAAATTCTTTCAGCAAGCAGGGCTATTATTTCATAATGACAAAGGATATTTTAATACAAATACAGGTTTTCTTACAACTTAGACAGGAGGAAGCTTCTTTTTTTTCAGATGACAGCAAAATGGATACAAATAGTAATTATATAATTCAGCCATTTTTTTGGAAAAATAGTGGATAAACAAAATATATGAGACAAGTTGAATTATGTTTGCATTTTATGGAGTAAACTCAAAGGGCTAAAAATTGTTTCTGCTGCCTGTGTGAATATTTCTGTTGTGTCCAGGACAAATCTTATTTTTTAAGTTATCCCTGGTGTACTCTCAGCCACTTCTTTAAATCTGCATGGAGGATGCCTACGTGAATAAGATGCCTTTGCCATCAGGGTGCTTCAGCTTGGTGGGAGTGTTAGTAAGAATATTTTCTCCAGTGAGGTGGAGGAGTGTGTGTTTGAGATGCAGTGGGAACAGACTTGAGAAAGTCGTGGGAGGAGGTTGGGCTGGAGTTCCAAAGTTTCTTATTTTGATCTGTTGTTAGTTTTTCTGAATGAGATTTCGTGTTTTAAATAATTATGTGTGTAATGTTCATAGTACTCTTAATGCTGTGATAATATAATGATTTCCAAGCACTAAAAAGGTTCTTAAAACTGATTAAGTAACTGAAAATTATTAAAATTGTAATGATTTGTGCTAAAAATATAAGAATATACTGTCTTTATTGATAAAAAATTCGGAATTTCAATGTCAGAGATTGTGCAATAGTCCTTTACTTCTTAGCTTAATTCCATTCATAAAAAGTACATGATCGGGCCGGCGCCGTGGCTCAATAGGCTAATCCTCCACCTTGCGGCGCCGGCACACCGGGTTCTAGTCCCGGTCGGGGTGCCGGATTCTGTCCCGGTTGCCCCTCTTCCAGGCCAGCTCTCTGCTATGGCCAGGGAGTGCAGTGGAGGATGGCCCAGGTGCTTGGGCCCTGCACCCCATGGGAGACCAGGAAAAGCACCTGGATCCTGGCTCCTGCCATCGGATCAGCGCGGTGCGCCGGCTGCAGCGGCGGCCATTGGAGGGTGAACCAACGGCAAAGGAAGACCTTTCTCTCTGTCTCTCTCTCTCACTGTCCACTCTGCCTGTCAAAAAAAAAAAAAAAAAAAAAAAAAAAAGTACATGATCAAGGAGAATTTGACTTTCCACTGATTTAAGAGTGAAGAAATTATTTCAGACTGGTCTCTGAGTAATTGTGAAACAGAAGCATTTGAAGACTGCTTTTGAGCTACACTCATTTTTTTAAAAAAGATTTATTTATTTATCTGAGAGACAGAATTACAGATGGTGAGAGGGAAAGACCGGGAGAGAATTCTTCCATCCTCTGGTTCTCTCCTCAAATGACCACAAGGGCTGGAGCTGGACCAATCTGAAGCCCGGAGCCAGGAGCTTCTTCTGGGTCTCATACTTGGGTGCAGGGGCCCAAGGACTTGGGCCATCTTCTACTGCTTTCTTGGGCCATAGCAGAGAGCTGAATGTGAATGGAGCATCCGGGACTCAAACTGGCACCTATATGAGATACTGGCACTGTAGGCAGCGGTTTTACCCACCACACCACAGCACTGGCCCATAGAAAAGGTTTTAACAAATATTTTCATCTACTTGAAAGACAGAGTGATATATATATATATACACACACACACACACACACACACATGCACACACACACATGATATTGATTGATCTATATCTGGATTGATTGATGGATGGATGCTCATCTACTGGTTTGCTCCTCAAATGGCTGCACATCTGGCGTTGTGCCAGGCTGAAACCAGGAGCCAGGATCACCATTTGGGCCTCCCATGTGGGTTACAGATGCTCAAGAACTTGAGTCATCATCCACTGCCTCCTGATGCACTAGCAGGAAGCTGGATTAGAAGCAAAGCAACTGAAACTTGAACATTCTTTTTCTTTTTTCTTTTTTTTTTTTTTTTTTGACAGGC
The DNA here is from genome assembly GCF_051225735.1 of Oryctolagus cuniculus. NCBI lineage: Eukaryota > Metazoa > Chordata > Mammalia > Lagomorpha > Leporidae > Oryctolagus > Oryctolagus cuniculus. The sequence goes on along the minus strand of NC_142871.1, from coordinate 96,525,228 downwards.
AGAGTGGACAGTGAGAGAGAGAGACAGAGAGAAAGGTCTTCCTTTACCGTTGGTTCACCCTCCAATGGCCGCTGTGGCTGGCACGCTGCGGCTGGTGCACGGTGCTGATCCGAAGCCAGGAGCCAGGTGCTTCTCCTGGTCTCCCATGGGGTGCAGGGCCCAAGCACTTGGGCCATCCTCCACTGCACTCCCAGGCCACAGCAGAGAGCTGGACTAGAAGAGGAGCAA